>NC_141674.1:6005000-16005000 GCF_028749965.1 Puma concolor | reverse complement strand
CAGTTTTGGGCACTGTGCAGACATCTCTGTTCCCTTCTTACCCTCGCTGCCTACGTGGTCCCCAAGTCCTGTTGATTCTCTCGCATCGATAAACTTGAATTCAGCTTTCCTGCGTTCCTGTTGCCACTAAACTGGTTTAGGACTTGATCCTCCATTAGGATTGCTGCCGAGGTGTTCTGCTGGCTTAAAATCACAGCAAGTCATGTCACAGCTGCTTAGCGAGTCAAACCAAACGTTTTGGAACCTATCCCCCGTCTACCACATCAGCCACTTGGTGTCTTTCTGTCACACGGTTCTGGAGAAAGTAGCTATTGGGATTCATCGTTATGTTTCGTTGTCACAGTGTTGTTGCATATTCTGTGGACCTGTGCACAGGGGTAGAATTCTTGAAACAAAATGTTGGTGTCATTTAATATTTGAGACATTTTCTCAAGTTTTCCCAAAAGAGTTGTGTTTGGGCTCCCGTTGCACAGCGGCTTGCGCTTGATACTGGTTCATCGTTGGGAAATTTTTGCTAATTGGGTAAGAGAAGACATCTTTCATGGCTGTTTTAAGTTTGCATTTCTCTGGATTTGAGTATTTTCTCCTGTGTTTGTTAACTAGCTTTATAAGAAAGTTTAGAGAAAGAGAGGCAACCCGTTTTTAAGAATTAGGTCTGTCAGAGACTGAAGTGGCTTTTAGAATGGTAATAACAGGAATAGCTTTATTTAGTTAGTTCATATTTGTTAGCACTCCTAGACACAGGTGAAAGAGCCTTGAAACTAGCTAGCCAGAAGGAAAATGACTAGCGAGGGCTTCTGTCTGTTAATTCAGGGAAATTTGGACAAATCACAGATAAAGCAGGGAGCCTTTTCATGAACCACCTGTTTCTGCTTCTCAGACAAATCAGCATGTTGGTTCCTTCCTAGGCCGCCAAGCTTTCCAGGTCCCATGCCATCCAGAAGTCTCTTGCCACCTCAGAGGGACGAATGTTTCTCCCCCTGTTCCTCACTTTTCCATTTGAAACATCTTGTGGGATTTTTGTGTTTCAGTGATGGATCAGAGCTGCATCTCAGCAGCTCTTGCTAGTGTAGCCGGGGTGCCTGAGCCTCTGGCTCCCGGGGTCCCACACGGACCAGGTTTGCCAGCTCACTGACAAACTCCAAAGGCAGAGACGCGAGTGGTGGTAAAACAAGAAAGGAATTTATTTCTGTTGACACCCTGGACTGGCATCTCCCAAGACTGTCTCCCAAGTGCCAAAAATACTTCCAGGTTTATGTAAGGAAAATGTGAGGCAAAGGCTGGTGGGTACATGCAGGGAAGCAGTGAAGGTCATTGTCCTGGGTGGGGTCTTGCTGGCTCTGGGCCGTTCTTATTGCTTGGGGTGGGTGGGGGAATGGCTCACGTCAGGGGACCTTTTGTCTGAGTTCAGAGATAAGCTGGAAAGAAGAATTTAATCACTTAGAAAGTTCAAGGTCAAAATGGTGATCATTGAGGTCCTTTCACTAGAACTACAAGACCCAAGGAACAGTTTGTTCTCAGAAAAAAAGGCCTTATAGGGCAGCGGTAGATGAAGAAACTTGGCACATGCAGTTATACAGTAATAGATATCAGCCATACAAACAAAAGTAATCTCTTTAATCTCTAGACCCAACCTGGGGCACGAACTCATGACCCTGAGGTCAGGAGTCTCATGCTGTACCAACTGAGCCAGCCAGGTGCCCCCACAAACCTATTCTTAAGCCAGCTGATGTAGAAGTAAATGAGATGGGAGAGTAGGAAAGAACCAGGTTGACTGTTTTCTCATGCTGGGTTTTTGTGATTTGGTTCTCTGATCACCCTGGAGACAGAAGGAAGGATTTCTAAGGTTAGTTATAAGGTTTGTAGAAGTTTATATTCAGAGAAGGTGAGTGGCATCACCCTGATTAAATCAGGGCTACTTGTGACCTTGAAAAGGTTACTTGATTTCTAAGCCAGCTTTAGCAAATCCTGCTTTCTAGGGCCAAGTAAGTAATATAAATGGGTCAAACTGGCTAGGGTGTTTACACAGTAGTAAACCAGTCTTTCCTGGAAAACGTGTGCCTGTCTCCTATCTTGAGACACTCAGCCTTCTTGATCTCTTTTTACACTTTGATAGAAACAGGTATGCAAAAATATTTTTCTGCTATAAGAAAATTGGTACACGTGATGATAAATGCTACGTGACACCGTGGCCTGCTCTTCCCGTGGATAAAATGAACTTCCAGGGCATTGGAGACTGAATGGAGGGATTTCATCTGTAGGCATTCTAGCCTCTGATATTGGTATTCTGTTGTGCTGCTTAGGGTGGCTTGGGAGTAATCGCTTGTAATTAGAAATGGTTTTACCATTTATGCTTTTTAAGTAGATTCTCCACTTCTCCAAACAAGACAACAAACAAACCCAGAAAAGCCCCCACAAGACTGGGTTCATGGAGAAATGCGTAGCCCCTATTTGGAAATCTTTATAATCTGTTAGCTTAACTGCTTTTATTACTGCAAAGCGCTGCCATTGGCTTTTTGAGTTCTTACCTGCAGGTGTGGCCCTAGGGGCCCATAAGCCATAGGTTCTGCCTGGGGCTGGTGCTTCATCACTGCTTCAGCTCATCTATGGTGATGGTGTTCTAGCTGATTGAACGCTTTGTCAGTAATACCTAGCCAGCAATTAATTTAAGAAGATGTGTACAAACAAACAAACAAAAAAATACCAACACTCTAGGGCCAAATAATGCAAGTTGCTTTCAACTTCTCCCATCTGTTTTGAAAGTTTTTTCAAAGTTCAACCCTATTTCATCTAATTTTCAGGCTGCAGCAAGGACCCAACTTTGGACCAGGTTGAAGAGTACAAGATTGCCCGCGGGGGGGGGGGGGGGGCGCGGCGGGCAGTGAGGACAAGGATAGACTATACTTTTTTTTTTTAAGTTTATTTATTTTGAGAGAGACTGCATGCACACATGTGTAAACCAGGGGAGAGGGGCAGAGAAAGAGGGAGAGAGAATCCTAAGCAGGCTCTGTGCTGTCAGCGCAGAGCTCAGACGTGGGGCTCAATCTCATGAACCATGAGATTATGACCTCAACCAGGGCACCCCTCTCCTCCATCATTCTTTTAGTACATCCCTACTTCTGGGTCACAGCAAGATGTTCCACGTTCCTCTTGTACTCTCTGTCCAGACTCGGAAATCAGTCATTTCTCCAAGGAGCCGTGGGGAAGACTTAGAAATCAAGACCTGGTTGCTAGGAGTCTCACATTATTGCTTCTACACCGTCAGCTGACAAAAGGCCATGTAGTTGGCCTGCCCAATTACATTTCAGATAAGACAACAAATGTTTTTTAATTTAAACATGTCATTTATCTGAAATTCAAATAACTACTGTTCTGTAGTTTATCTGGCAACCTTAATCTTCCTCAAGTTTACACTTATTATTCCTGATTCAGTACTGCAGGGTTCATTTTATTCTTCCTCCCTTTTCTTATTTGTAACTTTCCAAAACTTGGTTTCCTTTATCCCCAGTATATTTACTTATTTATTCAAGTAGTTTTAGAATTGTTAATGTCTCTGTGAAAAGGAAGTCATTAAGATTTGGTATTTGTTCCTTTTTAGCCTGAAGACACCACTAAATGAGCTTGCTAATGAATGACCTTATTCAAGTTACTTGGGTTAGTTCCCCCTTCCCTTCATTGTGGGTGTTATTTAGTTGGAATGTGTTTATGTGAGATTTAGGGTTCTCCCCATGCTTACTGATTTCTGTGTGTTACCCACACACAGCCCCCCAGTTCAGCAGTATTATAGAACAGTATGTTCAGAAAAGTGTCACATACCCCGCCATTTTTGTTTACCCTAAACCCACTCATATTCAGTAGCTAACCACACTTACTAGTCTCTGGTTTATCCTTTTTGTATTTTTTTGTTCAAATAGATACATGTATATTTTCTTATTTCCCTATCTTTCTTACACAAGAAAGTGACTTATATAGGTACTGTTTTGCACACTGCTTTCTTTACTCGCTAATATATCCTGGAAATTACTCCACATCCGTTCACAGAGGTTTGTTATGTGTTTTTCATTTTACAGTTGAATAGTACTCCATTGTGCAGATGTACAGTATCCCCTACGTTCGGCCATTTGGGTTCCCAGTATTTCACAAACAGTGCTATAATGAATACCTGAGGTGGTGTTTGTGCTGGGTTTTCTTGCACTGTTGGGGCTGTATCTTCAGGGTGGATTCTTAGAAATGAATTACTAGGTCAAAAGGTAGCTATATGTATAGTTTTGTCAGATTGCAAAATTCCTCTCCCTCAAAGTCCTACTACCAGTTTGTATTTCTCAGCAGTAAAGGAGTTGTGTTTCAGCCTTACAAATTGAGTGTGGGGTTTATACCTTCTAAGTTTTCCTAATTTTTATAGAGGAGAGATATGATAAAATACTGTATAGCATTATAGTTTTAATCTGCATGTGTAATATGGAGCTGTGACATTTCTTAATTAAAAATAATATATTTATTTATTTATTTGTTTCTGTTAGACGAAACTGCAAAGGAAATCCGAATTGCTTGGTTGGGATTGGTGAGCATATTTGGTTAGGAGAAATAGATGAAAATAGTTTCCATAACATTGATGATCCCAACTGTGAGAGGAGAAAAAAGGTAAGCCATCATTTTTTAAGTTATTGCTATGTGGTATCCCTCTGGGTTTTTGTTGTTTTGTTTTGCATCTATGATCAGAAACTATAACGGACTTTGTGGGAGCCTGTGCAGCTTAAGATGTAATGGAACTTAAAACCCTATAACTGCTTGAATTGCAACAGTTCTTATTGGTAGTAATACTTTAAAACAGGTGGCCATGTAATCCAGCAAGTCTTAAATGATAGTTTTAGTTTAAATGCTGATTCTGTGTTTGCTTTAATATTGTATATTTCATTTCAAACTCATTTTTAAGTCTCTTTAAAGGAAGTGGTAAATCCAGGGAACAAACTCACATAATGATTCTACCTCGCTTTTCTTGGGTTCATTGTGTTAGATATTACATGTGTAGCAGATAGTTTTACTTTTTTAAAAATACCCATTAATGTTTTCTAAACCCTAAAGCCCGGCGTTCACAAAATAGTCAGCTGTATGGATACTTTGTTAAGAATGAATCTTCCTAAGTTCAGGAATTCTCAGTCTTAGAAGAAGTTGTAATCAACTCTCCTTGTTCCACTTCTCCCAGATCTGTAGGATTTCTGGAAGTTTAACTTCCTAAACGTTTTACTCCTAAATGTTGACAGTTTAGGAATAGAGCAAATGAACAGCCTATGTACACGTGTTCAGAACAGACCTGTCCTTGAGCCGACCACTTTAATTTTAGATTGAAGGGGCCAAAGAAGACCAGAAGACTGGAGATGAGCTGTCCTAAGTCTTTTCCACTCCAGTAGCCACCCCAGATGTGTCTTTCATGAAATTATGTCCTCGCCCTGGCCAAGAGAGCCTTATGGTGGTTATACCATGTTGACCTGGATAGTTTTAGCAAATTTTTAATCGAAATTAAATAGTTCGTTTTATAATTTTTTTGTGTGTGAAGGGAAATTGACTCTGTGATTATAAATTTTGCATTTTTGTAGAACTCATTTGTGGGCCTCACTAACCTTGGAGCTACTTGTTATGTCAACACGTTTCTTCAAGTGTGGTTTCTCAACTTGGAGCTTCGGCAGGCACTATACTTATGTCCAAGTACCTGTAGCGACTACGTGATGGGAGATAGTATCCAAGAGGAGAAAGGTTAGTGGGGCGCATGAGGGGAGGGCTCACTTCGCAGCATATTGCCAGCCAGAAAACCTTCCAAATGCAAGGAACTAACTTCTTAGTGCTCCGTATGTGCTGGGCGTGGTGGTATGTCCATAAACATTGTCAGGATTCAAAATAGTTTTCACTTTTCCTGTAAATTTGTTAATGGTGCACTGAAATTGTTCATATCCAAGTGAAGGAAATACATTTGATTGTTATTATATAGCTTACATCAGTAATTGCTTTAGGTAATACACTGTGATTGTAGTTCATTAATTTTTACTGATTGATGGAAATCAGTAAAGCAGACAAGATTACTCTCTTTAGTTTGAGAGATTTAATATTTCATTGTGACCACAGTCTTTTGTCCTGATTCCCAAATAGGCTGACTTAGATGATACCCCTAAGATTACCGTTAAATTCACTAACCTTGGCAAAATGAATTACCATTAGCAACTACTCACATTGGAAATTTAGAATCAGTTTTGTTTGTGTTTTACACAGGATCAGTTTCAAACTGTTTCTACTGGAATTATTTTATTTCATGAATAGCGTGTCGATTATTATTCTTGATTGATATGACTTTCTATTAGAGATTATTCTTTTTGAGAGGGAACTTTTCATGGAACAAATCAGATTTTTCTCTTTCTCAAAGCTGGGGGATGGAAGAAAATCACATAGGTCTGGGAGCTCTAAGTTGGGAACTTTGACTTTTGCTCCCATCTACATCCTGTGCCGTGTTTTGGATGCTCTTGGTTGGGCACATGGCTCATGTCTTTGGCTCTGAGAGAGAAAAAATAGGATTTATGAGCCCCACCACTTCTGACAGCCCCATCAGATAACAGTAACACTTTAGAGTCTCGATCTTTGTTAATTGTAATTTGTGCTTCAAAACACAGTGCTTAAGGGGTGCCTGGCTGGCCCAGTCCATAGACCATGAGGCTCTTGATCTTGGGGTCCTTCACGAGTTCGACCCCCATGTTGGGCATGGAGCCTACTTAAAACAACCCCCTGCCCCAAAACATAGTGCTTAAAACTCTTCGGATTATTTCTCCAAAGCTTTATTTTCATAGTTCTGAATATTTAAATCTAGATTAATAGTATACTGGGTGTTTTATTTTATTTTTCTTTTTTTTTTAAGTTTATTTTTGAGAGAGAGAGGGAGAGAGAGAGAGAAATATCATGAGTTGGGGGGGGGCAGAGAGAGAGGGAGACAGAAAATCTGAAGCAAGCTCCAGACTCGGAGCTGTCAGCCCAGAGCCTGATGCAGGGCTCAGACCCACAAACCATGAGATCGTGACCTGAGCCGAAGTCAGATGCTTAACCAACTGAGCCACCATGCACCCCAGGATATTGAGTGTTTAATAATGTATGGGACATCTGGGTGGCTTAGTCGGTTAAGCGTCCAACTCTTGATTTTTGCTCAGGTCATGATCTTATGGTTCATTAGATCGAGCCCTGCTTCTGCTCTGTTCTGACAGCACACAGACCCTGCTTAGGATTCTCTCTCTCTCCCTATTTTTCTGCCTGCCCCCCCCCCCCCCCGTGTTGTGTGTGTGTGCTCTTCTCTCTCAAAATAAATAAATTTAAAAAAAAATAAGAATGTATGCGAAGGATGAGTAATGTTAAATTGATCCTTTTTTTTTTTTTTTTTTAATTTTTTTTTTTTAACGTTTATTATTTTTCGGACAGAGAGAGACAGAGCATGAACGGGGGAGGGGCAGAGAGAGAGGGAGACACAGAATCGGAAACAGGCTCCAGGCTCCGAGCCATCAGCCCAGAGCCTGACGCGGGGCTCGAACTCACGGACCGCGAGATCGTGACCTGGCTGAAGTCGGACGCTTAACCGACTGCGCCACCCAGGCACCCCTAAATGGATCCTTTTTGATAGCATTAGTTTGCCGAAATATAAATTTACCAGTGAGAGGTCAGTTAAATAACAAATGAAAACTAAATTTCTGTTTTATAAAATGATGTGTCATGGCCTTTAATGTGGCTTCAATGTGTATCTTCAAAAAAAAAAAAAAAAAATTTTTTTTTTTTTTTTTAATTTCTAAGCACAGGAATTTTTATTTCACCAAAGTCTTCCCTGACCTTGTTTTCTGATAAGAGTGTACATTTGTGGTACTATCCTAGCTGATACAGTGCAGTGGAGTGCAAAGGCTTTACTTTGGAAATGATGGGATCTGGGTTCTGCTACCAACTCAGCCATTCCCTCATTTTACAGATAAGAAAGCCAGCAGAGTATGAGTTATTTATGGAGTTATACAGATGGAGTACCTAACCTATAAAATAGGAGAGTTGGAGTATACACACAACTTTTAACAGCCTTCAAAGCATTTGCACCCCAGGCACCCCAGGAAGTGAGATTTTTATCTTTGTTTTACAAATGAAACATTGACTTCCTGAGAGTCACAAGTGGTAGTAAAGAGATAAATTATTCAGAGTCCAAAATAAAAGAAAGTACACAATAATTTGAATAGGGAAAGAATAAGGAATTATTGTTATATATATAATTTTTATGATTTTTATTTTATGTAATCTCTGCACCCAACGTGGGGCTTGAACCCCAAGATCAAGAGTTGCACAGTCTACTGACTGAGCCAGCCGGGCACCCCGAATTATTATTATTATACAAGATAGACTTAATTTTTTAATTTTCAAAACATATTTTACTGGAAGGGTTTTTTGGAAGGGATTTTTTAATAGTCGACATTTTAGTTTCAGGTGTGCAGTGTAGTGATTTGACAATTCTATATGTTATGAAATGCACCCCAAGAATAGGGAATTAGTAACAGGAAATTAGAGTAATGGGGGAATTGGTTGGTAAGAATTAAAGAGGACTTAAAAAATATAAGAATAGCAGATACACAGAGCAGCCACTACTCCCAGGGCAAAAGAGAACACCTAGGGAGGGTCTCACCCCCCACTGCTCAGGTCCGAAATCTGGACCTCTGGACAACTCCCTGCGCACGCTCACTAGGTGCCTGAGAAGGTGCTGAGCTGCTGCTTCAGTGGGAACCCCTGCTTGAAACTGACCACAGGGAGGTCCTGGGCCTCAGAAACCCCTGCTAAGTCACCTGAGAGGGTGCCCAAGGGGTTGTTCAAGAGGAAGTCCCTCACTAGAGGCAGCCCCCTGCGACACACCAGAGGAGACACCGGGGGAAGCTGTTGGAAGCCATTTGGTGCTGGTTTGGCTGCAGGAGGCTGGTCGGATGCTTAACCAACTGAGGCACAGGTGGGTCAGGGGCAACTGAACCCTCCAGTACCTTCTGCTGACAAGACCTTGTGCAGGCTGGTGAAGGAGAGTTGTTTGCCAGGCTCATCTGTGTTATCACAGAGGAGGCAAAGAAGGGTGGCGACTGGCACCCAAGATCATACTCCCGTCTTTCGGGGCTCTTGTGTCCTATTTACATACCTTCCCCAGATTCATTAAAACTAGCAACTCTAGGGGTGCTTGAGTGTCAGTCCGACTTCTACGCAGCATCCGACTTCTTCTCAGTTCGTGATCTCACAGTTCTGTGGGTTCAAGCCCCATGTCTGGCTCTGTACCAACAGCTCAGAGCCTGGAGCCTCGACCCTGCTTTGGATTCTGTGTGTGTGTCTCTCTCTGCTCCTCCCCACCCCCCTCTTTCTTTCAAACAAAATGAAAAAACATCTTTGACAAAACCTAGCAACTCTAAAATTGTAAGATTTTTAAATACTATGTCATTCATTCAAGTTTGAATCTTGTCACGTGCTTCATCTATGGTAAATAAACATTAATGAGATTACAGTAAAGTGTTTGGCCATCTTATGCGAACGGTGAATATAGTCCATGGTTTTTATTACTGGAATGAACATTTCAGTGTGATTTGACAGTTTGGAAAACTATAGTCATGAATGCTGTTGTCATAATGCACATACAATCCTTGCCTTTGGGGGCTGTATATGGATAGCTGTGGCTACCTCATTACTTCCAGAACAATTGTTTCTGTTAAAGTTGTAAAACTGTAATAAAAAACTAATATACTTTGGATATAAGGGTGTTTGATCACATTCTCATGTGAAGAAGTACATATTTTAAAAAAGGAAAGGAGTAGTTTTTAAAAGACAGACATGTTTTTTTAATAGATTATGAACCTCAGACAATTTGTGAGCATCTCCAGTACTTGTTTGCCTTGTTGCAAAACAGTAACAGGCGATACATCGATCCATCGGGATTTGTTAAAGCCTTGGGCTTGGACACAGGACAACAGCAGGTAAGGACCTTTAAATGTTTTTTTATTAAGTGAAACAATATGATATCTTTTTATTTTTTATTTATGTTGGTTTTTTTAGAAGAATGGCAAAAATAAATTTTCTTTATAATAAATATATATTAATCCAAAATTTTCAACCATTGAGTAAGATGGAAGGTGGGAAGAAAAAGACTGCTTCCTAACAAGTTCCCCAATCCCACTCCCAGAAAATAACAAAGAACCTTAAATTTTTTTTTAATATGAAAAGGTACCCAGGTGTTCTTTAGAATGTTTGTAGGGGGAAATGAAGTGAAATCCTTTTTAGAAATTAAGTTGTTGTTTTTTTTTTTCCTATTTGGAATTTCAGCATTTATTAGCTGTCCTGCATATTACACATTTTCCTTGATCTCATTTCTGAAAATTCATGCATGGGTACAAATTGATTCAACATAGCTCTAGTCCTTAGTTGAAAATGCTAACTTCAAAAATAGAGGTAGTTTCTGGAACATTTCACTTGTTGCTGTTTGTATCAGAAATTGAAAATCAAGATAATGATTTTTCTTTCGTTTTCATTTTCTGTTTCTTTTTCTTTTTTCTTTGTTTTTATTTTTTAAATTAACCCAAACTTGTGTTGTAGGATGCCCAAGAATTTTCAAAGCTATTTATGTCTCTTTTGGAAGATACTTTGTCTAAACAAAAGAATCCAGATGTGCGGAACATTGTCCAGCAGCAATTCTGTGGAGAATATGCTTATGTAACTGTGTAAGTGTGTTTCATCTTTCCTAGGGTACATTTTATTCTAAGACAGTTGCTCGTATGTGATGTGATTTTCAGTTAAGTTCCAAGTTATAGCCTTCGTGGGTTATCGCGGGATTTCCAGGGGGAACATGAAAGCAACTGACTTGGTAAATGCAGTTGGACTCATTCAGGTGTTGAGACCTACGTGTGGTCGAGCTCTTGCCACGGACTTTGTGGCTGTGGTGTGAGTTGAAAGAGTAAGATTGGAGCCACTCTTAAGAGTGGAGAACTCTTAAGAGTAAATGCAAAATGCCTCTGAAAATTTTTCCTAAGCGTAAAATACATGCTTCACCAATCACTTTCTGTTTTTATTTTTAACATACAGTGTGAATAATTTCTGTGAAAGAGAACCAAGGTAATAAGGTGGTAAATGCTTCTCTCCATGGTTCTAGAATGTAATACAATGGAACTTTATTGTTTTCAACTCTGATCTTAACTTTCACTCTGTTTTATTATAGTTGCAACCAGTGTGGCAGAGAGTCTAAGCTTTTATCAAAGTTTTATGAACTGGAGTTAAATATCCAAGGCCATAAACAGTTAACAGATTGTATCTCGGAATTTTTGAAGGTATATAGTTGTTTCTGCTCATTAACAGTTAAATATTATTCTGAATTTTTAAAAATTTAATGGCTAAATTCATTACTTCAGACTTTTCCACATATGAGGTGTCTGTTTATGTCATAATCTATAAGAAACTTTATGAATTTTTATTTCAATTTTTTTAAGTTTATCCTCAGAGATATGAGAGCCTGAGCGGGGGAGAGGCACAGGGTGGGGGGGCAGGGTGGGGGGTGTTGGAGAGGGAGAGAGAGAATCGTAAGCAGGCGCTCCGCTCCGTACAGATGGAACACAAGGCAGGGCTTGAACCCACAAACCGCAAGATCGTGACCTGAGCCCAAGTCGGATGCTTAGCCAACCGAGCCACTCAGCTGCCCTGAAACTTTGTAAATTTTAAGGTGTCAAAGCAGATTGTGTATTAAAATAATTTTTGGATATTTTCAGGTTATTTTACATGTAAAGTTATGTGTAAAAACTTGTATGTTTCAGAGTGGTAGAGTGTTTTAAGGGAATCTAAGCTCTGTTACTACCAGGTTAGTTTGTCCTTTCATTTAATGAGAACTACAATGTGTGGAATACAGTTTTCTTTTTAAAATCACTGTGGTCTGGGGCGCCTGGGTGGCGCAGTCGGTTAAGCGTCCGACTTCAGCCAGGTCACGATCTCGCGGTCCGTGAGTTCGAACCCCGCGTCAGGCTCTCGGCTGATGGCTCAGAGCCTGGAGCCTGTTTCGGAGTCTGTGTCTCCCTCTCTCTCTGCCCCTCCCCCGTTCATGCTCTGTCTCTCTCTGTCCCAAAAATAAATAAACGTTGAAAAAAATAAATAAATAAAATAAAATCACTGTGGTCATTCTTAAATCCCTCCACTGCGTATCTCTCTCCTTTCTGTATGGTTTGATTTATGTGGGAAAATGGAAGTGGTTCTCTTTTGCTCAGAGTTGAAAAAGCTGCTAAGAGGAATCCCTTTGTTACCAAGTGGGAACAAGCGCTTAACATAGTAGATGAGCTAATCATACAGCTTCACATCTTAAAACATTTTTGTGCCTTTCCTCCTTTTTAGCACAACTGTTAGCCTGCTTCAAACACTCATTTATTGAATCCATTCAGCTAAATATTGATCGAGCGATTACTGCTTTCACACACAGTTTTCAGCAGTTGGGGATAACCATAGTGAGCAAAAGAGACAACAGAGTTTTGCCTTATAATGTAGTGGTTTTGGGACCAGAGAAGGACAATAAAATAAGGATAAGTATAATATATAGTGTGTCAACTATAATAGGTATTGTGGTGAAGAATAAATCAGGGAAGAGGGATGGAGAATGTGGTAGGAAGGGGAGGGTAGGTTGGTTGCAGTTCTAAATAAAATGATGGAACGTGAAGGAAGGAGCCATGTAGGAAAGAAGGAGGTGTAGAATGTGCCTGGTGGTTTGAGGAACAGCAGGTCAGTGTGCCGGAAGTGGATGAGCAAGGGGAGAAAGTTGGAAGTTGTGGAGATAACTAAGCATCACCTAGGATACGCCTTTGCCAGAGGCTTGGACTTTTACTGTGAGTGCACTGAGATGCCACCAGGGGGTGCTAGTCATAGGAGAGTCCTGATGTGTTTGAATCCTTAACTCTGGGTGCTGTCTTGAGAATTGGCTGAAGGTGGGGCCGGGGAGACAGAAAGAGTTGATGGTGGCTTTGACCGAGGGTTAGCTGAAGAGGTGAGAAATAGTATTTGGATTTTCAGTGTATTTTCAAAGTAGAGCTACTACAGTTGCAGACTGGATATGGAGAAGAGAGGAGTCAAAGATGACTAAGGTTTTGGCCTGAGTGCCAGGAAGCATGGAGCTGCCAGAACTGCTATGACAAGGGCTGTGGGAGGACTAGGCTTGGGAGAGGAATTGGGAGTTTGCTTTGGGGTATGTTCAGGGGAGGGCTTTGGGGGCTGGATAAAATTAACAAGGGGTTGAGAGAGAGAGATGAGGACATTCAGACATAGGGGATCAGGGAGGTAGGTGCAGCTGGCCAAGGATGCTGAGGAGGGGCACTGGACAGTGAGTTATGAGGACATGCGGGAACAATTTAAAAAGAAACCAGCATTAGCTAGAACACTGAATTTCCTGCATTATTCTTTTAGCTTAATGTCATCAGTGTGGTTCAGTAATTTTAATTGTGTGTGTGTGTGTGTGTGTGTGTGTGTGTGTATTCTGATGCCCATATGTAATTCCCACCCATTTCCCACTCTTATTAAATTAATTTTGTTGTGTCAAAGTACATAGGATTTTTTTTAACTTAGAACCTACTTCCTTGGGGGCACCTGGGAGGCTCAGTGGGTTAGGCATCTTGGGTTTGGCCCAGGTCATGATCTCGCAGTTTTGGGGTTTGAGCCCTGCATCGAGCTCTGTGCCTGGAGTCTGCTTCAGATTCTGTGTCTCCCTTTCTCTCTGCCCCTCCCTCCCTCTTTCTTTCTCTCTCAAAAATAAATGAACGTTAAAAAATTTTTTAAAAATCATACATTTTGGAAAGAGGCACATCAATTTTAAATTGTTGTGTGCAAGTAAATAATATTCCTGCCAAGTAGTACCTTTTATTGTAGGTGTCCTTTTTTGTTACTTGTAGTAGCTTGACCTTCAACAGCTTGGGATGGGGGGAGGACTGTTAATGAACATGAAATTATGCTTTCCATCAGAGATTTGATCAGTTTTTAAAAAAACCTTTCCACCTCTACTTTTTTTTTTTTTTTTTTAACTAATATGTCTTATTTCTGAGCAGGAAGAAAAATTAGAAGGAGACAATCGATACTTCTGTGAAAACTGTCAAAGTAAACAGAATGCAACAAGGAAGATCAGACTCCTCAGCCTTCCCTGCACCCTGAACTTACAGCTGATGCGCTTTGTCTTTGACAGGTAAGCATGTGCAGAGTAGCAGTGTTGGTTGCTCATTGTGGACTGATGGGGACAGATTTTACCATAGACAGAAAAGGTAATACAATGCTTACAATTTGAAACTCTAGATTTGGGGGTGAAAGTTGTAGGTGGGTCCTGTCCTTTTGACTTGCAAATAATTCATGGTTTGATCACAAAATTCTTAAGTAAGCCAGACATATATGAGTTAAAGCTAGTAGAAAGGTAGGGAGTCCTTATTTTTTATTCTATTATTAATTATTAAAAACTAGAAAAGGAAAACAAACATTTAGGTAAGGAGTGAATTATCTTGCTGTTCCTGTATTTCTGTATAAGAAGTAGAGTAAATTTATAGTTAACGGTGCTCCAGCCCCCGTGGGAATATATCTTTGATTTTATAATTAAAATAAAGGCAGTGTTTGCGTATGCACGTTACTTCTGTGCAGGAGTTTCGGTGGCTCTGTTGTGATTAAATTAAAACTTCTGGAAATAAGTTTAGAATCGCCACTTTAAATTCATAATTTCAACCTATTATTTTACACCGATTACAAGACAGCATTATGTTGACTTCTAATCGTACAGGTTTTTGAGCAAGATTGCTAAATGAAGCCTACCTACCTACCAATGCGTTTTTTATTAAAATAGGTGATAGAGCTTATACATTGTTTTATGATTGTTTTAAATATAAATATAATTAGCTTTCCTCTTGGTTAGGCAAACTGGACATAAGAAAAAGCTGAATACCTACATTGGCTTCTCAGAAATTTTGGATATGGAGCCTTATGTGGAACATAAAGGTAATATTTTTACCGAGCAGTGATAATTTTAATGCTCAGAGAATGTAACTTGTGATCTGCTTGTGATGAATACAGAACAGCAGTTTATTACTAAATTTTATTTGCTAACGTTAACGTCTGTCTGGGAACAAAGGCTTTTTAGGCAAGCCGAGATGTGTTACTTCCATTTTTCCGTAAGTACACAGCAAAGATTAGATGGTTCGTCAAGATCTACATAATTAAGTGTACAAAAGAATGAAAACATGAGAAGGTGTTTTACTGTCTGAACCCACAAAGTGGTCCCTTAGTGTCAGAACTGTATCTGTAATTCCTCATAAAGTGAAGTCTCTCTGAGCTGCCTCCATTCGTGTTTCATTTTTTTAACTTTTCATCAAAAACTTTAGGTGGCGTAATTTCAATATGTATGCTCTAATTCATATCAGTGATGAGTTCTATGATGGTATGCCAAACAGTTTCCTACCCTTTTGTTTTGGTGGTCTTCACCTTACATACAGGGTGATTATTGATAGAAGAAGACTTCTTGCCCTTTTGTCCCTCTTGCCCTGACCTGACCGGAAGGACTGTTGCACTTCTCAGATCGATCTTCCTGTCCATTAAATTTTTAATAAAGAAATTAATACCATAAACTCTTTCTCTTTCCATAAAAAGCTTCTGGAGGCAGCTTACAATAGAAACAAGCCATAAAATAAAACCTTTGGAAAAAAACAATTGGATAGGTTGGGGAATGATGTATTAAATACTTAAACTTTAAAATGTGTGATGCTCTGTCACTGTTGCCGGTTTGAAATTCGCACGTTGGTGCAGGAAGAAAACAGCTGCAGACTTTGCACCTGGACTTTGTTACTTTTATATTTGGCTGAATGAGTAACTTAACTGTAGTCCACTTTGGTTAGTGGTTTGCTTCCTGCCTCCTTTGTTCCAGGTAGTTGTTTAAAATTAGAGATGTCTGATAGCCTGGTGGTTTCTCCGAGTCCAGAAACTTCGATGTAAAATTAGCACTTTCCTTGTCTCCACTGTATGATTTTGATAGTTTTTCTTACTAATGTTACTAATACATTATGTATTTGTCTAATTTGTACTGTAAGGAACACAAGATGATTATGAAATAGACTTGACGTGTCAAAAACTCTGTAGAAATATTTAAATTTAGTGTGTGCATTGACTAAATAATCTCTTAGTATTTAAATAGAAGAATAAAAATTTTCTTATTTTAGAATTGTTAGCTAAGACTAGTAAAATTAATCCAGTAGTTTGTAGCCATAGACCTTGTCTTTCACAGGCTCTTGTGCTATTTGCTGTACAAACACACAACCTTCTAAATACTGAAAACATTAATTTTTGTTAAAATTGCACAGGGTTGGGTTCATTCTTGGTAATTTGGAAAATTTAGAAGGCATAAAGAATAAAAACTACCTGCAATTCTATAACTATATCACCAGTATTTGTTTTCCTGTATTATTTATATGTGTCTATGCATACCTATCCATATGAAGCTGAAAAAGTAGATCTGAAAGATGGTCTTTTTAAGAGGAGAATTCCCTTGTTTCCTTAAATAGTGGGCCCACAGATCTGCAGAGATCTGTAAACCAAGGGGTCTCCATTCCTTGAACCTTTAGCCCTTGACTCTCTAACTGAACTTTTGCCATGTTTCTTAGAGATTTTAACATACCTGTAGACCACCTTGAGGGTCTGGGGGCTGAATAAAATTCATAGAATTTCAGAAGAAACCAGTTACATTTCAATACAGTTAGCTGGGCACCTGGGGGGGCTCAGTCTGTTGAGTGACCAACTTCGGCTCAGGTCATGGTCTCACGGTTCGTGGGTTTGAGCTCTACGTCAGGCTCTCTGCTGTCAGTGCGGAGCCTGCTTCGGATCCTCTGTCCCCCTCTCTCTGCCTCTCCTGGCTCACACTCTCTCTTCTCAAAAATAAGTAAACATTTTAAGTAAACTAGTACAGTTAGCAAAACACAAAGACAGACTTGAGGTCCAGTAATAAAGGTGCCCATTAAAGAACAGATTCCACTGGCTGTCCACAACTACCAGAATTCTGAAGCTGTTGAGAGCAATGAATTGGTAAGTATAAATTCAGGCTGACAACGGTAATGTGAGATGAAAATTTTTGTGTTGTTGTCTCTCGGTCACACAGTCATAGTTCCTGCTTCTACTTGTATGGTGTACCATGATGATTTAATTTAGGGAATACTATGTGGAACTCCTATTAGAGGCAATCTCTCCCACTTCTCTCCCTCAGCCATCCTGAGGGGCACACCCTCCCTTGTCCTGCTGTTGTGTGCACCATACACGTCACTCTATTGACTTTCCTACCTTTTTAGAATAAAATATAACACATTCATAAAAGTCCAAAATATACGTTTGGCTTGAAGAATTGTCACAAAGTGGACATCTGCACGAGCAACATCCAGGCCAAGAGATAAAGCTTCCCAGTACTCTAGAGTCGTTTTTGTTGCCCCTCCCGATAACACCCCCTTCTCTCCTCTCAAATCATAGGCACTGATCTGGCTTTTATGGTGCTTCATTTATTTTTTTATTTTTAATTGTTTAGATGTTTGTTTATTTGGGGAGAGAGCATGCATGCACGGAAGTGAGAGAGAATCCCAAGCGAGCTCTGGCCTGACGCCGGGCTCAGTATCATGAACCGTGAGCTTATGACCTGTGCCCGGATCACAAGACAGATGCTTAACTGACTGAGCACCCCAAGCACCCCTATTTTTTATTTTTATTTTGCTTAGTGTTTCACAATGTAAGTTTGCATCCCTGAACATTAGGCTTTAGTTTACCTTTTTCCTCCTGGGATATTGCCAGGTGAAACCCAACCCATGATGAAATCTTGCACTGCCTGCCTCCCTGGCTCCTTTATCTGGGCTGTGGTTGAAGGTGGCTGGAGAAAAACACTGTCATAGCTGTGTGTCTGTCTGCATCTCAACCCTTTTAATTTGGGGAATTGCAAGTTTATACGAAAAAACGGAATCCCAATCTGGATCTTTTTCTTTTTTAATTTTTTTTTTTTTCAACGTTTATTTATTTTTGGGACAAAGAGAGACAGAGCATGAACGGGGAAGGGGCAGAGAGAGAGGGAGACACAGAATCGGAAACAGGCTCCAGGCTCTGAGCCATCAACCCAGAGCCTGACGCGGGGCTCGAACTCACGGACCGCGAGATCGTGACCTGGCTGAAGTCGGACGCTTAACCGACTGTGCCACCCAGGCGCCCCACCAATCTGGATCTTAAAAAAAAAAAAAAAATTTTTTTTTAATGTTTTTATTTTATTTTTGAGAGAGAGAGACACACACAGTGCAAGCGGGGGAGGGGCAGAGAGAGAGGGAGACACAGAATCTGAAGCAGGCTCCAGGCTCTGAGCTGTCAAGGCAGAGCCCAATGCAGGGTTTAAACTCAAGGAGTGTAAGATCATGACCTGAGCCGAAGTCAGATGCCCAACCGACTGAACCACCCAGGCGCCCCCCCCAATCTGGGTCTTTTAACTGCATGGGTCCACTTACCCTTATCCCCCCCCCCCCCCCCCCCCCACTTACCCTTAAGTACTGATCTTTCCTCTGGTTCAATTCTGTACCACGTTTTATGGCTCCCCTTTACTTGAATATGTTTTAAAGCTTCTCATTTCTTGAAACATAGCCTACTTTTATAGTCCATGACTGACTCTTAGAATGTCGTGCAGGCTTATTTTGGGGGTATCGGTAGGTTCTTGTGTTGTTGTCATGTTTCTTTTGTACTCGGTTATTTTTGATTGCATGCTGGTTATTGCACATGGAAAATCTGTGGGGATTCCCTTAGGGCTGGCATGACACCACATCCTCCAGTGAGACCTTACTTCTTTCTGCCAGGCATCTGGGATCCCTGCTAGTTAGGTACCAGCACAACCGGAGTTCAATGCTGAGGTCCCCTTGTTCACCCAAGCTGTAAGAACCTGATACGAAGGCCAGACTAACACCATGACATTCCCTTCCCACCCCACGTTCTCTTTCTCTTGCTCTCCTCAGGGGTAATGGGTTTACTTTATGGTTTCCTGAGGTTGGGGAGATGGAGAGGCTTTTTCTGGTTCACTTTTACCATGAAGTAATGGGAGAGGGCAGTGTGGTAGAAAGAACAGTAGGTGGGGGAATCCAAGTAAGCCCTAAAATATGGAGTGTGGACCAGCACACCAGGTAGATAAGCCTGAGCTGTCTGACTGATAACACTATTCTCTACTTCCATTAGTTAACACAGAAAATAACGTGCACTTAACTCTGGACATAGTGTCTTTACCTCTGTAATCAGTACAAGTACCTTGGGGTGCCTGGCTGGCTCAGTTGGAAGAATGTAACTGTTGATCTTAGGATTACTTAAATAAAAATAACAAAAACCAAAAACACATTACAAGGACCTTAAACCACTAAGAAGTCGATCCTCTCTTAAATTGCTTATTTCTTGTATGTGTTTTTTTTTTTAGTAATTTTTCAAAGTTTGTTTATTTATTTATTTATTTTGAGAGAGAGAGAGAGAGCAAGCATGAACAGGAAAAGGACAGAGAGAGCAGGAGAGAGAGAATCCCAAGCAGACTCCACATTGTTAGCCTGGAACCCAGTGCGGGGCTCAAACTTATGAAATGTGAGATCATGACCTGAGCTGAAACCAAGAGTCAGACCCTTAACCACCTCACCCACCCAGAGGCTCCTGTTTTCTGTATGTATTTTAGTTCTGCTTTTTAAAAAACTCAAAGGCTGCCTTACTGTGTGTAGGACTGTTGGTGTTTTGTTTACCACCGTCTTTGGTTTATCATTCATTCCCTTCTGCATTCTAGACCTCCCATCTGCAGTGGCTTTTTTTTTTTTAATATGGAATAGAGCTTATAAAATTCCTTTTGAAAGGTTCTGTTGACGGCAAATTGTTTTCACATATCATTGTCTGAAAATTGTCTGTATTTTGTTCTTGTGACATTTATTTTCCCTAACGTGGGCCGTTATGTTCACGCAGTACATGAGAGACCTCTTGTCGCAGTGCTTGTGTTGCCGGTGAGGGGTTGGGGCCTGTTTTGTCATTGTTAAGAGGTTTATCTTTGGTTTGGGCATTTTGCAGTGTCACTGTGACCTGTTGGGCTAGATTCTAAGTATCCTCCCTGCAAAAGGTATCAAACAATTCCTCAACCATCGTGTCTTAAAATGTCTCATCCCCACTCTTTCTTCTCCCCTCGAATCCCAATAGGTGTTTGTTAAGGTGTTCCCTGACTCTTCCATTCTTTGTCTGTGTGTTCCAGAATTTCTTTAGCCCCACCTTCTACTTTACTGATTCTCTGTTCAGGTGAACCTAATCTACCGTTAAGCCTTTCTGTAGAGTTTTGACTTTGAGTTATTATAATTTTCATTTCTAGAAGTTCAGTTTGGTTCTTTATCATATCTGATTTTTTTTAATGTTTACTTATTTTGAGAGAGACAGGAGCACGAGCAGGGGAGGGGCAGAGAGCGAGGGAGAGAGGGAGAGTCCTAAGCAGGCTCCATGCAGAACTCACGAAACCCTGAGATGACCTGAGCTGAAATCAAGCGTCAAGAACGCTTACCCGACTGAGATACCCAGGTGCCACTACAATAAGTTTTAGGATGTTTAATGATATAGAAAGATGTTAATGATATATTTGTTAGAAAAAACTACAGGTCTCAGTGTCAGCAGTGGTTCTGTCTGTATTATGGAGTTGCTAATTAGTTTTTTGTTTTCTAATTTTTAATAGATAGAAGTGATTTTTTTTTCCGGTACATATGTATTTCTCCCCATGATTGGTTTAAAAGATTTTCTTTAAAAAAAGCTTTAGAATATTGTATCTGAAAATGGCAATGTTCATTTGCCGATATTTGGATAAATGGGTAAGGCCTTCTCTTGCATAAACCATGTGCATAATATGCTTTTGTTTATTTATTGGTTTTCTTTAAAGTGAAATAGGAATTTAAAAATACTTCTGAAGAAACCTCAGTACAGAATCATTCTGTATTTTTATTTATTTGAAGTTTTATTTATTTAAGTCATCTCTGCACTCAACATGGGGTTCAGATTCAGAACTTCGATTGAGAGTCGCACACTCTTCTGACTGTGATAGCCACATGCCCCTCATTCTAGATTTTTAATTTAATTTTTTAACGTTTATTAATTTGTGAGAGACGGGGGGGTGGGTGGTGGCAGGGGGAGAGAAAGAGAGAGTGAGATTCTAAAGTAGCCTCCAGGCTCTGAGCTGTCAGCACAGAGCCCGACGTGGGGCTTGAACCCGTGAACTGTGAGATCATGGCCTGAGCCGAAGTCAGCCGCTCAACCGACTGAGCCACCCAGGTGCCCCACCTCATTCTAAATTTTAATGTTTTCTCTCCTGTTCCCAGTTATCTTGGCCTATGCCTGTTTTGACAGCAGTTTTTCTTAATGGCTTCTCTCTAATTTTTTCTAAAACATTTTTCTTCTTGAAAAAAAATTTTTTTAATTTCACACTCCCATCTCATTAGTTTGTATAAGTAATTTGTGAGAAGAATATGATCACCTGATTCTTGGTAAGTATATAGGTGAGCCAATTCATGCGGAATAGCAAAGTGTACTACAGAATAGCTTTGTAACCCTGACGTGGGTGCCCAGAGTGCGATAGCTTTCCATCTATATATTTTGCAAGGGAAATGGAGAGTCAGTACAGTCAGGTGCTTAAGATAGCATCTGCTATATTACTTTGTAAAACTAAATTTTTTGTAAAAAAAAAAAAAAAAAAAATGACATGTTTTGAATTCTATCAGATAGGAAAACAATTTTAATCATTACAGTTAAGGCTCAGGATATAAGAAGGAATATTGTTCTCCAAAACGTTTTTTACTTTCTCCCTTTCTCTTTCTCCAGGTGGGTCCTATGTGTATGAACTGAGTGCAGTCCTTATACACAGAGGAGTGAGTGCTTATTCTGGCCACTACATTGCCCATGTGAAAGATCCACAGTCCGGTGAATGGTATAAGTTTAATGACGAAGACATAGAAAAGATGGAGGGGAAGAAATTACAACTAGGGATTGAGGAAGATCTAGGTAAAACCTTTAAGTTGTGAGTGCCCTTTTAAAATATAAATTTTTTTTTTACTGGAAATATTTTGATAAATTTTTATGGCCCAATATTGGTATGGGTTATTAAGGGTATTTGCATGTCTTAAACACACATAAAATCTCTGAACATCTTTTGTTAGCAATGCCTGAATTAAAAAAAAAAAAAAAAAAAAAAGATTTTCCTCCAGAGATGGTTTCCATGATGTTTTTCTTTGTGTCGGGAGATGCATGTTGGAGAAATACCTCTAGCAGGGGACCTTTGCTCTGAGAACAGTGCCTACTCCTCCCTGTTAAGTATCTTACGCCATCCCCAGAGTGTGATGCAATGCCTCTGGGGAGCAAGCTGCTTGCGATTTTGTAGTGATGAGGTCTGCCTTCACAGTGCTTTGTGAATAGCACCTTACTCTGGAGCTGTCATCCTGTCCATTTTCTTGGGCCAGAAGACCCATCCCTTCCCTAACGAAGTGCACAGTTTTTCCAGTAGAAGCCATCTCGGCTGAACTTTTCATTACTCTGTCGCCGTGTTTGTCATTCTTGGATGAGGCTTGGACTTGGGAGTCTAAATAAGAGAAAAGGAATGGGAATGGGTGTGTGCCTCCTCCACAGTTCTTCATGGATCAGAACCACTTGCCCAAGGTGTCAGGGAGGAGCATGGCCATTGGAGTTGGCTTTCCAGGCATGTGGGTAGATCTTTCTGCAGATATTTAAGTGGCAACGATATTCTTGTAATTGAGAGAGGTATTTTCTGTTTTTAAATAACAGGTGTTTATAGATATTCAGCAATGTTACTCCCATCCCATCTTAGTAACACTCAAGGTCTTAACCTTTGCTTATAATTTTTCTTATTGTGAGAGTCTTTCTGGGAACAAAACTGAGATGTAGCTTTAAATTATGAATAATTGTGTCGTGGTTTTATTTGACTGTTCTTCACTGAGGTTTATTTGATTTGTCTTCATTTTAGTCAGAATTGTAGGAATAAAAGCATTGGTAAGGCTGTCCTATCTACTATTTCTAAGCAGCCCTAAATTTTAGAGTAGTTCAAGAGAAAGAGACTCCACGCCTATCAGGATTCCATTCCAGTGTTTTTTTGTTTGTTTCTAATGTTTATTTTTGAGAGATAGAGGGGGAGATACAGAATCCAGAGCAGTCTCTAGCCTCTGAGCTGTCAGCACAGAGCCCAACCCCACAACCGTGAGATCATGACCTGAACCGCAGTCAGGTGCTTAACCGACTGAGCCACCCAGGCGCCCCTCCATTCCAGTGTTTTAATGCCTCTATGCAATGTTCGTTACAGCTTTCATCTGTTGTTTTCTTTTCATCAAAAACAGAAAATCCTTGTTTGTTAAATTCCACGAGTCATTTTCACCTGTATTCTATTATGAACTTTTATGAATTGTTTTATATTCCCATCTTCTACAAAGAATTGAACATGTTAAATCATAATACTTTCTGGTTAGAAGTGCCCAACTGCCTCTTTACTGTATATGCTCCTGACGTTTTTAATTTACTGTTATGGTGATCTTCAAACTTTTTGTTCCTGTATTCTCTATAGGAATATTGAACGAATTTGCATTCCTTGCATGTTTTAAAACTCGACATTTTCATCATAATTTTAAGTGCTCCAAATAATGTGATTTTCTGACATAGTGAAACTGGAACATCACTTTTAAGAGCGTCCAAATGAAATTAGTTAACAGTCAATACCCACTATTTCAGAGACATATGAATTGGTCTTTGTTTATAGCAGGACACTTTTAACCCTCCCCCTTTCTCCCATACTAGTATTTCCATCATTTCCACCTGACCCTGCAGAATTTTATTCTAATGGAATATACTTCAGATTTCTTTAACCATAAAGCTCTAAATAAAGTTCTTTTTGATTGAACTTTTTCTTTTTTCCCCCCAATATCCTTCTCCCTTTCCCCTTCTCCCTCCTGCCCCCCCCCCCCGCCTCAGGATCCAGCTTTATCTTTTAAATTATAAATATCGCCACATTGGTCAATCCCATATGAGTATGTTATAGAATACTCCTGAATCAAATAAAAAGCAAAATTTTATTGTAAACGCATCTTTTAATGACATGGCTGAGAATTTTTTTTTAATCCCTGGGTGAGGTTATATCTTTCCTTTGTAAAGTGGGAGAGGGATGACTGAGAAAGGAGAGGCAGGAGCTATCAGTGGAACCTCAGCTTTGAGGCAGCTCAGTTCTACAAAAGTATACAGTGAATTGGAGATCTGGTAATTGATTTCCTGAGAAGTAAGCATGATCTCATACCACCGGAAGGTTACCCCTGGATCCTAGGCACCAATCTGAAGATCACTTTCATGTGATCCACTTGCCATGCAGAACACTTAGGAATGAATGCCATACTACTGAATTTGTAGAGATTAGTGGCTAATCTTTATGCTCATTAGCATTTCACTATTTTGAACATGCTATTTTATTTCTTTGGGCAATTAAATCTGCGTATTTTTTTTTTTTATAACTTCTTGTTGAATTTTGATTTTAATTCCATTTAACATATAGTGAGTCAACAATTCATCTGCCAGTGTACTCCCTAATCCCCATCATCTGTTTCACCCAGCTGCCTGCCCTCCTCTGCTCTGGGAACCATCAGTGTGTTCTCTGTCATAATCTGGATTTACTGTATTTTTTTTTTTTAATCCTTCAAAGAATATTCATTTTGGAGAGAGCTCGAGTGCGCAAATTGGGGGAGGGATGAGAGAGGGTGTGATCAGAGGATCCAAAGCTGTCTCTACACTGACAGCAGCAAGCCCAATGCAGGGCTCAAACTCCCGAACCCTGAGATCATGACCTGAGCTGAAGTCGGATGCCCAACTGACTGAGCCACCCAGGCGCCCCGATTTTTAAAATCTTTTTAAGTTTACTTATTTATTCCGAGAGAGAGGGAGAGAGAGAATCCCAAGCAGGCTCTGCGCTGTCAGCACAGAGCCTGACATCGGGCTCGATCTCACTAACTGCACCATCATGACCTAAGCCAAAATCAAGAGTCAGACTCTTTACCGATTGAGCCACCTAGGCGCCCCTGGACTTACTTTTGTAATTTAAGATCGACATTAAAATAAACTCATAGCAGTAGTACCTTTTATTTGGTTCTAGGTTTTTCTTCCTGAAAAATAGTACTTTCTTACCATCTTATAGAAATGGAATATGGCAGGCAAAGGGGGTAGGGTAGTAAGCTTGTTTAAATACTCAAGCATCTAAAGAGCATGCTGAATTTGTATTGCCTTTTAATGTTTCAGATCCCTGTTAAAGTATCTTGAATGTGTATTATAGAAATTTGTTTTCTGTGGCCCTCCTCCTTCCCCTCCCCTGCAAAAGGATGAACATACTAGAGGCATTCTAATTTAGTTATCTTTTATTTCTCGACCTCAGCAGAACCTTCTAAGTCCCAGACACGTAAACCCAAGTGTGGCAAAGGAACTCACTGCTCTCGAAATGCATACATGTTGGTGTATAGACTACAAACTCAAGAAAAACCCAACACAATTGTTCAGGTACCAGGTAAGCAGTTTTCCAGGGTTACGTAAGGCAAATATGTTAGAATACTGTGCTCAAAGGTCAGTGACAAGAACTTACTGCTTTAGCGGCATCTGGGTGGCTCAGTTGTTTGAGCGTCTGACTTCAGCTTAGGTCATGATCTCATGGTTTGTGAGTTTGAGCCCCTCCCTCATCAGGCTTGCTGTGCTCAGCACAGAGCCCGCTTCAAATCTTCTGTTCCACCCTCTCTGTCCCTCGCCCGCTCACACTCTCCCTCAAGAATAAATAAAACATTTAAAGATAATTACAAAAATAAAAACTTCCTGTTTTAATTTATTAAGATAGGTTGATTGCAGATAGTAAGTGTTGGTGAAAGTAAATATAATCACAGATTTGCTTTTAAAGTAGTGAATTTTGGGGGTGCCTATCTGGCTCATTTGGTGGAGTGTGTGACTCGATCTCATGGGTAGTGGGTTTGAGCCCCGTGTTGGGTGTAGAGATTACTTAAAAATTACAAAATTTTGGGGTGCCTGGGTGGCCCAGTCGGTTGAATGCCCAACTTTGGCTCATGTCATGATCTCGGGTCGTGGGTCGAGCCCCGGGTTGGGCTTCTGCTGTCAGCACAGAGCCCGCTTCAGATCCATAATAAAATCTTAATAAATAAACAAACAAATAAATAAATAAAGTAGTGAGTTTTTTAAAATAAAGGTACCATTAAAAAAAAAGTTTGAGAGAGCAAGAATGAGAGATAGCCTGCACGAGTCGGGGAGAGCCAGAGAAAGAATCCAAGGGAGGCCCTGAGCACAGAGCCCAACATGGGGCTCAGTCTCAGGAACCCCAGGATTGTGACCTGAGCCGACATCAAGACTCGGAGGCCTAACTGAGCTACCCAAGCACCCAAAAAATAAAGGAACTTTTAACAGAACTGTTCCACTGACCCCTTCCCTCCCAAAGAAAACCACAAACAATTTTTAAAATTCTGTAGGTAAGAAAACATGTATTTAAGGAACCATTTGGTTTAATTTGTAAAGCATACAAGTGGGTTTTACCCACTTAGCAAGGTGCCCGGCTGGCTCGGTTGGTAGAGTATGCAACTCTTGATCTTAGGGTCATGAGTTGAAGCCTCACCATGGGCATGGGCTTAGAGTTTACTTGATAAAGAAGGGGTGGGGGAATGGGGAAGAGTTGCTACAGGCCTGAGGGCGGTCTTAAATTGTCATCTTACCTACTACTGGACTGTGGTCTGTGGCATCATCTGTTTTTAAGTGGTATTTGTGAGCCATTTGATGGCTCCAGTTGTCTGGTGACATCATAGAGAACCAGATTGGGAATTACCTAGTATCATTCAAGTGGCTGTTTCCATTTTTACTCTTGTCTGCAGGTTATAGATCTCTTACAGAAAGGGAGACCGCAGTAGGAAGTTCCCGCTAGAATCCTAACCGATATTTGCTGTAATTTTGAGATTGGCATGGTTCTGTGTCTTTGAAAACAGGAAAACATTAGTTTTTGTCTTTCTCTTTTGAATAGCCTTTCTTCAAGAGCTGGTAGATCGGGATAATTCCAAGTTTGAGGAGTGGTGTATTGAAATGGCCGAGATGCGTAAGCAAAGTGTGGATAAAGGAAAAGCAAAACACGAAGAGGTTAAGGAGCTGTACCAAAGGTTACCTGCTGGAGCTGGTCTGTAAGATATTCTGGGACAACACTGCTGCCATTATGTGCCTTGTTTCTTTCGTGTTCACAAATGTATATGAACAAACTTTCCCCTACCCTTTCTTATAACCCACTAACGCCAGCTTAAGCACTATAAAATTACTATGTAAACGAGCAATAATTTGATGCATAGCATTCCATATAGTTTTCATTATCATGTACTTTTAAAAATGGGAAGCTCTTAACAAATTAAAAGGTTTAGGTCAGCATTCTGCATATGTATGAGTCTTACAGGCATTTCTATTTTGTGAGATATTAATTTGTTCTTAAAAATCTGATTGAGTTATGGAAGCAACTCACTGCCCTGACAGTCCTAACAGGCAGTCTTGTCTGTATACTATTTTTAATGATACTATTATACTAATTTGAAATTTAATATCAAATATTATGCTAAGAATGGAGAGCTTTCTGCTGACCCTTAATTTCTTAAGAATTATCCCACACAAGCCAGCTCATCCCTTTACTGTGTATGTTTATTCAAGTTTACCTAGTGCCTTAGAAAATCCCAACTTTTTAAGCCTTCAGTACCATTGGTAACGATGTGTCTTTAACGTTTCCTAGGCAGACTTCCCCATGTCCAATTCCTATGTAAAGAAGAGAGGCAATTTAATCCTAAGTTTTGAAGATAAATACTCAAGTATAATTGTACTTGTGGTTTTGTCTTTTTCATATCTTATTTTTCCATTACTGGTATACTCTCTTAAACAAAAGATGAATATAAATTGCTAAATCTGTAAGAGTGACTCTGAACAGTTCTTTCTAAACCACATCTTTATTTGATTCTGACTTTTTTTTGTAATGCGTTGGTCTCACTGTCCCAAGGGTTGGGATTATTCTAAAGAATGAGACTGACCCTGATGTTACTGAAAATGATTTGGACATGAATATGATTCAAATACCTAAATTTATTCAAAGGAGTTGAGACCTAGAAATCTATTTTTTGAACTGTATTCCTAGTTTTCTTCATTCACTGGACAAGAGAATGGTTCAAAACTGCATTTTATGTTAGATGCAGTTAAGTCCCTCTCTTTTAAAACCGCATTGTCCAAAGGCGGGATGTGTCTGGTTAGCACATACTTGGGCATCTCCTGGCTGTTTTCAGTCTCTGAGAAACTGCTCTTGTGTTCTTAGAATATCTCTCCGTTATCAATACTTTTACCAGTTAGGAACATCTTCCTCCCATTTGCAGTAAACATACATAGTAGAATATCTGTGTCGTGTTAAGTGTTGAAAATCCAAAATCAGATGAATGTGGTTTTGTGCTGCCAATCCTAGTCTTTGTTATGCATTTTCTAACTCTTACTTGTGTTTGTGAACATTTATATAAAAGAAGAGTCATTTATCCTAAAACATATGCCTCATCGGGAACACAGACACTTTTGGTCCTTTTTATTGAAATTTAAATAAGGTATCTGCAAATAATGGTAAAGTATCTCTAGGTGAAGTGTTGCAAATATTTTTGAGGCCACAGTCTTTGTAGACTTCTATAATTCCCCCCCAAGGGATTTCCTTATGTTCAAAATTCAGGCATTTAAAAAAAAAAAAAGTTATACATAACTTTAACCAAAATGTACATTTCTCTCTGGTAAATACTGTCACAAGTGCTTTCCTGTTTTGTGAAGTGGTGAGATGATAGACGGTTCAGTATTTCCACCTTGGCGATTAGAGTGCGCATTCCTTTTTCGGTGCTTGATTACCCATGCCTTCGGAAGACAGTGCTGAGCTGGTTTGCTAGATCACAAATCATAGGGAATCTGCCATGAGTCTTTCTCTAGGACAGAAACATCAGTAGTGTAAAAACTCTCCAGAAGCAGATCTGCCTTAACTCTTGAGACTTGAGCTCGTCCCTGATTGTCTGGGAACTCTTGGCAGAGACTGATCCAGCTCTTCATAGTAATCGAGATTGGGAATGGAAAGACAGACCTATGTGAACCACAGCCCCTCTTCCTTCCATGGGTCCTCCAGCACACTAAAACTAGTGCCCTGAATCTAGAAAATCAGTAGAATTAATAATACAGAATTCCATCAGAACCCCAGAACTGCTCTCTGCTCTCTCCCTTCCTCCTCTTACTGTAAAATCAGATGTGATTTTTCTGATCTTCATGACTTACTTTTAATTCGTATGTAACTGCTCAAAACCAAAACAATAACCTTCACTTGGAAGTTTTCTGTGGGATTTGAGTAGGGGATTGGGAAATCTTGTCTGAAGCAGATTGCCTTTGAGCCACATTATCATACGGGTCCGGGATACAGCCACCCTGGGCTTTCAATTCCAGCAGCCGGCCCTTGGCACAGGGTGTTTTCTGTACTTCCTGGACTCGTTTTCTTGTGAGGGTCGGGATCGTTACGGTTTGTTTGCAGTTAGCAATGGTGGGCATTGTCTGCTCTTCCCTCCCCAGCACCTGGGGACATGAGAACACCTGGTGAATGGTTCTTGAATGTTCCTCTGTGTCACAGTTCAGTTTTCCCTCCTTTGATGGTCTTCAGATTAGTAAAAATTTTAATCTATGTGACTATATTTGAGAAAGGATTAGATATGCTAAGAGTTTCATTTTGCTTTCTTGGACAGAGATCATGTATGTTAGTAAAATTCTGAAGATAACCAGGTGTACTCTGTCCCTGGCAGATTAAACTCGATAAATGCCAAATAAAATTGGGAAGTATTTTGAATTTAATTAGCTGTATCATTATATATTGTAGAGTGTCACAACCATGTTACCTATACTGAATCTTAAGGTCTCCACTTTATATATTGTGTGAATGTATGATTAACTTTTCTATATCTCTTTTCTTCCAAAAAGCTCAAAATGCTTCACATATCTTATCTTTTACATTCAACAACATCCCTGTGAGGTAGGTAGAAGGCAGGTATTATTACCTTCATTTTACAAATAAAAGACCTGAAGCATAGAGAGTTCAAGTGACTTGCTCAAGTTCAGTTTCTTGGTGGCAGAACTTGGATTAGACCTTGGTCTCAACTTGGCAGTCATGAGCTCTTTCTCTGCAGCTGCATTAGGGCTGACCAATCCATCAGAAGGCTCTCAGTTGACGATGTACAGTCTTAGAACAAATACGGGATGCGATCATGCTGAATTTTGTTTTTGTAAAAATTGAAGTGTTTCACACTGAACTTAAATGGAAAGTAGTTTTCTAGACTTGTCACTAACTCTAAGAGAAGTATACAATTGGTCAAAATGGGCTTTGCATTGAATTGTCTATCCCTCAGATCTCATCAGAAGTAGTACATGATACAAATACGTAAATTCAATCTCTGTATGTTTTCTTCTATGTTTTATGCTGGGACTCACTGGAGATCTTTGTAAGTAATCAAAGCTGGCCCTTTGTCCTTAATTTTGACTTTTAGGGAACTCTGGGACTCTTGTTTTCCCAAATGAAAACTCATTTTGAGGTGGTTCAGTTTTGTCTAAATTTTTGCAACGTCAAAGTCGCGAACAATTCAATTCTAGTGTAATTCATACTGGAATTTGTATAAAATAACTTACTTTCTTGATATATGTTATATAACAAATAGCTCATGATACGGACTGGGGTGGGGAAATCAAATACGTTTTAAGTGACACCAGTATCCTCTCGGATGAAGAAAAAAAGTTCAGTGGTTAAAACTGGCTTATAAAAGTGTGGTTATGGCTGATGAGGTTAATTTGTAAAATTTTTTCTGAGGTTAATTTATAACTTGGAACTCAGTCTCTTCATTCTCATTTCCAGATGTATTTCACATATTGGTGAGAAGTGTTTATGAAAATCATTTATGAAATGAACCTAGTAGGGAATGAGGTTATATGATTTGCGTGCCAATGTGTGGAGCATGGCTTCTAGTCGACAGTCATGGGTGTCCTGATCAGAACTCTGCTGTGCTATCAAGCAAGACACTTCTCTCTGTGGATGCCTCTTTTGTAGAATGTGGTTAATAATACCAGCCGCTCTCATAGGGAACTGTGCAGTCTCCTATCGTGCACAGCTCCTTGACCTAGAAGAGGGTTAGTTAAATGGAGTTTTATGTCATACTCCTCAGCATTTTCCCTGAATAGTGATTCTTCTGATTCTGCTAACTTTGGACAGAGTTTGTATTGTCTTTTGAGGAAAATTTGTATCACTTAGTCAAAAAGCTGTGAAAATACATAGATGCTTTCTTTTGCTTTTTTCCTCAGAGCCCTATGAATTTGTCTCTCTCGAGTGGCTACAGAAATGGTTGGATGAGTCGACACCCACCAAGCCTATCGATAATCACGCTTGCCTGTGTTCCCATGACAAGCTTCATCCTGATAAGATATCAATTATGAAGAGAATATCTGAATATGCGGCTGACATTTTCTATAGTAGATATGGAGGAGGACCAAGACTAACTGGTAATTCGAGGTGTTTTCTCTGCTGAAAAAGTAATGCCTTAAGTCCTCAGCTTGTGGTCTCTGATCATCTCACCCAAACTGTGACAGCCAGAGCAAATGCTCCTTACGCTTTGCAGAAAGGGTTCGCTAATGAGAGAAGTTATGCAGCATTAGACCTTATAAGCTATTTTTATTTTATTTTTAAGGTTTATTTATTTATGTTTGAGAGAGACAGAGCACACAAACGGGGGAAGGGCGGAGAGAGAGAGAATGAATGAATGAATGAATGAATGAATGAATGAATGAATCCCAAGCAGGCTCCGCACTGGCAGCATAGATTTCCGACAGAGGGCTCCAACTCACGAACCGTGAGATCATGACTTGAACCGAGATCAAGAGTTGGACGCTTACCCAGTGGAGCCACCCAGGTGCTCCTAGACCTCATATATTTGTAATGTTAGAAAAGAAACTGACACTTTTCTTTGAGTTTTAACGGTGGATTTTGCCCTCTCAAAGACAAAATTTTCCTCTTTTGAGGAAACCACGTAGTCTTTTATTAGTTTGTACAGTAGTCTTCAGAGTACTTGAACCTTGGTCTGGTAGATTGCACATCTGATTTGACTTCCGTAGATTGTTCACTTAGCTTATGAATGGAAGCTACTTGATGCCACCTTGAATACAGAGGTATTTATAACCACGTAGTGTCCGTAGTCTGTTTGCTTCCGGTTGTCTCTCCTCAAAACACTTTCCTTTTAATGAGCTACTAGCCACACAAGGCCTCCCTCCAGTCTGTCGGTGAATCTAATAAAATTGTGTGACCACGCTCCCCTTTTCCGAAAACAGCACTTAATTTAGTAGAAAGGGGGAGTGTGGTCGTACAACTTACTGCATAAAAACTGGCATTTAACTGCAAGATTCAGACCTTCTCTTGTACACATCTGGAGTTTTGCTTGCCCAGTTTGTTTTTGATTCACGATCAGTGAACTAAGCAGTGATTATATCATTCCAAGAATCACATTTCAGGGCTGCCTGGGTGGCTCAGTTGAGCCCCACATCGGGCTCTGCACTGACAGTGCAGAGCTTGCTTGGGATTCTCTCTCCTCCTCTCTCTGCCCCTCTCCACTCTCCTCAACGTAAATAAATAAAGTAAAAAAACCAAAATCACGTTTCATGATTCCTACAGCTGTGAGTTTGGGGCCTTGGTGGTGTTTATCCCTGTAGTGTTCTGTGCTTTCTGTGCTTTGAAGTGTTCCAATATTTCATACCCCCACGAAGCTCTCATTTAACATTACATTTATAGTTGTCAGATATGTTGACACTCCTCTGTGCCCTCCCCCCCACCTGAGAGCCTCCATTATTTAACTACAGTCTTGTAAAATAGGCATCTAAATCTCGTAAAATAGTAGATAGCGTAGGTAGTTGTAGCGAATGGTGACATCTCGCCTCGCATTGTTCTTTATGTACAGAACAATATTGGTGTTTTGAAATCTGTATCGCCTAAGTAACGTAGGATATATGCTGATCTGCTCTGCTATCAAAACATGCAACTTTGGTTGAGAATTCTGTGTTCTGTGTAGTACTGACACTTCCCTATCAGCAAATCAGTATGTGAATGAACCGTTTCCTTTCATTCCCTCTAGTGAAAGCCCTGTGTAAGGAGTGTGTGGTAGAACGTTGTCGTGTGTTACGTCTGAAGAATCAACTAAATGAAGACTATAAAACTGTCAATAATCTGCTAAAAGCAACAGTAAAGGGGTATGTTACACAGCGCATGCTGTTTATGACGAGCTGCAACAGTTGTAAGAGGAAATCACGCAGCAGCTTATTAGTTCCAGACCATAGGAGTTAGGATGTTTTGAGGAAAGGGTGATGCGGTGGTTGGCAGCTAGATTAAATGTCGCAATGGTTGCCACTGCGGCAAAGATAAGGAAAGCCAAGTGACACAGCCTTTGTGACTGCACTCCCTCTGTTAGAAAAGTAGAAGCAGAGGTGTGGGTCTGCAGTCCGACCAAACCAAGCAGCATGTTAGTGCGTTCGGGAGTGGAATTGTCAGTACTCCTGGCAGGCGTGGGGGCGCCCCCTTTAGAGAGCACGACGTATATTAACAAACGGTCCCCCGTGGAGGGCCCTTGTCGAAAATACCCAGGGTACTTGCAGTATGTTGAGCATCACTCCACAGAGTATCTTGCACCCAGGAACCAACAAAAGCAGGTGGCATTTCGTATGGTACCTGTTATGTGTCTGGGTTTAATTGAAGGTGCGTGTTTTCCAAATAAATATTATTCACTGTTTTTGATCATTCTGTAAACAGCCTAGTGAGTCCTCAGATGGGTGTTTGCATATAGACGTGGATGTGTGTGAGAGTACCTACAGATGTCCTTGAAGGCACAGCTATATGTGGTTGTGCCTGGTAGTCACGTGAAAGAGTAGCCAGCTGAGTCGTGTCGGGCGTGAACGTAACCGAGGAAGCCGGACGAGATTTGGGATGGAACCAGAATGAATATGAGATCTGTGCTATTCAGTAGTGATGAGGAAAAATGGCCAGGATGCAGGAGGGGGATAAAAATGGTATGGACAACAGAGTTTGAATGTTAGTAATTCGTTCTAGTTGTGGCCTTTACAAGTAAAGAGGGGGTGGGGGCCTCAGGAAATACTACTTGTGTGACGTCACGTGGTCTCTGTTCCACAGCAATGACGGGTTTTGGGTAGGGAAATCTTCCTTGCGTAGCTGGCGCCAGCTGGCTCTCGAGCAATTAGATGAACAAGATGGGGACGTCGACCAAAGCAACGGGAAGATGAACGGCAACACCTTAAATAAAGGTAATGTTGAAAACTAGTGTGTCAGTGGTCATAAACTATACCGCGACATACCCATACGGAATTGCCGTGTACTGACTCGTATTGGTCAATTTCCTCCAGAAAGTATGTTGGGGGCTTGTTTTCCAGTGCTTTTGTCAACATAAACAGTACACCATTCACATCAGTTTTTACTAGTCTCATAGATGAAAAATGATAGAGCAGTGTCAAGACTGTGCCTTTCAAAATTATCACTGAGATTAACCATGGCCGTTTATTTGAGAAGTTCATTGTGTTTGTGACGGAATGAGGAGACAGTTACCTGGTCAGTGTCCTTTCTTTTTCATTTTTTACTGATTTGAGAGAGAAATCGCACACACATGCTCAAGTGAGGGAGGGGGGCAGAGAGGGAGACAGAATCCGAAGCAGGCTCCATGCTTGACTGCGGGACCCTGGGATCATGACCTGAGCTGAAACCAAGATGTCCGACCGACTGAACCAACCAGGTGCCCTTCCACTTGAGCTTTTTAATGATTAATAAATATTCTTTGCATATTATCTTAAGCGTATTAAAAATGTGTACTTAACATAAACTAAAACCCCTACGTAGTTATTCTAATCTCCTTATGCTTAAGGATTGTGTTCCTGTAATACACAACTACAAATTCATGGTGACACAATGCAGACATAGGAAAAGCAGATGTTGGAAGAGAAATGTTAACAGGAAATGCACAGTTCTTATTATACGTTTTTGATATTATTGGTTAAGTCCTTATTTCTCATTAGCCTCTTCTGAAGTTTTCCGTTCAACCCCTAAAAGAAGAGGTAGGTGAAAATAACGTGACATGTGGATGATTAACTTGGTTTAAGATCCTGTATTCTGAATAGCTTGACTAGAATTAATGGAAGGAGATGTAAAGTATTTTTCAATTTGAAAAAAAAAAAAAAGAACATTTTCTTGCATAATCTAAATCTTCAAAAAGTAAAACTGCCATTCAGATATTTTTCTTTCCTTTTAAGGGAAAGAAACATAGCGCTTCTTAGCATAACCACGTACGAATCACTTGGGTCTAATTTTTGGAATGTTTCAAGTTTTCTTTGTTCGGAATTGTGCTCAGCGGTACTGCTGCTTTGACCTTCAAATATAACAGCTAGAATGATTATTATCTGTGTTTCTTTTGATTAGAGGAATCAAAAGAAGAAAGGAAAGAAGAGGAGGAGGAATTAAATTTTAATGAAGACATTCTGTGCCCACATGGTAAGCTAGAAGCATACATCTTTTTTTTTTTAATGTTTTATTTTATTTTTGAGAGAGGGAGAGACAGAGAGAGAGACAGCGTGCGGGCAGTGGAGGGGCAGAGAGAGAGGGAGACACAGAATCCGAAAGCAGGCTCCAGGCTCCGAGCTGTCAGCACAGAGCCCGGCATGGGGCTCGAACTCTCGAACCACGAGATCATGACCTGAGCCAAAGTCGGATGCTCAACCGGCTGAGCCGTCCAGGCGCCCCAGAAGCATACATCTTGTGTTGTTAGTCTGACGTTAGTGTATCACAGATGTTTTGTTAAGTATTCTCCCCGGGTTTCTGAGAGAAGTAGGCCCTGACGTGGCTGTCATGGTGCAGTAAACCGGCTTTCTAATCTGCTTGACTTTTCATATTTCTGTTCTCCCGTCCTTTTCCCCAGTTAACTTCTTACTGCCTGCTTTCGTGCCAGGGCCTCTCATATGTTCTTTCCTTGCAAACAATTTTTTTAAAAAAATACAAAATAGGATTTTACCATATTTAGAAAAGAAACTTTGTCGTGTGTCAATTGAAAGACTGAGTTTGAAGGCAGGAATGTCCGTTATGTCCCATGACTGAGAGTCTTTGTTTGACTTGAATACTCTCAGAACAAAATTCATATATTTCTTATTATTAGGGCTCCTTCTGGTTTCATTTCTGAGATATCCATTGACTAGCTACTGTGTGCTATGTTCTCTTAATGATAATTTCCAATTTTTTTTTAATCGATCCTGTGTATTTGATTATCTCTTACTTGGTCTTAGTGCTCACTTCTAATAAGTAACTTTTTGCAAGAGACTCCTTGTATATGGCACACAGTTTCCCATTCTGTTAGCTGTCTGCACATCAAAGAGGCATCAACTTCTCAAAGGCACTTGCTGCATAAGTCTCCTTCCTCCTCTCTCATTTCTAACTGTATCCAATTCTTTTTTTTTTTTTCCTTTTTAAACATTGTTATTCAGTTATTGAGGGACAGAGAGAGACCGAGCATGAGCTGGGGAGGGGCAAAGACAGAAAGAAGGAGACACAGAATCTGAGGCAGGCTCCAGGCTCTGAGCTGTGAGCCCAGATCTTGATGCGGGGCTCGAACTCATGAACTGTGAGATCGCGACCTGAGCCAAAGTCAGCCACTTAACCACCTAAGCCACCCGGGAGCCCCCTAACCGTATCCAATTCTTACTTCATTAGTTCATTCCGAATCAGCGCACGATAATCTCATACTTACCCTCATGCACCTTAGTGCTTTTGTATCAAGACTCCTTGAAGACACTAGTGACAGTAATTGTCAGGTGAGTGATGCTTGGCGTGGTGATGTTGCTGACCATTATCACGCTGTGCTTTAGCTTGCTAGCTGAGTGGCTGAACTCACTCGTTTGCTGGCCATACCACGTGGAGGGGGTGTCATCGTGGGATGTGGATTCGGGTGTTTGTGGGTTATGGGTCCTAAGCCCATCTGTCTTTCCTGTCACATCACCCTTTCTCCCATTTTGCCCTTCCTTACACTAGGAACACACATGCGGGTTAGACATGCCCTCTGGAGTGCTTGACAGAACAAGCAGATAAAGGTGAAGTGAATAGCCAAGATGGTTTTTTTTAAACCATCATAGCATGGGTGTGGACAGTGGGGTAATTGTCTCCCTTTCGAGAGTTGAGGATTCTGTGGCTCATTGCTACTTTCCTGCGAGGTGCTGCCCAACTGCTGGAAAACGCGTCGCAAGTCGGATGTCATCTTAATCCTTAGCTCGCTGACTTTTGCTCTGCCTTCCCACTTCTTGTCTCATCTTGTCATTTCAGTATTACAGTTTTGACAGAAAGCATGGCAGACCTGAGTGTGATTTCAGAACTTGGGCTGCACTCTTCAGCAGAAATTGAGCACAAGAGCTGGGGTTTTGTTTTGTTAAGATCTTTGGCTTGATCTCAGCTTCGTGGCATTTTGTTGCTGTACATTATCTAGTTTTTTTTGTTTTGTTTTGTTTTTACTTTAACGCTTATTTATTTTGAGAGAGAGAGAGAGAGAGCATGAGCTGGGGACAGGCAGAGAGCAAAGGAGGGAATCCCAAGCAGGCTCCACCAGTGCAGAGTTCGATGCAGGGCCCGAACCCACGAACTGTGAGATCATGACCTAAGCTGAAACCAAGAGTCGGACACTTAACCACCTGAGCCACCCAGGTGCTCTGAGATCAAGAGTGAATGCTCCACTGGTTGAGGCAGCCTGGCACCCCTATTTTACCTCATATTTCAAAAGTATGGTTCTCAACGACTGGATTTTGTGGACCTCACTTGTCAGTGTACTGTCTGCCCGTGGATGCCAGGGTTTACAGGTGCAGCATATTGTACCTTAGAAACCCACTTCACTCATTAGATTTATATGAAAACTCCTTCCTGAGCTGTGGTGGTGGTGGTGGTGGTGGTGGTGGTGGTAATCGCACTAATAATAGTAAGATGATAGTGGACATTTATTGAATGTTTACCATGTGCCCAGTCGTTTTCTAAGCGTATAGGTATTAGCTCCTTTAATCTCTACAACAACGCTGAGAGGTATTACTGTCTTATCTGTCTTACTGATGAATAAGTAAACTGAGGCACACAGAGGTGAGAATCACCTCGAGTTCACCACACTAGAAGGGTAGTTTTGCCAAGCGCAGGAAGAGTTGCTCTTTCAATGTACCATTTGTCCAGAGCCATTCTTTATAGGTATTTTTTTCCCTTCCATTTCTGGTAGCTTGTCAGATTTTTGTCCCCAGTGTTGTGACATCTCACCCGGGCCTGTCTTGGCGCAGGCCCTACCTCATATACTGTGCAAGATGCTCTCTGGATGCCGGGTGTGTGGCAGCAGCTAACGATGACGAGCTTTGCTGTTAGGGTGCTGTGGCTGGGCTGTTGTGCTCGGGAGTTCTCCTTATTGGTGTCTGTTCTTGGGTGCTCGGATTTCTCCATCAGCATTTTCCATTTTCATGCCTGGACAATGCTGACTGCGCTGTTGCTGCTCTGGGGTTGTGAGAGAGAAGAGTGCTTGGGAGCCTTTGCCTTCTGTGTGAAACATTTACTGGTCCCCCTCTCAGCTCATGACCGCATTCATGTCGGCACTTTCTGTCCTCCAGTGCAGGGGGAAGCCTGTGGTCTTTTGTGGGTAGAGTGGCTTTTATCTGTAGGGCATTGAGGAAGGGCCTGAGAATTTTAACTGCCTCCTAAATAGAGACTTTTGGTCTATTCTCCTGTTTTGCAATCTCATCCCTACTTCTGTGTGCTTCTGATTCCTGGGTCAATGGGGGCTGTTCTGTGTAGTAAATCTGGTTACTTCCTGACCTTCACCACATTTAAATTAATTTTTCTTCTGTCTCATCCATTTGCTCTTAAGCTTCAGACATTTTTGTTGGCATTGCTCCCTCTGTGTTCTCTTTGTCACCATGATTTTACAAATTTTTTAAAAAATCCCTTTCCTCTGGTGTAATGATATTTGAGGAGGCACTGAAAGTACAGTTATAAATGTCATTTTTATCTGGAAGTCCTTATTTTGAATTTGCATATTTGTATAGTAAAATCCTGATGTATTTCTAAAGCCCCGTGTATATTTAATACATCAGAGATTTATGTGAATTAATCACCAGATTATACTCCATTAGGAGATCGATTACTACCATAGAGTTCAGTATTTATTGCAGATACTTTCTATGTATTAAGTGTTCTTACCCAGTTCATTGTATATTCATTTAAGTGGATAACCTTCCCATAACTTAAACCTTTTTTGTTATACAGATTGGTTAATATTTGGACAGCATTTCGTTTTATTTTTATGTGTTTTTCAGGTGTTCTATGCCCCAAGTTACTATAGTTTAACCTAGATTTTGTGGGTGAGGGTATTTATGCACAATGTGTGAACTCATTGTTTACTACTAGATTTCTGTGTTTGTCAGAAGAATCTTTGGGAATTAGGCCATCCAAGCAAGTGTGTTTGGTGAATTTAATCTCATGACTGGTTTGATCTGTATTGGGAGATGTTGGTCAAGAGTGAACTTAGTTGATAGGCTTTTTCCTTTCACGTTTTAGGAAACTTATTGCAGAATACAAGTCTAAAAAAAGTTGTTTATGACCTCATAATAACTCATATTCAGATACATTAAATCATCGTAGCAGTTATTAAAATGATTTGTACCAGGGGCGCCTGGGTGGCGCAGTCGGTTAAGCGTCCGACTTCAGCCAGGTCACGATCTCGCGGTCCGTGAGTTCGAGCCCCGCGTCGGGCTCTGGGCTGATGGCTCGGAGCCTGGAGCCTGTTTCCGATTCTGTGTCTCCCTCTCTCTCTGCCCCTCCCCCGTTCATGCTCCGTCTCTCTCTGTCCCAAAAATAAATAAACGTTGAAAAAAAAAATTTAAAAAAAAAAAAAAAAAAGATTTGTACCTAAGTATAGACACATCACAAGGAGCACAGGGGACAGTTAAACTGCAGCAAAACGAATGATTCATATACTCTTCTGACTTCAAAATAAATTTAGGTTGTTCTTTATACCCATCCCACATTAAAGTAAGTCATTACGTAAAAATAACCTCTTATTGGGGCGCCTGAGTGGCTCAGTCGGTTAAGCGTCTGACTTCAGGTCAGGTCATGATGTCACGATTTGTAAGTTCAAGTCCCGCATCGGGCTCCATGCTGACAGCTCAGAGCCTGGAGCCTGCTTAGGATTCCGTGTCTCCCTCTCTCTCTGCCCCTCCCCCACTTGTGCTCTGTCTTTCAAAAATAAATAAATGTAAAAAAAAAAAAATTCAAAATATATTTAAAAAAAATAATAACCTCTTATTAAAACAAGGGCAACACATCCATGGTTAACATGACATGCTATTAATGTGTGTGTGTTTGTATTATTTACTTTATTCACACTGCTTTTCTGAACCACACCGTGCTATACCATGTACGTATATACATAGCATGTACGTCCTCTTTAGTACTTTTTTGGGAAAAAGGAAAGAAACCCCTTTAAAATTATAACTGCCTTGGAGTTTTTTTTCTAAATCAGTTGTGAAAACCTACTGTAATCTTTTCGATGGCTGCATCGTATTTCACCGAAAAAGATGCACCAAATTAACATCTGATAAACCAGTTAACTTAAAAAAAAAAAAATTCCCTGGTTGTGTCTGGGGATAGACGTGTTGGAGTGGATCTTCATAGCCTCAGGAAATTTAATAGCCTGCTCAGAAAATTAATTTTTGCAGTGTGACCTATTTTCTCTGGTCATGTTTTTTTATTTTTTTTTTTAAATTTTTTTTTTTTTTTCAACGTTTATTTATTTTTGGGACAGAGAGAGACAGAGCATGAACGGGCGAGGGGCAGAGAGAGAGGGAGACACAGAATCGGAAACAGGCTCCAGGCTCTGAGCCATCAGCCCAGAGCCCGACGCGGGGCTCGAACTCACGGACCGTGAGATCGTGACCTGGTTGAAGTCGGAGGCTTAACCGACTGCGCCACCCAGGCGCCCCTCTGGTCATGTTTTTTTAATGCAAAATAACCTTTTTTTGAGTATTCAAAGCTCAATAAGAGGTGTAAGGTAAGAAGATGCATTTTGAGGTGTTAGAAATTGTGGGGTTTGGATGAGACAGACCTGGGGTCATATCCCAGCTTCCTTGTAAACAACCTACAGTGAGTCTGTATACCAATTTCTCTGATTCTCCATTTATTTATTACATAGAATATGTAAAGCCAAAATGACAACACAGTATTTAGAAAGGTCACTGGCTTTATTACTCTTAGTTATGGGGGTAGAAGCAAATGTATGGCTTTCAGAACTTAACGGTAGTTTTTTGGGGTAATGACTAAAATGCAGTTTACTAATTTATCAACCGGGAGCAGCCAAACAATAGAAATTGGAACCACAGGGGCATCCGAGCGGCTCAGTCTGTTAAATTCCTGTTGATTTCAGCTCAGGTCATGATCTCGAGGTTTGTGGGTTCAAGCCCCACGCCGGGCTCTGCACTGACAGCGGGAAGCCTGTTTGGGATTCACTCTCCCTGTCTCCCTTCCCCTCCCTCTCACTCTCTGTCAATAAACATTAAAAATAAAAGCAAAGAAAAAAACCTGTAGGCAAGCGTGGCATTTAACTGTGGGTGGAGATGCATTTCTCTTGAACACCCTGCCTTGTCACAGGGGCACCAGGGTCCCTGCAGGCCCTATTAGTGCTTTCTTGCCCGGCCCTGGTCTCATCTATGTGATTTTATCACCTAATTTTTCAACCACAGACCTAGATGAAGCATATACCGGAAAGGCTACCACCTTTAGAATTAAATGACCTTGAAGATGAAATCTACAGATTTTTGAAACGAGGGAAAGAGGGTGCAAATTACAGAAAATAAGGAAAAGAATACATACAAATTTTCCTAAAGTTTAAGCAATAGAAGATAGATTTTTTGAAGGGTATGTATATTGACTTTTTAAAGCTGTTTTCCCCCAAATATAATTTTTCGTTTTTTTAACTCAGGGGAGTTATGCATATCTGAAAACGAAAGACGACTTGTTTCTAAAGACGCTTGGAACAAACTGCAACAGTACTTTCCAAAGGCTCCTGAGTTTCCAAGTTACAGAGAATGCTGCTCACAGTGCAAGGTACTGAATGTTGTGCTGGCATCTGTGGGGATCGCATGCCGCCTCCCTGGATTGACTTTTCAGAGCTGACATTGTACTTCTGATGGGGGTGTAGGGAGGAGGCAAGCCCTGTGCCGTCAGCAGGAGGTGGTTGATTACCTCTTGCTTCGTTCTCTTTTTTCAGATTTTAGAAAGAGAAGGGGAAGAAAATGAAGCCTTACATAAGATGATTGCAAACGAGCAAAAGACTTCTCTTCCGAATTTGTTCCAGGACAAGAACAGACCATGTCTCAGTAACTGGCCAGAGGTATAATGATCCCCACAAAGGATGGAATTCTTACCTTTTCAAGGCTCTTGACAAATTCCCAGTGAACTGTTTCAGAACAACCCAGATTCTCATTTTTTGGTAGTCTAATCAGTGGGTTTATTCTAGCTTACGGTTCCTTGGCAGAGGGCTGTATTTACATTTTAGTTATAAAACTTGAAGAAGGAGAACCACAGCACACGGAAAAACATTATCCCTAAAGGGTTTCGGTTAAGTGCGCACTGAGTTAACAGGCATTTGTGTGTGCTTCTCTGTTCCAGGATACAGATGTCCTGTACATTGTGTCACAGTTCTTTGTAGAAGAATGGCGGAAATTTGTCAGGTAGAACCCAACATTTTCTATTTCCTTTTGTTGTTGTTCACTTTAGTATTTTTAAGAAAAATGGATTCTAGGGGTGCCTGGGTGGCTCAAGTCGGTTAAGGATCCGACTTCGGCTCAGGTCATGATCTCACAGTTCGTGGGTTCAAGCCCCGCGTCAGGCTCTGTGCTGACAGTTAAGCCTGCTTCAGATTGTGTCTCCCTCTCTTTCTGCCCACCACCCCCCACCCCCTTGTGCTCTGTCTCTTAAAAATAGATGTCAAAATTCCAATGACATTGAAAAAAAAAGAAGAATTATGGATTCTAGGGGTACCCGGCTTGCTCCTACGGTAGAGTATGTGACTCTTGATCTCAGGGCCATGAGTTGAAGCCCCATGTTGGGCATAGAGCCTACTTAAAAAAGAAAATAAAAATTAAGAAGTATGTATTCTGATCATGGTACCATTGATGGTTACTTTTTTTTTTTTTTTTTTACACATATTAAAAGCTTTCTTTATGTTAAATAATCTTAAGAAAACATTTATTTAACTAGTATCCTTTTAAATGTGTGTCTAATTTTAAAATAATTACTTTAAAAATCTGAAGTCATTGCCATCGTGAAGTATGTTGTTCCTCCTTGTCTCCTTTGAATAGAAAACCCACAAGATGTAGTCCCGTGTCGTCGGTTGGAAACAGTGCTCTTCTGTGCCCCCATGGGGGACTCATGTTTACATTTGCTTCCATGACCAAAGAAGATTCTAAACTGTGAGTTTCTTCTCTTCATGTGATTTTTATTTTTCTTTTCTTTTCTTTTTTTTAATGTTTATTTCTTTTTGAGAGAGAGAGAGAGACAGTGTGAGTGGGGGAGGGGCAGAGAGAGGGAGACAGAATCTGAAACAGTCTCCAGGCTCTGAGCAGTCAGCACAGCCTGACGCAGGGCTCGAACTCACAAACCGCGAGATCATGACCTGAGTCAAAGTTGGATGCTTAACCGACTGAGCCACCAAGGCACCTCCATGTGATTTTTCTAATGACTAATAAAGTATATTTAGGTTATTTTTCCTCTGACGTAAGCAGTCTATTTGAAGAATCTGGGCCTTTGCTGAATTGTGGGGAGTGTTGTTTCATAAACTCCACCAGAGTGAGCACTTAACCTTTTTTTTTTTTTTTTTTTTTTTTTTTTAAGAAAGCAAGACTGTCTCTCCCTTGTTCTTTTTCTGTGCTTTGTCCTTCCTGAAGCCCTGCCACCTTCTTCCAGAAGCTTCGGGTACCAATACAGCCTCTCTAGCAGATGTCTTCCAGCATCCCAGAATCACCAGGGATCTTGATTGTAGTTGTTTTTCCTGCAGCCCCCAGGCTTCAGGAAACAGACGAGGAGGAGGAAGGCAGCATGGCACCGGAGCGGAGCCACTGAACTGGTCGTCAGGAATTCTGGGGTCTTAAAATGGAAACTTTTGCGCCACCTGCCAAGTGCTTCCATAAGGGCTCTTAATATGAAACTCACTCCTGATGTTGCCATTTGATCTTTTCAAATAATTTTTAACTGTGTAAGAAAAGATAGAATGCCTCTGATATTCCTTATAAACTGTGAAAATTAGAACACACAAATAACAATTTCTTTGGCACTAAGCTAGAGGCGGGGAGTTCGTTATTTGTGTCAATACTTTACCATCATTTATGGAAGCTTAGAGTTAATCTGTTTCTTCTTCTAGGTTCTCCAGCTCTCTTTTTCCTTCCTTCCTCTTTGTGGGGTGGGTGCTATAAATGTTGGACATCTGGAAAATGTCTGTAATAATAAAAGAAATGTGTGTATTAGCTTAAAAGTTAAACAATTCAGGAGTGCCTGTGTGGCTCTGTCAGTTGAGCGTTTGACTCTTGATTTCAGCTCAGGTCATGCATGTTACCAGGGTCGTGGGATCGAGCCTTGTTTTGAACTCTGTGCTGATCATGGAACCTGCTTCAGAATCTCTCTGTCTCCCTCTGCTCTTTTGCCCCACTTGCCCCTTCTCTCTCTTTTAAATTGAAAACAAATAAATAAAATTGACTTAAAAAAAAAAAAAAGAAAAACAGTTCAAATAAAATCTAAGGTCCTTCGGTACTTATCGTTTCTTCCATTCCCCCTTTTCTCTCTCTCTTCCTCCCTTGCGGTAACCATAGGCCTGATGCTGAGGGTTATCATCCTCAGAAATACTACTTAACACACACACACACACACACACACACACACACACACACACACACACACACTAATATTTTGCATATTTAAAAATGTTTTATATAAATGGGCATTATATGATATCCCTCTGTAACTAACTTGTGTATTCAGTTTCAGGTTTTGAAATGTTGCCGTATTGCTTCCTGTAACTATAGTCCCTTTACTCTCATTGCCGTAACACCATTGTTTTGTATGAGGAAATCTAGTGTTCATTGTTGAGGAAGATGTATCTTTTCCTTTTTAACTTCTTTGTATTAAATATTGCTTTTGATGTTTTGGTTTTGGGAGACTAATGGATTATGTTAGTTCTCTTCGTTTCCATGTGTCTTAAGGCATGTTGGGTTCTTTTGCACAGTATAGCTCTCATATGGCCCGGCGAGTGGCAAATGATTCAAAAGCTCTTTGTCGTGGATCATGTAATTAAAATCACAAGAACTGAAGTGGGAGATGTAAACCCTTCAGAAACACAGTATATTTCTGAGCCAAGTAAGTTTTCATATTCATCTGTTTATGTTTCGTGTAGTTAAAAGTTGACATTTTAAGAGGGAAGGAGGGGATGTCACTGCTGTGTTCCCTACTTAAAATTAAAGAGCATGTGTTGGTCCAAACTAATACGCCCCAGGTGAGAATTATCCTATTCCCATTCCATTATTTGTGTCTTTATTTATTTGTTGATAGTGAACGCATTCAATGGAATACATTAATAGAAAATATGAGTAATAGTTATTTAATGAATGCTCCCTGGTAGCTTTGATGTTTGTTTTTATATATTTTTTTCTTTGACATTAATTCCTCAGCCACTTCTGATTTACTTTGTTTCTTTAGAACTCTGTCCAGAATGCAGAGAGGGCTTATTATGTCAACAGCAGAGGGACCTACGTGAATACACTCAAGCCACCATCTACGTCCATAAAGTTGTGGATAATAAAAAGGTACCAGTCCCTCTTGTGGCCATGACCAGTAATGATCAAGCTTGCTTTTTGACTTGCGGTTGGATTTTCACTGGGGCCTGCCTAGGATCACATTTTTCTTTCCTTGGAGCTATTTGGCATAAGGATAGAAATCGGATAAGGAGTGAAAATGAATAGTTACTTTGATTGTATGTGGATTTTGTTATTAATTTGTTCCACAAATAATTATTGGATGTCAGCTGTGTACCAGGAATGGTCTTGGCATGGAGGGAATACCATGGTGAAAAAGACAGACAAGGTGTCTGCCCTCAAGAATATTTGTGTCTCTTGTGGTGCCTGGGTGGCTCAGTCAGTTAGGCATCTGACTCTAGATCTCAGGTTTGTGAGTTCAAGTCCCACCTTGGGCTCTGTGCTGGGGGTGAACAAAGAACATTTGTACCTCATGCAGAAGATCAGGACCAAACCCAGAAAGGGAGGAGGTTCAAGATGGCAGCATAGGAAGATCCTAAACTTAGCCCCCTCCTACAGATACAGCAAATATCCAGCTACATGTGGAATAATTCCCTTTGAAAGGAACTTGAGAACTAGGTGAACAGATGCTTCACAAAAGATAAAGGGGACACATCAAGATGGGTAGCAGAGATACCGTCTCCCCCAAAACACCACCTCCTTGCACAGCAACCCACTGTGGGGGACGAATCTCACACATATGGAACTCCTCCCTGAGGAAAGAAGGGCTTTGACCCACAGGTACCTCAGCCTTTGAGAACCATAAAGCTATGGGGAATGGATCCACAGAGGATGCCTGTTGGGCACTGGGCTCTCATGGCCAGAGGGGACTGCCTTTCTGTGCCCCCCAGTTCTGAAACAGTCAGTTTGACAAACTAGAAGTAAGAGAAAGTTAAATAGTAGTACGCTTCAGTGTTAATGCACGGCCACTCCTTCAAGACCAGGAGAGATAGTTCCACTTAACCCATAGAAACAGTCTGCAAAATGAGGACACAGAAGAATGGGTTCCAAATGAAAGAACAAGGTGAAACTCCCAAACAAAGAAGCAAAAAAACCTGTAACAAAACAGATAAGGAATTTACCTAAGAAAGTGTTCAAAGTAAAGGTCATAAAGATGCTCACAGAATTTGGGAGAATAATTGAACACAGAATTTCATTCAACCAAGAGGTAGAAGATACAAGAAAGTAACAAGTCACAGAGCCAAAGAATGCAATAACTCATCTGAAAAATATACTAGAAGATTTCCATAGGAGATTACATCAAATAAAAGAAAGGTCAGTTATCTGGAAGACACTGCAGAATTCACCCAGAGCAGTTAAAAATTTTTTTTAAATATGAAGATAGCTTAAGGGGCCTACGTTACAACATGCAGCAGAACAACATACGCATTGTAGAGGTCCCAGAAGACGGGAGAGAGAGAGAAATGGGCAGAAAACTTCTCTGAAGAAATAACGGCTGAAAATTACCCTAATGTGGACAGGAAACATACACCTGAATCTAGGAAGCCCAGAAAATTCCAAGTAAAATAAACCCAAAAAGTTCCACGCTATGATACATTAATGAAGATTTTCTCAAATGTTAGAGAATCTTAAATGCAGCAAGAGAAAAACAACTTGTTACATACAAGGGAATCTCCATAAGACTTACCAACAGATCTTGTCATGTTACTCCTAACATGACCTATGCAAAGGGCTGAAGGAAAAACACTTTCAACCAAAAACACTATTCCTGGCAAGGATATCATTCAAAATTAAAGGAGAGATCAACAGTTTTCCTGGTAAGTACAAACTAAAAGTTTATCACCACTAAACCAGCCCTGTGAGAAATTAGAGGGACTTCTTTAAGCTGAAAGGAAGGAGACTAATTAGTTATAAGAAAATGTGAAAGTAAAAATCTCAGTAGTAAATATATAGTAAAGGAAGTGGATTAATCACTTGATAGAGCTAGTGTGAAGGTTAAAAGTAGTAGCAATTATAACTATATCTGCAATAATTAAGGGATACAAAAAATAAAAAGATGTAGAAAATTGTATTAAAAACATAAAACATTGGGGGTGTTAAAAAAAACAGTTTTAGAATATGATTAAATTTAAGTTGCTGTATACCAGTATATTTTAAGTGTGACTCTTGTGTTAACCACAAAGCAAAAACCTATTGTAGATACACAAAACATAATGAGAAAAGAATCAAAGCATAGCACTAAACAAAGTCATCAGTGGACAGAAGAGGTAAGGAGGAGAAGAGAGGAACTAGAAAACAACAAATTGACAATAAGTAAATGCCTATTAATAGTTAATTTAAATGTAAATGGACTAAATTCCCCAATGAAAAGACACAGAGTAGCTGAACGGACACAAAAAACAAGGCCTATCAGCCACTTATATGTTGCCTATAAGAGACTCATCTCAGATGTAAGGATACACAGATACTGAACGTGAAGGGGTAGGAAAAGCTCTTTCGTGCAAATGGAAACCAAAAGAAGGCTATTTGTATCAGAGAAAATAGATTTTAAAACAAAGAGTGTAGTAAGACAAAGATGGTCATTACATAAGGATAAGTCAATCCAACAAGAACATAAACGTATATAACATTTGCAAATATGTACCCAACATAGTACCTAAGTATGTAAGGCAGATATTTTTTTTTTAATTTTTTTTTTTCAACGTTTATTTATTTTTGGGACAGAGAGAGACAGAGCATGAACGGGGGAGGGGCAGAGAGAGAGGGAGACACAGAATCGGAAACAGGCTCCAGGTTCTGAGCCATCAGCCCAGAGCCTGACGCGGGGCTCGAACTCACGGACCGCGAGATCGTGACCTGGCTGAAGTCGGACGCTTAACCGACTGCGCCACCCAGGCGCCCCAGGCAGATGTTAACAGAGCTAAAGGAGAAGTTGACAGCAATGCATTGACAGTGGGACATCAATGAATAGATCATCTAGACAAAAAAAATCAATAAAGAAACATGGGTTTAAATGACCTGTAAGACCACATGAACTTAATAGATATATATCTATAGATAGATAGATAGATAGATATGGATAGATAGATAGATATAGATAGATATATGTAGAACACTCCATCCAACAACAGGAGAATGCACTGTCTCCTCAAATGGACATAGACCATTCTCCAGCATAGGTCATATGTTGTGCCACAAAATAAGTCAATAAATTGAAGAAGACGGAAATCATTATCAGGCATCTATTCCAATCACAATGGTATGAAACTGGAAATCAATTACAAGAAAACTAGAGAACTTTCAAGAAGTAGATGTATTTCTGGAAACATAATTTTCCAAGACTGAATCATGAAACAACAAACAAAAGTCCAGGACCTGATAGCTTCATTAGTGAATTCTACCAAACAAAGATTGAATACCTGTCCTTCTTAAATTCTTCCAAAAAGTAGAAGATGAGAGAATGCTCTCAGTTTTCAAGGCCAGCAAGGATACCACATAAAAAGATAATTAGAGGCAAGTATCTCTTGTGAACGAACATTGGTGTGGAAACCCTCAACAAAATATTAGCAAACCAAATTTCACAGTATGTTAAAAGGAACCTACCCTGTGATCAAGTGGGGTTTACTCTAGGGAAGCAAGGATGATTCATCTGCAAATCAGTCAACATGAAATACCTCATTAATGAAAAGAAGGATAAAATAATATCATCTCAATGAATGCAGAAAAGCACTTGACAGAGTGTATTATCCATTTATAAGAAAAACTCAATAAAGCGGATAGAGTTGGATCATACTTCAACTTGATAGAGGTCATGTATGACCAGCCCACAGCCAACATTATAATCAATAGTAAAAAGGTGAAAGCTTTTCCTTTTAGATCAGGAACAAGGATGTCAATTGTCACCGATTTTATGCAACATAGTATTTGAAATCCTGGCAAGAGCAGTTAGACAGGAAAGAGAAATAAAAACATGTCCAAACTGTAAAGGAAGAAGTAAACTATCACTCTTGACACATGACATGATTTTATATGTGGAAAACCCTAAAGGCTTCACCAAATAACTGTTAGAACTTACAAACAAATTTAATTATATTGCAAGGTACAGAATCAATATGTAATAAAATCAGTTGATTCCAGGGCTATGAGTTCAAGCCCCCATGTTGGGCGTAGAGCTTACTTAAAATCAGTTGCATTTTTATACATCTAGCAACAAACTATCAGAAATTAAAGAAACCATCCCATTTACGCTTCCATGAAGAGGAAAATAGAAATAAATTTAACCAATTGGGGAAATGATCTGTGCACTGAAAACTGTAAGATTGATGAAGTTGAAGAAGACACAAAATGAAGGCTATTCCTTGGTAATGAATTGGAAGAATTAGTATCGTCAAAATAACGACATTACTCAAAGCCATCTACAGGTTGAGCGGAACCCCTATCAAAATTGAAATGGCATTTTTCCCAGAAGTAAAAACCAAGCAATCCTAAAATTTGTATGGAACCGCAGAACATTTTCAATAGCCCAAGCAATCTTGAGAAAGAAAAAAGCTGGAGGCAGCCCTCTTTGTGATTTCAATCTATATTACAAAACTACAATTACCTTGGGTCTCCTGCGTGGCTCAGTCAGTTAAGCGTCTGCCTCTTGACTTTGGCTCAGATCATGGTCTCCGGGTTTGAGCCCTGCTTCAGGCTCTGGGCTGACAGCATGAAGCCTGCTTGGGATTCTCTCCCTCTCTCCCTGTCTCCCCCTCCCTCTCTCTCCCCCTCCCCCCCCCCCCCCACCTTGCGCTCTTGCTCTCTTCTCTCAAAATGATAAATCTGTAAATTAAAAAAAAAAAAAAATGGGTGAAGGAGCACATGGGTGGCTCAGTCAGTTAAGCATCATGGTTTGTGAGTTCGAGCCCCCTGTCAGGCTCTGTGTGGACAGCTTGGGGTGGGGGTGGGCTGAAGCCTGCTTGGGATTCTGTGCCTCCCTCTCTCTCTCTGCCCCACCCCACTCACGCTCTGTCTCTCTCCTTCTCTCAAAAATGAATGAATGTTAAAAAAAATTAAATAAAAGTAATTTTAAAAATTTTTAAATGGTTGAAGAATGAATGCAGTGGGTGAAGGGAATCAAGAGATCCAAACCTCTGGTTATGAAATAATGAAGTCACGGCTACCCAGAGTGTATAATGTATATAGTGTAACTGTAATCAATGTTATATTGGAGACTTGTAATTTGCCAAGAAAGCAAATCTCAAACATATGATGGCAAAGGGAACCAGCGTTCCTGGACATTTCGCAGTGTAATGAAAGTAATATAGTGTTGTATATCAATCATTTCAATTTAAAAAAAGATCTAGAACCCACAAATAAGATGATAATGCAGGAACAAGTGTTTTTGAAGAAAATCGAGCAGGGTAAAGGGGGAAGTGGCAGGAGGTGGAGTTGGCGGTGTTAGATGGGAAATGGACAGGACACCCATCTTGGTGGAGCACAGAGATCCAGCCTGTGAAGGGAGCTTCAGGCAGAGGGTAAGCCTAATGTGCTTAAGCTGCAGAGTGAGTCATGTGTAGAGATTACTGCAGCGATAGAAACATTCTGTGTCGGTGCCGTATGTTTGATATGGTAGCCACTATTCACATGTGACTGTGGCGGCTGTGGAACTGAATTTTTAATACATTTATATTTAAAGAGCCACATGCAGCCAGCCAGTGACTACCATAGTGGACAGGATGGGTCTAAAGTGAGGTTTCCTCTATTAATGTATAGTGGTATGGAGTGGGGGAGCAAATCCTATCACATTTTATAGTTCATACCAGGGATTTGGGATTTCATTCCAGGTATATATGTAAGCTACTGGAGAGTTGTAAGCAAGGTCATAGTGTGATATGATTTATGCTTTAAAAAGGTTGCCATGGCCATGGTCTTTGGAATTCGCAAGGGCAGAACAGGAATAAGGAGGGTCCGTTTAGAGCCCCTTGCATTTATCTCTAAGAGAATGAAGTAGACAGATTGAGGTGTGTTTTGGGAACAGGAGTGTGAAAACTTGCTGTGAATTGGATTTGGAACATTTTTATTATATTAGGGATAGCTCTTAGGTAGATCCTGACCCAGATCTCTGTGCATGTCATTAAGTTGATTGCAGGGTTGCTGGAATTAAAGATGAAACTACTTTTTATTTGATGATAGCTACCAAACACATTGTTTTAGGAGGATAAATTTACAAATTATACTCTTTAGTTCTTGGGTTCTCCTTTACAAATTGAACTAAGGCCTTTATTTCCAAATTTTGCTGAGAAAATGAAGTTAACGAGGGTAAATGTCTCTGTGTTCGTGCCTATTAGTCCATGTATACAATTGTATCTACAGTAGTATCCATTTGGGGCGCCTGGGTGGCTCAGTAGGTTAAGCATCTGACTTAGGTTCACGTCAAGATCTCACGGTTCCTGAGTTTCAGCCTCTTAAAGGGTTTGGGGCAGTCAGGGCGTAATCTGTTTGGGACTTTTTTCTCTCTGCTCCTCCCCCATGCTCTCTGTCTCTTTCAAAATAAATACATTAGAAAAAAATGGTATCCAGTTTATCTAAAGCTTTATTGTTTGTTTGGAGTTTCACAACAGTATTTCACAATACAGAGGAGCACTTGCCCTTCCATCCTTGCCTCTCTCAATTGTAAGGAATATTGTCTCAGTGGTTTGACAGTCCCTGTGCTAGGGTCCAGGATAAGCTTAGAGCCTCTTTGAACTTCTGCAAAATCCCATCATTGTAAAAGCCCGATAGTAGTAACTCTTGCAGATACTGCTTACTTACATTTATGATGAGCACATTATACAGAAGAGAGTAAGTCCTAGGATACAAACTAACATGTTAAAAGAGCACAAGAAACTTGAGTCTTGATCCTCTGCTTGGTCTGTTATCCCACTGTTGATAAAGCCCCCACACCATCCAAGGCTTGCCCTGCAAGGTTCTGACCATCTCTCTCTCTCTCTCTCTCTCTCTCTCTCTCTCTCTCTCTCTCTCTCTCCTCTCCCTCCCTCTCCCTCTCCCTCTCTCCCCCCCTCTCTCCCCCCTCTCTCCCTCTCCCTCCCTCCCTCTCTTCTCTTCTCTTCTCTCCGTCTCTCTCTCTCTCTCTCTCTCTCCCCCCCCTCTCCCCCCTCTCTCCCTCTCCCTCTCCCTCCCTCCCTCCCTCCCTCTCTTCTCTTCTCTTCTCTCCGTCTCTCTCTCTCTCTCTCTCTCTCTCTCTCTCTCTCTCTCTCTTTCTGTGTTTGCATTCAGGTGATGAAGGATTCAGTTCCGGAGCTGAATGTGAGTAGTTCTGAAACAGAGGAGGATAAGGAAGAAGCTAAACCAGATGGAGAAAAAGATCCTGATTTTAATCAAGTACGTGTTGAAGCTGCTTTTCATTGTCCTACCTTCGGCTTTTCTGAAAGCAGCCTCTCCCTGCCCCTGGACATATGTCTGTACCCCGTGTGGGACATTGGTTTCTTGGCCTCCTTTTTTGCCCTCTTTTCCTCACTTTTGGTGGCACACAGTAGTGGCCCTGATTTCTCTCAAAATCCCATGAACTGCATTATTCCAGAATTAATGTATTTGTTGCTATTAAGTAAGACAGGCTAAGATATAATGATCAAATCGTTAGCTGGAAAAGAAGACTAAAACGAGACACATATCTTGGTGTGTTGCTTAATCATCGAATCTTTAAGTATGAAAAAATTAACTCCATTTCCCTCATTACAAACAAAATCAACCATGGTCTTAGTAATTGAATTTATAGAAAAGATTTCTGGGTTTCTAATTAAGGTGTTAGTAAAATGACCAGATCAGCGTTAGTCTTTCTTATTTCCTTGTGACAAATTTGATGTTTTTCTTTTAAAGTTTCCTGTTTTGTGTGTATTCCGTTATGTTCTATCCTGCTTATATTCTGCATGTTCATAGTGACATTGGAGAAAAGGGTATTAAGAACGGGGAATGACTTGGGAATATGGTTGATATAAGGTGTAGGTAAGTTTCAGCTTCCCAAAAAGTCAAGACTACTGAGTTCCCGGGTATTCTACAGATACCTTAAATTCATGGAATTTCTCCTTAATTACAATTAGTTGTATCAGCTGAGATATTCATTTTTATTTGTTTATTTTTTGCTGCTAAAGTAGAGTAGCCAAACTATGTTTAACCTTCTCCCTAAAGGAATACAAGTGTTAAGACTCTCCATCAGCTACATCTGTTAACAGAGTAGAACTATCTGGACACACTGATACTTCATTTTCACCATAAGAAAGTCAGAAAAGCCCTGTTGGCTGGAATTTTGGTCTCTGTGCAGTGAATGTTTTCCATCCAGCACAGAGAGAGATCCACATTTTCCCCTCCTTGTTCCCGCTCCTGAAATGCTGTCAATACCTGTCAGAGAACGGTACCGGGAACTTGGGTCCCACCCTGCTCACCTCGGTTAGCCATTCTGTGAGGCCAGTTTGTGTTTCATTCGGTCCACATCAGAGGGCCCCTTGCTTCAGAAGGAGCCAGACCCATACATTTTACAGGAATGCCGATTTGTTTTGTTTTGTTTTGACGGGACATTGTAAATACCGTGCTTATTCGTATCTTTGTCGATGTAGGTCTTCTGTTTCTTGGGATGGCTTTTGAGATTATCTCTTGATTGGAGTTTGCAGACCTATCTTTGTGGTTAACTCCTAACCGTGTTTGTCATCAACTCTTCTCATGTCCCCATCGCCTTGTAGAATTCATCTTGCAAATCCCACACCCACAAACTAGTTTGTTTGCTCACTTTAGTTGATACATTAAAATTGCATGCTTGTGGAGGGCAGTGAACATCTCGATCCAGACTTAGGACTCTAGTTTCTTTCATTGCTTGGCTGGCAGTACTATATCGTTTTAATGATTGTCTCTTGGAAGTGTGGTTTTCTAATCAGTTGGGAATCTCCTTCTTTCCCAAATCTGTTGTCGCTGACTCATTTTCTGAATAAAGAGATAAACTTTGTCAATTAGTTTGAAAGATAGATATGTAAGTTCATATTGTCTTTAGTTTCTGTTATTTCAAGCTTTGCTCTTCAGCCTGAGTTAATTTCGAAATCTCTTTACATTTTCAAGTGATTTACAATTTTGGGAAGCCAACGTTTCTGAATGTCTAGTTTTATTCATTGTGGTTATAACCACAGCACTTTCTAAAGAGTGGATGTGGAATTACTCTTCTTAGTTGTGGATGACAGCGGATTTCGTATTTACAAATATGACAGAGAATGCTGGGAAACATCACTTTTTACGCTATAATTTTTTTTTATGTATACATTATAATTTTCTTCTGTCTTCCCTCTCCTTGTTTGGATATTGTCATACTCTAGAATGTTTTAAATATTTTTGACCCTCAAAAAAATGTAGCCTTCCTTTTGAAAAGAGGAGATGGTTCCAGAAGAATGGCAAGCTTTTTCAGACCTTCAGGGTCCTCAGACGTTTTCTTTGTAATGTATTACAGTTCAGTACAGATAGCTTCTGTAATTACGGTTTTAAATCCCTGTAATAGGAAATGATGCATCTCTACTTGTCCTTAATGGGGAGGAACAAATCCTCTTTTTTCCCTCTCTAAGCTAGATCAACCCAGTCCCTTTGACTTTGACCTTTTCTACAGTTCAGGTTAATAATGCACCCAGTGTCAGATATCGCTTAGGTAATTGAAAGCCATCTAAAACCAGTGGGCTGGTTTTTGTCACATAGTTGGATTTAGATTCTTTTTTTTTTTTTTTTTTTTTTTTTGAAAAAATAATTCTGGGAAAAGCTTTTGGACCCATTTAAAATCAGAGCCATTAAAAAATATATCTTGCCTAATGCCGAGGGATTTGTAATTTGGTTGTGTTTTGTATTTCTAAAGTAAAATTGGATACGTTGTAGATATTTTTATCCTTCCTAATTTGGAGAATTTAGGTCCACCTTCATCTTTCCTTTCTGCGGATGAGATTAAGGAAAATGTTTCATCAACTTTTAAGTTATTATCTTTCAGTGTTTTTACTTATTTTGAGAGAGAGCATGTGCACATGAGCAGGGGAGGGCAGAGGGAAAGAGAGACAGAGACCCAAGCAGCTTCCGCACCGTCAGCACAGAGCCCCAGACGCAGGGCTCGACCTCCGCAACCCTGAGATCATGACCTGAGCCAAAATCAAGAGTCAGATGCTTAGCCGACTGAGACATCCAGCCAGGTGCTCCTCTTTTTCCTTAACTCCACTTGCCACATAACTTAAAAAAAAAAAAAATGTTTTCTAGTGTTCATTTATTTTTGAGAGCCACAGAGCGTGTGTAGGGGAGGGGCAGAGACAGAAGGAGACGCAGAATCGGAAGCAGGCTCCAGGCTCTGAACTGTCAGCGCAGAGCCCACCGCAGGGCTTGAACCCACGAACCGTGAGATCCTGACCTGAGCCAAAGTCAGACACTTAACCAGGCGTCCCCCACATAACTTGTTAACGAATGTTAGAACCACCTGTGTATCTCTGTAGCCTCAGAGCTAGAGCAAAACCTGACTTTGCGTGGAGCCCAGCCAGCAGGTGTCACCCTGAGCCAGTGCTCTTGTCTGCTTGCGTCCCGATCCTTGTCTGCTTTGTAAATCCCTGGATCTCTATTAGTAACGAGCATGTGGCATCTGTGTCCATAATGGCCCCTGATCCACTCTGCTCATGCGCAGCTAACACTCAGTGACAACTGCAGAAACCAGAGCCAGGGCCTGGGGCTTACCTCATCCACATTTAATTAAAGCAGGGGAAAACTGTCGGAGGAATCTTGTGCCTCTCACTCCTTGGCCTGGTTAACAGAAGACTGTTGACTCTTAGCCTCCTTATGAAGTGTTTATGGGGGTGTCGTAGAAAGACATTTGGCTCTTCTCTCTCATTTTTTTCTTAAGACTGGCGCATTAGGAATTCTGGATCCATATATATGTATGTATGTATGCCTGCATATTTTGCCCAACTATCTTTAGGTAAATAGTATCTGTCGTGCGTTTTCACCCCTAAATACTTAAATCAGGGGTGCCTGGTTGGCTCAGTTTGTTGAGCATCTGACTCTTGATTTCAGCTCAGGCCATAATCCCAGGGTTGTGTGATTGAGCCCTGAGTCGGGCTCCATGCTGGGCATGGAGCCTATTTGTGATTCATATTCATATTCTCTCTCTCTCTCTCTCTCTCCCTCTCCCTCTCCCTCTCCCTCCCTCCCTCCCCCCCACCCTCCCCTGCTCCCTTGCTCTCTCTAAAATATAAAAATACATACATACTTAAAGCAGCATATAAGTAAGATAGTGTCCTATTGCCCATACTCAGAATTTTCCAGGTATTCCAAAGATGTGAAATAGTATTTCCTCCTCCAAGCAACCGTCAGGGTGTACATTGTATCATAGCTAGAAGGCCAGTCCTACCGCCTTACCCCCTTTCTTTTCTTCTTTGACCTTTAATGTCGTGTAGATTGTCCCTGATCCTTGGTCCAGCTGATCGCCCCCATACATTATTGATTTCAGTTTGTTTCTCTGGTCTCTGTAATTTTTGTACATTGGAAATCGGCTCTCAATGTTTGATTAGATTCAGGTCTAAAATTTTTCACAAAGATCTTTCACAGACAGAGCTCTTTCTTGATCCCATCAAGAGGCACAGTGTGTCCCGTTTTTAGTCAAACCAAGTTGATGTCTTTATTAATACTGTCTTTTCTTTTGAACGTTCTCAGCTGTTTATACTTAGCTTCCTCGCCTTCTCAAAAGAAATCGTGTAATACAAACATTACGATTCAGGTTGTTTCTGGATTAAATTTAGTAATCTTAACGTTTTTTAGTTTATCACGTGTGTTTTTCTGAGTGAAGGTTCAAACGTACCGTTTTGCTTTTAAATGTTCTTATTGTAATTTTTTGAAGAAAACAAAAACAAAAACCTGCTGCTTACGTGCAGTTACTGGTATATCTCACACATCCTCTTCTCCAATTTTATGTGAGCCTACTAAGTAAGGATCTGGTGAGTTTCTACTCATTGTTGACACTGAATTTCAAATGGTTAAGGGACCAGTAAGTAAATTGCTTTTGTCTATCTGATGAACTTTATGAGCATGGGTCACACAGAGTGGATCATCTCAGTGCTTTGTTTGTTCTGGATTTTTATTCTAGAGCAATGGAGGGACGAAGCGGCAAAAGATAACCCATCAGAATTACATAGCCTATCAAAAGCAAGTCATTCGGCGCAGTATGCGACATAGAAAAGTCCGTGGTGAGAAAGCACTTCTTGTTTCTGCTAATCAGACACTAAAAGAATTGAAAATTCAGGTGAGGAAATTACAATGTTGGTTTAGAAGGGACCTTCCTGCGTTCCTGCTTTGCCCTGTGTTTATGTATGTCTCTGTTTTCTTTCAGGGTCGATCCTCCTGGTATTAATCCGTTGAGAGGGGGGTTTCTTTTGATTTCAGAATAACGCCTGAATAATTTGAATAATTGAATAATATATTCAATAAATTTAATAATAAATTTCAATAAATTGAAATAACTCTTTTAAAAAGTTTTCAAAATAGCCGAGGTTTGGGGAAAAAAAAAAAAAATTTTTTTCAAAATAGCCGAGATCTGGTGCACCTGGCTCGCTCAGTTGGTGGAACATGGTAACTCTTGATCTCGGGCCATGAGTTCAAGCCCCCGTGTTGGGTGTAGAGATTACTTAAAAATAAGTTAAAATTTTTAAGAAGCCACACAAAATAGCCAAGAATCTTTCTTTCTGTGAAGGTGAAAGTGGTTTGGATTCTGAAACCGTGGGCAAGTTCTGAGTAGCTTATGGGAAACACTGAGAGCCCTGTAATGTGCTGAACGCGGAGGTTGTTCAGGGGTAATTGTTCCCTCACTTTACTGTGCTGTATGTTTTCCTTTGACCACTTAATAAGTATTTGAGCCGGTTACCAGGATCTGCTGTGAAATTTAAGGGGAAATAAAAGGCAGCTACTGCATCATTCATTCACTTGGGTGAGCCTGGAATTTTTTTACCACGATATTTTTGGTGTCAGATAAGTCTACTTGATAGAATTTTAAAGTTACCTCTCTTTATAGAGTGATGTTTTCCAAATGGGTTTTTAAAGATTTGTTTTAGATTGTTTTCCTCTGCGTCTCACTCCCTCGTGCCCCCCTCCCAAAAGCAAGCATTGTTGAGTGAATGCAGTGTAGGCATTTTGAAAATCCTAGATGATTTTGTTATTTCTTCGTATCAATACTAAAATACTGTAAATGAGTGGTATGTCCCAAAATCTAGGCAAGAGGCTCTGTTAAGTTCAAGATGCCCGTGAAAAAAAAAGAAAAAAAAGAAATCTGGCCCCTAATCGGTTTCAGACACTGATATATATCCAGAAAGTCGACCAAATTTCCCTCTTTGCTGCTTTCATGTGGCATAGTTTACTGGTTCTGCATTTTTTCTTGCTGCTGATATTTATCATTGTAATTGAGGCAAAAATACAGGCTTCCTTTGAGGGTGTTATATGTTCCAGATTGTCCTGGGAACAGTATTTCCCTTAGTTGAACCCATGGCTCTGAAAATAAACGTGTTGGCATAATATCTTTACTCTGTTATTGTACCTTTTACATCTGAGAAAGCCTGTTTCTGTCACCGGCTTTTTGCCTGTCAGTGGTAAACCTCGAACATTCAAAACCTTTAAATTACAAAAAGAGCCCCTGTGGATAAAGACATTTAAAAAGCCTGTGCTGCTTTTATTATGGACTACCATTTTTGAAGAACAAATCAAAAGTCAGCAGAAATAACCTCTGTTTAGGAACATGTTACCTGCACGGAGGAGCTGTTAGAAGCCAGCAGCAGTTCAGATGAAACCCCCAACGTGCTCTTCTCCGGTGGGTCCTTTGCAGTGTCCTTCCTCCCCCACCCGGGCTTTGAAGCCGCCGTGATCCAGAGTCAAAGGAAAGGGCAGTGAAATGTAATTTCCCCTTGCTGCTCAGTGGTGGTAGCTTTGAAAGCCTCCACTAGATGTGACCTTTTGCCTGGCAGCCTGGCCAGCATTGGGGTTTGTGGTGGGCACGAGTGTGGCCCTCAGTTAGTGGTGGTGGGTGTTTTGTTTTTAAAGTATGTAAATGCCTCTTTTACGTTTGATAGAGCCTTTCCTCGTGGAGAGAGTACATTTCCAAGTTAATAGGATGGCATCATTTGTAAAAGTGTAAATGTTTTATTCTAGACATCCGCATTTAGTGTGGCTTAAAACCTTAAGAAGTTTGTCTTGCCTGATGATTAATTCAGCCACCTCTGATACCGTAAAGTAAATGGAATTACAGTTGGTTCATCTCCCTTTGCAGAAGATGTTCGGTGTTCGGTTGTATTATTTCATTTTCCCGCAGACACGTTTTGAGCAGTCGCGCTGCCTGCCTTAGTAAGGAGGAAACGGTGGTGCCGAGGATGGATGGCTGCCAGGTGAAGCCATCGCCCCTGCGTTTCCTTTAGGCCACACACCCTTGCGTCGTAGCAAGGAGCGCAGGGTGGCTTCCCCTTAGGACAGGGTTTGTTCCCCTTAGGACAGCATGTGGTTGTTCCTCGTATGCTCCATAGATTAGGGATGCTGCACCTATATAATATATGTTATATTTTAATGTTTATTCATTTTTGAGAGACAGCACAAATAGGGAAGGGGCAGAGAGAGAGATGGAGACACAGAATCCAAAGCAGGCTCCGGGCTCTGAGCTGTCAGCACAGAGCCTGACGCAGGGCTCAAACTCAAGAGCTGCGAGATCATGACCTGAACTGAGACGCCTGAGCCACCGAGCTACCCAGGCATCCTGCATCTATATACTATTAAATTATACTCAGGCATTTTTACGGCTTGTGCATTACTGTGCCAAAGGCCTCTGTGCCCTTGATTGGCTTATTCCCTTCTTCTGAAGTAGAGTGTGCTCTTTTCACTAGCAAACACTTGCTCATCTTTCATGGCACCTCTCCTACAAACCTGCCTTGGCCTCCAGCTGTAGAACCGACTCTTCTTGTCCTCCATGCTCCCCAGATCTGACATGTACCTTCTGCCACCAGCCCCGCCATGTTCTGCCCTCACTCTCTGAACGCCTCCCATGTGGGGTTCCTCACTCAATGTTTGTTATTTCCCACACTGAACGAAGCATTTGACTCATGGTGGCTTCTTCATAAAAGCTTCATTCGTTGTTAAGTGTCCTTGGCCATGTGCTCAATACATAAAGTCCTGAGCATCCACCCCTCAGTGAGGGTGCTCGTGTCTGGATGTGTTTCCTTTGTCCAACCTCACGGGGCTGGTGCAAAGACGCTCAGTATTCTGGGATACCAGCAGGCGTTCCTACAGTCGAGCAGCTGTAATGTTGCCCACATTAAGTTCGTAATGGACACCTCCATTGTAACTCTGCTTTCTTCCTCCCGATTCCTCTTTGGTAACCTGGTTACCTCTGCCTGATTCCTATGTGCTGGGCTGGCTTCGGTAGAAGTGACCTATTAGTACTTCTTACAAGAAATAGGCTTATTGATTTAAAGGCAGTTGATTGATGATGTCAGTGCATGTTAGCCACAGAACCATCTGTGTTGTCTTTTTTTTAGTTTATTTTGAGGGAGAGAGAGGGAGACAGAAAGAAGCCCAAGCAGGCTCCACGTTGGCAATGCAGAGCCCGACACGGGGCTCAAACTGACCAACCATGAGATCGTGACCTGAGCCTAAGTCAAGAGTTGGGTGCTTAACCGACTGAGCCACTCAGGCACCCCACAGCCACCTGCTTCTCAGAAGCTTGTGTCCTTTTGAGAAGTCCAGTTAAAATTCAGGCCTAACATGGAGGAGGCCCGTGTTGTTATCCTTGTTCCTAATTTTCTGTATGCCATAATTAAAATCACTTTTCCAGTCACAGTTTTCTTGTCTTGGAAAGCTCTTGGACCCTGTTATACACACAATTGTCTCAGGGCTTCTCCATCTTTCCAGATTCAGAGAGTAGAGTAGCGTGCATATAAAGGTTAGGATGGTTTTCCCTTACCATCGTTGATACTGGTAATAAACATACATATAATAAAACATTCACTTGAGTATGTAAGTAAGCTATGAAGCATAATAAAACGGATACTCTTGAATGCACCCTCCAAGTTACAAATTAGAACATATCATTGAAGGTGCCCATGTGCTCCTGTCCAAGGCCAAAACTTCTTACCTGCCCACTGGTAATTACTACCCAGAAAAGATAAAAAAAAAAAAAAAAAAAAAAAAAAGAAGACATTTTTGTGAATTTGAAAAAATGTTTAAGTATTATGCATAGTAGTCTTTCTGAGTTTATTTAATTTTTTTTTTTTTTTTTTTTAATTTTAGAGCGAAAGTTGGGGATGCACACAGGGCATGGGGGGAGAATCCCAGGCAGGCTCTGTGCAGAGCCTGATGTGGGCTTCATCTCACAACCCTGGTTATCATGACCTGAGCTGAAATCAGGAGTCAGACATTCAACCAACTAAGCCATCCAGGGGCCTCTGAATGTACTTAATTTTTTAATAATTGGCTAGAATTATGAAGGGGTCCCTTCCCTTAAGAAATTCATATTTTGGTTCCTAGAGGCAAGACTATCTAAGAATATACAGCAGTCCCAAGGGTGAATTATGTAGTCCAGGCTTGCTAAAGAAATTAGGACAGAAGGAAGAATCCAGATGGCCTGCTGGTTAATTTAAAGATGGTCTTAGGAAAGAATTTTGACTTGACTGGTAAAAGGACGTGTGACCTGGGCATGAGGAGAGTGACTGTCACGTCCTGGCTGAGGCCTTAAAACCAGAGGAGCTACCGGCCTGGTCCACCTGCTCCTTTGATTTCCCCACACCCCCTCTCTCGGGGAGGCGGCAATGCACAGAACAAAAGGGTCCGTGGGTATAATTGTTCTCTACCAGGCTTCCTAAGGATGTTCTCAGATAGGCTAGGACTCTAGTCTTCGTAGGAGTGGAGGCTGTGGGCTGATTGCAAGGAGTAATATCTTTTGTACTCTGAGGACTTTTGTTTGTTTGTTTGTTTGTTTAAAGTATCCATGTATTCATTTATTCCAGTAGGGTGTAAGTCTCAGTATTATTTGCCTCATACACGCTTTCTTTTATATTGGCACAGATCATGCACGCGTTTTCGGTTGCTCCTTTTGACCAGAATCTGTCAATTGATGGAAAGATTTTAAGTGATGACTGTGCCACCCTCGGCACCCTTGGCGTCATTCCCGAATCTGTGATTTTGTTAAAGGTAGGTAACGGCTCCTTACGTAAGGAATTCTAGAAAACTTTGATGGCCTGTTCCCACAAGCGACAGTGGTGAAGATTGCCTCTGGTCCTCAGGAGGCTGTGCCAGTAAGCGACTGGCCTCCAGACGCTCCCACTCTGGCTCAGCTGCACAAGACTGAGTGGAGATCAGAACAGAACATCGCTGGTTCTTGTGGGGTTTTCATCATTTTTGTTAAAAATAATGTAGATTTAAGCCTCCACCCAGACTTCTGGATCAGCAGAATTACTTAACCATACTTGTATTAAACCATCCCCTCATTTCCTCTTGGCTCAAAAGTACCAGCCACTCAAGCAGGGAAGCAAATGTAACACATGAGGCTCGGCCACGATGGTCTAAATGCTTCTGGTTGACTTGGGATTTTTGTCCAGGGCATGGAAATTGGCTTCAGGTACAGTAGATAGGAGAGGTGGAAAGTGTTTTGCAAAGGCAGGGTCCTGAAGAGTCCTTGAACTGCCTCATTAGCCCAGTTCTGTCTTTACCCTCCTCTAAGGGGTGGGTTTTGTCCCTTCCCTTTGCCTCTTTGGTTTCTTAGTGGCCAGAATCATCCCCACTGTGGCAAACAACCACTGCGTCACCCGGTAGAGTATCTGTATTTGTTCACTATTTTGAACTGTGAGATACATGCTTGTATCTGGAGCCTCAGTCCTGGTGAGATACGGTTGGGCCCTGGAAATGAAGGAGCAGGCCCATAATACCCACTCCTCCACTCACTCCTACCGCCTGCCCATTCCCTGTTTCCTTTTTGCTTTTCTTTCAACTGTAGGTTCTGTGGAATTATTCTGAAAACCTAGAATTGCCGAGCCCTTAAGGACCCTAGGTCTAAAACCCTTGAAATGGCCCATGTTATCAGAGGACTTGTACCTTGGACGATCAGCTAGAGTCTATGCTAGCCATCAGCCTCAGGGCTGGCTTCTGTCCTGAAAGGGGAATGGGTGATTTCTTCCTGCTGCCGAGGAGGAACAAAAATGTCTTTTTCGGCTAACTTATTTTTTGGAGGACCAGTCTGACCTGGTTTCCACCAGCTCCCTGTCACCGTCACCACTGGCATCCTAACTCACATTCATTCATTTTGTGCTTAGTAACCACAGGGGAATAGATTTCCACATCGGAAGGTGTTTTTAAGAGCAGTTAACCAGTGTCACATATAATGTATGGTTTGGGGGTGATGAGTGTAGACCCATCCGTCGTAGGCGGGGACATCCTTTGTTAGTCCTGGACATGGCCGCCTCTCTACCGGACAGCGCTTGTATCTGTGTCCTGTAGCAAAACACCGGTCGACATGTGGACCTGCCTTCCCTGTGGTGAGGATCTGCCCTGGTTTTCACTTGTCTTCGTTGGTTTTTCTAGGCCGATGAACCGATTGCAGATTATGCTGCAATGGATGATGTCATGCAAGGTAAAGACACATTTGTTTTAGGAATTTAAGTTGCTAGAAGGAGAGGTAATTACACCTGGTGAAGTTTCCATCTAACAGTGCTTTTACTTTTCACTTTGAAAAAGTTTTACGTGTTGTTAGGGTGGAATCTTACATTCTTTCTCCTGGAAGATCATAGAGAAGGGCATGTGCAAAAATTGGGCAAATGGAAAGCTGAGAACAGAGTAGTAATGATTTAGCTGAGCTGAGGAAACTGAAGCACAGGTAAGCCTGGCAATAGAAGAGATCAACCAGAAGCAAAGTTAATTCTGATTGTAGAGCCTCAGACAGATGCACAGGAGACCCCAGGCACTTCGACAGTGGGAGTGAGGTCAGAGCCTGAGAAGAGGAAACTATGTAAGAAGCAGTAAGACAGCGCAAGCCCCTCCTCTGGATCCTTCCCCACCGGGACGTCACGTGAGCAATGAAGATGTGTTTCTCAGCTCTTTGAAGGCGAGAATGAGGCTGTTACATAGACAGGAAGAACACCCCTGTCTTTGTTCAGATGCTGGCAGCTGCCTCTGCCTCCCACACAGGAGCGATGAGCTAAATCGCACTCGGGGGACACTGGCCAATTCAAAAAATCACCTACAGATAGGTATTTTTTTTAAGTGCTTCATCTCCCAGTAACCCTTCAGTGAGGCCCACCAGTGTCCACCGACCAGTCCTCATACTTCACTAGGGATAAATGGGCACCTCCAGACCAGACAGTGGAGGAGTGAGGGTCTGGAACGAAACGGTGTCCATGAAGAGCCTCAAGAAAGGAAGCTAAATGAAGCAGTCCATGCAGGAAGCAGAAGAAACCTCAAAAATTAACTATAAATAATACAGAGAGACCATATAGCTAGGGACTATATAAGAGAAACGTTGAGAGGACAGAAAGCGTTTCATGAAAATATAGAATGATCATACCAAGGATCCGATGCAGTAAGTGAAATTCTAGGGACTCGTGAATCTAAAAGCATCCAGAGATACGGGAGGAAAACAAATCCCTTTCATAGGATAAAGAGTCAGAAAGACCAGTGGATGGAGCTGTGCCCACAGGATTCTGAGGAAAAGTGAGTTCTGATCCAGAATTCCACAACTAGACAGATTTTGTTCTTCCCTCACATTTGAGGCCCCCAAATATTTCTCTCTCAAATATCGTTTGCCAATACACTGTGGACGGGTGTGCTCTTCGTAAACAAGAGTGCAAGTCAAGAACGAAGTCGGTGGTGGAACCAAAACCTAGGGATCCAACAGAGGAAGACAGCCCTAGAAGACGGGAAACCCCAGAAGAGAAGCCCTGCGATCAGCAGCGAGCACCCCCCAGTCCAATCAGAGCAGGGAACACAGCTCCGGCAGAGCGTGTCCGCGGGGAAGAGTGGAAGTGATGGAGGGCTGTCTTGAGGTTTACAGGTCTTCCAGCGTCTGTATGCAGCAATTACCACCCCAGAAAGTTAAAGTCATACCAGACAGGAAGTATGACCAAGGTGCACTGAGGGATTCAACCGTGAGCACTTGTTACTGGAGTGAAAGGTGACGTGAACACTGGACACTGACTTGACTGGCTTCACAACAAAAAATACCATGTCAGGAGGGGACATGGGTTAGGGGGCAGGTGGTAGACCAACTAAATCTTTAGTGTTCATTGAGGAAGTTGTTAGATATTATTTATCTAATGTTACGAAATAATAATACAGTTGACCTTGAACAACATGGGTCTGAACTGTGCCAGGTCCACTTCCACATGGGCATTTTTAAATAAGTGTATGTGCAGCACCATAAATGTATTTTCTCTGCTCTATGATTTTCTTAATATTTTTTCTCTAGCTTACTTGATTGTAAGAATGCAGTATATAATGCATATAACATACAAAATATGTGTCGAGTGACTGTTTTGGGTGAAGCTGTCAACAGAAAGCCGTTAGTAGTTAAGTTTTGGGGAGAGTGCAGAGCTCTGTGTAGATTTTCAGTCATGCTGTGGGTAAGCGCCCCTAACCCCTAGTTGTTTAAGGGTCAACCGAATCAGCCTATCATCTGGAAATAGAGACCAGGAGAAAAGGCTACATGAGTCTGAAGGGGTTGCTTCTCGAGTGTGGGAATGGAGGGAAGGTGAGAGAGACGCAGCATCTCTCCAAGGGCATCTGTCCCACGGTTTTCTCCAGGCCCCCCCTGGAGTCCTGCAAAACTTGGCTCTAGCTACAGCCATTGTTCTACTGTATTTGACTTGTGTGTTGCTTTGATAAAAGTAAAAACAAAGAGAAAGATCATCATCTGATTATTCTCACCCAAAATTTCAAAGGTAATCGTTATGGGTGAGTAAAGTAATTAGAAGTTATTTATAAACTTTTTTTTGTCTTTAGGCATTGCAGTAATTTAGGCATTCTTGTCTGTCACGACAGTGTTTTCATTTTGGAATTCTTTTTTCTCTCTCTCTCTTTTTTTCTAGTGTGTATGCCAGAAGAAGGGTTTAAAGGTAAGTTACATTTGTCATGTTTTGTTCATGAATGTCAGAGTCATACTGTAATTTTCTCTTAAAGCGAAGGCTGTAATTTGATTTTAAAATTTAATCCAATATAGTCTCATGACTGAAATTAATTTTAGTTAAATGCATTTTTTATTCGGGCTTCTTCATTATCTTTTTCAGCACTCGGGCCTCAGCTACGGCCTGTGTGTTCAAAGTCTGTGGTGCCAGATGTCCATTTTGCTTTTCTCTTTCTCATCTGGAGGGGTGGGTGGGTGGGGAGGTTGGGGGGTTAGCTGACGGCATTTCTATTTACCTTTCCCCGTTCCTCCTCTCAGTCCCACCTTGGAGCAAAACATTTCGTGTGTAACTGATGAGAATTAGAGGGAAGGAATTTGCTGAATTATATCCAGTTCAGTGAAAAGGTTTCATTCATCCATTTAGAATTCAGGCCTTTCTTGGATTACGACTTTGGATGGAGACACAGCGGTGTCTTGTCACATCATGGCCGCTATTAGTTGTGTATACCGATAGTATTCATTAATTCATCAAATACAGATCTTTGATATTTACAGATTGAGCCTTTGCCCTTCTGATTCCTTTTGGCCTACTCCAGAGGTCCGTGGCAGCTTGTGATTTTTTTTGCCTCGGAGTGAGTTTAATCAAACACCAGGGGTCCTTTGCTGAAACAAATAAGTGAGCAAAGCCACTGGCCTTAGTAAAGCCTTTCTGTCAATGCAGCTTTGTTGTCTACACGTTACTACACAAAGAAGTGGTCAAAACAAAACAAAGCAAAAAATGTCTTTATGAGAAATGGCCATCAAATGAAAGCATCAATAAAATGTGATTAACTTGTGCGAAGATACCGCGTAGGAAACACATGGCTTTCAACTGAAACGTGGTTTAGCGGAAAGCCTGGAGTCTGCTGCTCTGTTCTTACCCTTCACCATCCAGGGGCTGCTGTGCTCACTCATTAAATTGGATATTCCCTGGTGATGATGCGTTCTTGGCAAATGGAATACCTGAACTCTTCATTTTCAGTTCACAGCTCTACCTCCACATGTGTTTCTTTTCCCAGGTACTGGTCTACTTGGACATTAATCTTTTGGACACTTGCTGACTTCTGAGAAATGACCAGAAGGGAAGAGAGACGTTTGACATATGTTAGGGCATTAACGAAAAGATGGATTTAAGAATTAAACCATTCTGTGACTCTTCCAAAAGGCAGAAAACTATTCTGAAGTGACTGTCCCAAATGCCTTATGTCAAATAAAGCAGATTGCACTGACGGACATCAGACTTGAAGGAAATGTTTCAAATTTTATATTTAAGAGAGGGTGGCGGGCGGGCGGGGCAAGTAAAGACGGAACCGGTTTAGTAGCAGTAACAGTAAATCATGTTTACATATGAGATTTATAGTCACGGGAGGGAATAAAGTTCTGTTATATTTCCCTGCTCGCACTTCATACCAGATGCATTGGTCCATAAAGGATTTGTATCACAGTAGATGGGACAACATTCTGCTCTGAACTAAAAAGTAATTCTTTAGAGACATAACCTGCTTACCAATACCTGTCTTTGATTCATATTTTACTTTGAATAAAGCATGAAAGTGAAGAAACTTGCCTTAATTGTGGAAAAGTGTCTTCAGATTCTCCTTCTCTGTGTCGGCTCCCACACTACCCGCTGCCCCCTGGTCTCTCTTAGTGTCGGGTCAGGGAGGAGGCACCTCTGTGTCTCCTGCAGTGAGCGAGGGATTGGGTCTCAGTTTTGGCTTCAGTGCCCTGGCTTTCGTGCACACAGAAAGGATGGCAAATGTTTGTTACCTGTGATAGCACCTTCCTCCAATCTTGCCGTCATTCAGAATTTGGGAAATCAAGTACATCTTGCACTTTAGAAAACTCTGACCACACCCTATCAGAAGAGTAAAGTACCATTTGGATAACGCAAGGTTTTTATAGAAATGTGTTCTTTCCGTTCTCCAAGTCTACTGTTTGTTTCTTGGATCTCGCTTCTCTTTTTGAAAGCATTCTTCCTGAAATGCCCAGAAAGGGCATTTAGATCATTTTGTTTAAATAAGACCAAAAAACCATATGGATGGGATGTGTCGTTTCATCCATTTCCGGATTACTGTTATTAACTCATAACCAAAACAACATTCTTAAGAATATTGAGGGGTTTTAAAATGGGACTTAAGACAAGTTGGTTTCGCTGTTTTCTGTTGAGTTGTGTATGTGCATGTTCGGGGCCAAGATGCTGACTCCTGCGTGCCTCTCGCAAACACTTTTCGAGGCTTCGGTTCATGACAGGTACCCCCCCTTTGTTTTACCCACAAAAATTTAAACTCAGATAATGGATGAGGGAGGCAGGTTTCAATTTGAGGACCAGCAACCTTGGCAGAGCCCTTTTGAATAGCTCTTTTTATCAGAATAATATGGCTCTTCGGTCAAATTATAACTTCTTATTTTTCCCGTTTGCTATGTCTCCAGTCTGTGCCCCCTGAGGAGGCGGGGGCATTTAACGAGCCTGTGTGGGAGAGTGAGAGCTCCACACAGGACCCTTGAAAGCCATCCTAGGAACCAGACGTTCCTGCGTTGAGCTCTGTCAGCACAGGGATGGGACTCGGGGGTTGAGATCACGGGTAGCTAATTGGGTTTTAGATCCCAGTCTTTTATTTCACTCCAAAAGGGAAGCTGGAGCATCAGTGTATTAATACACAGAGCAACGTATTCTTTCCCAAGGTAAAGACTTGTCAACAAGTTCCCTTGGTGCTCAGTGGGCCAGCTTCCCTTTTCCTACAAAGAAGCCACTCGGCCGGAAAAGGTTCTTTCTAAGGACTAACAAATATGTCTGTGGCTCCTAGAAATCAGATCTTTTTCCCGATTTCCCGATTTTCCTGGTAACCGCCTTTTGGAAATCTTTCGGTATGACGACCCAGTCCCTGCAGTGGCTCCTCTAAGAACTCTGCCCAGAGGTGGGAGTTCTCAGCCCAGCAGCTGTTTTCTCCTGCCCTGACCAGTGCTACTCAGTGTTGGCCATGCACCCACCAGCAGCAGTGGGAGGCTGTATTAGAAATGCAGGAGGGTTAAGCATCCGACTTCGGCTCAGGTCATGATCTCACGGTTCGTGGGTTTGAACCCTCCACCTCAGACTCTGTGCTGACAGCCCGGAGCCCGCTTCAGACTCTGTGTCTCCCTCTCTCTCTGCCCCTCCCCTGCTCACACTCTCTCTCCCTCTCTCAAAAATAAATAAAACATTAAAAAATTTAAAATAAAGAAATGCGGGGGCAGGGGGCACCTGGCTGGCCCCGTCGGAAGAGCTTGAGACTCTTGATCTCAGGTTATGGGTTGGAGCCCCACGTGGGATGTAGAGATTACTTAAATATTAAAAGAAAAATGCAGGAGCCCAGGCCCCAGACACATGAGATCCACATCCACAGGACGCTCCAGCGCTTTCAGAGTTTGAGAAGCCTCTGGCTGAGACCTCTTTGCTACGCTCACTGCTTCGCATGGGGAAAACAGGTACACAGTAGATAAACCCAATTCTTTGTCTCTATTTACAAATATGTAGAGACCAGTGGTCTTCTGGGCTGGGACCACATTGAAGCACAAAGACTCTGTCAGGTTTTTTTTTATCCCATGCATGTGTATTTTTTATCAGAGCAGTCCTCTGTAGAGGGTATTAGGAAGCCTGAGACTTTCCCCCTTATGTTTCTGACCACTCCTTAATCCCACACTAACATGACTACATCCCGTGATGGTACAAATTGTTGACGTTACCTGAAGTGCAGGTTGCCATTTGGCCATCTTCATTTCCTGGGGGAATCTGTGTATTAATGAGCTTTGTTGTTTAGAATTACTCTTAATTTTCTGCCAAATTAAAAAGAGATGCGTGTCCCCTGACTTCCATGAAGTCATAATCCGGAGTGAGTATTTTTTGGTTACTTTAAATCTCCAGTTAGTGGTCTGTGTGGTCACGGACTTATCGATCAGACCCTGGTTAATATTTGAAGCTGATGTTGGTATTGAGTAACCTGTTTCAAATACCCGAGGCATGATTTATCTCTGTCTAAACAAACTGCCGAAATGAAATGAGCATTAAAGCCTGTCTTTCCTGTTACTGAGCCCTGGAGGAGCAGCCCATCCTTTCTCTTTGGCATTTTAATGTTTTATTTGCTCAGTGTTACAGGGGACTGTGAACAGAGTTCAGTCCGATGCAAAACCAGCATTCTCATTTAAGAAGATTCTCACCCCTTTGCCAGTGCCCTGTGTCTCACACCCCGCCTCCAAGGTGCAGGGTTTTGTCAGGAGCTACGTTTGCGATTCTGAAGGCCAATAGTTCACTGCCCCCAAAGCTCAGACCTCGTGTGGACACCAGTATGGCTGGGGATTTGATGATCAACATTCCTGGTGTCCTTTGTTCGTTAAACTAGAAATTACAAACATTTGTATGTGGTACCACATACGTGATGGCTTTGTCACGGAGCAGCAGCTGTCATGCCAACGGCCTGTGTGCCAGGACAGAAGCCTAGCAAAGGGACATACAAAACCACCCCTCCTACATCCCAGACCTCTGTTGTTTTTTTCAAGTCTGGCTGTCGAGTTCACTGGGCGAAGGAGTCTGCCAGCTGTTCAGATCACACATACATGTGTAGAGGAGTGTTGAGAAGTGAGGTCACCTGGTTCCAGATAATTCTACCGTTTACCTTGTAAGTAAGCAAAGTTGCTTTGCTTCAGCGTGGTTTCCTTGTCTCTTAGAAGGGCAGTATTTGCCTTGTTTTCCCTCCCGCGCTGAAGATCAAGCAGTAATAAATGTTGGGGTAAATTGCTTTGTATTCTTTGTCATTAGAAAGACTCCAGGCTCTGTGAGGGAATGCCCCGGAATCTTTTCCGTAAGTCTTCAAATAGGGGTCATGTAACCACAAAGCCAAGCTACCCAGAACCCTTTCTCTTTAGCATACACCTTATGCTGGAAGCCCTTAGGGCTGAAATCACGGCTGGACAGGTGTTCAGTCATCCTGTTACATAAATCTTTCCTCTTGGCCGGTAGAGAAAATGAAGCTAATGGCCAAATGGTAAGCTTCCTTGGTTCTCTGTTTATGTGCAGGGTTATGTTGAAAGGTATTTGAAACACGTTTAGAATGTGTGTTGAAGATTTATGTCTCTGTGATGGGCAGGTCCTGCCCTAGAGGGGAGCTTCCGATGTTTTGATTGTCATTGCCAAGATCATCAGAAACAGGTGCCGTGAGCTTCAGAGGCAGGGCTGTGCAGGCACTGGGAAGCGCGATGCAATGCAGAATCACATGTTTGTCATTTTTTATTTACCTCTTGAGACTTAGTAATGTTATTCAAGAGTAGAGTCTGTGGAACAGGTATTTCTTGTGCTTCCCCCTTCCCCAACAAATAAACCACAGGAACAGTTGTATCAAATCAGTACAGCATACTGCTTACCAAATCCTATCACCTTAAAAAAAAATGCATACGTCTCAGACAAGTTGGTGACATTTCTTCATATGGTAAAATTTAAGTATCTTTTCGGAGCCTCATTAGATTTTGGGTAGAAGGAGGTTGCAGAATTCATCTTGTTGTGACTTGGCAGTTGAATGACCTCTTCTAGGTGACATTGGTCTGCCTTTAGAGCTGGGACCCGCCACCAGCTCATTCCTCCCCAAAGCCTTTGCTGCGTCCCACGCGGGACGCAAGATCGTGATCCCTGGAGGAGCGGATCCCGCCAAATGGCCTCTGTCCCACAAGCGTCAGTGACATGTTGGCTGGCTCTTCCCGTACGGTGTGTTCGCACTTTCTCATTCACGAGGCTGTCGGCATTTTCCATGAAGTTAGTCCCAAGAGCTTGCCCAACACAATTACTGTATTGATCCCAAATAGAGGGCATCATCTGTCCCCACCCCTCCCCACAATGTGCTTAAGGGAAAAAACTCGCTTTCAAGGACTTGGCCAGGGCCTGTGGAGCGAAATCCTCAGAGCCAGAACGGGAGCCAGGCTTATACCAGCAGCCGGAATGGCAGCTTGAGTTCCAGATCTGTGTTCGTGCTGCCAGGGGAGGCAGGCCCTGGGCCCCGGGAAGTGAGGGGCACCCCCCAGGGAAGCCACTGCCTGGGTTAAATCATTGCTGGCTGGCACACTGGCCTCGGCGCACTCGTATCTTGGTCCCCCTCCGTTCCCCTCTGATTTATTTGTGTCTATAACCAAGGGAACACTCAACTGCTACCAGCTCTTTCTATGTTCCTGGATAAGCGTGTTCCCCTTTGGGCCCAGGTCCTCTCTGAACGGAAGATGTGTAGAAGTCAGACGTGAACTAGGTGGAAGGAAGCAGTGGGGCCTCATCTCTTCGGCTCTACCGTCTTGAGGAAGCTTCAGGGAGTGCTTCTAGAAAAGCACCCAACCGGGCTTCTCTCGTTTTATCAGTCTGTGAGTCGCCTCTCTGGTTGGCGTGTGCCTGCAGTATTTGCTGCATCTTTCCATCTGTAGCATGCATTGCTGGTTCTCTGGATGAACGAGGATCCAAGCGGTGCTAGACTGTCTAGAATTCCGGGCGCAGAGCGAACTGGTTATTTTCGTCTTACTGGGAGCCAGAGTTAGGGGTGGGCTGGATCTCACATCTGCACCAAAAACCACTCCAAACCCAGAAAATGAGTCAACCTAATTAGTGATGGACTGTTCTAGCTCCCTGAGTGCAGGGGCTCTGGCCATCTCATTCTTCACTGTTTCCACATGAGCCGTATGTAGCCACGTGATAGATTCTTTTTTTTTCTTTTCTTCCATATTTATTTTGAGAGAGAAAGAGCAGGGGAGGTGCAGAGAGAGGGAAACAAGAGAATCTGTCCATACGGGGCTCCAACCCACGAATGGTGAGATCATGACCTGAGCTGAAACCGAGTTGGACACAGCCTGCTGAGCCACCCAGGCACCTCCACATGATAGGTTCTCAGCAAGGGAAAATGAACATTTCGGCATCCACTGGAAGCTCTTCTGTGACTAAGATTCCTGGGGGAGAGCCTTCTGTGGCTTTGGTATGACCAGGGCTGCCCCCACCTTTGGGCTTGTCTCTTTTTGTCCTCAAAATGGGGACTCCCTATCTATGTTCTCGTTCGTGATCCAAAGACTTCTGTAACCCGAGAGTGGGTCCCCCAGGGTGGCCTCCTTTGTGCCGAGTCTCCAACATCCGCCTGGCAGCTCCCTGTGCAGACACTGAGGCTGACTCCCACCCATCCGGCTTGTTCTCACTGGGGCGGAGCTATCCTCCCAGCCACCCCTGCAGCCCACCCTCTCTGGTCTCCCAGCCCCTCCTAGACCTTACTCAGTGCTTCCGTGGTTAGCACACCTCGGGCACCAACTGCTTTTGAGTTTTCTACCCCTCTTTTCCTGCTGGGCTGCCCCATCCCCATTTTCCTCTCCTTTGAACTGGTGTGGGGGTGGGGGGGGGGAGCAGAGTGTGGAGTTCCTTCCAGGAGGCTGTTCCCCATTTGAGGACCCCCTCGTGCATTATTCTGAGTTTACTGTTGTGCCCGCTCACATTTTCATTCTCCAGTCTTCTTAGATGTCAGGTTTTTTTGAAGCCAGCTTTCATTTTCAGCAGTCGGGAGGGCAGGGGTGATGGCTAGGTTGCAATGTATTAAGTGTTTGAAAAAGAAAAGGCTTGTGCCCAGAGGCAGCCATGCGTGAGCGGTCAGTCCTGAGTGGTTTGGATTGAAATAGGCCAGGGAAAGCAAAGCTCTGGAGCCTTTGTCCAATCTTCCCCTTCCGTACCTAGGCTCCATGCCAGGCTGTGTGCCCAGCCCCCTACGGCACGTGTTGCCTTCTCCCCAGGGGCCCTGACGGTCTCAGAATGGTGCCCCCCCAGGATACACTGGAGATTATAAGCCTCTTGCATTGAGGTTTTCTGTAAAGACGAAAATGCTGTAATCGAAAGCTCCTTGATTATAAAGAAGGAATAGAGAGGCTTGGCACAGAAGAGCCTTCGTTCTTTGGCCTACCCAGCCAGGGTCGGGCACATTCAGTCCCCCAGAGCCAGTAGGACCTTAGGCTCTCGGGGACCTTGGAGTCTGCCAGTCCAGACCATGAAAGGTCACAGTTGCAACTGCTCACTTAGGGTGTTTCCGCACCACTGCTGCCTCTATCTGCCCCCTTGCTCTGGCTCAGGTGGGGCACCTTTGTCTCCGTTCACGGGCCGGAATGGCACCATTAGCCCTTAGCTAATTATCATTAGCCAGAGTTGGGAGCCTGGGATCTTTTTGTCTCACAGCATGGAGGGAGAGGGCTCTGAGGGGGAGTAGCTGAAACAGGAAGAGGCACTGGGATTGTGATCCGAATTGAATTCGAGGATCCATCTGACTCCCTGTACAAAAAAGCGAGAGGATGGCAGGAGACGCGGCGCTTCCAGGAGCTCTGGAATTTGTGCGTCTGCCCTGAGACCTGTGCGCCCAGCTCTGCTGCAGGCAAGCCAGCCGGGTGCCTGCCGCCCTGCGAGTCGCAAACAGGATTTTATTTCCCCAAGCATCTCCCGGGACCAGCGTCCCGTTGAACATCCCCGTCTGGGGCAGTTGGCCCACCACAGAATCCCCCTGCACCAGCCCAGAAGTGCCTTGACCCACCACGTTTAACTGCTCTCTCATTCTAGCTTTGAACGAACCACCTGGCCCCGGTGCATCCTGAGAAGGATCCAAGCCCGGGCCCCATGCTGGGCAGGAAGTCAAAGGGTCCCCAGGAGTGGGATGGGCCCAGGGGAAGCAGATGATGTTCCAGGCATCTGTCTTCTGTCCCGTCAGTTGCTTCCCTCCTATTCTGACCACCTCGTTCTACCAGCACTTCCAGAAGCTTTGTTAGAAATACAGGAGCTCAGGCCCCCGAGTGGCTCTGTCAGTTAAGCATCCGACTTCAGCTCAGGTCATGATCTCACTGTTGGTGAGTTCGAGCCCCACATTGGCTTCAGGCCGATAGTGTGGCGTCTGCTTGGAATTCATTCTCTCTCTCTCTCTCTCTCTCTCTCTCTTCTCTCTCTCTCTCTCAAAAATAAACTTAAAAAAAATACAGGGGCGCCTGGGTGGGTCAGTCCGTTAAGTGTCTGACTTTGGCTCAGGTCGTGATCTCCCAGTCTGTGAGTTCAAGCCCCATGTCGGGCTCTGTGCTGACAGCTCAGAACCTGGAGCCTGCTTCAGATTCTGTGTCTCCCTCTCTCTCTGCCCCTCCCCTGCTCCTGCTCTCTCTCTCTCTCTCAAAAATAAATAAACATGAAAAAAAAATTTTTTTAATAGAAATGCAGAACTTCAAGAAGCTCCAGACCCTGGTGCATCAGGTTCAGGCCACTCCTATGGTGTTCAAAGTTTGAGAAGCCCTGGGCTGGGGCCTCCTTCCCATCCATGGCTGTTGAGAGTGTTCCAGGAGGGAGTGTTCCAGGAGGGAGAACTTGACACAAGGACCACAGAGCTCTGGTGCCTGATGTGCACTTCCCCTCTGCCTTTTCGCATTTGCATGTGGCGGTGGAATGAGGTTGAGGCTCGCCCTCCTACTCACCATTAATTCGGATCATCTCTTCTTGGGTGAGGGTCTTGGTGGAGAAACATGGCCCCGGTCGCAGCCCCCGTGGGACTGAAAGCTCAGGGTCCTGCATTTCTCAGCGCAGAGACTGATGCAAGGGTTGCTGAGGTCCCAGATCTTTTCCATAATGGAATGCGGTCTCCATGACTGGAAAGATGGGGACTGGGGACGGGGAGGAGAGAGGAAGTGGAGATGTGGAACTGACAGTCACTCTTGTTAAGCACAGCAGGTGGTCAATAAGTAAGTTGAATAAGTGGGGCTCCTGGGTGGCTCAGTAGGTTAAGTTCAGCTCAGGCTCAAGTCATGATCTCACGGTTTCATAAGATGGAACCCTGTGTCATGCTCTGCACTAACATTTCAGAGCCTGCTTGGGGTTCTCTCTGCCCCCCTCCCCTCCCCCACCCCAGCCCACGCACTCTCTCTCAAAATAAATAAAAATTTTTATTTATTTTTTTTGCCCCGCCCCCCCCTTTTTTTTACCCCTGTCCCCAACAAATAAAAATAAAAAACAAATTTTAAGTTGAGGGGCACCTGGGTGGCTCAGTCAGTAAGCATCAGACTCTTGGTTTCGGCTCAGGTCATGATCTCACGGTTGGTGGGTTTGAGCCCCACATCAGGCTCTGGGCTGACAGCTTGGAGCCCGGAGCCTGCTTGGGATTCTGTGTCTCCCTCTCTCTCTGCCCCTCCCCCACTCACGCTGGCTCTAGCTGTTTCTCAAAAGTAAACGTTAAAAAATTTTTAAAAATTTAAAAAAGACCAAAGGAGTGAGATCCAGAGGTCTCAAAGATCTCCTCTAACATTAATGTTGTTTGTGACATGGGGCATGATCATGGGGCCACCAAGCATGCCCTCACTCATTGTCCCCCAGAGCTCTGGCCTTGTCGACACACTGCCTGTTCATTCATCTAGCCGTTACTCCCTGAAGAGTTGCCCCATGGAGAAGAGAGGGACATGTGTGACACAAATGGAGTCCCCTCCCTGAGGCCCAGGAGCTGCTGCTGACATGCATGTGACCTTGTGCAAATCTCTTACCCTTTCTGGGCCTCAGCAGGCAGACTAAAGTGAACCCCGCTCTGCCTGGGTTTTTAACTCTCGGCCCCAGCAGCCTCCTGCCGCTGTCCCTCCACTTCTTTAAAGGCCAGGGGCCCGCCTCCCCGTTCTGGGTTAGGTTGGGAGTGGGGAGCGAGCTGCCGAGTCAGGGGAGGATGTCCAAGACCCGCTAACCGGCTGAGGGTGGGACGGTCACCACGAGGAGGCTCCTTCGGGGACTCACAGCAAGCTCCTCTGTGCAGAGGACGTGCTGTCGGGGCACAGCCTCCTGGCCCACCTAACCCAGCGCCTTTTCCTTCCTTCCCAGCCCCCGCAGACACGCGGAGCCCTTGGGGGTCTAGGGCGTGTCCCGCACCTTTCCCATAGTCCCCACTTGCCCCAAAAGCTGTCCCTCTCCCCTCGGAGCACGGGCTATTGGCCAGAACGCTGGGCGCTCGCCCGGGGCCCTGCCACAGTCCAGCCACGTAACCTTGAGCCAGTCTTTGCGCTCGCTGGCCCTCAGTTTCCCCACCTGCGAAATGGGGGCACAGAGTGCCTGCCGCCGGGACCGGCCGCGAGGGGCGACGGGCGCGCCGGGGCCGGCGGGGCGGGGGCCTCAGCCGCTCCCGCTCCCTCGCCGGCGGCTCGGGCTCCGCAGTGACGGGGGGAGCGGCGCCGGGGAAGGAGCGCTCCGCGGTCACGTGACGCCCCCCCCCCCTTCCCCGAACTGCGGCGGCGGCGGCGGCGGCGGCGGCGAACGCGAAGCCGCGTCCTAGCAGAGCTGCAGCGGCTGCCGCGGGCACCGGAGTGCCGAGCCCAGGACGCCCGGCCCAGGCCCGCGGGTGAGTCCGCCCCGCCCGGGTGCGGCCCGGGGACGGGGAAGGGACGGCCCCGGCTCCCCTCGGCCCGCCGCCAGGACCCTGCACCGGCGGGCGGGCGGGGACCCGGGGCCCGAGGGTCGGCGGGAGGGGGCGCGGGCCGGGTTGGCCGCGGCCGGAGGCGGGCGTGGGGGGCAGGCCTGGGCTGAGGCGGCTGAGCACCCCCCACCCCAGCCTGCCGGGCAGGGTCCAGGCCGCCGCTGAGGGGGCGCGGGTCCCACCCCCCTGCGTGGGTGGGAGTCCCGCCTGCCCTCTGCCTGGGGAGGGGGCGTCTTGGGTGCAGAGGAGGGGACGCGGAGAAGTGGGCGCGTTCCTTCGATCCCTGGGCAGGGACCCCGGGCCTTAAGGCCCCCCCCTCCCCGCCAGGAGGAGGCGCTCCGGTCCTCAGAGGAGGGAAGTGGGGGTCCTCAGGGGCAACGACCCTGAGCCCAGAGGGCGGTGATGTCCTTGCTTCCCCAGGGACAGAGCGCACTCCCTCCGCCCGTGTTCCCGACCCGCCGCGGAGCGGGGCACCCGCGTCACGCAGCCGGGCGCCCCCTCGCCGCCTCCCTCCCCTGGCTCCGCAGGATCAGAACACTCGGTGGGAATCCACAGGGCGGTCCCCGCGCCCCGCAGACGCTTTGGTGCCAGCCTTTGGGCGCCTGGGCTTGGGCGCGGGCGTGCGCGGGAGCGCGCGCGCGCGCACACACACACACACACACACACACACACACACACACACCAGCTCAGGAGGCGAGCGCCCTCCTTCTGTGGTGGTTAGACCCCAACCTGTGCGTGACCCCCGAGTCCTTGCTGGGGTCATAGCACAGGCCTGGGGGTGGAATCAACAAGAACACCCCACCTCTCACACATGGCGCATTGGCATCTGTCCCCGTTCTTCATTCTTTCCCTCTCTGTAGTCAGAGGCCAGCAGGAAGGGCCGAGGAGAGAAGCTGGGTCAGGACAGAGTCGGAGAGAAAGGCAGAGGAGAAATGAAGTAGGAGGTGTCATTTCCTCCCAAAAGGGAGCTGGGTCCCCAGCTCTTAGCCCACCCTGCCAGAGGGCAGTGGTCCCTCCTTCCCGAGGGTGTCTGGAAGAAGAAGCTGGGGGGAAGAGGGTCTGTTTTGTAGTAATGTCAGCCAAAGTTGACCCTGAATGGGGAGAAGGCAGCAGCTGAGTGGGGGTGGGGTGGTCCTGCCCAGCTGGTCCCAGAGATCCCCCCCCCCCCCCGCCACATTTCTCCATCCAGGACCTCAGCCTCAAGGGGAGGAGTGCCTTAATGGCTTCAGAAAGGATTCTAGGTAACAACTAATCCCCAGGTGGCGTGAGCACCTTCCCCATACACAGTAGTGTTTCAGGTGGGGGTGTGTGTGTGTGTGTGTGTCTACGCATGCGTGCACACTGAGGTCTCCATTGCACAGATGAGGAAACTGAGGCTTAGAGAGGCTAAATAAACTGCCCAAGCTCGTGGAGCCACCTTCTGCCAGGGCTGAAATCAACTCTCTGACTCCTGATCTAGATGGATTTGGGGAGGGGGCGGGGGTCTGTCATGTGTGGAGTGGTCCACAGGTGACCTGCTCCCTGTGCTGCTTGGGGGGGTGGATGTGCATCTGGATGGGGTGCAGAAGCTGGGTCAGGTTGAGGAGGACCCCTCCACCTTTCTTCGGGGTCCAGAACTCAGACCTTCTTCCTCTCCCAGAGCCCCGTGCTTGCTCTGCTGCCCCTTTCCACGGCCACGATGGTGTTCCCACCCTGGGACTCATAGCTTTCCTTGGGCAAAGCCTACTCCTCTTCCCTCTGTGCCAGGTTGCCTGCCTGGCAGGGGTCTCAAGAGACCCTCCACCCCTGTGAGACAAAAAGGATTCTTCCTTTGGCTTTTTGAAATGCAGAGGGGGTCTCTCTTTTTTGGCTCCAGATTGGGGGGGGGGGCGTCTCTACTGCTCAGGCCTCAGGACCCTCAGCGTCTGCACAGGCCTGGGGTAAGGGAGTCCTGAGACCCTACTTTAGCCCCTTCTCACCTGGCCCCACCCCCTGCCCGGCTGTCGTGTTCCAGAGCTGAGAGGCCCTTTGAAGACTCCTGGGGCAGGTCTGTCTTCCACGACACCTGTCTGTCTATGGAGGCCTGTGTCCTGGCTGTCAGAGGCTGCTGAGCTGTCACACGGGCTGCACAAACAGCCGAGACCCGTGCACAGCCAGACACAAACAAACACACGGTGTGAGTCACAAACACCCCGAGACCCAAACCCAGGAACACACAGGCGCACCCAGGCCGAGACCCCCGCCTCCAACTCTGACCGACACTACAGACGCCAAGAGGCACGCCATCCAGCACATGTACACGCAGAGATGGAGGTCATTGTCAGCAAGGAGAGCCTCCTTCGAAGCCCCCATCGGACTGATAGCTGCTTCTGTTAACCCCCGCTGGGCACATGCGTGGTCCATACACACACAGGAAAGAGCACAAGAGAACCCCACGCCCTTAGAAATTAACCTGGCAGACATGCACTTGCACCCACCCACACCCGGGCCACCACGGGCGCACACACGTGTGCATTACATCAGCTTCCTGCGTGTGGGACGTGAACTCCTCATCACCCCAGGAGGGGGTGGCAGAGGCCCCTCTGACCTCCCCCAGAAAAGCCTCACCTTCTTTTCTGTTTCACATGAACCCAGCTTGGCTGGCCCTAAGAACACTGGGAGAGTGTCTGGTGTTTCCCCCTCCACGTACTCCTCTCCTCTCCTCCCCCCATACCTGCCCGGCTGCCAAAGGAGCCTCTTCACCCTGCGGCCCCTCTGCTGTCCCTGAAGGCGCTGCTCCACAGGCCCCTCCTAACACAGAGCACACCCCAGCCCAAGCAGCCCCCCGGGGTTCCCTTTCCTTTGCCACTGAGCCAGGAAAGCTTGCCACGTCCTGGTTTCGGCTTTGCCCTCCCGGCAAGGCCAGAGGCCAGCTGGGGTGAAGGGAGGGGAATCCTCTGAGATCCTCTGCCAGGCTGGGCCCTGGCACCCTGGCTGTACCCCTGCTCCTTGGAGGGCAGCTTTCTGAGAGGTGCTTCTGTGGGCTCTGATAAAGTCTCCGGGGCCGACCGATGCTAGGTGGGGGCAGCGAGGGGCTCTGGGCTTTGCCATTCTCATTTGGGCACTCGTCCTAGGCTTGCCAGAGTGCTGGTTCTGAGTCCAGGCCTGGCCATGCCTCTTGCTGGCCGTGCAGCCCAGGCAAATCATTTCGCTTCTCTGGGCCCTTCTCCAGCTCTGGGAGCAGCTCAGCCTGGCCAGGGAGTGTGAGGTGTGAGGTGGTAGTCCGAATGCCAACGAGGAAAGGAAGTTTCGCTCTGCTGGACATCATGGGGCAAAAGGGTGTTGCTGGCTAAGGCCTTCTGGCAGATTGAAAACTAGGTCCATACTAGGTTAGGCCGGGGTCATCAGTCCTGGGACCCCCTGGGATGGCCAACCTGGGGTCAACAGAGTAGGACCTGAGGGCAGGGGGCTGAAGCTATAGTTTACATCTGTAGGTATTTTTATGCCCCCAAACGTGCTCTATTTTTAGGGCTGAAGACTAGCAACTTGCAGGCAGTGACTCAGAGAAGGAGGAAGGGAGAAGAGGCACAGGGGTGCTCGTGGAGAGACACCCCAAAACAGGGAGGTCCCACTGGAAGAAAGGAGCCAAACCTGTGATGCACCTGCCGTGTGCTGGTACGACGGCAGGAACCTCATTGGCACACTTGGTAAGCATTTATTGAGCAGGGGGGGTGTCCTAGGGGACTGGGACGGGCCCCAGGGACAACAGAGAGGAGCTGGGTGTGGCATCATTCGGTCCCTCCCACAGCCCAGTGTGGTGTTACTGTGGCCACATTTCAGATGAGGGGGTAAGGCTCACAGAGGTAAAGTGATGTGCCCACTCCACTAGTAAATACCTCTGCCAACATGAGCCACCCTCCCCCGGGGAAGCCCTTTAGAAGTCGAGGGCCTGAGGTCAAATTCTGACTGCCACTGAATAGCTGTACAACTTAGGGCAAGTCATTCCCTCTCTCTGGGCCTCCATTTCTTTATCTGTAAAGTACAGATCACCCACTCTGTTTGCCTGATGGGGCTGTTCCAAAGGTTAAGGAGACTAATATAGGCAAGTACCCGAGGCAGTGCCCAGCTCATGGTATTTGTTGGCGACTGAAAGGAGATGGGCTGGGCGTTGTCAGGAATCCAAGTCTGGTCTCTGCCGTGTGGCTTTGGACAAGTCACTTACTCTCTCTGTGCCTCCTTTCTTTCTCCATGGGACAGGGATGATGAGCCCTTGTTTGCCTGCCTACCTGGGAGCGTTGTTTGTGCAGATCAGACATGATGGCTGGGAGCTGCTTTGAAAATCACAGAGCCCCACTCAGAGATAGCAATGCACAGAAAAACAAACGCCAGAAAAACGTGAAGAAAGATCTATTTTAAAAAACTTCAAATATTTTACTACAGCAAGAAAAAACAAGCCTTTTCTTCAATGTTTTGAGATAGTGGGAATTTTTCCCGTAACTTCACATTGCCAAGGCAGTTGGCATTGCAATCACGGGAGATGGGTGGTCTCCCCACCTGGGGGAGTCAGTGCCTGGCACACAGTAGCCAGTCAGTGGTAATGGCAGCTATTAGTGGAATTAGGAGTTGCATAGTGATAGGGGGTGGGGGTGTTCCTGGGGCGTGACTGGCTACGGTGTGAGAGGTGGACATCAGGTTTGGCGGAGTGGAAGGTGTGTGTAGGGATGAGCTAGACTCCGCGTATGGAGGGCCTTGAATGCCAGACTGAGCAGTTTTCATTTCCCTGAAAGCCAGTGGGGAAACCATCAGAGGGGCTGGCCGAACCTTCCGTGGGCAGGCCGTGGGTACCTGCTCACCAGTCAAGAAGGAGGAACTAGCCTGGCACCATTCTCTGCCCTGCCCGCTGTGTAAGAATGGCCCCACTGCCTGGTTCCCCGCGTCTCATTTTCCTCGTGTGTGCCAGGGAGCATCGTCCATCCCCGGGACAGGTGAGAGGACCAAGGCACCGACTGCTCAGGGAGCTAGGGCATTGCCATCTGTGCTGGAAGTCAGCAGACCCATGTTCCCCCTCTGACCCCACCCCACTAGCTGAGTGATCTCAGGCAAGTCACTGACCCCTTCAGGCCCCCCTTTCCATCTGTAGAATGGGCGGATGCAGTTTCTGCCTTTCTAATGTGGCTCCAATGAGACTTGAGTGGGTGACCGTGCTATATGACGCTCAGGTGTGTTGTGTCTCTTGGGGGAATTGTGCTGTTTCTTGTAACTACCTGTTCCTCAGGCTCCCCTGAGGATTTGGGGCAGCTGGGATCTGGGGTAAACAGCGGGTGAGGACAGACTCCTGAGCCACCAGAGAGGCAGTGACCTGCTCAAGGCCACAGGAGCCACCTGCCTGTCACAGCCAGGCTGTTGTGGGCAATGGAAGGGAGACACATGTGGGTCCAGCCCTCTGTTCTGCTCCTGAGTTGTGGCCCCAGGTCTGTGAGGGAAAGATACCCCGAACCCCTGCTCAGAGGACAGCCTTCTCCAAGGTCCTGATCCTCTAAGTTAGGGCTTTCTGGGTGGGATGGAGGCGGCTGATGGAAGGTGACCTTGGGAACTTTTCTCTTGTGCTGCCTGCATGCTCAGTGCCCGAACTGCTGAGGCAGACCCGATCCCTCCATTCGCAAAACTAGGGTGTGCCATCTACCTGCAAGGTACTGCGAGGACAAGGCCCACGCGGGTGGCAGGCCAGCCTCGCACCCTCCTGCCCCTTCCTGATCTTGGAGGTCCAAAGAGAGGCCATCCGATCCTGGCAAACTGCTGTGGGCTCCAGCCTCATCCCGTTCACCACCTGCTTCCACCTGAGATATTGGGGCTTTTCCAGGTGCATACGGGTGCCCTCTCAGCCTCTCCTCCAGGGCTTCAAGCTCCCAGAAACAGGACTGGACAGAGTCCCTGGGGCAGAGCCTTCACCTCTCCTAGTCACCAGGCAGGCCCCCAGACCTCCCTGGCTGGGGAGGTCTGGCCCTTTGTGGTCTTCTGATGGGCAGAGAAACCTGGGACCTGTCCTCTACCCCTGCCCTCATGCTACATTGTCGGGGCCTGCCCTGTGTCAGCCAGGGTGGGAACTAGCTGACTGGCTCAGGGATTCCAGGAAGGTTCTGGCAAGGGAGAAGCAGAATAGAGGCCGAGTGACAGAACACAGGTGGAGGGGAGGCATTAATTGAGCACTTACAGATATGGGACTCAATGCTGAGCACTTTTCATGGATCTCATTTAATCCTCAGAGTAACCGTTATTGGGCCCACTGAGCCTGCCCAAGGTCACTCAGCTGGTGTGTGGCTGGAGCTGAGATTTGAATTAAGGGCTGTCTGACTCCACTCGTAACCACTTTGGCCTACTGCATGTAGAATTAGATGGGGTTAGGGGAAGGGTGCAGTAGAGAGGGGAAGGGATAGTTCTGGGATAGTTCTGGGCAGAGGCAGGGAGGGGGTACACACTCGGGCTGTCCCCACACTTTGAGAACATGGCCCTGAACCTCCCAGGCCCTCCTCCCTCTTTTTCCCTTTCCTTGTGGCCTGTAGCTGAGGCTCAGCACCCAGGCTGGGTTGGGAGAAGGGATGAATGAATGGGGAGATTTGTTTGCAGAGGCTCCTGGGGATGTACAATCCCGCAGACCCTGGCTTCTCCTGGCCTGTGTCTGCATGAATTCCCAGCTTGGAAACAGAAATCCTCAGCATCAGAGCTGGAGAGGAGCCCATGGGATCAGCTGGTCCAACCCCCTTGTTTTACAGATAATAATTATTATGATTATGCCTGATGGTAGCAATTCACAAAGGGCTTTCACATCTGGGTTGCCTCTTATGCACGCCAGAGCCCTTGAGGCCCGAGGAACTCGGGTGGTGGTTGTTATTCACCTCCTTGCTTAGCGGCTGAGGAAACTGAGGTTTAGAGCAGCCAAGAGATGGGCCCGAGAGCACAGAGCTAGCTTTGCTACTGGACTCCAAACCCAGATCTCTTCTCCCCCATTGCACCATCCTGGGACCCCTGAGGCCCAGAGCCCACCTGGTATCCCTCCAGGACCACCTCTGCATTAGGGCCAGGGCAGGGGGCTGTGTCTTGGGGGGCTGGTTCCGTTCTGAGAAGTGTGGAGGTGGGCATAGGGCAGGTATCAGGGGAAGCTCTGGGTCTCCCAGTGATGCCCGTCTTTCTCCCTGTCTTGGGAACACACTTTCCTTCTCCATTCTGAGAGTGATAGACGGAGGGGCAGAGCTGTTCCCTGGAGGCCTCTTGCCCGACACGCCAGGCTGCCCCAGAAAATCAGACTGAGAAGGTGCCTTGGAGAGCCCTCATTATACAGAGAAGGAAACCAGGCCCAGAGGGATGGGGACCTGCCCATCGTCACACTGAGCCAGTGATCCAGTGGCAGAGCTGGGCCTAGGACCGGGTCTCATGACTCAGTATATGGCTGTGCTAACACATGGCCAGTAACAGTACTAAAGACAGTCCCTAATTATTGAATGTCTACTGTGTGCCAGGGCTGAGCACTTGACGCTGAATCCTAAGAACAACCCTATGAAGTACTATTATTATCATTACCATCCCTTTTACAGATGAAGAAACTGAGGTTCCAAGAAATTTATGAAAATGGTCAGAAGTCACAAACCAGAAAGTGACAGAGGTGAGGGTTCCAACATAGGTCCGTCTGACTCGAACCCATGCCAATGTTAACCCCTATGTGTAATGTGATAGGAATAAACTAGGACTGGGACATCAGTCCCAAACTGGGACATCATTCGTTCATTCATTCATTGTGCATTTATGGAGCACCTACCATGCTAAGGAAACCAGGGAGCTCATCTGGAGTCTGAGACGGGGAATTGAGAGTCACAGATGAGGCAGTGAGATTGTAGGTCTCCAAGCATTCCTAAACTCCCCGCCTCCATGGCTGCCTCTTCCCCCTCCTCCTGCCCCCAATCCAGCCACAGACTGTGCATTTTTCAACCTCTTTCCTTGTCCTGCAGCTTGCCTATGGTGTAGTTGCAGCCTGCTTTACGCTGTGGAAATGGGGGCATGACTCAGCAGGGGCTTCTGGATTTTGCACATCCCAAAGAAGACTCTGCTGACAATGGCATTGGCAACCACTAGCGTGCCAGCCTTCCGTGGGCATAAGGCACTGGGCTAAGTTCATTCTCTGTGCACATCACCTCTTTTAAGGCTCACCACTGCTCTGTGAGCTACCAGCTAGTGTATCTCCGTTTTCTGGATGTGGGAACTGAGGCTTAGAGTCACACAGCTCAGGGATGAGCTGGAGCTCTGCTCTGTCCGGGTCTCATGCCTGAACCCTTACCCCATGGCTCCCTCTGCCCTGTTCTGTGTCCAGGCTCTGTGCTCAGGCTGTGTGGTTTTGCATTTAAAAACCTGGTTCTTGGAAGGCAGGGCTTCAGCCAAGCAGTAAGTATATATTAAGCACCTACGGCGTGCCTTAGGGAAGTGCTTTGTGAGGCTAAATTTTGTAAGGATGGGGAGATAGGAGTTCCTCTGTGAGGGGTCAGGAGTCCGGTGCAACCGCCCCACCCAAGTCCTGAAGTACAGGAGGCTTTCAGGCCTCCAAGTCAGGGCAGGGCAGCATGTGCTGTTTGAAGGGCTTTCTTCTTGGCAGAGTGTCCCTGAGAGCGACTCACAGCAGAGTTAAGACCTCAGAGGGTCTTCACAGTCACTTCTACTTCTGCTACCCCTGGGGCAAGCTGCTTAGCCCCTCTGGGCCTCAGTTTCCTGCTCTGTGAACAGGGCGTGATAATTGCATCTAATTTGCAGGGTGATCATTAGAACTGAACCAACCGGAGTGCGTGGTACAGGGCCTCGGGAACTAGTCGTTGCTCTTACTGAGCTGGGGCATATGCATATGTGATGGTGGCTGAGGTCTTCAGGGGATGTCAGAAGCTGGCTCTGCTCTGTTTACAAGCCTCAGTTTCCCCATCGGTCATGGTTGCCGTATAACTCTTGCACGGTCTGCATCATGGGGCTTTTGTGGGGATCAAAGAGGTCCCAGAGCGCGTAGGTGCGGCCCTGTGATCTGCACATCGAGAGAACGGGTCCCGGGGAGAGGGGGCGGCGGGAACACGGTGGGCGGCGGCGGTACAGGTGCAGCCATTGTGGCGCGCAGGTGTGCCATTGTGGGTCGGGAGAGGCGCGGCAGTTCGCTCTAGGGAGAAGGGAGACGGCAGGCTCTAGGACCACCTCCGCACAAGAGAAAGAGTGAGGAGTGCGGGGGGCTGGTGGTGGCAAATGCACAGCCGAGAAAACAAGACGGTCCTTCCGGGCGCCCTCAGGGTCCCCACTCGCCCCAGGAGAGACGCCCGGGGCGCTGTCCCGGGGCGCTGTCCCTGGTGCTGGAGCCCGGCTGGCCCTCACCCTGAAGTTCCTGTGATGGCCAGCTGAGGGCGTCCGGGACCGCGGCGGACTCCTCAGGCCCGATTCAGAACACTACTTACAAGCGCATTGTTTACCTTCCTAACGGCATTCCTAGATAATAAGCCTACCTACGCACCCATTTCAAAAGCCAAACAATATAATGCCCTAAGAGAAGTAAAAGCCCTCTACTTCCATAGCTAAATACCCTGGCATGATCACACCCCAGGACCTAATGGAGTAACCAAATGCTTGCACCTGTGTGATATGTATGTGTAACCTTTACATTTAAGGGCAGAAAAATATTATAACTATACCTGATTTCTAGTTCAGAGTGGCTTCCAGTAGTTGCATCTTTGGAAGACTCAGTATGTATTAAACCCACACTAAAAAATACTCGCATGTAAACCAGAGTTAGGTTCTAGGAAGGGATAAACAGGCCTTTCATCCACGTGAATGTCTGCAAGGATATTTGATGCATGGCAGGTCTTCAGGTGGGACTCTCCTGACAAAGCTCTCCTGGCCTCTACCCACTGAACGACAGTGGTCCCTTGTAATTGCTAAAGAGCAAAACCACCCTCATGTATTTCTCTAAAGTCCTTTAGGGGGCAGAACCACCCCTGTTGAGAACCACTGTCATGGTGAGGACCTTGGCCAGGTGAAGAGGGGTTCACAGAATCCCAGAGTGGCTGGGTGGGAAGGGCTGGCACTTTAGGGAATTGTCAGGGCATCCTGTCCCCCACCTTATTTTTTTTCTATTTTTTTAAATGTTATTTATTTTTGAGAGACAGAGGGAGAGACAGAGCACGAGTGAGGAAGGAGCAGAGAGAGGGAGACACAGAATCCGAAGCAGGCTCCAGGCTCCGAGCTGTCAGCACAGAGCCTGACGTGGGGCTCGAGCTCACGAACCGTGAGATCATGACCTGAGCCGAAGTCGGCGTTTAACCGACAGAGCCACCCAGGTGCCCTTCCTGTCCCCCATCTTAAAGATGCACCAGCGGAGGCTCCAAGTGGGAAGGGTTTTGTGCTAGGACACATGAGTGACCAACAGAGCTCGGAGGGGGGGGGCTGCAACCCAAGTCTCCTGCCCCCAGTACAGGGTTTGGTCAGCCCACCTGCCCTGGGTGGAGCTCTGGGCATCTAGCAGTCTTCCTTCCAGTTCAGCCTACCTGAAAATGGGCAGAGAGGGCCATGCCATTAGCAGGGGGGCAGGAGAGGGAGGCTGGCTGGATTCCAGCTTATAATACGTGAGAGGGGCCTCGGCCTCCCCTGTCCTTGGGGATGCAGCAGTTGCATGGACCACCCCCGTCCACCTCCCCCAAAGCCATCCTCTCTCCAACCTCTATTTCTTCCAATAGTTAGCTGGCCACACCGTGTGTGTGTGTGTGTGTGTGTGTGTGTGTGTGTGTGTGATATGTGTATGCACATGTGTCTGTGTGCGTATATTGTGTGAGCATAATGTACTCTAAGTGCGTGTGCATGTATCTGTTGTCATTGGTGTGTGTTCACAAACACACAGATGTGTATACAGATGCAGCCACAGTCAGTAGGTGAGTGCACACTGATTTGGGGCCTGTGTGTAAGCTCAATTTGACCTTTGTGTATATGTATGGAGGTGCTTTGCAATGTAGGGACTGACGTTTATGTAAGCATGTCTGCATGCATTTGATCTTGATATGATCTCTATAGGTGCATGCTAGACGTCTCTGGGCACAGTACAAGGGCGAGCGTACGTGTGGCCTGGTGGAATTTCTGTGCAGGTGTGCATGCAGCCGTGCCACCAACATTGTCTGTCTCGTCCATCCCCTATCACTAGTGCCTGAACAGCGTCAGTAACACAGTAAGTGCTCAGTGTGTATTTGTGGAGTGACTGAAGGGAGAAAGAAGTACCCTCATGGTTGTGTTTGTTTCCAGAAGGGCTTTGCTCTCAGGGACCCTCCAGGCACACAGTCCATATGGTGAACAGAGACACATCCTCAATGGTGGGAGACTGAGTGGAGGCATTTATTCTGGTCATTCTGGCCAGGCCAGGCCAGATTGTCCTGGTCTCTGGTGGGGACACTTTGAGTTCTCAGGAACCCACTGAATGAGACAGAGGTCCCAGAGCCAGGACAGGGGATGGCTAGGTCAATAACCTCACTAGGAAGCTGCTCTCCAAGCAGCTTCCTCCCTTCACAGGGCCTTGGGACTGCCCCAGGAGACTCCTCGGAATTCAGGGTTTATAGCATCTTGGGATTGGGTAGGTGTGGCTTGGCCAGAAAAGCCATGAGCTAAGGATAATGATGCCTTGAATCCATGGAATTCTCTAAAGGCAAGTGCATTTTTCCATTATTATGTCTTTAACCCATCAAAATGAGTGTGGGTGTTTTAACAGATGAGCAAACTGAGGCCCAGGGAGGAAAGCTGATTAGTGCGGAGTGACACAGGAGGCTGCATGGCTGGGCAGGAAGCCCAGGACCGCCCTGTCTCCTGCCCAGGAGGTTCCAGGCAGATATCCTGAATGGGAAACAAGAATTGACCCCACCAGCTCCATCTGGAGCCTGGGCTGGAGATCTTCCCAGGAGTCTGCCCCTCCCTATGCCCTTACATTTCCCTGCTGAGGGTTGAGAAGGGGGAGTTGGAGGCAGGTAGGTGGGACTCCCAGAGTTCAATCAGGGGTGAACTTGGAAAGGGAACTCTGCACCCTTCCCTCCTCCTTCGCACAGTCTGGCACCTGTTTGAACAACTTGGGTACAAATCTAGGAGGCCCAGAAGAGGAAGCTTCCACCAAGGGAGGGCCTGAACCCTGGGGGGAAGCCTGGCTCTGGTTTCTAGGCGAGAGGCCGGAGGGAAAAGAAGAAGGGAGCTCTGTCCGACCTCAGAGATGGCAAGGACTTCCCAGTGCCAGTCAGGGAGCACGGGGTCCGTGCTGACCTGAGAGTATTGAGTTCTCAGTGGAGGCCAGGTGTCTGGGAGGGGGCGGGGGGATGTTAAATAATGTGTTTGAGGTCACACAGCTAGGAAGCGTCAGAGCCTGGTCCAGCGCCTCGGCGCCCACGCCCTCACTGCACTGCCTCTGTGTATGTCTGTGTGTCTGTCTGTCTTGGAGGTTATTTCACTTGCCCACGCATAGATCTGCCCCATTCTTTCCAACAGCTGCATGGTATAAGTGGACCTTAATTTATTTATCTGGTTCCCTCTGGATGGTCATTAGTTTGTTTTGGAACTCCTACTAATAAATCTTCGCTAACTCTACAAAAATGATGACTTCGTGTAGTTCAGCCTAATGAAAAACGAGGCTGCAGCCGGTGTTTTATTTAACCAACACATGCTTTTCAAAGGCTCTCTGCAGTGCTTTAGAACTATCAATGTAGTTAATCCTTGGCAAAACCCTTTGAAATGGGTACTGTTATTTTTGTCATAAACCCCATTTGCAGATGAGGAAACTGAGGCACAGAAAGATTAAGTGACTTGCCCAAGGTCACCCAGCTGACAGGTGGGAGAGCTGGGATTTGAACCCTGGGAGAGTTGATGAAGATCTAAGCACGTGCCTCCCTGTCCCTTTGTCCTTGGCCATTCCTCTTCAGGCTTACACGGTGTGATGTGGCAAAGGGGTAAGTTCTCGGAAGTGGTCTTGCAGTTTAAAAAAGCGCATTTAAATTCTGCTGTTGCTGGAGGGACCAGAAGCTGGCCAGGGAGTGTCCTGTGCGTCCCTGGCTGAGGGAACGTGACCCCCACCCCCACCCCACCCCCAGCTCTTGCCAATGAGGCAGCTGCAGCTGGTCAGAACCCAAGAGGCTGGAGCCCACACTGGGCTCTTTGTCTTCGGTGGGAATCCTGCAGCCCCCACAACCCCTCTCAAGGGCCCACTGTCCCAGCACCAGCAGGGCCTCCCGGGGGCCAGGCCCGGCTGGGAAACTTGGCACATTGGACATTGCTTGGCCACCCTGCCAACTGGAGATGCAGAGTCCACTCAGAAATCATTCCCACTGAAAAGACAGACTGATGAGGCTGAGGGCCATGTCCAAGGGGGTACAGCAGCCTGGAAAGGCCTGGAGTCTTGGGCCCCAGTTCTGGCGCTGTGTATACCCCACCATGGCCCAGGCCCAGCTCCTGGTCCCCCGTCTCTCCCAGCGCTCTGGGCACCCCTGCTGCTGTTACCGCTTAGGAAGAGAAGACTTCCTCCTCTTTAGGCCAGCCTCTGTTCTCCTAGGGGCTTGCCCCTCGGGAGCCCTGCTGGACTGCCCTGTGCGGAGTGGGCTTCCTACACTGGCCTGGGCTGGTCCCTCCACCCAGGAATCTGTGGGCCTTCCCAGAGCAGAAGGGGCCCAGCCCTGGCTCCAGAGCACCCTGCCAAGAGGGAACCAGACGCTCCTCTAAAAACCGAACCAAAGGGATAGTTCTAGGCACAAGAGAATCTCCTTTGCCCTGCCTGGCTTCTGAACAAGGGGCTCTTGAGGGCTCCTCTGCTCATCAGAGTGTGCAGGGAGAAGGGGCCCAGGGTGGGGGGTAGGGTGGGGGTAGGGTGGGGGTGGGTGGGATCTGGGGGCTGACCCCCCAAGAGAGACATAATTACTGTGAACCAAGGTCTCAGTTTCTTCATGTCTGAGATGGGGAGATCCAGCACACCACAGCCCTCTGCCTGAGTGAAGCTAACTGTGAAGGTCGATACCCAGACCAGACATTTCCCAGGGGAAGCTGGGGCTAACTGAGCCCTGGCCCAGGGCCCAGGCGGAACCATTCCTGAAAGGCTTCTGAAGAACCCCTCCTACCCTAACTCCCTGCCCTATCGCTGTACCTTTGGTCGTCCTTCCCCCGCTTCCCCCACCGCATCTGTTCTGTGCATTCCCTTAATCAGAAAACCCCACGGAAAACCTCAAGACTCTGAGGGCCTCCCTGGGGTGATCCCTCCCTCTTCGGGGGCCAGAGTGGGCATTCTGGAAGGGGTGGGTGAGTCCTCGGAGCAGGACCAGTGTTCGGTGCCTACTGACACATCTTTTTCTGGGGGTGGGAGAGACTGCTTCCTGCAGGGTGGAACCCTGGGCTGTGTGCTCTGGGTGAGCAGCAGGCAGAGGAGAGGCTCAGAGCGTTTGTTGAGTGAGTGACCCCCCTGTAGGACTCCGCGCAGTTCCTCGTCGGAAGGTTGCTGAGGGAGGGAACCTAGTGGGGCATCTCTATTCCTGCCCCCCTGCTTCTCCTCCTCACTGGGCAGTGGGGGGCACCTAGGAGAGGGGGATGAAAATGGGCAATAGAAGGGCATTCTGGAGACTGTTCCTTCCTTCACTCATCCATTTGTGGCAAGAGCAGAGCGGGACTCTTGTAGCAGCTATTTATTAAGCATTTCTTGTGTGCCAGGCCTGGGCTGGAATTAACTCATTCCATCACTGTGTGTGTGTGTGTGTGTGTGTGTGTGTGTGTGTGTGTGTGTGTTTGAGGGGGGGAGGGTGGTTCCATTTTACGGGTGAGAAATTAGAGGTGCAGGGAGGGCAGGGACGGCAGGGACTTGCCCACAGTGAGACCATTTTGGCCCTGGATTCCTGGATTCCAAGTTCTTGACCCGGCCCACTGTGAGCTCCCCCCTCGTGATGGCGGGGGACAGATCCGCCGGCACAGGCCAACGCCTCTAGGGAGATGGAACAGGGTGTCGCCCCCAGAAGAGGGTCTGCGGCTCCGTGCGCCCCTGATCTGAGGGGGTGGAGGGTCCCTTCCCCACGGAAGTGCAGTCCGCCCCGCATCCCCCATCCCCCCTCCGAGGTCCCCGCTCGGAAAGTCCCGCGAAGCCCCCGCCCCCGGCCCGCGGGCGGCGCGAACAAGCGGCCCTTTCTGCGCGCGGCGGCCCCCGGCAGCTGGCCCGTAGCCCGCGGGGGCGCGGACAATCCCGGGGCTTGTGGCCGGGGCGGGGCGGCCCGAGTTGCCAAGGTGACCCGGGCGCGGGGAAGGCGGCCCCGGCGCGGCGCGGGCGGGCGGCGGAGGCACCATGAGCGGCCGGAAGCGTAGCTTCACCTTCGGGGCCTACGGAGGGTAGGTGCGCCGGGCGGGGGCGCCCGTGTGCGCGCGGTGGGAGCCCCCCCCCCCCCCCCCCGCGCCCGGCCGGGGGGTCGGGTGGCTCCGCACTCGCGAGTTTGGGTTTGCGTGTGAGGGGCGCGCTTTGGCGGGGTGTGTGTGTGTGTGTGTGTGTGTGTGTGTGTTTGCGCGTGTGCCTGTGGGTTCCAGCTGGCAGCCCATGGGCACGCGTGGGCACGGTGGGCTGCTCAGTGCGTGACAGTGCTTACGCATATGACTAGTGTGCGGACCCGCCGGCCGGCCGGGCCTGTGTGTGTGCATTCCTAGGTCAGGGGGAGGCCCTGCAGGAACCCCCACTTGACGTCTGAAGTTGCTGGAAGGAGAGAACTTGGAAGCCATTAGCAGGCCCATGCCCTCCCTAGGGCACCTGGGCTGCCCCTATCTTGTGCCACCTGGCTCACAGGAACCTTCTCCTCCCGGGGGTTCCTGGCTGTCAGGGCTTGGAGAGCTAAGGCTGGGGAGGCGGAGTGGTGGCCGGTCCATCTTGGGGGTCGCTGTCTCTCCTGACCCGAAGCGGCCACATCAGAGGAGTGTTGGGGGGATTGTTGCCTTAGGCAGGGATTTTGTAAATTGGAAGAAGGACTGGGCAGAGAGACTGGGGCTGGGGCCCCTTCCCTGTCCTGCCGAGTAGTTGCATAACCTTCCGTCAGGCCCTGCCTCCTTGTGGTCAGAGAAGCACACAGGACCCACCTTTGGGGTGCAGAGCAATTGGAGCTCACACCTATAACACCGCCAGTGCACAACAGGTGCTCCTTGGGCTGTAGGGGTTGTGTTCAAGGTGCCACCCCTTGCCGAATGCCCAGCCTCCAAAGGGACCCTGGCAGAGAGGCTGGGTGGGGTGGGGGATGGGAGGGCTGCCCTCCTTCTCAGGGGCTCTGCTAGCCGCTAAGCAATGAGAGGAGCCTGGGCCAGCCTGAGAGTCCTGGTCAACTGACATGGAGGGGCACCCCGGTTTGTGGAGCTGGGTTCTGTCGTGGGAGCTTGGGCAAGGCCTGGCCTCTCTCACCTCACTTTCCTTGTCTGCAGATCATGAGCTGATCCCTAAGGAGACCCCAGCCCTGCCTCCCCAGCTGGCAGAGTGCGGTTTGGGGCCCCTTCCCCATTCTCCTCTGGCCTCTGGGCAAGAGGCAAGAGTTGTTTGTTGTCCCAACAGCTGCCCAGCCCCTTGGCCCTCAGCTGGGCAGGAGGGTGGAGCTCTCTCCAGCCCTCCCCCTTCCCAAGGTGCCCTCAGAGGGCAATGTCCACACCTCTCTTTGAGGCTGGACTTGGAGGGATTTGGGGGAAACAAAGCCTGAGCTCCCGGGGTTTAAGGTCTTCCTCTGGCTCTGCTTTGAGGGGCAGGGTGTGTGTGTGTGTGTGTGTGTGTGTGTGTGTGTTGGGGGTGGGGTGGGAGAGGAAGCTCCTCGTGAGCTCCTGCTCTCAGATCCCCAGGCGTTTGTCCCCTGGGTGAGTATGAGTGAGCTCCAGCTCCGGGATGGAGGCAGGCTGCCAGGAAAGGGGGGTGGTTTCTTCCTGCCCACCGTAAACCATAAACACCCACACCCTTCAATCCTGTCTGGAAACACTCTAAGTTGGCCTGTGCTGCACCCCTACATCTCTGCTCTGACCCCAAATTGCTTTAGTCACTGTCTCACTCCACTTATTCCAAAACCTCCCACACTGACCCCCACTTCTGCTGCTACCCCACTCTCTGGTCCTGGGCCCCTGCTCCCCGACCCCTGTGCCCCCAACCCTGCCTTTATTCCATACTCTCTCACCCCACACCTTCCCATGTCCCTAGTCTAACATTGGGGCCCCTGCAGCCTATGGGGGATGGTGATAGTGCATCAGGCACCCAAGAAGCAATATCTCCTCCAGGCCCTTCTGGGAGGGTGGGGGGTGAGTTGGGATTGGCCTGATGTGCTAAGCAAGGCTGAGTGGGAAGGGGCTGCCCCCTCACCTGCTGCCCCTCTTGCATGTATGTTTCAGGGTGGACAAGTCCTTCTCCCCTCGCCGGAGCGTGTGGTGAGTACTGGGGGCTCTCAGGAGGGGCTGGGCTGCTTGGCTGGGCCTTGGGAACATTCCCAAACCATTACCACCCCCTATAATGACAGACCAGACCCCACCAACCCTTCAGCCACCCTCTCCAGGTGACGGCGTAGACGGACCCTCTTACCCGTTCTTCCCCCACCGATCTTCTCCTATAATTCTTTCTAGAGCTCCAACTTGGAGTCAAGGCAAATCAGGTTAAATATCAGCTCTGCCCACTGTCCGGGTGACCTTAGTGATTCACTAACCTCTCTGAACCTCAGTGTTCTCATCTGTGAAATGGGGACTAAAATGCCTACTTAACAGAGTGTAAAATTGTAAATAAACAAACAAACCTAAAAAAACAAAAAACAGGGCCTGGAGTACCGAAGCCCCTCACCAAAAGTGCTTCCTTCCTTCTCTATTCCTTCCCACCTCATGGCTCCTCGGGGGGTGGGGGTGGGAGTGCCCTTAGCCTTTTCGCTGAACCCCAAGTCCTCTAGTCACACTCCATACATAGCCTTCAGAACCCCCTCCTGCAGCCCATGACCTAAGTCCAAGGCTGTCCTCGCTTTGGAGGAAGAGGGGGAGCTGTGTCTGCAGCTTCCCCAACACTGAGAGCCGCGGGTGGAGGTGCAGCCTCACCTCGGGATTCACAGCACCCCCGATGCCCAGCAGGCGGGTGCCTCCCAGCTTCCTGGCACCAGCATCACATGGGCCCAGCTGGCTGCTCCTGCGGCAGCTTCAACTCCAGTGGGAAAGCTCGCATTTCCTGCCCCTGCTGGGGGCTTCCTGGGGTCCCTAGGCCTTGCAGTGCCTCCCAGGTACTAGGTGACTCCTCTCTGACACCACTGCCCCACCTGCTGCCAGAGCCCCCCTAGGAAGCCACTTCTGGGGTGGGAGGCACCCAGGTGCCCAGGCTGAGCTCCAGAGCTTGCCCTTTATTTTCCTTTGATGCTCTCTGTGCAACCTAGGTCCAGCTACTCCCCCTCTCTGGGCTTTATCTCCTGCTGCTGGACCCAGTTTATCCGAGCCTCTACGACTAGGGCAAGACCATATGCTAAGCCCAGAGCAGGGATAGGATGAGGGGAGATACAGATAAAGGTGAGGAGGATGCCATCCTTTTTTCAAGGACTTCATTAATACTATCCTAGCAACTGGGGCACCTGCATGGCTTAGTCAGTTAAGTGTTTGACTCTTGATTTTGGCTCAGGTCATGATCTCACAGTTCATGTGTTGAAGCCCTGTGTTGGTCTCTGCACTGACAGCATGGAGCCTGCCTGGGATTCTCTCTCTCTCTCTCTCTCTCTCTCTCAAAATAAATAAATATAAAAAAGAAAACCATCTTAACAACTGCCACTTGTTAAGCACCTGCTGTGTACCAGGTACTGTTAGCTGCTTGCGCTGTATCATCTCACGTAATTTTTACCACCTCCCTGAATTATGGACTATAACCTCTAATTACAGAGGAGAACAGTAATGCACAGAGGAGGGAAGTGACTTGCCCAAGGTCACACAGCTATTCAGGGCAGAGCTGGGATTTGAATCTTAACCTTCCAGAATGCAGAGCCCAGAGTCTCATGCACTCTGTCCCAGGACCTCCAGGCCACAGGGTGGGTCTGAGCACTTGAGGGAAGACTTGAAGATGGAAGGGTGACCCAGAAAGCCCTCTCTAGGGAACCCTGAAGGAAGTGTCAGAGATGAGGGCCCAGAACTGAGAGTAAGTAACCAGCTGTGTGACTTTTGGCAAATCCATTCCTCTCTCTGGGCCACAGTTGACACAACTCTAAAGTAAGATTTTGGAATCACCAGGATTTGCCCATTACCCACAATGCCTTGCCCCACACCTTCCTCGCTGGAGATGCTGTCCAAGGTGCTAACCCCTGAGGCCCTCTCTCCTAAACAACTGCTTAGCTCCCAGCCTGTGCCTGGCATATAGTTACTGCTCTGTAAATGGGGGTCATATTGATTATTAATTTTGATTTCCTGGCCTGTGATTCAAAGCCTTTATCCACTTACCCTTTTCAGTCTGGAACTCATGTCCCTCGTGACTTACATTTCTTAAAAAAAAATTTTTTATTGTTTACTCAATTTTGAGAGAGAGACAGAGAGACAGAGAGAGACAGTGTGAGCAGGGGAGGGACAGAGAGAGAGGGAGACACAGAATCCAAGGCAGGCATTAGACTCCGTGGTCAGCACAGAACGCGACGCGTGGCTCGAACTCACAAACCGTGAGATCATAACCTGAGCCCAAGTCAGACGCTTAACCAACTGAACCACCCAAGGTGCCCCTTTTGTAACCTGCATTTCTGATCAATGGGAATATTGCCCCTGAGAATACCACCTCCATTCCTTTGCTCACATTTTCCCATCCCCTTGGCATGTCCTACCCTCCCATTTCCACAAGCCCCCGCCACACCTCCGGCCTACCTTTATCACTGTCTGTTGAGGGTTTTCTTTCCTGATCCCCACTCCCCATCTTTCTATCCTTAAAATCCCTCCCTCTGCTCATTATGCCTCACATTAGTCTCATTTCTGGGATAGTGGAAAGAGCACGACCTTCAGAGCCTGACAGGTGTGGACTTGAATCGGCCTCTGCTGCACGTTAGTGGTGTTACTTTAGGCAGGTCACGTCCCCTCTGAGCCACTTGATGTGCAATGCATGTTGAATTGGATCTCTCAGTCCAGTTGAATGTGTGCACATAACGCCGTGGTACCAGGCAGGCTCCAAGATCCTCGAGAACAGGGGTTCCCTGGGTTACTTTTGACTTAGGCTCATTTTCTAGCATGAGTCACCAAAAAGCTGAGCTGTATTCTTCCCATCTCTCTGTCCTCCACACAGTCTTACACAGCTTCCTGAACCCAGTAAATGCTTAATAAATGTTGGTGGAATTGAATTAAATGTGGCCAGAGAGTGGAACAGTTGAAACTTTGTCAAGTAGGCTGTGAGAGCTTCCTGGAGGAGATGTGGTTTCCTCTGCCCCTTTTTAAAAAAGGGTTAAGAGGGGTGTCTGGCTGGCTCAGTTGTTGGAGCTGGAACACGAGACTCTTGATCTTGGGATCGTGAGTTCGAGCCCCATGTTGGGTGTAAAGAATACAAAAAAGATTTTTTTTAAACTTTTCAATGTTTAAAAAGGATTAAGAAGTTGGGGCTTAAATTGAGGAGCAGTCAGGCCTGGTAGAGGCCAGATGTGGCCAGATCATGGCTGGATTCCCCTACCCCCCCACCCCTCATCAGCAGGTTACCTGTGGTGAAGAAGCTCAGAACAAGTGTGAAAAAAGAATGGGGCCCAGTGGGAGGATTAGGAGCCAGTGGGACAGTGGGTGACTCTGCTTCTGCAGACCTAATGGGTATTGGGCATTTAAGGTGGATTCAGATGGTGAGGGGAGGAAGGAGGTGGAGTGATGTCGGGGTGGGGGAATGGCCAGGTAGAGTTGTGCAGGGGAGGGGTTCTGGAAATGACCTGAGAAGAGGACCTTAAAGCTGGGAGCCTGGGGGGAGGAGGCAGGACCCAGCAAGGATTAAGTGCCAGTGGGTGCTGAGCATTTTTTCCCTAGGCGTTTGTTTATGGTGGTCTCCGTTGTGATGACAATTTTTTCCAGGCATTTGTTTACGGTGGTCCACTATGATGACACTTTTGCAGGTTGGCAAGAGCGCCCCCATTTTGGAGGCCAAAAGCAAGACTGAGAACTGGTGAGGGCTGGATTTGAATCCAGCCGTTTCTCCTGCCAAGGAAGGGACCTTGGCCCAATGAGGAAGCCACAGGAATGAGGGAAGCTCTGATTATGGGCTGAGCTGATCCTGAGCACCTCCAAAACAGAGGCCGCTGCCCAGCCCCATGTATCCCACTGGGAGGGCCCATCCGGTCGCCCAGATATCTCCAGGAAATGCTACCATATATGAAGCATCTCCTGGGTCTCAGGCCCTGGGCCGAGCCCTGCAAAGAATCACTTCATTCCGTCCTTATACCAGCTTTACAAAGTGGAGACTGTTACCATCCATTCGCCATTTTACAGATGAGGAAACTGAGGCTCAGAGAGGAGACGTGGCTGGACCAGGGGCACACAGTGAGTGGTGAACCAAGACTGGTAGTGTGGTCAGCCTGAGCCCCTGAGCCCAGACCTTTAGCCCTCGCTTTCTCGGATGCTGTGTGTGCTGAGTGCGGGGCTGCGGTGGGTGGCCCCTGTCCTCAGGTGGCTCTCTGTAATCACTGAGCTGGAAGCCCTGGGGGCCCGTGTGCTGCTGCAGGAAGCATGAGGCTGGCCTCATTAGTGGCTCTGAAATGCCAGGCAGGCACAGCCCGCTGGGCCTCCTCATCTATTATGCATCTGGTGGGCAGGCCCCCAGCGGGCAGCTGGCAGAGCACAGGACGGGGGAGCCAGCAGCTGCTTCCTGAGCCCACACCTGCCACCACACCTCTGGGCAGGGACTCCCCCAAGACATGCCAAGGCAGCTGCTGCCTCATTCCCCCGGCCCAGCTAGGGTGAGGGGGTCCCACTGCAGCCAGAGGCACGGATGCTGATCCCCAGCTCATTAGCCTGCCTGTCCCCGCAGCCACTCCTGAGAGAGGCTGGGACCTTGACTGAGCTGGGCTCACTTGGGGCTAGGGTGGGCAGAGGTAGGCTGAAACAGAATCTTAGGTGCACGGGCACCTGACTGCACAGATAAAGTGTGGTCACTTATTCATCATTCATTCATTTATTTATTCAGCCACAAGTAACTACTGAGCAACACTACGTGCCAGGTGCATTCTAGGGACTGCAGTTCCAGCAGAAAATGAGACAGACCCAGTCCCGATCTTCAGAGAGCTTGGTGTGGCCAGTATTTCACGTCTTTGAGCCTCAATTTCCTCATCCATAAAATGGGGAATAGAGGAGACAGTCTGTCAATAGATAAGGACAGAACCGCAGTGGTTGTGCTCAATTTTAAAGATTTTATTTTATTTTTTCAAATATATTTTTTTAATGTTTATTTATTTTTGAGAGAGACAGAGACAGAATGCGAGTGGGTTGGGGCAGAGAGAGAGGGAGACACAGAATCTGAAGCAGGCTCCAGGCTCTAAGCCGTCAGCACAGAGCCCGATGCGGGGCTTGAGCTCACGAGCTGCGAGATCATGACCTGAGCCGAAGTTGGACGCTCAACCGACTGAGCCACCCAGGCACCCCTAAAGATTTTACTTTTAAGTAATCTCTACACCCAACATGGAGCTCGAACTCACAACCCCAGGATCAAGACTTGCATGCCCCACCAACTGAGCCAGCCAGGTGCCCCAGTTGTGCTGAGTTTTAACACAAGGATTCATGCTACCTAGATCTTACTGTGCGCAGGTCTGTGTTCCAAAAGCACTTTCCATATATTGATGGATATAATCCTCATAATCACCCCATGAGGCAGCTACTGTTACTACCCCCGGTTTAGAGCTGAGGAAACTGAGACATAGAGGGGTTACAGAGCCTATAAGTTCTCTTGGCAAGACTGAGATTTGAACCTAAGTAGCCAGGCTCCAGTTTGCATATCACCCTGTGCTGTAAGGTTGGAAGATGATGGAGGGAGTCATGCAAGGCCTCTCTGAGGTAGCGTGTGAACCAAAACCTGAACAATGAGAGGAGCTGGATGTGGGAAGAGATAGCAGGGGGAAGGAGGCATTCTTGTCTGCAGGAACAGCAGGTGCAAAGGCCCTGAGGCAGGAACAAGCTTAGTGTGTCTTGGGAACAGAGAGGAGGCCAGTACGGCTGGAGGGATGAGGGAAAATGAGATCCGGGTGCGTGGGTAGTTCAGTTAAGCCTCCGACTCTTGATTTCAGCTCAGGTCATGATCTCACAGTTCATGAATGAGTTCAAGCCCCATGTTGGGCTCTGCGCTGACAGTGTAGAGCCTGCTTGGGATTCTCTCTCTCTCTCTCTCTCTCTCTCTCTCTCTGCCCCTCCCCTGCTCATGGTCTCTCACTCTCTCTCAAAATAAAATTTTAAAACATCTAAAAAAATGAAATCAGGTGTGGGTTTGGAGGAAGAGGAAGAGCTAGATTGAGCAGGGGCTTATAGTCAAGGTAGAAGTTTGTATATAATGTCAGTAACTGACATGCAGAACAACTGAGTCTCAGACTCCTGGCTTTGTAAAATCCTAGAATCAGAGAATTTGGGCCTCCTGGAATCTTGGGAGATGGAAGAGACCTTTGAGATGCCCTCCTATGACCTTCCACCTAGCAAGGAACCCCTTTTTTGGTTCATGACCGTTTTGAGTATTGGAATGAGGCTTTGGGAGGGGTCTCCTGCGAAAAATGGGCTTTTATTTTCAAGACCTCTCAAAGCCCACCATCCCTAGTTGAGACCATCTTGACCTCCGAGCAGCTCCTTGACTAGCCCTTCCTTGCTCACTCCTAGTGATAGGAGGTTCACTATCTCAAAGTAGCCCATTCCATTGCTGGATATCAAAAGTTCTTCCATACTTACAATCAGCTGCTTGAGCCTGGATGTAGCCTCTGGGGCCTCCCATTGCCCACAGTGGCCCTTTAACAAGATACAGGCAGTGATGTTACCTCCCCAAGTCTGTTGTTTCTACACTCAACAGCTACTTGTCCCAGCCCTTTCTCATTTTCATCTTCTATTCAGCTCAGCTCTTGGACTCCCTTATCTTTCTATGGGCCCAAGAGATGACCCTTCTGAGAAAGGTCATTTCCTTGTGTGTTGGGGCAGGGGTGGGGGTGGGAACCCCTGGGAGAGACCTCAGACCAGAGAGACCCCCCTTTCTTCCAAGAAAGAGCCCCTCTAGCCTCTAGGAGACAAGAGAAGGTCCCCCTCCAGATGGTTTTGTTCCTGGGACTGCCACTGTTACTCTGTGTGATCTTGGGCAGTGAGTCCCCATCTCTGGCTAGTTTCCACATATGCCTACATTTGGCACAACGAAGAGACAAAGGAGGTTCTCGAGCACTCTTGCTGCTCTCGGGTTCTCAGTCTGGTGGCCCTGCTTGCTTCTCCATCACAACGATGTCAGACTCAGGTCCCTTTGTAGGTGGTACAAAAGGGAAGATTTAGGCTCCGTTTTTAGGCAGACCTGAGTTAGAACCAACTTCGGGTTTTCTTACTTGCCGTGCGGCCTTGCAGAAGGCAGTTTGGCTCTCTGAGTCTCAGATGGTCCATAACAATGAGAACTGTATTGCTTACCCCATGGGAGTCTTAGAACGAAATAAGTCCAGTGTGTGTACTCGGTGGATGTTTTCCCTTTCGCAGAGCATTTGCATTTTGAGAGAAAAGACTCATTAAACCAAAGAGAGACTCATTAAGATTCTAGTACTAGAATTTTAGGCGCTGTTGAGGTGGTTTGGTTGAGAAGCAGTGGTTAAAAAGGGGACTTTTCTAATATTCCCAAATCTCCTAAAGACTTTCCTCGGGGCAGGGTCTTCCCCAAGACAGTCGTTCATTCATTCAGCAGATTAATTCAACAAATATTTAGTGTGGGGATGCCCTCTGAGGGCCAACCAGACAGTGGGGACAGGGCACTGGAGATGACAGACAAGGCCACGCCCCTTGTGGAGTTCTCAGTCCAGAGCAGGAAATGAGGAAAGAGGTGGTTCTAATGGAGGTGATAAGCATCGGTTGGGAGGCTATGGGGAGTTCTGAGTAGGACTCCTCCCCCACACCTAGGAATCGGGGGAGGCTTCCTGGAGGAGGTGACCCAGCAGCAAGGTGGAAGAGAAAGGCGTGTGATGGCACGCGCTGGACACAGGACAGAACTGGACCCGGCAGCTGAAGGTGGCAGGGGTAGCCGTCAGGTCACACCCTGCAAGCCCCACCGGAACTTCCTGTGGGTGCTCCAGAGGGTCTGAACCCCCAAATCACCACTGGGCAGAGGCCTCCCATGGCCCCCATCACCTGCTCTCCTCCCCTCTCCTGGAACTTCTCTGCCCTGTGCTGTCGGTCTAGTGCTGTGTATAATGTAGGTTCACTTCTCTGGGTCTCGTTTTTTACACCTGTAAGTCAAAGAAAACAAAAGCACCTACTTCGAAGATTATTGTGGGGATCGAACGAGATCATGTGTTCCAAGGTGGAAAACCAGGCCTGGCCCAGAGCGATGCCGGCGATGGCGGTTAGTGCCTGTCGTCCTTATGTGCTGGGCCCTGCAGGAGGGGCAGCATTGTGTGGATTCTGTCCTCTAGAGGCTCACCAGCTGCCAGGAGGTGACTGCCTACACATGAGCGTGTTCCCCAGCCGTGCACGCCAACTTTGACACTGTCCCTAAGAACGCTGGCTTATGCCGCCAGACGGGCCTGCACTGAGTCCTGGCTGGGTGACCTTGTGCAATGCCCACCGCCCCCCCCCCCCCCCCGGCTGATCCGTGGTTTCTTCCTTTGTCCGGTGGGGGTATTAGCAGTCCCCACCTCAGCGGCAGTGAAAGGAATGACAAGGCACTTTGAAAGGGCTGGCCAGTGCACCAGCTTCGATCCACATGCTGGAGGAGGGTGGAACATTCTGGGTCCCTCCCAGGTGTCCTGGAGAAACATCACCCTCGCTCTCTGAGGCTCATTTTCCTCCCTATACCATGGGAAGATTGGCTACAAAACACTTCAGTGTGCTGGGTTTCTAGCAGAGACAGAGAGTCCCTAATCTTGGCCTGGTCTGACTGCTGTGTGATCTTGGACTAGAGACTCCACCTCTCTGAACCTCAGTTTCCTCACCTGTAAATGGGGACAGTCTTCACCTCACAGGATTCTTTCATGCTTTCCATTAGCCATTTGTCCATTCAACAAACACTCATTGAGTCCCTACCGTGTGCCAGGTAGCGTCTAAGAATTGGGGATCCAGAGGCAAACCTGATGGACGTGGTTATCTGGCCTCGTGCAGGTTACCCCACAGTCCAGGAGACAGATGCAAAATGAGCTAACAGACAAATTATGTAATTTCAGATGGATGATGAGTAATGAGGGGTGGGGTGGGTGGGAAGGGGTCCCCCTTTTCTAAGGGTACAGTGGAGGGCCTCTCAAGGCCTAAGTGGGAAGGAGCTGGTCTTCGGAAGGGTAGTTCAGATAGAGGGCAGAGTGAGTATAAAGGCTTTGAGGCAGGAATAAGATTCTTTGCCCCATCCCAAATCTGGAACATTCCAGATCACCTCCTGGCAGCAGCTGGAAGGCAGCTGAGCAGGCAGGGGGTTTGGAGGCCTACCTTCTCTCCGATCAGGAACTGCTGTTCACAAGGCAGGCCCAGCGGAGGGGGTGGGCATGTGGGCAGGCATGCAGGACCAGGCTTGGGCTGGGCCCCAAGTGAGCAGAAGGTCCTCTGAGCTGGCGCCCGCCTGGCTGCCCTCCTGCCCGGAAGTATTCTGGGGTCTGTCACAGAGACCCTGAACCTGGCTATTTTAGGAGGGGCTTGGGGAAGGGAACTCATGCTTGCTTTCTCTCTCCCCCCAAGCCATCCTGGGTGTGGACACTGGCCACAGAGTGCCTTGGCCTTTCCCACATCTGGCCCATCCACGGGGCCAGGGTTTCTTTGAGGTGACCCCCTCACACGCACATGCACGTGCACATAATTTCCATACTTATGCTCACGGACTTGACTCTCGTCCAGACAGCTTTGTCATGAACACAGAGTTATTAACACACACAGTCCCTCCTGGAGCAGAGCATAATTGGACATCGACAGTGTGCCAGGCCCCCAAACAGACCCTGTCTTCACCCGAGGAAGCTCCATTTCTAGAAGGAGAGATGGATCGTGGTCTAGGTCACACCAGGACATGTGCCAACCAAATTGGTCAGTCTGCGATGGCCCAGGTCAGGCTTCTGGGGAGGCTGGTCAGGGTGGTGACAGCTTGCCCCAGTGTGAGGCTCCAGAAAGACTGGATAAGAGGGTAGTTTATGTGGTGTGACAGGGGAAGACGGGGAGAGTGTAACAGGTAGGGGGTGTGGGGCCTGCCGAGGCCTGGGGGTGGGACAGACACGCAGGGCCTCGTGGGCCACGTGCAGCCCGCATGCGGTGAGAAGCCACCAAGGGCTTTTAGGCAGGCGGGTGACGTGATAGACACAAACATGCTCACGTACAAACCCCCGCACGGCCCAGACACGAATGCTTTCTCTCCCACCCACATTTCACATTCCTGCCAGGCCTCCATCTACAACCTCCCCCACAGAGACACTCACCCTTTCTCACCACCGGGCAGAGCTGCAGAAAACCCTGAGGGGGCTACTAGAGAAAGTGTCAGACATCTGCCCCGCCTGCTTGCTGACTGTGGGTGGCAGGGCCCTCTGGTCCAGCCAGGATCCTCTGTCCACTCCACAGGCGCACGGATGCGCACATGTGCCTTGCACACACACGTGCAGGATCATAACCCTCCCCTGCACGTGGAAGGTGGCTTCTAGCTTAAGGAGTACGTTGACATGCATTATCTCATTGAATTCTCCCAGCAGCCCTGCAGGAAAGCGTTGTCCACACCATTTTACAGCTGAGGAAACAGGTTCCAGAGAGGTGAAGTGACTGGCCTCAGGCCACACAGCTAGAGCTTGACCCAGCCAGGATTGGAACTCAGGTCCGTCTAACTTCTAGATGTGTTCACTGGCCCTTCCAAACCTGGGCACAAGTGGACGTGCTTGTCACCTTTCCAGCCTGTCACTGGAAATGTGGCAGGCGACCTTCAATGACAAATTCTTCCAGAAACAGGCTGATCAACATGGAAAGTTATTTGGAGCCCCAGTGCATGCCCACCTGCCTAGTGACCCCACAGCCTCGGGGGGCGAAGTCAGTGGAGGGGCTGGGCACTTGCCAGCCTGCCAGCCTGGGGCAGCTCAGGGCATGGAGCTGAAGCCAGGAGCAGAGCCCGCATTTGCATTTGCAAATGAGGCAGACAGCCCTGTCCCCAGTGGGCTAACCCCAGCTGGCCTGGCTCCCAGGACATGACAGCTGAGGTCCCGGGGGGCACAGCCCGGTGCCCAGCTGCCTGAGCTGCTTTTCTCCTGTTTTCTCTCTTCCCTGACCCTCAGAAAAGGTTGCCTAATGCTTAATGTAGGGGAAAGAACGTGGGCTTTAGAATTAGCCAGAACTGGGGATACAGCCCAGCTGTCACTCCTGGCCAGGGGACTTTGGCCATGGTATTTAACCTCTCTCCGTATCAGTTTCTCCTTCTTGGACTAAGGAGTAAGGATCTCCTTAAGATGATTGAGAAAGGTAAGGGTCAGGTACTCAGAGAGCTGACTTACAGTAAATGCTCAGATTTCCTTAAAAACAAAATCTCCCCCCCCCCCAAACTACAAAAATAATAAGTGCTCATCGAAAAACTCCAAACGGGACACCTTGGTGGCTCAGTTGGTTAAGCGTCCAACTTTGGCTCAGGTCATGATCTCATGGTTCTTGAGTTCTGTGTTGACAGAACTCTGTGTTGACAGCTCTGTGTTGACAGCTCAGAGCCTGGAGTCTGCTTCAGATTCTGTGTCCCCCTCTCTCTCTGCTCCTCCCCCACTCACCCTCTCTCTCTTTCTCAAAAATGAAAAAACATTCAAAAAATTAAAAAAAAAAAAAAAAAAGAAAAACTCCAAACAATGCAGAAAAATATATCCTATAGAAGGCAGGAGTTCCTGGTGGTCCCGCTTCCTAGAGACAAGCCATGTGAACTTTTGCATTTAATTTTTAATTTTCACAAGTGAGATTTTGGTTGTGCAACTTGCTTTTTTTTTTTACTTAACAGTATGCCTCAAACCCCTTTTTCCATCAGGACAGAGGCCCCCTTTGTGATCACTGCATGGTCCCCGACTGTTTGCAGGTGCCTTAATGCATTTATCCAGCCTCCTTTTAATGGACCATTGAGGTGGCTTCCAGATGTTGGCTATTGCAAACACTGCTGCAGTGAATGTCATTTGTTCATATATTTTTGTGCATTTGTGTATAAAGGGAGTGGCCGGGCCAAAGAGTATTTACATTTTTGTCCATAACAGGAGTGGCCAAAACCTCTACAGAGAGGTGGTAGCAATCCATGTGCCCCAGCAGACAATCCATGTGCCCCAGTAGAAAAGTCTACTTCCTCAAAATAATGGGGATTTACCCACTGCCTCTGTCCCTGACCACAGAGATCCCAGAGCCATCAAGAGGCAGAGATTCCAAGTGGGGGAGGTGCCTGAGAGGTCATGCTGCCCTTACTCCTGTCCCCACACCTGTCTCCCCATTACATCCCTGGAGGCTCTGCCTGCCTTTGCTCAGTACCTTACACGCTCATTGTTTTACTCTTGGGCAGCTCCAGTCTACTTTCTCACAACCTCCACCTAGGAGTCCTGCCTTAGTCCTCAGCAGCCCACAGAGGAAGCGAAGAAGGAAGAAAGGAGGAGAGAAGGGAAGGCCAGGAAATGCTCATGGTTAATGTTTACATACTTTGCATGTAATAACTTATTCAGTCCTCATGACAACCCTTGAAGGCAGGCACTGTTGTTATCCCCATTGCACAGATAAGGAAATCGAGGCTCAGAGAGGTTGAGCAACTTGCCCAAGGTCACACAGCTGTTAAGTGGCAGAGCTAGGATACAAACTCAGGCAGTCTGGCTCCAGAACCCTCACCTGTGATGTTACACTGCCTCTCCCAGCAGGAGCCAGTGATTTATTGAACACTTACTATATACTGACTAGCTCCAGGCTAGTCAGATTGTACGTATAACCTCTAATTTATTCTATACAACAACCCTGCAAAGCAGGTATTACTGTTTCATTTGGGAGATAGGGAACTGAGGCTCAGAGAAGAGAAGAGGCTTAGAGGAGCTGAAGGGCCCCTCCACAGCCCCTGCCGGGCAGAGTAAGCCCTCCAGGGTTCTGGTTCACTCAGTCCTCAGCAGACCCAGCTCAGTGTAGTGTCTCATCTTCCTGTTCATCCTCCTGTAGGATGTCACCATCCAGTCTGAGTCCCAGTTCCCAGTGGAATCTGCTTGGAGAGGTCGTGGTGACTTAATTCTGTCCACATGGTGATTTAGAGACAGAGCTAAGGCTTCTCCTTGTCACCTTCTGTTAGGAGATGGTGACCTTGTCCCCCTCTGTCTTGGCCTGGCAGGGACTTCTGCTCACCAGCTTGGCCCGGGGCCCACGAAGTGGCAAGCCCACCAGCTGGGGAGGGAGAGGGATGGATTAAACAAGACCTCGGCACTGGAGGGTTCAGTGTCTGGGCACTGAGGCCCAAGGAATGCGGAGAACAGCTGGAGAACAGCTAGAGAACAGTCGGGCGGGTGTCACTGGGGCTTTGCTTTGAGATGGGGGAGGCCTGGCTCACCCCGCTCAGATGCCCATGCCCAGCAGCACAGTCAGGCCCAGAGCAGGCAGCAGGACGCGAATCCTGAATGAATAACTGAGTGTAGGAGTGAAGGGCAAGTGGGGGAGCGGGTAGATGACGGAGCTTGAGTGCGTGAGTGAAGGAATGCATGGAGCTCAGAAAAGGGACACCGACCCCCTGGGCTGCACAGGCAGGGAAGGACAATAAGGTTAATGAGGGAGGTGCGGTGTAGGTGGCATGGGCCCCAGCTCATGGGTGCCGGGAAGGGCCTTGCTCACAGCCTCTGGCTCACGCTCTCCCTGGGCGCTGAGGGTGGCAGCCTGTGGCAGGCCCATCAGTGGGAGCCGTCCTGCAGCCGTGGGCCAAGGAGTGGAGCAGTGGGTTCCAGCTTCAGGTGCGGCACGTTGGGAAAGTCACCACTGCCATCTTGGCTTCAGGTCTCTTCCGTGTGGAATGGAGATGATGTTACCGCCTTGGGTTCTTTGTGAGGCTGTTGAGGGGGCCTAGTGAAAGGACACTTTGTAAAGTACCAGGCTGGGTCAGCAGGTGTTGTTATTACCCAAGCAGGAAGAGGCTGGGTGGCTGGGTCACCTCAGTATGGCTCCTCTCCCTGCCCCGTGTGCCGGGAGGAGTCAGGTGCCGGGAGGAGTCAGTCCCGGGGAGGCGGGGAGGGTCAGGCCCGGGGCCACAGCCTGGCTCTGGCACCTGGGCAGGGGAGGCCCTGGCATTCAGCAGGTGGATGGGAGGCCCGGTCCTTAGGTGCTGCGCCCCCGGGAGGGGGCCGGTCCCATGACCTCCTCTCCGGGCTGCCAACCTGTTGTTTGCTCAGGAGGCCACTACCTGGCCCGGCTCCGGCATCCGGGTGTGTTGGCGCTCAGCCAGCATGGAGCGAGGGTGGGGACTCCACGTGCTACGTCCCTGCCCACCCCCTCTGTGCAGCGTGGAGACTGAGGCCTGCTCCCCACTCCCAGGGTGACTCTGCCAGCTCTACCATTTGGTGGTTGCGGGACCCCCTGGCCCATCTTGCAACCTCGATGAGCCTCTGCTTCCTTATTTCTGAAACAGCGATCTGGGTTGTGCCAATTACGGATTACGGGACATCACAGCGCCTGGCTCCCGCCCACCCCCACACTTCCTCTTGAATCCTGGTAGGGAGGTGGAAGGTGCCTGGGGAAAGGATAGTCAGGAGCAGCCATGCTTGTGTCCCTCCCCTCCCTGTGGGCCTTGGGTGGAGGGGGCTGGGCTCCCTGGGCCTAGCTTCAGAAACTTGCTCACCGGGCTGTCCCTGGCCACCTTCCGTGGCATCTTGGCAAGACAGAGGCAAGCGGGAGGGTGGGGGGAGGCAGTGCCGGATGTCTGAGCACTGGAGACAATGGGCCTCTGTGGCCCCCAGGGGAAGGGGCAATTCCAGTGCAGCCTCCGGTCTCTGGTTTCAGGAGATCAGAGTCCCCTCAGACACGATACCACAGCTGGGAGACATAGGCAGCCCCCAAGCCCCATCCAGAGTGGCCTCTCTCAGGGGGGGTGAGGGCCCGCAGGAGTAGCCCTCTGTACCTGCTTCTCGCCTTGAGGTCTGTACCCTCTGCCGTCCCCCACATGAGTCACCAGATTGGTAGAACCAGCTGGTTTCATGGAGACCACGGAGATTCAAGGGACCCTGTCCTCTGGTGACCAGTGCTGGGCTCGTCTGGACCCCTCAGGACCCTATCCTGGGCTAGCCTCCCTCACAAGTCCTTCTTGGCCCTGTGTTCCTTGGCTAGCTGAGCACCTGCTCTGCCCCCCCAACCACCCAAGTCTGGTTTCCCAACTTGTGCGTGTGTTGTCCTGTACCTGTCTAGCTCCCCTGCTCCCCATCACAGGCTTCCTGCCTTGGTGGTCATGTGTTACCTGCTCTGGCCACCGGAGTTTCACCTGTTTAAAATGAACTTTAAAGCATGAATAGTTCACCAGGCAGCCAAGAAGGAAAAGGGAGCCCCCAGCAGAGGAAACAGCCTGTGCCAAGGCTCAGCAGTGTGAAACAGCGTGGCTTATTTGGAAAACTGCTTGCAGCCCAAACAGGCTAGGACAAGGTGCCTGGGGCAGGACAGGAAGGGGGTGTGCGTGGAGATGAGGCTAGGAGAGTCAGCAGGGGCCACACCCACCTGGGGACCTCCATCCAGGGCAACTATCTTTGGGTGGCCAAAGAACCAAGTCATACCCAAAGGACAGCCCAGCCACTGCTCTAATGCCCTGAAAGGGTGAGGTTCCCAGGAGAGTGGCTAATATTAATAATAATTAATCATAATAGCAAACACTTCTATAGTGCTTACTCTACTCTGTGTCTCACAGCAGCCTTATGAGGAGAAAGACAGGACCCTCCCATCAACTCTCCAGCTGGTTAACAGTGGGGAAACAACCCAGGAAGGCATCTGGCCAACTGTCCTCAGTCTTACCTGTCTCCCCCCCACCATGCCTGTGGTTTGGCAGTGTGGGGAACCACCCGGAGATGCCCCCTACCCCAGTGTGGCATCTGGAGCCCTGGACTAATGGAAGGCCTGGGTTCTGGTCCCCAGTCTACTTCTGCCTTCCTGGGTGACCTCAAGGTGGTGGTTTAACCTCTCTGAGCCTCAGTGTATCCTTCCAGGAATTGGGGATCCTAGCGACTGCCTTATCTCCCACTCCAGTTCCGGTGAGACTCCCAGGAGTGAGCAGATAAACAGCACTTTTGAAAAGTACAAAAAGCTGTACTCATGACAGTGTGATTATTATTGTTACCTCGATGTGGAGATAAGGGATGGGAGGAGGCGCAGTGACAGTTGCCAAGAAACCCAGGAGCTGTCAGCAGCAGCTTCCGGCCTGGCCCATCCCACTCAGGAGCTGGGCCACTGGGCCCCTCCCCCACCCCCTTGCTGCGCCCTTTCCCTGGGAGAGATGGGTGCATTGAGAGGGTGGGGAGCTGGGGCCAGCTGGCTGGCAGCCACACACCTCCGGGGCCTGAAGGTGACCCTGGAATGTGCCTGGCCCGGATGCCAGGTTGGCTCAGGCTTTCTGTGTGACCTTGGGCAAGTTACCTCCTCTCTGGCTGCCACCTTTTTCTGTGTCCAGGTCTTCTGTACCTGTAGGCAAGTGTCCAGGCCAGACAGGAAAGGATTGGAGCTGGACCTGGAAGATGCTTGGCGGTAGCTGCAGGAGCTGGGGAGGGCTGCCATGGGGAGGCCACCGGGGGCCAAGGCTAGGTGACAGGGCTGAGGTCCTGGGTTGAGAGCAGCCGTGATGTATGTAGTAGAAGAACCTTGAGCTGGAGTTAAACCTCTGTTCTCCCCTTTCCCTGGCGTGACCGTGGACTTGTCACTTAACCTCTCTGAGCCTCAGTTTTCTTATCTGGAAAAAAGGTGGATAATAGCCAACCTCACAAAGCTGCTGCGGTGATCAGATGAGACACTAGACTGCAAGAGTGCTGTGCAGATATGACTTCGGTCATGGCAGGGGGAAAGGAAAAGGGGAGAGTTCCCTGAGTCCCAGCATGCTCCAGACACCTTCCAGCCGCTGCACGTGCAGAGGGAATGCAAAGCATTTTTAAAATATATTTTTTTTATTTTTAAGTAATCTCCACACCCAAAATGGGGCTTGAACTCACAACCTGGAGATCAAGAGTCACATGCTCCACCGACTGAGCCAGCCAGGTGCCCCAGAATGCAAAGCATTTTAAACTGAGCCAGGCCATTGGGTCTGGAAGGTTTTCAGAGAAGCAGAGAGGGCCAGACCCCACGTGAACAGAATAGTGGAGATTAGAAGGAAGGAGGCGAGGGTGGGATAGAGAGGGGAGGAGAGACAGAGAAGTTCAAGTTCATGAGAGGGAGGGGAGGTCCACAGAGCGCAGAGGCAGAAGGGGAATGGAGGATGGCTAGAAAGGTGGGGATGAGATGGGTGTGAGATGAGGGAGGCCGACAGGGGGAGGGGAGGCATGGGGAGGTAGGGAGGGAGGTGGCAGGTTGAGTTTATTCATCCCTTCCAGGTTATTTATTGAGCAACTAGTATCTGCTCAGTCAGTATAGTATAGCATTAGGGCACAGTACCTAGACCTGGATGGCTGAGGGTTCAGATCCTCTGTATTTCACTTACTGCCAGCATGACCTTGGACAAGTTGCTGAACCTCTCTGTGTCTTAGTGCCCTCCTTTGAAAGAAGGGTGTTCAATGAGTGAATCCAAGCGAAGCAGTTAGAGCAGAGCCTGCCCAGGGCAGGCCGGGTATCAGTGGTGGCTGTCCTTTGCTGTTGCTGTTTTCATTACCTCTCGAATGGGACTTGCTAGGTCTGCCCCTGCTATGAAGTTCAGATCTTGGGCTCTAGAGTGACAAACCTGGATTCCAATGTTTGCTCTGCCTCATTCACTGTGTGACCTTGGGCAAGTTAACATACCTTTCTGAGCTTCAGTTTCCTTGTGTGTAAAGCAGGCAGTTTTTGAGCACCTGCCTCACTTGGGTTGCTGTGGTGATTAAGTGGAATCATACAAGGCACAGGTAGGCTGTGCCTTTTGTTATTACTGTCCTTCTGTTCCCTCGGGGCTGGGATGGATGGGGGCAGGCAGGGCCCAGAGCGTCCAATTCCTGCTCTGTCCCCATTGTGGAGCCTCTCCCTTCCCCTGCCCTTTAGGGCCTCAGCAATGACCTTGTAGGTGGAGGAGTTGCCTGGCAGGGGGTGGGGTGCTGGGTACTGCCTGTGAGGGGCCTGCTCTAGCCAGCCAAGAACTAGAGAGTTGAGGGCCTTACGGCAGGGTCCCCGATGGAAGCCAGACCGCCGCTCGCCTCCTTGTCTCGAGAGACTTCCCTAGTCCTGTGCCAGCATGAGCAGCCCTGTGCAAGATGGATAAATGGCCATGGGGAAGCTCAGACTGAGCGGGTTCTGGAAGGGGAGTGCGTCAGGGAGCTGTTGCCAAGCCACTGACCTGCAGTGGCCATGGTCTGAGCCTGGGGGCCTGAGTAGGGCAGGCAGAAGAACAGGGCCCAAATAGCTCCATCATAGGCGACAACCTCCGCTGGGCAGCCGGGGCCACGCCAACACCACTGTCCCCGTGTCCCCACCACTAAGGGGATCCAGCTTCAGCTGGGCTGCAACCCCAGCACTTCCTGGTCCCTGGGCAGCCTCTGCTTTCCACCCCGCTGGCGCTGGCCTTACTCAGTCAAGGGCGTGGGCTTTCAGTTCTGGCTCTGTCACCCATTTGCTAGGGGAAGTGGCTTCACCTCTTTGAGCTTCAGTTTCTCCATCTATAAAAATGGGGATATATGACGCCAATCTCCCAGCACTGTAGTGAGGGTGTAAAATGCTTGATACAGTTCTAGGCACATGACCCAGGTCTTGACAAAGAGTCCCCAGGGTGACCTCAGTGGAATTTGCCTGGACCATTTCTGTGGGCCTCTCTCTACTCCCCCAGCTCCAGTCTCTCCCCAGGTCAGCATACCTGGCAAACTACGGGGACCTAAGCACAGGCGGTTCCCTTGCTCACACACCTCCAGTGGCTCCCTACTGCCAGCCTTCATTCAGTCACTGATTCCTTCAATCATTTACCCATTCAACAAATAACTAAAGAGACCTAACTTGGGGAGCCAGAGTTTACCATGAATGAATGAATACCAAAGAACTTATTGAGTAAATACCTACTAGCTACCCAGGCTCTATGATGAAATTTTTTTGGAAGCAGAGGCTAGGAGGGGTGTGGTACTGACTCAAGGTCATACAACAGGTAAGTGTTCTTCTTCACAGTGATGCCATGGCTTGAAATGCCACTGCCACCATATCTCTTTTTCTGGGTCAAGTGCACTGCTTAGTGCAGGCCCCGCTTTTAGATGCCAGCAGCCCCCGAGAGGTGGAGAGGCTTCTGGTGCCTGCAGCCGAGCTGTGGATGTGGACGGCTCCTCTCAGCTGTCTCTCCTAACCAGAGAGGCTGGGCTGAGGAGACTGGGCAGGGGGCTCCGAGGGTCCTCCGGGTCTCCTTCCTGGGCCAGGTTCCTGCAGCCCCTCCCCCTTTCAGGGAGGGGCAGTCCCAGACTGGCCTGACTCAAGCCTGCTGCTGTGGGCCACGGAAGATCTGGCAGCTGGAATGACTCACCCTCTCAGGAGCAGCCTCCGTTGATGGGACCGGGGCGGGGTTGCAGACACGTCAGGGTGGCCCTGGGCAGCAGGAGGGAGCCCAGGGCCGGGTGAGCCGGCCTGGCTCGCCTGGCCCTGGGCTCCCTGGGTCCCAGGAGCCACTGGGCATTTCCTCTCCCTGACCCCAGAGGTGGCCTCCTCAGCAGGCTTTCTAGGGTGACAGGAGCTGACTTCGCCCTCATCAGACCTGCTTCCTTTCCTCAGGGAGGGGTGTGGGTGTGGGCAAAGAGGCTGAGCTTGGAGTCAGGCCTTACTCAGAGGCTGGCTCTGCCCCTGACCAGCTGTATGACCTCTGCATGCCTCTGGGTCCTCATCTGTTAAATGAGAATACCAGTGTGGTGAGGAGTCTGTGCCCTCAGGCCTGGAAAGAGGGGCTTGGCACAGGGCCTGGCACATAGTAGGCCCAGTGGCTGTCAGCTATTACTATTGTCATTAGGAATAGCAGTTGCCAGGGGCGCTTGGGTGGCTCAGTCGGTTAAGCGTCCAACTTCGGCTCAGGCCACCATTTCGCGGTTCGTGGGTTTGAGCCCTGCATCAGGCTCTGTGCTGCCAGCTCAGAGCCTGGAGCCTGCTTCAGATTCTGTGTCTCCCTCTCTTTCTGCCCCTCCCCACTCATGCTTGTCTCTCTCTCAAAAAAAAAAAAAAGAATAGCAGTCACCCAAGTGTCCTCTCAGCCCTAAGGCTGCATTTCTCTGAAGGCTCAGGAAGGGGTCTATAGAGGTTGAGCTCCCTGCTTAGTACAGAGATCAGGACTCAGCCCTTTACAGCAACCCTCACTGCCCCCTGCCTCGGTTTACCCATCTTCAGAATGGGCTGTGGACATCCTCTTGACAGGAATGTGTTGGGCAGGCCTAATGGAGAACTCGGGGAGAGACCCTGTCCACATCTCTGATCTCCGGGGAAGGAGAGCCTGTTTGGCAACCCTGCTCCAGAAGCCCCCCCTCTCCCTCCTCCTGGGGAACCCATGACCTCCCCTCCATGAAATCTGTCCTCCGACTCTGAGAGCGATTCTTCCTCCCAGAGTTCACAGACCTCCCAGCCTGGAGCCTTCCTTGACCATAAGACCCCTTCTTTCTTCCAGGAGGAGTGATGGGCAGAACCAGTGCTTTCCTCACGCCCTAGACGTGCCACGAGTGGACTTCGTTCCCTCCCACACTGCTTCACTCCACCCCAAGGTAAGTGCCCCCTCCCCATTGCCCCTGGTCTGGAGACCCTGGGGCTGACAGAGAATTAAGAATGACTAGCGGACAGCGGTCAAGTGTTCATGCAGATGCTGCTTGAGGCTTAGCTCCCCGAGGGGACACCACTCCTCACCCCTGAGTGCGTTGGGCCGGGGCCTATATCACTGTTGGGGAGGGGGCAGGACAGCTGGGAACGAACTGGCCAAACAGCTATTCTCCATCACCTTCATTATCAACATCCCCATCAGCTTCCTTGTCTGTAAGCCCGGAATAATGATACTACCTGGCACGGAGCTATTGTGAGGATTTAATGAAAAAAGTGCCAATAAAACATTCCACCCATGATATCTGGCACAGGGTGAGAGCCCTGTGAATGAGATCACCAAAATCAAACGTGTTCGCCGAGCACTTGATTTGTATCAGACTTTGTGCTGGGCGCTGAGGGACCAGAAATCAATTGGGCACAGACCCTGTCCTCAAGGAGCCATAGTCCAGGTAAGAGATAAATAACTGAGCAACTTGTGCAGAATACCAGTAACAACCACGAGCATTTATTGAGAGTTATTATATGCCAGATGGGTACTTAATGGTTTATAGGCAGTATTTCATTTCATCCTCCAACTGGAAGTACTATGTGATAGCTACTACTATTAGTCCCATTTTGTAGATGAAAAAAATCAAGGCTCAGAGAAGTTAAGTTACTTGCTCAAAGACACACAAATAGGTTATGATGGGGCTGGGGTCGGAACTCAGTCTGTGTGACCAGAGTGCCTGGCCTTGTGGCCTCCTTGATGCAGAAGGAAATGAACCCTCTCTTTTGCAGTACACTTTATGGTTTCTAAAGCATGTCCACAGACATCATCATGCCTCTTGGTCATTTCATCAAACCTTGGATGGCAGGCATTCTCCAGGTGAGGATTCAGATGCTCAGAGAGGTTTTCCTAAGGTCACACAGTCAGGAAATAGCAAGCCCAGGGCCTGCTAAGCTCTTCTCCCACACTCGGGCCTGGAAGAAGGGCCATGTACCTCTCCTTGGCCAGGAAGGCAGATGGCCAGGGACTGAAATCCTTGTGGGATTCCACCACCTCCAAGGGGGCTCCTAGGGCAACATCAGGGGGCTCCTGAGACCATCTCCTGCTCCCTGTGCCTGGGCCAAAGCCCAAGATGGGGCCATGTGGATCCTGGGGCTTGGCAGGAAGGGAACGACTCAATGGCACCTGGGTTCATGACTGAGGCCCCCTAGTCCCTCTCCCCCTAAGCATACAGGAAGAGGCCTTGATTCTCACCACGGGCTGTGTGCCTTTAGACCATAGCTTCCCCTCCCTGGGCCTCCGTCTATCTCTCAGGAAAATGAGGGTTGAAACAACCCCTCGCCCTGAGTCCTGCTTGCTCAGACAGCCTGGGGCTGGCTTTCGTGGATTAGCTCTGAGCCGCCTCCCCTCAGGCTTCCTGGCCTCCACCCAGCTGGCCAAAAGCCTCCATTTGTGCCAACACAGCCCAGACAGCGGGCTCCAAACCACTCCCATCCTGACAGCCCACCCCTACTCCAGAATCAAGACCCAGTCTGTGGGTCATCCTCCTTTGACAGGGGTAGGGGGAGGACAGGTGGAAAACAGGGTACAGAGAGACTGAGTGATCTCCCTGGATGCCCAGCAGAGCAGTGGTGGGGCTGAGGGGACTCAGGCCAACGACACATTCTTCGTGCCCCTCCTCCAGCACCCCTAAGTCTGTGAACATTTATCATGTTGATGGAGCCAGTCTGAGGGGCAGGTGACCTCCCTGTGCCAAGGGTAAGTCCCTGCCCCTCTCTGAGGCTCAGATTCGTCATCTGTAAAACAGAGGTGCCAATTTCTTCTCGCTCGGCTTGCAGCTGGGCGATGACCGTGAAAGTAACTTTGGAAAGTGGAAATCAAGACGCCGAACTGTATCAGCAATGCTACATTTCCAGGGCAGGACAGAACACCCAGAAGGGACATTCCCCTCTCATTGGAAGACCACATTTGTACAGACACTGAGCTGTTCGGGGCCCTCCTACCTTGCCCCCCATAGGGGTTTCTCCACTTAGGAATTCAGAAATCTGCACACATGTATGTGCACAGTCTGCCCACACCCATGTCCATGGACAAATTCACATGTCTGCAAACATATTCAGAGACTTGCACATGTACACATGCATGTGTATACAGATACACATGTACAAACACAAATACAGGTACCCATGATGTCCATGCACACACAGCCTCATCTGGTCTGAGAGTCACACACACACACACACACACACACACACACACACACACACACGCACACACACACACGCACAGCTGCATGCACATTCTCCATGGAGTGTGTACCTTCTCCACTCCACCTGTCACACAGACATCTCCAATGATGTGAGCAGGTCTCACCTCCTCCCAGTATGGGAATGGACATTTCTCTGGCTGCATTTCGATGGGTGCCCGGAAGCGCTCAGGCCTGGAAGTGCCTGTGTAAATCAATATTTGCTGCTGTTAATTATTAAAAACAAAGCTACACCGTGTCTGGAACACACATCTCCAGAGTTCCCACCGGCTGCCGGGCTCCAGCCTGACTGAGGGCCAGGTCTGGAGGAAAGGAAGGTCCAGTGCCTTCCTTCCAGGAGCCCTTGCCTTGGAGATGGAGGGTGATGGGCAGCTACTGGAAGCTTCTCCAGGAAGCTGAAGAGAGATTGTGCACTGAGCTGGTGGGCAGGCCTGCCCCTGCAGGGTCCAAAGCAGCAGGTGTTGACTTGGCCACAGCTCAGGAAGCAATTGGTGCTTTCCCAGTATGTCTGGGGAAGGGGTGCTGAGGCTCCCGCCCCCCACTGCACAGTGGCGGCAGACACAATGCAGGGTTAGCCAGAGGGGTCTGCAGAGGTGGGAAGACTGGTGGCCTTCTATTTTACAGATGGGAAACTGAAGCCCACAGAGGTGACAGGGACTCACTCAAGTCCACTCAGCAAGTTGTGGCAAGGCCAGTGCTAGAACCCTCATGTCCCAGAGTGCACTCTGTACGGTGGGGTCTTGGCAGTCCCTGTTCCCTCCCTCCCCTAGGATCAGGGGCAGTTAGGGTCCGGTGTGGGCACGGGAACCGGGGAAGGAAGGAAACCCGCCAGCCACTGTCAGGCATTAGAGGGTGAGGGGAGATGAGGAGGGAGGGGAGAGCAGCTCCAGGCCTTTCCCTGGATTCTCAGTTCTGCCTCTTCCTAGCTGTGTGAACCTGGGCATGATCTTTCACCTTTTGGAATCAGTCTTCTATTCCGTAAAATGGGGATGATACTCGCACCTCCTGGATTGTGGGGAGAGGCCATCCTCGCCAAGAGTCCAACATTAAGTAGGTGCTCAAGGAAAGCTCTCTATGAAGTAACCCTCTCTCCTCTTCCTGCCCGGCTTCACAGCCTGTCCCAAGAACCCCGTCCTTGAGGCCCCGAGGCGGATCCCCAGAGTGTGGGAAGACAAAGAAGGCGGGATAGGGGCGCGCTGAGCAGAGCCTCGGGTCTCCGTAGGGCCCCACGCGCCGAAAGCTTGCAGCGCGCCGGCGAGAGCGCGCAGGCGCAGTGTCCGGGAACCGCGAGCCGGGCCCGCACGGGGGGGGGGGGGTGGGGGGGCCGGGGGGGCGGGGGCTCCTCTGTCCCCGCCCCGGATCTCAGAAGCCCCACCCCCGCGACGCCCGTACCTGGCGCCCCGCCCCCTTCGGGCCCGGCGGCCCGGCGAGCCCAGCTCAGGCAGCGCGCCGCCGGGATCCCGGAGCGGGGAGCGCGGAGCTCGGCGCTGCGGGGCCCGGGCAGGGGCGCGCGCGGGCGGGAGCCGGCCGGGCCAGCTGAAGCGCCGCCGGGGCGGGGGCCGGGCCGGGCCAGGCTCGGGATGGCGCAGCCGCGGCCCCTGGCGCCCCCCGGCCGTCCGCGGAGGGGCTCGCTGCCCGCTGGGGCGGGCTGGCAGGTGAGGACCAGAGCGAGGGCGGCCTGCCCGAGGGGGTCCGAGGAGCCGGCTCAGCCCGACTTTCCCGGAGCCGGGCAGGCTCTGCCCCAGCCAGGGCGGGTGTGCGAGGCTCCGTCATGGAGGGCGTGTTAGCTTCTGGGCTGACACCCGGCCACAGCGGCCACAGGGCGCAGCCCTGCCCTGGGGTCCCGGGCCTGGGGCTCTTTCTGCAGCTGTCCCCGGATCAGAGTGCCCGTGGTGGCACCGTGGCTCTGGGCTGAAGTGGTACTGTGCGTGCTTGAGTCCGTGTGCCTGTTAGCCTCAGGGACCACTCCACCGTCCCCTGCCCCCTTTAGGAGGGGTCTGGATGTCGCGGTGTAACTTTGAGTGGTGCTCTGGGCCACTTTGCTCACAGTCTTCCATGTGTCAGGGCGTCTGCTGCGCCTGTGAGGCTGTAACTGTGGGTGTCACTTGTTGCTGTGTGTGCTCTCTGGGTGACAGTACCATGTGTCAATGTTTATGTGGCTGTGACTCCCGGTGCACTGTTCCTGGTCGCCCTGAGTGGGGAGCTCTGGGGGACATTAATGCGCCCACATCACTCTCGTGCCGGGACTGTGCTGAGCTGAGACTGTGTGACCCAGGCATAGATGCCGATGTTGCTGTTGTACAGGGTGCTAACAGGCAAATTTGTCTACCTGGACTGCAGGCGTCCATCAGTGGTTTCTGCTGTAGCTCCTATGGAATTGGCTCTTCCAAGCTCGGAGTGTTGCGTGTGGCCATAGGTGACCATAGGTCAGTGTCTCCTCTGGCGTCCCATAGTGCATTTTACAGTGTGGGTTTTGCCTCTGTGGCGGGCCTTCGAGTGTGCACCTGGGGTGTTTGTGTCTCGGGATCTTTAAGCTGTGTCTTTGTGATGGGTGGTGTGCACTCAGATGGATGTGAGGGGGCGTGTGTGAGGACCGGACCTGTACCCCCATCCTTGCTGATTGACCACTTCCACGGTGGCTGTGTGCTTTTGTTTCTTCCTGCTTCTCAAAACTCATTTAACGTTGTGGGGGTCAGGCCTGTCCTGCCTGTTACCGGGCTGCGTGACCGATAGGGGAAGGTGAGCTTGTATGTGGCAGCGGGGCTCTGTGGCCAAGTTGCTGTGGACACAGCTGCCTGTGTCTGCGAGCGCCTGCGATCGTGTCTCTCGGCGCACAGGTGCGAGAGTGGTTTTGTGGTGTTTGTGTAGCTTCGTGTTCGATTACTGGTGTGCACATTTGCACAGGGGTGGGTTTGCATCTGTGTGTGTGGCTTTGTGGTACGTGGGTCTATGTGTGTGTGCTGTTGTGTAATTTCGGACGCTGCCGTGTGTATTTGTTAGCACACGGTTCTGCGGCTCAGGATTGGTGTGCACAGATCCCCTGGGTTTGGGGGCGGGCTGTTTATGTCTGTTTGGTTTCTTTGGTACAGTGAGAGTGTGTTTAAATATTGGTGTACAAGGCTGTGCGTTCAAGCAAGAGAGAGAGAGAGAGAGAGAGAGAGAGAGAATGTGTTTCCTGGTGCACAACCCCATAGCACATGTATGTGAGCTCAGGCAGTGCCCCCACTGGGCAGCAGGAGCCAAAAGAGTTGAGGCCTTGGAAGTGCTGGGGGAGGGGCACTGTCCTAGAGACCCTGGGGGCTTCCCAGGCCCAACCCCCAACCCCACCAGCAGGCAAGGATGCCGCCTTCCAGGAGGCTGAAGCTGCCAAGCACAGCTGGCAGATGCCCGGATTAACCCTGTGTGTGCCGTTGGCTGGCACTGGGAGAGGCTGGCTGGAGCAGGAGAGGGGAGGGGGGTGCTTGTGGACTCACACAGCTGTTGGGCCAATGGGACATCCCGGCGCTGTCTGTCCCAACAGCCCCCCGCCCAGTCCATACTGCTTACAGGGCGGGGGGGGGGGGGCGGGGGGGGAGCCCTGGGCTGACTTCACTGAGCAGTTGGTCAGGGCCTGCTGGTCAGCTGCACGGAGCTCCCTTCTGCAATGCCCTTTCCACTTCCTCTTGCTGCTCGGACAGGCCCACGTGGTTAGTCAGGGTTGGGGGAACCAGGAGGGCAGAGGTGGGTGGAGACTCCTCGGGGACTTAGCAGGGTCGGCTGGGCCACCTGAGGACTGACCTGCCCTCCCCCGTCTCTGTTGCAGAGCACAGATCTGTTTGACATGATTGAGAAGATGCAGGTGAGGTTGGCTCTGTCGCCCTTTTCGGGGAGCCAAGGAGAGGGGTGGGCCGGGGTGAGGGCCCTTGCTCTAGCTCCAGTCCTGCAGCCTCTCTGAGGACAGGCCGGGAGCCCCAGGCAGACTGTGCTGGCAGGAGATGGCGGCGGTGAGTTTCCTGAGCCCTCGGTCTGGGGGTCAGAGTAGAGGATGGGGACCGGCAGTGCTAACTCCCTGTCTGACCCAAGGCCCAGGCCCCACTTGTGTCTCCCCTTCTCCCATTCCTGTGGAGGTCCCCAGCAGGGCTGGGCTCGGTGCCTCATCCCCCCATCCCCCCCCCCCCCACACATCCGCACACACATCTCCCGCACACACCCACACGCACACGCACCCACACATCCACAGACACATTTCCCATCCCCCTGAGAGGCGTCACAGGCTCTACAGGACCCCCATGTAGAATGGGAGAAGGGACAGATACCAGGCACAGGGTGACCAGAAGCTGTGCCACAGGCAGGGGGAGGTGCCCCACACCCTCGGCCTGACCCCTGCCCACTTTCCATGCCCAGCCTTGGTTTTCCCAAGCCTCTTTCTGGTGCATGGGTACATGTTGGGAGGTGGGCGGGGGTGGGGGTGGGGCAACTTGAACAAACCTCAGGAGCTTCCCCCCCATGTCAGTTCACCATCCAAACCCTCTCTTCTGCCCCTTCCTGTTTCTCTGCCTCTTGTAGTTTTTCTGTCTCCGCCTCTCTCCTCCTCTGTCTCTCTCTCTCTCTCTCTCTGTCCTTTTCTCCTTCTCTCTCTTAAAAACACACATCTGTGTAAGTAAATTTAAAAAACACACACCTGTGTAGATGCAATGGCCTCTGCCCCATACTCACACACTAGTGCGTGCCCCCAACCCTGTCACCACCCCTGCCCCCAGCCCCAGTGGCACACACTCCTGCACAGAGCCCCCAGCCCTCCCTGCAGAGGCCTGAGTAACAGAGCCGGCCAACACCCTGCCCTGGGAGTACCCCCGCACAGCCCTGGCTTCCCCCTTCACAGGAAGAGGTATGAGCCTCCCATGGGAGCGCTGGCAACAGGCATGGGGGGGGTGTAACGGGACGTGTTACCTTCTCTTTGCAGGGAAGCAGGATGGATGAACAACGATGCTCCTTCCCACCACCCCTCAAAGTAGGTTGGAACCGCGGCCCCACCCTACCCTTCTGTGGCCGTCTGCCTGTGCTGTTTCCCGAACAGTCTCTCCAAAGGCCTTGGGACCTGGAGGGGTTGGGGAGACTCTCTCGCCAATCGTGATCAGCAGTTACAGGAAGACTCAAACCCAGGACCCAGGAGGCTTCTGCCTGGGAAGGCAGATGGGGAGGGGAGGAGAGGAGGAGATGGGAGGAGTGGCCTGGTTGCCCCCCAGCCTGCTGCGAGGAGACTGAGAGGAGGCGGGGGATGGAAGGAGATGCAGGGAGGCTCTTGTTTAGACTCAGAATTTTCTTGGGGTGGGAGTTGCACATCCCCTCCAGATAGGCGTGTGGTTCTATGCTGGATTTGGGACCTCAGCAATCCAAGAAGACTGGTGGCTGGCCTGGGAGGGAACAGGGGGACGCCCAGGGCTTCAAGGTGAGGGTTGAGGAGGGGGCTTGTGAGCATATGCCTGATTCGTTGTTCAGAGCAGGGTTCTCAAAGTGTGGTCCTTGAACCAGCAGCAACAGCATTACCTGGAAGCTTATTACAATGTAAATTCTTGGGCCCCACCTAGACCCTGGGAAACGGGATGGGGCACAGCAGTGCGTGTTTAAGGAGCCCTCAAGGGCCATTCTGATGCACTGAGAATCACTGGTCCCTGGGTTTCTTCTGGGGAGGCGGTGAGCCTCCTTTTCCCCAGGCAGAGAGACACCCAGGGGAGACTGCCAGCACTCACTGAGCTAAGCTTGCTCAGCCCCGGCCTCATGGGGTCACCCCTGGGAAGCCCTGGGGAGATGACACAGCCCCATCCACACTCCCAGCCCAGGTGGCTGGCTGAGCAATGGAGCATTCTGGGGAGACTGGAAGTAAGTAAAGGGTGAGGGTCCCACCCCAGCTGGGTCTCTGGCCTGCTTGTGTTTTGTAGACAGAGGAGGACTACATTCCCTATCCGAGCGTCCATGAGGTAACTGGCTGGACCCCCTGAGCCCATCCTCACCCCGAGTCTGGACTCTCAGGTCCTCCTCCCTGCCAGGAGCCTGACCATAGACCTTGCCATGGGCTCTGGGGCCTCAGTTTACTGGCCCAAGTCTTTATAGAGTCCATGTGAACCCTTAGGCCTTTAATCCCGACGTTTCAGCCTCTTGGCCAAGGTCATTCTCCCAGCTCTACCTTCCCGAACCAAGTCCCCATTCTTGGAGACTGGAACAGGGGGTTCCATGTGGCCTGGGTCTGTGCCTGCAGTAGGACGGAAAGGGCTGGAGCAAGTACGCTGGGGGGGTGGATGCAAGCCCTGGGGTCCACGTGGGCTCTGGGTTGTTCCCTAGCTCTCCTAAGCCGTGGCAGAAGTGACCCTGGGTCTGAGTTGGAGGGTGTCCTGGGGCCCTGGTAGGGTGCAGTGTGGGTGGCTCTCAGCTGAGTCCTCCGTCAGGTCCTGGGGCGAGAAGGACCTTTCCCCCTCATCCTGCTGCCCCAGTTCGGGGGCTACTGGATTGAAGGCACCAACCACGAAATCACCAGCATCCCAGAGACAGAGCCGCTGCAGTCACCCACGACCAAGGTGAAGCTCGAGTGCAACCCCACAGCCCGCATCTACCGGAAGCACTTTCTTGGCAAGGTGGGTGGCCCGCTGGTGTTGGGGGCTGGGCCCGGGAGGGAGCCAAACCCAAGGGCTGGGGCTGGGTGGTAGTCCTGAGTCCCACGTCCCGGAACATTTGTGGTGGATTCACGCTTTCATTCAACAAACATTATGGCATAGTGGTTAACATCAGAGACTACCGCGGCACGATCCTGGCTCTGTCACTTGCTACGTGGGACAATGGGCAAGTCACTTACCCTCCCCGTGCCTCTGTTTCCTCATCCATAAACACAGAGAGGGTGATGACACCCACCTCAGGGGGATGCTGCACAGCTTTAATGAGAACGATGCTTGTAAGGTATTTAGAATGGGGTCCAACATAGAGTGAGTGCTCAGTCAAGGTTAGAAAATAATGAGCACCAGCTGTGTGCCAGCCGTGTTCTAGGCACCAGGAGTGCAGCAGCAAACCAAACAGACCCGGGCCCTGCCCTCAGGTAGCGTGAGGTCAGGGCTGGGAGACTAGTGTAGTGTCATGGCCTGACCTGGCTTGGCACAAACCCCTGCCCCGTCTCCAGCCCCAGAGCAGGGATCCTGCCCAGTAACAACTGGTCAGAGTGTCACCCAGCAGTGCTCCAGGCAGAAGTTACCGGGTGAGATTGTGGTAGCTGGAGGGGAGGTCCCATGCTGGGATCTAGTGCGTGCCAGGCCCCACGCCAGCTGCTGTACCTCTGTCCATCTCCAGCCCAGCTGGTGGAGTGGGGTGTGGGTTCTGGAGTCTCATGGCCTGCGTGTGTATCTTGGCTCTTCCATTTATTGATGGTGTGACCTTGGGCAAGTCGTTTGACCTTCCTGAGCCCGTTTCCTCATCTGTAAAAATGAGGATAACAAAAGTACATGTGAAGTATAGAGAACCATGCCGGGCACATAGTAAGTACTTAACATTAGCTATTACTACATTTTCATAGTTACTCTGTGAGATCAGGATTGCTCTCGTTTTTACAGAAGAGGAAACTGAGGCTCATAGAGGTGAAGTTCTTGGCCAAGGTCACACAATTACTGAGCCAGGAATTGGACCTACCTCCAGCTGACCTTCCCTTAAGACGTGCCGGGAGGGTTTATGCTCTTGGCTCAGAGGACTCGAGGACTTCAGCGCAGCCCTCTTTGCCAAGGACCTGCCACTCCCTCTCTGCAGATGGTGCCAAGCATTTGGGGGTTTCCGCCACTCTGTCCCCAGGCAGGGCTGAGGGGGACTCTTGGCTCCAGGCCCACTCAGACTGTCCCCGAGCTGCGGATTTGTGGGGCACATCCCCTGCCCCTGCCTCCTTCTCTTCCTGCCCTCCGAGCACAGGTGTTCACGTTTCAACAGAACTGACTTCCAGGATGACTCCTAGGGTGTGGCTGGGAGCCAGCCCCACTGCCAGGGCCAGGGCCAGCAGGGGGAGCCCAGGGCCGGGCTGAGGTGGAATATCTTGGCACTCCTGGCCTGCCCTTGATTTGAGGACTTCCCCCTCTGGAGGTGCCAGCCCCGGGCTCCTCTCTGGGGGTACCGTTCCTGCCACAGCTTCCCCTCGGGCCTTCTGCAAGATTTCTTCCCAACCCTGTAGCTTCTCCAGGTGAGGCAGGAGGGTGGGAACCTGTCCAGTGAGCCGCCCAGTGTGTTCATGAGATGTTTCACTTCCTGTTTCTCACGAGCCCTGGCTTCAGGGGCCAGAGAGCCACAAATTGAGCAATCAATCAGAGTATTTTTATTGAGCACCTACTGTGTGCCCAGCCCCGAGAAGGGCAGGAGCTGGGAGACAGAGAGGCAGGTACAAATGTGGTCCTGACTTTGATGAGGACCCCGACAGCCAAAGTAACTAACCTTCACCGAACACCTACTCTATGCTAGACTGTTTATCTCTTTCAGCCCCTGCCACCATCCCACGAGGTAGTTGGCCTCCCGTTTTACAGAACGGGAAACTGAGGCTCAGAGAGGTGAGGTGACCTTCTCAGGCTCCCCAGCTGGCAGGTGGCAGAGGTAGGATTTGAAGGCAGATCCGTCTGATGCAGAGTCTGCCATTAGCCATGACACCAGCTGCTGGGTGAAAGCCCCCCATCTGGGAGCGAGCTGGCTCTCTGGCCTGGTTTCTGGAGGCCCCAAGCTCAGCTCTGCCCTCTGTCCGCCCCCCCTCCTCCCACCACAGGAGCATTTCAATTACTACTCACTGGACACTGCCCTGGGCCACCTTGTTTTCTCACTCAAGTACGAGGTCATCGGGGACCAGGAGCACCTGCGGTTGCTGCTCAGGTGAGGGTGGGGTGAGGGGCCCTGCGACAGCAGCAGGGGCTGAGGTCTTGTCATCTAAGAGCCCACTCTTCTAACCAAGGCCCAGGGAGGGCAGGGAATTGCCTGAGGCTGCTCAGCAAGTTAGCACCCCAACCAGGCCTGGCCCCATCGTCACCTCTGGTCCTCCCTGGGGTGTGTCCCCTCTGCCCCTATTGTGTGTGGAGGGCCTTCCATCTCTCCTTCCCACTGCCTCGCCCCTCAGCGCGGGCTTTCTCCTCCCAGGACCAAGTGCCGGACACACCATGATGTCATCCCCATCTCCTGCCTCACTGAGTTCCCCAATGTGGTCCAGATGGCAAAGGTGAGGCGTCTTTGGGCACCCTAGGTGGGCACATAGCTGGCACGCTGTCATCTGTAGCCCCACATCCCAGCCCTGTGTGCTGCAGCCCTGTCTCCAAGGTCCCACCTCTCACGTGTCCCATGACGTTGGCATGCTGCCATGTGTTCTGGGCTCCTGTCCCCTGTCCGGTGCTTTTGGGTCACTTTAGAGCACCTTTGGATACAGGAGACCCCATTCTGAGCAACAGCGAGCCCCTAGTCCTGCTGCAAACTCCCTTGTTCCCTCTCCTTTCTGCTGCTGTCCTCTCCAGCCCGCGCGGCCGGTGGCCAGGGAGGCCCTGAGGCCCCAGCCTCAGCTTCTCCCTTCTCTCTTCCTGCAGCTGGTGTGTGAAGATGTGAATGTGGATCGATTCTACCCTGTGCTCTACCCCAAGGTATGGCTGCATCTGGGCCCTGCTCACTGGGGTGGGTAGGGAACGAGGGAACTGGGTGTTTATTGGGCACCTGTTGTGTACCGGGTGTCTCCCGTAAGTCCTCTCAGTTAACCCTCACAACAATGCTGCAAAGTCACCAGTCTGCAGAAGAGGAAGCAGAGGCTCAGAACTGTTCTGTGTCTTATCCGGCGATGCACAGTGGATAAAGGAGGCCTGCCTTCAAACTTGGTATTGTCCGCCTTGGAGGCCGGCCTTACTCTCAATGCCATTTGGGGACCCTCCCAAGGCAGTCAGTGTTCCTGAGCCAGGGGACTCCACTGGCCTTGCCTTCTGACCCAAGGGGAAAAGGGGAGGGGGAATAATAACACAGGCACCTCTGTAAACGCTGCCCCGTAGACAGCAGCCATGCTCCCAGCTCTTGTGCTGGGTTTGAGGTGCTATGACCATGTGGGGAAGGGATGGTGGCTTGTCTTCAGTGAGTCAGGGGTGCTTCCCGGGAAAGGTGGCCCCGAAAGGCATGTAAGCCCTTGTGGCTCTGACTGAATTCTGGAGTGAGGAGAGGGGTGGTGGGGTCCAGGAGAGGTCCCCCAAAGGAAGGGGCCTCAGAAATCAGACGTTACCTCTTGGGTACAAAAGAGGAAACTGAGGCCCAAGGTGAGGGAAGGGGCTACTTCTCAAGGCTCCACTCAAGTTGGTGAGACCTGGCTCATTCTAGAATGACACTGTGGGTTTACAGAGGAGCCAAGGAACAAGTTAGATGTTACAGAGTGGATGGAATAGGGCAGGGGGCCTGTGGGCAACACTCAGGAGCAGTGAGCTTACGCTTTGGACATGAGTTCAAGTCCCAGCGCTGCCACTTGTCAGCAGTTGACCTTAGGCAAGTTACAAGTTACTTAAGCTCTCTGAACCTTGGTTTCTTCCTTTGGGAAATGGGGACAGCAGCATTGTCTCCCTCGTGGGCTTGTCCTAAAGACTGAATGAGATGACACAGGTAAACTTCGCGGCACAGTGCTTGGCACGAAGAGCAACAAATGGCAACTTAAAAAAGCGGCCTATTTCACCCATCACCCTCTCCCCCCAGGCTTCCCGCCTCATCGTCACCTTTGATGAGCATGTTATCAGCAATAACTTCAAGTTTGGAGTCATTTATCAGAAGCTGGGGCAGGTGCGCTCACCTTCTCCTCCCTGCCCTCCGACCCGCCTGGCTGTGGATGTGTTGCCACTGGGAGCACCTGCCCAGGGACTCCATTTCCCAGGACCTGGGGGTGGGGTGCGAGAGGCTCCCAGCCTTCTCTGGGTGCAGGTGGGGGGAGGGACAGCAGCTGCTTAGCGGCGCTAGCTCGGTGACCTCAGTTCCCCATGTGTCCCCAGACCTCCGAGGAAGAGCTCTTCAGCACCAATGAGGAGAGCCCTGCCTTCGTGGAGTTTCTTGAATTTCTCGGCCAGAAGGTCAAACTGCAGGACTTTAAAGGGTGAGCATTAGGCGGGACAAGCATCGATTAATTGGACCCGTGCCCTCGGGCAGGGAGGGAGCCCCTGTCCTGGCCCCACAGAGGCCTGGCTGGGGCTGGAGACTGAGCCATGGCCTGGGGGGGGCCGGGGCAGGTTCCGAGGAGGCCTGGACGTGACCCACGGGCAGACGGGGACCGAGTCTGTGTACTGCAACTTCCGCAACAAGGAGATCATGTTTCACGTGTCCACCAAGCTGCCCTACACAGAAGGGGACGCCCAGCAGGTAGCCTGGGCACCCCCCCCCCACCTGCTTCCCACCTGTCCTCCTGTCCCTCGCATCTACCTGTCTGTTCAGTGTTCACCACACCAGGTTCAGGGGGCCCTGGGATATAGAGATGGAAATGATCCATTCTCCCAACTCGTGGGCTCTAGCTGGGGCAGGGTGACAAGCTGCTACAGTGTTGGGAAAGCCTCAGTTTCCACATCCATGAAATGGGGATGATAATGGCACCTACCTCATAGGTGAGCATAAGACGGGATGCATCTAGAGTGGCTAGAACAGTCTCTGGTACATATCAAGAGCTCCATAAATGTGAATTAGTACTTTTACGGGGGGAAGGGGCATTGTGGGGTGACATGGGGGCACTTAAACGTGGCAGAGGTGGGAGTCAAGAAAAGCTTTCCAGATAAAGTGATTTTTAGCCTGCAAAGTTGCTGGGAGAAGGAGGGGGAATGTTCCAGGTGGAGAAAATGGCTTCCACCTTCTTCAGAGGCCTGGAGGCAAGGAAGTGTGGGGCATATTCTGGGAGCTGAACTCCTGTCCTAGGCTGCCTGCAGGGCTGTCTACCTTCCTCCGTGCCCCCACCCCAGGGGGATAAAAGGGTAATGTGAGAAAAATGGAAATATTTGTTTTTAGTGTCTTTTGATTTTCTTCTAAGAAGATCCTCCGTTCATCTCAGCAGCATGAGTGTATACCGAGCGGAACCCGTTTGCTCATGAGAGGCCATGTGTGGGGCATTTAGGAGAAGGGCTGGGAGGTAGAGCCTGGGGACCAGGAGCCCTGAGTTTGTTCGAGTCCTCTGACTCACCGCAGGGCCTCGCAAGTCACTGCTCTCTTGGCCTCAGTTTCCTCATCTGTCGCGGGATTCCAAGCAAACTAAAATAATTTTGAAACAAGTTTTTCACGACCTTGTGTTGAGGGGAAGCAAATTCTTAGACGTGCCCTTCTGCCTACCCCAAGCCCTCCCACACTCCTGCGGGCACCCTCCCCCGTGCCCAGGGAGCCCCTCTCCGGCCAGCTTGTGAAGGCCTGTGGCCCTGTGCTCAGTTGCAGCGGAAGCGGCACATCGGGAACGACATTGTCGCTGTAGTCTTCCAGGATGAGAACACACCCTTTGTGCCTGACATGATCGCATCCAACTTCCTGCATGCCTATGTGGTGGTGCAGGCCGAGGGCGGGGGGCCCGATGGCCCGCTCTACAAGGTGGGTGATCGTGGAGCTTCCCAGGGCTCTCAGCCACAGCCCCTCCCTGAGTCACTCTGAGACCTCTCTGAGCCTCAGTCCTCCCACCTGTAAATAGGGGGACTGTCCAGAGGGCTCTGAGCAACCCCCTTGCTCTGTTGATGGGGGATTCCCATCCCACCCTCCCTGCTCCCCCAATTTTCCCGCCTCAAAGGAGCTGGTTGCCCTGCTCTACCCTTTAGCCTCCTAGGCCTTCCCTATCCTCTGTGACCTCTGAGAGCCTCCACCCTTTCTCACCATTCAAATTCAGGACCAAGGATGGAGGAGCTGAAATCCTGGGGTTCACTTACCCAGTCTGCAGTCACTGAACCTTCCCCAGCAGGGGGCAGGCCAGGGATGAATTAGGGGTCTCTGGCTGGGGTGGGGACTCCACAGAGACTGCTGCTCTCCCTTCCAGGTCTCTGTCACCGCTAGAGACGACGTGCCCTTCTTTGGGCCCCCCCTCCCGGACCCTGCTGTGTTCAGGAAGGTGAGGGGCAGCCCCCAGCCCCAGTCATGGACAGAGTAGGACAAAATGGGTGGGGGCCGAAGGAGGGGTGCACAGTCTGCTGTAAGAGGTCCTGAGGCCCCACTGTGTGCCAGGGCAGCTGGGCTCCCCTAACCCTGTCACCGGGGACTGGCTTCTCATTCACACGGATGGATACACACTGTGGTCTTTATTTATAAAGTCAGGGAACAATCTGCATCATTATTTTAGATTTCTCATAGAGGCTCTGTGGCCCTTCCTAACTTGTATTATCTTTTTGACAATTACAGTCTTCTTCCTTCTAAAATGTTTGGGAAGGGGGCAACACATTTCTCTCATCTCTCAGAAGCCACACCTCGAGCCTTGGCTTCAGGCCCCTCACTTCTCCCCCCATACTGAGGCAGTGGGAGACCCCAGCCAGCCCCTTGCATCTGTGAGGTCTGCTCTTCCAAGGGGTGGGCAACCATGAAGGGCCTAGGGGGCCCTCACAGGTACCTGGGCTGGGGGGCTGAGGCCAAGGAGGCCCCCTTCTGAGAGAGATGAGGATGGCCCCAGGGCCCCAGCAGGGTGCGGCTCAGGAGCTCCAGCCCCTTGTCTCTGTGTTCACCTGAGCCCTTTCTCTCCTCTCCACGCTTGGGGGCTCCCAGGGGCCTGAGTTCCAGGAGTTTTTGCTGACAAAGCTGATCAATGCTGAATATGCCTGCTACAAGGCAGAGAAGTTTGCCAAACTGGAGGTGAGGATGGGCTGTTGGGCTGAACCCCTGCCTGCAACCTGGCATTTCAGCCTTGCCCCTGGGGAGGGAAATGCCAGGTTCAGACTTTGGCCTCCGGGAGAGCTGTCTGGGGTGGGGTGGATTTAGGGGCAGCAGGGCTGTGGTCCAGGGAGAATTAGGACATTTCTAGGGGTATGTGAGGAATGTCCCAGGAGGTGCTCACAGGTGGGCAGGCTGGCACAGAGGACACCATGGGGGAAGGGGCAGACCGTGGGTTGGGACATGTGCAGCCTTGAGCGCTGCTGGAGCTGCGAGGTGGGGGTCCCAGGGAAGCCAGCATGGGCTCCTGGGGCCCTGGGCCCAGGCCCACTCCCTACTGACTCAGAGAAGGTGGCCAGGATTCGAATTGTAGAACCAAGGGCCAATCACTGGGGTCTCTCCTGATGGCCTCGACCTGGCCCACAGGAGCGGACACGGGCTGCCCTCCTGGAGACGCTCTATGAGGAACTGCACATCCACAGCCAGTCCATGATGGGCCTGGGCGGTGACGAGGACAAGATGGAGAATGGCGGCGGGGGCGGCGGATTCTTCGAGTCTTTTAAGGTGAAGGGCCAGGGTCTACCTGGGGCAGAGAAACTGGGACCTGGCTGGGGTGGAGTCGGGGGTGGGACTATGGACGAGGCTTGGAGGGGCGGCTAGAGGCGGCTCGCATTGGGGGTGGAGTCGGGTGGGGGCGGAGCTCTGGGTGGAGTCTGGGGGTGGGGTTGTTAGACGTGAGAAGAGCTAGGAGCTAGGTGGCAAGTACCTGGGCGTGGAGTCTGGGTGACAGCGAGAGGCTAGGTGACAGCGAGCCTCAGGACGGACCTAGGCTTTAGGGTGGGGCTCTGACTTGGGAGGAGTTAATGGTTGGAGGCGGGGCCTAGGCTTGGGGGTGGAGTCTACCTGGGAGTTCCGCGAAGGTTCGAGCCCTCTGAGCGGCAACCAAGTGCCTCTGGTGCCTCTGGTGGTGGCTACCAGGTCAGCAGGCAGAGAAGGGGGGAGGAGGTCTCCGTCCTCACTGAGGGAGAGAAACAGAAGTCTGAGATGCCATTTGTGAACCGAGTGGCTGTAGGAGAGGAACCTGGCCTGTATGACCTTAGGCCTGTGTGACCTACCATGGCTGTCTCCGCATTATCTTAGAGTTAAGAGTACAGACGGCCTGGGTTCACTTACCAGCTTGAGCATCCTCTGAGCCTCAGTTTCTTTCGTTTCTTTTTTTTCAAGTTGTATTTGTTTAAGTAGTCTCTGCACTCAACATGGGGCTCAAACCCACGACCCTGAGATCGAGTCGCATGCTCTTCCAACTGAGCCAGCCAGGCACCCCTGAGCCTCAGTTTCTCTATCCACTGGGTAGAGCAATGGCCGTTTACTTCATACAACTGTTGAGAATCATTTGTAAAGCAGCTAGATTAGTGCAACGTAAGTTCAAAAGCCCACCTACCTCAGCAACTGCTGTCCAAAGTGAGAGAGGAGGAGGGAGTGTCTCTTTCCCCCGTAGGGCCTGGACGCCCCCAAGCTGCAGGTCCCCAGGCTGTGGCTCCTTTGCCACCTTCTCCGCTCCCAGGAGGGGGGCTGCCCATCCTCTGGGTGCCCAGCCAGGCTGGTTGGGCCTCACCGTCACCCCAGGGCAGACAGCAAAGCTGGAGACGCGGGTTTGCATAAGGGGATTGGCCCAGCTGCCCGGGCCTGCCCTGGACTTAGGCGAACAGACTTTCTTTGAGAAAGGGGCCTGAGGAGAGCCCTGCCTGTGCCCACCAGAGACCGGGAATGGGTGGGGTGAACATGGGTCTGGGGGCTCTTGAGGAAGGGCTCCAGTGGTCTCAAATCTAGTAGGTGCCGGATTAGGTCAAAGAATTTCTTAGAGGCCGTAGAGCCCACAGTGAAGGGCATGTGATTTGGCATCTGGGTTCCAGGCTCATCTCATTTGTAAAATGGGCATGATAATAATGCCCACCTGGTAGGGTGCATTGAGTGAGAAAATGAGAATAAAGTACCTGGCCCCATAGGAAATGTTCAGTGTAGATTGGCTGAAAAAAGCAAGGAAGAAAAGGAGAGAAGGAGGAAAGAAAAGCCGGGGGAGGAAGCCCTAAAAGCAAGAAACTGAGGTTTCTGGAGGGCTCTCTGCGTGCTCTGGCTCATGCCCCAGCATCTTCTGCGGTCCTTACAGCAGCCACATGAGAGTCCCGGGAGGCTCAGAGAGGTGAAGTGGCTTGCCCAACGGCCCCCAGCAGGCTGGTGGCAGAGCTGAGGCCCAAACTGCCCTTAGGCACCATGTGCACTCACCTCTCCTGGGGCCTCACAGGCAGGGACTTCCGGGGGTCCCCTGGAGTGGCATTGGTGGGGAGGGGCCAGACGCCTGGGCTCCTGGGTTTCTGTGGGGGGGGTGGGACCTCATGAAGTCTGTGCCGCCTCCACTCCCACCCCACCTTCACAGCGGGTCATCCGGAGCCGCAGCCAGTCCATGGATGCCATGGGACTAAGCAACAAGAAACCCAACACCGTGTCCACCAGCCACAGCGGGAGCTTTGCCCCCAACAACCCTGACCTGGCCAAGGCAGCTGGAATAGTGAGTGCCACCCCCAGTAGCCCTCCGCTCTCCCCGACCTCCGAGGCCCGGCCCCGCCTCCTCCCATTGCCCTGGCATTTGAGTGCCCAGCCTGGGTTCTAGACTCAGTCTAGCCACTGCTCTCCATGGGGGTCCAATGTCCGGGCCATGACACCGGGGTGCACAGAGCCTGCAGCCCCCTTCCCTCCTCCTGGCCCCTTATTCAGGTGGCTTTCTGTGGGTCAGCTCTGGGGCTCTCTCTATCTGACACTCTTTATCGAGCACCTACTGTCTATCACGTGCTGGGAATCGGGCTGCTTTGTGGGCACCTAATGTCAAGCCTTGAGTTGCCGGGAGCATCTACTGTGTGTCAGGACCTGGATTTCTGTGTGAGCACCTGCTGTGTGCCTGGCTCTGAGATGCGGGTGGGTGCCTCCTGTGTGTGGGGACTTGGGCTGCTATGTGAGCACCTACTGTGTCAGGACCTGGGTTGCCATGTGGACGTGTACTGTGTGAGCATCTACTGTGGGCCCGCCCTGAGTTTCCATGAGCACCTACTGTGTGTCAGGTCCCGGGCTGCTGTGCGGGCATCGACTCTGTAAGTATCTACTGTATGCCCAGCCCTGGGTTATTCTGTGAGAACCCAGCGTATGTCAGGAGATGAACTCCTGACTGAGCACACAATATGTGCCAAGCCCTGGATATCAGTGAATCTGCGCTCTGTGCCAGGAAGTGAGCTGTGTGGTGTGAACATTTATTCTGTGAGCATCTATTTCTGTGTCCCTGGCCCTAGACTGCTGTGTCAGCACCTACTGTGTGTCAGGGCCTCTGTGGTTGTGGCTCCCTATTGTGTGTCAGGAACTGGGCTTCTGTGTGAGCACCTGCTGTGTGATTACTTCCTGTCTGCCAGCCTCTGTGGGATTCTGCTGCTAACACTGAGCGGGGGGGTGCTGGGCGCACGGGGTGGGTGAGGCCTTCGGCTGTGGGCTCATCGGCTTTCCGCCGCCTAGTGGCCACCCCTGGCATTGCACACGCAACTCTGCTCCTCCTTGTCCGTCCATCTTTCTTCCACTGATCTGTCCGTCCTTACTTCTGTCCTTTATCGCTGTATGCTGCATGCCAAGCCCTGTGCTCAGTGCTGTAAGGCCGTGTCACATGGCAGGAGATTCCCCACCCCCCAACCCCCCAGCCACCCCTGCCCCATGGTCTGGCCCGGCCCGGGGAACAAGGCGGGACCTCTGCCGTCCTGCAGTCACCAAGCCCACTGTCACTGGAGAAGCGGGCCCACCCCCTCCCTTCCCGCCGAGTGGCCTAGCCTCCTGTGGGTGCTGTAGAAGGGGCCCCGGGGCCGGGCCAGGCCAGCAGCACCCACCATGGCAGTAACCAGACCCATTTCTGTTTTTGTTTTTTGCACAACTCTCTTCTCTCCTGCTGTTTCCTTTTCCTTCTACCGTCTGCATTTTCCCTGGTTTCCCTTCTCTTTCTTTCCCTCCTGCTCCCCCCACTGACACCTTCGTCCTCCTCCTCTTCTTCCTCTTTCCCCACACTTTTCTCTCCCTGCTTCCTCCTTTCTGCCTCCCCGTTCTTTCCATCTCTGTCTCTCTGTCTGTCTTTCACTCTGTGACCTCCGTGTGTTCCCCCACATGTCCCTACCTGTGTCTCTGTCTATTGGCCAATCTTTCCCCCGTCCGCTGTGCCGCCCCTTCCTGGCCGTGTCCCTCTCTGTCAACCCCATCTCAACCTCTCTCTGTCTTTCTCCATGTCTGTCTGTCTGTCTCTCTCTGCCCCCGCCCTCTGCTGCTTGCCAGTCATTGCTTATTCCTGGGAAAAGCGCGAGTAGATTCGGACGCCGGGGCAGTGCCATAGGCATAGGAACGGTGGAAGAGGTTGTCGTCCGCGGGGCCGCCGGCTCTGGAGGCTGCCTGCACGTGCTGTTCTCTGCTCGCTCTCAGGACGGAGGCCATATTGGGGACGTTGCCCCCCCCCTTCCCCTGGGCCGGGCCCGGGGGTGTGCAGGATGGGGTGCCGGCAGCTCTGATGGCACTCAGCACCTGCTTTGGGGCCTGGTACCTGTGTCAGAGCCAGCGCCCCCCACCAGGGGCTTCTGGCCCTGCCCTGGCCCTGGGGACCCTCACCCAGTCCCTGCCGGAATCTGGTGCCCAAAGACCCTATGCCCAGCCGCACGTCCCCCAATATCGCCAGTTCTGCATGGACCTCCATCCCTCTCCTCTGCCCTGATTCCCCCTCCGCACCATGAACTGGCCTAGGGTTTCCTGCCCCTCCGTGCCTCCCTGGGGCCCGCCTTCCCGCCTCCCCAGAGAAGCTGGGGCATGCTTCTGGTGCCTGGGGCATCCCCCCCTCGTGTGGTTAGAAACTGGGGGAGGGAAGGTATCTTGCAACTGCTGGGCCCGAATCTCCCCCAGCCAGTTTGGAGATTCCGAGGTGGGGCAGGGGTTTATGTTGCTACATCCACTGTCTCCCCGCTGCCCTGAGGCTTCAGGTCCCATGATACCCCCGAGGGGCCGAGAGCCGGTAGCCATTCTGAGGACTCGGCCTGGGATGCGGTTCCAGGCGCTGCCCTGCTATGTGATCTCGAGCGCCCTCGCCCTCACCAGGCCTACTTCCCTCTCTGTTAACTTGAAGGGCTGTCTCTGGAGATGGGCATTCCTCTCATTCTTTCTTGTTCACTGCCTCTGCTTCAGGGCCTGGGGCAGCAGGGCCCCAGGTGGTATGTGGGGGACAGTGGCTCTCCCAGGGCAGGTGGGCACTGAGTTGGGCCCTTTCCCTGCAGTCACTGATCGTCCCTGGGAAGAGCCCCACGAGGAAGAAGTCGGGCCCGTTTGGCTCTCGCCGCAGCAGCGCCATCGGGATCGAGAATATACAGGAAGTGCAGGAGAAAAGGTGGGTGGGATGGGTCCCCTGTCATCCCCAGCCCCTTCCCTGACCCCCGTGCTGTGGCAAAGGTACGCAGGCAGGAGGGAGTGCCCACTCTTCTGCTCCCTGTCCCTTTCTGGGGACAGTCAGGTACCTGCTGTGTGTCAGGCCCCAGGGCCAGCTCGTCACCTAACATGAGATGCCTTCATCGGTTCAGCGGTTCTGGTGGCTCCCCAGGGGGTCACACCTTGCATGTCAAGATGCTGTAGGGGAGAGGGCTCAGGAGTTGCCTGCCCAGGTCACGCAACCCGGGGGAGGCAGAGCCGGGATTTACGGCCTGGTCTGTGGGGGTCTGCGGATGCGTCTGTGCAGGCAGTGTGCAGGCAGCACGCCATACGAGCAGCGGAACAGCCCCTGGGAAGCGGAGGATAGTTCCTGAATGTGAGTCCTGTCTCTACCACACTGGGGCTGTGTGACTCTGGAAAAGTCACCGTACCTCTCTGAGCCCCACTGTCCCGATCTGGAAAATGAGGACAAGCACATGAGCAACAACCCGGGGCTGCGGCAGAGGTATGGTGTAGAGCGCATGAAGCAGGGCAGGTGCGCTGAGCCCCCCAGAGCGGAGGTGGTGCCGTCCTCACGGCCACGAGAGCCCAGAATCCTGTGAACCCTGGATTTAAGCCTTGGCTTTGCCATGTCCTAGCTGTGCGTCCCTGGACGGATTCCTTCCCATCTCTGGACTCCAGTTTCCTTATCCGTACCAGGGATAAGGAGGGTGCTGTCTTACGTGGGCACTCCATCACTGCCTGTTCCTCTCGCCGGCCAGGCCAGCCAGGGAGCTGCAGGGACTGCTCTGGGGTTGGCCCCTGAGGATCTAGGGTGCGGGGACGAGGCAGGAGGCGCCCGTGACCTTCTCTCACCACCTGGGCCTCGTTCTACCCTTGGTGCCAGGCCTGGTGCTGAATCCCCCCGCTGCCCCCGTGTGCCCCGCAGGGAGAGTCCCCCCGCCGGCCAGAAGACCCCAGACAGCGGGCACGTCTCACAAGAGCCCAAGTCGGAGAACTCATCCACTCAGAGCTCCCCAGAGATGCCCACGACCAAGAACAGGTTGGGGTTTGGGGCACGCCGAGCCAGGGGGCTCGGACTCACCCTTTCCAGTCCCTGCGTGGGCCTGGGGCTGCCTGGGAGCATTGGTGCTGCCACACCAGGGCGTCAGGGGTGCCTGGGTACTCTCGCAGGCCCTCCGTTGACACGTACCTATACCCACTGAGAGCTTCATTCATGCCGGGCCCCATGCCAGGCTCCAGGTCCAGCAGTGAGCTGGGCACACACAACCCCTGCCTCGTGGAGCTGACGGTCCAGAGTAGCATGACCTGATGAACTATTTCTAGACGGTGCCACAAGAGAACAACAAAGCTGGGGGTGCAGTGGGGAATGATCAGGTGGGCGGGGGGTAGGTGGTGCTCAGGGAAGACATCCAGATATGGGGGAGGCTTCAATTGAGAGCTCATTGAAGAGCCAGCCCTGCTAGGACTGGCATGGCAGAAGGAAGAGAAGCAGAGCAAGCACAAAGGCCCTGAGGCGTGCTTGAAGGATTGAAAGAAGGGTGGTACGGTTGGAGCTCAGTGAGTGAGGAGCTGGGCCCCGGCAGACGTTGTGCTGGGTGATGTCGGAGATGAGGTCAGCAAGGTGGGCAGGGCTAGATCCAGGCTTTGGAAGCCATATTGAGAACTTTGCGCTTTACTCTAAGTGGGGCCAGGAAAGAGCCTTTGGGATTTTAGTTAAGAGGAGTGAGACTTTCGAACCCGACTGTGGGTACGATGTGAAGAGGTGGGGTGGGGAAGAACGGACGCAGGAGGGGCCACCCCTCCCTTCAACGCTGTGGCTCCAGAGGACTGTGCTCTGCTGAAGAGTCAGGCAGGTAAACAGAGAAGCGGGAATGGATGGCAGGGACAGGGAGAGACAGGGCTCGCACACCCAGAGTGAGGAGGTCTATTCCCACCTTGAGAGGAGGAATCAGGGAGGAGACGCTTCAAAACCTTGGCTGAGTTTTGAAAGATGAATTTGCTTTTTGGGAATTGAGGGAAGGAGTGAGACTCCAGGCGGGAGACACAAAGTCCTGGGCCTGGAGCAAAACTGAGAGGGTTGAGAGTAGAGTGTGGAGTTGGAAGGCCTGGGTCCAAGCCCCTTTCTCCCACCTATGGCTGGGTGACCTTGGGCTGGGCACCCACCCTCTCTGAACGGTGTTTCCTCAGTGTTTCCTCATCTGCAGAGTGGGTCTAATAATGATAGCAATGAGACCACTCGGGCAAAGGCACTTGAAACAGTGCCTGGCCCAGTCAAGCATGCACTAGACCATAGTTTTATTGTTAATAGTTACTATTATTACTGAATACCAAGCCAGGGAAATTAGACTATCTGGGACAACGGGGAGCCACGAGAGGGCTTTGCACAGGGGAGGGGCATGCTCAGATCCATGAATTAGGAAGGACAGTGGTGGTGGGGAGCCTCAGAGGCCTAGGCAGCCGTCATGGGGGGCACAGAGGTACTTGGCTGGCTGCAGGCTGGGCCTCCCGGGGCAGGGAACCGGGGTCTGGCTCAGGAGGAGCCCAGAGCAGACGTGGGCTCACGGGGTGCTGTCTGGCAGAGCGGAGACGGCAGCCCAGAGAGCCGAAGTGCTGAAGGACTTCTCCCGCTCCTCGTCCAGTGCCAGCAGCTTCGCCAGCGTGGTGGAGGAGACCGAGGGTGTGGACGCGGATGACACAGGCCTGGTGAGAGGCCCAGGGAACGTTGGCGCTCTACAGTGGCCCGGAGGGGGGGCTCTTTGGTCCCCGTAGATGCTGCAGGCAGAAACATGAGCTTGGGTGTGACTGAGATGAGATCAGGGGACCCAGTCCAAAGGAGCAATGCAGACTAACCCTCCCTTACTGTAAAGCCTTCCATGGCTCCCCAGTGTTGCCCACAGAGCACCCAATCTCTGAGACCGTTGAAGATCTGGTCCCTCCCTACCCCTGCATCTCTCACCACTTCGGCCAATCTGCGCTCCTTTGCAGTCCCTCCAACATACCAGGCTTACCCCACCTCTGGACCTTTGCACTTGCCATTTCCTCTGTCTGGAAGACTCTGCCTGCCTCCTCTTTCCCTCTCTGTCCGACTGACTCCTACTCATCCTTCTTGACTCAGCCTCACATCACCTCTGAAAGCTGCCTAGTCCTGGGGTAGGTTAGGAACCACCCCCCGCCCCCCGTTTAATGTTCTCGCAGGCCCCCCTGGGGCTTTGCCCCTAGCACCCTTGTGTCATTCTTCATTCATCAAACCTTTAGCGGCCACGTGTTCCTTGCCAGGCCCCGTTCCAGGTGCTGCAGGTGCAGCAGGGAACAGGGCAGACCGCGGCCCTGCCCGATGGGGCCCAGACTCTAGGATTGTAATAGTTCTTCACAGTCTGTCTTGCCTCCTAGACCTCAGTGTCTGAGGGCGGGAACCGGGCCTGATTTCTCTCAGTGGTTTGGCCCAGGAGAACATCAGTGAATGTTTGCCGAATGAACGCGTGGGGGTGTGTGGTGTAACGGCTGGGACTGTGCCTGTTCCTACTCTGTCCTCCGGGTCTCCCCGGGGCAGACGTGGCTGGGCCCCCATCCTCTTTGCAGGGGCACAAGGGTGAGGGTGTGTGGGTTGCAGCAGGCAGAGGACGCTGGGAGAGGGGAGGGAAGCAAAGCCAGTGCCACGGACGAGGGCTAACCTCCCTTTTTCTCCCATCCCCAGGAGAGCGTCTCGTCCTCAGGGACGCCCCACAAGCGGGACTCCTTCATCTATAGCACGTGGCTGGAGGATAGTGTCAGCACCACGAGTGGGGGCAGCTCCCCAGGTACCAGGCCGCAGACAGCTTCCCCTGCCAAGGCATTCTCGTGGCAGGAGAGGGACAGGGATAGGCACAGAGGGTCGAGACGACTTCTCATGCCCCAGGTGGTGGGTGTGTGACGGGACTTCCCCTGACATAGGGGACAGTGGGTGGGTCATTATCTGGCCTAAGACGCTTGAGGGCTCATGGCTTCTGGAAGGGTCTCGGAGGATGACAGAGGGGTGGGTAAAGGCGGGAGTTAGGGGTGGGGCAGGGTCGCGGAGCACCAGTGCCTACCGCCCATCCATGCGTCCATCTCCTTGGTGCCTCCCCGCGGCCAGTGAGGTGGCTCCCTCCTGCCCCCCTCCCCAGGACCCTCCCGGTCACCCCATCCCGACGCCAGCAAGTCGGGGGACCCTGCGTGTCCCGAGATCAAGATCCAGCTGGAGGCATCTGAGCAGCACACGCCCCAGCTGGTATGTGCAGCTGCCAGAGGGCTGGCCAGGGCGGATGTGACCAGCCTAGAGGCTGCCTTGTGGGGACACTCACCCAGGAGGGGGTTAGCTGTTGGGGGAAGGGGACAGGTGTCCAAGGGGACCAGGGGTGGGTGCTGGACCACGAGGTCCCCCTGAGGCCAGGAGGGGTTGGGCTCATCTGGCCTGGGCACAACCAGTGTCTTCTGCTTGCCTGTGTCTCCTGCCCCATGTCTTCACCTATCCTGTCGCCTGCCTTGCTGCCACTCTGTCTGTGCAGGGCTGTTAGCCAGGCTCCAGCTCTGAAGGTGAAACTGAGCAGGTCAGACCCAGTCCTCAGCTCTTGTTTGGGGGGAGAGGGTGGGAGTGGGTGGGAGTGGGGAGGAGGGGGGTGACTCCTCCTGTTCCTCTGTCACTTCCTTGGGCTGAGAGCTGTGTACCTGGATTCGAATCCTCTGCTACTTAAATGCTGGGTGACTTGGGCAGGTCATCGGCCCCTCCCCGGAACTGTTTCCTTTTCTGTGCAGCCGGGCTAATAAATGCTGCCTCGCCTCTGCCCACGAGTCAGCAGGAGGATTTGGTGGGAGCCTGCAAGGGACTAGGTGGTTGCCGGGAGGGAGGGGCCTGGAGGGTCCCCAGTGGGATGGAAAGACCCAGAGCCTGGATCTGGGGCAGGCCCTTCCCGCTCCCGTCTCCCTGCATCGTGGTGTGTTCCTCTCTCTTAACCCTGCAGGTGAGGCCGCAGAAGCACAAGGTGAAGACGCAGTGTCAACTCCAGGTGGATAGGACCTCTGCCCCCACAGCCAGCACCAGCCTGTGGGCTGTCCCCTGCCCCCGCCTTGGCCACCTGTCTGGACTGTCTCTGCGGGGCGGAGCCATCCGGACCCAGGAGGGGGAAGCTGCTGGCATCATCCCCACCCCCCAGGCTGGGACAGGCAGTGGTCAGTTGAAGCAGAACTCCAGGCCTGGCTTGCCCCCGCTCCGGGCCCTTTGTCACACCCGGGTGCATCTCCGGACCCCTGGGGGAGCAGGACGGGAGGGCAGGATTGAGATATCTTGGTGTACACAGAGCCCGTTGCAGAGGCGGTGGGACGTGAAACGTGGTGGGATGGGCACTGGGCTGGGAGTCCCGAGTCCTGGCTTCCAGTGTGGGTTCTGCTGTGTGACTTTGGGCAAGTCAGTCTCCTTCTCTGGGCACCTCTGCTACACGTGGACAAGATTATTTCAGAGGTCAGTGATGACTGTGATTCCATGCACCTGCCCCAGAATGGGGGATTGTCCTCCCAGGGGCCCCCATTGCCCTCCCTTGCTTCTTGGGCTCCCTGGGACCCCAGGTGGGCTGAGGGGCTGGGAGCTGGCTCTGCCTGTTGCCCCTCCTGGACCCTCAAGCTCTACCACAGATCTGCCAATGCCCTGGCCACTGCCTCCACGTGACAGACAAGTGACCCCCTTAGGGGGGAGGGAGACCTCCCTGGCTTCTCAGCCAGCACCCAGCTTAACCCCTGCCATCCCATGCTCTGGGCACTCCAGGTCGCGGGGTCTCACTGGCCTAGAGTTATGGGCCTCGCCTTTGTGACCCCTCCACCCAACTCCCACGGAGGGGCAGCCAGGCACAGCTGCTGTGAGTCCACATCCTTGTGTGTGTCTGTCCACACTTTTTAGGCACCACGCCAAAGGCCAGCCTTCCGGCCCCAACACCCATTTTGGAAGCCCCCGTGGCTGTGTGTATGTCGGTAACAGTTGTACAAAATAAATTCTATTTATCGCTATTGTACCCCGAGTTGGGCCTGGCTTTGTGTGAACCCTGCCCCGCCCGACTCCGGACAGATCTCAGTGGTGCCGAGGCACCAGCCTGCCTGTCCCCTGCACCCTACCCTTCAGAGCTGCTAAGCTCTGGGGGCACCTCCACGGTCAAACCACGGGTGCTGTGACCACCAGGCGTGCTTCCTTTCCACCGTGCTGCCCTCCCCTCCACCCTGTTCCCCTTCTCCAAGGCGGGGGAGGGAGGGGTGGAGAATACAGCTCTGAAGTCAGGCAGACCTAGGTTTGAGTCCCCGGACCATCTCTTACTAGCTGGGTGGCCTTGAGAAACTTGAGCCTCAGTTTCCACTTCTGTGAAATGGGAGCAGTAGTACCTCTCCCAAGGGTTTGTGATGAGGGTTCGCTGGGCCGGGGTATATCAAATACCTGGCACAGCGTCTGGTTCACAGTGGGTGTTCAGAGACCAGCTTCCCTCTCTCCTTTCTCTTGCTCAGTGAAGTCCAAGAATTTCCTCAATGTGGCCACCAGGGGGCGCCAAGGGATCGCTTACCAGGACTGATGGGGGCAGGGGTGGGGGCTCAGCCGCGCAGGGCAGTTACAATCAAAGGTACTGAGTGACACGGGGTTGGGGGCGGGGGGGGGGGCATGTGCACAAGGCGGGGCCCAGGCTGGGTGAGGGAGACATGGAAGACTCCGCAGCAGTGGTGACCGAGCATCCTGGAAAGGCTTAGGAAGGTGTCCCTAGGGCAGGAAACTGCAGGTGCAGAGGTATGGAGGAGAGTGTCTGGAACTGGGAAGGTAGCAAACAGTTCTGAGTGATGGGAAGGTGACAGGGTAGAGATGAAGCCAGGGGCCACATGGCCTTGAATGCCAGGTCAAGGGGTCTGTGCTGAGGGCAGCGGGGAGCCATGGAGGGATTGTCATAGCAGTTGGGAACTGCTGGTGTAGACCAGCTGGGCAGTGTCAGGCAGGGAGGGGAGGATCAAGGTGGCAGATGTTGGGGACAGAGGGCAGGAGGACAGTGGACAGGCCTGGAAGGACGGGGGTAGGGTGGGGCGTGAACATCTGGGTGAAGGACCTGATGGGATGTGGGGCTGAGTGGGGAGTCCAGCCTGGGTACTGGGTGAAGGGGGCCCCCTCTGAGGTTGGAGTGCAGGAGCAAGGGCAGCCTGGATGGCCACCTACCCTGGCCTCCCTGACAGTTTTGCAGCCCCCCATCCCCTGCCACCAGCCCCCACGCCCTCCCCGAGGACGGCGGTAAGTGCACCCACTGCCATGCTCTTCCTGCCAGGGCCCTTCTGTGGCGCTAGGATGTCTGGGGCCACCCGGGGGCTGTGACTCACCCCCGATGCCTAACCGCACCCACCTGGTTTGGCTCTAGGCTGCCCTGGGCTCTGTGGGTCCCCTACTAGCCCCAGCCCTTCCCTGCACAACCGCACCCCAGTTCTCCGGCCATCGCACCCCCTCCCATTCTCCATCTCTGGTCGGGTCTCCTCCCATCCCACCGCCGAAGGGCCGGCAGCCACACTTCAGCACCAAGGTCAGGAGCTTGGCTCTGAGTTCCTTGATCTCCTCTCCGTGTGAGTTGGGGCACATGATTTGGGCTCTGTGGGCCTCAGTTCCCTCAACTGTACAGTGGGAACGCTAAACCCTGACGTGAAGATTCAAAAGTGCACCCTGGCACGTGATAGGCTCTAAGAAATAGTGTGCGTGTTGGGAGTGGGAGCCGTGATTAGCCATGAATGGGAACCAGACCTACAGCCCACATCAGAGGATGTGGGGTCAGCTTTCTGTGTGGACGATGGAGTAATCGGTGTCGGGCCTGACACGGGCGTCCGGACACGAGGCTTTGGGAACATACGATTGCGGGTTGCTTCCTTGAGCCTCAGTTCGCCAGGCTTTACTGGGACTGACGATCCTTTTATAAAAGAGTCTGGGCACCCCTGCTCATGGCCCTTACTCCCTCGTGCAGCTCCGACCCACAGCAGGGCTAGAGCACTGGGGGCTGTCGTGGCAGAAGCAGACCTTGCCTTTGCCCCCCTGTCTGCCCGGTCTGTGCCGGCCCCCCATCTGTGGCAAGGGCAGGCCTCTGGGCTGGCTTTCAGGCTGGGCCCCAACCCACACCCACCTCTCCAGGCTCCAAGATGGGGCCAGGGGAGGCTGAGGAGGAATCCGGCCTCTGGGATCAAAGTGTCCAACGCTGTTTCTCTTGTGCCTGCGCCAGTTCCGTGCTCACTCTGGGCTCCGAGGTGGGGAGGGCGAGCCAGGACACTGACCCGAGGCTGGAATTAGGGCTTGGGTGGGGGGCACCGGGCTCCGGGAAGCACTGGACTCTACTTAGAAATAGCTCTGGTGGTGGAAATGGCAGCCAGAGGTTTCTCCAGACGCAGGAGGCAAGAGGCCTCCCGTGGAGGGACTTGGGCACCTGGCTGACCTACCGTCCCCGTCCCCCGTGCCTCAGAGCTGGTACCTGTCTCTCCAGGCCTCAGGTTCGTTGCCTGTCAAAGGAGGACAAAGCCTTACCTATTGCTGTGAAAAGACTGTCATGGCTTCTAGGGTGCCTGGCCTAGTAGGAGGGGTCCTCCCCTGTCCCCTGGGGTGTCCCTGGACGTTCATGGTTAACCCTGAGGCGACTTTGCCAAGGAGACGGCCGCAGGCTCAGGCCCGCCCAGTGCCAGGGGACGGGGACCTGGATGTTCTCTACTGCTTAGGCCACAGGGGGTACTTAGCCAGGGACCCTGGAATGTAGAGGTCCCTCCCTCCCTGTACCCGCCCTGCCGAGGGGACAGCCAGGGACGGAGTCTCCTGAAATAACAAGATCTGGTTAGTGAGGCTAATTTTAAAAGCCACTCTGGCTGCCCCATAGGCCCTTCTGGGAAGCCATGAATATCCCTGTGTTGCCCCTGGGAAGCAGGGTGAGGGGAGAGTGGCAGGGGCTGGGGCTGGACTCCCACCCCTGACTGTTAGTGCGGGAGACCCCAAGCTGCCTCCCAGGGCCTGCCCATCCAGGACCCAGAGTCCCAGGCCCAATGTCGGGGCTCGGGAGCCCAGCCTCTGTCCCGATCCACTCAGGGAGAACTCCCGTGGGCTCTCAGGACCCTCCGGCACCTGCACTGGTCTCCCTGAAGCAGCACTGGATGGGGGGACTCAAGCTCTCTGGCTCTCTCCCACTGTCTCCATTGCTGACTATGTTCCTTTATCTCTGGATCTCTGCCTCTCCCTGTCTCTGACGCTCGAGGTCCCTCTTTGCAGCGGTGGCTCTGTCCCCCTCTCTCGGGGCCCATCGTGAAGGAGGTCAGACAGCATTCCTGACAGTCCATAGGCTGGACTCTGTGTACTAGGTGGGAGTGGGTGTCCACCTGGGAGCTGAGGGCCCGGTGGGGGAGGACAGCAGTCCTGGGGGCGGACAGGAGCTATAACTGGGCAGGCAGGGGGCCATGTCCAGGCACGACATGGGCCATCTGGACAGGCCAGGTGCCAGCAGAAGGAATGAGCTCCAGGGGTAGGATTGCCAGATTTAGCAAGTAGAAACACGGAGCCCAGTTAAACTTGAATCTCAGATAAACAAGAAATAATTTTTAGTTTTAAGTACACCTCATGCAATATTTGGGACATACTTATACTAAAAAATCATTCCTTGTTTATTTGAAATTCAAGTTTAACTGGTCATCCTATATTTTGTCTGGCAACCCTATCCTGGGAGGCTCTTGGAGGGAGCGGAGAGGTTTCTTAGGAATGACAGGTTTTATACACAGACCGTGGGAGCCCCAGCCTGGTGGGGGTAGCACAACCATACCCCAGTGTCACAGCGCGGGCACACCTCCTGCCCAGAGAGATTTCAGTTCTCTGGGGGTGGGGACAGTCCTTGGGAGGCCGTGACCCCGACATCAGTTACCTCCTCAGTGGAACCATGGACATCAAAAGGGAGGGTCTGTGTACGTTCTCTGCTGAGCCCAGTGCCTAACCCAGGGCCCGGCACATAGTAGGGGTTTCATAAATATTTGCTGAATGAAGAATCCTCCCAACCCACCCCCCCATGGGGATGGGGATGCTTGGCCAGCAGGGGGCTCCAGCAGCCTACCTCCCAAGCTCCTTGAGGCTAACTGGTGAGTGCAGTGCCCCCACCCTGGGGACTCCCAAAGTGCGCTGCAGGAAGAGAGTGAAGGGGCAGACGGAGAGAGGAGGCCAGTTTTTCCCTATCACACCCCTGCCCCAGACCCCAGTTGCAACTCGGAGTTCAGCCTGGGCAAGAGTGTGGAGGGGGGTGGGAATGAGGGCAGGGTGACTTTTGGCTTCTGGCCTTGGGGGGCTGCTTGGGACTAAGGTGGAGGGGCAGGCCGCAGGGGTGTTGGCAGGGCTCGTCTGCAGGGCACTGGGACAGCCAGGGAGATTCCTGGGACCCAGAGGATTGTGAGTTCGTGTTTCTGGAGAGCTGAAATGGGCATTTTCCCGTGGACTATCAATCTCAGGGGTCTCCCTGGAGGGATGACTATGCCCTCCCACACCTCCCCAGGAACAGAGTCCCTTAAGTAGCCTTTTCATTCACTCACTCATTCATTCATTCATTCGCTGACTCACCCACTGTCACCATTTGCTGAGAGGAACTCACTTCGGGTCTGGCGCTAAAGGACCTTAGCAATTTGGCTGGGCTCAAACACCTGTTCCACTGCCTGCACTTGCCACCGGCTCCCGGTGGATCCTGGGCAAGAGACTGAGGACCTTGGTTTTGCCCTCCCTGCGGTGGGGTCGACGCCAGCAGCTCCCTCCCGGGGTAACTAAAGACAGGAGTTGATGCCTGCCCACGGTAGGTGCCGCAGGAAGGGGGGCCTCATGATCACTGTAATTATCATCAGTATCATTTCGAGGTCCCTCTGGGCTGGGCAGGGAGCTGTCACTGGCCCCGAAGCCCTGGCTTCATGGCCAGTGTCACCCTGAGGCCCCACCTCCTCTCAGGGGTTTCCGCCACCTCAGCCCCCATCCCTCCTTTTCAAGAAATGTCATCTCTTCCAAGGTGTCTCTGGCTTCTAGATGCAGCAATGAATCCTTCAGAGAAAAGCAAAGAGATGGGGACAGAGCCTGGAGAGGCCGTCGGAAGGCAGGGCTTGGGCCTGGCCCCCTCTAACCTGCGTGTGAGCTGGAGCTTGTCCCTTCCTGCCCTGGGCCTCGGTTTCCCCAGTTGTACGGCGAGGGTGTGGGGCTGGACATCCTCCATGCCCGGGAAGGGACCTGTGTGGCATCCTGTTAGTAACGGTTTAGCTCCGAGCCTATAATCACATCTGCCCTGGGAAGAACTAACACAGCGTTTCTTTAAATTGGGCTCTAATTGCGGCTTTTAGTGGAGTCAGATGCTCCCCTCCCCCAGCTGCTCTGAATCAGGGAGGTTGTCCCAGCCTGCCCCGCCAGGCCCAGGAGTCCCTTGAGATTACTCTGGCTGTCACTGAGCCGGTGACGGGTCAGGGACTGATGTCTCGCGAGGACCTACTGTGTGTCATGCCCTGAGCCGGGCACTTTCCCTCCAGAGGACTCTGGGTCACCTCACTACAATTGTAGGCGGCAGGGGCCACTGAAACCACTTTTCAGAGAGGACATTGAGGCACAGAGAAGTGTAGTCACTTACCCAAGGCTGCTCAGCTAGGATGTGGCAGAGTCCGGATTTGAACCCAGATCTGTTGGATTCCAGGGCTTTGTTCTCAGCCTGAAGCTGAGATGCGCCCTGCCCCGGCTCAGTCCAGCCTCCCTCGCGGGGGGCTCTGCAGGGGCAGCCAGCATGGCCAGAGCCCCGGTCGCAGCCTTCTCCGTCCACAGGTGACCACAGCCGTTCTGCTTCTTCCCTACTGGCCATGACTGGAGAACAGGGTGTCGGTGGACGTGGCCAGAGGCAGCCCCCCTCTCCTCGGGTGGGGCAGGGGCCTGTGGTTTCCCTGTTTGTTCTGGAGATCCCAGCCGCTTCCCTGAGGAGACAGCTAGCGGTTCCCAGGCCACAGCCCCTCGGGTGGAGCCAGACCGCGGCTGGCCAACCTGGGAGCACTGCCCACCAGCCCCACTGGGGTCTGCCAGGCCCTGGCGCTGGGTGGTCTGGGCAGGGGCCAGGAGGGGCCTCGATCTGGGCTGCGGGACAGGAGCCAGGCTTGGAGTCAGGCTCAAGGCTGCCCTGCCAGGGACTCGGAGGGCTCCTGAAGGCTGGGGATGGCTGGACAAGGGGTAGAGGCAGGCATGGGGCAAACACTGCCTTGAGGGGAGCCCAGGAGGGAAGGCCCCAGGCCCCAGTTCCATCTGAGGGCCCCAAGAGAAACATCCATCCCCTTCGGGATTGTCTCCTTTGGATGGCTTCCACTCAACCATTGAGCTGGTTCAGACAGGAGCCGACCTTAGATGCTGGTGGAGAAGACAGGGTGGCAGGCAGAAGACCTAGATCCCAGCTCTGCCCGCCTCTGGGCCTCAGTTTCTCCATCTGTACAATGGGAAGGGGACAGGACTCCACGTTTGACAAGAGCTCCTCTGGCTGGGTAGGCGGGAGTTGGGGGGTGGGTAGCCCAGACTGGAAGGATCTCAGTTGTTCCTGGATTTATTTTCAGAAGCTTCCGGCACCACCTCCCTTCCTCCCTCTCCCACCTTGGAGGAATCCCAGAAGTGAACACCTGCGGGAGTGAAAAAGGCTCCTGTGGGTTTTGGAGTCTGACGGACCCCGGTTCAAATCCTGGCCACTGGCTGGCTGTGATCCCGGGCCCATCACGTTCTCTCTGTGCCCTGCAGCTTTAAATACCGTCACGACCCTCTTCCTTGTGTCTCTAGCTGAGCTCCTCCACTGAATCCAGACTCATCCTTCCCAACTACCCATGGGCATGTCCACCCCCGAGTCCAACGGGTATCTCTAAGCCAACGTGACCCAAACCACTTCTCTATTTTCCCTCCAAATCTCTTCCCCCATGTCCATAAATGCACTCCTCCCAGGTGCCCAGGCCAAAAGCTCAGGGGGCATCCCCGGTTCCTCTACTTCCTCTGCTCCCCACATTCAGTCCCTCAGCAAGCCCTGCTGGCTTTAACTCCCAAACTTGTCTGGGCTCCAGCTGCTTCCCGCCACCACCACACTTAGCTGGCCCAAGCCAGCTCCACCCCCAGCGACAGCAAGGCCTCCAGACTGCCTCCAGCGTCTACTCCTGGTGTTCCCGGTCCTTCCTCTGCACGGTGGCCAGAGTGATCTTTCCAAAGCACAAACTGGACCACGTCACCTTCTGTGTCTAAGCCATTTTAGTGTGTGACTTCAAGTTGGTGTCTGACCCTTTCTGGGCTGCCTTCCTCCCTGGCCTCCAGCCCTGAGCGTGGTCTGGGGGACGGTGGAGAGAGGCCTGCGCCCCAGGAAGCACCAAAACTTGCCATGAGGGAAGATGCTAGGATGGCATCTGCTCATGCCCGGGGAGCGGGCAGCAGCCCCTCAGGCCTCGGCCGCGGGGGCTGTGGGAGGGAGCGGGGTGAATGGTCACATCTCACGCTCCTCCAGATCCTGCCTCAGGACCCTCCTGCACTCTGCCCCGGCCAACGGTCCTCAGGGCTCAGCCTCTCAGCTGCCATCCTTTCCCAACCAGGTGGGCTGAGTGAGCAGGAGCCTAATCACAGGGCCCTCAGCCAGGGTGTGCAAGCCCAGGCTGCCCTCTGACGCTCTGGAGCCAGCCACCCTGGCGGGGGCAGGTGGGGACAGAGGCTCTGCTGGCAGCCCACGGGCATTCCCCACCAGGACAAGGGCCCAGGATCTCCGCCCGTGATGTCCCGCCCCTGCCACCTTTGCAGTGACACTCCCGACCTCTCCTGGCTGCTCACCATGCCCAGAGGAGGTCTGGGCATGATTGAATCCCGCGCTCGGGCTCCACGGCGCTCAGCTTCCCGTCCTTCATCCCTCGGTAGTGTGTGACTTTGCATAAAGTGACCAGTTTCTCTCTGCTTCCGTTTCTTCCTCTGTAAAATGGAGACAGAAACAGTCCTGCCCTCTCTGAGAGTGGTGGGGAGGCTAAATAGGCTAAGTGCCCTGTGAGGCACCAGGAACAGTGCCTGGCGCTCTGGGGACACCGTAGAAATGTTCGCCCGCGTGCCTTGGCTTGGGTTCCCGCTACCTCAACGATCGTAGGCCTCTGTTCCCGCGGGTAGGAGGGACACGTGGCCCTGGCTGGTGGCAGACCCCAATGCGCCTGCTCCCCGCTTGGCTGGTGGGGCATGTGTGTCCTCCCCATCCTGAGGCCGGCGCAGATGGCTGAGGAGCAGGACTCCATGGCCTGGAGTCATGATCACAGCGGCAGCACAAGGAGGCCCCAGGGAGCCACCCAGAGACTCGGGAGCCCAAATCCTCTTCTAAGAACTTAATCTCCCCAGCCCACCCTCCCCACCCCCCGATCGGCTGGTGCTAGATCTTGGTGGGAGGTCTTGGGTTAGCCACCAAGGCTAATTATAAACTCTGCTGGCTTGGGGCTCTTACTCCCCCATCGAAGGGCTTCTGCGGCTGATGGGGCCTGGCTTGTTTTCCTTGAAGGGATTAGCACCCAGAGGCCAGGGAGGGGACACGGGCTGGGAGTCAGGCACACCTAGGTTCAACTTGCAGCTGTCACTTACAAGCCATGGGCCCTGAGCAGGTCACTGTGTTCTGCCACGCCTCACCCTTCTCATCTGCGAAATGGGGATGATATTGCCCACCTCACAGGATGGTGGGGGGCGTGTACGTGACACATGTGCCCGCAAGGTGTCAACCTCACTGCAGTTGATGTGCTGCTCCCTCCGTCCCTCAATATCAGCGCAGTTTGCTGACGAACTATTCACTCACCGGCTGCTCCAGCCGCCTTCTGGACAGGTAGGAGCTGGGACTTTCAGGCACATATTTGGGGTGTGTTCCCCCTTCCCTTCTCCATGGGCCCAGCTTCTCCTGCCTGGTCCACCGTCACAGTTTCTTTGGGCAGCCATGATGATCTTTCAAAAATGAGGCTCACTCCCAGGCTCCAGAACCTTCCATGGCTCCCCAGGGTCTTCGTTCACCTCCAGCTTCTTGGAATGGCATTCGAGACCTTCCTGCCCATCTGTCCCCACAAGGTCTCCTCTGGAATCCTCTCCGTACCCCCACGTTCTGCCTCAGTGCTCCTTGGCCCGTCAGGCCCCAGCCTGCTTGCTGCCCTCTCTGCCTCAGTGCCCGCCCCACCGTGCCCCCTGCTGGTTAGCTGCCCCCACAGCTCCTTGCTTCGCCTGTGCACTGGGATTGCTTCTGGCCATCTTGTGAGATGTGAGCTTTCCAAGGACAGAACCACGGCCCGTTCACAGGCAAGGATCCCGAGCTCTGTCTCCACCTGGCCGAAAGGGGCTTAGTGTGAGTTCCTTGAGTGCTGGGGACGGTGGCAAACAGGAGAGCCACACGCTGGATGGGCCGCCATCTCTCGGCTCAGATCAGCCACTGCCCTGCAGAAACGTGCAGCCGTGCCAGCCAGACCTTCCAATTTCTCGAAAAAGCCAGAAGTCCAAATATTACGTGATGTGAAATCTCCCAACGTTTTCAAACACCCTGAGGATGTAGTGATGTCTGGGGAGTGAGTGAGCATAAGCTCCGAGAGTCAATAATGCTGAGGTTGGAAACCTGCTCCAAAGCTGAAGATGTCACTACTCAGCCTTTTTTGCATCTGGGTGGTCATGTGACCACTTCTTACCAATGGACCATGAGTGGAGGTGATGTGTGGCACTTCCAGGAAGAAGTGGCTAAAAAGAGGGTCCCCCCCATCGATGTGCTGCTCACGCAGAACCTCGGTAGTCCCAGTGAGATGGTGCATCCCGGACTTGGAGGAGGCAGAACTACGAGGTGGAAAGAGCCTGGGTCCCAGGCGCCCGACCAGAGGCACCAGATGTTTAAGATAGAAATAAACTCTTCCTGGGTTAAGTTCCGGATTTATCTTTCACAGAAGGCAGGGTTATCTGGATGAATACATGTGGATTTGCCATCCTTTCTTTGTTCTGGAAACCCTTGTGCTGTGGGTACTGACTGCCATTCCAGTGTAGGAATGGAAGAGCAGCAAAGTGAAAGAACTTGCCCCGTTCATAGAAACGACAGTGCAATGGAGCAGAGGCAGGCACCCCCGTCTCTCTGACCCACAGTCCGTGCTTTTTAGCCTCCTCCGTGTATCGCAAAGTTAAACAGATACTACTGGTGCCCTGTTTGTGTCCTCTGAGCATTTAATGTCCCAGCACGTGCCCGGGGGCTTTCCCTCAGCCCTTCACGGGCAGGTTGGAAGTGCCGAGCTGTCATCTTTCCGGGAGCAGCCCTTGGCCAATGAAGGATGAGAGTTGGTGAGTAAACGCCACAGCTCCCTCACCTGCCGGCAGGAGGATGGATGGAGGGTGTCTTCTGCTGGGCCTCCTGGTGGCCCCGGGGCGGGGGGCAGGGGCGGGGGTTGAGTCCTGGTTGCCCCTGATGGCGAGCTGCTACATAACTTACCTTTTATCAGCTTCCCTCCTTCTCCTGTCCCACTTCCCCACTCTCCGCCTGGTGCCTCCTGGGTTCCTTTTACAAACCGCAGGTGCACAAATTCTTTTCTCAGGGTCTGCCTTTGGAAAGCCCAACCCAAGACACAAAGTATGGCTTGCACATCCTGGAGACATGTAAGCTGACTTCAGGTGGTACTGGGGAACGTTTAAAGCTCAACAGCTCCCGTGTGGATTTAAACAACTGTTTAGGACATAATAGTAGAGATAACATATAAATTGTGAAGGTGGTAGTTGTGTTTTTGCCCTGGCAAGAATGTACGCATGTAGTTTTAATTTTTTTTAATGTGTATGTATTTGAGAGAGAGAGGGAGAGAGAGAGAGAGAAAGGGAAGGGAAAGGACAGAGAGAGACGGAGACAGAGAATCCCAAGCAGGCTCCACATTCTGCACAGAGCCCGACATGGGGCTTGAACCCACGAACTGAGAGATCATGACCTGAGCTGAAATCAAGAGTAGATGCTTAACTGACTGAGCCACCCAAGTGCCCCATAGTTTTTTTTTTTTTTAAGTTTATTTATTTTGAGAGAGAGAGAGTGCAAGCGGAGTAGGGACAAAGAGAGAGGAGAGAGAATCTGAAACAGGCTCCACATTGTCAGTGCAGAGCCTGATGTGGGGCTTGAACCCACAAACTGTGAGTTCATGACCTCAGCTGAAATCAAGAGTCTGATGCTTAACCGACTGAGCTGCCCAGGGGCCCCCAAGCACCCCTTAGTTTTAATTTTCTCTCCCAGCATCGGCGTGGCTGGACTCCCCTTTCTGCCAGGACTGCCAGAAAGTTCAGAGAGAAATCAGCTTGATTGCATTTTCTCCCCTGAAGAAGGGCACACTTCTGACGTGGTTTCTCATCTTTCTGAGTTCACATTTGACTAGTGTCTGTTGAGTCACTAGTATTGGCTGCGTTAGAATGTTGTCAGGAAGTCGGAAACGTATTATAAACAAAGGATGTCATTAAGTATAGGGGTTTTGGAATCGGATGTACGTGGATTCAAATCCCAGCCCCACAACCTGGGGACCTTGAGCAATCACACCACGCCTTGCACCCTCGGCTTCCTTAATCTATAAATGTGGATGACAGGGGCCTACTTCCTAGTGAGGATCAAATGAACTGAATCCATATAGATCACCAAGCAGAGCTTGTCAGCTGGTAAGTGTTCAATGTTAACGATTATGATTATTACCTTTATAGGGACTATCATTCCAATGAGGCAAGGAGCAGACTTGGAGAACCCTGTATACCCAATATCAGGTGCAATCCTGAGCCCAGTTCTCAGGCCAGATAATCAGGAATGGAAAGACCACCATCGCCAAGCTAGGCTGAAGCTCTGTGAAGGCAAGGAGCATGTCTGTGTTGTTTGCCACAAAATTCCTAAGACCTGGTCTGGTGCCTGTCACCTACTCAACACAATTAACCCTTGAACATGAGCGTTAGGGGCACCAACCCCCTGTGCAGTAAAACATCCGTGTATAATTTGTGACCCCCTCCCCAAAATTAGCAAATAGCCTCCTAAAGACTGGAAGCCTTACTGATAACATAAAACGGTCAATTAACTGTTAACATATTTATGTTGTGTGTATTATGTTAAAATAAATATGTTAACAATTGACATATTTGATATCATATGCACCGTATACTATATTCTTACAATAAAGTAAGCTAGAGAAAAAGAAATGTTATTTAAAAAAAAAAAAAAACATAAGGAGGGGCACCTGGGTGGTTCAATCGGTCGAGCATCCCACTCTTAATTTCGGCTCAGGTCATGATCTCACAGTTCGTGAGATCGAGTCCTACATCAGGCTCTGCGCTGACAGCATGGAGCCTATTTGGGATTCTCTGTCTCCCTCTCTCCCTGCCCCTTCCCCTCTCTCTTTCTCTCTCTGTCAAAATAAATACATAAAAAAAAAAAAGTATCATCTTTAAAAAAAAGAAAATAAAATCTTAAGGAAAATACATTTCCTGTCTTTATCCCCCAAAAATCTGCATGTAAGTGGACCCATGCAATTTAAACCTGTCTTGTTCAAGGGCCAACTGGATTTACTGGATGAATGAATGAACGAACAAACGAACGAACGGCTCCACTGGACCAGGACACGGAGCTCTGTCTGTCGGAGCTGTGTGGCAAGAGTGTCACAGGGCCCTTGAAGGCCTTCTTGCTGTGAGTTTCAGGGCCCAGAGGCATACTTTTCTCTCATAGCAACCCAGACCGGACTGCGTCCCATTCTATAGCTAAGAAGACGGAGACACAGAGATACAAAGCAGTTTGTCCAAAGTCACGCAGGTAACGAGTGAAGAAGCCCCTGGGTCAGCAGGACGCCCCTTCCTCCCCGCCGGACTCCATCTGCCCTCCTGGGCCCGGAGTCCAATTCTTCCCAGAGAAACAAGCTTATTTCATTCTCTTCCTCACTGACCACAAAGACTCAGTTCTGTCCTCAGAAATGTTTGGAAAGTTTTATTTAAATGTCTTGTGTTCCCTTTTAACCAACACCAAAAAGAGAAAAAAAGAAAAATTTGCCATTCCAAACAGGGGTGTCGCTTCAGAGAGGAGTGGGCGTGCGTGTTAAGAGCTGGGAAGTGTCCGGCCACCCTGGGGTTGGATGGCCAGTCCCAGTTTACTTCCTGGGAGCCCCTGGCGGCCTCGGAATGAGTGAGCAAACCCCCATCCTGCAGGGAAGGACTCGGTCTCCCCTGCGGGTAGGGACATGAGCATGATGGGGCCTGGTGGTTCCAAGAGGGGAGGGGAGTGGGAAGGTCAGATCCGGAATGTTCCATGGAAGCTTCGGGGCCTCCAGGCCTGGAGAAATATGTTTGCTAGAAAAATAAGATGCTTTGAGAATTTCGGCAGTCTGTGTTCTCTGCCTGCCCAAGAGAAACCTACTCTGTTGGCCAAAGGGGCAGCAGGGAGGGAGCAGAGGCCGGAGGCCAGGAATGGGTCTGGTGCCAGTGGAGGATTCCAGAGGGGAGCGAGGCGGGCAGCAGACTTTGGTTTCCTGGGTCCTCTTTCTGGCAGCTGTTGAGGCTGTGAAGGCCCCCCGCCTCCCCAGCCCTTGAGGTGTGGGCTCCCAGGTGGTGGGCAGTGCTGAGAGAGGGAGGCTGGCCATCTGTCATAGGCTAGTGGGTGCCTGGGCCACGGGCCCTCAGAACAGGATGCCCAAGGAGGGCAGGGCCAGCAGGAGGAACAGGGGACCCGGTGAAGGGCCACCTGCCGAGCTGGCCGAGGCACAGTGGTCAAGGTTGGCACCGATGCAGGCCGCGTAAGCCATCACGTGGGGAATGTAGTTCTGCTCGTGGACGCCATGTAGCAGGTGCGCCATGGGACCCTTGGCGAAGACCGCCACGTCCTCCCCACCGTGGGTCTCATGGCGCAGGGGCACAGCAGACTGCGCCTGGTAGTTGTTGTGAGCTGTGGGCCAGAAGAAACACTTGCTGAGAGCCTGCCAGGGGACTGGCAGTCTGCAGCCACTTCCCCCCCGCTCTTTCAGGCTGGTTCACATGCCCTCGTTTCATAGAGGAGGAAACCGAGGCTCAGTGCCGGGAAGTCATTTTGTGTAAGGCCACGGGATTTGGGCCTGAGTCCGTTCTGACACAGAAGCCTGTACCCTCAACCCCCAGAAGAGAAAAATCAACCTCAGCTGGGCTGTTTCAATTAGAAGGGAACAGTCAACCCGGGAGAGCCTCCTACCATTGGCTGCACAGTTAGACCCCCATGGGCTACTGGGGCCATCATGAGCAAATGAATATTCAACAGGAGGGAACCAGATGAATACACTGAGAAGGCTCAGATTTTGGAATATTATATAGCCCATAAAGATGGTAGTGTAACACAGCAGGCACCTGCATGTGCCAGGCACTACACGAAGCTCCTCAGACCCAGTTAGTCCTTCAGACAACCTTGGGAGCTAGAATTCTTTTAAGGAGGAAAGGGAAGCTGGGGAAGACCACGTTGCATGCCCAAGGTCACAGAGCTGCTCGATCGTACAAGGGGGTTTGAACTGGGATTGCTCTGACTCAAGTCCTGGCTCTTAGGAGACCCCTGACCTTGGGGTCTCCTACAGGGAGCCTGCAGGGTTCCCAAGCCCATCCCCAAGGGGCACCGTGTCCCCTCCCAGCTCTGGACTGTGACAATCTCACCGTAGTCCACCATGGAGACGTTCTCTCGCTCACCACCTACTACCTTGTAGCCAGGCCCATTGCCATACAGGATGGAGGTGAAGGGCTTCTTATCTGTGTCACTCACCATGGGGGCCAGACCTGCACAGAAAGGCATTGGCCCCGGAGTCATGTTGGAGTCCCCAAGCCCCAGCCTGGCAACCCTCAAGTCCCCTTTGAACTACTCCATGGAGCCACCTTCTAAACCTGGCTTACTTCCAACTAACCACCCCTCGGTTTTCACTGTGCCCACATCCCCCTCATCTGGTATTCCACCTGTCCGTCTGTCCATCCACCCAGCCCTCACCAGTCCATCCATCCATCCTCTCATTCTTCTATCCACCCATCACACAGGTAGCCACCCATCCACCCACGCATGCGCTTGACCCTACACCCCCCACCCATCCGTAACTTCTCTGTCCTACCCAATTCTCATGGATCCCACACGGGCCAGGCCCCGAGCTTGCTGGCTCTCCCACCCTGCGCCTGCTCCCAGACGGGCAGCCCTGGGAGTGCCCCGTGTCCACCCCAACAGCGGCCCACCTACCAAAGATAGAGTTGCCACGGGGGGTATACCCGCCGAAAGTGAAGACATGGGAGTGGTCTGCAGTGACGATGGTCAGTGTGTCTTCCACGGACGTCATGGCGCCTGCCCGTCCAATCGCCTGGTCCATTTCTACTGCCTCATGCAGCGCCTGCTTGGCCTTGCCTTCATGATGCCCGTGGTCAATCCTGCCTCCTTGAGACACCGAGGCAGAGGGCTCGGGTGAAGGGGACGGAAGATCGGTGCCCCCAGGCCCCACCACACTACTGCTGGATTAACCTTTCTCTGATGGGCCCCGTGTACCACGCCAGGCACTTTATGCGGCGTTCAACCTTTACAGCGGCTCAGAGAAGGTAGGCTGTAGACCAAGGGCTCATGCACAGAGAGAGCAAAGCCAGATCCACCTGACTGAAAACTTTGTGCTCTGTCTGTGACCCCATGGGGCTCTCAGGGCAGCATCTTCAGCTGCTTGAAGGAGTCTGAGACCTCAGACAGACAGAGAAGGGAACCAGCAAGCCTGAGGTCCTACCGAGTGCCAGGCACAGCAAGCCGGTGTCTTATTTCCCCGTAACAACAATCCTGGGCAGAAATGGGCACAACCGGCCCCATTTACAGATGGAGCAAATGAGGCCTGGGGGCAGAAGTGACGCGACCAAGGTGGGCGTAGCGGGATTTGAATTCAGGCACGACTCTCATTCTCAGTGCCCGTGGCAAGCCTTCATAAAGGCCTCTGAAGCCTGGATCCTGTGCCGCCTCTCCTATATGAGCGCAAGATGCTTGGCTTTGAGCCTGGCTTTAAAGGTCATGGCTCAGGGCTACATGACCTGAGGGGACCCCTCCTTGTCTCTAACAGGAGAAGGATGCCTGAGTGGACACTCCCAACTCTGAGGGTCCTGAGCCGGGGCGGCCTGGCCGCCCTCCCTTCCCACTGGCCTGAGCCTCACCACTCTGGCCTGGCAGGCTGGCAGGGTGGGTCCTCCCTTTGTTGTGGCTCTGGGAGCAGTCACAAAGAGAAATGCTCCCAGGGGAGCCTGTGCTCACCACCATTGGTTCCTGGCTGGGTCCTTGGCGTCAGAGGCCTGTTCAGGCCAGGCTGAGACCTGCCATGCTTAAGTGGGAACCCTGGGGTTTGGCGAGAAAGCGGCCAAGCCGGCTTGGCTGCCACTGGCCTCTGGAAGGCAGAGGGGCCTGAGTGTGTGTATATGTGTGGTGAGAGTATATGTGCAAGTGTGTGTGTGTGTGTGTGTGTGTGTGTGTGTGTACCTCTAGAGTTCAGTGAGGCAACATCAGGAACCACAGAAGACAATGGCTATTAGAACTTTGGAAGATTCCGGAAACTTTATCACTTCCTCACACTTCCTATTGTTATTGACTTAGCTATTGTGTAATCATAATAATGGTAATAATAGAAACACGGAAGATTTATTCTCTGCTGGGCCCTGTTCCAAGTACTTTATGTCTCTGAACGCAATGGATGCTAATAACACTTCGAAGACTATTTTTGGCCTCATTTTACAGAAATGTACAGGTAGAGGCCGCAGCAGCAAAGAACACAAGCCCGACTCCAGTGCTTCCCATCAGCGCTGGGAAACCCTGTGAACGTTGGTACGCAGCACTGCCAATCCCCAAAGTTCTGGCTGTCCCAATCTGGGGGACCCGGGACATCCCAGGGCCTGCCCTGGGTCTCCTTTCAGGCACAGGACTCACGAATCTGACGCTGGCCCCACACGTGCCTAGGAACGGCAGATACGCACCATCCAGCTGAGGGTTCCCGCAGACTGATGGGCGTGTGTGGACGAGGACCCCGGGCCTGTTCCTTGAGGCCAGCCAGGCAGCCGCTCAGATGCAGGGGGGTCCATCAGGGCCTACTAATTTGTCTTTTGGAAGGAGTGAAGCTCAGGGGCCTCGGGGGAAGGCTCCTGGGAAGTCTTCTTGGACTAGTCAGCCTGACGGGCCATCCTCAGGCCCAAAGGAGAAGGGCTTGCTGGGCTGGGGGCTTCAACACCCTGCGTACCCCATCTTCCCCAAAAGGAATCTCCTTCCCCCCAAAAGTAGACAGCTGTCTACCCCATCCCCCGACCCCAGGAAGCTCCCCGGGAAGTGGCCCTGAGGCCAAACCTGGGGCCATACCTTCCACCAGCAAGAAGAAGCCTTTGGGGTTCTTGCTCAGGATCTTGATGGCAATCTCCACCATCTCAGAGAGTGACGGGTCAGTCGTGCTGTTCCTATTCAGCTCGTACTGCATGTCCCCCGGCTCAAAGAGACCTGAGGGCACAGGACGATATGGATGGTGAGTTCTCATGACTCTGCAAGGAGGGCCCCGAAGGAGCCCGGGCTATCTCAGGGAACGCAGGTTGGGCGCATACAGCTTGGGGTGAGAGCAAGCAGGGGGGCAGGGAGAAGCTCCTGTGGGCCCAAATGTGCCCAGTGCTTTGAGAACATGCCTCCTTTTACCTTTGCAGCCACACTATGGGGAAGGGCTCACCGAAGTCCATTTTACAGAGAAGGAGACTGAGGCACCGGTGCTCAGTAGCTTGGTATCTTCGGCTGCTAAGTGGGAGATCTGGGACTTAAGCCCATCAGCCCAGCCCCAAGCCTGAAGGCCTCCAGGCATGGCACCACAGCCCCCAGGCTGAGGGCATGGATTCAATGGGGGCAGATTGCGTGTGCACCTACGCGTCATTTACAGGTCAGGTGTGAAGGGTATAGTGTCCTGTGTGGTAAAATGGTAGAAGGTTTGGCTCACGTCTTGGTTTCCTCACTTGTGAAATAAGACTGGTCCATTCTTTGATCATGTCACAAGATTCCACATGTACCGGGGTGGTATTTCTAGTCCTAGATGTTCTTTTAGAACACCTTACCCCTTCTGTGAGTGGGGGCACAGTCAAGCAAGAGCTCTAATGGACAGAATGCTCACCGTGTGCCACAGGCCGTCCTAAGTGCTTTGGAAGCACATGGGTGCCAGCCTCCAAGATGGCACCCAATAGTCCCCGTCTTCTGGAATTCACGCCCTTGTGTGTCCCCTCCCACACCAAGACTATCCTGTGTGTCCAACAGAATACTGCAGACATGATGGTATGTGACTTCCAGGCCAGGGCATAAAATATTACAGCCTTAGCCGTGCATACTCTTCTGAGGGAGGCCAGCTGCCATGTTATAAGGACACTTCTGCAACTCTATGGAGAGCTCCATGTGGCGAGGAACTGAAGCTTCCTGACAACAGCCTGCGCCAACTTGCGAACCTTAGGAGTGAGCCATTACGGAAGCCCCAGCCCCAGTCAAGCCTTCGGATGACTGCAACCTCAAGGGAGACCCAGTGGAGACTGCAACCCATGGGAGCTGCTCCCAAATTCCTGACCCCCAGAAACTGTGTGAAGTAATAATGTTAACTCGTATTTTAAACTGTTAAGTTTGGAGATCGTTTACTACACGGTAACAAGTAATTTATTTATTTATTTTTTAAATGTTTATTTTTGAGAGAGACAGACAGACAGACAGACAGAGCATGAGTGGAGGAGGGGCAGAGAGAGAGGGAGACACAGAATCCAAAACAGGCTCCAGGCTCTGAGCTGTCAGCACGGAGCCCGAGGCGGGGCTCGAACTCCAGAATGGCGAGATCATGATCTGAGCCAAAGTCGGTCGGTTGCTCAACCAACCGAGCCACCCAGTCGCTCCAACAAGTAATTTACACAGTGCATTGGCTCACGTGTACTCATGGCAGCCCTGAGGTAGGCCCCATCATTAGCCTCATTTTACATTATTCCTACTCTACAGAAGAGAAAACTGAGGCGCTGAAAGGAGAAACCACCCGCTCAAGGTTGCAGAGCTCATATGTGGTAGAGTGGGATTTGAACCCAGCACTCTGGCTCTAAGATCCATGAGTGGGCCTGTTGTGCTGCATGGGAACATGTATAACTCTACACACCTGTGTGTGCTATAGGGTGTGTGCTGTGTGACCCAGGCAAGCAGAGGGCTGTGTGTGTGTGTGGTCTGTCTAGGGGATCCTCCCAGGTGCCCAGCTTTGAGCCCATAACCTCCAATGATACACCCAGGACCTAGAGGTATGCTCTTTGGAAAAGGTTTGTAGGAAATTTTGCCACCACTCACTGGGCACAGCAGCCAGGTGGGAAAGGGGACCCAGGTGTCGGCGTGGTGGTGCTCAGGGCCTCATTCCACCTCACCAGGGCCCTGGCTCCCCACTCCCCGGGGGACATCCCCCAGTCAAGACCAGCAGAGACGACCCGGCCGGCTTCTGCCCTGGCCACACAGCAGGGCTGGCTCCAGGCCTCCTACCCCAGCCGGGGTTTGGATTTACCTGGGCCCTGATGTTAATGAGATGAGTGAGATGCCACAGGTCCCTTCCCCTACCTGAGCGTTACTTTTCCTTTGTGCTCAACGGAACCGTTCACTTTGCACAGCCAGCAGATTTCAGGCCCAGTTCTATGAACCAGACCCCCTTCCTCACCTCTCCCAGGTCCTTGACCTGGGAGCAAAGGTCCCTAAGTAGAGGGAGGGCTGGGACCTTGGCCCCTCAGGTGCTGGACTCACAGCCCCAGCCCCAGGGCACCCAGCTGGGTGTCCCCTACTCCACACCCTCCACTTACCCAAGAGGTAGTCCACGCTGTAGGGGTCAAGGGTCAGGAGTTCGGTGCGGTTCCAGACATAGTGGGAGTGCTAGGAGGAAAGGCCAGTGTCAGCCACGTGGGAGCTGGGGGGTTGGGAGGACAGAGCCCAGTGGGTCTCAGGGACCGGGGCACATATTTGTTTCCTTCAGTCATTTACTAACCCCTCCCTGAGGACCTCCCATCTCTGCCTTCAAGAAATGACATATAGGCAATTCTAATGCAAGGGAAGAGAATTCCGAGAGACCAGGGGGCACTGTGGGCCCAGAGGCAGGATCAGGGAGGGCCTCCTGGCGCAGGTGATGTCCTAATGGGGCCCTGGAGGACAAGAAGCCATCGATCAGCCTGGGGTCAGGGAGGAGAGTTTCAAATAGCAGGGAGGGATCATGGAGCCAAGAAGAGGAAGGTGCAGGTCACCAGGGGCCTTGAGCACCCACTGAGGGGTGTGGGCTGTGTGTGTTCTAGAAGCTATGGAGAGCTAAGGAGGAAGTAAAACCCTAGGTCTCCCCCAGCAACCTCATCTAAGAGGCTGATAAAGGAAGTGCTGCTTCCCCAGGACAGAGGCCGCAGGAAGAGGCTGGCTGACTTAACTGGAGATGTCACCACTCAGCACCAGAGCCAGGGGCTACAGTACCGCCAAGACTCAGCTGTGCATCCTCAGGACAGCCCCTTGCCTTCTCTGGGCAATGGCATTGGGATCTGTGGTTTTGGAGCCTCAGTGACTGTTAGGGAAGGAGGGCGGGAAGGCTGAGGAAGTGGGGTTCCCCACCCCCGCTTTGCTGAGCTGGTTCTCCTGTGTGACCTCATTCAGGTCTCACGTCAGCCCTACGAGGGAGATACTGTTATTCCCATTTTGCAGACAAGGATACTGAGTCACAGATGACAGAGCCACTGGGAGTCTGACTTCAGCATCCACTGTTCAGGCATGAATTTCGAGGTATGTATGGCCTACCTGGGAACCCACAGGGACACCCTGTCCGTTGACTGGTGTGGGTCCTGTCTCTCCCTCTTGGAGTCCAGATTGAGCTCCAGGGTTAAGCACCTGCCCAGGCCAGAAGGACTAAATCCTAGCCCCATGTCCCGCACAAAGAAACTGAGGCTGGGAGGGGCAGTGTCTTTCTGGCTTGGGCCAGGAAGGGGCTCGGCCCGGCCAGAGCTGACTCAGAGGAACAGAAAAGGTTCAAAGCGGCTCAGTCCCACCCTCATCTACCCTGTGGGGGCCATCCCCAGGCCCCTGCCTCCACCTCACTCTTGGCCCAGCCCCATCCCACAAGGCCTCCCTGGGGGCCAGTCCTGGAACCCTCAGAAACCCAACCCCAGAGTGACATCAAAGTGGCTCCCAGGCTGCTCCCCACTGTCTTCAGCCCTGACCACAGTCATTTCCAGACCCCAGCTGCCCCAGGCCCAGCGGCCGCCAGAACCACTCCAGGGAGCCAGCGCTCAGGCCCTTCCAACGCTCCAGCCTCCCGTCCCCAGCACGTGCCCTCACCAGGGCCAAAGCCAACTCAAGATGGACGGCTTCCACCTCCCACCGTGGCTCACACCCTCCCCTTCCTGCCACCTCCTCCTCTACTCCTCCTCCTCCTCAAGGCTTCTCAGCCCCTCCCTGTGGTCTGTCCCCTCTGGGTTCCCGTAGGTCCTGGGCTTCCAGCCATCCAAGCACACAGAGATCCACATTCCTTTGACCATCTGATTCATCCCTTGGAATTCATGCCCGGCGAGGGGTCCCACACACAGTAGGGTCTCAAGCGGCCTCAATGTCCATGCAGGTGACTCTCTGGCCCCCTCTCTTCACTGCCTAGTTCTCCTGGGTGCCCTCCTCTGAAGGGAGGGATTAATTGAGCATGTATTATGTGCCATTCATGTATCTGTTAGATCATCGGAGCCCCTCAAGGTAAGAATTATGACCCCCCACTTACAGAGGAAGAAACAAACTGAGATTCAGAGAGAGGTTCCCCAGAGCCCCATTCCTGCAGCCACCTGGCCCCTCAATGGGTTACCTTGTGTCTCGGTTTGAAGCTTTTCCAGATGTCAACGAGGTTCAGGCCGTCCAGCCTCGTGCCCCTGGCCTTCTCGTCCATCTCATACTCCACATCGGTTCTATTCTTGGGGAACATGTACTTCCGGCCACCCCCCATGATCACCTAAAGGGGACAGGAAACATCAGTACCCCAGGGTTCCAAGCCTCAAGAGCTGGGCTCCTAAAGACACCGGGAATAGTGTGAATGCTTCTCCAGCTTAGAGAGTCTTTTTTTATTTTTTTACATTTATTTATTTTTGATAGAGACAGAGCACAAGTGGGGGAGGGGCAGAGAGAAAAAGGAGGCACAGAATCCGAAGCAGACTCCAGGCTCCAAGATGTCAGCACAGAGCCTGATGCGGGGCTCGAACCCACAAACTGTGAGATCATGACCCGAGCCGAAGTCGGACGCTTAACCGACAGAGTCACCCAGGTGCCCCTCCAGCTTGGAGAGTCTTGGTTCCAGTCCACACTGCCTGCCCTGAGCCTCTGCTTTTCCAAGCGGGGAGATGAAATCATGAGTCTATTGAGACCATGGTTTGGGGCTTCTGGGTGAAATACTAGAGGTACTGGTAACTTCTCCTACTTGGTTTTCCAGAAGCCTGACTCAGCTCCCACTTGCATAAGATAACATGTCTACAGAGGACTAACTGCATGTCAGGTACTAAACACTCCAGGTACATTTTTTTTTTTTTAACTTTTTAAAATGTTTATTTTTGAGAGAGAGAGAGAGAGACACAGAGTGAGCAGGGGAGGGGCAGAGAAAGAGGGAGACACAGAATCGGAAGCAAGGCTCCAGGTTCCGAGCTGTCAGCACAGAGCCCGACGCGGGCTCAAACCCATGAACCGCGAGATCATGATCCGAGCCGAAGTCGGACGCTTAACCAACTGAGCCACTCAGGTGCCCCTTCAGATACATTATCTTAATCCACTTCATACCAAGGCTGCAGGGGAACCTGTGTCCCCATTTTCCAACTAAAGAAAGAGGAACAGAAATGTGATCTTTCTCCCCTAAGGCCACACAGTAAGGGACACGGCCAGGATTTGATCATGAGGCTTCCCTGACCCCAGCACTGGGATCCTGGTGCATCTGCAGGGCCGAGGACAGGGCCTCCAAGAGCCTCCTCTCCCCTGTGGGAGACAGAATGCCACAGGCGAGAGGCCTCTGCCAGGGAGGTCTCGGGACAGCCCAGCTGGAAGCCTGGGCAAACAGTGGCCGGTGCTCACGTCTGTGTAGTCCCCGCCAGGCTAATTTTACTCACCACGGCTGGCGTGCGCGGGCGGACGGACGCGGGACTGTTTGTTTTCCTTGGGAGTCCATGTTTGAAGTCCTGACTATTTTTAAAATGGGGCCAAGAACACAACAGCCGCCGCCTGCGGTGACCGCCACACCGGTGTCCTCCTGTCACCGCGGGCGCCAGGCCAGGCCGCCGCCCCTCGACACCTTGGGAGAGCAGAACCCGGCCATGGCTGGCCTCAGCTCCACTGTCCCAGGCCTGGCATTTCCTAGTACTGTTCTCGCCCTTCCGCTTCATTCCCTCCTCAGAACCCAGGGGTCCGGGCCGACGGTGGAGGTGGGGATGGCACCCGCGGCCACCCTGGGTCTCGGGGAGCTGGAAAGGGCACGGGCTTGGAAGTCCAACTTGGGTTTGACTCTGACTCTATTGCTTACTGACCAAGGGCCGGTCACTTCACCTCTCTGAGCCTCGGTTTCCTTATCTGTAAAATGGAAGTAACAACCACCCACAGGATTGCTAAGGAAGGAAATGCAGTGATGCGATATAGTCCCAGCACCCGGGTGCAGCCCCAGTGGGCAGTGTTCTCGTTACCAGAAGTAGTGGATATCAGAGTATTTCCAGAGAGGCGAGTTCCTCACTGCCAGCCCCAGCCAGGAGCTCTGGGGGCAGGGCAGGCTGCGAGGGGAAGGAGAGGGGACCCCGGGTCACCGGCCCCGGCTCCCCACCCCTGTTCCCACAGAACCTGACCCCTTGGCATTTTCAGAGTGGAAAATGAAGCCCCCAATCTTCTTGCCTGGAGCCTCATCATTTCCAGCCCCAGCAGGGACTTCACACGCTCATTAAACTCCCAAATAACAGACTTGCTGTTTGGCTTTGGGGTTTGGGTTTGTGTCTTTCTTTCTTTCTTTCCTTTTTTTTTTTTTAGCAAAAGATATTTATTTTCAGGGCGGACACCAGGAGTTGTGTTTCATGTGCAGCCGGGGGGCTGGGGGGCTTTGGGAAGGTTGAGATGCAGGAGCGGACGGGAGGGAAAAGGGCGAGAGGAGAGAGGAAGGAGGGCAGTCTTCACCCTGGCCCACCTCTTCACTCATGCCCCAGCTGACGCCCCGGCGGCCTGAGGACCCCCGTCCACCCTCACCCCATGGAGAACTCTTCCCTAAGCTCCTGTCCCCCTCTCCGGCTGTTCCTGGCACATCTCCCCAAGGAGCAGCCCCGTAATTACACCCTGCACTTGTACAACAAATGTTCTCACATCCATGACCTCATCTCGGCCTCCAGCGGCCCCGGGAGGGGGCAGGTGGGGCTCTCTAGTCTTGTTGCACAGGTGGGGAAACTGAGGCTCAGGAAAGAGAAGCAGCTTGCCCCAGGATGCGCGTCAGGTGGAGGCAAAACCAGGACAGAGGCTCAGATACAGATACAGGCTCACGAGGAGGGATCAACGGGACTGTTGGTCCTGAAATGGGGTGCTCAACCCACCGCCTGGGAAAAGGAAGTCATGGGTGGGTAGAAGGGCCTTGGAGGCTGGGGGGAAGCATTGCATGGGGGACAGAGGCAGGTCTGGGAGCCAGTGCAAACTGGCTGGTGTCTGGTGGTGGTAGAAGCAGGTGAGGTGTAGGTGGGACCCGGGGGCTTTCTTTGAGTCTCGCCGAAACCCCATTTTAGGTTCAGGGAGCTAAAGTCCCCTTGCCCCCTCACCAGACCCCAGCAGTGGGGTAACAAGAGCCTAAAAAAAGAACAGCTGGACATTCTCATGTAAGAACAGAGTAGGGACCCCTCTGAGCACCACGTGGGCAGTATCTGGGCTGTAGGTGTGCACCTGCACGCCTAAGCCTGCTCAGTCTGCCGAAGCTATGTTGCAGGGCAGGGGTATGTGGCTCGTGCATAAGGCTACCACTTTCTGAGCCCTCACTAGGTGTCAGGACTTACTCAACTCTGAGGGATTATTTTATTTGGATCTCTCAATGGGCTTACAAGTTAGGTACGTTTTACAAACGGGCCATAAAAGGAATGGGTATAGAGGTTAAGTAACTGACCCAGGGTCACACAGCTAGCAAGGATTTGAAGCCAGGGAGTTTAAAAAACGAGAGCTTGTGCTAACCACGGCCCATACCACCCTTCCTCTGGGTTCGCTAGTTGAGTGCGTGGGACACGTGCCTGTCAGTGCACGTGTGAGTGTGCAGGGCAGGTACTCCCCTCAGATGCCCACTGTGTCACCCCTACTTCCCCGTGTGGGGGTGGGGGGCTGGTGGTGCAGCGCCAGATTCCAATTTACAGAATAATCCCTGGGCGCCTGATTCTTGGGGTGTGGTGGTATAGCCACATCAGGGTTTATCCCTCGGCCCCACCGCGGAGAAAGCTTCCAGCGCTTCCCTGCCCCAACCGCAAATCCCCTAATGGGCTGGGAGCCTCCCAGGTGTGTGGGGAGCCAGGCCGAGCTGCTTTTCCTGAGCCAGCAGAGGCCTGAGGCCCAAGGCCCGAGACCCACCAGAGGCCCGGCCTCACAAGCCCGCCCGTGCCCGATTGAGCTGCACCCCCACACTCGCCTCGATGTCCCTGACGTTGTGCATGAGCTGGTAGGCGATGTCCTTGCAGCCCTGACTCAGGGCCTCCGGGGGCATCTCGTTGTCTGAGTACCAGTCGCGGTCAGCAGAGTGGGCGTAGGCGGCACTGGGGGTGGCGTGGTTCACTCTCGTGGTGGTCACAATGCCCACAGATTTGCCTGGGGTGTGGGAGAGGACAGTTGGCTTTGTCTGGGAATGGGGGTGTCCCAGCTGCCTTCTCCCTCCCTCTCCTGACTAAAGACTGGCTTCCCGTCAGTTCAACAGACTGCCTGGGCCTCAGTCTCCCCACCAGTACTGAAGGAAGGGGTTGGTAGGGGGAGTGGTGGCTTCTGAATATCTGGGCAGCACAGCTCAGACACTCTGCCTCTGTGGCCCTCCCCTTCTTGAGAGCCCTCAAGCTGTGAGCACCTGAGCCAGAATCCTCCCCTCCATCACACACCCCACGGACCCTGCCTGGGTCCCCTGCAAGAACACAGGGGCTCTCCTAGGGGCCCTCGGGTGGTGTGGCTCTGTCACTTTCCCAGTCAGCCTCATACTCTGACCCCAGAGTTCCTGGGACACGGGCCAGGGCCTCCCCTGCTTCCAGGGAGAAGAAGGGAGAAGTAGACACTGAACTCCCACCGGGCTACGTCCCTTACCTTTTCCTCACACCAGATGTATGAGGGGGCAAGGTTTTCATGCCTGTTTTATAGTCAAATAAATAGACTCAGGGAAATGAGCCGGGACCAGAACCACAGCTGAGTAACCCCCTAAGCCACTAGCCCACCCTGTCATGGAAGGGGTCCCATGAATATCTCACAGATGCCCAGACATCAAAGCTGGAAGATCCCTGGAGAGCATCTTTCTCTGCCCTCTCCCCATTATACAGTGGGGCAGACTGAGACCCAAATACAGCTGGGCCCCATTCCCTGCCACTACCCCCACTCACCAGAGTCCTTGGCCCAGCGCAGGACGGAGGTGACTTCGTTCCCCTGAGTTGTGTTGCACTGGGTTCGCTGGGTGGCTGCGCTCACCCCCACGGTGCCCTCGTTGGCCTTGACCCCACATAAGTAGGCAGTGGCGGTGCCTGCACTGTCCGGGACCTGAGCGTTTGTGTTGTATGTCTGCAGGTGGGAAAGGAGGGGCAGGAGTCGGCCGGGCCTTGCTGGTGGCCTTCACGTCACCCCCACTCACACCGTGGGGGCTGGGGCATGATGGAGACAGAGGCCTCCTATGGCCTTGGCTGAGCCCTGCTACCTGCAGAGGTCCCCCAGAGCCACAGCATCACCTGGCTGCCAGCTTCCTGCCCCCACTCCCTGTGCCCTGGCAGCCAGGGCAGCAGGAAGGGGTGAATACAACCCTCCAACATGCAGAGGAGTGGGGGCTGGTCACTCAGGCCTTCCTCAGGGTCTGGGGCTATGGGAACCAGCAACGGGGAGGGGGAAGCAAGTAAGTCCCTGAGCGGCAGGGAGGGGGGTAAGGAGGGGGCGACAGGGCTGCTGAGTTCTTGAAAAAGCGAGGTGAGGGAGGCTGGGGAAAAGGAAGGAAAAGGGAAGAGAAGCAAGATCTAGAACGGAGGAAATGGGGAAGAGCCCCCCTCCCCCATTCAGACTTCTAGCTGAGACCCTGAAACTATTTGCCCGTCTTCCTTCCCACCAGCCTGAGAGCCACGGAGAACATTCCAGGCCCTGCCATTCCCCCAGCAGTGAGCCCTGGGCCTGACCCAGAGGGTCCAGAGGATCAGTATCACAGAGCACCACCAGCACCAGCCCCTACGACCCCAGCAGCAAGAGCCGTAGGGAGAAATCTAATTCACTTCCGGAGGCGCCTGGGGAGAGAACGAACACAACGGATCCGGCGCGGAAGCATATAAACTGCGCGATTCCGTCGACAGCAAGGACAAAAGCAGAGCAGCTCATCTGCGGTGTCGGAAGCCAGTGGGCGTCGGGTGGGGGGTGGAACGAGGGACTGGAGGAGAGCTGGGGGACTCTCGGCGGCTGTCATGTTCAGTGTCGCAGCCTGGACACTGGTCATACGGACACGTGCGGTTTATACGCTGGCGCATGCACGCTCTCCTCTGTGCGCTTCATACTTCAATTGATTTTTAAATCAATGACTAAAACCCTCAAAATAAAGTCTCGGGAAGCAGCTGCTGCCATGCCCATTTCACAGGGGGGCCCACGGAGACCCCAGGAGGGCTGACCGCCTAGGCCGCAGGCTGGATTCCCCTGCCCTTCCTCGGTGCTGCGGGCTTGGGGCCGGAGCTCACCTTGGACAGGGCCACGTAAGGGAACTTGTCCATCTCCAGCCTGGTCTCCTCCCCGGGATTGTGGTGGAGCTGACCCTTGAGGATGCGGGCGGCCGTCACCGTGGAAACACCCATCCCTGCGGCAGGGGAAGGGGGCGCCTCAGTCTCTCGGGCTCCCCGCCTCTCCATCTCGGGCACCTATAGAATTCTAGTTTTGCCCGGCCTGGCTGGGCAGTGGGCACTGGAGCACGGCTCTGTAAATGTGACCAGGAGGCCCCTTTCTCCCTTCCCTCCCCAGACCCTCAGGGACCGCCTGGCAGAGCAGACCTCTTGGGTCCACAGCCTGGACCCCCATCCCCTTTAAACATGCCTCCCAGGGCCCCAGCCTCTTCAACACAGCCTGGCTCCCCAGGCCCTTCCCTGGGTGCCCCCACCCAGCCCTCTCCTTCGGGCCCCCAGGCCTCACCATCTCCCAGGAACATGATGACATTCTTAGCCACGTTGGTGTTGAGCTTCTGAAGCCTTAGGGCATTTTTCAGGGTCTGTTGAGCTTGGTCCCTCCAGTACTTGGGGTCTTTCTCTTTCTCTATATAGACAGAGAGGCAGAGTTATCCGGCAGGGATGGGGGGCAGCTTCCCATCCCCAGACATTACAGACCCCCAACTTCTCGTGCCTGAGGGCAGGACTGCCTGGACTTGGGGGAGGAAGCAGCAGCCGTCAGTCTCAGACGGCTACCAGGTGGCTTGTCGACAGTTGCCAGGCCAACCCTCCAAACAAGCCTGTGGACGCTGGGCCTTCTCCCCATGTCTCAGACTGAAGAAACCGAGGCCCAGAGATGCCAGCCACCTTGCCCAAGGCCACACAGCTCTGGCTCCACTCTCCAAAACCCATGCTGTTTCCTTCCACCCAGTAGAGACATTCTGCTAAGGCAGCAAATGAATTAACTGTGCAAGCACAATCGGGAGGGTAATGTTTAATCTGTCCGAGAGAACTACTTTCACCTGAAGGAGTCCCCAGATGTATCCAGCCATCAATGATCAACTCTGCTTGGCTTAATCATTAAAGTCAGCAGAAACCTGAGTTACCAACAGCATCGATAGCAGTACTGGAAAGCAGGACTTGCCTTTTGTTTAATGAATCAAATTTAAAGTAGCCACGCACAATCTTATTCCTGTTAGGATAAATTAGCAAAGAGCCTGTTCTGTGTCCCTAACCTTGAGAAACACTGGGAACCAGGAATGCTCTTCTCCCCGCCCCCGTCCCCGCCCCCCATGTAGTCCAGAAAGAACGCAACTGTAGTGCCCGACAGACTTCAGTGGAAACCACAACTACGCCAAGTACCCCCGTGTGGCCAGGTCACCTCCCTGAGTCTCCGTTTCCTTCCCTGTCAGATGTGGTTCTTTGTCTATTCCTCCCAGGGTCACGAGGAGGGCTGGATTCGAGAAATTGACTTCCTGACCCACAGGAGATCAACATTCCCCGCCCCCACCCCCAGTAATTCCAGGCCAGAACTGGAATCCCCCCACCCTTTATTTTTCTTTTTAAGTTTATTTTTGTTTATTTTGAGAGAGAGGTGGAGAGCAAGCAGAAGGAGGGGCAGAAAGAGAGGGAGGCAGAATCCCAAGTAGGCTCCGTGCTGTCAGCGCAGAGCCCGAGATAGGGCTCAATCTCAGGAACCATGTGATCGTGACCTGAGCCAAAGCCAAGAGTCTGAGGCTTAACTGACTGAGCCACCCAGATGCCCCCTGGAATCTGTTTCTCTTGCAAGCAGAGGCCCAGGAGCCAAGCCCACCTCCTCACCATGGCAGCCTCCAATGCTGCCCCTCTTCCGAAGGTATCTGCTGAGCTCACCCATTTCAGACCCCACAGGCGGAGTCCCCAGCTGGAGTCTGGAGAGCCTCGGCCCTTTTATCTAGCTGTATACCTTTAGGCAAGTTCTCTCCATTTGAGTTTCTGCCCCCCAGGAAAACGGGAGTGCATAGACAGTTTTAGGACTGAGATGACGTCTCAACAAATGCCTGAGCCAGTGGTTTTGATCAGGGATCCCACTGGCTCAGCGCTGGTTCCCATCTCCTTCCTGCCTCCCTCCACGCATACCACAGTGGCAAGGCTTTGGTCAAGGAGCTTCTTCGGCCATTTGGGTGCCATCTGGGTGGTGATGAACTTCTTGCCGTCTCGATTTTCCTATAACCAGGCCCTCCCTCCCCCTTCCCCAACAGCTTGGCAGACCCCCAGGGGCTGGACTGGCATCAGCCTCCCTGCACTTATTCCTTCGTCTTGACTCAAGCTCTGATCCCAGTTTGCCAGTTTTCCCACTGTGGTTGGTCCCTGGGGACTGAGAGACTGTTCAGTCTTTTTCACCAGAGCCACCCTAGGGCCTGAACCTGAGAAGGGTTTAGTGGATGTCAAACCAACTTCATTGTCAGGGGACTGACTTGAGCAATCATGGCTTTGGACAACCAAGTATCAAAAGGCCATTGTTTTTGGAGAACATTAAATGACATGCACAAATGCTCAGAATATAATGCCACATGAAAAGTACTTGTCAATGTGTACTGTATAATTCCATTCACATGAAGTTTAAAACAGGCAGAACTCATCTACGGTGGCAGGAGTGAGCCTGTGTCATTTTGGCTTGGGGGTAGGGTTGCTTGGGGAGCACACAGGAAGGCCCTTAAGTGTCCCAAGACTGGAAATGTTCTGTCTTAATCTGGGTGGTGGTTACAAGGACATACAATACGTAAAAACTCATCAAGCTATGCGTTTTAAATTGGTGCACTTTACTTTAAGCTATACTTAAAAAAGAGTGAGAGGACAAGCTAATGCCATCACACACCCAATGGAATGTCTAAAAAGGAACAAATACAAAAGATTGAATTGCTGAATATTTGAAGAGTTTTCATTTCGTTGCTTTTTCATCTTTTCACTTTTCATCCATCTGTTTCATGCACCTTTCACCCAGGTGGGCTATGAGTGCTGAGAAAGCAGGGACTTGGTCCTAGAGCCACCGCTGGTCCCCAAGGATACACACCGAAAGGCATCATGGGACCACAGAGGGGGTGATGGCCTGGGGATCCAGCAGCTCAGGTTCTATCCCTAGCCCTGACTCTCTCCCCGAGGAAGGCCAGTCCCTTCCCTGAACCCTAATTTCCTCATCTGTTGAAAATATTTTTGGGGTGCCTGGGTGGCTCAGTTGGTTAAGCGTCCAACTTTGGCTCAGGTCACGATCTCATGGTTCGTGAGTTTGAGCCCACGTCGGGCTCTGTGCTGACAGCTCAGAGCCTGGAGCCTGCTTTGGATTCTGTGTCTCCCCCTCTCTCTGCCCCTCCCCTGCTCCCTCCCTCTCTCTCTCTCTCTCTCTCTCTCTCTCTCTCTCTCAAAAATAAACATTTAAAAAAAAGAAGAAAATATTCTTCCTAAGAGAACCCACTCCCTGCCTGACACTGACTATACTGGGTGATTCTTTTTTCTTTTATTTTTTTTATTTTTGAGAGATAGAGACAGAATTCGAGTGGGTTGGGGCAGAGCGAGAGAGAGGCACAGAATCCGAAGCAGGCTCCAGGCTCTGAGCTGTCAGCACAGAGCCTGATGTGGGGCCCAAACTCACGAGCTGTGAGATCACGACCTGAGCTGAAGTCGGCCGCTCAACTGACTGAGCCACCCAGGTGCGTCAATACTGTGTGATTCTTATAACAGATGTAAGGAGGAGGAATTACTGTCTCCACCCGGCAGATGGAGAAACTAAGATTCTGGGAGGGCAACCAGGGACTTCTACCCACATAGTGGCCTGAGCCAAGATGGGCTCCCTTCTTCCACTTGGGGCTGCTGCTGAGTGGCCCTGGGGTGTCCGACCAGATACAGGTCTAGGTTGGTAACGTGCATATGTTAACTTGGAGCTACGGAAGGGATGGGGAAAGAAGGCCAGTCTTTGGAAACGTGGATAACACTCCAGATCTGAGCCCGGTCTAAGTGGGGGTCCAAAGTTATAGTGTAAGAACTCAAAACTGAGGAATTAACTTGTCTAGAAAAAACTTGTCCAGAATCAGTTGAAGAATCAAACACAACACTGCACCATAGAAACACTTGTAGGTTAGTCTCCAATAACCAACAAAAAATGAAATTATCAAATTCACCAGCAAAAATTACCAACCACAAGGAAACGTATCACCATGAGGGAGAGTTAAATAGACAAAACCAACAGCAGACTTAGCCTCCCAAGACTTGGAATAGTTTATGCCCCAATTAAGGAAGAGGAGGATAATATAAAAAGAGTGGCCCGTCCAACATTAGGACGTGCAGTAGCAGAGCTGGGGGCTCCTGCTCTGTGAACATTTATCTGCAGCTGTTAACTTGGACAGTTCTATGACCTTCAACACAGACACTGCCCTCATCCTATCCCACCTGCACCAGGTTTCCCCACCCTTCCGCCTGGGTCCTCCATCGTACCTGGCACTAAGGAGTTGGTAAGGCAGGTGCCAATGGCCAGCACCAAGAATGGAGAAATCATGGTGCACTCCAAGACCTGCTTTCTCTCTCGGGCCCAGAGGTATGACCAACGTGGGTGGGAGGGGATGGGCTGGCAGTGGTCAGATGCTAACCGATGTTCCGATCCTAGAAATTAAAGGGGGGAAAAAAAGACATGTGGGCCACAGCTCCAGAATTCATTTGTCCATCCAGTCATACTTTCACTCATTCGTTCATTATATGTTGAGTACTTATCACCAATCAGGCACAGGGCTAGGCACTAGGATGTAAACCCCAATGGTCCCTCCCTCAGGAAGCTTAAGCACATACAGTTGTGGCAGTATAATACACGAGTTCCATGAAGCAAAATGGTTCCTTCCCCATTTTCCAAGTGAACTCCCACTCTCAGTCCATCTGGAGCCTGGAACCCACCAGAGTTCAGTCTTTCTGTATAATGCTTCCCAAAACGCAGCATGCATTTTGGGCTCTTAGAGGGTTTGTTAAAATAGACCCAGTATCCACCTGCCATCGCCCAGAATCGAGTGCGGTTCCAACAAGCTCCCAGGTAAGGATGCTCCTGCTCCTGGTTCTGAACCAGTCTTTAGCCTTTGAATTACCTTTCCCAAGCACACTGGAGACACAACAGAGTCCACCCTTTGTTAGAGACAACCACACTTGCCACATTCTCTTCTAGAGCTTGTCATTTATGGTGAGAGATATAAAAGGAATAGAACTGATACACAGGAAGACTGGCTACTGAAGGTGCCCATTTCTGGGTGGTGACATTTCAGATGGCTCGGTTGCTTTTTCATTGTCTTTTCTGCGTTTCCCAAATAAAGATGTTACCTTTATAATTTTAAAAAACTGTTACACACACACACACACTCTAGAAGGAAATACATCAAAACATTAACTGTGGTTTTTTATGGGCAGGAAGACTATGAATGATTATTTACTCTTCTCTTTATTATTATTTTTTTGAATTTTCCAAATTGCCTAAAATAAGCATGTATGAAATGGCATAAGAAAGTTTTTAAACTGTGGTCATACTGTCAGGATCACAAAGGATAACCCCAATTGCAGCTGAGAAATGTACTAACCCTGTTGTGCATAAATGTTGCTGGAAGATGAGAAATTTTAAATGGCAAGAGTTTCACAGGAAAATAGTACTGCCACCAAAACCCAGATAAAAATGATCATTTCATTTGTCGTGGGAAATGGCAACAATGCTCAACATTGTACAGTTGAGTGTCACGTTAGATAAGAAACCACTCTGCCCCTAGAAAAGGGGGTCTTGATTCAATCTTTAAAACGTGCGCCCTGCATTTCAGTGCCCAGAGGTGAGGGCTCACCGGTATCGCACCCACAAAACATCCAGCAGTCACCAAATGTGCCATTCATTTGCACCCCTGTGCTTTTTACCACCCCTCTTCCACATCCATCTGACTCCCTTAAAAACCCAGCTTGATGGGGCAGGAGGGAATTGAAAGGAAATACTCTACATCTGACATCTACCAGCACTTAACTCTGAGGTGGAATTTCAGACGATTTCTGATTTCTCTTTTTTTTTATTTTTATTTTTTATGTTTTATTTTTGAAAGACAGAGCGTGAGCAGGGGAGGAGCAGAGAGAGAGGGAGACATAGAATCTGAAGCAGGCTCCAGGCTCTGAGCTGTCAGCACAGAGCCAGATACAGGGCTTGAACTCACTAACTGTGAGATCATGACCTGAGCCAAAGTCAGATGCTTAAGCGACCGAGCCACCCAGGAGCCCCCTGATTTCTTTTTACTCTGCTTTTGTTTTCAAGTGTTTCTAGAGTAAACCCTAACATCAGAAAAAAATGTTAGTAAATTGATATACAATATCGGGGCGCCTGGGTGGCCCAGTCGGTTAAGTGTCCGACTCTTGATTTCACCTCAGGTCATGATCTCACGGTTTGTGAAATGGAGCTGTGAGTTGGGATTTTCTCCTTCTCTCTCTCTCTCTCTCTCTCTGCCCCTCCCCCACTCACGTGTGCTCACTTTCTCTCTTAAAATAAACTTAAAAAAATTATTACACAATATCAATACATTATAATATTATTCCAAATGGCTTAAAAACCAAAGTCGCCTTCTTTCAGGAAGCCTTCAGGATGGCCACTCATCCCAGTGGCCACATCAATCATTGTATGTCGGTACCTGTTTTGAAAGTAACTCTTTTCTGGTCCATCTCCGCCACCACACTGGGAGTCTCTAAAGGCAGGGACTTTGCCTTGTTTGTTCATACTCCAATGCTTGACACAGTAAATACTGACATCAGTTGAAAGCTAATGCTCTAAAGAGGGAGGCAGGGGGAAGGGAAGAATCAACCCCAAATCCTTCCTTTGTGTGTGCAGAAAATGCAAGTGTTGGCAAGGAGATGGTATTCCTAGAGCGGCCATTCACTGCTGGAGGAGCGTAGACGGGTACAGCCACTTGGGAAAAGCAGCATCAGGGCTTCTGGGTGGCTCAGGCAGTTAAGCGTCTGACTTCAGCCTAGGTCGCAATCCTGCCATTCTGGAGTATGAGCCCCGTGTGGGGCTCTGCCTGTTTCAGATTCTGTGTCTCCCTCTCTCTCTCTCTCTCCTGCCCCTCCCGTACTTGCGCTCTGTCTCTCTCCCTCAAAAAAAATAAGCATTAAAAAAAAGAAAACTCCCCCGTTCATGCTCTGTCTCTCTCTGACACTGTACCTATGCCCTCTAACCCATTTATCTCCAACAGAGATACACACACACACACGCACGCACGCGCACACGCGCGTGTTCACCAAAAGACATCGATGGGAACATTCATATCAGCCCTGCTTGTAACGGCCTCAGAATAGTTCCATCTTCAGCAGGATGGATAAATACGTTGTGTGGGTTCACAGGCTGGAAAACTACACAACAGTGAGTATGGACAAATCCATACAACAACATCTTGCAAAGGGACGGTTGAATGAAGGAAGCCAATCCGAGAGTACAGAAGTCATGATAAAGTATGAAGACAAAGCTAGGTGTTAGGAGACAAGATAAAGGTTACACTTGGGGTTGTGGAGACCGAAGGGGGCACAGAGGACTTGCGACTGATCTGAGAGCTAGTTACATGGGTGCATTCTGTCTGAAAACCCGATAAGCTGTCAATGTATGGATAAGGACACTTTCTTTTTTTTTAACATTTATTTATCATTGAGAGACAGAGCATGAGCAGGGGAGGGGCAGAGAGAGAGGGAGAGACAGAATCTGAAACAGGCTCCAGGCTCTGAGCTGTCAGCACAGAGCCCGACGCGGGGCTCAAACCCACAGACCGCGAGATCATGACCTGAGCGGAAGTTGGACGCTCAACCGACTGAGCCGCCCAGGCGCCCCGATGAGGACACTTTCCTGTATGAATGTATATTATACTTCAATAAAATAAGAGCACTACTCTCTGAGAGCGTACCTAAACGATCTATAAATAATCTATAAACACAGACAACATGAAAATGACCTGTGTACTGCACTTCTGTTTATAATGACTTTCACCATGATTTCTCACTAATAACCTATGTAGTGGACAGAGGGGGTCTATGATCTCCTTTATTATTACTATTATTATTATTATTATTATTATTTGCCATGATCTCCTTTGTGAAAAAAATCAAGGCTCATGATAGTGCACCATGCACTGAGAAATAGGACTTAATTCTCTCTCCATCCAATACAAACAAGAAAATAAGGAAAAACAAAAGTGAAGCGTGGCTCCAGGAGATCTACAGGGCTCATCCAGCCTGCATGATTATTCTTATTTCTCTTCCCTGCTAGCCTGATGCTCTGTGAGAGTAAACACCACTCCACATCTTTGAATCCCCAACCCTACGCACACAGAAGCAGCTCTGTAAATGCTAACTTAATGAAAAGCCTCAGGATTCAGGCTGGAATGCTCTGGAATTTTGACCCCAGGGATGTGGTCTTTAGACCCCTGTCCTAGAGACAGACAGGTGCCTTCTCCCACTGCCTCTGCCCGAAAAGGAGAGGGGATTGGAATCTAAAGCCTTCAGAAGCCAGAATCTGCTCTGCTGGCTCCCGCTCTTGCCCCCACCCTGAGTCTCCAAGTCTGCTCTCTCGCAGCCCTGGGGATGGACTCCGTGGGGCCCAGTCTGGGGCCGCAGAGGCCCCAGCTGCCCACCACCCTCTGCCAATGCTCTACGAGCTCAGAATGGAGCCTCCAAGGGTGAGCCAGCCCCACTGCCCCCCACCTCCCAGCTGGACTGTCTCTGCCAGGCTCCCAGCTACATGCCCTGATTATTCATGACAATTATGCAGAAGTCCTGACTGGGCTCTGGGCCCCGGAGAAGGAGCAACTACTTGGCAGGTCAGGAGAAAGAGCAGAGGGGTGGGGCCTGGGCCCTAAGGACTGAGCTGGGGCAGAGGACATGGGAGCCCCTAGGAGTCAGGAAAAAGCCAGTCCTGGGCGTCTAGGTCTCAAAAGGTCCAGGACAATTGCCAGATAAAAATCACTACCATTCCTTGGGCACACACGTTGTGCTGAACACTGTGCTAACTGTTGACATCTGTGATGTTACTTACTGCTCACAGCAAGTATGGTTAGCCCGCTTGACAGTTTAGGAAACTGAGCGAAGGATCTCAGCTATCCGTGGCCAAGTGCAATTCAAGCCCAGGCTGACTCAGCCTTTCTGGGCCTCAGTTTCCCCAACACGGAGAAGGAGAGAGACCAGCGCCCGCCCGCCCTTTATTCCACAAGAGCAAATAGTAGACAAATGAGTTTAGGGCAGGAGATCTGGAGGCAGGGGAGTTGGGCCCTGGTGAGTTCTCCTACCTGAGGGGCCTGGCCAGGCGGCAGGTGAAAAAAAAGAGCAGGCTTAATGTCAGTATCAGGAGGAGGAGGCTGAGGACCGCCGTGAGGACCATGTCCAGGGTGGGGGACAGAAGGCTCATCTTGAGGCACAGAGGGCCCCACAGGGCAGCCTCAGTACCCTGCAAACACCCGGTCACCCTAGCCTTGGATGCTCGCTCCAAAGCCCTGGGTCAGTGGCTGTGACCTGGCTTTGTTCCCTGGGGTTAATCTTTGGGGATTAGCCCAGGGGGGATGAAGCAGGAAGGGGGGCACAGCCCGTGAGGCTCCCCTCCCCCAAGCCAGGCCTTCCCCACATGATGCCTGTTCAACTTTGTTCATTCATTCTTCATTCCCAAACATTTAGTGAGCACCTGCTGTGTACCTGGCTCTGTTCTAAGTACCAAGGACTCATTGCGGGAACAGGATAGATATGGTCTCTGTCATCTTGGAGATTCCTGACTGGCCAGGGTAGAAAAAGCACTTACTACGACGCACCAGCCATTGTGCCGGTCACCCTGTGGGATAAAAGCACAGAAGGAAGGGATGCCTGGCCGGCCCAGGTCATGGTTGGCTATTCCTCTGAAGCAGCAACAGTGGCTGTTCCACCCCCGTTTACAAGCCCAGGAATGAGACTGCACCGAATCAGCCAGAGGGGTGAACTGATGTCCAGATTAAGAGGAACTATTCTTATTGGGGGCCAACTATGTGCCTCACCCCATAAGAGAGGCTCTAGCAACGCTGCTTGCAAATGAAGGCAACAGAAGCTCAGAGGCGTGACGTCAGAGTTGGGATTTGAACCCAGATCTGCCAACCTCCATGGCCTGTAACCCCAAGCCCTGCACTGCCTCAGAACTGGGACAGCAGCAGCCCCGCAGGACAGCAGGGAGGCTCCAGTGAATCACTGCCAGGGGCTGGCTCAAAGCCACCTGTCACACACACAGGCTGGAGGTAGCTGAGATGCTGCCTGCCCGGAGGGTCCCTTTCTGCTTCCAAAGTCCCCCCTTTCCATATTCATCGCCCTTTCTCCTGCATCCCAACATCTCATCAAGTGAGGATGGTAGTGATAGTTCCCATCTTACAGATTCAGAAACTGAGGCTCAGGAGTGCCTGTGTGTCCCAATCAGTTGAGCATCCACTCTTGCTATCGGCTCAGGCCATGATCTCACAGCTAGTGAAGAGCCTGCTTGAGATTCTCTCTCCCTCAAAAATAAACATTAAAAAAAAAAAAAGAAGAAGAAGAAAGAAACTGAGGCTTAGAGAAGCGAAGCCATGAGACACGTCCAGAGCCCAGATGAACACCAGCCTGTGTGCCTGTGAGACCAGGCCTTTTCTGATTACACTTTCTGCCATCTGGGACACCTCAGACCCCGTGGTACAAAGCACTCAAGGTCATGGCACAAAGCACTCAAGGTCATGGCACAAAGCACTCACGGTCATGGCACAGAGCACTCAAGGTCAGCACTCATGCCAAGAGAGGGCCCCTCTTTCTGGTCCCAGAAAGGCCACTAAGCTCACCACGAACACAGGAAATTCAGTGGTATCACTCCATGAAAGCCTTGTCTTTCTCAATAGGCCCTTACCTCAAATCGTGTCAGACCCTCACAACACCCCAGTGATACAAGCAGGGTTGGCTCGTTGGCCCTGTTGACAGGGAAACTAAGACTCATCAGTGCAGTCACTTGGTCAGCTGTCATATGGCCAGCACGTTTGGGCCCGGCCCCACCTCCCCCCGCTGTGTGATGTTGGGTCAGTCCCTGCACCTTTGACCCTGACACCCATTGCCCTTTTAGGAGAGCACCTGTAGCGTACCAGACACTGTGTGACATTCGGGGCCTCAGTTTAGTCCTCATTAACAACCCTGAGCTGGATAATTTGTCCCCCTCCCCAATGTGGGAAGAGCGGCCTGGGCAGTGTTGGGATGTGGGAGGGGGGCAGACAGTGGTGATGATCCAGGCTCACACAGATGAAAGGTGCTAAGCCACGCCCTGCATGGGACTCCTCACAGGACCTACCCGGAGGTCACCCCTGCTGCGGGGTCTCTCCACCACAGCTCACCCAGAGACCCTCCGGACCCACCCAGCTCCCAGGGCTGGGACAGCTCTAAGGCTCCCCCACCCACCAGCCTCACAAATCAATACAAGTCTCAAGGAGGATCACCTTGTGCTCCCTAGCCTTACTCTGCTGGGCCAGAAGGCAGTTATCTGTCGTTAGGGAGCCTCCAGACTAGAAGTCGCTGACCTGGAAAGTCTGGGCTGTGGCGGGTCCTTTGAGCACATTTCCCCAAACCTACCAGGCCACAGGAATCACCTGGGGGCAAATCGGAAAAAGCCCTATTCCCAAGTGGTTTGGGGGGGTGGTGGGGAGAGACAGACTGGGAAGAATGAGTGATGGGGGTGTTTTACAACGATTGGGAGGCAGTTAAACGTGCAGGTTCCCATATATGCAAAACTCCACCCTGGAGCCAGGAGCCCCCACCCTGCCTGGATTGCTATAGGTACTGAGGACCTGATGAGGTTTGAGCGAAGGGAGTGTACAGAAGGAAAAGGGTGTGACTTATTCAAATTTTAAAAAGGAGATTAAAGATACATACCAACCCCCAAATTCCCATTCCCCTGCCCCCCCCCCCCACCAGACCTACTCAGTCAGAATCTCCTAGGGCAAGACGTGCTGAGTCATTCTGTGAGCAGATTAGTTTGGGAAATACACCTTTACACAGTGTCCCATTGCCCAGATGGGAAGACTGAGGCCTAAAGAGAAAAGACTTACCCTGGTTGCCCAGCTCCTACTCCCCCCACACAGGGAACAATCAGAACAGGCCAGAGCCAGCGCCCTCTGGGCTGTCAGCTGGGCCCTCCTGGCTCTGCGAGGGAGCTGTGGCTGCAGGAAGTGCTGAGTGCTCCCTGAGCTCCCAGCAGGCTGGGGATTGGGATGGGGGTTGGGGGCCGCCTACAGTTCCAAACCGGGCTGAGGCAGCTGCCCAGGGAGGAACATTTCAGCTGCAGGGTCAGAGAGAGGGGACACAGAATCCCTCTCTCAGCCAAGTCTGGCGTTTCTGGCAAGCCTTGCTGGCCAGGACTTTATTCATTCACTGACGTAAGTTATTTATGGCCGCCATGAAGCGGCCTCTGGGTATAGGGCTCAGGAAGGAATGCGTGGTGGTCAGAGTGGGCTGCAGGTCAGACCCAAGGAGGGGCTTCCCCAGAAGGAGGAGGGCCAGATGCCAGGGACAGGGCAAGGCTCAGACCTCAGCTGCTGACAGCACTCTCTCCCGGCAAAAAGCAGATGTGGGAGTGCCCAGGGAGGCACGGTGTCAACCCTGCTCACTGCCAAGCCATTGCCGTCTTTAGGGCTCAGCTGAGACACCAGCTGTCCCCTGAGCACTTCCAGCCTCAGCAGCTCTGTACACAGCGTTCTCTGGTCTAGAATGTTCCCTGCTGTCCACTCCATGCATCCCTCCCATCATCCTTCCACCTTCCACAGAGCTGCCTTGCACCCCCGTCTCAGCCCATGTGGTAGTTCTGACTCTTCCTGAAGCTTCTGGAACCTGGGGCGCTCAAGGCCTTGGTCACCTCTATCAGAGCCTTAGAGAGCCATCAGTCGTCGCTTCTTCCTGTGGCGTGAGCTCTGCTGATGGTGGCCGCCCCGTGGCCGGCAGAGTCTGGCACACAGCTGGGTGGCCAGGGAATGTCGGTAGGTGGGTTTGAAGGGTGGTGGGGTCAAGGCGTGAGCGGCTGAAGACAGCTCAGCCGCAGAAAGAGCGAGCTGTGCAGCCAGGCCACAGGGTTCAGATCCTGCCTCTGCCCCTCTTGAGCCAGGGAGAGTAGCGAAGGGCCACGGACCCCCGGCCTGTGTCTGCAAAGTGGGAGGCTAACAGAAACCACAGGGTTGCTGTCAGGATTGTGTGAGTTAATAGATGGACAGGATTCAAACAGACCCCAGGGCATGGTAAGTGTTCAGTGAATATCAGCCTGCAGCTAGGATGGGGGAAGGGGGGGCAGGATGGTGGGTAAGAGGAGCCCGTGAACGCCTGGAGCAGAAAATGGACAGACCCTTCTCTGCTGGCTCAGCTTGGCCAGGCAGGCATTAGCCCCCAGGGCTTTCCCACAGACCTGCTTGCCTGGAAGGCCCCACAGGACCGCCACTTGGCAGGAGGTGGGTATTTAACTAAAGGCAAGGGGTAGAGGTTCCAGTTCTCATGGTCAAGGGGCTCCATGTTTCCACATGGGAAGAGACAACCCACCAGAAGCAGTGCAACGTGCTCTTTTCCGCTTGAAGGGGAGAAAGAGAGAACCCCCAGGATCAGCCAGGAGGGTTCCACGGACAGAGCGGGAGGAAAGCCAGGCCAGAAGGACGGTGGGGGTTGAGGTGACCACAGACAGAGGGTGCCCCTGACAGGAGGGCGGAGGGGCAGCCCAGACCAGCCACAACGGGCTCTGCCTGCTGAGCTCACGGGGTCAAGAGCACACCCTGCATGTCCCCTGCCCGCTTACATGCCAGCCCATCTTACAGGTTAAGTAAGACACTGAAGCTCACACGGTCTGCTGCTTGCCCAAGACCACACAGCAGAGCCAGAATCAGAAGCCCCAAAGGCCTGGGTTCTGCAGCCAAAGCTTTTCTGGGGCTCCCTGGGGCATCTGGATGGTCTTCATGCCACACACTGGCTCTGTGGGCAGAAGACTAGAGCCAGTCAAGGTTCAGCTGGTAGGACAGCTCGCAGGGTGGGGAGTGGGGGGCGGGGCCCAGAAACCCATTCCCGGGAGCTCAGATGGCTGGGGCGCCTGGGCACAGGAGGGTCAGGGATGGCTCCTCTATGGGCACACGGGCTTCTACCATCCCACGGAGAAGTTACGTTCTGTCCCAGACCACCTTGTTCTGGGCTGAGCCTGGAAGCTGAGGGGGGTGGGGGGAGGGGAGCATGTGCTGTGTGTTTCTAAGGTGTTTGCCACCCCCTGCACTTGGGTGTTTCACTCAGCACTCCTGCAGCAGAAGCCCCTCTGCTTCCAGGAGACAGACAGACAGGACTGTCCATCCTTGCTCTCATCATCGACAACACGAAAAGGCAGGCACAGAGAGGGTACACGAGCTCCCCAGGGTCACACAGCACACCAACGGCAGGCACAAGTCTCCACAGTAACCAGCTACAATCTGGGGGCTATTACTGGAAGCACAAAGCAGTCTGGGAGGCCTCGCGTGGGTGCCAATGTCTTGGAATTCCAGACATGAATGATTTGTGTCAATTGAAAAGAACAATTCAAACTGAGACTATTCTAAAAAAGGCCTTGTTTCGCACTTTGTCATTGTACCCTTAAATAATAGCAAACCTTTTCATAGCCCTTACTATGTGCCAACCATTGTTCTAAACATTTTACCTCTATTGCCTCATTTAATCCCTAAAACAACCTACCCCATAGGTGCTATTATTACCATTTTACAGGTGACAGAACAGAAACACAGAGAGGTTAAGTCCTTTGCCCGAGGTCACACCGCCAGTATTCAACGCTCCCTGTGGATGTTTCTGTCTTCCAGGGCCAAGTGTAAAAACCAAACTCCCAAGCAGCAGGTGAGCCTGGAAATGAACCACGTTTGTTCCGGCTACGGCATGGACGTTGTGCGTCTGTGGACGAATGGACCGCATGCAGCTGCTATTGGACACGCTCACTACATCCCATGTCACCCCAGCCCCTGGAGGAGGGTTCCTCAGCGCCACTTACAGAAGAGGGGTCAGGTGAGGGGATCTACCCGGGGTCATACATGGTGACACCCGAGACGCACGCCTCCTCCCCCTGGAAGCCTCCTATTCCAGCTGGTCCTCAGGCAGGTCACTGGAGCACCATGGCTCTCTCTGCTCCCCGCCCCTCTAGGCCCACGCACCTTGGCAGCCTTCCCCTAGGAGAGGAAGCCGCCATTCCACAGGCCCCACGTGCGCCCTGAGAGAGGCCGTGACAACTCCGGATTGGGGAGATAGGCGGTGAACTTGTAGCCTGCTGGGTGCCAGCCAACACAAGCAGCATCCCTGGGTGGCATGTGCGGGGGCGGGGGGTCGCGATCACCCTGCTCGCGTCAGAGCAGGGAGGACACGGATGTTCCCAGAGATAGCACTCTGCAGCTGGTGCTGGATAACAGCGTTCCTTACATTCCCAGAGAACCTTCCAGCAGCAGGAGGCGGCGGCTCCTGCTGCTATTGCATTTGCTGGTGACCCCAGGAGGTATCAGGGCGGGGATACCGCCCCCCCCACCCCAACAGGAAACCTGGGCCGGCGGAAGCGAGGGTCCCACCCAAGGGCGCACAGCTCGGCAGAGTCCCCACTGCTTACTGGTTTCACGACCTTGGGCACGTCACTTCACCTTTCTGGGCCTCAGTTTCCTCACTCGTGCAAGGGAGGTCATCGCAGTGAGTGCCGATGTCACTGTGCGATTGTAAGCATGAGAACACACGACCAAAAAACCGGAAGATAAATACCGAGGGCTCAGCCCATGAAACACACAATAAACGTTAGCTGGTAGTAATAGGTACAGTGAGCGTGTCAGGCCCGGTTCTAAGCGCTTCGCATGCACCGACTCGCCTAACCCTCACAGCAGCACTCTCGCGTGTGCGATCGTTACTCCCACTGTACAGAGAAGTTCAGGTGCCTGGCCGAGGTCACACAGCTATTAACAGGACGCTACGGAGACGGAAAGGGAAGGACTCTTAATGGAGCACCTACTATGTGCCGGAGCTTTGGGTTCCGCCTTCCAAGGATCCTGGGAGGTGGGAATTATCAGCCCTGGGTCAGAAGACAAAACGGAGACTCGGGAAATGGGCGGGAGGACCAGGGTCACACAGCAACCGCGTGGGAGAGCTGGGATCCGGGCCAGGCCTGGCTGGCTCCACATCCAGCTTGCTACCGCCATCCAGGTCATCTGCCAGGGCAGCTTCCATCACCGATGGCACAGCGGAGGCCTCAGCCACCGCTAGGTACGGGGAGCCCCGCACCAGTGTGCCGCGTGATCTCATTCTGCCCGTGTCTGTGTGTGCACTGGAGTGTTGGCTGTGAGTGCTGTCGAATACCCACAGTGTATGTGCCCGGCCACTGCCTCGCCACCCCACCACAGGTCCTGAAGTCAGGCCTCCGCCCCTGGCCCACGCCCCCTGGGCCCCCTCCCTCCCAGGTCAGCCTTTCTGGGTTTATAACTCCTCAGAGGGGCTGAGACGGGCAGGGGCAGACCAGGGGGGTACAAGTCAGTGTCCTGGCCAAATACTCAAGAGCTGTTTCCTCATTTGTGAAGCAGGGATAATAAATGCCATTCTGCCTCCAATATCAGCTTCTTGGAAGGGAGGAACTTTGCAAACTGTAAAGTGCTCTGCAGATGTTCCTCTGGCTTTTCACATTCCTTCTGATGACGATCGTGGATATTTGCTGTAATCTTTGGCCACCCAGAATCCACTTCCCCTTCCTGACAATGTCCCAGTTTCCTTGGACGGCAACCCTCCCCCTTTTGGCCATGTGGTTTGGATGAGATTGATCTCACCCCCAGCAGCTGCAGGTGGGTCCTGACTGGCTTAAAGTGGAAGACTCTCTCCGCCTGGATGGTGTGTTGTAAGGGTGAGGCAGTGGGGAGGAGGGCTGTGTGGAGCCTGAAGATGAAGCAACTCCTTAGAAGGTGAACTAGACGCAGAGAATTTGGAGTCTTAGGTAACATTGCTTGAGTCCCTGGATGCAGCCATGCCTGAAGCTCGTTTCTGAACATCCAGGTTCCATGAGCCAATTAATACCCCTTATTGTTTGCCTTGGATTTACTGTTACTTGGAACACAGTCTGACCTTAGAGCTCCAGTTCAGTCGGTTTCTCTGAGCCCCTTATAATGTAAGCAACTGCATCGTGTCATACTCAGCCAGCTGTTCCCACCAAAGGAAAAATCTTGCAAACAAGTTAAAGATGGGTTAGTAAAGTTCAAATGCATGGCTAAATAAAAGTCCAACTGAACACAAGGTAGGTTTTCTTTTTGGAATCTATAAACCCTTGGAACCATGGGAGATCCTTGAACAGGACGTAACAACCCTACTACAGGCAGGACTGAGACCCTCCCCTTCCAAAAGTTGTTGTCAGTGGACTTTAGCTCTTGGATCACCACGTTCCAAGTGCCCCTGTGTTAGGGGCTGCAGGTGCAAGATCTTCCTTGTGGGACCTTCAGTCTAGTGATGATTGGTCATAATACACATTTTTACTGGGTTTTACACAAAAGCCCTAGGAGGTCGGAGTACAGAGGGATCCTGCTACACCCATTTCACAGAGGAAACACAGAGAGGTGAAGTGACCTGCCCGAGATCCTTCTGCTAAAGAGGGGCAAGGCCAGGCCATGCTGTGGGATCTGCCTGGCTCCAAGCCCAGTGCTTTTTCTCCTAGGCCCTTCGGTGCAGTGTTGGCATTGGGGGCTGTCATTTCTTTGAGGTAGTCTGTTCTGCTTAGGGGAAGTCAGAGTGGTTTAAAAAGTTAAAGAAGTGGGGCACCTGGCTGGCTCAGTTGGTAGAACATGCAACTCTCTTTTATTTTTATTTTTTTAATGTTCATTTAGTTTTGAGACAGAGAGAGAGAGAGTATGAGCAAGGGAGGGGCAGAGAGAGAGGGAGACACAGAATCCAAAGCAGGGTTCAGGCTCCGAGCTGCCAGCACAAAGCCCGATGAGGGGCTCAAACTCACAAACCTCGAGACCACGACCTGAGCATAAGTTGGATGCTCAACCAACTGAGCAACCCAGGCACCCCAGCAACTCTTGATCTCAGGATTGTGAGTTCAAGCCCCACGTTGGGTATAGAGATTACTTTAAACAAAACAAAACAAAAAAATCACATACAAAAATTTAAAAATTCAATAAAAAAAAAAAAAGGCTAAAGAGAAAGCCAAGTATCATGGCTTCCCTGTTTGCCTGAGGCTCTTGGCTCTTCAAGAAGCCCCAGTACTCAGGCCCAACACCTTTACTATCCTACGAGACTCACCTCCCACCGGCTGTGGCCAGAGAGGGACCAGGAACCACCCTGAAATCTAGGCCCTGAAGCCCCAAATGCTTTCCCAGGCAGCCCTGGACACCTCAAGCAAGCTGTCCCGACCTCTACTCTACATTTCCAAGATCCAACTGATACTGACTCATCCCTATACACAAGGGCCCTTCCCTACTTGTTATCGAACCAACAATCAATCAGTTGACCGCTATTTACTGAGCACCTGCTATAGCTGGGGGCTGTTCTACATGCAGAACCAAACAACCCAAATCCTGGCTGGGCTGCCGGCATCAGCAGACAACAAAGAAGAAATAAAGTCAATAGGATACCACGTGGTGGAGGAAAAGGAGGGGGGTGGGGAGGAGGACATGGTGTTTGCAGTTTGCAGTTTTAAATAGAGAGGACAGAGAAAGGCTCACGCAGAACTCCTCACCCCTCACCCCGTGGCTTTGCAATAATCCCACACAGCTGAGCAGGAGACTCCCAAACTGTGGATAAGGAAACTTCAGGAAGCTTCAGGATTAAATCTCAGGTCCACCTGCATATGCTAATCTAACCAGGGGTTACTGGGCTCCCCTATGCCCTCTCCCCTAACTCTACCAAATGGCACTAGCAGCCCTCTTGCAGATGACGCAACTGGGGCTCTCAGAGGTGAAGCCACATGCCCAGACCCGCAGGAGCACAAAGAGGTCAGGGTTCAACCCCAGTGCCACCCTCTGGAGCTGCGTCTTGGCAAGGCCCACATCTGCCTCCATCTTCAGCTCTGGGCTTGTCGAAACTCAGACCGCCTCTTTGCTGATTTCCTGTCCTCCAAGAGGACCCCTCCCTTTCCCAGAGACCCTCTGGCTCTCTATCCCAGGTCATAGGAGCCCCTAATTGTCCAACCCACCCTTGTTCTGCCTCCTCAATTAACTTCTGGCCCATCACTAAACCCACATTTGCGTGAAATCTACAAAAGACAGCTTGTGAATGGCCAAGGGCAGGCAGACAGCTGGAATACATGTGTAGGGGGGTGGGGGAGCTTCTCACTGAGCTTTCCCATCTGGGTTTTATCCGGTAATCCCCAAAACCCCCAACTAATCTTTCTGAACATGGAGCATAGTGGAAAGATCTTGGCCATGGAGAAGGTAGACAAGGGTTAAGTCCTGTCGGTGCAGCTTTGAAAGTGACTTTGCCTCTGGGGCTGCAGGTTCCTTATCTGTCAAACAAGGTTAGTCATCCCCATCTTGCAAGGTTGTTGTAAAGATAAGATGCAATGGAGAGTATCTGTTAAGAGATAAAATCCAATAGAAAGCGTATTTAGAAAACATTTAGCAGGGCACAAACAAAGAATTTGTTGAACCGAATAGAGATTTGCATAATGGTGAACCACCACCAACAGCATAACAATAGCTGCATTCATTGTGCTCTCACACTTTGAGGTAGGCACCCTTAGTATCAACCCCATTTTACAGAAGAGAAAAAAAAGCACAGAGAGGTTAAGTCACTTGCCAATGATCACACAGCAAGCAGTGGTAGGGCTGGGACTAGGAACCCAAACTGTCCAACTCTGAAGCAGAAACTTTTAACCATGATGCTAGGTTAGCAAAGGAGGCATTGAAGTACAGTCACTAAGCGCTAACCCCAGAAGGGATCATAGGCAGCCCCACTCCAGGACCTTCACTCTTCACCACCGTGTCAGCTTGTCAGAGCTGAAAGAGAGTCTAGTAATGATCTACCCTAGGGGCTCCTGGGTGGCTCAGTCAGTTAAGCGGCAGACTTCGTTCAGCTCAGGTCATGATCTCATAGTTCATGAGTTCGAGCCCCACATCTGAATCTGCTTCAGATTCTGTGTCTTCCTCTCTTTCTGCCCCTTCCCTGCTCATGATCTGCCTCTCCCTGTCTCAAAAAAGAATTAAAAATTTTAAAAAAAGGAATGATCTACCCTGACACTCATTTTTTTCTTCCCAAGCAGGAACCTAAAGAGGTAGTGTGACCTTCCCCAAAACTGACAGCCGGTGAATTGAAGAATCAGGACAAGCAGCCAGGTTTCCTAACTCCAGACTCCCATGCCATCACTGAGTATCACAGTGACCATAAGGGACCATCAGGGAAGGAGTCTCAAGTATGCACCAGAATTTTTCCAGAAGTGGAGGGAAGACAGTCAAAGCAGAGGAAATAGCCCATGCAAAGTTCTGGGGGCCATGAATGTCTTTTTTTTTTTTTTTTTGAGACTAGTGAGCTGTGAGGTGCGTGCAAAGGGGCAAGGGCAGATGATGAGGCCAGTTTTTCATATTAAATATTGCCACTTTGGGGGCACTTGGGTGGCTCAGTCGGTTAAGCATCCGACTTCAGCTCAGATCATGATCTCACAGATCATGAGTTCAAACCCTGCATTGGGCTCTGTTTAAATTGGTGTATGTAGGGGCTTGGTGCTACAGCCAGAAGGAGCGGGGCCTAGTCTTTAAGGTGGTAGAAAATACTAGAATAGAAAACAAAATCGGATTTGAGTTCTGCTCTTGGCTCTTTGCATCAAGCCTTACCCAGCATACACTCCCGTCCCCAACAAGCCCAGTGCCCCAGAACAACCGAAGCCAGCGCTCTCACTTGGACGTCGGCAGCCCAGGCAGGTGGCATGAGTGTCTTCTGGAGTAAAGTCACAGCGGTACAGCGGGCAAAGTGGGATTGCAGGAACCAAGAGGGAACTGACAGGCCTCCAGTCCCTCTACCACCCGTTCCCTCTTCCTCATGGCTGGTGGGTTCTGACCTAACCAGACAGCCCCCTCCCCTGGCGGCTTCTTTCTGGAGTGCTGGAAGTGAAGCCCAGTCCTGTGGAGTTGGTTACCTGGTTGAGAGGAGTGGCTCTGCCAGACTGAGGGTCTCCACTCCAGAACTGTCATCTCCTTGGGTTCACTGGTGCTGACAGAGACTAGGGTCAGGCTTAGATTTTTAGCCCAGTGCGCAGCACCAGACAGAATAGCTGAGCCCCCCTCCCCTGCCCCCCGAGAAATGAGCTCACAGGTTAAAGAACAGGGAATCCAAGGAACACAACGGCTTCAAAACAAACTGATTAAAGATACCACTGGAATCAGCTGTATTCAACAGATGGACTGAGAATTTTAAATAAGAATTAGAGGGGTGCCTGGGTGGCTCAGTCGGTTAAGTGTCCGACTTCAGCTCAGGTCATGATCTCACAGTTTGTGAGTTCGAGCCCCGCATGGGGCTGTGTGCTGACAGCTCAGAGCCTGGAGCCTGCTTCGGATTCTGTGTCTCCCTCTCTCTCTTCCCCAACCCCACTCACTCTCTGTCTCTCTCTCGAAAATAAATAAACATTTTAAAAATTAAATAAGCCTTAGAAACACAGAAAAGAAGGGAGATATTCGCAATATAAAAAAACAGTAAAGTATTAGAGGACCCAAGTAAAAATATTCTGCATGAAAAGCCTGTCGAAATAACAAACGTAATAGGTAGAGTAGAAATAGGGAACTGGGATACCAGATAGAGGAACACTTCCAAGAAGAGGCCAGGAAACTTTAGGAAACCGAAAATATGAAAAAGATGGTAAAACTTAAGTTAAAAAGTTAAACATCAGGGCACCTGAGTAGCTTGGTCGGTTAAGTGTTGGACTTCAGCTCGGGTCATGATCTCCCAGTTCATGAGTTTGAGTCCCTCATCAGCCTCCTTGCTTTTCTTTCTTTCTTTCTCTCCCCTCCCCCCCCCCCGACTTGCACTATAAATAAATAAATAAATAAATAAATAAATAAATAAATAAATAAGTTAAAACACCACCCCCAACCTTACTCCATTAATTTGAAATGGATCATAAACCTAATTATAAAAGCCAGAACCACAAATCTTCTAGAAGCAAACATAAGAGGCTATCTTTGTGACTTTGGGGAAGGTGAAACCTCAAAAAGAAAAAAACTGATAAACAGGACTTCATCAATAGTTAAAATTTCTGCCCATCAAAAGATACTATTAAGGGGACACCTGGGTGGCTCAGTCGGTTAAGTGTCCAAGTCTTGACTTGATCAGGTCATGAACTCACGATTTGTGGGTTCCAGTTGGGCAGGCTTGCTGCTTTCAGCGTGGAGCCTGCTTCAGATCCTCTGTCCCTGTCTCTCTCAGCCCCTCCCCCTCTCACAGGCACATGCATGAGCGCTCCCTCCCTCCCTCTCCCTCTCTCTCAAAAATAAATAAGCATTAAAAAAAACAAAAAAAGGGGTGCCTGGGTGGCGCAGTCGGTTAAGCGTCCGACTTCAGCCAGGTCACGATCTCGCGGTCTGTGAGTTCGAGCCCCGCGTCAGGCTCTGGGCTGATGGCTCAGAGCCTGGAGCCTGCTTCCGATTCTGTGTCTCCCTCTCTCTCTGCCCCTCCCCCCTTCATGCTCTGTCTCTCTCTGTCCCAAAAATAAATAAACGTTGAAAAAAAAACAAAAACGAAAAAAAAAGGAGGGAACGTGGGTGGCTCAGTCAGTTAAGCGCCTGACATCAGCTCAGATCATGATCTCACGGTCCATGAGTTCAAGCCCTGCATCAGGCTCTGTGCTGACAGCTTGGAGCCTGGAGCCTGCTTCAGATTCTGTCTCCCTCTCTCTCTGACCCTCCCCCACTCACACTCTGTCTTTTGCTATCAAAAAAAAAAAAAAAAGAATAAACGTTAAGAAAATTAAAAAAGCAAAAGAAGTAAAAAAAAAAAAAATGATAGCATTAAAAAAGTGAATAGGGGCGCCTGGGTGGCTCAGTCAGTTAAGCATCCAAGTCTTGACTTTGGCTCAGGTCATGATCTCACAGTTTGTGAGACTGAGCCCTGTGTGGGGTTCTACACTATGACATCACAGCACAGGAAGGAGCCAGATTGGGATTCTCTCTCTCTCAAAATAAATAAATAAACTTAAAAAAAAAAGTGAATACAGGAGACACATAATGGAAAAGAACATGCATCGTACACACGACTGCAAGACTGCATCCAGTAAATTTAAAAATACTAAAGTTGAGAATAAAATGATTACCAGCCCCTCCCCTCCCACACACAATGGGCAAAAGACTTAGCCACTTCAAAAAGAAAACGTAACAAATAACCAATAGTTCATGGAAAGGTGTTCCACATTATTGCTATCAATGAAAATTAAACCCATTTCACACCCACCAGAACAACTGAAACCAAATGAAAGTATGCCTTGTAAAATTAAACACTCAAGAATGTAGAAAAATCCGGAAGTCTCATATATTGTTCATGAGAATATAGTGTAGTACAGTGAAGTTGGAAAAGAGTTTGGCAGTTCCATATAAAGGTAAACATACATTTACCACATGATCCAGCAATTCTACCCCAAAGTAATTGCTCAAAAGAAATGAAAATATGCCTACATGAAGATTTATACATAAGTGTTCATAGCTTTATTTATAATAACCTCAAACTGGAAACAGTTTACATGTTCATTAACAAATGAATAAACAATGGTGGTATAGTGATAAAACAGAAAACTGCTCAGCCAAGAAGAGTGAACAAAGGATACAACAAACATAGATGCATCTCAGAAACACTATGCCAAGTGAAAGAAGCAGAACATAAAAGGGTACATGCTGCGTAATCCATCTATATGAAACTCTGGAAAAGACCAATCTAATCTATGGTGAAAGAAATCAGAACAATGATTGCATTTTGGAGGCAAAATGGACTGGAAAGGGGCATGAAGGAACTTGCTGGAGAGATGGAAATGTTGCTCTTTTTAAATCTTGGTTTGAGATCATGGTTACAAGGTAATGTATATTTGTTAAAACACACTGAATTGTGCACTTAACATCTATGCATTTTATTGTATGAAATTATGCATCAACAAAAAGAGAGATGGACATCTAAGTGCCAACATCTAGATAACAGGAGTCCCAGGAAAGGAAAATAAGTCAAGGGAGGAGATATTTCAAGAAATAATGAAGATAACCTTGGAACTAAAGAAAGATGAAAGATCTCCCTTTGAAAGGGCCTCAAATATACCAAACAGGACAGAGAAGGAAAAATGAACTCTTAGAAATATTATAGTGAAGGGGTACCTGGGTGTCTCAGTCAGGTAAGCGTCTGACTTCAGCTCAGGTTATGATCTCATGGTTTGGGTTTGAGCCCTGTGTTGGGCTCCACATTGACAGTATGGAGTCTGCTTGGGATTCTCTCTCTCTCTGCTCCTCCCCTGTTTGCTCTCTCTCTCTCTCTCTCTCTCTCTCTCTCTCAAAATACATAAATAAACTTAAAAAAAAAAAAGAAATATTATAGTGAATATCAAGACAACAAAATCATTCTAAAGTCTAGAGAAAAACAGATTACTTACAAAGGAATAATCAAATTAAATTGACTAAAGTACCAAAGGAAAAGAATTGGAATCAAGAATTTCATATCCAGCTAAACTGTCATTCAAATACTAAAGGCTAATGAAAACCACACTACATGGCTCAGGTTTGTCCAAAAAGACACCCCACCCCCCAATTTTTTTTGGAAGTAACCACTTAATAGAAACAAAGTGAACAGATAAAACTAAAGATATCTGAAGGCTGAGCAAATAACAAATAAAGTTTATTTTTTAAAAACAATTTTAATGTGATGTCACAGGGGCTGAAGGACAAGCCAGTGAAGAATATGAGGGCTTAAGAGGGAGATGGAGAGAGATGAGAAGATGTTAATCTGGTCTTTGTAGGGAAAAACTACAGCTGACAATTTTTTTAAAGTAATAAAACATTAAAAAAGAAAAGGCAAGATAAATTGAAATAAAAATGCAGGCAGGCAGAAATAAAAGTACATAAACAGATTCTTTTCAGAAACACTCAAACATTTCAAAAATTGATCACATACCAGGCCATAAAGCAAGCCTCTCATTTTAAATGACAGGTTTTTACATAGCCCACATTCTCTGACAATGGTACAATTTAGAAGTCATGTTTTTTGTTTTTTGTTTTTTAGAAGTCATATTTTTAAAAGGACAAACAGTTCCCCATACACTCAGATTAAAAACATCTCTAAATAAACTGGATCAAAGAAAAGTCATGGTAGAAATTTAAAATTACTTAGAATTGAATGATCACAGAAACATTTATACACCAAAAATTATAGAATGCAGCAAAGAAAGGGTAAAAATTAACGAGTTAAGTGTCCAACTTAGGAAGTTAGAAAACACAGCAACCCAAAGAAAATAAAAGGAGATTATAAAGAACAGAAATCAACAAAACAAAAAACAAAGATTCAATTGAAAAGATCAAAGCCACAAGTATGTCCTTGTGGCAATAAGGACTTGAGGCAAGATTAATTTTAAAAATACAATAAAAGAGGGGCACCTGAGTGGCTCAGTCGGTTAAGTGTCTGACTTCGGCTCAGGTCATGATCTCGCAATTTGTGAGTTCCAGCCCCGCGTCGGGCTCTGTGCTGACAGCTCAGAGCCTGGAGCCTGTTTCGGATTCTGTGTCTCCCTCTCTCTCTGCCCTTCCCCCACTCATGCTCTGTCTCTCTCTCTCTCCCTCTCAAAAATAAAGATTAAGAAAAAATTTTTTTTAAATACAATAAAAGAGATAAGACAATTATTATAGAAAAGGGGATACGATTTTTTAAAATGCTATAAGCAACCTGATGCCAGTAAATTTGAAAATGTAGATTAAATACATATATTCCTAAAGATATAACTTACCAAAACTGACTCAAGAAGAAATAAAAAACCTAAATTTAAAAACTGAAACAGGGGCACCCGGGTGGCTCAGTCGGTTGAGTGTCCAACTTTGGCTCAGGTCATGATCTTACGGTTTGTGGGTTTGAGCCCCACATCGGGCTCTGTGCTGACAGCACGGAGCCTGGAGCCTGCTTCAGATTCTGTGTCTTCCTCTCTCTCTGCTCCTCCCCTGCTCACACTCTGTCTCTCTCTCAAAAGTAAACATTAAAAAAAAAAAAAAATTTAAATAAATAAATAAATAAATAAAAACTGAAGCAGGAAAGTAAAAATCTTTCCACAAAGAGAACAGGCCAAGGTGATTTTACAGATCAGTTCTACCAGACTTAAGGAAACAAATCATCTCAAATTTACCCAAACTTTTTCCAGAAGAAAGCAAAAGAGAAAACATTACTATCTACTTCTATGAGGACATTATAATTGCAATACCAAAGCCAAAAAAGTACAATATAAAAATGAAAATTAGAGGTCTATTTATAATTCCAAGCAAGAGATTATCAGACCATAACCAATATATACATAATGAATGTTATGTTTCTCCTAGGATGCAAGAATAGTTTATTAGAAAATCTATACATGTAATTAAATTCATTAACAGATTACAGGAGAAAACCATCTAATCATCTCAAGATACTTTTTGAATGCATTTAATACCATTCAACACTAATTATTATTTTCAAAAAGCTCTCAGTAAGTTGTGAATAGAAGAGAGCTTCCTTAACCTGAACAAAATCAGTTTACAAAAAATCTACAAGGGGCTCCTTGTAGGTGGCTCAATCAGTTGAGCATCAGACTCTTGATTTCAGCTCAGGTCATAATCTCACGGTTTGTGAATTCGAGCCCCACATCGGGCTCTGTGCTGACAGTGCGGAGCCTGCTTGGGATTCTCCGTCTCCCTCTCTCTACCCCTCCCCTGCTCACTTTCTATCTGTCTCTCTCTCTTAAAATAAACATTTTTTAAAAATCTACAAGACATATATATTAAAAGGGGAATATTAGCACATTCTTTCTAAAATAAAAAAACAAGGCAAAGATACCTAGTATCACCATTTTTATTTAAGATTGTACTGGCAGTGTAATAAGGTTGTCTGAACTTTTTAAGAAAAAAGTTCAAATGCACGAAGATCTAAAAATACAAAAGAAAACTATCAATGGGGCTCCCGGATGGCTCAGATAAGCGTCCGACTCTTAATCTCAGCTCAGCTCAGGTCTTGATCTCACGGTTGTGAGTTCAAGCCCTGCATTGGGCTCCATGCTAGTCATGGAGGCTACTTTAAAAAAAAAAAAAAAATACTTTGTACCTTAAAAATAAATAAAATAAAATTGTCTGTTAAAAAAAAAAGGAGGGGCACCTGGGTGGCTCAGTGGTTAAGCATCTGATTTCAGCTCAGGTCATGATCTCAGGGTTCATGAATTCAAGCCCCCCATTGGGCTCTGTACTGACAGCTCAGAGCCTGGAGCCTGCTTCAGATTCTGTGTCTCCCTCTCTCTTCGCCTTTACTGCTCACGCTCTGTCTCTTTCTCTCTCCAAAATAAATAAACATTTAAAAGAAAGAAAGAAAGATTGATAAATTGACCTTTGTTAAATTTTAGAATTTCTGTTTCCAAAATATGACTAGACTCAAGAATACGAAGAACTATGACAAATCAGTAAGAAAAGGACAAAAAAAGGACAAGAAAGAAAAATGGACAAAAGACGTCACCAGAAGAGGACTCATACATACTCTACACACTCAACTTTGCTGGTAATCAGGGAATTGCAAATCAAGTCTACAAAGAGAAATTGTTATTCTTATCGGATCGGAAAAAACTGTAAGTCGGACAACACCATGTGTTACAGAGACACAGAACAGTTCTTATATGTTACTGGAAGGGGTACAAACAGACCCAACCCATTTTGTTCTTGTCTTGTAATGCTGAACAAATTTTCACATACCCTATGACCCAACAATCCATGGCTAGGTATATATCAAGAGAAAATTCCTATATGCATGCATTGTAAAATGTGTATGTGAATATTCATAGGTACTTTTTCCACACTAGAAAAACACCTGAAAGTAACCCAATGCCACCAACAAGAAATCAAATAAATAAATGTTGTGAAATAGTTATCTGGTATATATCATATATACAAAAGTAAAACAATATATACAACTACATGCAACAATTGAATCAATTTCAGCCATAGGATTCAGTGAGAAAACAAGCCTAAGGAGATTACATAAAGTATGATACTTTTATGAAGTTAAATATATATATTTATGTATGACTCATGTGTATGAAACACACATATGTGATCTTAAATAACAATCAAAAAAGTCAAAGTTTGGGGCATCTGGCTGGCTCTGTCAGTACAGCATGTGACTCTTGATCTCAGGGTGGTGAGTTCAATCCCAAATTGGGCATGGAGATTACTTTAAAAAAAAAGAGGAGGGGGAATGAGAAACCCTAGATTCAGGAGAGTGGTGACCCCACATGAAGACAAGTGATGGCAGAGAGCTGGAGGAGCCTGGAGGAAGATGTAAATTACTGTCAATAATATCCTAGTCCTGGTAGTGTGGATGACAGTTCATAGGAGTTTTTAATTTATTTTTAGTAATAAAATAGACAAAGAGCCATTGTGGACCAGTGATGAGGATCATGATTAATCCATTGAAAAAGACCCCAGGGTCCATACAATAACTTAAAATGGAAACAAAAGCGCTCCCCATATTTGCATTGTGCCAAACACCATAGAAAGTGCTCGACACCTATTCTCTCACTGTGTCCTCAGCAGTCTATGAGCTAGAAACCATACTGTCCCCATTTTATGAGTAAACTGAGGTTTAGTCACTTGGTCATGGCCAGTTATATGGAACCGAGGTCTGAATGACTCTTAACCAGGTCCCTGTTCCTCTTGGAGCCTCGCCTTTCTGTCAGACTAGGCAATGTATGGAACTTTCTTGGCAAAATTAATGTCCACCTGAATGCAGAGGGGCTGTGTGGGCACGTTGGAGAAAAACTGGTTAATGACTATGGGACCTAGATCTAGTCCCACCACCTCCCTTTGTGACCTCAGGAGGCTCACTTTCCCTCTCTGGGCCTCAACTGCCCCACACCACGTGTACTTAGAGAGGGATGGAATGTCAAGTCCCAAAGGCCATTCCTACTCACATTTCTCAAGGGGCCATCCAGCAAACAGGAGGTCACCCAACCCTTTATTTCTCCTGGCAGGCCCCGCTTATTCTTCCACAGCTGGTCAGATGTCTGCCGTCTCTGGGTCCTGCCCGCCTCTCTGACAGCACCTCCTGGCCCCCACCCTGCACCACTCACAACTTCTCTGCCCTGCTTTCTCCCCTCAGAGCTTTTACCCTGGCCAATCATCAGCCTGGAACACTCTTCCCCCAGGAAGATGTTTGGCTCATTCCTCCTTCTTCAGGTCAAAGACCACCTCTTGTGTCCTTTCCTTCCCTGCCCACGTGGAGTGAAGAGGCCTCTGCTCCTCTCCAGTTCCTCACTATTTCACAACCCTGTTCATACCCTTCACAGTGCTCACCGCTGTCTGAAATTAACATAAATACTTCATCGTCTGTCTCTTCCAGTACAGTGAAGCTCCAGCTGGACTTTGGTGGCGTTCACTGCTGTATCCCAGCACCTAGAACCACACCTACCTATAGATGATGCTCAGTAAATATTTGTTGGAGGGGAAAAAAAAAAATCTAATACCACCTGGACCTCGTCCAGAAATCCCTTGTGGTCATTCTGCCCAAGGCTTGGTTAGGTGGCCTCCTCCAGTCCCATGGCTCCTACACTTTCTTTCATGGGTCTCTGTAGGGACTCCTTACATGACTATCTCCTCACACACTGGATGCTTCCTGAAGGCAAAAACTAGACCAGATTCATCAATGAATTCTAGCACCCAGCCCTGGGCCTAGCAGGCAGTTGGGCTAAGAGAATATTTGTCAAATGAGTGAGCAAATGAATGAATATTGTCCTCTGCATTTATCTTTCCCCCTTCCTGACTCTGCTTCCTCCTTTCTCCACCCAGACACATGCTAAGAAGTTGACACCCAGGTGAGCTGATGAGAAAGGCCACCGAAGCAGGGGCAGCCCCTTTCTTCCCCCACCAGGAGCCACTTCAGAAAATGAGGAGACACAGCCAGATGCCGGCACTGCCTCTCCCAGGAATCATCTGGGGCCTGGCCTGGCCAAACCAACAAGACAGGCACTCTCCCTATATTCTGCCCACCATGATTGGATGAGGAAGTTGGCAGGCCTGCCTCAGAGCCCCAGCTAGAGGCCTTGCAGAGCTGAGCCCTCCATGGCCAGGTGCCAGCTGGGAAACACTCAATTATTCAAATCACACAGCTACCCAAAAGAGGAAAGGATCCACTTCCTCCAAAAGGGGGAAGTGGGACAGGCAGGCCAGCCCAGGGATTTGGTGTTGAAGGAGGAAATTTCAGAGCAAAGTCCTCACATAAGCCAGCGCTCTGAGATTCCCCACCCCAGGAAGACATTGGAAGGCTGGGATAGAAACCCAGGAGAGTCAGGCCTGAGGCCAGAGCCCTGAACTGAGGCTGGGGCCAATATCCCGCTGAGGTCTCTGAGTTAAGAGTGGCTTCAGCCAGGCTGGTTGCCCTGGCCTCCCCCTGACCCTGGTCCTGGAGACACAAGGACTGCCCTACTGCACCCACCCCCCACCCCAGCCCCCATTTCTCCCTTCCCCCAGGAATCACGCAAGGGACAGATAAACTCTGCACTCCTCAGCTCAGGGGGCCAGGAAGTGTCCTGTAGTCTGTTCCTGCCTTGCACCTCCTCCCCGAGTCTGGCTCTGGAAGAACCATGAGGTTCAAGAGGGGTTTACACATCTGGCCTACATAGATTTATCTAGTATTAAATGATCACGGACTGATATTCTGGAGCCAGGCTGCCCAGGTTCAAATTCTGGCTTAACCACTGATGAGCTAGCTACATGACCTTCAGTCCTCTTTTGTGCTTCTATTCTCCACCTTTAAAAACAGGGATTCCAGTAGCTACTCTGTGGGGAGGCTAAGAGGACCCGATGAAAAAGGGCATACCACACGTAGGGATTCAGTGAACGATGGTGCTTACTATTATTCAATAAATTAAGGTTGTTTGGAGCCAGGTCTGGAACTCTGGACCAGACATCCCCAGACAGACATTATCTCCCTCACCGGAGCCAAAACCAACCTGCTCAGCAGACTGAGAAGCAAAGGGGAAAGACTCTAGGCTCTGAGTCCAAATCCCAGCTCCCCCACCTACTAGCTCTGCAACCCTGGGCAAGCTATTTAACCACACTGAGCCTCATTTTTACCTCTGTGCACTATAGACCACAGCAATACCTCCTTCAGGGCAGTCATGGTCCTTCTTCACCTGGAGAGGTGCTAGTTTCTGTTGCTGTTGACCATGGGCAGTTCCAGGCAACCAGGGTGCTGACACATGCCAGGACTATCCCAGGCAGGGGTGAGGTGACAGCTTGGTTTCTCTTCCTGGAAACCTCTGTTTAGGCCCAGCCCTAGTGTATGATGTGCAAATACTCATTCATTCACCAAATGTATATTAAGTGTCTACTATGCACCAAGAAGCATGGTTCATATAGATGCAGCACATGATGGCCATTACTGTTATCAGTAAAGAAATTAAGGTTGTTTGGCACCGAGGGTGCATCTGTGAACAAAATGTACAAAAAGACGGGGCAGTGGTAATCGTTGGGGGAACCCATTCCCGACCAAGGGCCTGAGCCGCCAACAGGGAAACTGGCTTGTCCTGCTGCCAATCGTTAACAAACGACTTATGAGCTGGTGTCACCGGTGGAGATGTGAGGACACCAATGGAGATGTATGTAGGAAGGGCAGCTGAGCTCGTCCTGGGGTGGCTCTGGTGTTCAAACCCAGTGGGACAGCCTCCCCAGGTTTCCCCACGGTGAACCGAGTGCAGCTGAGCTGGGGAAAACCCTGCCGGGTGTAGCAGCCTTTCATTAACCCAAGGACATCAAGCATTTGCTGCACACAGACACCTGGGTTGATAGACACTGGATTTCACAAAGGATTCAGATGAGGTTCTTACCCTCTAGGAACTCATACTCAGAGGCAGACACTACGCAGGTGACCGGATTACAAAGAGCTCAAGATTTCTGAGCCAGATCTAGAAAAAAAAACCATGCTACCAACAGACAACACAGGCAAAGAGGGCGCTGCAAAGAAGAGGACAGCAGGTGCAAAGGCCAAGAGAAGAGAGGCTGGGGAACACATGTGGGGAAAGCCCATTAGTCTGGGATCCTAATCGGAGTTTGAGGGCTGATGTTGCCACTGGTTGGACCTGAGCCTCAGCTTCCCCTTTTGGGAAGATAATATTTTTTTTCAGGCTGTTTTAAGGATTCAATGAGTTCATGAATAAGAAAGGGCTTTAAGGGGGCGTCTGGCTGGCTCAGTAGGTGGAGCATGTGACTTGTTTGTGATCTCGAGGTTGTGGGTTCAAGCCCCAATGTTGGGTGTAGAGCTTACTTAAGCATAAAGAAAAGAATGGGCTTTCAAAATGGAAAAGTATGATAGGAGCCTACAAACTGAGGTTGGGAGTATCAAAGTGACTTATCCAGGGTCGTGTGGCTGATTAAAACAGGAGCTAAGGGGGCACCTGGCTGGCTCAGTTGGTAGAGAACTTTTGATATTGGGGTTGTGAGTTCAATCGAGCCCCACGTTGTTGAGTGTAGAGATTACTTAAAAAATAAAATCTTAAGGGGCACCTTGGTGGCTCAGTCGGCTAAGGTTCCCGACTCTTGACTTTGGCTCAGGTTATGTTCTCACAGTTCGTGGGTTCAAGCTCAGCACTGCTAGTGGGATCCTCTCTGTCTGCCTCTCCCTGACTCCTGCTTGTGCTCTCTCAAAATAAATAAACTTGAAAATAAATAAAATCTTTTTAAAAAACTTAAAGAAAAAAAAGAACAGGAGCCAGGACTGGTACATCCAGGATGGGGGATCAAACCCCACCCCACCTCAGCTGTACCACTCCTGAGTTCCCACCTCCTGCCCAGTCACCAGTTCAGAAAGTCCCAAGGAACAGGTAGAACATTGAATCTGGGTCACCTGGGTGGCTCAGTCATTTAAGCTTGATTTCTGCTCAGGTCATGATCTCACAGTTCAGTTTGTGAGGTCAAGCCCCGTGTCAGACTTGTGCTGATGGTATGGAGGCTGCTTGGGATTTGGATTCTCTCTCTCTCTGCCCCTCCCCTGCTCATGCTCTCGCGCTCTCTCTCTCTCTCAAAAATAAATAAACAAACAAAGGAATGAATGGACAAGCAGAAAGAACATGGAATCCCCTGGCGCAGGGATTACCATTTCCTCCCTTTGGACCCCAGACCCAATTTTCTAACCTGTCAAAGCAGAGATGCCATTTGCTGTGCTGCCCCCAGGAGTATGTGGAACAGAGGTGTTGCATGAGGAAGAGCACTCTGCACAGGTAAAGGAGGGTCACAGTCACAGACGAGAAATGAGGATGGTGAGCTGGGGAAGAGCAAGTATGGAGTCTGGAAGTCCCCACGCGGAGCCGGCGAGGGAGCCAGCTGCAGACTTGCACAGCTGTGACTTAAAATCTCAGCGGCCCCACCAGTTCACCAAGCCTCTGCTAGGTCACTCGCCAGGGCAACTCAGGCAAATTGCTTCACCTCTGAGTCATTTCCTTTACTTGAGAAATGGGATTAAAAGTGTGAATAGATATAAAGCAGTTAGCAGCATGGCTTGGTGCATAATAAATATTCATAAAATGTTAACAACTCTTATTATGACCATTATTACCTACTACTGATACCAGTACATAGGGTGGGGGAGGAGTGAGCCTAACTCTCTAGGACAATCTGCAACCAGCCTCTGTCTTTCCACTCTTACTTTTAAACCTTGGGCTGTGACCAGCTCTAGAAGCCAGCACCGCCCCCTTGAGGACTAAACAGGGGCACAACTGTATGGCCCTGGAAAGGTCCTCACCCTGCACCAGAGGTGAGTTCTGGCCCAATCTAGCTGAGTTCCTCCTGCTTTCCCATACAGAGGAGGAGCAGGGTGACAGTGACCTGGAGGCCACCCTGGGCCTGTCCCTTCCCCACCTTCCACCCAATAACTAAATCTAATTTGGTTCTGTGACATCCTTCAGTCTTATTTGCCAACTCAAATTAGTTGATAATGGCTGCCTGGAGCGCTGCGTTTAGAAGGTACTTGAGGTTGGAAGGAAACAGAGCAGTGGTTGATTAGTGATGTCTGACATGGGCGTAAAGTAAGCAAGTAGCAGCATGAAAGCCAACTGCTTGCCACACATGAACTAGAAAAGTCCTAAGGCGGTAGGCTGAAGAACACAACAAGCGGAACTGGTGTCTTTTGCAAGATTGAAATCATGGCAGGTCCAGAAACTGATACCCAATTCCAACTCACTGGTATCAGAAAGTATTTCAACTCTTACACTCTCACAGGTAGAATGAATTGTGTACTGGCCACATACGGAGGCATCGCTTTGATGGTCTCATACTTCAAGTCAAGGTCTAAAAAAACACCAGCTGTGAAAGCAACATAAACAGATTTTGAAGTGTACTTCATCTGCTAAGTTCCTATGCCCGGAGAAGCTAGTGTTTCAGATGGGGTAACTGAAAGCCAAGAGGGAAAGGGTCTTGCCTAAGGTCACACAGCCTGAATGGCAGGGCTGGGATCCACACCCAGGGTCCTCTGGCTTTCTGAGGATGCTTCCTGCCAGGACTGTCATTTCCTTCCTCTTGGCTAGAAGAGGGGGTGTCCAGGCCCCAAGACCCATTGTCTGAGAGAATAAAAGCCCAAACAGGGCCACCTAAGCTTGGTTCCACTCAGCGCCATCACCTCCTTCTCATCCACCCTCCCCCCAACCCCCAGCCTTCAACCCCACCTCCAGCAAATCCCAGAGGCAGATGGTTCCAGTGCAAACAAATGTAGATACCAAGGTCCCCCAAGGGCTTGGATCCCACCACAAAGATTTGAATTCAGATGGTTATCTGATTAGGCAGGACAGCCTGAGACCCGGATTTGGTGATTCCGCCTTCCAGCTGTGTGTCCTTGAAAAAGTTAGTTAGCTTCTCTGAGCTTCCGTTTCCTCCTCTGTAAAATGGAGGAGGACAAAAATACAATAATATCATTCAAAGTGATTAGCTCCAGTCCTGACACTGAGTAAACCCTTAAATGTTAATTGTAAGGATTAGGTCAAAGGGGAAAAAAAAAAAACCCAGCATTTTCACACCAAAAATATTCAGGTGATGCGGGCAAGGGTTTGGAGAGCAAGCCTGTTCATCTTTGATATCTGCCTAACTGAACTGAAATATGAATTACTGTTTGATGATTTCAAAATAAATAAGGAACCAGATCCTTCTAGGAAAATGGATTTTGTCATCCGTGTCACAGAGGAGGAAGCAAGCTCGAGTGGCGGATCCGCAACAGGAGGGGACAAATGGGTGTGCTTCCCACTTTCCAGGTGCTTGACTTCATGCCTCAGTTTCCTCGTTTGTAATGTAGCATTGGCCATACAGGGCTGTTGCCACACCAAATGAGCAGTTCCAGGTGCGGCCACTGGGCCACCTCTGGCCTGGCAATGTTAGCAAGTAAGTGGGGACCTCACTTAAGGAGGCAGAGAAAAGAGAGCAGTTACTGCACTGCTAAATAGGAATGGGTGAGAAGAGGGAGACTCAATCCACTGAGGCACTTTCTGCCCAGGAGGGTGGCAGATGGGTAAGTTATTAACTCCTGTATGTTAAGAGACCATTAAGTCAATGTGGGGACAGGTGGAGGGAGAAATTAACAAATGATACTCAGAAAGGCTAAGCCTGACACAGTTTGGTGACAGCCAACAAGAGGCCTGGGGGATTACAGGACAGAAATCCCGGGAAACTTGGCCTGGGATCTGAAAGGGTACCCACCCCGCTGTTTCAGAGACAAAGTGAAAAGGTGGACCAAAGAAGGCAAGAGGCTGACTTAACAAAAAGTCACATGGTAGATCCTTTTTAAAGACTGGATTTATGGGGGCGCCTGGGTGGCTCAGTTGGTTGGGTGTCTTGACTTCGACTCACGTCATCATCTCATGGCTCGTGAGTTCGAGCCCTGAGTCGGGTTCTGTGTTGACAGCTTGGAGCCTGCAGCCTGCTTCAGATTCTGTGTCTCTCCTTCTCTCTCTCTGCCCTTCCTCCACTAGCGCTCTGTCTCTTTCTCAAAAATAAATAAACTTTAGGGGTGCCTGGGTGGCTCGGTCGGCTGAGCGTCTGACTTCGGCTCAGGTCATCATCTCGCAGTCTGTGAGTTCGAGCCCCGCGTCGGGCTCTGTGCTGACGGCTCGGAGCCTGGAGCCTGCTTCCGATTCTGTGTCTCCCTCTCTCTCTGCCCCTCCCCCGCTCATGCTCTGTCTCTCTGTCAAAAATAAATAAACATTAAAAAAAATTTTTTTTTAATTAACTTTAAAAATAAAAATAAAAAATAAAGATTAGATTTATGGCTTTTCAAATAAAAGCCACCTAAACACTTTTTTAAAGAACATTAAATGTTTGCTGATCTTTGCCCAGAGGCTTGCGCACCTGACCTGGCGAAGTTCATCCCCGAGTCAAAACGAGGTCTGGGAGGATGAAGATACTTCTATGAAACATGCCTGGGGGCAGGGCCTCACTACAGGGTGGGTGGAAGTCTTACTCCCAGAAATAGCTTCCCAGCCCCCCTCCTCTCCTCCCTTCCCTGGGTCAGAGGTACTGGGGGAAAGGGTTTGACTCCCACATATCTACCCTCTGAGCCTCAGTCTTTACAGCAAAGCAGCAGGAGGTGGGGAGGTGAGGATCAGAGATAATGTTGAAGGTACAGGCACCCAGCGGGCACTCACAAAATGCAAACCCACACAGGGCACATTTCTGAGCTCCTCCAAAAGGGCAAGGACCAGGGGGCCCGTGGTTACTCCCAGGAACGAGGGCTCCCGCTTGTTCGTCTTGTATCCCCAGAGCACTTGTGGACACCTAGAATCTCACGTCTAGGCAGCTGCCTCCAGAGCCCCTGTATTTAACCATGAGGCTTCTCGGCCTCCCACACTGCCCTCCAGCTCAGTCACGTGGACTTGGAGATCTGTGCTGCCACCATGGTGCCTGCCCGTCATGGCCGGGTCTTGGCACCAAGGAAAGGGGGACACAACAGAGTCATGGGTTCAGAGCGCAAGATGGCGTTTCTTGTCTGTGGAGTGACACCAGAGCACAGGGCTGTTGGGAGCATTAGGTGAGCTGGTACTTGTCCAGGGAGTCCCTTCCTGAGGGAGCTGCATTAATCTGTACCCTGGAGCACCCAGGGCTGCCTGTCCCCAAGGAGATAGGCCCCAGGCCCAGCTATCTGCGTCCTGACAGGCTGATGGTGGCACCCCTAGACCTCTAGAGCCCTTAGATTCTCCCCGGGGACCACTAGAGCTGGAAGAAAACCCCTACGTGTAGCCACAGAAGGATGTCCACATGTCCCACGTTCCTACTGCCAGCCTCCTGAGGGCTGGCCCAAGCCTCATGCAGTCATTCAGATGAGATCTGAGCCCTCCTTCCAAGGCCTCACAGCACCTTGCTCAGAAACTGCAAACTCACAAGGCAGGCAGGTCATGTCAGTGAGGCAGGTGGGTGTGAGGGAGAAGGCAGTCGTGAGGACTGTGGTAACATGGACAGAGCAGCGGCTAATCCACTCCAGCCACAGTGGCCAGGCAGGAATGTGGGCCCGTGTGGCCACATCTGATCTCAAGAGAAGTAAAATGAAATCACTTGGCTGAACAACAACAACTACTCAATCAATGTTTTTAAATCACCGTAGGAGTCACTAAGCTGCCACAGCTGTCCCCTGCCACCTTTGGAGGGCAGCCTGTGCCAGACCTGCCATTACCTGGGCCATAAATATTCGAAGGCCAATTGATTGAATTAGACCCATTCCAAGTCTTGGAGAAGTCAGGCGTCTTGGCTTACAGATAAGGAAACTGAGGCTCAGAGAGGGGAAGTGAGTTGCCCAAGGTCACACTGGTAGTTAGCATATCAACTCTGCTCTCCTGAGTTGAGGATCTTTTTCTACTAATCCACACCCCCTGCATCCTCCCTCAACAATTCTTTTCAAAAAATAGATACACTACAGATGCACTCCCTTCTCTGGGCCTCAGTCTCTCTGGTCTGCAAAGCAGCCAGCTGACTGCGTCAGCTTCTAAACACCTTCCAGCTCTGAAATCCCAGGCATCTATGAGGTATCCTCACTGGTCAGTACTTTGTGGCCTCAGATGAATATAAAATAATAATAATAATGGGGAAGACAAGTCCACATTAGCTGGGAAGGAACACTACAATTTTTAGTGAAACCTAACTCCTGGTTACTGGAATTCACAATGAACAAGGGTAATACTCAGGCAGTTTAACCACCATCCGACAGTTAAACAAAAACACATCTGGTTTAACTTCATGTTCCTCTCTCCTCCCCCAACCCCCTACCCTCATCTCAAATTTTACCCCTTAATTTGAGAAGTCAAATTAAATGCAAACAATTGATTTCATGCCACAGTGAGGTTGAGAATTTCAGCATGGAAAACTTTAAGCAGGAACTTTTTCTGGGAGCAATTATGAAATGTTGGGGGGTGGGATGGGGAGGTGGAAAACGTAGAGACTACTCTTAAATGTTCTTTGGACAGTGAACATTGTATAAAAGTTGTTGAGGGCCGACTGTGAACCCAACACTCAGAGAGGCCAAGTGACTTGCCTCAGGTCACACAGCTAGGACTGGAAGCCAAAATGCCAACCCCAAAGCCAGTATTTTCCCTGCTCTCTAGGCCTCTTAACCTAAACAGGGCCTTCCCTCTGGCCCTTATGGACCATCTGCTAGTGATGAAGGAAAATGCCCTGGGAATAGAACTCCTAAGCCACCAACACTTAGCCCAGTGTTGGAAAACCATTTATGATCTTGCTGGCCGCTCATAGCAGCTGCAAAGTACATATTACTAACCCACATTGCCGATGATTTCTTCATCTGAGATTCAGAGAGGGAAAATGATTCGTTCAGGGTCACAAAGAACTGCTGGGAATGAACCTCTCATCTACTGCCCCCAGCTGCCCTCTAAATGCCAGGATACCTCTAGAAGGAAAAAAAAAAAAAAAGGAAGCCATGCTTCTTAGCCTAGCTCCAGCCTGCCTGTGACTACGTTGCCCTGGGAAGCTTAGTCAGCATTCCTGTGGCCACGCAGGAAGATTTCTGAGCACTGGTCCTCAGCCCAGCTTGCTCACTCTCTCCGCAAAGCTCTCTCGGAGCTCTGGGATTTGTATTAATAACTTCAGTCGGACCTATTTCAAGGTGAGAACTCTGGGCTGTGCTGCTGGATCCTACTCCTGGATTAGGAAGGCCCCATCCCCAGAGATGGGTACGACATGGAGATCACCAGGCTTGGAATTTTAGCCACCTGGGCCCTCACCCCCACTTCCCAGGTAACATCTGTGTGTCCTCAGACAAATCCCTCCCTCTCTCTAAGACCAGTGTCTTCATATGTAAATCGAGGACAGCATCTAGCTTGCAGGGAATGTCAGATAAGTAAGCCAAGGGACAGGCAGGACTTGAGCTTGGTTTCACCCCAGTCCCAAGCTGGGACACAGCGAGGCACAAGAACAGGCAGAGGGCGGGGCGCAATGCATGATGACAGCTCCAAACCTGTGCCCGGCACAAAGCTCCAGGCTGCTGAGCAAGGCTGTATCTCAGATGGTAGTGAGGGCATCATGCCATCCTATAGGGCAGCTAATCAGAGAATGGGTTGAGCCGAGGCGAAGGTGGGTGGCCAGGGTTCAGGGGTAGTGACATAACCTCACACCCAGGGTCAGAGTTGCATTTTTTGCTGAGATTAGAGCTGATCATAGTCAATATTTTCTTTAAGTACAGGCACTAGCTAAACACCTTGCATGCATTAATCATGTATAGACCTCACCATCAGTAGGTACTGGTTTGTTGTTTAATATTTTTGAGAGAGAAAGAGAGAGAGCTCACACGCCCGAGCAGGGTAGGTAGGAGCAGAGAGAGGGGAGCAGACAGGATCCAAAGAGAGCTCTGCAGTGACAGCAAAGAGCCCAATACAGGGCTCAAATTCACAAACCGTGAGATCATGATCTGAGCCAGATCTGAGCCCAAGTGGGACCCTTAACTGACTGAGCCACTCAGATGCCTCAAATTACAGTAGGTACTGTTTATTGATGTCTTCAGCTTCAAGGAGGACACTGAAGCACAGCAGGGGACAGTACCTGTCTCAGGTCACACCGCTAAGTTGCTTTTTCTTTTTCTGTTAGAGAGAATAAAATGTTGGCCAATCAATTTTTTTAAATTTGTTTAACATTTATTCATTTTTGAGAGACAGAGAGAGACAGAGTGTGAGTGGGGGAGGGGCAGAGAGAGACAGAGACACAGAATCTGAAGCAGGCTCCGGGCTCTGAGCTGTCAGCACAGAGCCCGACGGGGCTCGAACTCACAGACCACAAGATTGGGACCTGAGCTGAAGTCAGACGCTTAACCAACTGAGCCATCCAGGAGCCCCCAATTAAAAAAAAATTAAGTTTGGGGCACCTGGGGGGCTCAGTTGGTTGGGCATCCAACTTCGGCTCAGGTCATTATCTCACGGCTCGTGGGTGGAGCCCCACATCGGACCCTGTGCTGACAGCTCAGAGCCTGGAGCCTACTTCAGATCCTGTGTCTCCCTCTCTGACCCTCCTGTGCTCGCACTGCCTCTCTCAAAAAAAAACTTTAAAAAAAATTTTTAACGTTTTTTAAAGTTTATTTTATTTATTTTGAGAGAGAAAGAGCACACGGGAGGAGCAAAGGGAGAAAGAGAGAATCCCAAGCAGGCTCTGAACTGTCAGTACAGAAGCCAATATGGGGCTCAAACTCACGAACCGTGAGATCATGATCTGAGCCAAAGAATTAGGCCCCGAACCGACTGAGGCACCCAGGAGCTCCTTGGCCAATCAATTTTATACATGTTATTGCATTTTAATTTTTATTTTTATTTGAGAGAAAGAGACAGAGAGAGAAAGTGGGGGAGAGGGCCAGAGGGAGGGGGAGGGGAGGGGGGAGGGAGAGAGAGAGAGAGAGAGAGAGACAGAGACAGAGAGACAGAGAATCCCAAGCAGACTATACACTCAGCACAGAACCTGAGGCAGGGCTCAAACCCACAACCCTGGGATCATGACCTAAGCCGAAATCCAGTCAGATGCTCAACCAACTGAGTCACCCAGGAGCCCCTGTATTACTGCATTTTCATCTTCTCTCTTGTGAATTACTTGATTGCGATTCTATGGGAATGTCGGAATATCAGCTCCACGAAGAGGGCTTTTGTCTGTTCTCTCCTGCTCCATTGCCAGCACCTAGAACAGGGCTTGGCACAAAGCTTAATAAGTATTTGTTGAATAAAGATAGCATTGTTTTCTGGCCTCAGTTCAGTTTTATTCCTCACAAGAGTCTTAGGAGAGAGACATACTCCCATTTTACAGGGGGTGACACGGACACAGAGCCTGTCTCACTCCAGGGGCTGGGAAGTTGGGAAGCTGTGTCCAGGGACCTCTGCTGCTTAGGGACTTCAGAGGCACGGAAGTTCAGGAAGGAAAAAAGAGACAGAGGGACAAGATGGGCAGGGGCAGGGAGCAGTAGAGTGGGTGGAGAGAGGACAACACAGGTGGGGAGGGCTGGACATTTGGAGAAGGCAGGTCTGGAGGGTGGGAAGGGATGGAGCCTTGGAACTCTGAGTTCAAATCCTGGTGTCCTCACTTGCTTAGTTTCTGTAAGCCTCAGTCTCCCCATGTGTAAACCAAATGGTGCACGTGAAGGGCTGGGGCAGGCCTGGCACACATCAGGCCCTCAATGCAGTCTCTGGCATCTTCACTAAGTCAAGGAGCCAACCCTTGCCTCCTTGGGAAACCTACCCACCTGTACAAGTTTTCCCCAGGGCTTAAAAGCCCTTTCTGGCCTCAGAATCAGAAGCTTCTTTTGATCTCCAGCGTTTTCCTCCTCCACCCAGAGGTCTTTGTAAAGGCCCCCCTCCCCCAACCCCATTATGTGTTAGAAAAGGGTCAGAAGGGACAATGATGGGGCTTTTCTCAGCTCCCTCCCCCGCCATTGTGACCATGCATTTAACCTAAACTGGGCATGGGAATCAGCCTTGGGCAACCCACTTACCTGCGGGCAGCCAGAGGTGAGGGGTAGGCTCCCTCTGCTTCCAGGGGTCCAGGGCTTTGCCCCCCGCCCCCCCCCCCCCCCCCCCCCCCGCTGCTGTGGCCACCCCAACTCCCAGCAAACACTCACACGCCAGTTGTCCCCTCTCCCCTCCCCCGCCACCACGCGGCTCTGGGACCCCAGAGCCTCCCTCCCTCTGCTCATTCCAGCTTTGCCCCAAACTACTTTGGACCCCACGTGGGCACGCTAGCCTCCTCCCCAAGCGTCTGAGCGTGATCTAGAGGTTCCTAGGTGGGCGGCATTTAAAGACACCAGGCAGGGTGCTGGGGTTGGCAGCCTGAGTCTCTGGATCTCCCACCAGATGGGTATCATCAGGGCAGCTCGGTCACGGGACACCGGGGAGAGGCGCGAAGACAGGTGTAGGTCCCAGGCAGAGACCTAGGAGGCAGGAGACCCTAGAACTGCAGCGGCCGTCCCGAGCGCGGTCCCCTTAGCTCGCGGTCCCCGTGGGCGCCACGTCCAACCTCCAGCCTGGCCCAGCGCGCTGCCGAGAGCCTCGGATGTGCACGAGTTCGGGAGCGGGACAGGTGGCTGAGGGTCGCGAACGGGCCGCCCTGGGTGGTGTGCAGGCGCGGAGGTCCGCGCTCTGACATTTCTATCCCTTCTCGCCGCCGGTCCCGGACGAAGGGAGGATGTGGGAGGGGCCCGTGTCGACCACGTCCCCAGGGATCCCGGAGAGCCGGGGGATGGCATCGGGTCCTTACCTGAGCGCAGTTCGTGGGCGAAGGTCTGTCCTGGCACAAGTGACGTGGGGCCGGTGCGCTGGGACCGAGGGCCCGGAGTGGCGGGAGCGCAACGCTGCCGGGGCCACCTCCCCCGCGGGCTTATAAAGGCGGCCGCGGGGCCGGGAGGGAGGCCAGGGCAGCCCTCCCCCGCGCCCGCCCCCGCCCCCTCCCCCAGCCCGGGCCGGGTCCTCCCCGCCCCGCCCCCCGCCGGAGTTGTGTTGGCTGACCTGGCAGCGCGGCCAGGGCGCCCCCTGCCGGGAGACGGGGCGCCCCAGCTCCGTCGGGTTCCTCCGCCCGTGGGGGAGGGACGGCGGGGGGGCCCCAGCTGCTGGCTTGTTCCACCGCCCCCTCCCCTCCCCGCTCTCTCGGTCCCTGTCCTCCTCCCGCCGGGGCCTTCTCTGCCTCCCTCTCTGCGAGGTCTGGCGGATTCAAGTCTCTGCGCGCGCGTAGCCCAGTTGTCTTTATCTTTGGTTCTAACTTCGTTCTGTGTCTCTTGTGGGTCTTTCTCCTGCCCTCTGTCTTTCTGCCCTTCTCCGTGTGTCTGTCTGTGTCTGTCTACCTTTCTTCGGGTCTCTCCATATCTCTATTCGTCTTTATGCACGTGTCCTCTGTCTCTGTCCACCTGTCTGTCCGACTCTCCCTGCTGCCCTCTCTCCTTTCCAATTCAGACCAGACGGCTAACACTCTATCCGGCTAGCTCTCTTCCCTGCCCTTGGGTTCTCTCCTCGGCTAGGGCCACAGGAAGCAGAGGGTGACCTAGGAGGGGTGGCTTCCAGAAGGGAGCCTCCACTAAACAGGGGCTGTTACCTCTTTTCTCCTGAGAGGGAAAGGGCCAGCCAGGGTCCATGCTGACTTGTCCCAGACAGATTCCCAGCCACTAGCCTCCTGGGTGACAGAGGAGTGAACCACACTTCCCAAGAAAAGGAGTCAGACATCCCGGGTTCAAGACTCCACCCTGGTGACCTTGGACAAGTCACTTGGCCCCTGTGGATCACCCTGTTCCATAGCCACTGTATTCCCTGGTTTCCCTCACCACTTGCTGGGAGAGTCATATGAGAGAATAGTTGAAAAGTGCACAGGAAACTCTAAAATTCTAGATGAATGTGAGGGGGGTGGACAGGAGTAGATCCCAGCACTATAGGCCTCGTCCCTACTCCCCAGTGACCAGCCCCATGAGCAGGGGGGATCTGCCTCCTTTCCCTGAGAACCAGACTGAGTTTGATTTCTCCTGACAATGTTCTGCCAAGTCTCCCAGCAATGTCTGAATGCGTTCAGCGACAAAGACCTGACTGCCTCCCGAGAAAAGGGTATTTTCGGTGGCCTTTAGGGCTGCCTGGAGCAATCTGTGCCTCTAACCCACAAAAGCCAGTCGGAGATTTGAAGGCACGGACGTTGGGTCCCCCAGATCTCTGCCATCCTCAATATCTAAGCCCTAATCTTCCTGCAGCCACCTTGTCCTAAAGGTGAGAAGGGGGTCAAGTCTAGAGCAGAGGGGAGATGGTGTTAGCACCAGCAGAACCCAATACCAGCCCAGAACTCTCTGACCTGCTCCATGGCAGCTCAGGGCCAGGCATCTTGCATATATTATTTCCCAACAATCCCATTTTACAGAAGAGAAAACAGAGTCCCAGAAAGAGTACATGACTTGCCAGTAAGACTGGAGCCAGAAGTGGGACCTGGCACCAGAAACCAAGAATGTCTTTGCATTTGTTTTTGCTTTCTGTATTTTTAGCAATTGATATTGTTTCTTCATTTACAGGAGTAATACAAGGTATCTTTAGCAGAGGAGAGGGGTGGCGAGAGAGAGAGAGAGCGAGAGAGAGAGAGAGAAAGAGAGAATGAATCCCAAGCAGGCTCCATGCTCAGCTCAGAGCCTGATGCATGGCTCAATCCCACAACCCTGGGATCATGACTTGAGCCAAAATCCAAAATCAAGAGCCGGACTCTCAACTGACTGAGCCACCCAGGTGCCAAGCACACCCTTTTTCTTTTTCAGGAGCGTTATTTATATATTTAATGGCTTAGGTTATTACAGCAAAAATCATGGATGTGGTACATGAGTGAAGTTTAGGAAATACACGTTTGTATAAGACATCATGGGTGAAAACATCCAGAACTGACCAGAAGCTAAGAAGGCCTCTGTCATTGCTTACAAACTCCAAGCAAGGGTTTAGGGATAGGAGGAGGCTTGAGATGGTGTCATCATCAGTGAGCCAGGGGGAAATCCCCAGGCATGGTAAGTCTGCCTGTCACAGCGTAGACAGATGCTGGGAGGCTGAGCCAGCAAGAAGTTGGGGGAACTCTATTCCACCTGTCATGGGTCCCCAGCACCAACCCCTGACTTCTGATCTCTCCAAAGCTATGAGGGATAGGATCTTCTGGGTGCACCACATGGCCAGCTTGGGGCCCCTGTGTCTGGGTGATTTTCCCCAAGGTACTATCCCACCTTGGGAGTCCACTGAGAGGAACCACTGCCTGGGCAACCCCACCTCCTTCCTGCCTTACCTCTCCTAGCCTGCTCCTGGGTTCTGTCCCACAAGGAAAATTCAACTGAAGTAGGGGCAGGGGGCACCCAGCAGCCACTGCTGCCCATGCTCTCTGGGTACCTCCCTTCCCAGTGCTGTCAGTGAAGCAGGAAGGAGGCCTGGATGGGAAACCAGGATCCCCACCTTCCAGCTCTGCCCTAGCTTTCTGGGGGAGCTGAGAAAGTCACTTTCCCTGCCTAGGCTCAGATGCCCTCTGCCTGGATGGACTGACAATATCTAAATCCAGATGAGAGTCCAGGATTCTGGGACCACTTGGCTGGTAGAAAGCAATTCATTATATTAGGTTTCTCTACGTCTACACATCCCCTGTCTCTGGAGCTCTGTTTCCTTATTGGAAAAGTAAGCAACTTGGACTGCCTGACCTCCAAGTTCCCTTTGCCCAAAGAACTAATGATTTAACGAGTCTCACAACACTTTTATATGGTGGACAGGGCAGGCATTTATAGTCCCCACAAGAGATGAGGAAACTGGAGTCCAAAGATGTTATTTACTTAAAGGTCAGGGTTGAGGTACCTGGGTGGCTCAGTCGGTTAAAGTGTCCAACTTCGGCTTAGGTCATGACCTCAAGGTTCGTGAGTTCGAACCCTACATCGGGCTGTCTGCTGTCAGCACAGAGACCACTTCAGATCCTCTATCCTCCTCTCTCTCTCTGCCCCTCTCAAAAATAAATAAACATTAAAAAAATTTTTTTTAATTAAAAAATAAAGGTCAGGGTCAAAGCTGGGGCTTCTTCTACTTTTTTCTACTCATCTGTTTACTCCATATTTATTAAGAGCATGTGATGAGCCCCCTGCTTTTTAACAAGGCCTGAAGTTTACCAGGCCTTAGAAGCCAGGTTTGAGATGAGAAGGCCAGGAGGTCCAGAGTTCTAATTCTGACTTCCACTGCCCCTTGGGGAGTCTCCTTCACTGGGAAATGCTGAGATGGAGAGCACTGGTGGCTCAGGCCCTGGATGGAGAGAGAGGAAGGAGAAGGGACAGAGAGAAAAGAGACAAAACTCTGAGGTCTGTTTCCAGGGGTTGGTGGGGGGAGGGGGGGCAGTGAGGAGTGGGCTCTGACCTGGGGCTGGGGAAAGACCGCCTGAAATCTAGGTGGATATTTTTTTTAACTTTTTTTTAAAAAGTTTGTTTGTTTGTTTGTTTGTTTGTTTGTTTAGAGACCACACGAGCAGGGAAGGGGCAGAGAGAGGGGGAGAAAGAGAACCCCAAGCAGGCTCCATACCACCGGTGCAGACCCCGTCTCAGGGCTAGATCTCACGAACCACCAGATCATGACCTGAGCCAAAACCAAGAGTCCAGCGCTTAATGGACTGAGCCATCCCGGAGCCCCTCTAGGTTGACATTTAAGGGTGCTGGGCTCTGGAAACGCTTTGTCTATTCTGACCCCTGTATTCAAAGGATCATTCCAGGGGCGCCTGGGTGGCTCAGTCGGTTGAGCGCCGACTTCGGCTCAGGTCACGATCTCGCGGTCCGTGAGTTCAAGCCCTGCATCGGGCCCCTGTGCTGACAGCTCAGAGCCCGGAGCCTGTTTCGGATTCTGTGTCTCCCTCTCTCTGACCCTCCCCCGTTCATGCTCAGTCTCTCTCTGTCTCAAAAATAAATAAATGTTGGGGCGCCTGGGTGGCTCAGTCGGTTAAGCGTCCGACTTCAGCTCAGGTCACGATCTCGCGGTCCGCGAGTTCGAGCCCCACATCGGGCTCTGGGCTGATGGCTCAGAGCCTGGAGCCTGCTTCTGATTCTGTGTCTCCGTCTCTCTCTGCCCCTCCCCCGTTCATGCTCTGTCTCTCTCTGTCTCAAAAATAAATAAACGTTAAAAAAAAATTAAAAAAAAAATAAAATAAATAAATAAATAAATAAATAAATGTTAAAAAAAAATTAAAAAAACAAACAAACAAACAAAGGATCATTCCATCTCAAGCCCAGGCATAACCAAAGTTTCAGCCGCTTGTGTCCCGGTACCACTTTCAGCCCCACCTTCAGCTCCATAGAACAATGAACTGAAAGGCTCTGGAAGACTAAGGAGAAGACGGTTCCGTTCGACCAACATGACGCCCAACATTACTGAACACTGACTTCGTCACAGGCCCTGGTCTACGTGCTTTGCACCTGTTAACCTATCCGATCCTCACAACAACCCTACAGAGTAGGACTTTTATTCCCACTTGACAGGTGAGGAAGCTCAGGCATACACAGGCTGTCATTTGCACAAGTGCCTGCCGGGCGGGTGTAAAACGCTATGTCCACTAAATCCGCAACACTGAGGCTGCGTCATGAATGTCCTCCTCGCTTTTCAAAGGAGGAAGCTCTCAGCTCAGAGAAGCTTAACAATTTTATTCGTCCAACAGATGGATGACTGCTCCGTGCCAGGCACTCTTCTAGGGACTGGGGACACAAGTGAATAAAACAAAGATCTCTGTCCTTATGGAGTTGACATTCTAGTTAGGGAAGACAGATAATAAACATTATAAATATCTAAGTTATATGGTACATTAGACGATGTTAAGTGGGGGGGGGGGGGGGGGGGTGCCCGGGTAGCTCAGTTGGTTAAGTGACCGACTCTTCACCTTGGCTCAGGTCATGATCTCATGTTTGTGAGTTCAACCTCTGCGTTGGGCTCCAAGCTGGCAGCGCAGAGCCTACTTGGGAGTCTCCCTCTCCTCTCTCTTCTGCCCCTCCCCCTCCCTCAAAATAAATAAACATTTTTAAAAAAGAAATGTTAAGGATGTGGATAAAGAGCTATAAGGAAGAACAAGAGTGCCTCCCGGGGGCAGGTTGTGGCATTAAATAGGGTGTTGAAGGCCAAGAAGATAACACTGGAACAAAGATGAAAGGCAAGAGAGAGCCTGTCTGAGGACAACCAGTCAACGGAGAACCTGAGTTGCCTATGTCTCATGCCTGGGCTTTTGCGCTGTGTGTGACATGCCCTCCCAGACCAGTTCTACCCTCCAAGCCTCACACCACACCAGCCTTGGCTTTGGCCCCAGGCCTAGGTTTACTCCCTAATCCTGCCCCAGCCCCTGTCTGAATCCCATCTGAAGCCTAGCGCTTGCTCCAGTCCCCATCTTCTCTTAGTCCAATCTTTCAAGCAGTACTACCCCAAGGCGTCCCTTCACACGGACAACTCCATCCCCAGTCCGGGTCCCTCCCATCAGCCAGCTTTGCAGCTGGCGCTCAGTACCCTAAGAACTGGCCAGTCCCAGCTGCTCTTAAAGGGAGCCCTCCTCACAAAAGGGGAAGCCCGCTTGTGAGAAACCCCATTGTCCAGGGAACAATGTCCCCATTTTGTCCTTTATTTCTAAAAGGGCTTGCGAGCAGGCTCTGAGCTCTGAGCTCCCAGCTCTGAAAGGGAGCATGTTGCTTCCTATTCTCAGCCTTAGAGAAGCCCGTAGGCCAAAAGGAAGGACTAAGGCCATCTACTGGGGGCTGGATTCCAGAGGCCAGAGCAGATTCAGGCAGGCCTGGCTTTAGCAGTCCCGTGGCATTTCCAGAATGGAGGCAGGAGACAAGCCATCCCTAATAAGTAGAAGAAAAGCTGGCTGTACCCAGGATGGCAGGGGAGAGAACTTTTCCACTCTCCATCCTGCCCTAACACACCAGGTTTTCATCATCTCTGATAAAATCTTCCTTGAAGATTTGTCCATCCTCCTGCCTGTGCCTCAGCCTATCTATCACCTCCCTGTCTTCCAACGGACACATCTGAGATGGTTCTCGGACATGTTCTCACTGGAGGTTGCACCACTTTGGCCCCTCACTTCCTGTTAGACACAGTCAGGGACCCGAGCATGCTTTGGGGTGCGGACAATGGCAGGCCGATATTGGTAGGTTGAGGTTTACTTTAGTGATATTCATAAAGGCTTAGTAGGTGTCTAATCTATTTGCTTTTAATCAAATACATATAGTAGTAACCCAAGCCAGATGTGACTGCCACATCTTTGTTTCCAGAACATGGGCTGAGGATATCTACCTCCCGACGACTGGCCTTGGGTTCAGTGCATCCCCCTGCCCTTGCTTTCACCGATGACCTCTACCTTGACATGTCAAAGCCATGGCAGGGGTGGAGACGTACCACTAACTGGCCTCTTGACTCCCAGCAAAAGCAAAAGAGTAGGAGTTGGGCATCTTTGTCAGACAAAGAATGCCTAACAGGATATGCTTGTGAGGGACCTGAGGGGTATTCAGTTTTATCTCCTGCCAAGGCTTTTACTTCCTGGCTCTGCTTACACCAAATACAGCTTGACGTAGAACATTCTGCTTTTCAACAGGAATCCTGAACTCACCGTCAACTTGGATTGCAGACCATGGGTATAAAGGGCTTCTCTTAGCAAAGCCCTCCTACTTCCTTCCCTCCTTTTAAACAGGCCTATGTCCACGGAGTCCTGTCTCTTGCAGAAATTAACCAATGACGACAAAAAATGAACACCTATTCCAAAATCCTGAGATTTTCCCACAAGTCTCCTTAAAGAGCAGCCTTATAGGCACTGGTTTGAATTCCAAGATTCAACAGACTACAGCACAACCAACTCCTTCACCTTCTACTTTAGAATTGCCAACATCTCAGCCAGGAGCCTGGGGTCCACCTGTGCCCCTCCTATCTCCTGAGCCCCACACGCTCTGGGTCTATTACTCACAACATCCCACTTCTGGTCCCAGTTTCTCTATCAGCTAGGAAGTTGTAACTCATAGAAAATACAACTTCTCAGACTGGTTTTGAAAATAAAGGGAATTCTCTGGCAAACAAAAACAAAAAGTCTACGTTCAGAGAGGCTTTTCGCAGTGGCGCAGTGATGTAATCAGGACTTGGTTTTGCTCTGTTTTTCCATGTCTCAGCTCCTCTTCCTCCTTCTTGGCCCCACTCTCACTCAGGCCAATGTCAGCAAGTTACAGAAGTCTCCTTTAAGATATTTTTAAAAAGTAGAAATCTATTTCCTCACCCAAACAAACACAAATCTTAGGATTGACCCAATGTCCATCATGGACTCCCTAACAAAGTCACCACAATGGTTGATTCCAGCCAATCCAGGCCCGCTGGTGGAGATGGAATGGGATTCAGCTCACCCAGCCTGCTCTGAAGGAAGACGGGAGTGAGTGTTGGGGAGGCAGCTCACAAGCACCCCCACACACAATGGCTTTAGGACTCAGGCAAGTACTCACACTCTTGCATTTATGGATGACTTTGTACTTGCCAAAGCACTTAGAAGTAAAAAATAATAAAAATATTTGATATGTGCAAAGTGTGATAGGTTTTAAAATATATGCTCATTTATGCTCATGCTAGAAAGTTTAAAGTTTAAATGCAAAAAGGAAAAATAAATGAAAATGCCCTGTAATCTTATCACACAGAAACATCCCATTTAACACCTCGGTATTTATCTTTCCAGATTTAAAAACAGAAGAGAACAAAACAAAAACTCTAAAAGCATGGGATCATAGGAGACAGACTGCAGGTCCCTGCTTTTCTCATGTAACTTGTACACATGTTCCCAATCCCTCCCAGGTTTTTAAATCCTCTGGATGCCATTATTTCACTTTCTCCTCTGGATGGGGGTTATTATGATCCCCTTCTACAGACAATGAAACAGAGGCTTGCAGAACAAGTCAAGAGCAGGCAGCTGGCACACAATTCCTAGCCCCTAACCATGGTGCTTCACAGTCTCTGAGTGGGGGAGGAAGGGTGCGCTGCCGCTCTTTTACAAAGTGCCAGCAAGTGTTCCTGGAAGGTAAGACTGACCACATGCCATACCTCCGGGACAGTTCGGTCTCCTTTCCAGCCTCCTCGTTGGTGGTTCCAGAGGGCTCTGGGCATTGGGAGGAACGCCCGGGGTTTAATCTTTACCACCCCAAAGTGCAGTGTCATGGAAACCCAGGGACTCCAGACTCTTCCTCTACCTCTAAGGGTGGGGGTGGTGTTGGGGGTAGGGCAGAGGGCAAACACTTCACTTCAGCTGCCAACTCCCCCTGCTTGAGTTATGGGTGCAGGACACTGGAGTAAAAGCATGTGATACATGGCCTCAGAAGGCCTGAGTCCCTACCTCCTAACAGCTTCTAGTTAAAAGGCTGTAGTGATGATCAGCCCACTCTGAATCAGACTACCTGGATTCAGACAGACCTGGCTTCACTGGCTATGTGACCCTGAGCAAGTGAGCTGTGTGACCTGAATTTCGTCTGCTGTGAAATGGGCATATTAATACACACCACATGGCTTTGTTGAGAAGTTGAAGACAAACTATATAAACACCTGGGAAGAGTGTATGATACCTAATAAGCATTTAATAAATATGAGCTATTACTGATTATTACTATTATTTTATCAGATATCTGTAATGAGGAGTCTAGTTGCAGGTAATAGAAAACCACTGCTGCAAGGAGGAATTTATTAAAAGGAAGTTTGTCCAAAGGAGCCAAAGGCAGGGAGGCTGCCAGGCCTCCAGAAGAAATTAGAAGCAGGGATTTGATCAATCACCAACCAGACCACTTCCTGTCTCTGAGTTTGCACCTGCTTCATTTCTCTCCCTGCAGACCCCCTGACCCCTCTTCCCAGTCTTTGCCTCAGGGCCTCCCCAGGGCTGCCTACCAAAGTGCACATGGTATAGCAGTTTTGGGGTGGCCAGAGGAGAGACTCGGATTGGCCCAGTTGGGTCACATGTCCACTCCTGGGCCAATCAACTCTGGGCGGGGGTGGAGTCACACAGTGCCAAGATGGCAGCTCCCGAAGAAGTAGTCGGCTTAGCGCTGGGACCGGACACCCGGATGATGAGTTCCCTCCTCGTGGAAGCCACTGTTGCTGCTGCTCGGTTCTCGCAGTGAGAGGCCGAGCTCTCATCCCGACTTACGTAATGGGCCTGCTCGCAGTTTCCCTCCTCCTGGGGGAGGCCCGACCGCCCTACCCATTGCTCTTAGTAGCCACCACAGGACACCCCTGCACACGCACACACACACCTGGACACACTGCAGGTTCAGCCCAAACCTAGACTGGTCTGCTGACCCCATGGCCATGCGAACTAAGAAACTGAGGGGAGGGCAGTTGTCGATCAAGAGAGAGGCAACGTCAGATTCTCCTGGGGCGGGGCGCCTTGTGGAACCGAGTGGAAACAGGACGTGGAGCAGGCCAGCGGAGGGAGGAGGAGAGCACAGTCACTCAGGGAGAAACTGAGGTAAGAGCGACCTACTGCCCAATGCCCTGAGCGAGTCCCCCAGGCTCCCACTCTCCAGTCCCCACCTCCAGCGCAGGAGGCCTGGCAGAGCTTACTCTCCCGGGCTCGTGGAGATCCCTGGAATTTCCAGTTCCAGCCTCACAATTCCCTCTCACCCCGATTTTTGTTTTGTGTTACCAAAAATGCCCTACCCAGGAAAATTCACTTCCCCATTTCTCCTTAAAATGAGCCACAAATCATCCAACTTCCGCGTTTCTTCAGGGAGAGAAGGCACAACCAACCCACCCCCTTATTTCTCCTGGGCAAAGCCGGTGGGGGATGTGCAGGCATGTGCCCATGTGTGTGCCTAGAGCGTGCACCAGAACCACAGCCATTTAAGGATACTTCAATGCTGGTTCGCACCACAATACTCTTCTTGTCCCAGTATCACCTGATCTTCCCAGGAAGGAGGGGACAGAAAGCAACTTGCCCAAAATGGCCTGTAGAAATGAACAGTATGGCTTCCCACCCCAGAGCGTGGGCACTGCATTCCTGAGGGCAGCAGGGGAGGGTCCATAGGGTGGGGGGACCTTCTCCGGACCTCAGAGTTGGGCCGGCCATGACACGGCAAAGCAGGACTGGAGTAAGGACTTTCAGGAAACTATTTCCACTACTATCGGTGCTTCCGCATGTATATGCAGAAGCTGATGCCGAAACCACTGCCCGCCAGACAACCATTCACTGGGAGGGAGGGGGTCACAATGCCTGGGAGTGGCTCTACCTAGCTCCTCACCATGCCTAAGAAGCTCAACCTAGACCCCCGTCCTCCCTCTTCTTTCCTCCAGCAGATCTTCGATGAAGATTTATTCAGATTCAGTGAAGGTTTTTTTTGTTTGGTTGGTTGGTTTTTGTTTGTTTTCCTAGCACCTACTGTGTGCTAGGACCTGTCCATAATTAAATTATACATGTACTTACTTAGTCCCTCTTTTTTTTTTTTCTTTAAGTAGGCTCCAGGAGCAACACAGGGCTTGAAACTCATGACCCCAAGATCAAGAGTTGAGTTGTGGGGCACCTGGGTGGCTCGGTTGGGCATCCGACTTCGGCTCAGGTCATGATCTCACAGTTCATGGGTTCTAGCCCCACGTCGGGCTCTGTGCTGACAGCTCAGAGCCTGGAGCCTGCTTCGGATTCTGTGTCTCCCTCTCTCTCTGCCCCTCCGCTGCTTGTGCTCTGTCTCTGTCTCTCAAAAATCAATAAACATTAAAAAAAAAAAAAAAAGTTGCATGCTATGCTGGCTGAACCAGCCAGATGCCCCAAGTCCCTCCTTTTCAGGAGCCACCAGTAACTCTGAAATCTTAACTCCTGTATTTGTGAAATGACAAGGTTGAACAAGGCATGATCTTGGGCCCTGTCCTGCTCTGATAGACTAGGAATGAGGTATCTCATCAGTTGTGAGATCTGCATTATGGTAATGAATGGTAGGCTGTTTTCTTTTCTTTTTTTTTTTTAAGATTTAAAATTTGTAAGTAATCCCTACACCAACATGGGGCTCAAACTCACAGCCCTGAGATCCAGAGTTACATGCTGTACTGACTGAGCCAGCCAGGTGCCCCTAAGTCTATTTTATTTCTTAATCTTGACCTTTCTCTACACCTGTGGTTCCTGATCTCTCCAGGTCCCCAACACAGAGGGTGTGTATGGAGGAAACTCTGATTGCTTGCTGAGAATCCAGCTAATCCCAAATTCCTGACTGGCTGGCTAAAAGACTGAGGTCAGACTGACAGCAGTGACCCTGACAGGTGACATACCAACATTCTAATCCTGGGTGCAGCAGTAGTCCCTGGGCGGGGCTGTGTCATACTCCCATCCCAACCCACCCTCCCTTAGCAAGCAGTGGTTAGGCCCAGGACACCAGGAAAATAAAGGAATCTCCCCAAATCCGAACAAAAACCAAGAACAAAAGTTCATTTTGACAATCTTATTCAGAACTTTGCAATCAGTAAACTTAAAATACAGAGGTATAAACTAGTTTTAATTTTGGCATACCTGTTAGGTATATATTTGTGGTTTAATGTTATTTATACTTCTGATCTCACAAGAAGAGTTTGGTAAGGGACACTACAGCGCTTAGGCATCTAAAGGTCTAAAGTGGGGTCCTGGTGCTGGGAGTCAGGTCCCCAGCCTTGGGAGTGGTGGCCCCAAGCCATCACCTTTCTGTCTCTGATTGGAAGGACTTGTCTGTTTTCTTATCACTGTCTCTTAAAATATCTTAAGACCATAGTTGCAAAACAAGGCAGTTTTGTTTATATTATTTTTTTCCCAGGGGGAGGGGTGGGAGGGAGGAAAACAGTCCCTAAAGAAAACAATAACAACGTTTCAATTATTTTTTTTTTATCCCAAGCTGGTCCTTTGCCAGTTGATCCTAGACCAAAAGAAAAATCCTTTAATGTGGGGAAATAGGTTCTACTTACATAAATGGGTTAGTAAAAAGCTTAGGGCAGAAAGCCACCACCACGGGGTGGGGGTGAAAGCACCCGAGCTTAGCTAGCGAGGTATTATAATGGGACCACGGGTAACTTGTTATATCACATGCAGGAAATTACTTTCCATCTGGCACCAAGGTACCTTGATCACAAACACCACTTAGCCCCTAGACCCTTTCCTTCTTACACAGTGAATGATTACCGTCTGATTGTTTTCTCCATGCTCACGTGTGTAGGATCTTGTTTTCTTCACGTTCACCACGTGGGTAATATCTTATGAGCTCAAAAATACAGAGACAAAACCCCTACAAAACCCTTGTTTGGGGCTCTCATCTCCTCCCGGACATTAGCCTCTCTCGTATTCAATTCTGTGTCCACTCTCTTGCTGGACAAGAGAGAACTCCAGACACTTTAATCTCTAGGGTATTTTGGAACTAGGTGGGACAGGGATCCCGTAGGATAGTTTTGAGACTGTGGCACTGGCTAGAAACAGTGTTTTCTTCTGCTTCCCTCTAGATGACGACATGCCGTGTCAGCACCTGGCATACTTCTTCAGCAGATGCGTTTTCCCTTGCTTTAAATGCAGCTGATTTATTTTAGAATTAAAATCTCTGTTGTAAATGGAAAACCGATCTCATTTTCCCTAAATAGAAGGTAGCCATGACCATGGATTCAGTGAGTTCTAGCTTGAGTCTGTTGCCTTTGAGCACCTGTTAGGGAGATGTGGAAGGGATCTTGATAGATGACAGATTGAAGTAAAACTGGAAAAGGAAAGCTTTCTCAATATGTGATTTGAGGTTACTTAAGACCACATTTTGGTATCACCCCAAATACTTTCCTACCCTAGGTTCTATGAGACTGTGAGTTCCCTGAGGGAGAGCAATGAACGGATGTCCTTTATGACCACAGCAGCCCCCAGGGCCAGCTCTTCCCTTGGAAGTCTAGTTAGGTGAGGGGTGGAGGAGCCTATGCAGAAGAATGGAGCAGAGTTTCATTGTCTTGAACTGCTACTGGGTCCTGGGGGTCTTACAAGCAGGGTGGGACTAGGGATTTGAGTCAGGCTAGTCTGACTGGAGGGCAGGGTGAGGCAGATCTCTTCTCTGGGAGCCCAAGGCCCCAACACAATCCCTGAATTGGCCAGTTGATATTTGTAATTCTAAAGGAACAATAATTTTTTGCTTCTCCCCACGCCCCTGGCCAGTGTGTGCTTTCTCCCTATTTCCAGCATTCAGTGCTAATTACCTTTGGGGGCAAATTGCCAAGGGTTTGAGTGGGATGTAATTATTTTCCCAGTTCTGGAATTTTATCCCCTCCCCGTCCTTGGGTGGAGGGGTGCTTTGACATCCAGCTTTGACAATTATGGCAGCATCAGTTTCACTTTTTCAAATCCCTGAAGCCTGAGGGGTTTGAGAACCAACCTTGATCTCTGTGTCTGATACATAGTTTCCGTCTTGCCTGAGGGGTTGGACAGCCACGTTGGAACCTCACCTTGGCCACTTGCAGTCTGTGTGTCCTTGACCAAAAGTACTGCTCTGTCTGAACTTCAAATGGGAATTCATTTACTCTTTAGGTCAATCTAGTTTTCAAATCCTCACAATAGCTGTAAAAGCCTAACACATCCCTGGCACATAGCAGGTATTCAAAAAAGTTGGCTTTCCCTTTCCTTTTTGTCCTGGCACATAGGTTTTCCCAGTGGAGGAAGGGACCACTATTCCCAATATGATCCCTGAATCTGAGGTAGATGAGAGTGAGCGGGTAAAGCATCACTTCCACGGCCCCAGCCTTCAGGTGCCAGGCCGGCCTCAGTAGAGAGTCACTGGTTACTGAGCACTTACTGTATTCCAGGCACTGCACACTGTCAGCAGGGTGACTGCTGCCCAGAATATTTTTGTGCTCTCGGACAACCATTTCTTGGCATCATTCTTGCTGGCTCTGTCTTCCATATGAGGTTTGAAATCCTTTCCAGAATGCCCAGACAGGGATGTTTCCAGATCTTAAGCAATAGAGTATTTCTAACACCCACCCCCACTCCCTGTCATAAACACACCAGCTGGAAGTTTCCTCAGTAGCAGCAGGTTCTCAGAACTGCATCACTACCTCCCTCCCACCCCCCGCCCACCTCATCCAGCTGCCTGGCCATAACCAGTCTCTCTGCCTTCTAGAACCTCAGTTTCTTCAACTCAGTGGAGATGACAGTACCCAGCTTCTCCCCAACACCTCATCCTGGTCCCCTTTGGGAGTTCCTATCTCACTGGAATTGCCTTTCATCCGCGGTCACACCAGAAACTTGAATGTCCTCCTTGTCTCTTCCTCCCTGTGTCCAGACCATCTCTGGTTCCTGTTTGATTTACACAATAAATGCCTAAATATTTCTAAATTCTGACCACTCCCCTCCATCACCCCACCCACCATCCTACTCAGGACAACCAGTTCCTCCTCAGGATGACTGCAAGGCCTCCCGGTGGTCTCAGGATATAACCCTGCTTTCTATTCTAAGGGCAAAGCTGATCACATTATGCTCCTATCTCCATCCCTGCTGAAAAGCCATCCATAGCTCCTCCTTGCTGTCGTGCTAATGACCTGATTTCTTCCTTTGGCCGATTGGGCCTTGCAAAGTCTCACTCTCACCACCTTAGCTACACCTAGCTCCTTGCTGCTGTAGCTATCTGAGCCTTCCTTTGGTTCCTGGAATGCACCATGCTTTCGCCTGCCACTGGGCATTTGCACATCCTGTGTTTTCTGCCTGGATAGCCCTCTTTACTCCCCAAAAGCCTTGCCTTATTCTCTCCTATTTATTCAGTTTCCAGCTAAAGAGTCACTTCCTTCCAAATGTCCTCCCTGATTAACAGTCCTGAAAGAGTTCAGGTTCCCATTATACCCTTTTAGAGAACTGGGCTCATATTCCTAATTTCAGTATGGTTATTCAGTTAACACTCCTCTTCCATCTTTCCCTCTTGACTGGAACCTTCAGGCAGGCAGGGATGGTGGCTGTTTTAATTCACATTGTTCCTCAGAGCTTAGCACCTAACACCCAGTAGATAACTGATTGAATGAAGGTTGTTTTGAGAATTAAATAAGGAAAAAGAAGGTGAAATGGAGAGTGAATTAATGTTTGGTAGGTGACCACGTGGTGCCAGGTGCTTTAGATACGTTGTTCTAACTAGTTTTCACTAATGGTATATTTTGTATTTGAGAAAACAAATTCAGAGATTTTAGGTAACCAACCCATAGTACGCAGCAATAAATGGTAGACTTAGGATGAGAGCAGGGTCTTTTTAGCATCAATGTTCATGGTCTCACCCTTCCCACAGTCTGCCTCCAAGTTAAAAAGTGAAGGGAGGGGAGGGGTGCCTGGGTGGCTCAGTCAGTTAAGCGTCCAACTCTTGGTTTCTGTTCAGGTCATGATCTTATGGTTTTGTGAGTTCAAGCCCCGCATCAAGTTCTGCGGAGTCTACTTGGGATTCTCTTCTCTCCCTCTTTCTCTGCCCCTCCCCACTCATGCTGTTTCTGTCTCTCTCAAAATAAATAAATAAAAACTTAAAAAGTGAAGAGAGGGGCACCTGACTGGCTTAGTGGGTTGAGCATGTGATCAATCTCAGGGTTGCAAGTTCAAGCCCCATGCTGGGTGTAGAGATTACTTTAAAATAACAATCTTTAGGGGCACTTGGGTGGCTCAGTCAGTTGAGCGTTCAGCTCTTGATTTCGGCTCAGTTCATGATCCCAGGGTCTTGGGATCGAGCCCTGCATTGTTCAGTGTGGAGCCTACTTGAGATTCTCTTTCCTCCTGCCCCTCTACCCTTCTTCCCTGCTCCTGCACATGCTTTCTCTTTCTCTAGTATAATAAGTAAGTAAGTAAGTAAATAAATAAATAAATAAATAAATAAATAAATAACAAAAAGAAAGTGAAGGGAGTGTGTTTTGCAGATTCTGAAGTTGAAATAAATATTAGCCCTTTATGACCATCTCCAGAACTGCCATCACCATAATAACAATAGAAATGGAGGGAGGTGGGGGAGTAGCTGGAAAAAGAAATTTTCAGGGGCAATAGATATGTTCTGTATCTTTGCTTATATTTGGGGTGGTGGTAGCACAGGTGTATACATTTATTGCAGTTCATTGAAATGTACACCTAAGATGTACGAATTCCGCCATATGTAACTTTACCTGCATTTCAAAAACAGCTATAAAAGGCATTCTTGGTACAACTAGGGAAACTTGAATATGTAAATGATATTGTATCAAAGTTAAATTCTTGAGTGTCAAAGAACTGTAGAGTTACCGTATGACCTAGCAATTCACCCCTAGCTATACACCCAAAGGAATTGAAAACATATCTACACAAATACTTGTACATAAATGTTCATAGGGGCATATTCAGAATAGCTAAAAAGTGGAAACAACACAAATGTTCATCAACTGATGAAGGAATGAATAAAATGTGGTTAAACGTTTTCTTCAAAGAGTATGAATAAATAATTTTCAAAGACAGATTCTCAGTCTGAAAAAAATAAAATGTGGCATATCCACTTGGTAGAATGTTATTTGGCAATAAAAATGTAGCAAAAGCAGTGCTCAGAGGGAAGTATATAGCTGTAAATCCCTACACTAAAAAAGAAGAAGAAAAAAGAAGATCTCAAATCAATAACCTAATATTCCACCTTAAAGAACTAGAAAAAACGAACAAGCTAACTCCAAAGCAAGTATAAAGAAGGAAATGATTAGAGTGGAGATTAAAAAAGAAAGAAAAAAGAGGATGAAAAAAAAACAATAGAAAGAATCAATGAAACCAAAATTTGGTTCTTTGAGACCAACATGTTTTTAAAATTTTTTTTAATTTCAATTAAAAAAATTTTTTTACTTAAAAAATTACCTTCTTTCTTTCTTTCTTTCTTTCTTTCTTTCTTTCTTTCTTTCTTTCTCTTTCTTTCTTTCTTTCTTTCTTTCTTTCTTTCTTTCTTTCTTTCTTTCTTTCTTTCTTTCTTTCTTTCTTATTGATAGAGAGTGAGGGAGAAACAGAGAGAAAGAGGGATAGGATCTGAAGCAGGTTCTGCACTGACAGGGCTCTCTGCTGTCCGCATCCAGCTGGAACTCACGAACCTTGCAAACATCATGAACCATGAGATCATGACCTGAGCTGAAGTCAGATGCTTAACTAACTGAGCCACCCAGGCGCCCCAAGAAGATCCGTTTTGTGAAAAGGTTGACAAACCGTTAGCTAAACGGACCAAGAAAAAAAAAAGAGAAGACTCAAATTATTAAAATCAGAAATTAACGTGGGGAGTATTTTACAAAGATAAAAAGGATTGGGGCATCTGGGTGACTGCGCTGACAGCTCTGAGCTCAGAACCTGGAGCCTGCTTTGGATTCTTTGTCTCCTCCTCTCTGCCCCTCCCCCACTCACACTTTTTCTCTCTCTCTCTCTCTCTCTCTCAAAAATAAACATTAAAATTAAAAACAAAAACAAAAAGACTCAAACTACCAAAACTGAATTTAAAAAAATTTCTTTTTAATGTTTTATTTATTTTTGAGACAGAGACAGAGCAAGAGCAGGGGAGGGGCAGAGAGAGAGGGAAACACAGATTCCAAAGCAGGCTCCAGGCTCCAAGCTGTCAGCACAGAGCCCGACGCAGGGCTCTAACTCACAAACTGCGAGATCATGACCTGAGTGGAAGTTGGTCACCCAACCAACTGAGCCACCCAGGCGCCCCCAAAACTGAAGTTAAAAGAAAAAAAAGAAAAGAGAAGAAAAAGAAAATCTGAATAGACATATAACAAGAGAATAAACCAGTAGTCAAAAAATTGCCAACATAGAAAAGCCCAGGACTAGATGGTTTACTGGTGAATTATATCAGCTGGTTAAGGAAGAATTAACAGCAGTCTTTTTAAAACACTTCCGAAAAGTAGAGGAGGGAACTCTTCTCAGTTCATTCTTTGAGACTAGTATAACCCTGATACCAAAGCCAGATGAAGACATAAGAAAACTACAAAGCCAATATCCCTTGTGAATGTAAATGCAAAAATCCTCAAGGAAAACAGCAAACCAAATACAAACCGAATATGTTATAACTAAGTGGGACTTATCCCAGGAATTCAAGATTGGTTTAACATACAAAAACCAATCAATGCAATTTACCATATCAATACAATAAAGGAACAAAACTACAGGATCATCTCAATGGATGCAAAAAAGAAAAAGCAGTCCAAAAGATCTAACATCCTTTCATGAGAAAAACACTCAACAAACTAATGAGAAGAGAACTTTCCTCAGTCTGACAAAGGGCATCTCTGAAAAACTCCCAGCTGGTATATTGGTGATGCTTTCCTTCCTAAGATCAGGAAAAGACAAGGATGTCTGCTCTCACCACTTCTATTCAACATTGTTCTGGGGGTTCTGGGTAGAGCAGTTAGGCAAGAAAAAGAAATAAAAGGCATCCAGATTGGAAAGGAAGAAATAAAACTATCTCTATTCTCAAATGTCATGATCTTGTATATAGAAAATCTTAAGGAATCCACTAAAAAACTATTAGAACTAATAAGCAAGTTTAGCAGGATACAGTTTTGTAGGATAAAAACAAAATACAATATAAAATACTACTATACAAACATAAATAGTATTTATATGCACTAAGCAATAAATAATCCAAAAGTGAAGTTAATTAAATAATCCCATTTACATTATCATCAAAAAGAATAAAATACTTAGGGATAAATTTAACCAAGGGAGTGCAAGACTTATACACTAAAAACTACAAAACAGGGGCACCTGGTTGGCTCAGTGGGCGGAACATGTGACTCTTGATCTCAGGGTTGTGGTTCAAGCCCCATGTTGGGCACAGAACTTAAGAAAGAAAATAATGGGATGCCTGGGTGGCTCAGTCGGTTTAGTGTCCAGCTCTCAGTTTCAGCTCAGGTCATGACCCCAGGGTCATGGGATTGAGCCCCATGTTGGGCTCCATGCTAAGGGTGGAGCCTGCTTGGGATTCTCTCTCTCTCTCTCTCTCACTCTCACTCTCACTCTCCTTTTGCCCCTCTCCCCAGTTCATTCTCTCTCTCTCTCTCTCTCTCAAATAAAAAATTTAAAAGAAAGAAAGAAAAATGGCATACATACATAAATACTATGAAACATTGTTGAAAGAAATTAACCCCTAAATAAATAGAAAAACGTCTCATGTTCATGGTTTGGAAGACTTAATATTTATAAGGTGGCAAAACTCCCCAGATTGATCTAAAGATTGCATTTCCTAGAAACATTCCAACCATTTTTGCAGAAATCAACAAGCTGATCCTAAAATGTATATGGAAACTCAAGGGACCCAGAATAGCCAAAGCAATCTTGAAAAAGAACAAAGTTGGAAGACTCAAGTCTTGATTTCAAAACCGACTGCAGAACTACATTGTTCAAGACAGTGTGGTATTGGCATAAGGACTGACAGAGACCAGTGGAATAGATCTGAGAGTCCAGAAATAAACCCATAAATTTATGGTTAACTGATTTTTTTTCCAAGAGTGCCAGAACCATTCAGTAGGGGAAAGAAGAGTCTTTTCAACAAATAAATGGTGCTGGGAAAACTGGGTATCTACATGCAAAAGAATGAAGTTGAATCCTTCCCTCACATCATGTACAAAAATTAACTGAAAATGGATCAAAGGCCCAAATGTAAGAGTTAAAGGTATAAAATTCCTGGAAGAAAACATAGGGGTCAATCTTCATGACCTTGATTTGGCAGTAGATTCTTAGGTATGATACCAAACGTATAAGCAACAAAAGAAAAAGTAGATAAATTGGACCTCATCAACATGAAAAACTTTTAGGCATCAAAGGATGCCATGAAGAAAGTGAAAAGACAACCCACAGAATGGGAGAAAATCATGTATCTGATAGAGGTCTAGTATTCAGAATGCTGTATAAAGAATACTTACTGTGCAACAACAAAAAGGAAAACAACCCAATTTTAAAAATGGGCAAAGGGCTTAAATAAACATTTCTTTCTTTTTTTTTAAGTTTATTTTTTTTATTTTGAGAGAGAGACAGCGCAAGTGGAAGAGGGGCAGAGAGAAAGAGAATTCAAAGCAGGCTCTGTCCACACTGCCAGCGCAGAGACCAATGCAGGGCTCAAACCCACGAAGCCGTGAGATCATGACCTGAACTGAAAGCTAGAGTCGGGTGCTTAACCGACTGAGCCACCCAGGCACCCCTAAATAGACATTTCTCCAGAGAAGATATACAGGGCCAGTAACATTAAATGGTGCTCGGCATCATTAGTCGTTAGGGAAATTTAAATCAAAATCACAATGAGGTGCCACTTCATACCCACCAGGATGGCTGTCAAGAAAAAGACAGAAAATAACAAGTGTAAGGATGCAGAGAGTTGGAACCCTCACACATCGCTTGTGGGACATACAAAATGGTGCAGCTGCTTGGAAAACAGTTTGGCAGTTTATCAAAAAGTTAAGCATAGAATTAGGATCTGATGAGTAATTCAAGAGAATCGAAAACAGATGTTCAAACAAAAACTTACACACATGTTCATCGCACCATTATTCTCAATAGCCAAAGGGTGGAAACGGTGCAAATGTCCACCAGCTCGTGAATGTATAAACAAAATGTGGTACATTTATGCAATGGAATATTACTCAGCCATAACAGAACAAAGTCCCGGTACACTCTACAAGCTGGATTAAACTTGAAGACATTATGCTGAACATGGTAAGTAAAAAGAGGCAGGCATAAAAGCCACATATTGCATGATACCATTTCTATGACCCACAAAGGTAAAAAAGGGCTCACAGAGACAGCAGATTAGTGGTTGCCTAGAGCTGGGGTGGGGTGGGGGAACGGGGTGGGGCTGCTTAATGGGTTTGTGGGTTTGCGAGTGATGAAAATGTTCTGGAACTAGAAAGTAGTTTTGGTCGCCCAGCAATTGTGAGTTTACTGGAAGCCACTGGATTGTACGGGTTCAAGTGGCGAATTTCACGTTATATGAATTTTACCTCACTAGTGATAGTAAAAAGGAATGATGGTCTGAGGCTTGCTACAACATGGATGGACCTCAAGAACGTTCTGTTTTGTGAGACAAGCCAGTCACAAAGGGCCACATACTGTGTAATTCCATTTATGGATGTCCCAAACAGGCAAATTCATAAGGACAGAAAGTAGGTTGGTAGTTGCCTAGGGCTGGGGTTGAGGGAGGAATTGGGGATTGGAGAAGGAGATGGGGAGTCACTGCTAATGAGTACAGGTTTCTTTTTAGGGTGATAAAAATGTTCTAAAATTGATTGTGGTGACAGTTTTGTCGGGGAGGAAGACCTCCCTCTGCCCTTTCGTCCTTCTAACTGGACTTAGAATCAAATTGACCTGAGACAGATTAATAGGAGAAAATAAAATTTAACAGGCACAAGTACACACAGAATAAGAAATCCACACAGATAAGAAATTCCAAAGACAGTGAGGTAACATGAAGTTTTATGTGAGCCAAGGAGAGGAGTAGGGGGCTGTGGATACAAAGGGGAGGAAGACCATTAGCAAGAAGGTGAAGGGAGATGTTTGGAAAAAGTTTCTCTATTATGCAGATAAGTTTCTTAGGTAAAGGGAGTCTCTTTTTATAGCTCTCTTCCTGGTACAGGCTCTCCTTTCCAACATAAATTTAGGCAGTTGAGGGGGAGGCAGAGAGCTTTTCCTGCATCTGCTGGGTTTTTATTACTTTGGGGGGGATATTACTTTTAACTCAAAATAATCTTTATGCCGGAATGGCTCATCTTGGGGCAGCCTGCCCTAGACCCCTACAGTTTCACACCTCTGTGAATACACTGAATTGTGAACTTGAAGTGAGTGAATTGTATGGTATGTGAATTGTATCTCAATAAACTTGTTATAAAAAAATTCTCAGGTGTGAAATTGGTACCCTAGTTATATAGGAAAATGTCCTTGTTCTGAAGCTATATAAACTTAAGTATTTAAGTGTCATGATGTCTGCAACTTCTTTTCTTTTTCATTAAGCTTGTTTTTTAAGTTTATTTGTATAATTTTGAGAGAGAGAACACATGAGCAGGGGAGGGACAGAGAGAGAAAGAATCTCAAGCAGGCTCCATGCTGTCAGTGCAGGGCCTAACGTGGAGCTCGATCTCCTGGACTGTGAGATGACCTGAGCCAAATCAAGAGTCAGCTGCCTAACCAACGGAGCCACCCAGGTACCCCATTTATTTTGTATTAAGTTTTTAATTTTAGGGACACCTGAGTGGCTCAGTGTGTTAAACTTCTGACTTTAGCTCAGGTCATCATCTCACAGTTGTTGAGTTCAAGCCCTGCCTCTGGCTCTGCACTGACAGCTCAGAGCCTGGAGCCTGCTTCAGAGTCTGTGTGTGTGTCTATCTCTCTGCCCCACCTCACTTGTGCTCTCTCTTTCTCAAAAATAAGTAAACATTGAAAAAAGGTTTTTTATTTTAATTCCAGTATAATTAGCATACGGTGTTGTATTAGTTTCATGTGTATAATATAGCAATTTGCAACAAGGGGCGCCTGGGTGTCTCAGTCAGTTGAGTGTCCAACTCGATTTTGGCTCAGGTCGTGATCCCAGGGTCGTGGGATCGAGCCCCCTGTCGGGCTTCACTCGGAGTGTGGAGCCTGCTTAAGATTCTCTCTGTCTCCCTCTGCCCCTCTCTCCTACTCGCACTCTCTTAAAAAAAAAAAATTAAAACGTGTTCACATAGAGCTGTGCCATCCAAAGCGGTAGCCACTAGCCACATGCAGCTCTTTACAGTTTCATTAATTAAAAATAAAGAACTCGGTTCCTCAGTTACACTAACCACATTTTAAGTGCTCAGTAACCACATGTGGCTAATGGCTACTGTATTGGACGGTGTAGGAATGAAGCATTTCCATCATCCTAGAAATGCCTACTGACCAGTGCTGACACGTATGGAGATAAAGCAAATGTGGTATAATATTAGCAAATGGTAAAACGTGGTGAAACATATATCGGGGTTTCCATGGGGCAGCCGGATCAGATGGAAGCCAGCAGCGTGGGTGGTGAAAGAATTCACCTGAGGCGGAACAGAGGCGATAGAAATTTATTGAACACACCACAAGAAGGCAGTGCAGGCAGGACAGCAAAGGAGAGACTGTCTGCTGGGAGGCAGTGGTGAGGAGCACGGTTAAGGGGGGAGTGAGGAGGTACGGTAACATCTGGAATTTTCCTTTTTTGGTACCTGTGCCTGGTTTTCAGTAGCCCACTGATCAACTAGGGCCTATAGATATCTTGAGGCGGGTCACCTAAGGAGCCTATTCGCATTCAGCTAGGTGGTCACTGTGGGCCCTTTTAACTTAGGTTTCCATTGCTCAAGCCCGTAGCCTAACAGCAGCCTCCACAGTTTCTTGTATCATTCTTCCTTTCAACAGAGGGATAGTAATGATAACATGGCAAAGAATTCCCAATGCAGGTGCGCCTTGGCAGCTCAGTGGGTTAAGTGTCCGACTCTTGACTTTGGCTCAGGTCAGGATCTCATGGTTCTTAGTTCCAGCCCTACATTGGGCAACTTCTAGATCCAGCTTCAAGATCCTTTTCCCAACAGTCTGTTCTGCTTGTTCAACACTTTGTTCCCAGATTGCTCTCTCCCTACAGTGAGGTATGTGCATAGTATGCGATGCTCTGTGTACCCCTGTTCATCCCCATTTCTCGGAGAGGTATTACAGGGTAGTGGTTCGGGAGCTAGAAAGACTCACATTTAAATCCCTGCTGTCACTTGTAAAATGAGGCTGAGAATAGTAATTGCCTCTTGCCCTATGGAAGGCTCTTATCTTTGGTCCTAGCACAAAACGAGCAATAATTATAGGCAGCTAGGATTGCTCTAGAGTGAAGAAAGATGGGCTGGCTGAGACTGCAGGTTAACCAGCCTAGCTTCTTATTTTGAGGAGTTTCCAGTGTCAAATGGTCAGCCATCTGCTGGGGGACCAGGATAGCCATCCTGGCAACTGTGGCTTCTTTGTGTCAGCGGCAACAACCAAAGAACAAAGAACAAGTGTTGTGACTCTTCAGTGAAGTTAAGTGTGCCCCTATGCTGATGTTAAATGTCCCGAGTTTCTGGAAGGGTAGAGCTAGGTTGCCAGGAATTGTGGTTTTTAACGCCCTTAATGGCAATTCTACATCCACCCCCTGTTTCCTTTTGTTTTGCTGGCACACAGGTTTGTGAAACCCCCAGTCTGGGAACCACTGATTCAAAAGATATTGGAAATCGGGGGTGGGGCTTGGGAGTAGTGAAGGAGAAAGTGGCCAGAAATAGCCAAGCCCAGGAGTCAATAAACTGAAATGACCCAGACATTTGCATGTTTATAACCAGTCGGTCAGGGAAGCGTAGACATTTGCTCCTGGTTGTTCCTGAGAAGGTATTTGCATTATCTTTTGTTTGAGCAGTTGTGGGGTTGGGAGGGGTAGGAAGCTGGCACTTCCTTCCTGTGCCTGCCAAATCCGGGTTACCAGATTTGGGATACAGTAGGGCAAAGGTGAGGTGAGGCTCTAGGTAACAGGAGAGAGACAAGGTGGGGGGAGGAGATTGGAGGCGGGGGGAGTAGAAATGGGCTGGACTGGACCCCTAGGGGCACTTGAATGCTCTCTTTCAAAGGGAGACTGCAGGACGGTTCTGGATTCTGTCCTGTGAATTTCTTGCTTTGTGACCCAGGGCAAATCAGTTCACCTCTCTGAGCCTCCCATTTTCTCATCCATTAAAATAACATCTCTTGGGGCACCTGGGTGGCTCAGTCCGTTAAACATCTGACTTAGGCTCAGGTCATAAGTTCGAGCCCTCATCGGGCTTTGTGCTGACAGCTCAGAGCCTGGAGCCTGCTTCGGATTCTGTGTCTCCTACTCTCTCTGCCCCTCCCCTGCTCGTGCTCTCTCTCTCTCTCTCTCTCTCTCTCTCTTTTTCTCTCTCTCTCAAAAATAAATAAAAACATTAAAATAAAATAACATCTCTTCCCAAAGTCAGATAGTTTCTGCTCTTATGCTCATGTTTAAGACTCTGTTTTCTCAGCTGTAAATGGATATAAAAATCACACCTACTTCATAGCATGGAGGTGAGGATTGCCAGCACATTTCCTGGCACACAGTAGGTATTTAATAAATGCCAGCTAATACTGGCCATTAAGCTTTGTTAAAACCACAGGGGAGCCTGGGTGGCTCTGTAGGCTGGGCGTCAGACATCGGCTCAGGTCATGATGGGCTCTGTGCTGACAGCTCGGGAGCCTGGAGCCTGCTTCAGATTCTATGTCTCCCCGTCTCTTAGCCCCTCCCCTGCTCATGCTCTGTCTTTCTCTGTCTCTCAATAATAAATAAATGTTAAAAAAAAAAAAGAAAAGAAAACCACAGACCCCAAATGGTTTCTCTTGGGCCAGGCCCAATCACCAAACCAGAGCTTAGTACTTAACCTAATTGCACTTTCAACTTCCCCCTGAAAAATAAATCTTAACCTATCAATCAGGAATTTTCTGATAAGCACTCTTGAAGTTATCTATCACCTGGGCCCTCTCCTTTCCCCAAAGGCTGAAGAGGTAATCTGCATGATAAGTAACCCCCTCCTGCTCTTTTTCCTAAGGGAAGGTGATCTTGCTGGAATAAACCTTTCTTTTCTTCTGCTTACAACTTTCTTGCCCCTTTGCTTCCTGCAAAAGAGTTATATTTTGTAAAACTCCTTGGAGCACTCTTCTACTTGCCGGATAGGATGCTGCATGGTTCATGAATCATTTAATAAAGCAAATTAGATCTTTAAGTTTCGTTGGTAGAGTTTTTGTTTTTTAAGTTTTTTTTTCTACATATCTACAATCCCTTAATCTGCAGTCTGAAATTTATATAGCTCTGAAAACTCCAAAGTGTTTTTGTAAGTTTGCAATCAAAAGTCATTGATAGCAAAAACCTAATCTGAACTGACACCAAGCTATTTATAATTTTACTGGGATAAGCCATTTATTATGAACATATTAATGTAGTTGATTACTGCATTTGGCCCCAGAATAAGCACCAAATCACCTTTCTAAAATCTGAAAGTTTTTGAATTCTGAATGACCTCTGGCCCATCGAGTTTTGGATAGAGGACTTTGAGCTTGTTGTAGGGGCATAAAATGACATGGCTGTGGTCAAAGCCAGGCCTTCCTGGCTGCAGGGAGTGGGGAAACCCTTGGGGCCACAGGAGCCTTAGAGGTGAGAGAAAAGGAGGAGGAAGGAAGGCCTAGCAGAGGGGATCTTGGTTATGACAGAAACTGACTCTGGTTGATTTAAGCAGCAAGGGAACTTGTTGGAAGGGTGTTGGGTTTGTTCCAGGGTATTGGTATGTGGGAGAACCAGGCTTACAGACCTTTGGGCCAAGAAGCCACTGTCGGGAAGCAAGAATTCCTGTTCTCCTTCAAGAGCCCTTCCAGCTGGACTAAGAATCAAATTGACATGAAACAGATTAACAGGAGAAAGAATAGACTACGTACGGGGAAACCACACAGACACGGAAATTCCAAAAACAGGCGAAATGAGATATACTTGTCGTTCTGAACTAAGGAGAAGGGAGTAGAGGTCTGGGATCTCGGCTCAAAGGGTAATGCCCTTTCCAGGGCAGTGAGAAGAGTAGATGTTTGGTAATTAGATGTTTGCGGTGCCATACAGATGGGTCACTGAGATTACATCTATCTTTGTTAAAATCCTTATTCTAGGAAAGACCCCCAATTTAGATTCTTCTATGTGGCTGCAGGAGGGACGAGTTTCTTTTCAGCCTGCAGGGTCTCAAGTGCCTTCAGCTCTAAATAATCCACTGCCAAAGTGGCACATTCAGGAGCAGATGGGCTGTCTTGAACCCCTTCACCACCAAATCACCCATGGAAGTGGTCAGGTGAGTAACAGCCCAGCCCCAAAGCCACAGCCTGCAGTGTTAATCCTCATCCACAAAGGACACCAGATGACAAAGGCCATTTCCTCCCAGCTGCTGCTGCAACCCATGGGGCACTGTCTTTCTGTCTCTGCTTTGGATTCCAAGCAGGAATGTCTGATTGGCAGAATCAGTGTCACATGACAATGCGCAATCTGCAAAGGAAGCTGGGAAAACACACATCTAAAGATTTTTGCCTTTAAAACGAGAGGTATTTCCATCTCCTGCCATGACTCCTAAGGAAGGGATTCCTCTAGAATAGGAACCAGAATTTAGTTGCCAGACAGCCAAAACAAGAATGAGCAGAGGCTCAGTATCAACAGCTTCCCAGAGGAGGGATTGATTCTACCAGGGCCTTGAAGAGTGAGCAGAACCCCAGCTGGAAAGGTGGAAGAGTTTAGAATCTGGGCAGGCACCGATATGTCTGCCTAGAGGGTGTTTACTAGATGATCTGCACTGAGCGAAACACTTCATTCTCATTTCATTTCACAGCTGCAGGTAGCAAGGGAGCTATTAGCATTTTTCAGACCAGACTCTAAGAATCAAAGAGGTTAGGTCAACTTGCCCGAGATCACACAGCTAGAAGGCGGAGGAGCTGGGATTTGAAGACAAGCACTGACACCTTGCCGCGAATCCCGACACTATACAGGCAGGAAATAGGTTCCATATGGAGTGCCTATTCCTATCAATTGACAGTGACTGCTTGGAGCCCTGCATCAAGAAGGATTCCGACGTTGTCTCTGAGATATAATGTTAGAAGGGCTATGATCAATTAGAGATGTCTGCTAAACAAATTTGGCCTGAGAACTCAAAATTCACGCATTTTCAAGTAGGCATGCAACATTTATCCAAATCAACCATAAACTGGGCTATAAAAAAAGATAACACATTTCAAAAGATTGGAATTATTCAGACTATATTCTGTAGTCATAAAGGGAACAAAATTATAATCAATAGCAAAAGAAAAATAGAAAATCCCCAATTGCCTGGAGTTCAACATTACACTGGTCAAAGAAGAAGTCAAAATGGAAATTAAAAAAAAAAAAACATTTGACCTAAATGATAATGAAGATATGACATACTGGGGCACCTGGGTGGCTCAGCTGGTTAAGCGTCCGACTCTTGATTTCGGCTCAGGTCATGATCTCACAGTTCATGAGTTCAAGCGCCACCTTGGGCTCTGTGCTGACAGCATGGAGCCTGCTTGGGATTCTCTCTCTCCCTCTCTCTCTCTGCCCCTCCCCTGCTTGAAAAGAAAACAAAAACAAAAAACTTTAAAAGAAAAAAAAAGATATGACATACCAAAACTTGTGGGATGTAGCTAACACAACTGTTAGGGGAAAATTTGTAGCCTTAAAATGTATATGCTAGAAAAGGAGAAAGGCTTGAAAAATAATGATTAAAGTGTCCATCTCAAGAGGCTGAAATAAACAGCAAATCAAACCCACAGAAAAAAGAAAATAATAGTGGCACAAAAGCAGACACTCAGATCAATGGAGCAGAATAGAGAACCCAGAAATGGACCCACAAATGAATGGCCAACTAATCTTTGACAAAGTAGGAAATAATATCCAATGGAATAAAGACAGTCTCTTCAGCAAGTGGTGCTGGGAAAACTGGACAGCGACATGCAGAAGAATGAACATGGACCACTTTCTTACACCAGACACAAAAATAAACTCAAAATGGATGAAAGACCTAAACGTAAGACAGGAAGCCATCAAAATCCTCGAGGAGAAAGCAGGCAAAAACGTCTTTGATCTTGGCCGCAGCAACTTCTTACTCAACAGGTCTCCAGAGGCAAGGGAGACAAAAGCAAAAATGAACTACTGGGACCTCATCAAAATAAAAAGCTTCTGCACAGCGAAGGAAACAATCAGCAAAGCTAAAAGGCAAACAACGGAATGGGAGAAGATGTTTGCAAATGACATATCAGATAAGAGGTTAGTATCTAAAATCTATAAAGAACTTATCAAGCTCAACACCCCAAAACCAAATAATCCAGTGAAGAAATGGGCAAAAGACATAAATAGACACTTCTCCAAAGAAGACCTCCAGATGGCCAACCGACACATGAAAAAATGCTCAACATCAGTCACTGTCAAGGAAATACAAATCAAAACCACAATGAGATACCACCTCACACCTGTCAGAATGGCTAACATGAACAACTCAGGCAACAACAGATGTTGGCAAGGATGCAGAGTAAGAGGATCTCTTTTGCATTGTTGGTGGGAATGCAAGCTGGTGCAGCCACTCTGGAAAACAGTATGGAGGTTCCTCAAAAAGTTAAAAATAGACTACCCTACAGCCCAGCAATTGCACTACTTGGTATTTATCCAAGGGATACAGTTATGCTGTTTTGAAGGGACACATGCACCCCAATGTTTATAGCAGCACTATCAACAATAGCCAAAGTATGGAAAGAGCCCAAATGTCTATTGATGGATGAATGGATAAAGAAGATTTGGTGTATATATATAATGGAGTATTACCACCCAGCAATCAAAAAGAATGAAATCTTGCCATTTGCAACTACATGGATGGAACTAGAGGGTATCATGCTAAGCGAAATTAGTCAGTCAGAGAAAGACAAATATCCTATGACTTCACTCATATGAGGACTTTAAGAGACAGAACAGATGAACATAAGGGAAAGGAAGCAAAAATAATATAAAAACAGGGAGAGGGACAAAACATAAGAGACTCTTAAATATGGAGAACAAACAGAGGGTTACTGGAAGGGTTGTGGGAGGGGGGATGGACTAAATGGGTAAGGGGCATTAAGGAATCTACTCTTGAAATCATTGTTGCACTATATGCTAACTAATTTGGATGTAAATTTAAAAAATAAAGTTAAAAAAAGAACAATATCCAATATTAAAAAAATCTAAGAATAATCAACTAAAGAAAATAATAGTAAAGAGCAGAAATGCAAATCAACAATGGTAATTGGTTCTTTGAAAGAATTAATAAAATTGAGTAGGTCATATCTACCATAGGCTAGATCATGACATAACATGTGCCAGGTAGAACCTTTTTTTTTTTTTAAGTTCTTATTTCTATTTATTTTTTTAAGTAATCTCTGCACCCAACCTGGGACTCGAACCCATAACCCCAAGATCAAGAGTTGCATGCTCCACTGACTGAGCCAGCCAGTTGCTCTTGGTAGTATCTATTTCTAGAAACTTCTATCTTTGAAATGATATATGCTCATAAAAATATTAGTTACATTGAATTTGAGTGAGAGCAAAGAGACGCTGAATATTTAAGGGATAATAAGTAATTCAGTTTGGTTGTAGTTAAAATACTGCAAAGGGAGATGAATTCATCTGGACTCTGTTTTAGTGACAGAAGAGCCAAAATCATATTGCCTTAAGCAGAGACCTTTTGTTTGCATAACTGAAAATCCCAGAGTGAGTTCTGGCTCTGTGCAAAGTTCTGAGTTCTGTGGGCAAAGCAGTGTTGACCCTACGTGTCTAAATGGAGTTGCAGCAATGGCTCTTCATGTGTTTTCTCTTCTTCTTATATTCATTTAATTCTCAGGCACGTCTCCAGCCTAGGCTGGAAGGGCAGGGGGCTACTCCAGTGTTCCCATGGTGATGGCACAAGTGTAAAAGCACAAGCTCAAATGCATAAGTCTTTTTCATGCATCCACATGTGTCTCACTTGCTAACACATTATTGGTCAAAGCAATTCACATGGCCAAGCCCAACATCAAGGGCTGGGGAAATTCTCTGCCCATCTTGAGGCTATGACAAGGACATGGGGTGAAAAATTGGGACCATTATTCCATCTACACAGATATCAACTCAGTATTGGGTCATTGGGGTACATGCATGCTTAATTTCACTTACATACTACCTGATTGTTCTCTGTTCCCACTTGCAATTCACAAGGGTGGGTGTTTCTCTAAGTCTTCCCCAATGCTCGGCATTGTCCAGCTCTGTTGTTTTTGCCAGCCTGATGGATGTGAAATGGCATCTCACTGATACTTTACTTTGTGTGTCTCTGATTATGTATGCATCTAAGCATCTCTTCACATCTTGTTAGTCATTTGGATTTCCCTTCTGTGAGTTGCCTATTCATATCCTTTGCTCATTTTCCCCAATGTTTTAGTTCCTTTTCTTGTTGATTTGCAGGAGTTCCATGTACAGTCTAAGTATTCATCCATTGTCAGCCTCAGACATAGCAAAATCTCTTACCAGTTTCCTATCTGTTAATTTTGTTTTTATGGTCCTTCACTGAGCAAAAATCTTAGATATAATCAAATACAGTATTTCTTGTCTTATGGCTTGTGTTTTGGGTCTAATTTAAGAAATACTTTTCCCATCTCTAGATCATAAAGATATTCACATTTAGGGCTTCCATACATCTGAAATCTACATTTGTGGTGGGTAAAGGTATGAAGCCAGTTTTGTTTCATTGTTTCCAATATAGTGAGCCAGTTTTCCCAATGCCATCTACTAAAAAGTGTGCTCCTTCCTCCTTCGATTTATGGTGCTACCCTTGTTGTTTTTTTTTATTTTATTTTATTTTATTTTTTTTTTAATTTACATCCCAGGGGCGCCTGGGTGGCGCAGTCGGTTAAGCGTCCGACTTCAGCCAGGTCACGATCTCGCGGTCCGTGAGTTCGAGCCCCGCGTCGGGCTCTGGGCTGATGGCTCAGAGCCAGGAGCCTGTTTCCGATTCTTGTCTCCCTCTCTCTCTGCCCCTCCCCCGTTCATGCTCTGTCTCTCTCTGTCCCAAAAATAAATAAACGTTGAAAAAAAAAATTTTTTTTTTTTAAATTTACATCCCAATTAGTTAGCATATAGTGCAACAACGATTTCAGTAGATTCCTTAGTGCCCCTTACCCCTTTAGCCCATCCCCCCTCCCACAACCCCTCCAGCAACCCTCAGTTTGTTCTCCATATTTATGAGTCTCTTCTGTTTTGTCCCCCTCCGTTTTTATATTATTTTTGTTTCCCTTCCCTTATGTTCATCTGTTTTGTCTCTTAAAGTCCTCATATGAGTGAAGTCATAGGATATTTGTCTTTCTCTGACTAATTTCACTTAGCATAATGCCCTCCAGTTCCATCCCCATAGTTGCAAATGGCAAGATTTCATTCTTTTTGATTGCCGAGTAGTACTCCATTGTATGTATATACCACATCTTCTTTATCCATTCATCCATCGATGGACATTTGGACTCTTTCCATACTTTGGCTGTTGTCGATAGTGCTGCTATAAACATCGGGGTGCATGTGTCCCTTCGAAACAGCACACCTGTGTCACATGGATAAATGCCTAGTAGTGCAATTGCTGGGTTGCAGGGTAGCTCTATTTTTAGTTTTTGAAAAACCTCCACACTGTTTTCCAGAGTGGCTGCACCAGTTTGCATTCCCAGTGCTACCCTTGTTTTATAGCAGATCTATCTACCTACCTGCCTGCCTACCTTTCTATCATCTATTATCTGTCTTTATATCTATAATCTGTGTATCCATCTTTCTATATTTATATATCTGATGAAATACAAGCTCTCCCATTTAGTTCCTTTTTTTTTTTTTACAGATTGACTCTTTCTGGGCTTCATTCTTCCCTATATAATTTAGAATAATCTCATTTGTTTTCTCCTAAACAGAGTCCATGTAGAATTTTGCTTGGGATGGTACTGGATTTGTAGATGAATTTGAGAGGATCCAGTAACTTTATGATGTTACGTCTCCCTAAATGGAATTAGGTACCAATTTATGTCTTCTTTTATGTCCTTTGATAGAATTTTCTTTTAAGTTCTTTCTTTCTTTCTTTCTTTCTTTCTTTCTTTCTTTCTTTCTTTCTTTAAGTAATCTCTATACCCAATGTGGGGCTCGAACACAACCCCAAGGCCAGGAGTTGCACGTTCTACCAACTGAGCCACCCAGGTGCTCTCCTTTTTAATAGAATTTTAAAGCTTTCACCCTAGGGATCTTTTCCATTCCTTAAATTAATTTTTAGGGGTGCCTGGGTGGCTCAGTCGGTTGAGCGTCTGACTTCAGCTCAGGTCATGATCTCGCAGTCTGTGAGTTCAAGCCCTGCGTAGGGCCCTGTGCTGACAGCTCAGAGCCTGGAGCCTGCTTCGGATTCTGTGTCTCCCTCTCTCTCTGCCCCTCCCCTGCTCATGCTCTGTGCCTCTCACTCTCAAAAAATGAATAAATGTTAAAAAAAATTTTTTTTAATTAATTTTTAGATATTAAGGATTTTTTTTAAGTTTATTTATTTTGAGAGAGAGAGAGAGCACATGCATGTTAGGAAGGGGCAGAGAGAGAGAGAGAGGGAGAGGGAGAGAGAGAGAATCCCAAGCAGGCTCCACATTGTTAGCACAGAACCTGAAGCAGGGCTTGAACCCAAGAACCAAGAGATCATGACTTGAGCCAGAACCAAGAGTTGGACACTTAACCAACTGAGCCACCCAGGTGCCCCAACTTTTAGATATTTTATTTTATTTTTTTTATTTTTTATTTTTTATTTTTTTTCAACGTTTATTTATTTTTGGGACAGAGAGAGACAGAGCATGAACGGGGGAGGGGCAGAGAGAGAGGGAGACACAGAATGGGAAACAGGCTCCAGGCTCTGAGCCATCAGCCCAGAGCCCGACGCGGGGCTCGAACTCACGGACCGTGAGATCGTGACCTGGCTGAAGTCGGACGCTTAACCGACTGCGCCACCCAGGCGCCCCGATATTTTAATGTCAAGTTTAGGTTTAAAAAATTTTAGAAACAATTTAAATTATACAGGAAAGTTGCAAGAAAAATACAAAGAGGTTTTCTTTGTAAACTATTTGAGGTTGCCAATCTGATGCCCCATCATTCCCACATACTTAATATTGAGTATTTATAAACAAAGACAATCTCATGTAGCCACAACGTAACTATCAAAATTGGGAAATTGACACTGATACATTACCACCATCTCCATCTCATCCTGAGACCTTATTCAAGTTTCAACAATAATCTTAGTAACATTTTTTTTTTAAGTTTTATTTATTTATTTTGAGAGAGACAGAGACAGCACAAGCATGGGGAAGGGCAGAAAGAGAGAGACAGAGAATCCCAACCAGGCTTTGATAGGCTAAGCAGAGCCAGACGTGGGGCTCAAACCCATGAACTGTGAGATCATGACCTGAGCTGAAACCAACAGTCAGATGCTCTACTGACTGAACCACTCAGGTGCCTCTCTCTTCAATCTCGCTCTCCCTTTTTTTTTTTTTTTTTTTTTTTTTTAGAGAGACTACAAGCAGGGAAGAGGGGAAGGGGTAGAGAGAGAATCTTTTTTTTAAATGATTTATTTATTTTTAACTTATCTTTTAATGTTTATTAATTTTTGAAATTTTGAGAGTGAGAAAGATAACCCACGAGCAGGGGAGGGGCAGAGAGAGAGAGGGAGACACAGAAACCAAAGCAGACTCCAGGCTCTGAGCTATCAGCACAGATCCCAATGTGGGGCTCAAACTCATGAACCCTGAGATCATGACCCGAGTTGAAGTCAGATGCTTAAGCGACTGAGCCACCCAGGCTCCCCTGTTTTATTTATTTTTGAGTGAGAGAGAGAGAGCAAGAATGGGGGTGGGTCAAAGAGAGGGAGAAATAGGATCTGAAGCTGCTGTTAGCTGTCAGTGGGGCTTGAACTCAAGAACCGTGAAATCATGACCTGAGCTGAAGTCAGATGCTCAACCACCTGAGCCACCTCCCAGGTGCCCCTCCCTCGCTTGCTTGCTTGCTTCTTTCTTTTTTTGTTAAAGAGAGAGAGGATCTTAAGCAGGCTCCATGCTCAGGTTGAAGCCCAATGCGGGGCTCCATCCCACAACCCTGGGATCATGATCTGAGCTGAAATCAAGGGTCGGGTGCTCAACCGACTGAGCCACCCAAGTGCCCCCCTCAATAACATTCTTCATGGCAAAAGGAATCACGTGTTCAGACCACACCTTGTGTTTGGTTTTTATGTCTTTTTAATTTCCTTTGGTTTGGAACAGTTCCTCAGTCTTTCTTTAACTTACATGACCCTGATACTTTTGGAGAGCACAGACAAGTTTGTTTTTTCACATTATTTCACAGAATGTCCCTGAATTTAGGTTTGTCTGATATTTCCTCACAATTAGATTCAGATTGTGCATCTTTGGCAGGAACATCACAGTAACAATGCTGCATCCTTCCCATGGCATCCTATCAGATGGCACACAATTTCGATTTGTCCCATTGCTAATGGTGTTTACTTTGATCATCTGATTAAGGCTGTATCTGCCAGGTGTTGCCACTGGCAAGCTATTCTTTTTCCCTTTGTAATTGAAAGTATTTGGTGGAGTGGTTCTTTAAAAGTATATAAATATTCTAGGGGCTCCTGGGTGGCTTAATTGGTTGAGTATCCAACTTCAGCTGAGGTCATGATCTCACAGTTCGTGAGTTCGAGCTCCCGCATTGGGCTCTATGCTGACAGTTCAGAGCCTGGAGACTGCTTCGGATTCTGTGTGTGTGTGTGTCTCTCTCTGCCCCTCCCCTGCTCACTCGCTCTCTCTCTCTTAAACATAAAAAATAAACATTAAAAAAATTTTCTTTCAAGTATATGAATATTCTCGGGACACCTGGGTGGCTCAGTTGGTTAAGGATACAACTCTTGGTTTCAGCTCAGGAAACGATCTCATAGTTTAGTGAGTTCAAGCCCCAAGTCCAGCTCTGCACTGGCAGCTTGGAGCCTGCTTAGGATCTCTCTCTGTCTCTTTCTCTCTCTCTCTCTCTCTCTCTCTCTCTCTGTCTCTCTCTCTCCTCCTGCCCCTCCCCACTCATGCTATCTCTGTCTCTCAAAATAAATAAAGTTTTAAATAAAAAATATATATTCTTTTTTAAAGTTTATTTATTTTGAGAGAGACAGAGCATGAATAGGGGAGAGGCAGAGAGAGAGAGGGAGAGAGAGAATCTCAAGCAGGCTGTGCACTGTCAGCACACAGCCTGATGCGGGGCTTGAACCCATGAAACTGTGAGATCATGACCTGAGCAAAACTGAGTCTGACACTTAACCGACTGAGCCACCCAGGCGCCCATATATATTCTATTTTTACCAAACTTTCAATTTATTCATGTATTTAGTTGTAGCAATATGGAGTCATGGGTTTTCTATTTTATTCAGTGTATCACTAATACTTATCTTGCTTTCCAATTGTCTCATTTTTGTGGGGGAGCCCTTCCAGGTTGGACATGTCCGTTTGGCACGTCCCATCATTCTCTGAGCACTTCCTTGCTTTCTCTTATGACAACATGAGCTATGTTTATTTTCTACTTTCTTTGCCCCAATCCTGAAATCAGTCATTCATCCAAGGAGACCTGGTTCCTTTTAGTGGAGAATGATATTTATTTATTTATGTTTAAAGATGTTTAAAAAAATTTTTTTAAGTTTATGTTGAGAGAGAGAGAGAGAGCACAGGAGGGGCAGAGAGAGAGGGAGCGCATGCACACGTGAGAGAGAGAGAGAGAGAGAGAGAGAATTCCAAGCAGGTTCCACACTGTCCGTGCAGAGCCTGAAGCAGAGCTCGCACTCACAAACCCGTGAGATCATCACTGATCTCACCCAGGTGGCTCATGGCTGAGCCACCCAGGTGCCCCTATGTTTAAATATTTTTTTATGTTTATTTTTGGGGAGGAGAGAGAGAGAGAGACAGACAGAGCATGCATAAGTGGGTCAGGGGCAAGAGAGAGACACAGAATGTGAAGCAGGCTCCAGTCTCTGAGCTGTCAGCACAGTGTCCGACATGGGGCTTGAACTCACCAACTGTGAGATCATGACCTGAGCCGAAGTTGGACACCTAACCGATGGAGCTGCCCAGGTGCCCCTAGTGGAGAATGATCTTTAGAAGCCAAGATCTGAGTACTAGGAGTGCTCATTGCTGCTGGAGTATTACTGCCCCCCCCCCCCGCCCCCCTCAGTGGACAGAGCAAGAGAATATATGCTCAGGCTCTGACATCTCATGCCAAGCTTCCCCCATGCTGGATCCTCCTTGCCCCACTTGGGCCCCAAGACCACAATAGGCCACCCCTCTGCACAGATGTCACCTTGTGCCCCATCTAATGGCTCTAGGACTGGATTTTTTGGGAAGGAAAGGGAAAAGAAGAAAAAGGAAGAAGAAGCAAATTCCATAGATACTTAGGTATTTTATTTTCCTTTATATTTTCCAGTTGGTTATTGCTGACATGGAAACATGCTACGGATTCTTATAGGTAAGTCTTTTCTTGCGTAATTATTGCATTATTTTTTTTTTTGTAGATGACTATATACTCTGTACATAATGACAGTTTTACCTCTTATCTTCCAGTTCTCCCACTTCTTTTCCTTTTCTTTGTAATTTCAGCCACAACCCCAGGGCTAAATTAATAGTAGCTGTGATACCGAGTATCTTTGAGTTGTCAGTGATCCTAGAGGCACCTAAAGTGTGTCCATTAAGACTGTATTTGCCCTAGGAGTGACTGGGTGGCTCAGGGGGAGGGACAGAGAGAGATAGGGAGAGAGAGAATCCCAGGCAGGCTCCACGCTATCAGCTCAGGGCCCATCATGGGGCTTGATTTCATGAACGAGAGGTCATGACCTGAGTCGAAATCAAGATTTGGACCCACTGAGCCACCCAGGTGCCCCTAATGGATGAATTTTCTGATTGTTAATTCTCCTTTCTTTTCTCTAGTAAACCCCGTTTGGCCATGATTTAAAAAAAAAAAAAATAGGATTCAATCAGCCAGTATTTTATTTAGGATTTGTATCTTCATGTTCATAGGTAAAATGAACCTGTAATTTTCTTTTCTTGTTCGTTTTTCCAATTTTGAAAGTAAGATTATACCACGTAATAAAATGTGTTAAACAGTTGTCCCCCACCTTTCTTCCGATCCTCCTTCTTTAGAGTTGAGGCTCTGATACCCAGAGAGAGGGATGGATTTGACAAAGATCACACAGGGGGCTAGGGACATGCTCTGTCCTGAAAAAGATCCCTCTTGGAGATGACACCCAGCCTGGGCTCCTCTGTCAGGCAGGAGTTCTGCAGCCACTGCATGGCTATCTGTTCTTAGCTCTACCAATCAGGGCAAAGAACACTGGGGTCTCAGGTTTGAGTCTCTGCTTTGCCACAAGACTTTGCCTCTGTGATCTTGTGCATTGGTTTCTTCCCCTGTAAAATGAGGGCATGGGATCAGGCAGCCCCGAGGACTGCCCTGTCCCAAACAGTTGAGGCCATCTCATTCTCAGGCACCCTCCTAGGGTTTTAGGCCAGGCACAAATGGAATCCAGTAAAGAGGAGTAACCGGGTGGGAGCATGGTCCACGCGGGTAGCCTTGGCCTTGTTTATAATCCCAGCCTTGGCTGAGTTTGCACCCTGGTATGGATCCCCATATCTGAGAGAATAGGCTCTGGGTGGTATGTCCACTGTGACAACAGGCAGGGGAGCAAAGGGACCTGGGAGAAGGACCAGGAAAAAGAAGAGGCCGCCTTACTACTTCCTGGCAGGGGAATCAAGCCTGGAGGGCAGCGGCCCCACCCAGGACCTCCCTGGCTCTACTGAGGCTTCATTAAGGCAGGGGAGGACTTCAGGCCAGGTGAGGCCTGCTCAGCCTGGCTCTCTGGCTACTGGGTCTGGGACTCTGCCAGAAGGTTGTGTCTGGGGCCCTGGGCCTCCCGGAGTCTGATTGGCTCTCTCCATCCTTCCTCTGTTAGACCACCACCCCTCCCCCCGCCCCCGGCCCCCAAATCTGGCTTCTCTGTCTCATGTTCTCACTCTGCTTTCTAACTCCTAGCTTGCAAATCCCTAACAGCCATTTCACTCCCCAACTCCCAGCCCAAATCCCAGGCTGAACTCTGCCCTCTTCAAGTCAGCATAGTTCCCTTCCCGTCCCCAGGCTCAGCCGAACTCCTTTTCCTCCTTTTCTTCCCCCTCCTCCTCCTCCTCCTCCTCCTCCTCCTCCTCCCCCACCTCCCCCTCCTCCTCCTCCTCTTCGTCTTCCTTCTTCCTCCTTCCTCCTCCTCCTCCTCTTCTTCTTCCTTCTTCCTCCTTCCTCCTCCTCCTCCTCCTCTTCTTCTTCCTTCTTCCTTCTTCCTCCTTTCTCTTCCTCCTTCCTCCTTCTGCTTCGATGTTATTTTTAAATAATCTTTACACCCCATGTGGGGCTGAAACCCACAACCTTGAGATCAAGTGTCACATGCTTCACCGACCGAGCCAGCCAGATATCCAGCAAGGCTACTTCTTAGACTGGGTTCTTCATCCTGTTCTGCCCAGAACATCCGTGGTCACCCAGCATAGTCTGGCTTTGGGCACAGGAAAACAGCTAGTATGAATTCGTCTGTTTTCCTTTTGGTGCATCAAGGCTATTGCTCCTTTCTGCCCACAAAGCTGTCCTTCCTCTTCCCAGAGACACCCTGTGAGCCCTCACACTGCTTGCTCCCCATCCCACCTGAGCTGGGGCACCCCACCACACTCTAACCTTCTTCCCCACCCAAATGGGGATCCATGCTAGCCTGGGCCTGCGTCATTGCTGGCTTAGGTGCCTTGACCTAAAGGCAAGCTCCAAGTGCTTTCCTGCGTGGACATGCTGCCCCTTGCTGGTCAGTCTGTTGTAACACCTGCTGGGTTTTGCAGGCCCAGGGATGCCAATGGGGTCACCCCTGGTGCTCTTCCAAGTTGTAGGAACTCGACACACTTTAATCGAATCTTCACCACAAACTTACGAGGTAGGTTCTGGTATCATCCCCATTTTACAGATTGGAAACTAAGACACTGAGACAGTATGCCACTGAACTAAAGAGTAGAGCCAGTTTTGGACCCCAGACAATGGATAACAAGGAGAGCAGCTCATAACCTGCCTCTTCCTCAGGATCCAGAACTGCACTGGCTCTTTAAATATGTCTCCTTAAACCCTCTCTCCCACTTTCCGCAACCTGGTATCCACCCTATCAAGGTTCTCCATTTGCCCCACGTCTTCAGCACTCCTTCCACAAACACAGCCTGCAGGCCTGCCCCCTCAGCTGGGGACCCTCGCATCACCCACAAAATAGGCAAAACTCCCCACCCCTGCCGCCTTCCCTGGCTCCCCCTCCCACCGCCCACCACTGGCCAGTCGGCCCAGCCCCCTGGTCCCATTCCTTCCTGTCTTCATCTAATTATCGCCTCTGTGCAGCACATTCCGCCCTTTGAGCCAGACTGTCCCTGCATGTCTGACATGCTTAAGTCTTTCTCGTCTTAAAAGTACCTGCAAACAACCTCCACCTCCCCCACTCCCAGCCCTCAACTCAAGCCACCCTCCTGTTTCTCCCCACGATTTCTCCTCCTGGCAACAGTTCCGGAAGAGCTGTCTGCTCTCACTGCACTCATTTCTCTGCTTCCTCCTCTATCTCCTGTGGCCTGGCCATTTGGGTTCAGCTCCACCAAAGCACCTGAGGTCACCACACTGTCCAAGTCACCAAGCTCAGTGGACACGGCTCAGGCTCAGGGCACTCACGCTCCCTCAGCGGCACATGACGCTGTTGGCTACACGCTCCTTCTGGAAGCACTCCCCCACTTGAGAGTTTTTTGCCTTGCGGTCCTCTTCCCACCTCCTGACCTGGCCCCCGCGCCTGTGGCCGCCGGCACTCCTCAGCACTGGGTCCTGGACCCTCTTCTGTCTCACACTGTCGCCCTGGGCAATCGTGGCCACACCCCCGTAGGTGCTGATGACTCCCGAACACCGCTAGCCAAGGGTGTCTCAACCGCGGGTGACTGGGTGCTCCAAGGGACCTTCAGCGAAACGTCTGGAGACCTGTGGGGTTGCCACAGCTCGGGAAGGTGCTGCCATCTAGTGGGCAGAGGCCAGGGATGCTGTTAAACATCCCGCAGTGAACACGACAGCCCCCGTGACAATTACCCAGCCTCAACTGTCAGCAATGCCAAGACTGAGGACCCCATTCTAACCTAGCTCCTCCTCTGAACCCCAGGTCAGTACATCCAGCCACTTGTACCGCATCTCCACCTGGGTGTCTCAAGCATACCTCAAACCCAGCCTGTCCAATCCAACTCGTAATCTCCCCCAACCTGATTGTCTAAGGATCCTTCCCACCATCAGCCTGCGAGTCATCCTGGAAACCTCTCTCGCGCTCACCTCAATATGCAGTCCATCGCCAGATACCACCCATTCTATCAACCTCTATCCAACACTACTCCGGGTACCATCATCTCCGGCCTAGGCTTTTATGAAGAAACATGACCATAACCATCCTGTGTGGTCTCCCGGCGTTGTCCCAGGGACCCCCTCCAGGCTCTTCGCCACACAGCAGTCAGAGTGGTCACGTCACAATGCAGATCTGATTATGACATCCCCACATTTGAAACACTGATGGCTTCCCATTGCTCTTTGGACCAAGACCCCAAACCTTAACACAGCCTGCAAGGCCTACATGTTCTGGCCCCTGGTAATTCCCCAGCCTCTCTTAGGGCCCCTACTTACACACTTCTTGGCACTCTGGCCCTATTTTTCAGTTCTTCAAATCCACTGGACTCCCTCCCACCCCTGGGCCCTTGCATAGCTGTTCCTGCTCTGTCTGGACTGCTCTCCTTTCCACCTCCACTCCTTCACCTAGTTAACTACTCTTCACCCTTTAGATCTCACCTCAGAGATCACCTCCTCAGTGAGATCCTACATGACCCTGGAGACCCTGGAGTCTAGGTCGTCTTATGGTAAACTCTCTAAAAAAACCCATGTTTCTTTCCTGCCAGAAATTTAGTCTAGGCTGTAATTCTGCTCATTCACGCAATGACTTGATTAATGTCTGTCTCTTGACTTGACTCTGTGCCCACTACAGTGAGACCGCATCTGTGCCTGCGCACCAGCCCCTAATTCAGGCAGGGCGCATAGAGGGGGTCAATACAACCTTTGAAGGACAGAGTGAGTGAAATCCAATCTTTCCACCTGAACACACAATGATCACACCAAGAAGTATCTGAGTTATCACATTTCCGGCCCTGTAAGGCTTTGCTTCCATTCCTTCTCCTCCTCCTTCTTTTTTTTCCTTTCCATTCCTTCTTATATTTCATTGCCTTTTACCAAAGCAATCAATGCTTGTTGTGGAAAACCAGAGAATACAAAAACAAAACAAGGAAGATATACTCCTATACTATTTTGCAAACTACTTTTTATCCTAAGCAATAAAACATGACCAATAGGCCTCAGAAGGTATATTTCTGTAATATTGTTTTTTCGGCAAAATATCCCATTATATGTCAAGAGCATAGATTTTCTCTCAGTGGGCCTGCTGCATTAGAACATCTGGGAAGCATGTTAAGATACAGATTTCAAACTCTACACTCAGGAGATTCTGATGTGGGTCCCAGGTATTGCTACTTTTATCTATCTATCTATCTATCTATCTATCTATTTATTTAAACATTTATTTTTTTTGAGAGACAGAGTGTGAGTGGGGGAGGGGCAGAGAGAGAGGGAGACACAGAATCCGAAGCAGGCTCCAGGCTCTGAGCTGTCAGCACAGAGCCTGACGCAGGGCTTGAACTCACGGACTGTGAGATCATGAATTGAGCTGAGGTCAGATGCTTAACCAACTGAGCCACCCAGGCGCCCTAAGGTAATGCTACTTTAAAATTTTCCCCTGGAGATTCTGACAGGCATACCAGGGCTGGGAACCACTGATTGAACCAAATCCTCTATATTTTTTTGCCACAAAGGGAGGATCCAACACTTTGTTATATCTTTTGTGCAGCAGTTAGAATCTTATGCCTGCCCTAGCAAATGTTCTAGATTATTTCAGAAAGCTGATTCTCAGGGTGGTCTTGTACACTGATAAAGATGATTGAGCCATACTGCCAAACTGCCGTCTCACTCAACTTGGTCTCTTCTCCAGAGTTAAGTCAATATTGACTGGATCTGGGAGGGTGAGGCATTGGGTGGGGGAAGCATGATTTTCATTTTTGCTTTTTTTTTTTTTTAATGCTTATTTATTTTTGAGAGAGAGCCAGTGGGAGAGAGAGGGAGCCAGAGAGAGAGGGAGACAGAGAATCCGAAGCAGGCTCCGTGCTGTCAGTGAAGAGCCCGATGTGGGGCTTGAACTCGAGAGATCACTGTGAGATCACGACCTGAGCTGAAATCAGGAGTCGGAATCTTAACTGACTGAACCACCCAGGTGGCCCATGATTTTCATTTCTTTACTTTATGCCCTTTTGTTGCACTTAGGATGAAATCCAAATCTTGAAGGTTGCCCACCAGGCCCCTTGCCCACCTCTCCTGCCTTCCTTCCCTCTGGGCCGGGACAGCCCTGGCTTGCATGTGACTCCCTGTGATGCGAGGTGGAGCTGCTATTCTCCTGAATACCTTCCCACATCTCTGGAACGTTCTTCTCACCAAGCCTCACCTTCCTTGGGTCTCAGTTTGAACGTCCTTCTCCAGAGCAGCTTTCTCTGACCTAATCCTGGGTGCCGTCTCCCTGTGTCCTCTCCTACAGCTACCTGTGCTTTATAACCTGCAGGCTCCATCTGGAATATGTTAGATGTGTGATAATTGACTGTTGTTGGCTCCATTCGCCGGAATACAAGCTCCCTGAGAGCAGAGACAGATACGGCTCTTTGTTTGCTGTGAACCCAGCACTAGCACACAACACCTGACATGCGGCAGGTTCTGAGTACATCTTCATTAAAGGGGTCAAAGGAGCAGAGGTGAAAGTTTTACTCTCCCAATTTTTAAAGGGGGTACGGCAGAAGGCTGAAATGTCAAGAGCCTTGCCTGCTGTCACCCAGCGAGTCAGTGGAGCTCTGGGATCTCACCCCAGGTCTGTAGACCCTGCAGAGGGCACCCCCCACCATCCCTACTGAGGTCTCGTGCCGTACCCAAAGTCCCTGGGTGAACAAGGTAGATGCTGGATTCACAGCCTGGCTTCTCCATCTGTTCTTTCTGCTACAACAAACTACAGCACGCGCACTTTGGTTGGGTACCTACTAAGTGCCAGGGACCGTGCTGGAAGCTGGGGAAGCAGAGTGAAGCAGCAGACACATTCCCACACTCCTGGTGCCCACATCACTTTGGGAGGAGGAGGAAACAAACAGAAAAGTCCAGTAATAATTATGAATCCTGATATCAGCCGCAGAAACTTAGCAAAGTGTCCTAGGCGCCATCCATAGAAGTCCCTGCCTCCGGGCATTTGGGAAGTTTCTTCCACCCCCAGCCTGTCCCTGAGGCCTCCCTGGAGGGCTAATGCTGGCTCCTTTCCCAAGGCCGTCCCCTCTGCCGCAAGTGCTCCCGTCAGGCCACCACCAGGGGGCAGCTGTGCTCCGTCTCAGCCCGTTCCCTTGCCAGCCCAGCAAGGGCCTCTTTCCACCAGAATCTCCGACTTGGAGGGCGGGGAGAGGAGGTGCAGGTGAGAAGCAGAAGAGGGGAGAGAAGGGCACTAACAGGTGCCCTGGGCTCCACAGCGAGGGTGTCTTAGGGAATCAGCTCTGTCCAGACATAGGGAAGAGTTTCTCAGTTGATTTTCCTCCCATATCTTCCTCCTCAACTTTATCATTCATTCATTCAATAAACGTTTTGTAAATTTTTAGTTAAAAATTTTTTTTAAGTTTATTTATTTATTTTGAGAAAGAAAGTGTGAGCAGGGGAGGGGCAGAGAGAGAGGGAGGGCGAGAGTCCAAGCAGGCTCTGCACTGTGGGCACAGAGCCAGATGTGGGGCTCGATCCCATGAACCATTAGATCATGACCGAGGAATCAAGAGTCAGATGCTCAACTGACTGAGCCACCCAGGTGACCCTAAACTTTTTTTTTAATGTTTATTTTTGAGAGAGAGAACGCGCAAATGGGGGAGGTACAGAGAGAGAGGAGGACAGAGGGTCCGAAGCAGGCTCCCCTCTGACAGTACAGAATGTCATCAGGTGCTTGAACTCATGAACTGTGAGATCGTGACCTGAGCCATGGCCGGAGCTGAAGTTGGACACTGAACCGACAACTGACTGAGCCACCCAGGTGCTCCAAACTTTTTTTTATTTTATAATCTGAGAGAGAGAGAGAGAATCTTCGGCAGGCTTCACATTCAGCATGGAGCCCAACGTAGGGCTCTATCCCACAACTCTGAGATCACAACTCGAGTTGAAATCAAGAGTCTGACACTCAACTGACTGAGCCACCCAGGCGCCCCTCAATAAACTTTTAAAGTAGCTTCATCAGGTAATGGACATTTGGTTTTTCCCCCTACTTTTTGGCAATTATGAATAATGCTGCTATCAAAATTTGTGTACAGATTTGTTTTAAATGAGGTATAATTCACATATTCTAAAGTCCACCTTTTTAAAGAAAACAATTCAGTGGTTCTTAGTATATTCACGAGGTTGTGCAACCATCACCACTATCTAATTTCAGAGCACTTCAGCATCCCCAAAGAGACCACATACTCATTAGCAGTCACACCCCATCACACCCCACCAGACCCTAGAAACCACTAATCTACTTTCTGTCTGTCTCTATGTATTTTCCTGTTCTAGACATTTCATATAAATGAAATCATGTAATATGTGGCCTTTCCTGTCTGGTTCCATGTATTTAGTACTATATATTTTTGAGGTTTGTTCATGTTATAGCACGAATCATTACTTCATTTCTTTTTGTTGCTAAATAATATTGCATTGTAATGGCATCCCACATTTTATTTATATGTTTGTCAGCTGGTAGACATTTGGGCTGTTTTCACTCTTTGGCAATTAGGAACGGTGCTGCGATGAACATTCGTGAACAAGGTTTTATGCGGGCGTATGTTTTCATATCTCTCGCCCATGTACCTAGGAGTGGAATTGCTGGATCATATGGTAACTCCACGTTAAAGTTTTTTGAGGAACTGACAAACTCCTACTGTACCATTTTTCACACTCTCACCAGCAATGTATCAAAGCTCTCATTTCTCTACACCCTCACTTTTTTTATTATAGCCATACCAGCAGTATGAAAGGATACCTCATTGTTCACTCAACTTTTACCGAACACCTACTGTATGCCAGGCGAACAGGACAGAGATGGCCCTGCCCTCACGGGGGCTCAAAATCCACTTTAGATTTGAATTTGAAAGAGTAATGAATACGTTGACAAGTTCAGGAAGCAGTAAGTGCTATGAACATTGGAAACAGACTGATGGATGGCAGGGGAGGGGCAATGGTGGCCCCTCCATCTTCTAGGGGATCAGCGTAAGGGCCTCTCTGAGACAGTGACATCGGTGGTAGGAAATATCAGGGAAGGAGGAGCCTCCCCACTGAGCCCTGAGGCTGGGCATCCCAAGTGCAGGGACAGCAGGAGCAAACATCCTGAAACCTGACGAGTTTGGCGTTTTCTGGGAACATTAAGAACACTGTGGCTGGAGCTAAGTGAGCACGAGGGAGAGGGGAGGAGAGGAGGTGGCAGAGGTGAGTGGAGGTGGGTCACGCAGGCCTTGGGAGGCTGCCATGAAGAGTTTGAACCTAATTCTGAACTTGGCGAGAAGCCACTAAAGCAGAGCATTTAGACTCTAAAAATCCCCCTCTTTGTGTAGAGAAGAGGCTCTCGGGGGACGAGGGCAGAGCAGGGGGACCGGTGAGACCCCCCTGACACAGTCCCGGTGGAGGATGGTGGAGGCGAGGAGGAGAGGCTGAGTCTGGACATCCTCCGGAGGTAGAGCAAAATGACTAACCGTGGATCGGATGCAAGGAATGAAGAAAGGAGAGACCACTTCTCCCTTCTGGCCCCGAACGTGCAGACCTCCATGTGCTGGTTTGACCCAGGGGACCCCGTGGGACCAGGACAGACATATTTTCTGCCTTCAGCCTGGAGACCCTGGACTCCCCACCGCAGGAAGTTTCAGGGTGGTGGCCAGTCTTTGTCAAGGTCCTGTGGCTTTCCAGATCCCAGCCTCGGCACTGTGTCATCTCAAAGAAGACCCTTGCCCCCGGCCTCTGGTATTCAAGCCTCACTCCGGCTCTGTTCTCACTGCTGCTGGTCACCCGACATACGCCCCATTCATCTCCCCGAAGTCGTGTTCCCACCAGCTCACCCAGCCCTCGCAGCCTGTGCCCTTCCCCGTGTTTCCCAGACTCGAGTGAGATATGAGCAGGCTCTCCCAGAGGAAGAAGATCTTCCCCGCCAGACACGGAGTGGAGTCGTTTTCCTCACACTGTTCCTTACAACGTAAAGCTACACACAAACTCCTGCCATGAAACCAAGTTACAAACGAATCACAAACACAGCTGCAAAACCCATAACATTCAGATGAACGCCATTCATAGCATGTACCGGATGATGATGTTTCGTGGAATCAAAATCACCCCGTGGAATTAGGAGGGTTTTACAGACTCTGCTAGTGCGTTGGGCTTTTTGTTCACTTTTGTTTTTACTTTGGAGCTTCTACAAACTTTTTTTTTTTTTGGTCTGTGTTCAGAGATCAAGCCTCGAGCTGAGATCAAGAATCAGATGCTTAACTGAGCCACCCAGGCACTCTAACTTTGGAGCTTCTACAATGCTGTGTGGGCTGACTCAATTTGGCCACCTCTTTCCCCTTTGGGCCTGGGGAGACCTCTCAGGAAGTGAGCACATGGGCTCATCATTGGCCTCCCTTGCTGTGGGCGTGCTGTCCTTGTACGTTTTAAGCTTTAACTGGGACTGTTTTAAGGACCTTCCCGGGCCCCGGCATTCTTACCTTGGGAGGCTCTACCGCACCCCTTGTCAAACATACTAAAATGTACCCACACTCCACAACAAATATAATTTTTTTTGTTCTTTTAAGAAGGAATTTATTTTGTGGGCACCTGGGTGGCTCAGTCAGCTGGGCATCCAAATCTTGATTTTGGTTCAGGGCATGATCTCACGGTTCATGGGATGGAACCCTGCTTTGGGTTCCATGCTAACAGCACAGAGCCTGCTTGGGATTCTTTTTTTTTTTTTTTTTAAGTTTATTTATTTTGAGAGAGACAGAGAGAGAGCAAGCGGCAGAGGGGCAGAGAGAGAGGAGGACAGAGAATCTGAAGCAGGCTCTGTGCTGACAGCAGAGAGCCCAACGTGGGGCTCAAACTCACGAACTGTGAGCTCATGACCTGAGCTCAAGTCAGATGTTTAACTGACTGAACCACCCAGGCGCCCCCGCCTGGTTGGGATTCTTTCTCCCTCGCTCTCTCTGTCCCTCCCCCCAAATAAATAAATAAACTTAAAAAAATAATAAAAAGGAATTTATTTTTATAATTCTGCAATTGAAATTATTTCAGTTAACAGGGTGTGCGTGTGTGTGCGTGTGTGTGTGTGTGTGTGTGTGTGTGTGTGTGATTTTGGTTCTTTCTGTTCTTATTTTAGAGTCAATAAAATTTATTTTTCGGGTCTGAAGATCTCCTAGGCCCCTGGAATTGTCCCAGGCCCGAGGGCTGAGCTCATGGTGCTGGAAAATAAACTGGCCAGGCTGAGGCCTGTGTCTTTCTTTCCTCATCAGCCTGAGACAATTAAAGTAGCGCTGTTGGCACAAACCAGACCCGGAGCACAGCCCCACACGGGCCTGGAGTAGGGCTGGTGGCCCTGGGCCATGAGGCCTGGGTCACGTGGGGGACTCACACTATGCTTATGCTCGTTTTTACATTATCACTAAACTCCTACTGGAGCCAGATTCCTGGGACTATACCTGAGGCTCCCAAGGGCCAGAGAGCCCACGGTGAGGCCCCACGTCCCACGTGAGTCCCGCGTGTTGTACGGGTCGTGCCTTCCAGAGGCTCTTCTGCCCATCCCTCCCTTGCCTGCTACCCAAATGTGCTAGGAGCTTCTCCACGGCCGGCCTTTGGCCCTACTCTTGTCTCTGCCCAGAAGGCCCTCCCTGCAGTTTTTTTTTTTTTTTAATTTAATTAATTAATTTATTTATTTATTTTTCAGATCTGGAAACTTTATTTTTTTATTTTATTTTTTTTAATATATGAAACTTATTGTCAAATTGGTTTCCATACAACACCCAGTGCTCATCCCAAAAGATGCCCTCTTCAATAATTTTTTTTAATGTTTATTTTTATTTTTAAGAGAGAGAGAGAGAGAGACAGAGTGTGAGTGGGGGAGGGGCAGAGAGAGAGGGAGGCACAGAATGGGAAGCAGGCTCCAGGCTCCGAGCTGTCAGCACAGAGCCCGACACGGGGCTTGAACTCGCAAGCGGTGGGATCATGACCTGAGCCGAAGTCTGACGCTTAACCGACTGAGCCACCCAGGCACCTCTCCCTGCAGTTTTTAAAATTAATTAATTAATTAATTAATTAAGGACTGTGAGAGTTATATTTTTATTATTTTTATTTCTATTATTTTTTCATTTTCATTTTCATTTTTATTATTTGTAGTCTACACAGTAGTTTCTTTTCTTCCTTTTGTTACAATACCACCACCATTTTTTTCTCATGGGAAAGCCCTTCTGAGATCCCGGTGATTCGTTCAGACGTAGGCACCCGACGCAAGCCAAATCTCAGGTGTTGTACCTTCTGTTCCTCCTGAGGTTGTGATTACAGACGTGTGCATATATACGTGAATTGCATATGTATCTATATTCGGCCCCCCTGCCCTTGCATATTTCATGCTTCACGGAGCAACAAGCTGGGAAGGTCTGAGGTGGGTGGCCCGTGGAGAGCTAGGAGCGTTCTGTATGGCAGGCATGTATCTACGGGTGAGAAGTAGAGTCCTGGGAAGACAATGAAGCAAGAGTCCAACATCACGTGTTTCTCACTGTGAATCTTTGGAGCTTCCTATCCATTTGGGTCTTGGTTCAGAGCTCAGAGTCAGTGGGATCCAACTGGCTCCTTACTGAACCAACAGTGGCATCTACAGCTGCCTGCAGGTTCTTAGACTCTTACTTTCTTCAAGGTTTTAAACCATTGCACAGGTGATACATGTTCATTATAGGAAAATCAGAAAATACAGACATAGGAGAATAAAAATAATCTGTGATCTTGTCACACAGAAATTCTTGTGATTCACTGATTATTTGCTATATACATACAATACTCTTTAAATTTTAGTTCTCCGCATATGTTTTTAATGTTTATTTATTTAGAGAGAGAGGGCACAAGCAGAGGAAGGGAAGAGAGAGAGGGAGAGAGAATCCCAAGCAGGCTCCACGCTGCCAGCACAGACCCCGATGCAAGGCTCGAACTCACAAACCATGAGATCATGACCTGAGCCAAAACCAAGAGTCAGACTCTTAACCCACTGAGCCAGCTAGGCGCCGCTAAAGAGATTTCATTTTCAAGTAACCTCTACACCTAACATGGGGCTCAAACTCACAACCCTGAGATCAAGAGTCGTGTGCTCTATCCACTGAGCCAGCCAGGCACCCCTACCCATGTATTTATTTATATTAACTGAGTTTTGACGAATCTTAACATTTTTAGCATGTTTACTTCACCCCCCCCCCCCCCGCTTAAAAAAAACACCTAACAGATATGGTTGAAGCCCCCTGGATGGTCCTTTGCCATTCCTCCCAGGTACCCCCTCCACCCCAAGTCAGCCTCTCTCACACATTTGGGGTTTATTCTCATGCACACTGTGGATATTGTTACTTCCGATGAACAGCAGAATTCTGCTTACATTCCTTCTGCAACTTGCCTCTGACTTTATAGCATTATGTTCTAGAGTTGTGTTCGTGTTGCTCCCTGACACCCTAGTTTGTTCATTCATATTGCCATCCCCAGTTCTGGGGGATGAGCCAACCAGTTTCTTTACTTACTCCACTGATGATTACTTTTGCAAACCATGCTACAGAACATTCTGGTTACAAGTCTTCTTGTGTATGGGAAGGAATACAGATCTCTCTGGGATAAATACCCAAAAAAAGAATTGCTGAGTTGCTGGGTACATGCAATGTCATAACCTTCTTTTTGCTTAATTCAGCCACAAATCATGAACGCTTTTCCATTCCAATAAATATCCTGTGTCGATATATTTTTAATGGCTAAAGAGATTCTGCCAAAACCTTCTCAGCATAATTATGATGGGCATAATTAGCTTCTATTAAAATCTACTCTGCAAGGGAATATCTTTACAGCTGCATTTTTGTGCATATTTTTTAATTATTTCTGTAGGAGAAATTCCTAAAGGTAGAACTTCTGGATCAAAGGGATATGTGTTTTCAAGACCAGCTTCCCTGAGAATTCTTTTTTTTTTTCTCTCTCTCTTTTTTCTTTTTGAGAATTTTTTTAAAATTTTTTATGTTTACTTATTTTTGAGAATGGGGGAGGGGAGGGGCAGAGAGGGAGACACAGAATCCAAGGCAGACTCCAGGCTCTGAACTATGAGCACAGAGCCCAACGCAGGGCTTGAACGCACAAACTGCAAGATCATGACCTGAGCTAAGTCGGACGCTTAACCTACTGGGCCACCCAGGGACCCCTTCTTTTTGAGAATTCTTGAACCAACTGTTCCTTCCACTACCTTCCACCTCCTGTGGGGGTAAGAGGGCCTGTTTCCCTCAACTCTAGCCTGCTTAGGTCCTTAAAAGCATTGGCCCCTGGAAATCTCGCCCGATGTTATACCCTAACCTCTCCTGCCCCTGCTCCTGGCCAGTGAACTCCCACAACCCCTAATGAGTCCTGTGGCACCCATCATACCCTCATTTCCTCTGCAGCCATTTGTGTGTGATTTATCTTGCCCTCCAGATGTAAACATTTTAATACCAAAAACTATTTTCTTCACTATTATTCTTTCATAATTTATACGCCACCAAGTAACATTTACAGCATCGACAGTAAACCACACATACAGACTATTAAAAAAAAATACACGGACCACTGGAAATATCCGATAAAAATATTCTCAGTCAAGTTACTGTTTTTCCATTTCATTCTACCCAGCAAACATTTGCTGAGAAAGCACCCTGAGATAGGGCTGTGCTGGGCTCCAGGGAGATGGAAGCAAACAGGCCCTGGTACCTGCCCTCCAGGAGTTCACAGTCAACCTGATGTTGCTCGGAGCATCCTCTCTGCCAAGGCAAGAAAGAAAACAATGTATTGTCTCTGATTCGTGATTGAAGAATGAAGGCCATTTCAGCTGGAAAAGATGCTCTACCCCGGCATTAAAGTACAAGACAGATTTGTAACATAGGTGCCATGTGGATCTATGTTTGGGACGATCTCTTTAGCAGACTTTTATGGACAACGCGGAGCAGCTCTGTTCTGGGTGGAGTTCATTCCTCCACCATCTTCCAGAGAGCCAAGGGCATTGTGATGTCTTAAGACATCATTCTTAAGGGTCCTTCTTGGGGATGAGGATGGGGGTTCCACCAATCTGGCTGTGGTATCCAGTGTTCTGCTAGTTTAATGTCATTCCCAGAGGAGGACAGCCACTGGGTACCTCACACAGCCTCCCAAGAGCTGTGAGTAGCACAATGTTGGGCTCCTAGTAGGGGCCCAACCACACGCTGATTCAGCCGACATTTATTTTATTCATTTTATTGAGCACTTACTATGTGGCAGGTACTCAGGCTACATCCTGGGGATATTTTGGTAAATAAAAGACGTGGTGCCACTTCATGCATTGCTGGTGGGAATGTAAAGTGATACGGCCACTTGGGAAAACAGTCGGGTAGTCTCTGAAGAAGGTGAACATACGCTTAGCGTATAACCCAGCAACTCTGCCCACAGGTGTGTACATTTCACCCGAGGGAAATGAAGTATCTGTCCATCCAGAAGTCAAAGAGGTGAATGAATGGATAAAAAATCCACATCCACAGAATACTAGCCGGCAATAAAAAGGAACAAACTATCGACACGCGACAACAGGACAAAGCTCAGAGACTTCATGCGAAGAGGCCAGACCCAGCTCATGTATTGGATGATGTGCCATTTCCAGAAAAGGCAGAACCCAGGGAGACAGAAAGCATATCAGTGACGGCCCAGGGATGAGGGTGACAGCAGGGATGGACCGTAAGCAAATGAGGGAATTTGCAGGGTGATAGAAGTTCTAAAACTGGACCGAGGTGATGTTCACACAACTCTGTTAATTTACTAAAAATCATTGCATTATAACCTTAAAATGGGTAAATTTTGCGGTAAGTAAGGGACTCCTCATGAAGAGACAGGACAAAACATGAAAGACACGGTCATCCCTACCTTTCTAGGCTTTACAGTCTAACTGTAGAGACAAACAGTAAGTCATCAACAGCTAAGCATAGAGTGATGCATTCTTTTTTTTAAATTAAATTAAATTTTTAATGTTTATTTATTTTATTTTTGAGAGAGAGAGAGAAGAGGAGGAGGAGGAGCAGAGAGAGAGAGAGAGAGAGGGAGAGAGAGAATCCCAAGCAGGATCCATGCTATCAGCACAGAGCCTGATGTGGGGCTTGAACTCATGAACCATGAGATCATGACCTGAGCCAAAGTCGGATGCTTAACCGATTGAGCCACCCAGGTGCCCCTTTATTTTTTATTTTAGAGACAGAGAGAGAGAGAGTGTGAGCAGGGGAGAGGGGCAGAGGGGGAGAGAGAGAATACCAGCCACATAGTAAGTGCTCAATAAAATCCAACATGGGGCTCAATCCCATGACCCTGGAATCATGACCTGAGCTGAAATCAAGAATCAGATGCTCGGCTAAACCGACTAAACCACCCAGGAGCCCCTAGAATGGTACATTCTGACAAATAGAAGAACAGGGGGTATAGTGACAGAGAATGAAGGGGGAGCCTCCTGAGAGATGGTGGCCCCAGAAGGCCCATGTGAAGGTTGACAGGGGGACTCAGGCCTGCAAGCAAGAGTGAAGGGGAAGGTGCTCCAGGTGAGGACCGGCACGGCCAAAGCCCCACTGAGAAGTCTGTGAGCTGTGCTTTTACACACATATCTTGCAGTGTCTTGCAAAGTTGCCTTGACCTGCAAAGACCATGTGCACATGAGTGATGGGGCAGGTGTTTAAAACAGGGTCTGCTTGTGCCTTAAGTTGGGACCAGCTTCCCTGCCAGCGTGTTCTTGCGGCCAGTGCCGGCACCCCCCAGTTACACACAAGCCGCCCGGTCTGTCCACACCGGCCCGCTGCTGCCCTGGGTGTGGAGCACAGTGGGAACTGGAGGTGCCTGGGCACGTGCTGGGTGAGCAGATGGCTGCGGTATGGGTGACGTTATGCTGCCCCAACACCTGCTCCCCAAGCCGTGAGTCATGGGGCAGCGGTGGTTGTAGGATGCCCCCCGACGGGCCCCACCCAGGCTCGGGCAGTCCAGGCTGCCAGGGGAGCCACAGACTCTAAGTGGACCCGCCCACACCTCTTCTGCTCGTCCAGGACCTGATGCTCCCGAGGGCAGACCTGGGTTCTAAGCCCCACAGTACCACTTCCTAGCTGTATGACTTTGGACTTCACTGAGCCTTGCTCTCCTCATTTGCCGGATGAAGATGGTGTAGGGGAAAGAGTGGATCTGGGATTAGAACCCACATCTGCTGGGTTCCAAATAGGCCTCAGGGAGAGAGGCTGGTTCAGCGATCCCAGCCCAGAGCGTGCAATCAAACCATGTGGGAGTTTTATTTATTTATTTATTTATTTATTTATTTATTTATTTATTTATTTTTTCATGTGGGAGTTTTATAGACTTCGGGACCCACTCAGAGATTCAGGGTTAACTGACCCGAGGTGAGGCCCAGGCTCTGGTACATTTTAAAGCTCCTCAGACGATTTGAATAGGCTGCCAGTGTTGAGAATCACTGATCTAGCCCCTTCATTTTATAGATTAGGAGACCGATGCCCAGAGATTCTGGGTGACTGTCCCCATCCCAGGGTCCTCTGGCCTTTTGCAGCGGGTGCTGGAGCCTCTGAATTCTGCCCTCCACATGAGGAACCACAGTGAGGATGTACAAAGCCACAGTTAAGAGCAGGCTCTTTGGAGTCACATAGAGGTGGGTTCCATCCTAGGTTGTCACTTACAGGCTGTGTGATGTGGGGCAAGGCACTTCACCTCTCTGACCCTCAGGATCTTCATCTATGAAAATAGGGGCTATGTAGGGGCACCTGGGTGGCTCAGTTGGTTAAGCATCCGACTTCAGCTGGAGTCATGATTCGCAGTTCGTGGGTTTGAGCCTCGCGTCGGGCTCTGGGCTGACAAATCAGAGCCTGGAGCCTGCTTCTGATTCTGTGTCTCCCTCTCTCTGCCCTCTCCCTGCTCTCTCTCTGTCTTTGTCTCTCTCTCTCTCTCAAGAATAATTAAACATTTAAAAAATTAATAAAAAAAAAAGAAAATAGGGGATATGTGAAGGCTAAACAAGATGGTATGGGCAAGGAGGAGATGCTCATTAAACAGGTTGCATCCACCAGAGGAGAACTTCAGTACAGTCTGATAGACGTTACTGAGCGCCAACCCCAGTCTGGTCCCACTTCTGGGGCTACAGAGCTGGGGTCAGACAGGGGAGACCAGTGGAGTCAACAGAGTGAACAGACAGGGCAAGACAGAGTAGGGGACACTGCATCAGCAGTAACCCGGTGGCTGTGAGAGCCCTAATCAGACTCGAGACACGGAAGGCAGGTGTGAGGTCCAGGGGTCCAGGGGTGGCTGCATCAGGGACCTCTTCCCTTCAGGAATGAACATTCATTAACTATCTTACGCTAAATCTTTTGCTTTTGTTAACTCATTCAAACTTCGTTTTGCTTTTAATTTTTAAATGTTTTATTTATTCTTGCAAGAGAGAGGCAGAGCACGATCAGGGGAGGGGCAGAGAAAGATGAAGACCCAGAATCCGAAGCAGGCTCCAGGCTCCGGGCCGTCAGTACAGAGCCTGACACGGGGCTCAAGCCCACGAACTGTGAGACCATGACCTGAGCTGAAGTCAGACGCTCAACCGACTGAGCCACCTACGCACCCCAACTCACTTAAACTTCTAAACATGCCTTCAGGGAAGGTAATATCGCTCCCATTTTAAATATTTATTTATTATTTATTTTGAGAGTAGGAGAGGGGCAGAGAGAGAGAATTCCAAGCAGGCTCCGTGCTGTCAGCATAGAGCCTGACGCAAGGCTCAATCCCATGAACTGTGAGATCATGACCTGAGCTGAAATCAAGAGTCAGACACTCGACTGACTGTTGAGTGAGCCACCCAGGTGCCCCTCTCACTCCCATTTTACAGATGAAGTTCAGAGAAGTAGACAGTGTGGTCCACTCTCACATGAGAATCTATTCAGAGAGTTTGACTCCGGAGTGGAAGCTCATCCCATGGTCCCCAGCCCGAGTCAGATGGTCTTTTTTGTGGGTCCAGGCCCACCCACCGGCCTGGTTGGAGCCCTGAGTCTTCCTCCGTGGTTCTGAGTGGCTGGGCAGCCCCTGGGGAGTTCCCAACGGAGTCAGCAGAGCTGAGCAGCCTGGTCTGCTTTAAGGGCACCTGGGTCAAAGCCTTTGCCTGCCCTCACCTGCACCCCTGGCCCTAAGGTTGTAGCTGCATCCAGCACAGACACCCAGGGGCGGGATACAGCCCCTGGCCTGGGGCTGCGAGGCTCCGCTTTGCCTCTGAGACCAGCTCCCCAGGGCAGTTCCTGAGAATGTGAGTATTCAGGCTTCAGGATGAAAGCCGCTTCACCGAATGACGAGGCCCGGCCTGGCTCTCCCCAGCCCCAGCTCAGCACTGTCCTCACTGTTCTAGACGCTCCAACCACGGAAGCTTCTTCCTGTGTTCCTGCTCCCTTCCCATGTCTGGGTCTCTGCACAGGCCCTTCCCACTGCCAGAAAACTCCTTCCTGCTGACCTGCACACTCCTTCCTCCACACTCAGCTACTCCCTCTAGCACCCTGACCTCCCACCATGTCAAATATTCTAGCACCAAGCGCCTCTTCTCTATGTGACCGATCACCGTTCTGCCATCTTCTCCCTCCTACCTGACCCACTTTCCCCCACCGTGACCCAGTCCGACGTCCTATCCTGTGTCCTCCACTGTCTGGCTCTCTCCAGCTGTCAACCAACACATTCACATTACAAACTGTTTTTGTTTATAACCAATATCTCCTCCATTTACAAAAATGCAAAGAGGTAGCCTTTGGGTGTTAAAGCAAACGTTGTAAAAAAAAAAATCAATTTAAAAAGAGAGATGGAAAGTCATTAGAAAGAGAGAGGGAGAAATTTATCAGGTGTCTGGACGGAATTAGTTAATTATGTAAATATACAACCTACCCAAGGGCTTCCTAGTAGCCAAGGCAAAAAGGAAAATGTATTAGATTATAGTAGTCTGGTTTGGGGGTGACTTGGTTCCTTAAAAAAAAAAATACATTCTTCCTTAACTGAAAGGGGCTGCTATCAAAGTGCTGCTATCGGCAAGGAAGGTCTTTGAGGATGTGGTTTTCCACTCTCTCTGCACTCCTGTCCCCTCTGGCAGTCTCCCTGGGTTCTTCTCAGCTCATTCTCAGGCATTTCTTCTGCTTCGCTGCTCCAGCCTGGCCTACTTTCTCAGCTGCTTCCCTCTGGGCTCTGCAAAAGTAGTGGGTCCGCTATACACAGAGGTGTTCAGACTTGGACCAGGTGACCTCAGGGAGGGGGACCTGCCAAGGAAATCCAGAAACCGCAAAGGGGACTGGAATAGATCACTTTTCACCTCTTGTTCAGGTCCAGCCCTCAGGGGCTGTGAATTTGTGCCTGGGTGACTGAGACTCCAACACAGTTCATCAAATCCCAAGACACAACGTGAAAATTGTGTCACCCTGGATTAGTGCCGTGTCCCACTCAGCTTTGGGTGCTTAATGGAGAAAATACTGGTGATCCCACAAAGAATTGGGGGTGGGTCCCGTGACAGCGTATGCCTGCCTTTGTTTATGTACATCTCTACCTGATCACAAGCAGAAAGGGATTTGAAGCTGCTTGCAAAAAAATAGATAACAAATAAAAAAATAAAAAAATGACATTTACCAGAAGATTAAAATAATTGACAAGTATCTCATTTCAGCATCCCCACCTGCTGGCTGTGTGACCCCAGGCAAGTTGCTTCGCCACTCTGAGCCTCAAATTCCTGGTTTGTAAAATGGGGTAATAGTAGTACCTACCCCCATTAGTTATTATAGAATTAAATAAATTCATATGAGAGAGTCCTTAGCACAGTTCCTGGCATATAGTAAGTAGACAATACATTTTAGCCGTTATTATTATGTAATCTCAATTTTTGTTTATAAAAAGTAGTCTGGGAAAAGCTGGACCACCTGGAGGCTAGTCTCAGCCTCCTATTGAATTAGAAACACCAGGTCCTCCTCCCAAAGAAATCTTGAAAAGCAATATATATATATATATTTTTTTTTGGAAAAGCAATTTAAACATGTATTCAATTCATTTGAAAATGTTAAAGTAGGTCTCATTTATAATCTCAATAAAGCTTACTGAAGTTCGCTTTCCTCTCCCTCTTTCTTTTTCTAGCCTTCCCTCTCACCCTCTGCACACAGGACAGCGGCCCCCAAATCTGTGTTCTGATTCCTCAGCTCCTCTCTCAAAGCCCAGTCTGCATTGGTTTTACATCGTTGGTCCCTTGCACCAACTTCTCCCTATCTTTTTCCAACTCAGCCACCTCTGCCCTGGCTGTCCTAGCTTGTTTCTTTCCCTCTCTCCACCTGTTCCCCAGATCCCCAGGATAAAGCCAGGCTCAGCTGCCTGACCTACAGTTTCCTTCCTGAGAGTAAGGGAGGGAGAGGAGGCTATAACAGGTGGATAATGTTTTTCCTTTCACAGACTGGACAAACATCTGTTAATACAGCTCAAGGCAGAATCACATCAAGGAGTTAGCAGTGGTTCATATCAGAGGAGTGGGGAATGGGGGATTTTTTTCCTGTTGTATTTGTTTCTGTATTGTTTGCATTATTTTACAATGAGCATGTATTGATTAAGTTTGAACTCGGAGAAGACACAGATTTATTATATTTTTGGAATTATGTAAGGAAATCAGGGCAAAGGGAGAAATAGTAGAAAAAGTAAAGCAAACGCAGAGTTAACGGGAGTATCCAAAATGCATTCTGTTGGTCCTATATTTAAATCATGGAAAATCCCCAGTAGGAGGCCCGGCACACACTTGATAAATAGAGGCCATTGTTGGCGATGTCTTAATGGACCTCCAATTCCTTCCAGAAATTCAAACTGCCCAACTAAATTAGAGTAGCCGGTGGCCCATGGGGAAGGGGTCAGGCTGGGACATCCTGGTCCCCAGGCGACCTCTCTGTGGGGTTAGATGAGTCAAGAAATAGTCTAATTGGGTCTGACCAGCTCTACCTGCCCCCTCCCCTGCCAGCATCCTAGTGGGCTCCTTCCAATGTCTTCCTGACTCCACTTTCTTTGACAGGCTGGTGTGTGAGTGTCAGGGAGTCTGTTCCTGGAGAGTCTGGTGTTCTCTGCTGGGAGTTCTACACTGTAGATTCTCCTCAGTAATGGAAGAAGAAATAAAATCAAAATTTAAGAGCCCTTATAACGAGTTTCATTCTGTCTGCATGCCTGTGGGCTGTTCAGTTTGTCCAGACTCTATCTGACTTGGTCCGTGGTATGAATCCAAAAGAAAAACCACAAGAAATTGGTCAACCGCTAAGGATTCTTTGGGCACCAAATGTATACTAGACATTACTGGGCATCTGTTCTGTACAAGATGACGGCACAGGCAAAGCAGAGAATAATACCGATAGTAATCATTACCATTTATTGAAAGGCTGTGAAATGCAAGCCTCTCCACAAATTCTGGGGCATTTTTCTTGGACCCTGGTGAATCCTGAGGTTGGGCTGGCTGGAAACCACAGTCAGATTCAAATGCCAGGTACTTCTGGGGCCCTCGCTATCTGTGGTCTGGCTAGTCAGAACCGTTGGCCACAGTGATTGGCAGAGGAACGGACACATGTCTCCATAAGAGCTAATGAGACTCAGTAGAATTTTGTTAAGACTCAGGGGAATTTTGTTAAGAAAAGAGAGTCCTGGGGCGCCTGGGTGGCTCAGTCGATTAAGTGTCCGACTTTGGCTCAGGTCACAATCTCACAGTTTGTGAGTTCGAGCCCCGTGTCGGGCTCTGTGCTGACAGCTCGGAGCCTGGAGCCTGCTTCGGATTCTGTGTCTCCCTCTCTCTCTCTGCCCCTACCCCACTCATGCTCTGTCTGTCTGTCTGTCTCTCTCTCTCAAAAATAAATAAACACATTTAAAAGAAATTTAAAAATAAAAATAAAGAAAGGACTCAGCCACAGCATCGGAGGCTTTGTTTCTAGTCCTGGTTCTGCCCAGGGAGTGAATCTGGGCAAAGCTCCTCCCTGCTGTCCACATGTTCCTTTCAGAAGTGAGGAAGCCATGACCACTCTCCTCTGTTTCTTCCCACAGCCAGGATCACATCTTGTTTGTGCTGTTTCCCCACTGCTCAACCCGGTTTCTGCCTCACTGATAGAGCATTTCAGAATGTCCATTGCAGGAGTGAAGAAAATGTGGTCAGGATGCATGACCTTTCTTTTTTGTTTTTGGAACATGTTGTTGGAATAAAATATACAGGCATACCCCCTTTGGGTGTTTTTTTTTTTATAGCTTAAATTTTTTTTAATGTTTATTTTTGAGAGAGAGAGAGAGAGAGAGAGAGCATGAGTGGGGGAGGAACAGAAAGAGAGGGAGACACAGAATCTGGAGCAGGCTCCAGGCTCTGAGCTGTCAGCCAAGAGCCCAACACAGGGCTCGAAACCACGAACTGTGAGATCATGACCTGAGCTGAAGTCGAACGCTTAACTGACTGAGCCACACAGGTGCCCCTGTGCTTGTTTTTTAAATTTATTTTTAAATTTTTTATTTTTGAGAGAGAGAAAGAGAGAGCTGCATGAGCGAGGTGGCAGAGAGAGGGAGACAGAGGAGCCAAAGCGGGCTCTGCACTGACAGCAGAGAGGGGCTTGAACTCATGAACCATGAGATCATGACCAGAACCAAAGTCAGATGCTTAACTGACTGAGCCACTCAGGCACCCCAATGTTTATTTATTTTTGGCTCTGTGCTGATAGCAGAGAGCCTGATGTAGGGCTTGAACTCATGAACCATTCATGACCTAAGCCAAAGTCGGACACTTAACCAACTAAGCCACCCAGGCGCCCCTATTGTGCTTTGTAGAGATTGCATTTTTTTACAAATTGAAGGTTTGTGGCAACCCTGTGTCGAGTAAGTCTATGGGTGCCATTTTCCAACAGTATTTGTTCACTTTGTGTCTCTGTGTCCCATTTTAGTGACTTTTTCATTATTATTTTTAAAGTTTTATTTATTTCAGTAATCTCTACTCCATGTGGGGCTCGAAATCACGACCCCAAGATCAAGAGTCCCATGCTCTTCTGACTGAGCCAGCCAGCACCCCAAATTATACGTTTCATTATTTTTCATTATTATATCTGTTATAGTGAACTGCGATCATTGGTCTTTGATGTTTATTGTAATGGTTTGGGGGCACCACGGACCGTGCCCATATATGACAGCAAACCTCATCAATAAGCGTCGTGTGTGTTATGGCTGCTCCACTTATCAGCCACCCCCCTGTCTCTCTCCCTCTCCCTGGGTCTCCCTATTCACTGAAGCATAACAGTATTGAAATTAGGCCATTTAATAACCCTACAGTGGTCTCTAAGTGTTCAAATGAAAGGAAGAGTCACACGTCTCTTACTTTACATCAAAAGCTAGAAATGACTCAGCTCAGTGAGGAAGGCATATTGAAAGCTGAGATAGGCTGAGAGCGAGGCTTCCTGCACTGGTTAGCCAAGTCGTGAATGCAAGGGAAAAATTCTTGAAGGAAATGAGAAGCGCTACTCCAGTGAACGCACAAATGAGAAGAAAGTGAAACAGTCTTATTGCTGAGAAGAAGAAAGTTTGAGTGGCCTGGATAGAAGACCACACCAGCCACAACAAGCCCTGAAGCCAGAGCCTAATCCAGAGCAAGGCCCTCACTCTTTTCAGCTCTATGAAGGCTGAATGAGGGGAGGAGGCTGGAGGAGAAAAGTCCAAAGCTGGCAGAGGTTGGTTCTGCCAATTTAAGGAAAGAAGACATCTCCATCGCAAAATGAAGCAGCAAGTGGTGATGTAGAAGCCGCCGCAAGTTAGATCTAGCTGAGATATTGATAAAGGTGGCTACACTGAATAACAGACTTCCATGTAGATAAAACAGCCTTATATTAGAAGAAGATGCCATGTAGGATTCTCATAGCTGGAGAGGAGAAGTCAATGCTGGGTCTCCAAGCTTCAAAGGACAGGCTGACTCTCTTGTCAGGGGCTAATGCAGCTGGTGGCTTGAGGTTGAAGCCTCTGCTTATGCACCACTTTGAAAATCCCAGGTCCCTCAAGAGTCATGCTAAATCTACTCTGCAGTCTAGAAAGGGAACAACAGAGACTGGGTGACAGCACATCTGTTCACGATGGTTTGCTGGATATTTTAAGCCCACTGTTGATTCCTACTGCTCAGGAAAAAAAAAAAAAAAAGCTTCATTTCAAGATATTCCTGCTCACTGACTACGCACCTGGTCACCCGAGAGCTCCGATGGAGATGTACAACGAGATTAAAGTTGTTTTCGTGCCTGCTAATTAATATATCATCCCTTCAGCAGCCCATGGATCAAGGTCTTGGTATGTAAGATTATTTGATGCTATTTAATATACTTATTTAATATTGAAGATTATTTAATGATATCCAAATTATTTGGATCTGGGCAAAGTAAGTTGAAAACTGTCTGGGAAGGATTCACTATTCCAGATGCCAGTGAGACCATTCATGATTCATGGGAAGAGGTCAAAATATCAACATTCACAGGAGTTTGGAAGAAGTTCATGCCCACCCTCACGGATGACGTGAGGGTTTCAAGATGTCAGCAGAGGGATCAGCTGCCGATGGGGTGGAAACAGCAAGAGAACTAGAATTAGAAGTGGAGCCTGAAAGGGGGACTGGATGGCTGCCATCTCATGATGAACCTCAAGCAGATGAGGACTTGCTTCTTATGGAAGAGCAAAGATTTCTTGAGCAACGGTTTCTTGAGATGGAATCTACTCCTGGGGAAGATGCTGTGAAGATTGTTGAAAAGACAACAATGGATTTAGAATATTAGATAAATATTACTTGGTTGATAAAGCAGTGGCAGGTTTGAGAGGATTGACTTGCAATTTTGAAAGAAGTTCTACTGTGGGTAAAATACTATCAAACAGCATTACATGTTACAGAGAAACTGTTCATGAAAGGAAGAGCCCATCAATAAGGCAATCTTCACCGATGTCTTACTTTAAGAAACTGCCACCAACAAAAGACAAAAACAGAAATTGCCACAGCCACCCCAGCCTTCAGCACCCACCATCCTGATCAGTCACCAACCATCAGCGTAGAGGTAAGACCCTCCACCAGCAACAGATTATGACTCATCGAAAGCTCATAATGTTTAGCATTTTCCAGCAATGGAGTATCTTTTAACTAAGGTATGTACATTGGGTTCTTTTTTTAGGTATGATGCCTTTTGCACACTTAGCAGACTACAGTATAGTGTAAACATAACTTTAAATGTACTAGGAAACCAAAAAATTCATTTGACTTGCTTTACTGCGGTATTTGTTTCATGGTGGTGGTTTTGAACCAAACCTGCAATGTCTCCAAGGTGTGCCTGTAGAAAGAAAAATACACAGACTCTAAGGAGGCTTCACAAACTGAGCACATCCCGTACCCAGCCCCTCTTTCCTGAGACCTTACCAGCACTCAGAAGCGTCCCTGGCTTTCCCTTTCCAGTTATTCCCTCCCCAAAGGTAGCCTGACTTCCTCACAGCACAGATTCATTTTGCTTATTTCTGAACTTTGTATAAATGGAACGATGCTTAGCATTTTCCAGTGGTTTGTAGTTTACAAGGGACTTGCGTGTACATTAACTTGTTAAATCCTCACGTCAGTACAGGGAGGTGGGCAGGAATACAGAGGAGAAAACTGAGGCCCAGAGAAGAGAAGGGAATCCCCCACGATCACATTGTTGGATAACTCAGGATAACTGGGTTCCAATTTTGTGTTTTCCTGGATCTCAAAATCCAGGCCTCAGGCTACACCTCCCAGGAAGATACTTGAAGAATTGCCAGGAATCTGAAACTACCTCAGGCCTGGGCAGCTGATGGTATGTTACCCAACCTCCAGGGTGGAGAGAGTGTCTGGGACAGAGACCTGGGCAAGGCCCAACCCGCCCCCCTCTCTACCATGCTTCCTGTCTGCTGCACTCAACATGCTACGTGAATTTTGACAGGTGGCCCTACTCCTTACATCCTTCCCTCCACCTGAAAGAATTCAGAGTACTCTTGAATGGAAGGGGGGAGATTTACGTCCACAGAGCCCCTCCCTGCCCTCCGGGTTGCCACACACACTGCCCAGGAACAGATGGTCCCCTAGAAATCCTGGCATCGTGTGCCTAGACCTTCCCTCTTCTGCACGCGCAGTCATTCTGAGCCAGCTCCAGAGCAGGGGTTGCTGTCCCCTGTTCTTACCCTCCCTCCTGGCACTAGATGTCCTCTCTCCCAGAATCCACCTGTTCCCAGACAATTCAACGCCCTTACCACCAGTCTCACGGCTGGTGGGCAAGATTCCGCACGTCTTTCCTCCTTGCCTTATGAACGGCTTCTACCTCCTTCAAAGCCCAAGCCCCATCTCCTCGAGGAGGGCTTTGTCTCTCCAGAATATACACTCATTACACCCCTTACACCTTGGTTTCTCTTTCTCAACACAACATGAATACAAGTGATCACAAAGTCACACAAACAAAACACTTTTGCTGCACACACAAGGTTTTTATCTCTTTCCACAAACTAGGCTACATCCACAGTGTACCAAATCACAGCCAAGCCTCCTTGTGTGTGCACATGTACACATGCACCCCCAACACCACAAAACCACAGGGATTTGGTCTCTGTAACAGGGACACAGTCTCTTTCTACCATATCACATGCATGTACAACAGGCCCATAAGGCACAGGTCACACATCATACAAATACACAGACACCCTGCCGCTCCCTCCTCCTTCACTCACTCTCTTATACAACACACATGTAGAGACAGTCTCTCCCCCGGACGCCCAAAATGCACAGGCATGGAGAGCCATCGGTCCCCCTCGCTGCTTCCCTCCCACTCCTTCTCTCGCCCTGCTCTCTTAAACACACACACACACACACACACACACACACACACACACACACACACACACACACACGCAAGCTTGAAGTAACAAACCCCAAATATAGCCAGTCTCTGCCTTTCGGTCGCAAATAAACACACAGGCACGCGGGATCCACGCCTCCCCCGCTTTTTCTCTGTCCTCTTCTCCCCCTCCTCCCCTCTTGCGCGCGCGCGCACACACACACACACACACACACACACACACACACACACACGCACAACACATAAATACACGCGCAGCTGCAGCGCCCTGGGTCACTCTCCCGAGCAGGCGCCAGGCAGGAGACAAAGGTCGCCGAGGCTCCTGGCGCCGAGCACCCGCCGCAGCGGAGCCGCTCCCTGGGCTCCGCCTGCCCCCGAAGCTAGCTCAGCGAGGGCTCACCCCGCACCCCACACCCCGCAGCCCGAGACTCCGCCCGCGCGGGCTGCGGGGTCCCCACGCAGCCGCGCTCCCTGCCCGGCGCGCCTGGGGTTAAGGAGGTTGTGCGGGGCGGGGCCGAGGGCAGGCTCGGGGCGTGATTGGCTGCGCGGCCCGGCCCCCGCGTCCTGCCATTGGCCGCTCGGCGGGCCCGCCTCCCCGAGTCTAGGCGCCGGAGCCGCGCTCGCCCGCGGGGAGCCGAGCGCGCGGCCGGGGCCAGCCAGCCGCGCCGTCCGAGGAGCGCTGCCTGGAGCCGAGAGCTGGGATCCGGCCCGGGGAGCTGCGCGGTGCAGGAGCGGAGCGCGCGAGCTATGGTGAGTGCCCCGCCCCGCCTGGACGGCCCCGGCGGCGGCGCCGCGGTGGGACGCGGCCCGGGCTCGCGGGGGGCTGGGCGCCGGCTGCGGCTCTCGCCCGGGAGGCGAGGAGTCGGGGGGCGCGCGGGCCGGGCTCGGCTGGCCGGGCGGCGCCGCCTCGGTTCCGTCGGGGGCCGCGCCGAGCTTGCTTCTGGGCGGCTGGCCCCAGCCGGGTTTGGAGGGCTCGGGGTGGCCGATTCGGTACGGGGACACTTGGTGCAGTTGGGGTCTGGGGCGTCCGGAAGTCCTGGCTGGGCGTGGAGACCCCGGGCATTCCGGCAGGGTCCGCAACGGGGTCGGGGTTGGTTAGGGAGCCGGTGGATCCAATTGGACCTGAGTGTCCCGGGACGTTGAGGTCGGTCTGGTGCTGAGGCTCGGCTTGGGGCATCGTGGGTGGCCGAGCCCAGCGCATTCGGAGGGTTCGGACGAGGGCACTCGGGGACTGTCTATCCCACTATGGCCTACGGGAGTGGAGAATGGAGGCAGCTGGTTTGGCGGCTGTCAGAGACCAGGGGACACTTGAGGACCCTGCATTCAGTGATCCGGTCTCCCCAGCATCTCCCCGTAATGGGTCCTCGGAGGAAGGGGTTGCTGAAGGGGTTAGTCAGCGACACCAAGGAGAAGGGACATGGCTGGGAGATTTCATGGGGGTTTCTGAAGCCCCAGAGAGAAACTCATGTGGTTGAGGCTGGGCTTTTTGGAGCTCTTTTAGGGAGGGGTGTTTTCTCTGGAAGGAAAAGCATGGACCTTCCAATCACCTCCCTAGAGAGGTGACCTCCCTAGATCACTTCTGCATCTTGGGGGCGGAGGCCACCTACTTCTCTTTGCTTTCTTTCCCCTGGGCAAGCCCTTCTGATTCTGTCTCCTAGTCCTGCTCTGTGCCCTGTGAAGTGAGTACAAGTCACCATGTAGGGCCTGAGGAGGGCATGTGCCAGCGATGATGGCTGCCAGTCCCAGCGGTACAGCCACCTCTGTTTCTCTGTGATGCTGCTGCCAAGCCTGAAGGGGCCCAGGTGGGGGCAAGATGGGACCCCTGTAGACATGAAGAGTCCCCCAGTGATTCCCCAGAACCAACCTCTGCTCCGCCCAGAGCTGGAGTCCCCTTACAACATCCCTTTCCCTTCCTCTCTCTCTCCTCTTCCTGCCAACATCTGCCTCCCCCTTTGCCATCACTTGCCTGTTCAGAGTCAGAAGTAATGAAATTATGGCTTAGAGACCATCTTGGATCCAACCTACCTCCTTGGTCAGGAATCTCTCCCCTGGAATGCTCTACTTGGATGGTTCCAGTGGCAGGGAGCTCGCACCCTAAGGCCACCCTATGGCCTGGCCCTTGATTTAAAGTCTCAGCACATAGGCAATTAAAGGGGGCGAGACATTGAGGTCATATCATTTGCTCCGCCTCCAAACCCACCCTGACCTACGTTACTCAGAAAGAGAATTTTTTCCTCCTTAGAAACCACCAAAGAAAGAGAGGGCACTTCACCTTGGACACACTTTTCCGAGCCTTACAACCTAAGAAACCTGCCAGGTTTTAGCATCAAACGGATTCAGGTTCAGAGCCCGGCTCTTCCACTTCCCCACAGGGACTTGGATCAAGTCAAACCCTCACCTTTAACTATCAGTTTCCTCATCTGTGAGAAGAGTTGAAAAGTCTTACTTGCAGGGGTGGAGTGGGGATTTGGTGAGATAACACAGCGGGAGTGCTTGCTCAAATACGGCTTCGTTTCCTTTCTTGTACAGTCTTCAACGTTTTTTTTTATTTTTTTTATTTTTTTTTTTATTTTGGGGACAGAGAGAGACAGAGCATGAACGGGGGAGGGGCAGAGAGAGAGGGAGACACAGAATCGGAAACAGGCTCCAGGCTCCGAGCCATCAGCCCAGAGCCTGACGCGGGGCTCGAACTCACGGACCGCGAGATCGTGACCTGGCTGAAGTCGGACGCCTAACCGACTGCGCCACCCAGGCGCCCCTTTTTTTAAATTTTTTTTTTCAACGTTTTTTTTTTTTTTTATTTTTTTTTTTATTTTGGGGACAGAGAGAGACAGAGCATGAACGGGGGAGGGGCAGAGAGAGAGGGAGACACAGAATCGGAAACAGGCGTACAGTCTTAAACTCAAATTGGGAAGTTGTGTGTGACATCTGTTTGTTAGTCTGGAAGAAGGATTACAGTGTATCATGTTGTCCGGAGAAGAAGGGGACAGTGAGACTTAAGAATCACTTCTTTGTTCATCATTCAGTGAAGATTCATTGAACACTTACTATATGCCCTGTGCGGAGGAGGAACAACTGTCACAAATACTGTTAGGGGAGCTTCTGCCACTGTGTAAATGTCTGCCAGGATCCTCATGCTAGGTGGCATATCTTCAGGAGGGGCAGAGGTATCATGCCAGGCGAGGGCCCCCTCCTGGCTGGAGAGATGAGAGAAAGCTTCACTGAGCAAGTGGCATCTGAATTGGAAAGAACATCCAGGTAGAGAAACCTGTGTGAACAGAGGACCAGGGCGTGAGACACAGGAAATTCTCTCGGAAAGGCCAGAAGGGGGCTTGCCTGGCACCTGGGCATGAGAGCCAGGAAGGAGAGAACGTGGTCAAGGGATGTTGGTGGGGCCAGATGGCTAAAGGCTTAGGCTGAGGAGTGGATTGTAGACCCAATGCGCACGCGTGTGTGTGTGTGGGGGGGGGTGTTTGGGTGGCAGTGGGGGGAGGGGGAGATGGGCTGGAGGCGGACGTCAGGCCTCTTTGGCCCCTGTCATTTGGTTTCCCCTGAACACTAGTTCCTGTGCTCATTCCTGAGGTGGGGGTGATTCAGGGCAGCTAAAGAGTTTATTCCTTGGATCTCCTGCTCCATGAGTTTTAAACAAACCCCGCATTCCCTCCCGTCCAGTGTAGCCAAGTTTCTTTCCCCTGGCCCCCAGGTTCCAAATGGGGCTCCTTTGGCGGGTGGGTGGGGCTGTTCCCTCTTGTCCTGGCTGAATCTCCCCGATGGTTTCCAGCTGCTCACCCAGGGCAGTTCTTAAAGTCCTCAGGTGGACCTCAGTGCAGGCTTAGCCTGAGGGTTCTAAGAAGGCTTTTTCTATCTCCTGTCTTCAGTTGTCTCATACCACCCAGCAGCAGGCACAGAGAGGTGAAGGAGATTGCCTAGAGTCACACAGCAAGATAGGGTCAAACATACCTCCTATATATTTAGAGCGTTACCAGGCAGACAGGTTGGGGAGAAAGAGACTCAACCCAGTGTTCCCAGTCTGCTGTTGTGGCTTCTTGAGAATGTTCCTTCACAGTCCAACCTAGGGGCTGAGCATAAAGCCATGGCTGAGGGTTGGGAATCATCTTTACTGTGAGTGGCTGAGTTGAGGACAGGGTCCAGTGCCTAGGTTTGAACACTGGATGTACCTCCAGCTTGCTGCATGACCTTGGATCAACTATTCCCCCTCTCTGCACCTCCTTTCCTACCAAGTGGGGCAGATTTGTTTTCTTAGCAGGATTATCATGAGGATACAATCTAGGATACTATGTGGAATGCTTAAGAACTTAAGGTAAAGTGTTACTATTTGAAGATGCTAGGCCAGCCACATGTCCCCTGAACCAGTCTCTACTGGCTTCCCAGAGCCCGGTGGTACCCTTCCACGTGCAGCCAGCATCTACGCTCATAACCGGCTTACTCAGGTTTCCTGACGTCGCTAAGATTTTTGGTAGACAGGCCCGTTGTTCATTTTTGTTAAAGAATAAATAGATGGTTTCCTAGGCAGAATTGGAGAGACCAGACCCCATCAGGGGAGCGACAAGATTTGAGGAGTGAGAGGGCTACAGGGTGGGTTCGACAGAAGGTTTCGGGCATTGGCCAAGACATAACCCGCTTGGCTAAAGTCCACACTTTGATGTCTACGGCCAGGGAGGAACCATCAGCAAATGTTTATGACTTTTTGTGTTTCTGCTCCATTTTTTTCCTTTTTTAGTTCGCTAGGTGAGCACCCCTAGCACATTCATTCGTTCGTTCACCAAACAAGTCCGCCTGGCACATTACCAGGCATCGGGGCTGCAGTCAGGGTGAAAGAGACTGATAGGTCTCTCTTCCACAGTGTGGCAGACAGGCAGGCAGATAAGGAGCAGGAAATTAGGAGTGCAATTGCTGTTTCCAAGGAGACACACGGGGTACTGTAGAGCAGATAAGCGAACCTCACCTGGGGATCAGACAAGGCTCCTCGAGGACATGGCATTAAAGTTGTGGCCTGAAGAATGAATGGCACCTGGCAGAGCATTCCAGGCGGAGGGAGCCGTAGGTGCAAGATGAGACAAAATGTGTGTTCCGGAATTAATTTGTCTGGGGGCTCAGAAGATGATGCTCGGGAGGTGGCTGGGGCAGGTGCACGCAGGTGGGGTCTTGTTAAAGGTTTGGGGCTCGATCCTAAGGACAGTGGGGAGCCACCCTTGAGTTCAGAGCGAGGGGAGTGATGTCGTCAGAGTTGTGTTCTAAGATGGTCACACAAGCTGCTTCGGGGTAGGAGTGGTGAGGCTGGGAGCTGGAAAACCAGTTGGAGTGGCCCTGGGAGAGTTGGTGGTGGTCTAGACACTAGTTGCTGCCCCCTCCACACCACCTACACCCCCAGCACGCTGCCCAGAGTGGGCGGTGAAGAGAGGTTGCACAAAGCCCCTTTCCGCGTGGACATTGACCGTCCTCCCCACCTCCTTTCCTGCAAATAATGTGTGGGGCTCCTGGCCTCAAGGAACTTTGATCTAATAGAGGAGAAGGACGAAGTTCCCAAGTGGCTCTAAAATAAGGTAGAACATGACATTACCAACCTGGGGATACAACTGCAGAGTCACCCCGGCCATGAGTACGTATCAGGGAAAGCTTCCCAGAAGAGGTGGCATTTGTGCTTCCTCTGGCAACAGTTAGTGGAATGGAGTGCTTCCTAGGAGCCAAGTTTTAGAGTGATGAAAATAAGGAGGTGCTGTCCTGTCCTTAAAGAGTTTTAGTCTGGGCCCGGTTTAACGAACAACCAATGTTGATTGAATCCCACTGTCAGTAGGGGTCTAGAGCCTGGGGATTCTGCCCTTTTCCCAGATGCCCCAAGGACAGGGGTGGCAGAAATATCCACAGGCCTGTCTTGGCTCACTGACAAGCCTGGGAATGACTCTCTCCTCCCCACAGAGCTGTTGGGGGATTCCTTGGGGGGAGATGTAAACAGGGGAACAAGTTTCTGAAGACTATCCAGGAAATTAGCTGAGGGAGGATCTAACTTCGGGGCTCAGAGACGGAGAGGGGGCCCTGGCTGCTAGATCTTACAACTGTAGGGTGCTTGGTTGTAACCATCTGATGCAACTTCCCCATTTTATAGGTGGAAAGATCGAGGGGCAAGATGAGGATCTCCCGTGTGCCTGGCACTTAAATGTAAACCTCTCCGACCTTCACGTGAACCCCAGGAAGTAGGTTTATCTCCATTACAGAGCTGTGGAAGTTGACACTCAAAGATCACTTAGGGAATTAGGGACTGGAACCAGGCAGCGGCCTTCTGATTCCTCAAGATTCTGGCTTCAGTCCCAAGTTGCCACCCACTTCAGAAACTGCCCTCCTAGGAAAGCCCCCCTGGGGATGGGAATGGGGCTGTTGGGCAGTGGCCAGAGGCAGTGGGAGCTGATTGGGGCTGGACGGTGGCCAGGCTGGAATGTTGATACTTATCTTTCACCTTTGCACAGCACTTGACAGTCACTGAAGCCCTTTCCTCCCCATTCACGGACTGTTCTTGGGTCCCAGTGCCAGTCAGTGGCAGAGCTAGGACGGAAACTCAGCCCTGTGACTCCCAGCTCAGACCCCAGCTCCCCAGCTCCCCAGCTCCCCAGCTCCTCAGCTCCTCAGCTCCTGGCATTGCCCTGTGGGCCACAGCCCAGGTCTCCAGCAGCCCCCTGACCGAAGATGTCCCGGGCTCCCTGCCCACTCGCCCCTAGGAGCATATGAGCAGCAGCTCCTGGCCCGTAAGCCTCCTCCCCTCTGGGCAGGACGGATCGGGACAGGACAGGGCGAGTGTGGGGTGGGTGTGGGGCGGCCGCCAGGCGGAGTAGGGTTACAGTGTAAACAGAGTCATGTCAATATTTACCTCCGCCGGGAACCAGGCCTCCCTGCCTCCCACACGCTGCCCATCCAGGTGCACGTGGCCTGCTCCAAGGCCCTGGTCACTGAAAGCCAGGCCAAGGGTGGACATGCAGCTTTCAGGCCAAGCCCTGCCACCAACTTTTTGTGTGGCCCTGAGCTGGGGGCTCTCCCTTCCTGGGCCTTAGTCTTTCCATCTGTAAAGTGATGCGGCCGGAACAGACCTACCCAGGGGGCATTTTCGGTGATAACGGGCAGGATTACAAGCATCACACTCCGGTTCAGAGCCCAGGGCTGAAGGCCGGGCAGACCTGGGTTTGAATCCCAGTGCTGTCACTTCCTCCCCGTGAGACCCGGGAAGCCACCGCACCCCACTGAGTTCCAGTTTGTGTGTACAATGAGATCCTAACTAACTGTACCTGTTTTGGAGGGGCGTCGGTGAGGCTTCACGAGACAGGCTCAAGCTCTTGGCACAGGCTACGAACTGAGTAAGCGGTGGCGATGGAGGTGGTGGCTGTTATTCCAAATAAACATTTCATGATTCTCTGAGTCCAGACACAGGGTTACGTCACTCGTGAACTGGAGCCAAGGGTGGGGTCTCTGACTGCAAGCCCTCCTGGCACTCTGGGGCCGCAGGCCGGTTCAGGGGAGCCCAGGAGCGGAGAAAGCCGCTTGGTCCACACCACCACTCACCCCTCGCCCCCAACACATAGCTGCCCGGCCTCTGGGGCTCCTTCTCATTGGGCAGAAGTCCAGGGCTGAAATGACCTCAGAGATATGTGGCAGTGAGGGGGTGAGGGAGGGTGGAGGAGGCGGAAGGCGGAGGAAGAACGCATTTCCTAAGCAGCTATTTCACAGAAGTTCAGTGCCCATGCGGTGTTCGGTGTTCAGCTGGAGAGGAAGGGGCATGGGGGGTGCCTGGGACCAGCAACCTCAAGGTGTGGGGAAGGGAGACCAGCGGGGTGGAGACTGCTCCCTCACGTTTGCTGTGTCACTTCAGACACTCGGTCACCTCTCCGAGATTTGTTTTCCTCACCTCTGATCTGGAGATAGTGGGACCTCTTCTGTACAGTGGTTGGAAGTGTTAATCACACGCTGTTTCGGAAGAAGCCAGCTCAGTCCCAGCACAGCCTCTTTCATGATCGTGGTCATGAGGACGATATGCCAGTCCTGTTCCGCGGGTCTGTGTGCTTCCCGAGGGCAAGACTGTGCATTTTTTTAAATTGTGGTATAATTTCTTAAGATGCACACATCTTGTGCAGCTCAGTTTTTACAAATGTATATGCCTGCAGGGGGACCTGGGTGGCTCAGTTGGTTAAGCATCGGACTCTTGATTTCCGCTCGGGTCACAATCTCGAAGTTCGTGAGTTCCAGCCCCACACTGGGCTCTGTGCTGGCAGCATGGAGCCTGCTTCGGATTCTGTCTCCTCACCCCCTCCCTCTGTTCCTCCCCTGCTTGTGCTCTCTGTCTCTCTCCCCCTCCCCCTCCCCCCAAAAAATGTATACACCGGCAGAACCAGGACCTAGATCAAAACATAGGACATTTTCTCCTCCCCGGAGAGGTCCCATATATTCCCTTCCATCCCTCTCTGTGACAGGTGGCCGCTAATCTGCTTTATGTCACCCTAGTTTTGCCTGGTTTTGAACTTTATCTGAATGAACTCATAATATGTACTCTTGGGTCTGGTTTCCTTCAGCTTCCGATAACAGTGAATGGTGTTCAGTTTGCCCACGTTGCCGCACATGCCGGAATGTGCTCCTTTTCAGGCTGCACGGTGTCCCACTGGGCAGAGGCACACATGCGTCTTCGGATGACACTCCTGTCTGGGCAGCTGTGACATTCCTGTTTTTCTCTTGGTGGACCTACACACTCCTTTCTCACAGCTGGATCCTGGGAGGAGACCTGCAGAGTCAGAGGGTCTGTGTGTATTTCACTGTCATAGGATCCACCACGTGGTTCTCCGGGGAGGTGTCTGTTTCTGAGTGTGCTGTTCACCTCTGCCGACAGGCCCAAGATCTAGCCTAGAGTAGACTCTTGATGAATGTTTTTTGAAAGAAGGAAGGAATGTGAGTCTTTTCTTTGTCCAGGTGGTTCAGATCCATTCTGCCAGCCCTCCTCTGCCCTCAGGGCCTGGCAGTGCTCTCTCCCTAGAACCTGGGCTTTGGGTTTCCCCTGTCATTTCTCAGGGGAGGGAGGGGCCTCTGGCTTTGGAGACCCCAGACCGTGAGGCTCTGCCAGGCTGTGTAACCTCAGGTAGATCCCTTCCCTGCCCTGGTACTAGGTTTCCCCTTCTGCACAACATGGGGTAGATTGAAGGTTTCCCCAGCTCCCCAGTTTCTAGTGGGCTCCCTTTATTTGGGAGGCATTCACGGCATGCTTCTTCATCTCCAGGATTGTACCTGCCCCACTGGCGAGCCCCAGCTGCCCCATATCTCCAAAGAAGGACCATTGAGGAAGTAGGCAGGCCCTTCATTCTTGCTGTCCTTGGTAGGAGCCTCACTGTGAATAAGTCCTCTCTGGGTGAGAGCCCCCCCCAAAGTGGGCCCCTGGAAGCCTTGTCCACAGAGGCTTTGCAGAAATGGCCTTGGTATCAGGAAGACCTGGGTCTGCATCCTGTGTGACCTTAGGCAAGTCAGTCCACCACTCTGAACTCCAGCATCCTCACCTGCACAGTTGTAAGGATGAAATGAGGTCCCACCTCATTGTAGGGACCAAAGTGGATGAGGCAGTAAAATCCCTGCCCTTGAGGAGAGGTATTCTAGGTGAGGGAGCCAGAGACTACACAAGCAAACCAACCAACCACAAAGATCACTTCAGAGAAAGGAAAGAAAACAGAGTGATGTGGTGGAGAGTTAGCTGTGAGGTGGGGAGGGAGCTCCTCAAATGGGTGGGCAAGGAAGGAGGTGACATTAAGCCGAGTCCTGAAGGATGAGGAGAGGGCAGCTGGGCAAAGATGTGAGAGAGGAGAGCTCTGAACAGAGAAACAGCAGTGCAAAGGGCCTGAGACAGGGACATGGGGTTTGGATGTTATGGGCAGTAAGAAGGCTGACGTGGCTGGGCAGAGAGAGCAAGGGAAGAGGGGTGGGAAAAGGTGGGCATGGAGGGCCTTGTCAGGTGTGGGGACAGGGGCTGGAGGAGTTGGCATTTCATTCTAAGAGTGATGGGAAGCCACTGCTGGGCTCCAAGCTGGTTGTGTGTGTGTGTGTGTGTGTGTGTGTGTGTGTGTGCGTGTGCGCGCACGTGCTGGGCTCCAAGCTGGTGTGTGTGTGTGTGTGTGTGTGTGTGTGAGAGAGAGAGAGAGAGAGAGAGAGAGAGAGAGTGACTGGTTTTGGCAAGGTTCTGGCTGCTGTGCGGATGAACCGCAGGGGGCAGGAGTGAGGCAGGGAGGCGGGGGGCAGGTAAAAGGGAAGCAGGACCCTAGTACTTTGACCTGTCCTGAAGGGGAGACTTCTCTTACGCTAGGATCTGAGATTTTAGCAACTACTTAGAAGGATGGAGAGAGGGAGACAGGGTATCTCAGATGGCACAGGACCTTCTGGCCGCAGAGCATGGTGGGCAAAAATCGCCTTTGGAACCCAACAGAGGTTCTCGTCTTAAAACTTCCCCTTGAACTTAGCCCTCCAGAGTGAGATCTCGGGATTCTCCCAGAGTGACCACATTCCCACCACCCCAGGTCACGGGGACCCAGAGAAATGAGCCGGAAGGGCACAGAGCCAGAGCCTGCCTCCCCCACTTCCGCACACCCTGCCGAGAAGTGAGGGCAGAGGAAGTGGTGGCTGCCCCGGGGATGCCCGGCCCCTCTGCCCTCTGGGCTCCCGCTCCCACGGCCCGGCGCGAGGGAATCTTGTGGCTTTGTGGTTCTGGGTGTTCCAGCTGCTTCGGATCATAAGGCAGCCATGAGAAGGCACTAGTTCATCTTTTTCTGCATGGCTGCTCCACTTGCTGCTGGGCTTCCCAGAGTGGGGGGGGGGGGGGGGGCGGGAGAGAGCGAGAGGGCGTGGCAGTTCGCAGGGTCACCGAAGGGCTGAGACACCTTCTGGACCAACCTCTCCTGGGGAGACAAAGGCTCAGGACGGAACAGGGAGGAGATTTGCGTGAGGCCACACAGGGAGTTGGAAGCAGGACTTAGATCTTCATCTCCTGGACTCCTAATTCAGTGCTCTTTCTGTTTAAGATGTGGGTTTTACAGTCAACAGACGTGGTTTCTAGTCCCAGCTGGGTGACCTTGAGCTAGTGACTCTCTGAGCCTCGGTTTTCTGCCCCGTGGAATGGGATAATAGTACCTCCTTTCTCATGGATTGGTTGAAATGATTCATGTAGAGCTCCTGGGATGGTGCACATAGTAGGTCCTCAGTAAGGGGGAGCCATTATTAACATTATCACCGTTGTGGCTCTGTCATTCTAAGCCTGGTGACGTGCTGGGAAGAACAGGTGTGTGTGGCCTTCTCTTGCCCTGATTTCTGGTTCTGGTGAATGCACTTAAGCAGGGGAGGGGAGGAAATTCCACCATCACCCCACCCCACTGCTGTTTGCTTATTTTACTTCCCCATATAGTTGGGGGACCCTTTAACAAGGTTCTTAATTACCAACACCACCCCAACACACACACACACACACACACACACACACACGGCTTAGGTAGGCTGGAGCTGTTGTGTCTGCCTCCAGCCTGCACAGGGAGCCGACATAGACTAAATGCAGGCCTAGGATGGAACATCACGTGGCTTCCCACCTTCTGCATCAGGTCCCTACCACACACTCACTGATTCCTGTTTGTACGGTGGAGCCTAAGGGTTAAGAACAGGGGCTACGGGATTGAGTTGAACTTGAACCCAGCATCCACCCACCACTTAGTTGTTGTAAAGGGCCTTTTAGCAGGTGAGTTTTTCTCTCTGAGCCTTGGGCTTCCCGCCTGTGAAGTGGGGGACACAACTTCCTCCCTGGGTGATGGCAGACATGAAATGAGAGACGATGCGATCGGAGCACGTGTGGTGCATATACTCAGTGCTCGACTCAAAGAGGCGGGTGTCACTCAGAGCAACATTGACACATGTCCCAAATCCATTAAGCCTATTCCTCTTTCCACAGCTATCCTTAGATGTTTTCTCGATCACCCCCCACCCACCTGTCATGCACTCCCACAGCCCCTGTCACTTCCCACCCCGACTGCCTTCTGTCAGGGCGTAAGTCACCTTGGATGCAGTTTTCCACCCTGTCACGTCTCCCTGCGTCGACACAGATCAAGAGCTTGAGCTCTGGGGCCAGCCTGCGTAGGTTTGAATCCCCGCTCTGCCAATTACCCAAGGAACCTCAAGCAAAGTCCTTAATTTTTAGCCTTTGTCTCTGCCTAAGGAAAATGGGAACCATAATAGTACCAAACTCAGAGAGTTGTTTAAACAAGCAGTGTAATTCCTGTGCAGTGTAGGATCCAGACCTACCATACAGGAAGTGCCTAGTATATGTTACCTGGTTTTATTCCTAGATGGAGTTCTAGTAGTGCCCCTGCCTTTTCCGCTCTGTATTCCTAGCGCCTGGCAAGGGTGGGATCGGGAGGGATCTGGGGCGGTGTGTAGGGGTGTGCGTTATGGACAACGGGGAGTTGCCTTACCAGTGAAATGGGCCTCCCTGGAAGGACTGTGCTCGGGGCCTCGGTCAAGGACTCAGGTTACATGGCGAGCTTGTTTACTTGGCGGAGATCCCCCACAACCCTGCTCTGTGTCACCCTTCACTGGGAGGACGTGCAGACGCAGCTCTTCCTAGGGAGCCCCAGTCCATGAGTGAGACCGGGCAACACGGCTCTGATCCCGTTAGACCACGATCAGCACGGGGCCGGGCCCGCTGCTTCAGGGGAGACCTTCTGGGCCCAGCGACACCTGGTGATCCCGTGGCGGAAATGATGTAATATTAACTTCTGCCTACATTAGGGTGTTCTTCAGTAATCTTTAGTCTTTTCCGGCCAGCAGTGTTTAATAGCTTAGCTATCATGTGACGATAATGGTGTTTATTGAGTTACTTGCTGTGTGCCAGGCACGATGCTGAATGTTTTATGTGACAAATTCACTTAGTCCTCGTAGCAACCCTGTGAGGTATTTATTATCAGCCTCATTTTATAGGGGGTGAGACGAAGGCACAGAGAGGCAGTGTATCTCTCGGAGTCAGTAAGTGGCAGAGCAAGATTCGAACCCCAGACAATCTGGTCACGCAGCCCATTCTTAGCCACTGTGCTAGAGTGCTTCGTCTATAACTGACTTTGCCCCACAGCCCTTATGCCCGACCAGGCAGTCTCCTGGGCTCTGAGCATTTCACCTTCCACGGGAGGCCTTGCAGTCAGCACAGGTGGAGAAATTACTATTAGGTCTTTCTGCACAGCCTTCCTTAAGCGTCAGCTCCGCGACGAGCAGAGTCAGACCTCCGGGAGAAAGGGATCTGGAAGTTAAAGCCCTAAAAAAATAGAAGAGCCTGTATCGGGGAGAGGCACAGGGAGTCAAGTAGGAGGCATTCCGTGGGGAAAGGAAGGGAGCTCAGAAGGCTGAGAAAGTTGGAACTCAAATTGAATCAGCATTTGCTGAGCACATCTTTTGTGCCAGGTGTGAGGGTGCCCTCAAGGAACTCCCAGGCCTGTGGGAACGATAGACAGGTCAACAGGTAAATTCCTGAATAGTATTTGGGTGTGTGGGCAGGAGCCTTTGAGGGCCGGGAGAAGTGGATGACTAAGTTGGCCCTGGGAGGTGACACTTGAGTTGGGTCTCGAAGGGTGAGCAGGGGTTTGCCAGCCAGGTGCAGCCAGTAGTTGGCAGAGCGAGAATTTAAACCCAAACAGCTTGTCTTCAGAGTCTGTGTTCTCACTCACCATGGCTTGCTTGCCTCCACTGCTCTGCAAGGCCTGGCCCTGAGAGATGTGACCCTTCTGGCCCCAGGTCCCTCAGTATGGGCCCTGGGCAGCTATCTAGCCATTTCCCAGACAACCCCTGCTTCTGTTCCTTGGAAACCTGGCCGACTCTCCTTTTCTGCAAAGGAACTGGGTGGTTGACCAACCTTTCAGAGAGGGTCTCTGCCTGTTCTAGGTAGCCAGGAATTGTGGTGTCTGAGAAGGACACAGATTCCACCACCAGTGCTCTTGCGGCAGCCCAGGAGGCTTGGGGAGGTGGTGAAGCACTTCCTGTTTTGTTTTTCACCCTCCCCCCTCTTCCTCCCACTGGGCACCTGAAATGTACTTTGCATAAGGCACTTCCTCAGATTATCCCAACAACCTTGGCAGGTCGAGGTTGTTTGTCACCATTTTAAAAGTGAGGAAGGCAGCCCAGAGAGGTTGGGCCACATGTCTGAGGTCCCACAGCTAAGCAAGTAGGTAGAACGACCAAAATTTATACTGTGATTTGTCTAAGCCCAAGGCCTGTGCTTCAGCCATTAGGAAGCATACCAGTTTCTGATAGACCGTGTGCCTTTCTGCTGACTGAAGCTTTAACCCTGTTATAACAGATAACCTCTGGGCTTAGAAGCAGGGCCCCCAGGAGTTGCCGGTTCCAGGTAACAGCGATACGATTGCATTAGTTGCCATGCTTCTCAAACTCGAGTATGCATGAAAACCATCAGAGATTCTGATTGCTAATGCAAATTTCATTGCCCTTGTCCCAGACATTCTGATTCAGTAAGTTTGAAGTGTAGGGACCTACATTTCTGACACACTCCCAGATTCTGATGCTGGTGGGCCATAGATCACACTTTGGAAATCCTGACGTCTTACAATGTCTGCTCTGGACTCCGTGCTGTCCTGGGCATTTTATTTTGTCTTTCAGCCATCAGAACATTGCTTGGTGGCAGAAATTGATGCAAAAGGAGGCAGGGTGTCCTGAAAGAGATTTCTGCCAGTCATAATGAAGACATTTTTTATTTATTTATTTTTTTAAAATTTTTTTTTTTTTCAACGTTTATTTATTTTTGGGACAGAGAGAGACAGAGCATGAACGGGGGAGGGGCAGAGAGAGAGGGAGACACAGAATCGGAAACAGGCTCCAGGCTCCGAGCCATCAGCCCAGAGCCTGACGCGGGGCTCGAACTCACGGACCGCGAGATCGTGACCTGGCTGAAGTCGGATGCTTAACTGACTGCGCCACCCAGGCGCCCCGAAGACATTTTTTAAAAAATACTTATTTTTGAGAGAGAGAGAGAGAGAGAGTGTGTGTGTGTGGGGGGGGGATGGGGCAGAGAGAGAGGGAGACAGGATCCAGAGTGGGGTCTGCACAGCAGTGAGCCCGATGCAGGGCTCGAACTCACTAACCGTGAGATCAGGACCTGAGCCAAAGTTGGACGATCAACCGACTGAGCCCCCCGGGCACCCCATAATGAAGACATTTATAACCAAAGTGTCCAAAGTTTTAATTTAATCCTCAGATTAACAGGATCAGCCTGGCTGGCTCAGTTGACTGAGCATGAGACTCTTGATCTTGGGGTTGTGGGTTTGAGCCTGATGTTGGGTGGGGAGATTATTTAAAAATAGGATCTTAAACAAACAAACAAGATTAGGAAACTGAGGCTCAGAGAAGTTAGGTGACTTGCCCAAAGACAGTTTGTAGTAGCAGAGCTGGGATTATAACCCAGATGCCTCAGCTGCCAAGGCTGCGAAAGTAACCCCCACACTGCCTCTTTCGCAGACTCTCGCATACAGATTCTTGGAAGCACAGAATCTAGCTCCTCCCACCAGGTAAATATGGGAAGATTAATGGTGACAATAGCTACCATTTATTGAACACCCGTTATGTGCAGGCATAAGGTAGAGAATGGTGAGCACACAGACATGGTCTTAGGTAATCTCATGGATCTCTAATTATTAGCAGGATGCTATGTGAGTTTATATCAGAGGGGCCCCTCCAAGGCAGAGGCTCAGGGGACCAGCATCAGGGAAGACATCTGTGAGGAAGAAATATTTGAGAAGAGATCTGAAGGATGGGATAAGCTAACCAGGTTAGAAGATGGAGAGAAAGATTCTAGGCCGAGGGAATAGCATGTGCAAAGGTCTTGAGGTAGGTGACCTCTATAGCACGTTCATGGTAGCTGGAGTAGAAATCAAAAGCAAGTGGGACCCAAGGTAAACTGAGAGGTAGTCAGGGGCTGGGCCCCACAAGCAGTGCAAACCAGGTAAGAGACTTAGACCTCATCCCAAGAGCAGTGGAAGTCTCTGTGTGTATGCGTATGTATTCTCAAATGAATAAATTTTAGGCTTTTATTTTCTTTGACACCAAAGACCCCATTTGAGCTGGAAAAAGGACAGAAGGCAAACATTTATAACCAGCAGGGTGGAGGGTTCAGCGGGGCCTGGAAGGGGTGCCAGCAGGGAGGCGACAGGATCTGACTTGCCTTTTTATCAAACTCACTCTGGCTGTCCGCTGGGGATGAGAGGGCAAAAGTGGGGGTCGGAAGTGGTTCAGCCTAGGCCGGTGATAGTAGCGGTAAGAGAGAGAGAGAGGCAGATGGAGACAATGAGGGGTAGAATTGACAGGGCTTGGCGATTGGTTGGGGTGGGGCCGGGGATCCAGCCCACCGCTCTGACAGGTGGGAACAGAGCCTACAAAGGTGTGTGAGCTGCCGTGGGTCAGGGTCACGTAGCTCAGCATCAAAACTCCTGACTGACCCAGGGCCTTCCAGGAAAACTCTGACTCAGGGCCCCGATTCCCGGCAGCTACTTCAGCAAAGTTCTTCCAGGCTTTCTGGTGGCTGTGTCCCCTCTCCGTGTCCCCCCCCCCCCGCCAAAGACTCTGGTGGCTTCCAGGGAGGGGGATGCTTTGTGCGCACAGATTCTGTCTTTGAAGCCTCTGTTGGGGGAGGGGAGAGGGGTGGTGCTCTGACCTCCAGATTCTTTCTCTGTGACCTCTGCACTGAAGCCCTCCCCAGGCTTTTGAAGGAGCCCACAGAACCCGGGCTGGGCGGGGGCTGGAGCCACTGTGTACAAACAGCCCCTCACTGGGTGGGGTGGGGTGTTCCAAGGCTTGGAGGAGATGCCCTGCCATGGGGAGAAAGGAGTCACAGAGCCAAAGCCTGGGCCTGCCTCGTTGCCCAGTGGGGTCTTCCCAGAGGCCAGCAGATACCCTTTCATCCAAACCTCTGAAAGTGGAAGCTGCTGGCTGCCGTTTTAAGATTTCTGTTTTCTTCCCCTAGTTAACCTTGTCTGGCACATAAGACCACAGAGATGTTCAATTAAATGACTTTCCAGCTCTGCACGTCCGTACCTCCCGCCCCACCGTGGTCTAAACCCTCCAGGGATCCAGGATCCAAGATAACTCCCCTGTCATGAAACTCATCCCCTCTGTTTCTGAGCCCCCATTTTTCTTAGGATTTGGAATCTCTTTGGGGTTCAGGCTCCTTTTTTTCTCATCAGGGTCTGGAGCCCACTCACCTTACCCTATTCCCTGAGCATTGCCCTGGAACTTGGACCTGGGCCTGATCTCTGGGGGCTGGGTCCGCTGCTGTCCTAGAGACGCAACACCCACAGTCTTCTGGGTTCCTGAATCTCCCCAGGGACTGGCCCTTTCTCGCCCTGACACACAGTAGGCACTCAAGAAATGCCCTCTCTTCCTCCTGCTACCCCACCCCCCAGGCCCTCGCTTTGTGGCGTCTCCTTAGCCTCCTCCCCCTCCCCCACATGGGTATTTTTGCTCAGGGAATAGTGCTCTGTGGGGCAACTGAGCCTGGCAAGTAGCTATTGTTGGCTCAGAATGTTGGGTGGAAGAAGGATGAAGGCTGAGAAGGGGCAGGAAAAACAGATCTACCCGCTCAGCCCCCTGGTCCTGCTGGGTCAGGGTGAGGCAGGTTTAGGACAAGTCTAAGAAAGTTCCCTTCCCACATTAGGGAGCTTCGATCTGGAAATCACGGCACTAGTGTAAAACGGGCAGCAGGTTTGGAAATGAGGTAGGTTAGTGTAAGAGCCACCAGTGGCTTCCTGGAGAAGCCAGGATCTCCTTGAACCTCTGGCCAACATCAGGAGGACAGTACCGGGACCCCTTTATAACTCTTTGTAACACCTGTTCTCATTGTTCTCCGACCTGTCTGCTCCATGGAGCAGGACATAGGAACCATGGTTCCCTGAGCATTAACTTTTGAGGGCCCTGGGGGAGCAGCACATTTCATTTCATTAGGATGGACTCTCAAGAGGTGGGTCCTGTTGTGTCCCCATTTAACAGATGAGGAAGCTGAGGCTGGGTGAGGCAAGGCGACTCCACAAGGCCATGCTGCTTAGAAGCGGCAGACCCAGTATCGTGGCCGACTCCAGAGCCAAAATTTCTTGTAGGGTCCTGTGGAGTATCCAATATCAGGGTGGAGGCTGGGTGTGCTTATGGCCTAGGAAGGCCACTGGGAGGGACAAGAGGAGGCCGGCAAAGGAGGACGAGCAGAAGGCTGCTCTGGAGCCCCATCTGGGAGTCTCCCTGGAGGGGAGCAGTTGGTACCCTCGGGGGAGGCAGGCAGCCGGAAGCACATTTGGAGCTGCCTCCCAGCCACTCACACACTTTTGCCTCTTGTCTCTCCCGGAGGGGAAGTCCGTCTTGGCACGCCTGCCCTCGGCAGATGCCAAGCAAAGGATGAGCGGAGGAGGGCACAGCTTCGTGGGGCCGAAGTAGAGAGGGGCTCAGGATGGAGGACAAGCCTTCTTGTAGCCAATCGTGTGGTCCCTGGGGACACATCTCTGCGTGTTGAATGCCAGCTAAAGGAGAAGTAGAATTTAACATCTAAAATTACCCTTTGCAGTCAGTTCCAACCCCCAGCTGCTGTGTTGTGCTTCTTTAAAGAATAAAACCCAGAACGAAATGCGAGTGAGCATTTGCGCTGGTGGTCTCTGATCCATCCACTGAAGAGATTTCTTAATGGGAACCGTTTTTCCCTTCTTTGGTGGTTTGCGCGTTCACCCGCTGTCCCCAGGTGGCGGTGAGTCAGCCGTAAAGCTCATTCAGGAAGGTCCAGAGGAGTTTTCTTCTGCATCAAGGTCCGTTTGAGCAATGCCAGGTGACACCCAGTGACATGCTCCAGGGCGGGTTGGGAGATCCTCTGGCTATTTGTGTGTGCCACCTCCGCCTCCGTTTGTCCCCTGACTTCCTGGGGCCCTGAGCCACTCAGCAGTGCGGGCAAGCTGATGAGTGATCCTCGGGTTCCTCCAGCCTGACTCAGCCCAGGCCTGGCCGTCTCTGGGGAAATGTGAGTCACTGCTTCAACCCTGAAATGTTTCTCTTTATGTGGAAAGAAGGGGGAAAGGTTCGGGGGTGGGGAGACCTCCTCTTGGTCCCCTCCAAATTTGTTTCTCAGCTACGAAGAGTGCTGTAACCGTGGATGGAGGGGTCCCAGGGCGACTGTTGGAGGGGGCAGCCAGACGCGGTTAAGTCACTAAACCGAATCTGCGCGGCCATCGAGGTCATCCTGGACAGAACCGTGCTGGGCTGAGCAGGTGGAGGGACCCTCCTGTCGACCAACACTGGCCCCTCTCCCCCTTCCTCTGCCCACCCCGTGCCCTCAGGGGGGCATGCGGCCCATTCTGTCCCTTACCCTCTCGAACCTGATCGAGTTAAGAAGGCACATGGAGGGAAGGTACGGCAACACCCTACTAATTAGTAGCGGCTGTTGGAAGGGTTTGGAAATCTGGCTTCAGCAAAGGAGTGAGCCGAGGTGGGTTCCATCAGTTAGTGACGTCTGCCAGGGCCCGGGGCGGGGCGGTGGGGCTCCTAACCACCTTCCCCAGAGAGGAACCGAGGGGCCCGTGTCCAGTTGTAGGTCTGGGAGCCCCCATTCTTTTCTAGGTGACCTTAAGTCAATTGGTTTAACCTCTTTAGGGCTCACTTTCTCATCTGTAAAACAGGGCAAATAAATACCACCCACAGTTGTGAAAAGTAAATGAGAAACCACCTGCAAAGTGTTTCCTTTGAGTCTTTACTTAGATGTCGCTTGAGGGTGACATGAGGGCCACCCTAATGAAAAATGCCCACCCTTCCCATTTTCCGTCCCCCCTCCCCTGCCCCCCACTTGATTTTTCTCCTTAGCACTTACCATAATCTAGCACTTACCATAATTCGGTCCCCCTGCCTCTGCCTTCTCTCCAAGTTAGCGTATCCACTCTTGAGGCTTCATGCTTAACTTTTCTTTATTTAATTACTATTTTTTAAATATTTGTTTTTGAGAGAGAGCACGCACATGCGAGTGGGGAAGGGGCAGAGAGAGAGAGAGAGAGAGAGAGAGAGAGAGAGGGAATCCCAAGCAGGCTCTTCACTGTCAGCTCAGAGCCTGATGTGAGGCTCCAGCTCACTAATTGTGAGATTAAGACCTGAGCAGAAATCAAGAGTTGGACACTTAACTGACTGAGGCACCCAGGCTTTTGTTTTATTTTATTAAAAATATTTAAAAATGTTTTAATTTTACTTTTGAGACAGAGAGAGACAGAGCACCAGCAGGGGGCACGGGGGTGGTGCAGAGAGAAAAGGAGACACAGAATCGAAGTAGGCTCTAGGCTCCAAGCTGTCAGCACAGAGCCTGACATGGGGCTCGATCCCACAAACCGCGAGATCATGACGTGAGCCAAAGTTGGATGCTTAACCAACTGAGTCACTCAGGTGCCCCTGTTTTTGTCTTAAATAAGCATCTGATTTTGAAATGATTTCAGATGCACAGACAAGTTGCAAAGATGATAAGAATTCTTGTGTACCCCTCACCCAGTTTCCCCTAATGGGAACGTGTACTCGACCACAGTGCATCTGTCAGCGCTAGGCAACCGGCACGGGGACATCACACTCTACTTGGATTTCCCCGGTTCTTACAGCGAGGTCCTTTCTCTCTTCCAGGATCCCATCCAGGGCATCACAGGACATTTAGTTGACCAAGTTCTTTCAACATCATGCTTCCCTCCCTTCCTCTTCCTCCCACTCCTCACCCTTGCTGGCCTCTGTCGGCCCCCTTTGCCTGGATTAGGTCAGAGCCTCCTTTCTGGCCTCCCGGCCTCCAGCCTGGCCCTCCAAGCTTTCCTCCTCAGCCATCTTTCTGAGACACATGGCTAGCCCGGCCACTGCCCTGCTTCAAACCCTTCCATTGCTCCCCATGACTCTGGGAGCGAATCAGACTCCTTCATGGGAATTCTGGGGTGTTCGAAACCCGTTTCCGTGCCTGGGCCTTGCGTGTTTCTCTACCTCTTCTCTGGCCTTCCCCCAGCCTGTCCTCCCTACTTCTCCCACACAGCCTGCTCAGCATTCCCACCTCCACCCCTTTGCCCTCTTTGTCAGTTTCCTGCCGTCAGGCTGTGAGCCCCACGAGTGTAGAGACCTTGCCTGGCTTGTTCGCCACTGTCCCCGTGGCACCTTGGACAGTGTCTGGCATGTGGTAGGCACCTGACAAATACCTGTGAGGAGGGCGTGGGGGCAGGTAAGCTCTTGATCAGATCATCTCAGACAAGCATGAAACTGCAGCAGTGACAAATGCCCTGAAGTCCTGGCGCTTGGGGGTGGGGTGGGGTGGGATTTGACCTCGTAAAGGTCAGAGGGGGCTTCTCTGCAGACGTGACACTCACTGTGATCTGAAGGAGAGGTGAGGTTGATTAGGTGGGAGGGGAGGAGCACTCCAGGCACAGGGAACAGTGTGTGCAAGGGCCCTGGGGCTTAAGGGATTAGAAAGGACGAAAGAAAAGCAGAGTCACTGGGGCCTGGGGTGGGGAGGCTGCAGATGTTGTGAAATGAGGCTCAACAGGGTGGCAAGGCCAGAGCCTGGGGTGCTTGTAGTTTTATCTTTAATTTTGGAGCAATAAGGGACCATTGAATGGGGTCAGACAGCGAGAGAGTGTAGACAGAGAGAGGGATGGTGGGAAATAGAAGGAAAAGACAGGAAGAGAGGAAGAACTGTGACTTTGTCCCTGCATCCGAGCTGTATGACTCCACACACATCGTGTCGTCTGCCTGAGCTTCGGGCTCCTGGTCTGTAAAGTGGGGGCAGCACCACCTACTTTGCAGGGTTGTCGGGTGGATGAAATGCCAGACACGGAAAGCACTTTACCCCGTTATGGTGCGTAGTCCAGGGTCTGATAAATATCAGGTCTCCGCCCTCCCTCTGCCACCCACCCCCACTTACAAGCAAGCTGTGGCAGTCATTAAAAGGCCCTTGTTCACAGCTCAGCTGTCCTCTTTGCTCAGGGCTCTTCCTGGCTCTTCCCTTCTTCCCTCCTGTCTCAGGAGCCAGGTGCGTCTCAGGAGCCCAACCAGACCTGCCTCCTGCTCTAACCAACAAGACCCTGGGATCCCGACGGCCTGTTTCTCCCAGAGTGCTGCAGGGACCAGTGAGCTATGGGAAAGCCAGCTGGTGTGGAAAGGTGGTTCTGATAACTCACGCGTCCACCCCGCCCCAGCCACCTGTCCGCTTGCTCTGTGCTAGCAATGACCACATTTCCCAAGGACCCTGCTGTAGATGCTCTGTCATTGTTACCCTGTTTAAGCCACAAGCAGTCATACAAGGCACAAATCAGTATCTGCTTTTCACGGATGAGGAAACTGAGGCCCAAAGAGATGACGTGATATCTCCAGGTTCCCGTAGCTTGTTGGTAGCAGAAATGGATTGAAAACTGGTCTGTGTAACTCAGAGACCCACCATCCTGCACTGCCTCCTGTTGGACTTGGAGATCGTTGGAGATCAAGGACACTGGGATTAGCAACCAGTGTTTCTTTTTTTAAAAACTTTTTTTAAATGTTAATTTATTTTTGAGAGAGAGAGGGGAGCATGAGCGGGGAGGGACCCAGAGAGAGAGAGAGAGACAGACAGAGGATCTGAAGCAGGCTCCATGCTGACCACCCTGAACCCTATGCGGGGCTCGAACTCGTGAACTGCGCGATCATGACCTGAGCTGAAGTCGGAGGCTTACCTGACCGAGCCACCCAGGTGCCCCAGCAGCCAGTGTTTCTTATAATGCAGGTGCCGTTGGCATTTTGAGAGAAGCAGTTTGTGTTATTTTGCAAAACTGTTGCACACACTGCGGGAATTTAACAACTATGGCCCCTGGGATTAAATGCTCGTACTCCCCAGTCATCTAACAACCAAAAATGCTGCCATGTATATACTGAAACTCCTCAGAGGGGCAGAACTGCCTCAGATTGAGGCCCGCTGATAATCCAATAAAAGGTATGGTAACCTTAATACCAGCTAATATTGAGGGTTTCGTATGGGCTACGTGCTTAACCTACATACTTTCATTTAATCTTGTCAGATATAGGTACCATTAATAGACCCATTTTACAGACGAGGAAATCGAGGGTCAGAGACAGGTTAAGTGATTTGCCCAAGATCACACATCTCGTTAGCAATAGGATTTGAACTTGTGCTTCTGTCTTAAAGAAAAGGCCCAGAGAAGGCAGATGCTTTACCAAAGGTCACACAGCAAGTGAGTATCAGGGATGAGATTTGAACTCAGGACTTGTAGAGCAGTGTTCTTTTCATTCTATACGATGCTTAGAAGGACAGAGACGAGCCCCGCTGACTGACTGCTGGCAAGAGGAGCCACTGGCCCGTGGTTGAGGGAGGATTCCTGACACCCTCGGCCTGGGCCTGGGCCCTGGGGACCTTGAAGTCTTGGGTCCACCACTGTCCCGTCCACCTAGACAGCTCTGTGGTGTTTGCTTGCACCCCAGTTCCCTCATTCTTCTCTGTCCCTCTCTCACCCCTGACCTTGTGCCCTGGCCTGGGCCCATCACCTGCATCTCTGACCTCACTCCCCTCCGTCTCGGGAGCCGTCCTTATCTTCTGTGGGGTGGGACAGTGCAGAGGCTCAGGTGACAACACTGGTGTGCCGAAGTGCTAGCTTGACACCAGCCATGGCCTGCAGGCTCAGGAAGTGTTGGCCGACTCTGAGCCCCCTTGTCCTTCCTGGCTCTGTTCTCTGGCTGTCCCTCTGTCTGTCCTTCCTCTGATTCTCCTCACCGTCTCTAGCTGGCTCACCGTCTCCTCGCCTACCTAGCTGTTTAGGCCAGCCTCACTCCCAGGGCTCAACAGCACCACCTCCCGGTCTTCTGTGCCGACAGTTCGCACTGTCATTTTTGTCGCAAGGTCTGGAGCCTTGGAATGGGGCGCATGGGAGGAAGGTCCCTGGCATAGCCCCACTTTGAGCCCTTGGCCTGCCTTGTGCACTGGCCTGGTGAGAGAAGCTGACTGGCCTGCCCTCACAGCGTCCTCTGGTGTTCCCATGGCATCCGTGCCGCCAGGATCCCCTGGCTTCTGCCGGGCAGAGGACCACCGAATTCCCCACAGGGTGCCCGCAGTCATGGAAAGGAAGCGTCTGTTAGGAGGCCAGAAGTGGGCAGCACTGACCTGTCCCTAACCCTTACAGAGGGGAGCATTTCTCAGCTCAGCGAGGGTGTGGGGTCTTGCGGTTTCACCCCCACATACCCCTGCCCCCAGCCCATCTCACTCGAAGCCACCGTGAGACTTCACTCTGAGCCTTGGTTTCCTCATCTGTAAATGGAGATACCATACCGATCTCAGAAGTTGTCCGGCTGCGCAGGTGACCCATGTGGGGGCAGTGGTCAGTGAGCCTGGGGAAGTGCCCTGGGAGGCGGGGACACAGGTCCAGACCAAGGAGAGCTAGCCAGGGACACAGCTCTGTTCCATTCGGACTCGGGAATCAGGCGGATCTACCCCTTTTGAGCAGAATGGTCTTGAGGAAGTGCCCTTCCCTCTCTAAGCCTCAGTTTCTCTTTCTCTAAAATGAAGATAATGCTTCCCGTGTGACGTGATTTCTAGGAAAACAGAATAAGATAAGCCCCGTGCCTGGCCCAGTATACAGTAGGTGCTCATTAAGTGTTGATTACTGTTGAAGGCACTGACTGGCCACAGGGAAGGATATCTCCCGTGGTCAGCCCTGTCTGCCCAGGCGTAGATCCCTAACAGACCCCCTTCGTGGGCAGGGCTGCTGGCGCCCCCAGGACTTGTGTCTCCCATGAGGGATTCCTCTTGTGTTACTCACACAAAGACTTCCCCAGGAAGGCCGAGCCCCTCTCTGTAAATGTCCCAGCCTGTTATCTGGCCTTCCCTGAAGGTCCTTATCGATTTCTGGTTTGTGTTAGGTTGTTTGTGTCGTGTCTTATCTCTCTCGGGAGACAGGGGCAGCCTGGTGAGTCAGAGTGGCCTGGGTTTGAGTCCCCAGCTGTCACTGATCGGCTGTGGGACGCCACCGGGCAAGTGATATCACCTCTCAGAACCTTGGTTTCCTCCTTTATAAAGTGAGGATAATACGTCCTGCACAGGATGGTCATGAAAATGCCTGCTGGAACCTGGCACGGGACAGGTGATGCATCGCCGAGGGCTTCTCTAAGCCTTCTTCCTCTTCTCCAAACCGGGAGGCCCACAGCAGCAGCAGGCCCCTGTGCCCTCTGACCCAGGGCAGGAGAAGAACGTTGCCTGCGATCTGCCCCAGACATTGGGGTAGTGGTGGCAGCACAGCTGAGCCCCGGGCTGCTGGCAGCTCCCACTACTCCCGTGGCCTAGAGGAGGCTAGGACCTCAAGAAGAAGCGTCCCCACAATGGTGGAGGGGTGGAGGGAAGACACCGGTGAGGTTCCTGCAGGGACATGGGCGAGTGTGGAGGTCAAGGGCACAGGCTGTGGGTCAGGCACACACTTCCTCCAGCTGCCAGGGGGCTGTGTGACCCCGTATACGTGACTCAACCTCTCTGAGCCTCAGTTCTCCACCTGAGAAATGGGACTAATAATGCACCCTATCTCCTAGGGTTGCTGTGTTGCTGTGTGACGTGATGAGATCATGCATGGAAAGTGCTTGGCATGATCTGGCCAGGAATTTCCTATTATTTATTTTTAAGACGTGCTCTTGGGGCCCACTGACTTTTTGGCTAAATTCCTGAATTACCTGTAAGACAGTAATCATTTTTTTCTTTTCTTTTTTTTTTTTTTAATTTTTTTAACATTTATTTATTTTTGAGACAGAGAGAGACAGAGCATGAATGGGGGAGGGTCAGAGAGAGGGAGACACAGAATCTGAAACAGGCTCCAGGCTCTGAGCTGTCAGCACAGAGCCCGACACGGGGCTCGAACTCACGGACCGTGAGATCATGACCTGAGCCGAAGTCGGCCGCTTAACCGACTGAGCCACCCAGGCACCCCCAGTAATCATTTTTTAAGAGCTTAGTTTTTCAGTACCTTCCATGAGCCAGGCACTGTGCTTTGTGCCTTCCTCACACTACCCCGTTTAATTTTCACTGTCCCTGTTGTCCCCACTTTATAGGAAACCGAGCCTCTGAGAAGTCGGGTGACGTGCCCGAGCCAACACAGCTTCCCTGAGTGTTCTCTCACTTCGCCCCTGCTCTAGAGACAGCTGTGGACTGGCTTGGGGGATCTTGCCAGGTAGCAGCTGGACGCAGCAAGTCCCAAACACAATTCATGGGGAGAATCTATAAACAGAGGATCTGGAGTAGGGTGGAGGCCTGAGGAATGAAGACCAGCCTGGGAGGCAAGCGGTCTGCGGGAAGCTGGAGGCAGGAGCCGTGTGACTGTGAGTGTTTATTCAGCCTGTTCCAGGCAGGCAGGGGGCCCCGACTGGCCAGTGTAAACATCCGGACTGCTTGTTGGCCTGGTGGGGGGCTGAGCAAGCCAGGGAACCAGCATCCAGGGTCTCCTGGTGCCAGCCTGGTGCCAGGGGTACCTTGCTGGACAGATGGAGAGGCAGCATGCAGCCAGCATTTATTGAGCACCTAGTATGTGCCGGCTCATTTACACACATCTTACCACATCTTCACAACAGCCCTGTTTGGTCTGTCTTATTATTTTTACTTAGCTGATGAGGAAACTGAGACCCTGGAGTTGTATGGGCTCAGCTCCGTCAAAGCCTGAAAAATCTGATGGGCGGAGAAGGGGTGTGAAAGCGTAGCATGGGCAGTATTCCCCGTGCAGCCCCCTCTGCTGGGGGCACGCTTTCCACGCACACTGTTAGGATCCTGATTTACTTTCCCACGGAGACGCGTCCACCTGGTAGCTGTAATTACCTCCTTCATTGACTTTTGAGCACATCATGGTGTGTGGGACTGGCCGGGTGGAAGAGGCCATGGGGGGACTGGCCACATCACCCAGGGAAGGGGATTTTGCCGGTTCTGGTTATGCAGGCATGCGGAGCAGGTCTGATAGATTGGGGAGAACTTAGATATCATCCATCCATTTTGCAAATGGAGAAATGGAAGCCCACAGAAGGGAGAGATTGGCTCCCAAAGATTCACTGAGTGGCTGAAACAGAGTCTCAGTCTCCAAATCTGCAGGGAGGATACCCCTAGTCCAGGCTGCTCTTTATTTTTTTTTTAAATTTTTTTAAATATTTATTTTGAGACAGAGAGAGACAGAGCATGAACGGGGGAGGGTCAGAGAGAGAGGGAGACACAGAATCCAAAGCAGGCTCCAGGCTCTGAGCTGTCAGCACAGAGCCCGACACAGGGCTCGAACCCACGACCCGTGAGATCATGACCTGAGCTGAAGTCGGACACTTAACTGACTGAGCCACCCAGGCGCCCCGGGCTGCTCTTTATCAACGTTTATTTATTTTTGGGACAGAGAGAGACAGAGCATGAACGGGGGAGGGGCAGAGAGAGAGGGAGACACAGAATCGGAAACAGGCTCCAGGCTCTGAGCCATCAGCCCAGAGCCTGACGCGGGGCTTGAACCCACGGACCGTGAGATCGTGACCTGGCTGAAGTCGGACGCTTAACCGACTGCGCCACCCAGGCGCCCCCGGGCTGCTCTTTATTAACGAGGGTGGGACCGGGTTAGGATGCAGCGGGGATGAAGTCAGTGTGTTCCCCAGATGCATCACAATCTGAAATAAAATGTCACAGCCACTCGCCCCCACCCCCTTTGGCTGCCCTCTTGGGGCTGTGCCCCAGAAATGTCCCTGGACTCCCGGGAACTACGATAAACTCTTTCACGTGTGCCGGCAGGGTAGCCTCACTGGGTTCGCGTGCCTGAGGGCCTGTGTGAAGCATCCTTGCTCCTGTCTTCCTGCCCCTTTCTGCCCAGGTCCTGCCCTGCCCCCTACACGTGTCCCCTCACCCTACTTCATCTTGGAGTCCAACAGGACTGCCATCTTAGGTTGTACCAAAATCGGGAGGAATCGTTTAAATACATAAATCTTTAAATGTCTATGTGTCTGGACACCTGGGATGTGCCATCGGATGCCTTTGAGCTGCACCTTTGGGACGCAGACCCTGTCTGCAGGTATCCTCCATCCCCTCTCTTAGAGGGAGGTGGCACGGCGGCCCCGGGTTAGAGTTTGAGGTTACATTCTGAGCCTGGATTTGAACCAGGAGACGGACGCCTGGGCTCCGTGCTCTGGGCCGTACCTGCTGATACCTGGGACCTGTGAGAGTTACTCCAGAGGATTTATTTGGGTACAAGGTGGCTAAGACTCCTCCTTGAGAATGATGAGCGGGGTCTCAGGAGTGGCTGGGGAGGACTGGGCAGGGAGGAGGCCAGCTTTCCTGCCCAGCTCACAAAAGGGAGGGGTCCCCAGAAGCCCAGGAACAGTCTGAGAAGACAGTGGGAAGTTAGAGGGAGTCCAGCCAGCCCAGGCCTGTGACTGGACGTATCCTGGTCAAGGGATCAAGGTTGGCCAATCCCCAGAGCCCCAGATGCGTCACCAGTTAAGAATCACTGAAGGCCGCTCTGGCCTCGAGACAAGTAAACCCTCCCCCCGCCCCCCGCCCCCAGTCGGAGGCCTGTGGACTGATGCTTCTTCTCTGCCTGTTCATTTTAGGAGATTCCCCCCCAGCCCCACCCCCGCCAGCAAGAACAATAGCGGCTGTCATGTGCCAGGCCGCCCTACTGTGCACAGGCCCTTTACAAACACAACCTCAACAAACACAACTCTTCTCAGAAGAGTCCTGGGAGCTGTTACGATCCCCACTTCACAGAGGAGAAAACTGAGCTCATATAACAGCAAAGCACTGGTCTGGCTTTGAATCCCAGTCTGCCTGTCTCCAAAGCCCCATGCCTTCTTTTGGTGTGTGACACAGTATTTCAGACACATAAAAAGCACAGCGTTCAGTAAAAACAAACATTGGTGAACCAAGCATCCAGTTTAAGAAATAAAACATTCCCGGGGCGCCTGGGTGGCGCAGTCGGTTAAGCGTCCGACTTCAGCCAGGTCACGATCTCGCGGTCCGGGAGTTCGAGCCCCGCATCAGGCTCTGGGCTGATGGCTCGGAGCCTGGAGCCTGTTTCCGATTCTGTGTCTCCCTCTCTCTCTGCCCCTCCCCCATTCATGCTCTGTCTCTCTCTGTCCCAAAAATAAATAAACGTTGAAAAAAAAAATTAAAAAAAAAAAAGAAATAAAACATTCCAAATGCAGTTTAACCCCCCAACATGTGCCTACCTGATCCCATTCCCTACCACCCTGTCTTCTAGAAGAAACTACCTCTGTGAATGACTGCCTTGCTACCTTGACTGGATGCTTCTGCCTCTCCAAATGGTACACAGTATTGCTCACGTGCTTTAAAACTTTGCATCGTTGGCAGGAAGCTGTGTTTCCTTCTGCAGCTGGCTCTTCCCTCTTCTGTCTGTGTTTGAGTTGTGTGCAGTTCGCGTTCAGTGCTGAGTAGTATTCCACTGCGTGCACCTGCCAGGGCTTATCCGGGCTGCTCTAGACAACTGTGGGGGTTGTTTCTCACTCACTACTTCTTTTCTTTTTCTTTAATGTTTATTTATCTATTTTTGAGAGAGAGAGAGCGAGAGAGAGAGAGAGCACACAAGTGGGGAGGGGAAGAGAGACGGAGACACAAAATCCAAAGCAGGCTCTAGGCTCGACGCTGTGAGCACAGAGCCCGATGCGGGACTCGAACCCACAAACTGCGGGGTCATGACCTGAGCTGAAGTTGGATACTTCACTGACTGAGCCGCCCAGGCACCCCTCTGGTTCACTATTTCGACGATGCTGTGGGGCTTCCTTGTCCATGTCTCTTGGTGACCACAGGAGAGTGTCCAAGGTGTATATGGGTTATTGATGTTAAGGAGTGGGACAAGATCAGATAAGTCCCCCATATCATAGGACTCTTTGCTGAGAGAATTGACCAACAATCTGAAGGGCCCCCTGCTCTGAAAATTAAAGGCCTCTTAAGAACTCTGTTTCGTTTGCTGCTGTGAACAGCACCATGAACAGTGCCTGGCACATAGTAGGTGTGCAGTCACCATCTGTCGAGTGAATGAGTGGACGTGTGGCCAGTGTGAGACGTGGTGATGATCTTAACAGCTCGCTCTGAGGATGTGAGGAGGGCTTCTTCCATTTCACAGCCGAGCTGACGAAGGCTTTGAAGAGGTGGAATCCCCATAGTGCCACAGCCCGTTCCCAAGTTGGCCAACTCCAGAGCCTGTACTCTTTCCCCAGCCTAGTTCTCCCCTGGGGGTGCCCATGTACACAGAGAGCATATTCTCAGAGGCCAGGAATACAGGGCAAACAGGAGCTGCTTCTAATGCCTAGTCACCTGGATACAAATGCTTAGGGCTTTCGAAGTCATCCTGGAGGCTGGTCGAGTGAGGCAGGGCCAGCTGATTGTCACTTTGGTCTGAATGCCACCATGGGGTTGGTCGTGAGTGGCACCTCACGTCTGGGGCCGACCCACGGGGGAACTGCAAAGGTTGGGACCGTGCTAGGCTTAGGATCCAGATGCACGTGGTGGGAGAGCCCCATCACGCAGGAGGCAGCCTGATCTGCCTGGAGCATGAGCAGAACTGCCTTCAAATCCCGGGCTTGCCACTTACTATATGTGTGACATTAGGTAAGTCTATCAAGCTCTCTGAGCTTTATCATCTCCATCTGTTAAATAGGGATAGTGGCTCTCTCTTGCAGAGCTATTGATAGCTTCAGAATTGAGTATAACAACCTTAGCACAGTGCCCACAAGGTTGTTATTAATTACAGTATGGTGGGGGGGTGGTATTTCAACTAGAGATACATACTGATCACTAAAGGTGCACACAGTTGGGGCAGCTTAGGACACAGAGGAGGACTTCATGAAGGAGATGACATTTGGTCTGGGTTCTGAAGGGTGAGTAAGAGTTCTCCAAGCTAAGAAGTAAGTTATGGGTCAGGCAACCTCTGTATGTCCTGTATTAGACTTGGTGTTGAGAAGGGTGTCTTACAAACAAACAAATGCTGGTTACTTACGGTTTGATAGAGATACATGACCCTGTGAGTTGGTGCAGGCCCGGTGCTGACTAAATAGACAAATTGAGAATCAGTGATGCCTGGGTCAGAGGAGCACGCAAAGACTATGGGCTGGCGCATTCGAGAAGTCTTCCTGATGGGGGTGGAGGGTAAGAGTCAGATGGGAAAGGAACACACGACAGAGAGGGGTGCCTCACACTTGATTTCCTGGCTGGACTGGGTCAGGAAAGGGGTGTCCCCAGCCTGGCAGGGATGAAGGACAGACCTCAAGGGTCCTGGCGGTGGTCCCGCTGCATCCCTGTCACCAAGGCTTGTGCTGTTCTCTCCCCTGGAAGAGAAGAAACGTTCCCAATTGTTAATTGTGCAGTTGGGCTGGCTGACCAGGAGCCAAGCCCTAGGGTGAGGAGGAGGAGGAGGAGGAGCTGGGCTGGATAACTATAGAGCCAGGAGTTCGGGGGGCCCAGGAGGGGGTTTGGGAATGCCGCTGGGTGCTGGTGACTGCTCCAGGCAGGGACACCTCCCGGGCCAGAATTCCCACGCTGTGCCGCAGGATCCTGTGGTGCCTAAGAGCTGGGTAGACCTGGGTTTGAATGATGGCCTCTCGCCGGCTGTGTGGCCTGGGCCTGGTTACTTAACCTCTCTGTGTCTCCACGTCTCGCCTGTCATGCGGGGTGGTCGTTGGCACAGGACCTTGGAATGAAGTCCTTGCTCATGAAGTGGTGTTCGTGGCTGCTGCTGTGGCTGCTATTACTCGTTCGCAGCAGCGGGGCCTTCACTGCTGCCACCTGCATGACACAGGTCACACTCAGGTTGAACCCTGGGGTCATTCTGGCCACCCATACTGCCTCTCCAGGAGCTAGAACGCTGCTGTGCCCGTGCCCTTAGAAGGTGGTAGAACTCGAATTCCTGTGTGCCTTTGTCTTTTTGTGAGTTATCTCCTTATTTCTTACCAGCCAGCCCCACAGAGTAGGTTTGCATCCCCGTTGGGTAGATGAGGAAACATGCTCAGAGAGGTGAGGCCCCTCTCCCAGGATCACACAGCAGTAAGTCACAGGGGTCCACAACCTTTGCTCTTCCCACTGCTAGATGGGGGGAGAGCTTGTGCCGCGGAATCGTGGCCTGCACCTTCCCGCCCTTTAGTCACCCCTCCGCTCCCTTTCCTGTCGTGTCCCTGTCTCTGGTTCTCCGCCCCCTCCTCGGCTCCGCTCTGCGCCTGGGGACCACTCTGGGCCAAGGCTGCAGATGGGGCAGCATGTGTCCTCTTGAGCCAGTACAGCCCCTGCTCCCCCCACTGTCAGCAGGAGTCGGGCCTCCTCTCCCTGCTCGGCATTTCCTCCCAGGCTCCCCCCAGCCTCCCGGGCAAGCACGACACATGTGTGGTGAGGGGGGGTAATGGGGACCAGATGCGAGGCCGAGCCTGGGGTGGGCTTTGTGAGGCGGACATTCCTGGTCACTGAGGCAACGCCAGCTCGGTAGCATCTGGTTTGGCAAGAGTCCACCCTGATTGGCCGGGGCTGCGTGGGGGCGTCACCCTCCCACGAGGCCTGGGCAGTGTGGCAGGTGGGGACCAGCACTTCCTGCTGAGACAGGATTTCAGAGTCCGGGAGGGAATAGTGGGGGGCAGAGGGGCGGAGGGAAAACAACAGGGGGTTCAGCGGCAGACAGGCTTGGCGTCTGGCCTTGGCTCTGCGGTTTTATCATCTGCGGAATGGGAGCCAGTGGTGGCACCCACCCCACGGATGTGCGCCAGAATCCAGCAAAGAGCAGTACCGAGTGCCTCAGGGGCTTTCGCTCTTTCTCCTGCCACACGTGAGAGCGGTGTTCTTGGTGTCCCCTTCTCCTGATAAACTGAGGCACAGGGTGGTCGTGCCACTCGCCCAGGTCAGACATGTAGGAGGAGGCAGAGCTGGGATCCGAACCCCGGGCCTCCTGGGTCCCGAGTCCACCACTCTCCTGCTGCCATGCCGTCCTGCCTCCCCGTGAGGGTGACGACGTACAGGGAAAGGGCCGCGCCACCTGGCGATGCTGGCTTGCCCCAGAAGCCCGTGTGGTATGGGCCTGCCGAACGGAGGCGCGGGTGGACGCCCGGAACGCCCCTGCACGTGCGGTGAGGGGAGCTGCCGGGCTTGTGACCCTCTGGGTCCTGCAGGCGGGCAGCCGGCCAGACCCACTGTGGCCCTGAGAGGGGCAGGGAGCCCCACTCTGAAAGCCGTGGCCCCCATCCCTCCAGGCCCTACCGCACGCCGCACACTTTGTCCACGTTCTCTTACTCCTCACAACCACCCGCTTGACCATAGTATCGTGTGTCTTCGCCAGAAGCTGGTTGGAACATCGGTCCAACTCACCGCAAAGCTGGAGTCCTTTCCCACGGGTGCACCAGCTTCCTGAGGGATGGGTTCCAGTGTCCTTGTCAGAGGTTTCTTTTTTTAAAAAAAGGTGATTTAGACAATTGCAGGCAGAGGATCCCGGTGGGATCAAAAGATCCTGGTTGGCCCCGTGGGCAACTGCCTCTTCTCCTTGTGTCTTTTCTTCCTCCTTTTTTTTTTTTTTTTTTTTTTTAGTGTTTATTTATTTTTGAGAGAGAGAGTGTGAGCGGGTTAGGGGCAGAGAGAGGGGGAGACACAGAATGCGAAGCAGGCTCCAGGTTCTGAGCCGTCAGCACAGAGTCCGACGCGGGGCTCAAACCCACAGACCACCTGAGCTGAAGTCGGATGCTCGACCAACTGAGCCACCCAGATGACCCTCATCTTCCTCATTTGTTGAAAGCGATTTACCTTCAAGGGGGCAGAGCTGAATGCCGGGACGCCAGGGTAACTAGAGCCGTGGCCCTTTAAGACTGCCTGGTCCAGCGGGTGGGACAGCCACGTACCCAGTCCCAGGTCATCCGGCAGTATGATGGGATCTGGTGGGGGTGTGCAGGGTGCCATGGGAGCACAGGGGAAGGAATTTGCAGAGCCAGGGTGCCAGGGCCACGGCATGGACACAGATGGTGTCTGTCTAGCTGCTCTTCCCTCTCCTCCTGCTAACGGCAGCCCCTTGGGAGTAGTCAGTGCCAATCATAGGGCCTTGCCTCTTGCTTCTTCACCAGGAGGACACATGAGCCAGGCCTGGCCAATCAGACTTGTTCCCTAGGACTGTGTTTCAACACAGGGAGAAAGGAGGGTTCTCTAGAAGAGAGGTTCTAGAAGAGGGTTCTCTTCTCTAGAGAAGAGGTCGGGTGAGCCTGCCCAATCTCAACTCAGGAGGTGAGAATGAGGGTAACACACCAAGGGGAGGAGGGGGAGGGGAGAGAACCCACCAGCATCCTCTGAGCTCCTGGGTCTCTTCCTGTCTCAGGCCTGAGCCTCCCTCCCTTTCAGGCATGCAAGTCAGGCTGTTTGCTTTGATACAAAACCCAGTTCTTTCTGGGTTTCTGTCACTTACAAGGCTGAGGGTCTTGACCAAGGAGGCTTCACAGAGGAGGTGACATTTGAACTAGGTGTTGAAGGGGTTTTGGGAGACAAACAGCAGTGGCAAGGTTTTGCCAGGCAAAGGAGGCTTGGGGGAAAGACGTGATCATGACCTGCCTAGGGGGTGGCAGATGATGATGCCTGGGCAGATGTTAAAGGGCCTCATGTGCAGAGCTTGGATGCATTGATCCATCCATCCACCCATCCATCCATCCATCCATCCATCCATCCATCCAGCTAACCAGTCCGCTACTGTGTATCAGGCACCATTGTGAGCACTTCACAAAGAACAAATTTCATCCTCCTAACAACCCAGTGAGGTAGGTACTGTTATTTCCCCAATTTACAGGTGAGAAAATGGAGGCACAGAGAGGTTGAGTAACTTGCTCAAGGTTGTGTCGTGGGTAAACAACGGAGCCAGAATTTGAACCCAAGCAGTTTAGCTCTAGAGTTTATCTTCTTAACCACAGAGCAGGGGTGACCACCCCTGACTCCGGCCCAGAGTTCTTTCTGTGGAACTTCTGTGCCTTGTGCCCCAGTGGGGACGACACATGCCCATGCCCAACCCGTGGGAGCCCCGGTGTAGCTGGATGATGAACAGGGGAAGCCGGGAGGGTCCTGTGGATTCTCTCACAGGCGGTGGGGTGCTCCCCTGGCCCATTTCCAGTCCCAGCTAGCCAGGAGCTAGGGCCAGGCTCCTGCTGGGCACTCCCTGTCCTGCAGTTTCCAGAAACAGTGAATGACAGGCTCCAGCTGGGTCTGGCTAAGCCCTCGGCAGGAGGTCGATAACATGAAGGAGCTCTGGCTTCCAGCCCAGGTACTGGAGAGTTTTAAAGCCGTTTCTGACAGGGGAGGCCCTGGGTGGCAGGAAGGGGAGTCCTGGGTATTGTCAGCATCAGTCCGTGGCCCCCGCTTGCCTCAGGCTCAAGCACCTCCCACGTGCCAAGGGCTCCCCTTCTATTTAACGGAGGCAGGGAGTACCAACCCCATTTTGCAAACGAGGAGTTTGGGGCTCAGTGAGTCTAAGTGACTTGCCCAGGGTTGCACAGCTGCATTTCCTAGATCCATGTGACAGGCTCTGGACAGCCTCACTCCTGCCTCTTCAGCCTCATCCCTGACCTAGGGATTCTGGAACACACACCAGAGCTCAGGTCTTCTGGCCCTTCCCACAGGACACCTTTCCTCATCTTATCTCTAATTTACAGAAGGAATTTTCCCCAGTGAGAGTGTTTTTCCATTCCTCCAAGGGAGGAGCCCAGCAGCCCCTGGGAATCCTACACGAGTGGTCTCTGGGGTCAGAGACTAAGGGGACTAAGTCTTCTGATTCTGCCCCCCTTTCTGGCCCTGGCAGGATATGGGAGAGAGGAGGCCAGTCAGTCTTGAGAGCCTTCATAAATGCTTGTAAAAGGAAAGCACTAAGGAAGGAGGCACTTCAGCCAGGGGCAAGGAAACACCATTTAGGTTGTGCCTCAAAAGAAAAAGATGAGGCCTCTGTGACTAGAGCAGGGAACAGGGTTCTCCAGGTGGAGGAGACCACGTAAGCAAAGGCCCGGAGTTAGAGAAGTGGAAGGTGCGCTCCAGGGGAAGGGTGGCGGTTCCCGTGTGGGTGGGAGGAGCTGGGTGATGGTTCTGTGCGGGAGTGGGGCGGGCAGATTTCTAGAGGTCACCCGTTCTGAACCCTCTGGGAGGAACCAGAAGGGATGTGACCCACTGGGGTCTTGGGAAACCAGTGAGCCAGCCTCCTCCTCTCTTTTGAACCAAGATCTTTCTCCCACATCTCTGCCCCACAAGGATGCTCACGGCAGGCCCAGGCTCCCAAGTGGGCGGGGGCCTTTCCCCTGGGCCCACAAAGGCTTATCTTGTCCCTTCCCATTTCCTGTCTGGAACGGCACACCCCCCCCCCAAAGCGGGCACCACCATCGAGGCAGGGCTGGGCTGGGCCAGTGAGGCAGAGCTCCCAGCCCCAAGTTGTTTTCATCAGTGGGTCAAAGAATGCCACACTCTGTTCTAGAACTGGAGCCCCAGAGCTGGTGGCGACAGTGACCAGAATGGCTCCTGGGGTGCAACGAAAGGTGCCCCCATGCTCCCAACATCCTCATGTCAGTGGGCAAAACGATGATGTTTGAATGCCGTCTTTTATGTTTGAACAGCCACTGCAGGTGACACTTTCCACACAGTGTCTCAGTGGCCACTCCTGTCAACGCTGCAAGGAAGCTGCTACTATCTTCATGGTGTGGAAGGGGAAACTGAGGCTCCAAGAGGTGGCATGACTGGCTCAGGGTCACAGTTCCCGAACAGCTAAGCTGGATGTGTCCCACTTCAAAATCTGTGTTTCCACCCATGACATGGAGATCCTGACTCCCACCCCTCAGGGTTGCTGTGAAGAGAAAAGCGAATTAAGGGGAGTGAACCCCCATGAGGAGAGATAAAGCGCGGCAGCCAGCGTCGCACGACCCTGGCTGTGGAAACGTGGACAGGAGTCCTGAGCAGCAGGTGGCCCAGGAGCTGACACCCCGGACCTAGAAGGGAGAGGGTCTGGAGGCAGGGACGCCACGGGCCGTCAGCTGCCCTTGGCCATTCTAGGCCCAGGCAGGCTCGGTCCTCACTACTCAGCCCTTAGCATTCGTGGCGAAGGCATGCAGGGCTTTGGAAGGAGCGCTGGACTGAGGGTCCAGAGGCCTGGCTTCTGGTCCTGGCCGTACCCCTGATTCAGCTTACTCGGGGGGCTTCCTCTTGGGGCCTCGGTTAGTTCATCTGTAGGATAGGACGGGATGGGGTTCGGACAAGGCTCACTTCCCTCCAACCTCACTGCCCTTGTTTCTGCTCCGTGCACACAATGCTTGGTGCTGTCTCTGGGGCTTTGCTCTTGCTGTTCCCTCTGCCTGAAGTGCCCTTCTCCCAGCTGACACCTGTCATTCTGCTTTCAGTCTACATGTCACCTGTTCACAGAGGCCTTCCCTGACCCCTCCCCAGGAGTTCACTACCACGCCACCCTGCTGTACGTTATGACCCAGTGAGGCAGTCGGTCACTGCCTCTGCAGTGAGGCATTCAGGATACCGCGTAGGGTTAGGGACTCTAGAGTCGGATCGCCTGTGTTCAAATCTCAAGTGCCACCACTTAGAGCCACACGATCTTGGCCATAACCTCTCTGTGCCTCAGTTTCGTCACCTATAAAATGGGGTCATTAATAACACATATTATTATTTTTGTTAGGATGAAATAAGAAATGCATTAAAAATTAGCACTTGTAGAGCTTGGCACACAGTAAGCACTCAATAAACGCTAGACGCTGTTATTATAACTCTTGGCAACATTGTTCAGCATTGGTCTCACCAATTAAAATCCACGCTCCTGACAAGGACTTTGTCTTGTTCAATGGTGTGCATGAAGCACGGAGCTCATTCCCTGGCACACAGTAGGTGCTGAATAAAGATTTGCTGAATAAGCAAACGGATGGATGGGCACTGACATCCCCCACTTCTGGCAGCTCCCGTGTGGATGGAGAGGGGGACAGATGGGCGCCGGGAAGACGGACCTCGGCCAGCACCTTGCTCAGGGCCCAGCCAGCCCTCTCCGCTCCCAACAGAACCCATGGTGGGCCCCATCCTGGCCCGCCCTGATAGGGGTCCGCACCCTGAGGATAGTGGGGTCTCTCTAGGGATCCAGGCAGCTCCTGTCTCAGCCACCGTGACCACAGCAGTGTCGGTGGGTGTCTGATGCTGTTTCTCAGCTCAGGTTCTGGCAGCCAGGCGTGGGGGCTGACGTAGATTTTTCCTTATGCTCAGCAGCCCTCCCTCCTGAGCCCGCAGAGTTGGGCCCAGCGTGTTTTCTTGATCACTGCCACCCCCTCCCCCAGGTTCAAAAGCTACTCTCACAAACAGAAACACCCCCAGCGGCCCCGCCCATCACTCCCACGCCTCCCACCTGTTCTAGACTCCAGAATGGGCCTGCTGGCACATCAGTTCTCCCGCAGGCCCCTGGTCCTCTGAGCGGCCGTGAGGACACTGGTTTTACGTGTCCAGGTCTGGGAGGGAGATAGTGTTGTGGCAGCGTCTCTACACAACACCAAGGCTCACAGGGGAGATTTGCTGGAGGCCCCACAGTCGTCAAGGACCAGAGTCCTGGGTTTCAAACCCGGGCCTCACTGTTTGCTTCTTCTGCCTTCATTCGTTCATCCAACTCATGTTTACTGAGCACCTAACTCTGTGTCGTTTGCTGTGAGGCTGTGATCACGGTGCCCACCCTGGTGGGTGATCTGGAAGTTACTGCAGCTTTGTAACTAGCGCATACCCCAGTGCTGTTCAATAGAACTTTCTGCGATAGGGAAGTGTTTCGTGTCTGTGCCATCCATCAACCACGCATGGCTGTTGAGCCCTTGAAACGTGGCTGGTGCAGGGGCACGTGGGTGGCTCAGTCCGTTAAGCGTCCAGCTTAAGGTCAGCTCAGATCCTGACCTCACCGCTCCCGAGTTCGAGCCCCGCGTCGGGCTCTGTGCTGACAGCTCGGAGCCTGGAGCCTGCTTCGGATTCTGTGTCTCCATCTGTCTCTGCCCTTCCCCTGCTCATGCTCTGTCTCTCTCCCTCTCAAAAATAAATAAACATTAAAAGAAAAAAGAAAGAAACGTGGCTGGTGCAAATGAGGAATTGAATTTTTTACTTTAATTTTATTTTAATTGACTTTAGTTTCAGTACTGCATGTGGCTTGCTGGCTTCTGTGTTGCACGTCACGGGTCTGTGTGCAGTTCTTTGAAGATCAGTCATGGCCTTAGACCATAGGTCTCCAGCTCAAATATGAGCAGGGGGACCCACTTGTCTTCCTGGGGGCACCTTAGGCTGTGTCTTCTTTGGCGTTTGCCAGTCTATTAAATTCACAGGTGTTCTCTTTACACCACAAAGGAATCACTCACCGTTTGCTTTGAAACATGAGACCCTCCTGCCCCATCTTTCCATTTTCGCTTTTTTCTTCTTATCATGGCGTAAGTTTCATAGAGTGAAAGGCACAGACCGGAAGCAAACAGTTTGATGAGTTTTGACAAAGGTAGACACCCGTGAAAACACAGTGGGCTCGAGATACGGGACATTTCCAGAGCATTCCATTCCCCCAGAAAGTTCCCTCCTGCCTCTTTCCAGTAAGTCCTGTCCTCAGAGGCAACTGTTATATTCTAACGTCTGTCACCATAGATTTGTTTTGCCCTGTTTAAGCCTCATGTAAGGTATTTTCCCACCTTTTTATTTTTTTTAATTTTTAACATTTTATTTATTTTTTTGAGAGAGAGAAAGACAGAGTACGAGCAGCAGGGCGGGGGAAACACAGAGAGAGAGGGAAACACAGAATCCGAAGCAGGTTCCAGGCTCCGAGCTGTCAGTGCAGAGCCTGCAGAGCAGGGCTCGAACTCATGAACCGAGAGATCATGACCTGAGCCCAAGTCGGACACTTAATCGAGTGAGCCACCCAGGCACCCCAGTATTTTCCCACTTTTGACTAAGACAAGGGTACAAGAAATTCTTCTCTTTCTCTTCGTTACAAAAAACAGAGCACTAGCATGATGACAAGGGGCAGCTGACCCCGGGCCACATTGCAGAGGAGCCCGGAAGGGGTGGGGTGGGAGGGCTGTGGTGTCCCGGGGACTCGTGGCCTGTGCCAAGGGGGCAGCCACTCCTCGGCTCCAGGGGAAAGCTGAAAATACTGATTTTCATGTAAAGTCTCCTAAATGTTGGTATTTCAAAACCTTGTACTGCACCACAGGCCGAATAATTCACATCTGTGGGCCAGACCCGTGGGCTTCCCGTGTTGTGAGTCCTGCCTCAGGCTAATCAGCATGTTAGTAATAGTAATAGCTGATATTTGTTAAGTGATTCCTTTGTTTGAGGTCCTTTCCTAAGTGCTTGATGTTATTAAGTCATCTAACCCTCCTAACAATTTATTAATAAATCCATTTTACAGATGAGTAAGCTGCACCATAGGGAGGGATTAAGGGACCTGCCCAGGGTTACAGAGAGTGAGGACTTGGCTGGGCTTTGACCCCTGGCTGATTCCCAAGTCTGCGCTCCTCACCACCACCCACATTCCCCTCGGGAGGCAGGGTGCAGGGGAGAGGCCGCCAGGGGCGGGCACACCACTTGGGGTGCAGCGTCGCTAGCCACCCTGGACAGGCAGTGAGAGTGCACCTCGGCCCCGCCTGCCAGGACTGCCCTGGCACGGGCAGTTTTCAAGTTCAGACACCTTGGCTGTCAGTTGGTGGAGTCCCGATTTCAGGAAGTGCCGGGAAAGCAGCCAGGGGCGGGGCTGGGAAGATAGAAGGCTGGCTGCCCCTTGATGAGGCTGTCAGGGAGCGCTGGGCAAGTGGGGGCAGAAGTAGCAGGAACCCGGCAGGGGGAGAGCCCAGGCTGGCGGGGGGGGGGGTGCAGGGGAGAAGGGAAGAATCAGCCAGGGGAGCCTACGGCCAGGCCAGGCTGCTGCCGCCCTGGGGAGCTGGTGGCAGGAGCATCCTGGACGGTGCACCCATGCCCCCCCGCCCCGCCCCCGCCCTGGCCTCCTTTCCGCACATCATCGTCCAGACAAGCCTATCACTTGGGGAAGGAAGATAAGAATCATCAGGCAAAACAGTGCTGCGTTTGTATCATCCCCTCCCACCTTGGGGAGGCGGGGGGCACAAGAGGAACCTGGGGCCCAGAGACGGCACAGCCAGGAGCCAAACCCGGACTGGCTTCTTTCTACTCCAGTGCCCTTTGTGCTCCGTTTGGTCCTATCCCTCAGGACTTGGTGTGTGGTGGGGAAAGAGGGTCTGTGGTCCCTGGCAGGCAAGTGTCCCAGAAGCTTGACGGGAAGGGCAGGGACAGGCCAGACCCTCCTGTCTGTTGTGTGTGTCACTGAACCAGGCTGGCATGAAGTAAGTGATAAATAAGCATTTGCCATTGTTTTTGTTTGTTTGTTTTTTCCCAATTTGATCTTCACACCCACCTTTGAGATATGTATCCTTTTTCTTTTTAATGGTTATTTCTGAGACAGAGAGAGAGAGAGCGCGCGCGCGCGCGCGCACACACACACACACACACACACACACACACACACACACGTGGGGGAGGGGCAGCAAGAGAGGGAGAGAGAATCCAAAGCAGGCTCTGCCCTAACAGCAGAGAGCCCGACGTGGGCCTCGACCCCACAAACCGAGAGATCATGACCTGAGCCAAAGTCGGACACTTAACCGACTGAGCCACCCAGGCACCCCAAGGTATGTGTTCTTATCTTATGTCCCCCATTTTACCAGTGAGAAAGCCAGGCTCAGAGAGGTAGAAAGTCATTGGCAGGAGTAAATGAGTGATGTATGTAGGGTGCTTCACATCATTCTGGTGCACAGCAAAGGGCTGTGGGCCATGGGCCAGAGCAGGGATGAGGTGGCAGGACTGGCTAAGGAGGACCTCTCGGAGGAGGGGACATGGCCCGGCCTCTCGGGCTGCTGGTTCTCCTCTGGGTAAGGTGGTTTCCTGCATAAGACGTGTGCTGGTTGGGTGTCCTCACTCTGAGAATGCCACCTCCCACCAGAGCAGCAAGTCACATGGGCTGATACCCCAGGCCTTCACAAGCCTTCTGGCAGGCTCCACACCAGGGGAGACCTCTGGGCCTGGCTCCACATCCCGTGCATTGTGAAGGGGCAGCCTGGCCTTGGGGCGGTCACGTCACTTTTCTGAGCCTCAGTTTCCTCATCTGTCAAATGGGGACAGTGCTACCCACCACACAGGGTTGTGGTGGGGGCCTGGCATATGTTAGGTACTCAGTAAACAGGTACCACGGAACTGCTGGGAAACAGCTATTGAGTCGAACTGGACTTTTAAAGTCAAAGGACCGACAAATCCCCAGTCTAGCTTGATCCGTGCTTGAGCACAGAACCAGAACCTGCCAACTGCTGCGTCTGAAGCTGCGTGCTTCAGAGGATCAGGAGTCCCTCACCCTTCTTCAGCTGTGTCTACACTGGATGAGGGCGCTAGCGAGCAAGTTTGTCTTTAGTTATTCCTCAGACTCAAGAGCTGCCAACACTTACTGAGCACTTGCTGTTTGTCAGGCACTATGCTAAGGCCCTTATGTTGTCATTTTACACAGGGGGAAACAGGCTCAGTATCTGAACCCTGGGGACTCAGCCAGTACGTGGTGGAGTTGAGACTTGACCCTGTGCAGTCTGGCTCCAGACTCTGTGCTCCTAGGAAGAGAAAATAATCTACTAGAAATCAGCAAAAAGGGTCAATTTGGGGCAGTCTTTCACAATTGCAAAGGCTTTACATGCGCATGATTCAGTTCTGGCCTGATGTCACCAGATGAGAATGGTGTTATCATTTCGTGTCTTCCAGTTGAGGACAGTGAGGCCCAGACAGGTGCTGTGACCTGCTGGAGGCCACATGGCTAGGCTGGAATGTGGGTCTGTTTCCCTTCTTCTTCTTTTTTTTTAAGATTTTATTTTTAAGTGATCTCTACACTGAACGTGGGGCTCAAACTCACAACCCCGAGATCAAGAGTTGAAGAGTCACATGCTCCACTCAGGCGCCCCTTCCCCTTGTCTCCCAGCCTCCACTGGGGGAGACAGCTATTGGCTTGAATGGTGGCAGGCGGCAGGTCCCTGTGAGCTCCACTGTGGGCACGGCCCAGCCTGCCCCACAGCCCCCATGCGCCCACCCCGCGGGGCAAACACCATCCGAGCCCCAGGCCACCACTTCCTGTATCCACATCATCTTCGATCTCAGAGCTTTAGAGCCAGTAGTTCTCAGAAAGAAATATAAATGAGTGATTTTCAAAATCCACCCCGTGGAGCCCTTGAGGAAGCCAGTTTGGGGTCAAGATAGGGGATCATTGAACGTAAGTGGCAACTCCGCGTAGATCTCTTTTGTAGTTTGGGTTGGGTTGCCATGGCAACCTTTTAATTAATTTATTTTAAGTTCATTTCTTCATTTTGAGAGAGAAAGAGAGTGTGCCTGTGTGCATGGGCACATGGGGAGAGGAGCAGAGAGGGAGAGGGAGAGAGAGAATCCCAAGCAGGCTCCGCACTGTCAGCGCAGAGCCTGATGCAGGGCTCCAACTCATGAACCATGAGATCATGACCTGAGCCAAAATCAAGTCGAATGCCTCACCGACTGAGCCACCCCGGAACCTGGCAATGTTAACTCTTCAAAATAAAGGGCTCTATGGGGTTAAAAATATATGTGCTTGTGAACCACCGTTCTAATCTAGCAAACTGCCTCCCCATTTTACAGGTGGAAAAACTGACTTCAAAGTCCATGCTTTCCCCATAGGTAATAAAAATATTCAGGCACTGTTCTAGGTTTTTTAGCTTGTTGAACCCTCCCACCCCTTTGAGGGCAACACTTTTGTCTCCATTTCACAGATGAGGACACTGAGGTTCAGATGGCAAAGTGGTTTGCCCCCAACATTAGAATCCAAGGAACCCAGCTCCCAAGTCCATGCTTTCAGCCATGCCCAGCTTGACAGGCACACCCTGTTTGTGTCCTGAGGGGAAGTCAGCATCTGACTTGGGGCCAGAATGTAGATCTCCTGCCTCCCAGCCCACACCCAAGCCTTCTGTCTAGAACACCACCTGGGCCGGATGGGGAGATGAGCAGCCCTGTGTGAACCTTGGCTCTGTTCTTCCCTGGCTGTGTGACCTTGGACAAGTGAATGGACCTCTCTGAGCCTGTTTCCTCGCTTTAGAAAAGGGAGAATGGGGGCCACATCACAGAGAATGGGGGCCTGTTATCATGAATGTTAAACAGGATCATTCACGTGAGTTGGTTGGCACGGGGTCTGGCACAACTGTGAGGGCCCCAACCACCCTCAGTTCATGGATCCAAGGAGTCCCCAAAACTTCCAGCCCCACCTTCTTCCCCCTCCCTCTTCCCTGCCCTCACTACCCACCTCTGTAACACAGATACTAATTACAGCCATTTGCACGAGCTGCTTCCTGGTTGAGCCTAATTATGAGACAGCTCCGTCATTATCATTACAAATATCATTAAGTGAGACAGATTAACTTTGTCCTAAGCTTTATGTGATGAGATCAGCAAATTGTTCAGGCACACTGGGTCTCCTCGGCTTGGGACTTACCCAGACTGGTCACCCTGCGCAGCTTAGGGCCAGCTGCAAGGTTCTGGTCTGTTTTGATCTTGGTGCTTAGAGAAGATCGGAGTGAGTGAGCTGGCCCGTTAACCCAGCCGAGAGGTGAGGCCTGTGGCGGGAAGGATGGAGCAGGTTGGGGCTGCCATCTTATGTGTTGTCATGGTGAAACCATAAGCTCTGGGCATCGATACAGCTGGGCTGCAATCTGAGCTTCGTTATTTACCAGGTGTAGGGCTCTGAGCGTGTTCCCTCCCCATGTCACAGTTGTTCTGCACTGTGCAGTGGGGAAGAGTCAAGGACATACTGTGTGCCAACAAGTGCCAGGCCCGGCACCTGGCATGTCATAGGTCCTTCTAATTGTTGCTTCCCTTCCCATCTTCTGTCGTTCTCAGTATGACGGGGTTCAGGGCTTTCTGAACCCACCCACCAACCACCCACGCTCATGTTTACCGAGCTGCCTCTCTGCAAGCACTGGACGGAGGACTTTCTGTGTCTCATTTGAGTTGATATGTATAAAGACCCTATGGGGCAGGTACCATCATCATCTCCACTTGATAGACGAGAAACCCACAGAAAGGAAGTGGCATGACTTTGTGAAGGTCACACAGCTGCCCTTGGCTGCCAGTCACTATGTTGGGATGAGATATTAGAAGGTCGTGCAGGGTGCTGCTGGGGAGCACAGAGGAGAGGTCACAGTGAAGTCCGAGAAGGCTGCCTGGAGGAAGATGCATGTGAGCTGAAGAGTTGGTGGGGAGGAAGGGGGAATGAGAGAGAGGAGAGGCCTGGCAGGCAGAGGGCAGTGGCTATGCAGAGGCCTGGCAGCAGGAAGCACGGTGTGTTTAGGGGACTGACCGTACATGTTTTACTGAGATTCGAGTATGTGAGGGGGACTGGTAAGAAAGAAGCCCAGAAGGAACCAGGAGCCAGACCCCAGCAGGGAGGGGAGGTTGAAAGCCAGGCCAAGGCCTCTGTTTTTTTTCTGCCAGTTCCAGAGAGCCAACCTGTGAAGGAGGAGGCTGACTGGACCATATCAGTTAGTTTAGAAAGTTCGGCTTGGAGCCAGCTGGGAGAGGAGACACTGGGGGGAGTGATAAGCAGAGATCAAGCTAGTTAAAGGGCCAACCAGGGAAGGCTTCCAGGGGGAGGAGGGGCAGACCCAAGCCCCCCACCCCCAAAGGGGCAGAGGTGACAGACGGAAGCTGTCCCGTGCAGGGGTGGAGAGAGGCCACGTACCTCGGTCAGCAGTGTGATGTGCGGCCCGTGTCAGGGAGGAGGGAGGAGGTTACCGGCCAGCTCTGGGGCTTGGGCGTGGGCTAGCCTCCTCGGCAGCACTCAGGTGGTTGGTTGGCAGCACCAGGTAGATTCTGAGTGCCTCCCAGGGCCCCCAGGCAGGTGAGTCAACGTGGGGCCAAGTAGGAGAGTGTTTTCCAGCTCCCTACATGTGTAGGCACGTCTCCTCTGCCAGCACATTAGGGGAGCTCGGCCTGCGACTCTGGTCCAGACCAGGGCGATTGACTCATGGGCTGTTAGGGCTGCTACCTCCTCTGAGGAGGCGGTGAGCAGCCTTGGTCTCCCATGTACATTCTGTACCCTCGGCCTCCTGTCTGTTGCAGAGTCGCACCTGTAGGCCTCCCCTGCCTCCAGCTCCTGTCTACCTTTCCATGTCTGGCCTCCAGCACCAAGTGAAGTCTCCTTCCCCAACCTCCACTGCCACTTATATCATCCCTCTGTCTCAGAACACAACCAGGGCAGCCTGTAGTCTCCAAAGGAGGTCAGCCTAGGGAGCCAGGCCCCAGGAAGGTGGCCCAAGAAGAGAGGAAGAGGCCGTGAGAGGGTCAGGAAGATCTGGGTTCAAGTCCCAGTTCTGTCACCAACTGGCAAGCTGCTTCCTTTCTCTGGCCTCGGTTTCTACATCTGTAAAATGGGGGTCCCAGGGCTTATTCCGCAGGGTGCTCATGAGATACATATAAGATAAGGATATAACAGAGCCTTGAGAACTGGGCAGTGCTGGGCTTGTGTCCATGTCCATGACTCCATTTTCTGTTTTAGAGGGCAGCAGTTGTGGTTTTTTAAAAAAATAAACATTTTGGGGCACCTGGCTGGCTCAGTCAGTTAGGCACCCAACTCTTGATTTCGGCTCAGGTCATGATCTCACAGTTCAGAGTTCAAGCCCCACCTCAGGCTCTGTGCTGACAGCACAGAGCCTGCTTGGGATTCTCTCTCTCCTTCTCTCTCTGCCTCTACCGTGCTCACACTCTCTGCATCTCTCTCTCTCTCTCTCAAAAACAAATAAACATTTGAAAAATATTTCATTTTAGAACAGTTTAGATTTATAGCATTTTTGAGAAAATGGTTGAGAGAGTTCCCTTACACTGCAATATTGATGCATTATTACCAGCTGAAGTCTGTACCTTATTCAGATTTCTCTCGTTTACTAATGTCCCTTTTCTGTTCTCGGATCCCCACCCCAATACATTCAGGAGTCATGGCTCCTTAACTCCTCTCGGCTGTGACAGTTTCTCAGACTTGCCTTGTTTGTTGACAGCTGCCTTGACCTTGACGGTTTTGAGGAGTACTGTCAGGTATTTTGTAGAATGTTTCTTAGTTGGTATTTGTCTGATGTTTTTCTCCTTATTAGACTGGCAATAATATGCCCTGGGGAGGAAGGACACAGAGGTAAAGTACCCCTCCCACCACGTATCAAGAGTGCCTACTATCACGCTGGACTTACCACTGATGTTAACCTTGATCAGCAGGAAGTTGGTTATTTTTGTCCTGACTACAGCAGCACAGCTAAAGTAGGGCCAGTGTTGGCTGAACTACGGTTGCGATCAGAAACATGGGCGAAGGCAGAAGTAAATGGAAAAGTGGTGAAGAAAAATAAAGAGGAGGGGCGCCTGGGTGGCGCAGTCGGTTAAGCGTCCGACTTCAGCCAGGTCACGATCTCGCGGTCGTCCGTGAGTTCGAGCCCCGCGTCGGGCTCTGGGCTGATGGCTCAGAGCCTGGAGCCTGTTTCCGATTCTGTGTCTCCCTCTCTCTCTGCCCCTCCCCCGTTCATGCTCTGTCTCTCTCTGTCCCAAAAATAAATAAACGTTGAAAAAAAAAAAAATTAAAGAAAAATAAAGAGGAGCAGGTATGAGGTGAATTCACTTGGGGATGGGATATGATGCTTACATGCCAGGCAGTTCACAACAACCCTTTTTTACAGATGAGGAAACTGAGGTCCAAAAGGGGAAATGAGCTCAGGAACCTGGGATTGGGCCCAGGTCTGTGTTGGCTGCCTCACCCACACTGTTGAAAAAGTTCCTTGGGGTGCCTGGGTGGCTCAGTCGGTTAAGCATCTGACTCTGGGTTTCAGCTCGGGTCATGATCTCATGGTGCATGGGATCAAGCCCCACATTGGGCTCTTTGAGGAGGTGTGGATCCCACTTGGGATTCATTCTCTCCCTCTTTCTCTGCCCCTCCCCCACTCGCATGCATGCTCTCTCTCAAAATAAATAAATAAACATTTTTAAAAATTATAAAGGGGCGCCTGGGTGGCGCAGTCGGTTAAGCATCCGACTTCGGCCAGGTCACGATCTCGCGGTCCGTGAGTTCGAGCCTCGCGTCAGGCTCGCATCAGGCTCTGGGCTGATGGCTCGGAGCCTGGAGCCTGTTTCCGATTCTGTGTCTCCCTCTCTCTCTGCCCCTCCCCCGTTCATGCTCTGTCTCTCTCTGTCCCAAAAATAAATAAACGTTGAAAAAAAAATTAAAAAAAAAAAATTATAAAAAAAAAAAAGAAGAAGAAGAAAGTTCTTGAAACTGTGTTCCCCGCAGCATGGATGAGGGAAGGGGTGTTCCTGAATCAGGTTGTTTATAATTCACTTTATTCCACAAAGAATTCATGATGGATTATGACTAAAACTCATTCAATAAAATACTATACAATAGAAATGGAAAACCAGGAGCAGAGAAAACAGACTGAAAAATGTGGACAAGGAAGAAGCTGAACGTAAAGACCAGGAAAGTACCCATAGCTGAGTTTCTGATTTGCCGGACAGCTTCCTGGCAGCCAAGGCAAAAAAGGGTCTGGGACAATTGCTATGATTCCTATTATCAAAAAGCAAAGAAGCTGTTCATTCCTTCAAGAACTTTGTGGTAAATTTAAAAAGAGATTAATCATATGGAAATTTCTCCTGTAAAAGACCAAGCAGTGTAATAGATGATACAATAGTAATAAACGTCATGTAGCATCGTCTTCAGGAGGGACAGTCCTATTTTCACTGTCTTGTTCGTGCCCATAATTGTTCTGTTTGATTTTACTTGATTGTCATCAAGCAACTAAACTCTACTCTTTCTTCTTTGTTGCGGTCACAGATGCTTATGCCCTTGTGAAAATCCAGGATACAAATTAACCAATTATCTGGGCGCCTGGGTGGCTCAGGGTTGAGCATCTGACTCTTGATTTCAGCTCAGGTCATGACCTCACAGTTGGCGGAATCAAGCCCCATGTCTGCTTGGGATTCTCTCTCTCTCCGTCTCTCTCTGCCCCTCCCGTGCTCGCTCCCTCTCTCTCTCTCTCTCTCTCTCTCTCAAAATAAATAAACTTAAAAAAAAATTTAACCGGTTATCTATATACCAGGTTATGTTCTAGGTACTGGGGATGGAAAGTAGTAAGATGATTGTTGCCCACTCCCCCAGGTCCTCTCCATCCCAGGGATAGAGATGCCCAGACAAGGCCTGAACATCAGTGCAGTTGCCACTTGGTGGGGGGGGGGGGGGGGGGTGGCGGGCACACCACAGAGAAGGAGGCAGGGAGGACCAGATGTCAGAGGAGATTGACCAGAGATGGAGAGCACTGGTTGGGAGGGGGCCCAGTCTTGGGAGAGGAGATATCAGCTGCTGGTCCCTCGGGGGTGGGACCAAGTCCTACCGGGAGCTGCCCCCTCAGCTTGCAGCACAGGCCTGACCTGCGTCAAGGACTCGATGGACTCCTGTGGGTGGTCAACGCCTGCAGGGCTGGGTCAGGGTTAGGGGACAACCGCTCACCTGAGGGGCATACGGAGGATGGACCTAGAGAGGGAGGAGTTTAGCGTTTGTTCTTTCGGTGGTGGGGGTCAAGGGAAAGTTTGCAGCCCTCATGTTTTATAAGTAATGAAGAAGTAAATAAGGGCAATTCACACTTAGTGAGCACATGCTGTGTGCCCAGCCCGCTCCAAGTCAACTCACTTAAATATGTATGACAGCAGTCCTGCGAGGGAGGGATTACAATCATCACCCCCACTTTCCAGATGAGCGACTGAGGCACAGAGAGGCTGTCACTGGGAATCCAGAGCACAGGTGCAGATCTAGAGCTCTTACCCACTCTGTGGTTGTGTCTGTTAAATAACAGTATTGAACTAACACACAGTGCAAGTGTGTATTAGATGACATATAAGGACAGCACGGATCCCAGCCAATTATGAGCCCCCGAGGCAGGAACTGACGGAGCCAAGGCTTAGAAACAACACAAAAACAGCTTGGAGGGTGTGGCCAAGGAGTCGCAGGCCTCGGAATGTCACTTGCGACTGCTCTTCCTGCCTCTGACACACTCCCAAGTCTCCTTGAAGATTCCCCGCCTTGGGCAAACCAACCACAGAACCATCTGAGTGACTAACGCAGTCACAGCACGCAGGATCACACCCGTGTGTCACTGGGCCAGAGGCCTTTGTTGTCAGAAACGTGAGAGTTCTCCAATATTCCTCGTTTCTGTTCACCCCGGGGTGGGGTTTCCAGAGCGGGGCACCAGCACCCACGCCTCTGGCTTTCATCACCTTCTGTGTGCAGCTGCGGGCCTGGGGACGAGCTGTGGTCCCCACTCCTCCGTACTTGGTCTCCACCGAGCCCTTCTCGTGAACACTGAGGGGCCCGGTGAGGAAAAGCAGATCAAGGCAGACTCCCTGCAAAGCAGTTGTGTTCTCCTTTCCCGGAAGCTCATGGGGTGGGGCGGGACACCTGCAATGAGACAGAATAAGCACGGCCACCCTGCCGGCTCGGGGCCTGGACTCCACTCCGTGAGGGCCCCACCTGAAGGAGCAGCTCCCCCTTCCACAGGGAGCACAGGACTAGGAGCACAGGGCCAGGTGCAGGGCCTTACTAGCCGTGAGGCTGGGGTTCCTGGAGGCGGCAGCATGAGCTGAGGCATCTCACTCTGCAGCCCGGCGACCTGGGCCACCTGGGCGGCTGGGGAGGGGACTGTCACATCCCGCCTCCTCCCTAATCCTCAGTCTTCTCACTGGGAAAGTGGAGGTGATGGTTCCCTGCCCCCGCCCCCAGCAGGGCATCTAGGGGTCAGGAGAGGCGCATTTTTTGTGCAGCACAGAGCAGGTGCTGTTTTCTCCCTGCCCAGGGCCTCCGCTCCCTCTGGCCTCTCACTTCTCCTATAACATGGAAGTGATACCTGCCGAGGCTGAGGCTCCAGGTAGTTGTGGGGACCCAACAAGACCGTGAAGGGAAGGCCCCTTCCGGCTCTGGGTGGGGACAAACATACGGCTGCCATTGTTGTTGGGAGTGTCACTCACTCACTGACTGGAGCCTCTGTGCTCCTCACCGAGCCAGCCAAGCCATTCCCACGTCTGAGGCAGGCGTTTTAGGAGGGGCTCCTCAGCTTTTGTGCACTGGAACATAAACAAGTCTCCATCTGAGCGGGTTTCTGCTTGGGAGGTATGTGAGCTGTGTTCATCATCCATCCACAAACGGGCTGCAGTGGGACGGCTGGCCCCCGTGGCCTGGCCTTGGCCCCTGGGATGGGTTTCCAGCCTCCCTCCTTTGCCTCCTACCTTCGCTCCAACACCCACGGAGGCCCTGGCTGCGGCCTAGGCCCCGGGGGGTACGGGACCTGAGGAGCCCTGGCCCCCGCTTCAAGGTTCTCTCGTTTAGAGTGCTGTGGGCTTCAACAGAAGGAAGCACGGGGTGGGGGCCTGGGGTGGGGGGGACACTGAGCAGGGGGCCAGAGGCTCCCTTGTCTGGAGGGTGGTGAGGAGAGCTTCCCAGAAGGGGTGGTCTCTGAAATGAGACAGAAGAAGGAGGAGCCACTGCCTCTCTGCACCCAGGCAAGTTACTTGCCTGAGCCTCAGTTTCAGGCTCTGTACAAGGGGCCAGTAATACTCAGAGGGAAGGGCCAGAGGCTTAAATGAGATGATGGATGAAACATTAGCTGCTGTGCCCGGCCGTGGGGTGAATTGAACTTCTTTTTCAAGGGTCTTTTCCTTGGGCGGTTGACACTCGTTACTTAATGTGACCGAGTGTCCTCGTTTCAGAAAAAGTCCAGCTGTAATCTAGCGTGAAGTGAAGAAGCGCGGGAGTCCTTTCTCTCTGTCTCCAGTGGGTAACGGGAACTCCTCCACCCAGTGGGAGCAGGGCAGAAGATTCCAGAATTAAAATTCTTCCCATGCACCCTGCCTCCCCCCAGGGCCTGTGCCCATTAGATATGTTCCCTTTATCCTTAGATGTTGCAAAATTAGATTGTCAGGAACTTCAGGGCACTGCCCCAGAGTAATTTTCACTTCCCCTGTACTTGTTCTACTATCGATTTGAACTGTCTATCGAGCATCTACTGTATGCGAGGTGATGGGGATTCTCTGTGCCAGACAGTGTCCCAGGCTCATGATGCTTGTGGTGGGAAGGGAGGGATTGATGCAAAAAAAATAATGATGCTGATGACAACAGGGCTGCAGTAAATACTATAAAGGGAAAAAAAGGGGTACGTGGAAGAGAATTTGAGGGGCTACTTAAGAGTGGTTAGGACACTGGACGAGGTGGCAGTTTTAGCTGAGGTCTGAAGCAGGGACTGGTCATGGGAGGAGTAGAGATGAGTAAAGAATGTTCCAGATAGAGGGAACAGCAGCCGTAAAGATCTTGGGAGAGGAGAGAAACTTGAGAATCTGAGGAACTGCGTGAAGGCCAAAGAAGTTGGGGCCTAGTGAGTGAGGTGGGGAGCAGCATGAGACGAGGGTCAGGGGTGGCCCCGGGGGCCGTGGGGGACTGGTAAAGGGACTGCCCTTGCAGAGTTTCAAACAAGGGCATAGCGAGATCAGAATTTCCTTTTAATTTTTTTTAATGTTTATTCATTTTTGAGAGAGAGAGAGAGAGAGAGAGACAGAACATGAGCAGGGAGGGAGGGCGTTGGGGGTGGGGAGCAGAGAGAGAGAGGGAGACACAGAATCCGAAGCAGGCTCCAGGCTCCGAGCTGTCAGCACAGAGCCCGACACAGGGCTTGAACTCATGAACCGCGAGATCGTGACCTGAGCCGAAGTCGGACGCTTACCAACTGAGCCACCCAGCCACCCAGATTCTGTGCACATATGTGTGGCTGTGAGAACCAAATAATGGGAATCAACAGACGTGCATTGTGGAAAGCTGAAAAATGGACAAATGCAGGGGACTCCAGGTCTCACTGGGAGTGGAGGGTCCTTTGGGAAACTTGCCGGCTAGACTTCTCTGAGATGGGAGGCACGGAGCCCCTGGAGTCCCTACCTGAGTGCACCCACACCCGAGAGAGCCCACTTTTCCAGCCCAGGTCACAGGGACTGGGGAGGGAGCACCTGCTTGAGTCTCTGGACTGCTGACAGGGAAGGTGGAGGGAGGGGTGGCTGGGTCACCTTCCTGGTGACTTCCAAAGTCTGGAGTTTTCTGAAATTCTCTGGCTTATAAGGCCCCTGAGCTAGAGGAAGGGGGAAATGAGAGGGGAGACACCTGTCTTTTTTATTCCCCCTCTTTCCCTCCCCCCACCCCCCCTCGTCTTTCTATCTCTGATGGGGAGACTTACTTGAGGCACCTAAGGGCCACTGGTGGGTGGAACCTCTCTGTTGACAGTCGTGATCCAAATTTGGGGCATTTTCCTCATACTTGACTCCCGTATCCGCCACCCACTTTACTGAAGGGAGAGTTGAGGTTTCCTAGGAGGAGGGGCTGCCCCGAGACCTCTTCCTGCCTGCTAGGGGGTGGCGGTGGGGGACCTCCACCTACCCCGGGTCACCCCGCGGGGCCAGGGAGGGAACCGGGAACCGCGCGCGGATCGGGCCCCGCCCACCAAGGTGTCGTGTTGCCGTCCGGGCCCCCGCAGCCCGGCCCGCCCCGGCCAGCCTGTCGCCCGGGCTCCCTGGCGGTGGGGACCGAGCGTCGCGGGGCGCAGGATGCGGAGCGGATGGCCGCAGCGCTGCGGGCGCTGCGGGCGCTGTGGGTGCTGGGGGTGAGGCGCGGCGTTGCATAAGCGGGATGGGGGGGAGGGGGGCGGGGAGGGGGCGGAGGGAGGCGGGACCCCCCTCCCCCGCCGCAGGCCGGTCCTTGGGCCGGTCTCGGTGTCCCGGCCGGCCGGGGCGGGGCGCGCGGTGGCGCCGGGCCGCTTCCCCATTCTCCCCATTCGTGCGAGAGCCATGGAGGCGCTGAGGGAGTCCGTGCTGCACTTGGCTTTGCAGATGTCGACCTACAAGCGGGCCACGCTGGACGAGGAGGACCTGGTCGACTCGCTGTCCGAGGGCGAAGTGTACCCGAACGGCCTGCAGGTAGGAGCCCTGGCCCGCTGCGAGCCCCCAAGGCAGCCGGTCATGCGCGCTGCTGTCGCCCCCGCCCCCATCCCTGCCAGCCCGGGAGGGGGCCGTGCCAACCTGGCAGCTCTGGGCTCCGTGGGGAAGAGGACTTTCTGGGGCAGAAGTGGTCCGGAGGTGCTGGGCTCCCTCCACCCGTGTCTCCTCCCCAGCCCTGGCTGCCCCTAAATCCTCCTGCCACCTGCTAGTGAGACTTCCACCCCTTGGCAGAGTTGAAGCACCCTATGGAACTGAACTGGACCGATTACCTTTCACACAAAAGGCAGCCCCCGAGTGCCGAGGAACTTGCCCAGGGTCACATAGTCCAATAATGGCAGAGTTTAAAACTGTCCCAGGTTTGGCTCAGAAAGCCCTGTGTCCCTGGAAACCCCTCAGTCCTGCGCAAACCAGGATGGTTAGTCACCCTCTCTGGTCGGCATGACCCCATTCTTCACTTCCTGCGTTTCCTGCAGGGAGGAGCCCATCTTCTACCTCCTCTTTCCTCCCCTTTGCAGCCCACTCACGAAACCCAGTTTCTCCCCTCCCCACAGTCTGCCCCTGTGGGACTCAAACCTGCCCACCACCTCCCTACCTTGTGGCTGCTCTTCTCTCCCTGCAGGGCTGAGCTGGGGTAGTGTTGAACAGGACCTCAGCCCCGGTGAGGTTTGGACCCAGGCGGGTGGATGGGAACGAGTTGGAAGTGTCAGGGACACCCAGGGGGACCTTGATCCGACTCCTAGGAAGCCAGCTCGCAGAGAGGAGCAGGGCATCTCAGTCCGAGGATTTCTGCCAGGTTAACCAAGGGAGGAATTGGGGAGCGTGTTGGGGCCACGCATTGAGCTGCTACCAAATCACAATTCACCCAGGGGCAAACTTAGGGTGCATGCAAACTCACACCTCTTAGAAGTTGGAATGGGGTGCCTAGGTGGCTCAGCTGGTTAAGCGTTCGACTTCAGCTCAGGTCATGATCTTGCAGTCCTTGAGTTAGAGCCCCACGTTGGGTTCTGTGCTGACAGCTCAGAGCCTGAAGTCTGTCTCCCTCTTTCTGTCCTTTCCCCATTCATACTCTCTCTCTGTCTCTCAAAAATGAATAAATGTTAACAATTTTTAAAAATAATAATAATGTTCAAGATTTAAAAAATAATAATAATACCAATAAAGGGAAACAGCATTGATGGAGTCCTTCCTACAGTTAATTAAGTAGGCCCAGGGAGATCCCAACTCATGATTCCAAGTGGTCTGCCCGCTAGAATATGGCACCCTTACCTACATCATCCCACTTCACTTTCAGGACCACCTACATGTGGGGATTACTGTTCCCACTTACAGATGAGGAAACAGGTTCTGAATGGGGATACAACTCGCCTTAAGTCACTAAGAGCTAGAAATCTGGGAGTGAGAAATCAACTCAGTCTGTCTAAAACCTCTTCCCTGGGACCCTTCTTGAGAGGCTAAATCCAGCAGGAAATTAAATTTCTGTGGCAGGCACTTTTCCCTTCACAAATCAAAACAGAATCTAATCAGCAACCTTTTCAGTCTCATATTGCCCAGAAGGTTCTAAATATATCAGCACAAACACATTTCACAATTCACCACAAAATAATATGTGGCGTTGTCATCACCATACTAGGACAGGTAGCCCCCACAGGTAGAGCCTTTTTCATGTCACAGAGTATGTTCATCTGCCCGAGGCTGCCTAGCAGAGTGGAAGCTGGGGTCCCGGGTTTCATGGTCTTGGCTGAGCTGCTTAATCACGAAACTGTAAAATGGGATTTGGACAAAGTAAATGTAATTCCTATTATGGGGCCTGCTAGGATTATTGTTGTTTTTATGACATATGAGGTAAGGGCCCCATGGCTATGTTACAGATGATGAAGCTGAGTCTCGTGGAGGTTGGGGACATTCCTGTGGTCATAGAGCTGTCATGTGGGATGGAGTACAGTGTTGCCGTCCCTACACCAATCTGCCAAACTGGGCACATTGTCTACTTTTTATACAGGAAAAGCCAAAAATGTTGAAAGGACTTGGGGCATTTCTTTGGGTACCCAACCCGGCTTCTCTTGAACCCCCTTGACTTCCCCAAGGCAAGTATGAACTAGCCAATGTTTGAATCAAGAACTTGATCAACTTACAAAGCAGAGTTCTCTATTAATTTTGTTTTTAATCATTAGGGTTTTCCCCCATCCCAATATAAAAACTTTACATGCTTATTTGTAAAAAACAAACAAACAAACAAAATTCAAGTGTAGGGGTGCCTGGCTGGCTCAGTTGGTGGAGCATGCAACTGTTTTCTTTTCAACGTTTTTTTTTTTTTTTTTTTTTTTTTTTTTTTTTATTTTTGGGACAGAGAGAGACAGAGCATGAACGGGGGAGGGGCAGAGAGAGGGAGACACAGAATCGGAAACAGGCTCCAGGCTCCGAGCCATCAGCCCAGAGCCTGACGCGGGGCTCAAACTCACGGACCGCGAGATCGTGACCTGGCTGAAGTCGGACGCTTAACCGACTGCGCCACCCAGGCGCCCCGCATGCAACTCTTGATGTCAGGGCTGTGAGTTCAAGTCCCACACCGGGTATAGAGATTACTTAAGCAGAAAATCTTAAAAACAAATAGTCTAACATATTATATATTATGTTAGATATTATATATATGTTATATATATATATATATGTTATATATTATATATATAGTCTAACATATATATATATACATATATATATAATATGTTAGACTATTTGTTTTTAAGATTTTCTGCTTATATATATATATATATATATATATATATGACTTAAAAAGAAACAGTAATAGTCTTTGTATAATAGTATTTGTATTTGTCTTAAAAACAAATAGTCTAACATAATATATACATATATATATATATATATATATATATATATATATATGTATGTATATGACTTAAAAAGAAACAGTAATTCCAGCATTTGGAGATAACTACTTCTAGTTTTCCACATTTGCATGCATATATTTTTAAACATAATTGAGCTCACTCTGAGTACACGATGTTGTACTGTGCTTTTTTAATGACACTTCATAAGTATTTTTCTATGTTGTTTAAAAACTTCCAAAACATGCTGCCATTGAAAACTAAAATGCCTCATGGTACCAGTAGGTAAAAATATATTTACTCAATCTGGTAAGGTTGGAAGATAAGCCTGGTAACTTTAACATTGCAGGCGACCGACCACCCTTTAGCCTTTCGGATGATTTCCTATGCCCTGAGACTAAAGATGCAACGGCTCCTTCAAGTTTAAGATTTAAAAAATGGCCCCTGTCCCCCCACCCCCAACTCTCCCTCTTTGATGGGCAGCTATAAAAATAAGCTACTTGATTTTTCGAAACTTTGAAGCCCATTATTCTAGAATACCAAAGTAATCTATACCAATACTAACAAATGAAAACCTTGAATGAAACTTGACCCCTTCATCACTGAATATGCTGACCAAATACTGAATTTAGCTGGACCCCCGTTCTACCTGTCTTTCTTTTCCTTTGTCTCACATTTAGGCCTCAGTGAATTGTGATCCACTGAGTGCCGAATTTAAAGCCGGATAGGCCCCAGGACAGATCCTCAGCTTTGCCTCTTATGGGCTGTGAGACCTAAAAGCAACTCATGGAAACAGCTTTTGTTTTTTTTTTTTTTTTTGTTTTGTTTTTGTCAAATGGGGTTAATATTATTTATCAACAGTTGTTGCAAAGATTAGAATGAGGCAGTGTAAGTGAAAGCATTTTGCATAGTGCTCAGAAAATGGACTGGGTTGCTATCGGAATTGTCGTGACTCACCAGGTGTGAGATCTCAGTGATGCCCTGAAGGTAACCACCCTGCTCTCTGGAGCCTCTGCTCTGCTCGGGCCGGCTGCCTGGCCTCCCCAGCAGCCCAGCACACACCATTTCAGTGACTCAAAGGGAAATAGCTAAAGTGATACCTGCAGCCTAAACTGGAGAGCCGGTGGCCGTGACTGTTATCAAAGCCTGTGAAACCCATCCTGTTGCTCGTAAAAAATCAATTGTTTCAAGAGAAGAGAAAGCTGAGGTATTTAATTCTTAATGGTGGTTTTCTCGTTTTTCTCTCCCTGCCACACACAGGCCTGTCCTTCGAGGGCGATTTCAGGCACAAGCCCGCTCAGTACTTTATAAAGACCTCTGTGCTCACCAGCAGGTCATTTCGGCTCATCTCCCCATTTGGGCCTTACACTCCTGGCTTTCAAGTTCTTCTAGAATTTGAGATGGTCAGACCTGGAACCTCATCTGGCTTCCTCATTTTAAAGATAGGAGATGGAGGTTCAGAGACTGCCCAGCGACACAGACACACATACATGCAGGGGTCTTGATAAAGTCGAGGCGGACCTTTGACGCCCCCCTTTTCTCACACCTTTGGTAGCTGGGTGTTCCTTCCGGGAAGAAAAGAGAGCTGGAAACGTGCTTCTCCTAAAAACTAGACTTTGGTTCCTGTCTAGATGGAAGGAGCCCTCCACCCCACAGCAGGTACTGCGGGGTGCTACTGATAAGCTACTATCAGTCATTGGAAGAGAGTCTGGCACGAAGGCAGGGGACAGGTAGGGCTCAGGGAAGAGGTGGGAGGACAAGAAGACATTATGTTTTGCTCTGGGCTGGCCTCCATGGCCTCAGCTGGAAGTCCTCTATATAAAAACTTCACTGGTCATGGTCTGTCTGCTCTGAGAGGCTGGCTGGAAGCAGGCAGTCCGGTCACCCTGCCAGCCCTCGTGGGGTGGCCAGGCTCTTGGGCTGCAGCGGGGATGGGCTCCCTGCCAAACCCTTGGCCGGACTGACTCCTGTTTGCCTCTCTGCACAGCCCAGGTCGCTGGGGGACCTGGCAGTGGCTCAGGAAGAACCTCTGCCTCTTTTCCTGACCCCCTGCTTCCTCTGAAAACCAGGCTTTGCCCCACTCCCCTCCCCTTCTCCTGCTGGCTTGTCTCCTGGGCCCCAGGCAGTCAGGTCCCGTCCTTGCCTGCAGAACTTGTTCTTGCTGTAAGCCTAGGTGAGCCAAGCACTCCCTTCTGTAACCGAATATTTATCCCTCATTAGGGCTTTGTTCCCTTGGCTGTGGAAACCCTGGGAACCCCTAGGCTGGACAGCTCAATCTCTTTCTCTCTCTCTCTCTCTGTTTCTCTGGCTTTGCCTGTCTCCTTCCTCCTCTGTCTCCCTCTCCACCTGTCTCTTTTGAAGGCATCCTTTTCCTTCGGTTTTCTCTCTCTGCCTCACCGTGACAATAAATAGGATATTAAGCCCACCCATGAGCTGAGCATTTAAAGTAATTTTCAGCACCATCTTCCAGGCTTTGGCAGCTCTGCTCCTTGGCTGATGGCCACTCCCAGTCACCTCTCCCGAGACGGAGTGGGCTGCCTGACTCAAATCCCCCCAGCCTCCGAGTCGCTGCAGACCGGCTCCGTGCCCTCATTTCCAAAAGGAATGTGAGAAACCGCTTGTGTCCTCCCCTTGCTGTGACCTCAACTTGCTGGATGTTCTGAAGGAGGCAGGGCGAGGACCACAGGGCTCAGAGAGAAGGGCCTCGCAGCCTGGCCCTGTCCACCGCTCCAGGAATTGGACGGCTTCTCCTGGAGAGGCCCCTGGATCTGGGCGCGGTGCCTCCGGGGGACTTCTGCCCCAGAGGGGTGTCTCTGGATTCCTTCTGCCCTCAGAGACGAGGCTTGTCAAGAAACCAGCAGGCCCTCAGCTAGTTCAGTGTGAGTTGAGCGAAGAACATGACAAAGGTTAAAAATCCTATTTTCAACTCCTGTTTGCCATTTCTTCCTGGAACTGCATTCATAATTTAATTCGGACTTAATTTTGATTCACTTTTGCATCGAGCACCATCTGTTTGCTTGATGCTAAACAATGAGGCTCGGCTCTATTGATGTTCCTCGGGGGCAGTACGGCCGTGGGGCTGAGGCTGCGGGTTCTGGAGACAGAGAGGTTTCTTTCACGGTTCTCTCTCCTCCCCTACTTCCTGTGTTTCTTCTGGAGCTGCTACTATAGTACCTTCTCTTAAGGATGCTGTGAAAAGAGAGTAGCCTCATCCAGCAACCAAACAGAATCAGCACGAAGCCAGGCACAGGGAAAGAACTCAAGTGTTGGCTACTTTTGTGACTCTTCTCTCCTTCTCTCTGTTCCTTTCATCTTCTTCCCTCCCTTCCTTGCCTCCTTCCCTCCCTTTCACCATATTCCTCACACCAAGGTGTTGCTCTCCCTGCAGATGGTAAGTCGGCCCGCTCCCCCAGGCCTGATGGCTGTGCTCCCTGGCTTCCGAGAGCCGGCACCAGGCAGAGGGGTGCATCTTAAACCAAGGCCTCCCTGCTTCTTTGCCTTTCACCCCCTCGCCCCATGAGCTGGGCCATGGTACGGGAGGCTGAGAAGCCTCAGGTGGAGGCAGACGGTGAGACGGGCCAGGGCCAGTGTGGCAGGAGGGGTGAAAAGTCAGTGCGAGAATTGATGCTGAGGAGAAAGCACTTTATAAGCCTTCCAGTGCTGGGAACACGTTTAGCAGCGTCCCAGGCTGACTGCACCAGGCCCTCCCGACCCACAGTTTTCACTTCACAGCAGGAGCCTGGTCAGAATCTTCGTTTCTCACATTTTTTTTTAAATATCTTTTTTAATCTGTATTTATTTTTGAGAGAGAGAGAGAGAGAGAGAGCAGGGGAGGAACAGAGAGAGAAGGAGACACAGAATCCGAAGCAGGCTCCAGGCTCCGAGCTGTCAGCGCAGAGCCCGACTCGGGGCTTGAACCCACAAACCGCGAGATCATGACCCGAACCGAGGTCGGACGTGTAACCGACTGAGCCACCCGGGCGTCTCTCGTTTCTCACATTTTTGAAACCATTCTTGAGAAAGGGGTTTCAGGAGGTGGCACCCTTCCCTCCACCTGACACAGCTGTTTCGGTATCGGGAGCCGCCTGGCCCTCCTCGGAAATATGACTAGGCCCCAAGTTCCTTTTGTTGGTTTCAGAACATAATTTTTTTTTTGTCCTCCACATAAAGTCCTTGTGTTCCCCTTTCTCTGGTGTAGCAGTTCCCAGTCATTTCCTGCCCAGAAAATACCCGGGATGAGCATGAGGCCGCGTGGTGCCTTTCCCTAAGGTGACCAACCTCAGACCCCCAAGTGCCAGTGTGAGGCTCCCTGAGGGCTGTGACTTGGCTCCCGGGGACAGCCACCCCCTGAGCTTTTAGGGAGGCACTTGCAGGTCAGAATCTGAGTCTCCTCATCTCCCCTGGCAGGTCCCCACCCGTCGCCCCCACCCCCCCGCCGGCAACTACAGGTCTCCCCGCCTGCGTGCCCACACCCCAGCAAGCCTCACTCCCTCCACCTTGGTGTTTCCAAAGGGCAACTCCAGTCATGTCATTCCAGCCCTCCAGAAGATGTCTTCGTTCTTTAAATGGGCTTGTAGTGCCCCTTAGGATCTAGGCCTTGCCCCCTCTCTCCATTCTTTCCCCATCAGCCAGCCAGTCCTACTTATTCCTCAACACCCAGCACAAGCGTCTGCATCTCCAGGAAGCCTTCCCTGACTGGACGCCCCCACCCCCACCCCTTCCCACCCTAGTCTGTTTCTGTATCTGCCTTCCTGCTGGACTGTGAGCAGCTGAAAGCGAGGGAGTCTATCTTCCTCCCAGCATTTCCAACATGGCCCTGAGCCGGTGCTCAGCTGTTGGCACACCGCCGTGTCACTAAGCCGAGCCCCACCTTTGGGGGACGCCTCCTGTCCTGTGGCCCTGGCTTTTGCAGGAAGCACCTCTTGGAATGGAGGGGGGGGCTCCCCCGAGCTGGTCTGGGGTGTGAAGGCCTGGGCTGAGGGATCTGAGTGCTGTTGGCCAGTTTGTCTCTCCTCAGCCCTAAGGGCCCTGCCACGCCCTCCACTTCCTCTCATTGTGCCTCCCTTCCTGTTTAGCTAGATCGTTAGGCCGGGGACATTTTTTCCTCCCTTTGAGGGCCTGCCTCAGTGGAGCTATCTCTCCGTTGCATCTCCCCTGACACCTCCCAGACTCGAGTCCCTGATCCCCTGGTGGGCTCTGGAATCAACAGACGTGGGTTCAAACCCCATCTCTCCCCATTTAGCTGTGTGATGAGAGGCAGGGGTCTCACCCTCTCTGAACTTCGGTTTCCTCATCTGTAAAGGAGAACTAATAACACAGCCCTCACGGGACTCGGAGCAATGAGCTAAGGATGTCCACACTCCTGGGAAGTGCGAGCTGTGCTTATGTCATCCTGGCCTGCCGGTGCGGGGGCTCTGAGAAGAGCCCAGCTGGACGCTCACTGGATGCCAAGTCCAAACATCCTGTTCTTTTTTGAACTCCTTGCTGGAGAAACAGGGAAGAGCTCTTCTTTTTTTTTTTCTTCGACCCGTATCGGGTAACACAAAAAACACAAGTCCGGCTGGGTTGAGCGGCTTGACTCTAGCATTTAGGAGCTAATCCGAGCTGCTGAGCAGGGTGGCTGTTCCTTTCCTGGATTAGGACTGATTCCGTGGGAACCGGACCACCCCTGAGGCCAAGGGCAGCCCTGATGGCTCCCCGGGGCCCAGGCCTGCTGAGGAGCCCCTTGCTCCTGGGGAGGGGGAGGCCCAGGCTCACGTCCTCCCCGCCCCTCCTGCCTCCTTCCCTGCAGGTGAACTTCCGCAGCCCCCGGAGTGGCCAGAGATGCTGGGCTGCTCGGACCCAGATGGAGAAGCGACTGGTGGTGCTGGTGGCACTTCTGGCGGCCGGACTGGTGGCCTGCTTGGCAGCCCTGGGCATTCAATACCAGACAAGTAGGTGCCTCTGGGTTTCGATGTGGGCTTGACTCACTCCTGCCTTCGGCTCTGTCCAGCCACTTGTGCAAGAGGGCTTCCCTGCTCAAGCCGGGACTGGCCTTCAAGGCCAAGGAGAGAGTGGGTCTGGGTGGCTCGGTGCTGAGATGGACTGAGACACGGGAGGTGGACAGCGTGGGTAGTGTAAAGGTTTTGGACGTGAGTCCAAACACTGGCCCAGCCGTTCATCATCTGTGTGGCCTTGGACAAGTCACTTAGTCTCCCAGAGCCTGTGTCCTCTCTACTGTGAATGGGGAAAATGGTGTCCAATTTGGGGCTGGCTCTGAGGATTAGAGATAATGTCTATCACATACCTGGTGCCTATTAGGACTTCTTTAACCTGAGCTCTGAGTGCTGTTATTGTTAGGATGTGGGCTGATTAGATGCACAGTCTGGCACTGTCCATCATCCTTAGTTCCAACAAAATAGCAACAATAGCTTCCGTTTACTTAATACTTTCCGTGGACCCAACACCCCACCTCTTCTTCACACACATAATCTCATTTCCTCCTCACAGCAAGCCTTTGAGGTGTGGTTACTTTGGGCCCCGTTTTACACCTGAGGAAACTGAGGCAGTGAGACAAAGTGACTTGCTCAAGGTTACATGGCTGGTGCAGAAGTGACTAGGGCAGCCGGATTTCAACTGGAGGCTGGCACGCCCCACCTGCCTTTGTGATTGGGGTGCACCCCAGTGCGTGTTAGAACCCTCAGAACAGCTGTCCTGTCACGGCCCAGCCGCCCTCTGTGTACTTCATTTGTACACATTATTATCACATTTCTGTATCGTACCTTGTTTAGCGGCATGATCGGGCCCCTCTGATCCTGCTGTCAGGTTTGAGGCTGGCCGTCTGTGTTTGGCTGAGAGGATCTAGTCAAGTACTTCATGTAGAGTTGATGCTCAGTAAGCACTTATGGAACTGGAAAGGGTGGAGTCAAGATAAGAAACAAGGATGGGAGTCCTGCCGATTCCAGGGTCTCTCACACCCTTATGCCCCAACATCTAGCTTTCCGATGGCAGATGGTCCATCTGAGCAGCCTCTGGGGGCTTTGCTCGGGGTCCAACCCCACCTACTTGGTCACCTGATTACTCATCCCGTCAGAGAGATTATGACCCCTCATGGGATCTGGGAGCATTCACTCCAGGCTTCTCTGGGCCTTCCCCACTGTGAAGTTGCTAGCCTGCATGGCTGGCCATGTTAGACTAGGAGGGGGAAGGAGTTTGAGGGCCTGGAGAGAGGGCAGGACCTCATCCGAGTCATCCTTTCAGCCCCCTCGATCAGGCTCTCTGAGAGTGCCCCAGGAGTTCCCAGAAACTAGAAGGGAGCCACCAAGGGCTGGATCCCAGGTGGGGCCCACAGGGAGCAGTCTTGCTTCGGCCTGTATCAGGGCCCCCTGAGGACCGCAGGAGGGGGTCCCCAGTCTGGACCGGGATGAAAGGACCTCTCCCCCCAGGTGGGCCTGGATGGGGGATCTCATGAGCCCTGAGCCAACTGATGTGTCTTCATTGGCTGCCTCGACCAGGGAAAGCAGTGGCCACCCCAGATATTGACAGTAACCTCATGCCTGTCAGCAGGTGCTGGCATTGGCCACACCTGAGCAAACATCAGGCTAGTCGAAGCACATTCTCTGATGATTCTGAAAGACCATCTCAAAGTTATGTCTGGGCCCTTACATACATATTTGTCTACCCTCACCCTGCACCCCGCTTTCCAGAAACTTGCAGGTGCTTTACAAACAGTGGCAACAACACACACCAATTCTCCCAGAAAATATTCTTAAGTGTCTTACTCGGTGTTGAGGCCCAGCACTGCCCAGACAGGTGTGTCTGTGAACTAGATCTGGGGCTGTTCCTGCTTTCTCGACTGATCGCACACATCCTCAAAGGAAGAAATATTTTCCGCCTCTGCAGGTGGTGACCAAGTCCTGGACAAAGCTCATTTCATTCACTCATTCATTCATTCAACAAACACATGTCGGACAGCTGTTAGGTACCAAGTACCGTGCCGAACAAAGGCGATGTGAACGTGAGTAAGGTGCTGGCCCTACCCTCAAGCTCACGTTCCAGCTGGGGAGGGAGACAGGGAGACAGTCATGACACAGCGTAGTCTGTGCTCAGAGAGCGGACAGCCAGGCAGCCAGCCAAGGGGCCCAGCAAAGAATGAGGGTCTGGGAAGGTTTTCCTCAACAGCTGAAGCCTTGAAAGTGTTGACCGTGATGTTAGATGGTGGGGGGGGCCTGGAAACAATTAATTGATCAAATACGTGTTAAGCCCCCGCTGGGTCAGGAATAGCGAGAAAAGATATACAAACCATTAAGCAGGTAAACAACCAATGATTGTTGCTTAAGCACTAGCTTGGTACCTAGCAGACTGGGTGCTTTCGTGAAGAACTCAGGCCTCTCAGAGTAACTCCTGGAGACTGGTTTCTTCTTTTGTGTTTAAACCCAAGTCCTCTCATGATAACCCCAAAAACCATTCATCCGGGATCTCCCCACCCCCCGCCCCCCACCGTCTCTCCCACGCACGCTGGCATGCAGATTCTGACATGTCTTGTTCCCCAAGAATCACCATCTTGCAATCTGTCTTCTGGGCATTCCCACAAGCCAAGATTTTGTCAGGCTTCACTTCCTGTAGTTTGTTGTATAAAAACAATAGGTATTCTTTTCCTTTCCCGAATATGAAGTTCTATCATAATAGTGAATAGGCTTTTTCAAACTACGCAGAAACGCTCTTCCCCTTCCCCCACCCACCCTAAAGATTCTAGGAAATGTATTTTCCTTCGTGGGGAGTGGGCCGTGCGACTTGGAACTGAGATGGTCTCACCTAGAGACAGTTAAATGGCACCATATTCCTGCCGCTTCCTTTCTCTGTTTTCCTGCCTGACGTGCTGGTAATTTGTAATTGTTGCATAGTTCTCTCCAAACAAGTAATTACCTCACAATAAGGTTACCTTGATTTTTATGCTATCGTGTGGCTCCTGTGAGCCCTACCAGACTTGGTGACTGTCATCGGATATTAAAAAGCCCACAGGCCACCCCAGCCAGGCTGGTGCCAGACTCTGTATCCTTTCCTGCTCTCTGAAGGTTGGGCTGGGAACATCGGGCCCAGCCACGAAGGCGGCCATCATCACAGTGAAGTCAGGTCCACTGTGCTTCCTCGCTTCTAGGTGGAGAAACTGAGGTTCAGGGAGATGAGGTCACCTGCACAAGTCTCAGCCAGAATCAGAAAGCTGGGATTTAACCCAGGTCTCAGAGCCTCCAGCCCCGGCCCTGCCACACTCCTCCCTGTGTGGTAGGGATGCTGAACTTGAGAGAAGGGCCGCCCCAGACCTGATGTGACCGGCAAAGAGGCGGTGAGGGAAAACTGAGAACCTGGCCTTGGAGTTGCTGCAGCAGAACAGAGCTGGTTCAGCCTCGGTTCTCCCCCTCAGCCGGATGACCGCGTTCCATTCATTCACACAGTTTCCTTCTCTTTGAACCGGGCGTCACAGCCGTATCTCCTGTCTGCAGTGAGGCCTGAATGAGATAACACACGTGTGTAAAGTCCCTCTTGTTGCCCGTGTGGCATGTCAACGAATGATCCAGCTGGGCCTGTGTTCTTAGTCATGAGGCTGGATCTCTGGCTGCTAAGGCTGCCCAGTTTAGTTCCTCTGCTGGAGCCCTCTGACCAATGCTGAGGCAGGGGTCCGGCCCCTCTTCTTGCCTCTGACCTTCGATGAGCCCTCACTGCCTCTGCCCCATGTCCTAGGAGAGCCGGGTCAGAGGCAGCTGATTCACTGGGGGCACTTACAGTATCTGGTGGCCCTCCCCATGGCCCACCTGCACCGGTTACCACCCCTCCTTAGGGAGGCACCTGGCAGATGCCTCCTGTCATTGCTGGGATAGCACCCCTCCAGGCCTATAGGAGACAGAACAGAGAAAGGATGGGGTACTTTGGCTATTGAACAAGGTACTTAACTTCTCTGTGCCTCAGTTTCCTCGTATATAAAAATGGCCTTGAGCAAAATGGTCTCTTAGGTTTGTTTTGTTTTTGTTTCTTTGAGAGTCAATGAGATAATCTCCCACCTTGTACTCAGTGGGAAAGATTTGTCATAGTTTTTTCTGTTCCTAATAGGCTCTCCTTCATCTTAAGTCCTGGCACCATATTGTCTGTATCACCCAGTTGTCACGGACCAAATATACTCAGTTTATGTTTATAGAATAAATGACAGACATTTCTCCTCCTGTCGTGATTTAACTTTTCTTGTATAATGTCTGTATCCCCAGATAAATTATTAGCTCTTGAAGGAAAGACTATGCCTTTTATATCCTTCACCACACACATGCACATGCACACACACACACACACACACACACACACACACACCTGCGCACACACTGTCACACCATACTCAATAAGACCCTGGAAGAAACTCAGTAATTATTTTGTTGAATAAATGATTGCATGAATGAGTGAATCAACTTGTTGAGCATCCGGGAATAATAAAAAAATCAATGAATATTTATGAAAGGAAGGACTGATTAAGAGAAACACCTCTGTTCTGGGTACTTTTCGAGCCGCAGAAAGCATTTTAAAAAGGGAGCTAAAAAAAAGTCTTATTTTATAAGCCAGGAAATTGTTAATCTACTGAAATCACTTGTCTCTAGAAGTCTAGTGACCATCCAGCTCCAAATCCAGTTGGTCAAGGCTGGGGTGGGCCATGGCACCCCAGGCCACCTGCGCTATATTCCCACAGCCTTCTCCCTGCCCTTCACTGCCCTCTTATCCTTGACCCCTGCCAGGAACCCCCTCAGTGTGCCTAAGTGAGGCCTGCGTCTCTGTGACCAGCTCCATCTTGAGTTCTATGGACCCCACGGTGGACCCCTGCCAGGACTTCTTCACCTACGCCTGTGGCGGCTGGATCAAAGCCAACCCCGTGCCTGACGGCCACTCACGCTGGGGGACTTTTAGCAACCTCTGGGAACACAACCAAGCCATCATCAAGCACCTCCTCGGTAAGCACCCAGCAGGGAGGCCAGTGCGTGGGCTGCAGAGGGAAGCCGTCGGCTGGACCTACCTGGCCAGGCCTGGTTAGAGCAAGAGCTTGATGGAAGGGAAGACCAGAGGCTTTGGAGTCGATGAAGCCGGGTTAAAATGTCTGCCCCGTCACTCATTGTGTGGTCCAGAGTAAGTTACTTGTCTCTGAGCCTCAGTCCCTTCATCTATAAAAACGGGGCTAATACAGAGGGATGAAAGGTACAGCACAGGGAACGTAGTCAGTGGTACCATAATAGCCTTGTGTGGGGACAGACAGTAGCTCCTCTTGCCGTGAACACAGCACGGTGTGTAGGCTTGTCGAATCACTGTGTTGTACACCTGGGACTAATGTAACATGGTGTGTTGACTATACTTTAACTAAAAGAATTTCTTTTAATATTTCTTTATTTTGAGAGAGAGAGAGAGAGAGAGTCCTAAGCATGGACGCGGGGCTTCATCTCATGACTGTGAGCTGAAATCAAGACTCGGTGCTTACCTGACTGAGCCACCCAAGTGCCCCCAAAAGAAATTTTTTTTTAATGGGGCTAATAATACCCAAACTTCGGAGTTTTGAGAACTATACAGCACACGTGTAAAGGGTTCGTGCAGTATGTGCGGCGCATAGTAGGTTCGCGAGGACTGGTAGCTGTGGCCCTTGCTTTTGTGGCTTTAAGCTGTGGCTTAGTTTGGACCGGAATTGGCTGTGAGCTTTGAAAGTTGTGAGCCAAGGGAACCAAGGTGAACACACTTGGTCAGACTTTAAGGTTGTGAGCAGATGAAAGTTAGAACAGTTTAACTGAGAGTTTATGCATTGCAGGCAGGGCCGTCCCTTGGCCTCGTGGTGGTGGGGTTTGCACGATAACCGTCTAACTGAAGTTCTCCTCTTTGCACCTTGTTGGGCCTCGGACACCTCTAGTTGACCTTGGTGTTGGTGGTTTCATCCTTAGGTTAGAGCCCCACGCCCGTCTTGTTTGCAGGGTTAACCCTGGATAATGTTTGTTGAATTAACACCTGCCCATTGGGGTCGTCTCCCACGTGAATTCGCAACACCCACCACGACATAGATCCTGACTTGAACCCCTCTGCAGCTGAGACCTTTGCCATCCCTCTCCTGCTGACCCAGCCCCGTCCTGGGTGCTGGGAGAGGCTAGATCATGAAAAGCCATCAGTGACAGAATCTAGATTCACCGATTCAACAGATACTTACTAAGTTTTTAAAAATACCTTCAAGGTACTCAAAAGTAGGTAAAATATAAGAAGAGACCCCAAAGGGGACAGAAACCTTTCTATGAGACAGGAAAAAATTCTAACTTGACAATTACGAATCTCAGGCAATTGTGCCTTTTTGATGATGGTGAAAATAAGCAGACCAGGTTAAGGCGACCTATCGTTTCTTTCCTATGCCAGCCCCCGGGGGTGGAAGGAAGTGCCCTTGCTGCTGGGTGAGGCCCACCCACCATGTCTCCTTGGCCCGCTGTGGCTCCTGGGCAGGCCCCCCTCGGCAGCCCCCTCTGCAGTCCAACTTGCAGTTTGTCTCCCTGAGGATCAGAGCAGGGTAGTGTGTGGAGGTGGGGCTGAAGGAACTCAGTATGCCAGGGACAGCAGAGCCCCCGCCCTCTATATGCTGTCTAGGTATCTCTGAAAGGGGACACCGCCTTTGAGTTCAGAACTAGAAGTTCATATTTGCTTAAGAGGCAAATATGTCTATGGTAGCCAGATTAGAATTCAGGATGTCCCTTCTCTAGCACCTAAAGACAGCCAAGGGCTTGGCACAGACCAACAACCAATGCAGGAGAATAGTCCAAGTAGGAAACAAGATGGCCTAGGGCCTCTCCGTTAGTCACCAGGACCTGGGTTCAAATCCTGCCTCTGCCACTTATTCTGTGATCCCAGGTCAGTGACATGGCCTCTCTCTCAGGGCTTCTCCTCTCATCAGTATAATGGGAACCGTGCCTCCTCCAGGTTACAAAAATAAAGTGGGAAAAATGTATTTAAAGTGCGTTGCCAGGGCACCTGGGTGTCAGTCGGTTAAGCGTCTGACTCTTGATCTCGGCTCAGCTCATGATCTCGTGGTTTGTGGGAGGGAGCCCCACATCATCAGGCTCTCCGCCGACAGCACGGAGCCTGCTTGGGATTTTCTCTTTCCCTTTCTCTCTGCCCCTCCCCCACTCTCACACCCACACGCAGTCTCTCTAAATAAATAAATATAACTAAAAAAAAATAAAGCTCATTGCCTAGGCCGGGCATAGTGGGGCGGCTGCTGTGTATGTTAGTGTTGTAGTTATGATTCACCTTCGACCTTTGCACAGTCCTTTACAGTTTACAGAGCTCTTTTTGTAGATGTCGCCTTATTCGATCCTGTAGGTAGGAACGGGGAAGGTATCATTCACCCCACTTGATAGATGAGGAAACTAAAGTCCAGAGGCATCCACAGGACAGACTAGTAGGTGGCATGGCTGGGACTTGCCTGAATCGGGGCCAGGTGTCCTTCCCCCCACCGTCTCACCCCACCTCCTTCAGATATAAGGGGCGGCTATGACTCCCGCCCATCTTGCTGGCAGTGCGGGGCATTGAGGGTCTGAAGGAAGGAGAGAAGGAAACTGATGTTTGAGTGTCTGCTGCTTGCCATGCTGTGTACCAGGTCCTTTTTTTTTTTTTAATTTTTTTTTTAATGTTTTTATTTATTTTTGAGACAGAGACAGAGCATGAGCAGGGAAGGGGCAGAGAGAGAGGGAGACACAGAATCTGAAGCAGACTCCTGGCTCTGAGCTATCAGCACAGAGCCCGACGCGGGGCTCGAACTCACAGACTGTGAGATCGTGACCTGAGCTGAAGTGGGACGCTTAACCAACTGAGCCACCCAGGCGCCCCTGTACCAGGTTCTTTATATCCATTGCCTTCTTCATCCTCACAGCCTCCCTGGGACTTAGGAACTCTTGTTCCCTTTTTATAGATAAGAAAACAGGTTCAGAGACATTAAGGGACTTTGCTGAGGATACATTGCTGGTCCTGGATGGAGACGGGCTCCAGCCCTGGGGAGCAGTTAGCACCGAGAGGAGACGGAGAAGACAGGCAGAGAGGCCTTCTAACTTTCCAGTGTAGGCCCAGGACTGGCCCTCCTGTGTGGCCACGGCCTATGCTCCTGCCAGTCCTTATCAGGAGGACCTTGGGTCTTTGCCAGGACTGAGTCCATGCCCCATCCCCCATCCCCCGACCCTCCCCCCAGCTGGCAGGGGCCATGAGGAGTGGGCTCTAGTCCCATGCTCTGGCCTTAACATCCATCCTATCCCTGAGAGTCAAGGTGCAGGTGGAGAGCTGTGCTGTGCTGGGTACGGAACAGCCAGAACCATGCGTTCAAGCCCCTGACCCTGCGGCCGGGGTCTGGTAGGATCAGGAGGCCAGACTGCAGGGTTTTGAAGTCAGGCAGCCTTGACACGCTAGCTTATCACTCGTGTGGCCTTGGACAAGTGACCCGCCTCCTCTCCGGCTTAGTTTCGTTATCTCTAAAATGGGGGTAATGATGCCATCTAACCCAAGGTTACCATGAGTATGGGCTTATATGTGCTAGGTCAGCGTGCTTAGCACAGAGCTTGGCACCTAGTAAGTGCTCGCCAAAGCAGCACCACCTTCTCGGTGTCCTGAGTGAGCGCCAGCCCAGACCTCTCCCTGACAAGCCGTGCGACCACAGAGAAGCTACTGGGCTCCTCGTCTGTAAGGTGGGAACTGACTCAGAGCATTGATGGCAATGTTGTAAGGATTAGTGCGGTGGCTGAAGAAAACCTCATTATTGCTTATTTTATTTCTTTTAGAGGCACTGATGTGGACCTAGTTATTAGGGAAAGAGGTACAAGGCATATCCATGACCATGCTAGGTTGTTTACTTGTATTATTTTATTTAAGCTGTGGATGTATATACCCACTGTACAGATGAGACTCACAAATACCTAGGAAGTAGTGAGATTTAGCCCCGGAGCTGTGGGGCCTCAAACTTGCACTCTTTTTCTACTGACACCCCTGAGTCAGATTCACCATGCAGAGGCCACAGAGCAGCCTAGAAGCACGATTCACCAACCTCCTTTTTCCCAGTGGCAGCTTGATTAAGCTCTCCAGTCTAGGTGGGACCTGGCCCAAGCCTGATGAACACAGCAGGTGAGGTCACCCCCAAATCCTCCTGAACAGAAGCTTATGACCAGAAGGAATATCCTAGAGTCCCCTTCCTGCCAGGCTCACTCTTGGGAATTAGTCTGGAAGTGGCCCCTCACCTGTGGGCCTTGATATCTGGGATTTTGACACCTGGAAACCCCCGAAGGGGCAGGAGGCAGGTGAGTGGGTGACAAAAAATGCGGAAACATGGGCCAGTGCATAACATGGGCCAGTGCATTCCTGGGCTCAAGGCCAGACTGGTTTCAGCTTCTGCAGGACATAGGGGTCAGCCAGCTGGCCTCAGGAGCGGGGCCGGAGCTGATGGGGAGTGGAGTGTGCAGGGGGTGCCCAGGCTGGCCAAGCTGGCCTAGGGCAGGCTCCTCTGGAAGGAGAAGGAGCATTCAGAGTGCTGGTGAGTATTGTGTCAGCTGACCAGGCTGACCTTGGGCGAGCCACTCCTTTCTCCGAACAGTGAATTCACTCTGGCCCCCCCAGAGGATATCCAGGCAGACCTGTAGCAGGTGGACTGAAGTCTGCCAGATGCCACTGTGACATGTCCTTGCAGCTCACAGGCTGGGAGGGCTGACCTCAGCTTCATGGGACAGAGGTGCCTCACCCAAGAGACACTCTGCCACCCACCCAAGTTGCCGGCTTGGGCTGTCCTCGTAGGCCTTGGGGAGGCAAGAGCATGGCCTCCCTTCATCAGGGGAAGGATGCAGCTAGACCTCTCGCCCTTAGGCTGGGCCTTGCCCCAGGCTTTCCAGCTTGTGCTCTTAACGCAGATTATTCTGCCGTATGGACTACCTGCCTCACCCCTTCCAATCCTACAGGACTTTTCTCAAACCTGCTTCCTCCAGGGCGCCCGGGTAGCTCAGTCGGTTGGGCGTCCAACTTCGGCTCAGAACATGATCTCACGGTCCGTGAGTTCGAGCCCCGCGTCAGGCTCTGTGCTAACAGCTCAGAGCCTGGAGCCTGCTTCCCGGTCTGTGTCTCCCTCTCTCTCTGCTCCTCCCCTGCTCATGCTCTGTCTCTCTCTGTCTCAAAAATAAATAAAAACATTTAAAAACAAAAAACAAAAACCTGCTTCCTCCGCCAGGCCTTCTGTGGCTACCAAAGGGCCTCTCTGAGTTTGAGCTACAATTGTGCTCTATGTGCCTGTCATATTTACCGTATTTTATAAGATTAATGCATGCAAAATTAATGCCTGGTTTTTGTAATAATTTGAGCAACCCATACTCCACAAGGAATTTGTGGTCTCCCTTCTTTCTACCCCAGCGCCAGTCTGCCTGAGAAATAGAGACAGAATCATTCCATCAGTATTAAATTTGTCCATGTCAGTGACTTGGCAGTTAATCGTGTCGCCCTGTGATATGTCTTGCACTTTTATTTTGGTTCGTTTTCCCGGTAGCTGCTGTCTAGCTTTGTTGCATCTTCCCATGCGTATTGGAAACTCTGTGGACAAGCTGTGTCCAACACACTCTCCATCTGCAGCAGCGTGCCCGTCTTTCACGTTCTGAGGACAGGAGTGGGTGTCCAGGGCTTCTCCAGGTTGGCTGGACTGCTTCGGTGCTGCCAACCTGGAGGAAAGGAAAGGTACGCAGAGAGAGCTCACGTCCCTGACCTCAGCCACTCGCTTGTGGAACCTCAGGCACATTACTCAACCTCTTGCCTATAAATTGGGCGTGATAGTAACAACACCCGTTGGTGGAAACTGTTAGGACCAGATGCACACTCACAGCCACACCCACACAGAGAGGAAGCAGTTCGTTTTCTCAGGATGGCTTAAGAATGCTTGGGTTCAAATGCCAACGCATCGCATATAAGCTTTGCCTCCCTAGACAAAAGTTCCTTCCTCCCCCTGGGCCTCACTCTCTTTCCCCGTGAAATGGGGGATAGTATCACCTCAGGCTGTCAGCGTGGTGATGAGTAGAGCTCGGCCAGGACTTGGCCTGCAGTAGATACCAGTCGTGGTAATGGTCTCATCATTTACTATTGTTCTTCTGCAGAAAAAGATGCTTCGTTTATCTGCTCCCCCACTTCTGCTCACAGGATGGGGGCCTGTGACGGCCTGAACCGAGTCTGTGGTTTTATCTAAAACAAGTGCAGATCTTGCCCTGATGTGGAGTCCCACATGCTCCTGGCCAGATGGTCTTTCTGCAGCACAGGGACCACAGAACCACAGAATTCCCAGGAACCCCCATCTCTGCAGCCCACCCAGCTGCTGGAGATCAGTTTCCTCCCTGGGAGCAGTGTGGGAGAGGGTGTTCCAATAAAAACTTACAGAGGAAGAAGTGGGCCGATTAAATGGTGTGCTGTCTTTCCTCTTTGAGACTTTGGGGAAGTGACTGACAGAGTTTCTGGAACTCAGGGTCCCTGGAAGGAAGTACCCAGGCAATTGGGAGGCCTGTTGTCTGGCCCTGGGCTGCCAAATGATTTTCATACCGTGGGGGCCCTGGAAGTGCCGCCATATTCAAACATGGCCTCCATCTCCATCCTGGGAGCTATACTTTTGAGCAGCTAGGCTGCTCCCATGGAACCTTCTTCTGGAAAGTAAGCGCAAGCAGGGATGTCTCTGAGGAGTCCAAGGTTTTCCTCATGAGAAAACTAAATGTGGCTCATTTCACTCTGAACCAAAGCCTCCTCCCTCAGGCTGTTGTGATCGGTACCTTTCTTTGCAGAGCTCCCAGAATATTCCATCATTCATTCCTTTGTTCAGCAGTTAATATGTTATACACCAGCTGTGTGCCAGACATCACTAGGTGCAGGGATTGTGTAAGGAATAAGACAGCCCTTTCTTATGGAACTTATGTTGCAGCAAGGAAGACAGTAAACAGTAAACAAATAAACAAGTAAATAAGGAATGTTGTGAAGCATTAGGGCTTTGAAACCAATCACGTAGGATGCAGGGCCATGAAGGTAAGAGGCCACTGTCACTACACCAGTCAAGGAGGGATGGGCTTTCAGAATAGGGACATTTGAACCGAAACTTGAATTAATCATGAGAGAATGGACCATGTGGATGTGAGGAGAAGATTATTCCAGGCAGGACAGTGAGCACAGTGGTCCTGGGGCAGGGATCTGGGAGCAAGAGGGAGAGGGGCTGGAGACAGACCAGGGGGTGGAGACCCCCATCAAGGGCAGTGTTTCTCAACCTTTTTTCATCAATTGCCCCCTCCCTAAAAGGTTTTTTTCTGCCGGAAGCGTCCGACTTCAGCTCAGGTCATGATCTCACAGTTCGTGAGTTTGAGCCCCATGTAGGGCTCTGTGCTGACAGCTTGGAGCCTGGAGCCTGCTTTGGATTCTGGGTCTCTCCTCTCTGCCCCTCCCCTGCTTGTGCTCTGTCTCTGTCTCTCAAAAATGAATAAATGTCAAAAAAATTTTTTTAATATTTTTTCTGCTTTATTTTTTTTAGTTCAATTTCTTTAAAGAGATAAACTAAAACAGCTCATGCATTTCTCCCATCACCCCACCCACCAACTCTGACAACCACTTATCTGTTCTCTAGATCTACGAGCTTGGTTTTTAAAATATATATTATATGTAATATATTTTTTTAATTTGTCTTTGTCTAACTTCCTTCACTTAGCATAATATCCTTGAGTTTCATCCATGTCATCACAAATGGCAAGATTTCCTTCTTTGTTATGAATGAATAATATTCCTGGTGTGTGTGTGTATGTGTGTGTATACCACATTTTGTTTATCCATTCATCCATCAGTGGGCACTTAGGTTGTCTCAATATCTTGACTATTGTAAATAATGCTGCAGTGAACGTGGGGTGCATATGTTTTTGAGGTAGTGTTTTTGCTGACTTAGGGTACATATCCAGAAGTAGAATCGCTGGATTATAGGGTAGTTCTATTTTTAATTTTTTGAGGAACCTCCATACTGTTTTCCACAGCGGCTGCACCAATTTATATTCCCACCAACGGTGCATGAGGGTTTCCTTTTCTCCACGTCCTCACCAATACTTGTTATTTGTCTTTTCGATACTAGTCATTCTGACAGGTATGAGGTGGTCTCTCCTTGTGGTTTTGGTTTGCATTTCCTGATGATGAGTCATGTTGAACACCTTTTCATGTGTCTGTCGGCCATCTGTATGTCTTCTTTGGAATAATGTCTATTTATGTCTCCTGTCCATTTTTTAAAATGTATTTATTTTTGAGAGAGAGAGAGAAAGAAAATGAGTAGGGGAGGGGCAGAGAGAGAGAGGGAATCCCAGGCACAGAGCCTGACACAGGACTCGAACCCACGGACTGTGAGATCATGAACCGTGAGCCAAAACCAAGAGTGTGATGCTCAGCAAACCGAGCCACCCAGCCACCCCTCTTCTGCCCATTTTTTAATAAGATAATAATTTTTTTTTTGCTGTTGAATTGTATGAGTTTTTTATATATTTTGGATATAAGCCCCTTATCAGATGTGTGATTTGTACATATTTCCTCCCATTTAGTAGGTTGCCTTTTTCATTTTGTGGATGGTTTCCTCTGCTGTGCCCATACTGTCTTCATTAATCAGGGAAATCAGGAAGCATGATGCCTCCAGCTTTTTTCTCCTTTCTTAAGATTACTCTCGGGGAGCCTGGGTGGCTCAGTCGGTTAAGCATCCAACGCTTGATCTCAGCTCAGGTCTTGATCTCAGGGTCATGATTTCAAGCCCCATGTGGAGCCTACTTTAAAAAAAAAAAAAAAGATTACTTTGGGTATTCAGGGTCTTTCATGGTTCCATATAGATTTTAGGATTATTTGTTCTGTCTCTGTAAAAAATGCCGTTGCAATTCTGATAAGGATTGCATTGAATCTGTACATTGCTTCTGGTAGTATGGACAGCATAACAGTATTAATTCTTCCAGTCTATAAACACAGAATATCTTTCCATTTAAGCGTCTTCTCCAATTTCTTTCACCAATATCTTGTTGTTTTCAATATACAGCTCTTTCAACTTCTTGGTTAAATTTATTCCTATATATTTTATTCTTTTTGATGTAATTGTAAATGGGACTGTTTTCTTAATTTCTCTTTTTGATAGTTCATTATCAGTGTAGTATAGAAATACAACAGGGACACCTGGGCAGCTCATTCGGTTAAGCGTCTGATGATTTTGGCTCAGGTCATGATCTCATGCTTCATGAGTTTGAGCCCTGAATCAGGCTCTGCACTAATAATGCAGTGCCTGCTTGGGATTCTCTGTCTCCCTGTCTCTCTCTGCCCCTCCTCCACTTGCACTCTCTCTCTCTCTAATAAACTTAAAAGAAAAAAAGAAATATAACAGACTTTTGCGCATTGATGTTGTATCTTGCAACTTTATTGGATTTGTTTATTGGTTCTGACAGGTTTTTGATGGAGTCTTTAGGGTTTTCTGTATGTAATATCACGTTCTCTGCATTATAGCAACAGTGTTACTTCTTCCATTCCCTTTTTTTTTCAAAATTAAAAGACATTTATTCTCTCATTCACCATATTCACAGAGGAAAAGATTTATAACTTGTGTTTAACTTGATAGATTTAAGTATTTCTTCCTTTCCAATTCAGATGCCTTTTATTTCTTTTTCTTAGCTAATTGTTCTGACTACAGCTTTCAGTGCTATGTTGAATAGAAGTGGCAAGAGTGGGCATCCTAGTCTTTACCTGATCTCAGAGGAAAAGCTTTCACCAGTGGGTATGAGGTTAGCTGTGGGCCTTTATTACATGGAGGCACATTCCCTCTATACTTTGTTGACAGTTTTTATCATAAATGGATATTGAATTTTGTCAAATGCTTTTTCTGCATCTGTTGAGATGATACAATTTTTATCCTTCATTGTGGACATTGAACCATCCTTGCATCCCTGGAATAAATGCGACTTGCTTGTGGTGTATGATCCTTTTAATGTTTTATTGAATTCTGTTTGCTCATATTTTGTTGAGGATTTTTGCGTCTATGTTCATCAGGAATGTTGGCCTATAATTTTCTTTTCTTGGGGCATCTTCAGTTTGGGTATCAGGGTAATGCTGGCCTTGTGAAGTAAGTTTGGAAGAGTCATCTCTTCTGTCTTTTGGGCAAGTTTGAGAAAGATTGGTCCCTTAATTCTTTGTTGAATGTTTGGTAGAACTCACCGGTGAAGCTGTCTGGTCCTAGACTTTTGTTTGTTGAGAGGTTTTTGATTACCGATTCAATCTCCTTACCAGTAATTGGTCTGTTCAGATTTTCTGTTTCATCATGATTCAGTCTTGGTAGGCTGTGTATTTCTAAGAATTTATCCATTTCGTCCATGAAGTCCAGTAAGAATAGAAGAGATACTACTACCTACAGTTTACGTACTATATGTACACGTGAAAGCGTAAGATATTTCTGCTCCCTAAGAGCTAATTCTCTCCCCCTTCGGGGGCAGTATTGTCCCTGTTGAGAATGCACGACATAGGGTCTTATAGGCAGTTTTAAGGGATTTGTGTGCTCCAGAGTATATTTGAACTCAGAGTCATTCAAGACACTAGCTCTATAAAGTCCACACCCGGGGTTCCACCTCAGCGTCTACTAGACCGTCTCCAGCTAAAAATGTTGGAAACCGAACTGCTTATCCCCCTCCCCATCCCTCGACCCCTTGCTCAGGTCAAGGAAATGCAGTGGCATCTGAGACTCCTCTTTCTCTCATACTCCAACTGCTTCTCGCCCCTTCTCTGCTGTCGCCCCAGCCCAAGCCCGCACCATCGCTTACCTCGTCTGTTGCAGTGGCCTGCCACCTGGCCGTCTTGCTTCACCTCTGTTTCCCCAGTGCCTTCCAGGTCATAGATGCCCCACGGGAGAGGATGAAAGAGAGGAGAGGGGAGAGGGTGCTCAGGGTTGTCCCAGTGGGCTCCATGAACCAGAGGGAGGCAGGGGGAGCCATGGAGGAGCTGGACCTTCTCCCAGAGCTCCTGCCCCAGCCCGTGTCACTGTGGGAATACAGGGGATGTGAATGCCGATTCCTGGTGAGGCCTGTGCCCCTGGCCCTTCCTGCCACACCTGCCTCATTTCCTGCCCGTGCCAGTCTCCATCAGGCATTGACCTCATCGCCCTCTCGGCGCCCAGAGATGGCATCCTTCCTCATCAGACAGACACTGGGCTCCGTTCTCCCAGCAAATACTGCTGGGGGCTACTCTGTGCCCTCCTCTGAGTTCAGGCGAGGAAACGGACAAGTAGGACAAACTAGTGGGTGAAGCAGCCCAAGCACAGGCCCCCGTGTCCCCGCCACATTGAGCTCAGCCTTCAGCCCAGAGTTCAGGCAAGGGGTTCCCTGGGGCCTCCCCCGCCGTCCTTTCTCAGGGCCTCCTGTCCTCATAGCGTTTGCCCTCCGTGCAGTCAGATGCTTTGTGATCATCTCATTGCTGTCTCACCTACCAGCCTACAGGCCTTCTGTGGACAGACGCGTATCCGCATGGTCTGCTGCACTCTCCCCTGAGTCCGGCAGCCACCAAACCATAGGAACTCAATAAACATTTGTGAAAAAACAAGTGAATGTGAGATCCAGGGTGTGGAGCTCAGAGGAAGGAAGTTTGAACTCATTAGGGGCAGCCTCTCAGCGAAGGAGAGCGGGAGGGTGTGTGTGCCTGAAGGACACATTCTGACCGCCTAGCGATAATGCAGAGAAAGATGGGCACCTGGAACTCTCTAGAATGAGCACAGCCAGGCTGTTCCTCCGGAGCCTTTCTCTGGGCCTCTTATCTCAGTGGCCTTGGTGCAGCAGGGGAGGGAGATGCCAGGCCCTCTCATTGGCCAGAGTACACAGAGCACACTCCCCCATCACCGACCCTGGCATTTCAGGGTCACGGCCAGAGCCACATATGGAAGATGAGACGCTACTTTCGGGCTCTGGCAAGCAATGATGATTCTTTTGCTTTCCCTTCTAACAGCCCAGCTGCTGGGAGGCATTGTCATAGAAACAAGGCTTCTGGGGGGGGGGGGTTGGAAACCCCCCTTTTGCTTTCCCTGAAGTTCTGCTTCCTGAGTCTGAGGAGCAGGGAGAGGTCCAGCTCTCCCCATTTCTGCCCTCCCCTCTGGAAGGCTTCCTTTCGTGCCCCAGAAGGGAATAGGGACGCGCAGGTGTTTCTAGGCTTCAGCGGCATGGCAGGCTGTGGCTTCCAGGGCTGTGTGGACCCTCCACAGCCCCTCGTCACTCAGGCCCCTGGACCACTGTCTCTCTCAGGGTTCTGTCTCTGCATCTCCCTTCAGACTAGCTCAGGCTGGTCCCATGCCCTCTTCAGGGCCATCACCCCGACTTCAGCAAGATGGGGGTTGATGCTCTCTGACCAGAGAAAACCGTGGTGCTGGTTATGGTAAGAATTGGGGGGAGGGCAGGTGGGCTTTTGCAACAGGGCTGGGAGAGCTAAAGTGACCCACGCTGAAAGTCAAGTCAGGAGCTGACGGGTGCCCCTTGCACCACAGGCCACTCCAAATGGATACCTTTTCTCTAGATAGCATGCCCTTGTGCGCCTCTCGTGTTTCCCCAAACTCTCCAATTTCGTCCAAACCCAAGGCTCTTTCCCCTCATTTCTACCTGGTGAATAACTTCTTACCTTTAAAAGAACCAGCTCAGGGAGCCTGGCTGGCTTAGTCCGTGGAGCATACAACACCTGATCTAGGGGTTGTCAGTTCGAGCCCCACAGTGGGTGTAGAGCCTACTAAAAAACATTTTTTTTAATAGTTTTTTATTGTTTTTTACACTTATTGATTTTTTGAGAGACAGAGCACAAGTTGGGGAGGGGCAGAGAGAGGAGACACAGGATCCGAAGCAGGCTCCAGGCTCCGAGCTGTCAGCACAGAGCCTGACGTGGGGCTCAAAATCACAAACCGTGAGATCATGACCTGAGCTGAAGTTGGACGCTTAACCGACTGAGCCACCCAGGTGCCCCTAAAAAACATTTTTAATAAAAAATAAATAAAAGAACTGGCTTAGAGCTAGAGTCCCCCTGACCCCACCTCACCCCACCAAAGGGTGTGAATTTTCTTTGGGCTCCATAGCCATTTGCATTAACCAAAGCACCTCCGTGTCTCCCGGTCATTTCTTTGCTTGGCTGTGTTCACTACTAGACCATGAACTCCCTGGAGGCAGAGACTACCTGGGTCTTATTCATGTCTGTAAAACTGGAGCCAAGCCCAGTGCCTGGCACTCAATAGGTGCTCCATGTTGGGGCCTTCACGAAAGAACGTCTCCGGAGAGGCTCCATAGGAAAGATGGCCTCTGGGAGAGGCCTTGAAGAGTGTAGGATTTTGACAGTGTCCCATACAGGAGGGCCAGGGGGACGTTTTTCTTCGTGTGTTTTCTTGTCTGTTATCTGTGTCATCATACTAGAAAGGAAGAAGCACTGGGATGGGGACATTGTCTTTTGTGTCCCCGAAGCTTGTGCAGTACCTAGCACAGAGTGAGCATCTAGCATCTATTTAGTGGATGAGTGGATAAGGTTCTGCCAGAAAAGTCTTCATGGAGGAGGTGGGGTTTGGGGGAATCTTTGAAGGAAGCAAGAGAAGGAGTTTCTGGGTCCAGGAGAAGTGAATTTGAAATGAGGAAAGGTACGGGGCGCCTGGGTGGCTCTGTCGTTGAGCGTCCAACTTCAGCTCAGGTCATGATCCCGTGATCCGTGAGTTCGAGCCCCGCGTTGGGCTCTGTGCTGACAGCTCGGAGCCTGGAGCCTGCTTTGGATTCTGTGTCTCCCTATCTCTCTGGCCCTCCCCCATTCATGCTCTCTCTCTGTCTCAAAAATAAATAAACATTAAAAAAAAAAAAGAAATGAGGAAAGGTGACTGTGGAGCAGTGAGGAAGGGGTTCCCCAGGGAGGCAGCAAAGTGGACAGACAGAATTGAGGGGGTCAGGGACCCAGGCGTTATCTGGAGCAGGGCTCTGAGATGAAGGCTCAGGCATGGGAGCTCTGGCAGGTAGTAGGTCCTTCACGACCTGAACAGCAGGATGTGGTCACCTTCCCTGGGTATAAACAGGGCCCTGCCCTGTGCTGGTGCACGTACAGGAGTGTGGCCCTCAGCAGGCGGCTCCTGGACCGGGACACTGAGGACAGGGAGAGGGGGACCAAGGTCTCCCAGGCGTCCTGGTGTAAGGATAGAGGTGCTGACTGTTGAGTTAGGAAGAGACACGGCAAAAGCACTCTGTGTGAACTGTAAATCTGATGAACAGCCTGGACCCTCAGGGGAGAAAGGGAGAAGGAAACTCCTAGGGAATGAGGCCTTGGAAGCTTCCATTCAGCTCCAGGCTTTATCCTAAGAGAAGTCATCTGGGCTGAAAACCAAGACAGGCCTCTGTCCCACACACCAGGCGGGGGTGTCTGGGCCACGTGTTAGCCAGCAGGGAAAGCAGGGTGTCCTGGGTGGCCCATGCTGCCAGCCTAGGGACATGTCTGCGAACCTGCCTGGCAGACAGGGAGACACATGGTATGCTTTTCTTATTTGCACTCAGCAAAAATTAGGAAGCACCTCATTTCCCAGGATCTGCCCAGGGGCAGTCATATACCCGCTGTGACTGAGTCTTTGTGGCTACCTGACAGGGAGAAGTCCTAGGTCTTTTTATAGCTGAGAACACCGAGGCTCTGAGAAGGACTCCCTCAGTGCTACCCACTGAGCAACTGAGGGCGTGTTGCAAACTGCTATCTCTTGTCATTCCAGAAAATTCCACAGCCAGTGTGAGCGAGGCAGAAAGGAAGGCCCAAGTATACTACCGTGCATGTATGAATGAAACCAGGATCGAGGAGCTTAAGGCCAAGCCCCTGATGGAGCTGATTGAGAAGGTGAGTTCTTGGAGCAGGCTCTCATGGATCTCTTCCAGCCTGAGCCACCTGCCTCCGCCCCTCTGGCTGCCACCCCAGCTCTCAGGTACCACTGGGGCCTGGCAACCTCACGTCTCCAACCACCACACCCAGCTGGACTGTAGAACCTGTCGGGGCTGAGTGTGTCTGAGTGTGTGTGTGTGTGTGAGTGTGTGTGTGTGTGTGTGTGTGTGTGTGTGCACGTGCTCATGTGTACGCATGCGTCTCTGTGGGTGGGAATATCTGTATTTGTGTCAGGGTACGCGTCAGCACCTGTTGTGGATGTGTGCCACACGTATGTATGCCTCTCTGCATCTGTGTGTGGGATGGGGGCCGTATTTATAGAAAAAGCATTTCTCTACCTTGTTGATTCCCTTTCCGCAGAGGGTGTGTTTTTGTGAAGAGGGGTATGTTCCAGAAGGACCAACTGAAAGTCTCAGATCTGAAGCAGAACCCCCTCCCCCCCGCCCCAGGGCACCTGGGTGGCTCAGTTGGTTGAGCGTCTGACTCTTGATTTCCGCTCGGGTCCTGATCCCAGGTAGTGGGCTCAAGCCTTGTCAGCTCCGTGCTGAGCGTGAAACCTGCTTAAGATTCTCTCCCTCTGCCCCTCTCCCCACTGTCTTTGTCTCTCTTTAAAAAAAAAAAAGAAGAAGAAGAACCCTCTCCTCCCCCATGAGGAGGGCCCCAGTTACCCCAGGCCTCCCATTCTCTCACAGGGGAGGACTCTTTCTTGCTGGGCACCTCCCAGTCAGCCTTGGATGGACTCTGCAGGGGCTGCCTATGACTGGCTAGGCTGCCTGACACCCACAGAGGGTGGCCATGGATGTTTCCCAGCTGTCTCATTCTCCCTCAGGGCCCTGCCTCCTGGCTTGGCTCTGAGAAGTCATTGCAGCAGGATGGGGAGCTGTGGACACCGGAGACCAGACAGTCCTCCCCTCTGGCACTGGTCCCACATGCCAGTGTGTGCCAAGCCAGAGACACCGAGGAGATTACAAAATCCCATCTCCGGGGCACCTGGATGGCTCAGTTGGTAGAGCATGCGACTCTTGATCTCGGGGTCGTGAGTTTGAGCCCTGTGTTGGGTATAGAGCCTACTTGAAAACAAAACTCCCAGGGGCACCTGGGTGGCTCAGTCGGTTAGGCATCTGACCTCGGCTCAGGTCATGGTCTCACGGTTCATGAGTTTGAGCCCTGCGTCGGGCTCTGCACTGACAGTGTGGAGCCTACCTGGGATCCTCTCTCTCATGCTCTAAATAAGTAAATAAATAAACAAACAAACAAACAAGTAAACTTAAAAAAAAAAAAAAAAAAGAGTCCAAGCTCTGAGAGACACTAGAGACCATGGCTTTATCAACCTTTTTAAAAATACGGAGACTTTTTTTTTCCGTAGGCACAATTGAATTTTGTGCACAACTGAATCCACATGAGTCAGTATTCAAAAAGTGAACAGGGTGTGGGAGAAGTCTCCTTTCCATCCCCATCCCCAAGAGAGCAGCTGCCACGTGGATTCATTGCTCGCTCATTTAGGGCAAATCTCGTTCCACCCAGCATCTCCTGTTGCTGGTCAGACACACTCGACGAAGACCATCCCTTTCATTTGCTCTTGAGGCTCAGAGAGGTCAGATGACTGCTCCGGGTCACAGAGCAAGTCCGTGGCAGGAGCAGAATTCACACCCGGGTCTCCTGCCACCTGTTCACCTCCCCCTTCCCTCTCTCTGCCCGCAGCTAGGGGGCTGGAACATCACAGGTCCCTGGGACAAGGACAACTTCCAGGACACCCTGCAGGTGGTCACCTCCCACTACCGCACGTCTCCCTTCTTCTCTGTCTACGTCAGTGCCGACTCCAAGAATTCCAACAGCAACGTGATCCAGGTGAGCTGGCCTGGGTCCCCAGGAAGATGAATGGGCATGTTTTGCATTTAACCTGTTCTGAGTTTTGCAAGCGCCGGAGTAAGGGCAGACTTGCCCTGGGCGACAGGCCTCTGGTTTCTGGGCCTGGATTATTTCTGGAGACTCTGAACCGTGAGATTTTTGTCAACAACAAGTCACGAAAGAGCAGGCTGCCGTCCTCGGGTAGGTGGGGTCAGTGCAGCACAGACGGGTCTCCGGGGTTCTGATCGGTCACCGTGGGCCCCCAGAGTGATGCCAACTCCTGGACACAGCTAAAGCCCCCTCCCGGTTCCCTCACCTCAGCCTCCGCCCTTTGTGGCTCTGCTTGGAATGGCTTGGAGTCCCTCTCTTCCTGCCGGAGCCTGCCCTGAACTTTGTATCGGCACCCCCAGGGAAGCCCCGGCCCTGATCTGCCCACCCTCAGATGAGGAAGCGAGGAGCCCGGGCTGGGGGCCGTGAAGGCCGAGTTCCCATCCAGTTCTGCCTCTCACTCAGCATGTGACCTCGGGCAAGTGCTTCAACCGCTCTGAGCTGCAGTTTCCTTCCCAATCAAACGAATTGTAACAACACCTCCTCTAGGCTCCGAGAGTTGCTGTCAGGAACTGACCCTCCCCTACCTGCCAGACCCTCAGCACGTCCTCCCTTGGCTCTCTCCTTTGAGTCCTCATTCCAGCTCTGAGGGCTAGTCATTATTTCCCCTATTTTCCATGCGAAGAACCTAAGGACCAGAAAGGTTCAGTGACTTGACTAAGGCTACAGGGGTCTTAACCACTGCACTGTCTTGGGAAGTGTTTAATTAAGTAGAAGTGCCATGCCAAGCCTCAGAGGTGTTTAGAGGGAGGGTGGCTCTAGCCCTTCGGAAGGGCCCAGAATCCCCGTGTCCGGGCAGCTATGCAGCCAGACATGTGTCTGTTCCCACGCCGGCTGGCCCCACCCCAGAGGGGTCCTCCGCTACCAGCTCCTGCTCTGGCTGGGACCCAGGCCGGTCCTGTGTTGCCATGTGCCAGCTGTCCCCACAGCAGGCGGTGTGTATGTGCGACAGGAGACCCCCTGTCACTCCTGCCTTTCTCTCCAGGTGGACCAGTCTGGCCTGGGCTTACCCTCAAGGGACTATTACCTGAACAAAACTGAAAACGAGAAGGTGAGTGTGCTTCTTCAGAGAGAGTGGCTCCCAGCCCACACCCTGTGACGTTTTACCCTCTCAGTGTCCCCTCCGCATCACACCTGTGTGGGTCTTTGAAGCTGGAGTTGCACTGAGGAATCAGTTATCTGATGGATGATAGATAGACCCTGGCAGAAACAGACTAGCTGTTTCCCATTCAGGCATCGTGGGCACAATAGGCAGGGGATGGACAGGTGTCTTTTGTCCCCACTGTAGAGTAAGACAGCAGTAATGGCCATGGCCATCTGTGGGTGCTAAGCCTCTTATATACTCACCTCTTCCCCCCGCCCCCCCAGTAACCCCACAGATACAGAACGTCTCTGAACTTCATTCACCTCATCTGCCATGTGGGTATTATTTTTACCTTGCCTTTTATAGAGGAGAGAACAAGGCCCAGAGATGCTAAGTGACCCGCCCAAGGTCACATAGGGGTGAGGCTGAGATTCACATCCAGACCTACTAACTCCAAAATCCATGCCTCTCATGATGTCCCAGAGAAACCTCGTCTGTGGTTCATCGTGTCTCCATTCATCCTGCCCACTTGTATTGGGCGTGCACCTACCAAGTGCCTGATGCTGGGGGGAGAGTGGGGACTGAGACAGTCATGGTCCCCGCTTAGAGTCTAGCAGGGGAGGCAGACGTTAATGAACTAACCACCCAGTTGGAGGCATAATGACAAATTGTGATAGCTCAAGGGTGAGCTGAGAAAGTCAAACACGGGAACCTAATTCGGATCTGGGGACATGGTAGAGGAGGGCAGCTCAGAAAAAGCGTGTTGTAAGAACTGAAGGTTGGTCTGTGGGTAGCTTTCCCATGATGGGCGTCCGAGCGGGAGTGTGGGTGGGGAACAGCAGGGACCCCCACCCACTCGAGCACCTGAGGGCTTCGTGCCGAGTTCCGTGGGCAGCCGGTCTGCGGACTTCCCGCACTGGGCTGGCCCTGCCCCACCCGCCACCCGTGTCCAGCGTGCAGCAGGTGACACGACTGACAGACTGCGGGTGCTGGGCCCACAGGTGCTGACGGGATACCTGAACTACATGGTCCAGCTGGGGAAGCTGCTGGGTGGAGGGGACGAGGCCACCATCCGGCCCCAGATGCAACAGATTCTGGACTTTGAGACGGCACTGGCCAACATCACCATCCCCCAGGAGAAGCGCCGGGACGAGGAGCTCATCTACCACAAAGTGACAGCTGCCGAACTGCAGGTAACGTGAGCTCCGGTTGACGTGGAGCCCGGGGCAGGCGCAGGGCTTCAGGACGTAGGGTGCTGGGCTGGAGCTTTTATACCCACTTCATCAGGTCCCCAGAACAACCCTAAGGAGCAAGGATGGTTGTCGCCCCAGTTCACAGATGGGAAAACTGAGGCTCAGAGAGGCTAAGTTATCTGCTGAAGGCCACATAGCTTTTCTGTAACAACAGCATTTACCTGGGGAGGCTCTGTGGTCATGACGATAATAGCTCACACTGATTGGGCATTTCCATGCTCAAGCCCCAGTCACATCGAGCCTGGTGTATATACAGCAAACAATAGACCTGAGAGGTGGGTTCTGTAGTCACTTCTCCCTTTTCCAAGCCAGGAGGTTAAGTGACATGTTCAAGGCCCTGAGGCTCCCTAAGTGCCAGGGGAGCTGGACATTGGACTCACGCGTGGCTCATGGCATCTCTGTTCTTGACCACGATCCCTGGCAACCTCCTGGAGGTGAGAGGGGGTTTCTCTCTGTTACCGGGTGTAACCCATTGGAAAGCAAGTGGCCCCTCTGCTGAAGGCTGCCCCCTGGTGGCTCCTTGAGGCTTGCAGGTGGTGAGTTGACTGCCAGTTCCGTTTTCCCAGTTCACTGTGTGTTGGCGTCTGGCTTTATCCCAGGTCCCCAGGGTCGCAGAGGAATCAGCAAGGTGGCCTTGGCCAGTCTTCCTGTTTCCTGCCATTGCCTAGGAAGGCTCAGTGAGGCCTGCTTCTCCGCTGGGGAGGGTGACTAGGCCACTGTGTAGGGGTTCTACCGAGATGTCTCCTCCCTCCTTGTCTACCTTGACCAGCCAGGTCCCGCCCACCCATTGGAGTTGGCTCATGCGCTCTCCTTTCAGAAAGAACACCTCGGTCCCTACCCTTTTTCACCCTCCATTCCTTGCTCTGACAGGTATAGGGCCACCGTCAGGGCCTTGCTCTGGAGGTACTTCCAGGGTAGAGAGGAACACCAACCAGGAAGCAGTCCCAGACTGCTGAGTGCTCTGGGTGAAAGAAGGAGGGCACTAGGACCCGAGTAGGGGGAAGTCAGGGAAGATGAGTGGGATGTGTGGGAGAGGATGTCCCAGGTGGAGATACAGCCCAGGCAAAGCTGGGATGAAGGTGAGAGAGTCTCTTCTGGGTGCCAGCTGCCCTTCGGGTCCCCGGAGGAGCTGGCATCGGGGTGAGTGGTGTGCGTGGGTTGTTACAGACATCAGCAGCCTGTGTTGGGGACCATCTGGCACCGTGTTGCCACTCTGAGGCCCGGAGGTCAACGGAGATGCTGTCTGTGCAGTGTGATTTGGTTTGCTCCAGCTGTCCACTTCTCAACGCAAGAAGGGCCCCAGCAGCAGCCCAGCCCCCCACGGTGGCCATAATGCCAACCGACCACCTCCAGGGAAGCAGAGGAGACACAGTAGCCCTGAGCACATCTGCCCCAGCGTGGCTTCCGGGCTCTACCCCAGGGCACCTTATAACATTGCTTTTGCTCTGATCTTCGAGCAAGACAGGAAAGGCTTTTCCTCCCCCGCTGCTGCAGAGCCCTCCAGGTAGGGCAGGACTTTAGCAGAGGTACAGGCCCTGGGCTTGGAGTCAGAAGACTGCTCTGGCCCAGCCCCACTAGGAGCTGTGTGACCTTGGGCAAGTCACAAGACCCCCACGTGAGCCTTTGTTTCCTTCCTCACTCATTCACACCTGCTTTATTCCAGAACACAAGAGACAAATGAGAGGCAGCCCCTGTCCCCATAAGGTGCACTGGTTCTTTAGTCACAGAGTTCTTTGAGAACAAGTTGAAAACTCTGGAGTGTCTCCCAGGGGAACAGGGCATGTGTGCATATTAAAAAATTATGTCTAGCATTTAAAAATTAAGTCCTGGACCCCTGAAACCTAGTATCCTCCAAAAGAATCTCTTCCTGGCCTGCCCACAGGGCTTAAGAGGATGAGATGAGACAAAGGATGAGATTTCATTTTGTAAGCTCATGTGCACAATTCAAATGTACTGTAGTAATCGTCATTCGTGTCATTCCTTTGTTGTTGATGATGCCAGCCCACGTCTCTAACACTAAACCAATTTGATTTATTCCAGCCTTGGACAGAGAAGGCCTTGCTATTCCCTGGTAGCTGGAAATTTGGTTTTCTTCCTATACCCCAGGTGACTCAGGGAAAGGTGTGCCAGCCTTCACAGTATGTGTCCAGGCTAACCCCACCAGAATAGAGTGGTTCCAGGCCAGCCCCCATCAGAGTCTGAATTCAGAGCCACAAATCAGACATCCTTCTGTTCCTTCTCTGGGGGCCTGAGGCCCTTCTCATTCCTTTCTAAGACCTTCCATATCAGAAGTTGTTTGAGGGGTGCCTGGGTGGCTCAGTTGGTTAAGCGTCCGACTCTTGGTTTCAGCTCAGGTTGTGATCTCACAGTTGCATGAATTTGAGCCCCGCACCGGGCTCTGCGCTAAAAGCATGAAGCCTTCTTGGGATTCTGTCTCTCTCCCTCTCTCTGCCCCTCCCCTGCTCGCTCTCGCTCTCTCTCTCTCTCTCTCTGTCTCTCTCAAAATAAATAAACTTAAAAATTAAAAACAAGAAAAAGTTGTTTGAGCATGAGTCCTGTCCTCTGCTCTAAATTCTCCAGCTGAGATCATGTTTGATAGCATCTTCCTTTTCTCTCTTATTTTGCAAGCCTACTTGAGCTGGCTGGTTGGTGACCAGCAGTACTCTTTGGCTGCAGGTTTGGAAAATAGAGCTGACTGGTGTGCCCCAAAGGATTTGAGTCACAAGTGGAATGTCCCAGTCAGTTAAAACAGCCATCTCTATGGAGACAGATCTAGGCACACATGTTTAAGTTAGGCGTTCACTAAAGCAAGATTGAAAATGTGAAAATTCTGTTCAACACACACCTTATCTGGGGTTATGGGAATTTGCCTGCATGGAACACCTGCTCTCCCTGACGAAACAGGCGTGTGTCAAGTGCACAGGGATTTATCACCACCTGATGTCTGTACCCTGATTAGAATGTTCCAGTCGCCTGCAGTTTGTGAAGCTCTCGTTCATTGTGTAAACCATGACATTTTGTAAACCTGGTGAATTTCCCAGGCGTCTTTGCCAACAGATCATGCAGGCAGGTGTCTCTAAGCGTTGAGCCCTATTTGACCGTCTCACCTGGACACCTCCCAGTTTTGCAGCCACAGAAATTGTTAAAGAGAAGCCCCAGAGGTTACCTGCCTAGGGGATTCTTGCCAGAGAGAAAGAGTTAATGGACAAGCTAGGGGGAAAGGCAGCTCAGGTTTAAAGAGCAGGCCATCCCCACAAGGTACAGAGCAGCCAACCACGGTGAGGTGGGCGGGGGGGTGCAGAATGTTGTCCCCATTTTATTTGTATTTATATTTGTGTTGGGGGGGGCCCATTTTAGAGAAAAGCTACAGAACGGCTTGAGGTCCCAGAACAAGTTCATGGTGAGGACTCTGATCCATGTCTCCTCTTGGAGTCGGGTGGGCAGGGATGTGCGGGAGCCCGCCGGGCACGCCTCTTTGGAATCCTGTCTAGAGCATCTCTGACAAAAACCACCACAGGTAGTTTGCGGTAGGTCCTGATGCCACTACGAATCGCCTCCCTGCCCCCCCAAGAGCTGGCACACCGCTGCCTGTGGGAGCTGACCTCTTCTGTCCTCGGAGGTCCTTATTCCCCAAGAGCTGAGTTGCCCTTTGAAACCAGAGAGACGAGGGAGCCTAGAGTTTAGACCTGCACAGTCACTAGCTAACTACGTGAACTCAGAAAGGTCACCTTAGCTCATCTGCAAAGTCGGCATCTGTTAAGGGGAGGGCTTTACGACTGCTTTCTCACTGAGGGTATCGTAGGTAGTTACCAACAGGTTATAGGTTCATCTGATGTTGTAGATTGATTTTACATTGTACATTATTGATCGATCTTACCATATGAAGGCCGATTGTAATGTGTCTCTTGCAGCCTTTGTCTTCAGTTCTGCCCTTTTGCAAGGGAACAGAGAATAGAATTTATAATCCTTCAAGCCCAGGCCCACGCTTGGGAGACCTTGAGAATGATTACGATAGTTAATATCGATTGAGTGCTTGTTAAGTGCTGGCTACCATTCTCTGTGACTGACACATATCATATAACACAGTATATGTTTGCATCTTGTAAAATTACAGGGCGAAAAAGTAAGAACAACAGGTCGTGTGGGAGAAATAGGACTTAGAGAGTTCCAGGGCCCTGCAGTTTATGAAGCTCTCATTAATTGTATAAACAACTCCAATTAGATTCAAAAGTTGTGCCACTTGAAAGACATCACGCTAAGTGAAACAAACCAGTCACAGAGACAAATACTGTATGGTTCCACTTACACGAGGTAGCAGGAGCCGCCAAATTCATAGAGACAAAAAGTAGAATAATGGTTACTGGGGGCCCAGTAGGGAGGGAACTAGGGGGGATTCTTGTTTAATAGGTGCAGAGTTTCAGTTTTGCAACATGGAATCTGGAGATGGACGGTGACGGTACTTAATGTCGCTGAACTGCATGCTTAAAAATGGTTTCGATGGTAAACTTTATGTTTGTGTATTTGACCACAGTTAAACCCAGAAGTTGTGCAAGTTTGTAACCAAAACAATAACTGGAACCTGGAGAGAGCTCAGCACGCCTGGAGGCTGCCTGGCGGGCAGTGGAGGAAGGCTGTTGTGGACACAGAGACCGTGCAGGCAGATGGGCTCTGTGCAGTGGGGCTGCTGCCGCTAGGCGGGCTGAGAGCAGGCTACCTGCTCGAAGCTGGGAGTTACTCGAAGCCGGAGTGCAGAGGGAGCTCTGGCATCGGCCGTCGTTTTAAATGATCTTACGGGCACCTGGGTGGCTCAGTTGGTCAAGCATCTGACTCCTGGTTTAGGTTCAGGTCATGATCCCAGGGTTGCAAGGTGGAGGCCCGTGTCGGGCTCTGTGCTGAGGGTGGAGCCTGCTTAGGATTGTCTCTCTCTCTCTCTCATTCTCTCTCTCTCTCTCTCTCTCCCACCCCCTGGCCTCTCTCCCCAGCTCATGCACTCTCTCTCTCTCTCTCTCTCTCTCTCTCTCTCTCTAAAAAATAAAAATAAATAATAAAAAATAAATGATCATAAAATAGAGCTGACCAGCCAGCCTCCTGTGCATCAGCAGAGCGGGGGACTTTTCCTTTCTTGCTGGAGGTTGTCAGTCTAAGCTTATTTTTTCAGATCCCGTGCCCAGGAAAAATCACCTGTGGCCCGAAGCATTTGCACATTATACTGCTATCATTCTCGAATTTACCGGTCGTATAGCCTAATCACCTAGTAATTGGTATTATGGAAGTGCATGTTGAATGGAACAGACAGCATTAACCTGTTTAATCCTTACACTAACCCCATGGCGTGAGTTCTGTTATGATGAGGAGATCCCTTTTCAGACGAGACCCCGAGGCACAGAGTGGTTCATCCACTTACTCAAGGTTACACAGCTAGTAAGTAAGAGAGCTGGAATACGAACCCAGGCGGTTTGGCTCTGGACGCTACACAGCTTTCCGTTATAGGCCCGTCTGGGCTCAGTTTCTTCATCCATACACTGGGGACAGTGGCGCCTCCCACCGAGGCCTCTCATGAGGTCCCGCTGAGAGAAGACGTGTGAGTCGTTTGCAGTGGTACCTGGCACAGGAGGGGCTTGCAGAATGGTAGCTACTGCTGCTGTCACTGTGTCCCCTTTATTCCGTCCCAGCTCCGTTTCAAGTTGAAGTTGGTGTTTGGCTCCTTAGAATTCTGTCGAGAGCATCTCTGACAAAAGCCAGAGACCTCAGTTCGACATCTGCACAGGGCGCTGTCCGTGCCCAGCTCTTCGGAGGCATGGTGCCGCCTTCCTCGGAAGAGCACCCTGGAGCCTTGGGCGTGGAGGAGAAACAGCCCAGCCAGAGTCACACGGTCTCTTCCCTTCCAGGCCTTGGCGCCAGCCATCAACTGGCTGCCCTTTCTCAACACCATCTTCTACCCCGTGGAGATCAATGAGTCCGAGCCTGTTGTTGTCTACGACAAGGAGTACCTGGGGCAGGTCTCCACCCTCATCAACAACACGGACAAATGGTAAGGGACGGCCAGGCAGCCCTTGGGGTCACACCCTCCCGCTGCTGCTGCTGTCCTCTTCTCCCGCCAGATAGGTGTGGCCAGCGGGTGACAGACTGACTCAGGAGCGTGGGCCCTGAGGAGAGGCAGCCCTTCAAATCCCAGCCCCTCCCCCCACCAGCTCTGTACCCTTGGGCAAGTTTCTCGCCCTCTCCTGGTTCATGCTCCCCATCATAAAATGGGGCTGGAAACAGCACCTACCTGGTAGGGATCCCAGAACCGGGTGAGAGTATGACTTGGAATGGGGCTCGGTGAATGTTCGCTCATATTTGTAGCTAATACTTCTGATTTTTTTTCATTTTAAAGATTTTTTGGAGAGGTTTTTGAAAACTACAGAAAAAATAGAAAAAACTTAAACTTACCCAAACACTGCTGTTGATTCTATGGGGTGTGTGTGTGCGCACGTGTGTGAGGGAGAGAGAGGTGAATTTTCTAATACATGGTTCCTTTTTTCCCCATTGTTGTGACCACATGTGTAATCTGCTTTTCTCTTGACCTTTGTCGAGAGCATTTTCCCCATGTTATCCCGCACTCTCTGTGGACCTCATTCTTCACGGCTGCACAGTATTCCACCAAGTATACATATGATTATTTACTCAACCCTTCCCCTATTGTCAGACATTTAGGTTGGTTCCAGTTTGAGGCTAGATGCTCACTGTTGTGAACATCTCTTTGTACCAAGGTGGCTTCTTTGCAAAGGTGACAACAGCCACAGAGGATTCTCTGTGCCCTGAGGGAGGGGGCAGTGAGCTCTTTCACGCAGACCATGGAGGAGCTGGCCAGGGCTTCCTTTCCTGCCCCTCCTATTCTTAAGGCCCCTTTCCTGACGCTGGTCCTCTGGCCAGGACATCTCCAAGCTGGGGACATGGCAGCCTCCTCCCTGCTCCAGCCCAGCAGTACACAGCATCCAGGGGGCATCTCCATGCTGCTCTTCCACGGCTTCCAGACAAAAAGCAGCTATGCAACAAGCGTGTATTGAGGACGTGTGATGTACAAATCACCTCCCTAGGCACTGAGGGGTTTTCAAAAGAGGACCCAGGCTCTGCCTTGAAGAGCTGACATTCCCAGTAAGTGAGCAGTAACCTGCCAGACTGGGGCAGGTCGGGGAAAGAGCCTGCTAGCCGAAGGCCGGTTCTGAGCGCCCCCTAAAGGTCAGTGGGGGAAGTGCTGTGATGCTCTCAGCTCTGGACCCTTCTGAGCGGTCTGATCTCTTGCCCCAGCCTGCTCAACAACTACATGATCTGGAACCTGGTGCAGAAGACAAGTTCCTTCCTTGATCAGCGCTTTCAGGACGCCGACGAGAAGTTCATGGAAGTCATGTATGGGACCAAGAAGGTGAGCCTCTGTGACTGCATTCCTGTGCACGTGCTGAGTACCTACTGTGTGCCAGGCCCTGGGTTGGAGGCTCTTGTGACCTTAGTGTCCTCTAGGGCCATGGAACTCATGAGGGAGGATCTAAGCTAGTTGGGGATGGACAGAAGCTTCCAGAAGGAGATGATTACATCCAATCTTAAAGGGTAAAGAGGAATCTTAGAGAGTTAGCTACTTTACGGCAAAAGGTGGCTTCTGTTTTCTTCCTTCCAACTCCTTCTCGATGCTGGTGATAATAAACGCTTTCCTGTAACTCCAGTGATCTTAATATCCCTATGAGGTGGGTGTGATCATCATCCCCATTTTATACAGGGGACCTCCAGTAATACTGCTGCTTCTCCATAAACATAAAACACTCGGTGCAGCACCTGGTTCATGGTAAGTCCGCACATGTGTTCACTGCTGTCGTGCTCCCTGGCCCCGAGGGCCCATTCTTCCAGAGGTCCCAGGGCTCCAGGACCCTCACTCCCCCCCTTCTCAGGGCCCCACCCTAGGTGGGAAGTTTCCCAGACACTTCCACTTTTTCCCCAAGGAGGTCACCCTCTCATTCATGTAGCCCACAGACATGTATTCATAGGACATGAGTCCCTTGTGGGAACACAGAGACAAGTGAGGTGGCATCTGTGCCCCAAGAGCCCACATCGTGAGGTCCTCATATGTGCTGATGGGACGCACACCAAGTCATGGCCCCAGGGAGGTGCCCCAGCCATAGACCAATAGAGGGCGAGGTGCTAAGCTTACCCAGTGCAGCCACCCAGGACAGCAGCTAGCAAGACCCTAGGGGACGAGCAGAACTGGCTCCGGCCGCCCTGCCCCATGGCCCTTCCTAGAGTCCAGTGTAGTAGACAGAGCCGGATAAGGGCTGGCAGAGAATGGTGGGATGTGGGTGCTGGCCTCCGGTCCTAGAGTTCATCCTGGGAAGAGTTCTCCTTTTCTTTACCCTCCCCATATATACCCACCTCTGGCAGGAAGGGGACGGAAGGAGAGGGTGGCTGGGAACAGGCCCTGCTCCTGACAAGAGGGGCCTCTGAGGGCACCAAAGGACCTCAGCCATGAGAGCCACGTGGCCCTGCAGAGAAGGACCAGGGGAAGGATTGGCTGCTTTGCTCAGCTGACCCGCCTTCTTGCTCCACCTGTACCTACCTTGGACCGGCCCTGGGTGAGCCCTGGGTCACAGACATGACGAGACATGGACTCTGTCCCCTGGAGCACTTGGCTTCCCACGGGACTTTATTCAGGAAGGGTCTGACCAGGACTGGGGATGGTAGTTACAGAGATGCCTCTGTGTGGGGATCATGTACCTGCATCATTGCTTACCCACTGGGTACAGATGAGGAAACAGGCTCTAGGTGGTGAAGGGTTTCCCAAGTCACCCAGCAAGGAGGCAGCCAAACTCCAATTCAAACCCAGCTCTGGATGACGGCGACATCTTGGCACTTTCAGCCACTCGCTAATGCTAACGATGATCATCATCATAATAAAAGACATCATTACTAGATGTTGCCTTTTGTAGGCATTATGTCACCAAGTTCCTATAACAGCTCTGTGTGTTCGGAACTATTATCATCAGCCCATTTTATAGATAAAGAAACTGAGGCTCCATGAGGGGAAAGGACGATTCAAAGTCACACAGCTCATTAGTGGCGAGTGGGTTCTCAAACCTAGCACAGTTGATTCCACAGCCCCCACCCGAACTCTGCTCCACTCAGCCTCTGCTCTGCAGAAGCCAGAAGTCAAAATTGAGCTTCCTGGTGGTTGCCAGGGGCTGGGGGCAGGGAGGTGGGCATGGGGAGTTGTTCAATGGGTAGTTGTTCAATGGGTGTGAAGTTTCACATTTGCAAGATGAAAAGTTCTGGAGATTGGTTGCACAGCAATGTGAATATGCTTAGCACCACTGACCTATACACTTAAAGCAGCTGGAATGGTAAATCTTCTGTGTATTTTACCATGATAGGTAGGTAGGCAGGTAGGTAGGTAGATAGATACATAGATACACAGGGAGAGCTTCCCTGGGCGAGTCTCAGAGTGCAGAGTGCTGCTCTAATCAGTGGGATGCTAAGAGCTGGTGGAGCCCAGAAAGGCTTTGCCAGAAGCCAGGGCAACTGGGAGCCCCTAGAGGTGGGAGGCTGTGAGCCAGGGTCACGATATGCCCCATGCATGGTATACGGAAACAGCCCAGAACTTTGGTCAGAAGATCTGTGTTTGAAATGCTTCTTCTAACCATACAGCCTTGGGCAAATCACTTCATTGGAGCAGAAGACTCAGTCTTCCCAAATGTAAAAAGGAATACTTAATCCCTGCCCTGCCCTACTGACCAGGGCACCGTCTGGGATTACACAAAGGTGTTCCCACAAAGTCTGTCCTAAAGGCTAAAGCACTCCACACCCTGCACTTTATCTGCAAAGAGGAGCACAGAACCTGCCTCGTGGGGTTATTATGAGGATTATATGAGCTGTGGCCCACACCCGATAAACACTCAGCTGGCACACACTAGTCTTGCTGCCATTGTTGCTGTTATTATGTGTCTGACTCTCCCCCTGGGTGCTCTGGGCGTTTCTATTGAGCCCCTTGAAGGCAGAGCTCACGGCTGATTCGCCTCTAGGTTCCAAGCACCTAGTGCTCTCAGGGTGCAAAAGAACTGCCCAGAGAGCACTGGGCATGTGAATGAATGAGTGAGCGAATGAATGAATGGGTTTATGCAAAAGCTCTCCTGAGAAGGCAGTAAGACTCAGCCCCTGACTCAGCCATCAGGGCCTAGGGCCCCCACGGAGCCTGGGAGTTCGAGTCTCCCTCCCCCCCAGTCCTGACCTTCTGCGTGGGTGGCCTCGGCCAGATCTGGGCACAGCCATGTCCAGCTGTGGGAGGGCACAGCATCTAAATGGACACATGGGTGGGAAAGCTTAAAAGAACTTGGGCCACACAACTTGTGGAAGGCTGAGATGCCTTTTACTTCCTCCCCTTCTTCCTTCTTTCCTGGAAGAAATTTCTTTAAGGTAGAATTTACGTACCGTAAAATGAACGGGGTACACGAAGTACACAGTGTAGCGAGTTTTGACAAATGAAGTCGCCCATGTAACCAGCACCCCAATCGAGATAGAGAACATTCCTGTCACCCACTTATCCAGTGTCCTTGGAACAGAAGGTGCCTTCAGTCCCCCAAGTGGGTGTGGACAGGTGTGGGTGGAATTGCACACTGTGGGCTCTTTCATGTCTGGCTGCTTTTGCTCAGCTAATGGCTGTGAAATGCATCCATATTGTGTGTCACACTCCTTCCGGTTGCCAAGTAGTGTGGTGTTGTATAAAAATACCACATTTTGTTTATCCATCTGCCTGTTGGTGGGCATTTGCTTGTTTTCAGTTGGAAAACTATCATGAAGCAGGCTGCCCCAAGCCTGGTGGTTGTTACCACCTGTTCTTCAGGGTCAGGAGGCCACACAAGGGATTTACACGAGCAGGGTGAGCAGGGCCACCACTCATGATCACGGGGACCATGCACAGCCAGCAGGCTGGTGGGGCAGGAGAGCAAGCGGGGCTCGAACCAGCGTGGGTGTGCTTCCCCTGAGCTCTGTGGGGCTACGGCCTAAGGCCACCCATTTCCAGCTCCCCATAGGTGCCCTGGGGGCTGGTGGGCTGGTGGGCTGGCAGGCTTGTGGGCAAGACCACAGGCTACCAAGGCATCTGCGTTCTGCAGCATCACTGTGCTGGTCCTTCCTCTAGGAGGCTTTAAATGGGGTTGGGTCCTGGAGCGTCTGGGTGGCCCAGCCAGTTAAGCGTCCACCTTCGGGTCAGGTCATGATCTCACAGTTCGTGGGCTTGAGCCCCGCATCTGGCTCTGTGCTGACAGCTCAGAGCCTGGAGCTGCTTTGGATTCTGTGTCTCCCTCTCTCTCTGCCTCTCCCCCACTCATACTCTGTCTCTCTCTCAAAAAATAAACAAACATTAAAAAAGAAAATGGGGTTGGGTCTGGCCTTCTCGGAAGGTTTTCCTGTTGCACAAGAATAGACGCAGTAATTTCTCAAGTCTTTGCCACCAGGATTCTTAGCCTCCCCCAGGGGGCAGGGCGAGGTACAGGTGGGGGGTGGGGCGTGCGATCAGGCATGTCAGAGTTCTGTCACTGTAACACCCCTCGCTCGCTGTGGGACCCTGGACCGGTGACTTCCCCTTGCAGAGTTTCTGTGTCTGTTTCCTCATCTGTCAAGGCCCACATCCCTGCCTTCCAGGTTCGTTCTGATGGCTCCTTAAGATACCATTTATGACATGCTGTACACAGAGCCTGGCATTCAGGAAATCATAGATGGCAGCAATGAGGAATATTCTGTGGCCTCTTGATCTAGTGCCTAAAATAACTTCCACTGCGTCAGAAAAGGTCTCCTGGAGGTTCTGGAAGAAGCAGCCCCAGCCGCTGCTGCCTCCTGGACGGACAAGGGTTGGGAAGAAGGACAGGACCAAGTAACCCCTGTCCCTTGTGTTTCCAGACCTGTCTTCCCCGGTGGAAGTTCTGCGTGAGCGACACAGAGAACAACTTGGGCTTCGCCCTGGGCCCTATGTTTGTCAAAGCGACCTTTGCGGAGGACAGCAAGAGCATAGTGAGTACCTCGTCTTGCACGCAGGCTGTGACATCGCACCTGCACTAGCCCTTCGTGAACCTGACAGCCCACACTTCTGTCTGCTCTGGACCTTTCCTACTCCGGGCCAGGGCTCCAGCCTTAACTCAAAGTTCCTGTTTTCTGAAGCCTTGAATGCCAGGAGTTATTTGGGATAGCTCTATAATTGAGTGGCAGGCACTGTAGCTGTATTGCCCTTTAACCCCACAAGGCCATTCCCGCCATCTCTGCCTCTACCTCCAAGGGGAATGAGGGGCCCAACGAGCTGGTGTTGGCAGAGCAGCTCTGGCCTGGAGGGTGACATTTTTCTTACCCTGTGGGTGACGGGTTTGTTCTGGACACACAGAGGAACATCATGGCTAAGTGTGTGAAGACAGCCAGGCCCCAGTCCAGATCCTGGATCCATCACCTCCTGGTGGGGTGACTTGGGACAGTTTTTCTCCCTTCACCGTTAACTTGGAAGTGGGGCTGTCCATCCCACTTGGAAGTGGGAGACAAAATGAAATACCGCACACAAAACAAGGGCTCAGTGAGTGATAGCTATTATATTATTATTATTATTATGTTATTGTTACAGTTTTTGTTCCTGATTTTAATTATGTAGATATTATCTGCAGTCAGATGTTAGCAAAGGGAGACTCCCATTCCTTAGGCGACTCGACTCGCCTGTGAGCAGCTGATACAGAATCTTCGTCTAGTTCTGTCAGCCGTCAGCCCCTCTGCTCTTTCTGCTGCACGACTTCCTCCCCCCGCTCTAGCATCTTTGGCCTCCGGGTCTGCCTGTGACATTATCGCCCTCAAGAGAAGCTGGTCATCTCCAGCCTGAGCACAGCATTGCTGAGACTGCTTCTCAGAACTCGGGTTCTGTAGATTTTAAAACCCATTCCATCAGTAAAGAAATCCTGTGGGCCAGTAAGTCTGAGAAAGACTAATAAGACTTTTACACTCTCCAGAAGAACCACAGTGCATGTTATACGCCAAAGGTTCTGAAAAGTCCTGCAGAGGAGAGACTTTTCCAGCTTCCCCAAAGCTTGTCCTACGCATATTTGGCCATGGAGCTCTGTTTATGGAGGTCCAGTCTTGTCCTGCAGGACTTCAGTGTTCTGAGGAACAAGGTTGGGGAAGTGGCTGGGGCTCCCTTCTTCGCCCAGCACTCACAGCCTGAGGTTTTGAGCTGTGATCTGAGTTTCGACTCTGGCCCGGGGCCTCCCTTCTGCCTGGGGTGTCTGTCCAGTGCCCAGCCCTCACTGGTCAGCTTCTCTCTCCTCAGGCCAGCGAGATAATCCTAGAGATCAAGAAGGCATTTGAGGAAAGCCTGAACACACTGAAGTGGATGGATGAGGACACTCGGAGATCAGCCAAGGAGAAGGTGAGGCTGGCCCGGTGCCTGAAGGGATGGCTGAGGCTTCCCGCCCGTGGGGCCACAGCCACGGACGGAGGAGGGTGCGTGAAGGGAGACCAGTCCCAGCTAGTAAGCCCGGCGTGGATGCTGTCCTGCCCTCAGGGGCTGAACAGTCCAGCAGGATGGAGGGACAGCCTTGACCACATGATTGCATTAATAACTGGGTAAAAACCGACCGTGTTGAGCACGTGAGAGAAAAATGCAGGGAGATGTGACATGTCTAACGAAGAGGGAGGGACTTGATAGAATCCAGCGGGGGACAGCCAGCAGAGGCTTCCCTCGAGACGTGACATTTAAGCAGAGGGCCAAAGGGTAAGTAGAAGTCGGGCAAGAGAGGAACCTTTCCAGAAAGAGATGTGGAAACCCCAAGCAGGAGGACCTGCCCGTGTCCCTTTGGTCCAGAGCCCGAGGCCAGCCAGCCCTGCTGAGCGCTCAGTGTCCGCCGTATCTCTCCTGTCTAGGCAGACGCAATCTACAACATGATAGGCTACCCCAACTTCATCATGGACCCCAAGGAGCTCGACAAAGTGTTCAATGACGTGAGTGGCTCCCACCCTGCCCCCTTGCGTTCCCAGATGCCCCTGGAGGTCCGCAGTTGGGGACGAGCAGAGGCAGGCTGGGTCCAGGTGGGATGCTGGAGGCACCTTGACTGTCAGGACATCTCAAGATGCGGTGGTGGGAGGTGTGGGGATGGGTTCTCTGCTCCTCCCCTCCTGGGCCCGCCTCCCCCGAGCCTCTGTCAGTCAGTGCCCAGCCCTCCGTGCCAAATGGTGCCACGTGCCCTGCCAGACACTCCATTTCATGGGCAGCTCCATTGGATGAGTGGGAATCATGGAGGTGAGCAGACCCTGGAAGGCACAGACAGAATTGATGCCCCTAAAATATCAGGGAGCCCCTCATACCACCTTTTCCTTCCCAGGCCCCCAAGTTGCCTCCTCTCCCCAGGGGCCTCCCCCACCTTCCCAGAAAAACCTGGACCTCATTTGGACCTTAAATGCTAATGGGAAAGAGGAAGCATGAATCCCAAATGCACATTTAAGCTTAAATGAGGCAACAGGGGTGCTTGATATATTCCTGGGAGTTGGAACTTTTGGCAGGTCATTCCTTTAAATGGATTGTATTTCTGCCCTGAAAGATAGTTTTATATCTTTTTGTGATTGAAATTTGTGAATTCAGGCATTTTTGCAATTATAATAACCTCTCATCATGGCTCTATTTAAAACCCAAGAATATTAAAACTACTTCTGAGAATATGGGACTGACTCATTCTGCAGCGTGTTTCCTTCAGAATAATTTAAGATGCCCCAGGGTGTCACAATACAGGATCCAGAGGCTCTTGCGGACAGCCCACAGGATCAGAGTCCTGTCCCCAGGGCCCCAGCATCTTTCCAGAGCCCTGACGAGAAGCCAGAAAGCCCTGGAGCCGATCTGAGGGAGAACCTTGCCCCCTGAAAAGAGCTGAAAGGCTGGGCTGAGTGCTAAGGAAAATGTGCAGTGATGCCTGTACCCTGACATGTCAGAGACAGATCCCGGCTTGATTCATGTGCTATCCAGAGTGGTAGCTACAAGCCACTACTGTTTAATTAATTAAAATCTAAATACATTAAAATTTAATTAAATGTAAAAGTCACACTAGCCACGTTTGAAATGCTCAGTAGCCACATGTGGCTGGTATCTACCATACGGGATAACGCGGGCATAGAACATGTCCCTCATCATGGATTGGACAGCACTGGAGGGATTTCCTGCCTAAGGCCCAGGCGCTGCTGCAGGCCGTGATACTGCTTGGTATCGAGCGGTCCTGGTGAAGTTCTTACCGTGTCCTCGAAAGGGAGAGGGGAGGGTGCCGGGCCCCAGCAGGGTCAGGGCCAAGGCAGGAAGCCACCAAGCCTGCAGTCCCGAGCCCTCCATTCCATCCTCTGACCTGTGGACCCATCCCTTAACCTCGTGGGGTCTCAGCTTCCTCAGTTTTAGAAGAAGGGGTTTGCCTTTCGAGGAGCCGGGGGGCCTCCTGGCCTGGGTACGCTCTGATCTTGTAATTTCGCTTCCTCTTGTCCAGTACACGGCAGTTCCGGACCTCTACTTCGAGAATGCCATGCGGTTTTTCAACTTCTCTTGGAGGGTCACTGCTGACCAGCTCAGGAAAGCTCCCAACAGAGACCAGTGAGTCCCTGGGCCTTGCTGGGAGGAAGTAGCTCCCAGAACACAGGGTGCTGTGGGCTGAGCTTGCCTTTGTCGCACATGCACCACGTGCCCACCGTGACTCTCCTGAGTGCCATCTGAGGAGTGGGTACCGTGGTTTTCCCACTTTTCAGATGCAGAGACCAGGGACCAAGGAAGTGTGCCCAGCCAGGAGCTGGGACTGGCCCAGGTCTGTGTGCCCCCGGTGCCCAGCCTGTTGGCAGAGTAGTGGCCTCTAGACTTGAGTGGCCCGGCCTCACGTCCTGGTTCCACAGCTTCAGTGTTTAGAGCCTTTGCCTTGTTATCTGCAGATAAGATGGGAGGAGCCCATGGACAGTCAAGTGTGAGAACTTCGCAGGAGTGTCTGGCCCAGAGGAGGCCCTCGGTTAGGGAGGATTCCAGACGGGCCCCCAACAGCTGTGGTTCCCAAACCTCACTGCATATCAGGACCCTCTGGGGAAGTTGTGTGTGTGTGTGTGTGTATGTGTGTGTGTTTTCCTGAGGAAGGTTTTTTTTTTTTTTTATGTTTATTTGTGAGAGGGAGACTACGCATACGCACGTGGAAGGGGCAGAGAGAGAGGGAGACAGAGGATCCCAAAGGGACTCTGCGCTGACAGCAGAGAGCCCAATATGGTATTCTAACTCACGAACTGTGAGATCATAACCTGAGCCGAAACCAAGAGTTGGACGTTCAACCCACTGAGCCACCCAGGCGCCCCTCCTGGGGAAGTTTTTTTAAATACAGCTTTCGCCTGGACCTCAAACCTTAAAATAATCTGGAATGAGCTCTGGCATCTGTCATTTTTTGAGCAGTCTCCTTGGAAAAATCTTCTGTTGTCAACGCAGCTCTAGTTCTCAAAATAAGCTCCCTCCACGCCGAAAACATTTTGCAGAATAAATCTTAACCAAGGTGGAAGCAGCTTCTCTTTGCCTCTGGTGCCCCCTCGTGGCCAACCGAGGTTTGAACATCTCTGTTTCCTCTGTCTCCAGACTATGGCACAGATACTGCCACAAGGTTCCGAATTTATCTGAAGTCTTTAATTTAACTTAAAATTTGTCATTTAAATTCTGCCTCCTGCCCGTTCATGTAACCATGTGTTTTTAAAAAATATGAATTTTCAATTTCCCAGTATCTTTCCATGGCTTCAGTTACCCACCAACACATCTCTGTGGCGCTTACCTGGAGGAGACAGAGTGAACTGTCTAAGCTCTTGGAGAAAACGTCCTTCCTGTCTCACTCTGCTCCTTTTTTTTTTTTAAGTTTATTTATTTTGAGAGAGAGAGAGAGAGAGCGCCTCAGTGGGGGAGGGCAGAGAGGGAGGGAGAGAGTGAATCCCAAGCCGACTCCACATTGTCAGCACAGAGCCTGATGCAGGACTCGAACTCACAAACCGTCAGATCATGACCTGAGCTGAAACCAAGAGTTGGACACAACCAACTGACTCAGGCACCCCAGCACTCCACTCCTTACTGAACTTCCCCCCCCAATACCAGAAAAATTATCAAGTGGACAGATGTTTCTACCACTAGGTTCCCTTCTACATTCTTTGTTTTTAAATTTTTTTTTAGGTTTTATTTTTTTAACTAATTGTGCACCCAACATAGGGCTTGAACTCACAACCCCAAGATCAAGAGTTGCACGCTCCACCCACTGAACCAGCCAGGCACTCTGCCCCACTTCTACACTCTTGAAAAATTATTGGACCCCAAAGAGTCATTTTTATATGGCGATTATATCAATTTATTATAAATGTTATTAAAAGGAACTATTTTCTTACAAAATATTTAGTGAGAAAAAGGTATTATTTTACTTTTTGCCTATTTCTTTGATATCTGGCTAAATAAAAGACAGCTAGATTCTTTATCTGACGCTGTGTTCAATCTATTGCAATATCTTGTTTTGAAATATATAAAGAAAACCTAGCTTCATGCAGACACGAAACTGGGAAAGGCAAGAATGCTTTAGTAGTCCTTTCTGATACTTGTGCACACTCTTTGTCGATACTACACCAAAACTCAGCAAGTAATAATTTGTTAAAGGTTAATCGCACTGTGGAACCTGAACCCATAGTCATGAACTTTTCCTACTCTGTTACACTGACACCCATCAGTCTGTCTTGCACTTTGAATGGATCTTTTAGCCAGCCCTAATTTGTCACATCACACATCGGTCATTTGGGAAACAATGGCCCCGCTGACTTTTACATACCTTCCCCCCAAATCCACATTTGTTCATATCACTGTTGACCTCCTGAGAAAAGTCTTTAAGTATTGGGAAGCTGTCGAGTTTGGAGGGACTAATACAAGTTCTTGTAATTTTACTAATTAAGTAATTAATTTTGCTTGAAACTTCAAAGTTTCTTTTTAATTTTTAAAAAATTCTGCGGCGCCTGGATGGCTCAATCGGTTAAGCATCTGACTTCGAATCAGGTCATGATCTCAACGGTTCATGAATTCAGGCCCCTCATCAGGCTCCGTGCTCATCGTGTGGAGCCTGCTTGGGATTCTCTCTCTCTCTTTCTCTCTCTCTCTCTCTCTCTCTCTCTCTGCCCCTCCCCAACTCACAATTTCTCTCTCTCAAAATAAATCAATAAACTTAATTTTTTTTTTTTTTTTTTTTTAGTTTTTTAGGTTTTATTTTTGTAAGTAAGCTCTATACCCAAGCTCTGTTTTTGTAAGCAAGCTCATAACCCATAGATCAAGAGTTGCATGCTCTGGGGGGCACCTGGGTGGCTCAGTCAGTTAAGCATCTGGCTTCAGCTCAGGTCATGATCTCACAGTTCGTGGGTTTGAGCCCTGCATCAGGCTCTGTGTGGACAGCTCAGAGCCTGGAGCCTGCTTTGAATACTGTGTCTCCCTCTCTCTCTCTGCCCCTTCCCTGCTTGCGCTCTCTCTCTCTCCCTCTCTGTCTCTCAAAAATAAGTAAATATTTAAAAAAAGAAAAAAAGATGTTCCTAAATGGGGCGTCTGCATGGCTCAGTTCAGTTAAGCCATTGACTCTTGATTTCAGCTCGGATCATGATCTCACAGTTCGTGAGTTCGAGCCCCCATTGGGCTCTGCACTCACAGTGTGGAGCCTGCTTGGGATTCTCAATCAATCTCTCTCTCTCTCTCTCTCTCTCTGCCTCTCTGCCTCCCCACCCACCCAAAATAAGTAAATAAACTTGAAAGAAAGAAAGAGAGAGGGAGAGAGAGAGAGGAGCAAGGAAGAAAGAAAAATGTTCCCAAATGGAATGGGGCTTTTTTTCCTGGTGAGGAGCACGGTGACCACTGGAGCAGCTGGTGCCCCTGTCTTGAGTCACACTTAGGCTCCAGCAACTTTACCCACTGTTGCAAATGTCAACATGTCACAAAGGCAAATAACGATTTAACATTATCATGAAAATAGTTTTGACCTTGCAGACCACCCCCCCAAGGGAATTGAGGGCCCCTCCCAGTGTCCACAGACCAAACTTTCAGAGCTGCTTTGCAGCAGTGGCCTGCCTTCCTTCCTTCCTTCCTTCCTTCCTTCCTTCCTTCCTTTCTTTTTTAATTTTAATGTTTGTTTTTGAGAGCATGAGCAGGGGAGAGGCAGAGAGAGAGGGAGACAGAATCCGAAGCAGGCTCCAGGCTCTGAGCTGTCAGCACAAAGCCCGACACAGGGCTTGAACTTACAGACTGTGAGATCATGATCCGAGCCGAAGTTGGATACTTAACTGACTGAGCCACCCAGGCCCCCAGCCGTGGCCTGTCTCTCTTTGTAAGAGGCTCACTGTTCCTCCGTGTGTGTGACATCGGATTTCACCAATCCCTTGTCTGCAGACACTTGGGGTTTTTCTGGTTTTTCCCTCCAAAACAGTGATGCTAAGGATGTCCTTGTACTTGTGTGCACTTGGGGCCGGGGTTAAGGCTCCTGATATCCTCCAGACTGGCTGACCCCACCTGTGTGTCCTTGCAGGTGGAGCATGACTCCGCCCATGGTGAACGCCTACTACTCGCCCACCAAGAATGAGATCGTGTTTCCTGCCGGCATCCTGCAGGCGCCATTCTACACCCGCTCCTCACCCAAGTAGGATGCTTGGGGTGCTCCCGTCCCGTCTCCTTCCCCTGCCCCTCAGTGGACGCCCGGCCCAGCCCTGTGGCCCACAGCCACACTGAGTGCTCTTTGTCCCACTGGCCCGGGGAGCTTGGGACATCCACTCCCCCCCCACCCCGCCCCGTGCTTCCCTCCAGGGGTCTCCAGGATCCAGAAGCCCTTGCAGAGTGGGGATTTGGGGGCATGTCATGGAGTCAGGAGCTCCATCTAGGGGAATGCCCCTCCAATGGTATCTTAGAGCCATCACGGCCGGGGAGGTGGAGGGGTGAGGGCCCTGTCTCACACAGACAAGGTATGGGGCCCTGAGTTTGAATCCCAGGTCTGCTCTTTGCTCACTGTGTGGCCCGTGGACAATGTGATCAAGCCATTCCAAGTGGTTGCTCATTCATAGATCGGTCATTAATGCCGAACCCTTTTGAGGGGACCAAAGAGGACAGTGCCGTTCTGTGGAGCATCACATACAATGCTTGGCACCCATTGGGCACAGGCTGACCACAGCCCGCTTGCCCAGCCTCTCAGTGGCCTCGGACTGGCTGGAAGTTCAAGCTGCAGCCATGTCCCTGCAGAGCTCCACAGGACCCTGCTGTTTCTCCAGATACAGGAAGCCATGTCCCCTTGTGACATCACCCTCGCTCTTGTTTCCTCCCCTCCAGGGCCTTAAACTTTGGTGGCATTGGTGTTGTCGTGGGCCACGAGCTGACTCATGCTTTTGATGATCAAGGTACGACTCCCTGGGGCCCCCTTCAGACCGGGCACATTGACTCCTGGCCCCAGTGCTTCTGCTCTGCTCTCGTCGCTTCCAACAGTCTGGAGGCAGATGGATCTGGGTTCAGTCCTGGCCCTGCCTCCCATCATCTGAATGAACTTTAACAAATCCTGTCATTCTCCAGGCCTCCTCGTCCTTGTCTGTGAAGCGGGCATGGCAATTCCGACCTCATGGGGTGATTGTGGGGACTGTGTCAGACACAGGGGGTTCCTGGAAGGTGTCCCATACTCAGGAGTAGGTGTTAGTAGTCCTCAGGGAGCACAATTTCTCCTCCACTCCAGAGACTTCTCTGGCCCCACTGCCAGCAGAGGAGTTGAAGTCATTCGCCTCCTCATCAGAAAATGTCCAGAATTCTCATTCCCTCCTGCCTTGGGGATTCCAAGGCCAAAAAGGAAGAGGCGGGACTTTAGAGGCCGGGGCCTGTCTGTGACCCCAGTGCTGCTGACTCCATTTACCCCTTCCTGGGCTCAGGGAACAAGGCTCTTCGCCAGCCTTGACAATGACTCCTGCTCCACTGAAATTGTGGACAAGCTGACCCTTGGCCTGCATCCCGTTCCTCCATTCTCTCACCGCCACCTGCCACCCAGCCCGCCTGGCTCATCCTCCCAGCTTCTCTGGCCCCCAGACCGGCACCATCTCCCCAGTGCTGGTGGGTAGAAGGGAGGTGGGTGGGTGGAGCCATTTCTCACTGGGAGGAGAGGCTCCGTTAGCAGCTACGCGTGCCAGCTCTGCCTCTCCTTCCCCTTGACCTGAAGCTCCCTTCTGAACCCACAGGACGAGAGTACGACAAGGATGGGAACCTTCGGCCCTGGTGGAAGAACTCGTCCGTGGAGGCTTTCAAGCAGCAGACCGAGTGCATGGTCGGCCAGTACAGCAACTACAGTGTGAACGGGGAGCCAGTGAACGGCCGGCACACCCTCGGGGAGAACATCGCCGACAACGGGGGCCTCAAGGCGGCCTATCGGGTAAGCGCTCACCCCCCGCACATGCCCCGGCCCAAGTCTGGGTCTGTGCAGGTGTCTCCTCAGTAAAGGGTCATTAGAGACCAGCTTGGGCAAACTGTAGCCACTCCATGAGCTGTTTCCCCGTCTGCAAAATGGGCGAGAACTGATGGAGAAGCTTGTGGAAGTCCCTAGTGCAGAGCGTGGCACACAGAGGGCTTTCCAGCCTTAAGTCTGGCCCAACTAGGAGACATAGGAGAGGGCTTAGGCTGGACCTACCTGACGACCTTTTCCAGGAAAGCCACCACTAATTCAGACAGCAGTGGACCCGGGAGGGAAGGGGAGGGAAGGGACACCGTCATGGAGCCAGTTCCGGGTTCAAGTCCTGGCTCTGGAGTAAGTCACTTAGCCTCCTCGAGCCCCAGTGTGCTTGACTGTGAACACCTACTCCCTACATCGCTGGCGTGGCAGAACGTTGATACAGATAGGGGCATATGGGTGGCTCAGTCGGTTAAGAGTCCGACTTCAGCTCAGGTCATGATCTCGCAGTTCCTGGGTTTGAGCCCCACGTCGGGCTCTGAGCTGACAGCTTGGAGTCTGAAGCCTGCTTCAGATTCTGTGTCTCCCTCTATCTCTGCCCCTCTCCTGCTTCGCTCTGTCTCTCTCTGTCTCTCAAAAGTAAATAAATGTTTAAAAAAATTTTTTTAAAAAGAAAGTTGGGCACAGAGTGACACTCCGAAAGGTCAGCTGAACTGGAAGGGAGAGAGAGCAGAGGCCACGAGAAGAGAAGGAGATGTCTCTCAAAAGAGCAATACAGAGCCTCCTTCTCGCCGTGACAGTAAGAGCAGAAATAAATAAATGAGGTGCCATTTATTGAGGCCTTATTATGTGCCAGACTCTGCTCAGTACCCCCACAGTTTTACCATTAGGTAGTACAGCCCCCATTTTGCAGGTGAGGAAACTGAGCCCAGAAACACTCAGCAACCTGCCTGAAGTCCAGGAGTCAGTGAAAATGTACTGAAAACCTTCTGCCCACCATGGGCTGCCTTAGGCACTGGAGATTTTGTGCCAAGACAGACAGGAATCGTGCTCTCACAAAACTCACAATTTTGTGGGGCAGGGGAGGGGGAAGAAAGCCAATACACAAGTAAACAAATAAGATAATTTCAAGTACTGATAAGATGAAGAATATAAAATAGGGCAAGGTAGTGAAAAATAAGGGGGGAGGGTGGTCAGGGTAGGCCTTCTGGAGGGGATGACATTGGAATTGAGACCTTGAATGACGAGGAAGAGGCAGGGAAAGCTGGAATAGAATAGTACGTGCAAATGGACACAGCCCGGCGTGGTCAAAGACAGGAAGACAGGCAGGGGTGGAGCGGAGGGAGGGGATGTTGGAGGAGTGATCGGGACCAGAGCTCACCAGGTCTGGGTCAACGGCTTAAGGAGCTTGGGTTTTGTTCTGTACAATGGGAGCTGCCGCATGATTTTTTTTTTTTTTTTTAATTTTTTTTTAACGTTTATTTATTTTTGAGACAGAGAGAGACAGAGCGTGAACGGGGGAGGGGCACAGAGAGAGGGAGACACAGAATCGGAAACAGGCTCCAGGCTCTGAGCCGTCAGCCCAGAGCCCGACGCGGGGCTCGAACTCACGGACCGCGAGATCGTGACCTGAGCTGAAGTCGGACGCTTAACCGACCGCGCCACCCAGGCGCCCCCGCACGATTTTTAAAAAGAACAATGACACGATCTAGTTTATCCTTTAAAACAAGGGTCAGCAAACCTACACCCTGTGGGCCAAATCCAGCTTTCAGCCTGTTTTTGTAAATAAAAAATTTAGGGGGACACAGCCAGGCCCGTTCACTTCCACGTTGTCTGCAGCTGCTTTCACACTGACAACGCCAGAACTGAGTACTTTCAACTAGACCCTTTGGCCTCCAAAACTGAAGCTATTTACTTCACGGGAAAGTTTGCCAACCCCCGCTTTATGAGGATGGCTTAAGATGCTGTGTCAGGAGGGGATTGGAATTGGACCAGCTCGAGGCAAGGAGTCTAGTTAGAAAGCTGTTGTGAGATTATCCGGCAAGAGAAGGGATAAAGCCATGACAAGGGTAAGAAGTCGTCAGATTTGGATTGTTTGGATGATTGAAAGAGAAGCTCGGGAGGCCTGGCTCCCTCGGTCAGAAGAGTGTGTGACACTTGATCTCGGGGTTGTGAGTTCGAGCCCCACATTGAATGTAGAGATTACTTAACGATAAAATCTGGGGCACCTGGCTCAGTCGGTTAAGCGTCCGACTTTCGCTCAGGTCATAATCTTGCAGTTTGTGAGTTTGAGCCCCGCATTGGACTCTGTGCTGACAGCTCAGAGCCTGGAGCCTCCTTCCGAGTCTGTGTCTCCCTCTCTCTCTGCTCCTCCCCCCACTCATGCTCTGTCTCTCTGTCTCTCTCTCAAGAATAAATATTAAAAATTTTTTTAATAAAATCTTTTTTAAATTATGTATTTATTTATTCTGAGAGAGAGAGGGAGAGAGAGCAGGGGAAGCACAGAAAGAGAGGGAGAGAGAAAGAATCCCAAGCAGGTTCCATGCTGTCAGCACAGAGCCCGACGTGGGGCTCGGTCCTACGAAATGTGAGATCGTGACTTGAGCTGAAATCAAGAGTTGAATGCTCAACCAACGGAGCCACCCAGGCGCCCCCAAAATAAAATCTTTAAAAAAAACAAAAGGAAGAAAGAAAAAAAGAGAAGCTCAAAGAACTCTGGGGCTGGAGTCTGAGTAACTAGGCGGTTGGTGGTACCATTTACTGTGGTGGGAAGGTGTATGCGCGTGCGTGTGCGTGTGCGTGTACAACCTCTCATTCTGCTGTGCCATGTTAGCTCTGGGATGCATCGTGGAAATCCAGCTGAAGCAGTTGAATAAACAAGTCAGGGAAGAGGCTGGAGCTGGAAGGAGGCACTTGAGAGCTGTGGGCGTGTCGGTGGTATCTAAGCCTAGGGTTGAACGGCGCTCCCCTTCAGGATGGGTGCGGGTGAAGATCACTCCTCTAGCCTGAGCCGAGGCCCAGACTCCGCAGTGTGAGTCCCCGCCCCAGCAGGGTAGAGCTTCCCGGGATCTCCCGCACTGGCCCTCCATTGTCGCCCTGTTTGCTCCTGTGTCGAGGGAGCCGCTGAGCTTTGTTTTCTCTGCTCCCAGGCCTACCAGAACTGGGTGGAGAAGAACGGGGCTGAGCAGACATTGCCCACCCTGGGCCTCACCAATAACCAGCTCTTCTTCCTGGGCTTTGCACAGGTGAGTTTGTTAGAGGAAAAAAACGCCAAACGCAGGCACATTCTGCCATCTTGAAGCTCCAAGAGCTCTGAGAGCCAAAAGGCAAGTTCCCCTCAATTGATAACCTCCTAGTTCATTGGCCCGTCCATCGGGCATCCAGTTTGTAAGGTGAGCTTCCTGCCATTAGAGAAATCCAGTGAATGCCATTAAAAGGTCTCCAGTATCAGGTAGATGAGAGGACAGGTAAGTGCTAAGGGCCTCCTGGTTCAGGGGTTCTAGAAGTTTCCTAAACTCAAAATGCCCCAGGATGTCCCTTGAGTTGGCATTAATGTATAGTCTTCTGTTGGTGCCCAGAGCCATAAACAGTTTTTTGTTCTGCCCAGGAGGTGAGTGATGTGGACTCAGTTCAAGGTTTTCAGACTGGTTTTAGGGCAGAACCCTTTGTTCAGATGAAATCTAATGCAGAGGCCCAGGACAGACCCAGGTAACTGCAGTAGAGGATGCTGGGATGGGGGACATCCCAGCCCAGCGTCTCTTCCCCACACACTCGGCAGCCCCAGCTGACTCCCCAGGCTCTCAGAACCAGGCGGGGGCCCATCCCCCTACTGCCGTGAATGGGGGCAGTCTGGCAGCCTCAGGGCCCCATAGTGACCCAGCTTCTCCTTTGTTGCTTCACAAAGGTCTGGTGCTCTGTCCGCACGCCCGAGAGCTCCCACGAAGGCCTCATCACCGATCCTCACAGCCCCTCCCGCTTCCGGGTCATTGGCTCCGTCTCCAACTCCAAGGAGTTCTCAGAACACTTCCACTGCCCCCCTGGCTCGCCCATGAACCCTCATCACAAGTGCGAAGTCTGGTGAGGGTGGGAGCACCTCGAGCCGAGACAGAGGATGAGCCCCCAGGTGGGGCCAACAAGGCCATCTCTCCATCCAGCGTCCAGGGCACTGCCCCGCCCCCCTGGCCACCCAGGGCCCCCCTACCCCGCACTGGAGGGTTTTCAGCCAGAACTGAGCCTACGATGTGGGTTCTCAACACAATCCGAGATTTGATCCCCTGTGAAGACCCTGGCATCCCAGGCACATGTGCGTCAACTCCAGTGGGCATTTGGGTATCAGGCTGGTTGCTCACCAGGCCTGGGCCCCACGCTGACAAGGGCAGTGGACGCAACCCCCCGCCCACATCCGGAGCCAGAAGCACCAGAAATGCCACTGTGTCAAATGCTTTAAAGATATATTTTTGGGGAAACTATTTTTTAAACATTGTGGAATACACTGGAAATGTTCAGGGAAATAATGAGTTTAAAACACTTTTTTTTTTTTTTTTAATGAAAGGATTGGTATATTTATTATATTCTGTTTTTCTAAATAACCTGTGGATAAGGGAAGCCCCACTGATTTACCCCTCTCCTCCTCACTCGCCGTGAGGTCGCCTGAAGCAGTCATCCCCAGCCACTGAGCACGTCCCCAAGTAGAGAGCTGCCCATCCCTTGGCATTTACAGTTTCAGCCTCTGTCACCTGGTTTTGCAGTCGCAGGGTGTAGAGAGGAGAGGTGTGGAGGCCAGGAAGGGGCAGAGGCCAGCTCATGGGCACCGCCCCTCGCAGCTTGCCTGCCTCTGTCCCCAGAGTCCAACAGTGGGAACCCCAACTAGGACGGTCTGATCCCCAAAGTTGCAGCAGGGAATTGATGGCTGCAGCAGGATGAGGCCAGGTCATGGCCTTCAAACCCATCCTGGGGCACCCTGATGCCCTGGGCCTGGACAGCAGAAGGCCTGCAAGACCTGGCCCTCCATCAGATCCTCTCTGCCGTGCCGTAGATAGCCCCTCTCTGTCCCTCTTCTGGCCGCTGCATGTGTGTCCCAGGGTCTGGTTCCCTGTCTACAGCAGCCCTCCCAGCCCGGCCACTCCAGGGTCTGCCTTGCTGACCCGTTTCTGCAGAGGAAGGACAAAAGAGAAGACCGCTCTCCTGTCCCACAGGGCCCAGATCCTCCCTCTGAGCTCCGTCCTGCACCCCTGGCCTGGGCTTGGCTCCAGGGACCACATGCAGCCCCGCCTGCCCTCCCTCCATCTCTAGTGCCTTATATGAGGCTGCAGCCCAGGCTCTACCCCAAGGAGACAACCCCCTACCAGGTGCCCCTTTGCTTCCTCAGTGAAGCCTTCAAGTGTCCTGACTATAATGCAAGGCCATACCCCCTACTCCCAGTGCCCACAGAGCTGCCCCTCACGGCGCCCTGGGAGCTCTAGCCTACAGGGCAGTGGCACCAAGGTCAGGAATCTGAAGGACTCCTGAACTTGCCCTGAGCCCCATCCCACCCTCAGCCCCTTGGGTTGAATCGAGACGATACTTGTAACTAGAGGGACTCCTCATCTGGAGATGTTTTCAGCCAAGGCAGACTGAGGAAAAGGTTCCCCCAATGTGATCAGTCTAGCCTGTGGGGTCAGGGAACCAGGAGTGGCTTCCCTCCTTGAAACTGTGGTGCAGGAGCTCTCTCTGGGGGAAGCAGGCACCTGTGACTGAGGCCAGAGCAGCCAGTGCTCACCCTGGCTCTCCCTTCTCGGCAGCCCACGGCCTGGTCGTGCCCCGTCACCTCGCCCTGGAAGTTAGAATCCTCCCTGCCCAAGAGGGCCAGCCAGATCAGCCTCGGCACTGAGGTGGGGTGGGGTCCAGATGAGGCCCCTGGTCCCCGCAAGCAGCAGTCCTGGTCACTTTTCAGAGACGTAGGTCAGGAGCCAGAGAAGGAGCTAGAGTTGGGGGCTTCCACACAGAGTTTGGATTTCCCAGCCCTAGTGCCCTCCAGGTACCTCCTCTACCCACCTCGTCCTGCCTTCCCGCCTTCCCCGTGGGCGGTCACAGTCCTCAGGGGTGTCTGTCCTCACCTTGGGCTGGGACCTCCCAACCAGAAGCAAGGGTCCCAGGGCTGAGGGTCCAGCCAGAGGGAATGTAGACTACATTCATTTCTTCAGGGTGTCCTGGGAATAGGCAGGGGCCAAGGGGGAGGAGGGCTCAGGCCCAGCAGGGACAGAAGCAAAGGGATCACCCCCACTGTCCCTGCCGAGCTGAAAACAAGGCTGAGGAGGTGGACAGCTGCCCCGTGAGAGACCCCTCCCCTGAGGCCCGGGAGCCATAGGTCTGGCTTCTCTGCGGCTACTTGGATGTGGGGTTTGGGGCTGGGAATCTATTTTTTGTATTCTTACGTTTTGTGCTACTGTAGTTTCGGTGTGGCACTATTGTAACTGAAATAAACGACTTGTACCGAGCGCCATGTGACTGAGTGTGTGGCCTCCGAGGACAGTGCTTGGAGGCTATGGGAGGGCTCCTGGCCAGCACAGAGCTGCCCACTGTCGCATGTGCATGGGGGCCAGCTGCACCCCTCCCCAGAGCAGAGGACTTGGACCCTGACAAGTGCCAGAAGGTTACTCAGTGCCTGTGCCCATCTGGCTGTCCTTCCTCCATCAATATGATCATGTGAGCACTCCCTGCTAGTGACAATGATGCATGTCCCCACTGTGCCCAAGGGGCATCCTAGAAAAATTGAATTTTCTGTTATCTTGGAGCAAAGGGTATCGGCAGTGGGTTTCCAGGCCTCAGATGCTTGGCAGGGCAGACAGTAGATGAAATCAGGGAAGTTCAAGGAAAAGTGTCTGACATATACTCATGCCTCTTCCTGAGTTTTGCATACATTCTTCCTTCTCCCTAGAATGTTCTCTGACTTCTCTGCCTGATACACTCCTACTCATCCTTCAATGCCCAGCTCAGCATAACTTCTTCTAGGAAGCCCTTCCTGAGCTCCAGTCCAGATCAGGTAGGATCACACAGGCTTCACTCTCCTACCAGAATGTATTAGTGCCAGGGCCTGCCGTAACAGAGTACCACAAACTTGGTGGCTTATTGCAACAAAAATCTATTGTCTCACAGTTCTGGAGGCTAGAGTGCAAGATCAAGGGGTCAACAAAGTTGATCCTTCTGAAGAATGGGAGGAAGAATCTTCCAGGCCTCTTGCCTAGCTTCTGGCAATTTGCTGGCCATCTTTGGCACTCCTTGGCTTATAGAAGCATCACCAATCTCTGCCTTCGTCTTTACATGGTGTTCTCCCTGTGTGCACGTCTGGTATGTGTCTGAATCTCCCCCCCCCCCTTTTTATAAGGACACCAGTCATATTAGATCAGGGCCCACCCTGATAACCTCATTTTAACTAATTACATCTGCAGTGATCCTATAAGATCATATTCTGAGGAACTGAGGGTTACAACTTCAACGTACAAATTTGAGGGGACACAACTCAACTCATAACACAGAGGTTCCAGTTCTCTAGGCTGTGAAGGTGTCTGTACCATCTCCAGCAGCCCAGTGCCTGACACAGACCAGTGATGGAGTAGGGCTCGGTGACTGTTGGGTAAGTATGTGGGTGAGTGGATTGATGGGTGCACAGGTAGATGATGGATGGATGGATGGATGGATGGAGGAGTGGGTGGGTGGATGGATGGATAGGAGAATGGATGGATGGATGGGTGGGTAGGGGAATGGGTGATGGATGGATGGGTAGGTAGGTAGATGTATGGGTGGGTAGGTGGATGGGTGGATAAGTGGATGGATGGATAAGTGGATGGATGGATGGATGGATGGATGGATGGATGGGGGAATGGGTGGGTGGGTGGGTGGATGGTTGGGAAATGGGTGATGGATGGATGCATAGATAGGTATATGGATAGGTGGGTAGGTGGATGGATGGATGGATGGATGGATGGATAAGTGCATGAATGGAAGAATGGCTGAACGGACAAATAGTCATAAATAATATATCATTAAGGGAGCCATCCCACAACACACTAATGCCAGAGGAAATAAGCCCAGTGGGCTGGGGTGACTAGGGAAAACTTGCTGGAGAGCAGAGACTTCAGCTGAGCCTTCAATTCTGAAGGGGGAGAATTGGTGCTCGTACTTTGAACTGGACAGAGCGATGACCTGAGCAAGCACCTATTCAAGGGGCAAAACCCCTCAACCTGACTTGCTTTAAAAGGAATAAGTCAGGGGCGCCTGGGTGGCGCAGTCGGTTAAGCGTCCGACTTCAGCCAGGTCACGATCTCGCGGTCCGTGAGTTCGAGCCCCGCGTCGGGCTCTGGGCTGATGGCTCAGAGCCTGGAGCCTGTTTCCGATTCTGTGTCTCCCTCTCTCTCTGCCCCTCCCCCGTTCATGCTCTGTCTCTCTCTGTCCCAAAAATAAATGAACGTTGAAAAAAAAAAAAAAAAAAGGAATAAGTCATTTGTCTTAGACTCTATTTCTCTAGCTGTAAAATGGACATTTTTCTCTGCCTTCTCTTTGATGTGACCCACAAATACTGGGGAGATGTGCGGATGCTTGAGAGACAGTGATACACTTTGAACCCCTCACAACATTCACACTAGGTGTGTGCCTGCCCCACGCGTACATGAGCTTATACATAACCCAGTGTCTCTCATCTGGACAGCTCAGCCTTATCCCCTCCAACTGTCTTTAGGAGAGCAACCTATTTAAAGATCACATCACTCCCCTTCACTGCATTTACTTGCCCTAGGACCTGGGCTCTGCCCAAATTGCCCCCGCCAGAGCTCCCCCTTGCCACCTTGAGCCTCCTTTCTGCACCTTCAATAGCCCCTGTCCTTCCCTGCCTGTCCCTCAGATTCGAATGTCCTCCATACACCCTTGCCAATGAATGAATGAATGAATGAACATATGCATTTTTTCTTAAAGCTTCCACATGTGTGCCTACTGCGAATCAAGCCGTGTGCCGTGTCCTTGCACATCCTCTCCTTGAATGCTTACAGCAATTTCCTAAGACAGGTGCTTTAGCACCCAGATCAGAGGGGAATGGGGGCAGAGCTGAGTTCTGAACTCAGGCTGCTGGCAAGGAGCTGCCTGGGAAAATAGAGGCTCCTAAGGAATAATGATGGCCTGGGGACCACACACACACACACACACACACACACACACACAGGCACACACACTGAGGTGCCAAAGAGAGATGCCATTTTTCCCTGCAGAGGGCTGTCTTCCTGCTCCTCCCCTTTTCCCAGTGACCCAGTGAATAGGCCCTTCCCTCTCTCCTCCTCTGAGCCCTGGGGCCCCTTGCTCCTCCCCTTCCTTCCTTGTAGCAGCTGGTCTTACCTCTCAGCTCAGTGCAAGCCCCCACCCCCAAGCAGGAATTAAAACCCCAGCCTGACCCTACAGGGGTTTATCCTACAGTTGAAAAGATGAAAAACTTACCAGGTGCCACTAGAAAGCAAGTTGAAACTATGGGACTTCTAGCCGTGAGTAATTGTGTGAGCAAAGAGGCTCAGCAGGGGCCCTCTGGGAGGGCTGAAGAACTGCAGAAGGGAGGTAATGAGGGAGCATAAGGCAAGCTGAGGGCAAAGTACAGGCTAACAACACCCCTCCCCCCAAGGTGAGATATGTGTGATATTCCTCAGATACTCCTGGCTGCCCCAGAACAGGGGAAAGGAAAGAAAGCAGATGGTTGACTGATAGAGATCACAGTCATGCAGGACAGGAGTCTCCTTCAGTTTACAGATAACTTAGTAAACTGCAAGAAAAAGGCAATCTTATCCATAATCTATTCTCCAGAAATCTATAGACGCCATTTCTTGGAGGCCTCATATCACCCTCATCAAGAGGGAAGGGGGTTTAGGCGCTTGCCACGGTGATATGGGAAACAAAGGCAAATGAAAAATTAAATTCCCTTACTGCCTACAGCCCACTGAAGAGTCCTGAAACAGGCAGAGTGACCTCCCTCTAGGAGCTCAGTTGCCTCGATGATGACACCTTGCTAGGGGCAAAAGGGAATCTTGGCTTAACATTATCCTGCCCCAGGATTCTGTGAGTGTCCCTAAACACATAAAAATTCCTTTGCAAACTCCCTTTATCTTTAGTCCCCAAGTATATGTTGGCAATTATACTCTAAGCATGTGGCCCCTGATATATATCTGAAGGGTCTCATGACTGAGGTTTTACTAAACAGTAATAAATGATGTTTTCCTAACAACAGCTAGCCCCTTAAGGTCCTGGAAACCTTGCTTCCAAAATTCCTTAGAGACTTATGCTGTCCTTAAACCCCTCCCCACCTGAAGGTATATAATCAGTCATTGTTCATAACCCCAATGCAGCTCTTTCTGCCCACGGGTCCTGTCCCCGTGCTTTAATAAAATCACCTTTTTGCACCAAAGACATCTTCAAGGATTCCTTCTTGGCTGTCAGCTCTGAACCCCCCCACCACCACCCCAAAACCCCATCAGAGGGACTGAAGAAGACACTAAAATTTAAGGAATCTAGGACAATTATAAACCCAATTTGAAATGGGCCAGGCCTTTATGGAGAAAACTGTAAGACTTTTTACTGAAGAACATGTAAGAAGACCTGAATTAAACACAGGGGAACACCCTGGTCATGAATGGAAAGGTTCACTGGAATGCAAGGTGTCGACGTTCCCACAAGTTAATCTATAATTTCAGTATTCTCTCAACCAAAACTCCAAGATCATTTTTCATGGCACGTGATAAGCCAACTCACACGGAGGAGAAAATGTGCAATGGCCAAGACCATTTTGAAAAAGAACAATGAGGGAGCTGGCCTGTCAGTATCTGTTATAAACTTATAGTAAATAATAAAGTGTACTGCTGGTGTGTACAGATAGAGGAATGGAATGACTGGAATTTTGGGGAGAGCCAGAAACAATTCTCTGTATATGTGGGTATTAGTATAGGATAAAGGAAGCCCTTTAAATCAGCTGAGAAATGGTGAGCCATCTAACAAGTGGATGTTAGGACATCCACTTGGGAAAAAATGAATCTAGACCTCACTTCCCTCACACAACTCTCACACACCGTCACAGCAATAAATTCTACATGTACTAGAAACCTAAGCTGCATATGCTTTTATATAATCATAAAAGTATTAGATAAAATATAGCAGGATGTGTTTATAACTTTGGGTAAGCACAGCCATCTTTAAAAAGATACAAATAGGGGCACCTCGCTGGCTCAGTCGATAGAGCATGTGACTCTTGATCTCAAGGTTGTAAGTTTGAGCCCCATGTTGGGTGTAGAGATTACTTTTTTTAAAAAAAAAATGTCTTAGAAAAAAGAAAAAAGAAAAGAAATACAAATTCAGAGCATTTCAAACTGATAAAAATTATCTTCCCAAAATAAAAAAAAAATCTAAAGAAAACTGTAACATGATACTCTAGACTGAATTAAATATCCTCAAGCAGGTGGAGATATGGGAAAACACCTTAAATCAAATACAGAAACTTGGGGCGCCTGGCTGGCTCAGTTGGTGGAGCAGGTGACTCTTGATTTTGGAGTTACGAGTTCAAGCCCCATGTTGGGTGTAGAGTACGTAAATAAATAAAACTTAAAAAAATAGTAACTGAATGGGCTTGACTCACTTATTAAAATTGTTATTATTAGTTTTAAAGATTTTATTTTTAAGTAATCTGTACACCCAACATGGGACCTGAACTCACAACCCAGAGATCAGGAGTCCAATGCTCTAACAACAGAGCCAGCCAGGCGCCCCTGAAAATTATTTTAAAATTGGCTCATAAAGGGGCACCTGGCTGGCTCCATCAGTGGAGCATACAACTCTTGATCTCAGGGTCCTGAGTTCAAGCCCCACGTTGGGCGTAGAGCTGACTTACAAAAAAAAAAAAAAAAAAAAAAAAAAAAAAAAGACTCAAAAGCAAAACTCAGTTCTATGGTTTATACAAGAGACACAACCAAAACACAGAGAAACAGGGAAGAGTGAAGGGATGGGCACAGATTTATGAGACAAATGGAAGCAAGAAAGCAGGGTCTGCAACCCTGATACCAGAATTCAACCAAAATAAAACATTTAGTGAGACAAAGAGAGACACGTTGTAATGCTAAAAGCCACGTTTCACAACGAAGATACAACAGTGATGGAGATCTATGCACGGAATGACACATCAATCCTCTCTACCTAAGACAAAAGCCAACTTGTAACAGCACTCCAGAAGGCCATAAGGGTGGGCTTGGAGAGAGAAGGTAATGTAGTGGGAGTAAGGGTTGTGGGTATTCGGGCCACTTCCTCATACAATTACTTGTATCTTCGGGGCTTTCCTCAAGCCCAGTGTCAAATACACAAGCCCAATTTGATAATGAGTGTACCGCCCACTTTTCTGGCTTGGGGGATCAGACAATACCCAATCCATGATGAGCAGCTCAGATTGTGTGGTAACGTGGAGGCCCATGGTCATGTGCCCAGTTGCAAGCCAAAAGTTGTTTCTCAAAAAAAGTGTAGATATCCACTCAAGTTGGAAGGGCTGAGTTCCAAAATCCGAAGGGTCTGTGCTAGGATTCAGCTGTAAGCACCTACCATTTCTATCTGCCAGTAATACTCAAAGCTCCGTGGGACCTGCTGGATCACACGGCCCAAACAGCCTAAGACCTGTTGCAGAGGAGCCTTCTTATGTTCTGGGCTCCACTCAAAACTATCAGCTCATCAGGTGTCCAGGTGGCTCAATCAGTGGAGTTTATGACTCTTGATCTCAGTGTTGTGAGTTCAAGCCCTATGTTGGATGTAGAGATTACTTGAAAAGAAAATCTTTAGGGGCACCTGGGTGGCTTGGTCGGTTAAGCGTCTGGCTTTGGCTCAGGGCATGATCTCTTAGTTCATGGGTTCGAGCCCTGCATCGGGCTATGTGCTGACAGCTCAGAGCCTGAAAGTCTGCTTCGGATTCTGTGTCTCCCTCTCTCTGCTCCTCCTCCACTCATGCTCTTTCTCTCTCTTAAAAATAAATAAATATTACCCCCCCCCCAATTTTTTTTTTTAATTTAAAGGGACACCTGGGTGGCTCAGGTGGTTGAGCATCTATCTGACTTCAGCTCAGGTCATGATCTCGTAGTTCATGGGTTCGAGCCCCACATTGGGTTTACTGCTGTCCCCCTCTCTCTGCCCCTTCCCTGCTCAAGCTGTCTCTCTCAAAAATAAAAATAAAACATTTTAAAAATTGAAAAAAAAATTTTAAGCCTTTGTCTAATTGTTTCAACAACTGAATCATTTCTGAGTCTGGCTTGGTTGATTCCTTTGTCTATTGACGGTGGATGGTTTTTTCCTCGCTCTTTAGTGTGTTATGATTTTTGACTGAATGACATTTTGTGTTAGGATAGTAGACACTAAATTAAATAGAATTAATGGCTATTGCATTAAATGGGCAATACATCTTCTGCTAGACAATTAGTATAGAAGCTTAAGTCAGTTTAGTCAAAGGTTGAGCTGGTTTGGACTTTCTTGTTGCTATGGTCACCTTCATTGCTCCACTGGCTTCCAATTCTTCTAGCATCACCTCAGGCTTAGGATAGGGTTAGTGGGGCGCCTGGCTGGCTTAGTAGGTAGAACATGTGACTCTTGAGCTCAAGGTTACAAGTTCAAGCTCCACTGTTGGGCAGAGAGCTTACTTAAAAGAAAAGAAAAAAAAAGGATGGGGGCTAGGCTGCTGGAGGGATTTTTATTAGCACTCCTGCCCCACCCCTGGGCTTTCCACGCATCACTTGGGTTGCTGTTGTGTATTACCTGATGCTTACTAGCCTGGGGGAAGGGGGATGGTCTGTTGTCCTGGTGTAGCCTCAGTCTTAGGCAAACTCTGCATTCCTGGTCTTAGGGCTGAGGCTTCCCCAGTGATCCTGTAATAGCATAGGTGTAGGATCCTGGTACAGGATGGTTTCCTGCCTTTCCCTCCCTCCCCCCACCTACTGCAGCAGGCCTTCACATGAGCCCTGGGGTTAAGGGTTTGCTGCCTGTCCCTAGCAGCCTAAGACTTTTGTTCTATAGAGGGGAAGGGTCCCGGTGAGGCTGAGATTTACCCCCTTCCCTGAAGCTGCAGCTACCCCCCTCCTTCTCCAGGCCTGATGGGGTGGGTGCTAACTCATGTTTTGGCTGCAACTCCCAGGGGTCCTCTACTTTCATACTTGCCTAATATTGTGTATTTGAAATACTGTGTATTTGAAGGAAATCACTTCTCTGTTTCTGCACCTGTGAAATGGGGCTGATGATGCCCACCTCACACAGCTCCCGTGAGGTAATGGTGATGTAAGGGCGCTTAAGGGGAGAGCAGCAAACACACACACAGGGTGACTGATGCCGGGATCTCTGCTTCCTCACCTGTGCAAAGGCGGAGAGGCAGAGACGACTGGGATGGAAGGTGGGGAGGTCAAGCTTGGGAGTAGGATGGGGACAATGGCGGGAAGAGAAGCTGCAAACTGAAAAGGTCAGCCCCAGCTCCAACTGCCTGGGTTTAATCTTGGCTCCCAGCAGTAAATCCCTGTCACCTGGGAGAAGCTGAGTAACCACTGTGAGGCTCATTTCCTTCACCTGCAAAATGGGTTTTGAGATTTGTAAGAATTCAATTAAAGAGGAAAAAGCTTGAACATATGTAAGCAAGTGAGGCTGGAGATCAGGGATGCAAACACTGCAGAGAGAGAGAGAGAGAGAGAGAGAGAGAGAGAGAGAGGGACAGCCTGGCCATTGGGCTGCGTCCTTCCAGCCATAATGGGGATCGGGCTTTATCCTAAGAGCAATGGGAACTACTGGAGAGTATAAACAGGGGAGTTGCATGATCAATTTTGGGTTTTTAAAAGCGTTTTTGCTGATTGTGCGGAGAATGGATTGTGTGAAGGCCAGAGCGGAATCAGGGAGACCAATCAGGAAGCAGAGAAAAAAAGAGGAACATGGCACATCCAGGGCAGCGGAGAGCCTGGACCTGGACCCTGTGTACCATTTCCATTTCCTTCCAGCACCTGGAAGGAAAAATCGTTCTACAGAGGGAGTTTGCTAGGGAGTTCAAGCTAGGGGTTTCTTGCTAATTTCAACATATGACCACCAGAGGGCGGAAAACCCTAAAGAGACGCTTGGAGTCAGACCTGGGTCCGCCTCTCCCGACTCTGTCCTGGGACTGGGGCCGCCATAGCCAGAGGTGAACCCTTCTCTTTACCCAGTTAGATGGCTGACTCTGGGGCTAACAGGAGCTAGCCTTCAGTCCTGGGGGTGTTTTGTGAAAAAGCAGTGAGTAAATTGAAGGAAACCTGGACTGGGAGCCCCAAAATGTGAGTTCTAGCCCCTTCCCCACAGCTCCCTGACTTAGGCAAGTTCCTTCACCTCCCCGAGAGCCTCCAAATCTGCAAGAAAGGACAGAATTTTTGCCACTACTTCCTGTTTTGCTCCCCGGTTTGGCCCAGACCCTGAATTCAGAGACAGGCTGTGTAATGTAGGGGCTCAGAACCTGGTGTTTGAGCCACCGCCATCTGGGGTCAATTCCCACTCCAACCACAAGGTAGCCACGCTACCTTGGCCGAGTGACTTCATCTCCTGGAGCCCCAGTTTCCATCTCTGTTAAAATGGGTAGACTAGTACATCCCTTGCACAGTTGCAAACTGTGCTAAGTCTTCGTAGAGTTGCTGGCACATAATAATTGCTCAACATACGCTTATAATTGAGCTAGAAACTGGATTCACAGTCCCGTAACTGCTTACTTGATTCTCCAGGAACGGGGCTGGAGTAAGTGGCTTTCAGCAAGATTCCTTCCCTTTTCTGAGCATCAGTTTGCCCAAGAGAAGAAAACAGCAGGTTGGATTAGATTGGATACTCAGCGGGAGGCCTTTTAGCCCTGAGATTCCAGGCTGCTCTGATCTCCCTCCCGTCCCTCCCTTCCTTTCTTCTATTTATCCATCGCGTATCCTTCACTCAACGATTACATATTTATTGGCTATCTACTATACTCCAGGTGCAGGAAACGAAACAGACCCACATCAAAACAGGTGTATAATCCACTGAGAGCCAGCCCGTTGGAAGCATGTTTGTTCAAACCCTTCTTTGCTTTCTCTTCCAGCAATCAATCCTTGCAGGTTATTTCGTGTTTGGAACAGGAAAGCATTGTGCCAAGAGTTTATTTCTGTGCATCTCTGTGTGGCTGTGTACACACACACATTTATATATAACATTTGCAGCAGCGTTGTCATAGGAACCGTTTTTTGGTCTCTGGGCCTGGGGGATGCTGTGAGTGGCAGAGCTTTTATGGAACACCCCCTGCATGCACTTTTGTGTGGTGTGAAATCCTGCTGGGAGAGTTGCCCCAAGAGCTTTTGTCGGCCCTTTTGATCATTGCTGCCTATTTTTCTCATTGATCTTGTCGGATGTGAGCGAATTTGACTGAGGGAACTGAATGTCAAGCTCAGTGACTGGCAGAGCAAGATCCTCTGGGACATTTGCCAACTAGCGGCGTGGATAGGTCCGCTTGGGCTTTTTTGTCTTCTTAAACCCTTGATGTGGGAATGTTTAAGGCTTTGGGGAAGACTTGGATGATAAGACAAAAGCAGCCAGGGAATGTGTTTTCGGAACGACAGCTGCAGGGCCACTTTTGGATTTGGCAGGCGGTGCCAGCGCTGGGAGGGGCAGAGCGCCAGCTGGAGGGAGGGTAAGGGACTCACTATTCACCAGCAGCTTCTCTGGGCCCGGCCCCCATCCTGGGTGCTTTGAGTATGTTACTTCCTGGAATCCTGGAATCCACCTGGTGGGATAGACATGGTGGTTCCTAGCAGGAGACTGGCATGGGAGAGGAAAAATGGCCTAGCTAGAGAGTGGCAAATCTGAGATTCAAACCCAGGCTGGGCCTGACCCCCGAGCTGGGCTTCTACCCCCTCTGCCATGCCAAACTTTCCGCAGCCGGTTCCCCTCCCTTCTGGGTCGGGAATGGCAGTTCAGAGAATGGCTGAAAGGGTACATTCACCTTGAATACAAAAGCTGGCTCATGTTTTGGTTTCCTGCGGGCTTAGTGCGCACTAGGCACTCTTTCACTTACTCATTATAAAGTCCTTTGGGATAGATGCTACATTATCATTACTATTATTGCAGATAAAGACTGAGGTACTCAGAGGTTGGAAGTCTCACCAAGGTGGCGGAGTTAATGAGGTGAGATGTGAACCCAGGCAACCTGGCTCCAGAGCTTGAGCTCTTCACTGCTGTGCTTTTCTGGCCTGTGAGTCCTACATGTGTGCAGTTCTACGACTGAGCCGCGTGGCCTCTCCCCTCCCCAAAGAGCTATAGGGAAAAGGACCCTATTTACCGATGATCTCCTGTGTTCAGTACTGCTCTAGGTCTTTCCAACTCACAGCCTGCTGGGACATTGGAACTATTGTAATCCCCATACAGAGGAGAGAAATCAAGGTCCAAGAGGGCCAAGTGATTTAACTGTCTCAGAACCGGTTTTGAGCCAAGGCAATTGTTTTCCAAGACCAAAGCCCTATGCTGCACAGATAGAAAGCACTGACCTGGGTGGCCTTCTCCCACATTTCTCACTTATGGTGTTTAGCTGTTTTTCTAAGAGCAGGGAAGGCCACTCCAGAAACCCTTATATGGTGGAGGACTCCAACCTGCCCAGATAGTGCTCCCCCAAGTCTACCAGAGTAAGGTTACACTCAGTAACTCAATCCCTCCATCCCTCTGCCGTCTATGGAATGCCTCCTCTATGCCGGACTCTGTCTGGGTCCTGGCTTATAGCAATGAGTGTGAAAGTCATGGTCGCTGCCATTGGGAGCTTACTCTCTAGCCAGGAACACCCACGAGACAAGTAAGTAGAGGTGTGAGAAGTAAATGGTGCTATGGATGTGAGTAGCAGGGGCTGTTGGTCTGGGTCGATGTGGATGTTTTACATTTATTTAAAGGAACCTTCCTGACACTTTGGCTCGAGAAGACCGAGGATATAACTTAGTGCTGAAAGCTGGCCATGCTATGGCATGAGATGAAAGAAGTTTCTATTTGCCTTATGTTCAGATGTGATACTTATCCCCAAGCCATTTACATCTTCATAGAAGAGATAAATTAATGTTTAGGGGCACCTGGGTGGCTCAGTTGGTAGAGCGTCCAGCTTTGGCTCAGGTCATGATCTCACGGTTTGTGAGTTTGAACCCCACATCAGGTGCACTGCTGTCAGCGTGGAACCCGTTTTGGATCCTTTGCCCACCCCCCCCCCCAACTCTCTGCCCCTCCACCCCTCACGCTCTCTCTCACTCTCTCTCTCTCAAAAATACATTTAAAACATTAATGTTTATTGACTACTTACTCCATGCCAGGTACAAGGCTACACAAGCCCCTTATGAATACAGTGTGATAGAATCACAAGAAAATAATGTCCCAGCACGAAAGTAGCAGAAGCCAGGGAGCAGTGAAATCTGTGTGGGGGGAGCAGGAGGAGAATCGAGAAAGTTGTGTCCCAGAAAATGATACTCGAGCTGGGTTTTGGAGGATAAAAAGGAGCCTGCTAGGCAATCCAGGAGCAGGAGATACTCCACGTGGCGGGAACACTGTATGGAAAGATTCAGCAACATGAAAGTGCATGGCTGTTCAGGGTGCATGTCCATGGGGAAGGGGCAAGAACTGAGGGCGCAGATACTGGTAGGAGCCAGATGTGGTACGGCAGCTATTCAAGTCAGGAACCTATTGGCTGGGACTCTAGCCGACAGCCACTTAGCCTGCACAGAGGGCAAAAGCGTGCATCTTTCTCAACTTCTCTACTTAAGTGGAAGAAAAGGCGTGTAATGGGGGGGGGGGGTGGGGAGCATGATTGCCAAGTTTGGGAAACTGAAAAAAAATGCCCATCTGCAGAATTAATTCTAAATTGCTATTTTCATTCTCACGCCAGTGGGAAAGGCAGAGCACAGCAATGTGCCTCAGCCTCTTTCCAGTTGTCTGTAGTGCCAGCAGCTCAGGCCAGGCTAGCAGGCTGGCTCCCATGGAGATGATCGGAGCCAGTTTGGTGCGTGGTGCCAGCTGTGGGCATCTGGAAATCCAGCTTCCTCTTCCAATCATTGGATAGGGGGAAAACAGAGCCCAGGGTTTTCCCAAGGCAGCAAACTTGGCAGGATGATTAAATAGCATTCGGCTTGACAAGAGCCTGGGGAAGGCTGGGCCACCCAGGGTAGAAGGATATGGTTTCCAGATTCAAGATGGGATATGCGGGTGATTGTGTGAAGAAGTCCCTTGGTTTAGGGAGGGCTGGAAGCCGGCTAGGCGGGTATTAGAGACCTCTCCCTGGGCCAGGCCCAGTGGCAGTGCAGGTGGAGCTCAGTAGATTTGGTGTAGGGGGTTCTAAGAAGGCCTGGCATCAGAGAGGTCAAGACTGCCTTGCCCCAGACCCAGCAGGCACCTCCTGAACATGCTGATGAGGATGTGGACAAGTTGGAACCCTTGTGCGTTGCTGGTAGGAATGTACAATGGCGCAGCCACTGTGGAGAGCAGTATGGAAGTTCCTCAAAAAAGTGAAACAGAATTACCACATGATCCAGCAATTCCACCTCCAGGGACATACCCCAAAAAACTGAAAGCAGTAACTTGAACAGATACTTGCATACCCATTCTCAAATGTCCACTGATCTATGTATGGACAAAAAAAAAAAAAAAATGTGATACATCTATGTAATGGAATATCATTCAGCCATAAAAAGGAATTATGTTCTGATACATGCTGCAGGATGGATGAACCTTTAAAAAAAATTTTTTTTTAATCTTTATTTATTTTTGAGAGAGAGAGAGAGAGAGACAGAGTGCAAGCAGGGGAAGAACAGAGAAAGAGGGAGACACAGAATCTGAAGCAGGCTCCAGGCTCTGAGCTGTCAGCACAGAGCCTGACGCAGGGCTCGAACTCACGAACCATGAGATCATGAACTGAGCCAAAGTCAGATGCCCAACTGACTGAGCCACGCAGGTGCCCTGAACCTTAATTTTTTTTTTTAATGTTTATTTATTTTGAGGGAGAGAAAGTGAGATAGAGAGTGTGCAACCAGGGGAGGGGCGGAGAGAGAGAGAGAGAGGGAGTGAGAGAATCCCAAGCAGGCTCCGTGCTGTCAGTGCAGAGCCTGACATGGGGCTCGAACTCATGAACCATGGGATTGTGACCTGAGCTGAAATTGACAGTTGAGTGCTTAACTGACTGAGCCACCCAGGAGCCCCAAGGATGGATGAACCTTAAAAACATCAAGTTAAGTGAAATGCGCCAGACACAAAAGGGCAAGTGTCGTGTGATTCCATTTATACGAGGTCCCTAGAGGAGTCAAATTCACAGAGACAGAGAGTAGAATGTGGTTGCCAGGGAGGAGGAGAACAGGAAGTTATTGTTTAAGGAGAACAGAGTTTCCGGTGGGGTGTTGCAGAAGTTCTGAAGTTGGACAGCGATGGGGGTTGCACAACAACGTGAATGCCACCTCATGCCGCTTAATCCTACACTTAAAAATGGCTGAAGTGGTGAATTTTATGTTGCTTACATCTTACCATAATAAAAAAAAAAAATGCGGGGCGGCTGGCTGGCTCAGTCAGAAGAGCATGGGACTCTTGACCTCAGGGTCATGGGTTCAAGCCCCATGTTGGGTGTAGAGATTACTAAAAAAACAAAGTTAAAAATAACCCCCAAAACTGACCAGCAAAGAGAAAAGCAGTATCTTGGTGATGATGGACACACCCAGATGTAACAAATTTGATTTAATTCAAAGCACTTGCGAGTGATATTCAAGTTGAAGGACAGTCCTAATTTTGGCCAAGTTAGGTCAGAGAATGGAAGTGCTGAGGAGACAGGACTGCGTTCTATTGTTTCCACTCCGTCCCCCCTTCTCACAACCTGTGTACCCAGAGCAGTCATTGTTTTGTGTCCAGGCCACCGACACTTACTGAGTGCTCAACAACACCGAGCAATTCTCAGACACCAGCTGGGTGTTCTACAATTTAACTCAACTTAGACACTATCTACCTGGAGATGGCATCAGATCCCACAGGCTGAGGGCTCAGTCCTATAGGACTGCCCTGCTCTCCTCCTTTCACATGCTGGTTGCAAGTCGAGGTTGGCACCTGTGCTTGTGACCTACCAGCTAGAGAGCCGAGGTTCCCACGATCCCTTCCTGGGGTTTAATTTGCTAGAGTGGCTCACAGAACTCTGAGAATTTTACTCACTAGATTACCCGTTTATTATGAAAGGATATAACTTGGGAACAGCCAGGTGGAAGAGACGTACAGGTCACGGTATGGGGAAAGGGTCTGGATCAGCCATGCCCTCTCCAGGAGTCCACTGTCCTAGAGTCTCCACATACTCACCAGCCTAGAAGCTCTGTGGACCCCATCCTTTGGAGTTCTTATGGAGGCTCCATCACATAGGCAGGACTGATTAAATCATTGACCATTGGGCACTTAACTCTATCTCCAGCTCTCCTCCCCTTCTCAGATTCTGGGGCGGGGCTGAAAATTTCAACTCTGATCACAGGATTCCTTCCCCTGACAACCAGCTCCCCTCACCCCATCCTTAGGTGACCAAAGGGCTTTCCAAAAGCACCTCATTAATATAACAAAAGATACCTTTACCATTCTAATTGCTTAGAGAGTTTTAGTAGAAGAGCAAATATAAATTTCTTATTACGAATCACGATATCACAAGCACATAATACAGGTCAGGCACGAATCTATAACCTAGACACATACCAGTGAAGAAAACAGACAAAATCCTTCCTCTTTTAGGGATAACATTCTAATGCAGAGAGAGGGACCATGAACTCATAAATACATAAATGTCACGAGTCAGATGGTGACAGGTGTAATGAGGGAAATGCAAGCAGGCTGGGGAGTGCTGGGGATGGGAGTGGGTTGCTAATTTACATGGGATGTCTGGGAAGCCCTCCCAGATAAGGTGACATTTGAGCAGAAACATGAAGGAAGTGAGGGAATGTGCAGTGCAGCTATCCCCAAAACAGGCAATAGGAAGTGCAAAGGCCCTGAGGTGAGAGTGTGCTCAGTGTAAAGGAACATCAAAAAGGCCAGTGCATAGGAGAGAAGCTCAGAGACGTAAAGGTGAGGGTTGGGAGATAGAGTTCATGTAGGGCCTTGTAGGCCATTGGATAGATTTTTGCTTTCACTCAAACTGAGCAGAGAAGACAATGCTCTGAGCAGAGAACTGGCATAATCTCAATTTTTTTTAATGTAAGTAATTATGGGGATTACTTAACTGATAGGTCTAGTTACCTCTCTCTCTCTCTCTCTTCCCCATTAGATGTGGCATCATATTCCTCTTAGGATCCCAGCATGAGGCTTGGCACATAATTGTCACTCAAAAAATGCCAGTTACATGAATCCTGAAGCTCTCCTGCTCCAGAGGCAGGCAGGAGAGGGATGGCCAAAGCTTGAAGTGGGAAAAGGCCAGGGCCATGGTGGCAGACTTCTTTTTTTTTTTTTTTTTTTTTTTTAACGTTTATTCACTTTTGAGAGACAGAGAGTGAGTTGGGGAGGGGCAGAGAGAGAAGGAAACAGGATCCGAAGCAGGCTCCAGGCTCTGAGCTGTCAGCACAGAGCCTGATGTGTGGCTCGAATTAACAAGCTATGAGATCATGACCTGAGTGGAAGTTGGACACCCAACCAACTGAGCCACCCAGGCGCCCTGGTGGCAGACTTCTTAATGGGAGAATGGTACCAGCGACAAACCCCTTGGCCTAGCAGTGAAGAGAGGCCAGAGTTTCAGTCTCTGTTCTGTGGCTCACTTGCTGTGTGACCTTGAAAAAATCCTTTCCTATCTCTGGGCTCTATTCCTAAAACCAGAACACTGGGTAAGGTAATCTCTGAGGTATTTTCAGTCCTGCCTAGGTTCTATTATAATACTTAAAAAAAAAAAAAATCATGGTAAACTACAAATAACATAAAGCTTACCATCTTAACCATTCTGTGATCATACTTTTGGCTCCTTCTTGTATCCTGGCAGCTGGCAAGGCCTGTGATCACTTCCAGCAGTAGCTGAGCAAAGGAGAGCCATCCCACACACTGTGGGCAAAGGGGCAGGACAACTTGGTTCCAGAAGTGAGAATGGCAGCAAGTTAGAGAAGCTGCACCCTGCTCTGGAGGGAACAGGGAAGGAATTAAGCTTTGTGGAGGTGCTTCTGAGGCCCTAGGCTCTGGTGATGCTTGGCAGCTCCTTTTTTTCTTTTTTTTTTTTTTTTCAACGTTTTTTATTTATTTTTTGGGACAGAGAGAGACAGAGCATGAACGGGGGAGGGGCAGAGAGAGAGGGAGACACAGAATCGGAAACAGGCTCCAGGCTCTGAGCCATCAGCCCAGAGCCCGACGCGGGGCTCGAACTCACGGACCGCGAGATCGTGACCTGGCTGAAGTCGGACGCTTAACCGACTGCGCCACCCAGGCGCCCCCGGCAGCTCCTTTAAGTCTTGCTTTAATCCTTTAGAGTCCCCCCACCCCCATCATTTTGCAAATGGCCCAGAGAAGTTAGGAAACTTGCTTAAGATAGTACAGCCAGTCTGTAAGGTTAGGATCCAGATGGGTCTTAACGTTTATAACCTTCTCAAGGAAACACCACCTTCACATGGCACCCTACCACTGGGCCCTGTGATGTTTTGAAGGACCTTCTGGCACAGCTCTTCACTGAAGAGCATTCATGACCAATTATGAACATGTTTACAGTACAGGGAATAGGGCAAACTATTTCTTTACTTCTCTCCTTCCACCCACGACCACCTCACGTGGGTGCCCTCAATTCTCTCCTTCCTCAGCCTTCAATTCTCCTTTTCTATATTTTTTAAAAATAATTTTTTTAATGTTTATTTATTCTTGAGAGAGAGGGGGGGAGGGGGGCAGAGAAAGGGGGACAGAGGATCTGAAGCGGGCTCTGAGCTGACAGCAGCTAGCCCCATGTGGGGCTCGGACTCATGAACCACAAGATCATGACCTGAGCTGAAGTCAGATGCTCAGCTGACTGAGCCACCAAGGAGCCCCCCTTTTTATGTTTTTAAACCTTCTTGGTCTCCCATCTCTAGGTCTTAATTCACTAGGGTCTAGATCTTGGATCACCAAGGTTCATGCCCAGCTCTACCCTTGTCAGGCCTTGGTGTTTGCATGTTGTTGAGTCGAACAGCAAATAATATATAAACCCCTCCGTGTCTACTAAGATGGCTTCTGTTGGCATAACATGGCTTGTCTTCATGCTGAAAGGCCAGTCCCCTCCAGGAGGAAAAATGAAAGGAGGAGAGAACGCTAGCTTGTAGCACTGTTTTCAAAAGTTTTCAGTTAAGAAGTTAAGGGGCCCTCCTGAGCCCAATCTTCATTCAGAGAAATAGCAGTGACCCCACATGATAACAAATAAGCAAAACTCCATCACCCAGCCATATGACATATATTAGTCAAATCTTCACCTGTCTGCTGGCTCTCTGAATGAGGATGGAGAGGTATATTTATTCTGGGGGGTGGAATGCTGGTCTGTGACAGAGGGAGCATGGTGGGCTCTGGGAAAAGCAGAAGTCAAAGGTACAACACTCCTCTTGTGGGCTAGCGGTGTCTGCTGCAGGACACTTTTGTCCTGTTTTCTCTGTACAGTGAGGCCTAGCCTGGGCTCTGGGATACCCAGGATGCCAGGGTAGCATGAAATCCTCTGATAATTCACAATTATCCTAGCCTTCAGCAACTTTCACATCCTATTTATTGAGTGCTAGATATTCAGGATATTTTAAATGACTAAGAAACATAACCAACAATTATTATGAGCCAGGGACTGGACTAAGTGCTTTGTGTTGGTTGCCTTATTTCTCATAATAGGAGGTAGAATCTGTTTTACAGATGAGAAAACCGAGGTCTGGAGAGGTTAAGTGATTTCTTCAAGGTCATACAGCTAATAAAAGGCAGGGCTAAGGGGCGCCTCGGTGGCTCAGTTGGTTAAGTCATGATCTTTGGCTCAGTCATGATCTCACAGCTCTTGGGTTTGAGCCCTGCATTGGGCTCTGTGCTGACAGCTCAGTCTGGAGCCTGCTTCGGATTCTGTGTCTCCCTCTCTCTCTGTGCCTCCCTGGCTTGCACTCTGTCTCGCTCTCAAAAATAAATAAACATTAAAAAAAAAAAAAAAAAGGCAGGCCTGAGAATCAAACTCAAGTAATTTGATTCCAATGGCTGTGCTTAGTTGCTTAACAGAGTGTCCTGAGAACTAAGCAGCCACTGCTTTGGGAGCCTTGCTCAGTCTGGGCAGTGAGAAAAGGCTGCCTGGAAGAGGTGAGGCCTGAGCCAACCAAGAGGAGCAGGAATGAGCCAATGGGCTAAGAAAGAGGGTGGTTTGGGGTTATAGGTAGTAGGAGCTGTCTGCAGACAGGCCTTGGTGCAGGGTGGGGGTGGGGAGTGCGGGAAAAGGAAAATGGCTTTGTCTGCTGTAGACCACTCCAGATGTGAGTGGCAGGATGGAGGCAGGGCCCAGGTCACGATGGATCTCCAATTTAGACTGGATCCTGAAGACAAAGGGGGAACCTTGGAGGGCCCTTAGCAGGCAAGTTCACAAAAGCAGCTGTGCGTGTCGACAACATCTCCCACAGTGGGGAGGTTGCTATGTTGAAGGAAATGTAGCATACCAGACCTGGAGTCAGATGCCTTGGGTCTGAATACCAGCCTTTCTACTTCAAAGTTATACAGGTTGCTTTTACCGGTCTTTGAGCCTCACTTTCTTCATTTGTAAACAGGATAGAAGAACACCTGACACAGTTGTTGAAAGGAGTAAAAGTCTAAGTGAAACGTGTAGCAGAGTTGTATCCTGGGCACATAGTAGGTGTTCAATAAATACTAGCCGCTCCGTGTGAGAGGGGAGGTGTTGAGTAGAGCCATGCTTTTGGATGAAAGAACACTCCACCTTTTTTTACTTTGTTCTCTGTAAGGCTCACCTCATTGCCTGGGGCCAGAATCTTATCAGAGACTTTTACATTATTTTGCCCAAGGTCTTTCCGGTTTTAAGAGAGATAATGCTCACAAAGTGCTTAGCACAGACCAGGCACACAGCAATCACCTGATGCTTATAGCTGTGATTAAGTTAGAAAATGAAACTAGTTTAGAGAATAGCAACGAAGCAATTATCAGTTATCTACTGTAAATAAGAAGAAACCCAATTCTTTCCCGGGAACAGGTTTTGATTGGGGAAGGAAGTCTGAGATCTCAGAATACGGAGGGAGAATCTGGGTGAAATGAACAACATGGGAATTTTTCCTGGAGCCAGTCATGCCTGGGGAAGAGCAGAAGATCCAATTCTAAATCACCGGGTACAACAAATCCAAACGGTTTAGGATTCCAGTGTATGAAGTAACTCCTGTCTTCCAGTCTGGAGATGGGGGATGAGGCATTTGGAGCTAGCAGAGACTATCAAGGATTAAACATCCACTATGTGTAGAGCTTTATGTGAATTGGGGGGGAAAATAAAGGAGGGCAGCAGGAGCAGTGTAGCAGGAGTCATAACCAAATTCGAGTTTGGACTCTGTCAACTACACCTGTCCAGGTGACTTTGGGAAAGTCTCTTGTCCGTTTTGAGCCTCAATTTTCTCAGCTCTCCTGTTGTGTGACAGTATTGAGCCTTTCTGAGCTTCGGTTTCTTTACCTGTAAAATGGGTGCTGTCTATTTAACAGGACTGTATGAGATAATGAATGTGAAGTGCTCTGTGCCTGGTAACCATTACTGCTGGGATCATTCCGTTGATCCCTGAGATTCCTTTCCACGCAATCACCTGTGCCGAGGACAAGGCCCCTGCCTTGGGGTGGCATGTGCGGGGTGGGGCTGGGCGGTCTTGGTCGGCCCTGTAGGAAGAGAAGGACAAGTGTCACCTTGGCATAGGCCACTGCAGAGCTGCTGCTGGTCGAGGGGCGCTCCAGTCATGGGGCAGGCCTTGGAAATATCCGTCCACAGAACCCCCGGACCAGGCTGCTGATTAGATGAGGGTTGCATCAGGTCCCCAGGCAACTTGGGAGTCGGCAAGGGTCTTCCAGAGGAAGGTGGAATTCAGATCCAGGCTTGGCTCTGCCCCTTCCCAGATGGGTGACCTTGGGCCAGTCACTTTTCCTCTCCCGGCCTCAAAGTGCTCTGGAAGCGAGGCTCCTCATTCCACTTACCCCTCAGAGTGTACTAGGGCGAAGTGACACAATGGACGCGAGCTGCATTAGAGGCCAGCGAGTGCTACTTATTATGCTAATAGATGCACGCAGCGGGTTCCTTTCCAGCGGTTTCACTCTGGTTAAGCGGTTCCTTCCACTGTAACCGAGGTTTCTCGCCTCGCTGCCTCCCGCCCCTGCGGGCAGGGCTCTGCGGACCGCAGGCTCCAGGGCCGTTGCCATTGTTCTTCGAGGCTGGGCGGCAGGGGAGGATTCTGGCGGACCAGACCTCGCCTTTGGTCTCTGCCTCCATCCCGCACCCCCGCGGCGGCGAGCCTGGGAAGCCCCTCTCGCCGATCTTTCCCGAGGAGGCGAGTCAGCCCCAGAGCTCTCCCGAACGGCGGCCGAAGACGCCCCCGAGCGTCTCCGAAGAATCCCGACCGCTCTCAGTCTCCGGAAAGAGCCGAAGGCGCTTCCCACCCTCGGCCTCCCGAGCCTCTCCGAAAAGGCCCGAAGTTTTCCGAGCGGCCGTCCTGCCGGACTGCTGGAGGCGGCCGCAGCGCCATGTTGGATGCTCTGCTCGTTGAGTGAAGAAAATCCGCCGGCATCGCCTGAGCCCCGCTACCGAGAAGGGCGCCGCTTCCCCCGGGGAGGGGGATAAAGACCCCCCGCCGCCGGCCCATGAGGATATTGCCGTGAAAGGTCCGGTCTCTCCGCCTCCTGCCCCCGCCGGGTCCGGCCCCCCCCCTGGGGTCGCGTTGTCACGGAGACCGGCAGCCGGTGGTGCTGGCCCGCGGGGCGGCTGCTGCTGCCGGCGGCGGCGGCGGCGGCGGCGGCGGCGGGCGTGTGTGACCGGCCCCGGCCCCCTCCTCCTCCTCCTCCCAGACTCCCCCCGGCCCCCCGCTCCCGCCGCCTCCCCGGGTCTGCCCCCATCCCGCCCCCCCGCTGCCCCCGGCCCCTGCACCCCGGCGCGCCCGGTCCCGCTCTGGGGGGGTTGGTGGCTTCGCTTTGCCATGAGTTTACCGCAGAAACCGGCTCTGAAATCAGGCTCAGCGGCTGCAGCAGGAACCGGACCCGGCACCGGAGCGGCGGCGGCGGCGGCAGCAGCGGTACCGCCTCCTCACCCGGCGGCAGCAGCAGCGGCGGCGGCAGCGGCGGCGGCGGCGGCGGCGGCAGCGGCCCCTCCTCACCCGAACATCAGGGCCCTCCAGACCCAGGCGCCCCAACAGTATCCTTTTCACCTTCCTGCCGGCCCTTCGGCTCCTCGCCACAGCCCAGGGGGCCCGTGGCTCCCCGGGGACCCTCCTGCCGGCTGCCACAGTCCAGCCAGGGAAGGGGCTGCCGCCCGAGTCCCCGCAGCCGGGTGGGCCGGAGCTTTTGGGGTGCCCCGGCGGCAGCAGCACTGCGTGGGGGGGGGGGGGGGCCCTGGACCCTCTGCAGTACTGTGAAAACTAGCTCCGCTCGGCCCGGCCTCTGCAGCCCTTCCCTTTTAGAGCTGGGGGACCCTTCCCCCTCCTCGCCTCCCCCTCCTCGCTTCCCCTCCCCCCCCCCCGCCTCTCCCTCCTCGCTTCCCCCCCGCCTCTCCCTCCTCGCTTCCCCCCCCCCGCCTCTCCCTCCTCGCACCCCCCCCCCCCCCGCCCCCCTTTATTAGGCCGAATTTGCTGATGCCTGGGACCAGCCCTGCGGGGAAGGCTTTTCTGATTGTTGTGAGGACTACACCCTCCTCCTCCTCCTCCTCCTCCTCCTCCTCCTCCTCCTCCTCCTCCCCCTCCCCCCCCCCCCGCGCCCCCTCCTCCTCCTCCACCACCACCACGACCTAGACGACCACCTCCTCCTCCTCTTCTCCCTCCTCCATCACGACGTCCTCGTCCTCCTCCTCCTCCTCCTCCTCCTCCTCCTCCTCCTCCTCCTCCACCTCCTCCTCCACCTCCACCATCTCCCTTTTGCTCCCCCTGCGGCGGGGCCTGGTGGGCTTCCCTACTTATTATTAGTACATAATAAACTTTGTTGGTAAATTTCCTGTTTGAAACTAAGCTCAGCTCGTTTCTGAGGTAAGTTGGATTTTAAATCTATGGTGAAAATGTACAGAAAGCACCCCCTCTGGCTAATGTTGTTTAGTGATGGGGGGGGCGGGTTGTGATGTGGTTTGTGGTGGAACGCGATCTGAGGAGGAAATGTTACACCGGACGCTTCCCTGTCTTTGACCTTTTTAAAGGAAGAGGAAGTTAACTGACATTACCCATCACCCTCAAAAGTCTCACTTCTTGGAAGGCTTGCGTTATGATGGATATTTTTAAAGACTTTAATTTCCTTTTCTTAGGCCTGATGTCTAGAGGGGATCAAGGCTCCTGGAGGAAATTCTAGCATTGACTGTATCTAATTTCATGTTATTTACTCGATTGTAGAATTTTTGGACAGCTTTGATTGAAAAGACTTGTTGGCGAGGTATTTTAGTCAGAAACTAGCCGGTGAAGGTAAAGCGATGAATTGATGAATTCCACGGAGATTTAGAAAGGTATTACTTACCTGAGAATAATATTTCATCATGCACCTTCCGTCCCCATCCGTTGTATTCGTGTAAATCAATAAATCACCATTGGATGTTAGATGTGTTGTGTTTTTGTATTTGTGTCATTTTGTGTTTGACTTCCAGAGAGGGTAGGGCGTTAGAGCGTATAACTGCTGTGAAGTCCACAGATGATTTCACAGTCCGTAGTTTGACTCCTGCCTGTATCGATTGCTTTGAGAAGGGAAAGGTATCTCCCTTCTGGAGTCATTTCAGGTCATCCTTTTGGTTTCTGTCAAGTGTCGTTTTCTCTGTTCTCTAAATATTGTTATTCAATCCAGGCAGTGTGGTGCAGAGTAAAGATAAATTCCGTTCCAGTGTGATGTGTGTACTGATTTCATAATGTTTTTAATCTGCATGATTCTGTTCAATTAAGAATTTTTCACGGTTGAGAATGCTAAGTGATACCTTAGTGTTGCTCATGGAAAATCTGGTTAGTTTTGATCAGTATCCCTAGTTGCTTTACTTTAGGAAAAAAAAGATTGGCTGATTTGCCTGCTTCAAGGTGGAGCTCAGTGCTGGATCTGTTGAACGTATCTTCATTTAGTGAGTTTGAATTCCTTTCTAATTTGTCTTTTTTTTTTTTTTTTTTTTGGTCTTGACTGCTCATGCGTGGTTAGGGTTATAAGCTTATGTACCATACCACCAAAGTAAACTCGTCAGTCCTAAATTGGAGCTATTTTGGCAATTTAGCATTCAAAGGAAGCCCATAGTGTTCTTGATGTGCAGAGTGATAAGTAAAGGACCAGTGCTTGGTGAATTTGGTGGTGTTACTTGGACACAAGGAGCTGCGACTTAGATGTTTCAAATGTGCTTTTTCTCAAGGCATTTCACAAAGAAAGGACTTATAAAAGCTCTGAGTTGGTTGCAACATGAAAGTAGTTACTAATACTGCAACAATTGTTAAAGGGCATAAATTTAAGGTGTAATTTCCAATGGAGATGATTCTTAACGCCTGTTTGTAGTAATAATGGGGTAGTTGATTTTATGTGGCTTTGCGTTTTTGCTTTGCCTCGTGTCAGAAGAAATTAAAATTCTTGATGTATTTCACAGTTCTGTTATCTTTTTGCTTTATGTACTGCAAGGTTTCAGTTAGTAACATCTAAAAGCTCGTATAGTAAATGAGGTATAGGTTACATGTCATTAGAACAAAACGATGAAATGTTATCCATGGTAGTGGGGAATTGGTTAAAATGGATCCAAATAGAGCAGTGCCGCTTTTCTACCCTGAGGGAGTGTGGGAATTTGTATCTGTTTGAGGAGAGTGGTCATTATGTGATAAGTTGACACGCAGGAAACATTGATACTGGGGTGAAAGCTGGAGTTGCTCTTTCTATGGCTTGGTTAGCTCTCCAGTTCCTCAAAACATATGGGTGCAGTTGTGTTCGAATTGAATTAATAAGTTCACGTAGTATTTTAAATTTGTAAAAATACTGAAAGGAGATTCACCTGACAAAGTGTCCTTCGTTTGTACTTAGTGTTCAAGTGACAAATCAGAAATGAAGGGAAATGTTGGCAGTAATGAATTTCAATATAAACCGGGACCTGCTCAAGTAGACTTTGTTCTTACATGGCAGGCCCAGAAAACCACTGCAGGTACAGGCCTTTGACTGCAAAGAGGCAGGGATTGGGGCTTGGGAAGGAATGGGACATGCTGAAGGGTGGCAGGGATGGTGGAAGGGTGGCAGGGATGAAAGGATAAGCCCTGCTGTGAAAAGTGCTACTGGTGAGGCAGGAAGATGCTTAGAGTTTCTATGACACAATCCAATATGAATAGTTTATGAAATTGGCACTTAAAGATACTTGCCTTGAGATATGCTCAACCCAGCTTCCTCGTATGAGCTTCCCAGAAGCTCTGTTGAGCATCTTAAAAGTGATTCTTAACCTTTTCTGGGTAACAAACAACTTTGACATTTTTGATGAAAGCTTATAGACCTCTCCACAGAAACTGTTGCTTACATTTTCAGGGGCTTCTTGGACCTCCCCTTAAAACCTAGTCCCTTGAGATGGAAATTGCTTACCCTTCAGATAATTAAAGGTAAATGAGTTTGAATTTAGGTGCCCAAATAGTTCTGACTTAGAACAATTTTGAGTCTGTTAGGAATACACAGTGTTCTATTTATACGGAAAGACTTCAGGGTGTCATTTCTCCCAGAGCTGCTGACACTTCTGGGGAGTCTAGTTACTGTTTTGGGGCAGCCAGTTGGGTTAAAAAAAATCAGGGCAGTGGGTTCTTTGAAGGAACTAGATTTGGTAAAGGCCTCTGGCAACCCCAAAATGACATATATTAAAAACAAGTATGCCCATTGGCTTTTCATTTTGTTTTCGTTTTTTTTTTTTTTTTTTTTTATTTAAAAAATTTTTTTTTTTTTCAACGTTTTTATTTATTTTTTGGGACAGAGAGAGACAGAGCATGAACGGGGGAGGGGCAGAGAGAGAGGGAGACACAGAATCGGAAACAGGCTCCAGGCTCTGAGCCATCAGCCCAGAGCCTGACGCGGGGCTCGAACTCCCGGACCGCGAGATCGTGACCTGGCTGAAGTCGGACGCTTAACCGACTGCGCCACCCAGGCGCCCCTCATTTTGTTTTCTGTGTTGATTTTCAGTTCTGTAGGTTGAAGCCAATAACATTTGTTTTTTTCTCTTTTTTGCTTCTTTACCAAAGCTAGATCTGAGTAATAATAATAGTAGTATTCATTTATTGAGTGCCTACTCCTCTAGGTACCATACATGCATGGTTTTACTTAATTCTCACAAGAATCCTTATGAGGTAGGTAGTGTCTCTGTTTTATAGATGAGGAAACTGAAGAGCAGAGAAGTTAAATAATGTTCCCAAGGTTGTCCATCTAGTAATTGGTGGCCCGCAGTTCAGACCGTGGTATGACGAGCTCCCAAGCTCACAAGTGTCCTTTCTACTGTGCCACGTTCCTTCTTACCACGTCTGCATATGAGAGTGGGAAGTAGCTAGGGGAAGGTCTGTATACAGTAAAGAGGCTCTGTGGAGTAATCTAGACTGCCATGATACTGTATCTTGTTTTAATTAGTTCATAGCCACATACTGCTAGACAAGTAGGTTATCTTTACCTCACTGAGCCTTGCAGCATAAGAATAGGCCTGCCTCATTTGACTCCGTGCCTGTTTCTGCTTGTTCAGAAGTTAGCAAGGCCTCCAGCAAAATACCATTGTAACTAGCAACTAGAACTCTTAATTCATGAAGCGGCCAGCAGTCTCTCTATTCCTAAGCCCCACCACCAACAAAGATGGATGTGTGGTCTTAAAGGGCAGATCCTCTTCTAGGAAGAAGAGGGGGAGATTGATGCAAGATGATGCAGAAGGAAGAACGTGACTTAGACGCCGGAGTCACACTAGCTCTTGCCTCTGCCGCTCCTAGGCTTACAAGTCTTAAAGTGTGGTATTTTCTGTCAAACGGAGATGAAACCACGTAAAGACTGATGATATGTTGTTTTTCCACATTGGGGTTTTTGATAAGATTTTTACAAAAAGTTCTGTTGCTAAAAAATATTTGAAAACCATGTTTTGTTATTTTTGTTCTTTTAATGTTTATTTAGTTTGGGAGAGAGCTTGCTTGGATGCAAGCAGGGGCGGGGCAGAGAACAAGAGTTGGACGCTTAACTGACTGAACTACCCAGGCGCCCTGAAAACCATGCTTTAAATCATAATAGGGTTGCCACGTTTTAGCCATTTATATTGGGGATTTAATGTAAGTGGCAGGTTTTAAAATGCATTTGTTCTTTTTTTGAGCACCTACTGTGTGCCAGACTCAGTGCTAGATCTAGGTTTGAAAAGCTTTTGCCTTCAGAGAAGTTGGTCCCGACAAGTGAATGACAATACCATGAGGCAAGTACCTTCATAACTCTGCTGTAAGAGCTTACTTAGTCTTATGGAAAGGAGGAATTAGAGCTTAGAAAAAACTGACATCTAAGCTACATTAGAAGAATTGAGTAAGAATTACCTGAGGTGTCAGAGCTTTCTCCTGCCAGCTGACTTTTGCCAATTCCATTGCTATTGCTGCTGCATAGAACTTTAGTAAATGGATTTCAGTCACGTTTCATGTTTTTAGCAGGAGCAGAGAAGCTGGAGGAGGTAGCCCAGAACATGGTAACCAAAACACAGTTGCCACAGATTCAAAGTATCTTCTGCACCATAATCTGAAGAATTAGAGTATGAGAAGATACATTTCAGATCTGCTCTCTGTGGTTGGTCCTTTCCTAGTCTCCTTCCCACTCCTCCCATAATACCTCCCTGTCCTTTTGAAACTAGATTTTGACCTGGAAACAGTACCAGCTAGCTTTGAAATATAAGTAAATTTAGCTTGATGTGTTGAGAAGTGTACCTGATTTGGAGTTAAAAGAAAATCTGGATGTGAGTTTGAGTTTTCAATTTTTACAGAGGTATTATCCTGGAATAGTCACATAACTGCTCTAGGCATCAGTTTCCCTTTCTCTAAAATGGAGGAATTAGACTAGTTTATTAAGTGACTCTCTTGAATTACAGTGGTTTATAAGTCTGAAGATTATGGTGTGAGGTTTGTTTTGTTCTTCCAAGTAGGTAGGAAGGATTTGTAGAGACCTACTAATGGATTCTTTGTCTGATGGTCAGTAACATGTTTCTGTGGTGACATATTGACATTAGAAGCATGCTAGCATGGATCATGCGGAGGGCAACTTGCTTATATTAGAAGCCTCTGGTTTGGGGCTTATTAAAGTTAGATTTAGGGGCGCCTGGGTGGCTCAGTTGGTTAAGTGTCGGACCCTTGATTTTGGCTCATCACGGTTTGTGAGTTTGAGCCCTGCATTGGGATCTGCGCTGAAGTGTGAAGCTTGCTTGGAATTCTCTCTCTCCCCCTTTCTCTGCCCCTCCTGTGCGACCTCTCACTCTTTCTCTCTCTCTCAAAATAAATAAACTTTTAAAAAAAGGACTAAATTAAACAAAAATAAAGTTAGAATTAGACAGACTGAAATGCCTCTGTGACTTCCTTATCTTCGCCTCTTGTGACAGCGAAGATTGTATGATGACTTGAGACCATAAAATAAGGTGGCCATGGCTGGATGCTGGCTGGCTCTCATTGATGATAACAGGTAATTCATTATGAGGTATAAGGGAAAGTAAATTTTGGAGTAAACTCTTGTGATGAGACACGATCTATTTTTATTGTAGGAATAATACTCCTAGCTAATATAATAGGAGACTGTTTCCTGATTAATAGCCAGGTGCCTGACTTCAAGCAGTGTATACATTGCAGCTGAGATTTACATCGATGAAGTATTGCAAGATCCCAAGCTACTTCTGAATTCTCAAATGGCTCCTAGTTCTTTGGCTTGCTGCCAACCAGAGGGAGTTTTTTGAATCTTGTAGCCTCAGCTGAAATTTGAGATAGTTTAAACTATTTTAAGTACATTTGAAATTTGTCAGTTTTTATGACCTTTATTAACTAGTAGCAGTTTTGTACTTTTTCAAGCCCATGTGTGTTCCCTCTCATGAGATTCTAAATTTTATCAGTAGAATGTGAGGTCCCTAAAGGCAGAGATTTTTGTCAGTTTGGTTTGCTGTTGAACTGCCAGCACTTGGAGCAGTCCGTGGTAGATACGAAATCTGTAAATGTTTGTTGAAATGTTGGTTAAGTTAGTCTGGGGATCTGTTTTAGGATAAGTTTTAGGGCTAATATAGATGGAACCACAAGACTGCCCTAAAATTGTTTTGTGCTGGTAAGTAATTGATAATAGTTCCATAATTTTATTTGAGATGGAATAACATGGACCCAGTTTACAAAGTCATCTAATGTGGTTGAGTTGCCTTTGAAGAATAGATACATGTGATTTGGGTTGGTAGAAGGCCAAAGAGGAAAAACATTTATAGTTAAATGTTACTATTAAAAATTTTGTTTTATGATTCTACGAGTAACATAATCAAATCAGGAAATTAAAAAATACGGATAAGTAGAAAGTCACTCATAATCTTAGTATATAGAGACAACCACTGTTAACATTTTGGTATATTTTTTTCTGTACTTCTTTTCCTTTTTTTAAAAAAATTTTAAAAAGTTTTTATTTAATTTTGAGAGAGAGAGACAGAGAGAGAGAGAGAGACAGACAGACAGACTGTGCAGGCAAGCAAGCAGGGGAGGGGGAGAGGGAGAGAGGAAGAGCCCCAAACAGGCTGCGTGCCAACCCTGGGCTCGATCTCACGAACTTCGAGATCAGGACTTAAGCCAAAATCAAGAGTCAGACTCTTAACCCACTGAGCCACCCAGGCTCCCCTTCTATACTTTTTTCTATGGACTTTAAGGGGCTTAAATTCTGCCCTTTTTTTTGTAACCTAACTTGAGGTCAAATTACATATAAAGGTTTTTTTTTTTTAAATACTTGACAATTTTATTGTTAAAAAATGACATATATGTGTGTATATACATACGTATGTATACATACGTGTGTGCATATGTATATATGCACATGTATATATGTATATATATGTATATATACATATATATATATATATATATATATATATATATAGTTTTGTATCTTGCTTATTTTGTTATTTAATTCTCCACCAGCAGAAAAGGCTTTTTGGTTGGTTTTCTTAATTTGGAATGAATTATTTTTTGTTCTTTGGCAAGGTTTTCTTGAGGATACTCTTTTACCTTTGATTTGTACTCAGAAGGTAGGACTGTACATTAGAAAGATAAGAGCTGAAACCTTTATCAGTGAGTCAAATGTTTTTGAGTTACTGTGGCCAAAATGTTTTGCATTATTTATAACATTAAATTTGATGTAACTTCACAGGTTTTTTTGCTCCTACAAATATGTACATTTTTTTTACTGTCCTTTTGAATTCATCTTCATGTATTCAAGCATATTAAACTAAAACAAGAAAAAAAAAAAAAGACTGGTGGCCAAGGTGGTATTTACTCCAGATAGTTTTGGAATGTATACATGCTATCATGATAGCTCCTTTAATTGTTTTTCAGGAAATGTTGGTGTTATATGGAGTGATTGGAAGGAAGGAGGAAAAAACAATAAGGGATTCATGTGGGGTTAGAGAACTTGAAGTCTGGGAACAAACAATTTTGGAATGACAGGACGGGGGGTAGGGGAACAGGGTGGCGGTAAAGTAAATACAGCCAATTTTGAGCCAGAATACAGCATTTTTAAAAAACATTTATTCACCTTTGAGAGAGAGAGAGAGAGAGAGAGACAGAGTGCAAGCAGGGGAGGGGCAGAGAGAGAGGGAGACACAGAATCTGAAGCAGGCTCCCGGGGAGCTGACAGTGCAGAGCCTGACATGGGGCTCAAACTCACAAACTGCGAGATCATGACCTGAGCCAAAATTGGAGATTTAACACACTGAGTCATGCAGGTGCCCCCAGAATACAGTATTTTACGGTGAGAATGGAAAGGTAGAATAGAGAGGGATGTAAGAAAGGGTGGGAAGACTCCTGGCTTTTTCTAGACTCCAGAAAATAGCATATAAGAGAAAGAATTTGAACTGAAAGATGAATTTAAAAAATATTGGAAACAAGAGTTTAAGACTATGGTCAGGGTTTGGATGGGCAGAGGGGAGTGGATTGTGGTGAGTGAGCAATCAGCTTGAACAAAGGTTTGGGCTTGAAATAAGCATGCTGTATGCTGGGTTGTGAGAATCCTTATTAGTGTGCTTGGAGTGGAGGGCTCTTGTGGTAGAATGCTTGAAATAATGGATCCACGTGTTAGAGGGCTTTGAATCATTAAGAGAAGGTTAGGGGCGACTGGGTGGCTCAGTCGGTTGAGACTCCGACTTTGGCTCAGGTCATGATCTCACCGTCTGTGGGTTCAAGCCCTGCGTCGGGCTCTGTGCGGACAGCTCAGAGCCTGGAGCCTGCTTCCGATTCTGTGTCTGCCTCGGTCTCTGACCCTCCCCTGTTCATGCTCTGTCTCTCTCTGTCTCAAAAATAAATAAATGTTTAAAAAAAAAAAATAAGAGAAGGTTAGGCTTCATTTGTGAGAAAGAAACCGTTACTTTTTTTTTTTTATGGCTTTATTGAAATACAGTTTGCATACCACACAAGCCACCCGTTTAGAGTCTACCATTCAGTAATTTTATGTTCACAGAGTTGTGCAGCTATCACCAAAATCAATTTTAGAACATTCTCATCACTCCCAAAAGAAACCCATTGGACTTCCCATTTCCACCTCCCTAATTCTGCCTGAAGCAAATACTAATCTGTTTTCTGCCTCTGTAGATTTGCCCATTCTGCATATTTCGTATAAATGATACAGTATAATATGTAGTCTCTTGTGACTGGTTTCTCTCACTTTGCATAATGTTTTCAAGGTTCATCTGCATTGTAGTATGTTTCAATACTTTTTTTCAATTGCTGAATACTGTTCTGTCACATTTATTCATCAGTTGGTGGACATTTGGGTTGTTCACCTTTTTGACTATTACGTACAGTTATGCTATGAATGTTTAACGTGGATATATGTTTTCATTTCTCTTGGGTATATACTTTGTACAGTTGCTAGGTTTTATAAGGTAACTCCACGTTTAACATTCTGAGAAAGTGCCAAACTTTTTCCAAAGTTTGCGCCATTTTACATTCCTACCAGCAAAGTATGAGTGTTGCAACACTTGTCATTGTCTTTTTTTATTATAGGCCATCCTAGTGGGTGTGAAGTGATATCTTATTATGGCTTTGATTTATATTTCCTTGATGGCTAATGATATTGAGCATTTTTTCTTGTGTTTAGTGGCCATCTGTCTTTGGAGAAATGTCTGTTCAAATCCTTTGCCCAGTTTTTAATGGGTTTATTATTGAGTTGTTAAGAGTTCTTTATATATTCTAGATCCAAGTCCCTAATCAGATATAACATTTACAAAGATTTTATCTCATTCAGTGGGTTGTCTTTTCATTTTCTTGGTAGTGTCCTTTGATGCACAAAAAAATTTTTTTTTTTTAATTTTTTTTTTCAACGTTTATTTATTTTTGGGACAGAGAGAGACAGAGCATGAACGGGGGAGGGGCAGAGAGAGAGGGAGACACAGAATCGGAAACAGGCTCCAGGCTCCGAGCCATCAGCCCAGAGCCCGACGCGGGGCTCGAACTCACGGACGACCGCGAGATCGTGACCTGGCTGAAGTCGGACGCTTAACCGACTGCGCCACCCAGGCGCCCCTGATGCACAAAAATTTTTAATTTTGATTAAATCAAATGTTTTTTTTTTCCCCCCTTTTGTCATTTGTGCTTCCTTAGTGTGTGTGTAAGAAGGCTTTCCCTAATCCAAGGTCATGGAAATTTACTCCTTTTTTTACCCTAAGATTTTTACAATTTTAGCTCTTACACTGAGGTCTTTGATCCATTTGGAGCTAATTTTTGTGTATGATGTGAAGTAGAGGTCCAGATTTATTCTTTTGCATGTGACTATTCAGTTGTCTCAGTACTATTTGCTGAAAAGAGCATTCTTTGAATTGTCTTGATGCTTTGTCAAAAATCAATTGTATTTCTTTTGTTTCTGTTTTTTATTTATTGGGAAACTGACATGATGGAAACAGTGTTTTTGAAGATTTGTTGAGGTGTGAAAGTTGGAAGATTTATTTATTTAAGTAATCTCTCCACCCAGCGTGGGGCTTGAACACCCAACCTTGAGATGAAGAGTTGCTTGCTCTACTGACTGAGCCAGCCAGGGGCCCTGACATGTGCAAGTTGAAATAAGGAGCAGGAAAGATTAAGAGACTAGGAATGACATCACAGAAATACATTTAAGGTTTTATCATCTATTAAATGCTTGAGATTTTTTGAGGTGTGCTCTTTATGAAATATGACTTATTGAAGAAATGAATTTTGATCATTTCCACCTCTTGTGTAATGCCTAAAAAAACAGAAGAGCTACTCAAAAGAGATTTTGCTTATCTTTATTATTAAGATAAATTCCTATTAAGCAGTGATAGCTTTGTGAAAAATAACACATGGGCATTTGACTATTTTGCTGTGCTGGGAAGAATTGAAATTGTAAGTTACAAATTCTTGGGTTATTTGTATTATTGTATTTCACATAGGATATTAGTTCTGCCTAGAGCATTTATATAAGTTTCAAATTAAATTTGATTTTGTATTTATTAGGTTATACCCTCAGGCTATTCTAATGTGTATACTATTATAAAGAAATAAAATTGGGAAATACTGCTCACCTCTTGTCTAATAGGATCCTTTCTGCTATTCAGGAAAAGACCACACTAATGAGGCTTTTTGTAACCTTTCAGGTCTAATAAAAATGGTTTTGGACAAAGATTTTCCACAGTCACACAATCTCACACACACACACACATACACGCAAAGTCTCTTCAGTGACTTGAAATATTACAGTGTGGGAATAGGGTTGCTTATTTTTTAAGATTTTATCTACTTTTAAGTCTTATGAATTGTTATGTATATCTTTAGCTTAGCTCATTAAATACGTGAAGAAAGTGGATCTTAATTACCGATGGAAAATTTTAATGACCTCAAGTACCTGATTAATATTGTTGAGGCTTTGAGGCTAATATATTCATCTGATACTTTCAATATTACATTGTTGATCTTTTTTAGAAGTATAAGAATTTGGAACCAGTCCAACCTCCTGAGGTAACTGCTGTTTCAAACGCAGACAGCAGAGTACTTGACCTTAGCTTAATATCTTTTACATTGTGACTGGGTGAGTATACTTGAATGTGGTACATTTTAGGTAAGATACTGAAAGCTGAATGCTGCTCTGGAAAGTCAGTGATTTTATTCTTTTTTTTTTTTTTTTTTTTTAACATTTATTTTATTTTTGAGAGAGAGCATGAGCGGGGGAGGGGCAGAGAGAGAAGGAGACAAAGAATCCAAAGCAGGCTCCAGGCTCCAAGCTGTCAGCACAGAGCCTGAGGCGGGGGTTGAACTCATGAACTTTGAGATCATGAACTGAGCTGACTGAGCTACCCAGGTGCCCCTTATTCTTGACTTTTGAAAATCGTAATTAAAAGATACAAGCATATAAGCATGTACTGGCTTACTTTCCTTTTATGCAGTCTTCTTTGGGGATCTTTGGTGTACCTTTCTGGTCCGGTCTCCCAGGGGCATTTGTTCCTGAGCTTGAGGGAGATGCCTCTAACTTGCCAAAGCATCAAGTTAGTACAGACTCAAGTTGATTTGATATTTTTAATAACAGTAACCACTTTGACTTAAGATCTCCTTTCTCCTGTAATGGTCCTGGTTTGGATGGTACATTATACAGTCATCCTATCTAGTAACCTTTATGTAGAGTTTAGAAAATTAGGAGTCTTTATGCTATTTCTAGGTAAGTCATTGATATTTTGTGAAGCAGCAAAATACCTTATATCCTTTCATCTAACGGTTTGTATTAGGTCTTTTAGTTATAAAGGCCTTTGACATTAGCATGTGAACTAAATAGGAGCAAGGTATTGTCAGCCTCTTTAAAAAAATGAAACTTTATTTGAACTTAATTAATTAATTTAAGATTTTATTTTTGAGTAATTGCAACACTCAACATGGGGCTTGAACTTACAACCCCAAGATCCCAAGAGTCACATGCTCCACCAGCTGAGCCAGCCAGATGCCCCGAACCCTGAATAATTTAGACTTAAAGAAAACTTGCCAAAATAGTAGTAGGAGTTCTCTTACATACCTTGTCTCCTTCCCCTAATGTTAACATCTTCCGTAACCATATTACAGTTATCAAGCACAGGAAATTAACAGTGATACACTATTATCAAACTGCAAACCTTATTATAATTTTTACTGGCTTTTCCACTGTTCCTTTTCTGTTTCAGCATCCCACATTGCATTTGGTTATTATTTCTCCTTAATCTCCTTTAGACTGTAATTGTTCCTTTCTTTAATCATTTATTTATCAAACACAGAGTCTCGGTGCAGAAAGTAAGTCTACCCATGCTTTTCATTAAATTGAAGGCTTTGGTCTGTTCATAAAGTTAGCATTTGTGAAAATTAGTGTCAATGATAAGGTATTTGTCTTCTAGAATCATATTTATGAAAGTAGCTTATTTACTTTTCAATTGAAGGCTCAACTGAAGGGAACAGGATAACTAGTAATGGCAAGGTTAAGATGCTCAAGGGAGAAGGAAAAATGTAATGAAATCTTGAGAAAAGAGAGAAGTAGAAAGGGGAAGGGAAATATTGATCATTGTTTTGATTCCACAGATTAAGCTAATAGTGCCTGATGCTTGGTACATACACAATAATTATTTATTAAATGACCAAAGGAACAAGTGTTTATTAAATAACAGCATGTGCTAGTTGTTGACAGAGATACAAAATAAACCTGATGGGGCCTCTGCCTCTTAAGTGCCCTTACTCATTTAACAGATGGAAGTAAACTGGACATGTTTGGAAATAAGGAGATGGAGGTCAGATGAGCAGAGAGGGCTAGACAAATCTGTGGAAATAGAAGCATAACAGAGAGTCCAGAGGAAAGCAAATGTTCTTAGTAGTCGATGCAGTGTCTGCTGATGTGAAGATGGCGAAGCTACAGAAAAGACGAAGAAGCTGCTGAGGGGAAAGAGGAGAGAGAACTCCGAAAACAGTCTTACAGCTTTCCAGATTTGGTTTCCACTGAGCTTTATATAGACAGGAGAAAGTGATACTTAATATGTGAAAGGTAGCCTTTTGGCTTAAACTCTGAACTCTGCCTGTGTAATTGTTGCTACATTCAAGGAAGATTGGAGACTGAGGAGAAATTCTTTCCAGTGTTTCTTTGCAAGTTTAAATTAGTCCTCGAAAGGCTTTGGTTTGGGTAGTTACATTTGTCTATACTTTTGCTTATTTTCTATAATAATCACATTTTTTATAATTTAAAACAACCTTTAAAAACCTTTAAATCACTTACTACCTGCCTTGGCTGTTCATAGGCTGCTGTTGGGATTCTGGGCAGCAGTTACGAAATCATCACTTTAAATCTACATGTTTTGGGAGTGCCTGGGTGGCTCAGTTGGTTAAGCATCTGACTTCAGGTTATGATACTGCTGTTTGTGGGTTCAAGCCCTGTTTCGGGCTCTTGTGCTGACAGCTCAGAGCCTGGAGCCTGCTTCAGATTCTGTATCTCCCGACCCTCCCCCCACCAACCTCTTGCTGCCCTTCCCCCACTTCGTGCTCTGTCTCAAAAATAAACATTAAAATTTTTTTTTAAATCCACATTTTTTTTTTTTTTAAAAGTAAACTCTAAGCCCAGTGTGGCACTCAAACTCATGACCTTGAGATCAGGAGTTGCATGCTCTACCAGCTGAGCCAGCCAGGCACCCCTGAATTCACATTTTTAATGAAAGATCTTTATATGCTGATCAGGAATTAAGCATAGCATAATAAACTCATTGTTACCACTCGTAATTGGTACATTTTAAGCGGAAGAAAAGGAACTGATGTTTTAGTTAGCCAGTCTTTGCCTCGTTATTGTGGATTGACTTACAATTTCTTAGGCTTTTTGAAACAGTGAAAATAGCTCATGGATGATGAATTTGTGGACCTAAGGAGACTGGCTTACAAATTGGTAACTGCTTAGTTCAATATTTATACTAACTGGGGACTGATGATTTGGCAAGCTGTTTCACATGGAGTGTAAAACAAAGCAGAATTGGGATACATTCTCCATAGGTTTTTAAAGAAAAAGTTGTTTTCTTGTTATGTATTCTGGTTTAGTCATTCAGTAGATGTTTGTTGAGCACTGAGGGATTAGAAATAAGTCTTTGTCTTTGAGAGACTTACAGTCCTACTGCAGGAGACAGATATATAAGAAGGTAAGTGAACAGGAGTCAGTAAGCACAAGGCCTATGGGAGCCTTGTGGGACCCTATGGGGAGGGTCATTCATCTTGGGGGTGGGGTGGAGGAGGATTGGGAGGAATGAGGGAAGAGGCTTCCTCAAGAAGGGGACACCTCTAAATTGAATCTGGAAGGATGAATGTGCCATATGAAAGAAAGTGGTTGGGAAAAGAGTATTCCAGCCAGGAATCAGCATGTACAGAAACTCAAGACAGTGAAAAATGACTTGTTCAGCATTGCTAGAGTAACAGTTTGGAGTGAAGAAGTGGACAGATAGAGGCCACAGAAAGGGCATTATAAGTCAGACTAAGGAGCTTGGAGTTCACCCAGATGACAGAGGGGAGCCATCACAGCTGTAGGCTAGGGGAATGATAACGGTCATTTTGAGATTTAGGAGGACCATTCTGCAAGGTTGTTAGGAGGCAGGATTGGTTTATGTATTTGTAGTAAAGAATTCGAATCCAAGATTGACGTGTGAGTTATAATTTTTACTTGGAACTTTTAAAAGTAGGTTGTATATACTTTTACTGAGGGTGGCTTTGAGTTTGTTTATTTTCTTATCTGCAGTTTTCCAGATTTATGAAACATGCATAGATATTTTTGTTCAAGAAAACTTGGAGCTATGTAAATTTCCATGGTTGTTACCCAACATGCATTTAAAGATCACTTGAATTTCACATATTTTATTTATTTTTTAAAAATGTTTGTTTATTTTGAGAGAGAGCGAGCTAGCAAGTGGGGGAGGGGCAGAGAGAGGGAGACCCAGAATCTCAAGCAGGCCCCATGCTGTCATTGCAGAGCCCAATGTGGGGCTTCAACTCAGACTGCGAGATCATGACCTGAGCTGAAACCAAGAGTCATGAGATGAAACCAAGAGTCGGATGCTTAACAGACTGAGCCACCCAAGCACCCTGAACTTTATATATATTAAAAAACAGATACAGTTTCTTTTTTTAAAAATGTTTTTCTGAGAGTGCACACGTGTGGGGGACAGGGAGAGGGAGAGAAAGTGAGAAAATCCTGAGCAGGCTCCCAGCTGTCAGTGCAGAGCCCAATGTGAGGCTTGATCTCATGAAGTATGAGATCGTGACATGAGATGAAATCAAGAGTTAGTCACCTGAGCCACCCAGGTGCCCCAAAATACACAGTTCTGATTTAAGTGAGTGCATGTTTGGTTAGCAGATTCATGGTAGATAGCTTATGAATTTATAAGTTTATAGTTTATAAGCATATGGTCTTGATAAATAATGGTGAATAGTTCCTGCTCAGCGCAAGTTAGGGCATCTTTTGTCATAGCGCCCTGTGACACTATATATAGTGACATATAGACAGATGTGTGTGTGTGCGTGTGTGTATACATATATTTATAAATGTAGGTATATATATATGTAGGTAGATAGACATACAGATAGATCTATATCTTCTTATTAATTCGGCGAGGAATTTGAAATACTAGGTTAATCTGCCTTTGAAATGAAAGGGAAATTAACTTAGGTTTAATGTCTAGATGAGGCATTGTATATGAAACTAGAAACCAATTGGGAGGTCTTTTTCAGTTCAGTCCTTCATTGGAAATCACAGCTTTGAAATGAAAAATGTATTTGGAGGGGATCCTTCTTAGGACAGCAAGATTCTTAAAGATGAAACACTTCCGGTTCTGAGAAGTGAAACAGAGTTGAAAATAAAACCTTAAGAGAAAGTAATTCCATGGGGTTTTAGGTTGCTTGGACTCGCTAGCTCTCAAGAGTAGCAATTCATATATTTTGCCTCTTTATTCTCAGTTCTTTTAAAGGAGCTCTGAATTGTGCTTTTAGATAGTTAACAACATTGTGTGGGTGTGTGTATGTTTCATTTAAATACCCTAGTTTTTCTTACTGGAAACATTTTTTTCTGTGTCTGAGCATGTATAACTTGAGTAGTCTTTGAAGAGACTCAGATTGTTGTAAATGGAGGCACATTGCCTGTTGCAAGAATGGTTCTTGAATGTTCTTTTAGGCACTTATATTAGTTGTTGCTTTGAGAAAAGAGATTGTTCACTGTGCTTTAGGAACTGATAGCTAAGTCTGGTGCTTCTTAACCCTTAACTAAGAGAAATGGGGCTTGCTGACAATAGGTGGTTTTACAGGCCTGTGAAACCGACAGCATGTTCAACAATGTAAACAATGGCAGCTGTCTTTTGCTGGCTTCTCTGTTGTTGGAAGTGTAATGAAACTGCTTCTCACAAATGGCTTCACCTGCTGACTCATCGTTCAGCCCCTAAACAACCATAGTGTCCAGCATTATTTAATGCTCCGATTGAGAAAGAAGGAATCAGAGTCTTAGAATATGAGGGTTGGAATGGATCATGGAAATCCTTTAACTTAGCCCCTTCACAGAGGCCCTCAACTATCAAAAAGAAATGTCACCAAAAAAAAAAAAAAAGTCACTGTGGCAGATGCTATAGTTGATAGTTACAAGAATTAGTGATACTGCTATTCAGAGTGCCATTACTGTTTTCTGAATGATCAAGGACTTTTTTCTTCTGTCTAGAAATCTTTGAGATGTACTTTTTAAGCTTTCCCTCAGAAATAACACGTTGTTCTGATAGTGGCTGTGAGTGACTGGTACAGGGGCAACATTCATTTAATGCCTCCTGTGGACTACAGGAGGACTGTGGGGAAAAGTAAAAAGAAAGTGGCATTGTCCCTGTTAATTTTCCAATCTAGTTAGGAAATATGAGAGAGGAGTGGAGAACATTTAAGAGTTAATTTATTAATAAGTATATAAGGTGATTCAACTGATAACTGACATTGCGAAGGAGGCTTATATAAATTTATGTGAGCTCTTACAGTAGTGATTTAGATTTTTAAAGATTTTATTTTTAAGTAATCTCTACACCCAGTGTGGGGCTCGAACTCACAACCCTGAGATCAAGAGTCACATGCTCTACTGACCGAGCCAGCCAGGCACCCCAGTGATTAAGATTTTTGATGCAAAAAAAATCACTTGCAGAAATGAAAACTTGCCATAGATTTTAATCTGTAGATTGGAAATGATACTCCAGGAAACTGATGCAGATTTCCCACATATAACACAGTGAAACTGTTGACTTAAAACAGCAGTTCTCAGATTTAATTTTTGATCTCAAGGCTCCTTTACACTATTAAAAATTATTGAGGATCTGGGGCACCTGAGTGACTCAGTTGACTTCTGCTCAGGTTGTGATCTTGCAGTTTGTGGGTTTGAGTCCTGCATCCGGTTCTCTGCTGACAGCACAGACCCTGCTTCAGATCCTCTGCCTCATCCCCCCTGCCCCTTCCCCACTTGCACTCTTTCTCAAAAATAAATAAACATTCAAAAAAAATTACTGAGGATTTCATAGAGCTTTTGTTGTGTGGGCTATATTTGCTGGTATTTACAGTATTAGATATTAAAACAAAAAATTTAAGGGGTGGCCTGGGTGGCTCAGTCAGTTGAGCGTCCGGCTTGGGCTCAGGTCATGGTCTCACAGTTAGTGGGTTCAAGCCCCACATCGGGCTCTGTGCTGACAGCTCAGAGCCTGGAGCCTGTTTTGGATTCTGTGTCTCCTTGTCTCTCTGCCCCTCCCACACTTGCACTGTCTCTCAAATATAAATAAATGGAAAAAAAATTTAAATATTCACTCAAATAGTAATAACAAATCCAGTATGTTTGTATAGTTTGAAAAATTAAAAATAACCTTTTCAGAACAATTAGAAGAGTAGCATTATGTTATGATTGTGCATGTATCTTTCATGTCTAGCTTACAAGATTACTGGATTCTCATCTGCTTCTGCATTCTGTACGTTTTATATGAAGGAAATCTTGTCTAACTCAGATATTCCTCAGCAGAGAAATATTTTAATGTTATTCTCAAATAATTGTGGATATTCTTTATTACTACAACAAAACTGGGATGTAGTTTCTTAAAGGTTAGTTTCAATTTGGAACCTGATGTCATGTCTCTGAACTTTTCATGCATTTTATTGTTCTCATTGTACTTTGAATGGATCTTTTACTGGTGTTTGATTTTATAACATCATGCATCTGTCATTTAGAAAATTATGCTGCCCTAAATTATGTAGGTTTTTCAAATGTTGATTTATTTCATTTTACAATATTGTAAAATCATATCAGGTAATATCACTACTGATCTCAAAGAAAAGGCTTTAGGGAAGTTCTTGAACTCATTGTGGTAGATACCGTCATCACTTGTGAAGGGTGGAAGGGTAATTGAAATTGAAATAGGAACCAGTTTTTGGGTTGGAAGGAAATGAACTTCATTTTCATAAAGAAGCTCCATGTTGAATACTCTGAAAGGGACATTTTACTGTCTTTGGTTCCTTTTCCTAGGTAAACCTAGTTAGCAGGTTTGACTAATTCCATCTAAGGAAAACAGCCAGAAATAGTTGGGTTTTCGAATAAATTTGTTAACCCAGAGGAACTTCTCTGACAGAACATATAGGGGTAGTTTCAAGCATGGCTGCTCTGAGTGCTTGGTTCCCTGTCAGTTGTTGATCTGGGGAGACGTGAGAACCTCTTCTGAGCCCTCTATAGCCCCATCCTCCAATCTGAAGATGGACCTCTGAAGTGTCCTGTTGGAGTGCTAGATCTGTTTTACCTCATGGAATTGCTTTCAGTTCTTACTTAGGCTCTGCTGCTGTCTTGTCTTTGGAACTTAGTCTGTTTTACTAAACCAGTATGTAGGGTAAGACAGAGACTAAAATGAATCTTTTTTCCCAAGTGGGGTGGAGGAGACAGTTTGGCCTAAGATTTTGTTTCATGTGCCCTTGGTGGATATGACAAACTGTGCTGCTGTTATGTTAAATTTTATTAATGTTCTAAGGGATTATTTCTGCATATATCCGAGGATTACTTTGAAATCAGACTTTTTTTTTAAGTATCATCTGCTTTATGGAATTGTACTGTTAAAGTTGGTATTCAAATTTCTGATTTTTATCATGCCATCATTTATAATAGCCTTTTTTTTTTTTTAACGTTTATTATTGAGAGAGAGAGATACAGAGCATGAGCAGGGGAGGGGCAGAGAAAGGGGGAGACACAGAATCGGAAGCAGGCTCCAGGCTCTGAGCTGTCAGCACAGAGCCCGACGTGGGGCTCGAACCACGAGATTGTCACCTGAGCCAAAGTTGATTGCTCAACCAACTGAGCCACCTAGGTGCCCCTATAATAGTGAACCTTTTGAAACATACTAAAGGCCTAATAATAGGGTTTTGGGGAAATTATGGGCTGTATATGCATTGAAATATTATGTAACCCTTAAAAATGTTGCAAAACATTTATTGACATTTAAAAAAAGTCCAGGGGCATTTGGCCTGCTCAGTCAGTAGAACATGCAACTCTTGATCTCAGGGTCATGAGTTCTAGCCCCATGTTAGGGGTGGAGCCTGCATTAAAAAAAAAAAAAAAGTCGACATGTATTTTGTGGAAACCAGTTAAAAATAGCATGTCTGATCAAATTTTATCTTAAAACATATTTTCAAAGTGCTTGTTTAAGCAACAGTGTTCATAGGGTTATTTATCTATTTGCCAGTGAGATTGGGTGATTTTTATTTTCTTTAACCATGTATCACTTTTTGGTGCTGCCTGGCTGGCTAAGTGTAGAGCACGCGACTTTAATCTCAAGGTGATGAGGTCAAGCCCCACTTTGGGCATGGAAGCGTTACAAACAACAAAAAGACCCCCACCTATCACTTTATAATCAGAAAAATAAAGCTATTTCTATTTTTAGAAATGAAACTGAGCTAAAATGTGACTCCTTGTAAGTTCTGCATTTAGTAGAGGCATTAAATTATGTTCATTAAAAAAATTTTTTTTATGTTTACACAGAATTCGAGCGGGGGGAGGGGCAGAGAAAGAGGGAGAGAGAATCTGAAGCAGGCTCCAGGCTCCGAGCTGTCAGCACAGAGCCGGATTGTGGGACTTGAACTCATGAACTGTGAGATGACCTGAGCAGAAGTCAGACACTTAACCAACTGAGCCATCTAGGCGCCCCAAATCCAAAAACAGGATTTTGTAAGAAGTGTTTATTTTTGAGAGAGAGAGAGAGAGAGAGAGAGCGAGCACAAGCAGGGGAGGGGCAAAGAGAGAGAGGGAGACACAGAACCTGAAGCATGTTCCAGGCTCCCGGCTGTCACACACAGCCTGATGCGGGGCTCAAACCCACAAACTGTGAGATCACCCCTCCGGGCTGAAGTAGGATGCTTAATCAATCGACTGAGCCACCCAAGTGCCCCAAGACAGTAAAGAGGATTTAAAAAACATTTTTAGATTTTCAACAGGGAATCAAAGGAGAGCGAGAGAGAGGGCATATTTTTGGTTAACTGTTAAGTAAAAATGAATTACGAATTGTGTGCTCCAAGCATTCTGACCAAATTAATCTTTTTACCATGATATCAATGCTAGTGCTGATCTACCCAAATTTGTTTTCCTGACACCAACAGATACCATTTAAACTACTATAAAAGACGTATCATTAAAAAAAAACAAAACATTTTTAACAATGTGGCAAATTAGTGCAGCATTTTCTTGTGATGCCTGTGATTTGTTACAGAGTTTGCTTTCTGAAGTCCTTTGCCGTCTTGTTCTTGCTGTCCTGGCTTTCATCTGGGGCTGCAGCGGGGTTGAGCCAAAAATGGCTGCTGCTGCAGCAGCACGGGCAGGCACAGTATAGGACTAACTGCTGTGGTTCCTGTGACGATGCAGGAGGAGCAGCCTGGGGAACGTGATCTGGGTCAGGATTCTCTTAAAGGCTGTTGTCATGAGAATTGGGCTTTTTTTGTGGAAGGGTTACTACAACACAGATTCTGCTGTTGGGAGGGATTTAGGATGTATAGCCCTAGAAGAGAACCACCCGTTCTCTATAGGAGTAGGAAATTTTAGCATATGCTGTCGTTCGCTGAGCAAGATTGTCTATTTATGGAAAGTGGCAAGCCTTACCTGTCTCAGTTGATGACAGAGAAGTGTCCAGAATGACAGCGCTTTCTGACTTGGGTGAATTTATTTATTTATTTTTTTAATTTTAATTTTTTTTTTTTTTTCAACGTTTCTTTATTTTTGGGACAGAGAGAGACAGAGCATGAATGGGGGAGGGGCAGAGAGAGAGGGAGACACAGAATCGGAAACAGGCTCCAGGCTCTGAGCCGTCAGCCCAGAGCCCGACGCGGGGCTCGAACTCACGGAGTGCGAGATCGTGACCTGGCTGAAGTCGGACGCTTAACCGACTGCGCCACCCAGGCGCCCCATGACTTGGGTGAATTTATTGAATGGAGAGCATTTCCCCTCCGGCACAGAGTGGGTGACGCACAGTAGAGGATTGAAAAGGTCTGCCCCTGTGCACCACCCACTTGATTTGGCCGAGTACTGTGCCACACCCGAAGTAAACCTAAAATGTTACGGAGAGAGATGGGGAGTGGTTTGAGTAGAGAATTGAAGTTGCCGCATGTCCTGCTTAAGCCACTCCGTGCAGTGAATGCACTGCCATTTGAATGGCGGTATGTTTGTGCTTGAATTTCTGGCCTTTCTGCTTGTGACTAGATACTGTATGATGGATGACCACTGGGTTATGCTGCCTAGCAACCAGTGAGATGTGGTGTATCTGGGTGGACAGTGACACAGTCATTCATTCGTTTCTGTCTTAATATGATGAAGAGAAAAGGTTTTTCTGATTTAGGAGAAAAAAACTCCCTTCTGCTGAAAAGCCATGTGATCAGTGTAAAAAAATAATGGAAAAATCACAACTGTATCATCCATTGATAACTGTTGCTAACATTTTGATATATTAACTGGAAGGAGTTTTTGTGTATGTACGTATTTATGTATGCATGTGTTGCTGTGTATGTATTTATATACATAAGCTTACTTGCATAGCTGCAAGTCATTCTGTAAATAATTTTATTATTTTTTCTATTTTAACTGATCTATTCCCATTTCATTAAACATTTTGAGCACGTTAATGGCTTCATAATATTTCTGTATGTGGCTGTGCTGCAGTATACTTAAAACACAACCCATATCAGTGGATTATTAAGTTAACAATTTTGCTACCAAAAGAAGTGCTGAGACTAACGTTTCATGTGTAATGTTTTTCAGTATTTCAGGTATTTCCTTAATAAAGTAAAAATTACTGGGTCAGCAGGTGTGAACATGAGGATAACTGATGTATATTGCTGTATTTTTACCAGCATTAAATATTTTAGTTTTTCAAATTTTGTTAATTTGATAGGTAAATGATACACAATTTTAATATGCATTTCTTTTATTACTTATAAGATTTAGTTTATTTCCCTGTGTTAGCTTTTATTTCTTGATTTGAAAATTATCTGCTTGTATCCTAGGCTCAGGTATTTGTTGAAATCTTAGATGAAGTTCAAAAACTTAGTAAAATAGTGCATGTATGTTATAAAGAATACAAATCATGTCAATTTATATATGTATACATATATTGCATATTTGAAAGTATGAAAACTCTCTTCACTTCCACTCTCATCATTAGAGGCTATCACAGTTGATGATTGGGTGTGTTTTATAGATCTTTATGTATGCATTTACAAATAGAGGGGAAAAGGGTGGAGGAGGAGGAGACAGGTGGAGGTTTTTAGAGGATGCCCTCTGGAGGTGGACTCTGAGGTTCATGTCCTAACTGCTGGAAATGTGGAGTGATCTTGGGGAGTTTAGAATCCCGCAGATCGTAGTCTTGGCTCCCATAGTTTAATGACTGTGTATCTTGGGAAAGTGATTTACGGTTTTTGTGGCCCAATATCCTCGTGTATAAAAGGGGTAATTAGAGACTCTAGTGCCTCAGGTGGTTGTGAGGATTAAATGAGTTCATGCATATAAAGTGCTTAAAATTGTACCTGGCACTTTGTGTAATAGGATAATATAGCAATGTATTACTTTTCCTACACGACATGTTTTGTTTAAAAAATTTTTTTTAAATGTTTGTATTTATTTTTAAGACAGAGACAGAGCATGAGCAGGGGAGGGGCAGAGAGAGAGAGGGAGACACAGAATGCGAAGCAGGCTCAGAGCCTGACGCGGGGTTTGAACTCACGGACTGTGAGATCATGACTTGACCTGAAGTCGGACGCTCAACTGACTGAGCCACCCAGGTGCCCTGACATGTTTTGTTTTAAAACATGAAGTGGGATTATGCTGTACATGCTAGTGACTGCTTTTTCAGGTATCCTGTAAACATTTTCCATGTTGATACATACTGATTATCCTATAGTGTAGTTGTACCAACATTTATTTAACTCTTTTGCTGTTGATGGGTATTAGTTTAGTTGTTAGGTTTTTTTTGGGGGGGGTATTAAAATCTCTAGTGCCTTTCCTTGGACATATGTGTATTTTAATTCTTTTCTTTTTTTTCTGAGAGAGAGACTGAGCATGCACCCATGCACAAGCAGGGGAGGGGCAGAGGGAGAGAGAATCTTAAGCACTCTTCAAGCCCAGCATGGAGCCAGACATGGGGCTCAATCTCATGACCCTGTTATCACGACCTGAATCGAAGTCGACTCAGATGTTTAACTGACTAAGCCATCAAGGTGCCCCTTTTAGATTTTTTTTTTTTGAAGGACATATGTGTCCTTTAGTAGGATGGAGTTCTATAAATGGAGTGGAATTGCTGAATTGAAGGGTATGTAAATAAAAAAATAATAAGAATTTGGCAATTGCTTTTTAATATCCAAGAGCTTTTGTTTTCTCCCCCTCCTCCTTTTTGTGATAGCAGCTGTATCTCATTTTATGAGTCAAATATTACCTTGAATACTTGCCTAGGTGCTAATTAGAAATTAGAAAAGTCTTTTCTTCCCTGCACCATTTCTCTCCTCCAAGGCTTTGTTTTTTCTTCTTGTTTTTTTACTTTCTTTTTAAAAGGTTATTTATTTATTTATTTTTAAGTAATCTCTATCCCTGGTGTGGGACTCAAACTCATGACTCCAAGATCAAGAGTTACATGCTCTGCTGACTGAGCTAGCCAGGTGTCCTGGTTCTTTACTTTCTAAATGTCTGCTGATTGGTAGTTTCCATTCATATTTATGAATAAAGAATGAGGTGGATCAGTAGAGTTAGTTGGGTGGATGGATTTCTTGCAGTTGGGTGATAGGTCTCTCTCCCTAATTGAATGTTGTCTTCATGTTTTGTGGGTGGGACCTGACACCAGGGACAGTGTACTGTATTTGTGCCTTTATTTTCTCCTAAAGTAAGTTTTAAAAAGAATGTATTGCTGATGAAAGTGAAAATCATTTCTTTTAGGAAAATTCATGTTAACAAGTTTGCAATATAGTCAGCTTTTTATATACTATGTATTTCATACTATATGTTATGTGGAATTTCTCATGCACAATATTTCCTATGTATATTCTAATTGTGATTTTATACCCATGTCTTCTTCTCACAAATAGATTTTGAAGTGGAAATCCTAATATTTATAAAATAACATCTCTCTGGGGAATTCATTATCTTTTGAGGAATCGAGGTTTATTTTGCATTTCCATTGCATTGTACATTTAGGCTTTCTAGTTGAAATGAAAAACTGTGACTATGATTTTTCTCATAGTCACATCATTTTTTTTAGTGCTTATTTATTTTTGAGAGAGAGAGAGAGAGAGAGAGACTGCAAGTGGGGGAGGAGCATAGAGAGAGGGAGATACAGAATCCATAGCAGGCTCCAGGCTCTGAGCTGTTAGCACAGAGCCTAACTTGGGGCTCGAACTCAGGAACTGCGAGATCATGACTGAACCCAAGTCGGATGCTTAACCAACTGAGCCACCCAGGCGCCCCTCTTATAGTCACATCATTGGATGCTATTGTCCTCATCTAATAGGTCATTTTAACATTTTATTTTACTTATTTTTTTAAGTTTATTTTGAGAGGGAGTGAGCAGGGTAGGGGCAGAGAGAGAGGAAGAGAGAGAATCCCAGCTAGGCTCTGCTTAGCACAGAGCTTGATGCAGGGCTTGAACTCATGAACTGTGCAATCATGACCTGAGCTGAAATCAAAAGAGTCAGACGCTTAACCAACTGAGCCACCCAGGCACCCCCTAACATATTATTTTAAGGATAAAATCACCTTTCTGATTTGTATGCCTGTTAAAACTGTATGTTTGTCTTTTATATACGGTAATTTTTAACCTTTCAGAATTTTGTGAGATTGGTTAGAATTTGATATGGAGTCCTGTTATGTAATCAAATTTTACCTATAGTATATTTTAACTGGATAATTGAATAGTCTTAGTGTGACCTTCCATGCAAACTTGAATTTGTTTCCCTCAAGTGACATCACAATGTATATTTATAATTTTGCTTCAAATGCATTAATTTGGTAAAATCGGAATTATAAAGTACACTGGATACTTTAAGAGATGTTGGCCAGGAACGCTTAGAAAAAGAGCAAAACTATAAAGTTGAACAGACTTAGGTTCTGGTTCTGTCATTTCTAATCATGTGATTTTTGGCAATTCTCTTTGTTTATTGTTTTTTAAATGTTTATTAATTTTGAGAGAGAGAGAGAGAGAGAGAGAATGAGCCAGCGCATGAGTAGGGGAGGGACAGAGAGAGAGGGGGAGAGAGAATCCCAAGCAGGCTCCACACTGCCCACACAGAGCCTGATGCAGGGCTCAAACTCATGAACTGTGAGATCATGACCTGAGCCGAAATCAAGAGCCACACACTTAACTGACTGAGTCACTCAGGTGCCCCAGTTCTCTCAATGTTTTGAACTTCAATTTATTTGTCTGTAAGAGGGGCTGATACCACTGCTCAAGTTGTTCTGTGGATTAAATGAGATCCTCTACAAAATACCAAGTAAATGGTGTGACACATGGTACTAAAAAAAAAAAAAAAAAAAAAAAAAAGCTGTTTAATGTTGCATAGAAAACAAAAATCATTTTCTAAAGACTTAAACTAAAGATGCTACAAAGTTTATTAGTACATGTTTAAAGCTCTTCTTGTGTTCTGCTGTGTTGATACCTGTACCTGGGATTTGCAGTTTGAGAACCCTTTATTTCAAGGCTCGGGATAAAAAGCTGGTGAAAAATAAGGCTAGCTGATATAGATGCCTCTTGCTGGATGTTTTGTAAAGCTAGGACCCATTCTTTGTCTTCTAATGGTTTATTTATTATAACTCACTTTATTTCATCAAAATTCAATGGCCTGAGATACAGAGATTTTGCTTTATACTAATTAGGCTCAAGTGAATCTCGTTTTTAAATTTATTTTTATTTTTTTTAAATGTTTGTTTTTGAGAAAGAGCAAGAGCAGGGAGTGGGGAGAGAGACAGGGGTACAGAGGATTCAAAGCAGGCTCTGTGCTGACAGCAGAGAGTCTGATGCAGGGCTCACATTCCTCTTGAGATCATGATCTGAGCCGAAGTCAGACACTTTATCTGTGAGATCATGACCTGAGCTGAAGTTGGACACTTAACCGACTGAGCTACCCAGGCTCTCCTTAGCTCCTAGTATATGTTTGATGGATAAATATAGGTGGAATTAAAGGATCTTGGAATTATTAGGGCAGACTCCCTGCCTTGAGTCATGCATTTCCCTGATCTTCTGTTAATGACTTAGAGGTACCTTGAAGACAAAACTGTCGTCTTTATCTGAGATGATAATTGCAAATCACTGATGGATTTTGAAAAGTGGTAATTTTCTTAAAAATGTGTCTTCTTTATTCCTGACATTTGTTTTTGTGGTAGACTGATAGTAAATATTAAAAATATTCTTAAGAGGGGTACCTGGGTGGCCCAGTTGGTTTAAGCATCTGACTCTTGATTTAGAATCAGGTCATGATCTCACATTGGGCTCTATGCTGACAGCACAGAGCCTACTTGGGATTCTCCCTCTTCTCCTTTCTCTCCCCTACCCTGCTCACACACACTCTCTCTCTAAAAAATAAGTAAACAAACAAACAAAAAAGCACCTTATAGTTTTTAAGTGTTTTTTTTAATGGATTATTTTGTTTTTATTTTTTATTAAAAAAAATTTTTTTTAATGTTTATTTTTGAGAGAGAGAGAGAGACAGAGCATGAGTGGGAGAGGGGCAGAGAGAGAGGGAGACACAGAATCCGAAGCAGGCTCCAGGCTCTGAGCTGTCAGCCCAGAGCCCGACGTGGGGCTCGAACCCACAGACTGCGAGATCATGACCTGAGCCGAAGTCGGATGCTCAACTGACTGAGCCACCCAGGCGCCCCTTTAATGGATTATTTTAAAGCGTTGTTTGGTTTTTATTTTAGTAATGCAACACTCTTTTGTTCTTGGTTCCTTAGCTGAAGAGCTTAATTGAAACTAAAGCTTTCATAAAACAAGGAAATAATTAACCATTTTTCATTCTTAACCCTGAATATGTCTGCCTTTTTCAGATCCCATTTTTTGCAGTTTGTAGATTAGTTTCATTTTCAAATGGGTGGTTTTAACGTTATCCATTGCTAAAAACTGCTTATTTTGTTTTAATAATCTGCATAAATATTTCTCCTGCCCAAGCTATTGGGGCCTTGAATTTTAGTGAAAGGAAAAACATTTTCCTATTCTGCTGTTTAAGTTTCTTGCTGTCTTTGTGATTGGCAAATGAATTTGATAACTGTTTGTCATTGAGTTGGTTATTGACAAATATCTAGAGAACATTGTATTTTCCTGACAAAGACACATTGTGAGGTTCTCTTGATGAGAGAAGCCAGTGTAAAATAAATTGGGGGAGAATGTTTAAGAATGCAAGAAATACTGGGGCATCTGGCTGGCTCAGTGGACTCTTGATTTCGGCTCAGGTCATGATCTTGTGGTTTGTGAGATAAGCCCTGCTTTGGGCCCTGCACTGACACTATGGAGCCTGCTTGGGATTCTCTTTCTCCCTCTCTCTCTCTCTCCCTCTCTGTTGCTTGCTTACACAGCCATGCTCTTTCTTTCAGAAATAAAAAAAAATAAAAAAAAAAAGGAAACTGGGGAGTCTGGGTGGCTCAGTTGGCTACACGTCTAACACTTGATTTCGGTTCATCTCACAGTTCTGAGTTTGAGCCCTGCATCGGTCTCCATGCTGATGGCCTGGTTGAGGTTCTCTCTCCCTCTTTCTCTGCTCTTTCATGCTCGTGCTCTTTCTCTCAAACAAAACAAAACAAAACAAAACAAAACAAAACAAAACAAAACAACCAGAAATGCATTTATTTAAAAAAAAGGAATAAGAAATACTAATTTTTTTGTCACTGAACCAAATTAATATTTGCATTAGACTTTAGTGACCCATGTAAGTTAGCTTTTTTTTCTTAATTCAAGAAAATGCCAGCTTAATTAGCATAATTTTAGGGACATAGTAAGGCTAGGATGCAGTATTCAATCTTGTTTGCTTGTTGGAATCTGTTTTGCAATGTAAAAAGGTATATAGACATTTTCTGAATCAGATTTTGGAGTTGGGGTTTTAGGTATGCAACTAAAGTTAAGACTCCTGGCCTAGAAAATAGGAATGGCCCAATGTGAGTTAATTAGGTCTTGCATAATATTTAGGGACATGAAATTAGTACTTGCTTAATTATTTGGACAGTTCCTTTTCTTAGAGCTTTGAGTGTTACTACTAGCATGATGCTGTTGGATTTGGCACCTCTTCCTTGTTAAGTCTTGATTTGTAATGATCAAGTAATGAATGCTTACTTCTCAGTGGACGTGTCCTTTAAGTTTCTTTTCTAGATTAATACTGAAGTAGAATTTGGCAGATGACCTGAGGAGGTTTTTTTTTTTTTTTTTTTTTTTCATTTTGAAAAATATCTTAGTTCTGGGACATAGGAAAGTGAGAGCACAAAGCAGACATTTTGCACCTGACATCCACTTAGAACTTGAAATATTTTATTACCAGTATCTCATTAGTCAAATTGACAAACTGATGGGCACTGATGTCTGTTTTCTTTCCTGCTTTGAAGGGAACTTTCTTAATTCAACAAAGTGTATTGTGTGCAGGGCCTTGTGCTAGCCCTGTCCAAATGAGTAAGGCATAATCCTTCCCCTATTGTTATTACTGATTATTAGGATTACCGCAAGCCTGCCTAGTATTAAAAAAAAAAGAATTGGGGCGCCTGGGTGGCGCAGTCGGTTAAGCGTCCGACTTCAACCAGGTCACGATCTCACGGTCCGTGAGTTCGAGCCCCGCGTCGGGCTCTGGGCTGATGGCTCAGAGCCTGGAGCCTGTTTCCGATTCTGTGTCTCCCTCTCTCTCTGCCCCTCGCCCGTTCATGCTCTGTCTCTCTCTGTCCCAAAAATAAATAAACGTTGAAAAAAAAAAAAAAAAGAATTATGTGTGCTACAGAAGTGAATGTGTTAACATATACTTCAGTGTGTAATGGAGAGACTCCTTGATTTAAATCTGAATTATTCCACTAACTAGCATATTACCAGGTTCTGAGTCATTGTGGGACTCAGATGTGTCAGGGATCTAAGTTTCTGTCTTTTTTTTTTTTTTTTTTTTAATTTATTTTGAGAGAGAGAGAGAGAGAGATGGAGAGAGAGTGTATCCCAAGCAGGCTGCACACTGTCAGTGTGGATCGTAGCACAGGCTCAGTCGCCTGAGCCAAAATCCAAGAGTCAGATGTTTAACTGACTGAGTGACCCAGGCGCCCCTAAGTTTCTGTCTTTTAAAAAAAATTTTTTTTTTAATGTTTGTTTATTTTTGAGAGAGACAGAGAGAGTGCAAGTGGGGGAGGAGCAGACAGACAGGGAGACACAGAATCCGAAGCAGGCTCCAGGCTCTGAGTTGTCAGCACAGTCTTGGACGCGGGGCTCCAACTCACGAACTGTGAGATCATGACCTGAGCCGTAGCTGGGTGCTTAACTGACTGAGCCACCCAGGTGCCCCCTAAGTTTCTGTTTTTTTGAGCATGCCCTGTGTTGGTCAAGTGAACCTTGTGGTCCAAGAGGACTATTCCAGGTGTATCCTGTAAGTTTGCATGCCAGTTAGCAGGAAGGAGAAGGGAGAAGACCAAGAAATGCTTCCTTTTCTCAAAGGGCACTTACCAGAAGATTCATACATCACTTTTTTATTGAGGAAAGAGAGGAAAACAAAAATTGTGGGGCAACCAGCAGCTTCTAGGACATGTGTTTTTTGTTTGTTTTTTAAAAAATTTTTTATTTTTTATTTTATTTTTTAATTTTTTTAATGTTTATTTACTTTTGAGAGAGAGAGAGAGAGAGAGAGAGCACGAGCGAGTGGGGGAGGGGCAGAGAGAGAGAGGGAGACACAGAATCCGAAGCAGGCTCCAGGCTCTGAGCTGTCAGCACAGAGCCCAACGCGGGGCTCAAACTCATGAACCTTGAGATCATGACCTGAGCCGAAGTCGGATGCTCAACCGACTGAGCCACCCAGGCGCCCCTGACCGTTAAACCTTTTAAGACAAACCGCATCTTTCTGAATTAGCTTTAATCTTTTTGAGCGCACAAATATGCACATGAGACAGTTGAACAGCAGTTCATTAAAACTAAAGTCTGTCACACATTTGCTAGCGGTTGGAAAAGAAGATAGTGAAGTAGCTTTCTTAAGAGGTAATTTGGGCTAAATGGCTCTTATACCAGCCTAACCATCCACATGTAAAAGATTTTAAACAGTATAATTGAATCATAACCCAAATAACAGAATTATATTTTATTAGTGTATTCAGCTGTAAGGTACTCAGTGATTCACCAGTAAAATCTTTGTTCGCTGTGTCAAAGGGTGAAATCCCAAGTAATGAACTCAGAAAATAGTGACAATGAACGTAGGATGAATCTTCATAGGAGATTTTTAGCTATTTGCTTTCCCTACCTCCAAGTTCATTCCTGTAAAATTATTTACTTTTTGCATTTTAATAAAGTTAATAGTTTTGAAATACAGTTTTCCATTATTAACATGTCTGAGTAGATAAGAATATTGTAATGAGCTATAGAAGTAAACATGATGAAAAATAAAAAATATATATAGGAAAATAAAGTTTTTATGTTGCTGCCCATTCGTTTTCTTTTCCCTTTAAAAAAAAAATATTGGGGCGCCTGGGTGGCGCAGTCGGTTGAGCGTCCGACTTCAGCCAGGTCACGATCTCGCGGTCCGTGAGTTCGAGCCCCGCGTCGGGCTCTGGGCTGATGGCTCAGAGCCTGGAGCCTGTTTCCGATGCTGTGTCTCCCTTTCTCTCTGCCCCTCCCCCGTTCATGCTCTGTTTCTCTCTGTCCCAAAAATAAATAAAAAACGTTGAAAAAAAAAATTAAAAAAAAAAAATATTTATTTTGAGAGAGAGCCTGAGCAGGGTAGGAGCAGAGAGCAGGGAGAGAATCTCAAGCAGGCTGTGTGCTGCCAGCATAGAGCCTGATGCGGTGTTTGAACCCACGAACTCCGAGGTAACAAACTGAGCGTAAATCAAGAGTTGGACCCTCAGTTGACTGAGCCACCCAGGCGCCTCTCCTTTTTGTATTATTATAAAGTTCTCATATCATTTGATAATTGAAAGAAGATTCAGCTCTAGATTTGGTATTTTCTGTATTCATAGTGGAACAGACTTAAAAGCTTTTCTTGGATCTTTAGACATAAGAAATTAGATATATAAAATCCCTACAAGGGAGGGATTTGTGCCCTTTAAAGCACAGAATTCAATAGTTACCTGAGAATTTGAGGCTGAGGACACAGCAGGCTACATAATACATAAGTTAATGTCAAAACAGTGTATTTGTCTTTGTTTTAATAACACTTTAGGATTTATTACACTGAATTTGCTTTTGCTCAGGGTAAAGTGATAGTAAGAGAACTTAAAGTTAATCCTTTTATTTTATGTTTTTATTTATGATTCATGATAATGAAAATCTCTTTAAGTACAAACTCTCTTACTTTGGTTTTTATTCAAGTACCATTTTCAGGATGACAGAAGTGATTTCATTTTTATTAGAGAAGCAAATTATTCCTCACCATTTAGTTTCACTTTCAGTGTTTATGTTCCAACCTTGTTACTGAAATTGTTGCCATTGAAAATAATTAGTAAATACTTCTAGTTTCAGTTTTAGTTTCTTGTATTTGTGGCTTCATTCATATCTATTATGACTAGTGGGAATAAATAGATTCTATGTGATTATATTATAGAAACATGATTTCCGTGATTATATTATAAAAAGAAAAAGTAAACTGCTAGTGAAGCATTTAAGTACCGTATTAGGGTTTGTAAGGACAGACTTAGAATTAGTAGAGTTACTTGACTTTTTACTAGTGCTTATCATTCCCTTTTAAATGTAGACTCTTGATGTTTTGGATAATGTGCTGTAATTTTGTGAAAAACATAACCTTCCTGGCTTTCTATGCACTCTGCATTTTCTTATCTCTTACCCGGTCTGCTTCTAACGTCTGTTCTTCTCTTTGGGGTTATTTTACTTCTCTGTGTCCAGTCTCTTCCTCTGCAAAATTGATTATCTAGACTAAATTAACTTTTTTGACCTGCTTTATTTTTTTAGCCTATGTTTAGGACAGAAATTGTCCCATATCCTTTCTTTCATCTTCCTAGAAATATGCAACAGTCCTGTTTGTTACTAAGGACTTTTCTTTATTTTAAAAAAGTCTGTTTATTTATTTTGAGAGACAGAGGGCCAGGGGGAGAAAGAGGGAGAGAGAATCCCAAGTGCAGGGCTCATTCCCATGAACCACAACATCATGACCTGACCTGAAATTAAGAGTTGGATGCTCAACCCACTGAGCCGCCCAGGCACCCCGTTAAGGGCTTTCTCTTAGGCAGAGCAGTGAAATACATGGGGGAAGGGTGTCGATAACCAAATAAACCTTAGCAATTAAGAATTCCTAGAAAAGTTTGAAATACAATTGATAGTCTTGCAGCACTCCTTTCCTTTTATTGCCTTGCTTATTGGGATTGGCGCACATTTTAAACATTTTTCTTCCCACCTTTTCTCTCTCAGAATAATAGTCCCATTAGGAGAAAGTATGAAGGGTCACCTGGGTGGTTCAGTCGGTTAAGTATCTGATTCTTGGTTTCATCTCAGGTCGTGAACTCATGTTTATGAGTTGGAGGCCAGGGTCACGTGGAGCCTGCTTGGGATCCTCTGTCTTTCTCTCTCTCTCTCTCTCTCTCTCTCTCTCTCTCTCTCTCTCTCTCTGTCCCTCCCCTGCTCGTACACTGTTTCTCTCAAAGAAATAAATATTAACAAAAAGTGTTTTAAAAAAAGGAGAAAGTATGAATTGGTAGGCTATTCAGGTACCTCCAGAATCCAGGGACACTTCAGACCAGCAGTGTCTAAAAGAACTTTTTGTGATGATGAAAACATTCTGTGTCTGCAGTGTCCAGTGTGGCTGCCAGTAGCCATATGTTGCAACAAGCACTTGAAATGTGAGGAGTGTAGTTGAGGGACTACATTTTAAAACTTTATTTAATTTTAATTAAATTTGTATGTAAATAACTGCAAGTAACTGGGTGCTGCCCTGTTGGACTGCGTAGCTCCAGATTATCCATTCAACCAGCAAATGTTGTTTTGAGCACTCAGTGATATGCCTAACATTATGTTAGGTGCCAGAGTTACGGTGAGAGAGACAGACAATTGAAGAGGTAGATGTAATACAGTATAATAGTTGCTGTATTAAAGAAAGGCACAGGGTTATATAGGAGCTTAGATACCAATTTTTACCTAACCCAGGCTTAGGGTGGGTCACATTGGGGGTGTTCTTATGTCAGAAGTCTGGTGTCAGGGCACCTGGGTGGGCAGTAGGTTAACTATCTGACTCTTGATCTCAGCTCAGGTCTTGATCTCTCTCAGGTCATGAGTTCAAGCCCCGTGTCTGTCTCCACTCTTCGTATGGAGCCTTCTTGGGATTCTGTCTCCCTCTTTCTGTCCCTTCCCTGCTCACTCACTATCTGTCTCTCAAAGTAAATTAATAAACATTAAAAAAAAGAAGTCTGGTGTCGAATATCCCCTTGTATTGTGCACAAGTACTGAGCTCAAGTCAGTCCTTGTTCTGTTACAGTTATCAAGGTCTATGGAACCACTCAGCCGGCCGTTATTATTTTTAAGTGTTTGGTTTCAGCACTAGTATTTTTGTGCTTTTGCCCTGGACCTTGTATAGAATTAATAGGCATTCATTTGTGATGAGATTAACTTTATTTCTTTGGTGAAAATCTGTACTACAGAACTGTAAATCATTAAAGGCTGCAGTTTGGCTAAAGTTACTTTAAGTGTATGCAGTTTGGGGCAGTTTCTCAGGCCATGCCTTATTGTCAGATAATATTTTTGTGTTAATGAAGTTCTGGCAAGGAGACTGCCTTGGGTTTTTGATTCTTGGCCATATATATTGCAGAGGTCCTTGAGGTCAAATTTCCAGGGCTTTAGGACTTTAACATAAGATTATGAATGCTGAATAGAGTAACAACTCTTACAGCTTCTTTAGGACTGATCATTATTATCTAGGTTCTTAACAGACAGGAGGGAATGCCTAGAAGTCACTTCTTAGGACTCCTGGATGTCAAGGTCCATTTATACGCCCTTTGGTTGACCTATTCAGAACCTTCTCAGCCATGTAAATCTCCTTGGCTTGGGGAAGGAGAGCATTAAGGATTCTCTCTTTTCGCTCTTACTCGGGTCCTCATTTTCCTTCACTTTACTCTGGAGGAACTCAGGTCACTGTGAGTCATGTACCTAATGAATTATTGTCATGGCTTCTCTCTAGGTATTGAAGAGTAAGAGCTTTGACTTTTAGCCTCAGGGGACAGAGTCTATAACTATGCACTTATAGGTAAGTTAAATGGGTTGTATTCATGGGGTGCCCGGCTGGCTCTGTCAACAGAGCATGCTGACTCTTGATCTTGGGGGTGTGAGTTCAAGCCTCACATTGGGGCTTACTTAATAAATAAATAAATAAATACATAAATAAATAAGTTGCATTCATCAGTAACTGTCTTGTTTTTAGGATGTTTTGAAGTTTATTTCTTTGTCATTCTTGTAAAAAGAGCTTGGGTTTTGATGTTGTGGTATGGTTTTGATGAACTGTGTTACATTGGCACACTGGGCTGTTTCTGGTGTGATTCATTGTAATAGGAGGAGGAACAATTTACTGCATATCAATCTAGAAACATGGAGTGATTTAAATTTGTTGGGTTAGTGAATTTCATTGTCAGTCATAAACACATACTCCAGGTAGTTAGAATTCTGACAGCATAGATCTTTTCTTTAGATTCAGATTCAACTAATACTTAACCCAGTACTTTTGAAGTGCATTATGTATTGTCTTTTTTTTTTTTTTTTAATTTCTTTTTTTTTAAATGTTTTTCATTTTTGGGACAGAGAGAGACAGAGCATGAACGGGGGAGGGGCAGAGAGAGAGGGAGACACAGAATCGGAAACAGGCTCCAGGCTCCGAGCCATCAGCCCAGAGCCCGACGCGGGGCTCGAACTCACGGACCGCGAGATCGTGACTTGGCTGAAGTCGGACGCTTAACCGACTGCGCCACCCAGGCGCCCCCTTTTTTTTTTTTTTTTTTAATCATTTGTTCAGTAGAAATATGTGAACCACCAATGTAGTTTCAGGTTTCCTAGTAGCCATGTTAAAATAAAAAGAGAAAAGAAAAGAAACAGGTGAAATCAATTTTAATAACATACTTAACCCAATATATACAAAATACTGTCATTTTAAGATGTGCTCATTTGGTAAAAATTATTAGTGATATATACTGTACTTTTTTCATTCTTTATACTAAGTTTTTCCACTCCAGTGTACACTTGACATTGTACTTACATTCCACTCCAGTGTATATTTGACATATATCTTACCTTGTAGTAGCCATATTTCAAACGCTCAGTAGCTCCATGTGGCCTAGTGAACAGTGCAGTTCTGTTGTGTGCCTGTAGAATAAATCCCACTTCACTGTCTGCTTTCAGAGAGGACCAAGACTAGCAGGGCTGAGGGCAGGGGAAGGGATGAAGAAAAGGAGCTAGGTGGCAGGAATACCAATCAATAGGGGGTGCTTTACACCTTTCCCCATCCAGGTTGGTTGCTGTACTAGCAGCTATGGATAGATTTATTTTTTATCTGTTTTCTTCACTAAACCAACTGCTTAAGGTAGGAACTATGTTTTTGGTTTATATTTCCCTAGGTCAGTGCTAGGCATAAAGTAGACACTAATAAATAAATGTTTATTTATTGCATTTGTGGGGGTTGGCTGTGTTATGTCACTCATATTAGTTAAACATGTATCCATTTCCAAGGTTATTCCAACAATTGGGAGTGGAAGATAACGTATACGCTATCAGGAGTAAGTCTACATGTAAAGATTCTACAGCTAGTAAATACTGACGTATAGTGTCGTGTTTTTTGCCTTTAAAAATTTTCTGCCATTAATAACTAACATTTGATGAACATATTACAGGTGACCTATACATTTTTTGTCCCATTTAATTTTCATAATACTGCCATGGATAGGTAGGTGGTATTGATCTCCTTGTATAGATGATGAAAATGGGCTATGTAAACTGTCTTCTGATACAAAAGACGTTTACTTGTCATGAATGGAGTTGGTGCGTAAGTGTAGTGTGTGTGGTTGGATATATTTCTCCTTCTAGAATCCATAGTAATACTGTCATTGATGATCTTTTATATAAAATACACATTTGTGTTCATGGAGATGCAGAGGGGTACATCTAGTTTGAAAACTTAAGAAAAAGCTATTTTCAAATACTGCAGATATACAAAAATACACTATAATACAGCAAAACCGTGTATCCACCAGCCAGCATCACAAACAAAATGTTACCAATATAATTAAAGCCCTCAGCATACACCCTCCTTGATTACTTGTTCCTCTCATTCATCAGAGGTAATTGTTATCCTGAATTTGGGATTTATTAGTCCAATGTATTTCTTTGTACACTTGCTATATATTTATATTTCAGTTTTCCGTATCTTTTTAGTTTTACTTACAGTGCAAAAAAAAAAAAAATTCTTAAATCACAAGTGTTGTGTGCATATGTTTTGAGTGTGTGAAGTATTTTCTAAACTTCCAACTTTGTGTTTTTGGATAGAGTTCTTAAGTCTCATTTTGAGAAATAGGACCATTTCATTTTAAAGAGCTTATCTAAGTATTGTTAGCCAGTATTTTGAACTCATAAGATTTTTATCTCCTAAAGAGTAAGGACAAAACCATTTAATTTTATTAAAAGGATTTTTTTAAGTTTATTTACTTATTTTGAGGGAGAGAACAAGCAGGGTAGGGTTAGAGAGAGGGGAGAGAGAGAATCCCAAGCAGGCTCCACACTGTCAGCACAAAGCCTGATGCGGGGCTCAAATCTACAACACGTGAGATCATTACCTGAGCTAAAATCAAGAGTGGGTTGCTTAACTGACTAAACCACCTAGGCACTCCAAGGGTAAGATCATTTTAAATTATTTTGCTCAGTGAGGTAAAATTCTTACATGAGGTTTTATTAAATATGATCTCTTCACTGTTGATTGGCATAAACAGAAGAATCAAGTGAAGAAGAATCAAGAATCAAGTGACATATACAGTGGAAATCAAGGAATACATTTCAAGGGCTAGGGATAATGCATATGATGACAATAATCTTTAAGGATCTAAATTCTGATATTTGTTATTTTTAAAGTTGATTTATTTATTTTGAGAGAGAGAGCGTGCATGGGAGGCACAGAGAGGGGGAAAGAGAGAGAATGCCAATTAAGTTTCGCATTGTCAGTTCAGAGCTTTGATGTGGGGCTTGAACCCACGAAACGTGAGATCGTGACCTGAGCTGAAATCAAGAGTTGGAAGCTTAACTGATTGAGCCACCCAGGTCCCCCTAAATTCTGATAGTTCTACTTCCTTACCCATAATGGGAATAGTGGTGCTTTTGTTACTAGAATAATGGTGAGGACTAGAGTATATAAAGTATCTTGAACCATCTTGAGTGCTTTATAATTAGCATGTCAGATATTTTTCAAAACTTAGTACTTGTGGTTTTTAGGTTTAAAAAGCGTCTGAAAGCTCAGTCTGTTCTTAGCCTCTTTTTTGACCATCAGAGAAGATGGTTATGAATGGAGTATGTAAGCTAGACGATGTTCCCTTTTGTTTTTTTTTTTTAAAGTAAACTATGTGCCCAACATGGGGCTCAAACTCACAACACCGAGATCAAGAGTGGCATGTGCTACAGATGAGCTAGCCAGTTGCCTTTGAGTTTTTTTTTTTAGTTAAAAAAATTTTTTTTAAATGTTTATTTAAAAAAACTTTTTTTTTTTTAACATTTATTTTTGAGACAGAGAGAGACAGAGCATGAACAGGGCAGGGTCAGAGAGAGAGGGAGACACAGAATCTGAAACAGACTCCAGGCTCTGAGCGGTCAGCACAGAGCCCGACGCGGGGCTCGAACTCAACGGACTGTGAGATCATGACCTGAGCTGAAGTCGGACGCTTAACCGACCGAACCGCCCAGGCACCCCTAAAAATGTTTATTTTTAAGAGAGAGAGAGAGAGAGACAGAGCATGAGCAGGGGAGGGGCAGAGAGAGAGGGAGACACAGAATCTGAAGCAGGCTCCAGGCTCTGAGCTGTCAGCTCAAAGCCTGATATGGGGCTTGAACTCACGAACGGTGAGATCATGACCTGAGCTGAAGTGATGCTTAACTGACTGAGCCATCCAGGCGCCCGTTGTTTTGTTTATATAAATAAAGTTTATTTATATTGAGAGAGAGAGTGAGCACATGCATGAGAGCACAAGCAAGGAAGGGGTAGAGAGAGGGAGAGAGAAAATCCCAAGCAGTCTCTGTGCCGTCGGTGCAGAGCCCAATGTGGGGCTCAGTCCCACAACCATGAGATCATGACTTGAGCCAAAACCCAAGAGTAGGACACCCAAACAACTGAGCCACCCAGGCGCCCTATAAAGAATAGTTTTTTGGATTCAGCATACTTCCCAAAGTTTATTTCATTCTCTTTTAATTGCTTCAGTTCCTCCATAGTATTCCAAGCCATAGATTGGATGAGAGGTATGAAGAATTAGCAGGAAGGGTTTTTAGTGGGATGTTTAGCAGATGATAAACTTTCATTTGAATGGTAAGGAAAATGTTTGGATGTTATGAAAAATAATCTCTGTTTTTCAACTTTATTTTGAGGGCAAAGTCAGTTTTTACCATGTTTGTGGATTTCAAGTAAATAGCAGTATTTATCTTTAGTTTGGCAGGGAGAGTACTGTTTATATTGATAGTGATTTTAAGGTTGCCTTCATTATGAAAAATCCTTTCCCTGCATATAGAGTTCTGTGTTTACCTTTTTTTTTCTTCTACTACTTTGAAATACTGAAAAAAGCCATTGTCTTCTGGTTTGCCTAATTTTGGGCAAAATCTGATGTAATTTTTATTTTTGTTCTTGAGTATTTATGTAATATCCACCCTTCCCCCTCCAACCTCCTACTACTTCAGTTGCCTTCAAGGTATTTGAGTTTGATGTGGCTAGGCATCTGTTTGTTGATTGGTTTTGTATTTATTCTATTTGGGATTTCTCTAAGTTTCTCGAATATGTGATTTGATATCTTTGATTATTTCTGGAAAATTCTTGACCATTATCTCCAAATATTTCTTCTGCCCTAGTCTTTCTCTTTTCTCCTTCGGGACTTCATTTTGTATGTATTTTAGACCATTTGACAGTGCCCCTCAACAGTGGATGCTTTTTTGGTTCTCTCTTTTTTAGTTTGGATAATTTTTATTGATGTGTCTTCATGTATCTTCATGTTCATTCATTCTTTCATTAACTGAGTCCAGTCTACTATTGAGTCTGTTGAAAGAACTCTTTATTTCTGACATTGTGTATTTTATTTCTAGTATTTCCATTTGACTTTTAGAAATATTCTCCCATCTCTTTCCTGAAATTATCTCTTTGTTCATATATGTTATCCATCATTTTCACTAAATCTTGTAACACAGTAATAATCATAATTTAAAAAGAACCCTGTCTGATAGTTCCAGTATATGAGTGATCCCTGAGTCTACTTGTATTGATTGTTTTTTCTCTTCACTGTGGGTGATTCTGTGTATCTCATGATTTTTATTTAAGTGTTGGGCATTGTGTATAATACAGTAGAGATACATATTTATTCTTTTAAATGGGTAAATCTTTTCTGTTGGGCCGTTGTAGTGGGGTATTGAGTCAAACTTAACATGAGTTGAGCTAGTCTGGGGTTTTATTGTTGTTATCATTATCTTCAGTGTAGCACAGCTTTCAAAGTCTTGTGTTGGCTAATGTTACCTGGTGGTAGAATGCTGTTGCTTGCTATTTGGTGTCAGGATTGTGGTAGAGGTAGTTATCCTGGTCCAGCTCCAATCTTTTTTTTTTTTTTTTTTTAAGTTTATTTTTGAGAGAGAGGGTGTGCGAGCATGTGAGTGGGAGAGGGGCAGAAAGAGGGAGACAGAGAGAATCCCAAGCAGTCTCTTCACAGTCAGCATGGAGCCTGATGCGGGGCTCGAACTCATGAACCATGAGATCATGACGTGAGCTGAAATCAAGAGTCGGATGCTTAACCAACTGAGCCACCCAGGTGCCCCCAGCCTCAGTCTTAAGAAGACCCTTCAAAATTATATTGAAATAAATGCCAAATACTCTGGATGGTTGTTGGATGTGGGTTGCAGATTTGGATCTGAGCTTTGTCATGACCAAAACAAAGTTACAAGATTGACAGTGTTCAGACTTTTAGTGTATTTTCATAAGTGCCTTTTAACTGTAGGAAGAAAAATTTTTATTTTTATTGGCCTCAGAGGTGAGGCTTTATCATTGTTCCCTTTCCTTTTTCCTGTAACAGTGTTTGGCTTGTATTTGTGATTGTTCTTAAATGGGCTTTTCTGTTCCTCCCTGAGCATTAGAAGACTTCTGCTTGATGTATCAGTGTTGGATTCCAGACCCAAAATGATTTCTTCCTTCCTTCCTTCCTTCCTTCCTTCCTTCCTTCCTTCCTTCCTTCCTTCCCTCCCCTCCCCTCCCCTCCCCTCCCTCCCTCCCTCCCTCCTTCCTTCCTTTTTCTTTCTTTCTTTCTTTCTTTCTTTCTTTCTTTCTTTCTTTCTTTCTTTCTTTCTTTCTTTCAAAAAAAGTTTTTTTAATGTTTGTTTATTTTTTTGAGAGAGAGAGGGAGACACAGAATCTGAAGCAGCCTCCAGGCTCTGAGCTGTCAGCACAGAGCCTGACGCGGGGCTCGAACCCACGAACTGTGAGATCATGACCTGAGTGGAAGTTAGACGCTTAACCAACTGAGCTACCCAAGCCCCCCCAAAATGATTTCTTACCCTTTCCCACAGGAGTAGAGGGATTTGCTTATCTTCTTATCCTGGCAACAGTAGATGTTGCCAGTGTCATGGCAGTGTGAATGTTTGTTGCTTCTTCTCCAGTGGCCTAAGGGTTTTGCTTCATAGAAAAGGATCTGCGGAAGCATGTGGGGCTCTGTGTCTGTTCTCAGTGATGGCTGGTCGTTTCCTGTACTGTGCCATTGAGTGGGACTCTGTTTTTTGCCATGAATCTAGTCTTTCTTATGAGTATCTAGTGGAGGCCTATAGAAAAGAGCTTGCAAGTGAGTGTAGACTCCCATTGTATCCAGGACACCCAGTTGGGAAAGTGTATGCTTGTCTACACTTAACTTTTAGGAATTTATTTCAGGTATTGTAATTACTTCTTTTTCTCATGGTCTGCCGTGTGTTCTGTCCTTTATTTGGAGGGCCTTGCCTCTCTTTGGAATTCATTTTATTTGGTTGCCTTGCAACTTTAGCAGTCTCTGAAGGGCTCAAGTAAAATTGTGGAATTTTAGATTATCTGGCCTTTTCTTTTAGAGTGGGTGCTATATTCTTTGCAGCTTTCTATATCTTAAGTAGAAATAGAAGTCTCCTGGTAATCTTTAGAGTTTTATCAATCTGTGCTAAACTTTATTCCAAGAAGGATTCAAAGTGGTTTACAAAAAGAATTGAGATAACACTAGGTGAAAAAAACTAGATAAGGAAATCAAAGCAAAGGGAAAACAGGATGGGGATAGACATGCAGACAGATAGGTAGAGCATGAAAATTATATTGAAATAAATGCCAAAGACTCTGGATGGTTGTTGGATGTGGGTTGCAGATTTGGATCTGACCTTCGTCATGACCTAAGCAAAGTTACAAGATTGACAGTGTTCATACTTTTAGTGTATTTTCATAAGTGCCTTTTAACTGTAGGAAGAAAAGTTTTTATTTTTATTGGCAGATCTAGTGGAGTGTTTGTAATGTGTAAGACTTCTCTTTTTAATATATGTCTTTAATAGGTCTTTCTTCACCTGTACTTAATTTCTGGTTTTAGTGTGTTGTATGGGTAATTTCATCAACTAGTGCTTTATAGTACAGTGTAAGAAGCCAGTTTTATGGCACATGGTTGGTGAGATAGTTGCTATTTGAATCTGAGAGTCCTCAAAACAAGCCGTTATCCTGTTATTGCTAGGAAGCCAGGATGGCCTTACACATAGGGTGGGGTTAAGGAATTTGCTTATTTGTTGATTTATTCAACAGACATTTATTGAATACCAGCTATGTGTCAGGCATTGTGTTAGGAGCCCAGGATAAAGCAGTGAGTAAAAACAAGCCCTTTTCTCACAAAACCTGTATTGTAGCAGGGGTAGAAAGATAGTACCAAATATGTTAAGTCCTATGGCAATAAGTGTTATGTGGAAAGATAATGCAGGATACCAAGAAGTTGGAGAGAACTGTTACTTAGGGTGATAGCGGAAGTCTTCAAGGGGAAATTTGAACAGAGAGATGAAGGAAGCGGAGCTTGTGGGGTCAGCGTACCTGTGGGTAGAGTGTCTTAGAGGGAACAGTAAGTGCAAGATCTCTGAAGTTTGTACCATCGGCACACGTTTGAGGCAGCTAAAGGAGGCCAGTATAATTCGAGGTGAGGAAGGTAGGGGGACCAGTTCGTGTAGACCCTCGTAGGAAATAGTAAGGATTTTCGATTTTATTCTGAGATAAGCCATCGGAGGGTTTAGAGCAGAGAAATGATACTGGTATCACTTTTGTTTTGAAAGAATTGCTCCAATTTTACATATACTTACCCACTTAGATTCTGTAATTAACATCTTTTTAAAAATTTTTTATTAAAATTTTTTTAATGTTTTATTTTATATTTGAGACAGAGACAGAGACAGAGTGTGAGCAGGGGAGGGGCAGAGAGATGGAGACCAAATCTGAAGCAGGCTCCAGGCTCTGAGGTGTCAGCACAAAGCCTGATGCAGGACTCGAACTGTAGAGCAGTGAGATCATGATCTCACCCGAAATCCGACCCTTAACCAACTGAGCCACCCAGGTGCCTCTGTAATTAACATCTTATACTGCTCTCCCACTCATTCCATTTGACTAAGATACCTGGAAGACCCTGTTTTCTTCCATAGTACTTGTTTGGTTTCCTGGAGAGTATATTAAAGTTTATTTTTAGAACACTTTTCTTTGAGCTTAAGGAATCTATTCCTGTGATAAAATAGTAGTAATTCCAGAAGTCTAAACTATTTTTGGTCACTGATTTATTAAGGTATATTGTGATTGAGATTCATTAGTCTTCTACTGGTTTCAGTGATGCTGAAGACACTTGATGCCTGTGAAGGAAGGAGGGAGAATGCCACTAAGTGAGGCAAATAGGTTAGAATATAGAAGTGAGAGTTCCATGGGCAAGCTCACCTTCTTTATCAGGTGACCTGGAGTCTTCTCTGTTAATGTATCAACTGTGATACCTGATGCCTTTGTTTCCCTTATGTTGACATAATGTTTGCTTAAGTCTCTTCAGCTTTAGAATCAATACTTTATTTAAATTAGCATGGTATTGTGGCTAAGAATATGGATTCTATAGTAGAATATTTAGGTTTGAATTACATCCTCAGGGTTTTTTGTTTTGTTTTTTTTCCTTTTCTCTGCCTTAGTTTTCCTCCCTGAAATGGGGCAAAATAATGGAACTTTCCTTGTAGGTTTGTTGTAAATAAATTAATGTGCACAGAACAATACTTGGCATAGTAAGTGCCTAATAATGTTAGCTATTCTTATTATATGAAATATGTAACCGTCAGACTTTGTCTTTAAGGGCCCTTTGTCATTAACAAAGTGAGATAAGTGTTTCAGCAGTGCTTAAAAACACTGTTTCTGGGACTTCCCTGTTTGTTTTTGGTTTCACAGTACTTTTGTCAAGAGTTGAATGATTTTGATAGAATGTGCTCCCAGATCATCAAGGTATGCTTGGTTCAGTTTTCTATTTTGAAATAAACTAGTGACCATTACAATTTTAAGTGTTTAATGTGTTCCTGAAATTGGTCTGATACTGGGTATAGAGAAATAACTTGTGCTTGAATAATTAAGCCAGTCATTTGTAGGCTAATGGATCATCTTAATTAAAACTCCTGCTTTAGTTTTATCATATGAATCTGACTTTTGGAAATTGCTTAGATGTGTTAACGTATTATATATTATATTAATTTTAGAGCTTTGATACCATTTAAAAAACTTTGTTGGTTAGATCTGTAATTAACAGAAGTCTTTACTTTCTAAGAGCTTAATTCTTCACGCATGAAGAACTGTCATGCTGTCTTTTGTTTTGCTAAGGTTGACCACAGTACTAAACTGTCCAATTGTGTCTCTTAATTTATTTTGTACTGTTCTGTAGTTTAGTTTTTATTTAAATTCCAGTTAACATACAGTGTAATCCTAGTTTCAGGTGTACAATTTAGTGATTCAGCACTTCGATACAACAGCCACTGCTCGTTACAAATGCACTCCTTCATCTCCATCATCTATTTTCACCCATTCCCCCACCTGCCTCCACTTTGGTAACCATCAGGTTGTTCTCTGTAGTTCAGAGTCTGTTTCTTGGTTTGCAGCCCCCTCTTTTTATTGTGTCTTCTCTTTTAAAAGCTGTTCTTTGTATGTCATAAGCTCCATATGCATAAGTCAGATTCCACCTTTTACATATTAGCGTTTTAATGAGCACACAGTTATTGAGAATTCAGTGGTTTTAAGTGGATATATAATTAAAGTAAATTGCCTTTCATTCAGATTAAAAAATTTTTTTAATGTTTATTTATTTTTGATAGAGAGACAGAGTGCGAGTGGGGGAGATGCAGAGAGAGGGAGACACAGAATCCCAAGCAGGCTCCAGGCTCTGAGCTGTCAGCACAGAGCCGGACGCAGGGCTCGAACTCATGGACCGTGAGATCATGACCTGAGCTGAAGTTGGACTGAGCCACCCAGGCGCCCCTCATTTAGATTTGTAGTAGCTGATATTGCTTGGGCACATTTTTTTGGTAATATCTTTTACTTTGGATGTGGACTTGCGGAACTTGTTTTTTAACCTGGAGGAGTTGAAACAGTTCATTGATGTGGAGGTAATTTTAGAGCTACTTAGTATTAAGAAGGACAAAACCAGAAAACACTATAGTAACAAAAAATCATGACTGAAGTATTATCCTCTCTCTCTCTCTCTCTTTTTAAAGTTTATTTATGTAAGTAAGTAAGTAATCTCTACACCCAAAGTAGAGCTTGAACTCAGGATCCTGAGATCAGAGAGTCACATGCTCTTGCAACTGAGCCAGCCAGGCGTGCACCCCCTCCCCCTCCTTTTTTCGGTTTGCAGTTGAGAAATGCCTTAGTATGTATTTCACAAAATGAAGGTCTTTAGTGGAACCAGTTTTAAATGGTTAGTATTAATCTTCAAAGAATTCAAAGAATTATACTGTCTAAGTATTTAGGACAATAGTTTGTTGGCAGGCCAAAATGAATGCCACTTGAATTTGAGGAAGACATATATAATATTCGAGGTATTTGGGGAAGAGAATATAATAATGTATTTCCAGTATCTTAATTGATCTCTAGACCATCAAAAACCTAACTATATGTACCAGAGCATTTCAGTTTTTACTCTATGCTCTTTGTCATCGCTGGGATTTGCCATTGAGTAGTATTCCTGTTTTTCATGGAAATTCTGTGGCAGAATTTTACTGAATTATAATCTAGGAAAGAATTTTTTTTTGCAGATAAGTTTGTTTTGTGCTGCTTAAAATAAAAAATTGTCCACTGCAATTTGTTTCCCTCACTTTTTTTTCTTTCTTTTTTTTTTTTTCCTTAAGTGTCGGTGAGTTTTAAGCCAGTTTTTTGGCCCAAATGCTCATGTATACTTCAGTTTAGGTGCCAAAGGCATCAGTTTTTTTCTTTTTTCTTTTCTTTTTTTAAATGTTTATTTATTTTTGAGAGTGAGACACACACACACACACACACACACACACACAGAGCATGAGTGAGGGAGGGGCAGAGAGAGAGGGAGACACAGAATCCTAAGCAGGCTCCAGGCTCTGAACTGTTAGCACAGAGACGCAGGGCGTGAATTCACGATCCATGAGATTATGACCTGAGCTGCAGTCGGACGTGTAACTGACTGAGCCACTCAGGCGCCCAAATTTTTTTCTTTATTGATTCATTCCTTTTTTTCCTCTCAAGTGTCCTGTCTTGTATTATTTAATTTATCATTATTATTTAACCACTGGCTGAGAATCCGTGTGGACAAGGCAGATTAAAAGAATGCATATCTTTTGAGACTTGATAGATGTCTTACGGTCTTCAGATACTTTGATAATTCACCATTAGGGGAGAATGAGGAGGGTCATGAAGACACTTCAACAGAAGAGCCTGCCTATCAAATGGATCAGCAGTTTCTAGAGGATTTTATTTATTTATTTATTTAAAAAAATTTTTTTTCAACGTTTATTTATTTATTTTTGGGACAGAGAGAGACAGAGCATGAACGGGGGAGGGGCAGAGAGAGAGGGAGACACAGAATCGGAAACAGGCTCCAGGCTCTGAGCCATCGGCCCAGAGCCTGACGCGGGGCTCGAACTCACGGACCGCGAGATCGTGACCTGGCTGAAGTCGGCCGCTTAACCGACTGCGCCACCCAGGCGCCCCTAGAGGATTTTATTTTTAATTGGAATTAAACTTTGTGACTCTTACATTCATATTTCCAGCTGTGCAGTTTTGCCTTCATATGTGATTTTGGCTTGTAAATCTCTTGCCTCCAAATTCATCATGATTTAAGTTTTGCTTCAGTCTGAAACTCAGCATTGCTACTAGTTTAAGTGCAGTTACACATCATTCACATGTGTAATGCAAACTGGCAGATTAAGCCCCCAACTGATGTGTTAAATGCACTGGAAAGAAGTTTTTCACACATTTAATTTGTGTTATTTTCTTACATGAAAGTGCTCAATATTATTGGTCTGGACTACAGTAATTGAATCACAGTTGAACTTGAATTAGCCCAAACTGAAAAAAAATCTATTGTTTGACTTGGCAGGAAATTTGTTCTGTATCTGTGTGCTAACTGCCGAAAGTATTAAGCATTAAGCATGTGAAAGAATCTTAAATAATGAGATGTTTATTTGAAAAGCAGAGATTTTACATTTGTAACTAAATTCCAACTAATTTATGACCTTCACTAAAATGTCATTCTCCTTCTCTTACCTTGTACTTCATAACTGATAATAAATCAACAGGAAGTTACATGGTTTGAATTAGTCATTTAGTTTTTTGGTTTTCCAATTTATAGGAAGATAGAAATTATTTTGGTGTCTTAAAAAAGTTTACATGATTTTGTTTTTATTTAGTAATTACAGTTTATTATTTGGCATAAGGCAGTTTTTATATAATGTAGTGGAAGAGGTATTATTATTGAGAGCTCACCAACTCCTTTATCTTTTCGAATTGTTTAAGAGTTTAAGCTCCTCTCCAGTTCTTAAGTCCCTTGTTTATAAATACATGAATTCATTACAGGGGCACATAGAAGATGTTGGCCACAGGCTTCTTTGGAACTGGAGCTCAGGTGGTCTGTGTTGAATGGTCAGAGTCTGCTCTGACTCGCTGTGGAAAAGGCACCAGATGTCTCTGTCCCTCAGCTGTCTAATCTGTAAAATGGGTTTAATAATAGCGATTACTGGGGCACCTTGGTGGCTCAGGTGATTAAGCATCTGACTCTTGATTTCGGCTCAGGTCATGGTCTCATAGTTCCGTGAGATCGATTCCCAGGTCGGGTCTGTGCTGACAGCGTGGAGCCTGCTTGGGATTCTTTCTCTCTCTCCACCCACTGCCCCACATCTCAAAATAAATAAATAAAACTTAAAAAAAAAAAATAATACTGATTACTTGACAAGGCATTTGAACCTTAAATGACAAGTGCATGTACATGCTTAACATGGAGCCCAGCTTGCAGGGAGTGCTCAGTAGAGTCTTGCTCTTATTGTTGTGTTTAATTTTGTCATTCTTCCCCTAGTGCTTTGCCATTGCTGAGAGCCTCTTTTCTCCAAAGTGCCACCTTTCTCCTTACCTTCAGCATCCCTCTTCATCCCAGGAGCATATTGAGGTGGAACAATTAGCCTTTGGTTTTTATAGCATAGGTGCATGTTCTTATTGAGCTTCAAATTTTAGAATGTGAAACTTTACTCCCATCCCCCGTTTTATGCTGCTCACCTGACTCTTAACCTGGGGCATTGAAGTAAGACTTTGAAGTGCTGGAATAGTTTTTAGTGGCCACCTAAGTATTCGAAATATCTAGAAGATCCTGTGGGGTGTCCAGCTAGAATACTCCTGTTGTTACTCATCTGTGTGACAGATGGATGGACCTAATAGTTTGTAAATTCTACTTATTGTGTCTTTCCTCTTATGTATTGGGGAGCATGTGGAGGAAGTGAAATACGGCTCTTTTAAGGTAAACAAAACTTAAAATATATACATTAATAATAAATTGTTATTTATCTGTTCTGTGTATTTAGTCAATAAATACAGTTGATCGTAGAAAAGGGAAATTTGGGAGTACCTGGCTGGCTCCATCGGTGGAGCGTGCAGCTCTTGCTATCAGGGTTGTGAGTTCGAGCCCCACATTGGGTGGAGAGATTACTTAAAAAAATAAAATCTTTTTTTAAAAAGAAAAAAGGCAACTTGAGGGTAAGAGTAGTTATAAAATACTTTGTTAGAGAGGAAGGATTTAAACTTGGTCTTGAGGACTACTTAGGATTTGTGTGAATTTGGAGGAGCTAGGTGATGAAAGTGAGGCAAAGGTGTAGGAGGGGAAATGAATATGGCAGATTTAGAGAGCACTGAAGCAATAACAAAAAACCCCAAAGCTAACATTTATTGATCACTTAGTCAATATACTAGCTACTGTACTGTGTGAGGGATTAACTCATTTAATCATAACAGTAACTCAGTTTTACATACAGCATGTAGACACTTGGCCATACTCTGCCGTAATGCTGCCTCCTAAGTTTGTTATAATGGAAGAATTGTTTTTGTGCACAGATGAAGTTTATTTGTTGCTATGTAACAGACTCTCCCCAATGAGTCGTTGGTGAACATCACAGTAATTTTCACATACTGAAAACATGGGTAAAGAATAGCAAGAAATGGAATATTAACCATAGAAGAACCCCCCCGCCAGGTTCCCTTCCAGTTAGTATCTGCTCCCACTGACTTACTTCTAATAACATAGTTTATTTTTTGTCATTTTTTGGATTTTGTACGAATCTAATCACATAATTTTCTTTTTTGTGTCTGATTTCTTTTACTCAGTATTGTTTGTGAGAGTCATACCAGTTATATATAGCTGTAGTTCATTCTCATTGCTATAATTTTTTTTAATGTTTATTTTTGAGAGAGAGAGAAACAGAGAGAGTGCCCATGTAAGCACCAGCAGGGGAGGGGCAGAGAGAGAGGGAAACAAGAGGATCTGAGCTGGTTCTGTGCTGACAGCAGAGAGCTCATTGTGGGGTTTGAAATCACAAACGGTGAGATCATGCCCTGAGCCAAAGTCAGACACTTAACCTACTGAGCCACCCAGATGCCCTGCTATAATTTTTTTTTTAAGTTTGTTTAATTGAACCCTTTAAAAAACAAAGTTGAATGTTTTTTTCAGCACAATAGAATATAGATGGAGTTAAAGTCTTTTTTTTTTTTAAAGAAGCATTAAAAGTGTGTATAAGATTCTAAGCTCGTAACTAAAAAGTAATTTATGGATGCTAAACAATATACTGTTTTAAAGGGCGAGTTATTTTTCTGACCTTATTGTTGACATAATCTGAAATATCTTAAAAAAATTCCAGTCATGTAATTGTGGTCAATATCCACAGTAAGTTTTCTTTCTTATTTTTCCTTGGAAAATACTTCAGCTTACAGAATTTTATAAAGAAAATACTGTGTGATTTCATTTATATGTGGAATCTAAAACAAAAGCAGACCCCCAAAACAAAATTTATGGATACAGAGAACAGATTGATAGTTGCTGGAGGTGGGGAGTCGGGTGGGCAGAATGGGTGAAGGGAGTCAGAAGGCGCAGATTTTCAATGATAAAATAAATCATGGAGGTGTACTCTACACCATGGCAATTATAGTTAATAATACTGTATCGCATATTTGAAAGTTGCTAAGAAAGTAGATCTTAAAAGTTCTCATTACAAGAAAAAAAACTATGGTGATGGATGTTAATTAGATTTATTATAGTGATCGGTTTGCAATATCCACACATCTCCAAATTGTTATGTTTTATATGTGAAACTACTATAGTGTTGTATGTCAATTATACTTTAAGGTAAAAAAAATTTTTTTATGAAGATGGAAGATGAAGAACTTTGGAAGAGTACAGCAGAATGAGTAGGTTCAGTGATGATCTGAGCTGAGGTGGAAAATCTTGGAGTGAGATTGAAATTAACTTCGAACTAAGCCAGATAAAGAATACCAAAATGGTCATTTTATGTATGTTTTGAGTGAATGATTCTTAATTAACTTGGTTTAGGTTGCACAGAATTGCATATTTGAAAGTGTATCTTTATTTCTACCAGAGATGTTTGTGGGTGGGGCCAAACTTTAGAATAATGGAGTTGATGCCTTTGGTGATATTTGCTAAAAACAAAAATGAGAAATGAGAGTAACCACAGATGGAGGTACATACACCTCTATTATTAATTATTATGATTTTGAAAATGTGCATGGCTGGGAAATGGGAAATTGATTGGTAGAGAGCACAGCAAAGGAAAGGAAGCTTTGCTGTATCTCCTCCTGTTTTCCACATTAAAACATTTTATATATACTTCAGACTTTTAGTTTCCTCTCTGTTGTTGTTCCTATATTTTTTAGCAGTACAGATAATTTCATATTCTCTAAGCTGAGAAGAGCAAAGCAGTGAGTATGTGAGATGAGGAAGTAAATGTCCTCATTCTGCTTCCTAGTTTTTTGGTTTTGTTTTATTTTTCCTGATCATAGAGTGTTGCAAAGCCTCAGTTCTAGGGCAGTACTTCTTAGTTCTTTATGAAAATATTTCTTTGTATCTTCACTTAACTTCCTTTGGAAGTTTCGTTTCTTTTGCAGATACCCCTGTCATTTTCTGTTTGGTCCTATTTCCATTCTCTCTCACATCTCTCAGGATTCATGCGCCATTACTTATGCTGCCCTTCTCTTTCACATGCACGTTCTTGACTTTGTTGCTGTATCTTTCCCTTGTGCCCATAGCTGTTCAGAACTATTCTATATTAAAGGTACTTTTCTTGAGCTGCTGGTAATTTTGGCCAAGTTTCTTGGAGCACTTCAGTGTTTCTTTTGGTTTTGTTTTGCTTTTTTAACTGCAAAATTGCTGGAAGATTGTTCTCTCTCTCTTTTTTTTTAGTTTGTTTTTAATGTTTATTTATTATTTTTGAGAGACAAAGAGACAGAGCGTGAGCAGGGGAGGGGCAGAGAGAGAGGAGGAGACACAGAATCCGAAGCAGGCTCCAGAATCTTAGCTGTCAGCACAGAGCCCAACGTGAGGCTCAAACTCATGAACTGTGAAATCATGACCTGAGCCGAAGTCGGACACTTAACTGACTAAGCCACCCAGGCGCCCCTCTCTCTCTCTTTTTTTCTCTCTCTCTTTTTTTAATGTTTATTTTGAGAGAGAGAGAGAGAGAGAAAGCGACTACAGGAACAGGGGAGGGGCAGAGAGAGAGGGAGACGTAGAATCCCAAGCAGGCCTGGTGCTGTCAGCACAGAGCCTGATCTGGGGCTCAGTCTCACAACTGTGAGATCATGCCCTGAGCTGAAATCAAGAGTCAAACGCTTAACCGACTGAGCCACCCAGGCACCCCTCAAACTTTTTTTTAATGTTTATTTATTTTTGAGAGAAAGAAATAGAACATGAGCAGGGGAGGGGCAGAGAGAGAGGCAGAGACAGAATCCCAATCAGGCTCCAGGCTCTGAGCTGTCAGCACAGAGCCCAACACAGGGCTCGAACTCCCGAACCTCAAGATCATGACCTGAGCCAAAGTTGGGGCACTTTACCAACTGAGCCACCCAGGCACTCCTGACATTTTTTTTTTCTCTCTCTGAAATACTCTTACTTAGAACTTTGAAGGGGTAGGAATGTGATCACATTGGTTTCCTCAAATCTCAAAGCATACTGCTTCTTTACCCCTTTTAACTTCTTTGGGTTTAACATAGTCACCAGCAGAATTTGGGACACTTGGGGTCTAAAACAGGGCTTGGACTTGTCTTGCAGGGCTTAGAGGACAGGAAACAAAAATGGCCTGTACATGCACAGTGATACCATTTGAGATCTACTAATGTGAAAAAATGGTAGTAGTGTCTATTCTGTGGGCTAAGACAGAAATGTGGGGCGGAAGAGTGCATGATCCCTCGTATAGTTTTTCAGATTTGGTCTTTGGCTCTTGTTTTCTTCCATACGGTTCTCCAAGATTTCATCTGCTTCTGTAACTTTAAACCTTATAAATCTGTACTGTTTCTTCACCTGGACCTTTCCCTGAAATCTCTTGTGTGTGTTTTGTCTTGGAACATTCTGCAATTCATACTCAGTAGGGAGATAGTGTTCAGTCGTAAGCATTGGCAAATAGATTGTAATCTTAACTTTGCTATTGACTTACTTTGTGGTTTTATTTGGTGACTTTCCTGAGTTTCACTTTTTTTTTTTTGTCTGTGGAAGAATGTGGGTAGAATTGGAGTCCTTTCTAGCTCTGACATCTATGATGTTCTGGTCTTAGGTAGACCTATTTACTTGCACTGCTCATGCAGTCTATAACCATCGAATATTCCAGGTACATTCTTGTCTCAGTTTGTGTTTTCTTTACTTAGAAAAGCCTCTCAGTCTTTTACTTCTCAGTCTTAACCTTTCTCTACAATCCTTTTCAGTCCTTTCTTCTTTGTGAATGGTTCCTGATCATTGCAGTCCACAAATATTTTTTTTGTTTTCTGAAGCCCTGCAGAGTCACTGACATTACTGATGTGGCATTCATCAAAACTTATTAAATAGTTATTTGTTATACACGTATATTATTTAACCAAATTGTAAACTCTTTGAAGATTGCGTTTTTGTAGCATAATGCCTAGCACAGATGGACATCTAACAATTCCCTTTTCACCCTTTTGTATCCTAGTTGCCTATGCTTTGTCTATAATAGCCCTTCACCATTAAGGCCTTACAGATTACTTTGTGGTCACCTTTGCTGACAGGATAGATATCTATCACATTTCAACATGCGGTTGAGATTTGATAGCCTGTAAAAGGAAACACCTGTTTTTTTTCCGGAACGTAATTAGTGTGAATATTCGTGCAGATTATGTTGTGACTATGTTCACATCATTTAACAAAAATGTCCACACCCCTCTTTCTTTTAAAACTTCTGCTTTGTAATTTTTTTAAATGTTTATTATATTTTTGAGAGAGCAAGGAGGAAGGAGAGGGAGACAGAGGATTCAAAGTGGGCTCTGCACTGACAGCAGAGAGTCTGATGCGGGGCTCGAAATCAAGAACCACAAGATCATGACCTTAGCTGAAGTCGGACACTGCTTAACTGACTGAGCCACCGACGCCCCTTATTTTGTAATATTTAATTAGTTTAGTTTTTGAATATAGTAAGAGTAAAGCAATTGGATGAAAATGTCAATACCAAGATGTTGACATAGTATTAACTATATAAACTCCCAAGAGGGTTGGGATTTTGTTGTTGATCTGTCTCCTGTTGCTAAAAATGTCTGACATGAAGTAGGTTCTTAGTAAATATTTGTTGAATGAATGAGTGAGTGAGTTAATGACTAAATCTTGCAAAACTGAAAGTATTTATGTTCTCTGTGGCTCTGCATTGCATTTGAGCTTTATATAAGCTGAGGAATATCTTATTGTATCTGTTCCTTCTCTGGTGTTCCGAGAAGACCAGATGAGTAGTGGACTTTGAACCATAGAACCCCAAATTCAGGTTGTGTCTGTTTTTCAGATGGTGTGATGGACAGGACTGAAGGTCAGATAGGGTAGGCTGGAATGGTGATTCCAGTGAGGTTGTCAGTTAGAGGGTTTCCAAACAGAAGGGTCAATGGTGTAGGGCCAAAATAGTGGTGGGAGGGATGTCCTAGAACTAGGAATGCTGAGAACATGGAGTAGAATAGGCAGATGGCAGGTGGTCTGGAGGAACTTTGTAGATGAGGGGTGGATAACTTGCAGTGACTTTTCTCCTGGGTTCCATAGCAGACTCAAACGATCAGGTCGGGATCTGTCAAAGGGGTAACGTTTTTCTTTTTACTTTAGTGACATAATTAGAGTATATACTGACAAGAAGGAAATGCTAATAAAAAGGAATATGTCTCCTGTTGTTCTGGTGCTAAGTGTTTCAAACTTTAAGATTTAACTTCTGGGCACTGGGTGGCTCAGTCAGTTAAGCATCCGAATCTTGATTGCGGCTCAGGTCATCATCTTGCGGTTCGTGGGTTTGAGCCCGCGTTGGGCTCTGCACTGTTAGTTGCAGAGCCTGGTTGGGATTTTCTCTTTCTCTCTCTCTCCCCTCTCCTCTCTCTCAAAAATAAATAAATAAAAATAAACATTGAAAATATGATTTTACTTTTATCTTCTAGCTACATATAAAACTCCTGAGAAACAAAATAATTCTCTGTGGGGTGTGTGTGTGTGTGTGTGTGTGTGTGTGTGTGTGTGTGTGTGTATAGTTACAGGTAGTTCCAGTCTTTAACGAGTCTTACATATCATTTGTTTGAAGAGATGTTATAGTTTAGAGTTACTCTTCTGGTTTTGGTAGAAATTGTCTTTTATCTTGATGGGCTTTCGATGGTGCTCTTTGCTTTAGGAAGTTATTCCTGGGCTGCTGCATGCTAGGGGTTGTAGACTTGAAGATGTATAAATGATGAACAGTCACTTTGGAAAATGAACATAGCACTTTGGACTAATGGTAACCTAATAGGGCCAAAGTTAGTTCAGACCATTATTAGGGAAATTCCCATTATAGGGAAATTCCATATTCTATCAGAGTTTCATTAACAATAAAGAATGGAAACAAACAATTCTTAAAACTGGAAGCAAATCCACTAAATTGTTAACAATGAGTATTGCTGGCTGTGGTTGAATTATTTTTTATTCTTTCTTTATAGGCCTGTATTTCAAAAACTTCAGCAAAGCTCTCTATATTATAATGAAGTTATTTTTGAAATATAGTTATGAATACTAGCAAGACCCATGATTTAATAGGTAAAAGGTGGTAATTGTACATGTACTATGCTAACTTTTAAAGATAATGCATATGAGGGACGCCTGGGTGGCTCAGTCGATTAAGCCTCAGACTTTGGCTCAGGTCATGATCTCACAGTTCTTGAGTTCAAGCCCCATGTCGGGCTCTGTGCTCACAGCTCAGAGCCTGGAAACTCCTTCAGATTCTGTGTCTCCCTCTCTCTCTGCCCCTTCCCACTGATATTCTCTCTCTCTCTCTTTCTCTTTCTCACAAATGATAAATGAACATTAAAAAAAAAAAAAAGATAATGCATACATAGGAGAAAGGACTGGAAGAAAATAGATGAAAATGTAAGGAGTGGCGTAGGGAGATAGAATTGTGGGTAGTTTTTTTTTTTTTTTTTTTTTTTTTTTTTTTTTGGGGACAGAGAGAGACAGAGCATGAACGGGGGAGGGGCAGAGAGAGAGGGAGACACAGAATCGGAAACAGGCTCCAGGCTCTGAGCCATCAGCCCAGAGCCTGACGCGGGGCTCGAACTCATGGACCGCGAGATCGTGACCTGGCTGAAGTCGGACGCTTAACCGACTGCGCCACCCAGGCGCCCCAAATTGTGGGTAGTTTTTAAAAATTTTCTATTTTACAAACTTTTGGTAATGTGCTTATAATATGAATATCATAAAAAAATCAGTGGTCGCTTATTTTTCATGCTGGGCATATTTTGAAGCAGTGGTTTAGTTACCAAAATTGATCATAATTCAGGAACCTTAATTAAATGTCACAGTTTAAGCCACAGTAGTGGATCTTTCTCATTTTGTATCTGGTTATGTGTAGAGTGAGGGAGTAGGAAGGGTGAAGATTGATTGCTGCTGCTTCATTGGGCCTCTGGACAGTTGAAGGTGCTTTTAACAGTGAGCAGCAGGAAGGTGGAAGTGCGTTAGGGGTAAGACAGGGTTGTGATAAATAGTGACCGCCTTTGAGTGTGGACATTTCAGGAAGGACATGATTAACAGAGAATAAGAACTTTTATTACTTAGACCAATCTGGGATTAAGATTTTACAGATTTGAATCCTAACTGTAAAGACAGTGAGTTGAAGCATGGTAAGTGCTAACTAACTGCATTCAGAATTAAAGAATTTTGATATATCAGCAGTGAGGGAAGTAACTGCTGCTCACAGATTTTTCTGTTTGTCAAAATTCTCGTCTACCATGATTACTTTTAATAGTGACTGCTAACAGGTTGGAAGGGAGTGGAAGGGTCTGTAAGAGCTAATGGACACGTGTGTACATTATACTTAGATCCACTGTAGAAGGTAATGGTTTCTGCTCCCAACTCACTGGGTTGATGTGAAAGTTGTTTCACAAGTGAAATGGAAAAGTGAACATGTACTCAGTTGGTATTTTTGATAATTTAAATCAAATATTGGGTCCAAAGCTAAATTCTCACATTTCTTGAAATCTTAATGCATCATTGGCATCTGTGTGCATTCAGAAACTGAGGAAATGGAATGTTCTTTTATGTGTATATGTACATTTTTCTTTGTACGTTTTTACTTTTTGTTTTTTTATTTTTTTTTGTTTTTTAGTTTATTTTAGAGAGAAAGAGAGACTGACCACTAGTGGGGGGCGGGGGGGAGTAGAAGAGAGGAAGAGAGAGAATCCCAAGCAGCTCCATGCTGTCAGTGCAGAGCCTGATGCAGGGCTCGAACTCATGAACCATGAGAGCATGACCTGTGCCAAAGTCAAAAGTCAGACTGAGCCACCCAAGTGCCCCATGCAGTTATGCCAGGAACACAGTAATTTTGTGTTTGAAATATTAATATATAGGATATATTTATGTTTATTACAATGTATGAAAGCTTTCATTGAAAATACTGATAGTAGTAGTAATAATTGTTGTCATTAGTTGAATGTCTACTAGGTAGGTGCCAGTCTTATTAAGAATACTGCTTTGCAGGTTAGAAAACTAAGCTTGGTAGTAAACATGGGATTCTAGCTCTAGTTTGATTTTAATGTTTACGCTGTTTTTTTTTTTTTTTAATGTTTATTTTTGAGAGAGAGTGAGCAGGGGAGGGGCAGAGAGAGGGAGACAGAGAATCCCAGCAGGCTCTGTGCCATCAGTGCAAAGCCCTTGTGGGGCTCGAACCCACGAACCCTGAGATCATGACCTGAGCTGAAATTGGATGCTCAACCAGCTGAGCCATCCAGGTGCCCCAATCTAGTGTGTATATTTTAATTGGCTCCATTGTGTGAAATTTTATGCTGAAAATGGTTTTTACAGATGGAATATTAGATCAAATGGTGGTGTTAATTAACACTTGGTACATTTATTGTCCCTATTTTATAACTTTCATCTAATTATCATCGTGTTTCATAATTATGAATGGCCTATATTAGAAATTTCATTCTCCTTTCTTAAACCTATAGTGATCTGGCATTTTAGATTAATACACAAACAATTTTTAAGAGTTGTTAAATATGATAGCATATGTTTATGTGTAGAAAATGTATGGAAGGAAACATTAGAAACTTGACTGTGATTAGTTGCACGAGAAAAAGACTGGGTGATGGAAGGTACTTTCTACCTTAGATCCTTTTGTACTGACTGATACTTTCTACTTTATATTCTCTGTGCCATTTGCATTTTTTTTTTAACAGTGATCAAGTGGTCTTACCAAAATTAGTTATAGTTAGGGGTGCCTGGATGGCTCAGTCGGTTAAGCATCTGACTTCAGCTCAGGTCACGATCTCACGGTTCGTGGGTTTGAGCCCTGCGTCAGGCTCTGTGCTGACAGCTCGGAGCCTGGAGCCTGCTTTGGATTCTGTGTCTCCCTCTCTGTCTGCCCCTCTTCCGCTCATGATCTGTCTCTCAAAAATAAATAAATGTTAAAAATTTTTTTAAAAAAGTAGTTACAGTTAATAGCCCAAGACATCTACAGATCTACAGGCTGTGGTTATATCTGTAGTTTTCTTTGTTCTATTTTCAAGATACATAATATTTATTTCTTCCTTTTTATTTATTACATAAATTTAGGTGGTGTTCTTTGTTTTTATTATGCATTTTAAATTCTCACTGAAATACCATTTTCATTTCAGAAGTCCATATGGCTTCCAGAAAATTGTTTAGAGGCCCTTTGGGAGTAGTAGAAGATTTATTCATTTGCAAATTATGACCCAGTAAAAATGAGGTTGCAAAGTGTATGTGAATTTGGCTTATTTTCCACTGTCATTATAAAGGACATTTAGCTGTGTGACCTTCAGCATGTTATTAATTTCTAAGTCTTTCTTTTTTCCCCCTTTGTTTAGTTAGACTTTCATTTTTGTAAGTTTACATCCTAGGATTTTTTCCAAATCTCTGATACTACAATTTCATACTCATTTCAATTCAAAAGAGGGAATTAAGTGATTCTTAAAAGTAGTGTCACAAACAAAATTTCTAATTAATGAAAATCTACATAACCTTCAGAATAAATGTTAATTATTAAAATACATTTGCAATCTGATTTGTCTCTTTGGAATGCATAAGTCATCCATATGCATATATAAAATCTTAGTCATGGAGTGGATTTTCAAGTGAAAATTTCCAGCGATGAAGACATATTAACTTTCTCTGTGTGTATTTCAAGCAAATCAACATTCTTTTTTTTTTTTTTTTATTTTATTTTTTTATTTATATATGAAATTTATTGTCAAATTGGTTTCCATACAACACCCAGTGCTCATCCCAAAAGGTGCCCTCCTCAGTACCCATCACCCACCCTCTCCTCCCTCCCACCCCCCATCAACCCTTAGTTTGTTCTCAGTTCTCAACAGTCTCTTATGCTTTGGCTCTCTCCCACTCTAACCTCTTTTTTTTTTTTTTTTTTTTTGTTCCCCTCCCCCATGGGTTTCTCTTAAGTTTCTCAGGATCCACTTAAGAGTGAAACCATATGGTATCTGTCTTTCTCTGTATGGCTTATTTCACTTAGCATCACACTCTCCAGTTCCATCCACGTTGCTACAAAAGGCCATATTTCATTTTTTCTCATTGCCACATAGTACTCCATTGTGTATATAAACCACAATTTCTTTATCCATTCATCAGTTGATGGACATTTAGGCTCTTTCCATAATTTGGCTATTGATCAACATTCTTTTTAAAGATTTTATTTGAGGGGCGCCTGGGTGGCGCAGTCGGTTAAGCGTCCGACTTCAGCCAGGTCACGATCTCGCGGTCCGTGAGTTCGAGCCCCGCGTCGGGCTCTGGGCTGATGGCTCAGAGCCTGGAGCCTGTTTCCGATTCTGTGTCTCCCTCTCTCTCTGCCCCTGCCCCGTTCATGCTCTGTCTCTCTGTCCCAAAAAACGTTGAAAAAAAAAAAAAATTAAAAAAAAAAAAAAGATTTTATTTGATTTTTAAATGTTTATTTTATTTATTTATTATTATTATTTTTTTCAACGTTTATTTATTTTTGGGACAGAGAGAGACAGAGCATGAACGGGGGAGGGGCAGAGAGAGAGGGAGACACAGAATTGGAAACAGGCTCCAGGCTCTGAGCCATCAGCCCAGAGCCAGACGCGGGGCTCGAACTCACGGACCGCGAGATCGTGACCTGGCTGAAGTCGGACGCCTCACCGACTGCGCCACCCAGGTGCCCCAAAAATGTTTATTTTTGAGAAAGAGCGCACGCGTACCCATGAACTGGGGGAGGAGCATAGTGAGGGAGACAAAGGATCCAAAGCTGGCTCCATGGTGACAGCCAAGAGCCCTATGTGGGGCTCTCAGTGAACCATGAGATTATGACCTGAGCTGAAGTCAGACTCTTAATTGCCTGAGCTACCCAGGCGCCCGCTAGAGATTTTATTTTTAAGGAATCTCTACACCCATTATTAGGGCTTGAACTCAGAACCCCAAGATCAAGAGTTCCATGCTACACTGACTGAGCCAGCCAGGTGCCCCAACGTTTTTTTTTCTTTTTTGTGTTTTACTTATTTTTAAGAGAGCGCGCAAGTGGGGAAGGGGCAGAGAGAGAAGGGGACAGAGGATCCTAAGTGGGCTCTCTACTGATAGCAAGCCTGATGTGGGGCCTGGACCCATAAACCATGAGATCATGACCTGAGTCTAAGTCGGACACTCAACTGACTGAGCCACCCAGGCACCCCCAAGATTTTCTTTGTTTATAACCTGAAAGGAATTGGTGTCTTATGCCAGTTGTAGCTTCATAGATAATTTTACAGTGGGTTATCAATCAAATTTTATTAAACTGTGATAGCTTCTTTCACTAACCTTCCTTCAGTTCATTAAGTTATGACAGTGAGGAACATGGTTATGGTCCACACCCTGAGGGTTTACTGTTTTCAAAGTATATTAAGTATAGTATACTGGAATTGAATTGTGAGGTCACTGTTGTGAGCTTGTGTTAAACATTGAACTGTTGCCTTCATTAGAGAACCTCCTTTGGTTATTTGGCGTTTTGAAAAACATTGGAGCAAAAAAAAAAAAAATGTCTTTATTAATTTGAACTTTTCTGATGCCTCTTCAAGTAAAGGGAGGGGATTTTTTATTGCTGGAGTCCAAATTGGAAGCCAAAAGACTTTATTTCCTCTGTAGTTTTTTGAATGCACTGGATTTTAAGGATCAGTGTGAAATAGAAATGCAGTTCCTAGACTTTTGTTTAGGGGTAAAGTGAGACGTAGTGTAGTCAGGGCACATGAGTCCTTCTTGCTGGTCTGTGTTAATAGACAAAGACTGGGTAACTGCATGCTTGGAAGCTTTTCTGTGCCTTTGCAGCCTTCATCCTTATTGTACCCAGGCAGCTGAGGAGACATCCCCTAAAGAGGCAGAACTCCCATCCTCCCTCTTCTCCTGCCCCCCACCCCCTTTTTTTTTAACTATATACTGGGACATTCAATGGTCTTGCATTGACCAGAAAGACAAAGAGTGCTTTCATACTCTGGGGAGCTTAGCTCTAGCCGGTGTGCTGGGCCTTTGTTAGGGCTTGCACTAGGCCTTTCTCTTTCACCACCCCCAGTCTCATTGTTCCTACTTTGCAGCAGCAACAGGATCAGTTTTAGAATTTTACCTCCTTACTTGAAAATAAATAGTTACAAAAGAAAAATCCAGTATCTTGTAATGAAAAATGCAAAGAAAAGCAAAGTTTCATTTCCTCTGGTGATTTTTTTTTTGATAAAGTGCCATTGCAGCCTAAGTGCCATTGTTCAGGACTTGATCTTGTTGAAATTATTCTTTGTCATTCATTTCAAAAGTCAAAATGAACTTTTTTGTATGGCTGTATCCCGTCTAACTCATTGTTGATGCTTGATATTTATTCATGAAATATAGACCAGAATCTTTTTCACTAATGTCAAATGGCTTTTAAATTACTCAGTGTTTTTATGTTTTATTAGATAACATGAAGTCAAGAATTTAGACAGTTACATGGATTATGCAAAGAATGACTCTTGTGCCAGTTAACAGGAAAAAGTTGATAGTGTTGCCTTTGTCCTACATTTTACTTCTATAAAAGTAAACCATCAATGTGAAATAAGCGAAAGTTATTTTTAAAACATTGCTTTTGGATGTGGAAACTTTATCAGATATAGCTGGAGCACACTTCACAATTTTATTTATTTATTTATTTATTTATTTATTTATTTAACGTTCATTTATTTTGTGTGAGAGAGAGAGAGCTCAAGTGGGAGGGGCGAGGCAGGGAGAGAGAGACAGAGACAGAGACAGAGAGAGAGAGAGAGAGAATTCCAAGCTCAGAGCCAGATGAGGGGCTCAAACCCATGAACCGTGTGATCGTGACCTGAACCAAAATCCAAGAGTCAGATGTTTAACTGGTTGAGCCACCCAGGTGTCCCTTTGTTTATTTTTGAGAGAGAGAGAGCGCACGCGCATGAGCAGGGGAGGGGCAGAGAGAAGGGGACAGGATCTAAATTGGGCTCTGCACTGACAGCAGCTAGCCCAACGTGGGGTGGAACTCCTGAACTGTGAGATCATGACCTGAGCCCAAGTCGGACACTCAACCAACAGAGCCACCCAAGTGCCCCTGTTATAGTTGTATTCTTGAGAGATTTTGGAGGATTTTATTGAATCCTGTCTTTTCATCGGTGTTCTGTGAAAGTTTATGATTTTTTATTTCCTTATCTGTCACAAATTTTCCTCGTAGACAAGTCATTTGTTAAGGTAAACTTAGTGTCGCAATTCATTACACTTGACACTATACAGTGTCTGGTAGAAAATATTTGTGAGCATTTTAAGTTCTGTTTAATAATCTCAGTATTAAATACATGTACTAGATGTTTAGGTGGTAAGGCTGGGTAGTCACATACCCTACAAAGGAAATGTAATCTATAACATGGTGAAAATTTCTTCACAGTTAATGTTACTTAAGCTGTTATATAAATATTTGGTTGAACTCTGAGGGAAAATCTCTTTTATTTTGTCATTGGTTCAGCTGCTATTCTGATTTGTATGCTAGAACGAGGAATTGCTCTTGGAGGTCTTAGTATTGGCAGTGGCTTATTGCTTCTAACATATGCCAGGCACTGGGTTAAATGTCTTAAATAAATCCTTTAAACTGTTTATCGACTCTACCAAGTAGGTACTATTATTGTCCTCATTTTCCAGGTGAAGACCTGTATTAAAGATGTTAAATGTTGGGCACCTGGGTGGCTCAGTTGGTTGAGTGTCCGACTTCAGCTCAGGTCATGATATTGTAGTTTGTGAGTTTTGAGCCCTGCATCAGGCTTGCTGCTCTCAGAGCATTGCCTGCTTCACATATTCTGTCCCTGAGTCTCTTTTGCCCCTCCCCCGCTCATGCTCGCTCACTCGCTCTCTCTCAAAAATAAAACATGAAAAAAAAAAGATGTTAAATGTAACACCCCCAGAAATCACACAGGTAATAAATAAAAGAACTGGAATGCTAAAATCAAATTTGTACTTTAGACTGTGATGTGAATAAACTGCCTTCTGAGTTCAGTGTTTTTTTTTCTTTTTATGTTTGTTTATTTTTGAGGGGAGGACAGAGGATCTGAAGCAGATTTCTGTGCTGACAGCAGCAAGCCCGATGTGGGGCTTGAACTTGAATTCGAGCTCACAAATCATGAGATCATGACCTGAGCCCAAATCGGATGCTCAACTGACGGAACCACCCAGGCGCCCCTTGAGTTAAAGAGTTTTTAGAACTGTTGTCATAAACCTCTTTGACATATTCCCAACTGATCTATTTCAGTTAAATTCTGGGTTTCAAATTGAAGTATGTTCAAGTTCTTTGAAACCTGGTGTTGGCTGAAATTGTTGGTTCTAGTTTATAGATTAAAGGGCTTTGTGTGGATTGCTTGTGGTTCAACTCTGAGCTCTTGGAGTGAATTGGAGCCACTGGCTTGGTCTGTCCCAGTTGCTGTACCCATTCCAGACAGTCATCTCTTGAGGGATAAGTGTTCAGCTACTTAAACCTGAAGCTAGAGGAAAAGAGAAGAGGTTCAGGAGAAGGGAAGAGCAAAGAGTCTTCGTTTTTCTAGTGTTTTGAACTGTGCTGATGAGTTAGATCCTATTAGAAGGTCCTACAATGTTAGATCCTAAGGATGAGGTGAAGAAGGAGAATTACATGACTGTGGGCTGAGGCCTAGATGGAATGGGTATGCCGGGGAAACAGTAGAAAAGGCTGCCATTGCTACATTTATTTTAGCATTTTACTAGGGCTAACAGAATACGTTCCAGCATAAATACCAGTTTATTCTTTTTTTTTCCCCAGAAAGAACATTAATGACTAATCATATTTCATTTCTCAAATGCACAGTAGTTCTCTGTCAGTATGAATGAAAAGCCCTTTGGATTTTTTTCATGACTCCATTTGATGACCATTTTTGCATGAATTTAGTATAACTACACTTAATGGGTTTCTCTGGTGCCCTTACTTACTTGAAGCAGTGTGCTTCTGGCCTGCTTACCTAGATTTACAATGCTCTAGGACTTGTCTTACAGACAGTAATACTGTTGAAATTCTGCTCTTGGCCTCAGGGGGCCCTGTGTGAGTGTGGTTTTCTTAGGGTATGCTATATAGAAGCAGAGGAGAGGTCAGAACTGTTTTAATAATTGTTCTGAGATACTCTTTTGCCTTTTTCACTTAATATTGACATTTTCGTGATGGTGCAGAATCATTTGTGGGTGAAACTGCTGGTGCCTTAGCGTGAATCGAGGTAGTGCTACCAAACTGTACTGGTAATGATTGTGTTCTTCACCAACACACATTCTGGAAAAGAAAGAAAAGGCACCAGTTTCACTTAATGTCTTTTTTGTTTGTTTCTTGTACTTAATATCTTTCATGAAACAGTAAAACTTACTCAGTTTATTAAATCTTGACCTTTCAGTATACATCTTCTTAATATTCTGTGTGATGGAACGGGTGGCATGTTACATAGTTGTTCAGTGGTGGTTTTATCCTGAAAAGTTGAGTTGGAGGCAGAACTAATCACTTTTTTTGATGAAGTTTTTTATTTTAATTCCAGTATAGCTAACAAATAAAGTGTTATATCAGTTTCACTAACCACTTTTATATGTAACACCATTTTGTTTTAAATGTTTTTTATTTATTTTTGAGCAAAAGACAGAGTGCAAGCAGGGGAGGGGCAGAGAGAGAGGGGGACACAGAATCCGAAGCAGGCTCCAGGCTCAGAGCTGTCAGCACAGAGCCCGATGCAGGGATCGAACCCATGACCTGTGAGATCATCACCTGAGCCCAAGTCAGACGCTCAGCCGACTGAGCCACCCAGGCACCCCTATGTAACACCATTTTTACTTGAAAGAATGACCAACTGTATTTAGACTTGGATATTTAGCAGACATATTTTCAGAAATCAGTGAGTGTGCTTGTCGCTTTAAGGCAGACTGTTGCCAATAATAAAGTTATAGGTTTGAAGTGAAGATTAGAATATTGGAAACTTGTATGTGCCATCATGAATTTGACAGCTTCCCAATGCTTAATAAACTTTACTGGTGAAATCAGGTTTGGTTTTTAATAGTACACCATTTGGAAAATCTGGCTAACTTAATGCACCGATATTTCCCAGGTGATTAATGCATATGTTACAAAGTTATGCATAGGTGTAAGATCCATTTAAAATGCAATGTAGGGTCGCCTGAATGGCTTAGTCGATTAAGCGTCTGACTCTTGAACTTGGTTCAGGTCATGATCTCACAGGTAATGGGATTGAGCCCTGCTTCGAGCTCTGCTCTGACAGAGCGAGCCTGCTTGGAATTTTCTCTTTCCTCTGTCTCTCCCCCTTCCCTGCTTGTGCTTGCTCTCTCTCTCTCTCTCAAAATAAAAAAACTTAGTAAAAAAAAAAAAAAAAAAAAAAAAAATTTCTTATAAAAAAATGCAATATAGAACAATTATTATAACTGTAAACTTAATACAGTTTCAGATTCGGGGTGCCTGGGTGGCTCAGTCGGTTAAGCATCTGACTCTTGATTTCAGCTCAGGTCATGATCTCGAGGTTCATGGGATCAGGCCCTGCGTTGGGCTCCATGCTAACAGTGCAGAGCCTGCTTGGGATTCCCTTTCTTTCTCCCTCCTCAACTCATTCTCTCTCTCTCTCTCTCTCTCAAAATAAACTTTTAAAAAAAGTCTCATTTTTAAAAATAAATTTTGAAAAAGTTTTTTATTTATTTTTGAGAGAGTGCCTGTGCGTGGGAGGGGGGAGGGGCAGAGAGAGCGGGAGAGGGAGGATCTGAAGCAGGCTCTGCGCTGACAGCAGAGCTGCCCTGAACTGCACTACATTCAGCTTTTCTGGTCCCTCCACGTTAAGTGATGGTATCACTCCCCTCTCAGTAATGACAAGCAAACGACAGTCCCACACGTGTACAAACAACCCCTCTCCCCAAGGAGATAGAGCAAATCTCACACACAGCAGCCAACTCATTTACTATTAGACACTGCCTAATAGTGTGTGGGACTCAAATCCACAAACCTCAAGATCATGAAATGAGCTGAAGTCCAATGCTTAACTGACCAAGCCATCCAGGCGCCTTACAGAAGTCTCTTTTAAAAAAGGTGTGGTATCAGATATTACCATACTGTGTTTCAGTAAGTCCAGCGCAGTCACTTTTTCTTCCAGGTTGTACTTCCCTGTTTGAGCACTGGACAATTCAACATTATTTAGAAGCCAGGTTATACAACAAACAGGTACTTCAACATTAGAGCCATACTTTGGGAACCAAACATATTAGTCAGTTTCGATCGCAGATCTCATGCGGACTCTGGAGCATATGTTCCTTGAGGGGAAAGGCAAGAGTCAGCATTATGCACATTTTCCTGTATTTCTGTTCCCCTCTGCCCTCCCTGTGGCTTGGTTGAATTTGTGTAAGTTAAATGTGGGAATGCAAGACTCTATATCTCTATAAATATATGCTTTCATCCATACATATTGTATTTATTTGTATATGCTAAGAAACTTGGTAGCTCTGCTAATTTTCATGGCCTCAATTCTAAAAGGAATGTTTTTCATGTTCTTTAAATAGAAGTTACTTAAATATGAATTAAAAAGTAATTTGTCACTTTTACATAGTCTATCTTGAACTCATGTCTTCTTCCAGTTAAGTTATGCAGTAACTATTATGATGAAATGATATATTTGGGGCAAAGCGAATTCTAGATAGCAGCATAGATGCTTTATACATATTTATACAAGTGAAAAGTATCAACGTTTCTGTTAATTTTATGTTCACCAAGCCTGTGATAAGCATCTTTTAGCTTATTTTGCAATATTGTGGGACCTTATAGACTGCCAGTCTTTGTCATATTTGCTCATTTACTTTCATTTAAATATTCTATATGTATTTTATTTGATGTAAGCCGCCTCAAGCCCATGGTGGATAAAGCAAGGAATAAATAAGATAAAATAACGGGAAAACAAACTACTATAGCCAGAGTTGGGAAAAAAAAAATGAGAGAGAGAAAATAAAAGCCTTGTTGCAGTTTTTATTATTTTATTTTGTTTTGTTTTATTTTATTTTAGTTTATTTGTTGTGAGAGAGTGTGAGCAGGGGAGGGGCAGAGAGAGAAGGATAGGGAGAGAATCCCAGGCAGGCTCCAGCTCTGTCAGTGCAGAGCCCAACATGGGGCTGTAACTCACAAACCACAAACCCTGAGATCATGACCTGAGCCAAAGTCAAGAGTCTGATCGACTAAGCCACCCAGGTGCCCCTTGTTGCTGTTCTTAAAAGAAAGGTGATACAAATTTGTTTTTTTAATGTATTTATGAATTTACATTTGTACTTGTATTTAAGTCTTTATGTTCATAAATTCATAATAAAATGAAATATTTGCCTTATTAAACAATAGTGACTAACACTGCAAGGCTATAATGGAGTAATAAATGACAGCAAGCTGTATCAGCCTTTTCTTCCCTGCTCCACTCTCCAATAATCTTACTAATGACCAGTGAAATAGACAAAGGTAGAAAAAGTTATATCTGTCTATATATGTGTTAAACTGGGGGTGTCTGGCTGGCTCAGTTGGTAGAGCAGGTGACTCTTCATCTTGGGGTTGTGAGTTCGAGCCCCACGTTGGGTGTAGAGATTACTTAAAAATAAAATTAGGGGCACCTGGGTGGCTTATTTGGTTAAGCATCCGGCTTCGGCTCAGGTCAGATCTCAAGGTTTGCGAGTTCGAGCCCTGCATCGTGGTCTGTGCTGACGATCCTGCTTTCGATTCTGAGTCTTGTCTCTCTCTGCCCCTCCCCCACTCATGCTCTGTCTCTGTCTCTCACAAATGAATAAACATTTAAAAAATAAAAAATAAAATGAAAAAATCTTAAAAAACAATTACTATGTTTGTAAACCAGATAATATATCTAAGTAAATTTGGTAATCACTTCCTGAGCAACAGATTGCACATGTATTCTGTAGAACCAGGATTATTTTAGATCTCAGACACAGCTGTTACTGGAAATGTGGTTTCTTGGGGGTGCCTGGGTAACTCAGTTAAGCATCCAATCCTTAATTTTGGCTCAGGTCATGATCTCATGGTCATGAGGTTGAGCTGGTGTTAGGCTCTGCACTGAGCCTGCTTTTTGTTTGTTTGTTTGTTTGTTTGTTTGTTTGTTTGTTTTGAGAGAGTGTGTGTGCGCACGTGATGCATTGGGTGCCGGGTGGCGGTAGGGCGAATGAGTCCTTTTTTTTTTTGAACACTCATTTTTGAGAGATGGGGAGAGACAGGATATGAGTGGGGGAAGGGCAAAGAGAGAGGGAGACACAGGATCTGAAGCAGGCTCCAGGATCTGAGCTGTCAGCACAGAGCCTGATGCAGGGCTCAAACCCACGGACTGCGAGATCATGACCTGAGCTGAAGTTGAACGCTTAACCTACGGAGCCACCTAGACACCCCAGAGAATGAATCTTAAGCAGACTCCATTTCTAGCACAAAGCCTACACGGTCAGAACCGTGAGATCATGACCTGAGCCAAAATCAAGAGTCAGGCTCTTAACCCACTGATCCACATAGGTGCCCCCCTTATTATTTACCTTTAAGGTCCATGTTAACTTTTCTCTACCTAAATATCTAGGAACCTACTTGAGGGGTCAAAGTGAATCTTGACACTTAAAACCTAAGTCAGAAAAACTTAAATAACTTACTATCGCTGTATATATAGCTGAATAAAACTCAGTATAACTTTACTCTTATCCAGTCTCCTTTCCTTAGCAGTCAGAAAATACTGATTCCCCCCCACTTTAAAAAAATTAAAAAACATTTTTTGTGCCTTGTATGTATATGTATGTATAGCTGTAGTAATGCATAACACTAATGGTATCACTTGTTTCATCAATAAAATTTTGTACATTTGACAAACACATTGAGAGTATAGCTGTTTTGTGGAGTGCCCTGCAGCCTCAGAACTCAGATTCTCTTACTAACAAGACTTGTGACTATAAACACATAAAAATGAGAGAGGAAGCAGGGGAGAGGGGCAGAGAATTTTATTTATTTAAATTGCTTTTTAATGTTTATTCATTTTTGAAAAAGAGACAGTGTGTGAGTGGGGGAGAGGCAGAGAAAGAGACACACACAGAATGTGGAAGGCTCCAGGCTCTGAGCTGTCAGCACAGGGACCGACGCAGGACTCGAACTCTCAGACTATGAGATCATAACCTGAGCCGAAGTCAGACGCTTAACCAACTGAGCCACTCATGCACCCCTATTTATTTATTTTTATTTTATTATTTTTTTTACAAGATGCTTTTTTATTTTTTTAACTTATTTGTTTTGAGAGAGAGAGCGAGCAGGGGAGGGGCAGAGAGAGAGAGGGAGACAGAATCCCAAGCAGGTTCCACACTGTTAGTGTATAGCCTGATGAGGAGCGGGCTTGAACTCACAAACCCTGAGATCATGACCTGAGCTGAAACTAAGAGTCAGTCGCTTAACCAACTCAGCCACCCAGGTGCCCCGAGAGAGAATTTTAAACAGGCTCCCTGCTCAGCGCGGAGCTGGACTTGGAGCTTGATTCCACGACCCTGGGATTATGACCTGAGTAGAAATCAAGAGTTAGACACACAGTCCTCTGAGCCACCCAGGTGCCCCTCACAATTAGTTTTTTTTAAGTAACCATTATGATAGCTAACATTTATAGAGTCTTACTGTATGCCAGAATAGTTTACATTTATTCATACATATTTTTCTAAGTTTATTTATTTGATAGAGCATGTGTGCACATGAGCGGGAGGGGCAGAGAGGAGAGAGAATCCCAAGCAGGCTCTGCCCTGTCAGTGCAGAGCCCAACCTGGGGCTTTATCCCCTGTCCCTGGGATCATGACCTGAGCCAAAACCAAGAGTAGGACACTTAACAGACTGAGCCACCCAGAGGCCCCTCCCCCCTTTTTAATGCTGAGGTGGTTTTTATTATAACATTGGCTAACTATAACAGCCTGTGTGGTCTGAAACTTGATTCTCAGGACTTTCTGGAGGGCCTGTGTGTTGGTTGTCTTTGTCCAGGTGTGTCAGCAGTAAGAGTGTAAAGAGAGTGTTCTGGACTCATTGTTCACTCCCATGAGTAGTGGTGTGGCCCTTGGCTACCACAGTACCACTGCATCTGTTGGTTTTCGTCCCACCTCAGTGGCTACAGGTAGGGTCCTTTGCTGATCTATCCTGTGTCTCACCCTCAGGTCTGAGGTCCTTTGCCTCCTTTCTTTCTATTGGGTTTAAAGATTAGTTTCATGTTAATGAATTTTGAAAGTTTTGTATCTTTAGGTCAGAGTTTTAGCCCTAATTACATATTCACATATCTAATTTTTGTTATTGTGTCTCCTGACATTTCCAGTAGGCATTTCAGTACTCTTAATTTCCTTTTCATCCCTACTTCAACCTGTTCCTTCCCGGTTTTGGTAAATAGTACCATTGTCTATGTCACTGCTCAAGGTAAAGCACCTATAAGCCATTTTTTGTTCTTTTCCTTCACCCGTCTACTTTTATTATTTATTTTAGAGAGAGAGAGTGTGTGAGCAGGGCCGAGAGGCAGAGGGAGAGAATCTTAAGCCAACTCTGCTGTCAGCATGCAACCTAATGCGGGCTCAGTCCCAATACCGTGGGATCATGACCTCAGCTGAAATCAAGAGTGGGACATTCAGGGGCGCCTGGGTGGCTCAGTTGGTTAAGCGTCCAACCTTGGCTCAGGTCATAATTTCATGGTTTATGGGTTTGAGCCTCATGTCAGGCTCTGTGCTGACAGCTCAGAGCCTGGGGCCTGCTTCAGATTGTGTGTCTCCTTCTCTCCCTGCCCCTCCCCTGCCCATTCTCATTCTCTCTCTCTCTCTCTCTCTCTCTCTCTCTCTCTCTCTCTCACTCACTCTGTCTCCCTTCCCTCCCTCCCTCCCTCCCTCCCTCTCCCTCTCCCCTCCCTCCCTCCCTCTCCCTCTCCCTCTCCCCTCCCTCCCTCCCTCTCCCTCTCCCTCTCCCCTTCCCTCCCTCCCTCCCTCCCTCTCCCTCTCCCCTACCCTCCCTCCCTCCCTCTCCCTCTCCCCTTCCCTCCCTCCCTCCCTCCCTCTCCCTCCCCCCCTCCCTCCTTCCCTCCCTCCCTCTGTCTCAGAAATAAACATTAAAAAAAAAAAAAAAGAGTGGGACATTGAATTGACCAAGCCACCTAGGCGCCCCTGCCATGATTCTTTTTAAACCTAAGTTCTAGTAGAATTTCAGAACATTGCAATTATGATCTCATCTTCATATTACATTTTAAAAATGCTCTACCAGTTCAGGTAAATGTCACCTCCTTGAAAATTTTAGAGTTCTACCTATTAACAGCTTGTAGCCAGCAGTGGAATGTCTAGTGAAGGCTGACTTTTGTTGTATGTGAATGACTAGCTCATTCAGTTCTTTTTTGGAGAATGACTTTTAAAATCTGTCAAATGTGTATTCCCTACCAATTATTATCTGGATCCATATCCAGAGGAATCTGGCATATCAGCATATTTTATTTGGTTATTATCTAAGGCCATTTGAGTGATTCAGATGTAGGATACAAATGGAATTGCTAACTACATTTCATCTTTTTTTTTTTTTTTTTTTTTTTTGAGAAAGACAGCATGAATAGGGTAGGGACAGAGGAAGAGGGAGAAAGAGAATCTCAAGCAGGCTCTGTGCTGCTAGCACAGAGTCCCATGCTGGGCTCAAGCTCACGAAGTCCTGAGATCATGACCTGAGCCGAAATCAAGAGTCTCACGCTTAACCAACTGAGCCACCCCAGCGCCCCTGCCCTTCATCATTCTTAATGAAATTTCTTCAAGGTAGACATTTTTGAAGGAAGAGGTCTACTTTGTTACCTTCTGCCTTTTCTTTGTCACATGGATTGTTTTAATCTGAATTGTGTGTTAGTATAACACTTAAATATTTGTCTTAGAATTAAAAACTTGAGAACTAAAAACTTTGAAATTGTGAGTATATTCATTTTTCATATGTGTATCTTTTTGTTTCATAGAAAGTTTGTATTTTTGTCTTGAGTAGAAGGATTAACAGCATGGTCAGCAGCTATATTCTTTCACAATATTGATCCTTGCCCCCCCACCCCCCATCTAAGCAGCTTATGTTTTTGGTTAAACTTAAATGTGACTGTCGGGAAATCAGTTTCTGAGTTAGTAGAAAACCAGAGCCAGAGCAAGGGCTTTTCTGGCCAAGCACTTTGAAACTAAAGTTTTCAGATTTGTAAAAAAAATAGTTTAATGGTTCCTAGTTGTTAACATTCATATAGTGGTTTCTAGAAACAGATTTGCGCAGAAACACAATGGGAAAGAAGGTATGGGCTGTTTGCACTTTGCAATTCCAAAATCAAAAGTGTCTGGAAAACTCATTTTTTCTCATAGATTAGTAAAAACTCTTGCCAGAAAGCCAGAAGTTTGAATATTTATATATTTTGCAGTAGAGATAAATGTGTTTCATTAAGGAGTATTGCCCGTAGACCCTGCTGGAGATGTTATATAATGTAACAACTGTATTAACTTTCTATCTTTGGAAAAATTCTGAATTCCAATAAGGGATTTTGGACCTAAATTAACAGTCCAACATTAAATTGAATTGAAAGAATAAAATGGCTAGTTTTATTTCTCTGCAGTTTCTTTTTTTTTTAATTTTTTTTTTTAATGTTTATTTATTTTTGAGAGAGACAGAGACAGAATGTGAGTGGGTTAGGGGCAGAGAGAGAGGGAGACACAGAATCCGAAGCAGGCTCCAGGCTCTGAGCTGTCAGCACAGAGCCCAACGCGGGGCTCAAACTCATGAGCTGTGAGATCATGACCTGAGCTGAAGTCAGATGCTCAACGGACTGAGCCACCCAGACACCCCTATTTCTCTGCAGTTTCAATGGCAAATGATATAGAGCAATGAAGAAAATTTTGGTTTTCTTAGAACATTGGTGTCCATTTATATATATATGTATATATGTATATATATATATATATATATGTATGTATGTATGTATGTAGCAGGGGTAGTTTTGTCATAGTGTTTAGGTTTGAGAATACAGTTCCTGTTCTGTTTTTGTCCAGAGTTACTAACCTTGTGATCCCTGAGATTTCTGTACTTGCTGAGTAGAGTCATTCAGGGTTATCATTCTTTGTGGCATATTTTACACGTTTGATGTCTATGAGGTCTGCGCTTCACAACTTTAAATTAATTCAGTCTTGTCTGTTTCATCTTTAATTATAACATGCATTAATCTAATCAGCACAGCTTTGTGGGTTTTTTGCCTTCATTTATTTATTTTGATAGAGAGCGTGTACATGCACAAGCCGAATAGGAGCAGAGAGAGCGAGAGAGAGAGGGAATCCCAAGCAGGATGCGCATTACAGTGCAGAGCCCTTCTTGGAGCTTGAACACATGAACCATGAGATCATGACCTGAGCCGAGACCAAGAGTGGGTTACATAACTGACTGAGTCACCCAGGCGTCACCCTTCAGCACAGTTTTATGCTTGGGTTTGAGATGAGCTGTTTCTTTGGTATCACCTATGTAAGTAGCAATTAGCTGAGGATACTTTACTGTTAGCCTCTGAGGGTTCCATTATGGAATTTGCTTCCCTTTTTGATACACAGTTTTCTATAGCTCTAGTCCGTATCTTTATTTTTTATTCATTTTTTTACAATGTTTATTTACCTTTGAAGGAGAGAGAGAGCATGAGTGGGGTAGGGGCAGAGAGAGAGAGAGAGAGACAACACACACACACACACACAACCCCATGTGGGCTCCAGGCTCTGAGCTGTCAGCACAGAGCCTGACTCGGAGTTGGGACTCACAAACTGTAAGATCATGACCTGAGCCGAAGTTGGATGCCCAACTGACTGAGCCACCCAGCACCCCTAGTCCTTATCTTTTATGAAGCTTTTCCCAGTGTAGGAAAGGGTTATTTAAAAAAAAAATTTTTTTTACATCTTATTTTTTAAATTTATCTTTGAGAGAGAGAGAGAGAGAGACAGAGACAGAGCACAAGTAGGGGAGAGGCAGAGAGAGAGGGAGACACAGAATCCTAAGCAGGCTCCAGGCTCTGAGCTGTCAGCACAGAGCCCGACGTGGGGCTTGAACTCACAAACTGTGAGATCATGACCTGAGCCAAAGTTGGAAACTCAACTGATTGAGCCACCCAGGCGCCCCGGAAAGGGTTATTTTATTTTAAAAAAAAATTTTTTTTTCAACGTTTATTTATTTTTGGGACAGAGAGAGACAGAGCATGAACGGGGGAGGGGCAGAGAGAGAGGGAGACACAGAATCGGAAACAGGCTCCAGGCTCTGAGCCATCAGCCCAGAGCCCGACGCGGGGCTCGAACTCCCGGACCGCGAGATCGTGACCTGGCTGAAGTCGGACGCTTAACCGACTGCGCCACCCAGGCGCCCCGGAAAGGGTTATTTTAAATAAAACGTTATTGTGATAAAATATGCATATCGTAAAATTGACTCATTTAAAGTGTACAATGCCCTGGTTTTTAGTGCATTTACGGATGTGTGCAGCCATTTCCACAGTCAATTCTAGAACATTTTTATCTCCTTAGAAAGGAACCCCATTCCTCTTAGCTATCAGCTCCCTCCCTCTTCATTTTCTCTACTCCTAAGCCACTACTAGTCTTTCTGTCTTTATAGCCTATTTTGAACGTTTCATAAAAATTGAATCATATAATATGTGGTCTTCTGTGACTTTCACTTAGCATGTTTTCAAGATTCATCCATGTTGTGGCATGTATTAGTACTTCGTTTCTTTTTTTGCCAAATAATATTTTTTTTATGCTTTCCATTCATCAGTTGATGCACAGTTGAGGTCTTTCTACCTTTATTATTAGGAATAATAGTGCATGTAAATAAATATTAATGTGCAAGTTTTTGCAGGGATATATGTTTACATTTCTCATGGGTATATACCCAAGAGTGAAATTGCTGGGTCATATGGTAACTCAGTGTTTAAACTTTTGAGGAACTGTCACAGACCGTTTTTCAGAGTGGCTTCACAAATGCACGTTTCCACCAGCAGTATATGAGGGTTCTCTGTACTCTCACTGACTCTGGCGTTTTGATCATAGCCATCCTTCCTGGTAGGTGTGGAGTAGTATCTCATTGCAGCTTTGATTTGCGGTTCCCGGTTGACTAATTATATTGAGCATCTTTTCATGTGCTTTTTACCCATTTGTAGATCTTCTTTGGAGAAATGTCTTTTCAGATCCTTTCTCCATTTGAAATAATGGGTTATTTGTGTTTTTATTTTTGAATTGTAAGAGTTCTTTATATATCCTAGATAGAAATCTCTTATCAGACATAAGAGTTGCAAATATTTTTTCCTATTCTATGTGTTGTCTTTCCATTTTCTTGATACTGTCTTTTGATGTACAGTACTGTTTAATTTTGTTGAAGTATGATTTATTCTTTTGTTGATTTTGGTGCTGCTGTATCTAATAATCCATTGCCAAATATGAGGCCATGCAGATTTATTCCATGTTTACTTCTGAAAATTTCTAGTTATAGCCTTTACATTTAAGTCTTTGATCTACTTTGAGTTAATTTTTGTCAAGTAAGCAACCCACCATCATTCCTTTGCATGTCTATTCAGTTGTCCGAGCAAGAGGGCGTTATTTTTTATATTAGCTTTCTATAACTAATTAGTCAGTTTTTATATGCAGCACATCTCAAACTCTTCAAATAATAAAATTTTGGACTCTTAAAATATTTTTTTGAAACATTCTGAATTAATCTGGACAATTTTCTGTGTGATAAACAGTGACATGGGATTGCTTCTTATATTTACATTTATGTAGACAGTGTGTTTTTCCAGTTTTGGCTAGTGCATCTCCTTTATAAAGGTAGGTTAAATTTTGTTTTTTAGGGTTTATTTTCAAGATATGCTAGTTTATTTAAATTGCATTTCTTTAATTTTTAAAGGGTATATCCCTTCCTTAATGGGATATTTATATTAATATTAAATGGAATTTATATTCAATATTAATATATTCAATATTAATTAAGTGGAAATAATACTAAATGGAATGTAGCTATTTCCAAAGCAATTGTATGTGAAAAGAGTGTAGTATAGAAATTCTGCCCTTATCCTTTTATGTTATACATGTTCTCTTCCTTTATTGTTATCAAAACTCTATTTGAAGAAGGAGGGATGCCTGGCATGTCAGTAGAGCATGCAACTCTTGATCTCGGGTTGTAGGTTTGAGACCCACGCTGGGTGTAGAGATTACTTGAAAATAAAATCCCAACAAAAAAAGAGAAAGTGGAGAAAGGTGTAAATTGACTGATATTACCATATTGCCATAAAGCTTAAATAAGAAATAATGTAGAAAAAGATCTTTTTCATTTATTTGTTTTTATCTCCTGAAATCGGTTGCCTGTGTCTTCTCTAAAGTAATTTGTGCAATGGGATTTGTACCCTTGCTTTCACTTTCAGTGAGGCAATAATAACTTGAGGTTGTCACTATAAATATTGCTTATGGTAAGCATTGATTTGGGAGAGTAGCTTTTCTTTAAAAAAAAAAAAAAAAAGTTTTTTTTTTAACATTTATTGATTATTGAGAGACAGAGAGAGACACAGAGTATGAGCAAAGGAGGGGCAGAGAGAGAGGGAGACACAGAATCTGAACCAGGCTCCAGGCTCTGAGCTGTCAGCACAGAGCCCAACGTGGGGCTCAAATCCAAGAACCGTGACATCATGACCTGAGCCGAAGTCGGGCGCTTAACCGAGGGAGCCACCCAGGCACCCCTGTGTTTATTTTTGAGAGAGAGAGAGCAAGCAGGGGAGGGGCAGAGAGAGGGGATCAGAGGATCCAAAGCAGGCTCGGTGCTGACAGCACAGAGCCCAACGTGTGGGTCGAATTCACAAGCTATGAGATCATGACCTGAGCAAAAGTCGGATGCTTAACCGACTGAGCCACACAGGCGCTCCTAGCTTTTCTTATAATGGATTGGGGTAAAGTTTAGGAACATTCAGCTGTGAGTTGTAAATGGAACATTAGTGTTTTAGCATACTGGAGGAAGATTTCTGTTGATTTTCATTGATTATTTTCTAATTTCTCAAGATAAAACCTTTTGAGGAGATAGTGACTACAGGTCAAACTCAGGGTCAGATACAATTGCCATTGAGCAAGAAACTTCATCCTAATGAGAGTTCATCATTCATGAAATTTCAGTACACATCTGTAAGTTTAAAAAAAATTTTCTTTAATATTTATTTATTTCTGAGACAGAGCATGAGTGGGGGAGGGGCATCGAGAGAGGGAGACACAGAATGTGAAGCAGGCTCCAGGCTCTGAGCGGTCAGCACACAGCCCGACGCGGGGCTCGAACTCACAAACCGTGAGATCAAGTCCTGAGCCGATGTCGATCGCTCAACCGACTGACCCACCCAGGCACCCCCAGTACACATCTGTAAATTAAAAAATTACTGGTCCCTTCTTTCTTTCCTGACATAAGCAGGAAACATTCAGATCATTATATAATCTCACTGGTCTTTGGATTTCTTTGACGAAATCTTGTGTTTGAAAAATTTTTATCCGCCTAATTGACATTTAATGTGGAGCGTATGTAGTGAGTTGTTTAATAATCAATTTAGAGTGTGTTGTGCTTTAATACTCTTAAGTCTTCAAATTTTATTTCTTACATTTTTTATTAGAAAATGAGCGTGCGGAATTAAAAAAAATATTTTCCATTTGTATTTCTATTTAGAATCTTAATTCAGTTATTATATACCTTCCTTCTGGTCTTGCTAATGATTTTGCTTATATTTCCTAATGGTATAGTCCATAGTAGTTTGAACCGCAGAAATGTCAAGTGAGTATGCCTACTGTGTTTTAGTATTGAGATTTAAAAAATTAAAAAACAACATATTCTGAAGCACTGCACATGCATATTATCACTGTTCATTAGTTGAATTTGAATTTTAAATGGTACTCTGAGAAGCCTTTTTTTTTTTTTTTTTTTTTTTTTTTGCTACCTTGAGCTCAAAAGTAAATAAGTAAATATCCAGTGATGTATGCTGGAGATACAGTACTTGGTGAAAGCTGGTAATAAGCTTAATTACAGGCAGAATTAGGAGGAAGTATGTTGTTGTGAAAGAGCTTTACATGCACGTCATTTCTTCGAATTAACTTATTTATGGAGAAAATGCCTAGTGCCTATTTGAGTCTGGTTTATTGAGGCTGTTTTTAGTGGAAAGAGGGGCTAAATAACTTACTTGCAAGGAAGCAAAAATATAGGAAGTTAAATTAAAAAAAAATGTTTAATGCTTATTTTTGAGAGAGAGAGCTACAGAGCATGAACAGGGGAGGAGCAGAGAGAGAGGGAGACACAGAATCTGAAGCAGGCTCCAGGCTCTGAGCTGTCAGCACTGAACTGGACGCAGGGCTTGAACCCAAGAACCACGAGATAATGACCTGAGCCGAAGTTGGACACTTAACCAACTGAGCCACCCAGGCGCACCCCACAAGTTAAATTTTTTATTGAGATATAACTCATATGCTATAAAATTCACACTTTTTAAAGTGTACAATTTAGTGGTTTTTAGCATATTTATGAAGATATGTGATAGGAAAAAAATGCTCTGTAAAATAAGCTGACTTAGTTTGATACAGTAATTGCCAAGTCTGTATTAATAAGTGTACATTTGCCATTGGGCAGATGATTCAGTTTAGGCCAAGAATTTGGGACTTTCTAGAAATTTTGGGGTGACACTCCATTGACTCTTCTATGAGACGAACTGTTCATTTAGTTTTGTCATATAGATAGGGGCAACCATAGTTTGACCAGGTTGTGGTCATTATTCTGTTCGTGACATATTGATATAATAGGAAGAGAGTGGTTTTTAGAATTCAGGAAGACTTGATCTGGCCTGAGTACCTAGCCTTATTAACTGGGGCAGGTTACTTCTTGCTGATTCTCAGTTTATAAGAGATATTTTGGAATGGTTCGGTGAAGACAACATAGTTGGTTAGGCTTGCAGCCTGTTTTAGATTTAGATCTCCTGACTTGTATTTTCAGTTTTTGTTTTTATAGAATTATGTTTTTGTTTTAAAATTAAGAATTTTTACTTCAACGTTCTTTTAAGAAACAATTTATCAACCTGTAGTATTCTGTTGGTGGTTTACAGAGAGTGAAATAAACAAAATAAACATTATTTGTGGACCAGAAGAATGTTTGTTAGTGGGACTCTTGGCCAAATATATGATTGCCTCTTTACAAATCTCATAATTGTATTGTTAGGCAATAAAATAACTAATAGAAATCAGGAACCCCTAACCTTCTTTTGTAAGGCTTAAATGGCATGTCTCAGCTTTTGGGGGCATAGTACTGATGACTCTCATTTGAGATTATTCTCATGTGGTGAGAATTAGCCTTAGCTAGAAGAAGCAAAAGTCGTTGGCTTTGCAGAAGAAAGAATGGCCTCATATTTTCCACCATTCATGTGACTGTGGTGCAGAACTATAATTCAAAGAAAGTTTTATTCCAGCCAAGGGTAATCTTCTTTCTGAAAGAATCGACAAGCTCATAATGAAGGACTATTGTCCTGGAACTTATTATTAGTCTTATGCTTTCTACATTGCAAACATATATAAAGTTTTAAAGAAGCAGCTCCTGTATGAAATGTTTTAGTTTTGTTATTTCTTGCAGTAGTTGAAATCAGTTTCTTATGTGTAGGGGATGAACTGTGTGGTCTGAGGTGGTTAGTTTAAAGAATTGTCTAGAGACTGGTACAGTGTTACTGATTTTGAGTGGCTAAACCATGGATGGTTTTTGCTTTATTTTCCCTCTCCCACCTCAACAAACTGTTGCTACTTACGTATAAAGAATTTAACTTTTAATGATTCGGATTTCTGTAACTTGTGGTCATTCATTCATATAAAATTATTAATCGTAGCTGGTATTTTGTCTTCTAAAATGTTTCATTGAATTAGAAAGGAAAATGATAGGAGAAATGATAGGTTTAGGGAGGCATTCTGTTTCATTTTGGGTTTATTATATTTTTAGTCCTCTTAAATAGTACATTTAACTGATTCAAAAATTTTATTATGGAAACATTCAATACACTTATGTAATCCCACTGTGTGGAGAGAATTGCTGTTAATCTTTTGGTTGCTGTTCTTTTTTGTTGTTGTTGACATTCTTAGGGGAAATATCACCTCTCATCACCAGGTGGAAGGAGCTCACATCATTTACTTTTGAAGCTGAGTAAAATGATAGTCTTTTGTCTTTTAACAATATCCTGGCCACATGCTGGAATATTTTAATTGTTATGCTGGAGAGCCATTGTGGGTTTGTTTGTTTGTTTGTTTGTTTTTTTAATGCGTTGGTTGGGAAATAATGGAGAAGGGAAAGAAGCAACTAACATAGAAAAACCAGGAAACAATTATATTAGTCATTCCTTTGCAGTTAGCAGAAGAGACTGTGTCTTTTTCGGTAATTTACATGTATCTTTCTGGCTGTCCTGCTCATACTTCCTTAGTCTTTTTCTCTAGAAAGTAAAGGTGGTAGATTCTCATCATGGACCTAAAGTGTGGAGGCTTGTTTGTTTTGAGTTGCCATGGAACGTTTATCATGGGAATCACTTGGAGAGATTTATCTGGTTACATGAAGAAATTTGAAATATTTGTTTTCCGTTTTTGTGGAGAAGTAAATGAGTAGCCTTAGTAATTACGTGACAAAACTTGGGTCATGGACAGAATCTTAGGATGGTAAATTTTTGCTAATGCTACAGCAAGGCATTTTTGAGTTCTCTTATCCTTAACTCACTCTTCTAGAATTCCTAGAGGACCTGCACAGCAGCCTCTCGAGGATCGACTCTTCACTCCCGCCGTCCCGGCAGTGTATAGCACGGTGAGTACCTCATGATTGCTGGTCGTATTGGATGACTTCTTGCACATAAGCGTTTGATGTCACAATAGTGTTGGTTTGATTGGCATGTGAAAGGTTTTTGGCAAAAATTAAATGAAAACCCTGAACTGAAATAGGTGTATATAATATAAGAAGGGTGACTAGGTCTTTCCCCCATCATCTTAATTTAATAAGTGAATATGAAACAAGCATTGTCTTAAGATAGATTGGCTCATACACCTGTCACCTTTTTTTGTATTTTTTCATCTTTCCATAAATCTACCTCTGTCCTTGTCTTGTGATTCTTTTAGGATATTGAGTTTTAATTTTCTTTTTGGATATTTAAAGTGTTGGTTTGTTTTGTTTTGTTTTTTTATGTTTATTTATTTTTGAGAGAGACAGAGACAGAGTGTGAGAGGGGCAGGGGCAGAGAGAAAGGGAGACGGAATCCGGAGCAGGCTCCAGGCTCTGAGCAAGCTGTCAGCACAGAGCCTGATGCGGGGCTTGAACCCACAAACTGCGAGATCATGACCTGAACCGAAGTTGGTCGCTCAACCGACTGAGCCACCCAGGCGCCCCTCTTTTTGGATATTTAAAAAAAAATTTTTTTTATTTTACTTTTTTTAATTTCAAAACTTTTTCTTTTTCCCTTTGATTACATAACAAAATTCAAAAAGTTTAGAAATGAGAACATTGGTTGTTTTTTTTTTTTAATTTTTTTTTAACGTTTATTTATTTTTGAGACAGAGAGAGACAGAGCATGAACGGGGGAGGGTCAGAGAGAGAGGGAGACACAGAATCTGAAACAGACTCTAGGCTCTGAGCTGCCAGCACAGAGCCCGACGCGGGACTCGAACTCATGGACCACGAGATCATGACCTGAGCCGAAGTCGGACGCTTAACCGACTGAGCCACCCACGCGCCCCTGAGAACATTGGTTTTAATCCAGGAAATTTAATTTTTTACATTTAATTTTGAGAGAGTTGGGGAGGGGCAGAGAGAGCGAGACAGAAGATTCAAAGCGGACTTTGCACAGACAGCAGACAGCCTGAAGCAGGGTTCGAACTCTCAAACCTTGAGACCAGGACCTGAGCTGAAGTCGATGTTTAATGGACTGAGCTACCCAGGCGCCCCTAGGAAGTTAAACTTTTTATGTTAAATGATTGATTCAAATTCATAAATGGAGGGAAATTTAAAAGTTAGAGGATGAAGGTAATAAAATTAGAAGCGGATTTCAGGTGTCTTAAAGTGAGCCTAAGGGAATTTAGGGAAAACTGAGCAATCAGACCTATCTTTTAAGCATTTCAGCTCATCATACCATTTATTCCTTACCATATCGATAAGGTGCTTTAAAAGAAATTCAGAGTGGGGCACCTGGGTGGCTCCGTCGGTTAAGTGTCTCATGTCAGCTCAGGTTATGATCTCATGGTTTGTGAATTCAAGGCCTGCATCAGTCGCTGCACTGACAGTGAGGAGTCTGCCTGGGACTCTCTCTCCCTCTCTCTTCCGTTCCCCCAGTTGGGTGTGTGCGCACATGCACTCTCTTTCTCTCTCACTCTCAAGATAATAAACTTAGAAAAACCTCACAGAGTAGTGAGAAAGAGGAGTAAATAAATAATTGTAATTGATCTAAAGTGGCATGATAAAGCAATGATTCTTATCCTTTTGGGTTATGAATTACTTTTACAATCTTGAGTGTAGTCACAGTGCTTTTTTCTCAAAAAAGAGCGTATACCCGGTATCTACATATAATTTCAAAATTTCACAAAGATTATTAGGCCATTCATCGGCCCAAGGTTAAGAACCTTTTTTTTTCTTTTAATTTTTTTAATGTTTATTTATTTTTGAGAGAAAGAGAGACAGAGTGTGAGCAGGCCAGGGGCAGAGAGAGGGGGAGACACAGAACCCAATCAGGCTCCAGGCCCTGAACTGTCGGCACAGAGCCTGATGGGGAACTCAAACCCACAAACCATGAGATCATGACCTGAACCGAAGTCGGACGCTGAACCCACTGAGCCACCCAGGCGCCCCTAAGAACCTTTGATAAGAGAAAAAAAGATACTATATATGGGAAAGGAAGAAGTCACCTCACTGAGGAAGTGGCACTAAGCTGGAAGGTATAGGATTTCTCTAGGCAGAGTAGGGGAGCAAAAAACCTTCTAGGAAGTTAAAATTCAGAGGCATTCTTAATGGAATGGCCAGTAGTCGGCTTAGTGTGGCATATGTGTTAGGCTTTGTAGCAGAAGTAGAGATGCGATAGATGGGTTTGGGAGGTTTGAAGATTGTCCTAAAGAGTTAGAACTCTATTGTGCATGAATGAGTAGGATGGTTTTTCTGAAATAAATCTCAGTTTATTCCTAGTGTAGATCAGTTAACACTTGTAAATTACTTTTTGAACCCCTTGACTCTTAAAATGGACTCAGTTCGTATAACAAATTGCTTGATCTTCCTAGTAATTGAGAAACTTCAATTTACATGGAAAAATAACCTTTAGAGGGACACCTGGGTGGCTCATTGGGTTAAGCATCAGTCTTGGTTTCTGCTCAGGTCAAGATCTTGTGGTTCATGAGCTCGAGCCCCGAGTCAGAATCCTCTCCTCTCTCTTTCTCTTTCTCTCTCTCTCTCTCTCCACTCCCCTGCTTGTACTTGTTTTCTTGCTTTCCCTCTGTCCCTCAAAATAAATAAATGAAAGAAAGAAAAATAACCTTCCAAGTTTTTTTTCTAGCATAAACTTTCTATAGACCAGAGGGTTTTGTTTGTTTTGTTAGTACTGAGCATAAGGGCAGCTTTGCCATTCAGTTATTTTTCACAGTCAAGATAGGTAAAAGAAGAAAATGAAAATTTTTAGTAATGTTAAGTGATTTCTAGAGGCATCTACTATAACCATTTTTTTTGATATAGTTGCCTTTGTCTTTTTTTTTCTGTGTTGTAGGCTCTGTATAAGATACTTTATTATATTTTGTCAGTTTATATTATAATGTTAGCATTTCCTTTGCTATTTGAAACATGTCTTAAATAATAAATGGCTTTCTCTTGTTTTTTTTTTTTTTTTTTTTTTTTAACGAGAATGTAGTATTCAGTCAACATTTGACAAAGATATCTCAAGCTTTTAATGTGTGTCAGGCACTATGTAGGTGTTGGGAATGTAGTAGTGAGTAAACCAAACCCTCTGTACTCATAGAGTTTGTACCTTTCCATGGGATAGAAGGAAAGTAAACAACTATATGCACAATATAGTTTTGGGTAGTAATAAGAGCCTTGATGAAAATGAGCCATGATAAAGGGATAGAGAATGATTGGACTCCGATTTTCCTTGGGCTCTCAGGGGAAGTTCTATCTAAATAAGGCATATAAATAGAGAGGTAAGAAGTGAGGGAGTGAGTCTTGCAGATTTCTAGGGAAAGTACATTTCTAGTAGAACTGTAGTGCAAAGGTCCAGGGAGGGGTGCCTGCGTGGTTCAGTTGGTTGAGTGTCTCTTGATTCTGCTCAGGTCATGATCCCAGGGTGATTGGATTGAGTCCCGAGTCTGCAGAGAGCCTGCTTAAGATTCTCTCTCTCTCTTCCTCTCCCTCCTCCCTTCTGCCCCCTCTCCTGCTCACTCTCTCTAAAATAAACAAAAATAAATGATAAAAAGAATAAAAATCAAAGGCCCAGAGATAGCAAGGTGCTTCGTGTGATCTTAGAATTGTAAGGAAACTAGTGTGGAGTAGAGAGGGTGGCAACAGAATTCAGAGAAGTATGTGGAGTATCCGATTAGATGGGGCATTATTTAGCATGGTAAGAATTTGGATTATTATAATCTAAATGTAATTGAAAGCCATTAGAAACTTAAGAGCAGTAGATCTGAATTTCCTTTTAAAAGGCGACTGTAGCTATTATATAGATAGCAGACTGTGACTAGGGCAGGTGGCTGTGTTGGTGAAGTGGAAACAAGATGAGTTAAGTGATTGTTCAAGTAAAACAGGCAGAAGATAGATGATGGTGGCTTGCTCTAAGATGGTAGCAGAAAAAGATTAGTGGCGGGATTTGGTATATAGATGCAATAGGATAGCGTGGTAGCGTGGATGTGAGATGTGGGAGGAAGAAGACTGAAGGGTGATGTTAGGGATTTGGCTTTGAGTAACTGAATGAATGTGGTACCTTATACAAGTGAACACTGGGGCAGGAATAGGGTTATTGTTGAGAAAAATTAATAGAATTAAACATTATTTTGCTGAGAAGTTAAACATTAGGTTGTTTCTAAATTTCCTATTAGAAATAACTTACTGAATTTAAAGTCTTTCCTGAATTTTGGGTTATTTTTGTGGAATAACGTTCTAGAAATGAAATTACTGAGCTAAAGTATAGACATGTTTTTGAAACTCCTCATAAATGAAGACATGTGACTTTGTAAACTTAGTACTTTGGAGAGAAGATTATCTTGTGAGTGACAGCACAGTGCCTGCTACAAATTTTACATGTCATGTTTTGGAACAAAGGTTTTGAATTTATTTTTTTACTTAGATCAAAGTTGACTTTTACTGTTGGAAGCTACTGTTATATATGTAGTCCTTCAATCAGTTAAAAAAGTGGGTACATCAATTACATATACTGCCTGTTCTGGAAAGATGAGGGATTTTATTTTAGGCAATAAAAAGTTACCTTAAAATATGGCAGTTTTCACTTTTTTAATCAGTTTCCATTCATAGCAATTTAAATTTCTGCCTTGCTTTTACAGTGTTGTGCACATTAACTGAATGAGTAGGAGACTGGCTGACCAGCTGCTCTGACATTCTTAATTCCCCCTTTTCTCAACCCCAAGATTACGTATTGGTCACTGTTTCTCTAGCGTCTGGGTCCATTAGCATCGTTTCTGTGTCATAAAATAAAGGCTAACCCTCATTTCACCTCCTCCTGCCTTGTCACATGGTGCCCATATGTCACTTTAATTGAGTTGGTTGAATTCCTTGAACGACAAAAAAATGAATCCTGGCCAGTCTTAAACAATTATACAATCAAAGACTTTACATTTTTGTGTCTGATATGCAGGCTTTATGCGCTTATGCCAGCCATTTTAGTAAGTTTTCTGCTGATAATCAAAGAAGTATCCAAAGGAGGACTCAGTTACATGTTTTAGCTTGATTATCATTTATTTATTTACTTAAGCCTGATTTATATAAGTTTCTCCCTGGAATGTTTCTCTGGGATGGGAGCGATACTTTTGTTATTATACCTTATTAACCGTTATTATATTAGAGTGATTGATTATGTGAACAAAAAAAGAATAGAGCCAGTATTTTTTAAACTCTAGTAAGAGAGGTATATATTACATGGTAGAGAAGAAATGGCAAAACTGAAGGAATGAGCCAGTAACTTGAAATATATTCATGAATAACTCTCTCAATTAGCATACTTATGAAAAACAAACTGAAATTTTACCATCTTGTGTGTGTTTTTGGCTTCATATTTTCTTTAGAGAAATTAGATTTTATGACTAGTAAGCCAGTATTTTTAATATAATTGCAGAAATAAACTGGAATTTTCTGGAATAATGACTACAAAAAGCAGCAGTCATATTCTGGTAGATTATAAGAGTTGTATTATTAACTGCTTTTGCAGAATTCCTATAAATAATTAAATCTGAATGAATTATTCTTTACTGCGATAACATTTCATAATCCTTTTCAGCCAGCTTATCCTTTTAAAGTCTTGTTTCTGTCATCCTATAGTTCTGTGTCATCTAATTAGAAGATCATACTTTTATGTTTGTTTTCAAGTCACTAATAAATACTGAGTTGGCCCAACATGTCAATGGAGATAGCTGCACAGAGACAAAATTTAGCGTGGGTTGATCAACACTCTAGTGAGATGTACATCTACTTAATTGTCCTGTAATCCAGCACAGAATAACAATGCATTTTTTCCCCATGGTAAATACACCACTTGAGCTGATGATTTATTTACGTAGACTTTATTTTTGTAAACAGCTTTCTTGAGATATATTTGATATACAGCATATATAGTGCCTGTGATTTAAATATATTTAAAGTATACTCTTTAAAGTGTATAATGTGGTTAGGTTTAACATACCCCCATGAAAACCTTTGCCACAATCGATAAAATTAACATATGCGTCATTCTTAACTTCCCTCCCTTCTTCCTAATCTTTCTTTTCCATCCCTCCCCCCTCACCCCGCCATTGGTCTGCTTTGTATAATGATGAACTCATTCTCAAGACACTTATTAAAAAGTATAATAGGAAAAGGAATAACGTAGTAGGTACTGGTTGGCTTTTGTTTTTTGATTTTCCTTTTGTCACTCAGATTGTTTCAATATATTTCCATGCTGTGTTTATCAGTAGCTTGTTCTTGGGAGAAAAAGTAACCTTTATACTTATTATTATTATTATTATTTTAGAAAAAGTAAACTAAAGGTTTAAAATTCAGGGCTGTGATAGTCACATGTTCAGTGTATTCTTTTTCGCCCTAAGGATACATTTTTATTTATTTTTTTTATTTAAAAAAAATTTTTTTTAATGTTTGTTTATTTTTGAGACAGAGACAGAGCATGAACGGGGGAGGGTCAGAGAGAGAGGGAGACACAGAATCTGAAACGGGCTCCAGCACAGAGCCCGACGCGGGGCTCGAACTCACGGACCGTGAGATCCTGACCTGAGCTGAAGTCGGACACCCAACCGACTGAGCCACCCAGACGCCCCTGGGATACATTTTTAAAAAAAATTTATTTATATATATGTGAGCGAGAGAAAGAGCACATGTTGGGGAGGGGCATAGAAAGAAGTAGAGAGAGAATCCCAAGCAGGCTCCCTACCCAGCCCAGGAGCCCCATGTGGGCTCCACCTCCAAAACATGGGATCCTGACCTGATCTGAAACCAAGACTTAGACGCTTAACTGACTGAGTCGCCCAGGGCCCCTGGAGTTTGGTTTTTATTGAACATAATATAAATCATATGATTATACAATTTGGTTTTTTTTTTTTTTAATGTATATTTTTGAGAGAGTGCGAGCAGGGGGAGGGTCAGAGAGAGAGAGAGCACGGACAGGGGAGCCAAAGCAGGCTCTGTGCTGACAGCAGCAAGCCTGATGTGGGGCTCAAACCCATGAACTGTGAGATCATGACCTGACCTGAAGTCCAACGCTCGACTGACTGAGCCACCGAGGGACCCTGGTTGTTGTTGTTGTTGTTTAAATACGACATGTTAACACATAATGCAAACATTATAAACGTTAGTTTGTAGCATGTCAGTGAGGTGAACCCTAATTTGCATAATCTGTACGTTTAAAAACCAGTGTTGGGCTTAAGCACTTTATTTTCTGTTTTAAATAATTTTGTGATTTATACATACACATATATGTATGTATATTTTTGTCTCCGTTTAAATAGCATTACTTCCTATTTAAGATTTTTCAAAAGTAGCCTTACATAAACACAGTGTAAAGATACTTAATGTTTTTGACATATTACATAGTTAAGGCAGGTTATGTTGCTGTAGAGTATAGGAGTGTTTCCATTTCATTGTGTCTTGAGTTTCAGGTGTTCTCATTTTCATTCTAACTTGATAGGTCAAAAGTGCAGTTTCGCAATTCACAAAAGAGAAAATTAGCAGGTTAAGTGACTAAGAATGTTTAACATTGGTGAAATCATGATGTCATATTTCATTTATAAAATTAGCAAACGTTTAATTGTGTACCCATTTTCAGTTGTAGGAATGTAATAATCGGAAATGTTTTATAAGTTTCTTTTTAAAAGCCTTTTATTCTTTTTTCCTATTTAATATTTTTACATTATGGAGTATAGAGAAGGAATAAAATTTTCCTGATTGTTGTGACAAAAAGGATGTGGTTGTAAGAACATGGTAGTTTTACAAGTATTCTTGTCACTTTTCTCCAGTAGCATTGCTGATAGGTGACCATAGTTAGAAATCCAGATTCTTGTGTTTGAAATTTAAATAAAAGATGGAAATCACATTTAGATAGTACCTTATTTTTAAATAAAATTGTGGTAAAATATACATAACTTAAAATTTACCATCCTAATACATTTATATTTTATTTATTTATTCTTAATTTTTTAAATGTTTATTTTTGAGAGAGAGAGAGAGACAGAGAGAGACAGAGCATGAGCCGGGGAGAGGCAGAGACACATGGGGGGAGACACAGAATCTGAAGCAGGCTCCAGGCTCTGAGCTGTCAGCACAGAGCCCGACTTTGGGCTCGAACCCACAAGCCGTGATATCATGACCTGAGCCGAAGTTGGATGCTCCACTGACTGAGCCACCCAGGCACCCCTGTTTTATATTTTAAACTGTTTGTTTGTTTGTTTACTCACTTATTTATCTGTACACCCCCCCAAGTTCAAGAGCTGTGCTCTTTTTTTTTGTTTTTGTTTTTAAATGTTTATTTATTTTGAGAGAGAGAGCGAGCGAGCAGGGGAGGGGCAGAGAGAGAGAGAGAGAGAGAGAGAGAGAGAGAGAGAGAGAGAATCCCAAGCAGGCTCTGCCTGCACTGTGAGCATGCAGCCTGATGTGGGGCTTGAACCCACAAACCGTGAGACCATGACCTGAACCGAAACCAAGAGACAGATGTGAATCAGACACTTCACCTGCTGAACCACCCAGGCGCTTCTCCATCTTAGTCATTTTATTTTATGTTAGTTTTTTAAAGTTTATTCATTTATTTTGAGAGAGAGAAAGTGCAGACACATGCATGAGGAGGGGCAGAGAGAGAGGAGAGGGAGAATTTCAAGAAGGCTCCGAGTGCTATCAGCCGGGAGCCCAATGTGGGGCTCCATCCCACAAACCTTGAGATCATGACCTGTGCTGAAACCAACATTCAGACACCTAACCCATTGAGCCACCCAGGCGCCCCTCATCTTAATCATTTTAAAGCATAGAGTTAAGTGTTGCTAAATACTTTCACATTGTTATGTAGCCACTGTCACCATGCATCCTCCGAAGTCTTTTCATCTTCTAAAACTGAAACTGCCTATTACAACAACTGCCACTACTCTATAACAACTTCTCATTTTCCCCTCCCCTGAGTCTCTGGAAAGCACCACTCTACTTTCTGTCTCTATGACTTGGACTACTAGAAATACCTTCTGTAAGTGGAGTTATGTAGTAGTTATCTTTTTGTGACCGTTTTTTTTTTTTTTTTAATTTTTTTAACGTTTATTTATTTTTGAGACAGAGACAGAGCATGAATGGGGGAGGGTCAGAGAGAGAGGGAGACACAGAATCTGAAACAGGCTTCAGGCTCTGAGCTGTCAGCATGGAGCCCGATGCAGGGCTCAAACCCACAGACCGCGAGATCATGACCTGAGCCAAGGTTGGACGCTCAACCGACTGAGCCACCCAGGCGCCCCTTTTTGTGACTGCTTTATTTCACTTAGCCTACTGTCTTCAGTGTTCATCCGTATCGTAGTGTGTATCAGAATTTCCTTCTTTTTCAAGGCATGTAGTTTTCCAGTTTTCCCAGCACCCTTTGTTGAAAAGACTGTCTTTTTCCCATTAAACGGTCTTGGCTCTTTGTGAAAATCATGTGAGCATATGTGCGAGTATTTATTTTTGGGCTCTCTATTCTTTTCTGTTGATCTACATGTCTGTCTTTATGCCAAAACCACACGTTTTGCTTTCTATAGCTTTGTAGTAAGTTTTGAAATCAGGAAGTTTGAGTCCGTCGGGGTGTCTGGGCGGCTCAGTTGGTTAAGCATCTAATTTTGGCCCAGGTCATGATCCTGCGCTTCATGGGTTCGAGCCCCGCGTTGGGCTCTGTGCTGACAGCTCAGAACCTGGAGCCTGCTTCAGATTCTCTCTCTCTCTCTCTCTCTCTCTCTCTCTCTCTCTCTCTCTCAGCCCCTCCGCTTCTTGCACTGTGTCTGTCTCCCAAAAATAAATAAATATTAAAAAAAAATTAAAAAAGAAACTGAGTCCTTCTGTTCTTTTTCAAGATTGATTTGTCTGTTTGGGCTTTCTTGAAATTCCATATAAATTTTAAGATGGATTTTTCTATTTCTGTAAAAAAACATCGGGATTTTGGTAGGAATTACATTGGATCTGTAGATCACTTCAGCAGTAGGGACATCTTACAATATTGGGTCTTGTACTCTATGAATAGGAGATGTGTTTTCATTCATTTAGGTCTTTAATTTCTTTTAGTCATGTTTTATAGTTTTTACTGTAGAATTCTTTGACTTCTTTGGTTAATTCCTATGTATTTTATTTTTTCTGATGCTAATGTAGATGGAATCATTTTCTTCATTTCCTTTTCTGATAGTTCACTGTTCATGTATAGAAATTTACCTGATTTTGTGTGTGTTGACTTCATATCTTGCTGCTTCAATGAATTCGTTTATTGTTCTGCGAGTTTTTTGGTGGTATCCCTAGGGTTGTCTTACATATAAGATCGTATCATCTGAAACAGATAATTTTGCTTCTTTTTCAGTTTGTCTTTTATTTCTTTCTCTTGCCAGTTGCTCCAGCTAGGATTTCCATTACTGTGTTGAAAAGAAGTGGTGAATGCAAGCATCCTTGCTTTGTTTCTGATTTTAGAGGAAAAGCTTCAGTCTTTTGCCATTGAGCACAATATTTGGTGTGGGTTTTTTATATATAGCTTTTATTATGCTAAGGTAGTTTCCTTCCTTTTTTAGTTTGTTGAGTCGTATTTGTCATGAAACGGTAAAGTTTGTCAAACGCTTTTTCTGCATTAGTTGAAATGATCAGGTGGGTTTTTTCCTTCATGTTGATGTGATATATTACACAGATTGATTTTTTTGTTTGTTTGTTTATTTTGAGAGAGAGAGAGAGCATGTGCGTGCGCACATTGGGGGGTGGGGCAGAGAGAGAGGAGGAGAGAGAGAATCCCAAGTGGATTCCGCACTGTCAGCACAGCGCCTGATTTGGAGCTTGAACCACGTACTGTGAGATCATGACCTGAGCTGAAGTTCACGCTTAGCCAACTGAGTCATCCAGGCTCCCTGAAGAGGGAATCATAACCAGGCCCCGTGCCCAGTGCAGAGCCCAACAAGAGGCTCATCTCAGGACCACGAGATCATGACTTGAGCTGAAATCAAGAGTCGGATGCATAACCAACTGAGACACCCTGATGGCGCTAGGGTGTTTTTTGTTTGTTTGTTTGTTTTTGAGTATTTTTGCATTGATACCTGTAGGAGATATTGGTCTATAGTTTTCTTATAGTGTCTTTATCTGGCTTTGGTATCAATATCATGCTAACCTCATAGAATGAGTTAGGAAGTATTTCCTCCTCTTCACTTTTTTGGAAAAGTTTTAGAAGAAAGAGGTTAGAGTGGGAGAGAGCCAAAGCATAAGAGACTCTTAAAAACTGACAACAAACTGAGGGTTGATGGGGGGTGGGAGGGAGGGGAAGATGGGTGATGGGTATTGAAGAGGGCATCTTTTGGAATGAGCACTGGGTGTTGTATGGAATCCAATTTGACAATAAATTTCATATATTGAAATAAAAAAGGAAAAGTTTTAGAAGAATTGGTATTAGTTCTTCTTTCCATGTGTGGTAGCATTTTCCAATAAAGCCATAAAGTCTAGGGCTTTTGGTTTTGTAATTGTTTTGAGTACTGATTCAGTTTCCTTACTAATTATTCATCTATTCAGATTTTCTGTTTCTTCATGATTTCATCCTGGTAGATTTTGTGTTTCTAGGAATTTGTCCATTTTACCTAGGTTATCCCAATTTGTTGGTGTTTAGTTATTTTTTAAATTTTGGCCTTTGATTTAATGTTCAACTCAGAATTCTTTAATCACTTGGAAGTATTTAGGTCAGGGGTTCTCAACTGGAGATGCTTTTCCCTCCAGAGGACGTTTGGCAATATCTGGAGACAGTTTTGGTTGTCACAATTTGATGGGGGTGGGGAGGGAGAAGGGAATGAATGTTTGTGACAGTTGAAGGCTAGAGACCAAGGATGCAGTTAAACATCCCGAAGTGCAAAGATAGCCTCACAACAAAAACTACCCAGCCCAAAATGTTAATAATTGCACTGCTGAGCAACTCAGATTTCGATTCTCCCTAAATGTTAGCAACGTTATTAAAATTGTTAACAATCCAGCTGGTATTTGTTGAATAGGAGAAAAACATTGATATGAAAGTAAAAATTAATAAAAATTATAGTAAGTGCTTTGAAGGAGATATGGAGATATACATGATATAAAATGAAAGAGTAATTTATAATTAGGTATGAGCCTGAGAAGGTGGCATTTTAAGATATCTGAACCATGAGGAGAATTCAGTCCTTAATGGATAGGGAGGAAGTTTGTCAATCTCCCAAACAGATTTGCACAGTAAGGTTTGTAGAAGAGTAGAGCTCTCCTGGTAGTGGGAAGCTCAGTGCTCTGGAGACAGCACAAGATGGCAGGCTCAGAACTGGTGCCGTCTGTTAATAGCATGTCTGTTCAGGGGTAGCTGGGTGACTCAGTCGTTGAAGCCATGTTGTTAGACATTTTGGATCAGGTCACGATCTCGGGGTTTGTGAGATCGAGCCCCTTGTCGGGCTCTGTGTTGACAGTGAGGAGCCTGTTTGGGAGTCTCTCCCTCCCTCTGTCCCTTCCCTCCTTGTGTGCACACTTGCGTGTGCTTGCTCATTCTCTATCTCAAAAATAAATGAACAAACTTAAGAAAAAATATGCCCGTTTGGCACTTGAAACATGTCTAGTGTGACTGAGGAGCTGAATTTTCAATTTTATTTAATTTTTGTTAATTGAAATTTAAATAGATTGTGGTTATCATTGGAAACCAGTTTTAGAGGGTGACAGAGTCTAGATCATGCCAATTTTGTAAGGTTCTGAACAGGCATTTGTATTTTATTTGGCATGCTGGAGCCATTCATGTATGGATATGACATGTTAAGATTTAAATTATAAAAATACTTTGATACTTACTGTGTTAGTCGATGAGTTGGAATTCACGGTTTACATGGGCAGCAGAATGGATAGTGGTTAAAAGTGGCTAAATGGCTCCGGGATGATACCAGATGAATTCAGTTCCTGGTGCTTTTACATGAGCAGCTAGCTGTGTCTCATTGAGCAAGTTAAGTTGTTTGTACCTTAGTTTCCTTCCTCATTAGTAAAATGAAGATAATTATTACATTCATCTCAAAAGGTCATTATGTAAGTTGAGTAAGACAAATCCATTTAAAACTGGTAAAGCCTGGTATGTAAGCATCATTCAGATTCTTTGCAGCAACTACTGCCACCATCACCACTCGACTTTTACCACTGGTACAAGAACCAGCCAACTACTGACTACTCTTACGATGCCTTTGAAGTGATACCTAAACAAGCTTAATGTTAGGGTAGATGAAATGTTTGTGTTTTCCATTTTAATAATGCGGCTTTTAAGACTTCAGGATTTACTGCACAAGATAGTTTTTGGAATGTCTAAATTACAATAGGAAAGTAAGCTCTTTCCTTTAATAAACTAATAAAGGTACCTTATAGAAACCTAGCAAAATTAGGGGATAAAAGACGTAGTGTCATTACCCACGTGTTAAATAGTGTTGTTTTATATTTCTTCTTTTTAGTTGGTCACTGCCATATTGTTAGACATATTGTTTTATTTTTAGCAATTCCATGCAGAATTTTTGTTCACAATAATATAATTTTAACAATGTTGTCCAGAAGTTATTGTAATTAGAGATTATTATCCTATTTTTATAAATTATTAGGAAAAAAGTTACCGAAATTGGTACTATAGAAAGGTAGTCAGATGAGCTAAGGTTTGTGTCACTTTTATTTCCAAGTAATTTATTTTTTTATTGAAATGTAATTGACTTGTAACATTACAAATTTAAGGCATACAACCTTTTGATTTGATATACTTACGTATTGCAATATGATTACCACAATTACCTTAGCTAACAACTCCATCATGTCACATAATTACCATTTCTTTTTTGTGGTGAAAACATTTAAATCTAGTTTTTAACAATTTTCCAGTGTATAATATAATATTGCTAAGTATAATCACAGTGCTGTGCATTAGATCCCCAGAATGTATTCATCCTTTAACTGCAAATTTGTACCCTTTGATCAACATTTCCCCAGTTCCTCAATCCCCAGCCCCTGGTAACTACCATTCTTTATTTCTATGAGTTTTGACTGTTTCATGTTCCACATAGAAGTACTATCATACAGTGTTTCTCTTTGTTTGACTTACCTCACCTAGCATAATGCCTTCACAGCCCATTCATATTGTTGCAATTGGCACATTTACTTCTTTTTTCTTATGGCTGAGTAATAGTGTGTGTGTGTGTGTGTGTACGTCACATCTTTATCCATTCATCTCTTGACGGGTTTTGAAGTTGTTTCTGTGATCTTGCCTATTGTGAATAGTGCTGCAGTAAACATGGAGTGCAGTTATCTTTCTGAGATCTTATTTTCATTTCTTTTGGATGTATACTCAGAAGTGGGATTGCTGGATCATAGAGTCAGCTGAGTGTAAGCCTTGTATCATTATTTTTTTTTTTTTAAGTACTCTACACCCAGCGTGGGGCTTGAACTCAAAATCAAGAGACAGATGCTCCAGTGACTGAGCCAACAAGCCCTGAACCTTATATTATTTTGAGAGATCACCTTGGACTGAATATTATAAAAATGTATAAGCTATCCAAGACTGAATATATTTCATCATTTCCTTATTCTTCTTGGGCTCACCTTTTACTAACATCTTCAGAAAGTTTTACTTTTATTTTTTTTAAAAAAAAATTTTTTTTTCAACGTTTTTATTTATTTTTGGGACAGAGAGAGACAGAGCATGAACGGGGGAGGGGCAGAGAGAGAGGGAGACACAGAATCGGAAACAGGCTCCAGGCTCTGAGCCATCAGCCCAGAGCCTGACGCGGGGCTCGAACTCCCGGACCACGAGATCGTGACCTGGCTGAAGTCGGACGCTTAACCGACTGCGCCACCCAGGCACCCCGAAAGTTTTACTTTTATAAAAAACCTCATTCTGGGGTGCCTGGGTGGCTCAGTCGGTTGAGCGTCCGACTTCAGCTCAGGTCATGATGTCTCAGTTCGTGAGTTCGAGCCCCGCATCGGGTTCTGTGCTGACAGCTCAGAGTCTGGAGCCCACTTCAGTTTTTGTGTCTCCCTTTCTCTCTGCCCCTCCCCTGTTTGTGCTCTGTCTCTCTCTCTCTCTCAAAAATAAATAAACATTAAAAAAAAACCCAAAAACCTCATTCTTACCTGTCACTAACATCACCCTCCTTTCTTTAAGTAAATCCCATAGTCAGTATCAGATACTGTACTTAGGAAAGGCTGATGCTCTTACTGCTATATTTTGTTGTTGTTAAAAATTATGCCTGTTGGGGTGCTTGGGTGGCTTAGTCGGTTATGTGGCCCGCTTCGGGTCAGGTCATGATCTCTTATGGTCCGTGGGTTTGAGCCCCGTGTCGGGCTCTGTGCTGACAGCTCAGACCCTGGAGCCTACTTCAGATTGTGTGTTTCCCTCTCCCTGCCCTTCCCCTGCTCGCTCTCTCTCTCTCTTTCTCTCTCTCTCTCAAAAATAAGCAGTCATTAAAAAAATGTACCTGCCAATTGGATTGAGTCTTTTTTTCTCTATTTCCTTTCTTTTCTAAATACAGAATAGGGTTGTTTATTTGTTGTAATATTTAAAACATGTTTGAAGTTTCTTTTCTGTAGAATTTTTTTTTTTTTTAATTTTTTTTTTTTCAACGTTTATTTATTTTTGGGACAGAGAGAGACAGAGCATGAACGGGGGAGGGGCAGAGAGAGAGGGAGACACAGAATCGGAAACAGGCTCCAGGCTCTGAGCCATCAGCCCAGAGCCTGACGCGGGGCTCGAACTCACGGACTGCGAGATTGTGACCTGGCTGAAGTCGGACGCTTAACCGACTGCGCCACCCAGGCGCCCCTTCTGTAGAATTTTTTAAAAAGTTTGTTTAGTCTTGAGAGAGAGACAGAGACAGAGTGCGAGGCGGGGAGGGGCAGAGAGAGAGGCAGACACAGAATCTGCAGCAGGCTCCAGGCTCTGAGCTGTCAGCACAGAGCCCAACATGGGGCTCAAACTCACAAACCGTGAGATCACAACCTAAGCCGAAATCAGATGCTTAGCTGACTGAGCCATCCACGTGCCCCTACTGTAGCATTATAAATACAACTGAAAAAGCCTCTGGCCTCTGGGAGCTTGGTATTGGGGCTTAAATATTGGTAATGTGGCAGAGTTATACAGGATAATTGAGACAGATTTAAATTAGTAAATGTTTATTGAATGAAAACTGTGTTCAAGGTTTTGTGTCAGATAATAGGGGTAGACAGGGGCACCTGGGTGGCTCCCTCAGTCGAGCGTCCAACTCTTGATCTCACCTCAGGTCTTGATCTCACTGTTGTGAGTTCAGGCCCCACACTGGCTCCACATGGAGCCTACTTTAAAAAAAAAAAAAAAGATAATACGGAAAATGATGGTGGATACTGTGATTCTTGTCTTTAAGGGTTCTCATTTTACCAGCATGATGTTAAAATGTTATTTTATGTACATATTGGAAAATGAGAAGGACCCATTAATGACCATATAAATTAGAACAAGTATATGTAAGTAAATAGCAAGTAACATTTATTGGTAGAGTTATCATGGCTTCTCATTAGGAAGAAGTACTTGGAAGAGTGGAGCATGACTGTAACTGTTCATCAGAGGAAGAAGATGGCTAGATGAATGGGCAGAAGGTTTGGACTGGGTCTTAGTGGAAGTGGGGATAAGTGAACATATTCCAGTTAAGTCCTTTAAAGTGGATGATGATAGTACTGCTCCATGATGTAATAAGTCATGAAATACATACAAAAATTCACCAAACCTGATCAGAGGAGTTGACCATGAGAAAACTGATAGAATAGTTATAGAACATTTTCTTCATTATCACTTACTGATGATGTGACACTTACTAAGCACTTACTATGCACCAGACACTATTCTGTGCACTGTACTTGTATCTTCTCATTTAATGCTTATAACAAAGGTATGAGGTAAGTATAATCATGTCCCTTTTATTAGTTGGGGAAGCAGGCACAGAGTTGAAGAGTCTTGCCCAAGTTTCTCTAGCTAGTGTATATAAAGGCAGGATTTCAATTCAGATGGATCTTTAGCATTTATTGAGCGATTACTGTGTCCCAGGCACTGCTAAGTGCTGTACATGCATTGCACTGTTTAATAATCCTGAGGACAACTTTTCATTTATAAATAAGGAAGTGGACTTAAAGATGTATAATTTGAATACAGGTCTATAGGTCTTCACAGTTCATGTGAAGTACTACATTTAGTGTGTGGGAAGCTGCCTTCTTTTTGTTAACCTCTCACTGATGAGGTTAAAAGCAGTAAATTCAATACTCAACTTTTTTTTAGGATCAGGACTTTTTTTTTCCTTTTTTTTTTTTTAAGGTTTATTTATTTTTGAGAGAGAGAGAGAGACAGAGCGTGGCAGGGGCGGGCAGAGACAGAGGGAGACACAGAATCCAAAGAAGGCTCCAGGCTCTGAGCTGTCACCACAGAACCCGACGCGGGGCTTGAACTCACGAACCTTGAGATCACATCCTGAGCCGAAGTTGGATGCTTAACTGACTGAGCCACCCAGATACCCCAGGACTCTTGATCACATGATGAAAGCGATGGATCTACTTTTCAGAGCAGGGAAGTTAGAAACTATACATATGTTTATTGAAGTTTTATGAGAATGCAAGGACCCTCACTCATAAGATTGTGGGTATTATTTATACCCTGGTTTTTAAAAATTCTAGGTCTGTTTTTCTGCTTTTCTTGGTATCTGCTGAGTAATTACATTTATGAAAGTTAGGATACCTTGTTAATGAGCAATTTTGCATTAAATATTAAATCACATACCTAATTAAAATATTATTTAATATTTACTTACTTGACTTTTCTCCTTCAAAAGAAGGATTCACCTTAAAGATACAAAAAAAGTTGTTTTGTTGTTAAATGTCACCTATAAATTGCTTTTGAATTTCTCAGATAAGAAAATAGAAGAAACAATAATCAAGACCTTTAATGTTAGAGAACTCCAAAAATGTGTTTCATTAAACTCTTGGATATTGCCTTCAGGGCCATTCACAAAGCATCCTATGTACTATTAAAAATAAAAGAACTGATAGGGACCAATTTAAAATAAAATGAGTCATATGAAATTGGACTTGTGTGGTAAATGGAGTTGTAATTATTTCAAGGAAAAAGAAAATATTATTTCAAACATAGATTTACTTACCCCTGTGAAATTGGTGGCATGAATAGCAAGGTCATTTTTTACTGTAAGGTTGGATAGACATGGACATGTTTAATTTCCACTTAATTTAGTTCCCTTTTTATCTTTTATCTTTTTTTAAAATTTTCTGTATTTTAATGTTTGTTTATTTATTTTTGAGGGAGAGAGATAGGGAGCGGGAGAGAGGCAGAGAAGTGAGAGAGGCAGAATTCCAGGCAGGCTCTGTGCTTCTAGCCCAGAGTCCAATGTGGGACTCAAATTCAGAACCAACTGTGAATTCATGACCTGAGTCAAAACCAAATCAAATACTTAACTGACTGAGCCACCTGGGTGGCACGCCCCCTCCTTTTTAAAAAAAAGAAAAAAATTTTTTTTTACATTTATTTGTTTGAGAGATTGGGGGAGGGGCAGAGAGAGAGAGAGAATAGGACACAGAATCTAAAGCAGGCTCCAGGCTCCGAGCTGTTGTCATAGAGCCTGACGTGGGGCTTGAACTCATGAGCGGTGAGATCATGACCTGAGCCGAAGTCGGATGCCCAACTGACTGAGCCACCCAGGTGCCCCAAGAGTTAATTAGTTTTTATATGTGAAGATAGTTTTACTAAATGGTTGGATTATCTTTTAGTAGAACAGATATTCTTTACCACTTTGTAATTTTTCCCAAGACAGCTATCTCTAATTGATTAAGGTTTTACTGGTGAGTTGAGAAAGGACCTTGGAATCTTTTTTTTTTTTTTTCCTTTTAATTCCACTACAGTTCACTTACAGTCTTATATTAGTTTCAGGTGTACATTATAGCGACTCAGCAATTCTCGACTCTGCTACAGTCTTCCCTTCCAAAAGCAGAACTTTGAAATCTTATGGCAGTTGTCCAGGCTGTGATTAACAATGAAAGAAATTAAAATCTATTTGTTATCTTAACCTGATTCCTTTGTTCTGTAAGGCAGCCCTGGCCACCTGAGTTGTTCCTGGCCTTTATGAGTTGATACTCTAAATCAGGTTTACTGTCAAAGAGCCAAATTTAGGTAGTGTGAAATTTGGTGGAATTAATAATACAGAATTTATACTCAGTGGTCTGAGCGGCCACTTGTTTTCAAGCACTGTCATAAGTGCTTGTTACATTCTGTCCTTTTCCATATGTACTCCAAGGAGACAAACAGGCCATGAGAATCACAGTGATCATTGACTGCTCTGAGTGGCAACGGGTAGAGAGGATAACGTGAACCTTGTCTTCCTCATTGGCTTAAGTAGGATTTTATAGGTCAATGTGGTAACCTGTCAAGTTTTAAAAAACACAGTTGTTCACTATAAAATTGTGTATCTGCTAGAAATAAGTGAAACTCAGAAGAATCTAAGAGGGGAAAAAAATGGCCTATATTCTTGCTATGAAAGGGTCTTGCACTCATTTTGACATGTGTCTTGTAGTTTTGTTGTGCACTTTAAAAAAAGAATACTTTTGGGGGCACCTGGGTGACTCAGTCGGTTGAGCATCCGGGTTCAGTTTAGGTCATGATCTCACAGTTCGTGAGTTCTAGCTTCAGCTCAGAGCCTGGAGCCCGCTTTGGATTCTGTGTCTCCTTCTCTCTCTGCTCCTCCCCTGCTCTCTCTCTCTCTCTCTCTCTCTCTGTCTCTGTCTCTGTCTCTGTCTCTGTCTCTGTCTCTGTCTCTCTCTGTCTCTCAAAAATAAACATTAAAAATTTTTTAAAAACAAAACAAAATATCTTAGAAAGGAAAGGTTTTGTAAGGAAAACCTTAGAAAGATTTTCACAGTCTGGCTCTAAAATCAGGCTGCGGTTGTACCAACCCCTTTTCTTTCTACTTAACCTCTCTCTCCTCCATAAACCCTTCCCAAAGAGAACCCTTGCCTGTTTGTGGGACATGTTTTACCTTCTTACCTCTGTACCCATTAATTTTCTTTTCAATATACTGTCTTTAATTCTTGGTCTGAACTGAAGCTTTTTAGTTCACAGGGTGCCACTCAGATGTCACCAAACCTTTCCAGAGTTTCAGCCCTGGTTACTTCTGGTTTTCAGTAATACTTTAAATATATATCAAATAGCATTTATCACATGATTCGTTTATTTACCCGTGACTTCTTTCTGTTTGAGCTACTTTAGAATAAGGGTTATTTTATCTTTCTTTGTATCTTAATACAGTGGCTAATACAACTTTGAAGCTTAGTGTTGACTGTATTACAAAGGAGGTAAAATTAGGAATCGTATCAAATTGGTTTGTATTACAATTACTGTGTGGTATGTCTCCTGTCCTTTATATTCTGTTCTAACACCAGCAGACCCAATATTTTTGAAAAAAATTGTTTTATGTCTATTATACCTCAATTAAAAAATACTGAGCCAACCTAAAAAAAAATCTTGCTGTTTTCTCTTTCCTGCGATACTAGATCCTTACTGATCCTAGGACAGCTGAAATTGTGTCAGTCACCTTTTTTGCCTTTGAGGTTCTGATTTTTTTTAATTTTAGTTTATTACTGATTTATTATATGAGAAGCTTGGTTTTTCTTTTAAAATTATAAGCAGATAAATAAACCATGTTGATTCCATGGGGAAAGTGACCACTTCTTGTGTATGTACTAATTAACACTACCAAATTGGTCCAGAAATAAATTTTTGCTTTGGTTTTTGCCTCCCCAGGTTATAAATTTCAAATTTTTTCATTTGCTAGTTTTATACTTAGCTTAGAGACTGTCTGGAACTTTGATGATGAACCTACCTCTAAATTTATCCTCCTTAGCCCTGACTCCTCTCTCGAGCTTAGATTCATATACTCAACTGAGTATGAATCCCTTACAATGGGATGTCTAATAGGCATCTGAAACTTACTTTTTTCTGCACTGTTCTCTCTCTAATCCTTTCTGTCTCACAGTAATGCCTCCACCCACCTACTGTTTTAAGTCTATGGTAGAACTGCCTATGACAACATATGTCTGCTTCAATATTTAAGTATAACTTGAATCATAAAATTGGCTTCTTTTAAAATGTCAGAAATACTTGAATATCTGAAATTTCGTATGGTTCAACCTCTGGGTGTAGCTGAGAAGACGGTCATTTACTTTTTCTTCCTTGCCCGCCTGCCTGCCTGCCTTCCTGCCTTCCTGCCTTCCTTTTTTAACGTTTATTTATATTTATTTTGAGAGAGACAGAGTGCGAGTGGGGGAGGGACAGACCAGCACAGAGCTCGATGTAGGGCCCGAACCCACAAAACTGCAAGATCATGACCCAAGCCGAAACCAATAGTTGGAGTCTCAACCATCTGATCCACCCAGGTGCCCCTACACTCTCTTTTCTTTTTCTTTTTTCTTTTCTTTTCTTTCTTTTTTTAATTTTTAAAATGTTTATTCATTTGTGAGAGAGAGACAGATTGCAAGTTGGGGAGGAGCAGAGAGAGAGGGAGACACAAAATCTGAAGCAGACTCCAGGCTCTGAGCTGTCAGTACAGAGCTCTGCCTGGGGCTCAAACACATGAACCCTGAGATCATGACCTGAGCCCAAGTCGGACGCTTAACTGACTTGAGCCTCCCAGGCACCCCAGCTCTCTTTCTTTCTTAATGGTGGGTGGGCATTGGTGGTGATAATGTCAGAGAGAAGTTGAAAAGTGTCATAATACTAAATAAAGTTTTCCAGTATCTACTGTAGTGCTTCTTTTAAGTTGAGTAGGCCAGCTTTTATTTCCCAGTATCCATAATAAATAAATACTTGGAGATAGTGGGAAATAAATGATTCGAAGGAAATACTAGGATGATATGAAAAAGTAAGGGGGAAAACTACTTACCCATTCAGTTGCTAGAGGATCATGTTATTGAAAGTAGCCAATTAAGGAAAGCTTTGGAATCTTTCCAGTCTACCCCTTATTGAACTTGGTCATTTCCATGTGAGCGTTACAGCTGTTGGAATGATTTTAGAGGACTTCAGTGAATAAACTTTATCTTAGTATAAAAAAGTTAGGATTGCTTCTCAGACATAAACTGTGTGCTCTTTTTCTTTAGATGAATTGTTGTTGAAAACATTAACATGACTTGATAGGATTCTTGGAGTTTTCCTTTCTAACCCTTTAATAAAGATTTAATTACTATGTGGTTTTTAAGCAGTGTGTTTTATTGCTTATATTATATATTAGGCATTTATATGTATGCAGTAAATAAAAAACACAGTGTCTTATATGTGTGTGTATGACATTTAACAATATATCTGTATGCAGTCAATGCCTGTCTAGAATCCAGTCACAAGTCTCTCTGTGTGAGTGCTTCCTTAAAATAGAAAGTTTATATTTGGTGATGATCATGAGGGTACCCCTAGAGCCAGAGTCACACACTGTTTGCCTCTGTACTTAATGTGTAGATGTGCTTCATTTGGTTTGTATAATGTTTCGGAAATCAGGAAAATTTCATGTAAAACTCCTTATCTTTGGTTTGTCTTGTAAACATGGGAGATAGAACACTACTTATCTGGAATTCCTGAATGGCTGCACTTTGGCTACAGCTGAATGTCTGTGTGGCTGTTACCCTTTGAAGGGTGGGTTTTCTCTCTAGTTCTCCATAGTCTCTATTCCCTATTGCTTGCTTATACCTTGCCCCACGCATCCCCCACCCCCTATGTATTTCCTGCATGGTATTTCCACTCCTCTGGGGACATAAAAGAATGATCATGTTTAGGAAATGTTAACTGTTTTCTATATTCTAAACAAAAAAAAAATTCTTTTTAATGTGTATTTATCTTTGAGAGAGCTGTCAGCACAGAGCCCGATATGGGGCTTGAACTCCCGAACTGTGAGATCATGACCTGACCTGAAGTCAGATGCTTAAATGACTGAGCCAGCCAGGCACCCCTAATTGTTTCTATATTTTAATTATTATTTGAAAATTGTAGATTATGTTTGATAGCTCTTAATTGGCCAGAATATTTTATCACGTCAGGTGATTTAGCACTAAATAAGCTTCATAAACTTACTGACTAATCTTAGTTAGCATGATTGTTACCGTTTACCTATAACTTTTCAAAAGATCCTTTGATTCATATTGTTCAGCATACTCGATATATCTGTTTTTATAGGAAACTTTTTTAAGGTAGAAATCTTGAATGGAAATTCACTAGCGAGCTGAAGGTTTCACTGGGTCATAGTTCTAGAGTTTTCCTGTGTTGTGCCAATATTTTTTTCCATATACTTTCTACTCTGTAACAGCCACATAAGTAATGCTAACTTAACTAATATATTACTCCAGTCCTTGGGTAGTTTGCTTCTTTTTTGTCTCTAATCTTTTTTTAGAGAATGGTAGGGGATTAAAATTTACATGTGTAAAAGTGCAGAAAACTAAAAACTAAAATCATTTTACAGCAGAAATCGTGTATCACCTCCCAAGTAAAGGAAATAGTATGTAGCCCTTCCTGTTCACAACTCCCTGTCTTCCCAAAGTAATGTATCTGCCTTAAAAATTTCCCTGCTTTTATTGACAGTTTTGCCATCCATTTATGCATTTCTAAACTAATTTAGTCAAGTGTTTTCTGTTTTGAAACTCTTTGGGAATCATTTTGTGAATGTTCTTCTGTGTTAATGAGAATCATCCAGATTGTAGTGAGTTGCTTTAGTTTTTCATTGAATTCTACATAGGGAAATATTGCCTTATTGATTTCATTCTTCTGTTAATCCACAGTGTGTTATTTACCAGTTTGGGTTACTAACAGCAGTACGACCATGAACAGTTTTGTACGTGTACCTTGTCACACGTTGTCCTTTGTCTCATAGAGGTATAGGTAGGAATGGGGGAGTCGCGGCACAGGGTGTGCCTGTTTTCATGGTTACTGTAGCCTGTCCCAAAGTGGTTGTACAAATGTACATTTTCACCAGCAAATGGGCGAGAATTCGAGGACCTCCACATTATTGCCAATGCAAAAATACTGTATCTGTAAAAAAAAAAAAAAAAAATACAAAAGCTTATTGAGCTTATTGTTACCTTTTAATGTTTATTTTTGAGAGAGAGAGAGAGAGAGCACAAGCAGGGGAGGAGGAGAGAGAAAGGGAGACACAGAATTCAAAACAGGCTCCAGGCTCTGAGCTGTCAGCACAGAGCCTGACGCGGGGCTTGAACTCACAAACTGAGAGATCATGACCTGAGCCGAAGCCAGACGCTCAACTGACTGAGCCACCCAGATGCCCCCTTGTTTTAATACCTTTTAAACTTCAATACACACACTGCACTTGAAGAAATTCTTGATTAATTTTGCTTAGGATTAATACTATGTGAAAGACAATCATTTTAGCTTTGTGATTGGTTAAGTATTTGTCATAATCAGCTATTTTATACCTGTCTTTCCTGCATCCATAATTGAGATGGTAGTAATATGTTTGAAATAATGGGGAAACTTTTGTTTTTCATTCTATAAAAACTTCCCTTTACCTTTGAAGGACATGGAGTTTAACAATAAGGTCTGAAATGGGATAATTTAGCCAGAGAGAAGAAACTTTAGCCAGAGATTAGAAGGTTCAATAATCCTTAATTTAGGAATATTTTGAAAGAAGTATTCAAAGTTTTATGTAACTTTAGTTTTTAACCCCAACAACCTCATTAGTCTTGTGCCATTTCCTTGGGTTGGGGTTGTGTTAATTGCTTACATCTTGAATAACTTTATTTATTTATTTATTTATTTATTTATTTATTTATTTTGATAGAGAGCACACATGTGCGCACGAGCAGGAGAGGAGCAGAGACAGGGAGAGAATGAGAATCCCAAGCGGGCTCTGGCTGTCAGCACAGAGCCCAAAGTGGGGCTAGATCTCATGAACCATCAGATCATGGCCTGAACCCAAACCAGGTGTTAGACACTTAACCAACTGAGCCATGCACGTGCCCTATCTGGTATAATTTTTAATTGAAGCTGGTATACCTTCTTCCTTGCAAAGATATTAAACTCTAATATGGTAGAAGCAAACATAGCGTGTAATGCAGTATGACACTTGTGATAGTCTTTTCCCGTTGAATAGAGTTGTAATTGCAGGTCAGAGATTTATTGCATATAGCAGCTTGTTTCTAGGAAAAATTGTTTAGAAGGATATGATTTTTGTGCGTTTCCTATTACCTTCCTTCCTCCTTCCTTCCTTCCTTTCTTTTTTTTTTTTTTTGAAGGTTTCTCTCAGAGGCAAACTATCGAAGGAGTCCACAGCATTAGTTTAAATTTTTTCTGGTGGGGAGTTGGGGGTGATTTGTTATCCTCCAAAATTCAGTCAGTTGTCCTTTTTACTTCCTTATTTGTAGATAATGCCTGCCTATGTGAACATTTTTATTTCCTTTAGAGGTTCTTCAGAGGGGGCCCTTCTGCAGACCACAGACCCTGGAGGGTTTTAGGCTGGGACCTGAGATGGCTTCTGTGCTCTCTGAACACACTGGCAGCCTGGTCACCCTGCCCTGCTTGTTCCTGTCCTCCCCTCCCCAGGTCTCTGGGACCTCCTCTCTGGTCCTTCACTCCTACCCATGGGCTGAGACATGCCAGTGCTGTGAACCAGCCACTACCCCTCTCCTATTACTTTTATACAGATTTATTTTCTTTGGCTTGCTTTTATTAGTAGAAACATCCAATTTTGGGAGGGAGTGCCAAAATACAGTACTGAAGGATTCCTGCAGTTTGGCTTAGCTGTTTAAGAATGGCAGAGGATATACACCTTAGGGATATTTGCCTATGAAGGTTGTTTTTCATTGGTGCTTGCTTTATAAGGAAAAAAATTTTTTTTTCAACATTTATTTATTTTTGGGACAGAGAGAGACAGAGCATGAACGGGAGAGGGGCAGAGAGAGAGGGAGACACGGAATCGGAAACAGGCTCCAGGCTCTGAGCCATCAGCCCAGAGCCTGACGCGGGGCTCGAACTCACGGACCGCGAGATTGTGACCTGGCTGAAGTCGGACGCTTAACCAACTGCGCCACCCAGGCGCCCCAGGAAAATTTTTTTTAATTTTATTTTTAATTTTTTAAAATTTACATCCCAGTTAGTTAGCATATAGTGCAACAATGATTTCTTAATGCCCATTTCTTATCCATTTAGCCCATCCCCCCCTCACCCCTCCAGTAACCCTCAGTTTGTTCTCCATATTTATGAGTCTCTTCTGTTTTGTTCCCCTCCTTGTTTTTATATTCTTTTTGTTTCCCTTCCCTTGTGTTCATCTGTTTTGTCTTTTAAAGTCTTCACATGAGTGAAGTCATATGATTTTTGTCTTTCTCTGACTAATTTCACTTAGCATAATACCCTCCAGCTCCATCCACGTAGTTGCAAATGGCAAGATGTCGTTCTTTTTGACTGCCGAATAACATATGTATACACACACCACATCTTTATCCATTCATCCATCGATGGACATTTGGGCTCCTTCCGTACTTTGGCTGTTGTCGATAGTGCTGCTATAAACATGGGGGTGCACGTGTCCCTTCGAAACAGCACACCTGTATCCCATGGATGAATGCCTAGTAGTGCAATTGCTGGGTCGTAGGGTAGTTCTATTTTTAGTTTTTTGAGGAACCTCCATACTGTTTTCCAGAGTGGCTGTACCAGCTTGCATTCCCGTATAAGGAAATTTTTAATGTAGTAATAGCATAATACTTACGGCTTTGGCAAAATGCATTTTCTTCTTCTCTCAAACATTTGTATTTTATTGGCTGATACAGTACTCTTAAAAAAGCACACTCAAGAGTTTTCAGGGAAAAACAAACCATATGAACACTAACCTTTATCTGAAATCATTGATGTGTTTTTTTCCCCATGTTTGTTAGTATATAGAAGAATTTCTTTACAGTTCCGAATAGTGTATGTTTTTCTTTTTTATTCCTGAGTATTTAACATATCAATTTCTATTGATAACAGCCCAAGTTTATATATTTTTTATGTCCTTTGTTTACTTATGTTGCTTTATTTTCCCATTATTTGCTGTTTCTGCCTTTTTTGCTCTTTGTAGTGCTCTTGGATATCTTTGTAAAAAAAATTTTTTTAATGTTTATTTTTGAGAGAGAGAGTGAACACGAGCAGGGGAGGAGGAGAGAGAGAATCCCAAGTAGTCCCTGCACTGACAATGCAGAGCCTGATGTGGGGTTTGAACCCACATACCGTGAGATCATGACCTAAGCCAAAATCAAGAGTTGGATGCTTACCCTACTGAGCCACCCAGGTGCCCCTGAATATATCTTTATGTTCCTAATTTTTGAAGTGAGATTTTTTTTCTTTAGAATATGTGTCCCAAACTGGAATCATTTTTTGGGCATGGTTTTAAGGCAGTTGTGACTCATTGTTCTGTAGTTTTGGAGACAAGGTAAACTCCTTCACAGTACCTATGTCCTGTTGCCTTCTGATAGTGGGGTAAAGCTTTTTCGTTTTTTTGTTTTTTGTTTTTTGTAAATTTTACTTTCTTTATTACTTTTTTTTAAGTTCATTTATTTTTGAGCAACAGACAGAACACGAGTGGGGGTGAGGCAGTGAGAGGAAGAGACAGTATCCGAAGCAGACTGTAAGCTTTAAGCTTTTAGCACAGTGCCCGACATGGGGCTCGAACTCATGAACCGTGAGATCATGACCTGAACTGAAGTCGGATGCTTAATGAACTGAACCACCCAGGTGCCCCTGTAAATTTTACTTTTGTTATGATATACATGAAGTAATATTTAAAAATATTTACTTATTTTTATTTATTTATTTTTAAATAACCACCCAGGGTGGGTTTTTTAATGTTTATTTACATATTTTTCAGAGAAAGCGTGAGCGTGCACGTGCCCGCATGCGCTGGTGTGAGAAGGAATGTTACAATTTGAATGTTACAATTTCTTTGAATTATGGATGCAGGCTATCATTAGTTTTTATTTTTTAATATATTATAAAGAACATATATTACTATATCGCAAACTTATCTTTATATTTTCATATATATATTTCAATATAATTGGTTTTATCATAATCCTATATATTTTATGCATTTAAAGATATGATTCCAGTGTGCCTGGGTGGCTCAGTTAGTTAAGTGTTCGACTCTTGATTCTGGGTCAGGTTATGATCTCACTGTTTTGTGAGTTTGAGCCCTGCATTGGACTCTATGCATTGACTTGGGGAGAACCTGCTTGGGATTCTCTGTCTCCCTCTCTCTCTGCCCACGGGTCCCCCCTCCCCCCCCGGCTCAAAATAAATTAATTTTTTAAAAATTAAAAAAAATATATGATTCTAGGGGCACTTGGGTGGCTCAGTCAGATAAGTGTCCATCTCTTGATTTTGGTTCAGGTCATGAACCCATGGTTTGTTAGATCAAGCCCTGCATTAGGCTCTGCAGTGACAGCATGAAACCTGCTTGGAATTCTCTCTCTCCCTCTCCCTCTGTACCTTCCCCCACTTGCATGCACTCCCTCTCTCTCTCTCAAAATAATTGAATAAATATTTTAAAAATATGATTCTAGGAGAGGTCTGTAGTTTCTACTAGATTGTAAAAGCTTTCATGCCCCTCCCCCCCCATTTGAGGCCTTCACCTTAAGGAGAATGGATTCTTTCATATTTGATGACTATAAAATTTGCCCCCATTCATGGAGGTTTGCCAAACTTTCAGTCAGTGCTAGTCTGGGTTAGATTGTGGTTGAGAGTAGCTGGCTGGGATTCATTGCTGGACATTGGAAAGGGGCCTGGGTAATGTAGTTTTATATCCATCATCATTGGCTAATGGGCAGTTTATTACCAGGAAAAAGTGGAAGGATGTAGTTTTTGTTTACATAGAAACATATGCTAATTATTTTTCTGTACAAGTTCATGATTATTGAACTATATTAGAAAATGAAAATGAGAAAAAAAAATACTTGTAACGCTTTCTGTTCAGATCTTGGTGTAAGTCATTGCACATCTTTTTAATAGGACATATACCTGTGAGTATGTGTAAATGCATGGGTATTTCATGTATACACATATATATTAGACATAGATTGTAGGCTTAGATAGAAATATGCAAACATGTAACTTTACATGTTTATTTAGGTGTACTGTTTTAAAAACAAAAATGAGATGGGTTGCCTGAGTGGCTTACTTGGTTAAACATCCTACCCTTGGTTTTAGCTCAGGTCACCATCTCATTGTTTCATGAGTTCAAGGCTCACATTGGGCTTCTCACTGACAGTATGGAGCCTGCTTGGTATTCTCTGTCTTCTTCTCCCTCTGCCCCTCCCCCACTCACGCTGTCTGTGATTCTCTCAAAATAAATGAATAAACCTTAATACGAAAGCCAAAATCCAAAAATAAAAAAAAAAAAGATGAGAGTATACTCTATAAATAATTTGCCCCATTTTTGGTTCAGATTTGAGGTATAATTTACATAATGTAAAATTCACCTTATAGTGTGCAGTTTTGTGAGTTTTGACGAACACAGAGAGACATGTAATCCCCACTACAGTCAAGATACAGAACAGTTATTTCACTCCAGAAATCTCCTGTGTCCGTTCTGTAGTCATCCCCTTCCCCTTGCAATCAGTTTTCTTTTTTTGTTTCTTTTACAAAATGTCCTAGAAGTGGCATTATATTAAAACTAAACAATATTTAGTTTCAAATGTACCTTCTTGCATTTAGCATAATTTTGCCTTTAAGGTTTGGTTTTAGATTGTGCTTCAAGAATCTTTTGTCAAACTGATGGTAATAGTCATGTTTCCCCACCCCCCCAAGCATTTTATTGCTTCATTTTGAAATTTTAAGCCTTTAGTCAGTCTGGCACTTATTTTAGTATAAATTATGAGACAGTTCAGTTTTAAAAATTAACCAGTTCAGCTGTATTTATTGAGATTGAGTTACTAATATAAAGCTCTTACTAAATATTGATTTCCTCACAGGTAACACAAGTAGCAAGACAACCGGGACCCCCGACCCCTTCCCCTTATTCAGCACATGAAATAAACAAGGGGCACCCAAATCTTGCGGCAACGCCCCCGGGACATGCATCGTCCCCTGGACTCTCTCAAGTAAGATAAACTTCTTTATTTTTAAGGAAATTTCCATATAAAAGTAGTGTTTCTGTTTTTTTAAGGCAAACTTCTGAGCAGTAACATACAATATTACTTGAAGAGTAATTTGTTTTAATATTTTTAGATATACCTCTCATTATTGTGGCTACTGACAATTTTAATACAGTTTCATTACGGAGTCATTCAAAAGGAACTGTCAGTGATATTTAGTTTTCCTTTGTGTTGTTCAAGAAATTAGAGTATGATTCTAAAGTCCATTAAAAACCACACAAAGCACTTTTTTGCTTTTCAGTGTGCAATCTAGTCTTCCTTCTTCTCCTTTTGATGGAGTGGTGATGGTTATTTTCTACTTAAAAAAAAATGTTGGGTGTTTTTACCTCTTGAGTAATTGTGGTGGGCTTCTTTGTTGGTTTTTGAGTTCATAAATAGGTTATTGGACTGTCTTAGGCTTAAAATTAGGTTGAACTATTAAATAGTGAACTCCATAGTGTATTTCCAATTAGCAGGTGCGGGGACATTGAAACACTGTTGTAAAAAGTCACTGGATCGCCCGCATTTTAAGCCATTTTTCAAGATATTGATTAGCTTGTACCAGTCCACCATTACATGCTTGTTTTGGGCTCCTTATGGTGAAGAGCATGCTAGAATTATGACGTGTCTTCGTGGAATGTGGAGAGGGTCAGGCCATTTGACCCATGCCATTTCAGACTGTCAGTGTTTATACATAACTGCCCCTTTTTTTTTTTAATTTTTTTTTTAACGTTTATTTATTTTTGAGACAGAGAGAGACAGAGCATGAATGGGGGAGGCGCAGAGAGAGAGGGAGACACAGAATCAGAAGCAGGCTCCAGGCTCTGAGCCATCAGCCCAGAGCCCGACGCGGGGCTCGAACTCACAGACCGTGAGATCGTGACCTGAGCTTGAAGTCAGACGCTTAACCGACTGAGCTACCCGGGCACCCCATAACTGCCCCTTTTAAAAATGAAAGCTTACAACATTATTTTCAGTTGTCACTTCCATATTTTAGGCCTTTAAAAAATTGTTTTTAGTTCATTTATTTTGAGAGAGAGAGAGAGCAGGAATGAGCATGAATGGGGAGGGGCAGAGAGAGAAAGAGACAGAATCTTAAGCACGCTCTGCACTGACAATACGGAACTCATACTCACAAACTGTGAGATCATGACCGAGCTGAAACTAAGTGTCACATGCTTAACTGACTGAGCCACCCAGGCACCCCTACTTTAGGCCTTTTACACCCTATAGAATAAGAGAGATAAGGTATTACTTATTAAAAATAATGTTAAACGGTGGTGATTATTAGGGGCTAATTAATGTTCATTTAAAGACTCTAGAACAGGGGCACCTGGGTGGCTCAGTTAGCTAAGCATTCGACTTTGGCTCAGGTCACGATCTAGTGGTTTGTGGGTTCAAGCCCCTCATCAGGCTCTCTGCCTGACAGCTCAAAGCCTGCAGTCTGCTTCAGATTGTGTGTCTCCCTCTCTCCCTGCCCCTCCCCCACTCACACTTTCTCTCTGTCTGTCTCTCTTAAAAATAAATAAACATAAAAAAATTTTTTAAAAGACTGCAGAACATTTGGAGAAGGAATGTATAACTTGCCAAACCATGATTGATATTTTAAGAAATATATACATTAATTTGGACTTAGTACTACGCTTAAACTAAGTTTGCATCATTCCTATTGAATTTTTAGTTTTAAAGCTAAAATTTGTCAAAATGAACTCTTAATTGTTTAAAATTAGGTTCTTGTGTTGGTTTTCATGGCACTGATGAGAACACTCACGCTCTTAATATGGTATTTTAGTAGTTGGAGTCTAATCAGGAGGGAAAAACCATTTGGTAATTTGAATGGGGAAGGTTTCATATAAAAGGTTATTCACGGGATACCTGTCTGGCTCAGTAAATAGAGCATGTGACTCTTGTTTGATTTTGAGGTTGTGGGTTCAAGCCCCATGTTGGGTGTAGAGATTACCTAATCAAAGAGAATTCAGTATAACGAATTGGAATGATGAGCGATTGGCTTATTAAAGAAAGAGAACTCTAGAAAATACACAAGTAGCAAATACAAGAAGCAGATGCTTCTCCTGGGTCTGAGACAGAATATAAATGGAAGAACCTCCTTCTCCAGGGCTGATAATGGAGAGTGCACGGCTGTGGCTTACCTAATAGAGAAATCAGTGTAGTATTATACCAGTGGAATATGCTAAAAATCCTACCTGTGGAACTTGCTGGAAATTCACCCCATGGGCTGTTGGGGAATGCTGGATCCTCTAGTGCCAATCTCTTATAGCAAAGAAGTGCTGCCGTGTGCAGTGGCTAGAGGCTTCTTGTTATACCGTCTCTGTTTATCCTAGATACTTCAGGTAACCATGGTTATGCTGGATCATAGGTCCCATGTGGTAGAGCAACTGGCATCACAACCTAAACTTGCTGCAGAGTCTTTTGTTTGGTTCTTCACTCAAAATTGGGAATCCTCTAGGGGACTTTTTAGGAAGGTCAAAGTGTAGCACGTTCATACGTAGTGTATGTTGTTTTTAAAATTCATAAAAGGCCAGCCAAGTCTTGTGTTTGTTTTTGGTTTTTTTCCCCTTGGTAGTGTTAAGGTAAGAGACTTCTCCCCCATCTTGGGTTGAGGTCCAGACCTTGTTGAATAGGGCATGATGTGACTCACTGAATGTTAGAGAAGTTGTTGTGGTGCCACATCGGTGGAATTTACTAGAAATCTACCCTCTGCAGTTTGCCACAATTCTTCCTTCTAGAGTACTCAGGGAAAGCTCTTCACAGGTAGGTTTCTTAGAGGAGGTATTTTGCTACGAAACTGCCTAAAAATAACAGAGGCAACTGTTGACCACTGGGTACTGCTGGCCGCTGCTCATTGCTGTAGAAGCCTGGCATTGAAGATGCTGGGCACTCTAGGGCAACTCATCACTGGAGAAGTCAAGTGATTTGCAAGCCAGATAGGAACCAGGAATCAAAACTCTTTCCTTCTGCAGTATTTCTATAGGTCCCTCTATTGACAAAGCTTAACACTGTGTCAGCTGGAAGGGGAAAATATTTTAAAATTTTACAAATACATGTTAAGGAACCCAGATCCATGTTGACTATATAGGCAAACAAGGTAAGTTTTGAGCCTCAGAGGCAAGTACTGATCACTGTAACATAAGGGGAAAACTTATTTTCAGTTTCTCATTCGTATTATTATAAGTTATGATTTGGCCTGGGCAGTTGGCTGAAAGCACTTAAGTTTTCTGAAAGACCTTGCTGCTTGAAAATGCAAAGTTTGCATTTAAAAATAGTGATCTTGCTGCGGTCTCAGTTGTTGAGCCTACCAATGCCTTTATGGATGCCATTTATTGCCTTTAGAAGTCAGAGTACAAGAATCTCCTGGTGGAGAATGGTCACCAAGTATTATCTTGCTTTTCTTTGTGGTCTGTTTTGCTACCATATTTCCTAATTTGATGAAGGAACCCACTAAATCGCACCTGGTTCACAGTCCCCTTTTTCTCTTTCCTTTCAGACACAGGTAGACTTAACATGGGTTCATTTGTTTCCTAACAGTGTCTTAACATGTGTTGATAGAGTGAGGAAGTTTTTCTGAATTGGCATGCTTGGAAAATTGAGGAGTTCTGTGGGAAACGTGGTCTCCTTAGGTTTAACAGTTGATATGTTCGTGGATCATAATGGAACTCATAGCCTTCAAAACAGAAGAAAAATGTATTACAGGCTTGGACTCTCAACAGAGCTGGTTTCTGGGGCTTGGTCTTTCTCTTTCTGGTTACATGATGTCATTATATAGATGAGAATTAGAGTCCTACCACCCTTTAAGAGAGTTGTTATGAAGATTATATAAAATCCTGCCTTAGAATAGGAGATGCTAATTACTTTCAGTAAGTGGCTTTTTATTATTTTCATGCCTGTCAGACTTGGTTCTCCTCAGGATGTATATGTGTGTGCAAGTGTATGAGTGTCTAACTGCTCTAATTTAGCTATGTGACTGGTATTAGTGTGAAATTCAGAAGCTCTCCCCAAGAGTTTGAGATATTTTCCAAGTCTTTGCTTATCTCCTGCGTTGGCTTATCCATTCCAGGATAAGAGAAGAAGCCAACCTTGGTCATTTTCTGTTAGCAGTAATGTGATTTATTCTTGTGCACAAATCAACTCAAGACTAGAATAAGGAAACTTTTTTGATGTTTTATTTATTTTTGAGAGAGAGAGAGAGAGAGAGCAAGAGCAAGAGCAATCTGGGGAGGGGCACATAGAGGGAGACACAGAATCCGAAGCAGGCTCCAGGCTCTGAGCCGTCAGCACAGAGCCTGATGCAGGGCTTGAACTCACAGACTGTGAGATCATGACCTGAGCTGAAGTCAGAAGCTCAACCGACTGAGCCACCCGGGCACCCCAAGGCACATGGCCTTTTTAATGAGTCTCCCCCTTACTCTGTGAGTTTTTTTTTTTTTTTTCCAAGTGACTGTGTTTGTGACTCAATGTTTTAACACAAAATGAGCCTATTAGGGTCTAAATGAATGTAGCTAAGTTGAAGAAAAGTGAATTTCATAGCTTTGAAACATAAAAGAGAGAAATTGTAGAAAATTGCTCCCAGGCTGTTTCTTAAATCATCAGTGGCAACCTCTTCACCTGCTTCTTTGCCTTTGAGATAAGATTTTACATATGTATGTGCATGTACATGCACATGTGAAATTTAAGGTTTTATTTGTATTTTCCTTTGTTACATGACTTCTGAATCTTTCCACTCCACTCCCCTCTGGTGATTTTGTTTAATCAAAGTAAAAAACTTTGGACTATTACACTATAAAAGACTAATAGTTAAAAAAAAAAAAAAATTTTTTTTTTTTTTTTTTTTTTTTTTTTTTTTTTTTTTAAGAGCGAGTGTGTGAACGGGGGAGGGAGAGATTGAAAGAGAGAATATCTTAAGCAGGCTCCATGCTTAGTGTGGAGCCTAATGTAAAGCTCCATCCCATAACCCTGGGATCATGACCTTAACCAAAATCAAGAGCTGGATGCTTAACCTACTAAGCCACCCAGACACCCCAAAATGATGTTTTCAAAGCTCAGTAAATTTGACACAGTCTTTTAAGGTGTGGATTCTTTTCAGTTACCCTAAAATGGCAGCACTTCAACAGTCACTAAATCCAGAATGCATTTATGAAGGAAATGGTCAGGAATTTGGAATTTAAAAAGTATCTTTTGGGGCATATTTCAAAGTAAGTAGAAAAATATCCTCTCCCAGCAGTCAGGAGACTTAAGAGTCTCAGCCCTGCCAGTCTTATTTCAAAGTTTCACCCAGTGGAAGTTCTTTTTAATGCTCAGTTTTTCTCATTGTAAACAAGAGCTTCATATTAAATGAGAACTGAATTCCCTTTAAGATCTTCATAGGTTTTAGGGGCACCTGGGTGGCTCAGTCAAGTGTTCGATTTCGGCTCAGGTCATGATCTCATGGTTCGTGAGTTCGGGCTCTACGTCAGGCTCTGTGCAGACGGCTCAGAGCCTGGAGCCTGCTTCAGATTCTGTGTCTCCCTGTCTCTCTGCCCTCCCCTGCTCATGCTCTGTCTCTCTGTCTCTCTCAAAAATAAACGTTAAAAAAAAAATGTACAAAAAAAAAAAAATGAGAACCACTTATTAAAAAAAAAGTCTTCATAAGTTTTAGAAACTAATTCAGAGGAGCCAATTTTTATTATGAAAATATTTTGTATTCTGTATTTTTAAATTTAAAGTTAGGTAGACTTTTACACTGTTTTATTTTTTATCTTTGAAGAAAATATCAGGAGTTTGTTATTTGCATTATCTTAAACAAAACAAAAATGTTTTCTACTTATTGCTTAATTGTAGTTAAACATTTGCTTCTTAACTCAGTTAATTTTTGTAGATTTGAGCTAAATTACAAAATAAGGAGACCAGGCTGGCACTGATTATCAGGTTCAACATCTAGGCCTTTTCATTTTTTCTCTTGATGTCACTGTGTGACTCCTAAGCTATGTTCACAGTAATTAGTGAGAAGGCGTGGTCAGACTATTGCCCAAGAAGTGGAGTGATAAATGTTTTCTGCCTGCTTTTCCTGGAAATTTCTTTTGGCTCCTCTTTCTTCTGGGAGATCGACTCAGTCATGTTTTGTAGTGGACTGAGAATGGTGAAGGTGTATGATCCACTGGTTCGAGTCTTCATTGTCTCTTGAAATTCTAAGCAAAGGACTTCTCCATTGAGGTATGGTGATTGGTCGTGCTGCTGCTGCTGCTTCTTTTTTTCATTTTATTAAGTTTTAAATTTTAATTTCAGTATGGTTAACACAGTGTTTTATTAGTTTCAGGTGTACAGTGTAGTGATTCAGCAATTCTGTACATTGCTCAATGCTCATCATGGTAAGTGTACCATGATATTTCTTTTAAACACTACAGTTTTCGTGATTACTAAAGAGTGAGTTTTGAACAAGTCTTCACTTTATCCAACTTCCAGACTTCAGTTTCCTTTCAGAGGTCTTGTTTTATTACAGAAAATGTCTCATGTTGCTTTGCAGTTCTTGACTAATTATTTCAGGCTTTACAACTGCTTTTTCTTTATTATTAAGATAAATAATGATTTTATTTACTGTGTGCAAGCTTTTTTTTTTTTTTTCTGTCATGAAGCAAATAAAATCTGATTTGATAGCTATGACAGCCTTGCTGATAACCAGGATAAAATAGAGAAAGCTGTGAAAATTTTTATCACATTTCGTTATTGAAATAAAGGAGTATTGAATTTTCATAAAAAAGGAAAGCAAAGCAAAATTTGTTGTGTTTTACTCCCTTTCTCCCATGGAACACATTGTGGCTATCTAAGGAAGTATTTTTTGAAATGAGTGGTGTTTTGAAGCTGCGTTCCTGGCACATAGGGGGATTTGATGTGGGTTCAGAAATCTGCAGTACTGACTCTATTGAGGGGGCCCTCCTGGTGCCAAATTGTTTTTTTTCCCCTCCAGTTGGTTATATGTGTGCTTAAAAATGTATACCTTGTTGAAAACCTCGTCACATATTGTCTTTAAAACACTTTGTCAATTAACATGCCTTTACAGATGTCATTAGTATAAAAGTTACAAGGACCTATAAAATATCCACATCATTTATGTTTGTGGTTTCATCTGGTACATGCTAAATAATTGTGGTAAGCTTTTTTCTTCTAATCGTTGAGATTTATTTTAATATTGTCATACTTGATTAGAGAACTTCACCTGTTCTGTCATTTTTTGTTTTTATTAATAAAACAGTTGCAACCATCTTTATAAGGCAGGAGTTCACCAAATATTTTCCTGTCAGGGGAATTTGATTTTTTATGCAGTCTTGTAACTTACCATGAAACATGCCTAAAGTAATTTTTATATGCTTGATTATACTTTTCATTGAATAGAGAAAAATCCCAGTGATTTTCTTTCAAAGTTTCTTTGGTTAGTTATTTCTAAATGTTGCAGCAAGGATGATAGGTAAGTTGTAATTATTATTCAGACTTTCCTCACCCTAAACTCCCATATTGTAGATTCTGTTTGGCAGATCTATAAGATGAGAACTTGTATTTTGAAATATTAAAGTATAAAGAGTGAAAGTTTTAAAATCCTACATTAAGTCAACATTGTTTTAGAAAGCCAAAGAATTTTGAAAGAATCAGTCTGTAAAAACTGGTTGTGATTTCATACACATTTCTTCCGTTGTCTTTGATACAGGCTCCAGTTTTATTGATGATGTTCATTTTTATATGAACTTTGTTAGGGAGGAAAAAGTTTAGGATTCTCTCTTTACATGTAGAGTTGCTTCTCTGGATACATCTTGTGAGCCTCCACTGCTGTGGCGGGCTGCCGCCACCGCTGCCTCCTCTGTCGCCGCTGCCGCCGCCGCCTCCTCCTCCTCCTCTTCCTCCTCCTCCTCCTCCTTCTCCTTCTCCTCCTCCTCCTCCTCCTTCTCCTCCTCTTCTTATTTGAGGATAGTTGACACACAATGTTACAATAGTTTCAGATGTACAATATAGTGATTCAGCCACCCTGTACCTTATACCGTGCTCACAAGTATAGCTACCATCTGCCACCATATAAGGCTATTACAGTCCCACTCACTGCATTCGCTATGGTGTACCATTTATTCCTGTGACTTAATTCATTCCATAACTGGAAGCGTACCTGTGTCTCTCTCCTACTCCTCTTCACCCATTTCCCCTGTTTGTCTACCCCCCCTTCCCTTTGGCAACCATCAGTTTGTTCTTTGTATTTATAAGTCTGATTCTGCTTTTTCTTGATTTCTATGGCTACCACTCATCTGTTTTAATAGGTAGTGAATTCTCTCAGCATTTTCCTTGTAAGTTCACCCCTATGGAGTTTGACATTTCATTTGTTTCTCATGCTTTTAGGAGAGATTCACTTTATTGCCATCAATCTATTTTTTACCCAGCTGTGACATTCAGATTTTTTGGATTTTTATGGTTCTGAAATTGCAACTTCAACTCAGCTACAGAAATTAGCATATGCCAATAAATTTTGGGGTGGGAAATTGAACAAGTAAATTGTAAAGAAAGTCAGGAAGTGGAGCAGCCTGACAATTCAATCCAAAGTGCTTATGATATTTGCCCCAGAAATTCATATTCCATCTGTCTTAGTCTGCTTGGGCTGTTATAACAAAATACCAGAGACTGGGTGGCTTAAACGGTGACATTCATTTCTCATATTTCTGGATGCTGGGAAGTCCAAGATCGGGGTACTGTCTGCTTTGGTTCCTTATGAGGTCCTTCTTGGGTTGCAGAAGTCCACCTTCTTGTTATGTTCTATTCGTGGCAGAGAGGGAGAGACATGTAAGCTCTCTGGTGTCTCTTGTAAAGGCACTACTCCTACTCCCATCATGAGGCTCCACATCCCCATGACCTTATGTAAACCTAATTGTCTCTCAAAGGCCCTGTCTCCAGATATTACCATATTGGGGTATAGGGTTTCAATATATGAATTTTAGGGGATTAGTGAGGGAGATGCTCAACTCCGTCCATGGCACTATTTATGTGATTCAGAGAGCTTTGGGGGAAGTGGGCAGATAGGACTACAGGAGAAAGGTCAGCAGAAGGGGTAAGTACCATAGAGATACAGAGTATTGTCCTGAGTTTAATCATACAGATGGGTACATGTGTTTATACATGATTAATGGCAGGGGAGAAGTTCAATTTGCGAGCAATGGAAAAAGCGAGAGAAGCTTAGGTGGCCCTTGAATGACACAGGTTTGAACTGTGTATAGGTAGACCTTTTTTTTTTTTTTTTTATAAATACGGCATAGTACTGTGTATGTATTTTCCTTACAATTTTCTTTTCTCTAGCTTACTTTATTATTATTATTTTAGAGAATGCAAGCAGAGGAGGAGAGTGGCAGAGGGGGAGAGAGAATCTTAAGCAGGCTCCTTACTGAGCCAAATTTGTTCAACCAAATGAGCCACCCAGGCACCCCTCTATCTTACTTTATTCTAAGAATACAGTATAATACATATAACATACAAAATACATGTTTATCCAACGTATATGTCATTGGTGAGGCTTCTGGTCAACAGTAGGCTTTTTAGTGGTTAAGTTTTCAGGGAATCAAAAGTTGTGTGTAGATTTTCAACTGTGAGGGAAGGTCAGTGCCCCTAATCCCTGAGTTCTTCAAGGGTCAGCTGTATTTGTTTTGTCAAGGATCAGATTAAATTCATTTGAAGTGTTTTGCTAACTACAAAGTAGAGTGTGTAAAAAGCTAGCATCTTTATAGAACTAAAAATTGTGAATTTCAATGACTCAACAGTCAACGAAAGGCAGACAACACATGTAGTGTAGCTTTGCAGTAATTTTAAATTCTGTCAATGAAGGGCACCTGGGTTGCTCAGTCATTTGAGTGTCTGACTCTTGATTTTGACTCAGGTCATGATCCCAGGGTCGTGGGATAGAACCCTGCATTGCACTCCATGTTAAGCATGGAGCATGCTTGGGATTCCATCTCTTTCCCTCTGCCTGTCTTTTCCACTCGAGTGCACACCGTGTCTCTCTAAGATAAAATAAAATTTAAAAAAATACAGTCAATGAAAAGTGAAGGAAAGGTTAAGTTACAGTTAAAGCAAGTAGAATCAAGTAACTATGAACAATGAATATATGTTGATATATGAAATGACTCCTAAAAATAAAATGTCATAATTTACTTACCAAAGTAACACATTTTTTCCCTCAGTGCATAAATTTATTTACTATTTCTTTTTCTCACGTGTCCACTCACGCTGAAAGTTAGCTGAGAGGAAGAGATAAATCTGATTTTAAACTTAAAAAAAATTTTTTTAATGTTTATTTAGTTTTGAGAGAGAGATAAAGCATGAACAGGGGAGGAACAGAGAGAGAGAGGGAGACACAGAATCCAAAGCAGGCTCTAGGTTCTGAACTGTCAGCACAGAGCCCAATGCCGGGCTCGAACTTACAAACTACAAGATCATGACCTGAGGTGAAGTTGGACGCTCAAACGACTGAGCCACCCAGGTGCCCCTGATTTCATACCGTTTTTTTTAATTTTTTTTTTTTTTTATGTTTATTTCTGAGACGGAGAGACACAGAGCATGAGTTGGGGAGGGGCAGAGAGAGAGGGAGACACAGAATCAGAAGCAGGCTCCAGGCTCCGAGCTGTCAGCACAACAGAGCCCGACGCGGGGCTTGAACTCACAAACTGTGACACCATGACCTGAGCCGAAGCTGGTTGCTCAACCGACTGAGCCACCCAGGTGCCCCTCAAACTTTTTTTAAACAAAGATTTTAAGCAAACTTTAAAGCTGCTTGTTTATTTATGTATATATGTATGTACGTACATGTGTAAGTAATCTCTATATCCAACGTGGGGCTCAAACTCATGACCCTGAGATCAGGAGTCACATACTCCTCCTACTGAGCCAGCCAGGCATCCCTGATTTTAAACTTTTTATCAGTTGATGTACCCTTATTATTATTATTATTATTATTATTATTATGAATCATAAACTCTCAAACTATCTGAATTCTCCCTTTCTTATAGGGTATGTTTTCTGTTTGCCCAGCATGTTGTTTCATAGGCACCTAAGTAGGTGATATATAGAAAAAAAAATATGTTGGGAATACTTTGTTATGCTTCACAGACAAAATCTCTTTAGTTTCCTGCCAGTGATACTCTAGTTTCACGTACTGCACTGTATTATTATGTTTTTAAAGTTTATTTATTTATTTTGAGGGGGGGGGTGGCGAGGGTGAGCACGAATGAGGGAGGGGCAGAGAGCGAGAATACCAAAAAGGCTCTACACTGGCAGTACAGAGCCAGATGCAGGGCTTGAACCCACAAACTGTGAGATAATAATCTGAGCCAAAATTCAAGAGTCGGACGTCTAACTGAATGAGGCACCCAAGTGCCCCCTCAATTCTTACTCTTGATCACCATTAAAATGCCTACCTTCTTTTACAGTTTATTTCCTAAATTTAGACCTGCCTGTTTAGTGCAGTTAACAACACAACAACCGAAATTGTTTAGTGGTACAGCTGTTAATGTTTTGTCAGGGGAAAGAAAACAGTTGTACTAAGTATTTCAAATAGAGGGGATTTAATACATCAATTTCGTATGCCAGCTGATTGATAGTCAAGAGGATGCTGAGGCAATCCGGAGATTAATAACCACAGGAAGCAACGAACATCCCTAATGCTGAAGAAATGAGAGAGAAGTGGTGGTGTTGCCAGACCTAGAAACTTGGAGGAAGGGTCTTTTGGGACTGTTGCTTACACTTCTGAGAAGGGAGTTTGGTCCTTGGATAACAGAAACTAGGTACGAGAACTAGATGAGGCTAAAGCCGGTACTTCAAATATCAAGTGTGCATACTGCTGCTGGCATTCTAATGGCTTTGAGAGGCTCTGATCTGAATGGAGGTGGTGTCTGGAGCAATGGAGGTAAAAGCAGCTTCCTACTTAGAGGGTAGGTTAGTGGTGAAAGACAATAGGTAAGTAACTGGCACATACAATGGTAAAAGGATATATAATTTCCTTACTAATAAAGAATAAGATGGAACCAGTAAACTCCAAGGATTCTTTTTTTTTTTGAAGGGGAGAGAGAGAGAGAGAGAGAGAAAGAGAAAGAAAGAATGAGTGAGTGGAGGAGGGACAGAGAAAGAGGGGGAGAGAGAGAATCCCAAGCAGTCTCCGCACTTGTCAGTGCAGAGCCCAACGCAGGGCTCAAATCCACGAACCAAGCTGTGAGATGATGACTTGAGCTAACGCCGTCAGGAGTTGGACACTCAACCAACTGAGCCACCCAGGTGCCCTTAAACCCCAGCGAATTTAGTAAATGTATGAAAGATGATAATGCCAAGTAAATGTGATAACATAGTAGGACTGTGAAATATGTTAGTCACTATATAATAATAATGAAGTTAAATTCCTCTATTAAACAGTGATTCAGATTGGTCAAAAACCAAAATTTAGGTATATGCATTTAAACATGATGCAGAAAGATTGAAAACAAATGTATGGAACCATTAATAGGAAAATGCTAATGAAAGGAACACAGACTTAAGCGACCTTTGCAAGTCAACATAGAATTCAAGGCCAAAAACTGTGGGAGAGAAATAATTCCTATAGTGCAAGATTCAATTTCTAGAAGATGTAACATCATGAACTCTTATTTTCTTAATTTGTTGAGAATATAAGGCAAATGTAAAATGAAATGATCAGATCCATAATTAATTAGTGTGGGAGAGTGACATCTCAGAGAAGTGGACAGACCCGCAAGTATAATCATGGAGATCAGGTGTTCATAAACTATGGACTAGGCGCAAAAGCTGGCCCCTCTCCTGTTTTTGGTACGTAAAGTTTTACTAGAACCCAACCGTAGTAATTTATTTATGAGTTTTGTTTTTGTGCTACAGCTGCAGAGTTGAATAGTTGCTAGAGATTGTATGGCCTGCAAAGCCTAAAATATTTACTGGCTGGACCCTTGTAAAAAAAAATTTGCCAACCTCTCACATAGATGAGCACACTTAAGCTCTAAAGATCAGCTGGTAAGAATTTGGGTTTTGTGGGTCGTATAGTCTTTTGCTTATTATTCTGCTCCCACTCTTTTCCCTTTCTTCTCTCCCCTTCTCTTCCGTCAGTCCCCTCATCACCCTTTTTCCTGGCTCCCCTCCTCCACCTTCTCCTTTTCCCTTTAAATATGTAGAAATCTTGTTTAGCTGTCCTTTCAAAAACATGCGCCAAGGCCATAGTTTGTCAATTTCTGATATAGCTAAATCACACAGATAGTAAAGTTGTTTTTATTTAAATCGATATAGCTTTACACATATATAAATTTTATATATATATGTATGTCAGCAGAAAAATAAATATATGGATGAGAAATTTTGGACATAGTTAATCATGAAAAAATGAGGGTATCAGTGACTTGAACATCATAAATATCAAACTTTAATAATATGTAGGTAACTTTTTAGTGATTCAACTAAAATAGAAGATTTAAAAACCAACTGATTATTTATTTTTTTAATGTTTTTATTTATTTTTGAGACATAGAGCATGAGCAGGGGAGGGGCAGAGAGAGGGGGAGACACAGAATCTGAAGCGGGCTCCAGGCTCCCAGCTGTCAGCACAGAGCCCGACGCGGGGCTCGAACTCACAGAGTGTGAGATCATTACCTGAGCCAACGTCTCATGTTCAACCGACTGAGCCACCCAGGTGCCCCCCCAACTGATAATTTAAATGAAATAATTTTAAATTTTTTAAAACACTTTGTTAACTAAGGTCATGCTTTTTATTTTTATTTTCTCAAATACTTAAGGGGCATTTACAAAATTTGATCATGTTAGGCTAAGAGAAAAATGTTAAATTTCAATCATATTTACATCCTTTCCTGAATATGTGACAGAATTAGAGCTTAATAACAAAAGAATAACAAAATCTAAGTTATATGTTTAAGCTAAAACTCTGAATAATTATTTTAACATAATTGTTGTTTAAAACAATTTTTTTTTATGTTTGTTTATTTTTGAGAGAGAGACACAGTGTGAACAGGGGAGGAGCAGAGAGAAAAGGAGACACAGAATCCAAAGCAGGCTCCAAGCTCTGCGCTGTCAGCACAGAGCCTGATGCAGGGCTCAAACTCAGAACCCACGAGCTCATGACCTGAGCCAAAGTTGGACACTCAACTGACTGAGCCATCCAGCCCCCCCCCCAATAATTATTGTTTTTTAAAAAAGTGTATCGGGGGGCTCCTGGGTGTCTCAATCGGTTGAGCATCCACCTTTACCTCAGTTCATGGTCTCATGGTTTGTGAGTTCAAGCCCTGCATCAGGCTCGCTGCTGTCAGTCCAGAGCCTGCTTTGGATCCTCTGTCCCCTCTCTTTTTGTCCCTCTCCCACTCACACTCTCTCTCTCTCAAAAATAAAGAAACATTAAAAAAAAAAATAAAAAAGCCTGTAAGAATTAGAATTTGTTTTAGTTGAACATAATTTTACACTTTGCATAATCTTAACATAATGTAGGAGTAGATAACAAAATCTGTTTATTTGGAAATTTTAAAATCTCTTGAATTAAAGATAAAACGAAAACAGAATGCTGTCTTTTGAAATGACAAATACCACTTTGTATAAGATTTTGTGAATCTTACTCATAAGCTTGATATGTTCTTCAGAGGAAATTGTATAGCCTTAAAGGCATATAGAAGATAGAAAAATTGAAAATAAATGGGTATGCCTGGGTGGCTCAGTTAAGCGTCGGACTCTTGACTTCAGACCAGGGTTCCTGGGTTCGAGCCCCATGTCTGGCTCTGTGGCTCTGTGCTGATGGTGCGGAGCCTGCTTAGGTTTCTAGCTCTCTCCTCTCTCTGCCATTTCCCCACTTGTACTTTCTGTCTTTCTCTCAAAATAAATAAATTGAAAAAAAAAAAGAAAGAAAAATTAATGAACAAATGATCTGAGTGGAAGATTGCTATATTGTACTTTGGGGCACTGTAAGTTTTCTTTAATGCATACCTATTCTTAGTGTACTTCTTGTTATGATGGTGTTGATTGTAAATACAGCTATAAATTGCCATAGTGCATTATCTGTTTTAATACAGAACTTTTGTGTAGTAACTGCCTTTCCTTATAATTATTTCCAGCTTTGAATTGGCCACCTTTTATCTGCTGTCATTTAGAATATGCTTTTGAGTTTAACAAACTTGATAATGGGTTCAGAAAATGTGTGTGTGTGTGTGTGCGCGCGTGTGTGTGTTAGCGAGAGAGAGAGAGAGAGAGAGAGAGAGAGAGAGAGAGAGAGAATATGTTTGCATGTCACTAAGGATTAGTGATATTGAACATCTTTGCATGTGCTTATTGGCCATTTGTATATATTCTTTGGAGAAATGTCCATTCAAGTCCTTTGCCCATTTTTTAATTGTTTTGTGTTGTTGCTGTTGAGTTACAGGAGTTCTTTATATGTTCTAGATCTCACTTCCTTATCAGATATATGCAGTCCTCAATTGCCTTTTCATACTGTTGATAGTGCCCTTTGCACAGAAATTTTGAATTTCGATTAAGCCTAATTTATCTGTTTTTTCTCTTGTTGCCTGTGCCTTTGGTGCCATAATGAAGAAGCCGTTGGCAAACCAGTTATTTTGTTAAACTAAATGTAGACTATTGAATTTCGTAGTAACTTTAAAATTTTTACGTATATAGAGATTTTGTCCTTTGGGAAAACAGTAGCAGGTTTAGAGAAAAAGGTCTTGGGTTACCAAGAGGAAAGGTAGGTTTAGAAGGAATGATAGATACACTTACTAGTGTATGAGTAACAGGTGCCAATAACAACTTTATCGGAGTGAGAACAATCACTAAAAATCCAGCTGCTTATGTTCAAAAAGACATAGAAGAATTCCAAGGCCTGTTAATAGAGTTCATAGAGTATATTAAGGTTCATGTTGGGAGTTAGGGAAGTTGGATACCGAAGTGATGACTCAGAAGCCAGCTGGCTTATTTACATAAGCATTTGGCAACTTTTAAGAAGGGAGGGAAGTGGCAGAAAAACTGGCAGCTAGCCAGTAGGTCAAGAAAATAAGTATCAGGAACCTAGATTATCTCTGCTTTTGAGAGTGATTATCTTTTAGCTTTTATAAAAGTGAAGTTAGGAAGATAGAAAACCAAAAGAGGGAAAAAAAACCCCACGTTTGAAATGCATACTAGAAAAGGGGAATATAAAACTTTGTACAATTTGCAGAAAAGGTAAAAGTTTTTTAAAGCCGGTTATATATAAAAGGCATCCTTCTTTGAATCTTAGTTTGACTTACTCCAAAAGCCTTAAGAAATGCAGATTTCTTGAAGAGTGGCTGTTTCTAGAGGGTCTTTGAAAAAGACTGTCTTACACTAGAAGCTGTTGCAACAACAGTCTCTAAAAGTAGATCTAATGCTGTAGGAATCAGAATAAAAAATTCTCCAAAATTTCAGTTCTTTTTTTTTTTTTTTAATGTTTATTTTTGAGTGAGAGCGCAAGAGAGACTGCATGCCTGCGTGTGTGATTGAGGGTGGGGTGAGAGATAGGATCTGAAGCTGGCTCGGTGCTGACAGCAGAGAGCCTGATTCAAGGCTCAAACTCTCAAACCACTCACTACATCATGGACTTGAGCTGAAATCCAGAGTCAGACGCTTAACTGACTGAGCCCCCCAGGTGCTCCCCAAATTTCAGTTCCTTAGCAGATACGGACAGTGGTAGGAAAGCCTGACTGTGGAAACATTTAGAAATAATTTTCACTAAAAGCTGTCCTTCCTAATATAGTTTGAATTATAACGGTATGAACTCGTATTTATTGTGTACTCCTCTTATCAGATTATTTGAAGATAATATCTTGGTGATAGATTACTCTATAGGCTAGAGTTTTCAGAGCATTTCTTAATTCACTTTATTTATTTTATCATTACAAGAACACTATAAGATGGATGTGATCATTCCTGTTTTATGTGCTGGAAGAGTGGAGTGGGGAAAAATGAAATGGTTTGCTTCAGGTACCTTAGGTAGCATTGGTAAGGGACCAGGTCAGTGTCCTCAGGTCCCAACTCTTGGCCTTCTTCCTTGTTTTCTCCTAATTCCCTTTAGTATTTTATTTTAGGTTTAGTTTAACAAACTGAGCTTTCATAAATACTTTGGGAATACAGCCACCACTTACAACTTTATTTTTATCAAACAGTAAAAACAGTCACCCAAACAACTTAAATTTGCTGCAAACGTGGGGCTTTAAAAAATTCAGTCACACAATATTTAAGCTCCTGATTCTTTTTTTTTTTAATTTTTTTTTTTTCCAACGTTTATTTATTTTTGGGACAGAGAGAGACAGAGCATGAACGGGGGAGGGGCAGAGAGAGAGGGAGACACAGAATCGGAAACAGGCTTCAGGCTCCGAGCCATCAGCCCAGAGCCCGACGCGGGGCTTGAACTCACGGACCGCGAGATCGTGACCTGGCTGAAGTCAGACGCTTAACCGACTGCGCCACCCAGGCGCCCCTTAAGCTTCTGATTCTTAAATGTAGAGCTGTACATCTAGATCTGGAATTCAAGAAGTTAGTGGAGGAGGAGGTAGTCCTGAGAAGCAGCAGGACCTAGAGTGAAGATTCTGTCCAGTGTGACGAATGAAGAGAATCAGGACTCTGGCTAGAAATGTTTTAGATGAAAAAGTAGGAGAAGATATCAGAAACTAAATGAAGATGGGAGGAATGGAGGGAGAAAAGTAGTAGAGATGTAGAAAGTACAGGAAGTGTAATGAATAGCTGACACAGATGTTACAAGCACAGAGGCAGCAGTACACAGATTGTAGAATGCCTTTGCTGCCTGGGAACTCAGTGATATCTCCTGGATAGACCGGTGCTTTTAGCCCAGTAACCTGGGGGAGCTGGTACTGAATTGTCATGCTGTATAGGGAAAAGCTGAACTTAGAACAGTACAGCTACTGTTGTGGGAAAGCAGGTAGCCTGTCAGATCTAGGTATATTGTGAAAGCCATTCTGTCATGAGTCCATCATTGTCTAGTGGAAGGTGACAAGCCATAGCATTTAAATGTTGATCTAAGTGTAAAGAATACAGAAATAGTGTTAAATTCAGACAGTGTTTTCTGTTGCACATAATGTCCCACTGCTCAGAAATGAGAAGAGTTATCAGTGGTTCTCATCCTGGCTGCCATTAGAACCTTCTGATGCCTGGGTCCCATTCTTCAGAGATTTGCATTTAATTGCTTGGGATGGGGCCCAGGTAATTGCCGTGTGAGACCAAAGCTGTGGAACAGGAAATACCCCTGCCTAAATGAGACTTCTTAGGTCTTCTTTGCTGGGAGCAGCTTTCAGTGAAAGGAACACTTTTAGATGACAGAAACATAATGAATTGGGCTATTTCTTAATTTAAGGATGGTGGCTTTGAGAAACCATTTCTATCTAGTGTCTACAGGAAACTGTTAATAACTTCATACTGGTAATATACTTTGCATCACAGTCTGTATTCAAATAGTTTTTACAGTATTGATAACGTATTCTGATTTATTTTGATGAGAGGGCAGAATTCTGTTCTGACAGGTGTTGTATAATTTACTCTTGTAATACAAGCAGAGTAAGAGCACATTGGTTGCAGGTGCTTTTGGCTTCAGTACAATCAAATCTTCCTGGATTTAAAGCTGCAGTACAGTTGTTTTCAAATTTTAAATGATAAGACTCCTTGTCTTGTATAATTAGTACAGTCGTCTGAACCATAAGTAAGTCCTTAAATCTTTGGTGGATGAAAATAGCCCTAAATGAAGTTTTCCAGAGGTGTCACTTTGCGGCTGTTTGCGTGGTGCTTTAATTGGCTAAACAGACCAGCTTTTTCCTGACTGGTACTGTTAACTTTTTTGTACAATTCAGCAAAAGTTTTTTTTTATAGGTACAAAACTAAGTAAAAAAGAGTCTGATATTCTGTTGTTGTATCTTTAGAGAGCTTGCTCTGAGGAAGGTTTATTTTGAGGAAGTGTCTGGGAATTTTTTCTTAATATTCCAGCTGTACTGTTGTCATGAATTAAATAATTAAGAGTTATTATTCATTCTTAATTATTGAATTCCTAAACTGGAAAAGTCCTTGATCAGGATACCATGACAGGGATTTAGGGTTTTAAAAACCAGTTCAGTAACATATGGAATATAGTATTCATTTCCTTTTCTGAGCAAGTGATTTCATTTTCTGGCCTGAATATTAAACATAATCAAACAAATTATTACTTTTATAAATAAATGATTATTAATTAATAATAAATTACTTAATATTATTAAACATAATATTAAACAAATAAGCTTTTATATAGAGTCATGGTGGTTAGGTACAAAGATATACTGTCTCTGAGTAACTGATTTTATATGTTAAGGTATTTAAAGAAATGTAATATGAGAAGTTAAGGGTCATTATTTTTTGCGCTGATTATTTCAGTTTACAGAATATGATGTGAAATCAGTTTGTCAAAATCGTCTCTTGCTAGAGTTCTGTTTATTATGGTAAATACTTCTAGTATTTGGTTAATAGGAATACTGGCAAGAAAGCGTAGCCGTTAGATGGATGTTGAATAATACAGAGTACACTTCAATGTGTGTAGGGTAATGCTCATTAAAGATCTATTTTTGAGGTAAGAAAGAGTGATTGGATCGTGTGAATGCAGAGTGAGACACGTATTATGACTTAATGAACAGTTGAATTGCCTAAAACATTCGTTTAAAAATGTCCAAAAGCCGCAATTAAGGAAGAGCAGTGTTTGTGGGAGATAGCATTTAAAATAGATTCCTTTAAATTTTCTAACAATCATGTGTCTGATGTTGAGAAGAGATTCCGTTCAGAGGTGATTACTCTCTGCTGGAGCATTTCTGAAGAGTCCTCGAGGATAGCCCACCAGTTGAACAGTGATCGAGTCCTAGCAAGATTTTCTCTATCAGTGGAACTTAAAAAAAGAGATTGATCCTGTTCTCTTCCCATATTTTTTTCTGAGGCAAGGAGCTCCACCCCCACATCCGCACTATAAACCACAGGAGCGAATTCTCAGTTTGCTGAGTGACCTGAGCTGAAGTTGGACACTCAAGTGAAGTTTTTTGTTTTAGTGTGTGTGCTGCCGAAGCGAGCACAAATGAAGTTTCTTTTTAAAGACACAGACCTGGTTATGAATCCCAGTTCTACCTCTTATTAATTATGATAACTTGTGGGGTGCCTAGGTGGTTCAGTCAGTTAAGCGTCTGACTCTTGGTTTCAGGTCAGGTCATGATCTCACGGTTTGTGGGACTGAGCCCTGTGTCGTCAGGCTCTGTGCTGACAGTGTAGAGTCTGCTTGAGATTCTCTCTCCTTCTCTCTGCCCCTGTGAATCCCTCCCCAGTAAATAGATAAACTTAAAAAAAATTATAAGAACTTGGATGTTAAACCTCCTTCCAAATGGAACTTCTTGGTTTTCCCAGGACTATACAAATTATGTTTATATTATATGTAGTCTGTTAAGTGTGCCACACGCAGCATTGTCTAAAACAAACAATGTATATAACTTTAATTTAAAATGACTTTAGGGGCGGGGTGCTTGAGTGGCTCAGTTGGTTAAGCTTTGACCTGGTTGACCTTGGCTCAGGTCATATTCTCATGGTTCATGAGTTTGAGCCCCTTATCAGGCTCTGTGCAGACAGTTCAGAGCCTGGGACCTGCTTCAGATTCTGTGTCATCCTCTCTCCCTGCATTCCCCCACTCATTTTCTGTCTGTCGGTCTCTCAAAATAAATACACGTTTAAAAAAATTTTTTTTTAAAGACTTTAGGGGCTCCTGGGTAGCTCAGTAGGTTGAGTGTTGAACTCTTGTTTTCAGCTCAGGTCATGATCTCGTGGTTTGTGGGTTCAAGCCCCATGCTGGGCTCAGGGCTGGCCGTGTGGAGCCTGCTTGGGGTTCTCTCTCTCTCTCTCTCTCTCTCTCTCTCTCTCTCTGTCCCTCCCCCGCTCGTGCTCTCTCTCAAAATAAATAAAAAATTTAAAAATAATTAAAAAAAAGACTTTATTCCTATGAAGAATTGCTAACCATTTTCTGAGCTTTCAGTGAGTCGTAATTACTCATACAGATCATGATAACAAATATAATAATGAAAATGTTTGAAATACTGTAATATCAAAAAGTGACACAGAGACACAAAGTGAGCATAAGCACTGTTAGACTTGCTTGATGCAGCACTGCCACAAACCTTCTGTTTACAAAAAAAACAGTATTTGCCAAGTTCAGTAATGTGAAGGGCAATAAAACAAAGTGTGCCTGCCCCACAACACAGGCTGGTGTGAGAGTTCAGTTGAATGATGAACGTAGAGCCCCTGAAATCCCAGTAAGTGTACGTTGGCATCTCCTATGCTATGATAGTTTTGGAGTATTTAACGTTGTTTTTTAAATTTGTTTTTATTTACCCACTCTTGTGGGTTTTTTTTTTTAACGTTTTTATTTAAATTCCAGTTAGTTAACATACAGTGTTTTATTAGTTTCAGGTGTACAATATAGGGATTTAATACTTCCATATATCACCTGGTATATATGACATCGTGTGCTGTCCTTTATCCCCATCACCTGTTTCTCCCATCCCCCCCCCCCCCCCCCCCCCCCCGCCTTGCCTCTGGGAACCATCTGGGACTTTTTCTAAACCCTTTAGTATCATCTCATAACTGTTCATCAGTGCTGAAAATCAGTCCTTGCTACATAGGCACTTATATCATTAAGTATTGTTGTCTTATATTGTAAAAGAGTTTATTAGTTTGACTATTTTTTATTTGACTATATTATTTATTTCCCCAGCAGAATTATTTAAAAAAAAAAACAAACAAACACAACTTACACCTCAGGCAAAGCTGATATTTAAAGTGGTTTAGAAATCCCAGGGTAACTCCTCAGAACGCCATGGTGATGACCTTGATATTACCTACAAACATAGTGAGGTTCATCTGTGAACTTTTCCAGAAATCATTTAGCAGTGTTAACTGTCAGGCAAACATTACAGTACAGGAAAAGGAAAAATTCTGTCCTAGTAGCACATCTGTTATTTGCTTTGAGAAGCAATCCTCTTTGCATTATGATGTGTTTGGGGAAAAGTCCAAGTGCACAGTTCTGGTTTATGCGTGCTCTGTTTTATTTTGTGAAGTGTATTATGGCCTCTCACTGGTTCTTTACAGTCTTCTCTTTCTGCTGTTCGTTCAGTGGTCTGTAGAATCCTTAGCAAAAGAAATTAAAAGTGGTATCTGATCTATTGTTCAGTCTTTTATTAGAATTAACTCTTTTATAGGGTTTGAGATGAAAAAATTTGAAAATCATACCTGAAATGATGACATGGCATTTCTGTAAAGTTTATCTGTTTTCTCCCTTATTGTAAATCAGTATCATAAAACATTTATTGTAACAGATGAAATGTTTTCCTAACTACATCAACATCAAGGCAAGAATTGTTTTGCCTCAAGACAGGAATGGGAGAAGTGGGGTGGGGGTGCCTGGGTGGCTCAGTCAGTTAAGCGTCCCACTCTTGATTTTGGCTCAGGTCATGATCTCACAGTTGGTGGGTTTGAGCTCCTCATTGGATTCTGCCCCACAGTGTGGTGCCTGCTTGGGATTCTCTCTCTCTCTCTCTCTCTCTCTCTCTCTCTCTCTCTCTCTCTCTGCCCCTCCTCTGCTCATGAGCTTTCTCTCTCTCTCTCTGTCTCTCTCAAAATAAATAAACTTAAAAAAAAAGTGGTGTAGAGGAGAGATGATACACTATTTATTAGTATTTGGGAAGATTAGTTGTATATATACTGTTTTCGCCGAAGGTTCATTCAGATTTATCCCAAGTCGTCTATTAGAGCCATCCTTTGGATTTAGACAGACTTTGATTTATAACATATGTATTTTTTTAATGCTAATTTATTTTTGAGAGAGTGCGAGCAGGGGAAGATCTTTGCATGACTCTATTATCTTCCTGGATTTTTATGAGAATGAAAAATTGGAGGAAATTAAATTTTTTATAGGACAATGCCTGTGCCCAGTGTTATGGCTGTAAGACAATGTTAGAGGTGACTTAAGATACAGGAGTCCATATAGCTTATTGTCGTAAATAGGATCTATGTGGTTTGAGTTCTCTTTGAAACTTTTTTTTTTTTTAACATTTATTTTGAGAGAGGGAGAGAGAAAGAGAGACAGAGTATGAGTGAGGTAGGGGCAGAGAGAGAGGGAGACACAGAAGTTGAAGCAGGCTCCAGGCTCTGAGCTCTCCATATAGAGCCCAACATGGGGCTTGAACTCACATACAGGGAGATCATGACCTGAGCTGTTGTGGGACACTTAACCAACTGAGCCACTCAAGAGCCCCTCTTGAAAGCTTTTTTAATGTTTATTATGTGTTTTGAGAGAGGGAGGGAGGGAGGGAGGGAGGGAGAGAGAGAGAGAGAGAGAGAATGAATGAATGAATCCCAAGAAGGCTTCATGCTGTTAGCGTGGATCCCATCTGGGGGCTCAAACTCAGAAACCATGAGATCATGACCTGAGCCAAACTCAAGAGTTGAACACTTAATCAACTGAGCCACCCAGGTCCCTTCTTTTTTAAACATTTTTCTTTTTTTTAAGTTTATTTATTTATTTTGAGAGAGTGTGGGTGAGCAGGGGAGGGGTAGAAAGAGAGGGAGAGGGAGAGGGAGAATCCCAGGCAGGCTCTGGGTGGTCAGTGTGCAAAGCCCAATGTGGGGCTCACTCTTGTAACTGTGAGATCATGACCAGAGGCAAAATCAAGAGTTGGACGCTTCACCGACTGAGCCACCCAGGAGCTCCTAAACCTTTTTAAAAGCTGTTTTATTGACTATATGGCCTTCTACTTACAGAGTTTACTATTAAGATGATGTGGTTGAGTAAATAGCAAAATTTTCTTAGTAAGCCATTCTTCCCACAAATATATGGATGCCAGATATTTGCATAGTTCATACCGTGTGCTAGGCACAAATGGTTGTTTTTGGAAAAGGTCATCTTACAAAGTTAAAGGAAGATATTTTCCTTACAAACTTCCAACTCTGTATTTAAGCCACTTATTTCGAGATGATTAAATATGCCAAGGTTTATGTGACTTAAATATTCCAAAATTTACATGACTATTCTTTAAGGTCCAGAATAGGCCTAGAATCAGGAAACTTGCTGTCTACTATTTATTTGCTTATCTGCTTGTAATTTTATTCCATAGCAGAGTGCCTGTAGAGTCTCTGCTAGTGAACCTACTGGGAATGTCCTGTTATCAGGTTTCTTCCTTACCACCCTTTCCTTGAATTCTCACCCTCCTTCTGTCTCCTTACTCTCTGAAATTTAGGTAACTTACTTTCCTAGGAATCCTTCAAGTGGATCTTACTTGTTTTCTTACATTCTTCATATTTTGGGAGGCAGGCTTAATGAGCACTGTTCTGACCCTTCACTACTCTCTCTGGGTCCTTGCCCTTGACATGTGCAGTAAATGCATATACTGCTCTCTTATTGATATCACCCCTAATTGTGCTAGGCAGATTTCCCCATTTGAGGATTTTAGCATTTGGTTCAGAATTTACTTGTCCACTTTGCTTTCTGCCATCTACCTTGAAGACTTCTAGAATTCATTTTTGGCCTTTACAACCATTGCTGTGGACTCTGGGATTCAGCCTCCCTTTTTTCACTTCCTCAGAGCAACCATATGTGGATACATATAGAACAACCCATATGAAAAAGTCTGGACCTGCATTGTCCAATATGATAGCCACTAGAGCCACCTGGGGCTTTTGAGCACAGGAAATAGCTAGTGCAAATTGAGAAGTGCTAGAAATTATAAAATAAACCAAATGTCTCAGTTTTTATAATGCATACAGGTTGAAATTATGGGTATATTTGGTTAAATAACATATTACTAAGATTAATTTTGCCAGTTTATTTGTACTTTTTCTAATGTGGCTACCAGAAAATTTTAAATTACTCATATGGATTGTATTTCTGTTGAAGAGGACCAGTCTAGATCTGGTCTGTGCCTAGAATTTTTCTGGTTCTAAGTTTTTGAAAATCTTAAATTTCTCTGAGCAGCATAGCCTTCATCTTCTGCCTTTCCCTATTCAGTTTTATTTGCCACCTACAACCCTTAAATTCTGTAATCCCTTTTGATTCTGTGTGACAAGCCCATTCCAGCTTTTACATTCCTTTTGTTTAGTCTTGATCCTATCATTAATCATTAATCCCTAGGTCCCTTTCTTTTCTTAGTTTCTTTTTTTTGCCAATCCCCATCCCTGAGTCAGCCTAACTTATCAGGTGTTTTCCTCTATTCTGGCCCCCAGGATGTAGGGTTCTGCTGTAGAAATTCAAATACCTGTGTTGATGGAATTTATAAAAAATTTATATTAGTACAGCTGGACTAACCTAGACTAAGGTGTCATTTAGCCGATCTGTAATCCTTTACTCATCCCTAACTGACTTGCAGTTCTATCCGGCACTGTGCATTTATCCGCACTTTGCCGCCAACATCCGGAATAGTACATATGTGCCGTATAGCTCCAGACGTTATGCGTTGTGGAAGCCCAGCCCCACCATTTCTAATCCTTCTGCTTACTTTTGTTTAAGTCCCTACTGTTTGAAAAATTATTATGAAATACATAATCTTATAAGAGAGTTAATATAACATGTTCAGTTTGAAAGTACAATAAGAAAATAACTGACCACCACTTACCTGAAGAAGTCAATTACCAGTATGCTTGAAGCTCTCATGTACTTCTCCTTTCTCCCTACAGGTAACATTATTCTGAATTTTATTGTAATTGATATTTGTTTCACCACTTGTGTTTGTTTCCTTATACTTCATGGGTGTCTGCAGAATGAAGTTCACATTCTGATTTAGCCATTTATATATGTGACCTTGGTCAAGTTACTTTATTTCCTCTGAACCTCTTTTCCTTTTTCCTCTTCTTCTTTTTTAAAAAAAAATTTAATGTTTATTCATTTTTGAGAGATGGAAAGAGACAGAACCTGAGTGGGGGAGGGGCAGAGAGCGAGGGAGACACAGAAACCGAAGCAGGCTCCAGGCTCTGAGCTGTCAGCACAGAGCCCGATGTGGGGCTTGAACTGTCAAACTGGAAGATCATGACCTGAGCTGAAGTCTGACACTTAACCAGCTGAGACCCGCAGGTGCCCCCCCACCTTTTTTTGGTCAACTCTACCCTCAGTATGGGGTTGGAACTCACAACCCTACTATAGTCACCTGCTGAGCCATCCAGGTACCCCTTTTCTTATTTTTACAATCATTTACTTCATAGAGGTTGTGTATAATTAGTTAGATATGTGCCTGGTAGTAAATAGACTTTCAGTAAAGGGAGCAGAGGTCCCACCTTTTCAGAAGCTCTATCTTTTTAGTTCCTCTTTCAAGTATGTTTATTTCAAGTTGATTTCTGTTATTTGGTCTTGTATTATCCTAGGTGATCTCATCCCCTCTGTTTGCAAGGACTGTTTGTTGGTTTTATTCTGCTGATTCCTAGATCCCTCTCTGTAGATGACTTTGCTCTGTATGTATCTAATTGCTCTCTATGCATTTGTACCTGAGGGTTTCTTCCAACAGTTAAAACTCAACATAATACAATTGAATTTCATCATTTTTTCATCGAAAGAGGGAGGAAACAGCTAATGAAAAGAAAGACATAAAGTGAAAATAACCTTGGTGTGTTTGAGGGAAATAAATATGGACAGTGTGCCTCGAGAGTAAGGGGATATGAGGTGAGGTCCAAGGGGTCGCCTGGGACCCAGTCATTTTTGGCTTTATAAGCATCCTTAGCTACCCATCCTCAAATCTTAGAATGTCAACTTCCTTACCTCTTATATCTAGTTGCTGAAAGTCATGCTATTTCAGTGTACTAATTATCTCTCAAATCTGCCTCCTTTGTCTTGATTCCTTGTGCGAGGCCAGATTCTTAATCATCGTGTACGTAGGTAGACTCTTGCAGTAGTTTTGTATCTCTGACGCAGATCTCTTCTCGAGGACTCGTTACTGTTGCAATCGTTCTTTTTATTTAACAGATCCAATGATACCGCTCCTGGGGTTCCTTTCAAGGTAAAATCCTTACTTATCTTGACACATCTTTTCAGTCTGGCCCAATCTAATTCTGTGGCTTCCTGCCGCACCTGCCACTATGCTCTGGCATTACTGACCTGTTTCAGGGTTCAGCAGATAAGCCCTGCTTTCCCAAGACTTCATGTTTGTGTTCTGTTCTACTCATTGTTTTGCCTCCGCATGGTACCCCTTTTCCTCCTGTGGCTGATTGCCCTCACCCATTCATCCACTGTGGAACTGTTACCTGTGAAGGCTCTCTGGAATCTTCTCCAGGGAAGGAATTAATGTCTTTGCTTTGCTTCTTGACCTGGTATTCACACGCCTTATAACGTTTTCTATATTCTCTTACAGTTGAGTTAGGTAACTTATAAACTCCTTGAATATAGGAACCATGTCTTCTTTACCTTTATTTCTGGGATTCCAGTTGATGCTGAATAAAAAATTGTCAAATTGCTACATTTTAAATAATGTATGGTTTGAGGGTTTATTTATTTCATTCCAATTTCGAGTGAAATGCTTTTGTGTGTTTAATGGTTTCCATTGATGGTACTACTAATTAGAATCGGCAGAGGAAAGAAAATCTGAAGTAGTTTTGCCCTTGAGGCCTTGTTATTTTTAAGAAGAGTCAAAAACTTAAAATACTTCATTTAAGGATGCTTCCAAAAGAAAACCTAAGGTATGTGTTGGCAAGTTCAACATAAGCACAAGCTATATGGATTGTGCAGTGTTCGTTGCCTTCTCCCCCCGGTCTCCTAGAGAGACATGTTTTTCTCCAAAATAGCCCTGACCTAATTGATTTGAAGCTTGCTAGCCTAATTAGCCTCCTGTTTTTGCCTGTCTTTGTTTTTGTATTGTCAGGAGCACTTGGTGTATTGGTTGCGGTGGAGATAGGACCATGTGATTCCTAAAATGAGCTTTATCGTATCAGGGAACTGTAACTTATTAGTGGGAATGGGAGAAGACACCAAGTGTTGTGGTAAGACAGAAATTTCCATGGAGTTCCTGGGAGCAGGAAGATTATTGGTGGGTGACTCAGCTGTTTTCTACGCCTGTCTCATGTGACTGAGAGTGCATGACGTCTGTTTATTCTCGGCAGAGTAAGTATGAGAGGAGTCACATTACACAGCAGGCACAATGTTTACTTAACCAGCTCTGTGATGATCTAAAAATAGCTTATGGGGATTTTTGTTTTCTTACTGCATTTGGCATCATAAGACAGAAAAATCATAATGCAGACCCAATGGCAAGGGCTTTTACTTATAGATAATTTTGAATAAATTGTTGGCCAGTGCTGTTTCAGTTCTCTCGTTGAAAGATGAATGCTTTGGTATAAAGCTTAAATAAAAGGTTAGGAAAATAAGAAAGCCTTCTAATTATCCATAAAATAATTCTGCACAATTGCATTTGAGCTTATATTCTGGACAGATGGACAGTTTCTGTGCCTCAGGTATCTATGTGCTAGCGTTTTACACAGGAACTTTTTTTCCTTTTTGTGAGGTTATAGCAAGTATCTTTTTCAGATGGACATGTTAGTGTGGTATATATTTGCTGGATTTTATGTTAATATTAAATTATGATGGTAATTCTTTTCACGTTGATTTTCCTGTTTTACTCACTCTGTATTCAAGATTTGTGCCATCACATACTGTAATTGGGGTGTTCAGTGTGTCAGTGTTGTTATTATTGCCCCGTGTACCTATTTACATGCTTGGCTCTCAAGGAGAAAGCACTTGGAAGTCTCAGTGTATGTAATCATCATCATCTGTTCATTTGTCTGGGAAGCAGTGAGTCACTGTGATTTATTCGTTTTGACATCTGAGTGTTCTTGTTCTTGGAGGTACATCATTTGTGCAGCATATGAACTTGCATCTCTGAGATTATTTCCAAAGGGAAAAGAAACTGGATTCATGAAGAAGAAATAAATGCCACCTTTCTATGTACAATAATGTTTAAGTGAGTGGGAATATTTGATTGGTCTAGGAGCCTGTAAAATTACATTACTTAATGATGCTTGATGCTCTATATAAAGTGGGAAATACATACATAACCTTTTTACAGTTGATGAAAAAATGACTGGAGTATTCAGCAATTATTGCACTTTCTGTGTTTCAAAAAAATATTAAGTAAACATGGGAGGTTTTAAGTTTTTATTTTCAGTATTACACTGTTAGAATACTTAGTAGGATTTCTATTTTGGCATCTCTTTACTTGGTACAATCACTAGAAATTTAATATGCCTGGTATGGCATAATACAATAGATAGCCTCTAATTTATGGCATGTAAATTAGGCCTGACTTGAACACCATTGGAAGGTAATTCCAGCAGTTTCACTGGCCATATGTGTGTGATCCCATACCTGCCCTCATCCCAATAGATAAATAACAAGTTGGTCGTTTCTCAGTGGGCTTGAACACCTAAGGACAAGCCATGATGCTTGGGCATGTTCTGAAGAACAAATAAGAAAATGATTTCAAGTGAGCTCAGCTATTTCACAGGAGATAAATTCAGATTTAGCGAAAGAGAAAGTAGTTTTCCAGTTCCTGTCATATTGGCAGTTGCAATAGATGCTTCACAGAACCTGATTGCCGTGCAGACACAATGTTTGCCTCTGTAGTGGAGGAATTATTTGTTTCCTTTAGTCACTTGTAGTGTTTCTCAATGTCCAGGGACATGGGGCTGTTTTTATTTTCTAATAATACCTCTCGCTTTGGGAGGTAGGAAGATCTGTATTTTGGTTTGGTCTGATTCTCCTTGTTACTCTCCTTCCTTGGAAATAAAAGGTAAGAATTTGGGTTTTTTTCCTTCACTGAAACAGAGGAAAGGCATTGTGTCTTGTTTTGTTACAAAAAGTTTTTTTAAATGTTTATTTATTTTTGAGAAAGAGAGTGCAAGCAGGTGAGGGGCAGAGAGGGGGAGACACAGAATCCAAAGCAGGCGCCAGACTCTGAGCTTGAAGCACAGAGCCCGACGCGGGGCTCGAACTCACGGACTATGAAATCATGACCTGAGCCAAAGTCAGATGCTCAACCTACTGGGCCACCCAGGGGCCCCTGTTTTTTCTTTTTCTAGTTAAAGTTAACTTGTTGATTTGAGATCTTTTTTATTTTTTTTTTAAATGTAAACAGGTAAATAAATTTCTTTCAGTGCCGTTTTTGTTGTATTCTGTTTTGATATGTTGTCTTTTTCATTTGTTTTAAGATATTTTCTAATTTCCTTTGTGATTTTTTTCTTTGACCCATTGGTTGTTGGAGAGTGTGCTGTTTAATTTTCATATCTTTGTGTATTTTCCATCTGCTATTGATTTCCAGTTTTATTCCATTGTAATCTGGAAAAATAGTTTTCAGAATTCATGGAGACTTGTTTTGTGGCCAAACTTATGGTTTGTCTTGGAGAATGTTCCATGTGTACTTCAGAAGAATATTTATTCTGCTATTGTTGGATGGTGCGTTTTGTATGTCTTTTAGGTCCAGTTGGTTTGTAAAAGTAAGTCCTGTATTCCTTATTGATCTTCTGTCTGGTTGTTCTGTCAGTTATTGAAAATGGGGTGTTAAAATCTCCTATTACAGAACTATTTCTCCCTTTAATTCTGTCACTAGTTGCTTCATTAATTTAGGAGTTATGATATACTTGTGCATGTGTGTTTATAAGTGTTATATCTTGGCATTGCCTCATTATAATGTTCTTTATGTCTTATAACAATTTTTCAAATTTTCTAAAAATTTTAACTTCAGTAGAGGTAACATACAATGTTCTATTAATTTCAAGTGTACAATATAGTGATTCAACACTTCCATACATCACCTGGTGCTCATCACAACCTGTAACAATTTTTGAATTAAAGTGTATTTTGTATGATATTAGTGTAGCCACATCTGCTCTCATTTGGTTGTTACTTGCATGGAATAGTTTTTCCTCTTTTCACTTTCAATCTATATGTGTTCTTAGGTCTAAAGGGAATCTTCTATAGAAGGAGGAGGGGCAGAGAGAGAGGGAGAGATCCTAAGCCAGCTCCATGCTGACAGCAGAGAGCCAATGTGGGCTCAAAATCACAAACCACAATATGGTTAGCCAACTGAGCCACCAAGGTCCCCCCCAAACCTGTCTTCTGATTGAAGAGTTTAATCCACTTATATTTAAAGTAATTACTGGTAGGAGAAGAATCACGTTGCCATTTTGTTTGTTTGTTTGTTTGGTTGGTTTTGTTTTTAAGATTGTATTTTTAGGTAATTTCTATACCCAGCATGGGGCTTGAATTTACAACCCTGGGATCAAGAGTGGTATGCTCTACAGCTGAGCCAGCCAGGCGCCCCATTTAAAATTTTCTTTATGACATAACTCTTATTATTTTTTCAAATCATTTTCCCCTTGCTGTCTTTCTAGTTGAGTTTTTGTAGTGTCATGTTTTGATTCCCTTCTCATTTCCTTATTGTGTAAATTCTGTAGATATTTTCTCTCTGATTACCATGGGAATTATATGTAACATCTTAGGTTACAGCAATCTATTTTAAACCGATACAACTTAACTTACAAACAAATTACAAATATTCTACTTCTTTACACCTCTGCCTCCTCCCGTTTTTCTGTTATTGGTGACACAGATAACATCTTTCTATATTGTGTATCCATTAACAGGTTTATAATTAGTTTTATGCTTTTGTCTTTTAAATCTTATAAATTTTTTTTTTTTTAACGTTTATTTATTTTTGGGACACAGAGAGACAGAGCATGAACGGGGGAGGGGCAGAGAGAGAGGGAGACACAGAATCAGAAACAGGCTCCAGGCTCTGAGCCATCAGCCCAGAGCCCGACGCGGGGCTCGAACTCACGGACCGCGAGATCGTGACCTGGCTGAAGTCGGACGCTTAACCGACTGCGCCACCCAGGCGCCCCGTCTTTTAAATCTTATAAACTAATATAGAGTTATGAGGCATAAGAACAATAATATAGGTATTTATATTTGCCCGTGAATTTAACTTTACTAGAGAACTCTATTTTTTCCTGTGGCTTCCAGTTACTGCCTAGTATTTCTTTTGTTTCCACTTCAAGGACTCCCTTTAACATTTCTTGTGGGACAAGTCTTGTAATGAACTTTCCCAGCTTTTGTTCATCTGTAAATTTCTCTTATTTTTGAAGGACATTTTTGAGGGACGTAGAATTTTCATCTGGTAGGTTTTTTCTTTCAACGGTTTCATTATATAATGTGTCTCATTTGGAGTTTATTGAGCTTCCTGTATTTTTATGTCCTTGTCTTTCTTCGCATTTAGGGTATTTTCAGCCATTATTTTTTCAAATATGGTTTCTGCCCGTTTCACTTTTCTCCCTATTGATTTTTTTCAATAGGTTCCTTAGGTTCTCTTTACTTTTCTCCTCCTCTTCCTCCTCCCTGCCCCCTCACCCTTCCCACACTTAGTAATTTCAAAGGTCCTCTGTTCAAGGTCACTGATTCTTTATTCTGCCTATTTAAGTCTGCTATTGAATCCCTTTAGTGAATTTTAAAAATCCAGTTATTGGGTTTTTCTACCCCAGATTGTGATTCTTTTTTACAATTTCTCTTTGTTGATGCTCTCATTTTGTTTATGTATTGTTTTCCTGGTTTTCTTAGGTCTCTGTGTTTTCCTTCATTCTATTGAGCCTATTTAAGACTGTTTTAAGTAACTCCAAAGTCTATGTTTCTTTAAGGTTGGTTTCTAGAGATTTATTCATTTGAATGCGCAGTATTCCCCTGTTTATGTGTATGCCTTATAAATTGAACATTTGAAAAACGGCCACACCTCCTAATATTTGCCGCCTGGGTCCTTGCAGGGGAAGGCCGTCACTCACCAGTCCAGTGTGAAGGCTTAAAGATCTTCACAAGCATTTTCTGTTCATACATCTTCCTTGGGCCTGTGTGTGTGGTTTCCCTCCAGTTCTACTATATCCATGGCTACTATTAAATGTTGTAAATTCCTGAAGGGTCTTCTCTGCCTGGTATCTCCTGCCCCCGATGCCTACAGGTCTGAAGTCTCCCTGCAGTTCTCAGCTCAGCTAGTGTGACTGCTTTCTGCGGGACTCCAACCTGATATTGACACTATGCCACTGTTCCCATCAGTGCTCTGAGTATGGCGAGACAGAAACCAGTTTCGTAGGCAACCGCTAGGTAAGCCAAGTCAGAACGTTATGAGCAAGTTCCATTCTTTCTCTCTGTCCCAAGGGAGAAACTGGCAGTTGGGTGGCTTCCTCCAGACTGTGCCATGCCAAGGGAGGGGTTTGGTAAAGGGCAGGCAAAAACACCACTCCATTTCCTATCCTTTTGAGTGTGGTTGTGTAGAGCCAAGGAACACAGTTCTCACAAGATTGAAGGTGCCTGGAAACAGGGGATGATCAATTATTTTAGGTTCACAGTAAAATGCTTGTGGAGATATGAGAGAGTAAAAAACTGTTCCGCAGTCATCAGGAATGGCAAGTGTTTTTTTGTTGTTGGTTTTTTTGTTTTTGTTTTTAGGAAAAACTTAAGGATAGGGAAATGGAGTATGTGTTTAATATTTTCATAGCAAGAGGAGGACCACTGTCAACTTTAGTCTTTTTTTTTAATTTAATTTAATTTTTTAAATTTACATCCCAATTAGCATATAGTGCAGCAATGATTTCAGTAGTAGATTCCTTAGTGCCCCTTACCCATTTAGCCCGTCCCCACTCCCACAACCCCTCCAGTAACCCTCTGTTTGTTCTCCATATTTAAGAGTCTCTTATGTTTTTCCCCCTCCCTGTTTTTATATTATTTTTGCTTCCCTTCCCTTGTGTTCATATGTTCTGTCCTGTTATCTGTTATCTGTTATCTGTCAAAGTCCTCATATGAGTGATGTCTCATGATATTTGACTTTCTCTGACTAATTTCACTTAGCATAATACCCTCTAGTACCATCCACGTAGTTGCAAATGGCAAAATTTCATTCTTTTTGATTGCCAAGTAATAACTTTAGCCTTAATCTAGGTCAGTGTTTTCAAATGTTTTGGTTCAGGGCCTCTTTATACTCTTAAATAACTCTTTGGGATTTGCAGTATTTTTTTCATGTTTCATCTATTAATATTTGCAATGTTAGGAGTTAAAACTGAGGAGTTTAAAAGTATTTACTTTAACATAAAAATAAAGTTCACTTATTGTGGAGATCAATAATATGTTTTTATGTGCAAATATTTTCTAAGACAAAAATATTGATGAGAAAAGTTGTATTATTTACAGTTTTGCAAATCTTTGTAATACCTGGCTTAATAGAAGCGAGGTGGAATCTCCACCCGAAAAACAAATAACCCAGTGAAGAAATGGGCAGAAAACATGAATAGACACTTCTCTAAGGAAGACATCCGGATGGCCAACAGGCACATGAAAAGATGCTTAACGTCGCTCCTCATCAGGGAAATACAAATCAAAACCACACTCAGATATCACCTCACACCAGTCAGAGTGGCCAAAATGAACAAATCAGGAGACTATAGATGCTGGAGAGGATGTGGAGAAACGGGAACCCTCTTGCACTGTTGGTGGGAATGCAAATTGGTGCAGCCACTCTGGAAAACAGTGTGGAGGTTCCTCAAAAAATTAAAAATAGACCTACCCTATGACCCAGCAATAGCACTGCTAGGAATTTACCCAAGGGATACAGGAGTACCGATGCACAGGGGCACTTGTACCCTAATGTTTATAGCAGCACTCTCAACAGTAGCCAAATTATGGAAAGAGCCTAAATGTCCATCAACTGATGAATGGATAAAAAAATTGTGGTTTATATACACAGTGGAGTACTACATGGCAATGAGAAAGAATGAAATATGGCCCTTTGTAGCAACATGGATGGAACTGGAGAGTGTTACGCTAAGTGAAATAAGCCATACAGAGAAAGACAGATACCATATGGTTTCACTCTTATGTGGATCCTGAGAAACTTAACAGAAACTCATGGATGGGGGAGGGGAAGGGAAAAAGAAAAAAAAGAGGTTAGAGTGGAAGAGAGCCAAAGCATAAGAGACTCTTAAAAACTGAGAACAAACTGAGGGTTGATGGGGGGTGGGAGGGAGGGGAGGGTGGGTGATGGGTATTGAGGAGGGCACCTTTTGGGATGAGCACTGGGTGTTGTATGGAAACCAATTTGACAATAAACTTCATATATTGAAAATAAAATAAAATATTGTTTTCAAGGAAAAAAAAAGAAGTGAGGTGGAATCTCATATGTGGTTCTGCGCTCTACTTGTTGCAATATATTAGCTGAAGTATAAAGAAAATACAGTATTACACAGGTGTGTAGTTGGGAAAGGGAGACATTTTATGCAAGTTTTTTCAGAAATGTGTGATAATCCTTTGATGCTGTGTTAAACTCAGTAAATGGTAATTTCTTAAACATTAGTTACATTGTTGAATCTGAATCCATATTATTGAACTTTTGGTACTCTGGTATGTTAAAACCTGCTGGTCTGTCTTGAACTTGAATTAATTATTTGGTATTATATGATTTTGTAGCATCACATATTGGTCATTTGAAAAATATTGCTTCACTGAGTTATACACATAATTTGTATTAGTTTAAAAAATCACATTCTCCTTATAAAGTCTTACACATTGGGAGGCGCCAAGCTCATGGTGACAGATACATATTTTCAGTAGTCTAATTTTTATTTCTTGACTTTAACTTTATTATTGGTAACAAATCCTTTTCATTTTCCTTGATGTGACAGGCTCGTTTTGTTCATTTTTTTTTTCAACGTTTATTTATTTTTGGGACAGAGAGAGACAGAGCATGAACGGGGGAGGGGCAGAGAGAGAGGGAGACACAGAATCGGAAACAGGCTCCAGGCTCTGAGCCATCAGCCCAGAGCCCGACGCGGGGCTCGAACTCACGGACCGCGAGATCGTGACCTGGCTGAAGTCGGACGCTTAACCGACTGCGCCACCCAGGCGCCCCATCGTTTTGTTCATTTTTAATAAACTGTCTGCCACGTACCAAAGTCTTCACAAGCATACTTGTCTGTTATTTATTCTTTCAAGTAAGATGGTGTTGCGTGTAGTTCAGCTTGTAACGCAAGCAGTGGAGTAAGTGCCGTTTCTTAATAGAACCATCTTACTTTGGTATGCTCTGGAAGTGCTTTATTTCTCATCTTGTTTAGTCACACCAAGTATTATAATGACATGTGCTGAAGCTTTTTTATCATATGGTTCCAGTTTTCTAACATCTATACATTACCAGATTATAGAGATGGAGAATAGATTTGTGGTTACTGTGAGTTAGGTGCATGAGAGGTGAAGGAAGAAGGAAGAAGGCAAGAATGTGCCTGTGGCTACTATGGGGCAGTCTGAGGGATCTTTGTAAAGAACTTTCCTGTATTGTGTCTGTAGTGGTGGTGACACAAATCTATACGTGTGGCAAAATTACCAAGAACTAAATACACACAAAAAATGTGTATGTACAAAAAAGTGGTGAATTATGAAGAAGGTTGACGGGTTATTCCAATGCCATTTTTATAGATTTGTTGTACTGTAGGTATTTGTTGCTATTACAGAAAACTAGGTAAAGAGCATGTGTAGGGAAACTCTGTATTTTTCAAACTCCATGTGAATTTATAAATCTGAAAATAAAAATTCATAACTTTTTCGTTCTCGTAAATGACATTAAGTACTGACTTTATTTCTTTAAATGAGTGCATAGTGAATGTGGGAGTGAAGAGAGCAAGATTGCAATTTTCCTTGACGTTTACTAACACACCAGTAGTTTTACCCACCTTGCTTTTTTGTGTCATTAGCACAGGCTAATAATACCTTAGCATTAATATGAGGAAAGGATTTTACCTCACGGACCCTCTAATTAAGGTCTCAGGGATGCCCAGGGATCAGCAGTCCACCCTGAGAATCTGTGGCAAAGAACTTCAGCCTTTATTTAGCTGAGGAAAACCAGTAATATGCTTAAGACTGTGTATGGGTCTCTTCTTCTTTTTCCAGTGTTTTATATTGTGTTCTTGTTTGTTGGATGTTATTTCACTTCTGTGAAAACAGAGTTATGGACGTTTGTAAACATACAACGTTAGACACGAGAAGAGTAAGATTTTGGAATTAACAGCTTTCTACACCTGTGTTGTGCAGTATGGTATCAACTAGTCATATCGGCTATTTAAGTTTAAATTCTAAGTGACTAAATGTGTATAAATAACACTTAAATGGAAGTAGTGGTTATAGAGTTCCAGTTTTGCAAGATGAAAAAGTCCTATGGATCTTCTGTACAATGTGCATATAATTAGCATTGCTGTACGTTTATTTTATTCATTAAAATGTTTTTAGTGTTCATTTATTTTTGAGAGAGAGAGAGGGACACACAGAATCTGAGGCAGGCTCCGGGTTCTGAGCTGTCAGCACAGAGCCCGGTGCGCGACTTGAACTCGTGAGATGGGAGATTGTGGCCTGAGCCGAAGTTGGGCGCTTAACCAACTGAGCCACTCAGGCGCCCCAACAATTGTCTGTTTTAAGTAAATTATTGGTGTAGCCGTAGGTAGTCTTTTTATTCAGATTTTAAAAAGTATTCCCAGCTCTGAATGATACAAAAAGATTTGTCTCTAGCACTTATATAGTTTAATATTTTACATTCCAACATTTTATTTTTTACTTCTATTTTTAAAAAATTATTTAATTTTGAGAGAGGAGAGAGAGAGTGAAAGAGCACGAGCACAAGCGGGGGAGGGGCAGAGAGAGAGAGAGAGAGAGAGAGAGAGAGAGAGAGAGAGAGAGAAAGGAGACACAGAATCCGAAACAGGTTCCAGGTTCTGAGCTGTCAGGATAGAGCCCTACATGGGGCCTGAACCCACAAACTGCGAGATCATGACCTGAGCTGAAATCGGAGACCCAACTGACTGAGCCACCCAGGAGCCCCTACGTTCCAACATTTTAAATTAATATGGAATTTTTTTGGTGCTATGAGCTGACGGTATATATTCATCTTTTCCCCACACAATTTATTAAGTAATTCTGGGCATTTTCCTACTGATTTGAAATGCTACCAGTAGCTTCTATCCATATGTGTGCTACTTTCAACATTCTTGGTACCATTCATTCCATATCATTAAACGTTGCTCTATATCTTTTTTTTTTTTAATTTTTTTTTTAACGTTTATTTATTTTTGAGACAGAGAGACAGAGCATGAATGGGGGAGGGTCAGAGAGAGAGGGAGACACAGTATCTGAAACAGGCTCCAGGTTCTGAGCTGTCAGCACAGAGCCCGACGCGGGGCTCGAACTCACGGACCGCGAGATCATGACCTGAGCCGAAGTCGGCCGCTTAACCGACTGAGCCACCCAGGTGCCCCGCTCTATATCTATTTTAATGAGTGTAAAAGATTATAGCCTATGGCTGAATAAATTGTTTTATATCTCTATCTTTTATTGGTTAAATTGGGAAGTTCTTCAAGGTTAAAAAGCCCGCAACAATATATCCTCACCCTCATTTATGTACATAGCCCATAGCTATATATAGTGACTCCTTTGTGCTAGATTTCAATAAATATTGTTGCCTTAGTTTTAATTGTGATTTATGAGACGACATTTTGTGTTCCAAAAATATATAGAACTTTCAAAATACAGAATTCCTACTGTATTTTCTGCTTTGCTTTGTTTTTTTCTGTGATGTGAAGAGGAATGTGGAGGATAGAGGTTATTTTCATTATGTAATTATTATAAAAGTAATCAATTCTTTTGATTCTTGAAAAACGAAAAACAGGTAGTACAGAATTATATAAAATAAAACCACAGGTTTTATCCTATACTTTCCTTCCAACTCCCATTCCTCAGAAGCAGCTGATGCTAAACTAAGTTTGGTTAGGAAGACATCTTATCTTTATACACTTATGAACATGTTCTATTTTATATATCAAACATAACTATATAAGTAGGCTGCATTTATATTCTCTCATTACTGACTATAACATACTTAACTTATTCATTAGAAAAACATAGAAATTTAGCATGTTCCCCCCCACTTTTTTTTTTTTTGCCCTTATGAATATATCTTTTCCTTGAAATGGAACTGTGTGTCAAACGGATAAGCTTATTTAAAATGTGGTAAGAGGATGCCTGGGTGGCTCAGTCAGTTAAGCCTCTGACTTTTGATTTCAGCTTGGGTCATGATCTCATGGTTCCTGGGATTGAGCCCCGCATTGGGCTCTGCACTGCTTGGGATTATCTTTTTCCTTCTTTCTAAAAGTATATATAGGCACACTTAGGTTTGTTGCAGCATTACTGTTTTTAACGTTTGTTTATTTTTGAGAGAGAGTGACCGCGTGAGTGGGTTAGGGGCAGAGAGAGAGACAGAATCCGAAGCAGGCTCCAGGTTCGGAGCTGTCAACACAGAGCCTGCCGCAGGGCTCAAACTCAAGAACTGTGGGGTCGTGACCTGAGCCGAAGTCAGAAGCTTTGCCACCCAGGTGCCCCTCAGCATTATTTACAATAGCCAAATTCTGTAAATAGCCCAAGCGTCCATTGATGGATGAATGGATAAAGAAGATGTGGTGTATATGTATAGTGGAGTATTATTTAGCCATAAAAAGAATGAAATCTTGTCATTTGCAACAACACTAGTGGAGTTAGAGAGCAGAATGAATAGTGAAATAAGTCAGAGAAAGACAAGAATTCATGTGGAATTTAAGAAACAAAGGGAAAAAGAAAGAAAAAAGACAAAGCAAAAATCCCCAACTCTTTACTGTAGAGAACAGAGGTTACCAGAGGGGAGGTTGGTGGGGGGGATGAGTGAGAGAGGGGGAAAAAGATGAAGAGTAGATCATGATGAGCACTGAGTAATATATAGGATTCTTGAATCACTATATTGTACACCTAAAACTAATATAACACTGTGTGTTAACTATACTGGAATAAAATTAAAATAATTTCAGGGTCATTTGGGTGGCTCGGTTGGTTGAGCATCTGACTCTTGATTTCAGCTCAGGTCATGATCCCAGAGTCTTGAAATCGAGCTCTGCGTTGGGCTCCATCCTGAGCGTGGAGCCTGGTTAAGGTATTCTCTCTCTCTGTCGCTGTCTCTGTCTCTGTCTCTGTCGCTATCGCTGTCTCTCCCTCTCCCTCTCTCTCTCTCTCTCTCTCTCTCTCTCTCTCTCTCTCCCCCTCTCTCTCTCTCTCTCTCTCTCTCCCTCTCTCCCTCCCTCTGCCCTTTATCCCACTTGCGTTCTATCTCTAAAATTAAAGAAAATTTTAAATAAAATTTGGTATTATCTAATAGCCCTTTGGAAGGTTGTGGCAACTTTTTCAATCAGATTTACATGTGCACGCACACACATGCACAGTATTGAATTTATTAGGCTTTATGTCAGAATTTGTTTCAGGTGAAGGAGGAGTCTTAGGAGGAATAACCTTTCATCTCAGAGTTATATGTGAAGTGCTCAGAATAGTGCCTAAAACATAGTAAGAGCTATAAATGTTTTGTTTTAATTCTTTTTCTTGGCTTAAGTTCATTGCCATATGTGGCAAAAATTAAAAATCCTTGTTAGTTTTTTACATACTTATATATTAAAAATGATCACATCTGCTCCTATGATGCTGTGTTAGTGTGTCCTGTCTTGTAATGGAATTTACTCTCAGATTTTTATCTTTAATTATCCACATCACTGTTTCTTAAATAGTTATTATGGACTTTAAGGTTATGTTTGAAGCACAAAGACTATTTTGATTGGCTTGTCTTTACTGGCATTCTGTTAACAGTCAGTTAACATCTTTTGCTAATTGTTTCTGTTGTGTTCTTATTTCCCTAAGTTAATATAAAGGGATCAGTGTTCTTTGAAACATAAAAGTAATGAAGGGGTCCCTGGGTGGCTCAGTCGGATGACCAGCTGACTTCAGCTCAGGTCATGATCTCCTGGCTCTTGAGTTCGGGCCCTGCATCAGGCTCTGTGGCTGACAGCACAGAGCCTGGAGCCTGCTTCCCATTCTGTGCCTCCCTCTCTCTGCCCCTTCCCCACTCACTCTATCTCTCTCTCAGAAAATAAGTAAGTAAATAAATAAAAACATTAAAGAATAAAAAAAGAAGAAACATAAAAGTAATGAAAATGAGAATGCAAGTAAACTTGGACAGTGAACTGATAGCAGCTTCAATATAAATTATTCATGTATATATCCTTGGAGAAGTAAGTCTTTGTGATACCTTTGAAAGTATTACAAGAGAAAGGAGATGAAAAACCAGTGACAACCACTGAAATGATATTCCACTGATCCGTCCTGAGTTCTCTCTTCATTTGATACCATGAAACTTGTTCATAGAATGTTCCTATTCAAATATTTGTGTTATTTTTCAAGAAAGTATAGTAGTAAATTAAACAGGTTATTCCAGAATGACTTGATCAGTAAACTTGTTGAATTGTGTCATTAGAAATGCAGAAAAGAGATAAAAAGCACAGCAGCAGCCTTCACAGCTGCGCCCTTCACAGCAGCACCAGGTACGAGTTAGTTATATCATTCCTAGGAAATTTGTAAAACCAGGCATAAAGAGTGGAATAACCCTCTGAGAGAAAGCCAAGTGAGCAATTGCCAAACTTCCTTTATCAGTGCCTCTAGTAAAATCACGTACTGCTAACGGCACAATGGCGGACATAGTGAAAGAGGAATCGCTTCTGTGTGTGGCTGTCATCAGATGTTATGTGTGCCTTGCATTTACATGAAAATTTGTAGAATACGAATCTGCTCTTGGCATACATACAATTTGAGTAGAAGAAGAACTTGATTATGTGTTTGTCTGTTTAAAAGAGCAATTTCAAGCTAAAGGAAAAGAAATTCTTTTATTAATAATCATTTTAAGAGCAATGATACAATCCCAGTATTGACAGGGAACCAGCAATTTGTGTTGCCAGGAGTGGTGCTATTAACGAATGAAAGAACTTGTGCCTGAATGGTAATTCACATGCTGCTTTTTCAGTTAATTGTAGGTGTGTTGTCTTAGATGGCTCCAGTGTTGGAGATATTTGTGAAAATTTTGAATAAGGTCAAAAATGGCCAGGGTGCAAATTTTCAGCATCCTCTGTGGAAAGGAAAATGGGCTGTTCTTCCTTTCTGTAGTACTCTAGCTGTGAGAGGACGAAATTCTCACCCAACTTTTTGAAGTATAGAAGGAGAGAACATTTCTTTATGTTTTTGTAAGTCCTACATCTCAATGTTGTATTTAGAATCTTGATAGTCTGAAGCTTATGCTTCAAACAACACCAACTAACTGTTGAGAATAAAGTGTCAAGATTTCCTAAAACCAATAAGCCTTACCACTGAGAATATGAATTTCTTAACACTTGGTCACTTTCTTTAATTTGATAAAGAATGAAATTGATGTTGTATTTTACAACTGTATCCAAATGTTGTAATTGAACTTGATGAAATAGTTTTCAAATTTGAGTGCAGCCAGAGTTAGTAAGAAATCCATTCACCACTCTTAAATTGAAACTGTAAACTTGAATTAGAAAGTTAACTTTAAATTTAACTTTACGTTAAATTTTACGTAAGTTAACTTTACGTTAACTTTACATTAACTTTACGTTAAATTTACTCCAGCCTTCCAGAGTTTGAGTATGAAACGTACATATATGTAAACTTAGTGTTTGAAACGGTGCTAAAAATTATCTTTGATGAGAAACCATGGATAACTCTTGGGTCATATCTGATGAAATTATCACCTATTTGATAGATGTGAGATACTCGCAGTCATAATTTTCAATTTGTGGCCAGATTGAGTAGAACTATAGTGAAAAGGGAAATTAACCTGATCTGGAACCTTAATGTCAGTTATAGAGATGGGTATAATTAGGTTACCATACTGGAAGATTGCAAACTATCCTCTTCGTCCAGTAAAAAATTGTTTTTTTTTTCCCATTGATGTTGTTGCGTTTTCATTATTTGAAAGTTATGATGAACTTTTCAAAGATTTTATTTTTTTATATGATCTCTACTCCCCAATGTGGGGCTTGATCTAATGACTCTGAGATGAAGAGACACATGCTCCACTGATATATAGCCAGCCCGGGAGGGGCCCTTCAGCCAGTTGCTTTAAATTGTTAATCCCAGCCAAACTTTCACTGAAAGGTCAGCAGATGCCAAAAATTGTAGAATTCTCTTTTAAAGCAAAGTTAGAATACTTTCTAGAGGTATCATTTACTTATTTACCTTGGATAACACACTCGAAATTTCTTTCTTTCTTTCTTTCTTTCTTTCTTTCTTTCTTTCTTTCTTTCTTTCTTTCTTTCTTTCTTTTAGAGTTTATTTCTTTTATTTTGAGAGAGAGTACATATGAAGAGGGGAGGGGCAGAGAGAGAGAGAGAGAGAATCCCAAACAGGCTCCATGCTGTCAGCAAAGAGTATGATATGGGGCTCGATCCTATGACCCTGGGATCATGACCTGAATTGAAATCAAGAGTTGGATGCTTAACCAACTGAGCCACCCAGGCGCCCCAACACTAGAATTTTCTGATCCTTGATTTCACGTGTAAAATTGGCACCATGGTGATAACACGTGAATGACCATATAGTAAAAGTGACGTTACCTCATTTAATCTTAGCAACTTCCTTATGAGGTAGGTGTGTTATTTCTTTTTACATTCATGGGAGAGGTAAGTTACTTGCCCAAGTAAGTGGCAGTTGTTAGTATTTGAATTCAGGTCCTGTGTCCATTGCTTTTGCTAGTATTTCTTTTTTTTTTTTTTTTTTTTTTTTTTTTTTCAACGTTTATTTATTTTTGGGACAGGGAGAGACAGAGCATGAATGGGGGAGGGGCAGAGAGGAAGGGAGACACAGAATCGGAAACAGGCTCCAGGCTCTGAGCCATCAGCCCAGAGCCTGACGCGGGGCTCAAACTCGCAGACCGCGAGATCGTGACCTGGCTGAAGTCGGACGCTTAACCGACTGCGTAGTATTTCATTTTAAACATGTTACACGTATTGTTTTTTTCTGAAGTCAGTAGCACGTAGAATATTAGTCTGTAGCATTTAACATGGGTTTATAATAAAACGTTTATATTCCTTTTTCAGAAGACTTGTGGTAAGTTAGTGAATATTACCACTTAAGTCACACTTTTTTCCAACTTTCTGTAGATTTTTATGTAAAAATAAAAAAAAGGTCCTATAAAAGGATTACGGTGTAAGCAGTGGAAGAGAACAGCAATAACATAATAACATAACAGTTAACCTCGTGAACTGCTAATTTGTTCTGGGATGTCTTCCTCAATGGTTTTCTTTGCTTGTGGGGTATTTTGGAAAGCTCATCACAGCGTTAACAATTTCTTTCAGCTATGTTTGATTTTGGTTGTGGCATGATCTGTCCATTTCAGAAATAGATGAATTGATAGTGAGCGCTCTTTGTATTTCAGTTATCAAATAATTGTACCTAGTCATTGGTTTGCAGATGTCTCCTTATCAGGTTTTAGGTAACCTGTCGCAGATGCTGCTCTGATCGTGAATTGCTCCATATTGTGGTACAGATAGAAACCACACTAATGAATACATCTGTCAATTTCTTTTTAATAATTTGAGTTACCATGCCATATATATTCAAAATATGATATTGTTACTGCCATTTTTTGACAGACCCCATATCCCTCTGGACAGAATGCAGGTCCAACCACGTTGGTATACCCTCAAGCCCCTCAGACAATGAATTCACAACCTCAAACCCGTTCTCCGGTAAGTAAGCAGAAGCTTGTTCTAGATAATATTTTCCATCTAAGTTTGTGTTTTTAATAGCTTGGGTTCCTTTGGCTAATTTTTTTTCTCATTTTTAGATATTTGTTCCAAAGCCAATTTATTTTATTATTGTTATTAATCATTATCATCATAATATTACTATTATCGGTTAGCATTGCATTTTCAGACCTTTAATATAAGGAATAATTTAAATTAAGAAAAAGAAGAAATGGAGCTTTATATCTTCTTTTACTTTCCTGTGGCATGATATTAAAAAAAATCTGGTTGCATTCAAGTTCACTTCATTTCAGCTCTTAATTTGTTATACTGTTGAAAATTCAGAAAGAGAGTAAAGCACAGTGATTTTAGAAGTAAATTAAATTTCATTAATTAGACGCAAATTCCGGTGGTTTGGGAAGTAATAGTTCTAAATCAGTGTCACTAGGTCAGTTCTAATCATTTGACAGTTTGGACATATGCATGACATACACCAGTGGTGTATTTGTTTTTTCAGATGGTAAATAAATTGTCATACAAATTAAAATGCTATCATCCTCTTTGCTCATCCTTTACATGGATTGCAATAAATATTGCAAAGCCTGAGAATTTATTCAAGGTTCATCCTTCTGTTTCACAAAAGTATATAGTGGCTTCAGCTGTCCATTCCTTAGAACGTCGTTTCCTGCCCTGCATGATTAGATTTTGCCAGAAGGTGCTTCTGTAACATCTCACATTGTATCTCACATCCCTACTTGTATCTCAGCTCTGTGTTTTCCTCAGAATACAGGTATCTTCTTTTGGTTCCCCACCCCTGCTTTTTTTTGCCTGTAGTACTGGAGTATTTCATTGCATTAGCTTCTATTCATTTGGTTTTATGCATGAACTGAGAAATGTTGAAATGTATGAAAGATTGCTCAACAAACTAGAGATCATAGACTGCACCAAAATATAATCTCTTTCTTACCCTCTTTCTGTCTTCCTTTTCCCTGTTGTCCTCTTCTCCAATACCTGTTCTTAGATCCTGGTTCTCCCCAGAGGGTGGAAGAACCATTCTAAAGAGGTGGGACTTTGGTCCTAGTTGCCTGTTTGCTTGTCTCTTTTTTTGCTGAAATGATCAACAAGATGTCTGATGCAAGTTGTGTTCTGAGAGTGGTTTGGGGATGTGCATACTTTACTACTTGGAGTGGGCCTGAGATCTCACCAGGTTAATTTTAGATAGGCCCTGCTTATAGTCATTAAACACGGGACATTATGGTAAGCTCTTACTGCAAAGAATTCTATGGCCCTGTTCACCCCCACCCCCACCCCCATTTATAATTATTGAAAGAAAAGAAATTTACATGGTTAGAACTGGCGCAAAACCTGACTGAAGAGCTGCATCTCTAAACCAGTTTTTTTGACAGCCCAGCAGAACAGTGCCAATACATTGCACAGACAACTGGAAGAGGAGGAAGGTTTTGGAACAGACTCCCGTTTACAGGTCCTTGGCTGGAAGAGGCTGGATAAAATACTGCATTGTAAGCAATATAACAAACTGTACTTCTTGCAGGCAGTGGTGCCTCTGGCACTCATTATTTTTGACCACATCCATTTATTGGCTGATGAACAGAAATGCTCTGATGGCTTCTTCTCTGAAAGTCTAACCTAGCATGGCAGTTTCTGCCAGGCATAGTGGGGAGAAGAATAACAAATTGGGTGGGTCTTCTTGATTGGGAATTAGACAGGAGTAATTTGGGGTTTAGATGTTTCTTTATTTTAAACTCAAAGAGGGATATCCCTTTCAGATAAATTTGATTTTAAAAGATAAATTTCAACGCTTCTTTTTCCCTCTTTCCATTTTATAATTGAATATCAAAGAGGAAATTGTCTGTAGTTGTCAGCCATTTTTCTGTGGTCATAAACTCTTCAGATACTATCCTCTATGCAATTTTTGCCATCTGCTCTGCTAGTGACCATTACCACCCCCATTACTAAAAACCACACACATAACATTCCATTACATATCCCAAAACAAGTGCAAGACTAGCAAACCCAAGACTACTCTTGCTTGTTGTTTTGGGTCCAGTTTTCTTTATTTCATTTGTGTTGGTGCTGGGAGGGTGAAGATGGGATATGGAATTTCACAGGATTGCATTTTCCTTTTACATCCCAAGTTGCCATAGTCTAGTCTCATCCATCCCACAGCTATCCCAACTGGTGAGGAGAGGTAAGCTGTTGCACTAAGGAAGGGACCCTTCCCATGGCTTTGTAGAGCAGCTAAAGCTTACTCCATTCTATTTCTGCATTAATGGGCCATTGGCAATTGCACAGTTTAGGCTATTCTGTTCTTCCCTGGACAGCTGCCTTTGCAATCCAAGTGGCTTCAAGTGGCCCCTGCCCTCTTTCAGGTTATCTTTTTGTCCATATTTCTATTTGATGCCTGGTATCTTAGTTAAATTCATATTGTTGAAACTCTTGTTTAAAAGCAAAAACGTACTGATTAGTTACCTATCTGTCCCGTTTTCTGGTTGTACTGGAACTCTTTAAACAATAGTTTATTTTTAAATAGCCTCTAAAATAGTGAAACTATTAAATGCCTAATTGGAAGAGGGGTAACAGTTTGGTTTTTTCAGTAACCTGTATCCACTGGTTATTTTTCTGTTTTGTAGTGCTAAGTGCCAAAGATACATCAGTGTTATGTTGGCCATGCCCTGTTGCCAACTGTGCACAGAAGAGTGAGTGAGTGAGTGGGTGGGTGGGTGGGTGGGTGGCATTAACATTGGATCCAAGTTCACAGAAAGCTGCTTTCTTTAATATCTACAGTCCTCACCATCTTAAAGACCCCTTGTAAAAAGAAAAAAAAAAAAAAGAAATGAATGTGTCTATTTTTAATATGAGCCAGCAGCGACTACAGTTTGTTCTGTTGCTTACAGTTACCCACAGGACTAAGACTATTGTCATTCCAAATGAAAAACTCAATAGCCAATGGTGACTAGTGCAAAATAGACTAGGGTACTTTCCCACTAACTTGTGTTGGTTGTTTTTTTTGTTTTGTTTTGTTTTTGTTTTGTTTTTTGTTTTTTTGAAGTATATGTGTAATTTTATAAGGTACTCCTCTTGTTCATAGAAAGTTATCTTTTGACTGGACCTTCCAAATACATGAAGTTGCAACTTTTATTTTAGAGCCTTAGAAATGGGACCTTTCTGTGGAACAGTGATAAGACAGGTACTGCTGTACTCAGGTTAATTTTTTAACATGGCCCTTCTTTCCCATTTTCTTCAAAAGTGTCATGAAGAAACATCTCACTTCCACCCCCTACTTTCATACCACATGGGTGGTATTGCCTATTCTTGAAACTTGATGTCCGTAGTAGAGGTATGATCTGCTTTCTTTTCATAATTGGAAAACTGCAAATAGAAGACCTCAGTTTCTGTGAAGAGAAAATGTTCTGCAAGAAGAGTATAGCTGCCATTGTCATCATTCTGAAAAACGATTTTACAATAATTCACAAATATAATGGCTGACCTAACACAGTCTAATCATGTAGGTCATCAAGAACTCATTAAGTTATGCTGAATAACTTCAAAATGTGTTTAAAACACATTTCATTACTTGAATAATAGGTGGTGTTTTAGTCTCCAGGGTGAATTCTTGGTAGAGCAGTCTTCAGCCATCTCCTACTCTGTGGCATGAGCTCCACTGCATGTAGTTGAAAATTATTTACATGAAATAATGGCAGTTGGGGAAATAATTCCAAATCTTTTGCACGTAATTTGAATTCTGAGTCTGAGGGATTGTTTCCTAGTTAATCTTTAGTCTGATTCACCTGTAGTGATGAGTTGACCGAAGGATGGCTCTAGTCTAGGAAAGAAAATAATTGAAGACATAGATTTTAGTTCCTTAAATGTATTAAAGTAAAGCCTTGTGTGGTTTGCTTTTCAAAACCGCTTTGTAAATACTTTGTTTTCACTACTAAAGAGGGTGGTTAATATTTATTATTTAGATAGTTAATGCATTAGTAGCCAGTCCAGACACTATGTCCTGAAAAGTTTTCTCTCTCCTTTTTAGTAAAATCACATTGGAAGGCAAGTTAGTGCTCTGATGAAGAATTATTTGATCTTAGAGGTTTAGTATGTAAAATTTTATGGGTGGAAGACCTTTTTCTTTCATTCTAAGTTAGGGAAATTAGGTGTTGGAATATATATTATCTGCTTTCAAGCACGGTATTTAGCTAAGGAGTTATATTCTGTTTTGTTTTTATTCTCAGTATCAGATAGCAGTAGGTGCATATGTACAGTGTTGTGCTGTTGTGTATAAACAGTGATTGAGAGATTTGACTTCTTTCACTCTTTTTTCTTCTTGAGCTGATAATAGTACCACTTTGATTAATCATGTTGGAGAGTGATATTCTTTACCAGCTGTTTGCTTTCGTATGCCTGATACTAAACTTTACTAGTTAATTGTATTTAAATATATATATGTAGTTATTTATATATTTAAATACATATTTATATATTATAAATATGTTTATATATTTATAGATATATAAATGAAATTTTTTTTAAGAAATAAAGGAAGATACTGAAATTTCCATTTCATGTATGAGATACCCCATTAAACTTAAGTAAATTTGAAATCAGTCCTTTAACATTCTTTATTTCCTGTTGGACATTTTAATTACCTCCTGGCTATTTCTTGTAATATAAAAGCTTTTCTCATTTCCTCCAGCTATATCAATTGCATAAGCATACTTGACTTTTTCATGTTTGTCTTAATATAACCACTTAGTATTTCAGACTTTCTTTTTATTTTAGGGGTTTTTTTTGTTGTTGTTGTTGTTGTTGTTTTTAATTATTCCTATCAGAAGGATACCCTTACGTGCCTAACAGCTTAGCTGTTTCTCTCCCAGCTGATAAATGACAAACTATACCTGGTAGTGGTGTTAACCTGTTGAATCTTAGTACCTGTCTGTCACTGTCCTGCAGCAAAGCTTTGACTGTTTGTGTTTTGGTTTTTTTTTCTCGTGGGTTTTTTTCTTTTGGCATATTGTGTGACATTTTGGTTTTTGTTGTGGTGTTTCTGACTCTTTGTGCCTTTCCTTTTGTGTTTGTTTTCCCTCCTTTTCTCAGTTTGCAGCGGGGCCTCGACCTGCCCATCATCAGGTACTGTACCCTTGCCCCTTCACTATCACCCGTAATACTAGGCGGGGGTGCCAGTAGCTGCTGACTCTGAGAATGCTGCCGTTCCAGGGGCCGCTCCGCTGCTCTCTCCAGGAGCTGCAGCCTCGTGGGGTCCTCTTCTCATCCTTCACTAACCTCACAGCACTCTGTGCGTAACAGACCCATTCCCTTCTGTTGATGGGAGTTTTTTCCCTCAAAATAATTGCTCTGAATGTAGAGAACCCTGACATTTTTTTGATAAATTAACCCCCCCCCCCCGATTTTGTGGGTATCTGTACTGTTTACATTTAACTGAGTGGAACAGGCAACATTCTAAGGGTTTTCTGTTAACATTCTGATGTAACTTGTATTGATGTGTATAAAATAGCATTAGTATTTCTAAAACCACTTACTCTCAGTTGCTAACTGAAATCTAATATCCGGTTAACAATAACATATATTCGTTTGCTGCATAGAGAATTATCTTTAGCCTGTTGGTTCTTTTAAATGAAGTGATTGTTTAAATTAATATCCAAAAATGTATCCACTAACACTAATTTATTTAGCAGGAATATACTAGAGGAGGTGGTTTGGGGAGAAAAAGACTTTTGCAGGGCTTTTCCCTCCGAGTAGTTTTTGATAGAGTGTTCTGAAACATTTTCTTCTGCTATAGTAGAAAGGGCATAGACTTTAGAGTTGTACAGATCTGGGTTCTTATTACCACCATATTATCATGTAACCAGCTGTTTTAACCAGATCTTTTTCTGAGCCTCAGTTCCCTCCTATGTAAAATGGGGATAAATACCCTTTACATTAGAGATAAGATTCCTAAGGCATCTGACACAAAGTGAACAGTCAATAAGTGGTAGCTGTTTTTAATATTATTATGCAATATAATATGGTTTGATAAAGCAAGAGAAAAGTTACCAGTGTTTACCTGTGTTATCATAGTTAGAATTCTTACTACTGAGTAAATGGACATTGTTTCATTAAAGGATTTCTTTGTCTACCCGTGATTTAATACAAGGCTCTGTTTCTCAAAATACAGTTTTTCCAAGTTAGAGGATGTAAAAGCCAAGCAAAATCTGAGATTCCAAAGACACTTTGCAGGAGAACTCCGAGGTGATTGTATGAAGTGGATGGCAGTTCTTTGGATTAGATGAAGAAATAAAACTCGGGTAGTTTTTAGTATCAACAGACAGTATTGTTAAAGTACTTGAAGAGCTTGGCATTTGGTGTCAGCTAGACCTAGGTTTGACTCTTCTTTATTAACTGAGTGGTTTGGGGTAAGTTATTCACTGCTCTCAGCCTTTGTTTTCTCATTTGTGAAAGGGGCACTGTATTAATACCCATCTTAGGACTGATAGGAAGAGTAAATGAGGGAGTGCAAGTAAACTGATTAGCAATGTTTAGCACATACCAAGAATATATGGGGTAAGATTACTAATAATTTAAAAAAAAAGATAATCTCTTAAGTTAAAAAGATTGATTATTAATTTTAAAAAATGTTTAGTCGAGGACCATAGAGGCCAGGCTTAAATTTTAGTCAGGGATCAATCCAGTAAGACCACTAACAGAAAAATCTGGGATATCTCTGTTCAAGAAGTAGAGTAGAAAGAAACTGTTGTTTAAGTAAAAACATTTTTGAACTCCTTCATATAAGGCTAAATGTTTCTATTATTTCTATTCAATAGTGATGGTCTTCAAAGGGGGATGTTGTATTTAAGCCTTTACAAATAGTCTTTTTTGGGAAAATCTGTCTTCTGAACTTTCTTCTGAGCCTGAAGTCTTATGATATGCTTTGTCGTTCTTCCATTTCAAAAACCAAGGAAAACTTTAAGGAGTCTTGTGACAAGAGGTTGATTTCAGTTCTAAAATCATTTTTCATGTGTAATAGGACTCACTCAAAAAAGTATTGGCAGATTGGTCCTTTATCTAGCTATAGGATGATACTTGTGAAATTATGGCGTGTTTTAACCATTAAAAAAATTGGAATCACGTATGTGTGTATACTTATTACTTATTCATCAACAAGGAAGATAATGACTTCCTGACACTAGTTCTTAAAGATAGATTCTTGAGATGCAGCATAAACACAGAGCATTGCTTTTGGATACAAAAACTTTAGGTATCTGGGTGTTTCTACTCTGGCATTCCCCTCTTTCTAAATGCCAGTTAGAATTTTTTCATTACACCACAGAGAATTAAGTAAGGAAATAATGTGACTTTGGTTGAGGCAGTAGCAGTAATGAGTGACCTTGGACTAGAGGAGGGAGGGGCTTGGTGTTGAAGTGACGACTGCTGAGCAGGAGCTGCCTGAACCAGTATTAACGGCATAGAGCATGTTAGAAAGAGTTCGCTCTTCTGGGTCCATAGATGTACAGACTAGTTTGGTTTGTTTCACCGTGGAATAGATATTGGCATTTTGGGTGGGATCACCAGTTATGAAAAGCTTCCCTGTAAATTACAGTTCATTAGGCAACCTTAGGGCTCTAAGTGCCAGTCGGATTCCCCAGTGACAATTAAAAAACAAAACAAAAACACCTTCATACATTTCCAAATAACCCCAGTGGAGGTGATACTGTTTCTCATTTGAGAATCACTGGCTGAAGTCGGTATTTAAAATGATCTCCTCAGATCTAACGACAGTTAGAGGTTCATAGAGGAGATGCTCATAAGACAAAACCGTACGTAGAGACTTGTATAGTGAAATCAGTACAATGAAAAACATTGAGTGGTTTACAGAGAATACGTTTTTAAAGGGAAAACATCTGTGTCCTATATTAGTTTTGGTTTGTTGTGAATTGAAGGCACAAGTGGTTTTTTCAGTTATGGTGGTTTCCTTTGACCAGAAAGCATTAAATTGAGAGTTAGAATTAGTGAATATGTTTCTCACTTTTCCTTTATTGCATTGCATTGTTCATCAGTGGCTCCCTTTCTGATCACATATCCTTTCATGCTTTGATCTTTTTTCAGAAAATAATTTGATTGATGCTGGATGATGTTCCTATGATTGCTGTTTCCAAAGTCCAACAGTAAATACATAACTTTTTGTGAATGCTTAGTAACAATTGTTTCTCTGAACATTATGAAGAAAATAAGTAACTGTTGTTTCGATAAGCTAGTTGCGGGTAATTGCTTGTGAAAAGAAAACATGATTGTCCAGGCTAGTAATCTAGGACCTATATATATATATATTTTTTTCTTCTTTGTACAAAGTGAAGTACCTGAATTGAAATGAAACATGTAAGATTTTGGATAGCAAATCTTTTTAGTTTAATAGAACCAAGAAACTGTTACAGAATGTATTTCTTGGGACTACTTTTATTTAGAATATGTTTATGTGTGGCCAGCCAGTGTTCTTATTTAGTCCTTCTAGTCAGGGATACCATGCTCTAGTTAGAATTATGTCAGCCATGTCTTCTTCCAGTGTCATTAGTTTTTGGCTTTTGCAGAAATTCTTCAGGTTAATTAGGATGTTCTTTTCTTTTTGGCATTTTGCAGTCCGAAGACAGCTTTAGATTAGAATAACAGTTTTCTTCAAGGGTGAAAGAAGTACTAAGTAATTTTATATGCGAACACCCTTGGCTTGAGAAATATGTCAACTATTTTTACTCTGGTGTTTGAAAATCCCAAGGTAATTAGAAACTGAAAGAACAGAACAGAACGTACACTCATAAGTGAAACAAGTCACTTGGTATAATGTAGATTCTGACTTGTGTTATTTTCATGTTTGGTAGCTGAAATTTGTGTAGTTGTGGTTTGAAGTTACTTGTGTTCCTGTCCTTATTTTACTTTTGGGTTTCACAACAGGGATCAAGTGTTGGTTTTATACTACGGCTGAGTAGTCTTTGCATTTTGAGAAAGACCAGGGAATTGGTATTTAAGAGTGTTCATAAAACAAAAAATATTCTGCGGTGTGTCGATACGTGATTTTAGTTCACATAGTATTGACAAGTGTTGGAGAATATGCCATATTCAGAGCAATTGGAGTTAGTATAAACAAATAAAAGCTTCATAAAACACAATAGTATTGGGCATCAAGGAAATATGTTACCTGGTGGCCAGCATTGAAACTGTGTGTGTGTTTTCCTGTTGTAGTTCTGTTCTTGTTGCTAAAAGATTAAAAGAAAACAGCTGGCTTATGTTGTTGTGTTGTGTTTTTTTCCATTATGACCCTTAAAGGTTTTTGTACTCAAAGTTGTGCTATTATATTTGAAGTCTTAGTTTCTGGTAGAGAAATATTTGTATTGCTCTAGGCACTTTCTTAAATTTGGAAAGTAAAATAAATGAAGGCTTAGGGCTTGCCTCTGGGGCCAGACCTGGCATATCAGAGTTTAATGGATATTACTTAGAAATCAGATCAAGCATTTATGCAGTCTTATGACCAGTGCTTAGATTTTTCAGAGTTTAAGTCAGTCATGGGCAATTTTATCTGGTGCCTTACTCACAAAAGCATTGTAAGGTTACAGCAGAGATAGTAAAGAAAATATAGGTTAGAAGTTGGCATAACGGGGAATCTTAGCTTTACTGCAAACTAACTTTGAGCATCAGATTTCTTATCTGAGAAATGATAAAACGTGCTCATAAATGATAAAGTATTGAAGTATTACAACAATAGCACCTATTTCCTAAGGGTGTTGTGAGCATCCCAGTGCCTGCCTGTCACGATCCCTTGCGCATAATAGATCCTTGGTAAATGTCAGTTTTCTTTAGCAATAAGACAGCCTGCCTTTCTTCTCCCTTTTCTCAGCCTATTTTTACCTATGAGTAGAGTGTTCTACAAGGATGTTCCTTTCCCAGACTCTACATTATGATCAGACAGAACACCTTCTGTTCCTGACAGAATCCTTAGGGTTTTGTTTTTTGTTTTTTTGTCGGCCATCTGACGTAATCCTCTAGGGCAGTACTTTCTTTTTTTTTTTTTTTTATTTATTTTTTTTTTTAAATTTTTTTTTTCAACGTTTATTTATTTTTTTGGGACAGAGAGAGACAGAGCATGAATGGGGGAGGAGCAGAGAGAGAGGGAGACACAGAATCGGAAACAGGCTCCAGGCTCTGAGCCATCAGCCCAGAGCCTGACGCGGGGCTCGAACTCACGGACCGCGAGATCGTGACCTGGCTGAAGTCGGACGCTTAACCGACTGCGCCACCCAGGCGTAGGGCAGTACTTTCTAATAGAACTTTCTGTGATGGTGAAAACGTTCTGTGTCTGTACTGTTCACTATAGTAGCTACTAGTCACATGTGGCTGCTGAGCACTTGAACTGTGCAATGCAGTTGAAGAACTGAATTTTTAATTTAATGTTAATTTAAGTAATCAAATATGGCTAGTGGCTATTGTATTGGAAAACTCAGCTCTAGGGTTTACATCTTCTAATTCTTAATGAAATGTTGAAGTATGTGATATTGGCCACATGCAGGGAAGATACACAAAGAATTTAGAATGTAATAGCCTTCATTATAAATTATTGTAAGTCAGTAGAATCTCTGGTTGATACTTGAGTGATATCCCATTATGTGGACTCTTTACTGCTTGTCCCTTTGTAACTTGCCAGAAAATCATAGCACTGTTATTTTCTCCAGAGTACTTCAGAATTTTTGAAGATATTAATCTAAAAAATTCATAATTGCAAATCTTACTGTTCTTCCAGGAGGCTGAACAATAAATTGCAGAAAGCTAGGTGTTTCAGAAGCATATTTTCGATACGGTTTTTATTGCTTTGCAAGTTAGTATTCAGTAGTTTTTTTCCCGCGTGGGAACTAATGTGATTGAATATGATTTTTCTAGTTGCTAAAAATGAATAGGTAATTTTCAGAGAACTTCTTTTTAAAACTTTTTTATTATATATGGAAATCTGTGACTTTTTTTCTTTCTCTTTTTTTAAGTTTATATATTTGTTTTGAGAGAAAGAACAGGGAGAGAGACAGAGACAGAATCCCAAGCAGGTTCCACCCTGTGAACGTGGAGCCCGACTTGGAGCTCAAACTCCCGAACCGTGAGATCATGACCTGAGCCAAAACCAAGAGCCAGACAGTTAACTGACTGAGCCACCCAGGCACCACCGGAGAACTTTTTTTTCCTTTTAAGTTTGTTTGTTTATTTAGAGAGAAAGAGAGAGAGAGAGAGAACATGCACAGAGAGGACAGGGGCAGAGAAAGAGGGAGAGAGAGAATCCCAAGCAGACTTCGCTCTGTCAGCACGGAACCCGTGAACCGTGAGATCAAGACCTGAGACAAGAGTCGGATGCTTAACTAACTGAGCCACCCAGGCGCCCCATGAGAACTTCGAGGTGTTATGTAGATTTTAGAGATCCCCTTGTCTTTTGATGATTTTAGAAAGGGGAATTCATGAGAAGTGATATAATTACCAGCATCTTCAAAAAACAATTATTACTAATGTGTCCAGGAAACTTTTGGTAATGATATCATTATCACATCTGTAGAAGGATTTTCTAAGAGGTAACATTTTTCCTCTGGCTTCTGGAATGTTTCAGTGGAAGTCGGCTATCACAAGTACTCTAAATTTAGCCTCTCTTTTAAATGTGCCTTAGCCCTTTGGAGCTTCCCAAAGTACTACCTCAAATGAGGGCTGATGCTTTTCTTTGCCATCCTCCTGGTGTATTAGTAGACAGTTGGAAGATAAAAGACATTTATTTATTTATGTATGTATGTATGTATGTATGTATTTTTTAACGTTTATTTATTTTTGAGACAGAGAGAGACAGAGCATGAATGGGGGAGGGTCAGAGAGAGAGAGGGAGACACAGAATCTGAAACAGGCTCCAGGCTCCGAGCTGTCAGCACAGAGCCTGACGCGGGGCTCGAACTCACGGACCGCGAGATCATGACCTGAGCCGAAGTCGGCCACTTAACCGACTGGGCCACCCAGGCGCCCCAAAGGACTTTTAACCCAGATTGAAATCCAGTTTGGAGATGATACTTGTGTTGTACACAATTCCTCCCTTCTTAACCTAGTCTTTTTCAGCATTTTCATCAGTGACTTGGTTAAATGATATGCCTGTCAAATTTGCTGATGCTTATGTGGTTTTGACACTGCATGATATATTCAGACTCTAAAAGTATCTCTACAGTCTGAAATGATGGGTTGAAATTTGCCAGTTAATTTTTTTTTTTAATTTTTAAAAAAATTTTTATGTTTATTTATTTTTGAGAGAGAGAGACAAAGTGCAAGTGGGGTAGGAGCAGAGAGGGAGGGAGACACAGAATCCAAAGCAGGCTCCAGACTCTGAGCCGGGAGCACAGAGCCTGATGTGGGGCTCGTACTCACCAACTGTGAGATCATGACCTGAGCCGAAGTTGGATGCTCAACCAATTGAGCCACCCAGGCATCCCTAAATTTGCCAGATAAATTTTCAAAAGAACAATATGCAAGATTCCCTTGTATGTTCCTGTACAAGAACACCTCTTTATGAGTACATACAAAAGTGAAGAGCATGACTTATTTTTAGGATATATGTAAAGAAGACTGAAGGGTTTTTAAAAGATTGTATGTAACTCAGTACCAATCAGTAGTAAAATGTGGTTGACAGAAGCTCTTCTGTTGTTCTTGGTTTTATTAGTAGAAATGTAGTCAGCCAGAATCAGAGACAGATGTTTCTCTTTCATTTAGCAACAGATACATTTATTGAGTGAAGCCAGGTATGTTCTGGGAAGACGCCACCTGGATAGTTGTGTTTGGTTCTCTATTTAGTCAGACTTGGAGCAGTGGAAACCTATTGAGAGAAACCTGAAGAGAGAATTCAGAATCTTGGTTCAAGGGATAGAACGTGGAGGGTAATTATTGGCTTTGAACAAAAAGTAGACGGTGTGAAAGTTGGCAGTGATGGCTGTCTTCAGATAACTACCATGGTAGAAGGATTTGACGTTGATGTGATTTTAGGAATAGTTATTGGACCAGAGGGTAGATGACACAGAGAGAGAAATTTAGAGCCAGTAGAAGGGAAGACCTCTGCTGTGTCAGAACTCCATTTAACAATGAAACGGAACTGTGTCTTGGGTTGCTCAAGTTTCATAACCTCAAGGCCATTTCATATAAGAGATTTAAACTGTAGGTATGTGGTTAGATTAAATGGCCTGTACTGTCCTCACATCCAGGTGAGTTTGATTCTTTTAATGATTCTTCATCACTCATTAGACAGGCAAAGGGATTCTGAAGCATTGCAAGCAGTTTGGGAAGGCCCATTCACATTTACACCTTCTTTTTCATAACCTGTGGTTTTCTGCCATGCCCACCCACAGATTTTAAATTTCCTGTCCCACTATTAAATCATAATCTAAATTCACAGTTGAATGGCTAGGAGAGAGTGCAAAAAAGAGAATTCATCTCTTTTTATGTCTTTGTTTTTCCAGCCGTTACACCTTTTCTAGTTCTATTGATACTAGAATCTTGTGTGTGTCTGCACACACATGCTGCGGGAGTGGGGAGCGAGGGAAGGAGGGTCGGAAGGAACTTCTTAAAGGGGAAAAATAAGCTCCAGATCGCCTGCCCCTGTAAAAATCTTAATGCAGTGAGATTGAGTAAAAGTAGGTCTGTTAAATGTTGTACCAAGCATGTAAAAGCATATGAACAGGTATCAGTTACTTTAAGGGAGATAGAGAATTAGAATCTTATAGGTAGAAGAAATTTGTTTTCCTGAAGAATAAGCATGAATTTTGTGAAGTAACCGATGGAGCATTTTTCTTACCAGGAATCAGTTCTGGTTGAGGGATATGCAGCCCTTAGTGCATTGGATAAAGGTCTCAACACATCCGTGCAGCCTCTGAAAAAATGTCTTCTGACTGACAGTTGTTGGAAAATATGAGGGGTGTTCCACTTCGTGAGAAGTGGAGTGTGTAACATTTAAAGTTAGAGACCTAAACCTGACTGTGTTTAAATTCCGGATAGGAGACCTTTAGTAAGGTACTTGATCTCCAGTCCTTCAATTTTCCCTTATATCTAATGGGAGTGATAATAGTACCTGCCTTAGAGGTGTGTTGTGAGAATAATTTAATATATATGTAAAAGGTTTTGAGTGGTTGCTGGTAGGTAGTAAGTGCTATATAAATCTCCACTCTTATTTAGTGTGCATATATGAATACATTTTTCTACATTGCTTCAAAGCTGAAATCTTAGTGTATTAAAAAAAGCATGTCTACATAACCACAAATTTTGTGTTTTATTGAGTTCAGCTACACGTTAATATTAGCAGTAATATTAACAGTAATATCGTTTCTTTTTTTAAACCACTGAAGAAGATAGTCTTACTGCTATTCCGAATCCTCCTTGAATCAGCTGTAATCGCAGTTACTGTAAACAGAGTGGTTAAAAACCCCAGCAGAGGAGTTGGAAAAGAGTGCCAAGAAAAGGACTCACATATAGTAAACTGTTAGAATTGTGGGGAAACTCTGACCGTATCTGCTTTTCTTGCTCTATACAACTCAATAGCATTGTGTCTCTTCAGGCAGTAAATACTTTGACAGAATTTGATGATAATATAACCACAGTAGATCATCACCTGTTCTGTTTGATACTGTCCTTATCTTGGCTGCCCTCTAGAGTTGGTGGAAAAGGATCTTACAGGAGTAAGATTTCTGTCTACTATATCTAATATCTAGTAATGCTCAATTAGTTGAGCAGAGGAATGACTATTCTCTCCTTGAGACCTGTAATAGTTCTGTGGCCCCCAGTACATTAACCAAGTTATAAAAATGCTTAAGTTCATTCCTAAAATATGTTTATAGCTCACATACATTGATGAGTAATAGATTTTACCTGCTGTGTAATTCAGAGAAGTGAAGTCTAGGGTGGAAAGCTTACTAGTTGAGTGTTCTTGGTTGAAGTCAACAGAAATTCTTGTGTCTGTTACCAACACTGTGTCGGTGGAAATAACTAGAAGACTATTGCTGTTGGTGTGGTCCCAGCCCAGGTTCCTGTATTACCAACTTTGCTTCTTGTACTTTCTTTTCATCTCCATCAGCTACTCTCTATGGCCTCCCTCATTTACTCCATTCTCCTGCTGTACTGTCTGTTGTTTTTCTGTGACTTAATCTCTTTAGGGCTTTCTTTGTCCTGGGTTATGAAGGCCAAATGGGGATGAGCCTTGGGCGCTGGATCCTAATCCTTCCGATTGAGCACAGGATGAAAAGTTATTTCTTCTATCACATTTGGGTAGCTTGATGCTTAAGAAGAGTAAGACAGGATATGACCAGAGTGGGCCCACAGGTCAAAGCTCATCCTTGCCTTTATTTGGGCCAGTAGAAGTACTCATGTCTGGAATATGAAACAACTCAGGAGATTTTGGAGCTAGACCACATTTTAAGAATAGTTTTATATTTCCCCATTTTAAAGCTTTAAGTGGCCTCTTATATACTGTGGTAGTGGAGAGGTTCCTGTCCTGAAGGGTCTGATAAATTTTGAAAAGCCTAGTTATTTCTTAGGACTTCTGTAAACTTTTTTTTAAATTAATTTATTTATTTTGAGAGAGTGAGCGAGTCAGGGAGGGGCAGAGAGAGAGGGAAAGAAATAGAATCCCAAGCAGGCTCTTTGCTGTCAGCATGCAGACCAATGAGGGGCTCGATCTCATGAACCATGAAATCAACAAGAGTCGGATGCTTAACCAACTGAGCCACCCAGGCGCCCCTGTAAACTTTAAAATAATGAATGGCACTTTTATTATTACCTCTTTTCTCCATTAAAAATGGAGAGTGGATCATAGAGAAGCTGAATAACTAATGCCAAATTACATAATGGGTGTCTGTAGAGCCAATAGTAGGAATCAGTAGTCCCAACTGTACTTGTGCTAATAAGTAGACATATCCTCTCAAGCTGTTATAACTTGTGGCTACTACTAGAATATTTTTGCCACTGGATTTATTTATTTTCAATTAAATATGATTTGGTTCTTCAATTCCACGTGTCCTTGAATTCTCAAGTGGAGAATTGTCATTCTGATTTTCTAATCTTCCTTCTTTTCCTGTTATTACTAAATACAAAGATATTTTTGTTGAGCTGCATGCTGTGTCCTACCCCTTCCTACTGATCTATAAGCTTTTCCATTGGCTTTCTTTCTGTTTCCTGCTGCTTTCTTGCTTCATAATTGAAGGGAGGATTCAGACCCATCCAGGTAACAACTACTGGTTCTGCATGGCCTCTTTATTGCTCTATTCCCTTATTATTATTACAGTGAGACAATTACAGTTGATTGTTGCTGATGATTATACATGCATTTATGGTGGGAATTTACAATTGGTATATTGTTTCAAGGCTTGTAAGCCTGCAGTGAGAACCATAAATGACCACAGGTACTGGCTGCTATTTGATACATTTGAGTTCTCTTCCTTCCAGACCATTCTTAAGTCTGTCTAGATTTGTCACTTCTCTTGCAAACTATTCAAGAAAGTAAAATTGGATTCGATTTAATATGGGTTGCCACTTTTTAGGAAAGGAAGGCCATTCCCATCACCCTATAGGTAGTTTTAATTTAACTTGACTGAGATGAAAGTATTTATATCCAGGTTGATTTCTTGTTCTTCTAAATATTTTATAAATTACTTGAATGGTAGTTTTTAGGTGACTGCTTTTAATTTTTAATAAGTTGATTATGAGCCACCTACTCTTAGTGAAATAATCAGTACTTTTATATAGTAGAACGAGTTTTAGAGAGACAAGCTTTTGTTACATTTTATCACAGATTTTAAAATTAATAATTATGGTATAGAATTTTTAGTTTAAATTAGCTGAGACTTCATTTTAAAAGTGAGACCGCCCTGTTTTCATATGTGTGACAGCATTGATCACAACTTGACTTAGTGTGCCTAGTGTAGGATATGTTTTTTGATCCCAGCCATAGACAGTTTGTCTCTTTCCATGTACATTGTATTTTCAATTAAAGTTGATAACCTTTTTATTAGTGGAAAAAAGGAGAAAGCTCAAGATAGTAAAATTTACGTATTTCCCTTTGTAAACAATATATATATAAATATTTGTTTCTCCCCTCCTCAGTTTTTTCAGAGGCCTCAGATACAGCCTCCTAGAGCTACCATCCCGAACAGCAGTCCTTCCATTCGTCCTGGTGCACAGACACCCACTGCAGTGTATCAGGCCAATCAGCACATCATGATGGTTAACCATCTACCCATGCCGTACCCAGTGCCCCAGGGCCCTCAGTACTGTATCCCACAGGTAAAGTATCTCTCAGGTCTGTGTGGTCCAGCAGTAGAGTGGGGATTTACTCACATTCTCATCAGAGGAAGCAGGTAGGGTGGGTGATAGCAGTGGTTTTTTAGTAACATATATGTGAACTTTCTTGGTGGTTATAAGTCTTGCCATTTTGTCATTTTCCATAATATTGTAAGGAGATATTTCTACATCTCTTTACTTAAGTTTTTCTAAGCTGTTAGAGGAATTATTTTTATCTCCTGGCTTTCCCCCATCCCTTCCTCACATCCAACTTCTCTAAAATAGACTCAGTAATTAATGTTGTTCCTGTGATATCATTCAATTTCGTTGAAAGCTACCAGCCTGAAATAATTTTACAGTGAGCTGATGTCGGTCTGTGCACTGATTTGCTGTAAGGTTTTACCTAATGCATATCTTTCTCTCCATCCTCACTGCATCTTGATGGCAAGCAAACATTTTTTAATGTATTTAACCAAGTGTTTTCATTTTATTTAAGTAATTCTCTTATATATACACACACATACACACAGCTCTTTGTTTATTTTATAGTAAGCTACCTTCATATTATTTATAAATGTCTTTAATTTCTTTTTTCTAGTACCGTCATAGTGGCCCTCCGTATGTTGGGCCCCCACAACAATATCCAGTTCAACCACCAGGGCCAGGGCCTTTTTATCCTGGACCAGGACCTGGGGACTTCCCCAATGCTTATGGTAAGTATGTATGAAATATTGAGCAAGTTCTGCTACTTTGTTGTGTTTTATTTCATTTTGTTGTTTTGCTAATCAGTTTAGGCAGTGAGGTTTAGTGGTGTAAGGAATTTTTAAATAAAATGTTGCAAACAGTTCTGACCTGAAAGCCTTTTAGAGAATGGCTTACCAGGAAAGAGTATTACAGAAATATATTTAGTTAACGACGTCTTCTGAAAGAGCTGGTAATTGGAAAGAACCCATGTCTCAAGGTTCTGATATCTGAAACCAAATCATCATTACCTGGATTTTTACTGGATTTTTGCTGGTAGAATAAACATACAATTGACTATTGAACAGCACGGGTTTGGACTGCATGGACTCACTTATATATGGATTTTCTTTTCAGTAAATACAGTATGGTGTTATAAATGTATTTTTTCTTCTCTATGATTTTCTTAATAATGTTTTTTTCCAGCTTTTTTGTTAAGACTGTATACATGTAGTATATGTAACGTATAAAATATGTGTTAATCAACTATTAATTGGTAAGGCTTCTAATCAGCAGTAGGCTATTCGATGAAATTTTGAGAATTCCAAACTTATACATGGACATTGGCCTGGATGCAAGGGAGCCGAGTGTGCCCCTTACCTGTGCATTGTTCAAGGGGCAACTATACCTTATCTCCCTTCTGTGATTTCTTTTTGTCCAATCATTTATCACCATTTATCAAAGCCTTTGTTAATGTTTTCCTACTAGCATGTACTATCCACAAAGGCAAGGAATTTTGTTGTTTTGTTCACTGCTATATCCCTAGCACCTAGAGCAGTGACTAGTAGGCTGTTGGGGTAGGATGACTGAGTACAACTTTCAAAATGATACACTGTTAAAATGATACACTTTATAGCTTCATTAAGTGTCTCAAGTGTGTATATATAAGACACAGCTTTATTGAAGTATTTTTACTAAGAAATATTTGATATTTTCAAAACAACACATACTACCTACATGTGTTATTTTTGTTTTAAGTAGACTCCATGTCCGATATGGGGCTTGAACTCATGACCCTGACATTAAGAATTGTATACTCTACCTACAGAGTTAGCCAGACACTCCCATGTATGTGTTTTAGAGTAAAATAATAACATGTGCATCACCAGCTCTGACATAGAATGTTGCCAGGATTATCGAAGTGTTCCTTGTTTGCTCCTTCAACTTCATTTGAACTTGTAGTTTTCATACCACCTCAGTGCCTTGGTATTGGCACTTATTCTGCAAATTTAAATCCAGTTAAGATCGTTTAAGGGCGCCTGGGTGGCTCCGTCGGTTAAGTGTTTGACTTCAGCTCAGGTCGTGATCTCACGGTTTAAGAGTTTGAGCCCCGTGTGGGACTCCGTGCTGACAGCTCAGAGCCTGGAGCCTGCTTTGGATTCTGTGTCTCCCTCTCTCTCTGCCCCTCCCCCGCTCTCACTCTGTCTCTTTGTCTCAAAAATAAATAGAACGTTAAAAAAATTTTTTAATAAACATAAAAATAAATAAAATAATTTTTTTCATCTTTATGTATTTATTTTGAGAGAGAGCGAGCACAAGCAGAGGAGGGGCAGAAAAAGTGGGAGAGAGAGATTCCCAAGCAGGCTCTGCACCATCAGCTCAGAGCCTGATGCAGGGCTCAATCCCGTGAACCGTGAGATCATGACCTGAGCTGGAATCAAGAGCCAGATGCTCAACCGACTGAGGCACCCAGGTGTCCTAGTTAAAATTATTTTTAAGTATAAAATTGACTGTTGATATTACCTAGAATTTATTAAGTGGAAAGAAAACTATAAGGTGAGATTGTCTGTCAGAGTGAACATGCTAAAATCCACAGGATTTTCTTTCAATCGCATGTTGCAAAGGGAATGCAATTGTATATTCTAATTTATAAAATCAGTTTGAAAGATGTCTCACTAAATTCTAGTATGGAGGTGCCTGGGTGGCTCAGTTGATTGAGCATCCAACTGTTGATTTTGGCTCAGGTCATGATCCCAAATTGGTGGGATCACACTCCATGTTGGATCCTGCACTGAGCATGGAGCCTGCTTGGGATTCTCCCTCTCCCTTCCCCCTTCCTCCCCCTTCCTCTCCCCCCCCCCCCCCCGGTGCCCTCCCTCTCTGTCTCTAAAAAAAATAAAAATACATGAAATCTAGTCTATTTATTTATAAATAATATAAATGGCTTTTTGACTCAGAAAATGTCATTAAAATTCTATTATAAATCTGTGCTAGCCCCCTTTATTGCTCTTAATATTACTACAGTATATATAGAAACAATATAGATGAGTTTATAAGTAGGGAAGTATTTTGCTGATTTGTGTATACAATATTATAACATATTTGGCTTTATTTCTATTATATACAGACCGTATTTGTTTATTTTCACAAAAAGCAGGATATTGAGGGGCAGTTATATCTCAGATATTGTTGATGTCTGTTCCCTTTGTTAGATATTCTTTCTTCCTGGGGAAATTCTTATGCAGATCCAATATCCATTAAGTAGGCAATTTGTCATCCAGATTAAAGCACTGTTTCCCTAGTTTCCTTAAGATGAGAAAAACGTCTTAAAATAATTTTTCGTTATGAAAGTAACCAATTTAGTGATGAAAAATACAAATAATATAGAATATATGAAGTTGAAAGATCCAATTTTTCTCCCTACTCCTCTCCCTAAAGAAATAATGATTTAACAGATCAATACATACTTTTTCACTTACATTTAAATGATTTTTAATACAAATGGACATACACAATTTATAATGTTCTAAGACTTCCTGGTTCTCCCTCACCCCCCTCACCACCACCCCCACCCCCACCCCCCCCATCTCACAATATATTCTTGGGCATCTTTCCATTTTATTATCTACAGAATTTCAAGCTACATAGTTTTCCATTTTAGCAATGAATCATAATTTATAATCCAGTCTTCTCATAGGAAGTTTACATTATCTTCATTATTTGGGCATATATTTTAGTTGTAAAGATTACTACTAGTTAATATGCTTTTCTGTCAGACTTAAAAGCTCTGATCTAGTAGTTTCCATTGATTATAGGTTCTTCAGCTATACCACCTTGAGGCAGCTGTTGTATCCTTATGGTCTAGAAGCCAAAAACATCCCCCTTCCTATTTTCTTTTCTTGGAATCTTCTCTTGGATCCATCTAATCCTGATGCCCCCCCTTTACTCTCTTTCCTCTTTTGCCCTAATCTTGGGTTCAGGTTAAAAGTGAATATAGAGGAGTACCTGGGTGGCTCAGTCGGTTAAGTGTCTTTTGATTTCAGCTTAGGTCATGATTTCAGGGTTTGTGGGATGGAGCCCTGTGTGTGCCCTCTGTGCTGTCAGCACAGAGCCTGCTTGGGATTCTCTCTCTCTTCTCTCTCCCTGCCCCTCCCCTGCTCAAGCTCTTGCTCTCTCAAAATAAATAAACTAAAAAAAAAAAAAAAAAAAGCTAACTAATCTAAATCCTGTGTATTTAAATTATGTAAAAGTGTGCACGTGGACTGAAGTGGCTAACACAATTTTTTAATTTTCAAAGAATTGGGGCCCCTGGGTGGGTTTGTCAGTTAAATGTCCAACTCTTGATTTCAGCTCACATCATGATCTCATGGTTCATGAGTTTTGAGCCCTGCATTGGACTCTGTGCTGGCAGTGCAGAGCCTGCTTGGGATTCTCTCTGGCTCTCTACTCCACCCATGCTCTTTCTCTGTCAGTCTCAAAATAAAGAAAGAAATAAACTTAAAAAAAATAAATAAAAGGCATCAGGTATAGGGATCAGATCCTAATTCTCTGTTCTGAAGGACAGCAGTCCTATCTTCTAGGGCAGAGGACCTTCCTCTGGCTGAACTGGTGAGGAACGAATCCTAGTCTCATTCCTTCCTGCCTACTTTTCAGAATTCTTAGTTCTTAGTCCTTAGCTTTTAGTTCATTCTAGTGTACTAACATTTTATTCCTCTCTTGGGTTTAAATCTTGAAGCAGTGATTCTCAAAGATTATTTTTACTTGCCATGAAGTTCAGTAATCAAGATCATAGAATTCTAATTCTTGCAGTGTTTACAGTGTTGTGGAAAAATAACTAATGAGTAGTATTTGCTCAATGTCATTTTTCAGGTTTTCTCTTATTGCTGTTTTCTTAAATATTTCGATGCCTGTTACAGCAGGAAAGTACCTCAGGAAGACTAAAATTATTTCCAGGCCAACACTAGGGGTGATGGCCCAAGGTGTAAAAAATTAGGTTTGGGAACAAAGACGTGTGGTTAGCAGTGACAGTGATACTGAGAAAGATAAAAAAAAGTTTGAGAATTTACCTGGTAAAAGGTCCCATTCTCCCTTGCTTCAAACCAGCACTTTTCCTTTTTTTTTTTTTTTTTTTTTAACTCTATCCTGTGATTTCTCCCTCCCCCTTTCATTTTCATTCTACTTTTTTCCTGAGCTTCATGGTGATTGGGTATGATATTCAGTTTCTGAGAACTGAGAGATTTGTTCATTGTTCCCCATGATGCATAGAGGTGGGAAACTTTACAGCATCTTAAGTTGAATTTGATTGTGTATTTGTGTAGTGTTAATATTTTGATTATTGATGTGGTTGTATACCAACGTTACTATTCTTGGATATTACAGGATAAATTGGTGTTAATTTGCCAACCTGCATATTTAGCCACTATGTTTATTTTTTTTCTATAGAAAATTTGAAGTTTTGAAAGGTTTTTGGAAGACCTGCAGTGTATAAGACAGTGTGTTAGGTAGGGGCTCCTGGGTTAAAGTAATGGCTAGATAGTGGCTCAGTCTGTCAAATGTCCAACTCTTGATTTCAGCTTCTCGTGATCTAAAGGTTCATGAGCCCAAACATCATTGGGCTCCACGCTGACAGTGCAGATCTGCTTAGGATTTTCTCTCTCTCCCTCTCTCTCTGCCACTCGCTCACACACACATTCTCTCTCAAAATAAATAAATAAACTTAAAAAACAAGAAAAAAGACAAGGGCACCTTGGTGGCTTAGTCAGTTAAGCCTCTGACTCTTGGTTTCGGCTTAGGTCATTATCTTGGTGGTTTGTGAGTTCGAGCCCCACATTGGGCTCCGCACTGGTGTGGAGTCTGCCTCAGATTCTGTCTCTCTCCCTCTCTCTCTGCCACTCCCCTGCTCGTGCTCTTTCTCTGCCTGTCAAAATGAATAAATAAACTTAAAAATTAAAAAAAAAAAAAAAAAAGAAGGTGACATGCTAGGTATTTGTAGAATTTAGATGTTAAGATACTCTTCCTGCCTTTCAGGATTGTACAGTGCATTTATTTGACATTTGTGTTTAGGGTTTTATTAATGGGAAGAACTGTAAATGCTGACTAGACCATTGGTTCCCAGATTTTTCAATGTCCTGGTCAAATAAAAATTTTAAAAAGTAAAGTAAAATAAAAGAAGAAACATACAAGACTATTAGATTTTTTACTTTTGCCAATAAGACTTGTAAAGAAAACGGCTATTTAATGTTAGTATCATTTCATATAGGAAGACTGTTTTAAAAACAAAGGAACAAGACTGAAATAATTTCAAAATAGTAACAGACCTTTCCAAAATGTCAAGTTGGCAAGCCTATAGTTGTGTCTCTGTGTGTGTTATCATAATGTGGTTATTCTTGTATAAATTTTGCCATATATCATTAATACATTTTGTGTAGACTAGGGTTTGGAGAATCACAGGGATCAGGATAAAAAAATGCCAGCCCTTTTTCTATAAAGGGCAGTATTATAGGTTTTGCAGGCCATTTGGTCTCTGTTGTTACAACTACTCAACTCTTGCCATTTATTTATTTATTTATTTATTTATTTATGTTTATTATTTATTTTGAGAGAGAGAGGGAGAGACAGAATCCCACGCAGGTTCCATGCCATCAGCGAGGAGCCAGATATGGGGCTCAAACTCATGAACCATGAGATCAGGACCCAAGCTGAGGTCAAGAGTCAGATGTTCATCCAACTAAAGCCACCCAGGTGCTCCAACTCTTGCCATTTTAGTGAAAAAGCAACCATAGATAATAGATAAAATATTGTATGTGAGTGTCTTCCAATAAAACTTTACAAAATGAATGGCATTGCACTGGATTTAGCTTCTTGGTGTTAGTTGCCATACCCCTGATGTAGATAAAAGTGCTACATTCCATGCATGAGAAGTTCAGGGACATTGAGTAACAGGCCTAATTGATAAATGGTATGCAAAAGTTATTCACATTTTTAATAGAATAAAATTTTTTTTGTTTTTTAAAAAAATTGTTTTTGAGGGAGAAAGAGAGAGGGAGACCGAGAATCCCAAGCAGTCTCCACACTGTGAGCGCAGAGCCCAGTTCAGGGCTCAGTCTCACCAAACGTGAGATCATGACCTGAGCTGAAATCAAGAGTCTAACCCTTAACCGACTGAGCCACCTAGGTGCTCCTTAAAATAAATTTTTTTAATGTTTATTTATTTATTTTTGAAGCAGAGAGAAGGGAAGCAGGGAAGGAGCGAGAGAGAAAGAGGGAGACACAGAATCCAAAGCAGGCTTCAGGCTCTTAGTTGTCAGCACAGAGTTCGATGCAGGCTGTGAGATCATGACCTGAGCTGAAGTCAGTCACTCAACCAGCTGAACCACCCAGGCGCCCCCAAATAAATGTTTTTAAATGCCTCTGACTATATAAGAAGTTTCATTAGTATATTCTAAAAGATAACCATTGTTTGGTAAGGTAGAATGCCTGCTCTGCTGGGGTCCACAGTTGACTTGATATTCTGCTGTGTTTAACTCTGTGAGATATCGTATGCTACCAGGTTTATTCAGCTGGTATTTATTATATGTGTATTATATGCCAGTCCCTATCTGAGTTATGTTTGACTGAGAACCGTTTCATTAGAACAATCTGTATTTTTTCTTAAAGGGCTGATTCACCTTTCACTTAGTTTAAAAAATATGGCAAGGTGAGCAGATTGTGTTGCTTCTCTAGCAGCATTTGAAACCAATTTCAGGGGATTGTTTTCTGAGTTTTAGAACTAGTGACATTATACGGTAGTGAAGAATTGCTTATGTAAGCTTGATTTTGTTGGGCGCTGGGGTGGCTCAGTCAGTAGGCATCCACCTTCAGCTCAGGTGGTGATCTCATGGTTTGTGAGTTTTAGCCCCGCACCAGGCTCTCTGCTCTCAGCACAAAGCCTGCTTTGGATCCTCTGTCCCTTCTCTCTTCTCCTCACTCTCTCTCTCCCTCTCTCTCAAAAATAAACAAACATAAACAGAAATAAGATTGGCTACGGTGTTGTTCTACATTGAGTTTTTTGAAATCCTCATTACGCCCCCTGTTGAGATCTTCTCCAAATTTGATTGTGACCTACACAGTTCTGGTACTGCAAATCATATTGCTTCCAAGAAATTGCCACTTGAAGATTATTGTGATGATGGTGGGGATGGTTTGATGTTGATGATGACAGCGATAGTAGAGCCAACGTTATTTGTTTATTAAAGTACCAAAAAGTTTGCCTGTGTTAATAACTATCTTCATACCTTCATTTTTTTCCTTCTTGTTCTCACGACTCAGTATCAGTGCTCCTAACAAAGTCTAGTCTTCTACTTGAGCAGTAGATTGCAGCATTTTACACATTTAAGGCTCCTTCTCCAGCTGTTCTTTTCTCCCCTTCTGGCATTATTATTTTCTTTCTCCCCATCTGCTGGATTAGTCCTTTCAGCATATAAGTGTATGATTTCATTCATGTCCTTAAGGGGAAAAAAACAAACATTTTTTTGCTTCTCTTAATTATAGCACAACTTTTAAGAAAAGGAGTTACCTGGGGTGCCTGGGTGGCTCAGTTGGTTGAGCACCTGACTTCAGCTCGGGTCATGATCTCATGGCTCTTGGGTTCGAGCCCCGCGTCGGGCTCTGTGCTGACAGCTCAGGGCCTGGAGCCTGCTTCTGATTCTGTGTCTCCCTCCCCTCAGCTCCTCCCCTGTTCACACTCTGTCTCTCAAAATAAATAAAGATTAAAAAAAAAATTTTTTTTAAAGAAAAAAAGAAAAGGAGTTACCTATGCTGAACTGTCTTCATTTCCATCTCATTCACTATTGGACCCACCCTAATCAGGAGGCATCCCCCTCACCAGTACCCGTGTAACTTTTGTCATGGTCGTCAGTGAATTCTACTTTAGTGAATCTTAGTTGACCTCTCAGTGCCATTTGACATAGAACCACTGTCACAGGGAGCCACCATCAAGGCTTAGCAAATGTCCTGCTGTTGGAGCAGAAAAAAGCCTAACAGTGGTTCTCTGTCAGTAGGGAGAAGAATTAAACCATTCCCAATCCACAAGATGATCAGATATATTCTCTTGCCTCTGACTAAACCCACACACAAAACATATTCACAGAAACCCTTGTTTAAGAATCTCATTGCAGGGAATGGGTGGGCCCCCAGAATAGATTTTTAAAAGCAGTGCTATAGTTTGATTAGTTTTTTGAAAGGTAACTGATGGCAGTCTGCAGGAGTTGGTTATTTAGTTGTTTCCATATTGGATGCTGACAAAAAGATCAGTGTTTGGAATCATTCCATGATCACTTTAGTAGAGAGAGGGGAGCTAGTAGATAGAGATGATTAAGAGGAATGTTTTTGTTTGTTACTTTTTTTTTTTTTTAACTGCTTGTTTGGAGACACAGTACCATTAGTAGTCTTATAGTGGTTGACAAAATAACTGAATGCTTCCTCTCATTTTTTTCTAATTCTTTAGGAACGCCTTTTTACCCAAGTCAGCCAGTGTATCAGTCAGCACCAATCATAGTGCCTACGCAGCAGCAGCCCCCTCCAGCCAAGAGAGAGAAAAAAACCGTAAGAGATACTTCTTAATTTTTCCTGTTTTAAAATGGAATGTACACTCATTTGTCAAGTAAGTTTACCCACCGCTGTAGTCATTCATCTCAGTTCACAAATGACTGCATTTTTTGTTCTTCCCTTATGTCCTTACCACTAGATCAGAGGATTTGTATGGACACATACTAGAAAGTAACATTTGCTTAATATCATTTTCAGCATGCACTAAACTAGGTATGCCAGATGACAACATGCCTTCTTCAGAAACTGGGAGGGTTTGTCTGCTAAGACCTTGCTAAGTGGGAGAAGTTTGAGCTCAGTTTTCACATACTGATTATTGTCCTTGAACTTTGTCCTGTTCAGTTCTACATTCAAATATGAACTGACCACAGGAAATCAGCAGAAGAGAACTGAGCAAAGTATTAATGACAACAATAAAAATCCTCCCTGTTGGAATAGATTTCTTTTTCGAAACAGCAGAATTTAGAAAATGTATTTTAATTATTTTAAAGAGGTTACGGGGGCTTTGTATCTGTCTAGTAAGGCAGACTCAAGCAAATTAGAATGCAGTAATAGAAAATTCAGGTTGTAGGACATCCTGTAGAAGAGTGGCTCGCAATCTTTTACCTATTAGGACACACAAAATGGAATTCACAAAGATAAGATAGGTGGGAGGGATATCATCATAGTGAATACATCTTCTTTTTTAATTTTTTTTTTTTTTACATCTAGTCAATATTCTTGACAGTGCTCTCGGTAAAAATTAATAAAACTCAAAACTTGGTTCTTTTCTTATCAGACACATGTTTCTTGTGCACACATCACAATAAACAGCACATGCCAGTGTTGCCAGACACTACAGTTGAGAAAGTATGCTTTGGAAATGTTAAAACCTCATGGGAGATGTTGGACTTGCAGAACGTTCAGGATGCACAAACATTAATAAAGAAGAGAATGAAAGTGAAAGACATAATAGATGCTACTGTAGAAGAAAATAGAACAAATGAATTAGAAGCAATATTTAAAACTGTAGTAGAAACAAGTTTCTTTACCTGAAAACATAGCTGATACTAGGAATCTTACTGAAAAACTCCCAAAGCAGCTTCCAGATCCAGGTGGTTTTATTAATGAATTCTTTGCTATTTCTATGAAGCCAGGGCTACCTTGGCTGCTCTCTGGAGGTGAGGATAGCAAAGAGGGCCTTTAGGTCTCAGCAACATCACAGGTTGGAAGGCCTAGATCCTGGGGCTCCCTCTCCTTTATAGCACCATCTCCACTGATATCAGTGAGCATAGGTAGCCTTTAAAAAAGTAAGAGAACCGGGGCGCCTGGGTGGCGCAGTCGGTTAAGCGTCCGACTTCAGCCAGGTCACCATCTCGCGGTCCGTGAGTTTGAGCCCCGCATCAGGCTCTGGGCTGATGGCTCAGAGCCTGGAGCCTGTTTCCGATTCTGTGTCTCCCTCTCTCTCTCTGCCCCTCCCCTGTTCATGCTCTGTCTCTCTCTGTCCCAAAAATAAATAAACGTTGAAAAAAAAATTTTTTTTAAATAAAATAAAATAAAAAAGTAAGAGAACCACGTACATTGTTCTGCATCTTGCTTCTTTTCACCTACCAGTACCTCTTGATGATCATTCCATCTCAGTACATGTGGATTTATTTCATTCTGTCTACTGTCTGTTTGGTATTTAATTGTAAGGATGTAGCATAATTTTTTAATTACTGTGTTCTTGATTAGCCTTGAGATTGTTTCTATGCCTTTGCTCAAAAAGCCTCTGTTACAGTTAGCATTCTTACATGCATATGTAAGTCTATCTGCAACATAAACTCCTATTTCTTTTTTTTTTTAAATTTTTTTTTTTTTCAACGTTTTTATTTATTTATGGGACAGACAGAGACAGAGCACGAACGGGGGAGGGGCAGAGAGAGAGGGAGACACAGAATCGGAAACAGGCTCCAGGCTCCGAGCCATCAGCCCAGAGCCTGACGCGGGGCTCGAACTCGCGGACCGCGAGATCGTGACCTGGCTGAAGTCGGACGCTTAACCGACTGCGCCACCCAGGCGCCCCAATAAACTCCTATTTCTAATTACTAGGATATGTACATTTTTCATTTTGTTAAGGAACCATTTATGACCCTTAAAACTTCGTTCTACAGAGTAAGATGTATTTTAAAACGATTTTACTTATGAATTTTATGTTAATTATTGTACATAAAATCAGTCAATTTGGCAGTGCTTATAAGACAAGTGTTAATACTTGGCCTTTTTGACCTAGAAATTCAGCGAATTGGATCTCTTTTTAGCTTGTTACTCTAATTTGTTCAAGTCAGAACTAATGTCCCAAATTTCTTTGAATGACCCCATATGGTTCTGTGACTGAAATAAAGTCAGATGTGGTGATTATCAACTTTGATATTTATAGGTTGCCCAGGTTTTACCTTTAATACATCGTATGCCTATAAATGTACTATACAGATACCCATCTCTAAATATGCCATCTTGTTCTGACCTTATAGATAAGAATTCGGGATCCAAACCAGGGAGGGAAAGATATAACAGAGGAGATTATGTCTGGAGGTGGCAGCAGAAATCCTACCCCACCCATAGGGAGACCCACTTCCACACCTACTCCTCCTCAGGTAAGACGGAGTCAGCCGTGAGGGATGATGCTGTGTATTTGTTCACTAACCTCTGCTGGACTCGTCTTTTTTCTGTGGCTACTTTCTGACTTTTCATGTCCATCAGTTGTCTCAGAACCTCAAATGATGTCTAAACAGACATGTTCTTTCACTTTACAAATTGTTATAACTTCAGATTTTTATTGGTAACATTTCTGTGTATTGTTTCCACATTCAGAGCATAGCTTTTGCCACTCTTCCTAGTGAGCTATTGCATGATACCAAAAGGAGTTGCAGTTCCTATGGAAACCTCTTCAATAAATGTGTATTTCATGTTTCAATATGGAGCCCTAGAAATTAAATGCTGTACACTATGTTCATGAAAACTTTTGAGGTTGAAAATTTAAACATTGTTATTTAACAGTATTGTTTGGGGCAATGCCTATGTAATTCAGAGCATATGTAGATGTATCTTAGGCATACCTCTTACCTTTTAGGACACACAAATAGGCTTTTTGATTGGAGGTTGTCTTCTTTAATTATTTACATGGGTTATTAGGAAATTCTACCAGTTAAGCACCATCTTGTTCCTGTTACAGAATATAGTTATCATGGTCTTCAAAAAGTTCACTTTCTTGCTTTTAGAAATCAAGACATTCCAGGAGAAGCTGGAGTTTAATAACCTGTAGTAGAGGCTGGAATTTCCTGAATTTGCCAATATTTTTATTTCATCACTTGGTCACTTTAAATTTTGATAAACCATGGAGAGGAGTTAAGAGATTTTCAAAGCTTCAAAATACCTAAACTGTGAGCTCAGCATAGAAAACAGATAGAATGAAAATTATTAAGGAGTTGTGGGGGCTGCTTGCTTCCCTCATTTGTGGTTTGATGGTGAGGTATTCTTCAGGGCCCAGTTTATAAATATGTGATACATGGATAATTAACTCTCATTTCACAATGCTAGACCATTGACTTGATTTTAGTAACATAGTTTAAAAAAGTTGTTAAAAACGTTTTTAAAAATTGGTGTCACAAATACATGACTGAGTTTAGAGTCTCTTAAAGATTTGTGAATTTATTTAATTTCTTCCCTAGAAGTGAACATGGGAGAGGTAACATTTACATGCTTATTTAAGTTATATACTTATGTACTCAGTTATGTAGGGGCATACTACAGAAAAACTTGGAATTGGTTGATGAGGACAGTTAAATTTTGGTCTATATTTTTCCCCACGTTAATTAAAACATCATCATTTTCAAGCTATATACCTGACAACCTTTGGTTGACTTGTGTTCAGTTCTCAACTTGGACATGTGCTAATATATTTTTTTTGCATTTTAATTCCCTGTGTTTTGATTTTCTTAATCTTACCAAGCTTGATATCCTACCCTCTTGTGGTTACCTTTGGCTACAGAAGTCCGTTTTTTGTTTTGTTTTGTTTTTTAATTTTTCATCAGGGACCACAGGCCTAAATACAAGTATATTTGCGTAAACATAAAGGACATTAAATGTCCACTTTTAATTTGTAAAGGCCATCAATCAGTAATTATAATTGGTAATACTTTTGATGCATCCTATTGTCATGAGGCATCAGTTTATTTTATTCGGTAATTACACTTAAAACCACATTAATCTATTGTCTTTCCAAGTTCATGGAATGAACACATACCTTTTTACCAGAGACATATGTACTAAAGGGGAAAATATCTCAAGAACAACCACATAAGCATGATGATGGCAGCTGACTCTTGGCTTCACTTTTGGAAATTCATAGTGGTGCCCATAATGTAGGAGAGAACATCTCTTGTTAAAGGAGTCATTTACTACTTCCCGTCTGTTATATTGGGTAAAAATGTTGATCCAGTGTTTCAAAAGAAGCTAAAAATCTTTATGTAAAAAATTGGCCTATTTTAAATGTTGGTGGCTAATTCTAACACATAGCACTGTGCCAGCCTAAGAAAATCCATTAGGCTTAGCCTAATGATTGCTAGTTTGCAACTGTGGTCTAATTCTAGATAGATCCTGAACCATACTCTAGTTACTAAGACTGCAGATGAGACAATCCTCTGCTTGAGAATTTATGACTGAATAGTAATACTCTATTGCTTTTGACCTTACAGTGTATCTGCTTTGAGCCACAGTTGCAGGTGCTATGAATAGCAAAGTCTTTCCCTATCTCTTGAGGTCATCCCAGTCTTTTTTTTTTTTTTTTTTTTTTTCAACGTTTATTTATTTTTGGGACAGAGAGAGACAGAGCATGAACGGGGGAGGGGCAGAGAGAGAGGGAGACACAGAATCAGAAACAGGCTCCAGGCTCTGAGCCATCAGCCCAGAGCCTGATGCGGGGCTCGAACTCACAGACCGCGAGATCGTGACCTGGCTGAAGTCGGACGCTTAACCGACTGCGCCACCCAGGCGCCCCAATCCCAGTCTTTTTAAGTGAGGCAGAGGACACTTACTAACATATGTATTACCAGTCCTCCTGTGAAGTGTGTACAGAGAATTATGAAGGCACAGATGTGACCAAGTGGGGCAGGATTGCAGCACAGGCTCAAATGTGTTGGATCCCAGAAACCTGTTAATGGTAGTGCCGGTAAGATAGTACAGGGAAGGGATTTAAAAGCTGTGGCTCAGAACCAGACATACTTGGTTTCAAGTCCCAGTTCCAATACTTAATTTTGTAACGTTAGCCAAATTGCTTAATTTTCCAGAGGCTTAGTTTCCACTTTTTTTTTTTTTTTTAATTTTTTTTTTCCAACGTTTATTTATTTTTGGGACAGAGAGAGACAGAGCATGAACAGGGGAGGGGCAGAGAGAGAGGGAGACACAGAATCGGAAACAGGCTCCAGGCTCTGAGCCATCAGCCCAGAGCCCGACGCGGGGCTCGAACTCACGGAGCGCGAGATTGTGACCTGGCTGAAGTCGGACGCTTAACCGACTGCGCCACCCAGGCGCCCCTTAGTTTCCACTTTTAACAATGTAGAAAATAAAACCTATCGTATATAGGTACGATAAGATTAAATGAGAGAAAATGTTTAAACGTTGCTTCAGCTCAGGGCATAGTGAGTGTTCAGTGCACACCACGTATTATTAGTATTGCAGTTTTTGATATTTCTGGAGGAGCAGAGAAGGACTGGAAGCGTCTGGGAAGGCTTCACAGCAGAGATGACATTTGGTCTGAGTTCCCAGATTGATATTCACAACATGAAAAGAGAGAGAAGGATATTCAAGGCAGAGGGACAGTATGTACAAAAGGGTGGCATGTGGAGATGGGAAATTAGACAAAAGGAGGTTATTACCATTTCAGGTGATAAATGAGGGAGTTAGTTGAAGGGAGAGGAAACCTCTTAGAGAAATATGTAGCAATTGGTTACTAAGTAAGGATTACGGAAAGAATGACCTTATAATTTATCATCTAAATTGGGGCAGTTTTAGAATGAATGGGGATGCTGTGGATCATTTTGATGGGGAAACAGGCATGAACCAGTACTGTCCAGTTAAACGGGATGCATGGTTCCCCTGTGTGTAAGAGGGAACAGTCAGAGGTGGCTCTTCAAGCTTAGATACCTGGATTTATAGTGAAATATAGCATGGAGTATATATCAGGGTATCTGAAGAGGGGGATAATGAGTTTCATTTTGGCAGGCATTCAAAAGAAGAAAGTTAATTTAGAGAAACTGTATTAGGTTTATGCAAGGAGAATGGAGAGGAGAAACAGGTTTTTGCTGCTACTGTTTTTACCGTAAATAGTAGATTAAATTTGAAATTGCCCTGCTTCCTTAGTTTTAAAATGATCTGTGGAATAACTCCTGAAGATTTTATATCTCAAAAACATAAAAAATCTAGGTGTGTATATATGTGTGCCCCTGCAGGCGATCACAGTACACAGGCCTAGGTGTGTGGGTAGAGCTCATAGAGTCTGCTAGGACACTTGCTCCACGTCACCACTCTGTGTCACTTAGATTTATGACCTTAGATCACAATGTTGTTAAGTCCTTTTAACCCCTGCTTTTCTCATCAATGAAATGAGGGATTGTACTAATTCCAGACTTCCCTTTCAGCTTTTAAATGTTAAGGTGGGAGGGGCACCTGGGTGGGCTCACTTGGTTAAGCTTCAGACTTTGGCTCGCATCATGATCTCAGAGTTCAGGTTCATGAGCTCAAGTACCACATTGGACTCTCTGCTATCAGCATACAACCCGCTTTAGATCCTCTGTCTCCCCCCCCCCCCCCACCCCTCCCCTGCTCATGTTTTCTGTCTCTCAAAAATAAACATTAGGGGCACTGGGGTGGCTTATTCAGATGAGCGTCTGACTTTAGATTAGGTCATGATCTCATGGTCTTTGGGTTCAAGCGCTATATCGGGCTCTGTGCTGACAGCTTGGAGCCTGGAGCCTGCTTCACATTCTGTGTTTTCCTCTCTATCCCTCCCCTGCTTGCACTCTGTCTCTCTGTCAAAGGTAAACATACATTAAAAAATTAAAAAATTAAAATTAAAAAATGTTTTAAAGTGGGAAAGAAGGAATATTTTTGTTATTTTCCCTCAGCATCACAATCTCTCAGCTACATCTCTCTTGTTGATAGCAATAAGGCACAAGGAACATTTCTGTATTAAGAAATGCTAGAGGGGCGCCTGGATGGCTTAATCAGTTAAGCGTCCGACCTCAGCTCAGGTCATGATCTCACCGCTTATGGGCTCAAGCCCCACATCGGGCTCTGTGCTGACAGCTCAGAGCCTAGAGCCTGCTTTGGACTGTGTATCTCCCTCTCTCTCTCTCTCTCTCTCCCCCTCCCCACCCCCCTCTGTCTCTCTCAACAAAAAGTGCTAGATGCCTGAAACTTTTTATGGGACTCTATAGGGTAAATATAAATACATGATGCTGTATAAGCAAGGCTCCCCAAATTGTCTGCTTCCAAAGGCTGGGGTGATGTCTCAAAATCACTTAATTTTTTTAATGAACTACTTTATATACCTTTCTTTCTCTCCCTACTACCTTTGTTCTTTTTCCTGTTTTAAGAATTACTCTTATAGTGAAGCATTGTTATAACTTGGGAGAGAGTCCTATGCCAGAGTATAGGGACAGAGAAATGTTGGAGACTAGTGATTGATAATGTATTTTAGGAAAGACAGCCTTCCCTGCTATTTGTGAAAATTACAAAGTCATTCAGTCTTCTGAAGAGCTTCTTATAAACTTGATAACTAGAAACCTTAAATTCTAACCATTTGTTAGTTTTATAGTGTTAATAATAATAGTTAAGTTGGATTCTAAAGCTCAGACAGTAATATAAATAATCTATACACTAAGTGGGTAAGTTCCTGCACGAAGAATTTGAAGATTACCACATAACGTAAACAAACCAGTCTTATCTTTCAAAATGTCATTTTGACGACTCTTGTTGTAAGCTCTAGTGAGTCTACATCATTAGTCTACCCTGAAGCATATAGGTATGTTTTTTTTTTAATATTGTCTTCGATAAAGATAGTGGTCATTGAATTAAATCACATTGTTCTTCATCTTTAATAAATTAATTTCTTATTAGTAGTCTCTTTTGACTTAAAAATAGTACTTTTCAGGTTGCCTGGCTGGCTCAGTACATAGGGCATACGACTCTTGATCTCAGGGTTGTTAAGTTTGAACCCCACGTTAGGCGTAGATTACGTGAAGAAAAAGAAAATCAACAGTATTTTTCAGTAGTGTGGAAAATGTTTTAAACTTTAAACAGATATCTAGGTTAAGGTGGATTCTCTCAGAAGTTTTGAATGAGATGTCACAATGAACAGTGACTCTTAGTGGCGAGGGATAAGCTATTGTCTTGCTTAAAATGAATTTGTACATGGACAGCCAGAGGGTCCTATTTAGAATTATAGAGCAGGGTTGTTGATTTCATCAGGTCTGTTTCCATCAGGGTCTGAAGCAGGCTCCAAGCTCTGAGCTGTCAGCATAGAGACAGACACGGAGCTCAAACTCACCGAGAGATCATGACCTAGGCTGAAGTTGGTTGCTTAACCGACTGAGCTGCTCAGGTGCCCCAGCATTTTTAAAAAAAGAAAAGACGCTTGCAAGACCCCTCTTGGAAGAATACCCTGAGGCAAAGCCTCCCCACCTTCCGGGGTGTGAGGAATAGGGGAAGAGAGGGTATGTCTGTCCCTTAGGCTAATTAGTCAAGACTCAAGTCAGGACTTTTTTGTATGTATTTCATGAGGAAAAAATATGAAATTAGATGTTAAGCTAAAATTTAAGATTATCCTTAATTAAAATTAATCTAAAACAAGGTGAGCGTATTGAATTATATTGATGTGAATTTTATTTTCTTGATGCTTTCAGAGCCTTAGAGAATGTTAAAAGTGAAAAGACTTAATCTTTATTCAATTGTTTTACATTTTACAGCTGAGGAAACCCAAGAGGTTCTTTCCTAGCACTTTGTGGTTCTATAACCATGTACTGGATACTAGTATTTGGAACTGTGATTTAACCAACAGGTTTACCTCAGTGCCTTCTTATAAATGCATATATATAAAATCTTCCTAGGACTTTAATTTAAAAATATCTGTGCAGTTATCTCTTTAATATGATTGCAGATATTTTAATCTGAGCTTGAAAAATTCTGATCAGTACAGATTTATAGATATCAGTAGCTTTTACCGTCTTAAACATTTCGTCTCATGTATAGATGTCATTCTGTCTACCTAAGTTCCTAGGTAACTGGAGTTAATACTTTCTTCCTTTTAGATAAATAGTAAAATTTACAAGTCTTTCTTTCCTGTTTAATAAATGCTAACTAACGTAGACTCTTTCCTTTGTTCTAGAGCTATTTTCAGCCTTAGAATTGAACTGAGCCTGTATTTTCATTTATAGCTCTGAAGTGGTCCTAATTTTTGAATTTTAATAACAGCTTTTTTTCCCACCAGTACTAAGGATTCAGAGTAGAGTAATCATGGCAATACTTTTCATTTATTCATGATTCAAAGTGAAAACAGTAACTGACTTCATTTTTTTGTATATGAAAATATAATTTTAGTAGTCTTCATTTAGAAATAATTGTGGAATATGATGAGCACTCTCATGATCTAATGAATAGGTAAAATAATAGTATTTTCTGTATTCCTGTCTGTTATTCTGTACAGTCCAGATAAAATCAAATATAAATTGCATGTTCATTCTGAAAGCATTGTTACTTAAATGACGTGATAAATGGTATGTATCTGAACGGATTTTTTAATATTAGTTTCCTGTGCTAAATGAGACTTACAAATTTGAAAATATTGTTTATTGACTCTCACTTTTTTAAGTGGCCCTACCCACCCCATATTCATTCATACCTTAATTTTCCCTCGCATCTAAAACACACACATGCATGCACACACAGAAAATCAGAATTGTGCAGGGACTCTGCTCTGATAGCTCTGATAGAATTCATTGTAGGAGATCATAGCTATCCAAAAAAAAATGACCTTAGATTTCTGAGGAGAGACACTGCTTTGTTTTGTGGCTTTTGTGTAACCCTCAAATCCAGAACAAATACCTGCCTGGAAAGTGATGTAGAATGAGTGTTCCTTGTCCTTTCTTTTGTCATTTTGTTCCCTCTAAGTTGAACGATGGCTGCAACTTTTTCAACTTACTCTGCTAGGATTTTGATGGCCACTTTTGATTCCAGTGAAGTGGTTGAGTGAAAATGAAGAGTTTCCTTTTAGCTCTGAAAAACAGATCTTTTACCTAGATTTCTGACTCTGAAAAGATAACTGTCCTTCACCCAGAATCTAAAGACATTTTAAAGTGAAAATGCCTTAGATGAAGATGCATTTCACCCGTGTGATTATATAGACAAATGGCAAAAATCACTCTTCAGTATTGTTTTCTTGAATCAGTGACTGGCTTTAAAACATCATATTTTGTTTGTTCAGCTTTGGTCAGATGAACCACTTTGCTAGGTAGTTTGTAAGTGAAGTTGACCAGATCCCTTTGGTCTTTGACTGGGAGAGGTTAAATTACCTTTTAGATGTGATGTCTGTTGTTAGGTTGAAAAAAGTTCCTTCTTAGATGGAACCCTGGAGAATGCATTTGTACTAATGATTTCTGTGCTTTCTTCTCTTGCTGTGGTTAATAGTAATCATCTCTTTTCCTTCCCCTTTCCTGCTGCCTCTTTCCTTTTCTTCCCGTTTTCTGTACTTTTTGAATTATTAAACTGGCCTATGTATTTTTTTTTCCTTGCTTTTTTTCTTTTCTTTTTGTTTTTTTCCTTCTAATTTTGTGATCTCCTGCCCCACTCTGTCTTCCCTACTTGCTTGGGTTCCATGTTGCTAGTTTTTATGTTCGCACGCTCATTATCACCCTTTTTTGTACTTCAAATCCCAGCAGCTGTCCAGCCAGGTCCCTGAGCACAGCCCTCTGGTTTATGGGACTGTGGAGAGCACTCATCTTGCTGCCAGCACCCCTGTCACTGCAGCTAGCGACCAGAAGCAAGGTTTGTGTATAACTGTTTTCTTCCCTCCTTTTTAATTTTAATTACATTCCCCTCAGCGTTTAAGGGTATGAGCAGAACATCTGAAGCTTATTTAGATACTAAACAAAACTTTGAGATGGAAAATCAAAGTGTTCTACCTCTAGGAAGGTAAAGTAGGGTTGATAAGTAAAATTTTTTCCTGTATTTTATTAATGCCTCACTATCTATTTATTTATAGGTCAAAACTTGGTTGCCTGAAGCTGTTCTGAGTGGGTGTGTGTGTGTGTTTAGGGAAAACAATGTTGGGGAAATAAATCAAAGTATATATTGCTTTATAAGAATAACACCGTTTTATTAATATATTTAACATGTTCTTTTGTATCTTGCTATTTAAAAAAAATTTTTTTTTAACGTTTATTTATTTAAAAAAAAAATTTTTTTTTCAACGTTTATTTATTTTTGGGACAGAGAGAGACAGAGCATGAACGGGGAAGGGGCAGAGAGAGAGGGAGACACAGAATCGGAAACAGGCTCTGAGCCATCAGCCCAGAGCCTGACGCGGGGCTCGAACTCACGGACCGCGAGATCGTGACCTGGCCGAAGTCGGACGCTTAACCGACTGCGCCACCCAGGCGCCCCCAACGTTTATTTATTTTGAAGACAGAGACAAAGCATGAATGGGGGAGGGTCGGAGAGAGGGAGACACAGAATCTGAAACAGGCTCCAGGCTCTGAGCTGTCACCACAGAGCCCAACGTGGGGCTCGAACTCACGGACCGGGAGATCATGACCTGAGCCGAAGTCGGCCGCTTAACTGACTGAGCCACCCAGGCGCCCCTGTATCTTGCTATTTTTAAAAACATGAAATATTTCTTAGAAATTTGGCTCTGTAGCCTCAGTTCTGTAACACTCAGTTTATCCTAGCTCCATTTCCATCATGTATAGTATTTGGTCTTGATGAGTCATTATACTATGGATCACAGTTAAACCAGGGTCCCTACTCCTATTTACCTTGAACATGAAGTTGGTTGAAATAAGTGTACACATTGCCTTTTGGATTATAAATAGAAAACTGTAGGGAAGTTTCATGTCAGAAAATGAGATATCACAGTCTCTCTTTCTTGCTTGCTAAGTTGGATTTAGGTTGACCTTAACCAAAATTGGGGAACAATTGTCTGTCATCAGGCATAAGGGAAAGCAAGTGATACTGAGCATGCTTTGATCATGTTTCTGACTTCTTCTAAGAATGAGTGGAAAGCATAAGTGATTTCTAATTTTTTGAATTACTCCTTCCTCCCTTGTTAGCTGGCTGTTACTAAATGTACTTTCTAAAAAATTACTCTTTAAAAGGTACTTGGGAATTGGCACATAACCTAAGGATGGTATTGAATGTAATTGATTTTTTACTGGACTGCAAGTTAATCATACTTAGAAACTTCTGTTTGATTTCAATGTTTTCTACAGCATACAAAGATAATAGGATGTATTTTCTCTTTAGTATTGAGGAACCTAGTAAACTCGAACAGAGACGTGTCCTATATTTTATTTGTTTTATAAGATTGTTTTAAACGAAAAAATAGGTATCAAACCCCAACCTGGCATGCTTCTAAAAGTTGTACTGTCCGATACGTCTTCTGGCAGTGTTCAGAGATAGACTCATGCATGCTTAGAGTTAAATTTTTTAATATGAAAGCCATTCACCTTTCAGGAATGCACTTTGTAGGTATTATGGAAGACCACTTTCTTTCTCCAATGATAGAGCGTTTTTGAGTCAAGAATCAGAATGTTTTTAATCTAAGTAGAAAAGAATTTTCAGGGTATTCTCTTCAAAACTTTATTAGTTTTGCAGAGTTGTAATCCCTTTGCTAGTTAGAATTATGCTAAGTATATTGAATACTTAACCATCACATAAGGCCTCAAACCCTACCTATCCTCTAGGCAAACTTCAGCTAGGCCACGATACAAAGAATTCATAAGATGTCTTAATGATGATAGCTCTGCCTGCTACAATTTTTAGAATATAAAACACCTTCACTTTGTCATATTTAGGTCTTGATTTCCATAAGGAAGAATACAGAAGTATTGGTTTCCTCTTGGTTCTTTATGTTTAGTGGACCTTTGAAAAGTAAACATTTCAGATTGATGTTTGATATAAATATGAGTGGATTGAAAATGTTTTATTTTACCTTGATGGAAAGAAAAACTTGAATTTTAAGTGTATTTTGTAATATTTATAAATAACTCTTTGGGGGAGGGACTATTGCCATCTCCTTCTTAGTACCAATTATTTTCCAGAAACCTGAGTTAATTATAATTTTCCATTTCTGATTGTACCTATAGCTTGCCGATATTTAGAATAGTTTTCAGAGTAATTTTTAAACCAAACGTATGTAGTCAAATAACACTAGAAAGGGCTCACCAATTTTCAGAGAATTTTTTTATAGTTAAAATTTTTTTTAGTTTTCTTCTTAACTATAGGCTCCTTTTGAAATTAAAGTAGGATGCAAAAATGTGCTGTTTTCAAAGGTTGCTAGGTTACTTTAAGAAATAATAGATTCTGCATTCTGCAGTCAGTTTGGTTTTTCTCTCAATGAAAATGTCATTATTGTGGGTTTACATTGGGTAACAGAATCTCATGTTAGCCCCAAACTCTCGTACCAGCTTGATTCACCTAAATACTCCTTTTTCCATAAACCTTTTTCTTTTTCCTCAATTGGAAAAATATGGGATTGGAATCATTTTTAAGTTGCAGCGCTGGCCAGTTACATGACTCTGGCATGACAGATCTATGACAGTATGACAATCTGTAGAACACTCCATTTCCCAATCTGTAAAATAGGAACATAATACTTTCTACCCCAGCGGTGGTTGTAGGAATTAAAGGACACTATGTATATATGGTATTTGACCCAGTTCCTACTGTTGAGTACTTAGTAAATGTTCAGTACCATTATTAAACTTCTGGTTTCTCAGAGGTTTTGATATGAATAGCTGACATGGTTACATGAATGCCAAATTGTGACATTTCCCATTTGTTTGGTGCTTTATAAAGATATAAAGACACAGGGAAGACCTCACCTTGGTTTGTAGAAGGAAAACCATTGAAGATTGAGTTAATATCATCAGTTGGTGTTGATGATACCATACATTCAGTCCAGTGTATGGAGGATATGGTATGAACAGTGAAATACAAATACAAGTTTTTGTGCCTTAGTCTTAGTTTTAGTGCCTTTTGAAAGCACTTAGTATAGAGTAGGTATTCAGTGAATGATACTCTGTTGTAATTCAACCATTTCTAGTAATGTAGTTCAATTGGGGCTCCCCTGGAGTTTAGGACAGGACTGTTCACTGTCACGTGAGACTGTCCCTCAAATTGCAGAACGCTTACCATTCCTGGTCTCTGCCCATTAAATGATAGTAGTACCTTCTCAGTCATGTGCAGCTCATGACAACCAAAAGGCACCTGTCTACGCAGTTGGTTCCATTGCATTCATTGTAGAAACTATGGATACGTAGAGACTTTCCCACGTGCATATGCATATGTTAATAGTATATGTATTTTTAAATTACCAAATTAGGCTTAATGCTCTACATGCAGTTTTGTGCCCTGCTTTGTCAAAAAACATATCTTTTATTATAAACAGCTTTCCATATCATTACTCTTTTAAAAACCTATTTTATTATTTATTTAAATTTTTTTAAATGTTTATTCATTTTTAGAGAGACAGCACATGTGCTTGCACCCACAAGTGGAGGAGGGGCAGAGAGAGAGAGAGAGAGAGAGAGAGAGAGAGGGAGGGAGTGAGAGAGAATCCCAAGCAGGCTCTGTGCTGTCAGCCCAGCACAAGGTTTCATCTCACAAATCGTGAGATCATGACCTGAACTGAAATCAAAAGTTGGATACTTAACCGACTGAGCCACCCAGGCACCCCTTAAAGCCAATTGAAATGATTACACAATATTACCATTATATGGCCCAGGCGATTATTTGTTTAATAAATTCCTCATGTTAGACATTTAGTCTATTTATCTCTCTTACTTTGTTGCTATTATAGTAGTAATATAAATCTACTTATATATTCTAAACCTCTGTCTTTGCTCCCTCTTGCGTGATTATTTCTTTAAAAAATTTTTTTAAGAATGGAATTCTCAGTTTCCTAAAGATGGCCAAATGATATAAATATTTTTAATGCAGTATATTAGATTTCAAACTATCATGGCTCTGTAAAGCATACTCTTAATGATAAAGTTCTTAGATAAAATCAGTGTTCTGTATTTACTGTAGTATACTTTTCAGCTTTCCGTACTGAAATTTGAATGAATTAAAGGAGTTTTATATCAGAATGAGGAACTCTCAAAATAAGTTCTTTGTTTCTAATTTTCTTCATTTTTTAACTAAAAAAAAATTTTTTTTCAATCTTTATTTTTGAGAGAGAGGCGGATAGAGTGTGAGTGGAGGAGAGGTAGAGAGCAAGGGAGACACAGAACCTGAAGCCTGCTTCAGGTTCTGAGCTGTCAGCACAGAGCCTGATGCGGGGCTCAAACTCAAGAACCACGAGTTCATGACCTGAGCTGGTCAGATGCTTAACTGACTGACCCAACCAGGCACCCCTTCTGATTTTCTTCATTTTAGATTTTTCTCAAGAGTATATAGAAATTTCAGTCCTAGTTCTGTTTTTGTTTTTAATCTCAGTAATTTTATTTTTCAAAATTAGTAATAGAATTGACATAGTCTTACCAAATTATTAATGTGAGAATTATATTTTACTGTTTAATTTGCTACAGCTAGGTTTCATTCAGTGGTCATAAAGGGTATTATTCTGATGTGCTTTCACAGTGTTATAATTTAATCTGGGCGACCATCTAGCAGTTACTCCAGTGAATTGATGATTATTTTGATGAGTGATATTTTAATAAATGTGTATTTATTATACTTATTTCACACATATGTAATACATATAATAGACAAATTTTTTTGGAAATATTTTTTTCTCTTGCCCTGACCACTTAGTGTGAGGGATTTGGTTTTGTTTTGTTTTGTTTTTAACGTTTATTTATTATTGAGAGACAGAGAGAGACAGAGCATGAGCAGGGGAGGGGCAGAGAGAGAGAGACACACCGAATCTGAAGCAGGTTCCAGGCTCTGAGCTGGCAGCATAGAGCCCGACGCGGGGCTCAAACTCACAAACTGCAAGATCATGACCTGAGCCAAAGTCAGACACTTAACTGACTGAGCCACCCAGGTGCCCCAAGTCTGAGGGATTTGACAGTGAGAGCCTAACGATCTTATTTTTCCTCTTAAATAAATACCTAGAGTTCAACTTAAGAATCACTGATCTCTACACCCGGGAGTTAAAATGAATTTTAAGGCCAGCAGAAGTAGTTGCATCGAATGAATTAGCCTTTAACAACTTAATGGTAATATTTACCACGTGCTTCTGTGATTAACAGCATATTTTCTTTGATAGATTTACTTAAGTACAATAATTTATCGTAGAGACTCATTTTCACTGATGGGTAAAGATTTCTGGCGGAGAAAATAAAGTTCAATTCAGTTTAGATGGTCTTTTAGTAGTTCTTAAAATTTTTGTTTGCATTTGAGGAACATACTCCTAAGTATCTGTTTTTCTGATGGAACCTATTTATCACTCTCCAGAAGCACAGCTTGAAACCAGCCTAAATCTTCTCTGGCTTCATCCTCCCAGGGGTGAATCACCTATCAGTTTACGCGGAAGTTTAGAACATGGAAATGTTCATGAATTACAGTTTCTTACATGTTTCTGGTATCTTTACTGTGATTATCAGTCTCTCTCTCTCTCTCTCTTGCTTCTATATGCAGATACATTTATATATTCTCAAATATTTCATATGTATTATGTTCTTTTTTATTGGACTTGGTTATCTGAATATTAACTTTGGCATTTCCTTTAAGAATTCTTTGTACAAGATAAGTTTTCATTTTTATATTTTCACATTATTTCTGGTTATATAAATGTTTCTTTCAAAAAAATTAATTTATAAATGAATTTTTATATTCAGGAACTTAGATTTCATAGATAATAAATCACATTGATAATAAATGATACTTTGATAGGGGCTCCTGGGTGGCTCAGTCAGTTGAGCGTCCGACTTCAGCTCAGGTCATGATCTTGCAGTCTGTGAGTTCAAGCCCCACGTCAGGCTCTGTGATGACAGCTCATAGCCTGGAGCCTGTTTCAGATTCTGTGTCTCCCTCTCTCTCTGCCCCTTCCCCTCTCATGCTCTGTCTCTGTCTTTATTAAAAATAAATTAACATTAAAAATCTTTTTTAAAAAATGATACTATGATGGCTTCTCTTAAAACATAGTTTTTTATACAATAGACATTCTTTACAAAAATTCTCCTAAATGCAGAAATGTATAAAATAAAAAAATAGCAGTCTATAATAATTTAATCTGCAGTTATTTGTCCTTTGGATGTTCTGCCCCTATAGTGTATCCTTGGTAGAAAAATCTTCCATAAGGAGCAAGATACAGTAGAAATGAAGGTCTCTACTTTGAAAGAAAGCCTCATCCCCATTTCCGTAATGGCTTAGCTTGTTTTGATGAGCTTTTCCATTGCATTCTTGATATAATTATTTGATTAATTGATTCCTTCTTTTACTGTAAATTAAACTGTATATTTATTGATGACCAAGTAACACTGGGTAGAACTAGAAAATATGACCGTGTTTTTGGAGTGGCAGAATAAGTCTAATATTGTGGTGTGTCTTCTTTTGCCCATGATTTTGGGTAAGAGATGAAAAGAACTGGCCCAAGATAATACAGTATAATCTCTGATTCTTAAACTCTTTTTTGTTTTTTCTTCGCCAGAAGAGAAGCCAAAACCAGATCCAGTGTTAAAGTCTCCTTCCCCAGTCCTTAGGCTAGTCTTTAGTGGAGAGAAGAAAGAACAAGCAGGCCAGACGTTGGAGACTACTGTGGTAGAATCCATGCCAGAGCTTCCCCTGCCTCCATCACCTACCACTGTTTCTCCACTGGCTCGAAGTACCATTGCTTCCCCCACCTCTGCTGCTCTTAGTAGCCAGCCAATATTCACCACTGCTGTAGATGACAGATGTGAACTCTCTTCCTCAAAAGAAGACACAATTCCTGTACCTAGCCCCACATCTTGCACAGAGACATCAGATCCATCACCAACAGATGTAATTGATGATGATATATGCAAGAAATCTTGTAGTGTAGCACCTAATGATATTCCAGTGATTTCTAGTACTAACCTAATTAATGAAATGAATGGAGTTCGTGAAAAATTACCAGCCTCGGAGAGCATTGTGGAAATAGTAAAACAGGAGGTGTTGCCATTGACTCTTGAATTGGAGATTCTCGAAAATGCCCCAGAAGAAATGAAATTGGAATGTGTCCCAGCTCCCGTTACCCCTTCCACAGTTCCTTCCTTTTCTCCATCTCCTCCAACTCCTCCAGCTCCTCCTCCTCCCACACCAGCCGGTGTTTCTGCTGCTGCCACTAATGTTAGTATGGCTGGTGTTCCCACCACGGTCCCTAGGGTCTTAGAAGAGGACGAGAGTGTGAGAACTTGCCTTAGTGAAGATGCAAAAGAGATTCAGAACAAACTAGAGGTAGAAGCAGACGGGCAAACAGAAGAGATTGTGGATTCTCAGAACCTAAGTTCAAGAAAGAGCCCCAGCCCAGGTAAGCTATTCTGTCATTAATTATTTTATGCTTGCTGAACATGAAAAAGAAGCAGTGTTTGTGTTATTTTTAATTGGCTACTTTCCTTGACTTCCAGAAACATCAAATGAATGCTGAAATTCGTAGTCTGATTTCTTCAATGGTGTGTTTATGCTTTTAGTGCAGCCTGCAAAAGAGTCACTCCATTGTCTAAAATGCAAATGAAATTTCAAATATACAAAATGCCTCCAAGGTATATGTCACTGTACATGTGTTTTTTTGTTTTGAGTTTTGAGTTTTTTTGCCTCGTTCTTATGGATCAGGTCCTCAGGGGTTAATTTTGCAGCTCTGGGGCTTGGAAACCAATTAAAACCAGCATACCCTATAGTTCCTAATCCTATCTTCTCAACATTTTGAAGCCCCATCAATCCTAAACTTTAGAGAACTTAATCTTGGATTTAGAAAAACAGCAATCAGAATGTCAAAGTTTATAACTAGTTTTGAAAAATAAAAGTGTCCTCTCTGATTAACTTGCAGGGAAATTTAATGCTCTTCATTTTTTCCTTTAAAGGTTTCATTTTTTCCTATGATACGAATTTTATCATTATAATTTTATAGTCTTATATTATCAGAGTATTTTATTCTTCCCAATTAAAAATTACTTATTTAATGTAGCATCACCTAGGATCGTAGAAAGTAATCACTGGATTTTTACAATTATCATAAAAACATTACATGAGGCCTATCAGCTAGAGTCAGTAGGACATAATAATATGGCTTTTAGCAAGTCCACATAGCCCATCTAGTGCAGTTAGTGCCCCATGCAGTCTGATTTACTCCCGGTGTACCTCTCAGGTTAAATGACACAATTTGACAAATGACTGCTCCCCCAGCAGTTGATCTAGAAATGCACTTGGTTTTAGTCATCAGCATCCTTGGTATTTATTGTCTGTTTTGAGCTGTGTAATGGGTAGGGAATCTTAATCAAAAACCCAGTCCTCTTAAGATACACCTTCTCACACAGCTCACTTCTTGAGGCGTTTTCCTCATCAATGTGTGAGAGTTGTCCGGTTCCTTGGAACAGTCGAACATCTAGTTCAACAGAGTGACCAAAGTGGTAAAGCAAACACTGAAAGGTAGCTGGGACAAGGAGTAAATGTTTGTAAATCACCTGTATCCTCAACAGACTGGCCTCCGTTGGCATCTGTGTTCACGGTGTCGTCACTGTTTGAGGAACCTTCTTCCTTGGTGGGGTGATGACCTAGGCTTCATGAAAAAAAAGTTTTGATGGCTATAGGTGAATGCCCCCCAAAGAACACTTGTTTGTTGGAAAACAATAATTTGTTTGACCCTTAATTGTTCCCTTTCACTTACCCAACTGTGAGTTGTTATCTCACAGGAGAAGCTACTTGAAGACAAATGTTGTAAAAACATCAAAACAAATGACAGAAAGAAAAACAAAGTAATCATTAGGGAATAAAAGTCAGAGATACAAACCATACCTGAGACCTGAAATAAGTAAAGAAAGCCCACACCAAACTCATACTTCTACTCATTCCTGACATCGTTGGTTTTTGTTGTTGATGTTGTTGTTGTTTTTAAGCAGTATGTTCATTAGGTGGCAAGACAGCCCTCAGATATAGATGGACAAACGGATTTTAGGTAATTAATTTTCATACCATGTTGTTTTTTTTTTAAATGCAATTACTCTTGGAGTTAGTAATACTAGCAGCTTGGTAAAAGAATAGATACTTCAGCAGTGAACCAGAGGATAGGTAGAAAAGAAAGAACTGTCTTCTGCATGGTGAGGGGTGAGGGTAGACTTTGGGTGTCAGGAAGTAAAGCATCCTGGCATTTTTCTCGTTCGATGATTTTTTTAGCATATAAATGTATTGTAAAAGAACCAGAAGTGCTATAATATCCTTTGATTTCTTACACTTGGCAGAATTCAAAGTGAATGAACCTGGAAAACCCATGTAACTCTAGCATTTTTAAAATGATAAAGCTACCAAAAACATTCCTGGCTCTCTCATTCCTATACAAATATTTTTAATGTCATTGCCACAAAAGTTAACATTAAAACCTTAAATTATCATCATTCTTATAGATATATCCACTTGAAGTTGTCCTGTTCTTAATAATTAGTCTTATTTGCACTTACCCATTTAGGACCTTGTTTATGTTGAGAGATGAGGAAATCATAACAATCTGATGTGGATATCAGTCTTTTGTAACTGACTTTTGAGATCAGTTCTTAACTGTGTCTGCCTGAGGATGAAGCACTTTAAAGCTGGCTTCAAAACCCATTTGCTCTTGACAAGTGTGATGCATAAAAATACACAGTAGTTGGAATAGAGATACTTGCTTAAAGCAGTGACATCAGATATTAGGGCTATAGTCCCTTTTCTGCTGGAAGACATTTTCTTGCAACTGTTCTAGATCCTATTTCTGATTAGAGCAAAGCACAGCAATATTGGATGCTTAGGTGAAGAGCACGCCCTGTGAAATGAGAATTGTGTTTATGTTCAGTGTCCTCTGAAAAGATTCAGAGATTGACCCGACTTTTGATTACTTAGTTTGTATGATACTTCAATAATTAAATGTACAGAAATCTGTATTAATTGGATATTTCTTAAAGTCTTAGGATTTTTGTTATGGTTTCTGTATACTTGTTGGATAAGAAAAGAAAGTTTTAGAACTTGTGGTAAAACATTTCTCACTCATCATCCAGGAATTCATTTCTCTATAGTTTCCAGAATGCATGTGCTATGTAACATGCATATTGTGTGACATGAACTTCTCCACTTTTGAAAATATTAGTGAGGTTTTTTTTATTACCTTGTTGGATATAAAACTATTATTTGAAATTCCGTTGGCCAAGGGAGGTTTTTAATCTTCCAGTTTATTGTGTCTTCTGGCTCTTGCTCATAGTGCATTGTTTCTTCATATATTTTATAAATCTGCTTTATGAATTCCTCTTCAGGTAAACTTTACTGTATGTACATCATGGGCAAGTCCTCCCAAAGCTGTTTTGTGTTTGCTTTATTTACCACATGTCTTGAGGAAAGCATTAGCTGCACCTTAATCTGAGTTTAATTTTCTAAATCTCCTTTCGTATTCCAAGCAAAATCTGAAGGCATTCCCTGTGGATACTATTTTTCAGAATGACAAGAGTCCCTTTCCACCTAGGTGAGACCAAATGTCCTTCCGTGTCAGTACTCTGTGTCAGTTCGCTGGTATATTTTGTTCTCTTTTATGGTTTTAGCTACCTTTTCACAGAGGCTGTCACTCTGTTAGGCACGTCAGGGATTTTTGTGAGAGTCTCAGTTCTAGGTCCTCACTTTGCTGGGATCCAAGATCTTCTCTGCCATTAATGTTAAAATGTCAACTCCCTTAATTATAGAGACTGGCATAGCATCCCACATCCCCAGTAGTATAGTGGCTACAGCCGTAACAGCAACTGACCTTGTTTATGTGGCTTCCAGTAGTTTCCCTTACGTTCTTGTAAGCTCAGCTAAGGATTTAGGGGGAAGATGTTTTAATAAGAATCCTTGATTTAATTTCATCTGTGAACATAGTCACCGTACTTTATATATTTTTTTAAGTTTATTTATTCTGAGAGCATGAGAGTCAGAGACAGTGCCAGTGGGCGACAGGCAGAGAAAGAGGAAGAGAGAGAATCTGAAGCAGGCTCTGCACTACTGGCACAGAGCCTGACGCGGGGCTCGAATCCACGAAACCGGGAGGCCAGGACCCGAGCTGAAACCAAGAGTTGGTCGCTCAACTGGCTGAGCCACCCAGGCGCCCCTATTCACAGTATTTTAAGAAATAAAACCAAAGTAAGCATAAAACCAGGGAAATAAAAGCCTTAAAGTTTGGGAAGACTAAACCGAAAAAGATTCATGTTTAAAACCATGATCTGAAGGTCAGCACCAGGAATAAGGAATTTGAAATTTATTCTAACCTTTGCTCAGTTTACACCCTCTGAGAAGTATTTTGAAATATCCCTGGGATATTTAGTTGTGGGGGCCAAAAACAAATCACCAGTGATTAGATGTCCCACAGCCTTTTCTTAATCCACACCCTTATAATTTAATTTCTCGTGTTCCTCTAGAGAAATATGTTCTGAAGCTTTACGAACCGGACTCACATGTTCCTGATTCCATGTTATCTATCAAATCCAGTAGAGCAATCTTTAAAACACGGACTTTTGGCTCCCTTTTTTGGAGGCTTGCGTTTGAGCGATCCTTAGGGATAAGAAAATTAAAAGGATTGACTTTCCCCACCTTGTTTATAAAAATATTTGAAAGAGAGCTGCCTGAAAACATTTCTGTCGTGTGATTCCTCCTTTCTTGTTGCCCTCCACAGTGAAATCTTAAGCATTCCCTGGAAAGTACTGGTGCTGGGTCAAGTTCGTTTTATATGCTACAGGATGAGCCCAGACACCCTAGGGGGGGAGTGTACTGACAGACTCAAGCGCCAAGCCTTCTGGCCAAGCCCCTTGTACAATCCCTCATCTTCATGCAGCATACACTTTCCTACTATTTACAATAGTTCATTTATTTGCAACATGAGTCTCAAAGTTTCATTATTGGATGTTAACTTAGTCGTACATATCTCCATGAATAGACATGAATTCTTTGTTCCGAATTTAGCCCACTTTTCCCCAGACTTACTAATTTACTCCCAAAAGAAACTATTGTGCTTACCTGCTTCCAGAGAGGGTAGTCGAGACAGTGTCGGGGAATTCTGTTCTCTGCCAGGCAAAAGAGAGCTGTGTCTAGAAAACTTAATCTTGCTAAAAGCTTTTTCTTCTTCTAGCGCCAGTCTTCACTGTGCACACAGTTAGTTGTCTTGGGAAGTGTTCCTAATATCTTTTTTTTTAAATATTGTTTTAGTGTTTATATTTATTTTTGAGAGAAAGAGAGAGAGAGAACAAGTGAGGGAGGGGCAGAGAGAGAGGGAGACAGAGGATCCGAAGCGGGCTCCGGACTGTCAGCAGAGAGCCTGATGCGGGGCTTGAACTCATGATTCATGAGATCATGCTCTGAGCTGAAGTCGGACACTTAACTGACTGAGCCACCCTCTAATGAGGTGCCCCTCTAACACCTTTGACAGAATTTTCCGTACTAGTGCAGAAAAAATGTCCAAAATACATTTTTATCAATAAATGTCTTTTTTCCATTTATCAGTGCTGTATTAACAGTACCTGGTAATTTTGCTTCAATCATGATAAAGTCATGTTACTTTTCTTATGTTTACAAAAAGCCTTTTCTCTGGCATTAATCTTACAATTTAAGCAGTTATTCCTGGGATAAAATTATTCCTATTTTGCCTATACAAAAAATAAGCCATTGAATGGTAAGTTGGATTTCTCAGGGTCATAGGAAGAATTACAACTAAAGCCTTTCTTTATCTCACATTTCTGTTATTCTTTCTGACATTCTTTACTATTGTTGCTATATCGTTCTTTCAACCTTTTTGGGATTTAAGGATTTTACATTTATACATGTGACCCAGGTTCAGAGGGAGATGTGGAAACCCACCTGTTTCAGCCACAAATAGTTTCTGAGGGTCTGCCATGAGTAGGTCATTGTTCTGGGCACTGTGGCTTCATCAATGAGGAATCCAGAGATCTCTGTCCTAGTAATATGCCAGAAAGTGGTTGGGTGGTTTCTGTTTTTTGTTTCTTTAAGATTTTATTTTTAAGTAATCTCTACACCCCGTGTGGGGCTGGAACCCACAACTCTGAGATCAAGAATCACATGCTGCAGTGACTGAGCCAGTGAGGTGCCCTGCCCCATGCATTAAAATGTTTTAGGTGATATAAAAATAATCTAGCAGGGGAAGGAATGCTGGAGAGGCAGCAGGTTTTAGTATTTAAGTAACATGATCAGGGGTGCCTGGGTGGCTCAGTCAATTGAGCATCCAACTTGACTCTTGATTTTGGCTCAGGTCATGATCCCAGGGTCGTTAAGAGCCCCATATCAGGCTCCGAGGTGAGCATGGAACCTGCTTAAAACCCTCTAGTTCTCTCTCTCTTTCTCACTCTTTCTCCTTGCCCCCCTCTCCCCTGCTTGAGTTCTTTCTCTCTCTTAAAAATTTTTTTATAAATAACATAATCAGACTTATAGGCTTCAAGGAGTACAAGATTTAAGCAGAGATGGAGGAGGAGGATTATCTGAGCTATCCTTTTATGAAAATTTGTGGTTTTCCTACCCCCTTTTCTTTCTGAGAAACATTAGTTAGCTATACCCCCATCCTCTCTATTCTTCAGTTCCAGTAGGCAGAGTACTACTGGGCAAGATTATACCACTGTGAATGTATCTACAAATCCGTGCTCTCTGTCCCCAGCCATTCCTTTTATGACTTGCCTTTTATAAAATCCTGTACTCAGCCCAACCCTCCTCACCCTCAGCAGATAGATGGCTTTATGTCATTCTTTAGAGTACTGAGTGCATTGAGTATGCCTTTTTCAAACTTCTGCTGGAGGTACCAACCTGTCTCTATCCAAACTTCATCGGAATCTGTTAGTTGTCCCTTGCAGTCTCATGTGTATTCACTACTTTTCCACAGACTTCTTTCTCTAAATCTGCTGAAGTCCATCTCATACTACAAATCCTTCCTCAGTCCTACATGTCCATTTTGCTGTCATTTAACCTCGCTCTTGCTCTTCGCGTCCAGGCTTCCCAAGAAGAGTATATCATTTCTATTTCTCTGTTCACTATTCAACTAACATCATCTGCTTTCTGTTCCCAGCATGCTATTTTATGATATGTTCACCACATGTAACACTACTCATTGCTCTTTTTTTTCCCTTTAGATTTATTGCATATAATTTCTTTGCAGTTAATTTCATTCCTTTGTAGCATTCATTTCTGTGAATTTTGAGAGACACATAAAGTCATGTAATCACTACCACAGTCAAAATGTAGAACAGTTCCATCAGCCAAAAAAACTCCTTTATGTTTGGGTCATGTTCTAATTCTCTTATCGTTCAACACGTTCTTGGGGGGTGATTTCATCTACTCTGATGGTAGATGGCTCCCAGTGGTATATGCAGATGGCTTCCAAATTTTCATTTCCATCCCCAGCTTCTCTTCTGAGCTTCTGTCTTATGTATCTTGTTGCCTGCCAGCTATCTCCGTTTGGAAACCCTAGAGCCATGTTGGATTTAACACATCCGCTATTGAACTAATAACCTATTCCGTAAACCTGTTCCTTTATCTCCGTTCATGGCACTGGCTTGAATTAAGCTAAGATCCTGAAGCCACTGTTGATGGACTTCTTCCCTGAGTTATTCATCTTTCATGTGTAGTCATTTAACAAGGTTCTCTGATTTTACCTGATGTGATTGTTGAATTTGTCCTCTCTTCTCAATTTTCCTTCTATCACTGCCTTAGGACCTCTCATGTCCCTGGCTCCAGCTCTGTCCCCGTTCAGGTTCATTCTCTGCCAAGCAGTCATCTCTTTAAACTACAGATCTGGCCCTTCCACTGCTTTTTCCTATCTCTGCTTAAGCCCTTGAGGATGTTGAGTGTCACTTCAAAACTTCAAAACTGTAAGCGTCTAACTTTTACTACAAGATCATCTTGTACTTAGTTATAGTAGCAATTTTCTGAGTATATATGCATAGGATCTGAATGTTACTTTTTGTGTATTTGGTTAATCTCAACACTGTCAGTAAAGTGTATTGGTTAAGATCAGGGCAACAGAGTCAGACACTCCTGCACCTTAGCCATTCCCCTGTCTATCTCTATGACCCTGGGTGAGATTCTTAACCTCTTAGACTGTTTCCTCATCCAGAATTTGAAGATGATGATAGTGTTTACTTCATAAAAGTTGTAATGAACATAAAACGTAACCTATGTAAAGCATTTAGCACAGTGTCTGACCCATGATGAGCTCACTGTAAATGTGTAATATTATTAATACTTCCATTTTCAGCTAGTATAAGGAACCAGATGTTGCCTTTGAACTGTACTGATCTTACACAGATAAATGGGTGTCGTTATCTCTGTCCTTAGGAATTTATGTTCCAGAGAAGAGAAACTCAACAAGATGATGCCATCTCAAAAGTTCCTAAGTAAATCCTGAGCATGAAATGGTAGAAAGTCCCTCAAAATAGTCCCTTGTGTATGTTTAATTTTGAGTAGTGTCTTTTGTACCCATTCTGTCATTTAATCTCCACAATGGTTACACACATGCCGAGGTGACCTCTGTTGTCAGTTGGAATGGAGAAGGTGTGCTTAGAACAGTGAATTTTAAGGAAAATCTGCACCATTGAAAACCTTTAGGCATGCATTTAAGTAGAGGATAATAGTAACATTATTAATTTCCTATTTAGAGCAGGAGTAGAAAGTTAGGACGAAGGGCAGAGAGAAAAAAGGAATTGGAAAAAAATTAGTGGGGTAGTCCAGAAGTGGAAATAACCTGAATGTCCATCAACTAATGAATGGATAAACAAATTGGGGTGTGCGTGTATATATAGAATATGGAATATTATTCTGCCATGAAAAGGAATGAAGTACTGATACAAGCTACAAAATGAATAAACCCTGAAAACCTTATGCCAAGTGAAAAAGTCACACAAAACCAGAATAGGCAAATTACTAGACACGCACAGTAGATTCACAGTTGCCAGGGATTGAGGAGAGTGGGAGGGGAATACTAATGAGTATAGGGTTTCTTTTGGGGAGTGATGAAAATGTCTGAAGTTAGATAGTGTTGATGGTCACACGACTCTGTGAATATACTGTTGTGAAATAATAGAAAATATATATTGGTTTCTAACCCCTCTTCCTGGCACAGAGCTCCTAAAACCTGTGTCATTTACTCAGTGATAAGAACACTAGGAGCATCTTTTGTTCTGATGTTGGTCTTTTACCTCCATTGATGACACAACGTTCCTAAAAGCCTTGTAAATTTCTAAGTGATAGCACTAAGAACATCTTGTTCTGTTGAGGTGATTTTAGGTGGGCTCCTGGATTGCTCCTGGATGGGGGCTGGTAACCAGAAAGACCAAATCATCATTAGAAGTTTGCAATTTTCAGCCACACCCCAATCCTCGTAAGAGAAGAGAGGGGCTGCAAATGGCATTATTATTTGATCTTGCCTATGTGAGGAAGCCTCCATAAAATCGCAGGGATAGGGTGTTCAGAGAGCTTCCAGGGTGGCAAACTTGTCCACACGAGAAATGAGTAATGTACCCCCCCACTTCACGGACAGAAGCTCCTGTACTTGGGGCCCTCTCAGACCTCACCCTATCTATTTATCTCTTCATCTGGCTGTTCATCTGGTCCTTTATCATATCTTGTGATAAACTGGTCAATACAAGAAAGTCCCTGAATTCTGTGAGCTGCTCTAGGAAGTTAATCAAACCTGAGGCGACAAGGGGTCATTGGAACCTCCGATCTATACTCTTTGGTCACCTGGGCTTTTGCCTGGTGGCATCTGAATGAAGTGTAGGGGTGAGGAGAACAGTCTTCTGGAACTGAGCTCTAACCCGTGGGATCTGACACTATCTTCAGGTTGATAGTGTTTGAATTGAGTTAACTTGTAGAACACCCGATTGGTGTCACAGAGAATTGTTTGTTATAGGGGAAAAAAAAGAAACCCACGTGATGACCAAAAGTGTCAGAAGTACAGTATTCTAAGTAGTAAAGGAAACACACAGTAGGAAATAACTGAGTTTTTCCCTATAAAGGGAAATGGAAAGACTGGAGTTTTTCTATTACAACTATAAACAACTGAATTGTATACTTCATAAAAAGGTGAATTGTATAGTATGTTAATTATTTCTCAGTAAAGCTACTATTTTTAAGAAATGAATAGGAATGAGAGTGGTTATGTCACCAGCATCTTATGTAAGGATCTGTCAGGGGCATCAGCCTAAGAAATTAATGCTAAAAACCCTGAAGCTAGAAGTGAATCAGGTTAGGGAAATTAATAGCATAGAAATTTCGGAGCTAGATTTCGGCCAAAACACCATAATTGACAGTACCAGACACGGAGGAGTGTTGGGGTACAACCAAAAACCACATTGTCTTTTGATGTATTTTAGGTCTGAACTGTGTATTGTCGTCGCTCTGTTTTATTTTACTAGTAGCTGTCTTACCTGGGTTTGAGAGGGTGTTCTCAGCTACGTGGTGAATGCACCACAGTAGTAGCCATTCTGGGGGCATTGTTTGATGTCACAAATAGGGAACACTGGCTGGGACACGAGAGCAGGGTCAGTATCTGTGGATGAGACACATAGGGGTTATATGTTTTAGAAGTAATGATTCTGCATTTCCTTAGTTCTTAGTTAGCCTAGTTCTTATTTATTTTTGCCTCAGTTGAGCCTCCCTTGGTAAGTCCTCCGACGGCTTGGCCTTCCAGCTGTCCATCCCATTTATTTATCCATCCAACTATTCAGTCCCCTTCTCTTTCTAGTCCATTTCATAGACTTATCAATTGTATTATTCCCTCAGCTATTACAGTTCTCTCCGCTTTGAGATTTCTCTTGAAAACTCTCCAGTAAAGTCTTCCAGAAAAAATAATTTCTGGATGTGTCTGTCCAAGAGTTAAATAGACAGTTGTTTCAAAAGTATAAGTTCCAGGGGCGCCTGGGTGGCGCAGTCGGTTAAGCGTCCGACTTCAGCCAGGTCACGATCTCGCGGTCCATGAGTTCGAGCCCCGCGTCGGGCTCTGGGCTGATGGCTCAGAGCCTGGAGCCTGTTTCCGATTCTGTGTCTCCCTCTCTCTCTGCCCCTCCCCCGTTCATGCTCTGTCTCTCTCTGTCCCAAAAATAAATGTTGAAAAAAAAAATTTTTTTTAAATAAATAAATAAAAATAAAAATAACACATATTCATTAGAGAAAATTCATGAGAAAATTTTGAATTTTGTCTTGGCAAAAAGAAAGAGGACAATGGGTATATAATAGGTTATCCTGTTTGTAGTGTACCTATAAGTTTAAAAAAAAAAAAAAAAAGAGGCTAGCAGTCTAATAGAAGATTGAGTAAATAATAAAAATAAAAAATTCACAGAGAAGAAAGAACAATAGCCAATTAAAAACAGGAAAAGATGATCACCCTCATTATGGAGTGTGGAAATAACCATTTTTTAGGTATAATATCAAACATTTATGGGAAGGGAGGAACTACAACACTCACGTATTTGGGATACGAGTGTGAATTACTTTCACCTTGCTAGAACTAAATCTGGCAAGAAAAATAGCAAAATATCTTTCAAGGGAAATGGTACATATGTACTCTGGAATATTGTGAAGCTAATATATGAATGAGAACCGTGTGATAACCTGGAAAGATTTTCATAATAAATTAAGGGAAAGTAAAGCATTTTGCAAAATAAGTTTTAGTATGACTCTACTTTTCTATTTAAAATAAACACATATTTGATTGTGACTATTTGTATGAGACATTAAGGTATGGCAGACAGTCTACCAAAGTATGTTAATGTTGTTTACCTCAGGTCACTAGAATTAGCTAGTTGGGGGAGGGGGATATTACCTTTATATTTGTGTTGATTGATACTTTTGCCATTTAAAAAAAATAGATAAAAAGCAACAAAAGTTAGGAGGAAGAAAAAAAGTCCTTGGAGTCCCATTACTTGGATGTACAGTATATATTTCTTTTTGTAAATTGATAAATGCTTACACAGGCTATTTCAGAGTCTTTAAAAATACTATCATTTTTTAGCACATTTATAATAGATACATGGATATGCTTACGTTTTAATTCTTTTAGAAACCACTCAGACCATTTTTAACACCTTTATTGGGGTATAATTCACGTGAAGTTAACATCTGTGTTATTTAAAGTATATTAGTTTTGACGTCTCTATATATGCTCATGAAACCATTACCACTATCAAGGTAATGAACGTAACTGGTCACCCCAAAACGTTTCCTCATACCTGTTTATAAATTCCTCTGAGCTGCACTACCCTCCGTCCATTCCGAAGGCAAACACTGATCTGCTTTCTGTCACCATAGATCAGTTTGTATTTATTAGAATGTTTAGAATTTATTAGATTAGTTTGCATTTATTAGAATGTTTAGAATTTATTAGAATTTCTGACTTCATACATAAATGAAGTCAGCATAAACTTTTCTTTGGCTTCTTTCACTCAGTAGGCTTATCCTCATTGTTGCATATGTTAGTAGCTCATTTTTTTTTTTAATTACTGATATACTGGGTACCAGGTGGCTCAGTCCATTGAGCGTCCGACTTCGGCTCTGGTCATGATCTCGCAGTTCATGAGTTCAAACCCAGCATCAGGCTATCTGCTGTCAGCACGGAGCCCAGTTCAGATTCTCTGTTCCCATTTCTCTGTGCCCCTCCCCCACTCTCTCTCTCAAATAAACATTTAATTTTTTTTTTTTTTTTAACGTTTATTTATTTTTTTCGGACAGAGAGAGACAGAGCATGAACGGGGGAGGGGCAGAGAGAGAGGGAGACACAGAATCAGAAACAGGCTCCAGGCTCTGAGCCATCGGCCCAGAGCCTGATGCGGGGCTCGAACTCACGGACCGCGAGATCGTGACCTGGCTGAAGTCGGACGCTTAACCGACTGCGCCACCCAGGCGCGCCCCTCTCAAATAAACATTTAAAAAAATTTTTAAATAATAAAATTACTGATGTACTGTGGATGTATCACAGTTTGTTCACCTGTTGGTGGACATTTGGGTTGTTTTCAGTTTGTAGCTATTATAACAGAGTTCTATGAACATTGGCGTACAGGTCTTCTTGTGGATATATTTTGTCATTTCTCTTGAGTACATAAGAGTGGAATGTCTTCTTTACATATAAATGTACGTTTAACTTTTTAAGAAACTGCGTGCCATTTTCCAGGCATTTGTGCCATTTTACATGGCATTTTACAGCAGTGTGGGAGAATTTGAGGCTGGCCTTTCTCTGGTGAATTTTCTTAACACCTTTCTCCAAAATATGTTATGTATATTATGTGTGGGTCTACTTCTGGATTCTGTTTTTCCACGGATCTATTTGTCTTTCTTGATGCCAGTACCACAGTGCCATGATTTCTGAGGCTTGTAATAATTTTTGTAATCAGATAGTATTAAGTCCTCCGACTTTATTCTTCTTTTTCAAATTGTTTGGGCCATTGTAGGTCCTTTGCTTTTTTATGTTAATTTAGTTGTTTTCTTAAATTTTTTAATGTTTATTTTTGAGGGAGAGAGAGACAGAGTGCGAGGGGGTTAGGGGCAGAGAAGGAGGGAGACACAGAATCCAAAGCATTCTCCAGGCACTCTGAGTTGTCAGCAAAGAGCCTGATGTAGGGCTCGAACCCACGAACTGTGAGATCATGACCTGAGCCGAAGTCAGAAGCTTAGCTAACTGAGCCACCCAGGCACCCTGTTAATTTAGATTTTTTCATTTTTAAGTTTTTTATCTAATTCCAGTACAGTTAACTGTATTAATTTTAGAATCAGTTTTCTCCTCAAATTTTTTTCTACAGAAAAGCCTGTTGGTTGGGGCACCTGGCTGGCTCAGTGGGTAGAGCATGCAGGTTGATCTCATTCAAGCTGTATGTGGGGCGTACAGCTTACTTAAAAAACAAAAAACAAACAAACAAAAAAACCTGTTGGAATTTGATTGGGTTTGTGTTGAATCCATGGGTAGAATTGACATCTTACAATATGGAGTCTTCTGACCCATGAACATGGCATATTTTGACATTTGTCTTTTTTAATTCTCTCAGCAGTGTTTTGAAGGTTTTTATGTACAAGTATTTTATAATTTGGTCAAATTCATATCTTTAGATGCTGTTATAAATGGTATTTTTCATTTCAATTTTTGATTTTTCATTACTAGCATTTGGAAATAGAATACGGTTTTTTTTCAATTTCTTATATTGCAATCTTGCTAAAATGCATTTACTAGTTTTATTAGCATTTATTGTAAAGATTTCTTTGGATGTTCTATATAAGTACTTATGTTGTTCCTGAACAAAGACCATTCTACTTCATTCCTTTTTTTTTTTTTTTTTTAATGTTTGTTTATTTTAGGAGAGAGAGAGAGAGAGACAAAGGGGTTGGGGAGGGGCAGAGAGAGAGGGAGACACAGTATCCAAAGCAGGCTCCAGTCTCTGAGCTGTCAGCACAGAGCCTGACATGGGGCTCGAACTCGGGAATTGTGAGATCATGACCTGAGCCGAAGTCAGTCGCCTAACCAACTGAGCCACCATGCGCCCCTCTTTTTATAGTTTTTTTAAAGTTTATTTATTTATTTTGAGAGAGAGGGAGAGTGTGTGAGCATGAGTAGGGTAGGGGCAGAGAGAGAAAGGGAGAGAAAATTCCAAGCAGGCTCCCTGCTGACACAGGACAGAGCCCACGGCAGGGTTTGAACCCACAAACTGAGATCACGACCTGAGCCTAAATCAAGAGTCGGACACTTAACCAACTGAGCCATCCAGGCACCCCTCTTGTATTTCATTTCTAACTGGATTTCTTTTTGTTGACTTGCTGCACTAGTTAGTACCTTCAGTATGATACCAACTGGATGAAGTGAAAGTAAATATTCTTGTTCTCATTCTCAGGAAGAAAGCATTCAATCTTTTCATCACTAAATATGATGTTAGCTGTAGGTTCTTGAATTATCTGGTTGAGGAAGTTCTTTTTTATTCCTAATTTTCTGAGAGATTCCTTATTTCAATCAAGAATACAAATTGGATTTTATCAAATATTTTTCCTATATATCTTGAGACAGTCATGGTTTTCTTTTGTTTGTTAGCTATTTGCTTTATATTACTTGATATTTAAATATTAGGCCAAATTTTCCAGGGTCAGGAGTTCAAGCCTGACCCCAAGCTTACTTTAATAAGCTGGGTAGAGTGTTTACTTTAAAAAAGTAAAATTAAAATATTGGACCAACTTTGCTTTCCTGAAATAAAATTTGCCTCTGATCATTTTATTTTTATTATTATATTTTTGAGTGTGGCTTGCTAAAAATTTATTTAGCTTTTTGGCATTAAGTTCATAAGGGATATTGGCCTGAAGATTTCTGGTAATTTTCCTGTTTGAGCATCTGGGTAATGCTGACTTCCAAGAATGAATTGAAAAGTAGTCCCTCCTCTTCAGTTTTCTAGAAAAATTTTGTATAGAATTGATACTGTTTCTTCCTCAAATGATTGGTAGAATTGACTGGTGAAACCATGAAACAAATATGACCCATAGTTATTAAAATTAGCAGACAACATAATTAGTAAGTACAGTTATAACTGCATTTCACATGTTCAAAAAGTAGTGACATCCATGACATAATTAGAAACACATAAATGATGGAACCAGTAGACAGAAATCAGCCTATAAAAGACTTCAATAGCACAATCAACCAGTTTGACCTAATTGACACAAAACACTCATCAAATAGCAGATGCATGAGAGCAAATGGCAAATGTACCAAGATAGATCATATTGTGGCTTTATAAACAGGTTTTAATAAATTTCAGAGGATTCAATTTAAAGCAAGGATATTCTCTGACCACAGTGTGATTAAAATGGGAATCAGTAAGAAAATTATCTCTAGAAAATCCCCCAAATATTCAGAAACTAAATAACACCCTTCTAAATAACCCAAGAGTAAAAGAGGAAATCAAAGGGAAGTGATCAAGTATTTTCACCTGAACAGAAATGAAAACCCAAATCAGAATTTGTGCTTGAATTCATTTTCTATTGCTGTTATAACAAATCGTCACAATCCGCATGGCTGAAAACACATAATTATTACCTTACAGTTTGAGAGGTCAGAAGTTCAAAATCCATTTCATTGGACTAGAGATAGGAACAAAAATGTATTTTTTTCTGGAGACTCTGCTTTTTCCATTTTTATAGAGTCTACCTACATTCTTTGGCCCTGTGTTTTTCTTTATCTTCAAAGCCAGCACCAAACGTCTATGATTCTCCTGCTTCCCTCCCACTTGTATAGACCCTTTTGATCCCATTGGATCCACTAGGTTAATTCAGGATACGTGTCTCCTCGTCCTGAGATCCCTTAATCACATTTGCAAAGTCACTTTTGTCATGTAAGGTGACATATTCACAGGGTTCAGAGATTAGGACATGGACATGTTTGGCGGTACATTGTTCTGCCTACCACATAGCTAAAGTAATATTAAGGTGGCAGTTTACACCAGTAAATAAATACGCATATTAGGAGAGAAAAATGGTCTCAAATTCATGACCTCGGCCTCCATCTGAAGAAACTGTTCAAAGAGCAAATTGTGTAAAATGAATTAAAATCTGAGATCCAATGTAAAACTTGGTGTCTATCTGATAACACCATATTGTGTAACTGAAATTTGCAAAAAGAAAAGAACTTAAATGTTCTCAACTCCTGTTCCACATACATATATATGTAAGGTGATAGATGTGTTAATTAACTAGATGGAGGGGATCTTTCCACAGTGTATGCTTATATCACATCATAATGTACACTCTAAATATCTTACCATTTTTTATGTCCGCTATACTTCAGTAAAGCTGAAATTTTTTTTTAAAAGAACAAATTCAACCCAAGGGAAATAATTAAAAACAACAGGAAAAATTTTAAAATAGAAAACAAAACAAAATCAGATGAAAAAATTATTGAGAATATTAAAAGTATTAACAAACCAAAAAAAAATTGTTTTTAAATTTACATTTTTGTTTTGATTCCAGTTAACATAGAGCATTATATTAGTTTCAGGTGTACAATACAGTGATTCACCATGGAAGTAAAAAATTTTAAATTGTGTTGTAGATGTATATTTTTGGTAGAATGTAAGTCTAGAATCCTCATTTTGTTTTGTTGTGTTGTGTTTTGTTTTTGATTCCAGTGCTAGACCCCAGGCAAACCAGCTTATACTATTTAAACTTATGAGAAGAAGTCCTAGAGCATTCTAACATATAATTGGAAGCATAATCACCAAGCCATCCATACATTTCAAATAGTAACCCCTGAGAAGATGCTGAAAAACACAGACAGACTTACTCTCTAGTTTTTCTTTTGGTTGACATCTCTGTGAACCATCTTTTTTACATAGTTTATCACCATTATTCTCTTTTTCTAGTTCATATGAAATCGCCATTGTAACAAATAAAAAAACTTACCCTTCTCTCAACTGGGTTTTTCTTTGCTCTGCCCCAGTTTCTTAGAAAAATCATAAGATTTTCCTAGATTCTCATAATGATCTGTGGAAGAAAAAAAAGATTAGGATCCCCAGCCTCAAGAAACTTTAGATAAAATTCTTGAATATGATGTAATCAGAATGAATGAATGCCAACTTTTAGGATTTCAAAACCAAGAGGAAACAAAGGAAAATAAAATGTGAAAAAATAAAAATGATAGGAAAGAGATAAGAACTGGGTGTTAAGAGTCAGAACTCTCACTGGAAGTTCCATCATGGAACATTCTACTCTTTATGTACACCCCTGTGACCATGTACAGAGGCCCTTCCTTCCCTTACCGATTGTGAAGTGTCTATTCTTAATAAGGCTTCATAGCCTCTTAGAGTTGGGTTTCTTCAGTCCAGAGACTCAGATGCATCTTAAATCTTAGAACTGAGGAGTTCATGTTATATTCCAAATGAGTAGAGAGCTAAAAGGGTGACTTTTTAGAATTTGGGGTCTCTTATTTGGGTGTTATGTGGCTATAAGATCTTCAACTGATTTGCTTCCTTTAGGCACACCTAAACCATCTCATTCTTGGTACTGGATTGGGGTGGGGGGGGGGGAATGAAAACCTCCTGCCGAACCAGAAAATGGTCTTCACAAATGTAGAAAAGAAGGAAGATAGATTTATTACTGAGTAAGCTTTAAGACATCAATGAGCATCACAGGCAACCCACTAATAAGATGGCAGACAGAAGGAAATCTCACACCCTTTCATAAAGCCAGGCAAATATAATTCAGTACATACATGTTCTCAAGATAATGATAATTTGTCTTCATGTAGTAGGATTATACCAGCACCGACCGTTGCTATTCTGGTTCATCCCAAATTCTCTTGGTAGTTAGGGTGTCCATCTGTTAGTCAGTTGCCTTTATCCAAAGGAGAAATTAAACTTCTTGTATGTTTGTGATAAGCGGGTAGTTGCCTAGAGGTAACCATGAGGACAAGGAGAGAGATGGCTCCCACACTTTAAGTAAAACTTCCTGAATTGTAAACCTGCCTAGAGTCTTCTTTAAGCATTTAAAAAGATTTGCACATATATCAAAGGGATAGAGGAGAGATTTACAAGCTTTCTCTAGGCAGAGAGCTAATAAAAGGGGAAGTAGAAAAGGTCTTTTTTTCTTTTTGGCACCAGAAAAAAAATTGAAGTTTTATTAACCTTTAGTTTCCTGGGTATCTACTTGACTAGTGAAGAAATAACTAATAAAGTAGAAATAATATAGTAAAGAGAAGCAAGAATACCAACATGGTATCTTTAGTAAAAGTGGTTTTCAGATTTATATTGGAAAGCTAGTGGAATATGTTGGGACTAAAAATTTACCTCTCATGGAATCACCTCTTTCACATTCTTTTAACCTACGTGGAATGATGATGCTTTCACTTCTTGTTACAGAGCTAATGTTCTCTCTCATAGAGCTCCATGAGTTCTCCTACTTCCTCGGTAATTCAAAAAAGCATATGCTGATTCCACCCATATATGGAATCTAAAAAACAAAACAGATGAACATAGGGGAAAAGAAGCAAAAATAAGATAAAAACAGAGGGGGACAAACCATAAGAGACTCTTAAATACAGAGAACAAACAGGGTTGCTGGTGGGGTGTTGGATGGGGGGATGGGCTAAATGGGTGATGGGCACTAAGGAGGACATTTGTTGGGATGAGCACTAGGTGTTATGTGTAAGTGATGAATCAGGAAAATTCTTTCCCTGACATCATTATAACACTATATGTTAACTGATTTGGATTTAATGTAAAAAATAAAAATAAAATAGGGACGCCTGGGTGGCTCAGTCAGTTAAGTGTCTGACTTTTAAGTTCAAAAAAATAAATAAATACAATAAAATAAAATAATCAAATAAAAAAGCACAAGCAAAATTCTGATATCCTCAATCAGGTTAATAGTTCTTAAAATTTGTTTTAGTAGTATATTTTTATAAAGAGCAGTCCTAAACTATAGAACAAAATACCTTTTCCAGTCATAGAAGATAAAATAAGCTTGAAACAATGAATACAAATCACTTTTAAAAGTTTCACTCTTTTATTTCTTCAAATTTTATATTACTGTTATAAATATTGAAGAATGGAGAAAAGCCCTCCATTGTTCAAAGATACAGTCTGAGTATTAGCATTACACTTTTCGTCATTTCCCTCTAGTCTTTATGTAAGTATTTTATATGGTTATAAATGTAGTATGGGCACGATTTTTTATTTTGCCTTTTTTCTTTTTGAACCTAATCTTTTTTTAAGCCCTTGGCCTAGTTTAACTAGCCAAAAGCTGAATCTTTATGACTAGAAACAAATCATAAAAATCTTTGCTGTGACTTGGTCCTGGTCAGTAGATTGAAACATAAGCAATTGATTTCCATCTGAAGGTGGACTTCCTATGGACTAGTCGGGAAAGTTTTTTCTTTCTTCCTACTTTTTTTTTTAATATAGAACTGTATTATTCTTAGATTGAGAACCTTATTGTACAACAAGGTTTTTATGTTTATTTATTTTGAGAGAGCGAGAAAGCCAGGGGGAGAGGCAGAAAGAGAGGAGAGAGAATCCCAAGCAGGCTCCATACTGTCAGTGCAGAGCCCTACATGAGGCTCCATCTCCCAAACCTTGAGATCATGACTTGAACCTGAAATCAAGTTTTGGACACATAACCAGTTGAGCCACCCGGGTGCCCTTCTTCCTACTTACTGTTGGCTAAAGTGACTTAATAAAAATCATGCATATCAAACCCTTTTACAGTTCTTTACTTCTTACTATATTTTATTTAGCTTTATCTTTCATGATTTACTTGCTTTCAAATTTTCCTTTTCAAATACTAATCTGTGAAAGTTTTTTTACCCCCTTAATCAAAATTTAGTAGATTGAACATACAGGAATTTTGACTAAGTTGTTTTGTTTTGACAGTTCCTACTGTCAAAGATCAATACTACAAAGCTTTACATTCTTGTTTGCAGTTCATTTAAAAAAACAAAAATTAGAAAACTAAATATATAGTGTGCATATACTTGTATCTTTTATTTTTTTTTAAATTTTTTAATCTTCATTCATTTTTGAGAGACAGAGTGCAAGCAGGGGAGGAACAGAGAGAGAGGGAGACACAGAATCAGAAGCAGGCTCCAGACCCTGAGCCTGACGTGGGGCTCGACCTCACAAACTGTGAGATCATGACCTGAAGTTGGCCACTTAACCGACTGAGCCACCCAGGCGTCCCTATACTTGTATCTTTTAAATGCTGGCAAGTAAGTAGGCCAAAGCATTCAGGTATCTCAGAGATAAGATATTTTCTAACTTTATATCTGTTTAAATTTTATGAGTGGAGAGCATGTGACTCTCATGAGTTCAACCTTGCAACTTGGTGTGGAGCCTGTAGCTCTTCGGTAGACCATCTTATAGTTAATCATGTAGTAATAGGAGCCTAATCTAAGGTGTAGGCATTGGGAATGGACTATTTAAGATGGTCTCTTGGATATAATTCTCTTATTCTAGCTAATTCATTATTAATTGTCTTGTTAAATCAGAGCGTTGATGCCTCTGTCTCCCTACCTTCCTACCTTTTCTTCTCCCAGCTGTAGCACAACCAAAGTTCACTGCCCCTCTCCACCAATGTGGTAAGAGAGGGATTGTATATCATAATCTCACCAGATACTAGGTATGTGGATATCTGTGTTCAGGTTTTCAAAGACTTGCATATCTGCTAAAGAAGTGTGTGCTTTCTCTCACTTCCTTTTGTGCATTTCTACTTTAAATCAGAACTTTAAGTAGCCACTTAAACAGAGTAACAATTTCTGCTATGTAAGTAGCTCTTTTTTTTTAGAAAGCATGTTAAATGTTTTATGTTGTCCAGGAAAGAAATGTGTGGTTGTTTTTTATGTTTTTGAGTTGTGGGTATGGTTGATATATTCTTAAAAAATCAGTTGATCTACATCTCTGGGTTTTGTTGGTTAGAGGAAACTACTCATGAGTGTATATATCATACCAAAGAATCCTTCATAAAGTGGTCTTCCCTATTCTGTGAATGGAATTTAGAACTAAATTTTAGCATGTATGAAGTAAAATTTAAAATAAAATGTACGGGGCACCTGGGTGGCTCAATCAGTTAAGCATCCAACTTCGGCCCAGGTGACGATCTCAGGGTTCGTGAGTTCGAATCCCGCATCAGTCTCTCTGCTGACTGTGGAGCCTGCTTCGGATCCTCTGTCCCCTTCTCTCTCTGCCCCTCCCCTTCTCTCTCTCTCTCTCTCTCTCTCTCAAAAATAAATAAACATTTAAAAAATTAAGAAAAATAAAATGTACGTGTCACTCAAACTCTGTAACTCTTCAAAAGGATTCTGCTGTGGAAGCAGAATTAATCGCAAGCATTTTGAAGAGATGCACATTAAATAGACTGGTTATATGTAGAAGTTCCTTAAAAAAGAAGCGACCACTACATACATACACACCTGAATATACATATTCAATATAAGACCGTGAGGCTATAGCAAATTGCCCATGTTTACACCCATGTTTACCAGAATCTTAGTTCCATACTTTGAGAAAATAATTTACTTTGAATAGGTCACCAAGGAAGATTAACAGTGGTCTAATGTTTTTTGTTTATTATAGTCCCTGAGGTGAAGGCTTTTCCATCTAGTTATATCTAGTTATAAAAAAGTGAGGTGTATGTAACAAAGGAGATTTACAGAGTATTGTTTATAATGGTGCAGTAATTTTGAGAAGAATGTTAAATGTTTCCTTTTCCTTGTTCCCCAAAACAGTGTGAGTGTTCATATTGTACTGTTCTTCTGAAAAAAGAGTGGGCTCTTCAGAGAGACTGGTTGGTTTAGTCTTAATGAGTGATGTTACATTTCTGTAGGGAAACAGTACATGGTACTCTTCAGCTTTGTGTTTGTTTCTTTTGATAATGTCTCCATTTGCTAAATGGACTTTTCTTTGATTCTTCTCTCTACCTACCTTCCTGTCATACCTTACTTCTCTGTTGACTCATGTGTTGCCTTCAATAGGATCTTTTTTTTTTTTTTTTTAAGTTTATTCATTTTGAGAGAGAGAAAAAGAGCAAGGAGGGGGCAAGGGAGCAGAGAGGGGCGGGGTGGGGTGCAGAACATCTCAAGAAGGCTCCACTATCAGCATAGAGCGCAACGCAGAACTTGATCTCACAACCCTGAGATCATGACCTGAGCCGAAGTCTGTCACTTAACTGAGCCACCCAGATGCCTCTGTATGATCCTTTTAATAGCTTCTTTTTGCTCTCTGATATTTAAATAGTCTTTAAATTGCACATCCAAGTGTTGAATGGTTTTGTGGAATTACAAGTCAAATGAGTTTTTAAAAATCCTTTGTAAGGGCACCTGGGTTGCTTAGTCAGTTAAGCGTCCAGCTCTTGGTTTTGGCTCAAGTTGTGATCTCAAGGTTTGTGAATTCAAGCCCCGAGTCAGGCTCTGCCCCGCATCAGGCTCTGCACTGTCAGTGCTTGGGATTGATTCTCTGTCTCCCTTTCTTTGCCCCTCCCCTGCTTACTCTCTCTGTCTCTGTCTCAAAATAAGTGGATAAACCTCAAAAAAAAAGAGGAAAGAGAGTGCATTTAAAAAAATCTTCTGTGAGCTTAATTTTCCATCTAGAACTTCTGATACAATATAATAATAATTGAGTAAAAATTAGGTTTTCTTTCTTGATTTTCTCCCCAGCAGTATGAACGACTAGACCAACAGGACTGATCTGAAATGAGAACTGAATGTTGTAGAAGTGCTGCCTAGCTAATGAAATCTTAAAGTGTCCTTTTGTTGTCTAGAGGCTTTATTTTATTTTATTTTATTTTATTTTATTTTATTTTATTTTAATGTTTATTGATTTTTGAGAGAGAGATAGAGAGAGAGAGACAGCGTGAGTGGGGGAGGGGCAGAGAGAGAGGGAGACGCAGAATCCAAAGCAGGCTCCAGGCTCTAAGCTGTCAGCACAGAGCCCGACACAGGGCTCGAACTCACAAACCGTGAGATCATGACCTGAGCCAAACCCGGATGCTTAACCGACTGAGCCACCCAGGCGCCCCTAAGGCTTTAAAAAAACAGAAGTTGGAATTTGATATTTTTTGTAGCTTAGGTATCATCTAACCTCACTCTTAACCTTTGTGGTTGAATATGCAAGGAACCTGAGATGTGTGACTTGCTTTAGGTCACATAGTTAATTAATAATAGAAGCAGACCCACGTCTAGAATTGGCTGGTAGGCCAATTTCTTGTATAGATACCACATACTGAATTATATGCCTGGCTATGTCCTAACCATGAAACAGGATGAACCTAAACCACTGGTTGAAAGGCTGTATGTGCTGATGTGAACAATTTGTGCCTAAGATACATGCCATTGCAGTGTCTGGGCCACAGTTACCCAGTTATTGACTTGATCATTCTGCTGTTTCTTCTGTACGGGTGAAGCCCTCATTTGGCGTGCTAAATTTGAATATAGGTATCATTTAGACTTAGTATTATCAAACATGACTTTGCAGTGGGAAGTAATGGCCCTAATCTTGTATTTCAGCTCAGACAGCTGTAACTGCACCAAAGATGTGGAAAAAACCAAAAGATCGGACCCGAACCACTGAAGAAGTGTTGGAGGCAGAAGTGGAGGTAAGGGGCAGCAGTAAATCTCTTTAGCTGATGTTAGGAATTGTGGGGCCATTTTCAAGACAAGTGTATATTTTTATCTCTTTTTTGAGATCCTGTTTTTCAAGGAAACGTGAGCACATAGTCTGATTTTTTTTTTTTTTTTTTTTTTTTTAGTCCACAGAATTTTAAAAAGATTGTTGGTAGCATGTTCAGTTTCATCAATTTCTTGTCTTTCAAAATGTCTCTTCAGCAAAACTAAGTTACTGTTTAATTTTGGGTTAATCCCTTAACCCTGTCAGTTGAATTTGTCCTTGTATTAACTGGATGGAAAGACTAATCTGGTAAAGAATAATGGAAAGTTTTTTCAAATACCCATTAGCAGTAGTGATAGAAATCGTCAGATACGTTTTAGGGAAATTCATTTTGGATATGTCGTCTTGTAACTGGATCCCAGGAATATAACTTTTCACATATGATTTGCCTGTTTGAACTAAACCATTCCAGATTTTGCTATAGGTTACAGCACAACAGGAGACAAGGTGAGGCAGAAACAAGGGCAGAGTCAGTCCGAAGGAGTGTTCTAACAGATTCATAGTCTATAATCTTCATATCCTGAGTGTTATATACTGAATCTTATAAATCAAGAGTAATCTAAAATATCTGTATGTTGCTTTTTTCTTGAACTCTTAATGTCTGCTTATTAAAATAGTTCTTATAAGTGTATAGGGTGTTAACATTAAAATATAGAAATTATTTTAAAGTGATTTTAAGTACATTTATTTCAAAAGGCTTTTCTATCTAGTTATAATTCTTACCCTTTCGAAGCAGTTCACAGTACCCCTTTGTTATTTCTCCCTGTCCTGTCACTGCTCTTACATGATGCTCTACTGATGTCACAGTTAGTCCCATAGCAACCACTAAAATGTTTCACGGAAGCAATTTCAATGTGGTTATCAGGGGATAAGAATTAGCAGGAATTTGTAGAGGGGCAAATAGTTGCTGCACGTGTCTTGCAGTTTAACAAGAAAATGTTGCTCCTACAGAGAATAAAATACCTTCCAGAGACAGGAGAGTCCCATACATTCCTGGTATAGCTGTAAGAGCTTCCTAACCTGGTTACTCTTTAGATTCCGCTATTTTTTATTCATTTTCTTGTTATACTTTATGTTCCTTTGCTAGATTTCTAAGCATTACTGAATTAAATGGGAAGGCCACCACTACTGTGCCTGCAGATATTCATTCTCTTCTTTAGATCAGAGGTTGGCAAACATTTCCTGTAACCGTTCAGATAGTAAATAGTTTAGATTTTGTGGGCTGTATGATCCCTGTCACAGTTCTCCATTCTGTTGTTGTAGGCCACATGCAGCCACAGATAATGTGTAAGCAAATAATTGTGACTAAATTCCAGTAAAATTTTATTGGTCAACATTGAATTTAAATTTCATGTAATATTCATGAAAGTCTATAGTATTCTTTGGAATTTTTTCAGCTACTACAAATGCAGAAACCATCCTTACCTCACATACTATACAGAAACAGTTGATGGGCCAAATTTGGCCCATGAGCGATTATTTGCTAAAACCTGCTTCACGTTGTTATTCTTCATACATGAGAACTGTTTCAGCTCATTTTGAATCCATCACTTTTTTCTTTACTTTATGGTTTATTTTTGATTATTTGCACACAGACTTTTTTTTTTTTTTTTTTTTTGCCTCCAGATATCCTAATTCCTTGTCTTTCCTAAATTTGAGCATTTATTAGAGTAGTTTACTATATACTGGGGTCATTATCTTTGTTTTCACTGATTATCAAGCTCTCCTTTTCTTAATAGATTTTTCTCAGCCTTTCAAAGAATGTGTTTCAGGTTCCAGCATATTTTTGGTTATATATTGGGTTATATCACTGCAAATATTTTATCAAATTCTATAAATTATAGTCTACAAGGATAACTAGAAGGATGATTCATCTTAAAATTGATGCTCAGGGCATCTTTAAAATACCTTTTTAAATTTTAGTGTATTTCCTCTTATCACATACATAGTTGTCGGTCTGCTTTTCTAGCACTTTAAAAACTCATGAGTTAAATAGGCAGTTTTATCAACTAAATTCTTTTAACAAGTTCCTATAAAAGTTTAACATTTTACAGTCCAGCCCATAAGGTGTTTTCTTTGCTTCAAGCTGGTTTTCTTAGTAAACAGTTTAGAAACTGTTAGACAGTTACAAACTAGTTTAATATAGCGTCATCCAGCTGAAAGAAAAATAATCATCATAAATACTTAATGCAGCTAATTTTGTGGATTTCCTTGAAAAATATCCTTCTAACAGTGTACCTCAGACACTTCAGTGGTTCTGTGTTCTCTAAAGTATGGTTTGTCATCCATGGAAACAAATTTCTTTTTACTTCTTTTTCTAATTAGAAATTAACTTTCCAAGTAATAGATTCTCTGCTTTATATCCAACAGATTTTCTCTTGTTGATTTTAGGTACAGAGTAGAGGACATAATGTATTTTTTTCTCTAAAATAACATTTTTCTTCATTTTACATGATCTGAAATCATTTCAGCTTTTGTCTTCTTGAAATTTTTACATCTTTCTTTTGATTATTTCCATAATATGTTTTCCTTTTAGGGGAGTGGGGGAAAGCAAACGTGCACACAGGTGTATGTGTGTGTGTGCATGTTTGCATGAATTTTTTGTTTTCATTATAGAAGCAAATCCGAAAAACCATCTGTTTCTATTTACAGCATTTGAAAATGTAGTCTTTTCCCATGATCTGATGTAGTTTAGAAGAAAATTTATTAGTATTATACCTGTTAAGATATTTCATTTATATAACAAAGTAGGATTTGTAACTCCTTAATTTTTTGAAAAAACAATTTTGTAAAGCAATTAGGGTAACCACTTGCTTATGTATATGACATTTTTAAAAAAAATTTTTAATGTTTGTTTTTGAAAGAGAGCACGCACATGAGTTTGGGAGGGGCAAAGAGGGCAATACAGATAATTTCAAGCAGGCCCCACACTTTCAGAGCAGAGCCTGATGCGGGGCTTAAACCCACAAACTGTGAGATCATGACCTGAGCCTAAATCAAGAGTTGGACGCTCAATTGACTGAACCTCCCAGGTGCCCCTACGTAAATGACATTCCTTCATACAGTTCTCTGTTGAGCTTCTATTTTTGGCTCTTCTGGCATGAATCTGTCAGTTAGAATGCCTACTTCCTCTGAGTGTTTGTTCCGAAGAATTGTTTTTAGAGTACTTACCTTTCATGATAAAGAAGAACTTAAAGTTCATAGAGAACTTTGCCTCAGGGAGTTTTGACGGTTCATATATAGCCCTCAAGAAATTAATTTTTCTTTGATATCTGAAACTGTGGTGGTCAAAAATAATCTGGTGAGGGGCGCCTGGGTGGCGCAGTCAGTTAAGCGTCCAACTTCAGCCAGGTCACGATCTCGCAGTCCGTGAGTTCGAGCCCCGCGTCGGGCTCTGGGCTGATGGCTCGGAGCCTGGAGCCTGTTTCAAATTCTGTGTCTCCCTCTCTCTCTGCCCCTCCCCCGTTCATGCTCTGTCTCTCTCTGTCCCAAAAATAAATAAATGTTGAAAAAAAAAATTTAAAAAAAAAAATAATCTGGTGAATAACCTCAATTCCATTTTGCTTTTTAAAAGTAAGATGCACTAGAACCCAGATTTCTCTGTAGAGGAATATGTGCCGAGCACTTTTCCATATGTAATTTGAATAAGGTCACAACCATAGAGAATTCTGAGAACAAGCAAACAAAAATAGATTTTAACTAACAGGTGGCTTCCTTGTAAAATGAGGGATAATCAGCTTTTTGGGGCCCAGATACTCTAGTCATCGAAATCTCCATTTAGCAGCAAGAGGGCAGCACAAAAAATACCCTCTAGTGTTTCTTTTTATATTTGTTGAGCATTAATGGCAGAGGTAGGAGTGCTTGATTTAGATTTCTGACTAGGACTCTTTCGTGTCCATCAAGTACTAGGATTAACAGTTCTTTCCATTCTAACCTTTGGTACATTTAGATTTCATTAGTCATGTTAAAGCATTTCAGTAGCCATATGACTTGTCTTCGGTATCCCAAGAGATGAAGTGAGAAAAGTGTTTTAAACAAACCTAGCATTCTAGTGCCATGTGCTGAACACAGACATCCTTTTTTTGAGTGACATGTTTTCCCCTGCCTTTTGAGGGGATACATGTAGGTCTTCATGCATATTTACATGATAAAAATGATGTAACCTCTGTGCTCACTTATGCTTTAGCCTAAAGCTGAAGAGGAGCTTTCAGGCGACAAAGTACTTGAATCTGAACAGGATAAAATGAGCCAAGGGTTTCATCCTGGAAGAGAACCCTCCGACCTAAAAAAAGTAAAAACTGTGGAAGAAAATGGAGAAGAAGCTGAGCCTGTACGTAATGGTGCTGAGAGTATTTCTGAGGGTGAAGGAGTAGATGCTAATTCAGGCTCCACTGATAGTTCTGGTGAAGGGGTGACATTCTCATTCAAACCAGGTAAGTCTATCCCATCCCCCCCCCCCCCCACCTTCCTATGTGTGTCTTATCTATTCACCTTACAGAAATGTTGGTTCCTGTGGAGAAATATTGGATGGAAGGAAGAGTCTCGTCACAGAGTAATATTTACAGAATAGATTAGCAGGCATAAGTTAGTGACTAGCAAATCCAGAGTTCTGTGTGGGCGGAAGTGATATCTGATGCTGGTATTCTGCTTTACTGGCATCGGAAGAGTTGCTGGCAGAGGATTTCAGTCAGTGCTAGTCTGGTGGGACTCAACAAGAGAAATTGAATTTTATTTAGTTTACTTGAAAAAGGACTATTTCGGTGCTATTTTGTGTTCATCATTTCACAAGCCTTAATCACTTAACCCTTACTTCATGCAATGCACTGACATTTTTTACTGTATTCTCTTCTTTTAAAAATGTTGGGTTACAGGGTCCCTGGCCAGCTCAGTCAGGAGAGCATGCGACTGTTGATCATAGGAGTCTTGGTCATAAGTTCAAGCCCCACATTGCGCATGGAGCCTACTTAAGGGCAAGAAAAGAAAAAAAGAATTTAAAAATGTTGGTTATAATTCATTAAACTAATTTCTCAACAGAAATTTGTTGACAGAAATCACTCTGTAGAATGGAACTGTGATAATCAGAAGCAGTTCCTATGTACCTGCGGTACTGTGCCCTGTGAAATCCATGCTATGTCTCAGAGGGTGTTTCATCTTTAGGTACTGTCCAAATACAAAACCTCTATCCCAGTATATGTGAACTGCGGGTGGCTGACTTTGAGATTAATAGAGAGGTTTGCATGGATATGTGGGGAAGGGTGGTTCATTTGATAGAAAGTTTGGGATGAGTGCAGTTTTTCTTAGCCAGCCAAATCTGAGTGACTTCTGTGCGAGGTAGGGTTGGATTGTAAAATGTCAGACCTCAAAAATAATCCATAGACAGTGTTTGTCAAACTGCTGTTTTTAACCCTTTTAATAGGTTGTGAAATTAGTGAGATACAACCAGCATTTGTTAAAATAGACAACAGAGGCGCACCTTGGTGGCTCACTCAGTTGAGTGTCCAACTTTGGCTCAGGTCATGATCTCATAGTTCATGGGTCTGGGACCCACGTCGGGCTCTGCACTGACAGTGTGAAGCTTGCTTGGGCTTCTCTCTATCTCTCCTCTCTCTCTGCCCTTCCCCCCATTCATGCTTTCTCTCTCAAAATAAATAAACTTACAAAAATTTTTAAAATAAAATGGAGAACGGTAAAAAAATGTCAGTGCATTACTGGAGTAAGGGTAGACCGTGTTTTAAGAAACTTTTGTATCTTTTATATATGTATTTGTTCTGGGTCATAAAGTTGTTATATTTCTTATTGTGAGTTGTAGTCAAAAATGTTTGAAAGTCACTGATTATTGATACCACCTTAATATACTGGTCTTTTCACTACCAGTAAACTGCTGCTAATGGGTTTTATGAAATTGTAAGGCCATGCTATAGTAAGTTTTTTTTTTTAACTTTAAGGATTCAATGTACTGAAATTACTTCTAAAAATCTAGGCTTGTATCATATCACGAAGTACTTGTGGCTACCAACAGTCCTTCAGGAGATTGAGACGCTTATCATGTTTAGGACCATGTCAGCTATATCTCTGGGAGTCGGGGGGGAGTGTATTTTTAGTAACCTCTATGCCCAGTGTGGGACTCAAACTCCCTCCCCCAAGATCGGAAGTCGCATGTTCTACGAACTGAGCCAGCCAGGCACCCCCTGTCAGTTATATTCTTATCCTTCTATTTGGCAAGGAATAAGTGCACAACTATAGACCCCAACTGTATTGAAACACTAAACTGCCTTTTGCCTCTGTAACATACACTAGCAATAACTAGAAAAAGGGCAGTTTAAAATTTAGGTCTCAGGGGCCCCTGTGTGGCTTGGTCAGTTAAGCATCTGACTTTGGCTCAGGTTATGATCTTGCAGTTTGTGGGTTTGAGCCCCGCATCAGGCTCTGTGCTGACAGCTCAGAGCCTGGAGCCTGCTTTGGATTCTATGTCCCCCTCTCTCTCCTCCTCTCTCCCATTCATGCTCTGTCTCTCTCTCAAAAATAAATAAACATTGAAAACATTTTTTAAATAAAAATAAAATTTAGATCCCAATAAACTGTCTGCCTTTTAATGACTACAATAAGGTAATTCGGATTTGGTTGAAAATATCTGCAGTGTTCTCACAGGCCATCATGAGTCTATCACCTACACCTTAAAAACCACTAATACAAAGTAGTATTATCATGAAGTGATCTGGGGCATGGGTTTGATGAAAGTTTTGTTAATTAAAAGAAAAATGCTGTGACTTGCTTTTATGATCCAACAAAAATTTCAAGAAATTCTCCAACTTTATATAATGAAATTAGGATTATGAGAAATGATAGCTGTAACAATAGTCATAGTAACAAAGTAACGCTATGGCAAAAAACTAATTTAAAATTAATATTGAACGTATTAACTCTGAGGAGTGCCTGACTGGCTCGGTCAAGAGAGCATGCGACTCTTGATCTCGGTGTCATGAGTTCAATCCCCACGTTGAATGTAGAGATTACTTCAATAAATGCAACTTATAAAAAATCAAGAGTGTGTCAGGATTTTTGAAGAATATGTGCCTTCCCAGTTTTGTCTCAGCAAGCAAGTACATTATTTTCTTCACAGTAAACTGTAGTCAGCAGTGCTAAGGGGTTATTATCCAAAATACATAAAGAACTCATACAACTCCACAAAACAAACCCCAAATAATCCAAGTTCAAAAATGGGCAGAGGACTTGAATAGACACATGAGAAGATGCTCAACATCACTAATTACCAGGGAACTACAAATCAAAACCACGATGAGATACCACCTCACACCAGTCAGAATGACTAGTATCAAAAGCAAGAAATAAATAACAGTGTTGGTGAGGTTATGAAGAGGGAACCCCCATGCACTACTGGTGGGAATAAAACCATTGCCATTGTAGCTACTATAGAAAACAGTATGGGTGTTTCTCAAAAAATTAAAATCTAGGCTTGTATCATAGAAAGTAATTCTACTTTTGGGTATTTACCCAAGGAGAACAGAAATAGAAATTCAAAAAGATATATGCACCCTCATGTTTATTGCAGCATTGTTTACAATAGCCAAGATATGTAAACAACCTGTGTGTCCACTGATAAAGGAATGGATAACAAAGATGTGTGTATATACATGAGTATGTGCATGCATGCGTGTATACACACACTGTGAAGTATTACTCAGCTGTAAAAAAAAGAATGAAATCTTGCCATTTGCAACAACATGGATGGACCTGGAGGGTATTTTGCATAGTGAAATAAGTCAGACAGAAAAAGACAAATACCATACGATTTCACTTCATATGTGGAATCTAAAAAACAAACAGAAAAACAGAAATAGACTGATAAATACAGAGAACAACCTGTGATTGCCAGAGGGGAGGTTGATGCGGGGTTGGCAAGAATGGTGAACAGATTAAGAAGGTCAGACTCCCAGTTACAAAATGAATAAGTCACAGGGATGAAAAGTACAGCACAGGGAATATAGTCAATAAGATTACATTAACTTCATATGGTGACAAGATGCTTAACTACACTTACTGTGGTGAGCCTTTATTAATGTATAGAATTGTCGAGCCACTGTCTTGTGTACCTGAGATGAATACAATATTGTAAGTCAACTGTACTTCCAAAATAGAATAAACCATTGTGGGGGGAAAAAAAATATTTAACTGCTTAGCCGTTTCAGAATCTTAAATAAGTTATTTGTGTTTGTTTTGTGTCCTTTTGCCTTTTCCCCCCAAAACATTTCCAAGTGAACAACCAAAGAATCCTTTTATATGAAACCAAAGAGTATTATTAGATCCCTTATTTCTGAGATACTGAAGGGCTTGGTAGTTTATATTAAGTGGTTTCTGTAATAATGTCAGTTTACTATCCAAAGGTATCTAGAAGGGATAAAGGAACAAATGGCAGTTTGAAATTTTTACATGACATTTTCTGAGTGTAGCTCAGTGTTTGCTTTGTGTTTCTGTCTCTGACAAAGTAAAGTCAGTACTGGAATCTAATTTGTACTCTTACTGGTTATATATATAATGACCCTATAGACACTTGTCTGCCTACATCCCTTTTTCTAGATTCCTGGAAGCCTGCTGATACTGAGGGCAAGAAGCAGTATGACAGGGAGTTTTTGCTGGACTTTCAGTTCATGCCAGCCTGTATACAGAAACCAGAGGGCCTGCCTCCCATCAGTGACGTGGTTCTGGACAAAGTAAGCAACATACTCAGAGAAAGCTATGTCTTTCTGGTGGGAACTGGTTTTATGAGTACAAATATATGAAGTATGAACAATTTTTAGGAATTATTAGACTAAATGTATTTGAATTCTAATATATGTTCATGTATTATAGTTTTCCTACATAGTGCTGTTGGATTTGAGGTTTACTATAGATTGCTGTAACCTTGGGGTTTGGCCCATATTTGAATGGTGAAGTTTTAAAATTGATTAATTGTCTGCTTATTCCAGTTGTTGCCTAGTGATATGGTGAAAAATGTTTGTCTGTTGGGCTACTATGGCTAAAGTGATATGGAGCTCTTTCTTCACTATTCTAAAATTTCAGTATAGAATTAGAATGGCATTGAGGACAGGTCAGATTGTATCTCAGAATTTCCCTAATACATACTTACAGTGATTCATCTTCACTTTTGGCAAATAAATAGGCACCCTTTCTTTTAACATCTGATCCTAATGGTGCATACAGAAAATTAGTACAGTGTTTATTTTGTCTTTATTAAATTAAAAAGAGTAGAGTCAGATGCGTATCTACCCAAGTAACTATACACACACACACACGTGTGTGTGTGTGTGTGTGTGTGTGTGTGTGTGTGTGTATATATATATATATATATATATATATATATATATATATATATATATAAATGATGAACCAGTGCTGGTGACCAAGCTTAAAATACTTTTGTTTTGGGGCGCCTGGGTGGCTCAGTCGGTTGAGCGTCCGACTTCGGCTCAGGTCATGATCTCACAGTCTGTGGGTTCGAGCCCCGCATCAGGCTGTGTGCTGACCGCTTGCTCAGAGCCTGGAGCCTGCTTCAGATTCTGTGTGTCCTCTCTCTGCCCCTCCCCCGCTCACACTTTGTCTCACTCTGTTTCTCAAAAATAAATAAATGTAAAAAAAATTTTTTTTAATAAAATATAAAAAAAATACTTTTGTTTTAAAAAGAAACTATTAGGGGCGCCTGGGTGGCGCAGTCGGTTAAGCATCCGACTTCAGCCAGGTCACGATCTCGCGGTCCGTCAGTTCGAGCCCCGTGTCAGGCTCTGGGCTGATGGCTCAGAGCCTGGAGCCTGTTTCCGATTCTGTGTCTCCCTCTCTCTCTGCCCCTCCCCCGTTCATGCTCTGTCTCTCTCTGTCCCAAAAATAAATAAACGTTGAAAAAAAAATTAAAAAAAAAAAAAAAAGAAACTATTAATCTTTAGTGACGTGTAGATGGTAACTATCTTACAGAAGGAGATCTACCTCTTTTTGAGATTCCCAGCAGCTGCTTATCCAGACCATATTTGTATTAGTTTCCTCTTTTAAAGCAATAGGTTTTCTTATTTCTCTTGGTATCTAAATCTCTCTTAGGTACTTATTTGGTAGTGCTCATTTGAGACTACTTTACAAGGGGAGGTTTTATATACACTTAAATTAGATTATCCTCTAGGAAATAACTCTTCTTGTCTTCCTAATAGTTTTCTGACTGCATCCATTTATTAGTTGACTTCTCCCTGAGCTACTTAGCTTTTTTAGTCTGTAGTCACATTATATGTCTATACCTCCAATTAATAAGGCAAACCAAGTGAGATTTTAAATGGTGATCACACATGAAAAATATCTCCTTTAGAGACTTACTGTCACTCAAAATACATACTTTACTAACTGTAAGGCAACAGCAACAAAATCAAAATGAGCTATGGCAGGATTCCTCTAGATAAGTTGCTATGATGTCCTGGTGAATATCCTGGAAAAAAATCCCCAAATTTGCTCCTAGTTCATTGGTTCTCATAGCTCTTCTTGTGCCATTCTGCTGGTCCTGAGTGTCTGGTAAGCCAGTCTACTGATTGTGTTTAGCCTCCCCTCGGGAATTTTTAGGCCTAATCAGTCCCAGGGCACCAGAAAGCGATTGCTGACCTAAGGGCTCTAAGGCTAGTCTGGAGGAGGGACCATGGTTCACATAGGACTTCGCTCGTTCAGAAAGCCAGTGCTTATCATTTTAGCTGATCCATCTTTTCTGTCTAGGTTTTTGCCTTTTTGGCACTGAACGCTTTGGAACTTGTGTTAAGCTTTCCTTTGCTTCTTCATGCAGATCAACCAACCCAAATTGCCAATGCGAACTCTGGATCCTCGGATTTTGCCTCGAGGACCAGATTTTACTCCAGCCTTTGCAGATTTTGGAAGGCAAACCCCTGGTGGAAGAGGTGTACCTGTAAGTGCAAGTTTCCTACAACCCAATTAGTTACAAACTGTCATAGACTTCATGACATCTTGTCTCACAGCAAGAGAACGGCTTTTTTTCATTGATTCTTCTAACCAAGAAGTGGAAGAGGTGAAGACTCTCCTTTTTTCCATACTAACATTAAAGCAAATAAAGAATACATTTGAGTCATTTTTACTTGAGAGAAGTTGGTCTGCATTAATTTGGTCTCGATTTTTTTTTCATATGTTTTTCCATGGAAATGAACTGCAGATGGATTAAAAATAGAGCCAAACCTAAATAGGATTTCTGGTTTGTTTTGAGGTGCCCTGATACAGTTGAGATCTCTGATGACATTCAGCTAATGGTCATCTCTTTGTCTTTGTTTCTACAGATTTGCAAAGTGCAGAGCAGGCATGGATCGCCAATTCTGGAACAGAGCAAAGCCCCAGCTTGCGCTCCACTGGCAATGTCGCATCCACCCCTGAAGAGCCTGCCTCTTGGGGTGCGCTGAATCTTTTTTTTTTTTCTTTTTTTTTTTTTAAACAAGAGTCTCTGGTGTTACGATATTTTCTGTTTTGTTCTTCTCACTTACTGTAGGTTGTGAAGTCAAAATATGAACAAATGACACGTACAAAAGAGTGCAGTATTCATAAACTGCAGGTTGCCTTTACACCCCCAGTAGCAGGCTCTTCAGCGGTAGAAGTGACATCACCAGTGGAGTTATGCTGGGGCACTGCCCTGTGCAGGATGCGGCAGGCTGTGCCTACTCCATGCTTTGTAGACTTGCAGAAAGCATGGGGGAAAGTTGCCGATGATGTGAATACCTTTTTTTCCCCCTCATTGGAATGGTATTGAGAGCGCTTAATTGAACCTTGGGGAGGAGCTGGGGGTTTGATATACATTCGCAGATCACCTTGTTAAGACAACTTTATTTTATGTTTGTAAAAATATTTTTATTTAAGGTGACACTTTTTATTTCCCCATCACCTTTTTATTTCTGGAATGGCAACTTTTGAAACCTGCTTCGAAATAAGACTGTATCATCAGAAACTAATGCCACTTGGTAGAGATTTGAATTATTTGTTGTTTGCCTGCAGCCAGACACTAATTGAAAATACCTCAGTGCTTACAATGTGTTGGAGGCTTTGCAAAACCTACAGAAAATATCCGTAATTTGAAGCATACTATTTAGTGAGCATCAACATCTTAAAGGTATCTCTGTGTGTGATATTCTGTTCTCACACAGGATTGAAACTGAATCTTTATTTTCTGTAAATACTAAATTAAAATTTTTTTCTAAAGAGTGAAAGTCTTTCACCAGAAAGTCGTAGAAAGCAGCTTTCTAGAAACCATTTGATGCTTTATTTTTCAGCATTTCCCTTTTTGGTGATTTAAAGTTGTGTTTCTGTTAGCGTTTATTTGTGTTTTAGTTTCGGTTTTGATTTATATCTTTGTTTTGCCACACATTGGAAATAACGTTGATGCTGTTTTGATTTCTCTCTGGTTAACAGCATCTGTCCTTATCATATTGCTCTGTGTTGTTCGTATGTCCTTCACAGAAGGTATGATTTGTTGCGTCTCCTCTTGCAGCGTGTGCTGTCTGTCCCTTTTTATCACCAGCTCGCTATAGAATTAGGTATAGCTAAAAGGAAATACTGTGAATTTAGAATAAGCTCCATTTCTTTTAAAACACTGAAATTAGAAAATGAATTTTGAAACTGTCACAATGTATGTTTGCCCACTAATCTACATGCTTACTTGTATCATATAAATGAGTTATTTGGTGCATTCAAAGTAATGTGATTGGAAATGAGCCATTATCAAGAATTTGTAATGTCTCCAAAAAAGTCAGTTATTTCACTTTCTTTAAAGAGCTCTGTCATGTGCCACAAGCTAATTTTTAAGCAAAATTGAGACTCATCAGAGTAATACTGATATGTTAAGCCTTAATGCAAGTAATTACTTTTCCAGCATCTCCCATAGCTAACAAACATTCTTTGCTTAATTTGTGCTGCTTCCCTTGGTATGTTGTTGTAGATTCAGATGGGAGTTTCATAGGATGTAGATGTCTGACATATAAAGGAACAGTTAATGATGCTGTTTGGGAAAAAGCAGCAGCCCTGCTCTTCATAGTTTTTGGTTCGGAATTTCCTCTAATCATTTTTCCCAGCTTCCCAATTGACTTATAAATGATTACCACCCAAAGATCTTGCGATCTACTAGGTATGGTTCATGGTGTGGCTTAAGTAACTATGACTCCTAGTATGAACTTTCCTGCAAAAGAGGTGTTATAAAATATGTTGAATGCATAGCAGTTGTTTTAACATGTCATATGCAGTTACATAAAATCTTCCAACATAAAGGTCTTTTTATGGATAGTAACGTACATATCCATTAGAAGCACTCAGGCAGTATCCTCTCTGTAGTTTTTTAAAAGTCAGATTACTTAGGGGCACCTGGATGGCTCAGACGAAGTTGAGCATCTGACTTACACTCAGGTCGTGATCTCACAATTTGAGAGTACGAGCCCTACATCAGGCTCGTTGCTGTCAGCCTGTCAGTGAAGAGCCTGCTTCATATCCTCTGTCCCCCTTCCCCCCCCCCCCCGCCCCTCTTCTGCCCATTCCCTTTCTCTCAAAAAATAAATAAAACGTTAAAATAAATAAATAAAAGTCAAATTACTTAGGAATTGTGATGCTAATTTTAATAGTAATCTGGGTAGACATCACAGAAAGTGCCCCAAAGGAAATGTATTGAGAGAGAGGCAGTGGGCGTAGACTAGTAATTTCACATTTATTTAGCTGAGCTATTATAAAAATCCTAGGGGTAAAGAGGTTTTCTGAGTTTATATCATCCTTCCGTCCTTAAAGGAACACTTGCTTATCTTTCTTCAAAACTTGGTAGGATGAATATTGGTCCTGTTTTCCTTGATTAATCCAGGTAAGCAGAGGAGTTTGAGATTAACAGTCTCCGAAGGAGATAAGAGCGATGTGTACTAAATTCTAAAGCAGAGATCGGTATGACTTCTTATTTAATACATTTAAGAGAAATATATGATAGTCAGTAAAAAAGTTTAAACTTAAATTCGTCAGAAAAAAAAATCTGCAGCTTACTAGTTTATCAACGCCAAATTTTGATGCTTCATTTGAGTTGTGCTATTTTTGGACCCTGAGCCCTGAACACATTGTACCTTAAAATTCCTCTTTCAACCTGGAAGTTCCTCTTCCAATCAGGATTGTTTCTTTTAACAGGCTTCGTTTTTTGTTAAATATTTCCTCCTTAGCTCATAATACAGGATCCTGGGTTTTGTTTGTGTTTAGTAAATAAATCATTCATTATATATGGCACATTTTCTGAAGGATGCAATACATTTCACAATTGTATTGTTTTCCACACACATGCAAAGGACATGAAGTATTTAAGGGTAATTATACCTTACAGATACCACTTTTTAAAAAGTTGTTTTTCTTTTTTTTTTTTTTTTGATGATCACTTACCTGTTTGTTTTTTAATGTTTATTAATTTTTGAGAGAGAAGAGTAGGGGAGGGGCAGAGAGAGAAAGGGGCAGAGGAGCTGAAGTGGACTCTGTGCTGACACCACAGAGCCCGATGTGGGGCTTGAACCCATGAGCTGTGAGATAATGACCTGAGTAGAAGTTGGACACCCAACCGACTGATTGAGCCACCCAGGTGCCCCACCTTACCTAGTTTTTAAGGTCCTTTTATATCCCGTATGTCTCTGATCCTCATAATAACTTTGTAGGTAGGACCAGCATTTAATATATGAGAAAACCTAAGTTCAACAATGTTAAGAGACTGGCTCACAGTAACTTTGCTTATAATTAGCAGAATTGAACTCAGAAGTCCACAGTTCTTTTGTCTTCTAATCTGCCTCTCTTTTCTGCTGTACCATAGTCCTTCCAGGTAGTGTAAACATGAGTACATTAGAGAATAATTTATCAAGTGTGTTAAGCATTTATAAGTATAATAAATCCGTTGGGGACTCAATATACTTGGATACATATTTGTGAACAGTATCTGTCTTAGTTATAGCCAGTGAGCCAAATAATAATTTTTAAGGTTGCCTTGGGAGCTTGCACATAGGTGATAAACCAACTCTCTATCTGGGACTAACAGCTCATGTTACCTTTTCAAAACGTTTTTTCCTTTCAAACGTTGTTATCTATTTAGTAATGTTTCTCACATCTTTATATTTCCTGCAGCTCGCTTGAAATCTATACATACTTAGGCCTGGTAAAGGCACCTGGCATAAGTCATATTTACTTTGTAGATTCAGATTTCATGCATATTCATTGATGTTTCCAGTACTTTCTGGAAATGGAAATTTCCTACTTCATTCAAACATAATTAAAAGTATATCCCAAATTATGCTTACTATGGCTCTTACCTGATTTTGACATAATTACCTTTCGTTACACCCATTAGTCTTTGTTCTTAACAAATTCTTACATGCACATGCATGGATTAATTTGAATGTCTTGTGATAGAATTGTTTATATGAACTTATTCAAGTATTGAAAAAGATTTAACTACTGTAAGTGAACACTAGACTATAACCTGAATTATAAAAATCAGATAATCGGTGTACTGCATTCTCTTACCAGAATTGTTTTGTCTGGGCTACTATATCAATGTTTCAGTTACAAATAAGTATTTTTATAGTAGTACTGTCCAATTTAGCCACCATTCCCTGTTAGTACTTTTCCAGCTTGGTCCTCTTCAGTTCTTTTTTACTTATACCGTGTGTGGTACCTCTGCATTTATCTGACCTCAGGTTTTTTAATGTTTGCTAAGTATTCTGAGATTGTGTCTTTTATGCTGAGTGCTTAGCTAGATGTATTTGACAAAATCGGTTTGTATTGCCCAGAAATTCTGTCTTTTGATCCTGATACATCCTTGATACTACTATTCCTAATTAGGGCGGATGGTGAAGTATAATTATTGTTGAAAGGCTTACAGGCTTATGAGCTTAGGCCTAAATAAGACCATGTATCTCTTAGAACCTGTTTTTTGTTTTTGTTTTCAGTATATATAAAGCATGAAATTTAAGTTTCTGCTTCCTTCTCTGAAGCTTTATATACATTCAAAAGGGCAGTATTGAGGCACTAAAAGAGATATGATTCTGATCTCTAGGTCTTGTGTGAAGTTTTTTTTTCTTCCCTCTTGAAGTCTAATTACAGTATTTAGTCAGCATTTAGAAAATGGTATATCAAAGAAAGTAAAGGCTGTCAGTATGCAACAGATCTGGGAGTAGCAGAACTTAGTATCAACCCAAGTGTTTAATCTTAAAAACTTATTTCCTTGCATTTAAGATCACAAGTATTATGGATATTTTAATACACCGCGTGTAACTTTTCCTCCATTATCTCTTGCAGTAACCGTTCGTAATTTGACGACCATTACAACATACCAGCAAATGGTTTTTAACAGAATGAGTACAGTGGTGGGTGGGACTCTAGCAGGAACTTAGAGAGATCCATTAAAATCTGTAGTAAGGCTGGGTGTCTACACTACAGAGAATTTTTGTGATAAAAGCGCATTTTCGTTTCATGCTGCAAGTTTAGAAACCTAGTTTTTGAAGTAGATTTGTAACTGTGATGATTACTGCCTATGAATTTTTATGATTATTCAAGTCAGCAGTCCAAAGTCCCACAACAAATAAAAAATAAAGCTTCAGTTTAAGGGTAGTCTTTTTTGTTAGAAACAATAGCAGTATCAGACATAATTTTTCATCACTTTATTTTCAGAATTAAAAACGGTAGTAGTGGAGAACATTACATTGATGGTATTCTAAGGTTGTCCTCTCACACCCCTCCCCCCCCCCCCCCCCCCGCAAAAGATCACATCTAAAGTGAGTGCTTAATACCCATCTTTACATCTAGGAAGTGCTTGGTGTGATCATCAGGCTTGACTTGAACAGCACAGAAGAGGCAGTAAATTTTAAGTACTCTCTGTAGATACAATAAAGAATATTCTTGTCCTAGTTGTTGAACGTTGGACCGCGGAGATCTCAACCTGGCCAGAGAAGAGAGCCCAGGAAGATCATTACAGTCTCTGTGAAAGAAGATGTACACCTGAAAAAGGCAGAGAATGCCTGGAAGCCCAGCCAAAAACGAGACAGCCAAGCTGAGGATCCTGAAAACATTAAAACCCAGGTGAGATTAGAAGTACATTCTAACATTATTTTGGAATTATAATGCTGCTGTTTTAATTTGCTTTAACTTGTCATTTTGTCCTATTAGTATATGTAGAAATTTTTAAGACTTTAATTTTTTTGCTTTTAAAAGCATTATCGTAAAAGGTCTAGCATAATGGGTGCCAGATATCTCTTCTGTTTGTTTTTCAAGACACTCTATGTCTAGAGGGTTATGTGTCCTAGACTTCAGTCATTCAGGCTTAGATCAATGTTTGCTTTTCTTAAAAATGTGTTTTTAGGTTCTCAGTGAGTACCCTATGCTAGTCTAGTTAGCATATTGCTTTATGTCTCCTTGTCAGGCTTTCGTTTCTAATAAGTTAGAATTGAGAAACCAATCATGTTTTAGTCTTTTGGAATAAAATTGAATTCTTTGCATCTTTCTATGCATACCTTCCTGCAGAACTCCTTACGGTAAATTGAATGAATTCCTTTAATCCAAACAAAATTATTTTTTTTGTCAAATTATGTCATCTTGATTCATCATTTGCTATACATACAATGCCATTTCCTGTCTTTAAGTTAGCTCTGTTATCTTTTTTGGATGTTTTTGCTTCTAGGCACCAAGACTAGAGTCTCCTCTTGAATTTTGCACCTGTCAGAGCCAGGCATCACAGGTCATATGCTGACTTTTCAGTGTCTCATTCCTTAAATATCTTTCCTCTCAACATGAATAGTTTAATATAGCAATCAAAGCTTTAGCTCTGGAGACAGATGCAAGTTCTATTAGGCAGGTTTTTAATCTCAACTGTAAAATGAAGATACTAATATTACCTACCTCATTGGACTATTGTAACAAATAAAGTATTATAAAGCAGTTGGCATGCTCCCTAGAGCCCACTTGGGTACTCAGTAGGATGTTCCTGGGTCAGAGTGTGCCTTATAAATCTTGATTTTGATTCAACACCAACGCAGAACCACATACATAGTATTTACTCAGTATACTTGTTAAATGAATAAACTAACCGATGGCAGTTGTTCATATGAAGTCAAGACCAAGATGAACTTATTCATCACAAAGCCATGCTCTCGAACCTTAATTGGCTACTTGCCTTTGTTCATCTTTTTACAGATTGCCCCAGATATTTGTCCGTAAGTACGCCCTTCTCCAAATTCACTGAAATCAAGTACCTAATCTTTCCTGAATGTCTTTTCAGTGTATCTCAGCTTTGAAAAAAAAAACCTTCTGCATCTCTCCTTCCAATCCCTGTGAGAAGTGCTTAATGATAACATCCTAAATAGCTTGCAAAGAATTAGAATTCCTGCTGAATCTTTATCATTGATGATGAAGATGAGGTCTTGTTTTAGTAGTTAAGGCACTAATACAAGTACCTTACTTCATTCGATTCTTGTAACAGCTACCAAGGAGGCAATAGACTGTCCTTCTTTTATGTATGAGAACACTGAAGTTTTGAGAATTTAAATTACCCAGAGTTCTCCCTATTGTTGGTTATTTCAGAAACATAATAATAATATTGCATTGATGTATCATTCATTAATTGGCTAAGTTTTCCTTAGTGACTAAAGCAAATCTAGTGAAGAATTAATAGACTTCTTTTTTAGGACGGGTACAGTTCTCTTGTTCTTGAGAATTTTTCTTCTAAGTCCCGGAGCATCTGTGTTCCATTCCCTCTCCTTTTTCTCTGCTGCATAGGTGCACATCACGTTCACCTGTGCTCCTGCTAATTCTGTGCCTTTCCTTTTTTATCGAAACAGTGGTTTTGTCATCACCTCCACTTCCAGAAAACTCTTTCACTTGGACTTCATTCCTGCCACTGTATTCTAATAACACGAGGAATAATACCAATGGCCTTATTTTTCCTCGATCGTAATATTTCATCTTTTCCATGAGGGGGTTCTCATGACACATCTAGACTCCTACCACATGTACTGGTTCCTCAGGTGGTTCCTGAGGTTACTGCTCCTGTCTCTCTTCTCTTGCTACAACATTCCTGCCACTTCTGCCTGACTCCTCTACCTGAGGAACTGATTTTGAGCTCTCCACCCTAGCTTTTAAACTGTCTTTAATGACCTCATTTTCAAATAAATAAATAAATGCCTCCTTTTGTCTTACAACTTGCACACTAGTCCTCTGGTCTTTCCTTGTTTTTCTCTAGTCCCCAAAGAGAAAACCCTCACACATAACTCCTTCCTTTTCCCTTTCTAAAATGACTTCTTCCCTTTCTTTTCATTTGGGTAGTTTGGTTTTTTTTTTTTTTTTTCTTTTTAATTTCAGTTTCTATTTAAGTACAGTTGACACACAGTCGCTCAGCTAGCTATTTTTGTTCCTCATAACCTGGCTCAATTCTCATTTGCTCCCTAACCATTGCCTCTGACCTCTCGTGTGTGTAAACTACTCCCTCCTGTGGCTCCTACTCCACCTCCTGTTTGCTCCGTCACTTGACTTGCAGTTACCTTGTCTCTGCAGCTAAAGGTCAGTAGTCTGGAAGGCAGTTAACTGTACCTGATTTACACACTGTATGTATACGGTTTATACACTGTAATGACTTAACATTTGTATGTACTGCAAAATTGATCACCACAGTTAGTCCAGTTAACATCTGTCATCATACAGAGTTACAAATTCTTTTTTCTTGTAATGAAAACCTTTAAGAGCTACCTCTTACCAGCTTTCAAATATGTAGTATGGTATTAACTGCAGTCACCATGCTGTGCATTACATTAATAACTAACCTTCTTTAATCCTATTTTTTAGCTTAAATTATCATCTGAAATATGTGAAGATATTTGAAGGTTTTTTTTTTTTTTTTTTAATTTTAATTAACTTACTTAAACTCAAGTTAGTTAACATACAATGTAGTATTGATTTCAGGAGTAGAACCCAGTGATTCATCACTTACATATAAAACCCCCCGTGCTCTTTCCAACAAGTGCCTTCCTTAATGCCCATCACCCAGGTAGCCCATTCCCCCACCTACCTCTCCACCAAAACCCTCAGTTTGTTCTCTGTATTTAAGAGTCTCTTGTGGTTTGTCTCCCTCTCTGTTTTTGTCTTATTTTTCCTTCCCTTCCCCTGTATTCATATGTTTTGTTTCTTAAATTTCACATATGAGTGAAATCTTACAATGTCTTTCTCTGACTGACTGATGTCGCTTAGCATAATATACTCTAGTTCCGTCCACATTGTTGCAAATGGCAGGCATTCATTCTTTTTGATCAAGTAATATTCCAGGGTGTGTGCGTATATATATATATATATATATATATATATATATATATATACGCACACACACACACACACCCACCACATCTTTATCCTTTCATCAGTTGATGGACATTTGGGCTCTTTCCATACTTTGGCTATTGTCAATACCTCTGCCATAAACGTTGGGGTGCATGTGCCCCTTTGAAATAGCACTCCGGTACCACCTAGTAGTGCAATTGCTGGGTCAGATCCTAGCTATGGGATCCATAAGTTGTGTGGTAGATATTGGTTTAACCTTATTAGAAAATGCCAAACTGTTTTCTAAGATGGTTATTGTAACAGTTTGCATTTCCACTGACTGGCAAGGCATGAGAGTTTTAGTTTTTCATCAGCACTTGTTATTTTCTGCTTTATAAATTCTAGCCATTCTGATGGATGTGTGGTAGCATCTCCTTGTTTCAGTTTGCATTTCCAAATGAATAAAATATTGACTAAGCACATCTTTTTAGTGCTTATTTGCCATTCTTATATCTTCTTTGGTAAAATTTCTGTTCATATCTTTTGCCCTGTTTCAGTGGGTGGTGGTGTTTCTTATCATTGACTTTTGAGTGTTCTTCATATATTCTGGATACAAATCTTTTATAAAATATGTGGTTTGCAAGAATTTTCTCCCAATCTGTTTTGTTGGTGCATTCTCTTGATAGTGTCTTGTAGAACCGAAGTTTTTAACTTTGATCATGTTGGAATGTATCAACTTTTGTATTCAGAGGTTGTACTTCTGCTGTCGTATCCTAAAACATCTTTACATAACCCAAGAATACAAAATTTTTCTCCTTTGTTATTTTTTAGAAGTTTACGGTTTTATGTTTTACATTTTGGTCTGTGATCCAGTTTTAGTTAATTTTTGTGTTTCATGCAAGGTATGGGTCTAGGTTCTTTTTTTTTCTTTTTCTTCTTTTCCTTATGGATATCTAGTTGTTCCAGCACCATTGTTGAAAGGATTATCCTTTGTCCATTCAATTTTCTTTGCGCCTTTGTTGAAAATCAGTTATATGTGAATCCATTTCTGGACTTAGATTCTATTCTACCAATCTGTGTCTGTCCTCTGACCGATACCACACTCTGTGTAGTAAATTTTGAAATCAGGTTGTAGGAGTCCCCCAACTTTGTTATTGTTCAAAGTCATTTAGGCTGTTCTTTTTTTTTTTCTTTGACTTTTCAGAGTCAAATTGGCTTCTTGATTTCTACCAAAAACTACCCCAAAACCCTAGTAGGGTTTCTATTGTGATTATGTTAAATCTGTAGATCAGTTTAGAGAAAATGGACAACTTAACCATAATAGATCTTCTAATACATGAACATGACCCAGATCTCATTTTATTTAGGTCCTCCTTGATTTCTTTCATCAGTGATTCATGGTATTCATTATACAGCTTCTGTGGATATTTTGTTAGATTCTTAACCACGTATTTCATGGTTTTTGGTGCTATGGTAAATAGTAGTCTTAAAATATGTAATTTCTAGTTGTTTGTTGCTAATATATACAAGTAAAATTGATATTTGTATGTTAACATGTATTCTGCAGTGTTGCTACACTTATTTATTAGTTCTAGTATCAATTTTTGTAGATTCCTTATGATTTTCTACAAAGATAATCATCTCCTTTATGAAGAGAGTCTTATTTCTTCATTTACGATCTATATGGGTTGTAGTTCTTTTTCTTTGCTTTAGGGTACTGACGAGGACCTCCAGTATGACTTTGAATAGGATGGTGAAAATGGACATTCTTGCCTGATTCCCATTCTTACAAGGAAAGCAGTCATTATTTCACCACGAAGTAGAGTTATAGGTGCTTTTTTCTAGTGGTGGAAGTTCTCTTATACTTCTACTTAGATGAGAGTTTAAAAAACTCCTGCCTAGGGGCGCCTGGGTGGCGCAGTCGGTTAAGCGTCCGACTTCAGCCAGGTCACGATCTCGCGGTCCGTGAGTTCGAGCCCCGCGTCGGGCTCTGGGCTGATGGCTCAGAGCCTGGAGCCTGTTTCCGATTCTGTGTCTCCCTCTCTCTCTGCCCCTCCCCCGTTCATGCTCTGTCTCTCTCTGTCCCAAAAAAAATAAATAAACGTTGAAAAAAAATTAAAAAAATAAAATAAAATAAAAAACTCCTGCCTAGTATTCTATGCCATAATTTAGATAGATTTCTATTTTAGCACATTAATGTGCTATAAAGAGTTACTGGAGGAAGTCATTATGGCTAAAGTCTTACGTACTTATCCTTAAGTATGAATAAATTTCTTAAAGTATAATTGTTGATTCAAAAAAATACATCACAGTTTTAGAGCTCTTAATACACATTGCCAAATTGCCCTGAGTGTACTCCCACCAGTGAATATGACTAATCCCTAGAATTCTCATGTGTTGTAAAAAGAAGTGGTATAATTGTTTGCTCTTTGTTAAAACGGATGGATTTAGAGGCGCCTGGGTGGCTTAGTTGGTTAAATGTCCAGCTTTGGCTCAGGTCATGATCTCATGGTTCATGAGTTCAAGTCCTGCATTGGGGTCTGTGCTGGCAGCTCTGGGCCTGGAGCCTGCTTCAGATTCTCTGTCTCCCTCTCTCTCTGCCCCTCCCCCACTCATTCTCTATCTCTGTCTCTGTCTCTCCCTCTCAAAAATAAATAAACGTTAAAATTAATAATTAAAATAAAATAGATGGGATTTAATTATTTCTTTGATTAGTTCACAGTCCTTGTTAATAATTTGGGGAGTTGAACTTATATATATATATTTTTTTTTTTTTTTAATTTTTTTTTTTCAACGTTTATTTATTTTTGGGACAGAGAGAGACAGAGCATGAACGGGGGAGGGGCAGAGAGAGAGGGAGACACAGAATCGGAAACAGGCTCCAGGCTCCGAGCCATCAGCCCAGAGCCATCAGCCCGGAGCCATCAGCCCAGAGCCTGACGCGGGGCTCGAACTCACAGACCGCGAGATCGTGACCTGGCCGAAGTCGGACGCTTAACTGACTGCGCCACCAGGCGCCCCTGGGGAGTTGAACTTATAAACAAAATACTAATCCTTATAGAAAGAATCATGCTGTCATAGTTACGATAACACTTTTTTCTTTTTTGTGGCCCTTCTAGGAACTTTTTAGAAAAGTTCGAAGTATCTTAAATAAATTGACACCACAGATGTTCAACCAACTGATGAAGCAAGTGTCAGGACTTACCGTTGACACAGAGGAGCGGCTGAAGGGAGTCATTGACCTGGTCTTTGAGAAGGCTATCGATGAGCCCAGTTTCTCTGTGGCTTACGCAAACATGTGTCGATGTCTAGTAACGGTAAGAAGAGAGGAAGGAGTAAAACCAGAAATCTCCAAGAGGTATATTCTCCCCTCACTACACATTCTTCCCAGAAGTGTTATTGGGGCAACGTAAAGGGGAGAATATATTTTTAGCACTTTTTAATATAATATTCTCAATGTATGAAAGGCATCTTGCTTTATTGAAATATATCGTCACCTCTGGAGGGTATATGGTGACTAGACTGAAATAGGCTTGATATGGTCCCATCCATTGTGAGCAATATTGAATAAGGTTTAAATTAGTAATGTGAAATTATTGTCATGAGCAACCTACTTTTCCAGGTGTGTTTGCTTATAGAAAGAAAGTGAACGCTTGTATTCACAGTTAATTCCAAATTAAAAAATAGAGTTGCTCTAATTTGAGCCTTGGTGAAAATGATAGGATAGTTGAGGTCATAAAAGGTTCAAAACTGATCATTTCATCTCTTAGCAACTATTAGATTTCTTTCTCTTTACATTGTCCACAGCCATTTAATATCTACAGCCTGTCAAATCTAGGGCAAGACAGAATGGGAGACCAAAGAGCTTCTGGTTAGTGCTCATTGCCCTCTGTTCTGCAGTCAGAAAATTACCATGTACCATCTGTGTTTTCTCTGCCTGTTACTGTTACCAAGGTACTATTTGTGTCACAGACGTGTGTCCTTTCACCATTTGAGTTTTTTCTTAATTATCACAACTCATTGTCATTGTGCCTTGCTATGAAAATGCACAATTCTGTCATTCTACCAGAGGTAGGTAAGTTTGTTATGACTTGGAAAGGTTATCTCTTCTGTCTTTAAGGAATTTAAAATTCATATTGAAAAAAAAACCCAGCATTAGCAGGAAAAAAAAAAAATCACTTACAGCATATTCTGTGATGTTGCAATATGTCGATGCCTGAATGGATGGTCTAGACTGAAAAATTAAGTAGGACAAAAATGAAATGACTATGTTGGTGGTAGACTGACAGACTTATAAAACAGGTAGAGTTCAAGTTGGGCCTGAGGCGGGGGAGGGGGTAAGGATAGAGCCAGAAGAGCTCACATCTGAGGCAGCACGTGGCATAGCTGTCACAGACACGGGCTTTGAGTCTCATGGTTCTGACTTTAAATTTTAAATTTAACTTCCTACTCTGCAAGTTGCAAACTTTGTAATAAACTATAGTGAACTGTTACAAACTTTGTAACTTTATAAAATTACATAACCTTAGCCTCAGTTTTTAATCCATAAAATAAGATTAAGTCATACAATCTGAGGCTATTATAATGATAATATTTAATAATAAAGTGTGAATTTAATAATAAAAAAACATAATGAGATGGTGTATGTAAAGTTCCTAGCCCAGTATTTGACCTGTAGTAATTCTTAAATAATTCAAAAATATATTGGTGGTTGTAAAGGTCCTGAAATGCTATCTGTAGAATGAGGATGATTTATAATAACAGAAACCATCTGTTCAGCAGCTACTGGGTTACATTATGGGTAGATGCTTTATATATATTATTTTTAATGGTTCTTATAACCCTGAAAAAGGTCAATATTAGTAGCCCCACTTACTGAATCAGAAACTGGGGCTTAAAAAAGGATAAATAACATGCTTAAGGTCACACAACTAGTAAGTGGCAGCACTAGAATCCTAGTCTAGGATTATTCAATCACTTGCCATATTGCCTTTGAACGTGTGCCGTACCGTAGTTATCTGAAGGCAAACTAATTCTCCATCTCGCGCTTCTCATTTTCCATGTGGCTGCCTTGACATCTCATGGTCCCTCATTAGAAGTAAGACTAGATCCCAGATCTCCTGGCTCATATTTTAGTGCTCTTTACTAATTTCAGATTTACTCCTATAGGCAGTGAAGGATCGTTAATGATTTTTTAATAGAAGAGTATCCTTGATGAAAACAGCCTTTGAAAAAGCCTGGCAATAATAGAAGTTAGATTAAAATAGGAAGAAATTATAGATAAGCCAACTACTTCTGTGAATTTTGTTATGATTCACTCTTTTAAAAATAATATTGGTTAAACTTTACTGGATTATCTTAAATTAAAAAATAACTTCTTAGAATAAGTTCAGCAGTATAGAAGTATTCACAGAAAAAGGTACTACTTTTTCTTGCAGCCCCACCAGTTACACTTCCCTTCCCAGGGCAGTCAGTGGGAATGGCATGGACGTGTACCTCCACAATCTTATTTATGTTCATAAAACTATATAAAAACATAGACCTGTGTATAAAGAAAATACTTTTGGGTTTGTATTAAATTATATATGTATTTTTTGCAGTTTCCTTTTTTTCCACTTAATACGTTTGTGCATATCCCTAGGTCACTAAGATAGATTTTACTCCTACTTTGTTAGTAGTTGCATAATATTTCAAAATATATGTATACCATAAGTTTTCCAGCCTTTTTCTCTCTCTCCCTCCTCTTTTACCCCCTGTTGTTTCTAGTTTTTTGGTTTTGGGGGTTTTCTTGCACCCACAAGCAGTGCTGCAATAAACACCAAAGTGTATTTATCATTACATGCTGAAGCTTTTACTTTTTTAGCATAAATTCCCCCAGAGTTATATCATTAACCAAAGGATATATTTTTTAAAACTTTTTTTAAGTTAAGTTAACTTTTTATTTAAGTTTTATTTGTGAGAGAGTAAAACCAGCAGGGAGGGGGCAGAGAGAGAGGGGGACAGAGGATCCAAAGTGGCCTCTGCACTGACAGCAGAGCGCCGGATGTGGGGCTTGAACTCGCAAACCATGAGACCATGACCTGAGCTGAACTCAAGAGTTGAATGTTTAAGTGACTGAACAATCCAAGCGCCCCTAAACATTTTTTATTGAAATGTAACAGACAGGGGCTCCTGGGTGACTCAGTCAGTTAAGCGTGCGACTTCGGCTTAGGTCATGATCTCACAATCTGTGAGTTCGAGCCCTGAGTCAGGCTCTGTGCTGACAGCTCAGAGCCTGGAGTCTGCTTTGGTTTCTGTGTCTCTCTTTTTCTCTGTCCCTCCCCTACTCGTGCGCTCTCTCTCTCTCTCTCTCTCTCTCTCAAAAAAAAATTTGGGGGGAACTGGCGCCTGGGTGGCTCAATCAGTTGGACGTCCAATTTCTGCTCAGGTCATGATCTCAGTTTGTGAGTTCGAGCCACATGTTGGGCTCTGTGCTGACAGCTCAGAGCCTAGAGCCTGTTTCTGTTGTGTCTCCTTCTCTCTGTTCCCCTCCTCTGCTCACCTTCCCTCCCTCCCTCCCTCCCTCCCTCCCTCCCTCCCTCTCTCTCTCTCTGTCTCTCTCTCTCTTTCTCTCCCTCCCCCCCTAAAATAAATAAATTTTTAAAAATTAAAAAATAACAAAAAAACTTGGAAAAAAGAAATGTAGCATACATGGTATTTGGGAAAAGAAAAATTCCTTATTTGTTACTTTTGTAAAATTTAATGATATGATTTCTTCATGGCTGATTTTAAGCCAGGGACAGTTTGACAGTTAACTCACAAAATTTCTACCAAATAGCTGACTCTTACAAACCACCACAAGCTAGCTTTAGCACACCATTACAACACGCCTGTAGAAAGAGCATACAAATTATTACTGTGTAGCTCAGTGTTATTTCAACAAAGTGAGCATACGTACCTACCACCCTGGTCAATAAATAAAACTGTATCCTTCCCTCTTTCTTTATTTATTTAAATTTTTTTTTTCAACATTTATTTATTTTTGGGACATTGAGAGACAGAGCATGAACGGGGGAGGGGCAGAGAGAGAGGGAGACACAGATTCGGAAACAGGCTCCAGGCTCTGAGCCATCAGCCCAGAGCCCGACGCGGGGCTCGAACTCACAGACCGTGAGATCGTGACCTGGCTGAAGTCGGACGCTTAACCGACTGCGCCACCCAGGCGCCCCTCCTTCCCTCTTTCTTAAAGGTAAACCACTGTCCTGACTTCAATATCATAGCTGATACACTTTTGAGATACTGAGGGCCTGAAATAAAAGGGGGCAATGAGAATGGACTCATTGGTTCCTACTACGTAGAAAATTTAAATATCAGATGAATAATGAAAGTCTAAATAATAAATTAGACTAATATTTTAGGAGGAAATTGAGGAGACTATCTTCATCAAGTTTTGAGTGGGGAAAAATTCCTTTAGCAAGATTAGGATTCAAAGTGAGTAATAGGAAAATAGTATCGAATTTGACTGTTAAAATTTGCAGTCATTGGTATGCAGCAAATGATACCATACGTAAAATAGAATGATAAAGCCACAGCATGGGAGATCTATTTGGAATACACGTAACTGATAAAATGTTATTATATAGAATTAAGGAGAAAAAAACATAAGAAGTAAAATAGCCCCGTTAAAAAAAAAATGGGCATTTTATAGAAATGAAAATCCATTGGCTGATGAACTTAACAAAAGATATTCGTGTTATTCATGATTTGGGAAATGACAAGTAAACCACAATTCTGTACAAGTCACACTTGTTACAATTTTAAAAAATGAAATAATTTAAAAGTGTTGAGAGTTAAATACAGTCACTTTCACTTTGGTGAGTATTTAGACAGTAATGTTGAAGATGTGCATATTGTATTCCTCAAGAATTTACTTCTTGGTATATACCCCAGAGAAATTACCAAATGTACACAAGCCATCTTTTTAAATAATATTTTTTTATTGATTTTAACAATGAATAATAGGAAATAACTGAAACATGCCTAAACAAGACAGTATATTATAGTACACCACAATTTATTTGGTCAGTGAATTTGAATAGTAATATATATACATAGCAGTTAAAATTAATGAACTAATACTAAATGTATTAGCATGTGTCAACCTCAAAAATAGTATTGAATAACAGTATGACATTCAGTAATTTTTTATAATATGCAAAATGAAGCTTGTTCATATGAAATACATATATAATAAAACTATACCAAATGGAGATACCAAACATCAAATTCAAGGTAAGAGAGAAAAGGAAGTAAGATTAAGGAAAAGTATTCAGAAGTAAGTATTAGGGCTTCTAGTTTTGATAAGTTAGGTGATCCAGACCAACGTTCCATGGGTGACAACAATTAGAAAAGTTTGTTAACAAAATATTTAAAAATCTTGAAGGCATCAGAGAGTTAAATGACATAAAGAATTACTAAGACCGGGGCGCCTGTGTGGCTCAGTCGGTTGAGTGTCCAACTCAACTTTAGTTCAGGTCATGATCTCATGGTTTGTAGGATTGAGCCCCACATCAGACTCTGGGCTTGGGATTCTCTCTCCCTCTTTCCCTTCCCCTTCCCCTGCTCATGTGTGTGTGCACGTGCTCTTTCTCTCTCAAAATAATTGAACATTAAAATAAAAGAATTACTAAGGCTAACGTCTTAGAAAAGGTAGAAATCCAAAGAAAATGGAAACATTTAGTAAAATGTCCCCTAGAAGAGGCAACTAAACATCTTGAAAAACTTGTTTTTCATAGACTTGTTGGGCTAGGAGGACAGAATTTGGGACCAGCACTCACCAGAAGAGTGGCTGAAGAGGCTCCAGTAAATCCTGTATTTTAGGTTGGAATTCCAAAGGACTGCATGCTTGAAACAGTTGAATCAGAAATTGACCTGGTCTCACAAGTACTGTATGTAGCTCAACATCAAATGATCTCAGTCCTGGAATTTCAATTATAGTGATTTCAGAGTGTTAGTGCCTGCTAGGTACCTGGAAGAAGCAAGCATGAATCCTTTTTAGAAACTATCTTCTTAGTCTTCAGTTATTTCTATGAACAGTTTTTCAAATAAGGTATCCAGTACATAGTTAGAAATAATAAATCTCACAAGGGAAAAAGGCACCATGAATGAGAACCAGCAACAAACAAACGTCCCACAGGGCCTCCAGATACTGGCTTTATCAGGCACAGACATTACATAACTATACTTATTATGTTCAAGGTGATAAAGACAGGTTGAAATTTTCAACAGAGAATGAGAAAGTTTCAAAGAACTAAATAGAGATGCCAGAACTGAATATATATTATAATAAAATTCAGAACTTAATGGATTGGTTTAATAGCCCTAGATCAGATACAGCTGAAGAAAAGAATTATGAAGTAGAAGATGAGTCTGTAGAATCCAGAATAAAGCACAGAAATACAAAAAAAGAGAAAAATACAGAAGGGAAGGCAAACAATGGAGAAAATTCAAGAAGCTCAAACTTTGCATTACTTCGAGTCCCAAGGGGAGAGGATAGAGTGGGAAAAAAGCAATAGTTGAAGAAAATGGCTGAGAAATTTTTTACAAGTCCTAAGATGTTAAAGCCACGGATTGAAGTGATTTACTCTAAACCTCAAGCATGAATTTAAAAATAAATAAAAGGTAAGAAGGAAGGAAAACATTTAGACTGGTTATTGTAAAGCTACTTACAACAAAAGATAAAAAGTAACCAGGGTGGGGGGTAGATATTAAAAAGAATAATTTGTAGGTTTCTTAGAACACAAATGCCACTGTGTACAAAAGAAAAGACTGGTAAATTGGACTACATTAAAATTAGCATGTTTTCTTCAAAAGATATCATTAAGGGAATAAAAATATAGATCACTTATTAGGAAAAGATAATTACAAAAATCCAGTAAAGGGTCTATATTAGATTTTTCCCCAAGCTAATAGAAATCATTAAGAGAATAACTTTTTAAATGGACAATAGACTGAAATCTACATTTCACCAAAAGCCATCCAGATGATACCAACAAACATAATGACATTTTCCAACTAGATCTAAAACTACGCATTAACTCCAGATTGCTAATCTTCCCAGAGTTGGCAAATACGTGAGTCACCAGGAACTCAAGCACTGCTGGTGGGAATGTAAGGGGTAAGAAGGGCTCAGCTGTAAAAGCTGAAGTTATTTTTCTGCTTTAACAAACATTTCCATTCTTAAGTATGTATCCAACTGATAAACAATAAATGTACATTTCTTATATACTAGGCAACATATGCAAAAATGTGGGTAGCATTTTTCATAATGGATAAAAACTTTGAAACAATGTTCATAGTAGCACAGTGAACATGAAACTGTGACTAAATACACATGGATGGATCTCACAAGAATAAACTTTAGCAAGAGAAGCCAGTCCCTAAAGAAATACATATTGTGTGTGTGATTTGTTTATTTAAAATTCAAAAATGTAGGGGCGCCTGGGTGGCGCAGTCGGTTAAGCGTCCGACTTCAGCCAGGTCACGATCTCGCGGTCCGGGAGTTCGAGCCCCGCGTCAGGCTCTGGGCTGATGGCTCAGAGCCTGGAGCCTGTTTCCGATTCTGTGTCTCCCTCTCTCTCTGCCCCTCCCCCGTTCATGTTCTGTCTCTCTCTGTCCCAAAAATAAATAAACGTTGAAAAAAAAAATTTTTTTTAAATAAATAAATAAAACAAAATTCAAAAATGTAATAAAAATAAACTCTGATGTGTGGAGATGCATGTTTAGGCAGTAAAACAAGGAAAAGTAGTTATTATAAACTACAGGATAATGGGGGCTGGGAGGTAGTACTGTTTTGGAAGAAAACTTCAAATAGGGCTCTTGGAGACTGTCAGTGTTCTATTTCTTGACCTGGTGCTATGCCTGGTGGTGTGCATGTGAGTTTGTTTTGTCATAATTCATTGAGCTGAAACTTAAATCGTTAAACACAAAATAAAAAGAAGTGATAGAGCAAAATAATAAAATTCTGTGTGCCCTAGAGCTTTACTCCAATGTTTCTTAAAAAGTAAAAGATCTAGGGGCGCCGGGGTGGCTCAGCCGGTTGGGCGTCCAACTTCGGCTTAGGTCATGATCTCTCGCAGTTCGTGTGTTTGAGCCCCACGTCAGGCTCTGTGCTGACAGCTCAGGGCCTGGAGCCTGCTTCGGATTCTGTGTCTCCCTCTGTCTTCTGCTCCTTCCTAGCTCATGCTCTGTCTCTCTCTGTCTGAAAAATAAAAGGCTTTGATTAAAAAAAATAAATAAAAGATCTAAAGCAAATATGGAAAAATACTAAGATTTAACAAAGTTGGGTGATAAATACTTAAATGTGCACCATATTATTTTATATGCTGTAAGGAATGAAATGGAGTTTAGCCAATTATTTTTTTTAATGTTTGTTTATTTTTGACAGAGAGAGACAGAGCATGAACTGGGGAGGGGCAGAGAGAGAGGGAGCCACAGAATCTGAAGCAGGCTCCAGGCTCTGTGCTGTCAGCACAACAGCCCGACACGGGGCTCGAACTTACAGACTGCAATATCATTACCTGAGCCGAAGTCAGATGCTCAACTGACTGAGCCACCCAGGCACCCCTTAGCCAATTATTTTTTTAAGATGGCATGTCTTTGGGCCAATGTTGTCCAAAATCAAAATGTTAATATGTCTCACTAAGGCCAATTTAAGCAAATGTCTTTCCATTTACTATTCTGATGTTTCTTGTGAAATTAAAGAAGAAGGGTCTACTCCATGGAATATTTTCCAGACTTTCTTGACCACGGGCACTATTTTGGGTTTGTTACTTGTTTTCATGATAATCATTAGTTTGAGAAATGACACCTCCCAATGGAATAAGAGAAACTGAAGACAGTGAATAAAAAATTAAACTTTCATCTAGGGGAGGTGCTCTCTTTCTGTCCACTGTACCCATTGAGTTATTTAAGTACCTCAATTATCACTGTCAGTGTGTATTATCAAGACAGGTTAAATTGCAAAGTCTTTTGCCTGACTCATGATTGTAAGAAACGTGTAGACCTATGGCACTTGTCCTGGATCATCAGTGTTGGTCATTCCAAATAATAGAATCTGGTTATGGTTATCTACCCAGTCATACAGTATAGCCATGAGTAGTAAGAGTGTGGAGTAGTGGGAATAATAGCAGTATTTTTTTTTTTTTGCGGAATATGCTAACCTGTTATGTCTGACTCATTTGATCTTCACAACCATTCTGTCATCCCTCTTCACTAATTCCTCTGAAAGTTAGGAAATTGCCTAAGTAGGGCTTTTATTCTTCTAAAGGTTTTGAGTATTAAATGGTAGAATCTTAAACAATGGACTAGATCAGTGGTCCTCAACCAGGGGTGGTTTTGTTCTTCAGGGGACGTTGGACAATACCTAGAGACGTTTTTGGTTATGGCTGCTGGCATCTTAGTAGGCAAAGGCTCAGCATGCCTAACCATCTTACAGTGCACAAGACAGCCCTCACAACAAAGAATTATCCTATCCTCAATGTCATGAGGGCCAAGGTTGGGAAACCTGGCCCAGATTTTTGAGATTTTAAGATTTAAGAGAATACTTGTTCTCAGTTTTGAGCAGTTTTTAAACCTTTTTTCGGCCTCCATGTCATTTACATGGATCACACACCTCCATGTAAAATGTGACTTTGTAGTACTTATGTAGGTGAGGGCTAGAGAAGGCAGTTCTGTTGTGTCAGTTTTCCATGATGCCCTAAAGGATAGGCTTTTAAGCCAGAAATTCTTTAGATTTACAGAGGAAATTGATGTAATAGTTTTGATTTTCCCAAGTTACTCTGTAAATGCCACCTTTATTATTTCCACAGACACATTTATACATGTACACAGCTGCCTGCTCCTCACAGCTGTATTAAGTGAAACCTCTGGCACATCAGGCGTAAGGGCATCGTAAGAGATAGGAAGCGGTGCCTGTGGAGTTTGCTGCTACTTTCACTAGCTCAACCAGGAGTGACTGAGAGACCCACAGAACTCCCTTTACAAACTGCACAGCATTTAACTAGAATTCAGTACTTCTTTTAGGAGGAGGACCGTTCAGAATGGCAAATGGGGAAGAGTAGATAAGAGAAAACATCCTCTATCTAAATCTGGAGTTAAATAAAAATTTTAGTTGGATTGTTGGTAATTTTAAATGCCTGTGTTTTTCTTTTAATCATAATTCAAACCAAATCCACATCTCAAAAACCCCATTAGCATGTAAACTCCTAAGGAGAGGTACTTTTTCTGGGTTTTTTGTTGCTGTTTTTTTTGTTTTTTCACTGCTAAATTCCCAGTGTCTAGAATGGTTCCTGGCCACATCATAGACTCTCAGACATACGTTGGGGATAAGTGGGTAAATGCATGAATGAAAGAATAACAACTTGAGTTTATTATATGCCCAACGTCTGTATTGTTTCTTTTTTTACTTTTTATCTTTGCTCCAGCAGGCATGTATACCTCAGCTATAAAGGTAGGCACTGAGGGCAGATTTTTGAGCATTCTGTGTCCTGTTATGCCATTTGCAGAAGTTTCATGTTGCCACTGCTCAAGTGCTTTAAAGCAAGACATGCAAAGAATGGCAGGATTGAGTATAGGAAGAGTCACTAAGGGCATAAAGGAGACACACTTAAATCTCATCAGAAATAATGCCTGGAAGTACAGACATGAAAAGTCAGCCGTGGGCAACAGCAAGTGGCTAGAGTCAACTGGAGGAGGAGAGACGTGCAGCTCGCCTGATAACAGATGAAAAATGCTTCACAGAAACGTTGAGGAGAAATGACTTGCCCTTTCAGAACTCTTTTGAATCTTTTGGGCATCTCTCACCGCTATATACCTCTTCAGATGTATCTAACCAGCAACACAGTTTGATAGATTTGTTTGTAGTATTTTTGGAGTATGTATTTCGTTCAGTTTCAATAGGTGATATACTAAGGTCAGGAGATAACTACTGATGGAGGATACTATGTCACCGTGGACTCATGAGTGATAGTTGGGACAATTGGTTGGTTACTGTTCCCTTCACATTTTAGAGCTAACATAGTGGTGCCACTACATTAGTCATTTCAAATATTTTACCTCAAACCAGGACATGCTTTTAGAGCAAAATGACCCCTAGGCCATGGTAAGCATTGCTGGGACTGGTCCTTTCATTTTCTTTTTTTTTTTTTAATTTTTTTTTTTTCAACGTTTATTTATTTTTGGGACAGAGAGAGACAGAGCATGAACGGGGGAGGGGCAGAGAGAGAGGGAGACACAGAATCGGAAACAGGCTCCAAGCTCTGAGCCATCAGCCCAGAGCCCGACGCGGGGCTCGAACTCACGGACCGTGAGATCGTGACCTGGCTGAAGTCGGACGCTTAACCGACTGCGCCACCCAGGCGCCCCAGGTCCTTTCATTTTCTAGTCTTCCATTTGACTACTGTAATTAACACACTGCTGGCAGCCATTGCTGACTCTCAAGGAGTTTGATCCTTTCAGGGATAAGAAGTATCTCCCCTCAACACTAGCAAATCTATCAGCAGCAGTACAGGTCCTGTTGCTTGACGAAAATGGCTACCTGATGCTGGCAACATTCATAACCAAGATTGCCGGGTGACCGGTACGTGGACAGGTCTCCTCCCAATATGAGATGACACGCAGTTTACTATTGTGTAAACATGAAAAGCTTAGGTGCTCTCCAGTATTCTAGCTTACCAAACAGCCTTACTGAAATATTCCCCCTGACTCCCTTACTCCCTGAGCAACTTCCTTAAGCAACTCATTTAAAACACATTATCTTAGTTTTGATCATGGACTACTGCTTAATGAAAATGATAGTTATCTAAAGAGATCTTTTTTTCACTGTTGTACATCACCTTTGATTTTTGCTGTTATCCATAATCACACTTGGAGACGTCTGCCTTGTCTATTGTTAAAGACTGTTTGTTCGTGTCCCACACCCCTAGATCATATGTTCAATTCCTCACCCTGTCTGATGGTACTAGTAGGTGGGGCCTTTGGAAGGTAATTAGGTGTAGATGAGGTCATAAGGGTGGAGCCTCCATGGTGAGATTAGTGCCTTTATAGGGAGAGGAAGAGATACTAGAGGTTCCTGTCTCCACCCCTTGAGGATGTATGAGAAAGCAGCCGTCTGTAAACCAGGAAAAGGGTATTCGCTAAGAACTGAATCTACTGGCACGTTAGTCTTAGTCTTCCAAACTCCAGAACTGTGAGAAATAAAGGTTGTTTAAGCCCCCATTCTATGGTATTATAGCAGCCCTAGCAGACCGAGACATTCACTCTTCCTGTCTATTCTAACTAAACAATTTCATTGGGTCTTCTGACCAGTCAGTGTCCAGCAGACAACAAGGCTGACCTAATAATGTCATCACCCTGTTGAATTTATCATCTCAAGAACAAAAAAAGTTACCATGCATCACCAGCCATTCTCAGAGAACATGTTCTCGTTAGCCTATTTCCATATTTCCACCCTATTAATAACCATCCCTGAGGACATTAAAAGCATGTTCCCAAACAAGTCTTCAGGGGGTAGTATAGCTAGGCATTCATCCGCTTGAAGATAAATGTACTTGCCGATCTGTGGCCATTCATTCCACTGATTGTTTGGTGTCAGTATCTTCATTTGACCGTGTCTAAAACACTTCTGCATAATCATGCTTTTTAGGACCTATACATGTGAAATCTCTCATTGTCATCATTTGCGGATAGCAGATGGTCATTTCTCTTGCTGTTTGTGGTTTTCTCCCTAATTACTTGGTGAGCTAACTTTGTTTATATATTTTCTTTGATATCTGCATTACTATAATTCAGATTACCCTGAATTTTTAATCATAAACTGTGAAATGTAGCTCCAAGTGTATAAATATAGCTATATTAGTTCATTAGACTCTTGATGATGTGCCAGCCACTATCATTTGCATTACTTAAACTGCCCTCATGTAATTTCCAGTAAGATGTTATCATCCCCATTTAGAAAGAAATAGATGTTTGGTAAAGCTAAGTAATAACTTGGCCAAAGTCACCTGGCAGAGCTGGAGTTAAGACTGTCTCCAAAGTACCTGTTTCAACAGCTATTTTATAATGTCCCTCAATCTGTAGTCATTGGAATGCCTCCTTTGCAGTGGAAAGGATTGAAGCTTAATGTTCAGTGTTTCAAATATCCCATCCTCTGTGACTTACATAGTGCTTCCACTAAACCCACTTCATTAGATGCTCAAAGCTGTCCTCTGGTTAGACACAGGTATTGTGTTTCCCTTGTTCTAGAGGATGAAACTGAAACTTGGGTTAAAAGAATTGCCTTTAGGAGTGGCTCAGTCAGTTAGGTGTCCGGCTCTTGATTTCGGCTCAGGTCATGATCTTACTTTGTGGGGTCAGGCTTGTCAGCACGTAGTCTGCTTGGGATCCTCTCTCTCCCTCTCTCTCTGCCCCTGCCCACCCCCCCCCCCCCCCATAAACATTTTTAAGAAAAGAATTGCTTTTAAGTATATATATCTTCTGATCCTTTTTTTAAAGTTGGGGGGGGGGCTGAGCAGGGGAGGGGCAGAGAGAGAGCGAGGAAGAGAGAATCCCAAGCAGGCTCCACACCATCAGACACAGGGCTAGAACCCACAAACCGTGAGATCATGACCTGAGCCGAAATCAAGAGCCGGACACCTAACTGACTGAGCCACCCAGGCTCCCCTCTCTTTTGTTCTTTAACCCAAAACTTTGAATAGGCTTCCTTATGGAAAAGGCCTAAAAGGTTTAGCTTTTTACACTTTTTGTATAGGGAAGCTCTCCCTTGCCTTTTGCCATTTCTACTTGTTTCCTGGAAATCAAACTGTCACAAGTTTTATTTATTTAATCTTTTTGATTCATTTTCATTCTGGTCCCTCTCACCGTGAGACAGTGGCTTAGAGTTTCATACTGTTGTCCACATTCTCTTCATTTTCTGCATGGTACAATCTGTAATACAAGAAACCTCTCTTTAGAGCTGATAGATTGTGGCCCAGGTGATTTTTGTCTTACCAGTTATGCCTGTAGTATTAATATAGGTGATGCTGGTAAACATCCCAAGAAGCTGGATAGATCTGGCTGGTTTTCTGTGTTTCAACAAAACAGCAAGTTGGAAATACCTGCTGGTTTTTTCTTCTGCTGATTTTTTAAAGTTTTAGTTTGTTCTGGAACCTGATATCATGTTGTTGTTCTATTATATACTACCTTGCTTGTGGATGTGCTTTTTGGTTCTCTTTCGTAGTGCATTGTTGTATATTCTAAATAGAGTCCACTTTTGGTTTTTGCTTTGGAAAACCTTTGTTTTCATGTAGCATTTTTCTTTTCTTTCTTTTTTGTTTTTAAACTTAGTCTTTTTTTTTTTTAAGTTTATTTTATTTTTGAGAGAGAGAGAGAGACAAAAACAGAGACAGAGCGGGGGAAGGGCAGAGAGAGCGGGAGACACAGAACCCAAAGCAGGCTCCAGGCTCTGAGCTGTCCGTGAAATCATGACCTGAGCTGAAGTCAGACACTTAACCAGCTTGAGGCACCCAGGCACCCCAGCATTTCTTTTCTTGAAGGCTGATTAAATGCCTGCCTTCACATGCAATTGTTGAGTAGGCCTGCCTGAAATGATCTGTAGTCACTTGCATTTTTATGGCCTGAATTTGGAGTTAAGGACATCTTAACTTTTTTTTTTTTTTTTTTTAATGTGTGTCAAAAAAAAAAATTTGGTGATCTTACCCTCTTCCTGAGTTAATATTTCCTGCTGGCGGGGGGCAGGGAAGGTGTAATGAAACACTTGCTCTCTTGGTTGGTTAGAACCGGACTTGTTGGGGTGCCTGGCTGACTCAGTCAGTAGAGTGTGCGACTCTTGATCTTGGGCTTGTGAGTTTGAGCCCTACGTCGGGTATAGAGATTACCTTAAAATAAAGTCTTAAAAAGAAGAACTGGTCTGTTAAATGGTCTTTTATGTGTCATAGGGAATCTCTCGGAGAGTGTCCGTCAGTTCTAGCACAGATCCAGTATAGCATCATAGTACTCAGTTCTCAAGAAGTTTCTCTAGCCATTCAGCCTGAATCAGCAGCTCTCCCAAGTCCATTGTGGTTGGTAACAGTAACTTGTTTGTGAGTATAAATACAGGACGTTCTGTTTTTTACCAGGTTCTCCCATTAAACTTAGGGCAAAGACCACGCATTTCAGAATTTTGGGACCAACTTTGTGATTCCAGAAAAATCATTTTGCCATGTTACACAGTAGCTGTTCAGAATGACACTCTGGGGCATTTCATCTATAAAATGGTATATTTTAGTCAGTCATTGCACCAGTCCACTTTCTTATAAGAACGGCTCTGCGTTTGGTTACAAATAACCTTTAAGATACCAGCTATTGCTGTCACTAGAAAGCAGTTATGAGACTTGCATGGAAACCTTGTACACATCCTGCCTCCAGGGTTCTACCCTGTCCAGTCTGGGTCTTCCTGTGTGTCAAAGAATGTTTCTAAGGTGGCCATTTTTTAGATTGAACCTTTGGAAAACTAGTATTTTCTTTTGGCACATAAAAAGTAATCAGTAAACATAGTGTATTGATAGTACAGGTAAGTACCAGCATCACAGTTATGACTTTCCCCTGAAGACGAGGTATCTCAAAAATCCTTAAAGTGGTCCTCCTCTTCTGCTTTTTTTCCAGAATAAGGACCCTACCCACAACAGTTTTCCTATAGCCATGAAATTGTCCCCTGCTTTATGTCATTTCTGTTTGTTCCTTTAAACCTTTAAACTTAACTACCGTGGTAATAGAAAAACAAAAGTAATAACCCTGTAGAGTTACAAAGGTCTAGGTAAGGGCGGAGTCATAGTTGTTACAATATTACATGGACATCAAAGTCAACTAGAGGCAAACCAGCCATAAAAGGTACAGTACACTTATATGAGAGGAATGTATATCTTTTCTGTATAAAATTTAAGACATGTTACCATTAAACACAAACTGACTGAAGCTAAATCGTGTACCTCTTTTAGAAGCTTTCCTGTAGTTCAGTCAGCATTATTTTGTATAAAATAGATATTTTGAGAAAATGATTGAATGTCTTAAGTAATCTTGATGTTTTTGCATTTTCCTGTATGGATGCAGCTGAAAGTACCCATGGCAGACAAACCTGGTAACACAGTGAATTTCCGGAAGCTGCTCCTGAACCGTTGCCAGAAAGAGTTTGAAAAAGATAAAGCAGATGATGATGTCTTTGAAAAGAAGCAGAAAGAACTCGAGGCTGCCAGTGCTGTGAGTATTTTCACAGGAAAGCAGTGTGCTTATGCTTCTGAGTGTTACCAAATAGAATTTTCATGAAACCAGCTACATTTCCCTGCTATGTCAGTAGATGCCTTATGGCCTTTTTTTCATGTAGAGATACAGAATTGAAGTTCAGGGGAACGCTTTATTCTTTTTCGTGCTGCATGGTTGAGCAACTAAGCCTTCCCAGACAGGAATTCAGAGCCCGGATCCCAGAGAGGTCACTGAGTTCCAGAAATCTCCTGAAATGGATGCAAATTTTGGGGGGTGGTTTAGTTTTCTGAGGAATAGAACAGGTCTAAAGTTGCTTTCAGATTCTCACAGGGTATCCCTGACCCCACAAAGGATAAGACCATGAGTCAGAGTGTGTGTGTTCCTGTCCTCTCTTGTGCCGTACAGTTGTCATCCAAGCTTCTATTGTCATTCCTTACACAACAGCCAGAGGAGAGGACGAGGCTTCATGACGAACTAGAAGAAGCTAAGGACAAAGCCCGGCGGAGATCCATTGGTAACATCAAGTTTATTGGAGAGCTCTTTAAACTCAAGATGCTGACTGAAGCTATCATGCATGACTGTGTGGTGAAGCTGCTGAAGAACCATGATGAGGAGTCCCTAGAGTGCCTCTGCCGCCTGCTCACCACCATAGGCAAAGACCTGGACTTTGAGAAAGCAAAGGTAAAAGCCCACAGTCTCCGAAGCATCCAGTGGGGCCTCGGTTGGGACTGTCAACAAAAGTGTTCCATCTTGGCCCAGTGGTCTGGACTGCTGTTTTTTCTCCTTTTGCCCTTCGCACTGTCAGTGTGTGGCCTTCGAGCTCCTTACCACTTTTCCATCACAGGCAGAAGTGAAGAGGGTCCCAGATTAGATGAAGGCCAGTTTGGGAATTGTTCAGATTATTTGTCCCTTGTCCATTTTCTGCATGACCATTTCACAGGCCATTTTTCTGTATAACAAATTGTGGGCAGAAATAAGAGGAGAATAGCTGCTGTGGGCTGGGCTGGGATGGAGGGTGCTACTGAGGTGACGAGCCAGTAGTTTTCTTCCTTCCTTCCTTCCTTCCTTCCTTCCTTCCTTCCTTCCTTCCTTCTTCCCTCCCTCCCTCCCTCCCTCCCTCTTTCTTTCTTTCTTTCTTTCTTTCTTTCTTTCTTTCTTTCTTTCTCAGTTTGTTTATTTTGAGAGAGAGAGAGAGAGAACCAGTGGAGGAGATGAACAGAGAGAGGGGGACAGAAGATCTGAAACAGGCTCTGCGCTGACAGCAGTGAGCCTGACGCGTGGCTCAAACTCAGGAACCATGAGATCATGACCTGAGCCGAGGTTGGACACTTAACTGACTGAGCCACCCAGGCGCCCCAGAACTAGTAGTTTTCTAACATTTATGCTCTAATCAGCAACAAAGCTATCTAACCATAATAAAAGAAACCGTTAAAAATATTATGGTTCAAACTTAACATGGTGCCTTCCACATAAGGGGTAGGAAAATTAGAAATGTTTGCTATAAATAATGTCAGAAATGTTTTGTAACCTCTGAAGCAGCTGGGATTATGTTTGTTTGTGACAGGAAATCCCAAATATCAGTGGTTTATGCAAGATTGAGGTTTATTTCTCACTCACATAAAGTTCAGAGGTAAGAAGTCTGAGGTAGGTCTGGTGGCTCAGAGATGATAAACAATCCAGTTCGTCCAGCTTAAAGTTCTGTCATCCCTAATGTATGGCCCTTGTCCTTATCTTTCTCAGCAGAGAAGGTTGGAAATGGGCAAAGGCTACAGCCACCTCTCTCTTTTAAAGAAGATTCAGGGGCTGCCTGCAGTATAATGCTTCGATTTATATTCTGTTTACCTGTAATCCGTCACAGGACTACAGCCAGCTGCTCAGAATGTGTAACCTTTATTTTGGATGCTTAATTAAAATTTGTACCCCATTACCTTTTGTCTATAAGTTGTGTCCTTAGGCCATTTAAAAATTCTGTATGGTAAAATTACACTTGAATTCCTCACTCAGGAATACTAAATGGTTTTACCCCTTGCAGCCACGTATGGACCAGTATTTTAATCAGATGGAGAAAATTGTGAAAGAAAGAAAAACCTCATCTAGGATTCGATTCATGCTTCAGGATGTGATAGACCTAAGGCTGGTAAGTAAGAAAATATAAGCCAGCTACTCCAGTCTCTTTTAAGGAATTGGGTTGGAGAGTGTGTCCTAGTATTTACATAGGTAAAAACTTAATGCTGCAGGAGAGGCTCCCAGAACCTGAGTTGACACACTTCCCTGACATAGCTGTGTGAAAGGACACGAAGCATATATACCTGCTTGTTACATTTCTTCCCTCTAAGCTAATTATCAAACCACATTGCTATTTTTAAATCCGCTACTCTGAATTCAAACTGGTCAATTAAATTTAGTCTTAGGCTACTAAATATTCAGGAGTCCTCACCTTCAACATGATTCCATTTCATTTCCCTGAGCCTTACATTTCTATTCTCTAAAATGGGGATGTTGCCTCCATTGCACATGTGTGGTACAGATTCAGTGAGGTGATCGTGTCAAGTGCCCAGCTCATAGGACATGTTGCTGTTTGTTCTCTGTTGTTTTTCCTGTGTATCCCCTTGTGCTCCTGCCACTTCTCATTTCTCATAACAGGTGCAGTGTTTACCACTACCACCTCTTTTGTCTCTTTCTTATTTTAACTCCTGCAGGGAATATACTGCAGCTGACCCTAAACTAGAGAATGTGAATGCAGGTCCTATCCCTTCCCTGCCCTGTACTCAGACCAGATAGCATTGATGATGGTTCTTTATCTTGCTAAGGTTAAATGTGACCTCACGATCCTTTTTATTACTGAAGCCACTACGAGCTGATCAGAATTTTGTGCCTATTTGCCATCCTCGCTTCTAGCACATGTAAACAAATGTAAATAAATATAAAAGACTTCTTCACCCGTGCCTTCTACTACTTGTACTTCTATCAGTTGTCGGGATTATGGTGGGAAGGAAAGGGAGAAGTGTAATTGTAAGGAGCAACTTGTCCTAAATAGGATAACCAAAGGCCAGAGAGATGGCACTTTTGTAGGATATCAGAACTATGATATAGGAGGATGAAAAATGCTAGTCATCTTTGATTTAGAACCCCCATGGAATGTGATACGAACTAAGTACCAATAATTCAGATTAAGTCAAGGCCAGAGAGTCCTGAGCTTTCTTGATTCCTCTTCTGGTTCCTCTTTACAAATATACAAGATGATTTTTTTGTAGTTAATTAATTTGAGATAGAGACAGCACAAGTCAGGGAGGGGCAGAGAGAGACAGGGAGGGAGGGAGAAAGAGAGGGAGAGAGAGAATGAGAATCCCAAGCAGGCTTTGTGCTGCCAGCACAGAGCCTGACATGGGCCTTGAATTCATGAAACTGAGATTATGACCTGAGCCAAAAAAAAAGTCAGACACTTTAACCAAATGAGCCACCCAGGCGCCCCACAAGATGATTTTTAAAAAATACATTTGGGGGGCGCCTGGGTGGCTCAGTCGGTTAAGTGTCTTGACTTCAGCTCAGGTCATGATCTCGCGGTCCGCGAGTTCGAGCCCCGCGTCAGGCTCTGGGCTGATGGCTCAGAGCCTGGAGCCTGCTTCCGATTCTGTGCCTCCCTCGCTCTCTGCCCCTCCGCGTTCATGCTCTGTCTCTCTCTGTCTCAAAAATAAATAAACGTTAAAAAAAAATTTTTTTAAAAAATACATTTGGGGGGTGCCTGGGTGGCTCAATCGGTTAAGCATCCGACTTTGGCTCAGGTCATGATCTCCCGGTCTGTGAGCTTGAGCCCCGCATCAGGCTCTGTGCTTGACAGCTCAGAGCCTGGATCCTACTTCAGATTCTGTGTCTTCTCTCTCTGCCCCTCCTCTGCTCACACTCTGAATCAATCAGCCTCTCTCTCTCTCTCTCTCTCTCTCTCTCTCTCTCTCTCTCTCTCTCTCTCTCAAAAATAAATAAACATCTAAAAATATTTTTAAAAAAATACATTTGGGCCAGTCTTTCCCTCTAGCTTTTTATTCATTGGCTTTTGGAATACTCAGTATACAGTAGTTCAAGGTTTATTGAGACAAACTTAATTCTTTATATCTAATCTCAGACTGCACGCAATGCCGTCTGTAAAACAGATGAAAAACTGTTGTAGTACAGATTTTTAAATGTATTTTACACTTTTCCAGCAGTGAGAAGTATAAAAAATTGTTACGTTTATGTTTTGTTTTCTGGTTGATAATGTTACTTTCTCCTTTTATAGTGCAACTGGGTATCTCGAAGAGCAGATCAAGGGCCTAAGACTATCGAACAGATTCACAAAGAGGCTAAAATAGAAGAACAAGAAGAGCAAAGGAAGGTCCAGCAGCTCATGACCAAAGAGAAGAGACGAACAGGTAAGGGGTGGAGTCCACTGGGATGTTAGGGAAACTTGGGAGACTGAGGGACAGATGTGTAAGAATTCTGTATTCAGGTTTGAAGTGACATCAGAAAGAATAAACTGAACAATAGAGTGGTAATTGGTAAGTGAAGCAGTTTCTCCAAGAATGCAGGACAAAGCGTGGTTTCTTGGACTACTTTAACTTCAGTAATCAACAGGACTTTCTTGAGCATCTTCTCTGTGCTCAGTATTGGTGAGGGCTATAAAAAAAAGTGGAAGATGTAGTTTCTTTTCTCTGAAAGCTTACGGTTTATCCAGGAAGGCAAACTAATAACAGGCACATTTGTCAAGCAAGTAGGAGATATTATCAAGTATGAAATGTATTCTCAATTAAGATTGTTAACATTCAGAGGAGGAGGAGAAAGATAGGAAGCTGGAAGAGATCTTTATTTGAGGAAGGCATCTTTGAACTGGGTCCTGGTGGATGGTAAATATTTGGGAAGGAAAGGAATAATCTTAGTCATGAAAGTAAAATAAACATATATTGTGAAGAGGCATAAACAAACCTGACTGAAGCAAAATTTAAGTGTTCGGAATCAGTGGGAAATGTTTGTCTGGAAGAATGGAGCCAGATTAAGAACTGATATCTTTGACCTTAAAGTCCCATTGTAAGGTTTTGAAGAAAGGGGTAATGTCATGCTAGATGTACGTAAATAAAAGAAATCTATTGCTTTTAACACGAGGAGTCAAAGGGGAACACTGAACTCAGAAATGTCGCTCCTGCTGAAATCCTGGTAATAATAATTATTAAAAGGAAGAAATAGGAAAAAAATATGAAAGGTGAAATGGAAGACATTTTACACCCGAGAAAGTAGAAAATCCATTGACTGAGTTTAAGAACATGGAAGAGGAAACCTTTTTCAGAAGGGAAATGATCAGTGTTTATTTTGAGATGGCAGGAGGGTATCCGAGTAAGAATGCTTATCTGTCCAGTCTGCTGTTCAGTGAGCCGGAAGTTGCTGGATGATGTAGTCGTATTGTGGTCGAGAGCCTACTAGACTCTGGAGCCAACTGTCTGGGTTTGCATTTCAGCTCCCCTACATCCTGGCCGCATGACCTTGCACAAGTCCCTTAATGTGTAAAACGGATCTAATAGTGGTTGCTAGGATTTGTGTGAGGGTGGCAAGACGTGTTGTGTGTCAAGGGTTCAGCTTAGCAACTGGTGCACACACCGTAGGGCTCATACTGAACATATGAGAGATGAATCCTCCAGGAAAGAAAGTATACTTTTAAGTTCCATGGGACACCATGCTTCCTCACCTTCCTCACCCTAGTACGTAGCACAGTGCCTTTCACGTAATGACTCTTATTTATTATTGAACTAGAGAGCCCAGTCCATGGAAGATGTCTACAGAGGACCAAAGGAAGAAGAGGACTCTTGGGAAATTGACAGATAAAGAACAACTGCAAAGGAAGGAGCACTAGGGTATAAGAAACAAACAAGAAACAAGTTTGCTCATGCTCAGTAACATCAGATAGCACAGAGACAATCAAGTATGTGAGGATCAGAAAAGCTTTTAGGTAGACAGTTGGGTGGTCTTTCTTTCAACACGTATAAGTGCCCATTGCTTAACAGGAGAGACAAAGTAAAGTCCCTTCCTTCGTGTAGTTTACATCATACCCGAGAGACAGAAAATAAATACTCAAATAAAATATGTAATTTTGTCCGATCACTTTTTCTAGAGAAAAAGATAAAGCAGAGAGGGGGAAAGCGGGTGATGCCAGGCTTGGTGGGTAAAGGTGCAATTTTATTTTTTTTTTTTAAATGTTTATTTTTGACAGCGTGTGAATGGGGGAGGGGCAGAGAGAGAGGGATACAGAGGGTCCACAGCAGGCTGTGCACTGTCAGCACAGAGCCGGACATGGGGCCCAAACTCAACGAACCATGAGATCATGACCTGAGCCACGGATGCTTAACCAGCTGAGCCCCTCAGGCACCTGAGGTGTAATTCTAAATAGGGTGGTTTGGGAGCCTGCTAAGGTTAGTGTTTGAGCAGAGACCAGAAGCAAGTATGAGGGAGTGAAACCGTGGGCACATCTGGGGGAAGGTTTGTAGGCAAAGGGAATTGTAAGTAAAAGGCCCTTGAAATAGCATTTTCAGGGATCAGCAAGGAGGCCAGTGTGGCTTGAGCACAGGGAGAGAGTAGTGGAGGATGGGGCCTGAGAGGCAGGAGTCCAGATTAATCAGAGCTTGGAGGCCATTTATGAGTAATTTGGGATTTTATCTGAGTGAGATGAAGAGAGGTAACAGAAGTGTTTTAAGCAGAGAAGTGTTAGGACCTGACTTGTACTTTATTTGGCTCTTGCTGGCCGCTATGATGCAAACAGTTGGGGGTGAAAGCAGTGAAGCTAGTGAAGACGGTTTTATACTAATCGAGGAAATGTCGCTGGCGAAAACCAAAGTGGTAGGGTTGGTAGTAATAAGAAGAGCTAAATGCTGAATATGTTGAACTGACAAGATTTACAGACAGATTGGGTGCCGAGTGTGAGAGAAACAGGAGTCGGGGTTTTCTGCCTGAGCAGTTGATAGGTTGGAGGGTGGGGGTGGTGACCCAAGTATACTGTGTCATTTAACACCATCAAGTGAAATAAACCTTCTAATAAATAATTTCCATCTGAAGTGTTAACTATGAACATTAGATCTGGCCCTCCTTTGTCTATCACCAAATCTCTATTCACGTTATCCGTTAATTTCCTCTCGGTGGGGCATGTTCCACAGTATTTCTATCCGATATGTTCATGTTGTAGGCATTAAAAAGACTGTCAGCAGTGCTTTAACAGTTTCTTTTGTCTTTTTCCTTGATTTTGATTGGAGCTGCTGAGTTGAAAATACTGCTCACTCTTTCATTGTCAAACTGACTTGAGTTTGTGGGAAACTGACTCACCCTGTTCTCCCTGCAGGTGTCCAGAGAGTGGATGAAGGTGGATGGAACACTGTACAGGGGGCCAAGAATAGTCGGGTACTAGACCCCTCAAAATTCCTTAAAATCACTAAGGTGAGTATGACCTTTATGACGCAACTTAACATCGACGTGAGAATGGGACTCTCAATTATTTCTTGCTTATATAAAATAACTACATTGCAGAGTTTATGGGGGAGTGGTTTTTTTTAAAGTAGATGCTTTGCTATATGACAGTATTTATCAGTGTATTCTTACGTACTTGTCCTGATGTTAGTCCTTTTTATTTCTTGGAGGGCTTACTAAAGGGGAAGAGACTAGTTTAATTCCTAAAGTTATCAGATGCTTAGTATAAGAGAGATGATAATAAAGATACTTCAGAAGCTGTAGTCCCTTATGATCTTTTATACAATGTATCCTTAGCTCTAGGGAAGAAGCATCTACCTGTTTAAGCCTAACTTGAAAGGAATTAACAGTTTGCCATATTCAAGGCCTAAAATAAATCAAGAGGACCCACTGCTAGAAATCATCCTGTGATAAAGATTTAATACATTCTGCTTTCCTCTCCCTTGAGAATCCATGGGTGGTAAGAGGAAAGGGTTTCTCCTGGCAGATGTTTTCAGCAGAAGTTGATCACCCTAAGTAGGGTGAAGAACTTGGAGAACATAGAGGAAGTGGCATTATCTTTTGTAAAAGGGGAAACTTCTACAGCCCAGTAGATTTATAAATCATTTACAAGTCTAATTTGAACCTTCCTTGTGTAATACACTTTCCATAGTTCTGAAAATTGGCAACCTGCTGGTAAGATACCAAAGACAATCTAAAGCTAACATGAAAACATCAAATGAAAGAAGATAACTGACAGAAAGAAAAAGAGTTTGAGAAAATTGGAAGAAGATGGGCTGTCTTTTGCGTCTTCATGTCAAAGTATTGCTTCAGCATAGAACATTTGCTGTCTAGATCTCTTTTGATTTTAATTAGCTAGGATCCTATTCTCTTAAGATTCTGGTACATTCTTCTAGTTGTTTATGTCTCAGGGCAGGAATTCCATCGCTGAATACAGCTTGATTCCCATCCACTTCTTACGAGAGATGGTTTTAGACAAAATCTTACACGTTTAGAGAATTCCTCCAGCGTCAGCCCCAACATCTTTGAAAATTATATCAATATTGAATAACGGTGTTTGTGTTTTTAAATACTAATACTGTTTCCACGCATGGATACTATAAAAAGAATAGTGCTGATAATAAGCTACAACATTATTTCCTGAATATTTTGAAAGATTTTAAGTTGTTGTTTTAATAAATTTTGTGTATATTCAGACAGTTATCCTACAAGTACTGTACTTAAATATCGTAGAAAATGTTCAAAACCATTCAACAAATGCATTGTTAACTAGGAGAGATTTGTGTGAAAGCATGTCATAGAGCTAGGCAGTGCTGTTAGAGTGTATTAACACTTCTGTTACAAAGAGCTACATTGTACCTTACTGTGGTATATGTTTTCTTATTAGTATTACATTGTAATTCTATCGACTTGTGCTAATGTTGTGTTCCCTGTAGAGCTCAACATCGTTATTAACTTCCCATCTAATACTATGTTCGCTTTTTTCTTATCCCCCCCCCCCCCCCCCCCCGTATTGAATGCTGCCACTCCACTTCTCCATCCTTAGCCCCCACCTATATCTGGCTTTGCTAAAATGTGAAATCTTTGTGCCTTCTGACCTGTTTTCTGACAATAATGTGAAGAAATTGAGTTAATTTTGTAGTCTACACAATTTGTATATTCCTTTACTTCTTTTTTAAATTACTGGGCATTACTGGACAGGAGGAATGATTGGAAACTGCTTACATTTAGTCAAACGGCACACCATCTGAATGCATTCTCCAGACCAGGGGTTCTAAACTACTCTGTGGAAGCTGGTTTCCAAGCAGGTTGTACAGGGAGCACCACTTGAATATGGACGGCTCCAGTTTATACTTCTTAAATTAGCATTCCAAGCACTGTTTTGTTGCTAAAGTTGGTTTTCACTGTACTGAAGGAAAAAGAAGATCAAACATTCTAGAATGTTTCCTATAATTGGCTTGTGGTCACTTACATTACAGCCCACAATTGATGAGAAAATTCAGCTGGTACCTAAAGCACAGCTGGGCAGTTGGGGAAAGGGCAGCAGTGGTGGAGCAAAGGCAAGTGAGACCGGTAAGTGTAACGTGTCCCTTCTCCGGAACCTGGATGTGGTCTAGTATTCACCGTATAGTGCATTCCCACAATCGTTTAATAATGGTTTTAGGAAAAGATCTATAGACAAAGCATGCCCAAACTTACTGGCGTCCCTCACAATATGGATCTTCAGGTGTTTTAAATATTTAGAGTTTTTTGAGTTCAGTTAGGCTGTTTAAGACTTTAATCTCCTAGGTACCTTTGTTGTTGTTGTTGTTGTTGTTCATAAATTCAATATAATTAGAGAATTACTGGGATCGCAAATGAAGAGGGAAACTCATTCTTCTGAGAAGAATTGGATAAGAGAGTTGTAAAAGAATTAGATTGAAATATTTTTCAAAATCTTTATCAAAAGTCAGACTTTCAGAGATTTGACCTTAGGACTCAAATGTTTAGACCATCACAAACACATCCTTTTTTTTCTTTTTTTTTTTTAATGTTTGTTTATTTTTGAGAGTGAAAGAAGAGACAGAGTGCAAGCAGGGGGAGGCACAGAATTTGCAGCAGGCTCCAGGCTCTGAGCTGTCAGCAAGGACCCCGACGCGGGGTTCAAACGCATGAACTGGGAGATCATGACCTAAGACGAAGTCAGACACTTAACCACCCAGGCACCCCCACAGACACATCTTTTTAAAGCTGATGAAGTCCAGTAGAAAAGTATAAAACATTAATGTTTTATAAATGTTAGAAGAATAAAACTTCTACATTAACTTCCTTTCCATATTTCCCTTCTACTAAGTAATTTTGACCTCTGATTTTTTAATTTTTATTTATCAAGTTTATTTATTTATTTTGAGAGAGAGAGAGAGCAAGCCGGGGAGGGACAGAGAGAGAATCCCAAGCAGGCTCCGCACTGTCAGCACAGAGCTCAGTGTGGTGTTCAGTCCCACAAACCCTGAGATCATGACCTGAGCTGAAATCAAAAGTCAGACGCTTAACCGACTAAGCCATCCAGGCGCACCTTTATTATTTAGCTTTTTTAAGTGCAATATTTTGTTTTGTTTTGTTTTGTTTTTGCTTGCCTCCCTCCTTCCCTGTCTACCACTCCCACCCCCTTCCCTATCTAGGATAATTTAATTATGTTTTTAAAGCAGCAAATGGTTATAATGAACAAAGGTTTCAAAAAAAATTTTTTTTTACAGACAAATTCCTTCTAACATTATACTTCTAAGAGTATAGTTTGTGGAGGAGATTGGCATCACCTTGTTAAACTTGTTAGAAATACCTAGTCTCAAACAACACCCCCCCTTCCCTCCCTAGAGAGCCAGATGAAGTAAAAGCTACATTTTAGTCATGTGATTTGTATTTTTTCCCCCCTCAATCCTCAACACCTATAGATGCCTTACGGTCAAGTGCTTCCAGTTTAAACAGATTCTCTGCTTTGCAACCTCCAGCACCCTCAGGGTCTACATCGTCTACACCTTTAGAGTTTGATTCCCGACGGACCTTAACCAGGTATGGAGCCCACTCTCCATGTTAACTGAAGACTGACCTACTTGTGGATGTCTGTTCTCTCTCTCTCCTTCTCTCCTTCTCTCTTTCTCTATTATTCTTTTTCTCTCTTTCACACACTCACACACACACCCATGTAAATTATGATGGTCATCTCTGTGCATGGATTCCTTTTATCCCTAAGGTTGATTTTGTTTTTCTATTCCTTCTTTGATCTTCACGTTCTATAATTTCCAAGATAAGAACATAACTGGGTGGTAGATTTGGGATGGGGTGGAAAGGAAGGGCAAGTTACCTGGCAAGTTTATAATAGTTTGTTTCTTTTTTTAAGAATTTTTTTTTTTAATGTTTATTTTTGAGATAGAGCACAAGCAGGGGAGGGCAGAGAGAGACAGAGACACAGAATCTGAAGCAGGCTCCAGGCTCCAAGCCGTCAGCACAGAGCCCAACAAGGGGCTCAAACTCAAAACTGTGAGATCATGACCTGAGCCAAAGTTGGACACTCAACTGACTGAGCCACCCAGGCGCCCCAGTATAATAGTTTGCTTCTTAAGAAAGTCAGACCCACCCAAACACCCCTGGAGGCTGGTGGAGGGCTTGCTAAACTAATGCATCAGGATGTTCTGGATTAACCTAACACTCCGAAGATTGTGAATTAAAGAGCATGACAGCCTACCCATATGTTTCTCTGTCATACCGTTCTTCAAGTTCTGTTTCAGGCTGTCCTTTGTTTCTCACTATTCTCTCTGTATTGTACTGTCTTTCTACCTTCTTTTTTGTAGGACTGATACAGTCAGGTGTTCTGTTGGTTGGTTTATAGGGAATGAAGACCTGTAGTATAATGACCGAGAACAAAATTTTTAGTTTTCATTTTCTTAAGATTTTATTTTTAATCTCTACACCCAGTGTGGGACTCGAACTTACAACCTTGAGATCAAGAGTCACATGCTTTACCAACTGAGCCAGCCAGGCACTCCTCAAAATTTTTGACATAAGCACTTTTAGAGCTGAAGTTGCTTTAAACTCTCAAACTTTCCTTTTTTGTTACTGTAGTCAGTTTTTGCCAGGTAGACTTTCTAACTATGTTGCTGTTCTCTTGGCTTCTACGGTAAAATATACTTAGCACAGTTCAGCTTTTAGTGATGGCTCAGCTTGTCATGAAGCATCATTTGTGCTATTGATGGCTCTTTGCTCTGCCATAGATTTCTCCTGATGGCTCTGCTTTTTGAGTACTTGTGTATGTTCTTTCAGAGGCTAGACTACTGTCGTGCCTCTAGTCCTTTCTCCTCTCTTCCTTTTCATTTGCTGCTCCTGGCCTGCTATGGACCAAGGAACTACCTGCCCAACTGGTGGGAACTGTCTGAAAAGAAGCCTAGGGAGATAGGAAGATTCTCTCTTAAAGAAAGTATGTGACTTTGGCCACTCAAAAACTACTTCTGCTACTTGGTTCTCGAAATATTTTACTTATATTTGAAGTTTCTGAATAAATACTGTATCATTGTCTAATTTCTAAGATAGTGATACCATGTCCGTTAGGTATTCTTTGTCTCTTTCCCTCTTTTAGCTCATGCATTCGGCACTGTCGTCTTTATTAAAAGATTTAAAGAACTAAAATAAGGATTTGCCATTGCATTTTAAAATCTTAAGTGGTATCCCTTCAACATTTGTGAGAAAAGCTAAAACATACTCAACATTCTCTGAAAGCACTGATTTTACTTGTTTACATAATTATAGTTTGATGTAGAATTGGCGCCTCACATACCTGAAGTCATGTGTGAAAAATTACATACCTGCAGGAAATCTTAATGTTATTTTATGATTTGAATGCGTAGTGGATGGGGTGATCTTCTGAAGAAGTATGTTTTGTGTTTTAAGTCGTGGAAGCGTGGGCAGGGAGAAGAATGACAAGCCCCTGCCGTCTGCAGCAGCTCGTCCGAATACTTTCCTGAGAGGCGGCAGCAGCAAAGACCTGTTGGACAATCAGTCTCAAGAAGAGCAGCGCAGGGAGATGCTAGAGACCGTGAAGCAGCTTACGGGAGGCATGGACGTGGAGAGGAGCAGCGCTGAGGCTGACCGAAACAAGGGCCGGGAGTCAGGTGAGAGACTTGGTACACACAGAAGGAAGATTCGGGCCTTAACTGTGGAATGAAAAGTGCAGAGGAGATTTTGCCCCTGTGTAGATTTCAGAATCATTACATGGTAATAACATACCAGTATCTTAAAACGTAAAGGGCATCTTCATGGTTTTGTAACATAGGTTTCATTTCCCAGGTTGTCCCTTTGTTCGTCAATTTGTAAGTTTCCCCCATTCTCTATTAAATGTGATGGTGATGAGGGTCTCTTGCTGTATATTAAGCAATCTGAATTTCTTAACAGATTCTCACAGTAACCCCTTCCTGTGCATTAGAGCGCATGGGCTTTGTAGAGCCCTCAAATGTATGAAAATTCTGACATCCAAAGGAAACCAAAGAGAAAATATCAGGTTGTCTTTTGTTATCTTCATCTTGGTAGCATCTGTGGTCTTTGTACATGTGTAGCTTGTATATGATTAGAGGACCAACTCAGACAATGCTCTAAAAATTACCTCATTTACATAACCTGTCTGCATTTCTGTTTCTTCATGTGTTATATGGGGATAGTAAATGTGCCTACCCTGTAGAGTTATCATGAAGATTAAATGAGAAGTCTATACGGGTAAATATTTAGAACTTTATCTGATAAATACAGATTTTTCAAAAAGTACTAGAGGTCATGAGGGTAAAGATGATGAGAACAATGAGAAATAGTTTAAAGATAATTTTCAGCATCTTTAAAATACTAATCCTGAGGTAGTACTGGTTGTTTATAACATCTTGATAGCTTTCAAATTTCTTTCACTATTTAAATTGTGTCTCCTCCTCTAAATGGATTCAGAGGCAAATTGAAATGTCTTCTCCCAACTGATAGACCAGAATTTTTGACTTCAGGGACATGTGGCTTTCTGATCTGTGGTATCTATTTGGGGAACATAACGAGATAGTGTATGAAAATATCTTGTGAGTAGTGAATAATGTGGCACAGCTGCCCTATGCATTTTTATCGTCTGGGTCATTCATTTATTCACCACATGCACACTGAACACCTGGTGACTTGTGGGCATTGGGTCTCTGCTTTCAGCCTTTAGTCTGCTGGGTCCAGAGGACTCCTATGACATAATTCCACAAAAGGTATTGTATATAAGTACAAACTGAGAAAAATGCCACGGAGGAAAGGAGCAGAGTTCTAAGAGGGTACTTAACAAAGGAACTATCTGGAATTGATACAGAGGGATATCAGGGAAGGCTTCCTCGGGTCTGATGAACCAGTAGGAGTCGAAATAGATTCATAGGAAGGGATGGGTATGGAGCAGAGAGAAAGAGCACTCTGGCCAGAAGGAGCATCATGACATGTTCACGCAACTGCCAAAGGCCCGTGTGATTGGAACTCTGTGCGTGATTGTACAAGCTTCACGTGCTGTTCATCACTGAAGCAGTGGAGAAGAATCAAAATGCAGAAAGGGACAAAAAAGCTCTAATTACAAAAGTTTACCGTACCCCTCTATTCTTTTCATGGTGGAATATGAAGTTACTTAGTGCCTATCTATGCTAAAAATAAATATTTCTCTTTTCTGCTTTTAGGTGTCTTGCTTTGTCAGATTTGTATCTATTTTAATGCTTTTATGGAAAAGTTGGTATAACAACAAATAAATATTGTCAACCATAATCCCCCATTTTAATTACAATTTTTGTCTGTTTTACTTCCTCACTTTTTTTAACCTCATTAGTAGCGAAGCCAGAAATTCCAGCAACAGCAGCCCCTGACAAGCCTGCGTTGTCAGAATTGGAGATGGCGAGGAAGTCTAAATCTATCATTGATGAGTTTCTACACATTAATGATTTTAAGGTAAATGAAGTTTCAGAAAAAGAAAGCAACAACACAAAGCCCCGTGGCAGAGAGATACAGTAACTTGGCTCTGGTCTAAAGCACTTGTCACTAAGACTTGGAGTAATCCAGGTCCCATGCAGTTCGGTTTGCACAACTCGGATGTGCTCTTGCCAGCTACTGTCTTTTAAATTGATGATGGAGTTCACAAGATCACATGGCAGGAAGGGGGAATGACTACCAGTCCATCCCCACAGTAGAAAAACTACATTGACTTTGATGTTCATGAGCAAAAACCCACACATTATCATTTTTAGGCATTCTTATCTAGCTGTACATTACCTGTTATGATCTTCACAGTCCTTTTATGGTCATTCTTGTATTAACTTTAAACTATGGCTAACATTACTTTTTATTTCATAAGTGGAAACCTGAGGCACCAAGGAGTAATCGCACTGCCAGGGCCAGACAGCCTAAGTGAAACATTCAAGACACAGCTTTGCATTTGCTGTTCTTTAACCCCAACTTTCTCTTTGATCTTCATTTTAAGATGGTAGTGAATAAAATAGACATCATGCCTGACTTCATGAGCCCTAGAGTCTAGTGGCAGAGACAGGTCATAAAGAGTTAACTCAAAAATAGGTATTTAAATTATAGTTATTGTAAATGCCAATACACCTTTAGGATCTTAGGAGAGATCATATAATAGGACCTAGCTTAGGGATCTGGAGTCAGCAGAGTCTTAATCTGTTAAATTATTTGTCAGATACATTAACTACTTTTGCTTTAACATTATATTAATTATTTCAAGCTTACTTGTTCTCTTGACAGTGTAGTTATTATTTGCTTTCTGTACATAACAGTCACCCTGATTAACTGTAGCCCAGCTTTCTAAAACCTCAAGCCTTTAAAAAATCATCTAAAATTCAGAAGAAGTACTAAGAGGTTTTGATGATGAGCCAGTTAGTTGGAGAGGAAATATCAAGTCAATGAGCAACAAATACTTTGAAAGGAGAAAAGTATCACTCTGAGGAATGGGAGCCATAGGGGGAAAAAGACCTAAGTTCAACAGGAGGACTCTCTGAAAGATCTTAGCCCTAGGCCTGGCCTGTAGTATGGAAGAAACAAAGTCAGTTATGACTCGGGAATTTCATTGTACTGGGTCCAAGGCGCATCTGCTGCAGAATGATAATAAGAAGCAGGTGACATTGTCAGACATAGTGAGGGCTCCCTGTGTGCTAGGTGCCGTTAGTTCATTTAATCCTCATAACGCCCTCTTGATTTTAATATTATTATAATAGCTATTTTTATAGATAATGAAACTGAGATGCAAAAATGTTAAATAACTTGATCTGAGTCATGCTTCTGATAAGTGGCCAACTCAGGATTTAAAATTAGGCTTCTAAGGGTGCCCGGCTTGCTACGTCAGTAGAGCACGTAACCTGTGACCTCAGGGTTGTATGTGTGAGCCCCACATTGGGTATAGAGATTACTTAAAGAGAAAATCTTTAAAAAACAACAACAACAATAAAAGTAAAAGTAGGCTTCTAGCTTCAGAGCAGAGACTGTGATTTTATCTTATTACCTTTAAGATTATTAGTGTGTTATGCTAAAGGCTTACAGAGCTCATCCTAAAGGAAAGGTTTTTCTAGCATTTTAGTAGGTGGTGTTATTATTAAAAATAATACAAATTAATATGTACTGAGCTTTTGTGTTTGGCAGTGTGCAAAGTCCCTTTTTATGTTCATTCCTCAAGTAACCTTATGACGGGAAGTCAAGCCTGAGGGATTGTTACACTCCTGAATTCACATAGTAGCAAGTGGCAGGGCCAGAATTCAAACTTACATTTGTCCGATTCCACACCCTATGGTTTTTAGCCTCTGTGGTATATAGTTATTGAGTACCTAAAATGTGCCAGCCACAATTTAGGAAACACTGCCTGGACATCGGATATGCTGTACTGTATATATAGTGAGCAACATAGTCTATTTCTATGAGGCATTTGTGAAGCCTGTGTTCTAGTGGGAGATACAAAACTGCCCTAAAGATAGGTAATAAATAAACAACAAATACAAAAAGGAAAATAATGTTTCAGTGCAGAGAAGTAAAACTAGGTGATATGGTAGCCGGTGACTGGGCAGTCACAGACTGTAGGAGGTGTCCATTCACCTGAATACTCAATGAAATAAGAATCAACACGAGAAAATCAGGGAGAAGAGCAAGATGATGAATTGCTGTGACATTGAAAGCAGCATAATATAGTTCGTTGATACCACATGCAGATTCAGTGAATAAATTCCCCTTGTAAGACACTTGATCACTTCAGGTTAAATACTGAAGATATGTGCATTCATTTCCGTGCTCTCCTGAAAAAGCTTTATAATGATGATGGTCTTTAAAATGAGGTAAAAATTCACAGGGATAAAGAGTAGAGGGAATAGACCGCACCAACACTCTGGAAGTTAGAAACTAGAAGGATGGGTGGTCATTTATTTAGCAGACTACGAATGCATGTAAGGTGCAGATGGGACTGAGAACAGAAGGACCGATTGGTTTAAAAGTGTATATAAGACGGTTTTAAAAGACAACTGGGCCGAATGTTTCCAAAACTGTGAACGTTCTAAAAAGATGAAGAGAAAGGACTGATCTGGATTAAAGGAGTCTAAAAAGACATCATGCATCCTGACATGTGATGTCAGGTTTTCAGTTGGGTCCTAAACAACAACAAAAAACTATATTTTGGACATTTGGGGACAGTTGTGGAAATTTCAAATATGTACTGTTTATCAAATAATATTTTTATTGACATTGTGTTGGTATTAAGTTTTTTACGTATCTATGAAGAAAACTAACAATTGATGAATCTAAACTGAAGTGAAGTTACATACGTGTACATTGTACTATTCAATGTCTCTGTAGTTTGAAAGTTTTTTTTTTTTTTAATTTTTTTTTTTAATGTTTATTTATTTTTGAGACAGAGAGAGACAGAGCATGAACAGGGGAGGGGCAGAGAGAGAGGGAGACACAGAATCTGAAACAGGCTCCAGGCTCTGAGCCGTCAGCACAGAGCCCGACGCGGGGCTCGAACTCACGGACCGTGAGATCATGACCTGAGCCGAAGTCGGACGCTTAACCGACCGAGCCACCCAGGCGCCCCATTGAAAGTTTTTTAGATAAAAAGTTTATGTGGGGGAGGCATTAAATAAAATAGCAGAGGAGAAATAAAGCAGCAGTGAGAAACCTACATGTGCTCTAGTCCCTTCTTCATTCAAGCAGCTGCTCTTCTCACATGCATCTTCCCTCTCAGAAGAGCTGCTCTCTTCAGAGGTTGAACCAAAGGATTTTGGATTCAGACAGAGTTGAGATAGCTGAGGGCAGGGAGGCACAGTGCTGTGTTGGTGATTCAGCAACCTTGGCTACCAGGCCTCAGAGATATGGACCTAGCCACATCACCCCATGGTAAGGACCATTTCACGAGCCCCACACCCCAAGAATTTCCTAAGAGGGTTTTAGCACTTAAGCTAAGTATACTAACTTTCATATGAAGGAAGACCTTCCTCGTTGAAGATTTTGCAAATATTAACATACCCAGACAGAATTACCTCAGTTGCCACATTAAGTCATTTGGCATGTGATGATGAATTTCTGTTTCTTAATATACCATTTTCAGGTTTTTAAATGGTCATAAGATAGGTAAACATTTTGTAGAAAAACACACTTCGGCCCTTTGCGTGATTGTTGATAAATTGTGAAGCTAAACATATTACTCTTCTTAAGATCCTCTTTTTTTTTCTGTTTTTAAATATGGCTAATATTGCCCTTGTCAGCCTGCATTTTCCTGAGCTAAATTAATGTTTTTTTAAAAATGTATGAATACTAGCTTGTTTGTGGAGCTTTCTGCTGACTTTGTCATAAGTAAAAGATTGTAAACTTATTTTAACGCTTTGGTAATGGGATCCAGATATTAGACTAAGCTGTTATTTGCTATTTGAACAGGAAGCCATGCAGTGTGTGGAAGAGCTGAATGCCCAGGGCCTGCTACATGTGTTTGTGAGAATGGGAGTGGAGTCCACCCTGGAAAGGAGCCAGATCACCAGGGATCACATGGGCCAATTACTGTATCAGCTGGTGCAGTCAGAAAAACTCAGCAAACAGGACTTTTTCAAAGGGTCAGTATCCTCTTTAAGAGTGGTATTCAGTTACTAGGCTCTTGAGTAGTGGTTATTTTTAAAAGTACATATATTTTTAAGTATTTGTCTATTTCCATAGAGTAAAATTATGTCCACTGTAATTGGATAATTACAATTGTTGTGTAATATACTGATAATTATAATTGCGTAATATACTGATAGTGTGTTGGTGGATATGATGGCATTTTGCAGATTGTGCTAGGGCATAAAGGTTATTTATCTCCTGGTTTTCCAAATCCTATTGTTTATACCTGTGTTAAGGTGTAAGTAAGGTAATAGAGACCCCTTCACCTTGGGGAAACTCAGGCCCTCAGCAGCCTGTTTACCTGTAAATCCCTAGGTGTTCTTTGAGGAAAAAAACTTTAAAGAAAAAAAAAAAGTTTATTTATTTTGAGAGAGAGCACACTCACAGGAGGGGCAGAGGGAGAGAGAGGGAATCTCAAGCAGGCTCCACACTGTAGACATGGTGCCTGATGCAGGGCTCAAGCCCACAAAACACGAGATCATGACCTGAATTGAAATCAAGAGTCAGATGCTCAACCGACTAAGCCACCCAGACGCCCCATAGAAGCTTTTTTTATGTGAGAAAATTTCTGGAAAATCAACTTAGACCTAAAAGCCTTATCCTTTCAATAAACCCTGGTTATTTTGGCCAAGGGATGCTTATCTGTCCACTCTAGCCCCATAGCAGGACGTGTTACTCCAAGTTGTTAATGACTTAGTCTGTTCCGGGTTGGTTTCATTATGATTCCTGTTGATGACTGCTTTGATGAAGTCTGGCTGTCACTAGTGTTGTATCTTCATTAGATCAGGTTCTGATTTGTTTGTGATCATCACATGTGTGTGAATTGGATTCTTTATGGTACAGCCACAGAATCTTACCCAGGTTGAGATTCTGAAATCAAGGTTTAAGGTGAAAATTGCATATGGTAAAAAGTTTCTGTTTTAGGAGCTGTGTTACGTAAATATAAACATAGAAACACACCCGGCCCTGCCAGGTGCCCGCTCTCTAATTGTTCAGGAACTAATATTTCTTGAAGGCAGGACGTCAGATTCTCCTCTCCAATCTCATACTTGACATATGTTCATTGGGTGCAATGACAGTAAGAATTCTACACTATTTATTTTTCTCTTTGTTTTTTTTTTTTTTTAACTTTTTTTTAATACTTATTTTTGAGGGGAAGGGGGAGCAGAGAGAGAGGGAGACACAGGTCCGAAGCCAGCTCTAGGCTTGGGCTGTCAGCACAGAGCCTGATGCAGGGCTCAAACCCACAAACCATGAGATCATGACCTGAGCCAAAAGCGGATGCTTAAGTGACTGAGCTACCCGGGCACCCCTTTATTTTTCTCTTTGTAAATCTTTTTTGCCAAGCTCATATTATATTCTTGAAAATTAAATGCACATGTGATAAAATGCCACTGTGTGTCTTTCAGGTATGGTCAACCTCTTAGAATAGCGTAATCATTAAATGCCACAGTTGAATATGTTCAGGAATGATTACTCTTTTGATTTTGTGAGGAATGGTGGTGTTTTCAAGGTCCTAGAATATACATACTTGCCCCTAGGATTATTACTAAGCTGTCTTTGAGTAATAAGGTAGATTTCTATGAATTCAGTGAATGACTAGATTTAGGCCATCTGACCCAGTTACCTTAGTATGAAACTTCGGCAGAAGTTGCTGTGATTGTTGTCCTTTAAGGCCAAGATGCGGGACACCTAGGTGGCTCAGTTGGTTAAGCATCCGACTCTTTATCTCAGCTCAGGTCTTGATGTCAGGGTCATGAGTTTGAGCCCTGCATTGGGCTCTGTCCTGGCCATGAAGCCTACTTCAAAAAAAAAAAAAAAAAAGAAGGCCAAGATGGTTTCCCAGTTTTAAAAAGAGAAATCGAGTCACTCCAGTAACCAGCCAGTGTAAACAGCAAGAGCAAATGAGGGTAACCACACCCTCACAAATAAATCTAAGTTCTGTTCCTAGCCAGCTTGAAATCCTACAACTACATCTGAGGTCACAATTGTATTAATTTATAAATATTTGCTTCTTTCTCATCTGTTATGATATATTCATCAGATAATTTCAGAAATGAGAATGCTGGATTATTATTTAACCCTTTCTGCCTCTCTTCAGACTGTGCTCCTAAGTTTATTTCTGTCTAGAAAGACCCCAGGAAGTGCCGTCTGGCTTCATTGTCTTCATTGAACTTGAGAGGTTCATTGCTTGATTGCTAGGCTCCCTCAGACATTGGCATTTCCCTTTGGGGGATTCCCTGTGGGGAAAAAATGTCATACTCAGACATCAGTGTCTACACTTTCATTGGTGGTGGCCCTGTTGCTGCTGCTGGCAATATAGCCACCACCTTTTATTTATACTGAAAATGAGATGAACGCTTCTGTGCTTCGGTATCTACTTCATCTTTCCCTATTCCGATTTCCTAATATAGCTAGAGAGAATGCAGTGATTCCAAACCTCACTTTTGATACTTTGTTAGATCTAACCGCGCCATCCTTAGACCCAGACCCCTGTGAGACCCCTGTGAAGACCCATGTTCCTTACTAAATGGAGAGGCCTGGCAGTTTTTTTCTAAGATGAAAACAAACAGCCACTTGTCATCCACCAGGAGTTTCCTTGCAAATAGATCAAAGTTTCCTAATTACTTCTAAAGCCCAAATTATAAATAGTTCATACTGTCTAAAGAGGCCATTTCATTGGAGCCATGGAAATGCCCTAAGTTTTTTGTCTCTTTGGTCCCAATATCCAAAGACCTCTGTCCTTACATAGCATATGGGCGAACATCTAAGCTCAGCTTCCTTGGATGCTACTACTGCTTAGATGCCAATTTCTGAGCAGTGGTTAAAGCTGTTCCCTCCCAGCTCCCCAAGCCAGAGTCGATGGAAAGTATAAGGCCTCCCTGTTTACTGGGCACTGATCAGTCAACTATTAATCTGCCATTTCTCCTACAGAACTCTTCAAAGGATGCACTGCTACTAAATTCTAATACTAGACAGAAGTTTTAAATAGGCTTTCTAGTCAGGTTGTTTACTAGATAGTTTATCAACCCCAAGCATAGTAGTTGCCACATATAAAATATATCCCTACAAAAGCAACATCGAACCATCTTGAAATTTTCAGGACTTAAATCTAGATACTTTATGAGGCAAATCAGGTAGGTAGGTAGATGCATTATTGTATAGCTAGATAGGTTTCAAACAGTGTTGATAAATTCATTTTATATCATGGCATTAGAAGACTTCTTTCTTAAAGCTATCTAGTAAAGGGGCGCCTGGGTGGCGCAGTCGGTTGGGCGTCCGACTTCAGCCAGGTCACGATCTCGCGGTCCGTGAGTTCGAGCCCCGCGTCAGGCTCTGGGCTGATGGCTCGGAGCCTGGAGCCTGTTTCCGATTCTGTGTCTCCCTCTCTCTCTGCCCCTCCCCCGTTCATGCTCTGTCTCTCTCTGTCCCAAAAATAAATAAAAAAAAAAACAAAAAACGTTGAAAAAAAAAAAAGCTATCTAGTAAAGATAGTTCACTATTAGCCATGGAATTTGGAATCACTGAAAGTGTAATAAACAAATGAAAACCAAGACAGTAAAAATTGGAGTTGTCAATAGACACAAAATATGGGCCCTTCAGGAAGCTTGACTTTGGAAGATATTTGTTGGAGAGAAAATTCTTATCTCCTCCTTCACTATCTTGGGGAACTTTTCCTGCCACTCAACAGCAGTTCTACCCTGCTATTCAAAGCTTACACAGACATGTAGACTAAGTTTCAGGTGCAAAATTGCAGAGGTGCAAAAAAACCCAAAAAATTGCTGACCTGCTGGTTAATAGTGGAAACCAAGTTTGCTCACAAAGGTAAGATCTAGCTTAAAAAATGTTTTCCATAGTGATCCTTTGAATATGATACTAGAGTATAAGAAACTTTCATCATCATTTCTTTCTTTTACCTGGAATTAGATTCTGTTATGACCAGTCATAATAATACTTGATTAATCTGATTTTTAGATGTTCTCACTGTTTCTTGTTTATCTACATCAAGATTTACTTTTTTATTAAGTTATCACAGTGCAAAGTATGGGAGATGCTACTGACAATACTATTTGTTTCCAATTACGGAACATTATTTTGCCTTTTCAGCAGAGTTTTGATCAGAACTTCAGTGAATTTAAAAAAAAACCTTTTTTTTAACTACCATGTATCCCTTTAATTATGTTTTAGACAGGAACTCAATATATAAAGAAAATAAAAGTAGAGCCTCTGTAGTTGAGATGGAGGGAAGGATACCTAAAGTCCCACCTGTGGACCTCACCAAAGTTTAGTCCATTTGGTGTAATGGTCCCTACATACCAAGAAGCAAGGGTATGGTGTAGTTCTGTCTCATTCATTCATCTGGCAGAAAATGTATATTATACAAGGTAGTGTTACAGGCTGTGTAATACTCCAAAGACAAAGATAGCTAGAAGTTTCTGTACACCATGGATTTTTCTTTTAAAATTGTACAAAAGAATTTAGGAACTGTAAACCTGAAAAGAAGCCTCTTACAAGCTTGTTCTACAGAAATCCTGTGTTCAGCCAAATACGGGTTTTTTATTTTTTAAGTTTATTTATTTTGAGAGAGAGCACGTATGTGCACAATAGTGAGGGAGCGGCAGAGAGAGAGAGAGCGAGAGAGGGAAAGAGAAAGAGAATCCCAAGAAGGTTCTGCAGTGCTGAAACCCTGATGCAGGGCTCTAACTCACAAACTGCGAAATCATGACCTGAGCCGAAATCAAGAGTTGGACACTTAACAGCTGAGCCACCCAGGTGCCCTCTCAGCCAAATATGTTTTTTTTCAGCAGTATGGATTTGACCAGTGATTGTGTTCTGCATACTGTCCCTTGATGACTGACTAATCAAGAACTAGAAAACCAAGGCAAGAATATGGTTATCTTCTAGTTTTGATTTGAGATGAAAATAGCAGATCTGCTGAAAGACTGGATGGCTACAGTTGTCTCACGGGCTCATTAAACAGCTTAATCTATGGCATTAAACCATGGAACATGAATTCACATTGTAGGATGATTAGCCCAGGAATTGTGGAGTCCAGCCAGATTATGTTCCATCAGTGGCACATTAACTGAGCCTAAAGTGTTCATATAATGAGAGAAGAGTCCAGTTAATCTGTTGTATAGCAAGTAGATATCAAATAATTTTAAGCTGTGAGGGCAGAAAGTCAGCATTAAGGATTCACAAGGCCCAGACTTATGTCGCAGAGCTACAAACTGTTTTGAAGTGACATCTTCAGAAAGGCAACCCTCCATTGTAGTGGTATCTCTTTTTAAGTGAAAAATTCTAATGACATGTAGACCTCTGCAGTAGGTAAACAGAGTGGCATACTCAAGCTAAAAGCCAAAAACTACAGTGAGAAAGCACCCATTTTATGTATGAAGAGATCTGAAAGGCTATGAAGACAAGTACTACCTGCCCTACACTCACTCATTCCTTTCCTTATGATTGTGCGCATTTCCTTGTAATTATGTGTATGCCTCCTTGAGTTAAATTTACTTTCGTTTTTGTCCTTTTTAACATGCTGTATATGGGACTGATTAACAAAGTTTTCAGTTATGTTTTTATATTTTTAAGTGAATAACTGTGATTTTTACCTTAAATAACTGCTGATATTTTGTATATGTGACTTTCCCAAGTTTTATATTTAAATCCCATTTATTTTATTTCACATTGAAAAAAATTTCAGGCCATGAAATCTGGAAACCATTAGCCTTTCTTTAAAGGTGCAGCAGTTTTGGGGCACCTGGGTGGCTCAGTTGGTTAAGTATCCAACTTCGGCTCAGGTCTGATTTCACTGTACGTGGATTCGAGCCCCACATTGGGCTGTGTGCTGACAGCTCATAGCCTGGAGCCTGCTTCAGATTCTGTGTCTCCCTCTCTCTTTGACCCTCCCCGACTTGCAATCTGTGTGTGTGTGTGTGTGTGTGTGTGTGTGTGTGTGTATGTGTCTCTCAAAAATAAACAAACATTAAAGGTACAACAGTTTTTAATAAGTCGTAACAATGATGTTATTAGTAACGTTATCAGACTCCTTTATATCCATCCAGTTTGTTTCCCTATTATAAGCTCCTCAAGAACAAGGATTTTTGTCTTTTTTTTTTCTCTTTGGGTCTAGTCTACATTATAGTGAAATTTTCAGTCCATGTATCTGACTGGTCCAGGGAATATGATACTCAGCTGCGGTGAACTCATTAGATAGTGTAGGAATAGATTAAATATCTCTTCCCCCAGAACTTAACATGGCTGCCTTGTTTGCATCCTGAAATCTTCCAGAAGTCACCTTCATACAGAACTCTCTTCTGACCACCCTCTCCGTTGGGATATCCTGATACTATAGTTCATGTTCATCAGAGTATTAGCCCTTTCTGCAAACATGCTTTTGTTTGTGCTATTCATTTTTTTTTAATTTGAGAGAGAGAGCATATGTACAAGGAGGGGAGGGGCAGTGGGAGAGGGAGGGAGAGAATTTTAAGCAGGCTCCATGCTGAGCATAGAACCCAACACAAGGCTCGATCTCACAACAGTGAAATCATGACCTGAGCCGAAGTCAAGAGTCAGATGTTTAACTGACTGAGCCACCCAGGGGCCCCTAGAATTTCTCCTCTACTAATACAGGTTTTTGAGAACAAGAATATATTTATCAGTTACTTTATGCCTGGCATAGTATCTAACATAGTAGGTGCTTTAATAGATATTTGCTGACTGAGTTTTGGACTCTTTATTTAATCTTAACTTCTGAATTATATTTGTGTGAAATGTTCTTCTTGTTCTTGTCTAGTTTTTCAGAAACGTTGGAATTGGCAGATGACATGGCTATTGATATTCCCCACATTTGGTTGTACCTTGCTGAACTGGTGACCCCCATGTTAAAAGAAGGTGGAATCTCTATGAGAGAACTTATCATGTAAGTTGTACTTGTTTTTGTTTTCATTTTGTGTGTGTGTATATCAAGATAAACTGATGCAAAACTTACCAGCTATCTCTAGCATAGTGCTCTTTCCTTAGTGCCTTTGTAGGCTCTTGGATGCAGCCTGTGACTCTTTAAGACTTCTTATTTCAGGGGATTAAGAAGTACAAACTGCCCGTTACAAAATAAAAGTCATGGGGATGAAACGTATAGTGTAAGCAATATAGCCAATGATACTATAATAACTTTGTATGGTGACAGATAACTACACTTATCGTAGTGATCATTTTATAGTATATATAATTGTCACATCACTATGTTGTACACCTGAAACTAATACAATTATACTTCAATGTAAAAAAAAAAAAAGGACTTATTTCTGTATAAAAATGTTACATTACACTGTATCTCCATCAGAGAAGTGACAGGGATATGATAACCCTGTGGTCCGTTGAGGTTAGCAGTATTTGTAGATGGGTCTCCAAAGTCACATAACTGGAAGGTTATTGCTCCTGGAAGCTTAATGTTAATCTGATTTTTACGTCTGTCCTTGCTCAAATGCCATAAGTTATTTCTACATGATAGCTTGTCAGACTGATACGTACATGCTACATGCTCTGGTTGTAGTAAAGGGACTGCATCTCTGGCATTCCTAGATTTGGACGGAGTCCGAAGTTGTTTCTACTTTGTATACACTAGTTTTTCCTAAACTCTTCTTTAGAACATTAGTATTTCCCCAAAAATTGTTCATATAGTCCTACTCTATGTACTATTATGTCTCTTTTGTTTGAGGTTCACAAAGTATATTACAGCACATTAAAGATTATGAGAATTCTATAGTGAAACCAAACAATAAAAACAAGATTTGGGTGCTTGGCTGGCTCAGTCAGTAGAGTATGCAACTCTTCATCTCACAGTTGTGAGTTCAAGCCCCACGTTGGCTGTAGAGCTTACTTAAAAAAATAAATAATAAATTTAACAAAACCTATTTAGCTTTGTTTAATGCAGCATTCTCTCAATTGTAGAATTCTTTTCTTGAGGAATAATTATTCATATCCTGTGGAACACAGTGTGGGATATACTAGTTTAGACTCTGAAAATAAATGGTCCCTTTCTGTTTCATCTATATTGTAAAGAAAAACTTCCTTTCTTAAAAATATTTCATAACTAAGTTTCACATCTCCCAGTTACCTAAGGTGCTTCTCTCATTTAGGCTTGAAGTGGTGTATATGTAAATAGATTATTAAATGAGACTGATCATTGCATTGCTTCTATCACTGAGGCAGTTAAAGAAAAAGGCAAAACCCGGGAAATCTAAAGTCCCTTTCCGGCTTCTCCATGAAGCATAGAGTGAACTTGAAGTCTGAACTACTTCTGCTGAACATTACTTAGAGCATGTCCTGAAGCTTTCTCTTGCCCAATATGATTTAGGTTCAGCACACATTGTTCACCTAGTGTTTTAGAACTGGAAGTTTGGTTCAGAGGTACTTAATCACTACTCCTGTCTTTTACAGAGAATTTAGCAAACCGTTACTTCCTGTTGGAAGAGCTGGGGTCTTACTTTCTGAAATATTGCACCTTCTATGCAAACAAATGGTGAGTATTAAACTGAGTGTTAGACTCAACAGTGTCTTAGGCAAGGCAATGATTGTAATCTTGAGTTATCTGTGAATAGCTTAGGTACCGCTATGCAAGTACCTTTTCCTTTTTGAAAAGAAGAGCGAGGCCTCTGTTTCAACCTAGTTTCTTACAGAGGTGTATTTCTCCTTCTGTTTACTAGTAACTTGGGAAAGAATTATCTAATCTCAACTGGATTTGGTATAATTCTAAATAATCTCAAGATATGTTATATTTGTGGCTAGTAATTTTATCTTCTGTTGAAACAAAATGCCTACATTATTTATACTCTTTAACACATTTCAGTGAAAACGCCTTGCTTTCAAAGAAAGGTAAGATTCCTAAAATGATTAATTTTATTAATTTTGGATCTCAAGCTAGGTAATCTGATTAGTAATAGGTGTTAAAAATGTTATACAGGGGTGCCTAGATGGCTTAGTCTGTTAAGCGTCCAACTCTGATCTCAGCTCAGGTCTTGATCTCAGGGTCATGAGTTCACGCTCTGCATTGGGCTCCACACTGGGCATGGAACCTACTTTTTAAAAAAGGGTGGTGGGGGGGGTTTCCTTCAGTGGCTCAGTTAGGTTGGGCAACTCTTGATTTTGGCTTGGGTCATGATCTAATGCTTTGTGAAATCGAGCCCCACGTCTGGCTCTGCACTTGCTGCACAGAGCCTGCTTGGGATTCTCTTTCTCCCTCCCTCTCTGCCCCTCACATGTGTGTGTGTGCGCTCACTCTGTCTCTCTCTCTTTCTCAAAATAAATTAATTTTTAAAAAGATTCTATAGGATTGTGAACTGCTGTCTTAAAGTTAAACTTATTTTAGTTTAATAAATACTGTACAATTCTCTGTAAAACTCTGTGCCAGCATCTCAGTGTACAAAGACAACTAAGCCTTCAAAAAATTTATAAACTAGAAAGGAAGACAAGTCTAAACCAAAAGTTTCAAAAGAGTGTATTGATGCCGTATTAGAGGTCTAAGAGATTTGGGAAAGTGGTGTTAACAACACCTACAGTGATAACATCAAAACAGAACTCATACATGAAAATTTTGGAGTGATTTTTGACGGATTCAAACCGTAGCCAAAGGTATGGGGATGATAGATTTCATTGTTTTGTAGGCATTAGTATAGAAAGTCTCTTGAATGTACAGAAGACCCTTTGTATTTCATCTGTGTAATAGTTATTTGTAGTTACTAAATAGCCTGGTCTCTAGTTCTAGTTGATTATTTGTTATTACTAAAGTTTTTATTGAATCCTAATTTGTACATCCAAAATTCCTTCCTCCTTTCCTAATCTACTTCACATTAGTCCTTATTAAAAACCTAAATTCTTACTAACTTTTATCTGTAGAAACAGAAAAAGCAAATTCTCACTTTTCCTAACCAAATTCTCATAGAGCATAAACTCTGAAGTGAGAGAGCCTGAGTTTAAATCCTGACTCTGCCAAGTTATCAGCTATGCCTTGGGCAAGTTACTCTATGAAATAATTAGTAATATGATTCATAGCTGATAGCCACGGCCTCGAAGGCTGAGAGTTCCCTGCATCACTGTGACTTTGTTCAGGGAGTGGACTTGTACCTTCTCATCAGTTTTCCAGCCAACAAGAGCTCTCCTCTGTTGTTTCTTGGGCTCAATGTTGTTCTTCTTGCCCTTGAAATACTTCTCATTCCTGGTTCAGGAGCAGCAACCTCTTTATTCATTCTCCGGTTAGGCAGCGTGATCCTGATCTGTTGCGAAGAGGGATTCCAGTGAGGCTTGATGTATGACTTTAATAGTGGATACATATATATACCACTAGGAAAAGAGACGCTGTTGAATTTATAAACTCTGTGAATTGGACTTGTTTTAGGTGATTATATTCATAAATCCCAAACTGAGCTTGCAATTTCCTAGATTAGTCAGTCATCTGACAAAATTAATTATTGAACCTTAAACAGCTATACTTTAGCCATTTACCGTTACATTTACTACATACATTCAGACATCTTGGTGTGAGGGCCAGGAGTCCTGAGAAACTAACTTTATATCAACAAGGGAAAAGTTTTGATTTTTCAGTCTTTATATTTCTATACTCTTGACTTCAAGCAAGCCTTTTCTCCTAATCCGCCCCCGCCCCCTCCCCGTGCCTGTCCTCCTTCTCCTCCTCCTCTCTTCTTCCTCTTCATCATCATCCTATCTTTATATAAAAGTAAATGGACTGGACTTATCTCTGTTTTAGAGCCATAAGAAAGTGGGAGCCTTATGGAGGGAGGCTGACCTCACCTGGAAGGACTTTTTACCAGAAGGGGAAGATGTACATAATTTTCTCTTGGAGCAGGTAAGTAAGAACAAGGCTTATGCCTTTCTGTTTAATAGTAGTTGGTCTGGTTCATAGAAAAAATGAAGGTAATTTCATTAGTAGTCCAGTTATTAAAATTAGACCAAAATAGGAATTATGGTCAAGATGTCATTGTAAGTCCATGCTTTAGGGCCACTCAACTATTCACTCATTAGATAATAGATAAAAAAATAAAATTTAAAGGACTTAGCCACACACAGAGAAAACAAGCTGCATATCTCCATGAACCAAAAAATGAAATTGACAAATAAAGTGGGGGTAATAGGGCTAAAGCGGCAAGTCTTCTGAGCTCTGGGTCTAAATGCCACTAGAGACACCTAGAAGTTATTTCGGTGAGGAAATGGGGACTAGAATGCCCCTTACAAGGTAGAAAATTGGAGGACAGACATACTTCATGAAGCCAGGTGGGAACTCCACAGATAGACAAACGATACTCTTGCAGCCAAAACCGTAGCTAGGCTGTCCACTTGGTAACTGGATCCAGAAATCCACAACAAGGCAAAAGGCCCATGGTCAATATAATGTAGTTCTAAATAAGGAATTGTGGAGCATCAGAAAGAGGCAACCATAAAAATACTAGACAAGGAAGAGTGACCGAGAAAGGAAACAACTCTCTCTCAAAATGATCACAATCTGAAAATTAGTATATTGAGCTGGATAAAGACACACTGTGTTAATATGGACATTAGCTTCCTTTTGGTTATCGTCCAGATACACTGGGGAGTGCTTCTGCCAAAAGATAAGAGCCTAGATAAAACATGAGTTATCTTGCATTGCTGAGCTGATAGAAAGTGAAGGCATTTTCTAAGGAAAAAAATGAGTAGGTGAGGAGAAAAGCCATAGATGAAACCTGAACTCTTAGCAATAAGCATACATGAGGGGCTTGTTTGTTTCATTGCCATTGTAAATGCTACCAGAGATGTTGGAAGAGGTTGAAATGGTCCTAGTTCAGTATTACCCTGGCTCCCAAAAGAAGCAAACAAAAATGCTTTTTGGAGAAAACATGCTCAACTTAGGTCTCTTCATTTTCTACTAATTAACATTATCTAAATATATAGTTAACACTTAAGAGTTCATTTTAGTCTGTGACGAAACAAGTAACCATGAATGAGAGTAAACAGACAAGAAATGGTAGGTTTAGACCCCAAAGACATGAAATAATGGAATTCTTAATCAGAATATAACATAACGCTGTATAAAAAAGAGGAATTCACAAAAATGTGCAAGCAACCAAACACTAGTCAAAATAACTGAGAAAATCTGGAAAGAAGAAGAAAAGAAACTAAGGTAGATTTCTAAGAGATACTATGAGATTTAAAGGATAAAATGAAAAGGTCTAACATGTCTAATTGGAACCCCAGAAGGAAAAACAGAGGGAATGGAGAAGAGGCAATATTTGAAGAGATTGTGGGTGAGACTTTTCCCAAACTGATAAAACAGATGAATCTATCCAGAAAGCACATGTATACCACAGAGGGTGATTACATTTCAGTGAAACTGCATAACATCAATAACACAGGAAAGATTTTAAAGTAGCTAGAAAGAAGTACGTCACCTATAGAGAAACAGTAGAATTTGCAGTAGCAACAGTGAAAGCCTGAAATGGTGGAGTAATCTCAAAATGTTGAGAGAATATCAGTTTATTTAGAATAGTCTTTCCAGTGAAACTAACATTTAAGAATGATGGCAACAGTGGCACCTGGGTGGCTCAGTCAGTTAAGTATCCAATTTGATTTTGGCTCAGGTCACGATCTCACAGTTGTGAGATCAAGCCCTGTGTCAGGCTCTGTAGTGAGGCTGGAGCCTGCTTGAGATTCTCTCTCTCTCTTTCTGTCTCTCTCTCTCTCTTCCTCTCTTCTCCCCCAACTCACACATGCTCACTTTCACTCAAAAAAGAGGTAAATAAATTAATAAAAAATAAGAATGAGGGCAACACATATTTAAAGACTTAACAACACATTTCCGAATAACTCATGACTCCACAAAGAAATCATAAAAGGCAGTAAGAAATATTTGACTCATTTATAATGGAAAAACACAACATATCAGTATTTGTGGGATACCACAAAAGCAATACTTGGAATGAAACTGTTAGCACTGAACACCTGAATTTAGAAAAGAAATAAGGTCATAGGTCCGTGATCTCATTTTTGACCTTACAAAATTTATTTTTTTTAATTTTTTTTTTTCAACGTTTATTTATTTTTGGGACAGAGAGAGACAGAGCATGAACGGGGGAGGGGCAGAGAGAGAGGGAGACACAGAATCGGAAACAGGCTCCAGGCTCTGAGCCATCAGCCCAGAGCCTGACGCGGGGCTCGAACTCACGGACCGCGAGATCGTGACCTGGCTGAAGTCGGACGCTTAACCGACCGTGCCACCCAGGCGCCCCTGACCTTACGAAATTTAATAAAGGAAGAGTAAATGAAACTGAAAAGAAATAGAAAAAGGAGGTAATAAAGATCAGAGTAGAAATCAGTGAAACAAACAATAGAGAACAGTGAGTGAATTCTAAAGCTGGTCCTCTGAGAAAAGAAAATTGTGAAATCTCTAGCCAGACTAATCAGTGAAAACAAAATTTAAAAAGAAGACATCAGTTACCAGTAGAATGAGAGAGGTGATCTTGTAATGTTTCTAAACATAATAATGGATACGAGGGATTTATGAATAATTTTTGAAATGAACAAACTTCCTGGGAGGTACAAATCACCAGAGCTGACTTGAGAGTAGATAACCCTGAGTATCTGATACACTGAAGTAGTTAAAAACACTGCCACAAAGAAAACTCCAGGCCCTAATGTTTCTACTATTGAATTCTACCAAACATCTAAAGAAGAAATAATACCAGTTCTGCAAAGAATTCTTCCAGAAAACTGAAGAGGAGAGATTACTTGCCAATTCATGGCCTATGAGGCCAGCGTTACTCTAATAGCAAAAACAAAGACATTTCAAGAAAAAAAACTATAATAGGCCAACTATTCCTAATAAATGCAAAGAAAAGTTTTTCAACAAAATTTTCACACATTAAATCCAACACTATATTAAAAGATTAATCACGACCAAGTAGCACTTATCACAGGAATATAATGTTGTAAGATTCATAAGTCAGTGTATGGATGTACAGAGGATGAAGAAATAAGCAGCTCCAGAATTCCTCCCTCCACCGAAACAACCATTGAGCTGGCAAGATGTGTTAGAATCAACTATTTTGGAATTGTGGAGTTGAGTCAGCTGTGCAGTACCAACACCAGAGGAATGCTTGATGAAAAAGAATCTTGCAAATTTCAGTAACTTGGGTATTTTGCATAGAAGCTATTAGCACCTAGACCTGTGGCAGACAGTTGGGGAGATGGTGGCACTCCCTTTCTGGTGCCAGGTTGAGAAATCAAGACCTTATCCTCAAAAGATTGGTGCCATGCCTTTAAAAAAACAATTTTTTTTTTTTATGTCTTTCTTTTATTTTTGAGAAAGATAGAGTGCGAGTGGGGCGAGGGGCAGAGAGAGAAGGAGACATAGAATCTGAAGCAGGCTCCGGGCTCTGAGCTGTCAGCAGAGAGCCCGATGCAGGGCTCAAAACTCACGGATGGTGAGATCATGACCTGAGCCAAAGTCGGACACCCAACCGACTGAGCCACCCAGGTGCCCCAGTGCTGTGCCTTTTAATCTGCTTGGCAATTTACTGAAGGTTTAGTGCAGGGCCTGTCCATTGTTTTAACTACTCAGGCCAAAGTGGTTTCCTGAATGGTGTCTGTCAAGGAATTCAGAGAAATGGAATGTGTTCGCGTGCGTGTGTGTGTGTGTATACGCACGCACGCATGCAGTCCCATCCATCCCACCCCTCTCTTTTCTCTTTGGATCCAGACTTTCACTGAAATTTCTACAAGGTCACTGGCTGTCTGAGGAGAGAACAGATCAGAGAGACTGTAATGACCACACACAAGAAGGAATGCGGTCTTTGTCTAAAATTCACTAAACAAACAGATGTCTGCAACACTGACAATCCCTCACAAAGGGAGAGAATCTGATATCCAGAGTTACACATTACAGTATTCCAGATGTTTAGTTGTCAACGAAAACAATTAGAAAGCATATAAAGAAACAGGAAAATGTGACTCATTCACAAGAAAAAAGAAACTGACAGAAAAAAGTATTCCTGAGGAAGCCCAAACGTTGGACATACCACATGAGGGATTTAAATTAACTGCTTTCTATCTGCTCAAATTGCTGATGGAATCCATGGACAAAGAACTAAAGGAAATCAGGAGAATGATGTATGGTCAAATTGGGACTTTCAAGAAGGAGGTAGAAATTATAAAAATGAACCAAATAGAAATTCTATAACTAAAAAATTTGTAATGGCTAAAATGAAAAATTCACTAGAGGGGTCCAACAATAGATTTGATGGGGCAGAAGAAAGAATCAGCAAACCTGAATATAGAGCAGTTGAAATTGCTCAGTCAGAAGTCACTGACTTGTCACTAAGTTGCTGCCATGGAAATCCATCTTTAATTTTTGAAATGAAATTTTTAGCATGGTTATATGAAATTATGAGTATCACCAAATTTTTAAAATAAAATCCCCATAGTTTATTTTCTTAAATAAACTTTATAATAATATATAGTGGAAAATTAATTCATTAAGCACATAAAGGAGACTTTTAAAGAAGAAATTGCTCAGTCTGAGGAGCAGAAAGAAAAGGGAATCAGGAATAATGAACAGCACCTGGGGACCTATGGGACAGCATCAAACATAACAACATGAGCATTAGAGAGACTCAGAAGGGAGAAGAGAGAGGAAGGGGCAGAAAAAATACTTGGAGATAAAATAGCCAAAAACTTCATGAATTTGATCAAAGATCAGAAGTTACATATCCAGGAATTTCAGTGAACTCCAAACAAGATAATCTCAAATCTCCAAATGAGATATACTCCGAGGTATTTTACAGTAAAACTTTTGAAAGACAAAGACCAAAAAAAAAAAAAAAATCTTTACAGCAACAAGAAAGAAGTGACTTGTCATGTACAAAGAATCCTCAGTAAGAGCCAACAGCCAGTTTGTCATCAGAAACCATGGAAGTCAAGGAGCACCTGGGTGGCTCAGTCAGTTAAGCATCCTTGGAGTGTGATTTCTTGGTTTCAGGATTGTGAGTTCAAGCCCCATGGTGGGTGTAGAGATTACTTTAAAAAAAAATTTTTTTTTTGTGGTACCTGGGTGGTTCAGTCAGTTAAGTGTCTAGCTCTTGATTTCAGCTCAGGTCATCTCACGATTTGTGAGATCAAACCCTACATCTGCTCTGTGCTGATAGCACAGAGCTTGCTTGGACTTCTTTCTCTCCCTCTTTCTCTGACTCTCCCCCACTCATATGCGTGCTCTCTCGTGCTCTCTCTCTCTCTCTCTCTCTCTCAAAATAAATAAACATTAAGGGGCACCTGAGTGGCTCAGTTGGTTAAGGTCTAACTCTTGTTTTCGGCTCAGGTCATGTTCTCATGGTATGTGAGTTCAAGCCCTGTGTTGGGCTCTGTGCTTGGGATTCTGTGTCTCCCTCTCTCTCTGCCCCTCTCCCACTCATGCTTTCTCTCTCTGTCTTTCAAAAATAAATAAATAAATATTTAAAAAATAAATAAACATTTAAAAATAAAATACTTTAGAAAATAAAATGCTAATAAATGGTAAAGACATAATAGGATGAAAAATTTTTTTAATAATTCAAGGTAGTTTTTTCTTTGTGTATCTGGGGAAGGTATAGGAATATATCAAAGTGTTCAAAGGTATTAGAGAAAAGCTTGTGCTAATAATCTTTAATATTTTAATCTGTGGCTTTTGCATAGTGAAGCTTCATAAAGTAAAGCATAGTTACATATCACATTGCCTTATACCCTTGAGAATTACCAATAATTTTGATTATTTTTTTAACTACCCATGTAAAAATTGAACAATTTTGACATATTTTCTTTTTCAATATATAGTATATATGTACAATCATAATTTTATGTACATGTATCAGAATGGCATAAAAAATCATCAAATTTTCAAGTGAAGTATTATAATTATTTTAAGTTTTATTTCTTTATTTTGAGAGACAGCATGAGCAGGGTATGAGGGACATAGGGAGAGAGTGAGTCCCAAGTAAGCTCTGTGCTGTCAGTGTGGAGCCCGATGCAGGGCTCAAACTCACAAACCCTGAGATCATGACCTGAGACGAAATCAAGAGTCGGATGGATGATGTTTAACTGACTGAGCCACCCAGGCGCCCCATAAAATATTATTTTTTTAAAATTGAGGTGAAATTCCTATAACATCCAGTTAGCCATTTTATTTTTTTTCCAATTAACCATTTTAAATTGTATAATTCAGTGGCATTTACTGTATTCACAATGTTGTGTGACCACCACCTAAAGTATTCTTACTGCAGAAGAATTGTCAAAAATTTAGTCATCTGAAGGTTGAGAATCCCAATCAGGCTGTGCGCAGAGCCCTGTGCCGGGCTTGATCTCCCCAACTGTGAGATCATGACCTGAGCCGAAATCACGAGTCGGACTTTTAACCAACTGAGCCACCCAGGCACCCTCAGAAGATTTTTTTGTATAATAGCAGTTACATAATTGGAGTTTTTTTATGTTTTTTTTTTTAATGTTTATTTTTGAGAGAAAGAGAGAGTGCGCATGCAGGTGGGGGAGATACAGAGACAGAGGGAGAGACAGACAGACAGACAGAAGGACAGAATCCAAAGCAGGCTCTAGGCTCTGAGCTCTCAGCTCAGTGCGAGGCTGGAACTCACTGACTGCGAGATCATGACCTGAGCCGAAGTCGGACGTTTAACCGACTGATCCACCGAGGTGCCCCAATTAGAGATCTTTTTTTATTCTTTTTTTTTTTTTTTTTTGATTTTTTTATTTTTCTATTAAATGAAGAGATAGCTCTTCCCATAACCCTTTGAGTTGTCTTTCTTTAGATGTGTCCTGTGGTCAGATGGTTTTCAATTCAGGATTAAATTACCTCCTGGAAAATTTGGTATGTCGTGTCTGTGAATTTTTTTTGCCCGTGTGTAAGTACAATGGGAGCAACTGAGATGCTTATACTTTGTGCCACTGGCATCAGGATCATAAAAGAAGCTGAGATTGGTGTGTGAGCAGCACTGTGTTTTGCAGTGGAAACAGTGAGTGGTCCCTGCTAGGAAGGGGCTTTTCCTTTCAGGTTAGTGGGTGACCTACCACTACCTACCAGATGTATGTTCCTGGAGCCCTGTTGGTGCCCAGTGCAGTGCACATGTTTAGTCATTGAGCCCTTGGAATTGACTGAGGTTGGTGGTGGTCTTCCCACCTCAGGATAGGTTCTCCTGGTAGAAGTGGCTGAGTTGGAATTGTACCTCCAACCCTCACCCCCAACCTCACCCCCATCTCTGACTCTAGAGTCCACATATCTGTGCTCCATCAAGCTGCTTCTTGTGGGGCCTAAGACTTACAGACATGGTAGAGTGAGCCAGTGTTCTGGGAGAATTTGAAAGCATATACACTTGTGTTTATGCTTTTCAGGGCCATTGTCATGGATGTGAGACAATAGTCAAATAACTCTTCTCAAGTATTTAAGAACAAAGTGAGAGTAGCCTTGGGCTACCAGGAGCTGAGGACGGGAACAGTGAAGCCAGTGCTCCTCACAGGGCTGAAGAGCTCTCTGCATGTGTGTAGGGTGCTTCCAGGGGCCCCGGATGCCCGCCGCATGCTGTTAACGGTGTGTGCATGGTCCTCTGAAGGCTGAGGTGAAGGCATTTCTGCACTGGGTTAGACTCGCACAGGCCATGATGTTGTGGTTCATTGAAGTAACTACATATTTACAGTCATTCTCCATTCCAGAATATTCAGTCCTTTGAAATTGAATGATTTGTGTGGGAAAACGATCTTTCATGCAATACTGATAAAACCCTTTATTTTTTATCTTTTTTTTTTAATGTTTATTTATTTTTGAGAGAGAGAGAGAAAGAGAGAGAGCGAGAGCTTGAGAGGGGAAGGGCCAGAGAGAGAGGGAGACACAGAATCTGAAGCAGGCTCCAGGCCCCGAGCTGTCAGCACAGAGCCCGATGCGGGGCTCGAACTCACAGGCTGCGAGATCATGACCTGAGCCGAAGTCGGACGCTTAACCAACTGAGCCACCCAGGCACCCCAGACCCTTCATTTTTATTGTCCTCCCTACAATACACTGTGTTCAGGAATTTTACAATGTGGTCTCATTTCTCTTACTTGGATCACAATGGTGTTTGAAGGACATAAACAAAATTAGATTTTTGACAGTTGTTCTGTGGCTGTGCTGATACTAAACCATAGGCTGCAGAAGGAATTAAATTGTAATTTAACTAGTAATCCTGCCTGCCTTAGAGCTATATCACTGCTAAGAGCAAGACTGAAGCTCAGAATGATTTGGAGGTGGTCATAGCCACAGAGATGATTCTTGGGGTTTTGTTGATTTGTTGTTTTTAAGGAGAATCTGAGATAGACAGTATAAAAAGTTGGAGAAATATTCAAGAAAGATAGTGGAGTAATAATCTTTCAGAACTATAAATAAAAATTGGCTTCTACTGATCATTTCGATCCCATGTAAAATAGAAGATATAGCCCTTGACTTTGTTTTCCTCTCAGGGTGTTACTAATACTGACTTATATTAATACATATAACATTTTATGTTTCAGAAGTTGGACTTTATAGAGTCTGACAGTTCCTGTTCCTCTGAAGCACTTTCAAAAAAAGAACTCTCTGCTGAAGAGCTATATAAGCGACTCGAGAAACTCATTATTGAAGACAAAGCAAATGATGAACAGATCTTTGACTGGGTAGAGGTATAGAGATTATGTCATCTTCCCTGATATCTCTGCAAGAAAGATTTTTGTGGGATCCCTTTAATTCACATACAGGCTTATCTCACAGATAGTGAGGGTTCCTTCCATTCCAGACTGAACACCATTAAACGAATAGTGCAATAAAGCGAGTCAAATGAATGTTTTGTTTTCCCAGTGCATGTAAAAGTGATGTTCACACAATACTGTAGTCTGCTAAATGTGCAATAGCATTATATCTTTTAAAAATGTATATAATACCTTAAAAAGTACTTTATTGCTATACAAATGCTAACCATCATCTGAGCTTTCAGTGAGTCATAATCGCTGATGACAGGTCATTGTAACAAATACAATAATAATAAAAATGTTTGAAATACTGTGAGAGTTACCAAAATGTGACACAGAGACCCGAAGTGAGCGACTACTGTTGGAAAAATGGATGGCACCCTTAGAATTTCTTGATACAGGTTTGCCATCAACCTTCACTTTATAAAAAGTACAGTATCACTGAAGTACAGTAAAGCGAAGCGCAATAAACCAAGTATGCCTGTACCTTCTCTTTCACTTCATAGGAGTATTTAACTTTGATGGAGTTCGGTTTTATTTTTTCATCTATGTGTATTTGAAACTATAAGACTTTTTTATTCTTAACAAGATTTACAGCCTTTAGGAAGGCAAGTAAAACTATTCAAAACAGAAGCCATTTTTCTGGATCTCATTAGTTTAGGATATACCCTACATTTTACTATTCAAAATATAAGTTTTTTTTCTAAATGTTCTTGCACTTTAAATAATATTTTGGATAAAATCAGTAAACAATATGTAATTATTATGAATTGTGTTGGCTTTCATCTTCATATTAATGCTTCCTTCTGAAAATTTTGAACCTTACTTTGTGGAATCTATTGATCATGTCTCTTTTTAAATCTGGTACTGTATTCCCTTAGTAATTCTTGTTTATATAAGTATATTTTATTTGTACACATTTTCCATGGGATCATATAATAATCCAAGTTGAAAGCCATGGAGGGCTAATGTAGTCCCCTCCCTCTTGTATAAAACCTCTTTTGTAGTCCTTGTAAATGGGTTGTTTCTTTATCCTCTCTCAGACATTGAGAAAAAAATGAAGTTTCTGATAATTTGGGGGTTTTGTTTGTGTTTATAGATTTCTTTTTACTATTTTTAGATTTTTTTAAAATTTTTAATGTTTCTTTTTGAGAGAGAGAAAGAACGTGAGTGGGGGAGGGACAGAGAGAAAGAGGGAGACAGAATCCAAAGCAGGTTCCAGGCTCTGAGCTGTTAGCACAGAGCCCAGCTCAGGGCTCAGACACAAACTGCGAGATCGTCACCTGAGCCAAAGTTGGACACTTAAGCAACTGAGCAACCCAGGTGCCCCTAAATTATTTTTTTAGGTAATCTCTACTCCCAACGTGGGGCTCAAATTAATGGCTCTGAGATCAAGAGTCACATATTCTTCCAACTGAGCCAACCAAGCACCCCTAGTTTAAAGGGTTTTTTTAATCAGTTTTCCTCCATGTCCCTATAAGATAAATCTATTCTGTCACCCAGCTGGGAATCTTTTAATTAATTGTAATAGTTTATTGTTATATCCCTGTCTCTCTCTCTAGGTTCTTTCATCCTTTCTTGAAATCTTAATATCCACCCCTTCATCTGGTTACCCTTATCCAAACATAGCCTGGATTTTCAATATCCCTCTCACAAGTGACATGTGCAAATTGAGCATGATTGCCAGATGTGCTCCAACATTCGGAGTTAGGCAGTGCTGTTGCCTTTTTTGTTTTGGACTCTTTGCTTTTGGCAGGCTCACCACACTGAACTCAGATTGCTCTTTCAGTCATATAGTACCCATTCTTTTATATTCTACAGTTGAGTCATCTCTCCCATCTGGAGCTTACCGCATTGGTTTTTGAACCAGAATGGGGCTTTTAAAATGTATTGCTGCTTATGTTCATCTTCTTAAATTAGATACAAGTTTTTGTCTGTCAGGACATTTTAGATTCTGACTTGTTCATAAAATTTCCTTGCCATCTTTTTCACTTTGTATCCCCCATGCGTTCATTAGTATGCCAACTTAATCCTCATCCAAGTTAGGGGCAAAATGTGTGAATGGGGTAGGGCCGGAGACAAAGTAGCATCCTTTTGGGGACAAGATCCCACCCCCAATCCCATGGGTGTCGTTAACCTGTTTATTATTTCACATCATTCTGCTGTCTATTTCACTTTTTCATCATGCCCATGAGGGGACAGTTATCATTAAATAATTTGTCAAATACCTTGCTGAAGTCCAGAGAATGTATGCTTATATCTTTCTGAGCTACCGTATACTAACCAAATCAGAAAAGGATTGCAGGTTGGTTTAGCATCTCTCGTTTTTCACGTACTTACTTCTTTATTCCTCTTGGTGTAACCATCTCTTTCCTCTCTAAGACTTTTAACCCATTGTTGCAGAAGTTAGCATAGAATCGGCATCTGGCTTTCTGGTATGTTATTGACATGCCTTATTTTCAATTTTAGAAATCAAGTTAGTGTTTACATATTTAACATTATTCTCTCTCGCCATGATTTTTCATAGATCACCCTCATTTCAGCCATTTGGTCTTTTATGTTTTCATGTATTGCAAAATGATGCTATTTCCACCTCTTCATTTATGTTGGGCTTCACTTTTTTATATCGTTATTCTGCCTATTCTAGACCAACAAGTATTCTCCTTAAAGAGAAGACAAAGGGTAAATTTCACTGAATGTAAATTATACTAATAAAGACTTTCAAAAAGGAGGGAGCAAACAAAAATGCAATAGTAGCTGAGCTCACAATACATGAAAAGATTTGTCACTCTGTGTTTGGTACCAGTATTATGTAAATCTGATTTTCCTTAATCTAACCTGGTTAGCAAACCCATCTTTCTTCTTGTTCTTGCCCATTCTCGTTAATATCTTTGCTTAATCTGAAGTGTTTCTGACATTATTCTTCAGGTCTATTCTATTCTTGAATATTAGAATTACAATATTTAGCTTTATTTGGTGGAAGACATATGCAATTTGTTTCTTTTTTTTTTTTTAATTTTTTTACATTTATTTATTTTTGAGAGAGAGAGAGACAGAGCACAAGTGGGGGAGGGACAGAGAAAGGAGGAGACACAGAATCCCAAGCAGGCTCCAGGCTCCGGGCTGTCAGCACAGAGCCCATCATGGGGCTCGAACTTACAAACCAGGAGATCATGACTTGAGCTGAAGTCAGATGCTTAACCGACTGAGCCACCCAGGTGCCCCGCAGTTTGTTTCTTTATAACAAAACAAAGGCAAATGGTTTGGAAGTGGTATTTATTATCTAATTATATTTAGCTAATTTGTTAATTTTTTTCAGACTCTACTTGAAATCTGAGTATTTGGGAATTTCAAATGATACTCAGTACTTGAAATAGCTCTGTCAGCCTGTTTATAAAGTACTGTTGAGCCAACAAGTAATGGTGTGTTTTTATCCTCTCACTTATTCTTCAAAAATGATTGTTCAGACTTTGCAAAAGTAATGTCAGGGCCTAGACCAGTCTGGCTTCAGTCTGAATAAAGTTGTTTTTTTTTTTTTTTTAAGAGGTGTAAACCAATAACCCACTATAACACATAAAACATCAAATCTTTTATATGTGGCATTTGCCCCATCCTGTCCCCATCCTTAGCTGTTAGCAGTGGCACCACATGTTTCTGTTCTCTTGGAAAAGATTGGTAATGAAACCTCTTCCTGTAACACAGCCCTGCATGTACAGAGAGCGGCTAGTGTCCTGCAGAGCTGGCCATCCGACTCGACTCGTTAACCCCTCTCTGCTCTCACGAAGTGATATTCGAAGTTAGGCATTCAACAAAGAGAGAACTGCTCGTTAATCTGTGTCAGTTTTACAATTCACAAACATTTAACTGATCTCCCAATATCTTTGAAATTCTTAGCTTTATAACACAGAGGTTTATAATGACACCCTAATTTTTTTTTCCTGGCCAGTCATTTTAAGGCTGACCCTTCCAGTGGAAAATAGTATGCTGTGCTATTAAAAGAAGCTGACACAAGCATTAATTCTTCACAGGCATAAGGAACATAAACTCTGAAAAATGTATGAAATACCTGCCTAGAAAATGTCTCCTTTTGTTTGTTTTCCTTTTGGTACTCATATGGTTTATACAGTGTTTTATAGCAAGAAGATAGGATCTTTTTTTTTTCTTTTTTAAGAAGATCTTAAGAGAAATAAACTAAAAACCAAATTTGAGGCCCATTTACTCAACTTATTTCTAAATACATTTTTTCTGCCATCCTTAGAAAAGATGAACAGTTTTCTCACCACCTGAAGGATTCGAGACAATGCTTGAGTTTGATCTCTAGTTCACATTAAAATTAAGATAAAAAAGCAATGTTAGCACATCTAAAAATAATTACACTATTCAGAAAAGTCTTTAAAACGCACTATGGTGTGGTGTAATGCTCTCAAATTTATACGTTCTGATAGAATTAATCTTAATAGGGATTATTTATTGAGGAAGAAATATGTTTTTAAATGGTTGTAGTTCCAAATGTACATAGTACACAGCACTATATAATTGAATCAGCAAAGTATAGGCAGCAGTGAGCTCCTTGAAAATTAAATGCTGCTACTGAGAACATTTTCGGACAAAACTGGTAGTAGCCCAAGAATTTTCCAATGAATCAGAAGATTAATTTTTACAAGAAGGTTGAATGCGACCCCATCTACCCGTAGTGCCAGATGAAGCCTGGTTTAGGGGGATGTATTTCTCTGATATGCAAGGGTACCTTTAACTGTTGCATTTACTTTTGATTTCAGGCTAATTTAGATGAAAGCCAGATGAGTTCACCTACATTCCTTAGAGCTTTAATGACAGCTGTTTGTAAAGCAGCTATTATAGGTAAGTAACATCTCTGAAGACAGCTCTTAACATCTGAATCCCCAGTATGTTAACTGTTGATGACATGGGTCTGAGTTTATATTGTCTTCAAAGTTTTCCCTGTGCATGAGTACCCTTTCTGTCTACAGTGGCTGACTTTCTCAAGCAGGGGGATGCATAGCTGCTGTGCCTGTAGAGAGCCCAGATCTGAGCAGCTACCATATGCCTTGTATTCTTCAATTCAACAGAAACGGGTGCATGCTGCTTGGGCTGTTTCCTACTCTGTTGTATTTTTCTTTGCCTTTACCTTTCACCTCCAGTATGCAAAGCCTCCTCCATCTTCCATTCAAGAGTTATAATGAATGGGTTGAATATTCTAACCTAATATCAACGAAGGACTAATTGCAACAGAAAAGCTTTTTTATATAAATACATATATGAGAAAAGAAAACACCAGTTGTTTCTTTTGCTTTATGTTGACCTTTATGTCTTATGATAAGACAGTGTCACTGAATGTTAATTACATAGGTAGTTAGGATTACGATTGGTAGAAACCCTACGTATTTCTAGCTGCATATTGTATTTAACAGTATTGAGTGAGATCATCTATCTAGCCTCAGATAGAAATTCACATTTCTTTCACTGCAGTGGGAAAAAAATCCATTAGCTCAAAATTTGTTCAGAATTTCAGGTCTGTCATCATTTTAGAAGATAGCTTCAGAATTATAATTTAAGATTTTCTGTCAGATGAATGTTTTTACAATGTTAGGTCTTCAGTGAGGTAAATAACAAGCTAATAGAAAGTCTTCATAAAAACATCTTAAGTCATTTCCAGTATCAGTGGAACAGTAGAACTTTGGTGTTTTAAAATCACTGTTGGAAAGTATAAAAGCTGCTTTTAAAAACACAGTTGTGTCCTAGTGCTAACTTAGAAAGGAAATAAAACCTTCTGCTTCTTGGCACTGAGGACACTTTCCTCAGCCTCTTTTTACTGTGCCTTTTCCCTAAAAGGCCTAGATTGTATGTGTTGTTTTCCACTGTCACAGTTAGTCCTCACCCTCCTAGAAATAGTAAAATGGTTGTTTTACCCTTCTGAAAAGATTTGCACTGTCCCTTTAATCCCCTTTTTAATGTTTCTTTTGTAATTTGGAATGTCACAAAATCACTGTCCCTATTTCATTATGATTAAAGATAAAGAATTGGGTGCACTACTTTTTAGGGAGTGCAGCACTCAAAATACATTTCCCCGCCATGTATTTTAATTATTTCAGAAAGAATGTCCCATTTATAATTTCAGAATATCTTAGATTTCAAAATCTTTTCCTTGGACTCCTTTACTTCTGCTTTCCTTGTAGTCACATGCCTTATCAACTCAGAAAATTAAAAATGGCTACGTGTTAACTCCTAAATGTAATGCTTAGTTCTTGTATTGCCTCTAGCCGACTGTTCTACCTTCCGAGTGGACACTGCTGTTATCAAGCAGAGAGTGCCGATCTTACTCAAGTACCTAGACTCAGATACGGAGAAGGAACTGCAAGCACTTTATGCACTACAAGCATCAATAGTAAAACTTGATCAACCTGCCAGTAAGCTTATGACCTCTTCTTACAATTCACCTAACCAGTGGGTTAGATTTATCCAGGGCAAGACTTCGGAGATGAACAGTGATTAATGGCAGAATCACTACTAACAAAAACTCACTTAACCAACAACTTTAATAAACCTGAATTTTTGGGTACTTGACTTTTATGAAAAAATCGAAATAAGAAAACTAGTTTATATTAGAAATTTAATCCTTATTCTAGGGCAGGTCTGCTTAAGAATACTTTCTTCAGTGATGGAAATGTGTCTGTACTGAGCAGTATTCACTTAGGCACTTGGATCTGGCTGTTGTGACTAAGGAGCTTAATTTTAAATGTTATTTAATTTAAGTGTAAATAACCCCATGGTTAGTGGCTACCCTGTTAGACAAGGCAGGTCTAGAGCATCTCGGTGTTAGCATACATGCATTACAGTCTTTCACCTTCTTTGACACAGGTCTTAGTAATGAAAAAGGATGATATTTCTTCAGAATCCTCAGACACCCAACAAAGACATTAAGGTGTTCTGGACTAATTTTCACTTTAGGGTTATGATTCTTTGCTAACCAGACACATGAGGTAACCTGAACCACCAAGTCTTAGTGATACTGGTAAAGTAACTGAATTATATTAAATCTTTTTTTTTTTTTTTAAGTTTATTTATTTTGAGAGAGAGGAAGAGAGCACAGGGAAAATGCAGAGAGAGAATCCCAGGCAGGTTCTACTCAATGCAGAACCCGATGTGGGGCTTGGTGTCATGAACTGTGAGATCGTGACCTGAGCCAAAATCAAGAGTTGGATGCTTAACAGACTGAGCCACCCAGGAGCCCCTGAATTGTATTAAATCTTGAAAATTAAGTTGACACTTGTGAAAGTATAGTAGTACAGGGCAGTTTTAGAGGTGACATTGAAGTAATTCTTTGGCACTTCCTAAAGTTGGGTTTGTTTTGAGGCTTTCCTTCTTTCCTAGTGCTTATGACTCTCCCTGGGAGATGAAGGAAAAGATTGAAACAAATCATCCTCACACTGTAACTGAAGAGACATCATCTAAATCTGAATCAGAGAATTAACTGACTTTGTGTTCTCTTTCTCAAGACCTTGAAGGGTCATTTAACATCATGGCTTCCTTTTTCTGTTCTTACAGGATGAGGACTTGTTAACTTTTCAAGAGGTGAAATTGATGCTGTATGCTCAACCAAATTAAAGTATCTCCCATAATTATCAGCTTTAATCATCGCTGGAGAGATGCGTATTTCTAGATTCACCATTGTAGAATCCTGGCCACTTGTTTCTATTTCCCCATAGACCAACCAGAGTTAAGAGAATGAAAAATAGTTTCAGTATTAGCTTAATTAATAAAATTACAAAGATAAATCTAAAGAAAAATTTTAGCCTGACTCATTCCAAGCCTAATATTTATTATCAATTATTTATGCCATTGCCTCCCTCCAGTAGTATAAATGGAGGCTGATTTTAAATGAATTTAAGAGGGGCGCCTGGGTGGCGCAGTCGGTTAAGCGTCCGACTTCAGCCAGGTCACGATCTCGCGGTCCGTGAGTTCGAGCCCCGCGTCGGGCTCTGGGCTGATGGCTCAGAGCCTGGAGCCTGTTTCCGATTCTGTGTCTCCCTCTCTCTCTGCCCCTCCCCCGTTCATGCTCTGTCTCTCTGTCCCAAAAATAAATAAACGTTGAAAAAAAAAAATTTAAAAAAATAAATAAATAAATAAATGAATTTAAGAGCCCGTAATGAAGGAATTAAAAATAAAGAATATATAAATCTGCCAACTTTCTCTTCTCTTTTTTTTAATTTTTTTTAACGTTTATTCATTTTTGAGAAACAGAGAAAACAGAGTGTGAGCTGGGGAGGGGCAGAGAGAGAGGGAGACAGAATCCAAAACAGGCTCCAGGCTCTGAGCTGTCAGCGCAGAGCCCGATGTTGGGCTCGAACTCACTGACCGTGAGATCATGACCTGAGCCACAGTCGGATGCTTAACTGACTGAGCCACCCAGGCGCCCCAACTTTCTCTCTTTTTCTGAACAATGATATAAGCTAAGTTTCCATTGTGGAAGCAAAACAGGATTACATTTGCCCAGATCGTCTGGGCGTTGGAAACAATAGACTTGTTGTTTCTCTGGATAAGATCCAGATGAGATAGTTTTTACCCATATTTTCCATACAAATTATTACTCTGTCAGTTTGAAAACAACATTAGAAGGGGAAAAGTGCCTTCTGCCTTTTCCTCCCCAAACTGTAAAAATTAATATATTTTTATTGTAAAATTTCAAACAGTGGAGAAATGTATAGAGAAGAGAGTAAAGTTACTTGTTACTCTTATATTTAATTTTTTTTTTTTTTTTTAAGATTTTATTTTTAAGTAATCTCTATGCCCAATTTGGGGCTCGAACTTACATCCCTGAGATTAGGAGTTGCATGCTGTACTGACTGAGCCAGCCGGGTGCCCTTGTATTTAATTTTTATAGTATATAGTTTGAGAACTACGTAATATCAAACACCTCAGCATTATCAGAAAATAGTTCTAATTGAACAAAATAATAACAGTAAAAATAATTTAGATTGCTTAAATCTTTTTTCCTGTTCTTTAAACAAGTTGTTTTGCTATTACACTATCAGGAGGGAGTATGATGAATTGTCACTGGGTGCTAGGGGTATTAATGTGCATTCATTCATTCATCCATTCATCCCTTGGAAATACAGTAATTTACTTCACAACTATAGCACCTCCAACACTGATGGTATATTCTTACTTCCTTGCAGATTTGCTACGGATGTTTTTTGATTGCCTATATGATGAGGAGGTGATCTCCGAGGATGCTTTCTACAAGTGGGAAAGCAGCAAGGACCCTGCAGAGCAGAATGGGAAGGGTGTAGCTCTGAAATCTGTCACTGCGTTCTTCACGTGGCTGCGGGAAGCAGAAGAGGAGTCTGAGGATAACTAAAGCTTCAAATACACAAAACGAAACAAAAGAAACAATTTAAGTATTTTTTTAAAAAGTTTCACGTCTTCGCCAATCACAGTGCAGCAAGGCCAATTCTCGCAGAAATCCCCACGTGTGCACGAGTGGGAGAGGGGAAAGAGAAAAAAAGGTGATCATGGAGGAAAAAGGTACTGGAAAAAGTAAACTTCAAACCTGAGGGCGGGAGCACTAAAACCAAAATACATGTATTATTTATAGAAAATATTTTCTGTTTTAATCTTTTCTTTTTAAACAAGGACTCATACTTTAAAAAAACACATCTGTTTAGAAAAAAAAAAGTTGAGAACTTTTAATTTATTTTAAGGACTGCAAATGCCAGTGTAATTTTTTAATTTGCAGTTTCTGTAAACAACTTGTATAATAGAAAAGCAGAGAAATAAATTTCCCTCCCCTTCAAATGCACCTCACGTTTGTTTTAAAACATAGTAGTTAGTCCAGATTTAAGAAGGTTTGGGGTGAACAAGGTAAGAAAGATTTTTTTTTTTTTTTTGGCATCAAATCTTTCTGCCTGCCTCTCAGCTTGCTTCAGAAAATTTTTAAAAAAAATCACCATAGTTATCAAAACATACATAACCTTGGAACAGAAGGAAATGCTGTGGACCAGAGAACTCCAAGAATTGTTTAAAAAATTTAAAAAAAAGTGCTACCCTGGGAAAAGTACTCTTAATACTTTTGAAATCTTTAGAGCAACTTTAAGGCTTGTAAATACATAGAACAAATATTTAAAAAAACAAAAAAACAAAAAGAAATTGACTCAATACTATTTCTTTTCACTTTCAAAATATAAAGAACAAAATAAAGACAAACATTGCAAGTTTAAAAGAAAGTAAAGTGACTTCTCCTTTTGACAGCTGCTGCATGTGTGCCCATCTCTGGGAGGTGCTATTTGTCGTCTAATCCAAATCACTCCTGAGGTTGTATGTGTGGATATGTGCGTGCGTGTGTGCGTGCGTGCGTGTGTGTGTGTGTGTGTGTGTGTATCTACAGTGGGAAAAGGCAAGCTACTTTGTGGGTAAGGAGGGAACTTGTTCTTGGGCGGGAGAGCCCCTCTGGGAGTCCAGAGGAAGCTTCTTTGCAACATCAGCTAGAGATGCATTCAGGGTGGGAGCAAAGCGAGTCGAAGTAAGTGTTCCGCCGCTGTGCGTATTAGGAGCAGGGAAACTTAATTCACTTCAAAACTACCACTAATTTTAAATCATCAATTACCTCTGATGCTTAAGAAACCCAAAGATGTCTTCTAAAGAATGAAAGAAACCAAAGCTAAATTACGCTTTTTTAAAGTGGGCATGGGATTTCACACCAAACCAGTACCATGTGTGAAAATCACATTATTCCCAACTTCAGCTTCACTCAAGCCATTCTGGTGAGTATAAAACCAACTGTTTCTCCTACAGATACTGGAGCACTGTGGTTTTTTGTTTGCTTTTTCTTCTTTTACGAAGTTACAGTCTGTACAGATGGTTTTCCATTTCAATTATTTGTAGGCCATCACCCTACAAAATGTATTTATGAAGAAAGCCAGGGCTGCTCCCAAATAAACAGTCTTTGTATTTTGTATCTGAATAACCAAAGAGTTCTTCTGGCTTCCATCTCCGAAGAAATATCCACATTAAGAGACTTGGCAAGACTTGAGAAGCACAAAAACAAAATTTTCCATAGCAATAACATGTTTTTCTTCAGAGTGTAGTTGAACACAATACAGGATCCTGCTACATGACCCCACAGACCCTGTCCCATAGTGGTGGAAAGCTATTCTAGAAAAACTAAGTCCTGGAAATCTTGTGACAAACATGTGACAGCATCTGTCATTAAAAAAATGGGGCCTGAAAAGTTGTTTCAGAGTCTGGCTGTGGGTTCTGCCTGGGATCTCTCAGCTGGAAGAAGTAACCTGATTCTATGATACACTGAATTTTAACAGCTGCCAGAATGAAAATGCAGAGGATTCTGATCCAGGAGTCTCCTGAGAGATGTAGGTTTTTAGGTGTTGGCAGCACTCACAAGGGGATGCAGGGTGGTGGCCGCCTCTTGGAAATCAGTGACTGATATTTGCAGGGCTCTGGCCTTCAGGTCATAGTGAGGGCCTACTCATCAATATTTTATTTTTTTTTTTTTTTAATTATTTTAGAGTATTTGTGCAAGTGGGGGAGAGGGGCGGGGCGGGGGGAGAGAGAGAGAGAGAGAGAGAGAGAGAGAGAGAGAGAGAGAGAGAGAATCTCAAGCATGCTGAGTGTGGAGCCCTATGTGGGGCTCGATCCCATGACCCTGAGATCCTGACCTGAGCTCAAATTGAGTCAGACGCTCAACTGACTCAGCCCCCAGGGGCTTCCTCCCTTTTTAAATCTATTCGTATTTTTTAATTTTTTATCATCGGTATTTTAGATGTGGACAAGTTTCAGGAATGGAGGAAAGATAAAACTATTTTTGAAAAAAAATTCAAGCGTTGAAAATGTTTTGTATAATAACAACTGATGTTTGAAATCTCACCTATAACATGAAGTGTGATGAAGACTGAAGAGGCTACAGAATGACCTTTGGGTATCTTACTGCTTTACACGCAGAATTTTACATAGGGGTAGAAGGGTTATTAGCTGATGGTAAAATATGAACAAAGTGGGATTAATTGATCCCTGCTAACATCAACTGAACTGCCAAGTATCATCATGATTCTGACCCTCTTCCTGGTCTTACTGGAAAGCAGCATTTCATGGTTTTTGGTTTAAAAGGTGACGTGGCCAGCAATGACCTGCTTTCACTCCTTCAAGTCACAAAAACTCTTTTACCCATTTTAACTCTGAGAACAGGTTCATTAATTTAGGTTTAGTTCATTAGTTCAGGTGTTTTATGCCTGCCAGCAAAAGAACATGATGTTAGTTTTCAAAAAAAAAACTCATTTTAGACTCTCCCGTAGATGAACAAGCCAGTTCACAGCTGCATCATGAACTTGGCTCATTCAACAAATATTTACTGAGCACCTACTGTGTGCTAAGTGCAGAGGATTCAACAGTAAATAAAACCATCTCTGCTCTCATGGAGCTCATATTCTTCATGAAGAAAGAGAACTAGAGGGGTGCCTGGGTGGCTCAGTAGGTTAAGCGTCCAACTTCGGCTCAGGTCATGATCTCACGGTTCGTGGGTGTGAGCCCCGCATCAAGCACTATGCTGACAGCTCAGAGCCTGGAGCCTGCTTTGGATTCTGTGTCTCCTCTTTCTGTCCCTCTCCTGCTCACACTCTGTCTCTCTCTCTCTCAAAAATAAACATTTAAAAAAAGAGAGAGCTCGAGGTTTACACATGCTACATAAACATCCTATTCTACTAGGAAATGTCTACCCCTCATTACCCTGACAGACCTTTGATTAGTTTTGTCTTATTTTCATATTTCAAAATTCATTCTAGATGAGTTCTGAATTAAATTCAAAAAAATTTTATCTGTTCTAGAGCCACTCTCCAAGGTGTCATTATTCTGGGGGTTTTGACTTATCTTTTTGTTTCAAATGGCTCCGTTCATATCAAAAGGATTCTAAGGTAGAAGATATATAGCCTTAGGCTTTTGGATCTAATTCTGTGTTCCCATTACTCAGATTTTGTTCTCTTAAAAAAAAAAAAATGTGTAGGGATTCATATTTTCAATTCTGACCGTTCCTTGGCACTCATGAACTCCTATATTCCATTTTGTGGAGAGAAACATTGTGCATTCCTTTTTTTTTTTTTTTTTTTTTTTTTTTTTGCTTTCTTTGTGTTGCTTTTTTCTTATTGAGACATAGTTCACATAACTATAAAATTACCCTTTTAGAGTGTAACGTTTTCGTGGTTTTATTATATCCACGGTTGTGCAACCATCACCATTATCTAGTTTCAGAGCATTTTCATCACACCAAAAAGAAATCCCATAACCTTTAGCAGTCTCTCATTTTCTACTCTCCCTCAACCTTTGGGAACCACTAATCTGCTTTTTGTTTCTGTGGATTTGCCTATTCTGGACATTTCGTGTAACTGAAATCCTGCATTCCGTTGCTTTTTGTTTTGCCCTCCAATCCAACATTTAGCAAATGACCAAACCTCGCAGGTGTTTGCAGTGTCAGGGACCTGAGTGCAGGAGTTAGACCCAGATTTTTCCCTGCCTTTTGATTTAACTTTCTGTTCGCTGTCACTCATTTTTGTATAATCAGCAGTATATTTACAACCATCAGCTAATTCTGAATAAGGTCATGAGAATTAACTTTTGTCACCTTGTGGACTTGGTGTATATGACCTCAGATGCTTGACATCCTAGCTCTGGCAACCAAGGGTCTGGTCTTCTTACCTTCTCATTTAGTCCTGCTTGAGTAGGTTTCTTGGGATTGAAGTTCCTGGGTGAAATAAAGGTGACTACAGTGTATGCTATAAAAGTTAAGATGTCACTTGACTTGAAATCTGAGGTTTTATGTGTCTTCTTCAGTTGAGGCCCATTTGCCTTAAATACCGTGTGACTATTAAACAGCTTGATGCGGTTTGCTTGTCAAGAGGACAAAATTGCTCAGTAAGGAATAAAAATGCCTTGAGACAGAACCTCTATACCACCGGTTAATCCTAATTCATTAGTTTTACAGGAGATCACCTTCAGTCATCGTTAAGAGTAAAGAAGTTGAGTGATAGGTCTCCATATCCGCTAGTAGTTTCGAGAGAGAGAGACATCATGTGCCACCAGCTTCAAATTCAACATATATCCCTCAGAGGGAAAAATGATAATCTATTGATGTTGGGACTACAAAAAAAGAAAAAATACATTGTTTTATATTACCAAATCATGAAATGATTTACATACCAAAGAAATAAGCTACAGAGAATCATATGCCAGTTGTTTTAAGTAAATGTTTTATTTTGAAATAATTTTAGACTTAACAGAAAAGTTTCAAATTTATACAGAGTGTTCCATATACCCCTCACTCAGTTCCCCCAATTATTATTAGCATGTTATGCGACGTGTCAAAACCAAGAAACCAGCATTGCTATTAACTAAATGTTTGTTTGTTTGTTTGTTTTAAAGAAAGCTTTATGCCCAACATGGGGCTTGAATTCATAACCCGGAGATCAAGAGTTTCATGCTCTCCCAGGGTGCCCCAAACTCCAGACTTTGAGTTTTCTTAATGTCCTTTTACTCTAGCCCATGATGCAATCCAGGATACCACATTGCATTTAGTCCTCATGTACTCTTAGTGTCCTCTAGTCTTTGACAGTTTTTTAATCTTTCCTTTTTTGTCCTGACCTTCACAGTTCTGAGAAGTACTAGTGAGGTATTTTGCAGAATGCCCTTCAGTTTGGTTTTGTCTAGTGTGTTTCTCACAATTAAACTAAGAGTTTAGTTTGGGTTTGGGGTCAAAGTACCATGTAAGTGAAGTGCCCTTCTCATCATATCAGGGTACATGATATCCATGACATAATTGGTGGTGTTTAACCTTGACTACATGGTTAAGGTGGTGAAGTTTCCTTTTCTCCCTTTCCTATTCTTGTCTATTTGGAAGATAATTCACTAAGTCCAGCCCACAATGCAGGGGTGGGGGGGAGGAGGGAATTAAGCTCCACTCTTTCTTGGAGTGGGGAGTATCTACTTAAATTACTTGAAATCCTCCTGCAAGGAAGATTTGTCTATTCATTTCTCTATTCAGTAGTGTGTGTGTGTGTGTGTGTGTGTGTGTGTGTGTGTGTGTGTGTGTACATATATCACTATAGACTCATGTATGCTTATACTTGAGTTGTAACCCGAAAGCACATGATTTTGTTGCCCCGATTGTACCAGCTTTGGCCTTGAAAGCTCTTTCAGGTTTGTTCCTATATCCCTTTGACATTCCCTCAAACTTCTGTTTTTAGGGCACTTACTTTGTGACACTATAAGATGCTATGGGCATATCTTGTATTTTCCCTGACCTGGGCTTAGAAACAGCCATTTCTTCAAGGAGACTTGGTTTCCTTTAGGAAAGTGGTATTTAGAAACAAAGATCTGGCCACTGGGTGAGCTCATTCCTCCTGGGGTATGTCTTCATCTAGGTCTGCCACCGTTTTAAATTCCTTTTTTTACTGAAGATCTTGCCAGGTGAGTAAGCCACTTTCACAGGGACACTATGACTTTTAGAAAATGTTGTGTTTTTTTTAATGTAACTCTGGTTTCCAAAAGACTCACTGTATGGGTATTCCAATCATTCTTTTGCTCATTCTGCATAAGAAGAAAAAGATTGGAACTATCCCCTTTTTTTTCTTTCCCCATTATAGCTATTTGTTTTAGCTTGCCCTTAGCTAGCAAGCAATATTCAGTTTACTAAGGTGCCATACAGTGCAGCATTAAGATGCCACCTGGATTAACTAACTAGTTAAATAATGGAAATTATTAAATAACCAGATATAACTGACAATAAGAAGTGCTGCATATCAACATTTGTGAGATGCTGCAGCGAAAATAGTATCTTGAGGTAAATGTAAAGTCTCAAAAGCATTTATTAGGACACATCAAAGAGTTAAACTGAGCCATCAGAGGAACCGCCTGGGGAAAAGATATGTTAGCAAGCAGATATCAGGAGTTCCTACAGGAAGAAGTTGTATGCTATAGTAGGGAAGAGGTCTTGACTGGGATTGGGAGATTTATGGTCTAATGCTGATGCTGTTTTAGTCATTCGTCCACTCTAACTCATAGGGACTTCCCTATCCTCCCTAGAAAGGGTTCATTCGTGCCAACCATGTGAGTACATCCAGAATCACACTGTTTACCAAGTTTAACAAAGAAGTTAGGCTTGATAATAGGATATTAGTCTTCTAAATGAAATTAAGAATATCAATATTTTCTAAACAAATCATCATCCCGCAGCTGAACTTGTGCTGCCAGTAATTTCCTTTCTGATTCTTCTGACTTATTTACCTCTTGATAAATCTAGGTCTCTGGCCTGAAGTCCTAGGAAACTGCCTTTGCCAAAGCTCAAATAGCTGTCCTGCCTTAACTGCTTCCTAGAACATAAAAGAATGGTGCTCAGCATTGCTGCAGGTTGAATTCACCTGAAGAGTTTTTAAAAATACAAATCCTGAGACCTCACCCCACACCAGTTATTTCAGAATCTGCAAGGATAAGACGGCATCTTTTTTTTTTTTTTTTTAACGTTCCCTCAGTGATCCTAGTATGAGGCAGGATTGAGACCACTGTGGAAAGATTTACCCGGTTTACCTAGCAGCATAGAGACCAATATATATTTTTAGATACTTAAAAATTATTTTTAACTGCAGGTGTTGGGCACACAAATATAAATGGCACATGTTCTGAGAACATAGTTTTATGAGAGCATATAATGAGGACTGTAAACAGAGATTTGAGAATGCTTCCCACAGGAAGAGAATTTTAAACAAATCTAAAGAATTAAGAGGTGGTCAAGTAGGGATCATGAGTGCAAAGACGGGCAGGGGGGTGCATGGTATATTTGATGAACAAAGAGCAGCAGAATATAGGGACAGTTCATTTGCACGTGCAAACATGGAATTTAAACATGCCCTATCACAAATTAATCCAGACAAATCCCTTCTAGACAAACGGGTGAAAAGAACTTTTTGAAACTTGCGGTCTACTCTCAATTTAGTACAATTCACTAGAGACCAACTTTAGTTGGTACTTGTTAAAAAAAAAAAAAAAGTTCTCAACAAAAGGAATCCTTTCCAACCCCCAGATTGAGCCACACCATGGACATGAGTAACTCCAGGGTCTTTGCAGTGAACAGTTACATTTCCCAGATGAGAGTCCTGCAAAGTAGGGGCCACAGAATAACAGCATTCAGGAGCCCTTATGAGCTCATTAGAAAGGCAGATTCAGGGGCACCTGGGTGGCTCAGTTGATTAAGCATCCAACCTCAGCTTGTGGGTTCAAGCCCCGCGTCGGGCTCTGTGCTGCCAGCTCAGACCCTGGAGCCTGCTTTGGATTCTGTGTCTCCTCTCTCTGCCCCTCCTCTGCTCATGCTCTGTCAAAAAAAGTAAACTTTTTTTTTTTTTTTTTTTTTTTTTAATGAAGATTCAGAGGTGCCTGGTTGGCTCAGAGGCTTATGGGACTCTTGATCTCCGGGTTATGAGTTGGAGCCCCATGCTGGGTGTTGAGATTGCTTAAATAAATAAGCTTAAAAAAACAACTGCAGATTCATGGACTCCACCCTACTAAATCAGAACTGATTAAGTGGAAAGAGCCCAAGAAACTACTCTTCAGCTGATTCTTAGGCACACTGAAGTTTGAGAACCACTGCCTAGGGGTACTTCACATCCCTGTCAGTTTAGAAAGCTCTTCACCAAAAGCTAACTAAAAACAAGCACTGTTCTTAAAACATTTAGACTTTTATTTGTTCATTTGAAATACAAAAACAATTAGCCCTCCTTACATCACAGTATCAATGAGCTAATACATGCTACAACACTTGGAAAGCTGTAATTCGTTACACATTACAGAGTATCCTCCAATTCAATCCCTTCACCGGCCTTATGGCATATATGAGGCGGTACAGCTTCCTTTCAACAGGTAGGGAACTAAGTGTCGCAGAAGTCAGGTACCTAGCAAGTCAGGACTGAGGTTTTGCACTTGGTTTTCTGGGAAGCAGTTACTTCCAAAAAATATGCTTGCTCTTCACCAGAAGGCTTTACTCCACACTGGGGAAAGATGGTATAGTGGATGTGCTCTGGAGCATTGAAATGGAGCACAGGGGTTTTAATACAACTCTGCCTGAGTTGTTTAAACTTTATTCATTTGTAAAATAAGGATCACACCATCCACCTCATAGGGTTGTTGAGAGGATTAACAAAAAGATAAATCAGAATTCCAGCATTCTGCATGGAATACCTATGGCATGTCCTGCCTGTTTTCTACCACATTCTATAACTTTAGTGGTATTCATCCTCATATAATTAAACTGTACTATCTTCAGAACCATAGGAGATTGTGGTTCATCTATCCACGTTTCTTTCATACTCTTTGTACAGTTCAGATTTTTTTTCATTGTTTTGTTTTCCTTAGCATACACTATGAAGTCTCATAAGAGGATAAGCAGAGGCTTATCCATCCTCTGCTAACAAACCTGAGGAGTAAAAGCTTCCTCTTTTCCTGGGATTTTATAAGGCATTGTAACAAGGACTAATGGTTAGTGTCCTTTGCAAGTTATACATTGCCCTACCTAGAATGAAAGGAAAACTTGACTAGTTTCTGCTACCCAACCACAATAAACTCCTAAAAATACCGGGTACTTAAAAGTGCATACCCTGGGGCGCCTGGGTGGCTCAGTCGGTTAAGCGGCCGCGGCTCAGGTCTTGATCTCGCGGTCTGTGAGTTCCAGCCCCGCGTCGGGCTCTGTGCTGACAGCTCAGAGCCTGGAGCCTGTTTCAGATTCTGTGTCTCCCTCTCTCTGACCCTCCCCTGTTCATGCTCTGTCTCTCCCCGTCTCAAAAATAAATAAAACGTTAAAAAACTAAAAAAAAAAAAAAGTGCATACCCTGCCACATCCAATTCTGGCCATGTTCCTAATGGAGATGCTACCTACTTTGGATACAGACACAACTATACCAAACAGGCTTGCCCATTGATTAGATATGTATTCAGTTTTTTCTTAAGTATCATAGACTCAACCAAGTAGAATGTAAGCAGAAACGCAAAGTTATGTTAAGTTTGAATATCATCATGTAGGGCCCTTTGGGTCAAAATGTTTTATCTGTTGGAAAGAGCAGGGGCATCACTGATAAATCAGAATAGGAGTCTTAAAAGTTGAACTTACAACCTTGAGTCTTGATACGTATGGTTCTCAAGAACTATGGTACTCTTTCCAAACTTTGGGTTGAAACTTTTACAGACTTGCTGCAAGTACTTTAAGAATACTTGGGGCGCCCGGGTGGCTCAGTCGGTTGAGCGTCCGACTTCAGCTCAGGTCATGATCTCATGGTTTGTGGGTTCGAGCCCCGCGTCGGGCTGTGTGCTGACAGCTCAGAGCCTGGAGCCTGTTTTGGATTCTGTGTCTCCCTCTCTCTCTGACCCTCCCCCGTTCATGCTCTGTTTCTCTCTGTCTCAAAAATAAATAAATAAATAAATAAAAAGTTAAAAAAAAAAAAGAATACTCAAAGCTAATATTTTTTGTTTTCCCCCTTTTTTAAGAAGATCCCATTCCCTTATTGCCATTCAGTTGCACTGTGTTTTATAAAAGGGAAGGATCCTTTCTATTGCCATCTTTTTGGAACTTCATTTTTTTTTTTAAACAAATGGATCCAACTTAATTCTGAAATTTAAAAAATTCTGTTTTTGATTCATGTTTTCCTTTCAATTACTGGGTTTTACTGGGGGAAAAAAAAATCTTCCCACTTAAAGAAACATTCTCAGGGTCACCTGGCTGGCTCAGTTGGTAGAGAATGTGACTCTTGAGTTCGATCAAGCCCCATGTTGGGCATAGAGCTTATTAAAAAACAACAAAAAAAGAAACTTTCTCAAACTACCCCATAATCACAAAGAAAAGATGTCTTATGGTAACAAAGTTTCGCTGGAACTTTCCTGGTTTAAAAACTGAAAATTCTGGGGCGCCTGGATGGCTCAGTCGATTGAGCATCCGACTCTTGATTTTGGCTCAGGTCATGGTCCCAGGGTCATGGGGTCGAGCCCCACACTGGGCTCCCCACTGAGCGAGGAGCCTGCAAAAATAAATGAATAAATAAAAGAACCTGAAAATCCTGCCTTCCACTAACCCTCAACCACCCCCTATTATTAGGTGAACCAGTACAGCTGGTCACCACTGGTGTCACTGATCTGATCCTTAGCTATCTCTGGCTACCATCACAGGCCTGGTTGCCTTGCAGGCACCTTAACTCCAAGTAAGTTAAAGCCACAAAGGAGTGGAGGGAGAAGCATAGTACTCTTGACTTCAGATTATACAGTCAAAACAAAACTGGATATGTTTTGTTTTGTTGTAAATCTGGCAAATGGAGTGTCTTTAGTCTGTCTTAAATGCAGTTGTATTGCCTCTGGTTTTTAAAAGATGAGAAGACAGTTCAACACATAACAATTTCCAGAACCTGACATGAAAACAAGCTTGAAAGTAAATCTTGTTTTCCTTAGAGATGGTAGGACTAAGTACCTTCCTTACCCTGGTTCTAGATTCTATTCCCCACTGAAGGATTCCTGTAAAAACATACCCATATGTCTTTGTTGCTTTAAGGACAGAATTGTAACTCCATCCAATATGTCAGATACTTCAAACTAAAGGATAACTTGTTTAAAAGCCTTATCCTCAAAATAGTAAACTCAACACAGTTTTCAGACCCCCTCAAGTAGCTAGAAATGTTGACTCCAGTTGAACAAAGGGCAAATGACATCTAGCATTTCTCAAACTTAATGATGAAATTAATGGTTGGCGACCAGCATTTAAAATAATAACTAGTGGGGCGCCTGGGTGGCGCAGTCGGTTAAGCGTCCGACTTCAGCAAGGTCGCGATCTCGCAGTCCGTGAGTTCAAGCCCCGCGTCGGGCTCTGGGCTGATGGCTCGGAGCCTGGAGCCTGTTTCCGATTCTGTGTCTCCCTCTCTCTCTGCTCCTCCCCCGTTCATGCTCTGTCTCTCTCTGTCCCAAAAATAAAAAAAACAACAAAAAAAAAAAAACTATGCTTAAAATAATAACTAGAACATGTGAGGGTAAATGTTATTTTCTAAACCTATTTGGTTTATTTATAACTGGTTCATGATCTTTTATCCAAAACCATCGGCACCAGATATGTTTTAAATGTTTTAAATTCAGAATTTCTGAGTTTAGAAAAAAGCTTTACAGTTCAATGACTACTGGGCTGAATAAAATTACTGCCACCAGTGAGTAGAGGAAAGTGCAACATTCGCAGAGGAGGATCCAGGGTGATTGTTTATCTCTAAACCAGGGTCATGGCCTCAGGTAACCACAAACAATAAGAAAACCATGGTGAGGGAGTTGGAAGAATTATAGGAAGTCTTTTCATCAACCTCCATTTTTTGCCTAATAGTGCAAATTGTTAATTCTCTTGCCATCTCTTTCCAAGCTGCAACTAAATTGAGAGCCATTTCCAGAAAGTCTTTCTGGCTGGAAACCAGAAAAGTCAAGTGACTCCCAAACCTGCCTGGACCATACATTGTTAAGGGATCCAAGCACTAGCCTAGCTTTTGGTTACTTTTGCAAGAAATTGTAGTTCCTCAGCCTTGATTTGTGGGAAGAACAAAGATCAGCCTTGCTGGAAACAGAAACCTCTCCCCACCAGGCAATAAAGAATTATTCCTTATTAACACAAGTTGGAATATGAGTAAAATAGGTAGATGGAACTTTCAATGTTCACTCCCATGACTGTAATATCCTAGCTCTGTCCTGGGCCACTCCTGACATCTGCAATTGCTTCAACTTCCTCTACCCTTATGCCCAAATCTCCAGAGCCGCACATTTTGCTTTTTTATATAAAACAAGACATTTTAGCCTAACAGACTTAAGTGTCACTTAGCTTAAAATTTGAGGGACAGCAAAAAAACTATCTATTGCACTGACAACAGACTGTCTTCAAATCTTGTTGTATGCTAAAGTTTCAAAGGGAATTGGCTTCTGAAAAAGTGGATGTTTTGTTGGAAACTAGAGATGATACAGTTGCATTGTGGGGATGTAGCACTTGCTTTTCTAGTTCACAAAACCCTATGTTTCTGAGATTCTCAAGTCATTCCTGTAACCTAGGTGTCCCTGGGCATAATTGTTAAGTCATCACAGACTGCAGCACATTTATTACTTCTCTCTGCTAGAAATTCCTCTTCTAATCAAGCTCTCAGAGTTCTTACTCTTCTGATCCCTGACTGTGGAAGGGAAAGCTTTAGATTTTCAAGTTTAGAGATGAAAAACAGTGAGTTCTCTATCAGTTTGAGGCTTGTGTGTTAGCTCTCCTTGGTATTAGCACTTTACAAGTGCTATAGAAGAGAGTGAAGCTTTAGCCAAAGGAATGAATCTCTGAATGGTGGAACTTCAGTGCAAGAGATGACTGTGAGTCCGGCGGGGGGGGGGGGGGGGGGGGGGGAGAGTTCCAATATTCTGACAGTAACCTCCATACACCCTGTAGGAGCTGACCTGCCCCTAAACTCCCTAAGGTGTGTGTTTCTTCCAGTGCAAGCCAAACAGCCTTAACAGCTTAAGTAAATAGTAAAAAATTCATCACATAACTCTGCTTAACAAACACAACTGAGGGGCACTTGGGTGGCTCAGTTGGTTGAGCTTCTGACTTAGGTTCAGGTCATGAGCTCATGGTTCATGAGTTCAAGCCCCATATCAGGCTCGCTGCTGTCAGTGCGGGGCCAGGTTCAGATCCTCCGTCTCCCTCTCTCTCTGCCCCTCCCCTGCTCACGCTTGCTCATGCTCTCTCAAAAATAAATCTTAAAAAAAAAAACAAAAAACCCTGAATACTGTTTTTACTAGTATAGCTCAAAGAAAGCCAAGTGAGATAAGCTATAAAACCATACCTCCATCGAGTCTTAACTCAGATGCAGCTAAGTATAAAAACCAAAACTAGCCAGATGTTACATTTAGCAGATGTAAAATGCCTAAACTGATATACATGTACAGTAAACAATTTAAAGTCCCTTTGTAAGTCGAAAACTTAAAACTTCAGACTTCAGCAAGAGGTAGCCCTAGTGCATGGTTTGTGTGTCACCCTTGAGGAAGACTTTTGAGGTTTTCCCTCCTTGGATATACATGTTGTAAACAACAGAATAAGGAGGGTGTTGGGGGGGGGGTGTTTTAAGCAAAAATCTGTGGAGGAGGAGAAACCTAGTACCTAGTTTGCTCTTAATTGGGTCAGCTTCTCGCATGAGATAGGGCTAAAGACAGTTTAAGGGAAAAGAACAAAGGTAAGATGTTTTATGAACACATAGAAATAGAATAGCGTCTTTAAAGGGGGAGACAAAGGATAGGAATGTTGATAAGAACAGAGGAATTGAGCAGGACAAAGGGATGGCACAAAATAACTGAAACCCCTTGTGAACAGGTTGAATGCAACAACAGAGCACTGGTAATACCATTAGTAAGGAGTCTGATGGTGGCTGTTCAATTTGATACAGCTCATTTTGCAACGGATGGAGTGAGTGGATGGCTACCACTGGGAAAGCTGGTAGATAGTTAAAATGCTGATTACACGGCCTGAGGACTGGGCTAGCGTACTTAAATCGTTTCATAATAAATTTTTAGAATGATTAGCATTTGAGTATTGGCCACATTGCTGTGAGCCTCGGGGTAATTTTAGTGTTTATTATTTCCCTATATTCGTTACCCGCCCCACCTCTACCCCACCACAAAACACCGACTTTACATCGACTTTGAAAAGTTACACTTTTCAACAGTATGTGCATTGCCTAAGTACGCTGATACCCAAGCAATATAACAATTCAAGGGAATTCCCTCTTTTCTGATCCCAGGGTTTACTTTTTGAGAACTCTTCTTTCCTATGTAGAGGCCAAGGAAGACCGATTCGCAGATTAGAAAAGCAACTTTTCCAGTTCTTTTCCTGAGTCACTACTCAGCCCTGTAATGGCTGTATACTTAATAGGAACGAATGTGAGCTACCGGATTTTCCGCTATCCGGTTGTCCAGTTCTGTCCAGTCTTCAGAGAAGGGTAGTTCTCGCGCTGTGGCTAACGTGACAGCGGGAGATGCCAACCCGACTAAAGGTAGACGGATCTCCAAGGAGGAGACCCGCTAAAGACCAGGGACCGAACCAGAGAGTAGCGAAAGGGCAAGCAGTGAAAAGAGTGCTCTTCCGAGGAAAACGAAAGCGAACCCAAGCTAACGGGAACCACCAGGCAGTGCCCGGCGGAAGCGTGGGCGGACACACAGCACCCTCCCCGGCGTCCTCCCGTCCCGGAGCGCCCTCTCGCGTTCTCGCGCGCCCGGCCAGGGAGGCACGCCGCGCGCACTCCCTCAGCTCCCGTGGGCTGGGGGCGCGGGCGCGCGCGGGGGCGGGGCCGGCGCGGGAGTGCGCGTGCGCGTGCGCGCGCGGGGCCGCGGGCAGGGGGGCGGGGCGGCAGAGCTCGGCGGCTGGGCCTGGAGGACAGCGGCGGCGGAGACGAGGAGCGGCAGCGGGAGCGGCGCCGAGAGGCCGTGCTGAACGCAGGCGCCAGGAAGGGGGGAGCGCAGAGGTAACGCAGGTCGGAACAGGCGGGCGGGGAGTGGACGCGGGCTCGATGGACCCCGAAGGCGAGTGGTCGAGGCCGCTCGCCCGGGGCGCCGACGCCGCTCCCAGAGTGGAGGGGGCGGGGCGCTCGGGTCCCCGGAGGTGGCGCTTTTTGTCTGCCTCTCCCGGCCGCTCCGCCCTCCCTGCCCTCTCCCCTCTCTCCTGCGACCTAGCCCCCTGCCCCTCTCGTTGACGCCTCCTCCGGGGCCCACTGGCGCGCGCGCTCCCGCCCTTGTTTTGTTTGGACTAGGGGGGAGGAGGGGTAGCTCTTCCCAGGTCCAGGGCCCTGCGTCCCAGCGCGCCTGCGCCAGCGTCCTCCCGCTGCGCTCCGATTGGCTGAGGCCTTGCGCATGCTCCCGAGGCCCGTGGCGGACCTCGCCGTCGTCCCCGCCTTCCCGTCTCCCCCTCCCCCCCATTCCCTCAGCGGTTTTCCGAGCGGGTTCGAAAGATGCCGGCGGCGGTGACTGGCTGCGGCGGGCCCGCCCCCCGGCTTCTCCGCCCCCGCCGCCGCCATTACGGAGCTCCCAGTGGTGAGTGCGCGGAGCGCTGGTGCTCGCGGTCCGCCGATTCTAGCGTCGCGGGGGTGGCCCCTGCCCCTGGCGTGGCGTTGGCCTCGGCCGCGTGCATTTTCGAGCGCGAGCCCCGCGTCTCGAGCCGCCGGCCGCGCGTAGCCCGCGCCGCAGCTCCTCGGTGTCCGCCGCCGCTGAGCCCTCCCGTCCTCTGCCGCGCTGCCTTCATCTTGGTCCCTCGCTCCCCCCGCCTCTGCTCGGGCCCCGCACCGGCCGCTCCCTGCCTCTTTGTCTCGGCTGCGCTGTTCTCCGTGTTCCTCTCGGCGGTCTGGGCGGGCGTTTCCGTGCTGCTGCTGCTGCTGCTGCTGCTGCTGCTGCTGCTGCGACGCGGGCCTGAGCTTTCGTTTTCCCGTCTGGCATTCCCAGAGCTTGTTACTCGCCGCACCTTAGACGGTGTGGTTTTCGTTAATAAAGTCAAACTCGTGAATATGAGCGTTTGTCCAGAGGTGGAGGCAGGAGTGCTGAAGTGAGAGCCTCAGATCTGAATTTTGATACCGACTTGCCACTGTCTGTGACCGAGGACGAGTCACTTAACCCTTTGGGGGGAGTATTCTCTCCTGCACAGAGGACTGGACAAGGTGAACTTAACTGCCCCTTCAGCGTACAAATTGTGTTGTTTATTATTGTTCCTGACTTTACATTACATCGAAAAGTGAGAATACAATTAGAAATATCTCTAGGAATTCGCTTGGGACTTGATGGACAAGCTGTCGTGTCTTAAGAGTGAAATTAGACGTGACTGGTTTTACTTTGGAAGATGCTTTTAATTTTGTCTAATTTGGCATGGGCATAAAGCCACTGTGAGCTCTTTTAAGTTTTTATTGCTCCTCTAAAAAGTTTAGTTTAACGTGTTTCAAAGTAGGAGTAACATTTTAAAGGTTTTTTATTATTTTTGATTTGGCTTCGTTTTTAAGCTTACTTGGACGATTGAGGGCAGAAAGTTGGAGGAAGTATCCTAAACTGTTCATAGATGAAAATCTGAAGTGTTAAGCCGTTTAGGTTGTGATTATCTATCTTTCAAGGTAGGTCCTGTAGTGGCCATAGCTTCTGTGCCCAAGACAGATTTGTTAGGTACATAACAGATTTATTGAAATGTGAAAGTGGGAAAAAAAAAAAAAGTTGTCAGTTAATTACCAGCATGCTTCTTGTGACATTACTGTAGTCTGAGGACAGTTAAAGACGTTAGATTGGGAACAGTTTAATATATTCTGTGCAAAGCTAGTGATTTTATAATATAATATATTGCACACATTTTTTGGTAAAACATGAAATAATACTACTTTCCCTAAAATGCATATTTTCATCTTAAGATTATTATTTTGAGAGAGCGCACACACAATCTTCAGCGGAGGGCTGGGGGCGGATAGAGGCAGAGAGAAAATTCCCAAGCAGGCTCCCCATTTCAGCTGAAATCCAGAGTAGGACGCGTAACTAACTGAACCACCCAGGTACTCTCCAAAAAGCGTATTTTCAAGGATATCGATAGACTGAGATACAATAAGTTCCTACTTATTTTTCTATTGCTTTCTCTTTTTTTCAATTTTTTTTTTTTTGAGAGAGAGGCAATGTGCTTGCACAAGTGGGGGAGGGGCACAGAAGACCCAAAGCTACCCTGATAGCTGGGAGCCCCATGCAGGATTCCAACCCATGAATAAACCCTGAGGTCTTGACCTGAGCTCAACCGACTGAACCACCCAGGCACCCCTTGCCTTGTCTTAATGTAAAGAAAATAAATAAAAACTCTGAAATTCTGGATTTTATCACCTTTATTGCTTGTGTTAAATTAAAAACAGTTTAGAATTTCCTTTTACAAAAGTAGTTCTTTTTATAGTCAATCCAACATTTAAAAAAATAAAACCTAAATTGAACACCACAGACGGACCACATAAATCACAAGTAAAATCAGATTATTTGTTTTTGGCACACATAACCTAGGTGGGAAACTTTTTCGTCTGTTCATCCTTTGATTTAACAGATATTTATCGAGCACCTATTCTATGCCTGGTGTGTTCTTAGGCACCAAGTATCCAGCGGTGAACTACCTAGCTAATATCTCTGTTGGAGAATAAGCATGGTAGCCTAAAAGTCTGATTCAGAAAGTTATTAGGTACATGGTGATGGTGAGGTAGTGTGAATGAACCATCCATATAGTTTTGTTAGCTGTGTAATGAACATTGAACATATTAAATAATTCATTAGCCAACCTATTAAAGTGTTAGAGGCTGAAGCTTTAAGTTCCATGACCTTTTACCAAGGAAATTCAGAGCTAAGGCAGACTTTTTTTTTAAAGTAAACTACACCCAACGTGGAGCTCGAACTGAGGACCCCAAGATCAAGATTTGCATGTTCTACAGACTGAGCCTATCAGGTGCCCCTCAGACAGACTTGTTTGTTTGTTTAATGTTTGTTTATTTTTGAGAGAGAGAGACACACACACAATCTGAAGCAGGTTCTAGGCTCTGAGATGTCAGCGCAGAGCCTGATGCGGGGCTCGAACCCACGAATTGTGAGATCATGACTTGAGCCAAAAGCGGATGCCTAACCAACTGAACCACCCAGGTGCCCCAAGACAGACTTCTTAATATGTATCCCAAGTAACTGGGTTTATTTTTGAAGTGTTCTTCACATGCACTGAATATAGTAATAGGTCCTTAATCACACAGTATTGTTCATTTAACTTTTTTCCCCAATACTTATCCAACACTCATTATGTTTTGGACACTGTTCTGGGTGCTGGGACTACATTGGTGAATTAAAGTCCTAGCCCTTATAGTGCTTACATTGCATTTGGAAGAGATAAACAAGTAAATACGTATTTTGAATGTCAGTTGGTGTTAAGTGCTGAAGAAACCTGAAGCATGAGAAGGTTGGGAGGGAGGTCTTTCTGAGGGGGTGACAGTGAGCAGTAAGGTGATTGAGGTGTCTAGGAAAAAAGTGTTCTAGTTTAAGAGAACAGCAAGTGCAAACACTGAGGCAGGGAGGGGTGAGCAGAGCACAGTGCCAGGGCCAAAAGAAGTTTTGTGTTTGGAGTCAAGAAAGTAGAGTGATAGAGTGGGAGGTGGGACTAGTAAAATAATGGGGGTGGTGATAGGGAGTTTTTAAGCAGGAGGGTGTCAGGATTTATATTTTTGGTGGATGCAGCCAGGAACATTGGCAAACCAACTTATTTATTTATTTTTTTAAATTCCAACCTGGGCATACGTCTTATCTGGCCTAATTTAAACTCATTTTGTCCTTAGGTTAGTGGTGTCCAGTGTCTTTATGGACCATGCGCTTGTTGCCCCAATTTTAGTTTCATCACCTTGGCATTAGTGATAGCTTCCTCTGTGCGCCTCCTCCCCTTTTCACCCGTTTGTTTTAATTTTGAGTAATTAGTGAATATAGTTGACTGGAAAGGCTTTGACACTTTTCTCAGTAATTGTGTTTACAGGGAAAAAATTGTTTTCAAGATACCCTATGAGCAGAGATTCCTGAAGGTTTTATTGACTTGACAGTAGCATTTTCACCCTACCTAGTATTATCGTGGGTTAGGAAAGATGAATTCATTAGCAATATCACTTTACCAAGGATAACTTGATCATGATAGTTTCCTTCTGTGTAGGGTTCACATGTAAAGACAGCAGCAGATTTGCTTAGGTTTTTTTATTGTCAAGGAAAATATATTACCATGTAAGTGCTAGTTCCATGAATGAGCAGGTGTATGTATTCAGATTATTCCAAGATAGACATTTAGGTTTCACAAGACTTTGGGGTTTCTTATGAGTGTCCTGAAGGCCAGTGTGGCCCTCTTTTCACAGATGAGAAAACAGTTTTTTATTTCTGTATTTTATAGTTCTTCAAAGTGAATTGCCATATGAGCATTTTAAGCAGTTTTTATAACAGTTGATAATTTTAAAAATATTCATGGATATTGCTAATTGACTCTTGATAGTAAGTTTCAGTGTATCTTGAATTCTTTCAACTGCATTTGTTTGCAGCTGATTGACCATTCACAAGTCTGGCATTGCTCTTGGTGTTCCCATAAAAAGATATTCCCTGTAAATGTGAAAGCATTCTTTATGTTTGGGGTTTTTTGTTTGTTTGTTTTAATTTATCCCAGTTATTGTAGCTTGAGACTATTACCTGACAAATTGAAAACTTAAATTCCTAGACAGGGTTAGAGCTTCAAGCAGGGGTTGAATGACTGATCTACTGTTCTCTAATTCTTTGTTAATGTTCGTTAGCCCAAAGGTCTAAGCACCTAAATGATCATTTTCTTATATTTTGGAGAGATTTTTGTTATAAAATGTCACTGAGTCCCAGATGAGATTTTTTTTTTTTTTTTTTTTTTTTTTGAGGACAGAGAGTATTAATGACCAGGCAAATTTGAGTGACTACATGGGTTTTATCTTTGGATATTTAATTATGTTCTTTCTTCTGTGCTAGTTTTGCTTACTTTAAAAATAACAAATAAGGTCTTGGAAGCATACTTCTGTTCTCCTAGGTGATGGTCTGAATTTGCCTCTCTGGATCTGGAGGCTGTTAGAGTATCACGTTCTTCAGGAGTATTTTTGCCCTTGTATTACTTTTATCTAAAGGAGATGAAGTTAAAGTTACAGTTAATTTTCCTGATCCTTTTGAGAACAATAACAACAAAACCCTTCTCTCTTTAGTCATTTATCTTTGAGGAAACATTTGACTAAACTATTCCTTAGTCTGCTTATTCTGTCCTCTCTAAGTTCCTAATGGTAGCAGGAGGGGAATGGGATTAGGTTCCTTACGAGCTTTCTTGTCCTTGTTGCCTTTGTTCATGTGGAAGGTGCAACAGCTGCTGTGGCTTGTGCGTTTGTCTTAGTGGCTGCTTTAATCTGGTGTATATTTTGATAGTGATTTTATCTTTCTTAGTGATAACTGACCGAGTCATCTGTCAGTTAACTGTAAGTTTTATAGTTAATTTTTCCCCTTTGGATGTGTATTAAATTTAGACATTTAGTTTAGTTTTGTTTCTGTTAATCTTCACACCAGGTCTTTTCTGTGCTTTAGGTTGACTCTTCAGCACACTGAAACCATTAGGAAAAATCCTTGTGGTTAACAGCAGAGGCTTCAGAGTGTAACCTGTACTCGGGCCTAGAAATTATTTTAAATGGCGACTGATACGTCTCAAGGTGAACTCGTCCATCCTAAGGCACTCCCACTTATAGTAGGAGCTCAGCTGATCCACGCGGACAAGTTAGGTGAGGTAGGGGCTGACACATTCTTGAAGCTCACTCTTGGATCAGTCCCTGACTTCAGACCCTGCTGGGTCTTTCTTGGTACATGTTCCTTTCCTTTCCTTTCCTTTGGGGAGTCTGGGTTGTGAATCTGAAAAAATCAAAGAGATAAAAAATTCTTTTCATCTTCCCTTTCCCCTCAAATTCCTCAGAAAACCTCCAACCTTTTAAATTTATTCCAAATCAAGTATATTACCAGTTTCCATTTGAAATTCTAGCTAAAATAAAATACTTTGAAAAGTACTTCTTAAACACCATGGTTCACTTCAAAAAAACTTGTTAAAAATAATTTGCATCAGATCCTGGAGTCGACTTGAAGAATTCTCCTACGTCTTCTGACACCCAGTTAGGTTCTTGAGAAAAAGAGAAAAAGAAAATTTTTTTCATGCATGTGTGATTATGGCTGTCTCTTTTCTCAGAAGGTGGAAGATAGCACCATGCCGATTCGTCGAACTGTGAATTCTACACGAGAAACTCCTCCCAAAAGCAAGCTTGCTGAAGGGGAGGAAGAAAAGCCAGGTAAAGTAAAGCAGGAGACAACTTGAAATGGCAGAAGTTTCTACTCCAATTCAGAGTATCCTGTGAATTCCTTTGAACTTAATTGTTTTTTCATGGCTGTTTTGGGGAAACACTGAAAGAGAGAAGTTGTACCTATTGATACGTCATTTCCAGACCAAAGTGAGCAAAGGAAGAATTTCATCTTGTCTCTAAAGATTTTTAGAAGGTGTAAACTTCATGTTCTTGGAATGAAAAACAGAAAATGGTTGGCGAGAACAGGAACAGTTGAAGAGTAGCTTCTGGGCATACGGTGTCTTGGGGATGAAGGCTGTGGACGAATGGGGGACTTGGGACTTCTAGACGGACAGTACAAGATCCCTCAGAAATTATCACAAGGCCTTAAGGGAGCAAAGGGGCAATCAGAGCATTGGTTTATATTTGGTATTGGTGGAGAGAAGATTGGCTGGACATAGGTAGAAACATAATGAGTCAAGAGAAATGTAAAACCATCAACCTGGGTAATCGTGCTCCGTTATGGCATCTTTAATCACCTCTTTCCTTTTCCTTGTTTTTCATTTTCTTCTTGTGACTTTTTTCTTTCTTTTCCTTTTCTCTTTTTCTCCCTTGCTTTTTATCTCAGGTTTGCCAGGGATGAGCACCATCCTGTCGTGGCTATTAGAACTAAATATCCGTTTACCAGCACAGGTTAGGAATAAGGCACTCTTGTTGCCTTTATCCCTTGGTGCGGCAGGAATATACTTTTTTCCAGTGGAACCTGGATTTTGTCTCAAAATACTCAGATGAATACTGTAAGCAATTTGGGTATAATTGCTTATTTAGGAGACATGGGAATCAGCATATTAAAAAAAATGAGAGGGAGGCGCCTGGGTGGTTCACTTGGTTGCGCTCCAACTCTTGTTTTAGGCCCAGGTCGTGATTCCAGGATCATGGGATCAAGCCCTGAATTGGCCTCTGTGCGGAGCATGGAGCCTGCTTAAGATTCTCTCTCTCCCTCTGCTGCTCTTCCCCTGCTCACACATTCTCTCTCTTTTCTCCCAAATAAAATTACAAAATGAGAGGTGCTGGTGAGTTGAAGTTTGGTTATTTTGTCCGGCACTGAGTTAAGCCACTTGATGGCCTGCCTTAAACCACATTTGATTAACAGGTAAAGCCACTAAATCATTAATGACCTCAGTTTCCAGAATACAAGCCAGAGAGTTCAGGTATTGGAAAAGTCAGACAAGAATTCAGAAGGGATCAGTAAGTCGCTTGACGAGTTCTGTGTTTTATCTTTTCCCACTATGGTATTAATGTATATAAAAGTACATACTTGCATTTTGGAGACAGACACAATAGTTTAATGAGTTGGAAGCAGTGTCTTGTACATACTACATACTCAGTGCCTGTTGAGTGACTGTACATTTATTAATCCATCAACTATTAAGCAATTATTCTTGAGAAGAGAAAATAATATGAAATTGAATGTATAATTCTACTCTTAGAGGAAAACCCAGTAAGTGGTTCTTTTCATCCTTTTTAGAATAAGACCATGTATAAATAAACATAATGACTAATAGAAAGTCCTTACCCATGAAGCCAATTAAGTCAAATTAGTGGGCCAAGGGGCAGTAAAAGATACATATGTGATTTAAAAAATTATCTGAATTACCTGATGCCATTGTTAGAATGAAGTTCTAGCTTTAATATTTTGCAAAATAGTTCTAGAAGCAGCAGGAGAGGCTGAAGGAGGATGGGAGTCACCCACATGGTACAAGTACAGGTATTCGCTAAAGCATTTTATAGAATCCCCATAATAACTCTGTGAGGTAAGATTACTAAGGCTTGGAGATGTCAAAGAACTTGCCATAAGATACGAAGCTAGAAAATTATAAGGACTGAACTTTTGAATCCAGGTATGTTTGACTCTAAAACCTCAATTTTGGCTAAACATATGGGAGGATTTTCAAACTTTATGCATGTCTCATTGAAGAACATAATCCAGGATGAGATCAACAAATGACAGTTGACTGTCCTGAAATTCAGGGTTTAGAATTTTAATTTGTTGAAAATTAGAAATTCTTTTAGAATTGTATATATGTAGTTTGGTTATAAGAAGTAAGTGGCATGGTTTTGTTCTTTTTTTAAAAAAAATGTTTATTTTTGAGAGAGAGAGAGATTGCTTGCACATGCAAGCAGGAAAGGGACAGAGAGGGAGACAGAGGATCCTGAGGGGGCTCTGTGCTGACCGCACAGGGCTCAAACCCATGAACTACAAGATGATGACCTGAGCCAAAGTCAGATGCTTAACCCACTGAGCCACCCAGGCGCCCCGGCATTTTTTTGTTCTTTAGGATTTGTCATCATTATGATAATAATTTGTTCACATAATTTAAATGACCAAACTCTTCAAGCATATACTTTTATTTTTTGCCTATGTTTTGCCATTGGAGAGTCCTTTCTTTGAAGTCCCTATTTAACCATATCTGGGGCTCTGTATTTTGTAGTACTGCTCAAAGAGGCTTGCTGAGAAAAGACACAAACAAGCCACTGCAGACCTCAGTATTCCCCCCTCACGTTTCTGCTCTTGCCCCAGTCTTTTCACTTGGAAAATAGGTGTTAACTTTCTATTACTTATTCCCTTACTAAGATTCATCTGTTAAATTATGAAATAGCTAATGTCTTAATTATGAATCTCATTAATATTGCAGAGGAGAACAGGCAAGAGGTTTGATTCAGGGTAAAATGAGTTTCTCTTTCTGTGTAATTCCCTGGTCCATCTCCTTTTTCCACATAGTGGTCTGGATAAACAACCTTTGAACAGGCAGTTAGAGCTACATAAGGAAGGAAAGAACACTGCAACTGATAGACACTTATTCGTTTTAAAGTCTGTCAATTGGAACATTTGGCTTCTCTGTTTAATAATATAGCCTTTTACCCTTTTATTGACTCAGGCTCTAATCTATCTATTTGATGCCATTCTGCACACCTGATTTTTTAGAACCAGATATAAGTTCAGAGGAATCTGTCTCCACTGTAGAAGAACAAGAGAATGAAACTCCACCTGCTACATCTAGTGAGACAGAGCAGCCAAAGGGAGAACCTGAGAACGAAGAGAAGGAAGAGAACAAGTCTTCTGAGGAAACCAAAAAGGAGTAAGGAGTTATGCCTTCTTGCTATTTAAAATTGAAGACTGTGTAAAAGGACTGTAGATCAGATTGTTTTAAAGGATTGTATCATTGGTTTATGCTAGATGTTTGCTACTTACTTGGATTTACTTTTTAGAATTACTGTTTGAAATAGGTTTATTATATAGTTCTATGGCCTATTAGAGCTTGTAGCTCTTACAACAATGGTTTGAATAACCCAAAATTCATTGCTTTTGCCTTTGAAACTTTTTTTTGTGTACTTAGGATTCATTATGGGAGTGTCTCATATTTTAATCATTGACATAATTTCAATAAGAAATGAAACATGACTCTAAAAATCTGACCTGGGAAACACTTGACCATTTTATTCCTACCTATACCTTTGCGAGTTGTTTTTATATGTTTATGTTAGAAAACATTAATCTGTATCAGCCATTGCCAGAGTCACCTAAAAATGTGTACATTTGGACGGTGACTTTGAGAATCTGAAAGCAAAATTTGCTACTGATAATTTGTACAGTGTGGTGGAAATTCTTTGTTAATTTGAAGAGGGCTTTTTTGTTTGTTTGTTTTTTGCAGGATAACTGGTTGCATTCTTCTCGTAATTGGTCAGAACAGTTAGGAATTACATTTAAAATAAAAGAGTAACTCAGTAATAACTATACCTTCTAGGTGTAATCCTCAAGGAATCCTTTATCCCAGCTTTATAGGTTTAAGTTCTGTGGAATTTTTAGCAGCTACCCTATATTTTAGTTGCATGGGGTACTGTTATGATTATTTAGAATACATTTGTATAATGCTTTATGGCTCACAAAATTGTTTTTATGAACATAATCTCATAATTCTTGCAACAACCTTATAAAATGTTTTATATTACTATTTTACAGCTGAGGAAGCTGAGATTCAGGTCAGTTGGCTAAAGTCTTACAGCTAGGAAATGTTAGAGCAAAAACTCAAACCCAGGTCTTCTGACTTCAGAGCTTGAGTTCTTTTCACTGTGCTAAATTACACCTGTTGTAGTTATTAGAATACATTTTAAAATTCTCATTTCTTTCATGTGCTGGTCCTTCATACCAGTGCTAATTTATATGACTTCTCTCCCCTGTACCTAAGAGAAAACACCTTTTTGGTTCATTTACAGTATCCAATTTTTAAAAAAGGTTTTATTTTGTCAAACTTTGCTTATTTTATATATCACTTTAGTGTGGAAGTAAATTAAAACATTAATTTTTATCCCTCTCTTGTCTATTCTTCTTTCTGACTTTATACCTCTTTCTGGAGAGTTTACCTTGCATAATAACAATTCTTTGTTTTAAAGTGAGAAAGATCAGTCTAAAGAAAAGGAGAAGAAAGTGAAAAAAACAATACCTTCCTGGGCTACCCTTTCTGCCAGCCAGCTAGCCAGGGCCCAGAAACAAACACCGATGGCTTCCTCCCCACGTCCCAAGATGGATGCAATCCTAACTGAGGCCATTAAGGCAAGTTTTTATTACAAGCAGTTCATCTTAGATTTATTCTGTTTGTCTTTTGGTTATTTGAAAATGGCATATTCCTGTCCAGACATCAGAAATCTTGCTGTTTCCTAAAAGATACTGAAGTAGAAGAAAGCCATTGTGAAGTTCATGTGTTTTTTTGTTTTTGTTTTTGTTTTTTTGTTTTTTAAGAAAATCACATTTGGTGAGCATTGTTAATTTTTTAAATTCAAATTTACTATAGCAAGTATTTTTAATTTTAGATTTTTTTTTTTTTTACACTCATTTTATTGGTTAAGTATAGTATTTCTTTGAAGGCTGAACCTGTTAATTTATTCAACAAACATTTAAGGACTAACTAAAACTTCTCTGTGTCAGATAATCCTGCTAGGGATATAACAGAATAAAACAGGGTCATCTTTGCCTTTATGAAAGTCTGATTGTGACTGAGAGTAACGGAATAGCATAGAGGATTTTATCTTAAAAAGATACACTATCTTAAAAAAAAAATTTTTTTTAAACGTTTATTTATTTTTGACAGAGAGAGTGCAAGCAGGGGAAGGCCAGAGAGAGAGGGAGACACCAAATCCTAAGCAAGCTCCAGGCTCCTAGCTATCAGCACAGAACCTGACATGGGGCTCAAACTCACAAACCATGAGATCATGACCTGAGCCGAAGTTGGACGTTTAACTGACTGAGCCACCCAGGCGCCCCAAAAAAGATTTACTGTCTTTAGGTTCATTTTTCAAATCTGAGTGTCTAATACTGGTAGTGGTTAGCTTTCCTACCTGAGCTATAAGAAACCTTCTTAGAAACCTTACTACTTTGTTTCATCACCAAAAATTCTCCTCCTTTATGACTTTTCTATAATCCATTGACTTCTATTAGCTTAAGGGTCCTCATGTAGGTTTCTTAATTTTAATTTTTAAGGGCATCTTTTTTTTGGGGGGGGGGTCTGTTTATTTTAGGACACCTAGGTCGTGCAGTTAAACATCTTGACTCTTGACTTTGGCTCAAGTCATGATCTCACGGTTTATGAGTTGGAGCCCCGCATCCCTGCTTGGGATTCTGTCTTTCCTGTCTGCCCCTCCCCCACTTGTGCACGCTCGTGCATACAAGTGGGGGAGGGGCAGAGAGGGTGGGAGAGGGAAAATCCCAAGCAGTGTCCATACTCTCAGCGCAGAGCCCATCGCGTGGCTTGATCCCACAAACCGTGAGACCATGACCTGAGCCAAAATCAATGCTCAACCTACTGAGCCACGCAAGCCCCTTGATTTTTAAGGTTATCTTCTAATCTGACCTTGCCTTTTTTGTGTAAGTTTTTCTGGTTACTTTTGCCATGTTAATTCACATGATGAGATGATAAGAGAAGCTAAGATAGGAGCCAAAGACACCCTCATTTTAGGGACCTTGTTGCTAGGATCTGAGTCAGAGTTGGGGAAAGGGGGATAAAAACCAATTTAATCAAGGATGGTATACATAGGAAGGGGCAGCCTAGTGGTCATTCTCAGAATTTGAGAAGACAGCACTGACATATAAACTGGAAAAGAGTTTGTCTTTAGACCTCTCCCTGCATTCTTCTTTTTTTTTTTTTTTCCTCCCTGTATTCTTTTAAGAGTGCTCTCAACTCCTTGAAACTTTCTTGGTCTAGATAGCTTGACTATGGTGAGATCTCATTTCTTTGTATAGCTTTTCATCAAGGTTTTCACTTCATGACCACTCAGCCTAAGTTTAGAGAAGCAGGGTCACAGTGAGGTTGGAGAAGGACCAAAATTTTAAATAGTGAAACAAAAAATTAGAACAGTATAAATTAGGTCTAAAGAATAGTTTGAATCTGATTGTGCATATTTGTACAAATGAGGGGTGGGTGGGTGTGTGTTCCATGCAGTGTAACAAATCATGATTTCAGACTACCAGAACCATTTTGTGAATCAAACAGGAGTCCTGATGTCTGCTTCCATCTCATTGTCAGTTTGGTGGAGCATGGAATTGTTTTAGCATTAGAGGGTTCTTTTCCGTTTGATTTTCTTTGTATTTTAAGATCAGGAGTAAACATCAGTGGTTTTGATAGGTCAGAAACATTTACTTGAAATAGGTGAACCATATTAACCCAACTTGTTTTATGTTCTGTAGTCTTTTCTGCTCCATCTGCCTGTGAATTTTTTTCTTTATTGTCAAAGTATATAAAATAAAATTCAACCAAGTGTTTTATCCAATGAGAATGAGTAAGTTCTCCATTCAGTTTATAGAGAAAGACAACACAGAAGTGGTGAACTAGCCCATTAGGTAAATAACAGATGCTGCTTACGTATGCTTCAAAATGTAAAGCACTTGAAAAAAATTTGCCACCTTCCTGACTTAATGACCTACTTGAGTCTTCCTTGGGCATTAATCAAATAGAATATAGTTAAATTGGATGGAAATGAAAGAGAGCATTTTAAATTGCAATTGAATGTCCTCATTGTTACCCAAAACTCTCCTTAAGATTTTGCCATTTATAAAACCAGTTTTATGCCATTTATTCAGATTATCTTTGTTTATCTTCTCTGCTGACATTTGCATAAAGCCTAGAGAGAAACATTGGTCCTGGTGTGCTAAAGCTCATTCCATAAAATGAGCCAGATCTGTAATCCTGCAAGTAATAGAAATGTTCTATTTTTTTTTTCATTTTAATGCTAAAGATCTGTCTTCTAAATACAAAATAGAATTAAAATAGAAAGAGGTTCTTCCTTGACACACAGAATGTTGTTCTTCACATGTTGTGTCTTCTCTTTGCCTGGTTTGAACTAAAGTAAAATTGTTGCAAAAATATTGTAATTCTGTATTTCTCCACAGCCATGATGAACTGAAGTTACCTGAAATACTACTCATTCTTCCGTGCCATTTTTATCATTCATTATCAAGTTCATCTCCAAAATAGTTTATTTTGAAAACATGTGTCAGATTCTCTGTCTAATGAAAACAGCTAGTGTAAAGTAATATGCGTGTTTCGGTAAATCTGTTTTCTAGGCATGCTTCCAGAAGAGTGGTGCATCAGTGGTTGCTATTCGGAAATACATTATCCATAAGTACCCTTCTCTGGAGCTGGAGAGAAGGGGCTACCTCCTTAAACAAGCACTAAAAAGAGAATTAAATAGAGGTGTCATCAAACAGGTATTAAACAATTGTTGAGGATAAGATCATTTCAACATGTAATAGCTGTAAGTCCATAATAACATTTAGGCTTTTTGTCTTTTTTTTTTTTTTTTTTTGTAAAAATATAAATTAACATGATGATGAAATGTTTAAGCATGGCCTAGTTTTATTATTTGAGACTAGGTTTCAGATCACTGGTGCCAGTTACCTTTGATAAGTTAACTGTTCTGGAGAGCAGAAGCAATATGATAGCATAATTGTTTTCTAGTGCTGCTTGTACTTCTAATTGGATTTTCTTTGGGGGCCCCTTGTGCTTGAGATCATGTACTGAAGATGAGAGGTGGGGTTAAGGAATTCTTTTATTGCAGCAGCAAAAAAGAATTGCTCTCGTCTTGCATTTGTTAGTTTTAAAGTCTACCTTATGACTAGACTTGTTACCATTATAAATTTGTAAATAGGTTCATCTTAACAGTGTCTAAAATTATTGAAGCTTGTTAGGAGCATTAGAGAAGCCTGAGTAAATTGAGACTAGTACTAAAACCAGTATTGATTTCGGGCATAAATCTACGTTATTTTGCCTAGTACATCAAAACATTGCTTAGAAACATAAAAATTTTAAGTTGGAATGGAGTGTATCTTGCCTAAATTTTCTTCAAAGGTTCAGAGGGATGAAGTAATTACCACAATGCCATGGTAGTGGCAAAAATAGTTCAAAGGACCTAGTTCATTGCATTCTGAGAGTCCCGTTGCCTTTCTTCCATACCTTTCTGCACAATCTGATGAACACAGAATTCTGTGCCATTCAGGCATTTAAATTCTGCTTAGGAACTTCCAACAAGTACTTCACTCCACAAATACAAATTGTTCCTGTGTGCCAGGTGCTTGGGGGCCCATCAGTGAGTAAAGCAGATTTCTGCCGTGGAGCTTACGTTATAGTTTTCTCAAAATGTTGTATAACTGATGTTTATATGGCCTTTGTAATGGTCTCTGACTGAAAGGTATTATCTAACCAGTGTAATTAGAGCCAAAGATCTGTCCTCAATCATAGTGTATGTCAGCATAATTGATGAGCTGGCTTCGTGTTTTTCTTTACGAAATATAGTTTATGACCTATTCTTGCCTCATAGGCTGAACCTCATTTTGATGCTTAAACAACACTTTACAGGCTGAAAGTATTTCAGCTTGATTGCTATGTTCAAGATAGCATAAATAAAGCTAAGGTGTGGAGGACTCTGGTTAGTGTGAATCAGCTTTAAAGTTCTGTGAAAGTGCTTTGTAAACTGTGGAAACACGTGGTAAGACTTACACATACCATCATATGCAGTGGCTGTGAGTTAGATAACTGTCACAGGTGCAGTAATGCTCATGGGTGGTCTGGGAAGCACTATAGTTTGAGATCAGCGGTCCGTAAACTTTTGCCAGGGAGCAGTCTTCCTTTCAAGATAGAGATTTTCTCATTTTCCCCAAGAGATTATACCTTCTTTCATGCGGGGTGGATAGCTTATATATACTGTTAACCTGGTGTCACAATAGCATTCTTCCCCAGGTTCCTAGACGAGGGAACAAAAGCTCAGAGGCTTCATGGGGTTGTCCAATATTGAATGGCTAGATGGTACCATAAATGGGATTCAGTCCCAAGTCTTTTGATTAATCCATTGTTCTTTTTTCTCTGAAGAGTTGAACAACATTTTACATTAGTTCTTGTATCGTCATGCCCTGTACTTTGCTTAGTCTCATATAAAGTTATAAATATTAATACCAGGATAATTTAAAATAAAAATATTGGTTATCGCAACTAAAATTAATTTACCATAGGTAAAAGGAAAAGGTGCTTCTGGGAGTTTTGTTGTGGTCCAAAAATCAAGAAAAACACCTCAGAAATCCAGAAACAGAAAGGTAAGAAGTCTAAACCACAGTTTGAGCACTCTAAAACTACATCTCCTAAAATGACATTTATTGAGTGTTCACTGTGTGCCAGGCACTATGCAAAGTGTAGCCTTACTATTAAGGCCTGAAGAGGTTGTAAGTAATTTGCTCATTATCGCCCAGCTGGTGAGTAGAAAACAGTGTAAATCCAAGCAGTCGTCCCCCCACCCCTCCCCACCCCCCCCACCACCGAGCCCATGCACTTAACTGCCATATGTTGAATTATTGGCAACTGTATGAATTATACTTCTTTTAGTGAAACCAATCTGTTATAAACGAAAAGGGACATATATGAGTACATCTTTACCCAATATTAGACCCCAAAACTATATTCAGAGCCAGTTTTTCTTTTTCTTTTTCTTTTTTTCTTTTCTTTTCCTTTTTCTTTTTCTTTTTCTTTTTCTTTTTCTTTTTCTTTTTCTTTTTTTTTTTTTTGTAAATGTTAACACTTCTCCTTAAGACACATAATTTCATTTGTGGAAAGTATAATACTTTCCATAATAAAGTGAAATACTACTAAATATAACTAATATAAAAATATATAAATAAATAATAAATAATAATTATAAAATATTAATAATAAAGTGAAACATTCAGTATTTTCCCCATGTCAGTAACTGAAATCGTGACTGTTCCTCTACAGCTGTGTTTTTGCAACTCTGAAAGTTTTTGTACATTTTTTCTACAACTTTGAAACACTTTTGAAATGAACTTCTGTGCAGTGCTTTTTGGTGCTGCATGGTCTTTATTCTGTTATTGAAGGGTAGGAATAAACTAAGACTTTTAAATAAAGTCTACCATTCCTTTTCATTTTTATACTTTTTTTTTTTTTTTAACATTTATTTATTTTCAAGAGCCAGAGAGAGAGTGTGAGTGGGGGAGGGACAGAGAGAGAGGGAGACACAGAATCTGAAGCAGGCTCCAGGCCCTGAGCTGTCAGTGTAGAGCCCTACACGGGGCTTGAACCCCCCGACTGTGAGATCATGACCTGAGCCAAAGTTGGACACGCAACTGACTGAGCTACCCAGGTGCCCCTCATTTTTATACATATTTTTAACTCTCAATCTGAATTTCATAACTCAAAAGAGTTGCCACACAAGTGCCATCGTGCCCCGTAGTATATTTGTTTGAATGTGGAAAAAAGTGATAGTTTAGCACAAGTTAAATTATCAATCAATTTAGGAAAGCCCTTGAGTTGAATACAGAAGCATTTGAACAGAAAACTCTATATTCTTTAATGATGATAATTTTTGGTAATATATTTCAGAATAGAAGCTCCGCAGTGGATCCAGAACCACAAGTAAAATTGGAGGATATCCTCCCGTTGGCCTTTACTCGCCTTTGTGAACCTAAAGAAGCTTCCTACAGTCTCATCAGGAAATATGTGTCTCAGTATTACCCTAAACTTAGAGTGGACATCAGGTATGAGCCGTTGGCCTGTACTTCAAAGCACAGTTGTCTGTGTTATTCCCTTAGCCTCTTTTTCATGAGAAAGGTGAAAGTAAATATTCAAAAAGGATAACATTTAGCTGAGCTAAGGATAAAACCTTTTTTTGTGGGTTTTATTTATTTGTATTTTATTTTATTTTTTAAAGTTTATTTGGTTTGAGAGGGAGAGAGAGCATGGCCCGGGGAGAGGCAGAGAGAGAGAATCCCAAGCAGACTCCACCCTGTCAGCACAGAGCCTGACAAGGGGTTCATACTCCATGAACTGTGAGATGATGCCCTGAGCCAAAATCAAGAGTCAGATGGATGCTTAACTAGCTGAGCCACCCAGATGCCCTTGGGCTTTATTTTTTGTCTTGTTATATTTTCTTTTTCATATCTCCATTGTAGTTTCTTTCTGAAAACAAAAACAAAAACACAAAAAACACCTACATGTTAACTCTTACAAGACCTTGGTAGAATAATTCTTTCACTGCGTCAGCTGTTAGAACATTCAGCATTAAACTCAATGTCCTCTCAGCTTTCATTGTTAAAAAAAAATTTTTTTTTTTAATGTTTATTTTTGAGAGAGACAAAGCATGAGTAGGGGAGGGGCAGAGAGAGAGGAAGACACAGAATCCAAATCAGGCTCCAAGCTATCAGCACAGAGCCCAATCCCATGAACCACAAGATCGTGACCTGAACTGAAGTCAGATGCTTAATGAACTGGGTCACCCAGGCGCCCTAGCTCTCATTATTTTTTTAATTTTAATGTTTTTTTTTAAATTGTGTTAAAATACAGATAAACAAAATTTACCATCTTAACCATTTTTAAGTGTACAGTTGAGTGATATAAAATACATTCATGATGTGCTACCATGAGCACCATGTATTTCCAGAACTCTTCATCTTGTAAAATTGCAGCTCTGTACCCATTAAATAGGAAATCCCTTTCCCCCTTGGCCACCACCTTTCTGCTTTCTGTCTGTATGATTTTGGCTGTAAGTACCTCATGTAAGTGGAGTCATGCAGTCTTTATCTTTTTGTGACTGGCTTATTTCATTTAGCACAGTGTCCTCAAAGTTTATCCTTATTGTTGCATGTTAGAATTTCCTTCCTCTTTTAGGCTGAATAGTACTCTTTTGCTGTATGTACTCCATTTTGTTTATTCATCCTTCTGTTAATGAACGCTTGGGGTTTCACGTTTTGGCTCTTGTGAATAATGCTGCTGTGAACACTGATGTACTAATACTTCTTTGAAACCCTGCCTTCAGTTCTTTGGGGGTATATACGCAGAAGTAAAACTGCTAGATGAAATGATGATTCTAGTTTTTAGTTTTTTTGAGGAACTGCCATACTGTTTTCCACAGTGACCATATCATTTTACTTTCCTACTGACAGTATACAGAATTTCTGATTTCTCCATATCGTCACCAACCTGTGTGTGTTTGTTCGTTTAAGTTTTTTACTTATTTATTTTGAGAGACAGAGCTAGTGGCGAAGGGGTAGATAGGGAGAGAGAGAGAATCCCAAGAAGGGAGAGAATCCCTGCGCAAAGCCCAATGTGGGGCTCAAACTCACAAAACTGGGAGATCATGACCTGAGCTGAAACCAAGAGTCTGACACTTAATTGACTGATCTACCTAGGTGCCCGTTTTTTGTTTGTTTTGTTTTTAGCCATCCTTAATGGGTGTGAGGTGATTGATACGCATTTCTTTTAAGTTTTTGTTTTTTGAGCTAGAAAGTGCAAGTTGGGGGTAGGCAGGGCAGAGAGGGAGAGAGGATCCCAAGCAGTCTCTGCACTGTCAGCGCGGAGCCCATGCAGGACTTGAACCCATGAATTGTGGGACCATGACTTGAGCTGGAAGTCGGATGCTTAACTGAGTGAGCCACTCAGGTGCCCCCACATTAAACTCTATTTTATTAATTTAGAGTTTGAAACATAAGAGAATTCAGGTTTCTGTAAACCTCTAGAGAAAAATAATGTAATATCCTAATTTAAACATTTAATGTAAAATTCTGGCAGAATTTTGGTAGTAATTCAGTTCTAAAAAGTTGCCACATAAAAATATCTACACTGATCATTGAGACATTTGTGCAGATACATTAATTTGTTTAAATTTGTAATTCACAGAGTTTGTGTTTTGAGTGTGTTTATGTGAGATCTTTGTTATGATGGATGACTTTTGGAAAATTGTCTTTAATCCAGTGATTTCTACAGATTATTTTTATATCGAATGCATATTGTCTTGATATTGTTCAGTAACAGTATTTACTTGCATTACTGAGGGAAGCAGTTAGAATTGCTGAGGCTTTAGCCCAGAAGCCACATTTTCAGAAAAGCACTTAGTGGTCTTCAGAGTGCCCAAGGAGAGTCAGTGAAATAGTGCAAAAGAAAAGGGAATCATAGAAGCACAAAGTTTGAAATTAATGTCCTGGTTTTTGTATGCTTTTTCTGCCCTGAGTGTGACCCACATATACAACCGTGAGCTAGAAATGCATTTAAATACACATTTCACTTTTCTCTCTCTTCTCTCTCTGGTGACTGGAGACCATTATCTTCTCCCAGCTTTTTCTTTCCTTGCCTTTCTACTGTACTCCCACCAGACAAGTTGTTGATAGCAGTGTAACTTCGTTACATGTCTAATCTTTATGAACATTTCTGATCTTACGTTGAAACAATATTTTCCTGATAATAGATGGGTTATCAACTCATAGGTGATAATGAACCTAGAGACCTTTTCCTGTGACCTTGTTAACAGTAACTTTTTTTTTTTTTCTTTCTCCGTTTACTTCTCTAAAACTATTGATTTTCTCTACCACTGACTGTCAGGGAGTCCTGTCATACATACAATTAACATGACAATTTGGCCATACTTAATTTTAATTTTAGTTTTTGAGAGGGGGGTGGGTGGGGTACACAACTGACCAAGGGGCAGAGAGGGAGAGAGAGAAGCGGGGCTCACCTAAAGCAGTAGGGCTCAAGCTCACCTGATGTGCTGGTCTGTTCTATTTATCCCACACCTCCATCTAATCTGTAAGCAGTTACTTTGGATTTGGTATTAGGATATATCCATAAACCTCTTCTCATTACCTCCACTGTTACTACTGTTCCAAGCCACCATCATCTCTCAGTTGTTTTAGAGCAATGACTTCCTAACTCCTCTCATGCTCCCTCTCCTTCAGTCTGCTCTTAACCTAGCAGTGAGGGTGAAACTTGTAAAAATGTAAGTTAGATCGTATCGCCTTGCTACTCAAACCTTCCTGTGGCTTCCCAGCCCCCTTACAGATAGAGCCAGTGTCTCTAAAATGGTATGTGACATTACGCTTCCATTGTGTCTTTGACCTAATCTCCTACTACTTTTCTCTCACTTAGCTGGCCTCAGAGTCTGTATGCTTGCTGTTCCCTTTGCCTGGCTGGTTTTCCCCATAATCTACTTTGCTCACGCCTTCACTCCTCTCAGGTTTTTACTCTGATGTCCTCGTTAGAGTGCCTTGACCCTGCCTTGACTGCCTTCCTTTTTTGTAATTGTTTTATTTTGGAAACTTTCAAACATACACATAAATGTAAAGAGAACAAACCATCGTACTAACATTTCCGACAAAATCCTAAGCATTATCCAATACATAGGCCATGGTCACATGTCCCCAGTTGTCTCCAAAGTGACTTGTTAAAGTTAGTTTATTTTTGAGAGAGAGGGAGTGGGGGAGGGGCAGAGAGAGAGAGGGAGAGAGAGAATCCTGAGCAGGCCCCATGCTGTCATCGCAGAGCCCAACGAGGGGCTCCATCCCACAAACTGTGAGATCATGAATGACCTGAACCAAAACCAAGAGTTGGATGTTCAACCAATGGAACCACCCAGGCACCACCAAAATGACTTCTTATAGTTGGTTTGTTCCAGTTAGTGTCCGTACCTGGCTTGTACACTGCATTTGGTTGATGGAACCACCTAAATTCCATTTGCAACCTTTCCCTCCTCTCCCAGCATTCAGAATTCTACTTCTCTGTCTTACTTTTCTCCATAGCGCTCATCACATTCTAACACATACTGCATCTGCCTGGCCTTTTTTCTTTCTTTTCTTTTTTTTTTTTTTTTAAGTTTATTTATTTATTTACTTTAAGTGTATTTATTTTTGACAGAGAGTGCAGGCATGAGTTGGGGAGGGGCACAGAGAGAGAGAGGGAGACACAGAATCCGAAGCAGGCTCCAGGCTCCAGGCTCCAAGCTGTCGACACAGAGCCGGACGCGGGGCTCCAACTCACGAACTGTGTGAGATCATGACCTGGGCCGAAGACAGACGCCCAACCATCTGAGCCACCCAAGCGCCCCAAGTTTGTTTATTTTTGAGAGAGAGAATCCCAAGCAGGCTCCACACTGTCAGTGCAAAGCCTGATGTGGAGCTCAAATTCATGAACTGTGAAATCATGACCTGAGCTGAAATCCAGAGTCACATGCTTAACCAGCTGAGCCATCCAGGTGCCTCTGCCCGGTTGTTTAAAACTACCTGTCTACCCCATTAAAATGTCAGAATCTTGGGGGCGCCTGGGTGGCTCAGTCGGTTAAGCGTCCGACTTCAGCTCAGGTCACGATCTCGCGGTCCATGAGTTCGAGCCCCGCGTCGGGGTCTGAGCTGATGGCTCAGAGCCTGGAGCCTGTTTCCGATTCTGTGTCTCCCTCTCTCTCTGCCCCTCCCCCGTTCATGTTCTGTCTCCCTCTGTCTCAAAAATAAACTTTAAAAAAAAAAAAAAAAGTCAGAATCTTGAAGACCAGGATTTAAAAAAAGATTTTTTTTTTGAATGTTTATTTCTTTTTGAGAGAGAGACAGCATGAGCAAGGGGCGAGCAGAGAGAGGGGGAGACACAGAATCCGAGCCAGGCTTCAGGCTCCTACCTGTTAGCACAGACCCCAACGTGGGGCTCACACTCATGAACCACGAGATCATGAACTGAACTGAAGTCGGACACTTAACCAACTGAGCCACCCAGACACCCTGGCCAGGAGTTTTATCTATATTGTTCACTTCCGTTTCCTCCACGCCCTAGCACACAGTAGATGGTCCATAAATATTAGTTGAATGAGCAATTGAATGCCTGTGGGCATTTCACCTGGCCACTCCACAAAGAGTGTTCGTCCCAGAGTGTGTGAGATGAGGCACATGTTTCTGCTCCTGTATACTAGCGGCTGTAGAGCTTGTGGTAAAAAGCACAGACTTTGAAACCAGACCCCTTGGGTTTAAATCCTGATTCTTTCACTTTCTAGCTCTGTATCCTTGAGTAATTTCCCTGTGTCCCAGTTTCCTAACTGATAAACAGTGTATCAGTAAGGTTGTTACCAGGCGTACGTCTCCTAGTACATGTTAAGCACTTATAACAGTGCCTGGCACATAGTAAGTGCTCAACTAATGCTAATATTAGTCTCTGTTCCAATATAATTCTCATGGTATGAGCATTACACCATGCTAAATAGGATTCTAATTTCAAAGACGTTTTTTTGAGAGACTATGTGCACACATGTGCAAGCAGTGGAGGGACAGAGGGAGAGGAAGAGAGAACCTTAAGCAGGCTTCATGCCCAGTGTGGAGCCTGACGCAGGTCTCCATCCCACAAACTGAGATTATGATCCAGGAGTTGGATACTCAACTGACTGAGCCACCCAGGTGCCCCAACGGTATTTTTAAAAATTTTTATTTATTTATTTTGAGAGAGGGAGAGCGAGTATGAGTGGGGGAGGGGCAGAGAGAGAGGGAGAGAGAGTATCCCAAGCAGACTCTGTGCAGTCAGCCTGATGACGCAGGGTTCGATTTTATGAACATTGAAGTCGTGACCTGAGCAGAGATCAAGAGTCAGATGCTTAACTGACTGAGCTACTCAGGCATCCCAGTGTTTTTTATATAACATGCAAGTTTCTTCTGTATTTGATAACAATGATTTTTTGCAAATCTGAATTAAAAACTGGATATGTTGGATTTACATAGAGACTTTGAGTTCACTCTAAGATACCTTCAGAAACTTTCAAGGGTAGTTCTGTCACATGGCATTAGAAATCACTGTGTGTGATGTAACTTCTTTATACTCTTTTTTTTCCTCTTCCCACACCAGTATAAGAACATAGCCCAAATTCAGTTGTATGCCCTATACTTATCTCTGAACTCTTTAATTTCTTTGGTAACCCCTTAGATTCTTAAACATTTTCAACTCTGAGCAATTTCAGGCATCTTGTGATCTTCTTAATTCCATTTATGCATTTCTAACAGACTGATGGAACGCTCTCAGAATCCTTGTTGCTATCAGTTGCTTTTTTGTTCTTCATCCCTTACTTCTGATTCTCTCTGCACATGGCTTTCATTTATATATGTCTCAATGCAGACCACCTTTCTCCATGGTTGAGTAACATGGCCATCAACAATTACCCATGATTTTCTGCTTCAAACTAAACTGGTCTGATTATCTAATTAAAAACAAAACCTGTTGGGACACCTGGATGGCTCGGTTGGCTAAGTATCCGACTCAATTTTGGCTTAGGTCATGAACTCACATTTCTTGAGTTTGAGCCCCATGTTGGGCTCCACCCTGACAGTGCAGAGCCTGCTTGAGATTCTCTCTCCCTCCCTTTCTCTGCTCCTCTCCTGCTCGTGTTCTCCCTCTCTCTCGCTTAAAATAGATAAACTTAAAAAAGAGAACATGTTATAATAATAAAAAGTTCCTTGAATTTGTATAGGGCTTTATAAAACCCTTTTGTACATTGTTTTCCATATTTCTCAAAATAGACTTAAAAATATATATTCCTACCTCAATTTTGCTGATAAAAATCTTAGGGTTACCTGGCTGCTCACTGGTAAAATCAGAACTTCATTTTTTTTAATAAAAAAAATTTTTTTTTTTTTTTTTTTTTTTTGAGAGAGAGAGCGAGCATGTGTGCTTGGGAGAGGCAGAGAGAGAAGGAGACGGAGCATCTGAAGCGGGCTCTGCGCTGAGAGTGGAGAGCCCGATGGTGGGGCTTGAACTAATAAACTGCAAGATCATGACCTGAGTTGAAGTCAGGTGCCCAACCGTCTGAGCCACCCAGATGCCCCCTCCCCCCCGTTTTGTTTTTCAATATGATACTTGCTTTTTCCACTGTTCTGGGCTGTCTTATATTGGAAAGTGCAGGCATAGCATAGTGAATAAGAATGTAGAATCTGGAACCAGACTGCCCAAATTTGTACTGGTTCTTCCCCTACCTAACTGTGTGACTTTGGAAAAATGACTTTTCTGTGTCACTCAGCTTTTCTCCATTTGTAAAGTATGGGGAATAATAGTACCTATTTCTTGGGTTTGTTGTATTATCTGGTTTATTCCACACATATGAAATATTTTGAATAGCACTTAGCACTATAGTGAGTGCAAAATGGTGTGACATAGACTAAATTTTTCAGAACAGGGAGCTATGCCTGGGAGTTAACAGTAAGTTAAAGAGATGGGGCATGATTAGGTATAGAAGAGTGTAGAATTTAGATGGATGGTAGAATGACATTCTTACAATTTTTTTTCAGTGTTTATTTTTTGAGAGAGACAGAGCACAAGTGGGAGAGGGGCAGAGAGAGAGGGAGATGCAGAATCTGAACCAGGCTCCAGGCTCTGAGCTGTCAGCACAAAGCCTGATGTGGGGCTTGAACCCACAAACCGTGGAATCATGATCTGAGCCACAGTCGTATGCTTAACTGACTGAGCCACCCAGGCGCCCCAGTAGAGTGGCATTCTTTAAGAGCTTCATGAGAAAATTTCAGAGACAGAAGTTAGCATTCTTTTTTGGGAACTAAAAGGAGACCGGGTCTGACTGCATCTAGACTAACAAGGAGTAGGATCACGTCATGGAAGGCTTTGAAGCTGGGTTGAGGCTTTAGGACCTGACACCTGATCAGTTGATTAACACCGTAAAGGTGGCTTCCGTAGGTGTATTGACCTAGTTGTGGTATGCATTATGAAGACAGAAAGCACAGTGCCCAGAAGGGAGGGCATGGTGGCTTGTCCTAAGGTTATGGCAGTGGTAAAAGAATGGGCCAGTCTCAGAAGTTTTGAAGCAGCTGGTAAGTATGGTTTTACTAGAAGATAGAGGAATGAATGACAGAATTCTGTGACTTCTAAAAGCCCAGACAAAGTATGTGTTGGCATAAAGATTGCTGAGAAAACAGAAATGTTAGGAAGGGAACCAGTTTAACTGATCGCTGCATTCTTGGAGCATCTGAACCTCGGTTAAGGCAGTTCTTCTCACTGGGGTGTCAGTGTTTTACTTTGTGATCCCCCATTGGAGATCAGTCTTTAAGCAGTCTGCCTTACAGAGCAACTAATGGGAAACGTGTTTGACAATTAAGTCATTCCCTCAGTTATGTTCCCAAAGCTCTATATGTGTACTTCAACCCTGATCCTTCTCATTCTTTACAATGATTATTATATATTCATCATCTCTTAAATTCCTTGAGTTTAGTGACCAGATCTATGTGTTTATCCCTGTATAACTGTAATAAATACTCAGTAAATGTTTGTGGGATGAGGGACTTGAAGTGTGGTATGTGTGTGTTTGAGGTTGTGGCATAAATCATATTCCTCCTAAATGGAATATACTGGCTTAGAAATATTTTCATTGTGAGTTTTCTTTAGTTGGGAGTGTCTTCATTTGGAGTATCAGGGATGTACAAGATTTGATAGGCTAGTTCCCACTCTTTAGCATCCTATTAGATCATGGCATCCCCTCTATTATTCCTCCCTAAGCATACAGATGATGTCATGAAAAACTAGTGTCGGCTCAACCTGCAGTGCTTAGTGGTTAGATAAAAATTTTAAATTTCTTCTCCAAAGAAAAATATCAGCGTGAAGCACCTCAAATGATAGTTTGGCCCTTGTAATTCTGCCTCTCGACTGGCTGCCCTGCCGATCTTTATTCGTCAACGCAGTAACTAACCAGTTTCAAGCCACTCACCTCAGATTCTTACTGGGTGCTCTTCTAGTAATTCTTGAGAATGATGACAGAACACACCAGGCTTGTAGATTATGATCCACCCTTTCTTCAGATGTCCTGTTGTTGGCCTGAATGCATAGCTTTCCATTTGATTGTCTTCTTCCCTACCGCAGCCCCTTTTAAGCCCAAAGTCAATTTGATTGGTTTGTGCCTGCACCTAAGGTTCCCCCCGCTCCCACCTCTGAGACTACACCTTGACAGGACAGTCTTGCACTTGTTCTTATGTTTTTTGGTTTCTTTAGAATTTTTTTTTTTAAGTTGATGTATTTTGAGAGAGAGAGAACAAGTGGGGTAGAGGCAAAGAGCGAGGGAGAGAGAGAATCTCAAGCAGGCCCAGAACTGTCAGCGCAGAGCCTGATGTGGGGTTCAGACCCATGAACTGTGAGATCATGACCTGAGCTGAAACAAGAGTCAGCTGAAACAAGATTTTATTTTTAAGTAATCTCTACCTCGCCATGGGGCTCGAACTCACAGCCCCAAGATCAGGAGTTACACAGTACACCATCTGAGCTGCCAGGCACCCCTCTGTTTCTTCTTTCTTGCCATTTGGTTTTGATGACCTAGTATTGTTGGTTTGTGTTTTGTCTTAAACTGTAACCCTCTTAAGACAGAGACATTATGTTAAGAACAACCTTTTTTCTTTCCCAGGGAATTCTATTAGGCTAACTTCAGAGTTTGTAAAAAAATGTTTTCTGTTAATGTGTTACATACTTTTTAAAATACAGTATCTAGAAATTTTGCCTGTGAGAATTCTTGAGTTAGGTGGGACTTTAAACATACTCATGCTTTGTTTGATTACACAGTTTGGTTGCTGTTGTGGTAGAATAAATGGAAGGTGTTTGGAGTGCCCTAGAAGTTTGGAAATTGGTTCTGTATGGGACATGGTTTGTGTCTCCGGGTAATGACTTAACTGCTTTGCTTAAAGTAAAAAGAATGCCACTTGTTAAGGGTGCCAGTATTTTATTTATTATTGTCCATTTTAACAAACTACTACTACATCTAATAGGAATCAGAACTTAAGTTCAGGGGAAAACCCTGGATCTGTTTCTTCATATCTTTCTTCATTGATGTTTATCGGTATTTTGTTTGTTTGTTTGTTTTCTCTGCAGGCCTCAGCTGTTGAAGAATGCTCTGCAGAGAGCAGTAGAGAGAGGCCAGTTAGAACAAATAACTGGCAAAGGTGCTTCTGGGACATTCCAGGTTAGAGGCCAAGAAGGCTTGGTTGTAGAGAAATGACTCTCAAAAGTTTTGGTTTCAGGACCAACTTATACTCTAAAAATTCTTTGAGGACCCCAGGAGGTTGTTTTTATGTGGGTTGTACCATATTGGAGATTAAAACTGAGAAAAATTTTAAATATTCATTCATTTTTTTAAGAAGACATTTTACGTCAGCATAAATAACATTTTTTTGTGGAACAATAACTATATTTTTGGAAAACTTCATGAGGAGAGGTAATATTCATTAAAAATTTGCAAATTTTTAACGTCTTGCTTAAGAGAAGACAGCTGGTATCTGTCTTAACAGATATTTCAACATATTTTGTGTTACACCTTTGAAGAAAATTCACCTCACACACAGAAAAGTATGGAGTATTTTAAGATAATTTTCAAATAGTTGTGGGTATTATTCTTTGATACTGTACCAAAACTCAACAAATGGTGATTTTTTAAAGTAGCTTTATTGAAGTATGATTTGTATGCCATAAAATACACTCATTTTAAGTTACAATTTATAATTCAGTGATTTTTAGTAAATTTACAGAGTTGTACAACCATCACTACAATTCAGTTTTAGAACATTTCATCACCCAGAAAGATCTCTTGTGCCCGTTTGCAGTCTCTCCCCATTGTCCTCTGCACCCAACCTACTAATCGACTTTCTCTTTACATAGATTTCCCTTTTCTACACATTTCATGTAGATGGAGTCATACAATCTATCGCTTTTTTGGTTTGGTTTCTTTCACTTAGCATAATCTTCTTTGAGTTTTATCCATGTTGCAGCATGAATCAGTGCTTTCATTCCTCTTTATTGCCACATAGCATTCCATTGTCTGTATTTAACACATTCTGTTTACTCACAAATTGATAAACGTTTGGGTTATTTCCACTTTTTACTCTTACGATTAATACTGCCTATGAACCTTTACATCCGAATCTGTGCAAATACATGTTTTTATTTCACATGGATATGTAACTAGGAGGGTGGACTTACTGGACACTGTGGTCAATTTATGTCGTAAGAAACTGCCACAGTGTGTGCATCATTTTACATTCCCACCAGCAAAGTATAAGGGTTCCGGTGTCTCCACATCATTGCAAACACTTGTTACCGTCTTTTTTAGAATTCTAGCCATACTGGTGGATGTAGAGTGCTGTTTTGTTACGGTTTGGGTTGGCATTTCCCTAATGATTGCTGATACTGACCATCTTTCCTTGTGCTTAGTGGACATTTGTTTATCTTTTCTGGTAAAATGTCTATTTAAATTCTTTGCCTGTTTTTAAATTTGGGCTATTTGTCTTATTATTGAGATGTAAAAGTTATTAACTAGATTCAAGTTCCTCATTAGATACATGATTTGCATATATTTTCTCCTCATCTGTGGCCTGTGCTTTCACTTTCTTAATGGTATGTTTTGAAGTGCAAAGGTATTTAATTTTGATGAAGTCCAGTATGTCATTTTTTAAAATTGCTTCTGCTGTTGGTATTATATCCAAGAAATCATTGCCTAACTTAGGATCACAAGATTCACTCCTACATTCTTTTTAAGAGTTTTTAAATACTTTTAGGCTCTGTCCATTTTGAGTTTTGTTTATGGTATGAGGTAGGGCTATAAATTCATGTTCTTGCACGTAGATACCCAGTTGTCCTAACACTTTTTTTTTTTTTTTTTTTTTTTTTTTTTTTTTTTAATTTTTTTTTCAACGTTTTTATTTATTTTTGGGACAGAGAGAGACAGAGCATGAACAGGGGAGGGGCAGAGAGAGAGGGAGACACAGAATCGGAAACAGGCTCCAGGCTCCGAGCCATCAGCCCAGAGCCTGACGCGGGGCTCGAACTCACGGACCGCGAGATCGTGACCTGGCTGAAGTCGGACGCTTAACCGACTGCGCCACCCAGGCGCCCCTAACACTTTTTATTTATTTATTTAAAATTTTTTAAATGTTTGTTTATTTTTGAGAGGGAGACAGAGAACGAACGAGTGGGGGAAAGGCAGAGAGAGAAAGGGAGACACAGAATCCAAAACAGGCTCCAGGCTCTGAGCTGTCACCACAGAGCCCAGTGTGGAGCTCGAACTCGGGGACAGTGAGATCAACACCTAGGCCAGAGTTGGATGCTTAACTGACTGAGCCGTCCAGGCACCTCATAACACATTTATTTATTTATTTATTTATTTATTTTTAATTTTTAATTTTTTTTTTTAACGTTTATTTTTTGAGAGAGACAGAGCGTGAGTGGGGGAGGGGCAGAGAGAGAGGGAGACACAGAATCGGAAGCAGGCTCCAGGCTCTGAGCTGTCAGCACAGAGCCTGATGTGGGGCTCGAACTCAAAAGCTGTGAGATCATGACCTGAGCCAAAGTCAAGATGTTCAACTGAGCCACGCATGTGCCCCAACACTATTTATTTATTTATTTATTTATTTATTTATTTATTTATTAAAAAAATTTTTTTGTAATGTTTATTTATTTTTGAGAAACAGAGACAGCATGAGCGGGAGAGGGCAGAGAGAGAGAAAGGGAGACCCAGAATCGGAAGCAGGCTCCAGTCTCTGAGCTGTCAGTACAGAGCCCAACGTGGGGCTTGAACCCACGAGCTGTGAGATCGTGACCTGAGCCGAAGTTGGACGCTCAAACGACTGAGCCACCCAGGCGCCCCCCCAACACTTTTTATTTAAAAGATTATCTATTCCCCACTGAATTGCCTTGGCATCTTTATTTAAAAAAAAAAAAAAATGACCATACATATTAAGGATTTATTTCTGGACTCCTGGTTTTTCTCCATTGATCTATGTATGAATTCTTATGCCAGGATCATAGTCTTGATGACTGTAGCTTTGAAAGTTTTGTGCAAGTTTTCAAATTGGAAAATGTCAAAAAATGTAATTTTTAAAGAATATTTTAATTATTCTTAGTCTTGTGCATTTCCATATGAATTTTAGGATGCATTTGTTATTTTTCACACACACACACACACAAAACCCAGCTAGGATTTTGGTAGAGATTGCACTGAACCTATACATCAATATGGGAAGAATCGCTGTCTTTATAATACTGAGTTTGCTAGTTCGTGAACACTGATTGTCTCTTTATTTAGATCTTTAACTTCTCTCAGCAGCATTTTGTAGTTTTCAGTATATAGGTTTTACATTTAAGTTTATTCCTAAGTATTTTATTCTTTTCCACGTTACGGTGAATGGAAATATTTTCAAGATTGTTCATTGCTGACATTTAGAAATACAGTTGATTTGTCTGTTGATCTTATATCTGGCAACATTGCTGAACTCATTCACTAGTTCTAGTAGTTTTTTGTAGATTCCTTAGGATTTTTGTGGACTCCCTACGATTTTCTACATAGAGTCATGTCATTTGCAGATAAAGACCATTTTGTTTACCTTTCTCATCTGGCTGTTTTGTTTTGCTTTGCTTTGCTTTTTTCTTGCTTAATTATACTGAATAGCGAACCTCCAGTACAATGCTGAGAGCAGACATCCTTGTCTCATTCCCCTTATTAAAGGGGAAACATCAAGTCTTCGATCATTAAGTTAGCTGTGGGTTATTTATAAATGCCTGTTATCAGGTTGAGAAGATTTCTCCCCTATTACTAGTTTGTTAGATTTTATTATGAGCAGCTTTTGGGTTTGTAAAATGATTTTTCTGTGTCTCGAGATGAGCATGTGATCTTTGTCCTTTATTCTGTTAATACGGTGTATTACATTAATTGATTTTGTGCTAATTCCTTAAAGGTTAGTTGCCATGTGGAACCTAAAACCATATCTGTGAACCTCTTGTACTCTTGCCTTAAATCTTTGGGTCTGTCTTGAACTTGGAGCAGATGTTTTAACTGCATAATTTTATAACATGGTCATTTGGAAAATAGTGGTTCACTGAATCATGCAGATAATTAAAGTGTTACCACATTTCATCAAACAGTAACAAAAGTAATAGTACCCACCGATCTTATCAGAACAATATTTAAGTACTCAGAAATTACTAAGCTCACTGTAGTATATCCAAATGTTCCATGATTTAAATTTTTTCTTAAAAAGTTGCATTTTATGCTTGGCAACAAATACTGTTAGTTGTTTTCCTTGAAGGGAGAGGCTCATTTAATACATTTTCAAGAAAATGTCTACCAGATGCCCAAGTCTAAATAATAATTAACCATAGTGTATCTATTAGTCGTTCCTTCAAGTTAAGGAGTATCCCATGAAAAATGAAGCTAGTTCAGCTCACAACTCAGACCCTGGGGTGCTTTTCCTTGAGACCACCGTCATATCTCCACATGCAGTTGACATGCTTAATGTGTTCTTCCCATTTCATCCCATAAAATAACAGAAAGACATGTACTGGGATTGAGATTTAATAAGATAACTTTTGCTACTTCATTGAGGACATTCTTAAGTGAAATTGGCTTTTTTTTTTTTTTTTTTTTTTTTTTTTTTTTTAAACAAGCACATAGCAGTAAATACAGCAACTACTGGTACATTTTTGTGTCTCCGCCTTGATTTATGGTAAGGTATCAGCAGTTTTACCCACCATCGCTTTTCCACGATGTCACCACAGTGAAGAAGGCAAATCACGTCTTAGCATTATTATGAAAATAGTTTTGATCTTGCAGATCCTCTGAAAGAGTCTCAGGATCCCCAGTGGGTTTGTGGACCACTCTTTGAGAATCTCTGTTGTAGATCATACCTGAGTTTGTCCTTTTACTCTTTGTGCTTAATGGTGCTGATCTTTGTTCCCCATCCTTTTGTCCTTGGAATATGCTATGTCATTTTCTGTTGTATGATACCCTAAACAATTATCAAACTTTTCCTTTGCTATTTTCTTTACAGGATTAAAAAGGTTATTTATTATTTTTCTAACTACTCCACTTTTCAGATTGAGACAAGGAAGTATTCTCAAAACTGTCTTATTTATTTGGGACATAACAAGTTAACCTGCTTATTGGGATACAGCTGTCACTCTGTTTGAGTTAAGGGTAGCTGTTGCTCTGTTAGGTTGGATGGAGGGGTTAATGGAAAGAGAAAATATCCATAGGAGGGTTGGGACTCCTCAGTTAGATTAAATACCTGATGAGCGGGAAGAGAAAGTCCCTAACCTGACAATTTATTGTAAAACATATCTGTGCTAATGCAGGAACTCCGACCCACCTGGTGCAGAGGAGTCTTGTCTTGACCTGCTTTGGGAGAGTGTTGTCTTGATGCTTTTCTCTTCCTCCTTGGAAAACAGCTGAAGAAATCAGGGGAGAAACCCCTGCTTGGTGGAAGCCTGATGGAATATGCAATCTTGTCTGCTATTGCTGCCATGAATGAGCCGAAGACCTGCTCTACCACTGCTCTGAAGAAGTATGTCCTGGAGAACCACCCAGGGACCAATTCTAACTATCAAAGTAAGGCTCAGAGTTGTGTGCATTTAACTGGGATCGGGGGGGATTGCCTTGTAAACAGTTCTGGAGATCATGCTATTACAAAGCATTAACTGCTGACTGAAAATCAAGAGGGAACAACTTTACAAATTTATTATTTACAAAAGGAAAAAACAAATAAGCAAGGCTTATCCTTAATTTACAATGTCTGCTGAAGATCAGGATTTGATTTTACTTTACTATAAAGATTTTAGATAAATCTCTTGGTTCAGAATACCTCTCAAGTGTAGTATCTTTTTGCCTTTCTGAATGTCTACCAAACCATGTAATTTTCCCTTGAAGCCAAGCAGGTGTTTTAAAATGCTACTTATGTTGTTTCTTGTTGCCTTAAGCCCTAGAACAAAGAATACTTTTCTCAGGAAAGTGTCTTTACCCTGTCAGGTGGTGATTTGAGATTAAAAGCCTCACTTTAGCACTGTCATATCCAGGTTAACGAGGCTGTATATTTTCTTAGTGAACTACGAGAATAGGTATAGTGGTGTAGGGTAAGGAATATGGAAAATAAGTAACAAAATGCACACTAGGCTGTATTCTTTTGATTAAAAGTAATTTTGGGGGCGCCTGGGTGGCTCAGTCGGTTAAGCGCCCGACTTCGGCTCAGGTCATGATCTCACAGTCTGTGGGTTCGAGCCCCGCGTCGGGGCTCTGTGCTGACAGCTCAGAGCCTGGAGCCTGTTCCAGATTCTGTGTCTCCCTCTTTCTCTGACCCTCCCTGTTCATGCTCTCTCTCTGTCTCACAAATAAATAAATGTTAAAGAAAATTTTTTTTTTTTAAAAAGTAATTTTGAAGTCTTAATACTGACTTTTAACCTATGCAGTATGAATTTTATAATGTTATGAAGGAATGCTTTCCTTTTTTTAATGTTTATTTATTTTTGAGAGAGCATGTTTGCACACCTGTGTTCAGGGGAGGGGCCAAGGGGTGGAGAGAGAGTATCCCAAGCAGGCTCTGCAAACAGCACAGAGCCCCACAGTCCGCAGAGCCCGACACGGGGCTCGAACTCACAGGCCATGAGATCATGACCTGAGCCAAAATCAGAAAATGAACACTCAACTGAGCCACCAGGTGCCCCCGGTTTTGTCATCTTGATACTCTCCTAAATTATTTCTGAGTACATACAGGTATCCAATAGATGTTTGAATGAATGGAAATGAGAGATTAGTTTTAGGTTGGCTACTAATCATTTTTGCGTCACTGTAGGGCACGTCACTCACCACTCTGGGCTCCTGTTCTGCTTTCTCTGAAACGAGGAACTTGTCTTAATGGTCTTAATGGACTTAATGGTCAGTCTCTTGCCATGACAATTTACTCTTTTCGAATTTATGGGCACTTAATTGTTAAGTGAATTAGTTAACAATTCTGACCACAAAAATTTCAGTTAGCACATGTCACCTACTGTTTGACAGGACAGTAAATTTGTATATAAATGTTTGTGGTTGAGGGACTTATAAAATAGAATAACTTGGGGCACCTGGGTGGCTCGGTTGGGCATCTGACTTCGGCTTAGGTCATGATCTCACGGTTTGTGGGTTCGAGCCCCGCTTCAGGGCTCTGAGCCGTCAGCGGCTCTGAGCCTGGAACCTGCTTCGGATTCTGTGTCTCTCTCTCTCTCTGCCCCTCCCCCACTCATGCCCTGTCTGTCTCTGCCTCTCGAAAATAAATAAATGTTAAGAATTTAAAAAAAAAAAAAATTGTAGGTAACTTTCTTCATTTCTGGATTTTTTTATTCAGTGCATTTGTTGAAGAAGACTCTTCAGAAATGCGAAAAGAATGGATGGATGGAACAGATCTCTGGCAAAGGATTCAGTGGCACCTTCCAGCTCTGTTTTCCCTATTACCCCAGGTAAGCAGCCAGGCCATAATGTGAAGTGTTGGTGATTGTAAATTTAAAATCTTGGGCTTAACTGATTAATTTATTACTGTTTTACTTGAAAATAAAGATTACTTAAGGCAGTATTGTTTTAGAGCAAACACTTTTCATGTTAGAACTGGAGAATGTTGGCTACCCTGCTAGATCTTACTAGCCACCCATTCCTTAAAATCAAGCATGGAATTCTTTGAGATCATCGGCCGGTTATTTTTGTGTTCATTCTTTCTTTATTAAATAAATGATAATGACAAGATTATTAGAGAATTATGTATGTTTTCATCGTCACTCAAGGAGGGGAGAGCATTGGCTGCTTCCAATAACCCTAGTCTGCCCTCTCCATACTATAGAGATAGGGCCATTTCCTTGAAAATCTTTTTGATCTATACTTTATTTATGCACCAAACCAAAAAATGTATTGAGCACCTCCTTGGGGTCAAGCATTGTTCTGTGCACCTGTGCAATGGCCTTCTTATACTCTGATTTCTAGTAAAGTGCCATGACATGTACCACTAAAGCCCTATTTTAGCAAGAGTATAGTGTATTTCTTACATTGTACCTTGTGTACAAGCCTCTGTTACTTGGCCGATTGCATATTATTTGAATTTTTCAAATATTAAATTTAATTCTTAAAGTCTTGTACATAAAATGTTATAATTCAAGGACTTATTACACAATGGAATCAATATTTGTATCAATAAGGGCAAAGAAAATTAGAAAATCCTTGCTGACTTTCTCTAAAACTTTGAAGAGATTCAGCCTTTATGATATTTTGAGGTCTTTTGCCAGTATCATGAGGCCAAAAAAATGTATACTGCTGTGCAAACTGTTTGCTGTCTTGTAGACAGACCAGTCACTGCTGTATATTCAGTGGCTAATACAGTGCTGGACACACATCAGGAGCTTAAATTGCTTACTAAGTAAATGATTAAGAATCCATTTTAGGGGCGCCTGGGTGGCTCAGTCGGTTAAGTGTCTGACTTCGGCTCAGGTCATGATCTCACAGTTTGTGAGTTCGAGCCCCACCTCAGGCTTTGTGCTGACAGCTTGGAGCCTGGAGCCTGCTTCAGGTTCTGTTTCTCCCTCTCTTTGCCCCTCCCTCTCTCATGCTCTGCCTGTCTCCCTCTCAGAAATAAATAAACATTAAAAAAAAAATCCATCTTATTGGGGCACCTGGGTAGCTCAGTGAGTTAAGCATCCGACTCTTGATTTTGGTGCATGTCATGACATCACAGTCATGAAATCAAGCCCCATGTTGGACTCCGTGCTGGGTGTGGAGCCTGCTTAAGATTCTCTCCCTCCCTCTGCCTTTGCCCCTCCCTCACTGTCATACCGTGTTCTCTCACTGTCTCGAAACATAAAAAGAGGTGCCTGGGTGCTCAGTCAGTTGAGCTTCTGACTTGAGCTCAGGTCATGATCTTGTCGTTCATGGGTTCTGTGCGGACAGCTCAGAGCCGGGAGCCTGCTTCGGATTCTGTGCCTCCCTCTCTGTCTCTGCCCCTCCCTGCTCGCACTGTCTCTCTGTCTCTCAAAAATGAATAAATATTAATATATTTTTTTAAAAAAACATAAAAAAATTAAAATAAAGAGTCCATTTTTTCTAATGGTAGGAGGAAGGGAATGAGGTATGGTTCTGGACTCTTAATAGATTTGTTATAACTGCGTGTGTGTTGAAAACAGGTTAAACTGTAACCCGACACTTGCAACATGGCATTTGGGGAGGGCAGGAAGATGCGGAATGTCAAAGAAAGAGCATCTAGGTTCACATTTTTCCCTTTCCTATGTGGGACTTCTCTTTTACGTAATTTTACCGTAGTTTTCTTTTCTTTTTTTCTTCTCATAGCCCAGGAGTTCTATTTCCAAAGAAAGAGCTAGATGATTCAAGAGACGAGGATGAAGATGAGGAGGACTCTTCAGAAGAAGACTCTGATGACGAAGAGCCACCACCTAAAAGAAGGTGTGGATGTGTGGATGTCCTACCTTTGAGCTAATAGTGGCAGTAATAGTAATTAATAGCATTGTAACAACTCAGGATCCTTCTCAGAAGGCTCTTGGTGTAACATCTGAATTTGTCTTACTGGAAATTCAGGGGCTTTGAACTTAGGAAGCACTGTGAATATGTGTAATTTACTGTTTGGTCAAATCTGTGTGTATATCCGTAGTTGGTTGGTTATTGAAAGAAAAACAATCCCATATTTTCCTAGGAAGAACATCACAAATTATGTACAGACTCCCATGAAGTGGTTGAATTTTCACACAGTTTTAGTAAGGGCTATAGTCAGATCACCACGTTCCTGTCCTTTACATCGGTGACTTCTGTCTACCCTGTGTCTTTTTTGGCAAAGTATCCAGTCGTCCTGGCAGAGTGAGTCTCTTGAGTACTAAGTGATCGCCTTTGCTCTTTGTTCTCACAGGTTGCAGAAGAAAACCCCAGCCAAGTCTTCGGTGAAGGCCGCATCGGTGAAGCAGAGAGGGTCCAAGCCCGCGCCCAAAGTCCCAGCTGCCCAGCGGGGGAAAGCTAGGCCCTTGTCTAAGAAAGCCCCTCCTAAGGCCAAAACTCCTGCCAAGAAAGCCAGACCCTCATCCTCAGTCATCAAGAAACCTAGTGGTGGCTCTTCAAAAAAGCCTGCAGCCAGTGTCAGAAAGGAAGTGAAATTGCCCAGTAAGGGCAAAGCCAACATGAAGAAGTCTTTCAAAGCAAAAAAGTAAATTTTATAGGAAAAAAAGGGTATCATGATAAAATTCAGAATCTTATTTTCTAAGGTCAGTGTGCATTTGTTTTAGTTTTGATGCTTTTAAAATTACATTTTTTCCCTTCCCTATGAACATTGTGGGGAGGGAATATAAATAAACCAATTTAGGCATTTGTTCGCTTTAGGTGCTGTTCTTGGTGCCTACCCCTTCCCTCAGTCATTTTAATTTCTGCGATAACTCCGGATTTTCCTGAACTGTATAATCTCCACTTGTCATTTTTTCTCCCTCTACCCCAACCCTCTTTCTTTTTTTATTGTCAGCTTTGGCTTTTTTTTTTCTTTGTTTCTTCCAGCTTTATCTAAACACTTGCAAAGATTTTTATATTTGTAGAAAACATCAAGAATAGGATACTGGTCAGGTGCTGGAAGTAAAAAAAAGAGGCAGTATATAGCACTGACTGAATGGAAAAGCCTTCTGCCTGGAGACTTCAGTTATAGCTATAATAATTAATCTTATTTATAAAACCACTCCACTAACCCTTTCTCTCCAACTATATAAACACAGAGACGTCTTAGCTTTGGGAATAAGCCAAAAAACATTATGACTTCATTAGATTCTGCAGACCTAGGACTCCTTTGGGCCACTTTTCACGTTGGCCGATTTCCAGGTGTTTTTCACTGGCCCAGAGCGTTGCGCTCCCTCAACCACAAGCACAAATTGCCTCCACCATTTGGTTTCTGACTGAAGGGAAATACAGGAATATGTTGAGTTTATGATTTCTGGTGTCACCTGTGTTACCAAAAACCACACCATATAAAATCTTGATCAGATGTTTAAATATATTTTTTAATATTTGGAGCATGAGTTGTTTCCTGTTTGCCTTTTTTATAAGGAAATGTTGGAGAGTTACATCATTGCTAATATAGAAATGTTAAGTGGAAAAACATACAATTTGCTAAAATAAACTAAATTCCAGATTCATCTGTGGGTTTTTTTCCCCTCCTTTCTTTCCACAGCACTTTTGATATCAAGCAAGTGGCTTCTTTTTTTGAGATATTTACAAAAAAGAAAACAGTAAATGAAGCCCAACTACCTAACCCTTTCTCATTTGTATTTGGTTTAGTATTGTGAAGTTGTGTTAAATAGTACTAGCTTTCTACTTGAGAAATACTGATTTCCGGTTATCATTTATCCTCCCTGTGGCACTTGACATTTTAATCGTCTTAAACTTTTTGGTGTACATCTTCTGGCCCCTTGAGTACTGCCAGAGGCAAAAGACGTTTGTTTCCTTCATTCCACTTGCATTGTCTCCTGGGATCTCATCTGCAGCCTAGAGTGTGGCTGGGAAATGGACTTGAGAAGATTGGCTTGAAGTAGATCCATAATCATGTGTGATCCCATCATGAGCTCATTGGAATTTGTGTTGCATGTAAGGCAATCTTTCCTGTTGTAAATCTTCCTTTTTTTATGTACATATATTTTGAAAAATATGAATAAACATGAAATTTTAAAGCTGCTGAACTGTAGCTTCTATTTAAAAGATTCTATCTAGTAGACCCTTAAAAGTAGCTAAGTGTTGCATTCACTGGAGTCTTTCCTCCTTGGAATAGCTGCCATCCGTTTTCCTTTGTATTTCTTTCTTTCTTTTATTTTTTCGTGTTTTTTAATGTTTATTTTTGAGAGAGAGAGAGAGAGAGTGAGTGAGAGAGAGAGTTGGAGCCAGGGAGGGGCAGAGAGAGAGGGAGACACAGAATCTGAAGCAGGCTCCAGGCTCCAGGCTGTCAGCACAGAGCCCAACGTGGGAGTTGAACCCACGAACCTTAAGATCATGACTTGAGCCGAAGTCAGACACTTAACCGACTGAGCCAACCAGGTTCCCCTTCCATTTTCCTTTTTAAATACAAACTTCAGTTAATTTGCTTTTGAATTCTTCATATGGATGGTAAACGATGTTTCTAGATATATTGAACCCAATTACTTAATGAATAAGAGGTTTAAAGTCATTTTGCATTTTATTGAGGTCCTTGTTTTCAAGATCATAGATTCCAGTTTTTTATGTTTAATGTTCAGATAGATAGTCTTTAGACTAGAAAAAAAAAATACAGCACTGCAAAAGAGTTGATACAGACCTGATCTTAGAAAGTAATTCTAATTTCTCTTTTGCTATTTGGCAGGTAATAATTCTCAATTTCTTAGTAGTATGAGTGTTGGGTACCTGTGCTAAGAATACTCTTCTGGGATCAAAAGTTGGAGGATTTTGGTTGGTTTCTTCATTTTATGATCCCACTTGTAAAAAGATACTCTGAACAGCCACCTAGTGGTTATGTTGTCCAGTAGGTGCTCCAGCACAGGGTAAGAAGTTTATTAGATCATTGGGGGTCCTTTCCCACTCTGACATTCTGTAGCTAACAGAATGTCATAACTTTGTCAAGTTACGATGAAGTTCAGATAAGGACAAAACTGTCCTTGCTTCAGCATCTTGTAAAGGGAGACAAGAGGGCCACTCCACTCTTCAGTGAAAACCCTGTCATCAGAGATGTACAGGCACCTTACTTATGTTGAGATAAAGGAATGTTTGGTTTTTTCTCCCGTCCAGGCATTTAAAGGAGTGGGATACATACATTTTACTTCCATGTTACAGAAGGAAAAACTGCAAACTCCAGATGTAATCCCAGCAATTTCCAGCATGGATCAGTGGCTTCAGTACCATCTGCTAGTGACTCACTGAGCTCAGTTACGGTGTTTCACATACTCTTAAACCACCTACAAACTACCTTTGATAAATGAATCTCAGAAAGTACCGGGAGAGAGATTGTCAGCTTCTTAACCTACCTGTGAAAGAAGAGCTACCATTGCAAAAAAAAAAAAAAAAAAAAAAAATGTGAAGATCTTTTCTTAGTATTATGGTAAAAGCATTCAATACAGATTATAACCATCCACATGGTCTTAATGAAAAGGAAGTCTGGTCCAATATAAATCTTAGAAAACAGATGTATGTTTTAATCATGTCTATTGGGTATAATTAACCAAAAAATTACATGAAAACAAGAGCTAGGTAATATGCCGACACCTTTAACATTTTTTCCATCATTCTTACAAAAGTTTGTCAGCCCTAGTTTAGGTTTGCTAACCTATTTTTTGTACCTACTTTAAAGAATCTAGTCTTGCTCCGGCTGTGATACTCTTGGCCATCATGTGATAGATTAGGAGAAAGAGGTTAAGCCAGCCATATTCATGAACTGCTGTATTTAGCCAACTAAAAAACTTTAAAAGTTTAGGATTATAGTTGAGATTTCTCATCTTTGGAACCTGCAAAATTGTATTAATTACTTTATTTCTCTTTGAGTTAAGCAAAAATTCTAATTTTGTTCATGATGGGAAATTCTCTTCTTAATTGGAAAAAGATCATTACTAAGCTCTTCCCCCAGAGGTGCTGATCGACGTTACTTCCCAGCATGCAGTTTGTTTTGCATTTTCACGGGAGAACAGATGGTCACTCAGTTCTGCAGAGCTGAGCTACAGCTACAGAACCCGAACATGTTGAAGCTCTTGGCTTAGGAACTGCTTGGCAGAACTGTGCTCAGAAGCCAGGAGGGATCACTAAACGGTATCCCTCAGCTGCATGGAGTTTGCCTTTTTTAAGAAACTAATCTCTTAACTTTTTTTTTCTCTATTAAGTTCTATCATTTTCCACAGATTCTTCACTGGTTTTTCTGTTGCAGAAATTTTCTACCTTTGATTATTTAAATGTATTAGCTTAGTCTGAACTGTTCCTAATTTTTTGTCAACAACCAGTATGTGAAAGGAGGCTTCCGAAGGTACCTTCCCAAGTCATTTTCCTCAAAAATTGAAATTCTCTTTCTCTTCACATTGTATATAAATGTGTAATTAACACTATTTGCGGGGCGCCTGGGTGGTTCAGTCGGTTAAGCGTCCGACTTCGGCTCAGGTCATGATCTCGCAGTTTGTGAATTCGAGCCCCGCGTCAGGCTCTGTGCTGACGGCTCAGAGCCTGGAGCCTGCTTCGAATTCTGTGTCTCTCCATCTCTCGGCCCCTCCCCTGCTCATGCTGTCTCTCTCTGTCTCTCAATAATAAATAAACGTTAAAAAAAAATAACACTATTTGCTATGAAATCTTTGTTTAACAAAGAGACCTTTCTCTTTGGTGCCTTTCTCTTCCTCTGTGGTGCCTTGAGTGTTCAATAAAGTGCAGTGGCAAATTTGACTTGTTAATATAAATAATAGTGACGATAATAGCCAACACTAATTGAGTTTCTTCTCCAAGGCTCTGTATGTACGTTGTATCATTGAATCCTAGCAACCCTATGAGATGATCATTGCTTATTAGGCCCACTTTACAGAGGGAAAACTAAGACACAGTGTGGTTCAGAAACTTGCCCCAGGTCACAACCAGAACTAAACCCGGCCTCTGAATGCAGAGCCATCTCTGGCTGCTCTGCTTCGTTTTCTCCCTTCCGCAGTTTTCCAAGCTTCGGAATTCCCTTACCCTACAGCCCAGTGACTCTGTGTTCTGTTCATGGAAAACAAAGGACTTAAGAGTGGAGAGGATTTGGAAATGAGATGAAACTATTAAGTTTGCAGCTAGGAGTCACGGTGGCTTTTGTTTTAACAAGTTTGGCAAGAACTATTAGAATTCGATCTTGGATCTGCTGTAATCCAACAGATGGGAATGTCATCTAGGCTGTCCTGAGTTGTTTTGGTTACTGTACAAGTACTCGGTCATTCTCAGATCCTAACCTTGGGGTGCTGTTTCCTCACGGTTTCCTTACTACAGGCAAGTTCTTTCAGTTCACAGGATACTGGTACTTGTGAGAGCTTTTCCTCCAGGAGCGACAGCTTCCATCAGAACTTGGACACTGCTGAGTGAACAGCCCTCCTGCTCTTGATAACCTGTAAACTTGTACTACATGAAGTCTGCCTAGAGCCATGTCAGAGGGGGACATGGCCTGACAACTGAACCTTCTGGACAGGATATCTGCTTAGTAATTATGAGCTGGGATATTAGTAATCCTCGCTCACTGCACTCACGATTCTGAGAGGAACCTTAGTCATCTGGTCTCCCCTGCTATCCTTGTCTGCTTTGCCCCCAGTACCAACAGATACTCTTTCCTAAAACCCAGAGAGTTGCTCATCCATTTTACTGTGGAAGAACTTTTGCTCTGATGAAATTCTTCTTACATCAGACCTAAATCCCTTATGCTGCTTGTTTGCAACTTAAGTTTGCTGGGATGATACGGAAATTGCTGGAAATTTTCATCAATTCCAACCTAAGACAGCCTCCTGGTTAGAGTGCATCACTCAGGCCAGTGTCCTAACATCTGTACCTCTGGTCCTTGGAGGCTGCATTACTTGCTAGCTGTGGGACCTTGGCCAAGACTCTTCATCTCCCTGAGCTTTGGTTTGCTCATCTGTCAAATCAAGGTGTTCAAATCCATAGTTCTTGTTTATTTTTAGAATAACCACCCAAGGGTCATGTGAGATCATTGTCAAAGTACTGAACCATGTTCACTACACTGAAGTTACTAAGGCATTTTAGAATTTTAGGAAAGACCTTTTTTTTTTTTTAAACAAATGAGCAAGAATTCTCTAATTTCACAAGAGTTCAGTTTGGTTGTTTAAATGACCATTCACTGTAGTTTCCTATTGCTAGGTGCTGTAAATCACACTATCTCAGATTCTCACAAATATGTTCTCAAAGATGTGTGAAATGAACCCCGATTTGCAGAAGCAAATAAATTTAGCTAATTTGCTCCAGTTTAAACATGTAGTAAGTGATGGAGTGAGACGTAAATCCAGGCTTGGTAGATGGATGACCAGTCACCTTTCCTCCACTCCCTCCTTAGCGGTTTTAGACACTGATGGCTCAGGTAGCAAAACCCCTGCCCACAACCCACAAGAGGATCTTGCCTTAAGATTAGCGGGCAATGGTTGCCAGATTTTTTTGTTAGGAGATTTTGAAACTAGGTTTTAAACAGCTAGGAGCTTCCATGTTAAAGATGAGCGAGAAAAGGAAAGAGGAGACAGACATAAGTTTGAGTTTCAAATGCCGGGAAGGAGAGAAGAGCAGCCAGGTGGTCAAGAGATACGAGTCTGCTCTCAGCTGAGGTCACCAGAGGCCTGCGCAGCCATTAGCTGCCACCTGGGCCAGCCCTCGGGCCATAGCTGGCTGTGGGTGAAGACAGGCTACAAAGAAAGCGGTGCCTGCTGCATGGGCTGCTTTTTTTTTTTTTAAGTTCACTTAAGTAATCTCTACACCCGGCATGGGGCTTGAACTCATGACCCCACGATCAAGCGTGGCACACGCCTGCTACGGAGCCAGCCAGGTGCCCCCAATTTTCTATTAAGTATCCTCTATTTTGTCTCCGGCAACAAAGTCTCTAACAAGTGTTTATGGAGAGGGGACCTCTTCCGACCTACACCTCTCAGTTGGAAAAGTACTAGGAACCATTCCTCGTTCCCCTGCTTCTCCAATGGGGCAACAGGTAGCAACAAGAGAAAATGCCTGTTTTGAGGGCACCCATTTTATTCCACTGTATTGATGGTGGTGGGGATCATTACGTTAATGGTAATATTGAAACAGAAGGGAGTGCAAAGCCTAGAACAGTAAGAGAGGACTAGATTCCTAGAAATAAAGCAGCAGCAGCACTATGCAGGCTGCTCGGGGTGATGCTTGGCAGGGGGGGGGGGGCAGCGCCCATTCATCCTCCAAAAGCAGAAGCGCTGCCCTAACTGGGACCCTCTGACAGGCGCCCACGGGCTGGAGATGACGATGCAACCTCAGACAAGTCGCTTAACCTTCTGGTTCCCACCTAGAAAACCAGGTGACATGTCCCTGATCCTATAACCTCCACGCTTCGCCAAACCAGAAGACGTGGGAAGAGGAGTCTGGCCATGGAGGGTCGTGGTCCACTTTCTGAATTTAATCACCGTACGAAGTGCGCTTGGGCTGCTCTAACAAAGTAGCACAGACCAGACCAGGTTGCTTAGACAGCAGTTTGTCTCCCAGTTCTGTAGTCTAGAAAGAAGTCCAAGATCGAGGTGTCAACAGGGCTGGTTCTTTCTGAGAGCCAAGGGAAGATCTGTTCCAGTCCTCTCTCTCCTTGGCTTATGGATGGCTGTCTGATGTCTTCACCTTGTCCTTGCTCTGTGTCTGTCTAAATTTCCTCTTCTTTTTTTATGTAAAGTTTCTTTATTTTGAGACAGAAAGAACGCTTAAAAAGGGAGGGGGAAGGGGCACCTGGGTGGCTCAGTTGGTCGAGCATCCAACTTCAGCTCAGGTCAAGATCTCGCAGTTCATGGGTTCAAGCCCCGCACCAGGCTCTGTGCTGACAGGTCACACCCTGGAGCCTGTTTTGGACTGTGTCTCCCCCTCTCTCTCTGCCCCTCCCCCCTCTCAAAAATACATTTAAAAGGTGAGGTGGGGGGAGAGGCAGAGAGAGAGGGAGAGAGAGAATCCCAAGCAGGCTCTGCATTGACAGTGCAGAGGCTCAAACTCATGAACAATGAGCTCATGACCCGAGCTGATATCAAGAGTTGGACGTTTAACTGACTGAGCCACCAGACACCCCTAAATTTCCTCTTCTTAAAAGGACCCTGCTGATACGGGATGAGTGCTCACCCTAATGACCTCATTTTAATTTACCTCTTTACGGACCCTCTCAGTCACAGTCACATTCTGAGGCACTAGGGGTTAGGGCTTCAATAACGGGAGGTTAAGGGAGGAGAAACAGTTCAGCCCCATAACACATCTTTGTGTCTGGTTTTCGTTTGTGTTCTAGGCCAGTCACTTTGGGAGGGTGCAATCTTGGGGGTAGGTTGCAGGGACAGCCGTTAGGACATACCTTAGACAATGCAATAATGGTGCTCAAGGTTGAAAGTAACCGTCAATGCGGGAAGGTGTTAACTGAGGAAACGGATGGGAGCTTGCGCCGTGAAAACCAGATGTGGAGGCGGAGGTGTTCTGAGGGCTGCTGCGAGCCCACCGGCTTGGCGATCAGACTTGAAATGATGTGATGTTACTTCCCGCTCACCTTCATCAGCCGGCAACCCCAGTACCAGATTCTGAAAGTTTAGAGAAAAAAGGGAAGATTGTGATAGCAAGCTCACAGCTGTAGTTTAGTAATTATCATTGACTCATCAGGAAATAACCATGTGTGCCCTAACATGTTCAGGGATCATAAACTCAGCACCCTAGCTTGCCTCTTTTTTTTTTTTTTTTTTTTTTTTTTTGTCATTTCTTCCTTTGCTTCATAGAAATAGCTCCTTTCGGCTTCCTGCAGAAGTGAGTCACTATCCCAATGGCTGAAGTTCTACCCTGTTGGCTCCCGGGAGCTGTGTTGTGATCGGTGCAGGACAAGATACCTGGGGCGGATGATGATGCGGTGATGACCGTTGTATGCTGTCGTCCTGCACGGAACTAGGTTAGCCTACCCAGGAGATGGCTGACACCCAGCGAAATTTGTTTCCTTTGATGCAAACCGCAGCTTTTACATCTCACGGACCTTTAGTAAGGCGGCATGCATAGCAGAAGCTCAGAGTTTCTGTGCTTTTAGTGGAATTAGATCAACTGAACTTGGTAACGTGGGGGAATAGCTCGGGTGAGCAGTTACATTACTTTGATACTTAAATAGAAATGAAGGAATGAACTTCAAATGGACAAAGGCATTTGGTTTTGAAACATTGTATTCCTGGGGCGCTTGGGTAGCTCAGTGAGTTAAGCATCCGATTTCTGCTCAGGTCATGATCTTGTGGTTCACGGTGGGTGAGTTTGAGCCCCACCTCGGGCTCTGTGCTGACAGCTCAGAGCCTGGAGCCTGCTTGGGATTCTGTGTCTCCCTCTCTCTCTCTCTCTCTGCCCCTCTCCGGTTCACACACACACACTCTCTCTCTCTCAAAAATAAAACATTAAAAATATATATATTAAAAAAGAAAGAAAGAAACGTTGTATTCTTGAGGGTGAAGACCAATAAAAAAGGGATCTTTGGTGGTCAGGAGCCAATGTCACATACATATTTCACACATTATCTTTCCAGATTGTGGTGTTTTGTTGTAAATCTCAGCATCTCTGGGACCTAGCACAGTGCCGGCCACTGAGACCTTGACCCTCTGTCCCCTTATCCCGATAAAGGTTTAGAAAGCAGAATTCTCTTTCTGATTTACTTTTTTCACCATCTGAATTTAATTCCTTGGTCTTTTTTCATTTTGACCTGAAACAAATTCCTGTCACTGTTTTAAAAAAGCGTATGCCTCAGAAGTAATTGTGTGCATCAGAAACTTGTGAGAGCCAGTAGTTAAGGCAACTGTGGCTTGTGTTGTTTTCTCTGAAGAGTCCAAGTAGGACTGCGAATCCAGTAATTGATTGGTAAGTCCTCTATTTAAAATTTACATGCCTTTTTTTTATTATTATTATTTAAGAAAGCTAGTAAGAATTAACCCTTTAGCTTTTGTCTAACACCAGCTGGTATTAATTATTGAGCATTTCACTTACTGTGGGTCAGGTACTGTGCCAAGCACTTTGCCCAGGAAACTCACTGGAATCCTCACGTCACTATGCGTCAGGTGTGAGTAACGTTTGCAGATGAGGCACTCAGGATTACAGGGATTAAGGTGTTTGCCCAAGGTCCCACATCTGGTAAGACAACGTGCCCAAAGTTGGGGCCAAGCCTCTAACCAATACGCCCCAAAGCTGCCTCTGGAAGGGCACGCGGATGTTCTGGGGAGACCAAGGGAATGCCCAGAACAGAGGTGGGGCTCAAACCAGCCTCCTCCTGGAACTCACCTGAGGCTCTCAGCCCCAGACCTTGTTTCTCTGCCTCCTCCGCCTCTGTCCCTTCCTGGGGTGCAGCCTCTGCTCTCCCACTGGACCTGAGCCCCGGTGCCCTTTTTTCTGAAGAGTAAGCACATAGGCAATGTCTGGTGTCTCCTCTCTGCGGTGAAACTCACGTCTCACTTACACCGAAGGCCGGGTTGAATTGGGTTTGCAATTTATTTTTTGGCACCTACAAGGTGCCTGGCCTGATGGGAACGAAAGTGCTTTCCAGTTCAGAGCTCTGGCTGACACTCTGGCTGGATTTGCTCACCCGAAGGACAGGGTCACGGCCCACGTACAGTGACCAAGGTTCACGCTGAACTGGGCCGACTCAACTGATCCTTCTAGGAAACCGGCCCGGCGGGAAAAGGATGAGGAAGAGGATACGCGATACCCCCTACCATCGGAGGGCGAGGGAGGAAGGGTGCGGCTAGCTGGGTTGCCTCGGCGGCGGAGACCGGGTCCTCGGCGCGTTCACTCACTCACCGAGACAGCAACCACTGAACGGAACAGGCTCTGTCCTGCGCACTGGGGATGGAAGCCCCTTCTCATCAGTGCCGCTTGCACTCTAGTAAGAGGAGTGGGGTGACCAGCAAGAGTTGCGACGGCTCTCCAGGGGTTAGGGGAGTCCCTGGTGGTCTGGGAAGGCTTCCCGGAGGAGGAGCTGCTGGAGCCGCCGCTTGAAGAAGGAGGAGCTAGCTAGGGGGCAGAAAGGGGAGGTCTCTTCAAAGAGGGGACCACCGGTGAGGCCCTGGGCACTGAGGGTCCCCAGCCGGAGTAGCGACGCCCTCGGTGGGCAGAGCTGACCCCTCAGGCCCTTTAAGGCGGAGCGCCGAGGCGCCGGGGCGAGAGCTGGCGGGGGCGGTGCCAGGGCCCCTCGCGGCCGCTGATTGGGCGGCGCGCTCGACCGGAGCCGCTCGGCGGGCGCCGATTGGTGAGTTAGCGCCGGGCGCCGCCGCCAGGTGATTCGGGTGCTGGTTCCCGCGGCCACGTGGGGGGCGCGCGGGCGGGGGGCGCCGCGGGGCGGGAGGCGGAGACGCGCAGGACGCGCGGGGGGTGCGGCGCGGAGCAGCGGCGACCGGGCTCGAGACGCGGAGGCTGCGGTGAGTGAGCGCAGGGGGGCCGGGCAGGGGCTGGGGCTGGGGGGGGGGGGGGGTCGGCGGGAGAGGGGTTCGGTCCCCGGCCGCAGAGGTGGGGAGGAGGTCTCGGCTGGGGAGGAGCATCCCGGCCGCTGCCCCGCATCACCGCCACCTCCGCCGTCACCATCCGTCACCTCTGCCGTCACCCCCGCCGTTCCTCCGCCGGCGTCCTGCCTCGCTCGCCCCTCGGTCGGTCCGGGGAGTTTCTCTGCCCCGGGCCGGGTACCGTCAGCCCAAAGCCCTGGCCGCAGTCCCCAGGAATGACAATAAGAGCGGGAAGAATGACCCGCGCTGGGCAGCGCTCTGTGCCTCCCGGGCGCTGGCCCCCTGCGTGCCTTCGGCCCCACTTAATCCTGAAAACAGCACTTTGCGCTCAATGTCGTCTGCTTGGAGCCGCCGTCCCCAACCACCCTGTATGAAATAGCACCCCCCGAACACCCACACCACGTATCTTCCCCACCTTACTGTTTTTCTCCAGATCACGTAAGTCCTCTGAAATGTTGCTATCTACTACCCGCCCCCCCAGGACAGGGACTGTTTTGTTCCTGGCAGGTAGTTGGCGCTTGAAATATTTTCAGGAGGAACAAACAACCCAGGAGACAGCTGCTACTATCATCCCCACTTTGCAGTTGAGGAAATGGAGGCTGGGAGGTTAAGTGGCTTGCCCAAGGTCATACCAGCCTCCTGGACCTCACAATCTGTGATGTTGATCTTGGCCTCTGGCTGCTTGGTCCAGTCCCCTCCCGCCCGGAGGCCAAGGGCAGGTGAGGGTGGCACAAAGAGTGTGCTGGGGCCAAAGATAGTGGAGGTGAGGCAGGTGACCGGAGGGGCTCTGGCAGCCCCAGACCATCTGGGCAGAGAGGCAGTCAGGCAGAGAACGCAGCTGCTTTGCTGATTAAGATCAGCCCCTAGCGCCTGAGGTGCTCCGGGCAGCCGGATAGACTGGGACTCACCAAACTCGAACGTGACACCTTGCTTACTGGGGAGGGGAGTCTGAGGACACTGCCGTGGCCTAGGGGAAGAGCCCTCAGAGACCCAGACTTGCTTCCCAACCCCCTCCCCCCTTATGCTGTGTGACCTCTGGAAAGTGGCTTCACCCCTCTGAACTACCCTTTGCTAAGCCCAGACTCCAGGCTGAGCGGTCTCCCAGATGCTGTAAAGGTGGGCCCCGCCATGACTCAACTGAGCTGTGATGCGGTGCAGTAGAGGGCTTCTGTCCTTGCCCCTCGACACAGATCAACCCATCCAGTGTCCTGTCTCTAAGCAGGGCCACCTGGAAAACCTCAGAGGAGCAAGAGAAGAGCCCCAGCCTCATTCCAAAGGTGTCCCCCTAGAAAGGTGCTGACCCAGCCAGTCTCCTGTGTAAAACCTTGGAAAAACAGTTGTGTTCCAAAGCGATGAGTGGGTGTTTGTGCCCAGAATGAGTAAGCAGGTCTGTTTCCCGGGGTTGGGGTGAGCCTGGTACCCTCACTGGTCCCTTGGGCAGCCCCCAACTCCAGGCTTGGGGCTGAAATGCACTGAGAGGGAGGTTTGGGAGGGAGGGAGAGGAAGAGACAAACTTCCAGTTTCCTGGGGAATGGGGGGCGGGGGGTGGGGGAGGATCCAGAGATGGTAGGTGGTGGGGCGCCCCCACCTCCACCATCCGGACAGTGGAGTGTCCCCAAGCAAGTTGCTGCTCTGGATCTGGAGGGAGGAGGCAGCTTGCAGCCCTAGACACCGTTGTCTCGGCATGTGTGAGAGCGAATGTGAGTGTGCCTGCGGACCCATGTGGCTCTTTGCTGTCTTACACCAAAGACTGAGGGGCTGTGTCAGCACAGGAAGGGTGGGAAATGTGCTCCTTATCTCTCCCTGCTCCCATCCCTCCTTTATCTCTTATTTTGTCCTCTCATCTCCATTCGCACTTCCATTGGCTGCCCTTTATCTCCTCTTGTCTCCCTTTTGCCCCATTTGGTTTTTGGCCTTTGCCTCCTCTGTTTCCCACTGCCTGCGGGTCCAGGGCATCCCAGCCCATGATGTGATAATGAGGGCAAAAGGCGAGGTCACTGGAAGCCCCAGCTTTATACCTGGCATGGCGGCCACATAGCTTTTGTGCCAGTTACACATCTAATTTTGTTGTATTTAAACATCAAATGGAGGATAGGTGATGGACATGATGTGAAGAACGGTCAGGATCACAAAGTGGGTGTGAGACCAGAAAAGCAGGAGGGGAGAGAGTACAGGAGGGAGGAACCAGGAAGGCATCAAGGGGAGCACGCAGCCTTTATTTCTGGCTCTTCTGGTGCTGGCGACTCACTGAAAGTAAAGTAGTAGGTTGCTCGCAGAATGTACTGGAAGGCTGCTGCTGCCCCCACCCTCGCTGAGCCTGGGGCTGAAGGTCTGGGCAGGCAGAGGTAGGGGCGGTTCCTGGGCTCTTGGCCTTGGGAGTGTCAGTTTCTAAGCACCTGCCTGAAGGTGGGTGGAGCCTAAGTGGGACACGCCCGTTTCCGGCCGGGGCGGGGCCCTGATGCCACCTGCTTTCTCCTGGAGGAATCTTTGCTCCCAGGCAGGCCTCTCCTTCTGACTTGCTCTCCTAGACTGGGAGGTCTTCTAGTCCTTCAGTGTAAGGAGGGTGCTGGAAGTGGTCAGACCTCTCTGTCCTCCCAAGCTCCCTCCCGAACAGCAGACTTTGGGGTCCCCCATCCTCTCTGTACCTGTTCAGTGTCGCTCCCCGCCCAGATGGCATCATGCTGGGTGCCTGCTCCTCCATTCAGGTCTTGCCTCCTCACATTATCCCAGGTTTGGGGATGAGGAAATGGAGCCTCAGAGAGGTGGGGCAGCTTGCCCAGACTCACAGAGCATCTGGACACAGGTCTCTCTGATCCTAAGTGCAGTGATTAGAAGTAGTCTGGGGAGACAGAGCCAGGCAGGATGGGGGAGGGAGGTGGGAGGGTCTGGGTTGGCCCCAGCAAAAACTAAGGGAGAGAGTCATTGGGGACCCAGGCAGAGGCAGTCAGCCATTCTTTCTCGAGAAGCCTTGACTCCTCATTCACTGTGTACCACCAATGGTCATGAGCTCTCGGGGGAGTGAGCACTCTCCTGGTCCTTGAGGACAGTCTAAGTAAGGGAGGTTTCCTTCTCTCCACTGGTGGCTCTGGGAGAGGGGCCCCAGGAAAGACCAAAACCTGGGCTGCATTGGGGGACAGGGCCCCCTGGGGGCTTCAGGCAGCGGCTGGCGTCTGGCTGGCCGAATGGGCCAGGGCCTGTGGAGCACATCCCCGCCTCTGCAGCTCCGGCCATCCAGCTCATGGGTCACTCCCATAGATCACAGAGCTCCTGCCTTGCAACTTGCTATAGCTCCCCACTGCCCGCAGGGCACAGCCTACATTCCTGTGGTGTGACATTCAAGGCCGATGCCCACCTGGCTCTGGCCCACTCTTCTGGTAAGGTCTGCGCATCCTGTGACTCTGCAGACTGTTCTGGCAGCTGTCATACCCCTCCTCTCAGGTGGTGTCTTCCCAGTGTGCCCCACCTGCTCCTGACACTTTGTACAGGCTGGTTACAGGACCCTGGACAGGGCAGGCCCGGCCCAGAGCACAGAGATGTCTGTGTTTGACCCAGGGTGTGGCCTGCCACACCCCTACCTTTGGCTCTTTTCCCAAAGCTCACTCCTCAGTGAGGCCAACCCCTCACTTGCATATCATAGCCTCCTCTCTGCTTTATCATGGTCTAGCGTATGGCATATCTTTTTTTTTCTTAACTCTTCTAAAGTTTATTAGAGCGTGGGCACATGCATGAGTGGGTGAGGGGCAGAGAGAGAGGGACAGAGAGAGAGAATCCCATGCAGGCTCCATGAGGTCAGTGCGGAGCTCGACTTGGGGCTTGAACCCACAAACTGTGAGATTATGACCTGGGCCGAAACCAAGAGTCAGACGGGCGAGCCACCGAGCCACCCAGGCACCCCTAGCAAATTCCTTCTCCTATTGATTAGTTCGCTCTCTTTCACACGAGAATGTGGGCTCCCCGAGGCAGGAGGGAGTCGGTCATTTTGTTCTGGGCTGTGTGTTCCCTGTGTCCCCAGTGCCCTGGATGCTGCCTGGCACACGGCAAGTGCTCCGGAAGGATTTGTGAGGTGCAGGAGATCCCTGGCCTCTGAGGGGAGCAGCGTGGCTCCGGTACGTGGGAACCGTCCCTTCTCCCCTGCCCTCTGCTGCCTCCTCCCCTGTGGAGCTCGAAGCTGGGCACCCTGGGGGCCATGCAGAAGGCCGGGGCAGGGGGCCGGAGAGCCTCTGACTGCGGCCCAGCCCCTCACCGGCCCAGGTGCATCACCAAGTTCGCCCAGGTGGGTGGGGCCGCCCACATGGGGTGCGCTCTGGTGCGTGGTGACTGAGTGGCGGGTCATGGGGAGTGGGGAGGAACCATTTCTGTGTCTTCCCTCCCTGACCCGGGCTCCAGAATGTGTGTGTGCACAGGTGAGGAGACGGGGCCTCAGAGGGGCAAAGCCGCTCGGGCAAAGCCACCTGCTGGGAAGTGGGAGAGCCTACTAGGCCGGAGCACAGTGCTCTGTCACTGTCCACAGCTTACCCCACAGAGCAGAGCGTGTGTTGGTAGGAGGGAGGGATTTGGAGGAGGGGATCAGAAGCCATGGAACTGCCTTGCCTCCCTCCCGCCCTCACCACACCCCCAAGCAGTATGTGGGTTCCTTCCCTGTGGACGACCTGGACCCCCAGGAGAGCGTGTGGCTGGTTCAACAACAGCTGTGGGCACTGAAGGTAGGGAGCTGGGGAGGGCACATCCCGGGCAGGGAATCACAGCCTTGGAATGTCAGGCTGGAATGGCCCCGAGACCATCTGATCCAACCCCCCAATCACAGATGGAGCAAATGAGGCCCTGGGAGGGGTGACACCAAAGCCATTCGGAGAAGCGGCCCAGCGAGGGCCATCCCCAGGCTCCTATAGCCGTGTCCCTTATGCCCGGGGACCCCTTCCCTTGGGTAGTCGTGACCTGTGTCCCATGGGTGGAAGCCATAGATGGGACATGTGGGGGATGGTCATAACACGGCCAGCTATGGCCCTCCTGGGGGTGGTCTGCCAGGAGCCATCCACGCTTCCCCAGCTCTTGAGGCATCCACCGCTCAGTCCCTTGGCAGCTGGGGAGGGGTTGGCTGACCAGCCTGTGGTGACTGATGCTGAGGCTGGGCGGGACAGGGCAGGGCCTGGGAGGTAATACCTGCGCCCATCGGACTCTCTCCTGCCTAGGATTGTCCCAGACGCCGGGCTGTCATCCTGAAATTCAGCCTTCAGGGCCTCAAGATCTACAGCGGGGAGGGTGAGGTAGGAGCCCGTGTGGGTGCAGGTGAGGACTGGACGGGACAAGTGTCCTACTCAGAATGCACCTGGCCCTGCGCCACCCCTGGAGCCTCCCCACCACCCCAGTCTGCTCTGGGCCTTTGAACATTCTCTCTCTGAGGGCCCTGCCCTCTGGCAAGCTCTCCAGAATGTCCGGAGATTAACTCCTGGCCTGAGCGTCAGGACGGTCAGCCCCAGCTTTTTGCAGGTCCCCGGGCCTCTGTGTAAGCCTGTCCAGAGTTGGCCAGTGGGCTGTGGCCAGACTCAGACTGGAGGCCAGTTGGGAGCCCCTGCTCGGTCGCTGACCCTCCTCCCGGTGCAAGGCCAGTGTGTGTTGAACGCTCACCTCGTGTCAGACTGTGTAGCCCACAACCCCGAGCCACTCTCCTAAGACTGTGGTGTAGATCGTGTCCCAGACGTGTGCATCACAGGGGCCCTGGGGTCAGGTCCTGTGCCATGTGCGTGAGGTCTCACTGACCCCCACCCACAACCCCATCAGAGGGAGGTACTGTCTCCCCTTAACAATTGTCACAAGGGCTCAGAGGGCTGTGCTTACCTGCCCACGGCACACAGAGTGGGGCAGAGCCAGGATTCAAACCTTGGTCACCTGACTCCAGAGACCAGGGGTGCGACCCCAGGGTCTGCTGCCACTGCCTTTCTCCGTGACCCTGCAGACCGTGAATACTTCGGCCCTCAGTTCCACAGGATGGGGGTGACGATCCCAACCAGCAGGTTGGCAGTGGGGAGTAAGGGGCCAAGCCCAGTGGCCATGTGAAGGACGAGGGTTCCCCTTTGAAGCAGGGTTTGGGCAGGCCTGGGAGGAGAGAAGAGCTCCTCCCCCGGGAGCTGGTGGACCCTAAGCTGGAGAGCAGGCCCGGGAGGCCAGCCGGCAGGTGTGTGGGGCCCACGGGCGGTGGGACTGATGGAGGCTGTCCCGCCCCCTCCTTCGCAGGTGCTCCTGATGGCTCATGCTCTGAGGCGCGTGCTCTACTCTACCTGGTGCCCAGCTGACTGCCAGTTTGCCTTCGTGGCCCGAAACCCCCAGAGCCCAGCCAGCAAGCTCTTCTGCCACCTCTTTGTAGGCAACCAGCCCGGAGAGGTATCTGGGGCCTGGGGCAGGCGAACCATCACTGAGGGTGGTGTTGGGGGGTGTGCTGTGTGTCAGCAGGGTCTCCAGGGGACCGAGGCCTCTGAGGGCTTAGTCAAGCTGGCCCGAGCCCCCTCCAGGCAGGCACTCCTTGTCACACCTGCTCCTTCTGTGGCTCTGCCCCACCGGGGACCCCACAAAAGCAAGTTAGCGGCCTCAGCATTCCCGGGGCCTGGAAGTGGGTGTCAGGACATGTGCTTAGAAATTGGATGGTCACACTGCCAGGCCTTTGCTCATGCTGTTCTCTCTGCCTGGAATTCCCTTCCCCTTCTGGCAAATTCCAACTTGCCCTTCAAGGCCAGTCCCTGTATCTGTGAAGCCCACCTGGAGTCCTCTAGACCACTCTTCCCTTCTGAGGTCTTGTGACGTGAGCCACACTGTAGCATTGGTCTGTCCCTGATGACAGACAAGGGAATTCTGTGAGAGCAGAAACTGGGTCCAGGTCAGGAACCGCTCTAGTGCTTGGCCCCTCGGAGCCAGAGGGTGAGCGGACAGATCCTGGAAGTCAAAGCTAGTGTGACGGCCGTGAACCACAGAGCCTTGACAGCCAAGTGTTTGGCAAGCGGAGGTTGGCTTGGCTCCATCCAGCAATGATTTGCCGTCACCCCTGTGTCTCCAGCTCTGTGCTGGCTGCTGGAATGACAGGTGGCTGAGACACTGCCCTTGATCTTCCGGAGCTCACGGTTCCAATATGTTGGAGCTAGATAATGTGTGTGGTGGGTAGAATGTACTGGCCCCAGAGCAGTGGGCCCATGCTGGGGGCTTTCTGTGCTCCATTTCACTAAAGGAGCACAGGGAAGTGGAGATAAGGAAACTGAGGCACGGAAGTGCCATGCTCTGCCTAGAGTCACAGAGCAGCCCCTACATGACACAGCCAGGATTGGATCCCAGGTTGTGTGACTGGAGGGCCTGGGCTCTTAGCCACTGCTCTAAGAGGGTACTGACACAGGGTGTACCTAGGGGATAGGAGTGCATTTAGCCTGTGTATTCCCAGCTCCAGGCATGATGTCTGGAACAAAACAGATGCCCAGTATTTGTTAAATGAATAAAGGAGGGTGGTAGGGGGGACTGCATGGTGGTGAAGTTTTGGGGGATAAGTAGGAGTTTTCCCAGGAAGAATGCGGAAGAGGATCCCGAGTCAAGGGGCTACCTGCACTGATGCCTAAGGGGTTCCCCAGGAAACCTGCCCCAATTGAGTCAACCCCTTCCCCCTCCCTAGGTCCAGATCCTGCACCTGCTGCTCTGCCGTTCCTTCCAGCTTGCTTACCTCTTGCAGCACCCTGAGGAGCGGGCACAGCCTGAGCCCTGCCTGGCGTCTGCAGGAGACATGCCCCTGAAGCCACTGTCCAGCCCGGGGGGCCCCCCTGGCCTTGTACGGGAACCCTTCAGCCGGGATCAGCTTTCACAGAACGTTCATGCATTGGTCTCCTTCCGGCGGCTTCCTGCAGAGGGGCCTGTGGGCAGTGGGGTATGCAGCACCCCAGCCAGGGAGCGGGCAGTGGACAGGGGACCTGGGCGAGGGTTAGGGGGTCATAGGAGGGGAGTGCTGGACTTGAGTGGGAGGGGGCTTTGCCTGACCTGACGTGGCTGGGCCTGAGTCTGCCTGCCCGTTGTGGGCCCCTCTTGGTGCCCTAGAAGGAGCTGCCAGAGTCAGAAGGCCGTGGGGGCACCCGCCATGCCCGCCTGGGGAATCCCTACTGCTCACCCACACTGGTGCGCAAGAAGGCCATTCGCAGCAAGGTGATCCGCTCCGGGGCTTACCGAGGCTGCACCTACGAGACTCAGCTGCAGCTGTCAGCTCGGGAGGCCTGTGAGTTGCAAAGACCTCGCCTGCCCCAAGGTAGCAGGGGCGCAGGCCTGAGTGCGCCCTTGTGAATCAGAGAGGCTGGGCCTGAGTGGCCCTTTCTGCAAGGCTGGGCCTGTGTGTGGTTATGTGCGTGTCCACGTGAGTTTGCATGTCGGTCTGCATGCTTGGGGGGCTTGCATAGGTGATGGTACAGCTGTGGGTGTGCTTCAGCTGGTGAGTGGGTATGAGTTGGGTGTGCCTTGTGCGGATGTGTCTTTGCTGGGGGAGTCTTGGTGAGGAGACCAGCGTCGGGGTGTGGGGTCTGTTGTGGTGGGGTGAGCGGGCTGGGCTCGGGCCTCTTCCTCTGACCCCGGCTGGTCTCCATAGTCCCTGCTGCGTGGGAAGCGTGGCCCCGGGGGCCTGGTGGTCCCTCGTGCCTGGTGGAGAGTGAGGGCAGTCTGACGGAGAACATCTGGGCCTTTGCTGGCATCTCCAGGTAGGAGGGGCCTGGCCTGGCCGGATGCCCAGCCCCTGGGGTGGGCAGAGGAATGGATTGTGGGCTCCCTCAGGGCCCTGACATGTGCACATTTCTGTACAAGGGCAGAGCCATCCTGACCTTGGTGGCCTCAGGCCAAGGACTTCACCCTACTGGGCCTCAAGTGTGTCAAATGTAAAGTGGGAATAATAAGAGGACCTTCATCACAGGTCTGTGGAGAGGATCAAATGGGATAACTCAGGTCAAGCTGTCAGCACCTGGCCTGTCACAGGGCAGCGGCTTCCTAACCATCAGCTCTTCAAAACTCTCCCGGTTGGGCCTTGAAGCGGTCAGCAGCTAGGGACCCCTCAGAAGCCTCTTAGGATGGGAGTCTAAAAGCTTCCTTCTGTGGAGGGCCCACTACTCTGGGTCAAGCATGGTTTCCAGTTACGCCATTGCCCCGGGGAGCGACCTGAGGCCAGGGCTCCCGTCTTCAGCCTCTCCCTCCTGCCCTCCCAGGCCCAGTGCCCTGGCCCTGCTGCGGAGAGACGTGCTTGGGGCCTTCCTGCTGTGGCCCGAGCCGGGCGCCAGTGGCCAGTGGTGCCTGTCAGTGCGGACACAGTGCGGCGTGGTGCCCCACCAGGTCTTCCGGAACCACCTGGGCCGCTACTGCGTGGAGGTGAGTGTGGGGCAGCCTGCTCGGCCCCGCCCCAGCCCTCAGGCCCCACCCTTTCTAGCCGCGAAGCCCCCCCTCACCTCATCACGGTGCCCCATTGGCTCTCTCTGGCCACACCTCTTTTTTAACTCTCCATCTTGACTGCTGGCCCCGCCCTCAGGCCCCGCTTGGCCCCACCTCTCTCTACCGCCCCGCCCTCAGGCCCCTCTCTCCAGAGTGGCCTTTTGGAAGAGACCTCCAGTGTAGAGGCTTGGGCCCGGTCATGTCTCCCATTCCTATAGGGATGCTGGCTTTTAAAAGTGGCTTTCCCACACAACCTAGCCCATTTTTTTTTTTTTTTTTTTTTTTAGCAGAGCTGGAAACTGATTCAGAGAGGGCAAGGGCTGGTCTAAGCTCACCCAGCCCCTGGGCTTCTAGGTCTGGAGTCTTGACCTGACCACAGGTTTCCAGGGACTGGGTGTATGCCCTTATCACCAACTGGATGGCTCAGTCCTGTCCAGGCTGGCAAGAAAGAGAGGAGACGGTGTCTGGCTCTGCCGTGAGAGGGACAGTGACCTCTCTGGGCTTGAATTTCCTCCCTTCTGGAGTGGGGCAGGATCCCCTGTGAAGGGGTGGTTGGTGTCCAGAGCGGAGCCATGGGGAGACAGGGAGCTGGAGCTTCGGCCTTTTCCTCCTTAGCACCTGCCTGCCGAGTTCGCCAGCCTGGAGGCCCTGGTGGAGCACCATGCTGGGACAGGGCGAAGCTTCTTCTGCTCCCTCAACATGGGCCGCCTGAATCCTGGCTATGAGGAGCAGGACCGGGGGTCCGAGGGCAGACCCCCCCGGACACTGCGGCCCCTTGGCCATGCCAAGTCCGAGGCAGAGCTGCAGGGCCTGGGCTAGGAGGCTGGGCCCCATGCTCACTGGCCCCGCCTCACCCTGGCTCCTGGGCCTCAGCGGGCCACCCTGCCCTCTGCCACCCCGCTGGTCACCAGTTCCATCCAGTCACTCTGCCCCTTGGACCAGTCTTCCGTCACTTCACTGCCTGTGGTGGGGGTGGGGAGCCCTGGCACTGGGGATTGCCCATGGCTTCTCGTAGGATGTGACCGCTGAGATTGCAGGAGGGGCAGGTGGAGCTCCAGGCTTCTGTTAACTTGCTAGGTGACTTTGGATGCTTGTCTCTAGGCTTCACCTTACTCCTCGGAGGGGAGCCTTCTGAGGTGGGCAGGAAGGTGTGCTCACCAGGGACATGGCCTCCTAAGGCAGCCAGGCCTTGTGGCCCTGACTGGGAGTCTTCCAAGGGCACCTGACTGAGGTTGCCAGCCACGTAAGGGAGAGGTGTCTGGGGAGGCAGGAGCGAGTCCTCACTGTGGGCAAAGACCTGGGGGCAAGCAACCCTGTCCATGAGAGAAACAGGACTTGAGGAGCTAGTGGGCATGGCGTCTGGGCTGAGCTACACCCAGGCTGACAGAGAGAGCATGCCTGTTTCTCACATCATTTGAGATTAAGGCAGTCTCCCCTTGAGTGTTGAGAAATGAGGGTTAAGGGGGCATAGGATGGCAGAATGGACGAAGAGCCTTGCCCCCCAAGCCCAGGCGGACACTTGTGTGCAGAAGGGATGTGAACCAGCAGACAGGGCAAAGAATCTCTGTGTTGCTTAGAAAGGCTGGTTGGTCTCCACTCAAAACCACAGGGTTGTGATTCCTGCCTTCTGTGGAGGGATGCCCCATCTCACCCCTCCCCAACAACCCCAAGAACCACCAAGACACGCGCGCACACACACACACACACACACACACACACACACACACACACGCTGGCTCGTTTCCTTTGTCCATTTGACTGGCAGGGGCCAGCAGTGAGCCGCAGGAGTACTGGGGTGACCGGGGCTCTATTCAACTTATTTTGGGCCATTCTGGGTCTAGCGGCTGCCTGGGAAGCCACCTGGTTTTGGTCCACTTCCCATAACGTGGCACTGGCTGGCTCTGGTTGTCAGGGGCTACCTCACCAGCCCAAGCCCCCTGGGGCTGGGTCACAGTACAGCCATCCAAAGGTAGAACTGATGTGGACCCTGCTGGGGTGAGGGGGGCGTTGGCCTCAGCAGGGAGTGGGAGTACAGAGAAATGATTCTGCTCTAAGGCAATAGCCCTGAAGTGACTGACAGATCCAGGTGCCCCCCCGCCCCCCTTTAGAAGCAAGCTTGACGGACAGACATGAGTACCAAATTATTTAGGGAGCAAGTTTACTTCGTATGAACTTCTCTATTCCTGAGGCAGAGGCTTAGTCACGAATGTGGGGGCTGCCCTCCCCCATCTGGGAGTGGGATGTGACTGCTCAGTGCCTTGAAAATGACAGATTTCTGACTCCTGGAAGGGAGAGGGCGGCCCTGACAGAAGAGAAAAAAGGGAGGACCCTCGGAAAGTCAGGCCTGGTGTTCCCAGCTTACAATCTCCTGCCCAGGAAGTGGTCTTGTCAAAAGGGATAAAAGGGATGGGAGGAAGCTGTCCTTTGGGGGTTCTTTTCACTGGCACCACAGCACTGATTTTATACTGAATGTGAGTGGGACTCATTATACAGCCATTTCCACCAGGGACTGCCACCAGAACCCACGGTCCCCTGGTCGCTAGTGGGAGGCGTGGTCTCACATTTCACCGGCAAGAAAAAGGGTTTGCTGATAGGGTGTTCAGGCTTGCAGCACCAGAGGCACATGTTTAAGAAGACCTGGTGACTGGCCCAGGCTTAGGACCAAGCTTAGCTCTACAAGAGATGGGGTTTGTTGCACAAATCATCCATGTGGACAAGGTATCAGGAATGTTCTCAAAGCACTTGAACATTCCTTTGCACAGCATTCATCACGTGGTATAAACAGCAAGTTTCTTGACCCCTGTGCGCAGATGCTTCAGTGTCTTAAATCCTAAGTCAGCTTTCTCTTTGTTCCAACCAGCACCACCTGGGTAGCCAGCTCTCCTTACTGTGTGGACTTGAAACAAATAAAATGCATTTCTTCGGATTGTCTAGTACAGACTTTTCCTTTGAAAGGCAAGGTCTCTGTCCAGTTTGCCTGTCTTGGTTTGCCAACCATACCTTCAGCTGGTGCTGAATGGTGAACCAGACAGAGATCTTGTCCTTCCCAGCAGGGGTGGGGTGGGGCGGGGGGAGTCGCTCAGGGTGTCCTGAAGGGATAGGGTAGGTAGCTTTATTCAAATCATGTCTCCAGTTAAAACCTTCAGTGGGTATATCCCACAGAAAATTGACAGCCCGTTATTCTGGCTGGAGGGACTTGTACAGAGCCAGCGGATATGGTCCTGGCACCCTCTCCAGCCAAAAGATTTTGTCTCTCAAAAATGGTTTTGTTTTGTGTGTTTTTAAAAATATTTTTTTATGCTTATTTTTGAGAGAGCGCGAGTGGGTTAGGGGCAGAGAGAGAGGGAGACACAGAATGCGAAGCAGGCTCCAGGCTCTGAGCTGTCAGCACAGAGTCTGACGCGGGGCTCGAATTCCCCAACCCTGAGATCATGACCAGAGCCGAAGTCCAGTGCTCAACGGACTGAGACACCCAGGCGCCCCTTTTTTTGTGTTTTTAAGCTGGGTCTTAGAAAAAACTAGGGCAGCATTAGAAGGAAGCTTTGCTCTGTCGGAGGCCGTAACAGGCTTTGGGCGGCCCTCTCCTGAGTCAGTAGAGGGATGTGGATAGAAGGCCGCAAGGTCCTTGTCCCCTTTCTCAGTAGGTCTCTAGCCTCCGCATAAGGCCCCGCCTCCTGTATCTCTCTCGAGGCGGAGTCAAGCCTGGCCTCCTTGCCCTAGCTGGGCAACCTCGGACAAGTTGCTTAACCTCTCTGAACTGGGCGGTGGGGATCAGAGGAGAGAGCGGACTTGAAGCCCTGGTAAGAAGCGGGCAGACGCTCCAGCAAAGCGGGCCGCCCGGACCCGCCTGCAGCTAGGAGACGCTCCTGCAACGAGGCGCCGCGAACGCGGGGATGTCTCGGGAGCCCGCGGCTGTGACGCCACGGGTGTTGCCCGGCAACCGCGAACGCCGCGGCGGAGCGCGTGCCAGCGGGCGGCCGGGGCGGCTCCGGGGCTCGGGTCCTGTGGCGGCGCCTGCAGCGCGGATCCCCCACTTCCCTCTCCCCGGGCCGGGCCTCAGGGACGGACGAACCCTGGCGCGGGAGGAGGCGGCGGCCCGGCTCCGGTCCTGCGACCCCCGCACCGCGCCCCTCCTTCTCTCAGGGTGCCCCCCGAGGAGTCCCGGCCCCCCCCCGCCGCGGCCCCGCCCCTGACGCGAGGCCCCGCCCCCCGCGACCGGCGCTGGCCCCGCCCCCCGGCCCGGGCCGTCGAGCGTCCCAGCCGTGCGGCTCACGTCGCGCCGCGCCGGGGGGCGACCAGCCGCGGCGCCATGGCCTCGGAGTCGGTGAAGGTGGTGGTGCGCTGCCGCCCCATGAATCAGCGGGAGCGGGAGCTGAACTGCCAGCCCGTGGTGACGGTGGACTCCGCGCGCGGCCAGTGCTTCATCCAGAACCCGGGCGCTGCCGACGAGCCCCCCAAGCAGTTCACCTTCGACGGCGCCTACCACATGGACCACTTCACCGAGCAGATCTATAACGAGATCGCCTACCCGCTGGTGGAGGTGAGGGCGCCCTGGAGGCCGCCTCCGAGGACCGGCCAGGCAGGGCTGGGGGCCGCCCCAGGGGTCCTGAGCGGATGGCACTGTACCCAGAGCTGGGCGGGAACTAGCTTCCGGAGGAGCGTGGGTGGGCACCAACAGGTTGGGCTGAAGTCTTTTGTCTAGGCAGGACACGGCTGGGACCCACCTACAGCCCCCACGCCCGGGTCTCCACCGTCTGCAACGCCAAAGCTCGTCCTCACCTCCACCCCTTCCAGGCCCCTGCCCACAAGAGCTCCAGTCCCCAAGACCCTCCACCCCCCAGCCCTCCACCGTCATCTGAGAACTTGAGGCCTTCTCTCAATGCTCTAGCCGCTGCCACCTCCTCCTGCTCCCAGGCCATGGCCTCTGCTTCCTCCCCTCAGCATTCAGAATCCCCTGTCATCCTCCCTGAGTCAAGCCTGCGGGGGGGGGGGGGGGGGGGGGGGTAGTGGCGGGGAGACCGCCGCTTCCCTCCTGCCGTAGTCTTGGAGGAATGGAACCCCATTACCTTTGGTCTAACCTACCATTTTCTCCAGCAACAGTTTGTGACCCTTAATAGGGCTTTTGCTTTCCAGAGCACTCACACTAGGTAGCTGGCACATTTGGGACATGGGGAGACTGAGGCCCAGGGGAGGGAAACTTGCCCAGGCTCCCAGGGTTGGTTTCTAGCAGAGGAGTGGCTGAAACTCTGCCTCATGCCTTCTGGCCAAGGGCTCTTCCTTTCTACCAACGCCTCCCCACCTGTTCACTGCTCAGCGGATCACTAGTTTAAGTGAGATGTCACAGATTGTCCCACGAAAAATGGAAGTTTGGGAAATGCTGCGTCCGGCCTCCCTGGTGTGAAGCTTCACAAGGCACATTATGACACCTGAGTTCTGGGGAGTCTTGCAGCAAAGGAACTGGTTTGACTTACTGAACCCAGCGTTTCCCAAATGCATTTTAGGACCCTTTTTGCTTTCACTGGCAGGCCAGTCACCATCCTCCAGAGCACCTCCTTTGGTGGCCCCATCTCTTCTGTGAAGGCTCAGTCAAAGCCCTTGGCAGGGTTGAAGAACTCCCCGGTGGTCAGGGCCTGATGGAGGTGATGCCCCGGGGGACGAGGGCAGCTCTCCCCAGGTTGCGTTCCCAAACTCTGGGATGGCCAGGCTGTCCTGCTGTCCTGTACTCCCAGGCTAGAAGGGACCTGAGGGGTTGTCTGGTCCACCTCACCTCCCCACTGGGTCCCTGAATGACCAGCCAGTGGCAAGAGCTCACTCTTCCCCAAACAGCCCCTTTCCCCTTTGCCGCTTGGCTCCTAGAAGACCATTCTGCACGGTGAGCCAGAGTCAGCTTCCCTGAAGCTTTCAGCCACCTGCCCTGGCTCCGTTCCTGAGGCCCACTACCACCTCTGCTCCCTTGTCCAAGATTGGCCCCTTAGAGATCTGAGGAGTCCAAGATTGAGTCCTTCTTGGCCTTGCTCATGGGTCCCTGCCTCATCTTGGAAGTAATCCCCTGAGGAAGCCCCCCTTGTCAGGGTCCCCAGGAAGCCCCAGCCTGGAGTGAGGGAGGCTAAGGACACAGTGGCTCTATCAGATTTCTCCTGTAGCTCTCCCTACTGTCCCGAGTTCCCCCACTACTTGGGATTCTCTGCCAGGACCTGCCTCTGGACATCACGCAGAGCTTCAGGCTCAACACGACATACATTCATTTTCATTCATCCATCCATTCAGCTGGCAAATAGCATCTCCATGCCAGGCTCATCCTTGGTTTGGGGAGCACAGCCCTAAAGAAGACCTGGGCTCTGCCCTCAGTGAGGCCACAGTCAGGGAAAGGAACAGCTAAGCTAATAGCTACGGTCCAAGGTGATGAGTGGGAGGAGAAGCCTAGGGGACTTTGGCAACATAGAGAACCTGGGCTTGGAGGGCATGGGAAAGGAGGGGGAAGGTTGGGAGGGCTTCCTGGAAGTGGTGAGATCTGAATTGAGACCTGAAGGATGAGAAGAGTAGGTCAGGCAAGAAGGTGGTGGAAAGGGCCTTCCAGGTGGAGCCCAGCATTTGATTCTCACAAGACTCTGGATGCATGTAGAGCTGGTGTCCTCATTCCTGGTGGGGAAACTGAGGCTGGGAGTATCACAGAATGAGTTTTTTTTTTTTTAAGTTTTTAAAATTTATTTTGAGAGAGAGAACGAGTATGGGGGGAGAGGCAGAGAGAGAGAGGGAAGAATCCCAAGCAGGCTCCACTCTGTCAACTTGGAGCCTAACTCAGAGCTTGATCTCATGAACTGTGAGATCGTGACCTGAGCCGAGATCAAGAGTCAGATGCTTAACCTACTGGGCCACCCAGGCTCCCCAAGGGGCTGTTTTGATACCCACACGGTACCTGGTCCCCGTGCTGCATTTTGCTGCCTTCCATTAAATGAGCAGTGGGCGCAGCAGAGGCAAAGCCCAGCTCAGGGGGCTCTGAGCCGGGAGCACTGCACCATTAGGGGCTGTGTACTGTGTGCCCCGCGGGGCTCTGACCCAGGTCCCGAGCTCTCTCAGGGCTTCTGTTACCTCTGCGGGGCCTCCTGCCCAGGCCCTGGCCTTTGGGTCCTATTGCACAGCCTTCCTGTTCTCTTCTTTCCTGCTTCTCCTGCACTTAAATCTAGTCCCTATTCCTGATCTTCTCTGTCACTGGGTGACCTCTTTGGCTCTCCTGGGTGCTGTCCACCCCAGACCCACCCCTTCTGCCCATTCACATTCTCGCCGGAGCTACGCCCCTCCACGTGTGTCTGGCCCGCTGCCTGGTCTGTGGGCTCTTTCCCAGCCGGTGGCTTTGCCATCTGCCCCTTCTTCCCACTTAACACCCATGGCCTTTGAGTCACCTCTAATGAGCCGCCCCCAACCCACCCACAGGCCAGGTACTACGGCTTCTACCACGCCCAGACGTCAATACAGTAAAAGCCATAGCATTCAGTCCCTCGATGGGACATTCAGCAGTGTTTTGGGGAGGGGGTGGAAGGGGAACATGAGGCAACTTAGGACAGACTTTTTTTTATTTCAATTGCAACAGTTCTGTGTTTAATGTGACGTAGGAAAAATACTTAGCGCATCCAGCCTGTAATGCAGTTTCAGAGGGATTCTTGTTGAGCATGTGAGCAAGTGAGAAGGAGTCAGTTAGCAGTGGGTTTCCTGAGAGTCAACTTGTAAGTAGCAGAACAGGGTGACGTGCAGAAGCCTGGGTGGAAGGACAGAGCGGCCGACATGCAGGACCCGTTCTCAGTGCAAGCCCATCCCTTGTGGATCTGGAGGTAACCCTAGATGGGTGAAACCTTTTTGAAATCTTATGTTTTGCCTTAAAAATGTATGTAAAATTGTTTTCTTTTAATTCTTTTATTGTGTATTTTTGAGAGAGACAGAGCGCAAGCCAGGGAGGGGCAGAGAGAGAGGGAGACACGGAATCCGAAGCAGCCTCCAGGCTTTGAGCTGTCAGCACAGGGCCGACACGGGGCTCAAACCCACAAACCGCGAACCGTGAGATCGTGACCTGAGCTGAAGTCGGACACTTAACTGACTGAGCCACCCAGGCGCCCCTGAAATTGTTTTCTACTTCGCTCCAGAACAGTGCTGTTCTGTAGACCTCCTGCAGTGGTGGAAATATTCTGTTTCCAGGCTGTCCAAGTAGGTACCGCTGGCCGTATGTGGCAAGTAAGCACTTGAAATGAGGCTACTGCTACTGAGGAAACTGAATTTTACTTTTGTTTAAAGTCCAGTTAAATTTAACTAACTCAGTGGCTAGTGGCCCCCACATTGGACAGCACTCTTGAGCAGTGATTTCTAAAACACACATAATGTGGGCCACATACATCATTTGAGTTTTCCAGTAGCCACATTTTTTTTTAACGTTTATTTATTTTTGAGACAGAGAGAGACAGAGCATGAACAGGGGAGGGGCAGAGAGAGAGGGAGACACAGAGTCGGAAACAGGCTCCAGGCTCTGAGCCGTCAGCACAGAGCCGGACACGGGGCTCGAACCCACGGACCGTGAGATCGTGACCTGAGCCGAAGTCGGCCGCTTAACCGACTGAGCCACCCAGGCGCCCCTTCTTTTACTTTTTTTTTTTTTTTTTTTTTAAATTTTTTTTTTTCAACATTTATTTATTTTTGGGACAGAGAGAGACAGAGCATGAACGGGGGAGGGGCAGAGAGAGAGGGAGACACAGAATCGGAAACAGGCTCCAGGCTCTGAGCCATCAGCCCAGAGCCCGACGCGGGGCTCGAACCCACGGACCGCGAGATCGTGACCTGGTTGAAGTCGGAGGCTTAACCGACTGCGCCACCCAGGCGCCCCTTCTTTTACTTTTTAAAATGTGGCTACTAGGGGTGCCTGGGTGGCTCAGTCGGTTAGGCGTCCGACTCTTGATTTCGGCTCAAGTCATGATCCCAGGGTCGCGGGAACGAGCCCTGTGGCAGGCTCTGCGTTGAGTGTGGAGCCTGCTTGGGACTCTCTCTCCCTGTCTCTCCGCCCCTCCTCTGCTCAAGCTTGTGCACTCGCTCGCTCTCTCTCTCTCTGAAAATAAAAAAATAAGTAAAAGTAAAAAGTGAAAGGAAACAAATGAAGCTAGTTTTAATAAGAGATTTTTATTGAACCCAGTATATCCGGAACATTATTTCAAGAAAACATACTGGTAACGTGTGGTCATTCTTTGATATCAGTGAGAGATAGTTGACATTCTTCCGTCATGCCAAGTCTTTGAAATCAGATGTGTGTCTTACTTCGTATCATGTTGCGGATGCTAAAGTGTCAACAGTTCAAACGAAATGGAACAAAAAATAAGGTTCTGTTTAATGGAAAAATATTTTATATTGCTTCTGTGAAATGTAAATTAACTAAAATCAAATCAAATAAATTCAGTTCCTCAGTCGCACTGGGCCCATTGCTAGTGCGGCTGGTGGCCACCCTTCCGGACAGCGAAGCGATACATGTTTTTGTGTAGAATATCTTCCCCGGGCTTGGGTGACGCTGATACTCTGGGCCCCGCACCATGTGGACCCTGCATGTGTCTCCAGCTCTGAGGAGCCCAGCGGTGGCTCCTGGCCGGGCGGTGGGTCTGCCATTGCCTCTCCCCCACCACAGGGGGTGGTCCCTGTGTGCAGCCCCCTGGAGCTCTGCGGAGGTGCAGGATCCCACACAGTGGTCAGGGTTTCCTTGAACAGACGAAAGGGGCTCATCCGGTTCCGCCCAGAAGAATGAGGCCTGGCCGTCAGAGAAGCTGTGAATCATGATTTCTGGTTCCTTCAGCAGCAGTCCCTGGGGATCCCGAGCCCCATGTTGGCCCACAGGATGGGTCTTTGCGGGTCACTGGGTGTGGATGCCAGGTGGGCCCTCGGGGCCTGGGAGCAGCTCTCTGGGCCCACATTCTGACACAGAATTCCCCTGCCCCGTGCTGAGTTCTAGAATCAGTGACCTCATGAGCTCTGTGAGGGCAGGGACTGGGGTTCCGCCTTGATCACCGCCGTGTCCCCAGCCGGAGCGCCGTGGAATGAACAGACGCGTCAGTGAGTGAAGACCGATTTCAGGGTTGCCGCCGCTTTGCTTCCTTTCTTCCGTCCCCCCCGCCCCAGCTCCACCTGCTCTCAGACTCTGACCTCTCCGCACCCCCTCAGCCTGGAATGCCTTCCACTTCCTCCGCTTGCCTGGTGTGAGGGTCGCTTGTACAGGTCCGTCTCCGCCACGTTTCAGGCAGACATTCAGTGAGCGCCCCTGTACGCGAGCCCTCCGTGTGCCAGTGCAGGAAATAGTTCGCGTGTGAACCTCACTACAGGCTTAGAAGGAGGTGCTGTTCTGATCCTGAGGGGAGAACTGAGGCTCAGTTTGCCTGGGTAAGACCAGCTCCCCCGGCACAGTCAGGAAAAGGGTGAGGCCAGATTTGAACCCCTGAAAGAGAGGCCAGGCTCCATCGCACAAGCCCTTGACTCCACACACGGACAGTGTCCCCCACCAGGAGGTGGACCCCTAGAGGACAGAACTGTGACTTACTTATCTCTGTACCGCACAGCCAGCCCAGTGCCATCCTGGGAGGGGCCCTGAGTCTGTGAGTTAGGAGACGGCCGAGTCCAGCTGGGCTTGGCCGGCTGAGCACCGGGCTTTGGTTCTCCCACGCAGGGTGTCACTGAGGGCTACAATGGCACCATCTTCGCCTATGGCCAGACGGGCAGCGGGAAGTCCTTCACCATGCAGGGCCTACCGGACCCATCCTCGCAGAGAGGCATCATCCCCAGGGCCTTCGAGCACATTTTTGAGAGCGTCCAGGTATGGGCCTCCTGGAGGGAAGGGGCAGGTCTGGGGGCTCTTGAGACATTACTGTGAATGGACCGGGAGGACTTCAGAGCCTGCCGGGACTCGACACAGGTAGGCGGAGGCAGGCTGTGGTTTCTGGAAAGGGGATGGGAGAAGAACTTCACGCTGAGAAAATTCTACGTGCCAGGGCCGTGGTTTCCTCCTGCCATTTCTGGATCGTAATGTATCATTTGATCCAGAGCACTCGTCCGAGAAGCCATTGTAACCATCAGAGCCTCCCTTTTTACTCGGCAGTTGCTACTGACCAAGCCTTGTGCAAAGCCCTTTGCATAATTATCTCAGGGAACCCTCACCCTGGCCCAGGAGATCACTATCATCCCATCGTCGAGATAGGGAAGCCCAGACGTGTAGCCCCTATGTGCTGGGCCAAGACCGCTTATCCCAGTGTCCAGGCTGCAGGGGAGAATTGCCCTGGTGGCCTCTCATGGCTGTGAGCAGAGATTCCTGCATCTGGGAAATGGCAGAGCAGGGACTGCACCCCTAGTTGGCTGTAGAGGGATCAGACCGTGGCCAGTGCTTGGTCCTGACCTGTGGCCCTGCCAGGCAGGGTAGGGGGCTCCCCTCCCTTTGACATCGCCTCTCCTGCCACGAGGTGCTTTCGAGATGTCCTGGCTGCAGAGGGCTTAGGTTGCAGGGGCAGGGCTGGCAGCAAGTGATCAGGCGTCTTTGCTGTCCCTGTCCACTCCCCGCAGTGTGCAGAGAATACCAAGTTCCTGGTCCGGGCCTCCTACCTGGAGATCTACAATGAAGATGTCCGTGACCTGCTGGGGGCCGAGAGCAAGCAGAAACTGGAGGTGGGTGCAGATGCGGCTTGGGCGGGAAGGGGCTGGTGGAGGGGGGAGGCTGGCATCAGGCCGTGCTCCCTCAGAAATACAGGGGAGGTGTTCTGAGGGCACAGGCGCCGGTTCGGACTAGAGCAGGGACTTTTGGACTTGAATTTTGGAGGAATCTCTGAATCCATGTTGTAGGGGAGTGGCTAATGGGCCTACCCCCGACCACACGTGGCGGGGGCTGCACCTCACCTGGGAGAATCCCACCTGTGTCTGGTGAAATAGATGAAGTCTTTGTGATAGATTTCATTTGGAAAACTGGGTTCCACTTCTGAAAAAATTACTGTGAAAATCTGTAAGTGCCCTTCAAGCTAAAAAACCCAACATAATGATCATCATTTATTGAGCACTGTTCACTGACTGCTTTGTGCACGTGATCTTATGTAATAGTCACAGTCATCTTGTCAGCTAGCTGTTATTATCCCCAATCTGCCAGTGTGGGAAGGGACGCTTAGCTTAGTTAGCTTTCCCAAGTTTGTGGCCCAAGCTGGATCTGAACCTAGGTCTGTCTGACTTCAAGGTCCTGAATCTCAAACATCCCATTTCACGGCTGTTGGTGGCCTGAGATTCTGGGACTCTGTTCCCTTTCGAGAGGGTTCTGGTGTGGGGGCACCCCAGGACCCAAGACATGACCTTATAAAGTAGTTGTGGGGATTGAAGAGGGTGGTGAGGACAAGCTGCTCACAGGGCGCAGGAGCACGGGAGGCCGTCAACGGGTGAGTGCTTTCATGCCATCGGGATTCCAGGAAATGCGACCCGGGGCTCTGCAAAGGGGAGCCCTCTAAGGAGTCAAGGACCACCCGCAACAGAAGAACCCGGGACTGGCTCAGTTGGTCACTGAGAATCACACACGTTTTGTGACTTTCCCCCTCTTCTAGAAGGCTGGAGTCAGAAGGAAAGAGCATCATTTCCCAGCAAGGTGCAGCAGCATTAGATGCTTTGAGAGGAGGTCTATAAAGAATGGCAGAACTTGGCTGACCCTTTGGGGAGCTCAGCGAGGTCAGGTGACCTACCAGGACTGAACAGCCAGTTGGTGACAAGGCTGGACCCAGGTCTAGGCCCAGATCTAGGCCTTGGTCTGAGGCCTTGGTCGTGTGTCCTATCTGGGGCTCTTTAAATGCTGGGTAGGCAGGTCAGGTCCAAGGAGGAGAGGCCCACTGGGGGAGGCTGAGCCAGTTCTGTGGCCAGAATGCTCCTGGCTGCCCCTTATCTGACCAGGCAACCAGTGGACATCCCAGGGGGCCCACGACCTGCATTGGGAGTGAGCTCACCTCCTTCAGTGTCAGAATGCCCCGGCTGAGAGAGCCTAGGTTGCCGGGGAGATTCCATTTATGGGTAAAACCAGTCTGAGGGAGACAAGGTGATTTGCCTGAGGCTAGGAAGCCAGAGTCAGGGTTGGACCTTTTGGGTGACAAAGTGCTGAAGTCTTCCCAGGGCATGCGCCTGGACAGCTACGGGACGGGGTAGGGGTGGGAGAGGCAGAACCAGGTGCTGCGATGTCTCCCACAGCCCTCCTGCCCCACGTGACCTCTAGATCGGACAGGACGTCAGAATCACCTGGTTCCCCCCACCCCTTCCCCATGTGGGGGCCGGGCTGTTTCCCCATTCAACTTCGGCCTCCTGCTTGCCCCCTGACCGCCCCCCACTTGCCCTGGGCTCATCTGGGGTGGGGGGAGGTTGTGAGTTCCCTTCTGACCAGCGACCACTCTGTGATCCAAGTGAACAAGTCAGACATCAGAGAGTAGCAGTCTTGAAAAATTTGTTTGTCCCAGCCGTATGGTGGAAAAATCCTTAAAAGTTTGATCTGGGAAGACCCATAGAGAGCTTCTAGTCAGGCCTTTCCTGGTACAGATGAGGACAGTGCGTCCCAGGGAGGGGAAGGGACTTGACCAAGGCCACACAGCTAATCACTAGTAACGGCATTGGTACCAGAACTTGTGAGGGGCTTTCCCCGAGTATTTTGGGGGGTCAGCAATCTGGAAAACCTCTAGGGCAGTAAGAAGCCAGTAGTGGAGTTCTAGTCAAGGGAGGCACATCCACTGAGTGATTCATTCATTCAGCGAAGACGGGAAAACCTCCTGGTGCCAGCTGCCAGGCCACATGCTACAGCGGGTCCACAGGGGTGTGACCTCCCTTCCTTCCAGTCCCCATCCTGACTGGGACCTGGCCTGGCCCCTCCTTCTCAGCTCCTGACCAACACAGCGGTGCTTGGCCTTTCTATGCCGGAACCTCCAGCCGCCCACCTGGAGTCTTTCTACTGTTTTCTCTATCCTGGAGCTGGAGTGCCTGAGTCACAGCTCAGCCCCCGACAGGGGAATGGGGAGAGGAGGGAGGCACAGGGCATCGCTCCCATGTGTCAGAGTCAAAAGGCCAACCTGGGGGATCAGGGTCCCCTGCCAACCTGCGCTGGGACACCAGGGGGCCCTCCTCCCCTCCTCCAACACTGCAGACCCTACAATGGCCTCGGTTACCCAGTCCCTGAGGGCTGGCAGCCATGCTCTTGCCCCATCTGGGCCCCACGCCTCAGGCTTGGTGAGTCAGGCTGCCCGGGGTGGGGGGCAGGGGCCGCCAGTGACAGCTGCACTCTGAGACGCTCCCCACAGGGGCACTGGGGGGTGTGGAGTCGCCGCCTCCTGGAGAAGGTGCTGAAGGTGCTCCTGTCAACCTCAGAACAGCCTTAGGAGGAGAGCTGTGCTGTTCTGATCCTTTGTTGCAGAGGAGGAAACTGAGGCTCCACGTACCTAGTAAGACCAGCCCCTGGGCACACAAGTCAGGAAAGGGTGAGACTGCTTTTGATTCCAGGAGGCCAGGCCCCACAGCACAAGCTCTGAGCCCCAGGGCCTGAGAGTTTTGGTAATTAGAGGTTAGATCAGCCAGGGCGAGGAGGGATTTGGGGGAGCAGTTTCGCTCCCTCCGTCCCGACCCCCACTGCCCATACTGGGCAGGGGAGTGAGGCCTCAGCGCCTCTCAGTGCACTGGGGAGCAGTGTCAGGAGCCCCTCCTCCGTGCCGGTGGTATCCCAGCCGTTGCCATGGTGACCAGGCTCAGGGCGGTGTGGCAGGGAGGAGTAGCTCCCCGGGCACTCAGAGCCTCCCTGGAAGAGCAGGGCTGAGGCCGAGGGGAGGCAAGACTGTGGGGGATCTCGAGGTGGGGGAGCCAGCTTTCCAGGGCCTGAAAATAGGGCCGCGGCACCTTGACACGAGGGCTTGCCCCACCCCTGCACCCATCCCCCACCCCCCCCCACTCCTCTTACCTGCTCCTGAGAGACCGCCCCCACCCGCCCCCACCCTCCTGGTGCTGTGCTGGCGGGCTCCCCTCCACAGACCCACCTCCATCCTTTTCCGAGTCCTCATAAAGGTCTTGCAGAAGTAGGATTCGGTATCATTTGGCAGATGAGGAAACGGAGGCAGAGAGAGGCAAATTGACTTCTCCAGCCAGCCAGTAGCAGGGTCAGGTCTCTACCCCAGGTCTGCCCGACCAAGGAGCAGGCTGCTTCCCCCCGGGGGCCAGGAGCGGCCACTCGGCCAGCGGGCCTGCCGTGTGCAGGCAGCTTCGGGGTCCTGGGAGCAGGTGGCCGTCGATGCCCGTGTGTCCTTGGCGACGGTACTGTGAGACGCTGGGGCGGCAGTTCTGGCCGGCTTCAAGCCACCCTCTGCAGGGTCTCCTGCTTCTGTCCTTGGTGCTCCGTCCTCACCCCCAGCCTCTAGGTCAAGGTCATCATTTCAAGCTTCAGTTACCGCAGGACGCTGCAGCCTCTCTCCATAGACTGCCTCTAGAATCTTCTTTTGCCTGTGACCCCACTACTGCCCTGGCGCTAACAGCTGTGTGATCTTCAACAAATCACTTAACAATTCTGTGCCTCAGTTGTGTTTCCGATCTGTGAAGCCCGGTCCTTCATTCTGGGTCTGGCTGTTTCTCCACATGTAAGCAGATAGGGCAGGCCTGTGTGCCCCCCAAGCCCCCACGCAGCAGGGGCCTGACCGCCCACCCCAGGGACCGTGAAGCTGGAGCCCAGCACCTGAGCCTCCGTGGCTCAGACCAGCAGACAGATGACTCTGCTCTTTGCCAGACTAGTTTTATTTCCTCACACTTGACAAATGTTTCATCTCACAGCTCTGTGTCAGCAACAGAATAACTTGGCTGCCTGGAGAGGAAGCAGGGAGCAATCAGATAAATTAATTTACTCGCTGCCATCACGCTGAGGGCTGGGGGCCCGCTTGAGCCATGGGCCAGTGGGAGTTCTTGGCAGCAAGTGGCCCCTCCCCGGCCATGATCCAAGGTCTGGAAACGTTCCCGTGTCCTCAGAGCCACAGCAGAGAGGCGATCAGAAGACGTGTTGACAGGGCACAAGAGAAGATTTCAGAGCCCTTGGGTGATGACAGGGTCAGTCCCTGGGAGCTGAAGCTCCCAGTCTGGAAACCTCCTTCATAATAATAGCACTAAAGCAGCAGTGAGGCCGGCTGCTGGTATTTACGGAGCACTTGCCATGTGCCGGGCACTGCGCCAAACGTTGTTTGGGCCTTATTTGACTGAAACCTCACCACAACCCTGAAAGATGGGCCTCTCATACCCATTTTACAGATGTGGAAACTGAGGCCTAGAGAGGTTAAGTGACTGGCCCAAGGTCCCACAACAGGTAAGAGGTGGGGTGAGTCTGAGGCTGGTTCCACCTGGAGCAAAGCCCCTGCCCGATGCAGGGAATTTGAGGCGCCAACCGGCACCGCAGGAGGGCAGAGGTGGCCCGAACTGGGCCCTTCCCTGGATTCCTTGCGGGTCCCCAGTCTCGCCCGGCTCTGACCCGTCCCTTTGCCCCACAGCTGAAGGAGCACCCGGAGAAGGGGGTGTACGTGAAGGGGCTCTCCATGCACACGGTGCACAGCATGGCCCAGTGTGAGCGCATCATGGAGGCGGGCTGGAAGAACCGCTCGGTGGGCTACACGCTGATGAACAAGGACTCCTCGCGTTCCCACTCCATTTTCACCATCAGCATCGAGATCTACGCTGTGGGTATGCGGGGCCAGGTGGGCACCCTGGGGGTGGGGCCCATCTGAAACTGGGAGAAGACTCTCGAACTGCCTCGGGGCAAACCCAAGTGGCCCCTCCCACGTTCGGGCCCATATTTCCAGGAAAAAACAGCATGGACAACAATAACAGTAATACTAGGAGCTCGTTCACAGTGAGCACTTACCATGGGCTGCGGGGTTTATGTGCATTAGCTCATTTACTCCTTACAGCCCCAGGAGGTGGATACCAACATCGTCCCCTCTTACAGATGAGGAAGCCGAGACCCCACGACTAGAAAGTGTCAGAGCTGGGCATCGATCCCAGGGCTCTGTCTCCAGAATGTACCACCTGGACCTTTCGGGTTGTCCTCCTTCTAGACAGTGCTCTCCACTCTTCAGTCATCTCCCTCTTCCTTCTTTCTGGAAGGGTCCCTGGGGAAGGGAAGGGGAAGGGAAGAAACTCCTCTTTGTTTCTGGCCTCCCGTAGCTGCTGACTTCACACACTTCCTTCTGTGTAAACCCCACAACAGTCCTAGACACAGGCAATTTAATTCCCATTGTACAGATGAGAAAACTGAGGCTCCGAGAGGTGCAGTGGGTTGCTTGTGCAGAGTTCTGCAACCAGTAAGCAGTACAGCTGGGATTTGAACCTCGTTCTCTCTGACATCTGGGTTTTTCCCATTGGCACTGCAGCTGCCTCCATGTCTGAGGTTCATCGTGAATAGAACTCTGGAGAGCACCGCAGCAGGATGGAGCCTAGGCCCAACTGGGAACACAATTCTGGAGAGATCCCTGACCCAAGGTCAAAGCCAGGGTACCTCCTACCACATCACCCAGACTGTGTGGTGACCTGGCTCTGGGTCAACTTGCTTGTGTTTTCTGGGTCTGAGTCTCCCCGGGGTGCTGATATGGGGAGGGTGGGGTCAGTGAGGTCACAGCCTCATGTGATGAGGGGGACAAGTGGGACTAGGACAGGGGAGGACAGAGTGAGTGCCTCTTGGGCTTTGCAGGAGGTTTTGAAGGATGAGGCAGGCTGCCTGGAAGCAGGCTTTCTCTGGAAACAGACTTTTGAACGAATTTAAAAGGTGCTTATCATTTCCATTATAAAATAAGTTCAATCAAGATAACTTAGAGATTAGAGAAAGGTGGGGAAAATTACCCAGAAACCCAACTGCCTATTAGATTTGAGCATATTGGGTTTTTTTGGTCCTTTTTTTCCCCTATGAAAATTATAAACACAATCGAAATCTTATACTGTAAATAGTTTCTCCTCTGCATTTCATTCCCCGTGCCTCACTGAGCATCATTACTGCCATGTCTTTGTGACCATGGGTCCCTCCTGAGGGACAGTGCATCAGTAATGGTCCTGTCTAACCAAATCCTTACAGGGTGGTAAAGTTGTTTCTAGTTTTGTGGTGCTGTAAATAATGCCACAATGAACATCTTTGTGCACAGAGCCTTTTCCACATTTAGAGTCATTTCCTTGGATTGTATATCCTGGCATAGACCTCCTGGGGCAAAGGGTATAAACCTGTTTAGGGCTTCTGGTTCATTCTGCCAAGAGCTTTCTCTTTCTCTCTTTCTTTCGTTCTTTCTTTCTTTTAAGAGCACAAGCAGGAGAGGGGCAGAGAGGCTGATAGCGTAGAGCCTGATGTGGGGCTCAATCTCAGGAACCGAGAGATCATGACCTGAGCCCAGATCAAGAGTCAGATGCTTAACCGACTGAGCCGCCCAGGCGCCCCCAGCCAAGAGCTTTCCAAAAGCACGGTTCCAAGTCCCTCCTTCCTGCTGCTGCTTTAAAAAAAAAAAAAAAAAAGCCTCAAACTTCAAGCCCCTCACATATCCAAGCCTCTACTGGGTACCAGCCAGATTTTCTGTTTCTTTACTTCAGGTTGCTGTGCACATGGACAGATCTAGGCCAGTTCTGGTTTCAACCAGCAGGAGACTAAGGAGGAAGCCCCTGCCCCTCCGCCTGCCTTCCCCCTCCCATCTCATTGGAAACCGAGTCAAGCGATTTCCCCCAAGTTTCATAGCTACTAAGAGATAGAATCAAGATTGGACCCGCAGGATCTGTGCGTTCAATACCTGTGCTCTAAGCCCCTGCTACCAGCCAGGGCTCAACTCCAGTCACCCTTAGCACCTGGGTCTGCCTTGCCCTCACGGCCTCAGTCACTGCAGAATTGGGCTTGTTCTCAGGAGGAATGAACCCCTCCCAACAACCAGCCCCAGTGAGGAGTTGTCAGTCTCATTTTGTTGATGTGAAAACTAAGGATCAGAGAGGTACATGACTCTGCCAAGGTCACACAGCAAGGAGGACGCAGGGGTAGGTTGGGAACCAGGTCCGAGAACCTCCAAAGCCAATGTCTTTTGCATTGAAAGATACAATCACGTTCCCCCACCTTTCGCCCAGTCATACCCCCTGCCCCCACCTTTGGCTTCACAGGAAATCTGGAGGAGCTATTAGCACTGAAAGAAGCCTTGCTGCACTCAGAGAATAGTCTGGACCTCCCAGCCCCTGCTCCCCAGGTCAGGCAGCCCTGTATTCTGATCTTGGATTCACCGCTTAGCAGCAGTGTGACCTAGGGCAAGTTAAATGCCCTTTCTGAGCCTCAGTTTCCTCATCTGGAAGATGGGGACAGTAATTGTGCCTCTTTCATGGGACTCCTATGTGCTAACGTGAGACCCTCGGCAGGTGAGAGCGCTCAGTGCCTGGTGGCTAAGTGCCCTCCCCCTCTGCCCGGTCCGTCTGCAGACGAGCGGGGCAAGGACCACCTCCGGGCAGGCAAGCTGAACCTGGTGGACCTGGCGGGCAGCGAGCGGCAGTCCAAGACGGGTGCCACGGGGGAGCGGCTCAAGGAGGCCACCAAGATCAACCTGTCGCTGTCGGCGCTGGGCAACGTCATCTCGGCCTTGGTGGATGGGCGCTGTAAACACATCCCCTACCGGGACTCGAAGCTGACTCGGCTGCTGCAGGACTCGCTGGGGGGCAACACGAAGACGCTGATGGTGGCCTGCCTGTCACCTGCAGACAACAACTACGACGAGACGCTCAGCACGCTGCGCTACGCCAACCGGGCCAAGAACATCAGGAACAAGCCACGCATCAATGAGGACCCCAAGGATGCCCTCCTGCGCGAATACCAGCAGGAGATCAAGAAGCTCAAGGCGATTCTGGCCCAGCAGATGAGCCCCGACAACCTGTCAGGTGCGCAGCTGGGGGAGGAGGGGCAGGAAGGGCCCGGACTGAGGAGAAAGGCTCCCTCCCTTTGTCTTCTGCCTCTGGCTTCCCATCTGAGAGACGCAGAAGCAGGGCCCCATCTCCTCTCCACTTCCTGCCAGCATAGCTTTTTGAAAAAAAATTTTTTTAATGTTTATTTATTTTTGAGGGAGAGAGACAGACAGAGTGTGAGCAGGGGAGGGGCAGAGAGAGAGAGGGAGACACAGAATCCAAAGCAGGTTCCAGGCTCCAAGCTGTCAGCACAGAGCTCGATGCAGGGCTCGAACCCACGAACCGCGAGATCATGACCTGAGCCAAAGTTGGAAGTTTAAGCGACTGAGCCACCCAGGTGCCCCACATAGCTTTTGAACAGTTAGAGAGAGCCCTGGTGTGACGGCCGGACGGTGTCTGCTCACTGACGGACTCAGGAAGAGGTCCGTCTGGCCTGTTCTGTCAGCTGAAGGCTCTGTTGCCTGCTCCCGCCTCCAGGCTGCACATCCACCATCCCACCTGTCTCCCGCCTGTCTCTGTGGCAGCATCGTGATGCTGTGCTGCTTAGCAGCCGGGTGACTCACTCCCCCATGTCCCACCCCCTCTCCCACTTAGGCACCTTGTGATTGCAGCTCTCACACGAAGGTGTTTGGCTGTCATCTGGCAAGTAGAAATCTGTACCTGCAGCACAGGCCTTGCGGGGTCCTTGCAAACTCCAGGGTTTTGTTTACCCGAGGATCCCTTGGGGAAGGGAGCACGAAAGAGCCTGAGTCCATCTGTTCATTCATCATCTCCCCACCCACCTTCCTTCTGTCCATCCATTCTACATACCCGTTCATCCACTCATCCATCCACTCATCCATCTAACCATCCATCCGTCCATATACCTACCCAGCCAGCCACTCATCCATCCACCCATCTACCCATCCACTCATCTATTCATCCATCCATCCATCCATCCATCCATCCATCCATCCATCCATCCACCCAGCCAACCATCTACCCATCCACTTACCTATCTACCCATTTGTCCATCCATCCATCCATCCATCCATCCATCCATCTACCCATTTACTCATTCATCTACCTACCTTCCATCTACCTACCCACCCTCCCACCCCACTCCATTATTTATCCATCTACCCACTTAACCATCTACTCAACAACCATCTGTTTAATCCGCCCATCCATCAACGCATTCTGTCTACCTGTCCCATCCATCCTACCATCCATACACCCACCCGCTGGTTCATTCCATGCTGTCATCCCTTCTTTTTATCTGTGCTTCCACTCATCCCCCCACCCATCCACTCAAAGCATACTGAGCACCCTCTTGTGTGTGGACCTGTGCCTCGGCAGCTCCCATCAGCCGCGGCCCTCAGCCCTGTGGTTCCTGGCCTGTTTCTGTCTTCAGCCAAACTTGAAACACTTGTGTCTTTCCCCAGCCCCGGTTGCTCTTCCTTGCACCTAGCGTGGGCAGGCCCTGAGCCCCGACACAATGAGCCTGCCCTCGTCGTCCTCCTGTCCTTCTAGTTGTTCAGTCGGGGGATCCTGCCTCAGGCAGGCCTCCGGTGTCAGCTCACTTAGCCAACCCCCTCCCTCCTCCTTTTTATTTTTAATGTTTGTTTTATTTTTGAGAGAGGAGGAGGGGTAGAGCGGTGGGGGGAGAGAAAATCCTAAGCGGGCTGTACGCGGAGAGCAGTGAGCCCAATGTGGGGCTCTAACTCATGAACCACAAGATATGACCTGAGCCGAAGTCAGATGCTCAACCAACTGAGTCACCCAGACGCCCCATCCCCTCCCTCCTCCTTGAAACCCCTGGTTCCTGGATGCCCTGTGACCGGTGTCCCTCCTCCCTCTACTGCTGCTCGTCAGTGCTCCCCTCTCCCTACCCCCCTACAGGCTCACTAGGGTCGGTCCTCCATTGTCACCTCTCTCCATGCTCATTCCCAAGGTGGCTTTATTTTTTTTATTTTTATTTTATTTTATTTTTTCAACGTTTATTTATTTTTGGGACAGAGAGAGACAGAGCATGAACGGGGGAGGGGCAGAGAGAGAGGGAGGCACAGAATCTGAAACAGGCTCCAGGCTCTGAGCCATCAGCCCAGAGCCCGACGCGGGGCTCGAACTCACGGACCGCTGAAGTCGGACGCTTAACCGACTGCACCACCCAGGCGCCCCCCAAAGTGGCTTTAAATGCCACCTCTGTGCCCCTGGCTCACATGTGACCCTTCAACTTGGCCATGGGACTTGTGTTGAGGTCTTAATTCATAAATGAGACTGAGTGGGAGCTCGGAGAGGTCGGTGTTACTCATGATGGAGAGACGGAGAACACCACATGGGGCCACAGGGGAAGCACTGGTGTTGGTCGGGAGCCAGGGAGGAGCAAGGGGATCCAGTGCAGAGCTGGATTTCAAGCCGTCACTGGCGTTTCTGTGGGGAAGGCAGGGCGGGAGCAACCGCGTAGTGGCTGGTTTGAATAGTTCCGGGGCGCCCAGTGGCTCAGTTAAGTGTCCAACTTCAGCTCAGGTCATGGTCTTGCATTCATGAGTTCAAGCCCCGCGTCACGCTCTGTGCTGACAGCTCAGAGCCCGGAGCCTGCTTCGGATTCTGTGCCTCCCTCTCTCTCTGCCCCTCCTCAGCTCACACTTTGTCTCTCAAAAATAAACATTAAAAAATTATAAAAAATTGAATAATTCCCGTGGGTTGGGGCTCAGGGGCAGTCCCTGCTCATCTAGTCCTGGCCCTCAGGGGTTTAGGGCAGGGGGAGCCCGGCTGGGACTGCGAGATAGAAGGGGGGTGTGGTGTGGACTTGGCGGTGCTTGGTTGGCACGTGAAAGGTGGGCTAATAACGACTGGCAGGTTGTTGACTCTAGGAATTAGCTGGCCCCGCGAGGGGCCGTCTCTCCCTGGCTGGCAAGTCCCCCACGATGTCAAATGTCACAAAGTACAGAATATGTAAAAAAACCAAAAAACCAAAACACAACCAATTGCTACACAGTGGCCTCTGAATTCCGGACTTGAATAGCTAGCTGTTTAGTGTCATCACCTGAGTGATGACAACACTCCCCTTCCGAGTGTTCAAGCCAGAAACCCTGGGGTCGCCCTTGGTTTCTCGTTTTTGCTCCAACCTGCATCCAATCCAGCAGTAGAGCTGGTTTCTACCTTTAAGATATGTCCAGAATGTGTCCACTGGTGTCCCCTGAGTCGCTAACGTCTCTTACCCGAATTACTGCAAAGCACACCCACACCCCGGCAGGTATCCCGGAGTCTGCCCTTATGCCCCTCCGTGCATCCCCACACAGCAGCCTGGGAGGTCCTGTTCAAACGCAAGTCCTTTTATTGCCCTGCGCAAACCCTCGGCGGCCCGTTTACCCGAGTCAAAGCCAAAGCCCTCAGCGCAGCTTCCAACGACCCCACGATCCACCCCGTTCCCTCTTGACCTCCTTATCACCCATTCTCTCCCTTCCTTGCTCCACTCCAGCCACACTGGCTTCCTGGCCGTTTCTGGAACAGTCCAGGCTCTCATCTGCCACAGGACCTTTGCACTCACTGCTCCCTTCTGTCTGGAAAGCTCTTCCCCAAGACCTCTGCCTACTTCTCTCTACCACTTCCTTCAGGTCACTGCCTTTGCCTTACCTTGTCTGAGAGGTCCTCCCGAGCACGCTGTTTAAATTGTAACCCTTCCCCTTGGATCTTACTCCTGAGCACCCTCCCTGCTTTCTTTCTCTTTCTAGAACGCATCCCCTTGTACCGTGCTGGCATTTTGCTTATTTATTTTATGTGCCTTCTGTCTCTAATAGAAAACCCAATGTGGGTGTGGAGTTCTGTCTGTTTTGTTCAATGCCGTTTCCCCAGTGCCTAGAACATGCAGGTGCTTAAGAAATATTTGTTGAATGACTGAGTAAATTAGCATTTTGTGTAGAGACGTGCTTCAAATAAATTCAATACTGTGAAGTCCGTTTTGAATAAGCATTTAGTTGTCTATTTATGGATTTCTGCTTAGTTCCTGCAAACTGGGTGCACCTTGGTCCCAGCCCTCGTTTTCCATCTGTCTCCCAGCCCTGCTGTCCAGTCAGGTACCCCTAAACCCTGTCCAGATCGAGGAGAAGCTGGTGCCCCCATCTGTGATCCAGCCTGACACAGAGGCCGAGAAGCAGCTGATTCGGGAGGTGAGCCACTGGGCAGGTGGGAGAATGGCTGGCAGGTGGGGCCATCTTGGAGCTCAGAAGGCTGAGGCTCAGAGAGGTGCCATGACTTGTCCAAGGTCATGTCGCTAAGGAGAGTCAGGGCTGCGATGTCAGCTCGGGGCCTGACTCCAGAGTGCAGTCCATTCCAGGTCAGGGCCTGTATGGGGAGAGCAGGGAGGGGGGTGGGGGTGTCTGCAGGAGTCTCTCCTCAGTACCCCAGGAGGAGGTGACTCTGGGTTGCTAGGAGTGGAGAAGGCCTTCCAGGTGGTGGCAGTGGGCTGTCCCCAGGTGCGCGGTATGGGGAGGCCAGAGTGGAAGGGAGTTGGGCCCCTCTGCAGGTGCCAGTGAGCCAGGGGCTGAGAGCTGGGCAGTCCGGGTGGGCAGTGGGGAGCCCCCAGGCACTCATTTGACCAGTGGATATGTGGGGAGCTGGCCTCTCCAAAAAAGCTGTCACCTAGGGGCACCTGGGTCATGCTCCCACATGTGTGCCTTCCAGCATCTCTGGGAACCAGCAGGGCAGGTAATAATAATCCACTGACTTACAGGTGTCGAGCTGATCCCTAGAGGGGGACTTATACAGCCAGACTCGGCAAAGCTTCCTAACTTCCTGTTTAGGCTCTGTCCTGACTGTAGGCCCTGCTGGTTTCTGGAGATTCTTGCCAGTTGAGGGCCCCATTCAGAGACCTCAGCGTGGGGATGGGACATTGGCTCTTTCCCGGTGGAGGCCGGGCAGGGACAGCTCTTCAGGGACAGGGGTCTGGACGCCTCTGCCTCTCGGCTGTAACCTCAGGTGGGATCAGCCCTGGGGCCCCTGGGAGCCCCAGCAGGGCTGTGGGGGCCTGGGGCCCAGCCTCTGGGGGGCAGATCGGGTAAGGCCTGGGAGTCTGAGTCCTGTGAGCTAGAGGACTGGGAGAAATCCACCCGAGTCCCCAAGGGCTGCCCATGGCAGGCAGAGGCTTTTACTCCTCGGGGAGAGGCTCAGTTGTGACCCCCGACGGACTTTGTCCTGGCCCCTGTGAAGGTTCTGGTTGCTCAGGGCTCATTGCCCTTCCTCTGCTGGCCTGGAGGTTCCTGGTGGGGATGTCAGGTCATCTCTGGAGTTCCGGGCCCAGCTCCTGGGGTGGTGCAGGTCGCTGGCCTCCTCCTCGTGGTATAACCCAGCGGACGCTACATCAGAGCACTGTCGCCTGAGGCCACCACCAAGGTTTTTTTCAGGCTCTGGTGTGTCTTCTCCAAGCCCCGCTTGGAGGAAGGGCTGAGGGTGTCTGTCTTCCCTCTCTCCTTCCTGCCCATTTCACTTATGACTGGCATTTATTGAGCACCTACTGTGTGCCTGCAACTGTGCTTTTCTTTCCATTCCAGAGCTAGTCAGGATGTTCAAGATAAGGGGGGTGGCCCCTGTGTGGGGCGGCGAGGGTACCGGGCTGGGGATGGGCCCAGCCACGAGTTGGAGATGTGACTCTGTGGGCTCAGTCTCCCGGCTGCACCAGGAAAGCAGGCGGGGGCGGGGCGGGGTTTGGACCAGAAGAGTCCCAGCGTCCGACCAGCTTTTACCTTCTGCAAGTGCAGTTCTCGGTGGGCTCTGTGACCTCGGGCAGGTTGTTCCAGCTCTCTGAGCCTGTGTCCTCGCCTCTAGAAACGGTGCAACAGCAGCTTTCCTGCTGCTGTGAGAGGGGGAGCCGAGGGGCGTCTTCTCGCCATTGGGCTGTGGAACAGGCACGAGGCAGGATTTGGGGGGCTGGATTTGCCCTCCAGCCCCCTAGCCAATCATCAGCAGGCATTGAGCCCCTGCCGGTGCCGGGCCCTGTAGCTGGAGGTGTGCGTGGGGCCACGGAAAAACGTACTGAGTCCTGGAGTTCTGAGTGCTGGAGGGAACAGGGCATATGTTCTGTGACTGCAGAGGCCTCACACCGAGAGAGAAGTCTGCGGTGCAGGAGGGAGGTGGGGATTGAAAGAGCAAAGTCACCGAGTGGGCGGCTTGGCTTCGGATGGACGCGCCATCTGGAGATGACAGGAAGCTGTGGGCTGGGAAGCGAGGGCATGCTTCCGTGTTCTCAAGAGAGGAAGGGGTGGAGGGCTGCCGCGGTCAGAGAGCGGAAGGACCCAGGAGGGGCACCAGGCCACCTCAGCGGTCCTCTGTGGTTCGGGGTCACACATTTACAACTGGGACTAGAAGTTGGTACTGCCGTATGTGTGCCTATGCGTGCCTGCACGTGCACATGTGTGCTCGTGCATGTAGACGTGTGTGCGTGCATGTGCACGTGTGTGTAGGCATGGGTGTGTGGGCGTGTGTACGCGTGTGCACACATACACCTGCATCTCCAGCCAGGGGTTACCGGTGTGTAGGTGTGACCAGGCTGGGGCCTGGGTTTCACTGGGGCCAGGGCCGTGCTGGGAGGGAGCCGTGCAGGGGGCTGGGCGAGGGAGCCAGGGGTGCTTGCCGAGGGCTGAGTCTCATGTGGGGCCCGGGGGGAAGCTGGGGGCAAGGGCAGGGGACACTGAGAAAGCGGACGGGGTGTAGGAGGTCTCCTCGTGGCCACCCCGCCAGAGAGCTGCATAGTTCTAGGCAGGCCGTGGAACCTCCCTGGGCCTCCAGAACCCTGTGTGCTGCCCTGAGGCTCAAAAGCGTCTCAGATGTGGCCTAGAACATGCAGTCACGGTTTAATGATCCTCTGTCCCCTTCTGTCCCTCCTCCCCGAGAGCCCACATCATAGTGTCTGTACTGTTGTAGAATTCTGTGCTTGTTCTGTGATTCTGGAAGGGTCCTGGCCAGGTGGGCACGGCACAGGAGCTCTCTCTCCCCTAGTGGCTCCGTGACACCCAAGGTCATGTACTGTCATTAGCTCATAACCCCCAGCCCTGCCTGTGGGAGACGTGCATCAGCAGCTGAGTAGTCTGGTTACCGGCCAGCAGTCTGCTCCATGCACTTGCTGGTTCAAGGGTTAGCCACCGAGCCCCTCCTCTGTGCTAGGCGCTGAGGGGAGAGTGCTTGCTGTGTGGCAGGGGAGCTGGACGATAAACCTGTACTCGACTAAATGGAGAGAACCACGGGAAGCTCATGACCCATGCCAAGAAGAAATCAGTGAAGTGACAGAGAGGGTGGTCAGGGAGGGCCTCTGGGAGGAGGTGATACTGAGTTGAGGTCTGAAGGAACAGCTTGCTGGGGGTGGGGGCGCAAGGGCAAAGGCCCTGAGGCAGGAAGGACGTGGGGCTGGGGCTGTCTAGGAATGGACAGTGGCCCGTGTGCCCAATGTGGCAAAAATGAGGTCTAGTCAAGGGGCAGATGGCCCAGATCACTGGGGACTGGGGTCAAATGGAGAAACTTTTGTCCTCTAACATAGGACGCCATTGAAACCTGGCCTAACAGACGGGAATGAGGGTGCCATGTGGAGAAAGTTTTGGGGCAGGGGCAAGAGTGGAGGATGGGGATGGGCTGGGAGGCTCTTTGGACCAGAGCTGACGGTGACAGCAAAGATGGAGGGAGAAGCAGAGAAATAAAAATGTATTTCGTGCTCGACTGCTTGAGAGCTATTTGGCTAAAACGTATTTATTGACCTGCACAGGCCTTCATGATTTATTGCTTTGTGGAAAGATAGATTACAGCCAAATCTTAGATAATTAGCCTGTTAAAAATGGAGAGTGAAGTTCAGAAGGGTTTTCACCAGCCAGTAATCACCCCAGGGTCGCGTAGGCCATTTTAACTCTGTTCTTGTGGTTTATCGGTATTTCCTGGGCTGTTTGAATGACAGAAACACGGAAGGCTGCGTTTCGACCCCCTGATGTGACGCGGCCCCCCCCCCCCATATCGCCCCCCCCCCCCCCCATATCGCCCCCCACTCCCAGGAGTACGAGGAGCGCCTGGCCCGGCTGAGGGCCGACTACGAGGCGGAGCAGGAGTCCAGGGCCCGGCTGGAGGAGGACATCACTGCCATGCGCAACTCGTATGACGTGAAGCTGTCCGCGCTGGAGGAAAACCTGCGAAAGGAGACAGGTGGGTGGCCAGCTGGCTCCCCTCCCCATTTTACTAACTGACATTTCTACACACTGGGCTCAGTGCTGGGTACTCCTCACCACAGCCCAGCCAGGTAGGAACCACAATTATCCTCGCTTTATAGGTGAGGAAACTGAGGCACAGAGAGGGTAAGTAAATTGTCCGTGGTTACACAGCTGGTAAAGTGGCGTCAGGATTGGAACCCAGGCAGTGTTCTCACCCACGCAGCGTTGCATCTGTGACGCCTTGGCCTCAGGCTGGGTTGACTTATCACCCGTGTTTCACGGGTGAGTTCCTTCCCCCGGTTTCTGTATTTTTCTAGTCTTCTCTCCCTTTTGAGCCTATCTGTTATCCAAGCAAACACACCCCAAAATAAGGGCTCCGTGACTAGTGAGAACTTGCGCCTTGCTAAAGATTTTTGTTGTCTTTTTGACATTCTAGAATGTTCCACCCTACCACTATCATTCAAATACCTGTGCCACCAGGCAACTCAGACCTCCTAGGACACCCCCAAATACCATAAAATCCTTCTTGTATTGATGACAATATTGGCCAATCGTGAGGACCATTTATGGGGCGTTACTGGGTGCCAGGTGCCCCCTCAGTGAGTTAGGATGCACTGAATTCTCACATTGCCAGGGTGCAAACTGAGGCTTGGGGAGCATCAGGACACAGCGACAGAGGAGTGGGTGGGTGTAGTGCCCATGGGTTGGGAGCACTGAGGAGGCCTGTGTGACTGTAGTCTCATGCAGGCTGGCAGACCCAGAGGAGAGGGGAAGGGCAGGTTCTAGCATTTTCTGTCCTTCAGAGCGTTCCTCCAGTCCGCTTTGAACATTAGGCTTCTGAGTGATTTTATTTGCTCTACCCTTCATCCACAGTGTTCACTGAACTCCCACGGGTCTAGTGTATCCTGTGGACGAGAGCCCTGAGCCGGGTGCCCCTGCAGGGGCCCCTCTGGGTCTCGTGTGTGAAGTCTGCTCGCCGATCAGGAGCTCTCAGCAATAGACCTACAGGGCAGTCACCTTATGTGATAAGAGCGGTTCCAAGGCAGGGTGGTAAGAGCCCAGCACCTAGTGGCTGGGGAGGTCAGAGAATGGACAGCTCATGGTGCCAGTCAGGGAAGACTTCCTGGAAGAGGTGAAGGAAATGGGGTGTGAGTTCTGATAGAGATGAGAGGCCAAGATTTGGGGGCCCGGGAGGCTCTGTTAAGCATGTCCCTTAGAGATGGTGTGCGTGGGCCGGCTCCCAGGGGGCCCCTCATCCTACTCTGGAAGAAACTAAAGGGAGTCTCCATTTGCAGAGGCTGTCCTGAAGGCGGGGGTCCTCAAGGCCCAGGGCACGTCCAGGGCTGAGTTTGCCAACACGTCTGAGGACTCACCCACGTTCCACTACGAGATGGCCGTGAAACCCGAGGTCTACTCCCTGCCGCGCACTCTGCCCGGCGAGCACGTCTCCAGGACTGAGGTTTCTCCCAGCTTCGAGGAGCTGCCCGAGGCGGAGACCTCCAAGTCTGACGTGTCTCTGGGGTCTGACAAGTCTTTCGCACTCGAGGAAACCTCCGTGTCCGAGGCCTTCCTGGGGCCTCGGGAGCCCTCCGACCTGGAGTTCTTCATGCCCGAGGTGGAGGCCAAGGGCAGATATTCCCCAGACGAGTATCTCAGCCAGGAGGCTGCGGGGCCCCTGCTGCAGGAGGGGTGCGTCCCCGAGGAAGAGGAACCACAGCGGATCACCCTGGAGCTGTTACCAGGCCTGCACGACCCGTTTGCCGAGGTGGAAGCCAAGCTGGCCAGGCTGTCCTCCACCGTGGTGGCAGCCGAGGTGCCCCTGGCAGACGTACCCAAGGTCCCTGCACAGGTAGCTGATGTCACCCAGGCTCCCGGGCAGAAACTCAGTGGGCAGAGCTCAGCTGGGGGCACACAGGTCGCTGGGCACGGGCAGATGTCTAACCTCTGGGGCCCTGGCCCCCCGCTGCCACCTCTGCAGTGGCTCTGGCTTGGTGGCGGCTCGTGGGCACCGGTGTTCAGGGGTCCAGGAAGGGAGAAGCTCTGTCTCATGCTCTGTAAGCCGGTAGGGGAGGGGGGAGGGAGGCAGGAGGCTTTGCCAGGTGGGCGCCCGTTCTGCTGAGGGAGGGATACCTATTTGGGGGATTTGCTGAGTTGCCATGGTTACGCTGTTTCCAGGCCCAAAGGAGCTGGAGGAGGCCTTGGCTGCCCTCGTGCTCTGGCAGGCTGGGGTCTGCGGGAAGGCAGCTACCAGTCAGGGACCCCCCAGGGATCTGGTGGGGCCACTCTTCCATCCTGTCCCCTTTCCACCCGCTGTGATGTTTTAGATTCCTTTCCTCTTCTCCCCCTTTTGGTCTTTTTCCTTTCCTTTGTTCTTTTCCTTTTCCTTTCCTTTCCTTTCCTTGCCTGCATGTGCATGTACATGCGTGTGCACGTGTGCGTGTGTGTGTGTGTGTGTGTAAAGAGCACAGGCCTTTGAGTCAGACAGACCCGGGTTAAATCCCGGCCCTACCGCTCACTTAGTTATGTGGCCTTGGGCAGTCACCTTTCTGGGCCTTGGTTTCCCCTTCTGTAAAATGGGGATGCTGAAGCGTGTTTCACCCGAAGTATTGCAAGCAGGGAGCACAGGGGAGCATACTCCCTCCCCGTTTCTCTCTTCCCTGTTCTCTCATCTCCTCGCCCCTGCTCCCCACCCATCCCCTCAGCGGTGACAGGCAGGAGGAGCTGGTGGCTTGATGAGGCCTGGGGCTGGGGGTGTGGGGCACTGAAGGGGAGGTCAGGGAGCTGAGGTTGATTCTGGCCCACTGTCCCTCCACCCCCCGCCCCGCCACTCCCCATCTTCCTGCAAGCACCCCTCCCTGACGGATCTGCTGGGGCCCGGGCATGGTGACATTAGGTCTGAAGCTGAGACAGCTGACTACCTCCTGCTCAAGACTGTGAGTTCCCCGCAGGGCCGACCCTCAGGTGGGGGGAGGAATCCCAGGAGCCTGGGTCTTCCTGTGACACTCTGGGCCTCAGTGTCCCCAACCACAAAACAGAGACAATGACCCCAGCCCTCCCCCAGCTTATCAGGGATGGCCTGTTGCAAAGCGGTGTACAAATGGAGGAACCATCCTATCTCTTATTATTGATGTGGTTAAGAGGCCACTGCTTAGCAGCTTTCTGACTCTCCTTGGCCTCAGAAGCCCATCTAGAGCACAGAGGCCCAGTGTGTGCTGAGGGCAGGGGTGTGGGTCCCCCAGGCACTGGCAGGGACTGCCCAGGTCCTGTTTTGAACACTGCTGCTCTCAGACCCCACCCTTTTCTCTTCTGCTTAAGGAAGCACAAAAGGCCACAGGGAGTGAGGGGAAGGCTTTAAGTCTGCCCACATGTGTGGAGAGAGAAAACTATCTGCCAGCCTCTGGACAGGATCACTGGGTAGGAGCTGGCACACTTCAGGTTCTCAGTAGATGGGACACGGGGTGGCTAGGGGAGCCCTGGCTGTAAGGTGACATTGAGATGGGACCCGAGCAGGAGGAAGGGGCCAGAGCAGAGCATCAAGCCAGGGGGGATGGCCTGTGCCAAAGTCCTGTGGCTGGGAACATCTCGACTTTCTCAGCAATGGGAAAATGAGGCCAGAGAAGCAGCAGGGTGAGGGGTGGAGAGAGGCGGGGCGGGGGCGGGGGCGGAGGGTGAGGCAGGGAGAGGCACTGGAGGCCTGGAGGCTATGGAAGCAGGATTTAACTGCAAACGCACTGCGTTTTTTCCCAAAGGTTCTCTTTGGGAAAGGGCTGGGATTGGTACATATTTGGAGAAAACTGCCTGGCTGCCGTGGAGAGCGTGGGTCTTCAGGGGCAGAAGAGCAAGACTGTTTCGGGGTGTTGGAAGAAATGGTGGCAGTAGGAACCCAACTGGGCGCATTTTTGTACAACTGGGTGCCTCCAAACCAGAAGCGATCCATCCCAGATCGTGAGGGACCCAGATGCCGCCATCTGGGATTGAGGCCGCTGTGAGCCGGTGTCCAGGGGCCGTCTTCTCTGCCTCCACTTTGGATTCTCTTTGCGCTCAGGAGGTTGACCAGGGTCCAGAAATGGCCGAGGAGGTGGTGTCGGCAGCAGAGCCTGGCGTAGGGGCCGAGGCTGAGGCCTGGAGGGCCTTGGAGGCTCAGCCTCAGCCCTCGCTGGTCATGACGAGCGTGAGAAGGGACAGTGTGGGCATGGAGGTGGCGGTGCTGAGCGACGACCTGCTGCCCGCCGTGGACCAGCAGCAGGTGCTTGCCCGGTAAGTGCTGGTGCTTGGGGCTGGCGGGACCCCGTGGCGGAGCAGGACGGAGCTATGTCCTGGGCATGGGGGCGGGGGTGCCCAGAGAGTCTTCACTGAGCCCCCATCCAGATCCCCTCCTGACCGAGGCCGGACACGCCCCGATCCTCTGTCCAGGAGCAGAGGGGCAGGGATGGTGCTGATCAGCGGGGCGGGCAGGGCTCTGCTCGGGGAGCCGCACGGACGCCACCACAGACTCCATCAGGCACCTGCTCCAAGAGGAAGGGAGGGGACTGTTGTCTGCCTGGCATCCGCAGGGCCTGGCTATCAGGTTTCAGGAATCCCAGGGCAGGATGATGCAGGCTTTCCTCAGCTCCCAGCGCGCCTCCAGTGCCCTCCTGATGTCACACCTAGGACTGGCCACCCCAAACGCCCTCAGCCGCTGCTGCCTGGGGAGCTGGGCTTTCTTCCCTCGGTGCAAATCACTTAACATTTCCGAGCCTTGGTTCTCACTTCTGTGAATGTGAATAATGTCAGGCCCACCTCTGTGACAAAGTCAGCACCATGGTCAGGGGCTCAGCCTCCTCCTAGTGGTGGCAAACTCCATCCCACAGGCCACAGTTCAGACGTGAACTGAGCAGCAACTACGTGCCGGGCACCAGGCGCAAGGAAGAACGAGCTGCTGACTTGGCTTTCAAGGGGCTCACGGTCCAGGGGGAGGCAGATACCCAGGCCCAGGGAGGGCCAGCTTCTGTAGCAAAGAAAAGCAAGTGGTTGTGCAGTTGCCTGCCTTGGTTCCCGTCCGCCTCCACCACTACCTCCCTCTACCTCCTGGGGCCAACTTTAAGCCTCCCTGTGCCTCGGCTTCTTGAGAAGCTCGTCACGAGGGTCCAGGGAGACACTGCCTGCAGAGACCCAGCTTAGGGCACCAAGGGAACACTCAGCACATGTGACGGTGTTCAGGGTGTGGTCTGGAGGATGGTCAGGGAAGGCTTCTTCTGTTTCTTCGAGTAGTTTTGCTCAGCTACACCTGAGTGAGGTTTGCAGGACAGATGCCTCAGGGTGGCCTTTGGGATACAGGGCACAGCCCCAAGCAGCACGAAAGTGCAGCGCAGAGGACAGCCTGGCTGTTTGGAGGACAAGCAGCGAGTGACACTGGAGTGAGTTGGTTGGGGGGCCGCAGAGATGATGAAGTGCCTGCCTGGATGCGCTAAATGTTGTTCCCATCTCAGGGCTACTCTAATCGTGCAGGTCGCCGGGGCGCACGGCTGCGAGCCTGCTGTACTGGGGGAAAACCATGGGCCCTGGGAGGCCCCTGGCGGGTGGCGTGTCGGTTGGCTCTGGATCCACAGGGAGATTCTCGTCTGTGCTGTTGTGCAGTTGAGCGCACGGGCTTGGACTTGGGCAGATTTGCTTGGACCCCTGGTTCCGACCCTGGCCAGAGGCTTGGCCTCTCTGAACCTGTGTCCATCTGTGCGACGGGTTGTTGCATGGACTCTGAGATGTCCCGCTGGACAGCAAGGGCGCGGCGATGGCCAGATACCGTCACGTGTGCTTTCTTCTCTGTGCCCGGCAGTTTGCAGCTGTTGGAGCAGCAGGTGGTCGGCGGGGAGCAGGCCAAGAACAAGGACCTGAAGGAGAGGCACAAGCGGAGGAAGCGGTATGCGGACGAGCGCAAAAGGCAGCTGGTGGCAGCCTTGCAGAACTCGGATGAGGACGGCGGGGACTGGGTGCTGCTCAACGTCTACGACTCCATCCAGGAGGAGGTGCGCGCCAAGAGCAAGCTGCTGGAGAAGATACAGAGGAAGGTGAGGCCCCAGCCCTGCCCGCCCCACCCCGCCCGCGGGCGTTCACAGTTCCCGGCCTGCCGTGGAAGCAGTCACAGCGACAGACCAGACGTGTCTGTGCTGGGAGGGCGTGTATGACACAGAGCACAGCAGAGAAACCAGAGGACAGTGCCAGCCGGTGGGAGTGCCGTGAAGAGAATACTAGGGGAGAGTGGCTTTATTTTTATTTTTTCATTTTTTAAAGGTTTTATTTATTTATTTATTTGCTTATTTATTTTTATTTTTTAATTTAATTTTTTAAAAATTTACACCCAAATTAGTTAGCATATACTGCAACAATGATTTCAGGAGTAGATTCCTTAATGCCCCTTCCCCATTTAGCCCATCCCTCCTCCCACACCCCCTCCAGTAACCCTCAGTTTGTTCTCCATATTTATGAGTCTCTTCTGTTTTGTCCCCCTCCCTGTTTTTGTATTATTTTTGCTTCCCTTCCTTTATGCTCATTTGTTTTGTCTCTTAAAGTCCTCATACGAGTGAAGTCATATGATTTTTGTCTTTCTCTGACTAATTTCACTTAGCATAATACCCTCCAGTTCCATCCACGTGGTTGCAAATGGCAACTTTTCATTCTTTTTGATTGCCGAGTAATACTCCATTGTGTATATATACCACATTTTCTTTATCCATTCATCCATCGATGGACATTTGGGCTCTTTCCATACTTTGGCTATTGTTGATAGTGTTGCTATAAACACGGGGGTACATATGTCCCTTCAAAAGAGCACACCTGTATCCCTTGGATAAATGCCTAGTAGTGCAATTGCTGGGTGGTAGGGTAGTTCTATTTTTAGTTTTTTAAGGAACCTCCATACTGTTTTCCAGCGTGGCTGCGCCAGCTTGCATTGGCACCAACAATGCAAAAGAGATCCTCTCTCTCTGCATCCTCGCCAACATCTGCTGTTGCCTGGGTTGTGAATGTTAGCCATTCTGACAGGTGTAAGGTGGTATCTCATTGTGGTTTTGATTTGTATTTCCCTGATGATGAGTGATGTTGAGCATTTTTTCATGTGTCGGTTGGCCATCTGGATGTCTTCTTTGGAGAAGTGTCTATTCGTGTCTTTTGCCCATTTCTTCACTGGATTATTTTTGGGTGTTAAGTTTGCTAAGTTCTTTATAGATTTTGGATACTAACCCTTTATCTGATATGTCATTTGCAAATATATTCTCCCATTCCGTCTTTGCCTTTTAGCTTTGCTGATTGTTTCCTTCGCTGTGCAGAAGCTTTTTATTTTGATGAGGTCCCAGTAGTTCATTTTTGCTTTTGTTTTCCTTGCCTCTGGAGACGTGTTGAGTAAGAAGTTGCTGGGGCCAAGATCAAAGACGTTTTTGCCTGCTTTCTCCTTGAGGATTTTGATGGCTTCCTGTCTTACATTGAGGTCTTTCATCCATTTTGAGTTTATTTTTGTGTCTGGTGTCAGAAAGTGGTCCAGGTTCATTCTTCTGCATGTCGCTGTCCAGTTTTCCCAGCACCATTTGCTGAAGAGACTGTCTTTACTCCATTGGATATTCTTTCCTGCTTTGTCAAAGATTAGTTGGCCATACGTTTGTGGGTCCATTTCTGGGTTCTCTATTATGTCCATTGGTCTGAGTGTCTGTTCTTGTGCCAGTACCATACTGTCTTGATGATTACAGCTTTGTAGTATAGCTTAAAGTCCGGGATTGTGATGCCTCCTGCTTTGGTTTTCTTTTTTAAGATTGCTTTGGCTATTTGGGGCTTTTTCTGGTTCCATGCAAATTTTTGGATTATTTGTTCTGGCTCTGTGAAGAATGCTGGTGTTATTTTGATAGGGATTGCATTGAATATGTAGATTGCTTTGGGTAGTATCAACATTTAAAAAAATTTTTTTTTAACATTTATTCATCTTTGAGACAGAGAGAGAGGGAGCGTGAGTGGGGGAGGAGCAGAGAGAGAGGGAGACACAGAATCTGAAGCAGGCTCCAGGCTCTGAGCTGGCAGTGCAGAATTCAGTGCGGGACCCGAACTCACTGGCTGTGAGATCATGACCTGAGCCGAAGTCGGAAGCCGGATGCTTAACTGACTGAGCCACCCAGGCACCTCCCCATCTTCTTTTTTTTAAGGGTAGTATAGACATTTTAACAATATTTGTTCTTCCTATCCAGGAGCATGGAATCTTTTTCCATTTTTTGCGTCTTCTTCAATTTCTTCCATAAGCTTTCTATAGTTTTCAGTGTATAGATTTTTCACCTCTTTGGTTAGATTTATCCCTAGGTATTTTATGGTTTTTGGTGCAATTGTAAACGGGATCGATTACTTGATTTCTCTTTTTGTCGCTTCATTGTTGGTGTATAGGAATGCAGCCGATCTCTGTGCATTGATTTTATATCCTGCAACTTTGCTGAATTCATGAATCAATTCAAGCAGTTTTTTGGTGGAATCTTTAGGGTTTTCCATATAGAGTATCATGTCATCTGCGAAGAGTGAAAGTTTGACTTCCTCCTGGCCAATTTGGATGCCTTTTATTTCTTTGTGTTGTCTGATTGCAAAGGCTAAGACTTCCAATACTATGTTGGATAACAGTGGCAAGAGTGGACATCTCTGTCTTCTTCCTGACCTTGGGGGGAAAGCTCAGTTTTTCACCATTGAGGATGATATTAGCGTGGGGTCATTCATCTACGGCTTTTATGATCTCAAGGTATGATCCTTCTATCCCTACTTTCTTGAGGATTTTTATCAAGAAAGGATGCTACATCTTGTCAAATGCTTTATCTGCATCTATTGAGAGGATCATATGGTTCTTGTCCTTTCTTTTATTGATGTGATGAATCACATTAATTGTTTTGCGGATATTGAACCAGCCCTGTGTCCCAGGCGTAAACCCCACTTGGTCGTGGTGAATAATTTTTTTTAATGTATTCTTGGATCCGGTTGGCTAATATCTTGTTGAGGATTTTTGCATCCATGTTCATCAGGGAAATTGGTCTATAGTTCTTTTTCGTGGAGTCTCTGTCTGGCTTTGGAATCAACGTAATGCTGGCTTCATAGAATGAGTTTGGAAGTTTCCCTTCCTTTTCTATTTTTTGGAACAGCTTCAAGAGAATAGGTGTTAACTCTTCCTTGAATGTTTGGTAGAATTCCCCTGGAAAGCCATCTGGCCCTGGACTCTTGTTTTTTGGAAGATTTTTGATTGTGAATTTGATTTCCTTACTGGTTATGGGTCTGTTCAAATTTTCTATTTCTTCCTGTTTTAGTTTTGGTAGTGTATATGTTTCTAGGAATTTGTCCATTTCTTCCAGATTGCCCATTTTATTGGCATATAATTGCTCATAATATTCTCTTATTATTGTTTTTATTTGTGCTGTGTTGGTTGTGATCTCTCCTGTTTCATTCTTGATTTTATTTATTTGGGTCCTTTCCTTTTTCTTTTTGATCAGACTGGCTAGTGGTTTATCAATTTTGTTAATTCTTCCAAAGAGCCAACTTCTCGTTTCATTGATCTGTTCTATTGTTTTTTTGGTTTCGATAGCATTAATTTCTGCTGTAATCTTTATTATTTCCTGTCTTCTGCTGGTTTTGGGTTTTATTTGCTGTTCTTTTTCCAGCTCATTAAGGCGTAAGGTTAGGTTGTGTATCTGAGATCTTTCTTCCTTCTTTAAGAAGGCCTGGATTGCTATATACTTTCCTCTTATGACCGCCTTTGCTGCGTCCCAGAAGTTTTGGGTTGTGGTGTTATCATTTTCATTGGCTTCCATATACTTTTTAATTTCCTCTTTAACTTCATTCATTAGTAGGATGTTCTTCAGTCTCCAAGTATTTGTTACCTTTTCAATTTTTTTTGCTGTGGTTGATTTCCAGTTTCATAGCATTGTGGTCTGAAAATATGCACGGTATGAACTCGACCTTTTTGTGCTTGCTGAGGGCTGATTTGTATCCCAGTATGTGGTCTATTCTGGAGAACGTTCCACGTGCACTGGAGAAGAATGTATATTCTGCTGCTTTAGGATGAAATGTTCTGAATATATCTGTTAAGTCCATCTGGTCCAGTGTGTCATTCAAAGCCATTGTTTCCTTGTTGATTTTCTGCTTAGATGATCTGTCCATTGCTGTGAGTGGGGTGTTGAAGTGCCCTACTATTATGGTATTACTATCGATGAGTTTCTTTATGTTTGTGATTAATTGATTTATATATTTGGGTGCTTTCACATTTGGCGCATAAATGTTTACAGTTGGTAGGTCTTCTTGGTCTATAGACCCCTTGATTATGATATAATGCCCTTCTGCATCTCTTGACACAGTCTTTATTTTAAAGTCTAGATTGTCTGATATAAGTATAGCTACTCCGGCTTTCTTTTGTTGACCATTAGCATGATAGATGGTTCTCCATCCCCTGACTTTCAATCTGAAGATGTCTTTAGGTCTAAAGTGGGTCTCTTGTAAACAGCATATAGATGGATCTTGTTTTCTTATCCATTCTGTTACCCTATATCTTTTGATGGGAGCATTGAGTCCATTGACGTTTAGAGTGAGTACTAAAAGATATGAATTTATTGCCATTGTGATGCTTGTAGAGTTGGAGTTTCTGGTGGTGTTCTCTGGTCCTTTCTAATCTTTGTTGCTTTTGGTATTTATTTATTTATTTACTTATTTATTTATATTTTCATCTTTTCTCCCCTCAGAGAGTCCCCCTTAAAATTTCTTGCAGGGGTGGTTTAGTGGTCACAAACTCCTTTAATTTTTGTTTGCCTGGGAAACTTTTTATCTCTCCTTCTATTTTGAGTGACAGCCTTGCTGGATAAAGAATTCTTGGCTGGGGCGCCTGGGTGGCTCAGTCAGTTAAGCGTCCGACTTCAGCTCAGGTCATGATCTCGCGGTCCGTGAGTTCGAGCCCCGCGTCGGGCTCTGTGCTGACCGCTCAGAGCCTGGAGCCTGTTTTGGATTCTGATACTCTCCCTCTCTCCCTCTCTCTCTGATACTCCCCCATTCATGCTCTGTCTCTCTCTGTCTCGAAAATAAATAAACGTTAAAAAAAAAAATTAAAAAAAAAAAAAAGAATTCTTGGCTGCATATTTTTCTGATTCAGCACATTGAATATATCCTGCCCCTCCTTTCTGGCCGGCCAAGTTTCTGTGGAGGTCTGCTGCAAAAAGGTTTTTTTTTTTGTTTTTTTTTTTAATGTTTTTATTTATTTTCGAAGAAGAGAGAGAGAGACACAGCATGAGCAGGGGAGGAGCAGAGAGAGGGAGACACAGAATCAGAAGCAGGCTCCAGGCTCTGAGCTGTCAGCACAGAGCCCTACGCGGGGCTTGAACTCACAAACTGTGAGATCATGACCTGAGCTGAAGTCGGACGCTTAACCGACTGAGCCACCCAGGCGCCCCAAAAAGGTTTTTTATTTATTTTAAGACAGAGAGAGAGAGCAAGGGAGGGAGGGGCAGAGAGAGAGGCAGAGAATCCCAAGCAGGCTCCGGATTTTCAGCACGGAGCCCAATGCAGGGCTCGAACTCACAAACCGTGAGATCATGACCTGAGCCGAAACCAAGAGTCGGACGCTTAACTAACCGAGCCACCCACACCGCTCCTTTTTCTTTTCGTTTTGATTGAAGTATAAACATACAAATCACAAATGTGCAACATAATTCATTTCCGCAAAGTGAATGCGCCCATGAACCCAGCACCCTCGTCAAGGAACTGAGCATTAAGAGAACCCCAGAAGTTCCTGGGGCCACCTTGGGTGGGGGGCAGGGAGGTTCTCACGGAGGCGGTGACTTCTGAGGTGGGACCTGAGCATTAAGAAAGGCCGGGCCCTGCCGTATGTCGTGACCTGAAGGAAGAGGCTTCCAGGCCGAGAGAGGGGCCAGTGCTGAGAACGTCAGTGGCTCCAGGAGCAGAAAGGAGGTGAATGGACTGAGCGCAGGGAGTGAGGACAAGACAGAGGAGGACGAGTTGCCACCTGCTTCCCTCGGAGCGCCCTCGGGCACCCTGGGCCCCAGCACGTCCCCCTCGGCTAACCCTCATCCCCACCCACACCACCAACCAAACGATCTCGCCAAAGTGGAAGCTGATGCTTTTCTCTTTGAACCTCTGTAGTTTTTAAATTTTCTTGGCTATTTTCATGCTTTTTCTTTTAAGTTTATTTATTTATTTTGAGAGAGAGAGAGGGAGGGAGGGAGAGAGAGAGAGAGAGAGAGAGAGAGAATCCCAAGCAGGCTCCACACTGTCAGCGCAGAACCCCATGAGGGGCTTGAACTCATGAACCGTGAGATCGTCAGCTGAGCTGAAGTTGGACCCTTAACTGACTGAGCCATCCAGGTGCCCCTCATGGTTTTTCTCAATACCCTTTTTATGTTTTCAGCCAAATCTGTTCTTCCCAGGATAGCTTGTAACTTTTCTTTAATTTTTAAACTTTTTAAATTCTTTCTGGAGTTCGGTTAATGTCTCATTTTATATCTTCTTCACTTTTTCGTCCATTTCCACTTTAAGTGTTTGGATTGCTGACTTGAAATTTCCCTATGTGAATTTAAGGAGATTTTGTGAACGTTGGGATGCTGGGTTACATTTTGGTTCTGCGTGCTTGTGCTCTGGGGGGGAATTTTCTTCTTCTGAAATGCTTTGATTTTCATTTTCTGTTTCTCATAGTAACTTTGATTAGCTGCCTCTGCTCTTTTTATTTCGCAATGTCTTGTGTTTTCTGCACTTTCGGTACCAGCTGGAAGCAGAGGTGAAGGTTTGGGCTGCTGGCTAGGTTTGCTCAGTCGATAGCACACTCTTCTGTTCGTATGGTGAAGTGCAGTGTTAAATACACGCCGTCCCCTATTGCTGCGGTGGCTGGCATATCCCCACAAAGAGAGTTGCTTAAAAGAACACAAATTTATTATTTCGCATTTCTGTGGGTCAGGATCCAGCTCCCGCATGGCTGGTTCTTCTGCTTAGAATTCCACAAGGCTAAGGCCAGGTGTTGGCAGGGTCAGTTTCCTTCTGGAGGTGCTAGGAAAGAATCTGTTTCTAGGACACCTGTTGACAGGATTCTAGCCTATGTGGTTGTAGGACTGAGGTTCCCATTTCCTCACTGGCTGGCCGCTGGGGGTCATTCTGTTTCTAGAAGCTGCCTGCCTTTCCCAGCTCGTGGCCCCCATGAAAGACAGCCACGGCCAGCTCCTCCCAGACTTCAGCTCTCTCACTCTACTCTCATCTCCTTTGTCTAAAGCATCTCTTCTAAGGCCAGTCCTTTAAAAGACTGGCTTTCTGCTCCCCTCCTGCGAGGCCGGTGTGGTTACACTGGGCTCACCAGATGACCCGGGGTGATCTCCCTGGTTTAAAGTCAACAGCTTAGGGGGCGCCTGGGTGGCTCAGTCGGTTAAGCATCCAACTTTGACTCAGGTCATGATCTCGCGGTTTGTGAGTTTGAGCCCCACGTTGGGCTCTGTGCTGACAGCTCAGAGCCTGGAGCCTGCTTCCGATTCTGTGTCTCCTCCTCTCTATGCCCCTCCCATGCTCGTGCCGTGTCTCTCTCTGTCTCTCAGTAATAAATGTTACCAAAAAGAATTTTTAATTAAAAAAAAATAAAGTCAACAGATGAATAACCTTACTTCCATTTGCAAAGTGCTTTCTACCGCATAAGATAACATATTCACAGGGGTGCCTGGGTGGCTCAGTCAGTTAAGTGTCCCGACCTCAGCTCAGGTCATGATCTCATGGTTCATGAGTTCAAACCCTGCATTGGGCTCGCTACTGTCAGGGCAGAGCCCACTTCAGACTCTCTCTCCCTCGCTCTCTGCTCCTCCCCCACTCATTCTCACTCTCTCCCTCCCTCTTGGTGGGAGGGGTCATTGTGTCTTTTGGCATTTTCTCTTGTTTCTGCAGGACTTCTAATTTCCACCTCTAGGGGCCTCCCATCTCTAAGCACCCTCCAGAAGCCATGCCTTGCAGAGACTAACCCCTCAGTCTCTACAGAGACTTGCAGAGACTCAGTCTTGCAGAGACCAGCCCACATTCCAGTCTCTTCCATCAGTTTCGCTGTATCAGATCCATTATTGGTATTTTCCTACTCAGAGTGGGGCTCTCTCTTTTGGGGGGTGATTTTATCTTCCTTTCATCACCCTGCCTTCCCCCTTGCACACTTTCCTGGTGCTTTCTGCTCCTTCCTGCTGTGGGGTGGGCCCACGAGCTGTCTGCTGGACTTCTGGTTATTTCGAAGCGGCTGGTATTCTGTCTTTGGGTCATGAGGCTGGGCTCAGGGTGGTTTTATTTTCTCTCCTTGCTCAGTGTGTTGTTTTGGAGGGCCTGTCTGGAGAGAATCAGATCTATCCCCTGTCATTATCCCCAGGTATCCAGAACTTTTTTTTAACTTTCTAAAAATTTTATTCTTCAGAGAGAGAGAGAGAGAGCACACAAGCGGGAGAGGGGCAGAGAGAGAGGGGGCAGGTGGAGAGAGAGAAAATCCCAAGCAGGCTCCGTGCTGTCAGTGCAGAGCCTGATGAGGGGCTCAAACCCACAAACTGCAAGATCATGACCTGAGCCGAAATCAAGGGTCGGATGCTTAATGGAATGAGTCATCCAGGCGCCCCACTTTTGTTTTTTAATATAAGCAAATACGTGTGTGTGTGTACAAATCTGCTGTGCATACGTGTACATGCCCTCCCTCTTCTTAGAAAAAGTAGCTACAAACACACTTTCCTCCGCCTCGTCTTTTTCACATGATGATCCATCCTGGAGGTCCCTCGGCAGCGGTATCTAGAAATATGCCATTCCTTTTTACTGCTGGGTGCTGCTCCACTGTGAGGGTGTGTCATTGTTTATTCCAGCAGCCCTCTCTCTCTCTTTTTTTTACGATGTTTATGTATTTTTGACACACACACACACACACACACACACACACACACACACACAGAATCTGAAACAGGCTCCAGACTCTGAGCTGTCAGCACAGAGCCCAGCGTGGGGCTCGAACCCACGAACTGTGAGATCACGACCCGAGCTGAAGCCGGATACTTAACCGACTGAGCCACCCAGGCGCCCCTCCAGCAGCCCTCTCTTGATGGACATTTGGATTGTTTTCTATCTTTTGCCAGGGAAAAGTGCTGTGTAGTGAATAACTTGTGCACACTGCTTTTGTATTTAGGGTAGGTATAGATTGGAACCGATTCCTCCAGCTGGACGGAGAGGAAAGCATATGTGACTTTGGTAGCTTTTGCCACCTTCTCCTCCCTGAGGGTGAATCCCTTTGCGTTTCCACTAGTCCGTACCAGTGCGCTTTCTCACAGCCTCAGCAATGTGCCTTTTGCTAACTGTTGAGCAAGGCTGAGCCATTCCTTCCTGTGTTTTAGGGACGGCTGCAGTTCTCCCCCTCTGAACTGGGCTCGCTTTATGTATGTATGTATGTATGTATGTATGTATGTGTGTATTTGATATAATGTATTGTCAAATTGGCTTCCATACAACACCCAGTGCTCATCCCAAGTCTTTTGACCCCTTTTCCGTAAGGATGCTGCTTCCTTTCCTTCTCCGCTTGTAGAAGCTCTTTACAGCAGGAGTATTGTAATTTATATTACGGATAGTCATATTCCTTGGTCGGTCGCCAATTTCTTCCTCTGTGATGTAAGGTAGAAAGATTTCTGTTCCAATTTCATTTGTCTTTTTACTATGCTTTATGGTATTTTTGCCACGCAAAAGTTTTTTTTTAAGTTTTACTTTGTCAAATTAATTGACTTTTTATGGGGCGCCTGGGTGGCTTAGTCGGTGAAGTGTCCAACTTTGACTCAGGTCATGATCTCGCTGTTTGGGAGTTTGAGCCCCGCGTGGGGCTCTGTGCTGACAGCTCAGAGCCTGGAGCCTGCTTCAGATTCTGTGTCTCCGTCTCTCTCTGCCCCTTCTCTGCTCATGCTCTGTCTCAAAAATAAATGAAAACATTAAAAAAAATGAAGAGAAACAAAGATAAAATTGGTGGAACTTTTGGCAGAATCATGTTATATTTATAAATTAGCTTGAGAGTATTGGTATGTTTATGAGTTTGGATTTTCACATCCATGAACACGGTATATCTTCTGTTAGTTCAGATCAATTTTTATGTCACTCAGGAGTGTTTTATAAATTTCCTCACTTAGGTTTTGAACATAATCTTGTTAATTTCACACCTAGATATTTTCTTGTATTTGCTTTCCTCTGTGGGGTATCCTCTCCCATTACATCTTCTCACTGGATTTTATTTGTAAAGTGAAGACTAGGGCTTTAAAAAGTATCTTTAAAAAGTCATGTGAACTAGAAGGGAACACCTCTTAATTCATTCTATAGGTCCAGTATCACCTGATAACAAAACCATAGAAAGACATAACAAGAAAACTACAGACTAATATTTCTTATAAATATAGAGACAAAATGCTCCACAAAATTCTAGCAAACCAAATCCAACAACATGTAAAAAGATTGTACATCATGCCAAAGTAGGATTTATCCTAGGAATGCAAGGTTAGTTTGGTATCCAAAAATCAATTAATGCAATATACCATATCAATAGAATAAAAGACAAAACCCATATGATCATCTTAGTAGATGCAGAAAAAGCATTTGAAAAAACCAACATCTGTTATGATAAAAACACCAAGGAAACTAGAACTAGAAGGAAACTTCTTTATTCTGATAAAGGGCACCTATGAAGAATCCACAGAAAACATCATACTCAATGGTGAAAGACTTAATGCTTTCCCCCTAAGATGACAAAGAAGACAAGGGTGTCTGTTGTCAGCACTTCTATTTCACAGTAGGCTGAAGGTTCTAGCTAGGTCACTTAGGCAAGAAAGTGATTTAAAAGGCATTGAGTTTGGAAGGGAATAGGTACAAGGATTTCTATGTGCAGATGACATCATCTTATGTAGAAAATCCTAAGGAATCCACTAAAAAAAAAAAAAAAAAACAAACTACTTCAGCAAGGTTGCAGGATACAAGATTAATAAGCAAAAAGCAATTATATTTCTACATACTCTCAATGAACAACCTGCAAATAAAATTAAGAAAACAATTCCATTTATAACACATCAAAAAGAATAAACTACTTAGGAATAAATGTAACAAAAGAAGGGTAAAACTATATGCCAAAAATTAGAAAACATTGTTGAAAGAAATTAAGAATACCTAAATGGGAAGACATCCCATGTTCATGGATTGGAACATGGATTTAATATATTTTTGAAGTTTATTTATTTTGAGAGGGAGAGAGAGAGCGCACGTGTGAGTGGGGAGCAGGGGAGGGGCAGAGAGAGAGAGAGAGAGAAGGGGAGAGAGAGAATCCCAAGCAGGTTCTGCACTGCCAGTGCAGAGCCTGGCGCAGGGTTCGAACCCATGAACTGTGAGATCATAGCCGGAGCAGAAATCAAGAATCAGATGCTTAACCAACTGAGCCACCCAGGTGCCTCAAGAAATAGAGCATTAATTGCCCACCTGTGTCCTACCAGATAGCCTCTGCTTTCAACTGGTTACATGTGATGACCATTCCCATGAATTTGAAACATCCTCTTTCACTAATCGAACTGTACCTGCTCTTTAAGGAAACAGACTGCGCACCCAGGAATCTTGGGGCTCAGGGAGAGCATGGTTATAGTTGCAGCTGGGAGTCACCTGTGACCAGGGCAGATCACAAGTCTAGAATCCATGGTCAAATCAGGATGGGTCTGACTCTTAAGCCAATGTCTGTCACGTCGTAACTTGACTGTGAGCACTGAGTCTGAGAGTTTACGGCTCTGCTCCCCTTAGGAAAAAGATTTATACAAGTCTCTGAGACTTTTTAAGAAGTGGTGACTCCGCAGTGTTAAGTGTGGAGCCTTCTAAGAGGCTCCTAGATAAAATGTGTTTGTGTGGGGTCGTCTCCGAGGGCTGGCATGGGGGGGTGCGGCTAAGGAGCAACTTCTTTTCCTGTTTTCTTTAGGGCTGTGGACACAGTAGGTGCTTGTTTAGTGCTGGTGGACAGACGGGAGGCGGGCGCGGGTAGATGAGCGGATCGGCGAACAGATGACGGGTGGCCGGCTGAAGGCTCGGGCAGTGGGTGCCGAGGGTGGATAAAAGGGCTTGCTGTCTTCCCTGCTCGAGATCGTCACCCCCTGCTTTCAGCTTCGGGCGGCGGAGGTGGAAATCAAGGACCTGCAGTCCGAGTTCGAGCTGGAAAAGATCGATTACCTGGCCACCATCCGCCGGCAGGAGCGGGACTCCTTGCTCCTCCAGCAGCTCCTGGAGCAGGTGCAGCCTCTCATCCGCCGCGACTGCAACTACAGCAACCTGGAGAAGATCCGGCGCGAGTCCTGCTGGGATGAGGACAACGGCTTCTGGAAGATCCCTGAGCCCATCATCGTAAAAACCAGCCTCCCAGTAGGTCAGGCGCTTGGCCGTCCCCTCGCTCCTCCCCACGGTTTGCCCTCCTGCAGGCTGACCCGGAGCCCGGGCTCCCGCCCTGCTGGCTGTGGGCACAGCAGGCCCGGGGCTCCGGGCTCCAGAGCGATGGAGGGCCTGAGGGAGAAGTTGTGTGGGTTGGAATTCGGGTTCCACCACGCCCCGTGTGACCCCTTTGGGACTCAGTGTCCTCGTCTGTGAAATGGGGATTAGTGACCGCACCTTCCGTAGACATTGCTGGGTGGCTTAACACGTGTTAATGCCCATAAAACGTTTAGCGCCATGCGCGCACGTGCCAAGTGCACCATACATTTTTTAAAAATGTTTATTTACTTTTGAGAGAGAGAGAGAGAAGGAATGTGAGCAGGGGAGGGGCAGAGAGGGGGAGAGATACAGAACTGGAAGTGGGCTCCAGGCTCCACACTGTCAGCACAGAGCCCACACGGGGCTTGAACTCACAGACTGTGAGATCATGACCTGAGCTGGAGTCGGAGGCTTAACCGACTGAGCCACCCAGGCGCCCCCGTGGTACATTCTACCACTGTCATGATTGTCCCCCAGCATTATCCCCCAGCAACCCCATGGAGGACAAAGATTTTACATTTCGGGAGACGGAATCTCAGAGTGAGTGACTTAGCCAGAGTCCCAGGCAGAGCAGGGAGTTGGAGGACCGGGCCGTTCAGAGTTCCAGGCCTGGCTCACCTTGTGCTTTTGCCACTGACTTCCTGTGGGACTTTATGAAGGTCACTGTTTGTCTCTGGGCCTTGGTCCCTGATCTTCACAAAGGAGGGGCTGGTGGTCTGGAAGGCCCCTCCACCTCCGATGAGTCTGGGAGCACTTAGGGAGCAGTAGCGTCTTATGTCCCCTGGGGCCCCCAGCGGGCCTCCCCCGCTGTCAAGAGAATGTTCGTTTAGGTCCCGCATCCCTGATGTTTATGGATGGCACTGACGCTACCCCTGCCCGAAGGCCAGCCAGCTCCACTTCCCGGGGTTCCCCCTGCCCCCACCAGCCTGCTGTGCTGTTACAAGCAGGAGAGTGGCTGCTTTGACATCTGAGCCCTCCCATTGTCTGTTTCCCAAAGTCATCCCTTGGTTCGGGCTGGGAAGTGTACTCCCCTGGTCCCGGGCCTGAGCCAGGCCTGACCTGCCAGCTCGGGGACCTGTTGCCACCCACCCTGTCCCTCTGGCACTCAGACCAGGCAGCAGTGACTTGGGCTTTTGTTTCTCATAGCAGTTCCAACAGGGCCACAGAACAAGGTTGTCCGCAAAACCTCTGCCGCAGACAACGGTGAAGCAGGCATGGTAAGGCCTCTGTGAGAGGGGGCAAGGCGTGGGGAGCTGGCGGGGCTTCGTCCCCACCGTGCAGTGGGTGAGCGTTACTATAGGGCACTGGGCTGCTTTGGTCCTTGGATCTGGTATCATCACTGGATTGTAGAGCTTGTTGCTGATCTTGACCTTGTGTCCAGGTTAACTGTTCCATTGGTATATGTTCAGTACCACGTACATATCTTTGATTTAAACCCTTGGTACATGCATCTCAGTCACTTTGTGGCCGAGGTGGAGAAACTGCTTATGGAAGAGAAATCCATTGGTTTGAGAATCGGCGAGTCCATGAATTTCTTTTTCCTTTTTTTTTAAATGTTTATTTATTTTTGGGAGAGAGATTGAGAGAGACAAAGACAGAGCATGAGCGGGGGAGGGGCAGAGAGAGACGGAGACACAGCCTCTGAAGCAGGCTCCAGGCTCTGAGTGGTCAGCACAGAGCCTGACGCGGGGCTCGAACTCTTGAGCTGTGAGATCGTGACCTGAGCCGAAGTCGGACGCTCACCCAGGTGCCCCTAGACCATGAGGTTCTTTTTTCTCTTTTAATTTTTTTTCAAAGTTTATTTAATTTTGAGAGAGAGGGAGACACAGAATCCAAAGCAGCTCCAGGCTCCAAACTGTCAGCACAGATCCTGACAAGGGACTCGAACGGTGAGATCACGACCTGAGCCGAAGTCGGACGCTCAACCAACTTAGCCACCCGGGCACCCCTACCATGAAGTTCTTGATCCGTGCAGGGTATTAATGTGTTGAGAGCTGCCTGTCCCAGGATTTCGCTAGAGGCTGGCAGGAGTCCTGGACCAGTGGTCATTTCTGTCTTGCTGGTCTGACAGGGTTTGGGAAGGTCTGAGCCTTAGGACCCACTTTCCTTTCTTACCTGATGTTTTCCTGGCAGAACACCAAGGGTTGTTAATTGCCTTGCGTTGGAAAATGGTTTGCATTCACAACTGTAGATTTATTCATGCTTTTAATTTATGTTTTTGTACACAATTCTCAATTCTTTAAGAGATGACAAATTTTAGTTTTCTACTGTCATGTGGAGAACATTAGGCCCCAGCAACATGTCACTGTGTGGGGAAAAAGTGCTGCAGTGTTAAAAAAAAAAAAAAAAAAAAAAAAAAAAAAACCTATGCAGGAGTCTGAGCCTGGATCCTTTCTATGTAATTCTGGCGCCCAGACCCTGCACCGCCTCTGGCCCTCATTCAAAGGCCCTTATGGCCAAAGGGAAAGTAGGAGGCAGCCCCTCCTGCTGGTGAAGGACAGAAGCTTTGTCTTCAATCCCAGAGGCCAGGCAGTACATTCTGGTTCCCTGGACCCTTGCTGGTGTCTTTGGACCAAAGGGCCCTCAGGGATTTATGAAACAGTAATTGGGATTCTAAAGTCACTTTATTCTCATATCTCCCACGTTTTGTATGACAACAGAAATGTACCTCCTCAAAGCAGAGGTCAGAAAACTTCCCTGTGAAGCACCACACTTTTCTGTGTGTTTCTCCACCTCTTGGTTCTGCTTCCCTTGTTATGTTAGCTTCAGACTCAGGCAGGCTTTGGCTACGTGGCAGGAAAGGTGGCCGCTGGCGATTGGTGATCCAAGAGGAAGAGACCCAGTCTCTTACCACATCTTAACCAACACTTGTGGGAAGACTCTGATCAGTCGGCCTGGGTGAGGGGCCTGCTCTTAGACCAATGACTATGTCCAGGAAAAAAAAAATTTTATTAAAAAAAATTTTTTTTAATCTTTATTTATTTTTGAGAGAGAGAGACAGCATGTGAGCAGGGGAGGAGCAGAGAGAGAGGGAGACACAGAATCCAAAGCAGGCTCCAGGCTCTGAGCTGTCAGCACAGAGCCTGACACGGGGCTCAAACTCATGAACTGTAAGATCATGACCTGAGCCGAAGTTGGACACTCAACCGACTGAGCCACCCAGGCACCCCCCAAAAAAGTATTTTTAATGTTTACTTACTTTTGAGAGAGAGAGAGAGAGAGAGCACACACACACTAGTGGGGGAGGGGCAGAAAGAGAGGGAGGCAGAGAATCCCAAGCAGGCTCCCCACTGTCAGCACAGAGCCCAACGTGGGGCTTGAACCCATGAACCATGAGATCACGACCTGAGCTGAAGTCGGATGCTTAACTGACTGAGCCACCCAGGTGCCCCAATGTTTATTTCATTTTTGAGAGAGAGAGAGAGACAGAGTGTGAGCAGGGGGAGGGGCAGAAAGAGAGGGAGACACAGAATCTGAAGCAGGCTCCAGGCTCTGAGCTGTCAGCACAGAGCCCGATGTGGGGCTCAAACCCACGAACTGTGAGATCATGACCTGAGCCGAAGTCGGACGCTTGACCGAATGAGCCACCCAGGCGCCCCTGGAAGATGTATTTCTGTGACTGGTTCGGTCTGGGTCACATGCCCAGTTGTGCAGCAAGGGGGTGGACGAGAGGGAGCGGAGGTATTAGGGCGCTATGAATGATCGCTTCAGCAGGACCATGCCAAAGGGGAGAAGGGTAGTCCCTGAAGGAAGAGATTCAGGCTGAGGAAAACAAGTCCACTATAGTGGTGACAAATCACAGTCCTTGATGATAAGAGGTTGGGACCATGGGCTGAGTACTGTATTACCTGTTCTGTGAATGTGCCGAGACGGGTTGGGGCTATGGCATTGCCCTTGCCCCTGATGGAGAACAAGGCACTTCCCATACCAAGGAAGGGGGGTCGGGTAGCTCTGGCTGGAGCTGTGGCTCTCCTGGCCTGAGCTGCCTGGACCCCACCCCAGGAGTGTGGGCAGTGAGGCTCAGGGCAGCCCCCAGCCCCCCGGGCCTGCAGAGGTAAGAACTATACAAACAAGGGGTCTTGACCCACGAGGATCTGGAATCTCGGCAGGAGGAAGACCGCTACAAGCTGATGCTCAGTCGCAGCGACAGCGAAAACATTGCCAGTAACTACTTCCGGTCCAAGCGAGCCAGCCAGATCCTCAGCACGGATCTCATGAAGAGCCTCGGTGAGTGCCCTGCCCACCTCCTGTCCTCCAGCTGCTCCCCGAGAGAGCCCTTCCTGGTCCTCTGCCGACTGGGAGTCACGTGATGGGTGGAGTGGCGTCAGGCCCGGGTTAAAAACCCCTTCCCGTCTCTGAGCCTCAGTTTCCTGAGCTGTGCACTGAGTTGGGTATACCTACTTCTTGGGGCTTAGGTGAAATGAGGTGGGCAAGCAGCCCAGCCCCGGGCCTGGCACGTAGTACGTGCTCAACGCACAGCCTCCCTCTTCCTGTCCCCCTTCATCTCTCGGCGGACCGCTGCCGTGTTTGGTGCCCCCCCGATGCCCAGCAGGCCTGTGACACGCGGCTCGGTGCCCTGGCACGTGTTGCACGGGTCTGGCTCAGCTGCTCACTGGCTTCTGCAGATGCCGGTGTGGTGGCTTTCTCCCATTGAGCCAAAGGGGGCAGGCAGGGCCACCAAGGTGAAACACTTTTAAAAGCAAGAATTGCAAATCACTTGGTTCTTTCTATTTCTAAAACCAAAATCAAAGACCGCAGTTTCTAATAAAATATCAGTGAAAAGCAAATCTCAGTCCTGCACTGAGACTACTGAAGAGGTGGAATCCAGCAGAGTTGAGGAACAGGAAGGGGAAAATGGCCCAGGATACAAATGAACATCAGTTGAGGACCCGGCGTTGTGTCCATGTTGCAGATGAGGAAACTGAGGCTCTGGGAGAAGTCGCTCCCAAAAGTTGGGCTCTGAACGCAGGCTTGTCTGGCTCGAGTCCTAGGCTGCCTCGGTCTGAGCCTTTAAAACTCCACACTCCTGGTCCAGAGCCTTTCGGAGGCCCAGCTGTGGGACCAGGCCTCCGGCTGGGTGGAGCGGGCAGGGCTCCCCCTCTCCGTACCCCTGACTTACCTGCTCCTCTGCTCCCTTCTCCACAGCGCATCACAGCTCTCCCCCCGGCCTCAGCTCCCCACTCAACAACACCGCGGCCATCGTGCCCACCCAGGCCCCCGAAATGCCCCAGCCCCGGCCCTTCCGCCTCGAGTCCCTCGACATCCCCTTCACCAAGGTCAAGCGTAAGAAAAGCAAAAGCAGCTTCGGCAGTGAGCCTCTGTGAACTTGGTCTCCTGCTGCTGCCCTGACTTTGAGCTTCCCGGAGACTGCCAAGCCCTCCCAGGGCAGCCCCAGCCAGGCCTCCTCCCACCTGCCCCCACGGTGTCTGGGAGCCCAGGGGGCCCCTTGCCCTGGGAAGAGCTTTCCCTTCCCTGTTACCCAGAGAGCCTCCTCTGCCCAGACCATGAGCACTTGGGAGGCTGGGCCACCCCCGCAGAGGTGCTCTCGGGCTGTCCATGCCTCGCCAGTGTTCCACCTGCCACAGCCTGCCAGTGTTCCTCCGTGCCTCGATGGGCTCAGAAACCTCAAGGCTTTCACCAGCAGCCCCAACAGAGTGGGGAGCCACTTCCGCATGGATCAAGGACAGTGTGTTGGAGATGGATGATGGTGCCTCCTCCCCTTGCCTTCCTGGGGGGAAGCTGGGCAGCATGGGCACGGGAGTCCTGGGGCAGCTGTGCCACGCTGCCCTCTCCCGGCCGGTCTGTGGCCTAGAGGACGCTGCCCCGCATGAAGCTGCCCCAATAAACTGCCTTTTACCGATGAGCTCCCCTTCCCCGACCCTCTGACAGTGTCACCGGGGCCCCTCCTGTCACTGCGGCCTGGCCTTCACAGGGAAGCTCTTTCTGGAGCAGGGTTTCTTTCTTTCTTTAAAAAAAAAATTTTTTTTTTAAGTTTATTTATTTATTTTTGAGAGAGAGAGTGAGCAGGGGAGAGGCAGAGAGAATCCCAAGCAGGCTCCACACTGTCAGTGCAGAGCCTGACGTGGGGCTCAAACTCACTGGGAGCTGCGAGATCACGACCTGAGCCGAAATCAGGGGTCAGACGCTTAACCAACTGAGCCACCCAGGTGCCCCTGGAGCAGGGTTTCTTAACTACCTGATGCCTTTAAAACAAATGGGCTCCAGGGCTTCTGCAACTCCCCGCACTCATGAGTACAAGCACATTTTTCTGGGGAGAGCATCCGAACTGTCATTAGAGTCTCAGAGGATCCGTGGCTCGGGAGAGCAGAGACCTTGTTTTGGAAACCAGAGGTGGTGTCTTGCCGAAACCCAGAAGGCCACGTTTTGACAGTCCTCGGGGGCTGTGCTGGAACCGGATGCCCTGACATGGCCAGAAATGAACCCAGGCCGCCCCAGTGGTTGAGGATACATCCCTCCCTTTGCTCATTGTATCCCAGGCCTGCCCTGCGGGAGGGCCCCACAATCTCAGGGAAGAGTCTTGGCTTTGGGTTGAAGATGGGCCTCACTGCACTCTGGGCCCCATCTGCGAGAGGGGGAACACCTGCCTCCCAGGGGTATCGTGAAGGTTAAATGAGATCATGTGTGATGTTCCCGGTACATAGCAGGTGCTCTGCGTTAGTCCCCCTCGTTCGTTCTCCTCCATATTTTGCATTAATTAGTGTGGTGGGTCCCACAAGCTACGTGCCTGGGCGAAGGAGCTCATGCCCTGGAGAAGCTGGGGTGGAAGGTGCTCTGGTAACCGGAGATGAGTTTAACCAGAGGCAGGCTGCAGTACACCATTGAGAGGAAGAAAGGTCAGGGCTTTATGGGGGGAAAAGCATCCTTGTGAAGGGTGGAGCTACCATAAAAGACGAAGAAGATCCTGGGAGGCTTAAGAAGGGAATGGCCGGGGTGGGAGTGGTTGCTGTGTGCGCAAAGGCGAGTGGGGAAGCTGAGTGTGTTAAAGGTTGGAGACTTACTGCATGGATAGTCCTGAGCAGAGCCGGAGAAGGAGGTTGCTGAGTTCAGTTTCAGTGGAGACCTGAGCGTGAGGAGCCCTGGGTGACCCTGAGCAGTGGGACTCCTAAGCCACCTACAGGCATCATCAGGTCTGAGTTCAAGGTGAACGGATGTGGCATTGTATGCAGAAGGGTAGGAGGGCTGGGCTGGGACGCCCAGGGTGGGGGTGAGGCTTAACTCTCAGTGGAACCAGCAGAGATGGAGAGGAGGTAGATTCAGTTAAGGAGATGGAGGGAGGGAGGTTCTGACTTTTGCCCCCACATTCTTTTGGGTGGGCAAGTGTGAAAGGTCAGAAAAGAACAGCTGCCTTCTGTCTCCACCATCGCTTTTTGCCCCAGGATTGTGGTTGGGACCCAGCCTTGGAGCTGCTTTTACTTAGACCCGTGGTGGGGCTGAGGTGAGCCAGGTGCCCCCCATCAATTTAGAAGCTAGCATTACTGAGGGGAGGCTGAGCCACACTCGGCACGAAGTGCTTCAAAACCTGCCCCTGAGGGGCACCTGGGTGGCTCAGTCGGTTGAGCGGCCGACTTCAGCTCAGGTCATGATCTCGCGGTCCGCGAGTTCGAGCCCCGCGTCAGGCTCTGGGCTGATGGCTCAGAGCCTGGAGCCTGTTTCCGATTCTGTGTCTCCCTCTCTCTCTGCCCCTCCCCCGTTCATGCTCTGTCTCTCTCTGTCTCAAAAAAAAATAAACATAAAAAAAAAAAATAAAAAAAAAAAAAACAAACCTGCCCCTGAGCTCCCACGAGCTCAGCTTTTCCAAAGGCACACAGGTAAGTGGGAGGGCTGAGCCTCGCTATTATTTCTATTTCCAGCCTAGGAAAGTGGCCCGGAGAGAAGTGAAATGCCCCAGCAGCAGGGGTAGTGAGAGGCGGAGCTGAGAAATGAACCCAGCTACAGCGTTTTCATCGGGAAGCCAGTTCGCCGCCTATCCAGCTGCCTCCAGCATGGGCCACCAGGCCTGGTAGGTCAGGCCTGTACCCAGGCCGCTGGGTCCATTAGTGACAGGAGATTCAAAGTATCCTAGCCCTGATCTTAGTTTTCCAACCCTTTCCTCCCTGGAGATAGAGATGGGGCCTGGTTTCTAGTCCCGAGTCTGTCCTGGGCCAGTGAGGACACAGCCAGGGATCATCGAGGAGGTGGTTCCAAGTGGCCACAACCTCTCCAGGTCCCGTAAGGGACAAGCCCGCCTGATGAGGAGGCGGGATCTGGGCTCCCGGCGGGAGTCCGGTCTGGGCGGAGCCTAAGGGCGCTCGGCCTTGTTGATTGGCTGCGGTCGCAGAGCTGTCTTTCTAAGATTGAGCCTTTTCCTTTGGGGGGGCGGAACCTCACGCCCCTTCCGCCAATAGGATTCAGAGAGTCCGCCTCCAACCGGGGCACTTCCGGTGGTGCTAACCCGCTCTTCTCCCGCGCAGCAGCGGCTGGGAACCCCCGGCCACAGCCTACCCGGATCGTTTCCAGATGTTACTCTAAGTCCACGAACTGCGATTGGGCAGCGTAGACGGGGCACTTCCGGTGCTCCGGTGCCTGGGTTCTCGGCAGGAAGCGCAAAATGGAGCCCGGCGCCGCGGCCCGCGCTTGGTCTCTCCTGTGGCTGCTGCCCTTGCTTGGCCCGGTCTGCGCTAGCGGTCCCCGCACCTTAGTGCTGCTGGACAACCTCAACCTGCGGGAGACGCACTCGCTTTTCTTCCGAAGCCTGAAGGGTGAGACCGGGACCCGAGGGGATGGTGGGGGACAGTCGGGTTGGAAAGGCTCCCGAGCCCGAGGGCAGCGACCACCCTCCCTCCTACTGGTTTTCCACGAGGGAGCTGCGAGCTCTGGCCTCTCGCTTGCGGGGGCGGTCGTGACCCTTGCAGTGGTGGTTTCCCCTGGCGTGCCGTCTGCCTCAGCGCCCTGTTTTCTTCTCGTCCAGACAGGGCTTTTGAACTCACGTTCAAGACCGCAGATGACCCCAGCCTGTCCCTCATTAAATACGGGGAGTTCCTCTATGACAATCTCATCATCTTCTCCCCTTCGGTGGAAGGTAGGTGCTGCGCGTCGCTCCCAGAACTGGACTTCAAGGCCCACGATCGATCGCTTTCTTCTGGGTCTTGTGCATTTTCTGGGTCATGGCATGGGTCACCAGCCCTGGCACTGCTGCTGCCAGGGAGGAGGAAAACGTTCACTTCTAACCTGGGCCCGGGAGGGAACATCCTTTCTTTTTTTTTTTTTTTTTAATTTTTTTTTCAACGTTTTTTATTTATTTTTGGGACAGAGAGAGACAGAGCATGAACGGGGGAGGGGCAGAGAGAGAGGGAGACACAGAATCGGAAACGGGCTCCAGGCTCCGAGCCATCAGCCCAGAGCCCGACGCAGGGCTCGAACTCACGGACCGCGAGATCGTGACCTGGCTGAAGTCGGACGCTTAACCGACTGCGCCACCCAGGCGCCCCCGGGAACATCCTTTCTTAAAGACACAGCTGAGGGTTGTGGGGTCAAGTGTTGCACAGACCATGGAACAGCAGGCCCTGCTACTCTGGGAAGGGGTTTCCCTATAAAGGGCCTGATAGAAAGATGGAGAGCCCCCCCAGCCTGGGTTGGCCTGTGTGGATAGGGGAAGTGGCATGCTATTAATATAGTTTGCCTACAGAAGCCTCCTGATGGTTGATTCTATGAATTCAGAAGGATTCAGTTTCAGAGTTGGAAAAGAACATGAGCCATAATCTAGCCCAACCCCCTATTTGAGGCTGGCTGGGTATGTGCAGGGTCTAGTGGAGGGCTGGTTGTGGAACAGAATGCATATCTTCACTGGATTATCCAACTGATACTTCGGTATTCCTGTGACAGCCTACAAGTTGTGCTCAGATGGATGGGGATGTCAGGAGAAGGAAGGAAGCTGTGGGTCAGACAGGTGGGGGAGAGGCTGAGCTAGGCTCTCGCTTTGGGAAGGTCAGAGAGCCTAAACAGTGTTTCTCAAATCTTAGTCATTTCCGTACCGCCTTCCTGATTTTTACTGTATTCCATATCACCTGTTAATAATTACCTAACGCTTTCTTTAGATTGACCCCTTAAAAAAAGAAAAAAGCAACAAACTGTAACATCATTTAAAAAGGAAGCTAGTAGTGAACTCAATATCACTACTAAAAATGGAAAGCCAGGATCCTTACCTTTCAGTGGAAGGAACTATAAAGGCAATTAGCAAATGTTAAAGAAGTGTTAAGATCAGTATCAAACTAAGATACTCTCTTTGATGGAGCAAGCTTAGAAAACCGTTGGAAAGGCAAGAAGTCTCTCTGAGATTTAGTGTTGTTTAAAGCCCTGCCCCACACCACTGTCCTACCCTTTCTGCCCCTATCAGGGTAAGCCCCACAGGCTTATGTGTGCTGGTGGAGGCAGGGGGGTTCGGTGTAAGAGTTTGGCCCTGGCTCTGAGGGCCCTTCTGTGGTACTGTGATCTCCGTTAGCCCTCTCGGGTGTGAGAACTCTGGCGTCCTTCTCCGTGTATCCCTGGGTTCCTCGCCAGCTCAGGGATTAGGAGGCTCTCAAGTCACATGCAGTGATGGTCACAGAAGAATGATCCTGAAAAAACAGGGTTCTATTTTATAGATGGGCACATGAGCTCAGGAAGGCAGAATTGCCTAGATTCAAGCCCAGGTATCTCTGTCTTACAGTCTGGGTTCTTTCCTCTTTAGAAGGATTTCTCAACGGTGGCACTTCTTGACATTTTGGACTGGATAATTCTTTGTAGTAGGGGGCTGTCTTGTGCACTGTCAGATGCTTAGCAGCATCTCCAGACATGGCCCTTCAGGGCAAAATTGCCCCTGGTTGGGAACCACTGTCTACCGTATTCCACCAGGAGCTGCTTTTGAAATTGTCTAAGACTCTGCCTGGCCTCTCTGTAGGCCTCTCTGTGGGTGGGTGGATAGATGCTTTCTGGATGTAAGTAAAGTCCCCAGATACAAGATGTTCTGTCTGTGCCTGAAGGTGAGGGAAGTTGCTTTTTTGTCTTTCTCTCAAAATTACCTCTCAGAAAAGAGGGCCGTTCTCACAGTTGCATCTTCACAAAGTCCTATTACGGACTCATTTCCAACCGCCTAATGGGTGTGTAATGGACAGACTTCCGTATCCAGTCTCCGCACATGGCCCTTCCATCCTTCCAGTTGCTTGGGCCAGAGATCTTGGGGTTGTCCTTAGCACCCCTCTCTCTCTCACCCCATATCCGGCCTGTCACAGGCCCTGCTGACTGTGCCTTCAGGAGTGTAAGCCCACCCCGTCTCCCACCTCCCTCGCCCCTCCTTCCCCCCTCCCTTCTCTTCCCTCCCTCCCCTTCCCCCGCCCCCCCCCCCCCCCCCCCCCCCGTTCCTCACTGCCCCAATTATCACGGTGGCCTTCTGACCCACCACTGTGCTTCCACCCTAGTCCCCTGTACCCGATTCTCCACCCAGCTGCCAGAATTGTTCTTTAAAACTGTAGATCAGGGCATGTTGGGGTCGTGCTCAAAACCTCCAGCGGCTCCGCTTTATGGCCAACCTCACGGGGCCTGTAAAGCCCCGTGAGCTGCCCCTCCTGCTTCAGCCTGGCCACGTGTGCTTTTGCTCCCCCCTCCCTACTCCGGCTCGGCCACACTGGGCTCCTTGCTGGGACAGGCTCACCTGCCTTGGGGAACTCGTACCTGTCATCCTTAACGCCCCCCGTGCTGCCTGGGTCACTCTCACACCTCAAATGCTACTTGCCCAGGTCTTCCCTGACCGACCTTTATATAATAGCTTCCCCCTCCCGCCTTTGTCCCTTTTTTGCCTTCTCTGCATGCACTACATGAATTCCTTCCTGAGCATTCCCTCCATTACTTTACGTTGAACCTCAGGGTGTACTTTGGGGAAGACTCTTGGTCCAGTTCTGGATGCTTGTGATAGTCACCTGACCGGACTGATTGACAAAACAAAGATCATCTCATAAGTACAAACGTTGGAAGTTGAGCCTTTTTGGTGATCGCTTTAATAAAAGCAGTCTGCAAACTGGTTCTGTCTCTCGTGGATCTAAATCTGTAGGGTTAACGGGAAAAAACTGTGCGTGTTGGCAAATGAGTACTTGTGACCATGTCATCCTCAGACCCAGGGGCGCTCTGTCTCAGACAGTTGAGACGGAAGTGAGATTGATGGGCTCTGGAAAACTGTGTTAGCCCAAAGTGACTCTGGCGAAGACAGAGATACTCATGTGAAAGGTGCAGGTGAGGAGTCTGAATGAAGTTGTATCATGAAATGTAGCTGAGAAAACGCAGCAGTTCTAAACATACATTTTGAACGTGACTCGAAATGTATGTAAGTAACTTGACATCTATAATTGGTAGGTGTTTGACTATATCGTCCATACTTCTGTAAGTTAAAAGTTTATGAATTCAAGTTGTTATTGTTGGATCTTCACTTTGGGAAGACGGGCATCTGTGGTAAATGTCCCTCTCGTTCTGGGCCTCCAGAGGGCTGTTCTGGGATGGACTGTGGCTGGTCTGTGGGCCACTCTCCCCCGCCCAAATGTCAGAGGAGCCGCCTGGGTCACCGAGTCTGGTGCTTCTTTCAGATTTCGGAGGCAACATCAACGTGGAGACCATCAGTACCTTTATTGACGGTGGAGGCAGTGTCCTAGTAGCTGCCAGCTCAGACATTGGTAAGTCTGACCTGCGAAGGTCTGGTGGTTTCCAGCGTTTCTCCAGGAAGCTTGGCAAGCTTTACAAATGGAAGTTGCCAGATTGGTGTTCACTGGGTGGGCCTGGTCAGGGAGTGAGGGAAGTACAGAGCCATTCACCTCTTCCTGTCAGCAGGACCAGGGAGATGTGGGGCCTTTTATGGGCTGGGAACCCTGTTTTTTCCCAGTTTGGTTTTTTCCCTTTTTCTTTGTGTTGGTGGGCCTTCCCTTACAGAAAGAAAAGATGGGGCTGGCTACTTGGGCAGAACCCAGAGTAATTTGACAGATTGTTTTTTTGTTGTTGTTCCCTATTTTGGAAATTTTCAAACATACGTGGAAGTAGGGAGAGAGCAGTATTCTGGAGCCTGCACGCGTATCCCGCAGCTTTGGTTGGTGTCAGCACCCGGCCAGTCTCATTTTGTTTTTCCCAGTGTTGACAGACTGGGGTGATGAGGAGGAGAAGTCCCATGAAGCCAGGCTTATTCAGGTCAAGTCTGCCTGAGGTTATGACTTTGCCTCAATGGGGGGTTTTGTGTATTTGTGGGCAGAGGACCAGGTGGTTCTCCGTGTTACTGATTCAGGTTCTGACCCCTGGAGGCAGAAAACCGTGCTGTTGTCCAGCTGTCCAGTTGGGGCTGAGCACGGCCTGGGGAAGTGGCAGGGCCTAAGGGTGACTGGGAGAGGGTGAGTCACCAGGAGGCCAGGGAAGCGACACTGCTTGGCCCAGGGCCCACCTGTAAGGGTTAAACCAGGCATTTCTTGGGTCTTTGCAGGTGACCCTCTTCGAGAGCTGGGCAGTGAGTGTGGGATCGAGTTCGACGAGGAGAAAACAGCCGTCATTGACCATCACAACTACGACATCTCAGACCTTGGCCAGGTAATCGGGCCCGTTACCTTCCAGGTTTGGGGCCCTTCCACCAGGGCTCAGCCTGGAAACCGAGAAGGAGTAGGAAGGGAGTCCCTGGCGTGGAGGCGCCTTTTCCTGACCCCCATCTCCCTCTGTTGCCGCAGCACACGCTCATTGTGGCCGACCCTGAGAACCTGCTGAAGGCCCCAACCATTGTTGGGAGATCATCTCTGAACCCCATCCTCTTTCGAGGTGTTGGGTGAGTGAGCAGGCCCAGGGCGCTAGAAACCTGGGGAGGATGGGAAACTAACCCACCCTTGATGGTTTAGGGGTTCTATCCCTGGAGGAGAGGGGAGAGATTAATTTAGGACACTCAGAGTCAGACTTCGTTGTTGCAGCAAGAGGAAAGCTAGTGGCATAGCAGGCGTGCGACTGCTGAGAAAGCAGGACTCGTCCCTGTGGAGAAGTGACCCTTCGGGACCCAGGTCCTTGAGCTCAGTTCTCAGGGTCCCTGTGGGGTGTTCTCCTTTCCTTCTGTAGGATGGTGGCCGATCCTGACAATCCTTTGGTGTTGGACATCCTGACGGGCTCCTCCACGTCTTACTCCTTCTTCCCCGATAAACCTATCACCCAGGTGAGGGGCCGTTGCAGCCTTGAGGCCTCCGGGCCCCGGGCCCAGCGGCGAGGCCCTTTATGTGAAGACGAGCAGGAGTAAGAGGAGAGCACACGGGGCGGAGGCTGGTGAAGGAGAGGTTGCTGGGAGCAGGAAGGGGCAGAGGCGCCGGGGCCTCCGGTGCCACCCTCAGGTTGACGTCCGGCCTGCTGTCCTCTTGCCCCAGAGGCCCAGCTGCCTGTCCTTTCCCCGGGCTCTCCTGGATGACAGCCCTCTGTTGTTCCCAGTACCCCCACGCGGTGGGGAAGAACACCCTGCTCATTGCTGGGCTCCAGGCCAGGAACAACGCCCGGGTCGTCTTCAGCGGCTCCCTGGACTTCTTCAGCGATGCCTTCTTCAACTCGGCGGTGCAGAAGGCTGCGCCCGGCTCCCAGAGGTGGGTGCTGGTGGGCTCGGGGGCGTGTGGTCTGGTGCTGGGGAGGAAGGAGCCTTCCAGCTGGAAGCGTCGGAGGCCAGGTGTCTTTGGGTTGAAGACTTCGTTGCTGTGTTGGTACCCTAGACTTTTCAAGGTGGCAGCGGCTTACCCGGAGATGTTTCAGCGAGTGTGTTTGTTGTGAAGGTGACCCCACAGCAACACCACCTGACCTCTTTTCCCCGTTCCTTGAAGCAGGATACCTAGATACGTATGGTCTCCAGGCAGAAGCTAGTTTCAGGCAGTTTGTCTCCATGGATCGTGACTGTCAGGCATCGCTGCAAAGAAGTCAGTTCTGGGCCCCTAGCCTCCTGTTTGCCCCTTCTGCAGGTATTCCCAGACGGGCAACTACGAGCTAGCTGTGGCCCTCTCCCGCTGGGTGTTCAAGGAGGAGGGTGTCCTCCGTGTGGGGCCCGTGTCCCACCATCGGGTGGGTGAGACCGCCCCACCCAACGCCTACACCGTCACCGACCTAGTGGTAAGAGCATCTTGGAGCAGGAGGGACCCCTGTGGTTTGGGCCAGGTTGCTTTAGCTCAGAAGCATTTATTGAATATTTAGTGGCCTAAATAAAGACGAATAAATTAATCTTTACTCCTAAGAAAGTGTAGGTGCAGAGGGCCCAGTGCACAAGCCAGTGTCTAAAAAGGCGTGAAGAGGTGTGGGTTTGTCGTGGAGGTGTAGAAGCGGGAGGGCTCTGCTGCTCCGTTCTGCTGGTTGGGGGGAGGGGTGGAGACTGCAGCGAAGGTGGCGGCAGGGCTCTCTGACGGTGCCCGGCCCGTCCGCAAGTGGGGCAGTCTGGGTGCAGACGTTGGTGGTCCAGGGCCGAGGTGGAGAGGGGCGTTAGCGGGCTGGGGAGCAGGGGCTCGCCCCGGGGGTTCCTGCCGGGTCCACGAGGGACTCGGTGCTGCTCCAAGGGTGGTGACTCCCCCGGCCGACCGGCCTGTCGTCTCAGGAGTACAGCATCGTGATTGAGCAGCTCTCAAATGGCAGATGGGTCCCCTTTGATGGTGATGACATCCAGCTAGAGTTTGTCCGCATCGATCCTTTCGTGAGGACCTTCTTGAAGAAGAAAGGCAAGTAGTGCTCTCATGGGGGACAGCGGCAGGACGACAGTCCCGTGGTGCTCGCTCTTGTGAGGCTGATGGAGACACCCCTCTGGTGGTCTCGGCTCCCCCCATAGGTGGCAAATACAGCGTCCAGTTCAAGTTGCCCGATGTGTATGGAGTGTTCCAGTTTAAAGTGGATTACAACCGGCTAGGCTACACGCACTTGCACTCTTCCACTCAGGTGAGCCAAAGTCACGGTCCCCTTTTCGGCCGGAGTGGGCCTCGCCTGGGCTGCTGAGTGGCCGGGGCCTGTCCCCTCTGTCGTGTTGCAGGTGTCGGTGAGGCCGCTCCAACACACACAGTATGAGCGCTTCATCCCCTCGGCCTACCCGTACTACGCCAGCGCCTTCTCCATGATGCTGGGGCTCTTTATCTTCAGCACGGTCTTCTTGCACATGAAGGAGAAGGAGAAGTCTGACTGAGGCGGCCGAGCCCTGGAACTCCTCAAAACATGCAGATGGGGGTTACATAGGGTTGGGTTGTCTTTATGGTGGTGTGTGTGTTTCACTTGTTTGTTTTTTTAAGCTGTGGGACAGTGGCAGAGTCTCACCTCAGTGGGAGACGCGGCACTGAGTACCAAGGGGGTGGGGGTTGGGGGATGATTTTTATGTTGAGTTTTTCCACCTAATGCTAAGTGGTATTTTCCATGTGTGGTCACTCTCATTTCTAAGATAAAAAGAAACCTTGCCCTCCAACTTGATGTGGCTCCCGTGTGCTTTGCTGTGGTGGGGATGCTGTTCAGCCATGAGACACAAAATAGTAAGTGGCCTCTAAGTGTCGCCAACCGTATTTTCCTTAAGTGTGAAATCACAACACTTCCTCACTTCTCGGGGGAGAAGAGAAGGTTAATAACACACTGAGGCCGGTGGGGAAATTGGGGTAACAGTGCTTGACTTAATAGAATTACAGAATTGCTTCTTTGAAAGGAACTAAAATATACGTTCACCTTGCTTTAGGCAGTAGCTGTAGTCCTAAAAAGCAGGTGTAAAATCACATGAAATCCTTTCCTCATTGTTCTCTTTATTATGGTGTAAAGATCACTCTTAAAGCCACGTATTCAATTCAAAGCAAATAACGTCTTCTGCAGTTGAAAATGTGCATTTAATTCTTCACGATTTCTATAAGAAATGCTGGTCAAAAGGCAGATTAGCAATAAAACACTACACGGTTAACTTCCATTTCTTCATTACTTCTAGCTCCACTAGACTCGATTTAGTAGCTGGAGGAGCTCAGTGGAAATGCTTCCGCAGACACACCCCAGAGCTTTCCAGAATGCTTGACTGAAGTGCAGAGGCTTCCTACTTCTCAGGCCTCACTGGATGTTTTCATTCTGACACCCGAATATACCGACCCGGGCAGATGTCTGCCTTAGCTCAGGAAGCACACAGGCTGATTCATGGCTGCCACTTTCAAACAAGCCGCAGTCCCTTCCTGGAGTCCTGCTCTGCTACCAACAGGCAGGGCCTTGCTGGGCCCTCTGGAAGGTGAGGGGGGAGGCACACGTCTGGGCCTCACTCAGCCTCCAGACCTAACAGACCAGCTCAGCCACCGGCTTCACAGAGGTCCATGAGGGCTTTTGGTCAGCAGGTAACACCTCACTCCTCCTCATTTGCTGCAGAGAATGCATGCCTCTGGCTGTGTGCTCCGGTCTTCTCACCTTCTATTAGCATTTACACACAAGGGGCCTTGTGATTAATCAGGGTGTCTTTTTAGAATTAGGCCTTTTGAATTCATCTAGACCAGGGGTTGGCAAACTCTGACTTGTGGGCCAGTCTGGCCTGCTGCCTGTTTTTCGGGTTTTCAAATAGTTGGAAAAAATTAAAATATTAGTTACCCGTGAAATTCAAATTTCGGTGTATTTACATATTTAAGACTGCTTCTGCGCTACGAGACAGTCTGTTTGCCAGCTCCTCGACGCTGCCCGTGAGAACGTCAGACCACACAGGTTACATGAGGCACCTAGGATGGCACGGCTAGGGTGAGTTAGTAGCTACGGACTGAACTTGGACGTGAGCTAGCTGTTCCTTCCATTTGCCAAACCCGAGGCCTTCTCCGGGGCTGACCAGCCCTCCCTACGCCATCTTGTTCTGCTCCCGCCCTCACTCCTGGGAGCTCTGCCCATTCACAGACCATCACCACACGGATGCTGCTAAGTTCTTTTAGTAATTCAGCTACAGCAGGGCCCTTATGGGGCTGCTCTCCAGGAGCAGAGGAGCAGGGCTGCCTGGCACAGCGTTTCATACTCCAGGTTGGCCAGAAATAACATCTTCATCTTTGTCTCCACGCAGCTCTTCTCCGTGAGCCTGTTGGCCAGTAAAGTGGCAGCGGACTGTTGGAGGAGCCAGCCGACCATCTTGTCTAGTTTCAGATTCTTCAGGGCCAGCGTGTGTTCCCCCCAGAGGCTTAAGTGAAGCACATTGGCAGCCACTCGGGCAGACGGTCTCTGCAACAGGCAGGGAAGCGGAAGCTTAGAAAGTGTGGCTGGCAAAGCATGTGGCCCCAAACCCGATCCGTTAATGAATCCTCATTTCAGGGTCTTCCCTTCTCCGGCCCCAAATTCTTGTCCACCCCTATGTCTCTCCTTCCTACAACACCCTTCGCTCTCCTGACACACGCTGGCTGCTCGCCCTCCATGCTGCAGGCTTTTCCAGGTGCACAAAGGTGCCACAGGCCACATGTGTCGTGGAAATAGTCTCCCCGTCAAGGAAGGGCCACGAGCCACCTTAGACCTCTCCTCAGTAACTGGTGGCACTGAGCACATGCTGTGCGGTGGCAGGGAGGCGGGAGGACAGGGGTTTGGACCGTGTCTGCCTTTGTGCTCTTCCCTAGGCATGCCGCCTGGCCTGGGCAGGTCCAGATCTGCTCTTGGGCGAGGCCTCACCTCTGTTTCATTAGATGTCGGCTGTTCCTAGAAGCTACAACTCTGTTAAACACTTCTTAAAAATGCATCTTCTTCCCTCTAAGTAACTGAAGCCACTGAAGCCAAGACAAGTTGCGTTGCTGGAACTGTAAGCTGGTGGCTACCTCCCCTACTCCTATTTATATTCAAGTTTGTTCTCCTGTACAAACTTGGTTAGGACAGAGGAGCTATCGGTGACTCTAGTCTTGCCCAAACCTGGTCTTTACTCTGGAACATGAACTTTCACACAACTCCTGCAAGACCTGGGGACAGCCTCACCTTGCTGGCCTCTCGCTGGAGCAGTGACCTCACCAACTGTCTTGCTTCCAGAGGCACTGACTTGGGCAGTGCGGGCAGCTGAACCTCCTGGTAACTGCGGCTTTCAAGGTGGGCCCTGCCCTGGCCGTAAAAGGGATTAGAGAGCCCGAAGATTTCGTAGGCGAGTGCACCCACTGCCCAGGCATCGGCTTTGCCGTAGTCAATCACTGCTCTGGGGCCCGGGCAGGCTGTGGACACCTGTTAGGAAGCAATGAGTGAGCTTCACGCTGCTGGCACCTAGAACGCATTCACGTTCCGGCACAGCATCTGACTCCTGGGCTGATCGGAACTCTGTCCCAAGAACCCAGAATTTGAGCTGTGGCTAGGACCCACGAGAATCTCCTCAGGTTGCAAGGGACTTGTGCCAAATTAAGGGTCAGAAAAGATGGAGGTGTTGAGTAAATAATGGGGACAAGGACTTTCACACTTGTCCTCTCAGTGGAAGCACGGTGGAGAAGTATGTTTGCTGATGGCACAAGACCTGCTTAGCGGGACTCACCTCAGGAGCCATCAGGCAGCCGTTTCCACCCCGGTCCACATACCAGCTGGTGAAAGGCAGCTGCAGGCCAATGCGCTCATCAGCCAGGCAGCAGCCAAAATCTGTGATCACCAACCAGGGGCAGCCATCTGGGGAAGGGACAGGTAGAGGTAAGTGACTGGCCCCTCCGAGAGGCCTTCCTATGATCCCTACCATGGCCACCGTCAAGACATGGGTGAGAGAGGTTTACAAGGACTCCATGTTGGTCCAGGAGCACAGGATGGCTACCCTGTCCCCAGAGAGCTCAACGGGAGGGCCAGCTAAGTGGGCACGGAAATGCCTCCAGGAAATCAAAGCCCCCAAACAAAGAACTGGATAAAAGCTTGGCTCAATCTAAGCAAGTAATCGGAGCTAGCCCAGGACTGAAGGAGCTGGTCATGGTTTACTCAGCAGATGGTGCTGGGCTCAGATGATCTCTAAGAGCTCTTACCACCCCAAGAATCTGATCTGAACTTGAAACCCCAAATCCAAACCCAAGAAACTGGTCCATTAGGATTTAGTTGTCTGTAAAAGTATTCACACAGACTTTCTTTAAAAACCTAGTTCCTCTAGCAATTTAATTGCCTCTTATTTTCAATCTAGTTCAAAACTTAGCAGACATACAAATCTCCTTTAAAACAGCCCAGGTAAGGGGCCATCTAGCCTCTACTTCAGTGCCTCCAGCGTGGGGAACTCGGGATCCCCAGGGGCACTGGGCTTATCTTTGGACAGCTCTCACTGTCTCAAAATGCTTTTTTCTTTTTTTAATTTTTTTTTTTTTTCAACGTTTATTTATTTTTGGGACAGAGAGAGACAGAGCATGAACGGGGGAGGGGCAGAGAGAGAGGGAGACACAGAATCGGAAACAGGCTCCAGGCTCTGAGCCATCAGCCCAGAGCCCGACGCGGGGCTCGAACTCACGGACCGCGAGATCGTGACCTGGCTGAAGTCGGACGGTTAACCGACTGCGCCACCCAGGCGCCTCCAAAATGCTTTTTTCTACTGAGCTACAGTCTACCTCTCTTTTACTTTAAGAGAACTTCTGCCACCGAGTCTTGTGTTCTGTAAGTGGGCCACAGAAAGGAATCATTCCACAAGCCCTACAAAGAGAACAAAGGCCTCCGTTTTGAGGAGAGATTGCTCCCCTCTTGTGCATGGAGTGAAATTAAGACAACGTGTAACAGAACATACAAAGTCAAAAAGGACCTGAAGGGTCCTTAAATGTTTGCAGACATGAGTCTGGTGCGCCCCGGATGGCTGTGAGGTAGGGCAGGGACCCACCTGCGTCCAGCTCCACGAGAATGTTGTCAGATTTCAAGTCTCTGTGCGCGACGCCCTGTTGAACCAGATGATCCACCCCTTCCAGGAGCTGCAGGATCATCACGGTGGCGAGGCGGGGGCTCGGGGTGTTCATACGAAGGTACTGGCGCAGGGTGCAGGGGTAGCTGGTGGAGAGGGTGACAGGGCCTCTGGCTATCACACATCATTGGTCCCCAGCATCTTACTTACGATTAGGATGACGATCCTTCCTCATTGTGGAGTTTCTTAATCTTTTCTCCCTCAAGTATCCTTTCTGTTCCCACCCATTACCCTGAATTAGGAAGTGAGAGCTCGGGCCCCACGTGATGAAAGTAATGGAGCAGACACTCTTTCCTTAAAATGCCCATTACAGCAATGCCAGTAGGTACAGAGAGCAAGGAGAGAGAACTTTCTGTGTTAAACAAGACACACACAACTGGTAAGGCAAGCCGTAGAGAAGGAGCAAGAATCAAATGTACTAAAAACACTAGGTGAAAACTATGTTCTAAGTGAAGACGAAGTTCTATTTTCATGAAAAATCATCCTAAAGGGACGCTGCTCTCTAGGGCAGTCTGCCCTACAGTCTTGCCCTACAGAAGGACGAGGTGCCTCCTCCCTGCCACCCCGGGGGCTGCAGGTGCACAGGGCCAGGGGCCGCCTCCTACTTACTTCTTCATAACGAGGAAGAGCGTCCGCCCGTGGCCCAGGCCTTCGGGGTGAAGACGTGGCGGCAGCACATCAGGGTAGTCGACCAGGGCCCCTGGCAGCAGTGGTACAGAAGAGGTGAAGGCACGGAAGACCCGGATGATGTTGGGGTGAGGGGCCAGTTGCTTGGGACTTCCCTTGGACTTTCTAGTTCAGCCAAATGAGACCAACGGAAAGATAATTATACCACGATAAATACTGACATTTAATCACCCATTTTAATCAAACACTTAGTACAGATCTGCTTTGTGTCAGGTGCAGAGCCTGGTGTTAGAGTGAAAAAACAAACCCATAAAGATGACTAATCACATTTGAGGACTCCGCTGGCCCATCCATCTGTCCATCCATCATCCATCCCATGCTGCAGAATATAGTGGTCAAGAGACTCTGGAATCTGACTCTGGTTTGAGTTCCAGGTCGGCCACTGTAAGCCCTTGGTCAGGTTACTTCTCTGCGCTCAGTCTCAACTGCCAAAGGGAATAGGGTAGTAACACACCTTGTAAGGTTGTTAATACTTACAAAGGACCCAGAATCTCTATGATCGCAAGGTGTTTTTTTTTTTTTTTTTTTCCAATGTTTATTTCAGAGAGAGAAGGAGACACAGAATCCAAAGCAGGCTCAAGACTCTGAGCTGTCAGCACACAACCCGATGCAGGCCTCCAACTCGTGAACTGCGAGATCATGACCTGAGCCAAAGTCAGATGCTCAACTGACTGAGCCACCCAGACGCCCCTATGATTGCCAAGTTCTAACCCTTAACATGGAGTATGAGCTCAATAAACCTTGGTTGAATAAATGAATCGGCACAGATGCAGGTTGTAGTACAGCCATCACTTGCCTGCCCAGACCTCCTCCTCGGGGATCCCCACACCCACAGGCCTGCTGGCGCACAGTGGCCATGTTCTGGATGGTGTGAGTCGGCCTGCTATATATCAGCCCCACCCCTCAGGCACTACTGACTGGGTGGGCACCTGACCTAAGGGCAAGGAGCCTGCAGTCACATCGGAGACCCAAACGGTTGGTGGGAAAAGGGAAGGGGGCTGGTTAGATTCTCTCTTGGAGGAACATTAATGAAAAAACATGGCAGTAATCTAGCAGTCAGCAATGGAACTGACGGTGGAAGGTGCCGGCCAAAAGTCACCCATGTGATCAAAGGCACACAGGAACAGAAGAGCTATGGGGGAAGAAAGAAGGACACCGGGTGAGAGAGTTCAGAGTGGAGGAGAAACCCAAAACCACGAAGACAACACTGAGGGAGCAAGATGGCCACCCCCATCCGAAGATCCGCCTCAGTTCCCGAGCTTTGTAGAGCCAGTCCACAGGTGGCCTCCTACTGCTCTCGCTCTCCGGTCCATCCGAGTGCACCCCTGCGTGCAATCAAGGGAGTTAAAGCGTTCCTAGCCTTGGGGCACCGGAGCTAGTAATAGATCAGGAGGATCACAGTTCAGGGTCGTCTGTGCCACAGTGGGAAAGCTCGGCTCGGTTGCCATGGGAGCCTGAGGATGAGCGTGTCCGTGTAAGGTATGTGTGTGTGGAGACCTGGAGTGGGACAGGAGGCTGTGGGGAGGACAGCCCAAGTACAGCTAACTGCAACGTAGGAAGACAGGCAAGGAGGAGTGCGGTGCATCTGGAGGAGGGCCTTATGGATTCAATATGGTGGAGCACAGAGTGCAAGCGTCGGGGAGAGAAGTGGGAGGAGGAGATCACAAAGGTCTGAGCCTGAGGTCCCTAGATGAGCAGAGGCTAGGTAGAAACAGAAGTGCTCTCAGGGACTGAGACCGTTTCTCCTGAGTCACTGATGCCATATTCACGGAATCATCCAATGGACATTTACTGAGCTGCAAGGGTACACAGCAAACAAAACAGAAAAGCCCTGCCCTCAAGAGCTTCTAGGACAGCGGGAGAGAGAATAGACAGACATCTGTGATTTAAGGTCAAATGGGGATAAGTGCCGTGAAGACAAATTAAAGCAGGGTAAGGGACTGGTGAGAGACAAGGACCACTTCAGATGGGAGGTCTGGGCGGCCCCTCCACCACAGAGGCATCGGTGCTCACATGAGCTACCCGACAGCATGTCAGCAGGCTGAGGTGCACACAGAAAGCCGCCTGAAGACAGCTGTACCCCTCAGAAAGCAGCAGACATGCAGACACCCGCTTTTCCCTACGAAGGACTAAGGAGAGGAGGATGATACTAAGAACCCCCAGTCACGGGGAGCCTTCCAAACCATAGAAGGGGCTTTCCATGTGTCTTCTCAAGTCCCTGTCTACCTTCCTGTTTCTGACAGCACTGGGTCTAGAAACTAACCCTCCAGTAAGTTGCCAAATGCAGCCCCTGCTGGCGGTCCACAATCGCGAAGTGACCACACGTGTCTCTGTCACCCGCTCAGCGTCGATCCTCACCACCGCACACCTGGTGCTTACAAAGCACGAGGAGCATGAGCTGCCGTCCACCCCTTCTTCTCTCTGTGGAGAAGGCCTCTCTGCCTTCCCTCCTGCCCGGGTGGTGCTTCCTCATCCTTCCAAAGGCAGCACTGATGGTCGCTTCAAGAGGCCCATCCGTTTGCGCTCCCCCAGCGCCTGAGCACACACGGCCGTAGGTAGCGCTTACCTCCCCGGCCTCTGCTCCCACCTTGTCCGGCTCCTCTGTCACACACAGAACTCTTGGGGACCAAGCCCCCCACCTTTTAATCTCTTGGCATTGCCGCTGTTAGTGGAATGAGTGCTACCTCTGCTGGGGATGGAGTTCACGACAGGGAGGCGGCGTTCCACCTGGGCATTGCTTAAGAGCAATCAGATCAACTTTCCAAAATTCTGAATTGGGCGTTTTTGGATGGCCTTCTCTGGGAGACCTTCAGTTGGGGTCAGATGATCTGCAATCCTCTCCAAGTGAAATTATCCAGCAACTACAAATCCATCATTCGCCGCATCATTCAGTGAGCATTTATGATCGACATGACGCCACACGGAGGACACAGGGGAGGATTCTGCTCTCGCGGAACTCACAACCAGTCCGGTGGGCAGAGGGGTGCATACCTGTAAGTGACTGCTCCGTACTCCCCGGCCAAGGCCACTCGACTAGCTGGGACTAGCTCCTGGCTCATTGTGTTCAAGATGGCTTCACTGGAAGAGCCTGCCTGGAACACAATCATGAATTCAGGGTTACATGGACTAGAGCAAGTCCGAGTCTTCCTTGTAATCTGGAACAGACAGCTACTGCCTAGAATTTTTAAAAAAAAATCTTAAAGTAATCTCTATACCCAACGTGGGGCTTGAACACACAACTCCAAGATCAGGAGTCACATGCTCCACAACTGAGCCAGCCAGGTGCCTCTAGAATTGGTTTTGACATTCAAGATAGGGGCAAGCCAAGCCTAGTCTCTCCTGAGAGGGAAGAGATACTGTCCCCCACCACCTCCCAGGGGGCTGCCACACCCCACCTCAATCTCCGGGCAGCTCAGGTGCCCAGGGCAGGAAGGGATCTTTCTCACTGCCATCAATGCCTCCGGTCCCCACCAGGCTCAAAACTGGCCACTGGAACACAAAGACTCCCCCTGGCAGGCTGCCTTCAGCAGACAGGCAGAGATGGACAAACTCGCCCTGGATAAAGTGGTGCTGAATCACAGGACAGCCCTCCCCACCCCTCCAGTAGAAAGAGCCAAACTCGAGGAAAAACACCCTATTTCCTCGTTTCATTATGAATGGCACTCACGCCCTGTGGAACCTGTTAGGAACCCTACAGGAATTAAGTCTTTTAGCTTTTGTGAGCACAGTAGGTGCCATGCCCATCAGTGGAGGTTTGATGCCAACACTGGATGTTTCCCAGGCCAAGCACTTGGCTACCTGTTAGCTATTAGCCAGTTGGGAAGGGCAATAGTCTAATAACCTTCATCCCCCAGATCAAAACAAGAAACTGCGTTCGTGGGGCACCCGGCTGGCTCAGTCAGTGGAGCGTGCAACTCTGGATCTCAGGGTTGTTGAGTTCAAGCCCCACGTTGGATGTGAAGATTACTTGAAAATAAAATCTTTAAAAAAGAAAGAAAGAAACTGCATTCTTTAATGTCCAGCATGAGCTGTGTCCCATTCTTAGGCTTGGACGGATGCTCTGGGAAGAAGAAAGAACATTAGGTCTTAATTAATTTTCTAAACCCATCTATATAGTGAAAAGGGAAAGAAATTAGACAGAAATCTGTTTTTGTGGAGGGAAAAAACTCAATTTCCCAAAGCTTTGCGTCCTTCCAGAGTTGAGGGCAGGGAGGTGACAAGCAAGCCTGTGATCTGGAGGTGAGGCTAAAGGGGGAGTCTGGAGGACAGGCGTGTGGCCTCTCCTCTCGAGTGAGGCAGGTCAGGGCAAAGAGGGAGGGTGGCGGTAAACTGCGCACCTGAATCCAGCTAATGGACCAGCACTGACAAATGAGAACCCAGGTGCTCAGGCTCTTGCCGCCCGTGTGTGGTGCACAGACCAGAAGCACGGGCATCACCAGGGACCTTGTGAGAAAGGCAGCATCTCAGCCCCGACCCCAGACCAGCTGACCAGAATCTGCCTTTTAACCCGATCCCCAGGCGATTCGCCGACTGTCACAATTTGAGGAGCCTGTACTGTGGAGACTCCGCCCATCTACTTCCCGGTAAAGGGCACTATCGGGTCCACCAAGACTGGCGTTTTGAGAAACGCCCAACCCAAAGGCGAAAGGCCCCCTCCTCACCGAGATGTTCCACATCATCTTGATGGCTAAGGGAAAGCCGGTGGCCCGGGAAGCCGGCTCCTCTTCCTGGGGAGCGGTATCTGGGCCTCTGCCAGGAAGCCCGGTGCTCCTTGCCACCTGCAGGCTCTGGGGCAGCACAGGCACGGTGGCTTCGTACACAGCTGCGCTGCAACCCTTGCCAATGGGCTGTCCTATCACATACTCCTCCAGCCGGAAGCCCTGCCAGCATCGGGTGTCCAGTGGGTCCGGGAGCAGCTTGTTTTTCTGGGTGAAAATTGCCTGTGAGGAACAAAACAGGCGCAATGAGCCAAGGTGCCTAATAAAGCTCAAGTAAAGGGAAGTCGGGGGAGTGGGGGAGAGGCAGAGCCAGGCAAGGTCTTCACCGACAGGATCAAGAGCTAATAAAAGCACAACCAAACTGGGTTTTACTGCTCATCCTGGGCTCAGGCCACCTACCTTTCTCTCCCGTTATTCGGAAGAACGTTTTCTCAAACTTTGTACCTTCGCTGGAAACAGAGACGGCCCAACACAGAACACTTGTTAGTTAAGAGGCCAAAACTTCTAAATTCTGCAGCTGGCACACCTTGCCTGTTGAGCTCCCGGCACAATCTCAGAGGCTTCTGGTCTCAGAGACCACTCTCTGTCGTGCAAGGACCCTGACAGGCAGCTGCCACTGGGTGGTTCTCGGGAGCTGTGGACGGGCAGCTCTCCTTCGGTGTTCAGAGGAATCCGAGGGTGGTGTTTGGGCAAGTCTGTGTCTGCTACTAATGCCGTCGCAAAGGGTTTTGGAGGCTTTGTATGGGCTGCCAGCCCGGCGGCCGGATCTGCCCGATTGTTCCCCCTGGGCAATCAAACAGTCTGATTTCTGGTGTCCTGGGCCATGGGCACTGGCTGCCTCCTTGGGTTCCAACACGGCTCTAATAATCCTAAACTGCCTGAAGTCTACCTCAAGTGTGCAGTTTGCAGGGCTTCAGGAGAAAGGGCAGTGTTAGGGAATGGGAATAGGAGAAAATTGGAAACCTTAGTTTGGAGAATCATAACCAGACACTGGAGGAAATCAGAATTCACAATCCAGCCCAGTTTAAGAGGCAAATAACAAACATCCAAACACAGTTAATCTAACGTCCACAAAGGTCTGATTTTTTTTTCCTAAAATCACCCCCACTTCCACCAAAGATAACCAAATTAAGACTCCAGCTTTAACAACGTTGGGCTAATTATTTCCATGAGCGCTGCAAGAGTGACTAGCCATATAGAGTTTGCCTTTTTTTTTTTTTTTTTTTTTTTTTTTTTAAATCTGCTTTGCTGGAACTTCTCAAAGAATTTCAGACTGAACTTTTTTTTTTTTAATTTTTTTTTTTTTTAACGTTTATTTATTTTTTTGGGACAGAGAGAGACCGAGCATGAACGGGGGAGGGGCAGAGAGAGAGAGGGAGACACAGAATCAGAAACAGGCTCCAGGCTCTGAGCCATCAGCCCAGAGCCCGACGCGGGGCTCGAACTCACAGACCGCGAGATCGTGACCTGGCTGAAGTCGGACGCTTAACCGACTGCGCCACCCAGGCGCCCCTCAGACTGAACTTTTAATAACCTCTCAGGGCTAAGAAGCCAAGCCAAGTACTTGCCATCAGACTCTATCTGCAATACCTATAGATTCGGGTAAGTTCCTCTCTTCTTGAGGTCCCTAAAATATCCTGAGGTTCCTGCACCTGCCAGAAAATGACCTGCTGGGAACTCTGTAAGTAAGTACAAAGCTGATTTTTCCAAGGCACTTCATTGGCTCCAAAACGTCAGCCTTAGTTCCTTAAAGTTGTCTGCTCATATCTGAGTCAATGCACGTCTCCCTCAAATATGATAGTCCAGTCAAAGCCCTGATAATATAACCAATGTTTCCAAATGTGTCCTGTCCTAAGAACAGATTCTTACTGAACGTATACAAATACATACATTGCCATGAAAATATAAGAATGCTCACTGAGAGTTTCCGAATCTGGAGGGATCAGGTGGGGAGAAAAAGGTAAATGTATCATGTTTGTTTACAAAGGGATTATTCTACCAAATTTCTGCAAGTCATAATAGCTTAAGAGAAAAACACTTTCCTTAAATCTGGAAGAGCAAACATTAGAGAACCAGCAGCGTTTCAATCAAGAGTAATTATCTTCCTCAATTCATTCAGTCCCATGTTACTAATTCTTGCTCTGTTTGAATGGTTTTCCTGTTAGTTCCAGAAGTTCTTACTCAGTTTGGCTTTATCACCTTACTGGTATGAGAGACCCGTATTTGTCAAAAGTCCTTCCCATGAATCTCCTTAAGCTGAAACCCATCTGTAATAGCATCAGAGTAAAACAATAACTATAAATGACAGAAAACTAAAAAAATGGCCATGGTTTTTCTGTGACACACAACACTTTAATAATTGGAATTACAAATGATGACATTACCCCAGGACATATCAAAACCTTAGGAATTTTATACAGTTTCTGGAAGAGTTATAGCATCCACTCATACAATCTAAGGTTTATCCTCATTTATTTGACAGTGCTTCCCATGTAATTTGACATACCAAATAAACAAGCCTAATTAGTAAAAAAAAAAAAAAAAAAGATTTCATTTAGAAGTTGAATCTTGGGAAGTTGGTCAGAAATATCAGAAGGCTTTACTTACTATTATTTTTTTTAAGTTTATTTATTTGATAGAGCGTGAGCACGAGCGGGGGAAGGACGGGGGGGGGGGGGGGGAGGGACAGAGAATCCCAAACAGGCTCCCAATGTGGGGCTTGAACTCTCCAACTGTGAGATCATGACTGAGCTAAAATCCAGAGTCAGATGTGTAACTGTAACCACCTGAGCCACCCAGGCACCCCAGTATTTATGTTTGAGAGAGAGGGAGAGAGTGCATGAACTCTCGAGTGGGGGAGGGGCAGAGAGAGAGGGGGACCTGAGACTCTGAAGCAGGTGCTGATCTGTCAGTGCAAAGCCTGATGTGGGGCTCAAACCATGAGATCATGACCTGAGCCCACGTTGGATGCTCAACCAACTGAGCCACCCAGACGCCCCAGAAAACTGTCGTTTGTAACAGGAAAACCAAATTCTAATCTTATATTGATGTACTTCTGATAGCAAAACTCATTCATTCCAACAAGGCAAATTTTTGAAAAATGGTATGTAGTCCCTCCTTTGTCCCTCCCTGTCACTGCCCATGTTGACATACACTTACTGAGACGGGGCCATCCAGGGTGCTGCATGGAGCTGAGTCCTTGTGCTGGGATGTGCTGACCAGAACCCCCATCAGGAATGAAGGACCCTCAGCTGGTGGGCATGCTGCTAATGGTTCTTAGCTCTCAGGGCTCACGAGCGAGGGCGTTGACTGAAGACACCTGCCTTGTCCAGGCCATGCCCTCTTCCCAGGCGGTCTCATCTAATGGCCATTTAGTACAAGTGTATGAAAGTCCAGCCCTCTGCCCCAGTTTAGGCTGGTTCTAAAGAGGAACCCAACTTTTGGAAACTCCTCAGAGAGTCAGCTGAGGCTTCTGTTGAGGTTGTGTCACTGCTCAACCTCTGCCTGATCCTGTTCTCTCAACCAGCCTTCTCTTCCCCAGGTGTCGACCACTCCCTAAAAAACTTCTTTATGCACTCATCTCTGTAATCTTAGTCCCGACCGTGCACAAAATTCCTTTCCAAAGATTTCCTTCTCACAAATCTTCTACAACTTCTTAAAATCAGGTTTTGTCCTAAGTTTTCCTTCTTTAAATAACCAGTCTCAATTCCCTTGTATACAGAGTTGTTTCCCTTAATAGAAGCCAAAAAGAAACCCATGTTAGTTCTCAGTGATTATGTTTAGATTACCAAAACACTTTATAACATGAACCTATTGACTTGCAGTAAACACAGGCAGAACAAACAACAGTTGTACCTCCTACGTCTACTACTGGAAACTTTAAAAACACGTCCATTTTAATTAAACCAACAACCCTGAATTAGCTTTAATATTGAATATTTTCCCAACTCACATGAACTTAAAAGTGTTTTTCTCAGTTTTGGAATGCCTAATTCTTACAAGCACTTGCCTTTAAACCAACTACATTGACCTCTTTGTCAAATTAATTTTAGTAGCACCATCCACAGGTAGAGAAAAAAATCTCACATTTACAACACACATGGAAACACATACAGATACACAAGCAGGATGCAAACAAAATCTGGGCCGCCTGGGTGGCTCAGTCAGTTGAGTGTCCGACTCTTGATTTTGGCTCAGGTCATGATCTCACGGTTGAGCTCTGAGCTGAGCATGGAGCCTGCTTGGGATATTCTGTCTGTCTGTCTGTCTGTCTCTTTCTCTCTCTCTCCTCCCACCCCCTTAAAATAAATAAGTAAACATTAAAAAAAAGATGCAAACAAAATCTTAAAGGCCCAGTTTCCAAATATATCATAATTTATGGATCCACTGATCGGTCATTTTTCTCCAGTCTAATGAATACTGTGGGAAAGCAGTGTTGCAAAGCAAGAACTGCCCAATTTTGGAGAATACAGACCAAAGGGCTGCATTCAGGGATCAAATTCACTTTCCATTTTCCGATCAGAATACGGCTGGTTTTGTCCAAAGATACCAAAAGCTGCAGCAACAAACAAACCAAATGAAGCACTGAGTGCCTCTGGGAGCACTGGTTCCTGCCCCAAAGCCAAGGCTTCGTTGTCTGACCCAAACAGCTTCCTAGTCAACTTTCAGACAAGGGGGCGCAGAGATCCACACCAAAGCCCCCTGTTTGGAGGCACCCAATGGGAAGAGGAAATGCGCTCACCTGCCCTTGCATGTCAAGTACTCATCAAGAGGCGTGTCCACCCGAAGCCGAAAACCATTTCCTCGCTGCAAAAGTTAAATTGGGTCCCCAAGGCTGGCAGTGCCCAGTTGGGGTTGGGCTCTGGGGACAGTCCCTAGGACAAAGAGCCTAGACAGTCGCTTGGACTGGTCACCACACTCCCAGAACTGGCTGGGGGCTGAGGAACCACAGGCAGAGAGCTCCCGTTGGCTCACAGCAAAATCAGTCACTGAGACAGTCAATGTGCAGCAAGGAAAGGGTTTTTTCAAGAGGCCACCTGAGTCTGAGACAAGAACCCAAGCCTCAAATCCAGCTATCCAGAGGAAGAGAGTCAGGGATATTTAAAGACCAGAGGAGGGGCGCCTGGGTGGCTCAGTCGGGTGAGCATCCAACTCTTGATTTTGGCTCAGGTCATGATCTCACAGTTCGTGGGATCGAGCCCCATGTCAGGCTCTGTGGTGACAGCACAGAGCCTGCTTGGGATTCTCTCTCTCCCTCTGTCCCTCCCCTATAAGCGTGCTCTCACTCAAAGCAAATAAACATTTAAAAATAATAAAGGCAAGTGGAAAAGGTCTGGGTAAAAGGTTGCTGTTGTGTTTATTAGTCCCATTAACCCTCTGGTTACCAGTTTCACATTCACACATCACTCTTCTGTTCAAACACCTAACAGCTTACTCAGCACCTTGGCTGGGTGCTTCCTATTTGTGAAAACTTTCACAGGACTCATCTGCCCACAAGCGCCTTTCATATGCCTCTCTCTGGACCTGATTCCATTGTGTTGTTCCACTTTGTTTATTTAGCCCGACTCATCCATCAAGTCCCAACTGGAGCTCCTCCCTCTTCGATAACCAGCCTGGACATCTAGCCTGCAGCAACCTGTCCTTCTGGAGGATTCCTACAACGCTTCGTATCTATAAGCTAATTCATGATAACTTTTAACTTAAGGAAGAAAGGAAGGAAGGAAAGAAGGGAAGAAGAAACATAGAAAAGAAAGACGATCTCACTGTGCCAACTGGTTTCTAAACTCCATAGAGCAGAACCGATGTTCTGTAATCTTTTATCAACCATGGCTTTAAGAATGAGACTCACAAGAAGTTACAAAAAAAACCCCAAAAAACTACAAAGTGTCCTCTGTCCCTTCAGTTGCCTCCCATGGTGACATCTTATAAAGCAGCGATACAATATCAAAACTGGGAACGTGAATTGGTGCAGTGCTATCAACTAGACCACAGACCTTACTCAGTTTTTACCATCTTTTAAAACCTGCATTCATTCGTGAGTGTGCAGTTCTATGCAAGTTTTTGAACAGGTGAAGTTTAATATAAAGAATTATTGACTTGGGGCACCTGGGTGGCTCAGTCGGTTAAGCGTCTAACTTCAGCTCAGGTCATGATCGCGTAGCTGTGGGTTCGAGCCCCGCATCAGGCTCTGTGCTGACAGCTCGGAGCCTGGAGCCTGCTTCCAATTCTGTGTCTCCCTGTGTCTCTCTGCCCCTTCCCCACTCACACACTCTCCCTCTCAAAATAAATAAACATTAAAAAAATTATATAAAAAAAGAATTATTGACTTTAACAGCAAATTGAAATAACAAGGGATTCACTGATAAGGTGCCTTGGTATTTACTGGAAATCCCCTTTCTGTGGAGACTCATTCGCAGGGAGGTGGCTGAGTGGAGGCACTCCTCTCCGAAACTGCCTGGGGGCTGGGGGCGCCAGGCGAAGCAGCTGAGCGCCTGACACCTCGGGAGTCACCTGCTGGGGTGGCCCCGCGCGCAATGCAGGTAACGAGAGCCGGCAAAGCAAGCACACCCTCAGGGAACCAGCAAGCCGAAGCCTTTCCTCCCGTAATCCCTCTGGTGCCCTCTACTGACAAGTCATGTCACACACCTAGCAAAGGAAAACAAGTTCAAAGGCCCAGGTCAATTCTCGCAGAGCAACAAGCCGAACTGGAGCTGAGTCAATAAATCGATAAGTGGGAACACCATGGAACTTGGGGCGTTACCGGCATCCAGTGAATCGGGCTGCTACAGCGTGCGGTGAGCTGAGCAGTCTCACACAGGAAAGAACCATCCCCGTAATGGTGCCAGTAGCACCCCTGTATCAGCCAGGGTCCCGGCAGGAGACAGTAGCACACTCAAACAAGGACGGATACTCTGAGAAGAGTCTCTTGACATGGTTGTGGACAGGTGTGGGGAAACCGGGGGAGAGCACAGATCCCTGGGGCTGCTTACCTCCCCCAGGTCTGGAGAGGCAGGAGGCTTGTGAGACCCAGGAGAGAAGCATGGTGGAAAGAGCTGCCTGACAGGATGACCGGGGCTGTGACCTTTCAGCACAGGGTGCAGCCGGCCAGAGGCCCTGAGATGGGGAATTAATACCCCAAACCCACGCTCTCCCCTCTGGCCTGCTGGTGCCACAACCCACTCCAGCCCCCATGTCGAGTGAGCCCAGATGGAAGCCAGGAGTTTGGAGAGCCATCGGACTCTCCACCGGGCCCCGCTGAGGTCCGGCTTGATGGGGAGGGGGTCGAGGGCTGGGCGGAGATGGGGCTGGCTGTGTCCCGACGCTGCTCCTCCAGCCCCAACCTGAGCCCTGTGCCCAGTCAGCCCCCAGAACCTCATATTTGGACAGCACTTCCTCCAACAAGTTCCGATGAGGGCCGGGTTGGACACAGCAGGGAGGTCTGAGACGTCCAGGCCCTGGTAGCTGATGGCACAGCCACTGGCATGGCAGCCTCTACAGGCAACACCTGAAACTCCAAGACCTCAAGAGAGAAATGGCCATGTTCGTTTGACCACATCCACTCCTTGTCTCGAAACGTGGCAGCGCCCCCTGCGTCAGGACGAAATGGGCACCTTCCAAGTATGCTCCTTGATGCAGGTGAAGGGTCCAGTTTTCTGAGGCACCTTCAACACCTGCTGTCAGGACAGGTGTTCTCGCAGAGCCTCCACGTCACACAAGCGGTCAGCCAGGAACTGGAGCAGCGGCCTTTCCTTCTTCTGATTGCCCTCCAGGGCCACCGCCCTGCTCAGGCCACAGATGCCCCCAGGACTCCCATGACAGACCAGGGCCGCCAGGTGCAGGGACTCTTAAAGCCCCCAAACTCTTCCTTCAGTCTCCCTCCAGTCTTCTCTTAGCCTGCTCCGATTCTGCCCTGGGCGCCGCCACCGCGCCGGGATGAGGTCAGCTCTATGCAGTTTTATTCCACGTACAGATTCGTGTAGTCACCACCACGATCAAGACTCAGAACTGTGCCATCACTGAAGAACCTCTTTGTGCTACCTTTTTGTATCTGCACCTCCCCTCGCCACCCCCGTCCTCTGGCAACCACTGATCTGTTCCCCATCTCTATAGTTTTGTCACTTTAAGAACATTATATAAATGGGAGCGCCTGGGTGGCTCAGTCGGTTGAGCGTCCGACTTCAGCTCAGGTCATGATCTCACGGTCCGGTCCGTGAGTTCAAGCCCCGCGATGGACTCTGTGCTGACAGCTTGGAGCCTGGAGCCTGCTTCGGATTCTGTGTCTCCCTCTCTCTCTGCCCCTCCCCTGCTCATGCTCTGTCTCTGTCTCAAAAATAAATAAAAACACTAAAAAAAAAAAAAAAAAAGGAATGTTATATAAATGGAGTCACACAGTATATACCCCTTTGGGACCTTTTTCACTAGGCATAATATCCTTGAGGTTGTTACCTGTATCAATAGTTGATGCCTGGTTATTGCTTAATGTTCACCGTACGGCTGTACCAGAGTTTAACAATTCACCTGCCGAAGGATGTGCGGATTGTTTTTAATATTTTGCTACTGTGAATAATGCTGCTATGCCTATTTACTATTTAAATCATTTTTAAATGTACAGTTCCATGGCACTAAGCACATTCACCTGGTTGTGCCACCATCACCACCATCCATCACCATGACTCTCTTCATCTGGCAAAACTGAAGCTCTATATACACTCAACATTAACTTCCCATTCCCTCCTCCCTCCAGTCCCTGGTAGCCACCATTCCACTTTCTGTCTCTGTGAATTGACTAAGTATTTCATATGAGTGGAATCATACAATATCTGTCCTGTTGTTGTGTGTGTTTTTTGAAGTAGGCTTCATACCCAACCAGGGGCTTGAACTCACGACCCTGAGATCAAGACCTGACATCAAGAGTTGGATCTTGTTGGGGGGTGGGGAGGGGGGAGGGGCGCCTGGGTGCAAGTCGGTTGAGCACGTGACTCTTGATTTCCGCTTACGTCATGATCCGAGGGTCGTGGGATGGAGCCCCACGTCGGGCTCCGTGCTGAGTGTGGAGACTGCTTAAGATTCTTTTTCTTTTCTTTCTTTCCCTTTCTTTCCTTTCTCTTTTGTTTTCTTTCTTTCCTTCTTTTTCTTTCCTTCCTTCCCCTCTCTCTGCTCCTCTCCCCCACAAGCACTCTCTCTCTAAGAGAAAAACAAAGGTCGGACTCTTGGGGTATCTGGCTGGCTCTGTCGGTAAAGCATGTGACTCCTGATATCGGGGGTTGTAGGACTGAGCCCCACATTGGGTGTAGAGATTACTTAAAAAAAAATCTGAAAACGAAGAGTCCAACACCTAAGCGACAGAGACTCCTAGGCATCCCAACACCTATCCTTTTGTAATTGGCTTATTTCACTTAGCATAATGTTCTCAAGTTTCATGCATGTTCTACCACGTGTCAGAATTTCTTTTCAAGGCTGAATAATACTCCATTGTATTTAGATACCACACTTTGTTTATCCATTCATCCATCCATGGATATGTGGGCTGCTTCCGTCTTCCGACTATTGTGAACAACGCTGCTGTGAACATGGGGGTACAAACATCTGCTCAAGTCTCTGCTTTCAGTTCTTTTGGGCACATACCCAGAAGCGGAATTGCTGAATCAAATGAGAAATCTATTTGTAATTGTTTGGGAACTGCCATACTGTTTTCCACATCTACATCTCCTGCTGACAAGGACAGCAGCTGGGGACTAGGCCAGACATCACCTGTCACCCAAACTGGCCAGAGCTCAAACATGAGACACTCTGGTGATGGATGAGTCAGGAGAACTGGAACAAGGGCTGGAAACCAGAAAACACGGCAGACATTGCCCAGTCCTTGCCCAGCTGTGTCCCTGGGCAAGTCACACTATCTTCCCTGACCTCCACCCTAAGCTGTACAATGCAGGCACTGTAGTAACGCAGTGAGTGGTTTCAAATCCCAGGAAGAAGACTGAACCCCCTGGAAGAAATGGGAATTCGGCCAGTGGATGGCCTTCAGACTTGAACCACAACAATGGCTCTTCCTGGGTCTCCCGCCTACCTAACTACCCCACAGATTCTGGATGTGCCAGCCTCCGGAATTGCAGAGACAACTCCTTAAAACAAATCTCTCTGTTTATAAACACATGCTATTGGTTCTGTCTCTCTGCAGATGCCTAATACAGATTTTGGTTGAACAGAAACACAGATCTCTGAGCTATTTTAAGCATTTGAAAAGCTCAACTCCCACCCCCACCCCCACCCCATATTCAGTGGCTCCTGATAAATTTACACAGGTTAACTAAAAACTGTTAGGTCCTGTTTTCTACCGCTGTTCATAGTTTTTACTTTGGCTTCAGCTATGTCACTAACTTGGCTAAACTGTGGAGGCTTAGGTTTAAGGCACGGGCCTTGGAGAGTCAGACTTTGGGTACTGGCCTCTATTAGCTGTGTGCCTTTGAGCAAATTACTCCACCTCTCTGAGTACTTTTCCCCATCCATAAACTGAGGATGACAGCTACCTCAGGAACAGAAGTGCTATGATTTAACTGTCATTACATTTTAGAAAATTAAACACAGAACCATTAGCCCTGGTGCAGCGGGAGCTATAATTAGCAGCATAACGACGAAAAGGTGCTGTTTGAGGAAGGGAAAATGTGAGGTGCTGGCTCCATATCAGGAGATCAGTATCACCGCAAATGAACCTTCACTGGTCATTTCCAACGAATTTCCAGCTCTGACAGAGGTAGAGCTTGACCCGCCGCGGCCCCAGGCAGCAGGTGATCCCAGCCCCGCCCCTCGCCCCGCCCCCACATTAGCCCCGCCCCCGGCCGGCGCCCACCTGGATCTCCTGACAGGCCGACGCCGCCCGCCGGCCCTCCGCCTGCTTCTCCTCGATGAGGCCCAGGCCCAGACCGAAGGCCAGAAACACGGCCCGGCCGCAAGGGCCCGCGCCACCCCGGGCCCGCACCGCGAACTGCCGCTGGAGCCGCGCCGCCAGCCCGACCACCGACTGGCGGAAGAAGCGGTAGCGGTTGGGCAGCCCGAGCCCGAGCCTGCGCGGCTCCGCGCCGGGTCCCGCGGTCTGACCCCGGCGTTCTCCGCGGCCCCATCCCGCCGCGGGGCCCGGCCGCTCGGGCCGTCCCCAGCCATAGGCCGGGCCAGGCTTGGCCGTGAAACGCAGCAGTAGCGCTCGACCCAGCTGTAGGCCCCGGCCCAGCGCCTGTCGCACCGCCATGGCGGCACCGCGACCCGGTCCCCCAGCCGCAGGCCTCCGGGACGCCGCGCACCACAACAAACTTCAGGGACGGCGCCTCTACGCAGACGCAGGCGCAGGCGCAGTCGCCGAGGGGCGGGGCGGGGCGGGGCGGGGCGGGGCCGCCGCTCTAGCGGTTCCCCGGCTGGGCGCAAGAGGGCGCCATGTGCGCACCTGCGCGACGGGTAGTTTCTCGCTCTTGCGCACTTTAAACCCGGCGTGGAGGACTTAAGCGTTAGGGATATCCTGAGTGTGAACATCGCTGGTCCTGGGCCAAATCGAGAAACTGATAAAGGAAACTAATATTTATTGACTATCACCCGCTGCGCCAGACTCTTTACATCTGTTGATTTATTTAATTTTCGCACGATAGGAATGTCATTTTTACAGATAAGGAAACAGGCATTGAAAGGGCAGTGACTGGGACACCTGGGTGGCTCAGTCGTTGAGTGTCTGACGTCAGCTTAGGTCATGATCTCACAGTTTGTGAGTTGGAGCTGGCGTCAGGCTCTGTGCTGGGCGCCTGGAGCCTGCTTCGGATACTGTGCCTCCCTCTCTCTCTCTCTCTCTCTTTTCCTCCTCCACTCGTGTTCTGCCTCTCTCTCTCTCTCAAAAGTAAATAAAACATTAAAAAAAATAATAAGAAAGGGCAGTGACTGAGGTCCCATTCGTTGTCAGAGCTTAGATTAAAGTTCATGTTGCCCTGATTCTTGGGTCCTTGCCCACCCCACCACTCATGCCCTTAGGCTCCTCTCTACAAGCCCACAGTCCTGGTAGCTTCCTAGGACTCTCCAAGAGAATTCCCACCCAAAGGCTACATTTTTCAGATGAGTAAACTGAGGCCCCAAGACATGGAACAACTTGCCCAAAGTCACAGTGGCAGAGTCCTGTTCCCCAAACCCACTGTTAGGAATGGCTGATAAAGGGATTTGTTCTGAGTGACTTTTTTTCTTTCCTTTTCTTGGCTTTTTTTAATGGGAAATTTCAAGCATACACAAAAAATAGAATAATATGGTGAACCCCATATCACCAATTACCAACAAATAGCCATTTTTAAAATCCATTACACCTTCCTACTAACTCTCCTGCCCATTACTTGAAAGTAAATCCCAAACGTTACATTATTTCACTTATAAATACTTTAGTATCTGTCTCTAAGAGATAAGAATTCTTTTTAGGGGTGCCTAGGTGGCCCAGACGGTTGAGCGTCCGACTTCGGCTCAGGTTGTGATCTCACAGCTCGTGATTTTGAGCCCCGAGTCGGGCTCTGTGCTGACAGCTCAGAGCCTGGAGCCTGCTTTGGCTTCTGTCTCTGTCTCTCTCTGCCCCTCCCCTGCTCATGCTCTGTCTCTCTCAAAAATAAACATTAAAAAAAAAAAAAAGAGGTCCTGGAAGGTATGTAAAATGTTTCGGGGACTGTGGCCATGTATCTCTGTGTGAGGGGGTGAGCTTCCAGGCAGAGACATTTGTCTAGCTTGAGATTCACCTTAGCATTGCCCGAGTAAATAGGCACAGCCTAATCCATTTATTTCAGGGCTCCCTTGGGTCCTTCGGGACAGCCCTGGTTCCACGCTGTGGAGTAAGTAGGAATAGCAGGCTAGCGTGTAAAAATAAGGCAACTGCAAAATGCTTCATTTTGAAGCATTTTGAATTGGTGAATTTAAACATGTTGAAACTAATACATACATTGAATGGAGACCCAGTACTTTCACTCCTGGGTATAGACCCACAGGAATGCATATGTATTTCCCCAAGAATGTTTGTAGTGGCGCTATTCCATGACGATGGAAACAACTCAAATGGCCATCTATAGTAAGTGGGCTGGATCAGTTGTATATTCACCCAATGGACTACTAAACAGCCATAAAAGTATGTACAGCTAAATGCAAACCGCAGGGATGTATTTTATAAATATACTGATCAGTAAGGAAAGCGAACATAAAAAGGAGTAAATATTTTGTAATTCCATCTGCACAAAGTTCAAGGGCAGATGAAACTAATCTATAGTGTTAGAGGTCAGGATGGCAGTTGTCCTTGGGAGGTTGTTACCAGAAGCAGATTCAAGAAGGATTTGGGGGGCTAGTGACATTCTTCTTCTTGCTCTGGGTATGTTCATTCGATGAAAATTCATCAAGGGGCAGCTGGGTGGCTCAGCAGGTTAAGCGTCCGACTTCGGCTCAGGTCATGATCTTGCAGTTTGTGAGTTGGAGCCCCGCGTCAGGCTCTGTGCTGATAGGTCAGAGCCTGGAGCCTGCTTCAGATTCTGTGTTTCCCTCTCTCTCTGCCCCTCTTCCACTCATACTCTGTCTCTCTCTCTCTCTCAAAAATAAATAAAACATTAAAAAAATTAAAAAAAAAGAAAATTCATCAAGATGTACACTTTGGTTTGTGCAATTTTCTGGGTGTAATATTTCAGTAAATGTTTTACATAATCTTCTTGACATAATGAAAACTTTTTTGAAAAGTTTGGTCTAACTCATTCATGGTCTCAAAGTTTTAAGAAAATGAACTTATTTTGAATAGTGCATTAAAGTTCACAAAGTTTACTCAACTGTCTTTGAACTTAGTGGTTTCAAACAACACTTCTATTTTAATAATGAACTTTGTTGTATCATAAACCTAGAGTTGAACTTTGCTCTGCCATAGTAGCTCATCTGAGTCAGCCTATTTCTGAAATAGAGGATAGGACTTACCATTGTTTAGGGCCAGCCAACATTAAAGAGCTGCTGTTTTGTTTTTTTTTTTTCCAAATGAGATTTTATTTTATTTATTTATTTACTTACCTATCTACCTATTTATTTATAATCTGTTTAAAAAATTTTATTCGGGGGTGCCTGTTTAAAAAATTTTATTCAGTCGGTTGAGCGTCCGACTTCAGCTCAGGTCATGATCTCACTGTTCATAGTTCTATGCTGACAGCTCACAGCTCGGAGCCTGGAGCCTGCTTCAGATTCTTTCTCCATCTCTCTGCCCCTCCCCCGCTCACACTCTCTCTCTTGCAAATATAAACAAACATGAAAAAAAATTTTTTTAAATAAAATGCTTATTCATTTTTGAGACAGAGAGAGAGAGAGAGAGAGAGAGAGAGAGAGAGACTGAGAGAGGGGAACAGAGGATCTAAAGCGGGCTCTGTGCTGACAGCAGAGAGCCCGATGCGGGGCTCAAACTCACAAACCATGAGATCATGACCTGAACTGAAGTCTGACACTTAATCGACTGAGCCACTCAGGTGCCCCCAAATTTTATTTTTAGGTACTCTCTATACCCAACATGGGGCTTGAACTCACAACCCTGAGATCGAGAGTCTCATGCTCTATCACCTGACCTAGCCAGGCACCCCGGGAGCATCTTCACTTTGATTCTCCTGATGATGGTAGGGTGGGAAAGACAGGATACCAAGAGAAAGCAAGCAAAAGATTTCACATCCCTTTGTTCCACCTTAAATATGAAGGCAAGGGATGTGTAGATGCTAGAGGGAGTCTTCAATCATCTGAAGAGTTCTGGTCACCAGGCTTGCTTGGCCATGGGGTGGGCCCCTGGCTAGGAACAGGTAGTCACCTGTTTCAGCAGTGTGTGTGTGTGTGTGTGTGTGTGTGTGTGTGTGCGCGTGTGTGCGTTCTGATGTCTTTTATTGGGAGAAATTGCAGGATGCTGGCGATATCCCATCATATTTATTCGGGAGACACATACATTGATAAATAGATGAGTTTCTTGCCAATTTATTTATAGGTGCACATAGAAATCAGATAGTGTCTTAAATTTTTTTGACGGATCTCAGATAATTTTAAAGTACAATTTTTTTTATTTTTTAATTTTTTCAATGTTTATTTTTGAGAAAGAGATAGAGTACGAGTGGGGAAGGGGCAGAGAGAGAGAAGGAGACACAGAATCTGAAGCAGGCTCCAGGCTCCGAGCTGTCAGCGCAGAGCCTGTTGTGGGGCTTGAACCACTAACCATGAGATCATGACTTGAGCCAAAGTCAGATGTTTAATTGACTAAGCTACCCAGGCACCCATAAATTACAATTTTAAATGCTCCATTGAAGTTGTCCTTTGGAGAAAGCTAAGGAAGAGAAGGTTGGAGAAATTTCACACTCCAGTAATCTCAGGCTCATCCACGGAAGCTTAGGTGGGGCAAAGGTCTCATTTAAAGTTCAAATCTAGGAGCACCTGGGTGGGTCAGTCAGTTAAGCATCAGACTTCAGCTCAGGTCATGATCTCACAGTCTGAGAGTTCAAGCCCTGCATCAGACTCTCCACTGACAGTGCAGAGCATGCTTAGGATCCTCTCTCTCCCTCTTTCTCTGCCCCTCCCCTGCTTGCTCTCTCTCAAAAATAAATAAACATTAAAAAAAAAAAAGTTCAATTCTCAGTTGGTTAAGCATGTGACTCTTGATTTCGGCTCAGGTCATGATCTCATGGTTCAATAGTTTAAGCCCTGCACCAAGCCTGCTTGGGATTCTCTCTCTCCTGTCTCTCTCTGCCACTCCCAGCTTGTACTCTCTCTCTTTCAAAATGAATAAATAAACTTACAAAAATAAAGATTAAATCTAGGAGTGCCTGGGTGGCTCAGTCATTTAAGCCTCTGACTATTGATTTTGGCTGGGGTCATGATCTGTCAGTTCATGAGATCAAGCCCCCACATTGGGCTCTGCTTGGGATTCTCTCTCCCTCTCTCTACCTCTCCCTCCCCAACCCATTTCAAAAATAAATAAATAAATAAACATTAACAAAATAAATTTCAAATCTAGCCATCCGCTGTGTGTCATTATCATGACAGCACTTCTCTGTAATGTTTACAGAGAAGGGATAAGAGGTTCTCTGAGAGATTTAACATTTTAACCACAAGGGTTTTCTTTACTCTCCTAAGAATGTAACCTTTTACCATAAGGCTTGTGATGATTACACAGCTTGTAAGATCTATTCACTACGAGCCATTGTATTGATGTTTTTGAGTTAAAGAGGGCATTTGTTATCAGCCTTTGGTTTTGTTCCCCTTCGCTGCAAATAACCTCACCAACCCTCATGCTTAACCCACCCACCCGCAGACACAAAATCTCCAGGATGATGTTAATTAACCCTCCACTGTAGGCTGTGCAGTTTCATGTTCAACAGAAAATGGTTCACGTCTCCTGTAAAAAACAAAACAAAACACTAAGTTTCTTCTGACAGGTCTGAACGAAGCACAGCACAAAGCTTGATTCTTCAGCAGACCTCTGTATGGCAAGGGCAAGCAAGTGGATTTTTTTGAGACACTTCTAGCAGAAATCGTAGGGGTTCTGTGTTTTCCATTCTCAGGGCAGAGATACAGCCTCAGGCGGCAGGGACAGCAGCTGCCTTTCTTAGCATGTGGCCCTGATTCCACTCGTCCCGTCTGTCTTCCTGAGAAGGAAAAGTCTTCCTACAGTGGTACGGAGTCTCAGGTCTCAGGGCATCCTCTGGATGTTCTCCCTTAACATCTTCTGTCTCTCTCTCTCTCTCTTTTTTAAATGTTTATTTTTGAGAGAGTGCGAGCAGGGGAGGGGCAGAGAGCGGGACAGAGGATCCAAAGCAGGCTCTGCACTGCCAGCACAGAGCCTGACGTGGGGCTCGATCCCATGAACCATGAGATCATGGCTTGAGCTGAAGTCGGATGCTCAACTGACTGAGCCACCCAGGCGCCCCAACATCTTCTGTCTCTTTAGTGCTACCCCGAGAAAGTGAAGTCAGGGGTATGGAATGTGGTTTTCTGCCAGGATATCTGTTTATACTGCAGACTTAATGTTCTATACGAGAGTTTCATTCATCCCTAGAACATTTCTTCTTTTATTTATTTTCTAAATTTTTTTAACGTTTATTCATTTTTGAGAGATAGAGACAGAGCGTGAGTAGGGGAAGGTCAGAGACAGAGGGAGACACAGAATCCGAAGCAGGCTCCAGGCTCTGAGCTATCAGCATAGAGCCGGACGTGGGGCTTGAACTCACTGACCGGCGAGATCATGACCTGAGCCGAAGTCGGACGCTTAACTGACTGAGCCAACCAGGCACCCCGCTAGAACAGTTATTAAATATCAACTATGTACCAGGCAGGTTTTGCTATGCTCAGCCATGGGAATTCAAGGAAAATGAAGGGAGTCCTTGGAGAGGTCCCAGGACTCTTCTCTGTTACATGCTCTGCTCTGAGGGCATCCCTCTGTCTTCATTGTACCCTTTTCCTCCAGGCGACAAGACTGTGTAGTTTTGGGAAAGTACGTAATATTTCCAAGAAGCAGCATTTAACCTTCCCCCAAAGGACTCGGGGGAGAAAGCTGATGCTGGTGGAAAAAGACGGAAAAAGACAAGACTTAAAAAAAAAAAAAAAAAAGAACTGTTGAGGGATGTTTGACCTTCCCTGGTGGATGGCGTCTTTTGGCAGTATTTCAGTGCTCTTTTTTCTCCTCCTGGCAGGAGACAAATTTTCCCAGAGCAGCAACATCCTTTATCCACAGACCATGTCACAAATGCTATCTCTAAATTGCCAGTGGAGGTGGAGGAGTTTTGGCCGAAACTGTTGACAGAGCAAAGCTGCTATTAGATAAAAATCCGGCCACGCGAAATCCCTGGGCTGCAGTTTGGGGAGGTTCGAGCCAGGCAGCAGTGGGCAGAGAGAGAGAGAGAGAGAGAGTTTTCACTGGGAAGAAGGGTATCTGTTTCACCCGGCCGAGATGGACGAAAGCATAGTGGTGGCCGATTGGGGAGATGTTGTGTTGCTGAGAAATTCAGATCATCTGCGGCTCAGGCCATCCCATGAATTTGCTGCCCTGCAGTGATTACTCAAAGTAAAAACATGGCCATGTCACTTTCTGTTACTGTCCTTCACGGGCTCTTTGCCCTTGCCCTCTGCCCATCCGCAACCCACCCCCCTGCCCCAAAGCCCAAGCTCCTTAGTCTGGCACAAGAGGTTATTCACTACTTGGCCCTGGCATTTTTCTTGCTGTCCCCTTGCCCTGCCCTTTATGGTTACTTGCCGTTGCCCCAAGCATCATGCTGGTTCCTCTGTCTTCATTTACCTCTTTGAAAGAATCCCTATTTATAGTTGAGGTCACCTCGTCCAGGAAGACTTCTTTGACCTCTCCTAGACTGGGCTAGATGCCTCTTCTCTGTCTCCTCTTCTAAATTGTTAGCTCTCTTAGGACAGGGATTGTGATTTTGAAACAGGTCCCTAGCACCCAGCATGGGGCCTGCTGGATCTCTAGCCCTTGCCTGAGAGCCATCGGGGAACACAAGCCCTCTGTGGGCAGCCTCGTACCCAAGGGGGAGGAGAGGGGAAAGGGTTGGGCTAGCCTTTTAAATTCCCAACCACTGAACTCACTCCTGGGAAGGAGGGAGGGGGTGGAGAGGAGCCAGAAGGAAGCCATAGGAGTGACAAATAGCTCCCCCTTCCCCCAACAGGATCGACTGCTGCATCTGCTGTAGCATTTACACTACATGATTGCTGACTGAATTTCTTTCCTGTGGCTTGTTTACATTCTTTCTGTTTTTTTTTTAATATTTATTTTTGAGAGAGAGAGAGAGAAAGAGAGAAGGAGAGTGAGATCATAAATGGGGGAGGGTCAGAGAGAGAGGGAGATAAAGAATCCCAAGCAGGCTCTGCACTGTCAGCACAGAGCCCGATGTGGGGCTCGATCCCACGAACCGTGAGATCATGACCTGAGCCGAGATCAAGAGTCAGATGCGAAACTGACTGAGCCACCCAGGTGCCCCATCTTTCTATTTTTTTTTTAAAGTAAAGATTCTTTTAAATAAAAGTAATATGAATATATGGGTTAGAAAATACTAATGGTATATGTGGATAGGCTCATCATGAAAAACAACAATCTTCTGTTCCAACTCCCTGTAAGCCCAGGGGCAATGACACTTTACTCTTTTAGTATTTCTCTTATAGTTTTCTTCAGGTCTCTAAAGTCACCTGCTTCGGAAGACTGAGCTATTTAAAGCACAAAGCTGACCATGTCACTGCCTGAAACTGACAGTTACTTTTCACAATAAGGTCAACCCCTTACCAGGGCCAGGCCTGCTCTCTCTGACCCTCAGCCATTCTTACCTGTGTCTTTCTTTTCTTTTCCTTCTCCTTGGGCAGCTTCAGTGTTTACACCTTTAGAGTGACCATGCCTTTGTGTTGTCCCCTCCTCTTGACTGTGGGCTAGACCTTAGCGGCTTGCTCTGAGGGAATAGAACTTGGCAAAAGTGATGAGATGTCCATCTTCATGGTTGGGTTACAAAAATACTGGCTTCTGTCTTGCTTGCTCTCTGCTGCTCTCTTGCTCGCTTCTGTGGGAAGCCAGCTGCTGTGTCCTAATCTGCCCTGTGGGGAGGCCCATGTAGCAAGGAACCAAATAGCAACAGCAATGGCCCACAGGAACTGGATCCTGTCAACAACCTTGCAAGCGAGATTTGAAGTGCACCATTTCCCAGTCGAGCCTTCGAGTGAGATCGCAGCCCCGGATGACATATTAATCACAGTCTGGTATGAGACCTTGTGAGTCAGATGATCCAGCTCTGCCCAGATTCGTGGCCTGAAGAAACTGTGAAATAATAAATTTTTGTTGTCCTAAGCTGAGAATATTTTTGGCATCATTTGTTACACAACAATAGGTAAGTGATGTAATCGTTATGCCATATTATTTTCTGTTCAGTTATTAAGCTTTTAAACGCCTCCTCTTAATTTTCCCTTATCCTACCCCTCAAAAACAATGTTAACAGACTGGATGTTCCTTCCATGCTTGTTTCTGTGCTCCTGTAATCATGCACAAAATATTAAGCATGTGTGAGAGACTTACTAGGCCATTCCATTATTTATTCTTGAATAGCACTTTGTAGCCTCACTTCTTTAAAAAAAAAATTTTTTTTAACATTTATTTATTTTTGAGACAAAGAGAGACAGAGCATGAACGGGGGAGGGTCAGAGAGAGGGAGACACAGAATCTGAAACAGGATCCAGGCTCTGAGCTGTCAGCACAGAGCCCGACGCGGGGCTTGAACTCACAGACTGTGAGATCATGACCTGAGCCGAAGTCGGATGCTTAACCAACTGAGCCACCCAGGCACCCCCGTAGCCTCACTTCTAACATAGGCACCAAAAGTACCCCTGGCGCCCATCAATTATAGTCATGCTCTCCTCCCTACTAAAAGGAAATCCTAAAGAACCTTGTATTTTACATAAGCAATTAGCAACAGCTGGCAAGAGAAGCAGAAATATACATGCTTCTGTTTCTATTTTTTTCCCTGGGAATCTGGGACTCCGCTTCAGAGTCCTAAAAAACACAGACAGCTCCGAATAACAGAGCACGTGCTGCTCTGAAATTGCAGGCGCTCAGAACAGGGGACACAAAATTAAAGCCCTTTGATTTTAAACAAACATCCCAGCTTCTCTCTAGCCAAATAAGTGCTGTTTTTCCAAACGGACATCGTTCAAATAATTCTGGAATCTTTCTTTGAGGGTTGCCTTCCCCAGTCTGTTTGCACAAAGTGTAAGGGTACTGGGCTTTAGTGCCTCAGGTGGTCCTCAGTCTTTGCCCCTCCTCAAGCTCCGCTCCCTAACCGGACGACCCTTCTTGTGATCTGGGTGCAACATCCTTCCTCAGGGGTGCCTTCCCATTCTCGGGCAAGCTCCACTCAGAGCACCACTCTGAGTCTTTCCCTCGGTGATATTCATCATAAAGTACTATAACCGAGAGCTCCGTGCGGGCAGGGATTTTTTTTTTTTTCTTATTCACTGCTGCGTCCCCAGGGTCTCACCCCAGCCCTAGAACACAGTAGGCATCTGATCAATAACTGTTAAAGGAACGGATTGGCTTGTTGGTACCAATCAAACCCATCTTCAAAGGACCAACATTTGTCACCCTTAATAAAAGTAATGGCTGATTTATTAAAAGAACTTCTTGAGGGTCCACCACTGGGCTCATGATTTCATTCCATCTGCACAGTGACTCCGTTATCCCCATTTTATAGATGAGGAAATCGAGTCTCAGAGTAATGAAATAACTTGCCCAAGGCCACACAGTTTGGAGGCTAACTCCAAAGTTGAAACCCATTGTGCTCTCTCATTTTTTTCTTGTTACATTTTTTTTTTAATGCTTTGGAAATTTAAAAAATTCAGATATGTACAAAGGAAAAAAAATCACAAATCTGGATTCCCATTGACCAGAATTTGAACTGATGTCAACATCTTGGTATATTTTCTTCCAATTTTCTTTTTTTCTTTCTCCATCCCCCTTTGTTGAGAACATTCAGAAGACCGTGCTTAAGACCCCAACAACCGTTCCTAAAGAAAGGCAGGGTACAGTTTTGTGCCATGCAGCAATGCTGGAATTACCTTCCTGCCTCCCAAGATGGCGGCAGGTAGGTCTGGGTGTGTTGTGAAAAAGCCAGACAGCAACACCTACAGGTGCTCCGGAAATGAGTAGAAAGAACTCATGGGGAAGGGGTGACTGACCTGTCCACTTCCTGTGACCCTGGCAATTTGCTTGCCTAGGAAAGAGGAAATCAATGCTCTATTCTTACCAGCCAGTGAGGCTGGTCCCAAGGCCAACTTCCAGGAAGGATACCCAGAGCCATCAGCCCCCTTTAGAGGGCCAGCCTGGCTCCTTCCCTTATTCAGTCCTCACCTTCCTAACTGTGTGTGTTCATGAGAGAAAGAGACAAAGTTGATAACCAATAGATCAATAAGAGTCCCCTCCTGACCCTCCTCACACCCCAGAAGGCAGCATGGCACCTCCACCGTGCCCACCTTGCACTCGGTATCCGCCTGGATCACAGTTTATATTTCCGTGCCTTTGACCTGTTTACACCTCTCTTCCTGTCAGACTGGGAGTTAGCTCCTCAAGGGCAGAGACTGCTTCTTATATATCTTTCTCTCTGCAGTATTTGCCATATAAAGGGTATAAATAGAGGCAGCCAAATACCAGCCGTGGGAGAACGGAAAAAAACACTTGGAATCAGACAGACCTGATTTCAAATTCCAGCTTTGCCACAAATTAGCTGTGTGACTTTGGGCGAGTGGCTTTACCTCTCTGAGCTCCGATTTGCTCATGGATAAAGTGAGGACATAGACTTTAAGTTCGACGAGTGAGGACTAAATGGGTTCATAGATGTTACAGGACCTGGATTCGGGCCTGAGCTTTGCTACAGCCCTAGGGTAAGTCAGTCAACCTCTCTCAAGTCCAGTGCCCTTGTCTATAAGAAGCGGGGGTGGGGGGTACCCACCTCACTGAGCTGCTGAGCACTTTAAATAAAAAAAAGAATCCATGTGATAGTACCAGACACACAGTAGGTCTTCAGAGATACATTTTTACCCTGTCTAGACACACTCATGCCTTTCTCTTTAGACTTTGGAATCTCTCAGCTACAACCATGCAGGTGGATGGCATCCGATGCCCGGAGAGCCCAAAACAAACTCTAGAAATGGCCACTGGCAGTTTGGCCCAGCCCAGCGGGGCCTCCCATCTGGGGGAGCAAGAGCCTACAAACTCAGCTCTCCACACCAAAGAGTGCACGGTTCCACGGTGCCCATTTCCTCTCCCAGCAGAAAACATCCAGGCGTTTCTATAAAGACAAATCACACTGTCATCCTAAGAGTTGTGAATAATGGTAGAGACAGAGCAAAACGTGCACTTCCGAATCGGGATGTTCCGTGATGTCTATAATTAGAAAAGTCACTCAGAACAGGATGGGACCTTGGGAAGGCTGACAGGGAAGAGGTCCAGACTTGGCTGGAATTTTAAAGAGGGACCGGAGGAAAGGAAGGAAGGGAAGGGTGGTCCTGTCCCGGAGAGGACAAGGTGGGTTGCAAGGAGGGACGTTGGCCCAGGATGGAATGAAACGCTTTATCGGTTCAGGTGAAGACCGTCATGCTTGAGTGTAATTTGGAAAAAGCCTTGTCTGCCCAGACCCCGGAAGGGCTGGGGCCCATTTGGCCGATGTCCCCAGGCCTGTGCGAACATCTTCATCAAGTTCTATGGGCGGCTGTCTCCTCAAGCACACGCGAAAACCCAGGCTCTTCCAGGTGGTGGGTGTTTTCCGACCTTCACTGGATCTTCTGCGGGCCCAAGGACCCGAAGGGGGCAGGTAGCAGCTCCAGGACTGTCCTGACAACATATGTGCCATCCGGCTTGGTCATGTAGACAGCCCAGTTGGTGCCAAACTGGAAAAGAGGCAAAGCCAGCGTGAGGGAGGCAGCGTGACCGAGGGGCTGGGACTGACCTGGATTTGAGTCTGGCTCTACCTCTAACGTTCTTCTCTGTGCCTCAGTTTTCTCATCTGTAAAATGGGGATGGCAATACTTATACCTGGCCCAGTGAGCTTGAGGAAGGAGCCACCAAGAGAATGTCTGTCGAGCAGTTAGAAGTGCTCGGCACCTTGTTGAAGGGCAACGAGTGATCTGTTCTATGATGAGAGACCCACCCAGGGCTTCAGAGGAACAACATCTAACCCCCAGGGCCAGACCTGCACCTGCTGTGACAAACAACAGCTAAGATCTGCTTCCTTAAAGCACCTTCTCTTCACAAGCACGAGCAGATGTCTGCCTGCCTCACCACACACCAGATATTGCCCACGTGTGATTTCGCTCTCTGCCCTTGGAGGTAGGTGTTATTATTTTTTTCCTTAAAGTTTATTTATTTATTTTTGAGAGGGAGAGAAAGTGCAAGTAGGGGAGGGGCAGAGAGAGAGAGAGAGAGGGAAAGACGCGGGGCTCGAACCCACGAACTGTGAGATCATGACCTGAGCAGAAGTCAGAAGCTTAAATGACTGGGTTACCCAGGCGTCCCTGGGTAGGTGCTATTACGATTCCCATTTTAGGCTTAGCAGGGCAAAACCAGTAAAGCAAAGATTTTAACCCAAATCTGTCCCCCCAGCCCTGGTCTCTCCCACTCCCAGGAGCTACCACCTGCTTGCTGTTTGATCTTGGGCAAATGATTAAACTCCCCGGGGCTCCGTGTCTTGATCTGTGAAATGACTTTGAGAACCGAGGAACGTATCAGGCAGGAAGACGGCTGTGTGTGATGCAGAGCCCCGAAGTTGGCCTCAACAAACTGGGGCTCAGCCTGGCTGTCGTGTTACCATGGGTGGAAGGCACCTGTACACGGTGCCCGGCACACAGTAGGTGCTCAGTTAATGGAAGCCGTTCTTACTGGTTACTTGGCTGTTCGTGACCACTCAGCTCTGCAGCTCTACTGTGCTTCTGTCCGAACCACTACATCATTTCCAGGCACATCAGTCTTCGGCGTTTTGTTTTTGTATGTTCGTTTATTCATTTTGACAGAGCGAGTGAGCAGGGGAGGGGTGGAGAGAGAGGGAGACAGAGAATCCCAAGCAGGCTCCGCACTGTCAGCACACAGCCTGACGCAGGGCCCAAACCCACAAAATCGCGGCATCACGGGCTGAGTCGAAACCCAGAGTCGGACACTTAACCGACTGAGCCACCCAGGAACGCCTGGATTTTTTTTTTTTTTTTTTTTTTTTAATTAATGCTTTAAAGGTGGCGATTTTTCTGCTTGGCAGGTTCTGCCTGAGGATACAGATGAAAGCCGAGCAGTGCGACTCTAAGCGCCAGGTCCCCGGCCCCCGAGCTTCCTCTCTTGTTACTTGCAATTTGGTTTCAGTTTTGCCTCTCCCTCCTTTCGGCTTTTTCATCCGCCTTCTCTCGTTTGCCAACGTCTACTCTGTCTGGAGAAAACAGCAATGAGCAATTGGACCAAGCTGGGGCCTCGGGAGCCAGGGGGCTGGCATCCTGATGTGGTTTCCTTCCATGGCCTTGGACATGACAAGGTGCTGGGCAGCCATTTCTGCCCCTCTATCCGCCCCCCCCCCCCGCCCCCAATATGGCAATGACGTCTATATTGTGAACTCCGTGCCTTTATGGTGGCATTTTCAGCTGAATTTGGGAAGGGAGTTCTGCTAACCGTGTCTGGTTGGCAGGCCTGGCAAGAAGCAGAAAGAAAATGGAGATGTTTGCATTGTTCGACACATGCTCTGAAAGCCCAAGGCATAAAGGCAAATGAAAGGGGTTGTTACCCCCTCTCTCCCCACCCCCACCCCCCCGGAATTAAACAACTCCAAAGCAGAAGCCCCCGTGAAACAAGCACCATGACATCTCCTCTGTGGCTGAAAAGAATTTGTCTCGTCATAGAACCATAAAGGCAGGGAGGCGGCTGTGAGCAGCATGGACCTTGCGGTCAGCCAGAACTGGCCATGAATGCCAGCTTACCACCATCTGGCTGTGTGTCCTTCAGCAGGTCATTTTACTCCTCTCAGAAGTGGGGGTAACCACCCACACTTCTCCCATAGGCTGGGGTGGAGATTAAGTGAGATGCTGTATTTAGAAGGACCGATGATGTCACATGGAAGCTCACAAGCCTGTGGGATTCTCCAAGACGGTGGCTTTAACCTTTTGGGACTCTGGGGGACACAGACCTCTTTGAGAGTGTGTGAAAGCTGACAACCCACCCCTCCCCAAAATGTACACACATAAAAAACTTCCACTGAGTCAAGAATAAGAACTCATTGAATCCATTTTGTTTTGTTCTGTTTTGTTTTGTTTTGAGAGGGAAGGAGGGCATGCAGGGGAGGGTCAGAGGGAGAGAGAGACAGAGGATCTTAAAGCAGCCTCCATGCCCAGCTCGGGGCCAGACGTGGGGCTTGATCTCATGAACTGTGAGATCATGACCTGAGCCCAAATCAAGAGTCAGACGCTTAACCAACTGAGCCAGCCTGGCTCTCATTGAATCTACTTTTCAATGAATCTCATTGAATCTACTTTTAACCATTTTTAAGGGTACAATTCAGTTCCATTTGTTCTTGGAATACAATATCCCCTCTGTCCCGTGGCCTATAAGGCCCTGCCCTGTCACCCCTACCCTTTACTTGCCGCGTTCTAGCCTCTTTAGCCCTCTTCCAACTTAATCAAACTCACCAAATGTATGAGCATTAAACTTGCTGGTTCCTTTGCCTGGAAATCTCCTCCTGTGGACCTTTGTCTGCCTCGTTCTTTATTATTTATATCTCTGCTCAAATGTCATGATCTCATGGTTTGTGAGTTCAAGCCCTGCAGTGGGTTCTCTTCTGTCACTGCAGAGCCTACTTTGGATCCTCTGCCTCCCTCTCTCTCTGCCCCTCCCCTGCTCACACACACACACACACACACACACACACACTCTCTCTCTCTCTCTCTCTCTCTCTCTCTCTCAAAAATTAATTAAAAACATTAAAAAAAAAAATAAAGTACTTGTTGGCAAACTATTTTTCCGTGAAGGGTCAGACAGGAAACATTTTAGGTTCGGCAGCCCACAGGGTTTTGTCAGAACTGTTGAGCTCTGCTGTTGCAGGGCCAAAGCAGCTATAGACAAAATATGAAGAAATGGGCGTGGCTGTGTGCCAATAAAACTTTATTTACAAAAGTAAGGGGTGGGGGGCTGGATTTGTCCTGGGCCAATGTTTGTTGATCTCTGACTCCTTTTTCTGCATTCTCTTCTCCACAGCCCTCATCATTCTCAGAAACTCTGTTTTTTTTGCTCCTTATTTGTTGTCTGTCTGCCTCCTGCACTAGACTGTGAACTATGACGGCAAGGCCTGGCTTGTATTTTCACTGCTGTCTCCCCAGAGCTCGGTCAGGCCTAGCACACAGTAGATACTGACTCAAGTAGCTACTGGATGAAAGAATAATTTCCAGTGATTCACGCAGGCTTGGGACAGCTTAGATGTCAGCCAACAGGGCAAACAGGACAGCAGCTGTGTGACCTGGCTGGCAGCTTGGCTTTGCTCCCACGGCCTAGAAAGGCAGGGAGGCACCTAGTTTATATTTCCCAGAAAAGAAAGGTGTTTACCTCTCTCATGACTTGCCTACAGGCTCCACATGGTGAGATAAAATCATCCTGGAGGTCACTGCGGGAAAAAGAGAATCAAACATGGGTCAATCTCTCCTGGGGCATGAGGACAATTACTGAAATGCAGACCCTGAGTTCTGGCCTGATGAAGTCAAACCCCGCCAAGCAGTTTCTGATTCACAGACGCATGGTGTCGCAGAGGCTCAGAAGAAACACCAGGTGGCTTTCCACACCTCCAAGGGGGCAAGGCCACGGGCAGGCCCATTGTTTTCATTAGCGCGTTTGGAAAATGTTTAGTGAGCACTTGCTGTCGCCCACACTCCAGAAACACAAGGGTGAAGAAGAATTGGTCTCTGGCCTTCAGGAGATCGCTCAGCCCAGTGGACAAATAGAAAACTAAATGAGTTACCATTTTAAACAAAATGCAATAAGAATGCACAGTGAGAGGAGACAATCCCTGCCTGAGGAACAACAGAGAATATTGTGGAGGAGATGGCGTTCGGTGCGGTCCTTGGAGGAAATGCAGAGTTCATAAATCACCGTTAGTGAGCACCTACTGTGTGCCAAGATCTGTGCCAGGCACTCGATATCCATTTCTTTGAATTCCCAGGACAACCTGAGTGTCAGAAGGACCATTTTACCTGCAAGAAAACAGGTTCAGTGAAACTAAGTAACTAACAGAGGTGGTACTCTGAAGGCCCGCGTTTTTCTGTACTGCAGGCAAAGGAAATAGTATATGCAAAGGCCCTGTGGCATGAAAAAAACGGTGTGAGTCAAAAGAGAAAAACGGGTTCCTTCGCCTCTCAGAATCGAGGCACCTACAGGCAGTCCTCCAGCTCTGAGCAGGACGAAGGGTGAACTGAACACTAGGAACCGCCAAGCCTGCTGGAGGACCAGAGGTTACGCCAGCAGCCACCATCGTCCCTGCTCTTCTAGACGCACAGCTCTGTGAGATCTCTGCAAGAACACTGGGCTTAAATTTTAGTTTTTGGTCAGCTCCTCCTTTCGCTAACCGTGTGTGACTTGAACCAAGTCGTTTTTACCCATCTAACGTGCATTTCTTGGCTTGTAAAACAAGGGAAATCATGTCACCTACTTCCCAGGAATGCTAGAAGATAAAATGAAATAAAGGGCAGAAAGCACTCTGTAAACTTTAGAGTGTTCTACACATATTGTTATTTCTTGTACTACTAGGCGCTTATTCCTTTACACATATAAGCTCTGTCTGAATTTCAGTGCCTTATGATATACAGATTTATTATATATAACTTATATACCATAACTTAAAATTACATATATTAACAATGATTACCCTTTTACTTGATATGTGCCTAGAATGTCCCAGGCATCCAGCGAAACACTGAAATGCATGATCTCATTTTATTTTTTTTAAGTTATTATTATTACTTTGTAACTTATTTTGGGAGAAACCAAGACAGCATGAGTGGGGGAGGGTCAGAGAGGGAGAAGAGAGGGAAGACAGAGAATCCCAAGCAGGCTCCGCATCACCAGGGCAGCACCCGATGTGGGGCTTGAACTCATGAAACCACGAGATCGTGACCTGAGCCCAAACCAAGAGTCGGGCACTTAACCCCCTGACCCGCCCAGACGCCCCTATTACCTCGTTTTAATCGACAAATATTTATTGGCACTTCGTACCAGGCACTATCAGGGCTGGGGATACAGCAATGAACAAAATAGACGAAACTTGTTGCACTCAGGAGATTTTCACTAGTGAGAGGAGCCAGACCACAAACCAACCAACCATGTGTCAAGTGGATATGGCCATAGCTGGCATGAACTGCATAAAGCAGCTGAGGGAGGACAGAGTGATGGGTTGTTATTTTATCCTCATGATAACTCACTGTCGTATGTGGGATTCCAGTCAAAGAAAGGTTCTGCTCCATGGAAAGGTGGGTCCGCTCTGAGCATGCTCCCAGCTTCAGAACAAAAGCCCATGGGGACGTGAGAGGGTGGGGACCCCTGCCCAGGATGCACACGCAGCCAAAGTAACCCTTGTGATTACCAGGCTCCGGCTCGGGTTTCCATAGGATCTTTGGAGGCTAGACTCTGTGTTATTTTGTTTTACTTCTTTCCACACAGACTGACCATGCCAGACAGGCACGAGAAAGGAAACAAAGACCAATCGGAGAATCTCTGCCTTCAGGGGTCTAGTACTGTCTGGGAAGGGAGATAAAGTCTGCATGTTAGTACTATGACACAGGCAGGCTGTGGTTACGACCGTGGGAGAGGTGCTCTGAGTGAAATTCAACCTCCCTTCCGTGGCCGCTAAGGCCCTATATAATCTGGCCCCTGCCAAGCTCACCACTTCCTTTCTCAATCTTGTGACATGCGTGGCCAGCTTCCCAAAGAACATTTCCCTGGAAAAAGTGACCTGTATTAGGGTCTTCAAGGGGGTGGGGTGAACATGCTTTCCAGTGGGAAGCTGGATTTGGCTTAGGCTTAGGAACCAAGATATGGCTTCCAGGCAGCGTAGCTCTGAGAGCTGAGAGAGAGCCTGACCACGACACTGGCTTACCCTTACCTCACACTGCACTTGTCTGTGCCGGGCACTGTGCTGAGGACCTTAGGTCCATCGACTCATTTAATCCCCTAACGACCCCATAAGGTAGGGACTGTGTAGATACTTTTATTGTCCTCACGTTATAGATGGTGAAAGACGACATGACCTGCCCAAGGTCACAGAGCTACTAAGTGGCAGAACCAGGATTTGAACCCAGGATCTGTGGACCCTGCCTTTGGTAGTCTTCAGCTTGCAAAAGTAGTTAAGGATAAGGTTAAAACAATAGTTTTATTTTTATTTATTTATTTTTTGAGAGAGAGAGAGAGAGCGCGAGCCAGAGCATGAGCGGGGGAGGGGCAGAGAGAGGGAGGCACAGAATCGGAAGCAGGCTCCAGGCTCTGAGCTGTCAGCACAGAGCCGGATGCAGGGCTCGAACCCACAAATGGTGAGATCATGACCTGAGCCGAAGTCAGGCGCTTAACCACCTGAGCCGCCTAGGCGTCCCTAAAACAATAGTTTGTTTTTTTTTTGTTTTTTGTTTTTTTTAATTTTTTTTTTTCAACGTTTATTTATTTTTGGGACAGAGAGAGACAGAGCATGAACGGGGGAGGGGCAGAGAGAGAGGGAGACACAGAATCGGAAACAGGCTCCAGGCTCTGAGCCATCAGCCCAGAGCCTGACGCGGGGCTCGAACTCACGGACCGCGAGATCGTGACCTGGCTGAAGTCGGACGCTTAACCGACTGCGCCACCCAGGTGCCCCCCCTAAAACAATAGTTTTAATCTGTTGCCTACTCTGGGCCAAGACCTTTACAGAAATCACTTCCCGCATCCTCACAATAGCCCAGTGGGTCAGCATTCCTCTCCTCCTTTCTACAGATGAAAAGCTGAGCTCAGATCCTCAGCGGAGGACAACAGCAGGCAACAGCGGAGCAGGATGTGAAACCAGGTCTTACTAACCTTGGAGCCAGGGTTTTTAATCATTACTCAACATTCCCTCCTACAGTAAGAATCAAAAGGCTGAAGGAAGACGCATCCCAGAACGTACTGGGTGCAGCAGGACGCCTACCACCTCTCCTGCCCTGTGCTGTGCTGGGCTTGACAGTTTCCCTGCTTTGTGCTGATTCTGGTCACGCGCTGAGGCCATCCTTATCAGACGCGATGGGCTGGAAACCTCTCGGCTTTGATGGCTATGCGGGGGGCCCCCATGGGACAAGCTTAACTCCCCATTAGCAGAAGCCCAGCCTGGGCCCCACACTCTGCATTCTGGAGATCTCGAAGGGGCTCTCTGAAACCGTTCACACCCGTCAGTGTTAACGAGGGAGCTGGCACTTTCCACTCATCTTGTAAACCCCACGCTCTCAATTTAACAAGTCATTAGTGCAATAATGACTACATTTCTGGCTCAGGGATGCTGGTGCAGGCTGAATCCCTGGAGCAGAGCAGTTGGGTGGCTAGAAAAATGCAGGTTGTATGTAAATAAGGAGATTTGCTAATCATCGCTAGCGATACCCAGTCCTTTTTAAAAGTAGATAATGACCAGGAGAAGGAGCGTTTCATTTAGAACATTCTAAACAGAGCAAGGCCACCGTGCCATTATCCTTTTGTTGACTTTGGCCTCTTTTTCACCCAGAATATCATTATTTTCTTGGATCAGGTTTGGAATTGAGTTACTCTCCCCTCCCCCCTTTTAAATAAAGCGCAATCCACATCCTGAGCTCTGCTCATCTGCACAAAATGTTCCCAGCATGGCCTCATTTATTCCTCCCAAAGCCGAAGGGAAGCCAGGACAGACCTTGGTGACAGGGAGGGCTCTGGGAAGCCGGGACCGACCTTCTCCCTAAGTGCACCTTGCCTTCAGTTACTCAGGAAAATCACCTTCAATAACCTGGTCCGCCTCGGGACCAGACTGAGACAAAGCTATAAAGAAACGGGAGCTTGTTTCTGTCACACGGCCCCTGCTGGCCTTGCGCTGGGTCCCTGCATTTCTGGAGGCTTGCATTTCTGCCAGCAAGGCCCTCTAGTGCCACCACAATGAAGAGGTGCTTCACTCCTAATTCGTAACCCATGCACCTGGATGTCCTGAAAACCAATACTTGGTCAGTCATGCACCCACTTTCTGGGTGGATGAAACATTTCCCATGGCATTTTCCCTGCATCGTTAATTTGCTAAGAAAACTCTCTCACAGTGCAAAGGTACACGCAAGAGCAACTCACTATTAAATCGGGAGCGTAACAGGGTCCAAATTAGTAGAAGAGCCCACTCACATGCTCAAATCCTGAAGCCACTGAGTGTGGGTCCAGGGCCATCAAGAACTCAATGAGCATCCTGTGAGGGTCTGCACATGGGAACTTGGATATTTATGTTTGGGGCATGTAGAGAGAGTAGGTTAATGCTATTATTGTTCAGCTAGGACCTGGGTTGGACTCTGATTAGTGTGTGAACTGTAACACGGGTTTACCTGGCTGTCATCCCACCAGCTTGCGTTGGTAGCCTGGTTCTTGGCACTTAGAGGTGGGCAATGCCAAGGGCAGTAGTCAGCTCTCACAGCGAAGGATCCGGGGCAGCTCAAAGAGAGCAGGGAAGAGTGTTTGATTTCCTGGCACAGCATGGTGCCGTGGGATGAGCCCAGTGAGACTCCAGAGATGTAGTTTGGTCTCAGCTTTGCCACGAATTCCCAGGAAAGTTGCTCAACCTCTCTGGGCCTCAGTTTCTTCATCTGTAAAATGGGGGTCGTGGCCAGGGGGTCTATACCAGGTGATTTTCAGGTCCCTCTGGCTTTAGGCTTCTATGCTGCCTTTCTGTTGTATCTTGTCGGCGTTCTGTTGTCTGTACTGTCACTAGAGCAAAAACCCCACCTGCCCTTGAGTTAGAGGTGCCTCGGTTGTTTACCTGCTCTGTAGGCTCACTGAGGGCAGAGTCCATTTTTGACTTAACTCTTTATCCTCGGCACTGTGTCAAGCCCAACAGTGCCCGGCACGCAGGAAGTACAGAATAAATGCGTTGGATGAATGAACGGATGAATGACACACGCGTGGTGAGTGATGGCCGAATAGATGGATGAATACAGCAGCAGCCTGCCTTTCCCACCACTTACCTAGAGATAGCAATTGCCCTGAACTCCCTGTGCCCTTCTGAGATAGCCTTCTGGATGGCGGTTCGCTCCGCACAGACGCCCATTGGGTAGCAGACGTTTTCAATGTTGCACCCTGAGAAGAGAGGAGGGAACCAATGACACTTCCAGCAGAACCACTTCCCATGGCAGGTGTCGAGTAAGAGGCTTACCCCATTCCAACGCAGGGAGGGACCTGTTACTCAGAGTGGGCAGTTTGACAGGAAGTGCTGGGACACTGGTGCCATGGCCCTTCCCAGAACACCCACCCTTGTCACTCACCCAATGCCTCCGTCTTGAAGCACAGCCCAGGAGCAGGGGCAGAAGAGCAAAGCAGATGAACCTAGCCCCATCACTCCAGCAAACGTCAAGGCCAAGGGAGATACTGAGCCTTAAGATGAGCAGAGCCCCCAGCCCCAGATCTAAGAGACAGAAGGTTCAACGATTGGGCCTGTGCAAAATTTTCGGTGCTGTTGACCAGCTATCAGAGTTCAACCGAGTTCCCCGTGAATTGTGTTGCAAAACGAACCTTCAAAACCAACAAACTAACAAACAAGGAACTCCCAAGCTTTGCAAAAGGTGTCTGTGATTGCACAAGCCTTAGGGCAATCCCAGCCCTCCAATGGGAGGCATGCTGCTAAGGTAGCAGAGTTCACAGCAAGGGATTTCTCCCCAGTGTCCCTTTCAGGAGCATTCCTGGGGGACAAGGGGCAAAGCCTATTCCCAATGACATAAAACATTGGCATACTCAGATTGGCTGACTAACAAACTCCCCATTTTCAGGGAGGTAAGGCCGTGAACAAATGCCCACAGAAGCTGGGCTTCCCCCTGACTATTGATATGTGCTCTTTATAGCTTGTCTTTCTCTCTGAGGCAGAGATATTGTTCCCCAGGATGTATTTTCTTCTTCCTTTAAGTAATACGAGTGACCCCCTATTCCAATATGGCTGCTTCACATGGCCACTCAGCTACAGACCGTATTTCCTAGACTCCTCTGCAGCATGGTATCGCTACGTGACTAAGTTTTGGTCAATGGCATGTGGCCCACCATTCCCACCATGAGGTGGGAAACTTCTGGATCACATTTTTTGTAAAGAGGTTGATTGATTGCCCTTTACTTCCTTTCTTTTACCCTCTACAGGCTGGGATGAGGTGGGACAGCTCTGACCATGTGGTTTATGATCATAGGGATGGAGAAGCCACAAGAGAGAAGGCACTAGGGACCCTGGTCCAACTCATGGATAGAGCAGAGTTGAGACGCCTATTTGCCCTGGCACAACTGCCTACTCTGAGTTGTTATGTGAGAGAAGAGAATTCTGCCATATTGGACTCACTGTATTTGGGGATTTTTGTTATAGCAGCTTTACCTAGATCTAACTGATAGACAAATTTGGACTCAGAGTGAGATGCGGCTTTAATAAAAAAACATCTAAAACACATGGACTTGGGCAATACAGATGTGGCAAGGTGGAGAGCTGTTGGCTTTGTTACTACTCTGTGGCAGACGATTTGGTAAAGCCCCACCCTGCAATAACCTGGAGGGCAGATTATGTTACTCATTGCCTACCAATGGGATCTTTCTACCTGACAATGGGAACAGCCCTGTGGCAAAGAGCTGATGAAGGGTGTCACCTTCTCAGTCTATTGTTTCAAGGCTTAAGGCAGTCACCATCAAAAGGACCCAGGGATGGGCCAGGCAGGGGAGCCAGTCAGTAAAAAAAAGGGGAGTTGGCAGGTTTAAGAACTATGCCGAGAAAGGATCTTTGGGTGTGGTACTCCAGTTCAGAAATGACTGGAAGCAAACAGACCAGAAGGTTTCTAAGTTTTAGATAGAATTGGCTAGCCAGAGAAGCCAAAAGTCTGCCCTGTTAAACCCTGTGATCGTTCAGTCCCTAAAGAAACTCCTGGGTCCCCCAAACCCTACCATCAGAAGTGAGCTGACAGAGCTGTGTGCCCCCAAGGAGGTCACTCTCTCCAAAACCCACTTCAGATGTGTGGCCAATGACAGGATAATCAGGGAAGAAGCTCCCAGAGGGCAGAGCCTGGGTCCCCAGTGGACAGGGACAAGGGGTTGCCGCCAGGGCAGAAAGGGAAGGCAGAGTGCATGCCAGGGTGGGGAGTCTTCTCACAAGAACTGCCTGGCAAGTTTGATAACTGCACAGACTGGTGGCTACCGTGTGTGTGCCCTGTTCTTCCTCTTTTCCCTTTGGGAAAGTTGGTGACTATTACTCTGTCCTACTCTTTCCTGTTCCCACTCCACACTGAATATTGTGGGAATGTGAAGTGAGGTGTGGGTGATTACCTTTTAGTTTTGGGGCCAGTAGGCCAGGGGGGCCACATCTACACCTGAGGAAGGAGACCGCTCCGCCTCGAGATCCTGCTCTTAGTGCTGAATGCAGTGACTGAGTGGGACTTTGGGCTGCCTCCCTTAGGAAGGTGGTAAGTGGGTCCTATGTGTGAAAGGATGTACACAGATACTTACAGGCCACAGCCAGTTCTGTGGCAAAGACTAACTGTTCCCAAGGTTCGCTCTCCCACTAGAAGCCACTGGAGTTGACTGGGACACATGACTACCCAGCCGGCGACCACATTTCCCGGCCTCCCTGGAAACTTCGTGTAGCCTTGTAGTTTTAGCCAACAAGATATGAATGGCAGTAACGGGTACAACTTCCAGATGATATTTTTGTGGGGACAGTGCTTGCTCCCCCGCTTCATCTTTCCCTTTCCCAGGCTCTGGAACATGGATGTGCCAGTTTTGAACACGTGGATGTGGACACCACTCTAACGATGGCAGGACATCAAGACAGAAGGAATTTGATCTCCTGAACAACTGTGTGGAACACAGCAGAGCAGAACAGTCCGTTTGCCCAGCACTGCAGCCCACCCCCTGGTCTGTTAGATGAAAGAAGTAGGCAGCCATCGTGTTCCAGTCACTGTGTATATTTTGTTTCATCACCTGCGACTGTTCCTTACCTATGGCACTCCCTTTTTCTAAGTGATTATGCAGGATTTTGTTTCTCCTGAATTCACCAAATTTGGAAATTGTTTGGTCCTTATCTCCTCATATATTTTGCCCACAGAATTTTCTGTCCTTGCATTATTTACATGGATGTTCTTTGGAGGGGTTCGATTAATCATTTGATCCATTAAACATCATCATGGTTCTCAGGATCGCAGGTGTTCATGTCCAACTGATGGCGAGGAATGGATGTCACTAGAGGGCCTGCCCCACCCTGCCATCCCCTGGGCTGGGTACCTCTACTGCAAGTGTCTTGCTAGGACAGGATAAATGTGTTCACTAACAGTGGCACATGGACTGGCTGTGGGGTGTTAGGTGGGAACAGGTTTGGAATTCCACTTTTGGGAAGAAGGACGGGTGTCCCTACTGGGCACCAGAGGGTAGATGACAGCGAGCATCTATTGTTTCCGCAATGTAGCACCTTTCTCCTTCCCCGCCCCAGGGGAACGACCCTCACCTATGTTCTCAACGCGTCTTACAGACGGGAGCCGCCATCTTATTCTCGCGTGACTTTTTTTTATTGGTCTAAGGTTGCGTGCCTGACCCGCGCTGGGCCAATCAGAGTTGAGCACCAAACTCACTGGGCCTATCAGAGCCGGGCACCTTACCCACACTGAGCCAGTCAGAATTCTCTGTGCCGGAACTTCCGTTTCTCTCGCAGACTGAGAGAGTGGGCTTGAGACCTGCTGGTGGCCTGGTTTCCATTCATTACGGAGGAGACCATTAGGAGACAATGAAATGGACACACTAAGGAATGGATGAAAGATGAGATGAGAGAGACTGGAAAAGGGTCTGGCTTGGCGCAGTTGCCCCCGAAGGCCCGGCTACCCGCCAGCTCTTCCCCAACTTTTAGGAGCCAATACTCCCTCCTTTTGTCTAAACTAGTTAGCGGGCGGGACTGTTGTTTACAACCACACGGATGTCAGTTAATACAGTTGGGAGACGGGACCAAGAGCTATCAGGGAGTTGCAACCCTGAAAGTAATGATTGAGACATTTATTGAACGCCACATGTTTTTGACTTCCACCAAGCTCTGTTCACATTCCTATATGAGTCACTATAGCCGGGATAACCGGCCCTCTCTCAGGGTCAACGGAAGTTAAATGAATAAATGAATACGCCTCTTTTGCTCCCCACCGAGTCTCCCCGGCCAGGTTCCTTGATGCCTGCCTGAAATGACTTCCTTTAAACATGCCCTTGCCTGCCCTGGCCCACTGTTGCTGACTTTGGCCTGGCTGCGTTTGACTTCTGCCTCTCCCAGGGTAAGATCCTTGCTAACTTTGTCCCGACACTTCATTCCCTGTCTTGGCAACCATCCCAGCCCTGCCTTGTCCCTCAGGGACACTTTCCCTGTTAAGCGGGATTCACATAAATCTTGGGTTTCACAGAAGGCTAGTCCCTCAGGACAATTGCCTGTGGCTGCATTTGAAATTCAGAATGGCCTCATCGAGAGAAATTTCCCTTAACTGTGTCTAAAAATGTCAAAGGGCCAGAGCCCACTCACCCACCCCACTGCCCAAACAGAGCTTTGTAGAAAGAGCCCCTGTGTTCTCTTCCACCCCTGGGACCCTTTGCCCCACTGGCCCTGAGAATTTGGGCAAGAGACTAAAGCCTCCTCAAGACTCAGTATCCTCATTTGTAAAATGAAAGCGATGGCGCCTTCCTCGGAGAACTCGCGCGAGGAGGAGTTGAGACCACCCACGTAAAGCAATTAGCACAAAGCGTGGCGCAGACTAAGTGCTCGGCAGTGGCCCAGCTGCTGCTACTAACGGCACAAAAGTCCAGCTTTTTGGACTTTCTAGGCCTGTGTGGCTGAGCTTCTACTCCTGCTGGATAAGGTGTGACAGCGGCCCTGCCTCTGTCCTTCAGGCACTTTGAAATCCTTTCCACAACGACAAGGTCCTACCTAATCTGGTGCCAACCTGCCTACCTCCTAGACTTCATCTCCTTTTGCCCTTGAGGCCTGCCGGCCTTCCAACTGTTCTCCAAGGATGCCAAGCGCCCTCCTGGCACATGGCATTTGCTCCGGCTGTTCCCACTGCCTGGAACTCTTTTCCCCTACATGCCTATGGTTCACCCTACTCCTGTCTCTGCTCAAATGTCCCCTCTTCAGAGAGGCCTGCCATGGTCGTCCTGTCTCAGAGTGCCTCCTCCCTTCATGGCCTCCTACCCTCTCGGTCCATTTCTCCCGCTTTAATTTCATCACAGCCCTTGACACTTTCCTGAAATAAACGTCTTTATTGTCTAATTCTGAGGTCACAGTGTAAACCTCCTGACGGCGGGGGGTCCTGGGTGCAGAATGCCCAGGGCCTGGAACAATGAGGCCCGTGAGACTCTCTCCGCACTTCAATGACTGTGATTTCCCACTGGGGTGCTAGACCTCTAAGGTGCACAGTTATAATTTCACGTGGGTCCTCCAGCAAGTTCAAGTGGAGTTTCCTCCTCTTGTTCAAAAAGAGAAAAAGAAAAAATGGGAAGAAAGGCCTCGGCCGTGTACTCTGATCAAGAAAGGCCAGACAGGTTCGTTTTGCTTCCCTCGCACAGAAAACAGGCTGTCGTCTAGCCAGGCAAAGCAACGCCATTGCCAGCGTGGCCTTCACTTACTCTGAAACACACGTGCGAGACGGGCTGGTATGATGTCAAGTTAGGAATCCACAATTGTAAGATTGGACCAAATAACACCAGGATGATAGGGCTGTCATTACTGCTTTCTTTTCTTTTCTTTCATTGTTTTTCTTTTATCTGCCTGGCACTCCGTGGAACACTTCAATCTGTATCGTGTCGTTGACCCTTTTAACAACCCTGTAGGGCAGAGGCTGTTATAACCCCATTTTAGAGAAGGTAAAGGCTGAGGCTGCTGGCAGGGAGCCTGGACTCACATCCTGACCTGTCAGATACAAAGGGCTGTCCTTTTTCTCTATGGCAGTTCAGCGAGGACATGTTTTAGAGTGGGTTTAGCGCTTAAGGCAGGGCGAGGGTCAGATGTGATCAAGCCATTAGCAAGGAAAGAAGTTCCAAAGAGGGGATTTGGGCCTGGCCACCCAGAGAAAAGAGCAGTGCTTTTGAGCACCGTCTCTCTTGAGGGACCTAAATACAGTTAAAACGGTCCTTGTCACACACAGCGGGCATCAGCGTCTTCTGGACAGCTTCTTAAAAGAGGTTTCTCAGAGGCACGTGGGTGGCTCAATTGGTTAGGCATCTGACTCGGTTTCTGTTCATGGGATTGAGCCCTGCATTGGGCTCTGAGCTGACAGTGTGGATCCTGCTTGGGATTCTCTCTCTCTCTCTCTCTCTCTCTCTCAAAAGAAAAAATTTTTTTTCAACCTTCCTCTTTCCTCCTGGAGTTTCTGCTTCAGTAGGTCTGGGTCAGATCCCAAGAATTCACGTTTCCAGCAAGGTCCCAGGAGGTGCTGAGGCTACAGGTCTGGGACCGTATTTGAGAATCACCAAACCAGAAAAATGTCACGTCCACGGGCTTGAAGCAATACTACACTCTTTCCACATCCCCACCTCTCAGCCCACTGCACAGGCAACACACAGTGTCACATATGAATTACATTCGAGCTCAACTACAGAGCCCAGGGGTTTTGGTGAAGCTCCTCTTCCTAATGAGCTGTTTTTGAGTGACAGTGGAGAGGACCAATGGATGAGCTGGGAAGACAGGTGTGGTGGGTGTGAGGAGGGCCGTATGGACAGGAAGCCAGTTAGAGACACCTGCTTTGACTTACCAGGAAGTGCTATGAGGGGTCAGGGGTGGGGAGGGTGCTTGGAGAGCAGTCCTGGAGGAGAAGGGAGGCCAGGGGCTGGCCTAAGGGAAGGCGCTGAAGGACCAGATTTAAAGGTTAGAGCCCAGACAAGCTGGATTCAGCGATTGACCAGGACATCTTTAAGAATCTTTTTAGAAATGCAGCTTGTTCCTCTCAGAATTCATGACAGCTGATCCAGTAAAGTGGCTTTTCCGCTAAATGGCGAAGGGGCGTATAGAGTGTGAAGCTCCTCCAGGGAGGAGTGAGGGAGATAGACCAGTGTCCCAAGGACAAACTCACCCATCCCTTGGGGGGTGCCAGGAAAGAGTGGTCTCCATGACTCTCCTCTGCCACCTCCTATCTGGCGTCGTGCAGACACTGGCTGCCCCTGCCAACCCCCTGCTGCCCCATCTCTTCTGTGTCCCCACCCCCCTCTCCCTCTGTAGCTCTGCCTCCCCCCCCCCCCCCCCCGTGGGCTCCTCCTCTCCCCACAGCTCTCCCACAGCAATCACAGAAGGTAACTGTTGGGATCGATCACCCTCCCGGTGGCCCAACCCCAGGAGGGCACAAGGCCCTGGTCAGTCAGCATCGAGGGGAAAGGACCATTATTACAAGATCACGACAACAAGGCTGTCAGATTTGTTTTTGAATTGAATGAGACACCGGTGGCCTCTGAGGAGGGAAACTCCACACGGGCTGGGCTTTGGTGCAGCTGGAGAAAGTCACGAGCTGGGCAGACCTGTCCCACGATCAACTACAAACTCACAGCATCTAAATCCAGCTGTACCTTCTCTGCCTCCCAATTGTCTCTAATCCCACCCCCCCCCATGTGCCCTGTCAGGTTTCCTCTGACTGTTCTAGGTCCCCTCCTCTCCAGGCCCTGCCTTACTACCATCTGCCCTCCCTCCCTTTCCATCTACAGAAGGAGATCCAGGGATTCTGGCTAAATGCCCTCCATTTGTCCCCCTCTCTCAGCACACTTTCTCTGTCCCTGTCTGCACGTGCACCCTGTGGCAATGGGGTGGCAGAAAGAGCACGACCTCAGTTGTCTCATTCGTAGAGGGTGCCTTGGGCTTTTGCCCTGGCAGTTCCACACTCCTTCTTGTGGTAACAGACCCACCCAGCCCCCACTGGGAAGGGATGTGCTGCTGGGCCAATCACACTACCCTATCATGACAACAGTGATTGGCCCAGGGATGTGCATGTGGTTGGAGATGGACCCATCAGAGCTCTTCCCTGGAGTTTTTCCATCTCCAGCTAGTGAAGGAGAGTTCTTTCTTTTTCTTTCTTTCTTTCTTTCTTTCTTTCCTTTCCTTTCCTTTCCTTTCCTTTCCTTTCCTTTCCTTTCCTTTCCTTTCCTTTCCTTTCCTTTCCTTTCCTTTCCTTTCCTTTCCTTTCCTTTCCTTTCCTTCTTTCTTTCTTTCTTTCTTTCTCTTTCTTTCTTTCTTTCTTTTTTTAAATAGGGAATTTGATTTAAAAAAAAAAATTTAATGTTTGGGCCGCCTGGGTGGCTTGGTCGGTTCGGTTAAGCGTCCAACTTCAGCTCAGGCCATGATCTCACAGTCTGTGAGTTCGAGCCCCGCGTCGGGCTCTGTGCTGACAGCTCAGAGCCTGCAGCCTGTTTCAGATTTTGTGTCTCCCTCTGTCTCTGCCCCTCCCCTGTTCATGCTCTGTCCCTCTCTGTCTCAAAAATAAATAAATGTTAAAAAAATAAATAAATAAAAATTTAATTTTTATTTTTGAGAGAGAGAGAGACAGACAGACAAAGTGGGGGAGAGGCAGAGAGAGAGCCACACACACAGAATCCAAAGAAGGCTCCAGGCTCCGAGCTGTCAGCACAGAGCCCAATGTAGGGCTCAAACTCACGAACTGTGAGATCATGACCTGAGCCAAAGTTGGATGCTTAACTGACTGAGCCACCCAGGCACCCTGAGGAGAGTTCTTTCCTCTCTGCTTTTGAGGCTGTAAAAGAATATGGACCAGAGGCTGCCTGCACTCATGTCCCCTGATGCCTGGAGAAATCCCACCTACAGGATAAGAGAAAGAAGCAAGCACCCAGGAGGATAAAGAAGGACATGGTGACATCGGAGTTCCTGGATCCAACTGTCCTGGAGATACCATCTACTCTTGCCCATAATGGTTCCGCTTGGTTTCTGTCACTTACAACACGTGACACTCATCGTCTCCCTTCATGTGGTGGCTGTGAGATTACAAGAGATCTTCCATACCAAGTGCTTAGTGAATGATCAGTGCGTTGTAGGTATTACTACTGCCGTCGGTCCCTGCCCGTGATGTCCTCAGCACCACCCAGCTCTGCCTCCAGCTCCCACCTTGGTCAGTGCCTCCTCATGCCCCTGGTCTACCTGGCTGAAACTCTAGAACCATATTCCTTTCCTTCATTCTACACTGCTCATCCCAAGCCCAGTCCATTTGTCCCAGACGGTTTTCCTCAGGTCTTTCCTTCCTCCTTGTTCCAATGGCCACTGCCCCAGTCTGAGTCATTCATTCGCACACTCAACAAACCTCAACGGAGGACATATTACAGGCTGGGCAATGCGCTGGTCCTGTGGACGATCAGCAAATAAGACAGACATCCTCCCCCTGACACTCTCTCCTCTGTCCTGGCCCTCCTTGAGTACCTGTCAGACAACTGTCCTTGAATTCTACTTTCATGTTACTCTTCTTCTTAACATCCCTGGTTCCCTACTTCCTACCTCATCAAATCTCAGTGGCAATGCTTGGCCTTCACAAGTCATCCAGAAGCTGCCTCCAAATAGTAATGATAGAACAATACCTTTAACAGAAGGAGAAGCAGCCACTGTGGCAGAAACTGGGCTAGTCACTTTACAGGCATCGACTTGCTTAAAGCCTCACAACCTGAGGTTCCAGGGCTGATGATAACAGGCACCAGCCATCAGGGAGGACCCTGGTGCCGTGCTGGGCTAGGCAAAGTAGCTCTGTTCAGAGCCATCCAGAAAGGTGGGCACACCGTCTTCGGCTCAACAAATGCGTAAGGCAGATTTGGGTGAAGGGTGTTGCCCGGCATCCCACAGCTGATAAAGAGCAGCACCGGGATTCAAACCCAGCAGCCCCTAATCCAGGGCCTTCGCCCCATCCCAGGGGGCATCCCTAAATCCCCACTGCACAACCAGGTTCCTTCCCGCAACTTAAATAGGCCACACTCCTGCTCACCTCATTCAACCACTCCTGCAGTCATCGTCGAGGCCTCCCTTTTGAACCATGACCTGTGTAAGAGGAGGGACCTCCATAGGGGGAGAGACGATGTCATTTCTGCTCATGGCGCTATCCCCGGGGCTTGGCCCACACATTACCTAGCACATCACGGTACACAGCAAATATTTGCTGAATGAATGAATCCATGCAAAGAGGCACCGGAAAGAACCAACGGCTGATTCGATGTTTAAGACCCTGGAGCCACGGGGCAGTGTGGGCTGCAGTGTTGTTTGTGGTGGTGGTTAATGTTTAATACTCATCTGAGCCACTGGGCCAGGCCTGAATTCGCACTAGACACATGGAGAGTCTGGATTCCCTACAGAGTAGCCACCTTGGCGTCAGGGGAACTCCGGATTAGAATCCCAGCTCTGTGATCTCGGGCGTTTAGCTTCTGTGAGCCTCAGTTCCGTTCTCTGCGATTGCCGGGTTGTGTCAATGGAGACCATTCCTCACCACCCTTTCACGTAGGGACTCAAGGTTACTTCTCCTGCTCAAAGATGTTTGAGATTCAGGTAACTCGTGAAACCGGAAAGGACCTCAAAGGTGAGAGATAACCGGAACAGCAAGGAGAGCCCAGAGGCGGGGACTGTACAAGGGGAGGCGGGGGCTCGCAGCGAGGCTCACAGCTGAGTGGCGGTGGGGGTGAGTGGCCCACAACTGGCCTCAGGCTGCTGGAGGTTACCCATCAGAGGCACACATGTGAGCTTCTTTTCCTTTAAATAGCCGCCGCTGCCAGGCAGAGGCAGATTCTGGGCAGCAGGGCTGGGTGTCCCTATCTGCCCACTGTGCCAATTCCCATCTGCCCCCAGAGTGGTGGGGAGGGGCATGGCTTCCCTGCCACTTCCTCACCACGGTGCCCCACTCTTTTGAATGAAAATGCCTCCCAGCTTAGCGAAAACAAGTCTGAACTTTTGTTCGAGTGAGCTTTCTCTATAAAACCAACAAACCAAAGAAAAGGAGCTTAGGAACAGATTAGTGCTGACTCCAATTCCCACCCTCCCCAGGCCAGCACTCATTGCTGGTCACCCAAACTTTGCCTGGCCTCCTCGCTTCCTCCAAGGCCCTCTGCAAGCCCTGAAGTCCACTAACAAGTCACCGGCTGTTGGCCTCGGTTCCTCATTTTCCTTCCTAGCACAGCAGGTGACGTGAAGAAAGCAGGGTCTGGGGGATCTCAGCCCTGGGTTCCACCCCCAGTGCCCCGTGCGACCTTGACCAAGTCGTGTCACCTCTCTGGTCCTCAGTTTCTTTTTTTCTTTTTTTTTTTTTTTTAGAGAGCGAGTTTCTTTTTTTTTTTTTTATTTTTTTTTTCAACGTTTATTTACTTTTGGGACAGAGAGAGACAGAGCACGAACGGGGGAGGGTCAGAGAGAGAGGGAGACACAGAATCGGAAGCAGGCTCCAGGCTCTGAGCCATCAGCCCAGAGCCCGACGCGGGGCTCGAACTCACGGACCGCGAGATCGTGACCTGGCTGAAGTCGGACACTTAACCGACTGCGCCACCCAGGCGCCCCTGGTCCTCAGTTTCTTCATTGAAAAGTGGGCATAACACGGAGGTCAGTGGGTGCGAGGGGAGGCCTTGCTGATAAAACCTGTGGAAGCCTTAGGAGGGCGCCACAAAGACGGCGGGCGGGGGGGGGGGGGTGTCAGAAAGTATCAACTCTCTCCCCCCTCCCCCCAGCACTGAGTTATGGCCTCCCCTTCCAACTTCCCTCCCCGTCCCACCTCTGGCTTCCCAGTCCTCTAAGAATTGGACGTCGCTGCATCCGAGCAGCACCTGCGTTCCCCACGGTCCGGGACAGCAGGCAGGGCAGGGGCGAGTGGCAGCGTCACTGGGAGCGGCCAGTGCTGCCCTCTGCTCTGCGGGCTCCCGCCCGTCCTCTTGCGACCACCTGCCCGGGCTGCGGCCGAGGGGGGACCGGGGCGCCGTCCTTACCGGAGAAGATCCTCCCGTCCCGAGTGAGGAGCGCGGCGCCCACGGGGAAGTGACTGTAGGGACAGTAAGCGGACTTCTTGGCCTCCCGGCAGGAGAGCAGCAGCCGCTGGACGAGCTCGGGCTCCAGGGCGCAGGCGGGACGCTCCTGGGCCATGTCTGTGCCCCAGGGCAGCGGAGGCGCAGAAGTCAGTCCCCTGCCAGCCGCCAGGCCCGCGCGACGCTGGCTCCTCCCCCCCCTGCGGCGCGCGTCCCTGCGGGGCGCTGGGCGGGGCCTGGAGAGGGACCTCCCCCCCCCCCCCCAGCTCCCACCCCCGTTCCCGCCCCGCAGGTCGGGGTCCCACAGTGTGGTGGGCGGCCCAGCGTGAAGAATGCGACCGTGCCCCCGCGGGCTCCCCCTCTCCCCCTGGGGACCACTCTCACTGCTGACACACTGAGGGGCCAGTGGGACGGGACATGGGTGCCCCTGTGGAGGGGACGACTGTGGACACACGCTCCTCAGGAAAGAGGCTGCTGGGGGTCAAGGTCAGGGTGAGTCCTGGGGAGTCCAAGCTCCAAAGGTTGAAATGCCCCTGTTTGTTGAATGACCCTCTCCTTCACTGGGGGATGTGATGAGGTTGAAAGGGCAGAGCTGGAGCAGCCACTCTGGCTTCCTGAGGCAGAGCGTGAGCTAAAGCAGTAAGACCAAGTTGCTTCTTCATTTTCACCCATTTTCCTTCCAACTCCGGTCTTAACCCAGAAGTTAAAAGTATCCCCGCCGGAGGGAACCTCTGAGGTCATCGACTCACGCCTCCTCATTTGTTTTGCTGGCAAGATGAACATTGGGTTGGTGGCCAAAGAAATGGGTTTTGCATGCTGACACCACCACTTTCCACGTGTGCAACCACCGGCCGGTTCTTTGACCTCTCTGAGCCAGTTTCGTCATTGCTACAGCGAGGATAGTGATCATCTCTGTTCTACCTCCTCGGATTATAGAAGAGAGAGCTTGAGCTTTGGAGTTTAGTGGACCTAAATTTGAAGTCCAGTTCTTCCATTTATTAGCCATACAACCTTAGGAAATTAATAACCACCTCTCTCTGCGGTCTCAGTTTCTTCCTCTGTGCAGTGGGTGCACTCACAGTGTCTTGCAGAGTTGTCGTGAGGATCAAATGAGATAATGTGCGAACGGTGAGCGTGGTTAGAGGGTCCTGGGACATCATGACAGTAGCATGCTTTGCGACTCCATGCAGATGGGGTGATTGACATTAAGTGACTTGGCCAAGATCACATAGGAAAGGCAGAGAACACCAGATAGAGTGTCCAGAGGCGTCCAAATGTCCACAGACCCCCAGCAAGCAGGAGTGAGTCAGCAGCTTCTCTGAGGGCTTGGCTAGAGGGTGGGGAAGAGGAAGGGGGGAAGGTAGAAGGTGGAGAGAAAATGAGGCCGGGTGTCCTTGTCCTGCATGCTGACATCTCTGGGCTGTGCAGGCCAGCATCTTCGTGTCCTATAGCCTGGAGCTCTCACCATGTAGAGATACAGGCAAACTGGGCAAAGTTGGCCTCATTTTCCTCTCCCCTCATCTCTCCTCTTCCCGCCAGGTTTCCCCCACCCCCTTTCTACACATCCAGCCTTTAGAGAAGCAGCTGGTTCCTTCCTGCCTGCTGTTGGAATTTTCTTCTGGTTCTACACGTTTGGCATCTAGTGCAGTTTCTTGGATCTGAAGCCGGGCTGGCAGAGAAACCAACCGTGTCCCCCTGGCTTCTCTATCCCTGCACTACCCAGCTACCCCAAGGGGCCCCTCTCCTAGGGTTCCAGGAAAGAAAGCAAAGGGTGTCTGGGGACCATGTGTACCCATTCCACATGGAAATAATTCTAAGGCTTTTGGGGGCCAAGTATAATTGCAACAGGACAAGGGATAGAGGCCCTGCCGGCCTGCCAGGCCTGTCGGAAACCCCCGTGGGTGGTGCTGTTCCTGTCCCCTGCCCTGTCTTGACTCACACCAGCTAAGCCCAGACCTACCCAGGACTGGGGCTGGACTCCTTGGTTCCATAGCATCAAGAGAACTTGGATGGCCTCCAGGCAAGTTATGGCCTTGGCCTCTTCAAAGTTCTTTACCTGCACTTGGTCACAAGTAGGGACAGCACCCATTGCAAACCCAGCTGTATGGGTTTTGGGAGAGCCAGCAGTAGTTCTAGAATTCCTTACAGAAGGGGCTTGGAGTGGCCATCTGAAAGGGGAGAGTGGGCCTGGAAACAGGTATAGAGCTAAGTTTTAGGTCAATCATATTAACATTTTCTAACCATGCTTTAATTTCCACTCCACATAAAATTAGGAGAAGTTAATTGCCCAGCACAAAGAATAGGAGTATCTAAGAAGGGTGGTTTTTTTTTTTTTTAACATTTTATTTATTATTGAGAGACAGACAAAGCAGGAGAGGGCAGGAGGAGAGGGAGACACAGAATCTGAAGCAGGCTCCAGGTTCTGAGCTGTCAGCACAGAGCCCAACGCAGGGCTCGAACTCACAAACCGTGAGATCATCACCTGAGCCGAAGTCGGAGGCTTAACTGACTGAGCCACCCAGGCGCCCCTCTGAGAGAGGTGTTTTGAGTGGTGGTGGAGATTGTCAAGGGCCAAAGCCCTCCCCCCACCGCAAGCCTTTCCTCTGTGAGGGGAGCCACCCAGTCCCTCCATTAGAGCTCAGATGCCATCAACTCACTTCTTCACTCAACGAATAGTTACTCGTAGTAACAGCTAACTCTTACTAAGCTCTTTGCACGTTCCAGACCCTGTGCTAAATGCATGGTTTGAATTATTTCATGCAATCCTCACCACAAGGTAGGTTTTTGCTGCCCATATTTTACTGATGAGGGCACCTGAGCTCACGGAGATCAGAAGGGGATCTCAAACCCGAGTCTGTTTGCCTCCATCTGAATGAATCGTGCGCTCTGGTCTGTGCCAGAACTCACGGAGAACCGGCATAATGGACCAGTGTTGGGGTGGGGGGAAGTTCTTGGCATCAGACCAGACAGTTTGAATCCTTCTTCTGCCTCTTATTACCAGTTGTGCATCTAGGCAGGATGGCTCATCACTCGGGGCCCCTCTAGCCTCCTTATACAAGGGGTGGGAGTGGTACCCATTATGGTGGATCATGGTGCCGGAATCCCATTCTGCTCAAGAAGGTTTCCCGTTTCTTTCACTGTGGCTCCTGTGGGGGAGACCATCTGGTGGGCTGCTAGTCACCGTGTTACACTGCCTGTTAGGTGTAGGCAGTTGGCACAGGGTAGCCAGTCAGACCTCGCTTTCCAGCTGAGCAGTGGGAGCTGATGGTTTCTCCCGCCATGGTTCCTCAACTAGGAGGATCTGATTCTTGCTGACAGCTAGACTGCCCCCTGGGTAGAGAAAGCTTACTTGTAAAGTGAAGCCATGTGGAAAAAAGCAGAGCTGAGAGATGGAGGGGGGAACACCCTGATTTTTCTCTGGGTGTCTGGATTTGGCCATGAACACACTTCCAGACTTCCTTTCAACTGAACCAATAAATTCGCTTCTTGCGTAAGCTTGGTTGAGTTTTGTTTCTGGCAATCCCATGGCCTCTAGACTAACATACTACTTCCTAGGGTTGTTGTAAAAAGTCAATGTAAATCAATGGTAATCAATGTAAAGCAAGGTAATCAATGTAAAACTCCTAGTACATTGACTGGCACATAGTAAGTGCTCAACTAGTGTTAGTTCATATTATCACGAGGACTGTGTGCCGGGCCCTGTGCAGGGCGCTAGGGAATGGGAGGTGAGCGAGACTTGGAAACTGTCTTGGAGGACTTCGCGGTCCAGGGAGGGAGACAGACAAGTCAGTGGACAGGTGTAAAACACCCTAATACACGAGTAGATACTGGGGCCCGTGGCCATACTGAATACCTGTTGTCTGGAGGGAGTGGTGGGTAGGTGGGTTGGAGAAAGCTTCCCAAATGACAGGAGATGAAGAGGAATACTTTTTTTTTTTACACACAAGTGGATCAGTCTATTAAGTAGGAAGTGGAGAAAGTGAACAGAAGTATGCAACACCCAAGCTGAACCGAATCTGAGATTCCTGAAAAAACATGTGTCAGTTACACAGTTGGCCACCTCTTCCCGGACTGACGCAGGGACTTACTTGTCAGGGAAGATGAGGGAATAAGTCAGGTGGCAGGACTGGTGGCTGCTCCTGGGGCTGGGAATGATCTCTGGGGAACTTTCAAGGAGGCCAGGTCTCGGGCTCAGGATCCAGACCTCATAGCAGATGCAGCCAGACCCAGCAAAATGGTTGCGACCATGGGCCATGATCTGGGTGTGCGTCATGAGCTGAGAGCTGAGAGCTGAGAGCTGACAGCCGGGACTCTGGCCCCATAGGTTAGGGCAGCCACCGCGCCCAGGCAGCCTATGGGTACCACTGGGTTCTCGTGTCTTGTGAAGGAACTTTTCCTCGAAGCTCTCTGGAGTGCTGCAGACAGTGGGGTTTAAGCCCTCAATGACTGGGGGCTGTGATGGTTCAAAGGGCACCTCGGGAGTCACAGGGCCGGGAGCCGTCATGTCCCTGGCAACAGCTTTAGGAGAAAAAAACAAATCGAGACTCAGAGGAGTATTAAGTGATGGGTGATGTTCACAGTGGACAAAGTAGGTGTGATGGTTTGAATTGTGTTGCCCCAAATGGAGGTGTTAAAATCCTAACCTCCAGTATCTCAGAATGTGACTGTCCTTGGAAATAACGTCACTGGAGATGTAGTTAGTTAAGATAAGGCCACATGGAAGTAGGGTGGGCCCCTAATCCCAGATGACTGGTTTCCTTATAAGAAGATGATCATGTGAACACATAGAGGCTTGGGAGAACACCCTGTACAGATGGAGGGAGAGTTGGAATGGTGCAGTGACAGGCCAAGGACTGCCAAGGACCGCTGGTCATCACCAGAAAGCAGGGGAACAGAGTCTCTCTCACAGGCCTGCAAAGGAACCAAACCTCTCAACCCCTTGATTTTGTACCCTTAGCCTCTAGAGCTGTGAGAGAATAAAGTTTTGTTGTTCAAGCAGCCCCATTTGTGGTCCTTTGTTGGGGCGGCCCTAGGAAACCTAATATAGTGAGCATAGCAGGTGCTGTCAGTGCTAAACCCCCTTTGCCACCTCAGCTGTTGCCTCCAGCTTTAGTGGGCGGTTCCTGGACATGCCCATGGCTTCCTGCCTTAAGCGTACCCTGGGCACAGGAGTGGGCTCAGTCCATGCATAGGGTAGACCAGAAATGTAGGGCAACTAACACCCTCCCCCAGAAGCATTAGGTATCCATAATACATCACAATTTCCTAAAATCAGTAGAAAAATGGCAAGCATCCTGTAATATTTTCATTTATAATAAGAAATATGGGGGCACCTGGGTGACTCAGTCGTTTCAGTGTCCGACTTTGGCTCAGGTCATGATCTCGCAGTTCACGAGTTCGAGCCCCACATCGGGCTCTGTGCTGAAAGCTCGGAGCCTGGACCCTGCCTCATTTTCTGTGTGCGTGTCTCTCTCTGCCTCTCCCCTACTAGTACTCTGTCTCTCTCTCTCTCTTAAAAAAAGTAAGAAATATTAATTTGATGTTTTGGGCACAAGGCACAGAGCTCCAGAAACCCTTGGAATTTCCTAAGTGATGAGAGGTGTCTTTGGTTATATTAATGAGGTGACTTTTGGACCCTACCCAAGGATGAGGGCTGCATGCCAGGGGACCAACCTCACAACTGGACAGTTGAAACTTTCAGTCCTACCCCTTGACTTCCAGGGAAAGGAGAGGGGCTGGAGGCTGAATCAGTCACTAATGTCCAATTATTTAATCAAGCTATATAATGAAGTGTCCATAAACACCCAAAAGGAAGGAGTTTGGAGACTTCTGAGATGGTGAACACGTGGAGACTCACCTGGAGAGGACATGGAAGTCCCACGTCCCTTCCTCATACCTTGTCCTGGGTATCTCTTCCATCTGGCTGTATCCTTTCATAATAAATTGGTGATCTAGTAAGTTAAATATTTCTCTGAGTTCTGTGAGCTGCTCTAGCAAATCAATGGAACCTACAGAGGGGTCATTGGAACCTTCCATCTGTAGCTGGTTGGTCAGAAGTACAGGTGACAATCTGGACTTGCAACTGTTGCCTGAAATTGGGAGGGCAGGGTGCTGTCCTGTAGTACTGGACCCTTAACCTGTAATCTGTAACCTGTAACCTGGAATCTGATGCGATCTCCAGGCAGAGAGTGCCAGAATTGAGCTGAATTGCAGGACGCCCAACTGGAGTCTGAGAATTGCTTGTTGTTGGATGTGTGGGGAACACCCCATCCTCAATGTTGGAACTGGGTGCACACATCCACATATATCCTAATAGTATGGTAGGCAAAAGACTTGATCAGGTATTTTACAGAAGAAATAGGGATAGAAAGAACTTCTGTCCAAATCTTCACTGCTTCAAAGTTAGCCGCACACAAAAAAATTAAAGAGTTTTGTTCAGTTAAAGACTTCATAGACAAAGCTGGCAGAAGGTTGAAAAATGGGAGGGAAAATATTTTCAAAGGCTAGAACGACAGCAAACAAACAGTATAGTGATTATGTAAGGAACTCATGGCAAATCAACAAGGACAGGAAAGTCTATAGAGAGATGGGCAAAGGATATCAATAGGCAATTTGCAGAAAGGAAAATACAAATGACCAAGGAGGTATTTGCTCAACCTCCTTAGAGTCACAGAAATGAAATTAAGACAACGAGATGTTACTTTATACCTATCAGAATGGCAAAGAGAGAGAGAAAAAAAAGCAGGATGGTGATAGGCATTGGTAAAGATAAGGGGAGACTGGAACTCTTATGTGCCGCTGCTGGGATTGCAAATTAGTACAGCCTTTCAGAGAGAAATGTAGCAGGACTTAGTGAAATCAGATACATGGATCCTTAAAAGGATTTGTATAAGAATGTTTTCTAAAAAGTGTCAGAGTTTCACTTTTCACTTTTAAGTCTTTCATTCATCTGGAATTAATTTTTATTAATTCTTGTGTAAGGTAGGGGTCCAATTTAATTTTTTGCATAGGGATATCCAATGATCCCAGCACCACTAATTGAATGTTCCTTCCTCTCCCAAAGGATCCACAATGCCAGCTATGTCAAATTGCAAATTTATATGAGTGGAAATCGTTTTGTCTCTAATACTTTCTATTGGTGAACATTTCATTCTTACACCCATATCATACCTGTCTTTATTATTATAATGTTATAATAGGTATTGATTTTTAGAGGCCAAATATTCCTACCTTTTCCTTTTCCTGCATGCCTTTGTATTTCTGTATAACTTTTAGAATCAGTTTTTCAATTATTGTCTGAAAACTCTCTTCTCTAGCCTCTGCATGAATTTGTATAAGGTTGGAATAGTCTGTTCCTTGATGTTTTGGAAGAATTTTCCTGTCAAACCATCCTGAGTCTCATGTTTTCTTTTAAAAAATTAAACTATTAATTTAATTTATTAAAAAAAATTTTTTTTAATGTTTATTTATTTTTGAGAGAGAGAGAGACTGAGCACGAACGGGGGAGAGGCAGAGAAAGAGCGGGAGACACAGAATCCGAAGCAGGCTCCAGACTCTGAGCTGTCAGCACAGAGTCCGATGTGGGGCTCAAACTCATGAACTGTGAGATCATGACCTGAGCTGCAGTTGGACACTTAACCAACTGAGCCACCCAGGCGCCCCAAATTTCTTTAAATGTTGTACAGCTATTTGCGTTTTCTATTGCTTCTTGCTCTATTGTGTCAGTTTTAGTAAACCAGTTGTGTGTGTGTGTGTGTGTGTGTGTGTGTGTGTGTGTGTGTGTGTGTTTAGAAATTTTTATTTATTTATTTTTTAAGTTTATTTATTTACTTGGAGAGAGAGAGCATGCAGGAGGGGCAGAAAGAGAGGAAGAGAGAATCCCAAGCAGGGTCTGCACTGTCAGTGTGCTTGAACCCACGAACTGTGAGGTCATGACCTGAGCTGAAACCAAGAGTCAGATCCTTGGCTGACTGAGCCACTCAGGTGCCCTGCATGTGTGTGTTTTATTAAAGAATTTCATCTAAATTTTCAAAATCGTTGGCCTAAAGTTATATATAGTATTCTATTATTTTTTAGAAATGTCTATTTATTATTTCTGAGAGAGAGAGAGAGAGAGAGAGAGAGAGAGAGAGAGAATGTGAGCAGGGGAGGGGCAGAGAAAAAGGGAGAGAGAGAATCCCAAGCAGACTCCGTGCTGTCAGCACAGAGCCTCACATGGGGCACCAACTCATGAACTGTGAGATCATGACCTGAGCTGAAATCAAGAGTCAGATGCTTAATCAACTGAGCCACCCAGGCGTCCCTATGGTAGTCTATTATTTTCTTTGAAATTTCTGATATGTTATCAATCTTTGTGACTTAGCAAATGGTTGATCTTTGTGTATGTTCCATAGGTACAGAAAAATTTGTGCATTTTCGACATATGTTGGACATAAAGTTCTGTATGATATTTTGAACTTATTAATCAGGGTATTCAAAACACTTTACCTTTTTGTTTGTATCTAATTGATTTGTTAAAATCTCTATTTATTGTATATACATTATACATACATGTATATACATGTTATTTTATATATGCATATTTTCTCATGTATTCCTATTAGTTTTTGCTTTATATTTTTTATTACTTTTTAAATTTTAATTCCAGTATAGTTAACATACAGTGTTATATTAGTTTCAGGTGCACAATACAGTGATTCAACAATTCTATACATTTCTCAGTGCTCATCATGATAAATGTACTCTTTTTTTTAATTCTTTTTTTTTAAGTTTATTTATTTATTTTGACAGACAGAGAGACCACGAGTGAGGGAGCAGAAGAGAGAGAGGGAGAGAGAGAATCCCAAGCAGGCTCCGTACTGTGAGTGCAGAGCCCGACGCGGGGCTCGATATCATGAATTGTGAGATCAGGACCTGAGCTGAAATCAAGAATCAGATGCCTAACTGACGGAGCCACCCAAGAGCCTAAAAAGATCTTATTTTTTTTAAGTAATCTCTACTCAGTTTCTATTTTTTGAATACATATTGTTAGGTGCATGTATGTTTGTGATCATTATATCATTTTGATTTATCAATTAGTTTAGTATATAGAATGTTCCTTTTGTTTCTCACAATTAAAAAAATTTCTTTTTCTGAAATTAATGCTAATAACCTGGGAATCCCTTTATTTTAGGAGTTCTTAACCTTTGTTTGCCATAGATCTCTTTGGCAGCCTAGTGAGACCTATGAACCTTTTTCAAAATAATGGGTTTTTTTAATGCGTGGAATTATAATGCAAACCAATTGTATTGAAATAGTTATCAGAATAGTTAAAATATTTGTGACAAGGTATGTATTTTTTTAATTTATTTTTTTTATAAATTTACATCCAAATTAGCATATAGTGCAACAATGATTTCAGGAGTAGATTCCTTAATGCCCCTTACCCATTTAGCCCATCCCCCCTCCCACAACCCCTCCAGCAACCGTCTGTTTGTTCTCCATATTCAAGAGTCTCTTATGTTTTGTCCCCCTCCCTGTTTTTATATTCTTTTTGCTTCCCTTCCCTTGTGTTCATCTGTTTTGTATCTTAAAGTCCTCGTATGAGTGAAGTCATATGATATTTGTCTTTCTCTGACTAATTTCGCTTAGCATGATACCCTCTAGTTCCATCCATGTAGTTGCAAATGGCAAGATTTCATTCTTTTTGATTGCTGGGTGGTAATACTCCATTGTACATATATTCCACATCTTCTTTATCCATTCATCCATCGATGGACATTTAGGCTCTTTCCACACTTTGGCTATTGTTGATAGTGTTGCTAGAAACATGGAGTGCACGTGTCCCTTCGAAACATCACACCTGTATCCCTTGGATAAATACCTAGTAGTGCAATTGCTGGGTCGTAGGGTAGTTCTATTTTTAGTTTTTTGAGGAACCTCCATACTGTTTTCCAGAGTGGCTGCACCAGCTTGAATTCTCAGACAAGGTATGTATTTTTAAAAATTATTTTAGAGACAGAGCGCACATGAGTGGGGGAGAGGGACAGAAGGAGAAAGAATCCCAGACAGGCTCCACACTCAATGCAGGACTGATACGGGGATCCTACGACCCTGAGATCACGACCTGAGCCAAAATCAAGAGTCAGACACTCAACTGACTGAGCTACCCAAGGGCCCCTATCTAGTTTTTTATCAATGTATTAAACAGCAAGATCTAAAAGTTGGCTATCAACAATAGCCAAAGTATGGAAAGAGCCCAAATGTCCATCGATGGATGAGTGGATAAAGAAGATGTGGAATATATGTTAAGTTGGCTTAACAAATACTGTGATTTTGAAGTAGTGATAGGAGTAAAAGATATTTTAGGATACTATGATAAAGTGATATGAAAATATTTATGATTTACATTGGTGACAAAGTCACAGATGCACTAATATTTCTGTGATTTGTTGTCTGCATTTATAAATAACAGGAATGCTAAGTTTTAGTTAGAGGTTAGTGAAAATAAAGGCATATTTTTTCCTTCCAAGTTCATAGTCTCCTTGGATTTTATTCAGTGACTCACTGAGAGTTCAATGGCTCTAAGACAACAACCCCTGCCTTATTTTTAATCTTTTGGTCCTTTGTTGTAAGTGAATCCATTATGAATGACATATGAATGGTCACTTAAAAAACTCTTCTGAAAGTCTCTGTCTTTTGATCAGATACTTCAGTCCATTTATACTTATTGTAATTATTGCTATGTTTTAGATTTTCCTCTGACATCTTATTCATTATCTATATTTATTCATATATATTCATTATATATATATAATGAATAAGATCTCTCTCTCTCTCTCTCTCTCTCTCTCTCTCTCTCTATATATATATATATATATATATATATATATATATTAGAACTAGGTTTAACTTATATTTTAAAAAAACACCAAATAATGGTTTAAATAACATACAATTTTATCATTCTTTTAGTCTAGAACCCCACAGTCATCAGGGACCCAGTTTCCACCTTCTTAGCTTGTAGTTTCCATCTTCAAGTTCATCTTATGACCCAAGATGGCTAACTGGAGTGTTAGCATTTATAAACTCATTCTGAGCAGCAGGAAGAACGGTAGAAGAGTAAAAAGGGTGCATCTCTACTTACATTTCATTAGCCAGAGCTTAGTGACGTGGTCTCACCTAATAGAAAGGGAAGCTGGGAAACGCTCTCTTTCAGATGCATACGTGGATGGCATGAACAAAACCAGGGTTATTTTACTAAGGAAGAAGAGGACAGTGGATATTGAGTGAATAATAGCAATCTCTGCTTAAGTCTCACCACAGTTGAGGGTCCAACTGTCAGCAGCAGCTCTAAGCCTTCAATATGGTACCTGATCAGGAGAAGACCAGCCTGCCATCTGGTGGCAGGTTGGTTACATTGGAATCCTTTCATTATGGAGGCAGGATTAATTTGCCCTTCCTAAAAAGGGCCTTTATTCTGGTTATGGGTTTGCATTCTCTGCCAGCAACATCATTTGTAGATTTACTGAATGTCTTACACAATCATGGTAGTCCAGATAACATTGGTTCTGACCAGAGACCTCATTTTCCAGCAAAAGTAGTAAAGAAAGTGATATGTAAGCATGAGATTCACTGGTCTTATTCACTGGTCTTATGCTCTTATTACCAGAATCATTTTGCTTTATGGGTTGGTGAATTGACTAGTATCCGCCAGAAGGCAACCTTGTATGACTCTGAAGTGTTGGCCTAAAGTTGGCATATGTTGTGAGTCAGTAACCAACGCAAGATGATATTTCTCTCTCTTCCAGAATTCATGGATCAGGGAATCTTGAGCTGGATAACTTCGAAAATCTTTGCTCTCCAAGACCTTGGGCTCTGCTAATTTAGAGGTCTTCATATGCTCAGGAAGAATGTTTCCACCAGAGCAAATCGCAGAGATCCCACTTATTTGGAAACTGAGACCAATTTCAGACTGGCCATTTCAGACTCCACATGCCCTGGATGAACAGGGGAAAAAAAGCAAGGGGTCAGGGGGTTGTTCTGTGTTGGCTGGAGTGATTGATTCTGGTTGTCAAGGGGGAAATATAGTTGCTGCTGCATAGTGGGGACAGGGAGACGTGTGTCTCTGGATCCCCTGAAATCCTCTGGGGTGCTTTCTAATTCCAAGGCTGGTGGTAAAAGTCAATGGAAGAGGACAGCAAACCAGAATGAGCAGGACAACTGTGGGCTCAGATTCCTCCTGAATGAAGCTCAGATCATCCTATGAGGTAAAAACCCTGACTACACGAGGTGTTGCTGAAGGCAAAGGGAACGTGGAATAAATAGTACAGGAAAGATGCTATAAATGCCTCATCACCTGTGACAGAAATGAGAATTATAGCATTTATTTATACGTTCTTTCCTTAGTCATGTATATGTTTACTGATGGTGCCATTTGTCCCTCCTTTCTCTGCCATTTTGGATAGTGTGTTTGTTTGGGGGTTCACTTTACAATTACGTGCATAGATTACAGGATATCAAGATGGGGTTAAGACTAGAGAAGAGAGGGGAGAGGGGCCTGAGTGTCTGAGTTCGTTGAGCGTCGGACTTTGGCTCGGGTCATGATCACATCGGGCTCAGTGCTGTCAGTGCAGAGCCAGCTTCAGATCCTCTGTCCCCCCACCCCCACTGCCCTTCCCCACTTGTGCTCTTTCTCTCTCAAGAAAAAAATAAATATAACACTAAATATAAAAATAAATATAGGATTTAAACAAATTATATTTATAAACAAATATATTTAAACAAATATAGGATTTGCTTTTCTGAGGGAAGGATAAAGATGCTCTTGTTTGATTGAGATATATTTGTTTTAGGTTGGGTGGTAACATTTTATGGAAGGTTAAGAATGGAAGTAGGGTGGGGGCATCTAGATGGCTCAGTCAGTTAAGCTTCCAGCTTTGCCTCAAGTCATGATCTCACGTTTCTGGAGCTGGAGCACCGCATCGGGCTCTCTGCTGTCAGTGCAGATCCCGTTTTGGATCCTCTGTCTCCTCTCTCTGCTCCTCCCTCTCTTTCCCCATCTCTCAAAAATAAGTAAGTATTAAAAAAAAAAAAAAGAATGGAAAGTAGGGTGGTGTTGGATGTTGAGGAACTAAGGAGTGGACTGTAGCAAGTACTGAAGACCAACCCTACTCAGCACCCCTCCAAAGCTCCTTCCATCGTGACTTCTTCCACGAAGCCTGGAATACTAGACAGGACATTTCCAGGCTCTCTTGCAGCTAGGATTTCTGTACATCACTTGGCTTCTTCCAGGGAGAGGCAAATGGAAGTGTAAGGTAGAGTCCTGGCAGGAGGTGGCCATGTGGCTTTTCCGGATGCACTGTTGGAGGTGTCTCAGTTCCTTTGAGGCAGCTGGGGTGGAAGCCTTAGTGCCAGGACGGTGCTTGCCTTCTTGGTGCAGAGCAGCCGCTGCCTGCTTGGAAGCTTTCCTGGTTGTAACTGGGGCCCTAAGGTTCTTAACATCAGCCATGGTGATAGTGGTGGCAGAAACTCCCCTACCAGGCTGGTTTTGCAGTGAGATTCGGGGTGGGGGGTGGTTATTCTTGAAAGACTCTGCTTCTCAGCCCTTCAAAGGAGTCTGAAGCCAACCTAATCACCTTAGTCACCCCCTTTTATCTTTTATTATTAAAAAATTTTTAATGTTTATTTATTTTTGAGAGAGAGAGGAGGAGGAGGAGAGAGGAAAAGAGAGAGAGAGAGAGAGAGAGCGAGCATGAGCAGGGGAGGGTCAGAGAGAGAGAGGGAGACACATAATCTGAACCAGGCTCCAGGCTCTGAGCTGTCAGTGCAGAGCTTGAACTCACCAACCATGAGATCATGACCTGAGCCAAAGTCGGATGCTTAACCGACTGAGCCACCCAGGTGCCCCAACCCCTTCTTTCTTTTAATTGAGATGGAATTGACATACAAATGATTTTAGTTTCAAGTGTACTACATAATGACTTGATATTTGTATATATTGTGAAATGATCACAAGTCTACTTAACATCTATCACCGTATATAGTTACAATTTTTTTTCTTGTGAGAACTTTTTGTTTTAAGTGTTCATTTATTTTTTTTTTTAATTTTTTTTTTCAACGTTTATTTATTTTTGGGACAGAGAGAGACAGAGCATGAACGGGGGAGGGGCAGAGAGAGAGGGAGACACAAAATTTGAAGCAGGCTCCAGGCTCCAAGCTGTCAGCATAGAGCCTGACCCAGGGCTCGAACCTGGAAATGCAAGATCGTGACCTGAGCTGAAGTCGACACTTAACCAACTGAGCCACCCGGGTGCCCCAAGAAGTTTATACGTTTGATCCCCTTCACCCATCTTATCCACCCCACCCCTCACCTCTGGTAACCACCAGTCTGTTCTCCATCCTTAAGCTTGTTTCTTTTCTTTTTTCTTTTTTTCTTTTTTTTCTCCAATTTTTAGATTCCACATGTAAGTGAGATCAGACAGTATTTTTTTTTGTTTGCTTGTTTGACTTATTTCACTTAGCATAATGTCCTTACCGTACATCTACACTGTTGCAAATGGCAAGATGATTCCTTTTTACAGCATGTATATGGTACATTTTCTTTATCCATTCATCCATCGATGGACACTTAGGTTTCTCCATTTGTTGCCTGTTATAAATAACGCTGCAACGAACATGGGGCTCATATATCTTTTTGATTTAGTGTTTTTGTTTTCTCCCCTCACCACCTTCTGACTTTTATTAAATCCATACTTTTTTTTCCTACTGTTTTGAAAATTATTCATTTCCTTTTTCTTTTTAGCAGCTATCCATAATTATTATGAATCACGCTTATCCTAATTTCCTGTCAATTTCTTTTTTTAATGTTTATTTATTTATATTTGAGAAAGAAAGAGAGAGAGAGAGAGAGAGAGAGAGAGAGAGAGGCAGAGAAAGAGAGGGAGAGCAAAAATCCCAAGCAGACTCCACACTCAGTGCAGAACCCAATGCAGAACTCGATTCCATGACTGTGAGATCAGAGCAAGCCAAAATCAAGAGTTGGACACTCAACTGACTGAGCCACCCAGGCATCCCTCCTCTGTCAATTTCTAAAGCTTATCAATATTTATATTTTCCTTCCCAACAAGACAACATCTTAGCATATTCTCACCTCCTTCTGTCCACCACTACTCCACTGCCAGGTTGTTTTTCTGTGGTACTCCCAGGGCAAGGTTTGAGGGAGGCAGACAGTGGACTTTGCTACTTTCTGATACTCATCATAAATCAGAAGTCTATCCTTTCTAACATGTATTTTTTTTTTTAATTTTTTTTTTTCAACGTTTATTTATTTTTGGGACAGAGAGAGACAGAGCATGAACGGGGGAGGGGCAGAGAGAGAGGGAGACACAGAATCGGAAACAGGCTCCAGGCTCTGAGCCATCAGCCCAGAGCCTGACGCGGGGCTCGAACTCACGGACTGCGAGATCGTGACCTGGCTGAAGTCGGACGCTTAACCGACTGCGCCACCCAGGCGCCCCCTAACATGTATTTTTAACTCTTTAAAAAATCATATTGAAGAACAATGCATCCCCCAATTTTTCATGTAAGAATGTTAATACATAGAAGAGTGCCAATGATTTTTTAAATGCTTACTTATTTATTTTTGAGAGAGAGGGCACAAGCAGGGGAGGGACGGGGGGGACAGAAAGAGAGAGAGAGACAGACAGACACACACACACACACACACACACACACACACACACACACACAGAATTGAAAGCAGGCTCCAGGCTCTGAGCTGTCAGCTTAAAGCCTGTCTCAGGTCTCAAATTCACAAACTGTGAGATCATGACCCGAAGTCTGACACTCAACCAAGTGAGCTACCCAGGTGCCCTGCCAATGCTTTTTTAATGGGCACAGTTAACTTGTTTTTCTATAGGCCTGGGAATCAGATTTCTACTGCCCCCTCTGTGTATACATTTGATAATTCAACACATATTTCTTGAGTAAATACTATGTGCCAAGCACTGTCCCATGCTCTTGGGATGCACCAGTAAATGAAGCAGACAAAGATCCTTACTCTTGTGGAGCTTACCTTCTAGCAGGGGAGAGGGTCATAGAAATGATCATAATAAATGTGTATATTATCTAGTATGTGAGAAGGTGATAAGTCTTATAGACAAGTAGAACAGGGTCAGGAGAAGGAGGGAAAGGCAGGTTGTGGTATGGAACCTGGTGGTCAGGCCTCATTAAGAAGCAAAGACTTGAAGCAGGTGAGGATGTGAACACATATCTCACAGATGTTATCCAGGGAAGGGAGTTCCCAGCGGAGGGCACAGCTGTAGCAAGGGCCCCAGAGCCTGGAGCGAGTCTGCTGTATCTTAACTTCTCTTAAATGTGTCATTGATAAGCACCCTTTACCCCCTTGAATTTCTCAAATCTCTGCCTATGTACAATTATATAAGCAAATATGTATTATAGCACCATCATTTATCATGCTTGCTTAAATACTAGGCAAGTCTTGGTCATTATTGCATGTTAAAGTGTGTGCCTAGCCACATGGTGGGCCGGATATTGTCCATTGGCACTTGATATCCACTCCGACTCCTCCTCTGTTCTGTCCTCTATTATAGGGGTGAAATGACCAAAAACTACTTTTTCAGGACCCCCCCTCCTTGAAGCTAGGGTCTGGATGAGGTGTAGTTTCTGCCAATGAGACTCACTCACGTGAGATATGGAAGCCCCACATGGGACTGAGCTATCTCCCTGTGATATCAGCAGCTGGTAGGCAAGTTTTGACCAGACTCTTATGTTGCAGAGTCTAATTACCAGCGTCATAGGTATGAGACAGCTGGGCAGCAGCAGCAGAGGCAGCAGTGACCTTGGCAGCTATTGTAGTATGACCTTGAACCCCCTGCCTTCCACTACTCGGGCCCCTGCAATGATTTTGTAAGCACCAGTTCCCTGTATTAAATTCCTTTCTGTTTGAAATACATAGATAGGTTGCTATTTACTAACCCCTGAATTAGACTATTGTACAACAACTGATAACTTTGTGTAAGGTGTATTTTACTGCTAGTGATACATTTTGAAGACTCCTGACCCTCTTCTCTGCTAGGAAGGTGAACATCTTTTAGACAATTGATTCATACTTATTTAAAATTTATTTATTTTGAAAGAGAGAGAGAGAGGGAAAGGCAGAGAGAGAGAGAGAATCCCAAGCAGGCTCCATGCTGTCAGCACAGAGCCCGATGGGGGGCTCAAACCCACCAACTATGAGATCACGACCTGAACTGAAGTCAGACGCTTGACAGACCCGGGCGCCTCTAACCGATTCATTTTTAAAATAAAATGTGACTATTATGCCTCTTTTAAGTTTCTGAATCAGAACAATTAGAGAATATTGGGATACTGTGGGTGAACTGCTCACAAGTGGTTACCTTTGCGACAATGAGGATTTTCTCACTACTGCCTGTTCATACAAACCATAGGAGTCCAGTGGATACCGAGGCTGCCATAAGGTTACAAGATCAGCCAAGACCTCCAGCTCGAGATTCTCAAAAAATTACAACAGGCTCCTGGTTCTCAGTGATGGGCTTAAGATTAAATGAATGTATACGTCTCTGAGACCCTGAATCCCATTCCCTTCCAGGGATCCTTAGGTAGGGTAGAGGTTGGCTTGGGGGGAGGGCAGCAGGGGGGCTAACAGAGATGCTCCCTCTGCGCTCACCCTCCATGCAGCTCTGACCAAGGCAAGCCAGGATGCATCTCTGCAATACTTCCTCCCCTCATGGGTCAAGGCTGCAAGGAGGGGTTGTAGGATTCTGTCTGTCTGGGAAGGGGGGCAGCAGGAAACGACTCCCCCTCCTCCCAGAGGAGGTGCGATTACAACTGGATCTTGAAGGATGAGTAGCTCACCGGTGAGTTAAGCAGGGAAGGGCATTCCAAGAAGAGGGAACAGCTTGCACAATGGCTCAGAGATGCTGTCCGCTCTCCGGCTGCACTTCCGTCTCCCTATAGAGATTAGTGGTAAAATCTTTAAAGTGTCAAAGGTATGTGGGCTTATTCTGGGGCCCGCAAAGGAGGATGCTGGGGAGAATTTTCTAGGCCACGGTTAGTCCCAGAGAAAAGACATCTCAAGTGATTGACTGGATCGGGCAGCCGTGAAAGGGGGGACATCAGGGTTTGATGAATGCCTGCCGAGTGCCAGGCCTTGCACTGGATGCTGTGATACACCTGTCATTCTCACAGCCACCCTGCAAGGGAGATGTGCTGCCCATTGTATAGATGAGGCGACTGAGGCTCTGTGAGGTGACATCTCTCGCGCAGAATCCTGCAGCAAGCGAGAGAGTGGCAGAACCAAGATGAGGCCCGTGATTTTTATGACCCTAAATGCCATCAAGGAAGAGAATACGTGACAAAAATAGGCAGCGGTGTCACCCTCCTGTGCATGGGCAGCCCAACTGTCCCATTCCAGGAACAAACCCTGGTTCTTTAAAGACAAGAGCCCTCTGCCTTCCCTGGGGTGGGGCTCTGGTGGGTGGGTGGGGGAGGCAGAAGCCCCTTCCAATATACCGGCTATGGGGTGAGGTGTGCGGGCCAGGCCTTTGTAGGGCCCAGGACTCATTTCACTCACCTCCCCACCAGCCCTGATGCTCAGGGGGACCCCAGGGGAAGCCAGTAAATGGGAGAGGACAATGAGAAGATCCCTGAGTCGAGGCTCATGGTGGGGTGGGGCTGGGGGGCTATGACGGCCCCATCCTGCCAGCAAAGATTCAAATGTGGGGGTTACATGGTTCAAGTTTCACCCAGAATGAGGCCCATCCACAGGGGAAAATCTCCCCTGGATTAGGGCTGGGGGACTGAAGAGGGAGAAGAAGGGGGTTCAGTGGTTGCTAATTAAAGGACTGAGACCCATACAGTGTAGGGCCTGATCAGCCCCCTCCAGGCCTCCCCTAGAGAGAAAGCCTTCTTCCCTTTTCTTTTCTCCTACTCACAGCCAGCCACCTCAGCTGCCCCCTGTCACTTCTCTCCCTGTTGGTCTTTTTAAACCACATTCTGCCTGTAGAGGATGGGTGTGCTGCCTACTGGACCCCGGAACTGCACAGGAGGGAGGAAGGAAGCTGCTCCTTTTCCCAGGTTTAGCTTTGAGGGTGGGCCAGACTGGCAGGGACAGAGATCTTACCTCCTGACCCCTGCCCCCCTCCCAGTCTTCTTCCCTCCTGGCTCTACATCCAGCTTCTTTCAGATGTCCCTTCTCAAGCTGTAGATCCCAAGCCATCACTGTCCTGGTCATCCTTCTCCAAAGCCTACTTTCTAGCCTGTGGGTGCTAAACTCCTTGCTGCCTCAGGGCCTTTGCACGTGCTGTTCCCTGAGTCTGAGATGCTCTTCCCTGAGATGCACTGTCCTTTGGGGCTTGACTCAAATGTCAGTTCCTCAGTAGGCCTCTGACCCCTCACTGAGGCCAGGTCGGGGCCCCTTGTGAGATGCTCTCCAAGCACCCGAGTATTTCTGCACCCGAGTATTTCTCCTTTAACTCCAAATCACTACTGCAGTCAGCAGCGAAGGGGGATCAAGTCACCATTGTCAGTCTCCCTGAAAGTACCTCTCGAATTTCATAAACATGAGTTGGATCTGGCACAGCGACTAGCACAGCGGTCCCACTTTGGGTAGGGGGATTGAGAAGTCCTCTTGAGGAGGTGGTTTGTCAGCCGAGGCTGAAGGAGGGGACTGTCCCATTCCCCACCGTCCCCCAGAGCTCGGTGCCTGCCCTTTCTGGTGCTTCATAAGCCATGAGCTGGGGGAGTGAGGGGCTGATGCCTCAGTTCCTACCAGCCACTGCCGGTTTTAGGTGCTCTCAACAAAACTCCCTCCCGGTCTCTGTTTCTCACTTCTCTCTCTCTCTCTCTCTCTTTTTTTAATTCTTTCAATGTTTACTTATTTTTGAGAGAGAGAGGAGAGACAGAAACAGAGACAGAGCGCGAGCAGGGAAGGGGCAGAGAGAGAGGGAGACACAGAATCCGAAGCAGGCTCCTGGCTCTGAGCCGTCAGCACAGAGCCCAACGCGGGGCTCGAACCCACGAACCGCGAGATCGTGACCTGAGCCGAAGTCGGACGCTTAACTGACTGAGCCATGCAGGCGCCTCTTCTCCTGTCTTTAATGCCGGAGTCACCCTGGCTGAGGTCACCAGTGGCCTCCATCTTGCCAAAGCCATTAGTCAGGTTTCTGAGGTCATCGTCCTCGACCTCGAAGTGTTGTTCCATGTGTGGATTCCCTTTTTCTTGTTCACTTTCTTCCCTTGGCTTCCGGGAAGTCCTGTCCTCCCGGTTTCCTCCTGCCGCTCTGTGTCTGCAGCCTGGGCTCTTTCCTTCTCTGCTCAGCCACCAAGCACGATGGGGCCTCTCTGCCTCTGTCTATATCTTCTCCTCTCCCAGGTGACTCCATCCAGAAGTATGGCTTTAGAATAATGGCGTCCAGATTTCATGCGTCTCGATCCTGGAGGCCATCTTGCCTATCCAGCTCCCCCACTGGCTTCTCGGCTGAGACGTCTGTTAGCATCTGAATTCGAGATGGTCTGAACCAGAACTGCTTTTCCCCTCCCCCAACTTGCCCTGCCCCCACCCGCTCTGCGCCTCCATTAAAGGCCTGGCCGGTCACCCAGTTACTTAGGCCACAAACCTGGCAGTGACTCCCCATGCCTCACTCCCCCTCATCCCCAGCCTCACTCCAGCATGAAGCCCCGGCTCGGCCTTCAAACTCGGTCTTGAGTCCGGCTGCTTCTCCCCATGGTCACGGCTCCAGCCCTACTCCAAGACCTCACTGGTCCCCAGCTACGTCTCTAACTGGTTCTCCTGCTTCCTCTCTCCCTCTCCCAAGCCCATCCTGTAAAATGTGGCCTGAGTGAGCTTTCAAAAACGCAAGCATGCCAGATGTTTCCACCGCTTAGAAGAGAACCCAGAGTCTTTGCCGTGGCCTGAGTGGCCCTACCCATCCCTCTGGCCTCAGGCCCGGCCAGTCTCCCCTCGGCTGCCAGCCTCATCAAACACCCCAAGGTTCTTCTCATCATAGAATCTTGGCACGGGTTCCTCTATCTCCCTGGACATCCCTAGGGGTCTTCACGTGGCTTCTGCCTCATGAACCTTTCCTGACCGCATTTCCCCGTCACCCTCTACGGTTACCCTACCCACATTCCTTCAGCGCGTGACTGCTGTCTGATAGCATATCGGTGATGGGTTTACTGCCCTTCTGCCTATAGACAGATGCTTGTCTCCCTTACATCCTGCTGTGTCCTGGGCACCTAGACCAGTGCCCGGCACACAGGAGAGGTTCATAAAACAGACGTGGAAGGGAGGGAAGAAGCCCCCAAGGTACAGTTCAGGGCAAACTCCGGGGCCGCCGAAAACACCCAAGAGTCCATAAGAGAGTTACCAGTTGGTTACTTAACCTTAAATAACTCCCTGTTGGGGCCACCCACCCAGTCTCTGCCTGTAATTCCTTTCTTTCTTCATTCAAGAGTAGTCAGGCTAAAGTCCACCCAAGGTAGCTCTTAACCTCCCAGTCTGTAGCCACCGCAGGCAGATTTCAGTGAACTCACAGAATTCTCCAGAATCTGGGCACACTTGGGTAACTAACGAGGCCAATGTGCAGGGTTCCCGGAACTAAGAAACCTGGCTCCAAATGATACGGTATTAATGATAACTACATTCCATCGAGCTATTATTTCGTGCCAAACAAGATTTTAAATGTTTTCCATGCATTTTCTCACTGAATCCTCAGAAACGCGCCTTGAGGATGTGGAATCTGCTATCTACCGCTGTAAAACATTCTACCTTAAAACTCAGTGGTTTAAAAGAATACCCATGGCATTTGCTCACAATTCTATAGGCCAGCAAACGTAGACTGGTCTCAGCTGTCAGCTCTTCTGATGGTCTTGCCTGGGGTCCCTCGTGTGCAATCATCTAGGGGTACAACTGGGGCTAAATGGTCTAAGATGGGCTCACTCGCCTGTCTGGAGGTTGGCACTGACTGCGGACTGGGCCACGTGTCTCCCGCAGGCCAGCCTGGGCGTCTTCCGTATGACGGCAGAGTTCCAAGGCAGCAAGCCCCGTTGTGCGGTTTTGCTGCCTTTGCGCGAGTCACGTTTGCTGAAGTCACGTGGCCGAGCTCCGACTCCATGTGAGAGGGGACCACACAAGGAGAGGGTCCAGGGAGAGAGAATTCGTTAGAGACCGTTATAGAACAATCAGCCATGGAGGTTGATATGTGATTACCCATGCTTTACAGGTGGGGAAACTGAGGATCAGAGAGGTTAAGAAACAAGCTCTAGGCGTCTCAGCTGCTGAGAGGCAGAGTGGTACCTCCGTCCTTGGCTCACTGGCCTCGGGAGCCCCACTGCCTTGTAAAGGCAATTAGGTTCCCACCTCGTGAGATGATGAGATGTCATTTGTCTTTCCCAGGCTCCCAGGTTCACTTTGATTACAGCCAGCCACACTTATATCCACTTAAGTCACTTACCCTCTGTTCCTCAGGCTGCTCATCTGTAAAATGGGTCTAGTAATAGTGTTCTCTTTTCTTAGTTTTTTTTTTTTTCTTGTCTGATGACTGGTAGACTGGAGAGAATGGAAACCCCTTGGGGGCTGGTATTTTCATCTGCTTTGTTCACTGCTGTATCCCCAGTGCCTCGAACGGTGCCTGGAATAGAGTAGGTGCTCCATAAACATTGAGTGAATATGCACATAGATGGCTGAATGGGGGCTGAGGAGTAGGGCAGGTTGCAGACAGTGAGAAAAGAAGAGAAGCGTGGCTTCGAGAAGTCTTTCAAAAAATGTCTAAAAGCCCCTGGCTTCTCTTCTCTGCCCGAAATGGTTTGCAAACTACCTCCCTGGTCTTTAAGCCCCGTGGTGATCCCCCTTATTTCTCATGCAAAGTCTAATCTGGTGGTGGAGTCTCTTCAGGGACTCCCCCTTCCCCCAGTTTTCGGGGAGCCAGACCCCTTCCATCTTGTGGCTCTGCTGTCTGCTGGTTCCTCAGTGTCCTCTCTACACAGCTGGCGGGTGTGTGGCGAGCAAAACAGGAGAGCAAAGCGGGAGAGCAAACCAAGACTGTGTTCAGGGCAGGTTTTCTGGGCCTGGCCTGAAAGAGCTCGCAGTCTATTGGCTAACACTTGGTCACATGGCCACACCCGCCAGCACTAGAGGCTGGGCCAAGCACAGCTGCGGTCCTGGAGGAAGGGGTTGGGTGACTTTCTAAACAAGTTTCTGCCAGCATGGCCATTGCCAGCCCAGAAATTTGATAGCCTTGGAATCTTCCCGTTCAAGACACCAGGGGAGGGAGGAGGTACCCACTTTTCCTTACACCACTCTACTTTTTCTTTTTTCCCCCATATATGTGTCACCTTTTAACAGAATTTATTCATTCACTGATTCTTGCTTCTTGTTGGCCCCTCCCACACTAGGATGTGGGCACGAAGATCTTTGTGTATTTTGTTCACCACTGTCTCCTCAGCACCTAGGACAGTGCTTACCATGCAGTAGGCACGCAGCATTTATCAAAAGCAAGTTGAAGGGATGCGGGCTATGGATCCCTGGTCTGCACCCCAATCCCTAGAGCACAGTAAGCCCTAGACAGATGGTCAGTATCTCCTCTACCTGCTGGGAAACCTACAGGGAGGCCAGGATTCCAACTGGGGAGCAGGGGGAGGGGGGCGGGAGGGGAGGGGGAGTGACCTTGGACAAATCCCTCTTCTCCTCTGTAAATCAGGGGATTGGACCACAAGTTTTAGGGGCCCTTCCGGCTGAGGCATCCCGGCACCAGGAATTTTTTTTTTCATTGTTTTTAATGTTTATTTATTTTTGAAGGAGAGAGAGACAGAGTGTGAGTGGGGGAGGGGCAGAGAGAGGGAGACAGAATCTGAAGCAGGCTCCAGGCTCTGAGCTGTCAGCACAGGGCCGGACGCAGGGCTCGAACTCACGAACCGCGAGATCATGACCTGAGCAGAAGTGGTCGCTTACTGGCACCAGGAATTCTTGCCAGCTTTTCTTGATTCTATTTATTTTCAGCCCACATGTGGATATGCTCAGCATACCTCTCCTCCTTCTTCCTAGACCTCACCCCGGGGAAGGGGCCCCTCCAGCTCCATAATGCTGGGGTGTCTCAGGTGGAAGGGCCCATAGGAACTTGTGGTCCAGTTCCCAGAGGCGTGGTCTGGAGATCTGCACACAGCCGGTGTTTATTTGGTGCTTTTAAAAACACCAGACAAAGGGGCGCCTGGGTGACTCGGTCTATTAAGCAACTGACTCCTGGTTTCAGCTCAGGTCATGACCTCACAGTTTGTGAGTTCGAGCCCTGAGTCAGGTTCTGTGCTGACAGTGCAGAGCCTATTTAGGATTTTTTTTTCTCTGTCTCTCTCTCCTCTCTCTCTGTCCCTCCCCTGCTCACATGCTCTGTCTGTCTCTCTCAAAATAAATAAGTGTTCAAAAAATAAAATAAAATAAAATAAAATAAAATAAAATCTAGAATCAAATCTAGGGGACTGGAGGGAAGTGCTTGATGGGAGTGAGAAGACTAAAGCTAGTTGCAGAATGTGTTTGAGAACGACTCCATTTTTTCGTGAAGGCAAATGGCAACATCTCTCTATGTGTGCATGTGGGTTTATTTGTGTTCACAAGTAAGGAGAACGGTGGGAGGGAGGAACCCCCAGGCTGTACCAGAAGTTGTCTAGCAGTGTGTGTGCTGAGGGCCCGGGGATCAGAGAATGGAGAGGGCTTGGGAGAGGGTATTAATTTTTTCTTACATCTTTGCTGTTCCACTAGTTGCAAATGAAAACGTGTTACTTTTATAACCTTAGACAAAGAATTTAATTCACCTCTAAGGAGTCAGGCCGCTGGGGGACACATCCTTGCGGACATCTCCTGCCACTGACCGCGTGCACTGCTCCGTGGGCGATGCTTAACCCTCGGAAGTCATCCCCCTGTGTGCTTCCCCTAAGGATAGCGGGAGACTTCCCAGGGCCCATCCTGCCACCTGTGCCTGCACATTAATGGAATTTGGCGGAGGGGTTGACCTGCTGTAAGTCTCCTGTCCTTTGGAGACCGAGTGAGTGGGAAGTGTCCACTTTGATCTTATTGGAATGTCCCTCTCCCCTCCCTGCATCCACACCCGGATGTCAAAGGCTGCTGACTGATGAGATCTGAGATGGCTTTGGCAGCTGGCGATGCACCGGGGCTGTCTGTCCAGGGCCTGTGGGTGGGAGATCCCAGGTGTGATTAAGTTCTTCCCTGTTCCAGCTTCAGAGCTAGCTCCAGGTGCCAGGGCCTTTGGAGGCCCCTCTGACTGCAGACAGGGGTGCACGATGCGTCCCCCAAGTCCACCCTGGGGGGAGGTATGTGTGCACGCACAAAGGTGTGGGCTTATCCGCAGCTCCCCAAGCTGTTTCCTGGCCATGTGGCTCTCCCCTTCAGGAAATCCCTGCAGATGTCTATTTTAAACCTCCCTTGCTATGTGCTCTGGGCTCATTTCCTTTGCAGCGTGCTCCTTCCTCCAAATGGGAATCCTTCGGCCTGGATGTTGTGGAGCTGCCTCACTCCAGCTCTCTTGTCCTGGAGCCAATGAGGAAACTCCCTGCCCCAGGCTCTTGTGTGTGTGTGTGGTACCTGCTGCTTTTCAGAGCCCTCTGGCATTCTGTCCCACTTGAATGGCCCCTGAGGACACCCCTGGGAGGCAGGAGTGGCTGGGAGTGTTACCCTCCATATTACAGAGGAAATGGGAGATTTGGAGCGGTTAAGTGACTTGCCCGCATCCAGGGTTGAATAAAAGGCGGTTTCAGGCCTTTGCCTTCCAGATCAGCCTGCTCAGCCTGGGCTCCATTGTCAGAAGGGACCCTTCCCGTTGAAGGTCCCCCAAGAGACTGGCTTCTTGGGCAAATTTACATCCGGTAAGCCTACTCCTCCATTGCAGCTGAGCGGACCAGAGTGGATTCGTGATCGGGGGTGACCACCGGGGGATGAGGTCTTGCGGATCCGCTTCATTCTCTAGCACTGGAACCGAGGCCAGAGGCTTTGGTGATACTGAAGAGGCATGTGGAGTTGGGGTCAGAGCCACATGCCGGCCAAAGGCATGGAGGGACGGGTGCTGTGAACAGAGAAGGAAGTCACTCCACAGAGTGGAGACTGGGAAGGTGTGTGAGGGGCAGCCAGGACAGAAGACCGGGTGGCCTCACAGAGGGGAAGGGCCTGGGAGCTTTTGGATCCTGTGAGCTGTCCTGCTGTCCCGTAACCACACCTGACCCGTGACAGACCCTGAAGCCTTTCGATGATCCCCCTTTTCCAGAGCGGGGGACCCGATGAAAACAGTGATGGCGGGACCAGGTTTCTCTTTGACTCGAGGGACAGGAAGCCCAACTCACACTGGCCTAAGCAAAAAGTACAACTTATGGGGCACCTGGGTGGCTCAGTCGGTTGAGCATCCGACTTCGGCTCAGGTCATGATCTCTTGTTTCATGATTTTGAGCCTTGCGTTGGGCTCTGTGCCGACAGCTCAGAGCCTGGAGCCTGCTTCAGATTCTGTGCCTCCCTCTCTCTCTGCCCCTCCCACACTCACACTCTGACTCTCTCTCTCAAAAATAAATAAACATTAAAAAAAATTTTTTTAAGTACAACTTATTGGTTCAAGGAACCGAAAACACCAAGAGCAGAGCTGGGCATGTCCGGTGGGATCCAGGGGCTCGAGCAATGTCATGGGACTTGGTCTTGCTCTCTTTGTGTCCTGCTCTGCTTTTCACCTTGCTGGGCTCTCAGGCCCTCTTTCCTCATGGTGACAAGATGGCTGCCAGCAACACCAGATATATTCCCCACCTCTCAGCAACTCTGGCAGAAAGTGAGTGTCTTTTTTTGTCAAGTTTCAACTGTAGCTCCAGAACTAAGTTTCACTGGCTCTGATCGAGCCAATGCCCATCCCAGAACCAATCTCTGGAGCTGAGGAGACGGGATATCCGGATTGGTCAGGCCTGGATCACATGTCCTTCCTTGGAACCCATGTGTGTGAAGTCAGCTCCATTAGTATCCAGGCTCTGAGAGCAGTGGATCGTGGTTTCAGCGGGAGCGTCGGGGCAGTGGGCCACAAGAATAGCGTAAACTATGTGCTGCCCGAAACAACCCTGATGTGTTTGTGGCTAACAAGAAAATTGTATTTCTTGCTCCCGTTGGTGGCAGAGGCGGGGCTCCACTTCATGTGGTCGTTCAGGGACCCAGGCTGGTGGAGGCTCTGTCCTCTTGGATCCACAGCTTCCAAGGACACCCTGGGTGATGGCATCCAGCCAGAAGGCAGGAAAATAAGGCAAAGGTGATGTTTTGCGGTCCAGGCCCCAAGGTGACATTCATCAACTGTATACTGGCTAGAACCCAGTCACGTGGCCACACCTCTGAGTTGGGGGTGGGGTGGGATGGGGAGGTGGAGGGGGAGAGGGGTAGGTCGTAGAGGGTGGGTGGGGGCGGGGATAGAATGGGAGAGTTTAGTTGTGTGCCCAGGAGGAAGAGGAAGGCGACTCCACCAAAACGGGGCAATGGCGGGATGCTGGGCAGGCAAAACCAAGATCTGCCCGAGTTTTCCAGGACAATCCTTTAGCCTCTTTGCCAGGGTGTTCCAGCACACAGCAGTACTGGTCCACTCTTTCCGGCCGAGGGCTCCCTCATGATGGCTTGACTTCCAGCTTCCCCTTCAATCTCTTGCCTGCCCAACTGGCTGGGAAGGCTATGTGTCAACGTCCCTGTCCGCAACAACCATTCACTTTTTCTTTCTTCCTTCCTCCCTTCCTTCCTTTCTTCCTTTCCCCTCCTTCCTTTCTTTCTTTCTTTCTTTCTTTCTTTCTTTCTTTCTTTCTTTCTTTCTTTCTTCCTTTCTTTCTTCCTCTCCCTTTCTTTCTTCCTCCCTTCCTCTCTCTTTTTCTTTCTCTCTCTTTTCTTTCTTCTTTCTCTTTCTTTCTTTCTTTCTTTCTTTCTTTCTCTTTCCTTCTTTCTTTTTTCCTCCCTTCCTCTCTCTTTTCTTTCTCTCTTTTCTTTCTCTCTCCTCTTTCTTTCTTTCTTTCTCTTTCCTTCTTTCTTTTTTCCTCCCTTCCTCTCTCTTTTCTTTCTTTCTCTCTCCTTTCTTTCTCTTTCTTTCTTTTTTCCTCCCCTCCCCTCCTCTCTTTTCTTTCTCTTTTCTTCCTCCCTTCCTTCCTTCCTTCCTCTCTTTTTTTCTCTCTCTTTTCTCTCTTTTCTTCCTTCCTTCCTTTATTCCTTTCTCTTCCTTCCTTTCTCTCTTTTTTCTTTCTCTTTTTTTCTCTCTCTCTTTTCTCTTTCTTTCTTTCTTTCTCTCTCTCTCTCTCTCTCTCTCACCTCATAGTGCTTTGCTGTGTGCCTGGCATTGTGCTGGGAGCTAAGGCAAAAAGAAAGGGTATACAAAAAGCATAAGATATTAATGTAGTGTGAAGGTGATCAGGCTTATGTTAGTTGAATAACTGGAGATAAAAATGAGACAAGCTGTAGTTGAATGACAGGACTTTAGGTGGAGAGCCAACCTGGGGTGTGAATAAGCAACATGTTTAGTGTCTCAGAGACCAGGCACCTGCTCTCAGCCCAACGCTGTCGGTTAGCAGTGTCAGCTAAAATGCTAATAATAACCGGAATAGCATCAGCTACCACTTCCTGGGTACATCAGGCACCCTGTGCTAAGTAAATTACCCCAACGCAGTGCCTTACATCATTCTAACAACCATAGAAGACCCAGACTCATCTATCCCTGTTTTTACAGATGGGAAACCAAGGCTCCAGAAGCTTTCAGAAACCTGCCCAAAGTTTTACGGACATCAAAAGGCAGCCCTGGGACTGGTATTCGGGTGTGTCTGACGCCCAAGGCCAGGTTTAACTGCCTGTGTGTTAACGTTTATTTATTTTTGAGACAGAGAGAGACAGAGCATGAACAGGGGAGGGGCAGAGAGAGAGGGAGACACAGAATCGGAAGGAGGCTCCAGGCTCTGAGCCATCAGCCCAGAGCCTCACGCGGGGCTCGAACTCACGGACCGTGAGATCGTGACCTGAGCTGAAGTCGGACGCTTAGCCGACTGAGCCACCCAGGCGCCCCTAACTGCCTGTGTGTTAAATCAGAGTCTGCAGCTATCGGGATGGTCTTCCTGCTGCCCAGCCAGCATGCCTGGAGGGTGGCTGGTCACCACCAGGAGCTGGTATGGTGAGTGCCAGTCCTGTGCTGGGTGCTGGTCTAGTCCACAGAGCAGATCTAGTCCTGAGGCTTTGGAGCTTGGAGCACACTCCATGGACGGAGGCTTCAGTTTCCTCCACTGGTCCCATCTCAGACTGCTGATTTCCCCCCCAAGAATAGCCATCCATCTGAACAGGGCATCTGAGGATATAGTTCTCCTTCAGCATCTCCAGGCAGAAGCTTGGCAGAAGGAATGCTTCTCCACCCACTTGGTTCCCTATCCCGTGATGGGCCTTCCATCTGGCTCACTCATTCATGCACTCATTCAACAAATTAGTATTGAGCACCACTCTCTGCCCCACCACGGTCCAGGTACTGAAGGGGGCGGGGAAGTGAAGAGGGGTCTAGCTGAGATACACTTCCCACACAGCCCTCGGCTGTGTGTTCTTGGAAAGCCTCCCCACTGTCGCACTGACACGCGCCAAAATTACTCCTCAGGCCTCACCAGCCCCAGGGGCCTTAGACACTTGCAGCGTCAGGCCTGGAAGGGGAGGTTATGGAGCGTGTCACCCAGCGATTTAAACTTAAGCAAGACAAATTGGGAGGACGCCCTTATTCAAATGGGATCCCAGAAACCCCCAAAGAGAAAACAGATAAGCTGCTTCAGTTAAAGTAGGTTGTGGGGGGGGGCTCCCCATTCTGTCTCCCCATCACTCCCCACAGCAGCTCCCTGGGCACCCCCGGGGAATCAGGGGAACACGGTTTGAACACCACTGGCCCAACCCGCTCAATTTGCATTTCACGGGTGGGGGATCTGAAACCAGCAGGAGAGGTAATGTAGGGGCACCAGACAGCTTGACTAGTGGTTCAAGGTTCTTCTCCATCTTGTGCCTGAGACCAGGGAGAAAGCCAAGGTCAGTGCGGGGATGGAGGTGGGAGTGGTCTCCCTCTCTTGGTGGTGAGGCTGCCTGGGGTCTGGTGGCTGGAGCAGCCCCAGAGAGATCCCTCTCTGTGGCCTGGGGGCAGCCGGTGCTGTGCTGTGGCTCAGACACAATCCGATGATGGACAGAAGTTGCCCTGGGTCCTTCCTCCACCACACGCATCGAAAGCGGAGACGAGGCCGGGAAGACGGCTTATGATCCCTGCTTCCAGGGGTGGCGTGGGGCTGTGGGGAAACACACTGAAGTCTTAATCTGAAGAGAAGGGCCCTCCGGGTAGAATGGTTGTTCTCCACATGTGTCTTATTGTTTACCAATGCGTTTTCAGATGGGATCCTATTTCCTTCTTACAATTAGCCTGGGAGGTGGATAGTGTCCCTATTTTACTGTTGATAAAGGTGAGGCTCAGAGAGGCTGAGTGAGTCGCCCAACGCCACACAGCTGGTAAGGAGGCAGAGTCCCCTCACCCTGGTCTCCTCAACCCAGGTATATTGTGGAGGAGGGAAGGAAGGGTGTGTGGGTGTGTGTTTGGGGAGGCCGCCAGAGAAAAGTGGAGTAGGAGCTCAGGCTGAGAACATACCCGAGAATTATTATACAGCAATGGTTCCTTTAATCACGTGCATCTCACCTGAGACCGTAAAGGGCCACAGGGGAGGGACTCCTGGACCCCCAGTGCCCAGCTCAGTGCCTGTCCCAACACAAGTGCCGAGTAAGCATCTGCTGCTTGAGTCTGACTAAACAGGGCACGCATGTGACCTTGTTTCTGGGTGAGGTTGCCTCAAACACCAGCGGCTGCCTCACCCGCAGCCCATCCTGGTCTCCCAGGTCTGACATTCTTCCCGCTTCCTCTGCTCTTCCTGCAAATGGGGAGAAACACCAACAAAACCCCTGCCCGTGCGTGAGAGGGAGGCAATGAACGTGCAGGGTACCCTCTTCCCCAACATGTGGCGTCAACCCCAGCTTCCCCTTCAAAGTCCCCCGACCCGGCCTGGGTTCTGCCGGGTGAAGTGGCTGTGGGACCCTCTGTTCCAGTAGCTCCAGGAAACAGGACCGTCCTGACCGCTGGCCGCTGCAGAGGCCACTTGTCTGGGCTCTGGAGAAGTCTGGGATCAGTGCCCGGCTCAGCACAGGAATAAAGAAGATATCCAAGCTCAAGACTCGCACTGTCATAGACGTCTGGACAGACGTCTCGAGCTCCCCTGAAGGAAAAATGGGCTCCCCGCCCCTCTCCTTTACGACCTAGCCCCACTTTCGTCCCCGGGGAGATGCAGTATATATATATCACATGCTTTGACATACATAGGAATCTTCTCAGAGACGTGTGGCCGATGGCAAGTCCCCAGCCCAGTGCCCCCTCCCTGCCAAATGTCTCAGGGACACTCGCATGTGAGTGCCCAGGCAGACACGTCCTGGGCGGCCCAGACAGACAGCTGACGCTCCTCCAAGCCTTGGCAGGTACGACCTCACACCTGCTAGTGTCTCCTTCCCTGACATTAAGGGAACAGCTTCCTGGAAGCAGCCCCTCCTCCCCAATCCTGCAGGGTTGGCTCTGGCTGCTTAAGAGGGCCACTTCTCCTGTCCCTTGGGGTACTGATGATAGTCTTTTTGTCCCCAGCGGGCCTGGCATCAAACACAACACAGGAGTGGTGACAAGGATGAAAAAGCAGGTCCACTTTATTTATAATGATCAGTTGGTGACACATAGATCTTTGGGCTTTTTGTGGCCTTGTTGTGGGACACCTGGGCGGGGCGCACTCCCACTGTGGGGTTAACACACTCTCCTTCCTCAGCTTGCTATGAGAACACAAGGCTGTCAGGACCCTTCCCCTGTGACGAGCCCCAAATTGGGGGGGCATCCCTCCTGTGTCCACTTCCTGGGTAGTCAGTGTCCTCAAGCACCTGCCAAAGGTTCTCCTTACCTCCTTTGGAGGCCCCATCTTGGTCCCGGTTGGGGGAACCTAGTGGGGAACCACACACATCTGTCTGCAGAGAGATGGGGTGGGTGAGGAGTCTTGTGGGGGTGCCAGGTGCCCGGGCACAGTCTTGGGCAGCTGCCTGGTGCAGGGGGCCGTTACCTGGTCTAGCCTGTTGTTTGCGTTGGTAGGACCAGCCCAGTCTTCTCCGGACGCAGAGCAGTGAAGTCCAGAAATCCTCCAAGGGGTAGAGAGGCCAGGCATAGGGCCTGAGAAACCTTGTGTATATGAAAGCCGCTGACCCAGTTCCCGCCTTGGGCCCGGCCTCAGTTCTCCGGGGCCACTATTCTTCCCCTGCAAGAATGCCTCCCCAGAGTTGGTCCCATCCCAGGGAGGAAGGCTTGACTGACCAAGGGCAGGACCACGGCTTCCACCCGGCCAAGATCCAAGGCCACCCTCCTGGATTTCTGGAAACTTCTTCCCTCTTCTTTTGAGAGGTTGTTTTGGGAGGGAGGGGGTGGTCTATGGGCAAAGACCTGTTGTAAAGCTTATGGGCAATTCCACGATGGAGGGCGCTCTCGGAAACTCCGGACGTGGGGAGAGGTGGACAATCGATTACCGCTGCTCTCCCTGTCCCTTTAGTCCCCCAGTAATCAAGGGCGTATCAGGCGTCACCCTGAGCCAGGATGAGGCGCGGGGCAGACAACAGAGACCACGAGGGAGGCAAGGGCCGGGGGACCGGAGGGGAGCCGAAGCGGGCAGGGCCGGGGTTGGAGGCTGGAAGTCAGGCCGGCGGGGGCTGGGGCCGCAAGTCCTGCCCCCCGCGCTCTCAGCGCGCCTGGCCCGCCCGCTCCCTGGGGCCCGCCTTCCAGCGGCGGGGCTGCGCCGGCGGCGGCGGCGCCGGGGCGCCCCGCAGGCTGCACGTCCTCAGCTCCCGGGCCAGGCTGAGCACCTCGGGCCGCTCGCGCTCCTCCGCGTCCCCGTCCTCCTCCTCCTCGTCCTCTTCCTGGATGCTGCTGAGGCGCGGGGCCCCACGGCCGCGCTCGCCGGGCGGCGGCCGGTAGGCGCACTTGGCGTTGAGCAGCCGGCGCAGCGGGGCGCGGGGCACCGAGGCGGCGGCGCCCCCTGCACGGAGGTGCTGCTGGCGCACGTGGCGCGCGTCGCTCTGGCGCTGCAGCCGCTTGAAGTCGCTGAAGGCCGCCAGCGCGGTCTGGCGGAGCAGGCGGGCCAGGGCGCGCGCCTTGTGCGCCCGCGCCAGCAGCACGGCGTGGCAGCGCAGCACCACGGCCTTGTGGCGCGCCTGGTGGCGGTAGACCCAGGCGAAGACGCGCGGGTGGCGCCCGTCCGCGGTGCAGTAGGTGATGCGCGGCAGCAGGTAGGCGTGCGCCGGCCGGCGGCCCCCGGAGCCCCCCGAGCCCCCCGCGGCGCTGCGCTCGCACGGCTGCATGCGGATGCCGTGCGGCCCCAGCGTCAGCTTCATCTTGGTGCCCCCGCCCGGCCCGCAGCGCGCCCAGATTTTGCCCACGGCGTCGTCGGTGCAGCCGTCGCCCTTGGCGTGCAGGGTGACGGCGTTGCCCAGGTACCACACGGTGTAGGTCGGGTCCTCCTTGTTGAGCTCCACTTTCTGGCGCCGGCTGCGGAACACGCGGCCCAGGCGCTCCAGCGGCCAGTCGGGTAGCAGGTCCGGGCAGGAGCGCAGGAAGCTGGAGAGCAGCGACGTGTAGGCGAGTCCCGGACTCAGGCTCTTCGCCTTGCACTTGGCCTCGTCCTCCACTAGCACGAATTTGTTGCGTCTCCAGGGCAGCATCGCGGCGGCGGCGGCGGCCAAAGGGGCTGGGGGCACCGGGAGCTCACGGGCGTCCTGCCCGGCGGCCGGGGGGAGGGGAGGGAGCGCGGAGAAGCCCGCGGCCCCGGGGGTCGCGAGCAGCTGGGCGGCGCCGGAGCCAGTCGGTGCCCGGAGATGCCAAGTGCCAGGCAGGGCTGGCTTCGCAGATGCCCGGTGCCCAGCCGGGCTGGCAGCCGAGATGCCCGGGCGGCGGCCGAGCGTCCGGGAACAGCTTCCCCCGGGAGTAGCTCCAGCCGTCCGGGAAGCCAGGAGGGGAGGGGGCTGGGCGTGGTGGAGGCGCCCCCCCCCCCACCCAGGCCCGAGCAGGGAGGATCCCGCAGTCCCCGCCGCCCAAACTGCGGCGGCAGGGAGGTCGCCGGAGCTGGGGCTGGCGGCTGGACGCTCGGAGGGGTAGACCGAAAGCGCGATTGCGGTGGGGACTCCTTCAGGCGTCGCGGCTCCACCTCCCCGGGCTGTCTACATCACCGGGCGGGACCGCTAGATCTCTTGTCCCCTCCCCTCGCCCTCCTCTCTCTCCTCCCCCGCGCCGGCTAGCGCTGCTCTTCGCCCGGGACCCGGCACAGGCGCGGTGGAACGGGTTTAATCATTATTATTGGAGGGGTGACGGTGGAGGGGCGGTTAAGAAGTAGGGATCTTTTGAAATGTACCGGAGGGCTTTGCGAATGCAAATTTCTCTGACCTCACCCGTGGTCTCCACGCTCCCCTTGGCACTTTCGGGACCCCCCTCCTCTCTCCAGGATTCCAGCTGCTTCTCAGCCACTGCTTGTCCCTACCCCCATCTCGGAGAGTGATTTTGGGTGGGTTCCTGATGGGGCTGGCCTGGCGCACTTTGCCTCCTGTCTGCACAGCAGAAAGCCTGCTGAGGTGGCCGAGCAGTGCAGTGGAAAAGTACTGTCGCTTGGTGAAGCTTTCTCCTAGGTTCTTCCAAGGTCGTGGGCCAGGCCGCTGCGCCTGAGCTGGGAGAGCAGTCACTGAGCCCCTCGCCTGGCCTGAAGCAGGGAGGGTACTTTTTGAGGGTGGGGGAACGTTCCAGAGAAGTTCTGGGTCTGTGGGAATTGCAGATGAAAAGCTCATTCTGGCCAAAGGGCTGCCTCTGGGCCCTCTGAGGATTAAATAGATAAAACTCCGGTTTGTGAACTCCAATCAGGTTCCCCAAAGCCCTGGGGTTTTGCATTCATTATCTCATTTAATCCTTGGAATAACCCAGGCTCAGTTATATGACTTGCCCAAGGTCACAGGACTGGTAAGGGGTGGGACTAGGGCTCCATGACAGGTTTGGGTGATCCATAAGCAAGTCCTCACCCTTCTATGAGTCCACATATGCTGCATGTAGATGGGACATTTCCACCCTCCCCGGGACCCATCAGTGGGGGCTTTTATTAGGCAGGGGTTCTAGTGTACTAGGAAAGAGACAGTTGTCCTCGGGTATGGGGACACATCTCCCCCTGTCAGGATTATTGTTAAGCCACAAGTTCTGTAGAATCCCTGGTCTGCTCTGATGGGGGCCCAGGAGACTCATGGCCTTGGGCTGTCACACAGCCAACAGCCGGGCTCTTTCCTTGGCTCAGAATAGGTCATCTGGGGAGTCTCGCAGGTCAGGATTGAGCCCAGAGGCTTGTGGGCCCTGCCAGGCCAAACCAGGTGACCTCGGAGAGTGGGGGCAGTGGGAAGATTGTATGTCCCACAGCCCAGCAGCATTCAGGGCTGGCAGGCACCAATAGTGAGTGGCTGGATTCAGAGTCCTTTGTGCGGGGAGGAGGGGCGATTGAAAGCTAAAAAAAAAAAAAATCCCCCCAAGACCTCCTCCCCTAAAAAAAACCCCACCACAACTAAACTGCATCACTGAATGTTCCTAAATGACATGCAAATAAAGAACAGGAAATTACTTAGAATTACAGAATCTTAGCTTTGGAGGGGGCCTCACAGATGATCTGGTTTACTACGGCCTCATTTTATTTTCCATATGGAAATGTCTTTACCGCTTTTTGCAGATTATAAAAGTAATACGTGCTTGTGGTAAACAATCGCACAAGAAGGACACAGAAGCCTCCCGCTGTTCCCACCCTGTAGAGGCGGCCTCATTTCCCCACAAGACAACAGACTCTGGATCACAATGAGAGCTTCATGTGAGTGCTTTTCATGGTGCTAGATTTGTCTCTTGGGCCAACAGAGACATTAACTCAACCAACTCCCTGTTTAGAAAGGGCTTTGGGTGGTTTTGACTTGAAGGGTAGCTCATAGAAAAATCCTGCTGTCTCCTGCCTTGGGTCTCCTGGGTACCCCCCGCTCTGGACCGCGCCACCTTGCGAGAGGATGGCCTGTGTCCACGTGGGGTCGGGAGGGTGCTGGTGGAGGTGGCCAGTGGCAAGGTATCAGTGTGCAAAACAGATACCTCCAAGCCTCTTGAGGTTGCTGGGAGTTCACACATACAGATGTAAGAGTCACAGAGTTAAACTTGAATTTCAGATAAACAGTCATATTTTAGTATGAGTATGTCCCCAGGATTGCAAGCCTTTGATCTGCTCACTGAACCTCCTGCCTCCCAGAGAACAAGAGGTCAAGGAGCTACAGGCAGAGAGCCTCCACTGCCTCCCTAGGCTTGCTCACCTGGTCCTGGTGGCACCGCCTTTGGGAAATCCTCTCTGGAGGATCCCTCGGGGCTGTGTGATATCCCAGTGTGCCATAGTTGGTTTTTACGTTAAGACCCCTGGACCTCAGAGCAGCATTTGATACTGTGAGCCCTTTTGTTACCTTGTTCACAAGTCGTTTAGCCTCATTGGCACCTCCCCACCCCAGAGACCACTCCTCACTTCAAGGACTCCTCCTTACGCACCCCCCCAACCCCCCCCCTCCCCAGGCTTGGTCTCAGACCTTCTGTGCTTCTTCCAAGTTTGTTCCTTAAGAGGGGTCAGCTGCACTCAGAGCTCCACTGTCCTGTCTATTCAGATTCCCCTCCCTCCCCAGAGCTTCCGGGTGCCTGGGTGGCTCAGTGGGTTAAGCGTCCCACTCTTGGTTTCAGCTCAGGTCAGGATATTGAGGTTTGTGAGTTCGAGCCCCACATCGGGCTCTGCTCTGATGGTTGGAGCCTGCTAGGGATTCTCTGTCTCCCTCTCTCTCTCTCTGCCCTTCCCCAAAATAAATAAATAAAAATTAAAAAAAGATAAAAAGAGCTCCCAACTTTGCATCAGCCATCACTGCTTTAGGCACTGGTGTGCAGTTGGATTTTGTTTTTCTTTTTTCAATCATTTTTATTTCTACCATAGTGATACTTGTATTATTTTGGAAAGTCCAGGAGCTGCCTTATAGTAGGTTTATAAAGAAAGAGATAATCAATCTCCTGCCCCACCCTTCCCCAGTCTCAATTCTTACTTCTAAAGACAACCACTCTTACACATTTGTTTTTATTTTTAATGTTTATTTATTGGGGGGGGGGCAGAGAGAGAGGGAGACAGAATTCGAAGCAGGCTCAGTCCAGGGCCTGATGTGGGGCTGGAACCCAGGAACTGGGAGATCATGACCTGAGCCCAAGTCAGAGCTCAACCCATTGAGCCACTCAGGCGACCCTCTTTTGCACATTTTATTATTATTATTATTTTTTAATTTATTAAAATTTTTTTTAATGTTTATTTATTTTTGATATAGAGAGAGAGAAAGGCAGAGCGTGAGTGGGGGAGGGGCAGAGAGAGAGGGAGACACAGAATCCGAAGCAGGCTCCAGGCTCCGAGCTGTCAGCGCAGAGCCTGACGCGGGGCTCGAACTCACAGAGTTGTGAGATCATGACCTGAGCTGAAGTGGGACGCCCGGCCGGCATTTCTGTCATATGCTTCCCTGTATTTATTTGTTTGTTTGTTTGTTTATTGTTTTTTGAGAGGATGAGAGTGCGCGTGCGAGGCAAGGAAGGCCAGAGGGAGAAAGAGAATCTTAAGCAGGCTCCATGCTCAGCTTGGAGCTCCATGCAGGGCTCGATGCTGTGATCCTGGGAACATGACCTGAGCCGAAATCAAGAGTCAGATGCTCAACTGACTGAGCCACCCAAGCGCCCCTACCTCTGTTTTTTTTTTTTTTTTTTAATTTTTTTTTTCAACTTTTATTTATTTTTTTGGGGACAGAGAGAGACAGAGCATGAATGGGGGAGGGGCAGAGAGAGAGGGAGACACAGAATCGGAAACAGGCTCCAGGCTCTGAGCCATCAGCCCAGAGCCCGACGCGGGGCTCGAACTCACGGACCGCGAGATCGTGACCTGGCTGAAGTCGGACGCTTAACCGACTGCACCACCCAGGCGCCCCTACCTCTGTTTTTAAATAACACAGCTACTTCAGATTTTCTAGTTTTTAAAACTTTGTTGCCTATCTGCTGTGGAAGATGATTTCATGCCCTTCGATGCAACCCATCACACACATTTCTCTTCCCCCCTTCCTTCTGTTAAGCCAGAACATTTTGTTGTCATATTGTACCATCAGCATTCAGTATTTAATTATTATGATCTTGCAAATATTCAAAGCTGAGCCTTGAAGTGTGTTAGGATTCCATTTACCTTGTTGGACAACTGTTTGGCTTTTCCAGAAATATGTAAGTGCCTTATTAAAAAAAAAAAAAAAAACAACTTCCTTATAATTCATCTCCCAGTGGTCCAGCCTGGTTGAACACACCAGGTGGTCTTTCAGTTCTAGGTGTTTCTTAGAGACATCCCTCCTGGAAGCATCCTCCCCAGGCTCCAGTCTGTTCTGGTGACTCTTTGGACCTGCAGAGTTCTTGTCTTGGGACTTTTCTCTACTACCATCCTGGGGAGTTTCCTTTGCCTCTTTGCCGTGTTGGATCCTGTTTTCTGGATCCCTTGGCTTTCCATCCCCCCCCCCCCGCCCCCCATATTGGTTTATTTCCTTGTTTTGGCATAGCTCTTTTCCGGTGGCTTTGAGTGATAGGTTGGCTGGGTGTAGAATTCTAGGCTGGAAATAAATCTCCCTCCAAATTTTGAAGACACGATCCACATTGCTGTTGAAATGTGAAATGACATTCTGATACCTGATCCTGTTCGTGTGACCTGATTTCTCTCTCGGGAGCTTTGAGGATCTTCCAGAGGCCTGAAGTTTCATAATGATGTGCATTTACTCTGGTCACTTGGTGAATCTTTTAATCTGGAAATCAATCTGTTTTACTCTGGGAATCAATTCGAGGGACACTTCTTTGTGCTAATACCCTCCATTGTGTTTTCTGTTTTCATTTTGTCTTTCTAGACCTATTTTAGTCAGATGTTGGACCTCTTGGGCTGGTCTTCTAATTTTTCAAAATGTTCTTTCCAATTTTCCATTTTTAAAAATGTTTGTTCTGGGGCACCTGGGTGGCGCAGTCGGTTAAGCGTCCGACTTCAGCCAGGTCACGATCTTGCGGTCCGTGAGTTCGAGCCCCGCGTCAGGCTCTGGGCTGGTGGCTCAGAGCCTGGAGCCTGTTTTCGATTCTGTGTCTCCCTCTCTCTCTGCCCCTCCCCCGTTCATGCTCTGTCTCTCTCTGTCCCAAAAATAAAAATAAAAAACGTTGAAAAAAAAAATTTAAAAATGTTTGTTCTATGTTCTGGGACATTACCTCAAATTTATCTTCCAACCTTTCCATTCGATTTTTTAATATATCTCTTCTCATAACTTTTCACTTCTAAAAGAGCAAGGTTTTGTTCCTTTTTATAGCATCTCCTTCTTGTTCTTGTCTCAAATAATGTTAATTATAGTTGCTTTAAACATTTTTTTAATTGTGGTAAAATACAGATAACATAACATCTTAACCATTCTTCAGTGTCCAGTCCAGCATTGTTGTTGCAATATATTCACATTGTTGTGCAACCAACCTCCACTAATTTTTCATCTTGTAAAACAGAAACACTGTGTCCATGAAGCAACTCCCCATTTCTCCCTGTCCCAGCCCCTGGCAACCTCTATTTTACTTCTGTCTCTGTGAATTTGGCTAGCCTCATATAAGTGGAATTGTACAGTATTTGTCTTTTTGTGACTGGCTATTTTACTTTGGATAAGGTCCTCAACGTTCATCTGTGTCGTACTGGGTGTCAGAATTTCCCTCCTTTTACAGGCTGAATAATATTCCGTTGTATGGATATACCACATTCTGTTTTTCCACTCAGTCGTTGATGGACCTTTGGGTTCCTTCCACCTTTTGGCTACTGTGAATAATTACTGCTGTGAACAGGGGTGTACAAATATCTCTTCGAGGCCCTGCTTTCAACTCTTTTGGATCTATGAACGGAGGTGGGATTGCTAGAGCATATGGCAATTCTATTTTTTAATATTTTGAAGAACTACCATACTGGCTTCCATAGCTGCTGTACCATTTTATACCAGAGATGGGTTTCAGTTTCTCCATCTTATAATTAAGAACTGTAATAACACCACTTGTTATTTTCTGTCATTATTATTATTTAAAAAATATATAGTAGCCATCTTGATGGGTGTGAGATGGTATCACATTGTCATTTTTTTCATATGCCTGTTGGCCATGTGTGTATCTTCTTTGGAGAAATGTCTGTTCAAGTCCTTAGCCCATTTTAAAATTGTTTAATTGTAGGAGTCAAATCAGATATTTGACTTGCAAAAATATTTTTTTTCCTGTTCCTTAGGTTGCCTTTTTATTCTGTTAATTGTGTCCTTTAATTCACAGAAGTTTTCAATTTCGCTGTAGTTCATTTTATCTATTTTTACTCTTGTTGCCTATAATGTTGTGTTCTATCCAAGAACTCACTGCCAAATTCAATGTCATGAAGCTTTCCCCTGGTGTTTTCTTCTAAGAGTTTTGTAGTTTTTGGTCTTAGTTTTAGGTCTTTGATCCATTTTGATTTAGTTTTGGCATATGGTCTAAGGTAAGGGTCCAACATCATTTTTTTGCACCTGGATATCCAATTTTTCCAATACCATTTGTTAAAAAGACTGTCCTTTCCTCAGTGAGTGTGGTCTTGGCCCTCTTGTCAAAAATCATTTGACCATGTATTCAAACATTTATTTCTGGGTTTTCCATTCTTTAGCATGGATTTATATATCACTCTTTCTGCCAGTATTGCACTCTTTTGATTACTATAGTTTTGCAATAAGTTTTGAAATCAGAAACTATAAGACCTCCAACTTTGTTCTTCCTTTTCAAGATGGTTGTGGTTAATCAGGATCCCTTGAGATTCCATGTGAATTTTAGGATGGATATTTTTATTTCTGCAAAAAATGCCATTGGGATTTTACTAGGGATCATATGGATGGAATCTGTAGATTGCTTTGGGTAGGATGGGCATTTTAACAATATGAAGTCTTCCAGTCCATGCACGTTGCCATTTATTTGTGTCTTCTTTAATTTCTTTCAGCAACACTTTATTGTTTTTAGCATATGAATCTTTTACCTTCTTGGTGAAGTTTATTCCTAAGTACTTTATTTTATTTTTTTGATGCTATTTTAAATGAAATTTTTTAAAATTTCCTTTTCAGATCGTTCATTGTTAGTGTATAGAAATACAACAGATTTTTGTGTGTTGATTTTGTATCTTGTAACTGCTGAATTTGTGTATTCTAAAATTTTTTTTTTTGTGTGTGGAATCTTTAGGGTTTTCCAAGTACAGTTGTTTTTATTTTTAAATTTTTATTTATTATTATCATTATTTCTTGAGACTGTTGTGATTTTTATTCTATTTGGTATCCTGATTAGAATGAGAGCTATAAGAATTATGTTTTGTAAACTTTGCGTTATTACTACAACATTGTGATGCAGCTTTATGTGTTGATCATATATAGAGAAAACAATAACATTGGAATTGTAATTATAGTTGTTTTAAGAAAAGCCTTCTTCAGTTTCATGCATTGCTCTGCTCCCTGAATTCCTTTTTCCTGTTTTCCATTTTTTAATAATTAATTTTAAGAAATATGAATCTCTGACTCTCCTCAGAGAATCTCTGATGAATCTCTGACTCTCATGAGCTCAGTATGAATCTCTGAGCTCATTAGACAGCTTTCCTCTAATCCTCGCTTCTTGTATCTGAGAGGCACAAATGCTGATTGAAAACTCATGTCTGGAGGGTGGAGGGGGATGAACGGGTCTTTGTCATATGTGGGTCTCAGTATCTGATGACATACTCAGCCATTTTGTAAGGAAACCCCAACAAAGACTCTCCTTGACAAAACTTGAGTCAGGGGGTGCCAGGGTGGCTCAGTGGGTTAAGTGTCCAACTTTGGCTCAGGTCATGATCTCATGGTTGGCGAGTTCGAGCCGCACGTCCGGGTCCTCTGTCTGTCTCTCTCTCTCTCTCTCTCTCTCTCTGGCCTCTCCACCTGCCCCACCCCTCTCAAAAATAAATAAACATTAAAAAAATTGAGTCAGACTCTTCTGAACCCTTTTCTCTATGGCCCCATCCTTGCCAGTCCTACATTGCTTAGTTTTAGCCAGAATCTTGTTAAGTCATTTTATTGATAAAGTAGGGCCCCACCCTCCATATCTGCCACCCTCAATATCTGATCCAATTCCTCACCCCCCACCATCCTCCAGGTGATATCTGATCACCTTCAGCAAGAATCTTGTGGAGTTGGTTTAGCAAGAATAAGCCTTTACCCCTGATGTATCCTCTTAATAATTTTCCACCCACTGATTGATTCCCCTGCTTCTTGGCCACAAATCCTCACTTGTTCTTGCTGTATCGGGAAAGGAGCCCAGTTTTGTACTGAGGTCTCTCTTCCCCTATTGCAATAGTTTCTGAATAAAATCTGCTTTTACCGCTTTAGCAGTCCCGCTCTGGTTTTTCTTAACAACCCTCGCCATATCGAGGTCTGTAGGTCTTCTTTTGGGCTGGACACTGTCTCCGGAGAGAACTCCCAGAGCAGCCTGCCCATGGGGGAGGGGAGGTAGAAGCAGGGTTGCCAGGATTCTGGGGGAGGCGTGGAGACAGGGCCTCCTGTCTCCCGATCAGCATGCAGGCCGCCCGTGCTTCTGTGTTCAGCGTGGTGCTCCCTCACCCTCAGCTGTGCCCGGGGGTGCTCAGTCCAGATATTCTGGAGGCAGTCCCCCTCGAGAGGAAAGCTCTAGTCTTCTGGCCGAGGGCGTGGGGTGGGAATGTGTGCACTTCTCAGGAGAAGGCTTGGATCTGGGCCTCTCCCTGCAGGCTTTCACCTGGCCCTCGGTTTTTCCTTACCCCCTGCACCTGATCACCTGAGATGTCTGGTGCGTGGAATACCTAGGCTCCAGGCTCCCCAGCATGACTCTTGGGAGGTTTCCGGTTTCCCACCCTACTGAGTTTGCGACCCCTTGCCCATGTGCCATCCGTCTTCCAGAATGTTAAGAACGTCAGCTGCTGTCATCACTTCTCTGTGTTTCCTTGTCAGTTTATGCCACTTTTTGTTCTTTTATTGTTTTTATTGTTCTTTTGTTGTTCTTTTTATGTCACTTTTTGTCCTTTTATTGTTCTTTTTGTCTTTTAGTGAGGCTTGGGGAAGGAGTGGGGAGTTTCCCTCAACTTTCCGGGTCTACCAGAAGTCTCTCCTCAGTAGTTTCAGATGGACCATTATTGTGTTCCAGATTCACGTGTCATATTCTCATGATCATTTGTTCCTAGGAACATAGAAGTGCCTCGATCTAGGTCAGTTGATTAATTATTCCATATTTATTTATGTATTCATTCAGCAATGTTTTTCTGCAAAATGAGGAAGTTGGACTCATTGCCATAGTCCCTTCTGGTTTAGATATTCTGTCCTCACAGGAATTGTTTTATTAAGTGCGTGCTGAGTTCAAAACTAGACACCACAGGGGACACTGAAGAAATGCGTGAGACATCCCTGCTCTCGCCAGCCACCACGAGGCTCCCACTGATCCCCACCTCCCAGTAGTCATGCCTGTGTGTAGTCCCCGCCCCAACAACGAGTAGGGCTGACCTAGGTCATGAATCAGGCATTGGGGAAGGGACATGATGTGGTTTCTGAGGCCAGGATATGAAGGGTATCGTGGCTCCTGCCATGCTTTCTACCGGGTCACTATCTCTGGTGGAAACCAGCTGCTGTATCACGAGGACACTCAAGCATGAAGTGCTTGGCACATGGCAAGGAACTGAGGCCTCATGCCAACAGCCAGCATCAATTCACCATGTGTGTGAGGGCGCCATTTTGGAAGTGACCCTGCAGCCCCAGTCAGATGTCAGATGACTCTAGCCCCAGCTTACGTCTAGACTGTGACCTCGTGAGAACCCCCAGCCAGAACCATGCAGCTAACCCAGTCCCAAATTCCCACCCCACACAAACTGGGATTTAACAAATGTTCACTGGTGTCTTAAGTCAACTAAGCTTTGGGAGGATTTGTTTTTAGCCAAAGATAACTAATACAATCCCTAATCTGTCACGCTGGCCCCCAAAGCTCGTGATTGCACTCCATCCCCTCCCCCAGCTTCCCTGGGAGACCCTTTCTCTGCTTCAGGCATGCTATGCGAGCCTCCTTCCAGTCCCTCTACCTCCCTGGCACCATTATGTGCTTTCTATAGGTTGTTTTCTGCTCATCCCCATCCTTCCTATTCATCTTCTGAGCCAATGCTTGAATGTCCCCACCGTTGGTGCCTGGGCAGCTCACTTGGTTAAGCATCCGCCTTTGGCTTAGGTGGGGATCTTGCGGTCGATAGGTTCGAGCCCCGTGTGCGCTCTGTGCTAACAACTCAGAGCCTGGAGCTTGCTTCAGATTCTGCGTCTCCTTCTCTCTCTGTGTCCCTTCCCCACTTCTGCTCGGTCCCTCTTTCTCTCAAAAATAAACATTACAAAAAAAATTTTTTTTTTTTTAAATGTCCCCACTCCTAGGGAAACAGTCCCCTAAGCTCCCCTGACTTGCTGTGGTTCTGCCTTTCCTGGCTCCCTTAAAGCATTTATCAGAATTGTCATCATGTCATTATTTATGTCATCATTTATTGGATGCCTGTCTCCCTCTACTCCTAAGTCACTGAGCACTCTGAGAGCAGGCAATGCATCTGTCTTTGAGGCTGCTAACTCCACAGTGCCCTGGACAGCATCTGGTACATAGTAGGTTCTGAAAAGACATTTGCTGGACAGCTGAGTAAGGTGGGTTCCTGAGAGCTGATTCTGTTGTCATCCTTCTAACTATGAGAGAAGCAGCTTACAGCAAATCTCTAACTGACAGTACGTCAGTACGTTATCCTTAAAGGATGGCACATACACTTTTATTTAAAAAAAAAAAATCTCACTTCCGACAGTGACTCATTTTGTGACCTTGGACTACTTGCCTTCCTTCTCCGAAAAAGGTGGGTAGTGCAATGTTTCTCTTGAAGGCTGGGAACGGTTTCATTTAGAGAGATTTTGGCAAGGTTTTCAAAGCTCTTGAAGTACAATTTTCCTAATATCCAGGTGGTTGTAAGTGATTACGTAAGGGATGAATAGAAATGAGCTATGATTTACCATGTGGATGCTTTGCAGTTATAGGTGTGTGTGTGTGTGTGTGTGTGTGTGTGTGTGTGTGCCTTTTAGTGCTACATTGGTATATACTTGTGTGTGCATTTTTTAGAAAGAAGAATCTGTGTTTGTTCTAGAATGCTCATGAACATCCACAGTATTCCTGCCAATTTGTTTGAAGCTGGATTTGAAGCCGTATTCATTTCAAAGTCACATGTCTCTGTTCATTTCTGATAATAATAAACCAGTATTTACTGAACGCTTGCTGTGTGCCAGGCCTTATGTGAAACCTTTTCCTTTATCGTAACTGATCCTCGCAATTACTTTTGCAAGGCAGGAACTATTATAATTCCCATTTTACAGATGAGGGAACTGAGGTTCAGAGAGGACACACAGCTTCCCTAAGGCCACACCGCTGGCAGAACAGTGGCCAAAATCTGTTTGGCATGCTCTTAACCCTTTGGGAAAATTGTGCCTGTGGATTTGTGATTCCACAAATAAGAAATAGAGGAAGAAATAAAGAAAAAGAGGAACGTGACAAAAATTTCTATTCATTCTGGAGGATTTTGAGCGTACAGGAGCCTTTGGAATAGCATTAGTCTACAATCAGGTGCCTGAGTACTGAGTGGTCTAAATACAGCAGATAAACCAAAGTGATGGATGAAACGTTATTTTCAGTGCACCTGTATTCACGAGATAAGCTCCTGGTGCATCCATCAAATTGCAGTCCAGTTCAAAGCAAAGTCATGTTTGCATAACAAACACAACAGTCTAAACAAAGGCCAGTATTTGGATACAGCTGGATCTCAGGAATGCAGACAAGAGGAGACACCTGCAGCCCACTGGGCCCTGAGCCAGTGCGGGGGCGAGCAACGACAAGGCCAGAGGAGGGGAATTGGGCTCCATTTTGTGATGATACTGATCTCAGCATGACACCGTCCACCCGACCTCCTAATCTAACCAAATATGGCCCATCTTCATTCACTCAATCAGCCATTCAACAGATGGTTTCTGAACACTTACTTGTTCTGTGGCCGGTCCTGGGTACAGAGGACGATAAGGCATGTGTGGTCCTTCTCTGGAGCTTACGGTCTTGTTTGGGAGAGGGATATATGCCATAGGAATATACATGAGATGAACGATTACACAAATCATTATTTAATTATGTGGTGAGAAGAATGGAGTGCTCTGAGAGGGGGTCTGGGGCAACCTGCCTGAGGAAATAATTTCATTTGAAACTTAGAGGCGTTGCCAGAGGAGAGACTATTAAGAGAGCACTAGTGTATTAGTATGTGTGTAATGAATCACCCCAAAACTCAGTGGCTTACAACAACAACAATTATTTAGTCCCCTCTCATGGTGTCTGTGGGTCAGAAATTTGAGAGCAGCTCAGCCAGCCCATTCCCAGGGTCTCTTGTGAGATCTCAGTCAGATAGTGGCTGGGGCTGCCGTCATCTGAAGGGTCGAATGGGGCTGGGAGGGCCTCTCCAACATGGCTCACCCTTGTACCTGGCAAGATGGTACCAGCGGTTGGCCGAGGCCTCGGTTTCTCTTCATGGGACTGCTTGAGTATCCTCATGGCATGAGGGCTGATGTTTCCCCAGAGAGAATGAGCCAAGAGGCCAAAATGGCAGCTGCAAAGCCTTTTATGATTAGTCTCAGAAGTCACAGAGTGTTTCTGTGCCAGATTTTATTGGTCACACAGGGCCAGTCCCACATCATGTTGTGTGTGCTGGGAAATTGGACCACTGGGAGGCATTTTAGAGGCTGGTTACAAATGACAGGTCAACAGAGGTTAAGCTGTGGCATTCCCATACAATGTTTTCCTGTAGCCCTCACAATGGATGGGTGGGTCCTGTCCCTCACCTCTCAAGCCACTGGACCTTCAGTGGGGCACACGCCTTTGCTGCTCACAAGTCAAAATCCCTTCCCCCTGCTGCTAAAGTCTCCCATGTCACTGGACCATGCCACCCACATGCTGTGGTCATTCATTAGCCCAGGGGCCTTCTTCCCTAAAGATTTTAACTCCTGGCTTTAGTTCTCTGCTGTACCACTCCTGCTTTCTTTTTGGTGATTTCGATATCCACAAAAGTGATTCCTCACTATTCTGGCTCCCTACCACCTCCTCTGGGGATCCTGTCTTCCACCCCGTCTCAGCACTCATTCCCATGGTCATACCCTTGACCTTGCCATTATCAAAAGCCACAACTCCATTCTCGCGTCAATTCAGAGCATGCCATCGTATTCGAATTTATCTTCTAGTGCCTCATCTCCAACAATTCTTTGACTCCACCTGGCCCTCTAATTCATCGATCTTACTACCTTTTTATCCTGCTCATAGCTCATTTCCCTCCTCACTCCGCTCAAATGCCGTGACTTCCTCACACACGCCTGTACCAGTCTCCTACTGGTGCTATCACAAATTACCACAGACATAATGGTATTTGTGTACAACACAAACTTATTCTCTTACAGTTCTAGAGGTATGAAATCTGAAGTGGGTCTCATGGGGCTAACGCCAAGCTGTTGGTAGGCCCTAGGGAGCACTCTGTTTCCTTGCCTTTTCTAGCTTCTAGGGGCTTCTAGCCCATATTCTTGGGCTCATTGTCCCTTCTGTCATCTTCAAGTCAGCAATGCTGGGCTGAGTCTTTATACGGCCATTTTTTTAGTTCTTTCTTTTCTGTCTTCCTCTTCCACTTATAAGGACCCCCTGGGATCACATTTGGCCAGTGTGGACTGTACAGGATAATGTTTCCACTTCATGGTCAGCTGATTGCCAATCTTAATTCTATCTGCCACCTCAATATGGGTTTCTTTTTGCCAGGTAATCTAACATATTCAGAGGTTCCAAGGATTAGGATGTGGATATCTTTGGACGGGGGGGGGGGGGGGGGGGGGGGGAGGGGCTTATTCTGCCTCCCACCAGCCCCTCAAGTGCTTTGCCCTTCCCCCAGGTTATGTTACTAACCTGAGCAGAATCCCAAATCTCACTTCATCTGACCGGCCACCTCCTCCGTGTCTGCACCCGTGCCGCTCAGTGTGGCCGGACAAACACAGAAACTGGAGCTCACTCTCCATTCATGACCACTCCTCTCGAGCAAACCTTAGACTGCCAGCCGGTTCTACTATATGTCCCTCGTCCATTCACTCTCCCTCTCTCCGTGATGACTTCACACCTCCTCCTCTCTCTAGACCCCCACGCCTCCTTCCTTGTCCTCACTCTCCGCTGAGGCTCCTTGCTTCCTACTTCCCAAAGAAAATTGGGGCAGTCGGAAGAGAACTTCCTCAGACTCAGCAGCACAGCCACCCACCCACCTGCTCTGTGCTCGCATGCTGGCTTCCCTCTCTCGCTGCTGTGGCGGTGCTGCCTAAATTCAGCCCCCCTGCTGGAGGGAGTGAGCCGACCCCACTCACTTCCTCAGGGTCTTTACTCCCGGAAAGCCCCTGCACTTTCTTCCCAGTGCTCCATTTCCCCCTCTCCTCTCCTTTGGATATTTTTCCATCGGCATGCAAGCATTCTGTCATTTTTCATCTGCTGCAAAACAAAACTAAAATAAAGCCCTCTCTTGATCAGACATCGTCTCTCCATCTTCCCCGCTGTTCTGTGCAGCAAAACTTGAAAACTTGTTTCTTGGGTCCACTTCCTTCCCTCCCACTCTCCGGGATCCGCTCTTATCCGGCCTTGGCTTCCACCACGCTTCTCAAGGTCACCGCTGACTGCCAAGCTGCTAAATCAGTGTCGATTTCCAGTGTTCACCTTACTGAACTCCCGGCTGCATTTGATACATCTGGCCACCGCTTCCTCCGGAACACATGTCTCTACGCCCTCCTTGGTGTCCTGGTCTCTCGACGGCCACTCTCAAGTTGCTTTGCTGAGTCCTCCCCTTCTCCTTGATCTCCGGCGGGGGGTGGTGGTGGTGGAGTGCCTGAATTCCCTGGGTGATCTCATCTGGGCTCTTAGCCCGAAATACCATTTTATAAGCCAGTGACCTCCAAATTCTGTCTGTAGCCTGGACTGCTCTCTGAACTCCAGACTCTTTTCCTATCTTGCATTTGCAGGTCAGATAGATTTCTCAAAATGAAAATGGCCCAAACCAGTGATGGCCAGCCTGCCAGTTGCTCTGGCCAAGAATTTAGCATCAATCTCGACCCCTCTCTTTTCTTCCCGCCTTAAACCAGTCCATCTGCCTCACGTCAGCTCTCCCTCCAAGAACATCTGGGGTCTGACCCCCTCCTCCCTTCCCACCACGCCCATGGCCCCCAATGTGGCCCCGTGTTGTCCCCCCAACACCCCGTTCCTTACTACCCTCTTAACTCTGTCCAGGGTCCTGATCAGTTATTCTCAACACAGGAACCCCTTTAGAAGGTAAATCCAGTCATGTCCCACCCCTACTCAAAGCCCTTTGGGAGTTCCTGTCTCACTTTCTCTGGGTTGCTATAACAAAATGCCACGGACTGGGTGGCTTAGAAACCACAGAAATTTATTTCTCACAGTTCCAGAGGCTGCGAAGTTCAAGATCAAGGCTCGGGAAGATTTAGTGTCTAGTGAGGCCCTGCTTCCTGGTTCACAGAGGACCGCATTCTCATGGTGTCTTCAGTGGTGGAAGAGGAAAGGGAGCTCCCTGGGGTCTCTTTCATGAGGGCACTAATTCCATTCATGAGGGCTCTGGTTTTATGACCTAATCATCTCCCGAAGGCCCCCACCTCCTAACAACATCACACTGGGGATTGAGTTTGAACACGACTTTGGTGGGTAGGGATACAAACATCTAGTCTATAGACTTCCCGTGTTCTACTAAGCCCATGAGCTGCCCCCTCAGCCTGGCTGACCTTACTTCCTATTATTCACTTCTCGATTATTCCCACACTTGCCTCCCTGCTGATCCTCCAGCGGGTCAGGCACACTCCCACCTAGAGGTCTTCCCCCTGGCCATTCCCCTGGCCAGGAATGTTCTTCAGACTCCCCACTCCCTTCATGCTTTCCTCCATGCCTTTGCTCACATGCCACCTTCTCAGAGTGGCTTGTGGACCACCTCATTTGGAACTTCGACCTCCTCCCTTGTACCGGCACTCTCTGCCCTTATTCTCTGCTGTATTTTTCTCCATTGACATGTGTTTCCATCTGTATCAATTTCCTATTGTCACTGTAGCAAGTGGCTACAAACAGGGGTTTAAAACAACACAAATTTATTATCTTATAACTGTGGAGGTCAGACGGCCATGGGGCTGCATTCCTTTTGGAGGCTCTAAGGGATAATCTGTTTCCTTCTCTTTTCCACCTTCTAGAGGCTGCCTAAATCCTGGGCTTGTGACCCCTTCCTCCATCTTCAAAGCCAGCACCACAGCATCTTGTTTACCTTGGGCCCACCTGGATAATCCAGGATAATACCTTCACCTCAAGATTCCTGAATTAATCATATCTGCAAAATCCCTTTTGCCACACAGGGCAAAATATTCACAAATTCACAGGGATGTAGAACATCTTTGGGGCGAGGTGCCTTCGTCAACCTACCCCACCTTCTGATAAACCATATTTTACTTCTGTATTTATCATCTGTCTTCCTGAGGGCAGGATTTAGACCCTTCGAGGAGGGTTTTTGTCTGTATCCTCAGTGCCTAGGACTATCCATGGCTAATCGTAGATGCTCAATAAATATTTCTGTGGCATGAACACTTGCTGTTTTGCCTGTGGCCGTGTTTGCCTGTTCTTGGGATATGTGTCACCAGCAGCAGTGACTGCTGTTTGAAAGCACATGCCACCTGTGGCAGGCAGTGTCCACAGTGCCTCGGGTGGCTTCAAGGAGGGTATTGGGTAGCCCCCCAACCCAGCCAGGTTGATGATGGGAGCTGCATTCCCCTTCCATCAGCCATGTCTTGGCAGGCTGCTTCAGTGCAATTCGATTGAATTCTTTGATGTGTTTTGAGTCCTGAGGTGGAAGGCTCGGTCCCACCCTGCCACACCAGGAGATGTCTAGAAAGAGCCTCTGTCTCCCTCAGATTCAAGCTAGAGAGATTCATCTTCAGTCTTGCACATGGTATTTTGTTACCATGGCAACTGAACTTCTAAAAAAACGGATGTCAAGCAACATGCGGATCTCAGTGCTCATGGCAACCACCGTTCTGCATATTTCAGGGAGAAAATGTGTCCTGCCTTCTTCCTGCCTGTGAGTTGAGGAGGGGGAAGGTGAGCTCAGCAGCACCAGATTTCCTTCCAGAATTGATGAGACACTGAGGTTTTTGGGTTAGAGGCTGGAGCCCTCCCCCAGTGTAAAAGCAGCTCTTTTCTACGAGGTCATATAACCAATGTCTTCCCCTCATCCTTGGAAGGAGCTCTGGCTTCTGTCCCTCCCTTCTTTGATGCTGTTCAAATCCCTGGAGCTTTGCTTGGGTTCTACCAGGGACATACATGGGAACCACTCCCACCCCTATGGGCTGAGGATCTGACAGGTGTAGGCATAACCATTCACCCATTGTTCTATTCATTTGCTCGTTGATTCATTCATGCATTTCCTCAGTAAACATTCCCTAAGACCCTACTATGTGCCAGACTGTGCTGGGGCTGCAGGGGCAAACAGGACACGGTTCAGTGATCTTCATTTTCCAGCCCAGAATCTTACAGAGGAGATAAGTAAACACATAAATTACACAGCAGCTTGAAAGAAAGAGGCGTGCATAAGGCACCAGGAGGAAGGGAGGGCTTAACTCTGGCGTAGATGTAGGTGGGGGTGGAAAGCAAAGAACCCAGCCTTGTGTTAGCTTCTTTTATGGAAAAAATTGGCCAAACCATATTCATTCGAGGAACACTTAAGGAAATACCTCTAACAGCTTTCTCAAAGGCATTTTGGCCACTCCATTATAATGTTTCTGACATCAAGATGTCTTATGATCGATGTATCTATTTAATGAAGTGTTTCTTTCCCTCGTCCCAATAAAATTGACAGTGTGTCTTATAACCAGTAGTGTCTTAGAATCAAGGAAGCACGAGATTTTCACCCTCCCCCCCCTTTTTTTTTGTTTCCAATATTCATTAGTAACCAAGCCTGAGACCTCAGAGAATCTTTCTGGCCTCAGATTCCTGCTCATATTTCCTCCCTGAAGAAATGTAGCCTTTCCCATTAGAAGTAAGGTATGGTTCCGGTTAGAAGGATTTTGAGGGGCTTTCCTGAGTTGGGTGGCAGCTTAGTTAGTGTTTGAGAGCATGGGTTCTGGAGTCAGACTGTGTAAGTTCACGTCACGTCCGGGCTCCATCGCTACCCATCTGGGTGACCCTCTCGAAGCCTCTGCACCCTCATCCGTAAGATCGTTCTATGACATAACTTTATCCTTCTGTTTGCCCAGGCAACACATTTTCATTGAGCGTCCACTATATGTCAGGCACTGCTGAAGAGCTGGGGGTGCAGAAGTGGACAAAACATAAAATCTCTGCCCCTTGTGAGCTTACATTTTGCTGGGACAGACCAATGATAAACATACGCATTATTAAAATATAATTTAGTAGGTGGTGGCAATTATATTTTCCCTGAAGAAAAATAAAGCAGGGAAGTGGGTAGGGACAGCTAATGCCAGGGAGTTAGGATTGGCAGTTGAGATTAGGTTTTGTTGGGAGTAACAAAAAAGCCAAAGCAAAAGTGTCTTAAAAAAGAGAAAAGTTCCCTTCTCTGTGATGCATATAAGAAGTCCAGAGTGGCTTTATAGCCACTGGGGGACCTAGGTCCCACTTGTGTTATTGCTGTGCTGTCCTCAACACCTAGCTTCTCCCTCATGATCCAGTATGGCTGCTGGAGTTCTGGCTCACTTGACTATATTCCAGCCAGCAGGAGCAAAGGAGGGAGTACAGGAGGATGTGCCTCTTTCTAGAATCAGGCTGTGTCTTGTGATCAATGTATATATTTCATGAAGTGTTTCTTTCCCTACTCTTTAAAAAAATTTTTTTTAATGTTTATTAATTTTTTGAGAGAGAGAGAGAGTGAACAGGGGAGGAGCAGTGAGATAGGGGGACAGAATCAGAAGCAGGCTCCAGGCTCTGAGCTATCAGCACAGCACAGAGCCTGACGTGGGGCTTGAACTCACAAGCTGTGAGATCTTGACCTGAGCTGAAGTCGGATGCTCAACCGACTGAGCCACCCAGGCACCCCTCCCTACTGTTGATTAAATTGATGCTGTGTTGTTGAGAACATTCCCTAGAAGTTTGATGTGACACTTCCCTTTCCTCTCCTTTGTCCAGAACTTAGTTGCTTAGATGGTTATACTGCTGCAAGGAGGGCTGGGAAATGTAGTTTTTATATGCCCAGCTAAAACTGAGGGCTTTTATGACAAGGAAAGAAAGGATGGGACAAATATTGGGGTGCAGTTAGCTGTCTCTGCCACACGTTGTCACACAGATTTGATTAGATGATGAATACAAAGGATTTGGCATAGAATAAGCACTCTGTAAATACTAGCTGTATTTCAATACAAAGTTTTCTCAATATATGTGTACCTGGGAGCTATTTGTACATGGTAAACATTGAGTAGAGGGAAAAATGAGTAGAGGTAAAGGGTCAGGTCTCAAGTGACTGACCCATGGCCACAGGACTGAAAGGTGGGCATTGAGTGGGTCTGCCTGGGAAAGAGCAGGGAGTCATATGGGGTAAAGGTGTGTCAGGCATGACTCTCAGGAAGTCCTCTGAGTTCCTGGGGACCATGTGTCCCACAAGATGCCATAGTAGGTGGGCACAGAAGATGTGGCCGGTGAGTGCTGGCCACTGGCTTCTGCGGTCCTCTCCAGCACATGGGCCTTGTTACCTCTTGTCCCGGCCTGAAAGGTGGTGGCCACACAGTTTGGTGGCTTTTCAGAGTGGTTTCTCTCATTCTGACATGCTTCTGCTCTGTCAAAAAGTCCTTGCTATTGACTGATTATAGAGTTCAGACTCCACCAAGCAGTAGGCTTTGATACAAATGTATTAAAGTAATTAATTAAAGGACCTCGCTGATCTGCTCTGATTTATTTTTTCTAGCCTTTTCCCCCACCACCTCTTCCTCCCCGCCCCCCCCCCCCCCCCCCACCGTGGAATCTCTTCTTCTGTAACTCAATCGTTGCATTTTTTGAGAAACCTTGGATTATCAAACTGTTATTTAAAAATAATTGTTTCAATGGAAAAAACAAACAAACAAGAGCTAGAATGTTTCAGACTTTAAATGCTAGGAGTTTGTGGGCTCATCTGATCCTTTTCTGGTCTCAACCTGCATCCCCTGGACCATAGGAATGAATACATGTCCTAGATTAGGCAATCATATTATCCCACCCCTTGGCCACAGTGTTTGGTCCAGGCATGGACATGTGACCCAAGGTAACCAATGTGAGGTCTTCCCTGAGATTTTTCCTGAGTGAAACTATTGGGAAACTCTCCCAGTGCCCCCTCCCATTTTGCTTGCAAGATAAGGGGCTTAACTTGGTGCTGCTTGCAACTATGATGTAATTATAAGGAGAAGGACTAATGGTAGTAGGACAGATGAAACAAAAAGGCAGAGAAAGGCAGAGGAGAGGAGGAAGGAGGAGGTGGAAGAGGGGAAGGGGAGAAGAGAAGAGAATGAATAAATACGGGTGCATTTGATTGAGTCCTAGATCCATGTGCCCTATAGGCGGCCTTCACCACTGTACCTTTCCTAGTTAGAATATTGTTTTGTAAATAATTTTTCCTTTTTGGCTCAAGCTAGTTTGAGTTGAGCCAGAGCTGGGACCAGAGCAAGGCGAGCTTGCTTGTATGAACCTGAGAATGAGTGCCTCCTTAAATTTGTATCCTAGAGTGCTCACTGGCTGCACCTCTGTCTCGGCCCTCAGCTGAGTTTCACTGACTTGTAACTAAGTGAATTTTTGCCCCATATAAACTCTACTTGTATGTTGTAATTGCAGGTTAAAAACGTTATATTAGTTGATCACATTGGCCAAATACGTCTACATATTAATGAGCACATCCTGAAGAACCTCGACGACTGGATCAAAGCCAGCAGGCTTCTAGGCTAAGAAAGCAAACTATAGCCCATTCCACAACCGCCAAGGACTGGCTGGGCTGTAACACAAGCTATTATGCCAAGAATGCAGTTGTGTTGGTTATAACTTGGTCAGCTATCATTTGTAAATTTCTCAGAGCTCTTGTCGCTCTGACTTGTCCTATGGCTGGGAGAGTGGACACTAATTCGTCTCCCCTTCTTTGGGTAACAGTGCCTAGTGCGGTGTTTGTTGCATAGAAGGCACTCAGTAGATATTTCTTGGATGGAACTGAACAGCACTCTGATCTCTGGCCAGTCCTCACGCCACAACACATCTAAGAGTGGCTACGGCATTCCTTCTTCCCTGACCTCAGTGATTAGCTCATGGATGGATGTGTGACCCAGGGAAGTCCACGGGACTTGAATCCCTGGACCTTTGTTGAAACCACTAGGAAAGAGAAGTCCTCTTCCACTGGGACTGCAAAGCTGTGAGGATGTGGGTCTGGGGCAATGAGTGACCATTTTACGACCTGGGGAATGACTGTCTAAGAATAGAACAGAAGAGGGGTGCCTGGGTGGCTCAGTCGGTTAAGCGGCCGGCTTCAGCTCAGGTCATGATCTCGCGGTCCGTGAGTTCGAGCCCCGCGTCGGGCTCTGTGCTGACAGCTCGGAGCCTGGAACCTGCTTCGGATTCTGTGTCTCCCTCTCTCTCTAGCCCTCCCCTGTTTGCACTCCGTCTCTCTCTGTCTTCCAAAAATGAATAAATGTTTAAAAAAATTAAAAACAAAAAGAATGGAACAGAGGAAAGAGAGAAAGGTGAGTCCTGATGACATGACTTGAGTCCTGGATCCAACCAACCCTGAACATTTCAGTTATTTGACCCAATGCATTCTATTTTTTGTGAAAACATGTTAGAGTTGAGCTTCTGCACTTGTCCCTGAAAACGCCCTCATTCCTGTAGTTGTTTTTTTTTTTTTTTTAATCTGTGTATCTGTTAGGATGCTCTTGGTGGTAGTACTTACCAATGGCCAATTCACTGGGATTACACAATAAGCTTTATTATCCCATTGACAAGAAATTCAGGGATGGAACACCTTCAGGCACAGTTTGATCAAAGTTCCGGCTCTGCTTCTCTATGATTTTCTTGGATTTTTCCCTGCTCCACATATTGGTCTTTGTGGCAGCAAGAGGGCTTCAACAGGTGCATCACACCCACATCCGCCCGTCAGAGGCAGAAAAGGGACCAGCTCTTTCAGCTTGTGCTTCTTAAGAGCAACTCTTCTGAGGCCCCTCAACAGACCTTCTCTCCCAGCTCATTGGCTAGGACTGGGTCATGTGCTCCTTCCTAAGCTAATCCCTGGCGAGGGGACCAGGGCCACCGTGATTGGCTGGGGCCAAAGCCAAGGTCCTCCTCTTGCAACACGTGGTTCCACAGAGGGTCCTACATTTATCTCTTCCCCTCCGGTGCTTATGATCTGTTTCCTCTTCAGGGTCTGTCCCTTCTGCTTCACACATAGGCAACTTCCTCCCATCTTGTACTCTTTTTAGCCACCGTAATGTTACTCTGCTTCCCTCCGTTAGAGTTAGGTGTGCTCAGGGGTGGCAGAACTCAAAGGAAGTTTCCGAGGTGTGCAGAGGAGCTCAATGTTCAGCCTCTTCCTCAGGATGGTCACAGCTTCGGGATGGCAGAACCAGGGCCAAGAAGGGGAAGGTGCCAGAGACACAGATGGCTGCCAATAGACTGCCGTGAGGTAGTGAGTTCTCCACCAAAGGAATTATTCAAGTAAAGGCTGGATGACCCTCTCTGAGTCAGTATAGAAGGACTTTTTCTACTGGGAGTGAGCTTGGAATGGGTTTGCTCATTCTTTTATTTATTCAACAAGTATTTATTGAACACCTACTAAATACCAGTTCCTGGGCTAGATGCTGAGAATGCAGCAGGTAACAAGACAGCTACAGCTTCTGGGCTCATTCAGCTTAAAATTTAGCAGGAGAGACGGACCTTAAATGAGTCATTATACATGTATGTATACAATAAAAAAAAATTTAAACGTTTATTCAGTTTTTGAGAGAAAAAGAGAGACAGAGCATGAGCAGGGGAGGGGCAGAGAGAGGGAGACACAGAATCTGAAGCAGGCTCCGGGCTCTGAGCTGTCAGCACAGAGCCCAACACGGGGGTCGAACTCACGAACCATGAGATTATGACCTGAGCTGAAGTTGGATGCTTAACCGACTGAGCCACCCAGGGGCCCCCTATACATGCACATACATAACTGCAGGTATGGTAGGCGGCCCCCAAAGTCCCCCTTTGAATCCAAGGTGGATGACTCTGTGTGCACACTGCTTAGCTGAGTGCCTGGCGCATAGTAGGTATTCAGTGAATGTCACTGCTATTGTTACTGCCTAACCGTAGAAACCCTACGGCAATGTTTTCCTCCTCTGGGCCTCTGTATCATCTGTATCTGTGTGTTACTCATTTGCCATTTGGCCACATTTGATTTTCTTATTAAACTTTTAATGTAAACCGTTTATCTTGTGACCACAGCAAATCTTCCCCCCCAGAAACTGCTTGGGCACTTGGGTGGCTCAGTTGGTTGAGCGTCCGACTCTTGATTTCCACTCGGGTCACGATCCTGTGGTTCCTGAGATTGAGCCCCATGTGGGGCTTTGCGCTGTCAGCGAGGAGCCTGCTTGGGATTCTCCCTCTCTCCTTCTCTCTCTTGCCCCTCCCTCACTTGCGCACACATTCTCTCTCTCTCAAAATCAATATTAAAAAAAGAAACGACAACAGTAACCTAGCAAATGATGACAAACAGATTCAACTAGTTAACAAAACTAGAATTGTTCAAATTTATGAACTCCTTGACTGCATTTGGCAAGCCAAGAACACAAACAGTAATTAAAAGGAGAATGATTCCTAACCTGTCCGTAGCAGTTTCCCACACATCTGCTTATGTGGGCTGACAGCAGTTACCTGCCTTTCTGGCTAAGAAAACACAGGCTCAGAATGGGGAAATGGTTTGTCCTGGGGAGGAGAATGTTTCTTTCTCGAATTTTTAAGTAGCTCGAATAGAATCCCAGCTGGAAGAAAATCTGGGGGATCATCTACTTCTGGGTTCCCATTTTACAGATGAGAAGCAGGTTCAGGAAGGGGCTGGGACTTGCCCTGCTGGTAAATGGCAGAGCCTAGGGCTCAAGCTTGCCTAATCCTCCTTTTCCAATACCCAGGTGCTGGTCCTTCCAACTGGGCAAGGGGTGCCATTAACAACTGAGGCGGCTCCTGAACTTCCCAGGTGAGGCTGGGGGTGAAAGTAACAACAGGTGAGGGTCACAGGACCTGCTGGGAAATAACAAGACTGAGGCATAGTCGAGCGCCTGGATACAGCCCAGCGTGGGGCCACAGTTAGCCTGAGTGCTCCCCTTAAATCTCCAGATCCTCCCTTTTCCTTTTCTCCCCTCCCTACATCCCAGTTCCTTTCATTCTCGAGCTTTTCACCTACTGCTTCTTGTGCTCCTCGCGCCTCCTTGTGGCTAAAAGTATCCACTGCAGCACTGACTGCACCTGTTCCTGGGAAAATGCTGGAAAATCATGGAATGTGGAGGTCGAAGGACGTTTGGATATCGTTTCACAAATAATTTCCATCTTTTTCCGGAGTAATAAAACCAACCTGAGTCAGGATTAGCGCTCAGGAGTCCTGGTTCCTAGACGATTTCCCCAAATGGGCTGTCATTGACTAAATCTTTGAGTGGGAGTAACTTGTGGGATTCAGGGTCGGACATGACCGACCAATCACTAAGTTGTTTTCAGGGCCAACGATATGAATGAAGTGAAAGCCGGTATAGTTTAGTGCTTAAGCACGTAGATCTGGAGAACGATGAAGTTGGATAAACCCTGCCACATCACCTCCCTGAGCCTCAGTGTCCTCATCTGAAAATGGGGAGGAAGATGGTATATAACCACTTTACTAGCATGAGACAGCACACAGAAAGCCCAGCGCCTGGAGCATCATATATGCAGAATAAATTGTAGGCCTACATGTAAACCTGAAAACTATAAAACTCTGGGGAGAAGCCAGGAGAAAATCTTTGTGATCTTAGGTTAGGTAAAGATTTCTTAGATGCGACACAGAAAACATGGTCCGTAGAAGAAAAAAAATTGATACATTGGACTTCATAAAAGTCAGCTGCTACTGCTCCCCAAAAGACAATTTAAGAGAATAAGTCAAGACATGATATTGAAGAAAATATTTATGGGGCACCTGGTTGGCTCAGTCCATGTGACTCTTGATCTCAGGGTTGTGAGTTTGAGCCCCACGATGGGTGTAGAGATTACTTAAAATCATTTTTTTAAAGAAAATATTTACAAATCACATATTTGATAAAGGACTTATATCCAAAATATATAAAGAACTCTCAATAATTAGAAAGTAATACAGCCCAACAGGGGTGCCTGGGTGGCTCAGTTGGTTGGGCGTCTGACTTCAGCTCAGGTCACGATCTCACAGATCATGGGTTCGAGCCCCACGTCAGGCTCTGTGCTGTCAGTGCAGAGCCCGCTTCAGATCCTGTGTGTGTCTCTCTCTCTGCCTCTCTAGCCCTACCCTGCTCGCTCCTGTGCACGCTCCCTCTCTTTCTCTCTCAAAAATAAATTAAAAAGAAAACATTAAAAAGAAAGAAAGCCATACAGCCCAACCAAAAAAAGAAATGGGAGGAAGATTTGAGCAGACACTTCACCCACGAATATAGACACGTGGCATATAAACACATAAAAATCTTCAACATTATTAGTCATTAGAGAAATACAAATTATAACCATGATGAAATGTATTACACACCTATTAGAATGTTTACAATCAAAAGGCTGATCGTTCCAAATGTTGGTGAGGGTGTGGAAGATCTGGAACTCACATACACCGCTGGTGGGAACATAGTGTTTCGAACAAGTGTTTCGAAGTTTCTTAAACAGTTGCATGTTTATTTACCATATGACCTGACATCCCAGTCCCAGAGCGGTGAAAGCTTATGTCCATACAAATGCTTGAGCGTGAATGTTCAAAGCAACCTTATTTGTAATAGTTGAAAACTAGAGACAGCCCAAATGTTATCAACAGGTCAACGGATAAACAAATTGTGGTGTATCTACATAATGGAATACTATCCGGCAAGAAGAAAAGGATGAACTATTATTAATATGTGCAACAACATTGTTGAACCTCAAAATAATGATTCTGAGTGTAGGAAGCCAGAGAAGGGAGAGTATATGCTGCATGAGTCCATTTATATAAGATTTCAGAAAACACAAACTAATTTATAGTGACACAAAGCAGATCAGTGGTTTCCTGGGGATGAAGCAGTGGTGGGGCAGAAGAGAGGGATCGCCAAGAGATATTAGGAAACTTTCTGGGGTGATGGATATGTTTACTCTCTTAATTGTGGTAAGGGTTTCATGGGTCTGTACAGATGTCAAAACTAAGTTTATTGTATGTCAATAAAGCTGTTTAAAAAAAGAAAATTACAGTTCATAACATAGTATGTTGAGGAGTTTCAAAGTGAAGTTGTGACAGATCAGTCCCCATCTAGAGACTGATACTTCTCCTGTGATTTGCGGTGCTGGTGAGGCCAAGCCCTAAGCACTCTATCCTCACAGGCCATTTTGCTTTCCAGAAGATCTCCCATCTTTGTGCTGGAACCTTTGGTCAGTCAATGGTGAGTAGGTGCCCTGGCCCAAAGGAAACTGAGAGAAAGGAAACCCATTGGGCGTCCACTACCCCTCCCACCCCCTACTGTGGGTGCAACCTCTTTTGGGAAATCCTCGAAACCTACATCCTTCCATGAGCTTCTGATGGCAGCATCCTCAGAAATGGACTGCGAACCATCTTGCTGACCTCCAGACAACTTGGTCCCTCCCTCTTCATCAGACTTTTCACGAACTGCCTTGAATTGATCTTTCAGACGCTTGCCCATGTTTTCTTTCCTTTTTCCTTTTTATATTTCAAGTTTTTACTTAAATTCATTAGTTAACATACAGTGTAATATTAGTTTCAGCTATACCATCTAGTGATTCAACACTTCCATACAATACCTGGTCCTCATTGCAACAAATACCCTCCTTAATCCCCATCACCAGTTTATTCATTCCCCCCCCTCCCCACCCCTCTGGTAACCATCAGTTTGTTCTCTATAGTTAAGAGTCTGTTTCTTGGTTTGCCCGCCTCTCCCCCGCCCATGCTTATTTGTTTTGTTTTTTAAATTCCACATACGAGTGAAATCATACGGTATTTCTCTTCCTCTGCTGACTTCTGACCTACTTAGCAAAATACTCTCTAGCTCCATCCATTTTGTTGCGAATGGCAAGATTTCATTCTTTATTTATGGCTGAGTAATATTCCATCGTGTGTGTATATATATATATATACACACATGTATGTATATATGTGTGTGTACATATATGTATATATATGTACGTGTATACACACACTATATCTTCTGTCTTTATCCATTCATCAGTTGATGGACACAGGCTAGTTCCATAGTTTGGCTATTGTAGATAATGCTGCTATAAACATTGGGGTGTCTGTATCCCTTTGAGTTAGGATTTTTGTGGTCTTTGGGTAAATACCTAGTATTGTAATTGCTGGATTGTAGGGTAGTTCTATTTTTAACCTGAAGAAATGTTTAAACCTGAGCATTTTTGCGCTAGGTTTGATGAAGGATGGGCAGTTGTGGAGAAGTGTGATAGGACAAAGGATATGAGGTAAGTGTAGTTAACTGGGGGAAATTTAGCAAGGCTTGTTTGTTATGATTCTTTTCTTTTTAAAAACTTATTAATTAATTTTTTAACTTACATCCAAGTTAGTTAGCATATAGTACAACAATGATTTCAGGAGTAGATTGCTTAATGCCCCTTACCCATTTAGCCCATCCCGCCTCTCACAACCCCTCCAGTAACCCTCAGTTTGTTCTCCATATTCAAGAGTCTCTTACGTTTTGTCCCCCCTCCCTGTTTTTATATACTTTTTGCTTCCCTTCCCTTGTGTTCATCTGTTTTGTATCTTAAATTCCTCATATAAGTGAAGTCATATGATATTGTCTTTCTCTGACTAATTTCGCTTAGCATAATACCCTCTAGTCCCATCCATGTAGTTGCAAATGGCAAGATTTCATTCTTTTTGATTGCTGAGTAATACTCCACAGTGTATATATAATACACACACACACACACACACACACACACACACACGCACACACACAGCACATCTTCTTTATCCATTCATCCATCGATGGACATTTGGGCTCTTTCCATACTTTGGCTATTGTCGATAGTGTTGCTGTAAACATTGGGGTGCATGTGCCCCTTGGAAACAGCATACCTGTATCCCTTGGATAAACACCTAGTAGTGCAATTGCTGGGTCGTAGGGTAGTTCTATTTTTAATTTTTTGAGGAACCTCCATATTGTTTTCCAGAGTGGTTGCACCAATTTGCATTCCTACCAGCAGTGCAAAAGAGATCCTCTTTCTCCATATCCTCGCCAACATCTGTTGTTGCTTAAGTTGTTAATGTTAGCCCTTCTGACAGGTGTGAGGTGGTATCTCATTGTGGTTTTGATTCGTATTTCCCTGATGATGGGTGATGTTGAGCATTTTTTCATGTGTCGATTGGCCATCTGGATGTTTTCTTTGGAGAAGTGTCTATTCATGTCTTTTGCCCATTTCTTCACTGGATTATTTGTTTTTTTGGGTGTTGAGTTTGATAAGTTCTTTATAGATTTTGGATACTAACCCTTTATCTGATATGTCGTTTGCAAATATCTTCTCCCATTCTGTCGGTTGCCTTTTAGTTTTGCTGATTGTTTCCTTCGCTGTGCAGAAGCTTTTTATTTTGATGAGGTCCCAGTAGTTCATTTTTGCTTTTGTTTCCCTTGCCTCCAGAGTCATGTTGAGTAAGAAGTTGCTGCGGCCAAGATCAAAGACGTTTTTGCCTGCTTTCTCCTCGAGGATTTTGATGCCTTCCTGTCTTACGTTTAGGTCTTTCATCCATTTTGAGTTTATTTTTGTGTCTGGTGCAACAAAGTGGTCCAGGTTCATTCTTCTGCATGTCGCTGTCCAGTTTTCCCAGCACCACTTGCTGAAGAGACTGTCTTTATTCCATTGGATATTCTTTCCTGCTTTGTCAAAGATTAGTTGGCCATACGTTTGTGGGTCCATTTCTGGGTTCTCTATTATGTTCCATTGGTCTGAGTGTCTGTTCTTGTGCCAGTACCATACTGTCTTGATGATTACAGCTTTGTAGTATAGCTTGAAGTCCGGGATTTTGATGCCTCCAGTATTTGGTTTTCTTTTTCAAGATTGCTTTAGCTACTCAGGGTCTTGTCTGGTTCCATAGAAATTTTAGGATTGTTTGTCCTAGCTCTGCAAAGAATGCTGGTGTTATTTTGATAGGGATTGCTGCCCCATGCTTTCTACTAGATCAACATATTTCCTTTTTGCCATGGCTGTTGGGAAGCTCACAGTCAAGGATGGTGTCCACTTGTAACGATTAACTCATTCTAGGGGCCTAGTAACAGGTCGTTTCTTGCTTCCTTTAGCTGATTTTTGTTATTGATTGATTGCCTTTTAAAGATTATTTATTTATTTATTTTTGAGACAGAAAAAGAGAGTGAGCGAAGAGGGCAGAGGAAGAGGGAGAATCTCAAGCAGGTTGCGTGCTGTCAGCACAGAGCCCGATGCCGGGCTCGAACCCATGAACTCTGAGATCATGACCTGAGCTAAAACCAAGAGTCAACGCTCAACTGACTGAGCCACCCAGGTGCCCCTAAGTGATTGATTTCTATATTTGTTTTTTATATAACTGTTCTTTGGTATGTTCTATCTTAGGAAGTCATCTCAGATTATTTACCCCAACAGGTGTAGTTTCAATCATCGTGAAAAGAAGAAAAAGTCTCCTGTACTCTGCGAGAGGTTAGGGGGCATGCCCTGTACATTATCCTCGTGACCCACCGTATCTGGGAGAGTACATACATGCGGAAAATGCTCATTAAAAATATGCTAAATACATTATATAATTCCTAATACTTATGATGTTCGTGGCTCTCCCCATGGAAAGTTCTGTAAGGAGACTGAATGACAATGGGATGTGAATCTTTTCTATTTCCTGTCTCCTGTGGCACCTGTCTGGTAACATCAGTGCAGCGGCTAATATGCCAGTTTTCCTTTTATTTGGTGCCTGGACTCTGCTAAATGCCTCACTGGACGGACAGCCTAAGAGGCTCACAGAGAACTGTTGCTCCTCTAAGAGGAAATCAATGACAGAAGTCTGGTGCTCACTGTTTCCAGTGGTGGCAGTGTCCTTGGTAACCCATCTCTCTCAGGTTTGCCCCCCAACTCCCACCTCCCAGAGTCTCCGCCTGGTGCGTTATGAACTTAACTCACTCTCTTGAAATCAGAGGCTCATCTTTACGTCGTGATTCAATGAGGACAGCCATTCTGAGCTGGGAATGGCTCCCTAGGGACATCTGGCTGCAGCCGAAACTGCCCATCTCTCAATCGTTCCTAACAAGATCCACATCATGCACATTTCAAAATGGCCCAATAGGACTGTGCTCAGCATGGCTAATGAAGGATTTTAGCCTTTGGCAAAGAAATGGCAGGGTTGGTTAAGATCAAACTGTTTCATTTAAGACTGATGGTCTTTTAACAAGCTCCCAAGGAACCCATGAAAGGGTCTGTAGAATAAAGCAAATAATCAGAACCCATAAACAAGGACCCTTTAGTGGAGGCGCCACACCTGTTTGCGTTTTTACATTCCCTTTTTTGTTCTTCCCCCTGCTGTGTGCTAAGGGTATAGGGATTTTGATGATGAAAAAGAAAAAAAAACCCAAAACCAGATTAGATCATGTGCTGCTGGTTCTCAGCCAGCTTTACTAGATTGCATCTCCCAAATGAAGAAGTTGAAATTTTTGTTTTGACATTTAGGAGCTTACAGGACCTGACTGCCACCTTCCTTTTTAATTACTTGCTCCCCGTTCTCTGTCATCACGTGTCCTGGGCTCGGGCTGTCCCAGCCAGCTCTTGGTAGCTTTGCACTTTTTGCTTATTTTCCTTCCTCTGCATGAAGGCTTTCCTACTCCCACCTCCCCACTCCACCCTCCGTCATGTTTACAGAACTCAAATTCCTTCCCTAGTGAGGAGAGGAAGCTGCACCTCCCTATGCGGGCGGAGTTTTGCTTGCCCTAATTCCATTGGGCCCGGATAGCAGATAACTGTCCATTTCTGCTTCTCCCCAAGACCCTACACTGCCAGAGGGCAGAGCCTGGGTATATACGGTTGTATCTTCTAGTGCCCAGCCAGAGCCTCGGATGCAGGAGGCTCTCATAATCATGGGTTGTGGAGCGGCGTGTTCTTCTTGTTCTTTTTAAAATCAAGTTTTATTAGTTCAAAACATGCCATACGTTCATGCTCAAAAGGTACAAAAGAGTCAAAAGTCACCCTTTTCTCTAGCCACCAGATTCCTTTCTATGTAAACAACCAATATCATCAGCTTTTTATGAATGTTTCTAGATATATGTAAACATATATATTTCCCCCTCCTTTTTAAAAAAGTTTATTTGAGAGAGAGAGAGAGCACGTGCGCGAGTGGGGGAGGAACAGAGAGAGAGAGAATCCTAAGCAGGCTTCATGCTATCAGTGCAGAGCCCAACATGGGGCTTGAACCCACAAACTGTGAGATCATGACCGAGCTGAGATGAAGAGTAGGATGCTTAACTGACTGAGTCACCCGGGCGCTCCCTCCCTCCTTTTTGAAATAAATGGGATCATACTTAAACAGGTTTGCACTTTGCGTTTTCACATTACTATGCTCATATACACCTACTTAAAAAAATTTTTTTAATGTTTATTTTTTAGAGAGACAGAGACAGAGCATGAGCGGGGCAGGTGCAGAATGAGAGAGGGTGGGACAGAATCCGAAGCAGGCTCCAGGCTCTGAGCTGTCAGCACAGAGCCTGACGCGGGGCTCGAACTCACAAGCTGTGAGATCATGACCTGAGTCGAAGTCGGACACTCCGCTGACTGAGCCACCCAGGTGCCCCCCCGTATACACCTATTTTTAAAACTTACTTAACCAATTAACTATTGATAATGTTGACATTGTTTTTATTCTTATTAAAAACAATGCTGCAATGAATAATCGTGTATATTTGTCATGTTCAGATGTGTAAGAATTTATGTAGGGAGAATTTCTGGAGGTGGAATTTCTAGGCCAATGGGTGTGGGCACTTTTACTCTTGATCATCATTGCCTAATTGTTAATTATAAGGAATGTGCAGTTTCACACCCATCAGCAATATATGACAGCCTCTGTCCCTGCACCTTTGCCAACACAATGTGTTATTAACTTTTGGGCAAGTTCCATTAAAAAAATTAAAGTTAGACTTCATTTTAAGTGTACATGCATGTGACAAATTCACGATCACCTCTTGGATTGAAAATCATCAAAAGTATCTGGGGATGTTAACAATCTGGAGATTCTAACCCCATGTTCTTGGTTAGACTCCAAGTAATTCTTGGTTGACTCCAAGGATAATTAAGGAATGTGGTCGAAAATGTCGTGGATAGCCAATTTCTTTAGTAAAGAGGTTTTATTTTTGTGGCGAAATTTACAGATTTTAGATGCATTTTACATATTAATTTTGACCCGTGGGTACCTTCCTACATTTTCAAGAATTTAAAGCATAACCTGTAGGAGCTAGCTTGATGAACACACGGATGTTTTGGGTAAGATTTTGTGTATCTTCTGATTATTTTATTTTTTTTTAAATTTTTTTTTTCAACGTTTATTTATTTTTGGGACAGAGAGAGACAGAGCATGAACGGGGGAGGGGCAGAGAGAGAGGGAGACACAGAATCGGAAACAGGCTCCAGGCTCTGAGCCATCAGCCCAGAGCCCGACGCGGGGCTCGAACTCACTGGACCGCGAGATCGTGACCTGGCTGAAGTCGGACGCTTAACCGACTGCGCCACCCAGGCGCCCCTCTTCTGATTATTTTAGTTAAGAGATCACTAAAGAGGTCAGAAGATAGTCTGGAAGCTGTTCTATAGTCGTCTTGTGAGGATTAAATGGCATGTCCGTAATACTTCTGTCACAGTACCCGACACATAACAGGCACTCAACAAAATAGCTGTAACTATTAGTTAACAAATATGTTGTTGTAGGAGTGATGCCAGATTAAAGGGCTACTTTGGTGGTATAATCTGCCCTCTTGGAGGTTAAGGGCTCTGGAGTGTGATGAATTCCTCTCTAGCACTCATTAGCAGTGTGACTTTGTGCATATTCCCTAACTTCCCCGGCCTCAGTTTTCGCGTCTGTAAAGTGGAAGAATAAAATCCAAGGCTCAAGGTTTGCCATAAGCTTAAATGTGCAATACTCCTAAGTGCCTGCTAACACTCGTCCTCTTCTTTCTTCTCAATCTACTGACTGGAGCCATCCAAGAACCCATCAAACAACCCAGTAAGCCCAGGAAACCAGAGGGATCGAGACCAGGGCGCCGCGAGCACGTCAACTGTGGCCGGTGCGCCGCGCGTCCAAGCGGAAGAAGGGTCAGGAGCGACAAGCCGTCGCCGAGCTCCCCCAAACCATCCCGCTCCTCCCCTCCGCGAAGTAGACCCCGCCGCCGTGCAGGCTGCCGTGCAGGCCGCCGCAGCCGGACGATCACCCCGGCGACGCCGCCTTCCGGTCTGCTTGGCCCCGCCCACTTCCGGTGCCGGCGCCGCGCGTCATCGCCTGGGGACCGAGAGCCGGTCTCGCGAAGGGCGGTGCGGGGGCGCGGTCCCGGTGGAGGGCGGCGGAGCTCCGGGGGCGCGCGGCCTGACCTCGGCGTCGCCACCGGCACGCGGCCATGGAGAGCGGAGGGCGGCCCTCGCTGGGCCAGTTCATCCTCCTGGGCGCCAGCTCTGTCGTCACCGCCGTCCTGTACTCCGTGTACCGGCAGAAGGCCCAGGTCGCCCAAGAGCTCAAGGTCAGTGCTGGAGCCAGCCTGGCCTCAGCCGGGTCACCCCTGCCCCCGGTCCTGGTGAGCCCACGGTTCGCCTTGGGCCGCTCCAGCGTCGGAAACTTGGCCAGAGGGGAAACCGGCCCTGACAGGTGTCGCTCCGCCAGTCCCTGGAAGGGCTAGGACCGGAATTCGGGTTTCGTAATAACCGTTTCACTGCCCCCTTTCCTCCGAAGCCCCTCTCATTACTCGGAATCTCGATTTCATGACTTTATTCGACAACTATTTGTTGACCACCGACTCTGCTCCAGGCCCTCGGGGACCAAAGTCCCTACCCTCACGGAGATCGCCTTCTGGTACAAGCAGACAGACAGTAACAAGTACATCAGATGGCATGACAGATGGGGAGAAAAATACTACAAAATAATGTGGTGAAGAGAGGAAATGCAGTGCTGGAGAAAGGGAGGTTTGCTATTTTAAATAAGGTGACATTTAGCAGAGCCCAGGAGGAGGTGAGGGAGACCGTGCAGGTGTCTAGGGGAAGAACAATTCAGATGGAGGCGATAGCAAGTGCAGAAACCCTAGACTTTGCCCATTTATGTAACTACTCAGTTCCTTGCATCTACAGACTCTTCCTTTTTAATATTTTAGTTATTTTAAAAATAACTCTTCCTTGGGCTGCCCTTTACAGCTTAGCACCTTCTCATCTTTTTTTTTTTTTTTTTTTTTTCTTCACGATAATTTTTTGAGGTAGAGAAAATGACAGTTCCCTCCAGATTGCAAAGCAGGAAATTGAGAGTCAGAGGAAAGGTCTTACAGCTGGTCTGGTTGGAACTTAACGTGAGGTCTTTTGATTCCAAGTGTGGGATTTTTTTTTTTTTTTTTTCTGATTGACCACATTGCTTTATTGTGAATGTCTGGCCCATGAGAGATGGACCTCTTTAGGTCGGAGGCAGGGTCTCATTTGTGCTTTGTCTTTCTTTCCTTCTAGGTTCTAACTCCGTGCTTGACGAGTGATAGATGCTCAGTAGATGTTTGTCGATTCCTTTTGGCTGAAATGTCCCAATATCGCAGTTAGGGCTTAACTTGACATTTATCTGAAGAAGGCTTCCTAAACCAGACTCAGCTCATTATCATCATATCGTTTTCAGTGGAATCCCTGCTATCGAGGGGAGTGTTGGAATCCATCTGAAATGAACTGGGTTACCACGCAGTTGGATTTGTGGTGCATATGGCCTCCTCGTGAGATTCCAGCTGCCCAGTTGTTTTTCTGATTATAAATAAGTCACTCCTGAAGTGATTGGCTAGGAGTGTAACTGATAACTTCACTTGCTGCCTCTCAAAGTCAGAAATCAGGTTGGCATCAGGCTGGCTGAATGTGGGAGCTTTGAAACCGTGAACTCTCCAGGATCCGTTTTCGAAAAGTCTTGCCAGTTAGTTCCCAAATGAGGATGAAAAAGCCCCTTCCTGGAAAGAGTCGGGATTCCTAACATTTTAGAGTCTGTTCTCTTGATCATACTGCAAAACTTCCAGAGTAGGTTTGAGTCTTATCCTTGTGGATCTCTCATGGCGATGGGAATACATACTGCATGCCTGCTATGTGCCCGTCCCTGGGCTAGGCTCTCCTACACCTTAAGCTTCATTTAGTACACCTAAAACTCCGGTGAGATTTTTCTCCCCAGGTTTTTAAAAAGTCTTTTAATGTTTACTTATATTTTGAGAGAGAGAGAGGGAGACGGAGGGGCAGAGAGATAGAAACAGAGTCTGAAGCAGGCCCCAGGCTCTGAGCTGTCAGCACAGAGCCTGATGCGGGGCTCGAACTCACGAGCTGTGAGACCATGACCTGAGCTGAAGTCGGGCGCTTAACCGGTGGAGCCATCCAGGCGCCCCATTTTCTCTCCAGTTTTTTGAAAGTTTTGGAAAGGGACACTCAGGTAAATTAGGTTGCTCACAAAGTCATAGTAGATACACTGGAGCTTGATTAAACCCCAGGTCTTTCTGACCCTATTCCCACTCATCTTTAAAAAAAATGCTAGGGGCGCCCGGGTGGCTCAGTGGGTTAAGCATCCGACTTCGGTTCAGGTCATGATCTCGCGGTCCGTGAGTTCCAGCCCCGCATCGGGCTCTGTGCTGACAGCTCAGGGCCTGGAGCCGGCTTCGGATTCTGTGTCTCCCTCTTTCTCTCTCCTCCCCCACTCACGCTCGGTCTCTCTCTTCTCAAAAATAAATAAACGTTAACAAAAAAATAAAAAAAAGTCGAACTGGCCATTCTGTGGTGGATACTTTCCCAGTTGTGTGACTTCAAGCAAATCACTTCACCTCTCTGAGCCTCCGTTTCCTTGTCTGTAGTTGGGGATAATAATGTCTACTGTATAGGGATGGTAGGAGCATCACATGAACTTACGCACTTAAAGTGTCTAGCTTAGTGCCTGGTGTATACAGCTGACCTTGGAACAACATGGGTTTGAACTGTCTGGGTCCACTTATCCGCAGGTTTTTTCTGATAAATACAGGACGGCAAATGTATTTTCTCTTAACGATTTTTAAAAAAAATACTTTTTTTTTCCCTCTAGCTTGCTTTAGTACAGGAATAGAGTGTAAAACACGTATACAAAATATGTATTGGTTGATTGCTTATGTTATCAGTAAGGCTTCTCATCAAAGTAGGCTATGAATAGTTAAATTATATACAGATTTTCAAGTGTGGGGGGGCGTCGGTACTGCTAACCCCTGCATTGTTCAAGGGTCAACTGTAGTGGGTCTGAGTGGTTATTCTCTAATGTATTCATCAGACACCTATTGGGCGCCTGCTATGGGTCAAGCACTGTTCTCGCCACTGGGGGGGGGGGGACAGCAGTGAACAAGACAAGCAAGGTCCCATCATCTCCCACAGTTGAATAGTCCGGGGGAGGGAGACAGATAACAAGTCAATAGACTGTAAGCGTGAGTTGCTAGGCTGCTATTTGCATTATCCTCACAGGATAGGTGGTTAATAAGTTTGTATTGACGTGGCTCCTGTCGTTTACTGTATAGCACTAGCCTCACCTCACAGTGACCTCAGGGTGCCAAGTCCCCCCTCACTCCCAGAGGCTTTACTTGCCTGGCATCTTCAGATTTGTTGACGGCGATATGCCGCAAGTAGGGAGTGTCCTTCATCCCTGAATGCCCAGCGCCCAGCACAGTGCCTGGCGCATGGATGCTCAGGACACGGTCATTGATTTTATTAATTTTGTCTTGTTTGTGATGCAGCGGGCGCCAGGCGTGGTGGGTCCCCACGCGCGGTAGGTCGGAGGCTGAATGGAGGGAGGGGTGGCAGGAGTAGGGAGGTGGCAGCGGTGGTCACCGTGCTCGCCTGCTTGTCCAGGGGTAGGACGGCGAATGGGAAAGCGGGAGAATAGCGCCAGCAAACAGAGCCTCACCCTGCAAAGTGAAGGCATCCCTTTCCTGCCATGCGTGATGGGGAGCACGGATGGAGACATGCTCAGAGACCCCGCTGCCTGGGCCACTGCCACGCGTCTGGCACCCGTTTAGGTGCTTTACACGTAAGGCCTTTGGATGCGCAGTTCGGTGTCGTCAGGAAGAGATTAAATCATGGTCAGTCTATGGTATGAAAACTGATAAGTACCTTTGCTGTTTTCACCAAAAGAAGTTAAAACGCAAAGGAGGGTATGTTTCCAATAACAGGAGAAAGAATGTGCACGGCACCCTGGTCTCTAGATGGTACACGCCTGGTTATGTGGTACAACTTCCGGGACACAGCTTGGGGACGTGGTTCTCCACACTCTCCTTCCTGCCTGATTTCCTCATTCTCCCGACGTGAGACAAGCAAACAGTCATTTTCTTGTTTGGCCTTTAGGTTTGATAGAACGCGCAGTACTCATCAGTCAGCGTAATATGTTGTTTGCATTTAGGGAGCGAAAAGAATCCACTTGGGTGAAGACTTGAAGAGCATTCTTTCAGAAGCTCCAGGAAAATGTGTGCCTTATGCAGTTATTGAAGGTATGTTTATTTATTGGTAAAATTAAAAACTTCCTCTTCTAAAAGTTTGATAAAAATCTTGGCTGACATCGAGGGCCTTTTGTAGCCTTGGGGCAGTGGTCCAGAACTTGGGCTTCAGGGTCAGAAAGACCTGGGTTTTTGCTGTGTGATCCTGGGGGCAACCACCGAACCTTTCTGAACCTCCCTTGCCCCATCTGTAAAGGAATTCCTCCCTTACAGGGCTGTCGTAAAGCTGAAATGAGGGATCCTTGTAAAGTGCTTAGCAGAGCGCCCGCAAAACATAACCTGCCGTGATAATCATTTTCATCATTTTGATTAATTAAGCTCAAACCAGACAAAATGTAAATCACCGTAAAAGGAGAGGGCGGAAGAATTCTTCAGAAGGCGAATAATTTGTTTCCGTTTAGGAGCTGTCCGATCGGTTAAAGAAACGCTTAACAGCCAGTTCGTGGAGAATTGCAAGGGAGTGATTCAGCGGCTGACCCTGCAGGAGCACAAGATGGTGTGGAATCGAACCACCCACCTCTGGTACGCATCCCCTCTCGCCTCACCACCCCTCACGGTTGGTCGGCTCGGACGCTGGTGTCGCGCACAGACCAGTTTCTTCATGCTGACAGCGTGCTTGCGTATGGCCTGAGGACCTCTTCCATCAGAGTCCCCGAGGCATCTTGTTCAAATGCAGGTTCCTGGGCTGCGTTCCAGACCTCCCGAGCCAGCATTCGCACCGTGGGGGGTGTGGAACCTGTTGGTATGCCCACTGAGTTTGAGAACCACCGATTTATGGCATGGGTTTGTGAATTCAGCATCTATTGCAACAGTTTTGTGCCATCACACAGACAACCGTTTTTCCAACTGACCTAGTTTTTTGTGTGGTGTTGTTTTGTTCTGTATTTTGTTTTTTATCGTGGTAAGAGCGCGTAACGTGAGACCTACCCTTCTGGCACGTTTGGGAGCGTGGCAGGCAGTGCTGTTACTTCCAGCACATCTCCAGACTTTCTTCGCCTCGTATAACTGAAACTTTATACCCATTGTACAACAACTCCTGTTTTCTTCTTCCCCAGCCCCCGGTGACCACAGTCTGCTGTCTGTTTCTATGAGCGTGACCTTTTCAGATCGTCGTGTACGCGTTTGTCTTTCTGCTGAGTGGCCCAGTTCGCTCAGCACGCCGTGCTCCAGGCTCATCCCTGTTGTCGTCACAGACGGCAGAGTGTCCGTCTTTTCTGTGGCCGAGTGATGTCCCACTGTGTGCGTGTCACGTTTTCTTTAACCACTCAGCCGCTGACGGGCACCCAGGTTTCCGTGTCTTGGCTCCCATGACCAATGCTGCAGGGAACAGGGGAGTGCAGCTACCTCTTTGAGATCCTGATTCCAGTTCTTTGGGATGTAACCCCAGAGGATTGGGATTGCCGGATCATATGGTAGTTTTTGTTTGTTTGTTTGTTTGTTTTTTTAAATTTTTTTTTCAACGTTTTTATTTATTTTTGGGACAGAGAGAGACAGAGCATGAACGGGGGAGGGGCAGAGAGAGAGGGAGACACAGAATCGGAAACAGGCTCCAGGCTCCGAGCCATCAGCCCAGAGCCCGACGCGGGGCTCGAACTCACGGACCGCGAGATCGTGACCTGGCTGAAGTCGGACGCTTAACCGACTGCGCCACCCAGGCGCCCCTGTTTGTTTGTATTTTAATGTTTATTTATCTCGTGAGAGAGAGAGAGAGAGAGAGAGAGTGCATGCAAGCGGGGGAGGGGCAGAGAAGGGGCGACAGAGGATCCCAAGCGGACTCTGTGCTGACAGCAGAGAGCCCGACTCAGGGCTGGAACTCATGAGCCGTGAGATCATAACCTGAGTCAAAGTCAGATGCTTAGCCGACTGAGCCACCTGGGCACCTTTGTCGTAGTTCTGTTTTTAATGTTTTTAAAGAAATCGGATGTTTGTTTGAATGTGGCAAAGAGAAATAAATGGCAGAAGTGACCTGTGACAGTGTTTATTGCCCACTGGTATTGCCCGAGAACCTAAAAAATTGAGCTTCCCTATTGAGGCACTCGGATAGTAGCGATTTGTGTGTATTCTTCTAGGTATTTCAAACTTTATCCTGTCCTGGCATTTCGGCCATCCCGTCTCTGCCTGGGCATGAAGTGTTTGCTGTCCTTCATTTTATCTTGGGCTCTCTTGCTGTCTTAGGAATGACTGCTCAAAGATCATTCACCAGAGGACCAATACGGTGCCCTTTGACCTGGTACCCCACGAGGACAGCGTGGACATGGCCGTGCGAGTGCTGAAGCCCCTGGACTCCCAGGATCTGGGCCTGGAGACTGTGTACGAGAAGTTCCACCCCTCCATCCAGTCCTTCACTGATGTCATCGGCCACTATATCAGCGGCGAGCGGCCCAAAGGCATCCAGGAGACCGAGGAGATGCTGAAGGTTGGGGCCACACTCACGGGGGTCGGCGAGCTGGTCCTGGACAACAACTCCGTCCGCCTGCAGCCCCCCAAGCAGGGCATGCAGTACTATCTAAGCAGCCAGGACTTTGACAGCCTGCTGCAGAGGCAGGAGTCGAGCGTCAGGCTCTGGAAGGTCCTGACGCTGGTCTTTGGCTTTGCCACATGCGCGGCCCTCTTCTTTGTCCTCCGAAAGCACTATCTGCAGCGGCAGGAGCGGCTGCGCCTCAGGCAGATGGAGAAGGAGTTCCAGGAGCACGAGGCCCAGCTGCTGAGCCGCGCCAAGCCTGAGGACAGGGAGAGTCTGAAGAGCGCCTGCGTCGTGTGTCTGAGCAACTTCAAGTCCTGCGTCTTTCTGGAGTGTGGGCACGTTTGTTCCTGTGCCGAGTGCTACCGCGCCTTGCCGGAGCCCAAGAAGTGCCCCATCTGCAGACAGGAGATCACCCGGGTGATTCCCTTGTTCAACAGCTAACAGTCTGGAAGCCCCACAGGTAGACGTGAAGGGACCCCCCCCCCCCCAAACCTTCTCAGGAATTTTCGTCTTGAGGCCTTTAGCAGAGCAGTGATGGGGGCAGCTGTTATCCTAGGTACGACCGAGGGAGGGGACTGGGGGAGTCAGATCTCACGCCTCTAGCACTAGATGATGCCTTTCCACCCTGAGGGGGACCCTTCCAGCACTGCCTCAGAATCCCAGCCCCACCCTGGCTGGGTGTGGTGGCCTTGCATTCCTTCCTGGAACCTGAGGAGTGTGCGTGTGACTGACAACACCTCATCGCTCAAGGGCCCGAGCCAGTGACCTCTAGCTCTTCTGTTCTGGTGTCTTCTGGTCCTTTCTGGGGAATTGCTCGTTCCCGTGGACTTCAGCCTTGAGTGACTCAGCCAGCAGGGAGGCAGAAGTCGGGCTCTGGGTGCGGTGTGTGTCTGGAGGAGCTGCCTCTGAAGAGACTCTCAGTCTTGCTTGTACCCCAGGAGGAAGCCAGGCTGGCCGTGTCACTCGTGTCCCTTTCCCTCACCGGCTTACCTCGTAAATGTGTGCACATGTGTGTCAGGACGGAAGAGAGTGAAGTCTGGCATTTGCCTTCTACCTAAAAGACGGGAACTGCTCGGCAAGCTGAAGAGCGGTCACTTGAAGGGACAGTTGCGCTATCTTGCGGTCCCTGGTGGTGAAGACGGCAGCTTGGCCGCGGCCCTTCCAGTGATCTAAAGGCAGGGCTGTCAGAGCGCTCCTCCGGCCCTGGTTGGGACCTCCCGAGACCTGAGGGGGCCGAGGGCTGGCTCCAGCTCTCCCGGCCTGAGATCAGCTGGAAAGGCATCGCCACCTGAAGGAAGCGGTAAGGCCTCTGCAGCCCCGGCCTCCCGGCCATCTCCGCTTCCCTCCAAGGCTGTCACCGAGGACAAGCAGCCAGCCAGCACCCCGAGCACAGAGCCTTTTCCAGGGTCCCGCCTCCTCACGTGGGAAAGTTAACATCCCGTGGGTGTAGTCACATCGCCCCCTCTGGATTGCCGTTCACCCCCTCACCTGCCAGACGAGGAGGGGAACCTCTCACCCCCTCCGGGGAGTCACAGTCTTATACACAGCTCTTCTCTCCCTTCCCTGGCTCTGAACATCCATCCCCATCCTCCTCTGTGTGGGGGCGGTGGGGGTGCTCTCAGGGGGCTGACTCCAGTTCTATGCAGCGTCCAGTGTGGACAGCACAAATTAAACACGTTACCACCAAGTGTTAGCCTGTTGCTTTGTCAACAAAAGTTCGATGGTTAGGCTGAGGCTTGCCCGAGATGGAATGGAATCCCGCCGCGGTGGGATGATCTAGGGACCTCAAGGCCTCTGTGTATATCTTCTTTCTCTGTAGAGAGGTGGTTGGGGGCTCCCCCAACCACAGGTGGTGTGCAGCTTGGGGAGGCGGAGGCCTGGGGGAGGGCGTTCCGGAGGCCAGCCTGTAGGTGGCGCTGGCCTCACTGAGACAGCCATCTTTGAAGAAGTCCTGACCAGAGGGGCACCGAGACCGTGGGACAGCCGTGGGGGGCTGGAGGATAGCGGGGAGGAAACTGATGTGTAGAGTGTTGTACTCTGTGCTCTTTCAAGCTTTAATTTCAAGGCAGGTTAATCCTCACAAAACCTGCAGGCTCTCATGGCATCTCTCACAGTCAAGGAACTAGCCCAAGAGGGGAAGTTCACTGGGCTAGGGGCTTGCAGCTGATACGTGCTGGCTCTACATTTAAACTCCCAAGATGTTTTCAAAGCCCCCTCCTGCTGTGGCAGTGGGGCTGGCTAATTTCCTCCGTGTGCGGGACTATCCCACAAGGTATCGCTCCCATGTTAGCGGAGGGGCCAGCTGTGCAGGAACAGGCAGACGCGAGAACCCTTGTGCCTGTACCGAGTCCTGTCCGGTGAGGTGGGAAGAGTTTGGGTTTCCATGGAGCTGCCTTGGGGGTCGGGCAGGGTGAGGGGGTGGCCGAGCGTCCTGAAAGCACCTGCCCCCTTTGTCCTGTCCTTCAGGCCTTTGGCAGAGGGTGAATGAGCTGCCTGTGGTGGGTGTGTGTGGCAGTCTACCGAGAGTTCAGCCCTCGGCACAGATTTCATGCGAAAAATCAGACCAGAGTGATCGAAGAGGGAAGGCAACCTGCTCTACCCCAGCTCCTCTCAGATCTGGGCAGATCGCATCTGCCCCAAGTGTTTTTCCAAGCGGAGCTGGGGGAGACCCACAGCAGCACACTGTCCCTGCCCTAGGAAGTGACAGCTGGTTGGGAACATGGGCACACATATCCTCAGGTTCTGGATTTGAGGTCCCTGCTAGGTCCTAGCCCAGCTGGGGCTGGGACTGTCACAGTCTCGTTCACCTGTGGCAGTTCCCACATTCCATCCCGGGAGCCTCGTCTCCAAGAAGGTTGAACAGGACCTATGCTGGACGGAGATGGGCCCAGGCTGGGAGCAGGGCATGACAGGGGGGTGAGGACATAGCGGTTAGTTCTGGACTGGCCTTGGGATAGTTGAGAGTTTTCAATTCTTTGCTGATTCAACCCTTATGCTCACCACTTTAATCCTAGGCAAACAGCTTTAGAAGTCATCTTGAATAACCACGCCTGGCTTTGAACGTGTGCTAGGCACTTCATATGTGTTAATGCGTGTGGTCTACAAAGTGGATATTGTCATCCCCAGTTTACAAGTGAGAAAAGGGAGCGTTATGTTTGTGCTTACAGCCACACATCCTCAGGAGCCAGCCAGTGTTAGCTTCCTTACAGGCCTTGTTTCTTAGACTTAGGGCAAGCAATCAGGGGAGACTGAATCACCCCTTTTTACAGGTTATGTGATGTGCTGAAGGCTACCAAGGTCTGACTATAATGCCTAATGTGATAAAAGGCAGTTCGTCTTTTATCACATGAAGCCTGAGAGGCTAAGAAGGGAAGTTGTCCAACAGACAACCGAGTATTACAGACACATAGTGTTTTCCAAGCCAGTCAGCACATTAACAATCACGAGTCACACCCTGGTTTTACATACCACAGGGTAAGGCTTTGAGGTTCCCTAGCTTATCTTGATGAAACAGGAGCTGGAAGGCAGGTCTTTGGAATCCTAACCCATTCAGAATTATGATAGAATATTCTAGAAGCAACAATATGTGGAACAACTAAACAACAGCACAACAAACTTGGCCAATCTGACACCCTTTATCACCCTGGTCTTAGGCCATGAAACCCCCAATTGGGTGATGGATCCAGTGCTGATCCCACAGGGCCTCTGGAATGCTCAGAGAAAGAGTTTGGTATCATTGACGAGCACTTACTCATCTAACAAACACTTGCTAAATGTATATTCTGTGTCTGGAGATGCAAAAATGAATAAAACAGCCTCTGCCCTCAAAGGGCTCAGAGTTGTCTTAATAAACCCCAACTGTCTGAAAGGCAAGTAAACCCTATTGGACGGGTGTGGTGACTCTCAGTTGTTGGGAATATATGTGGTCCACACAATAGCGTAGCTAGGATGGGCCTTTGAAATTGGCCTGGTTAGAGCAGATTCCCTGACCATTTAAAATAAACCATCCAAGGGCACCACATCATTGCTGAAGGGGAGCCAAGCAGAGAAGATCTACCCCACAGAGCCCAGAATGACCTACTTAAAACACCAAGTTGATCGTGTCCCTTCTCTGCTTAAAGCCCTTCCCCAGGCTCCCTGTCATCTCCAGGCCCAAGCCCTGACTCATCCATGGCGTCTGCAGGCCTGTGTGACCCAGCCCCTGGCCACCTCTCCAAGCCTCTCTGCAGCTCTCTTTCTCACACCTGTGGCTCCGGCAGCAAAGGCACTGAGGTTCCTGAAATGTGCCATGCTGAGTCCTGCCTCTGGAACCCCAGATCTTTCTTCACCTTGCTAACATCTACTCACCCTTGAAAACTCAGCTTTAGGTGGTGTCTCCTCCCTTCCTAGATGCCTAGGCAGAGTTAGAGCCCCCTTCCCCTGAGATTCCCTAATAGAGTCTTCCCTTTCCTGCCCTTAACCGAATTGCCCACGTCTTGGGCAGTTTCCGTATCTTAGTTCTTGCCAGGCACGATGTTTTGGTCGTCACTGTGCGCTAATTAGAGCTAACTTCGGGCTTGCTCTTCGCTAGGTACTCACTAAATGCTGCACGTGACTGATGCCATTTAACCCGCATCGTGAGTTACGTGTTTGCATCATTCTTCCTTTAAAGAAAAGGAAACCAAGGCCCAGAGAGGTCAGGGATCTTGCCAAGCTCACAAGAGAGACAAGATTTAAGCCCAGGTGGTCTGACTCCAAGCCCAAGAGCTTAAGCAATGAGTGTATGTGGAGTGAGTGAGTTGACTAGTGAGGGAAATAGGTGTGGGGAACACGGTTCTGGAAGGCTGCCTGGGGCGGGGGGTGGTTATTGGACCAGAGATCTGGGCCATGACTTGGTTGTAAGGAGTGAGGGAAGAACCCCTCTTAGGGCCTCGAGCCAACGTGGATAAATTGTGTCAGAGAAACATCACGTCCAGCAAGCTGACCAGAACCTTGAGGACTCCACACAAAGTTGGGACAACGTTCCTGTGTGGTGGGAAATAGTCTGGACTGGCAGCACGAAGGCTGGCCTGCTCTCAGGTCCTGGCTGTGTTGCTGTGTGATCTTAACAGAGTGATCTAACCTCTCTGGGCCTCAGCTCTATCTAGAAAAGGAGCAAGTCAGATTACAAGCTTCCAAGTCTCCATCCAGCTCTGACAATTGGCGTCTCAGAGATGGGAATGCATGAGGGAGTGAGGAGGGCGGTTTTGAGGCTCTCTTTGGGGCTGCTGCTCTGACAGATGAGATGTGGGCCCTCTTCAGGCTTAGCTGCCTGCAAACAGCCTCAGGACCACGTTCCCATGAAGCTGGGGAGATCAGCACATTTTCTCTCTAATTAGATAGTGGTAACTTATCAATTTTGAATGGGAGAAGTTTCGATGTATGATGTCCTGAATTGCTCCCTGGAGTGCTCATTAGTCACTTCCCCTGCAGCTGCCTTATTGTTTTCCAGATGCCAGCCGAGGGACCTGGCATTTCCCTTTCCCAAGAGTAGGGCACACGAGGCTGAGCTAGTGACACTGGCTTTGGGCAGAGGGGCTGACTGGGCCTGGGTGAGGGTCTGCCTGGTGAAACTACAAGGCCTTCATTGCTTACCCTTTATCCTCTGTCCCTTCCGGAGCGGCCTCCCATTACGTTCCTCAAATTCAGATCCCTCCAGGGTTGGGCCGTGACTCTGGAGAGCCACAACTGAACTCAATAAGCATTCATTAGGCACCTCGTGTGCCAGGCACCCTGGATCCGTAAACCTGAATGCTCTCTAGGCCGCGGGGAGGGAGTTACAAATGAGGTCATATTAATCTTCATGTCCAAGTCGCCACAATTGCAGGCCTCCCATCCCCTCATCATCTTTCCTAGTATTTAAGGTGCTTCATAGGGTGGAGCTTCATAAATGCTTGCAATAAGTTTGTCCATAGTCTTTATTTCTTCCTACCCTTCCTGACTCAGGACTCTGCCGGCCATCTGTCCTAGTGCTGCAGTGTCTACCATGACCTCCAGGTGGCGCTGTGTCCCCACGGTTGAGGACGGCTCGAGGACTCGGGTGTAAACCAAGGCCGCGTTTCCAAAGGTCAATTTTCTCTTCCGCTCCGGGTGGGGAACAGGCCTCAGAGGCCTGAGAGCCCAGTCAGAGGAGGATCCTGGGCTGCTGATCCCAGGGCCAGCGGGCCACAGCCCGGAAAGGGGGACAATCAGGGATTTTCTCTTGGGTTCCTTCCTATCTCTGCCCGAAGGAAGCTGGGTACAGATGTGAAAGTTTTGAGAAGCCCAGAAAATTCTGGGGGGGGGGGGGGGGGGGGGAAACAATCCCACATTTCTCCCCCGATAATTTTCCAGGCATTCACATCTTTAAATATACTAACCCAGGCTTCTTTCAACAAAAATGAGATATGCATAATGCATCACATGTTCTTAAAATACCCAGATGACTTCATACTGGTAAAGGATGCTGAAAAAAAATTGTATGGCATAGATTCTGATTCTCCCCTCCACCGGAAGCCTTTTTTTCCGCGGAGAAATCCTGCTTCTCTCAGCCTGGCCTGCCGTCCTTGCTCTTGTCTCTTCTGTGCTGTCTTTGCCTTTGGCCCCTCGTCCATGTACCCAGCTCCTCTGGCCCCTTCTCGGCTGCTTGTATGAGACACAGCTGTCAACTGCTTTCCTTGGCGGTCCTGCCTCTTGTCTGCCCTGTTTGCCTCTTGCTTTCCAGTGTGTGTTAGAGTGTCTTCCTCTGCGTGTGGATCTGTCTTCCTCCTCGAGGCTTCCTTTAGGCTCTCTGCTTCTGTGGGTGTATTTCTCACCCATGCCTGGCACCTGCCCTCGCAGACGGGATTTCCTTCTTCCGCAGCCCCTGCTCAGCTCCGGGTCTGGCAGGGCAGGATGGGGAGGGCCTCTGTGACCGTGCGGTGACCGCTTCTCAATTCCACTCTCCCTATTACATAGGAAGTTCCTTTCCTCAGAAGAAAGGGCCCTTCTGTCCACTCCTGGCAGGCTTTGGGTGGTAAGACTCCCAGCATGGAGCTGTCCCCTGCTCTTATCTGAGTGACCCAACAGCCCCTCATCCAATCCACACAATCTCCCTTTGAGGCTGGTCTGGTTACCCCCCCCCCCCCCCCATTTTATAGCTGAGAGGAATTCTGGCTCAGAGAGGGAAGTGACTGCCTCAAAGTCACACAGGTAGGAAGGGGTGTAGCTGGGAGTGACCCCAGGTCTTCTGATTTACTCTCTTTCACTTGCTCTTCACCGGGTCCAGTAGATAGATCTCTGTGCTGGGAGGCCTGGGGTCTTGGTCAGGGCTCTCTCTCCAGCCAGGCAGTTCACCTTCCTTGTTTGGGACTGACTTTTCCCTACCGTATGGTGGAAAGTGTCTCTCCTCTGCCCTGCCAACCTTACCGGTCCTCATGGACATTAAATGGCGTTGCATCCATGGGATGGGAAAGTGCTTGAGTAACAGTCCATGGAGGCAGAAGGGTCCAGAGCCTTGCACAGCCCCCCAGTGGGCTCAGAAGTCAATGGCCACTTTCCTCTGCACAGGCTTGAGCTGCCACAGGTCTGACCCCAGGTTTGGCGGAGGGTCAGGGGTGAGGGCCTCTGGGCTTAAGATGTTAAAAGCCTTTTTATTGTCACAGGAGACTGGTGGGGAATGTCCTTTATAGGACCAGTCCTGCATTCTTCATCTAAGGGGCCGTAAGGGTTCAGAGATCCCCTGGAAACTGGGTCCACAATTTTCTGCTACTGGGAAAGAGAAGCTATCTCTTTTATCAGATTTCCAAGGAGTCCTCAGCCTGCAAGAGGTTTGGACTCTTTAAAATTTTTTATTTTTATTTTTACACTTATTTATTTTTGATAGAGAGAGAGCACAATTGGGGGAGGGGCAGAGAGAGGAGACACAGAATCCGAAGCAGGCTCCAGGCTCTGAGCTGTCAGCACAGAGCCCGATGAGGGGCTGGAACTCACCAGCCTTGAGATCATAACCTGAGCCAAAGTCGGATGCCTAACCGACTGAGCCACCCAGGTGCCCCAGGTTTGGACTCTTTAATCTACAGCGCCTCCATATCTGTGGGTAGTAGTAGGCCTGAGGTGCAGAGACCAGAAGAGGCTTGTCCTGGTTTCTTGATTCTTAGATGTCCTCAGGGAGGCAGTGTTGCCCAACAGTTGGGAACTCAGCCTTGAGTCAGACCTGTTGCCTCTCCTGCGCTGTGCAGCTTTGGGCCTGCTGCTCAACTTTTCTGGCCTCAGGCCCTTACTGATGGTATAAGATAGATGACAGTCACTCCCCAACGTAATCAGGAGCGTAGAGACGTCTGCAGCCATTGGCATGATCCCAGAGCAGGGTAAGCTCTTAGTAGCGATCGGGTAGTAGGAGTTTGGGATCGGGAGGTGGTGGTGACCCTTCCTGAACTTGCTGGAGTCAGCTCCTTCTTAGTCCCCTTTAGCTCAGCTCATTGCTCTGGTGAAGTCAGGGGCTCTTTGGTCAGCAGACTCTGGGGCTCTTGGGAGCTCTGGACAGGAGAAGCCCAGTGGGTGAGGAAATTATTCAGAGCGCAGCCAGACCACAGTTCCCAGCCTCCTGAGCCTCCCCCATTTGTCCACAAGGCTAAAGTTGTACCTGCCCTTGTCTGCTCCCAGGGTCGTGCGTACATGCAAAAGCACTGTGGCACCAGGCCTGTTTGCCGCCCTCTCCTCCTTTCCCAGCTGGAGAGGGACTATTGTTTTCCAGGGTGGCACAGAGCCCCAGCGTCCCCACCCGCTCCTTCTGGGCTGGGGATGGTAGGCAGAGCCTGCTGTCTTAGAGTTCAGGACCCCTCCCTCCATCCCCCATGTGAGGCTGTGGAGTGATGAGGGGAGGGGAGAGCACAGTCAGGACACCGGTCATCCCCTTTCATGTTCTGGTGACATCTGTTTCCTAAACTCCTCCCACCTGTCCTCACTGCTCCTGAAGGGCCCGTGGGACTCTTACTTTGTGGGTTGTTGGTACGATAAAAACTAAATAGGTTACCCTCTGATCCTTTTATTTATTTTATCTTAAAGAAACACAGCAAACTTCCTTGTTGAGAAAGCCCTTTTATTTTCTGACTAGTTGTGCTCGGTGCAGCTCCCCTCCCCCATGCAATCCGGGGTGTGCCGGGTGATGCAGCGAGAAGAGCCAGAGTCCCGGGTTTCAGCAAGCCCCGTGTGGGCCCCAGTCTCCCCGTCCATAATGGGAGGAGGTTGGAAGAGGTGAACTCCAGGAGTGGCTTCACATTGAGCTGTCTAGGGCTCTGGGCATTCTTTGGAGACCCTTTAGGGAGTATGGGGGGGCACCCACAGTGTGGGTCTTGAGCCCCTAGTAACTTGCCTGTTACCTATTTTCTCCTAAGATTTTTCTTTTTTTTTAAAGAAAGGGTCTTGGTGATTAAACAAGTAAAGAAAAGATGCTAAGAGTCTTTTGAGTTGTACCCGGGGAAGGAAGGTAACTGTCGCAAAAGTCCCCAACACACATTTGCTGACCCAGTGGAAGATGAATGAATCCTTGTCTTTGGTTCTAGGCCTACACCATCTCCAGTCAGTTCACATGCTTCTCCCTCACTGCGTGTGTCTGTGCTGTGTGCATGAAAGTGGGGAGGTGCGGGCAGAGGCCATGCCTATCAAGGCCAGTGGGGAACCGGGGGCACTCAGGTTCTGGTGGATGAGTTGAGGGGCTGAGGGCGTGGGGGTGACATGTGATCACATCCAGCCTTGGCTCAGAGTGGTGGTCCCCTGCTGGGAGGCCACTTAGCCTCTCCGGAGGTGACCAGCTGGCCACTGGCATAGCACAGCATCCTGGCCTTCCCTGCTGACCGAAGGCTAGGGTGGGAGCCAGCCCTGGCAAGGCCATGGGACCCTGGGCCTGTGCTGTGGGCAGATGCAAGGCACCTGGGGCCAGGATATCCAACAGCCCCACGCTTCTCCAAGTTTTGCCATCGCTCTCTGATGTGGCCGCTTGTGCCTCAGTTTCCCCATCTGGGTAGGAGAGTGGGGAAGGGAACAAAGGGAACCAACATGTGCCAAGCATCTATTTTGCACCAGGTACTGCTGGGGCTGACTTTCCTTTTCTCTATACCCCAACACTGGGGTAGGGCTCCGTGCTCAACAGGGACTTGTGAAGACCTATTACTTTAACCCTAGAATGTCTGGGCCGAAGGGGCCATGGAGATGGTCCAGTCCTGTGGTCCTCAGTTCTACAGAGTCTTAGAGTCCAGTGAAGGAGCTTTCAGATGAAGTTAGAGCGAGGAGCCCCCCACCTTTGCCTCAAGCAGTTTTTGTCTGTTTTAGATTTGGGAGAACCGGCTGATTTTGCAGCTGGAAAAAAAAAAAAAGCTGTGATTTTCTTCAAGTTTCTCATTTTGTGATGTGGGGGTCAGAGGTGTAGAGGAGAGAATGAGTTTAGTCAAGGCCACAAAGAGTCAATAGCTAAAAATGGTAACTACATTTCTCCAGGACTTACTGTGTACCAGGCATATGACGCATGTATGATTTCCTTCCCTAGAACAAGCCCGACCAAATAGGAAGAATTTTTATTATCCCCATTTGACAGATGAGGAAACTGAGGCACAATGAGGTGAAATAATCAAGGAGTTAGGAAATGCCGGAGCAGAGATTTGAACATGGCGGCCCCAGTGAAGGCTGCCCCCTTCACCCTGGGCTACTGCACTGGACTGTGTATTGCCATTCTTCCTTGCTGGGTAGCAGGGAGGGCAGCTTCCACTCTTACATGGTCCATTCCTCCATCTGGACCTGGCAAACTCAACACAGCCCTGGGCATCTGGCTCAGAGCCAGCCCCTCAGCTTTGGAGGGGAAATGGAATCCCAGGACATGTCTGTATCCCGGTCTACTGCTTTGGGATAAAGGGATGCCCCTCTGAAGAAGGCTGGACAAAAGAGAGGATGGAGTGTGGACTTTGTAAGGGAGACAGTTGGGAAAGGGTAGAGGTGGAGAATGTCCATGCAGTGTGGATTTGGAGACGCGGGTCAACCTTCAGGTCCCTTATCAGCGAAATGGGCTGGTCTGTCCCAGTCCTGCAGCTTCTAAAGGCCAAGGGGAGGCTCTAAGAAGGTTAATAGTCATGGAAATGCTTTTATAACTGTCAAGTGCCTCATGCCTGGGGTGTGTGTGGGGGGGAGGGTGAGGGGGGCGGAGTGTGTAGTTCAGGAAGGGGGTGGGTACTGAATTGGGAAGGTGCAATGTGGCCACCTTTAACCTTATTTGGAACAAGGCAAGGAAAACATAAAAACAGATGGGGTATAAAAGCCGGCTTATCTTCTTACTCTCACTTGCCGGGTGTGCAGGGATTCATCTGCCCTCCCTGTGCAGTTCTGCTTACCTCTGACTGGGGGCGGGGGGCACTGTGGCAGGTGCTCAGTGTGTAAACTGCTTCGGAACACAGCAGCAAGAAAGGAAGCAGGTGAGTGCAAGAGCAGAGTAGTCCCAGCCCTGCATGCTAGCACCGCGGAGTATCCCTTCGAGGACCTGGAACCACAGCTGGAAGAGTGGCTTCTCCTGGCTCCATCACTAGTCTGCGACCTTGGCAAGTCACTTACCTCTTTCTGGAAACATCAGTTAGACAGGGATGCAGCGGGCTCTTCTTTCTACCTCAGAAGGTATTTATTTCGAGAAGCAAGGTCAGTAATGGATGTGAAATGCTTTGGGGGAAAAATAGAAAGCAGGGTACAAACGGTAAGAGCTTCTTGTCGTAACCTAATCATCCTGCTTGTTATGCTTTTGTTTTCTCTTCCAGCAATTGGCCTGGTGCTAACCTCAAAGGGGACACTGTGTAAAGCCTTCATGAATGGAGCCTGGGGACTGTGGAGGGAAGCAAAGGGAAAGCTGACAAGCCGTGGGATTTGGGGACAAGCCCCTGAGCCAGTTTCAGTTTCCCCCTCTGTAAATGAGGGGGTTGAACTACATCATCCCTAAGGATCCTCCCAGCTCTGACAGCTCGGAAGCGGGAATGAATGCAGTAGTGGTGTTCTTTCTCACTCAGGAAGCACCAGGAGCCCGATTTCATTTTGTCTTCCTGACAGTCCTTGAGGCACAAAGGCAGCTGGCCAGCCGCGCGCCCCATTTTACCGCGGAGACTATGGAAGTTCAGAGAGAGGAGGTGGCTTGTCCAAAGTCACACAGCTAGCAAATGACGGGACTGGGATTCAAACCCAGGCCTGAATCTCATTCCACACCATTCGATCTGCCCCACTGTCTCTTTCCCATCGCTCAGCCCTCTTCCTCCCCTCTCTGCAAGGTGCCTGCCTCTGGGGCCCTTCTGCACCGTTGGAGGAGGGGGGCTGGGCTAGCTCCCCTCAGGTAGTCTTTCTATCACATGTTGTGTCGCTAAAAAAAAGCACACCCCTTTCCCTCCAACCTGTCCCCCACCCAGAGTTCTAGAATTAAGGGGAGAGTGTACCTGAGGGTGCTCTTGCACTAAGGATGGGACCAGGTGCAGGGAAGCAAGTTGAGCCAGTTGAGACCTCACGGCAGGGGTGGGAGGAGAACCTAGATGCGTTCCCTAGCCCTGCCTGCAGCAGGTTGCACGACCTTGAGATGGTTGCCCCTCTCGGCGGGCAGGCCGGCTCTGCTGAGTGAAGGCGGTCTCCAGGGGGAGAGCAGGTGCTGTTGGCTCTGGGCGAGGATAAGGAGCCCTCCTCATGCACCTTGCCCCCTCGGAGTTACCATCTGCTTGGCAGCTGCGCCTCCCAGTCCTCTGGGGCTGCCCCAGTCTCCCTCTCGGGACGGGTCCCGGGAGCCCGCTCCTCGGCCCAGAAGCCAGTCTCTCCCCGGGGCTCAAGGCTGTTGCTGGCAGGGAGGTCCCCCCAGGCAGAGGGCTGCAAGGCCCTGGGCGTCCCCGGAGGAGGCAGCGGACGCCGAGAGCCCGGCATCCCGGGCGAGCCCAGCATAATGAGGCGCTCCACTCTCCTCCGGGAGGCGGGGCTGCCCCCTCCCTTCCCCCTCCCCCCTCCGCCTCCACCCCCAGGCCCCGCGGGAGCCCGAGTCCTGAGCCGCGGCCCGGGAGCAGGGCCTTCCAGGACGATCGGGGGTGGGAGGGACGGGAGGGAGAGGGAGGGAGGGAGGGAGGGTGAGAGACCCAAAGCGCCGCGCCCGGAGCGTGTGAAGCGGGGCGCAAACGTGGTGGGGGGAGGGGGCTCCCTGGTTTGAGGCCGGCGGTGGGGAGGCGGGGGGCGGCGTCCTCGCGTCGCCCTGGCGCCCTGCGCCCTTTCGCCCCAGCGTCCGGCCTCCGGGGAGACGGGCGTCCGTCAGTCCTTCCGGGCGTGAGGTCTCGGGTCCGCTCCCCCTCCCGTCGCCGAACCCCCGCCCCCCACCCCTCGGGAGGCCGAGCGGGCGGCGGGTCCGGCGCGCACCCGCTCGGGGCCGGGTAAACACCCCGCGGGAGGGGCGCGGGGGGGGGGGGGCGGGGAGGAGGCGCCCGGAGGCCGCCGGGCCGGGGCGGGGCTCGCGGGGGGCCCCAGGGCGCGGGCGGGCCGGCGGGGGCCGGGGGCGGGGGCAGGAAGCGAGCCGCGGCCCGGGCCGGCCCGCGCGGCCCCGTGACGTCGCGCGGCTTCCAGGGATCTCTCCTCGCGGCCCCGGGTCCCCTCGTCCCCGCCCTCCTCCCGCCCTCCTCCCCGCGCCTCGCCTCCGCGCCGCGGCCGGCATTTCTCGCTCGCAGCTCGCTCGCGGGCTGGCTCCTGCGTCCCAGCCGCCTCCTCCGCGCGCTCCCACTCTCCGCCTTCCCTCTCCGACCCTCTTTCTCTCCCCGCCGGCCCGGTCCCCTCTCCTCTCCGCTCCTCCCTCGGCCGCTGCGAGCCGGACCCATCGCCGCCCCCCTTTCTTCTCTCCCGCTCTCCCTCCCCTCGTCCGCTCCCCTCCGTCTCTCCCTCCCGGTCCCCCGGCCTCCCTCTCTCTTTCTTCTCTGTTTTTCTCGCCGTCTCCCTCCCGGTTTCTCTCTCCCCTCCCTCCCTCCGGGCATCCTCTCCCCTCCACCCCCGTGCCCTCCCTCCTCCCTCGCTCCCCTCCCCCTCCGCCCCTCGCCGCCCCGCCGCTCGCCGCTCCCCAGTCAGCCTCCCCGAAGCCGCGCCGCCGCCGCCGCCGCCCGCACTCGCCGCAGGACCGGCCCGCCCGGCTCCCCGGGGTGCGCCCTCCTCGGCCCCGCGCCCCGCGGGCTCGCCGGGACACCCTCCCCTCCGGCTCGCGGCCCCGCCCGGCCCCCGCCCAGCGCCCGAGCGCGCCGAGGATGTGAGTCCTGCTCGCCTTTGCCGGAGCAGCAGCCACTCGCGCGCCGAGCCGGAGCGCAGCGCAGCGCCGGGCGCTCGCCGGGTCGCTCGGGCGGGCGGCGCGCTCTCGCCCAGCGGTGCCCCCCGGCCGCTCGCCGGCGCCACCGCCGCCGCCGCCGCCGCAGCCCGCGGGCCGTCCCCGGCCGGCCGCCCCCGGCCCCAGCGCCGCTGACCCTGTCCGCCGCGGGCGGGGACGCGGGCGGAGGAGGCGCCGCCGCGGAGCCCCCGGACGCGACCATGTCGGAGGTGCTGCCCTACGGCGACGAGAAGCTGAACCCCTACGGCGACGGCGGCGACGTGGGCCAGATCTTCTCCTGCCGCCTGCAGGACACCAACAACTTCTTTGGCGCCGGGCAGAACAAGCGGCCGCCCAAGCTGGGCCAGATCGGCCGGAGCAAGCGGGGTGAGTTCGCTGCCCCCGCCCCGGACGCCCCCTTTCTCGGGCGCCGAGGCCTGGCCCAGGTTTGTGGGGGCTCTTCCGCACCTGGGAGCCGGTTCCGACCGAATGGAATCCCGTCGCGCGGAACTGGGGGGGATCCCGCACTGCAGGTCGGGCACCGGCTGGCCGCGGAAACCCCTCCCCCTCAGCCTGATTCCCGCTGGGGTCACCTAGGGGGCGTGGCGGCTTCTAGCGGCCGCAGGGGCTGGAAGGTTATTCCCGGGTCCCCACCCGCGCCAAAGTTTGCTTTGCGATTTCCACCCCCTCCCCTTTTGCGCAGTGTAGTCGCAGCTGCACTCGCTCTGCAACCCGGGGCGGGGGGTCCCAGGGCTCCCCAAGGGACGGCGTGGAGAACTGCGGGGCGGGACCCCACTCCCGCCGGGGAAGGCGAGGGGCTTTCGGAGCGCCCGGGCTTCTCATTGTTACTTAGCAGGGGGGGGAGGGGTGGCTGAGCCGGGGCGCTCGGCGCGGGAGCTGGAAAAGCCCCGGGGGGACTGGGACGCAGAGAGGCTGGGAGAGGAGCTCCGGAGGCGCGGGAACGAGGAGGGGGACCGACAGCTGCCGGGAGAGACTGAGACGCATAGATGGGGGTGGGGAGGCGGGTGGTGGCTTGGGGGGGGGGAGACCGAGAGGGGCAGAGACCGAGACAAAGCTCCGGAGAGGGAGCCAGAGCGGGAGAGACCGCGAGCAGGGGACGCCAGTCTGGGGAGGACAGGAAAGCAGCTGAAACAATGAGGGCGACCGACACCCCAGATGGAGAGAGACTCAGAGACCCCGACAGGTGACGGCCACGCCGAGAGACTGATGGCGGGACTGAGGAAGGCGAGGCTAGGTAGAGATGGTGAGCGAGGCGGCGGGGCCGGCGGGAGGCCGGCCTCGCGGGGAGGCTCCGACCTCCGCGGAGGGGGCGCGCAGGAGGGGCCGCCCGCCCTGGCGAGGCCAGACCCCTGACCCGCCGCGCGCTGTGGTCCCCGGAGTCCTCCCTTGCACCCCGCACCCAGAACCTTGGCCGCCCGCGCCGCGCTCGGGGCACTCCCGAGGGTCCTTGAGCCGGAGACCTGGGCTCCTCCTCCCCACCCTCTCCAGCCCCGGAGCCTTTTTTTTCTAAATAAACGCGCCCGGGGAGAGGTGAGGTGGGGTGAGGACGCGCGGCCAGAGCGCGTTTCGGCCGCGGCCCGGCCTGCGGGATTTGCGCCCTCTCTGCTGCCTTTCCTCAGAACGCTGCCGGGACGCAGCGAGCGGCTGGGGGGAGTGGTTCGGAGGGAAGCAGCACAGGGTCCCCGGGCCCAGGCCGAGGAGGATGGGGCTGTGTTAGCGCTGGAGGAGCGCCCCCTCCTTCGCCCTCCCGCATTTCCCCGTCCCCAGGAGCCATGGGAAACGTCGGAGACCACCCCCGCCCCCCATCCCCACCCCCGCCCCCCGCGAGGCCCAAGCGCGCTCACGTCTCCTTTTCTCCCCTTTTTTTGCAGTTGTTATTGAAGATGATAGGATTGATGACGTGCTGAAAAATATGACAGACAAGGCACCTCCTGGTGTCTAACCCCCCCCCCCCCCAAAGACAATGAGTTAAAGGGAGAGAATAAGAACGGCGGTAACAGTCATTGGCAAAACGCATGAAAAGAGAAAGCACTTTGAAATTTATTACTAGCTTGCTACCCACGATGAAATCAGCAACCTGTATCTCGCGTCAGGCCGGGAGACAGATGAGGCGGGAGAAGGAGGAGGAGAAGGCTCTGGGCTCCTCAGCAAAAACAAAAATTAAAAAAAAAAATTAAAAATTTAAAAATCACTCTATACACACATATAAAGAAATAAAAAAGACGTCTCAGTTGCAGCTACTTGTCAAAAGTAATATCTATTTCTTTTTATATACAGTGAATATTGCACAATTATAGATCTGGATTTTGAGCCACTTAAATAATGAAGCGGCAACACCGGGTGTTTTGAATGTTGGCATTGTTCGCTGATTTGGCTGTTCCCAATGTTTACATTATTTAATCTTGCAAAAATGGTTCTGTGCACTTGGATGTGAAATGCTGTCCAGTTTTCTTTTTTTATGTTGTTCTCCTTGGATGTACAAGAAAAAAAAATCAGCAAATGATCTCTATAGATATTGTTTTATTTTTGGTCATCTTTTGAAGTTACCAGGAATGTGTTTAAAACAAGAAGAGAACTTTTCTAAGGAATGATACCTAGACTGAATCCTTGTCTTACTTTAAAATGACTTGTAAAGCTTGTGTTTCTCTGTTGCTGCAAGCTATTTGCCCAAGTTAATGCAAATGGACACATTTTATATGTCAGGAAAAAAAAAAACACACAAAAACAAAGAAAAAAAAATGCTTGAGCTTTTTCTAACCTCTTCCTGCAGTCTGTTGTGTGAGCAGCCTGTTTTTTCTCTCTAATATTGTGTCAGTTTATTCTCTTCGATGGGCTGTAAAAAAAAATGTAATCACAAGAGTGCCAAATATCTTGAAATGCCAAAAGGCATTTTGGTTTCTTTCTTTTTCCCTGTGCTCTGAGTCCACGTTAAGGAATGCTTGGAGAGTCTTTTCTGTTATTTATAGGGGTTCTCTTAAGGCACACCAGCTGCCTGTTTTGCATGGTATTTGCAAAAACGCCTCTTGCGTGAGGAAATCTTTTACCACTTTTTGTTTGCAACTTTGGACCTCAAGAGGTTTCTTCCCTGCCCTGTTCCCTCTTTTCTTAACTCGATATTCTGGATGTTGCACCTTTAACCAGCACACAGGGCTATTTCTCCAATGTACAATAAAAGAACTGTTCCTGTGTCTCACTCCTCTCTTGTCTCTGCTTTGGTCGGGAGGGGTGGGGGAGATTTGCTTTCTGTCTGCCGGCTGCAGACAAGGAGGGAAGGGTAGCTTTGGTCGGCGAGGCGGTGTGGAGGACAGTGTGGGTTGGGCGCAGATGGCAGGAAAGACAGTGCACTGGCAGGGCCGTCCCCCAAGGGAGAGCTTATTCCATTTGGATTTGCATTGGTCTCCCTGCTTCCTGAGGTTTCTGCCATCCCTTGTGGGGTGTGCAGAGAACGAGGTCTTGTGAGTTGGGAGGCCGTCAGTCTTGTTTAAAAGCAATGTTTAGAGGCTGGTGGGCTTGGATTAAAATCCCAATTCCTTCACTTCCCAGCTGTATGGACTTGAGCAAGTCTCCTCGCTTCCTGAAGCCTCAGTTTCCAAGTCTGTGGGGTGGGGATAATGCAGGGCCTGCTTCATAAGGTTGTGGGAGGGACGTTGGTAGCACTCCGGGTCGGGCCACTGTGTGCCCATATAATGCTTCACCAAAGGGCCACTTGTCCTCAGAAGCTGGGTTGAGGAGGGACTACATACCTTTGACTTCACTGCAGAGTTCACAGGTCACCATATGAGGGATGAGCCCCAACTTCAGAGGCCCACAGCCTGGTAGGTCTCCGGCTTCCCCGAGTCACCACTTGAGAAAAAGCTCATGATGAAAAAAAAAATCTCAATCCCTTGTCGGGCTCTGGAGCAGTTAATGGTGGTAGAGGGGGGCCATGTGGGAGGAAGGGTTGGGAGAAGGATTTTGGCTGAAGAAAGGCCTGGAGAGGTTTTTCTCCTGGGCTGTTCTGCATCCAGGAGCCTCAGTGCCGGGAGCTTTTAATGTGTTTGTTGTAAAACTGTCAGCCAGGGAGTCACAACACAGCTCACAGTGACAGGAGCCTGATTGTGACTCAGACATCAGGTAAGACAGGCCCCAGGGTGGTGGCGGTGGGGGGAAAGGGGGGCTCTGGAGGGCCTGTGGGGGAGGGAGTGAGGTCTCATCCCCCTTCCCAGGCAGTGTGGGCCTTGAGCCTCAGGAGGGCCCAACAGAGCTGGACAGCCCATCAGTCACTGGTAGGAACAGTGGGCGAGCCGGGGCTGGTGGCACCAGCAGGATGATCAGGGGCGCTAGCTTGATTTTCCCAGGCGCACAACCCTGGTCCTGAACGTGGCTCTCCCTGTTGCCAACCCCGGAGAGTCCCCGCGTTTTGGAGCTGATGGGCCTTTAGGTACCACAGAGCCCGCCTCTCTTTTCCCCTGTGCTTTTCCCATCAGAAGGTCGAGTGGCGCAGCATCAGGAGTTAGGGGCAGGGCCCACTTTTTCCGTTCTGCCTCCATCTGCCAGGAGGGGCAGGGGCCCTATGAAAAGATTCATCCCGAAGGCACGTCTCTGTCCATACCAGGAGTAAACTGCTGCTTCCCTGATCAAAGCACTGGGCAATTACATTGCTTCCCTTCTATTCTGTCACGGAATCAGCCCAGAAACCCTGGAAACCCACAGCGATGAACTCTCTGGTAGGTGAAGAAATCGATGGCCCAGAGGGCCTAAAAGGACCACAGAACAACTACATTCATTGAGCTTTTACTGCATGCCAGGCTCACAATAGCCCTAGGAAGCAGGTGTTAATCTCACCTTGACTGTACAGGAGAAAAGGGGGCTCAGAGATGTTCACTACCTTGCACAGGGTCACTCAGCTAGTAAGTAGGCTAGGCAGGAGTAGAACCCAGAGCTCATACACTCCGGGACGGGGATGCACAATGGTCTGGCCCCAGACCCAGGCTCCGTCCCAGCTGCAGCCGTGGTCCTTCAGCCTTAAGGATCCTTGTGTTGGTTCACTGTTTTGAGGTTATGTTCTCTGCTATTCTGCACAACAGACGACTGCGGAAGGGGTCAGAAGGGAGGAAGGGCTTGGATGTGTCAGCAAAGGCCTGGAGCTGCCCTCTTCTGGGAAGGGGTGGGGGGAGCCCGGGAGTCCTCGGCCAAGGCTCTGGGTCCATTGTAATAAGTGATGTATTAAAATGTTCTTGCTGGAGGCCACCCCGTCAGCCAAGGCAGGATCCTCTGCCCGGGGAAGACAGAGTCTGTCTTTCCCGAGGACTCCATTCAGTAAAAGGGAATATAAATCTTTTAAATATACTCTAACATGGGGGTAAACATTTGTTGAGAAGGCACTTTGGGGACTGGGCAGCTATCAAACTATACCAAGTGCAGAATATGTTTGAAGTATCCGGTTAGGTGGCAAGAAATACAGAAAAGGCCATTGCAAGTCCAAGGTGGGGAAGGTGTCTCTAAGCCTCCATGCATCGATCCAGCAGCCAGGACTGCATTATTCAAACTTCACTAATTGAATGCTTGTAATAAGTGTCCATCTCCCTGGATTCTGCTTCCGTGGCCAGTCCAGGCTGAGGGCCCAGAGGAATGCCAAAAAGTACCTCTAAGGGGGAAATTGGCAAATTGAGTTTTAAAAAAAAAGAGACTCGAACACTGCTGCCGTCTGGAGGACACAGATGAAGGAATGAGCACAGGGGGCCTCTTCGGACAGCAGGGAGCAGATCCTGGGCCCAGTGGAAGGGGCCAGGTATTATTAAGGTGGCTGGTGTTAGAGCAAAGGGCAAGGATTTGGGTCTTGCCTGGCTTGGATTTGAAACCTCTCCCCTATACTTCCTAGTTGTCATGTGGGGCCAGTTTGTCAAGCTTTTCTGTGAAATGGGGGTGATGGTAATGCCTACCAACAGAGGATTAAATGGGAACCCCTCCCTCTCCCCCACATAGAGCCTGGTGCATAATAAATAGTAGTCGTCAATACGAATGCATATGAAGTGCCTACTGTGTGCCAGGTAACGGACTTTCAAAACCTAGCAAACAGATCTTGTTGCATGAAGTGTCTTTGTAGAAGTGCCCTTTGGGGGTACCGAGGGGGCAGTGGAGGCACCACTGTGGGGTTGGGGAGCGGCGGGATGGGGAGCAGTTTGGAAGAGTCTGCCTGCCTATTATCTATCAGCTCCTCAAAACCCCCAATAAATGCAATCGTAAGTAAATCTAAATGCTTGTTCTCCAAAGGCCGTGTTAAGAGATGTCTCTTACCCACTTCTAACCAGATTGCCTGAAGCCATTCTCGGGATGGGAGCTAGCAGGTGCTGACTTCTTGCCCTGGGAAGGGAAGAACATGGCTCTCTGCTTGGATCTTCTCCTCCGATGAGTCCTCAAGTTTCATTCATTTGACAGATATGAACTGGCACCCGCTATGGACCGGACACTGAGAACACAATAGTGAGGAAATGGGAGTTATCCATGGGCTTGAAAATGACAGCTCCAAGGAAATGAGGTTGGGCCCGGGTACCATCAAAGTCAGCAGCTCAGACCCTTTGTACAGGCAAAAAGAGGGAGCCAAGGAGAACTGGGTCTTGGGGGTTGCCTGAAACCCAAACATGGGGCCCCCTTTTTAAAAAAATAAACTTTAAAAAAATTTTTTTAATCTTTATTTATTTTTGAGAGAGAGACAGCATGTGAGCAGGGGAGGAGCAGAGAGAGAGAGGGAGACACAGAATCGGAAGCAGGCTCCAGGCTCTGAGCTGTCAGCACGGAGCCTGACGTGGGGCTCAAACTCACGAACTGTGAGATCATGACCTGAGCTGAAGTCGGTTGCTTAACCGACTGAGCCACCGAGGTGCCCCTGAAAAATAAACTTTTACTTGAGAATAGTTTTAGATTCACAGAAAAGTGGTGAACATAGCACAGAGTTGTCAATACCCCTGACCCACTTTCTCCTATTGTTAATATCTGACATTACTGTGCTACATTTCTGGAAGCTAAGGAACCAACACTGGTATTTTACTATTAATTAAACTCCATAATTCATTCAGATTTCATTGACTGTGTACCTAACATCCCTTTTGTTTTGCAGGACCCCATCCAGGCCATTACATTTAGTCTTCGTGTCCCCTTAAACTCCGTGATAATTTCTCAGACTCTCCTTGTTTTTGATAGAGTACTGGTTAGGTATTTTGTAGACTGCCCCTCAACTGGGGGTTTTGTCAGATGTTTTTCTCATGGTTCAGCTGGGGTTATGGGGTTGGGGAGGAAGACCTTGGAGATAAAGTGCCCTTCTCATTACATCATATTAAGAGTACATGCTATCAACATGACTTAATCACCGTTGATATTGACCTTGATCACTTGACTGAGCTGGCATTTGTTAGGTTTCTCCACTGCAAAGTTACTCTCCCACCTCCTTTCCATACTGTCCTCTCTGGAAGGAAATCATCATGTGTAGCCCACTCAAGGTGTGGGGAGTAATTTGGTATGGGAGTATCTCCATAAATTACTTGGGATCCTTCTGCCCAGGTCATGTGAATGACCCACTTTTCAGCCGTTCAACGTTGCCCCTGTGTTGGGCAAGCGCACTGTGGTTTAGATGTAATCATGAATTCCAGGCAAACCGGGGAAAAACAAAAATGCCCACAAGGCCCAAGGTGCTGCCTGATGACCGATAGATGGAGCCTTACCAAAAAAACAGATTTAAAAAAAAAAAAAAAAACCCAACAATCTTAATAAAAGCAACTTCCTGTGGAGGGGAACTGTCACCCTGGTTAGAAACTGTGCAGAATTTTCTCTTGGAAGCCTCAGGCAGCTGCTCTGGTTTATAGAATCTGCCTATTGGAGGGAAGCAGAAGGGGAAAAAAATGTTGTCATTATTCCAGCAACAGAGATTCTCTCAAACCATATGCAAAAATAAATCCGAGGACCGGGCTGTATCCGGGGAAACCTGGCAGCTGGGCTGGAGCTTGTGGGGTGGCCCCTAGGGACAGAGAGACTGTGTCTATGGGCCCCAGCCTGTTCTCCAGCAGAACCCAAAGTCCCAGAGAGATAGCCCCACCTCGGTCCCCCCCCACCCCCCACCCCACCATTCTGTGAGGAGGATTTGGTTTTTCTTGTTACCTCTCACATTGGAGGGTTTGTCCTTAACCCGGGGCTGTGCACACCCAGGGGCCTGGAGGAAGGTCCTTGACCCAGAAACAGCTGTTTGAGGACAAAGGGTCACCAGAGGGAAAGGGAGGTCGGGGAGGACGGGCTGAAGGGAGGAGAAGGATCTGGGAAGTGTGCCATGGGAAATCCTAACAGAGTGGCAATGGGGGCTGGGCAGATGGGGGACAGACAGGGATGGCAGGAAGTTGTCAGGGCAAGGGGAGTTCCATAAGGCAGACAGCTGAATGGCTAAGGTCATAAGGGGCTTGGTCTGGGAGGGTGTTTGGGCAGTGGAAATGAACTAATTAATGAACTAAATCTGCATTCGTTTAAGGACTCCTCTGCTAGGGATGGGGGTGGGGTGGGATGGGTACCGTGCTTGGCACGGGGGAGACAGAGCTGGCCAACGTGAGGCTTCCTGTCGCCTTCTGGGACCTCACTCTCTGGCCAACAACCCTTTGATAATAGTGTAGCTTCAGGATGTTGGGAAAGGGGGGGTGGTCCCACAGGAAACTTAGGAAACTCTTGGGGAACCCCAAAAGTATGCTGCCAGCATCGGCGGTAGGTGTCTTAGAAAGGACTGACAATATCATTCCAATCCTGAATGTGCCAATACCGTGCTGGCATGTGTGACCCTGACCCCTGACCGTTCACAGGTATTTTGCTCCTCTGGGGCTCCATTTCCCAATGTGGAAATACTATTTATGAGGCGCTCACCGGTAACTGTTCTACACTCTTTGCATTTATATCGCTTAATTTTCACAACCCAAGGAGGTAGTCACTATTATCCCCATTTTACAGCTAAGGGAAACCGAGGCACAGAGCTGGGAATCTTCTGCCTGTGGTAGCCCAGCTGGAAAGTCTTGAAGCTGCGACTGAAACCTCCAGGCGACAGGTGGACGCTGACCCCCAGAGTCCCTGGTTTCGCCTCCTCCAGAATGAGAAGGGGGTCGGACTAGGCTACTTGCAGCCCTCTGTGGCCCAACCCAGGGCACAGCCCCAACCGCCCATGCTCCCGTGGGGGAGGGGAGGCTGAGGATCCGGTTGGCCGTGAACCCTGGACCAGGCCAGCGGTTGCCATGGGGACGACCCGCGGAGGCGGCGGGGGCTGGGTGCCCCGTGGGGCAGTTCCGGGGAGCCCCAGCCGGTGGCAGGGAGTGGACGGAGCTGGCACCTGGGGCCGCGTTTTCCGCCCCCCCCCCCCCCCCCCCCCGGCAGACGGAGCCACATTGGTGCTCCCCTCTCAGCCGGGGAGACCACAGGTCCCCTGCAGCCGTCTGCGCCTCCTCTGACCTGAACTCAATCCCCCGCGAAGCCGCTCTTATCTCCAGTTCATCTGTGTGAATTATTTACTGTGACTGGCGGCCTCCCCAGCGGCCTCCCGCCTGCCTCCGCCCTCCTGATCCTTGTGGCTTTTTCACATCCTGGTTTGCAGCCGGGCCCTGTCTTCCATATCCAAGAAGTTCCAATGTCAGGCCCCCACGGGAGCTCAGGGCAGGGGCTTCCCACCTTCCCCCACCTTACCCTGGGAATCCTTGTCCTGGAACCAAAGAGAGCACTGGAGGAGGAGTCAGGAGCCCTGAGTTCTCACCGAGATCCTATCAATCAGGGTCACTGTAAATTATCCCCATTTCACCTATGAAGAAAGCGACGCCTCGAGGGTTGGAGTAACCTGTGCTCAGTCAGTCCTCAGAAGCTTACTGACTCCTAAGTGGGATGCCACGTTGTCTCCCTAGGCTGAAGGCCTTTTACCAGCCCCAGGAGTTTGTTTGGGCACCAGTCACATCTGTGACACACCATGTACACAGAGCAGTGAGCCAGCCTGGTGGGCCTGGCCCGGGGCTGGGTGCTGGGGACACGGATGAGTAAGGCACAGCCCCCCCTGCCCTCAAGGTGCTTCTGTCTGGAGTTGAGGGTGGGGGGCGGGGCCAGGAAGCAGGCAGGGCCAGTCCCGGTCATGACTAGTTATAGTTCCAGGCAGAGAGCTGGGCAGGAAATAGTGAGTTCTGGGCTGGGGAGGGGGCATTCAGGGAGCAGGTGGGCTTTGGCAGGGCCTGGGAGATGGGGCTGGGGACGGAAAAGGCAGTCTTGGTGTAGGGAAGACGCAGCAGGATGGGGACTGGCAAGCTGGGGATCTGCTTGAGAAAGGTCCTCTGGGTATTGGTGGAGCGAGGCATTTCTGGTGGTGCCAGGGTTGGAGGAGGGGGCTTTGGGTCAGATCCTGAAAGTCCTCGAATGAGCCCAAGGGTTGATTTAGAAAAGCTTCTCAACGGGGGCAACTCTGCCTTCCAGGCGACATTTGGCTGTGTCTGGAGACGTTTCTGGTTGTCAACACGCAGCGGGGAGGGTATCGCTACTGGCATCTGCTGGGTGGGGGCCAGGGATGCTGGTGAACATCCTCCAAGGCACAGGCCAGCCCCCACGACACAGAACTCCCCAGCCCCAAGTGTGCTGGGGTCGAGAAATCCCGAATTGGCGTGTGTTTAAGACCCCTTTCCGCTAACCAGAATAAAACTGTGGGCAAGCCACCGAGCTCCTCCTGTTTCCGTTCCCTCCTCCGTGGCATGGGCTGGTGATATTGGCTTCCATTTGAGGAAATAGCTGGTATTTTCACACTTGCTGCAAGGCCAGCCTCACCCTAAGTGCTTTACTTATACTATCTCATCTAATCCTTGTGACCTGGTGACAGGTGCCACTGCTACTAATAATCCTGAGTGTTTGTGGGGCACTTGGCAAGCGCCAGGCCCCATACTAAGCTCTTTACATATATGAACTTATTTTATTTTTTAAAGATGTTTATGTTTGAGAGAGAGAGAGGCAGAGACAGAGACAGAGCGTGAGTAGGGGAAGGGGAGAGAGAGAGAGGGAGACACAGCATCCAAAGCAGGCTCCAGGCTCTGAGCTGTCAGCGCAAGTGGGGCTCGAGCCCACGTTACCGTGAGATCATGACCTGAAGTCGGATGCTCAACCGACTGAGCCACCCAGGCGCCCCGCAGATATGAATTTATCTAATCCTTGCAACAACTCCGTGAAGTGGGGACTGTCATCATCTCCGTTTCACAGGGAAGCAGGATAAGAGAGGGTGGAAGCCTCCTGAGGGTAGTGTCTTGTTTTCTGCTGTCTTGCTGGCATCTAGAACAGTGTCAAAATATTTATTGAGAAGGAAACATATAAACCCTCCATGACCTTCGCGACTCCCGAGCCTCCTGCAACTGCGAAGACGTGGGGGCCCCGAAAGGTTGAGGGTCTCGTTTGGAGACACACAGCAGGACCTTCACCCTTTTGCTTTCCGGCTGAGGCCGCAGCAAAGCCCCTGGGTGGTTTCTCTGGGCCACCGGAGCCTCACTAGGTTCCTACCACCTTCAGAAAGGGACCCCGGGACTTTTCTGAGATGTTCTGAGGGCCATGGGTCTCCCTGGAGTGCTGCCTGAGCTGGAAAGGACTGGCATCTTGGACAGTGACCAAACCTGGAAGTCACTTAGCACAAGAGTGTGTCTGGTGCCTGGGATTGGACTTACGTACTCCTCTGATGAATGCGAAACGATTTCAAATTCAATCCGATCCTAGTGGGTGCCTGCGGGACATGTGGGAGCATCAGACGCAGCGTTAGGGAACCAGCACAGCTGCTGTGCAATCTACGCACCACATGCTTTAGGAACACATCTCAGCCAGGCCTCACGGCAGCCCGCAGAGGTAGTGGCACTATCGTCACTGTAGGGACAGGTGTGAAATCGGGATTTAAAGAAGTGGTAATTTGTCCAAGCGTGCCAACGGGGAGGCTGCAGCCCAGCTATTCAAACCTAGCCTCTCCGATGCCTACGTTCCCCCGAACCCCAAGCTCACAGTCCACGAGTGGCTTGGGCCTACGTCACCACTTCTCTGACCCTCATCTGTGAGATGGGACCGTGAATCCAGGCTTCAGAGGATCGCCGGAAAGACCTAAAGGCGATACCCAGCACCTGATCGGTTCTTTCCCTGAGCTTCCTGGGTCTCCATCGAGTCTGAGCTTTGGGGTAGCCCCGGTGAGAGGAAGCTGGGGGAAGCAGGGGCAAGAGTGGGCAAAGGCTTGGTGGGGAGGCCTTTAAAGACTGCCCTGTGCGGGTCTACGGAGCACCCCTCGCCCCCCCCCCCCAAGCCACCATTCCCATGGGGCCCTTCCCATGATGCTGTGCTGCTCTCAGGCTGCAAAGTGGGTGCTGCTGCTCTTAAGCGTGCCTGGTGAGGTTGCCTTGCTGGGGAGTGGGTGTGCAGCACCCTCCCCATTCCCTAACCAGTTATGGGATCCTTGGCAGTTAAAAGAGCAAGGGGGGGGGTGTCTACACTGCAAGCCTCCCCTCCTTCCACTTCTCTATAAATCTGCTATGCCCTGGTCATGCTTTCTTTTCAGAATATCATGCTTTTTTTATGCCTTTTGCATATGCTGTCCTCTCGGTCTCCCAGCCCTTTGTTCTAGCCAAATCCTGCTGGTCCTCCAGGTTTCAGCTGAGATGCCGCCTCTTCCAGGAAGCCTTCCCTGAGTCTCCTCCACCTGAATTAGGTCCCTTGCTGAGGCTCCTGCAGGGCCCATGCTGCCCTTTGTTCAATGGCTTGTCCTACTGTGTGTCATTGCTGGTCTGTCTTCCTCCATCAGACCGTGTTTCCCTCTCCGGTGGCACTGGGGCTCTCTGGCTGGTCTCGGTTTCCCCAGGGCTTCGCACAAATGCCTGGCATGTAGCAGCTCCTCAGGGGATGTTGCTGCATTAATGTTATAATAATAACAACCTCTTGCATATGCAGAGCTCTTTCCCGGGGTTCAAAAGCCTTTTTATGGCAATTTTGTCATCTGATCGTCACAGAGCACTTGTCATTCGAGGTAAGCAGGGATGGTTTGCCATTTTATAAGGAAGAAAGAAAGGCTGGTTGTGATGAGGTGCGTTCCCCAGGTGGCCGGGGGAACAGGTGCACAGCCCACACTGTCTGGCAGGTGTGGGTGTATTTGTGATATATTTGGTCCGGGGGGTGGGGTGGGGGGGCCTCCTCGGAGTTCCGGGGATCCCAGGCTTGCCGTCTGGGGGGCTGGGGTGGGGAGTGGGGGTGGGTGGGTGGGGAATCGGGGGCTAGGAGTCGCCTCTATAGGGTCCTAGCGCGGACTCGGGGCCAGCCTTGTGTGGTGGCCATGGGGCGGGTGCGTGTGAGCCCATGCTGTGGTGAGGAGGCAGCGGCTTTCTTCTGCGAAAGTTCGTTCACCATGGTGCTGCTGATGCCGTAGAACATTCAGGAACATTCAGGAAAAAGACTTCCAAAATAGAAGAATGACTAAGTGAACTGTAGTCCCTCTACTTGGAATATTTTTTTTTTTTTTTAAACGTTTATTTATTTTTGGGACAGAGAGAGACAGAGCATGAACGGGGGAGGGGCACAGAGAGAGGGAGACACAGAATCGGAAGCAGGCTCCAGGCTCTGAGCCATCAGCCCAGAGCCTGACGCGGGGCTCGAACTCCCGGACCGCGAGATCGTGACCTGGCTGAAGTCAGACGCTTAACCGACTGCGCCACCCAGGCGCCCCTCTACTTGGAATATTTAGCAACCATTACAAATGACGTTTCTGCAGTTTGTGCCCTGATGGGGGAAAGCGCCAATGTCATAATGCTCAAGGCCAAAAGGAGGCCGTCAGGTGGGCCCATGATAGAAGGCGTCGCTGAATGGTTTGAACCCAGCTCTGCCCCTTAGTGGCTGTGACCTCAGACAAGCTAGCCTCTCAGTGCCTCAATTTCCTCATCTGCAAATCAGACAGAGAGTGCTACCTCAGAGGGCTGTTAGGAGGATTAAATGAGCTAATACATGTGAGGCACTTAGAACAATGCCTGCCAGATATTAAGATATACTTATTCTCATTAATTATGATCATCTCAGCCATTGTCAACGTATATAAGAAGAAATAAAAAGATGGAAGAAAAGATCAGTGCTGTTTTCCTTATGAGGGTTAACGGATGAGTTTTACTTCCTTTTCCCCCACTTCCCTGAATTCTCTAAATATTTTACAGTGAGGGTACATTGCTTTTATTATCTCGAGAGGATAAGCTATTTCCCCCCAAACCACGGTAGTAGGGAGGCAGACTCAGGAGCACTTTCCTTGTGGACTCAAGAGGGGTGACCGCAGGGGAGTCGCCTCCATAGTTAACACCTGGGATGCCTTGAGAACCCACTCGTGGCTGGTTTTCCTCTGCTGGGGTCAGCAGCTTCCAGTAATCTTTCCCCAAACAGATCAGGCTGTCCCTCTCATCTCGCATCTGCTTGGTTCATAATTTTATATGAGGCCTATCGAAACAAATAGCCGAGCTCTTCGAATACCCACAACCATAAACTGTCACCACTGATGACAATGAGAATTCCCCAGGCAGGGCGCCTCAGAGATGAAACTAAATCATTCTGACCACCCCTGTCATCATCACACTCTCCCTCTATCCAGGGAGACAAGGGCATTTACAGTGAGGGAAACACCAACTGCTGTGTAAGCGGATACGGGCTCTGTGAGTCGGCTGGCCAAGCCCAGGCCGGCAACCGGCCAGAGGGAGGAAGCCAGCCAGCCGGCCAGCTGGTCAGCAGAAGACTGTGCCCAGCACACAGTAGGTGTTCAAGAAATATTCCTTATCATATTCAGTTGGAATTTTGTGGGGTCTGGCCGGTGTACATGACTCTATCCTGGACACTGTCCTGTGTCCTTTGCTAATCGATGGTCTTCACCTTTAGGGAGCAAAGGCCCGTAGATACTTGCAGGCCCTTCCGCTGAGGATGGCATGAGTTCTAGGCTTCGGGGATGGTGGTTGGTCCCTGACCTAGGGGTCTATGCTGAACCTTTATTTAATTTTCTCCTAATCCCTCGTGGGATATGATTTTAAATGATCAGGACAGCCGTCACTGCAACATCTTACCACCTCGCACCTCCCCATCCTCCTAATTTTGTATCCATTCATCCGTCCGTGATCCATCCATCCATCCATGATCTATCCATCCGTCCAACCACCTAAGCGTCCATTCATCCAACCATCCACTGTGAAGCAGTATGATGGTGGATAAGTCATTGGACCTTTAGGGTCAGACTGCCTGGCTTTAAATCCCTTTGTGTCTGGGATGCAGACAGGTAACCAAACCCTGAGGTGGCAGCGTGAGTTCAGGGGTGAGACAGAGAGGAGGGGTTTGACACCCAATTGGAGCCCCAGGGGGGGCTGCACGCTGGGTACCACCGTTGCCATCACCATCACCACTGGGATTCCTTGGACCAGTAATGGGGCCTCAGTGAAATGGGAGTCACTGGCTTGGAAACCTTGGCCTGGTCCCTGGCATGCCTCGTCTTCCCCAGCATCCCGCCCCCCGCCCCCCCGACCCCTATTTCTACTCTGCTGCCTTTCCTAGCTTTGTTCCCCATTCTTCCCTGACTCTTCCAGCCCTACTCCCTACCTGTCAAATCCATCTGTTTCCAGAGCCCTGCTTCTTGCTGGATGACAACTAATTGGGTTGATAATCCAGCTCATGTAAATGGGCCGACGGGTGTTGACATGTCCGTGTGATACCCCCCCTTCCCCATGCCGGTAACATTTGTCATCACCAGCAGGCATCTGATAAGTGCATTCGCTGTGCAGTATTGACTGCATTATTCAACACCAATTGTGTGCAGATGTCATGGGTTTGGAGCGCCGGATGTGTGCATCGACTGTAATATCTTTCATCTCATGTGCACCTTTAGTGCTGAAGATAGAATGCTGGGAAGGGTGAAGTTCCAGTCAGACAGGCCCGGGTTCAGGTATCACCAAACCTCTTATTAGCTCTTGGGCAAGTCACTTCACCTCTCTGAGCCTCAGTTTCCTTATCTGTTCAGTGGAGAGAGTCGTACCTACCTGGATGATGTACATGAGGTCTTTGTAAGCTCTCAAAGACCACGTTAGTGTGAGAGTCATTCCAGGACCTTTATGGCTCTGCAGATGCTCCCCCTGCAAAGGCGGAGGCACAGGTGGCTGGAGATACAGGGAACATTCGGAGTGGGCCGGCCAAGACGTGGTGTCACGGTGGCCTGAGACTGGTTGGTCTCTGATTGTCCTCCCCTGGGTCTCATTACACAGGGCCACACAGAGAGTCTTAACAAGCTGATTTCACCCACACAGATGTCCCCCAGAGTCTCAGCCACCATTGCTGGGTGGCCCCCCCTCCCAGATTCATGTCATCTACCCGTGTATCTCTGTGTTCCTTGCCTGAAGGGGTGCTTTGGCCTCCCACCAAGCAGTCCGACCCCCTTCCTTGCGTTTTGAATGAGGACTTACCCCCCCCACGCCAATCCATTCGTGCACTAATTCAGCACATGTTTGTTCAGGCCTCCGGCACGCTGGGGCCGGCTCGTGGAGCAGCGGGCTGTGGATGACCTGTGCTGAGTGGGGGTGCATCTGGGGAATGGCTTAGTGCCCGCCCTCCCAGGGTCTGTTCACGTGCCTCAGTGGGCTCAGTGTCAGTGAGGTGGGCCGGGACCGGTACTTGATAATAAAAAGCACACACACACTTACAATTGACCACACCCACTTTTATGTTTCTGGGTCCAGACACTGTCAGTTTGCCTCAGCCATCGGACACGGGGGCATCAGGACACTCGTGGAATTGGGACACGTCAGAAGGAGAAGAGAAAGGAGACAAGGCTGAGGACAGAATCCGGGCAACAGCCGATGGGAAGACAGGGCGTGCTCTGAGAGGTGGGAGCAGAACTGGCAGGGATCAGAGCTTAAGGAAAGGGCGATCGATGGTCAATAGTGTCAGAGGAGATGGCCTGGCGGTCCCTGGAACTGGTGATGGGTATGGGCCACCTCTGTGAGCACGAGGCAGGAACCAGAACGTAGGGAGTTGGGCGTCAGAGGAGTTGGGTTGCCTCGGCCATTCTTTGGAGCAGGTGGGCAGTAAGGCGGAGGGGTGCTTCTGGGGTGGGGGACAGCTTTGGGCGGGATGCGGTTTGAGGCGGAAGGCAAGGGTCTCCCCGGTGCTGTGCATACGCCAGGCCAGTGTTTGTTGGCCTGTCATCCTTTTATGTCTACAGCACCTTTTTCTTACTCCCCAAGCCCTGCCCGCTAATGGTGGTAGCTCGTTCACCCCTCAGTGACCACTGAGCACCTGCTACGTGCCAGCTTCTGTTCCAGGCATCGCGGATGCAGCTGTGAAAAGACAGACTGGAGACTAGCCTACGAAGATCTTTCCAGGTAGCCTGGTGGGAAAGAAATGAGCATATTAGAACTCAACTTTCGGGGCGCCTGGGTGGCGCAGTCGGTTAAGCCTCCGACTTCAGCCAGGTCACGATCTCACGGTCCGTGAGTTCGAGCCCCGCGTCGGGCTCTGGGCTGATGGCTCAGAGCCTGGAGCCTGTTTCCGATTCTGTGTCTCCCTCTCTCTCTGCCCCTCCCCCGTTCATGCTCTGTCTCTCTCTGTCCCAAAAATAAAATAAACGTTGAAAAAAAAAATTAAAAAAAAAAAAAAAAGAACTCAACTTTCAGCACCGACAAGGGCTAACATGGAGAGACTATCCTTGGGGTATCCATCAGAGAAGCAGCGTCATTACAGATGGTACAGAACACGGCTTTATCATTGGGGTTACACCTCACGCGAGTTCGAGAGCTCGTGGGGCGGTCTGCGTGCGCTGCCGTCCCTGCATCTGGGGTGGGCCTGAGACGCTGTAGGGGACCTCCCCTCGCCAACACGGTGGGGGGCAGATTGGCGATCGGGGTGGACCCTGGCCCCTGAACTTCAGAGCATAATAAACACATAGCTGTTGCCGATTCACTCCTGGCTTCCAGCTCTGACGCAAGATGTCTCTTCCCCCCAGCACCTGCCAGGGGAGGGAATCTGTGGAGAAGTCATTTCGGTTGACTCGTACCTTGTTAGTGCCACCGACACAGTGGCGAGCCCGGAGGTGACGGGGGATAATGAGGTCGGAGTGACAGGGTGGGGTTGTCGCTCTGGCTCGGGCAGGTGGAGAGAGCCCCTCGGAGGAAATGGCATTTGTGATGAGGCCCGCGGAAGACAGCTGCCATGTTCCAGGGACAGGGAGAGGGGTGGGGTGACCGGGGCCTGGAGGTGAGGACAGAGGCCGAGAGGGGTCTGAGAGGACACAGGAGCCACAGCAGACCGTGGATGGGGTTTGACTCGGGTCTCAGTGGGAAAGGAGCAGGAGGCAGTGATGTGGCCCAGCTTGCGCTGGATGGAAAAGGGAATGTTGGGTGTTGGGAGGGGGGTGGTGTTCGGGAAAGACTGGAAGCAGGGAGAGCGGGGCGGGCATGGGAGGGTGGAGGGGCTACCACAGTGGTCTAAAGAGGAGACATCAGCCAGAGAACTGAGGTGTCAGCTGTGACAGGAGAGAAGGGTGGTGGGATTGTGGGTCCATCTGGGGGTGGAGACAGGACAGAGGTGGGCTTGGGATGAAGGATGGAGAGGAATTAAGGTCCCCAAAGAAGAACACTTTTGGTCCTTGCTTCTGGGAAAGGCTGTCCTCTTCTCCAGTGCCTTCCTTGCCGGTGGCCCCTGCCTTCACTGGCTGGGAGAATCCATCCCGTGTCCCCACCTGTCTCGTGGTGGCACCTCCATGCCCCCCCTTGGCGGTTCCCTGCCTCTGGGCTTCGGTCAGCTGTCGGCATCCCGGGTCCTGTGCCTTTAAGGCCGGGTGAGAAGGGCCAGATGAAATCTGTCTCCTCAAAGTCCTGCGGGTAATGAGAAGCAGAGAGAGAGAAGATAATAAAAGCGAGAACCAGCCTGGGGGTGGGGAAAAAAAGAAAAGATTTTTACCCTCCCAACCGGCAAGTTCCCCTCTGGCTCTGAGAAGCCTCAGAAGATTTCGCTCCGAACATATGAGTAATACCCAGCAAAAACGCTGTCCTCCGAGCAGAGGGAGAAGACGGAATGATTCTGTCTTTGATTAGAATTTATTTCCAACCTGCAGCCTCCCTGCTGCCAACCTCCCACGTTCCTGCCCCTGCAGAGCTGGGCGGCCAGGGAGGCAAGGGGGGTGGGGGAAGGGAGAGGGGAAGAAGGGACCCATGGGCTCCGGAGAACATCCAAGTGTCCTGTTGGCCGCAGGGACAGGGAGAAGACAGGCATCCTCCACTCGCTGCCCCCCCCAGAGAGAGGGTCCAATGGGGCTGCAGCTGTGGGAAAGAGCCGACTGGATTTACTGAGGCCGAGGCGGGGATGGGTGGCTGGAGCCACGGGTCGGGCTGGGCTACCAGCTGGCCGTGTGGGGGGCTTATGTAGCCTCTCTGGGCCTCAGTTTCCTCATCTGGCCTCGACAAGTTTTTAAGGACCATAGTGGCTATGATTTTCAGGACAAATGCAACCTGCCTGTCCGGGAGCCAGTCTGGTTTTCACTGTGTTGGGTTGGGGAAGGTTCTGGAGTAATGTAGGGCAGAAGGGCAGGCTAAGACTGGAGTATTGTGGGGGGCACCTGGGTGGCTCAGTCAATTAATTACGTGTCTGACTTCGGCTCAGGTCATGGTGTCACTGCTCGTGGATTTGAGCCCCAGGTCGGGCTCTGTGCTGACAGCTCAGAGCCTGGAGCCTGCTTCGGATTCTGTCTCCGTTTCTCTGCCCTTCCCCTGCTCGCACCCTCTCTCTCTCTCTCAAATATAAAATAAAACATAAAAAAATTTTTTTTAAAATAAAAAGACTGGAGTATTGTGACTTGGGGTAAGGGCTTTCTCCTTTATTGGGTCGTGTCTAGGGGATGGGGTAAATCATACCAAGTGACTCTCCTTCCTCCATCACCTCATTCATTCATTCATTCATTCACTCACTATTTATTCATCACAGGCCACATGCCCAGTGCTGTGCTGGGTGCAGTGAACAAGATATGGTTCCTGACCATATAAGGCTCCCAGTGTGGTATGGGGTGGGGGAGGGGCAAACACAGGGTGCTGGGGACACTGAGGTGAGGCCTCCAACGTGGGTTTTGGAGGTCAGAGTCTTCCGGGGGAGGCTGACACCAAAGGGTGAATAGGGGGAAGCCAGGGGAGGAGGTGAGGAAGGGGGGCACCAGAGAGGAAGGGGATGCAGGTGGGAACAAGCAGGGTGTGTGTGTGGGGGGATTGAAACACTCCAGCGTGATGGGAAGGAGGCCTAAAGCGGGAGGGGGTGACTCAGGGGTGGGTTCAGATTTCACGGTGGGGCCACGGGGGCCATGGGGGGCTGTGAGCGGTGACTCTCCTGGAAGGCATCGGGCCAAGAGCATTTCAGGGTCGTGGGTGTCTTTCTAAGACTCAGGTCTTGTAAGGCTCCACCTCCGGGGCTCCCTTCTCTCACCCTGGAAGTGCAAAGTTATGGTTGAAATATGTGTGGTGGGAGCTAGGCTATTTTAGGATCTAGCGCTCAGATGGGTAAAAGCTTTGTAGAGACAGACTTTGGCCCCATCACGGAGTCTCAGTGCTGGATCTGGGTGCCCTGGTAGGAGTCGACTCCTGTTCACGGACACCCTGGGTGGCCATCTGTCCAGCTCTGCAAGGAAGGGTGATTGGGATGGGCAGACCTTCATCTTAGAGTGGAGAGGCATGAACGCTCATCACGGATAGATCTGGTTTCCCGGTATTGGCTCTGTCATGCATAAGCTGTGCATCTTTGGGTAAGTCAATTGGCCTCTCTGAGTCCCAGTTTCCCTAAGGTGTAAAATAATATTAATATAGCCACTTCCCAGGGTGGTTTTGAGAGTTAAACAAGGTGATGATGATGATGATCTTAAGAGCCAATATTTATTGAGTCCTAAACTCTTTTTTTTTTTTTTACATGTATTTATTTTTGATAGAGAGAGCTCAAGTAGGGGAGGGGCAGAGAGAGAAGGAGACACAGAATCCGAAGCAGGCTCCAGGTTCCGGGCTGTCAGCACAGAGCCCGACTCGGGGCTCGAATTCACAAACCAAGGGATCGTGACCTGAGCCGGACGCTCAACCGACTGAGCCACCCAGGCGCCCCCCCCCCCTTTTTTTTTAGTCTTAAACTCTTTTAAGCAGAGGACACAGTGCACTGCTGAGGTCCCCCTTCAGGACCAAGGCACTCATTCCCAGTTTCCAGGAGTGTTGCCAGCTAAAAGCTCACTGCCGAGTGCCTCCTTGGAAGTGCCCTCAGCCCAAGCCCAACTTCCCCGGGTGCAGCAATCTGATTTCAGTGTGGGAGAGCTGGAGGGGCGATCCCTGTCCTGGAGCTGCAGAGCAGATCTACACTCTGTCCAGTCCTGCCTCCCGCACCCTTCACGGGGGCTTTCCCCAGAGCCCTCCCTGACTCACTCCCGTGTGCAAATCTTCATCTTAGAGGCTGTTCCTTGGAGCCCGATGTACGACAGCCCTTTCCCTCCCACCTCATGTAATCCTCCCCACAGCCCTTTGAAGGAGGAGAGACCCCACGATGAAACCATTTTGACACACAAGGTAACTGTGGCGTAAAGAGATCAGATCTCTGCAGCCACACAGGTAGGAAGGAAGTGGCAGGACTTGGTTTGCACACTGGGCACCGGGCTCCACAACCTGGCTTGTAACTACCCTCTGGAGCCTGGCTCTGTGCCCCCAGAGCATGGCTGAGGGTGACTGGACCACTGCCATTTGCTGGGAGACCGCACACCCGCTCCCCAGCTGCCCATGTCACACCATCGTTACCAATGCAAGGGTGGGTGTCCTCACCTGTGCAAGCTTCACGCCCCAAGCCCTGTGGTAGGTGCGGCCCGGGAAGCTGCTGGAAGAAGAGATTTGGAATCTGCTCTTACGTTGCCCCCAGGAGACCCGAGACCCTGCAGGACCAAGGCTCTGGCCAGGCCCGCACTCGTGATGAGCAGCGTCCTGGTCACGAGGAGAGCCGGCTCTAGTCCCAGGAGGGGTCCCTGTTCTTCTCTGGGCGTCAGCTCCCCACCCAGAGGTGTGCAACAGACATCTAAGGCCCTTCAGAGCTCGTGTGACACAGTTCACCTCCACGTGGAAGCCCCGTGTGACTTTTGCTTCTTCCAGGCTCACACCTCTGAATGTCCAGAAAGCCCTCTTCCCGTTCACCGGTGCAGAACTTTACAGTTTGTCAACACCTGCACAGACACGGTCCGGTTTGGACCCCGCAGCACCGCTGGGAGCCTGCACGATCACGTCCTTGTGTCAGATGCTAAGTAGAGGGGGCCCCAAACTTGCCCCTTTTGAAAACCCTTGAACCGCCCTCATTTGTAACCTGCAAATAAAAATATATATGTTGCTGGATAGTAGAACTGAGAGCTCAGAAATCATTGTGTTGGGATCCTTTTGTTTGACAGATGGGGACCTGAGAACACCTCCCCTCCCACCCCGTTTGCACAGTGACCAGCGGCAGAGCCGGGACCAGGGCTGAGTCTAGGGCTCGTTCAATTACTCTTGGCCAGGTACTTTACACATTTCATGCCATGAATTATTTCCCGTTTAAGACTAAAACCTGAAGCACTAATGAGAAAACAAGCTTGTGGTCCTTTGATCCCTGTGTCTGATCGCCCCATTGGGGGAGGGGCGCAGAGCTCTCCAGGCTGAGGATTGATCTGTTTCCCCTCCTAACACACTGAGGCAGGCAGGCGGGCTGGGTGCAGAGGGCTTTGGGTATTTATTTTCCTATCAGAGTAGCGCAGGCGGTCCAGAGAGGAGGTGAGGGCTGAGCAGCAGGGACAAAGAAATGTGTGTGTTCTGGGAAATTTGGGGAATTAACTCTGAGGTTGTTCCAAGGAGAAAATGATGTTTTGAATCAGGATTTATTGTACATCTGAGCTCACTGCCTTTTAAAGTACACCTTGTTTACTTAACTGTTCTGTATACAGATTTATCTACACCTGGCTCTGTTTCAAAAGGAATCTGAAGTGGCTAATTATTTAATTAGATTGTGAGTTCCTTGAGGGCAGGAACTGCCCTCTTCTTGTGACAGGCTAATTCCTGGTTGCCCCGACCCCCTGCACACCCTTGGCTGGGTTTTCTGCCTCTCTATTGTAATAATCTGTTTCTGTCTCTTTGTTTTCCACGGAACTGTGAGCTTAGTGAGGACAAGGACTACATATTACACATTTCAGTTATCTCATCCAACCACTTATCTATCCATCTGACAAGTAAACATCCATCTAACCCACCATCCATCCTTCCATCCATCCATCACCTGCCTATCCGTCCAACACCCATCCATCCATACAACCATCAAACATTCATCCAACCATACATGATCCACCCATCCATCTATCCATCCATCCATCCATCCACCCATCATCCACTTATCCATTCAACATCTATCCATCCATCCATCCATCCATCATCCAATTATCCATTCAACACCTATCCATTCATCCATCCATCCATCTATCCATCCATCCATCCATCATCCACCTATCCATTCAACACCTATCCATTCATCCATCCAACCACCAAACACCTATGCAACCATTCATGATCTATCTATCCATCCACCATCCACCATCCATCCATCCATCCACCCATCTATCCATTCATGCAACCATCCATCCATTTTTTCAAAATCAAGAAAGTTGCACAAATAAAACCAAACAGGATGAACTACAAGTAGTTGTCCTTTCCCCAGTGTTTATTTTTTTCCAAGGACTGTGCTAAGTGTGGCACGTACATTGAGGAAATGAAACTGAAATCTCTCAAGACTCCATGAGGTAGGATTATCACCACATTTCAGATGAGGAAAGGAAGATGGACAGAGTTTTAGTAACTTTCCCAAGGTCACATGATTGGTAAATGTCAGTGAGATTTACTGCCGGGGGTCTGACTTCAGAGCCTGTATCTTTTGCTTCACTGTGGTGGGAAATATCTCTGAGGGAATGATTTAAGCTGACCTGTACGTCTTTCCCCCAACAACCTAACCATTCTCATCCCCAACCCTCATCTTCTCTAGCTCTGACCACCTCCCTTTCCTGGTCCCCATTTCATTCTAATAAGGACAATGGCTCCTGATAGTAACTCCTGGGGAGGGGAAGAGAATGAGAAAAGTCCTGAAAGGCATTCCATCTGGGCTAGGTCTGAGGTGAGGAAGAAGACAACACTTCACAGGCAGCCCAGAGCCCTCTTCTCACCTCCCCTCCTCTGGGGAGGATCAGATCAGCATGAGGTGTTCAGCTCTGTTGTGAGTGGGTGGTGGTGAGTCAGTGAGTCCAGGAGGGCCAGGGAGGGCCAATCGATGCTAAAAGCATTAGGCCTCACGCTTGCCCCCGGCGCTTTGGGGAGAGGAAGTTTGGCTGTTCCAAGTTCACAGGAAGCCAAATGGGCTTCCCAGAGAGGACCCCTTCTGAGTCTGATGCCCTCCTGGCAGGTTACAAGGCTTTAAAGATGTGAGTCCTGAGCTCTTTGCAGTTGGATAGAGAAGGACAGCAAGACAGCAGGAGGAAGAGGGTGTCCTAAAGCTGCCTGAGGCCAGGTTACAATTGCTCCTGAAGTCAGCTCTACTTCTGGCTTCCTCTTGGTTTGTTTTCAGGGCAGAGGTGACCGCGTGGGTAATACATTTGCTCTTTTCTCATATGATGTTTCTGTCACTTGCAATCAGAGAATCCTGGTGATCGTATCGTGCAAACCAGCAACGCAAGTGTCTTCCTTGGTTCAGCACCCCCTTTTCCTTCTCATCCAATCAAAACCAAATTTCTCTTTTTTTTTTTATTTTTATTTATTTTTGAAGGAGAGAGAGAGACAGAGCGTGAGTAGGGGAGGGGCGGAGAGAGAGGGAGACACAGAATCCGAAGCAGGCTCCAGGTTCTGAGCTGTCAGCACAGAACCCGATGCGGGGCTCGAACTCACAAGCTGTGAGATCATGAGCTGAGCTGAAGTCGGATGCCCAACCGACTGAGCCACCCAGGCGCCCCTCAAAACCAAATTTCTTAAAGTCCACATTCTGATAAACTCTCAGCTCTGCTCACTTCTCTCCAACCATACACAGCCTCCTGGATTATTGGTGAGTCTATGAGTCCAGGCTTAGCCCCCTCCAATCTCTCCCTTTAGCCAGAACACTCGTATCTGTTATTCCATGGCTATAAACCTTCCAGTGGCTCCCCCATCACTCCTAAGATAAAGTCCTAGCCTTCTCGGATAAAACCTTTTTATTTTGAAACAATTTTTGATTTGTGGAAGAGTGGTGTTCCCATATATCCTATACTCAGCTTCCCCTAATGTTAGTGTCACATAACCACCCTATGTTTGTCAAAACCAAGTAATTAGCATTGTATGTATCCATTAGCTAAATTACAGACTTCATTCTGATTTCACCAGTTTTTCCAGTATTGTTCTTTTTTCTGCTCTGGCCTCCAATCCAGAATACTAAAGTCCTAGCTTTTACATAGGGCATTGAAAGCCTTTTATGGTCTGATTTCTGTTTACCTTCAAGCCCATCTCTAGCCCCTCATCCTACCCCTTTGTGCTCAAGCCACCCCGGACCACCTGCAGTTCCTCAAAGAGCCAGGCCTTTTCTTCCTCCAGGGCCTTTGCACATGCTGTTTCCTCTGTCTGAGGGGTCCCTATTCCCTTTCTTGGCCTCATACTCATTCATGTTTCAAAACTCTGTTCAGACATCTCTCCTTCTTGGATGCCTTCTCGACCAAACCCAGCCAACCCTTGGGCTTCTCCAGCACCACCCCCCCAACCCCAGCCCTCACTCTCTCCATCCCTGAGCTCAGAATCTGATGACCCATTTCCACCTCCTTCCCATTGGGCCGGAGAGCCTTGGGGCCAGTGCCCTGCTTTGCCGTTCTCAGTGGGAACTCAGTGCATGCTTGTAAAAGCATGAAGCTGGGAAAAAGTCAATGTCCACAAGAGTGTTGGCAATAACTCAGAGGGAGAAATCAGCTGGCCAGGGGAGGCTTCTTGACTTGAACAGAGGAGGATGGAGTAATAAACTAACATTTACTGAGGCACCTGGGGGGCTCAGTCGGTGAAGCGTCCGACTTTGGCTCAGGTCACGATCTCATGGTTCATGAGTTCGAGCCCCGTGTCGGGCTCTGTGCTGACAGATCAGAACCTGGAGCCTGCTTCCATTCTGTGTCTCCCTCTCTCTCTGCCCCTCCCCCACTCATGCTCTGTCTCTCTCTCTTAAAAAAATGAATAAAAATAAAAAAAAATAAACTAACATTTACTGAGTGCAGACTATGTGCCAGACACCCTTCTAAACAACTGACACATTCTAATTGAATCCTCGCAGAAACTCTATGAGGTAGGTACTCATACCCATCTTACAGATGAAGGAATAGCAGTGGAGCAACCTACCAAGACGTGCAGTTATTAGAGGGAGAGCTGGGGTACACCCTGAGCCGCTTCTGCTTTGCTAGACTTTGGGGTGTGTCTGCAGCCTATGGACAGGATAGGGAGCAGCATTCCAGGCTGGGCAACTGGTAAACCAAAAGCATTTTTGCAGGTAAGCCTGGGTGATCCAGATTCTTGAAGAGATTCTGTCCAAAGGGATGTGTTGTGACCCCTAAGGGTGACAGGCAAGGGGACAGCTGTTTGGAGATGGGGACCTGGAGGAGGGGAGTTGGCCTCATCCTGGTGGCAAAGGCCACTGATGCTTTCTGGAGAGTAAGTTGGCCAGGGGCTAATTAATTAGCACCGAGATCTAGGAGCAACCCAAGGGGAGAACGTCTCAAGAAAAGAAGAACATAGAGGCCCAGAGAAATTGGAGCCCCCAGGCCCAGGGTGGGCATGGAGTCCGGAAGAGCTGCTACAGTGACAGCTTCGTACCAAATTCCTGCAAGCTGGATGATGTGAATCCTCTGGGCACCTAGGAACACCACCAGGTTTGTCATTTACAGCCTGAGCTTTCCTCAGGCTGCATGTGTAAAGCTTTGTGCCCTAAATGGCCAAGGCTCTGGGACCTAGTAGATGACCCACAAATGAGTATTAAATGAAACTTTCTGAAATCTAGATCTGCTCTTGACTCTCTGGTATCCCCAAACTCATCAATGGATGTTCATTTCCTTCAGAAGTGCAGGGTAAGCTCTTTAGCCTGGCATTTGAAACCTCTTGTCATCTAACCCCAGAATCACCACCTCCCAGTACTCCCCGTAGCCCTCAGACCTGGGTGACTGGGGACCCTGCCCTGGGCCTGAGCTTTAGAAGGTCGGGATCTGGCCTTCCCTCTGGCCAGGCCTATCTCTATGGGCGCAAGCAGTCTGTAAGTCCAAGGGAACGTATCCACCTAGAAGCCATACCCCCTCTCCTGGACTATGCTTTGGGATCTAGGCCCCCAAGCCCCTGCCGAAATGGCCCCATGTTTGCTTCCAGGGCCCACCTGAACCTCTTCCCTGGGTCATCTTCCGGCAGTTGGACGACACTTTTGGTGTGCTTGTCCCTAAGTCCAAGGGATGGCCAAGGGGTGGCCACTTGTCAGACCTGTGGATGGTGTTTGGCCATATTCATGTGAGGCCCCACCTGTGCACCTGAGGCCACTTGCAGAGTGTGATGGAACCAGTGTTGGGAAGAGAGGGGATGGGGGCGATGCTCCTGACACAGACCTCCATTTGTCTGCTTGCCCTGGGCTGCCCAGCAAATGTTAGAGGTGAGTCCAGAGCCCCCATCTTTCTCACTGCCCTGCAGGAAAGAGGGTGCTCAAGTGTGGGGGCAGGGAAGTGTGAGTGTGGCTTTGGAGGCCTCTGTGTTAGCGACTCCTCTGTTCTCTGGGTCCTACCTGCTGGTGCTGCCTCTGGGCAGGGATGGGCTGCTCTGTCCACGGGGAGGAAGCATTCCGACTCTGGGGACAAGGTGGCCATGAGTGATGTCAGGAGGTTCTGAGGAGGCTCTCTCCAGCCTGGGGTGGGACTGTAATGCCACCTGTAGCTCCGCTCCAATTTTTGGCCTTGCCCAGGAGCTGGTGAGGGAGGGCCACTGCAGAAAGGGAGAGCAGACACAGTGGGAGCCCCAAACCCCGTCCAGTGACGTCCAGGGCCAGGGTGTGCTGCGTGTTGTTGGGTGGGCCTCCAGGAGCGGCCCTAACGAGGGGCTCGGCCAGCTCACATCTGCTCCCAGCTGGGCTTTACCCACCAGGGTCAGCGATAGCCTGGCATCTACGAGGCCCCAATGCAGTCCCCAAGTAGACTCAAAGCAAGGCAGTGGCTTGTGCGAAAGAAGGGATGGTGGGGCTGGCACGTGACCCCAGGCCTCCTCCTTTTCCCTTGTTTGGGTACTTCATCAAGGTGCAATTCACGCGCAAGGAGGCGTGCCGATTCCACACGGACAGTTTGATGAATTACGACAAACATGTACAGTGGCGTCACCATGACCACAGTCGTGGTAGAGAACTTTGTCACCTCCCTTGTGTCCCTTTGCAGTTGTCCCCCCCCCGCCCCCCACCTCCCGGCCCCAGGTAACCACCGATCTGTTTTCCGTCACTGTGGTTTTGTGTCTTTGTAGGATTTCACACAGATGGGATCACACAGCGTATGTCTTCTGCGCCTGGCTTCTTTCACTCAGCACAATTATTGAGAGACTCAGCCATGCTGTTGCTGTGTCTGCATATTCCTCTTGGCGGCTGAATAGTGTTCTATTGTGCACAGGCATCACACTCTGACCGTTCGCTAGTTGATGGATGGCTGGGTTGTTTCCAGTTTGGGGCCGTTCTGCATAAAACTGCTGTGAACGATTGTGTACGGGTCTTTGTGCGGACATATGTGTTCATTCCTCTTGAATGAAATTGCTGGGTCCTACGGTGAGCGGACGGCAAGCGTTTTGCAAAGTGGCTCTCCTCGTTCCCTTTTTCTCCAACCGGGTGTGAAAGCTCAAGTTCTTCCACATCCTTGCTAAGACCTGGACCCAGGGCTCCTGCCCCTAGAGCCCAAGCAGCAGACAGACGGTGAATGGAAGAGGGCAGGTGGGCGGTGGATGGGCTGCTTATCTCTGTGAGGATCTTAGGCTGTTGGAGTCATGAGAATCTCCAGGGATGTTAAGCTCTGTGTTGTCATTTTACAGATGGGAAAACAGAGGCCCGGGAACCGGCAGGGACCTCTGTTCCTCCGAAAGGGATTTGGTGCTGGTACAGTTTGGAGGAGTAGTGGAACAAAGTGGGATGAAAAGCAGAGGTTTTAGGGGCACCTGGGTGGCTCAGTCAGTTGTGTCTGACTTCGGCTCAGGTCATGATTTCACGGCTCATGAGTTCAAGCCCCATGTTGGGCTCTGTACTGACAGCTTGGAGCCTGGAGCCTGCTTCGGATCTGTGTCTCCCTCTCTCTCTGCCCCTCCCCCACTCGCACTCTGTTTCTCTCTCTATATAAAATAAGTAAACATTAAAAAAATTAAGGGGCACCTGGGTGGCTTAGTGGGTTGAGCGTCCGACTTCGGCTCAGGTCATGATCTCACGGCTCGTGAGTCCAAGCCCCACGTCAGGCTCTGTGCAGACAGCTCGGAGCCTGGAGCCTGTTTCGGATCTGTATCTCCCTCTCTCTCTGCGCCTAACCCACTTGCATTGTCTCTGTCTCTCTCAAAAATAAATAAACATTAAATTTTTTTTTTTTGAATTGAAAAAAAACCCAGGGATTTTGGAGTTGGGTTAGCTCCACATTCTAATCTTGGCTTAGCCAATTACCAACCTCTCTGAGCCTCTACTCTTCCTTCTGCAAAATGGGGACAAAAACAACCTCATAGGCTAGATTGGGAGGATTAAGTGCCTGGAGCTTGGTAAGTCCAAGAAACACTTATTAAGCACCTACTGTGTGCTGTTTGCCAGGCACTTGGTACAGGGGATATAGTGGAGAATAAGACAAACACGGTCCCTGTATTCTCGGAGCTTTCAGACAGCGGGAGGAGAATTATAAAGAAACAAACAAACAAATAAAAATCATTAATTGGGAATGGTGACAGGTGCTGTTTGGCAGGGTGATCAGAGAGTCTCTCCAAAGAGATGATACTTAAGGTGAGGCCTGATGACGGGGAGGAGGTGACCATGTAGGGAGGTGGCGTTCCAGGGCATGGGAACAGCATAGGCAAAGGTGCAGAGGTCAGGAAGGACTGACCATACTTCAGACACAGAAAAGACAGGGCGACCCTGGCAGAGACCCAGGAGAGAGGAGTCTGGAGACACCAGAGGGATATGGCGGGGTCTCGGTTGTGCCGAGCCTTGCGGGAGTTTGGATCTTCTGTGAAGTACAGATGTATTTTAGACGCAGTGAGTGTTGGTTTTTGTTTTTCTTCTCATTTTCCACCACTCAGGGGTCTCAATTCCCGGTTCAAGCTTTTTCCAAAAACCCGACGCGGGCAGGTGCAAGGCTGGGGTCTGCAGCCAGCTGAGCTGGGCCCCCACCCCGACCTCTCCGGCAGGCCTGGCAAGCCGAGTGGCACCAGCTGGCGGTGGGGAGGGTTGGGGAGACCATCTGCTGTTCTCCATTGTCCATCAGCCCATTGTCTGGTCCACGCCCTCTGCTCTGAGGACAGCGGGGACAACGGGGGAATGTGATCTGCGGGCTTCTGTTTCCTGGCCTGGCCCCTCGCCCCCACGATGACACCAGGAGAATGCCCCCCCTGGGGGTGGAGGCAGGGGCTCTGCCAAGCAGGAGGCAGCACCACTCGCATCCCTCATCATCTCCCTGGCAACCACAGCTGCCAAATTGTTGGTTGGAGGGTTTTTTTTAGCGTCCCGGGTGGGGGTTTTCTTCTTGCATTCCCCCCCACCCCCCCACCCGCAGGGGTGGGTGCTCTTGGGAGAAGATGGGCTCATTGCCTCCTGAGGGCCCCAGCTCCGGTCCTGAGACACCTCAGGCCACCTGGGAGCCCAGGGCAGGACCGCGCCAAGTCACGTGCCCAAGACGCCAGCAAGACGGAGGCACCAAAATAAACTCAAACAATATGCAAGACAAAGCGTTCGCGCTCTTCTCTTCCCACAAATCAGAACGCTGTTAAACTTCTGTGCGCTCCTTTCCTGGTTTGGTATCGCTTTTATTTGGACTTACACGGTGGGGGTGGGGGGGGTGGGGGGGGAGGTGGCACCACACCCTTCTCATTGCACTGGGGTCTCTAAACGTCGGGACCCGGCCCTGGGTGGGGGGGGGGGGGGATGTGAAAGCAGAAGAGCAGAGCCCTGGACTGCCACGCCCCCCCCCTCCCCCGCCTCCAGCCGACGGATTCGCGCGCTGCGGTCGAGGTGTTCCGTCTGGCGTCCCGGAAGCCAAGGGGGTCGGATGGTGACACGACAGATAGATAGAAGAATAGCCGAGGTTTGTTGAGCATTTACTATGTGCTGGTAATTGCTTTCTGCGTATTAACTCACTTAATCTTTAGTACCGACCTAAGTACAAGTGCTATCATCCCCATTTTATAGATTGGCATACTGAGGTGCAGAGGAATTAAATATATCACCCAAAGTCACACAGCTGTTGGGCGTCAGAACCAGGATTTGAACCCTGGTGGCTGAGTGAGCTCCATGTGCCAAGCTGTTCTGCGCCCCCCCCCCCCCCCCCCCCCCCGATTCCTGGCAGGCTCAAGCATACCCTCCTCTCTCAGGAGGTGAGCCCCAGCTCCAGCCCTACTCCAGGCCAGAACTCCGTGGCGATAAAAAGAGGAGACCAGGCGACTCTCCAGGCCACTCCAATGACTTGGCATATCTTGTGGTTGGGCGCTAGACTGACCTAGGCTTGTGTCCCCTCTCCCATACATATTAGCTACGTGGCCTTGGGCAAGCCACTTCACCTCCTTGAACCTCGCTCTCTCCTTCTGTCATCTGGGATGACAATCATACCTTCGTCAGGGGTTGGTGTGAGCACCAAATGAGCTAATAGATGTCAAGTCTCTAGAACAACGTGTGCCCCCTAGAATGTGCTCGGTAAATGCTAAGGGTGGTTGTTGTTATTGCTTTTTGCCCTCCCTTTAGGGTGACGGCGGGGACTGAGTAATGGGTGAAGGCACTTGGTACACGGAAGACAATTACACAAATGTCAGGGCTTGGTGTGACTCATATAAATACGGAGTGTTCAGTCTGGATAGCAGGAGGGGGTGGGGGCTGAGATGAGAACCAGCTTCCTGGGTGCTAAGTGCCAAGCGCCCGCTCCGTGGGATTGTAGCAAGGGCACCAGCAGCTAAGAGGCACGAGAAGGCTGCCAGTCTGCGCTGCTCCCTGAGCCACAGGAAAGAGCCTCGGGCAGCAACCCCTGGCACATTTCTTTCCCTCTCGGGGCCTCAGGCTCCGCATCTGCAGAATGGGTGACTGGGGTCGAGCTGATCTCTAAGCCTCCCCGTCCCAACTCTGTCTTTCTATGACTCTGATAGAACGAGCGGATGTGTAAAATTGAAAGTGGGAAGCATATATGCGGTGAGGTAGATTGATCGCAAAAGTGTGCCCCGTTCTTCTCTTTTCTCTGTAATCACGCTGTCTGCAAATGACTTTGCAGCTTCTCCCTTTGGGAGGCGGGGTCTGTGTCCCCAGCCCGTGAGTCTGGCTGTCCCGAGGATTTGGCTAATGCAAAGTGGAGAAGCAGGCAACAGAGGGTCTAAGCTTCGCCCCTCTCTCTTCCTGTCTTTCCCTTCCCCTCGCTCACATTCTCTCCCTCTCCCCGACCCTCGTGACAGCCATGCCGGCAACTGTGGGCTAGGCTGCTGGAAGTTGCGAGATACGTGGCCCAGTCACTTCTGTCATCCCAGCTGACGGCCCGCTGATCATCTGGCCGGTGAGAGTGAGACCATCCTACACCAGCCAGTCAGCTCAGCGTCCAGTTGTGGGCAGACACACGGGCGAGGCAAGCTGAGACCAGGTGAGCCCGGCCCGGAGCCGGGGAACCACCCTGCTGACTTGCAGACAGGTGAGAGGAAACACGTGTGTCCTGTTGTGTGCATTGGAGGTTTTGTGGTTGTTACTCAGCATTACTGATACGCATCAGCCGATAACTGATACACATGGTCAGTGGAAAAAGTGTGGCCTCGATCCACCGCCTAACCTCTGCTGGGGACTGTCTGTTGCTCTCGTCGGGAGGGTTTAGTGAGATGCTGGAGACCTTAGGCTCCAGACGGAGACCGTCCTTCTCGCTTCAGATTCCAGCTTTCCCACTTTCTAGCTGCGAGGGTTTGGGCGAGCTACTCCACAGGGAAGGCTCTGTTTTCAGTAAAACCTAGCTGATCACAGAACCCATCTTTGGGGTTGTCCCGTGGATGGAGTTAATACATGTCATACACTGAGAGAAACCGTGCCAGGGTCTAGTTTCCAGGAGTTTCAGGTCTGAAGTCAGAGAATGTGATATTGAATCCTGGTTCCACCACTTGCTGGGGGTGTGTGACCTTGATCTTTTCCAAGCTGCCATGTCCAGATCTGTAAATTGGGGCTCTGACTAGCCTCTTCCTCATCGCTGAGGTTGTGGGCGCGAAGGGCTTGAGCTGGTGACTGCCCCAGAGGGTGCTCAGGGGGGGTCTCAGTTTCAGGGAGCCGTCTGCTGCTCTTGGGGACGGGGAGACTCAGAACCGGATGTCCCTTGGAGAGCAGTTCTAAGTCAGATTCCTCAGATCAAAGACAGGGAGCCTGAGACCCAGGGTGGGGCTTGCTCAAGGTCACACGGCGCCTGTGGCTTCGACTTACACATTCTGACCTACAGCCTGGAGCGCTTTCCCTGGTGCGAGGGTGGTCATGGCCTTGTGTTCTGGGGTAGGTGGCTCAAAAGACCAGACCGAGTTAGACCCTGCAGCCTGTCCCGCATAAGCCATGGAAGGAGCAGGCCCTCCCTGGGTGGTGAAGCCTCTCACCGGCCTCTCCCATGAGCCGGTCCAGTACTGGTGCAGGCGAGGCCCCAGAGAGATGGAACCGGGCCCCTGATCCTGCAGCACCGTGCGTTGCGGGGTCAGGATGTTGAGGTGGCTAGTGACCCACGTGACACAGGCCTCCGTATGAGCACAGACGACAGCAGGGCCTCGGTTATTGCCCTGGGTATGCATGGGGAAACCGAGGCAAGGCCCGTTTGTGCAGAAGCAGAGCCAGGCCTAGAACTCAGGCCTCTGGGTCTCCATCCTGGGGCTTTTTGCTCAGCTTTCGCCACCCCCCCACCCCCCCAACTCCCACACCTCTTTACCCACTACCTAAGGCTCCTGCCCCGTGGGTGTGACAGACAGAAGGAAGGAGCTAGGCAGTCTGGAGACTGCCCCACCTCAGGCCTCAGCCAGGCTCAGGGAACCTCCCTGGGGCTGTCCTCCAGCCCCACCTCTGTCCCCGATGATTACAGGGCTGCCCGGCCTGGCTGCGGCCCAGACACTCCCTCCTGGGTTCTCTCCGGGGAACTGGTCCCTGATCTCATTGTCTGTAGGGGCTGGCACAGATGCTGAGTCAGAAATTCCCCAGGCCTCAACCTGTCTCTGTGGCTGACCCTCCAGGTCTCAGCTTGTCTCCAGGGAGGAGGCAAGGGGTTCCCCTGCCTCTTTCTGTCCCTTCCCTGGGCTGGCCCCGAGGGTCTTGAGGGTGCTGCGTATGTGTGCAGAGGTTGTTCACATGCGTGCTGTATTTGTTCTGTGTGCTCCCCGAGCACGTGGCGGGTAGACTCTTCTGTCCGATGTGTGGGTCCCCTGTGCACGGGTTGTGCATGTAAGTCACGCACAGCATGTGTGCATGCACTGGTGGGTAAGGGAGCCCTTGGGACCGGGGCACGATGGGCTGACACCCTGAGCATTTACTACCCCCACTGTGTGCACTGTGTGTGATCAGAGTGTGTGCATGTCGTGTGTGTGTGTGTGCACATGTGTGTACACATCGTGATCACACCATTTGCCGTACATGTTGTGAATGCGCAGGGGCTGGTCCTCAGAACCAGGGCTGGCCCTGGGGGTGGGCTGGGGAAGGAAGGGCTTCGAGTTTCAGTGCTATGTGCATGTCCCACTAGCTTGGCTTAGATCCTGCTCCCACAGCGCAGACAGGCCCAGGGAGTGAGAATTGTCTGTAGAGGGTCGGGGGAGGTGGATCACCCCAGGCTGGGTCCTGCCCTGGAGGCTGGTACCACTCAGAGACCTCGGCACTGCGTCTCCTACCAAATAGAAATGGTGAAGGCAGGCCCTGGGGTCTGCTCTTGGCCAAACGCCCCTTAATCTTTGGCCGCCAAAGATCTTTTGCCTCTGGGACCCCTGCTGTCTTTGAGGGTCTTACCTGTAACAGGTCCTTGAGCCTCCACGCAGGAGGGTTGTGGGCTCCTGGAAGCCCCTTGGTTGCACTTGACCTTACGGCTGGCCCTGCTCTCGCCAGGGAGTAAGGAGCTAGGTAGCCTGGAACCTCGGTCCGTTGGCATCTGGGTCCTGGGCCCCCAGCCTCTGCCCCATCTTGCTAGAGACTCCTGCAGCCACCTGATGGGGTTGGGGAGGGAACAATAACAGTGGAAGCTCATATCCATCCACCCATGTGCCCTCATGTAATCTAGGGCATAAGACACAGCATGGTCTCCTCACCCCCATTTCAGGGCTGCCATGGCAACGCAGAAGTTGGCTCACCATCTGCTGCCTGTGGGGACCTCAGTCAGGCCTTTGCCATGCTAAGAATTAGTGTGGGGAGGCACCTGACCTGATCTGGGGTGGCTATTGGCCACATCTGGCACCTTTCAGCCCTGGAGAGTTCAGAGATGATGCAGCCTGGGGTCCATCTGGCTGCTGGAAAAGAGGGGACATCGAAAGAGCCCATGGATCTCCCTGGGGCTAACCTCTCCCGGTAGCGGCCTCTTCCAGGGAAGGATCAAAGACTTCCTCACGCTACAGTGTAAATGATTAACCCCTTCTGCGAAGGCAGTGGGTGGAGGGAATGTAGATAGTCGGGCTTTCCTAGAAATAAGAAGCTTAAAATAACAAATGACCAATAGAGAAGGTTTGGGGCATGGGAGGGAAGTGTAGGGATGTTGAACATTTAAAAACTTAATTGCCACGGGGCGCCTGGGTGGCTCAGTCAGTTAAGTGTCCAACTCTTGATTTTGGCTCAGGTCATGGTCTCACCGTTCATGAGTTTGAGCCCCACGTCTGGCTGGGTGCTTGACAGAGTGGAGCCTGCTTGGGATTCTCTCTCCTTCTCTCTCTGCTCCTCTCCCACTTGCAAGTGCTCTCTCTTTTCTTCTCTCTCTCTCTCTCTCTCTCAAAACCCCCCAAAAATTAAAAATAATTAAAAAAAAACTACTTGCCAAGGTGGTTCTAGGTCAGTGGTCTAGCCACTGCAAATCTAACTTGTCCCTGGGAGTTGGCGGGAGTCGGGGAGGGACCCTTTGCCTCTGCTGGGAGCTGAGTTTTTCCTAGTGGGCTCAGAGATGCTCCTACCCCCCACTTCTGGCTCCTCTGCATTTGTTTTCTTTGGGAAATGTTCTCATGTTCTCCCTTGGATTCTCTGCTTAGTGTGAAAAGAGCAGTGGAGAGGGGGAGGAAGTCAGGATTCCAGGAGAGGAGTGAAGTGGGGGTGGGGAGAAAGGGGTGGGAGAGGGAGACAGAGAGGGGGAGAGAGAAGGGAGGGCTGAAGAAATATGAGACCAGTTGCAGCGTCTGTTTGCATCTCTGATCTGTCCCTAGAGGGCACAGGAGTGTGGACAAGTGGCTTTTCCTCCACTCCCCTGTGCCTCAGTTTCCTTGTCTGTAAAATGGGTACACTAGCTTCCCAGGGTGGCCGCGAGGACTGGGGGAGATGCCTGTGGAAGTCTGGCACCGCGAGAGCACACAGCAGTTGCTAGGGAAACGGCCGTCTGCACCCCTGGCCCCTCTGCCATGAATTCTGTGACAGAGAGGGAAGTTTCCAGAATCTACCCCAGGGCCTTCGCTCCTAGAAGGAGGATGCTCTGGCATCTGAGCCTGTCTCCTGCTGACCTGGGTCCCACAGTCTGCCTGAATGAGGAACCACCTCCCACAGGCCCCGGGCAGGTGCCACAGGCCTCCTCGTCAGGCGACAGGTCCACAGGCTGGGAGTAACCCACATAAATCGAGGTCAGTGTACTGTGCAGAGATGGAATGCCCCAGTCCTCCACCTCAGGCACCCCCACCCCCGTCCACCCCCCACCCCCCCAGCCCAGGCCCAATCCCAGGCCCAGGAACTGGGACAAAGCGGGAGATAAACAGGGGAGTGATTCTCAAAGGCGGAGCCTACCTTCTGGTCACGCCCAACACCCGGGCCCAGCCAGGCCCCAACAGCACCCAGCTTGGCTCCCTGGGAAAGATGGGGGCGGGGTTAGAGATACCGATAGGAAGGCAGGAGCAGGGCAGGGTATCATAACCAGCTCCACCAATGAGCTCCTTTCTGTGAAATTCTAGCATCTGCAAATTTATTTCCGCCAGCAATTTACCTTTTCTGCAAGCAAGAGAAATCTGTTCTTGTTTATGAGTCACTGCTTTTTTTTTTTTTTTCTTTGAAAGATTAGAAAAAGAAGCATCTGTGGTTGGGAATGAAATGGGGGGGGGGGTGAAGTTCAGCAGCAGGGCCAGTAAAAATAAGCTCAGGCATAAAGTCTAACAGTCTCACTCCCGTTCAACCAGAGAGATTATTTTGTTGGGTGGAGGTACATGGCTTTACTAATATCCACACGGCATCCTTTTTGATAAAGCAAACATTTTCTAAGTAAATAAACTTTGAAGCTTAAAATCGGAAGCTCTGCTTGACACGATGTAATAAACTGGGAAATAGGCTGTCTGTAGAAACCTTTTAGAAACTATTAAGCCAAGTTAGAATGGTCTGGGGGAGCGGTTTAGCGTTAGATCCACAGCTGGGGGCTGGAGAAGGTGGCTGGACCCTGTCTCTGGGGATTGAGGCTGGGCCATCATCCTGTCCTCTGCAGGGGACGGGGTCTTCCTAGGAGCTGCACTCCTTCCCCCTCGGTGCCTCTGTCGGGCACCTCGGGCCACACTACCTGGTGTTGTAGCCTCTGCCAGTTGTCCTTACCCGCCCCTACTCCCTGATTGCGGTCCCCCAGCTCAAGACTACATTTCCTAGCCTCCATTGCTGTCAATCTGACCATGTGACTGGGATCTAGCCAATGGGATGTGAATGAAAGTGCCACAGGCAATTTCTGGGTGTGCCCTTTCAAGGATGGAGTATACTTACCCTTTCTTCTTCCTGCTGCTGGAAGACCTTTGGATCCCCGTATGGAAGCTGCAGGGGGAGGCTGGAAGAGCTGCCCCGGACGTGTACCTCTGGACTGTCATATGAGAGAGAAGTAACCTTTTATCTTATTGAAGCCAGTGTCTTTTGGGCTCTATTTGTTACAACAACTTATTTTGTACCTTACCTTCTTCAGGTGGTGAACACAGCTTGACAACTGGCCCAAATCCTGAGTTGCTGTGCGTGGTTCAGCAGCAATTTGTCGAGCACGGTGGTTCCAAGCCCGTGAGACCTGCCTTCCAGCTCCTGTGCTCTTACCTGACAGCTGTATGACTCCGGACCAATTACTTAATTGTACTGGGAAAATCTCAGTAAGAATTGCTTTTTACGTGGTGACCCTGTGTCCGCATACACGTCACTGGGACAGAACTTAGCCTTGTTACAAGCAGTGCCCTCTGATAGCTTCGATCCCAGTGGTTCTCAGAGTGGGGTCCCTGGACCAGCAGTACAAATATCACCTGAGAACTTGTTAGAAATGCAATTTCTTGGGCCCCATCCTGGACCAGCTGAATCAGAAACTGCGGGGGGTGGGGGGGGTGGGTAGTGCCTAGCAAACTGTTTCTTTTTTCTTTTTTTTTTTTTTTAATTTTTTTTTCAACGTTTATTTATTTTTGGGACAGAGAGAGACAGAGCATGAACGGGGGAGGGGCAGAGAGAGAGAGGGAGACACAGAATCGGAAACAGGCTCCAGGCTCTGAGCCATCAGCCCAGAGCCCGACGCGGGGCTCGAACTCACGGACCGTGAGATCTTGACCTGGCTGAAGTCGGACGCTTAACCGACTGCGCCACCCAGGCGCCCCTAGCAAACTGTTTCAACAAGCCTTCTGGATGGTTCTGATGCGGCTAAAGTTTGAAAACCCCTGTTTTACTACATTAAAAAATGCTAGTTATTACCTATGAAAATTGATCTCATAACCCACTAATGTGAGTCAGACTCATGTAGACTTCACAGATGTCAGTCTGTTTTCCTGCCAGTGTTCATTTCTTCTTCTTCTTCTTCTTCTTCAACTTCCTGAAATTTCAGTGGAGGCACTACCCCTAGTCCATGGCTCCAGGGATAGGTCAAGACCCCTAGCCAGCTGACTCAGTGATTGGTTCAGGGGTGAGCATGGGATCCTTCCTGTCCAATGAAACCCTCTCCTAAGACTTTTGCTGGAACTATCGGGAAAGACAAACTCTTTCCCCAGGGGTTGCTGAGCTGTAGGAGGAGAGTCCAGGACTGCCCATGTCACTGTCGCTGCCACTCCGGAAGAGGCTGCCTGACCCTGGAAGCATCTCATGGTGGGGGCGGGGGTGGGGGGAAGCTGAGGGGTGGGGGAGACAGCTGTCAGGGTCCACCTCAAGCGTCTCCGGAGCTGAGGAGCCCGCCCAGCCAGAGAACAAGGGGTGGCTTTGCCACTCTGGGAGGTCAATACCCTGCGGGCCACTGTCAGCCCAAGTAGTGAGGAGCTGCTAGCTAAATGCCCCTGGCTCCCGCTCTCCAGAAGGACAACGCTGGGAGGCAGCCTGCTTCTCAGAGATTCCAGAGAAGCCCAGCCCGTGCTACTTATCATAGCAAGTGTGGAAACACACCCTTTCTCCCCTTTCCTTTTCCTTTGTCTCAATCTCCTCCCTCTCTCTCCCTTCCTCTCTCTCTCTCATTCTTGTTTTCCCGTAATCCCCTCCCAAACACCACCAGGTGTCCAGGTCCTTGTCTCAGGCCTGTCCTCACAGAAACCCAAGCTAAGACAGAGTCCTGCTGACATTTGAGCTCTTGGATCCGGCCATACCTGAAACAGACTCTACTCCTGGACTTTTCAGTTCAGTGAGCTAAAAAAGGTCCCCCCTTTTTCGTTACGTGTATCAGTTATCTCTCACCAGATAGATAGTAGTTATCTGTTACTGTGTAACAAATTACCCCCAAAGTTAGTGGCTTTAAATGACAACCTTTAAATTAAAAAAGAATTTTTTTTAACGTTTATTCCTTTTTGAGAGACAGAGAGATAGAGCACGAGTGAGGGAGGGTGACATCTCACCCTCTCATTTTACAGATGGAGAAACTGAGGCAGAGAGGGGAAGAAATGACTTGCTCAAGGCCACACAGCACTGGTGGGCCCTGGTCAGACTCAGGCAGTAAAGTCACGACTGCCCCTCAACCTGCAGGCTCCTGCCAGTCTGTGAAGTGACTGACTCATTAAGGCATTCCCAGCCACTTGTGCTGGGCCTGGCACACAGTGGGCATTTACTAAGCACTAGGGAAATTGATGTGAAAAGCCCCTGAAGGGCACAGAGCCTGAACCAATGGAAGTTGAAGTGGTGTTTACTCAGTGAGACCCTGGAACCCTGTCCTGCAAGATGTTATTAGGTATCCCAGAAAATAAAAGAAGAGGCTTTATGAGGAAATAAGTTTGTGAAACACAAAATGAGTTGACTTCTTCACATTAGAACTCAGAATTCTTTTTTTTTTTTTTAATTTGAGAGAGAGAGAGAGAGCGAGAGAGAGAGCGCATGAGTGGGGGAGAGAGGCAGAGGGAGACGGGATGGGCGGCAATCTTAAGCAGACAGTGCGCTGTCAGTGCAGAACCTGTCATGGGGCTCGATCCCACTGACCGTGAGATCATGACCTGAGCAGAAATCAAGAGTCAGACACTTAACTGACTGAGCCACCCAGGTGCCCCAAACTCAGCATTCTTAATAGGCTCAGTGCAGTGAGCCTTCAAAAGGAGGATATAGCATATGCAGTGTTTCCCAAGTGTGTTTGACCATACAATCCTTCTCATTAAGTGGGATTTTTAAAGGATTAGTGTTGAGAAACGTATTTGGGGAAATGCCAGATGTAGAAGTAACAGCATGGACTAGGGTGGCGAGGAAAGGCTTCTTGGAGGAGGAGGCACTTCAGCTACATTCAAGGATACGAGGATTGAGGGAATCAGATGAGAGCAGGAAAAGCATTCCAAATGAATCACAGGAAAAAGCACTATGATATAACATATTCAAGTGGAGAGACTTATACCGGTCAAGACTCCATTGGAGATAGGCATCAGAAGTTCAGTTCAGATGGGCTTAGGCAAAAAGGGAATTTTATTGGTCTATGTAACTGATTTCAGGCATGGCTGGATCCAGGTGCTTGAACCATGCCCTTAGGGATAAGTATCGGCTTGGTTCCCAGGGAGGATCTCTTCCCAGGGGTACCTGGTATCTCTAGGTTCAGATGCTGCCAGCCAGCAACCTCAGCAGGAAGTGAGATGCTTAGTATAATAATTTCAGTCAAAGTCCCAGGATGGACTCTCATTAGCTCAGCTTGGGTGATGTGCTCCATCTGGGACCAATCATCGTAACCTAGGAGATCTATCTGGGGCTCTGATTGGTCAGAACCTTAGGGATCATTGCACCCCATCCTCTCATTGACAGATGGAGAAATTGGAAACCAGAGAGGAAGAGCAACTTTCTCAGGGCCGCCCGGCAAGTGAGTGGCAGTGTGAGAGCAGGAACTTTCAGTTCAGGGCTCTTTCTGCTGTGGCTGGGGGGTGGGGCGGGCACTTAGACCAGTGTGGACGGACCGGTGTCTTTTTTTTTTTTTAATTTTTTTTTTTCAACGTTTATTTATTTTTGGGACAGAGAGAGACAGAGCATGAATAGGGGAGGGGCAGAGAGAGAGGGAGACACAGAATCGGAAACAGGCTCCAGGCTCTGAGCCATCAGCCCAGAGCCTGACGCGGGGCTCGAACTCACGGACTGCGAGATTGTGACCTGGCTGAAGTCGGACGCTTAACCGGCTGCGCCACCCAGGCGCCCCAGGACCGGTGTCTTTGTATTGAGTGCTGTGGGGAAGCCCTGCCTGGAGGAGCCCAGCCTGTTGAGGGGGCTGGAAAGGACAAGAGTTCCAAGGCCTTGAAGGACCAGCAGGCTGCGGCAACAGCCTTGTGACCAGGTTGGCTCTGAGCACGTACGGAATTGGCTGTGGCCAGTAAAGGTGGACCAGAGGCGAGTAAAGGGAATGGCTCCCTGGCTTCTGGTGGGGGTGGCTGGGGCAGGGGTGCGTGTGAGGAGGGAGAATGGGGGGGGTCTGTCTGAGGCCGGGTTCCTTCTCCCTGCGTTTCCGTATCTAAGCTGGTGCTGGGCCTCTTGGTGCTACCTTCTAAATACCTCCAAACCATCCACTTCTCTCTGGTTCTACTGGATCCCACCTGGGTCTGAGTGACCATCATCCTGCACCTGGCTGGGGCGCCTGGGGGGGCCCAGCCGGTTAAGCATCCGACTCTTGATTTCAGCGCAGGTCACGATCTCACGGTTTGTGAGTTCGAGCCCCGAGGCGAGTTCTGCACTGACAGTGTGGAGCCTGTTTGGGATTCTCTCTCTCCCTTTCTCTCTCTGCCCCTCTCCTGCTCTTGCATGCGTGTGTGTACGCTCTCTCTGTTCTCTTTCAAAGTAAATAAATAAACTTGAAAAAATGGTCCCCCCTGCCCTTGCCCCCCCCTCCCCCCACTGCCTTAGCTGAGTCTCTTCATAGCAGTCTGGGTGCCCTTGCAAAAACTCAGGTCAGATGTCATCGTTAACATTTTCAATGGTTCTTCACTGCCCCCAAGATAAAATCCAAACAGTGGCCCCTCAGCATCAGTCTTGCCTCCTCATGGAGAATTCTCCCCACCGCACTGAGGACATATGCGTTTCTCCTTTGAGTGAGTTTCTTCTTGAAAAAGCCACATTCCCTTACCTCTGAGCCTTTGCACATGCTGTTCTGTTTGCCTGGAGATCTCCTTTTCCCTCTTCTCCTGGCTAAATCCTCATCTTCCCTCAAGTCTCCACTCAGTGTCCCTTTCTTTCCTTGAGGAGATCTTTAGTGCCTTCCTTGAGACTGGACAGGGGCCCATCCACTGGGAGAAGGCACTTCAGACCTAATCTCAGAGAGACAGGGAGAGCTCTGGGAGGTGGTGATGGCTGAGCCAGGATCTGATGGACAGATGTCCAGGTACATGTGAAATAATTCATTTGCTCACTGAGCGAATGAACGAATCTGCACATCTGTGTCTTTGGGGAGGTAGACATCAGGGGTAGGTGCACATGTGTGAGTAGATGTTAGAAGGAAGCAATATCCGTGTATGTGCACTGGGGTGTCCATATCGTGCAGAATACGCTACGCGCATAGATACACGAACAGGTGCATTCACAAGAGTGTATGTATGTGAGTGCAAATGTGGGTTTACGTGGTGTATACACGCATCCTGAGGCAGCACCACGTAGTGGAACCTGGCTGCCTGTTTGAATTTTCAGTCTGTCGCTTATGCATCCCAGGCAAGTTAACCCCTTGGCCAATCTGTTCATCAATAAAATGAGGAAAAAACCAGTTATCTCCCTGGCTGGGGAGGGTGCCCTTAGAAGCCTCCAGACAGGCATTCTTATGCAAGTGACTTATTTTGGGAGAGTCTGTAAGGGAGTGAGGGAAGCAGGTAGCACTGGAGGTGGCCAGGCACCAAGCTGAGAGGCGGGTTCATCCGCAGCCCACATGATATTGGCCCACCCCAGGGAAGGAGGCAAGATCTTGCCAGTCAGTCCCTGGCTGTGTGTCCCCAACCCTTCACCTGGAGGAGGAAATAATCTCGTGGCATTTTCCGGTGAGGCAGCTTGGGTTGGCTGAGGGCAGCGTTCCAGAGAAGGGGGCCGATGGGAGCCCGTTGCAGCCCGAAGCGGCCGGGGGACAGGCCCTCCAGCCTTGACTATGCCCTTGCCTCTCAAATGACCTTCCGGTGGTATCGGCCTCCCCTGGAACCTTCCTATAAATGCAGAGTCACAGGCCCTACCCCGGACCCGCTGACTCGGAACCCACCTTTTCACATGATCCCCGGACTTGAAAGTCCCAGAAGTTCAAGAAGCACTGTATGAAACAGTGGCCTCAATGGGCTGTTGCAAGGATTAAACGGGGTTAAAGTGTAGGAAGCACCTGAAAAGCGTGTAGTGGGATTATTTGTGTTGTGTTTGTGGGCTTATCCAGATACTTACGTGCAAACAAAGGCACACAGGGAGGAGGCCTGGCTACAAAATTGGCAGAAATCAGTGCAAAACGAAATGTGGGCCCGTTGTTAAAAGAATTTGACAAGCAGTGGACAGAGCCTTACGCTTCATCTTAGCCAAAAGGCCTAGAAGGGGAGCAGACAGAGCCTTAAACCAGGCGAGGGGGGGGGGGGGCTCTGAACTCTGGGGCCCTCTGGGAGGGCACAGGTGGCAGAAGGAAGCAGGCCTGTGAATGTGGATGCGCATTTGAGTTTCTGAGGCCTTGCTGATCCCTCGCTTTCCTTTCTTCTACCGTGAGTTGGCCCATCCTTGTGGTTTTAGAGCCAGAGCGAGGAAAGTCTGGGTGAGGGGTGCGGCCGGGAATGGGGCTCCGGTCCCCCCCTCCCACCGTCTCTTGGGTTCGCCCCCACCCCGGAGCAGCACGTGCACGTGTGTCGGAGCCCGGCCTGGGCGACTTGGGGGAAGTGCGAGAACTCACTCACGGCTGAGAAATGTTCTCTCACGTCTGCACGCTGCGAGGAGAGTTATGTTCCCCCCATGAATCGTGGGCATCCGTTCCGGGGAGCTCTGACTGCTCAGGAGAAGGGGTGTGAAATTTAATTTGCACTAATTACCCCGAAGTGGGGGGGCGGGAAATGAGCTGGCTCCGTGCACGTTCGGGACTCTCCTTCTGTGTCAGGGTGGGGGTGGGGTGGGGGTGTTGGTACCATGGCAACTGCAGCTGCTGGGATTTGGGGGGAGGCATTGGGGGAGGCTGGGTAGACCTGGGCCTTCGTCCCTGTGGCTGTGGGGGTCTCGGGGGGGGGGTTCCCTCTGAAGACCCCAGGGCCTGGGCTGAGCTGGGGGGCAGAAATCCAGAGGGGCAACTGGCGGAGAGACGGTTGCAGGGGGAGGGGGGCTCTGGAGCCAAGACAAATGCCTCTGGCTCCTGTTCCTTAGCCTCAACTGTCTCTCCTCTTCTCCCCTCTCCCCTCCCCCTTCCCGGCCACCTACCCTCCCTCCCGTCCTCCTCTCTCCCCACAGCCGCTCTCTCCTGCCACCACTAGAGGGCGCCGAGGCGCCGTGGTCGCCCTCGATTTACCTGCCTCGGTTGGGCTCTGGGCGCCTGGACCGGGTGGGTGACAACGTGCAGGAGGCCCCACAGCAACTGGGTCCTCAGAAGAGCTGGGCTGATTTTACTCTGTTTGGAGCCTGGGGCAGGTCTGGGCTGCCCCCAGTGGCAGAGACTGTCATCATGACCTGTCCCTAACAACCTTAACTGGAGGGAGTTTTGGAGGGGGAGTGGGTGTTCCCTTGGAGGGAAGAAGCCTGGGTGTCCATCCAGCCCTCTCACTTCCTCCGGCTCGGTGTGACCTTGGGCAAGTTCCATCACCTCTCCAAGCTACAGGGTTTTGATTTTTGTTTTTTTCTCTGCAAAATAGGGGCAACCAATGCCACCTCAGTAGTGAGGACAGGACAGAGTAACATACGGGCGCTCAGGTGGGAGCTTTCCGTTGCCTTAGTAGGTCAGCCAGTCAACAAATGTTAATTGGGCACCTACTAAGTTCTAGGAACTCTGCTAGGCACTGGGGACAACTGGGAACAAGGAGGACACAGGGCTTATTGTCAGGAAGCTTTCAACCTAGCAGGGTGAAATTATTAAAAAAAATTTTTAAGTGTTTATTTTTGAGACAGAGACAGCTTGAGCGGGGGAGGGGCAGAGAGAGAAGGAGACACAGAATCCCAAGCGGGCTCCAGGCTCCGAGCTGTCAGCACAGAGCCTGATGTGGGGCTCGAAATCATGAACTGCGAGATCATGACCTGAGCAAAGTCGGACGCTTAACCTACTGAGCCACCCAGGCGCCCTGGGATTAAATGATTATGCATAATTGACAAGGCATTTGAAAATTTTTATAAATTCTTGAGTCATTATAAATGTGTGTAACGCGTTACGAAAGAAAAGTTCAGGATGCCTTGGGCACGAGGATCAAGGAGCCTGATCCAGTCTGACATTCAAGTTCAGTTCTTTTTTTTTTTTTTAATGTTTATTATTTTTGAGAGAAAGAGAGCCAAAGAGCAAGCAGGGGAGAGGCAGAGAGAGAAGACACAATCCGAAGCAGGCTCCAGGCTCTGAGCTGTCAGCACAGAGCATGACGTGGGGCTCGAACTCTCAGACCGCAAGATCATGACCTGAGCTGAAGTCGGCTGCTTAACTGACTGAGCCACCCAGACGCCCCTCAAGTTCAGTTCTAAAGGAAGCTGGGCTTAGTCACAAGGGAGACAGGAGGGAAGGGTCTTCCAGGCAGGAGGAACAGCATGTGCGGAGGCCCTAAGGGAGGAGGAACAGGATGGCTTCCAGGCTGTTCTGTGTGGTGGAGGGGGGTGGGAAGGAGTGGGGTCTGAGATGAGCTGGAGAGCGGGCAGGGCTGGGCACCTGGAGGAGAGGGGTGCAAGTCTGGTCCTGGAGCAACAGAATTGCGAAGGAGAAGGCACAGTGGCCCTTTTGTGTCAGGGGAGGTGGAGTGATCAAAGGGAGGTCCATGTTTCTGAACAGGAAAGTGGATTTTTTTCTTCTTCCCCAACAGTCTTACAGCATCTAAAAATAAAGCAGACATGGAGAGGACTTCCCGGTGGTGGCATCATCACTCTGGATCTCAAATGTGGATAAGAGGGGGCCCAAGTGGACCAGGAGGCAAAGCCAGCCTCACCGCATCCAGGGGAGGACTGAGGGTCAGGACCCTGGGCTCCAGGCGGCTGCTTGTGGAGGGTCTTTTTACTATAGGTTGCCTCAGTCTACCCATCTGTGACATGAGGAGAGCTGGTCTTGACTCCCTCCTAGGGACCCTGAGAAAAGCTACTGTGAACTCCTTGCCAGAAAAGAGGTTGGCAGGTGCCACACAGTCAAGGTTTGCCCCATCGCTTCTAGTCCTAAACAGCCACAAATCTACTCTCTGTCTCTCTCTGTTTTCTCTATTCTGGACGTTTCACATAAATGGGTCATACAGCATGTGGCCTTCTGTGTCTGGCTTCTTTTGCTTAGCGTAATGTTTTCAAGGTTCATCCACGTTGTAGCATGGGTCAGTCCTTTGTTCCTTTTTGTAGCCCAATTATGTTCCATCAGATGATATACCACATTTTGTTTGTCCATTCGTCAGTTGATGGACATTTGGGTTCTTTCTCCCTTTTAGCTATTATGAATAATGCTGCTGTGAATATTTGTGTACAAATTTTTGTGTGGACATTAGTTTTCATTTCTGTCGAGTATGTTATACCTAGGAACAGAATTGCTGGGTCATAGGACAATAGTTTAAACTTTTGAGATTCTCTTCTAGAGTGGTCGCATCATTTTACATTCCCATGAGCAGTGTTTGAGATTTCCAATTTTTCCATATCCTCATCAGTGCTTGTCATTATCCGACTGTTTGGTAATAGCTGTCCTAGTGGGTGTGAAATGCCATCACACTGAAGTTTCGGTTTGCATTTCCATGATGACTAATATCGTTGATCATATTTTCAAGTGTTTTTGGACATTTGTATGTTTACTTTGGAGAAATGACTATTCAGATCCTTTGCCCGTATTAATGAGTCTGTAGATCAGTTTGGGAGATATTGCATCTTAATAATATTAAGTTTTATAGTCCATAAACATACCATGTCTTGTGTTTTTCTTAGGTTTTCTCTAATTTTTTCTATTCTTTATTTTATTTTATTTTATTTTATTTTATTTTATTTTATTTTATTCTTATTTATTTACACCCAAGTTAGCATATAGTGCGATAATGATTTCAGGAGTAGAATATATATATATATATATATATATATATATACATATATATATGTATATATATATATATATACATATATATATGTATATATATATATATGATTATATCATCTGTAAATAGAGGTATTTTACTTCTTTCTTTTCCTTGTCTAAGTGCCCTGGCTGGGGCCTCCAGTACACTGTTGAATAGAAGTGGTGAGAGTGAATATCTTTGTGTTGCTCCCAATTTTAGGAGAATAGGAATCCAGTATTTCACCATTAAATATGATATTAATTGTGGAGTTTTCATAGATGCCCTTCATCGAGTTGAAAGATTTCCTTCTATTCCTAGTTTGTTGAGTGTGTTTTTTTTTTTTTTTTAATCACGAAAGGGTGTTGGATTTTGTGAAGTGCCTTTTCTGTGTTTATTGAGGTAATAATGTGACTTTACAAACTTCTATTGATATGGTGTATGACATTAATTGATTTTCAGATGTTTTTAAAAAATTTTTTCAATGTTTATTTATTTTTGAGAGAAAGAGAGAGAGAGAGAGCGCGCGCGCAAGCGCAAGTGGGGGAGGGGCAGAGAGAAGAGGGAGACACAGAATCCCAAGCAGGCTCCAGGCTCTGAGCCATCAGCACAGAGCCCGATGCAGGGCTCAAACTCACAAACTGTGAGATCATGACCTGAGCCAAAGTCAGAGGCTTAACTGAGCCATCCAGGTACCCCTGATTTTTAGATGTTAAACCAATCTTGCACTCCTGGGTTACGTCATCTCACTTAGTCATGGTGTATAATTCTTTTTACACATTGATGGATTTGGTTTGCTAGCATTTTTATGAGGATTTTGCATTTATATTCAGAGAATGTAGTTGGTCTATAATCTTCTGATTTCTCTTTCTGCTTTGGTAATACTGGGGTTGTCTTTATTTCTTCTTTTTTGAAAGACAGTTTTTCTGGATAGAGGGCTCTTGACTGGCAGTATTTTTAAGCACTTTAAATATGTTTTCCCGACTGCCTTCTAGCCCCATTGTTTCTGTTGAGAAGTCAGTCTTAATCTTACTGAGTTCCCTTGTAAGTGATCACTTTTCTCTTACTGTCTTGGAGATTTCCTCCTCTTTGATTTTCAGCATTTTTTCCTACTTTGCATTTATCCTTCTTGGAGTTTTTTGAACTTCTTGAGTCTACAGATTAAAGTTTTTCATAGTTTGGGATGTTTTCAGCCATTCCTTGAATTTTTTTCTGCTCATGTCTTTGTCTCTTCTGTTTCTGGCACTCCCATTATACACGCATTGGTGAACTTAATAGGGTTCCCCACTTCCCTAAAGCTCGTCTTCTTTTGTGCTTTTTTCTGTCTGTTCTTTGGATTGCATTATCTCTATCAATATATCTTCAAGTCTGCTAGTTATTTCTTCTGCCAGTTCAAATCAACTGTTGAGCCCTTCTAGTGAAACTTTCATTTTGATTATTGTACTTTTCAGCTCCAGAATTTCCACTAAAAAATAATTCTGCCCCCTTTTTTATGCTCTCTATTTGATAAGACAGTGTCACCATATCTTCTTTTACTTCTTTAAGCATGACTTTCTCTAGTTATTTGAAAATATTTATAATAGCTACTTAGAATTCTTTATTAAATCTGACATCTGGTTACTCTCACAGACAGTTTGTTTTCTTGTGTGTGGGCCAAAATCTCTTGTTTCTATGTATAACTTGTAAATTTTTTTGATGGAAATTGAACTTCTTAAATAATATATGATAACAATTCCAGTCTCCTTTGAGGATATAATTTTTGAGGTCATTGTTCGAGATTTTGTTCTGATCCGAAGAGGGCTCTTTTTATCTGTCGCTTTCCATGGTTCTCTCTGATAAACTGGTCAGTTTATGGTATCACTGAAATGTTAAATGAACCCACTGGTCTCCTCTTGTGTTTTTCACAGCAATCTCTATTGGTTTTGATAGCGTACTTAAACTTTATCTTCCCCAGACCGTGTTTGCAAACGAATTCAGTGCTTTTGAGTTAAGTTTTGCAACTATTTGTGGTCTGTTTCTCCCTTTGGGCAAGGTCTCTGAGCCAGGTCTCTGGAACTTAGTGTGGAAATAGTGGCACTCTCCTCTCTGAGTGACATCCCTCCTTTAGAAGCTGGGCACTTGATGGAGTGGGGGCTGGCTGTGGCCTCTGGTCTTCTCAGTTTGCTTCTCCTGGCATGGAAATTCTGCTTTATGAATGAGCCAAGATGAGGGTGATTAGGGCCCCAGCATGCAGGGCACAAGGCAGAGCTCCGATCCCCCTGGTGGGGGCTGGGAAGAAGAGGGGAGCCCCCACCTCTTAGCTGCACGCACCTAGACTTAGTCTCTGCAACAGTAAGCTGAGGCAGGATGAGATATACTGATATTCTGCCCTTCCTGGAAGATACTGTGGGTCTCCCACCAGAAGCTGGGACAGAGAGAGCCCTGTGCTATTGACTACACCCATCTGGAGTGGCGTTTTCATAATGCTGAGCTGAGAGAGAAGGAGGAAGCAGATCATAGTTCAAATGCTGCAGACTCTTGCTGCTCTTATAGAGTTTTATTAGGTTTTCTTAAATGAATGTTTCTTCATTTGCTGTGTGCCCTTAGGACCATTTCCACAGACTTTAAATGGTTGTTTCAAAATAATTTTCAGCAGTTTCCCTGGGAAACATATCTGCAGAGCTCTTCACATTGCCATGCCAGAGTGGAAGCCCAGCTATCTGATCGTTTGCTACATAAATTGAGGATTTAGCTCTCTTTGCTCCCTGCCCCATGACCTTGCTCTTCTGGTCTCCTATCCTCCCCGTAATGCTACCACTGTCCCCCTTTTCTGTGCAAGTTTTTGTTTTCCCTGGAGTTACCAATTGTCTTTTAAAAAAATATCTTATTTGCTTGTACTCATAACTAAGTAAACTCCAAACTCTTGGCCAATAATGTGAATCTCCTCTGGACACATTTGAATGCATCAATTTCCTATCAGTTTCGTCTCCTGAAGAAGTCTTCCAGAACCTGTGACCTGCTTCCCCTGGGCGAGTTGCTTTCTGCACCTGTTGTACGGGTGTCATCCTTGGATCCTTTGCTATCAGTCCAGAGGATTCCTCTCTCTCTCTCTTGTGTTGGATCTCACCTCCCTGTATTTCATGTCTTCTTTTCTCTTGGTTGATTCCTTGGTTTTGGTGGAGCACATCCACCAGTAGCTCCTGGGAAAAGATCCATGGGATGTTAAGTTTTGGAGATTTTGGATGTCTGAAAATGGCTCTATTCTACCCTCCTCCTTGATTGGCTGTTAGGCTAGGTATAGAATTGCAGGTTGGAAATTATTTTTCTCTAGAACATTTGAAGGTTTTGCTCTATTGCCTATTCCAGGAGAAGGATGCTGTTCTCATTCCTTATCTTTTCAATCTGGAATCTTAGAGAATCTTCTCTGAGGTCCCAGGATAGTGACATTTCATGATGATATGCCTTGGTGTGGGTCTATTTTTTTTAAATTTTTTTTTCAACGTTTATTTATTTTTGGGACAGAGAGAGACAGAGCATGAACGGGGGAGGGGCAGAGAGAGAGGGAGACACAGAATCGGAAACAGGCTCCAGGCTCTGAGCCATCAGCCCAGAGCCTGACGCGGGGCTCGAACTCACGGACCGCGAGATCGTGACCTGGCTGAAGTCGGACGCTTAACCGACTGCGCCACCCAGGCGCCCCGGTGTGGGTCTATTTTTATTTATTGCACTGGAACCTCTGTGATGTGAGTCCTTAAAATTTAGAAAGATTTTTTTGATCTGTCAAATTTTCTCAATCTATTTTATTGATGATTCCTACACATTGTCTCTCCTACACATTTTTCTATTCTTTATAGAATTGTTATTATTTGAAGATGGAACTCCTGGACAAGTCCTCCAATTTTCTTTTATTTTCTCTCCTTTTTTTTTTTCCTTATCTGTCACTCTGGAAAAGATAAATCTTATTTTCCAATTTTTCCTTTTTCCTTTTTCCATTATACCTTTCATTGTGAAAAGCTTTTTTATTTCATGCTTTGTCTCTCTCTCTTTTTCAAAATGAGAATCCTAGTTTAATCCCACCTATGCATGTCTCATGATGATATTAAGACAGGTTTTTTCAAGTTGGTGTTTTCTGTTTCTTTTATTTTTATCTTTCAGGTTAAAGGCATTCTTCAGATGTCTGGCAAACCTTTGGTATCTGTGCATATTTATTTATTTTTTTTTTAATTTTTTTTTTCTTTTTCAACGTTTTTATTTATTTTTGGGACAGAGAGAGACAGAGCATGAACGGGGAGGGGCAGAGAGAGAGGGAGACACAGAATCGGAAACAGGCTCCAGGCTCCGAGCCATCGGCCCAGAGCCCGACGCGGGGCTCGAACTCACGGACCGCGAGATCGTGACCTGGCTGAAGCCGGACGCTTAACCGACTGTGCCACCCAGGCGCCCCTGTGCATATTTAAAAATAGTAAAGTAGGAGCTGATTGGAAGCTCTGAGTATGTGGGTAGGTCTTGTGGACTGTCTTCCTTGCAGGGTGATCCGTCAGTGCTATTTGGTTGGAAAACCGCCACTGTTGGCATCTAGGGTTGATCTGGGTCTTTTCTGCTTGGTGCATCATGTTTCCCAGAAAAAGTTCTTCCAGTTGTCTGCCTAGAGGGTGTGAGTGTGTCAGCAGAGTGGTAGAAGAGGGTTAGGTCTTGACATCTAGCCTGCTCGTATATGCGGAACCTCCGTGTCGTCAGGAGGGTACCATCCTGTGCGCTGTACTTGGTGTCCCTCAGTCTGTAGGTGTCTGGGGTCCGGGGTGATAGCAGCTTCTTAAACAGCCTTTCGAGGAATCTTTATTTAAACTTGCTCTTTACCCCAACTTCCAGAGGCACCTATGTGGTTAATCCCTGAGTCTTCGGGGGATTTTTTGTTCTTCCTGATTCCTTTTCCTCAATTGCCCATTCATTTTTCAGCTCCTAAAATTTTGTTGCCGTTGTCCCCTCCCCCATTCTCCCCATCCTGTGGGCTCATATCTTCAAGCATTTAAAGAAGCCTCTTTGCTATTGTTTCAGCATTCAAGGGGTGGGGGGAACCAAGATGTTTGTGTGTGTTCCGTTTGCCATCTATACCTGGACGTCCTCAGGTCTCGCCCAAGAGAGTCCTGCAAGATCCAGCTCCAATGATGCCACCTCAGGGAAGCCCCCCAGGACTGCCCAGGGCAGAGTCAGGTGCTCCTTACCTGCTTTGTCAGAGTTGTGTAGACCCTGTGGGTCGGGTTGTGCTTAAAACAGGGGCCTGAACTGGACGTCAAGCTCTGCCACTCACTAGCTGTGTGACATGGCCAAGTTTCTCAACTCTCTGGGCCTCAATTCCTTTATCTACAAAATGGGGAGAAAAATCGTCCTCCATCCCATGAGGATTCAATGAGTCAATGAAATCGCTTTACATTGCCTGGCACAGAGTAGGTACATGATAGAAATTGCTATTCTTATGAGCCAGGCATCCCCGGCCCTGGCCCACCGGTTCCACACCCCACCAACAGCAGGTGCCTCCCCCTGACTTCCTCCTGGTGCCCAGGGCAGCCAGCTGAGTCCCTGGTCCCCCAGCTTGGCCCTCTGCCATTTAGGCAGATTCGCCTGTCTACACTCAGTGTTGGCCTCCAAACGGCCTGGCCCTGGCGCATTGAGAAGTTACCTGCTGGCCAAGCTGGGGACAGTCATCACTGGGGCCACTGAGGCCTTTCCTGGCATAGCAGCAGGGCAGAGGGCAGCAGATGAGTGGCATCTGGGATGCCCCCAGGACCACAGCTGCCGCAGGAGCCGAGGCGGGCAGGGCTGCCGGGGCACGTGCATAAGGGAGAGGAGGAAGGCATCTTTATTTTTGTTGTGCTTTTAAAAAGCCAAAAAGAGTTTGTCTCTAATCAAGGCCTACAGATGTCACACGCCAGTCTTCTTTGGCAAGTTTTCAACTCCACACTAAGCTAAGATCCTTAACTTCTGAGGAGGAGATCCTACAATTCCTTTCTTGAAGCCTTGAGATATGGGGCTGGGGGCCTTGCCTGGGCACTCTGTGACCGAGTAGGCATTTCCAGTAGAACTTCTGTCCTGTATTATAATTAACTGTTAAATGCCTGACTTCCCTCCAAGAAGATGTCAGGGTCAGGTCTATTCAACTTTGTGCCCCTTTTGCGTCCGGTGCAACACTTACCACATAAGAATAATTATTATAGTTATCTTTTAAAAAATATTTATTTATTTTTGGGAGAGGCAGAGAGAGGGGGTACAGAGGAGCCGAAGTGGGCTCTGTGCTCACAGGCCAACAGCAGCAAACCTGACGCGGGGCTCGAACTCACAAACTGCGAGATCATGACCTGAGCCGAAGTTGGATGCTCAACCGACTGAGCCACCCAGACGCCCCTATGTTCTCTTAACGACCAGTTACACCGATCCTGAAGTATGTTCTACTAGTCTGCCCACTTTTGGATGAGGAGACAGGCTCAGAGAGGGTAGGGGGCCCCAGCCTGTTCACACACTTCCCAGGGGGCGCTGCTGAGATCCGACCCCTCCAAGCCCTGCCTCCCAAACTGTTTCGCATGCCCTTTGCCATATTGCGCAGGACTTGGTTGAATGGCTGACAGTGATGATGTGCAGTGATGGGTGCGTGTGTCAACAGTAAAGGGTTTGAACAGCTAGCCTCTGCCAGCTGCTGGGTCTGTCAGGGACGGGACAGGAGAGGGTGACCTGGGGCCAGCCCGTGAAATGGCTGGAGCGGACTTGGAGATCTACCAGAGAGGCAGACGTTCTGGTGGGGACCGGAGCTGCCCAGCTTGTCTGCAGCCTCCCCCTTGGATGGGGTAGAATCTGGTCCCCAGGGCAAGGGGTTCTCCAGGCTCTTTTGGAGCCTTTCCCACAGTGGGGAAGCAGCACCCTTTTCAGGGATGAAGAACCTGGGTTGTTAGGGAACCTCTCCTCCCCACGCCCCACTTCCTTGCTTGGCCCCTTTTTCTCTCCTGGGGCTCCTGTAGAATTAGGTGGAGTCAGTCTGATGCCCCTCTATGGGCGTTTGTTGAACAAATAATATACAGTTGCCAGTCTGGTCCTTGGGTTGTTTAATTACGAGCTGAGATTTCTGCCCCCTTATCTCGTTTTCCCTGTCGTTAACATCTTACATGACTGCGATAGGCTTGTCAAACTGAGAGAGACCAACACTGGTACATGATGATTCACCCAGCCCCAGACTTCCTTAGGGTTTCGCCGGTTTTTCCGCTAATGTCCTTTTGCTGTTCTAGGATCGCACACTGCATGGGCTTTCCCATCTCTTCCACATCCTCTGGTCTGTGACACTTTCTCAGCCTTTCCTTGCTTTTTGTGACCTTGAAAGTGTTGAGAAGTAATGGCCAGATGTTTTGTAAAATGCCCCCTAATTTGGGTTTGTCTGCTGTTCTCATGACGAGGCTGAAGTTATGGGGTTCTGGAAAGCATACACAGAGGAGAAGTGCCCTTCTCTGTCCCATCACATTGGGGCGCATGACATCACCGGTGGTGTGAACCTTGACTATCAGGTTAAGGTGGCGTTGGCCAGGGCACTCTCCTGTGAAAGTAAGGAGCTGACAGTTAAATGCCTGATTATGTACTGACCACTCTCATGAGTGTTAATTCATTTAATTCTCACACCACCCCAGGAGGGAGATTCTCTTATTCTGCCTGTCTTAAGATGAGGAAATGGAGGCACAGAGTTAAAGTAACCTATGCAAGGTGAATCTTGATCCCAGCAACCTGGTGATAGAGCCCATGTTTTAACCACTCCTTAGCGTGTCCCACTGAGCACCTCCACTGGCCATGTGGATTCCTGCAATGGCCTCTTCTTGTTTTCCTTCTGATCTCATCTACCACCCCACGTCCCTCTGTCACTCTGGTCCAGTCACACCGGCCTTGCTTCTTCATGAACATGCCAGGCACACTCCCACCCCAGGGCCTTTGCACATGCTTCCCCCATTTCTTTTTATTATATATTTTTAAATGTTTATTTATTTTTGAGAGAGAGAGAGCATGTGAGCAGGGGAGGGGCCGAGAGAGAGGGAGACAGAGGATCCCAAGCAGGCTCCATAGTGACAGCTGAGAGCCCGATGCGGGGCCCAAACCCATGAACCGTGAGATCATGACCTGAGTCGAAGTTGGACGCTCAACCCACAGAGTCCCCCAGGCGCCCCCTTCCCCGTTTTCAAGAATGCTGTGTTAGGCGGCTTGCCTGATCTGCATCCCCTCCTTTGTCTTGTTAGTGAGGCCTTCCCTGATCATATTTAAATGTAACCCTCACCCTCCAGCACTCTATAGCTCCCACTTTACTTTTTCTACGGTACCTACCAGCATCTGATATTCTCTTTCTTTTACTTATCAATTGGTTGATTATCTCTCTCCCTCAACTAGGATGTGAGCCCCATGAGGAGAGGTTTTGGTCTGTCTTGTTCACAGGTGTGTCCTCAGTGCCTGGAACAGTATCTGGCACAGAGCACCTGCTCTGTGAACATCTGTGCACGAACGCCCCAAGCTTGCTGGGATCCAGGACTCCTCCATCATTACATCCTTGATGAGAATGTCCAAAGAAAGAATCGTAGAGCCAGCGATCAGAGACTTCCTGCAGGCTGACATCGATTCATTTACCAGCACCCCTTGAACTGGGTCATTTGATTATAGATCTACTGAATCACCCTGTCCCTCAGCCCTGACATGTAAGCTCCCAGGGGAAAGGAGGTAGGTCTGTTTTGTTTGCTCTTGGAAACAAAATATATTTAATGCATTGCCTTGTACACACTAAGTGCTCAATAGATGTTTGTTGGGAAAAAAAAAAAAAACAAAACATCGAAAAGAGCCAGCAGTGAAATGGTCTCCTCTGAAGTGATCTATAAACTGTCTTGTTTCCTTATGGTGCTTACAATTCCCACAGACCCTCTCTCAAGGGTGGCACCGACAGGAGGGGGATAACCTTGGCCTTGGGAACATGCATCTAACAAACTGACATACATACACACACACACACACACACACACTCTCTCTCTCTCTCTCTCTCTCTCTCTCTCTCTCTCTCGGATCGATCGTGGTGGGGAAATTTGTTTACATACAAATATCTTAGTGGCCTGATTGGTCTGAAAGGAAACCAGGTGATGTTCTCCAGGGACAGCAGGGAAAATATCGTGTGGGTGGATGTATTTGTACCCAGAGAGTTTGCTGCTATCAGAGGCTCTGGGGAGGCTGGAGTAAGGCTATGAGGGGGGAGCAGAAAAACAGAGAGGTTCCCTCTCCCCCTCCGTGGAAAACTGGGGCTCCAGGCACCTTTAAGAAATGAGATCTGTTAGGTGTCTCCTTCTCCCCAGCCCTCACCTGCCCTACCCTCTCCACGTTTGGGGCCTGCTGGCTTCTGAGGTAGAGGTGATCCAGCCCTGAGACCGTGGGGTGGACGACGTGACCTCTCAGACACCTGCCACGTGTCCTTCCTTCCCTGAGTCCCTTCTGGTTCCTTGAGCCCCGGGCCAGGTGCGGCAGGAGGGCCGCCTGGCAGGCCCCGTGCCACTGTGGGAGCCGCGAGCCCGGCCGGTGAGGCAGGGGCAGGGGTCCTGGGAGGAGGGCGAGGAGGAGCCACGAGAGATGCCTTCCCCACTTGCACGTGTCGGCCTCAGCTCTGGAAATGAAAAGCCTTTTAATTTCATCGTCTGCTTCTCTGTTTTTTTCCTCTGTGAGGCTGTCTGGTGCCAGGAGGCCCTTGGCCACAGGATGCATGTTTAATCCAATAAAGCCTTTATTTGGCCGGCTGCTTGCTCCCGGGAGCTCCCAGGCCTGGGAGACGTTACCTCATTCGTGCTTCTCACCTGTGCACAGGGTGGGGCGGGGTGGGGACCAGGAGCGGGGCTGGTGAGTGGCCATGAGGGGCGGACACCAGGGAGGCCTGTGCTGCCCACGAGGGGTGACAGATAGTGCCTGGGGCAGTGTCCTGAGACCTGAGAGCCAGTCTCAGCCCTGCTGCCCCTTGTCTGCTGGACCTCAGTCATCCCTGGGCATACTGATTTTCGTTTTCCTTCTGTGAAATAGCAGGATTAGACCAGGTCATTTCCCCACGAGGAATGGGCCTTTGGAAGTTTCACCTTGGATGGATGGCTCTGGCCCTTGGTCACTATCACCCTGAACTTTTTGTCGTTTTTTTTTTTTTTTAAAGATGGAGGGCTTGTTTCTGCCTCAGGACCTTGGCACTGGCTTTTCTTTTTGCACGAATATCCTGCTCCTAGAATCATGTGTACATAGGTGGCCCTTGTCAATTCAGGGGTGAGCTCAGAGGTTGCTTCCTCAGAGAGCCTTCTCTGGCCAGCCTGGCTAATGATGCTCTGCACTGGACCACCCCTCATGACCTCGCTCCTCCTACAGTCTTTGAGGCTCCTCCTTGCCCCCCTTTCGGGTGCCACAGAGCCCAGTTTGAAAACCACGTGGACTTAATTATCTCTGTGGCTCCTGGCAGGTCTGACAATCCATAACCAACTCTGTCTGAACACTGTGGTACAGCCAAGCGGTGCTGCGGTTTCAGAGAGATGCGGAGTGAGCAGTGGTTCTGGTCATCTCCGACGGGGTGGCCCTTGACGCTGGCATGGAGATTCAGAGAGGTGCAGAGAGCCTCTGAGGAGGACACAGAGGGCTGGGAATGGGGGCTGGGCCTTCTCCAACAACGGGGAGTCAGCCGCCTGGCAGAGGTCGGGACCGTAAGTGGGAAATGCTGGATGTGGCCGGGTGTCAGGGGGCCTTGAACGCTCAGGTGAGGTGGCCGTGCCGCTTGGTGCGGGAGCGGGACGGCAGCTTTGGGCAGGACAGCAGGATGGTCACGGCCTTGCCTGTGAGCCGCAGAACTGAGAGGGTAGAAGTGGAGGTGGGGACACGGGGAAGGCCGACGGTCCGGAGTCACAGGGCCTGGACCATGGCGGTGGGGGTGGAGTGAGGATGGGGTCAGGGAACTAAGGGTGGGGATGACAGGCAGTGAGCAGCGTGGTGGGAAAGGAAGAGGGAACAGACTGAGGCAGTCTGAGGTTTCCCACCAGCTTGCGGGGATGACGCTGTTGTTCAGGCGTCTGGACTGGGTGACTGTGTCGGCAGGGGTGGTGGGGAGGACTGGCTTGTGGACTACCGTCCCCCCTCCCCCATCCTTTCACCGCACCCCTCCCAAAGCCAGGAGGGGAAGGCTTCTCCACTCAGCTGCCACCCCTGCCCCCCCCCCCCCCACCTCAGACTGCCTGGGCAGAGAGGAGCGTCTGGGCTGCCCTTCAGCTTGGCCTCTCCTGGAAGGCCCAGGATTAATGTGCTGATGGTCACCCAGGGGCCTTGGCAGAGAGTAGAGATGACTCAGCATCGACTCATCCCCACTGCAGAGAACAGGGTACACCGTGGAAAGTGCTGGGAGCACTGGGCCAGGGGAGCTGCCTTTGACTGTGAGGGCTGGCATGTACCCACATGTCTGGGGTGGTCTGCACTTTGGGTTGGAGGACAAGGTCAATCTCCTCAACCCCTAGGCTCGTCCCCAGCCCCTCTCCTCCAGCACGAGCCCTGAGTGCTCTACGGTCCTCACAGTTCAGACAGAAAACCAGGTCCTGGGAAGAATCTACTCACGAGGGAGATAAGAACTTAAGGACATGTTTATTAAGGGGTGTGTTTTAGAGTTTGGGGGAGCTGCCTGCAGAGTGTGCCAAGACAGCCAGAAGTGAAGGGTATCTTTTGGATATCTAGACTGTGTTCTAGGCCTTGGGGGAACTATTCTGGAATTCAAGGACAGATTTTGGAATTTCAGGCTCGTTCTGGATCTCTGGGCTCTGTTTCAGAATCTCAGGGATGCTTGAGGAGCCTAGGGTGTATTCTGGAATTCCAGGGAAGGTTTCAGAACCCGGGGGCCCCCTGGAGACCTGGGCTGCTTCCTCATCCTTCACCTCCTAGACCTATCTTGTCTGCTGTGATCTGCCGGGACACATGGTTGCAGGGAGGCAGTTGCTATGGCAACAGTAACCATGGGGTGTATCAACTCTCAGAATTTACTCTGAGCCTGTGACATTTTAGCTGGTGGAGAACCGCAGTGAGCTCCCGAGTGCCTGATGAGCAGAGATTCCTGCCAACCCTGTCTTTGTGCCTCCCTTCCCCCCAGCCTCAGATAACCTCCTGCAGGGCCCAGGGATCTGGCTGCCCAACACTCCCTTGGGCAAATGAATATTCAAAGGCAGCCAGAAAGTGTATTCAAATCTTATAAACTTCCGCCTGCCTTGATCCATTTAAATGTATCAGTATCTTCTGTTTTGCCCCATTTATCTGCCAGGAAAATGAAGGGTAATTCCAGGAGCTGAGAATAAGTGCTTTTCCCAAGTCGCTTTAACCTCCTAAGTGGGGTAAGAGAGGGGTGGGGCTGGACTCTTCACTCTAGAGATTAGGCTCCTCAGACAAGTCTCACAGAGTCCTAGAATCCTGGAACGCATCCACTGAAACTGTAGTCTAGGGAGGGGGAGTGACAGCAGATAAGTGGCAGAGGCAGGCCGACACCTGCCTCTCCTTCCTGGTGGCTGTGTTCTTAACCTGTAGCGCACACCCCCTGCTGCCAGCTCCCCCCACCCCCTGGGCTACATGAGTAGGCTTTCTTGCCTGAGTCCCTGCTTCTGTCTCCAAAATCACAGACTGTCATGTGTGGAGGACTCTTGAGAATCACCTGGGCTCTACAGGTGGGGAAACTGAGGCCCAGAGACATCCCTCAGATGGTTGGTTAGTGGTGGAAAAGGGACCTGAATTTCAGGCTCCTAGTTCCCAGCCCAGAGCCCTTGCTGTCACACTCATCTCTTGTACCTCATACAATTCACCTGTCCACCCATCCATGCATCATCCATCCATCCATCCATCCACCATCCATCCATCATCCATCTGTCATCCATCCATCCATCCATCCATCCATCCATCCATTCATCATCCATCCACAATCTATCCATTCATCATCTATCCATTCATCATCCATCCATCATCCATCCATCATCCATCCATGCACCATCCATCCATCCATGATCCATCCATCCATCCATCCATCATCCATCCACCATCTATCCATTCATCATCCATCCATCATCCATCCATCATCCATCCATTCACCATCCATCCATCCATGATCCATCCATCCATCCATCCATCCACCACCAATCCACCATCCATCCATCATCCATCTGTCATCCATCCATCCATCCATCCATCCACCACCAATCCACCATCCATCCATCATCCGTCATCCATCCATCCATCCATCCATCCATTCATCATCCATCCACCATCTATCCATCCATCATCCATCCGTTCGCCATCCATCCATCCATCATCCATCCATCATCCACCCATTCGCCATCCATCCATCCATCCATCCATCCATCCATTATGCATCCATGCATCCATGTATCTGTATCCATCCATTCAGCCAGTCGGAAATATATTAAGTATCTGCTGAATGCCCTGCACCACCTTGGGCTGAACATGATAGGAAGTTCATGGTTGGGCCACCTGGTCCACCCCACCTCATTCACATCCCCTTCAGCCAAGCAGATATTCTCCTATTCAGACCAATCCTTGCCCATCCCCACCTCCACCCTTAATGTCAATACTCCAAGCTCCTAGTTTCTGCCTTTTTGCTCATGATGTCCCCCTGCCTGGAATGGCCTCAAAGCTCACAATTTATCCAAACCCTACTCATTCTTTAAAGCCCATGAAAAAGCCCCCCGTCCTCCACAAAGCATTTCCTTGTCTCGAAGGCCATCTGAGCCCTCCTTTCTCCCAGGACTGTTTGAGTAGGAACTGCACAAATGAGCCTCTATTTTTTTGCTTTTTGGTTTTGTCCCATGTGACTCCCTGGGAGCAGTCCCCATGCTATTTTATTATTAGTAGTGCTATTGATATATTACGTTTGGGCAGTGCCATGATGTAAACAAAATGCCACAAGATGTGGAGTCAGACAAGGGGTCAAGTCTCAGCTCTACAGATGAACTACTGTGCGGCCTTGAGCAAATCACTGAACCTCTCTGAACTGCAGAAATTTGCAATGCAGTTTCACAAGATAATGCCTTTGAATACTCCAAAGTGCTGAATAAACAGAAGTCTTCCTCATTTCAGGATCTATTTCCCCTGTGCTACTTAGGCTTGTAGTCTCGACTAATTACCGATAGCCTGAGGCACAGAACCCCCCTCTCTTATTCCTTACACCCTGGGAGGTGGGGAGGCTTTGCTTCTGGGCAATCTCCCAAGAGGGGTCTTGCTAATAAGCAAGATTTTTTGTTAATGTTTATTTTTGAGAGAGAGAGAGTGGGAGCAGGGGAGGGGCAGAGAGAGAGACAGGAGGACAGAGGATCCGAAGTGGGCTATGCTGTAACAGCAAAGAGCCCCGGGTGGGGCTCGAAGTCACCAACCGTGAGATCATGACCTGAGCAAGCTTTTCTTTTAATTCTCTTCTTTCCAAGTAAGATCCAAGGCAGTGGTAGGGATAGGTGGAATTTTTTTCTCCCTAGAAGGAGGGTTTCCTGATTGGTGGAGGGTGGGCTGGGGCCTGGACAGGCGTTGGAGTATTTCCCAAGACAACGGGCCATCTCGTGTCTGGGAAAACAGAAGCACTTCATGGCTTGGCTCGCCCTCTGTGAGCTCCCGACTTTCATCCTCACTTTGCTTCTCTTCCCTGTGGCTTGAACACTCCCAGGGGACCGGTGGGACGAGGTTGATGCCTTGAGTACCTGTTTACCCCTCCCCCCCCACCTCGCCGATGGATCTGTGATTTCCAGAGCTGAGATCTGTTCGCATCTCAGTGGCTCCAGGAGAAAAACTCAGAACCCATCTACGTCATGTGTATCAGCCTCAACCATGCATCCACGGTGCCCACCGCACACGCAGGCCCGGGGGTGCACCCGCAAAGCCACGTATTCACACGGGGCTGGGCCCGCTGGGCCCGCGCATGCGTGTTTGCTGCCCTGCCGGCGCCCCACAGGTATCCGCGTCCCGTACCTTTGTGCTCAGCTGCTTGTGCCTCTCCCACTCATAGCAGGTGTCCATTCAGCTCTACGCGAGTGGCTAGATTTGCACGTGCGCTGGCACTCTGTCACGGATGCGCATTCACGGCGGGCACAGGCTTGCACGCTCACATGCACCTGTCTGTGTGAAAATGCAGACCCGGGTGCATCCACATGCCACAGAGATAAGAACAACAGCTGACAGTGAACTCGCTGCTGTGAATTGGGGGTTTTAACTCATTGAGCCCTCATGGCACACACACACATATGCCTGTATTATCCCCATTTCACAGATGTGGAAACTGAGGCTCAGGGAAGTTACATCACTTGCCCAACTTCCCACAGCTAGGACGTAGGACGGCTGGAGTGTGAACCCAGGCGGTCAGCTCCACAGTCTGTATTCACCTCCGTTGCACTAACGTGGTAATGCAAGTCTGGCTTTGCGGGCGCCGCAAAGATCAAGCCAATCAGTCCCTCGCCTGGCTCACACGGGAGTGTGAGTGTAGAGATGCCTTGCCCACGGCTATGACGACGGGCATGTGGGGGGTTGTGCACGCCTGCCTCGAGCAGCGTCCTCGGGAGCCGCCAGGAGCACTTTGGTACTTTTTCAGGGACCAGTGCCCTGTGGCTCCTGAGCCCGTCTCTCTGGCACTGGCCACCTTCCACTGCATTTGCTTTTCTCACATCGCGTACCCCAAGTCCCAGCTGGGCCCCACCAGGCAGGGGGAGGAGGATCAGGCCACTCCCGCAGTTCTGGGTCTTGCCGGGTGGTCAGGAAGTCCTGAGAGCCCCCACCGCACTATGCTCCTGTCCCCCCCCCCCCCACCCCGGTCTCCTTTTGTTGAGATCACTTTTGAGGACAAGACATCTTCCCCATCCCGGACCAGCATGACGGAGTTAGGGGCCCCCTCCCTGAGCACCTACGGTGTGGCTTGGGATCTCCCTGCGTCCTACGTTTGGCCCTGCCGCTTCTCAGCTGTGTGACCTTATACAAGTTTCTTAACCCCTCTGAGCCTCAGTTTCCTCACCTGTAAAATGAGGACAATATTGACACCTGCTGCAGGAGTGAATGGCAAGATTACTTGAGCTCACACATGGGAAGGGCCAGAAGTGCACTTCTCCTTCTGCTACCACCATCCCCATCACTGCTGCATTTGTCAGCCCCCCCCCGCCCCAGGAGGGTAGCATGTGCTGTCTAAAGGCGGGGACCACAAGTCGTTTCTTCTTCTGTCCTGGGGCCTGGCTTGGTCCCTGGTGCAACATTGATGCTGCTCGGCACTGATTGGATGTCTGAATGAGGGAGCCCGGTCCTCTCCCCAGTGGGACCAGTTGCCCCATGAGTGGGATAAGCCCAGTCTCTCTGTCTTAGCAGGTGGGGTGAGGCTGCCTGCTCTATGCCAGGGATATAAAGTAGGACAGGCCTCCCCAGGGGGGTTGCCGTGGCAACAGGGAAAGTTCTGCTCAGAGGCAGACGTACACAGGGTTGGCTGGGAGGCATGGCGGTGTTGCTTGCCTAGAGTAAGGAGACGGACTATGGGGATGGCTTTTGAGCCTCGGTGATTCATCTGTACAATGGGGGCTAAGCTTCCAGCTCACGACTAGGGTCATAGGCAAGGGGTCATGGATGTGGAAGGCTGTTGGAAGCTCCAGAGGGGCTGTCCAGCCTTGGCCACTTTATGACCATCTTCCCCAGCAGCATGGACGTGTCACAAGAGGAAGGACATTGCTTTACTCACTGCTGCACCCCCAGCACCTAAAACAGTGCCTGACACATAGTAGCTGCTAATCAACATTTGCTACCTGAAGAATTATTCAAATAAGAAGTGGGGGGGGGGGGGCATCTCAAGGTCCCGGCCTAACCCAGCATCTGGAATTCTAGCAGGTCCTGATTCTGAGCTGCTTAGAGACCCTACATCAGAGACCCCCCCACCCCCAACTCCATCTATGACCTACCCCAGATCACCCACGGACCTCTGAGGACTACCTCGCTCCCAGGTGTGAGCTCTGAAGGCACACAGGGGACTAGAGTCCACCTAGCCTCGGGAAAATTGTCCTAGCCCGGGATTCTCAGACTTTGGCTGATGACAGAGGCTTGGGTGGGGATGGGGATATGGGTGTGGGAGGTGATCTTGGTGGCTATAAAGAATACCGGTCCCCAGGCCCCTCCCACATCCTATTCAATCAGACTCTCTGGGGTGCCGTCTGGTGTTTGGGGTTGTAACAAGTTCCCAGGGGATTCTGGTGACCGGCCAGGTTGGGGACTCCTGCTCAGGACACAGCCTCCTGCAGTTGGAGGGACTTTAAGGGGTCTCCCCAGTTGACCCAGGGTCTGGCGCTTCTTATACACTTGGGGAGACTGAGGTCCAGAGAGGGGCATGACTTGGCCGGGTCCCCACTCTGGCACTCTTTTGCCCTGGGGCTCGGGGTCCCTATTGTGCTTCTTCGTCAACTCTCACGGTGTCCGGCCGGCCCAGCTGACTGAGGGCTGACTGGACGGCTCTCACTCATGCATCCTGATCAAGACACAGAGCAGCAGGGAAGGAGCTAAGGGCTACCCTTCACCCGCCCCTCCCCCCCCCCCCCCCCCCCCCCCCCCCCGCCCCAAAAGCCCTGAGTTTGCGGCCTGGCCCTTGTTTGGGGCTTCTTGGGCAAATGCTTTATTTAACCTTTTTGAGTGACCGTCTCTCCCCCTGAAAAATGAGCATAACAGGCCGCATTTCACGGGCAGCTGGGTTGGGGAGGCAGTTGCGAGTTTGAACTCCGCAGCCAGGGTGTACTGGTTTGAGTCCCGGCTCCACCGGCTTGACAGCTGTGTGACCGAGCAACTGACTTTTACCTCTCTGAGCCTTTGCGCCCTCATACATGAAATGAAGGGGAGGAATCCCAGCTTCATGCAGGTCACCGGGAGGATTAAGTGTGAGGTTGCCCATGAAGCACCTAGTTCGGGTTCAGCTAAAATGAATGCTCTTTTATTTTTTTTTTTTAATTTTTTTTTCAATGTTTATTTATTTTGGGGACAGAGAGAGACAGAGCATGAACGGGGGAGGGGCAGAGAGAGAGGGAGACACAGAATCGGAAACAGGCTCCAGGTTCTGAGCCATCAGCCCAGAGCCCGACGCGGGGCTCAAACTCACGGACCACGAGATCGTGACCTGGCTGAAGTCGGACGCTTAACCGACTGCGCCACCCAGGCGCCCCTGAATGCTCTTTTATTTTTTTTTTTTTTTAAATTTTTTTTTTGTTTCAACGTTTATTTATTTTTGGGACAGAGAGAGACAGAGCATGAACAGGGGAGGGGCAGAGAGAGGGAGACATAGAATCAGAAACAGGCTCCAGGCTCTGAGCCATCAGCCCAGAGCCTGACGCGGGGCTCGAACTCACGGACCGCGAGATCGTGACCTGGCTGAAGTCGGACGCTTAACCGACTGCGCCACCCAGGCTCCCCCTGAATGCTCTTTTAAAGAAAAGCGGGAAGGTGAGGACCCACGGGCCCAGCCTGGCCCAGCCCAGTGCTAGAGAGAAGCCAGAGGACAGGCCGGGAGCTTCGCCTCTGTGTCCGAAGGGCAGCCCGGAGCAGGGGCAGTGGAGGGGAGAGGTGTTTGTTGGAACAGCCAGGGACACTGCGAGACCCTCGGTGTCCAGCCATTAGCCGGTTCCTGCTGAGCTGCAGGGCGAGGGAGGCTGGGGAAGTGATGAGCCACGCACAGCTGTGTGGTACTTTCTCCGCTGAAAAGCAGTTTCCAACTCGTTATCTTAATGTGTCCTCACAATAACCCTGGTAATTGTTAACCCAGCTATCGGGCTTCCTGTTTCAGCCGGGAGATGAGAGCCCAGAGAGGTCAGCCGGCTGGGCCAAGGTCACGCAGCACAGCAGCGGCAGGGACAGGGCAGGTGGGGGGTGGGGGCGACTGTGTTTCCAAAGGATGTGACAGCCCTAGGGGCCTCCCTCCTGACTTCTGTCTAGCTTGCCTGCCACTTGCCCCCATGCTCTGGAGCCACAGGTCAGAGTTGGATTCCTGGATCGGCCCTTTCCTAAATGTGTGCCTTAAGGAAGTGACTTAACTCCTGTAAGGCAGGGTTCTTTGTCAGATGGGAAGCATAACAGGACCCATTCCATGGAGTTGGTTTTGGGGGAGTAGCCCGGTCAATATATGTAGAACACGTATGTGCCTGGCATGTGGTAGGCTGGCTGTCTTCTGCACAGCTGTGTTGCTCCCTAAAGTCATAGCACCTGTCTGGGCCTCAGTTGTCTCATCTGCCAAATGGGCATTTATTTCGTGCCAGGCATTGTGCTAGGTCCCCACGAGTCAGGATGTTATTTAACATGAACAGTAACCAATAAAACCAATTTCTCTTAGTCCCATTTTCCAGATAAGGAAACCGAGGTGCAGGGGAAGCAACTTGATGTGTCTGTAGATACTTGGCTAACGACCAAGATAATCCAGGTCAGACTCAGACCAGAGCCCATGGCCCCTACACGCGTCAGCCTTAGGTTTCCGTCCAGGGAATTCTTTAGGGCCGATGTGCTTGCCTGGGATTGTGGAATCTGGGGACCGGTGTCTGCTCGAGCAGCAGCCTCAGGCTGATACCCCCCCCCCCAACACACACACAAGGCTTCACAGACCGTGATCTCCCTCTGTACCCTGCCTTGGCATGGGGCTCAGGTCCTACCTGGGCCTTCCCACTTCCCCCAGGGCCGGGAGGAGGCTGGCAGGCCCCAGGCCATGTTGGGAAGGCCATTAGCTGGCACTGGAGCCCAAGTGCCGGTAATGACCCTATTTTCACACGGAGGCAGCTCACAGCCTCTCCCCACGCTGGAATCTGCTCCCGGAGCTCCCATTCCGGAAGGAAGCAGCAACAGATTATGTAACTCAGAGCAGGTTATGTAAGGATGTAGCAGGCCCTGGTGGGACTGGGGAACAGGGCAGCGCCCCCAGCCCCCAGCAGAAGTCTCTGGGGGGCAGGACCAGGCTCCTGGCTGTCGCCTTGGGACCGAGACCCTCAGCTAGGCCTGGGCAGGAGAGGGGAGGGCGAGGCCGCCATATGGAGTGGGACAGCGCTGGTCAGGGAGCCAGCAATCCTAGCTCGGGTCCCAGCTCTGTCATGAATTGGGCAAATCCTTTCCCCTCTCCAGGCCTCAGTTTCCCTTTTTGGAAAACCGAAGAGGGGTGGCTTGGGTAAGCTCTAGGAGCCCTACGGGTTCTGGGGGTGCTGTGCCTCTGTCACCTTGGAGGCGAGGCCCAGATTTCCAGGTTCTGACGCTCATGCGGTTGCCAGCTGCTTGAGCAGGGCACCGTCTCTCTCTGGGCCCTGACTTGCCTGTCTGTCTGTAGGGAGCCGGGCTCCCCTGTCAGCCTTGTTGGTGCCAGATGGGCCTGCACTTTTGGGGTTCCAGAGGTGGGTGAGAGAGCGGAGCCGGGACATTCCGCCCCTAGTCTCTCCTTCGCTCCCTGATGGAGTCCTTGCAGAGAGCCCCCACATCACCAAATAGTAACAGTCAGGACGAAGATAGCTACAATGGTCCCGTCAGGCCTGTGCTCAGGCCCTCTGCGTGCATCGTCCTAACTAGCTCTCACAAGGGCCCTGGGAAGTATGTACCTTTATTACCTCTATATTACCGGTGGGGCCGAGGCTCAGAGGGGGGCAGGTGACCTACCCAAACTCACACAGCCCGTCAGCGGCCAGGCCAGGATGTGACTCCAGGTACATCCGACTTTAGCGCCTGTGATACTGCAAGTCTGCACAATGCGGGCCTGCTTCTCTCTGGAGACCGGAGAACTGGGTACGGCCAGATGGTGTAAACAGCCCTGTTCCGTGGTCTAGGCTCTGAGGAATGTCCGTCCCCCTCACTAGCCACCCCCGGGCCTCTCTGGACTCTCCACCCCCCCTTGTTCCCTTTGTGCCACCCACGGCGTCCACGATGGCATCTGGGAAGTGGGCAGTGCAGGCTGTGTGGGCACACGGGCACTTGTATTTTTAAACCCTGGCTCTGGCCAAGCTCTGAAGTCAATTCAGACAGGGCCAGGGGTTTTTCTGTGGCTACTGTTGACCCTGAGTGGGAGGGCTGGGGGGCATCACTGGCATCAGGAGGCACCCCGTTGGTCAGCGGGACTGTTATCAGCCGGGGAGACGCTCAGCGCCGGCTGGGGTCTGTGCCCCTCGGACCCTGGGAGCCCCGGAGCCTGAGCGAAGAGCATGACAGCAGGGGGCAGGTCGGAGGCTTGGAAGGAGGAACCTGGAGAGAGCAGGGGAGGAGGGAGGAGGTGGAATGAAGGTTGAAGGGGCTGCAGAATGTGGGCGAGAGGGCCTTTACAAAGCTTAGAGTCCAACCCGCTGACTCTGAGATGGGGAAGCTGAGGTCCCAAGAAGGACAATGTCCGGGTCACAAAGGGAGTTAGAGGCAGAGCCAGAACTCGAACCCAGAGTGCTTGACCCCCAAGCAAGAGCAATTTTGGACTAGCTTCTCATCTGGGCTCCCAGGGAAGTCCTGCTCACGGAGGCTCTGCTCCCAGGTAGGGGAGTTTTATCTGTCCTGTAGGCAGGCTGGGGAGGAGGAGGCCCCTCCTGTGCCCACCGATGCCACCTCGTTGAAGAAGTCAGGGCAGGATTTCATAATCAAGGCCAGATGACAGCAGAAGACGTGACTGGGGAGTGAGAGGACGCTCTATAGCCACTGGGTCCCAGCGGGGCTTACCCCCAGTCTCTCCCTCCTGGTTCTTGGCGTGTTGGCTGCTTTCCTTGCCCTGACTCCGGGCACCAGGAAGGTCCCTGATACCATTATACAGAGCAGGAAATTGAGGGGAGGCCACTTACCCCTCATGATAGAGAAACATGATAAAACTGAGGCATGGAGAGAGTGGGAAGACACGGCTTTTGCCCCAGGCTTGGATGCTCTCGAGCTGTGTGACTTTGTCACAGCACGTTTCTGGGCGTCAGCTTCTTCATTTATCACACAGGGACAATCAGCAGCAGCATTTACCAAGTGCTAATTTTATGCCAAGCACTGGAGCGATCACTTTCATATGTTATCCTTCCAACCTTGAGATGGTCCATTTTTCAGATGAGGAAACCGAGGCTCTGCATGGCAGAGCGGGGCTGGGGATACACACAAGCCAGTATTTTCAGCCCTCTTCTCTCACCTCTGCCCAGACCCAGTCCAGGCCTCTCTCCAGATGCCTTCTTGCCCACCCGTGCCTAATCCACTCTCCACACCACTGCCACCAGCGCTGGCCTTTGGAAAACATGAACAAACTTGGTTATCCGCTCCCCAGCTGGAATCTTCATGGATCTGCACTGCCTCTGGGGAAAGTCTGAATTGCCTAGCTTGGCATTCAGGGCTCTTTTGTAAGCCAGCCCCTTGCTCCTCCAGAGTCCCTCTACCCTGGCCACATCATTCTCTGGACAAATTTTCTTCTCCTCCCTCATGCCTTCACTCAGGCAGCTCCCTCTGCCATTTTCACTTTATCATCACACTCCTATTCCTCCCTTGAAACCAGCCCAAAGTCACTGCTTCTGTGAAGATTTCTGTGCCTGTCCCTGGTGGAACATCAGTCCCTCACGATGCTCCCTTGGCCTTGAGAGTGGTTCTCAGCATGTAGTTTGTTAGGTACTTGCTCATGTGGCACTCTCCCCAACTCACTTCACATCACCCAAAGATCCCCGGGGGGAAAGGAACTAGGTGAGCCTCTCCTGTGTCCCCAGTCCCGAGGCTGAGCAGATGAGTAAGAATGGATCAGGAAGCGGCAGAGAATGGCAGATCAGAAAAAGTTCTCTCTGGGTAGAGGCCACGTCTTGGCCGAACAGCTTTGTCTGCATCCCACTCACGAAGGATGGTTCAGGTTGAGAGCTAACGGCCCGCAGTTGGACAGACCTGGAATTGAGATGTGTGGTTTTGGGTAAGTCACTGAACCTTTCTGAGCCTCTGGTTCCTCATCTGTGAAATGGGCAAACAATATGGTTAAAATGAGGAATCAGTACTCTAGTGCCTGGGAAACTTCTAGAGCAGAGCCTAACCTGCAATAAGGTAGGTGCTCAGTACAAGTTTCTTCTTTATTCCTGCTATCGTCTTCCATCATCATCATCCCCTTCCATCATTATAACCAACGTCATCATCTCCTTCATCCCAACATCATCTTAATCACCTCCATCATTACAACCAACATCATCCCCTTCATCTCTCATCATCATCACCTCCATCATCATCACATTCAACCCAACATCTCATCATCACCTCTGTCAATATAACCGTCATCGTCCCCTTCATCCCAATGTCATCATCATCCTCACCACTGTCATCGTCATATCCATCCCCATTGTCATCATCATCATCACCATCTTCATCATCATTCTTCAAAGCCCTCTTCTTTCCCAGATACCTGCCCCTTGTACTGGAGATGCTGCAAGTATGAGGTGCCAGCCATGTGCCAGGAATTGGGCTAAGTGCCTTCCTTTCATCATTCCATTTAATTTTCACCCTGAAATAAAAACACAAGCAAAAATCACTTCTTTCCTGTGGAGAATCTTCACAGGCACCACATGGGTTGCTACAATGATCCCCGTTTTACAGATAGATAACCTGAGGCTCAGAGAAGTAAAGCAACTTGCCAAGATTATCCACAGCTAGTAAGCAGAGGAGCCTGGTCCAACTTTGGTCAGCTCTTTTAGCAACACCAAGCTGCTTGGGGCTCCTGATTCACTTGCCCTTAGGGTTTTCTGCATTTGCTGCTTGTTGCCAGTGCTCCCTGCAAAGGGTCAGTATAAGTTTTCAGCACTTTCCTGGGTTTCCTGGGCCCAGCAGAGAAACAGCAGCATTTTTTAGTGAGAGTTTTACTCAAAATCTAGAAAAGCAAAATTGGGCATGAGCAAAGATGCCAGGGAGCTGGGTGGAGATTTGTAGGCTCAGAAGCCGGGGTCTTGGGACCTTACCAGCTTGCTCACTCTGGACACACGTCATCATTACTCTGGACTCACAGCCTGGGCCAGGGTGTTCCTGCCTGAGGATCCAGTCCAAAGGAGCCACTCCAGAGAAACTCCACTCCCACCTCAATCTCATTTCCAATCCCCTTTTCATCCTTGTCCTCTTTCCTTCTGGAAAAGCATCACTGGCATCTCTGAAGTTAGAAAAAGATTCCCATGTTGGCTTTTTTTTTTTAAAGGGTATGTTTGGTGAAGCTCAAAGGGGAAAATGGTAGATTCATTCGTTCTTCAGTACTGTATTGAACACCTACTGTGTACCACAATGTACCACATGAGGACCCAGACATGACTCAAACACAGCCCCTGCCCCAGAGGAGCCCCTCTTAGATCGTTACCTCTAATTGTAGCTGAGACCTTTCCCACTGCCCTGCCATTGTTCTGCGAGGATCCAAGGGTAGGAGCCCATCTTCTATCCCACAGAGATGGGCACAGAAGGGCTTTCGGAGGATGTTTGTAGAATGGAACTAAACTGAACTCAGTGGAAATCAACCTCACCATGTAACTATGACCTGACCCTCTTTCCATGGGTCCGCCCAATGTCTCTATGTGGAGGTACCCTCAATGGGGTTTGACTGGGGAGGTCCAAGGGGGATGGGAGAGGAGAGTGAGAGGTTGGGCATTTTGTATAAATGTGCAAATCCAAAATTCTGTGTGAGAATATGGAGATCTTTTGTTTCTTTTGCTGACCTTGGTCAGGTTCCTAAAGCTAGTAAGTGGCTGGTTTATTATTCTGTGCCTAACACACAAGGTGCTTAATAAGTGAATGAATGAGTGGATGAATGAATATTTATCTGTATTGTCTCACTTATTTCAGTAGATTTTGCTGATTGGAGGCTCCTCATTGATTGAGAAACATTGGAGGCTTACTCTCTTGGGATTTTGGGTAAGTGACTTATGAGGAACCCTCAAGGCAACAGTGCATAAGTTTTCATGCTTAGAGGAGTAGACCAATGGAAAGGGAAGAGGAGATCAGGGAGTCAACTGTTCATATACTCACTGACCCATCCATTCACCTACCTATCCTGAGTTGGGGCCAGACATTGCAGGTTTTCATCACCAGAGGGGTGGGCCCATCAGATGGGAGAGGTGAGGAGAGTGTCCACATTTCATCCATCCATCCATCCATATACCCACCCACCCATCCATCTATCCACTATTGACCCTTTAATTTGTGTGTTTATGTATCCATCCATCCATCCATCCCTCCATCCATCCATCCATCCATCTATCCATCCATCTGAGTCACATTGTTCATTGTTGAATGCCAGCCTCAGGACTTTAGACTGAAAACTATCTTCTGTGACAGCTGTCAAGGAGAGGAGGTTAATCTGCATGAACAGCCCCAATGCATGCTGGAAGCTAATTGGGCTTAAGCTGGGATAGTCAGAAAGGGACCTCTGCACACCGTCATGCTAGTTTTAGAGAGAGATGGGAAGCAGATGGGACATAGCAACTCTCATGAGCAAACACCCAGGTTATGCACTTATTAACCAGTTCATACTAACTCTAGAGTATAGGGCAGCAGATAGATTGATCTGGATTGGCTCTCAAAAGTTCTTAAAAGGGAGAGTACCTACTTAGGCTTTCTGGCATCACTGTTGGGTTCAGGACTGAGTAACAAATACTTTTTGAATGAATAAACAATCTGGGAGGGGGTGACTTCCAAAAGCTCAGGGTCAAAGCCAAGACTGGACCTGCGAGAGGGGCCAGGCCTCTTGGAGGAACTGTCACCTTCTCTTTGCCTCTGTGTTCCTTTCTCCCCACAGCTTGTACTTGACTTCAGTCTGCACTCAGTGTCTGAGATATAGTAGCAATGTTTCCAGAATGAGTGAGTGGACAGATGTATCCACTAGTTCCGCAAACATTTATTGAGTGCTTACTGTGTGTCAGGCACTGTTCTAGGAGCCGGGGGTACAACAGTACACAAGACAAACACCCCATCATCGTGGATCTCAGTTTAATGCTCAATGTATTTAAAAAACAGAAGTGAGTCACACCTCTTGTGGGGCAGATGCTGCCGCTGTTGTTTCTTGAGAGTCTGTGCCAAGTGGTGTTTCCAGGTGCCAGTGGGAGACGGTTGTCTTGGAACCAAGGCTCAGTGGTTGTTTCTGGGCAAAAAAAAACCCAAACCCAAAACCAAAAACAAAGCCCCCCCAAAACGGTGAAGAGCACCTAATGAGGAGGCCAGCCTGGTGGAAAAATCCTAGGTGCTGTTGATTACTTGTTACATGCCAACATATAGGATCTCTCTCTGATGTCTCTGCCTTAGGAGGTAGGCTCTTTTATTTGCTCTGTCTTACAGAGGAGGAACTGAGGCCCCAGAAGCTGCTGGGACTCACCCAAGGCCACCTGGGGAGAGGGTGGTGAAGCCAGGATTTGATTCCAGGTCTGTTTGGATGCCCTAGGCCCAAGTTCTTGTCCTATGCTCAAATTCTTAACCACTTGGCTTGACTGCCAGGGAGGGTGGCAGGGGGTAGCAAGCTGCAGCCTATACAGGGACGGGGCCTGGCCATGGAGAACTTTAGAGAGCTACCTTGGATGCTGTCTTAGCCCTAACACACTCTTGTCCTTGATTGTGAAGCTGTCACGGGTGACTTCAGACCTTGCTCCTTGCTGCCTGCCCACCAAGAAGGCCATTCTGCAAAGCAAATCGTGTCTGCCCACAGCCAATATGGATCCTATACATTTACACACATCACTGAACACAAATTACAGATTGTTGTAATTTCTAAACACTGCCCTGCCACTTGGAGCTGCAGGGGGAGGCTCTGAGCCTCAGGGAACACCGTCAACAGCTCTCAGCCCTGCTGGGCACGCTGCAGCTCTGGGAGGGGACAGTGAGTCGGCATCGTAGCTGCTCCCACTGTCGTGGTGGCGGGATAGAGAACCTGGTTCTGCTGCGGCTTTGAAGGCTGACCCCATCCCAGCTACTTGTGCAAATTTGCACTGATTCCCTCCCACGTCTGGAAGCCCATCCAGAAACTAGAGATGCTTATTTAAAACTGTGCACACAGCCACCTCTCACCGAGCACTTTCTATAGCCCAGACACTTAATTCTCACTACAACCCTTGGAAATAGGTATGTGTCATCCCCACGTTATTATGAAGGTGGAAACAGGTTCAGAGAGGTTAAGCAACTCACTCAAGGTCACCCTACTATTGTTGAAGTAATTGTTGGAGATGGTCACAAATCTGACTGTGACGGATTTAAATGTCTGGTTCTTGGCTCTGATGTGGTCCTGTCCCCGACCTGCCTCTTCTCTCTGAGACCCACAAGGAGACCTAACTTGGGGGAGCAGCCAGCAGCAGTGGACTCAGAGAGGATCCACGAGAACAAACTGAGGGGGCCAGCTTACCATGTGTGCAAAGGTCTTAGGGCATGTGTCCTTTTGTGTTCACATCCTTGTCCTCACGTGTGTCCTTGAGGTGTTCCATATGCCCACGTGCTTGAAGTTGTATGTTCTGGATGTGTTTGCATGCTCACATGAATTTGCAAGTGTGGGACTGGGTGCTTTTATGTTCTTGTTCACAAGTATCAGTGTGTGTGTGTGTGTGTGTGTGTGTGTGTGTGTGTGTTCGTGCTGATGCACATGGAGTGTGTATCTAATTTTCATCAGGTTCTCACTATGTTCCAGGCACGAGCTAAGTGCTTTACAGGTATTGACTAATTTCATTCTCATAGTGATCCCACGAGGCAGGAACTGTTAACATCCCCAAATTACAGATGAGGAAATTGAGGCACGGGGAGGGTGCCAAGTTGTCCAAACATCCCTTCTTTGTGATTACAGAAACTCTTTACGTCCTTTATGCTGCCTTCCTCATTTTTGGTCCATGTGACTTAGGTACTGGCCCCCACATCCCCCACACCTGGGTTGGCTGTGGGACCCACGTGTGGCAAATCAGAGCCACTGTGATTGGTTCCAGCAGCTGAGCCAAGCGGCTCATGAGAAGCATCTGGGGGTAGTTCAATGTTACTGACAGCGTGGTCTGCAGATGGCAACATCCATTCCTGGACGCAGCCCAAACCCCGGGAAGCGGGAGCCTGCTTCCACAAGCCCTCCAGGTGACCCTGTGCATTTGAGGATGTGGACCTTGAGGTCAAACTGCCTGGGTGGCTGGAATCCAGCCCCACCAGCCACAAGCCATGGACAAGTTATAGAAGGTTCCTGTACCTCCGTCTCATCTGTGAAGTGGAAATAAGAGGGGTCCTGGCATTTTTGAGGACAGAATAGGCTTATACATGCAAAGTGCCTAGAGCAGTCCCTGGCGTGTGTCCAGTTGCGGGAGGGTTCACTGTCACTCTGTTATTACTCGGGGACAGGTAGGGGACCCAGTCCTGCCCAGTGAGCATCAGCCCGGAGACTTTTCTTGGCACCAGTAGAGAGAGTCTCCTGCTGCACTAGGATGTAAGCCTGGAGCTGCCGTTGGTGACCTTGTACTGCCTCGGGGAAGGGTGGCCTGGGAATAAAGCGGCCAAGAAGGAAGTGAAGGGGAGAGGCGTCCTCTGGGACCTTTCTCGAGTGCCTGGTCCATGCCTGAAGCCACTGGACTTTTCAGTGTTGTGGGCAAATACATTTTGTTCTGGCTTTAGCCACTTCGAGCTGGGCTCCTGTCCCTCACCCCTGAAGAACTCCCACCAGGTGCCTAATCTGACTCAAATCATTTTTGCAAAGAAGTGACTCAATTCAGTCCAAGACCGGACAGAGAGTCGGGGCAGTTCTTGGATTTCTGACCCCCAGCCCGGCACCTCTTCATGGCTGTCTCATCCTGACAAAGCGACCCCAGGCCTCATCTCCTGCCCCGCCCCGGTCGTTCTCTCTGGCAGGCAGCCTCAGGCCGCCCTGCCCGCTGGAGGCCCGCTGCAGGCCCACTGCGTTTCTTGCCAGCATCGTTGCTTGCCTGAGTCCCAGCTGCACGTTAGGCAGCCTCGTCAGGAACCTGGGCACTTAAGCCACGTGGGGGCTTTTTGAAGAGGCCCTTTTGCCTTTTGAAGGTCAAGCAGATCTCTCTTCTGCCAGGCCCCTCACCCCCAGCCTGGAGATGGGCTGAGGTCAGAGGCAGATGGATCTCGTGGGGGGTGGCTGACCCTGTGCCAGGACTGGGCAGGTGTGGGCAGGCCGGAGGGCATTTTCTGCCTTAGCTTCCCCAGTGTGTGGGCCTCTGGCTTCCTGCTTCTTTCCTCAGTCTGCTCAGGCTCTCTTTGCCTTCTGCCATCACTCCTGGCTTTCCGTCAGTCTGCCCCAGCTCCGCTTTCCCACCCACCCCCAGCTTCGCAAGCCCCTGCGGCCTCCTGGACCTGCCCCTGTCTGACCTCTCCTGGGTCCTGCGCCCCACCTCCCCAGCTCACCCCCACACATCCCAGGTCTCTGTGACATGGGTCCCTCCCTCTCCCCAGGCCTCTCCTGACGTCTCCATCCTGTCTGCCTCTCCCTGCCTCAAGCAGCACCCCACACCTGTCTCCCTCCTCCCTCCCTCTCCTCCAGGTGGCCCGCTGCCAGTTGGGTACCAGTTGGGTTGCCATGGAAACCACTGAGCTGCTTAGAAAGCTGCCATAGATCTAATCATGGGCCATGAGGTTTCAAAGAACAGCTCACTTTCTGGACGAAGGACTGGTGCTGACAGCCGATTAGGCCGAGCCTGGGATGGGAGAAGGGGAGCAGGAGGTGTGGAAGGTGTCAGCCAAGGCAGGGCTAGGCCTCAGGGGCACCTTGGGACTAGAGGCCGGATCTACCCAGCCCCCACCGTCCAGCCTCCCAGACCTTCTAGGGTTTCCCCGAAGAGATCAGCGATGCTCGATTTATTCTCTCCTTCTTCCCCATCACTCACATTCATTCATTCACATTCATTCATTCACACATCAGATTGCCCCCCACTTTTGGTCATGAGCTTCCGAGGCCTTCCCAGCCCAGTGGGAGGGACAGATCCTCACACGGCAACCTTCCCCCGGGGGCTGCGCTCTGCTGGACGGCATCCAGGGAGACGCAAGGAGGGCGGAGGTCCATGCCAACTGGGGACAGTGAGGGGATGGGGGAGGTGCTTCCCAGGGGATCCTTGAGCTGAGTCTCGAGGGATAGGAATGCATCAGCTAAGCAAAAGGTGAGGGCCCTTCTGGACCCACAAGTTCTGTGTCTGAAGGTGGGGCCACGGGCTCTGTTTTGGGGTGCACTTGAGTGAGGGCATGAGGAGCCGCTACTGACTCCTCCAAAAGGTGTGCCTTCCGAGCAGACCCTTCTTACAGCTGTGCTGAGGATGGGTGGGCAGGGGGTGACCCCACTCCTGGAAAAATAGCCCTAAGTTCCCAGCACCCAAGTCCCCCGGAGTTGATGGGAGGACAGGAGGGCGGGGGATTTTTTGGAGGAGATGCTCACACCTGCTAATGCCCCCCCATCCTTAGTTGTGTAGCCAACGGGTTGCGTCAGAACTTTATGGCCAGAAGGGCCTGCCAGCTTGGTCTAATCTCAGATGGCTCCCCCTGGTACCAGGCTTTTGGTTTCTCTCATCCAAGCCAGAGACTGTGTTTGCACATAATTTGCATACATTTGCATGTGGTGTCGGCAGGGCCCAGCATAACACGGGAAAAACACATTTTTCTCGCCAGGGTGCTTGCAGCCTGGATTAGAGCCCAGGTGTGCAGAAACCCAGCCTATAAAGTTCTTCCCTTCTGTGGTCCTCTAGGACAGTCTTTCCTGCATCCCTCCCCTCACTGTGGAGCTTGAACCCCCAAGTCAGCAGGTGGGGAGGGTGTCCCAGTCAGGGAGCCTGGATTCTCTTGGTCCTAGCCCAGCTGTCTACTTGCTCTGTGACTTGACAGTTCCCTTTTCCTCTCAATGTCTCCATCTGCCTTTGTAGAAGTCTAAGGTTTACAGAAGATCAGGAAGTGGAGGGTGTGCACCTGGAGAAGCATCATGGCATTCGTTCATTTTGTTCTATTCGTCGTGTGCTTAAGATGTACCAGTGCCCTCTGTTCTGGAATCACAAAACCAGCCACGATCCTTGCCTCTGGGGAGTTCTGGGGAGACTGGCATTAATCAAATGACCACACAAATCAATGCACAATCACAACTGTGATAAGTGCTCCATAGAGATATGTGGTGCTTTATGGGAACCCAGAATTAGTCTGGAAAGTCACAGAAGACTTCCTGGAGGAAGTATCCTTTGGCTGAGATGTTAAGTACAAGATGCTATTTAGGTAACAGGGGCTAGAAGAGCTTTTCAGGGAGAAGAAAAAACGTGTGCAAAGGCCCTGGGGTGGGAAGGAGCAGGGCAAGTGTACAGAAAGGAGAGGAAGGTGCTGTGTCTGTCTGAGTGAGACAGGTGTGAAGTAAGAATAGACAGGAAGATGGGGCCAACCCACAGGACCCTTCTGACCCATTAGGGAAGGTTGTCTTTAAAGCACTGATGCCTTTATTCTAAGAGCAGTAGGAACCATCAAGCCAGGAAGTGACATAAGCAGGTTTGCATTTTGCAAGGATGGGTGTGATGAATGCAGGATCACCAGGCAGGAGGGTGGGATTGTCGCTGGAGAAAGCTAGGGCCTGGCTTAGGTCACAAGGGTGGGGATGCAGAGGAGGGGAGGTGTGGGGCCACCAGGTGGTGGCACAGACCAGGCTCAGTGATAGGTGAGTAGGAGGCCGGTAGGGGGAGGGGTGTTGGCAACGCCCTCTTGATATCTGAACAGCCTTGGGGCCGTGGCAGTGAATGTGGGACTGGCAGGCTTGAAGATGAAAAGCAGGAGCTGAGTTATGGTCATGTTGAGTTTACACTGCCTCTGAGGCATCCCAGTGGCAGTTGGTAGAAGCATCTGGAGCTCAGAGAAGGGGTGGATGGGGATGTTGTGTCCTCCCAGTTCTCAGACCCAGGTAGGGGACTCCTCAGGATCTCCTCTGCATCTAGCACCTTCCAGAAGCAACCAACCTCATCTGTCTTTAGTATTTTAGACTTCTTTTCTTAATTTATACACACACACACACACACATATATATTTAAAGTTTATTTATTTTTGACAGAGAGAGAGAGAGAGAGACAGAGCATGAGTGGGGGAGGGGCAGAGAGAGGGAGACACAGAATCTGAAGCAGGCTCTAGTCTCCAAGCTGTCAGCACAGAGCCCAACGCGGGGCTTGAACTCATGGACTACGAGATCATGACCTGAGCTGAAGCTGGATGCTTAACTGACTGACCCACCCAGGTGTACCTATAAATTTTTTATTTGAGAGAAAGAGAGAGAATGGGGGAGGAGCAGATAGAGAGAGAGAGAGAATCCCAAGCAGGTTCTGCACTCCACGTGGAGCCTCATGCAGGGCTCGATTTCATGACCCTAGGATCGTGACCTGAGCTGAAATCAGGTGTCAGATGCTCAACCGAGGTGTCCCTAGATTCTTTCTTTCTTTTTTTTTTTAAAAGTTTATTTATTTATTTTGAGGGGGGAGGGACAGAGAGAGAGAGGGGGAGAGACTCCCAAGTAGGCTCCATACTCAGTGCAGAGCCCCACGTGGACCTTGAACCCACAAACCGTGAGATCATGACCTGAGCCAGAGTCGGATGCTCAACTGACTGAGTCACCGAGGCGCCCATCCCCTAGACTTATTTCTAATCTAAGGATAGACAGAACACTGGGGAATGTGGCAAGCATCTTCCCACATTACCTGTATTAAACTTGCATCCTCCCTAAATGGGGAAGGTATTTTCTGAACCCCAAGCACCCACAAAGGAATTCTAGGAAGGCTGCACATTCTGGAGAACATGGTTCGGATGTAGAAACTTTAGGATTCCTGGGATCTTTGATGGTTTGTCGGGACAAAGGGACAGAATATTTGGAGATCGGGACATTCAGAAAACGGAGGCTCTGTGGTTTCCATGTTATTTAGGAACAGGAGAAACCAGGAAGGAAGGGAGGGGAGAGAAAGAAAAGATCTATTATTTAGGAACTGCCAGATGCCAGACCTTAGGCTAGCATTTTTTCTTTTTAGTAGTATCATACTGTTTACTTCTTACAAAAGTGAGGTAGCTATAAATCAGCCCATTTTATAGGTGAGAAAATAGAATCTCAGAAAGGTTAGATCACTTGCCCCAAGTTGGGTCGGAGCTGGAATTCTAGCCCAGATTTGGGCTCTTTCCACCACATCAGCCGTACCTGAAAGTGGAGTTTTAAGCTGGTGCCCAGGAAGGATTTGGCTTTCTTGAGGGCCAGATGCTGGGAGGGCAAGGAGGCACTGCCCAGTAGGAGTGCAGGGCTCAGCACAGGCTGTGTGAGGCTCCCAGTAGCCCTGCTTTCAGACCAGGGATCTGCACCTGGCCCTGCCCCTCACTTAGCAGTCTCAACTCCCCTTTGTCTGCAGGAACTTTCCAGCCACATTGCTCTCCTCACTGTCCCCTGGGAATGCCACCTCTTTCTCACCTCCACGCCCTTTCTCACCTTTCTCACCTCCAGCTTTCTCACCTCCACGCCCTTGTTCCCATTGTGGCTACTTCTAGAAAGCCTTTTTCTGCCCATGCCCTGCCTGCCCTCTGCATCCCCGCTCCTGGCATAGTTCTCCTCATTCTTTGTGATCCGGCTCAGTGGTCTCCTCTGAACCCCCCTGCCTCATCCCCCAAGTAGAGTTGGCCCCCTATCTCCTAGGCCAGGAGGGTTCCTAAAAGCCTCAAAGCCAGACTCAAATCCTGACTCCTCCACTTAGGAGCTTTGTGACTTAGGGCAAGTGACTTCCCCTCTGTGGCTCCCTGGCTGCTTCTCTGCAAAGTGGGGATTCTAATGGCTCCAAGTTCACAGGCTCATGGTAAGATTAATGTAATGAGATGACAGAAGTAAAGCCCTGGGCCCAGTGCCTGGCACATAGTGAGTCCTCTGTGAGTGAAGGCCATTGTATGGGTTGGAGCCCATTCTTTTGCGAGTATTTATTTACTCTGTTTTCTTTACCAGGCAGGGAGCTCCTTGAGAACAGAGCCTTCTTTTGTTTTAGTATTCCCAGTACATACCATAGACCCGATACATTCTAGGTGATGAGTGCATGTTTGTTGAATGAATGGACAGACACCGGCATCTTTATTCTCTATATTTTGCTTCCTTTCTCCACACCTGGCTTTTCAAGGTAACATTTGGGTTCCATACTCAACTGTACCCCTTTGCAGAGCCCAGCCCTGCACCCAGCAGGTGCTCAACAAAGGTCTGTGGTTTATTTCCATAGGCAGCCCCTTTCCCAGACGAGTGGGATTCAGCCCCTGATCCACACAGGCGTCAGCCATCCTCTGGGTTGTAACGGATACATATTTCTCATTGCCCACGTGTCTTGCCTTCCCTGCTGAACACTGTGTTAAATGGTTGTTTAGTAGCTCAAGTGCACAGATATTCCTTTCAAAATTACTACCTTCACCTTTTGTTGGCAAAACATGCCATATGAAACATCCCAACCTCTTACTGAGCGTGGCTGTATGCTTTCTGTTGCCACCTCAGTGGCAGTTCTTGAGGCCAAAAGGCCTTGTCAGGGTTTCAAGTACCTGCTTTGCCAAATATTATCTGGACTCAAGGGGCCAGTGGGAGCTGACAGGCCAGCTGGGTTAACCTGAGCTGACTTGCCGTTGCCATCATGGCATCATCATCTTTATCACTGACGCCACCATCACCACCACTACAGTCGTCACCACTGCCAATGCCACCATCAACACCACCATCACTACCACTGCCATCACCAGCACCATCACCATCACTGCCATCACCACCATCACCACCATCATCCTCATCACCACCATCACCACCATCATCCTCATCACCATCATCACCACCATCACCACTATCATCCTCATCACCACCATCACCGCCATCACCACCATCATCCTCATCACCACCCTCACCATCACCACCTATATCACCATCACCACCATCACCACAACCATCCCCACCACCACCAGCACTGTCACTATCACCACTGCATCATCACCACCATCACCACCAAATCACCACCAATATCCTCATCACCATCACCACCACCACCGCCATCACCACCATCATCTTCACCACCATCACCACCATCATCCTCATCACCACCATCACCACCATCGTCACCATCATCTTCATCACCACCACCATCCTCATCACCACCATCACCACCATCATCTTCATTACCACCCTCACCATCACCACCTACATCGCCATCACTGCCATCACCACCATCATCCTCATCACCACCATCACCGCCATCACCACCATCATCCTCATAACCACCCTCACCATCACCACCTATATCACCATCACCACCATCACCACAACCATCCCCACCACCACCAGCACTGTCACTATCACCACTGCATCATCACCCCATCATCACCAAATCACCACCAATATCCTCATCACCATCATCACCACCACCGCCATCACCACCATCATCTTCACCACCATCACCACCATCATCCTCATCACCACCATCACCGCCATCACCACCATCATCTTCATCACCACCCTCACCATCACCACCTACATCGCCATCACCGCCATCACCACCATCATCCTCATCACCATCATCACCACCATCGTCTTCATCACCACCATCACCGCCATCACCACCATCATCCTCATCACCACCATCACCATCACCATCCTCATCACCATCATCACCACCATCACCACCAGCATCCTCATCACCACCCTCACCATCACCACCTATATCACCATCACCACCATCACCACAACCATCCCCACCACCACCAGCACTGTCACTATCACCACTGCATCATCACCACCATCATCACCAAATCACCACCAATATCCTCATCACCATCACCACCACCACCGCCATCACCACCATCATCCTCATCACCATCATCACCACCATCACCACCACCACCATCACCGCCATCACCACCACCACCATCACCGCCATCACCACCATCATCTTCACCGCCATCACCACCATCATCCTCATCACCACCATCACCGCCATCACCACCATCACCATCACCATCCTCATCACCATCATCACCACCATCACCACCATCACCACCATCATCCTCATCACCACCCTCACCATCACCACCATCTTCACTACCACGATTAATACTATTAAGTATTAACATTTTGAGAACCTTGTCTGTGATAGATGTAGAGCTAAACATCTTACATGCATAACTTTATATAATCCTCAAAATGACCTCATAGGTATGTATGTTTTTTATTTTTGTCTTACAGATGAGAAAACTGAAGCTCAGAAAGGTAAAGAAACTTGCCCAATATCACACAGCCAGCAGGCGCTGAAGTCAGTTTTTCAAAAAAATCAAGTCAGCAGACATTTAATGAGCGTCCATTGGCACACAGGTTACAGCACCCCCCCACGCCCCGCCATTACCAGGGTTGCAAAAATGAGTGTGCTTCTTTTTTTTTTTTTCAAGTTTATTTGATATGAAAGAGAGAGAGAGAGAGAGAGCAAGCAGGGGAGGGGCAGAGAGAAACGGAGAGAGAATCGTAAGCAGACTCCTGCTGTCAGTGCAGAGCCTGATGTGGGGCTCAATCTCATGAACTGTGAGATCATGACTTGAGCTGAAATCAAGAGTCGGATGCTTAACCAGGCGCCATGAGGCGCCCCAAAATGAATGTGCTTACTGACTGTGGGGGTCTTTACAGCCCTGTGAGGGAGATTGGATGCGTATCATCAATACTAAGCAGCCTAAACATGTGTCCTGGGCAAGCTACCTGAGGGCAATGGGAAAGAAAGGTGATATGCGGTTAAGACTACACCTAGAGGCACTCTTGTGCCACATACATTTTGACAAAAGCCATCCTAGGCTTCTGGTCACTTAGGAGCCTTCTCATCTTCATGTATTCCTGCCCCAGAAATGTGACCAACCCCAGGGAAGACTTGGTCCTCTCCAATTCCATGTCCCAAAGTCCCAGGCCAATTTCTTTTGCTGCTCTAGGTTTATGAGGACCCCATCTTGGTTTCCAGCTGGAAGGGAGTCTAGCAGCCTCTCACAGATGGACAAGCTGAAACTCAGGGAAGGGAAGAAACTTATTGAAGGCTCAGAGTATATTTCTTTTTTGTCAACTCCCTTATAGCACAGACATTCTGTGAGGACTGTATGGACTCTAGGTTTATCTGTAATGAAAGGGGATGAAAGGCACCCCTTTCATCCTGTCTTTCCTCATTGCTGGTTTATACAGTAGATGGTAGGGGAGGGGCTCCTCCCTCAGTCCCTTCCAAGGGGACCTCAGGACAGGCTGGTTGAGCCTGGAGGTAGGGGACTGAGAGCTCTTTGTCCACCAGTCTTTCAAGGGTTCATATTTCCCATGGCAGGCCAGGGAATCCTTCCCTTAGAGAAGGAAGGTTCCAGAGCACAAGGTTCCAGAGTGTCTCTAGATCCCTCAACGAGAAAAATGACCAGCAGCATTTCAGTCTGGGCTTCTGGCCTAGAGTAGCAGACTGGCCCGTTTTCCTGAGAGGCTAGAGCAGGCCAGAGGCAGAGCTGGAGAGATTTAAAGATATTTGGTCTGAGTGATGGATGTAACCCATACTTCTGGCATTCTCTCAAGAAACTACATAAAGCCTTCAACTTTCCTTCTCGTGATTTCTGGGTATAAGACTAATGTTCTTCTGACTGTGACTCATGCTGATGTTGACTTCAGGGAGGAGGAAAAATGGTCTGGCTTGAAGAGGGTTACACTTGATTCTTTCATTGGCTCCCATGACAAACATTTTTACCTCCCACAAAGTGTCAAGCATTGTGGTCCCAGTGGCGAGGACAAAGTAGAAGTGGTCCTTGCTCTCGTGGGGAAGACAGACATGACTCCGGTAGTTACACAAATGGAAACGTAGTTACAAACACTTTTAAGCTCTACCCCAAAGAAGCAGGGGCTGCTAAGAGAATTTATAACAGGGAACTCGAAGTGGTTTTAAGAGTCAGAGCTTCCTTGAGGAAGTAATGACCAATCATTATTTTACAGACTGGGAAATTGAGGCTCAGAAATATTGAGTAGAGTCCAATGTATACAGCTAGTAAGTAGCAGGGTAGGGATTTGAACCCTGGCCCTCTGGCTTTGCAAGCTAGCTTCTCAGCCATTTTACTCCCAATGTTTCCAGTGGATGAATGAGTTTAACAAGGCAAAGATGGCATGGGCGTGGGGATAGGGGTGAGTGCCAGACAGGTGGAACAGAGCTCCATGGAAAATTATGGGTGGTAGGAAGAGTGCAGAGTGTTCAAAGAGCCAGATGAGGGCCAGTGCAGCTAACATGAGTGGTCCAGTGGTAGGAAGGTAGGGGGGGATGGGCAGGGCCAGATTGCATGGGGCGTGGTAGGAGCATTAGGGTTTGGGTCAAGATTGTGGCAGAATGAGCTCCACAGGGCAGGCACTCTGTCTTTCTTCACCATAGGTACCCAGCTGTGAGCACACTGCCTGGTGCACAGTAGGAAATAGTGAATGGCTGAGTACAGAGGGAGAGAACTCCCCTCTCTCCAGCCCTTGCCCTGCTTGGCTTCCTTAGTTGCCACAGTCCATTGAAATCCCCAGGGATCCTGTTAAAAATATAAATACTGGGGCTCCAGCCCTGGAAAATCCAGTTTAGTAACTTGGCTAAGCCTGGAGATCTGTATTTGCAGTAAACTGCCCAGGTGATTCTGACCTGGCTGTTCCCTGGGTAACCTTAGAAGCCAACAGTTTGGTTTGCAATGGGCCACATGAAGGTAGGGTGCTGCCCTTCAGACACTTGCTGGGGGACACATCTCACTGTCTCCTATTACAGTGTTTACCTACAGTGCTCTGGAGAGAAACCCTCTTGGTAGGCGGTCTTCTGATGGACCAGCAGCCCTCTTCTTTTGGGAATGCAGAGGTCAGTTCCTGGACTGAGCCTGACCACCTGACCACCCGGCCACCTGACCACCCGAGAACCCTGGACCGGATCATTGTTGACCTCGAGTTTCATGTATTCCTAGAAGTCTGTTGGGAACCAGGAGGGAGAGAAATGAATCAATCAGTCTATCAACCAATCAACTAGCCAATCCAGAGAAGAGAGGAAGAAGAGGGCAGGATGGAGACAAGGGAACAAGGTAAAATAGGAGAGGAGATGGAGAGAGAGGATGGGATGCAGAGGGAGAGGAGAAATAGAATGGAGAGAGAGACTGAGAGGGGAGAGAGAAGGCACAAGGTGGGGATGGGGTGGCTCTGCAGGGACAGTCCTGAGTAGTGCCAGTTCTGGGCAAGGCACCAACTTTCCCAGCCATTCTTGGAGGGGCTCTGAGGGGTCACCAGGAAACACGAGCATAGCTTACAGGTGTTGAGGGGGGTGGTGAGAAGATGTCTGCCCCCCCTTCCCCACACTCTCGGCCAGGTTCAAGTCTTCAGCTGCTGGGAAAGAGCCTCCTTCTCTGCAGCTTCACAGACCCCATCTGTCCAGGATTCCTTGTTTGTCTGATTGGGATGGTCACTCCCAAGGGCTCTCCTAGACACAAGGGCCACCCCTTCCTGGCATCCAACACTATACGGTGTTAAGTCACAGGAAGCAGGCAAGGCTGGAGGTGGCCAGAAAAGGTGGCCATGCCAGTCCCAGTGCAGTCTAGGGTTCCACCTTATCTTATTCAGAATGCCATGTTTGATATGTGGTGGCCCTAGGTACCCTCTGGATCGGGATGAACCACTGGGCCATTAGCAAATGGACTGGCAGTAACATGAGCCCATCTGTAGGACTTCTTCAGCTGGAAAATGAGGACATGGGAGCAGAAGATCATACCTACAGCTATTATGCTGAGCTCCCGTGATGTGTCCTACTTCTGTAAGCATTCTAGGACCCATCCTGACCTGGCCACACTCCCTGACCCAATCTCAGCCCCTGCCAATTCCTATCACTCCTTGTCTTCAATCTCTCTTGCCTGCTCTTGCCTCTGCAGAATGTCTCCCCCTCGTCTTTGCATGGCTGGCTCCTTCTTGCCATTCCTCCATGAACACCTGTCTCTAGTCACTTGCCATTGTATGACTCGGTTTGTATTTTTTGTCACTCTACTCTCTGCAGCCCCCAGCCGTGCAGTCCATTAAGACAGGGACCTTGTCCTTCTTAGTCTTGGGTATTCCACTCCTGTCCTGTCTCCATGCCTTGTTCAGTGCCCAGCATACACAGACACAATGAATGAGTGATGAATGAAATGCAGCAAAAGCAGTCAGTGCTTAGTTTGTGTCAGTTCATGTAGCTATTATGAATACTTGCTTTCACTAGGTACTGGGGGGATAACATGGTCAGCATCCTACACATGAAGAAGCCAAGGTTCTGAGAGGTGAAGCCAGCAGCGGAGGCCCAGACCAAGGACTCTGCCCCCAGAGCCCTCAGTCTTTCCATCACCCTGGGCTGCCCCACCCTTTGCTGAGCTTAGAGGAGACACAGGCAATGAGGAGGAAGTGGGAGTTATTTGCATTTAGATAGGAGGTGGTGGTTCAGGGTGGATCGCCAGCTCTGGTTGGTGGCACTCAGCACTGCCACCCACAGGCCTTTGGTGGTGATGACCTCCATGGATGGTCTTGGTTCCCACCCTCTGCAACTCTGTGATTTGGGGAGGCCCAGGGCAGGGCTGAGAGTGTTGTCCACCCACCCTGCTCCTGTAGAAGCCAGGGACAGATGCCCAGTTTGAACAAGGTTTTGGGCCATAGGAGAGACAGCGCTGCTCTCAGAACCACTTGGGCTCACTTCCCAGCCAGACCCGGCATGATGTTCCAAATGGGGAGAGGGTAAAGGCCTGACCTGATTTCTCCCTGGTGGCGTAGGGCAGCTTGAGGCATCCCACCCACAGGGCAGAGGCTCCTTGTCTTTGTGGTCATCAGAGAAGTACCACATGTTCCCTGAGCCTGCAGGGATAAGCCTTCATGCCATCGCCTGTCAGGGGTGGCCTATACTCTGAGAACCACTGGGCTGAGGTTTATCAGGATCAAGGGGCAAGGTCATGGCCTTTAGAGCTACCCAGGTATGGGTTCAAGTCCTAGCTCTGCCACTTACTTGCTGTGTGATGGTAGGCAAGTCACACAACTCTGTGAGCCTCAGTTTCCCTCTCTGTACAGGGGAAAGCACTTAGCAGAATGCCTGGTCACAGGAAATCAAGCTAGAGGCACGATCTCCTCAGCATCTGGCCACACTGTCACTGTGGGCTACTGCTGGCTGAGTCCTCCTCTGTGCCTTGGCACACACTGTTCTCGCCTTGCCCTACCTTGCCCTCCCGGGCAAAGGCCTCATCCTCCTGCATGGTGGGCATCTCCTCAGAGAAGCCTTCCCAGATACCCCAGAGGGCTGGGCAGCCCTGGCTTCTCTGGTGGGAGCTCTGGAGTGCTCTGGAGTGATGGGGTTGCAAAAGTCAGTGTTGTGCCTTAAGGACCCACGCTGTGTCTCGTTCATCCGTGTCGCCAGTGCCCAGCACAGGACTCAACACAGAGCAGGAGGAAAAGGGCTAGCATAGCACTTGAACAAATATGGGAGAGGAATTAAAAATAGGAATGAATTAATGAGGAGGCAAGGAGGGAGGAGGGAAAAAAACAAATGAAGGGAAAGAAGGAAGGGAGAGGAGGAAGGAAACGGGGAGAAAAGACACGAGAGTGACAGACAGAGGGGAGATGAGTTTCGGGGGTGTGTCCTAGACCCCCGCCCCCCTGCCACAGCACTGCCACCTCAGGCCTGTCCTCTCTCCCTGCCTGGTCCTCTCTGTCTGTCACTCTGCAGAACCCTAGTTGCCTCCGGCTCCCACAAAATATTCGTTGTTCTCTTGCCTGTTCTGCTCCCTTAGGTGCCAAAAATGGTGGAATTATCAGAGGTAAAACACGTCTGTCACCAGGCCTGGGGAGTGGGGGTGCTGCCACCAGCAGATTCATCCAAAGACACGCCTCTCCCCAGGGCAGGGCTTGGGGTCCAGAGGCTGACTCAGGCCTGACTGTGTCTTCCTCAGAAGACTTGGGGAAAGTGGCAAAGCCTACGAAAAACGACAGTCCTTGGGGCTGGAGAGTCCTTGGCTAGGGGTGGGGGGCTCGGTGCTGGACAGGGTCTGGGGGAGTGGTGCACAGTCAGCTGGGCATCCTGGGAGAAACCTATGGGCAACTCCTTGAGCATGATTTGGGGCTGCTGGTATCTGGGGAAGGGCTTGTGCTGGGGGCAGGGGACAGACTCTCCAGATGGGGCTGGAGGCAGGCTGAGAGGGCGGCAGAGAGTCAGAACTGCAGGTTGACGGACAGAGGCCAAGACTCTGGAAGGGGACTGAGGCCGGAGCCAGAGCGGGTGCGTGATGATGGCCACACAAAGTCCAGCTAATAGCCGTTGTTTCCTGTGCACCCGCTCTGTGCCAGGCCATGCTACGTGCTCTAGAGGCCTTATCTCACTTTATCCTTACACTAAGCATCACCACCATCCCCATGTGAGGAAATCACAGCTCAGACAGGTCAAGGAAATCATCATGCTCATGGGTAGCAAATGTCAGAGTCAAGATTTGAACCAAGGACTGACAAGCCCTGTTGCCTCCCTATCAAGGCCCACTTAAAAGAAAAAAGCATTTTATTAATCTTTCTAGAATAGAGTAATACATGTTAGCTGTAGAGATTTGGAAAGTAGGGTTCAAAAAGGAAAACAGAATTTATTCTAAGCCAAGTATTTTTTCCTATGCCCTTTAAAAAGAACCGTACAGCACTCCACATTTGGCATCTTGTTTTTCCTACTTAACACCAGAGCATAAGCAATTTTATACTCCCAGTAACTATAATTGTTAACGGTTGTCACAGTGTTCTGTTTGGGGATATGTACCCCAATTCCCTTAGCCATTCCCTAGCAGCCAAAATGTGGACTCCAAGTTTTCCTTGCCTGAGCACAGATCCCTGGAAGGGGGGTGATTGGACCAAAGAAAGGGCTGCTCTCGGGGCGCCTGGGTGGCTCAGTCAGTTAAGCGTTGACTCTTGGTTTCGGTTCTGGTCATGATCTCACAGTTTCATGGGTTTCAGCCCCGCATCAGGCTCTGGGCTGGTGGCATGGAGCCTGCTTGAGATTCTCTCTTTCCCTCTCTATCTGTCTCTCCCCGACTCACACTGTGTCTGTCTCTGTCAAAAATAAATAAATAAGCTGAAAAAAAGAAAAGAAAGAAAGAAAGGCTGCTCTCAGGGTTGGGTAGGTGGGAAGGGGAGTCCGAGGTTCCAGGCAATCTGCCCCTGGGAGGTTGGTTTCTTTCCAAGGGAGACCAACTCATGAGGGAGGCTCCCTTCCTTTGGACTAATATTTCTGATTTCTGGTCATGGGAATGAGACCTAAAACACAGGTTGGGTTGATATGCTTTTGACTGTTTCCCCACTGTCTCTCCCTGGAGCTGGTGGTGGGTGGTTTTGCGGGGGGCGGGGGGGGGCGTGGGGAACTTCAGGTAGTCACTTAGCTACTGGAGGCATCCAACAAGTCAGAGATCTTTGGGATCATCCCATCCAATGCTCCCCATGTTCACACAGGTGTGTGTTTGACAGGTGAAGTCCCAGCAAGGACAAGGAAGTAACTTGTCAGAGTCACTCTGCCTGATGATAACTTTGCTGTGGCCAGAGGCAGGCACTGATTCCCAGTCCGTTGCTCTACCCACAATGCTAGCTGCTTCTCATTGTTTGATTCTAGGCCAAATAATTCTACACCCTGAGCATAATGAATACAACCGCTGGTATCATAGTTACCATGGCAACGTTGGCCCCAAATGTTCTCCCAGAAGTGCTGGGCATGGGGCTTGGGCTGGGAGAGACCTCAGGCTGGGTGGGAGCTGACCTGGATGGGGCTGGAGCCCACTGGTGTCTCAGACTGTCAGGATGACATCACCCTGATGCCCTCAAGGAAGCCCCAGGGCTGGGCCTGGAGCAGGGACTGTCACCAATGATGTTCCAATTTGGTGTTGATGTTTCTGTGGAAAAAGAAGCAGGATCTATGTTTTAGATTTTTTTTTTTTTTTGAGACCAGAAAATGAGAGTTAGAGCTGAGTCCTGGAGCAGATAAGCCACCTAAGCAGGGAAAGGCCACTGGAGAGAAAGAGTGTCAGACTCTTTCGAAGTTCCAGGAAGTGCTGGTGAGTGGCAGGTGTTGGTTTGTTCAGGGGAAAGAGCACAGAAAAGCGCCTGGAGAGAAGCTAGGCCCAGAATAGGGTTCCAGGGATGAAGAGGCTCCCAAGCCAAAGTCCTGGGTCTCACAGGCAGGACCAGCCCCCAAATCCTGCTCCCCAGGTGTCCCTAGAGCCCTTATGCACTGGGGGCCTCACCCAGGCTGAGGCTGTGAAGGAAGAAGGTGCTGCCACAGAGGAGAATGGGGGCAAGTGAGGCCCTCAGAGGAAGGTGGGACAGAGCCCTGGGACTGAGGGGAGGTGGTCCCCACTTCCTGCTGTTCTCTATTCCCTTCTGTTCCCTGCTTCTTGTCCACTCCCTCCTCTCCACTCTGTCTCCCCTCTCTCCCTCTCCACCCTTTGCTTTCTTCCTTCTCTCTTGCCCTCCTTCTTCCTCCTCTGCCCCTCTCTTCCTCTCCTCTACCTCCTTGCTCCTCCTTCCCTCTTTCCTGAAGGCACTCTCCATTTCTCTCCTGTCTCTGGTCCCTCACCAGGTGACTAGAAACTCAGCAGTTCTCAGCCTCCCTGCAGCAAAGCCAACCTGAACCTTACACATACACACGTACGTACATTCAACCACATGGGCTCTTCCTGCCTTCCAGTCATCACCTGGGCCTGCCACTGTTTGCTCAGGGAATCTAAACAGCAGCCCAAAGCAAATAAAACTGAAAAGAAAAATCTATTGCTAAAATCCCAGGTTAAATAGACATGCACCTGGGACAGCACTTCCCAGACCGTGGCATATGAACTCCAGTCCTCAAGGTGGGAGATGCATTTCAGTAATGCAATTTAAGTGCAGGCTCTGGAGCACACTAGCCACATGACCTTGGGTAAGTACTTAACCCCCAGTGCCTCAGTTTCTGTTTCTGCAAAAAGGTAATAATAGTATCTGCTTCATAGGCTGTTGTGAAGATTAAGTGCCTTAACATTGGGAAGATCTTAGAATAGCTCCTGGCACATGATAAGTGATAGATATAGATAGATATAGATATAGATATAGATATAGATATAGATATAGATATAGATGATATAGATATAGATATAGATATAGATATAGATATAGATATAGATATAATACTGTTAGCCATTCCTGTAGGTGTTCCACGAAAGGATGTTTGAGAAACACTGAGTACTTCTTGCCCGCCATCTCGGAAACAATCAACACACAATAGCACATTCGAGGGCCCAGAAGTCCTACAGCAAACAGATCTGTTTCTGTTTACCATCAAAATTCTCAAACTTGCTTTTACTGTAGTATTTCCCCTCCCTTCTTTGGAGGCACAAAAATGCTTGTCTCTTGGGACACGCTCACTTTTGAGGGTCACAGTTTGAGAAATGCTGGTTTGTATTATTCACTGTTTTGAGACCATGGTGAGTGGGGTAGAGGTAGAAAGCATTATCTCAGTCATCAAAAAGATCTGGGGTCAAACCCCAGCTTTGCTCTACCAGCCATAGGGCCCAGGAAATGGTGCAGTCAGGGCCAGAGAGAGGAAGTGGCTTGCCCAAGGGAGAGACTCAAGACTGATGCACAGGACTCCTAGTCCAGGACCCTTCTACTTCCCTCCTGGCTTCTCCCTCACTGTCAAGTAAAAGCAGGAAGTCTTTTTTTGGCCGGGGCGGTGTCCCTCATCTTTGAGCCATATGTGAGCCCACCCTCCCCTCCCCTGCACCATTGGCTTTTCATGTCCTGTAAGTCTTGGGCCTCAGTGGCCACAAAGAACATATGCTTTCCTCCCAACCAGGGAGAGGGAGGAAGGAGGTAAGAAGATCCTCTTCATCTCTCCCCACCGGAAAGAGTAAAAGAGCTAAATTCCCAGCATGGGCAGTGACCAGGAGCTTTTGAGAGAGCCTGTGCATGTGCCCCTGTCCCTGGTGCTGAAAGATGTCTGGCCCCTGCGTGGTGGTCCCTCAACCCCAGACCTAGCTGGAAGGACCGCTGCAGAATCTCCTAAGGAGAGTCCATCAGCACTGTGATCCCCGGGCCTTTCATCTCACCTGCTCACTCAGAATCTCCTGAGATAAGTACCTAGCTTCCTCATGTTTGGAAATCTTCCGAGGGGTGGCTTGGGACCCCACTACCTTGGGGAGCATTTGTGTATCCCAACCCCAGTCTGCTTCTCCCACGGATCATTGTTTTTCAGTGATATTATTTCCTGAAAACAATTTGTGATTTCGATACTCTCACAGGAAATATAAATCATTTTATATGTTTTATATCAATGGAGCAGATTTTATGGGTGGTTGGCAGTTCTATTATTTTTACAGCAGTAGCGATTTTTTTCGACTGTTGGAGCTTGAGAGTGGATAGTCCCTCCTGATTCCATATTTGCACTGCTCTGAAGTCCACTCCATTCTTTCCCTCAGCCTGCAGGCCTGGCAATTCAGGGCGCTAGAGCGGTTTTAATTATGTTTCTGTGTTCTCTGTCCCCACGTTGTAACGCTCCAGGCATCGATGAGATACCTCTGTTGCTGTATTTACTCTTTTCAAATCTTTCTCTTTCCCTCTGGGACCCCAAGGATAATCCTCAGTGGAGAAGCAGGTGCAGTGGACATTCTACCAAGAAAGATGCAGGCAGGGGCCAGATAGCTTCACCAGCCTCTGATGACACCCTTGGGCTCTAATGCTGGTGGGGAGTTTGGATCTGACCCTTGAAGCCTCATCACCTCTGATTTCCCTGATGCCAGAGCAGCTGGCTCTGAGGCTGTGAGGAGATACAGAGTAGTGGTCACAATTACAGGCTTTGGAGTCAGATCTGGATTCAAAGTCTGGTTCTGTCTTTGGGTGGCCATGTGATCTGGGACAAGTTGCTTCCATTTCCTGGGCCTCAGTTGCCTAATGTGTGAAATGTGGACAGTGCTACCCATGCCCCAGCAGGTTGGTGTAGAGATATTGGAGAAAATGGACATCAAAGTGTCATCCTTTACATCACCATAAGTTATTCTCATCATACATACGACTCTCTATCCAGGTGATGGCAGCAATTTTAAGGAGGGCTTTTGTATGTTAACACGATATTCTTGGTGTCCTGCAAACTTCCACTTCCGTCCCCTCCCCTGGAAATCAAGTTCTAAGAATGAAGTTGAAAGTAGATGTTTGGGGTCACGGAAGGGTGGGGGTGTGTGTCCAGAGCAGAGTATTGCTCACTGTCCCCTCTAAGGCATCTTCTCGGGGTGCCTCTACAGGGCAGTCCAATCCAGAGGAAGAAAAGAAGCTGTCCCAGGGGTTGGAGAAGGTCACTGAGTCTTCCCAGGTCCCAGGTGTGGAAGCCTTGGGCCAGTGTGGGCTTGGAGCTGCTCAGGTCTTAGGGTTGGGCTCAGGGGAGAGAACCAAAAGTCATAAACTGGGGGCCCCTTTACCCCCCTTGCACAAATGGGAAAATGGAGGCCCAAAGGCAACAAGCAGCTTGCTCAGGGCCACAGGGTTAGTTGGCAGCAGAACCAATGGAAAGAAGCTGGTGTCCTTTTCATTACCCCACGTGGCCTCCTGGACACAGCACGGAGTGCAGCCACTGAGTCTGTGTAGAGTAAAAAAGACAAGACTCACGAGGTCCTGGGTTGGTTTCTGGGGAGGTGGGTTGGATTGGCTCTGTGTGACCTCAGGGAGAATCAGTAAATTTAGGTGCTGGGAACATAGATTTTGGCATCAGACAGACTGAAATGTGAACTCAGGCTCTGCTGTCCTCCACTTCTGTGAGCTTGGCCTCTGAGAGACCCAGTCTGTTCACCTGTGCAGTGGGACTAAAGGGAAATACTACGTTAGTGATGTTGTGAGTCAATAAAACAGCCAGTGGCAATGCGTGTGATGATGCGCTTTGCTCCTTTTCCAAATGATACTTGAGTTCTCTGTCTGTGCATGTGCTAAGATGCTGCGTGCAAGTGAAGAGGTTATGGTGTGGCCAGAAACAGCTGAAATTGTGTGTGTGGCCATCCAAAGATGGAAGGAGCTGCCTCATCACTGGAGGTGAGCAAGCCCCTGGTGGGGATACCACCGAGAGGATTCAGGCATCTGCTAGAGAAACGAACCAGCGCCTCTGATGTTCTGTGATGCCCACTCTCCCCCTTCTCAATTCCCTGGCTCCTGCTCACCAGGGGCCTCTGTTTTCCAAAGCAGCAAGCAGCCTGCATGGTAATTACTTTTGGACTTATTAAGCATAATTATCCCCTAATCGCATACAACCAGTAATTACTGTGGCTGTTACCAGGGGCCTACCCAGGCAGTACCGCCCGCAGCCCTGGGGTCCAACACCCAGCTGGGGCTTGAGGTGGTGCTGGTGCCCCCTGCCACAGGGTCTGGGGGGGGACCTTGCCTGCCACAGGGCTGCCGCACCCCCCACTGGGTGCTCCTTCAGCCTGGGCACCAGGCTGGTGAAGAGTTGCTCACGTCCGACAGCCCTCGGACCACTCCAAGCTCCAGCCTGGCCAAGTGCTCCCCACCCTGTTTCGCTTGTCTGATGCCACCCTGCCTCCGCCATGCTGTTCCCTCTTCCAGGGGCTCTCTTTTCCCCGTGCACTCCTCTTCCTTCCCTCCAACCACCCACCCTCTCTTCTTCCCTTCCTTCAAATATTTTTGAGTCTCTTTTATTCTTGGTACTAAAGATACAGCAGCAGTGTTGGGGGCGGGGGACAAAACCCATGCTTTCATGGAGCTTAATATTCGGGAGAGAGAGAGAGAGAGAGAGAGAGAGAGAGAGAGAGAGACAAAGAAGAAAATGGGTAAGTCATGTTATTAGAAGAGGTTGAGCACTGGAGGTTGAAGGAATAGAAAGCAGAATGATGACGATGTAGAGGAGGGAAGGGTTAGAGAAGTTCATACTTTAATAGGATGGCCCTGGGTTGGCCTCATGGAGAATGGGACACTTGAACAAAGACTTGAAGTAGGTGATGGGTTAACCTATGATGATGTGTGGTGAGAGAATGTTCTAGGAAGACGGAGCAGCTAGTATGAAAACTCAAAGGTGGGAACAGCCGAGGGGTCTAGGGTGGCTAGAGCAGGGGATGGGGGGGGGGAAGCAGGTCAGCGCCAAAAGGGAGCGGTGGCCGGTAGGGTCTGGTGGGCCCTTTAAGGATGTTGGTTTTCCTCTGCATGAAATATCTGAGCAGAGGAGGGGCTTAATGTGACTAGTATTTCTGTGTCTCTACTCTGTCCATAGAGGGACAATGGGGAGGCCAGTAAGCCTGAGCTGTTGCAGCAGCCCAGGTGGGAAATGGCTTGGCCATGGAGCTGGGAGGAGTGGAAGGATTCCAGAGATGTTTTCAAGGCCGAGAGGACAGGATTTCCTAATAGGAGGGGAGAGAGGCATCAAGGATGCAGGTTTTTGGCCTCAACAACTGGAAGGAGGGAGTTGCCACTTGCCAAACGGGAAACAGGAGGGTGAAGCAGGTTTGGGAGGAGGGCGGGTGCTGGGCTGGGGGCACGTTAAGGTCTTGGATGCCCGAGAGAGGTGCTAGTCTGTGGTTCAGAGGAGACAGGTCTGGCTGGAGCGCACATGAGGGAGCCTTCCACACAGGGACAACATGTAAAGCATCTAGAGTGAAGGCCCTCATCTAGTGAGCCAGTGGGGACAAGTGAGGAGAGGCCCATGTCCCAGCCCTGGGGTTTCCCAGGGTTAAGGGATGGGGGGAGGTGAAGAGGAGCGGGCAAAGAAGCAGAGACACAGGAGGAGAAACCCAGGAGGAAGTGTGTCAGCAGGAGGGAGGGAGCTCTCTCCTGTGTTATCCTGGGACACCAGATTCTGCCTCTTCTACTGTCCTCACTCCGCTCTTCGGATTCATCCCTCTCCTTCCCAGCCCCCCACTCACGTTTTCTCTCTCCCCACGGCATTTTTTGTCTTCCTCCCAGTCTCTCTCCCTTGGGCTCCTTCTCTGGGCCTCAGCTTCCAGGCCCAGCCCCGCCGCGGGTGAGGTCCCTGGGGCGCAGGGCACCTGCCAATGTCCTGGGGTCTTGGGAGCAGCTTGCGGGCCTCGGGGCTGCACCTCCTGCCCACATAAAGCGTTCTATTTATTTACATGCCGTTCAGACTATTATTTATTGAGGTAACACTGTCAGCTATGCACGCGCTGATTGTTCTTAATGTGCCCCCACCCCCACCTCGGGTTCACAAGGCGGCAGAGCCAGCGCGGTTCGGCGCGGGGAAACCGAGGCCCGAGCGCGCAGAGGGTGCGGGGAGAGCGGGTGACCTCGGGGTGCGCGCCGGAGGCACAGAGGGTGCTGGGAGCGCGCAGTCGGAAAGGTGGGGGATGCGGGGGCGCGGGCTGGGGGTCGCGGAGCTCCCGCCAGGAGAGCGACACCGAGTCTTGGAGCGGGTGGGGGACCCCGAGCACGAGGGGGCGGTTCCGGGGGACTCGGGTGCGGCTCTCGGAACGGATGGGGGACATCAGGACGGAGGGGAGGTGCAGGGGACCCAGGTGGGGGTTTTGGAGCGGATGGGGGACCCCGAGCGCGGGGCCTGGCGGGAGTGAGGTTGGGACGCACGGCGCTGGGGCCCCGCGAGGTTCGCCTGCCTTGTGGGCGGACAGACGGACGACCGCTGGGCCCCGGGAGGGGACCGTCGCCTCCCCCCACCCCACCCGCGTAGGCGGCGGCCTCGCCTCGCCCGGTTCTCCCGACGTCAGCAGCGGCCGCGGGAGCCAGAGGGAGCGGTTTAATTGGCAGGATTTTGGGTTAAGGACAGATGTGGCTTCGCCGGGTTTGGAGGCAGGGCGCACGGGGGCGGGGAGGGTGCTGGGCGGATGGGGGGGAGGGGAGCGGGGCAAACAGATTGAGAGAGACCCAGGCTAGGCGCCCCTAGAAAGAGGGGACAAAGGCAGAGTTGAGGGGGTGTGGGAAACAGTGGGAGCGAGAAGCGGATGAAGGCGTGCGACAAATACAGCTGGGGAAGAACAGAGGCGACACGGAGGCCGCAGAGACCGCCAGGAGAGGGCGCTGGCGGGCTGGCTTCTAACGCCCGCCCCGCTTCTTGCCTGGGACCACCCCCTCCCTGTATTAGCCCAGGCCCATCCCAGGCAGCTTGGGACATTTATTCATTTAATTTTATTACTGGTATTGTGGGTACAGGGCCTGCCAACTCCCAAGCCTTGTTGGTGTCACCCTGAAAGTTCTCTCCGGGCTGGGAATCGCAGCTTAAGAAAACCAAGGGAACTGTGCCCTGCGCCTCCCGCCCTTCTCCCCCCCCCCTTCTCCCCCCCACCCCCCAACTCTGTAAAAGCTGACTTGGGGTGGACTGCGCAGGGGCCCCTGGGTCCCCCTTCCGAGCCGCACAGGGACAAGCACGTTTCTTCCTGCCAACACCGTGGAGGGAAGGATGGTGATTTTCCAGATAGGCACACCGGGGCTGGGAGAGGTGAGGTGAATCGCCCAGCCAGTGACAGGAGACAGGCTGGCTGGAGAGGCCGGCCCAGAAACTCACACTTTTTCCACTACTCGGGGCCAAACCTTTCATTGATGGTGGTTGTAATTTCATCGGGCCTCCGGCCCTGAGGGACAGTGTTGTGGTGGCCTGGAACTGCACCCAGTGGGTCTGCGGGGTTGGTGGCTGTTCTGCACATTCTCTGGGTTCCCAGAGCACATGTCTCCACCCCTGAGCCAGGCCTGGTGGCACAGGACTCTGCCACCTGCATGCTGGGGCCTTGTGGCCCGAGGGAAGAGTCCTTGTCTCCAGGAGAGCTGACAATCTCTGGGCAATCCCCACACCCCTCTCATCCTGGAATGTTCTGAAGTCTGGAACCAGGATGGTAAAGCCACCAGCCTCAGAGTCGGAGGGAACCTTGTCCAGTCTTCCTCCCTCATTCCCTGAATGAGGAAACTGAGGCCCAGAGTCTGTGTGCTTGGCGTGACCTGGGCCTTCACAGCAGGACTTTTGGGGTGTGTGAACCGTGCCCCCCATCTCCTTATTTCAGCACGGGGGGGGGGCTGGGTTTCACCACAAAGTGGGGGAGGGCAGCAAGATTTGTTTTGTGTGCTCCAGCCTTCTTTCCAGCTCTTGTTCCCGGTCACCTAGTGCTCTCTGCTGCCCCAGGACTCGAACTGCCCTGGGATAGTAGCCTTCTGCCCACCCTGGAGCTCCCCTTTCCCTAATAACGCTTCATTTTTCTGCCTTATCACCTTTTGCCTTAATGTGTATTTACTTGATTTTGTGTTTCTTGTCTGTCTCTCTCCACTAGAACATCAGCCCCACGAGTGTAGCATTATGGGTGAAATTGTGTCCCTCCACCCAAATCCATTTGTTGAACTCTTAACTCCCAGGACTCAGAATGTGACCGTATTTGGAGATAGGATCTTTCCAGAGGCAATCAAGTTAAAATGGGGTCATTGTGGAGGGCCCTGATCCACCAATATGACTGAGGTCCTTATTAAAGGGAAATTTGGAGGGGTGCCTGGGTGGCTCAGTCGGTTAAGCATCTGACTCTTGATTTTGGCTTAGGTCATGATCTCACAGTCGTGGGATCGAGCCGCACCTGGGGCTCCATGGAGCCTGTTTAAGATTCTCTCTTCCTCTCTCTCTGCCTCCCCCTCCTATGCTCTCTCTCAAAATAAATGTTAAAAAAAAGGGGGGGGGGAATTTGAAGACAGACACATCACAGGGAGACAGCCATGTGAAGACAGGTTCTAGGGTCGCAAGCCAAGGAAGCACCGGAAGCCGGGAGAGGAGCCTGGAACAGACCCTTTCCTTGTAGTCCTCAGAAGGAGCCAGCCCTGCCAGCACCTTGAACTTGGACTTCCAGCCTCCAAAACAGGAGACATGAAATGTTCTGGTCAGTGCCTGTGGATACAGGCAGAGGCTGCTGGGCTCACTATGTGGCCCCGGGCTGGAACGAGTTACCCTGGCTTGTGACATGCAGTGATGAGGGCCAAATTCTGGGTGACCGCACAGATGGAACGGGGGAACCCTCAGAGGCAGAGCCGACATGTGGTACAAACAGGGAGTCTGGTGTCTTCAATCCTTTCCAATCTCACCTGCCTGCTTTCTGTTCTTTTCCCGAATAGTATCTTTCCTCTGATCAGACCCATCTTTCTCCCACCCAGTGTGCAAAGCTCTCTGATCTCCCCTTAGGGGAGGAGGGAGGAGGGCTGTCTTCAGATTGATGATTGCCTGGGGACAGAGACCTAAGACAGGTGTCACTGGAGGTGCACAAGAGTTACCTCAGAGAGTGAAGGGTCTGATGGGGGAGACAACCCCTGGTCAGATGGAGGACGTAAGGCCTGTGGCCTCAAAGACCCTCCAGTCTGATGGGAGCTACACAGCCTTGCCCCGGAAGAGATCTGCAAATATGGTTGGGAGCCCCCGGTCTGATGGGGGAGACAGAACACACATATGTATACACTAGTAAATATCCCGTAAGAAGCTGCTGCTGTGGGAAGACCTGGGAAGGCTTCCCGAAGGAGGTGGGTTCTCGCGGAGTCTGCAAAAGGAGGGGTGCTAATATGGCGGACAGGAGGAACAATGGGCAGAGCAAGGAAGCCCAAGTAGTCCCCTTTCCAGTTCCCGGGAGCTGGCCCGGCGTCTGGACTCACGGGTGAGTACGTGACCGGCGCAGCCTTTCAGTGGGCTTCCTAGCTATCACGAATCACCCATTTTTAGCAGGGAAAAAAGGCTGTTGACAGGGGACGGGAATAGCTTCTGAAGCCTCTCTCCATCCCTGCCCCTGCTGCCCCTCCTCTCCCGGAATGTTTCTGCGGGGCCCGGGTCTGGAAGACAGGGCACGCCCACAGCGCCCTCTGCTGGAAGGCACCTGAACAGCTCTGCAGGCTCCGCGCGCCGAGGCGTTTGTGCCAACAGCCCGGGGTCCCTGCTCTGCGGCAGCCCCAGAATCCGAAGCCAGGAGTGAAGGATAGGACCTCGGTTAGTGCCTGGGAGGGTCCATATCTGTGACCTGGAAGATCTTGGAGTTTAAGAGTAGTGGAGGGGTGGTCAGTTCTGCCTGGAGTGGCTGAGGGAGCGATGGTAGACAACTCCCCCCACCCACCCCAGATCACACCGGGAGGCTCAGGAGCTCTGAGTATCTAGGGACCCTCCTCCCCCCAGGCTAGGAGAGGGCCATCTCCCAACAGATTACTCATGTCTCATTATATAAAAGAGGATGTGTCCCTTTCTTTCTCCAACCGCGGGTGTGGGGTGGCTAGACTTTGGGTGGGTGGTCTGGATCCTTCCAGGAGGGATTTAGGATTGGGAGATTCTAGGTGATGCTGAGAATGAGGGTGGCTGGTGCTGGGGGGGCAGAACAAGAGAGCTTGGCAGAGCTATGCCGGGACTCACCGTGATGTGTTCTCCCCATTTCAGACCAGGATTAAGACTAATCAAGCCTAATGGAGCTCAAGTTTCCCAGGGGGTCAGTAGTGCCTTGGAGAGGACTGGCAGCCACAGGACAGAGGACCTAGGGGGCCGAGAGACCTGAACCACTGGGCTTTCTTCATTGTCTCCGTCCACCGAGTTCCTGGAGAGAACCCAGGGGTCCTGAGTTTCTGCTTTCTTGAGTATGTTTTCATAGCATGAGGAGTTAGGAGACCTTTACTGCCATCCCAGCAGGACACACACACACACACACACACACACACACTGGCTTTTACAGAATGCACAACCGGAGAAGAAAGCAAAGAAGCAAGTTTCATACAAAATGGAGTAGTGCCTGCTCACATATTAGTGAGATGCTAAAGGAACCTCAGGTCGAAGCTGCTGGGGGCTCAGAGAAAGGGCTTGTCTATGTCAGCGAAGGCCCATTACTCATCTGAAAGTCATCCAAGAGGGCCATGCTTGTGAGCAGTATTTCTGTTAGCTTTTGTAGTCTCAGCCTGTTGGCTTCTCAGATTGTTCCTATTAGGGGCTGTTAGCATGTCACGGCCATGTTTCCGGCCCCTTAGGAATTCCTGTTTTAATTAACCGTCCTCCCTGGAGGCTGCAAAGGGATGACCGATCCAAGGATACGATGTAAGCTGCTAACGGATTTCCAGATGACTCAGGTTGGCTTTGGGGGTCCGTTTGTATGGGCTCTCAGGCAAGACGGTGGCTGGCGATGATTTTCGAAGAAATATATTTGTGATCGCTAATTGCTTCTGGGGAAAATCCGAAACGTGGACGTCAGCTGTGCAGAACGACTGTAGCAGGTGCTATCAGCACCTTGCATTGTGTCCCCACGGCTGGTTTTCAGCTCCGGGGCACGGGGGCTAGACACGTGCCAATACCTGTACTTCTTTGACCGGAGGCTTTCTCTAGTTGCAGAAGTGAGCCCAGCTCGGCCACCCGTGGCAGGCCAGACGTGCCAAGGAAAGAATGCTTGGGAGTGACCCTCAACCAGTGACCGAGTGGAGCTGGAGCCTGCGCTCACTCCTTCCTTCTCTGTGAGCTTTGAGATGGGCATGTACTTTGGTTTCCAGAGCCCTGTGGGATGAAAGTCCACACTCAGAGTAGTAACTTGCTCACAGCATTCCCTTTGTTGGTGTTTTGTGTTGCAATTTCACTTCCTCACTTGCCTAAGGGTGTGTTTCCCGGGATCATACGATTACCCTATTTGCACTGAATCCTTATCTCAGGCTCCTCTTCTGGCTGAACTACTGTGACCAACTTGTCCCGATTTCCCCGGGGTTGTCCCAGTTTTAAAAGTGAAAGCCCCACGTCCTGACACTGCCCCACACTTCAGTTCCAGGCAAACAGAGACACTTGATCAAGGGGGATCCCAAACCAAGACAGATGTGACCACACTAAGCAAGGCAGACAGAGCACTGAACCACGAGTTTGAAAGCCCAGTATCGGTTTCGAGAACAAAAGAACAGACACAAGTATAATTTTGCCATGTCGTCGGGTTCATTAGTTTTTATGAGCTAAATGCCTATAAGAGAACAGTAGCCACCATTTACAAATAAGCCATTCCTTTGAAGACAGACACGGTCATACAGCCCGAGAGCGTGGTTTGCTAATTATTGGTGGACATAAGACGGCTGACATCCAGGACTCCCACAGTGTTGACATGACCGGCTACCGGGAAAAAGGCAACGTGTATTCCGAGGACAAGAAGTATCACAGGCACTGTGGGGACATGACAGATGAGCAGGCAAGGGGATGGGGCAGCACGGTGTAGGCACTTAAGGCTCCGAGGGGGACAAGCACCGGCCATGCCACTTGAGCCAAAGCCACCTGGGCAAATAGTGAAACTACACGGCGTGTGTCACCACATTCGACCACATTGAGGCAAGGCGCTTTGCCTCGGGAAGCGGCTGTAAGCTCAAGGCAGCTGGCTCCGAGCCAAGGAGGTTTGCAGCATGAACAGGAGAAATCCCACTTTGGCGGGTAACCTGGGAGGCAGTGCTGTTGAGAGGCCAAAGTCAACAGCCTGGGGGCCGGGTGAACACGTGGGTCAGGGGGCTCCACCGGAGAGGGGCTGGGAGCCCGGCTGGGAGATGCAGCCAAGCTCCTGACCTTAGGACAGATCTCTGAAGATCAGATTATCCAGCTGCAAAATGCCACACACGCCCCTGCCCTGGTTATTTTTATACTGGAGCTGTGGCACGTGCTCCGGCTGAGGAATGCGCCCGTTTGGTTGGGGGGGGGGGGTTGTTGATTTCCCTGGTCCCTGCTAGTTGGTGGCAAGAAGAAAAAGATCTCCCACGGGTCGTGAACACAACCCGTTCCTGGTAGCAATGCCCTTCTCTTTCCCTTCCCAAAGCCCTAGGATACAGGATGCGTTTGTGTCTAGGGGCCACTTGGGGATGCTCCAGGACGCAAGTAGGGGACAGCAGCATTTGGACCCTGCAACAGCAGGTGCTGTGTCACAGGCTCTAGTGGGGCAGGTGGACAGGGTGGCCGGTCACACAGATCAGGGGAGACCTGTTTCCTCGCTTCCTTTCACCGGGAGTCCCTGCCAAGAAAGAGAGAAGTTTCCCCTCCTAGAGAGCAGGTGAAACCCCCACTCCCACCCCACCCCCACCCCAGCAGGTAGTTTTGGAACTAGCTACTCCATTCATCCATCACAGCAGCACAGGCCAATAGATGTCGTTTGTCCACAGGCAGGGGAAGGACTGGGCAACCGCAAATGCGTCGGCTGGAAACCAATGCTTCTTCTCAAATCCAGTGCAGGTCTGCCTAAGTGCGGGGCCCAGTTTTCCCCGGGATCCAGAGTTGATCTCCTCCGCTGAGGGAGGACTCTGGGTGTGGCGGGAGGTTGGCTCCTCAGGATACTTTTGTGGCGGGGACTCCCCTGCTCCACCTGGCCAAGGAGGCTCACTGCAGGTGCTCCAGCGAGAGTGCCACGCCGCCTCCATTCTGGCTACACCATACACGCGCTGCTGCGGGCAGCTCTATCGTGCCATCCGTGTCAGAAAGCTCAGGGGCTGGCCTTCGGTGCAAACGATGCCCAGACAGCACAGTCTGAGGCCACACCTGCACATGACAGAACCACAGGCCAGGGATGTCGCAGCTCAGGCAGCTTAAGACACAGCGTCCCCCAGGGGTGGGGAAATGGTTCGCGGAGGAGGAGACATTCTTCAAATACTTCTCGCCAAGCTCCAAAAGCACAGGACTACCACCCGACATGTTCACTATGCCGCTTGGTGTGCCTGGCATCCAGAAGGATCTCTTTGAATATCAGTGTCTGCAAACCCCTGAGGGAGATCTCCACCAGAACGTTCCCAGCTGAATAACCCAGGGGACAGCAACCTTCGGAATCACCTCATTGGAGCCTGACAATACATATTTACATATTCATGACTCTGAGTCGGTCTTGACCTAAAGAGATCTGTTTTCCTAGTGTTTCCCCAACATATTTGCCTGCCCTGACAGTTTCTCATGAATTGCTAATTCACATATCCACCAAGGGATAGTGTTGGAAATGCTGATGGAGCGTGACCTCCTCATTCTACAACAGACGAAACAGGGCCCAGAGAAAGCAAGCAACTTGCCGGAAGTCACACAGCACGCTGGTGGAGTTTAGACCAGCACTGAAATCCCCCACTCTCTTCAGCGTTCTCCCCACTGAAGTGTCCAGCCTTCGCTGGTCAGTACCACTAGGCATTTGTTGTCTCCTGATTCCCCAGCCAGGCAGGGCATAAACGTTTCTTTCCGTGACCTAGAATGTGAGGGTTAGTTTAACAAAGGATCCAGGTTAATCCAAGTTAATCCCAAGTGCAAGGATGATGTTTCCCTCCTTGAGAATTTCTGGAACCGTCTTAGCTTCAGCACCTGTGCTAATTACCTAACGTTCTTAACTTTTCCTTAAAGCGAGTCCCTTCGGTTCTCTGCTTGGCAATCCTAGGGGCAGATTCTAGAGAAACATGCCATCTCAATACCTCTGAAGGTTTAAAAAAAATGTCTTACCCAGATGTCCCTCAGAGCCCTTGGGTTATTTGCAATCAATGAGAGTTTGTCCCTCTGCACCTTTGGGTGCTGGGCAGGAGAGCCAGGGGGTCAGAGGTCAGCAATTTGCTTATGCATCAAAATTGCCTGGAGCCCCAGCAGCCGCTGGAGGAGCAGGAACTGAGGACATTCCCTGGAGAAGGGGGTGGTCCACCCACCACCTTGCTGGGTGCTCGGTTACCCCTTTCAGTTCCACACTGGGCCACCTCGAACCTGTTCATTGTCCACACTGAGCCTGGAGGCCCAGAATCAGGTGAATCGCGAGGCCAGACAGCCCAGTCCAACCTCACTGTGTAAGAGGAGGGAGGAGGCCCAGGTAGCCCACGCCACTGGCTCAAAATCACACAGAGAGAGCAAGTCCACGGTTGCTAAGAGGGAAACATCTCAGAGGCAGAAAATCTGGGAACGTCCGAGCACGGGGGAGCCTCCCAGCTCCAGGACACCCAGCAAGGGGAAGCCGTTGCCCAAACTGGTGCCAGGAGTTCACACTCTCAGCCTGACTGTTGTTTCCATTCATGGTGAGCCAAAGGGGGATGTCACACTCCTCTCTCCTGACCCTGAAGCTGGGCTGCTGGCTGCTGGCTGCCGGCTGCAGAACCACTACTTTTGGGCAGGGGTGTGTGTAGGGAGATAACGCTGTCCTTACACCTGCTTGAGGCCTTGGACACGAGAGCCTAAGACCCTTGTCCCTCTCAGTGGCACTGATTTTAAGCCAACACCCCAGACGGTCACCCTGCCCCAGCTGGGGTCGTGGTGGCCACGGTGTTGGTGACTGCCCAGCTTGGTTCCTCCCCAGAGGGTGATTTGGAAGCAGAACAGTGGGCCAGGCAGCAGGTGGGACTTTATATGAAGCCTCCAGCCCCTTCCCTCCCCTGGGGATAGATCCATTGCCTGCTTTTTGGAGCCTCAGCAGAAGGCCAGGGCAGAGCTCTGCTCAAGGGCGGGCTGCACAAGGGGCACATCCAGTGGGGACTCCTCTTCTTCATGCCCGAAGGGCATTCTGCTGGACACCCTCTCTCCCTCAGCCCCTGCTGCAGAACGGGCGTTTCTGGAGGCTTTGTGAGGCCGGGACTTGTGCCAGAGCCCATGGCTCCTTTCCTCCACAGGTCAGTTTGCTCTGTGGGGACCTCCAGACCTCCCTGAGGGGGCTTTGTGCCGGGGCCATGGGGCCTGAAGGGACGGCTGATGGAGACATTAAGGCCTTAGGGAGGGGGGCCTGTGGTTTCAGCCTGGGGTCTCAAGCTGGTAGACTTCCAAGGGAGTCTTCGGGGCAGAGATGACGGGGACCAGTCCCCAGGGAACCTGAGGCGGCCACAGGCCCACCACCACATGGTGTCACAGGTGGGCCGAGACAGGGAAGTCCCCAGGGGCTGTCTGCTTTACAATTCAAGCCTTCCCTGTCTTTGAATTAATCTCCCCTCCCCGCTGGAGCTGCTGGCCCCAAAGGCATGGCAGCTGAGCACTGGTTCTCTGTGCAAAGGGGGCCCTTCTCCCCCACAGTGGTGTGGCTGGAGAGGGTCCCCACTGCCCCCCGGTGAAGCCAACACGGGGGTCCCTCTAGCCCCTCAGGGCAAGCTGAGTTCGCCTTGCACAATTCTGGAAAGTGTGCAAATGACTTCAGGGGTCGCCTGGTTTCTCCTCTGACTTCTGCCAGCATGTCTATTCTTTTGGGACTATTTTTGCCCACAATGAAGCTTCGTTTCAACACGTCAGCTCATAGGGGGTCTCCCCTTATGTTCCCCGCCTCCTCTCCTTAGATAGGAAGTCACAGTAAATCTGCAAACTAAAAAAGACCGAGGGCTTTCCTAGCCCAGGGAAAAGGCCCCTGACGGACTCTTTTGTAACGTGTTGGGAAGGATGGTTCTCCAGTCAGTTTGTAGGTGGGATTTTGGGATTAGGGGTTCTGGACCGTCACTGTGGAGCGAGCAGAGGTGGTCTCCTCGTGCCTAGATGAGGCTCGCAGTTCTGGTTACTGGCAGCCTTTGGGTTCGCTCATCCACCCTTTTATTTGGCGGGGGGGGGGGGGCTTTGCCCACGTGACTCTCCTCCAGGAGAACTTGGGTTTAAACTGTATTTTCTCTCTCCCCACCCACGGCTCCCTGGATGTCCAGCAGAAAGGAACCTCCAGAGCTTCTAGAGATCTAGACCACCTCCCTCACCTCACACGCTTATTTTACAGGTGGGGAAACTGAGGCCCAGACAGGGGGCAGGGGCCGGCCTAAAGTTGCACAGCTAGGTGGTAGCAAAGTTGGGATTGAACTCAGGCCTCCCGGCTGCCAGTCCAGGGCTCTTTCTAGCAGCCAATATATTGGCTGTAGCTTCAAAATCTCCCCCCACCCAGGCCCAAATGGTCCCCTCCCTCTCCTCCCACCCCCCCCACCCCCCACTACACATAATTCGGGTTATAGCAAAGCATATCAAACTCCAGATTCTCGTCCCAATGCCGCAGGAGCACGAACAGCTGGCGGGCGGCCGCCTTGAGCGTGCCCCGCGTGCGGCCCTCGGGCACCTCCTGCTGTTCCAGCCACGAGTTGGCTTTGGCGGCCACCAGCTCCCACTCTACAAAGTAGGAGGCCGAGCTGTGCTCCAGCCACGCCAGCGCCACCACCGTAGCCCAAAGCTTCCCTGTGTGTTCGATCGCAGCCCTGGTCTCCCAGCCTGGCTTGCCCCCCACCAGAGGCTCTGGGGAGAAGCCATCACAGGACAGGTGCTGGGCCGAGGGGCCGGCTGTGCACAGCTGGGGACTTGGGGTCTTGGGCTCAGGCTGGCGGGTGAGGGGCACTCGGTGGCAGGTGAAGGGTGAGGTCCACTTGAGCTTCTCCATGGGGACGTGGATGGCCTCGCAGAAGGCTTGGTTGAGCAGGAAGGCTCCGGAGGCCAGCTGCAGAGACACCTGTGTGGGGGGGAGCCCCTCAGTGGGCCTCAAACTTTTCAGCCTGTGCAGCCCCGGGCCGGGCAAAAGCCTGGGTCCACACTGCCCGCCCGCTCATCTCCCCCAGCCTGCCCCTCCTGCCTGGGAGACCTGAGGGGTACCCAGGCCAATTAAGCCTCTCAGGATTGCCTGGTTCCTGGTCTGTGTCCCCACAAGACACTTAGTGCCATGAACTTAGGGACTCTGTTCATCCAGTTCAAGGTTGTCTCCCAGGGTCTAGCACTGTGCCTGGCTCAACAAATACTTACCGTAAGCACAGTGCTGTGCTACTCAGGATATTTGGAAATTCAAAGTGACACTATGCCTCGGGAGTGTAGGGACTGGGGCTGTGCGGTGAAAAGCTCACACCGCGTCCGTCTCCCAGCACCCTCTGATCCCCAGATATGCTGGGGCCAGGCCCCTTTGTTCCTCAATTCGGAGACGCCCCCGCCAGACCTGGGCACCTCACCCTGCCCGCAGCACGCCGGGCTGTCTGCAGAGCCACTTACTAAACACATCGCGTGTCCCTGGGGTGTTAATGTTACTCACTTGTGAGCTATTCCAAGGCTTATTTTTATGTCTTGAAAAATAAACACACATAGGTGGTGGAGTAGAATGCAAAATACCTGTGAATTTTTAAAGCAAAGACAGCGGATTGCAAAGAATGTTCACGATGCTGGTGCTGGATTCGAGCGACACTCTGAGGCCCCAGGCCCTTTCCCTGTTGGCTACTTGGGTGGGAAGGTGTAGGTCTTCTTCCCTTTGTGAAGGGGGAGGGGTGGGCAGGAGGCTCACAGGAAGGCCCCTCGGGGAGTGTGGGGGGCTGAGGTCTAGGGTCTGGGGCCACTCACCAGCGGGATGTAATCGAAGTTCTGGCTCCCTGGGGTTGGCTCCGGAGCCTTGGTCAGCGGCTTGCTCAGGAAGCCCTTGGCTGCTCGAGTCAGCAGCCTGGACTTGTGCAGATTCAGCCTGTGTGGGGGGAACCGGGGACAGGTGGCCGTAGCTGCCCCCATGGTGTCCCTGGGAATCTCCCCCCTCCCCCGTGCTCACTCAGCAGCTTCTGAAAGTCAGGGCCAGAAAGAATGTGACAGATGGCTTCCTCCGACCTCCTCATTTGACAGCTGGGGAAACTGAGGCCCAGGGAGGGAGGTTTGCATTTCCCGAGACATTCAGTGAGTTAGCGGCAGCCTGGACGAGGAACGTCCCGTATTCTTCTTCTGACCCTCTTCTGATCATGTATTCCTTTCAGCCCCGGGGGTCAGAGAGTCTTGGGGCAGCCCTCCCAGGGGATTTGCACCTGCATAGAGACCATGGACGTGTGGGGGCTTCTGCTGTGTGATGATGGGAAGATGGTGATATTTCTGGGTAGGGAGCCTCCTGGATCCCTTTCGGATTGTTCGCTTTTGTCTAAATGTCAGGCTGGGCCTGCTTTCTGCCTTTCACGCTAGGGGTGGCCCCAGGGAAGCTGATCCCACATACCTGGATCCAAAGAGACTCTCTGAGGCCTTCAAGGAAGACAGGGTATTGGTGGCCAGACTGCGCAGGGGACCTGGAGAACCACAGAATGACAGTTGGGACCTGACAGATGACCCTGTCCAATGGCTCACTCCCCAGCTGGGAAACAGTGACCCAGAACGGGGCAGGGTCCTGCCTAGGTCCCTAGGGATCCACGCTGATCATTAGGCTGTTTTTATTTATTTATTTATTTATTTATTTATTTATTTAAAAAAATTTTTTTAATGTTTATCTTTATTTTTGAGACAGAGAGAGACAGAGCATGAGTGGGGGAGAGGCAGAGAGAGAGGGAGACACAGAATCTGAAGCAGGCTCCAGGCTCTGAGCTGTCAGCACAGAGCCTGATGCGGGGCTTGAACTCACAGACCACGAGATCATGACCTGAGCTGAAGTCGGACGCTCAAACGACTGAGCCACCCAGGCGCCCCTCATTAGGCTGTTTTTGACCCAGGTGGTGTGGGGAAGGGTGAAACACGTGTGTCCACATATAAGAAATAGGCCTCCAAGTTTCCTTGGCTGGCAGCCGCTGGTATCTTCTGGAAGGTTACCCGTGGGGGCAGTGACAGTTTCTCATCAGCCCCCCTCACCCCCGAGTGGGGATACTGAGCTTCCTTCCCTGGAATATTGCTGGAGGATTCTAAGCAGAGTTAGGTGCTAGAATGCTCCCTCCGCTGGGAATTGGGAGGTCTGATTCCAGGCCTCGTGTTGTCACTAACTTGCTGTGTGACCTTGGGAAAGTCACTTCACCTCTCTGAATCTTAGTTTCCATGTCTTTCAATTAAGGATACTCCTATTTATCTCACACAGGGGCATTTTGAGGAATAAATAAACCACCAAAGACTTTGTTGGGCTAACACTCTCCTGGCTCAAGGATCAATCACTCCACTATCTTAATGAAAGAGAGAGCTGACTGCCTACTCACCTTCCGAAGCAGGATGCTTCTCGCGGCCCGGGGATGTGGTCTCTCTGAAGGGCGCACTGGGGCTTTCCTCCACATCTACAACAGAGGAACCGGTGAGGCCTGAGCCCCCTGGGCCCTCCCTTTCCCCACCTCTCCTGCCCCCCAAGGAAAGCGAGGGCAAGAATTCACAGTCCCTGGGGGGTAAGTTGGATGAGCAAGGCCAGGGTTTCCATCCATGTTTTATGGTCCTTCGTCTTCCAAAGATAACACCATCGCTCCACCGTAAGAGTCAGAGAAGCCTGGGTTCAAATCCCAACTCACCCATTGACTAGCTGTGTGACCTTGGGAAAGTTACTTCCTTTATAAACTGAGGTCGCAAATTGAGGATAATAGTATCTACCTCGCAGTGTTGTCTTAGGGATCAAGGGAGACAATACACAGATGATGGTGCCGGGTGCCTGGCCCATGGTAAGTGCTCAATAAAGCCCTGAGCTCAGACCCAGCAGAGAAGTGCAAGCAGGCCGGGGGCCTGAGGGTGGGGGGCAAGGTGGGCATTCGCTCACCAGGTCTGTGCCTCACTGAGAAGGGGCTCCTGCCAGCTCTCCAGAAGGCACGAGAACATGGCACTAACTTGTCAGAGGGCTCTGAGCTTCAGTTTCCCCATCTGTAAAATGGGGATAATAACTGAACATAGCTGGTTCAAAATGCATACTCACGGTGCTTATTCTTATGATTGTTTCAAGGGCTGGACAGTGATGGGCAATATACCATAAGGGAATTTCCAAAATATGGAAAAAGCTTCATGCATAAATGTTTATCAAAGCCTCTATGTCCCCTAGGAGGCCATTAGTGGCTCTGTGAGGGCCAGGAAGATCTGTTTATCGCTGGGGGTGCGGGAATAGCACAACAGTGCACCAGTGACTGAACGCCTGAGTGACGGAGGCACTGGGAGGCAACATGGCAGTTAGCCTCATGGCTCTGGAGCCAGACACTGCCTGGGTTCAAGTCCCGGCTCTACCAGCTGTGTGACATTGAGTAAGTCACTTAACTCCTCTGAGCCTCAGTTTCCTCATTTCTCAATGAGGAAGAGAAACCATGTCAGATAATTAGAACAGTGGCCAGCACACAGAAAGTTCTCAAGAAATGTCAGCCATTGTCATTCTTGGGGAGGGAAAGGGCTTGGGATAGAGTCAGAGTGTAGAAGTTATAGACACTTGGGTGTGAATCAGAGGTCAATTGAAAAGAAGGTATTTGTGGGGCGCCTGATGGCTCAGCCAGTTAAGCATCTGATTCTGGATTTTGGCTCCAGTCATGATCTCCCAGTTCATGGGATCGAGCCCAGCATCCAGCTCTGTGCTGACAGCATGGAGCCTGCTTGGGAGTCTCTCTCTCTCTCTCTCTCTCTCTCTCTCTCTCTCTCTCCCCCCTGCCCCTCTCCTGCTCCGCTCTTTCTCTCTCTCTCTCTCTCTCTCAAAAATAAACTTAAAAACATATAAAATTTAAAAAAAGAGAGAAAAGAAGGGATTTGTGATTTTGAAGGAAGCCATGGGCCACCAAGAACTGAGCTACGGAGAAATGAAAAGGTAGACAGAAATTTCCTCTAGACTGGAAGCCCGGCTTGGTTCAGGGGTTACAGCATGCTCCCCCCAGTTTTGGAGGCTCTGAGGGACCAAAGAAATGGCAGAGCTTTTTAATTCTGGAGTTACACTCTCTTCTACCCCTCACACACTGTTCCTTTTTTAACCCACCAGTGTCTGTAAGGACTTTCTAGTCTCTCAGGTAAAAAACGATCAGGATCTGGGTGCCTGGCCTAGTGGTCAGGTGGGACTTCTGATGTCCTTCCCATGCACAGAAGAAGGCAGCAGATCCTCACTGAACATGAGAGGGCACGAAGGAAAGTGTTAGGACCAGTGCAGCAGTTAGGCTGTCTTTGGAGGGACCAAAGGACACACGTACATTCAAGACACGCAGGGTGAAAGCGATCCCGTGAATTAGTGCAAGGCCACAAAAGGGTCGAATCATGAATGTTTAAGGACCCAAGCTGTAGGCACAAGGAAATCAGGCGAAGGCGGAAAGGAAGCTTTGGGAATCCTGACAGAAGCAGATGGTAGGACCCAACCAGATGAAACTGCCTCTTTGTTCCTGGCTTTCCCCCTGGTTTGTTAGCTGTCTTGGCATTTGCTGCCTGGGAGGACTCGGGAGACTGGAGTCAGAGAACGGCCACCGGCTTGGCAAACCGTGAAGGGGGAGACGTGGAGGGATGGCACGGGCAAGCAGGTGCCTCGCAGCTTGCTCCGCGAGGCTGTGTTGATGGTGGCATGCTTGGGCCATGCTGAGCCTCGGGGAGCCCGGGAGACCTGGCCTCACCCAGGCCCTGTGAGGACCCAGAGCGCAGACTCAGAGACTGGCCTCCGCGGCCTTGGACACGGGGCCCAGGCTTCAGAGCACGCCTGAGGCAGCTCTTACTCAGGTTCTGGAATTTGCCATCTCCTGCTGCCGAGTATTCCCCAAGGAGGGTCTGGGACCGTCTGAAGCCGGCAGAGGTTCCCCTCCGCTGTCGGGTCAGAACCTGAGAGCTGACCATCCGCCATGCAGCACCTTCACAAGGACAAGGAGAAGAGGGTCAGATGGGTACCGTTGTGTCAGTCCTTTGCCTCTCCCCCGAGGCTAGCGGGAATGATTCTGGCTTCAGTCTGTCACTTATCCAAAGGCAGAGAGACATTTTACAAGGCAAGACTGTGAACTTTGGAGCCAGAATGACCTGGATTTGAACCTCAGCCCCATCTCTTAGCAGCTGGATGGGGTGCTCACCACTCTGTGCCTCAGTTTTCTTATCTAGAAAATGGGGATAATAACCTTGCTGGGTACATGCTATTGCTGAGCTAGCGTTCAGAAAGCAGCAATGTTTTCTAGTTAGTTAAAAGGCTGGTTTTCTCAGGAACACCCCATTTTCCTTCTCTCTTAGTTTACTGTCCCAGAGACTGAGATCCCAGTTCCCCTCCCACAGGGAAGGCCCCTGAAGTTCTAGGGCCCCACCAATGGGGGATGGGTAGAAGACAGATGAAACTATAGCACCCTCGAGTATGTTTTGGGGAACCCCACTTTTGGAGAACACTAGTCTGTAAATTATGTCTTAAAAAATACCAAGGAGTTCTATGGGGAGGTAAATTTAGAAGATGCAAACTGCAGTCCATTCTCTGAGCCTCCTGATGTAGATTAACGTACTAAAAAAAGGCTCTGACAAGTTCTGCAATCAAAAGTTCCGAGCTTAATCCAGTGATTCCTAAATGTATTTCCTAACTAGTACTTCCTAGTTTTGTGCTGAATGGCCATGAACAGCACATGGAACTAGGGTACTGATTTCCTGGAGCACACTTTGGGAGGTACTGATCCAGGTCTTAAGGGGCTGGGGGACTTGGGTTAAGACGTGGGCCAGGTCCCCAAACCTTACAGGCTGTGGGCTACAGACACTAGGAGGACAGTCTGAGATGGGAGGGGAGGGAGAGACATCCTGAATGTCATTCAGGATGACAAAAGCCCGGTGAATGAGAATGCCCAGTGGAGGAACAGCCTGGGCTTCTGGCCAGAACTTGAAATGAGACATCTGAAAGAGGGAACGGGTCATTGATTATTTTGGTACCACAGATGAAAAATAGCAGGGGGAGTGGGGTGGGAGGGATGCACAGGAGAAATGAGGAGAGGCACATTTTGTTTTCAAACATTCTTTCAGGAGGTTTGCTAAAGGAAACAAAAAAGAAAAAAAAGAAAATGGAGGTGCAGCGGACGGGAAAATGAAATATAGGAAAGAAAAAGTACATATAGTTTATGCCCCTATGGAGGGTAACTCACCAAAAAAAAAAAAAAAAAACAAAACAAAAAAAACAACAACAAACAAAAACCAAAAACCAAAAAACCTAGAATAATTCCCCGAAGAGAGAATCTTTTCTTGTCTATGAGCCTGGCAGCATTTAGAAAGATAAGCAGCATGCAGTGTTGGGGAAGGGAGATTTCTGAACAACCTCTGGGCAGGGTCAGTTTTGCACAATACATCACAGTTTTCAACGGGCAGAACTTTGGATGTGCACTCTTACTTCTGAGAGTTAATTGGCCCCAAGGAGATAACCAGACAGGGGCATAAAGATGTTTTTTGCACCGTAATTTACAATAATCAAAAGGGGGTTAAACTGAAGGTCTAATAACACAGGGCTGGTGAAATAGGTTCTGATAAACCTTAAGAGGCGGCGGAGAGGAGCAGGAGGGAATACACACTGGAGGCAGAACGCTGGGATTCAAAGCCTGGCTCTGCCCCTCCCTGCTGTGTGACCTTGGGCAAGTAACTTAACTCCCTCTGCCTCTGTCTTCCCATCTGTAAAGTGGGGGGGGGGGGGGCTCATAACAGCATCTGGGTTGCAGCGCTGTTTTGAGAATTAAGTCATTTGCTGTAAAGTGCTTTGGGACGCTGTCTAACTGGCTGTTACAATGATGAAAGTAGAAAACCCTGCAGGTATTAAAAGGGTGATACAGATTCAGCTTCGTGGAAAGATATTTTCTACACCCATAGTTTGGAAAATGTAGCGCATATTGGTATGATCCAATTCATGAAAAAATTATCTGTCTTTTGATTTCTCTACATGTAGATATTCATAGAAGTCTGGAAGGATGGTCACACCAAGGAAGTAATTAGTACTCATTTCTGGAGGACTGTCAGTTCCAAGCACTTTTATTTATTTTAGGTCTTTCTGTATTTTGGAACTTTCTCCAGTGAGCACACATTGTTCCAGTTGGAAAAATACAATAAAATCATATTCACTTGGTGGGGAAAAGGGAGTGGGGTGGTTTCATGGCCTTCTGCAGAGCAGTGGGAAGGGGGCTCATGCGCCCCCCACCCTATGGTGACCAAGTCATCTGCCAGGGGCCCCTTTTGCTTCTAGGTCATTCCTTGTACTCCTCTCGGTGGGCCTATGCTCCTTTGTGTCTCAGTTCCCCTCTGCCGGCCAAGGGGGGCACTGCTTGTTCCTCAGGCATGCCCCAGCCACCCATCTGCCTTACCAGAGTTGGGGTACCCCACCACGGTGGGCAGGTACCGGCTCTCGCTCACGTCCACAGGAACAAAGGCCGTGTATTTGCTGATGATGTTGCAGGCCTTGCTGGTGTGCACAGCGTTTACCTGGTAGCGGCGGCTGGACCCTGCAGAGGGAGAAGTTGGGGGTCAGTGTGCAGGCTCGGAAAGTCCCCCTTGACGCGGAAGTTCTGGAAGCTAAAAGAAGGGCTAGACCAGTGGTCCTCATCTTTGGGATTAAATAAGCCTTTAAGGGGTGCCTGGGTGGCTCAGTTGGTTAGGCGTCTGACTCTTGATCTCAGCTCAGGTCATGATCTCAACGGCTGTGTGGGTTTGAGCCCCTCATCGGGCTCTGTGCTGGCAACGCGGAGTCTGCTTGGGATTCTCCCCTTCTCCTCGCTCTCTGCCCCTCCCCCACTTGGACTGCTTCTCTCAAAATAAATAAATAAACTTTAAATAAATGGATAAATAAATAAGCCCTTAAAATTGAGGGGATGCCTTGACCTTAGCCCCCACCCCAGATTATTAACCTCTGTCATCATTTCCTAAAAGGACATTTTAATGTCAAAGAGCTAAGACGTCTTAAGACAAAAAAGATAGTTACACTCCTTAAATAATTTCAGCATTATTAAAAAAATCCTCTAGGGGCGCCTGTCTGGTTTGGTCTACTGAGCATGTGACTCTTGATCTTCGGGTTGTGAGTTCAAGCCCCACGTTGGGTGTAGGGATTACTTAAAAATAAAATCTCAAAAAAAACCCCCAAAACCTTTCTGTTGTCTGTATTTTCCATTTTCATTTTGCAGCTATCTGGTAAAAACTTTGTAGCAGGACTTTGCAGGTTCCCTGACTGGGTGGGGACCCCTGGTCTGGCCCATTGGGACAATCTTGCTGAGAAGAATGAAAACCAGAGAGGGAGAGGGGCGAACACAGGGTCACACAGCGAGTCAGTGATGGATCTGAATCCAAGATGGTCTGACCCCAAAGCCCAAGCCCTTTCCATGGAACAGGTGAGCAGTCTCTGGCTTGCTGCCTCCAGAGGGCTGTCTGTGTGAGGATCCAAGGAGATAAAAGGAGTACAAGTGGTTCGTAAACTGTAAGGTGAGGTGCTCATGGAAAGAAAACGATGATATATATTAAACGAAAGTACAGGGGCGCCTGGGTGGCGCAGTCGGTTAGGTGTCCGACTTCAGCCAGGTCACGATCTTGCGGTCCGTGAGTTCGAGCCCCGCGTCAGGCTCTGGGCTGATGGCTCAGAGCCTGGAGCCTGTTTCCGATTCTGGGTCTCCCTCTCTCTCTGCCCCTCCCCCGTTCATGCTCTGTCTCTCTCTGTCCCAAAAATAAATAAACGTTGAAAAAAAAATTTAAAAAAAAAAATAAATAAACGAAAGTACAAATAATATAAAATATAAGCAATACATTATTGTATAAACAAAGCATGAACCTATAAATAAGTACTATTCTCTATGTCTATATCTATCTATTCTCTTAAGTGTGCACCACCCTGATCCCACGAGTCACCATCTTAGGAAAGTTTGTCCCACTTCCTGAGCTAAATTAGCTCCCCTCCCATCCCGTTATAGGATTTCTTGGATCCCTGTATTTCTTAATAGCACTTAGGACAAATGCACTCAATTAATTGTGTGTATAATTATTTGATTGATGTCGGCTTCCTGGCTAGTCCTTGTCAATCAAGCACTCGTAAGTAAGGGTAGGAATTGTGGTGGTCATCGCACTGTTCAGCTTCGAGCCTGGCCCCCCGCTGATCCAAAATCAATAAAATGGCCTTGATGAGTGAGGGAGTGGACCGACTGGGTTTGGGGGGGGGGGTTCCCTAAGAATGTGCGTCCCAGGGGAGCGGGTCAGGTGGGACAGGGCTGGCTCCATCGTTCTGTCTCTGGAGCCCTACAGGGGGCGCTGTAAGGGGAAGCCGTGGGGAGTGAGGGGGAATGGGGGACCTGTAGTAGAGGGGAAGAAGGAAAGAGAGGAAAGGACGGATCACCGGAGGGGGTGAGACGGGTGGAGGAGTCCCTGGGGAGGAGAAGGTGGCTGGGGGATGGGAGCTGATCAGGAGAGGATGGAACACCTGGCTGTGTGTGTGGGCGGGGGGAGGTGGAGGGAGGGCTGGGGGGTTGGAGGAGAGGAGAGGCACTTGGAGGCCGCAGTGTAGGGAGAAGAGGTGGAGCATAGACAATGGCAGCTGTGGGAAGATGGAAAGAGCTGAAGCCAGGGGAAGGGAGCAGATCTCCGGGTGGGTGGGCCGGGAGGGCGACGGGGCATTGGGCGGGGCTGTGTGGAGGGGGCCGAACGCGGCAGCTGGGAGGGGGAGGATCATGGTGGGAAGCGTGGGATGGGCATTGGGCGGGGCTGCGGGGAGGGGGCGGATCATGGTGGGAGGAGTGGGATGGGCATTGGGCGGGGCTGCGGGGAGGGGGCGGATCATGGTGGGAGGAGTGGGATGGGCATTGGGCGGGGCTGCGGGGAGGGGGCAGATCATGGTGGGAGGAGTGGGATGGGCATTGGGCGGGGCTGCGGGGAGGGGGCGGATCATGGTGGGAAGAGTGGGATGGGCATTGGGCGGGGCTGAGAGGAGGGGCTCCGGGAGGGCAGATAGGAGTACGCAGGCCGTGGGGCTCACCTTGCTCGATCTCGTTCTCGCGCTCCGCCAGCTGCTCGAAGTCGCGGATGATGGCGCGGGCCGCCAGGTGGTGGAAGGTCTCGCTCCACAGGTCGGCCTCGTGTGCCCCTCCCCTCTCCGGGCCGGGGGGCCCCAGCTCAAAGCTCACTTCCCACTGCAAACGTTGGCTGTCGCGCAGGCCCTTGACCACGGCCTTGCCCAGCACCGGGCCTGGGGTAGGGGGCCTGCTGGGACTGACCCGATCCTCGGACTCGGCCAGGGGTTCCCAGTCCGAGGACGTCTCGGTCTCGAAGGTGGAAGGGTGATGGGACGGTTCTGCGAGTGGAGGGACAAGCAGGTGGTGCTCTGGGCTGGGGCACGGAGGGTCAATCCCTAGGGACATCATTCCTCCCCAGGGGGCAGACATCCCTAAGCAAGTACTGTCTTCCCCGACCCTCCCCACCTCAAGGAACACAGGATTCCTTCCCTAGGACAGCTGGAGGGTATGGCTTCTCCCCAAAATGGGGCAGACCCACCTCCCAGGAATCCAGTACTTGAGGTGGCCAGATAGAATGGTGTGGGGACACTTGGGCGCAAGAATGCAGCCTCAGGGACATCTGGGATCCTCACAGCCAGCCCAAGGGCTAGGTTGATTGGGAGAGTGAGGTTCTCTGGCAGGGATGGGCAATAACGGATCCTTCTCCCTCAAGGGCACAGAGGAAGGCATTTGCCATCAGTCCTATCATCTGAAGGTGAAGGATTCCTTCCTGTCCCCAGTCGGGTCCTGGACCCTGCAGGCACTTACCCAGGTCCCCAGGGCTACGGCTGTCTGAAGCAGGCTTCAGGTTAAACCCAAGATCGGGCTCTTTCATGGGGCTCCAGGTCTGGGTCTCCTGGCTGGAGGGCAGGCTGGGCTGGCAGCCTTGGGGCAGCAGAGACGGCCTGCGGGCACCTGGGCCGCGGAGTTTGGGGCCCTGGCTCAGGTCCGGACCGCTGTTGAGCAAGGGCTAGGAGTGCAAGAGGGAAGGGAGGAGGCTGAGCTCCTGGTGGCTGCCCTCTTCCCTCCACCCCTAGCCACAGCTCTTTCCCTGGGCACTTCAGCTCCTGCGGTTCCCAAGGACACATAACCTACTCTGTACTACCCATGAGGAACCATCAACACAAACAATCCCAAAGCATGGATAAAGCCCAAAGCATGGAAAACCATGGAAAATCACATACCATGGATAATACTCTAAATCCACTTTTTTTTTTTTTTTTTTGCCATAAAGTTTAAAACTTTGTGTGTGTGTTGGGAGGAGGCTAAAATTATCAGCGTTTTCCTTATGTCTTCTCATATGTCATGCTTAAAAGGTCTTTCCCACTCAAAAAAACTCTTCTGGAATTTTTATGATTTATTTTTGTTTGCTTAAATCTTTGATTCACATGAAATTTATTTTGGTGTCAAGAAGTAGAAACCAGCCTTTTCCTTGATTTTCTGAGTAGTACAGATCTCAACACTGCTTCCTGAATATGGTCCATTCATTCAGTTTCTAGGGTTTATCAGTTCCCTGCCTCTCTCCTGTCAAAGCTCTCATGTACATTTGGTTTTATTTCTGGACTTTCTCTTCTGTTTTGTGCATTTAATCTGTCTGTTCTTGTGCTGGTACAAAAAAAAAAAAAACATCAAAAGGCAAGGGATAAACTGGGAAATATATTTGCAACATGCATAACAAAGATCATTTTCAAGAAAAAGCGCTTGTAAATCACTGGGGCAGGAGGGCAGAGGTAGAATGTGGGTTCAGGGTATCTACAGGCAATTCAAAATGTATCAAATAAACCCATGAAGAAATGTTCTGCTTCATGAGCATTGCTCTAAATTAAAATAAGTTATGATTTTTTTCCGTTTTCCAGATTGGCAAATACTTAAACATTTGATGACACACATTGTGGCTAATTGGGGAGACAGGGTAGGGTCTCTCTCTTGGACTGTCGATGTGGGCGTAAGCCGGTGCACGCCTGTGGGAGGAACCTTTAGCAGTGTGCTATCAACATGAAATGTGCACAGGCTCCTTTGACCCAACAATTCCATTTTCAGAAATTTAATTCTGTGGAACACACAAGGATGCAGATATCTACGTGCACGTACTGTAGATTTGTTGCAGTATTGTTTGTAAAAGTGAAAAATCTGGACCCTGCAAAAACGTGCATCAATAGGGGTTGACAAATAAGTTATTATGGTAGATCCATACAACGAAACGCCACACAACCCAGAAATCAAAGTGGCAGATCTCTTCCTACCAACGTGGTAAGCTGTCCGAGATCAAACATATTTTAAAAAAGTAACTTGCAACTGTTCGGTATTTTGATTGTGGAGATAGTTACAGGACTATGCGTTTGTCAAAAGTCACAGAACAATTCACCAAGAAGAGGAATTTTACTGTATACAGAAAAGTGAATTAAAAAGGGGCACCTGGATGGGTCCTCCAGTTAAACGCCCGACTTCGGCTTGACTCATGATTTCACTGCTCCTAAGTTTAAGCACCATGTTGGGCTCTCTGCTGTCAGCACAGAGCCCGCTTCAGATCCTCTGCCCCCCCCTCCACTCGTTCTCTCTCTCTTTCTGCCTCAAAATAAATAAATAAACTTAAAAAAAGACATTAACAAAGTAAATCAGAGATTTACTTATGGACTTTGGAGAGATCCAATAATAATTAGATAGATTGGAGATTTATAATGTGATTCTTCAAAACGTGTGTGTGTGTGTGTGTCTTTGTAGTACTTCTGAAAGGAAACACTGAAAATCCAGTGGGTTTGGGCACAGGGAAGGGGTGATGTTAGTTTTACTTTATACCTGACTGCACTGTTTGAGGGTTTTTATTGAAAACTCTGAATGTGTAGTGCTTCTGTAATTAAAGAGTATTAATTAAAAATGAATTTTGTGCCTCCGGGAAACTTGCTATGCTTGGTAGGGGGAGCGGATTGGGAGAGGCCAAAGGCACTTACAAGGTGAAACAGAGAAAGCGCCTCTTAGGTTTTAAGGTCAACAGTTAACCATGGAATCTTCCTCATCTCTATCAAGTATTTACTGAGAAGAGGACTGTGCCTCTCCATTAGATGGGGACTCCTTAGGGCAGGGGCCGGGGTCCTCCTTCCCATCTCCTCTGGGGCTGGGGACAGTACAAAGGTGTGGGAGAAGGAAAAGACCGTTGGTCATTGTTAGGATGTCCCTGATGGGAGCTGGTACCCAGCCAGGGCTGCTGGGTCCCAAGGGATCCTTAGTCCCCCTCTCCCATGACAGACTGGGATTCCCCTCACCCCTGCCCCAACATCACAGCCACAGCAAGAAACAGACGCTGCTACAGCTTCCATGGTAACAGATTGGTCTAAGATGCAGTCCTTCACCCAGCCAGAGGCTGCAGGGAGTGTGTACGTGTGTGTGCTTGCATATGCATGTGTGTGCGTTTGTACCAGCATGCTGGGGAGAGTCAGACTGGAGAAGCCAAGCAGGGGCTCAGGGAGAGACGAGCAAAGATGGGCCAGAAGCAAGCAGGAGGGAGCAGATGCTAAGCTGCCCAGAGCTCTCACCAGGTAGAGGTGCATCTAAGGGACACCTACTGCATACCAGCTGCTGCTCCAGGGCACTTCATCTCTTATCAGCCATTGCCTGCAAGAGCCTTCCACTACAGTTGGCTCTCAAAAAAATCTGTTGATGGCTGTTATTAGCTCAATCATCTGTACAAGCGATTCTCCCCATTTCACAGAAGGGAAAATCAGGGCTCAGAGAGGGTAAGCAACATGCTTAAGGAGCAGAGTCTGCCTGAGTCCAAGGGTAGTGTCTTCCAACTGGCTAAGCACAGACAAGGGCCGAGGTGGCCGAGTCTCTGCCCTGGGGGGGAGGGCAGGAGCTTACGGAGGGGCGGGGATGGAGGGGGCGGTGGGTGGCATGGGAGAAGTAACGGCTGCTTTTATGGAACCAGGACCTAATGATGACAAAGCTACATGAAACCCATTCCTAAGAAAATGGGAGAAAGGCATGCAGATAATAAGAAACCCCAATCTGGTTTAGGACAGTGTTTCTCTGTCTGGTGACTCTACCCTCTTCCCCAGGGGGATTTGGCAGTGACTGTTTTTGGTTATGGTGATTGGGGGTGCATTTCAGTTGGTAGAGGCCAGGGCTGCTGCCAAACATTCTACAAAACACAGGACAGCGCCGGCCACAAAGAATTATCATGTCATAGTGCTGAGGCGGAGACACTCTGGTCTAGCTGAATGGCGGGTGACTGGTCCTGCTCTGGCTCTAACTCTGCAATGATCTCTGCCAGGGGTGAATGTGCAACACTTAGGATTTGCAGAAGGTGCAGTGTGATGGAGGGAGGGAAGCAGGAGCTTTGTAGGGAGAGGGTCCTGGGTCACAGTCCCCCGACTGGCTACATGACCCTGGATAAGTCACTTTACCTTTCTGGCCCTCAATTTCCACATCTGTACAGAGTGGGGGCGGTCAGCTCCCCCACCCGCTTCGATGCTCCCTGCTGGCTGGGAGGTGTTTGTGTGCATGGAATGAGTGATGTCACTGGCCAATGGGTACCATTATTAGAAAGGGGGTCAGGCAGGTGAAGATCCAGAAAAATGAAGAGGAAGTGACTTGTTTGGCAGAATAGGATGTGGCAGAAAAGGCCCCATCCTTGTGGCTAAAGCAGGACACACAGCTCTCTCCCCATCTATGGTCTCCCCCAGCTCCAACTTGCCCTGCTTGGTACCTGCAGATCAATCTGCCACCACGAGGCCTCTGTGCTGGTCTGGTTGGTGAGATCCTGCGGCTTGGCTTTCCGCAGTGGGTATCTCCTGGCAGGCACTGTGGGGTCGCTGGCTGTGGTGGCCCTTGGGGAAGGCTTGTGGTTGGTGATCTGGTTGGTGCTATATGCCCGCCGTCGCTGGGAGAAGTCCAGACCTGGGTAGGGTGGTGACAGGGGAGCCATCAGGGTGGAGAACAGTGGGGAAGGAGAGAGGGGCTTGTATGCTCCTTTCCTGCTTGGAACCGTCTTGCATTTTCTACCTCTTGCCTGGTGAAAGATTTGCAGGTGTCTCGGCTCACCTGGCATTTAAAGCCTTGCCTAATCTGGTCCCAATCCATCTACCCAGCTACTGTCCTTTCTGCTCCTTTTTCAATGTATTATGTGCTCCAAATATGCCAGATGAGTAATCAGTTGTGTATGTGTTTTCTAGGTGTCACACTTCCACATCTCAGGTCCATTTCTGCTGCCTGGAATCTCCTCTCTTCCCGCTTCTAAGAATCAGTGCCCTCATTATGTCTTTGTTGATATCCTCTACCGATGTGTCTTTTCTTGGGACCCTCACAGCTTGTTAAACTTTCCTGTGGTCCCTGTCACTCTGCTTCTATCAGAGTTAGGGCCAATTGTATCTGTTTCACTAGGCGGAGAGCTTCTGAAGGACAGGAGTCCACATTTGGGTTATCTTTGCTTCCCAGATCTGTGTTGGGTAGCCTAGCCTTAGTAGGTGATCCCTTCTCTTTCTCTGCCCCTCGTGTGATTCTCTCTCTCCACCCTTGCTCACTTGAGCCCCCCCCCCCAAAGTAAGTAAGTAAATAAATAAATACCTAGGACCAGAAATTAACACCATAAAGAAGTTTTGGGTCCAGACAGCTCTCAGACCCTTTGTCTGTACCCTCCCCCTCTTTCAAGTTTCATGATTTGGCCAAATTGTTTAAAGTCGCCAAGCCTCCATTTCATCATCTGCAGATAGGGAGAGCAGTACTCATCTGCACAGCTGCAGTGAGATTGTTTGTATAAAACAGCTTAGCACATAGTAACTGCATAGTAAAATGTAGCAACCATGGCCTCCCTGGAAGAGAGAGTGGAGCACAAGCTAACCAAGATTGGCGATGGGGTCTCCGGTGGATGGCTGGGCATCTTTGGGCTGCCTTGGGCTGCAGGGCGCGCCCATGCCCCTGACACAGTCCCTGCTGTCTGGGCTGGGCCCCTCGTCCTGTGAGTGGTAGAAGACAGAGCTGCTGGACTCTTGAGAGTGCAACATGCTGTATCGTCTCCTTTTGTCCTGGAGGGAGGGAGAGAGAAGAGGGCAGAGAGTGAGACTAGGTGTCGGAAAGAACATGTGCAGGGCAGCAAGCATGTGACAGGAGGTGACAGACATTCAATCTTTGAAGATCTGGAATAACAGGAAAGCTTTTTGCTTGCTTGATTTGTTTAGGCAGACTTCTGTTTAAGAGATGGTGAATGGCATTGACTCTCCATATCATTTATACTATTTATATTTTTAATTATCTTATTTATTGAAACATGTTTAAAAATGTCATTCTAAATGCCACTGCTGTCTCCAAATAGGTCATCAAAATTAACAGAATGAACCATCTGTTCCTTCCATTCCATTCTCCATGACATAAATATATATATAAAACATAAGGGCTTTGGAGGGTCACTTTTATTCTACCAAAGCTGGACTGTATTACTTACATTTATCAGTATCTTGAATTTTGCACTTAAAACATTTTGGAAATCCTGCATATCAACTATTCTTTTTAACAATTGACTGAATAAATATTCTCCCACCCCTTATTTTTAAGCATTCACTTTGTGGCCATTTATTTTTGCCGCCATAAAAAATTGCTATGGTGCATCCTTGGGCACGAATCCATTACATCACTTTTATTTCTATGTGTTAGATTCTTAGGAGGGATTTCTGGGCTGAAAAGTTATGTATTTCAAATTTCATTAGTTATTTCTAGATTGCTTTCCAGGGGGAAAAGTCATGTTTCCACCACGATATACAAGGGTACCCTTACCCAACAGCCTTGGTAAGAGTGGGAGAAAATTTGCCATTCTCATGAGTAAGGAAAGGGAAGGGATTTGATGGTCCCTTCTAGTGGTAGGGTCTGCTGGTGATCTGCTGCCTCCAGACCTCCGAGAAGGGTCTATACTGTTCAAAGACTGACCAACTTCTCCCTGCATTTGAATGCCCTGCTCTCCACAACACATTAACCATTACCCTGACCACGATTCTTAGGAGATTCTATAACATTCTAAAATCTGGAAATTGCACATAAAATTCTAACTTCTCTTGTAAGACTGAAAACACATTTAACACAGAGCCCACATTCCTGCATGGGAACAGTTTGTTAGAGCTGGGTAGGGACCATCCAATTTAGATGGGTGCATGCTGTCCAATTTGCCATATTCCTTATCACTCCTTATAGCCTTTCTATGGACTCAGTGATCACTGCTACCCTTCATGGCATTTTCCCTTTTATTTTTATAAGTTAATTTCAATCATTTTATACCTGCACAATCCCTCTAGGCAATGAGTTTGTGACTCCTGCTTAAAAATAAAACAAGAGGACAAATCCTTCAAGCAGGAGAGGAGAGACTCACTAAAGAGGGAAGATGGATGGGGAAATAGCTTCTCAGGCAATCTCCCACATTTTAACATGAACTCCACCTTCCTTATAGACATTCCTCACTTTTATCTCACGTCTGTCACCACATACAAGAGAATTATCCATGTAAATAAAACACAAACTCATCTGAGGAGACATGACCTGAATAGAGTGTTTGGGGAAAGAAACCTGAACGCAGTTATTCTGAAATGAATTGTTTATCAAAATCATCTTGAGGAGATTATATAAAATATAGGTTCCTAGGCCTTACCCTCAAAGACTTTGATTCAGTAGGCCCAGGTTGGAGGTTGGAGTCTGCATTTTAAGCGCGTTACCCCAAGTTTTCTGCTGCAGGGGATCTTAAGAACCATGTATTGCGATGATAGCACTTAGCCAAGCAATGTCATCATGACCACATGCCCTTGGCCTGGCCACCATGCCCCACAACTGTAAACACCAGATCCAATTAGTTCCTAGTTCCCAGTAGTCTTTCCAGCTAAGGATGGCTTTGTGGGCAAGGTTCTGGAATGTCTAAGATACTTACATATCTGGGATGGGAGATGTATAAGGAGGCATCACACACAATGCCATACCCCACCAGCCGCTCTCCAGGGAAGAGGCAGCTGGTGCTGACAGGCGAGATTAGGACCTCGGTGGTCTCAGGGAAGACCCACTCCACAGTTACATCACTCAGGACTGGGGCCATAGCCTTCTTCAGGGATTTGATCATCTGTTGGGCAGAGTCAGAACACAGGTTGGAGGCATGCGTGAGCAGGGACATGCACATAGGAGGAGCACCCACAAAGATCGTGTGGGTATGAACACGAGAGGGTGTGAGCAGAGAAGACACAGTGGGCTTTGGGGTGGCTTGTCCAACAGTGAACATGCCTCTGAGCTTCTTAAACTACCAGAATGCTCCTCTAAGCCTAGCATATTATAATGGGAAAACCCAAGACCCAAAGTAAGGTTGTGACTAGCCCAGGGCCCACAGGAAGCTTGTGTCAAAGCGTGGACTGGAGAGTGATCTTGAGCAAGTTAATTTGCCTCCCTGGGCCTCAGTTTCCCCACTGGTAAAGTGAGTTAGTAATTTTCAACTCTCAACGTCATTGGGAGGATTAGCCGAGATACTGGATTTGAAGTAGCTGCCTCATGATAAATGTTCAATACATGTCATCTGTGGGGGTGGCCTGGGTGACTCAGTCAGTTGAACATCTGCCTTCAGCTCAGGTCATGATCTTGCAGTTTGTAAGTTCGAGCCCTGTGTTGAGCTCAGAGCCTGGAGCCTGCTTTGGAATCTGGGATTCCCTCCCTCTTTGCTCCTCCCTCACTCATACTTTGTATCTCTCTGTCTCTCAAAAAGTAAATAAATGTTAAAAAAATTTTTTTTAAATGGAAAAAGTTTCCATGCTTCCGGATAGGAAGAACAAATATTGTTAAAACGTCGATACTATCCAAAGCAATCTATATATTCAATGCAATCCCTATCAAAATAACACCGGCATTCTTCACAGAGCTAGAACAAATAATCCTAAAATTTGTGTGGAATCAGAAAAGACCCCGAATAGCCAAAGCAATCTTGAAAAAGAAAACCAAAGCAGGAGGCATCACAATCCCAGACTTCAAGCTATACTACAAAGCTGTAACCATCAAGACAGCATGGTACTGGCATAAGAACAGACACTCAGATCATTGGAACAGAATAGAGAACCCAGAAATGGACCCACAAACATACGACCAACTAATCTTTGACAAAGCAGGAAAGAATATCCATTGGAGTAAAGACAGTCTCTTCAGCAAATGGTGCTGGGAAAACTGGACAGCGACATGCAGAAGAATGAACCTGGACCACTTTCTTACACCAGACACAAAAATAAACTCAAAATGGATGAAAGACCTAAACATAAGACAGGAAGCCATCAAAATCCACGAGGAGAAAGCAGGCAAAAACGTCTTTGATCTTGGCCGCAGCAACTTCTTACTCAACATGACTCTGGAGGCAAGGGAAACAAAAGCAAAAATGAACTACTGGGACCTCATCAAAATAAAAAGCTTCTGCACAGTGAAAGAAACAATCAGCAAAACTAAAAGGCAACCGACAGAATGGGAGAAGATATTTGCAAATGACATGTGAGATAAAGGGTTAGTATCCAAAATCTATAAAGAACTTATCAAACTCAACACCCCAAAAACAAATAATCCAGTGAAGAAATGGGCAAAAGACATGAATAGACACTTCTCCAAAGAAGACATCCAGATGGCCAACCAACACATGAAAAAATGCTCAACATCACTCATCATCAGGGAAATACAAATCAAAACCACAATGAGATACCACCTTACACCTGTCAGAATGGCTAACATTCACAACTCGGGCAACAACAGATGTTGGTGAGGATGCGGAGAGAGAGGATCTCTTTTGCATTGTTGGTAGAAATGCAAGCTGGTGCAGCCACTCTGGAAAACAGTATGGAGATTCCTCAAAAAACTAAAAATAGAACTACCCTACAACCCAGCAATTGCACTACTAGGCATTTATCCAAGGGATACAGGTGTGCTGTTTTGAAGGGACATATGTACCCCCGTGTTTATAGCAGCACTATCAACAATAGCCAAAGTATGGAAAGAGCCCAAATGTCCATCGATGGATGAATGGATAAAGAAAATGTGGTATATATATATATATATATATATATATATATATATATATATATACAATGGAGTATTACTCAGCAATCAAAAAGAATGAAAAGTTGCCATTTGCAACTAGGTGGATGGAACTGGAGGGGATTACGCTAAGTGAAATTAGTCAGAGACAGACAAAAATCATATGACTTCACTCATATGAGGACTTTAAGAGACAAAACAGATGAACATAAGGGAAGGGAAACAAAAATAGTATAAAAATGGGGAGGGGGACAAAACAGAAGAGACTCATAAATATGGAGAACAAACAGAGGGTTGCTGGAGGAGATGTGGGAGGAGGGACGGGCTAAATGGGTAAGGGGCACTAAGGAATCTACTCCTGAAATCATTGTTGCACTATATGCTCACTAATTTGGATGTAAATTAAAAAAAAATAAAATTAAAAAACAAACAAACAAAAACGACAGCTGTGGTTTAGCACCAGCTAGGCTGATTTCTTCAAAGGTACTGCAAAGCTGGAGAAAAATGATTTGGGGATTGTGGCAGCCAAAAAGGCGCACTCCCAGATCTCCCTCGGAGGAAGACTGTGTTCTTTGCAGAAAGGCATGCAGTTAGGTGATAGTCTCCAGATGTAATGCTCCAGCTTCTGAGCCAAGACCACACTTCTGCCTGGAAGCCCCGAGGCAATGGCTGAGCAGGGTGGACCTGATGTTTCAGCCTAATCTGACTACCTAATGGGAGATCTTTGCTCCAGAGCTCTCTGTTGGGTCCTTGCTGAGACCTTGCCAGACCTGCAGTCAGGCTCTCCCTTCTCCATGCTGCTTCCCTTCCTCCCTTTCACAGGCATGCAAATGCATCATGGGCTGAAGAGTGCTCCTTCCTGCTTCTTCCTCTTTCCTCTTTCATAGATATTATCCCCCAGTGAACCTCTTGCACTCTTAACTCCAGAGCTGTCCCTGGTTCCTGGAAGACCTGGGCTGACACAGGGTTTTTCTAAGGGTTGAGTTATTTGTGCCAACTGTGCAGAAAATGGAGAGAAGACTATAATCCCTTTGATTTCTGGGTCCTTTAGATTTCTTTTGAGCCACCATTTGTCACCATCAGGAATGTGGTCAGAAATGACCCCAAACACAACTCGTATCCATAGAGGCAGTGACTCTTTCAGAAGCCCCTCTCCTGCCCAGCCAGGGGATGGAGCATGTAGATCCGGTGACTGGAAACCAGTGGATCTAGTTTCCTGGACTAGCTCCAGAAGGTGCCTGCTCTGTGGCCTCCACCTCTCTGATCCTCACTGGGGTGTAGTGTGGCCTAGCGGGGAGCTCAGACCTGGATGAAATGAAGTTCCAGCTCCACCCCTGAGGTACCAGCACCAGAAGAGACTGAGCCCCTGTCACCCACCTTGGGTTGCAGCCGTTCTCCCTCCATCAGAAACTCAGCACTGCCCTTGGACACAGTTGCCAACCCTTTCACCAGTCTGTGGCACACGTTCGGTCCAATTCCAAAGCTATAGCACCTGGGAGAAGGGGAGGAGAGAGGCTGCTACTTCTGGTCCTCTGTGCCACCTTTGTCCCTTTGGTGGGGAAAGGGACAGAGCATGAGCCGGCAGAGCTATCTCAGAGCTGGTCCTAACATCAGGCAGAGGGTGTAGGTGAAGGAAGAGGGCCAGCAGCAGGCACTCACATTCACAATAGCCCATCAACCCCCACCCCAGGACAGAGTCAAAGCAGCAGGAAGGACTTCCTCTGACAAAGCTGCCCTTTGGAAGCAGAGGTGTGGGCATCTCATTCCATCTGAACTCTTGAGGCAAAAAGGCAAACTCTGAAGTCAGCTACACCACCCTGGACGCAAAGCACTGTAGGAATTGGGAGTTCTCTCCTCCCCTTCTGGCACTTTCCATGATGCCCTGGTTCAGCCACCCCCAGCCCAGGGCCACCCAGGATAACCAAGCCCTAGACCTTCAGCCTGTGCCCACCTGGTGGAGAAGGCATGGTTTCGCACCAGTTCTAGCACCTTCCCGGTGTTGTTGATGGCACCGTCCGTGATCAGGAAGAGAATCCGTGGGTGGCCTCGGTGCACTGGCTGCCGGATGATCCACTTGAGCGGGGAGAGGATATTGGTGCCACCCATGTCGGCCCGCATTCTCTGGATGTTATCACAGGCCATGGCCACGCTCTCCTGCAGGGAAGTGCCACAGGCAGGGAAGGTAGTCCCCAGGATCACCATATGGCTCTGAAACTCCAAGCCCCCTGGAGGATAAGCCCTTTGTTTCCCTAGATCTTAGTTGGGTCTCGCTGGATTGACTCATATTCCCAATTTCAACCCTGTCTGTGCACAGGAGGAATAGATGGCGACTCATTTGGGGTGATTCTGCCCAATAACACCCCCTACCAGTGCCCTAATGCTGTTGATGGTGTGTTCACTTACCTTTGTGCTTTCTTTGTTCCTCATTAAAAATATAAACACCCCTTAAAAGGTAGCACATCAAGCCCCAACTGCTCAGCACAAATGAGGTGTCCTTTTCTGATGAGCAAGGCAGGAGGTGTAGTGATATAAGAACATTACACTAGAAATCTCAAGACTTGAGTCCTGGCCTGCCTGGGATGCTAACTCCCTATGGTGCTTTGAGGAAATCAAAGTACCCCGACGTGGGCTTCAGATCCCCCTTCCCCTGGATCAATACTGTGAAACTCAACTGGCCAAGGACTGCTGTATCAGATGGATGTCACTGCAGCAGGAACAGATTCTCACTGGACATCAGATGTCCTGCTCCCGATTCACGAAGATGCTTTTTCAACCCCCATGATTGGGGTAACGGCATATAGCAAAAGTGTTGAAATGTATATGTCCCTTTTGAACCAACAGAACTAAGGATTTATCCTAAGGGAATCATTAAGGATGGGTACAAAGTCTTTGCTACAAAGATGACTGAATAGAAAAATAAATAGAAGCAATTTAAATGCCCAACTGTAGGGATCTAGTTAAGTAAGTCCCGATTTACCTGTGTAGTGAAATACTAGGCAGCCATTTACATTATGCTGCAGATTAATATTTACTGGCACGGAAATATGCTTATGATAGGCTGTTGTGTTGTGGCAGGTCTAATCCTATCTTTATTAAAAATGTGTGTAAATACATAGAACAAGGTCTGGCAGGCTTTATACTAAGCCTATAACAGTGGACTTTCTTTCTTCTTTTTTTTTTGTGATGTGATCATGGGAGATTTAAATTTTTTTCTTTTTGATTATCCAGATTTAGAAATTGTGGGACAATCAATATATAATTTTTAAAAAATATTTTAAAAACCCATAAAGTTATTTTTCACTCAAAAATGTTCTTCCTTCCTCTCTTCTCTCCCTCCCTTACTTTCTTTCTTCCTGTTCCTAGGTCTGGATAGGATATGCTCCAATTTTGAACATGCTGCTGGGGCCCCAGCCCTCTTGTTCTAAATTGTAGTTTGAACCTTGTGAGTTCTATTCTTAGCCCACCTCCCCACCTATTCACTCCACAATCCCCTTTCCATTCCCTCCTTTAGCTCAACCTTGCATGGGTCCATCGTTCTCTTGAAACAGAGGCTTCAGTGAGTGGCAGGCCTAGGATATATCTTATCTCCACCCCTTCCTTGTATCCCCTCTTTGTGCACACCTACACTTTGCCTAAAATATTCCTTATTTTATCAACATTTATTTATTTTTGGGACAGAGAGAGACAGAGCATGAATGGGGGACGGGCAGAGAGAGAGGGAGATACAGAATCGGAAACAGGCTCCAGGCTCTGAGCCATCAGCCCAGAGCCTGACGCGGGGCTCGAACTCACGGACTGCGAGATCGTGACCTGGCTGAAGTCGGACGCTTAACCGACTGCGCCACCCAGGCGCCCCAAAATATTCCTTATTTTAAAGAGGAGACAGGGTGCCTGGGTGGCTCAGTCAGTTGAGGGTCCAGCTCTTGATTTTGGCTCAGGTCATCTCAGGTCATGATCTCATGGTTGTGGGATTGAGCCCAGCATGGAGCTTGCTTGGGATTCTCTCTCTCTCTCTCTCTCTCTCTCTGCCCCTCTCCCACTCATGCACATGTGTGCATGATCTCTCTCTCTCTCTCTCTCTCTTAAAATAAATAAACTAAAAAAAAAAAAAAAAAAAAAAAAGAGATGTTAGAAACCAGCCTACCCAGAGATAGCCTCCCTGGTTCTCTGCTTGCGGGCATCACTGAGGTGCCACGTGAGGGATGGCTTCTGAGGCTGGCCTCAGGGTTACCTGCTCCTTCTTTTTCTTCTTTTCCTCTGCTCCTCACCACCCATCCACTCCTGGACCCAGCCCTTCCCCCTCCTTACCTCACTGTAGGTCTGGCTGGAAGGGAAGAGGGTCTTAAATGTGGATCCAAACCCAATGACATTGAAGAGGCAGGCCGGCATGAGGCTCTTAAGAGCCACCAGCATGGCATCCTGGCAGGCAAGAAAGGGATGTTCAGAATTCAGAAAGGAGCTACGACCTTTGCCACCACACACCAGTGTTCTCATCCCAGCCAGAAGCGGCCTCCAGGCAGGCCTTCCACCCCCCGCCTGCACCCAACATTGCCTTCTCCCTCAGATCTAGAAATTTGCTGACAGGGAGACCAGAGGCTGGACCAAAGCCATCATCATAAAACTTCTCACCCGTGTAGCAAGCCTGACTTCTCAAAGTCCTTCTATTATATTTGCCAGTTCCCTTTCACCTCCTGCTGACCCTGAGAGTTGGGGAGAGCAGAGAATATCCATTCCCTTCTGCAAAAACAAAATCAATGTCTAAGGGAGGCATGTGGCTGGGTCCAGGGCACACTGTTGATGGAACAGGCTTCTGGCTTTCATCCAGGGCCTTCTGCATCAGATGGGCCCCCTCCCCACTGTTAACTAGGGGACAAGTCTCTTAGGGACAGTCTCTTCAGTTCATATTTGTTAAATGCCAGGAGATACTTAACACACATTACTGTATGTAATCTTTGCAATAACCCTTTAGGCAGGCACAACATTATTCCCCTTTTATGCAAGAGAAAATTGAGGCACAGAGGGGTGCGATAAGTCATTGGTGAGCATTCTGACAATAGTGGAGTCAAAAACTCAAACATGTGTCACCTTGCCTCTGAAGTTTGTGAACAGTAGAGTCCTAACCTGCTTAACTAGACAACACCAGGAGACCTTGATGAAGGTCTGTTGAAATAAATAATGACAAAGAAGAAAGGTGGAGAGATGGTGGGGGCGGGGGATGATGATGATGATGATGTTGATAATGGTGATGATTATAGAACAGTGCAGTGGTAAATATCAAGCAATTACTATGTGCCAAATCCTGTGCTAAGCACTTTCTATTAATTATCTCACTTAATCTCTTTAACATGCATTACAGCACAGTGGTTAAGAAGATACATTTTGAAGTTAGATGTATGTTGGTTTAAATCTCACTTTTGCCCCATTACTAACTTGAACTTGGGTTAGTTATGTCCCTCCTCTAAGCCTCAGCCTGGCACTTAGTAAACATTCAGTAAATGGTTATTATTACCACCCCAATGAGAAACATATTAATAGCAATGCCTCTGTTTTACAGGTAAGAAAACTGAGGCTCAGGGGGACCTGGGTGGCTCAGTCATTTAAGCATCCAACTTTGGCTCAGGTCATGATCTCACAGTTTGTGAGTTTGAGCCCCACGTCAGGCTCTGTGCTGACAGTTCAGAGCCTGGAGCCTGCTTCGGATTCTGTGTCTCCCTCTCTCTCGGCCCCTCCCCCCACTCTCTCTTCCTCTTTTTCTCAAAAAGAAAAACATTAAAAAGAAAACTGAGGCTCAGAGGGTTAAGAAGTTGCTCTGGATTGCAAAACCTAAGACAGCTTTTAAAACATAGCTCTGAGATCCTTATTCATGTTGGCTCTGCCTTGGCACAGAGCTCAGAAATGAGGGGCTCTCTGTCACCCTCAAGGAGTTTATTGATGGCACCCCAGGGATCTCAGCTGACTTCACAGAGAGACAAACTGTTATATTCCAGAATCCAGAAGGAAGCACTTGCAAGTCTGTCTTGGCAACTTCCACAGCAATACAGCCTTGCAGGCACCACAGACCTGCAGCCCCTCTCCCATCCCCCTCCACAAACATCAAACATTAACATCAACCTTCACCATTCTCTCTGTCTCTTTTTGTTGCCTGTGTCAATACATTTTGTTTCTCTACAAAAGAAGTCAATATCTGCTTATTTTTTCATTAGCCACTAATGTATATTCCCGCTAGCGGGAGACTCTGCTGATCCATACAGACTGTCTCTGCTCACACCTATTAGAATTTTTAAAGCCATGTTTTTGGCATCGAGTGGCAGCTGAAGAATGAGACCAGCTGCAGGAAATTAAATTGGCTGAACTTTCCCCCTTGATGTGGCTGTTTGGATTTCTATTCTCTCTCACCTTCCTGAGCCCAGTTTTCCCTAAAATGTCTACCTAATGGCACACAGTTAATGCTCCAAGCAACCCCCCTATGGCCTCGTTGTCAGTGGGGAAAGGAGCATGTGCCTGAGTGATTTCTGTACCTTCTTCTAAAAGGGGCATGTGTAGCAGAATGGATTGTGCCAATGCAAAGCCATTTGTGGAGAGATGACCTTGAGCTCAGTGAGCTGAACTGGAAAAGAGAGCAGGGGAGACTCCAAAGGGGGAAAGGACTGAGACCAGAGTCAGAGGAAGTCATTGTCTGAAAAGTCTAGAGGGTAAAGTTTGGAAAGGTCTTTAGTTCAGGAAATAGGTTTCCACTCATAAACTGACTCCATTTAACTGGTAGTAACAGCCTGGACCACTGAGATGACAAGGGTGTAGAGAATGAGTCCAGGCTCAGCGTGGGAAAAAAATGCCATGGTCAATTATTGATGTCTGTCTGGCTTTAGGAGAGAGGAACAAAGGGATGTGTGACATATGTTTGCCCTCTCTGAATTAATCGTTCTTGCTCATTTTGCAGAAAGGATAAATGAATCCCAGAGTTGAGAAGCCACTTGTCCAAAGCCACATAGCAGGTCAGTGGCAGAAGTGATCCCAAAACCCAAGCATTGCTCTTTCTATTAAGCCATGCAGCAGAAATGACATAGAGAAGAGAGCTTTTCTCAGTAAAAGAGTATTCTAATACCCTACCAGCAACCTAAGGAAAATGAGCCCTGATCCAAGATATGGGAGGCTTTGACTTCCTCATTAGCCCTGTGGTGCTGGGGAGAACACCTAGCTTCTTGGGGACTCAGTTTCTTTACCCGGAAAATGGCAGGAAAAATGACTTAAATGCTAAGAGCTATCATAAGATCCCATGATACTTAAGAGTAACTGAAGAGATGTCTTAAAAACTGATACAGCTATGGAATGAAATACACATGGCCACACAGTCCTGGAGCATACTTCAGCAGAACTATGGACAGCTCCCCACTCTAATTCTTGCTTTTGATGGCAGACAAAGGTGGGGAGAAGGTGACAACTAGTCCTGTACCTCAGCGTCTAGAGGCCTCAAACAGGAGCTTGGGTCTCATACATGATTGCTCAGGCATACTTCAAGATTAAACCTAGTCATGGCAAGCCTGAGGAGATACCTGGCATCACAGATCCCATCTAACCCCTCCCCTCCTTGCCAATCCTGTTGCCCTGGGAACAAGAGTTTGCTCCAGAGACAAACTAGGGGGAGGGATGACATTTCAGGTGACAGCAGCAGAACTGTCTCTCTTCCTGTTCCCGCATCCTTCATTTCCTTGAACTATGAGCCTTTACCCAGTTCAATAAACAGCAACTGGGGGCTTTTTATGGGTAAGTACAGAGCGATGCTCCATGGGGAGAGATAGATGAGAAAGATCTGGTCCTTTCCCTTAATGAGTTCATAACTCCAGCAGAGGAGACATACCTCTCCACAATGAAAAATACAAAGGAGAGTTAGATAATGCCATAATCGAGGTGAATGATCTCCTGAAGGAGAGGAAACACTTCTGGATATGTGTGTGGGGGGGAAAGTTTATCACTCTTCTGTACTCCTTCAGAACTTCCCACTGCAGTGGGACCATGCTCCCAGCTATGACTGGTTAGCAGGGCTGCTCCCTCACTCGACTGTGAACGCCTTGAGGCCAGGAACTACATTTACAACCTGTTGTCTTTCCAGATGGCCAAGCATTGTACACAGTCCTTAATGGCTGAGGCCATGTGCAATGAATCTCTGATGTCAGGTGGTAGGAACAGACAGACATGAGTTTGATCTTAGACCACACTAGCTGTGTGACTTTGGGTAGGTTACTGAAATTTTCAGGATTGGCTTTCCCATTTGGAGAATGGTGACAAGAGGGCCAACCTCACGGGATTATTGTCTGGATTCAACACCACGCTGTGCATTAAGTGGCTGGTATTGTATCTGGCACATAAACCTGATGCTATGGGAGTTCCCTCCTCTCTTCTCTGTGCCTCTCTCCACTCAGTACCTGGTGAGATGTCTCAGCCCAAGCAGGCACTCAACAAAGGTTTGCAGAGTGCCAAGGAAAGCTATTGATGATGACTCTATCCCTTGGTAAATGGGCAACAGTTCTACCTCTGCTCATCCATTTCAGGGTTTTATTTGGGGAACAAGTTGAGTTTGGGTGTCTGTGTTCAAATGTATTTTAGAAAGTTGAGTTGTTCCTTTTAGTCCCGGAGTAATTTAGGAAAGTAGTTCAGGTGTGGAAGGAGGGCTGCTTGGAACAGAGAGTGCTGAGGAAGTGCTGAAGCCCTAAATCGCGGGGCATGGGTCCTCTTATAGGTACCTTGACACGGTGGATGTTGGTCCCACTCATGCTGCCACTCCGGTCAATGAGGAAGATAAACTCCCCATGGGTCTTTCTCAGGTTCGGCTGGACTGACTGGAGGTCGGGGCAGAAGTTGAGCATGATGACCGAATGGTGGAGGATGTCCTTGTGGAGACGCTTCCGGATGATTTCTGTCTGGAGAAGAAAGGAAAACTCTCTCACTTGAGCACTCAAGGCGTCCAGAGCTGCTCCTGGGGGCTCACGCTGGTCCCCCGTTACTCAACCAGGTTTTGTCAAGATCCCACTCATGCTCCGCACGAGAGACACTTCCAGGTCGACCATACCCGGTTCTTCTGTTTGCTAGACTTTCACAGTGGCAACAAACAGCAAGCATAGACTTTGGAGGCAGAAAGACCGGGGTTTAAATCCCAGCTCTCACCGTCCAGCTGTGTGATCTTGGGCATGTCCCTCCTCTGGGTCTGTTTCTTCATTTATAAAATGGGGCAAGTAGCATCCCCTTCTCAGGGTGGTTATGGGATGGACACGTGCAGGACCTCAGCTGAGAAGTGTGTCTCTGGCTTTCACCCCCAGCGTCTAAGCCACTCCCTCCGGCTCATCTTGGCTGTGAACTTGGTTTCCCTGGGTTTACCGCTTCTCTCCCTCTGATAACTTCCTACTCCGTCTTCAGATTTTACCTCTTTAGAATGCCTGCCCGCGTCTTCAGGGTGAACTGACTATTGCTTAATTTCCTCACGCATGGAATGAAGACAAGAGTACTGATCTCACGGAGTTATATGGACTAAATGCAATGCCCGTGAAGCCTGCTGGCAGCCTGGCGCAGAGCAAGTGTCTCTACACGGGAGCCACCATCACTGTATCTGCTGCTGTTTGTTGTGGGGGCCCAGGCGCTTCTCACATTGCGATGTTTCTGCTTACCTGGCTGCCTCCTCCTAGCTTGTATACTACTTGCAGGCAGGCCATACCTGAGTCTCTTTCCATCTTACCAGGGCTTACCTCAGAGCCCGGTAGAAAGATGGACTCATAAACATCAAAGGCGGGACAGCACCACACTTCTTTATCTTTCTGTGCGTTCTCTTCACTTGCCCTGGCACGCTGCTGCTGAACCCTGCTTCCAGACTCACCACGCACGCTGCGCCGAATCTCATTTCCTCCATCCTCGCCCTACCTCTCTCTCTCTCCTCACCCCCATTTCCTCTGTCTGCCTCTTCGTCTGACTGTGTCTGGTGCGCGTGCCTCTTTGTGTCTGTTTCTCAGTGTTTTCATTTCAGCCCCTTCCCCAACTCGGTAGGTGACATCATCACCCACCCAGGTGTGTTCACACTCAAGACCTAGGGCTTGTCCTTGGTTCCTCTCTTATCCTCCTCCCCCCGCCCCCACGGCTCGTCGTTCAGCAAGGCATTGTCAGCTCTGTCGCTGAGATGCGCTCTGAACTTGTCTTCTTGTCTCTGTCTCTACCCACACCCCCAGCCCAGTTTGGGACCGTACTGTCTCTAGTCTGGACCTTTAATGCCTCTGTCAACCACTCTTACCTCCCTGTGGTCTGTTCTCTACATAGAGCAGGGAGTGTGATCATCCTTGTCGTTCTACTGCTTACACCACAGCTTCCCCCATGCCTTGCACATGGTTATGAAGCCCCCCTAGTGCCTGACCCCTGCCTACCTGTCCCCGCCATCTTTGCCCACGACATTTCGGCAATTCCGGCCACCTGTTTCCCAGACGCGTCGCCCTTATTCTGCTTTCAGTTCTGTGCACGGTCTTCCGTTGTTCACCACTCACCAGGCCTCATTCTCAGACAGGCTTTCTCTAAACACCAGGCTAAGCAGCGCCCATGCTTATCACGCATTATATCCTATCGTTCTGCGGTATTTCTTTCTTGGTTCCCCAGCCCTCTCTGCCCCTGAACTTGCTCATTCGTTTACTTCTAGTCTGTGCTAGAATGTAAGCTCCATGAGAACAAGGACATGTCGTTTTTAGTGTCCTCCCAGTGCCTAGAACAGAGCCTGACATCTCCTGGGGGACATAGTGTTTGTTGAATAAATAAATGAGAAGTGAATCTGTGTGGGCACCTATGTGTGCATCTCTGAGTTGCTTTTTTTTTCTGTCTTCCAGTCTCTGTCTCTACTTGTCTCTGCTTCTCTCTGCATCTGTCTCTTGTACGTGGCATCTTCCTCTGTGTCATTTGCCCCCTCTTTGCTAAATCACAGCCTCTGACGGCTTGTCATACCCACTCTTCATGATTGATGTTCACCTTCTGGATGCCTGCCTCCCTCCTCCGTGAGGGATCACGCTCTCCCTCCCACGTGGAGCTCCCTTTGCCAAAGGCCACTGCCCAGCCTGGCTTTCCGGAAGACAGAGCCCAAGGCAGCAACAGCCTCATCTGCCAGTGACAGGAGCCCCTTCTGGGAACCTGAGTTTTGCCTCTCAGCGAGGTGGCGTGGGGACCCCGGCTCAGGATTCACCAATGTCTCCTCCTGCTGCCTTTATCCAATTGCAATAAACTCATCACTTCTTAGTGGCTCTGGGTGATCCCCTGTCATCCCCGGAGCTCACAAGAATACAGGGTACTTGCATAACCAACCCAAGGTGGCAAATTCTCATTTGCTTCCACCCTCCCGGGGCTAATTGATTTAATCTTGGCAGGCAGAGGAGCCCCGGGCCTGGGAGACCCACTGCCCCCACTGCTGCCCACATGCTACAGTCCTCAGAGCTCCGGGACACCCCCACTCTGAGAACCTGGCCCCAGCCTCTTTTCCGAACTGATTCATCTGGGCGAGGGAGCCCCTCTGGGAAGGCAGATGTTCCCAGTGGGGTCCCCAACATGCGACGACAGGGGCAGTGAGCTACTGACCCTTTCCTTTCGCCATCCCTCCTGCCCCCCACCAAGCAGGCCCTGCCAGGGGGATGTCTGCTGAAGGGGTTGGCACGAGCAGGGAAGGGTCTACATATTCCCATGCCCTCCCCCTCTGCCATGGTCCTCTGCCAGTCAGGGAGGGGCTCTTAGATCCAGCCAAGCTGCCCCCACAGGGTTGACTCTGAGTCCTTAACCTCATGTCACCAAAGCCAACGGTCTTCCCTTCCTCTCAGCTGAGTGGTTCTTCTTGGGTGCTAAACCTCAGCGTTCTCGTCTAAAATGGGGATACCAGAAAAAGAAGCATGCCATCGTCCTTGCACCTGCCTTGGCATTCAGGGCCCGGCTTGGTGTGCAGAGCCACGAACAGGAGAGGCTGCTGGCTCAGCCTCCTACCAGCCTTCCCCAGCCCCCCCCCCCACCCCCTGCTGAGGCCTTCTCACACTGACACTTCATGGGGGGAGGGGGAGGGCCAAGAAAGGGTCTCCTTCCGGCTTTCTCTGCTCTGCCTTTATTCTTTAGGTAATAGTTGCAAGGATCTCAGAGGAAGGAAGAGCAGGAGACCCATTCAGCAGATGGGAAAATGGAGGCCCAGGGGTAAAGGTGGGACTGAGAGGGCACCTGGGGGCTCCTTGGGATGAAGCGACCTGGAGAAGACCAAGGTTGTTTCTGCCACCAGCCTAGAACGTCGCCTGGCTTAGGCACCTCGGTGGCATTAGGAGAAGGTGGGCTGGCAGGAGGCAGGAAGACAGGGTGCCTGCCGGGTGACGGGGAGACAGAGTGACGGCTGCATCTGGACGTCCATGTCCCAGCAGCACCCCAGCCACAGGTGGAAACAGTGATCAGGATGTGCCAGCAGCGTGCTGAGGGAGGGACCCGGGCAAGCCACCCTCTTCCCCTGCTCAGCATCCTCATGGGTCCTCTGATGACTGAGCCCCCGATGTCACCCCAGTTCTGCCGCCGCCGACTTGGCTCCAGCCACACGCACCTGTCTCTCTGCACTGCTGTCCTTCTTCATCCCTTTAATGAAATCCGTTCTTCCCTTCAAGTGCTGCTCAAACTCTCCCAGGGTCATGTCCCCTTTCTCCATCAGGACGTGGGGCATGTGGGGCTCTGCAGAGATGAGATCAACTCTTGGCACTTGTCCGAGTGGGAGGGCAAGGCCAGGGGCCTTGGTTTAGGAGGAAGATCTTCATGGAGGGGGAGGACTCCCAATGTGGGGAGGGGGAGGGACCCCCTGGCTGCCTGGAGTGGCGTGGGCCTCGGGAAGACTCCTTCTCTGCCAGGCAGGGGAGCCTAGTGGTCATGGAGAACTCACACACTTCTCTGGGCCTCAGTTTACCCATCTATAAAATGGGGGTGAGACTGGGCTCTGATTTTTTCAGATCCTGACATTTTATGAAGCTTTCAAGAGACAAAGGAATTGTTCTCTGAGGGTTCAGAGCTGCGAGGGTCTCCCTGAGCTTGGGATTTCAAAGGTTACCTGCTCAGCTGGCCTGGAGGCCAAGTTCCCCATTGGGTGGATGAGACCCCCAGGCCCTCTGGAGCTAGAATCCGGGCAGGAGGCACTCAATTCCGCCAACTAGAGTCAGGTTTCCAGGAGCCACTATTGCTGGTTTCCTCTCTGCTGCCCGCCCCCCACCCCCTCCCGGGCTGGCCTCGTATCTCTGCCCCACAGGATCAGCACCTCCTCCCTCCCACAGGCCTCCCAGGGGCCCCGCCTGGTGCGTAGTACCACTGGGGTGGATGAGGATCTCCACCGGCCGGTCGAAGGTGTGCCTGTTGGCCAAGGTGATAATGATGCTCTTGGCCGAGCGTGCAGATGGGGCAGCATCAGCTCGGATCTCGTGGGTGGGACTCTCCACCCCTGAGTGGCACAGAAACATGGAATAAGCTCAGGAGTCTCAGGAGAAATAGGGGCTCCGTTGGGGACAGGAAGACCCGTGTCAGAGATGAGGGGCTCCTGACCTGCTGTGCAACCATGGACAGGCCTCCTCAATTCCCCCATCTGCAAAATGGGGGCTAAGACTGGCGATGTCTGTGGCCCTTCCTGCCCTGACCTCAGGATCCACTGGGGTCAAAGGGTGGCTTCCTCATAGTGCACATAAAGAAAGCAAGAGCTCAAGGCTCGATGGCTGGGCACTCTGTAAATGCCATCATGCTGCTCTGGGAGAACACTCATTGACAAGAAACTGCGTCCTCATGTCCCTTTAAAACCTTGAGTGGGTTGGGGAGGGGAGCCATCAGAACAATAGTCCCCAACTCTGGTTGCATGTTAGAATCGTCTGGGAGCTCTTAAATATTCCAGTGTTCAGGACACAGCCCAGACCACTGTCATCAGCAGCTCTGGGTGGGATCTGGATGGTGGGATCTGAAAACTCCCCAGCCGATTTGACTATGCAAGGGAGCCATTGAGGTGGGCATGGGGGCAGCCTTGAAACCCGTCGTTGGGAGGGGCTCATCTTTGGGCCACACGTTGGGGAGCAGGAAGTGGGGGTCCACGAAGCTCCATGTGCTTCTGGGCGGGTCAGCTTCCCTGCCTTCCCCCTCCTCTCTATCCCTGGCAGCTTTCTGCTGGAAGCCCTCCCCACCTCCAGGCCTCAGGTCTTTCCGGCCCCGATCCAGGTCTGGGTGGCCCTCTCTCACCTGCGAGCAGGCACGGCCCGCGAATCTCCAGCTGGAAGTTGAACTCGTATTCCATGGGGTTGGACACATCGGTGTCCAGGAGAGTTGCCAGGCACAGCTTGTTCCAGGAGTCCAGGGCCCGGGTGCCGAAGCAATGCTTGTCTTTGCTGGGGAGGTGGCCGAAAGGAGGAGGAGGTGGCAGGAAGGAAGGAAGGAAGGAAGAAGGAAAGAAGGAAGCGGCAGGAAAACAGAAGAAGACGGTGAGTCCCAAGCGGCCTCGGCATTCCCTGCAGCCCAGCCCGAAAGGGGGCTGAGGAGCCTCCTCCCAGCCCACACCCTTACTCGGCCATGGGATCTGACCCCAGGGAGAGCCTGGACTCCGACATGAGACCCGACGACTCACGGTGGATGGGCCAGGCGCCAGGCCTGGTGCCCCAAAGCATTGGCACCTGTCGTTCTCACCACCTCCCGTAGAAGAGGCATCAGGGCCCCCAGGACCCCCATTTCCCATATGGGAAAACAGAGGCTCAGCAAGATGTAGCAGCTAGCCTAAGTTCCCACAACTAGCACTTGGCAGAGAGCGTGTCCTCGCCGGGTGAGTCTGGCTCCACGCTGAGGACATTCACACAACATCACACAATGTCTCGGATCCCTGCTCTTCCTTGTGAGCCGGGGGCGCCTTGCCCAAGCCGCTTCTCCAAGTCTGGGTTTTCCATCCATTAAATGTGGATAATAATGACAGAGAGTTGCTCAGTGAGTCACCTGCTGAAGGCTCAAGTTCCCAGGCTCTCTTTCTGGGTCATCCCCCACCCTGTCTTTGACCCTACTGTATCCCCCACCCCTCAGGGTCACACCCTCTAAGGTCTTTGTTCTACGTGCTTAATCTGCAGGTCTCCTTGTAAAGCACCCTGTGGGGTGTGTGTGTGTGTGTGTGTGTGTGGCCCATCACTTCCCTTGTTTTGCTCACTGCTGTTTTTTTAAGCTCTGTCCAGGTGCGCTGTGCAAACCAGTCTTTGCTGGGACGCGTGTCACCTGGGGGCATCTATTATATTGTACTTCTTCTCCCTGCCTCCCTGGGTTAACAGATAACACAGCAGGTCTGCATCCCTTTTGTGGACTTAGGAAACAATGTCTCTGGGGTTCGTGGGTCAAAGGACAGCCGCTGTGTTTCACCAGATTGCTTTCCAGGCTGCAAAGTTTCCATTTCTGCCAGCAATGGACAGGAATCTCCTCCTCTCGGCACCCTCACTAACCCTTGGTATTATTATCTGTTATTCTTATTTTTTCTCGTGTCACTCTGTGCGCACAGCTCCGAGGTTCCTGGGGATTTGATGCAGGCTGCTCCTGAGAGCATGTTTTACTCTGCCTGCTGGAACGGGCAGGGATAAGCTTCTCAGGGCCTCCTGGGCCCCTTGTTCTTCCATCCACCGAGGTCTTGAGTGTCCCCAGCTCCGGTAGGCCCCGTGTCTCAAACACAGAAGACTTGGGGCCGATGTCAGCACGTACAAAGACAGCACACAAGCTGGTGTTCCTGGTCTGAGACTGGCTGGTGCCTCAAGTTTCTGTGCTGTGACAACAGGTGTCCTCACTTAGGCTTCAAGACCTTATACAGTCTGACTCCCCATCATCCCTCTGACCTGTCTCGCACTCTGCTAGATGTTTTAGCCTTCCGGCTGCTCCTCCAACACATCATGCCCGCTGCTGCCTCAGGGCCTTTGCACTTACCCCTCCCGCTGCCCTCTGCACAGAATGTTCTTCCTCCAGCATATCTCCACCCTCCCTTTCTTCAGATCATGCAAATGTTGCCTAAGCTGTCCTTTCTAGCTAAAATAGCACCCAGTCTATCCTCCCTAGCCTCTACAGCATTTAGCTTCATAGAACTTGCCTAACATATTACATGTGATGGGCTTATTTCTTTATTAACTGTCTGCCCCCCCCCCCTTCTGCTGTCAGAATGCCAACCCCATGAGGACAGCGACCTTGTCTGTCTGGTTTACTGCTGTATATTCCCCGCACGCAGAACGGTGCCTGGCACACAGTAGGTGTTTAATTACTGTTCATGTAGTGACTGAAAATTACACTCGAGGCTCACTCCACATGGGAAGCTGCCATAACCCTCCCCCTGGCTCAGCCTGAGGTCAGCATTTCAAAGGTGGCATCTAGACATTTGCTGACACTGCTGTCTGTGTCCCGATGGGCACGTGTTCCCGGCTGTCCCGGAGTCTTACCAGGGTGTGTATGAAAGTCCTGGATGGATATGGTACATCTTCACGGATTTCAACTTGGCCCAAACGTTTGAGACAAGACTTGGGGGGGGGGGGCGGAGTTAAGCAGTTCAACTGGTCATTAATTGTAAGTGTTATTTTTATGCCAGAGTAGCACAAAGACGCTATGGCATAGATTTTAAAAATTCACATGTGAATGATAAAATGCAAGACCTCCAAAGACATCTGAATGCTGCAGGCTGCTTGGCTGCTTGACCGTGGCCTCCTCTCTCCCTGCATGGGAAATGCTCACCCGCCTCAGTCCCCATGGGGTCGGGGGGGAAGGGGGGAGCCCCAATTTCAGCAGCAGGTGCCTCAGGCTGTGACCCACCTTCTTTTCCTGTTTGGGGGGGGGCACAGCAGAGCACAGAGAAACCCTCTTGTCCTGGGCTTGTAGTTTTCCCAGTCCCACCTTCCTAAAACCCCTATTACTGGCTTTTTGTTGCTTTTGGAAGAAATCCAAAGTCAGCCAGGTCTACAGGGTGTCCTAAGTGTCTATAGCCTCATTTCGTGTCACCCGTGCTTCAGTTCTCTGGGGTCTGTCCTTGCTACCTCAGGGCCTTTGCCCCTGCTGTTCTCACCTGCAGCAGCTCTCCTCTCAGTGCCCACCTCCCTCTCATCGCTCAGCTCCCAGCTGAAATATTGGTCTCCGGTCCCTGGAGAAGCCTGGCCTGGCCCCTGGCCTTCCAGGGCGGGTTCCTCTTTCATACCGTCGGCCCTGTCATTGCACTTTTCACATCATTAATTATGCATGCAATACAGAAGCAATTACCTACGCATCCGTTACATTATTAGTTGGATAATGATCTCTCCCCCTCAGTCCCAAAAAGGAAGGAGCCATGTTGGTTGGGCGCCCTCTGTATCCCTGACACCGTCTGTCTAGCACTACTAGGGTGCTAAGAAAATGCCTCGAGTGCATTAAAAAATAAAGCCTGGAAATTCGAATCCCAAGCTGTCCAAATACCTGAGCTTCCGGCCAGTAGCAGCACGGGGCATTTCAAGGGAGATTATTTAAAAAAAAATTTTTTTTTTAAATGTTTATTTATTTTTGAGAGAGAGAGAGAGAGAGAGAGAGAGTGTGAGTGGGGGAGGGGCAGAGAGAGAGGGAGACACAGAATCCCAAGCAGGCTCCAGGCTCCGAGCTGTCGGCACAGGGCCCGTCGCGGGGCTCAAACTCACAGACTGCGAGATCGTGACCTGAGCCGAAGTCGGATGCTCCACCCACTGAGCCACCCAGGCGCCCCTCAGGGAGATTCTTAAGCGAGCAGAAGGGAGCAATTATTCGGGTGGTGGCTACTGTACCACCAAGTGTCGTCCTCTCTCCTCTCTCCCCTGCCCCACACTCCCCTGCCTTCATCCGCAGCCTCCTTGCTGCCACCCGAGACTCCGCCCTGGGCTGGGCAGGGCTCCTTACCCTTGGGCCTGTTGGCTGGAGGGGCCAGCGCTCTCGGTGCAGAACTGAGGCACGGTCGGGGCGCAGACAGCAGGCAGCAGGACCCGCACAGCCCCGCTGGGCAGTGTGGGGAGCTCCGAGGACGTGCTGACGAAGATGGTGACGTTCTCCATGGGGACAATGGTCCCCAGGTTGACCACGAACAGGACCCGCTCCAAATCCTCATCCAAAGCCACCTTCCCCGGCGTGCAGGAATGAGGGATGACGGAAACCCCCTCTTGCAGAGTGGTCCCTAAGTGACAGGCCTGGAGTCAGCAGCTATGCACGTATTATCTCTAGTCCCCTCGAAGTGGGGTAGGTTTAAGAGCTCATTTTGCTGATGGGAATATTGAAGCTTAGTGGCGGGGGTGGGGGTGGGGGTGGGGGTGGGGGTGGGGGGTGGGGGTGGGAGGGGTGCAACTCGCCCAAGTTACTAGGCAAATAACTAACTCGTTGGCCCGGGATCTGAACCCACGTGGGTCCGAGGCCAGGCTGGAGTACTTCCCACTGGCACCCTGCTGGGAGTGGGGGGCTGGGACCCACACAACCTGGACAGAGGCCATGCCCCCATCCGCAGACCCTGCTTCCCCTCAAAGAACCACATTTAAGTATCCCCCCACCTTTGGGGCAGATGCCTTTGTTCATGTCTATTGCTGTTGTCTGAGAGGCCCGTTCCCTCGCCCCTACTTGGCCAGCCTCACGCAGCCACCAGCCCCTCCACAAAAGCCTCTCTGGTCCCCAGTCGGACCCTCCTTCCCTCCTCTGACATTACGCAGACCCCTTCTGGCACAGCTGCCTTCCACCTCCTGTTGCGGCTCCCCCGATGCGTGTACAGCTTTTCGTCCAGACTGTGAGCAGCCCTAACAACTTGGAGGCAGCTTGGTGTCTTGCCCACAGTGGGTGCTCATTCGAAGATTCTTGACTGTCTTAATGATCAGGTGAACAAATGTCACTTTGATCACAGATCCAATGGTAAGAGTCTCTTATGTCACATGATCCTTGGTCTGACTTCAAATCCTGACTTGTCACTAACATGCTGTGTGAACTTGGGCTGAGACAAGTTTAAGTGAGACACTGCATGTAGAGGGCTCACCCCAGGGCTTCCTCTCAGTACATGTTGGGGATGGCTTTCCTTTCCTTTCCTCTCTGGGATTCCTTCCTGGTCTTACTCTCCCACCAGCTCAGACTGCATCTGGGCACCTGTGTGTTTCATATGTCTCCTTGGTGGTCATGGCCATCGATAGACCCCAGACCTGCCACCCAGCCACCCCAGGGATCCCCCTTTTCTGCACCACCCGGCCTGGGTGTTGCCTGAAGAATATATTCACGGCCTTAACTTCCTCTGAGGTCCTGGGCCATGCTGCGAGGTTACCACACTCATGCTGTCCCCTCAGATGGCACAGGGAGGCTGTGTGGGCCCTCTCTGTGCCTCAGTATCCTCAGTAGCAGGCATCCGCAGCCATGATTTGGGTACTTACTCTGTACCAGAGACTGCCATCTCCACAATCACGTCTCTGTTCGGCTTTGGATGCGTACGATTATTTGTTCCATTTTACGGATGAAGTGTAATTTTTTCTTTAAGCCCATACCATTTGCAACAGGATGGGGAGTCAAACCCTGGTGTGATTCACTCCACAACCTCTGAGCTTAATGGACACGCTGTTCTGCTCTATAGAGGCAACTTAGCAATGCTTTTGTCGCCTCCTTTGATCCTCACCCTGCTTTTGAGGTGAGAGAACAGGAATGAGGTTCAGAGAAGTAAATTATTAGCCTGAGGGCACACAGGATTCCTGACTCCTAGTTTAGTGCTCTCTCTACCCTATCCCACTGTTGTCCTTTCAGACTGCTTGAGACCCCAGCCAGACCCAGGCCCTGCCACGGCCTTTCCGTCCTCCTCACCTGTGACATTTGTGGCTCGGATGCGGGTGCCATCAAAGTGGCTGCTCTCCATCTTGGCTTTGTCCTTGATCTGTACTGTCACGACACGGTCGGCAATGACTGCCTCAAAGCCGATCACTGTGGTGTATTCATCCAGTGGGTACACAAAGAGGCCTGCCAGGGAAGGGCCCAGCATCACGGAGGGTCCCCGCCCCACCCTGCATCAGCATCACGGAGGGTCCCAGCCCCACCCTGCATCAGCATCACGGAGGGTCCCAGCCCCACCTTGCATCAGCATCACGGAGGGCACCCAAGCCTTTGACCTGCCAGATCCATGGTTGGTTCTCACTGTCACAGAGAGGGTGCCAGAGGGCTCTGGCTGGGACCTTGTGGCTCTGGAGCCAGCAGGCAAGTGCAGCAGAGGAACTGTGGGAACAGTGGGGCGACTGGAAAAGGGACATCTGCTCCCCTGTCCCAGCTGACTGTGCAGGCACATGAGACCCATGTGGCCAGGGCTTTTGAGTTTTCAAGACACAGTGGAAATCTGGATTTTTATGTGACCTATTCTGCATGCTGGGACATTGGAGGAAGAAGAACCTTAGAACTAAGGTTCTAATCCAGTCCCTACCACCTCTCCTCGCCTGGTGATTTTGGATAAGACACTTAGCTTCTCTAAGCCTCCCAGCCCCATCTGTAAAATGGGCTCAGTAGAGCCAAACTCATGAGGTTGTCATGCAAATGGAAAAAGTAGCCACCATTTATTGAGCTATGTGCCCCAGAGTGTGTGCCCCGTGTGTTTAGACCTTAGTGCCTCCCAGACTCTAAGAGCACATGAGTCACCTTGGGGGTCTTGTTAAAAGGCAGATTCTGATTCAGTAGAGGGATCAAGGCTCTATCTCATTTAACGTGGCCACGAACACCAGGGCGGCTCAATGCCTGGCTGATGGTGAGCCCACCCCGGCTCCCATCCCTCTGAGCCTCAGTTTCCTCATCTACGAAATGGGCAGAGGCTGGTTCTTCCCGCATGCGGCATGCCAAAGGACCATCCTGACATTGGCCCGTCGTTTAGTCTCCTGGGTCCCCAGCAAGTTCTGTTTTGTCACCCTCTGGAGATTTTCCTAAACAGATGACCAGGGTGAGCCACGCCTAAGAGTGGGAGCTCCTGGGTTTGCATGGCGTCTTGACGACTCTCCTGCTGTGGGGCTCCCTGAGAAAGTTGGGTCTGGCCATTTGATGCGGGTGGGCACGCCCATGTGGGACACAGGCAGTCCTGGGACAGCTGGTGGGGGCTGAGCCCAAAGCCCGACCTGATTTGCTACTGGCTCTGAGGCCTCTGGGGGCAGAAATGCCATTCTTATTTCTCAGATGGGGAAACCGAGACTCGGAGAAGTTACATGACTTGCCCTACATCCATCCGCTTGTGTGTGTCAAAATGAGGAAAACACGTTGAGAGCAGGGTGGCCCTGGGGCAGCCGTAACAGGGGTCCTCACCTTGAAAGGGCTGGGCTTCCAGGTTGCCATAGGTGAGAGAGGCCGTCAGCCCCAGGGCGTAGCCACTGACGAAGGAGGTGACATCGGAGGCGGTGAGGGGCAGGGCTGCCCCTGTGAGCTGGTTCAGCAGCCCAGGCATCCCGCTGGCTACTCAGCCTTCAGACCCTGCAAGAGAGACAGGAAGGACAGGAAGTGGGGAAACCCCACCCCCATCCCTTCCCAAACCAGTTCTCTACTTCAGCCCCCACAGGCGGCCAGCACACTGTTCTCTCCATGTTCCCCACACTCTTCCCGGGTAGTGACCCCTGCTATCTCTCAAGCACCCCTGAGAGAAGTGGGAATTTCATTTCCCTCCATGTCACAGCAGGGAAACTGAGGCCTGAAGACAGGTGACCCACTTGGGCTTACTCAGCGAGATGGGGCACAATCGGGGCTGGAGTCCAAGCAGGCTCATGGCCAAGCTGGAATCCTCCCCGGCAGACGGTGCTCCCCTAACTCTGGATGGGAGTCTGGGGCCTTGGGCTCTGACCCCATCCCTATGTCAGTCCCATAATCTCTGAGCTGAGGCTGCTTCCTGTGCAGCATGAGGGAACTGAAATCGCTCACCGCATCCCTCCTTCTCTGATTTCAGGGGGCGTCTGAAATGAATCTGCCCAGCACCAGCAGCCCGGGGTTGTGAGGGGAGTGAGGAGCACCCCCAAAAGAGCTCAGGTGAAAGGGGCCACCATCCCTCCAGGTGTGCAGGTCAAAAGCCTGGGAGTGATTCCTGGCACCTCTTTTTCAGCAACCCCCATCCCCAGGCCATGGCCAAGGCTTGTGATTTACCTCTGGAAAAGCAGTGGCATCCATCGTGCCTTCCCCTCCCTGACACCTGCACCCTCATTCCAGCCACCACCGCGTCTGTCTGGACCGAGGTGCCCCATTGGCCTCTTGAATCTGCTGTCACCGCCCCCTCCAGCCATTTCTCTACTCAGTGGCCATGTCCCCATAGCAAAGCACCAGTTGGTTTGGTCTCTTTCCCCCACCACCCTGCTCCTGGGGCAGAGACCGAAACCCTTAAGCCTGCCTAGGGCCTGTGCAGTCTGGCCCTGCCGGCCTCTCCCGCTGGTCAGTCACCACGTCCGCACCCAGCCTTTGGGACTCTCCCAGGCTTCCAGTCCATTCCTCAGAGGTATCCTGTGACCTCCCACCTTTGTTCTGCTGTTCACCCCCTGGAAGGTTCACCCCACCACCCACTTTAAACTAGTAACCTCCTGGGGCACTTGGGTGGCTCAGTCAGTTAAGCCTCTGACTTCGGCTCGGGTCAAGATCTTGCAGTCTGTGGGTTTGAGCCCCGCCTTGGGCTTGGAGCCTGGAGCCTTCTTGGAATTGTGTCTCCCTCTCCCTCTGCCCCTCTCTCCCTCTCTCAAAAATAAATAAACATTAAAAAAATTAAAAAAAAAAAAAAAACTAGTCACCTCCTTCTTGTCCTTCAGTGTCAATGGAGGGTTGCCCCGCAGGGAAGTGACACCACCTGTGCCCAGAGTCCTTCATTCGTCTGCCTCCGCAGAGACAAGTCTCTTTCCGTGAGAGCAAATGTATTCATTTGCAGGGATACATTTTGTTGTGTGAGGTTATTTTGTTGCTGTCTGTCATCCCATTTACAGTGTGTGCTCCTGGAGGGATAGGCCGTGTCTCTTTGTTCTTCCTATTGTACCCTCAGTGCTGATTAAACCGATATGAGAACGGATGACTGTCGTCACTCCATCGCGAAGGACCGAGCACTTCACGGGGCAATGATGTGTCCATTATCTACTGGGCTCCCAGGACCCTCCTGGGTAATCCCTGGGCTTGAAGGGTGGGGTGGAAACGGGAAGTGCCAGAAGCCGAGCTCTCCAACCAGCCTGACGACAGGGCCCGGGCGGTGGACGGATCGGGACTGCACGGTGGCCCGCTGACAGTGAAGCTTCTTGTCCTCCCGCTTTTATGTAATTTGGCCTTAAATAAAAGAACCTGGGGAATTGTCTGTTGGGGAATTGCCCTCGACAGGCCCCCTGGGAAAAGAACTACTGGGGAAAGAAAATAAGGTTCCGCAAGGAAATTGCACGGCCCTACATTTAACCCTTGCCACCCCCTGTAAAGACTCCTCTACCTAAAGGAAGGATAGCCCCATATATCTCCCAGCCAAGGAGAGACAAATGGAGTTGAAAGCCCCACTCCGGCAACAAAGGAGCATATCTATGGGCACAAATTACTCCAACCCCTAGGCCCACTTGGCCCCCAGGAGGCATTCCAGATGATGATTGAACCTAGTTGGTTAAGGTGCAGAATGGTTCATAAGTTCCTAGGTGCATGGTCTCTCTGAGAACGCCCTAAGGCGTGGGTTCCTAAGGCCCTCTTGGCCCCCTCCTGGCACCTCAGACCGAGGCGAACACTTTTGTTCCTCAAACCACAAGTGGTTCAGGGAAACAACTAAGAGGTCATGTCCCTGTAACTGTCCCACTTGAGATGTTGAGAGACAGATGACCTTTCATGAAAACAGCAAAGCAAATGCTTTATAGATTACAGATAAATGTAGATACGTCATGAAAATAATGTAAGAAATTAATCAATAAGCAAAGGGCAGGAGGGAGCGTTATGAGAAAATAACCATGTTATTCCTTAAAGGGTGATTACACACAGGGACATTTTAGAATTAGGTAAAGCCCAGAAAACATAGATGACGCACGCTACAAGGAAATTGCTAGCAAACATAATGCCACGTTTGCCACGATAAAGCGGCCAGTCCAACACACTGCTGTGGTCTGTGTCCACTTTTATTTTTGTTTTATTTTATTTTCACTTTTTCGCCGACGCCGTTCATCCTTTGGGAACCCCTGGACCTGCAGGAGCTGGACTCCGGCAGGGAAGCAAAGTCAAAGGGTGGGGAATACACATTTGAGGTCAAGTTCAAGGCAGGTTTTCCTCCATGTGGAGCGCGAGCCAAGCAAAGCCCGATCAACGCGTGCTACTGCGCTGCCTTTTCCCAAGGAAGGGAAGTCTTCCCCTGCAAGCCTTCCTCATGGCCCTGCGTGGCTCCTCCGGGGCTCCCGCCCTCTCTGCCCCACAGCAGCGTCTTTATAATTATGTTCTCTCTTGTGGTTCTGGCCCAGACGCCTCTCAGCCCTGCCTTATCGAGGCAGGCTGACTGACGGCAGGAGGCAGATAAGGAGCCAGGAGGGAGCTGCTGGACCCCCAGCCACCCTCTCTCAGGAATGTTCTCTGTCCTGGTGGCCTGAGCAAAGCCTCGCCACTCCCAGGGGTAGAACAAGGTGGCGGAGTTCATTTCCTGAGCCGTCTCAGCTGCCACCCACACTCCCTCCCTCCTCCTCCTCAGCCCGGTTCCCTCCTGGCCAGAATACTTGGACTTCAGCTTCCGTCCATCCTGGGGTGGAGTTTGGCCAAGGACATCTTCCCACACAGTCCCTGGTGCCCGTCCCGGGGGCACCTTGCCCTGGAAGGGAGGCTTGGATGACAGTGATGGTGATAACAGGGGACAGACTCACTCAGAACTCACCCCTTTAACAATATCAATACCTTCTCTTCTCAGGAAGAGAGAGCTTGAGATTCCTTGGGGCCTAAACAATGCATATTTTTCATGAATTCATCCAGCATTAATAAGCACTTGTTGTATTCAAGGCCCCGAATTAGCCACTGGGGGCACATGAGACACAGCTCTGTCCTTAAGGAGCTTAGATTCCCACGATTCAGTGCTTACGAACAACACCCAGGGCTCGTCCCAACAAGTGGAATCTGCTCCCGAAGCCAAGAGCACACTGTATACACCGTATGTTAGCTAAACTTGATGATAAATTATATTAGGAAAAAAACAAAATAAAAAATAATTACAATTGTGAAAAAAAAGGAGCTTAGAATCTCGTGGCGGGGAGATCTGTCAAACATCGAAATTGCTGGGCACGTACATCATTCAATCCTCAGAGCCATGTAGGAGGTACATTGCTGTTCTGCAGATGAGGACACTGTGGCCTGAAGAGAGATGTGCTTGCTTCTGCACATGAGTTGGGGGGGGGGGGGGCCTGGAGAGGCAATCCTCCCAATCTGGGCCTCGAGTGACCGCCAGGTCATAGGACACATCCGGGGTATGGGAGGTTCCCGGTGTGACGGTTGAACACCAAGACTGTTTCTTGGTGGTCTAGAACCTGTAAATCTCCAGTGATCCCTGTCCTTCGGGCAGGCCTCTCTGGAGCCAGACAAGCCTAGACGTGACTCCTGGTGCATAACCGACTGCTACCCTGCCCCAAGTGGGTGCCTTTTATTCCCTGGATGCCAGCTCCCTCATCTGCAAAACCAGGCGAGCAGAGGGGCCCCTGGCTGGCACCTCACCAGCACCATGAAGATTACATTGAGTAATGTATGAAAAGTACCCAGTACCATGCCTGGCACATACTAGGTGCTCAATAAATATTTATGCAGGGAAATGAATGAATGAACGTCGGCTGCTTCCCAAGGACACGAACTTTCAGTGATCACCCAGGTGCCGGGGAGACCGTGGGAGACAAGCCAGGTGTGAGACATAAATTAATGGGAGAGACACATATTAAATAAAGCTGCAAGCCAACAGACTCACAATCTGACCCCTTCTTGTCGCCTTCCCCTGCTGCCACCTTCTCGTAGTCCAACAGTCTATCCCCAGTGGAGCAGACAGAGTGATGCCTTGAAGCCGTGATCCAGTCACGTGACTCGATGGCACAGCCCTCTTGACGGCTCCCCGCATGCCTCCAGGCCCCCCAGGCCTGCTTCCTTCTTCCCATTGAAGACATGACGTCCTTCCAGCTCTGCTCCTGGCTTTGCTCTTTTGCAACGGCTGTTCCACACCCAGGAATGCTTTCCCTTAGGCATTCTCGTGGCTCGTTCCTTCGCTCTTTCAAGTCTTTGCTCAAAGGGGACTTGTTCGTGGAAGCTTACCCTTAGACTGGCGACCTGTTCGTCCATCTTCACGTTCAATCCCTCAACCTACGTTTCATTTATATTTCCCGTAGCATGCACCACTATAATACGATGTAATACAATCTGTGCATTACGTTTGCTGCTTATAATCTACTTCCCCTGCACAAAGGCAAGGATTGGGGTCTGTTTTTCTCACTGATATATCCCAAGTGTCTTGAATAGTGCTTGCACCAATGGTAGGTGGTGAATAAATATTTGTTGAATGGATCAATCAACACGTAGTCATAATGTCAGGCTGGCCATTTCGGGGTTCCTCAGCTCTCCCAGCTGAGGGAGAGATGTCTTCTGACCACCAGGCCCAGAGCAGCACCTCAGAGAAGATATTGATGCTAAATCCATTAGACTCTCATCTCAGTGTTTATATCAGGGCCCCAGATACACCCTCGTTGGCACCAAGGTCCTGCCATTTTGGAGCTCACCCATCGGTCCATAGTGGACGCTGCTATCCTGTGTCCCTGAGCCAGCCTCTGGCCACCTCCCATCCCTCAAGCCCACCACAGTGCCTTCTGCGGCTACCAGTCTGGAGCCAGCAGGCCCCCTGTATTCTGGGGCTCTCCTGGGATTTTCTCAGAGTCCTTGGCCAAGGACCTGGCTTCCCCTGCAGCGCCCTAGACGGGAAGGACTGCCTACTCCTTGTCACCCCTCAGTGTCAAGGGTGGGACGGTGGCCTCCTTGGCCTCAGCCGCTGCTCCAAAACCACCATTTTGCTTCTGCCTATAAAACCCCTTCTCCGTGGTGGTGGTTGGGGGCACTGTTGCCTTTTGACTCCGTACCCGCCCATTGCTTGCCATTCCCAAGGTCCTGATTTTAGCAAACACTTGGCACCTGGCTCCCATCTTCCTCTGCTCCCCAAACCCTGCCATCAACCAGGTGACTTTAACACCCACAGGTGTGGTGCATCTCCCGGCCCTTTTATCTCCGGACCCCTGCACCTCAGTAACCTTTGCTTCTGCTCCAGCTCAGCTGGTGACTTCCACTCCCACACCTTGAGCTTGACATACCACCCATGTGTGCCCCATCTCCAAAACCACGCAGGCAGCCACATAGGTTGTTCTAAAAACCTCCAAATCTTGGCACGTCTGAGCCCTCTTTTCCTTGTGTTCTCCTTAGCACTTAATCACCATACTGTATATTCTTCTTATTAATAGTCTCATTCAACATGTCTCCCCAGCTCTCCAGGGTGTAATCCCCAATGAGGGCGAGGGTTTTGTTTCAGTCCGTTCACTGCTGCATCCACGACCAAGAGAATAATGCCTGGGTATCGTAGATGCTCAATAAATATATTTGTTTTTGAATGAATGAAACATCACTCCATGGACTTTTTATATAAAATTTGGCAACAGCCTTCAGCGGTAGGTATACGCTTAGTATCCCCATTTTATAGATGAAAACACCAATCTCAGAGAGGCGAAGTAGACTGTCCAAGGCCACACAGCCAGAAGGTAAGGGGGCTGAGAGCTGAACCCAGGCAGAAGGACCGCAGAGCCATGAGCTTAGCCTCGTGGCTGCACTGCCTCCTGCTTAACCTTCTCCTGGGCTGGGCCATCTCTCTCCATGCGTCTCTTGCCAGCCTCCTCTCCCCTCCATTTCTACCGCTGCTGCTTCCTTATTCTGCCCTGGACCATCTCTACCCTCCCTTCCAGTTCACTCTGTCACCTCGGGTGCACACACACACACATACACACACACACACACACACCAGCCTTCTTTTCCCCTGGGCTTAATGGCTCCCCATTGCTCTCGTCTGATAGGGCAGGTTAAACTCTTAGCCTTGTGCCCAGGGCTCTTCCCCATTTGGGTCCCCATCTCTGTCCAGTGTCACCTCCTGCCGAGTTCTCCATCACTGTGTCTCAACCACGCCAACCTTCTCACTGTGCCCTGAACCGGCCAGGTTCTTTCTCACCCTTGGGCCTTTCCCCGGAATGATGGTTGCTTTCTTTTCGCCTTTCAAAGTGCTGTTCAGCATTCAAAGCCCTGTTTCACTGTCACCTCCTCTCTGAAGCCCCCCACCCCAACGTCCCGGCCCATCAGACACGCCCTTCTCAGGGCCTCCACGGCCTCTGAGCACTTGTCTGGCACATCTCTCATCTGGACGGACCAGAACTGCTCGTCGCTAACGCTTGTTGACCCCAAGCGCTGTACGAACAGGGCGCACCTCCTTCTCTGCCTGTGTCCTAGCTTCCTGCACAGGGCTCAGTTCAGAGGAGGGCCTCTAAATGGGGCACCTACCGGGTTCTAGTGCTTTGTAATCCTCGCTAAAGCTCACACCCACCCTCACTTTATGGGGGGGCGGAATGAGGTGCAGAGGGGAAGTCTGGAAGCATGTTGGTGAGCGGTCAGGCTGGGTGGGTGGTCAAGCAGCCTTCCACCAGCCAATGCCTGCCCTTTTCTTCCCCAGTTGCTTCCCAGTCCATGCTGAGCACAGGAGAGGCTGGCAAGAGAGGGAGGGTGAGGAGGAGGGAGCACCAGGAGCCTGGGGGACCGAGCTTCAGGACACGGGGCTTCCCCTGGCTGTGATGCCTCTCAAGCTGCTGCTGTGATCCTGACCACCATGAGCTCAGCAGGCCCCTGCATACCAGCCCCCCGCCCCAGCTGCGGGCCCCAGAAGATGCCTCTGGGGAGGCTGTGGTCTGGGCCCCAGTCGTCCCGGAATCACCTGGCGTGCAGCGTTCTAGGCTGAGAACACTCTGGGCCATCAAGAACCTGCAGCAGGTGGCGTGAGTTGGTTTACATGTGATGTGGGGACGTGTGCAGGGAAAGGAACAGGGAGAAGAGAGTGCGGGGTCCCTGCTTGTCTTCAGTCATCATGACAGGCTGGGGAACACCTGCATCAGGGTCCTGGGGTACAGGAGAGGGGCCTCCCGCTCACTTGCCAGAAAGGGATTGGAAAGTCGGGGGAGCTTGCTTGCGGGATAGCAGCCGGGTCCTAGGATCCAGAGCATTGCCTGGGTTAGTGTCCGAGATGGCCAGTCCCTGGTGGCCTGGGGCCAGTTACTCAGCTGGGCTCTGCTGCTTATATATCGTGTGACCTTGAGCCCCTTAACCTCTTTGTGCCTTAGCTTTTGCTTCTATAAAATGGGACCATGATGGCGCCCACTTCCTTAGAAACTGGATAGATAAAGGAGACGATGTCTGTGAGTGGTGGGCAGGAAGCTGGTGGGTCCTGAGGAGGCTGGAAGCTTCTCTTCCAGGCCTTTTTTCCATAGAGTCTCCTTGTAAGGCTCCCTTCCTGGACTGGGTGACCTTGCACAGGCACCAAGCTCGCACAGCTGGGAAGATCCCCGGGTCCTGGCCCAAGCGCCCACCTCTGGTTCTGACCTTGGAGCCGGAACGTGCCCTGTTCCCTTTCTTCCCTAGCTCATATTGTTCCAGAGACAGCATGGCAGGCCTTCTTTCTCCACCTGGAAGGCCGTTCTGGAGACCTCTCCCCTTCCCCCTGGTCAGGTGCCCCCAGATTGTGTCCACGGGGTCGGGGCTTCCCAGCTCTGTGGTCTCAGCCAGGCCTGGGCCAGGCACAGACTGTGAACCCACCAAGCAGTTCTGGCCTTGCCACTCTGCCCACTCACCTTGGGCTGGGGGTCCTCATCGTATTTCCTGTCACCAAGCTGTCTAGGAAGTCTATGCTTTCATGCCCCTGCCGGGAGCCTGTCCTCCAAGGACCGCCCCACACACAGATGAGCCCCAGTATTCCCTTCAAAGCTGGGGCAGAGTTGATGGGTTCTCAGGCCCCGCTGATTGTCCTAAGCTTCTAGAATTCTGGGGTTCTCACAGGCTGGTCTCCTTCTCTACACCTCCCCCCTTGGGCCCACACCTACGGTCCTGAACTGCCCCCCCCCCCCCCGCCCGCCACCCGCCCCAGCCAGGAGGCTGCCAGCTCCTGGCACTGGAGGCAAGGACTATCTCCCCCACCGTCTGGCCCACAGTGGGTGCTTAGCGATGGCCTGAATGGATGGATGGCGTGTGCTCTATCTACCCAATGAATGAATGAATGAGTGAGTGAAGGAATGAATAAATAAATAGGATAGAGTGTATCAGGGGTGGGAATAGGCCTCGGCCACGGGTTCATTTAAAGCAGCTAACAGTGAGAGAAATCCCTCTATTTCAACCCAAAGCCTGTAGGATTCCATCCTGGAGCCAGCCGTGGTCTCCCGTTGGGGTGGGGAGTCGGGGCTAATCAGGACAGAGGGCGCCCCGGCCTCTCAGTGCTCGGTGTTCCCGCCCTGCCGGGAGACCTGGAGTCCCGCCAGTCCGGATGTCCAGGGCAGTCAGCCCTGCAGGTGGCTGAGGCCCAAGCCACCCACGGCTGCAGAGGCTTCCGGCTAAGAGGCTGAGACTGGGCCTGCTGCGGGAGGGAAAAATAGACACAACTAAGCCGAAAACTGCGTGTCCCCCAAGCCCTCCATGAGGGCTGTCGGGTTTCCGAAAAGAGTCTTTGTTGTGTACCATTAAGGTGATGGTGGGAATACTTGTGAGCAGGTGCCAGATGCCCGTTTCCCGGGGGCCCCGTGAGGCTCCAGCACTGGAGTCTCTGCCCACGGAGGGCCGTTCAGACACGAGCCACCACACTGCCGGGAAAACCGGACTCCGTGTACACGGATTCGGTTTCTGCCCATCTTTCCAGGGCCGCACGTGCAAGGTGAGCCCCCTGTGCTGAGCAACCAGCATCCCTGTGGCCCATGAAAGATACTAACCGAACGGTTGTGGCCTTGGCCTTATCCATGCCTCCCTGTTGCTAAGGGGCTCACGGAACAACCGCGCCGGGAAAGGGCCATTTTAGAATCCACCCCCCAGGCATTTCCCTTCTAGAACTGCTGTCTGGCACTGGGGGCTCCTAGGAAGTTGAAGAGGCACCCTTGGACCATGCCTTCCCCAGACACTTCTAAGGGTGGAATGACAGGCTGGGAAGACTTTCCAAGTCTTCCTTCCAAGTCTTTCCCACAGAAACTCAGTATTGCCCTCTGTGTAATGGGCATGTACCGTGGCGATTTATCTCCCAGGGCTCCAGCAAGGATTACAAGTGAGACACTGCATGTAGAGGGCTCACCCCAGGGCTTCCCCTCAGTACATGTTGGGGATGGCTTTCCTTTCCTTTCCTCTCTGGGATTCCTTCCTGGTCTTACTCTCCCCCCAGCTCAGACTGCATCTGGGCACCTGTGTGTTTCATATTTCTCCTTGGTGGTCATGGCCATCGATAGACCCCAGACCTGCCACCCGGCCACCCCAGGGATCCCCCTTTTCTGCACCACCCGGCCTGGGTGTTGCCTGAAGAATATATTCACGGCCTTAACTTCCTCTGAGGTCCTGGGCCATGCTGCGAGGTCACCGCACTCACGCTGTCCCCTCAGATGGCACAGGGAGGCTGTGTGGGCCGAGACAGGGTCCCCAGGCCCAGGTGCCAGTTCTGCCAACCACTCCATATGGACCCCGGACCGGGACCCTGCTATCACACATGCTGCCAGCATCCATCGCTTGGGCCCCACACACAGTACACCTAGTGGGACACAAAGATGGGGGGGTGGCTGGCTTAGTGTCTGTCTTTGCCCCACTTGCCCAGCGGTAGGGACCCAAGCTGTCTTGTTCCTTGTTCTATTCCCCAGCACATGAAAGAAGTCTTTAAAAATAATAACAGCTAATACGTACGGAGCAATTAATATCCACCAGGCATTATTCTAAATGCTTTTCATGCGTTAGCTCAGGGAACCCTCAGGACGACCCTGTGAAGTAGGCATGACCGTTATTCCCATTTTGCAGATATGAAACTGAGGCCCAGAGTGCTTACATCCCCTGCCCAAGTGCTACTCTCCTAAGCGGTGGAGCTCGGATTTGGACTCTTCACTTTATAGCAGAGGAAACCAAGGCCCAGAGAGGTTAAGGGAATCTCAAGGTCACACAGCACGCTAGTGGTACAGTCCGGATTTGAACCCAAGCCTTCCGGTTCCAGAACGTGGGTTCTTAACTGTGTCGTTCTGCAGCCTCCCAGTCAGATCCAGGTGCCAAGGCCCAGGGAGGGTGCCTGAGAGCCTGCTTGCTATTCCAAGCGGCCAGGTTCCATGCCACGCTGGCTCCCACCCTTCTGGGGCTCCTTCCCCAGGCTTCGAGCAGCAATGTCGGATCCGCATCATGCCCTCCTCCTACAGAGTCGGCATATTTGAGGCAGCTCCCGCTGGGAAATCATCCGAGCTAACAGGCAAACAACACAGCGGATGCGCACAGAGGCCTCCAAATGGGTCTCAGGGGGGCGGGGAGGGGGACAGTGCGGGAGAGACTCTGGAAGGTTTGCTGTGTCCCTGTTCCTGGGAGGGCTCCAGGTGGTGAGGAGCCAGCGGAAGGCTAATAGGGAGTGGGGAGGCGGTGGAAGGAGCTGGGTCCAGGATACAGAGTCCCCACTGCCAACCAGGCTTAAGGAGATAGGATTTAGAGGCTCCCGACACTTATCACAAACTGTCCCTGAATCAGGCACTGCGCTAAGCAGTTTATGTGGATTAGCACACTGATTCCTCATGAGCCTGTAGCATTTCTTTCTTTCTTTCTTTCTTTCTTTCTTTCTTTCTTCTTTCTTCTTTCTTTTTTTTTTTCTGCAGATGATCTGGGTGAACACAAGGGGAGTTAAGAAACTGGCCCAAGGTCACAAAGCTAGTAAGTAATAGGTCTGGGACCGGAAGTCTGGCAGTCTCTTTCTGGTGCCTCTGTGTCTCTCACTGTGCCATCATGGAGTCCGTCCTAACAATATCCCTCACGTTCAGAGGCAAAGGAAAAGCCCTCTCAGACTGCCAGGTACAAAGTGGGTTGTCAGTGCCAGAGATTAACCCAGCTGGGGACGAGAAAGCAGGGAGAGGAGGCCAGCAGCAGAGCCCCCCACCCCGGTCAGCCAGCCTGAAGGCCAAGAGCTCAGGCTCTAGAGTCTCAACAGTTAGGCTCAAAGCCAGGCTCTGACTCATACCTCTGAGTGACAAGGGCAGGTTTCCTCATGTCTCTGAGCCTCAGTTTTCTGATCTGTGAAAAGGGCACAGTAGCAGGTCTGCTTTCGAGTGTTGTCATGAGGCAGTGAAGCAATGCGTGTGAAACACTGAGCCCAATGCCCGGCCCAGAGTAAGTGCTTCCTGTGTCTGCACAGGTACGTATCATGGCTGGCCTGGAGCCGTGTGAGGAAGACAGGGCTGGCTCTTGAAGGTGAGTGGGCAGCTTTGGCCTTGCGGGGGAAGATGGGGTGAGGGGCAAACTGGGTCAAGGTCAGACCTCCCGACAGGGTCTTGAAGAATCTCTTAGAAAACCCTTCAAGGTTCAAAGAATTGAAAATGATGAGGGCTCAGTCGGTTAAGCATCCGACTTCAGCTCAGGTCATGATCTCGCGGTCCGTGAGTTCAAGACCTGCGTCAGGCTCTATGCTGACAGCTCAGAGCCTGGAGCCTGCTTTGGAGTCTGTGTCTCCCTCTCTCTCTGCCTGTCCCCCACTCTCTCTCTCTCTCAAAAATAAACATTAAAAAAATTTTTTTAAAGAAAATGATGGAGTTTACAGTAGTGAGGGCGTTCTAGTCTCTGACCAATTTACCCTTTTAAATCTACCATTGTGCCGTAAGAGTATGAATAATGAGCATCGAGCCTTATATGGAGTGATTTATAATATACTTTCACATCTGTGAATTAAATTGGAGCTCTGTGAGTTGGGGCAAAATAAAGATTATTATACCCATTTTAAGGATCAGGGACTGAGGCTCAGAGGGGGAATTAACACAGGGGAATTGGAGCTCCTATGGCAGAGCTTTCTCTACGTTATGGGCTGAAGGTCTGTGTCCCCGCAAATTCAAAGCTCTAATCCCCAGTGTGACGGTATTTGGAGATGAGGCATTTGGAAGGTAATTAGATGTGGAGGAGGTCATGAGTGTTGAACCCCTTGATGGAATTAGATGAAAAGAGGAAGAAGCCAGAGCTCTCTCTTTCTCCTCACCATGTGAGGACACAGCATGGCTGTCTGTAAACCAGGAAGAGGGCCCTTACCAAGGAGCCAACCATGTGGGCATCCTGATCTCAGACTTCTGGCCTCCAGAACTGTGAGAAGTAAATTGCTGTTTGAGCTACGCATTCTGGGGTACCCTTGTTCAAGCAGCCTGAGCTGACTGAGACACTATGAAGGCTCTCCACCTGCTTTGCTAGGCTGGGCTTCAGGGTTGGCAGAAGATGAGTCCACTGGCCGTGAGGTATTCAGTGGCCAGGGCTGGGGGCTAAGATGCCCAAAGGGATTCAACCCAAGATAACTCTTCCTCTTCCCCCCATTTTCTGTTTGCATTCTCATAAAGGCTATGATGCTCCTCTCTGAAGAAGCCCACATGTGATCTTCACATTGTTGGGCAGACTTTTCCAGTTCTCTGGGCACTTGGTAGGCTGTCTTCTAGAAGGTATGGCTGTGTGTCTTGTTAGGACGAATGAACTGAGTGGAAGGGAGGTGTGTCAATTCCCAGGAGGAAGCTTTCAAAGCTGCTGCGTACTTGGCCATATCTTTTTCCCTGCCACTGTGATCATGGGGACACATGTCTACAAGGAGCCTCTGTTATCCTGGACATAAGAGTGACTCTATTATGTGACAATATGCATGACCCACTTTGATGTGCAGCAGGAGCAAGAATGAAAGATTGTGCTTTTTACTGCAGCACAATCTAACTTGGCAAGTAGAGCCATAAATGTTTGGGTCTCTGAGCAAAGACGATGGTCCAGAGACAGAAACCACAATATTGGGAAGGGAGTAAGAGATGGGGGAGGGGGAATTGCCCAGTGGGTCCACTCTCCATGAAGGCAGAGATTTTTGTATGTTTTGTTGACAGTTATATCCCTAGTACTTAGCAGAGTGTCTGGCCATCAGCGGGTGCTCATTAATGCTGAAAAAACAAATGAATGACCTCCATATTTGCCCAATAATTGGACCAGAAAGAGACCACTCCAGTGAATCCACTGAAGACAGGGACCAAAATTTCATATGAAATTGTGAGTGAAAAAAAGTTTCAACTGGGATTTTATTTTGAAAAGTAAAACTAAAAATATGAAAATAGAATCTTATGTTGGACCAAAATGAGATTATAATTACAGCCACCTGTTAAACCTTCCAATGAACAAAGAACAAATCAAGTATTGATTGGGCGGCAGCGGGGGTGGGGAGATAAATTTTTTGTGCAAAATCATATGCTAGCATGATATGACATTTTCTCATTTCACATTTCTCCATCACAGAGCGACCATTCAAGTTTTCTAACCATGAACTCATTGTTGCCAGTTTCCCCTTCTGTTGTTTTCTGGTCTACCTCTGCCAGGTTCTCATTTGTCTGTGGCTTTGTGTGAGATGAGAAGAGATGAGAACCTTTCTTGGTTCATTAAATCCTACAACCTTCATAAGACCTCAGTTTCACTTTGCAATCCTTTGGCATTGTATGTTCAGTTGCTGACACCACCCCAAACCCAAAAAGAACCTGATGGACACCAGTATTAAGTGATGGCCAGGGATGGATGTTGGCATTGTGGAAGGAGAGATTTCAGGCAGGGACTACTTTTTAAGTGGTCATTTCATTAGCGTTCTTCTATCAGGGTACTCTTTTTTAAACCTACAACCTCACATCTGTAGGGTCTCAGATAATGATGACTCAGACCCCTGTATGGGATCTGAAGAAGGAACCGGGAATACATGGCCAATCAGGCGGACTCATCCCCTGCCCTCCAGCCTCTCTCACCCATGGTTCCTTTCTAGGCTGTGTTGGAAGCATCCACCTCAGCTGCCTGTCCTCACCTTGCATCCTTCACTGTCTCCAGAGTGGCACCTGTAGAAGGAACCACTTCTTATCCTGGGCCCAGTAGTGTGATTCCCAGCATGGTTACAGGAAGAGGGAGAAGAGCTTTGTATTAAGACCACCTGGGACTCAAGAACATTCAAAGCACATCATCTAGCAAAGAGTTTCAAACGGAGGACTGTGATCCCCCCGATTCCAGTGAGGATTCATGAGGTGAAATTTTATCTCCTCAGGTTCATCAGTTTGTCTTCCTGGGGTCCCCATCTGACCAGTTCTTCCTACTCCAGGAGTGCCAATAGCTTTGGCTAAAGCCCTACTCTTTCATGCCAAACTCAGCCTCCCTAATTGTCACCCCCTTACCTACTTCTGCCTGATCCTATCTTACGCCTCCCCTCTTACCCTATGTTCCTGGAAAAGCAGCATGTTTGTTCCTCCCCAGACCTCTGTGAACCCAACTCCGTGTCCTTGTTTATGCACTTCCCTCCACCCAGAGCACCATTGGCCCATCTACCAGTTTCTTGTCTCTGGGCCCTTTCACGTCCCACCTCCTCCGAATCCCTTTAGCTGGCTGTGAGGCTCCCTCCGCTGACCCCCTCAGCCATATCCTGCTCTAATCCTCCTGCTCCATGGATGGTCCTAACATCTCTTCCAAGAGGATGGCAAAGAAGCCCTTCTTATTCTGTTTCTGCCCTGGCACCAGGCAGGTAGCACGAGCTCAGGACCATCCTTTGCTTCATTCCTGGCGAAATGGTTCTGCATTTGCTAGGTGACCTTAAACCTAGCGCTTGGAGCTCTCCAAGACTCAGTTTCATCAGCTGCAAAATGGGGACTGAATAAAATACCAGGGGTAAGGTCCCCGGCAAGGGGAAAACACAAGGCGGGGAAGACACGAGGTACTGTTCCCTCCCTCCGGCTTCTCCTTCTCTGTCTCTTTTGCAGATTCATCCTTCCATAAGGCAAGTAACCAGCATGGAGGCAAACATTCCTTAAGGGCCCGCCTCAGGCCTTCTGTCCCAAAGTGGTTTTCCCCTGTCCTGCTCCAGCGTATGAGCAGACGACCCACAAATGTGTCTCTGCATCCTGGCCCCTTCTCTACCTCTCAGGCCCAGAGAAACTCCCTTGCATTCTCCTCTTGGCAAGCTCAAGGAGGCTTCAAGTCCAAGTGCTCCTCTCCTGGGAACTATTTTACATAATCATGGCTGATTGATAAATGTCAGTCTCCCCACTAGAGACTACAAGCTCCTTGAGGACAGGGGCCCGATACTCAGCACAGAACCTGGCAGAAAGTGGGCATCCAGCGCCTGGATGATGGCCATGCTTTTCCCTCTTTCCGCCTGAGTTTGTCTGTTCGTTCAAACTGACCGACCATCAGCCATGACCTCCTGCCCCTTCCAACATGTACTCATACCTCTGGCCCATATAAAGCTTCCCCTGCTCCTCTCTGTCCGTCCATATATCCATATCTCCCCCCACTGCTTCCTCCAAGTCCTCACCCCAGCACCACTTTCTCCAGGAAGCCTTCTCAGCCCCACACTGAGCACCCCTGATCCCAATCCCCTCTCCCAGAGGGCTTCGTGGATCAGCCGTGCTGCTGGGTGAGCGGCCCTTGAGAGCACTGGCCAGGGTTTTCATGAGGGAGTGCCCAGTGGCCACATTTTGTTAAAGGAGGTTAAATGAGATGAGAGTATTTGTTCATCCCTGGTGACCTACAGCCACACTTCATTCCCTGAGCCCACTGGACTGTTCCCAATGACCGCAAGGAAGTCTGTGGACTTCTTGTTTATGATGACGCTCTCTGTGGCATTGCCCAAGCCCCTCTCCAGTCTGGCTGGGCTGGGGACGCCGGTGAGGATATGGGAAATCTAGGTTGGCTTGGCCTTTGGTTATCGAGGCCATGTAGGTGGAGGGACTTGGCCAGGGGGTGCTAGAAAGGATCCACTATGCAGCAGAAAGGACAGCTTGAACTTGAGCAGGAGCCTGAGGCCAGGGTCCTGGAGGAGCTGCTGATCTGGAGCCCCTGGGTGCCTCTTCCACTGTCCCCACTCCTCCAGGGCTGTGCCCTTTCCGTGTAGGGGTGGCCTCCTGCAGAACCAGAGTCAGCATTGTTTGTCCATGAGGAAGAGGGACTGCACCAGGGGGCTGGTGCAGGTGCTCACTCAGAACGGTGTGCAGTGAGGGACACCAGGCACAGAGTGTCGCTTCTTCCCTCTGGGCCAGGATGACTTTACCAACAGCCCATTCAACCGAGCTGCAAACCAATGGCCAATGGCTGGAATCCCTTCTGAGAGCTTAGTCTGGCCTGGATTTGAGTTTGGTCCTCATGCTGTTTTCCACAAGGCCACAGACCCCTAGTCACCTACCCACCCAGGCTGGGAACCTTGGCCCGTCTCATGTCTGAAAAGCAGTCGGGTCTGCGGTCCACCCATCAAGAACACTGCCCACCTCACCTTAGGCCCTGGATCACCACCTGTGTGGGGTTGGATGGAAAACAGCACTCCCCACGAGGGGGACTCTGACCAAGGCTGGGTGACAAGGGAACTGCATCAGGCCTCGGGGGTCCTGCCCAGCAACCTCTGGGTCAAGTTCAATCCACAATCATTTGTACATGTGCATGTGTGCACGTGCGTGTGTGCACACATGTGCCCCACACTCTTAAATCCCTGCAGGCACAGGGCATCCCACACAAGTACCCCTAAACACGTAATCACATTTATACATGCGCCACTGGCCCTCCCCCCCCCACAACCACCAACTTATGGAGCTCACTCTATACGAATCACTACCCTCCAGGGACACACCCCTGCCTGCACATGCCCCATACACTTCTCAACATACATCCCACACACCACACGCACATGTGCTCAGTGGCCCCCAGCCCAGCTAACCAAGGGAGTGTCCGTGCCCTCTGCCTCCACCGTGCAGGAGGCGGGAGTTCATCCGACCTCCTCGGAGCCTCTGCCTAGCTCCCTGGGACCTGCCTGGGCTCAGACAGATGAACCCAGGGAACAGGGTTCTATGCCAGCAGAGGAGGAGAGGAAGAATGCTCTGTCTCTGCTGAAGACTACTAGGAAGAAAGAAAGAAAGAAAAAGAAAGAAAGAAGGAAGGAAAGAAAGAGGAAAGAAAGAAAGGAAAAAAGAGAAAGAAAGAAAAAAAGAAAGAAAGAAGGAAAGAAAGAAAGGAAAAAAGAGAAAGAAAGAAAGAAAGAAAGAGAAAGAAGGATGGAAAGAAAGAGGAAAGAAAAAAGAAAAAAAGAAAAAGAAAAGAAAGAGAGAAAGAAAGGAAGAAAGAAAGAAAGAAAAAGGCAAAGAAAGAAAAGAAAGAAAGAGGCATAGGAGCAGAGACAGGAAGGTGCCTGTTGCTTTTGGTTGGGGGAGAGGAGGGGAAGGTTCTGGCTTCCACCCCACCAAGCCTCCGCCAAATTTCCTCTGCTGCGTGGTGAGGAGGGAGCGGAGGGAGCGTCGCATCGGACTGAACTGTTGCGGCTGCAGGAGATGTAATGACGGCTTCCAGCGGGACTTGACATGTTAGCAGACACCAATGCTGCACTCGGGGCCAGGTCCCCCCCTGCGCCCACCCACCTCCCACCGCTGGAGGACCCCTTCTCCGTCCTGGAGCCCCACTTACCAGGCAGGAGTAGGGGTCGGGGGGGACACACACGCCGCACTTGGCCAGTGGTTTTGGGGACAGTCACACGCCGGGCACCTGGAGGGCAGCAGGCACGAGCCAGGCAGCCAGGGATGGACAGTCTGCAGAGCTCCTGGCAGCCCCAGGGCTCCGGAGGACAGACTAGAGATGACGGGGACCCAGAGACGGGGGAAACAGGTGGCTGGGATGGGTGGGGGGTGGGGGAAGGGGGGAGGCAGAGACGGAGGGGAGAGAGACACAAGGAGGAGGAGATGCTGAGAGAATCACACCCAGAAGAAAGAGAGAAACAGACCGAGAGCTCCAGAGAGAGGGAGACAGGGGAAAGGATGGGGAGAGAGAGAGAGGGAGGGAGCGGGAGGGAGAGAGGGACTGGGAGGGGGGAGGACTCCAGCAGCAACATGTGGTGGTGTTGCTCTCACTCCTAATGCTGGAACATCCCGGCCTCATCTTCCTCTGCCCCCTCCCCTCGTGCAAACGCACGACGTACACATCCTGATGCACACAGACACACACACTCACGCGGCCACTGGCACACAGAGGCACCTGAATTCTGCGAACACACCCTGGCCTCACACTCAGGACAGCCTCCCTGCGGCCCCTCACCCGCCCACCCTTACCTGCCCCAGAAGCAACATGTGTCTGGGCAAATACTCCCTCGGTCCGCTGCCCCCGAGGCTGCCTGCCTGCACCCAGAGCTGCTGGAGGGGGTGCCCGGGGCTGGGCTCCGGTGCCCAAGCCCAGCGCCCGCCGCCCTGGCAGCTGGCCTGATGGATGCCCACATCACGATAGCTGTTTAGGTGGCCTGCGGGAAGCAGAGAACCATTTGTTTTGTCAGAGCGTAACCATGACAATCACCCCCTGCTCACACCGCTCGTGCTGCTCACCCCCCATCCCCACCCCTTCCCTCCCCCCTTCTCTGGAGCACTGGAGGAAGCAGGAGGCCACTTAGCAGCCTCTGCTAATTCCTGCTGGGACTGATGGGAAGAGCCTGGCCAGTGGTAACAGGCTTGGGCAGCCCCTCCCTGGGGGAATGGGGCTGCCTCCGGGCCATTCAGCCCTGTGTTGGGCCTGCCATGGCCCTGGGGCCCCTGTCGCTGGGACCAGAGCAGAGCTGGCTCCTTGTCCCCCCGCAAGTCCATTCTAGTGCCCGATGACATAAGCTGGAGGTCCGTTGCCTCCCGGGGCCACGATGCCACCAAGCAGATGGCTCTGGTGACTGTGGTCATGGGCCATGGGTGAGTCATCTGCTAAGAACTTTGGCCATGCCTGTCCCGTCTTAGCGTCCCCAAGCCGTCACCTCCTGCCCTTGGTCAAGCCAAAGCCACAAGGGAAATTGTTAGGCTTTTAGGTGCAGCTCCAGGAGTCATCAGATTGGAGGTCTGGTCTCTGGGGTACAAAGTTGGACACCCAGAGAGCCAGAGATTGTCGTCATCAAGGACAGGTAGATCTGGAAGGCAAGAGGCCTGCCAGGTGGGTCCGTGAAACCTAATTTGGGGTCTAGAGTTGAGGAGTCCTAAGCTGAGAGGGTAGATGCCTCGGGGGTACAGAACAGAGCTAACAGTCATCCGCTCGCACATCTTGTGGGGTCCTTATGAGAACCTGAGAAGAGGGGCTTAATCCCAGAGTGAAGAGAGAAACTGCACTTCAGAGAAGTGGAGCAACTTGTCCAAGGACACGTGGTAGGAGGAGAGGAGAAAGGATTCAAGCTCACACCTGTCAGATTCCGGCACCTGGGAATTTTCCAGTACACCTCGTTGGCCTTTTCAAGCAGTCACCGTGTGCCAGGCACTGCAGGCAAGGCCTGGAAGAAAGTCATGCTTGCCTGCTCTGTGCCAAACACGGGGAGGTGGGTGCTATGTTCCTCATTTCAAAAACAAGCCCAGAGAGGTGAAGTAACTTGCCTAAGGCCACACAGCAAGTGGAAGACCCAAAATTCAAGTCCAGGTCTGTCTGACTCCATCTCTCCACCCTGCCTCCCTCACCACGTATCAGGGGCTACATCCAGGGCAGAAGACCTATCCCCTTTCTGGACTCTCTGCCTGAGGAGGGTGGAGTCTGAGGGTGGGGCGGGGACAGTGGGCAGAGGGGTAAAGAAGGTGTGAATGAAGCAGAGATGTCATGTGAGGTCCAAGACACGTGATCTTAGAAGCCTGAGAACCAATGATTCCACCATTAGAAAGTCACATCTCAGGATTCCCTGGAGCCTGAAGTTCCCCCAGACTTCCGTTAAATGTCTACCTGAAACCCCAGGTCTTTGCCATCATGGCAGGTGTCAGCCAGCTGAAAGGGAGGCCCCAGCAGGAGAATTTTGGAGGAGAGTCTGGAGGGAGGGATCTGGGAGGCTAGTGCTGGGCAGAGGGAGTGGAGGGGCGGAGGGGGGAGGGAGCTAGGCTGAGCAGAACTTTTCCGACTTGGTTGTTTAGCCTGGTTTGCCTCTGAATGTCTGCTGGGGTGTCATAGCACCAAAGACAGTAGAAGATGGTGTTTGGGGAACGGCGCGCTGCCTCTGTCCTTTGGAGGACGAACCCAGACACGTGGCAGAGTTGAGTTCAGTACTTATGCTCACCCGGTGAGCCAGGCTTTGGGTCCAGTGCTTGAAGAGGGTGCTGAGGAGCGGGACACAGATTCCAGGAACTTGGCCAAGTGGGAAGTGGGCACAGGGGTTCACAACCAACTTCCAGGCCACTCGGCAGTCCCCTAAAGCCTTTCCCCCTGCGTTGTCTTATCGAATGTCTTAATGAGTCACCCAGGTGGCAGGCAGAATCAGCCGTGCCCTGGAGGGGTGGGAGACGGAGGCTGACAGGGCACTGTCACCTGGCACCTGGAGTCACCTGCAGGTCAAGGACTAGGGCTTAAGGCACATAGCCATTTAGAATTCCAAGCCTTCCCCAAAGCCCGGTTCTCAGCCCCATGAAGTTCAAGATCTCTGCCCCCCTATCCAGGCCATTTCCAGACTCATCCTTTCTACTCAGCCACCCCACGCCGGAGTTCTAGGACCCAAATTCTCCGGGATTCAAGGTCAGCCTGGGTGCATGGTGATAAGGCTGTAAGGAGAAACACGAGGTGGCCGGAGACAGAGGATCTGAGACAAGAACTGGCTGGGTTGAGAAGCCTGCCTGCTCGGAGGTGTTTTCCAGAGCTGCCTCTGCTTAAAGCCCCAAGATTTCCTTACTCGGTGTCTCAGGTTCCCAGGGCTGCTGTGACAGACGACCACAAAATTAGAGATTTAAAAGAAGAGACATTTATTCTCTCACAGTTCCGGAGGCTAGACATCCAAGATCAAGTGTCTGCAGGGCCTTGCTCCCTCTGAAGGCTTAGGGAAGGAGCCTTCCCTGTCGTCTGCACCCCGGTGGCTCCTGGCCATTCTTTGCCTTCCTACACTTTATGACTGGGCTGTGCCTCTGTCTCCCTCAGACGTCTTCCCTGTGTGTCTCTGTGTCTTGGTGTACCTGTCTCCAAATTCCCCTCTCCTTTCTCTTACAAAGACATCCGCCACTGATTAGGGCCCGTTCTCAACTCAGCCTGATTACATCTGCAAAGACCCTCTCCCCAGGAAGCTCATGTCCACATATCAGGGGCTAGGACTTGAGCATATCATTTTGGGGGATACAATTCAACCCGCAAAAGGAACGCAGAAGGTAATAAAGGCATGGGACTAGCATGACCCCAAGAGGCCAGTCCTTCTAGAAATTCGGAGAGGAGAGGAAAGCAACTGGCCGTGTTATCAGGTGGTTAAATGTGCACTCTGGCACTGAACTGCTGGGTTCAAGCCCTGACTCTCTCATTCCCTGGCTGTGTGTCCTGGGAGATGCCTCAGTGACCCCTCTGTAACATTGGGAGACTTGAAGTGTCATCATGATAATTAAATGAGTTAATATTTGCCAAGCACTTAAGACAGGATGGCACTTAACATCACATGAGTGTTCAGGTAAGCTTTGAGTGTCCCCTAGACCGACGTTACTGTTTCACAGGTGCAAAAACTCAGTTGCAGAAAGGTGAGGTGATATCCCCTAGGTCACCCAGTTGGGCCAGCTGGGCTGCAGGGTTGCCCTCAGGGGAGATTAAATCTCCTTCCCATTTCTTGTGCGGTTGGAGAAGTCAGGTGGATGGTCTGGAGGGGCAGCGAGCAAGGAGGAGGTATGTGTAGACGGGGACCGAGGATCCCAGTGAGGACGGAAGCAGTAGCTTCCTCCCGTCCACACATACACACACCTCTTTTCCCACCCAGCCCTCTGTTTGCAGGATTGGAAGCTGCCGTGAGACTGTTTCTGCCCACACAGAGGAAAACAAGCCTCCGGGGTGTGTAATCAACACAGTCTGGGTGAGACGGGAAAGCTAGTCCCCCGGTGACACAAGCTGGGGACCCAGGGCACGGCTGACAGATCAGGGAAGGTCTGGCTGGGGGGTAACGGGCAGGGGTTTGGCTCTTTCCCCAGAATGCCTGGGGCCGGGTGGTCAGGCTGCGCACACAGCGCATCAGAGCGGAGCCCTGCCTTAGGCTTAATTCCCGAAGGGGCTGGATGCAGCCGTTGTCTAGCTGTGGGGTGCCAGACGGACCAGGTCCCAGCTTTGGAGGCAGGGGGCTGACATGTACCACGTTCTTAGCAACACTCATGACCCCCCTTCCTTTCTTTGCCACCCCTCCCAGCCCCTCATCTGCCTGCAGGAAATAGTGAGATCATTCCAGCCCATTACTGTTCCGTGCCTGCGTATCTCTGCTCTGTGCCATGTGATTTGGCAGTTCTTCCTCTAAAAAGGTGGATACAGCCCCGCCCCTTCACCTTGGCTTTGGGCCCATGACTTAACCAATGGGATGTTGAAGGGGATGACGTAACTAAAGGCTTGGAAAGTGCTCACCTGATTGGGCTTGCTCTCTTGTGCCTCTGCCCTCGTTGCCGTGAGAAGAACATGCCCAGATTGGTGCACTGGCCCTAGGAGGGGGGCAAGGGACACACAGAGCAGGACCAAAATGCCCCAGTCAAGCCCAGCTGAGATCAGCCAACTCTTAGCTGATCGAGAATAAATGCTTGTTGTTGTAAGTCATGGGGTTTGGAGTGGTCTGGTCAGCAGCATTTTCTGGCAATGGCTAAGCGATAAGCCACCTCTTGTGGATTTCAGCTTCCCGATGTCTTCTGAGCACCTGCCTTGTCTCCACCCCTAGCCTCGGTTCCAGCCTCCTCACAGCTTCCTATCCCCATGCTGCCACCAGATCTTTGTAATACCTGATGATGCTTGTCTCTACTTATTACCCCTTTCTCAACCAAGCCTAAACCTTTTCAATGTCTCTCCGTGGCTTTCGGTAAAAAGTCCCCTTCTTAGCTTGGCATCCAAGGCCCTTTCTGATATTGCCCCTGCCCTCTCTCTGGCCCGGCTCCTGCCCAGTCCCCCATACGGACACTTCCCCTAGCCACATAGAACTACTTGTGGCTCTTCGCACCTTGGGTTGTTTCAAACCTCTGGAGTTTAACCCGTGTTAATCCCTCCGTTCCCCATTTCCATCTAGCTATCTTCCATTTGTCCCGCGGAGCTGAAGCGCCAGCCCCCTGAGAAAGCCTAACCATCCCAGATAGATCACCTGGCCAAGGGGCTGCACTATCCCACACCCGATGCAGAGCCCAGCATACAGTAGGTGCTCAACTAACACCATGTTGGATGAATAAGTGAATGAGGGCGTGGATAAATGAGCATCGCTCAAGAGCAGTATCATGTCTAACACACCTGTATTTACAGCATCTAACACTGATCCGGACTCCTAGCGGGGCTTCATAAAGATTGGTTGAGTAAGTGAATGAATGAACATGACCGCATCACCCAAAGACTGTCCCGAAACACTTTCGGCAAGCGGCCCCTGTCCTCCCCAGCAGGGAGGAAGCTGGGAGGGACGTTGAGGGGCCAGGGCAGTGGGAGCCATCTGCTCCGAGTCTAGCAAGAGAAATTGCATTGTCTGTGGAGAGCTTAAAAACCCTCACGTAGACTACAATCAGTCCGTGTTTTATCATCGCTCAGTGGTAAGTTAGAACAATGGCCGTGATAAAATCATCCTCCCCACCGAGCAGACCACTCCATCCGTCTCTGCCCTGATGTCCCGCTGCAGGGAGGAGATCGCTGACGCTCACCACCCCGACAGTCTGCCTCGTACCCCCCAAGGACATCCTTGGAGGGATAGGGCAGCTCAGTCTCAGGAAGGGGATGCTGGAGACCTCATTGAACCCAGTCTGGGTTATAAGGGCTTGCAATTCCGGTTAGACTCCAGGAAGCTACTGGCAGGACGTGGGGGCTTATGGCTAAAAGGGAGCAAAGGCAGGATTTGCACCAGGTCTGTGTGCGTCCAAAACTTTCTTCTCTACCCCTTCCAGGTCCTGTCTCCAACTGGTCCTCGAGCTTTGGTCCCCTCCTGCCCGCTGCTGGCACCCTTGGGCCTTGGCTGAGGACAGGGCCGGTCAGCCCAGAAGCTGCCCTCATCACCCGGGGCAGCATGAGCCTCAGGGAAGAGGCCAGCCCTGGCCTCAGGAACCAGTCTTCACCCAGCCACCCAGGGCTCACCTACATAACAATACCTGACACTGGTCTCCTGGGGACCGCACCCCTGAGTCGGGAGCCAGGTCCTATCACTTGCCATTTGCGGGGACCACTTCCCCTTTCTGAGGCTTGAATCTCTTCTCTCCAGAGCGGGGGTGGTAATTCCTGTCTCCCCCTGGTGAATGGCAACCCCCTCCTTCCCGCTGCACTGCCAGCGACTGGCCGTTCTCTCCAGCCCTGCTCCACCACCCTTCCAAGTCACCGTCATCCCCTGCAGGGCACTGCCATAGCCTCCGGCCCCTGCTTCTCCTCAAGCCCTTCCAGTCTGTTCTCCAAGCAGCTGCCAGAGTGAACGCTGCAGAGCATCAAACCCGATCTCGTGAAACCCTGGTTAGGCCCGCAAACGCTTCCCATTGCTCTCAGGATAAAGACACAATTCCTCTGTACCTCGGCCAACAAGGAACGCCCGCAGATCTGGTCCCTGCTGACTTCTTCCACCTCGTTTCCGCTCTGTGTCCTCCGGAGGCACCGTATTCCTCGCAGACTGTCGTGGTCCCCGGGCTACCTTCTGACTCAGGGTTTTGTCCTAGCTGTTCCCTTTCTCCAGAACATTCTTCCCGCCTCTCTTAATTAACACCTGTGCTTCATCAGATGGCAGCTCAAGGATCACTTCCTCAGGGGATGCTCGAGGTCGAATTCCCCAATCACAGGCTCTCCTTGCCCCGAGGACCTGTCCTTTGTAGACTTTGTGGCTCTTGTCACCGCTGCAACTGAACATTTCACCATGGGATCACTTGATGCATGTCTTTCTCCCCGACTACAATGAAGGCTCCTTCTCTTTGGACAGCCATATATGCCACACCCGGCATGGGGCCTGGCACAGGGTAGGCCATCAGGAAATATTTTTTGAACAACCAAATAAGTGAAACAAAATGAAACCCGTACTGGAAGCGACCTTTATCAAAAATATAAATCCTGGGTACCCATTTGGAATTATTGTTATACCCACTTTACAGATGAGGAAACTGACAATCAGAAGAGTTAAGGGACTTACTCAAGTCTCCTGGCTTGGTGGCACAGCCAGGGCCCGAACCCGGACCCGGCCACGGTTGCTGGCATGTGGAGGGGCTCAGGCCTTGCTCGCTGAGCCACCTCCACTGCCTGTGCCCCGCACCCTGCTGCCTCTCCAGAAGGTGGGCTGCCTGGAGTTTGCAGATGGCTGCTGGCAGGGGTCAATGCTGGCGGGAGACAGCTGCTCTGCAATCAGGCACCTGTTTCTTATTCATGATCTGTTACCATACGTGGTGCCTTCAGTACAAACAAACAGGCAGCGACAGCTCCTGGCTTCAAAGCTGTCCCGGGGGCAGGAACACAGCCGCCCTGGCCAGGGGTCCAGTGCAGCTCGGTGCTGCAGGGAGAGGTGGGGGCTGGGACAGATGCTGGCGTCTCGGAACAGGTGGCTGGCTGCTCCACAGAAATTGGAAGGAGGTAAAGATTTGCTCAGGGGACCAAGAAGGGCCGAATCTCTGAAGCTACCAATCTTGTTCTGTGATCTTTGGCTTTTGAAACATAGACACATTGCAAAGAAGGAAAGGAGGAAAACAAAGGAGAATAAATTCCTTCAAATGTGGTCTGGAGCACTTCCTTCTGTTTCTTGCCCTCTTGTCTCTTCAGGCTTTGTCTGGGAAAAGAGGATAATGTGTTTCTAGTCTCTGCAATCTGCAAGCCAGCCTGGGACACTTTGTGCATTGAGGGCCTACAATGAGCCTGGCACCGTGCCAGGCGCTTTCTCTCTCTCTCTCTCTCTTTCTCTCTCTCTTTCTCTCACACACACTGTGGCACATAATTCTCACAACACTCTGGGAAGCTTTTCCTGTTGTTGTTGGGTTTGTTTCAATTCAACAAACGTTTTCTGTGTCTCCTCTGCTAGATGTGCGGGACCCCAGTGATGAACATGGACGCTACCCCTGCCATCACGAATCCTACATTCTCCATTCAGAAGAACATTCAAGATTTGATAAATGCCCGAAAGGGGACAATTTGAGTGGCATGGCCCAGAGTCACTAGGGTGAGGGATGGGACTTTACATAGGGAAGTCAGGGGAGGCTTCTCTGAGCAAGTGACGTCTGAGCTGAAGCGTGAAGGGTGAGGAGAGAGCCAGCTGTTTAGAGAATGGGGTGGTGGAGGAGTAGAGGAGCAGCAGGTGCAAAGTCGGGGAGGGTTACCCCAGGAAGGGAAGGGGACCAGGCTGGCTGGAACAAAGTGAGAGCAGCCCATGTGGGCGGTGGGGGAGTGATGGGAGCAGTGCTTGTCCCTGTGGAATAGGAATTTTACCCTGAGAGCAATGGACAGTTCCAGCAAGATGATAAACTGGGGGAAATCGGCTTTTGCTTCCAATTGATGAGGTCATCCCGGCCACTGTGTAGCGAATGGATTGGAGCAGGGTAAGCTGGGAGAAAGTCAAGGGGGAAGCTATCATGGAACTAAAAGTAACAGAAGATGGTGGTGATGGAGAGCAGTGGATAGCTTGAGGGGGCGCGGTATGCGAAAGACAAGAACCAAGGGTACTTCCTATGCTATGGGCTTGTGCAGGTAGATGGGTGGGGAGGACCAGGTTGAAGGTGGCATGGGTGAGAATCTAGAAACCTGGACATAATGAGTTTATGACAAATCAAGTATCCAGGGAGGGTTCATAGTTGGATACGAGTTTGGGCCTCAGTATCAGATGATACTGAGCCGAAGATAACACTCAGGAGTCATTAAGCTCTAGATGACAATTAGCACCATGCAATGGGACCATCTGTGGGCTGGGAGTTGGCTGAGCATTCGCTGTGAATTCCATGGCAGCAGGGACCATGCCTGCCATTTTCACTGTCCTATAACTCCAGCATCTACAACCCAGTACATAGTAAGCATTTAAGTCATCGTTGAAGATGGAAAGACAGAGATGCAAAGGAATCCAAGGTCATGATCTCTTTCTTCAAGGAGCTTATGGTACACAGGGCCACCCAGAAGCAAAGGCAGCTTCATATGCATAGAACAATAGTCTCAGAGCCAATATGGAATCCGGGACCATTCTGATGAGCCAGGGAGGACCCTTACCTTAGCCTGCCTTCATGTGTGGTCCAAGTGAATGGGCTAAGCACACATGTGAGGAAGACATTTAAGAACAGGTATTTCCAAGCCCTTTGGAAGTATCTGGTACATGCTCCATATCAGATATGTGTTCAGTGGATTTATACACCATTTGCCTTTGCTTTTCTGTAGGCTGTTTGGGTATGTCTTTGCTACTGTCCTTGACTCACTGCATTCTGGTCCTTTCCTTTGGAGATGTCCTTACCATCTTTCCCTCAAACATCTCTCCCTATCACCCACAAAACTCCAAGCTTTGCAAGGCTAGGGGACTTTATCCGATTTGTCTTCCTAATTCCAGAGGCTGGCTGAGTGCTGGGCATGTGACAGTTAATAAACCACCAGTGCCCGTGATAGATAATAGAAGCTCGATGGGTTTATTGAATAAATGAATTCGCAGCTATTTATCAAAGCAAATTCTCTAAGGATCTCTCTTGGGTAAGTCTCTTAACCTCTCTGGGCCTCAGTTTCTCCTAAGCACAGCCTAGAAATGGTCTGCAATGCCTGATTTCTTGCTCACTGTAGTGTGATATGAATTTATACATATTCATTTGGGTGGCATGGAGCTCCGGCTGAGCTGAAGCTAATGCAGGCCACTGAGGTGGCCACAAGCCCTGCGTGGGGCAGGAGGACTGACTGCAGGAAGATTTGGGTGCCAGTGTCCAGGGCCAGAGGGGGAAAAACTTGTAAAGTGTGGTCTGGAGCACTTCCTGCTTGAGAAAGGCATTGGAATGATGACTATACATGTATTCTATCTATATATAAAAAAATTTGCGATACCTGTTGTTAATCCATCAATGGGCATTGTTGATTTTCCCTCCAAACTACCTCTTAGATCCATCACCTGGCCCCCAGCGCCCCCTCCACCAACCCCAGACTCTGCAGCATCCTCCCACCGCTCTGTTTCCCTCTTGTTTTCCCCACAGAGTGACTTTTATTATTTTATTTTTATTTTTTTAATATATGTATTTTTAAGTCCATTTCTTTATTTTTGAGAGAGAGAGAGAGACACAGAGAGAGGGGTAGGGGCAGAGAGAGAGGGAGAGAGAGAGAGAATCCCAAGCGGATTCCGAGCTGTCTGTGTGGAGCCTGATGCGGGGCTCGAACCCATGAAGCATGAGATCATGACCTGAGCCGAAATCAAGAGTCAGATGCTTAACTGACGGAGTCACCCAGGTGCCCTTACACAGAGTGACTTTTAAAAACATAAATCACATCACATCCCTGCCCTGCTTAAGACACTTTGGGAATGACATCACGCTCAAAATCCAAACTCTTCACCCTGGCCTTGCGTGACCAGGCCCAGCCTCCTTGTCCCATGTGTGTGTGTTCCAGCCATTTTCTCTCCTTTCACTTCCTCACGCCCAGCCCTCAGGTCCTCCCCACCACCCTGCTCCCTCGAGGGCAGTGCTCCACCGCTCCCTTTGAGCAAGACCGTCTTAGATGCTCGCCATAAATGTCACCTCCTCAGAGAGGTCCTCCTTGACTACCGATCCCAAGGCAGACCCTCCTCAGTTTATCTAAGTGAACAGCATCGTGTTTATTTCCTTAGCAGCTCTTCCCACAACTTGAAATGTCTCTGTTCATTTGTGTGTTTGTTGTTTCCCCCTGCAGACCACTCTCTCCTCAGAGAATGAACACCACATCACGTCTGTTCCCCGGGGCACCTCCAGAACTTAGCACGGCACCTGGCACACAGACGCTCAATAAATAGTCATCGCATGAACAAATCCTTCCTGCTCCTCGTGGTCCCCAGCCTGGTTCCAATACAGTGAGGATGGAGGGAGAAAGGGGCTATTCTGGCATCTTGAGGCTTCAGCCCAGAGAGCCCTGGACTACAGCACTCTAGCATAGGTAAAAAAAACAAACAAACAAAAAAACTGTACCCACAGCCCTCTCAGGCAACACAATGTGGCCTAGCATGGCCGTGTTTGCAGGCATGTGGTGGGCAACTTCCCCCAGGACTTCTGGCGACACTTGGTGGAGCCCCGAGCCTGTGCGTCTGTGTATTCATGTTAGGACACTCGCTCCTGGTTACTCGCCTCCACTGGGGCCCTTTGCTCTCACTGATGAATGAAACCGTATTTGGATTCAGTAAGCGTGTCTGCACTGCCTTGCGTCCTCCAACAGGGAGTCAGGCTCAGCCGCGGTTCCAGAGTTGGCTCTCACAGAAGCAGAAGGCCTCCTTGAAGCCACATGACTTTTGTGCTGGGGAAGAGGCGTGCCCAGAACCATCTCTCACAACTTGTTCTTTGTTCCCTCCACTTGGCAGACATTACATGGCAGATGTAACATGAGCAAAAAGCATAACCTTCACTGGCTTCCGGTGGAGAGTTGCTGGCCCGTGCTGAACCTTCATTGTCAAGGTGAAAAAAGGGTTTGATGGAGCCTAAGAACCAACGGATGTCCATTTGCCTACTTGACTCCCGGATACCCATTCATGCCCAGGGTGAGTGCTTGTCCAGTCTGGTTCCCGAAGCCCCGCTATGGAATCAGAGGGAACTGCCCACATTGGCAGAGATGCTCAGAGTCGAGCCAGGACCATGGTCCATCCAAGCAGCTGCAATCATACAACACTCCTCCAAGGAGCATTTCTGTTTGGGGTGGGAAGGAGTTAGGGGAGAGGCTGGGGCCTGTGGCTGTCAGGTGAAGGTGGCCACCGTGGTCTTCCACAGCATGTAGTCTAACAGCTAGTGCTGTCCCTTCTCACTTGTATTTGTGAGAACGTATGAATTCATTTCCTGACGGACCTTGCGTAATTCAGTTACCTGGGCTCTGTGGACCTGGAAAGCCTCCCCTGAGAGCAGGGACGACGATACCTGCCTCACAGGTGGGTTGTGTAGACAGACAAGATGAGGTAGGCCAAGGGCATGGTATGGGCTGAGCCGCCCCTGACTCTGACCCTGACTTGGACTCTGCCCTTGTAGCAGAACCAAAACTTTGGTAAATCACTCTCAACAGGTTGCCATCCATTTTATTAAGTATCCACATAGGAACATATCACACGTCCTCATGTCACCCTCTCTACATTACCTGCCGCGCTGCTGATAAAAACAGCTATGATTGGGGCGCCTGGGTGGCTCAGTCGGTTGGGTGTCTGACTCTTGATTTCAACTCAGGTTTGTGATCTCTCAGTTCATCACTTCAATCCCTGCATTGGGCTCTATGCTGATGATGCAGAGCCTGCTTGGGATTCTCTCTCTCTCCCTCTCTGTGCCGTTCCCCTGCTTGCACTCTCTGTCTCAAAATACATAAGTAAACTTAAACATATATACATATACACACACTCACACACATATATAAACATATATACATATATATATACACATTTAAGAAAAACAGCTATGATTTTGTGTGTACTTTCCAGGTTGCAGGAACTTTTCACTTGTTAACAGATCTGGTCCTTACAATAGCCCTGCAAAGTTTCTATTACAATCCCCAGTGTATAAATGAGGATGCTGAACTCAGAGGGGAAGGGAATCAGAAGGCACAGCCAAGATTTGAACCCAGGACAACGGCCCATCCCTTGGTACCATGCCCATCCCCCACCTGCAAGGAAACTTTCCATGACCTCTTTAATCATGATTCTCCATGCCCACCTGGGAAACTCGCCCCCATGGGGACAGTCACTGTCCACATGTGGACAGGCTTCTGGATAGGACTGAGTGGTCTATGGTTCCCCTGGGCACTCAGAGGCAATTAAGTGCAATGACGTGTTCCCACCAAGGTCGTCCCTGTGAGGTTGGACCCTGGAAGTCTGATTTGCCGTCCCCAGGAGCAGTCCGGGCCCTCCCAGGAGCTAGGCCGTTGCCATAGCATCCGTCTCAGCTCCTCTGAGACTGGGCCCAGCCGGCGCGGTCCAGATAAGCATCAGATGATGCCAGGCTGGTGGCAATGTTGCCAAGGGGATGCTGGCCTTCGAGACGCTCGGGTGCTGTGAATACTGATGAGGAGCCAGAGGGATGCAGGGACAGGAGTTCCAAAGGACATCTCTCTCCTCGGGGCTGCCCCTCTGCTTCAGAAAAGTCCCTGATGGTTGATGTCTCCCACGGTGCCTAGCACCATGCCTGCCAAATGGTGGATGCTCATTCACTCCCTCAAGCAACGTGTGTTGGGCACACCCACATGCCAAGCACTGGGCGTGCAGGGAGAGAGTGAAAACACACACAGGACTGACCCTTGCAGAGCTTATATTTTAGTGGAAGAGGGAGCTACTAATGAGTGTGACAAATGCCACCAAGGGAACTCCATGGAGCTTGACTGATGGGGGGAATTTGACCTAATCAGGGAAGTTGGAAGTCTACTTGAGTTGAGATCCAAATGCAGAGGTGTTCATTAGAGGGTGGGGGGTGGAAGTGGAGGGGGAGGAAGAAGAGGGGGAGCAGCAGGGGGAGGAGGAGGAGGGAAGGAGGGAGAGGAGGGGGAAGGGGAGGAGGAGGGGGAGAAGGAGGAAGAGAAGGGGAGGAGGAGGGGGGAGGGAAGGAGGGAGAGGAGGAGGAAGGGGAGGAAGGAGAGGAAGGGGAGGAGGAGCAGGAGGAGGAGGAGGAAGAGGAGAGGCAGAGCTAAGAGCATTGCAAAGCGTGTGTGTGTGTGTGTGTGTGTGTGTGTGTGTGTGTGTATGCAAAAGAAGATGAGGGCCAGACCCTGCAGGGCCTTGAAGACTGTGCTGAGGAATCTGGCCTTAATCTCAAGGGTGGTAAGAAGCCATCAGAAAGCTTTAAAGCAGGGGCTGATGTGATCAGATCCGTTTTGAAGCTATCGGGTAGGTTCAGAGTGAAGGTTTAGAGGGAAGGCCCTGAGCTGATATGGAGAGATCAGAGGGGGTGGGAAAAGTGCTCAATCAATATTCTGAGACTATTTTCCAAATCTGTTTCCTGCCTTCCTTCCCCACCACCCCTATCTTGTTTTCTCTCTTTCACAGATGCAACCAGCCCCTAATCGGACTCCTGGCCTCTGTGGTTTCCCACCTCATCATGACTGGCCAAGGCCCCATTTAAGACCCCAAGTCTGATCATGCTCTCCATGGACTACACCGTGATTCTCTGTGTCTCCCTTCCTTCAGGCTGGAATGTGGGGCTCTCTCATCACAGATCTGGCAGCTGCCTCTCTCGGGGACAGGGCTTGGGGGACGGTTGTCATTGGCTCCCTAGGACTCCTTGCACCCGGGAAAGGAAGACATCAGGGAACAATGCACCTAAATAAAGGTAAACCTCTTATTCTCCCCATATCTGCTCTTTGCCTGAAGTCCCTCTGTCTCAACAATGATATTATTGCTGGGTATCTGTACAGTATTAACATTGACACGGTATATTTACGTCATAAATGGCATTAACATATTTAATGCATATGTATCTGTGTCAGGCTCCATGCAAACTGCTTAGCTAGCATTATCTCCACAGAAACTTTACAAGAACCCTGCAAGGGAGGTGCCATTATGCCCCGTGGTGGAGAAGAAACAGAGCCAAGTGCTCACCTACAGTAGGAGAGGCTGGACTAGGCTGGCCCCAAGCCCACAGTCCCTTCCTCTATGAAATATGCCTTGTGTATGTACAAGGAATGGTTTGCCTGGGTCTCAAGGTCATTAGGGGCTGAATTACTTGTGTGGTCTTCATAGTTTTTCCCAGAGCCTGAGCCCCACTGCTCCCCCAGCCCAGCTTCACATGCTCCTGGAATTCTCTGGCAGAAAGGAGGCAATCTTCATTTAGGCTCACACGACTTCATATATCCATCCATCCATCCATCCATCCATCCATCCATCTATCCACCTGTCCATCCAAGAAGCATTTGTTAGTGCCTACTGTGTGCCATGCCTTACTATGTTCTGGAACTACACAGATAAAAAGCAGCACAGCACACAGGCCAGTATTGTTCTCTTCCCACCAAAGGTATCAGTGACAACATAGAGAACAGTCAGCAAATCTGATTTCTGGAAGGGCCCAGGGACTCGTCGCAGGTCGACAGCCTGAAAGCAGGTCCAGAAAGTCCTTCTTTTCTCCACCTCCGGTAAGGGCTGGGGCAGATGCCACAGATCTGTGGGAAAAGAAATGAGCTCAGTGGTTGCTTGTCCCTCATGAGCATCAACAATTAGGAAACATCTTGCAGAGTCTGGGCAGCGTCATCACAGTTGGATTTCCCCTGGCCCAGGCAGCTTGCTGGGATCTTTCTAGAGGCAGATTGTCACGGCTCTTCTGCCAGCAACAGCTCAGGAGGCATCTCTCAACATCTCGCCCTTCCTGTCGACACTTCTGTCAGCGGGGAGGCTGCAAGGCGGGCTCTCCCTTCCTCAAGAAGATTGTATTACATCTGGCGGGTATTCTGTGACCTCTGTATACCACTCCCCACAATGATCCCAGAATGTAGGGGATATTATCCCCATTTTCCAGCTGAAAACAGTGAGGCTCATTGAGGGAGGGGGACACCTTGGCCAAGATCAGACAGCCAGACAGTGGAGTGCTGGGTGGGAGCCTGGGACCCCCTGATGTAAGCCTGCATTAATTGTTATGTACTGAATTGTTTCGCAACCCAGCAGCCCTACCTGCGGGGTAAGCGCTAGACAAGGTTGTGGTGTCTTCTGGGTTTCTGATCCCTTTGTTTGTGGGGATTAAGGAGGTCTGAGGGCCTCAGGGGAGACCATCAGATACAGCACTTAGCTTATACGAAAGTAGTGTCTAAAAGTTTGGAATCTGGAATCCATTTGCCTAGGCAAGATGGTGGCTGGATTTCCAGACTGGCCCTCAGAATCCCATTTGAGCCCTAAATATTTGGAGGATCAGTAGTAATATTTCAGCTGCACTCAACTGCCATTTACAACCCTGTTCCCGTAAGAAATGCATCCCAAGATGTCACTGGTGATACCAGCACCATGTCTCTCCTCTTTGATGCCCCCACCCTCTAGCCACAGCCTCAGAGCACCTCCAAAAGGGCAGCATGGGAGCTCCACTCCTTGTCTATGAGGCAGAGACCCCTTCGAACACTGGCGAACACTCCTGTCTGAGACAGAGCCTGACACACAGCAGGTTCTGAGTAGATTTTGCAACCCCCTCCCCGAAAAAAAAAGAAAGAAAAAGAAAATGGGGGGAGTGGGGAGGACGGGGGGCAGGAGGGAAGGTAAGAAGCCAGGAAGGAAAGAGTGATGTGCAGCCGGGAAGCCAGAGCTTTACGCAGGTGTTTGAGGGGCTATGGGCAGATGATGCAGGTGGGCCAGACAGACGTGCCTGTGCTATACTTGGCCTCCACCTACACACTGGCTTCCGGCTGGCTGGCCTGTCTCAAAGATAAAGAGCTCTCTCCCACAGCAGGGAAGTCAGTCCTGGCTGCCCTCCACAGGGACACAGATGCTGTGGCACCAGCCGCAGCCCCACCAGGCACTGGTTGCCCATGCAGGGCTGTGAGGGCTGACGCTGCACCTCATAAATGACTCCTTCCCACCCTGGGTGTCCATTTGCCCTTTCCTGATGGAAGCGACTTTGTCTGGAAGACAGGCATCGCTGGGCGTTGCCATGGTGATGGCTATGATGTCACCAGGGAGTAAATCAAAGCGCAAGTCTCACCAGTTGAGCAGGAGGCTCGTTGAGACCAGAAGAGCGGAGGCAGGGGAGTCACAGGGCGGGTCTGCAGGGCCACCATCTTCCAAGCCCCTGCTTTGTTTCCTGAGATGAGGCTCATTTGTTTATTCATTTATGCAAATAGTTTTTGAGTGCTTACTGTGTGTCAGCCACCAAGCTAGGCACTGGGGATGGGGCCTGGGATAAGAAGACAATGTGGTCCCTGTATGGCTGCACAGCTCACAGTCTAGTGGGAGAGGTGGGCACATGAGAACGTATACAATAACGCATCACTACCATTGTGGTTCGTGCTAAGAAGGAAAGTGCCGGAAGTGTATTCACTTGCTGTGGCTGCCATAACAAAGTAGCACAGACTGGGCGGCCTAAACAACAGAAATGTATTTTGTCACAATTCTGGAGGCTAGAAGTCCAAGATTCAGGTGCTAACTGGGGTGGTATCTTCTGATGGCTCTCCTTGGCTTGCAGACGGCCGTCTTTTCCCTGGTCCTCCCGCGGTCTTCACTCTGTGTGTTTGTCCTAATTTGCTCTTCTTATAAGACCAGCAATCATTGGATAGGACCCACCCTAGTGAACTCATCTTAACTCAGTTACCTCTTTAAAGACTCTCTCTGCAAATATAGTCACATTGTGAGGTACTGGGGGGTTGGGACTTCAGTACGTGAACCTCAGCCCATCACAGGAAGTTAGAAAATGTCTAAGAGGGGATCCAAGGTGGCAGGGTGGAAGATGGGCCAGGAGGGCCTCCCTGAAGAAATGGCATTTCCTTAGAGTCTTGGAGAGCTGGAAGGGTTTCCAGGAGGGCAGATGGGGGAAGTTGGGATGAATTTCCAGATGCAGGGAACAGATGTTGGAAAGGCCAAGAGTGGGGGAGTGTCCTCGTGAGTTCAAGGAGTTAGAAGACCCGTGTGGCTGGAGCAGAGTGAGTCACGGTGAATGGTGTAAGAGGTGGGAAGATGCCAGATCACACAGCACCTTGTGGACAACAGTAAGAGTCTGGACTTTCTCCCAGAACCAGTGGGAAGCCATCAATGGCTTCGAGGATCGATCAGAACGTGATTAGAGGCTCGAGGAACAGCTCAATCAGAATGTTCTTTTAAATGTTTATTTATTATTTTTGAGAGAGACTGTGCAAACAGGGGATGGGGAGAGAGAGAGAGAGAGAGAAAGACAGAGAATCCCAAACCGTCCCTGCACTTGGAGCCTGACACAGAGCTCAATCCCATGAACCATGAGATCATGACCTGAGCTGGAATCAAGAGTCAATACTTAACTGACTGAGCCACTTAAGCATCCCAATCAGAATGTTCTATTAAAAGATATCTCTTCCAGAGGTTTTGGGATGATACCCATTATAGAGGTTGCCATAGTAGCTCTGGAATGGCAGTTTATACTATTTGCCTTCAATTCTGCCTCCCTTCCTGGCCCTCGGTATGGCTTCCCTTTTATGAGAGGAACAATATTTTTCTGCCTCATCATCTTTGGGCTTAACTACTTGCTTTAGTAGAATATTAGGGGGTGTAATAAGCAGGGGTTTCGACTTGCATGGTTTGGCTTACACTCTTATGCATCTGCCATGTGCCATGAGAGCATGTCCTGGGTAGCTGCTGTCCATGGAGAATGGGGAGACCTACAGAGAAGACCAGAACCTGACCTGTAGCCTGAGGAAGTACTGTCTCAAATGACTTATAAGCCCATCATCAAGAAAAGCATATGTTTAAGTGGCTCAGTTGGTTAAGTGTCTGACTTGGGCTCAGGTCATGACCTCGCTGTTCCTGAGTTCAAGCCCACGTCAGGCTCTGTGCTGACAGCTCAGAGTCTGGAGCTTGTTTCAGATTCTCTGTCTCTCTCTTTCTCTGCCCCATCCCCACTCGCTCTCTCTCAAAAATAAATAAACATTAAGAGGGGCGCCTGGGTGGCGCAGTCGGTTAAGCGTCCGACTTCAGCCAGGTCATGATCTCGCGGTCCATGAGTTCGAGCCCCGCGTCAGGCTCTGGGCTGATGGCTCAGAGCCTGGAGCCTGTTTCTGATTCTGTGTCTCCCTCTCTCTGCCCCTCCCCCGTTCATGCTCTGTCTCTCTCTGTCCCAAATAAATAAATAAACGTTGAAAAATAAATAAATAAACATTAAGAAAGAAAAGCATATTTGTTGTGGTAAACCACTGAGATTGGGGGGGGGGTGTTTGTTTTACAGCATTATCATAACAATACCGGGCTAATGTACTGAGAGAGGAGGTTGGCTTGAGTTAAGGTGATGACAATGGGGCTGGAGAGAAGTGGGCAGATTCAAGATAAATTCGGTAGTTGTCAAGTTACAGGTGACATTTAAGTCCTAGGATAGATCTGCAAGGAATAGAATGTAGAATGAGGAGAGGGACCATGGTTAATTCTTGAGAGATTCCCCCAACTAATGAGCAGTGCATTAGTCGGCTTGGGTTGCCATAACAATACCACAGACTGGGCGGCTTAAGCCAAGCTTAAACCTCACAGTTTTGGAGGCTGGAAGTCCAAGATCAAGGCAGCAGCAGAGCTGGTTTCTGGTGAGGCTGCCTGCCAGCAGTGTCCTCACATGGCTTTTCCTCTTCTTTTAGGAACATAAGTCCTATTGAATTAGGACCCCACCCTTATGACTTAACCTTAATTTTTTTCTTGAAGGCCCTGTCTCCAAACATAGTCACCATGGAGGGTAGGGCTTCAACATACACCTTTTGAATGGACACAGTTCTATCCATAACAGGTAGCATCTCCTATGCACTGGGTACTGGGTACAAAACCGAAGCTGCCAGCCTTCTGAAGATGTAGATGGGTAAGAGTCACACAGCTTTGCAACCAGCAGGGTGTAGGGCCGGCTCAGACTGGAGGGCACAAGAGAAATAGATTCCGTCTCTTGGTGGGAGGAGGGGCAAAGCCACGTCCGAAGAAGGGCACGCAGGAGGGAGGGATCATGTGCCCATCTTTGAAAGTGAGAATCAAGGATGAGTGAGTAGGAGACTTCAGAATCCCCCCCGGTCCTCTGGTCACCACCAAGGGGCTTAACAGTTATCTGGAGGCAGACAGACATGGAGGCCAAGACACAACCCCCCCACCACCCTGCACAGAGTTTCTCTCCCCTGTCCTTTAGTCTAGCTGGGTATTTGAGAACATCCATGCTGGAACCCTCCTCATGTGACAGCTCTGACAGGGACCTAGAATCATCTGAAGTGTGAAAATGATGGGCCCCTCAGCATCTTCTAAAAGTGGCAGATGACATTGGATACCTAGGTTTTGCTGGCCCAACCCCCATCCTCCTTTTCAGGATAATAGAGCTCTGATGCTGCTTTTGTGAGCGTCCTCCTCCTTCACCACGGACAGGATCTGTGGGACTGTCAATCAAGGTGTCCTGCCCATCCCCCAGCTAAGAGGAGAACAGAGAGTAGGAGGCTTCTGGAACTCAAGTCTCCAGGGAAGTCACACTAAGACAGTGTCAGGGTGAACATGACTCACCCACAAAAGCCCTGGCTAGGCTTATGCTGTGGTTCCTGCTGCCTGGATTCTTGCTGTCTTGTTCTGCTTGAGATCTGGCTGGTCTGTTTTGTTTCAGTGCTTCCTTTGATCTGTAAGCTTTGCCAAATCCTTCCCAATAAATTTCTTCTTTGCTTAAGTGAGCCTGTGTGGATTTCTGTTCCATGCAGCCAAAGATCCCTACCATCCATCTTGGCTGCAGAAACCTGACATGGTGGTGAAAAGAAGATTTGGTTCAGGAATGGGAGTCATATGAAGAGGAGTCCAACTGCCCTTGGAGGAGAAGGAGGTTGACCCTGCTGGGAGGGTCCTTGTGATACCTTGATTACATGAGGGTAAGACAGATTTCCAAGGGTGCTCTGAATATCTTGTCTGTCCATTCTGGGTTGCCCCAGAAGCCACTGAGATGGGGGCTGGGGGAAAGGTTCCTGGACCATGTATGACAACACCAAATGCTGCCAGGATACAGAGCATTGAGCAAAGAGAGAGCCACTGTCAGCCCCCCTGATGGTCATTCTGGCAGAGCCGTGGGTGCAAAGTCACTGCTGGGGACTCAGGGAAGGGCTGGTTAATAGGACATTGGGTGACTGTTTTTCAGGGCAGTGGGGAGAGGGGTATCATTAACAAGGGGTCCCAGGTTCCCCGATTTGCTGGCTGTGTGACCTTGGGTCTACATCCTCATCTGTCAAATTGAGAGAAATGAGAAACCTACCACATACAGGTTGTTGGGGGAATTGATTAAGTGCATACCAGAGTTTTCCAGATACACATCCAGAGTTTTCTGGATACAACTACCACTGGTGAAGCATTAGATCCTTTCAATCGGTACACAAATAAGCACGTTCTATTTTAATAGTGGGTGTTTATTTCTATGGGCATCACCGTGAATAATGAGCATCCCATGACTGCAATTTTGTGGATATTGTTCTTCAGGATGAGGCCAAGTTAAAACTTAATCTGGTTCTGCCATTCACTGGCTCTGAAGCCTTGGTAGGTCTCCTTCTGTTTTCAGCCTCAGTTTCCTCATCTGTAAAATGGGAGCGATAGGATTTCTTGGAAAATGTATACCCCACCTAATTCCCATAATGGCTGATAGGGAGCAGAATGGCTTGGTGAGCCCAGCACTGGGCTCTAGAAATATGTGCTTCCTTCCACTGCTCATACAAGGCTTCAGTTTGTCCATCTGTGAGAGGGAGGGGCAATGGGAAGGCTGAGCGGCACCCTCTCCGAGATTTCTCCCACCTCAAACCCACCTTCTTCTCTGTGCTAGGCTTTGTTCTGCTGTGAAAAACACTGGGAAGCAAGATGGGTGTTATGTGTCTTCCTCCCCGCTCTCCATCCCCCCCCCCCCATATCAGGGCAGTGAGTGGGCCCAGAATCAGAGAGACCTGTCTTAGACCCTCAACTCAGCCACTAACCACCCTGATGACCTCATCTAAGTTCCTTAACCTTTATGTGCCTCAGTTTTCTCATCTACAAAATGGGAATAAAAATCTCGACTCTTATTCTTCATCAATAAGATCAGGAATGTGAAAGTGCTAGAGCATTCCCAGCACATAGTGGATCCTGTCCCTTCCCTTCCTGGCAGAAATGCATCGTGTCATGTTCCAAAATCGCATTGTACAACCTCACTTCACCTTCAGTGACCATTCAAGCTCCTTCTCTACCCCTCCCCTCTTTCTCTTTCTTTCCCCCTGCCCCCCACCTCCTGCTGTGGACCCTGGACATGAAACCACTGTGTCTGTGTGTCCAGATCTCTTGGATTCGAGTGGAGGGCAGCTGGCTCAGTGACAGCAGCCTGGAAGGAGGGCCTTGGCATTGGCAAGTGAATGTAATTAGTACTGATGAGGCCCAGGGATCCCTCTCCATATGGGCCTGTGAACTTGGCCATTGCACTCCTCTTGATGAACACTGATGAGCAATGTTTGAGCAGGTACTGCCTCAAGGTGGGCAAGCGGGAAGGCAGGGGTGGGTCACAAAGATTAGCAACAAGAGCTGTCATTTACTGAGCACTCAGCCTGGTTGTTCTAAGAGCTTTGGGTGCGTTACTTTGTTGAATCCTGATCTTGGCTCTTTCATGAATTTATGCTAATACGAATAGTGATTGTAGTCGGAATTCTTTGTGCTGATTCTGCTCTAGGTGCTGTGTTGAGCACTGTGCACACATTTTCTCAGTTATTCCCCCGAAACCCTATGAGCCAGGTACTATCATCTCCATATCTTACAGGTGATGGAACTGAGACTCAAATAAGTTTCTGGTGCTAAAACAGAGCTTCTCATACTTTGGGGTACGTATAAAACAGCTGATAATCTTGTCCAATTCCAGATTATTCAGATCCAGCAGTTCTGGGGTGGGGCCTGAGACTCTGCATTTCTAACAGGCCCCAGGGTGATACAGATGCTGCTGGCCCAGATCACACGGGAATTGGGAGATCCTAGATCACCCAGCTGGAAAGTGACTGATTCAGGATCAGAACATGCAGCTAAATCAAGTGTGAGGCCAACTTGGAAGAGCACCGTTGGGAGAATGTATGAGAGGACAGAGGAAAAAGGGACTATTTATGACCAGAGGGTTGAAGGAAGGCTGCACGGAAGAGGTGGTTTGAGTAAGGCCTTCAAGGATGGGTAGGATTTTGAAGGGATGGAAGGGAAGGGGCGTTTCAGGTCATGAGCAAAAAACACAGAGGAAGAGAAGAGTGGGGTGTATTTGGGGGATGTTACTGTCGAAACATAGGGAAGGTGATGTGTTGAATTGTGTCCCTCCCCTCCCTCCCAATTCATATGTTGAGGTTGTAATCCTGAGCATCTCAAAATGGGACTTTATTTTTTATTTATTTTTTTTTAATGTTTATTTTTGAGAAAGAGAGAGTGAGCGAGTGAGCTGGGGAGGGTCAGAGAAAGAGAGGAAGACACAGAATCCGAAGCAGGCTCCAGGCTCTGAGCTGTCAGCACAGAACCTGATGGGGGGCTCAAACCCATGGACCACAAGATCATGACCTTAGCTGAAGTCGGAAGCTTAACCGACTGAGCCCGCAGCACCCCTCAGAATGGGATTTTAGTTGGAAGTAGGGTCATTTCTGATATAATTGGTCAAGGTGAAGTCATGCTGGAGTAGAGTGGGCCTTTAATCCCATATGATATGGTGTCCTTAGAGAAAAGGGAAATTTAAATACAAAGCTGTGCACAGAGAGAACACCATATAAAGAGGGGAGTCATACCTCCACCAGCCGAGGAGCCACCAGATTGGGAGGGGGTCCTGGCCCAGATCCTTCCCTAACGCCTTCAAGGGAGCATGGCTCTGAGGACACCTTGATCTTGGACTCCTCTCCCCAGAGCTGTGGGACAATATATTTCTGTTGTTTAACCTACTCAGCATGTGGAACTTTGTTCCGGCATCCCTAGGGAAGGGATACAGGGTAACTGCTATGTGTGTGTGCTGGCAGATGGCCTTGAGGAAGAAAAAGCCTTTTTGTACCTAAGCACTTCACTTTTAGATCCAAGAAGATCCCTTGGCCCAAGGGGAAACGGATCGGACAATGGCTAACTTGTTCCAGAGGGGCCTGTTCCTGGGACCTGGTTGAAAGCACATGTAAATGTGTACACTCAAAGCTAAGTTAAGGCATAACTTGAAGCATTTCTAAGTACTGATCTCAATCTCTTCCCCTTCGAGAAGGTTGTAAGTGAGAAAATGGGAACAGGAATGACTAGGCATTGAGTCTTGTTGTGCTAGGCACGCTTCATGCTTTAGTTCCGTCTCTACTGCACTCTTGGAAGGAAGATCTTGTTACCCTCATCTCACCGAGAATGAGACTGAGGGTCAAAGAGTTTAGGTCACTTACCCCAGGATGCATAGGCAGCAGATGGCACAGTGGACATGGGGACCCAATGGTCTAACTTCTCCCATGCCTCCTGCCGTTACGTGAGGTGTAACGACAGGAAAAGTGACCCAGAGCTGGGCTGCAATTTGAGGAGGGGAATGAGCCCAATATCAAGAGGTTGGCGAAGAGATCTGTCTACAGAATTCTCACCATATGAGACAACAGCCCCCTTAATGTTCAAGCTACTTTGAGTTGCACCGTCTGTTGTTTACAACCAGAAGCTTTCTAACAGAATCAGCTGTTAAAATGAGCCAGGTCTTCAGGTCCAAGATAGATTGCAAGTGCTGCCCGTCCAGAGGAGCTAATAAACACTACCCTTGTTTCTGCACCCACGTTCTGAACCAACCAGAAGTAAGAGTGAGGGAAAGGCAGATGGAGCCCCCAAACATTGCCTTTACTAAAGATAAAGCTGCTATTGGAGAACATGGCTTTACGTGCAGGAGAGTGGGCTGCCTTATGTTACACCCGGAATAGGAAGGCTTGCCCCCCTCCTAGGGTGTAGGCAGCTTTGGGCCGTGGAAGGGACTGCAAGAACCATGCAGAACCTTGGTCCCCATGGAGACAGCTGGGCTACCGTTGCCAAGTTCCTTATCCCAGGTCACTCACCAATGAGCAAGGTCACTCAGTGGGGCAGAGCTGTGAGGGATGGAGAGCGGTGAGTGGCATCCAGAGAGCGTTGCTTCTGGAGGATTCTCCAGGAGGGGGGAAGAAATTTTCTTCCAGGAGGGTAAAATTGAAAGAAAAGAGAGAGAGCACGTGCACACAGAGTGATTATATAATATAAACTTATTTTTGTTAAAAAAAAATGGGAAAAACCTACACATGTACATGCTTGGGTGAGCACAGACAGGTGTGGTAGACACCAAGACTACCCCCAAGGGGTGAGGGTGGAGAGGGAGGGAAAGATGATAAGTGGGAGTGGGGACAAGAAGGTACAAGGTTCTCACCCACTGGCAGCGGCCATCTTTTGGGCAAATTCAGATGACATTCTAGGATCCCATCTGGAAAGTGAGATAGGGTCATGCATTCAGGTTGGAACTGGATTGTGCAGACTGCTCACAGGAGTGTGAGGAAATCAGAGGAGTGTTCACAGAGGAGACGGACACTGACTGGGAGGCTGAGAGTGTAGACCAGTGGTTCTCAAAGAGTGGTCCAGCACCCACATCATCTGGAAACTTGTTACAAATACAAATTCTTGGGCCCCATCCCAGATCTGCTGAGCCAGACACTTGGGGCAAGTCTTCGCTAGCCTGAGGTGGCCTTGATGTTTGCTATACCACTGTTGTAGAAGGTACAGCTTTGGAGTCAGATCACCTGGGTTTAATCTTGGCTCTGGTTCTTAATAACTCTGTGGCCTTTAGCAACTCAAGTAACTTCTGTGAGGCTCAAGTTTCTCACTGGGGAAAATAGGAATATTGTTGTATTTTATGCCTTGATTATTACTAGGTACACGTGAGGCACCATTCTCAATACTGAGGTCAGAGTTGAACAAACTGACCTCTGACCTCAAAGAACTAGCAGTCAACAGGCTGTAACAAGAGCCAATATTTATTAAGCACCTGTGATGTGCCAGATATTATGCTGACTGATTTATGTGTATTATGTCATTTATTTCTCAGAACACCCCTATAAGGAAGGAACAATTATTATCCCCATGTTCAGATGGGGCTGAGTGACACATGGCCACTGACCATGGACAGCTGAGAGCCAAAGACAGGTTGTTTGACTCCAAAGCCCCAGACAGAGGAAACTCCATGGTTTTGAGCAAGGGGAAGGAAGCCCAGCCTGAAGGCCCCATTTCCCACAGAAGAGGGACCATGACTGCAAGAGAGGCTCACATAGATATGAGGAGAGCTTTATCAGGACCCTTCCTTGGCTACTCCAAAACCCAAGTCTGGGGGGTAAATTTTCCCAGAGTTTCGCACTACTTTCCATTTCAAAGAATCTACATTTTCAAAAATTTAAAGCTTTTGGCTCAAGGTCATTGCCAGAATTCTAGAACAAAGATTTAGGGCTAATGGTCTGAAAGTATTGTCATGTCAAAACATCACTGCCATATTGAATTATTGGTTGTGTTTCCCTTTGGTCAATCTCTGTTTGCCCCCCGCCCCTCCACTTCTACTGCCTCTTGCTGGGTTCTTATCTGCTGTTCTCTGACCTGCTCTGTGTCCCCAGAGGCTGACCACTTCACACCCATCAGTCAGCTGCCCATAGCTTCTAGCTTCCAGTTGGAAGTACCAAGAGGGGATTGGAAGGCAAGAAGAAAGGGAAATGGGGCCTCTATTCTCTCTACTCCCTTCTGCCTGGCTGTGGTGGGTCTCACCCACACCAGCTGTGGCTGCTTTTCTCTGTGTCACAGCCCCTGCGGAGCTCTCTCTTCCGTGGCCCCTTCTCTTGTCCCTCAAGATCTGGAATAGTAACAGCATTCTGCTGTTGCTGGCCCCTTGGGTGCTTCGCCATCCTTCATAGCTTCCCTTAACCCTGCCCACACCTCCTAAACAGTCTCTTTATTACATTCTCTTCCTGGCAAACCTTTTGAGCATTCCATCTGCTTCCTGAATGGGACCCTCACTGATACAGACAGCAGCACCATTCATGGCTAGCGTTTATGGGGTGATTTCATACGTGTGGCCTTGTTCTAAGAGCGTTTCCATGCTTTGACTCATTTAAGCTTCTCTGTGTAGTAGGTGCTCTCTGGCATTATTCTTGAATGAATGCTAGTTACCTTTGGCCAATGAACTTCAGGCAGGGTTCCAGGTGAAGGAAACAGGGTGGTAAATCAAACAGAAGCTCCTGTAACGGTATCTGACTTTTATTACCATGCCGCGGAAGCTGATGTTGCAAAGGCCCGATGCCTCTACAGTGACAGCCTCTTGTCGGGGTTTATTTTTCCTCCCCTTCCCCCCTCCCTGCTCTTTGAGTGCTGGAACTGTTTTTTATGCTGCTGGGCCCCTCCAAGCACCCAGCACAGGCCAAGAGGCTGGCAGCAGATATGCCACAGGCTCCTGCGGACTGATTGATTGGCTGATACCGTGCGGCTGAATGAGTGGATGCTCTCCGAGCAGCTGCTGCCAGGGGAAAATTCCAAGCGCAAAATATTATTATTAATTATCACGATTGCTCTTTCGGCTGTAGGCACAGTGTCTGCTTAGAAGGAAGAGATAAGGCTTCCCTGCCAAAGCAAAAAGACTGATTAATGCTGATGGATTTTGTCCTCTGAGAGAAGGCTGCGGAGAGCTATTATTTTCTTTTGAATGACTTCTAGACCGAAGTTAATAAAACACAAGACAAAACCTGGATTTGAGGCCTGGCTAGGCCCAAGGCTGCGTGACCTTGGATGAATTACTTAACCTCTCTGTGCCTCAGAGTCTTTATTGATTAAGTTAGGACTAGACTAGGTAATGTCTAAGATTCCTTCTAGCAGTCCTCCAGAGATGCTGGGCAGTGCAACACCAGGCCCCCATCGATGGGCTGTGCTCAGCCATCCTTTCTTCTTCCAAGGGGCATTCTCAAAAGCCATGCCCCCGCCTCCTGGGCTCCTCAGGACGTGAGAGTTGAATGTGCCCTCCTTTCATGGCTGTGGGAGTCATGGACACGGTAGGGAGTAGGGGTCTGACACAGAGTCCCTGCCTCTTCTTCTTTCTCTTCTCTCTTCATGATCACAATAAAAACACCCCCAGCTCCCGCTGTTGGAGGCTTTCTGTGGTGCCCATCACCATTATCAGCACCTTATAGAAATGAATCTTTTTAATCCTCATGACACCTTCATGAGGGGTAAGCTGCTACTGCCCTTTCTTTACACATGAGGAAATGGAGGCATGGGACTTTCAGTCCCATCTTTGAGGCCACCCAGCTGGAAATAGGATCTGACCTTGGAGTTGGAAGGACCCTTAGGGCCTGTCTAGCCCAGGTCTCAACCTGCCTGCACATTGGAATCACCTGGAGAGTCTGATAAAGGCTGATGCTTCAGTCCCACCCAGAGATTCTGAGTTGGTTGGGGGCACAGCTGGGTTCTGGTTTTTTTTTTTTAATCTCCCCCAGATGATCCTAACATGCAGCGTAGTGTGAGAAGCACAATTTCGTCTAATTACCTATTTGCAGATGAGGGAGTTGAGGCTCAAAGGAGGGAAGCAGACTTATCTGAGTTTCCCTACCATGGGTGGCCCTGCCCCACAGCTCTCCAGGTGGGAGTTCAGAGGAAGTGATGCCGGATGGAGGGGCTGATCCTGCTCTATGAGGCCCCTCCCAGCCAGTATCTCTGAATCTCCCCAGGGTATGACAGGGGTGGTTTTTGCTACCTCCCCCCACCCATCAGGCTGGCATCAGCCAGCCAAGCCTTGAGGTAACTAGAAACTCCAGAGGGGGGGCAGAGTCAGAGGAGATCAGAGATGGAGACCTTGCTGGACTCAGCCCTGGGGACTTAATTATCCTTCACCTTGGCCTGAGCCTTTGTTCTTATCCTCTCCCAACACGTGATTTCCTGAGCAGAGGGCTTGCAAGTTTGAACTGGTGGGGATTGCCAGTGTCTGGCCCATCCAGAGCACGGGTGCCAAGCATACTGGGGCTCGGACCAAAACAAAATCCTAAGAGTAACTGCCTAAGAAGGGCTTCCTGGGAGCCAGATACCACGGACGTTATTTCATTTAAGCTTTGCAAATATAAGTGGAAAATATGAATTCTACGTTTCAATTGTAGGAATGGAGGCCTAGAAGAGTTAACTAGCTACCTTAGCTAACATTAGTTAACTAGGTACATTAGCTAGTAAGGGACAGATGGAGATTTGAACCCAGGTCACCTGCTGATGTTAGCCTAAATTCTACCTCCTCCTGGAAGCCTTCCCTGGAAATCAAGACAGGTCAGAACAGATCCTTTTAGTATGCTTCTCTGTGTGTTACTTCTATCCTTTTATAATTGAGTATTCATCGGTGCTGTTGTTCAAGGAGGCTTTGTCTCTCCCACTAGACTGTAAGTTCCTTGAGGGGGGCTGTTTTGCTCACACCCCCACATCCCCAGTTCTCAGAATAATGCCTACCACCTGGCAGACTAGCCACCTAATAAGTGTTGAAGGAAAAAAGATGAATGGTCTAAATGATCCCAAAGTCAATATTTATACTCATGCCACAGTCTTACATTTACATTGACTAGTTGGGAATGGTCTCCAAAATTAGCCTCTTTTTTTTTTAATTTTTTTTTTATTTTTGAGAGAGAAACAGACAGAACATAAGCAGGAGAGGGGCAGAGAGAGACACAAAATCTGAAGCTGGTTCTAGGCTCTGAGCTGTCAGCACAGAGCCCAACATGGGGCTGAACTCATGAACTGTGAGATCATGACCTGAGCCAAGATCAGCTGCTTAATTGACTGAGCCACCCAAGGCCCCCTAAAATTAGCCTCTTTTAAGAAATGTGGTGCTCTGGGGTGCCTGGGTGGCTCAGTCAGTTAAGCTTCTGATCCTTGATTTTGGCTCAGGTCATGGTCTCGTGGTCATGAGATCGATCCCTGCATCAGGCTCCAAGCTGAGCATGGAGCCTGCTTGAGATTCTCTCTCTCTCCCTCTTCCTCTCCCCTGCTCATGGTCTCTAAACAAACAAACAAACAAACAAACAAACAAACAAACATTTAAAAGAAAGATGGTGCCCCAGAAGGTGAAATCCCGGGGGTCCTTGCCATATTAGGGATACTGGGAACCCCTGAGAATTTTTAACCCAATAAGAACAATCCTAAGGATTCCATCACAGTTGTGTATTCATTATGCATGTTTATTGGCCTAGTGGAGGCTAAATGGCCTGAGCTGAGCGGGTAGCTATCTAGCTGTTCAATTGGATCATCAAAGTTCACTAAGCATTGCTTATGCGCCCAGTTATAGCATTTAGGATTGTGTGTAGAATGTAGCAGAAGCCCGTCCAGTAGAGTCATCAAACTGGGGTTTGATTTTTATATCTTACAACCAGTTCAGAAGAGGAAAATCCCAGGAGCTCACAGTTACTCAAGGAAGAAGTCCTTAAGGACTTAGGATTCTTCCAGATGCCTGCTCAGCTATCCCCAGTGTGATTTTTCATCCTTATGGTCACAAGATGGCTGCCCTACCTTGAGGTGTGGGGTCCAAGGTTATAGTCAAGAAAATGAAGTGAGAGTGTGCGGGTATAAGGGACCAAAGGCAAAGAGCCAGATGGGTCTGGCCCTTTATCAGGAAAGCAGTGTCTTTTCTAGAAGCCCACAGTATAGAACTCAAGTTGCCTCTCATTGGTCCAAGCTGGGTCACATGACACCTGAACTTCAGGGGAGCCTGGGGAGGTGAATATTTTTAATTAAACATGTTGTTTGGTTGGGATTCTGTTAAAAAGGAAGACGGGAAGGATGGATGTCAGTAGGCCACTGACAATATCTGTCATGCAGGCTCTGTGTTAGGCGTATGGAACATGAAGATGTCCAACATATGGTCCCTTCCTACCATGGGGCATACTACCTGGTAGATGAGTCAGACACAAAAACAGTCTTTTATAGTACAACATATATATTGTTAGAAACATGGTGGGAGCCCAGAAAAGTAAGGAGAGAGTATGTGGATTACCTGGGGGAGCTGGGTCAGTATTACAAAGAAGATAACATTTCAACATTTGAGATTGAAGACAATGGGGCAATAGTTTGCCATGTAAATGGAACAAGGCCCCAACCTTTCAAAATCTGGTCTCAAACTCCCTGTTAGCCCCAGCTCTTGGGATTATTCCATTCTGAATGCTTCAGACCCACATATAACTAGCTCTATTTGTCCTTCTTTGGGACAGGTCTTGAAGGATGAGTAGGAATTTGGCAGACCAACCATAAGAACCTGGCCATTCAAAATCTGGTTCCAATCTCTTTCAGCCTCAGCTGTTGGGATATTGCATGCTGCAGGCTTTAGAGCCCCCCAGACCACTCACCATTCCTGCATATTCCATAGTTAGTAATTTCTCCATGCCCTCCCCTCTGTGCACAAGCTGTTTTTTTTTTTTCTGCCTGGAATGCCCCTCCCCCTTCATTTTCTGGGATATGGCTCTCCTGTGGTGGTGACTCATCCTTGGCCAGCTGTTTGGAGGGCGAGAAAGGACTTCATCAGAGTGAGATGTATGCAGGAAGCTGGATAGCAGTCACATGACCCAGATGCAGAACTTGGCTTTGCTGGTTGAGGAAACGAGAGAAGGGAAACTAACTTTATGAACTCCAATCATGTGAGGACTACTAGATGCATCATCTGATCCCTGAAACAAGCCTGTGTGGTGGGTATTTTTATGTGCCTTCCTTGGGAGACCAGACCTCTGCAAGGCGAAGCAGTTTGTCCACTATTGCATAGTAATAAGTGACGCACCTGCCTGTCCAATGCCAAAGCCTGCGCTTCACTCCTTCCATCAAACCACGAGGCCTTCTTGGTGCCCTTCCTTGTCCTGGGTTCTGCCTTATTCCTGGAGGTCAGCCATTCTGTTTAGAGGTTTTACTTCTGGGTATTCCAGATGAAGAGTTTCTGCTTAAGTCTCTCTCCTGCTCTTGACCTTCATTCCAAGCCAGAGCAGTGGTTCTCCAATGGAGGAAGGGGTGATTTTTCTCCCCCAGGTGGCATCTAAAAGGGCTGGAGACGTTTTTGGTTGTCACACTGGGCAAGTGGGCAACTGCAGGCATCTAGAGGGGAGAAACCAGGGATGCTGTTCAACATCCTGCGGTGCGCGGGACATCCTCCCACAACAAAAAATGTTCCCACCCAAAATGCCAGTAGTGTGGAGGATGAGAAACCCGAGTTAGAGTTATAGTCTGTGCACATTGAGGAAGCAGGTTCTTTCTGAAAGTTTCCCCGATCAGTTCCTGCTGTGCTTGCTCCTCCCACTCTTAACTTGGTGCAAAACAATGACATTACCGTATGCTGGAGGGTAATCTGTGCTGACTGTGGTTCCCATGCACGGGGTGCAGGGGTGGGAGGTCTCCCTTCTGCACCCATCTCCTAAATTCTTGCTCATCTTAAGTAATTCTTTGAAACTGTAATTCCCTTGAAGGGCTTGGCCTCCAGAGTCAGTCCATCTGGGGTTCGGGTTATGAGCACATAACTTACCTGGAACAAGTCATTTAACTCCTGGAAGACTCAAGGTCCATCTTCAAAATGGAGATAACAAGAGCACAGAGCTTGTTAAAGTAGTTTTGAGGATTTAATGTGATGATTCCCATGAATTGGGGTGCCCAGGCAGATGGTAAATACTCAATATGTGTCTGGAATTGTTACTCTGAGTGTTTTTTTCACCGGTTAGCTCTTCTTTGAACCTTTTTGTCTCTTTGGAAAGCATCTGGTAGGGTGAGAAGGACACAGACACTGAAGTGAGGCATCTCAGGGTTCCGGTCAGTTAGTTCTGCTAACTAGATGGCCAGGGACCTTGATCAACTTCCTTCTCTGAGCCTCATTTCCTCATCTGAAAGCTGAGATAATACTCCGACCTTCTAATTCTTGTAAGGACTAAGGTGATTAACTGTCTGATACTTAATAGGTGTTCAGTAAACCATGCAACCCTCCTCAGAACACAGTGCCAATAAAGCAGAGATAAAACTCAATGCACGGACTCATTTGGAGGTCTCTGATGAAATTCAGTATTGACAGCGTTGTTTAGAAATGGCATTCCCAGACTGCAGGAGCTGAAGGTGAATGTGGGTTTGCTCCATTTCTCTGCAGGAGTTAGCAAGCGGAATAGAAATGTTTGGACAGCAAGGAGGAAAGAGGGTGCTGTGCTGGAAACTTCCATTTGGCCCTCCAGATCTACTCTCCACTGCTCTGTGCCCCCAGAAGTTTGGACCACAAGGACCACATCCATGACTTCTGCCATTTTTGAGCCTTGACTAGCAAGGAAGGGAAGAGAGTAATATAGGGGTATTCATTTCCCTGCTCCCCTCCCTGTAGCTCCCCAGCCAGCTGGCTAGTCCCCAAAGGCCACAGCTTTTATTCGGGCAACTCTGCTTCCACAGAATGTTCTCCCTGCCCCTTCCCCAGCAGCCCAGAGATAGTAATGGCTCCCCATGGTTGCCAGCCTCAGCATCCTTCACTCTCCCTCACGCTGTCCCACACTCTGCCTGCAACTCCACAAATGGTCTTTTTATTAAACTCACCCAAAATTATCCAATTTGAGTGTGTGGTGCACTTGCTGCTAGTACCTTGAATGATAAAGAAGAACCCATCACAGACACTCCATCCAGGGTTTTCTTGCAAGCTCCTGGTTTTCCTCGTGGTCGTGTGTATGAGTTTACTCTGGCTCCTGTAACAAAGCACCACAGACTGGGCGGCTTAGACAATAGCAGTCTGTTTCCTCACAGTTCTGGAGGCTGGAACTTTGAGATCAGGGTGTCAGTAGAGCCCTTCTGAGGTCACCAGGGACCTGTTGGGGAGGGATCTGTTCCCAGCCTTTCTCCTTAGCTGGTAGCTGGCCTTCTTCTCTCTGTGTCCCCCCCACCATGGTCTTCCCTGTCTGTGAAGGGGTCCAAATTTCCTCTTCTCATGAGGACATCAGTCATACTGGATTAGTGCCCACCCAAATGACATTACTTTAATTTAATTACCTCTTTAAGACCCTCTCCCCCAACATAGTTTCATTCTAAAACCCTGGGGGTTAGGACTTCAACATATGAGTTTTTGTGGGGCTATAGTTCAGTCTGTAACTTGGTGGTTGAGAAATGGGGATGTGATCACTGGGTAGGAGTAAGACTGGGGGAAGGCAGCGGGACTCAGCAGCACTCCAGAGGGATGAGATCACCGCTTTCAAGGGCCAACATTCTAGTTGGATGGGGAGAAGAAGCAAGAAAGAGATAGATCACATACAGATCAATAAACAGAACTCTTCCAACAGTGACAAATTCGGTATATGACAGAAGGACTGGACCAGCTCAGACAGGTTGGGGACAGCCTCTCTGAGGAGGCCATTTGAAAGCAGATACAGGAAGGAGACAGAGGAATCACCACTCGACTTCCCCATTTGGGGCAGTGCCTTCCTGGCAGAGGAAATGCAGCAAACAACAAGCAGGGAGCGGTTTTCATCCAGAGAGCAGCCTTTGCTGATGTAGAGAGCAGGAGAATTTGGAAAGAAAATTTTCAAACAAGATTAAACAGGCCTCCTGAGGGTGGGCCATTTTCCAGGACATTCTGTTCACACAGCAGCCGTCTCTGTACTTGGGCTTTACCTCCTCCTTCACTGGCCTGCCCGGCAGCAAAGTTCAGCCCGGCTCCGTCCTGTCTTAACCGCTGCCAGGCAGTGCAGGACCCAGATGTGCTGCCTCTATGTACAGAGATGACTGGGCATCCCCACCAAACCAATCACAGCTTCCCCCATGGTCTGCTAGGTGGCACAGAGGATTACTGTACCAGAGCCAGGCTCATATTAAAATATTAATTTACATTTAAAGTGTTGCCAATATGTCCATGTGGATCTCCATTCCATATGTTTGTGAGAGCCCTGGGGCCACCAGGGTGTTTGATTTTGAGTGTTTTAAAATGAAGGCTAAAGGTGACTTTTGCAATAAAGCAGTGCAAGTGATAGCATCAGAGGCTGCTAGGCTGCAAAACACCCTAGAGACCATCTCCTTTAACTATTTCCGCCTCCCTTGGTTTTAAACTCCTCCCTTTCTCCCTCCCTTCTTCCCCTTCTTCCAAAAATGGTTCAGCTGACCACTTATGTCAGTTTCTTATGACTGCTATAACAAACGACCACAAACTCGGTGGCTTAAAACAACATGAATTTATTAGCTGACAGTTCTGGAGGTCAGAAGTCCAAAACAGACCTTAAGAGGCTAAAATCAGGGTGGTGCTGTTCCTTCTGGAAGCTCAGGGGGAAAATCCACTTCTTTGCCTTCCCCAGCTTCTAGAGGCCACCCACACTCTCCATCCTCAAAGCCAGGAATGTACCGTCAGGTCTTTCTTATGCTGCCTCACTTTGACTCTCCTGCCTCCCTCCCTCACTTATCGGGACTCTTGTGATTCCATTGGGTCCACTTGGCTAATCTAGAATAATCTCCTGTCTCAAAATCTTTAATTTAATCACATCTACATAGCCTCTTTTGTCATGTAAGGTGACATATTCACAGATTCTGGGGATTAGGTGGTAGACATCTTTGGGAGGTCATTATTCTGCCTATGACACTACCCCTCAAGCAGTTCAGTTTCTCCAAGTGACACGCTTCATACCTTATTCACAGTGTCCAGCAATGCTGGGGCTCACTGCTTAGTTATGCAATTATCAGTTTAATGTCTGTCTCCCATAAGTGGACAAAAAGCTCTCCAAAGGAGGTCATCAGAGATGTTTTGACTACTACTATCACTTTCTCAGAGCTTCCTAGCAGCCCACGCAAGAGAGGAAGCATGGTGAGAAGAGAAAATGAAGAGAAAACAATGGCTAACATTGAAGGACCATCACCTCTGTGCCAGCAATATTCCAAGAGCTTTTAACCTATTCAATTCACACTTTGTAAAGGAAGGTCTATCATCTACTACAAGCAAGTGACATAGTAGGGATTTGAAATCCACACTCTTAACCACTATGTCATACGAGCACCCTCAAATAGTAGTTCATGTGCTATAAGAGAAGTCTGAGAGGCAGAAATGAAGGAGGAAGAGATCAGTTTTATAGACCTGTCAGGCAAAACTTTCCAGAGGTCATAATAAATGGAAGGCAGAGAAGGGTGTGCCAGGTTGGGGATGTATAGAAGGGGGCAGGAGAATTGGGGAGGAGAGTGGGATAGGATGTTCCACGTGGAGGAGACTGTGTGAATCAAGTTCCAGGCAGGAAATGGGCTTGGTGTTTCTAGAAATCGAAGGTAATACAGTACTGCTAGAGCTTAGGTGGTGACAGGGCACAAGTCAAGAAATGGGGTTGACTTGGAGTGCTGGGTGGCTCAATTGGCTGAGCATCTGACTTTGGCTCAGGTCATGATCTCACGGCTCATGAGTTCGAGCCCCACATCGGGCTCTGTGCTAACAGCTCAGAGCCTGGAACTTGCTTCAGATTCTGTCTCCCTCTCTCTGACCCTTCCCTGCTTGCATTCTGTCTCTTTCTCTCAAAAATAAAAATGTTAAAAAAAAAAAAGAAATGGGGCTGACTCAGGAGGCAGAAGTGCCCTTCTGAGGATGCTATGGGCCATTAGAAGCCTTTGATACAGAGGTTTTAACAAAATCAGTTTCCTCACCATGACGAGGAAGGATTGCAGGATGCTAAAGACAAAGGGGCAAACAGAGAGGGTGTGAATGGGAAGCTTAGTGCTTGAACCCAGAGTTTTGTGGCTCCAGTCCAGGGCATTCTCAGCCATGCCTCTGGACCCTCCCAAAGGCCTCATCACCATGCACAAAGGAGGGGGGTGATAGCCAACACTCCACTGTTTGGAATGAATACACTTGAAGTCCAATCACTGTTTGAGGACCAGTCAGAGGGAGTGGAATTGAGCCAGAGAGAAATGCATTTCTTAACTCACAGCCCCTTCCTTCAAGAAGCTTGCCTTGCTTAATTCATTCAGAAATTATTTCTCCCTCCTGTGAACACTTCCCACTATTATTTCTGCCACTTACATTCATTAAATCGACAAATACTTACTGAGCACCTACCATGTGCCAAGCACTGCATTAGGCACTGTGGCAGATTCAGAAATGAACAATCCCGATGTGTTCTTTGCCCTTGTGGGATTTATTGTAGTGGGAGAGTAAAACATCAAACAAATAAATGCATACATCATTTTAAGTGTGGTGAGCCCTGTGAAGAAGTTGAGGGTGCCTGAAAAGGATGTGAGAGGGAAACTGATTATGGCAAATTGCACCCCTGGTTCCAGTTCTTTGCTTCTCCTTGTAGTTGCAACCTTGTTACATGACTTTGGAATTTCTCCCATAACCACAGGGTGTGTTTCCACATCCTGTTGACTTTTGGGTTGGCCATGTGACTTGCTTCGGCTAGTGAGATGAAATGGGGATGACAGTGAGCCAATTGCAAGTGTAGGTATTGACAGGTCTTGGTGTGTTCCCATTTGCCTTCTTGTGCCTCTCCATCATTCTGAAAATACACCTCCCACGAGGAGGCTGAGAGGCAGGTGGAGCAGAGTCACCCCGGGGGAGCCACTCTAGCTAAACAGAGTCTCGATTACCTGACCCGTGAGCCTTAAAGATTGGTGAGAGACACTCACAATACTTTAGGTCTACCCACGAACCTGTAGGAACTGAATCAGAGTCCACTAATCTTCCTGTGCGTGGTGCCTTGAAATCCCACCAAGCCATGGGGGGATCACTGCTGCCACTTCTCAAACTCCAATGCTCGTGTGCATGGACAGCTTTTGGGGCAGCCCTATTACAGGCTAAGTAAACTCATCTTTGGAAGGTTCAGTTTTCTTCCATGCATCTGTGAGGAATATGAGGAAAATCATCAACCATGCTGAAGCACTGAGTTTTAAAAAAAAAAAAAAAAACATCTCATGAATGAGATCTCCTGAATACTAAGTACATAGCATCAAACCATTCATTTTTCTAGCACATGATAATTTAAACACCATTCAAGGAACCACACCATATGCTTTGAGTGATATGAGAGGTATGATGATCATGATCCTTATGCTGGGGGACTTTCAAGAAATCTGTAATTGGGCAAAGGAGGGGAGAGATGTGACATGACATGGGCGGGTCACTCCCTGCTAGAAAAATGTACATGTGTTGGTCAACAAAGAGATGAATGTACTGTAAAGCAATGAATGAGAAAGTCCAGCTGAGACCAGTAGAGCTGCCCAGCCAATCCCAACTCAGGTCAGCTAACCTCTAGCTAACCCGCACCATTATGAGTTCAATAAATGCTCATTGATGTAAGCTGATAAGATAGCTGTGGTCCTTTATTTTGCAGCATTGTTGTTTATAGTTAACTGGTACACTGACAGTCTGAGCAGGTGGTGGCAAGATTCCCTACGATAATGGCATCTTAGTAAAACCTAAAGGAAATAGATGAAGGAGGAGGAGAGGAGCATTCTAGGCTGAGGGATGAGCAAAGGTCCTCAGGCAGGAAGGACACAAACATTTAAGAAACTAAAAGAAATCAGGATTTCCTGGAGAGTGCCAAGGTGACCAGGTGAGGTGGGCGAGCACTGGTGAGGAAACAGATAACCTTTATGATTCCCTGCTCTGGGGTGGCACAGCAAAATTAATGTGCTGTGGTAGTGTGCATTTTTGTGATGCTTCCAGGTATAATTCCCTTGGGGGAAGGACCCATGGTTTATTTATCTTTGTTTCCCTCTTACTCTGCCAGAGGAATATCCCACACCACAGTAAATGCCCAATGAAGGAAGGCGTTAGCCAAGGGGAGAGGTGCTGAAAGAACAGCTCCCTGACATCTCCTAAACTTGGGACAAAGGCTACAGTTTTTCTTCCTTGGTAAATTCTTCCTTGTTCATTTTTATCACTGTTGTTTGAAATGCAAGGCTCTTCTCCTTTACCTGTCTGTTTTCATACTGAGCTTTTTGTTTTCTTGTAGCATTTATTATTACCTGATGTTATATTTACAGAATTATTGTTTTGGCATCTGTCTCTTTCACTAGAGGGCAGGGACATGTCTTGCTCATGACTGTATCCTCAATGCCAAGGACATGCCTGACACAGATATAGATGCACAAAAAATATTTATCAAAAGAATGCATGCTCAGATGCTGAAATATTTAATGCTGAAGAACCTTCCAAAAAGTACGATTCAGGAGTTAGTGTACTAATTATCTGTTTGTTCAGTAAGAAAGTGAGACAAAGCTTTCTTATATGGGATGGGGAGCATCCATGGACACAGCAAAAGGAGTGGTTAAGTCACCTGTGATTCTTACTGGGATAGGCGGGGCCTTAGGCTTTTAGTATAAGGCCCTTTAGTTAAGGGTTTACAATATCATATCAGTTATTTGTTGCTGCTTAACAAACCAAAAATATGTGGCTTAAAACAACCACCATTGCATTTGCTCACAATTCTGTAGGACAGAAATGTGAGATAAGTTCAGCTGGGTGGTTTTTCTGAATTAACTCACATGGCTGCTATCATCTGGCAACTAGACTAGGGCTGGAAAAACCAAATTCTGGTGGAGCTGGATGTTGACCAGGCCATTCTCTCCTCAAGGCATCTCATCCTCAAGGATGATGGCAGCTTCAGGGCAGCAAGTAGGGTGACCAGCCATACTGCTTTGCCTGGAACTATCTTGGTTTTAGCAATGAAAGTCCCATGGCATGGGAAACTTCTGGAGAATCAGGATGGTTGGTCATCCTAGCAGTGAGGAAGAAAGAGGGTGGGAGCTAACAAGGTTTCTGAGGTCTAGGCTCAGAACTTCCACAGTGAGACTTCTGTTTCATTCTGCTAAACATGTCACAAGGCCAGCCCTGATTCAAGGGGTAGAGAAATAGACTCCATCTTTCAGTGGGAAATGCAGCAAACACATATTGCAAAGATGAATGCATGTAGGGTTGGGGGGATTTTTGCAATTTACTACATATATTGTGGAAAGTAAGACCACAGACTCTGAAGTCAAAGTAAGGCTTTTGTATTTATTGAAAAAAACCTGTACAAAGGAAGGAAATACTACAAGAGCAATCACTAGCCAAATGTCGAGTGACAACTGACTTCGGTGTCTCAATACATCAGAATTATAGGCTTTCTTGTATGTGTAAGCACAACCTAAGACCCCTTCCTTTGGAACAATGCCTGCGGTCAGCAGATTAGGAGTGATGGTGAAATATTCAGGTGAAGGAGAGAAGGCTTCCTGGCAGTTATGAGAGAGGAGAGCAAATCTCATCATCACATGTTAATATCAAAAACGCTATTTCAAGGGTAGTATCGATAACCTGTTTGTCCAGTGAACTATTTGGGATAATACAATATTACATTTATATAATGCTTACTGTGTGCCAGACGCCGTTCCAGTGTAGGCGATTTACATCGATTAACACATTTAATTTTTTTAATGTTTATTTATTTTTGAGAGCGCGCGCGAGAGGCAGAGCATGAACGGGGGAGGGGCAGAGAGAGAGAGAGAGAGAGAGAGAGAGAGAGAGAGAGGGAGGGACACACAGAATCCAAAGCAGGCTTCAGGCTCCGGCTATCAGCACAGAACCCGACGCGGGGCTCCAACTCACGCACGAACCGTGAGATCATTTCCTGAGCTGAAGTCGGACACTTAACCGACTAAGTCACCCAAGCGCCCCAATCGATTAACATTTAAAACGTACATCTACACACGAGGAAACCGAGGCCCAAGATCACCTAGGTAGTAAGTGGTGAAGTCAGGATTTGAACCCAGGCAGTCTGGCTCTTAATCTGCCTCTCCAGGAGCTACCATTTTCCCAAGACTTTGACTTCCTTTTCCTAACTAGCAGTTGGGAGTAGTACTCTAACCGTCTGTTAGGGCGATTGCTTTTGCTCATCAGGGTTAGAGAGAGGGTGGCCCGGGAGTTTGGCCCCGGAACAGAAGTGCAAGCCTCGGGTTCCCACCCGGGCGAGAACGGAGGCGCGTCCTGCGCAGGCGCAGTCCTGCACCAGCCTGCAGCCGCTGGAGAGCTCCGGGGTCCGAGGTTAGGCCGCCCTTCCCCCACCCGCGGACCCGGCGCGCAAGGGTCTACGGGTCGGGGTGGGGAGCAGAGCGGGAGCTGGCGGGGGGGGGACCCCGGGAAGCTCTGGAAAATGTGGAACCCGAAAGGGCCCCCGGTGTCGCACGTGGGATGTAGAACCTCTCAGACGTCGTGGGCCCGACCTCAGAATCGGCTGGGCGCCCGCGCCCATTCTGCAGATGCGCAGACTGAGTCCTGTCCTCCCGGGAGCCCTGGAGAGAACTTCGCTTCCTTTTCTTTTCTCTGAGCCTGGGTCCCTCATCTGGGTAGTGGGACGCTCGGCTCCTGTGTGGCCCAGTGCGTTCAGAGAATACTGATTAAGCGCTTACTGGTCACTGCGCTAAGTGCTGCTTATTCACGAGGTTGTCGAGGGGAGATCAAATGTAGATCGCGAGAGCGAAAGCACCTGCCATGCTTTTAAGCACGTCACACATGTGAGCTCATAGGAACTCGCATTTGTGTTTGTAGTGGTTTTTATTAAGGAAGAGTTCAAGGGCCCTTGAGTGGCTCGGTGGGTTAAGCGTCTGACTTCGGCTGAGGTCATGATCCCACAGATTCCTGGGTTCAAGTCCCGCGTGGGGCTCTGCGCTGACGCTCAGAGGCTGGAGTCTGCTTCGGCTTCTGTTGTCTCCCTCTTTCTTTGACCGCCCCCCCTCCTCAAAAATAAACACTTAAAAATTTTTTAAGAAAGAGTTCAAGCTTTGCTGTTTCCTGGCCTCAGGTCACCCCAGTCTCTCTGGCCAGATTCTTTGCAATTGGCTCCACTTTCAGTCCCTAGAAGAGTTGAGAATTGGATCTACTCAGTGCAGATAGATGGCTCTGATATTGCCCTTGCTCTGCAGTGTATGTATCTTGACTCCTCCTTCGAAGGGATTGAGGTGAGTTGGTAATTTGTAACTGCTCTGAGTGTAGTTCTCTGGCAGGTTCAGAATAGATTTCAATTTCCTAGTTAGTTCAGGAGGTTGAAAATTGTCTATGTTGAAATGGAACTCTTGGCTGCTGCTCTCCTCCCTTCCCCCTTTGGTTGATAAAATCCCAGTGATAGGAAAAACACCCTTGCCATTCTCACTGCTTCCTGTTGCATTCATAAGCCTCGATGCTCCATTTGTGGAATGCAACATTTATTCTCCAGTAGTTTAAAACATGTTTGTACAACAACTAAGTTGGATAAGACCTTGGGGCAAGCCATCAAGACCCGAGAAAATGATTATGATATGGTCCCTACTCTCAAAGAGCTTGCAGTATTGAGAGGGGAAGAATGTGGTGGGGAATCTCATACGAGTCAAGTTAAATTCGGACTAAATGGGGATTTCACAGACAACCAGCATTATTTTATTAAAGTTGTTGGTTGTTTTATTTTACTCATGATTGGCATTGTATCTTTCAGTGAATCCTATTTAGAGCCAAAGGTACATGCTTTACAAACCCCTTAGCTATCATGAAAAATAATTTAAGTACTTTACTAGCTCCCAGGTCCACCATCCACCATCACAGACATGCTCCTGCCTCTAAGAACATATTCTCAAATGAGCTGTATGAGGCGCATAAGAGGAGAATTTCTGAGTCTTAACAAGAAAATGCTTTTCAAGTGGTGTGGCTTTGGGGTTTGCTGACCTGTCCCGTGAACACACATTCTTGACCCTCAAACTCTCTTATCTTCATTTCAAGGCACAGCTAATTTACCATACTTTTCTCACTGTCTGTATCATACTGAGATTCTTTTTCTTTAAACAATAGCAGTCAGAGTCTACTACTCTTACCTAACATTTATTTTTTTTTAAATGTTTGTTTATTTTGAGAGAGAGAGAGAACCCCAAGAAGGCTCTGTGCTGTCAGCACAGATTCTGAAATGGGGCTTGATTCCATGAACCATGAGATCATGACCTCAGCCTAAATCCAGAGTTGGATGCTTAAGCGACTGAGCCACTCCGGTGCCCCAACTACCTTGACATTTAATCATGGACCACTTTGCATTGTTGGCTAACTTCCTTATAAATTGTGTGTTGTTGAGCGGGGATTCAGGAACACTGTATAGTAGATGAAAAAGCACAGGTTTGGGAGATCAGCAGGTTTGAGTTTGAATTTCAGTATCCCTGCTTAGTGACTACGTTTCTAAAACTTTGTGGACCTCAGTTTGCTCAGCCACCACATGTAAGACTGTCTTTTACAGGAGTGTTATTCATAGGCGTCTAGTGAAAATAAAAGGGGAAGCCCCTTTCTCTCCTTCCCTCCCCCCCCTTTTCTGCTTCCAGCCCTATACAGTATGTGTGTCTATAGGTTCTATTTAATACCAGTGGAATGAATGAAAGCCTGTCACTTACAGTTAAGTTGTGAGTGTGGATTACAAGTTTTCACCCCAAATTATTACATTTTAGAATACACGCCTTCTGATCCTCAGCCCGATGCCACTGTTTGGTGTAATCTACACTGACTGTTTCTCTGCATACTAAGTTCAGAGCACTGTCTCGTCAAAGAAGCAGATGAGGCTGGGTTCCTGTACCTGAGAGGTTTCAGTCTGTCTGGGTAGCGAGAGATCCCCATCTCCCATCTGTGTTGCCTCTATCCCAACAACTAAATCCCTAAAATTTGAAGTGTTCTGCAATATAGGCTGGGTCACTGTTGAGCTTTATCGTCTCCTGGGCTGAGCTCATCCACCTCCATGGCTTTGCATACCTGGGACATGTGAGAGACTCCTAAACGTGTATCCGAAGTTTAGACTGTTCTTTTAAACTTCAAACACATAACTACTTAACAAATGAGCTCATTCCACAGCTACTGCAAGTTAAAGTTATCTGGAACAAGCCTCCTTTTCCTCCAAACCTGTTCCGCCTCCAGTGTTCCCCATCTTCCTTCCAGTCCCCATCCCTCTGCCCACATTCAACAAATCATGGAGTCATGCAGTGGCTGTCTTCAGCCATTTTTCTCTCCAGCTCCATCGATACCACCAAAATTGAAGCCACCGTCATCCGTCCCCTCTACTACCATAATGGCTGCCTCTAATCTAACGGTCCCCTCTAATCCGTTTTCCATGTGCCAACAAGAGTGATCTTTTACAGTACAGAGCTGGTCTGGCCGCTTCCCCGCTGACAATTCTCCAATGCCTTTGCCAGTAAGTTAAGGTTCTGAGTCATTCCCAGCTCTCTCACGGTCCATATAAGTTGCTCCTGGTGATTTCTCTGACTCATCTCCTACCACCCCCCACCCAGCTGCCTCCTTCTGGCCACAGAGTGCTTCTCTTTGTGCATCAATGATCACCTTTTCAGGGAAACCTTCCCTGCCCCCCACTATTTAGACAGGTTCCCTTGTTATACCTTCTTATGGGACCCTGACCTTTTGGGGGCATGTTATTTATCTTAATTATAATTATATAGTACTCTTTGCATAAATATTTGGTCATCGATTTGCTCATTAGTCTGCAAGCTCCTTGAGAGCAGACATCACGTCTTCTGAGCACCCAGAACTCTGCCCAGCATACATGGGTGCCCATTAGGTAATGGTAGAAAGAATGACAGCAGTAAGATGGCTCGTATAAAGTGTCAAAGAAAAGCTCAAAACGATGAATGTATGAGAATTCAGAGACAGAAGAGATCACTGGGGCCTCGGGTGGGTAAGACTTGAGTTATTTCTTAGAGGAAAAACAGAAGACTCTTCAAAGGTGGCTGTGGGCTCTGAATAAACAGGAGTCAAAGAGTGTGCCAGTTTGACAGAAGCAGAGTTTCATATAAGGAAAGAATTCGAAATACAGGTTGGGAAGTAAGTTGAGGCCATCTTGTGGATGGCCTTGGGTGCTAGACTAAGGAATGTAAACTCTGGTCTATGGAGAGTAGGAAACCATTGATATTTTCTGAGCATGAGTGGTAACATTTGCAAATCAGTGGCAAATCAGTGGGGCTTTCAGTTGCCAGTGAGAGAAACCCATTCCAAATAGGCTTAACCAAACGGAAATTTTTTGGCTTACACAACTGGGAAGTCCAGGGATAGACCTTACTTTAAGCATAGCCTGATCCCAAAGCTCAAATGATGTAACTGCTTGCTTCTGAGTCTCTGTGCTCAGCATCCTTTGAGTAGGCTCCTTTCTCCAGTAGGCTTCCCCTCGTGGTGATAGGATGGTTGCAGCAGCTCCAGCCAGGATCACCTCTTTCCAGATTGACGTCCAGGAAAAAGAGATCATCAGCTTTGCTGGTGGCTCCAATACTGATCCTGGAATAGAGCCTCGATGGCTGGGACAGCCTGGTTTGGTTCAGGTACCCCTTTCGGGGCCAGTATTTGTTACCAGAGGAATGCAGTGTGCCAGGTGGCTTGGGGCTACGTAGTTCAAATTCACAGCCCAGCTTCCCCGGTTCAGGGTGGAGCCCTCCCTGACCGAACCAGAGTGAAGGAGACCAGGGAGGAGTGAATTTCCAAATAAAAAGAGAATTGTGGCCAGAAGCAGGGTATTTGGAGGCTGGGCCCCAATATCCAGTGAACACCCAGAACGGAAGGAGGGTCGGCCTGTCCATGCATGGAATAGACCACAGCAGACTGCTGGGAGCATGACCACACAGCTCAGCCACCCAGCTCTCTGCAGCCATCAGAGCACCTCTTACAGTCCTCTGCTTGCCAAAGACCCCCATAGATCCGCTAGGTTGTCTCCACGGAGATCAATCAGAAGGGGAGGAAGGAGTTGGGATGGATACAAGGCACCTAGGGGGCCACACCTGTCTCCCGGCCCATAAATCGGTCACATTCTGCCGTTTAAGAAGACTTGTTGTTTCCTTTTAGAAGCTGGTGCAGCAGTATGTTTGGAGGGAAAGGCTGTGAATTTGGCAGGACTGTTAATCTGTCTAGGCTTATGGTGATTTCATTCCTTCTGGATTTGTTGTTATAAAAAATGGGTTAAAAAAAGATCAGATTTTTTTTTTAGTTTCCTTGTCATTTTTATTTATTGCACAAATAATATCACAACAATAAAGGAAGAATAAAAGACGGGGGGGGGATACTGTAAATGTCTTCTTAAAAAGACACACGGCCCTTGGCAGATGTGTAAATGTCTTCAATTTATCTCATACGCTCTAAATGAGCACTTGTCAAAAAAAAAAAAAAAACTTCATTTTGTAATAGCACCAAAAGGCACATTAGTACAAAGTACAACGTGGCTCTGGTGAAGTTTTTTTTTATAAGTATTGGCTAGACAAGAAAAGCTATCATCCACACTTGTCCAATTTCAGATGAAAGAGCTTGAGGAAAGTGGAAAGGAATCTGTATTATGTGTTTTTCCTTTTGGCCTGTAGGCATCCCTTCTGCAAAGTCTCCTATGTGAAGGCAATGCAGCTTCTTTCTAAACCATTTTCCATCTTCTGATACGATCTCTTGAGAGCTGGCTAGGTCACTGAGCTCTCGACTTTCTGAAAACTCCATAGAACCAAGAGAGCATTAAATACGTTTTTGTGAAGCAGAGTGATGAATTGTTTCGTTGTGACCTTGGCTGTGAGGGGGATGGGTTGCTGTTGGGACTCTCTAATGGAAAGATTGCCATCTGATGGATTGACCTACTTTGATACAGTTTTCCCCACTCCCCGCCTCTGACACTTTTAAGTCTTTTTTTAAACAATTCATGGCCCACCTATTAATTTAATGTGATTGAGACAAGCATTTTAAGACTGTAATTGAAAGAGCACAGCTTTTCCACATGTGCGGGGAAGACTAATATTTGCAAAGCCTCTGGACTTCAGGCATATCTGACAGGTATGTAGGTGGTAAATTGAATGAATAAAATCTATCATGTGCTGGAAGGTGGTTTCTGTAAATAGGAAATTAATGTTGCCCGTAATGAATCCGATCTGAAATGGCGGTGTTTAAAACCGTTGACTCCCCCTCCGGTATTTTAAGGACTAAGCCAGCCATTCTTAACCCTTTTCGAAATGCGAGGTACCAGGATATGACAGGCGGTGACCCTGAAGCATTATCTGTCCCCTCTGGGCTCATTTGCATAATACACACACAAGCCAGTACAATCAACATTTATCAGCTCATGCCCTTCAAAATTAATGGAATCATTTCCTGAATCCTTTGTGGAGGAGTCTTCCCTGCATCTCCGACATTCAGCCTGCCGTTAGCCAATTCTCCCTCCTTTCCTGTTCCCGCAAAGATGCCCCTGTCTTCTGTCCCTGGCTAAGCATAGAGAAACACTAGCTTGCTGCCCTATCTTCCTGGCCTCCCCACACCCACCCACTTGTGTTGGGAGCTCCTTTCAATGAATTATGTTCTTCCTTTCAGAGCTTAGTTTTTGTGAAAACTGAAAAATCATCAGTGTGTGGAAGTTTTAAGAGACTCTTTTTTTTACGATGATTTTTTAAAATGTAAGCCATTTCCCCTCATAGTAATGGTATCGATTATACAGTGCCAAGTACCTGACGTGTAGGACCAGCAGTCTGAACTTGGCTTTGCGTTTGAAGCAGAGCCGTGCTCTGCTTCTGCAGGTGCTTTGTCGGGTGCAGACAACGGTGAATCGCACCCCCTCACCTCTCTGTCAATCACACTGTGTTTATACCTGTTCTTGTGCTCTGGAGGGCAGGGCTCTGACTGCCCCCCCCCCCAGCCCCCAGCACTGTGCAGTCTGAGTCGGTCCTTGCTCTGCATTGGATGTGGGTAATTCTGCCCCCTGCACTCCCGCCCCAGCTCTCTTCGTCAGCCCTGAGCACTTCGAGTGAAAACGTGGTTGGCGGGAGGAGATGTGTGTTGCACACCCAACCTTGCACGTCCTCATTAGCTGTCTTTCTTCAAGGCAGAGCACCAGAGAAGTGCAAGTTTCAGCAGACTTCTCTCCTAAGCAGGTCCTGCTTCCCCCCTGTACATCCCTTGAACCCAGCTTGAGAAAATAACATTCCTTTGGTGCCTGGGCCAGGAATGTTCTCAATGTGTTGGCATACGACCACTTATCAAATGTATGTTAGGCAGAAGGCACATCCCCTCTACTACATCCTTTAATCCCCATACTAACTCTGGAGATAGGCATGGAGTCTGAAAGACCTGGGTTTGAAGGGTGGCACTGCCATTCACAAGCTGTGTGACCTCAGGTACCTTAAGTGACCTCTCTGAGCTTTATTTCCCTGTCTGTAAGATGCAAATAATATTCCCCCCTTCACAGGATTGCTGTGAGATTGAGGCAGGATGGTTGATGTAAAGCCCTTAACACAGCGCCTTGGCATAGAAGTGCTTGAGAAAGGGTAGCTATTATTATGGAGACTTTGAACTTGGCCAGGTTAGTTGACTTATCCAAGGCTACACACCTAGCAAGTGATAGAACTGAGCTATGAATTCAAATCTTTGTGATCTGTTTCCTCTTCTTCTCCTCCTCCTTTATTAAAAAAGGCTGCTGTGGGGCGCCTGGGGGGCTCAGTCGGTGAAGCGTCCACAATTCTTGGTTTCGGCTCAGGTCATGATCTCACGGTTCTTGGGTTCGAGCCCTGCATCAGGCTCTGCGCTGACTGCGTGGAACCTGCTTGGGATTCTCTCTCTCCCTCTCTCTCTTCCCCTCCCCAGCTCGCGCTCTCTCCTCTCTCAAAATAAATAAATAAACTTAAAAAAAAAAAAAGGCTGCTGTGTCAGTGCCAGAGTGCTGCGTAAAAGCTGCCAGAGTTCCTGGGTACTTTGGCAAGTGAGCTGGGCGATTAAACTCCAAGGCTAACAATAAAAAAATTACAATACGATAGCTAATATCTACTGAGTAAGAAAGCCGGCATCATTTAGCATAAATAGAAAGTGACCTGGAACATACGTACAATAAAGACAAAGCTGTATTGTCAAGGTCCTGCCAGATAATGCTCTGGGCCTGAGGTTAAAAAGGGAGATTAGCAGGTGTTAGAGGAGCAGTAAAGACACCCAGAGCCTTCTGGTAGTTCTTCTGGCCTTAAGTAGAGTGACAGAAAGAGCTGGGAAGCGAACAACATTCTCACGTGAGGTGCCGTGTTCTTCGATGCCGTGTCAGTATGCCACCTGCCATGTCACGTGGCTCCGTGGCTCCGTGGCTCCGTGGCTCCGTGGCTCCATGGCTCCATGGCTCCAGGGCTCCATTTCCCGATGAGGGAGACACTGCCACATGAGAGGTGTGGGGGGAGCTATCATTGCCGCAAGTTACAGATGGCGCTCTCATCATTTACCCAAGATCACACATCTCATACGCGATGAAAGACAGAGTTAGCCTTTCTCAAAACGTGAGGGAAATGTGTCAGACGTCAACAAGCTTGAATGATGGGGTCTGCCCAGGGGCTTCAGAGAGCTTGCTTGAGTTTTCTTTACAGGTTCATGGTCCTCGAGCTCATTGAGCTGCTGAGGTCTGTAGCAGCTTGAGAAACCCTGACACCCTTGGGGAGGCGGGTGATCCAGGGGCCTGGAATCGGGCGGGAAGGGGGTCCTTGCAGGTGGCAGGCAAGCGCCCGATGATGCTTCCCTCGCTTGACACTTGAGCTGCGGCCCCTCCCCGCTAGAGGGGAGACTGGCCGGGTCTGTGGTGGGCTGTGTGGGAGGTAAGAAGGTGTCAGGACCCGAGGCCGTCCTTGGCATGCCAAGGCCATTGACTGGTCGCACTGGAGTGGTGGAAAGAGGAGAAGCCCGATTTCAAATCCCAGTGATTCCATTAAATTACTTACCAGGGTAAATGCGGGAAAATGCTTGCCATTTTGCCCCTCAGTTTCCTAATCTGAGAAATAAGGATGATGCCAATCCCCCCTCATAGGGTTCTCTTGAAGATGAAATGAGCTAAAGCCTGAATATCTAGCAACATACTGACTGCTTATGTTTTTTTAATTAATTCATTTATTTTGAGAGAGGGGGGCAGAGAGAAAGAGAATCCCAAGCAGGTTCCACGCTGTTAGCACAGATCCCGCCTTGGGGCTCGATCCCATGAACTGTGAGATCATGACTTGAGCTGAAATCAAGAGTTGGATGCTTACTGACTGAGCTACCCAGATGCCACCTGACTGCTTATTAGGTAATGTTTTTCTTTTGTCCCTCCTCCTCCTCCTCCAGTCGGCCATATATACTTCCTTAAATCCTCCTTCCCCTCCCAGCGCCATCCTCCAGAAAATGAATATAATAAATGCCTATAATTGTGAGGACATAGGCTGAGGCCGGGGCATCTTTGGGAATATAATATCTAGGGGGGTGTATAATATCTCTCCCATATTAGGAGTGTCTTTACCATTTGTAGCTGTTCATATTCTCCAACAAATTGTGGATCATAGCCTGTGAGGGTTTTTTTTTCTTCGTTAAGAAACCTTTGGGGAGCCTGGGTGGCTCAGTCGGTTAAGCGTCCGACTTTGGCTCAGGTCCTGATCTCACACTTCGTGAGTTCAAGCCCCGCGTCGGGCTCTGTGCTGACAGCTCAGAGCCTGGAGCCTGCTTCAGATTGTGTCTCCTCCTCTCTCTCTACCCCTCCCCTACTCATGCTCTGTCTCTCTCTCTCAAGGATTAATAAACACTAAAAAATAAAATAAAAGGAAGATGCTAAGCAGCTTTCAATGATATTTAAAAAAAAGGAAGAAAAGAAAACCTTTGGGCTTTCCGCCTGTTGCTGTTCCAACAAGAGGAAACATCATGGCATCTGCCATCTGCTCAGGTCAGACTGAGCATCAGGTCTGCTCAGGGAGGACTATTCTCTCCCGTGTGGTATTTTCTCTCTCCAGTCTCTCCCACTGTGCTGGAAAGTGGCCCACAAGCCCTCGAGTGCTGTGAATTGCCCTCCAAGTGGGCCGCATGTAGTTTTTAAATGCTGCAGCTTTTAGAGAGGAGGGACAGACCTGTCATGTGCACGAATAACCAGAGCATCTCCCATTTTGGCTCCAAAAGTCAGTCTGTCAAAGCTTGTGAATCCTGTTAGTGATTTGGTTTTCAACAAATGCCCTTGAGGAAGGGCACCCGCCTGTCTTGTAATAGGTGCCATTGTCAAGGCTGATAATGCGTGGAAGGCAAGAGGGGGCGGAGAGAAGGGTAACTTCCATTTGAGGTTCTGTGACAAGAGAGGGTAAAGAGGTTCTGCAAAGGTCCTGGAATAATGAGGACAATGAACCATTGTTCCCAGGCCTTCACTGTTAGACTGTTGTGATAAGTACCTTGAATCTCAATGGTTTACATACAATCAGGGAAATTCTAGGAAAGCATAAAGCCCATTAAAGCGATAGAAGCAAGAAGTTCTACCGAAGGCCTGCATTTTGGGTTCAATTGCTCTCAGTTAAATCAATGAAAAAAATATCTTCTGGCTCCAGAGGTTAAAGAACGTGTTTCTAGGAGGAGAAGAGGAAGCAAGGGACTGAGAGAGGGAAGGATACAGCAGAACAAGGTGAGGCATGGAGGGGACAGGAACTAACCCTTGTGGGTCAAGGCTGCCATGCTCAGCATGTGACAAATGTCCTCTCAGTTAGTAGCCATGAAACCTCTGTAAGGAGAGAGCCCGTTACTCCCATTTTCCAGGTGAGGAAACAGGGGCTCAGAACAGAGAAAAACCCTCCTAGGGCCACCCTCAGGGTGGTCTGGACCCCCACCCCTGGCCGGGCTGATCGAGGCAGGAGCAGGGTGCCAGTGTGACGTCGTTAACTTCAAGATGCTCTTTAGTCAACTTGTGTCATCACCCTTGTGATATGTGGGGACAGTGCTGCAAAGGCATGACCAAACAAGATATTCCTACGTAGTGACCTTGGTTTGTTAACAACACAAACCAAGAAAGTTTTGTGATGAATGCATACCTACTCCCCACCGCCCCCTAACACTCCCCTGAATTCACACGAGGCTTTCTGAGGGCTTCGGTTCTCTACATTCTCATGCTATCCATGGCTCAATCCGTTGTAGCCAGATGGATCGAACCTGCTTTCAGTTTGCTTTCTAAGCTTAGGAAATTCCGGATGCAGGCTGGTGTTATACTATCTGGGTGCAGAGACAAGGCCCTGTGGTGGCCAGTCAGTGATGATGGCCATCCTTCCGTCACATGTACGCACTAAAACTGTAGCAGGCGACCCATGTCGGCCTCCTGAGACCGTCTCAAGTGACCTCAAGGAGAAACCTAAAACAAGAACTGGCAAATCAGTTAAGCGGGGGCAGGCCGGCATTGTTGTTGAAGGATCCAAAATGATCGAAACATGATGTGTTGACATCACTAAGGGTCTTTTACCTGTCTATGTGGACATCAGTAAGCCTTAATTTTTACAACCAAACAATGCACAGCTAGACGCCTTCTTGCAAGCCCCTTCCCCTTTTTACATCGAATCCCCTGCAAACTGACAAGTTTTGGAGTGAAAGGGCGGGCCTACGCCGCCGACTCCATCTTGTTCTGTGTCCTTCACCTTGACCACACCTCCTCCCCTTGAGTAAACCCCCCCTCACCTGCCTAACCGGACTTGGACCCTTCCCCAGGACCCTTCCCCAGCCAATCGGCTGAGGCCATAGCCATTACCTCACCAACTGCCCCCAGGCCCCAATAAAACCTTTGTCCTTTTGAAACTCTCTTTCCCTGGTATCTCACCGCTGCGTCGGTGCAGGTAGCGGATTGAGCTCGAGCGAGCTCGGATAAAGGCTCTTTGCTTTTGCATCGGACTCGGCTCCCTAGTGGTCTTTGGGGATCACGAATTCTGGGCATAACAGGAGCAACCTGAAATACTGTCTCCTGGGGTATAGTCCCCAGTAAGACAACGTATAAAGCATTTACTCTCCTAGTTTCAGAATGGCTTTTTTTCTTCCAGTCAACACGTGTGTGGAAAATTCTTGCTTATTTGAGGAGCCTTACCCAATAATTTATTTGATGCCCTTTTATGACTGCTGCGAACATAGGAAAAGAAGGAGAAACTATTTGGAAGGAGAGTTTAGGAAATACATGAAGATGCTTTCTTTCCTCTGTGCTTGATTTTTTAAAATTTATTTATTTTAAATGTTTATTTTTGAGAGAGAGAGAGAGACAGAGTGTGAGTGGGGGAAGGGCAGAGAAAGAGAGAGAGAGAGAATATGAAGAAGCCTTGCTCCAGGCTCCGAGCTGTCAGCACAGAGCCTGATGCAGGGCTCCAACCCATGAACCGTGAGATCATGACCTGAGTCGAAGTCGGATGCTCAGCTGACTGAGCCACCCAGGAGCCCCAAGATTTTTTTTTTTTAATCTTAGTGTTGAAGACTTGTGGTTTTGAAAGCTACAATTCCCAAGCCTTTATGTTGGACTTCTGTGAGGCGCTGAGCTGGCTGCCTTCCCACAGTGCGTTCAGCTGAGCATGAATGGAGCACTTCGTAGTGGTGGCCAAAAGTAACATGTAAGCTGGTGAACACCTGTCACGGGCTCCCGGCAAAGAGCTCTAAGTGAGGTACTTTTAAAGGGGAGCGTGTGCCAGGGTCTCTGCTTGCCTCACTGTGGCGCCTTGCGAGGCATGGCGCTGGGTCTCCGTGAATCTTAGGTGTGAGAGGGTCTTTTCCAAGGCCCCCCGTGGTTGCCTGAAGTCCAAGGGTTTCGTGCGTAAGGTCAGAGAAAGTCATCCAAGAGAACTGGGGCGGACAGACTGAGCCACAGGCATCCACCTTGCATTCTGCCTTTCTTCCTGCCTGCGAATTATTTTCCAATTATGTTTCCATGCTGTTCTTAAGCAGGCAGTTCCTTGTGCTTTATTGCCTAGACTTTCTAAGGACGGGGTTGAACCATTCGCTCCAGAAACAAAATGTTCACAAGACGCCCTCTATCTGGAAATCCACAGGCAGGAATGAGGTTGGTGCCACCGCCTCAGGTTAAGAGACTCATTTGCATCTCTTGCAAGCCTCCTGTCCTACCTGCCCCCACCTTTCGCTCTTGGGTTCACACTCCTCCCAGGTTCTGATTTAAAAGCACTTAATTAGGATGCTAATTAGAACCTAATCAGGTTGCTAATGAAGTAGTTGACAGCCCAGATCAATTAAAAAAGGGAAAAAAGCATCCCTGGCCTTTTGTTTGCAGCCTCTACAGGAGATGACATTCTCTTTTTAATTGCTTCCAAGCAGGCTGGGCTGAACCAATCAGCGCCTGTGGTTGACGCTTGTCTCCTGGTCACGCTTGTCTCCTGGTCACGTTGCCTGTGTCTGAAGAGGCTCTGCCGCGGGAGGCACGCGGTCAGACTTTGGAAAGCAAGCTTTCTCCTTTCTGTGTGCCTGAAGCTCTATAAATCCCACGCCTCTAAAAGGATTGCTCTGCCTCTCTGTCCCTGCTCCTGACCACCGACACTGAGATACTAGCTCTAAAGCCTGATGGAATCGAATTATCACTGAACGGGCGCATCTCCCCAGAGTCTATACATATGTAGCTGCCTGAAAAAGCAGCAGTGAGAATTGAAACCAAATAAATGTTTTAAATAAGATTTCTTCCTCCTCCTCCTTCTCTTCTTCCTCCTCCTTCCCTTCCTCCTCCTCCTTCTTCTCCTTCTTCCTCTTCCTCTTCTTTTTCTTCCTCCTCCTCCTTCCCCTCGTCCTCCTCCTTCTCCTCCTCCCCTTCCTCCCCCTCCTCCCCAACCCTTCCCCCTCCTCCTCTTCTTTCTTCTTCTTCTTCTTCTTCTTCTTCTTCTTCTTCTTCTTCTTTCTTCTTCTTCTTCTTCCTTCTTCTTCTTCTTCTTCTTCTTCCTTCTTCTTCTTCTTCTTCTTCTTCTTCTTCTTCTTCTTCTTCTTCTTCTCTTTCCTCCTGCTAACCAGGACACTGGAGTCCACACAGCATTTCAGTGATGATTTTCATAGGAGTAGGAATAACAATGGCAGGTGAATTCTGACGTCAGCAGGCATTACTCAGTAGAAAATAAAATTGTTTTCGAGACTGCCGTCATGTCAAGAATGCGTGAGGGCTTCAGCGAAGCCAGGCCTGCAAACCAAAAGGAGGTCCTGGTGGCCAGAAGCAGACCAGAGGCCAGGGAAGCAGGCACGAGAGAGCGGGCGTGCTGGACCTGAAGAACAGAAGGGCTATACAAGCGGTTTAGCTACATACTTTTTAAAAATACATATGGAGCGTCTCTTGTGTGCCAGGCGCTATGCTGAGCTCAGGTGATGGAGCAGGGAGCCAAAGAAGACAGACAATAAACAAATGATTGTAGATCAATTAAGTGTGCACAGTGTTGCCAAAGACCAATCCTGAGATGCCGCAGACTTCCCTGAGGAACGAAGCTGCAGCCAAGGTGAAGGTGAAGTCTGAGATGGCCGGGCAGCGGGGCGGGACCAGAACAGTCACCCTGGCGGGAATAACACCTGGGAAGGGGGGGAGGGGGAGGGGCAGCCTTTGTTCCAGGAGCCACGAAAAGTCAGCCAGTGCTAGAGCAGTGAGAAGGGAAGGGTTTCGGGAGTTGAGGCTGGGGCTTTGTCCAGTCTTTCATACTCTTTTAAGCCACACGGATTTGGGACGGTAAGAGCTGTGAGGAAGGCATTAACAGATTTTAAGCAGGGGATTCTTCGGATCAGACTGCATGCTTGAAATATCCCAGCAGCTGTATTGGAGACTATTGTCTGCCAGGGTTCAGATGCGAAGTTTGGGGAGGGGGGGGATCAGTGGTCTAAGTGGGCATTGATGGTGGCCTGAGCTGAGATGCCGGCAGTGGGGATGGGAAGAGGTGGGGAGGCTCGAGAGGTCTTTGGAAGAAGGAAGGGGCAAGAGTTGCTGGTTAATTGCATGTTGGGGCTGAGGAAGAGGAAGTAGCCAAGAATGGTTCCAAAAAGTATGTTCCTAAAGCAGTGGCTTTACGGTGTGTCCATTTACTGAGATTAGCAGTGGCAGGGAGAGGGGGTGGGGGTGGGACAGTCATAATTCCAGTCCTGGCCATGTTTGGTCTGAGCATCAAATGGCCATGTCAAGGAGGGCAGCGGGATTGGAGGGTGTCTGGAGCCTGGTTGAGCTGCAGACGTGTGACTCCTCCGCCAACAGTGGGCTGTGATCTACGGAGCTCCACAAAATTCCCTTGCAGTGGGAGGCAATGCCCTCCTTGGGGAGGAAGCTCAAATCCAGAGCAGAGCTGTGAGGGATTCCAAAGTTAAATGGTCTCTTAGCAGAGGAGGAATATGGAATCAGCCAAGGTAACTAAGGGGGAGCTGCCAGAGACAAGAGGAGGAGTCAGGGAGGATCTTTTTTGGGGGGATGGCTTTTGTATTCGAGGCTTTCTGCAAGGAGATCACTGTGAACAGATAACCACTCCAGGTCTGAGAGCGGTGGTTTCCAAAAACATTTAAGCAAACAGAAGTCCCCTGAGAGCAAAGCCTTCTGTGGATGTCACCTGGAAAGGTAGAGAATGGACTCTGCCTTCCTCTCGTCACCCCACCTCCCACCTCTGAACCCCAGGCTCTGAGGAAGGGCGTTGGAACAGCCCCACCCTAGAAGATACCCACTTGGTACACCGCCCCATGAGCCAACCCAAGGCCTGACTCCTCTGCACCAAGAGGGCTTACAGAGTCTGACCCCTGCATTACTCCAGGTTGAAAGTATCAGGGAGCCCCTTACTAGACACCATGGCTTCTCCGCCCATCAATAAATGCCTCATAATCCTTAGAAACCCAGCATAGACATCATTGGCTTTGTGAACCTTCCTGGGCCCCCCAATTCAGAATTGGTCATGTTCCCCCCGCCCCCCCCCCCCCCGTTCAGCTTCTTACTGGACTCGTCACATGGACTACTTGGCTATTTATTTACACGCCCTTCTCCTCTACCGGACTTGGAGTTTCTCTAGGGCAGGGACCAAGTCTTTATATCTCAAAGACTGTGCCTGACACAGTGTGGGTGTTGGGTAAATGTTTGCCCAATTAGATTAAATTACATTGAATTAAATTTGGAAGGGCTCTCAGATCGGCCACGGTCCTTCCTTTTCATGCAAAGGTGAGAATAAGCTCCAGTTCTTTGCTGGCAGAAGTGATTCTGGAATCCCCAAGTCTTGATTTCCAGTCCAGTTTTCTTAGGATCTTTTCTTTGGTGCTTAAGAGTTAACAGCACTGAATAAATGTGTAAATGTTGGAAAAAGAACCCCCTGGTCTGTAGGCTGTAGGTGGCTCTCGCTCATTTAAATGGCATTATCTGGGTCTCACCCACCAGGCCCACAGCGTGAAGTGACTTTCCTTGGAGTCATTTTTCCTAAGTAGAAGTGTGACTGTCTCTCCTACTTGTCCTCACCACCTGTCATGCCTCTGGCTCTTTCACAGATTTCCCCATCACTTTTAATTCTTACCTTTGAGAAAGTGCCACCGCTCACATTTTCTAGTGGAAACGCTCTATTTGTTTTCTTTTAAGCTCCTTTTACAGGATTTGGCCCAAGACTCGTTGCAATATAAAGGCTCTGGAGCTTTCTCTGTGTGGGCGGGGCTAGGAAATTCCTTAGGGGAGAAGCAAAATTGGCCTCCCTGCCCTGGAGACTGCATAGCGGTTCTTTTTTTCTTTTTCTTTCCCCTTTTTTTTTTTTTTTTTAAGACTCGTTGAAGAAGGGTTCTCAAGAGCCATCCTTGAGGAGAGAACCTGTAAACACTTCTTGTTCACCATCCATGACAGCGGCGCTCTGAGCCTCAATTTAGAAGGGACGGGCTGACTCTGCCTGGAGAAGCCAGCTGCTCACTTCCCTCTCCCACTTACCATGGACCTGGGTCAGTCACTTCTCCCCTTTGGATCTGCCCCCCTTCCACCCTTCTGCCTCCCCGGCAGCAATCAGCCAAGAATTATTGTCCGCCTACCAATTCTGCAGAGCAGAAGGCAGAGCAAGGGCAGGGCACTCGATCCCGCATTCAAGCCCCAGCTCTACCACCTGCCTGTGGGATCTGTCCCTTAACCTCTGAGCCTCATTTTCCTCCTCTGCAGAATGGGACCAAGTCTTGGCAGGCCAGTTGTGGGGGGGGGGGGGATGTTAGCAAAAATGTACAGAAAGCCCCGGCAGTGTGTTTTCGTCCATGCAGTCGCCTAAGAATATCTGTTAATCAGCCAGATTTTTTTTTTTTTCAGGGAGAAATCATTAGTGTCACTTGCTTTCATGCCGGCTGTGCATCCAAAATGGTTATGATCAATCCAACTACCCACTGTGTTCGTGGAAGTGTGTGCCCGGTGCGATAAGCGATCTGCTGCTCTGAATTATTGTTGTTACTGCCACTCTTGTGATGCTTATTGATGGGACGGGCTCTTTTAAAGATAGGTTGTTGCATGATAAGTATGACTTGTAACCGAGTGCATACAGAGAAGGAAACCCAGATCGCTTTATGTATTTTGCCTGTTTTGAGTTTGAAAAATGTGAATTAATGTGTCAGAAGAAAAAGAAAAAGTGTTTAACCAATGGGGACACTTGGACTAATTGAGTGTGGATTCTGTAGCTACTCAGGGGGTATCCTTGGCAACTGTTTAGGCGAGAGCTCTGCTTTCAGAGGGAGGACACACAAAGGTTGTACTCTCAGCGCGCTCTGTGTCTGTCAGCTAGTGTCTGTAGGCAACGTGTGCTTTTTAGAGAGCCTGATGGATTACAAGGAAAATGTGGGTGGCCGGAATCTTTCCCTTGCCTAGAAATACTACACTTTTTGAACTAATGTCTGATTTTGATTTAATAGCTCTCTAGTTAAGAGGTGCCATATAACAGTATCTTAACCCTGGGGTAAGAGCAATCTGCAGGGTTACTCTTTCTTTGCATCTGTATGCCGGAAGCCATTACTTTTCTATTCACGGGGCCTGGAGCTCTGCTACTTGAGTGGGCCATTTGTGACATCAAATACAATGACGGGACTCTCTTTACTTGTTTCTTTTGCTTGAGTGTTTGCTGGAAAACGTGCGAGTACAATCCAGTCGCACAGGAGAGTACACCCAAAGAAAATAATCAGGAATACCAAAGAAGCCTAAGAGATTCATCTCAGCCACCAGAAATGTCCAGCAACAAAGTCCTGGCTAGGGGGGTTCAGAATACACCGGAAGATAGACTTCTACGTAGCCAATAAGTTGTGCTCGTGAAAAGTTTTTAATGGAAGACACGGGGAAATACTTATGGTGTTAAGGAAGGACATAAAATCCTGTGTTGGCTCTGATCTTAACTAGGAAAGATATAAAGATAAAGATCGAAAGATGTGGGCCAAGCTGATAATTGCCCCCAGGTTGTACTTGTGAGTGGGACTGTGGTTTTTATTTTATCCTATATAGCTTCCCATATTTTCTAACTTTTCACAGTGCACATGAACAACATCAATTGAAGTAAGAGTGCTGTGTACCAAAAGGAAGGACAAAATCTCCTTGGGTCCTGGAGGTGCTAGCGGGAGAATTCTTTTTTTTTTTTTTAATTTTTTTTTCAACGTTTTTTATTTATTTTTGGGACAGAGAGAGACAGAGCATGAACGGGGGAGGGGCAGAGAGAGAGGGAGACACAGAATCGGAAACAGGCTCCAGGCTCTGAGCCATCAGCGCAGAGCCTGACGCGGGGCTGGAACTCACGCGAGATCACGCGAGATCACGCGAGATCGTGACCTGGCTGAAGTCGGACGCTTAACCGACTGCGCCACCCAGGTGCCCCTAGAATTCTTAAATTAGAAACTGGTTGAGGGACAGCCGTTGGATATTAATGTTTAGCACTTAGATAACATTTCGTGGGAGGCTTTGAGCTCATTTTCATACCATCCCTGTGTGGCAGGGTAGCGGGGGTTGTAATGATTTTGTGGACTGACAAAAAAAAAAGAAAGAAAGAAAAAGAGAAGGATACAGATGTTTCTACGCTGTGGAATCTGACTCTGCATGAGGACACATTGCCCCTGCTTCTCGCTCACAGGTGCATAGATGGTCAGGATGGGCAGGAACCCCGGAAACAGTGTGTCATCCACTACCTTGAAAAGAGGAGACAGAGATGTAACAATGAGCTTGCCTAGTGTTTGAAAAGCTAAAACCCATGCCCTCTTGCTCAGTCAGCATGGAGAATGCTTTCACATATAATGTTATTCCTGCTGAAGCCCTTTAAAAGAGAAGGGAGTGATGCTGAATTATTATGGATTGGATTGGGTTGGATATAGAAGGAAGGCTCTTGGAAGCCAGAGAAAGTGGCCCCAACTCCTGCTTGCTGAATTCCTGCCGGGTCCTTCCTGAGGCAGCCAGGCGACCCGAACTCCTCTTCTGCAGCCCCTCAGTCTCCCAGCTTTCCATCCAGTCTTTCCAGGCCGGATTTCCATGTGTCTCTAGCACACTGGCCCTTCTATGATAACCTTCAACTTTAGGAGTCAGGGTATAAAAGAGTTTGAAGCTTCTCTCCCTTCCAGTTCTCTGATATAGTTTTTAAAGATAATGTGGTTCAAACTCGGAGGGGCAAATAAAGCATTCCCCAACAGCTACCATCTCTGATGTTTTAATCAGGGCTCGACTGAAGATGGGCTTTTTTCCCATGGCCCCCAAAAGAGTTTGCAGGGCTTTCAGAAAAGGCCAATGTTAGTGTGATAATGCTACTTTCTGAGTTCCGTGGATACCTAGTTTTGAAAGGAGGTTCACCCTGTGGCTAGTTGACCCTCAGTGTCTTCAGCGCACAAAAAGGTTGTAACAGTAGCTGTTTTAGTCAGGATAGGGTACACTATGCTTCAGTAACAAGTAAACCCAGAGCTATAAGTGGCTTGAACCAGCAGACATTGATTTTTTTGTGCTCGAGCAAAAATCTGATGTGTATCTTCTGGGCCTCCTTCCATCTAGTGTTACCGCCATCTCAACAAGTGGCCTCCAGGGTCACTGTGTCGGAGAAGAGAGAGCTAAAGGTCATGGACTGGCTCTTAAATGTTGTGTCCAGAAATGACACACGTCACTTCCAACTCAACCTAGCCGCGTGGCTTTGCTCAACTACCAGGGGATTGGGCGTTTAGGACACACAGGCGACCGAGTGAGGGCTGAATGTCTCCACTGCCTGACTGACTTCACCAGAGCCTCTCCAGTGGACCAGGCCCTGTTGGAAACAAATGCTTACGTGTGCATCCCATTCAGTCCTCGATCTTATGAAGTAAGTGCTAATATCTCCATTATACAGATGAAAAAATGAGCCACGGAGAGGTTAGGCAGGTTGCCAAAGTGTCCCAGCTGGTAAGTGATGGAACCAGGATTTAAAGCCAGATAGTCTGACTCCAGGGCCTGAGTTCGGAACCTCGGCACTGATCATCTCCCTAATAATACCTCTCTCCTCAAGGGATTTCTGTAAAATTATAGGGAATGTCAATAAAACACCTGCCATGCTGTATCTGACATGTAATAGTTAATCACAGATGGCAGCTACGTCTGTCATTGTTGTTGGCTACCTCCAATCATTTCTGAGTCAAGGCAGGGTATAAATAGATGGCTGTGGATAGAACTTTATTAAAAGGTATCTCTTTCTTTCTGGCATCTGGGGTTGCACAGGAATGCTTTAATATAACCTTGCAGAGAAGTATCAAGTAATTGCCATTGTATGGACGTATTTTGGCAAGCCGTGCCCATTCTTACCCCGCAAGGGCATGAAAGCAAAGTTTCCATTTTAATTCCTGGCCTGCCATGTCTCATTACTGGTATCTGCAAGGCTGCTCGGAACAAAATTTAAGGACACAACAGTAGTTTGTTTTGTATTTGTTTTAATTAAACATCAGTGCTGGTCTCGACTGGTTCTGTGGGTAGTTACAGCAAAAATACTGTGTGGTAAAGTGATTGCTGAGTCCTTTTGGGTAGGCAGAAACATATTTGGTGCTGAAGTGACTCCCTGCCTCATTCCTGCCATGGGTTCACTGATAGCACTCCTGCCCTTTATTGGGGAGCCCCAGCAGTCGGAGACAGCCCGGCATGTGGGTGAACAGGGCAGCAATACCCTGAGAATAGGGACTGTTTGGAATTCTCTAGATTTGCATAGACCAGTAAAGGATATCATTGAGATTGCAGAAGTGCTGGGGCAATGAATGGTGTGCATAAACCCCCGTGGCTACAGTGGTTGGTGGCATTCCTCCCTTCCAGGTGGGAGGCGGAAGGCAGACTCTGGACGCTTGAGAAATATTTCTAATTCTCTACTTCTGGGCATTGGGAGATGGCTCCTTTTTATTTCCTGCCTTCTTTCTTCTGGCTGGTTTCTGCCATAGATTGCAGCCCACCATCTCTGACAGAGGAAGGTGCCCTCCTAGGAATCACTCACCCTGGAGTTTAAACCCTATGCACAGCAATGGGCCAGGGGGGAAAGGTAAGGAGACATTGCCCCAGCGCAGGCCACACACAGACAGGTAGACAATAAACTACGTGAGACAGAACTTCAAAAGTGCTCAACAGAGACACGGGGCGGGGAGGGGGGTGGAGTGCAGGGGAGGGCACAATGAACTAAAAATTAGGCTAAGGATCGCTGAATCATGTCTGTGGGGGCCTCATTGTCCTCTTAGACTAATCAGAACTCATAGATATTACCATTTCTAAGAACTAAATAGGTCGTGTTAGGTAATGTAATCATCACCAATATCATTTGAGCTTCAACTGATGCTTCATTCTGAAGGATCTTTGGATCAGGTATTGACAATTTTGGCATTGGAAACCATGTGAGCCAGATATTGGGTAAATATTGGCAGGTCTCTAGAAAGAAGCATTCTGCAAAATAGCATGTATTCTATGATTACAACCATACAAAAATAGCTATGTATGTGGCCAGCATCCAGGCGGGAATATGCACTATTTTATAGTGGTAAGATTATGACTTAATTTTTTTTTATGAAATATCTTTCCGATATAATATTGCCTTCAACTTCAAGAGGAACAATTATTCTGTTATATCTCACATATTACATTTTTAAAAATCAACAGGAAAAGCATTAATGGTGAGGCTCAGAAAGAGAATCTTTAAAAATAACTCAAGAATACTCACCTTGATGGAAATTCTGACCTTTGGGCAGAGAACTTGGAAAGGGGTTTTGTGAAACAGAAACATACTCTTAGGGAAATCCGGGAAGCGTTTTAGAAATCAGTAGGTCCTGGTGCGCCTGGGTGGCTCGGTGGGGCATCCGACTTTGGCTCAGGTCATGATCTCACAGCTCATGAGTTCAAGCCCCGTGTCGGGCTCTGCACTGACAGCTCAGAGCCTGGAGCCTGCTTCGGATTCTGTGTCTCGCTCTCTCTCTGCCTCTAACCCACTCGCATTCTGTCTCTGTCTCTCTCAAAAATAAATAAACATTAAAAAAAATTAAAAAATAAAAGAAATCAGTAGGTCCTGGTCATCAGGGATTTGTCACTGATATTTTTTAAACATCAGAACAAAACTAAGAGCACTCTTAAGTTCAAGAAAGAAAATTTCGCCCATAATTACACAAATGCCATAAACGAAACTGTCTCTCTATTTGTTCCTTATAATATAATATTTGTTCACATACATACACAAAATTTGACACAGCTTTTAGATACACTTTACACAAGTTTTTTTCTCCCCCTACAAAAGGATAAAATTATTTTTATCCAACACTCTATGGTTTCAGATTTTCCAGAAAGGATTTACTGGCTACGTTTTAAAACATGGTTATCCTGGAACATTTGTTGAATTAAGCTATTGACCTTCTCTTTAAAAAAAAAAAAATCAAATTATAGTTGAAAGGAAAGAATGTCAGTCTTATCTTTGATTTGAACAGATGTGAGGGAAGGTGCTGGTCACAGGTGACCTGGGCTCCCACAGCTCGCGGACCCTAGGGCAGGGACCATGCAGCAGAGGGTATTTGCCCTAGGGTTTTTTTAAATGCTCCAGAGCCTTTTAAAAAAATGTTTATTTATTTTTGAGAGAGAGAGAGAGAGAGAGAGACAGGGAGAGAGAGTACATGTAGGGGAGGGGCAGAGAGAGAGTGTGTGTGCATGCATGTAGGGGAGGGGGAGAGAGAGAGAGAGAGAGAGAGAGAGAGAGCATGCAGGGGAGGGGCAGAGACAGAGAGGGAGACACAGAATCCAAAGCAGATTCCAGGCTCTGAGCTGCCAGCACAGAGCCCAACGTGGGGCTCAAACTCATGAGCTGTGAGACCGTGACCTGAGCCAAAATCAGACGCCTAACCAACTGAGCCACGCAGGCATCTTCAGAGCCTTTGGGCTGTGAGGCTGACCTTCTAGAAAGCTGAACCTCAAATGGCGCTCCAGCGCAGAGCCTGCACCAGAATCCTCTGGGACCTTGTCCTGGCAAAAACAGGGTACACACGTGGCAACCCCAGGCGATGCTGTGGAGTTCAGAGTCCAGGACCTGCCTTGCCTGCCCAACCTTCACCAGAGCTTTATGCCTTTAAAACCAAACGGCTTTTTGGAATATAAGCTCCAGTCCAGTTCCCGCTCTGCCCTGATTCAACCTGCAAAGTCCAATTGCACTGTCTCTGCCTGGTCCCGGAAGAGCTGCTACTACCTTTGCCTTTGCTGGGCTGGCCAAGGTGGGGTGGTGGGGGACCTGCTGAGCCAGTAATACTAATACCCGCGGGACTACTCCAGGTCCTGCCGGCCGCAGTCGAAGGCACAGTGCCATCTAGTGGCAAAAAGGAAAAAGCCCCCTCTGTTGCCTTTCTTTCTTTTTTTTTTTTAATTAGTGGAGCATCGTTGAAATAGTCCAAAGAATCAGCTGTCCTCATTTGATACCAAAGAAGCTGGAGAAACAGAGAAGGAAATAGATTTCCCAAATGTCACACAGCCAGCTAGAGGCAGCTTTGACATTACAGAACCCCATCAGTTGAGCCTTGGTTCAGCACTGTTGGCTCAATATATCCCACAATAAAGAAACCAGAAGGTGATAGAGCTTCCAGCTTCTGTTGAATGCCGTTTCAGACCTCTACTGATGTGGAGGCGAACGCAGGCAGGGGAACTCCATTATTTACTGTCCTATAGAATGCCTTGGCCAGACTCTCTCAGTGACGAGTGCAAGGCGAGAGCAAACTCGGCTGTCCGTCTTGCCACCCCCCTTCCCAAATCCGCCCTGAAACTCTGCACAGGATAAGGCCACATTCACGACACTGTGTCAGGGAGCAGGAGACGCCACTGGTTACCTGCGCCCTGAGGAGAAGAGAAATAGATGTGGGCTGCCGGCCCCAGCCGCTCCTGTGCTCTTTCCCTGTCTCCTCTTTGGAGAGCCAAGGTAAAGGTTGTGCCTCTGATCTCAAGCCTACTTCCTTCTCCCACCTTTTGGAAATTCCCCGCGAATCTAAGTTCCCGGTCCCCAGGGGCACAGGCTACCTGGATCCCAGCAAGAGGGGTGGGGTGGGGGAGGCGCTCGGCACCCTCGTTTCGTGCGTTCTGGGGACCGCCTGACCTTGATGAGAGCAGATTGCCGGGAGGAACCAAGCACCATGTGGGTTTCTCAGCCCATCTACAGCTAAAAGGCATATACACCGTGTAGACTGTTACCCGCGATTGTGGAAAAGGCACGCTGCATTATTCAGTGTCAGTTTGAGGGATGGAGGGAAAGGTGAATGCCAATGCCTAACTTCATTCCCTCAAAATAAAATCCTAAATGTTGACTCGAAACATATGGCTATGCTTTGGGATAATTGTCAGATTAGTTTCTCATGGGTTTCCTAAAACAGCAAAAGGATTTCTTGAGTGCACTCTCTTCCTTCTGAGTCCGGGCCTTCCCTTGACTCCGGGACCGGCACTCTGGCCAGAAGGTCGAGCCCACCATGCCCCAGAGCGAAGCTTGCTGGTGGAGTCCTAAGCTGTGAGCATGAGTAGGAAGTTGTGTGCTGTTAACCTTGACACATCCTCCTTTCATTTAATATTTTCAAAGCTGATTAGAGCAGGGGAACTTTTAATGCCACTTGCTTTTCTAACCCAGGGAATCTGGATGGGGGACTCTTGTGGATTGGAATGTCCTGAACTGGTCAGGATCTGACAAAACCTTCAGTGCCCAGAGCCTGATTTATCCCCAGGCCAAACATTCAGAGGTCTCTGGGTGACAGAACACCTACGGATGCCGAGTGCTGAAGGCCTGCTGTCTGGAAGCCCCCTGCCCCCCAGAAAGCCCTCCCCACAGTGAGGTCCTGCTTCCACCTGCTTCTAGAACCTCTCTGCCGTCACTGTCCTGCCCCCTAAAGTTAATTCTCCTCCAAAGCACTTGGCTAAAACCGGCCTTTGCTGCAGTGCCCAGGAGACTGTAGAAGCATAGATGGCCTTGCTTTTCAGCCCAACACGTCCCTGGAAAAGAGGCTAGAAAGAGGACCTTCACGACGCAGGTTGTATTTTCCCACAGGAAGCGTTATAATTGGGGTGCACTGTGCACCGGAGACCGGGCACCGAATGAATCCCAGTGACACCCGGCGGCATGTCATAAAAGGCAAACCACTGTAATCATCTGTCAGAAGAAAGGCTCGGGCCCTTGTCTCTTGATTCTGGCAGGGCCTCGGCTCATTACTCAGTGTTCCTGAACTAAACTGCCCCTCCCCGGCTGCACATGCTGGAGCCCCTTTCTTTCCTCTCCTGGCCTTGATCTTGAGGCTGTGAGCCCGCTAGTTGTTCCGCACGGGCCAGCTCCTCTTTCTTCACTGAATCCCTTTAACTAAAAGGCCTTTGAACAATTCACAATTTCCTATGCCTTCTTTTCCCTCCAGGCCCCACATCGACAATAGTGCGTGCTGTGACAGGGCTGTGACAGGCAGTGCTCCAGACGGTCATAACAGTGTCCCTCCTCCGGTTGTTGAATCCGGACTGTAATTAGCATGTAAAGAAAGTTCCCATTTAATGCACTTGTAGGTCAGAGCCCTAAAACGGCCTGATACATCCCAAATCCACGATGCCCCAAGGCATACCTTAGCCTTAAGGTAAATAGGGCATTCATTTATTCCAAAGATATGATGGGTTTCTTTCTAGATGCCAGGCATTTTCCAAGGCACTCGGGATATAGCTGTGAATACAACAGATAAAAACCCACATGGAGCCCTAGAGGGAGAAGTGGTATCTGTCTAAGGAGTAGAAAGACCGTTGGCTGGGGAGTCCGGGAGTCTGAGCCAGTCCACGTGCGTCCACTAACCAGCCAGTCCTCTCCTCCCTCTCTGATCTAGTCTCCTCATCTGGAGAATGGCAACACTGGGCTTGGTCCCAGGTAAGGACACGTACCTGAGACCATCTGAAGGCAGTTTGCTTTGCGACCCTCCTTATACTATACAACTTTTGGCTTCCCAGTCAAGAGCATAGAGAGCTCCCCTGCCTCTCCGTAAGTGAGGCATTCACACCAACTTCCCTCTCTGCCCTCACAGGTCTTGTCTGCTTTGATTGGTCTTAAGAAAGCAGAGAGCCTCTCCATCAAGTTAACCTGCCTGCCTTCCCCTCTTATCGCCCCCTGCATTCTCTCTGCCACCATTGCCATGTGGTCCCAAACGTCTTTCAAGAACGGTCGCATGAGCCCCTCTTCGAAGACGGGTTTTGTGGGTGGGATGCCTCTTTGGGGTCACTGTGATGCCTTTGGGGGCATCTGTTCCCCTAAGCATGCTCAAGGAAGCCAGTGAAGAGATCACAGGGAGGGATTCAGTACAGTTGGTGCAACAGAACCACTGGAAACCAATTAACAGGCTGAAAGCCAGAGAAAGGATGGGGGCCAATGAACAGGCGCCCCGTGGTTAACAATTACCAATGTGAGAAGGGACGGCCATGTAGGTCAGCTCTCAGCCAGGAAATCGTTTTACAAGTGCAAAATGTGAATCCCTTCTGGAAGCAGAATCTAGGTAAAGGTTTTCTTTCTATATTTGGGCTGATGACCACCTGGTTGCCTTGAAATTCCCCCTTGGTCTCTGAGACAGCTGGTCTTGCCTTCTACTTCCTCTCCAAAAGAAAATGGCTCAGGGGCCTTCTAAACCTTGACCTTCTAGTTGATGATCATGAGAGAGGGCTAGATTTTGCTTTATAAACTAGGTCTGGACAGGGTGCCCATATTGTACTCCCATATTTTACCAACACTGGATGTTTTCTGGCACAAGTGTGGTGGATCCTTTTGAGTTTGTTTTGGAGAGCATATCTTTTAGCATCCATGGTGCTGTAAAGATTTACCAGTTGGAGAACCCTAAAATTAACACCAACACCCAAGGTTTGAGGACTATTCTGGCAGGGATTTGGTGAAGCAGAAACAGGAGACTCCGGGGTTCAGATCCAGTTGGGTGTAAGATCCAGTCCCATAAGCCCTTCGGTGTCCATATGCAGAGGCTTAGGTGGGTAGGGTCACCGAGACATTTAACCTCCTAACTTGGCGTGGGCATAGGCTTTTTCTGTGTACAAAGTGCTTCTGCATTTACTAGCTCTTTGATTCCTCAGACCCATTCTGGAAAGTGGGCAGGGTAAGTGTTCACATCATCTCTACCGGGTAGAGGAGACGGAGGTTCACAAAGGCTCCAAGCATGCGTTTGCTGAGCTGGTATGTGAGTCAGACCTGGGGTGTGGGGGAGTCTCCCAGTGCTGAGGCCAAGGGTCCTTCTGCCACACCGTAGCGAGTTGGGGTGTCTTCTGAGAGCCCTGGGTCAGGCAAGGCGGTAGTACTTATGACAGCATGTTTCTCCTATCTCTCGTTAACCTCATTCTAGGCAATTCTTCAGGTTTACCAGTAACTCGTGGAGGCTGATCTTGATACACTGGGAGAGGCCTGTGGCCCACGGATAACCGCTTTCCTTCAGAGGCCAGAGCCACCGAACTCTGAAGGGCATTTTTCTTGGCAGTTCCTGACTCTGCTTCAAGGCCGGAGGGGAAACTGCATCTCTGAAATATCCATGGCTTCTCGGGGAAGCCACAGCTGCCATATGTCAACAGCTTGGGAGGCTGTCCTCTCTGGTCCCCACTCTCACGCAGCTTTGCACTGAGGCTGTTTTCCTCACTGACACCCTTGGCCTCTAGATCACGTGCAGCTATTACCAACCCTCAAGATCCTCTCTTTCTCAGGCACTGCACGGGGCAGCTCTCTGGCTTACGGCCCTAGCGACGGCTGGACTTTCTGTTGGCCTTCTCGTACAAGAACAAAGAACTGTTCTCCTTCCCCAACTTAGCAACACAAATCTGCCCGTGGAGACACCTGCTCACAGAGAGTCACTGCAGCATTTCTTAAAATGGTACACAAGAAAGTTCGCAAAAGCAGTTGTTCAGAATCCTTCTGCTCCTAGTTAACTTTGCCAGCGGAGTGGTCTTCCTAAGTTAATAACAGTAGAATCCTACATGGACTCATCTCCAACTGGTTGGACTTCCTGTAGCTCACACCTGCCCCCCCCACCCAAATATTGTCTCGTGCAGTAAATGCTTGGCATGAGCCAGTTCACTTCCAAGGCACTCTCTAGGGCCTCCTTAGAGAGGGGGGTAGATGTTAGGGGGCAAGGAATTCACCGATGTCTATTTATTTATTTATTCTAATGTTTATTTATTTTTGAGACAGAGAGAGACAGAGCATGAGTGGGGGAGGGGCAGCGAGAGAGGGAGACACAGAATCCGAAGCAGGCTCCAGGCTCTGAGCTGTCAGCACAGAGCCCGACACGGGGCTCAAACTCACAGACCGCAAGATCATGACCTGAGCTGAAGTCGGACGCTTAACCCACGGAGCCGCCCAGACGCCCCGAGTTTAATGTCTTTTTAAAACTATGGATGAGGAGTGTAACTGATAAGCACATTGTAAAAGCCACAGACCACCTCATTCAACGTTAGAGTCATTTCTCAGGTTGAGTTGAAATGAGAATCCCCAAAGAAAGGCCACTTTTATTTTTCAGTGTGATAAATACTCAGCAGACATTTTGATAAATAAAGAGCATTTATCAGCAGCCTTCCAAAAAGAAAAACCACCCTGATTTCTGGTGGGACGTGGAGGGGTGAGAGAGGTGGGGAGGAAGAAGAGATTTCTCTACATGATGTTCTTCGTTATCAAAATAGAGCAGCTGGTTTGGGATTTCAGGGTTCAGATGATTCTGCACCGTTCATCCCTTCTCTGCAAGGACCTTCTGTCATTCTGGCATTTGCTTACCCTTCCAGAGCTCCCCCCACCCATCGCCACCCTGCTAGGCTTGTCATGAGGTTGAAAGAGGGACTTCACAGAAAGCTTGTGATTCAGCGGGGTGCCTGGGTGGCTCAGTCAGTTAACCAACCGACTTTGGCTCAGCTCATGATCTCATGGTTCATGGGTTCAAGCCTTGCATCGGGCTCTGTGCTGACAGCTCAGAGCCTGGAGCCTGCTTCCGAGTCTGTGTCTCCTTCTCTCTCTGCCCTTCCCCCCTCTCAAAAATAAATAAACATTAAAAAAAGAAATAAAGAAAGCTTGTGCTTCAGCGCGCCTGGCACACCGCGCCTGTTGAGGGTATCCGTTGCCTGTGTTATTTGCAATATCAGCAGTAGAGGGGATGTGTCTCTTTCTGTGAACGGGGGAACAGAGGCAGAGGTCTGGGGGGATGGCTGCCCCCATGGCAATGGAAGAAGGCCTCCCTGCACTCAGGCTCATCACAAGGGACAATGGTAGAGAAACCCGGGCTGCAGGGTTGGGGGGGTGGAGGGGTTGCCGCTGGCCAAGGTCCAAGTTCTCATTAGTTCCACTGAGGCCCCCACCTCTTCTCCGTGCAAGCTGGAAATCTGGGCTGTGCTAAGACAGCGATGCTGACCCACCAGCATGATTGTAAATGCAAAAAGCCCCACACTGCCCTTTATAAAGAAACTTAGGAGCTGCCTCGTGGCTTGGAGGGAGGCCATGCTTTATGCTGCCACAGCCTTAGCTCAGGCCTCCCAAGCTGATGTTCCTGCTTCCGGTCTGTCTTCTCCTCGCCACCCTCCATACAACCACCAAGAGGCCTTTCCAGAACCGGCTTCTGGTCTGGTGCACGATACACCCCTGTTTTAAAGGACAGGCTCTCTTTTGCCCGGAGTGTGGTCCAGTCCACACTCCTTAGCATGACCTGCAGGGTCCTTTACAATGACCTCATCAGACACTGTCTCAGAAGGACACTCCAGTCACTGTGCAATTCCTTCACAGCAGGGCAGGCCCTTCCCCCCCCCCCCCCCCAGCTCCAAACTTCAGCACAGGCCCCTCCCACTGCCTGAGGCTGTTCCCTACCTGCTTCTCTGCCGGAATCATTCAAGACTCTGCTGCAGGGGGCACTCCTCTGTGTGGCCCTCCCTGACTTTCAAGCAGAGGTCCACACTCCTTGGGGAGCAAGAACCTCCTGCCTGGTGAAGGCACATACGTTTTTGGTTATTCACTCAGGAGCTGCCCCTCCCGCTCCGCACGACCAGCATTTCTGCACAGGACTTGGGTGCTGCCGAACGGTGGAGGCTGGCCGTGGAGAACCTTCTTCCAGATCTGGCACGTGCTCTCTGTTTCAGCCTCTTTGGGAGACATCGTGAACCATGGCACCAGAAATCATCCTAGCCATGGAAATTGGGGAATTGATGAGGAGATCTTAAATGCCATTCATCATTGCTGCGATCACAAAATGGAGAAATACCCAGAAATGGAAATGGTCTCTGAACTCCAGCAAGGGGTTCCCAGCTGGCAGTAAGACCGCAGAAGGTGTTTCTTCCTACACAGATTAGAGACGGGGGTCCCCTCTCCCCAGAGCCCACCCACGTGTCTGCCACCCCCGTGCTGGTCGTCACTGAGCATCAGACACCCGCGTGCTGGAAGGTCACTCTTCCTTTCTGAACCTCCACTTGCCTGGTCATCACATGCCTGCTGTGGAGGAACATCCTGAAGACCGGGGTTGGGGGGGGGGGTCTGCCTGTGAACTTCTTAGTAGACACGAAACACAAGTCAGTTCCATCCTCCGTCCACGCCCCCCTTCCGCTGGCAGCTCGCCCCGGGCTGGGCAGCAGCCACAGAAGATAAATTTTCAGCCGTGGCACAGAGAGGGGTCAGGCCAGGGTGGGGAGGGGAGGGCAGGAGCGAAATGCTCTCCTTCTCCTCTTAATTTTGCTGCCCAGGGAAAGCATCTGCCCACAGACACTTCGTAGCAAAGGGATCCATGGATGTCAACTCCCACGGTGTTCCAGTAGGATTTGCAGAGGTGGGGCCTTTGCTATACATTTCCGGTCAATGCCCAAGTGTCTGCTTGATTTAGTCACTGGGTGTGTCCTGGCCTGGGACTGGCCCCCGCTAGGTGGTGCCCATGGAGTGACAGAAGGGTCTGCAGGGTGGGACTGAGAGGGGGCACCATGGGAGGGGGACAAGCAGACCCCTGGGGATGGACTGAGAGCCCTGCTCGGGAGTGTACCCTCTGACTCCCACATGGCATTTCAGCTCAGGCCAGAGACTCTCCACCTGTGTTTCTTGCTGTTGACAAGGGTCACCGGGTGCCACATTCAATTCTAGGCACTTCATTCTCACCACCCTGGGAGCTCAGGACACTAACTACCCTAACTAAAAACTCTGGGAAACTGAGGCACAGAGGGGTGACCTGGCTGGCAGATGGGAGGCTTCAGATTGAGCCCAGGTGATCTGGCCCCAGGGGACATGTGCTTCAACACAGCTCATTTTGCCCCAGCAGCTTAACTAACTGTACATGGCTCAGATTATCCCTGCTTGTTTGAGGTTAAGTCAGCAGAACTGGCGCACAGAAGATATTCCCAGGAAGCTGGGGACTCCACTTCCTCTTAGACAATGCGCCTTCCGGTCGCCATTTTCAGGAGGCCAAACCCCAATGGGCCAGGGGTGTGCTCTGGGCGTGGAACATCCATTCACGTATTCAATATATGTTTAGCAGCCAGACAGTGGGGACCAGAGGCACAGACAGGCAAGGTCCCAGACCTAGTACCGGGGTTGGGAAAACAGCTAACAAACAAATCCATAAATAAGACAAATTCAGGTAATCATAAAAAATAAAGAGTAAAGTCAGGTTAATAGGGTAGAGATTGAACAGTATTGGGTGGGGAGGGAGGGAGAGGAGAGGGAGATGAATAAGCTTGTATAGGAGGCGGATCATACTGTATGAATTTTGACCTAAATACTTCCTAATTCTGTGATCTCCTTCAGGCTGAGAAAGTATCCTACGCACACCCGCCCGCCCGCCCATACAGCCACCTCTCCTGTTGTAACATCAGTTTGGCCACAGGCTATGCATTAAATAAGAGAAGACTCGTACCCGGGGGCGCCTGGGTGGCTCAGTCGGTTGAGCGGCTGACTTCGGCTCAGGTCATGATCTCACGGCTTGTGAGTTTGAGCCCCGCGTCGGGCTCTGTACTGCCTGGAGCCTGGAGCCTGCTTCGGATTCTGTGTCTCCCTCTCTCTCTGCCTCTGTCTCTCTCTCTCTCAAAAATAAATAAATAAACATTAAAAAAAATAAGAGAGAGAAAGAGAGAAGACTCGTACCGCAAAGATTCTGGGGCTTGGTCAGGCCATCTGTGCGCCTGGCTTGCTCCCCTGGCCCCAGATGCAAATGGCGCAGAAACGCAGTCCCATTCAGGCTGGGTAGCTGGCCACGTCAGAGGGCTCGACGGCAATGATCGGACTTAAACATCAGATCTGAGATTCTTGCAGAAAGGACCCTTGTTCATGCTTACAGCTTGGCAGCCGCACTTGCTTTTAGCAAACTCTCCAGTTACAAGTAATAAAGACCCAACCCCCGGTGCGCGGTGGAGTCAGAGAATTGAAAGGGTGCTGAGAGATTGCCTGGCCTCTGTCTTCAAACAGGGAATGTGTAAACCACCCGGGGCCCAAGGCCCCATTTCTATTCTTGGATAGATTCAAGGACAGGGATCGGGGCGGGGGGGAAACCCCAAAGTCATCAGGGTTACAGCTTTGTCTCGGGTCAATTCTCTGAGCCCAGGTCACGGTATTTTCATTCAGAAGCGGAGTCCCTGAAAGAGGCCTGAGCAAGGGCCAGTAGAGAATCTGATTACTTAAACGGTGGCCGTCTCAGCCGCAGACTGGGCCTCTGTTTTCGTGAGAATGTAAAATATTTCGAGAACAGGAGCCTACCTGCCTCCACAGCCCTCCCTGCTAAGAGAATATTATCTTAATGAAGGCAAGGAGACATGCGTTCTGCAATACGAGGACCAAGCCGACCGACTGAACCAATCTCTGTCTGCCAGCGCCACATGGAGCACTTGTGACACTGGGCCAAGTTCACTGGGGACGGCCTCGTTGTGGGACCTGTCGCTGTAAGCTGGCCAAGGGGCTTGGGTGACCCAAATGACTCGAGTTAGTTTTATGCCTTTGATGCTAAGCAGTGGTTTTGTTTTGAAAGCGGGATCTTTTTCATTTGGGGGAGGTCGGCACCTGCCACGTGTGGGGGCCCACTGCTCGGCGCCCAGAGCGGCCGGAGGATGAAGGAGTCACACTGATGTCCACAGGCCTTGCGGCTTGGAAAAACTGCTCCTTCCTTGGCTGCCTCTCTCCTCCTCGGCCCTCTGAGGCTTGGCTCCCACATCCCTTTCCAGAACCTTCCCCCATCCTCAGTCTGCGATCCCTTAACATCTAGTGCATCCGTTAGCTCCACACTCACTCATTGAGCACCTACTGTGTGCCAGGCACTGTTTAGACAGTAGCACTAATCCCACCATATTATAGTTCTCTGGGTACGATCTGCCTCTCCCCGCTGGACAGGGGCTCCTGGGGCCCAGTGAGCACATGTTCATTCTTGCTCCCCCAGGCCCTGGCCCAAAGCAGCTGCTCAGTAAATGGGGGAACAAATGAAGAGAGAAAGAATAGCAATAGAAGATGGGTAGTTATATTTATACATATTTTTGCAGATGCCAGACATGCTCAGTAAACATGACTTCAGCTGATTCTTGACAACAGCCCCTCGGGAAGCAAGTGTTTCCATTTGTGGGTGGGAAGGCTGAGGCAAAGTACGGCCCACTCAGTAGAACACGGGACTTTGGGTACCAGGTCCTGTGCTCTTTGTCCTCCACGTAGGACTGTTTCTTCTGTGAGAACTGGAGGGGGATAATGAGCTGGGGAAGCTCAGAGCAGAGAGAGAGGACTTCCTTAGAAGCTGGGGCTCACCCTGGAACCAGGCGGGTCCTGACAAGCGGGGCCCGTGAGGAGGAAGCCCCAGCGGAGATTTGAGAGAGGGTCTCAGGTTCAGAGGCCAGTCACTGGTCTGGCCCAGTGAGACAGGGGAAGAGACTCATAGACCACAGGTGTTGGAAGGGACCTTGAACTGACCTAGCCCAGCCCAGCAGTTCTCAGCCCGGCTGACCCTTAACATCCCCTGGGGGAGGCGAGGAAGTGGGGGCGTTCTAAACCCGTGGTTCCCAGGCTCCAACCCCAGAGACTTTAATTCCGAAGATCTAAAGTAGATCTTTTTAAAAAGCTTCAGAGGCTTTTGAATGCTGAGGCACCCCTTTTAAAAATCTGTTACTCGGAGGCACCTGGGTGGCTCTATCGGTTAAGCGTCCAACTCTTGATCTCAGCTCAGGTCTTGATCTCAAGGTGATGAGTTCAAGTCCCATGTTGGGCTCTGCGTTGGGTGTGGAGCCTATTTAAAAAAGAATTTAAATCTATCATTCAGTGTTTGCCTATTGGACACCGTCTTAGTGTTCAAAGGCAGTTTGAGAGGCATTTCCGGCCACGCGGAGTCACAGGTCTGTTGGTGATGGTCTGCCTTTGCCCGATGCTTTTCTGCCATCTGCACCTGTCCTGTCCCATCTGACATGCTTCTCTGCCTGAAAATGAAGGGATGGCCTCCAGGGTCGACTGTGAATGCGTGTGTTCATTTCTTCTCTCATGAACAGGCGTCTGTGGCTCATACCTTGACTTTCTAGAGGATGGGACTGAGGAATCTAGACTGGTTGATAACAGACGGCTTGGCTGGCCCAGCCCGGTGGGGAATGATCTGAACAGCATAGCACAGCCTGGACAGCAAGGACGCAGTTCAAGAGCATTTCAGAAATTCCCAGGGGTGTCTCCTCAGTGGTCCCCTTTCCAGTATAAATGGCAGTGGAGGCAAACGCTCTCAGTAGAGCGGACAGATTCCCTGCACTCACAGACTGGCCTTTGCCTCAGTCTGCCTCTCACATCTCTCCTGCCTCCTTCTAAAACCCAAATGAAAAGGCATTAGGAGACAGAGGCTTGGTAGCCCGGGTCCTCAGACTGAATGCTCATGGCTTTGACCAGGCTCCTGTGAGGCTAAGCATTCTAATATTCTTCCCAGACTACTTGTTGTAAATCAGTATGACTCTTTTCCGCCAGTTGGTTTCAGACTATTGCCAAATGAGATAAAAGACTGGTGTAATACTTACCACACATGGTATTTTTTTATTATTATTACTCACATGACTCTTCCCACTAGTAAGAACGAAGAAATTTATCTCTCCATCCTCCATCAATCTCCACGTGCTTTGGCTTTAATTGACGTGGAGTGACCCAGATTATGACAGCAAATGAACTGTACTTTAGGCTTTTTACTTTAACATTAAAAATAGGCTGAAAGACATGTAAACATTTTAATATTTAATAGCAATAAAAGACATGCAAAATTAGAACAAAACTTTGTTTTTATTCTCAACCAACAAAAGTACGGAAAGTTCTATCAAAAGCAGTAGCCTCGCAATTGTCAACGCTGCATTGGGACTTGAGATGCTTGCTATATAATCCTTTGGAAAGCAAAGCAAAATCCACAAGTTAGTTTGTTTGTTTTTTTACATAATTTGACCTACCAATCTCACTTCTGGAAATTGTCCTAAAGAAATCATTCAGGGGCGCCTGGGTGGCGCAGTCGGTTGAGCGTCCGACTTCAGCCAGGTCACGATCTTGCGGTCCGTGGGTTCGAGCCCCGCGTCGGGCTCTGGGCTGACGGCTCGGAGCCTGGGGCCTGTTTCCGATTCTGTGTCTCCCTCTCTCTCTGCCCCTCCCCTGTTCATGCTGTCTCTCTCTGTCCCAAAAATAAATAAACGTTGAAAAAAAATTTAAAAAAAATCATTCAAAGATGCACAAAGCTACATAAATAAAGATTCAAGCATTGGCTTCTATAGCAAAGTCTAGAAACACAGACATGTTCCAGAAAAGGGAAATAGGTTAAGAAATTACAGTACATCAACACGTTGGAATATTACTCAGCCTTAAAATAATCACGAGGACTGGAGAAATTTGGAAAGAAAAGATCTAAACCACTGTGTTTGTTAGGATTGCAAATGTTAAATGCACGTGTGTGCCTACTGGCAAGACAGTAATGTGCAAAACGATTTAATCTTTAAGAAAGAAATAACATATGTCAAGATATTAATAACAATTATGTCTGACTGAAAAGATTATGGATGATTTTTATTTTCCTCTTCAATCTTTTCTATATTTTCTAAGTTTTCCTTTTTAAAAAAATGTTTATTTATTTTTGAGAGAGAGACAGAGACAGAGTGTGAGTGGGGGAGGGGCAGAATGTAGAGGGAGACAGAATCTGAAACAGGCTCCAGTCTCTGAGCTGTCAACACAGAGCCTGGCGCGGGGCTCGAACCCATGAACTGTGAGATCATGACCAGAGCTGAAGTCAGTTGCCCAACCGACTGAGCCACCAGGCGCCCCTAAGTTTTCCTTAAAAAAAAAAAGGCAGGGGCACGGGGGGTGGCTCAGTCGGTTGTGTCCACCTTTGGTTCTGGTCATGATCTCACAGTTCATGAGTTTGAGCCCCGCATCCAGCTCTGTGCTGACAGTTCAGAGCCTGGAGCCTGCTTCAGATTCTGCGTCTCCTTCTGTCTCTCTCTGTTCCTTCTCTGCTCACACTCTGTCTCGCTCTCTGTCAAAAATAAATAAGCATTAAAAATTAAAAAAAAAAAAGGCACATGTTTTGTTTTGGGGACAGAGCACAATGGATTCCGTAAGAGTGAGCCTCTCCTGCGTGGAAAATTGATCAACGATGACGGTGAAGCAAGTTATGGGTTAGCATTTACTTTAATACTGTTTTTACAATGAAAGTGAGTGCTACTTTTTAAAATAGTAAATGGAGGATATCCCCAGAAGCTGACCGCTTCTCATGACAGCTGTGGCCACCACTCTGGTCTCCATCTTTTACTTGGATTATGGAAATCATAGCTTCTACTTGGGTTTCCATCTTGTAACTCTGCCTGTTTTCAGCACGGCAGCCAGATCGCTGATCGGAACACATGTGTCAGGTACGACTCCTCTGCTCAGCCCCCACAGTGGTTTCCCTGTATGTCCAGTGACAGCAGGTCCCGTGTGATCTGTCTCCCCACCCTGGTGTCTGATGGCTCTACCCTCCCTCACTCCAGCCGCCCTGCCTGGAAGGTACTAAGAGGCTGGATGTACTCGCTCCTTCTGACCTCTGCATCCCCTCTGCCAGGGACAGGCTTCCCCCACCGATCTCACTACCCCCTCACCTCCTTCAAGCTCTCCGCCCAGAGGCTCGTGTCAATTCCGTCTGCCTTGACCACCATATGATGTCTCATCCTCCACACACACACCCCATGCTCTCCAGATCCCCCTTAGCCTGCTGTTTTTCCATTTTCCATCACATGTAGTCCTTTCCATCACACTGTATAATTTGTGATGCTCATTGTTCTTTTTCTGTCTCCCCACGTGAGAATGTAACCTCCCTAAGGGCAGGGATTTTTGGTCTGCTCTGTTCATTGATAGACCTAACAGGTACCTGGCATAGAGGTTCTTAATATGTATTTGTTGAGTGAAACTGTCACAGATGACTTGAATGAGATGAGGGCCTGAGGGGAACTCCGTTAAGAAGGCAAAGAGCAAGGCTGGGCCCCGGGTGGCTCAATGGGTTGAGCGTCGGACTTTGGCACAGATCATGATCTCACGGTTCATGAGTTCGAGCCCCGTATTGGGCTCTGTGCTGTCAGTGCAGAGCCTGCTTGGGATTCTCTGTCTCTTTCCCTCTCTCTCTGGCCCTCCCCCACTTGTATTCTCTGTCTCTCTCAAAATAAATAAATAAGTTTAAAGAGCACACATTAAAAAAGAAGAAGAAGAAACAAGGCCCAGGCCGGATTGGGGAAACTAATAAACGCTCTGTAGAGTCTAGATCCAGAGGCTCTGAGTCAGGGTTCCCATAAGTCTGGGCTAGGCTGACCCTGTAGCACCCCAAGGCTGGGGACAGGGCTGGAATGGGGGCGGCAGGTGATTCCCAGGCTGAACCTCCCAGTTGGGAGAACGAAAGTTACCACCACTCTCCCACAGTTTGTCTGCAGGTGGCCGACCACTCTGGTCGACAGGGGCTGGGACTTGAGCCGACCCGGGGTGTCCATCAGAGCAGAGTCGTGACCCCTACCTCTCTGTTAAGGGGGCAGATGTCAGAAGGTGCAGTTCTCAGCCGGTCATAGAGAGGACCAAGGCCCCGCCGCACAGATCTTCTTGTTGTAAAGAACAGGGGGGGCGTGAAACTCATGAAATTGGGAAGCTTTGTTAATTAGGTCAAAGGACAGTGGTTTTATTTGCCCTCCTAAGAAAAGATGCATCCCCAATCAGCTGCTGGATTTGAATGAACGGAATCGAGGCAGCAGAAAGGGAGAAGGGGCATATGAACAATCTGTTAACTGGAGCAAGGATTTCTTTCCTTTTTTTTTTTTTAAACGTTTATTTATTATTGACAGATAGAGAGACTCAGAGCATGAGCAGGGAAGGGGTAGAGAGAGAGCGGAGACACCGAATCCGAAGCAGACTCCAGGCTCCGAGCCGTCAGCACAGAGCCCAACGCGGGGCTCAAACTCACGGAGTGTAAGATCATGAACTGAGCTGAAGTCAGTTGCCCAACCGACTGAGCCACCCAGGTGCCCCTGGAGCAAGGATTTCTTTTCTTTTTTTTTTTTTTTTTAACGTTTATTTATTTTTGAGACAGAGAGAGACAGAGCATGAACGGGGGAGGGGCAGAGAGAGAGGGAGACACAGAATCGGAAACAGGCTCCAGGCTCTGAGCCGTCAGCCCAGAGCTCGACGCGGGGCTCGAACTCCCGGACTGTGAGATCGTGACCTGAGCTGAAGTCGGATGCTTAACCGACTGAGCCACCCAGGCGCCCCGCAAGGATTTCTTAAGTAACCTTGGTCAGTAATCAGGTCCTGAGGGTCAGATGGTAATGAACTGATTTTGTTGAACCTACGCATTAAGTGAAATAGTGACATTTTTCGTTGCCCCCCGTCTCAATTAAAGCAATTAATGGCTTTGGGATTCTCTGTACATTTTATCCCAAAGCGTTCATGCACTTCCTTCCTATGGACATTGCCACTGGTCAGGATTTATCCCTGCCCGTCATGTGTTTGTTGCTGACATGTTTGTTTGCTTGGTTTTTTTTTTTTTTTTTTTTTTTTTTTGCAGGAACAATCCACAGTGGTGAGGTGGTCAAGTGACATCCACTTGGGTAAATCCCAACCTGCCAAACTGTCTTGCCCTTTTCTCCCCCCTTAACTGCTATGTGTCCAGAATCTGACACCTCTGGTGACATCTGTGGCTACTGTTCTGGCCCAAGTCAACATCATCTCTCCCCTGGTGCCTGTCCATGGCCATAGATCGTGTCCCCTCTTCCACCCTAGCCCCTGCAGTCTGCTCCTAACACAGAGCCACAGTGCTCCCCAGAGCACAGCAGACCTTTGGAGCCAGGCTTGCTTGACTGCACCCGCCGGCATGTCTCATCTGTTGTTCAACCTCCTCGGATAGGATTCAAGTGCATCCAAAAATATCTCCAGAGACTTGATCTTCCACATAAATTGTTCAGGAGCACCGCTGCTTCCTCTATGGTTTGAAGGTAGAGGAACACAGACGGACGTCAGAAGGGGCTGCCAGAAACTGCCCTAATCGGGAAAGGAAAATGTCACATCACCAGTGTAGACGCAAAACAAAACACCCAATTTTATTTTTATAATGTGAGTTGCCGTCTTGCGTGTTAGTGAGTCACCCGAAGTCGGCTCCGCTTGGATTCTGTCAACTCCTCCGCGGTGGCCTCTGACCTTCGCTGGGTTTGGGTTAGTTCAGGCTCGGGGCGAGGGTGAACGGGCTCCAAACTTTTCACTTCCTGGCGGGGTACTGCTCAGTAGACTACGGAAACAGATGTTCCTGTCTGCTTCTCAGACGGACTCCGAACAAAGTAAAATCATCTAGTTTTCTTCGCAGTTCTGTTTAAAAGGTAGGAACGTGGATCACCTTGCCATCTAAAACACTCATCTAAAACACACCTCAAACTATGGGAAGCTGTGCCTCTTTTTATCTTAACTTCTTGTGAAGACCTTAAAAAAACTGGAAACGGGAACTTTTTTTTGCCTCTTGGGCAGCATGGCTTCATTTGACTCCAGAAACCCACTGGAGATCGTGGCAAGAGCACGGATGAAAGCAGAGCTTAGTTCCTGGAATGCCCACTTCTGTACCGCATGGCGGGGATAGTGATTTATGCTTAGACGTCACGGTTTTTCATTGAAATGGAAACCACAAGGCTGGTGTCAACCTTTTTGTGGAGTGTTTTGTGTGGGATCTCTGGGGTGACTGCCGGCCCGTAGTCATGCTCATGTACATATCTCTTCATCAGGACTTCCCTGGCTTGCCGGCTGTTGGCCAGATCCCCAGGTACTTTCAGGGCAAGGACTGTTGTGTTAAAACCACCTGCCATCTGTTGGTGAAAATTTTTTGGACTCTAAATGATGAGTCACTGATTTCTCCTGCTGTTCCTTCTGCTGCCAGGACTGATTTACCTCTTGGACTACATCAGGAGAAACGCTGGGAAAACTGGCCCTGAAGCTTTGTCCTATGCAAAGTTCATGTCCCTGATGACCAGACTTGCTGGTGCCATCACCAGAAAGGTGGGGAGGACCTCCCTTTGCACTTCCACGAGGTGGCAAGGAGACAGCAACAACTGGTCTGGTCCTCACTCCAGGGTCTTTCACGGGGAAAGCTAACAGCCAGCAACTTCAGCCGGGTTGGGCTGGAGTTGAGAGTCAGAGGCCGTTCCACATTTCCTTGCCAATGCTCTCTTGATAGGGCACCTAATGCCTGTCACCCAAGGGTTGGCACAAGGTAGGTCCTCAGTGACCACTGGTTAAACCAATGAGTGAGGTCTGTGACCACAAAGTGGTCACCCAAAGTGCCAAGCCACCAGAAGTAGGGCGCTGGACCCAGTTTAGCCCACTAGGCCAGGGTGCCCAAGTGGCAGTGCCATCGGCAGAACCACCACTCTGAAATTCTGATACAGTGTCTGCTCTTGCCAGCCTCAAGAGGAGAGTACTTGGAATGATTTGCAGGAGAAGTTCAGGAAGACTTCTCATACAAAGCTTAGTGCTAGATCATATAAACGGAAAGGAAAGGCTACAGGAAGGGTGGGCACCCAGGGTGCCTGGGGATGAGGACTTGGATTTCACAGCGGAACCCAGTCGTTTCCCAAGAAGCTCAGGTTAACGAACCCCTCTGTCCACTAGAGCGTGGTAGCCCAAGTCCTGTGCTAAAACAGAAGATACGCTTCTCTGCTGACTCAGTTTCACACAAATCGATTTTTATTGTAGCCTTTCATCCAAAAAAAAAAAAAAAAGTTGATTAAGGTGTCTCAGATCTAGCTTTATTCACATGTCCTAAAATACCCTAAAATATTTCTGTTTCATGCCTTCCACTTTGTTTTTGCCACCCCCAAATTCTAGCTAAATAGCAGCACACCCCTAAGTGCAGAAGATTCTAACTCCCTCGAGCATGCTCCGTCTCACTGAAGTTTTCCAAAGATTTCCTGCCTGGAGAAATTACCGAGTCCCAGGTGGGTGGGATTTTATTCTTACACACAGAGTAGGTGTGATTTTGTGGGAGGCTCTTCTCCCAGCCTCCTAGATCAGAGGCAGATATGTGCCTGAGTCCTGGGTGGGAGGTGAAAGTCCCGTACTTTCCTGTACTGTGATTACCAGGCTTGAGCCGCCAGTCCCTTCTGCCACGGTCGGTGATTGGGAGAGGGGACCAGTTGCGTGGGCCTGCCCAAGGCCCTGAAAGCCCCAGCTGACCTTTGCAGCCGAGACGGGATTGGGAAATTTTACCCCGTGTTCAGAAATAACCCACTCTCCGGTGATCTGGGTGGTGTGGGATGCAGTTAGGACAAGGCGAGCCTTCTTGAGAGGAAACGGCGTTGGTGCTAATCTCCGTGGCTGAGTAGCGATTTGCTGGAAGTAACGAATCCAGCCACGTTCCTTATCTAGGCACAAGATGCACTTGTTGCTGAGGCCGAAACACTGATATGCTTCTAGAACTCCTGCCTTCTCTGTGGACCCAGGAGCAGAGGGAGCACATCAGTACTCGGGGCTTCATGATGGCTGAGCTCTTGAGGGACATGTTTCCCTGCTCTGAAGGGTGATTTGGCCGTAAAGAGGATCCAGATGAGAGGTGGAAGTCTCGCTAAGCTCCCAATACAAGAGAACTTTGGCAAATTGTCCGCGTTACCACTTGAGAGTTGGAAAACCAACACTCTATGCTCTAGAGCACAGCTACGGGCTGAGGCATTCAGATGCACTTCATGCCAATCAGACAGACCCTTAGGCACGTGGTCTCTCGGAACAGGTGCAATACAGTGACACCCGCCTGAGGCACCCTTGTCCCCTGGAGGTTACCAGATCACAGAACAGGGGCACCGCTGTCCTCGCTCTAGGGAGTCTCCATGTTTGAAGTAGATGAGACACCCGGGAGATAAAAATCTGTATCCACACCCAGATAAGCCAAGGGGGCCTTCAGCGCAAACATGCACAGACTTGTAGATTTATATGATTTAAAAACAAAAGATTCCGCGAGTGACAAAAAGGGAAATCAGAAAGGGAAATCTGAAAGGGCAATCAGATTACACTGGCCTTTCTGTTTGGGAAGAGTTTTGCATACATAGAGTAGTTACCAATATTTGCAAACCTACTTAGTCTCTATTTAAAAGTAGCTACTGAGCTAATCCATGGTTGTGGACGCAATTTACTTTCTAGCTCCAAGACTATTTCAGAAATGCCGATGTGTTGGGGGATTTGTATTAGCAAGTCTTTCCTCTGAAGCCACATCACACAAACAGTAATCCCCAAGAAACTCTAGCCACCCGATCCCAGCACAGTTGCTGCTTCTAAGATAGCATCAACTGCCAGTTTCTTAAAGATGCTTGCAAGAAATACAAATGCCAGTTCGACATTTCCTGAGCCCTGGTTATTTACCAGACTAGAAGCCTCTCTGGGAAGTGTTTAATCCTGCATCAAATACAGAAAGGCAAACCACTGGCTTCAAGAGAGGGAGGGTTCGTTGGGAAGGCAGGCAGGTGCTCCTGAAAGGACCCAGAACTCTGGGGAGGAGGAGGCCTGGTCACAGCAGTTTCAGGAACGTCCCTGGCAACCTGCCGGTTCACTCCAGGGGTGGGAAGGATTGAAGAACTGGAGGAGAACCTTCTCAGTGCCCCGGGTGCATGTACAAATTTCGCTGCTTCCAAAGGAGATGCCGTGGAGAGGGAGCCCCAACGATCACAGCGGCAGCAGGTTCACGTGGCACTTGGAACCGAGCTGCCTGGGAGGTCACAGCACCCAAGCGTGCCCGTTACTCAGAGCCCCAGGGCCCCAGCTGGGTGGCTGTGGGCTCAGGGCCACTCCTCCCCTTCTTCCTGTGAGATGCCCAGCACCGACTTGTGGGGGATCCTGCACTCCTGCAGAGACTTGGTGAGGTCAGAGAAACGTCTCCGGGGCACCTCCATCGTTTCAATGCTGCAGTGGTGGTAGGCAGCCTGGTCCTCGTGTTCAGCCACGGCCACAACGCTGGATAAGTCATCAGTTGGCCGGAAATAGCGAACGAACCTTCGGCCCGACGGCAACCTGACCGCAAGCAGCAGCCGTGGCTCCCCTTCTGATGGCTCCTTCAGGTCTCCAGCCCTGGAGGAGGCCTGTCTCCTGGCTCGGCCAATGGCTTTCCTCTCTGGGGAACAAGATGGAGCTCTGGGACCTTCTTCACTTGTCTTCACAGTGCCGGTCTCCTCCTTTCGGTACAGAGCCTGGGTGTTGCTCAGCTGCAGGGAGCTGGCCTTTCGAGCGACAGTCTCCATGGCCCCCTCCTCCAGCGTCTTCCTGTGGATGGAAGGAAGGACTGGGTATTTATTGAGGGAAGAGGAAGCCGCCAGGGGCACCTGTTGCAGCAGCTCAGGGATCTCATCGGGAGCTCCCGGGCTTGGAGATCTGGGTGCACAGGCTCCTGGCTTCTGGCTGCTTGGCGACTCACAGCGAATGGCTGGAGGCAGAGAAGCCGGCGCGCGGTGAGAGCACAGCGCCGCGTCCTGCGGTTTGTGCCGACTCGGCCGCGTCCGTCCCTTGGCGGATTTGGGCCTGGTGAGGTGCATGTTTATGGAGTCTGGCTGCCAGATGAAGCTGTCAGCTGCTGTGCGGCCAACAGCGTTGCGTTCAGGGGGAGTTATGTTCACCGGGGCTTCCGTGGCCATTGCTTCTCAAGACCCCTAAGGAAGCAGGAGAAAAGAAAAGAGAAGCCGTGGATGAAACTTCCTGGGGCTCCCCGATCCAAGCCATTCACACCACCACCCCCTTCCCCCGGGTGCCAGAATTAGTGCCAACTGGCTGGGAGTTAGCTGCTTCCCTCTGGATTTCTGGCATGGGAAGAGGGGCACTGGCTGCAATTCAGTCATTCATTCATTCATTCATTTCAATTACTTGGAAAAAAAACCATCAGTGAACCAAGAGTGACGGAAGACAGGTGTTGAGCCTACAAGTAAATAGATATTTTCAATGAGTAATAGTTGCCGTGAAGAAAATAAACAAGTGTGCACTAGATGGTAACTAGGGTGGGAGACGAATTCTTATTCTTATGGGGTTGGGGGGTGGGGTGTGGACTTTAAGCTGAGAGACCAGACTGATGAGAAGCAACAGGTCATGTCACAATCTACAGCAGGGCTGGCTAACTTGTTTGGGAAATGTTTTTGGCTTTGGGGGCCACGTGATCTGTGTTCCAATGACTCAACCTTGCCATTTTAGCCACTGACCCGTTTCCCCTTGCTCCCGTAGTCCTGACTTTTTTCCTGTCTACCCACAGCTTGACCTTACTTCAGTTTCCTTCCTCTTGCCTTTTCTTTCAACCTTGCCAGGTGGCTGTGCACAAATCAATGTAAAAAAAAATCCTCCCTCCACTGCCCTCACTTTGTCACCAGGTGGGGAGGGAGAGGGGAGGGAAAAGGAAGAACAGTGCTCCCACGCACCCACCCCCAGCACCCCCTGCCCCCGAACCTCCCCACCTTGCTGATCCACCCATTGGCTAGAATTCACAGGGAGGTACGTGGGTTCTAGACCAGAGGTCAGCAAACCTTTTCTGTAAATGTCCAAACAGCCAATATTTTCAGTGTTGCCCACCATAGGGTCTGTCACAACTATGCAAATCTGCCCTCTTAGTGGGACAGCCACCACAGAGAGGATGTAAATGAATGGGCGTGGCTCTGTTCCCATAAAACTTCATTTATGGACGCTGAACTTAGAATTTCATATAATTTTCATGGGGCACAGGATATTCTTCTTGGTTTAGTTTTTTCAATCACTTCAAAGTATAAAACCTAGTCTCGGCTCGTGAGCCACACAAAAACAGGCAGCGGGCCAGATCTGGCTCGTGGGCCATCATTTACCAAGCCCTGTCCTAGACCAACTCCCCAGGGGACTCTGGGCACTTGCAAATTCTACAGGTGCATGAGCCAGAAAGGCAGAGCAATTGCCCTAGGGTCACAAAGCAGAGCCTGAAATAGAACCCAGGTCTTGTGACACCTGGTCCTGTTCTGGAGGACCAGGCTTCGCCTTCTGTCTTCCTAGCTACCTTGTAACACTTTGAGGGCCTCAGTGTCTGGGTCTCCCGCTAGGGGTGCTCGTGAGTGCTTAGCAAAACCACACAGAAGGTGGGTTCCCCAGAGGCACGGGCATTTCTGTGTGCGGGCCCGAATTGCCAGGTCAGGTGTCCTTCCTCACCATCTTGGCGGCCCCTTCATTAACACAGTTACCACCACCTGGTTACATCCTTCCCAGGACACTTGGATGTCTCAGACTCCCCTCCTCCCTCCGAATCCTGACCACCACCAACCACACTGCTGTTCTGTGCCCACAGGCTGACCAGGTCTCTCTCCACCCTCTAAAGACCGTCCGGTAACTGCCCAGGGCCTCACGGTCCCCAAGAAGCAACGTGTTTGGATGCAAAGGACACAGGACCTGGTACAGTAAGACCTGGGTTCTATTTCAGGCTCTGCAGAGTTAGCTGTGTAGCCAGGGGACAGACATTCTCCCTTTCCGATACATCTCTTTCTAATCTATAGAATTCGCCATCTGAGTTTGAAGACATTGTGTAAATACCTCTAACATCAGTCCCTTTATCTACAACACGATGACAGTAATATGAGATAATGTAACCACGGCTGTAGGCACCGGGCTTGGCGTATGCACGGTAAAGGCTTACTAGGTGGGAAGGTTCTTTTGCTTGTGTTTTTGGTTTTCTGTCTGTCCAGTGCTTTCTCTTATTTTAGGTCCAAATGCCTTACCTGTTGCTTCAGAGCTTTTTCCCCAGGGGGCCCTTGGTGGTTCTACTCCTAGTCACCTCTAACCCACTGGGCAGATCATGGAACCCACACCCGCCCCGCCCACCGCCCAGAAATACTGGAAGGTTGATTTCAATGAGCTGCTGCCTATGAACTTGCCTCAAAAATGCAAAATAATGCCTTTCTAATACATGCCTTCTGATTCCACACTCTAATTGCATCCTTAGCTCAAACTCACTCAGAGCTACCTTCGTCACACGATCCTGAACGATGCAATGCCCGCCCCGCAGTTTTCCATTCTAACGTTACCGTTCTGTGCATGTTACCAATATTGCCAAATTTTAGAAAGAATCCTCTCCCTCTCCGGCAAAACCAAAACCAGACAAAACACAGTCTTCCTGTATATTCCTGAAGCTCTACTCAGTTCAAAATCTGCCCTCTCTCTCTTAATGTAAAGGCCTCTGTGTTTGTTCTAGTCTATCCACAGACTGGGTCTCTCCACACTTCTAGCTAGGTTTTCACACCCAATCTGGCTGCCGGGAGTTCAGGAACCTTCTCCCCGGCACCAAAAAAGTCTGCCCATCTCCTTGTTAATTTAATCTATTTTCTGATCAACTGTGAAGCGTGTGTGGTCCCTCCCTCCACCCCCCCCCCACCCCCCACCCATTCGCTTAGTTCTGAAGTCTTTCCCTTGCAATTAAGCAGCTCTGCCCTTGAACTCAGGATGACAGAGGGGGTCATAACTGTCCAACTGTTCTGCCCGAGATAAACTCCAGCGAGGAACCAACTCCCCTTCTCGGCCCACCCTCCCCCCTCGAGGAGTGGCTATTAATTTGCCACAGCTTCTACAGAATTATCACAGACTTGGCTTCTCACTCCCACACATGCCTCGGGAAGGTTTAACTGTCAGTAAGTTTGGTAACTTAGAAACCTCTTCCTTAACAACTTTGATGAGGAAAAGTCATGTGTTCTCCCAGGCTCCTTGCTGGATTATTTTTAACAGTATGTGCATGCACTTTCTATACCTTTTGGTACTATATAATTATCCATGTTCGGGGGGGGGGGTGTCATATTCAAGACACCCTGGTCATAAGATAACATGACTGCGAGCTATCTCAGAGAAAAACCTCAATTATGACTAATTCCTATAAGCCCACTCATGGTTATTTAGAGACTAACACCTCCTTCAGGTAAAACCGTTCCATCGAACCTGCTTTCATAACCCACTGCCTCCTCCCGAGTGCAGGGACCATCTGTTACATGGAGGGAACACCAACTCTCCCCAGCATCTACCCCATGGAGAAGGAAAGTGGGGGAAACAGGTGTTTGGGGACCTGGTCCAACCTTGCCTTTGTTCCCACACTTTGTGCCATAGTCCCGGGCTCTGCCCACCCCCCTCGGTCCAGGAAGGTTTGTGCAGCCCCCGTCATTACGCCTGCTCAGCTCCTTTCCCCACCTCTAGTCCTGGCAGATTCTCAACCACAAAGTGATTTGACAAGATCTAGGCGTAGGCATCCGTCAAGCTGCCAGCTGAATAGGCAAGGGGCCTGTTTACTTAAACAGAATAGCTGCGCCCCAGAGGCCAGCGAGGAGTCAGGAAAACAAACACTGATAACTGTTTCCAGGGAATTGCCAAAGAGCAGGCGCCCATTCCTTGAGACTAATCGCCAAATCAACGGGAAACAAAGAACGTGTGATGGGAAAGGCGGAGGCCATATTCCTGCTTTCCAAGGGAGCCGGCCTCGCATCACAGGGTCAGACCACCTCCTATCACTCACAACCCAAATCGAAACCCACAGTAAAGGCAATAAAATATAACCACCCACATACCATCTGCTGATACCCATCAAGGATGCATACATTTGAATTGGTCTTTTAAAAATGTTTATCAGTTAATAGTATCCCCTGCCAACCCCCAGCCCTCCCTGGCGGGACTTGCAGGATGAAAGTGCTCAGAAGAACTAACAGGAGACAGGGGTTGGCCTGAGCAGGACAAAACTCTGGTACTATTTCCACTTCTACCCCTGACGAAATGATCAGAATGGACCGTCCCACGCACAGTGCCTTGTTTAAAAGGGGGAGTGGAGAAACTGGACCACAAGCCACCAAGTGATCAAAGGTTTGGAAAAGGCAGTGGCGATGGTTGCAACAGCAGTGTGGGGAGGGGGTAGGTGGAGGAGGAGAGCTCAATTATTTCCAAGTACTGGCAGCTCTAGAAGAAAACAAACTGGAACGGCAGAAGCAGGCATTTGGGGGAGGGGCAAGGAAGCAAGAACGTCTAGAAAGTGAGAGGTGCCTTGGGTCTGGGGGAGGCTCTGATCTGGTTCCGGTCTCTCCGTGTGTCCCTGTGGGTCTGCGTCCCCGTCCGTACTGCCCAGCCAGGAGGGCACGGCCCGCGCTTTCCCAGGAGTTGTCCCATTCCAGCAACGGTGAGCTGGGCCGGGCTGGCTTGGTCCCGGGAGTCGCCGCTTCCCCCCGCTTCCCCCCGGGGCCCGTCCTGTTCCCCCGAGGGCGCCGCCGGGTCGCCGCAGGGTCGGGGCCGGGGAGGCCTGCCTCGTCGCCGGGCGCGGGCACGCTCACCTCGCCGCTGGTTCATTAGCCACGGTCGCCTGGCCACGTCCCGCTGGTAAACAGCCGGCGTCTCCCCGGCAACCGCGCCGGAGGGGGCCACGTGCTTCCGGTTGGGCGGCAAGGTCGCGCGGTTGGGGGGCCTCCTGGCTCCTCTCCTGGGGGAGGTGACCCTTGGCCTGCGGGCGCCGGGCAGGACAGCGTTCTGCCTGCTGGCTTCGGGGCAGGCCCCCACCCTCTCTGTGTGACCCCGGTTGGGGAGAAGCTGCTGGACTGATTCCTGGGAGCCCTAGAAACTCCGTGGCTGCTTTTAGGGCACCTGTTGAGTTGGGCCACTTGTCTGCCTTGTGTGTCCTCAGTGCAATTCCTTCAGCACCACTTCCGTGACCCCCATTGCCACATGAGCATCCCCATTCCCCGTGGCATCTGGACCCTTGTTATCAACCACATCTGCCCCTGCTACGATGACCCCCACCCCAACCACCACCCCTATACCTCCAGCAACTCCAGGCTAGCCTACCACGTTTGTCTGGAAACTCCAGTCCATTGCCTTCTGGGCTTTCCCCCTGCAGACCAACCTGCTTCTGCCCTACTCTGTCCAGCCCATCCATGGTCCTTTACCTGGGCCATTATCGCCCCTGCCCTTGTCCCACTGGTCTCTTCATCCCTCCCATCTGCTGAAACTCCATCAGTCCACCTCTACCAGGGTGCTGACGAATCCTTGACCCACCACAGATGTTGCCCTAATGGAAACGTGTGGTCTCCAACCTCTACCGGACCCTCAACCCCCACTCAGAAATCCTTCCAACTCCCCCCAGTTCAGTTGTGTCTCCTTTCTCCTCCCGGGTTATTGCAAACCTTGTCCTCTCTCCTGAAACCTCTCCCCTCTCCCCCGCCCTCCTCCCACTCAGAAGAATCCTTCCCTCCTCAGAGACAAAGTAGAAGCCATCCTATGGAAGCCTTCTTGGTGCTCTGACATCAGATTACACACTTGCCTGCTTTCCTTCCTCCCTCCTTCTCCAATGGGAGGAGACCCGTCCTCTGACTCCGTCCAAGACCTCCAGCTCCTGCAGACGACCCTGAAGCCCATTCCCCCCTGCCACAGGGCCACACACATACACACCCTCCCCTCACTCCAGGCCTTTGCTCCCGCTGTCCCCTAGGTCTGGAAGATTCTTCCCCACCCTCCCCGAACTTCGCCTCCTCCCTCTTTTTCCCTAATGCCCACTTACCCTTCAGACCCCAACTTGTCGGATGAAGACTTGCTTCCAAAATGGACTTAAGATAGCTTTAGAAAAGGTCCTTACTGGTCTATTGCCTGCCTGCCAGGCACAGCACTAGACTCTTGGAACATACAGATGAATAACTTAGTGACTCTGTTGTTGGCAGATAATGTTAATCGACATCTAAGAACCAGATTACCGGAGGAAAGAATTAGGACTTATTACCTGGCATTGTGGCCAAATATGTACTATCTTGTCCATCCTGGACGCATGGACACAGGATTGCAATAGGGTCCAACTCTGACCCTCCTACAAGATATTCACAATTTGGTGGTGGTGGAGGGGGGCGGGGGGGGGCATGTCACACACCCAAAGTTACAAATAAGATTATTTTCAATACAATTTGAGCCAAGAATGGAAGAGTGGGTACAGGCTGGACATGATTATGTGCCAAATGATTGTCGCAGACAGGAAGTTCTTTGGGCCTGGAGGGGCGGTGGATCATCTGGGAAGTGGGGGGTGGGGGTGGGGGAATCATTTCAGCAGTGATGTCTCTTCCCTTCTCAGAAAAGCAGCACGTGATCTGTGGGAGCTGCTGGTGGGCAGGCCTCCTGCTAGGGTCACCCCCTCCCCCCACCCCCCACAGCCAGGGTGGTGTCTGAGGCCCCAAGAAGGTGCAGGAGGTGGCGGTTTTACGAGCTGTTGGCTTTGAAGCTCCCGGCTGGTGGCTTAGTTCTTGTAAATGATTCTGTCAGAAATATCTAAGCAATGCTCTTAAGGCCTTCAACGCCCACCCAAAAAAGATTAAAGTAGATCCTTCATCAGCTATTTTAATATCACCTAAGAATTATGCAATCTTTTGGAAAGTCAGATTGGCTTCTCACCCCCTATGTGTGTTTGTGTGTGTGTGTGTGTGTGTGTCCCAGTATCCAGTAAAATGTTGCCTATGCCCAGGGGCTGCTTAGTATTTAGTGGTATGTGCCCTTTGCTCCCTGGGGCCACGTAACGCACGGTGCCAGGGGAGGCTGGAGGGAAGGAAAGGAAACCAACCAGCCAATTGCTGTGCCTTCCAGCTCTTTAAAGAGATTGCTGGCTTGGCTACTTCTGTGTCCTCTCTTTCTTTAAAGAGCATGTCTTCAAAGGACAAACCCTATAATGTCTGGTCTCTGGCACACGAATGGATTCTCAGTAAACGTGGCCAGAGGTCTCTGCCCTGAAAAATTAAATGTGGACTCATCCTCCTTCCCAGCCACGGTTTCCTTTCTCCCCAGCTTGTTCCCCAAATGGACCTTCAGCCTTTTCTCTCTAGGGTCATGCCTGCCCCATCCTGCTTCCTTCCTTGAAGTTAATCCAAATTTATCCATCCTTCAATGTTAAAAGTCACCTCTTCCATGAAGCCCTTTCCTGACCACCTCCTCCCCACCCCCAAACCTCATGGGCTTTTGCTGATCCCTTCTGGTCCAGTGGAACATGCCCAAGATGGCACCATGCACCCTCCCCAGGCAAGCTCCTCTTTCAGAGCTCTCGTCCAGAAAGGCATCATTGGCCTCCTGTGCCATAGAAAACTGACCCTCAGGATCCTTCAAGTTAATGAGTGGCAGAGCACTTTCCAAACCCTAAACCACCTGCTTCCAAAGCCCACCCTGTGCCCCACCCCCACCCTGGCATTCCCGCATGGCACCTTTACCTGTACCCACCTATTGTGCTGGTCGTGAGGTTGCAGGCATGGCCCCCGGAGTCAAGGCTTGAGTTTGAATCTCTGCTCCACCCCTTGGGTAGCTGATTACACTGCTCTGGACCTCGGTTTCTACCTCTACAGAATGTAGGGCGTAAGAATGGGATTGCGGTGGGGGTGAAATCAGATAATACATGTAAAAGTCTTAGCACAGTGCTGGGCACGTTGTGAGTGCTTGGTGAGGGTTAACGCTCATTATCATGTTGGTTTCATCCTACAGGGTGCCTCTCCTTCCGTAGGTTATGAGCTCCTTGAGGGCAGGAACTTGCCTGTGTCTGAGCCCCCTGCTTTGCCCACACAGTGCCTGCTTCATGGTAGGCGCTCAGCAAATGAGAATAAAATTAATGAAGAGGCAATGCTGATTCCACAGTGGCTTTTCCACTGAGAGACCCAGCTAGCTGCCATTTGGTGTTCCCCAGGGATATGTGGTTTGAAGTCTAAATGACCTGCCCCAGGGGCTGGGCTGAAGCCAGGAGCTTCAGTTTCTCAGCAGCTTGTCCCCAAAGAGCACTTGGCCTCTTTTTGAACTAGCAACTTCTAGATTCTGGAGTCTATACCCAGTGTCCTATTCTGCCCTCAATCTCATCAGATGTGTTGATTGAGACTGTGGATAATCTTTAAGTGGAAGGAGGACTGAGTGCATGCTCTGGTGGAGAGAGCTTGCCTCCTGATGCACCAGCTTCCCAGGGGGACCTGCAAGAGGGAAGTTTCCAGGTAATGAAATTTACCTCTGGAAGTGCCGCATATTATTGGAAAACATCCATAAATGCGCCTACTCCCCAGTCTTCTTGAGCAGAAAATATCAAACACGGTAACTCACCTTGGCTACTGTTGACCAAGGGCTTTCAACTTCAGGAGCTTGTTGAAGCTTGCTGGCGGTCCGCGGGAGGCCAAGACCATTGTCTCCACCTCACAGATAATGAAGCTAAGGTTCCAGGAGCTTAAAGGGCTCTGCTAGGGAGTGATGGAGGCTTGCTCCGACCCCCTTCTCCGACCTAGAATCTCAAGTTCTTTGCTCTGCACCTTCACGGTCCCTTCCACGATGCAGCCTTTTCTTGGCGACCGGAAGCCAATAACTACTTCAGGTGCACTAGTGTTGATGCGGCTAGAGCCGTCTGTCCCTACACTCAATGGCCCTGGGTTCATAGGCCTGGTCATTTATCGTTGTGATCACTCCTCTCTCTCCCTTGCCTTCCCGGTTACGGCTGCCACTGTAACTCCCTTCCCATTCAACTGCCGGGTCCGAGAAAACAGAAGCTGACACCTTTTGCTGGAATGGTGTCTAAAATAAGATCGTTTGTGGCAGCTGCTTGGACACTCGGGTCGTTTTAGTTTTGTTTTCTCCTCTGTGTTTTGGGTACGTACAGCCCTTAGCTCGAGGACCCACAGGGAAACAGGAGAACAGCTAAGTGTTAGGGACGCCACCTTTGGAGTGGACACACCTGGGGTGAGTCCCGGCTCTCTCAATTTGCGGGGCCCGATACCTCCGCCGGGCTCTATTCCCTGGTGGATAAACTGGGGTTGATCTTCTAAGCCTCATCGGGAGTGCTGAAAGAGGATTTTAGGAGATAGTCCACAACCCATGCTTTAGCCCTGCGCTGGCCCTCAGCAGGTTGTAGTTTTGCTTCCGTGTCTGTAACTCGAAGCATGATCAGACTCTGATCATTCATTCATTCATTCATTCCTTAAATGCTTGTTTACTTCCCATCTCTCCGTGCCTGGTTTCCTTATCTGCACAAGAAGGGTCATGGCAACACTTCTCCAGCTGGGGGACATGAGGACTTAATGGGTAAATAGACATGAAGTGCTCAGAAGCCACGCAGGGGGGAGAATAAGTGTGACACAAATGTTACCATCCTCACCATCAGTACTAGTGTGCACTGGGGCCTGTGCGGGCCAGTCAGGCACCAGGGACAAAGAGGGGAGCAAAATGGAATGATCTTTGACTTATGCAATGTGCAGCTTCCTTCCTCCTTATTGTCTTCATGGGGGGAAAAAGCCGAGCCATGTTTCATCATTGTCTACGTAAGACGAGTTGATGGGTCTGAGAGCATAGCTCACAGAGACCCACCAGCTTGCCGGCTGCTCTCCTAGAGGCTGGCACTGGAGTCCCTGATGGGCCCCCTCCTGTGTTCTCACCCTTCATCAAGTCCCTAGGCCTCCGGCCCTGTGCTCTTGGTTTTAGTTCGGCACAATCCAAAGCACCTGCAAATAATCAGTCCAAAGGAGAGAACCATGGCCGTCTTGCCCAAGTCACGGCCGTGAAGGCGGGTGTCTGTGAAAATGCTCTGTAACCCTCAAAATGCCACACGGGCGAGAGCTCTAGGCCGCGAGCCTGGATTCGGAGGTTGGGACCAGAGGTGAAGTCCTGGTCCTGCCACTTGGCAGCTGTGTGTCACTTGTCTCTGAGCGCTTGCTCTCCACAGCTACCAAGTGAGAAAGCGAGAGGCTCTTTCTGGTAGGGTTGTATGAGGAGCAAATAAGAGCAGAATGCAAATTTAAGGAAGTTCAAGGCCCCCTCAAACACCTCCTTTTGGAGGTGGGTTCACTGCTTCTCCCTCTCCATGGGCTTAGACTGGCATCCCTGGACACAGATCTGCAACAGAGAAGTGCATTCCCAGGAGGCTCCCAAGAAAGACACGTGTCGGGAAGTGAACAGGGCAAGATTGGAGGGAAGGAGGAGTTGACACACAGACACTGATTTCACTGTCGGTAATGCATCCAGGTCTCTTTCTTTGTCTCTCCAAAGCATCATCACCTGCTCGTGTAAAAGACGTGCGTGCCTTCTTCATGGACTAAACCCTCGCACGGTTATTTTTGCAGACTCAGAAGAGGAAAGGGAGCCAGACTGTAGAGATGGAACCTAATTTAAAAACATCCATGCAGCACTTGAAACAGAGGCCAGCTGGGACCAGGGCTGGTCAGGGCCAGGCCTTCCAGCATCCACCAGAATCTTGCCAAAGAGGGTCAAAAGTAGCAAAGGTGCCTGATGACCCCTCCCCCGCCAGGGCTCTGCAGGAGGACGCTCACTTTGAAGTTTTCCTGGGAAACTTGGTCACAAAGAGTAAATCTAGCCAAAGCCCTGTACCTGCCAAATTCTCTGGGCTCAACGGAGCTACTGTTCATCCTCCAAGTATCAGATTTAGCCTGATTTCTAATGAGCAAGACCATGGGTATTTAAAGAGAGCTGTCGACTGAGCAGTGGGGGCTCCATGGAATGACGGGGGACCCTGAGCCCACGTCCTCCTCTGTTGTCCTGTGGGAAACGGGCCACAGATAGGCACCCTCACCGTTGCTCATAGTAACAAGAGGGGTGTGTTTCGCCATCCTGGCGTTTGACTGCACTAAGTGGGTTTATTTGCTTTGTGTGTGTAGGGCCTCGCAAGTCTGTGACACTGGGGGCTGTCTGGGCTCGAGGAAACTGTTCTGACTCTGTTTCTCCATCTCTGCAACAATCACAGAGACTCTCAAGTTGTGGGGATCAAATAATGAAACACCATGAAGACCTTATAGAAAACAGCAGCTGGCATTTAGTAACTTCTTTTTTTTTTTTTAATTTTTTTTTTCAACGTTTATTTATTTTTGGGACAGAGAGAGACAGAGCATGAACGGGCGAGGGGCAGAGAGAGAGGGAGACACAGAATCGGAAACAGGCTCCAGGCTCTGAGCCATCAGCCCAGAGCCCGACGCGGGGCTCGAACTCACGGACCGTGAGATCGTGACCTGGCTGAAGTCGGACGCTTAACCGACTGCGCCACCCAGGCGCCCCAGTAACTTCTTAATAAATGCTTCAAATTACTGATAGGTACCTGACACTCACTGTGTAGGAGGGGCAGCCGAGGTTCCGAGGGGCTAAGTTCACGAATAAGATCCCTGAGTCTCAAGGAGGCAGACACGGGCTGGGGAGAAGGGGGCACCATGCAAATGGGGCTAGACTTCCTGGCACTGGATTTCCATCATGGACCCTAAATATGACTTTCAACTTGGGAACAGAGGAAATGCTGACTTCTCAAAATCAAAAAGAGAAGAGTGGTGGGGCGGGGGGGAGGAGATAAGGTTGCCAAAAAAAAAAAAAAAATCCCTTTGCTCTGAGCCCTGCGCTGTGATTGGGGTTTCACACCCACATGGCCTCCCCTCTTCTTGGTCACGTTCAGGAGTTCATCTGGCAGACTCCTCGTGAGCAGAGGAAGGTGTGACTGTGGTGCCTCCGACCCCCCAGATGTCCTCGGGAATGAAGGCCATTGGAGTTCTCGTGGTCTTTGCCTCCTGCCGTAAGTAGTAAGGAGCTGGGAGAGCTCCGGGGTGCTGTCCTCGTGTCTGGGCGTCTGTGTCTTGGGGTGGCCCCTCCTGAGGTGGCATCGGGTGAGGGGAAATCAGGTGTCATTCAAAAGAGACTCAGGAGTGGAATAGGTTCCCACCAAACTCCTTCTGCTTCTGTTTCTTCTACAAAAGGGGGTGGTCCCAGCCTTAGGACCTCACAAAACTTCTAGAAAATCAAAGGTTGCTAACTATTTGCTAGAAAAAGGGCCTTTGACTACTGTTTTACCACACGCCCCCTCCGGGACCCTTTTTTATTTTCCTTTGGATGCCCGTTGCCTTTAAAGTCTTGTAGATGCCAGAACAAAAACGCAGACCTGTATCTAGCTAGTTTAGGGACAATTAGTTCTCATCAGAAAGGCTCTCTTGTGGTGACTTATGGAATCATGGGTGATTACAGGTCATTGCTACCAGGAGATCAGATAACACCACTCCGCAAAGTGAAAAAGAGCTTCACAGGAAACAGTGTTGGAAACAGTTGTTGGAAAATTCTTTGACTCTGCTCTGGTTAGTTTGATTAGTAGAGATGTCTCCAAATCCGTTTCGCTGCTTCAACAGTGTAGCTTTCGGGTCCCTAAGTCGAAAGATGTCAAAAATGGAGTTCCCATTTTCCCTCAGTCAGTGGTGGAATTGGCTGTTTTCAAGACCATGGTGGGGGGTGGGGGGGTCCACGCAGGGAGAACCAGTTCCCTCCCTGGTGTCCCCCACCCCATCAGCGCCTGAGGCACCCCTGACCACAGGAGCTTCCTACCCCCTCCACAGTGCTTCTGCTTTGGGACAACAAAACCACAGGAAGTCTCCTGTGAACGCCTCCCAAAACCCTGTGTCTCCATCTCCGTTTTCTTCAAGTTCATGTTTTTCTGTTATTGTATGGCAAAATTAATATATGCAGGTAATTAAGAAGTGAAACGAGTGAGTATAGACTACCAAGATGAAGCCACTTCTTGGGGCGCCTAGGCGGCTCAGTTAGTTAAGTGTCCAGCTTTGGCTCAGGTCATGATCTCACGGTTCTCAAGTTCGAGCCCCGCATCCGGCTCACTGCTGTCAGTTCAGAACCCGCTTCGGATCCTCTGTCCACCCCCCCCGCCCCTCCCTCCCTCTCAAAAGTAAATAAACATTTAAAAAAAAAAGCCACATCGCATCCCTCCCAGACTCCAGTCCTTCTCCTACACCCAGATGTAACTAACCACTCTTAAGAGTTTGATATACAACCTTCTAGGCTTTTCCGCACACACATTTTGAACATTTTAATACAAAAGTAATACATGCTCATTATAAAAAAAAAAAAAGACAGCATAAAAGTGTATAAACAGTGCCTATCTTTTTCTCCACCTACTTCCTCAATCTCACTGCCCGGAGATATTGCTATTAAAAGTAGATGTTTTCAAGACATCTCCCCCGTCAGTGGATATGTAGGTGGTGTTCAATTTTTTTCATACCACAGGGGACGCGCTGCAGCAAACATCCCCCAGAATATATATATTCTTTCCCCACTTTTGTAAACATTCTGTAGAAGTAAAAAATTGCTGGGTCCATGTGTATTTGCCATTAAAAAAAAAAATAGACTGAGGGCATCTTTTCTGCCTCTCAAGTATTTTGTTTCTCCTGCGAGATTGTAAATGCCTGATGATATTTGGAGAAACTGGCATCTCTAGCTTTGAACTTTTCCCGTAAATGTTGCATTAGACCTAAGGGTGTTTCTGCCTTAGATGGTGGATTTGGGGTTTGTTTGGTTTTTTTTTCCACTGGGGGTGGGGAGTGGGGGGAAGACCTAGTTGACAGTATTGTCCTGAACATCGTGGAAGCTGGGTTCTCATCCCGGACTAGCAAGAAACTGGCCATGGGACACGGTGTTCCAGCCATATTGTCTTCCCCACGACGGGGGCTGGTGATCCCAGCCATGCTCAGGCAGCATGTTTGGGGGTCTCCTGAGGTCCCGGATGCAAGCCCTCTAGTTGCTGGTATTGTTCTCACTGCACCCCGCCTTCTTTCTTCCTTCCTGCCCTCCAGCGATGGCCCAGCTTCTGGCAGTTTCAGAGGACGGTCAAGTACATCACAGGGCGGAGCGCCTTCTTCTCATATACGGATATGGCTGCTACTGTGGCCTTGGGGGCAAAGGGAACCCCGTGGATGACACTGACAGGTGAGTCCAAAGCGCTCATTGGATTTGCACTGAAACCGGTGCCCGAAGGGAGGCAGGAGGTTAGGACGCTTGTGTTGCAAGTAACAGAAGCCCATGGATGGTTGGCTGTCCTGTAGCCGCCATCTTGAAATCCTCGTGTCTGAACAACGTGCCCTGGATTCCCGTTTTGCACCAGACCTCGAAAATTATCTAGTCAGTCCTGCCCAGAGCTCCAGAAACGTTTTCAGTTCTCAGACGTCACAGCAAACATGGTCTTCTCTCAGCAACCCAGTTTTTTAGGCTTAGAGCACAGCAAGACTGCCCTGCTGTCTCCCGGGCCTAATTCCACATTCGGGGAGAGAGAATCCCAGTGGCCCAGTTTGCAAAAGTTGTCCATCTGGGCGAGGCCACATGGCCCAACGTGGCTGCCAGGCCTACTCCTTGGCGTGGGGGTGGGGAGCGCGAGCCCCAAGAAAAAGCGGAGGTTGGGGTGACCTGGAGAGGGTACGGGGAGACAGGAACCAGGATAGTTTGCACGTCGTGTGTCTGAAGAAAAAAGAAGCGAGGTGTTTCTTGCCGCTTTCAACCCCACGTGGATAAATACGTCCCTGCAGTGGGGCCTCAAATGTCGCTCCTGGAGCTTGAGTCCTCCGGGCCGGGCATGGAATAGTCCAGCTGGAGGGACCCCAGAGCCCTGCGGGGGCACTGACACCGATGAAGTGCCCATCATGGGCCGAGCACCGGGATTGGTGATTCGCACACAGGGCCTACCTTTAAGCCTTGCATCCAGTGGCCAAGGCAGTGTGGCTGTCCGTATCCTACAGATGGCGACTGTGAGCACCCACTAAACCAACGTGGCAAAGCCAAAGACACAGCAGTCCCTGAGTGGCTAGGTCAGGATTTGAACAAGAACTTGCCTGGTTCAAAGTCCCGGCTCTTTGACGCTCTGTGCCTCCCCTTCCGAGACCAAAGGCTGGCGAGAATTTTACCACCGTTAGACAACAACGACAAACAGCAGAGAGCCCACTTGCAGGTGGGGATGGCGAGAGGAAGGACCGAAGTGTCTGGCCCAGAGCATCTTCTTTTCTGTGTCTTAGAATCCAGTCCCCGGTCTCTGCTTTCCTGCCCCTCGTGCTCTGGTTGAGGCATTCCGAGCTGTTTTCTCTTTGTGGATCTTCTCCCTTCCTGTCCCCGGCTGCTCTCAGCACGGTGAGAACAAGGACTAAAGAGTTACGGGTGTTTTTGCTGACACCTGTCTCCTCAGGGACTGTCACAGTGCTTGGCACATGGTAGATGCTCAGGAAAAAGTCATTACATGAATGACTGAGCCACACGGACCTAGATTTGAGCCCCGTGTCTATCATTTGCCAGCTGTACAGTTTTGGGAAATTCCCCTCTTGGAATTCTGCCACCTCCTCTATGAAATGGGGACAATGATCACCCTTCACAGGGTTACGCTGAGGAGCTAATGGGATAGCAGAAGGTGCCAGAAAGAGCTCACTAGATGTTAGTGGTTATTTTTGTAGTTTCAATATTTTCAGGAACTTACCTCCTTACCCTTCAATGCCTTCTCATGCAGGGGAGGAGGCGGGGGAGTCCTTTCCGGTTTCCACCTATGGTCTTCCCGCTGATTCCCCAGGGCCCACCCGCCAGGGAAGCCCCTCACCTCTCCTCTGCTCTGGCCCCCAGATGCTGCCTGGCACATGACTGCTGCTATGAGAAGCTGAAGCAATTCGGCTGCCAGCCTGTGCTGAACAGCTACCAGTTCCACATCGCCAATGGGTCCGTGGCCTGTGAGTAGCCCTCTCTGTAGGGAAATGGCTTTGAACCTGGGCCTTTCCTTAATGTCTGCCTCCCGGCAGAAGAGTGCTTTGAGACGGAAAGTGACCATTCTAGGAGTCAAAGCTTCTCGGGAGTCTTTGCTTGGTCTCCGGTCTCTCCCGTCCAGCACCCTCTGGGAGCATGGAGCATGGTGCCTGGGGTATAGTACCTGCTCAATAAATAGTGGCTGACTTGAGACGACATGGAATCTTGCAGCTTCGCCTGGCAACCGTTGCTGTTGAGAACATTCCTCCTTATGTCTGTCATGTGTTAACAAAGCAGCTCGGCTGTCTTTCAGTTGAACAAATATTTGTTAAGGGCGACTCCACGCCAAGCGCTAGTAGGTGCCATGGGGGACACAAAAGTAAATAGGAGGGGGACGGGGAAGAGAACTCACATGTCGTTGAGGCCATTCAGGGAGGAGAGCAAAGGACAAGGGTGGGCAAGTACCGAGTGTCCCACACGTGGGGCGTGGCCCCTAATATCCCGGGGCATGTTCTGGGGCTACCGGGGTGTGGGGTTTGTGTAGGGCAAGTTTGAAGAGCAAGCCCATTTGAAGTCACTGGGCTGTAGCCTTCTCGCGAATGCCGTTCATTCAGGTGGAACCAGTGGTTTGAGTGCCCCTCAGGGCGACTGGCCTCCTACCCCGCCTTGTGGAGTTGCATGAACTGCTTTCCTCCCCGTGTGTATTCGTGCTCAGCTGTGAATGTGTTGGAGTCCACCTGTCTCCTCCCGAGGTCGGGGAACCACCACCTCCCTTCCCTTCATCTCCCCCTTAGGGAGGGTGCTCAGTGCCTAGACCCCAGGGCTCCCCAGTACCCCCCCCCCACCCAGGGCCCCAGCTCAGGACACACCCAGATTGACCAAGCAATACAGCTACACGGTCTCCCTGGTCCAGTGGTGAGACCTGAGCCATGGGGAGCTGCTGGTGGCTCAGATCCCTGCCATCTGAGGCCAGATACAGCCTGGTCTGTTTCTCAGCCTTCACAGCCTCTGGCCCCAGACACACTGTTGATGGGGAGAACCCTCTTTCCAGCATGAGCTCAAGGAGACTTCTGTGTTGGAGCTCTCTGGCCATGACTGTGCTCACACCTAAAGCAGTGTCTCTTCTGGGAGGTCCCCAAGGCCACGTACAGGAGATGGGACAGGATCAGGACCTAGTGGAGGGGCAAGGAGAGGGGGCTGGAGGAGATTACCCCGGAAGTGTTGTTTGCTTTGGCTCACGATGCCCTCGGAGGGAGGGACAGAGTTTCTGACCACCTCTCCCCACCCCTCTGGGCCCCACTTGGTGGGATTGGGGGCGGGACAAGCCTGGCTATTGGCTGTAGGGGGGCACACACAGAAAAAGTGCCCCTGGCTCTTCTCAGCCTGGCACATGGTCCTGCTTTCATATGGTTCCTTCTCATCTCTTTTCGTCTTGATCATAATATCTGTCATGTCAAGTGTTATCTTAAAGTGGTTGAAAAGTTCTCCCTTTTAGAGGAAATACATTTGAGGACCTCTGTCTTCTGATGCCCCCATAAAGTGCAAATACCAGGAAAGAAGGGAAAAGATGCCCTGAGGAGGGAAGTGGATTTTCAGCAGATGCAGCCTGTGCGCGCTGTGGTCGCAGCCCTGGAAGAAGCCTCAGCCCTTTGCACCTGCTGCTACTGCGTTCTTTTTTTTTTTTTTTTTTTTTTTTTGAGCATCTTCTTTAGCACCTCTGTTCCCCCTCCCCCGTGAGGCCAGAGCCGCAGCCTGGGAGCCCAGGAGACAGAGAAGAGTGACCTGGGGGAGAGCCCGGAGCCCCCTCCCCCGAGGTGGCACACGGGAACATCTGCTTGGCACATGCTGGGCAGCGGTAGGCGGTGTGGGCAGGGACTGGGCACTGGGCTGGGAAGTTTAGGGTCTGGGCTGTGCTTTCCATAGATGCCGCCAGGCAGTTAGCGGCTCCTGAAGCTTGAGCAGGGCCCCCGCAGTCCAGAGCCCCGCTTAGGGAGTTAGCACTGGGGTGGGGTCGGGGGACATCAGTATCCCCCGCCTCAGCTGACCCAGCCGGTGAGTGCCAGGTCGACCCCCTGTCCTCCCCACCCCGCCTTGCCAAGCCCCTGCTCTCAAGAGTGGGGCCGGGAGCTGAGTGATCTGGGTTCTGATCCCGGGTCTGCTGCTGATACGTGCTGAGCCCACAAACCAGACACAGGAACATTCACTTACTTGCCCAGCATTGCTTGAGTGCCTGCTGGGTGCCCCTCCAAAGCCAGCGCTGTGTGGGGGCCAGGTGCAGAGCAAGGCAGCCTCGGGTCATGCTCTCCTGGCACACTCCAGAGCTGAAAGCGCCCTTAGAGACCCTCTAGACCCACACCTTATGGTAGTGACAGGGAGACTAAGGCCCAGAGAGGGCAAGAGTGTGATCCGAGTAACAGGCAACATTAACACGCATGTGTCTGGAGCCTTTCCAGTGCTCTGGAACACAGTGCTTGGCCTGAGTTTTCTGGGCCTCAGTTTCTTTATCCATGAAATGGGTATAATAGCAGTAGCTGTGGTCTCTGAGCATCGGTGACATGTGCATTACATACCGCACCTTGGACCCCTGTGATACACCCCTGGGGTGGGCATGATTATCAGGAAGGACCCTGAGGCTCAGAGAGGTTAGCGGAGATGGCCGAGGTCACGCAGCCAGGAAAAGAAGAGTCACGATCCCGACCTAGGCCGTCTGCCCCCAGAACCAGTGTCCCTGCCTTACACTGCCCTCCCCAGCGGCATGGGGCTGCCAGGAGGGTGGCAGGGGGGACACACTTGGTTGGAGGGCTCACACAGATGCAAATCTTGTTGTCCTGTGGGCAGCATGCTCGTGAGGGGGCAGAGAAAGGCAGATGGTCTCGGCTCATCTATAACGCCCAGATCTTTCTGTTCTAGCGCTATGGACCCTGCTAAGAGGCCCAGAGAGAGCACATACCTCGGGGTCTGGCAGAGCTGGGTCTGAACCCCAGCTGCACTCCTTCTAGCTGGGTAATTACACAACCATCCTGGGCCTCAGTCTCCTCGTCTGTAAAATGGGGATAAGAGTCTGCCCTTCCTAAGGTTGCTAAAGTAACCCCGCTGAAGGGGCTGGCCCATAGCAGGTGCTTAGGTAGTGCCTTTCCTTTTAGAAGCTGAGACTTCTTTTTGCATCAAAGTTTTCTTTTCCCCTTCGCTTTGGTGGAAAAGCACTGGGATTTTCTTCATCACTGTTAGGAGATTGCTCTGAAGCATTTCCTCTGCACCTGCATCCCCTTGCGCTAACGTCATTAACTCCCTAGAGAAGAAAAGCTCTCCCCCCCCCACTCCGGTTACTCTGCAGTTCAAAGAGCTGCCTTGCAAGGGTTAATGCCCCTCCCCTCCCCCCAGCCTCCAAGTTCTGAAATCCTGTACCAGAGCCTGGTCCCCAGTTGCCTAGCAACCAAGGGCTGATCTGGGATGTAGTTGGTGAGCAGGGAAGGGGAAAGGAGAAAAACAACTTGGCCTGTCCGTGTCTTTAAATGTCACCAGAAGATCCGTGCAGAGAAAGGCCTGGAACCCAAGCCTTGGGGCCAATTTGCCAGGTGGGGAAGGCTGCCCTCGGGCAACCAGGGAGGTCATTATCCCTCCTTTGACTGGGCTTACATAAGCACTTGGAATTTGCAAGGGACTTTAAGATTAGCCGCGGAGGCGCCCCCTCCTCCACCCACACATGCATGTGTGGCTTGTGCAGGGGCCGTGGGAGGCCAGCCAGGTTCCAGCCAGAGGCACGTCGGAGCCTCCGCCCTTCTCCCTCTGCCAAAGAGGGAAGGTGAACATGAGAACCACTGGAATTTGCAGTTTGCAAAGATCTTTCTCCATCACTGCTGAATTGATCCCTCACAACACTTCTGTCCCTGACACATCACCCCTTTTCCTCTCCTAGCATTGGTCTCCACCTGAAATTACCTTGTCTTAGGCTTCCCCTCTCCCGCCAACCCAAATGTGAGTTCCGGAGAGCAAGGAACAAGCCTGTCCTGTGGGGGCGTGGGGGGCACTCATCCTCACTGGAACCCACAGAGAGGGACGCCCTTGGAGCTAAGTGATGTGGGGTCTGCTTGCTCAGACCTGTACCCCCAGGTCCTAGCCAAAAGCCAGGCACATGTTAAGAACTCAGGACCTGTCGGTTTGACGAGTGAATGAACGAAAACCTCATGAGATAGTTAACATAAGTATCTGTTTCCTGATTTGAAAGCGGAGGACACAGGCTTGGGGACACGCAACTTGCCTAAGGTTCTAAAGCACACACAGGTGGTGGGTCTGGCCCGAGAACCGGGCCTCCCGGGTCCTGGGATGAGGACCCTTTCTCTGACCCACAGACGGTGAGCGTCCAGGCAGGCAAGCTCGTGTTCAGAGCTGAAGACGTACGATGAAAACACAAACTCCCTGGGCAGAAAGAGCCTGCCTTCTGGGAGGAATCCAGCTCACAAAATATTCAGAAGTAAAGTACACTCGGGTGTTGACCAGTGCTATGACAAGGTGACAGGCTACAGAATGATGACAACAGAAGGAGGGAAGGCTGGCTACTCCAGGTGGCCTTTGGCTAGTGTGGCAGGAGCAGAGGCAGCGGGTGGCCGGGGCTGGTGTCGCACAGGGGAACGGGTTCCTTCGTGGGGCTTGGGGGAGGGGCAGACAGGGAAGGAGCTCACCGCCTCCTCCAGTGGCAGGGGAGGCTGCCAGAGCATTTGAAGCGGGAAATGATAGCTCTAATGTTGCTCTAGAAAGATCACTCTGACCACTGTCCGGGGTGGTTGGGGAGCAAGGGAGAAAAGGTGGGGTGGTGTGAGTGAGCTGCGTCAGGAGCACTGGGGAGAAGCTACCACGGATGGTAAAGTGGAGGGGAGAAGTGCCAGATATTGGGTGTCACGGAGGTAAATTGTCAGGGCCTGCTGATGGGCTGGATGTGGGGTGGGAAGGAAAAAGAGACTGAATCCAAGGTTCTGGGCCAGGGCGGCCACAGGTAAACTGTCGTCTATTGAGTTTCTGCAAATGGGGAAGAAACAGCTGTGAGAACACAGCAAGGAGTTCAAGATGCGAATCAGACACCCACCAGTGAGGGAAGTCGGGTGGACCTGAGCACATTGGAGTATTGAGCTCAGGCGGGACACTGGGCTGGGATGAGAACCCGAGAGTCATCGGCACTGTGATTGGTATTGAAGGCCCTGAGATCGAACCAGAGACTCGAGAGAATTTGGAGAGCAGGGAGGAGGCCTGGGATGCAGGGAGGTGGCAGCCTCGGCAGGAGGCTGAGTTCACGGAGGGCAGCGATGTGGAGCGTCCTGCTTCATCCTATTTATGGGAGTCTGTCGTGGAATGAGAAAGAATGCCCTGAAGCCATGTTCCTCTCTCATGCCTCAGTTTCCCTGCTAGCAAACTAGAAGATGCAGGAACAGATTTGGGTTTGTCTTTTGAAAAGATGGCTTGCAAACAGGGCATTTCTAGCCTTGGGGCTGCCTCTCCTTTCGGGTCTTAACAGGTCTGGTCCTGCCACGGCTGTGGGATGCCCCAGGAATGAGAGCCCATGCCGTCGACCCCTGCTCGGGATCAGTTCCAGCAGGCCTGGGGCCCAGGGGAGCATCAGAGGTCACACTGCGTGTCAGGAGAGGGTCCTACTCCGTGCATTGGCAAGGACAGGACAAAGTGAGAAAGGGACGGGAAAGTGAGCGAAAAGACAAAGGAGGTGTGGAGAAGTGAGACGGTAAAGAAGAAGAGAGGAACAGAAGACAGAGATAACCAGGAGGCCAAGGCAGAGTGAGAAAGGAGTCTCACTTCAGGCTTCCAGAAAGACAGCGCCGGGGTGAGTGACAGCACAGGGTGCCAGGCCCTTTCCGGAGGAGAGCCAGGCTGAAGGGGGCAGGGCCCTGCACCCTGAGAACACCAGCCACGAGACCAAGTGGCGGACCCTTGGCCCCTGCAGACTGTGGCGGCCACCCGGGAGGGAAGCAAGGGGCATGCTCGAGGCGGTCGAGGCGAGAGACCCAGAGGGGATGGGGCGTGGCTTGGGAGGGGCTCCCGGGGGAGCTGGGGCCTGGAGGATCCTGGAGGATGCTCACAGATGGAAAGGGGGAACACGAGGGCAAAGGTGACCCAGGTGTCAGGGAGGGTGGGAGCGGCGGAGCCCAGAGCCAGGGGCGCGAGCATTCCTGGCCCATTTCCAGTGGGTGAGTGGAGGGCGCAGCTGAAGCGTGGGGTGGGTGTCGACGTGCCTTGAGAAATCAAGTCTCCAGGGAGACGTGGGAGGACAGCTTGCTGCAGGAGTTGGACTTCGGAGGGAGAAAGGCAAACAAACAGAGGACAGTCAGCACTGGATCCAACTTCAAAGGGCTCTTCTTCCCGGATGCACCACTGCCATCACCAGAAGCTCGTAGGGAGCACTCCGTGCATGCCGCAGCCAAACCACTCTCCCTGTAAACAGGGAACTGGGGTGCAGTTCTCTAGAAAGGGGAAGCCACAACCACACACACACACACATACACACACACACACACACTCACACACACACACTCTCACACACACACACACACACACACACACACACACACACACACACTTCAGCTCCAGTAACTAAATAAAAGATCCCCATCTAGTGGTAGCTCGGCCAAAGGGCAGACACTCGATCCCAAAGGCCCAGAGGGGCTTCATTCGCTTATCAGGGACTGTCGGTTGAGCACCTACGATGTAAGGAGCATTTGCTCCTCATGCTGGGCATACTGTGACGGACGAGACGGGCAAAGCCCCAGCCTCACAGAGCTCACACTCCGTTGAGGAGGGATAGGCGGAAGCAAGTGAATACTCAAGAGACGTGCGGGTTGTGCAAAGCACGTTGGAGGCAATAAACGGGGATGCGCGGGAGGGGGGCTCCTGATCAGGGGTCAAGGAGAGCCTGTCTGAGGAGGGGGCATCTCATCCCAAACGATGAGATCCTGGTGAGAGGTGCTTTAGACAAGGAGAATGGTGAGAGCAGAGTCCCAGGACAAGACCGAGCCAGGCCTGTGACAAAGTGGCCAGTGTGCCTGGAGCAGAGCAAAAGGCCATGGCAATGGACCAGTTGGGGAGGCTGGATCATAGCAAGGCTGCCCTGGAGACCCCGGTGAGGATTTGGACGTCCTCCCCCAAATACTAGGAAACCCAGGGGCTTGAAGCAGGAGAGTGGCCCTGATCCAGGCTGCAGTTTAAGAAAGTCCCTGTTTGTTTCCTCCCATTAGGGAGGAAGAGCTGGTGGCGATAGGGATGGGGGGGGGGGAGGGTAGCGGCCAAGAAGGTGGAGACAAGAGGGCGGAGAGCGAAGTATTTTGAACAGAGAAATCAGCGGCGCTGGCTGTGGACTGGATGTGAAAAGTTGGAAGGCGGGTGGGGGGAGCCCAGGCTGCTGTTCGCTTTCTGGCTTGAGTGGGAGGTGGTGCCGTCTGCGAGCTTTGAGCGTGGGTGAAGGCCGGGTTGGTGGGTGGGGGGAATGCTACTTCAAGTGTTCCTTTTTGAACGTCTTAAGTTGGAGATGCCTCAGGTGTCCCAGCGAGATGGCCACTAAGCAGCTGGACATAGGTGAGTCCTGAGAGAGGGGTCCCGTGCCCTTGGCCTGCGCGCTAACTCAGGGCGCCCCTCCGTGCAGCCCCCTCCCCCTGCCCTCCTCATTTCCTTCCAGGCTTCTCTTCCCTCCTGTCCTCGTAGCATGTCCGGGTGTGACTGGGGACACAGCAAAAGGACGAAAGAAAAGGACTCCCTGTTTCTTCCCTTTCTGTTTTCAACCCCCAACCCCTTGTAGCAAGCCCCCTGTTCTCCGCAACCTTAGGACCAAACGGAGCCCCCCCCCCCCCCCCGGGTGGCCCTCTGTCTCTCTGCAGGTACACGTGCCCTCGGTCCCGGTGTCAGCTGTCTCTGTGGGCTGCGGGCATGCGAGTGTGACAAGCAGTCTGCGTACTGCTTCAGAGAGAGCCTGCCCACCTACGAGAAAACCTTCGAGCAGTTCTCCACCCGGCCCCACTGTGGGAGGCATAAACTCCAGTGCTAGGCAGCTACAGGCCCCTGGCCGGTCAGCAGGTGTTCCGGAGTCACCCTCCCGGGAAGCCTTCTCATGCCGTCCCCAACAGGCTCCAATGGTGGCTGCAGCCACCATTCAGCACAGGGCCTAGGGTACTCCTTCGTCACTCGACACCAGAGGGCTGCAGACCAGCAATGGAAAAGATAAGACCCTGGCACGCGAGGGAGGGAGACTGCCTGTTCACATGTACACAAATAAATGACGCTTTCTGATAGTAGTAAGTGCTAAGAAGCAGTACAGCAAGGGGACAGGGTAGAGAGATGTTCCCAACCCCCATCCGGGAATTCCCAGGAGGGCAGAGGACCCAGGATCTGCCCTAAACTCCCCCTCCGCCCCCACCCCAAAGTCAGGATGCAGGGCGGACTTGGGAATGGGGCACACGACCCAGATCCAGCCGGGGACAGAGCAGGGACCCTGCAAAACAGGGATCCAGCCAAGGATCCGAGAAGCATGCTTTGGACTCTTTTCTCATTTGCTTGGGTTCTGCTCTCTGAAATCCCTCCGGTGGCAAAAATTAAGGCCACTTTCACCTCTTAAGAGACAGAGCGTGAGAGCAGCCACATCCACTCCACGTGGATGTCGGGGCCAGGAAGACGTCAAAAAGTTGGGGAAAGATGGCCTCGGAAGAGTGCGTCAGAGGGACCCGACATTTCCATCCGAGTTCAGGAGGCCCTGGAGATATCAGACTCCGATGCTAACGAACACCAAAGTCGCCTGACGTGGGCGGATTCTGTTCTTTGTCACGCCCACGTGGCGTGGTAGGTTGCAAAATCAGCCGCACAGCTGTCCTCTCTGGAGGCTATGCCTCTCTGTATCCTTGCCTCTCGTAAAGGAACGCTCGGCGTTTCCCATCAAGAAGTAGAGTCTGCTCCTCCCAGTGGTTGAATCTAAACTCTGCGCTGACCTCGTGAATTACTTAGGTCGACGGAACGTAGTGGAACGTACGAATGGTCGGTCTGCCGGTTCCCGAGCCCAGGCCTCAGCAGGTCGGGTCTCAGGACACGTGGCGCTGCTGAGAACAAGCCTGGGCTGGCCCGCTGGCAGACGGGGGCCAGAGTGTCAGTCCGGCTGTCTCAGCTCAGACCTCAGACATGTAAAAGCACCCAGCCAAGGTCAGGCACGCCCACTCATTGCCGACCATGACCCACGAGAGAAGCTAGCTGGAACCAAGGCAACCACCCAGCTGACCCCAGGCTAAGTGGCCGATTGCAGAAGTGTGAGCTGCATAGAGGCTGCCGTTTTAAGTCACTAAGTTGTGGTGTGGTCTGTTATACAGTCAGTACTCGCCGGTCTTCATTCACGGCTCGCTGAGAACTGTGACCAGTTCTCCGCACTGCGCTGCACGGGGAGGCCACAAAACGTTGTGCACGTGGCCCCTGCCCCTCACCTTGTAGGTCTGGGAGGAGAAAGGCTGTGATCAAATATAATAAGGATGAATGCACAAACGGCTGTAATCACACAGTCATCCAACAGACGTTTATTGAGCCCCCACTACGTGTCAGACACAGTGCTGGGCAGTAACGATTCAGAGATTTAAAGAAAACAAACCACATCAGGTCTGAATATCCTGGGGAGAACTTCGAGAGCCATAGCAGCTTTTAGAAGTTCAAGTTCAGACACTTACACTCTGGATTGGGTGATGCTGTCACTGATGTGAGGACAGAAAGGGAAGCCACGGGCAGGTGGTCAGCAGAGGGTCTGGGAGCCATGGCTCCTGGGCTCTGCTTTGCTCAGCTGGCAGAGTCCAGTGGTAAATTCGTCTGCCTTTCCTTCCTCCCTTCCTCACTCCCTCCTCCCTTCCTCCTTCCTTCCTTCCTTCCTTCCTTCCTTCCTCCTTCCTTCCTTCCTTCTTCCTTCCTTCCTTCCTTCCTTCCTTCCTTCCTTCCTTCCTTCTTCCTTCCTCCTTCCTTCCTTCCTTCCTTCCTTCTTCCCTCCCTCCCTCCCTTCCCCCCTCCTCCCTTCCTCCTTCCCTTCCTCCCTCCCTCCTCCCTCCTCCCTTCCTCCCTTCCTTCCTCCCTTCCTCCTTCCCTTCCTTCCTTCCTTCTTCCCTCCCCCCCTCCTCCCTTCCTCCCTCCCTTCCTCCCTTCCTTCCTCCCTTTCTTCCTTCCTTCTTTCCTTCCTTCCTTCCTTCCTCCTCCCCTCCTCCCTCCCTCCTCCCTTCCTCCCTTCCTTCCTTCCTTCCTTCTTCCTTTCCTCCCTTCCTCCCTCCCTCCTCCCTCCTCCCTTCCTCCCTTCCTTCTTCCCTCCCTTCCTTCCTTTCTCCCTTCATCCCTCCCTTCCTCCCTCCCTCCCTCCCTCCTCCCTCCCTCCTCCCTCTTCCCTTCCTCCCTTCCTCCCTTCCTTCCTTCCTTCCTTCTTCCCTCCCTCCCTCCCTCCCTCCTCCCTTCCTCCCTTCCTTCTTCCCTCTCTTCCTTCCTTTCTCCCTTCATCCCTGCCTTCCTCCCTCCCTCCCTCCTCCCTTCCTTCCTTCCTTCCTTCTTCCCTTCCTCCCTCCCTCCTCCCTTCCTTCCTTCCTTTCTCCCTTCATCCCTCCCTTCCTTCCTCCCTCCCTCACCCCCTCCTCCCTTCCTCCCTCCCTCCTCCCTTCCTTCCTTCCTCCCTCCCTTCCTTCCTTCCTTTCTCCCTTCATCCCTCCCTTCCTTCCTCCCTCCCTCACCCCCTGCTCTCTTCCTCCCTCCCTTCTTCCCTCCCTCCTCCTTCCCTCCCTCCTCCCTCCCTTCCTCCCTCCCTCCCTCCCTTCCTCCCTCCCTCCTCCCTTCCTTCCTTCCTTTCTCCCTTCATCCCTCCCTTCCTTCCTCCCTCCCTCACCCCCTCCTCCCTTCCTCCCTCCCTTCCTCCCTTCCTTCCTCCCTTCCTTCCTCCCTTCCTTCCTTCCTTTCTCCCTCCCTCCCTCCCTCCTCCCTTCCTTCCTTCCTTCTTCCCTTCCTCCCTCTCTCCTCCCTTCCTTCCTTCATCCCTCCTTTCCTCCCTCCCTCCCTCCCTCCCTTCCTCCCTCCCTCCTCCCTTCCTTCCTTCCTCCCTCCCTTCCTTCCTTCCTTTCTCCCTTCATCCCTCCCTTCCTTCCTCCCTCCCTCCCTCACCCCCTGCTCCCTTCCTCCCTCCCTTCTTCCCTCCCTCCTCCCTTCCTTCCTTCCTTCTTCCCTTCCTCCCTTCCTTCCTCCCTTCCTTCCTTCCTCCCTTCCTTCCTTCCTTCCTTCCTTCCTTCCTTCCTTCCTTCCCTGCACGTGCTGTAGTGATTGCAACAAGAGGAGCTTGAGATTGACGGGCATTGGTCAACTTAAAGGCAGGTGCTTACAGAAGGGCAGGTGTGCAACTAGTGGGGCTGGGTCCCCTCCTAGAGGGGTTCTGGCCACAGCAGAGGCCAGCTCAGGACTCTAGATGTAGCTAGCCATGTGCCACGGAGGAGGAAGAGAGCCAAGGCTGCCTTCAGCATGGGGCACGGGGGATCCAGTGAGAGATCCAGGCTACCTTCTTCTCCCTGGGCATTGACTCCTAATGTCTAAAATCGAGGGAATGGGCCCGTGCTGGCATCCAAGCCCCACTCAGTTCTGAGAGGTGCAAGGTGCGACTGCAAAGGGATGTCATTGACTTTCACTGGGAAAGCCTGCTCTCTTGGAAGGACAATCACTCACCCATCAACAAGTACACTCTCAGGGCCTACTCCAAGCCAGGCCCTGTGCTAACAGCAGAGAAATAAAGATGCGTCAGACTCCAAGTGGCTCTCAGATCAGGGGAACACAAGTCAACAGACAATCACAAAGCAGGCTGGGGAATGTTGGAACGGGGTCAGCGCGGGGTGCAAGGACACCATTCGGGGAGGCCAGGCCAGGCTTCCCAGGGGAACGCTGGGGGTCTGACATCTCATCTGCAAGCCGAGACATGAAGAAGAACTCCGGGCAGATGGATGGCAGGTAATCAACATGTGTGCAAGCGAGCGCCTCTGCCACCTGCCTCTCCCCGTCTTCGCGGAGGGGCCCCTCCTCCATCTTGGGCCCCCCCAACCCCCCCCCCCGCACCAGCCAAAAATCTGCATGTCAAATTCTTTCTCTCATATCTCACATCCCACATCCAATCTGTTGGCTCTCCTTTCAAAATAAACCTAGACTCTGTATGTATTTATAAAATACTTAGTAAAATGCACACATTAAAAAAAACATAAAACGAGAGAGGAAACATCTAGCATCTGACCACTTCCCACCACCTTCACGGCTGCCATGTTGGTCTGAGCCAACATTACCTGGGCCATGGCAAATGCTCTTCCTCATTCTCTCCGCCTCCACCCTTGGCCTCTGGGATCTCTTCTCCACACAGCAGCTGGTCTGCACAGAGCCTGACCTCTGGCCATGTCCCTGCCCTACTCACGTCCTCCAGTGGCTTCTCATTTCCCTCCAAGAGCCAACGTCCTCCCGGTGCTCGGGAGGTCCCCACGCCCCCTACTTCTTGACTCACCACCTATACTCTCTCCCCACACCACGTGAACTACTCTGGCCTCCATGCTGTTCCTTGAACACATCACCCTCCCTCCCGAGGACTCTGCCCTCTGCCTGGAAGTTGCTTCCCATACAGCTCCCTCCCTATCTCCCCCAGCTTTCCTGGAATCCTACCTTCTTCATAAAGCTGACGCCAACCACCCAGTCTAATACCTCCCACCCCCCATTGGCATTTCCCATCTCCCTTGCCCTGCCCTTCCAGTCCTGCCCTTCCAGTCCTCTTCTCTGTTACTCAGTGCACCACACAGTCTCCTATGCTTGTTTGTCTGCCCCGCTAGAATGGAAGCTCATGAGGGCAAGAATCTTTGTCCTTTTTTTTCTTTTTTAATCATTGATGTCTATGTTGAGAGGGACAAGTGGTCAAGAAAGAATGTGGAATGCAAAGGAATTACAAGTCTCTCAGAGTGGGGAGCGTGGAATGTGGGGAGTGGTTTTCCAGAGCCAACGAAAGTGAGGAGGTGGGAGGGCTGGGCTAAGGCGAGCCTTATGGTCCCCCTGAGAAGTCCGGGCCCAACTCTGGGAGTAACGGGGGTCCCCACGTTCTCTGCAACCCAAACCAGTTCCCCCCTGCGTGGACTTCGGCAGCACAAGCATCTCAAGCCCCAGAGTCCTCACGGGCAACCTAGACGCCCGAGACAGTGGCAGGTAGCAACAGGGAGGGCACGCGTGGAGCTGGCAAGGGTTCGGTGACGTTCCTTCCCTTCGCCACTTGGCCCTGTTGGAGGGAGTGCCCCGCCTCGAAGGGGACAGGCTCTGAATGTAGTTGTATTTTTACAACAGCTCTCTATAGCTTTTCCCTGGCTGTCTCTTGTTGTCTGGTGAAGCTGTCAGCCGGTGAGGGAGGTGGGGTAGGGGACACACCCTCCGCCTTGGGCAGGCGTTGGGCTCCGTGCCCTACTGGGGAGAAGCTGTCACTGCTTTGGGCCCACTGTGCGCGTGTGGGCTGAGTCTGTGGAGTCACTGTCCCCCATTCCCGCTCCTGGGGTGTCTGTGAAACTGTGAAAGGCATAGGGACGAGCAGATGTGGAGAGTGAGGCATATGGCCGCGTGGGCGTGGCTGTAGGTCTTAGAGGGGGGCAGCGGGCCGGGTGGCGAGCGAGGTGACTGGGTTTCTGGGTCAGCGAGTGCCCTGGCTGGGATGGGTCAGGCACTACTGAGCTCCCTGGGAAGTGGAGTCACATCTAGCTGGGAGAACGAAGCAGGGGCATGGCCCAAGCCCCGGGACCCTGAGTGGGGAGAATGCGCCTCCCTGCCCACCCAAGCAGTCTCCGGGTAGCTACCCTCGAACACAGAACACCCGACGCATCTTCAGGCAGCTGCTGTGCAAAACTCCAATTTGTCTCAAGACCACACAGCTAACAGGTCCAGAGCAGGGGACTTGAGCCCAGCGCAGCCAGATTCCGTCCCCTCCCCTCCAGCTGAAGGCTCCCCTCAGCAGGCTTGTCCCAGAAGGAATCCAGAACTGGAGCGACTTAGAGGAGGGGCAGTAGCCAAGGAGGCTGCTGCAAGGGGTTAAGTACTTGCCCTAGAGGGAGGCCTGGGTTCTGGTTCGTCCTGCAGTTTCATTCATTCTTTCATCCCCTGCATGGATATCCAGCGTGGGAGACTGGGCTGAGCACTGTGGATCCTGTTGGAGTAGGAGGGGTTTCCCCTCAATGAGCTCTCGCAGCCCAGATGGGGTCACACGGTGATAACAGGACAGTGAGGGGCGGGGAGCCCAGATTCAGGCACACCTGGGGGCACCCCACCCAGACCGGCTGGTCAGTGAAGCCTTTGGACCTACCAGAAGTGGGAGTTAGCTGGGCAAGGCAGGGAGGAGGGGAGGGGGCTCCAGGCAGAGGGACCAGTCTGAGCAGAGGCCAGGAGGGAGGCTGGTGCTGGGAGGATGGGAACAGAGGTGAGTGCAGAGCAGGCATGAAGCTGGAGGGGGGCCGGGGGTAGGGGAGAAGAGGAGGACAGCGAACCATGAGGCTGGAGAGAAAGTCCCTGTCTGGGGAACTGGAAGGAAGCTGGAGGAAGGATGACCTCACCCTCACACAAGACCCTCTTCTTTCTGGGTCTGATTTCCTCAGGGTATCGAAAACCCAAATTAGGGTACATCTGCCCCTTCCAGAGGCTCTTTCTCATCCACTGTCTTATTTAAAATTTTTTTTAATGTTTATTTATTTTTGAGAGAGAGAGACAGAGTGTGAGCGGGGGGAGGGGCAGAGAGAGAGGGAGACACAGAATCTGAAACAGGCTCCAGGCTCCGAGCTGTCAGCACAGAGCCTGACTCGGGGCTCGAACTCACGAACTGAGAGATCATGATCTGGGCCGAAGTCGCAGGTGCCTGCCTCTCGTCCATTGTCTTATTGTTCATCAGAGGGGTCCCAGGAGTTATTCATCCCCATTTCACAGACTACAACAGAACTTCCAAGAGGACAGGTAGGCTGGAGCTCGAACCCATGTTTTCTGATTCAAATCTCTTATTTCCCATTCCAGTTCTCAAGAGGAGGGGGCTGCCCGGATGCTGTCTGAGAGAAGGCTCCGAAGTCAGGGTTCAAACCCTGCTTCCTCTGCATGACCTTGAACCTCTCCTTTTATAATCAAAGCTATTACCGGCCCCCACCCCACAGGGTAGCTCAGAGGATTGAATGAGATAGCACACACAAAGCTCCAAGCACAGTGCTTGGCATACAGTAAGTGCTTAATAAACCCCCGCTCTCCATACTGGGCCCTGACATCCTGAGAGCCTGGACAGCCTGCCCAGGCAGAGGTGGGTGTTCCAGCCGTGTGGCTGTCGGCAGGGCCCGGTGCCTATGAGCCTCCACGTCCTGAACTTGGCTTGTTGTCACCGTTGGTGGCATCAGCTTCTTGTTAGAAAGCCACAGCTGGGTAACTGACAGCCAGTGCTGCTGTGCCAACCCCTGGGGAGGAAAGGGCCGCCTGTCTGCATGCACAGTCCGGTCCTGGGCATGCAGGGGTGGCGGCTCCCAGGCCCCACTGAGACCAAGGCTGGGCAGGTGCTAGGTGCCTGGATGCGGGTTTGGGGTTAGAAGTGCTACCCAGAACCTTCCTACTGCCTCTGTCCCCTCCTCCCTCTCTGCCTCTCTCCCTCCCCACCTCACACCCATAAGCAGGGAGCCAGGTTTTCTTGCTAAGCCACCGCTTCACTTTGGCCAGGTTTCCATTTGGGGGAGGATGTCCCCCATGAATGTTCACTAGCTCCTTCTTCCTTCTACTTAACTGCTTTTTGCCCATCTGGCCCCAAGGACTTTTGGTCTCACCCACCAGCCAAGGGCACTAGTCACCAGTGCTGGCAGTTTCCATTCCCCACGCCAGGCCCTGTGCTGGTGCATCCGTGGCCTCATTTCATCCTCAAACCCCACAATGTGCTCTTCATCATGATCCGCATTTTACAGGAAAGAGAAATGGAAGCTGTGTGTGTGTGTGTGTGTGTGTGTGTGTGTGTGTGTGTGTTGGGGGGGTGATGCGCTCAGGGCCATGTGGCCTGTGAGTGGCAGAGCCAGGGATGCCCCCAGTCTGCTCTTTGTGGGAGATGGTGTTGATGGCACTAAAGGATGGCAGAGGTGATGCTGAGCATGTCCTGTGCCCTCCTGGGCATCGCTGGTCTGGGTCCCTTAGCAGAGGGGCAGGGGGTGTGGAGTGCGGCATGGGCAGTGACCTAGAATGACCACTAGGTGTCACTCGAGGTCTAGAAAAGAGTCGGCAGCCCCTCCTTGGAGGGCTCTGAAGAATGGGGTAGGGGGAGCAGTGCTTCCGGAAAATGCAGAATTCTGACCTAGATCTGGGCAGAGATGCTGATGTGGAAACTCAGAACTGGAGAGAAGTTCAAGTGAAAACAGATTTCCTTCAAGAACTATCGCAATAAGGGGAAAGAGAACTCAGTATAGAACTGGGCTCTGCTGAAGCCAACAAAGGAAAGTCAGGATGTACAGCCAAGACATCACCTGGGCAGGGGGTGGGAGGGTGGAGGGGAGGGTGAGGAATTTGACCAAATATTGAGGGTTGGGTGGGGGTTCTTGCTAAAGTGACACAGCAGAGTTCTTTTTTTTTTTTTTTTTTTTTTGAGACAGAGAGAGACAGAGCATGAACGGGGGAGGGGCAGAGAGAGAGGGAGACACAGAATCCGAAGCAGGCTCCAGGCTCTGAGCTGTCAGCACAGAGCCCAACACAGGGCTCGAACCCACGGACTTGGAGATCATGACCTGAGCTGAAGCTGGACGCTTAACCGACTGAGCCACCCAGGCACCCCGACACAGCAGAGTTCTTGCTACATGGTGGCAGTGTGGAGATGGACTCAGAAGCCCAAAGGTCAAGTTGAGGAGAGGTCTCAGAGGACCCTGACTAAGGTTTGGTCAAGGAGAGGGTCTTGATCAGTCCCCATTCTTATTCAAGGAAAGAAAAGACATTCTCCTTTCTGAACAGCATGAGTCCGTTTCTCATCAGTCTCTTTGTTCAGAAGTGACCAGCAGAACCATCTGTTAGACTTGGTCTTAGTGGATGTTTGCTAGACCCTGCAAAGTACCAGCCATTTAAATGAGGGAGATTTCTGTGCACATCAAAGAAAACCAAATGGCCAGAGGAGACGATGCCTCATCTCTGCGTCCAGAAGGCAGCCGATGGAGATTTCTAGATGCTGAACCTGGAGCATCTTCAGATGGTTGAAGTGAGGACAACAGAGGCAATCCCAAGGACTTCCTGGTTTGTGGCTGGAATGTCACTGGTGATGGCGTGCTCATCAGTGTTCCGGTCACACCTATTTCTTCCAGAAGAACATGGAAGCGTCCAGCCTCTGCTCACAGGGCCTCTCTAGATTACTCCCAATAAGTACCCCAATCTGGGCATGGGGTTTAGTTCTCAGTGACTCCAGGTCAGCAAGAAATGTCAGTTTGGAGAGTTGTGGTTAGATCTCGGAGGAAACTAGAAAAATTGACAGAATATGTACTTGGCAGGATCCAGCCCGGCTTACAGGTAGGTAACAAAGTAGACAGGAAAATGGAGTTTCACCAAGGGGGGGAGGTAAAAACAACTCAAAAGCAATGAATAGAACTATAATTTAATAACCCACGAGTATGTGCCATGGTTTCCCATTGAAACATTGAAAACCCATCACTATAGTCACCCTTCTTTTTGATTCCTGTTCACACAATATGTCTGATCCCATTAGATTTGGCATGAGTTTTCACGCAAAGGCAGCAAGAATGGCGATTGACCACATAGGCCTTTTTGACTTTGCTTTGTTGGAATCTTTCATAAGGGAATCTCAGACTAGACCTTTAAAAGCTTCTCAAGGCTAGGAAGCAAAGCTAAGAACTCACAGCCAGACTTTTCTGGCAATACCTACAGATTTGGGTGAATTCCACTCCTCTCAAGGTCTCAAATATATTCCAAGATTCCTGGGTGGCAAGGAAGTGACCCTCCTTCCCCCCTCAATGCTGGGAGCCTGTAAAGCCAGGTACGAGGCTCGTTTTTCCAGGAGAGCTTTGTAAGCATTGGCTCCATAAATCAACTCTAGCTGCTTACATTGTGTTTCATGCACCTAATTCTCAAATATGACATGCCAGCCAAGGCCTTCGGAATATAGCCAGTTTCCAATGATGTTCCATCATAAGGAAACTGATTCCTACTGAACTTATGCAAATAATTATATTGCCACAAAAATAAGAATACTCAATATGAGTTTCTATATTCTTGAGGGATCAGGTAGGGAGAAAAGATACCTGTTGTTTCTGTTTGCAAAATTACCATGCACTAAATTGCCATGACTTATAGATAGCTTGAAATAAGAGGGAAATGAGTTCTTTAAATCTAGAAAAGTAGAACATTAAAAAACAAAACAAAACAGTACTGTTCTAAGAGAAAACTGAAATCTTCCTTCACTGGTTAATTCAGTCCCATGTAATTAATTCTTGTTCTCCTTGATCTTGTGTTAACAATATGATAAACTCATTAACTTCTCCGCTAGTTCTGGAAACCCTTACTCAGATCAGTGATGTGATCTAAAAGTTATTCGATGTCATCAGAAGGCTGTTTCCCAGAAAACCTGTCCTAGTCTCTTCCAGGAGTTTCTGAAGGAGCTCTCGCTAATGAAGATTTTGCCTGCCAGCTGATTGTGTGAGCTTTCAAGAAAGCATCAGAGAAAAACTTACTCTCTGTAAATGACAAAAGGCTTAAAATGGCCACTGTTAAAGATCTGATGAGAGTTCATTATAATGCAATTAACTGACAAAGGAATGTACTTTTCTCTGGGCCATAGGACCCAAGAAGATAATAACTAGAATGATGATGGATGATGTTATGCCAGGACATCTCATAAGCAGCAAATCATTGACAAATTTTCATGTACTTCATGAAATTTCTGAAATATCTTTTTAATGTTTATTTATTTTGAGAGAGAAAGAGCATGAACACAGGCATGAGAGTGTGAGCAGGGAAGGGGCAGAGAGAGAGGAAGAGAGAGAATTCCAAGCAGGCTCTGGCTGTTAGTGCAGAGCATGACATGGAGCTTGATCCCATAAACTGTGAGATCAAGAGTCAGATGGTTAACCACAGAGCCACCCAGGCACTCTGGTTAAAACACTTCTGATTTGACAATGCCTGCTGTACAATTCAACATGTCAAGGAAACCAAATTATTTTCCACATCTGTCTTTTTACAAGGGGAAACATCAAATCCTTGGAGATTTTCCAGGGACCCAGTTCGAGGTCAGTTTAAGATCAAAATTTCATTTAGGAGTTGATTTTGGGGGAAGACAAAATTGTCAACCATGTAAAAACAACACAACACAAAACAAAACAAAAAAAACCCTAGCTTTTTTAAAAGTGAGAAGTCTATATTCTCTTCAATAATCAATAACATGACATGGTTAGTGTAAGCCCACGAAATTATTCTGATAAAACAAAACCTTTGTGTCCTAGGTAGCTTTACCTAAAAGGAGAAGAAAAATCTTCTGTAGTATCTTAACAGAGATCAGACCGATAATCCAAGAAAACTTTGTTGTTTCAAAAGAAAGAAAACCAAATTCTAATTCTGCATCTGTACACTATGAGTCTCATTTTTAAAGCCTTATAAATAAATCAGTTCAATCTAAGCCAGCTTGACCACACATTAAATTCCTTTTCCACAAACCCTCCACAACTTTCTGTAGTCACTCAAATGTTTTGTTTTTTGTTTTGTTTTGTTTTGTTTTGTTTTGTTTTGTTTGTTTTTGTCCTATATTTTCCTCTTTCTCATTCTAGAACAACTTTTAAGCAATCTCTGAACAGTTTGTACATTGAAGAGAGAATTTCTCTCCTTTTTCCTTAACAGAAATATATCCCACATTCTTCCATATTTTATATAGTTTTTTTCTTCACCCTTATTATTCCTAGAAATTTCTATCAGTCATTTATAGATATTGATTCAAATTCTTAACTGTTAGTAATCTTAAGTTCCAGTAAAAACAAGGAAATAGACAACTGCTTACCGTTTGCTATAGAGCAACATTCTATTAAGTCAGTAAATTTTGTGAATATACCGTCTCACAATTTCTAGAAACATTTGCTTCTTCTAGTATGACCTTTCATGTTTATTAATGGACTCAAAGATATTTTCTTTATACCAGATAAAAATAAAAAGCCAAAATATATGAGCCGAAACTTGTGTTTAGTAAATAATGTCTTCGTGGTTTATCTGGCTAAGAAATGATTTAGGTATTTAATGAATACCTGCTGCTTAATTTAATTTAGCATAACTCTTAAGATTGCAAACTACTAAAAAAAAATCTGGACACTGTTTTTAGGTGGGCATATTCTAACATTATGCAAAACTAGCTAGCATTTCAAGCTATTTCCCTGTTAACTATTTTGACAGCCCATGCAAGCTAGACAAGGATCATAAAAACAAAAGCCTAAAAAAGTTAAAGACGCAAGTTTTCTTTTACTGCTATGCTTGATCTACATGAAGTAATGGATATGAAGCAATTCATCTTGACAGCGCGTTTACTTATACATTTGTTCTTAGGTTCAATTTATAATTTGTATAATCTTAAACATCTAGTAGGTATGACAGTCCCTTATTTAACTGCTAGACCCAAGTTGAGATAATCACAGGGTGTTGTATGTAAGCAATGAACCATGGGAATCTACCCCCAAAACCAAGTGCATATTTTACACACTGTATGTTAGCCAATTTGACAATAAATTATATTTTAAAAATAATAAGTAAATACTTAAATTAATAAACTTTAAAAAAAGATTTGTTCAAATCATATGAGCTTGAAAAATATGTGGGTTAGTTTCTATAATTCGGGGTGTTTTAGGAATACTTAATTTCATTTTAATGTTTTGGTTTTCTTTAAGTAGTTTCTACACCCAACGTGGGGCTTGAATTCACAACCCCAAGATCAAGAGTAACATACTCTACCAACTGAGCCAACCAGGTGCCCCTCTAGGAATATGTATTTTTTAATATTTATCTATTTTTGAGAAAGAGAGGGGGAGCGTGAGACGGGGAGGGACAGACAGAGAGGGGGACAGAGGATCTGAAGCTGGCTCCAAGCCGTCAGCACAGAGCCAGATGCAGGGTTCGAACTCAGGAACCCTGAGCCAAAATCAAGAGCTGGACACTTAACCGACTGAGCCACCCAAGCACCCCAGAATACTTAATTTATAGAAGTGCTGATTTATATCTAAGCCATTTTGAATAGAACTCCATTAAGGGATTTCATAAATTAATTTGATAATGCCATCTTGAGTAGAAAAATACCACATCATACACACACAAACTGACATGACAGAGATCTTCTGGGTTTCACTCTAAAATTTTAGCCATGAATCAGTAAAACGTAGTGACGCAAGCTCCCTGGTTGATATAAAATAGTTAGATCTCCTCTTTATTCCATTATATATATATAATATATATATATTATATATATATATATATATATGTATAAAACTTTATTTATTTTTGAGAGAGAGACAGAGTGTGAGCAGGGGAGGAGCAGAGAGAGAGGGAGACACAGAATCCGAAGCAGGCTCCAGGCCCTGAGCTGTCAGCACAGAGCCCGATGTGGGGCTCGAAACCATGAATTGTGAGATCATGACCTGAGCCGAAGTCAGACTCTCAACCAACTAAGCCACCCAGGAGCCCCTCCATTTTATATTTTTTATCTGAATTGGGTTTCTGGCAGATGGGACGTTAAGGTTGTTTATTCAATGAGAGCTGAAGCTTTTTACCAATGTTTGTGGAGGAGACTTTTAAGCTTTTCAGTTGCCCTGATGTGTACTTCTCAGGAGGCCATGGAATACATTTTAGGGGAGACACTGAGGGGACATCAGCAGCCACCTGGATGTCTCCAAAGCCCATAAGTGGATAAAATATCCCAACTATTTCCAAAGAGCATTTTCCTTCTTAGTTTCAAGTAGTTGCTTGAGAGTCCCTTGAGAACCCATGATGGGGGAAGGGAGCTGAATATTCAAATGCCCAAAGGAGTGGAATAGGGGAAAATTCTGGCAAAAGGAGACAGAGGGAGGGAAGAGGCAGAAGTTTGAAGGGGTCCCATCAGCAGATTCAACGGACCTACCTGAAGGGAAAATCAAAGGCTGTAGGAGGGGAGATGGGAGAAGCGAGGTCTTGGAGCAGTGAAGTTACAAATTCGGCAGAGGTTTGGAATGAGGGGCTTCAGGCAACTGAGAAGTTTCCTTGGAAGAGGCAGGATCAAATAGAATAGAGAGGCTTCCCAAAGAGCCAGGAAAGATATTCCAGTCTCGGGAGTCAGGGAGGGAATCCCCACTCAAAAGAAAGCCAGGAAGAAAGACTTTGAGCCCAGTAGGTATCTGTCAAACAAAGTACTCTCATCCAGCTTCACAGAGCAAACTCAGAACCTTAAGAACCAAAGCCTTGTCTTTGCTGTACTTCAGTGGACATTTACCTGGAGCACTGACTCAGGAGTTGGGCTCACAAGAGATCCCCGGTCAATTACTCAGGACTGAAGACAAAGGCTCCCAGACGTCCACCTGGGGTCCCGGGGTGAAACGACCAGGGTCTAATGATGAATCTGATCTCGTGCAAGTCATAGCACCGTGGCTATTAGAAAACAAGACCCAGGCAGCAGTTTAAGTGGTAAAAACAGGTTTTATTCAAGAATGATCACAGCAGGGGCCAGGATAGAACTGGGCTCAATTCTGAATACAGTTATGAATCCTCACTTTTCTTAGGTGGGGGTTTATAGCCAAGGAGTGGGGAGGGGAGCTGGTGGATGGAAGATTGCTAAGAGGGTTGGATGATTCTTGCTAAAATGACCCTAACAAGATTCTTGCTAAAGGCAGACCTGGGTGATCAGGAACCACCTGGGAAATGGTGGAGGGTGACAAACTTGACCAGATATTGAGGGCAGGAGGGGATTCTTGCTAAAACTGGGCAGTGCTCAGATGGATGCGGAAACCCTAAGGTGTAAGCCTGGTTGGGAAAGGTCTCAGAGGATCCTAACTAAAGTTTGGTCAAGGACAGAGTCTTTGTCAATGGCAGCTCCAGACCAGTGGAAGCCAAGTACAATCCTTCCTCAAGGCTTAGCCTAAAAGATCTCACTAACTTAGAAGGAGTCCTGAAGAAGCAAAGAGCCACCCAGATTACAGAAGCAAGGGCCCCCTCCTCAAAACATGTGACCCGCCCCTCTTCCCCACCTCCAAGGACCTTGAACAGGCCATCCCAGCCCCACACCTTATCCCCTTGGGGGCCCCTTCGGGACTACCAAGGACACACTTGGGGCTTCATCCTCCGTGCTCCCCATGACACTGCTTGGCACCATATGTCAAGGTTATCACATGTCTGCCTCCCCCTACCAGCCTAAGGTATTCCTGCAGGTAGAGTCTGTGTCTGATTAAAGGTATCCCCACCAAACCTCCTACACCATGCCTGGTCCATAGAAGACCATCAGTATAGGTCCATTGAATGAATGAACCAATGGATGATCTTGTCCCAGAGTTTTCAAGCTTTTTAAAAAAATTACTGAAGAATGTCTTTTCTTCTTACAGTAGCTCAGGTGAAAGCTCAGTAAATAATACAGGAAAAGCAGAGCTGTTTAATTGAAGATTGAGGTGGGGAGGGGGAGCAGAGTCCCAGGGATCATCCCAGATGTGTCCAGGAAAGCACATGGCTTTGGGGAGCACCTGAAACAGCTATTCTGGTCCCTCTACACATGGGGAAACTGATGCCCACAACAAAGAAGGGACATAAGTCAGAGAACGTGCTAAGACCAGGACCTGGTGTCCTGCTGGATTCTCGGTCACTGGTCCCACTGTCTCCAGCTGCGCCCGCATCATCGTTAAGAAGGTGCAAGGAGATGGGGCGCCTGGGTGGCTCAGTCGGTTGAGTGTCTGGCTTCGGCTCAGGTCATGATCTCATGGTTCGTGAGTTTGAGCCCCACGTCGGGCTCTGGGCTGACCGTTCAGAGCCTGGAGCCTGTTTCGGATTCTGTGTCTCCCTCTCTCTCTGCCCCTCCCCTGCTCATGCTCTGTCTCTCTCTGTCTTAAAAATAAATAAAAACATTTAAAATTTTTTTTAAAAAAAGAAGATGCAAGGAGGGATAGTTACAAGTTAGATGCTGAGGATTCAGACACAGCCCCATCACTTACAACCTGTGTCACTCTGGGCAAGTTCCTGTTCCTCTCCGGGCCTCGGATGTTCAACAGAAAAGGATGGGGTGGAGATTGATGCCTGACAAGCACCCACCCAGCCTAACAGTTATCATTGTCCATCCACTGGCCCACACCACTTTCCTGATGCTTGTCTCTCTGCTGGAGCAGGGCCACTTTGCCCAGGGTGGGGGCAGGAAGGGATTCTGCTTCCCCCTGAGCTGGAGACCCTGGAGGGAGTCTCTGTGCCCTCCCCTGATGCCCGGCCAAGGAGGACCAACAAGAGGGAGCTGAGGCAGGAGGCCTTTATGAGATTGACGATGGGGTGCCAAGTCCTGTGGAGGACCTCTGGGGTCACAGCATCTTGGACAGGCTGGGGCAAGGTGAGGGGGGCAGGGGGAGGCGAGACTCCTCGGCCGCAGAATCTCATCCCAACACACTGGCCCAGACTCTCTGGAGTGGAGGTGTGTGCAAGGTAGAGGGGCGCAGGCAGAAACCTGTTCTCCCACAGGTGCGGGGCTGGGGCCTCTGCAGACCCCATCTTCTAGTGGACTGTGGCTGCCCCATCCTGGCTCCACCCTGGCTTAGGGGGGCTTCAGCTCAAAGATAAGGGACCAGCCCAAGATGGCCAGAAGAGGTTAGTTAGTTAGCCAGGGTAGAAGATGTTAGCGGGAGCCTGGGTGGCTCAGTCGGTTAAACGGCCAACTTCAGCTCAGGTCATGATCTCACGACTCGTGAGTTCGAGCCCCTCATCGGACTCTGGGCTGACAGCTCGGAGCATGGAGCCTCCTTCGGATTCTGTGTCTCCCTCTCTCTCTGCCCCTCCCCTGTTCACACTCTGTCTCTCTGTCTCTGTCTCTGTCTCTCTCTCAAAAATAAATAAAGCATTAAAAAAAAAGAAAGAAGATATGAGTGATGAGACACACTGGGGACCACAGCCACCACACCAGGGCCAGAAGGAGGTGAACGGTTGGAAGGGCCTTCTCTCACACATAGTGACAGCTGACTCCAACCACCAAATTCATCCTCAGTCCCCAGGGCTAGCGTTCTAGAAGCTGCAGCAAGGCGAGGCTTCTTCCCAGTCCTGCTATTCTGGGGGAAGATGTTCTCTCCCCACCCCCACTCCTCTGCTGTCTCCGCCTTTCATGACTGGCCTTAGTGACAGTGGATCTACAGGCCCCTCGCAGGGCGGGCCAAGCTTCCTGATGGCTGAGGGTGTCTGGGCGGGTCTCAGCGCTGTGTCGGTGTGTCCTCGGGGTGAGGCAGGGCACGCTGGCTACTTGGAGGCCGCTGACCTTGAGGTCGAGAGGCGAGGCAAGGCAGGAAAGGGGCAGGTGCACCTGGAGAGACAGCAGTACTGGCACAGAGTCAGGAAGCTGGCCCCGCGGGGGCTGACTCTCTTCCATCTCTGCCCACAACCCTCAACAGGAACCTGGGCCCGAGGGGACCCCTGCACCCCAAGGCTCCTTCACCCCACTTCTCCTGCCGAGACCCCTCTGGTCTGGGCATCTCGCCTTGTCCGGCTTCTCTCCCACCGTCTCCCCTCCCTTCTGTCTTCATGCAGTTCCCTCCCCACTGCCTTCTGGAATCTTCTCCAAGCCTCCTGCCTGGACCTGGACCCTCCTGCTTTTGTTTCCCCTTCAGGGAGGTGGGTCCCAGCCCTTGGCCTCCTCCCCACTGACAGGGCTTCTGAGACCAGAGTGCAGCCTTGCGTCTCCCTGGCAGGGAGAGAGGGGTCTGGGGTCCTCCCACCCACCGGCCCGGCTGCTGCAGGAGGAGAGGCACGGGGGTGGGGTCCGGTGCACCTCAGAGCAGTGCCGTATGGCTGGGCCGGGTTAGCAGGGAGGTGGGGGGAGACGTGAGGGTGCTGGAGACATATTTGTGGCCCCGTCTTGGTCCCCATGCACCTAAGGGAGTGCCACTGGGCATGGGGGTTCTGTCAGCGCCCCTGAGCCTGATCTGAGGCCAGACCTTGTGGCTGAGACACTAGCCCTGTGGCCCTCCTGTGATGTCTGGGCCTGGACTCATGGGCCACCCTGCCCTTAAGGGGGCTCTAGAGAGCCACTAGGCCCTCAAAGCAAGGAGCACCCGGGGTTGTCCCATAGGGGCAGCCAAGAGGCCCCCAGAACCTCGGGACCAGCACTCTGTGTCTGGGAACCTGTCTGAGGACACACCAAGCTCTGGGGCTGTACTGGCAGCTCAGGATCTTGGTCTCTAACCTTGACGGTCAAGCCGAGGAAGTCAGGCTGGGGCCCGTGGCAGAGACCACTCAGAGGAGCCACCTCTTTTCCTCAGGCCTTGCCCTCCACACTCAAGAGAGACCCCAACAGGCTACATGTTTCCTGCCAAGTCTGGGATCAGCGGTAGGACATGGTCACGCCCAGTGCTGGGCTGGAGGGGCCTGGGAGCCACAGTCAGGACCCAGGCCTCCCTGAGTCCTCTGGGGCCAGTCCCCTGGAGAGTTCCAGGGAGGAAGCAGCCAGAAAGCCCTGGGCTCTCAGTCTTCCCCCATCTCCACCTGGTCTGCCTGTCTGGTCCCCAGAGCCAGAACCTCCATCCCTCTTGCCCGTCAGCCCCGGGGGGCACTAGGGAGGTGCAGGGGGAGTGGGGGAGATGTGCCTGTAGGCCGCCTCCTCCAGGGGCGGCTCGTAGATGCTGCAGTTGGGCGTGGGGCCCTGACAGTAGATGTTGAGGTAGTTGCGATGTTTCTCATTGTACGTCTGGTTCCGGAGGCACAGAACCACGTTCTTGTCACACTCACAGGTCTGCTTGTCACACTCGGTCTCGTTGAGCTCACCTACGCGGGGGAGAGGTTCTGGTGGGTCTCAGAATATGGTCCCCTGGTGGGCAGCACTAACGCGCTGGCAGTTCGCCCCAGGCCTGCGGGCTCAGAAGCTCTGGGCCAGGCCCTGCAGTTGGCATGATCCGCCATCCGGGTGGCTCTGGAGCATGTTTCCATCAGAAGACCCTGGAAGTCCAACCTGTCATCTTATAGTCGGGGAAACGGAGGCCCCGGGGACGGGTTTACCTAAGTCACACAGCAAACCCAAGGTGGACCCGAGATAGACACTCGGGTGTCGGGGACTCCCCACCCTAGGCCTCCCCCTTCCATCACAGAATCGCGGGACACCCACCCTGGAGGGAGCTCGTGGTGAGGAGCCACTGAGGAAGGACTCCTAAGAGCTTACCTCAGGGCCTTTCCCACGAGCGAGTGCTGAAGTCGCCCGAAATCGTCTACCCTGATAGCTGTCAACCTTAGGGGGCGCATTAGGAGCCACTGGGTGGCTTTCTGAGACAAAGACGGCTGGGCCCCAGGACCACAGCTTCAGATTCAGTAGGTCTGGGTGGGGCCTGCTAATCTGCATTGCTAGTAAGTTCCTAGGGGATGCCGATACTGCAGATTCGGGGAACACCCTCTGAGAACTGCTCACTAGCTCGGTGGTTGGCAGACTTTTCAAACTTTCTATCAGCAGAATCCTTTCTCTCAAATGAAACTCTTTGCAGAAGGCCAACATATCAAGCGGCCGAAAGAGAAACCACTTAAGCTGTGAAATGGGTTAATGGGACCAGCTGAACCACTCAGGAACACCCCCCACCCATCACCTGAGTCCAGGAACCCCCAGAACCCAATGTGAAAACCCCCACTTGGGTTCGCCCACCACCCTTTGAGGATTCTCGAAATGCATTAATGAGGGGACACCCCCTCTCCCAAGCCAGCCCCTCCACCCCACGTTTGAACAGCAGAATATGAGGACCACGGTGCCCTGGGTTCCCAGGGCGCCCCAGATGCACCCAGTTCACCACCAGGACTCTTCCCCAGAGAACAGAAGACTTGGGATTTTTTTTTTCTTTTTTTGCAAAGCTGGGCTTGCTTGCTTTTAGTGAGGGGTAGTGAGGAGAACCTGGTGAAGACAAGGAAACAAAGGGAGCCAGGGGCTGCCCGTGGGACTGGACCAGGGGACACCCGCCGCCTAAGAGGAGGCACACGGGGACACCTGGGCCATTAATGTGGATCCGCACCTCTCAGTTGAGGAATGGCCCAGAGCATCCATGGTAACCCCACCGGGCCTGGTTCCCATAGCTTGAATTCCTAGAAACACTGAGGGTCTTGGGATGAGGCCACCTTCTGGTAGGGTCCCAAGGACAGAACTAGAAGGGAAATGTCTGCTCTGATCCAAACCCTTCCATATATCCACGGGGAGACTGAGGCCAGGCAGGGAAGCACCCCATATAGGGTTACACCGCAGGAGATGCTGGCAGAATCCAGGTTTAAACCCAGACCCATGTGTCACCAAGTCTTCCCATCGCCTGATGATCTGGTTAAAAACAGGTTCCTGGGGGGGCGCCTGGGTGGCGCAGTCGGTTAAGCGTCCGACTTCAGCCAGGTCACGATCTCACGGTCCGTGAGTTCGAGCCCCGCGTCAGGCTCTGGGCTGATGGCTCGGAGCCTGGAGCCTGTTTCCGATTCTGTGTCTCCCTCTCTCTCTGCCCCTCCCCCGTTCATGCTCTGTCTCTCTCTGTCCCAAAAATAAATAAACGTTGAAAAAAAAAATTAAAAAAAAAAAAACAGGTTCCTGGGCCCTCACCCAGGCCCACTGAATCGGAACCACTCCCTAAGCTCTCCGAAGCTTAAGAATCAAGAACTAGGACAGCAGCCTGCTGATTCGGGCTTGGGGGGATCAGAGCACATCAGAGAGACGTGCTAGGGCCACGGCTAGGGTTCTCAGAGTTAACAAACAAAAACAAGAGGCCTGGCTACTTTGAGTTTCAAACAGTAAATATTTTAGTATAAGTATGTCCCAGTACTACATGAGATATACTTATGCTAATTCTTATTTTCATGCCAATAGTCATTGTTTTTATGCTAGCATTTAATTTTTAGTATGAGTATGTCCCGTGCAATATTTAGGATATACTTATGTGAAAACATGTTTTGTTTACCTGATATTCAAACATAAGTGGGCATCCTGTATTTCACCTGGCAACCCCATGCATGGGCCCCCCGAGCAGCTAGGGGCACTGGCAGTCTAAGCCCTTCTCCTGGGTGGGGGAGGGAGGAACGGCAGGGGAGGGACTCACTGCAGGTGATGGAAGTATTGTTCTCGATGGTGTATTCATAGTGGTCCACATAGGGGTGGCAGCCCAGGTCGAAGAGCTTCTGGTAGCAGCAGTCATGGGCGTGGCAGCACCTAGGGGCAGGTAGAGGACAGCAGGCCCACATAGCCAAGCTTGGCCCATCTCCCACCGGCAGAGACCCCAGTCATCTGTTTCGGTTCCTTGTGGATCAGACCTTCAGACTGAGGCCCAGAGAGGGGCAGTTACTTGTCTGAGGTCACATAGCCAGGCAGAGCCCAGCTTCCCCCCTTGGAGCCCTGGCTGCAGGAGGCAGGAGGTGGGAGGCGTCAGGCTGTCCGATGATGTGGTCAGGATGGGAAGGAGGGTTAGGACTAAGTTGGTGTCAAAGGAGCCTGAGCCTATGAGGAGGCCATGCCCGGCTGGGCACGATGGCCAGGGAGAGACAAAAGTCTGGAGGGTTGAGTGGGCATTGGGGGTGGGAGACAGGAAGCAAGTGTAGTGTGGCCATCCCCATCCCCTCTGGTAGAGGAAGGCAATTAGTCAACATGCATTTATTAAGCCCCCCCGTGATACCAGACTTAGCGCTGGCTGCTTTTGGGGAGATAGGAGCAGAAAGTTAAGCCATGGCTTCAGTCTTCAGTCTGATGGAAGAAACACAGCCCTCCATCAGGGCCTCTAGGGTGATGGGAGTGAGAAGGGTCACAGCCCTTGCTCGTGTTGAGCATGAGCTGTGCGTCTGTTGCTCTCACGTGTGTGGGGGCAGGTCAAAGTTTCCTTCCTGGCGAGACTGGGAGTTCAAACGCCTCCAAGCCCAAGACTTGGAGATGCACAGTAGAAACCACCCAAGACAGTAGAGGAGGACATGGGTCAAGGTCAGGCTCTTGGTCACAAACTCATTGAACCAGCTTCATCCTTTGGGGAAAGGACCCTCTCCCATGTCTCAGAAATGGAGACCAGTCTGACCCTCACTGCCCCCCTCCCAGGCCTGACAGTGGCCCAGGCACTCCGGAACCTACCAGTCCACCTCATCCATGGGCAGCCCGTGCCCTCCTAGTCCACAGTAGCAGCCGTAGCCCACGAAGGACAAGATGGCACTCCTCCCTGTGATGGTTTCCACCATGGACTTCAGGTTAAGCAGGCTGCTGCGGGCCGCGGGCAGGACTGCAAGAGAACCAAGGGGGTGCTGTGAGCTCCCTGCCTGGTGGGGGGCCCCCTCCTGTCTGACTGTCCTCCCCACACCCCAAGGCCAGGGAAAGGAGGAGAGAGGGTGGGCAGAGAGGGAGGAAGGAAGCAATGTATAAAAAGCCATGATATCTGAGGGCCCTTAGAAGGAAATAGCTATTACTCTTTACTGAGGGCTTCTCTGTGCCAGGTGCTGTCCTGAGCCCCTTCCAGGCATTAACTCATGGAGTGCTATTGTTGCCCCCACTTTACAGATGAGAAGACTGAGGCCCAGAGCTTACCCAAGTAACTTCCCCAAGAACATCATCAAAAAAGTGGTAGGGGTGGAATTTGCACCCAGGCAGTGAGGTCCCAAGTGACCGATCCACCGTAAAGGGCTTCAGAAATGCCACGTGCTCTTGTGAACACAGGGGTTTGATTTTGGGTACTGGGCTTGGTCTGGCTCCTCTGCCCCCAGTAGGAACTCAGTGTCCCCAGCGCGGTCCTGCAGCTCGGGCATCTCACGATGAATCCAGAGACAACGCGGTGGTCCGGTCATTCGGCGAAGACAGACAGACACACACACACACACACACACACACCCTTTCCCTTTGGCCATGTCTCACCGGAAGCAATAGGTCAATGACCCCCTTCCCACACCAGCAAAATCAGCAGCCTCCCCGCACCTGCCAGGTGGGTCTGCCCCAGCGACATACCCTCCTCTCCCCTCCTCCCTGCCTCTTCACCCCGGCCTGTGTTGACTCTACATCTGCTCCTGGCTCCCTGCTGAGTCACTCCGGGGCCTGGGGCTCCAGTCCGTACTGGGTGAGGCCAACCCACACACGGAAGAGCCGCTCTAGCCCCACTTAATGGGCCTTGGGAATCCCGCTCCACCTGAGCCTTCCCGTTTATTGGCTTTGTGACTTTCATCATTACAGAAAATAAGGAGCAAATGAGAGAGGCAACAGGGAAGGAGCTGGGACAAATGACAGGCAACTCTAAGAGGATGGTGGAGAGAGAGGCACATGTCTCAGGTGGGGTCTGAGGCAGGGAGAGGGAGGACCCTGTGTCCAGTGGACCCAAGCCCATCCCTGAGCTGCACAAAGACGTGAGGGCCGTCGGTGGGAGTAGGACAAAGGGGACCTTAAGTGTGTCTCCCGACCCTTCCCCCACTCTGTGCTGGGTCCTGCAGCCGGAGGGAAATGTCAAGCAGCTTGGGAGTCAGATCTGGAATCAGACCTTGGGAGTCAAATGCAGACAGCCCTGGGTCCGCAAACAGGTCTCTCCACGAGGCCTGCGGTGACCACGCGGGCAGGTTGCATAAGCTCCTTGACCTCAACTGTCAAACCGGGGACAGGGACGGGGATGGGGCGGCGCCGCTCTCCTGCTGGGCACTGCAAGCAGAGGCTGTGAGGAGGGAGCACCCTCTGTGAGCTCTGGCCTCCCGCAGCCCAGCTGTGCAGGTGTTTCCCCCAGGGGACAGCTTCCCGCCCCAGGGCCCTCTGACCAGCAGCTGCACGCAGGGTGGGATGTTACCACGCGAGCCCTCCACACTCACACACGGGGATACACACTCGCCCACAGAGGCCTCGCACACCCGCACGCCACACACCCGCCAGTGGAACCACACTCACGCGTGCGGCGCCCACGGGGAACCCAGGGAGCCGAGGCCACGTCCACACTCGCACTCCAAGCAGAAGAAAGCGAGTCGGGCAGACGCCTTAGCGGCCAGCAGTTCGGGCGGAACTCAGAGGCTTGCTGTCTCAACACTCGCTTCAGCTGTCAGGTCAGCCAACCATTGTCACCTCTGGCCACGTTTAACCCTTATTTTGTGCCCAGCGGTTCTTTCTTTGCCCCAGAGCAGGCTGCGCTCCGGCGATATGCAACGGGCCAGATGAAGAGTCAGTGACACCTCTAGCCCAGCTTCCACCTCCCAGAGGCACCTGCCACAGAACACCTGGATGTGTGATGGGGTCACATCTGTGTCAGGAGCCTCAGCTGTCCCCGACCGGTGTTCCCCAGGAGCACAGGCCCTGGGAAAGGAGCCCCCAGACCTTCCTTGCTGATTTCTCGCACACTCACACAGACGGCCCTGGTATACACACACACACACACACGCACGTGCACCTGCAGTTAGTACACACTTACACATTTTTTGACGTGTGGAGGACACACAGACGTCACTGTGCTGAGACACAACCCCCCCCCCCACACACACACAGATACATGTGTATATCCACACCCAAACCCATTGGCTCTTGTCTCAGGTACACATGTACACAAATACTCTTATCTACACAAACACCCAGGTTTTCCCGGGGGCGGCCAGACGCCCAGCAAACACTACCATTTTACGATGCTTGCTCAGCCCGGGGCCCTGCCGCCTGGGAGGCTCGTAAATGCCCACGGCCCTTGGTGTGTTTATAGTCGGCAAACAGCCCCAGGTCAGTGAGGGCCTGACAGGGGCCCGAGCTGGGAAGCAGGGGCCCAGAGAGAGCCAGTCAGTGGATGGAGAACCTAGGTGTTCAAGGTCACAGGAGCAAGTGGGGGAGGGGTGAGAGAGAGGAGTCTCCCCAGAGCCTTTACTCACCGCTGCCGGCCAGGACGACCATGGTGAAGAATTTCTTCATACCCAAGCTGGACCTGAGAGAGGAGAACATCCAAGCCCCGAGCCCGTCCCTTCCAGGCTCCCGCAGCTCCCTTCTGAGGCCCCTACAATGTCATCCCCCCAGGCCCCCGCTCCTGCTGCCCCAGCTCTGGGATGAGCTCTTCCCGCTTGCCCTCCACCCCCGGAACGGACCGTCCCCCGGATGGCAGAGCCAGGAGGCACCGGGAGCCTCCTTCCTCCTTTTACCCCGAGCAGGCTTCTGAGACAGGAAGCTCACCGCCTCATGGGGTCGGGCTACTGTCACAGATCAGAACGAACCCCCCTTCCATAGGCACTCCAGGAAGTCACGTGACCCAACCTGGTGGCTGGGTCTTGCACTTGGAGCCAAGAGACCTGGGTCCCCAGGTTCTAGTCCCGGCTCTTCTGCCAAAATGCTGTGTGACCTCAGGTAGATCCCATAGCTTCTCTGGGCCTCAAGTGCCTCATGAGGATTGACTGGCTGATCTCTAAAGTCTTCTGGTGCTGAAAATGTACTGACATATCTCAGCCTTCACTCAGAGACTTAGAGCTCTTTTTTCTGGAGACACGGATTCTAGGAGCCAGTTCCCCCAGCCCATCCCTGCTCCTCTCTGGGGAGGATTCTATCCCAGGGTAGCAGACACATACCTCGAGGTTCTCCAAGGAAAAGAGGCCCTGAGACTTGGGCCCCTCCACCCGGAGGGGTGCCTAACCAGCACCTTCTTCCTCAACACTTTGGGGTTGGCCTGTGCCCCATCCGCCATGTTCTGTGTTCTGGGGGTCCAGCAACATAGGGCTCGTAAGGTCCGTGATCGCTCTGAAGGCTCCGGGGAGCAGGCCCCAGTGTCACACTGCCACACGCACACGGGCAGGGTAGCGCCGGGGCAATGCCCCTGGGCGGGAGGCAGGTGACACACGCGCAGGAAAAAGGAGGCTCCACCCCCTCCCTCCCACAGCCACCGCCCTGCCCACAGCCGCCCCGCCCCGTCCAGGCCCCGCCCTCGGGCGTACCTGCAGGTGGGGGTTTCCACACCTGACCAAGAGCTGGCCCTTCCCTGTACATCTGAAAGGAAGTTCGCCCAAAGGTCTCTCTCTGTTCCCACCCAAAAGGATGTGAAACAAAACATTATTCAGTCACATTTGTAACTGAACAGCGCTGTGGGCTTGACTCAAGGGGGCATCGGAGAGGTGTGGGACCTCTACAGTGGAGTTATGCAGTGGGGGACAGAGGCTGTGCTCAACGCCAAACACAACGAAGAAAAGGGGAGTTTGTAGCCAAGGGGCAGGATGGGGGTCCGCAGATGGAAAGTTACTATGTGGGGGCTGTGGCAAGAGGATTCTGGCTAAAGCCACCTAGCAGGACTCTGGCAGAAGGCAGGCCAGACATCATGGGGGAGGGGGGTGGCAGGGGCAGAGGAACCCCATCAGACATCAGGGGCGATCAGACATGGAGGGTGACGGTTCCTGGCTGAGCTGGCTCAGCGAGGTTCTTGCAGAGAACAGGACACTGCAGAGATAGACGAGGAGTCCGAAAGCCCACGCCTCTTTGAAAAAGAGCTCAAGTGAAGCCCGACCAGGGTTTGGTCAAAGAGAAAGTCTTTGTCGGGAGCCCTCTGTGTGGATATGCCCAGGGCCTCCCAGAGCTGGAAGGACCATCGTCCAGAGTCTGCAGAGAACTCTCTACCCACATCTGCAAGCACGTCGGTGTCCACACCTGCCTAAGACTGGAGGAGGCGCCCAGCTCACATCTGAAAGGGCGAGCTCATCTGACCCGGGAGCAGGACCTCTCTGCCACAGCGCCACTGTGGCGTGCGGCCCGGCGGCACCTCTCTGTGGCGGGGGTCAGGGTCCCCTCCCCACACTCCTCTCCCCTAACCTTGCCAAGGTGGAACAACCAGAAATGTCTCCAGACATTTCTAGACGTAACCTTGGGGCGCGTAGCCATCTCTGGTTGAAAGTCTGGTGGCCTGCAAGTCGCTGCCACGTTCCTCTTGTGGGGGTGGCATTGGAGGGGGGTGGAGATGGACAGGAGAGAAGCGGATTGGGGCTGAGGCCCCTGAGCCCCTGGAGGTTTGGGCAGTTGTACCGATAGGGGGTCCCCTGCTTCTTGGCTCTGAGATCCCGGCTGGAGAGAGCCCTCGCCTGGCCTCGGAGTTCTCAGCTGTAGAATGGATACAACCAGGCCTCACGGATCTTGCTAACAGATGACCCTGTTGAGTCATCTGGGCCCGTGGCAAGTGCCCAGTTAAAGATTTGACTGCTGCAGAGCAGAAGCCTGTTCTCTAGCGCTGAGGAGAAACAGGGAAGGGGAGAGAAGAGCACTCTTGGACATTAACCCCAAACAACCCTCCACCTTCACATCTGCCCGGTGTCCCCAGACTTGCTGACAAGGGACAGAAGTAATCCCCTGAGGCTTCCCTTCCTACCCTGGGCCCATCCAACTTCCTCTTCCCACTCTACCAAACCAAGTGCCCGTCATTCCGCCTTCTCCCAGCCTCCACCTTTCCTGTCCCAACTTCCTCTCTATGGAACCAGGGCCTCCTCTTTCCCAAGAAGTTACCCTACAACCACCCCACCCCATCCCTGCATGGGAGGCACGGAGGGACACTTGCTTCTCCATTCCTTTGTAGGTATCTGCTTTTGTCAATCTTGATACTTCACTCAGACTGGGAATCCCAGAAAAAAAAACCCTATAATTTTACCCCAAAACCTGGGGATTCCCTGTGGAGTGGAGGCTGTATCCACCCCAGCAGACAGGGAGCTCCCTGAGGACCAAGAGAGAAAGGAGGATGAGGCTGGTCTCTGTCTTCACACGTCTGCACAAAGCGTGGCTTCAGTTGTTGCTCTGATTTGTGCCAACACCTCTTAATGATATCACTCAGTCCAAAAGAGGAAGAACCAAAAAGTAAGGTATAGTCCACACACTGAAGATACAGCCTCCACCCTGCCAATCTATGCCAAGAGGCCACAGCCAGGGTGGGGGACCCCTGAGGCCCCCTGAACTGCCTTTTTGCCATTTTCTCATCTCATGCCCCGCCGGCTGTGCTGGTCAGGCTGTTCTCCAGAGACTAGAGAACGGGGGCGGAGGGGGGGGGGAGAGACGGGCTCTTCCCTCCCCCCACCTCCCCTCCAGCACAGGTTGTTCAACACGAGAAGTCAATAATAAACTGGCCGACCCAGTAATTCCACTTCTAAGCCTGTAAACCAAGATGCACACCTGAGTTGTTCTCAGCGACAGATGCGAAAGGTGCTGACTACGGCATTCTCTGCAATGCTCCCTCCACAATGAGAGGCCACATAAGTTAGGGGATGAGTTAAGCAAATTATTAACCATCCATCCATAATCATGTCTTCAAAGATCTGATGATATAAAAAACAAAACCCCTGGACATTAAGGGTAATAGCAATTTTGTAAAATATGGCAGTGGGGGACAGGGGGAAGTAAGGAAATTGGTGTGCACATGTATAAAAATCATCCGGAAAAGTAAATAGGAAAACAGGAGTAATGGCTAATTTTAGACAGTAGGGTCACTGGTAGTTATATTTTCTTGCATTTTTTTATGAAGATGAATGTAAGACAATATATTCAATAACCAAGATGGAACAGCCAATTTCCTTGAAAGACACAAGCTCATACAACTGGAAATAGTCCTATATCTATTAAAGAAAGTGAGTATGTAGATTAAAAACATTTTCATAAATAAACTCCAGATTCCAATGACTTCACTGGTAAATTTGACCAAATACTTAAGGAAATAATACCAGTTGTATTTGACTGCTAGAGCTACCATAGCAAACTACTATGGATTGAGTGGCTTAAATTTCTGAGAAACAGAAATTTATCTTCTCATAGCTCTGGAGGTTGAAGTCCAAAATCAAGGCATTGAGAGGACTGGTTTCTTTCTGAGGGTCTCTCTCCTTGACTTACAGATAGCCATTGAGAGGTCTGAGAAAATTGAAACTTAAAAGCTTAAGTTATGGGAAACTGAAACCTAACCAAGCTTAACCAGCTTGTTCCGCTTCTGTACAATTGCTTGGCGCGCCCATGTATTCCTGATCAATCATTATTGCCTGGCACATCCGTATATTCTTGATCAACCATTGTTGCTTGGCACATCCGTGTACTCCTGATCAATCATTGTTGCTTGGCACATCCGTGTATTCCTGATCAATCATTGTGATACCTGTACCCCCGGTTGTGGTCTGACCTAAAGGCAGGAACCAATCGAATACTGTTAAGTGTCCAACTTTAAACACCAACCAATCGCAGCTCTGTAACTGTGGAAAATTCCTCATTTCCCCATGAATTGTTTGTACCTGTCTATAAAAGGGGTGTAAAAACCTCTCTCAGGGCCTCTTGGCGTCACCGGCAACGGGGGCGCAGAGGTCCAGGTTCGAACCTGCAATAAATGACCCTTGCTGCTTAGCTTTGACTCTGGACTCTGGTGGTTTGTTTTTGGGGGTCTCTTAGACTCTGGGCATTTCATTTGGTGCATTGGCCGGGAAAGCCCCCCCCCAAACCCACTAGACCCCAAGTCAACGGGTCATTTCTGAGACCGATCGGTAAGTGAGCCGGCTCTGTCTGTGTCTGTGTCTGTTGTCTGTTCATTTCTGGCTCTCCCGCGCGGGATCTGTATCAGTGACTGACCTAGCCCTGGCGGACGCGCTATAGGGAAGTCAGTCGGGACCAGTAGGAAACGTCCTCTGGCTCCCGTCTGGGGCACTATTTTGGCCCATCAGAACTCTTTGTTCGGGTTACGGACACCCGTTCTGTATCTGTATCTGTATCTGGTCTCTTCTCCAAGGCACTTTCTGTTTGCCGCCGCGCTTGCGATTTAACTTGTCTCTTCTCCCCTGCAGGTATATCCAACTCGCTTCCGGAACAGAAACTAAGTTGGCCCATTTATTTTTTCCTATACAGGCTATGGGACAGAACCAGAGTACACCTCTCTCCCTTCTTCTAGCTAATTTCAAGGATGTCCGGGCTGGAAGAAGGGAGAGAGGCCATAACCTACGCCTGGACATCCGCCGGTCGAGACTCATCACTTTCTGCCGGTCTGAGTGGCCCACTTTCGGGGTGGGCTGGCCTACTGAGGGCACTTTTTGTTTGCCTATAGCTGCCAAGGTCAGGGCCACCCAGACCAGGTTCCCTACATCCCCGTCTGGCAAGATCTTGTTGAAAACCCTCCACCCTATCTTCCCCCTCCCCTTGCACCCCAGGCCCTGCCCGCAGCGGCCGCCCCACCTGTTGCCCCGCTGGTTGCCCCTCAAGGGGAGCCGGGGGGGGGGGCGGGAAGTGGCAGCTGTGCCAGAACCAGGGAGGCTACAGGCAGCAGCCGTGCCAAGCCCTATTGAAAATGAAAAACCAACCATGAAGGGCCAGCCGGCCAAACTTGCGGGTGCACCCAGCGTGAGCCAAGCTCTCGTCTCCCCCACTCCACTGTAGCCCTACCCCTGCGGGAAATAGGACCCCCGATGAAACGGGCAATCCCCGACTCCAGTATTGGTCCTTCCCCACCAGTGACCTATATAATTGAAAAACCCAAAATGCTCGGTTTTCTGATAACCCTAGAGATCTTATAGCCCTCCTAGAGAGCACAATGTTCACCCACCAGCCTACCTGGGATGACTGCCAACAGCTTTTGCGAATCCTGTTCACCATGGAAGAAAGGGAGAGAATTCAACTTGAAGCGCGGAAGCTGGTCCCCGAGGAAGATGGTCGACCCACTGTTAACCCTGACCTCATTAATGCAGCGTTTCCCCTGACTCGGCCTGATTGGGACTACAACGCGACAGAAGGTAGGGGACGACTGCTCATTTATCGCCAGACTCTAATGGCGGGTCTCCGGGCTGCAGCACGCAAGCCCACCAATTTGGCCAAGGTGTACTCGGTAATACAAGGTAAGACAGAGAGCCCTGCCAACTTTTTAGAAAGATTAATGGAAGCCTTTAGGCAGTACACTCCCATGGACCCTGAGGCCCCTGAAAATCTGTCTTTTGTAAACCAGGCTGCCCCTGATATCAAAAAGAAACTCCAAAAATTAGAGGATTTAGGAGGAAAACAGATCCAGGATTTACTCCGCATTGCTCAGCAGGTCTATAATAATCGGGATGCTCCAGAGGATAAGCAGAAAACTCGCCCCCCTAGGCGCCCCCTAGACAAAGACCAATGCGCCTACTGTAAAGAAAAAGGACATTGGATTCATGACTCTTCCAAAAAGAAGCAACTGCGCTCAGGGTCAGAGCAATGGCCAAACCCCTTTACGCAGTCTCTAAAAACCAACCATCATTTGAATGGTCTGCGGAAGCTGAGCAGGCATTCCAACAGATAAAGAGAGCTCTCCTATCGGCCCCAGCTCTAGGACTGCCCGATATCTCTAAGCCCTTCCACTTATATGTGGATGAGCATAAAGGCATAGCCAAGACAGTGCTAACCCAGCATCTAGGTCCGTGGCCCAGACCAGTGGCCTATCTCTCGAAGAAAAAAAAAACTGGACCCTGTAGCCGCAGGATGGCCCCCTTGTCTCCGGATAATAGCGGCTACAGCCCTAATGGTTAAAGACGCCGATAAGCTGTCCCTGGGTCAAGAGTTACATGTCACCACACCCCATGCCATCGAAGGAGTACTCAAGCAGCCCCCCGATAGGTGGATGAGCAATGCTCGGATGGTCCACTATCAGGGACTCCTGTTAAATCCCTTGCGGACCACATACACCCCTCCCCGAACTCTAAACCCGGCCTCGCTGCTACCCGACCCTGACCTGGACTCTCCGCTCCATGACGGTGCCGACATCCTAGCGCAGATCCATGGAACAAGGGAAGACCTACAGGACTGGCCGTTACCTGATGCTGAGGTCACCTGGTTTACTGACAGAAGCAGCTTCGTCCATCAAGGACAGAGGTATGCGGTATGCGAGGGCAGCAGTGACATATGAGACTGAAGTGATATGGGCAGAGGCTCTGCCCACAGGGACTTCTGCCCAAAGGGCAGAACTAATTGCATTGACCCAAGCATTAAGAATGGGGCGGGACCGCAAAGTGACTGTATATACAGACAGCCGGTATGCCTTTGCCACGGCCCATATACATGGGGCAATATACCGTGAGAGGGGACTACTCACTGCTAAAGGCAAAAACATCAAAAATAAAGATAAAATTCTGGCCCTATTGGCCGCTATTTGGGCCCCTAAAAAACTGGCTATAGTACATTGCCCGGGTCACCAAAAAAAAATAACTGATCCAATCTCTCGAGGAAATAACCTAACTGACCAAACTGCACGCCAGGTAGCACAAAAACCCATCCAAGTAATACCTGCGCAGCTACCAGACCCAGGGCCCCGAGATTTACCCCCATAGCCTGAATATTCAGAAGATGATCTTATCTGGATGCGCGAGTTCCCCATGACCCAAGTTACAAACGGATGGTGGAGGGACTCCAGAGACCGCCTTATCCTTCCCGAAAAATTGGGCCACGCAATCCTGATAAAAATACTCCAGAACGCACACCCACACGCCACAGCCCAAGGCCACCGAAAAAGAGGAACCATACCAGGAGCCCACTGGGAAGTGGACTTCACCGAGGTAAAGCCCGGCAAATATGGCTATAAATACTTACTAGTGTTCGTAGACACTTTTTCAGGATGGACTGAAGCCTTTCCAACCAAGAAGAAAACGGCGCAGATAGTAGCCAAAAAGATCCTAGAAAAAATCCTGCCCAGGTATGGTTTTCCAGTCATGATAGGGTCAGACAAAGGACCTGCATTTGTCTCTAAGGTAAGTCAGGGATTGGCTTCCGTACGTGGGGCAGATTAGAAATTACATTGTGCCTACTGGCCCCAAAGCTCAGGACAAGTAGGAAAAATAAATAAAACATTAAAAGAGACCCTTATTAAATTGACTATGGAGACTGGCGCTAATTGGGTAGAGTTACTCCCCTACGCTCTGTACAGGGTTCGCAACTCCCCATACAAGTTGGGCCTTACACCCTATGAAATCATGTTTGGCCGACCCACACCTATCATACCTACCTCATCATACCTACCTCATTCAATTAGACCAAGATAACAGCCTCTTGTCTTTTCTCAGGGCTCTACAGCGGGTTCATGAGGCCGTGTGGCCTAAACTAAAAGAACTATATGAGACGGGGCCCCCACCCACTCCTCATCAGTATCGTCCAGGAGACTGGGTCCTCGTCAAGCGACACCGGCAGGAGAACCTTGAACCCAGGTAAAAAGGACCTTACCAAATCATCCTGACGACTCCCACCGCCATCAAGGTAGATAACCTCCCCACCTGGATTCACCACACCCACGTGAAGCCTGTCGACCCGCTATCTGACCTCGTGGGACACACTGATAAAAATACTACTTGGACTGTAGACTGGAGTAAGAAAAACCCCCTCAAACTAACCTTGCGCTGTGCCTCCCCTAGACATGTTCAGGATAGTAACCCTTGTCCTACTAGCCCTCAACCTCAACCTCCTGGAGGGAGGACTAAATGCCCCCGTTGACAAACAGAAGTTGTATGAAGTTCTGTACGGAAGGCCCTGTGATTGCAGAGGTGGCGTAGTTAGAACCCTTACCCTGCCACATGGTAAAAGACTAATAGCCGGCTCTATAGGAAGGAGTGGTCACTATCAGCGAAGATACACTCAAACCCAAGACTGTGGGACCACAATTGCTCACTTAACCCAGACCTATGACATCACAGGACCCCCAAAACAGCAGTGGTTATGTGTTAACAAACCTAAGCCCCTGCCCCCCACAGCAGAATGCCCTTGCTCTACTTTCCAGGAGTCGATGCATAGCTCTTGTTATGACTCCTATCAGCAATGTATAGGGCCAGACAACTCCACTACCTACTTTACAGCTATCCTACAGAGTAACAGGGCAGCAAAAGCTAGTGATAATAATACGCAACTTCAAGCCGGCTGCCGTGGCTCAGTTGGAGCCGCCGTCTGCTGGAACCCCCATGCCCATCCCTAGTTTAAACTTTGCAACTGGCAGGTCCAAACGAGCTGTGGTTGTTATCCCCCTCCTGACAAGCCTAGGAATTACAGGTGCATTAACTATCGGGACAGCAGGATTAGGAGTCTCCATACACTCCTATCTGCGACTCTCTCGGCAACTAATTAACGATGTCGAGGCCTTGTCAGGGACAATCCAGGATCTGCAAGATCAGCTAAATTCCCTAGCAGAAGTGGTGTTACAAAATAGAAGAGGGTTAGATCTGCTAACCGCAGAACAAGGCGGCATCTGCTTAGCCCTACGAAAAAAATGTTGCTTTTATGCCAATAAATCAGGAATAGTTCGGACCAAAATTAAACAGCTCCAAGAGGATCTCGCACACCGAACAAAATAATAAACTTTATCAGGGACAGACTAAACACCATTCAGGTTATGGTCCTTAGACCACAGTATCAGCTCCTAGACATGGAAAGCGAGCTTGATTAGATAACACTGTAGGACCCAAGATTGGGTCCTCAGGTACTTGAGAAAGGGGAGAATGAGAGGCCTGAGAAAATTGAAACTTAAAAGCTTAAGTTATGGGAAACTGAAACCTAACCAAGCTTAACCAGCTTGTTCCGCTTCTGTACAATTGCTTGGCGCGCCCATGTATTCCTGATCAATCATTATTGCCTGGCACATCCGTATATTCTTGATCAACCATTGTTGCTTGGCACATCCGTGTATTCCTGATCAATCATGGTGATACCCGTACCCCCGGTTGTGGTCTGACCTAAAGGCAGGAACCAATCGAATACTGTTAAGTGTCCAACTTTAAACACCAACCAATCGCAGCTCTGTAACTGTGGAAAATTCCTCATTTCCCCATGAATTGTTTGTACCTGTCTATAAAAGGGGTGTAAAAACCTCTCTCAGGGCCTCTTGGCGTCACCGGCAACGGGGGCGCAGAGGTCCAGGTTCGAACCTGCAATAAATGACCCTTGCTGCTTAGCTTTGACTCTGGACTCTGGTGGTTTGTTTTTGGGGGTCTCTTAGACTCTGGGCATTTCACCATCTTCTTTCTGGGCCCTCACAAGGTCTTTCCTCTCTACATGTACATCCCTCTGGTCTCTTTGTGTGTCCAAATTTCCTCTTCATACAAAGATGCCAGTCCAGTTGGATTAGGGACCACCCTAATGATCTCATCTTAACTTAATCACCCCTTTAAAGTCGTATCTCCAAATACAGCCCCCTTCTAAGATACTGGGGGTTAGCTTCAACATATGAATGGGAGGACACAATTCAGCTCATAACACCAATTATTAATAAATTCTTCCAGAAAATTAGAGTGGAGGAAATGCTTCTACTTAACTCACCATTATTCTGATATCAGAACCAGATAAAGACATTACAAGAAAATAAAACTACAGATTAATATCCTTCATGAACATAGATGCAGAAACTCTTAACAAAATGTTACATAAGATTGTAAACAACCGAGGCTCCCAAGAATGTGACGCAGTATTTCTTTACGTTTGTTTGAAAGAGATACTCTAAAATGTGCGAGATCCTCCAAATATTGAGGAAACTATGGGCAAGAAGATGGAGGTAGCAGAAAAGGGTGTCTGCAGCGGTCAATAACTGTTATGGGGACTCAGTAGCAACAATGAGAAAAAAAATTTTTTAAGTTTATTTATTTATTTTTGGAAGAGACAGAGAGAATGTGAGCAGGGGAAGGGCAGGGAGAAAGAGAGAGAGAGGGAGGGAGAATCCCAAACAGGCTCTGCAGTCAATGCACAGAGCCCAATGCAGGGTTTGAACTCACAAAACCATGAGATCATGACCTGAACCAGAATTAAGAGTTGGATGCTCAACCGACTGAACCACCCAGGCGCCTCAACAGTGAGAAATTTCTTGATACAAAGGGAAGAATATAGCAGGAACAAAACTACACATTAATACCAGTTGTAATCAAGTTTAAACATGCTAATGAAAGGGCACCTGGGTGACTCAGTTGGCTCAGTCGGTTAAGCGGTTAAGCATCCAACTTCGGCTCAGGCCATGATCTCCTGGTTCATGGGTTCAAGCCCCGCTTCGGGCTCTGTGCTGACAGCTCAGAGCCTGGGGCCTGCTTCAGATTCTTTGTCTCCCTCTCTTTCTGCCCCACTCACACTCTGTCTCTCTCTCTCAAAAATGAATAAACATTAAAAAAAATTTTTTAACATGCTAATGAAAAAGAAAAAAATGTTAGCTAAGAGTCTAACATTATAAAAAAGGAAAATATAGCATGAGCAAGTGGGGTTTATCCCAGAAATGAAATGTTGATTTTACATTAAAAATCAATGTAGTAGACCATATTAACAGACCAAAGAAGGAAAACTATATGATCTTTTTTTTCAATTTTTTAAAATGTTTTTTTATTTATTATTTTTGAAGGAGAGGGAGAGACAGAGCATGAATCGGGGAGGAGCAGAGAGAGAGGGAGACACAGAATTTGAAGCAGGCTCCAGGCTCTATGCTGGCAGCACAGAGCCTGACACGGGGCTCGAACCCATGAACCACAAGATCATGACCTGAGCCAAAGTCAGACACTCAACCAACTGAGCCACCCAAGTGCCCCTATGATCTTCTTAATAAATGCAAAGAAATTGCCCATTTGACAAAATCTGACATCCATTCCTGATTAAAAAAAAAAAACAAAAAAACAGTCAGCAAACTGAAATAGAAGAGAAATTTGTTAACTTGAAAGAGAGCATCTACAAAAACCTTGCAGCTAACATCATAATTAATAGTGAATAACTGCTTTTCCCCCTAAGATTAGGAACAAAGCAAGGATATCTACTGTTACCGCTTCTACTCAACCGTGTACTGGTGATTTTAGCCAGGCAAGAAAACAAATAAAAGGCATTCATATTGGAAAGGAAGAAGTAAGATTGTCTCTACTGGCATAAACATCGTCATCCATGTAAAAAATACTATAGAATTTTCAAAAAGCTACTAAAACTAATAAATGAGTTCAGCAGGTTACATAATAGAACATGAAAATATAAGAAAATTAATTGTACTTCTATATATTAACAATAAATAACTGGAAATTAAAAAAAACATTTATGATAATATCCCCAAATATGAAATATTTAGGAATAATTTTGACAAAATATATGGAAGACATGTATACAGAAAATGGTAAAACAATGTTCAGGGAAATCAAGGAAGACCAAAGTAAATGCAGGGATATATCATGTTCATGAACCAGAAGTTTGCATGTTATTAAAGATGTTGGTTCTCCCCATTTGCTCTATAGAGTCAATACACTCCCAATTAAAATCCTATAGACTTTTCTTATAGAAATTGACATGCTGTGGGGCACCTGGATAGCTCAGTCAGTTAAGCCTCTGACTTCGGCTCACATCATGATCTCATGTTGGTTCGAGCCCTGCATCAGGCTTTGTGCCAACAGCTCAGAGCCTGTAGCTTACTTCAGATTCTGTGCCTTCTCTCTCTCTGCCCATCCCTCTCTCATACTCTATCTCAAAATAAACATTTAAAAAAATTTTTTAAAAAGCAATTGATAGGCTGATCCTAAAATTCATATGGAAATGAAAAAACACCTAGAATATCAAATCAACTTCAAAAAGAAGAACAAATTTGCTGGACTTACATTATCTGATTTTAAGGCTTATAGCATTACTATAATCAAGACAGTGTGCAGTGGTATAAAGATAGACAAGGAGACCAATGGAACAAAACAGATGATCCAGAATTAGACCTACATATTTATGGAAATTTTATTTTTGACAAAGATGAAAAGGTAATTCCATGGAGGAAGAATAGATTTTCAACAATGATGCTAGAACAATTGACTATCAATGAGAGAAAGAAAGAAAGAAAGAAAGAAGAAAGGAAGGAAGGAAAAGAGGGAGAGTGGGAGGAAGAGAGGGAGGGAGAAGTAAAGAGAAAGGAAAAAAAAAAGACCTTCCATCGATACCTCTCATCATATACAAAAACTTATTGGAATGGATCATAGCCCAATGAGGTGCCAAGACAATTCAATAAGGAAATTCTTCTGCAGATGGTGCTGAGACAACTGGATATCCACATGCAAAAGAATGGAGTTGGGTCCTTTCCTCACACCATACACAGAAGTTAACTCCAAATGGATGATAGATTCTAAAAAGAATGGTTAAAACTATAAAACTCCTTAGAAGAAAACATAGGATTAAACCTTTGTGACTTCGGGTTATGTGGTGTTGTTTTAGATATTACAGCAAAAGCACAAGTGAAAAAAAAAAAAGATAAACTGAACTTAATTAACATTTAAAACTTTTTCCTGCAAACCATACCACAAAGAAGTAAAAGGACAACCCAAAGAATGGGAGAAAATATGTGCACATCATATGTCTAATAAGGGACTTGTGTCCAGAATATATAAAGAACTCTTACAACTCAACAATAAAAAGATAACAGCCAAATTTGAAAACAGGCAAAGGATTTGAGTAGACATTTCTCCAGGGAAGATTAATAAACGGCCAATTATCCCATGAAAAGATGCTCAACATCATTAGTCAGTAGGGAAATGCAAATAAAACCCAGAATGTGACACTATTTCATGTCCACTAAGATGGCTATAATTAAAAAGACAAAGGGGCACCTGGGTGGCTCAGTTCTGCTCTTGATTTCGGCTCAGGTCGTGATCTCACAGGTTCATGGACGGAGCCCTTAGAGCAGGGAGCCTGCTTGGGATTCTCTCTCTCCCTCCCTTTCCCTCTGCTCCTCCCCCACTCACTCATTCACTCTCACTCGCTCTCAAAATAAATAGACAAACGTAAAAAAAAAAAGACAAATAAAATGCATTGTTGAGGGTGTAGAGAAATTGGAACCCACTACATTGCTTGTGGGAATGTGAAACCGTGCAGCTACTTTGGGAAATTCTTTGGAAGTTCCTCAGAGTACTAAAACATGGAGTTACCATGTGACCAAGCAGTCCCATTCCTTGGTATATACCCAGGAGAGATGACAACATACACCCACACACACAAATTGCACACAGATGTTCACAGCAGCATTGTCTGTAATAACCAAAGAGTAGAAAAAAAACCCAAATGTCCGTCGGCTGATGTACAGACACATAAAATGTGGCATGTCTATATTATGGAATATTATTCAGCAGTTAAAAGGAGTAAAATATTGACCCATGTTATAACATGGATGAACCTTGAAAACATGATGTGAAATTAAAGAAGCCAGTTACAAAAGGCCACATATGATATGATTCCAGTTACACGAAATGCCCAGAATAGGCCAATCTATAGAGACAGAAAGTAGATTAGTGTCTGCCTAGGGCTGGGGGGAGGGAGTGTGTGACAGGGTGGGTTGGGGAGTGACTGCAAAGGAGAAGGACTTCTTTGGAGGGTGTGGAAAATTAGGTGGCAGTGATGGCTGCATAACTGTGAATATACAAAAAAAAAAAAACCCACATTGAATTATACATTTGAAATAAATGAATGGTATGGTATGCAAATTATATTTCAATAAAGCTATTTTTTTAGTGGATCATATTATTCAGCTTTTAAAAAGGGAAGGAAATTCTGATACATGCCATCTGGATAAACCTTGAGGACATGATGTTAGGTAAAATGAGACAGTCCTAAAAAGGACAAATACTGTATGATTCTACTTATACGGGGTACCTAGAGTAGTCAGATTCATAGAGACAGAGAGCAGGATGTTAGGGGCCAGGGACTGGGAAGACGAAGGGACAGGGAGTTCAAAAATGGTATGAGGATAGTAAATGTTAGTTTTGTATATTTTACCAAAATTTAAAAAATAAATATTAAAAAAAAATGCATCATAGACCTAGTTGTAAAACTTAAGCTTCTAAAATTGCTAGAAGAACATACAGGAGAAAATCTTTGTGTCAGATAAGTCAGAGTTCTTAGTACAGCACAAAAAAAAAGCACAATACATAGGAGAAAAACGATAAATTGAACTTCATGAAAATTAAATTTCTGCTTTTTAAAAGAGTTAAGATAATGCAAAGACAAATCACAGACCAGAAGTAAATATTTGCAAATATCTGATAAGGGACTTGTATCCAAAATATGTAAAGAGCTCTCAAAACTCAATAATAATACAATTTTTTTTAATGAGTAGAAGATTTGTACAGACTTCACCAAGGAAGATATTGGTTGACAAATTAGCATATAGAAAAGGTGCTCAGTGGGGGGCCTGGGTGGCTCAGTTGGTTGAGCATCTGACTTTGGCTCAGGTCATGATCTCATGCTTAGTGAGTTCAAGCCCCATATGGGCTCTGTGCTAACAGCTTGGAGCCTGGAGTCTGCTTCCGATTCAGTGTGTGTGTGTCTCTTTCTCTCTGCCTCTACCCCGCTCATACTTTGTGTTTCTCTGTCTCTTTCAAAAATATAGAAACATTAAGAAAAATTTTTTAAAAACTCGCTGAACTTGAAACATTTTATTAGTACATTTTGTTTTATGTAAATCGTACCTCGGTAAAGTTGATTTGAAGAGAAACAAAAGACGTTTATGAGAAAAACATATTGCTTCTACTTTTAGAATAAAAATGTTTATATATACATATCTGTAATGATTGGTTTGCCAAATCATTCCTAATCATTAAGCAGTTGACTGTGGAGTGAGGTGTCGAAGGGCATTGTTCCCATTTTATGGAGGCGGAAACGGAGGCCGGGAGCTGCAAAGCCTTGTGTCTCAGCCTGGTGAGTCACGGAAGGCCTGTCTACAGACAGCGTCCCCCAGGACCAGGCCAGTCCCTCACATCGGATCCCTGTACTGCAAGCATGGTGTGTGTGAACACTGTGGGAGGCAAGCAGAAGAAAGAGGGCAGCTGCTCACCTCCTCCAGGGAGCCTGCCTGTGCACCTATTATTTTCTCTGGGCTCTCTCTCTCTCTCTCTCTTTTAAATTTATTTATTTATTTTGAGAGAGAGAGAGAAGGTGCGAGTCAGAGAGGGGCAAAGAGAGAGAATTCGAGAGAATTCCAAGCAGGCTCCGCACAGAGCCCGACCCAGGGCTTGAACCCACGAGCCGTGAGATCATGACCTGAGCTGAAGTCAGATGCTTAACCGACTGAGCCACCCAGGCGCCCCTCTCTGGGCCCTCCTAACACCTGTGTTATTTTGCTCAGGCTGCCGTAGCAAAGTACCACAGGCTGGGTGACTTAAACAACACACATTTATTTTCTCACACTTCTGGAGGCTGGACATTGCAGATCAAGAGGTCAGCAGGGTGGTTTCCTTCTCAGGCCCTTCCTCTCGGCTTGCGGATGGCTGTCTTCTCCTTATGTCCTCACGTGGTTGTCCCTCTCTACCTGTCTATGTCCCAAGCTTCTCTTGTAAGGACGCAAGTCATACTGGATTAGGACCCACCCGAATGATTTCGTGTTAACTGAATTACACCTTTAAAGACTCTTTCTCCAAATATGAGGACATTCTGAGGTACTGGGGGCTAGGGTTTCAACATATAAGTTGGGGGAGGGGGTACATAATTCAGCCCGTAACAACACCCATTGTCCACATGGCCCACGGCTAGAGCCCATCAAGAAAAACCAGCCTTGGGGGTGACACCGGGTCTGGTCAGTCCTCTGCTTGAGAAGTGGTTTGACCTTTTGAAGCACCACTAACTCCCTCTGTAAGCGGGGCAAATATTACCAGCTTATAAATTGTGCTTTGAGGAGGGAGTGAGAGCAGAGACTTTGCGCAAGAGAGAGTGGTGTTATTTCCCACGGAGTGAATGGTGTATCCCTTTCACCAGGTCTCAAGGAGGCTGTGGGCCCCTGGCAGGTCATCTTAACGGTAAGAAATGGCTCTGGCTTGTTTTCCGGTCTGTGTAAGTCAGAACCTCCATGAGCCCCCACTTCCCAGATAAAGCCTTGCTGTTAATTCTGGGAGTCTCTGTAGGAGCCTTGGGAGCCCCGGGATTTTCCTAGTCTCCTCTGCTCCCCCATGTGACCGCCACGGCTGTTCGTGGAGGCCTCAGCACCCCAAAGCTGCAGGCTCTCGGATGCCCGGAGGGGCCGCCCTGCCTTCCAGCCTCAGGGCCACACTGTGCCCTGTTCAGAGCAGGGGCCACGCCTCCAGCCCCAAACTGTACCGTGTTTCTCCCCTGTGTCCCCTGTGCCCTGCCCGGGGACCGTAGCCTATGCCTGGAGTTTCCACATGGTCCTCTCCACGGGGCTTTGGCAAAATCCACCCTACATATATCTTGGTGTCCACAGTCATCGCCCCGTTCCAACTCTTCAGGCGGATCAACCCACCTCCCTGCAAATCAACTCATGCAGATTCGTGTGAGGCCCCCACGCCCGCCCGCCAGATGGGGGTCGCCCTCCAGGGGTCTACACAGCCTGGGTTCCAACCAGCTCAAAAGTGGCTGGTTGCTCTAGGCACATCATAAGTCCCTAGCGGGGACCTGCCTCACTCCTTCCTGTCTGCACACTACCCAGCGCGCTGGGCCTGCTGGTGGCTGGCACATAGTAGGTGTTCAGCAAATGCCTGTTGTGTGGAATCGTTTGCTGGCTTCCTGTGGGATTTCTTGGAAGTGTGGCATTTGCCTCCCATAAGCTAATGTTAATAACAACACTAACTACCACTATCGAGTGCTTAGAGTGTGCGAGCCAAGCACTGCACATACGCCCCATGTCTGGGAATCCTCACTAAAACCCCGATGAGGGGCATTCTCATTTTCCTCATTCTCATTAACAGATGAGGAAGCAGATGGGATGTCTGGATCCACAGCAGGCCTGACTGACCCCGGTTCTTTCTGAACACCCAGACTCTGCCGCCTCCCAGCCTGATTGTGGCCCTTGAGGAAGTCAGCAGGTGCTGGGCCCAGTCTGAGAACGGAGGAACCTTCCAGCAATGACCACCACAAAGCTTGCTGGCTGTGGGGATTTTGAGTGATTCTGAAAGTACATTCTGCGGCCACTAGTCCGAGTGTAGGTCACTCTGAAGGAACTGAGAGGCCAAAGTGGAAATCCCCCTCCCGTGTGTCACCAACTCTACATCATTTAGAGACAAGAGACTCTGGGCCTGAGTCGTGTGGGGAGGTCAGTTTGCCTAGCCCCTCGCTTTGGTCAGAAGTTTAGACTCTTTCCTCCTGGGAAGAGGGGGCACTTGGTGCCATACATTTACTAATCACCAACTGTGTGCCTGCGACCCCCATCGTTCCATTTGTACTCATGACAGCAAGCCGGCAGGGGATGCGTCATTGGCCCCATTTTTCAGATTTGAAACCTGAGGCTCAGAGAGGTAAAGTAGTGGAATCAAGGTAATGCCATTGCTGAGACAGAATTTGAAGCCACGTCTGGCTGATACAAAGCTGGGGTTTTCTTTCTTTCTTTTTTTTTTAATTTTTTTTAACATTTATTTATTTTTGAGACAGAGACACACAGAGCATGAACAGGGGAGGGGCGGAGAGAGAGAGAGACAGAGAATCCTAAACAGGCTCCAGGCTCTGAGCTGTCAGCACAGAGCCCGATGCGGGGCTCGAACTCACGGACCGTGAGATCATGACCTGAGCCGAAGTCAGACGCCCAACCAACTGAGCCACCCAGGCGCCCCGCTGGGGTTTTCTTTCTACTACACAACCTCAGCCCATAATCTGGACAATACCTGATAATCTAGAAGATATTGGATAATCTAGAAGAATATCAGATAATCCAGAAGATAGCTGATACTCTAGAAGATACCTGATGATCTGGAAGATATCAAACAATCTAGAAGAATATTGGATAATCTAGAAGGTAGCTGATAATATAGGAGGTAGCTGATAATCTAGAAGGTATCTGATAGTCTAAAAGATACCTGATAATCTAGAATATCAGATAATCTAGAAGAATCCTGGATAATCTAGAAGATACCGGATTATCTAGAAGATACCTGATGTACTCCCTGCTGAAGTTTGAGGCCATTTAATTTTATCACCATCATCATCATCATCATCTCTCAAATATATTGAAGCATAACATATATACAGGGAAATACACACATCGAAAGTGGAGAGCTGTTGAATGAATGTTCACAATGTGACCACACCAATATAACCCACACCCAGCCAAAGGAACAGCATAAGCACGACCCTCAGCCCTCTTGGGAGTGGCTCCCAGTCTCCACGCCCCTCAGTCCTGGCTGGTGAAAATGGTCACTCTCCCATGAAGGAAGCTCGGTCTCTCCCTCCCTTCTCACCCCCTGCCTGCGCAGAGTATCAGAGCCTCTGGGGAAGCCAGCTTTGCTACTTCAGCCTCTGCCTGCAAACCTTCGGGGACTCTGAGCTTCCTCATATCCTGTGCAGGTCCCCATGCGTGGGATCCAGGCCACAGGACCGTCCCAGTGAATGGGGCTTTGCAGGGAGGGACGGGTAGGGGAGGACTCTATCACTGGCTGGAAGGACACGCTCTACCCCACAGGGGTACCTCTTAGGAGATGGGGGTCCACTTTCTTCTCTTCTGCAGGGAGGTTGAGGCATCAGGTTTCCAGGCTCTGCTAGTCATTTCCACCTCCATCTGTATTCAGAGGGCAAGAAAGTATGGCCGAGCCCCTCGGCGCAATGACTCATCTGTACCATGGGGGTCAGGGCAGGACCTGCCTTACATTACCATGTGTGAACCACTTAGAGCAGTGCCCGGCACAGAGTAAATGTGGCTCTGGCAGATCCGTGTTCAAACCCAAATTCTACCGCGTACCTGCTATGCGACCCTGGGCAAGTTTCTATCCTCTCTGAGCCCCCACTTTCTGCACCTGTAAAATGGGAGTAGCAGGGCGGCACCTGGGCGGCTCAGTCGGTTAAGCGTCTGATTCTTGATTTTGGCTCAGGTCCTGATCTCGTGGTTTATGGGATTGAGACCCGAGCTGGGCTCTGCGCTGGCAGTAAGGAGCCTGCTTGGGATTCTCTGTCTCTCCCTCCCTGTCTCTCTTTCTCTGTCCCTCCCTGCCTCAAAATAAACATTTTAAAAAATAAATAAAATGGAAGTAAAAGTATCTTCTTCATAGTGTGGTTGTGAAAATTAAGGGAGATGACAACCCAGTGTCTAGGTTGGTACAGGCTTAGCCAGGGGTAACTATTCCTAACAGAAACTGCCCTCCAGCATCTAAGCCCCTTGTGCTCCTTTGCACCCTCCACCTGGAGATCTCGATGGATTGTGGCCTAACATCAAATGTTTTTCTTGCCATTTCCAGGCAAGTAAAAAAGCACACAGGCTCGCTGACGAGTCCCAAAGAGTGACCAGGCCTAACGGGAACTCCTATGTGCTGCTGGAAGCAGAGATAAGAGAGGTTCTAAATTCCTACAGACCTCACAGAGTGGAAGAGGCTTGAAACCTTTCTCTGTTGCAACCCAGCAATTTCACCTCTGGACATCTATTTTCAAGAAACCGCTCTTTAAACATAGACGAGGCTTTATCATCCCAGTGTTATCTATAATAATGAGCAGGGATGACCCAGAAGTCACCATCAGCAAAAAAACAATCGATAGAAACAGCCCCAGAAATGACCCAAGTGATAGAATTAGTAGAGAAAGCCATTAAAACACGATAACTATATTCTGTGTGTTTAAGATAGAAGAAAGCTTGGGGCGCCTGGGTGGCTCAGTCGGTTAAGCGTCCGGCTTCAGCTCAGGTCACGATCTCACGGTCTGTGAGTTCGAGCCCTGCGTCGGGGTCTGTGCTGACAACTCGGAGCCTGGAGCCTGCTACGGATTCTGTGTCTCCCTCTCTCTCTGCTCCTCCCTGCTCATGCTCTGTCTCTCTCTGTCTCAAAAATAAATAAAAACATTAAAAAAAAAAGATAGAAGAAAGCTTGAGCAGGGTAAAGAGAAACATAGGAGATATTTTTTTAAAAACCCAAATTCCTAGAGAAAAAAAAAACCCACTCCTATGGAAGGAACAGTAGATAGGACTACGGCAGGTTTGACAATACAGATGGAAAGTCTAGATATTTTCTCGTCCTCCTAAGCAGGGATGGTGCCAGTGAAGACGATGATGGTGGGAATAACCATACCTACCGTCTGTTAATCTCTAGCTACAGACCAAGTCCTGTTCGCCCGCCATGTTGTTTAAAAATCCCCGCGACAGGCCTACGAAGTGGGGACTGTCATCGCCCCATTTACACATGAGGAAGCTGAAGACACGATGTTGAGCAACTTGCTCTAAGCAAAGAAGCAGCGGGAGCACCAGGGAGGCCAGCCTTAGCCCGGGAGGTCTGGGTTTGGACACCACCTCCCACCCTCTCCTCCTCCACGGAATGCAACACGGCCCTCACTGGGGTCGCTGTGGTGGCTTTCTTTCCGTGGGTGGGACTTGGTACAGTGTGCTGAATGCATGCGGCCTCTAAACCCCACAGCAGTCAGAAGGGGGAGGGACTCTCGTCCCCATATTGTCCTTATCTGCAAATGAGGAAGGCAAGGCCCATGGAGGGGGAGTGATTGGCCCAGGGTCCCACAGCTAGTAAGAGAAGGAGCCAGAGTTTGAAGCAGGTCCTCTGGCCCCAAGCCTAGCCTTTCAGGTGTGCCCTGGGGCCTCAGGAGGCGTCTGGGACAGCCAGTTTTGAGGCCTTTTCATTGCATCAATAGCGTCTCTTCTCTCCTGTTAGGGAAAAACCTTCTGGAATCAACAAAGGGCCTGTGGTCCTGGCTACTTTTGCTCCTGCCCAAATGATAACCAGATCAGGGGAAGCTGGGGCTCAGGGAGGTACCCACATGGCCCATCAGGAGCCCAGATCCGGAAGCCTGTACAGTGAGATCCCACCTTGGGAAGAGTGTAAGGGAACGACCATTGCAACATGCATGAGGGAGGCATGTCAACAAATATGCCAGAGACGTACATAGCTTGCTTGCTGGCTAATTAGTTGCGTGCAGATTGTTTTCTCCCAGACGAGGTGGTCAGTTGGTGACTGAGTCAAGGAACAAAGGAAAAAGTAGAGTTGAGAGAAAGAACTCTCAGCAGTGACTCTTGCTGGCACACTTTTTTGGGTGAACTGGTAGCAAAGAAGTCCATCTGTGCTCTGTGTCCTCGGACAGCCACCCAACGGGCATGGGAGAAGACCGATTTTTGCCACCATTGGACCCTCCCTTAAGTCTTGAAAGGTTACCAGTGGAGCGTTTGTGGGAGACCGTCTCTATAATGCCTGTGTGTCCTGTCACCAAAACCTCCACCCTACTTAGGCTGGGTCCACACCATCTGCCTCAGTAGGATTCTCATACACCAACGGGGGCAGATGTGCACAGTGAGCTGTCAACACACATCAGTTGCCTTCAAATCGTGCGTGTGCTTTGGCTCTAGAGTTCACTTAAGGAATAGGTCGTACAGAAAGGATTCTGAACACAAACTGAGATTTAGCCTCAAGGATTTCTTTCACTGTACCACTACTGTATGGACTAGAATAATAAAAAATTGATTGGAAGCAACCTATATGCCCATCAAAAGGGGACTCGTTAAGTAAGCAGCATAGATGTATAAAAGAATGCGAGGTCGTCTTGCAAACTGTTACTGCAGAAAAATACTTAATGACATAGAAATATGTTCAAGTTATAGGGGTAAGTGAAAAGACAGACTACAAAGTATTACTTGTAACATTTTTCTAATTTGGTCAGTGAAAAGTGTGGAAAAGTGCATACAGCTATAGAACCAGAAGAGTATACGCCAGAATGTTAAGGGTGGAAACAACCCAAGTCCCTCTCTGTGGATGAATAGATAAGGAAGATGTGGCGTATATGTTAAAATGGAATATTATTTAGCCACAAACAGGACATGCCTCCATTTGTGACAACACAGATGGACATTATGCTAAGTGAGAGAAGTCAAAGACAAATACTGTATAATCTCACTTATAGGGGGAGTTTAAAAAAGCCAAACTCATAAAAACAGTAAAATGGTGGTCACCAGGGGACAGAGAAGAGTGGAAATAGGACAGATATTGTTTACAGGTCCTGGGGATTTAATGCACAGTCTAGCGAATACAGACAACAATATTGCATTGTAAATATCAAACTTGCTAAGACATTAGACCTTCATTCCAGCCACTAAAAAGAAATCACAGTTGTGTGATGTGCTCGATAGAGGTACTAATTATGGCCACACTGGCAGTCGTAGTGTAATATATAAGTGTATCAACTCAACATGTTGCACACCTTCAATTTACACGATGATTTACGTCAAATGTATTTCAATCCAAAAAAGTGAATGGTGCCTAATGGATTCATAAATGACTTAAAAATTTTTTATTTTCTTTGATTTTCAAACCTCCTACACTGAACGTGTTCCTTTTGCAATCCAAATGTTTAAAAAAAAAAAAACAGATCTTAAAAATAAAAATAACATTCCCCATGGCCAGAAAGAGGAAACAGAAAGAGCATACACCAGAGCCAGAGCTGGGAGGGCCGGGGGTGGGCTCGGCTGGGGGGGGGGGGGGCAGGTACCCTGATTTAAGAGGCTGCCTGCGTGGAAGGGGACTTCCAGTAGCCGCTTCCAGGGCTGTGTGCGAGGACCATGAAACTTGCCCTGCTGTGCACGCTGCTGGTGTTTGCTGGTGAGTGGGGCAGGACCCACAGCTGGGAAGGGAAGGTGGGGTATGACTAGGTGATATCTCTTTCCTAGACTGGTCCTCTGCTCTGATCCCCACTGCCCTGGTCTCCCCCCCACAGTCCCCAACCCTTCCATCCCTGCCAGGAGCCAGCAGCAGTGGCCGGTCCCCTAGAATGCTGGCTTTGGCCAGGGAGCTCTGGGCTATCACGCTGTGCAGCGTGCCTCTGGTCTGCTGTGAGGACAGGCAGCTGGGGACTCAGACACTGGGGCCAGGTGAGCGGACACCTGGGGCCCTTTGGACACAAATTACAGAAAGGGATCTCCCCAGGCCACCCTGCTCCCCTCTGTCCCTTTGCCCAGATAATAGCAATGTTTCGCTTACGCACAGCATTCTGTGCCTGTCTTTCAAGTTCATCGTCTCCTGTGAACCTGGGAAGAGGGCTCTGTTGACTGTGGTGGCAGATGGGGGGAGGTTTCCATTCGATCTTCAGCAGAGCAAATGTAAAAATGTGGCTGCCAGCAAATTGGGTGTATTTGTTTCTCGAACCATCTCAACGTATGTAGCGTTGGAGAGGATTTGTGCTTTAAAATGTGGATTTCTGTTATCCTGGGACTCCCAAAGTTTTTAGAGGAACACATCTCCAGGGTTACAGTGAAAACCATTAGGAAAATTGCAATCAAGCTACAGAAACTCATCTCTCCGACATAAAGAAACAATGCACTGTAGAGGCAAAATGTACAGATGAACCCGCATTCAACTGTTGGCCCACTGTCTCCTGGCAGTCTGACCTTGGCCAAGTCGCCTTACCTCTCTATGTCCTCACCTGCAAAATGGACATAATGGCACCCTCTTTGTAAGGTTGTTGGGTCTCTAATGAGAAAATGTATCCAAAATGTTTAGCAGGTTTAAGTAACAGCAAGCAAGCAACAACTTAACACGCAGAGCGTGCATGATGAGGCGTTAGCCATGCTCACTCCTGGGGGAAAAGGGTCCAGCCCTCTTGGTGGCAGCTAAGGATAGAAAGAGCTACCAGGACAGGAATTCCTGACGAGCTAAGCCAGTTCGCCAAAGATCTCGTAACCGCAAATTGGGTCCAGCCATGTCTCCGGGCTGGGCCCGCCTCACTTACAGAAGCAATGAGACTACCATCCAAAAGCTTTCTGAATCAAAGCTAAATGTACTCCTGGCCCGGCATGGGAGAAATGCACCATTCTGGCGTGAGTTTATTTGTGTATTCCTAAGCTGACGTGGAAAGGGCCAGGCTTAGAGCAGAAAGAGGGACGAGGGACACCAGAAAGGCAAGATTCTGAAGCTAGGTCCCTGCTGGCCCACAAGGTGGGTGGTCACTCACCTTGCAACGGTTTGCCTCCAGGTTCCTTAGCATGGCATCCGGGATTCCAGCGGGCCCGGGATCAGTCATTGGCTCCGCCAAAGCTTAACAAGGTTTCTCTTAAACATTTGTACAGCCAGAGACACCATGTCAGACAGGAGTGGCAACGTGGATTCCTGTGCATTGAGGGACACGCTGGGGACACAACAGGCCTGCATGGACCAGATACCCACCAGTCACTTTGGCTGCAACCCAAGGCAGCTGGTTTGGGATCTTGCCCTTGGCCCACTGCACCAGCCCCTCCCAAACCCCCTCTTCCCACCTCTACCTCCCCCAACTTGGGGTTTGCCCCCCACTTTACTATTTACTTCATTTGCGTGCACAGCTTTCATTATAACACCATTTAGCAGGGAATGGAGGGGAGGTCCATGATGAGGTCATTCGAAGGGGTGCACTGGGCCTGGTACCCCTGAGACTTGGCCCCATCTGTCTTCTTGAATCGTCTCTCGAGGTTGCACACATGTATACCTCGGTCTCCTTAGCTCGTCTGTTCCCCACCCCCCGCCCAGGCTCTCCCCTGAATCCTTCGACTTAATGTATTTTATTCCTCCTGTCTCAACATAATGCATTCGTCTCCCCCAGTAAAATAAAATCCCCTTGCGGTCAATTCTAACCAGCAGCAATTAGAACTAAAATGAAAAATATCCATGAAAATCATTGATTTCTAAATCATACTGCCTCCCCAGGAGAGACTTGAGAGGGGGCGGGTGCGGAGAGGAGGGTGTCTTCCTGTTACAGAATGGGGAACTCAGGGCAGAGGCAGTGACTGGAACCAAACTGCCCTGGGTTTCAGTGCTGGCTCCTCCATGTACCAGCCACTGTGACCTGGGCAAGGTACTAAGCCTCAATCTGCTCATCTGTAAAATGGGCATTAAAGGTAGTTCTCATTGTATCAATGCCAGTTTCTCAGTTCCTGTAAATCCACCATTATTATGTAAGCTGATAATAACATCAGAGGAAACTGGGTGCTTGGGTGAGGCGTGTATAAGAACTCTCTGTAGCTCTTTGCAACTTTTCTGTGCATCTAGAATATACCAAAATTATTTATTGAAAAAAAACAGTATTTATCTCATGGGTTGAACAGAGTCAATAAATTACTACATGAAAAGACCCATAATAAGCCCTCGTTATCACTATATTTTATATATATGTATATATATATATTTTTTTAAGTTTATTTGTTTATTTTGAGAGAAAGAGCATGAGCAGGGGAGGGGCAGACAGAGGGGGAGAGAGAATCCCAAGCAGGCTTTGCACTGTCAGCGCAGAGCCCAACTTGGGGCTCAAACCCACAAACTGCAAGATCATGACCTGAGCCGAAACCAAGATTCGGACGCTAAACCGACTGAGCCACCCAGGCACCCCACCATCACCATATTTTTAATAAACCTAGTGGTTGTTGTCATTTTTTTTCTTTTTCTTATTTTCTTTATTTTTTTTTTAAGTTTCATTTATTTTTGAGACAGGGAGAGACAGCATGAACAGGGGAGGGTCAGAGAGAGGGAGACACAGAATCAGAAACAGGCTCCAGGCTCTGAACTGTCAGCACAGAGCCCGACGCGGGGCTCAAACTCACGGACCGTGAGATCAAGACCTGAGCTGAAGTTGGCCGCTTAACCGACTGAGCCGCCCAGGCCCCCCTGTCATTTTCTCATCCAATGTCACTTGTTCGGTCCAGCAGGGCAGAAGGGCCAGGCGTGTGTCCCACCGGACTCCTCTGATGTTCATATCCTCTCCTTGTTACCGGGCTCTTTGGCAGGTGTGATTCCAACCCAGGGCGGGATCTTGAACCTGAACAAGATGATCAAACAAGTGACCAGAAAAACACCCATCTTCTCCTATTGGCCCTATGGCTGTCACTGCGGACCTGGTGGCAAAGGCCAACCCAAAGATGCCTCGGACTGGTAATCCCTTCCCAGACAGGACTGCGGGTGGCAATCCTGTCCTGCCCTCACCCGGGGACTCTCCCCTTTCCTGCTCCCTCACGCATTCATTCCTCGACTTCGTTTTATGCCGTGCGCTGGGAGCCCTGCTGAGGCCGGGTACGGCTCCAGCCTTCCTGGACCTTGCCGTCTAGCTGGTTCTGCAGAGTCTCTGAAGGCCCCCCTTGCACTTCCAAGCCCTGATCTAGTGATAACACCCACACATGCTCCCTGCTGGTTTGGTTTATTTGTTTTTTTTTTATTTTTTTTATTTTTTATTTTTATTTTTTTTTCAACGTTTTTTTATTTATTTTTTTTGGGACAGAGAGAGACAGAGCATGAACAGGGGAGGGGCAGAGAGAGAGGGAGACACAGAATCGGAAACAGCCTCCAGGTTCTGAGCCATCAGCCCAGAGCCTGACGCGGGGCTCGAACTCACGGACCGCGAGATGTGACCTGGCTGAAGTCGGACGCTTAACCGACTGCGCCACCCAGGCGCCCCTATTTGTTTTTTTTTTAATGCCTACCTCTTTTTGCCATTATCTCCTTCAAGCTTCACTGCAACCCCAGGAATCAACTAGGAGCGACCAGAGCCATCCAGGCCGGGGGTCACTTCCCTGACCCACCACTTACAGGCTGTGTGACCTTGGGCATGTGGCTTGACCTCCCTGAGTCTGATTCCTCATCTGTGAAATGGGCATTGTACCAGTGCCTCTGTCGTAGGGTGGTGGCGGAGATTAAGAGAATATTGATGGATAAAACAAATGCCTGGTGCCTAGAAAGCACCCACTAAGTGTCAGCTTGTGTGGTCATAGAGACTGGAGCCCTGCAGGTCTTGACTCTTCCCGGGTGGGCACTCGGTTTCTACTCTTGGGGCAGCTGTGTTCCCTGCCTGTCCCGTTCCCTGTCCTCTCCCTCCAGGTGCTGTCAGAACCATGACTGTTGCTATGCTCACCTGAGGCAGCACCGATGCCATATCCACACAGACAACTATGACTACACCTTTTCCCAGGGGGACATCCAGTGCTGTGAGTGCCCGGGGCCTCGGGGCTGGAGTCAGAGGCTGAGGAAGGGAGTTCTGGCACTTAACTGTCTTCGTGTGCTGTGTGACAAGGCACAAGCTGCTCGCCCTCTCTGTTTTTCTCATGAGTCCAGTGATAGTAGCTGGGCTGTGGGGGAACGGGGGTGGGAGTATGGAGAGGTCCAATGAGGGCTTTGACCCCTTTAGGATTTGGAAGGCTGGCAGGTCTCAGCTGGGATCCCAGAGCCCCTATCAACCAGCTGTGTGACCTTGAACACATTGCATGACCTCTCTGAACGTCAGTATTCGCCTCTGTAAACTCCGGCTAACAGTGTGCTACCCCCTAAACTTAACTCAAGAACTAAAATGAGAGCAGACAGAATGAGTCTGTCTGTGCGAGAATGAGTCTCGCACATGCCTGCTGCCCAGCGCGTGCGTGATAAATCACGCGGACTACTGATGTCATTGTTACAACTGACGTTGTTATCGCCAGTTAACAGAGCAACCCGGCCAGGAGCTGCGCCACCCTGATGATCTCCATTTTACACACAAGGAAAGTGAGACCAGAGCGAGAAGAGGTGCTGGCCCAGGGTCACCCTGCTGCAGGTGACAGAGCCTGGGCTAGACCTCAGGTCCCCCCACCCCCACCCCTGGGTCCACGCCTGGAGGGAGGCGGCCGCTCTGAGCTGGGAATCACGTGGGCTCATCACACCAGAGTCCCCACTCATTAAAGTCTTAATAATAACAACAACAATCATAGCCAACATTTATTGAGCACCTACTGTGTCCTGAGTGCTCTGCCTTCTCTAATACTCCCAGCAGCCCCAAGGCAGCTCCTACCCTCGCCCCCACGCACAGTTAATGACACTGGTGCGCCAAGGTCCCTTTGGCCTCTGTCTCGGCGGGTACAGTTCCATCGGCCTGGGACACGCCCCACCCCCCCACCCTCCACCACCTTCCACCCTGGCTTTTCACAGGGAGCAGACCCTTCCGATCTCAGCTCAAATGACTCCTGACACTGAGTCCGATCCCCCTACTTTGCCATCTTGGAGCCCCTGCAGCATTTCTTACTTCCGAGAGGAACAGTATGTATTATTCCTTTCTGTGGTCCTCTAATACCTGCTGCCCGCCCCCTCCCCCAGGAGTGTGAACACCTTGTGTCCATTCTTGGTCAGTCCTGTCCCTCCAGGGCCCTGCCACGGGATGGGCGCTCAATCGCTTATGAAAGGGATGAATGAGTAACTAATGGAGTGACAGAGCTCAGAGAGGTCACGGTTTGTGCCCAAGGTCACGCGCCTAGGAAGCGGCTGGGAATGGGACTCTAAAGCTGAGCGACCCCTGCGCGGCCTCCAGAAACTCCCCGTAGGGACCCTAGACCCACGCCCGCCTCTGCCTCCGGAAGGGACAGACACTGAGCTCCTGTCTCCTCCACCGACACAGCCGACAAGGGCAGCTGGTGTGAGCAGCAGCTGTGTGCCTGCGACAAGGAGGTTGCCTTCTGCCTGAAGCGGAACCTGGAGACTTACAAGAGACACCTGCGTCACTACTGGCGGCCCCACTGCAGAGGCCAGACCCCTACGTGCTAGGAGGAGCCCGACCGGCCGTCCCTCGCCCCCTGCCCCGTTCCTCAGCATCTTGAGCGCTGCAAGTCCCGTGGGACTGCTGACATCCCTCAGTATCTAACCCCCTGCACCAGCCTGGGAGGGTCTCAACCTAGCCCCACCCACCACCTTGCTCCTGGACCTTCGAAACCTTCCCGACCAAGTTGGCAGCTGTCTCTTCCGAGGGTGGATTGAGATCGGAGGAAAAGCCGCGGCCAGGAGGCGCCTGGGGGATGGTGTTGGGGCCGAAGCAGCGGGTGTCAGGGGTGGGGGTTTGGGGACCGTGGTGTGGCAGGTTCCCTCTGCCATTGCCACCCACCGGGCCTCCTGCCTGAGTCCCACCCGCTCTGACACACTGTCCGTGCTGCAGCTGGGGTGGCCTAAAGGGTAGTGTTGATCCTTCTGTCCACATGGCTCTACTCCTTAAAACGCCAGAGCCCTCCACCACCCCAGGAGAGGGCCTGTCGAGGAGTTTGGGACCTGTGCTCTCTGGCATACGTCACTCTCCCCAACTAGGCTGGGAGGTCCTCGTGGGCAGGACGCGTGACTATCTTGGATTCAGTTGCATCCCTGTGCCCAAAGCAGTGCCCGGGACCAAGAAGGGGCTCCCCGGATCCCTCTCGAGCAAAGGGCCAGCTGAAGCCACCCGGTCCTCTTGTTCCAGGCCTAGGTCTGCACGCACGTGTCCTTTCCTGTTTCCAGGTGCTTGCACAGGCTGGGACCTCTGTGGAATGCTCCACCTGCTGTCCCCAGGTGGCTGATCCCCATCTAGGCTCCTCGGGGTCCAAGGGCTACTGGGGACGGAAGTGCCCCTGGCTGACTCCTCCCTGGCTCCAAGGGCTCGCTCCCTCCTCCAAACCCACATAGCACTTTACGGGGCTGCAATTTACCAAGCTTTGCCTTGAGTGATATATAATATCTGGGTTTTTCTGAACCCCTCCAACCAGACTGGAGCTCCTGGAGGACGGAGGCTATGTCTCTCATCTTTGTTTCCTCTGCTCCCCGACATAATAGGTGCTCAATTAATGCTTATGAACCAATGAGCCCATCACAGATGGATGGAGGTCGTGGCAGGTGTTATTGGTGCCTCACCCACATGCCCTCCCTGCCCAGGCTCCCAACCCCCAGCTAAGCCAGATGTTTGGCTGCTCTGTGCTCACATCTGTCTCCTTCTCCTACTTGTCTGCTGGGAGCTACCACCCCTCCTGTCCTTCCCACCTCTAACCAGTGACTAGAGAGCGTGATGCCAGATGGGTGTCGTTGCCCGACCCTGCCTCTGTGCAGGACCACCTGAGTGACATGCTGCATGCCCCAGAGCTCCTCGTGGGATCCGGCTGAGGCCAGATGTCTGGAACACCTCTTTGCTTAGCTTTGTACCCTGGCCCAGCCTGTTCCCTTTGTTGCCTTACAGGTTTCTCTTGAGAACACGCCCTCAGTAAATCACTCACTTGCACAAGAATCCTGTCTCAGGCTCGGCTTTCTGGGGAAACTGACTTGGGACAGACGGATGGATGGACGGACGGATGGATGGATGGATGGATGGCCTTCTTCATATAAGGATCCACGATCTGTCATTTGTATGTGATTAGCTGTGTCTCCAGCAACAGGGCTGGAGCCACCCACATTCTCCAGCCGTGACAGACATAAGTGAAACAGCTGACCGATCACTTTTCCTTCGACATGAAGCTCAGTGTCTCATGTGAGGCTGGGTAATAGGAATTAGGAACCATGGGCACTGGGTTCAAATTCCAGTTATAACCACTGACTCGCCTCCCGAATCCCGGTTTCCTCACATGCAAAGTAGAGCTGAAATTAAGGAGGAAATAAGATGAGGTCAGAGGTCAGCATGTTAAACTAGATTAATGCATATGAATGGTGAGCACGGTCCCTGGCACACGGTAACGCCTCTGTAAATGTTAACCGACGCCCCCCTTCTTTCCACCCAGCTCCCCTCTCCGCCGTCTACACGACTGCGCAGCCCTTTCCATTAGATCCTGACTCGCGATGTTCTTTTGTTCAAGAGCTGGCGGCCCCCCTTGTCGATTGGAGCCCCTGTGATAGTGACAGCATCAGTGTTGGCAAAGGATGGGCGTCATTTTCCATTATTATCCCCATTTTACAACCTGAGGTTCAGAATACGGACAGCAACCTCTGAGGTCCCACAGCCGGATTCCAGCCCAGACTCCCCCCACCCCACTCCCTGGTTCCCCATCCCATTTGTACTGGTCAGGAAGCTTCCTATGCCTCGATGGACTTCAACAATGAGGGCATTTACAACCTCACATGACAAGAAGTCCAGGGGCAAGGTGGCTCTTTAGTGGCTTGGTAATGTCTTCAGTACCTGGTTTCTTTCTTGCTCTGGCTGCTCTCACTGTGCTGCTTTGCCCCCTGGGTGGCTCAGAACAGCAGCGGTGCTCCAGCCCTCATGCCTGGACACGAAGACATCCAGCAGAGAATACGCTGTCCCTTTCGTGTCTGTGGTCAATGAGCCTTACCACCACCATCCGGCAGACTTTCCCAGCAGGACTGGCCACCCTGAGCCATAGTGGCTCAAGGTGATGGGATTAGTCTGGTCGGTTTAGATTCCTCAGGATTTATGTACCCTTGAGAGGAGACAGGGTTAACGTCCCCCGAGTGTCACATAGCCACTGGAATGGGAGCTGTTAGGGTTGTCGATAGCATAGTGTTGGGTGGGCAAGTCTAGGGCTGGGTCAGGAATGGGGCTATCCCTGTGTGAGTGCAGCACCTAGCACAGGGCCTGGTGGTCCCAGAGCAGGTGATCAACAGTCACTTGTTATGAATGAATGAGTGAATGAATGAATGAATGAATGAATGAATCCCAGGTTGGTAAAGACCTGGGACTTTGAACCAAGAGGTGGGATGGACAGATGGGGTCTCAGGGCAGCAGGACTGAGTCCCCAGAGTAAGGCAAGACTCCCCACCCCCCACCCTGTGGGTTCTCATTCTGGGCCAATTTCCAATCCCCGGAATTGGGTAAGAGGCACAAAGGAAGGAGAGACTCACAAGCAGCTTCTGTTCTCCACCCGGATCCGTCCAGCAGCCCTGGGTGTAGGAGGCAGACAGGAGGACACAGTCACTGTGCTTCCTGTTCCCTCCAGGGTCAGAATCACAGAGGGACAACCCGGAGGGGGGTGGAGGGGGAGCCAACACCGAGACCTGACATTGAACACATGTGGTGCCCACTCACCCACTTCCCTCAACTCCCTGGGGCATGGGCATTGTCACCTGCATTTTCCAGGTGCAGAAACTGAAACTGAAGGGTGAGTCACTGGCTGATAAGTGGCAGGGCCGGGACTCGAACCCAGTCCTCTCTGGCTCCAGGGCCGCGTCTCACCCTACCTCCCACACTCTTTACTGGGACACTTGGTGAATCAGCTCCGGGTGCCCTAGGTGGGGAGGAGCCACACCCAGTGATGAGGAGGTGAGGGTGATTGTGGCAAGGCAGGAAGCCTGGAGAGAGGGCTGGTGAGTGATAATTGTACCAACAGTAACTGTGGCACTCAGATACTGCCCTCCCATTGGGAGCGCTTAATCCCACCACCCGCTGATCCGACCCCCAGGCCACCCAGACCCAGGGTGCCACCTCCAGGGGGTGGGGGCCCAGCCCAGGGGCACGATGGGCAGCTGTTTTCTCCACGACTCTGCCTGGTTTTCCAGCAGGAGCCTCTATCCAAATACCCAAGCTCGACCCTGTCTCTGGGATGTGCGGGTGGGCCGGGGCTCCTGTCTCCCCTCTGCACCCTGCTTCCTGTGCCAGTGCCCCCTGGAGGGGGGTTGGGGGCTGTTGGCTTGGGGTGCACAGCATCCTTGCTCACTACTGAAGTCAGGTCTAGAGCCTATCTCACCCAGGCAGCCCAGACACATGGGAGTGAGGGCCTGGCTGGCACTAGAGCTTGGGGGGCGGGGGGGCTCCTCTATTTTTTTCCCAGTTGAAATAAAGAAGAGATTTTAGGGGTCCCTGGGTGGCTCAGTCAGTTAAACATCCCACTTCGGTTCAGGTCATGATCTCACAGTTTGTGGGTTCGAGCCCCGCGTCGGGCTCTGTGCTAACAGTGCAGAACCTGCTTGGGATTCTCTCTCTCTCTTTCCCTCCCCCACTTGTACTCTCTCAAAATAAATAAACTTAGAGGAAAAAAAAAAAGAGAAGAGATTTTAAAATAGTTTGTGAAAACGCGAAGCATGTCAGAGAAAGATTCCTTTCTGTCTCTGCTTTAGGTTCCTGGCCAAGCCTCATTCGCTTTGGGGGTCTCTCCTGGAAGGACTGCCTTCTTCCCGGCTCTTAGCAAGACTGGCTCCTTCTGTCATCCAGAGCTCAGCTGGCAGTCACTCCCTCAGAGAAAGGTCCCTGCCCTCCCAACCTGAAGCAACCACCTCCCACCCTGATAGTCTCCCTGCCTTGTTTTCATTCTCTGCCCCCTTTTTCTGCTGGTTTTCTTAGTCACTTACTCATCCAGCCATTTGTTGACCTCAGATTGGAAAGCGGGAGTGTTATCGCCTCCCGGCCCCTCCCTCAGAATTATCAGAAATCAGCCCCCCTCCCTCTGCCAAGAACACTCCCCCACTCCCAGGAGACCCTGGGGTCAAAGATCCTTCTGGAGGTGGGCTGCCTCTTCTGGAGCCCCTTCCCCGGCTGGCTTGGAGTTCCTAAGAACCTGCTAATACATTCTCTCATTTACACCTTATTACAGGTGCCCCTGCCAGGTGTGGCTTCTGACCTTCTTTTCCAGGGGAGGAAAACACGCTCTGACAAGTAAAATATCTCGCCCCCAGTAACTCACTCTGCGAGAGGCGGCAGAGGCCGGGCACCCGTGAGTTGCCGGGTGCCACCCTCTCCGGCCCAGATGCTGTGCTCCCTAAGGCAGTGGTTCTGAAACTTCGCAGAGGACAACAATCCCCCGGCAGAGAGTGTTCAGCATGCAGGTTCTTGGGCCCCACCCCCAGAAGGTCTGATTCTGCAAGTCTAGGATGGGGCCCAGGAACCTGTATTTTTAACCAGGTCTGCTGGAGATTCTGTCTCTGGCTCAGGATCATACTCCAAAAAGGATGCAGGCCGTGTGTCCCCATGGCCCACCGTGGGGCTGACCAGCCTGATAAACCAACGATCCTGGGCCAGCGCAACTCACTGGGCTGCAAGATTGGAGACCCACCTTCTATTTTTTTTTTTTTTAAGTTTCTATTTTTATTTATTTTGAGAGAGGGTGAGCGAGCAGGGGTGGGGCAGAGAGAGGGGGAAAGAGAGAGAATCCCAAGCAGGCTTTGGGCTGTCAGTGCAGAGCCTGGTGTGGGGCTCGAACTCACAAACCAGTCATGAGATCATGACCTGAGCCGAGATCAAGAGTGGTACGCTCACCCGACTAGGCCACCCAGGCGCCCCTGACGTCCCACCTTCTAGATCAGACTCCTTGCATGCACCGTTCTTGCCGCTGAGTCTACTCCAAACTGCCAGATAGGATAATGGCGAGGCTTATGCTTCCCAAACCCAGCCTTTGACACACCTCCTTCCAGACACTTGGTTTAATATTTCAATTTACTTTATTTTTTAACCTTTCCTAGCCTAAGTAAATTTATCTGAGAAGGAAATTAATTCCACTCTGGTATAAGGAAAGCCAGTATTACTTGTCATCAACAGACGGTGACCATAAAAATCAATGCAATGAAAATAAAACTCTTATTGGAAGGGTGCCTGGGTGGCTCAGTCGGGTAAGCATCCGATTTTTGATTTCGGTTCAGGTCATGTTCTCATGGTCGTGAGATCGAGCCCGGCGTGGGGCTCTGCCGTGAAGGCACAGAGCCTGCTTGGGATCCTGTGTCTCCCTCTCTCTCTGCCCCTCCCTTGCTCTCTCTCTCTCTCTCTCTCTCTCAAAATAAATAAATTAATTAAAAAACAATTTTAAACTCTTATTGGAGAGAAAAAGTGCACAGTCAATAGTTGGGTGAACTAGGCACGCATGGGAGAGGTGCTGAGGATGCCCAGCCTCCACACAGAGACCACCTTCGCCTTGATGCATTCTGAAGAACTGGAAGGAACTGGAGAGAGAACAAGTCAGGCAGTCTGTGAGCAACACAGTTTGTCCTCTTTGGGGAGTCCCAAGCCAGGTGGGTGGGGGTGGGGCGGGAGACACCAGCTGGGCGATGCTGTAGAAGGTCCTGGAGACGAGGGAGGCAGAACACAGGGACTGCTCTGGGGGAGCACAGGCACAGCCCGGGGGCAGGTGGTCATGGTGTGGCTGGACTGGCCTGGGAGACCCCCACACTAGGCTGGCTTCCATCACTCTCTTGTCCCGGGGCCTCAAACGGGTTCAGAATATGCCCCTTTGCATAAGAATTATTTTGAGCTGAAGGCAATTAAGAATTGACAGATGCAGAAAGAGTTCTCTGCCCGTCCCTTATCTGCCTAAAAGCAGGACACAAATTTCCCTATGAGGAAGGTGCCCCCAACCCTCCTACTTGGAGAGAAGAGCAGCTCTTATCATCAAAGCTGGGAAGTCACCACCAGGATTGATTTGCATAAACAGACTTTTCTAAAATAGCCTTTCTTCCATTAGTTCCTCCATATAGCATCTGGTCATCTCCCCCCAACTTACTATTACGTCCCGTGAAGCCCAAACCTTTTTTTCTTTGCTAAAAAGGAATCCTCTGAGTCTAACTTCTTTGAGTTTTCTTTTCTGGGAACTCCTATGCATGTCAATATTAATAAATATCATGCACCTTTTCTTCTGTTAACCTGTCTTTTGTTGGTTTAATTTGCAGGCCCCCATGAGATAAACCTAAAAGGGTAGGGGAAAAGTTTTCTTCACCAACATTGGCCGGCAAGTCCCCATTGACACCAGAGTGGTCAGGGTGAAAAAGCTCATGTTAAATGGAAAAAGGTAGCAGGAGAAATGCTCTAACATAGTTAAGTAGCCAAGAGTATGGACTCAGGGTCCCACACACAAGGTCTGCCAGCTCTAGGGTCTCCTCACTCCAGGGTGTAGGATCTTGGGCACAAGTCACCAAACCTCTTGGAGCCTGTTTCTTTACCTATAAAATGGGAATTATCATACTGTCCACATGAGGTGTTGTGGGGTAAATGACAGACCCCCGGAAGCCACTTTGCACCCTGTCCGGCATGTAGAGACCAGCCCATGCGACACATAGCAGTTGTTGTCCTGCTCATTGTTGAAGGAATGTTAGCAACATTGGTAGGTTGTTGACATTTCTTTACTTCTCCCCAGGGCTTGTCCTCAGCCAGGCCTGCTTGTTGGAGCTCTATATAGGGCATTAGCCAGCATGGCTATGCCATTAGCCGTGGAGAAGCGACCCCTCCTCAGCCACCTCACCAATGACTGTCGTTGGGGCTTGCGGGGCCCCGGCAGCCTATGGGTGCCAGTGACTGGCAACTATCCCCTCCTGGGACAGCAGGCAGGCTGGCCAAGGTCTGAACTGAAACCTTGCCTGGGCATCATCTTGAGCAGGGACCAGCCATATTGATTCAGCACACCTTTCCTGGGCAAAGAGGGTGGGGTTCATCCCTTTGTGCTCTGCTTACCAGCTGTGGTTCCTGGGCAAGCTCCTTGACCTCTTTGTGCCTCAGTATCTCCACGCACAGGATGGGGTGTTCATAGTACTTCCTTTGTGCGTTAATACGAGGATTCAGTGGAACCTGAATGAAGAGGTGAAGCACGCTTAGGACACCATCCACACTGGGATCTGCTTTATCACATCAGGCATCAGATGAGGCAGTGGGGCTCATAAAGAAGTGCCAATCCCAGCCCTCAAGAGGTCCCTGTTGCCATGGGGGGGGGGCTCGCCCAAACTTCAGGATCCAAGAAGCTGGTTCAAGTCGCAGCACCACTAACTTGGGTAGGGCCTCCAACAGGACACCTTTCTCTCTGTCTCTGTTTCACACTCTGTAAAATGGAATGTTTTGAGCCTATTCTGGATCGTGGATTTGGCAACACTTCGAAAAGCATAAAATATTAAAAAGTCTAGAATATTCTACATATAAAGGAAGTCTGGGGGTGTCTGGGTGGCTCAGTCGGTTGAGTGTCCAAATCTCAATTTCAGCTCAGGTCACGATTTCACGGCTTGGGAGTTCGAGCCCCACATTGGGCTCTGCGCTGACAGCACAAAGCCTGCTTGGGATTCTCTCTCCCTCTCTCTCTCTGCCCCTCCCCCACTCACACTCCCCCTGTCTCTCTCAAAATAAATAAATAAAACTACAAAACAAGAAAGGAAGTCTGTAAGCTAAAACTTTGAACGTTGATTGGAAGCTCAGTATGATAACACAACTGTCTCTAGATAAAGAGATCCTTGGAGAAGATAATAAGAGGTTTAAGGTTTACAACCAACAAGTTTATTTGAAACCTGAGTAATCTCAGCGTCTGACAGCTGGCTCACTTTGATTTATAGGAAACCGATTGTGCAACATTCCAGATTTATTAAATCAGCTGTTTAGAATCCATGACTCAAAGAGATTTTGGGCATGACAACCAAACAATTTTCTGATTCTCTACCTCAGGGGTTCTCCGACTTGATAAATGAGTTCTTTGCCAATTCCCAGAATCTATCATTTTGGTATTGACAGATGGATGAGTTTGAGATGTGACTTTTCTTTCTAGAAGATCCGTCTCCCATTCTCCCCAGCTCCTTGCTGGAAGAGGGATGGGGCACTGAAGTTGAGTGGGAGAGTCAGTGCAGAGGAATTCACACAATAACAAGGAATCTTCCAGAAAAGGGTAAAGTCAAAGGAAAACCAGAGCTGCGCAGTGGTTAGAGGGGTAAAGGCAGATTCTAACCAGGAATGGTTCCAATGGGAGACAAGATCTGGGCTGGGCTCAGTTCAGAATACAGTACGGACATGTGGGGATGTGGAGTCAAGAAGCAGGTGGGGGTGGAATCGCTAAGAGGGTCCATCAGGAGGAGAGGGGGGATTCTGGCTAAACCTACCCAATAGGATTCTTGCTGAGGGCAGGCCCAGGTGATCAGACATCACCTGCAGGATGACGGGGGGGGGGGGGGGGGAGGGGGTGAGAAATTTGATAAGATATCAAGGCGATCAGATTTTAAGGGTGAGGGTTCTGGCTAAACTTACTTAACAAGATTCTTGCTCCTGAGAATGAGAGCGAGGCAAAAAAGGTCTCAGAGGAGCCTGACTAAATTTGGTCAAGGAGTGAAGTTATCTGGTCCCTCTTCCTGTTCAAGAAAAGAAGAGATTCTTTCCTCTGAACCGCATGAGTCACTTTGTTGTTTGGTCTCCTTTTGTTCGTGAAGGATCGGTGAACCCATCGGCTAGACCTTGGTCATAGAGGCTATTTGCTGGATGGTGTGAGCAGTCTGGTATTAAACGGGAGCAATTTCTATGAAAAGTATAAGAAGAGAAAGCTTAGTAGTTGAGAACCCAGTTTCTGAGATCAGAAGGCAGCCAGCTGGAAGATTTCTAGATGTTGGGCTGGAAGTGTGTTCATGATGGAGTGAGGACAGCAACGTCAACCCAACAAACTTCCCGGCTCTCACTTCCAGTGTCATTGGTGATGGCCTCGGGGGTTCCAGTGAACTCTCAGAGCAGCTGGCACAACAGCAGGCGTGAAGGTTGCCCGGACACTGTCTACTGTGACTTCTCTGAAGTTTATATCAATTCACCCAGCCTCTGTTGATGGGACATCAGGGAAAATGGCAGCTTGAGTTCTCCGTGATGCCGGGGCAGGAAGGTGGGAGAACAATGGGGAATTAGAGTCAGATAGTGGAGAACCCCCAAGGGTGGGCTGTAGCTTTCCATTAAAACACGAAATTTCTTTCTACGGTTACACCCCATTTTGACCAAAGATAATCAAAGCATGATTGTTCTTGTTTACAAAATTATTCTGGCCTCATTAGATTTGGCATGATTATTTATATAAGAGCAGCAAAAAATGGTGATTGACCACATGGGCCTTTCTGAGTTTGCTGTCCTGGAACCTTTCATGAGGAATATCAGTTTAGACACATAGAAGCCTCTGGAAGCTAGGAAGCCAAGCCAGGAGCTCACCACCAGACTTTGCCTTCAGTATCCGTAGTTTTGGGCGAATTCCTCTCTTCTCAAGGTCCCCAAGATATCCTAAGATCCCTGGGGCTGACAGGAAGTGATCTTCCTTACCTGTAAGGCTAGGAGCCCAGTAAATCCAGGTACCAAACCAGTTTTTTTTCAAGACAGCTTTATGAGCATTGGCTCCATAAATTCAACCTTAGTTTCTTAAAACTGTCTTGTCATATCTGATTCTATGCACATCATTCTCAAATATGACATGCCCATCAGAGTCCCGGTTATATAGCCAACATTTCCACTGATGATCTGTTACAAGGAGGACTGATTCTTATGAAACTCAGGCAAATCATTATATTGCCATGGAAATAAGAATACTCAAGAAGAGTTTCTGAATTTTGAAGGGAGCAGGTGAGGAGAAAATATAAATATGTCATTTCTGTTTACGAAAGTATAGTCTACTAAATTGTCATGAGCACAGACAACTTTCAAGGCAAGAAAAAGCAGCTTGTGATATCTGGAAAGTAGAACACTAAAGACCTAGCCATGTTCTAATGATCCTCGCTAAATTGACTTAACAAGATTCTTGCTCTTGGGGACAAGAGTCAGGGACAGGGCCCAGTCAAACGAAGGCTTAGAGGAGCCTGGGTAAAGTTTGGTTAAGGAGAGCCTATATTGATAACAAAGTTACAGGGGTTGTACTGGGTTTAAGTGGTGGAGAGTTAACACGTTGTAAGAAAATGTTCTATCGTAAAAAATGACAACTGTTTCAAACAAATGTTTTCATTAAAAGGGAAAGTTATAAAATGTACATGGGTTTTGTGAAGAGGATGGTAATATATAAATCCGTGTTTATTAGGAGGACACACCTCCTACACCTTTACTGCGGAGGCACCATCCCAAATTTAGAGATGTATAAAATTAGGGCCAGGAACACAGGTCATCTGAGTCTGTGGATGTTGACAAGCTATACCCACGGGTATATGTGAGTATATCAAGTAAGCTCTGCTCATCTTTTGTGATCGATGCAGCCTCCTGGTGTCCCACACCTTACTGCTCTCTGCACCACCCCGAGAGCTTGTTTACAAATCTAGTTTTCTGGGGGCACCTGGGTGGCTCAGTCGGTTAAGCGCCTGACTTTGGCTCAGGTCATGATCTTATGGTTTGTGAGTTTGAGCCTCGCGTCGGGCTCTGTGCTGACAGCTCAGAGCCTGGAACCTGCTTGAGATTCTGTGTCTCCTTCTTTCTCTGCCCTTCCCCCACTCGTGTGTGTGTGTGTGCGCGCGCGCGCGCACGCACACAGTCTCTCTCTCTCTCTCTCTCTCAAAAATAAATAAAACATTTAAATAAATAAATAAATAAATAAATAAAGCAAATACAGTTTTCTGGTCCCCGGACTGGAAGTTATGATCCAGCAAAGGCTGGAAGTACAGAAACTCGAGGTCTCTGGTTGCAGGTCCTGCTTGCTCCAGGCCCAGCGTGGGGCTCCCTACACGCGCTGCCTCACCTACATCCGCAGCTACTCCCACCTGAGAGCTCGACCGGCGGTGCTCCCCACAGGGTCACTACAACCACAGCGTCACTGACAGCCACATCCAACATGGTAAGGGGCAGCCTGGGGCCACCTTCTGTCCTGGTCGCCAACCTTAACCCATAGGGTTTGTGCTTAGAGCCAACCGGTTGGAGTCAAACTCTTGGGCTTGGGTTTGGGGGTCCTCTCCCATAATAGGTGCCATTATTGAGTGCCTACTGTTTGTCAGGCACCACACCGGCTAATTTATGTGCATCATGTCATCAAATATTCCCAACAGCCTATGCAGGAAGGTGTTATTAGCCTGTTTGGCAGCTGAGGAAACTGAGGCTTAAAGAATTGGAGTCACAGGCCTGAGGTCACATGGTGAGGAAATACACAGAGACACCGCCTGAGCCCCCGTCTGGGCCAAAGCCCTTAAACACTGGCTCCCCAAGATTTATTTAAACTCATGGCTTGGCTCTCTGTTTCCCAGTGAGGAGCCAAACACCTGTGTTTATGTCCAGTTCCTCCGCTGGGTGGTTCCAGAATGTTCAGGGACTGATGCCATCACAGGCTTGGAGATCCATGACCAGAAGAAGCCCAGTTCTGATCTAATGCTTGAGGAGAAGGATGAGGGGGTCCAGGGCACCGGGCCCCAGGGGCGCCTTTAGGGGTTTGTGCAATTAAGGCTAAGACAGATGCCAGAAGCTTCAGTCCCAGGCAGGCCCTGAGAGGTCATGTGCACAAGGGTTTCTCAAATCCTTTTGATGGCAACTCACAGAATGTGATAACATTTACACCTGTACCCAGTCAACACCTCCCCCCCCATGCACACACACACCACAACAGAGGACCATTGGCTGAAGCAGCACTTTACCACTTGTGATATAGTCACACATGCATCAAGAAGCACGCACACATGATGCACATGCACACACACACACACACACGCACATGCACATGCACCAGATGCAACCCTCCGAACTGATTTCATCATCCACTAATGGACCAGGGCTACAGCTTAAATTATCTGTCAGTCCTGCTCTTATAGGGGCGCCTGGGTGGCTCAGTCGGTTGGGCAGCTGACTTTGGCTTAGGTGGTGATCTCACCATCGTGAGTTCGAGCCCCGCATCAGTCTGCCGGCTATCAGCACAGAGCCTGCTTCAGATCCTCTGTCTCCCTCTGTATCTGCCCCTCCCCTGCTCACTTGCTCTCTCTCTCGCTCTCAAACATAAACATAAACAAACAAACAAAAAAACTCACCTGCTCTTATAAAATGGGAAAGCTGAGGTCAAGAAGGGGAAGGGGTCTGCCCGAGACCACCCAAGACTCATCCGAAGTCAGAACTAGAACCCAGTGTCTGGTTCCCGATTCTTCTCGTTACCCCAAATTACATTCAGATTAATACAACGTTAACCCCACTGAGTGTGGAGGAGGTATTTGGACAGTTTGAGGTTCAAAATCCCAACAGCTAGACAGGGTCTAATCCTGTGCTTCTCAGAGCATGCGGGACACATGCAAAGCACAAAGTGCCTCTGGGTCACGGCTGTGGCTGTTGGCTCTCACTGAGCCCGTGGGAATCTCCGTGGCCAGCCTCCCCCAAAACCAGGTTTCTGTATTGCGTTCCTAGCTCCAACTTCTCACTGGGGTTCCTGAGAAGATGCAGACGTGAGCCCTGCCTTCTGGGTGTCTCTGGGTGCAGGGGGTCTGACCCAGTCGGTGGACGTCTACTGAGCATCCCCTCTGTGCCAGACCCCGTGTGCCAAGCAAGGTATGGGGTGCTGGCCACAGTGAGGCACAGACCCTGCCCCCGGTGAGGTCAGGCCCCGGATCTGCACGTCCTAGGCTCCAATCCCCACTCTGCCTCTCTCTGGTTGTGTGGCCCAGGTTACACACTCAGCCTCAGGTTACCCACCCATTAAGCGGGATAATTACATCTGCCCATCAGGTTGTTGGGAGGATGAAGTGACATAACCCATATGAAAGTCCCCGGCACATGGCAGGCAATCAGCAAGGGGTAGCTTTTACGATTATTAGTACCGATAAGAGAAAAAAAGCAACTCACAGGTAAGGAGAGGGAGGCCACAGCCCAGAAGGGAAGAAACAGCTAGAATGGAGGCAGAGTGAAACACACAGGGTGAAATGGGAGGAGTGGAGCGTTGGGGAAGAAGAGAATGATTGGGAGATCAAAATGGAAGGGCCGTGCAGCCAGCAGTGGAAAGACCTTAAACGTCAGGCTGAAAAGGCAACGGGGAGCCACTGAAGGCCTTAGAGGAACAGAGTGGTGCAAGAAAAGATGATTGGGGAGCCCTGACTGATAGCAGCAAACCTCCGTGGGGGCTTTACTTATGCCATAGTCGTGGGCTTTCTGAATTCAGCGGGAAAGGGGATTCTGTCACCATCCTGAAAGACCTCCAAGAGGTGGCAGGATTTCTGAGGCTCCCAAGGAAGGCTTTTGCCACCTGAGTGGGACGCACCAGAGGCGAGCACTCCAGTCACCTTCCCCAGCCGGCACGGGTCCCGGGAGCAAGTCCAGAAGCAGGTGTGCAAGCGGGGTCAGGAGTTGACCTGCGTCTGAGCAAGCTCTCGACACACAGGACAGGCTGGGACCTCATTTCAGGAGCAACCGCAGGAAGTCCACACCCACTGCTAGGGCGCTGAGTTCTCTCCCCTGGCCCCCTGAGGACACCGCCCCAGCGTGGAGGAACAGCCTGTCCCCTCGCTCAGCACAAGCCCAGACCGGGGAGGCATCAGGGACTGAGTGACCAGGGGGTGAGCCACACCTGTCCAGGCTGTGCCACCAGAGAGGTCAAAATGCCCCCACCACTGTACCGCCTGCCCAGGTCCTCAGTTCTCTCTGTCTCCACCCTGGTCCGTGAACACCTTAAGGGCAGGGACCGCGTCTCATTCATTCACCTGTTCATCCAGTGGTTCATTCATTCAACAGACACTTGCGAAGCACCTGCTATGTGCCAAGCATGTTGTTAGGCACCAGGAAGCCTGCTGTATCCACCAGGGCTTGGTCGGAGCCTCGGAACTGCTAGGAGGCACCAACAGATAAAATAAAGGACTTTTCACAGGGGGTTGACTCCCATGATCGGGAGAGCCAGTAAAACAGTCTGCAAAAGGCGGTTTCTTTTTCTGCTGGTGCCGCCGCCTGAAGTTCTGCAGCCCAAGTGACAGGGCAAACTGGACCAGCAAGGATGAACCCATGAGGACAGCCCAGAACACCCTTCGCCATCTCGCCACCTCCAAGGACAGAAGCTGAAGCTGGTGACCCGGCAGGGCCGGGAGTTGCTGCCACCCCAGAGTCTCCCGACCCCGACGCGGTGAGCCAACAGATAGGGGACAACACGTGTCAGCCATGACAGCATCTCACGCTCCGATTCCGACTCTGCTCAGAAAAACCCTACCACCTCTATGTCACGGCTGCCTCCACATCTCACGCAGAACGTCCCCGGGGACCCGCACGAACCCGGAATTCTGTGAGGATGGCATTTCTGGGCAACGTAGGTTCAGCAAAGCTAAGGGACACGGTACAGTTCTAGGACGGTCCACCCCTCAGGGGACCATGGCAACTTTGAGAGATGACCTCCTTGAAGGTTTGCTTGTCATGCAAGAGATAGTCAACTAAGAGTCAGAGCCTCCTCCTAGGTTTCAGCGACCCCTGGATTTCATCTTTTCCCCAGAGCTGCCCACGTAGTGAGAGTGGGTCCAGGGCCACCACGATGGAGGACCTCATGGGGTCCCCCTCTACAGAGGATGAAGCCAGAGCCCCAACCAGACCAACAAGTCAGGGATGGCCTCTGTTATTCAAGGCCCTCGTGGGGCGCCTGGGTCGTTCCGTCGGTTGAGTGTCCGACTTCGGCTCACGTCGTGATCTCACAGCTCATGGGTTTGAGCCCCGCATGGGGCTCTGTGCTGACAGCTCAGAGCCTGGAGCCTGCTTTGGATTCTGTGTCTCCCTCTCTGCCCCTCCCTTACTCGATCTCTCTCTCTCTCTCTCTCTCTCTCAAAAATAAGCAAACATTAAAAAAAACTTAAAAACAAACAAACAAAAAAAGAATGTGGAATCCAGAAGATCCTCCCAAGAACACCCAATGTGGATGAGTCCTTGAATTGCCCCAGATTCCGTTTTCTCTCTCTCTGGGCTGGAGCTGAAGACAACAGGATAGTGATCAGAGCCCAGGGTTTAGAACCAGGATCTGAGGTCTAACTCTAAGTTCTGCTGTTGATGTGCTGTGTGACTTTGGGAAAGTCTCCTAACCTCTCTGGACCTCCATTTCCTGGTAGATAAATAAAAGTCCCCCCCTCCCCCTGAGAGGCCCTTCCAGCTCAAGCCCATCTCAGCCCATGGTGCTGCTTTCATAACCTCACAGCCGCCCTTGTCCACAAATGCCTGCCTTGCCTGTCTGAAGTCGGTGCTCTGAGCAAGGATGCCCAGTGATAACAGTCTGAGCACAGCCCGTCTTGCACACCTTAGTGGCAAGACAAGTCCTTCCTGTCACCTGACCCTGATGGGAGACGGGAGAAGCCAGGGCTGGGGTCCCTTCTCTGTCATCCAGGATACCGCAGTTGGAGAGAAACGGCATTAAAGCGAAGTTCCAAATATCCTACACACCCATTTAAAATTGGATTTGGGAAACGGTTTCGATCAAAAAAGTCTGATGAGCAAATTGGTCATTTGAGCCCCATTCTGTATAATGCTGTCAACTACAGACCCGGGTCCGTGTCAAACGTCTCTAAGACACTGGGACATTCAGAGGCATCTCATAAAATTAAATTTTGTCTTGAAAATGTTCAGCACTGGAGCTTTTAAAATACAGATCCCATTTATCATGCGGTTATTTTGGGGTTTGTCTGCATAAGGAAGCCAAAAGTCCTTTCTTGGAAAGGACTGTCCTTTGCTTTGGAATGTGTCCTGTCTTCCTGCAGTCTCGGTATCAGAATGCCCTTTCTTTTATGAACTGATAGATGAGGTGGGTTTTTTAGAATCCTCACTTGGTAAAAATAAACCCTTCCGCTGAACTCTATTTTTTTAAATGTCCTGCTCTGTGAAATCCCAGAACCTCCGCATTCCCGCTGAGGCTCAAAGTGGCCTCGGGATTCCCACTTTACGTCGCAAGAAACGTGATAGTTGTTTTTGTTGTTGTTGTTGTTTTGTTTTTTTAAGAGAAGCTAGAAATCAGAGAGGTTCAGTAACAAGCCTGAGACCACACAGCTGGAGAAGCCAATGCTGGGATTTGCATGTGGCCCTCTCTGGCCTGGCATGATCGCCAGTTATCTTTTCCCCACCTCCTCAAGGAAAACAGACACCCAGTGCTTGGCCAGGGAGGAACCCCAAGGTTTAACGAGATGAACCCCAAAGAAGGCTTGGATCTTATCCCAGAAAACCTTCTGTTCCTGAGAGTCTGTGGTGAACTTTGAGTTGAGTGTCCCAGCGGCAGAGAGTTTCCAGGGCAGAGGAAAATGCCCATGTGGTTTAATTTGTCTTAAGAATAAATTTTATTTAGGGGTGCTTGGGTGGCTCAGTTGGTTAAGCATCCGACTTTGGCTTAGGTCATGATCTTGTGGTTTGTGAGTTCGAGCCCCGCGTTGGGCTTTGTGCTGAGAGCTCGGAGCCTGGATCCTTCTTTGGATTCTGTGTCTCCCTCTTTTTCTCTCTCTCCCCCTCTCCCGCTCCTTCTCTCTCTCTCTCTCTCCTGATCCCCCCCCCCAAATAAACAAACATTAAAAAATCTTTGTAAAGAATAATGTTTTCAAACATCTCTATGGCAGAATTAGGGGGTCAATTTTGCTTCTACCTTGAGTAAAAATTCTCTAGAGGGTGGTAGTGATAGTCCGACTACAGAAACTGCAAAGTAAATGTATCTTCCTGAAGAAGGGGCGCTGTCTTCAGGGCAAGCGGGAAGACAGCCGGCCTGGAGCTTTGGGCGAGCCCACCTCACAAGTGGACCTTGCGGGGTCCTGGGACCAGAGTCATTCTCCTGGGACTCTCTGGAGCGTGGAGTGTGGCCGTGGGGCTCCGCCAAGCCCCGTGGACCATGGAGAGAGAAGGAGGTCCAGGACTGCGAGCCTCTCTCGGGAACCCAGGGGAGTCGGTGAGCTCCGTGTGGGAGGAGAGGGGAGCAAGGAGCTCACTGAGGGCCACTAGAAGCAGAGGATGTTGGGAAAGTATCGGTAACGAGGATTATAGCTCCTCAGATTCCTCTTCAGGCAGTAGACGAGCTTCCGGTCACAGGCACAGAGCTGCACTTGGCAGAGGGGCCCGAGCTCTGCAAACAGGACGCCAGACGCAGAATGAGGAAGGGAAGATGTGGGCCCTACCTACACTGCCTCCTGGGCTTGCTTCTAGCGTGAGCTGCCCCCCCAGTCTGCTTCCTGCCCCAGCAAGCTCTCAGTCTGATGAGGGAGGCACAGCGTCTACACTGGGGAACGTGTGATCTGATGGAAGAGGCATAGCCGATGCATAGGGTGAGGTTTCAGCCCAGGGAGACACAGCCCCTGCCCTCTGGGAGCTCCTAGTCTGACGGTAGAGACACGGTCTCTCCCCTTAAGAGTTCCCACTCTGACGGTGGAGGCAGCCCCTGCTCTGGAGGAGACACCACCCTCAGACTTAGCTTTGAACTCAGATGGACCTGAGCTTGAATCCCAACTCCAGCTGTGTGCCCTGGCAAGCCTTCGAGTTTCAGTTTCCTCGCGTGTAAAAGGGGACTGAACGCACTCCAAAAGGCATTTGGGGGTGCAAGAAAAAGGAAGCATGCAAAGCATTCGGCACCTAGTGAATGCTCAGTCTGCAATGTTTCAGCCCTTACCCAGAGGTCCTCACTGCAGCAATCCTGCCCCTCTTGTCCCCAGCTCCGCCCTCCAAGCTACAGGCTGGCTGGCCTCTAGGGGCAGCTGAACGCAGAGCCAGAAAAGACCCAGGCTCTGTCAGTGGCCTGAAGGGGAAGCCCCAGCCTTACCGCAGGTGACCAGTCCCCGTGCAAATCTGTATTTGTATGACTGTGTCCGGATGTGGCAGCCTTTCTCCTCCAGCCGCCCGTAGCAGTGATCATGCACCCAGCAGCACCTGTCAATGCAAGGGACCTAGAACCTGAGCGGACGGAGCACAGCACTGCTGGGTGGGTGTGGTCTGGCAAAGAAAGAATCTAGGGATGAGGCCGAGTACTTCTCTGCTCTTCCTCTGGGGCTGCCTGCCACCGGCTAGCGGTTCACTGGCCCGCTTTTTCCTCCAAGGCTCACGGTGAGACTACATCTCCCAGCCTCCCCTGCAAGTAGGCGTGGCCACACAGTTAGATTCCGGCCAGGGGATCGCGGGCAGAAGCCATGGACACCACTTCCCGGCCTACCCGTGAAACTCTCCCACACTGTCCTCCTCTTTCTCTCTCTCTTTCCCACCTCTCAGCTGGATGGAGATGACCCCGCAGAGGACTCTGAGGCCACAGGGGAAGGCAGAGCCACAAGATGGAAGGAACCGGGGTCCCAGAAGTAACATGTGATTCACATGGAACTGTTCCATGAGCAAACAATAAACTTCCGGTGTGTTGGGTGTGGCAGATTGCAGTTTTTTAAAATTGACTTACGGAAAAATAGAGAAGGTCGTGCAGAGTGTTCCCTTTTGCCCCACATCCAACGTCCCCTATCATTAACATCTTATATTATTAGTACAATACACTTGTTACGGTTAACAAACCAGTATGGACGTCGTTGACTAAAAGGCTAATTCGCTAAATCATAATACATCCTTATTGAGTCATTAATTGTAAAAACTCCATCGTTTATTTAGATTTCCTTACTTTTTACCTAATTTACCTAACGTCCTATTTCCATTCCTACCGATTTACCTAATGCCCACATTACATTTCATTGTCATGTGTCCTTAGGCTCCTCTTGCTTTTGGCGACCTTGACAGTTTTGAGGCATACTGGGCAGGTGTTTTGTAGGATGCCCCTGTATGGGATTTGTCTGATGTTCTTATGATAAGACTGGGGCTATGGTCTAATTAGTCCAGCTTTGGCCGTTGGGAGCCCTTTCAGTCAGCTCCTGTGCTCCCTGACATATATCCCTAGCATTGTGGGAGGTAGCTCTCTTTAAATACTTCCTTAACTTTCGCCCTTACATGAGACTCCAGGCTCATCCTGTATATTTCCTGCCCTTGTCTTACAATCAGCCATGTCTCCAAGGAGTCTTGCTGGTTTTTTTTTAATTTTTTTTTTTTTACATTTATTTATTTTTGAGAGACAGAGCACAAGAGAGGGAGGGACAGAGAGAGAGGGAGACACAGAATCTGAAACAGGCTCCAGGCCCTGAGCTGTCAGCACAGAGCCTGATGTGGGGCTCAAACTCACAAACTTTGAGATCATGACCTGAGCCGAAGTCAGATGCTTAACCGATGGAACCACCCAGGCGCCCCAGTTCTTTTTTTTTTTTTTTTTTTTTTTTGAAGAATGGTATTAGAGACCAAGTCTAGGCATAGGAATTTGCTTATTGGGGCGCCTGGGTGGCTCAGTCAATGAAGCATCCAACTCTTGGTTTTGGCTCAGGTCATGATCTCACGGTTCGTGAGTTCAAGCCCCACATCAGGCTCTGTGCTGACAGCATGGAGCCTGCTTGGGATTCTCTCTCTACCTTTCTCTCTGATTTCCTGCACTCTCTGTCTCTCTCAAAATAAATAAACTTTTTTTAAAAAGTTGCCTATTGCTAGTGGGATGTTTCTTTTGGGTCCTCCCAGCTGACAGAGCAAAAAATATGTGTCTACATTAACCCATGTTTGTACACACATCAGTACATATTTCTGTGCAGAACCACCTGCATCTGTATTAAGCCAAACAGGAGTTTGTCCTGACATCTCCACCTCTAATCTGTCACCACAGGGAGGGAACTCCCCCTCCAGCAGTGGGAAACTTGGCTCCAACCATCTGCCATCCATTTGCCTCATTCCTTCCTCCTACCTCCTTCCACGATCCAGGTCAAGTGTCTCGGAATTTTCCAAAGAACAATCTCTCTATCTCACGTTCAAAGTTCTAGAACTTTGACACTTCCCAATCAAGAAGTGGAATCCAGTTCCCCTCCCTCCGAGAGTCTTTGAGATTGCCTCCACCAGCTGATACCACAGAATTTCTGACGCTAGACCCTATTGTCTTGCAGTTGGGACACTCACTCTTGGAACCCAACAGTCACTGTGCTGTGTGGAGAAGTCCAAACAGCCTTGGAGAGGCCTAAGTGAGAGGAGCGGAGGCCCCCGGCCCACAGCCTCAGCTGAGCTCCCAGCCAGCAGCCAGCCACAGCATGCCAGCCATGGGAGGGAGCCATCCAGAAACTGGATCGTCCTGCCTCATCTGAGCTGCCCAAGCTGAGGCCGGGTGGAGCTGAGACAAGCCATCCTGCCAAGCCCAGCCCAAATGGCAGATTCTTAGCAAAATAAATGGTCACGGTCACTTTAAGCCACTACATTTTAGGGTGATACGTTATGTAGCAATAGACCAACTGACTAGGTCTCCAAGATGTGTGACACGTTACTAGATGTATCTCGAGCAAGTCCGTTAACCTCTCTGAGACGGAGCTTTCTCACCTATAAAATGGTGTTTCAACTGCTGGTGGGAATGCAAACTGGTGCAGCTGCTCTGGAAGACAGTATGGAGGTTCCTCAAAAAATTAAAAATAGGGGCGCCTGGGTGGCGCAGTCGGTTAAGCGTCCGACTTCAGCCAGGTCACGATCTCGCGGTCCGTGGGTTCGAGCCCCGCGTCGGGCTCTGGGCTGATGGCTCAGAGCCTGGAGCCTGTTTCCGATTCTGTGTCTCCCTCTCTCTCTGCCCCTCCCCCGTTCATGCTCTGTCTCTCTCTGTCCCAAAAATAAATAAACGTTGAAAAAAAAATTTTTTTTTAAAAAATAAAAAAAAAAAAAATAAATAAATAAAAATAGAGCTGCCTAGCGACCCAGCAATTGCACTACTAGGCATTTATCCACGGGATGCAGGTGTGCTGTTTCGAAGGGACACATGCACCCCCATGTTTATAGCAGCACTATCAACAATAGCCAAAGTATGGAAAGAGCCCAAACGTCCATTGATGGATGAATGGATGAAGAAGATGTGGGATATATATACAATGGAGTATTACTCGGCAATCAAAAAGAATGAAATCTTGCCATTTGCAACTACGTGGATGAAACTGGAGGGTATTATGCTAAGCGAAATTAGTCAGAGAAACAAAAATCATATGACTTCACTCATATGAGGACTTTAAGAGACAAAATGGATGAACATAAGGGAAGGGAAACAAAAATAATATAAAAACAGGGAGGGGACAAAACATAAGAGACTCTTAAATAGAACAAACAGAGGGTTACTGGAGGGGTTGAGGGGGGGGGGATGGGCTAAGTGGGTAAGGGACATTAGGGATCTACTCCTGAAATCATCATTGCACTATATGCTAACTAACCTGGATGTAAATTAAAAAAATAAATAGATCATTTAAAAAATGTAATCATTAAAGTTAAAAAAGAAAAACAAAATGGTGCTTCAATACTCATCTTCCAGAACTGACGTGGAATTAAGTGAGATACTTGGGGTGTAGAGCCTAAGTGTAGAGGAGAATTATGAGAACCAGCTCACCAATCGGTGCCGTCCTTGGGGGTCCCCCGACCGCCCCAACCACAGTAACAGCCGTAGAAGCCGTAGTTCGTAAGGGCGGTCTTTCCGGTCACCTTCTCAATCATGGACTTGAGGTCCAGCAAGCCCCCTGGCACAGCAGGCACACCTGGAAGGCAGCCCCCAGCCCCAGGTGAACACATCACGCTTGCCCCAGGCCCGCTCGCCCTGCAGGCTCCCGCCCCTTGTCCTGGCCCTAGGACTGGGGGGGACCCAGGCATCTCCTTCTCCTTCTCCCTGTTAGTGAGACAGGAACAGGAAAGGGGAGGTCAAGTACTAGAGCTAAAAGTCCGGACTTGGAGAATGGGAAACGTGAGTTCCAATCCTGCCTCTGCCGCTCGCAGCGTGATGTTGAGTGCGTCACTTCATCTCTCCGAGCCTCAGCTTCCATGTGTGCAAATTTGCGGGGGGGAGGGGGACACTAAAGCAAACGCCTACCTTTTGGAGTCATCCTGAGGATTCAAATGAGAGAAAGGATGTAAGTTATGAGCACAGTGGCAGACACACAGTGAGTGACTAAGAGATATCCGGTGTAATTAATATGGTATCTGTACGAAGCGGGAAGACAGGTGCTTCCCGTGTCTCCTGCCGATGCACACCTCCCTCCCCGCAAAGAACACCATTTGGAACGTAAGGCACAGAACCTTAGAGCAGGGTGGGATCCTCCGAGATCATTGAAGCCAGCTCCCTCGCCTTACGGTTTGGGAAACAGTAGTTTTGGAGGGAAAGGTTCAGGTTTCACAGTGAACCAGAGGCCTCCCCTCTCTGCTCTAGGCCTCCCGCCCTCCCTCGGTCTCCAGGGATCTGGCAAGATGTCAAAGATTAGGACAGCCTGGCAGGGGCTGTGGGCATGGTTATGGGACTCCCCTGTGCTGTGCGGTCACCTCCAGCTGGGAGGGGACAGCAGGTGGGGCGTGCATAAAACCCAGGCCGGCGTCAGCAGAGAATGACCCAGAAACCAGGGGATGGAGTTGTTATATAAGGGTCTTGTTTTCATTTGGGCTTTATTTTCTTTTGTTTTGGACCAACGTTAAAAAAAAAAATACGCCTCTCACATTTGCAAGCCACGTATTGTCCACATAGCACAACCTTTACCCATCACCACCTAGAATCATGCTACAGCAGCCCCACCAGTCGGCTGAATATCATCCCATGTCACAGAGGAAGAAACAGAGGCTTGGAGAGGAAAAGGCTCTTGCAGACGAGTATACAGTAAGTGCAGAGCTGATGTTCAAACTCGAGTCTCTATGACCTCAAAGACTGGCCTCCTCTCCACTACCCTATTATTCCTAAGGGTGGAAGGTCACAGGTTCAGAGGTCATGGGGCCAGCACTTACTACAAGCCAGGAACCAAGCCAGTGTGAGAAGGCCTTTCATCTCTGGGGTTCTGGAAAAGAAAACACATGCCATGGCACACGTCTCAGGAGATGCCCCCACGACGCATTCAGACCTCCCCCCTCGGTCCCCGCCAGGCCCCACCTCTCCTGTTGGGCAGCACACGGGCCCGCCTCAGCCGGAAAAGAGACAAAGACCTCAAGGAGTTGATCCCAGAGGCTCCTGGGGGCAGAAGAGCATTTGTGGGGTGTGGCCCCAAAGGAGGCAGGAGAGGGCTTTCCCACCACAAATGCCCCAATGCAATTGCCCCCTCTGCAGAAGATGGCTAAAAGCAACCGAAGAAATAGGCTGCAGATTTCTTAAATGGAGATTTGGTGTCACGAGGAAGGAGCAGGAATTGACACAGGCTGGACATGGCCCTTGGTGAAGGACACAAGGACCGGGCAGGGAGAAAAAAAAAACAAAACAAAACCTGGACAAGGGCAGTGATGATGCAGGGGTGGGAGACGGAGGGGAGCGGATGGTGTTAACTCCCCTCATGGTGCTTGGTTGCCGCTGTTCAAGGATGTCTTCCCTGCTGGGGTCTGAAGGCAGAAGTGGGGTGGCTTTGCCCTCTCTCCCAACACTGAGAATAATGTGTGGCCCCGAGTGAGTGCTCAGGGAGGAAACATGGGCTGGTCCCGTGTGACCAGCTTTCAGGGCCTTGTGATGGCTTTGTGAGTCCCCCACACTTTTGCCTTCATGGGGCCCTTCCTCCAAAAAAAAAAAAAAAAATTCTTTTAAATTTTTTTTTTTTTTTTAACGTTTATTTATTTTTGAGACAGAGACAGAGCATGAACGGGGGAGGGTCAGAGAGAGAGGGAGACACAGAATCGGAAGCAGGCTCCAGGCTCTGAGCCATCATCAGCCCAGAGCCCGATGCGGGGCTCGAACTCACGGACCGTGAGATCGTGACCTGAGCCGAAGTCGGACACTTAACCAACTGAGCCACACAGGCGCCCCCAAAAAAATTCTTTTAAGTTATATTTTCCAACTACGTTGGTATGGAAGCAAATACAATCCAGGCTGGATGCGTGATTGTATATTCGTTATTATTATAGCCAGTGTTTTTTTTCCTCCTGATTCTAAAAGAATTAAACTGAAGACCTTTCCACGGACCTCAGGCACTGTGCCTACCTTAAGATTAAGTGGACCCTGGGTACCCGTGAGAGCTCCGAAGGGTAGGTATCACTGTTTCCATTTTGCCAGTGGAGAAATGGAGGCTCGGGGAGCTCATGGAACTTGCCAGAAGTCACACAGGTGGGGTAGGAAGTGGAAGAAGGGTTCAAACCCACGCCTGTGCACCTCTCACAGCATCGCACAGCCTCCCTTCCTAGAGAGACAAGCTCCACTTTGAGCCATGGAACTGGAGGCCACAGCTTCCCTCCCCACGCCTGTCTCTGGCAAACACATGAATCACTGGCCTTGAGTCCCAAAAAGTCACACCCAGAAGGCAGAGGAAATTCCATGTGTCTTGGGCCAGTGCCTGATTCTAACTTGGCCTCAAAGGTTCCTTACCGGCGGCTGGCTGTTTCCCTTCCTACTCCGGACCCCAAAGTCCTTGTTTATCCACAGCTGTTCAGCTGGCCTGTGGTCCGTCAGGACTTCCCCTTCGGTGCCTCTGACCCCTGAGCTCAGTGGTCCCTTGTGCAGTGCTCTGCCCCGAGCCCCTGACACCTGTCAAGGCCTGGTTCTGTACACACAAGCTGTGGCTCCCCAGGGCTCCTGGCTACTGGGCTGGCCTCTCCATGCCATCCTTTGTCCGGTAGCTCCTGAGTTCCAAGAACATTCCTGAGGGTTCTGTCCACCCATGACCTCCACCCTGAGGGCTCTGACCAGCCAAGGAAAATGGCCCTGGATGCTACGTTTCCACACCAGTCTTCCTCAGCTGCTTCCCAGAGCCAGAACAGGAGAAAGGTGCCAGTCGCCACACACAGGCACCCACACAGTGTGCCAGGTTCTGTCCGCTGCTCTTTAAAAGCCTGGCGAGCTCCCCGGCAGGTGGCTATTGTGAAACCTACAGGCTCAATGTCTGTCCCATCAGCAGTCATTTGTTTGGACGAGGGGATAGCAGCTGCTGGTTTTACAGGTGGGGAAACCGAGGCTCTGGAAGGGGATGTGCCCAGTACTCCAGCCCAGGAATCTAATCTGCTTCACTGCCTCCAAGCAGCAACTCTGTACCCTTCCCTGTGTTCTTTTTCCATACTGGATGATGCTTTGAAGTCCTGGGGACCTTGCTGGGCTGGGAACAGACAGCCCCTCCCAGGACCAGCTAATTCCTAGAGGTAACATAAGACTCCCCTTGAGCATGGCTGTCATAGGCAAACCAGCCAGTCTGAAACTCACACCCCAACCTCTCCGTCTAACTCTCCTGCTCCCAGCCAGAGTTTCCTCTGCCCTTTTTCACCCCAGGGCCAGAAGCAGATAGCTAGGGACCAACACTGCACCCCTGCAGCCCAGAGTCTGCTGAAACCATTCGGGCTGGCCAATCTCACAGCGTTTACCCTGCCCTCCTTTGCCTTTCCCGTGGAAAACACAAGAAAGGCTCTGGGCTGAGCTTTCTCTCATTTCTTCTGCCTCCTGATCAACCCTAATGCTTCCCCATGTGGCCCCGCATGGTGTTGTATGTCTCCTGCTCTCAGAAACTGTAAATAACAGATCTTTTTTTTTTTTTTTTTTTTGAGAGAGAGAGAGAGAGAGGGAGAAAGAGCACAAGTAGGGGAGAGGGACAGAAGGGGGAGAGAGAGAATCTTAAGCAGACTCCACACTCAGCTCAGAGCCCTACGTGAGGCTCGATCCCACACTCCTGGGATCATGACCTGAGCCAAAATCAAAGTCAGACACTCAACAGACTGAGCCACCCAGGTGCCCCCAGACTAGCTTTTAAATGGCAACCAGCTCTTGATCTGTCGGCCTCACAATATACCTGAATCAGATCAAAATCCCAGGCACATTATAGAGCAGCTGGGTCCAGGGCTGTTGGTGCCACGGAACAGCACGAGACCCCATGGAAAGGGGCCTGAAAGAATACAACAAAGGGGCGGCAGAAGCTTCGAAATAGCTGCCCCAGGGGCCGGGAAAGTGGCCCATCGGCGGAGCCCAGAGCCGCCCCCCAGGAGAAGGATGTGGGCTCGGCTATTTCCATCCAGTGACCACAGACGAAAATGAGCACAGCCACAAGATAATTTAGGAGGAAAGTGGTAGCTGAGGTCATGAGAAGTGGAAGAAGTGGAAACAGACAGCCTAACAGCGGCACGAAAACGTGGGGCCGAGGAGCGGCCGGGTCACCGGAGGGATGGACCCTCAAGTCCACACGCAGCAGCCCACCCCCCCCCCCCGCCACCATTCTCCCGGACCCCCCAGTCGGGTCTCAAGCTAGAAAGGACAGACAGCACCAAGCCCCGCGGCACAGCAGGCACGTGAGAGACCTCCCCCGGGTCTGTGGGGGAGGCACCGGGGGATCAGGGGCCTCCTCTCGCAGCCCCTCTCCCTCCCTGCGCCCTGCCCACCCCACCCCAAGCAAGGCAGCCCCCAGAATGAGATTCCTCACCAGGAAGACCTTCTCTCCGTGTCAGGCCTGCAGCAGGGGCAGGGGCTGGGCCTGCGGCTTTTAAAGGCCTCTCTGCCAGCCTCCCACGCTCCTGACCGGACGGCTCCGGGACCGACGGCTCACCTAGAAGGGCCTGCCTCTCCCCTCAAGACCCCTGGGGGCTTGGTCCCTCTCTGTTCAGAAGCAGCTATTTCCTGAAGGGTTCCCAGTGCCTCGGTGGCTTTCAGGAGAGACGCTGGAGAGGGTCTGGCTTGGGCCGCCCACGGTCCAGGCTTCTCCACGGGGGCGGGGAGGCTGGAATCCCCCTCCCGGGGCAGCCTCCCCTCCGCCCTCCACGCTGCGTCTCTATGGAGTCCTCCAGCCCACGTCCCCTGTTCACATTTCATCCCGTCTCGCTGGGCCTCAACTCAGGGACGGCCGTGGCAGCCAGGAGGCACCCCTCCCGGACTCTCCCCTCGTCCTCTTCCTGTTGTTGCTGACTTGCCAACCCTCGCCCTGTTCCTGAGCTGGGGAGACCCAGGAGCCTGTGAAAGCCGCACTCTGGAGATGCCGGAAAATGTCCCTCGAGCCCAGCTGGCACCTCCCTGTTGGCACCTGACTCCGACTGGCACGGGATTCCCGCATTCCTTCTCCCTGGGAAGGAGAACCCTCCAGGCTTGCAGTTAGAGACGGGCAAGCTGGCCTCCCTGCTCGGCCGCTCAGTAGCTGTGTGGCTCCAGCCAGGTCACCACACCTCTCTGTTTGTTGCTGTGAACTATGAGAATAATGCCGCCGTGCCGCCCCAGAGGCTCGTGGCGAACCAGCTACATAAAACAAGGCCGTGTAGGGAGGTGTGAGGCTCACGGGTTGGCATCACAGACTCTAGAGCAACTTCGAGTCCTGGGTTCAAATCCTGGCTTCCCCACTACGAGCCACAGCTGCTTCGGGCCGACTGTAATTGGCCTGCCTCAGTGTCCTTGTTAGGATGACAAAGTGAATGGATGCATTTATAACAGAGCAGTGGCCAAATAATGCTGGTAAGCAAATGATGAGTAGCCTTCTAGAGTGTTCTGGACGAACATGGGTAGCTGTTACTATGCTCTGTTCACTTCTGTTAATCCGTGCCCCCGCCCGGTCCCTGACCCATGTGCGCACACTTTTCTGAGAAGACGTGAGTGTGAGTTCCTTTGTCTCGTCGCTCTTGCCTTCTTTGCTCTCCTTCCTCTGCTCACGGCTGCGTCAGAGAGAAGCCCCTCCTTCCAGGCCTCAGGGCCCTTGTCTTCCGGTGACCTAACCGCTGGGCATCCCACGGAACCCTATGAATCCAGTTCAATACAAGAAAGTGCTTACTGACCATCTGCCACATGCAAGGCCCTGGGCAGGGGGGTGGGGGGGTCACGGTGAACAAGACCGAGGCTCAGCCCCCGCAAGCTTCCCTTCGGCTTGAGGGAACAGATAGCAAAGGCATCAAATAAATATGGGCCAGTATGTCAGGGGGTGACAACTCCCCTGTTCCTTCCTCCTCCTACTGACACTCCGGGGCCTCACCATCCCAAACAAAACACAATGAAGCAAGAGAGAGGAAAACATCCCTTGCCTCTGCAGACCTGTCTCTCCAGTTTTGTTTTCCACTCTAAAAGCCAGACTTCCAGGGGCACCTGGTGGCTCAGTCAGTTGAGCCTCCGACTTCGGCTCAGGTCATGATCTCACGGTTCGTGGGTTCGAGCCCCGCGTCGGGCTCTGTGCCGACAGCTTGGAGCCTGGAGCCTGCTTCGGATTCTGTGTCTCCCTCTCTCTCTGCCCCACCCCTGCTCGTGCTTTGTCTTTCTCTCTCTCTCTGTCTCAAAAATCAATATTTTTTTTAAAAAGCCAGATTTCTGGACTGAGAAACCTCCACTGGTTCAACACCCACTTCCGTCTGAATGCTTTGCTGCCTGAACCCTCTGCTGTGTCCCTGAGCCGGCTCCCAGGGATTCCCCCCAAAGCCTGGTGTTGCCCAAGCTTGGGCTTCACCCCCCAGCCCTCCTTCTCTCTCTGGCCTTAAGAGGGCCACTCTCAGCCATCTGCCCTCCGCTGCTCAGCCCCCAAATGCAGGTGTTTTCAAGGGATCTGCCCTCGGAGTCTGCTCCGCTCTGTCTGCACCTGTCCCCGGGTGAGCTCATCCATGTTCGGGGATTTAGGTCTTATTTCTCCGCAGATGTCAAGGAGCTAGCCCAGCCGAGCAGTGTCTGGCTTTAGCTGTGACCCAATGACACTCCCTGAACAAACGATTAAGTATGGGGATGAGGAGAAAGCACAATGTCAGCTCGGAGGATCTGAGCTTCAAGTCAGACAGAACTGGATTCAAATCTGGATGTCTCCGTCCCAACCATTTCCACTCCCTGTCGAGTGGAAGACTCTTGAGGGCAGGATCCTTCTCTGATTCATTTCTGACCCCAGCACCTAGAGCAACATCTGACGCCTGGTAGGTCCTCAAGAATTATCTGTGGGATACAGGCACATGCACCCCGATGTTTATAGCGGTGCCATCAACAATGGCCAAAGTATGCAAGAGGCCCAAATGTCCATCAACTGATAAATGGATAAAGAGGATGTGGTTTATATACACAATGGAATACTGCCCAGCAATGAAAAAGACTGGAATCTTTCCATTTGCAGCAACGTGGATGGAACTGGAGGGTATTATGCTGAGGAAAATAAGTCAGTCAGAGACTGGAACTTGAGAAACTTAACGGAAGACCATGGGGGAGGGGAAAGGAAAAAAATAGTTACAGAGAGGGAGGGAGGCAAACCATAAGAGACGGTTAAATACAGAGAACAAACTGAGGGTACATGGGGGTCTAGGGGGAGGGGGAAATGGGTGGTGGACATTGAGGAGGGCACCTGCTGGGATCAGCACTGGGTGTTGTATGTAAGGGATGAATCGCAGGAATCTACTCCCGAAACCAACAGCACACTGCATGCACTGTATGTTAGCTAACTTGACAATAAATTACAGTAAAAAAAAAAAAAAGAAAAAAGAAAATAAATACCTGTGGGATAAATTAAACATATCATAAACATGCCTGTTCTCTGGCACCTGCTCTGTCCATCTTGTGCAGGCTCGTCCCAGGGCTGAAGCCCCACTGAGGGCAGCCAGAGACACTTGGACACGGTCTCATCCTGAGACCAGAGCTGCCGAGACGCCCTCGGCCTCATCAGAGGGTTTGCTGCCTCCCAGGAGGCTGGCATATAGAGCAGGATGGCCCGGAGCTCACTGGCAGACGGTCCACACTGAGTCCTCCTCCTCCTCCAGGGAGTTATGCCTGATTGCTCCTTCCGTGGGAGGGCTGCCTGTCTCTGGAGTGTTGCAGAGCTCATCACACACGTTGCCTACTTCGGCACTTCCAATGGGAAGGAGGGGGTTTCGAGGCTGATCACTCAGGAAGGGAGGAGGGGGTGCCTGGGTGGCTCGGTCATGAAGCATCTCACCTTGGCTCAGCTTATGATCTCACGGTTCATGAGTTTGAACCCTGCATTGGTGAGCACAAGCCCCACTCTCTCTCTCTCTCTATCTCTCTCTCTCTCTCTCTCTCTGCCCTTTGCTCACTTGTGCCCTCTCTCTCTCAATAGAAGAGAAGAGAAGAGAAGAGAAGAGAAGAGAAGAGAATAAGATAAAATAAAATAAAATAAAATAAAATAAAATAAAATAAAATAAAAGGAAAGAATGAGAGAGGAACTCAATCCTCAGTGGACATCCACCGTGCCATGAGCAGAAGAAGACAGGTTCAGCATTTGGGGTCTTGAATCCCCACAATATCTCATGGGGCATTAGGACCCCATTCTGTAAGGAAGGAAACTGAGGGGCAGATGTTAGGTCGCTTACAAAAGCCTGACCCAAAAATCTAAAGCCTGGCCTATCACCCCAGTCCACGTTCTTGCCACTACACAAAGGGGTAGACCCCCCAATGAAGACTTAATGGTCATGATTTTCACAGGACATCTGACCGGTGTCACGTGATTTCCTTATAAACAAGGTGGAGAAGTAAAAGCTTAAGTAATAGAGCTCATAATTCCTGATAATTGCTTGATGGGAGGAACCCAGTCTGTGGTTATAAACTTCCAGCCCAGGGCTACAGGCAGTGCTAGGAAGTGCTACATGGCCTTTCAAAACGTTAGAATTAGTTGCTAATTTGTAAGTGTTAAGAGATCTCGGACAGAAATCCAGATTCCCAGCTTCTCTTTAAAAGTCCTGGCAATCCTGGGGCGCCTGGGTGGCTCAGTCAGTTAAGCGTCCGACTTCAACTCAGGTCATGATCTCACGGTCTGTGGGTTTGAGCCTCGCGTCGGGCTCGGTGCTGACAGCTCGGAGCCTGGAGCCTGCTTCTGATGCTGTGTCTCCCTCTCTCTCTCTGCCTCTCCCCCACTCTCACTTTGTCTCACTCTGTCTCTCAAAAATAAATGTTAAAAAAAAAAAATTAAAGTCCTGGCAATCTTGGCTCTGGATCCCCACACACCCACAATGGCCAGACCCCATCAACTGGACACGTGTTTAGCTTTGCCCTGGTCTCCGTCATTCCTTACTGTCCCACCCCCACCTGTCACACTGCTACTCCCTGCCTGGAGGGCTCTCTAGTGGCCTGTCATAGAACTGGGCTTGAGTCCTACCCTCTCAGCCCGCCCCTCAGTAATGGGACAGTGACGGCCTTGAGAGCAGAGATCATCTCTCGTACAAACTTGTGTTTCGAGTGCTGAGCTCAAAGCAAAGCACCTGTACTGGGGGCACCGATCCCAGGACACGGAGATCACTGAGGGCTTCCTAGAAGAAAAGTCACCTTCACTGAATCTTTTAAAGTAGGTTGGAGAAATCGGAACCCTCGTGCACTGTCAGTGGGAGCATAAAATGGTACAGTTGCTGTGGAAGACACTATGACAGTTCCTTAAAACATTCCAAGTCGTGGGGGTGCCTGGGTGGCTCAGTCGCTTAAGCGACCGACTCTTGATTTCGGCTCAGATCATGAGGTCATGGTTCATGAATTCAAGCCCTGCATCAGGCTCTGCGCTGTGACAATGGGATTCTCTCTCTCCCTCTCTCTGCCCCTCCCGTGCACATACTCTCTCTCTCTCTGCCCCTCCCATGCTCGCTCCCTTGCTCTCCTCTCTCTCTCTCTCAAAATAAATACATAAACTTTAAAAAAATTCAATGTAGAATTACCATATGACCCAGCAATCCCACCTTTGGGTGTGTGCCCAAAAGAATTGAAACAGGGCCCCAAAGAGGTCCCTGCACACCCATGTTGGTAACAGCATTATTCACAATAGCCTGAACATGGGAGCAACTCAAGGATCTACCAATAGGCGAACAGATAAAGCAAATGCAGGCTATACATACAGTGGAATACTATTCGGCCTTAAAAAGGAAAGAAATTCTGCAAAACGCTACAACAGGGTTGAACCTTGAGGACGTTACGCAAAGTGACATAAGCCAGTCACAAGAGCACAAACACGTGCGATCCCACTTGTAGGACACACTTAGAGTAGTCATCGTCATAGAAACAGCCAGTTGGATTGGGAGTTGCCAGGGGAGAGGAGGGAGGATAGGGAGTTAGCGTTTAGTGGGAACAGACTCTCAGTTTTACAAGATGAGAAGAGTTCTGGAGACGGATGATAGTGGTTGTTCCACAACATTATAAATGTATTTCACACCGATGAACTGTACATTTAATGCGGTTAAGGTGGTAAATTTTAGGTTGTGTGTATTTTACCACAATAAAAAAATCGGGGAAGAAACAGGGGAGTGGATCAGAGTTCACCAGGCTAGGATGCGAGGAAGGGCATCCCGAGGGGAAGGAACAGCCTATGTAGGGCTCACAGGCATGCGTCACAATGGCTCATTTGAGGAACTACAAAGAGATGAGGTGTCTGAGGGCATCAGGCAGCGGGATTCGAGTAAATATGTAATCACAGGCTCTCCGGCGGCGGGGGGGGGGGGGGGGGAGAAAAGCCCCGATTTTTAACATCTGCCAGTTGCTGTGCAGAAAGCAGCATGTCACTGACTGAGGCACGTGCCCCCATTCTGGACCCACCGCTTGTTAGCCGTGTGACCTTGCGTGAGTTTCTCAGCTGCTCTGTGCCTTGGTTTACCAACCTCAGTAATGGGGACAACCATGTTACCTGCCTCGTCTCTCTGTTCTAGGCTGATCCGTTGCAGGCATTCGGAATTGAGTTGCCACATGGTAGGGGCTCAGCAAATGTTTGCGATTTTTCCCAGGAGAGTGGGGCGGGGCTCCACGTCATTTCTCAGAAAAGGAACTTTCTCTACGTGTTTAGCAGGCGCGGAGGAATGGTGGAGGGGCTGGATGAAGAGACACAGCGAGGTAGGTCACGAATAAGAGATGAAGAAGTCCTACCCCGACATCCCCCCGAACAGAAACCCGCAAGGACCTGTGACCCCAAGCCTGCTATCGCTCAGATCACAGAGGCAGCGGCCGTCTTGGTGGTGATGGCAGGAGCGTGATGCCCACGAGAAGGGCTCCTGGCCAGACTCATCGGGAAGGGTCTGTCTGGTCCTGACCCCCATTCTGAGAGCCTTTCTGGAAGACTAGGGGGTGTCTGGGTCGCAGGATGCCTGTCTGATGAGGGATCAGGGGCTGACTGGTGTTTGGAAGGGGGGTGGGGGCACCCAGTCTCTGTCTCCAAATTTCTGAAGGGCTGCCAAGGGTGAAAAGCACCCTACTTGTCCCGTGTGGCTCCCGATTGTGGAGGCAGGACCAGACGAGGATGCCCCACGGAGGCAGATTTGGGTTCAAGCCCAGGATGTCTTTTCTAGCAGCCCAAGTGTCCCAGGAATAGAATGAGCAGTCTTGAGGGAGGCGAGCTTCCTGTCCCCGGAGGCACTTTTTATTTACTGCATTTTAGGAACAAATATAGTGCAGAAGGTGGGGACTGAAGAGGTGGGGCATGCCCCGCTCCCCCCTCAACCTCTCTGGAAAAGGAACACGAGGGACCTGTCAACAGCACATGAAGTGAGCTTAAGTCAGTTGTGGAGTGGAAGTTCTAGTCTGTAAAAGGGTAAAAAAAAATGACAATTTAGCAGAATTGCAAAAAAAAAAAAAAAAAAAACCACGCAGAGAAAAGCCAGGAGCCCTTCAGCATTCTACGACATGGGGAGAGCTGTCAAATATTCCATGCCCTCTGCCTCGTGGGTCTCCCCACCCCCAACCTTGACTCACGCCACAGTCGTGTTCAGGGCTGTGGCAAAGAGCAACATCAGTTGAGTCGGGTGCTGACTGGATGGGCTCCAGGGTACCCGCCGCGCTGACATTCTGCGACAGTGCGTGCTGTCGCATTCACATTAAAAGCATGCCAAGCTTTGCTACCTAGGGCTTTGGCACTTGCTGCTTCCCCGGCCTAGAATACTAATACTTCGCATTAGCATTAGCTCCAGGTCTCAGCACAAATGCCACCTCTTCCGGGAAGCGTTCCCTGACCACCTCCCTAGGGTAGTTCCTCCTCCTCCACTTAAGCTCATATCATTGCTTTTCCCCTCGGTGACACTCACCATCATTTTGGACTCTCTTTCATGTATTTCTTGACTTGTTTAGGACTTCTGTCTCCTGCCCCTTCCACTACAGGCCGGGAAACTCATCAGTCTTGTTCCCCATATTTTCAGCAGCTAACACACAGCCTAATACATATTTGGTGTTTGATATTTATCTGTGGAATAAAGAATAATTGGGGGTGGGGAGGATGTGAATGAGCCAAGACTTAAGGGAGTAGCCAGCCTCACCACACTTCAGCTATTCTAGAAGTCAGCAGCCTGCTCTACTGATATACACGGGGGCGCCCGGCTGGCTCAGCCGCAAGAGCGTGCGACTCTTGATCTCGGGGTCGTGAGTTCAAGCCCCACGTTGGATGGGGAGATTACTTAAGTAAAACTACAATGAAGGTATGTTAACTGACTTGAATTTAAACAAATAAATGTTTAAAAATAACTTTTAAAAAGTCATAAAATTGAAAAAAATAAAAATAAATGAAATGAAGGGACACACAGGTCGTCTTATCGTGGGCTCAGTCTGTTCCTGCATGTGTAACAGCTACTCTTCAGTAAGACTCATCTGTCTTCCACCAAAAACCTTTGCTGGAAATGCAGATTCAAACACTCACCTGGGAGCGAATGCCTGCTTTGTTTTATCTTTGAAAAACCAATCAAACTGTTCATTCTCAAGAAACATACTTTGAGCTAGCCTTCCCTTCTGTCTCTGTTTCTCACTGTCCTTTTTTGTTTTTTTTTTGCATTGCGAAAACCTGCTTGTTTTTCCACGGTGTAATGTCACTTCTTTTGCTTTTTTTTTTCGGCGAAACCCTAGAGCAGGCTCTGATTGGGAAGATCCAACACGGCGCCCAAGGCTCTAGGCTCATGGTCCTGACACTCACGATTCCAGGCGCTTCTACTTCTCACCAATCCCAGTCCAACCCAGCAGCTATTGCTGGAGAAATTCCTGTGGGCAGAGCTCCAGCTGGGCACTACAGGAAACAAGTGCAAAGCTTAGCCCATCGTCCTCTGCACTCCAGAGTTGAGAATCCAGCGCCTGTCTGTTAGGATGGGGGAAGAGGAGAACAGGCCTTTGGAATGCCCATAACCCTCGAATAACATTTGAACTCCTTCCCCGGGCCTAAGAGGAAGCGTGCCCTCCTTGCACAGCCAGAGTTGCTGGCTTCCTCCTCTGCTCCTGGTTCAATCTGCTTAACCTCTAGGTCAGCACGTATCACCTGCTGCCAGAGTCACAGGTGCCTGTCTCCCCCCACAGGCCTGTGGCCCTTCATGATCTGGCCCCACCACCACCCTTTCCAGCCTTGCCTTATCTATCCCCCCTGCTCCCCAGTGCATTCCTGGGAAGAACGCTTTTTGTTCGCCAAATATACCGCACAGAATATACAGTTTGGCAGGTGGTGATAAACACTCCAGAGAACAATAAAGTGGGGAAGGGGGCTGGGAGTGCTGTGTGTGTGTATGGGAGAGGGAGCTTGATGGTGAGGGTGGCCAGGGGGGCGCCTGGGTGGCTCAGTCGGTTAAGCGCCCAACTTCCGCTCAGGTCATGATCTCACACTCCGTGAGTTTGAGTCCCATGTCAGGCTCTGTGCTGACAGCTTGGAGCCTGGAGCCTGCTTCCAGTTCTGTGTCTCCCTCCCTCTCTCTCTCTCTCTCTCTCTCTGCCCCTCCCCCGGTCATGCTCTATCTCTCTGTCTCAAAAATAAATAAACATTAAAAATCATAATAATAAAATAAACAAACAAACAAACAAACAGCATGGCCAGGAAAGGCCCCCCTGCAGAGGTGACATTGGAGCAAAGTGATGGAGGAGGTGAGGGAGTAGGCCACGGGGACATCCTGGAGAGGAGCATCGCAGAGAGGAGAGCATATACAAAGGTCCTGGGGTAGAAGCATGGCTGTGAGTTGGAGAAACAATAAGGAAATTAAGTCTTCCTTTGCCAAAAGCCTTCTTGTGAACCCACCACCCCACTCGGACCGATAGGATCCCCCCTCTGTCCCCAGACCCCCTGTGCGCTCACTCATCATTGGACAATCAGATTCTATCTCAGTGTCTCCCCCTCAAGACTGCGAGCAGCTTGGGGACAGGGACTGTGCCTTTTATTTTGCCAGGACTGGTGCCCAGCATAGGGTTTAATATACATTTATTGACTCAAGTGAACCCTTGGATGAATGAACAAAGCAGACCGGGAATCCGTGAGGATGAGTTATTCACGTCTACACTTGCAGCACGTATAGCACACTGGCACAGGCTGGGTCTTCGAAAAGGAAGTTTGCAGAATGACTGATACAAATGGCCAAGGCTTACCAAGTGCAGTTACCCCGCTAAGCTCTTCATGCGGCTTATCCCATTTTACCCTTAAAGCGATCCTACGAGGTGGGCACTGCCATCATAGGCCACTTGCAGATTAGGACACCGAGGCCCGAAGGGAAAGAAAAATCACACAGCTGCTAGGCAGGAATGCCCTGAGTTGAACCTGACAGGTCTGACCTCCCAAGGCTACAGAAATCCAGCCCACAGGTCAGCTGCCTTGCAGAGAGAGGGGGCCGGGCACAGGGCAGGGCAAGGAGGGCTACGGAGGGACCGAGGAAGAGGCCAGAGAGGTCTCCCTGTAAGGACCTGGACGGCACCTTCCCAGCTCTGTTTTTCCTCCCACGGGGACCAAAGTGTCCACATTCGGCGGATGCTCAGAAAAGGTTAAGGAACCGTTGATGATTCTTTTTCCCAAAGAGGAACATTTTCTTGTGGTCTACGTTAAAAAAGAAATTCAGGCAAAGCCTCAGACGGACATAAACACAGAGTCCTCTTCATACGCGTGCCTGGCTTTGCCTCCATTTTCAGGGACCACTTTCAGGGTCACCTTTGGCCCCCTTTGATTGGGGAAAGGGTTAACATTAGGCAGGGAGAGATAAGGGACCCTCGGGGAGTCAGGACACAGCTGTGAGGGGGAGGCTGAAGAAGTGGAGGGGCTTGGTGGGGTGGGGGGGAGATAAACATGTTCCAGACCTGCCTGGGCTAGGTGCCATGAAGGGAGTCTCACAAACTTTCTGATAAGATCCCAATAAAAAGTCAGGGACAAAAGTCCTTGGCGTCTACCCCGTCAGGACCCCTCTCACTCTTGAGAGGTTTATACTTTGTCTCAATAAACTCTATCACTTTGCTTATTCTCTGCTGTCTGCGAGATTCACTCTTGGACCCCGTGAGACAAGAGCCAGCCTCTCCCCGCCCCCTCCTGAAACACCTGCAGGTGCGGCCTTGCCTCCTTAAGAACCACACGGCTCACCAGGTTTGCCACCTTAAGGGAAAGGGACTCCAGGACCCCAGGGAGACTCCTCCAGCAGGGCCTGTGCCTGGCCCACACTCCCCAGAGACCCCCCCGCCCCCGCCACCCCGCCCCGGGCTCTCCAGACCCCACCTTCTCCCGTCTCTCCCACTACCTGGCCTGCCCCTCCCAGGATAGGCAGCCTCACGCCTGTCACTGACCTTCCCGGCCCGGCCTCCGCTCCTGCTCCTGCGGCCGGGCCTGCTCTCATCGGGCTCCCGGCTCTGCTGGCTCCCTGCCCCCAGCCACAACATTGAGGCCCACAGGCTGACTCTTCAACTCTTCTCTTGGACTCTTCCTCTCCAGAATCTTAAAGGCATGAGTGGGAGCAAGTGAAGACAGGCCTGGGGGTGTTGAGAGAAACTCGCACCTGCACCCAGCGGGACATTCCCCTGCTCACCCCCAACTGCCTCCACAGATGCAGGAAGTCCAGCAAAAACCTGGAGCCTGAGGCTGGCGGTCCTACCAGAGGGGCCTGGGCGGTCACCCAGAGAATTCCAGCGGGGGTGGCTTAGAGTCCGGAATGATCCAGGTCACAGCCTTATCCGGCTTGACAGGGCCTTTGCTAATCCCACACACACACCCCACCCCCAGCCTGGAGGAATTGCCTCCACCTCCGCCCTGAGCTCAGAACGGGTCCTCGGTCTTGGCTGAGACAGGGGCATGAACACAGAGCCGGGGGATGGGATGCCCAGGAACACAGATGGGGGGGGGGGGGAGCAGGGTAGAGTGGAAGGTGCTAGAGCCATCGGGAAAGCAAACGTACTGGAAGTGAGCTCTCAGAGAGGGGACCGGTGGCCAGAAATGCGGTGGTGTTGGCACTTACTCCAAAATAATTTCCCGAGTTCCTACTCTGTGCCGGCCGCCGGGTTCAGAGACGAACGTGGGCAGGGGACTCCTTGCTCGGAGTTTAATGCTGGAGACAGCACAGGAACGAGCAGGCCACCAAAAGCAGGGCGGGAGTGCAGGGATGGACAGGCCCAGAGCAGCAGTGTGACAGGGACACCCTGCCCTGGCCAGTGGGGGCCGGGGAATGATAGTAACAGCAGCCACTACAATCACAGCGGTGGTGTTAACGCTTACGGGGTGCTTACTGTGTGCCAGGCACTGTGCTGAGCGCAGCCCGTGATTTCCCCCATTTATACAGACATTAACTCCATGGGGAAAAGTGCTACTCAGACAGGGGGTCCAGGAAGGTGGCCAAGGTCACAGCTAACCAACCAGAGGCTCCCGCGAGCCTAGAAGGTCTCTGTTCGTTCAGACTGGCAACTCCCAGCTTGACTGCTCTAGTCCCTGACACAATACAGACATTAAATCTTTGTTCCCTCACGTTCAGAGAGGAGGGAAAAATCATTAGAAAAACAATCTAGAAACGCGTAAAGTCAAAAGTGAAACTTCCCCATATTCACCCAAGGTAATCACTAGTAAGAATAATGTTTCTTTTTCTTTCTGTTTGTTTTTGTCTACATTGGCTTTTCTGGTGGTTTCAGGTCTTTGTTGTTTGTTTGTTTTTAGTTTGTTTAGTTATTTGTTTGTTTGTTTAAGAATTAAAGCCTTACGGATTAAGTGGAAATTCCTCATTGCCCCTTCTCTGGTCCTGTCTCCATCCTTCCTCCCCTGCTCCTTCTTTGCCGACGACAGGTAACCAGATTCTGAAATTGATGTGTATCCAGTCCAGAGTTTATGCTCCTGCTGCATACATGTATCCAAAACAATGTGTTTTTCTTTCTTTCTTTCTTTCTTTCTTTCTTTCTCTTTCTTTCTTTCTTTTCTTCCTTCCTTCCCTCCTTCCTTTCCTTTTCTTCTTTTCTTTCTTTCCCTTTCTTTCTTTCTTTTTTTTCTTTCTTTCTTTTTCTTTCTTTCTTTTCTTCCTTCCTACCTTCCTTCCTTCCCTCCTTCCTTTCTTTTGCTTCTTTCTTTCTTTCTTTCTTTCTTTCTTTCTTTCTCTTTCTTTCTTAATTTCTTCTTTCTTTCTTTCTTTCTTTCCCTCCACAAATGGAATGATACTTCACATTCCACAATTTGCTTGATCCCTGGATCCATACTGGTCCTTCCAGAACTGATATTTTTCCTTAGGTATGTACTGAAATGGCAATGTTGGGTCATAGAGTATTCACCTTTTTTTCCTAAAATTCTACTTTGAAAAATTTGAAATCCACAGGATAGTTGAAAAACCTATACAGTAAACACCCCATAAACCCCTGGATTCACCAATTGTTCACATTTTGCTACAATTGCTCTACTTCTGTTTCACACACACAAAGGCATTTGAGGATAAGTTACAGATACTTTACCCTGAAGAATTCAGCATCTACCATCTAAGGACAAGGCATTCTCTTACATAACCCAATACAATTATGGCACTCAAGAAATTCAGCATTGATACAATAATACTTTATCTAGTGGACATTATAAATGTCTAATGTTACTTTTTCCCCTATTGCCAAAATAATGTCCTTTATATCCATTTTTTTTTTTTTTTGCTTTTTTCCATCCAGAATCCAAACAAGAATCAAGCATTGCATTTAGTTGTAATCTGTTGTGTTTTTTTTTTTAATTTTTTTTTTCAACATTTATTTATTTTTGGGACAGAGAGAGAGACAGAGCATGAACGGGGGAGGGGCAGAGAGAGAGGGAGACACAGAATCGGAAACAGGCTCCAGGCTCCGAGCCGTCAGCCCAGAGCCTGACGCGGGGCTCGAACTCACGGACCGCGAGATCGTGACCTGGCTGAAGTCGGACGCTTAACCGACTGCGCCACCCAGGCGCCCCCTGTTGTGTTTTTTTACATCTCTTTTAATAATCTCCAAAGTTCCTCAATCTGTTTTTTTAACATGATTTATCGTCAAGTTGGCTAAAATACAGTGTAGACAGTGTGCTCTTGGTTTGGGGGGTAGATTCCCGTGATTCATCGCTTCCATACAACACCCAGTGCTCATCCCAGCAAGTGCCCTCCTCAATGCCCATCCCCCACTTTCCCCTCTCCCCCACCCCTCCATCAACCCTCAGTTTGTTCCCTGTATTTAAGAATCTCTTACGGTTTGCCTCCCTCTTTGTTTGAAACTATTTTTCCCCTTTCCCTCCCCCATGGTCTTCTGTTAAGTTCCTCAAGTTCCACATATGAGTGAAAACATATGGTATCTGTCTTTCTCTGACTGACTTATTTCACTTAGCATAATACCCCCCAGTTCCAGCCACGTTGCTGCAAATGGCAGGATTTTGTTCTTTCTCATTGCCAAGTAGGATTCCATTGTATACTCAATCATTTTTTTTTAGTCTTTTAATGACTGACATTTTTTAATCTAGGCCATTTGAAAGCAAAAATTGATTTTGGTTTGATTGGTCTGGTTGTTTCCTCATGGTTATCAGGTTAAACACGTTTCGTGATGACAGAGGGCATTTTCAACTTTCCTAGTTATCCCAAAACACTGTCCTTAATGGTTGTACCAGTTTACAAGCCAGAGCAGCGCCATGGCCAACACTTGATAATGTCACCTTTGTCAAATTTTCCCCATCTGATGAATACAAAATGGTACATCATTGTCCTTGTGACATGTTTTGACTCCCCAGCCGTTAGAGCAGTTTCCATCTCCTTGGCGGCCATTTGGACTTCCTCTTTCATGAATGGTCTGTCTGTATCTGTGTCACTTCTGACCCCATCTGCCCCCAGCTCCACCCCTGTCCTTCCTCTGCTCAGCTTTATTTGGGGGCAGTGGGGCGGTGGGAGGGGTACGTATCAGCTGCTTCCAGGAAGCAGAAGACTGGCAAGCCATCAATCTTTTGCGACGTATGTTGCAAATACATGCTCTCAGCGTGCCAACTGTCTTTCAACTTTATTTACGGCATCTTGTGTAGTAGAAAAACGTTTGACTCTTATGGAATAAGTTATTGGTCTGCTTTGGTATCTCATTCACAAAGTCCTTCATGACTCTGAGGTCAAATGAATCGTTCTCTGCATTTCCTTCTGTCAGGGGTTTGCTTGTGAGTATGACATGAGGCAGGAATTTAATTTCGTATCTCCATAAAGGTCAATTATTTCAACACCTTTGGTTGAATGATCCAACCTTTCCCCTCTGACTTTTTTTTTTTTTTATTAAATTTTTTTTTTCAACATTTATTTATTTTTGGGACAGAGAGAGACAGAGCATGAACGGGGGAGGGGCAGAGAGAGAGGGAGACACAGAATCGGAAACAGGCTCCAGGCTCTGAGCCATCAGCCCAGAGCCTGACGCGGGGCTCGAACTCACGGACCGCGAGATCATGACCTGGCTAAAGTCGGACGCTTAACCGACTGCGCCACCCAGGCGCCCCCCCTCTGACTTTTTTTTAATGTTTATTCATTTTTGAGAGAGACAGACAGACAGAGCATGAGTGGGGGAGGGGCAGACAGAGAGGGAGACACAGAATCCAAAGCAGGCTTCAGGCTCTGAGCTGTCAGCAGAGAGCCCAACGCGGGGCTTGAACCCACAGATGCGAGATCATGACCCAAGCCGAAGTCCGAGGCTTAACCAACTGAGCCACCCAGTTGCTCCCCCATTTTAATATTTCCTCTAGGACATAAGCTTCCACCTAGGCTTTGGTCTAGACGTTCATCTACCTGTGCATACATGCCCTAGTATCACTCTGCCTGATGAGTAGGACCATTTACGTCTTCACATATCCTAAAGAAAATCTCGCCTCTTCCTTCTTCTTCAGAAATGTTTTCAGGGCACTTGGCTGGCTCAGTCCGTGGAGCATGTGACTCTTGATCTCAGGGTCATGGGTTCGAGCCCCACGTTGGGTATGAAGCCTACTTAATTAAAAAAAGAAGAAGAAGAAAGGTTTTGGTTATTCCCAAAGGGTTTGGTTGAACCCTTACTCCTCCACATGAATTTTAGGAGCAGTTTTTTCAAGCTCCATGGCAACTTCCATTGGGGTTTTATTGGAATTACATTGAATTTTGTAGATAGTTCAATGATATTTAGTCTTGCCAACTCTGAACGTGACATGGTCTTACTATTTAGGTCTTCTTAAATGTCCTTCAATAAAGTTTTATTATTTTCCTTCAAAAAGGCTTTTGCGTATATTTAGTTTTTTTCCTACAAATCCTATATTTTTTGTTCTTACTGTGAATGGAGTGTTTTCCTTACAATTTCTAACTGATTTTTGGTGGTGTGTGAGTATGACTTTGTTTTGTGGTTTTTTTTTTTTTTGGTATGTTGTGCTTATATTTAGTAACTTTGTCAAATTTTCTTGGTTTATAATGCTAATTGTCTCCTGGATTTTCTGCAAAGAAAATCTGAAGTGTCTGCAAGTGATAATTTTGTCTTCTTTCCCTAAATTTTATACCTATTTATTTTTACTGTCTTATTCCATTGACTAAGACTTCTAGTAAAATAATGAATTCCAGGTGTGAGAGCGGGTGTCTGTGTCTTACTCCTGACTTTCATTGTTATTTTAACATATATCTGTTGAGCGCCTACTATGAGACAGGCACTTCGCCCAGCTTGCAGCAAAGCAAAATAGGTTTGTCATGTCAAACTGCTCTTAGTTCTGTAAATTCTGAAAAGTTCGCAAGTATGATCATTACTTACACTTTGAATGACTTGAGATATGTTCAAAAAAACAGTTATCTGAAGTTATAAAAGCTCCTCGTCTCCTTTATTGAATCAGTTTCACTAAATTATTTGGGATTATTCATTTCAGATCCAAACTTGTTTCTCAAACAAAGAATTATTTGTGATGACACTGCATCAGCAGTCAGAACTTTGTCTAATGATTAATATCAGAGTCATTTATGGGGTACCTGGGGGGCCTAGTCAGTTAAGCATCCGACTCTTGGTTTCGACTCAGGTGATGATCCCAGGGTCATGGGATTGAGTCCCACAGCAGGCTCCGTGCTGAGTGTGGATCCTGCTTAAGATTCTCCCCCACCCTCTCTCTCTACCTCTCTCTCCTTCCCTCCCTCTGTCCCTCTCCCCCACTCGCTCTCTCTCTCACTCTAAAATAAAAAATGTATGTATCAAAATCATCTATAAATAAATAACACAGTAAAAATTGAGGCTAAAAATCAGTTTGTATTATTTAGCATGAAAAACTCCCCAGATAAGAAATGACTATAACCCTAGCTCCTGTGTTAGTGGGGAACATATGAGAATTAAGAGCAATTAAACAAAAAGAAAAAAAAAAGAAAGAGAAAATACCAATATTTTACCTATGTACACAAAATAAAAACATTTGTACATGTAAACAAATCATTAGGAAAGTAACAGCAGCTGGGACGATCTGGTAGACGGCAGGAGGCTGTGGTGTGTCGGCAAACGTTCTACAACCAACTCTCGTGTGCAGGGAAAAAGCAAAGCAAAAATTCCTTTGTAGGGTTTGCCAGTTCCCAAGTGTAAGTGTTCCCACTACACCTGATTTCAAGCTACCGACACGACAGCACTGGATGTGCAAATGGGAAGGAGTTGTTAAGCTGGACTTTATTAAAATGGAAAACTTCTGCTCTGTGAAAGACGCAAGCCACAGCCCGGAAGACAATACTTACAAGACATGTGTCTGGTAAAGGGCTTGTATCCAAAATATACAAAGAACCCCTGAAACTCAACGGTAAGGAAACAAACAGCTCAGTTACAAAATGGGCAAAAGATCTGAGCAGACAGCTCACCAGAGAAGATATACAGATGGCCAATAAGCAGATGAAAAGATGCCCCACACCGTGTGTCACCAGGGAAACACAGACTAAAACAACAAAAATGCGACGCACCTATTAAAATGGCTAAAATCCAAAACACTGACATCACCAAATGCTGGCGAGGATGGTGGAAATGCAAAACGGTAAAACCGTTTTGGGAGATAGTTTGGCTTCCAAAATTCCTGACGAAGCTAAATATCGTCTTACTATATGATCCAGCAATCACACCCAATATTTACTCAACTGAGTTGAAAACTTACGCCCACATAAAAACCTGCACATAAATGTTGATAGCAGCTTGATTCATAATTGCTAACAACTGGAAGCCAACAAGATGTCCTTCTGTAGTAATTGGATAAAAAGACTGTGGTACATCCATATAGTGGGATATTACTCAGCGACAAAAGACATGAATCGTCAAACCACGAAAAGACATATGGCAGAATCTTAAAGGCAGATTACTAAATGAAAGAAACCAGTCTGAAAAGTCGCCATGCCATATGATATCAACGATCTGACATTCTGGAACAAGCAAAAACAATGGACACAGTAAAAAAATCAGCGGTTGCCAGGAGATGGCGATGGGGAGAACGGATGGTGAAACATGGGGTGCGGGGTGGTTTTAGGGCCATGAGACTATTTTGTAAGACATGGTGATGGTAGAGACATGACATAATGCATTTGTCAAAACCCATAGAATATACAACACAAGGAGTCGCTCCTAACATAAACTATGGGCTTTGATAATAATGTATCAGTATTGATTCATTGACTGTAACAAGCATACAACACAGATAAGAGATGTTAATAGCAGGCAAAGCTCTGTGCACGCCCGCCTTGGGAGGAGGCATATGGAACTTCTGTCCAAATCCAAAACTGGTTCTTTAAAAGAACCATTGTTGCAGTAAGTGCGTTTACATGATGACGTATATTCCTGATGACAACACGTGCATGGTGAAGATTTTATTTTCTTTCTTCGTTCAGAGCCTGTTTTGTGTTTCACCGGCTTTCGTGCTCTAAGGCAGTGCTTCTCAAATCTTTCCGTGCGTACAAATGACCCCGGGGACCTTGTTAAAGATACAGACTTTGATCCACAGGTCTGGGGTGAGCCCTGAGATTTTACATTTCTAACAAGCTCCCGGGAGAGCCCGATGCTGCTGGTATGTGGTCAAGAGTAGCAGGACACGGCTGGAACCTGCTTCTGATTCTGTGTCTCCCTCTCTCTCACTCTCTCTCTCTCTCTCTCTCCCTGCCCCTCCCCCGCTCATGCACTCACATGCACGTGCGTGCTCCCTCTCTCTCTCAAAAATAAATAAACATTAAAAAGAAAACAAATACAGTTTTCTGGGGACACCTGGGTGTCTCCATCGGTTGAGCGTCTGACTTCGGCTCAGGCCATGATCTCACGGTTTGTGAATTTGAGTCTTGCGTCGGGCTCTGTGCTGACAGCTCAGAGCCTGGAGCCTGCTTCGGATTCTGTGTCTCCCTCTCTCTCTCTCTCCCCCTGCCCCTCCCCCGCTCATGCTTTGTCTCTCTCTGTCTCAAAAATAAATCAACATTCAAAAAATTAAAAAAAAAAAAAGAGTAGTAATACATGTAAACAGACAACCTAACAGGACCAGAAAACCCGGTCTCCACCCTCCGTATTCTGTTTTCTAAATGAGGGGGAAGAAAAATCTAATTTCATGGAAATGCTAATCAGTGTTTACCAGGATAATTTTTAAATCCATCTTTTTTTTTTTTTAATTTGAGAGAGAGAGAGTGCACAAGTGGAGTTGAGGGGCAGAGGAAGGGAGAGGGAGAGAGAGAGAGAGAGAGAGAATCCACTTTGCTCCATGGAGCAAAGCAGCACAGAGCCTGACTTGGGGCTCGATCCACATCCCTGGGATCATGACCTGAGCCCAAATCAAGAGGCAGATGCTCAACCTCCTGAACCACCCAGGTGCCCCTAAAGCCATCTTTAAAAGGCCATTTTCCTTGCCCTTTTCTTTCTGAATCACATCTATCTTCTGTTTCCAAAGGCATTGGAACTTTTTGTTTCGACTAAATGAGGCAGCTGAGATCAGAAGTTCATATGTCTCAGTGAAACTCAACAAAAGGTCGATAACACTCTAATGGCAGCCCATAGGGCCACCAGATATGTGTGTGTGTGCAAGGGAAGTGTGTATAGCATTCTAGAGGCTTTGACCGTCACTACTGGGGCTGCCCAGACAATGGCTACTTTGAGGTTAGTAAGCACACGCTACTTACTGGAAGGAGCCTCTTGTGTCAGGTGGTAAACCCCGTGAGAGGCAGGTGGTTGTACTGTGCAAAGTCCGTGTTCCCAGAGAGGCGTGGCACAATGTGACAACCGGGAGGGGACTGAGCCCCATCTGCAAAAGATGATGGAGCCCCATCCTCACTAAGGGCCCTTCCAGCCCTGCGTTCTTTACATTTATTCTGAGCGTGTTCATTCCAAGCCAGGGTTTTTCCTCTTCTTTTTCCAGAGCAAGGGTTTCAAATTTCTGGCTGTATCCCTCCCACCCCCATGCCCATCTCTCCTTTGGTCCATCGAACAGCAGTCAGACGTGGCTAGAGCCATCTGGCTGCCTGACTTCACAGCTCAAAGCTCAGGGAGAATCCTGTTCCGGGACGGCAGCCTCTCCTGAGCAGGCTGGAAACCCCAGGACGCTGGGCACAGGTAGGACACCTTCTTCCCCTGACTCTGGCTACAGGCTCCACTGACCGCAGATGGCCTTGGGGACATCTGGCTGGAGAAGCTCCCAGCTCTGTCCTGGAGCCAAAGAAGATTTTGCTGCAGAAATTGAACAGATTCCGAAAGCCAACTAAGACAATGATTAGGCAGCCAACACGGACCAGAGCACCTACTTGTTGTGAGGAAACCAAACTCTTTTTCTTTTTTTTTTTTATTTTTTAAAATATATTTATTATTTTGAGAAAGAGAGAGAGACAGAGCATGAGCAGGGGAGGGGCAGAGAGAGAGGGAGACACAGAATCCGAAGCAGGCTCCAGGCTCTGAGCCGTCAGCACAGAGCCTGACGCGGGGCTCGAACTCACAAACCACGAGATTATGACCTGAGCCAAAGTTGGATGCTCAACCGACTGAGCTACCCAGGCGCTCCCCAAATGTCTGTTTTTAAATACTATTCCCAGAGAGAGAGAGAGAGAGAGAGGAAAAGAACAAGGACTCTTAGAAGAAATGGCTGATTCCGGAGCTTGGAAAGATAAAATACAGGACAAGCTTAGGATACCTTGTGGTGTGAGAAACTAGGGAGGTGCTAAGAAAAAAAATAATGAAGGCACGTCAAAAAGACATAGGTGTCAACTTGAATGTGCTCTCCATGGCCAAGGTGGCATAATTCAAGAGAAAAAATAAATAATGATGGCACTAAATTATAACCCAGAGATGAAAATAACCGAGTGCGTGTAGTATAAATAAATAATTAAATACGGAAATACAAGGAAAACCCTTTGCCTCTAGCAGGATTTGAATTCCTAATGTAGAAGGAATGAGAGGAGTAAAAAACACTAGCATTAATTGTTGCAGGGCAAGAGCCATGGATTCATGCTAAAATTAGTGAATGGAAGTGTAATGAGGAAAAGGATATTTGCATAGTCTCAAGGTATCTCCCCACAAGATACCCGCTAGGTACTAAGAGAAAAATAGTCACTTTCCAGTGGAGAAACCTGGTAGACACCACCTTAACCAGGTGATTGAGGTGACGAATACCATGTGCCGTTGATAACATTCCCCGAGAAAGGCACAATACCCCTTCTGTGATATTCAGGCCAAAAATGCGTCATCTCAATGTGGTCGTGAGAAAGCATCAGACCAAACCCAAACCGAGGGACATCCTACCAAAACCTGAGCGGTATTCTTCAAAATCTCAAGGTCAAGAAAAGCGAAGAAAAACGCAGCTATCACAGATTTGAGAATGCTAAGTAAACATGAAAACCACATGCACGGAACCCGGCCTGCGCCTTGGGCCCCGAACAAGACATTAACAGGAAAGTGGGTGGCCTTCGAAAATGGTCTGTAGATGGATGAATAATGTTCATTTCCTGGGTCCCCTATTGTACCACGGCTCCACGTAGGAGGTTCACGTTCAGGGGAGCTGGGGGAGGGGTATACGGGACCTGTGCTTCTGTTAACTTTTCTGGAAGTGCGAATGTATTTCAAAAGCAAAGCCTTTCTTACCACCAAGAAAGAACGATGAGTAATCTTTCCTCATAAAGGAAACATCAGGAAACAGCAAAGGTTAGGAGAAAAATTTCAACCACAGTGCTGATACTGAAAACAACCACGTCCAAGTAAGCTGACTCTTTTAATTATTAATAATTTACGAAGACTCTCCTGAGTGCTGACCGTGCTCAAAGCGCGTCCCCTTGGAGCACATCCGTCCTACATAAAATTGCCACCTACCCTTCACCTTGTGTTCCTGCTACCCCTTGACCATCCCTATGGCTTCTTGCCACACTACATTATCACGACCCAATGTGCTATATAACCGACTTAGGGTATCTTGTGTTTATTGTCTGTCTCTCCCCTACAGTGGAACCCCCACGGGGGTAGTGATGTTTGTTTTGTTCCCTGATGTACTCCAAATGCTTAAAGTAGTCCTTGGATGAAGGGCAGGACAAATCACAGATGCTGAATTCTTAGGAAAAATCCTAAAAAGAAGGGAAAGGGAGAGGCAACATGTGATGTCACCAGAGTCCTTGAGTATCAGGGCCTGGACGCGATGGCAGGGGCCACCAGGATACCCTGGGAGGAGGCACTTGGCCAACTGTGCAACCAAGGGTGTCCCAAAGGCTGAGATGTGTAACAGAAAGCCCAGTGCCAGCCCATCACCTTTGCACCTTGACTTGGGCCTAAAATAAACGGCTTTTTGAGTGACGATCCCAGATCTCTTCCTGCTCTTTAAATTTCCCCTCTTATGGTTTAAGCTCACCAATAAAGAGTGAGTCCGCAAAACCCTAGGCTCCCACTCCAAGAAAAGCAGAACCCCAGGCCGATACACGCTCTCTGTGTGGCCCCAGGTGTGCTATGTAAGTCCCAGGTCCTATAAGTAATAAACCTTTATTTTTAAAAAGTTCCCTGATGGCTATTGCTGAAGGGCATCTCTTTTGTTTGGTTTATCTATTTACTTTGAGACAGAGAGAGAGAGCAAGCTGGGGAGGGGCAGAGAGAGGAAGAAGGAGAGAACCCCAAACAGGATCTTCACTGCCAGCACGGAGCCCGACGCGGGACTTGAACTCACGAACCGTGAGATCTCGACCTGAGCCGAAATCCAGAGGCGGACGCTCAGCCGGCTGAGCCACCCAGGTGCCCCACCCTGCTAAAGGACATCCTGCAGTCACAATAAGAACCACAAGGGCTGGTCCAGCCCACATTTTTTATTCAGAGGCTGAGATGGGCACACAGCAGGTGCCTACCTGCACCCACTACCAGCCTCAGTGATAGCAAAGGTCTCCATGTCGCTCACACCAAGACCACTGAGGGTCTGGGGGACTCTCCAGGACAGGTGCCTCCGGGCCGCGACTCAGGGATCCAAGATGCTTTCTCCTTCTGCTTCTGCCACGGGGGCGGAAGAAGGCTGAGATGTTGCTTGCTCACGGTTTTTACCGTGTTTCAGCCTGGATGGGGCCGTCAGCACCGAGGCTCAGGCTCTGACAGCCAGAACCCGTCTCTGGGCCTGTGGCGGGGCGGCCTGGAGAACACGGGGAGCGGACGGAGTGTCCGTGAACTCCATAGCCTCCGCCACACTGTTTTGGGACTGGTATCAGGGAGTGTTTGTTGAAGGCGCGGGAACTGAATTCTTAGCAAGCATTGCAGGGTGGGGAAAAAAGATACTTGCTTTAGAAATGAGAGCAGGAGCCACCGTGTCCCTGAAGGCTGAAGAAGAAAGAGCAAACCATCCGGAGAGCATCCGCTTCGTCTGCAAGCGGGTTCCAGCCTACAGGAGCTTTGTAGAGGCTTAGTCTGTACTTCCTGTGCGTGAACGCTCGATGGAATGAAGAGCGCTAAATGCCCTGTTTCCCGTTGCCAAGTGCCACATTCGGCAGAAGAAAAGAGTGATCCTCACTCAGTCGATGGCCCTGGTGGCCCCGTAAAGGCAGCCGGCCCCCGTGCTCTCCCGGCAGGGCTGGCAGGGAGATGCCGGTCAGTCGCACCCCAAGCCGCTCATGGCAATTCACTCAGTCAGGAGTGAGGGCCATAGAACTGTTCTAAAATCCTCTACAATGTTGGTGTCAGCTAAGGGCACGAAAAATTCTTCCAGTCTTATCTTTGCCCGGCCAGCTGATGGGGGGAAGGAAAGGGGATTACATGAGAGCCGTCTAGGGCATTATAAAAGGGGATATAGGGGCGCCTGGGTGGCTCAGTCGGTTAAGCGTCCGACTTCGGCTCGGGTCATGATCTCACGGTCTGTGAGTTCGGGCCCCGCGTCAGGTTCTGTGTTGACAGCTCAGAGCCTGGAGCCTGCTTCGGATTCTGTGTCTCCCTCTCTCTGACCCTCCCCCGTTCATGCTCTGTGTCTCTCTGTCTCAAAAATAAATGTTAAAAAAATAAAAAAAGAAGAATTTATAAAAAAAATAATAAAAAATAAATAAATAAAAGGGGATTCTATAGGGCATGCAGCCACTGGCCACACCCCGGCCCCATTCTTCTACCCCTCGCCCAACCCCCAAGCTCCGAGCAGCTATTTAAGGGGAGACAGTCGCTCGGGGATACCAACTCTGGCATCCTCCAAGGGTCAGTGCCCAGAAATTAGTGCTCTGCCAGGAGTATGAGTCCCTGTTCACTGGCTGCCTTTGAGAGGGGCCGTGTTGTGCATGGGTGTGCACGGGCGTATGCAGGCACACGTGAGCGCGAGCAGGCGTGCACACGACTCGGTGTGTACCAGAGGCCGTGTGTGCACACGTGTGTCGTGTGCGCATGTGGGCATGTTGTAGGAAAGGATGTCTGCACTAGTGGGTGAGCTCCAGGGCGTGTGTATGCATGTGTATGTATGTGGGTGTGTACGTGTGCGTGTCTGTGCGTGGGTACACGTGTGAGGGGTCGGAGAGCCTTGCACAAGAAGGGGGCTGCTTTAGTTGTGAAGAAAAATACCCGGGATCCAGCTCCGCAGAGGGAATCCAGCGTGGGGACAGGTACCATATGTCTAGTGGGGGACACGTCACCAATGACCTCAGGGAACCCCCAGTCTGTTGGGGTGACCTGGTCGGAAACTTCTGGAGACTTCAGTCAGATGAAGAGCACGGAGGTCTCACTGGTGCATCATGGGGTTGAGGGATGGGGGTGTCTCGATGGGTCTGAGGCCTGCACGTGTGTGAGGTGGTCCACAGAGCTGGGAAGGGCTCGGAGGTCAGGCGTGTGCGTGCTCCTCGTGTGCTCTGTGTGAAACGAGGGTGGTCACCCTGGACCCCACCTGGGACTGGGGAAACCTGTCTGCGTGCTCCCTTGAAGACACCCTTCTCCAGGCTTGCTGAGGACGAGCGGGTGAGCAGGCGCTGGGGCAGAAGGTGCATCACCCGGGAGAGGAGTCTAGGCCTGTGCATCTGCATTTCTCCCACACAGAACTCCCAACACGAACGCCCTCCTGCAGCTGGCAGAGATCACGGCCTTTGGTGAGAGCTGACGCGAGCTCTGGCCCAGGGAGGGATGCGCCCTCACCCCCCAGTTTCCTGTCCCAGGGCAGCAGGCCCTCTCTCTGCGGGAGAAAGAGAGAGGCGAGAGAAGGGGAGTAGCAGAGAGAGGCGAGAGAAGGGGGGACACCAGGCGCCTGGCCCCATCGCCAGTCCATTTCCTTCCAGGCTGACTGGGAAACGATCGGATTGGCAACAGAAAGGAAGCTGTGCTCAGCTCTGCCTTCTATGGTTGCTACCCCCAGCGAAGGATCCCCCGGGGGTGCGGATAAAGGGTGAACCCGCCCAGCCCTCCCTTCCCTCTGCCTTCCTGTGGCCCCAGCAGGGCGAGGAGCTGCAAGGGTAACGCGGGTGCCCCATCAGCACAGAACCCCAGGAGCTGCTGGCTGGAAAAGCAGCCAGCATGTTGGAAACTCTGCTCTAGACTATTCCAAAGCCACTGGGTCTCCGTCCAAGGCCAAAGGGGTGAGGCTGCTGTGAGATTTTTTTACCTCAATACCAGGGATTCGTTGTCTTGCCGCTTCGAAGAATTAAGAGGTGATCACAAAACGAGCAGCAGGCCAAAGTTTATTAGAGCAGATCAGAAAGGAACAATAATAGCAGGAAAGCTCTCTTTACAGAGAGCGGGCTTTCGAAAGTGGATACCCGCAGCTATAGGCAAGTGTCCTTGTTTTATAAGGTTCTGGTCGCCTCTCGCCTTCCCTTCCCCCTGTTCCTTCTCAGGTCCTACCCTATTGGCTGGATGACTCTAGGTGTTCGTTGTCCATTCCTGATTGACTCGTTTCCATTGTGCAAGGGGTGGTCTATGGCCACACTGCTCCTCGTGGGTCATACGTTTTATGGTTTTGTGGTCTGCTACTTATTTTTAGTTGGGTTTTTTGTCAATTCCTGAGGGGAAGGAACGTGAGGGGCAGTGGGTGGTCTTTCTTTCTTTCTTTCTTTCTTTCTTTCTTTCTTTCTTTCTTCTTTCTTTCTTTCTTTCTTTCTTTAATATAATTTATTGTCCAGTTGGTTTCCACAACACCCAGCGCTCATCCCAACAGGTGCCCTCCTCCATGCCCATCCCCCACTTTCCCCTCTCCCCCACCCCCCCCATCACCCCTCAGTTTGTTCTCAGTATCCAAGAGTCTCTTATGGTTTGCCTCCCTCCCTCTCTGTAACTTTTTTCTCCTCCCCCTTCCCCTCCCCCATGGTCTTCTGTTAAGTTTCTCAAGATCCACCCAGAGTTGGACCCACGGATGTATGGCCAACTAATCTTTGACAAAGAAGGAAAGAACATCCAATGGAAAAAAGACAGTCTCTTTAACAAGAGACTGTTGCTGGGAGGACTGGACAGCAACATGCAGAAGAATGAAACTAGACCACTTTCTTACACCATACACGAAAATAAACATAGGAGGAACCTTACGCCTGAGGGGCTTTGCTCTGGTCAGTCACTGTTCCCGAGCATGCATTTTTCCCCACCCAGGGACCTCAGGTCCTAATCTTTCCCTCTCTGCCTATTTAATCCTATGTTTTCCATATCATAAGACCACAGGGAACCAGCCTCCCTGGAGTAGTCATGAGGCAGTCCCCATAGGATGTTCTTGTCACAGGTCAGTGTCAGGTTCGGGGTCAGCAACTGCTATCTGCAGAAACGTGACTGTGGCACCCAGTTTCTGAGCTCCAAGTTTGCTTACGACAGGAGACAAATCCTGTGTGGTATAAAGAGTCCTACCTACTCTCCTTTGTTTCCTTTTCTGCATGTCTGCTGTGCCTGAAACAGTGCTGGGCACCAGAGAGAGATACAAAAGGACAGTGTGCCTGCTGCTAGGAACCCAGAGTTGAGTGGGAAGTAAAGACAATGAAACACGGCATGGTAGAGTCCAGTAGGAAGTAAGAAAAGGGTGGGGCCCTGAACACAGCCTGAGGTTCAAGGAAGGTTCCAGAGTGGTGAAGCTCAAGCTGAGTCTTAAGGAGTCAGAGGAGAGGAGGGTTGGGGCATTCCAACAAGAGGCCACAGCAGGGTCAAAGGGACCAGAGGGACTTGGTGTGCCACTGGGGGAGTGTGCAGAGGAGGAGTGGGTGGAGAGGCGGATTCTGGGGAGACAGGAAGTTGCTGACCAAGCCCAGCCTTCAAGGCCATAGTGCAGTTAGACTTTGTCCCTTAAGCAAAGGAGTGACCCCATCAAATTTGTATTTCAGAGGACTCACTCTGGCTACTGGGTGGATGGAGAGGTAGAGGGCGACCAGTGAGAAGGCCACTGCCAGAGCAGGACAAGAGAAAGTAAGAGCTTGACATGCAAAGGTCGTGGTCAGGCCCACCTCATTCCCGTTGGCATGGCTGGTGCCTGGGTGGCTCAGTCAGTTAAGCATCTGACCCTTGATTTCAGCTCACCGTTCGTGAGATTGAGCCCTGCATTGGGCTGTGAGCCTACAGCACAGAATCTGCTTGGGATTCTCTCTCTTGTTCTCTTTCTGCCCTTTCCTGTTCGTGCTCTCTCTCAAAATAAATAAATAAACTTAAAAAAAAAAAGACAAAAAGCAATAAGTGTTGGCAAAGATGTGAGGAAAAGGGAGCCCTTGTGCACTGTTGGTGGGAACAAAATTGGAAAACAATGTGGAGGTTCCTCAAAAAATCAAGAATAGAAATACCGTAGGATTCAGCAATTCCACTTCCGGGTATTTATCCGAAGAAAAGGAGAACACTAATTCGAAAAGGTATCTGCACCCCCACATTTATTGCGGCATTATTTACAATAGCCAAAATATGGAAGGCGCCTTGGTGCCCATCAGTAGACGAAGAGGTAAAAATGTGGTGTGTATATACACAGTGGAATAGATGCCCACGGATTCAGGAATCGGCCACAGAGCCAGGAGCCAGAAGTGCTCACCCATTTGAAGTATAAATATATATTTACAGAGAGGGAGGGAGGCAAACCATAAGAGACACTTAAATACTGAGGACAAACTGAGGGTGGATGGGGGGTGGGGGAGAGGGGAAAGTGGGTGATGGGCATGGAGGAGGGCACCTCTTGGGATGAGCACTGGGTGTTGTATGGAAACCAGTTGGACAATAAATTATATTTAATATAAAGAAAGAATAAAGAGAAGATCTATTCTTGATTTGAAAAAAATGAAGTGTAAATATATACAAGCCATAAAGAGAGAGAGGGAGAGAGAGAGAGAGGGAGAGAGGGAGAGAGAGAGATCCTGCCATTTGCAACCATGTGGATGGACCGAGAGGGTGTTATGCTGGGCGAAATAAGTCAGGCAGAGAAGGACAAATACCATATGATTTCACTCTTATGTAAAAATCTAAAACAAACAAACAAAACAAAACAGAAACAGACTCATAGGTACAGAGCAAACCAGTGGTGGCCAGAGGGGAGGGGGGTGGGAGGAAGGGAGAAATAGGGGAAAGAATTAAGCGGTATAAACTTCCAGGGGCGCCTACGGGGCTCAGCCAGTTAAGCTTCTGACTCTTGGTTTCAGCTCAGGTCATGATCTCAACGTTCGTGAGTTCGAGCCCCGTGTTGGGCTCTGTGCTGACAGCCAGGAGCCTGCTTAGGATTCTCCCTTTCCCTCTCTCTCTCTCTCTCTGCCCCCCCCCACACTAGTTCATGTGCTCTCTTTCTCTCTCTCTCTCTCTCTCTCTCTCTCTCAAAAATAAATAAACTTAAAATAAAAAAGAGGTACCATACAGACTTCCAGTTATAAAAGAAATGAGTCACAAGAATGAAAAGTACAGCATGGCCACTGTAGTCAATCATATTGTAGGAAGTTTGTGTGGTGACCGTAACTAAACCTATCGTGGTGATCATTTAATAATGTATAAAAACATCCAATCACTATCTTGTACGCATGCAACTCATATAGTATGCCACTTATAACTTAATATCAATAATTAACTTATTAAAATGTACAAACCTCAAGAGTGGTCGGGATGGAGAAATTCAGATGCACTTGAGCTTGGTGATGGACGGGGTAAAGGGATAGGGAGCTGAGTGGCTATAGGACTGTGTGCATGGAGCCACTGAGGTAAAGACCCCAGGAGGAGGTCCTGATGGGAGAGGGGAGGAGATGTTCTGTTTAGGGCATGTGGAGCTGAAGAAGCTTCCAGAACACCCACAGAAGGAGATGTGCAGTAGGCATGTGAATGTAGGAGCTCACAGCTCACAGGAGAGGCCAAATGGGGGCACGGATTCAGGAGTGGATCGAGGAGCTGAGAGTTGGAAGCAGCCACCCATTTAAGGTTTAAGGGGCCAGAAAGAAGACAGAGGGGGAGATAGAGACAAGGAGAACCCGGAGAGAAGGTCAGGGCCTTGGCAAGGAGGAGATGATCCACAGAGGCCAATGTCATGAGAGGAGTCCTCCAGGATAGGAGCTGATAAGCCTCCTTGGATTTGGGGCAGGAAGACCACTGAAGACCTCCGAGGGGGCTATTTCCACGAGGTGGTGAGGACAAGGTCAGAGTAGGGCAGGCAGGGGAGCACGTGGGGAGCGAGGCAAAGATAGTAAGTGTAGACTACTTCCTGGAGAAAACATGGGCTCTGAAGGGGCAGAGAGAGATGGGTGGTAGCTGGAGGGCTTTGCTCAGTGCCCCCCAGACAGCAGACTCATGAGTGGGATTTTGAGGGACCGTGGCTCTTGCCCAACAGCCTGAGTTACTTAAGAGCAGAAATTTTGTCTCCCTATCGTGACCTCTTCATGGAGTCATGTATGTATCTTTAGCAGACTTTTGGTTGCAAGACAAAGTGCCCGGCAAAAAGAGGGTTGGATAACGGGCAAGTCTGACTCTCACATGACAAGAATTTGGAAAGAGGGCCGTGCAAGAGCTGAGGCAGCTTCCCAAACATGTTGGCAAGGACTCAGCCTTTCCCTAACTTCTGCTCCGCCATATTGGCCATCTCTACACTCACGATGCCAGGACTCATGCTACAGCTCCAAGCATCGTGGCCGAAAAAAAGGAGGTGGGGGCGGGGGGACTTTGCACCTGGATGCATCTATTAGCAAGAAGAAAGAGGCAACGGCTGTTAGGAAAGCCTTCAGCACAGCATCCCCATGCTTGGCTGCTGTGCGTCCCCATCAGACCGGAGCTAGCTTCCCAAGGGCAGGAATTCTGTCTCCCCATCAGTCAGAAACATCTGGAGCATAGGCACTTGTCTCAGATTAGAAGCTTCTGGAAGACAGGGGCTGTGTCTTCTCCCCCAGGGTTCCTACAAAAAAAAAAATCATAGAATATTAAAACAAACCCCCATCTCGTATTTCTTTCTTATCCTTTCAACTTAACAGGACCACTGTAGGAGTCAACTGCGGTCAACGTGATAAAACAGCTGCCTACTGTTTTTCCACAAACCAGAACACCTCCCCCCAAAAGTGCCAATGTGGTAACACTCTGTGGTGCCCAGGGAGGGCCCCCCGGGGGCTGAGAGCCCCCTCACCCTGGAAGCCTCACCACCCAATACTGAGTTTCCTTCTCTAGCGCCCCACTCCCTACCCTGACTGAGCTCCCTGGCAAAGAAGGGTACACCCTTCTTCCATTCTAGAGACAAGCCAGGAGCCCTCTATCCTCAGACAGAAGTCTTCTGTCCAGAGTGAGAAGCCCACAGCCTGGGCCATGTGTGCCTTGGCCCCTCTCCCCCGGCTTCCTTGGGCAGTAGATTTCTCAGTTTCTACCGTCTCCAAGCCCAACTTCCTGCTTAGCAGTAGCAGCCCCATACCTGGAAGCCTCGTCTGAATGGAGCGATTCATGGGTCAACTGTGTGGGTGTAGGTGTGTGTGTGTGTGTGTGCGCGTGCTGTTAGCGTGTGAACAAACCAGTACGAGGCAATACAGAGTAAGGGGTTCGAAACACAGGCTGGAGTCACGCTGGCTGAGTCAGATGCCCCCTGTACCCCAACCCGAGCCTTAGTTTCTTCATCCGAACGGAGACAACGTTGGTACCAACCGCCCAGGCTTGCTGGAGCATTAAAAGAGACAACGGGCGTAAAGCGCTGGGACTGGTTTGTCTGCAGGTGTCATTGTCACCACCCACGGGACCCAGCAGAATGCCTCTCCTTCCCTTGGCGCGAGCGGCTCCTGGTGGCCTTCCGGGAGGAAATGGGCACCGGTCCTGCTCCAGAGAGCTGTAGCCCACATCCTCTGTGTAGCACATTCCTCTCCTGTGTGGCCAGCCTGGTGAAGAGGGTCGGTGTAATTCTGACCACCAGTGGACACTCAGGGCACTACCTGCTCCCCCAGGGCCAGCTCCATAGGCATGCCACCTCCAGTGCCTGGAAGGGGACCGCACCTAGTTTAATGCCCTGCCACAGCCATCTCCAAATTCTTAATAACAAGGGGTCCCGCATTTTATTTTGCACTGGGACCCACAAATTAGGTAGCCGGTCCTACCCTCACCTGGATGCTTCTTCCCTTCCAGTCATCCAAGGTCCGGGGTTCTGCTGGGCTGTTCCCAACTGGACCAGCTACAGCCCCACCTGTTTCTTGAATCCTCAGGGCTGCTGGGTGTGGACCCCTACACAAAGGCACCCCACTAAGGGGGCACCGTGGAAGCCTTACCGACACATGGCTCAGCCAGCACTGCGTTCACCCAGAGGGGGTGCCTTTCTGCAACGCACCTGCCCGGAAGGGGTGACCTTCTCTAATTCTGCACAAAAAAACTTCGTTTGCAGGCAGTAACCCTTGTGTTCACTCTTGCTCATAATAAGAGAACTACGAATTAGAGCTCCACTGAGGTACCGTTTTTATCTGTCAGAAGGAACAAAAATCCTGAAGTGTGACCACCTGTTCCATTGGCAAGTCTTCCCCAGGGAAGCCAGCCCTCATCGGTGGCCGGTGGGAGAGCAAAATGCCCACAGAGGGCCACTTGGCAATAGCTATCAGAGCGATAAATGCATTTATCCTCTGGCTCAGTGACTCCGCTTCTGGAAATTTGCCCTATGAATGTGCACACACACGCACAAGCGCGTGCCCGGTGATTCATGAGCGAGTTTTTCGTTGCCACATTGTTTTGACTTGGGTTGCAAATAACACGCGTGTCCATGTAGAGAGCACTCGTTAAATAAACAATGATACATCCTCAACCTGCAATAGACAACATCTGCTCGATGAGAGAAGCTTCCTCTGTTGCAGTATGGAAAACCCCCAGGACGGGGTGGCAAGTGACAAGAATAAGGTAGAAGGCAGTATAAACACTGTGCTACACTTACGTAGGCAAGGGTGCAAGTGTGAATGCACATTTTCTAATATTGCCAGAAACACTTAACACACAAGAAGCTAATTTAAATGATTACCTATATAGAGAGCCGGGCTGGCAGGGAGACGGATGGGGACAGATGGGGTAGAAGGGAGATTTCTCAATATCTCATTTTTTAATTAAAAAATGTTTAGCCCCATGAATATATTTCCTACTTAAAAGAAAATTAGCATCATCAAACACATGCAAACATTCCTCTCCCTAAAGCAGATGCTAATTCTCAGAGACGATATAGTCTAATCCAAGGATTGGCAAACCGCAGTTTGCCGGCCAAATCTATCTGCTGTCCACAAGCTAAGAATGGTTTTTACATTTTTAAATGGTTGGAGAAAAAGTCAGAAGAAGAACAATATCTTGTGACACATTAAAATGCCCCCCCACCAGGGGCGCCTGGGTGGCTCAGTCAGTTGAGCGTCCAACTTTGGCTCAGGTCATGATCTCACGGTCTGTGAGTTCGAGCCCCGCATCGGGCTCTGTGCTGACGCCTCAGAGCCTGGAGCCTGCTTCGGATTCTGTGTCTCCCTTTCTCTCTGCCCCTCCCCAGCTCGTGCTCTGTCTCTCTCACTCTCAAAAATGAATAAATGTTTAAAAAAATGTTTAAATGGTCCCCCCAATTTTTTTAATGCTCCAAAATTTAAATTTTAGTGGCAATAAATAAAGTTTTGTTGTAACACAACCCTGACTTTTGGGTTACGTTTTGTGTCTGACTGCTTTGATGTTCCAGTAGCAAAATTGAATAGTGTGACAAAGAATGTCTGGCCTCTTACAGGAAAAGTTCGCTCCTTTCTGGTCTAACGGAGTGCTTCTCAAACCATCCCTGGTGAAGGACCAGTTCTTCTTGTCTTTGATCCGTCTCAGATCTCTACTTTTGCAAAATAAAAGACATATGAAATACGAAGCCAAATGTTTTATTATTCGATTCAGTGGACACAAAACCACCCCGTCAAATTGCTTTGAAATTTCTAAACGCTTACTCTCACTCTCTGTACGAGGTACCTCACGGCAGATGGGAACCTACCGACACTAGCCGGTGGACCCCACTTTGGGAACCGCTAGCTGAGCCTGTATTGAGGATAGACAGGCGCCCTTTACAACTTCATAATTAGCAATCTGCTTCTGTCCTTTGATTTACGGTAACAGACTGACTACCGTGTAGGTAAAATTTTTGCCTGCCGGAGGAAGGATGGACCACATCGTTCCTCCATAATTGCTTTTCGGTTTCAAGAGAAGCTCCAAAGTTGCCCTTTGGAAAAAGCCACAATTAAATGCTCTCCCAGGGCTTTTCTCTCCTCGGTGCCTTCCTCTAGAGGAAAGGAAGGGAGGGACCTACTTGTTCTCTTACACCTCTCCCTCCAGTAAAGACCTGGCATTCCTTAACCGAGTATTCCAAGAGTATGTTCAGTGTAAGTCTTTGTGTGCAAACTTTAGGAGGCCTTCCATTCCTGAGAAGGTTGCTTTTACAACCTCACACTGAATAACAATTTGAAAGGATATATTCTTCTTCTTTTTTTTAAATATTTATTTATTTATGAGAGAGAGAGAGACACAGAGCGCGAGAGGGGCAGAGAGCAAGGGAGACACAGAATCCGAAGCGGTCTCCAGGCTCTGAGCTGTCATTACGGAACCTGACACGGGGCCTGAACCCACGAACTGCGAGATCATGACCTGAGCCCAAGTCGGACGCTTAACCGCCTGAGCCACGCAGGCTCCCCTGAAAGGATATTCTGATCAGGATCTCCTCATTAAACATCTGGGAGGAGCAGCGCTGGCAGGCACATCCCGAGATTAAAATCGACCACCCCTGGGATTGCCGGTTGGGTGGAAAAGGAGAGGAAAGAATGAAGGCCTGAACGCAGCTGAGCATTCTGTATTGCTTCCAACAATTCCTCACCCCAGCAGGCCTTTGGACAGTCCTAATATTTACCACCAGAACTTAAGCCCCTCAGCTCTGGCTTCCGGGGAGGAAGCAAAGGGAGAGAAAGAAGAGAGTTCAAGAAGCTTCCTGCCAGCCTATCCAGTCATTGCCAAAAGGGGGCAGTCTTCCACTCCAGGGCACGGCCAGCCCCTTCTCTCCGTCTTTGACAACCACCCCCGCCAGTCCAGTCGAGATCAGCTCCCTGTTTCCCTGCAGGACCCTACAGAGGTTCTTTTGTTTGTGCTTCAGATCCAAGCTTCTCTCTCAGATCTGTGGCTTTGCCAGACTGGTTTTGGCTAAGGGAGCCAGCCCCCATGCCCGTTTGCCATCTTGGCAGAAGAAAAAGGGAAATACATATCCTAATACCTTGTGTATGATTTTAAAGCACACACAGAGACTAAATATTTTTCAAGGAACCATGTATCTAAAGGAACATATGAAGAATAAATCAACAGGGAGCAAGAGGATGAAATTAATAAAATAAAACTGGTGTCTTGTACAAGCCAACAATATCATTGTGCTGGGACAGGGGGGTGGGGTGGGGGGACTGTGGTGTAACAGGCGTAACTGTGGTGTAACTGATCAACTATAGTTGACCGGCAACTGGTCAACCGTAAGTGCTTCTATCCCTTTGACTCAGCAACCCTGCTTCTGGAAATTTACCCTATCGTGCATGCACACACACACACACACACACACACACACACACACACTGGTGCAAGAGCCGTGTGTAAGGGACAGTGAGAACTCTCACCCACCACTGTCTTGATCCAAAGTCTGTTGTTTCTGCCGCTTCTGAGGTTAGAAAGCTTGACAGGAATGTCCACTTGGACCCGTCTGGCAGCCCGGCCCCTGGATGGTAGTTCCAGGTAGTTCGTGCAGCCTGGCCGGGATGAAACAACAACGTCTCAGTTCTTGCTCTCATTGGGAAGGGAGCATTCTTCCTCTACCCTTTTCACAGTCTTCCAGCTGGACTAAGAATTAAATTTACATGAGACAGGTTAATAGGAGGGAAAAAAACAGGGTTTTATTATGCAGTCATGGGAGCCCAGTAATGAAATTGAGACCTAAGGAAATGACTAGGGGCAAGCAGTTCTTACACTTTTTAAACAAAAAGACAAAAAACCTGAGAAATTGGCAGAAAAAAAACAGCTTAAGTTTGGGAGCTTCCATGAGTAAAGAATTCTAAACTGAATTTGGGCCAGGGTAGTAAATAGGTAAAAAGTAACAATGGTTGTTAACATAGCCCTCTGGGCTCTAAATTTCCCACCTCTGGTGATAAAGATGTCTCTTTACCTCCTAGGACATGGAGGGTACCTTTCACATGGGAGATTTATCTCCTGCTTTGAGGGGGTTGGGGGGACAAGGAGGGTCCGACTGTCCTTCATGCACAGGTAACTTTTATTTAAAATAACCAATATGCCAGGGAGCCTGGCTGGCTCAGTCGGTGGAGCATGGGACTCTTGATCTCAGGGTCATGAGTTCAAGCCCCACACTGGGTGTAGAGATTACTTAAAATAAAATCTATAAAAATTAAAACTTAAAAACACTAGGGGCGCCTGGGTGGCTCAGTCCATTGGGTGTCCAACTCTTGATGTTGGCTCAGGTCGTGATCTCACGGTTCATGAGATTGAGCCCCAAGTCAGGCTGCACACTGACAGCCCAAAGCCTGCTTGGGATTCTCTCTCTCCTCTCTCTCTGCCCCTCCCCCTGCTCACTCTCTCAATCTCTCTCAAAAATAAACATTTTTTTTTATTTTTAAAAACTAGAAACAAAAATTAAAATAAATTAAATTATCAATATGCCAAAGTGGCACATTTTGGGGTGGTCTGCCCTCGGCCCCTATACTATGTCTCAGCTATATTAACAGAAATCAGGGGTGCCTGGGTGGCTCATTTGGTTGAGCATCCGACTCTTGATTTCAGTTCATGTCATGATCCCAGGGTCATAGGATCAAGGCCCGAGTCAGGCTCCACACTGAGCACGGACCCTGCTTGAGATTCTTACTCTCCCTCTGCCCCTCTCCCCCGTTAGCACTCTCTCTCCCCACCCCCTCTCTCCTTCTCTCAAATTAAAAAAAAAAAAATCACACATTTAATCCAAAAATCATTCTTATTTTGCCTTTGTCCTGACTTTTAGGATGGACTTCAACTGATGCATCCTGCCTGGTAGTAAGTGGAACAAAGTCAGGTGCATTCCAAGTGGCAGAAAGGTGACCATCGGAGACTGCAAATCTTCCAGATGTGATATAAGGAGACATAATTAGGTAGATGAGTGAGTGAATGGTAGACTGGGAGCAAACCAGGGATAGAAACCACACCTGGTTCACCTGAGGCCTGGCCACGATGCAGTCAACTGCTGAGGGGCCAGGACATAGGCGGGGCCCCAAGAATCTGGGGAGACACGTCAATGGTGCCTAACACAGCCTACCCCTTGAGCCACTGAGCTCCACTCATGCCTTCCCACTCTACCCAGCATGTGGCATCCCTCACCTTCACTCAAGAGGCTGAACCTGGGCAAGCAATCTGCATGGGCCCTGGAAATGACTCAGGGCCATTAGGGCAAGGAAATTGCAGAAGGTGGGACCACAGGCACCAAACAGGCCCCCAAAAAAGAGGCTCTTTCAGGAAGGGCTAAACCTTTGGGAGAAGCCAGACTTTGTCTAGCCACCTTCCCACAAGCACATCTTTACTTTAATTTTCACGCTTTTATTTGACCAGTGAAGCGAGGAAGCTCTCACTGGTCTCTGAAGACCTTGACAATGAAATCCAGACCATCTGAGCTTCCCACATTTCGTTCCAACCCAGCCCAGGAGACTTTTCAAGGGCAAAAGCTACTGATGAATTCCATCCCCTAAGGGAAATAAATCACATCGACGGCTTTCGGCTTTCCGTATCTTGGATGAGATGAAAAAAGCCAGCTGGCTGACTGAGGGACTTTCCCACTTTTCAACTGGGTCAGGGCCTGGGAGTAATTTCCATCCGAAAGAGAGCATGTTGGAGAAAGGTACCCAGAAGCAGGGATATCGACAACAGCAGCAACAACAATGCATCTCAATGCAGGTCTCAGGCCAAGCACTCTGGTTTTTTTTATTGAAGTACAATTGACACACAATGTTATATCTGTCTCAGGTATACAGCATAGTGATTCAACCATTACGTACGTTACGAAATGCTCATCCCGGTAAGTGTCGTCACCATCTGTCGCCATACAAAATTACCAAAATATTATTGACTCGATTCCCTAGGCTGTACCTTTCCTTTTAAATGCATCTTTGCATTCAACCCTCTTAGCAATCCTATGAGGTAGGTAATACTTTCTTCCCTGCTTTCCATTCATTCATTCAGGAGGATGTCTATTGCGTATGTTTAATGTTTCAGGCGCAAAAATCAGGGACAGGCAAAAGTCAGACAGGCAAGGTCCCTGCCTCTCGACACTTACAAGCCCCTGGGAGGAGACAGATGCAGCCAATTAACAAATTACAAGGGGGAAAAAAAGATAATCGTAATGAATATGAAGAAAAGAAAGCAAGAGAATAAAAGGAAACAGGGTCTGAATTTGAGAGAGGGTGGTCAGGAAAGGCGCTGCACAGGAGAGGATATCTGAAGTGTGATATGAAGAAGTCAGCCCTAAGATGATCAAGGAAAACTCAAACCAGGCAGAGAAAGCAGCTAAAACAAGGGCAAAGAGGCAGGACTGAGCTTGACATATTTGAGAACAGAAGGAAGGAAATTATGGTGCAGAGCATAAACAGAAGAAAACAAAAGCAGTGTAGTTTGCAAGCAGGAGAGTATAGGAAATGAAATCAAGGCCGCTTGATCTTGCCTATGTGTAAAATCTCTTCTCAGATAGATAAGCCAGGGGGAAAAAAAAGAAAAGAAGAAAGATCTCAAATATCTGGAATAAAATATGGTAAGAGGTATAAAGAGATATGGAGGCTTTCTGAATTAATAATAATAATAATAATAATAATAATAATAAGCTGTGCCTCTGGATCAAACCCTACCTGAAAGCCGATAATCTTTTTCTTAAACACAAGTCAATAGACTTCCTTTATTGTTTAAACCAGTTCACTTGGGTTTTCTATTACTTGCATTAAAGGCATGCTCAGTGATTTGTATACATTCTTATGTTTAATATTTTTTAACTTCCCTGATGAAGTAGCTGTTATTAACTCCACTGTGTAGATGAGAAACAGAGAATAAAAAAAGCCAAATGATTAACACAAATTCTTAGTGGCAGTTGGGATTCCAACTCAGTCTTCCAAAGACTGAGTGCCTGGGGCATCTGGGTGGCTCAGTCGGTTAAGCATCTGACTTCAACTCAGGTCATGTTCTCACAGTTCGTGGGTTCAAGCCCTGCATCGGGCTCTCTGCTGTCAGCACAGATCCCGCTTTGGATCTTCGTTTCCCCCAACTCTCTGTTCCTCTCCCTCTCCCTCTTTCTCTCAAAAATAAACATTAAAAAAATTTTTAACTAAAAAAAAAAAAAAAAGACTGAATGCTTAATCTCCATGATATATCAGCTCTATGGAACCACAGCAACAAGTCATCCATGAAGCCTGAATCTCAGGATCTTTCCACGCCTCAACCAGTCACATGGAAGGACAGAAAAGAGAGCCAGGAAGTCCACCACGAGAAAAGAAGAGAGAGAAGAGAGCATCATTTCCATGTGCTTTACCTTTTTATTTTAGACTTTTGATCTTTGAAAACGTCTGACAGACACAAAGTAAACAAAATTATATCATGAACTCCTCTGTACTCATCCCCAAGCTTCAACATTTATCAACATTCTGCCTTCTTTTATCATCCACCCCCCCACCCACCCACTCTGCACCTGCACTCACTTATAATCATTGTTATTGTTTATGGTTCCTTCTTAGAGGGAAAAGACACATGTGCTGAAATGCACAAATCTTAGCTGGACAAGTTTGACAAGTGGATACACCCACGTAATCCTCATCCCATCACAATATGGAACATTTGCACCTCCCCAGGAAGTTCCCGCCTGTCTCTGCCGAGTCAGGCCCTTGCCTGGGTGTATTTGTCTGCTCAGACTGTCATGATAAAGCACCATAAACTAGGTACCTCGAACCACAGTTTGGAAAGCTAGATCCAAGAGCAAGGTGTCAGCGGGGTCGGTTTCTTCCACTCGGCTTGCGTATGACCAACTTCTCCCTGTATTTCACAGGGGTCTCAGGATAAGCCCCCTGCCACCCGCCTCTGGGTATCCCTCCTGCCTCCACCCCAGGAAGGGTAGAGCTTTGTCCTCCAGGGCTGTAGCTTTTTGCCGTAGTGTTTTTGTGTCTCTCAACCCCACATACTCTCGCTTCACAAAGACGGCGCATTGTGGTACAAAGAGCAAATGGACTTTTCAATTCCGAGCTCTGCCACTAAGAACAAATATCTTAATTTCCCTGGGCCTCCCTTTTCTTTAGCTGAAAAGGACACAAATACGTAGGGACTTTTTGTAAGACTTAGGTGTAATACCACTCCTCACCAGCGGGGGGAGCCCCACCACAGCAGTTGGACCAGGAGGAGGTGGGTTATTGGAGGATTTCACTGGAAAAGACGCTGCTCCGGCCCTACTCAGGGAAGGTCCCTGCCTGGGGCTTCACGGGGAGAGGGGTGCTTACTTCTGCAGCCGGCAGCAGGAGGAAGAGAGGAGGGTCTGTGGGGTCTGTGGTGGGACATGGCAGAGCTAGTGGGGGGACCCCAGCCACCAAGGGACCACCCACACGGGGTCCCCGGGGTAACAGCCCCACACAAGAAAAGGACCACCCCACCTTTGGCATCTTGGGGGCTCATGGGAGGTCAGGGCAGGTGTCAGGGCAAGTGGTTGCGATGATGGAGACTGTGGTAAAAGCTGAAACGTCCCAAAGTTACCCAGTCCTCATCCCTAGAAACCTGTGAATGTCACCTAATGTGGCAACGGGGATGTGACAGAGGTAATTAAAACAGGAACTTGAGACGGGGAGGCTATCCTAAACAAGTTCAGAGCAGGCTTGGGAAGCTGAAACAGGGAGGGTAGACACCGGTGGCTTCCGGAGGGCCTGGACCACCAGGGAGGAGGTGGGAGGAGCCTTGACTTGACTGGCAGCTAGTGCCAGGGCAGGGCTTGGGCACTGGAACAGAAGGCCCCCTCCCAGTGGCTTTGCCACCCGGAACAGCAAGTGCGAGGGAAGGTGTGTGGACACCTGAACAGGTTCCTGGATTGGCGGCTCGGAGTTAGGGCCTTGCAGAGCACCTCGCCAGTGGCATCACCGTGACTGGTGACACGTCGACCGATCACCTTGCCACCGTGGACAACGCTCACCTGGACAACACTGGGCCCGCCCCTGCGCTGTCCCTTCTTCCACTGTCACTGCTGATCTTGGACATGGGCTCAAATTCTGAGTCCTCTGCCTTCAGGGCTCAGGAGGGGCTCCCTGATTCCCAGAACCACTGAGCAGGTCCTGACCACCCCCCGAAGTCTGGGTTCCCCGGGCCAGGTGAATCTCACTGGCTTTCCCACCTCAAGTATTTCGCCTCTCTCCCCGACCCCACACACCAGTTCATTCATCCTCCGGCACCTCCTCGAAGAACCGGGGGAAATCGACCTAGCCCCAAGGTAGAAACAACCAGGGCCAGAGAAGCAGGTGAACCAAGCCAGGCCAGAGAGGACCTCCAGCTTCCCCCTCACCCAGAGACAAGGAGGCTGTGGCAGGTGGACGTCACCGTCCGGTGGCTGCAGAGAAGCAACACCTGGGCGGAAACCCAGTGATGTCCCTTAGTGACTTAAGGAGCGTGCTCAGTGGTTCTGGGAATCTGGAAGCCCCCTCCCTTAGTCTGGCACACACTTGACTAGGAGGAAAAGCTTCTCTTTATAGGGCATAGAATTAGACCAATTAGATTCTCCATACCATCATTTAGTAAACTTTGATTGAGCATTTATTATGTTACTGCACTGTTCCAAATGCTCAGAACACATCACATACACAAAAAAACCCCAGATATCTGGGGCGCCTGGGTGATTCAGTTAAGCGGCCAACTCTTGACTTCAGCTCAGGCCATGAGCTCACGGTTTGTGAGTTCGAGCCTGCGTCAGGCTCCACGCTGACGGTGCTGAGCCTGCTTGGGATTCTCTCTCTCTCCCTCTCTTTCTGCCCCTCCTCTGCTCGTGCACGCTCTCTCTCTCTCTCTCTCTCTCAGAAGAAATAAGTAAACTTAAAAAACAAAAGCAAAAACAGATGTCTGACCAAGGTCCATGCGCAGTGGCGGTGGGGAGTGGGAAGGAGGAAGGAGGTAATCAATGACCGACGAGCGCAATTAATGAGTAAGTTACAGAGTATGTTAGAAGGTAACACTTGCTATGAAAAGAGAAAAAGTACAGCAGGTTAAGAGGAAAGAGGGTCAGGAGAAAGGGCTGTAATTGTAAATGGGGGCGGGATTCCTTGACAAAGTGACATTTGAATGAAGAACTAAGGACAAGAGGGTGTCAACCGCGCAGATATCTGGGGGGGGGGGGAGCCAGGCAGAGGGAACAACCAGGGCCGAGGCCCCAAGGCAGGGGTACACCTGGCATGTTGGGGGACCAGCCAGGACACCAGGGTGGCCGGAGCAGAGTGAACAAGAAAACATAACAGGGGTTGGGAACAGGGCGTTGGACCAGGCGGGGCCCCGTCCGCCACACTGAGGCTTTGCCTTCTATTCTGAGACAAAGTTGGGGTGACGTGACTTGCACATGACACGATCGCTCTGGCCGATGTGCAGGGAAGAGCCGGTAGGAAGCAGAGGCCGAAGCGAGGAGGAAGGAGCTCCTTGCAATCATCCAGGTGGAGGACGTGTGGCGGCTGCACGGACAAGGCGGTAGCCATGGAGGCGGAGAGAAGTGGTCAGTTTCCGGATGTAATTTGAAAGGACAGCCAAGGGGACTTCCGGGCAGATTGGATCCCTGGGGTCAGGGATGCCTGAACACCCGTAAGCAGACATTGCCTCCAGCTGAGACGGGAAAGGCGGCGTGGAACAGTTCTGTGGGGCAGGTCGGGGGTTTGTGCCTGGTCGTGTGGCGTCCTGACGCCCACAAGACACCCACGTGGAGACGGCAGGCAGAGCGAACGCATCCAGCGCGAGAGCTGACCGCATCACCACAGGAGTGGGTTTGAAACTGTGTCCCGTGGGGTTAACGAGGCTGAGACCAGCGGAAAGTTGAAAGCTCGTTTTTCATTGAGCTGTTTCTCCCTGCTCAACTATTATTGTGTCTTCTCAGACCCCACTAAGCGGCGGTCTCTGCAGAAGGCTGGACTCAGGGTCAGCCGACAAGGTTCCAGCCTAGGAACGAGGGAGGCCCTGCATTCCTTACCCAAGGCAATGAGCCCAAGACTCCATCCAGTATGTACCAGCTCTTGGTGAGTGCCCATAGCCCTTCTCCCCGTCCTGGCATAACCTCCAGGAGGCAGGATTGAATTGTGCCTGGTTCTGATGCAAAGTCTCCACCCGCCCCCCCTCCAGCAAATGGGGGGGGGGTTACATATATGCCACTCTGTGCACATGCTCCGTCCTTCATCATGACCTCCTCCTGTTTCCCCGCCCTTTATGTGTGTAACCCAACCTCGCTGGTCATAAAAATACATCTCAGCCTTTGCAGAGGCAGATTTGAGGCTGTCCTAGAGTCTCCGCCTTTGGCTGCCTCTCCACAGACCCTTTCCTTGCTGCAAACCTGATGTCTCAGTGATTTGCTTTGCTAGACATCAGGCAGACGGGCTTGGGTTCGTTTGCCAGCATGGAGAAGAGAAAAGGTTCAAAGTTAGCCTGGGGCAACCCAGTGGAAGAGGTGGGGAAGCAAGACTCAGAGCAGCCAGCAAAGGGGACTGGGGAGTGGCTGGGAGGTGGGATGGAGACCCGGAGAGAGGAGGTTCTGGAAGGCAAGGGTGAGTCTGGAGGTTGGGGGGTGGGGGTGAGGGGGTCAGCATGTTCCGTGCTGAGACAGGTCCACTCAGATGAGAATTGAGAATTGGCCACCGGACTAGCAACGTGGTGGTCATCAGTGACCTGAGGAAGTGTCGTGTTCACCTCACTGGCCACTCGTTCTCTCTCTGCATTGCAGGCACCCTCCTTGATTTGACCAGAGTTCCCCTGAACTTGGCCCTCAGCCCTCTCCACAAGTGGAATGTGAACACAACGGCTGGCACTCAAGCAACTATATTGAACCATAGGGCCCTACACTTAAAACAGCCGAGCAGCAGGAGAGAGGACACCCAGTCCTTGATGCTTAACTCACTTTCACATTCAAGCAGCCCCCACTTCCAGACTTCTGTGAGAGGGAAATAGACTTCCATCTTGTTGAAGCCATGATTATTTGGGGTTTCTATCATTCACAGCTGAACCTAATTCTGGTACGCCACCCTGAACCCAAAGCTGAAAATCTGCTTCCCATTTCACATTCAGCCTCGTTGTCCAGCAGTGAGCTCAAATGCCATCAGAAAGATACTCCAATAACAAATTCCTCAGTTTAATATGAACCCTCTCCCATGACCAAACTCCCAGGAAGAAAGTGAAGTCTGAAAATTACCCTAATACATTTATTCTAAATGAACATTCTCCCCCCTCATTTTAATGCATCCAGATTTGATGCATTCATGCAATCGAGACACATCTTAAAATCAATGACAGTTGACAGTTGTCTCACAGGTGGCATTCCTGACCTAGTTGTGAAGAAACCTTCTGTTGATCACTTCAGATAAGATCAAAGAACCAGCATCAAAGCATATAGATTAGAGAGAGTGTGCTTTTTGCCTTACAAGCTCAAATCCAAGGGAATTGTGGTTCAAAATGTGTCCTCCCCAATTCCTCATTGGCTCAGTCTCAGCCCAAGATCTCAACTCCCTCTTTATGTTCTAGCCAGACCCCTAACAGCTCAGCCTTTCTCCTAAGGCAGTGGTTCTCCAACTAGAGTGGGCATCAGCATTACCTGGAAAGCCTCTAAAGACTGAATTCCGGGGCCCTAACCCTAAAGCTTCTGGTTCAGAAGGTCAGGGATGGGGCCTGATAATTTGCATGTGTCCTTCCAACTGTTAAAAATTTCCCAAACAATCTTGATCCCTAGCAACAGAGTATTATAAATGCAGGCCGCTTAAACTGCCTTCTTATGCCTCAAATGAACAATAATTTTGTTTTAACTTTACTTATTTTGAGAGAGAGGGAGAGAGAGAGAGAACATGATCATGAGTGGGGGAGGGGCAGAGAGAGAGAGAGAGAAAGAGAGAGAGAGAGAGAGAGAGAGAGAGAGAGAGAATCCCAAGCAGGCTCCATGCTGTCGTCGTGGAGCCCAATGCAAGGCTTGATCTCACGAACCATGAGATCATGACCCAAGACAAAGCCAAGAGTCAGAGGCTTAACTGACTTAGCCAGCCAGGCACCCCTCGAGTGGGTAATAATTTGGTTGCATCATTTCTACACCTCAGTGCAGGTAGTTGTCATGTTATGTTTGTAAGAGTGCCTGTTCCTTTTTGATCTTTTTCTGTATTATGGAACCTACCATCTGTCCATGGGTGAATCCAGTGTTTGGCCATGATCTGACTTCTATAATTGATAAATTATAAATAATAAAAGCTAACTTGAGACTTCAAATGGGACTGACCACATTTGGATAAGCCATCTAAATTCAAGGCCGATCCCTCCACAGGAGGGTTTTTGATCTCGGTGCTACTAACTTTCTCAGCTGTGGGGCCGCCCTGGGCATCATGGGATGTTTAGCAGCCTGGCCTGCCCCCGCTGCATCCCAGTAGCTTCCTCCCAGTTGTGACCATCAAATGCATCTCCAGCCATTGCCAAATGTTCCCCGGGGACCCAGATCGCCCTTGGTTGACAACAATCCTCTACAGTTCAGTCCCTTGGCTCTGAGGCCGCTCAAAACAAGGCGAATGGAAAGGAACTCAAGGGGCATGTGGGTGGCTTGGTCGGTTGAGCATCTGACTCTTGATTTCGTCTCAGGTCATGATCTCAAGGTTCGTGAGATCGGGCCCAGGGTTGGGCTCTGTGCTGACAGGGTGGAGCCTGCTCGGGTTCTCTAAACAAACAACCATACATACATTAAAAGAAAAGAAAAAAAAAAAAAAGGAATTCATTCCATCTGTGCCAACCACATAAGCCTTTAATGCTAAGAGCTAAAACCCTCATGATCTAGAACATCGCTTCTCCAAATTTAACATGCCCCCAGATTGCACAGGGAATCTTGTTAAAATGCAGATCCCAACTCAGGAGGTCTGGGTGGGACCTACCCAAAGCATGGTCCAACCCAGACTAAGTGAATCAGAATCTGCACTTTTAACAAAATCTCCGGGTGATTCATGTGCACATTACAGTTTGAGAAGCACTGCCCTAGAAAAACACACTCGCGGGGCGCCTGGGTGGCTCAGTCGGTGGAGCGGTGAAGCGTCCCACTTCAGCTCAGGTCATGATCTCACGGTTTGTGAGTTGGAGCCCCGCGTCAGGCTCTGTGCTGACAGCTCAGAGCCTGGAGCCTGCTTCAGATTCTGTGTCTCCCTCTCTCTCTGCCCCTCCCCAGCTTGTGCTCATTCGCGCTCTCTCTCTCTCTCTCTCAAAAATAAGTAAATAAACACTTCTTAAAAATAAATTAATTAATTAACATTAAAAAAATTTTTTTAATAAAAAAAAAAAAGGGGCGCCTGGGTGGCGCAGTCGGTTAAGCGTCCGACTTCAGCCAGGTCACGATCTCGCGGTCCGTGAGTTCGAGCCCCGCGTCAGGCTCTGGGCTGATGGCTCAGAGCCTGGGGCCTGTTTCCGATTCTGTGTCTCCCTCTCTCTCTGCCCCTCCCCCGTTCATGCTCCGTCTCTCTCTGTCCCAAAAATAAATAAACGTTGAAAAAAAAAAATTAAAAAAAAAAAAACAAAAAAACAAAAAAAACACATACACTCGAACTTAGCTGAAGCTAAAGTCCCAGTCTGCAGAGCTGGCAGAAGGAAAGGAAACTCAGCAAATTGTCCTTCTGCTTCCAGCATCTGCAGGATTTGCCTAGGGAAGCCTCTCCCCCGCCCCCCAAAGGATCCAGGACTCTGGCTGGTCCCGCTGCCTGAAGCTCCCACAGCCCTGGGGCATCTGCTAAAGACCCCTGCTATCCCATGTGTGGTGCTAGGTGCTAGGGCTGGCCTCTTCTAGTCCAGAGTCCAGTTGAAGTAGCCTACACACCAAAACCTGCATGGCCCATGCTCCTCCTAAGTCCCTCCCATGACCCTGCCCATGGCTGCTAAGACGGTCACCGTCACCAGAAGCTCCAGCTGTATGCAAATGAACAGCAGCTTGTCACAAATGTCGCTTGCATTTTCCTCCCCTAGTTTTACTCCTTGTCCGTTTCTTAAATTCCCAGCCGGCATCAGATTTGAGGTTTTGAGGCATTAAGTAATGTCTTCTTTCCCTTTCCCACGTGAGGTCGCTCTTGCAGTGGACTTAACTTGCAGTGGGTTAACTCTCTCTTGTTAACCCAACCCAGGAGACCGTCTTATTCCTCTTTTTTAGCATTTTAACACAATACTACAGAATAATACCTCTGTCTCCTGTGCTACTTACCACTTTCTACTGAGAGTTGAAGTCATTTCTGCACCTGCCCATCTCCTCTTCCGGACAACAAGCTTGGAGGACAGGCTACGTATTTGATTCGTTTTTGCACCCAGGCAAAAGCTCGCATGTAAGGATGCTCAAGAAATGTTTACTTGTGAATGGTCACGACTGTGTTTACTATGCCCTGTTGGCCCATTTTACTAGCGAATTAAGTGATTCTTCAACTCCTTCCAAGTGTGACATAGAACTTAGTTTTCTAGGCGAGCCCGCCCTGGTCAGAGCCTCTCCCACATATTGGAAGTCTGAAATTATTTCTATCTCGCAGGTCATGGGCCGTGGTCGAATCTGCTGATTGATTTCTCCTTGTATCACTCACTGCTGGCTTTTTGTTAACATTTGAAGTCACTTAGCTTGTCTGCTTTCATCTGTTCTTAGATCACCTTTGCTCCATTACCTCCGCAGCTAAGGATGTGATTAACAAATTATTTCAGATCTAGATCTGAAAATGTTCCCTGCCTAACATCGAAGTATAACAAGGTGACTCTGGGTAGGAAAAGACTCAGAGCTGTTTTAGTCCTTGGTGAGGAAAAATGAGACAAGGGTGGGCCTCAACATGGCTGTTGGTATCTCCCATATGGGCATGTGGGGAGGTGACGATGATGGAGGTGACCAGGATGATGATCATAAGATTAAAGGGGGGGGGGGGGGGTCATCAGTATGATTTCTTCCATGACACTCAAGTATAAAAAATGTCAAGTTATGTTAACTGTCCAAACCAAATCAATTTGGCCACCCTTGGTGGCCACCACTTGGTGAACTATGGCTGTACTTCCTGGTGGTCACTCAGCCTATTGGAAAGCCTGGGGCTATCCTCTCTACAAGGTTGGGCCCACCAATCTTTGTTGAGGTATCCAACCACAGCACCTGGCGTTCAGCCATACCTCCATACACCACCCAGGGGTCTCCTGAGCACGAACAGACTAGATTTCTGCCACCCATGGAAAACTCCCAGATCGGCCCGGATCCTTACCAGTTTCAAATGACAGAACCCAGGTCAACCCAAGTCACAAAAAGAATTTATTGGATCACATGATTTGAAGGTTTAGAGTAGAAGTCAAACAATGTTGGATCCCAAAGTCAGTCTCTCTCTCTCTCTCAATTTCTTTCTGATTCCTTAAGCACATTAGCTTCCTTCTACAGGCAGCTTATTCCATGTAGTTAAGAAAGATGGTCACTGACAGCTCCAAATTTGCCTGGTTTTTATAGCACAAGACCTCAGAGAAAGACTCATAAACAAAACCTAATGAAACATTCCGAGGGGTACAGTTTGGGTGCCTACACCTGGAAATATTCCTGTGGCCAGGAGAAATGAGACACGTGTTTGGACATCTTGGGTCACAAGTCCACCCTTGTGGAAAGTGCAGGACGCCATGACAGACAGCCCTACAGGATCACATGGAATGGAGCGGAGTGATGGTTTTTCAAGGTAAAAAATGGTTATTACCAACAAGATGGAGAGAAGGTATTAACACAAAGTGTTCCCACTACTGTGCGCACGCGCACACACACACACACACACACGCACACACATACTTAGAATGTCTAGTGCCTATAACCCAATCTCCTTGTGCCCTGCCATACCACCACCACTATACTCCTACCAAAAAAACCAGAGGACTTTTCTCTATTTCAACAAACCGGGAATAATTAGGACAACTAGTGTGGACTTTAGTATCCAAGATAGAAGAGCCTCACATGGTGTCATAAAGGCTGGCTCCCTTTTATCTGAAAGCAGAAGCCAGGACGCCTGGGTGGCTCAGTTTGTTGAGGGCCTGAATTCAGCTCAGGTCATGATCTCATGGTTCGTGAGTTCGAGCCCTGCATCAGGCTCTGTGCTGAGAGCTCGGAGCCTGGACCCTGCTTCAGATTCTGTGTGTCTCCCTTTCTCTCTGCTCCTCCCCGCCCCTCCCTTTCTCTCTCAAAATTAAACAAACTTAAAAAAAATTTTTTTTTAAATGAAAGCAGAAACCACTGGATGATAAGCCTGCTTCCATGAGTGGATATGTTTATTGTCTTGTTTGCAAATATGAACAATCAAGAATCAACAGAAATGTGGAAGAAGAAAAAAAAAACATTGCAAAATGATGGAGGCTAGCATAATCATAATCAAACAAAGTAGGGAAAATGACCTGGGAGAAATAGAGATAATTCAGGGAACAGAAAATGATTTTTTTTTTTTTAGTCTCTTGTTGTTACTCTCAAAGAGATTCAAGAAAACAATGCATTCATAAGGCACCAGGAAGTTATGTTAAAATAGTAATTACATAACCAGAAAGAGCTCTTATCTTAGAAATTTTAAGAAAATATATGATTGCCGCAATTCCTTAAGCCAAGAAAGGGTTGGAAGATAAAGTCAAGATAGTTCTCAGAAAGTAGAACAAAAAGACTGTAAAAGAAAAAATATAACAGAAAAGATAAGAGACTCAGAGAAACAATCCAGGCAGTTCGACAGTCCACTTTTAGGAAATCCAAAAAGAGAAAACAGAGCAATAGAAATTCTCAAAGAAACGAAGACCAGTCCTCAGGTTGAATGACCCCACCTAATGCTAGCAACTCCCGTGAGGAAAACACTTATGCCCAGCACCGTCGCTGTAAACTTTTAGAACACTAAAGACAAAGACGGGATCCTAAAAGCTTCCGTGAAAGAGAGGGAAATAAACAGATTATCTACAAAAGAACACAAACCAGGCACAGAGCTGGGTTTGGTCCATGGTCCCGAGTCTGCCAGCACCTGGGCTGGGGTTCTACATCCACAGGAAGTATGAGACAGCCAAGACATGTTGGGACATGGAAAGACTTAGAAGCTTGCTTCCTTTTCCCAGAAATTATCGGGGGAAGCATTCCATCAAAATAAGAAGGTGAGCTGAGGCGAGGACATAAAGTCCAAGAACCAATGCATCCCACTCACAAAGATAATGAAAGGAAGCCCCAGAATGAATGACAGCTATGTCTGATGGAAACTGAATGCCAGTCTCACTCTCCTTCCAGCAGGCTCCGGGGCCCTAGAGGACCTCATTCCGGTCATTCAAGTGTGACAATTACACAAATCAAACAAGACCTCTTTGGGCCACCGGCCCATTTCAACTCTGATGACTCCCGTGTGGATCGGCCCATGCTCTGAGATCTCATCACCTCCACACCTACCACCTGTCACGATGATCCCACTCATTCCGGCCCGGGGTCTGCCTGCTGCCTCTTGGCTGTGCCACCCTGGGCATCCCTCAACCCCTCAGAAATCATTTCAGCTGCAGCCCCTCCATAGCATCACTGGCCAAGAAAGAAAAGCCCAGGATAAGCTTTCTTAAAATTATGATGCTCCCCTCCCCAATCGGGTTCTTAAAGTGAGAGGAACAGAAGAGGAATCTGGACCCCGGAGGGTTCAGGGGGGTGATACACGAGAGAGTGGGTGGAGCCAGGGTGCAAGGGATAGGTAGCAATCAGGAATTCTTGTCTCCCCCTCACCCCCCCCCCCTCCGCATGAAGACAATGAATCCGGCTTTCCATGTTGCATGGCTTACACCAACATTTGAATGTGCCAACACAGGCAACATGAGACTCAGAATCATGGACCAGGGCACCCGTAGTAATATGCCCAGCCTGACCCAACATTTCATTCTTGATGGAGGAGCCCCAACATCGATGCTCACAATTTCTCCCCATTGGCTAATATGAATTAGCAAACCCCTTCAGTTCTTTCTTTTACAAAAACGTTTTAATGTCTATTTATTTTTGAGAGAGAGAGAGAGCACAGACAGGGGAGGGGTAGACAGAGAGGGAGACACAGAATCCGAAGCAGGCTCCAGGCTCTGAGGTGTCAGCACAGAGCCCAATACAGGGCTTGAACTCATGAACTGCTAGATTATGAACTGAGCCCGAATCGGACACTTAACCGACTGAGCCACCCAGGCGCCCACCCCCCTTGGATTTTTTCTGGGATGACCCTTCTGCATATTATTCTGGAAATCCCAAGCTTAAGCCTGATGTTTACTCACACCCTTTACCCATCAAATACTTAGGTACCTACTGTGTGCCGGGCACTGTTCTAGGACAGGGGATAGAGGTGTGCTCAGGAAAAAGTGCTTGCCCTCAAGGAACACACACTCTTTTTGGGGGGAACAGGGGAAATAAAGACACCTGACATATAATGTATGAGTGGTGCCAGCTAGGATAAATATCTCGGTCTGTAAGTACCTTATTTTGTCAAAACAACCATCCAATCCTGAGGCCTCCCCAGTCCTCATCCACTTTAAATTGCCAGAGGGTAGGAACCGCCCGTCTTCCAAGCTTTGCCCTTGGTGAGCAGGTGCCTGTTTAGCGACTGTGGGTGTCCTGGGCAGCTAGTGTGCCAAATCACCACTCCACCTCTCCCCTCGGGGCCTCTCGCCTCCCACCTTCTTCCTTTATCAACGAAATATCTTTGCTTGCAAGCTGCAGAAACTTCTGACGGACCAAAGCCAAAGAAGAATTTGGTGAAAGGAAGTTGGGTGTCTCATGAAATAAAAGGAAAAGCTTTGGGGTGCCTGGGTGGCTCAGTCGGTTAAGGCTTGGGATCTCGGTTTCAGCTCAGGTCACGATCTCACAGGGGAGTTCCAGTCCCGCATCAGGCTCCAAGCGGACAGTGTGGGACCTGCTTGAGATTCTGTGTCTCCCCCCCTTCTCTCTGCCCCTCCCCTGCAAGCGCTCTCTCTGTCTCTCTCAAAATCAATGAACTTTAAAAAAAAAAAAAAAAAAAGGAAAAGGAAAGGCTGATCTAGCTGGCCTTGGGAGGAAGACGGAAGGCAAGGAAGGAGTCTCTAGCAAGGGTCTTAGAACACTAAGGACAGAAAGGCTCTGTCCATTGGCCTGAAACTAGCGCAGGGTTCCCCTGAAGAGGGAGAGCCCCCGCCTGATTGGTCGGCTTGGGTCAAGTACCTGCCTTTGGGGGGGTGGGGCCTCATTGTGATTGGCAGTTCCGCCAGGACCACAGATAATGCGAGGAGAGAAATGGGATGATGGCATTAAAGGAGGGGAGAAAGTGTTCTGAACCGAGAAAAGCAAAGATGTCAGCAGGACTTCTGAGCCCCTGGGCCTCTGTAGCCACGGCATCACCCTCCTCGGGGCTGTCGTCAACGGCCATCATCAGCTGAACCCCAGTTCACCCTTCCGAGCCCAGCTCAGGCGACAGCCCCTCCCTGCAGCTCTCCCTGAAGGCCAGGCAGGCAGCGTGAATTGTCCCCTCCGTGGCCCTCCCGTGGCTCCCTGGCGCTTTCCACCACACTGCTGCTGGAGCCCCTGGCCTTTTTGCTTCTCTGTCCCCTGGGGTCAGCCGTGGAGCCTTTTCATCTTGGCGGTGGACACACGTTAGGGACCCCGCGTTTCACAAATGTGTTTGCATTCTTTTCCCTCTTTGTGAGGACTTGGTACCCATTAATTTGCACCTACTGGGGATCTCCAGGCAACACTGGGGTGTTCACTGCTGCTCTGGAAGTTTCTCTACTGACTTCTGGCAGCTCCTTTGTGTTGAAAGACTTGCTGTGAGCGTCCAAGGTGCTTTGCTTTGTTTCTGAGATGTTCCTTTTGTTCTGGCATTCTTATCTCGCTGGGCTGTGTTCCTGGGGCTGGCATTTCTCTGTAAGGGAATCCATTGTTCTGTGGACTTCCTGATATCACCTACGTTATCTCCCAATGACTCAGGACAGTACGATTCACATTCTTGGATTAAGACTCTAGGGCTTAGGGAAAAGATCTCCGGAACTGTCCCACGCCCAGCAGGGCTTCTTCTGGATTTTCTCCAGGAGTAGTTCAGCTCTACCATTTTATTGGGTTGGTTTGGATTTGGTGCTCTGGGTCAGTGGCAGAACCGAAGCCTGACCTCTCACCTCCTTGTTTGGAATTCTTTCCTCCGGCCTTTGTCTCGGGCCTCTTAGGTTCTGAGGAGGAGGCTCCCCGAGCGTGGGAGCAGTGATGATGTCAGATGATGGATCCCAGGGGAGGAAATTCTCAGTTTCCAGAAATCCAGGTCAGGAGCCAAAAGAAACCCTAAGGATTGGGTTCTGGGTACCTGGGTGCCTCCAGGGAGGGCACAGCAGCAGGTTCTGGAAAACCAGAACACAAATGGTCAGAGGAGGCCACCGAGGTCAGCTTCAGGGCATCCATGGGACTAAACACCAGTCTTCAGGACCCCGGACTCCAGGGCATCTGACAGACCAAACACATCAGGGTCTGTTCCGAAACTCACCACTGGGCAGCAGCATGGAGCAACAGCATGGGACTTCCGGGCTTGCGGGCTTCCTGTGAATTGGGTCCTCAGGTGGCCTTGGCTGGTCGCTTCCTTGGCAGGGCGCTGAGCCTAAGTTTCATCATCTGTAAAACAGAAACAATAATACTCACTTCACAGGGTTGTGGTGAGGTGAAATGTAAAGACTAGAACACACATGGCCTCATTACCACCAGCGCCAGCCCGGGATTCAGGCAAAAGGCCCCACCCTGGGTCCCGTGCTTGAGAGGACCTGCGTGTCACACAGACACGCACGCAGGCACACACACACACACACCCCAAATTTGTTGGAAGGCGCCTGAGTGCCTTTGTCCCTTGCCAGGCACCCAGCACTGGGTCAGCCCTGTTTCTGGCCTCTCGGCTCCTTGGTTATAATTCTCTCCTCTGTTCTCATAACTAACACCTTTCAGCCCCGTGAACGGCTTCCCAGCCTCTCGTGCCCCCTGTCCTGGCAACAAAAGGCACCTGGGTCAAACTATCGGAAGGCTGTGTGCCCCACTGCAGCCACATGGTCGCACAGTCGTTGGAGGAAGGGGTCAGCTTGCCAGACCCTTCCTCTCGGAGACACTCCAGGTCTTGCTTAGCAAATGTCACTTCGCCCATCTCCTTGTGCCTGGTCATTTCCAACCCACAGTGTGGAGCCGCTTGTGGGCCACAGTTTCCCAGGGCGACTAAGGAACACGGGGCCATATCACACAACGCTTATCACGTGGAAATGTATATAATGCGGGTGGACACATAACATTGGGTCACGTTAGCAACGCTTTCACTGGCAGCTACATGACACTGAACACTGGAATGGCGAACAGTTTAATCTAAAAAAAAAAAAAAAAATTGGCCGTGGGGCGCCTGAGTGGTCCAGTCAGCGAAGCGTCCGACTCTTGATTGAGGCTCAGGTCATGATCTCACGGTTCATGAAATCGACGACGGGGCGGAGCCTGCTTGGGATTCTCCCTCTCCCTCTGTCTCTGCCCCTCCCCCCCTCAAAATAAATAAATAAACACATAAATAAATAAACATGCAGATAAATACATAAATAAACAAATACTTGGCGAGTTGTAATTAAATTTCAACGAAAATACTTCCCAAGAGTGAACTTCATTCAAATTCTTTTAAATTTTATATATTCACTAGTGATAATTTATATTTTGCCTATGAATTTTAATAGAGTGTAGAGTATTTTAGGAGAAAACCCTTTTTAAAAGTACGTTTATGTATTTACTTTGAGAGAGAGAGAGAGAGAGAGAATCCCAAGCAGGGCTCGAACTCAGGAACTGTGAGATCGTGACCTGAGCCGAAATCAAGGGTCAGACACTTAACCGACTGAGTCACCCAGGTGCCCCAGGAGAGAAATCTTTTTGAGAACATAACAAAATAATTTCAATTTTTCTCTTTAGATTCACTTGTTTAACGAAACACAGATCTTATACACTTTGAATACAAGTACATTTATTTTTTTTTTCAACGTTTATTTATTTTGGGGACAGAGAGAGACAGAGCATGAACGGGGGAGGGGCAGAGAGAGAGGGAGACACAGAATCGGAAGCAGGCTCCAGGCTCTGAGCCTCAGCCCAGAGCCCGACGCGGGGCTCGAACTCCCGGACCGCGAGATCGTGACCTGGCTGAAGTCGGACGCTTAACCGACTGCACCACGCAGGCGCCCCTGAATACAAGTACATTTAAAAAAATCTTTTAGGTCATTATGGTCAGAAGAGCAAAAATTATGTAAAAATTTGATTAGAAGGTAATGGCGATGTTGCTGAAATGAAAGCAAGAAAAACAAATTTTATGGAACAAAGATGCAATCATTTATGAAGTATGTATGTCTATTATTTTATGAGTCATTCGGACACATGCAATAATAATTAAACTCCAGCGACTGGGACATAATTTCTGACTTCCAGTCATACAGAAACTGTGTCTCTCCATATGTTCTTTAATCTGTTGTTAGGAAAGGAGGCTCGAACTCACGAACCGTGAGATCATGACCTGAGCCGAAGTCAGACACTCGACCGACTGAGCCACCCAGGCGCCCCGGGAAAGTATATTTAGATAGAAGGATAGAACATACTTTATTTCCCACTTTAGCGACTTGACTGAAAACTTAAAATATTTAGACACACGGTGTGGGGACCCTCACATGTACTCTTGCATCAGACCCACAAGCGTTCAAGCATCAGGGGTGAGCCTGACCGCACCAACCAGAACAGGTAGGTTCTTGAGGCTTCCAGGAAAGAAGGGATGGGGAGGGGGTTCCAAGCAGGAGGGGATTTTGTAGAGGAGGCCCACAAATCTACGTTAACTAGGACGAGTGCTCCTAATGTTGACAATAGCTGTAACCACTGTGCTTTGCAGGTACTGTTTGACTAACTCCCAACCATATCACAAATGGGTGCTATTATTATCCCCATTGTACAGGTGAGGAAACTGAGACCGTGGGAAGTGCGGCCATTTGCCTGAGAGTATCCAGTTAGCCAGTGGTAAAGCCAGGCAACCTGACCATGAAGTTGGATGCAAAGCCTAGGGCATCCTATCAGCCAGGACCCTGCGGCACTCGGGAGCAAAGGGGTCCCACACAGTGGCCAGGGGGCTGACATGGCCCCCGACACAAGTCCCAGCAAAACGCACGGGCTCTTGTGCTGCACAAGGCATCCGCCCACACCTATGTGGGTGTCCCTACGCCCCAGAGTCGTCCGGTCCCTCTACCTCCTAGGGTCAGCCTGGGGCAGAGTTCCACGGGACAAGTGTCTGTTGTTTCCTGTCCCTCCCCACGACCCCCGCACCCATGAAGGCTCAGTGAACACGGCGGTGACCCGAAACACTCTCACCATCCCTCAGACGCCACCACTACCCAGTGTGTCCCAGCCCAGCCCCCTCTGTCACCTGATCCCCAAGCCGGCGGCACCTGCTAAGTGGGCTTTTCTCTTCCTTGCTGTTGCCCCTCCTGTTGGTTCCCTCGGCAGCCAGCACCATCTGGTCCAAACTCAGATATGAGCAGGGATGCCTCCCGGTGTAAAACCCTTCACTGGTGTTCCATCGTTCCCTGGACAAAGACCAACAAGGCGCGGCTGTGCCATTTTACAAGGACGTTGGCGTTGGCGACCTTATAAAAGATGACAACAGGCCCACGCCAAGGAGTCTTGTTCTTTACTCTCCATCACAAATGGAAGAACCCAACTGTGTGACCACAGCTGTACAAAGCCTGTTTCCAGTGGAGGGATGCGTCTCCCCGGGCTTCAGGTGCCCCCAGCTTCTCCCCCATTGGGATGAAAATACCAGTGATCTCTCCTCCTCATGGGGGATTCTGGGGCCCTCTCCAGCATTCTGTAAGCTCTAGGCCACCTGCCCAGCATGCTCAAGGAAAAAGCATACCATGAGGTGAACAGGAGGTCAAGTTCCCGAGGTCAGCTTCCCAGCGAATCATGCCCGTGGAGGCCCGCCCGCCACAGCACAGCTACCTCAGCCCCCTTTCAGCCCCTCCTGGATCCATGTTCCTCAGACCACAGGGCCCTTGCACAGGCTGTCTCTCTACCTAAACTCTCTCTGCTCTCCTCTTCACCCAGCTAACTTCTTGAGATCCCTGCTAAGTCTCTTCTTCCACAGAAAAGTCTTCACAGGTCCCCTGCCCAGATCAGACACCATCATAAATGCTCGCATGGCCCCATGGAACATCCTGTCAAACCACTTATCCCTATTTGCAAGTTTCCCTTCCGTATGCAATTACTAAGGTCTGTCTCCCCACTGGACTGTCAGCTCCATGAGGGCAGGAATCACAGTGTATTTTCGCTCGTCAGCGTAATCCCCAGCCCAGAGGAAGTCCTCAGTATAGGTTATTGACTGACCAACGAATCCTTTCAGGAATGAGGTTACCCCCGCTTTGCTGGGAGAGGTCTGCGGGCTTCTTCGGGCTCTGAGGGAAGCAACAGAAGTGACAAGACCGAGTAGATGAAGGGCCCCCAGCATGGTGCCTGCCACACATCGGGAGCTTAGCAAACGGTAGTGGTTTTGCCATTTTTATTGTTAAGGTGATGACAATGACGGTGACAGCTTCTAAGCTACTAGGAACACGTTCCCACCAGGAGAAGGAAGACGCTGCTTCGAGACTGGGCTCTGTTCCTTCTCCTCAGCCCCAGCTGACCACCCTTCATCAAGGAAGGTAAAATCTGCCGAGCGGGGGCCAGCGTCCTGCACGAGGGCTGGGGCCCTGGCCTGGCCGCACTGATACGCCCCAGGAGGGGTAAGTCACCCCTTTGGCCAGGGAAGGAGGAAGGGAAGGAGGGGCCGGGCACCTGTGGGTGCCTCCCATGGGCATGGCATCCTGCGGAGAACTTGACACCCTTCGTTTCCTTTCCGTCTGGTCCCGAACTCCCAAAGGTGGTTCTAATGATCCGCGTATTACGGATGACAAAGCTAAGCTCAGGGAGGTGATGGGGCTGGCCAAGGTCACACAGGCCCTGAGCGGCAGGGCAAGCACTCAGGTTCTAATCTCGAAACCCACCCGTATTTCCCAAATGCCTGAAACTCTCCTCCATATCCGAGTCCTCCGCAGCCCCCTCCCCCAAACCTCAGATGAGGACACCGCCGCCTGGAAGCCTGCCGGGATTTCCTTGCCTGGCTCTGGCCCCACCATCCTTGGTTTGCTGCCCCAGGTACACACGGGGCAGGGGCCAGTAGGGGCCCCATCCGGACCAGGCTGGGAGTCAAAATGGCTCACCAAAGGACTTGCCTCAGAAACCCAGCCCTTCCCGGGGAACACCCTTACGCTGCTGCAGGAAGGGCTGGGGGCCAAACCTCCCAGGAATCAAAGCTCATTTTCAGCTGTTTAGACGTGGCTCCTCAGTGACTCACCGTTTGGGTTCTCATGACCCAGGCCAGGAGCCAGGGGCTGTCAGGAGGTGCCCTTATTAAAATCAAAAGGCAATGGTGAGCAAAGGGGAGCCCCCTCTCTGGAGACCATGATTCACAGCTGCTGGGTGACCCTGGCCAGGGGCATTCACCTCCCTGGCCGCCCACCCCCACCACCCCGTCTTGTCCAGGAGGATGAGTTCCAAGGAGGAGTCCGGAGCAGGAAATGGGAGGGGCGCAGGCAGGCCCGCAGCCCAACTACGTCAGTGTTTACCCGGCTTTACACTTGTGTTAAAAACTTTTAATCTGGATTCACTGGCAGAGATCCCGCCACCCAGCCGTCTCTTCCCCTCCCAGGGTGGTACCCTCCCCCTCCCTGGGTGTCAGGGAACGTGTGTGGGGGCATCTCACCTGGCTGCGGAGTGAGACCCGGCCTCCAGCCTCCACACCAGATCAGCTCCTGAGGAGGGAGGCCTTACTGCCTGGTCACATCATGACTTATGCTTTCGTGGGCCCTTTCTTCCATTAAAATAGAAGAAAAAAAAAGAAAAGCAAATGTTATGACCGCATTGGTAGGAAGACAGAGAGAATCCAGGCTGGATTCCTGTCATTCTGATTCTAAAGAAATTAAAACATTGTGCCCCCCGCCACAGGCATTGTGCGTGCTATAGACACTGTGCCCCCCAACCCCCCGGAAGCGCTAGGTAAGCCCTTGGAACTGTCTGGACCCAGATTCTGGCTCACCGTGTATTTAGATGTGTGCCTCAGTTTGCTCCTCTGTAAAATGGGGATGATGACCTTGCCTAAAGAGCACAGTAAATACTCGGGGGTGGAGGATGGGGAGGCTAGCTGCCTGCTCGCATCTGTGCTTCCTAACCTCCCAGGAAAGAGGCAAGGGTGGGATGCCTTCCATCCCCATAATACAGATAGGAAAACTGAGGTGACGCACAAGGGAAAGGATCTGCCTAAGGCCGTGGAATAAGTTGTAGAGTCAGGACAACTAGGCCGCAGACCAAGCAGCTCCCAGGTCCTGTGCAAATGGACGTGGTTGTTCAAGTTATCCCAGCTGCAGACCAGGAACGGGGAGGGCAGGGCAGGAGGAAGTCACCGGCCAGGACAGGGCCACCTTGCTTCCAGTTCTGCCTGTGTGGACTCAGGGGGGTGGGCAGCAGCCAGCAAACAAGGCCACTCGTGAGCCCACGACCGCTGGGACTTTGAAATTGCTAACCACAACGGGACGGGGCCCCCTCTTCCATCCATCCCCCTGACCTCTAGCCAAGCCCTGAAGCCTGGCCTCCACCTTCTGACCTGACCGTGGGGACAGCAGCTCACGGTGGGGGACAAGCTGTGCCAGGGGCTACCATCTCCCCAACTCAGCCCCTAAGATAACATCAAAAGGACAGAAGTTTCCAGTCCATGCTGGAATGTGGTTTTCCAGCTGACGCAGACAGAGCCTACTTCCACAGCCCCACTGCCTGGGGATCTAGGGAGACAGAAGTCACTTCTAGGAGCGTTTTCACTGCTCGTCAAACAAGCTGGAGCCTGCCCGGGGAAAAAAACAATGAAGAAAAATCCCAAAGCTCAGCTGGCTGAGCTCCCGGCCTCCGGCCTATCCGATCTTGGACAAATGGCCCTGCAGGTCCCCAGGGTCTTGCCTTCCCAGGGGTCCAGCTGTTCTTGGCACTGTCCCTCTGGGTAACATGGTGGCCGGGGGTGGAGGACAGGGAGCAGAGGGCACGCCCGAGTAGCTAGCGGCATGGAAACAGACAGACTTGGCCATGCGGACTCAAGTTCCGTAGTTTCTCTGGGCCTCAGTTGCTGCATCAGTAAAATGGGGATGAGGGAAAGTGCCAAGAATGAAAAGCCCTCGGCGCAACCCCTGGCTCACAGCCCAGGCGGTGGGAGCTAGCACCATGAGTTTTGGAAAGGGGTAGGTGAAGGGAAAGGCGGGGGAAAGAGAGAGCTACAGATTGCTCCCCTAAAACCGCCTGGAAGCAAAGCCCACAGGCCCCAGGCCGGCCCCTCCCCTGGGGACTTGGCCAAAGACCTAGAAGTACGGTTGCATCACTGAGTATTCAGGGGTTAATGATGGGGAGTGGACAGGACCCAGTATTTAACTAATTGGGGAGGTGCCCTGAGATCAGAGGCACCCCGCTCACTTCCTTCTCCTGCAGCCCTGCTCCTCTGCCCCCTGCTCACCTCCCCTCCCCCCCCCAGGATGAAGCCTCCCCCTCTTCTGACCTTCCTTTGCCTCCTGGGTAAGTGACCTATGTGGCCTTCCCCCTCCCTCCTCCCCAGCTGGGAACAGAGCTCCCCGGAGGTCCCGGAGGGTGTGGTGGGTCATGGCCAGGCCAGCTCTGCCCGAGCCAGCACAAGCTAGGGGGGGAGGTGGAGGGGGATGCAGGCTGGGTGGCCCGGGAGGGCACAGGAAAGGGGCTGGTGGGAACCCCAGATAGCACACATGAGTCTCCCGCCACCTGCACTCCACCCCCTGCCCCATTAGCTTCCTTTCTGGGCTCCAACCTGCCTGGGTGGGCTGTCCCTCCCGCCCCCCCCCCCCCCACCGCTGCTGTATCAGCAGGATCTGGAGGTATTCAGGGGAAGCACAGGTGGTCATGAAGCCTATCCAGTAGCATCTGATGGGACTTGGTGGGGACAGAGTTCTCTGAGGGCATGGCGCTGACCCCTGGGGAGACGCTCAGGGCCTACTGGGAGATGTTTGAGGGGGCAGCGGGGGTGGGGACAAGCAGGATGAGTGGGTGGTGCTCTGGAGATGAGGGAGGAGAGCGGAACGGGCCCTGGGCGTGTTGCCATGGGGGGCGGGGTGAGCACTGGGGATCAAGGTGGGGTGCATGGCCCGGAACACAGTTACTGATTAGCGCTGTTGTTGTTGGGAGCAAGGTGCTCGGCAAGGGAGGGTTAACTGGACAGCCGGGGAGGTGTCTGCACTCCGATCTGAGGGGGCTTGGGGGAGGCTGGCTGCCCCGGGTGGGGCCCTGACAGATCTGCCCTCTGCCCTCCCTGCCCACAGTGGCCCTGGCTGGCGGGAACCTGGTCCAGTTTGGGGTAATGATTGAGAGGGTGACGGGGAAGCCGGCACTGCAGTACAATGATTACGGCTGCTACTGTGGCGTTGGTGGCTCCCACTGGCCCGTGGACCCAACAGACTGGTGAGCAGACGGCCCCTGGAGGGGCTTCCCCAGGAGGGGACACCTAGCAAGTGGAGGCCAACCTCTCCTTTGAGACCCCTTTGAGCCCTGGGCCCCCCAGCAGCCCCTGATCCAGCCCACCCTGACTCACGGGCCCCCCTCCCCAGGTTGACCGTGACCCTTACAGGTGCTGCCATGCCCATGACTGCTGCTATGGGCGTGTGGAGAAGCTGGGCTGTGAACCCAAACTGGAAAGGTATCTCTTCTCTGCCAGCAGGCACAACATCTTCTGCAGTAAGTGAAGGGCCCTGGAGCACCCCAGACGCTGGGTAGGGGTGACGGCTTCAGACAGGAAGCCCTTCCTGATGGTGGTCGCTGACTCCTCATCAGGGCCAGGCCCTGGGCCAGAGACGTGGGAGAGGTGGGTCTTCCACTATCACAGGATTGCAGACAGGACTGTCCCTCCCTCCACCCGGATGCTCACCTGGCACCGCAGGAAAGATCCCCTGACCCCTGGCATCCTGCCCTGGCCCCAGGCGCTCCTACCGGGCCAGGGGCCTCCCAACTCCAGCCTCAGGGAAGAGGAACAAAGGGGGCAGAGCTGAGCCAGGTCAGAGAAGCTGCCCTCACATGGCCGCTCCAAAGCCTGGGCAGCAAGGTCCAAGGCAAGGTCCCCAGGACAGAGACTCGAGGGCACGGTCCCAGACAGAGAGATCTGGAGCTGCGATGTGGGACAGCAAACCCCCTCTCCAAAGGCTGACTCCCCCCTCCGCCCCAGCCATGGGGCTGTCATTGGCTCAGCTTGGCCACATCCAAGGCCCACGTGGGCCAATTAGTTTTCCTCTGGTCCCCAGCACCGATCCACTGGAAGTGACCTGACCCAAGCAACCGTGTGAAGGGCTCCATGCAGCCCAGCCCAGTGGAGGGAGCCCACATCAGAGCCCCAAACCTTGTCCCTGATGCAAAACCAGGAACAGCCTGGAAGGAGGGGGAGCTGAGGGAGGGGCACAGCAGAAAGACCCAGGAGGGTCAAAGAAGCCAGCTCAGATCGCTAAGGTCTATCCTGGGGCAGGGGCAGCTCCAGGACCAGAACAACCGGAGGCAGATTTAGCTCGGTTCCTTGTTCCTACAGCCATCTATCTACTCAGCTAGACAGCTCTTACAGGTAGTGAGTTCCCCGTCCCCGGCAGTTTATGCGAGGTGGAAACAGCCACCTGTCGGGGATAGCACTGAGAGGATGGTTGAGGAGAGATGTCAGGAAAATAGGGACGGAGGCTCAGGGCTTCACCTTCTACCCACCGTGTGACTTCAGGCAAATGGTGTAACCTCTCAAAGCCTCTGTTTCTTCATCTATAAAATGGTGCTAATCACACTCACTTCCCCAGCTTAGTCCAGCTCCTAGCAAGAACCACCCAAAAGGACTGATGAGAAACTATTAAGCCCCCTCCCATGCTGAGTTTTGCTGGAACGGCAGGTGTGGGCAGGACCCTGGTGGGAAGCAGAGGCTGACCTTGCGGGGAAAACGAGGAACGCTAGACGTTTCTGAGAGGAGCCAGAGCCACTGAGGGCAGACAGAGGCAGTGGAGAGAACAGGAGGCTCTGGGGCTCCCCAGTGCCAGCTCCGATCCCAGGCTGGGTGTGGGGACACACCCTAAGATAAATGCCAGAAAAGCAGGCTCTGTCCACTCAGACAGAGACGGGCCCAGGGCCCAAGCGGGCCCCGAGCTTCGGCCCCAACAGGCTCCAGTCTGGACCCAGGCTGCTCTGGGGCACACAGGCCACTCGGGACTGAGTCGCTGTCATTTCATGGCTCCCCTGTCAGCTTGATGGCCTCACTCGGCCACCAGCCATGCCTCATGCGGCGAAGGGGCTGCCTAGAAATCCCCCCAGGCTGGAGCGGATGTGGTAGTGAACCTGATGGTCTCCCCACCAGCCGGAGGGTCAAGGGTGATGTGTGGGCCTGGGAGAGGAAGAACGGACATCACAGACATCCCACCTGCCCCAGCGTCCTGGGCCCCCACGCCCCCACCCCCACGCGCCCTGCCCTGACTCTCACCCACGCCTGAAACGGCCCCGGGTGGCAATGGGCTTCCGGCAGAGTGGGACAGAGAGTGTGGACCCCGGAGAGCGGGAGGCCTAAGCCACATGGTCCCTGACTCACCTTGTCCCGCCAGCCGGCAGAACCACCTGCCAGCGTCAGACCTGCGAGTGTGACCGGAGGGCTGCCCTCTGCTTCCGCCGCAACCTGGACACCTACAACCGCAGCTACGTCCGCTACCCCAACAAGCTGTGCAGCGGCCCCACGCCGCCCTGCTAGGGCCTGGCCCCACCTCCTGCCTGCGTCCGGCCTCCAGCTGCTGTAGCCCCGGGGCCTGGGCAGCAATGACACCACCAGCCCTCCCTCCGGAAAATTCCTTACCTGCAAACCCATCCCTCCCTGAGAGCTCCCAGAGTGTGGTCTGGACCGTGGCTGGCCTCCTGGGCCACATCTTCCCCCCTGCTGGGAACAGCCACCGTGCCCAGGAGCCAAGGGACCCTTTAGCCCCCCGAAGATTCTATAACCCAGCCCTGAGATCTCGGTTTCCGCTTCTGAATAAGTGAATAATGTCCCGTAATCCTAATATTCCCTGATTCTCAGATTCTATCATTATAGAATTTAATTAGTTTACAGTTTCTTTCATTCATTCCCTTTTTTTTTTTTTTTTTTTTTTTTAAGACTTTCTTTTGAGTATCGTGCTAAGCGCTGGGACACAGCAAGAACAGATCGGACATGGGTGGCCCCTGCGTGCAATTCTAATATTCTGTCCTTTTAATTTCCCCTTATAGTAAGTTTTTGTGATTCTCTTTTTCTAACATCCTACAATCTTATCCAACACAATAACGGCAATCTCCAGAAGGAATATATTTGGCCATATGGCACAATGCGAGAAGCACGAAAAATACCAACCTAAAAATATTGTCCCGCTGTGTCATCAGGCTTCAAATCCCTCCCATTAGCAGAACGGCTAAGTGTGAAAAGGAGCTCTGGAATCATTTTATCCAGACCCTTCCTTTGACAGAGAGGCAGCCAGGGGTCAGAGAGGGGAAGTCCCACCTGAGGGGGCGGCCTCACGCCCAGCCTGCGTGTCTCTGTTTCTTTACAAGGTGGTAGCAGCCAGTGACACTCTGCTGTGGCCATGTCAACCCAACCCTCTGGTTGTCATCTTGGACAGCCTAGAGTGGCCAGGGAAGGTCCGCTGGGAGGGTGCCCAGGCCGGGTCAGCCTCCTGATACAGGGAGGGGAAGAGGAAAGACTTCAGCCTCCAGCCACCATGGGGCTGACTCTGGACCCACGAGGAATGTAATGCCCCAAAGGATTCCCCCCATGCTGGATGCAGCCTACCCTGGAAGCAATGTACTTCACCAAATTCTCCTAAATATTGGACAGAATATCTCCACTAGCTACAATATGCTGATAAAATCTGCCAGGATTGGGATGTGCCCATTCAACGGGCAAGCATGTGAAAAGGTATTACACGGCGGGGGGCAGCTCACAGCAGATATGTAATAGGTGTTCACTCCTATCCTTTTCATGACTTATATGCAACTTTCAACACTTTGAGGGCAGGAAAGAGCAGGAAGAAATCAAAGGGATGATCATCATAAACTTTGAAAGGTGAAGAAGTCCTGTGTTAGTAAAAACAAAGTGGGGGTCGGGGTATGTGCACTTTGCCACCGTGAATGATGCCAATCCTTGGTAAAGACTCCGGGGAAGACCAGGTCTTAAAGCAGAAATGAATGGGATTTGGGGAAAGAGCCAGGGCGCATTTGTGGGGGAAAGTGGTCCTGAGGCGCCCTCTGGTGTCCATTTGGGTTAGGCTGCGAGGAGGAACCCTAAATTCAGCTTAAACTTGGATTTCTCTTCATCAGTGGGGGCTACTGCTTCTGGGCTAGTGAAAGCGGTTCCTTGGCATTGTCAATAATAAATATGGTGAGAAATAACCACAAAGCCCTTACAGACATCTTACAGTGACCGATGTTGCCACATAAATGAGCAACACAGGAAGAGGGAACGGGCTTGGAGAGATGGAGGGAGGTCATGTTCTGGGCGTGACGGATGTGAGGCAGCAACGAGACAGGCACCTGCTGACTGGACAGCTGTGTGGCCATCTGGAAAGTGGAGCTCAAGGACTGGACCTGGTGTAGCCTGTGTTCCCGCTGATCAGTAAATGTCTGGTGAACGAATCAATGGGTCTAAATTCCACGTATGTTTCCGTACACACACTTCATTTCCAGCTGCAGACTCAGGGAAAGGACTGAAAAACCCTGGACTGGAGATCACAGGTTCTTGGTCAACACCTCTCTGCTCAGCCAGTTAGCAACAGTGCGTCTGTTCCAGACCTGCTGCTCAGGGAGGCCCGGGACAGCAGCAGCACCTCGTTTGAAATTCAGGGAGCAGGGACCTTGTTCGAAATACAGAATCTTGGACCTGACCGCAGACCTCCTAAGGCAGAATCGATAGGTTAACAAGACCCCTGGGTGATTTGTGTGCACATTGAAATCTAAAAGAGCGCTGACATGTGGCCAAACGAACAATGACACTTCCCTGGCGGGCGGGTTGTGGCAAGGGTTCGATAAGTTGGCATTTATGAAAGTACGCAAAATAACACTTAGCACATAATAAGCATTCATGTTCTATGAATGAATGAATGAACGAATGAATGATGGCCATAACAATAACAGCTAACACTTTATTAAGTATTTGGCATTTACGAGGCACCGTGCTAAGTGCTTTAGGATTATTAATTCATTGAACAAACGAACGAATGAGGCATAGGGCTCTATCAAGGCTAGAGGAGGGACTGTGTTACCTGAATGTTTCTTGGATTACCTCTCCAATGCTGATGACATGCTTTGGACTGACTTGCTTTGTTCCCACTTAACCCCTAACAAGAGCTCTTCACGAAATGTTTGATTAAGTAACTGGCTAAGTGATTAGAAATCGAATCGGGGCGCCTGGGTGGCGCAGTCGGTTAAGCGTCCGACTTCAGCCAGGTCACGATCTCACGGTCCGTGAGTTCAAGCCCCGCGTCAGGCTCTGGGCTGATGGCTCAGAGCCTGGAGCCTGTTTCCGATTCTGTGTCTCCCTCTCTCTCTGCCCCTCCCCCGTTCATGCTCTGTCTCTCTCTGTCCCAAAAATAAATAAACGTTGAGAAATCAAATCACCTTGGAATTCCCGAGTTAACCTAAGAGTCCGATTATGATTTCACGGACATTCACCTGCCTCTCTGGGGCTCTTCGCAGTGTCACGGCTGGAGATCCGAACGCTGCCTTAACGTCCCTTCCTTCCTTCAGTAAGCCTGGGTACACGGCTGGTCCCTTGACAAATCACGTGGGGCCAACCGGCAGGCAGACACAAGTTATTCTACACTAGTGACCGCTTTCACAGAGCTAAGACTGGACTCTCAGGACCTCCATCGTCCGGCCGGTCCCCCATCCTGTCCACTGATGCCAGCTTCATCTTCCCCCAGTTTGATTTCCATCACGTCCCTCCTCTGTCCCTGAACCATCAAATAGCTCCTATCGTCCACCCAAACCCTGGCGTTCAAGCTCGGTATCATCTGCTTTTCCAGCCTCATCGATCCAGCCATATCTTATTTCTTAATCCTCTCCATCGTTCGCAGAACCTCCCCCCCCCCCCCCCCCGCTGCCTTCCAGCCTTCACCCCTCTGCACAATAGCTCCCTTCGACCTGGAAGCTTCCCTGTTCGCATGTGAAAATCCACACGCTTTAGGTGCATCTCAAAGGCCACCTTTTCCATGACGCTTTTCCAGCTGGAGATTTCACCCTCCTCTGAACTGCCAGGCAATGTTTTTATACCTTTTCTGGTGCCGCTTACCCCAGCTATTTGGGTCCCTGTTTGGGGTTCCTATGAGGTGGAGGCAGATGGCCAAAGATTCAAGTCCTATCTCTGCTACCACTCTGTGATCTTGGGCCAGTTACTTATTCCCTTGTGTGTAAAATGGGGACAGAACCACAAGTTTCACAGGGCGGTTTGAAGGTTTCAACGAGACAACCTCAGGGCGCCTGGGTGGCTCAGTCGGCTGAGCGTCCAACTTCGGCTCAGGTCATATCTCACAGCTTGTGAGTTCGAGCCCTGCGTCGGGCTCTGTGCAGACAGCTCGGAGCCTGGAACCTGCTTCCGATTCTGTATCTCCCTCTCTCTCTCTCTCTCTGCCCCTCCCCCACTCGTGCCATGTCTCTGTCTCTCAAAAATAAACATTAAAATTTTTTTTAAAAAATAAAATAAAATAAAATAAAAATAAATGAGACAACCTATTCAGGGTGCCTGAAGCATCATTGGAAGCCCCATCTACGCCAGGTCACTGTATGTATATTTGCCTCCCCTCCTGCATCCGTCACACAGTACATGCTAAATAAACATCTGTTCCGTTCAAGCCACAGACGCATGATAACTGGAATTATTTCAGGGAAGTGGCATCATACATATGATAAATTCTATGCTCATTTATTTGAATCGCCCCCGGGCTCGCTGCTCTGAGGGCTCATTTATCTTAAGTGGACACATGTTTGAAAGTCATTAACCTTCACTGCCCTGAGCTGATGTCCCATAGAGGAAATGAGGCAAAACTGGCTGGAGAGACTGTGCGCAGCACTTTGCCTCAAGGGCTGCTACCGTGGTGAGTTCCAAAGTCAAAACACAGCACAGAGGTCAACTCCTGACAGCGTAAGGTGGTCACACTGGGCAAAAGTACGCCTCGTCGTAGAATTGGTAGCAAAAGCCGTCAGACAGACGTTTGAAGAAATTCCCAGTCTTTCCCCAAACTAACTGTATTATCCTAATAAACTCTGTCCCCTACTCTGGGGTTTTCCTATCTTCCCTTTCAGCCCAATGCAAAAGTCACTTCCTCAACCAAGCCTTCCTTGATTTCCCTGAGTCCACGCGATCAGCACCTGTTAGCAATGCCTCCTTTTACGTCGTGTGTGTGTGTGTGTGTGTGTGTGTGTGTGTGTGTGTGAGAGAGAGAGAGAGAGAGAGAGACAGAGAGAGACAGAGAGAGACAGAGAGAGAGAGATCGTGTCTTCTTTCACTCCAGGACTGGAAACTGTTTGAGGACAGGGTCCGTGTCTCATGGTACGCCCGGAAATAAGAACCCATAGGCCATACAAGTTCAGTACAAGTTGGATGGATTCTTGGATGCCTGGATGGGTGAATAAATTAAATCAAAACAGGGTATCTTGAGGTATCTAAGTCCCTCTACCATAGGGAGGTTCAGACAAGTTTCTCCAAGGTGGGGAAGTTTCCCTCTGCCAAACCAGAACCTATGAAGTAGCAGGATTAATCTCAACCCTTTACAACCAAACAAGTTCTAAATCCTGATCCTTTACAGCCAAACAAGTTCTAAACCGCTGCATCGCTATGATCTGAGTGCCCACTCTGTCCAGCAGCCCGGATAAAAGCCACAGGGGTGCAGAACATCCTATGACAAAGTTTTATTGTATCTTAAGGCACCCGTACGCTTTCCATGTGCTGGGGGTAAGGGCTTGTAGTGTGTCTGGCAAACGACACACTTTCAACTTGGGTTTTCAACCCAGCTTTCTCCTAGGCAACCATGAAGTTAGCAGAAAGGGACACGGGAACAGCCACTTTCCCCCTTATGGAATTTCAGTGTCTGGCATCATAAACTGTCACTCACCCCGAGTAAGCAGTGCCGTGGCCTAGAGGAAAATACAAATAACGACCTTCACTTATTCCCCACCTGGCCTGAGAACTCCAAACTCTTCTCTGTCCTTATGGGCTCAGCCATCTCACAGACAGGCCCTGACAGGAAGCCGCCGACCACCACCCGACCTAGCAGGTGGCTCCCTGGCCCCCACGAATCACTGCAGGGATGGAATTGAGGCCATGGAAGTTCTCCACCTGAGGGAGATCCTACATTGGGACACCACTCTGGTTCTGGTAGGGTCTTTCGGCAAAATTCTCAAACTGGGCTAACAAGGTCCAGAACCCAGGCCTCACGGGCCCGGGACCTGGATAGTGTTGGTGCATCCGGAGCTCTCAGTCGTGGACTGAGGTGGAAATCACACAGGGACAGTGACCAAGGGGAAATGTCCTTGCCAGTAGCCAGAACGTTTTCTGCCCTCCAGGGTAGTACTGGATAGATACCTAGTGGTATATCAAGGTATCAGTGCAGCCGATCCAAAGGCTGCTTGACGAGTACAAAATCAGAACAAGAGAGAGCGAGAGTCTCAAGGCCACAAGCCCAAGGACACCGGAAGGCGGGGTGCGACCGTACCGACTTTGACCTCGAGACTGGCCGGAGCCCTCGTGTGGGCTGCACACGCGGAGTCCCCACCCACTGGTTTCCTGCGGCTGCCCTTCTCCCTTCTCCGTCCCCCTTCGGAGGACCTCTGGCAGGTGTCTGTGCTCCAGTCACAGCTGTCCGTGCGTGTCTGGTGGGGGAGGGCTGTGCCTCCTCCTTAATTGGGGCCAAACCAACCCTCAGAGTTCTGGAGAAAGCCAAGGTGGAAGCCAACAGACAGCTGCTCCATACTTAGGCAACTCCAAATTACCAGAGATGTTCTTAGGATTCGGCAGAAGGCTTCAGGGTCCAGCACTGACGGGCGGCTCTGCCCGCGTGTGCCGGTGCTCACGTGCACCAGAGCTAGTCCGCTCTCTCGAGCTCAGTGAGATCCCCAAACGACTGTCCCCTCCCGTCTTCCAGGCAAAGGTCTCCGAAAGGCCGCTTCCTGCCAGGCTCCCTCAGGCTCACGCACGCGAACGGTGGTCAGACCGGCAAAAACAACACGAAGCTTTGTCTTTAAACTAGAATTTATTGGCGTACAAAACCCCACGTCGTAGATAAAGTGGCACATCTTTGCAGCTTCTATTGCACCAAGTATTGAAGATTAAAAACACAAAAAAAAGGAAACATTTGGTTTTGAAAACACTGCAAATAGCCAAGTACAGTACTTTGGTAAAAAAATAAAATACAATGGTTCAGATGAAGACAATCTGTGGAAAGAGACAACCGCGAGGAAATGGAACTATGGACAGTGGACAGTGGTCACACATCTCCCCGTCGAGCTCCATAGATAAGGCAAGACTTGCTAAGTCTATGGATCATGACCCCATGGAGGTCTTAAGTATCTCCAGACTGAAGCTAGAACAAGTACAGTGCAACTAGAAAAACGAGAAGGTTCCTGAGCCTGCCAAGGCCCCCATGCTCTCCAGACACACCCGCCCTCCCTCACCAGGGGGTTCGCGCCCAGAGGCGCGCGCGGGTCTGAAGTCTACCTCCAGGCAACCTCCTTCTTCTCGCTGAGCTCGGTGCCGATGGAGGCTGCTGGAAGGGTGGCCGGGGAGGCCGAGGGCGCCTCCCGCCAGGGGAAATGAACGAGAGTGGGAAGACGCGAGCAGCCCCACACGGGCATTCCTCAGGGTTTGGCCGCGGGACCCGCCCGGGGATCCAACCACAGGCCGAGGTTTCTGACTGAGCTTCGGTGACGGTCACGGACGGCCGGTCACGGTGACCCACCGGCTGCCAACACGCGCACGAGCGGATCACAGCGGTTCTGCCCAGGGACCGTCACCTCCCCCGACAACCACAGGGGGCGGTACTTCTGCATCCCGGGGAGGCCCTGCTGAAAACAGAGCCACCGCGCAGGAAGTTCATGCTTTTGCAGGGACGTTCTTCACGGACAGCAGCCCCTCGCGAAGGAACTCTGCGAGCATGCTAAAGATTTTTCCAAGCTACGAAGTACCCCTAACCAGGCTAGAGAGACCAGAAAGCGAGTTTAGAAGAGGTGGCTAAGAGCCTGAGGTTACAGGGAGTGCTAGCTGGGGCCGGAGCAGGGCCCGGCGGCCCGCAGGGAGCGCCCCACGCGATGCAACACTTTGCGACCAGGGATCACCATCTCCCCTTCACACGGGTGGTCCGTGTCCCCCTCTGGTATGTGACGGCAGAAGACGTGCCATAAATACACAACCTAGAAGATCCTCGCTTCAGTGTCGGTGGAAAAATACAATTTGCTCTGGAGTCAGGAAAACACACCGCGTAAAAAGTGCCATCATTAAATCACCTCAGAACAACTGTCGGAAGGCCCCACAGTTTTAGCAACACCTGTTCTGAAAGCTGAGATGGGCGACTTGGTGAATAACGAAGACGGCAAAACAGAAAAGCGCGTCAGGCTCTGAATCTAAATGTTTGCTACAGACAGAGCCTTGAGGTAAAAAGGTGAAGGTGAAGGTGAAGAGCTACGTGTCTGCCCAAAATGAGAGTCAGAGTGGGCCACAGAGGGGACACACGGAAACCAAGAAACCACCTTCATCCCTCCCACAAAGGCCCTTTCGTTCAGGAAGACTGTTAGTCAACTCTGACAAAAATCCAAGTTTCCCGTCACCGACTGCATATTCGAGTCGAACATTTCACGGAGGTAAACTGACAGCATTCTATGTTGACCCAGTAAAACCCAGGCAGAGTCTAGAGTTTCTCAGAATGAGAGAAATTGCACATGGACGACAGGGACTCACTACGAGCACAGTTCAATGCCGAAGTCCATCTGATACCTACCTACCTAACGTGTGACCGGCGCTCCCCCTCTCAGCACGGCCCTCCCCGCCCCAGGACCGTGCCATTTCACATTGTAAACCCCGGGGGGTGGGGCAAGGCAGAGCACTACAGTTGACCTACTCGAAGGTTCCCGTGGCGCCCACCTGAGCTGCCCCACACGGAGACCCTATTTCATAAGCCCTCGGGATCAAAATGGGTTTGGGAGGGTTTTCAGAGCTTATAAAAGGAACTACAGGCAACAGCCTCAGCTGACATCCACGATCCTTCTTTCTGCCACAATCCCTCGACCAGGCTCTGCTCCTGAAAGCGAATGTTCACACTACTGAAAGGTTAAATACACACAGGAGCTCTCTCTAATATCTCCTGATGGCAACTATGTTATCTAGAACACATGGTTCTATGTTGTTTTAATACACCTACCTCTCCAGTACAAAGCTGTTGCCACTGAGATTTTATTTCTTATTTTGACCTTTAAAAAAAAATCGTTTTAAAATCCATAAAACCTTTATATACAGCTTATAAGACTAGTAAGCAGCTACAGACCACTGCCTCATCCCCTTTCTTCCGACCTCCCTAAAAGCTACCGAGACAACCCGCAGTAATATAAACCTCTAAGAGCCAAGATGTAACACAGAGACTCAGAAAGACGTACCTCCTAACATGGGGTGCACGTGAGTAACATACTAGGGCACAGCCACCGACGGTATCTTCCCAGAACTAAACCCACGTCTGCACCTCCATCCAGGCTGCCGATAACGTAGTTTTCAAATGTCAACAAAGCAACTAAGTGTATGGATTCCATTACCTCACACTTCAGTGAGACCGAGGCAGAAAGTCTTAAGTTCAAACCCCTAGCTAGAAGAGTTCACTAAAGCCGGATGCACGTACCCCGTTCCTAATAATTAACTGATTAAACACAGACCAATTTTAACTGGAAAACTATGAAATGGTAATAAAAGAAAATTACCAAAGCCATACGATTGGTTTTTAAAACCACTGTTATTTTACCCCAGAAATGCCGAAGCCTATTATCAGAAGTTGGTAACGTGTATATAAGGGTGCCCAGTATCCCTTAGTAACTTTTTCGCAGCTTCTAGTAAAACTTCTAAAACCCAGTAGGGCCCAAGGCCACCTTCATTAACCAGGTATACAAAGCAATTCTACTGCTTCTGACAAGGGTATCCCTTAAGCTATTTCGGACTCCTAATTCTGCTGAGTTTCTGGTACATGATTTCAATTCTTGCAGAGAGGATCTGCTCTCCTGCACTCTTGCCATACAAGACAGACAAGAAAGAGCATTCACTGAGAAAAGATCAGCCACAGTCGGGACGGGGTCCAGATTCAAAAACCAAGAGAACAATAGATCCTTCAGCACTGGATCTCACGCTCTTGGAAATGGTAAGGCGACAGAGACCCTTCACTTGTTTGGACTTCACACTCAGAACTCTGCAACGTGCAAAGAAAAAATGCTGCACCCATTTCTAAATCTGCTAAATACTACAATGCACCGTACCAGGAAGTAGCCCAAACGGCAATGTCCTGAGAGCGATTCCAGGAAACTACTGATGGATGTTCCAACTACAGAAAGTCACCAAACAAACAAAAAATTAAAACACATCCTTACAACCGAAGGACACAAATCACCTGCTGATAAAGACGATTCAATGAATCCAGGGCCAGCCCAGACGATGATACATCTGTACGGCCAAAACATTTTTATGGTTTTCCCTTCTCCCTGGAACTTACATAATTTTGAAATCTGAGCGGAAAAGTAACTCATTTACCTTTTGATTCAGCAGATTTTATTCGTCCAAATGCCGGGTCGCTAAAAGGCAAGGACTGTCCACCACCGGCCACTTCAGACATTACGGTTTGAGAGTTCACATCCATCTACCAGTTTTAGGAATGACCTCTCTCCACATAAGAACTGTGTGTGGAGTCATTCAATGGCCTCTGCCCTGTTGGGTGAACCTAGGTCACTGACAATTACTAGAGCACTGGAGAGCTTTCCCAACATCGAAATCCCAAACAGGGCTTGAATGGAAAGGAAGATACAGCATCTCATGGGAGTCCATTTTCACAGTACTGAGAAAACTGAACAGGTCAAACGACTTCTCTGAAGGCATCCAAGTCTAGCATAGCAAGGAAGAAAATACATCACTTAAAATGCGAACCTGAAAAACCTCAGTTATTCTTCCAGACCTTCTGCCCCTACAAAACCAGGGAACTCTTTAGACCCTTCCTTAAGACTCAGGAATCTCTTGATTTCTTTCCCTTTACAACAACGGCCTCTGCCATCCCGACCATCAGAATCTCAGAATTACATCATAAGCAGCGACTTGCCACCTTCTGATTGTCACGCAACACGTACCAAAAACTCAACAACGTCATCGCTTCTCCAGCAAGGTCCAGGCCTAATTAACAGTCGGGCATATTTATCATGTGGCTTGAGTGCAAACAAACTCACAGCACCCGCATCCCATCTGAAAGAACATCAGAATCAGGAAGAAGCAGCTGTTTAATTTCCACCCTGACTACAGGCTGCAGCCCCTCTCATGTCCTATTACTTTGGGAAAATACTTCCTGAATTAATTTCTGATTAACTTGGATTAGTAGAAAATTAAATCTAAACGTGTTCCTGAGTTGGAGACCGTTTATAAACTACCCCGTATGTGAATATCTGCTTGAAAATGAAAGAGACACGAAGGAAACTTGTCATTCTGGATTTCTAGCAATTAATCTAAACTACTTCATGAACAATTACAGCAAACCTCACCCCAGTGTTAAGGAAAAATCCCAGGGTCACTGAACTCTGATTTTGGGGGCAAATGAAACCACACTTAAAAGGTTTTTCCTGGACTAACTATCCAACCCTAGAACTCGGTATTTTAATTACAGAACACGAATGGCTTCGCTGAACTTCCATAAAATAAAACACATCACTAACAAAAGTCTGCGCAAAAAAGAGGCAGCTTGAAGGAAACTAAGTCAGTGCGTGAGCTCGTGTGAGAGCTCTGTGGGTTGTGTTTCATTTTGTGAGAGGTGGGCCTTGCTCGGAAAGCCTGGTACACGGCACTCCACCTTCCGCTCGCTTCTCACATCTCCCCGAGGGGCGGGGAGTCAGATGTTGAGAGCGGCAAAGGTTTTCACCAAGGTGACCTGCGTGTTGGCATCCGCTTCACTCCGGTTGCTGTCCCTGTGGCCGCTCCTGCTCTCTAGGGCTTTGTGACGGTGCCTCTCCTCCTGTCGTTTCTTCTTCTCCAGGCGCTGCTGCTCCCTCCTCTGTTTGTTGGTGACCTGAAAGAGAAGGCAGGTGAGCTGCCGGCACGGCGACCCCCTGCCGAAGGCAGACACGGGGCTGACTGACGGAGAGAGGGGGCACACACCGCCTCTCAGCAAGAACACAGAAAACCCACCGATCAGACCAGAACTGATGTATTTCCCATCACTGCTCAAATTTCCATTGAAGTTTCTGTCCCCTCGCTGAGCTGGCAAATGAAATCAATTCCATTCTCCTCCTCATCCAATTCACAGTGACCTAAGAAACAGTAACCCTGGTCCTTGCACGAGCTGACGCTCAGACATGCCATCGGACACCTTTCTCTGCATAATTTAATGCCCCAGGGAATCCTCACAAAATCCTCAGAAGCTTAGTGCATCTTTACCTCTGCCTGTGGCTTTTTACATTATGTTGCGTTCTGAGCTCGGAACTGCTTGGTGGAAGTCTTTAAAATAAATTCCAAATTCAGTAAAAAGAATGGTGCCATATACTACTTGCAGGAGGGGGATGTACCACCCTTTTGGGAAGCATTGGACAATTCATCAAAAAGCCTTATAAAGATTCAAATATCCATACCCTTTAACCTGTCCATTCCTCTTCTGGCACTCTACACACACACACACACACACACACACACACGAATAGTAATGCAAAATACAAAGATTTATACACAGAGTTTTCCACTAAAGATGACAGCATTTAAGGGAATCCTACAATGTGGGTTACCACGGAAGCACGCAGGCACACAGTGACACTGTGCAGGGAAGGCAGGCTGTAGGGCTCTACGTGCACACACACAGTAGGACTTCAGGGTGTACCTCTAATCCCCACACATACCAAACCGGACAAGCAAGGTCCTCGTTCTGCTTCTTGAGACACCCTTATGCTCCCACCCGTTTGCTACAATGACTACTTTTTAAAAATCGAAAGAAAACACTAAAATGAGCTCCGGGCTCCTGCCCCTGCCCCTGCACGACAGCAGCCCACCCTCTGCCCATGCAGCCCCGTTTTTCATACCTTAGGGAGTTGGTTTCTATTTGCTCTGCTGTCTTCGCTCGGGCTGGCCCGCTCCTTACTGTTTTCAGTCCTGCCTTCAGTCAAGCCCTGACTTCCAAAGATTCTCGTGCCACTGCCACCCTCCTCCCATAAAGGGTCGCATGGCTTGGGCACGCGGCCGCCGGACTCTAGGTTCTCCTCTGCATCTTCCAAAGAAAGACCTTTTATTAAAATCACGAACCTGAGATCGTTACACAACGCGTAACAACGTACACTGTTAAATGACTCCGAAATTACCTGTGTGTGGAGAGCAAGTTTCCTTGAAGCAAAATTCTAATATCAATACAATGGGGAATACAGGGGGAAATAATTGGTAATATGTGGAAGATAAATTTAAAAATAACCTGCTGACCAGCCTTATCATTGGCTTCCCACCTGCACAGTGTTTTACTAGATTAAGCCACTTTTTAACATGTGTTTTTAGGGGGAAAGCTTTCATCTGCACCCAAAAACCAGAAACAGGCTCTAAACCTGTGCTGTCCCATACAGAGGCCACCAGCCACTTTTAGCCATTTAAATTAAAATTAATTAGGGGTGCCTGGGTGGCTCAGTTGGTTAAGCATCGGACTCTTGGTTTCTGCTCAGGTCATGATCTCACAGTTTGTGGGTTCGAGCCCCAGGTAAGGACTCCATGCTAGCACGTAGAGCCTGCTTGGGATTCTCTCTCTCCGCCCCTGCCCCTCCCCTGCTCACTCTCTCTGTCACTCTCTCTATATCAAAATAAATAAAATAAAAATTTTAAAACACTGAAAAAAATAAAATTCAATTACAATTAATTAAAGTTATATAAAGTTCAAACTTTAATTCCTTGGTCTCAGCCACACATGTCAAGCACACACCACACTACACGCACAGGCACCACACACGACTGTCGTAACGTCGCAAAGACCAAGTTACTTACGGCTTTCTAAGAAAGCACAGCAAATATACAGAGAGGATGATAAAATGTCCAATCACACAGACGGCTGTACTGCCAGGAGCAGTCTCTGGCACATATCTGGCAATATGCATTGAAATCATTTTAAGTAATTAATGTGAAGAAACAGTGAGACTCCACATCCTTTCTTCCTTCTTCTGAGTCACAGAATTAAACCCAGTTCAAGTAAAAAAAAAAAAATTCTGATTTATCACCAGTTGATAGATGGTAGTAATCTAAGTATTTCCATCAGAAAAGTAACTAATTTTTCTTTCCATTCTATTTCAGTTATCATTTTGGTTTCATAAGGGATTCTTTCGAAAAGAACAAAGTCTTCCTGACACTGTGCATCCCGCCACGACGGGGTTAAGTGGCCTTTTCACGCATTCCCCTGGGACCCTGCACCCACACCACTCCAATCCGTTTATTATATCAGTTTACTTACTTCTCACCCCCATCCCCGCCTCGACCCCAGATTACCTTCTCCCTGATGCAGGGCTAGGATCTAGTAAATTGTGCCCATGTGTAGAAAGTGCTCAATAAACAACTGCTGGTGAATGAACAAATGACAGTATAATTACCACCTGTGACTTGATTAAAATTAAATGTTTGGAAAATCACCAATGTAATCAGCTTGAAAGCTTATGAATATCAATCATGGACTTACTATTTCTTTTCCCCTGGTTCATCTGAAGCATGGCAATTATTGCAGATTCAATATTATAATTTTCAGCTTCCAGGTTCTGGACTATCAGGTTAAAATCCTATCCAAGAAACAAAGGAACACTTAGGACTGGGCACGTCCTTCCACCAACTGCATACATAAAATGATGTAACGGTGGGACCTGAGGCATGGTCGGAAGACCTTTTCCATTTAAAAAAGGTCTTAATTTTCAACAAAGCTGGCCACCAGAAATAACCCTTTAATATAAATGAACTCCTTTAGAAAACTGCACTTTTACTAGCATAAACACTGGTCAGAGGAAAAAAAAATCCACATACTTCTTAGGATTTTGAGCAGTATTACTGGGTAAAGTGTAGCAAACAAGAGAAAAATGAATAAACAGCTCTTGGCACTGAACCTAACCAGGCCATGAACCTACAAGTCATGAACCTATTTTGGCCCCTCAGGTGTCGGCACGCTAGGCTGGCTCTACGAGACTGGCAGGTGAACCAGGCCCGGCAGTGCATGTTTAGCCGCCATTACTGCAGGAAAAAGACACTGACTGAACACCCAGTCGCGGTGCAGACTTTCTGGACGGCATCTTCTACTTCATCTCTCAGGTCGTCGTCGAGGTCACCTCCCTTCGTTTTCATCTTTTCCCTTTTATCTGATTCATCTTGATGGAGCATCTGAAACTAAAGGAAATGCAAAGAGTAACGATCATGGAACACTAGCAAATTACATTCAGAATCTTCAACACAGGAAGACACTCTAATCTCAAAATCATCCTAATAAATATTTATGAGGAAAAGATCCCAGGAACAATCTTAGGGGAATAGCAGTGACGAGGCTCAATTTCAGCCAGACACTGAGATTCCAGACCACAAGAGAAGTATGAAAAAGAAAGGCCCAAGATTAGGGCTTCAGTACGAATGGCATTAGAGCTCCTACGTAGTTTCTGGATACCAACATTCTGGTAAGGACTGCCGGCTCGAACAGCACACATTTGTGTCCGTCCACTTCCAGAGCCGGGAGCCTAGTGACAGAAGTTCACCCGATGAGCCTCTGCAGCAGGACAAGTTGTCTGGAAGAAACAGACATACATCTCTCATCTGTGTCCCTAGGCCCCATCTGATCACCAGCAAGCATTGGTGTGAAGTTCCTGTCCCAGCCGCAGTCACAGGTGAGCACAACTCATCCAACCTCACCTACACCACGTGCACACCAGCCCACTCCAGGGAACCTGCCGATCCAACTTCTAAAGACACAGAGAGCAGTTCACTCGGTATCCACGAGGCTTTTATGACCTAAGCTTATTTCAGAAAAGCTAAAATCATTCCTCTGTGGCTGCCCGAACACCTTCTTCCTTTGCTTCCTATTAACAGAGAGAGATGAGAAATAGGGAAGGACAAATTTCTACTTGTTTGCATGGAAAAGTAGGAGAATCTCGCAGTGTGCAGTACATTCCTCACAATAAAAAGTGATCTACTATAAAATTATAAAATTATACCCAAACAACTTGGCAATGTGTATCGTCTTTGAAATTTATTCAAAGGAAATAATGTCAAATAACGTCAACTGTAGTAAGGATTTAAGGATTTATGTAAGAGTGCTCACCACAGTGCTACGAACAGCGAATAACCAGAAACAACCTGAGGGCTTCACGGTGTAGGTATAATTAAATAACCATGGTAAATCCATACAATGATGCTTAATTTCCATTAAAGTAAAGAACACAAAGATTTTACTACCACTATTATTTAACAATATTTTGGAAATAAGAGCAGATGCAATTAGTCCCCCCCACCCCCAAAAAATAGAAGTATAAAACTGAAAAGAAATAAGAAAGATTATCCCTATTTGCAGATAATATAATTCTATACCTAAAATATATATATAAAAGAAAAGAATTGACCAAAAACTACCACAGACAGAAAGAATTTTGGCAAATCATAGATTTATAAGAATCTAGTATCCAGAATATATAAAGAACTCCTATAATTCAACAACAAAAACACAAACATCACAGTTAAAGCATGGGCAAAGGACCTGAACAGACATTTCTCCAAAGATATATGGATGGTCAACAAACACATGAAAAGATGTTCAACATCATTAGTCATTAGAGAAATGCAAATCAAAACCATGAGATAGCACTGCACACCTAGTAGGAGGGCCATCATTTAAAAAAGAAAGAATCAGAGAGGGGCGCTTGGGTGGTTTAGTCAGTGTGGCATCCAACTTTGGCTTAGGTCATGAATTTGAGGCTCATCTGGGTTTGAGTACTGTGTCAGGCTCTGTGCTGACAGCTCAGAGCCTGGAGCCTGCTTCAGATTCTGTGCCTCCCTCTCTCTCTGCCCCAACCCACTCGCATTCTGTCTCTCTCTCAAAAATAAATAAACATAAAAAAAAAAAAAAAAAGCTTATTAGGTTCTTGGCCAGAATGACTCAACACCACGAAGATGCCAATTTTTCCTGAAGTTAATCTGTTAATGAGAGCCCAATAAAAATAAAGGCAACAGGACTTCTTTTTAACATGACAACCTTATTCTAATACTCATATATAAAACAAAAAAACAAGAATAGGGGCGCCTGGGTGGCGCAGTCGGTTAAGCGTCCGACTTCAGCCAGGTCACGATCTCGCGGTCCGTGAGTTCGAGCCCCGCGTCAGGCTCTGGGCTGATGGCTCGGAGCCTGGAGCCTGTTTCCGATTCTGTGTCTCCCTCTCTCTCTGCCCCTCCCCCGTTCATGCTCTGTCTCTCTCTGTCCCAAAAATAAATAAACGTTGAAAAAAAAAAATTAAAAAAAAAAAAAAAAACAAGAATATGCAGAAATTATAAAGAAAGAAAATAAGTGAAAAATTCCACCAGATTTTAAAATATACTCTTAATCAAAACAACACACACATGAACAAAGAAACCAGTGGAACAGAATCTACATCCAGAAACAGAGAATTTGATAGATGAGAAAAGGGGCGCTTTAAGTCAGTGGGGAAAAGATATATAATAAATAAATGGTTGGAGTACAATTAGGTAACCACAAGGGAAAACATAAAGTTGGATCTCTACCTTCACCCATTTATATGAATATAAATTCCAAAGAGAGACAAGGTGTAATTTTTTTTTTGAAAAAATGAAACCACAAAAGTACGAAAATAAACTATGGGAAAATTCTCTTTAACCTCGGAGTAGGAAAGGCATTCCTAATCATGACCCCTAAACCCAGGAGACATGTAAAAAAAAAAAAAAAAAAAAAAAAAAAAAAAAAAAAAAAACAGAAACAAAAACCTTGATTAATTTAACCTCATAAAAATCTAAAACTTCATCACTGCAAAGACCAGTGGGGAAAGAATAAAAAGACAAATGACAGACTGTGAAAAAATACTGGCAACTCATGCCACAGACAGGGGCTAATTTCCCTAATTTATAAAGGCTCCTAAAAATCACTAAAAAAAAAAAACAAAAACAAAAAACCTGAATAGGGAAAAATGTGGGCAAAGAAAATGAATACAGTTCACGAAAAAAAGGAAATACAAATAGGTTGCAAACCCAGGGAAAGAGCATAAACTCACTAATAAGAGAAGCACAAGTTAAAACTGTTAGGAAAACAATCCTTTCCACGGAACTGACAGAGGTTCGCCAATGTGATACGCTGTGCTGGCGAAGACGCAGGGAGAGGCGCACGCGGAGAGTGGGAGTGCAAACTGGTAAAGCCTGCACAATACCTGTCACAATTATAAATACACACGTCCTCTGATGCAGTGAGGACCTTCTAGGAATTTATCCCACACACGCACTCGTACAAGCGTGAAAAGACGTATATATAAGGCACCACATGTTCCTTCTAAAAGCGGAAGTGTGAAAACCGCCTAAAAGTCCGCCAAAGGGACTGGTCAAACACGTGACAGTGCATCCACGCAGCAGAATGCCGTGTGGCCACTGAACACGGTTTAGCAAGCTCCTTATGCACTGCGGTGAGTGAGACTCCAAGATACCTTCCATTTGAAAAGCACGGCGCACAACAGTTTGTGTAGGATGCTTACAATCGGGGGCAGAGCGCGTGGAAAGACCGCAAAAGCGACATACGTGCACGTGCACGCACACGTTTGCTTCATGGGGAAAATCTCTCCAGGAGATTTGATGACCTACGGATAACGCGGGTTGCGTTCAGGCAGGGGAACAACAATGGAAGAGCGATTTCACTTTATTTTTTAAAATTACAAAGAAAGCATGTAATAATGTGAGAAGAGCCTCATGAAATCATGTTAATTGAACAGAGTGGGAAAGGAAACACAGCTATATCTAAAACACCAGAACAGTAACAAAAATTTTGCCAGTGTGGTTGACCCTGTGCACTTTTTTATTTTCTTCACTTTTTCTATACTTTCCAAACTTCAGATATGAAGCATGGATTAATTTTTTTTTTTAAGTTTTATTTTATTTTTGACAGAGAGAGAGAGAGAGAGAGAAAACAAGCAGGGGGAGGGCAGAAACAGAGGGGACAGAGGTTCCAAAGCAGGCTCTGCACTGAGAGCGGAGAGCCTGATGTGTGGGCTTTAAAATCCACGAACCATGAGACCATGACCTGAGCCAAAGTTGGACACTTAACCAACTGAGCCACCCAGGCGCCCCTGCATGGATTAATTTTAAGTCACAAAAGTAATTTCAGAATTTTATATAAATTCTATTTTATGCAATCATAGCCATCAAAGACGATTAGGGAAAGCAAAAGAATGACCTGTAATTGTATCTATCAATCTCACTGGAGCTGAAAAAAGAATTTTTTTTAACCAAGCCCACAGATTCTTAAAGACAACTTTCCACAAAACATCCCTGGTTTTAGCTGCAGGATACGCAGCTCCTGCCCCAGTTCACCAGCGCTGAGAATACAAAAGAACACGGAGGCCTCACTCACATCAGTCTGGAGATGGGCAGGTGCTTCCGAGTTGTCATTGAGCCTCCGAACGCTGTCATAGTGCTCTCCGCACCGATACGCGATGTGTAACTCCCGCACGCTGCTCTTCTCGGTGCCACGAATCTGCAGGCAAAAGAAAGGGGACAGGGATGCCAGCGAGGATGGGGAAGGTGTCTACTGGGGGAGAGAAACGCCACCTGGATTGTCTAGGAAGGCTAGCCAACAGGCTCTATGCAGACACGAATTCAGGGTATGCCCGGGATGTGCCAGAGGGCTGGACCGGAAGAACAGGTATCTGACTGCAACAAGAGATTTGGTGCTACACAGCTGGACTGTGGGCCCTGTGTTTTGAGCCTCTGATTTAATGTGTGGGGAAAAAATAAAGACCTTCTCTAAAAAAAAAAAAAAATGCTTAGGCAATTTCTGAATTCTCTTTTTTCCTACCCATGTGGCCGTGTAAGTATGCTTCCATGTGCTTAATGGTTAACTATACAGAAATACATCCATAGGAAAACACATAATCAAAAGTCAGGGGCAAATTTACAATGAAATTAAATAAGCTCAAGTTTGGGGGGTGGGGGTGGGCACCCATCAGCCCCTCAAATGCACAGGCCCCTTCCAGGATGGAAGGGTTGTTCCAGGATGCAGATTTGTGGAGCTTGAAGCACAAACAACTTGGGGCTCTGAGAAAAAGAATACAAAATTACGAACATTAAATTGCTACAACTCCTCCCAAGACCTTGAAAGGGGACCATAAAAATGAGGGACCATACATTTAGGTTTTATTGGCTTCACAGTACCTCTACCCATCATTCAAACAAAAATAGCATCTTCCATCAACCACATAGTAAGAAACATTAACAAGAACAAACTCCAAAATCTCCGACTTGAAATCAATTTCGAAACAAAATGGTATGTAGTCCAGCTGTACTTACCACTGCGCCCAACCCTGAAGGCATTACTCCCAAGGCAGTCTTTTGTGAATGTTCCCATGGAGCACAGTCGGACAAGAATGGGGTGACGGTCCAGCCCGGGTATGCCCCCCAGAAAACCACCACCTCCACCGAAACTCTGAAGTTTTTCGGAATCCGGCCCCTAAAGAGCCCAGTAACTGTCTCTTTGTTAAAACTCCAAAACATCAGCACCTCCTTCTTGTTTTTACTGGAAGTCACAGGTAGTAAGATACTACGTTACGTTTATGTATCACTTTCTATGCTACCCACGCCTCTATGGTTCACAGAAGCCTAAGCTCCTTTGGGACACCAGGAAAACACGCAGGCTTCAGCACCTCCATGGTGTGAGTGCGAGCCCACTTGTTATTGACGCGAGAGCTCCTAACCAAGACAGTAGCAACCAACACAGTTTCAATTCTTAAATGGTGTAAGATGCCTCACTGGGGAGGCGGAAGATGGGGGAGATCCAGCACAGAGCTCCATCATACAGCAAATATACTTATTTTAAAAATATGTTTCAGGGCGCCTGGGTGGCTCAGTTGGTTAAGCGTCCGACTTTTTTTTTTTTTTTTAATGTTTTATTTTTTGAGATAGAGAGCACAAGTGGGGAAGGGGCAGAGGGTGAGGGGGACAGATACGAAGTGGGCTCTGGGCTGACAGCTGACACCAGTAGCATGTGGGCCTCGAACTCACGAACTATGAGGTCACGACCTCAGCTGAAATCAGGGAGTCGGACACTCAACCCACTGAGCCACCCAGGCGCCCCAAGCATCCGACTCCTGATTTCAGCTCAGGTGGTGACCTCATGGTTCATGAGTTCGAGCCCCACATCGGGCTCCGTGCTGAGCGTGGAACCTGCAGCCTGCCTAAGATTCTCTTTCCCTCCCCTCTGGCCCTCCCCTGCTCACACACACACACTCTCCCCCCGCCAAAAAAAAACTATATATATATATAGCAATCCATGTTTAGCAATCCATGAGAAAGAACACTACAGAAATGTATTTGGAAATAAAATTTTAACTATGCAGAATTATCTTCTACAAGCACCTAATTTAAAAACTTTAAAAAATAGTTATCAATGGAGGGAAAGGCAGGCTGTGTGGTTCCCAAGTTGGCACAGAATATTTTTCTCCAAGAATAGGGTCATTATTCAAATGTTTCAAATATTCAAATGATTTCAGTGACTTCTGCTGAACAGTCAAACTTTCATGACCAAAACTTGGGACAACAAAGGCCATAACCAGTATTCTTGGCTCAAAGACCCTCCCTAGAAAGAGAGAGGCTCACAAAACATGAGAGCGTTCCCTGGGGTCGGTACATCTTACAACACTGCCCCCCCAAAACGACACCTACAGTCACTGGCTCCCTCCTGCTCACTGCACCCTGCACCAATCCACGGAGTGTCTAATTTACTTTGTTGTAACATAATTTCATTAAAGAATATTACAACAGACACAAATGACTATCTGCTTCCATTTGTACGACATTCTGGAAAGGCAAAACTACAAGACGTAGATTAGTGGCATTAGGAATGGGGAGAGGGAACGGGTGACCGCAAAGGGGCATAAGGGGACTTCTTAGGCTGGCGGAAATGTCCCACCATACGTTCACAGTGGGACCTGTGTCTCTCAAAACACCTGAAGTACACACTAGAGAAGGGTGAATTCTGCTACCTATATGTTGTATCTCTATAAACTGTATTTTTAACGAGCAGAGGCTAGAAATAAGCACTTTCAGAGGAATATATGCGTGCAGGTGGTCTATGGAAAAAAATGAGAAAAAAAGTCACCATTGCCTTTATGAGACGAATAACATACAGCGATACGTGACTGTGCAAACGTGCATATGGACATGACTACATGTGCAGAGGTGCTTTCTTTTTGTAATTTTTTTTTAACAGAGGTGCTTAAAATATGTTTAAAACCATGGTGACACGTCTCTTGTCGGTTAAGTATGAATGTTTTCAGCTGTTTTTCAGAGTTTATGTGAACGCCTAACATATTAACAGTAATCACGATTATCTCTGGATAACGTGACTCTGGGTGATTTTTGCCTGACGGGCTTTTCTGAAATGTCACCGTTTTCTATGATTAACATGTTTCAGCTAATTAAAAAAGGAACGGTTTGGGGCGCCTGGGTGGCGCAGTCGGTTAAGCGTCCGACTTCAGCCAGGTCACGCTCTCGCGGCCCGTGGGTTCGAGCCCCGCGTCAGGCTCTGGGCTGATGGCTCGGAGCCTGGAGCCTGTTTCCGATTCTGTGTCTCCCTCTCTCTCTGCCCCTCCCCCGTTCATGCTCTGTCTCTCTCTGTCCCAAAAATAAAAAAATAAAAAAATAAAAAAAAAACGTTGAAAAAAAGGAACGGTTAGAAATGGGGGAGTGGCGGGAAGGCGGACTGACAGAAGTCCTAGGCACCGTCTTTAGGAGCTGAGCCGCAAAGTGGAAGAAGCAGCCTGAATGCGAGGGGCCAGCACAAGAGGGTGGTAGCCTGGAGACCCTTTCCCCTGGACCTGTGACCTTCCATACTTGAATGCGTGGTCCGATGGACCGTTTGGGGGAGGTGAGGTTAATTTAGGATACCAAAGGTAAAGAAAAGTGAAAACAGTTGAATGGACAGGTACTTCACAACAGGGGTGGGGAGGCCATCTTGAACATTTGTCATAAAATCTTATCTGCCGTCGAAAACTATTAAAACCGTTACGCATGCCTGAGCAGAGCACGGAAACAGAGGTTGACATCCTAAGCCATGAAATAAATTCTGTTGTTCAGAACCCTGTTAGCAAGGCTTATTGAGTACATCTGGTTTGTGTTTCCCTCCACCTAAAAAACAAAACATACACGTGGAATAGGCATACTCCAAACCAGAACGTGTCTGCACTAATCCTCTCGACCTCCCCTTTAATATTTTTAACAAAGTCATCTAAAGTATTTCCACATTAGGCTCTCTACCCTCAAACTACCCAGTTAACTGACCGCTGAATTATATATATGTATATCCCTCTCTCTCTCTCTCTCTCTCTCTCTCTCTCACACATGTATGGTTATTTCTTTTAGTTTTAATTCAAATTCCAGTTGGTTAACATACAGCGTAATATTAGTTTCACGCGTACAACTTAGCGATCTGACACTTAACGTGCGACAGCTGGTGCTCATCACAACATGTGCATCATCCCCATCACCTTGCTGAATGATATTTTAAAGGTCCCTGAATTATACTTCGGACTCCATCTGTACATGGCCTGGGGTTTAAGTCCAAGCCACCGGGAGCTTCCCATCTTGGTTAAGCCTGTGGTCCAAGTGACCCTGCTGCACCATCGCAGGACACCCCCAAAGCGAATTTATAAATAAGAGCTTAAGATAAATCCCTCAGTAGGCGACCCACCTGCCACAAAGGGGCATTAAGCTGATGAATCACCACATTCAACTGATGATTTCTTGCAAAGGCCACAATCGCATCATTGCCAGCAAATGTGCCAGGCTTTGCCAAACTGGCCACTGCAAAGAAACAGAAGAAAGAAAAATGAAGCCTTTATAACGGAAAGATCCAAATGCAAACATGCTTCGCTATTTATTCAGTTCCAAATGGTAAAAGACAAAGTATACATTTGAGAAGTCCATCAGCTTTGCCAGAATCTAGGACCTCAGCCGGTCGGACAGGAGTACATCGAGTGCTACTCGGGAGAGAACCAGTCATTCATAAAGAACGGATTCCTTTCTTCCTCCATTAAATGCTTATGGAATGCCTCCTACATCCCTAGCTCTGAAAGACACCGGAAATGCAACGAGATCCAGAGTAATCTTAAATCTGCATTGATGAGTGCTTATTACGTAGTAAGCACATCTCCTCCACTCGCCTCTGGATTATTACTCAAAACTCTCTGAAAGAGATTATCCATCATCTTACAGATAAGGAAACCAAGGCTCAGAGAAGTTTATAACTGTGCGCAAGGTCACAGAGCCAGGACGTGGCAGAGCTGAGATTTCATCCCAGGCAGTCTGACTCCAAGACCTGGCTCTTGGCCACCCCATGACGCAGCCTGTCGCGGTCTGAGCTCAAGGAGTCTACAGCCAGCGGGGAGTCAAATAAACAGACAGGCACTACTGCGTAAGCGCCGCCGGAAAGGGATGTGTGGTAAAGAATTTGGCCTTACCAGAGATATCTGGCCTTTGTCCCTGGCAACTGGGTAATAAACCTCTAAGCCCTTGAAATGTCCCAAGCGCAAGAAGGATGGGTCCCTTAGCCACACTTGACAGTTTGCGCTCATGAGGTGACACATGATGGGCCTCTCTGGCCGTGTGGTATTAGGAAGACCGGAGGGACTGGAAGCTGGATTCTCAGGCAACCAATCAATAATATCTACATAATGAAGCCCCAATACTCCAACCACGGAAATTTGTGTGAGTTCCCTGGTTGACAATAAATATTCTGTGACTGTCTAACCTTCCCAGACTCTACCCCTTGGCTAATTTTGATCTGTATCCTTTCCCTGTAATAAACTATAACTGTGAGTACAATCACCTTCACTGAGTTCTCTGAGTCTTTCTAACAAACCATCGAACCCCAGGGTGGTTTTTGGAAACCCCAGATTTTCAGTTGGTATCTTGTGGAAGACCGTGCCCTCAAACCCTGCCGCTTGGCTAACTCCAGATGGGGACCTCAAGCCCGTCTGGTAGTGGGAGGGGGAGGTAAGGGTATCAGATAAGCTTCTCAGCTGACACGACTGCACTGATTTCCAAACAGCAAGCAGGAGACAGAAGAGGAAGGGATCATGTTCCAAGCAGAGCCGAGAGAGACGGAGACGGAGACAGAGACAGAGAATGAGCTTGCATGCTTTACAGTATGGCAGGAACTCACACTGCTGAGTGGCAGGGGGACAGAGGGGTGGGGGAAGCAGAAGACACAGTGGCAACAGCAAGAGACGAGGGTAAAGAAACAAGAGCTGAAGAGTCTGGACTTCATCCTTCGGTCAGTGGGGAGCTGCCCCCAGGGTTAAGCTAGGGGAAAGATGTAAATAGATCTACCCTATGACCCAGCAATAGCACTGCTGGGAATTTACCCCGGGGATACGGGAGTGCTGATGCATAGGGGCACTTGGACCCCAGCGTTTATAGCAGCACTTTCAACAATGGCCAAATTCTGGAAAGAGCCTAAATGTCCATCAACTGACGAATGGATAAAGAAATTGCAGTTTATATACACAATGGAATACTACTTGGCAATGAGAAAGAATGAAATCTGGCCATTTGTCGCAACGTGGATGGAACTGGAGAGTGTTATGCTAAGTGAAGTAAGTCATGCAGAGAAGAGCAGATACCATATGTTTTCATTCTTATGTGGATCCTGAGAAACTTGACAGAAGACCATGGGGGAGGGGAAGGGAAAAAAAAAAAGTTAGAGAGGGAGGGAGGCAAACCATAAGGGACTCTTAAAAACTGAGAACAAACTGAGGGTTGATGGGGAGTGGGAGGGAGGGGAGTGTGAGTGATGGGTACTGAGGAGGGCACCTGCTGGGAGGAGCACTGGGTGTTGTATGGAAACCAATTTGACAATAAATTTCATATAAATAAATAAATAAATAAATAAATAAGTACATTCAGATCACCACTCTGGCTGCAATGTGGAAAACAAACTCAAGGGGTCAAGAGGCAATGAAACCAGTCCAAAAAGTAGTGAAGAAATCTAGGCAAATGGCCACAGAGGCTTGATTTTACGAGGTTGAAGTAGTGAAAGAAAAAACACTGAGGTAGTAATGGATGACGGGGTATGAAGAGAGAGGGAGAGGAGGTCTCTGTACAGTTGGAGAAGCCAGAGTCTGAAGGAAAGGAATAGTCCTAAAAAATACAGCCACAGGCAAGGGTAACCAAGCCCTAAAGAGTTAAGTGAACCATTCACTTATTCACTTAACAAAGATCTTCTGAGTGCCTACCAATTGGGGGACAGACACAGTCCGTGTCCCTCAAGAATCTCACAGTATAAAAAGGTAGACAGGCATTAAAAACACGTAACAGTAAGTATAGTCTCCAACCGACATGTAAATGCCAAGTGCAGACTTCTCGGTTTCCATTCTCTGCTGTGGCCATCAGAGCCACCTCTCAACTCCTGTGATGTCAGATCCTTCCAGAGCACCGACCAACCATCAGGCAAACACAGTGGCATTTCAAAAACACGCCTTCCCGTTGGACATCTGTAGGCACTGTCACACTGGCAACTGATGGGTTTGAGTTCCTTGTCCTGCCACACCCCCCAAACTACCACGTGACCTTTGCTGAAGGTATTCAGAGTGGAATTTCGAGTCACCAACTAAAAACTCTCTTCATCCAAAATGATTATTTTCATCAGACTAATGACACAAGTCATTTTATAGAACGCTCAACTACAAACCTTGCCCCACAAACCGACACTTGCCAACAGGTGACCGTCTGGTAAACTGGTACCTGCTAGGCCCAAAGGTGAGCCAGGGAGAGGAACTGTCAGAACTCGGTCAAACTACTCATGAGTACGAACTACTCATGGGGGTAAGGGTGGGGGCAGGAGGGGAGGGGGAGTCTGCTGCTGTGTCTCTTTTGTTGCTGGTACCTAGTGAATGAGCCCTTCGCTAGTGAGGAATGAGAAAGGCTTTGGGGTCATGGATAGTTTCCCTCCCAAAGGTCTTCCTCCTGCTGTCTTCTATCTGGCTAAGCCTCCAGCTACTTAGCCATTCCCCAAGCAGAAACTTCAGAATCACCTTGGTCTCCTCCTTCTCCCCTCCTCCCCACCTCCGATGAGACCTGTCAGCCACACTGCCAAACCGGGTCTCGGTCTGGACCCTAGTCATTATCCCCAGTAGCTGCCTTGGTGGAGACCCTCTTATGCTTTGACTGGGCCAATGCGGAGAGCCTTCCAACTCATCCTCCTTCTCAGTCTCTCTCCATCCATTCTTGACATGGTTTCCAGACTTAGCTCCCTAAAACACAGAACAATTCTGCCTCCTCCTACGGGACAGATAAGACTCTGACCGTGTGATGAAAATGTTAGTTGTAAAACACTAAATATATCAACACTAGTTTAGTAGATCCTTAAAGTTTAAAAGCTCATATGTACTTTCCTACTAGATTTGAGCATATTAAGAAACTAATTTAAATCACTAACTCACTTGCCCCAAAGAAGAGTGGTTGTGTCTGGGTTTTTGATGAGAAATGAGTATTGCTTTTTCTGACTATATAAGCAATACACGGTCATTTTTAAAAAATCAGAAAAACATGCAGAAGATCATTTAAAATAGTCCTAGTCCCACCATCCCCAGATGGCTGACATTTATTAAGAACTTATTTTAACTGTATTATCTAATTTAAGCTTTACAAAAACCCTGTAAGTTAGGTATTCTTATTACCTTTCCTTTATAGAAGCTGTTGAAAGTGAGTGGAAAGTAAGTGGAAAATAAGTGAAGCCAAGCACCAACAACCATAAAATGTTAGTATCTGTCCACTTTTCCTAGTGTGTTTCCTAGTGTGTATACCTTTTAAAACTAAGATCAGTCTACATATATTTTACAGTCTGCTTTTACCCCCCAATGAATAAGAAGTCATAAACAACTTTTCAGGTTAATTAACATCATCATTTTTATTAAAGGTACATACGCCTAAACCTACTAGTTCCCAACTGCCTAGCATGCTGCCTATTACAGAGCAAACAAATAAATACTTGTTGCATAAATGAATGCCATATTTTATGTCATCAAACCCCTGGCTGGGAGGGCGGGGAACGCTGATGGATTTAACTACCCAATGCATTACTCCTGGAGGATCCAGTGTCCCACGGTGAACCTACCATGTTTCTCAAAAGGAATGTCATCTTCTACAAAGGGTTCAAAATCTTCCCGCTGCTTTATCATGTAGTCCACGGTCTCTTGTCGGTGCCTGAGATGATTTCGGGAGTGTCCCTCCAATTGATCGCCAAGTGCTCTGAACAGGCAATTGCTATCAAAACAAAAATGTCGGTCAAGACCTTTTATTTTTTTTTTTCAATGTTTATTTATTTTTGGGACAGAGAGAGACAGAGCATGAACGGGGGAGGGGCAGAGAGAGAGGGAGCCACAGAATCGGAAACAGGCTCCAGGCTCTGAGCTGTCAGCCCAGAGCCCGACGCGGGGCTCGAACTCACGGACCGCGAGATCGTGACCTGGCTGAAGTCGGACGCTTAACCGACTGCGCCACCCAGGAGCCCCAGTCAAGACCTTTTAAAAATGAACTAAGTTCATCTGACACTCAGATGGCTAGGCCATCCATGGAAATCCTTCACACAGAGATAAAGCCTCAACTCTGACAGTGCAGGATTCTTCCCAAAGGCTGTGTGGAGAGCACTAGGGCAGGCACTCAACCACATTACCTTCTTGAGAGGCAACAAACTCGGACCTCATTCCCCACTTACCAGCTGGCTGACTCAGGAGACTTTTGACTCCCGGGGCCTCAGCTGCTTCAACACCTGGAGGTGGTGATACGCTACCGGCCTCAAGGCAGGGTCCAGACATTACAGGCCATTCCACACCCAAGGACTGGGATTCCTAGAGCCCCCTCCAAAATAAATTGTATCTAGTGCTTCTCTTCTGAAACAAGCTGCAGGCTAACTAATCATTCATCTAACAAAGAATACCCAAAAGATAGCAATCTGTCAAGTTCCCAATACAAGCAATTGAACTCTACATCCTGTCTGAGTGCTACAAACACAGTGGAGAAAATGAGGACAACACACAGCTGTGCTATGGAACGATGCTCCCCTCCCTGGCTCCTCTCCTGCCATCCAGGGAGCCACAATGCTATTCCCGCCAAATGGAAACTTTAAAACACACTGTTTGCTTCTAAACTTAAGATGCTGGAGGGCGCCTGGGTGGCTCCATTGGTTAAGTGTCCAAATTCAGCTCAGGTCATGATCTCACAGTCCGTGAGTTCGAGCCCTGCGTCGGGCTCTGTGCTGACAGCTCGGAGCCTGCAGCCTGCTTCCGATTCCATGTCTCCCTCACTCTCTGCCCTTCCCCTGCTCATGCTCTGTCTCTCTCTGCCTCAAAAATAAATAAAAACATTAAAAAAAATTTTTTTTTAATTAAGATGCTGGTAATAAACTTTAAGAGCTATCTTTACTTAGAAACCCCTCAAAGGCTTCTAAAGTTCCAAACTGTATCACAAACACAGAGCCCAGATACACAGAAACTGAAGTGAGACAACCACAATCTAGCATCCTTAAAACTAAGGAAATAAGCCACTCAGAAGCCAAACTGTTGCCCAGTCTCGCACCGAACTGTTTACTCTTCCAAATGAAAATCTAGGATAGTCTAATCACAAAATATAAACTCATCACTTTAGAACTTCAGACCTAAATGTGTAGGAGAAAGAGGTTTTTTGTTTTCAATTCAGAAAAGTGAATTTTCAACGGAAAGCTATAGAGAAGGCAGGAATTTCTTCAAACGTATAAGGATCTTTATACATATATACGTATACATACGTATACATACGTATACATACATATACATACGTATATATGCATATACATACATACACGTATATGTATATATATACATATGTATACATATATATACACACATATATATGTGTGTGTGTATATACACACGTGTATATATATAAACGTGTGTGTATATATATATAGTGTATATATGTATATATACATATGTATGTGTGTGTGTGTGTGTGTGTATATATATATATATATATATATATTTGCAAAGGGGAATTAGAGAATGTAAAGAATGCAGATTCTATAAACTGGAAACCAAGAAACTATGCATCAATTTGAGGCAAGATTCTAGAACAGACTGGAATACAGCCATTTCTATACACTACCCTGAAGTGTCTGTTGCTAAGATATTTTCACCCACAGGAAAACAAAGTAAGGTAATGGATGAAACATTCTCAATTTTAAGTGTTTCTCAAACTTCTTTAAACCATTACTACCTGCCACCTCTAGTCAGTCTATTCTTGAATTTTGTTTAAGAGGTGTGATTCAGCACCAAATTACGTATTTAGTTATTTTACATTAAGTTCATGGTATTCTACAGAAAGTAACAGGCTTTCTAAGAACTTTCAGTAATATGGGCAAGTGTTCTCCACATAAGCCAAAAAAATAGGCTTAGGCACACTGCATGAGCTTGACCAAGTTCACCTACACACTATATAGGCAGACACAGAAATACACACGAATGTATACAAAGAAGAACACCTGAAACCATCTTTTAAAGTGCTCTTACGATGTGCCAGGGACTGTTCTAAACAGCATGTGCATTAGATGTGGTTGGTCTTCACAACTCTATGGGATGGGTACTGATACACTATCCCTCTAGGGTAACTTATCCATGGTCACAAAACCAGTAGATGGCAGACCCAGGATTCAGACCCAGGCACCAAAATGTTAGCTGTGGTTATCCCTAGATAGTGGAATTAGCAGTACCTGTTAAACGTATTTCTGTATTTTTTTTCTATATTCACTTGAATTGACTACAAATAAATAGTCGAAAGGAAAAATCAAGGTAGACAAATCACTTCCTTTTCTGGTGACATGGGAAAAGTGAGCAAACGCTACATCGTGAGTGTAGTAGGTACCCTCGGGGGCCCAGCAAGGGCACTCATGATAGCCATAAGAACAGTGCGACCAGAACCTGAAGGCCCTCGAGAAGATCCCCACTGCTTCCTGAGCCCACACCCTCCCCCGTTACCCTCCAGCAGGGCTTCTCCACCCGACACTACTGACCTTTGGGACCCTTCTGTGTTGTGGGGGGTCGTCCTGTACGCTGTAGGGTGTTTAGGAGCATCCTTCGCCTCTACCCACTCGATCCCAGTAGCACCACCACCGCCTCCCTCCCTGTCACTTGTGACAACCGGAACTGTCTCCAGACATTGCCAAATGTCTCAGGGGGGCATCGAAACCATCTCTGCTTGAGAACCACTGCACTATCAGGATACATGGAAAGCCTTGCATTTGAGTTCCCAAAAATAAGCAATTACATTCAGTAGCATGGAAGAGTTCTGGGTTCAGTAGTTGAGCTCAGTAGTTGAGTAGGAGACAATATTGTTTCTGTGTTTCTGGCCATTGAAAGAACTACAATGGCCTTCTAGGCTGCAATAAGAGTAGTAAATGTTCAGGGGCGTCCGACTTCAGCCAGGTCATGATCTCGCGGTCCGTGAGTTCGAGCCCCGCGTCAGGCTCTGGGCTGATGGCTCGGAGCCTGGAGCCTGTTTCCGATTCTGTGTCTCCCTCTCTCTCTGCCCCTCCCCCGTTCATGCTCTGTCTCTCTCTGTCCCAAAAATAAATAAAAAACGTTGAAAAAAAAATTAAAAAAAAAAAAAGAGTAGTAAATGTTCAGAAAGGGCAGAGTGGGGTGGAGGGGCAGGTTTTGTAGTCTTCTTTGAGGTCAGACTACTGCCAGAGTACTACACGTGATTTGTCGTTACCACATTTTAAGAGAGACACGTTCAGATGAGAAGTGGCTTTAAACTTCATTCATAATATGAAAAGCATAAACAACTAGTGATGTTTAGCCTAAAGAAGGCTCAGGGGGACATGACAGCCACCTCCAACTATGTGTCATGATGAAAGGGATGCTGTGTCTGTACAATAAAACTAAAACTAAAACATGAGAGTTCCAAAGACACAGATTGGGGCAAATGAGAGGAACCTTTGTTTTAGCTCTATGGAAACAGACTATAAACCAAAGATCTTGTAAATTTTTATCTGTTAGCAATCCTCAGGAATTGCCTACATTTATGTGCTGTACAAAACATAGCCAATAGCCACGTGTAACCACTGAGTACTTGAAATGTGGTTAATCGAAACTGAGATGTGTTGTTAAGACACTGGATTTTTTTAACAGTATTTTAAAGACATAAAATATCTCATTTAAAATATTTATAGTGATTACACGTTGATGGATTATAATATTTGAATAAACGGTGGCTTAAATATATATATTAAAATTAGTTTCACCTATTTCTTTTTACTTTAACACGGCTAATGGAAAATTTTTGAATTACATAGTGGCTTGTTTTATTTCTATCGGACAGGCACTGGTCTAGATCACTGATTCTCAAAAGTGTTATCTCTGACTACTTAAAAACTTATTTGTAATGAAAATTCTCAGGCCTCACCCCAGGCCTACTGAGTCAGACATTCTGGGGCAATCTACCAATTTAGCTCCCCCAAATGATTCTGTTGCATTCTAAAGTTTGAGAAACACTAGCCTAGAATCTAGACTCCAAATCAGTGGTTTGCAATAACGGCTGCACATCAGAATCCCCTATGGACATGTTAAAGGTTACCAATAACCAGGCCCCAGTGCCTAAAATTCTTTAATAGCTGATCTAGGAGAGCTCAGACACTGTATTTTTTCCAAAGTTCCCAAAGTGATTCTATTGTGCCACCACAGCTGAAAAGCACTGAGCTAGACACAGAGCTGCTGTGCAGGGGATGCAGGTACCAATGGATAATTACACAAGATGATGTGTGAAGATCCTTCCATCACTAAAATCCTAGGATTATAAAAACAAAATAAAAATTAGAAAAATAAAATAACTTGTGGGGCGCCTGAGTGGCTCAGTTGGTGAAGTGTCCAACTTCGGCTCAGGTCATGATCTCACAGCACGTGAGTTCGAGCCCCGCGTCGGGCTCTGTGCTGACAGCTTGGAGCCTGGAGCCTGCTTCGGATTCTGTGTCTCCCTCTCTCTCTGCCCCTCCGCCGCTCACCCTCTGTCTGTCTCTCTCTCAAAAATAAATAAACATTAAAAAAAAATTTGTAAGTAAAAAAAAATAAAATAACTTGTTTAGGACAGAGATAAATGGCTAAAATTAGTGATTCTTTCATGTTTTAATTTTAGAACACTACTAATTAGTAATGTAATTTAGGGCAACATTTAGTAGATGCAAGTGGATACAGTTCAGATGCTATTGTACTGCCTAATCCAATTAGAGATTCTTTTCACACTAGAGCCAATCATGTTTTTAAGGACAACACCAAGGTTAAAATATTTCTTTCTTGTTTTGAAACAACGTAATTTATGTGGGTCCATACAACATGACAAATATGAAGGTGGCCCATGATGCATTACAAAACCCTAAAAATAGCTCTGTGATTACTCTACTAATTGACTCAACTCACGTAAAGGCTACATTAAAGGACACCGGCTAATTTGTCCCCAAGCACTCAGAGGTTCGAGGATGCTGTAAGTACCATACTGCCTACAACGATTATGCCTCCATAGCGAGATGCTATGTCAGGCCACTCAATATTGGAATCGGACTAGAATGGAAGAGTGGAGGCTGTTGACTTTTTAGTATTACCATAACTTTATTCTGTTTCACCAAGAGTATCCCATGAATATGAATACAGACTCTATTGATGGCTACTAACCCATCCCACACACAGGAAACGCCACCCATTGCACGGTGATAAAGGCTGTCATCACCATCTCCAAAAGCGTCACAATACCAGAGGGCCGACCACAGTCCGTCTCATGGTACCCATGGGAAGAACTTGTGAACAGAAAGCGGGGAGCTTCCTGGAACTCACACAGAGGGAATTATCATTATCATCTTATCTAACACTGTCTCAAGAACAGGGGCCTCGGAAGGGAGCGACACGAACATTCCCGGCAAGCTGGCCTCTGCAGTCTCGCTGCCACTGTTCTACCTTGTAACCTGATACTCTGTCATCCTAAACAACTTGATATGTCTCAAAAATAACGTGCTCCTATACCTGTACATACATTACTCTTCAGCCTGAAGTGTTCTCTTGGCACATTCCTACTGGTCCTTCATGACCCAGTCTGAGTAGGACCTCCTCGGAGAGGCATCTAGCACAGTGTAAGTTGCAATAAACATTTGCTGAATGAATGAAAAGGCCTTCCTGATCCCTTCAGGGAGTGCTGGCCACTTCCTGCTCAATGGTACTATAATCAGTCACTGTTAAAAATATATCAAACTGGGGCGCCTGGGGGGCTCAGGCGGTTAAGTGTCCGACGTCGGCTCAGGTCATGATCTCGCGGTTTGTGGGTTCAAGCCCCGCGTGGGGCTCTGTGCTGACAGCTCAGAGCCTAGAACCGGCTTCAGATTCTGTGTCTCCTTCTCTCTCTGCCCCTTCCCTGTTCACGGTCTATCTCTTGATAATAAGTAAACGTTAAAAAAAAATTTAAAAATATACCAAACTGGACTTGATTTATATTATCCATTCTCAAAGTGTGGCCCAGTTTGGGGGGGGGGGGGGAGTGCGTGTATCTCTGAGACCCCTTCAAGGTATTCTTGAGTTCAAAACTAGGGTGTGACTTATCTTTTTCTTCTCATTCTCTCACAACTGTACAGTGAAGATTTCCAGAGGCTCCCTGATACATGAGGTTATCACTCTGACAGTTAAGGGAATGTGTGTATTCTTGTTTCTAATTTTCATTTTACTTTCAGATACAGTAAGTGTTGACAGTTATGACCCATAAACAAAGCTCTTTGGAGTTCTGGGTAATTTTGAAGAGGGTAAAGGGATCCCTAGACCAAAATGTTTGAGCCCACTAATACGTTTATCTCTTACCAGGCTGTGAACTCCTTCAGTATTTTAGTCAGCAATGGATTCCCAGCACCTTGTTCAACCAACATTTGTTGAATTAACTAAAGAAGTACGTTCTCGTGGGGGCGGGGCAGAGTAGAGGTAATAGCCCCAAAGTTTCCCATGGCATTATGAAAGCTCCCTCGAGATTTTACAATTCGCTGTGCTGCAATTTCTACTCATAAGCAACCTTGTGTTGAGTACTTCGGTGCCCTGGACACCCTGACGCTGAGAATATGTCCACTATGACAGACACCAACAATGCAGTTCCACACAAGGAACAGTCCCACCCCAATCCCAGTGTAAAGTGGTCTCCTGGCATCTGGTTTATACAGCAGCGTCTTGTGCTTGTGAGTTGGATTAGGATAAGTAAGGCCCAGAAGAGTTAATAAACTGTATTCGGTGAAATCAAGGTACTAGGCTAAAAGCAAGACACAGCAAAGCAAGACTTTAATTGTAGTGACTCCACTGAGAAAATGTTCCTTTGAGGGGCACTTGGCTGGCTCAGTCAGCGAGCATCCGACTCTTGATTTTTCAGCTCAGGTCATGATCCTAGAGTCATGGGATCGAGCCCTCCATCCGGCTCCATGCTGAATGTGAAATCTGCTTAAGATTCTTTCTCTCTCCCTCTCTCTCTCCTTCCTTCCCTCCCTCCCTCTGCCCCTCTCCCCTGCTCTGGAAGTTAGGAAGGGAGAGGCGGACGGAGGGTGGAAGGAAGGGAGGGAGGGAGGGAGGGGGGACATGTCCTTGTGAGAGGCCCAGCTGAGGGTCTAGTGGGCCTCCGTGGCATTTTTATCATTCATTCATACGACAGAACCGCACTGAGTGCCCTCTATGTACCTGGCACTATGCTAGGTGGTGGTGAGTCAAACGCAACCAAGGTCTAAAGCCAAGTGTCTAAGCATTGAGCATATGTAGGAAAGGTGGGATACATAAATTGGGGTCAATTCATAGTCTTGATTAACGAGCCACAATGTAACGTGAAATCCAAAAAAACACTCTCTTCCCTCGTTCCCATGCTTAACAAGTCAGGCACTTCTACACAGCCTTTAATTCCATCTTATTCCTCCCTCTGCCCTCTCTGAGCCCTCAAATGATGGCAAGGACAAGAACAGCCAGGCTGTTATTAATACTGTCTCTTCCAGAGTGACACATCCCGGTAACCAGACTCCCTCTCACCTACCCCTGCAATGAGGATGCTAGCTGTTCTCCTCCCCCTCTCCCCTACCTTTTTCCTTCTGCCATCCATGCTCCTGGATCCATAGCCCCTTCCCTTTCCCCATTTTCTCCCTCCCACCCCACTTATTTAGCCTGTGTTCCCTAAAAAAGCTGGCCCTAGATTCCGGTCAAAGCCCCCAAGCAAGCTGGGGTAAGCATCAGAGGAGAAAGTGAGGCCCGTGGAAGTAAGAATTAGAGAAGTCACCTTCTGCTCAGTAAACAGGCCCTCACAGACCTAATTTCCCGAGTGTAAAAGGAGGGCAACACCGAACAGTAAGAATCGAAAGGGGCAAAGCGTTACACCACGTGGGGCTTCGCCTCTTTCTCCGTGTCTCAGCATCTTTCTGACGGCCCTACGTGCTGTCCTGCTCCTCGAGGGACGGGCTCCATCTCATTCCTCCAGGTCTCAGCTTAAATGTCACCTCTCAGAGGCCTTCCCGGGCACCGATCTAAAGGACACCTGCTCCAGTGCTGTCTCTTAGGACCACTTCACACTTTCCTCGTGGCCTCTGCCACCATTAGGGCAACTGGGGATTACTCGAGCGTCCCGACGGGAGGGGCCTCGCCGCCTCGCCCGCCACCGGACCCCCCGCACTGGGAAGCGGTGGCGCCCGGCGCCGCCTGAATGAATGACTGGACGAGAGCGGGCGACGGTCGCCATGCCCGGCGCGTCCCCCGGCGCCGCCTCCCGCGCTCCCGGGCCCGCCTCACCCGTCCCCCGGCACCTCCCGCAGCTTCAGCCCCAGGGCCTGCAGCTGGTTGGCGAAGCTGACGAACTCCTCCTCGCAGCCGCCGCCGCCGCCGGACTCCGGCCGGTTCCGCCGCTCTTTGGCCAGGGCCCGGCGCGCCGCCCGCTCGTCCCGCTTGCGCTCGGCCTCGGCTTTCCGGCTGCCGCTGCCCGGTCGGCCCTTCGCCGCCTGCTTTCGGGACATGGCCGCGGTTCGCGGCCCGCAGCGGCAAGACGGAAAGCCGCAGGACCGCCGGGCGGCCGTCTCAGGTGTCAAGGTAGCGAAACGACGCAGCGACGGAACCCGGCGACGGCGACGCGGGCGCCGGGCACCCGGGTCACGTGACGTAACCCCGCCCACCCCACCCAACCCCGCGCGCGGCACCATAGAGAGCTCGCCTCGGAGAGCTAGAGGGGCACCCATCTTTATTGGCTCCGCTCTTCCCCCTGGTGGTGGGTGGTGCTGACTGAGGAGCGGCTGGCCCCGGAGAACGAAGCAAGGAAAGAAAGGTTAAGGAAGACAAAGGGAGGGTTGAAAAGTGGGAGATGAGGGCAGCGGCAAAAGTGAGGAGAGAAAGGAATTTAAAAATTTAACGCTACGTATGAGCCCACAGTTGGAGTAGGCGCATTCACGTGGCTCAGTCTTAAACGTTTAAGTATCCCCATACTACAGGAAACTGGGCCTGCGAGGGTATTTTCAACACGATCACACGGCAAAGAAGCAGAGCTTTGCCCTGTTCCAAAGCCCATACACTTTATTTGATCCTTCCCTTCTCTACCTCTCTACCATCCTCATAACTCAAGGGAGAAGTTGCCCTTGTCCAAAACTTCTGGCAACTAGGGTAATGTCGATTCCACTCGAGAGTGACCTCCCCCACCCCTCCCTGTCCCTAGGTTTGCCTTGAGTTCCCTGGGATGCGAGGCTTTCAGTTTTAAAGCTAGGACGGACAGTCCTGGGCGAACCAGGATAGTTGGTCGCTGTCATTCACACCCACCTACTCTGGAACCTAATCACTCTGTAACCTCCTCTCCCCTGCAGTAATCCCTTTGTAAAAAGGCAAACTGAGGTATACCAACAGTTTGAGGGTTTATTTGAGCATACATCATTGGCATCGGAATCAAGCAGTGCCAATCCAAAGATGGTTGGGGGCGCTCCTCCAACAGGACCTAGAGGAGAGGATTTTATAGAGAAGACAGGAAGCTAAGCAAGGAAATTATTTGCTTGGTTGTAGCATAAGCGGTTGACTTATTTGGCAAAACCTGTTTGTGCTTCGTTCTTAAGTTGCATCTTCTGAGAATCCAGCTCATTGACTCTGGCTTCGGTTTGGGTTTGGGTTCACTTCTGTGGTTATAAGGCGTTACAGCCACCTCAGTCTAATGGTCTCCTTGTCTACTTATCTTAACCCCCTCTCCTCCCTCATCTAAGCTCCATCTCTCTCCCTTCCCATAGTCATGGTACTGCCTTCTCCTCCTCTTGGCCCCCTAAACCAATCTTGCCATCCCTCAGAATGTTCCTAATGCTTCTGCCCTTAATAATTGTCTTCTCTACCTACAGGTTCTTCTTGGGCCATGGCCAAAAGCAGCATCTGCAAGCCCAGTGTGAACCAGCACCTGTATTTATCTTGGATCAGTAACTCTCATCGCAGACCCTGTGCTAGGTGCCCAGCATAATCCCGAAACCAGACGGGGCAATTGCCCTCAGCCCAGATTCCAGTGGGACATATAGGTAAGAACACAGCACAATTACAATACTGCATGACAAATGCAGTGCTGAACTGAAGAAGTGCCATCTAATGGGAGTATGCAGCTTGAGCAGGAAGTGGGAAGAAAGCCCAGCTCCACCCTGCTCCATAGGAGATCAGCCCAAGTCCTTAGAGCTGTGGGGAGCCATCTTGGGAACAAAGCTGATCAGGCCTATGTCTAGAAATGTGTCTTCAGCTTTGGTGAGAATGGTCAGAGGGCAGATGCCTCATAGGAGGCTCCTGTAGACGTCCAAAGACAGGTGACGGTGATGTGATGCTGGGTCTAGGACGGAGTAGAAGAGAGGGAGATTGGGAAAATAGGCTCACATGTTCGGATGGAACTGGACTGAATTGTCTTGGAATGTTTCACATGCTTCTCTGAAGTTCCTGAAATTCTTTTGCACAGATCCCTCCTTTGTTCTCAGGAAGAAAGAGCGTAAATTGTGCCTGGACCCGCCTTTTCTTGCACAGACATGCTGAGCCCTTAGATGACCCCTCTGCTGTGTTTAGTAAGGTGGAGGGGCGGGACAGTGCTAGGAGTGGAAACCCCCTGGACGGGAGGGCAGAGACCTAGGTTCTGGCCTGGTCTATCACTGACGGACTCCATGACCTTGGATTAGTTGCTTCACCTCCCAAGTTCCTTTTTGCTGTCTTTAAAATAGCATACATAATAACAGTAAAGACCAAATGCAATAGTAATGACAGTAATTACAAACTTCTGTGGTATTACCATGTGCCAGGCACTATTCTAATTGCTTTACAAATGCTATCTTACTTAGTCATTACAACAACCCAATGAAATATGTACTGTCTGAGGCACAGAGAGAGTTAAGTAATTTGCCCAAAGTCACAAAGTGACAGAACCAGGATTTGAAGCCAGGTCATTTCTTTTTTTTAATTTTTTTAAATTTATTTTTGAAGGAGAGAGAGAGACAGAGCATGAGCAGGGGAGGAGCAGAGAGAGAGGGAGACACAGAATCCGAAGCAGGCTCCAGGCTCTGAGCTATCAGCCCAGCGCCCAACTCGGGGCTCAAACTCACGAACTGTGAGAGCATGACCTGAGCCAAAGTCAGACGCTCAACTGACTGAGCCACCCAGGCACCCCAAGCCAGGTCATTTCACTCCAGACTATATACTCTTTCTTCTTTCTTTCTTTCTTTCTTTCTTTCTTTCTTTCTTTCTTTCTTTCTTTCTTTCTTTCTGCTTCATGCCCAGCATGGAGCCCAACGCGGGGCTTGAACTCATGACCCTGAGATCAAGACCTGAGCTGAGGTCAAGAGTCAGACACTTAACCAAGGTACCTGTCTTTTTTTTTTTTTTTTTTTTTTAATTTATTTATTTTTGGGACAGAGAGAGACAGAGCATGAACGGGGGAGGGGCAGAGAGAGAGGGAGACACAGAATCGGAAACAGGCTCCAGGCTCCGAGCCATCAGCCCAGAGCCTGACGCGGGGCTCGAACTCACGGACCGCGAGATCATGACCTGGCTGAAGTCGGACGCTCAACCGACTGCGCTGCCCAGGCGCCCCCCTGTCTTTTTTTTAAGTAGGCCCCATGCCCTACTGCGGGGCTTGAACTCATGACCCCTCGATTGAGAGTCACGTGCTCTACCAACTGGGCCAGCCAGGTATCCCAGGACCATAGGCTTTTAACCACCACACATATACCTTTCCATAAACTGCACAAAACTCTACGTAACACATGCATTTATTTTGTTATTAACTCTCTGATGTGTCCCACATTCATCGCTGGTACGGTCTTTCAACCACCCCTATTGTCACACGTCACTGGTGTCCAATTTTCTATTTAACTTTCTCTGCGCTAAAGCGGATCACAGTTTAGAGCCTCATAGCCCCGGGTTTCCATCCTGGTCTCACCACAGGTGAGTTATTGCACTTCTGCACCTCAGTTTTCTACCCTGTCAAATAGCCATACTCAGGTAGGAATGGGAGGGAGAGCTGTCAACATTAATAGGAACGGAAAGCCCCAGGCCTGCCAACTTAGCGATGTTGGTTGAATCATTCCTCTGTGGCGGGAAGGTCGTGGGAGCCAGGCAAAGCCTGCCATTGGCAACTTCAGAAACTGGAAGAGGGAGGCTCGTCTTCAGGAAACACGTGGAAATGCAAATACTTGCCCTTCTTGGAAAATTCTGGTCTTCCACAGGTCGGTGGCCTTCCAGCCCACACCTAAAATCTACAGGTCTACCTAGAAGACCACAGGTGGTCTTCTGTCAGCAGAGACCTATGCTAGACCATTATCACCCTTTGAATGCAAATGAATACTCCTTCTATATTACAGCTAAAGGCGGAAGGGAAGGAGCCCTTGTGAGTTACATGAATGCTCTGCCAGCTTGATCAGAGATCATCCAAAGACTCATCAAACCTCATGGGTGGCATTTAGTACAGGAGTCTCCCCGTCTCTGCAGGGAACACATTCTAAGAGCCCCCAGCAAATGCCTGAAAACACAGATACTACCTGAACCTATATATACTATGTTTTTCCCCATACATATATACAAACATATGATAAAGTTTCATTTATAAATTAGGCATAGTAAGAGATTAGCAATAATAACATATAATACAATAGAACAGTTATAGCAAGATACTGTAATAAAAGCTATGTGAATGTGGAGTCTGTCTCTGTCTCTCTGTCTGTCTGTCTGTCTCTCTCAATATCTTGTAGTCACCTTTCTTCCTGTGATGATGTGAGATGATAAAATGCCCGCGTGACGGGGTGAAATGCGAGGAATGACAGGTCATGTGATGTAGTCCTAGACTGCTATCGACCTTCTGACAGTCCGTTAATGACCCATCTGGAGAATCATCTGCTTCTGGACTGGGGTTGATTTTGGACTGGGGTTGATCGCAAGTAACTGAAACTGTGGAAAGCAAAACCGTGGATAAGTGGGGATTACTTGTGGATGAGTAGAAAAGAAAAAAAAAAAAGTGTGATTGGCAGAATTTTCGTGAAAAATGCAGCTTTAGGACATGCCAGAACATACCATGAAGGGTATGGGAAGATGAGAACTGTCACACACTGCTCTTCAGAGGCAAACTAGTCTGGCCACTTTGGAGGGCAATGGGACAGTCTCTGGTAAGGTTTTAAATGCCTGATGACCCAGAGACACCACATCTCATTATCCGTTCTGAAGTTTTTTTTAACGTTTACTTATTTTTAACAGAGAGAGAGAGCATGAGCTGGGGAGGGGCAGAGAGAGAGGGAGACACAGAATCTGAAGCAGGCTCCAGGCTCTGAGCTGTCAGCACAGAGCCCGACGCAGGGCTCGAACTCACAGACCGTGAGATCATGACCTGAGCCGAAGTCGAACGCCCAACCGACTGCGCCACCCAGACGCCCCTATGTGGTTTGTTTTTGTTTTTGTTTTTAATTAAGGCAGCGTAATTGTGTATGATGTATATAATTTCACTACCTAAATTATTTTCCTTGGACTAACCATCTATTCCTTCCTTCACACTGAAGCCCTACAGAATTCTTTTGGGAGTGCTTTATCAGCTAACATGAATTTGGAATAAGCGTATTGCTTTTCCTGAGAAGTGGGTATTTCGTGTCTCTAGAGTTCACAGCATCTTGTTCTCTTGTATCTCCACCATGTCGCTCTTGGATCGATCTTGTTTTATTGTCATTTTGCTCCTCCTGTGAGAACAGGGCTTTGAAACAAAATCAGATATCAACTCAGCCATGTCCAAACTATCACAGGTTACGTGCTACTAGAATTTGAATTAACGAGACGCCACCTTTATTCGATGGACACAGAGAACATATGTAGACATCAAATACTCAGGACGAAGAGCATCACCCCACCCCCACCCCCAGACCCACTCCCCAAGTGAACTTGGCCACGATGGGTGCTGTGCGCAGCTCACTGACTGGCAGAGTGTCTGAGAAGAACAAGTTCAGGGCAGGGAGCCTCTGGTACCAAAGCCACGTCTCTAACTTCATCCCCTGTACTTAACCCTGGTGAAAATGTCACACAGTTTATTTCTATCCCGGGACAGTCCCATAGTAGGCCACCAGGAAGAATGTTACTCAACAAAAGTCTTTTCTCTTGGTCATTCTTTGTTTCTGCATCTTTTACGTTTATTGTTGTCGTGTGTGTGTGTGTGTGTGTGTGTGTGTGCGCGTGCGTGCGTGCATGCGGATCTGTGCACGCGTACACAGGGAGCTTTGTCACTCCTCCGTCTCTTTTTCCATTTGTGGCTCCTGCTTTCGGTGGTGGGGTTGGTCCCGTGGCTCCGCTCTCCCTCCCGGACCTTATCCTCTTTCTCTGCCCTCAATAGCACCCCCTTGTCCCACTCACTTAGCACCTGGTGGACCAAAAGCACAAGAATGCGGGAGTGGTCACATTGAAATCAATCCAAATCCCATGTCTGTTGCTTAAACCCCTGTGACCGGCGGTATTTTCCAGAATCTTTTCCAGCTTCAGTTTCCTCGTGTGGAAAATGACAGCGGTCATGACTTCCTCTCAGAGTTGGTCTGAGACATTGAGATCACGACCCTAACAGAGTCTTGCCTAATTCAGTAGATATCGGGAGGCGCCTGGGTGGCTCAGTCGGTTAAGCGTCCGACTTCACCTCAGGTCATGGTCTCGCGGTCTCTGAGTTCGAGCCCCGCGTCAGGCTCTGTGCTGACAGCTCAGAGCTTGAAGCCTGTTTCAGATTCTGTGTCTCCCTCTCTCTCTGATCCTCCCCCCATTCGTGCTCTGTCTCTCTCTGTCTCAAAAATAAACATTAAAAAAAAATTTTAGGGGCGCCTGGGTGGCACAGTCGGTTAAGCGTCCGACTTCAGCCAGGTCACGATCTCACGGTCCGTGAGTTCGAGCCCCGCGTCAGGCTCTGGGCTGATGGCTCAGAGCCTGGAGCCTGTTTCCGATTCTGTGTCTCCCTCTCTCTCTGCCCCTCCCCCGTTCATGCTCTGTCTCTCTCTGTCTCAAAAATAAATAAAAACGTTGAAAAAAAAATTTAAAAAAAAAAATTTTAAATAAATAAATAGGCTTTTAAAAAGTAAAAATAACTAAATAAATACCAGTTTCCTTCCTCCTCTCTCCCTTCTTTTTTGTCCTATCTCACCACCACCCATTCTCACCACTTTCTCTTAAATGACTATATACCCTATACTATAATCCACTGAAATATGTCATATATACTAAATTATGTAAATATGTAAATGAGTAGTTGAATATTCTCCATTCCTCTTTTTCCTAGCAACCAAAGAGAACATTCATTGCTCTCGTGGGGAATGAAGGCATCAGTTTTTGTTTTCGGGTGATCCTTGCTCGATCTCTCCATTTCACTGATGGCCCTTGATGAGGGGGGAAGGTCATGGGGTGTGGGAATGGGGGCTTCTGTCCTTGGGCTAGATTTTAGATGCTCATGCTCATTCAGTGACTTTGCTGGTCCTTGAACTGCGGAATTAATCTTTACAGCTCCGTAGCAACGTCTTTGTTTGGCATCTCTGTGCCAAAGAGCCTAATTGCTCACACAGTCTGTTGTTACGGTGACCCTATGTAAACTACCTGCCACCACACCATCCGGACCTGTGCCAGGACCCCGCCCTGTGGCCACGTTAACCCCACAGGGCAGGGCGAAGGGAAGAGGAGCTCTGTCCTGGAGGGCACACGAGGGGGCAGCAGAAACGCAGCTTTCTCTCCTTCCTCTCAAACAATGCACATGGAAAGGTCTCTGATGCGAAAAAGGGGGCATGTTCATGAGAGAAAATCTTGATATTAAAGAATAAAGAAGGAGGAAAACCATCCATAATCCCATTCTCAGAGATAGTGATTGTAGGCATGTTTGTGTCTTGACTTGAGTCATAGGAGATGGCTGATACCTGAGCATTTTTAACTTAAAAAATGACAATTTCATGTGGTTTAACCTAATATTTCCTCACACCTTTTCTGTATGACAAACACAAATGTGTTGTTGTTTTTTTTTAATTTTAGAAAGAGAGAGTGCAAGTTGGGGGGGGGGGGTGAGAGAATCTTAAGTAGGCTCCATGCTCACTGCAGAGCCCAATGAGAGGCTCAATCCCATGACCCTGGGATCATGACCTGAGTTGAAATCAAAAGTCAGATGCTCAACCCTGAGCCACCCAGGTGCCCCATAAATGCATTTTTAAATACGAATTCAAGATGGGATTATATGCACACGTGTGTGTATCTTTAAAGCCTGTCTTTTCAGGCGCGCCTGGGTGGCTCAGGTGACTTGGTTTCGGCTCAGGTCATGAGCCGAACTCATGGTTCATGAGTTCGAGTTCCGCATCGGGCTCTGTGCTGACAGCACAGAGTCTGCTTGCGATTCTCTCTCTCCCTCTCCATCTCTGCCCACCCCCACTCTCTCAAAAAATAAACATTTTTTCAAAGCCTGTCTTTTCAAATGAAATATTAGTAACAGACGTCTGTATGTACACAAGCATGACTACCACTGCTCCCTTGAGAAATAAAATGTCACACGTACAACCGAAGCCCCAGACATGCCCCTCCCCGATGGTCATCCCGTCCGTATCTTCGTGAGGGAGCCATTCTCATAAACTTGGTGTTTATCATACATAGGTTTGCATCACCACGCAGTACGCAGGATAGTTTAACATTTTTAATTTTACATAAATGATACTTATACTTTTGAACATTTATCCGTGTCAAGACATATAGCTTTTGTTCATACATTTTCTTTTTTTTTCCCTCTGTCTGTCCCCCCCCCCCAGCTTGTTTGTTCTCTTTCTCTCTCAAAATAAATAAGTAGATATTTTTAAAATAATAAATAAAAACACAATTGTGGTGCAATCAATAGGAAAATGTCAGGATGGGGAAAAACTGAAGGATATGTTTAAATTTTTTTTAATGTGTATTTATTTTTGAGAGGGACAGAGAGACAGAGTGCAAGTGGGTGAGGGGCAGAGAGAGAGGGAGACACAGAATCTGAAACAGGCTCCAGGCTCCGAGCTGTCAGCGCAGAGCCCGACGTGGGGCTCGAACCCACGAACCGCGAGATCATGACCTGAGCCGAAGTCAGACGCTTAAACCAACTGAGCCTCCCAAGTGCCCCAAAACTGAAATATATGTTTAAAATAAACTCGCCATTTAAAAATGGGAGGAGAGCTGTGACCAGAAATATCAATCATTTTCAGCTGTGAGGGAGGCCGTCAACCAGTTCCAACTTACTGAACACCAGTGGATGGATCCTGGGACTATCTGCAATTTTAGGTCACACTTTATTTTTTTCTGGATGTGAACACTATACGTCCTCTGAGAGCAAGCAAATCTAACCTACACTCTAACCAAGCAGTCAAATCATCCAAGCAAAGTAAGTGGCCCATTCAGGTGGTCTCCATATTACAGTAACTTCTATTCAATAAATGCTTTTTGCGCAACCTCCCCACGACTTGTACTGTGTCAGGTGAAGTGGATCATGGGAAAGGATCTGTAACACATTCCTTTCCTTCCTCCTGTAAATGCTAATAAACTTGCTAGCCAAGATTTTTTTTTAATTAAAAAAAATTATGTATTTATTTTTATTTATTTTATTTTATTTTTTATTTTTTTTAATTGACATCCAAATCAGTTAGCATCTAGTGCAACAATGATTTCAGGAGTAGATTCCTTAATGCCCCTTCCCCACTTAGCCCATCCCTCCTCCCACAACCCCTCCAGTAACCCTCAGTTTGTTCTCCATATTTATGAGTCTCTTCTGTTTTGTCCCCCTTCCTGTTTTTTTATTATTTTTGTTTCCCTTCCCTTATGTTCCTCTGTTTTGTCTCTTAAAGTCCTCATATGAGTGAAGTCATATGATTTTTGCCTTTCTCTGACTAATTTCACTTAGCATAATGCCCTCCAGTTCCATCCACGTAGTTGCAAATGGCAAGATTTCATTCTTTTTGATTGCCGAGTAATACTCCATTGTATAGATATACCACATCTTCTTTATCCATTCCTCCAGCGATGGACATTTGGGCTCTTTCCATACTTTGGCTATTGTTGATAGTACAGCTATAAACATGGGGGTGCATGTGTCCCTTCGAAACAGCACACCTGTATCCCCTGGATAAATGCCTACTAGTGCAATTGCTGGGTCGTAGGGTAGTTCCATTTTTAGTTTTTCGAAGAACCTCCAGACTGTTTTCCAGAGTGGCTGCACCAGCTTGCATTCCCATTGTTCATACATTTTCCATTTTTGCTATTAAATATTCAGATTCACTATGTGCCTCTCTCTCCACTAGGCTGGCCTTCTCTGTGCCAAGACTGTGTTAGTTACCTGCAGCTTGAGAGGGCCCACAAATGGGTGTTACAGAAATGCAGGGAGCGAAAGAGTAAGAACCACTGAGCTAGAAACACCCAGCCTCCTTTGTTGAGGACCCAAGGCAGAGCACCCTGAGGACAAGAAGTCTCTCGGATCTAGACGGGCAGATGTCAAAGCTGCACTTGATCTTAGCCAGAAGGCCGAGAAGTGATTGACAGGCAGATGTCAAAGCTGAACAGAACATTAGGATGTCACCTCCCTGGTGCCAGACACAGGTGCTAGGGCATCCTGTCCAGAGCTGCAGGGGAAGGGCAGGAGCATGAAGAAAAGCTTCCCGAGGGTCCTGAGCCCACTCCTGAAAGAGGAAGAGGAGAGGTCCCTTTCACCATCACAACCCACAGCCCACATTTTCATATTAAGGCAGTGACATGTTCGCGGGATTCTCTGGTTATATTCATCTCCAAGTTGTTCAGACAATTATAACTTATGAGTGGTGCACAATGACACTGAGAACACAGGCAACCAGAAACAAACAAACAAACAAACAAACAACTAATTCCTTTGAGAGTCAAAATCTTCCTGACCCCGAGGACTTTAAAGTTTGCCTGTAAACTGGACTATAAAATATAGGGATAACCGTGAGCCACGGTGGCAATGAAGCATAATGAGGGGCTCTGGAATCAGAGTTAGAAGCCAGGCTCTCCCACTTCCCCAATGTGTGACCGTGGGCGAGACGGCCAACCTCGTTCAATTTCTGTCTCTTTGTCTGCAAAACAGAGATACCACCTTGCAAGTTGCTGGGTGCACCCTGCCAGGTGTGGTGCCCGGTGCACCTTCTATAAATGGGAGCAGCTTTTATTAGCAAGCTGAGTTGGCAGGGAGCTGCCATTGATTACTGACGCTGCACATTGCTTGTTGCGAAAGAGCAAACACTGCTCCCGGTGAGGAAAACCCAGAATCTCACCAGGACTGCCTGTGTTGCAAGCTTCCCGTCCTGCATCGCAGCTGGGAAGCATCGTTCTCGGCTCTCCCTCAAGAGCTCGTCGGTCCTTTGGCATCCCAGGAAGCCGCCTTGGGTTCTGGGTTCATTTCTCTTCTTCGAGAAGATTGAGTAAAAGCGTATGTATCGGCAAAGTTCAGCAGAGACCCAGACCTAGAGATAAGATGTCTCAAGTAAAATGGACTGTTCCCACACCCGTCAGTGTCCCCTGTGAAATCTCCAGCTGCAAAAGCACAACTCACAAGCATCCTGAAAGGAGGGGACATCTGCTGGTTCCAACACACCTACTGCTTCCCAGGCAAACATGTTTCCCTCTCTCTCTCTCTCTTCCAGTTAGAGAAAAAGAAACTGAGGTCAAATTGACCCCCTTGGAGTAGATCTATTCAAAGAAGTTAACGTCTAATGTCTGTATTTTGTATTTAGTTAATCGTAATGTCTTATACACACGCTTCACTTAAATTGGTCTTTTAATTTGCACAGCTAGAGCCATGGGATTTACCCGCTATGCTGCCATTTTAAGTTATGCTTTAAAAATGGGGTGCCTTGGTGGCTCAGTCGGCTGAGCCAGGTCACGATCTCACAGTTCATGAGTTCGAGCCCTGCATCGGGCTCTGTGCTGTCAGCGCAGGTCCTACTTTGGATCCTCTGTCCCCTTCTCTCTGTCCCTTCCTCACACAACTCTCTCTCTTTATCTCTCTCTCTCTCTCTCTCTCTCTCTCTCTCAAACAACAACAAAAATTAACACATCTGGGGCACCTGGGTGATTCAGGCAGTTGAGCATCTGACTCTTGATTTAGGCTTGGGTCATGATCCCAGATTCATGGGATCAAGCCCCGCGTCAGGCTCTGTGCTTGAGATTCTCTCTCTCCTTCCCTGTGTCCCTCTCCCCTGCTTGTGCTCACTCTCTCTCTCCCTCGCAAATAAAACATAAATATATAAATTAAAACAATTTTAAATGTACACACCGTTTGACTCAATGCCTAACCTTAAAAAACCACACTGTGGCATTTATCATGGGCAAAGTGGTAGACATCCTAAAGATCCACCAACAGGGGGTTTTTCAAATAAACTAGGGTGCCACCATACCACAGAGCACAGCTGGCTCTTGAACAGCACGAGTTTGAACTGCATGGGTCCACAGGTATGCGGATTTTTTACAGTACAGTGCCGTAAATGTATTTTCCTTATGATTTCTTTTTTTTTTAAGTTTTATTTATTTTGAGAGAGAAACACAGAGAGTGTGAGCAGGGAAAGGGCAGAGAGAGAGGGAAGGGCAAAGAGAGAGAATCCCCACAGGCTCCTTGCTGTCAGCACTAAGCCAGACACAGGGCTTGAACTTATAAACCGTGAGATCATAACCTGAGCCAAAATCAAAGACACTTTACCGACTGAGCCACCTGGGTGCCCCCCTTATGATTTTCTTAATAACACTGTCTTTTCTCTAGCTTACTTTATTGTAAGAATACAATAGATAATACATATAACTTACAAGGTATGTGTTAATCGACTGGTTGTGTTATCAGCAAGACTTCCGGTCAACTGTAGGCTATCAGTAGTTAAGTTTCTGGGGAGTGCAGAATTTTCAACTGCATGGGGGCCAGTGCTCCTAACCCCTGCATGGTTCAATTTGTAGCCACACCAAATAGCCAATCAATCAACGAAAACGGAATGGAATAATGTATGCAATGGGTTAGTAGGAAAAAAAAAACAGTTTGCACAAAGGTAAGGATCCCATTTCTATAGAGGTAAAAAACACAATTTAAAACACACACACACACACACACGTACACACACAGAAAGAATGAAGGAATAGATGTCAGACTGCCAAACTGATCATGTCTGAGCTCTTGGAAGTGGAGGTGACTTTTTATTTTCTTCGGTTTACATTGTCGAGTGTTTGTATTTTTCTAAATTCTAGGCACTGGAATTTTATTACAATGGTTGTCAGAAAAACGCCTCCCAAAATCTGTGCGTAGTGGTCGGAACACGCGGGTGTTTGTTCCAAACCTGCTCCTGAAAGCTTCCCTCAGCACCAGAACTCCCAAGGCCAGGGCTGGAGTGGCCTCTTATGGAGGAAACCCTTCATTCTCTAGTCGCTGACCTTAACTTTGGATTGCGCCGTGCATGTCCCTTTTGGACAGTGTCTAAGCATCTTCATTAGTATCAGGAATGAAGAGCTGCCGTACCTGGCTTGCCCAAAAAGCAACTTGGAGAGTAGGAATTCAGATTTTTCAGAAAAACATCACGTACCTTTCCTTGGGGACCCTCATGCTTACAGCCATGACACTGGCATTGCTGTGGCATCTGGAATTGGAGATGGGCTGGCCATCCCGTGAATGGCTGGGTCATTTTATTTATAGGCTAACAAAAGCTGCCAGCTGTTTGCTAGGAACCTAGAACCTGCCTGCGACACCCCTCTAAATAAGACAGAAAGCACAAACCCACCTTGTCCCATTGTGAGTCTGTCCTACGGCTCGGGAGCTTTGCAACCATAAAGCGATATCCAGGCTAGTCTCCCTGCCGAACCATGGTAGTTTACAAAGCCAGGGGCAGCAACACATTTGGTAACAGGTCCAGTGAAGCTGTAAAAGTATCCAAAGAGGTAACATGACACCCTCCTCCCCAACTCATAATTAAATGCTCCCTTTAACACCATTAACTACAAGAAGCCTTCCCGGGTTTCACAAGCTACTCTTAGACCAAAGAGTATCATCTCTCTATCCTCAGATCAGACTCTGGCAACTGAGAAAGATTCTGTGAATGAGTGAGTGACTAATAACATGAGTGAATGAATAAGATCATGCGTCTGCTCCAGCACCACTTTGTAGATATGACTGCTTGTTCATTTCACAAAAATTTATTGTGGGTTTACTGTGCGCCAGGCTCTGTGATGGGCCCCGGGACATCAAGGGAGACAGACAGGCCTGCTGCTTGCAGGGAGCTTATATGCTAGCTGGGGAGAGAGTCGATCCACCAGGAAACACAAGCGTGTCTGCTTTCAGATGGTGATAGCGCTATGAGCAAATTGCAGAGGTTGTAAACGCACAGGAAACAGAGTGCCTGGGGGTTCGGCGTGGTTGGAAGGCAAGGGGGGCAGAGAAGGCCCCTCGGAGAAGGTGGCGTTTGAGCTCTGACTTTGGATGACCGTGAAAGTGTTTGTTTTCAAGTACTTATTTAGCTTTTGTCAAGAGCTCCGATCCTGAAAATAGAATTTCAGGAACGTGCCTGACATCACCTTTTTCTTGACAGTGGGCACTCGGTCTCCTTCATCGCCGCGACCTGGCAGGATGCTGTGGCAAGCTCATGGGATTGGCAACCGCACTACCTGGGCTCAAATCCTGCCTCCGCCACTTACTAGCTGCAGATCTGGGACAAGTTACCTAAGCACTGGAGCCTCAGTTTCCCCACCCAAATAGGAGGAGGAGGAGGAGGATTCATATTTAGCAATAATACTTTTACAAAAGGCATCACTAACTGCCCACCAAAAATCCATGATTCTTCTTCTAGAGCGTCAAGTTGTTGCTAAAAGGCAGCTGCCCCACCATGGAGTCCATTTTCCAGCCCCCCTTGCCTCCAGATTCAGCCAAAACCCACATTTTTGCCACTGAGATGTGAATGGAAGTTATGGGGGCCACTTCCAGGCCTGGGTCGCTGAGTCACCTTAAGGAGGAAAAGCACCCGTTGACCAGGAACACCCTCACCGGACCAAGTCAGGGAAAAACAAGTGTTGGTTGTGTGCAGCGACTGAAGTTCAAGGGTGTATTCGTGACGGCATCCACGCTGCTGGACTTGCTCACACAGCCTTACAGTGTGTGTCATGCAGCCCCGGAAGTGGCAGCTGCCTGAGCATAACCGAGGACAGGGCTTTGAATCCCGTCCAGTGGGCCACATGAGATTTTGACCTTCTGCCCCTCCTCACCCTTGCAGAAGGGGATGGTTTTTTACTATATTGGATATTTATTTCTGGAAAGATCAGTAGCTATAGGACAAGGGGATATTAGGTTCCTTGGACTTAGCAGAGTTGTATTGTCCAAAAAACAATTTTTTTTTAATTGATGGGGATACAGGAGAAAAGAATCTTTCTCATCTCTCTCCTCCTTGAGCTCAGAGATTGCAGTGGAGCTTGAAAATCAAGAGCTTCACCCAGAATGTAAAACGTCTTTTCTCTTTTTACTTCCTCTTCCTCCAGGACAACTCTTCTGCGATACGGGTTTTCGCTCTCAGGCGTCTAAAAGGGAAGAAAAGAACTATGGGCCTCGTGTTTTCATCCCTTTTATTTAGTTTTTAATGTTTATTTATTTTTAGAAAGAGAGAGTACGAGCAGGGGAGGGGCAGAGAGAGAGGGAGAGAGAGACTCCCAAGCAGGCCCAGTGCCGTCAGCACAGAGCCCAACACGGGGTGCGATCTCACGAACCATGAGATCACGACCTGAGCCGAAATCAAGAGTCGGAGGCTCAACCGACTGAGCCACCCGAGCATCCCTTTTCATCCATTTTAAAATGAGATAACGGGGGTGCCTGGGTGTTCAGTCAGTTAAGCCTCCAACTCTTGGTTTCAGCTTGGGTCATGATCTCATGGTTCGTGAGTTCAAGCCCCACGTCAGGTTCCATGCTGTCATGGCAGAGCCTGCTTGGGATTCTGTCTCTCCCTCTCTCTCAAAATAAATACATAAGCTTAAAAAACAAAAACAAACAAACAAAAAAGAATGGGGTTTTTCTAAAAACTAAAAAAATAAATATAAACAAACAAACAGATAGAATGAGATAATGAATATACAGCTCCCATCCCAGCAAATGACACATAGTAGAAATTTGACAAATCAGTCTGATCTGCCTTTAGCTCATTTAGCTCCTGTTAGTTCATTGCCAACGATGACATGACTGATAGCTTATCTCAGCCATAATAAAAATGGCTTAACTGGTATTATTTTCCCCAGTGGATAAATAAGAAAACAGAGCCTCAGGGAGGTCAAATACATAGCTTTATTATATCAATAAATGTCTGGTACCTTGTTTATTTAATTCTAACAACCATATATGAATGCATGAGATTTGTGTTATTGTACCCACTTGCCAGATGAGAAAACTGAGGTTCAAAGAGTATAAACAACTTTCATTCTTTGACAACATTCTTTAGTACTTTTGTGTGTGCCAGGCTCTGTGCTGGAGTGTTGGGAGTCAACAGTAGGCAATAAAGACACGTTCCTTGCTCTCATAGAGCTCACAGCCTGGTGTGAGATACAGCCAGGTAAAGAGGCAGTCTCTAGTATGATAAGTTTTAAAAATGGGGTGCCTGGGTGGCTCAGTTGGTTGAGTGTCTGACTTCGGCTCAGGTCATGATCTCATGGTTTATGGGATTGAGCATCACATTGGGCTTTGCACTGACAGTATGGAACCTGCTTCAGATTCTCTGTCCCTCTCTCTACCCCTCGCTGGCTCACACCCTCTCTCTCTCTGAAATAAATACTTTTTTTTTTTAATTCAAAAAAGGGGGCACCTGGGTGGCTCTGTTGGGCATCCAACTTTGGCTCAGGTCATGATCTCGCGGTTGGTGAGATCGAGCCCCACCTCTGGCTCTGTGCTGAGAACTTAGAGCCTGGAGCCTGCTTCATGTTCTGTGTCTCCCTCCCTCTCTCTGTCCCTCCCTGCTCATGCTCTGTCTCTCTCTCAAAATAATAAACATTTTTTAATGAAAAAAATAATAATAAATAATAAAAATAAAATTCTGAGTAAGCTCGAGACACTATAGGAGCAAACAGGAAGGGCCACCCAACTCAGAAGTGGGGAGAGGTGAGAAATGAAGCATTTTAATTTACATTAGATATAAATTGAGATATAACTTGTGATAGGATTTAGCTAGAATGGGCACTGGGGAAGAATGTTCTGGATATAGGAACCACTGGAGCAATTTCACCACTAGGTGCCCAGAGTCTGATTTCTTTCTATTTATTCTGTCTGGGAATTTCCTGGCTTCTTGTGTCTGTGGAGAGATGTGCCCTCATCTCTGGAAATTTTCCAGTCATTTTCTTCAAATACAACCTGTGCTCCATTCTGTTTTTCCTTCTGGGATTTGAATTAATCCTCAATGAGGCAGTCTATGTCGCTTACCTCTTCTGTGGTTCAGACCTTTTTGATTTCCCATCCTTTTCTCTGGAGATTTTCTTTACCTGTCTTATAGCATACACTGTTAATCCTTTCTTTAGCTGTGCCTAATCTGATGGTAAAACTGTCCATTGTAGGGGTGCCTGGGTAGCTCAATCGGTTAAGCATCTGCCTCTTGATTTTGGCTCAGGTAGTGATCTTGCAGTTTGTGAGTTTAAGCCCCGCATCAGGCTCTGTCTATGCTAGCTGTGCAGAGCCTGCTTGGGATTCTCTCTCTCTCTGCGCCTCCCCTGCTTGCTCTAAACAAACAAACAAACAAACAAAGTTAAAAAAAAAAAAAAAACAGTCCGTTGTATTCTTAGTTTTGATTCTTCTATTTTTCAGTTCTAAAATTTCTGTTTGGTTCTTTCTAAAATCTATTATGTCACTTTTTTTTTTGATCATTTCCTGTTTCTTAACCAAAATTGCCAGCTTAGGTTGTATCTCTCTGAATAAAGTAAGTGTTGCTGTTTTATTTTTGGTTTCTGGTCATTCTTATGTTCCATATGGGTCTGTTTCTGTTGTCTGTTGTTTCTGTTGACACTTGCTCGTGGTGTCTTGTCTTTTAGTGTGCCTAGTTATCTTCAAGTAGTCGTTGAATATTGTATTTTTAAGTATATTTGTTAAAATAATTGAAGGCCTAAAATGATGTTATGTTCTCTGCAAAAAAGTTTTCATTAGCTTCTATGAAATACCTGAGGGTACTAACTGCTTGGGACAATTTAAAAATTTTTTTTTCAACGTTTATTTATTTTTGGGACAGAGAGAGACAGAGCATGAACGGGGGAGGGGCAGAGAGAGAGGGAGACACAGAATCGGAAACAGGCTCCAGGCTCCGAGCCATCAGCCCAGAGCCTGACGCGGGGCTCGAACTCACGGACCGCGAGATCGCGACCTGGCTGAAGTCGGACGCTTAACCGACTGCGCCACCCAGGCGCCCCTTCTGCTTGGGACAATTTAATCAAATCCAAAAGATTGGGGTTTTCTGGACCATTCTCATGACTCAAAGACTAGTGCCAGTCTGAGCAGGTTTAGTTCCACTCCACGCTTTCTTCCAGGACATGGCACTTTTGAGTCTCAGCTAAAAATGGAAATGGTTGACTAGGATCACTACCCTTGATGGGATTCAAAATCCTACTTTAGTCCTCCAAGCTCTGAGGGTCTGTCAAAAGACAGCTCAATAGCTCAGCTGATTATTTGATATCAGCAAGTGTTCCTGAGCAAAAGTGGCCCCGAGTGTATGGCTCACCTCTCTGGGATCCTAGCTGTTCCCAGATTTAAGCCAGTATGCTTCACCATCTTTTTAGCTCTTTGATACTTTTAAGATGGTTTTGTATTTTATACAGCTCATTTAAGTATCATCAGCTTTTAGCCATCACTGAATATAGAAACTTAAGAATGGTATGTTCCATGGGGCGCCTGGGTGGCGCAGTCGGTTAAGCGTCCGACTTCAGCCAGGTCACGATCTCCCGGTCCGTGAGTTCGAGCCCCGCGTCAGGCTCTGGGCTGATGGCTCAGAGCCTGGAGCCTGTTTCCGATTCTGTGTCTCCCTCTCTCTCTGCCCCTCCCCCGTTCATGCTATGTCTCTCTCTGTCCCAAAAATAAATAAACGTTGAAAAAAAAAAATTTAAAGAATGGTATGTTCCAGAGATCTCAAATCTTCTGAGTAGTACAGGCAGGATTGGAAAGCTCTGTTTCAAATCCTACATTCTTTGTTCTACACTGCACTGCTCAATCCAGATGATGATGTTATAGATAGGCAGACAGATAGATAGATAAATAGATAGATAAAGCTAACACTTCTTAACCCTCTTCTCTGTAGACACTCTGTTCTAAAAACTTTAGATTTTTTAACTCATTCAGTCTTTACAACCATCTTATGAGTTAGGCGCTATCATTATTTCCATTTTACAGATGAGGAAACTGAAGCACAAACAGATGAAGTAAACTTGCCCAAAGTCACACATCTAGCAAGGATTGAGCTGGAATTCAAACCTGAGTCCAACTCCAGAGCCTGTGCTCCTAAGTGCAAAGTTTTAAACAAAACTGTCCTGTTGCCAAGGGCCTGAGAATCATGTAACCTACCACATAGATTCAGTCACAAATATCAATTCTAGGACTATGGGTTCTCCAAGATTGGTTTTCCAAACTATTTTTACTTACACATTCCTAAGCCCAGATAAAACAAAGTCCTCACTTCCAGTTATCGGGAAGGATTGCTTTGGAAACAAATCTTCAGTTCTATAAACTACAGCCATCCTCATCGCCTATCAGATGTTTTTCTCCACGGGAGACCAGAAGAGTTTACAGGCTAATCATGCTCCCGCCAGTCTCATAAATTGAAACAAGGGTGAGGCAGTGAAGGAGAAAATGTTTTATTGTCCCCATTTGGCAAAGGCAGATTCCAAGCCAAAGCAGGTGAGTCACCCACAGAGATCAGAATCCAACACCCAGTCTGTTCCACCCCTCTGAATTCCTTCTTGCAGTGGGGGACTTTACCCCATAAAGAAAGCCACTTCTCTTCTAAGAAATATGCAAAGTAGACTTGGGGTTGCCAGGGAGAGGGCAGTGGGAGACAGATTCATACAAGATCCATGAGTCTCTCTGGGGATTGGGCGGTCCCATATCTTGAATTTTTAGGACATTAATAACCATCCAAATTACTATTAATTGAGCATTCACCAGTGTGCCAAAGCACCTTTATGCATTTTTTAAAAAATCCTCAGACAACCCTCTAATGAAGATTCTATTATTAGTCTCACTTTCATATTAGGAAACCGAGGCCCGGAAGGGCCTTGAGACAACCTGCCATGGCCACCTGGTTGGGAGAAGCAGCCCAGTGTCTGCTGTCTGGAGTCAGTGATCTTCTATTGCCTTTCCTTCCCTACCTACAGACATGTCTGTAGGTACTGAGAGACAGAGTGGGGACATAGCGCTTTCTTGGGGCCTGGGTTCATTCTGAGTCACAGCTGAGGAAGCTGAACCCCAGAGCAAAGGACACGAGGAACAGGAGAGGGTTTCTCTGAAAACAGCAAGGTGGGTGCAGACTGACCTGTTTGTCAACATGTCCATCTGGACACACCTGGAAACACCTGCTCCACCACCCAGGTGGCCACTAATGGGGCAAGTGCCACCAGGTCATCCTCTTCCAGTTACTCTCTTCTTGTTTCTTCAGACTCGTACAAAGGCCATGTCCCATCAAGGAGCTCCCGAGGATCCCTGCCCCCATCTCACCTTAGGATGAAGCTTCAAATGCATTTTGGCACCAAGGCCCCCCCCCCCATTGGGAAGCCCTCTCCCAGGACGAGGAAAGTGAAGCCTCAGGTGGATGAGCTGAGTGGCTTTGGAAGGGTATCCCTGCCCCCAAATCCATCTCTTATCTTGACACATCACACTGGCTGGAGCCCCACCACCAGAGTTGTCCTCTTCTGGTGAAAAGTACTGAAACCTCTTCCAAAATGTGAACATCCCTAGAGAGGGTCCTGAATTTCTGCCCATCTTCATTTTTTTCCCACATAAATATATCTTTTCCCAGACGTTTGGAACCTACTACCATCTGTCTGCTGAGAGTCTGACCCTTAAAAGGCCCCCAATAGGGGTGCCTGGGTGGCTCAGTCGGTTGAGCATCTGACTTTGGCTCAGGTCACCATCTCGCGGTTTGCGAGTTCGAGCCCCGTGTTGGGCTCTGTGCTGACAGCTCAGAGCTTGGAGCCTGCTTCAGTTCTGTGTCTCCTCCTCTCTCTGTCTCTCCCTCCCATGCTCATGCACTCTCTCTGTCTCTCAATAATAAATAAACGTTAAAAAAAATTTTTTTAAAGGCCCCCAATAAACAGTATCTGTTTGCTATCTGATGAATGCCCAAAAATGACTAAACCAATAAACAAGTATCAGCCTAAAATTAGAGAGAAAGCTGAAACAAATCCATGCTTCACCTAATCTGTCTCTCTCTCTCTTTTTTAAGTTTTTAAAATTTATTTTGAGAAAAAGAGAGAGCGTGAGTGGGGGAGGGGCGGAGAGAGGGAGAACCCCAAGCAGGCTCCGTACTACCAGCACAGATCCTGATGCAGGGCTCGAATTCATGAACTGTGAGATCATAGCGTGAGCCAAAATCAAGAGTTTGATGCTTAATTGATTGAGCCACCCAGGCACCTCTCTCTTTCTCTCTTTTTAATGGAGATGAACATATAACATAGTTGCATTAGCTTGTTCCTTGGGGGGAGTAGATATGAGTTTTACAATGTTCTACAAAAAGCACTATGACTAAAAGGGCTTTTGCACCTGAGCAATTTTTTAAAAATCACTGGATTCAGGGGATTGGCCCTGCCAGCATTCGTTAATATTTTAGAATTAACTATTCTGTGAAGCTGTCTTTCTTCAAACACCTTTCTGGGTGTCTTGGCATCAGCCAAGAAAAAAAAACATATTCAAAAGGGCTCAGCACACACTGTGGCACCAGAGTGTAAGCTCAGGCTATATTGCAACTGGTATTTCTGGTATTTGGGGACTTGAACTTGGAGACTTTTGACATTTGGTCTAGAAAAACTAATGCCACCTAATTCTGTCTCTTGAGGAGCAAGAACACTGATGGATTAGAAGGTGGGAGAGGAGAGAAGTCACAGGTTGGTGCTCCGTCTGTAAAACTGATGGGCAGTGCTAGATAATTTTTAGGGCCCCTTACCTGTGCTCTGTGGTGGGAGAGTAGCAAAGAGGGGAAAAGAGGATATGTGATAGAAAGGAGGGGTCTGAAAGGCTAGAAGAAGATGCTGAGCCCCCTGAGGGCTATGTTACTTATCTCATTTATTGTAACTAGTCTACAGATCCCACAACACAAATAGCAGGAGGGAAAAGAGCAACAGTAGAGATACTATCCTATCATCTTAGCTTGGATTTCCCACTACAACCTCGTCTGTTCTGAATCTATGCCAAGCAATCAAAATGGTTCCCAGGATGGGGCGCCTGGGTGGCTCCGTTGGTTAAGTGCCCGACTTTGGCTCAGGTCATGATCTTGTGGTTCATGAGTTCAAGCCCTGCATCGGGCTCTGTGCTGACAGCTCAGAGCCTGGGACTTCCTTCGGATTCTGTGTCTCCCTCTCTCTCTGCCCCTCCCCCACTCGTTCTCTCTCTCTCTCTCTCTCTCTCTCTCTCTCTCTCTCTCTCTCAAAAATAAACACTAAAAGAAACAAAGATGGTTTCCAGGACATGGTAAGTGCCCCACAAATGTTTGTTGAGTCAAACATAATTATGCTTTCATTTTAGAAAATATGGGAGGAAATACCAAAAAGTATAAGGGAAAGAATAACCATCATTCATGAGCCCATCTTCAAGAAACCAATAGAGAAATATCACTAATATTTATTAAGTGATTATCATGTGCCAAGCACTTTATATGATCTGTCTCATTTTGTCAGGTACTTAACCACTGTCAACATTTCAGATTTCCTTCCAGGTTATTTTTTTTAATACAACATAAATATTTTCAGTAGTTGTGCTAAGCCCTTTACATATGTTTTATTACCATTTTTCTCACTCTTGTTTATTATAATTCTTACAACAAACTTGTGAGGTATTTGTTTTTTCTCCCATTTTACAGATGAAATCACTGAGGCTCAAGAGGTCAGTTACCTAAGGTCACAGAGCTAATAAATGGCAGGGCTGGGATTTGAACCAAGATTGGACTGGCAGAAACTCCCATAATTTCACCCATCACCTGCTTTCTCTCTCAGCTTCCCAGATGTTCTTCACTGTAGGTTGTGAGTGAGGAGTGATGGGCAGAATGTTCCCAGGGGATCCGAGTGACAGGCCTTTGACATGGCACAAGGATTAAACATGTGTAAGGTGTGGTTGTTACTGTTAAGTGGCCCAAGAGACCCTTAATTCAGACCACCCATGCATCCAAGGAGATAGCGTTCTGATACCCAGTAACCCAACCAGAAAGATGTGAGCAGTGCCAAGGATGTTTCAGGGCCATCATTGTGGTAAGCTGGGACTGAGTTCCCAAGAATTGTAACTTTTATTTATTTTTAAATGTTAATTTTTGAGAGAGAGAAAGAGCATATGCATTAGGGATGGGCAGAGAGAGAGGGGGACAGAGGATCCAAAGTGGGCTCCATGCTGAGAGCAGAGAGCTCAATGTGGGGTTCGAACCCACAAACCTTGAGATCATGACCTGGGCTGAAGTTGGATGTTTAACCAACTGAACCATCCAGGCGCCCCAGAGCTGTAATCTAATAAACATCACTTAAAAAAAAAAATCTTTATTTTTAAAGTTCTATTTATTTATTTTGAGAGAGAGAGAGAGCATGAGCAGGGAAGGGGCTGAGAGAGGAGGGAGAGAGAGAGAACCCCAAGCAGGCTCCGAATTTCAGCATAGAACCCGATGCGGGGCTCAAACTCACAGACAATGAGATCATGAGCTGAAATTAAGAATCAGACACTTAACCGACTGAGCCACTCAGGCGCCCCAGAACTGTAATCTGATAAACATCACTTTTATGACCATCTTAGCCAGTATAGCCAGAGAGAGGAGAGAACTTTCGTATATACTGAGTTTAAGATTTCCAGATAAAATCCAGAATATCCAGTTAAATTTGAATTCCACCATTCAACTATGGTCAACATTATAGATATACTTACATGTCTAAGTATGGAGACATGCTTACACTAAAATATTATCTGTTCTTTAACTGAAATTCAAATCTAACTGGGTGTCTTGTATTTTTATTTGTTAAATATGGCAGCCCTAGAAAGAGGCGCCCTTTGGTTTTATTCTGTTTCATTTTTCCCCTCTCCTTTATCTTCCACTTCCATTTCTGTTCTTCTCTCCTATCATAAGCATCCAAATTGATTTTAATTAATATAAGTCCATCTAATATACCTTTCATTTGTTTATTTTGATATACACATAATAGTGAAACTGTATTGTACGGATGTTTTTTTATCTCACACAATGGAATTGTACTATACATCTCATTCTGTTCCTTCTTTTTTCCTCAACCCTTTCTTCTTGAGATCTCTCCATGTTGCTACATATACATCTGGATCATTAGTTCTGGGTTCATAATATTTCATCGAAAGCATTGACCAGGTTTTACCTAATAGTCCCCCAGTGGTAGACACCAAGGAAACTTCTACCTCCTGGCTCCACAAAAAATTCTGGGTCAGACTGTGTGCACATTTCATGGGTGTCAAGTCAATCTTGTATTTATATGTATTTCTTTATCTTACAGATGTGTGTAATAGAGTTTCTCAGAGGAGCAGTCTTAGGATTGGGATAGCTTGTTCATAGGATATACACGTACGTGATATTCAAACTATTTAACAACCATCAAGATGCAGGCACTGCCCACTCAGAACAGGCACTGCCTGTTTGGTACCCACCAGATTGGTACCCACAAAGTGTATATCTGCCTTGCAGAGGCACAAACACAGTTTCATTAGTGCAACTCAGGAATGGCTTTGCCAGACTGCACTCCACCAGCAGTGCATGAAGATCCCTTTTTTCAAATGTTGTCACCATTTGGCACTACTAATTTTTAAATTTTTGCTAATTTGATAGTTGTGTTAGTCTTGTTGTATTTCTTTTTCTTCATCTATTTTTTAGCCATTTGTGTTTCCCCCTTTTTCTGCAAATTGCCTGTTCATGCTTTTTGCCCATTATGCTATTGCGTTCCCACTCTTTTTTTTCCTGCAGATATATGAGTTTCTTGCATTGCCAAGAGCAACACTGTCCAGTAGAAGTATATTGTGAGCCACACATGTAATGAAAATTTTTCTAATAGCCACATTTAAAAAGTAAACGTAAACAGGTGAAGTTAATGTTGACAATATATTTATTTAATGCAATATATCTAAAATATCATTTCAACATGTAGTCAATATAAAATTACTCAGACACATTTCATTCCTTTGTGCATGCTTAGGCTTAGCCTAAGCCTTAGGCTTAGCCCACTCAAGGCTTAGCCTTTGAAAGCTCTTATGTATTTTATACTACAGTGCAGTTCAATCTGTACTAGTCACATATAAAATGTTCAGTAGCCATCTGTGGTTAGTGATATGTTGAACAGTGCAGGCCTAGAACCCTGACTAAAGATAATAATTCTCTGGAGCAGGAGCAGACAGAGAGAGGTAGGCACAGAATCTGAAGGAGGCACAACTCTGAGCTGTCAGCACAGAGCCCAATGCAGGGCTCGAACTCATGAACATTGAGATCATGACCTGAGCTAAAGTCGGACGTTTAACCAACTGAGCCACCCAGGTGTCCTAGCTTTATAGTTTTTACCTTTCATAGATAGGTCTTAAATCTATTGGGGATTTTTGTTTTCATATTGTAGGCAATTACGATTCAACTTCTATTTTATAGAGTGATTTTCTCAACACCATCTACTAAATAATCTGTCCTCTCTCAACTGATTTGTGAAGCCATTTCTATCATACATCAGCATCCCATATACACAGTCTGCTTCTGAGTTGTCTGTTCGGATAGTTAATCACCACCATAACCCTTGTCTTTTAAATCTGGTGATTAAATTTCAGAGAATTGGGGTAAGTGACCCAACGTCATTCAAACAGTAAGTGCTAGAATTGTGATTGGAACCCAGGTATTTCTGATACTGCTCCATTAGCGTTGTATTCGGCTCCGTGTAGCAGAAACCAGACTATAGGGGCTGGAACAAACGGATTTATTTTTCTTGCAACCAGTAATTTTGGAGCCAGACCACCCAGTCCAGGTACAGTGGCTCCATGATACGACCCAGGATTCCAGGAGCCTTCTGTCTTTCTGACCAGCCATATTGGTGTGTGGTTTTTGTCTTCATGGCTGGAGGATAACTACTGCGCCTCCTGGAATATGTCTTCATTTCAAGAAGGAAGAGGTAGGAAGGGAAAGAACAAAGGCAGAAGAGCATCAGCTGAACCTGTGCCTTTTAACCAAGGAAACAATTGTTTTTCTACAGATACAACCAATAGATTTCCACCAGCATCTCCTTGGCAAGAAGTAGGCCACATGTGCACACCTAGCCGCAAGAGAACCTGGAAAATGGGGAGGGGGCGTTATTTATTTATCTATCTATCTATCTATCTATCTATTTATTTATTTTCAGCTGGGACGATTGCCACCTGTTTTAGTCTGTTTGGACTGTTATAACAAAATAGACTGGTGACTTAAAAACATCAGAAATTTACTTCTTCCAGTTCTGGAAGCTGGGAGCCCCAAGATCAAGGTCCTGGTGAGATCCAGTGAGACACCACTTCCCAGTTCATAAGCAACCTCACATGGCAGAAGGGACAAAAGCCTATTTCATAAGGGCACCGATCTCATTCATGGGGACGCCACCTCGTGACCTAATCACCTCCTCAAGTCCCCACCTTCAAATCCCATCACGTTGTGCGGGGGGGGTGGGGGGGGGATTCAGCATATGAATTTTGAAGGACACAAACTTCCAGCCCATAGCACCACCCAAACAAAATTTGGTTTCTGTTGAAAATTAAGAAGTGGAGAATGGATACTGAGCTGGCATCAGAATAGGTTTACTGAAAAGCTAATAAACCTTAAGATTCAGGGTAACTCATTTGTCCACCCTCCTCCAATGCCCTATATTTAATTTTATATACTTAGTTTCATATTCCTTATCTTCACATGTTTGCATAAGAAGGGACGCAAAAGTGAACCCTGTTTAACTCTACCTAACATCCCATTTCCCAGGCTTGTTCGCAAAATTTGTCCCATGTAATAGGGTCCCACGGTACACACTTTGGGACCTGAGCTACAAGAGTGAAGGTTACTATTCTATTGGTGTGGATAATAGTCAAAACGGAGTCCCTCCTCCAGGGGTAACTTTAAATCAGGACAGGTACTAACATTCAAGTTGGGATTCAGAGCAATACTGCATAGATTTCCTTTTTAACACTGACCTTATTTTCTCTTTGGAAATGGATAGAGAACGCAGAAACTTTGTAAGGTGACCAAGTGCGGTTAGGCACAGAACAGAGACTCAGACCCGGAAAAGGAAGGTATGCATCCCTGTTTTACCACATCCTAGCTAGGTGACCTTGGGCACATTCTTTAACCTTTCTGAGACTTAGATTCCATGTCTAAAAACCAGGCATGCCATACCTCCCCCATAAAGAGTAAATGAGTTACCGTACCAGAATGCCTTGCATGATGCCTGACACGTAGGCGGCGCTCATTAGATGTCTGTTACATCTGAGTCAGTTGTTGAAGCAAGAAACAGAAGTGTTCCAGGCTGAGAAGACTGCAAATGATGGGAAACACCAGACAGGTATGGAGTGTCGACGGGGGATAGAAAAGGCGGGGGGGGGGGGGGGGGGAAGTCCTGTATGCATAGCACAGAACAATGGGTGTTAGAGAAGGAAAATGTTGGCAAATTTCAAGGCCAGGAAAAGCCATGAGGCTTTGACCCATGACGTGCTGGTGGCCAATCTCAGGGTCGGGAGGAATAACATGGGGCCCAACCTAGCCCTCCCAGGACACAGGAAAGAGCCACAAAAGACCCATTTATAGATCAAGTTTCTCTCTGTTCAGCAAATTAGACAATACCTCCCTTATTCACCATCAAAGCGTAATGTGAGGATAACAAGGGATTTTGAATGTGACCGAGCTTTATTGAATCTCATAAAGTATTCAGTGGGATACACCCATATAGATAAAATTTGAAAGGAAAAGACATATAAAGAGCGTTACGTGGATCAAAGTCGGTGTTTCTGTAATGGGTGTAATGAGCGTGCATTAAATTCCCTAACGATCTGGCATAAGAAAATGTTCATTCTCTAAATCAGTTAATGAGCCCCCACCCTCCTGGCTGCCGGAAAATTCCATCTAAGATTTTGCGAAACCTTCCTCTCCCCAAAATTGTATGAAAGTCATTGGGAGCTCGTGCAATCTGGAACATGCCAGGAGAGACCCTCCAGCTATCAGCCCACACTGGACTCGCCCCAGCCTGCTTTGAAGGTGGCATTTCTGTTGCCTTGAAGCCAAGCTTATACACAGGATGTCTTTGCTCCAGCCACGGGGGGAGGGTGTCTCTGTGCCTAGAGTCAGAGCACCCTCTGCTCAGCCCACAGCCATGCCCATCAGAGGTCCTGCCAACTGTGCTTTTCCGGAACCCAGTAAATCTTTTTGTCCTACCCTTCCTATCCTCTGGGGGAGCTCTCCCCATTCCCTCCTCTGTCCCCTCCCTACTAGGAGCTGCTTTTGCCACCCCTGGAAGCCCCATCCTCTCTCAGACAGTCACCCAGGGGAGCTCAAGTCATGGGGGTGGAGGAGGGGCTCTGATTTAAGGGGGCCTGGAAACTTCTGCTTCTGGCTACCTTCTTGGGATGAAAGAGGGGAAACTACCCACCATTATGAGAACAAAAATACACATTGATGTCTCAGAAAATGATCACATAGACACAAGTAATATGTTCTTCACACTCCTTAAAATCTGATGTAAGGTGAGTTCCCTTTTGTTTTGTTCCGTTGTTTTGTTTTTGTTCCGTTTGTTTTGTGAACCAACCTGCCCCAGGCGGAAAACTTACACCACCAACCACGTGCTCTGACCTCAGTCCCAACACCATCTGGACCGAGGCCTCCCTAGTCGCTGAGTCAGTTGTATTTGGAGGCAGACAAATTTCTTGACCATGAACGGGTAATGCTGACTCTGTGGGGTGAACAGGTCCCCTCAGAAGGTGACCAAAGAAAGGGAAAAAAATCCCAAGCCCCACCCTTCACCCCCTCATGCCCTCACCCTCACACTCTTTCTTACATCTGGAAAATATTCTCTCTTTTCGGGTCACAGCTATTTATTTTATAGCACAAGGTCACCGTCAAGAAACAGCCCAACACTGCTGGCGATTTTTCCTGTGATGTGGGGCCAAGGCTACAAACCAGGACTTTACTCTGAGGTGCAAATAACTCTTCTGGAGGCCTCTGTGCACAGGAGGGTGGCTCCATTGCTGGTCAGATGACTTTATGCTTTTTTTTTTTTTTTTTGAAAAAGAGAAGGAAAATCACAGTTGACAGTTGACATCGGGCTCTGTGCTGACAGCTCAGAGCCTGGAGCCTGCTTTGGATTCTGTGTGTGTGTGTGTCTCTCTCTGCCCCTCCCCTGCTCGCGCTCTGTCTCTCTCTCTCTCTCAAAAATAAATAAACATTTAAAAAATTTAAATTTAAGACCCTAACTTAACTTACCTGAGTATCCATTGACTTGTCTTTATAATGGGTATGATAATTTCTACTTCACAGGGTTGTCAAGAATATTAAATGAAGGTATAGAAGTCTATTTCTGTTAACTATAATACACTGTACAAATTCTTTTTTTTTTGTAGCACTATGGAAACTATGGAGATTCCGCCAAAAATATCAAAAATTAATTAGAATTACCATATGATCTAGTAATTCCACTACTGAGTATTTACCCAAAGAAAACAAAAACACTAATTTGAAAAGATATATGCACCTTTATGTTTATTGCAACATTATTTACATTAGCAGACATGGAAGCAATCTAAGGGTTCATTCATCGATGGATGAATGGAAAAAGATATGGTGTGTGTGTGTGTGTGGTATGTAGTATATACATATATATAATAGAATATTGCTCAACCTCAAAAAAGAATGAAATTTTGCAATTTGCAGCAATATGGATGGACCTAGAGGGTATAACATTAAGTGAAATAAGTCAGAGAGAAAAATGCCATATAATTTTACTCACGTGTGGAATTTAAGAAACAAAACACATGAGCAAAGGGAAAAAAAAGAGCAAACAAAACCCCCAAATCTTAACTATAGAGAACAAATTTTGGTGGTTGCCGGAGGGGAGGTGGATGGAGAGATGGGGGGAAGGGATAAAGGGAATTAAGAGTACACTTATCATGATGAGCACTGAGAAACGTATAGAATTCCTGAATCATTATAGTGTACACCTGAAACGATGTAGCACTGTGTGTTAATTATACCTGAGTAAAAAAAATATATAAATGCTCTTTATATGTTTATTGCAAGCCTTGTTCAAAGAAGGGTTTGAAACAGTAACTTGAAAACAGTGACCTTTTCTTCTTCTTTTTCTAACTAAATAAGTATTTGAAATAACAAAAAATGTACCAAAAATGTTGGGAAAATGCTACAAAGAATAATACAAAAATGAACGTTCAACAATTGTCTCTTCAGTGCAAAAAGTCCTGAGTTGTAACATTTGCTGATTTCCATGATGTAAATACTCTCGCCACAGCCAGTTTGTTACTGAATGCATAGTTGGGAAGTTATAAACCTAAGACTCCAGCATACCACTGACACAAAGAACTTTTTTTCCTGGACTATTTGAGAATAAATTGCCAATCTGATGCATCACCCGCAAACACAATAGGATGTATTTCCCACAAACACAGACGTTCTCTCTTACAACCACATTAATTAAAACTATACATATCAGGAAATAAACACCATCGAATCCAGAGACCCCCTGCACGTTTCACCAATTGTCCCAACAATGTCCTTCGAGCAAAAAGATCCGGTTCAGAATCACGTGTTGCATTTACTTGTTGAGTCTCTCTAAGTCTTGTTCAATCTGGAACAGTTCCTTGGTTTTTCCTTGACTTGCCTGATCTTGACTTGCCTATTTTTTAAGATTGCAGGCCAATGATTTTATAGAACATCCCTCGATATGGGCTTGACGGATATTTCTTCACGATTCTATTTAGGTTTTGCAACATTGGCAGGAACGCTAGCGGAGCAGTTCTGAGTCCTCCCTGCGTCCCATCACGTGGAACATTCTTTAGATCTATGCCATTACGGATGATCATTTTTATCTCTTGATTAAGGTGGCATCTGGCCAGCACCATGACATTATCCTCTTTTCCTTCGGTAATTAGGAAGTATTATGTGGGGAGGAACTTTGAAACTGTGTAAATATCCCTTTCCTCCTGACATTGGCAATTCACTCCTTTGTTGATTTATGCCTGTGTGGGCTCGTGGTTTCCTATTTCACTTCATGAGTTTTAATCCATTATCATCATTAATTATTTTGTAGCCAAATTGTCCCTGATTTGGACATTTGCCAATCTGATGCATCACAGTGCAGTGAGACATTGTTCTTTGAGCACTTCCTTTTTTGGGGGGAGGGGGGACACCGTATGATGTTCCAGGGTCACTTGGAAATGTCCGCACCCTAGCCTTGGAATCAAGCCATTTCTCCAAGGTGTTCTGCTTCCCTGGACTCCTTAGCAGAGTCCTTAGTGGAGAATGGTATTTAGAAACCAAGGTCTGGGTTGACTAGTGATGCTCCGAGGATTACTATGAGGGCGTCACTGTTCCCAGGCCCATTCAGCAGACAGATACAAGGATACACGCACACATAGGCACAAACATACCCATCTATATTTATTTCTCTATCTGTCTGTCTTTTTTTTATGGAAAGCCATGAGTTCACATCAACCTTGAATTCCGATTCAAAACCTCAGAGTTTATTCTAGTCTTCTCCCTTCCGTGTGTGTTATCTTCCTTCTCCAACAGTGAAAACTTAGGTCTTGCTTTTTTTTTTTTTTTTTTTTTTTTTTTTTTTGAGCTATAACTCACATACCAAACCATTCACCAGTTTAAAGCGCAGTTTATTGTTTTTTAGGATGTTCACAAGGTTGTGCAAACATCACCATTATCTAATTCCAGAATATTTTCATAACCCCCAAAAAAGAAGGTCTAGACCAGTTAGGAATCACTCCCCAAATTCCTCCTCCTCCTATCCCCTGTCACCTACCGCTAGTATAGTTTCTGACTCTACACATTTGCCTGTTTGGGACATTATAAATGGAAGCAAACAACATGTGACCTTTACTCTCTGATTTCTTTAACTTAGTACGGTGTTTTCAAGGTTCGCCCATGTTGCAGCACGTGTCATGACTTGATTCATTTTTATAGCTGAATAATATGCCATTTAAGGATAAGCCATGTTTCACCTATGAGTTAACGGACATCTGGGTTATTTTCACTTTTTTGGCTATTATGAATAATACTGCTATGAACATTCATTTACAAGTGTTTTTTTTTTAAGTTTTTTTATTTATTTTGAGAGAGACAGTGTGAGCAGAGGAGGGGGAGAGAGAGAGAGAGGAAGAGAGAATCCCAAGCAGGATCCACGTTGTCAGCATAGATCCCGATGCGGCACTCGAACTCACAAACTGTGAGATCGTGACCTGAGCCGAAACCAAGAGTCAGACACTTAACTGACCCTCATTAACTTAACTGACCCTCATGAGGGACTCCTGAGCCACCCAGGAGTCCCTCATTTACAAGTTTTTATGTGAACATGTTATTGATTCTCTCGAGTACATACCCAGGAGTGCAATTGCTAAGTCACGTGGTAATTCTGTTTCACTTTTTGAGAAACTGCCAGAATGTTTTCCGAAGAATCTGTATGATTTACTTTCCCTCCATCAATTATGAGGCCTTCAATTTCCCCACAGCAGTTACTGTCTGCCTGTTTTATTACAGGCTTCCTAGTGGATGTGAAGTGATGTCTCATTGTGGTTTTGGTTCGCATTTTGCTAATAACTAATGATACTGAGCATCTTTTCATATGTTTATTGGTCATTATTTGTGTATCTTCTGTGGAGAAATGTCTACTCCTTTGCCCATTTTTTAACTGGGTTGTCTTTTTCCTGTTGAGTCATAGGAGTTGGTTATGTGTTTTGGATACTGAACCCTTATCCGACATAGAACTTTCAAATGTTTTCTTTCATTCTATGGATTTTCTTTTCACGTTTCTGAGAGTGTCTTTGAAGCACACAGTGTCCAATTTTGATCAAGGTATCTGGGTTTTTTTTCCCTTTGGTTGCTGTGTTTTACATGTCCTATGTAAGGGACCATTGCTAATCGAAAGTCATGAAGATTCCCAGCTATGTGGTCTTCCGAGTGTTAATAGTTTCAAATATTGCATTTTGGTTTGATAAATTTTGACTTTAATTTTCACATAGGATGTCCAAACTCACTCTTTTGTAGGTGGATATCCAGTAGAACCAGCATCATTTGTTGAAAAGACAATTTTTCCCCATTGAGTTGTTTTAGCATCCTCATTGAAAATCGGTTGGCCATACATGTATGATTTTACTTCTAGACTCTCAATTCAACTGAACTCTACCTCTGTCTTTCTCTAGTATCACATATTCCTGATTACTTTGTGTCAGTTTTAAAATCGGGAACTGAGCCGTCTAACTTCATTCTTCTTTTTAGACATTGTTCTGGCCATTCTGGGTCGAATACATTTCCATGTGAATTTCAAAATCAGCTTGTAAATTTCTGTACAAAAAGAGAAAGCGAGGTAGGTTTTCGATACGTTGTGTTTTTTTAATGTTTGTTTATTTTTAGAGAGAGAGAAAGAGAGAGAAAGAGTGGGGAAGGTGCAGAGAGAGAGGGAGTGAGAATCCCAAGCAGGCTCCTCACTGCCAGCCCAGAGCTTGACATGTTGCTCAAACCCACAAACCACAAGATCATAACCCCAGCCAAAATCAAGAGTCAGATGCTTAACTGACTGAGTCACCCAGGCGCCCGTTGATAGATTGTGTGTGTGTGTGTGTGTGTGTGGATGCCCTTATGAAATTGAGGGAGTTCCTTTCCCTTCCTAACTTCTTGAGTGTTTTCGTAATGAAGGTGTGTTGAACTTTGCCAAATGCTTTTTCTGCAACTATAGGGATGATCATACGGTTTTTCTTCTTTATTTTATTAAAACTGTGCATTACATTAATTGATTTTTTTATATTGAACCAATCTTGCATTTCTGGGATGAATCCCTGCTGGTTATGGTGTATGATTCTTTTTATATTCTGTTGGATTTGGCTTGCTAGTTTTTTTGTTGGGGATTTTTGCATCTATACCCATAAGGAATGTTGGTGTATAGTCTATTACTTTTTTCTTTGTGATGTCTCTGTCTAGTTTGGAAGAGAATGAGTTTGGAAGTATTATTCCCCCCCCCCCACCATACTTATATATTTTGGAAGAGTTGGTTTTAATTTTCTTTCTTTCTTTCTTTCTTTCTTTCTTTCTTTCTTTCTTTGGAGAATGGGGAGGGGCAGAGGGAGAGGGAGAATCTTAAGTAGGCTCCACACCCAGCGCAAGGCTCAATCTCATGACCATGAGATCTTGACCTGAGCCCAAATCAAGAGTCAGATGCTTAACTAACTGAGCCACCCAGGCACCCCATGTTTTAATTCTTCTTTAAACATTTAATAGAACTCATCAGTGAAGCCATCTAGTCCTATGCTTTTCTTTGTGAGAATTTTTTTGAGTATTAATCAATCTCTGGTCTTGTTATAAGTCTGTTCAGGTTTTCTATTTATTCTTGAGTCAGTTTTAGTAACATGTGTCTTTCTAGGAATTTATCCATTTCATCTAGGTTTTCTGATTTATTGACAGTATACAATTGTTCATAATATTTCCTTATAATCCATTTTATTTATGTACTGTCAGTAGTAGTCCCCTTTTATTCATTAGTTTTGGGATTTAAGTCTTCTCTCTTGTTTTCTTGGTTACTCTAGCTGAAGTTTTGTGAATTCATTGATCTTTCCAAAGAAATATCTTTCTGTTTGATTAATTTTTTCTATTATTTTTCTACCTTTTATCTCATTTTATCTTCACTATTTTCTTCCTTCTGTTTTCTTTGAGTTTAGTTTCTTCTTCTCCTCCTCCTCTTTCCCCCACCCCTGCCACCCTCCTCCTACTCTTTCTTTTTCTTCTTCTGTGGGTTTTTTTGAAGTAGAAGTGCAGGTAATTCGTTTGTAATTTTTTTTCTTTGTTAATACAGACGTTTACAGCTGTAAATTTCCCTCTAAGCACTGCTTTAACTGCCTACCATAACTTTTGGTACAGTGTGGTTTTGTTTTTATCTAGTCAAGGTATTTTCTAATTTCTCGAGTGATTTCTTTTTTCACCAATGAATTATTTAGGAATATGCTGTTTAATTAACACATATTTGTGAATTTCCCAAGTTTCCTTCTATTATTGATTTCTAAATTTATCCCATTGTGGTCAGAGGACATACCTTATATGACTTCAGTCCTTTTAAATGTATTGAGACTTGTTTGATGGCCTAATATATGGTCTGTTCTGAGAAACGTTCCATGTGCACTTGAGAAGAACTTGTAAGAAAAATAATAGATGTTGTTATGCTTTGGGGAAAGATCTTGAAGGACGCAAGAAAAGTGATGTTGCACAAAAGAGAGAAGAGAACGCCTGTGCCCTGTCCTTGGCCAGACCCAAGGGGTTGGGATCAAGTTCACAGTAGAGGGGCTGGCTTTAGCCAGAAGCACAGAAGTTTACCTACGGAAGCAGGATGGGAGGCAGAGAATGTGGCGGCAGATCCTAGTGGGTGGGGAATTGAGGAGGGGCAGACTAGAGAAGTTCTCTTCTGATTGTTTCAATCTCTCAGTAAATGTGCAGCAAGGTCAACAGCTGAGATTAAAGACAGGGAAGAAGTGGGAGTTTAAGGAGAGAGAAGAAGATGCAAACTAGCCATTCTGAAGAGCGGAGAATGAATGGGCTAAGGACATGGCAGGTCCTTGCCTGGCAACATGAAAGCGCCATTGGAAGATCATGCTCAGCATGGTTGTGTGTTTTCCTCCAGCCTTGGTTAGCTTCACTGGGACGGGCACAGAACAGGTAGAGAGTTGGATTTTATCAAGAAGTCAAGTGATTGTTATTATTGACCATGGAATTGTAGCTGGGGAAGGAGAGGGGTGAGGACATTTAAAGACCAGGGGCCATAAAACCCTGATAGGAACACTGGAGGTTCCAATGTCCAAGGATTGTCAGAGTTTGGATATTAAAGAAAGTGATATAGAAAGGCAGGAAGCCATAGGTGGAGATCTGGTTGCACAAAACTGATATTGTGGCTTATTGGTAAAAACAAAACACGGTCAGGGGAGTGAGAGGTTGGGTTGGATGGGAGTCAAGATCGCGGGAGGTGGGGTGGTCAAGGAACTGAGAGGCCCAGGGCTTGCAAAGATCATCCACACATATATGGCAACCGTCACGAATTCAGACTGGAGTCAGGGGGAAAAGCAACAGTGAGCCAGGAGCCCAGATCGCTGGGAAACGAGAGGAGTGAGCCAGAAGTCAGCAGATGGCAGTAGACAGTAGACTCCGATGACAGAAGTCCAAAGCTAAGAGGCTGGGGGATGAGGGAAGGGAGAAGGGGCTACATGTGGTGATAACGAGCAAAGAGGACACCTGCCCACCTCCAGCCCTTCAGTGTAAGGGTGCCAAGACGAGCAACAACCACCTCCTGAGAGGAGGCAGAAGGGGCAGCAGAATCCCCAGGGGGAGCTGGGTTCCTGTTAGCACGTGTGGGCAAAGGGAACATCCAGGGAAGAGGTCAGGATGTGGAGATTTTTGCTGGTAACCCAATTCCAGAGGGCGCAGTGGAAGGTTTTCAGGAGTCGGGGATGAGTGGGAGAAGGGGGCAGGAAAGAGCACAATAGAGCCTTGGGGAGATGAGCAACCCAAGACGAGGAGCACCCTGGGAATCTGGAGTCCTGGTGGCTAATGACAAACACCAGGACCAAGGGGCTCATGAGATGAGTCATGGGGCTCAAGACAGATCGCAGTGGCGCGGTGGGAGTGCCGGCATAGGCAGGGCCGGGTGTTTGGGGCTCTTTCTTTACCCTTAAAGACACACGTTCCTCTTCACGCATTGCCGGCAAAGGAGGAATCTAACTCGGTGGCTGGAGCACGGGTGCAGAAGCCAGACCACCAGCCACGTATGGCCACCTAACTTCTCTGCAACCCGGTCTCCTCACCCACAGAGTAGAAATATTTCCTAGGTGCGTGGTGAGGAGCCAATGAAAGCATTCAACGAATGGTAGCTCTTGTGAAAGCCACACAGCTAACTGAGTCTTACCCAAAGCCAGACCGCCCCTGGACTTCCCAGTCACGTGAGCCCAAACACAGCCCTTTCCTCGTGGGCTATGCTAGCTGAAGTTGAGTTCTCTGACCCTTATGACCAAAAGATTCCTGGCACAGACACTATTTTCATCTCCGTTATTTGGCAGATGAGGAAGCTAAGAATCAGAGAGGTTAAGTTGGCTACTCCAGCTCGGATGTAAACGCAGGTCTGTCTGACCTGACAGTCTGCTCAGAAATAACCCTCCCACCGCCGACTCACAGCCCAAGGGCCCAGGAGCCTCTGTTATTTCTAGTCCAGTGTCTAGATCCTCCCAAGAAGATTCTGCGAAGGCCAGGACTGGACATTGCGGAGAAAAAAGAGAGGCTGGTTTGGCAGCCTCCTGACCCTGGGCTGATCACGCCGCACAACAGTTTAATGGGTCCCAGGTCATGCTTGGGAGGTTTAATTTTCACATGGCCCAGTGGTCCAGATCCCAGGTCTGTGCTCCCTGGAATGTGGTGAACAGAGGACAAACGGAGAGGTGTTCTCAGATAGGCACACGTTGTCTCAGGCTCCTGTATCCAGGACAGCATGAGTCAAAAGAGGCAAGAGCCCAGGGGTTTCGTTTCGAGCGAGAAATGCCACATGACACACCCACACGCTCCCCCCGCTTCCACCGTCTATCCTGTATTTACCAATTTTTCCTCTGTTCTTCTAGCTTCATGCCTTTTCTTCTCTTTTTCTACATCTCCTCTTTGCACAAACATTTTGGAATTACTTACAAAAATATATATACAGATCAAATATAAATACAAAGATTGAACGTTAGACCTCAGGACTAGGTAAACCACAAACTAGAACAGGAATTGCACACTAAGGGGACTGCAGCACCATGTGCCAACTGTGATATTTCACGATTGCTATGGTTGAGCTTCCTGGTGGCCAAAGCAAAAATGGGAAACCACAATTGTGTAGTTTGGAATATCTAGGTAGCGTGGACAGACACAATCTGCCCTCGGAGGAAACAAAGCTTTTCCAGCACTTAGCCCAAAAAAGAAAATTTTCGCATACGTGTGTGTACAGGTGACACTGAGTAGTGTCATACACGGGTGTCCCTGGCCACACCTGTGAATGGACATGCAGTAATGGGTTTCATAGGCCTGTTTCTTAGAGTGTCCTTTGAAAAAAAGCGGAGAAAATAATCCCAAATACAACTCAGTGAGAGCATTTAGAAAACACAGAGGCAGGGGTGCCTGGGTGGCTCAGTTGGTTAAGTGTCCGACTCTTGATCTCAGGGTCGTGAGTTTAAGCCCCATGTGGGGCTCTATGCTGTGTAGAAGCCTACTTGGAAGGAAGGAAAGGAGGGAGGGAGGGAGAGAGAAAGGAAGGAAAGAGAAAGACAGAAAGATGGAAAGAAAGAAAAGAAAAGAAAAGAAAAGAGGCAAATGCAACTTTCTAATGGTTTAGTTTGACCCAATAGCATTTCCCGAACTGCTTCTCAGCACATTCAAAAGCATTCTGTGGGGAAAAGGTTCCACAGGTAGAGGAGTTCAAGATGAAATCAGGATTAAGCCCAATCAACCAGGTTTTCTAACAAGGGGATTTTCAAGAGCTTTTAACACTCCAGCATCCACATGCATCTCCAAGTTCAGCTGAAGAACCCATTCTTTCCCGAGTTTATCTCTGGAACCCTCCTCTCCACCCACTGCCAGTTTCTTGAGGAGTACCTCTGAAGAAGCTCACAGAAAGCCAGATATCCGTGGCCCATGGTGTGAGCCACGCGGATTTGGAGGAATGGGTGAGCTGTACTCCAAGGTAACTCTGTCTGAGCCAGGCGTTTAGTCCAGTTGGCCATCTGAGGTCTAAGGCCATGGCATCTCCTAGGCTTCAGGTGGTCTGCTATGCTCGCAACAAAATAAGGACACCTCTTCTTCACACTCTTCTTCTCCAGTTTGACCTCAAGACATCACTATTCTCTCACTCCTTCCCCGGTGAACTTGAGACAGGGCCTAAAGCTCAGATTAGCAACGTCTTTGCAGGGCGCGGGGCTACAGTTACCTGCACCGCGTGCCCAGGTGGTCCATCGGGAGAATTGGCTTTGGCTTCCCCCCTCAACAGTGAAAAGTCTGACCTCCATTGAGGCTGTACGTATCAAACTCCTTATAGCCCTGGGGTGGATTGGGGGGGGGGGGGAATTGCGTGAACCCATAGGACAAAAGAAACGACATTTCAAAGAGGAAAACAAAGTTTCATGAAGAATTAATGAGTTCGGATTGGTACAGCAGTTACAAAATATATTTTACTTGAAGATTTGGAAGGACTCTGGGTTTTCAAAGTCTAATAGCACAGCAAGCATAAACAGAACACAGAACAGCATGAGAAGGAATCCTGGCTGAATTCCGCAGGCTGAGTCTCCAGAGACATTCTGTACGTCCCCTGAGTTAGATCTGCTTCAGGCTCCTCTCGGGCGAGTGCACACACTCACTTCTCCTGGCTCAACAGACCACCCGGGCGTCTCATCTCCATGTCTCTGGGAGAGATCCGTGACATTACGGTTGGCGACTAAAGCAAGGTGAATGCATTACTGGGTCTCCCCTGAGCAGGGTTTGACGGAGGCAGGGGGCTCAAGTAGTCTCCTGCAATTCCCTACAGTGTGACTGTCTCCATTCAATCAAATTAAAAACTGAGCCCCAGTGAAGTTGAAAGGACTTGCCTAGGGTCACACAGCTCATAAAGTGACAGGAGCTGGATGTCCAACTATAAAGTGCCAAGGCGCCTTTAAGAAACAAAGTTGGGGTTCCTGGGTGGCTCAGTAGGTTGAGCATCTGACTCTTGATTTCAGCTCAGGTCATGATCCCGAGGTCAAAGGATAGAGCTCTGGTTAAGATTTTTCTCTCTCTCCCTCTGCCCTGCTTTCTCTCTCTCTTTCTCTCTCTCTCTCTCTCAAAAAAACAGCAACAAAGTGTTTCCTAAGCCACAATGGCAGGATGTGAGAAACATGAATGAACGAAATGTGTGTTAAAAGCTGTCATCCTGGGGCGCCTGGGTGGCTCAGTCGGCTTAGCATCCAACTTCGGCTCAGGTCATAATCTCACAGTCTGTGGGTTCAAGCCCCGTGTCAGGCTCTGTGCTGACAGCTCGGAGCCTGGAGCCTGCTTCCAACCCTGTGTCTCCCTCTCTCTCTGCCGTCTCCCCCACTCTGACTTTGTCTCACTCTGTCTCTCAAAAATAAATAAACGTACGGGCGCCTGGGTGGCTCAGTCGGTTGAGCGTCCGACTTCGGCTCGGGTCATGATCTCACAGCTCGTGAGTTCGAGCCCCATGTCAGGCTCTGTGCTGATGGCTCACAGCCTGGAGCCTGCTTTGGATTCTGTGTCTCCCTCTCTCTCTGCCCCTAACCCACTCGCATTCTGTCTCTCTCTCTCTCAAAAATAAATAAACATTAAAATAAATAAATAAATGTAAAAAAAAAATTTTTAAAAAGCTGTCATCCTTGCGGAGGGGGCAGGGGCAGTAGTCAAAGGAGCTTTTATGTTCTACTGTATACTCTTCTATAATAGTTGGGCTGTTATAACCAATATATTTTCCTAATGGCGGCCTCCCAACAATATCAAAAGGTTATTCTTTAGACACTAGCCCTAAATAGCTTTCCTTGGTCTGATGTCAAGTTCATCCAGCTAACTTCCTGATTATTTGGCTTTCCACAGAGCTGGCTAGCAGAGAGAGCGGGGCTCTGGCCAAGCTGACATCACTGTGTTGTCCACCTGATTTTCTATTTCTCATTATAAATGAATGCAGCTCAACAAATTTGTCCTCCTCTTGTCCCCAACCCCTGCTAGTCTAGCAAATAGAACGGAGTATTATACGATTCAAGTGAAAGCATCAAAAAGACCACAGAGTCCCTTTGGGCATCGTAGCACATTAGCAGCATTAGTTCCCTTTTGGCCATGAACAGGCTGACTGTCTTGTCGATGCTTGACCCTGTGTCAGGCAGCAAGTAAAGGCTCCTTTTCTTCATCTTCTGCTGTGTTACTCAGAAGCCTTTCTCATGCAAGGGACAGGAATCCAACTTGAGCTGGCTTAAGAATACAAATCGGGGTGGATTTTGTATGTCAATATAACGAACAAACCCAAAGATAGAGCTCTCGCCGCAGGTACGGCTGGATCCAGGCATTCCAACTATGTCATCAGGGCTCTTTCTGACTCTCTGCTCCTCTTTCTGTTGTGCTGGCCTTACTCTGAGGCAGGTTCTCTGCACACTGTGGTCCTAGCAGCCCCAAAGTTCCATCCTTCGGCTCGGAAACCCAGCGGTAAGAGAAACTTCTCAGCAGAATTGCCAGAGTTGAATCTCATTGGCTTGGTTTAGGTCACCTGCCCGTGTCTGAAGCAATTGCCGCAGCCAACAGAGTGGAAAATGCTGATCGGTCTGCTCTGAAGCCCATCACCTGCCCCCTTGCACCGAATGGGAACCATACAGAATGACAGTGGTCAGGAGTGGTGAGGGAACAGAAAGGGAAGAGGGAACAACCCATCGTCAAACTGAAGGCCTAGAAGAAACACCTTGGCAAAGTTGGGATTCGGAGGATTGGATTTCAGAGACAGAGAGGCCTGGTGGGGCGGGGGGGGGCGGGGTGGATGGGGTGAAGCAGGAAGGCAGTGCCTGCCCCTTGGGGTGGAGGAAAGAGCTGAATCCGAAGAGCTAGACTCTGTGTGGACCTCAACAGGTACCATGAGCGGTAAAGGACCAGTCAGTGCGTCCTTCTGGAGTCGGTGAGGCCAACGTGATGCATTTTTCTGAGGACTGGATTGTGTCACCTTGCCCTCTGATGTTCAGGGCAAAGTAGTGGGATCATGTTTTCTCAACTGCCATGCGGCTCACATCGGTCGGTCCCACAGGCGTCCCGGTGGGTGGAGTTGGCTGCCCGGAGGCCAGTGGCCTCTGCACGAGCTGACGAGATTGAGCTCCCGGACCCGCGAGGTTAGGAAACCGACCTTGGGTACTGGTAGATTCCACAAGGCCCTGGCCCCATGGGAGTCCACTTGGAAAGCTGCCAGCAGGCCTGCCCTGACCACACCCCGTCTTTGCTTCCAGGCCTCACAGTGGGCCCCCTCACAGGCTGTGCCAGGATGCCAGGAAATTGCGCAGGAAGATCCCCCGGATGACGGCTCGGTTCAAAGTGATCCCAAATAAATGGCGGCTGTTCTTACTACTACTGGGTATGCACGTGTCTAACAACAAATGGCACCTGCCGTCAGTCCTGTGGCAACAAAGCAGGCCACGAGTTTGATGCTCATGAATCCGTAGCTGTTAACACAGCTGCTGTGACTAAAAAGGAGCTGGCTCCAGCAGCAGGTGCTAAAGCCCCATGAGTTGGGGGCACCTGGGTGGCTCAGTCGATTAAAGCGTCCGACTTCAGCTCAGGTTGTGATCTCGCGGTTCGTGAGTTCAAGCCCCGCGTCGGGCTCTGTGCTGACAGCTCGGAGCCTGGAGCCTGCTTTGGATTCTGCGTCTCTTTCTCCCCAGCTTGTGCTCTCTCTCTCACACACACACAAATAAACTTTAAAAATAAATAAATAAATAAATAAATACCCATGAGCTGCTCGGGTTCTGGTTTTTCTGCGTTGACCTGGGCTTTCTCCCTGCCCCCCACCACCCACTCAGAATTCTGTTCCCTTCACTTCTCTCTTCTTCAGAGGCCACTTGTTTGCAAATGCGCACAAGGCACAAACTGTTTTCCACTGATCCTGACAGCTGGAGGGTGTCCTCTGAAACCCGGCCGTGGTGGTGTTTCTCCAAGTGGGTTCCCCAGTCCACCTTCGTCAGCATCATGACGAGACGCCTGTTAACGGTGCCTGAAGATTCTTAGATTCCCCTACTGACCTGCCGGATGAATCTGGGGCCTGGAGATCTGTATTTTTAAAGTCTCCAGAGGCGGGGGGGATGGGGAGGATTCGAATGCATCTCAAGGCTCATAAGCCACCATGTTGCCAGTATTCCTCCGGCATCTGAGGTTTCCTGACCTCAACAGGAAAGTCCTGATTCACGGCGCGGGCCCTGCCCCCTTTGGCAATTCAAAGTCTCCAGACCCACAAGTTACTGATTAACCCTAGGTTTCAAGAAGAGAAATAATAATAACTAGAGAGAAGACGTAAGACGAGACACAACCTGAGCAGCCCCGGGAGAGGGGTGCCAGACGGCTGCTGTCACCAGGCGCCTGCCGAGAAGGACAAGGGGACGTCCAGCCTGAGGTCAGACGGCAGCCAGGTCCCAGCGGCGCTGGCTGACCCCCCCGGTCAATGCCCAGGCCCCCAGCTGCCACGTCCCGCTGACTCCGCACCCAGAATGGCCTGCGCCGAGCCCCAGCGCGTCTCCACAGGAGCCACCGCCACGGAGGCCACAGGCCCTGCTAGGGCTTATCTTGGCTCCACGGATGGTGACCTCGAGTGTCTGGTGTGCCGGGAGCCCTACAGCTGTGCCCGGCCACCCAAGCTGCTGGCCTGCCAGCACCCCTTCTGTGCCGTCTGCCTGAAGCTCCTGTTGTGTATCCAGAACGACGCCTGGTCCGTCACCTGCCCACTGTGCCGCCAGGCCACCACCGTCCCTGGGGGCCTCATCTGCAGCCTGCGTGACCAGGAGGCCGTGGCAGGGCGGCTGGTCTGGCCGGAGGTGCGGCTCTGTCCTCAGGGACTGGCGGATTCCGCCACCTCGACGGCCAGGCACCCCGGCCGGGTGGCAGAGGAAGGGCAGGACGTGGCAAGTGTTAACCGCGTGGCGGCCCGGCGCCTGGCAGCACACCTGCTCCTACTGGCCTTGCTCGTCACCCTCATCCTGCCCTTCTTCTACCCGGGCATCCTCCGGTGGGTGCTCGCCGTCATTATCACCTTGGCCCTGCTGATGCCCTCCCTCTTCTGCTGTCACCGGAGCAGCCGGGGCAGCTGCTGGCCTCCCCACGGGGCGCTTTTCTGCAGAGAACAGAAACACAGCGAGATCGCTTCCATCGCCTGAGTGCGCTCCGGGCGGGCGGCGCCTGCGGACTCTTGGGCCCCATCAGGCTCACGGCGAACGGGGTCAGGGGCTACGAACTAAAGCTGGTTCCCTCGGGGGATTAAATGCCAGCTGGACTTGCAAGCCAAAGCCGGAGGGCTGTGTTGGGTCAGGAACTACGTGCCTGGATGATAGACTTCTGTCTGTTTGGGGTGGGGGAGGAGGCCCATACCACTTGGCCACAAGGGGCCTCCTGTTCCTCAGACGCTAATGCTCCTGGTTTTCCTTCAGATGCCTTGATGAGGTTATTGCAAAAACAAATAGAACAAAGACCCCCTTTTTTTTGCAGTTTGCGTGCCTGGTTTGATTTTCTCCCTTTGTCTGGCCTTTGGCGTTTGGGGCAGTTTGTTCGGATTTGTGGCCGTCACACGTTTTTCCTCATGGGAAGTCGGAGCCCACGGGAAGTCCTCCTGGGCTGCCCACCCCATGCCCATCCATCTCAACAAAGGGCCCGGTGGCTTCGGTGTCCCCGTGATCGCCCCCAGGGATGGAGGGGGAGAATTTGTGTGCGGGAGCGGTTCTGGGGTGGCCGGGGGTCCCACGTTTAGTTGGCAGAGTTGGGGAGGCGGGGAGAGGATGCAGGGGAATCTAGGAATTGCTCCCAGCAGCCCCACCAGGTTTCCCAGCCCCGGGTCATTGGGCTCTGGCTTAACAGAGAATCTCAGGGTTACAAGGACTAACGGCGCCCACCCCCCAAACAGCAGACCCCACTGCCCAGCAGATGCACGGTCTCATGCTACAGAACCAACTCTGTACGGGTGTTGCTTTCCCGGTTTATTGCATTTCAATTCCTGTCTGAGTTTTTGTCATAAAGATAAGATGCCCCATAAATGCAACGGTCCTTGACAATAACTCCACCTTTCCCACCCGCCCTGACAGTGCCGGTTGTCAGAAAGGCTGCTCTGGAACACAGAGGAGGCTTCTGCTGGAGGGAGACGTCTCAGCCAGAGGGGACCCTTGGGGGTGCCGGTGAGTGGAGGGCGGGAGATGATACCTTGTTTCCTTCCAAAGGCTTCGTAATTGGGAAGCGGACTTGAAACCTCAGAGGGGCTCACTGAGGACAATGCATGGTCCTTCCCTACTGCCCCCTTCCTCCTGGTAAGATGACAGTTTCTGGCCAGATGCTCATTCCTGGAGACCGTACCTCTGTCAGAGAGGAACGAGAGCACTCTGCCATCAGAGCACAAAGGGTTGATCCTGGCCCCATGGGTATGTCTTGTCCAGCAAGGCCCTTGGCCTGAGTTTCATTTTCCCTGAAATGCACTAATTGGGCTGGATTACTCCTAAGACCCCTGAAGCCCAGGAGCTGAGAGCACTACTGGGTCCCTGAACGGTGGACATGAGTCACCTCGCCCCTGCATTCACACGAAGAAAGCTCAAAATATAAGTACGTGTGCAATTAGCTGTCCTTGAAGTCTGGGTGCCTTCCTTTATTTCTTAAAAAGGTATTTCCAAGGCAACTCTGGGACACCCGTGCTATTGGCCTTATTTGCTCCTCACGCTGAGAGCGTGTGTGAGTGTGTGTACACAGGCGTGTGCCCACACACTCAGCCCAAGGCCAAGTGGAGAACACCCTGTCTGCCCAGGATGAGTAAATGATGAAAACTGTTCCACATCTCCTGAGCTGGCCTCAGGCAGGTGTAGTTTGGGATGGTTGCCAGTAGGATAGGGAAAGAACATTCTCTCCCCACTCGCCTCCACTCACATTCCATCTAGTTCTTAGACCCTCCACCAAGAAGAAAACCTGCACCGAGGTCTCAGTTGCTAATGGCAACACTATTTCTACCATCATGATGGCGGGCGCATGTTTATTGAGTATTTATGATGCGCCAAGCGCTGCACTAACTGCTTTATATGCGTCATCTAGATGAATCTTCAGCCCAACCTTATGAAGTAGAAATCACTTTGCCAATAACGAGACTGAGGACCAGAGAGGTAAATTCATCTGCCTAAGGTCACACAGCCAATTGCTTCCAGAGCTCCCCAAGGAATTAATGCAGCGTTCTTTCTGCTCCATTAAGCTGCCTCCTTCGCGTGCAGTTCTGAAACAACCATAAGGGTGGTTGCTGTCTGTGGGCTTGCAAGGGAAAACAGGGAACTAATCTCAAGATCCTCTGAACTCCAGTGATCAGGTGCACAGAGAAGCCGAGAATTCCAGAACCCATTCTACGTCTGTGCTAAATGTCATGCTATGTCATGCGATGTCTATGCTAAAGACAGAGAACACAGAAGTATAAAAATGCAATGGCTTTCCGAGAGACTTTTACTACCCAGCCCCAACCTCCCCTGCAGGAAGCTGTGTGGGCACATGGCCCCCAACCAGTGTGCCCTCCACCCCCACCCCCCCCAGGGAAAGAGGCCCTGACAGTGCTGTCTCCACCCACTTTGAAGCCCAGCTGGTCCCAACCACCTTCTGGCCCCTGGCAGTATCTTCATGGAGAGCACTAGAGGCCAATATTGGTGCAGGCTGTCCCGGGGCCGGGGGAGAGAACGGAGGAAACAGGCAGGGCTGCAAAAGCCTGGATGTGGAAGAAATCAGAGAGGCAGGCCTAGGCTCAAAGCTAAGTCTGACCTGGCGTGTGACCAGTAGACGTTACAGGACTTCTCTGAGCCTCACTTTGCTCACCTATAAAGTGGACAAGGATGCCACACACCTCCCAGAGCCCCCATGAGGATTCAGAGTGCTACTGGATGAGAATCCCATGTCCAAACAGGCTGCTTTTATCACCAACCAGTGACCCTGGTGGGTGAGTGGGCTTTCGGGGGGTCTGTTCACTATGACAGCAGGCAGGGGGCTGGCCTTGACAATGGGGTGAAGCCGGTCCAGAGTAGGAGAATTGTCCAGAACCGGCCAGTCTGGTGGAGAACTTTGCACTTAGGAATTGTGCTTGGGAATTAGGAATGGCAGGGAGAGGCCAAATTTCATCCTTACTGGACCATTTCCCTATTCTGTGGCCTTCGAGTCAGACATACCTGGCTTGATTCTAGCATCACCATTCACAAGCCACCTCACCTATATCTCATAGGGTTGCTGGGTGAGTAATGAAGTCATCCATGGCTGGGCACTGGGGATCACAAGGAATTAAAGAAGCGGGGGAGAAGACAAGGAGAAAGATATGGGTTGAGTTCTAGAAGGCACTAACAGGCTCATCTTATGTTATTCGATCTTATTGATAAGGAAGTCTATTAAAGCCTGGGCACTAGAATTCACCTCTTCTGTTATCGGCCTCAGCATCAGCAGTGTGTCCAACAACAATCAGCAAAATAATTGCTAACGTGACTTGGACGCACCACGTAAAGCGTATTGCATATGCCATCACGTATGCTGTATGAGAGGTACTGTTATTACCCCCAAATTACCAACGGGGATGCTGAGGCACAGAGGGATTAAGTAACTGACTCAAGATCACACAGTGAGGCAGTGGTAGGGCCAAGAGTGCACCGCAGAAGTCCAACTCCAGAGTTTGGACTTTGAGTCACTTAGCTGTATCTGATGGAACGTTCCAGGCATATCATGAGCATTCGTGGTATGTGGGTGCATGAAGGGTGAAGAATTAAGAAGAGATGGGGTTCCTCCATGTGGTTACAGCTTCCTGACTTAGTGGGTGCTGGGGGCAGGGGCTTGTGGGAATCCACCCGTCTCCTTACCCATAGGCACTTGCTCATCTCACCTGACAGCCCGTGTTCATTGTTGGGACCTCCTTTCAAATCCCCGGAGGAAGTTTCTCAGCCTCTGCTAGAGCAATGAATTCTTTGTGGCAGAGGAAAGCATTTCCAGGAATGAAGGACCTGCCTGCAATATCTCAGGCTGCAGGAACAGCATAGAACACATTCAAAGAGAAATCACATCCAAGTTTCTGAATCTGCCCGGAGCTGTTCTTATGCACTTTGTATTCTTCTCTGAATATCTTGAAATCACCTTTTTTAAAAGGGAGGAATATTTCCCAGGTCAGTAGAGAAGTCTCTGAAGAATTCAGAAAACTCTGGAACCTATACCGCACCTGCCCTGGGCCTATGCTGGCCCTGTACTCTTCAGCCGGGGCCACTTCAAGTTCAGCCAACAGCTTGCCCAGAGTCTTGTGGCACGGAACTGACAACGTCAGTTCAAGTCAGGTCTGATTGACTCCTAAGACTAGATCCTACCTCTCCCATTTATGGGTGGCAAATGGAGGCTCGGAGAAGCCCAGTGATCTCCTCACCAAAAGTGCCTGTTACATTAGAGATGGCGTTCGATTCATCATCCACGGTTCCTAAATATCCTAAATAATCTTTGCAACAATCATATTACAATTACTGAATTATTATCCCCGTTTCACAGGTTAAAGACTTAAAGCCCGGGGTGTCAGTGCCTACATCGTGCATGTGCTTTTCTGTGCATATTTCATAGTTTAAAAATCAGTTAAGCCCAATGTAACAACGCTGTGGAGTCTAAGCGGTTTGAGGGCAACGACTCAGTGTGAAACTGGTTTCCAGGACTAACCCCACGCTGAGATGTGTGCCCCAGGGTTAAAGGGCTCACCCAGCGTTATATAGAGCTTTATGGGTTGCTCCGTAGACAGTCTGTCCGGTGTGAGGCCCGACTCGGCTACTTACCGGCTGTATGAATGAGTTCCTTATTTCAAACTCTCTGAACCTCAGTTCCCGCATCTATAAAAAGGGGAAATAATCACAGACTAGTGAGCATCAAACAAGAACACCTGTAGAGACCACTTGGCATGGTGTATTGGCACAGAGGACACACCAATTACGCAAACATGAACCGCTCTAGTTAGGCAAAAAGATGAATGTACCGCTCACATAACCAAAAGGTGGCAAAGGCAGTCTCCTGGTGGGCATTGGTGACGATGAAATTAGGGCCTGGGCCTTCTTCCTTCAGACTACTCTTCCCCATTTCTGTCTCCTTGTCTCTCTGCACTTGGGTTTTGTTCTCTCCGACCAGCTTTTTCCACTAGCTTGGAAACTTGACCATCTCCTGCTGGTGTCTTCCTAGCTTCACCTCCAGAAACAGACAAAGTGTCTTCCTTTGGTAAATGATGACAAATCCCAAGGAAGGACTCTGATTGGTCCTCTTGGGTCACATGCCCTCCGTGACCAGCAGGGCTGTGGCTGGCAGCCCCAATGGAATCTCGTGACGAGAGAGGAGAAGGACCTCAAAGAATGGTGCTATTTGCAGAAGAATGAGGGGCACTGAGAAGACAGACAGTAGCTGATGGCCCCATAGAGAACCTATGTGAGCAGCAGGCGTGTACCCCAATCCTCCACCCTGACTCCAGCTCATTAGAGGTCAACCTCCACCTTATTGGAGGTCTCTTTGAGGGGTTTGCCTCCTCCCCACCTAATCTCTGTCCAGGTGGCTTCTGATGATAATAGTACCATATTTGTATTTGGGGGGAGAGTATGTGTCTCAAACCTGCCAATCAAAGCATCATTAGCCTGGGCCACAGGGTTTGGTTCAAGGCTGAGCCAGTGACAGCTCCCCCTAGGAATCTTACTGGCACTACCTGGAGGGGGTGTTTTCTCCACCAGAGTTGCTAAGCTGGTAGAATGTTTGTCTGGACTTTCTGGTGTCTGTCTTGGCTCCCCTACGGGACAGATTTTTCTACTGGTAAAGCCAACCCAGGGGGAAGCTGAGCCCAGCATTCTCCCTGATAGAGAGAAGTTCCTAATCATTTTATTTGAGTACCTGGGTCGGGCATGCCTGAAACCTGAGTTTCCTCTGGAGTTTTCAATAGTCACACGAGTCAATAAATCCCCTTTCTTTGCTTACACCATTTTGACTGGTTTGTTTTTTCTTGTAACCAAAGGAACCCTGACTCATTTGCACGTGCTTGAGTTACGAGGTCACGTGCAGTGAAAGTTAAGGAGCTGATATGGAGCCCTGTGCATGTCAAAGGTAGGAAGCTGGATGCAAGTGACTAATGAAGTTGAAAGTCACAGAGAGGCAGACAAGAGGGAGGCCACGTAGCCTCTGGCTGGCAAAAAGATAACCCCATGTCCTGACTTCCCTGATCAGCAGTCTTGGTGAGTCCTAGCTGTCTGCCAATCCTATCCTGCCTGTCCATGCTGTCATATCCTTGAATATCCTTGAATATCTGTCATATCCTTGAATATCTCTCTTTAAGGAGGCTGGCTACCCAGAGAATTCCAATACCTCCTCATCCCTTCCCCAACATAAAAGCCAGTGCTCGGTGAGGCCTGTGACCTCCGTTGAGTGTTAAATGGAAGACTGTCTGGGGCAGAACACAGCATCGGTGAGTTCCTAGGGCAGACAGGAGGAAGGGGGCTGGGGCAGCCAAAAGCCTCAGGAAGGCTACGGGAACTGACTGGGTCTTGAATCAAGGATTTGATTTGAACAGCCGGAAAAAAAATGGGTTGAATGAGAATATCGCAGGCAGCAGGAAATGGGAGGCAAGCATGGGAGCTGGCTAGTACACAACATAGTCAGGGGCAGAGAGCAGACCTGTCTGAGTTGGGGATTTGTCAGCGGGAGGAAGGAGGCCATGATGGTGGGGAGGGTCCCATACACCAGGTGGCAGAGGTCCAACACTGGGCATGGAGGGCTGGGTGTGGGAGCACTCAGAGCTCCTAGCAGCCCAGAGAGTCTGAAATGGCAACAAACCCCGGAGAGAAGTCTGTGGCCACACGCATGACAAAGAAGTGTCCACTGGAGGTGAGCATGGTGTGGAGGGGGCATACAGCAGACAAGACGTCAGGAGTTCGGGGCTGTTGCTCTGCCCTGGACCCTGAACAAACTCCCTCAGGGCTTCCCTTCTAGACTCTGGCTTTCAATAGCATCCATTCCTGTGTGAGGGGGATAAAGAACAGTTTCAAATAGCATTCATTCATTCATTCATTCATTCATTCATTCATTCATCCATGCACTCAACCATTCAGAAACTATTTGTTGAGCACCTGCCAAACACGAGGCATTGGGTTAGGTCCTAGAAAGGTGAGAGTCAGTAAGACTTAAGACCACTGAATTTACACAGGGACAGACACTGAGGGCTGCCTGCTCAACAGCCATTATCCCTCCTGCCTTGAGAGAAACCTGATTTTGGAGGGGGGGGGGCAGTAGGGTGCCCAATCAATACTGGCAAGAGCAGTCTCTGCTCCGTGCCCCACCCTTCAGAGAGCCCCACTCTGACCCTCCTCCAGCCATGCCCATCCCAATGGAGAGACGAATTACAAAACTAAGAAGTTGTGCCCACCTAAGCCCACACTGTGGATACCCAGTACCCTGATATCCCCTCTCCAAAGAGCCCCGAGCTCACGTCCAGCCTATAGGAGTCAGTCTCTTCCCTGACCCATTCTCCCAAGGGTGCAGTCACCTAGGTTTGAGCAGTGGCCAAGGGCGGTTGTTTGTGGGAGGGGCAGACAGAGCTCAGATGTGTAGGCTGGAGTGTCCACACACCTGTGTGTGAGACCTCACGTGGTATGGGATGGGGGAGATGGAGGATGGGCAGTGAGCCAGGAGCCACATCCTGGCACGGAACCCCAAGGAGCTGAAGGATTCTAAATCCACGCCTGATCTTCCGTGTGGTTCTGAAGGTGTATCTATCGGGCTGGACATGTTTCATTTATCATTTTGTGTTTTTGCCCTGAGCCCCACAAATGTTAGGGCTGGCTTGTTCCCATCTACAGGGGTCTGAACCAGTCTCTGTGGCAGATCCTTCCTTTCCCAGAGTCCCTGGCAGCCAGGGATGGTCATGTGACACAGACATGTGATCCTAACGAGGGGGCTTCTGGGAAATCGTTTCCACCCTGACCGTAGGGGAGAATCCCATGAGGAAAGGCCCACGAGGAGAGCTCCCTGTTTCCTCTTTTCTGCTTTTGAACATAACTACTGAAGGATGAGTGCCCCCGAGGGAGCCATCTTTGGACCACAGGACAGAGTGGTCCAACGTGCCAAGGGTGAGAAAAAGTGGAAAAAGTGTAGGCCGTTGCTGACATCACTGAGCTACCGGACCAACTATGGAACCACCTCCCTCTGGATCTTATGCTCCATAAGTCATCAATGTCATGATGTGGGCCACCGTGCTGGTCAATGTCTGATAGTCATAGCAGTGGCTTACCATCCTTTGGAAACGTACGTTCTAAAGACCAGTGAGAGAAACTGGCGTGGCTGGAAGACCGCCCATCTGGCTGGTAACCATCATGCCAGCCCATGGGGAGGATTTTCCTACAGGTGAAGTCAACCTGAAGGAAATCAAGAATTTTTTTTTATCATGTCTGCATACCACTTTTACTATTATTTTTTTTTAAATAATCCCATTTTTCTGAGCTTAATGTTTCATTTTTTATTTTAAATGTTTAAGATATTTTTTATTTAATTAATTATTTTATTTATTTATTTATTTATTTATTTATTTATTTATTTATTTAGAGACAGAGTGCTCACAGGGGAGAGGCAAAGAGAGAGGGAGATACAGATTCTGAAACAGGCTCCAGGCTCTGAGCTGTCAGCACAAAGCCTGATGCTGGGCTCACACTCATGAACCGTGAGATCGTGACCTGAGCCGAAGTGGGACTTTCAACTGACTGAGCCACCCACGTGCCCCTGTGCTTAATGTTTTAAAAAGAAATAGGTCACTGTCATACATTAAAAAAAATTTCTTTTTGCATTATAGGAAGTAATTCTTAATAACTTAAAAAATGAGGGGCACCTGGGTGGCTCAGTCGGTTGGGCATCTGACTTCAGCTCGGGTCATGATCTCACGGTTCATGGGTTCGAGCCCTGTGTCAGGCTAACACTGGAGAAACGGGAGAGGACACGTGGTTCTTAGGTCAGAATTCTGTACTATCTTTGTAACTTTCTATCAGTCTGAGACCATTCCAAAATACAAAGGCTATGAAATAAATAAATACCAGAAAGCTCACATCCTAACTTGGTATTTTGGAGAGCCAAAGGCTCTGAGCTGAGGCCTATTCTCCCTTTGCTAAAAAGGAAAATTAGCAAATGCTAAAAGAGCGCGGTGAAATATTGCTCAGCCCTAAAAAAAGAAGGGAGTCCTCCATTGTGGTCCTCCAACATGGAGGAACCTGGAGGACATTGTGTTGTGAAATAAGCCAGATACATAAAGGCAAATACAGCATCTGAGCTCACTTTTGTGTGGGGGCCCAGCTCATGATCTCATGGCTCGTGGGTTCGAGCCCCACATGGGGCTCTGTGCTGACAGCTCAGAGCCTGGAGCCTGCTTTGGACTCTGTGTCTCCCTCTCTCTTTGCCCCTGCCCTGTTCGTGCTTTGTCTCTCTCTCAAAATTAAAATAAACATTAAAGAAATTGTACCTTGGGGCGCCTGGATGGCTCAGTCAGTTAAGCGTCCAACTTCAGCTCAGGTCACGATCTCATGGTTCGTGGGTTCGAGCCCCACATTAGGCTCTTTGCTGACAGCTCAGAGCCTGCAGCCTGCTTCGGATTCTGTGTCTTCGTCTCTCTCTGTCTGTCAAATATAAATAAACATTAAAAAAAGTTTTTAAATTGTACCTCAAAAAAAAAGAAAGATGCAATGGCATTAAACTATGTTTTCAGTGGAATAAGGATTGAAGGGAACAACTTTTTCATGTATGATCCAAGAGGTTCATGTAAGTTCATGTGCCAGCTAAAGTTACCTCACATACCACTGATGATGTGGGTCTCATCCATTAGAAAATATCAGACCAGGGGCAAGTGCAAAGCATTCTTAGATAAGAAGCAGGCAGAGGTCGTCACCCAAGCCTCTGTATAAGAGATAAGACAGAGGACTGTGAAATGATCACCTAACACACAGGAACAATGGGGGGAAATACTAACCCAAGCGGCTTTGACCCCAACCTCCTGCTGCTTAGCTTAGCCAATTCCAATTCATTGCACCAATTGAAGGTCCAATTTAACAAAAAGATGTTTAATTCTCTGGGTCAAAGATGCCTTGGAAATTCAAACAAGGGATTGCTCATCAATATAACAATATCCATGGTAACCACAGACCATCTGCAGCACCCTCCACTGTGGGCCTCCTCTGATGGTGGGTCCATTTCCTCCCCAGGGGAGCCCTATTTATTTCTGACTGTTGTTAGGAAAGAAGTGACCGTAAACATTCTTCTGGGTCCTTCAGTCTCAAGTTCAGCATAAGGGCATCATAAGCATACTCTACAGGAGGGGATGAGTAACTGTCATCGGTGACATCACCCCCGTATTTCAGTTCCATTCAACACACACCAATGCCAGGCCAGTCCCACCTACATCCTGGAAGGACAGACATCTATTGGACATAGTGAAGGAGCCGTCTCCTGCTGAGGATTCATGATCTGAAAGTCATCTAAATAGTTCTGAACCTGTATTGATATTTAAGCCTCTGAAAAGACAGGAGAGCAGAATCAGTCGGGTCTGGGATGGAATCCTGGCTCTGCCATTTTGCAGAGAGTTGACGCTGGCCAAGTTATTTAACCTCTCTGAGCTTCAGTCCCTTCCTCTTCGAAACGGGGCTAATCACGGTATCAACTGCACAGGATCGAATGATATACAGTAAGTATGGAAAGCATGTAGCATCAGCCACAGGATAGTGTTCCCTAAACAGTATCCATGGTTACAATTTTGGGGAGAATGACACCCAACCATTTGGTTGTTCCAAACCTGACTGATCATCAGAATCATCAGGGGGAACTTGTTAAAAATAGAAATTCTCAGACTTCCATACCCTTGAACAATTCTAAATAGAATAGGTCTGGGACTAGACTCAGGAATCTATGCCTCCATTATGCGCTTTCATTGTGCCTAGCCCATAGAGGGCAGTCAACAGAGATAAGCCCCTTCCCCAGCCTGGCTATAGCAATAGCTTCCTAACCAGTTGCCTGTGTCCACGATTACCCCCGTGTCCTTGCAAGGAGCCAGTGGGATCCTTTTAAAAGGTGGGATCATGTCATATCACTGCCCCAGACCTTCAACAATTCTCCATCTCATGCAGAATAAAATCCATAGGCAAGGCCCTATATCAGTGGTCTCTGAAGCTAAGCACACATCAGAAATACCTAGTGAGGTTGTGAACAATGCCTATGCCTGACCAGACCCCAGACCGACAGAATCAGAATCTCTGGGGGTCGGGCTCAAGTAGAATTGTCAGAAAAAATATAGGATACCCAGTTACATTTCAGATACACAATGAATTTTTTTTAATTTATTTATCTTGAGAGAGAGAAAGCACCAGCAGGGCAGGGGCAGAGAGAGGAGGAGAGAAAGAGAATCCCAAGCAGGCTCCACACTGTCAGCACAGAGCCTGACTCTGGGTGAGGGCTCAATCCCACAAACCGTGAGATCATGAACTGAGCTGAAATCAAGAGTCGGACGCCTAACCAGCTGAGCCACCCAGGAGCCCCTGAATAATTTTTTAATAGAAGTATGGTTTGGGCAACAGTGGGACATACTCACACTAAAAAGTATTTATTTGTTGTGTACCTGAAATTCATATGTAACTGGGTTGTCCTATATTTCTATTTGCTCTAATCTGGTGACCCCAGCATCAGCTTTTTACAAAGCTCACGGTGATATATGGCCCTCACTGCCTCCCTACTTTCGTCTGTTCCCCCACGCCCCGCCCTCCCCCCCCACCAAGCTCTCTCCTCTGGCCTTTTCCTTGAAAGTGTCAAGCACATTCCCCCTTGAACACCTTTGCAGTTGCTGGCTTCCTCTCACTTCCAATGTCCCCAGCAAGCCTCCCTGACGACCGTGATAGCATCCCCTCCGTCAGTGCCCTTCACCCTGCTTCCCTTTTTCTTGATAACACGGCTCCCTGGCAGATTATCTATTTGTTATTCCTGTCTGTCTCGCCTCTCCCCCATAAACTAGAATGCAAACGCCATGTCTTTGCTGGAAATCCTTCGGTTCTTTCCCTGGCTGTATCTGCAATGGCTAGAACCTCACCAACTTTCAGTAAATTCTGGTTGAAGTAGGTAGTGGGTATGAGAAGGCGTCTCCTTCCAGCACAACCCCCTAAACATTCCTTTGGGAGGAGCTGATAGAGGCCGTCTTAGTAGAAAAGATGTTTACCGAGAGTAATGGCTTATTTTTTCTGAGCGTGTCTTGCGTGCTACTGTTCAAAGCACTTTCCCTTTATTTTCTTATCAAATCCTTATCGATAAATAAAATCGATATTTTATTTTATATTTTTTTAAACTGAGTTGAATCCTCAGCAGCTTTTTTTTTTTAAGTTTATTTATTTTTGAGACAGAGAGAAACAGAGCATGAATGGGGGAGGGGCAGAGAGAGAGAGGGAGACACAGAATTGGAAGCAGGCTCCAGGCTCTGAGCCATCAGCCCAGAGCCCGACGCGGGGCTCGAACTCATGGACTGCGAGATCGTGACCTGACCTGAAGTCGGATGCTTAACCGACTGAGTCACCCAGGTGCCCCTAAAATCGATATTTTAAATAAAATATCGATTAAAAAAATCCTTTATTTTCTTATCGAATCTTACAACAATCCTTGTAGATTGTGGAGGCCATAATTATCCTCAGTTTACAGATGAGGAAAGTAAATTCTTCAGTGCACAACACCAAACCTCGACACTTTCAAAAGCCTATGCCAGAGGAGTAAACATCTTTTCTCCACCTTTCCTACCTGTAGCCTTGATTATGGGTTAGGTCCTGTGTGCTGTTCCGTGGGGGTGGCTGGGGTGAGAATGGTTAAGTGGGCATGGCTGTAACTGGATCCAGTGTCCAGAGTCAAGAGTGTTCAACAAAGGGTCTCTAACAAATTAGAGACCGGGCAAAACCACTGTGTGGAGTGGTGCCTGGTCCAGCATTGTTCCACACAATCTTGCTGGAAGGGGCCACCAGACATTGAGCAAAGGGGGGGCTGCCTGAAGCTTTTCTGTTGGCGTCCGCTTCCATATGGTTATTACTATTCCATCTTGCACAAAACCCGCATGATCATGTATAAGCCCCTAAGCCCCTGAAGAGTGCACACCATTGACCCATTTGACCCTCACAAGAGCCCTGTAGGTAGGTAGAGCAGCTCTTCTTAATGATTACTGGCCAGTGGGGCAATGAGGAGCTGGAAGCATACAGCATTCCACAAGAGGCATGAGTCAACGGCTCTGCCCTGGAAGCTGGTCTCTGACCCTGTCCAGTGCCTTTTCCATTCGTGGTATTGAGCTGTCTTCACCAGGAGAAAGAGCTTTGTGGCAATTCTGGCTTTGGCTTTGGCTCCGGCACTTATTAGCTCTACAGCTTCTGCACAGCCTGGACCTGATCCTCAGTTTCCTGTCCTGTAGAATGGGTATGATGAGAATTCACAAGGTTGCCAGAGGAATAAAGAGCCATTCTTGCATTCATTAAATTCTGGACACCTACCAAGTGCCCAGCACAGTCCCCGAGGCTGGGCACACGGCAGAGGACAAGGTAGCCGAGACCCCCTACACTCAGAGTTCTTAAGTTCTAGTGGGGATGATGACAGACAGATTGTCAAATAAACAAACAGGAAAATAAATTAATCCCATACAGTGGTAAGTACTACCATTAAAAGAGAACAGAAGCGGCACCTGGTGTGTGATTCTCTGTGCTCAGAACAGTACCTGGCACACAGTAGGTGCTCAGTAAATATTTGTTCAATGACTGAATGTGGCTGGTGGTCAGGGAAGACTCACAGAACCTCCCTGAGTGGAAAGCTAGAAACAGACGCAGGAAAAGGCAGGTCTCCGGGCAGAGCGCCAGGCACATAAACCCCAAACGGAAAGACCCCGTGACTGGCCCAAACTTAGCGTTAGACAAACCGAAAGAAGAATCACACAGGCCATCGCTATGTCAATACTCTGCAAATTTCAAAGTGCTGTGTACACATGCAGCAAGGTTGTTTCTGTGGCTGGCTCCTTGATGTCACACGCTTTACTTTTGAAAATGTCCATCCAAGTGCTTTCTGGCCCTCCACTCTGGGACCAAGCCCCAGGCTAGCAGTGTCCTCAAGGTGGAACCTCGAAGGGCCTTCTCTCTGGCCCTGAGGTCCTGCTGTTTCCTGGAAGGCCAACAGACCCACACACCGCGTTTCGCGCTCGGGTTGGCCCGTCACCTCCTGACGCCGGCACCCCTGTCGTGGAGTGGCGACCAAGAGAAAAGGGCTGGGACACTTAGGAGCCTGGGTTCCGGAACGCCGACTCACACACAAGCTCGGGAAGGTCTGCGCTGGCGGCGGCACCACTCGGGCAGGAAGGGCGGGGCCGAGCGGGAGGGGTGGGGCGGGGCCGAGCGTGAAGGGGCGGGACTGCCGGGAGCTCGTTGCTGCGCCGGCCGCGGAATCGCCCGAGCGGGCGGGGCGGGGCGGGGCGGGGCCGAGCGGGCGGGGGGAACCGGAGGAGTCCTTGCCTTTGCCGCCGCTGCCGCCGCCGCCAGGTAAGTAGTACGGGTTCAAGTGGGCCGCGGGTGGAGCTCCCCCACCCCAGGGCCACTCCCCGCGGCTGCCCGCACGAGGGTTGCCTCTGCGTGGCCCGGCCGACCCGGCCCCGCGGGCCTTTGCCCTCCCCCACCCCACTCTCCGCCCTCGTGGGCGCCAGGCCTCCCGAGGAGTGGCCTCACACTGCTCCCAGCGTTGACTGCAGGTGTCCAGGCTGCCTAGTTGTTGCTTGGTTTCTTTCAGAAGGGAAAGTGCCTCTAGAAATGACGTAGGGCGACAGATGGGGAAACTGAGGCCGGGCAGAGCACTCAGGCCATTCCCTGCCTCCCGGCTCAGGGCTGTGAGCCCTTAAAGGTCGCCCAGCTCCTCCCTTGGCAAGTGAGGACGCTGCTCTGGTCCTGGGAGAGGAAGGAACTTGCCCAAGGTCACACAGGGTCGCGGGCTTTCCCTTGTCGCAAGTGGCCCCTCCACGAACCGGTGAAGAAGGCTTCCGGGCACCCCTGATGTCCTCTCTCCTTGCCCCTGCGGCTTTCTGAGCTCACAGCACACCTTCAAACTGAGAATTCCAAGGTGGGGCTGGGAATTCCTTCTGGAAAAAAGCCCCCAATTACAGATGGGCCATGTTTCTCACCCTGCCACCTGTTGACAGAGTAGGAAAGAAGGACTAGCACTACTAACTTTTGAGGGGATTTGACAGCTAGGTAAACAGGCTGCGAGAGATGACTTCCCCAAGACAGTACCCCTAGGGAGGAGAACATTTTAAAACCTGGGTTACCTGTGCCGGGCACAGAGACGGAGTAGGCGTTCACCATGTCCTTTCTCTGGAGCCACAGCTGGGAGTACAGCGGGGCTGGACTCTGGGCCTTGACCTAAGACTAGTGCCTAAACACGAAGTAGGAGTGAACGTGTTAGTTCTCTTTTCCCTGACTCAGGGTTTATTTCACTGCAGAAAATATGAAACCCCGTTAAGCTTTAGGGCTATCCATTCATTCATTGGACAGATATTAATTGAGCACCGACTGTGTGCCAGTGTGTAATGTTTAGGCACTGAAAATACAGCAGCGAACAAGGCAAGTGCTGCCCTTGGGGAGTATACTACAAAGAATGGAATAAAATCCTGCTCTTGGGGAGTGGGGGGAGGGTTGGGGAGGGCTGAGCAGAGAGGAGAGACCATTGGAATCTTACCAACTGTGAAGTATGTGAAGAGGGCAGAGAGAGACTGAACCTCAGAGCCTCAAACCCTCGTGGGCATCTATCTAGATGCTCAGCCAGCCTGAGCGTTCTCCCCAACTCCCCAGGAATTTGGTAGGGGGTGGGAAGGTCGGTGGATAGAGAGTGGTCCAGCCAACCTCAGAATCCATAAACCTGGCATTGCCACTCTATAGCTGTGATGTGACCCCCCCACCTCTGTGAGCCTGTCATTGTTATTCAGCAGGGGTCATAAAAGTGCATAGCGTTGATGATACCACGTCCGAATGCTTCTCAAATGGTAAAGCATGGTCCAAAGTGTGGCCTGTATCAGAGGCCTTGCCAAGTCAGGTGTAAGCAAAGGTGTATTTATTCAGAGGCTCCGGTGTCCCTGTTGGTAACCTGTTACTGCCCTCAGTAGAGAAATGTAAGAAAGAGGCAGAGGTGGGGGTGGCTGACTTCCAGGCGAGGAGGCTCGAGACACAGAATGTTTGCAACAGTCAGCATTTCAGCCTTTACAACCCTTGCTGTCACATTCCACACACAGGGATTGAGCGCCTTCTCTGCCAGGCACTGTTGTAGGGAGCATCAGGGAAACGACACAAAAGCCACTGCCCGGTGGAGCTTTTTCTGGAGAGACAGACCACAAACAAGTAAACCTGTAATCGATCCATTGTGCATTGGTGACAAATTTGATAAGGAAGTTACGCAGGGTCTGCTGGGAGGGAGGAGGGGTGGGGCCCCCTCTTTTGCTAAGGAGCCTGGGGGGAGAAGCACTGATGTCCTGAGCATTGTCCACTCTGACCCTGACCCTCCTAGGGGAGGAGACTGGCACTTAAGCAAGCAGCTGTTAGACCCGAAAGCAGGTGAGGGGCTGGCCAGATAAAGCCTGGGGGGCGGGGGGGTGTCCAGAGGCAGCAGGCTCCAGTTCAGCTGCACAAATCCAGGGAGGCTCATGGCAATCCCTGAGCCCCTTTGATAAAGTAGAGAAGAATCTGGAGTTTGAAGTCACACAGGCCTGTGGGGGTGCATCCAGGCATCGCTATTTGCCAGATGTGTGGCCTTCACCTCTATTGGCCTCAGTTTTCTCATATGTAAAATGGGGACAATGATAGTTTCTTCCTCATAAGGCGGTTGTGAGGCTGAATTGGGCTCATGAGAATAAGCTGGCAGGAAATCTTCGCTGATTTTAGTATTAAACTGTACTTTTGAAAAAGGACATCTTTTGGACACCGAGAGATCGGCATGAGTTGAGGCCCGAGGTGGGCATCCCAGTGTGGGCTAGAAGCCGCAGATAATGCAGTTTGGCTAAGGCCTGGCTGGAAGAAGGGGACTGGAGGAAAATGAAGATGGAAAGACAGGTTAGGTCTGTCCCAGAAGTGCCTGGGCTGGCTGCAAAGCGGGGTGCTAGCCTGTGGCCACATGGGAACTAGTGAGAGTCATCTAATTTGGTGGCTTTCAATTTGTGTTTGAAATCTTTTGGGCCACCTCAGGACATCAGCTAGACTAAAGAGAGTGGTGCAGCATCATAGCTGAGACGGCTACCTCTGGGCTAAGGCCCGGGTGCATTTAAATCCCACATTACTTGCCCGGTGACCTTAACCTTCACTTCTCACGGCCTCTCTGTCTCTCTCGTAGATTGGAGATACCTACCTTGTAGGGCTGGTTGGGAGGAAATGAAATGATGTGTGCGAGGGGGTGGCACACGGCTAGCACCGTACCGAGAATTTACTGTTACAATTCTTTAAAATTTAATTGTGGGGGCACCTGGGTGGCTCAGTCGGTTAAGCGGCCGACTTCGGCTCAGGTCATGATCTCGCGGTCCGTGAGTTCGAGCCCCGCGTCGGGCTCTGTGCTGACTGCTCAGAGCCTGGAGCCTGTTTCAGATTCTGTGTCTCCCTCCCTCTCTCTCTGACCCTCTCCCATTCATGCTCTGTTTCTCTCTGTCTCAAAAATAAATAACGTTAAAAAAAATTTAAAAAAATAAAAAATAAAATAAAATTTAATTGTGATAAAATAACATAAAACTTACCATCTTAACCACCTTTAAGCATGCAGGTCAATAGTGTTAAGTATATGCACATAGTCGTGCAACCTATCTCCAGAACTTTTCCACTTGCAAATCTGAAACTCCGGATCCATTAAACACCTGTCTAGTTCCCCTTCCCCCAGTCCCTGGCCACCATTCTGCTTTCTGTCTCTATAATTTGGACTACTCTAGGTACCTCACATTAGTGAAATCATGCAGTATTTGTCTTTCTGTGACTGGCTTATTTCACTTAGCATAATGGCCTCAAGGTTCATCCATGTTGTAATATGCCAGGATTTCCTTCCTTTTTGAAGGCTGAGTAATATTCCACGGGATCGATTCCTTTCTTACTGTTCGTCCATTCATCCATTGGCGGACTCTTGGGTTACATGCACCTTTTATTTAGCTGCTATGAACGTGGGTGTGCAGATGTCTCTGACACCTTGCTTTCACTTCTTTTGAGTGGAAAATACCCAAAGGTGGTATCGTGGATTATTTTACTGTTATAATTTGAAGGTGGGGCATTGAAGGTCCCCACCGTATCTCCCCTCGCCCACCGGACCAGGAGAAGTCCCTGGGGCCCTGTGGGGCCGTTTGAGAACCAGTGGATCGTGTGGATCATTACAAGCTTTGCCTCCCCACCCCCACCTCCTTCCTCGGCAAATGTGCCTCACGTTATATTCTAGTTACTCCCAAGCAGAGACCACCATTCATTCAACAAATGTTCGTAAGTGCCTACCGTGCTTACGTAAGGGCAGGAAGAGATAGACACTGAGCCGTAAGTGTAAACCGGAAAATGATCTATTAGGTCAGACGGTGATTCGTGCTGTGGACCAAGTGCAGGCGCCAGGTAAAGAGGATTGGGATGGAAGGCAGGGACAGGGTGGTCTCACCGAACCGTGAGATTTGAACAGAGACAGGAGGGAGGCGAGAGAGCTGGCCATGCGTTTGTCTGCAGGAACAGCATTCCGGGCAGAGGGAACAGGCAAGTGCAAAGGCCTTGAGATGAGAGCGTGCCTGGTGGGCTCCAGGAGCGGCAAGGAGGATGGTGTGGCCGGAGCAGAGCTAGTGACGGGAGAGGGGGCGGAGGGCAGAGAGGCCAGGGGCCAGGTTGCATATGGACCAGGCACCACTGGAAGAACTGTCGAGCATGGAAAGGGGATTAGTAGAGGTTTGGAGCAGAGAAGGGACATGAGCTGACTTCAGGGGGAGACGGAGCTCACTGGCCACTGCGTGGTGGACAGCCAGGGGGGAGAGCAGACGGAGCAGGAAACCGGTGGGGAGACTCCCGCTGGGATCCACCTGAGATAATCTCGGCTTGTACCTGGGTGCTAGTCGGGGAGGAATGGGGCGACCACAACGTGGACGAGATGTCATACAACCTGAGTATCTACCCCAGGGGCACGCTGTCACCCTACTCCACCACCTACTATCCTCCAGGCTGCTGAGGTGAGATGGGATAGGAACTTTCCCTCTGGGCCAACATCTCTTTTTTCTTCCGGTCTGTAGTGGAATTGTCTGAAACCCTCTGGGTTCTTCTGTTGCCATGGAGACCTCCTGAGATGCTACATCTGCCACTGGCTTCCCATGTAAGTTCCAGATAGAGGTATAGAATGAATGGGTTTCTCTCCTAAAATGCTGGAGGGGATTGGGAGATGGGGAATGAACTGGAACTGTCTAGAATCCTCCCTTCTAGGATGATCCCAAGGGTGTGGGGGGGGGTATGGGTGTGTGTGGGCATGAGCTCAGAACTACCATCTTTAGAGTTTCTGGCCTAAAAACGGTGCTGTGTCTCTATTTGTTGTGAAGAATTTCTTCGGTCACATGCTTTTCTTCCTCCTTGGCTTCAACACAGTTCATTCCCCAGCCCTCCCGTAATATTGTAGTTATCCCACTAGTGATGCTTATTTTATTGTACTTCAGTCTCATTCATAAAAACTCAACTGTAACCAGTTAACCAGAAAAAGAAGGAAAGAGAGAGAAAGAGAACACTTTCCCCGCCCTCTCCACACACATACATTCACATCAAATTTGACCTTGGTGTTCACTGGCTGCTCCAAGGGGGGAAAAAAGTACATAATGGGCTGGCTTGTAAGAAAAACACAAGAAATTCATCCTTGCATGTGATCTTCTAAAGAAAGGCTCAGGTCATGGAGTTTTAAGGGTGATTTAAAGGACATCCAAGGATAACATTGATCATACTGGTTTTCTCCTCGGTGCTGACTTTGGAGGTTTTCATCCCCCCCAAGGAGAAATCCCGCTGTGTTGTTTATGGTGTTAGTTAACGATTATCGGTTGAGTGCCTACTGTGGGTGCATGCAGAGCCGAGGACAGATGTGGAGTGGCTCTCTGCCCTCACTACTGACAAAAATAGCTCAACCAGTTTTTGGTTTTGGTTTTGTTTTTTTTTTCGGTGGTAGGTAATGTAGCTGGCTAGATAAAACTCATAGTCACAGACCATCATGACAAGGCCCGCTCTGGCATGCCTGTCCGTCCTGGGCCTGGGCTGTGCAGGCTAGCCATGGCTGAGTGTTCACCCCGTTCATTCTCACTATGTATATGTTCTTTCCCTGCCAGTTGGTCAAGTGCAGGTCAAGTGCAGGCCTTTCTCAGAGTTCTTGGTATCTCCACAGTACCTGGACTAGAAGCTACTCTGTCCATCGGTGACCTCCAAGGCCGTGGGTGCTGCTGGACCAGCTGTGTGCACACTAGGTGGCCCCAGGGCATGGAGTCACCACTGGCCCCGACCAGCAAGGTCTTTTTCTCACTGCAGGAATCCAGCTCTCCCTCTCGAAATCGGTTTAGCTTCTCAGACATACTTGGGCATCTCAGCTCAACTTGGACCGGAGCCTGATGCTAAATCAGACCAAGGGGGAGAGTCCCCTGTGAGGACCAGTGTATACAGTTCAAGGGTACATCTCCCAGCCCCACCACACTCCCTCAGTGAGCTGGGGAGCTGCCACCACACTCCCTCAGCTGGCATAGTTGGGGGACCCAACCCATGCAAGTGGACAGTCCGTAGGGTTGGGACCAGGGGCTCCTCCATCACAACAAACTGGGTAGGTGTGTCACACTACCCCCTGTCCATCTTGTTGATTACAAGACCTGTTTATTGGTCAACGGAATGGGACTTAACTGGGACCTCAGCCCCGTGGGCTTGGTGGGCCACATGAGACCAGGGCTTTCTGAGATAAAGCACTCCTTTTCTGGGGCAAGAGCAGCGTTGTTTTTAATTAAAAAATTTTTCGGGGGCACCTGGGTGGCTCAGTTGGTGAAGCCTCTGACCTCGGCTCAGGTCATGATCTCACCGCGTGTGAGTTCGAGCCCTGCATCGGGCTCTGTCTTGACAGCTCAGAGCCTGGAGCCTGCTTTGGATTTTCTCTCTCTCTCTCTCTCTCTCTCTCTCTCTCTCTCTCTCTGCCTCTCCTCCTCTCACACTCTCTCTCTGGCTCTCAAAAAAATGAATAAATGTAATAAATGTTAAAAAAAAAATTTGCTTTTCTTTTCAGGGCTCCTGAGTGGCTCTGTTGGTTAAGCATCTAACTCTTGATTTCAGCTTAGGTTAAGATCTCACGGTCGTGAGATCGAGCCCCATGTCGGGCTCAGTGCGAAATGTGCTTGGAATTTTCTCTCTCCCTCTCCCTCTGCCCCTCCCCAACTTGCATACACACTCTCTCGCTCTCTCTCAGAATAAATAAATAAACTTAAAAATACAAATATTGTTTTCTTTATGAAAGCATCAATATGCTCAGGACAGAAAATGTCAAAAATACGGAAAAATAGAACAAAACCCAATAAGTTCTAGTCCCACAACCCTGCCACCAAGAGATAGTGACCTGACAGCAAGGAGCCTGACGTGGGGCTCGATCTCATGAAAGGCAAGAGCAGAAAACAAGAGCTGGATGCTTAACTGACTGAGCCACCCAGGCGCCCCTCCTAGTGATCTTTTTGTTCTGTGAAACTGTTTTAAAAAACATACCTGGAAGGTCGCGGGGGGTGGCTCAGTCGGTTAAGCAGCCAACTTTGGCTCGAGTCGTGATCTCATGATTCATGGGTTCAAGCCCTGCATCAGGCAGGCTCTGTGCTGACAGCTCAGAGCCTGGAGCCTGCTTCGGATTCTGGGTCTCCCTGTCTCTCTGCCCCTCCCCTGCTCGTGCTCGCTCTCTCTCTCTCTCTCTCTCTCTCTCTGTCTCTTCAAAAATTGTTAAGAAACAAAAAACACACCTGGAATCATTTTGTATATCCAGTGATATACTGTTAACCACCTCTTTGGAAAATAAAATCCATCATTTGTAGCATCTGCCAATTTCTGTAGTAGAAATACTCCCACTGTGGCCCATCTCAGGCTGCCAGTGTCCTGTTGAATCAGCTCTCCCCAGCCAGTATGAATGAGCCTGTGTCAGCAACCCATGTTATAAGTTAAAATCACGTCCTGGGGTGCCTGGGTGGCTCAGTCGGTTGAGCGTCCGACTTCGGCTCGGGTCATGATCTCGTGGTTTGTGAGCTCGAGCCCCATGTCGGGCTCTGTGCTGACAGCTCGGAGCCTGGAGCCTGCTTCGGATTCTGGGTCTCCCTCTCTCTCTGCCCCTAACCCGCTCGCATTCTGTCTCTGTCTCTCTCAGAAATAAATAAACATTAAAAAAATAGAAAATAAAAATAAATAAAATCATGTCCTTTTTTTTGGATCATAAAATCAACACATTACTGAAAATTCACAAAACATAATTAATAAAGAAAAACAATTAAGATGATCCAGAATCCAAGAGCCCCCTGCTTCGATTAGAGACAGCCACTGTTGCCATCCTGATAGGAGTCCTAACAGTCTCCACTCTCTGGGCAGGTACATATACTAGATATGCATTTCTTCAGAATGCAAAAGCAACACATATGTATAGCAGAAAAGCCTCAGCTATCTCACCTTTCATGGAGAATTTGAGAGACTATTTCTCCAGCCATTTTGTCTCCTCTGCATTTTTTAACATGGTTGGACTCATAGCTTGAGTCTCGTAGTTTGTAGGCATGGTGAAGGCACTTTGCCATGCCCCATAGGAAGGGCATCTCCAGGAGAAGGACGTTATCCCTGATAATTCCTTAAAAAGGATTAAAGAGGTGGGGCGCCTGAGTGGCTCAGTCCATTAAGCATCCAACTCTTGATTTCAGCTCAGGGCATGATCTCATGGTTCCTGAGTTCGAGCCCCACCTTGGGCTCTGTGCTGACAGTGCAGAGCCTGCTTGAGATTCTCTCTCCCCTCTCTCTCTGCCTCTGCCCTGCTCACTCTCTCGCTCTCTCTCCCCCAAAATAAATAAATAAACTTAAAATTTGTTTAAGGATTAAAGAGGCAGAAAATCATACTCTGGTTCTTTGGCATGGAAAATGGCCAGTAGGAGGAAGTGCGGATTATCTGAGGTTGTGGGGAACCCTGGGTAATTCCAGATGCTTGCTTGGCCCCCTGTCCCATCTCCCCTGCTCATCTGATGCTCCAGCAAAGTATAAGAACAGGAGCACCTTTGGGGAGAGAATTAGCAGGAAAATACGGCTCTTGCTTAAGCCTAAAAGCTAGTTCATTCATTCATTCCTGCAACAGACATTTTCTGAGCACTCCCTCCGTGGCCGGTATGTGCTCAGGGCACAAGGTACAGCTATGAAGGAGATCTGGTGCCTGCCAGCTACTTCCAGGCTAATCGTGGAGCTGGGCGCTGCGACCACATCTCAAGTTAGGAGAAGTCAGAACAGGGATATTAAATGAGACAACAAATGCACAAGCCCAGGGGAAATGCCAGGGCTGTGCTCAGTGATGGCCGCTGCCTGCCGTCCAGCAGAGAAAAGTATCCCAGGTAGGGGAACCTACTGGGGCGAAGGCCCAGAGGACAAAGCATTAGCTAACAGATGCCTCTTTCTCTCTCCTCCTCCTCCAGATCCCACACCCTATGGACCCACAGGCTGGTTTTTCTGGTTTGCTCCCCCCAGGGCAATTTGCATATTTCTCCAAGAACCTTCAGGAAGCTGAGCAGCCTGTTTCCAGACTTGGAGAGAGGAGAGGCCAGGGGAAGCCAGCAACTGTTTTCTGAAATCTGGGTACGTGTTATTTAAGGTTTCTTTTTCCTCAAACCCTCACCATTATTTAAAATTGTCTTATTGTAAATATGAGTTTACTTACTGTCTGTCTCCTTCCCTGGAATATGCCTCCATGATGGAGGGCTGTTGTCTGTCTGTCTTAGTCTCCGCTGTTCCCGTAGCGTGTAGGATGATGCCTTCCACGTAATAGGTGCCGATATGTATTTATTAAATTAATTGCTTCTTGACCTTTTGGCCAAGATCAAACGTATATTTATTAAATGAACTAGTTTTGGGTGCCTGTGTGGCTCATTTGGTTAAGCATCTGACTCTTAATTTCAGCTCAGGTCATGATCTCACGGTTCATGGGTTCGAGCCCTGTATCAGGCTCTGCACTGACATTGCGGAGTCTGCTTGGGATTCTCTCTCTCTCTCTCTCTCTCTCTCTCTCTCCCTCTGTCTCTGCCATTCTCTCTCTCTCTCTCTCTCTCTCTCACACACACACACACACAAAAGTAAATAAATAAAAGAATGAACTAGTTAATTTGGGGTAAGGTGAACATTTGCTTTTAATTTACTTGGAACTTAAGGTTTTTGCCACGCTATAGAGACATCCCACTGCTTTTTAAAAAGTTCTTTATCTTAAAATAATTATACTCTCACAGGCAAAATATTAGTACCAAGACATCCACCCATACCCTAACTCAGCTCCCCGCCCCCACGGCCACTGCCTTCACAATGAAGTCTGACCCAGCATCTTTTTGGTTCTTCAAAAGCATCTTCCCTCTGGGGGCGCCTGGGTGGCTCAGTCGGTAAGCATCCGACTTCAGCTCAGGTCATGATCTTGCGGTTCATGAGTTCGAGCCCCTCGTCGGGCTCTGTGCAGACAGCTCAGAGCCTGGAGCCTGCTTCTGTCTCTGTGTCTCCCTCTCTCTCTGCTGCTCCCCCACTCACACTCTGTCTCTCTCTCTCTCAAAAAATAAATAAACATTAAAAGAAAAAAAAAATTTTAAAGCATCTTCTCTCTTGTACCTCTGGGCCTTGACATGTGCTGTCCCCTGTGCCCAGAACATGCTCTTGCTGTCGACCTCACCCCTGTCTGACCGCTACCTTCTCTCGGAAGCCGGTTCTGGGTGGCAGGCCCCTGTTTGTATCCCTCCACCCGTGTTGCCCTTACGTTTATCCTGCTGGTTTGTCATCGTCTTTTTACTCGTCTGTCTCTACCACCGCACGGCTTCCTTTACGGAATACCCTCTCCTGTCCACCTGCCCGGCTGTCGCCCTTGCTTCCTGCAGGCCTCCGCTAGAGCGGTCCCTTTCAACTGCACACCGTCATCACCCCCTCTTGCCACATCACTTCACATCCCCCTCATCCGAATGCTTCTTTCCCGATGATCCCTTCATGGATCCGACCGTCAGACCTGACTGTGACTCTGGTTCTGCCACTTACCAGCCACATGATCTTGGGCAAGTTACTTAGATTATTATTATATATTGCTGTATTGCTGCCTGTGTCCCACCAGAACGCAAGCAGGGAATTTGTCAGTTTGTCATCTGATCTGTCCCAAGGCCCAGACCAGGGTGTCACACATCACGTTCCCTTCTTCATTCACCCAGCACATATTTATCGAATGCCTGCAATATTCCACAGCCTGTTCAGAGAGCTAGAAGCATGGCAGTAAAAAAGAAACAAAAAACAAAAAACAAAACAACCAGGGGCCTCCCTCAAGCTTATGTTCTGTTGGTATACATGGGTAAATAAATAATTTGCATGTATATTATTTAAGATGGGAGTAAGTATAAAACTAGAACAGGGTGCTAGGGTAGAAGGGCAGGAGTACTTGAGCCTGAGAGGTCAGGGAGGGCCTCTCAGAGGAGGTGACATTCAGGCTGAGGCAGAATGATGTGAAGGTCAGAGGAAGAGTGTCCCAGGCAGGGGAACGGCAGGTGTAAAGGCCTGGAGGGGGGACCAGCTTGCATATTTGCAAGCACATCGATGGCCAGCCAATGTGGCCGTAGGGTAGTGAGCAGGCCGGGTTGGGGGGGCGTGAGATGAGTCCAGGGCCAGGCAAGGGCCATCCTAAGGGGATTAGTGTGCGTCCTGGTGTGAGGGGACGCCTTTGGAGACTTTTAAGCGGGCAAGTGACATGATTGGTATATATGACAAAAGGGCCACTACAGCTGCTGTGTAGAGAAGGGATTATAGGACATCAAGAGTGTATCTTGTTGAATGAATGAGGCAGTTTGACCTGATCTGAGCTTTTTTGTGCCCCAAGCTCATCCCCTCTCCCCTGTGGATAGAGACAGGCCAGCTCGTGCTTCTCTGACTGGAAGGCTATTTATTCTTGAACTGAGAACTAACATGGGGCCCTCCAAGTACCAGCCCGATAAAATACCATCTTGGGCTCTTCTGGGTGAGAGGCACAATTACCACGACCTCTGAATGGAGTGGATTAAATCACTAAGCCTGCCACATCATGGCTGGGTGCTGCCCTTACCCCTTCGTTTGTAACTTGTCCCCTTTGTCCACCACCACGGTCTGGGCTGATCCTGTGAGCCAGGGAGATCTGCTGCGAACCTCAAACTTGGGTTTCTGGAGCAACCATTGGAGGCCAGTCTTGCTGGGTGACACTGGCCATGGTCTTAACCTCTCTGGACCTCGGTTCCTTCATCTGAAACAAGGGAAGAAGGATCCCTGTCCATACATAGAGGAAAGAACCCAGGGTTTGGAGCCGGAAGTCTGGTGTGACTTTCGTTACTTAGTTACTGTGTAATTTTGGGAAAAGCCCTTGGCCTCTCTGAGCCTGTTTCTCAGCTACAGGAGGGAATCCTAATAGCTCATGTCCTTCTTAACCGTACGTAGTAGTTGTGAGATTTAAGTGCATTGTAAAGTGTTTTGCAAACTGTTATGTTTCTACACAAGTTGACTTGTTGCTTCAGGGTTACTTTGAAAAACTAACGAAATATTTAGTTTCACAGACTTTAATATTTAATATTGCACGGACTTTTAATAACTCCTCTGTAGAGATAATATTTTGAGGATAAAATTGTTTTTTAAGTTCATTTATTTATTTTGAGAGAGAGCGCGCGCACACAAATGGGGAAGGGGCAGAGAAAGAGGGAGAGAGAGAGCAGAGCCCGAGGTGGGTCTTGAACTTACGAACCGCGAGATCATGACCTGAGCCGAAGTCGGACACTTAACCGACTAAGCCACTCAGGCACCCCTGAGGATAAACATTTTTATTGCTCAGCTGGAGAAGAATGCATTTATGGGCCAAAGGCAGTGCTGAGTGTGGGTATGAGACTTGATATCTCTTGGCAGTTGTGATGAGTATTTAAACAGAGGTAGTGGCCAAGAGCTCTGGCTTTGGGCTCCAGTCTGCAATTTACTGGCTGGGTGACCCGGACTCATTTACTTCTCCTCTGAGCCTGGACATTATGGTGATGCCTGGGCTCATAGAGTTAGCCAAGACTGAACATGTTAACGTTGCAGCCCCAGGGCCTGGCCCCCAGCAACAGGCACGTAATGTTAGCTCTTGTCGTTATCTATACACCTTGCTGTGTGCTGAGCATTTCAGTGATTTCTTTGTTGACTTTTTTAATGCATTTATTTTCTTAACAGACATCTATGTGGCACGGGCCCTTTGGCAGGCTTTGTGCTAAGTGCTTTACAAATACTAACCTACATGGCTATGTCATTTACTGCTAACCCAGTTCCTCCAGGCAGATAATGTTATAGTCCCATCGGCAGGTGAAGAAATGTGAGTGCAGAGAGGTTGAGCTGCCCAGGGCTCCGTATCTATCAGATGGAGGTGCTTGGATTCGTGCCCAGGTTTGTCTGGTTCTGAGCCTGCATTCATATCCACAGTGCCCTGTGGTCGAGGCGGGTTCCCTTCCTGGTATCCACTCCCAGGACCCCTCCTGCCCCTTGAATGCCTGGCTTGGCTTGGTTTGTTCCCTCCCCTGCCTTCTCTGCTTCACCTTCTGCCCCTGGGAAGGAAGGAAAGAATAAAAGGAGGGGAGAAAGGAGACCTCCTCCCCTCCCTTCTTTCCTTCCTTTCATTAAAGCATAACATACACAGAGTGCACAAATCTTAAGCATACAGCTTGATAAGTTTTTAAACGTATTTATACACATGTAATCAGCACTGGGTGATAGAGAAGATTTCCATCACCCAGAAGCCTCACTGTGCCCCTTCTGAGCCAATACTTATGGCTTGCCATGGGCAACCTCTCTTCTGTCTTCTTTTACCTTAGACTGGGAAGGTATGGAATGAACTCAGTTCCGCAGATAAGTGTATCTGTTTATCATTGTGTCTGTGAGGCTCACTCCTATTGTTGTGGTTAGCCAGGCTTCATTCTTTTTCATTGTTTTGTAATATTCCATGCTACAAATATGGCAAAGTTACCCATTCCGCTGTGGACAAACATGTGGCTTGCTTCCAGCTTGCAACTATTCTGAATGAAGCTTCTATGAGCATTCATGTACATGCCCCGTGGTGGACAAAAGCCCTCATTTCTCAGGAGTAGAATTGCTGGGGTACAGAATTGCGTATAAAACACGTTTAGCTTTAATGATAAAGTCAAACCAGTTTCCAGAAGGTTGTACCATGAATACTCTCATCAGCCGTGTGTCCAAGTTCTGTGTGTCCCTTATCCTCACCGACACTTAGGATTGTCAGGCTTTTAATTTTGGCCATTCTGATGAGTAAGTAGCAGTATCTTGGAGTTTTAATTTTATTTCTCTGATGACTAATGGTGTTGAACACCTCTTCATGTACTTATTGGCCATTGGATATCTTTTTATGAAGTGCCTGTTCAAGTCTTTTGCCAGTTTTTAAATTTGCCTCATTTCTATTTCACCATGACTTATAAGAATCGTTTATATACTATGGATACAAATCCTTTGTTGATACACATACTGAAAATATCTTCCCCCAGTCCATGGTGTGTGTTTTCACTCTCTCGAAGATGATGAAGGCCTATTTATCAGTCTTTTCTTTCATGATTGGTAGTTATTGTGTCCATTTGAGTAACTTTGGCCTAACCCCTCACCCCCGTTTGCGTTTTTCACTGAGATTTTTTTTTTTTTTTTCCTGCAGGGCTGGAAATGGCCACGTGCAACAGTTCAAGTGAGGGGCTGCCTCCGGTGGCCGAGCCAGCCGTGGAGGGGGAGCCTCATCTGCCCGTGGGCCGGGAGCTGGCTGAGGCCAACCGCTTTGCCTATGCCGCCCTCTGTGGCATCTCCCTGTCCCAGCTATTTCCAGAACCTGAGCAAAGGTGAGTGCCTTTGTCCTTACAGAGGAAATGTCATGCTTCCTTGGGGAGGCAGTTACTGACAGCCAAGCCACCTGCCGGGTATTACTGGCAAAGAGGAGAAAGTCATTGCCCTTGCCTTGAAGGAGCTCACAGTCTAGAGGATTAGATAGCCTTCCTTCAGTACTCACTCATTCATACCTTCACCAGGCATTTTCTGGGCACCTACTTTGTGCCAGGCATGATTTGGAGTACATGGAAGGAATACGCAAATGAGATGGACAAGGCCAATGCTGTCCCTGCCCATAAACGGGACACAGCCTAATGGAGAAAAGATGCTTATTCATGCATGCAGTATGCCTTCGTCGAGCACCTACTCTGTGCTGGGTGTCGTGCTAGGCCCTGTGGAGAAAACAAGCAAGGCCTGGCTCCTATCCTCTAGGGGCTTATGGTCTGGGATGGGGGAAGGCACCCAATAACTGACTACCATTATACTAGACAGATGGGGTAAGTGCCCGGGTGAGTTCAAACCAGGTGTCATAGGAACAAAAGATTGATGGGTTTAATGACAACATTAGTATCTGTTGTTGCTGGCATCTAGGACAGGTGTGTTTCAATCACACATTTGGAGTCAGAATAGCAGAGCTGTGAAAAGCCTCCAAGCCTTTGAGGGTTCTTGGGGAAGAGAGTTTAGAGGCAAGACGAGGGGGCGTAGGGAGGCAGACGGAGTGGTCCAGGGCCTGGAGCCTGCTTTGGATTCTGTGTCTCCCCAGGGCTGTGACCAGGGGGTAGGCGTGGGGGGGGGGGGGCGCACAGGTAAGACTTTCCTTGGGGAGAATGGAGTTGACTCAGGGACAGGTTGGATGCTGTGGATGGGGCAGGGGGAGGAGCTGTCTATGGCCCCAAAGTTCGAGGTGGAGGGTGGGGCTAGACGGACAGAAATACCATCACCGAGAGTGGAAGCGACAGATGAGGGCAGGAAATGACAGGAGATTTTTTGCATCTATAGTATTTTCAGGACTTCCTCCCCAAAGGTCCCCCGTGAGTAAACTTCCCCATGCTTTAGGTCTTAGCTGGGTTTTTATTTGTTTTGTTTGTTTTTTATCTTCATCCGTCCCGCTGAATACTTGAGCACAGCCCTCTACTTGGGGGGCACCTCTGGGACCCTCCCCACACCCTAGACCAGGGTATTTCTCCAGCCACATGTTCAGCGACCCAGCCCTGCGACCACCACGCTCTTCCCATACCCACCACCCCTCCAGTTTGGGCTCTTGGAGGGCGGGGGCTGCCCGGTTCACCTGTAAGTCCCCAGAGCCTCCCGTACAGCTTGGTGTAGCTGACAAGCCAGTACATAGTGGGTAGAACTTTGTGTACTTTGTTCACATCAGCAGATGTTCATGGGGCGCCCGGGTGGCTCAGTCAGTTAAGCATCCAACTTTGGCTTAGATCAGGATCTCTCAGTTCGTGAGTTCAAGCCCCGTATCGGGCTCTGTGCTGACAGCTCAGAGCCTGGAGCCTGCTTCGGACTCTGTGTCTCCTCTCTCTGCCCCCTCCTGCTCGTGCTCTGTCTCTTTCTCTCTCAAAAATAAATAAACACTTAAAAGAAAAAGTTAGGGGCGCCTAGGTGGTTCAGTCGACTGAGCATCCGACTTCAGCTCAGGTCATGATCTCATGGTTCGTGGGCTCAAGCCCCACATTGGGCTCTTTGCTGACCGCTCAGAGCCTGGAGCCTGATTCCGATTCTGTCTCCTTCTCTCTTTGCCCCTCCCCTGCTTATACTCTGTCTCTCTCTCTCTCTCAAAAATGAATAAACATTAAAAAAAAATTTTTAATAAAAAAATAAAATAATGTTTAAAAATTTTTAAAAATTAAAAAAATTTTTAATTAAAAAGACATTTGTTTTAAAATTTTTACAAACCCCACAAATGTTCATGAGCCTGCACTGTGTGCCAGGCCTGTGCTGGGCCCCCCCTAGGATGGCACATGGAGAAGTGAGTTATCCTGTGTGCCCCCAGCCCCCCAAACACACACACATCCAGGTACCACTTTAAGCACACATGCTCTTGCCTGGCCAGAAGCACTTGCCCTGGGGTATTTCCTTTCTGAAAGTTTACAATCCAGTCGTCAGTTCATTCCACGAGATCTCTGTTTTCTTAGGCCTAAAACACATTTCATTTTTTTTTTTTTTTTAACATTTTATTTATTTTTGAGACTGGGAGAGACAGAGCATGAACGGGGGAGGGTCAGAGAGAGAGGGAGACACAGACTGAAACACGCTCCAGGCTCTGAGCTGTCAGCACAGAGCCCGACGCGGGGCTCGAACTCACGGACCGTGAGATCATGACCTGAGCCGAAGTCGGACGCTTAACCGACTGAGCCACCCAGGCGCCCCTAAAACACATTTTAAAAATGACTTCAGTCATTTTACAACCCAGATATACTTGTTGATTTCAGTAATCTTTTTCCTTTTAATTTTATTTATTTATTTTGAGTGAGAGAGAGAGAGAGAGCACCCAAGCAGGTGAGGGGCAGACAGAAGGAGAGACAGAATCTCAGGCAGGCTCTGAGCCATCAGCACAGAGCCCCACTCGGGGCTTGAGCTCAGGAATCATGAGATCATGACTTGAGCCGAGATCAAAAGTCAGGTGCCCAACCAACTGAGCCACCCGAGGTGCCCCAGTTTCAGTAATCTTTAGAAAAACACTCTGGATTTTTTTGTCACGTGGGACATAAAAGCAAGCCTTTTTAATGTATTTATTATCTGAGCCATAAACATCACAGATAATATTCCCTAAAATTAACTCTGTTTATTAAGCATGGAGAAATTAATGGGGTAGAGTAGGGAACTACAAACGTTTTCTGTAGAGGACCAGGTATTTTAAGCTTGCGAGCCACGTAGCTGCTGTGGCCGTCACTCAATTTTGCTGCCATAGCCTGGTAGGAGCCAGGAACAACATGTAAAGGATAAGTGTGGCTGTGTTCCAGTAAAACTTCATTTACAAGAGCAGGGCCAGCTTTGGCCCACGTGGGTAGTTTGCCGGCCCCTGGTGCTGGAGCTTTGGACTCATCGTGAGAAACGCTGGATTCCTGTTGAGGCTTTGTCTCGATATGGCATTGAACCTCTGCAGCCCACGTGCTCCATCCGTGGGGAAGGGGGGGAGGGGGTGGTGCAGGATGCAAGGGGACGTTTGATGCACCTGCCCAGCCAGTGCCCAGAGCTTGGTGAGTGCCCGGGAATATAATCCCTGGAGAGGGGCAGTCTCTGCGGTGGTTAAACACGGCCCCTGGTGTCATGGAGATGGGGGGTTTGAACTCTAGAGCTGTCATGTCACCTCTCTGGGTCTAGGTTTCCTGATCTCTGGACTGGAGTAAAAATAACACGTCCGTCCCTGGAAGGGGTATGGCGAGAAGTAAATGAGTCGGTGTGTAGAAGGTGCTTACCTAGCGCAGGGACTGACAGATAGTTGCTCTGTGATTGTCTTTTGTGATCACGGTTGCTGCTGATATCACACATTTCGATAAACCAACAACCACATTAGAAGCGATTACCAAAACCCCGCTGATCTAAACGCTGTTTGTTGTTTAATCAATGGCTGTGCTGCCGCTTTACGACCATATTTATTCATTTGTTCCTTTAAAGAAACACACGCATAGCGCTTTATACAGGCCAGCTCTTGTTCTGAGCACAAGGCCATATGTTAACTTACTTAATCCGGCTGGCCACCCTGTGAAATGGGTTTCGTCATTATCGCCACCATTCTATAGACCAAGAAACTGAGGCACACGGAGGTTGAGTAACTGGTCCAAGATGACACAGCCAGTGACAGAGCTGAGATTTGAACCAGAGGCTGTGCTCTCTACGCCTCCACTCTTATTAGGAGATGCTTGTCTATATCCAAGACTTTCTTGTTGGACACAGGGCCAGGCCCTGCTTAGTTTACTCCGAAGGAATGTTTAGTTCACTACGTCGTTTCCTGCCTCCATACACACCCATGTAACCACCCCCGGGGTTATCCCAGTAGATTGCAGTGGGGTAAATTGTAATTGTAGTAGCAATAGCTAGCATTTATTGAAGGGTTATCAGGTGCCAGGCCCTATTACGATGTCACTTAATCTTTCTATCCAATCTCTGAGGCACATCCGCATTTTATAGCAGAGGAAAATGAAGCTAAGAGAAGTGAAGTAAGGACATGAACCCAGCCGCTGAGGGAGCCAGGACTCCCTGGGCACCGGGCTTCAGAGCCTGACTCTGAAACCTATTCTCCGCTGCCTCCCTTGGCCACATTATAACCAAAGCAGTGAGGCCAGCTGACATGACTTGAGGATCTCCTACATTCCAGGCCCTGCTCTGGATGCTTCGTTATGTATCATCTCATTGAGTCCTCAAACAACTTAATGAAGTTGGTCTCAGGGCGCCTGGATGGCTCAGTCGGTTGAGCGTCCGACTTCGGCTCAAGTCATGATCTCTCAGTCCATGAGTTCAAGCCCCCCGTCAGGCTCCGTGCTGACAGCTCAGAGCCTGGAGCCTGCTTTGGATTCTGGGTCTCCCTCTCTCTCTGCCCCTCCCCCACACACTCTCTTTCTCTCTCTCTCTCTCTCTCTCTCTCACACACACACACACACACACACACACAAAATAAATAAACATTAAACACATTTGAAGTTGGTCTCTTAAGCCCATTTGCAGATAGGGAAACTGGGACAAGAGGAGGTCAGTTTACTTGGCACGGTGCCACATTACCCAGATGTCCCTTCGGGAATGGCCTCCTCTCGCCACTGCTGAGACAGGGCTGCCCGCACGGCCGGGGCTGCCTCGGCTGAGGAGAGCCGTCTTGCCCACGCTTCTGCCCCCTTCCTGGGCAGCCCTCTTCCAGTGATGGCCTGATGGGGCGGGCGTGGAAAGGCCCCACTGGGGGCAGCCCTGAAGGGTCTCCTATCTCCCTGCAGGGTTGGCTGAGGCTTCTGGTGAGGCTGCAGTGCAGCTCGGCCTGGCGGCCAGTCTTGCTTCCTGGAGACTGAACCATTAACACTGTCAGGCCAGGGTTGTAGCTGGCCCGCAGAGACCTCTCCACTGGGCTTGGGCACTGGCGGCTCTAGGGAGGGGGTGGGTGGGCTGCCTGGGATCCATGGGGCCCACCCCCGAGGTTGCCCACACCACCAGGGAGCTCAATTTGTTTTGGGGAGACCTGATTCCACCCTGGCCCCATCAGAACCCAGGGTGCAGAAGCCAGCATGAGGAGCCCCAGGGTAGTGTGGTCAAGGCAGGCTGGGACGTGGGTTTGCAGAGAGACTTGGCCTCGAGGCCTCAGCCTTTTTTTTCTGGACTGGTGGACTCACCTCCTAATTGACCCCCTGCTCCGGGGGCCCCCCATCCCCCCACCTAGTTCACCACGGTCACTGCGAGGAACGTTGGTGGCTTTGAAGCAAAGCCTGATGTGGACTCTGTCCCAGTCTCCCAAACGCTGTGTGCCTCCCACAGCTCAGGGGTCCCTTTCCTCCTGGAGTCCTCCAGGGGCCCATCACCTGCCCAGGGACTCCTGTGGGACTAAAGCAAACGACGGCCATGGGCACCGTGGGGGGAAAGACCCTTCCTGTGCGCTTACCTGCTCCTGCAGTGGCCGACTTCTTTCCTGAAAGCATGTCCTCAGTGACTTCCGACAGCAGCAAATCAAATCACCTGTAGGATGCCTTTTCTAGCAGCTTCTAGCAGCTGCCCCTCACCTCTGCAGGTGGGTCTGGGCACTGCCTCTCTGGACACATGGGGCTCCATTCCTGCCTCTGGCCTGGCCTGTGGCAGGGCACGAGGGTGTGTGAGTCACGTACGTGTCTGTGAGCTTCTCCCCTGAGGCGGGGGTGCCTTGTTCCTCTGATTCCTCAATCCCCCGGCACAGGCCGGGCGCAGGGCACCGGTCAGTAACTGCTCATTACCCTCCTTCCTGTGGCTCATCAGCTGCTTTGGTGAAAGTTCTGGTGGGGGAAGAAGCTAAGATCCACATCCTGAAATTAAGTTTCTGGCTCTCTGTCTCCTTCCGTGGGTCACGGTCACCATGGTTTTTGTACAAGCTGGCTGTTCACACCCATGAACGCATCTCACCCGAACTTCCCAGTGGCCTCATGAGACGTGTTCTGGGAGCCCTGGGATCTAAGCCATGTCTGTCTTACAGCTCCTTCTGCACGGAGTTTGTGGCGGGCCTGGTGAAGTGGCTGGAGTTGCCTGGAGCCGTCTTGCCAACCATGACCGCTTTTGCCAACGGCCTGGGAGGCGAAGGAGCAGACGTGTTTGCTGCCATTTTATTGAAGGACCCCATCTTGAAGGACGACCCATTGGTGATCATTCAGGTACACCCACCACCCGGGCGGTGCAGCTGGCTGCTGGGGAAAGAACAAATGATTTCCTTTCAGAGTCAGCCTAGAAATCGCTTCTAGTGGGGTGGGGTCATTGAAAGCTAAAACAGTTCGTCGTAATATCACAGGATGATGATCAGAGCTAATAGTAAGTTACCATTACTGAATATTTACCATGGCTTTAATTTAATACTTAAACAGTGCTTTATTATGTGCTAGCACCTTACAAATATTAGTCCATTTAATTCTGCAAGCCACTTTATGAGTTAGATTGCATGATCATCCCCATTTTATAAATGGGAAAACTGAGGCCCCGAGAGGTTAAGTAAGTTGTTCAGGGTCATGCAGCTTGACAGGTGGCTCAGCCGGGACTTGAACCTTGGCAGTCTGACCCCAGAGTCCAGGCTCCTGAGTGCTAAGCTGTGGTGCCTCTTTTTGGAAGCAGGAGCTCTGCTCTGTGCCCTTGGGTGCGTGACTCAACCTGCTCAGGGTGCAGTTACAGCAGGCAGCTTATGACGCGGGCTGTTGTCGAATCAGTGGGTTTCCCTCCTTGAAAGTCTTACCCATTTCTTTCTTTATCTTCCTACCTGTGTGGCTGGCTCACCACTAGAACACAGGGCAGAGATATTTTGTCGGTCTCGTTCCCCCACTTGGTAAAAGTCAGTAAGTGCTGTTCAAACAAGCAGGCTAGTTACATATCGAACGTATTGCTAATTCCTGTCCCCTTTTCCCCCAGGACCTTCTGAGCTTCTCCCTCCAGGATGGTGAGTTGATTTTCTAAGTTCTGTATATTTGGGGTGCTCATCTCCACCCTTGGCCAGGAAAGCCAGTGACAGGTGTTGCGACCTGTGGACCTACCCCCCTGCCCCCACCATGGTCTTTTGGTGCAGGGAAGGAGAGGGACCCTTGTGTAATGGGGGAGCCAGTAAGCACTTCGTTTGTGCCAGACATTGTGGGTGCTCGATAGTTATTTCTCAAGGCCCCATAGTTTTACCTCCTAAGTAGCTCTTGGGTCTGGTTCCTTCGCTGTCTCCACCTGCCATCCCAGCCCCAGCCACCACTGCCCCTTCCTGGCATCCTCACTGGTCTTCCTGCCTCCATTCCAGTCAGCACTTTGTTCTCACGCTGCAACTCAGTGATCTTTCCAGATGCACGTGGGACCACGCGCGGCTCCCACTGCCCTCAGGAGCGTGGCCCCCAGCCTACCCCGCCTCATCTCTCAGCACACCTGTCCCCCCTCTCCACAGCGGCCTCCCCAAGCGCCTGTGCTTCCTGCACCGTGGACTTTGCACATGTCCTTCCCTGCTCCTCTTATCCAGTTACTCCTACCTTGCCCTCAATCCTCCACTCAGGCATCTATTCCCTGGGGAAGCCTCTGCCCCCACCCCCTCACCCCCACCCCCCGTCTGGGATGCTCCTCCCAGCACCACGTGGCCACAGCTGCAGTTGAATGGTTACGTGATTCTTTGCAGACTTCTCCTCCGGACCATAAGTGCCAGGCAGGCAGAACCACATCTGGTTTCCTTCACCACGTATTTCTAGTACCTAACATAGCACCTGGAACATAGTACATGCTCAGTAGCTATCTGTTGAATGAATTAATGAGATAGATCTTACTGCCCCGTTTTGTGGATGAGGAAGTCGGCTCAGAGAGGTTAAGTGATTTACCCAAAGCTGCACAGCAAGTGGCAGTGTGGGATTCTACCTGCTTTCTTTCCTGGGGCTGTCATGACAAATTACTGTAAACTGGGCAGCTTGAAGCTGCAGAAATGTATTCTCGCACAGCTCTGGAGGCCTGAATTCTGAAAGCAAGGTGTCAGGCAGGGTCTTGTTCCCTCTGAAGGCTGTTGGGGAGACTCCTTCTTGCCTCTTTCAGATTCTGCTAGCTCCCAGTGTTCCTCCGCCTGTGGCCATATCTCTCTGGTCTCTGCCTTCATTGTCCCGTGGCTTTCTCCTCCCTTTGCTGTCCTCTCCCCGCCTCCTGTAAGGACGTTGTACAGGGTGTCCTCATCTGGAGATCTTTAACGTAATTATATCTGCAAAGATCCTTTTTCCAAATAAGGTCACGTCCCCAGGTGTCAGGGCGTGGATGTATCTTTTGGGGTCACCATTCAACCCCCTGCAGCACCCCAGGGTGCTCTCCATCAAACACCTGGGCTGCCTCGTGAGCAGCCCCCTGCCCCCGTAGCTCCGCATCAGATTCTCCCCACCACCTCCTCTCTGCCCGGGCTCCCCTGTTACTGTGTGTGCGGCTTCTTCTGTTCCCTGAGCTGGCGAGGGGTTTTGGCACAAAGACCTCCGATGTTTATTCTGACGGCAAGCAGGGAGGAGGAACAGAGAATGACCGGTGAAATCCCAACAACCTCCAGACCGTCACATGGGGCAAAATTTTGCTGGAAAAATTACAGAAAATTACATTAAAAAGGTACCTAGGGAAAGTGGCACCAACTTCCCGTTGGAGCCCTGGCTCGTGGGGAGTGGAGGGTGGGAGGAGGAAGAAGAATGGAATCACGAGAACAGCATGTGCAGGAACACGGGAGGAAAGAGCACACAGGAGAAGGTCACTGGGGGCAGGAGCCCAGCGGGCAGGGCTTTGAGCCACCTTGGCGGCTGAGCTGGGGAAGACAGCAGGGTGCATTTCCCCTGGGCAGACTTGAGGAGGCGTCCCCACCGGCCAGGCGTGAGGAAACGTGGCCTCAGCGAGGGCAGCCGAGATTCTGGGGTGAAGGGCTGCCCCAGGAGTCATTCTGATGGAGAGACAGCAGAATGGCTGACGGACCAGACAGAGGGAATGCAGGAGAGCGACCAGGAGTGACGTCTCGTCTCTGGAATTCTGGTTGCCCGATGCCAGTTGCCTGCGTGTTCGGATCCAGCTGGGGAATCCTGGTGTGTGTCTTAAGTGACGCTTTCAGGCACAGTGGCGGTCAGGGACCCTAAGAGAGTAGGGAGCCTCCACAAGCCCAACGCGACAGGTCACAGAAGCTGGTTTCTCACACACGCTTGCAACTAAAGCTTTGTTCAGCGCGAGGTCCGTGCGGATAGCAGAGCACAGAGGTCACCCTACCTTGGGGCTTCTTATTAGGAGACGAATACATTTTTCTTTCGTATTTTTTTTTAAAAAGAAAGAGCCTTAAGTCCCTGCTCTTCACAGTGTGGTCCGTGGACCAGCAGCGTCAGCATCCGGGAACTTAGGTGGAAGGCCACCCTCGGGCACCACCCAGGCCTACTGAACCAGAATCTGTGCATTGACAGGATCCCAGGGGGTTCCTTTATAGTCTGAGAAGCTCAGCTCTAAGGCTTAAAACCCAGAGTATATTTTTTGGTCCTCCCGTATCCAGACAAAATATTTTCACTCCATATCTCAGAGCCGAATGGGGCCCCAAGGGTGATTTGCTGAGCCCCTGGTCTCGGACACGTGTGGCATTAAGTAATACTCCTCTGTTTGCTGGCGAGGCTTGCCCCAGGAAGTGGCACAAGTGGTCTGAGAACGTTGCTCAGTCATATCACTGCTTTTGGGTTTTTGGTTTGTTTGTTTTTTTTTTTTAACAGAAGTAAGGGAGGGATAATGATGTCTGATTCTCCCGGATGCTCGCAAAGGAAAGGATTTGAGTTTGCACGGAGGTCTGAGACCCAAGTGGCTGGAGAGCACAGACACTCTCACGTTATAATCCTGTAATGACTAAGCCACCAGCCGAGCATTCACTGAGTGTCTACTGTTGCTGAGGGCTGTGCAGCACCCCTCCCCCCGGGTGGGGGGGGGTGGGGCATGGTTGAGGCTGTTGCTTCCATTTTGTAGGTCTGAGACACATGGTCAAGGTCATCTTGGATGAGCCTCTCATTTTTCCAAGTGGAGAGATTAAGGCCCAGAGAGGGGAAGAGGCTTTCCCAGGGACGCACAGCGCCAGAGGCAGACTAGGAGTCAGACCCAGGTCTCTGGCCTCCCGGACCAGCACTTTGTCCCACTGCCTTACCACTGGGTGGGAGGAGAAGCTGTCCCAGTGCTCCTGCGTTTGCCTCAGTTTCTCCCTTTACCTGGAGAGCCGTGTTCATCCCACCCCGCTTCCTGCCCCCCACCTGCAAACCACAAACCCTCCCGAGCACCCTCGAGCAGTTAGGACACAACTTACCCCTTCTGCTATGGGTGACCTTGTCCACAAGGCCTTGTTCTTGCAGAACAGTTGGGGTGGGTTTAAAACTGCGTGTCTTATGTCACCACCCGGTACGTCCCAGGGGCGTTCTCTGAGCTGCATTGAGCCCAGCACTGCCTTTTAGATTCTGTTGACAGTAAGCACCACTTGGCACCTGGCCCTTGTCACACACTGTTGCGTTTCACCCTCACAGCCACCTTTACTGCAGGCACCCCGCCCACTTTACAGATGAGCAAACCTCAGCTCAGAGTAACTGAGTAACTGGCCTAAGCTGGTGAGTGACAGAGCTCGACTTTCTAAAACGAGTACTGCTAACCAAACCTTAGCAGATTTTACCCCCAAGGGTTGGGATATCCAGAGGCGTCCCCACGGAATGTCATAGAACCCCGTATCTGAATAACACGAGTCCCCGATCACATCGGGGGGCCTTTGGCTTATCTGATGGCCTCACCAAGTGCCTGCAGACATGAACAAGAGTAGCTTCAGCAACACACTGGGACCCAGTGGGGGCAGGTGCTGGGGTTTCAAAGGTCTACAGAGGTCAGAGGTGGGACCCTGAAACCATCTAGACCGCCATCTCATCATATAGATGGGGAAATGAGGCCCCGAGGTGGGACTGGCTTGCCAGTAGTTGTCACGGCTAACTCTTTATCCATATTAATGAAGAACCAGGGACCAAGAAGTGGGGGCATTTCGGGAGTCAGCCTGCCTGGGTGTTAAAATTCAGGTTGTACTTTGGCAAGTAACTGAACGTCTCTGTGCCTCGGTTTCCTAAGGTGTCAAATGAGAATAAGAGTAGTCTTTACAAGGTGGTGGTAAGGATTCAGTGAGAAACACATGCCAAGTGCTATGAACAGGGCTGGCCATGAGTGCCGCTCACATGTGGTGGGGGTTAGAGGTAAATGGCAAAGCCCTGGAAATCAGGAAAGCTGGATACTTACCCTGTCCCTGAGACGCCCTCGTTGTGTGACCTTGATCAAGCCACTTAGCCTCTCTGAACTGCAATATCAAATAAAAATAAGGGACAACAGCCAGATGCTCCTTAAAAACAACAAACAAAAAAACAAACAAAAACTGTCTTTGGTTCTAAGAGCACAGTTAGGGATCTTGGAAGGAGAAGATCAGGGTCATTGTTGGCCCATTTTTTTAGGTACTTACTTCCTCCATAAACTCCACGAGGGCAGGGCCCTGGTCTGGCTTGTTCACCATTGCATCCCAACATCTACCATACTGATGGGCACGTAGTAGGCCAATAATAGTAATTATTAGATGGATAGATGGAAGGATGGATGGATAGAAGGATGGACAGAAGAATGGATGGATGGATGGATGGATGGATGGATGGATGGGAGGAAGAACAAGTGGACAGGTGGACAGAAGGGTGAATGGATGCATCAATGAATGGATAAATGGAAGGATGGATGGATGGATGGATGGATGGATGGATGGATGGATGGGTGGGTGGATGGCCTTCCTTTAGAGAATGAGCTTGGATGTTAGCAAGGTGGTTTGTCTGAACTTGAGGGTTAAACCATCTTCTTCTACAGAGATTAATACAATAGGAAGAGGCTTTCTGTGCCCCTAGGTTTTTCTCTGGGTGTGAGGTGGGGTGATTAGTCATGGAATCAGCCCAGAAATTCAGTATGAAAGACGGCATTTCTCAGAACTTCCTGGAAGTTTGACCTTTACCAACAGTACTGGGATCTTTGTCACCAGACGGTGCCATCTTGGCAGCTGGATGGACTTGTGTGTGCGCTAATCATGTTCTCTTCATCCACTAACAACCCACCACACTCTTTCCCCACACAACTGAAAAAAATGAGTCTTCTCTATGTGAAGGTTCCACTGAATCCAAACTGATAGCTCTCAGCCAGGTTCCTCAAGCTCAGCACTATTGGCATTTGGGACTGGATCATTCTTTTTTCTGGGGTCGTCCATGCACTGTAGGACGTTGAGCAGCGTCCCTGGCCTCCACTCACTGGATGCCAGTAGCCCTTCCTGGGTTGTGACAACCAAAAATGTCTGCAAAGTTGCCAAATGTCGTCTGGGGAGCAAAAATGTCCCTGGTTGAGAACCAGTGCTCTAGGACCCAGAATTTGCCCATCTCAGGTGGGGCCCGTTTATGTACAGCTGGTAGTCTTTATAAGTTATCCTAGTTGCTCTCCTAGGTTCTGCACGTGGACTGGGAATTGTTACACAGTATATAATCCTCAGGTCAACTGCTGAGGAAGGCAATATTACCCCCACTGACTGGGGAGGCAATCAGGCTCAGGAGGTTAAATGAGTAGCCCAGGGTTACATTTCAAAGGAAGTTTCGAAATTCCATTTAAGGCAAAGTGAGTGTCACCGTGAGCTCTGCGCTGGTGGCCAGGAAACTTCACCTGAATCGTGGGGTTTGCCCTCTGTACTCTGAATCCAAAGATAGCATCGACTCCAGGCTATGGGACTGGACGTCCAGGCAGTCTTCGTACAGACTTGATTCTACTTTGTGATGTCTTTATTACTGAGTTGCAAACCCTCCCTCCCTGATGAATCAGAGAAGACTGAGGTGTTGGTGTCTTGGCGTGGTGAAATTGCAAACACCATCACCTGATTGCTGAGTGTTTTTGTCTGCAACTTGAGATTCATGCAACCTGTTATCAGTATCAAAAACTGGTCCAAACACCGGCAGGTAAGAACTGAGCACCCACTGTGTGCGCCTGGTTCTGTGCAAGGCCCTGAGAGTAGTTCTCCTCATAGCTGATACTCCTTGAGGGCCCACTGTGTGCACACCCTAAGCTAAGTCTTTATGCTAATTCATTAAACGCCACAGTGACCCTAATGCGCAGATGCTATTACAGTTTCCATTTTACAAAAGAAGAAACTGTGGCCCAGAGAGGGAAATAACCTGCCTAAGGTCACACAGCTGCAAAGTGGTGGGGCCAGGGTTCAGACACCGACAGCGTGGTTCTAGAGTCTACTCTTAGCTCCTGCTGTGCTTCCCACGTAGGTAGAAATTGATTAAAAAATCCTCTTCCTCGTAGCTGACTTTGAGGAGATTTGACAAGGTCAGAATTGAGAGGGGGTACCCCGGGTGGCAGGAAGAACGAGAAGGTGGAGCTGAAGGACCATGACCTTGAAGTAGCCTTGTCACCACCCTCATGCCCTTAATTGTCCCCCTGAAATAAGCCGTGGACGGAAAAGGCAGGCGTCATACCTGGAACAATCTGAGCTCAGTTCCTGCCCTGTGAGGGGGGGGCCGTCCTAAAGGTCGCATCCCTCCATCTGTGTTCTGCGTCGCAAAGTGAAGACGCTAGGCAGACAGAAAAGCTTAAACCCAGGGCCTAGTGGTGGGCAGCGTGGGACGGGGTTGGAGTAAGGCGTAGATTCTTTATATGCAAAAAAAGTTCACTTAGTGTAAAAATGGGGATACATTGTCTCGAAGTTTCTAAAAGTCGGTGAGTTGAGGGACGCCTGGGTGGCTCAGTCGGTTGAGCTTCCGACTTCGGCTCAGGTCACGATCTCGCGGTCTGTGGGTTCGAGCCCCGCGTTGGGCTCCGTGCTGACAGCTCAGAGCCTGGAGCCTGTTTCGGATTCTGTGTCTCCCTCTGTCTCTGACCCTCCCCTGTTCATGCTCTGTCTCTCTCTGTCTCAAAAATAAATACACGTTAAAAAAAAAATTTTAAAGTTGGTCAGTTGAGGGGATGCTGGCACAGCAGGCTGGGTGACAGTTGTATGTGTACAGGCTGAGATGTGTGTCCTCAGACCCTCGGGAGAGGAGTGAACAAGCCCCCGGCCTGCCTAACACGGTGCACAGTGTGGACACTAGCAGGGTAGTACCTCCTGTCCTGACTTCTTAGCAGGGGTCTTCGCGTAAGAAGTTCTGTCTTTTTCTGTCTCTCCCAAAAATAAATTAAAAAAAGAGGGGCGCCTGGGTGGCGCAGTCGGTTAAGCGTCCGACTTCAGCCAGGTCACGATCTCGCGGTCCGTGAGTTCGAGCCCCGCATCAGGCTCTGGGCTGATGGCTCAGAGCCTGGAGCCTGTTTCCGATTCTGTGTCTCCCTCTCTCTCTGCTCCTCCCCCGTTCATGCTCTGTCTCTCTCTGTCCCAAAAATAAATAAACGTTGAAAAAAAAAAAAAAATTTAAAAAAAAGAAAAAAGAAAACGTGGGGAGGGCAGCCTTGTTATTACAAGTCCTGGGGTGCAGCCGGCATTTCGCACCGCGCTCCAGAGATGCTGTTTGGCCTCTGGTGCCCAGGACAGCGCTGGACAATGATGTGCAAAATGCAGTAGCTTCTCTCTTGGGAGATGCTGGGGGAGGAAGGAGCCCAGAAGGGCGGGTTCTGGCCCCTGGCTCTGTCATGAACACCCTGGGTGACTTCGGACACGCCCCTTGCTCTTCCTCGGCCAGAGGGACCAGCTGGGCACCAAGGGGTTCCGCAGTACGTGGTTGTGTGTCTGAGGTGGGTGCGGGGGGGGGGGGGGGCTGGCACGCTCCTGCCCCCTGGTGGCAGAGCTGAGATCCCTAGGTTCCCCACACCAGCCCGTCACTACCCACCCACCCCCCCCCCCACCCCCGCTCCCTTTCCCACCGACCACCACACCAAGATTATCTAAAGAACAGGGTGATTTGTCACCTTTACATGTGCTTGTGGACCATGGCCTAGGGCCATGCCTGGAATCGTGTGCACACACTACATACCCCTGAACACGGAACACGGAAAATAGGATTTGCCGCTGACCTCATGGGATTGCCCTAGAACCCCCAAACTCACTCCATAGTAGATTTGCCTTTAAAAGACAGCCACAGAGGGGCGCCTGGGTGGCTCAGTTGGTGAGGCATCCAACCTTGGCTCAGGTCATGATCTCGTGGTTCGTGAGTTTGAGCCCCACATCGGGCTCAGTGCTGACAGCTCAGCGCCTGGAGCCTGCCTCAGATCCTGTGTCTCCCTCTCTCTCTGTCCCTCCCCTGTTAATGATCTCTCTCTCCAAAAACGAATAAACATTAAAAAAAAAAAAAAAAAAAGACAGCCACAGTGGAATGAACAGAAACGTTGGCATCGGATAAGCCCCGCATCGTTATCCAGGCTCCATCTCTCTCTCAGATGAGTGACTTAGAAAGTTTCCCTGCTTCTGGGCTTCCCTCTTGTACAAAGCTGAGCATCATCATTCCAAGCTCCTAAGACCGTTGGGAGGGCGGCCAATCACACGTGCAAGCTCCTGGGGTGGTGATACCTGGCACTTTAGTAGGGGTGCCGTGGACAACGAGTTTTCCTTCCCGCCCAGGTAGCACAAGGGGCCATCTTGGTCACGCCCCTGCCTCTGGGCATCAGGGTGCCCAGACCTTCTCAGACCAGGACGCCCCCTGCTGTGTTTCTCATAGTGGGGACCACCCGCTCCAGGATCGCCTGAGGAGCTTGTTAAAGGTGCAGATTCCTGAGCCCCATGCCAGACCTGCACGTGGGGCCTGGGGATCTGAATTTTCACCAGCTCCCCTGTGACCTCCCATTGTGGGTCTCAAGACCGCACGTCACCACATCTGGATTCACATGCTCACTGACTTGGAGATTCCCATCTCCTGAGGTCCTGAGAGGTGGGGTGCAGAGGCTGCCCTGGGGCTGCTCCAAGCCCATCTGACCTTGGACTTTTGCAGGTTCCTCCCAGAGAGGGTGGGGGGACGGTGGGGGTGGGGACAGGTACCCTGGGGCTGACCCTTAGATCTCTGAGCTGGAAGGGACCTCAGGAGACCAGCTTCTCTGGCCTTAGTCCTTTGGGTGGGTTTCCAGAAGTGCCCGCCCAGGCGCTGGACTGGGACAGGAGCAGCCGGGGCGGTCGTGGGGGCCCACTGCCCACTGCCAGGCAGGCTGGGGAAGATCAAAGCTTGACACAGATTCGAGGGGAGGCCAGGAAGGAGGAGCGGAAGCCAAAAGCCATGTGTCAGCTTGGGAGGTGCGTCAAGACCGTGTTTTGCTGTCTCAGCTGTGGCTCCTGTGTTCTGGGCCAGGACAAGGGCACAGCCTCTGCAGCCAGACCGCCCGCTTCACCACTCACCAGCTGGACGACCCGGGGCAAGCGACCAAGCTCTCTGTGCCTCTGTTTCCTCTTTGATTAAATGGAGATACCATAGCAGCTGCCTCCTGTAGTGGCTGTGAGGGTTCAGGGAATCAGTGCATGTGGAGGGCAGCACCAAGTGTGGTTTCGAGTGAGCAGTGCATACGTGAAGCTTCCAGTATGAATATGATTATTAATCGCAGGGTGTTTCTGCCAGAAGGAGATACGAATCTCTTCCAGCATAATTATCCTCCCCTATTTTGGACCTCTCCCAACTGAGATCCGTTCGTTCGCTCGTTCGTTCGTTCATTCCTACAAATACTCCATTCTTCACTCTTACAAAGATAATTACACATCTGCTTGGTTTTAGGCACAGAGCTAGGTGCTAGGGATGTACAATGAATTTGTAGCTTATTTCCTAGAAGGAGAGACAAAAACGATAAACTAGTAGGCAAATTGAAAAGTTTTAGGGGCGCCGGGTGGCTTAGTCGGTGAGCGTCCAACTCTTGATCTCGGCTCACGTCATGATCTCACGGTTTGTGGGTTTGGGCCCCGTGTCAGGCTCCGTGCTGACAGCGTGGAGCCTGCTTGGGATTCTCTCTCTGTCTCCACTCCTCCCACACTTGCATGCGCTCTCTTTCTCTCAAACTAAATGCACATTAAAAAATAAATAGGGGCGGGGCGCCTGGGTGGCGCAGTCGGTTAAGCGTCCGACTTCAGCCAGGTCACGATCTCGCGGTCCATGAGTTCGAGCCCCGCATCAGGCTCTGGGCTGATGGCTCAGAGCCTGGAGCCTGTTTCCGATTCTGTGTCTCTCTCTCTCTCTCTGCCCCTCCCCCGTTCATGCTCTGTCTCTCTCTGTCCCAAAAATAAATAAACGTTGAAAAAAAAAAATAAATAAATAGGGGCGCCTGGGTGGCTTGGTCGGTTAAGCGTCCGACTTCAGCTCAGGTCATGATCTCACGGTCCGTGAGTTCAAGCCCCGCGTCGGGCTCTGTGCTGACCGCTCAGAGCCTGGAGCCTGTTTCAGATTCTGTGTCTCCCTCTCTCTCTGCCCCATCCCCACTCATGCTCTGTCTCTCTCTGTCTCAAAAATAAATAAATGTTAAAAAAAAAAATTAAAAAAATAAATAATAAATAGATAGGGGGTGCCTGAGTGGCTCAGTTGGTTAAGCCTCCAACTCTTGATTTCAGCTCAGGTCATGATCTCACGGTTCGTGGGTTCGAGCCCCATGCCTGGCTCTGCGTTGATGGTGTGAAGCCTGCTTGGGATTCTCTCTCTCTCTCCCTCTCTCTCTGCTCCCACATCTCTCAAAATAAATAAATAAACTTAAAAATGAAAAGATAAATAAGTAAAACTAAAAATTTAGCTTTAAATGGTGATAAGAAAATACCTCCTGATAAAGGGATAGAAAGCAGTAGAGTCAGGGAGGACTTCTCAGAGGAGGCAGCACTTAAGGAAGGAACTGAGTGATAAACAGGTCCAAGAGAGAGTATGCTAGGCGCTGTGAAGACTTTGACATTGGAGAGTAATTCATCACTGTAAGAGATGACCCTACCCAGAGGAGGAGAGAGGCCTTACCCAGTAAAGTCGCTGTCTCCTTGTCTCCTGGGGAAGCAGGACTCAGATGGTCCTGGAAATAGGGAATAAGTCTCGGCTGGAGGTAGGAAGCAGAAAAGAGTGGGCATGTCAGAGAGTCCTGGCAGACAAGGGAGAGCTTCAGTTAGTTAATGAGCCAACACGTCTTACTAATTGCCGAGCATCGTCCAGGGCACTGGGAGACAAGGAACAAACACAAGGTTTCTGCCCTCGTGGGCCTGACTCTCTGGTGGGGAGAGCCGGACAATAACTCTATCCACGGATTCAACAGTGGTGGGAACCGGGGGTGGGGACAGCATGACCAGAAGTGGGCTGCTGTACTTTAGAGGCTGATGGCTTCTCTAAGGAGGTGATATTTGCAACCCGAGTGATGAGAAGGGACCAGCCTGGCAGAGCTCCGGGAGAGGAGCTTTCGAGTTAGAAAAGCAAGCGCAAAGGCCCTGGGGTGGGAAAGAGGTTGCCTTCCTGTTGGGCCAGATACTGGTGCATGACACAGGAATCAGTGGAAAGTGATGCGGGAGAGGGAGGGTGGCTAGGGGCCAGCTAACGTACAGCCTTGCAGACCAGGGGAGGAAGTGTGGATTTTATTCTGAGTGCACCGGGAGAATTTTTAGTTGGGGAGAGCACAATCTGCTGTATGACTTTGCCCTTCTGGCTGCTGTGTGGCAAGTATAGTGCTGGCAAGAGTGAAAGATGAGTACCTGCGTGACGGCTGGTAGTTGAAGAGGGAAGGCGGTCACAGGGGCAGTGGCAGGCGGCGGTGGTGGGAATCGGGTGCCAGCGTCAGACTCAGGATAGATTGTGGAGGTGCAGCTGATGGCACTGGTGGGACTAGATGTCGGGGTAGGGCAACAAGAAAAACCAGGAACAAGGCCCAGGCATTTGACCTGAGCTCCACAGCAGGATAGTCGGGCCCTTGGGCAGTGAACTCGGGCCACCCGGCAAGTTGGCCGCAGAGACCAGAAAACCCCAGTGTCAAGGTTGCCGGAGGCTCCTGCCTCTCCCCAACTGCCCACCACCTGCCTTGAAAGAACCTCAGCCCCAAATCCTGCAGCCTGGCCCCCAGTGACCCTTACAGGAGGCTGTCGTTCCAGAACCCCATGCCTGAGAATATCTTGGGAGGTTAATCTCCTGTGCATCTGGTAACCTATATTCCAGAAGCTGAATCACTGCTGGCTTAACCAGTGGAGTATGAATTAGCAGGTAATTATGATTGCCACCAATTAATCCCCATGGCCAAGGCTGGCTGAATTTCCACAGCTCGACTATCACCTGGGTACAGTCGTCTTTGATCCTTTGAGAAAGTGAGGAGCTCCTGTGTGAGGCTTTAACTGACCTAGTGATCCCAAGCCACGACGTGTCTGTTCCCCAGCACGTACACAGTTGCTTGTCTAAGGAGGCAGTCCAGGACAGCAGGGCAAAGGCTACTGGATCGTGGCTCGCTCTGAGTGCCCTAGTGCACGGAAGGAGCTGGTCTATTCCACAGAAGCTGAAACTTCAGGACTTTGGGGGGGGGGCTATGTCATGTTGAAGGCTAGCCACTACTACTTTAGTATAATGCGATTGCCCACACTGCGGACACCCAGCGCAGGAGTCTAATTCGGTGACATTCATCAGGGGCTGCTCGTGGACCAGGAGTCCTCTCCTCAAAACTTTGTGAGGTGACTCTCACCACTTCCGTTTTCCACCTGAATGAGGACGTGCTATTTGCCCAGGGTTAGACACACAGAGAGGGTCCCTACCCAGATCTGTCAAGTTACTCATTGAACATTTATTCTTTGTGGCAAGCACTATGCTAAGGACTAAAGATAGAGCAGTGATTACCCTTATAACATGTATATTTCGGGAGGAGAGACAAACAAGTAAATGAATACATGAGACAGTAGGAAGCTCTGTGCGGAACCAAATGCAGGGAAAAGGAATGGAGAGTGCTGGAGGGATGGTCAGGAAGGCCTCTCTGGGCAGGAGGATTTAAACAGAGACCTGAGGGCCGCCCGGGTGGCTCAGTCGGTTAAGCGTCTGACTTCCGCTCAGGTCATGATCTCACGGTTTGTGGGGTCCGAGCCCCGCACTCTGTGCTGACAGCTCAGAGCCTGGAACCTGCTTCAGATTCTCTACCTCTCTACCTTTCTCCAACTCGTGCTCGCTCACTCTCTCTCTCTCTCAAAAATAAACATTAAAAAATAAACAGAAACCTGAATAGGGAGACGCCCCACATGAAGATCTAAGGAATGAGCCTTTTTAGGTAGTGGAAACAGCAAGTGCACAGGCCCTGAAGCAAGAACATTCTAGAAGGCAAGGTCAGGGACTTTGACCAGGGGGTCTCATAGGTCAAGTTAGGGTTTGGATTTGGTTCTGTCATGACCAATTTCTTCATTATCACCAAAGAAAAAAGAAAGCAGAGTGAGACCCCTGACTGGAGTCCCATCTCCAGTCATGGAGTTGTTTCTGGGTTGGAGAAGAATCAAGGAGGGCAAGAGTGGGAGACTGAGGGAGGGAGACCCGAGAGCAGAGTCAGGAGTAACAGCAGCTCTGTGCCTCCGACTCCCGGCCCCCAGGCCAGTGGTCCTCAAATCTGGCTGTGTACCTGCAGGGACAGGCCCCGGGGGCCCGTCCCACCACTATGGAACCAGAATCTCTTGGTGGGGGGGAGTGGCAGTCAGGGGTCCGAGTAACACCCCTCTTGTCCCCACCAGAGTCTGGAGCCAGTTGGGTGAGGCAGAGGGGAGCCCCAGTGTCAGCAGATGACAGGAGACTATGGTGGCAGTTTGGGGACTTGAGGTGCTGACATGCTTCACCCCGAGGCGCCTTGCTGCCCTGCTAAGCTCACCATGTAGGTTCTCTACAGAGAACAGGGACCACCAGACTGTCCTGGTCGAAAAGGCCGCCCTCCCAATGGAATGGGGTGAGGGCGGGGGAGAAGCAGGGAAAGGACACATTAGAGCTGCTTTTGGATAAACTAAGGGTCCCGGGCCCTTGGGCTGTGAGGATGAAGGAGGAGGATGGGTGTATTCCCGGTCTCGTTTGGGTGGCTGAGCCGTGTCACTCTCTGACATGGGGCACCCTCAGGTCCCCACTCTGCACTAACCAGATACTAATGCATTCTTACAAGCTTCTGGGCTATAATAAATAGAGCTTGGACAGACCACCTTTGGTCGCTTAATTTTTCCAATTAGAAAATTAACCCAAGCTCATTATGGATAATTTTGGAAAGATGGGAAAAAAATCCTATTTGGTCTATTTCTCTCCCTTTTTCCTATGCAGTGTTTTTTTTTTCCCCCTTAGTTGGGCCCTGATGCCATATTATCAAGAAATCTCTCCATTTAAAAATTTCTTTCATTACATAAGCATTTTTTCAGATTTACAAACTTCTTAGGAATCTTTTTTTTTTTTTTTTTAATGGCTTATTCTCCACAGGGTGGACATGCTGTGGTTTACCTGTCTAACCCCCTGATGTTAGAAGTCTCCAGATTGTTATCACTCTCACCTTATAAAGTAGGGCCTTCACTTACTGTTTTCTACATCTGGGATTGTTTTCTTAAGATTTAGAGTTTCAGAGGGGCATCTGGGTGGCTCAGCCAGTTGAACGTCTGACTTCGGCCCAGGTCATGATCATGTTCGTGGTTTGAGCCCCGCGTCGGGCTCTGTGCTGACAGCTCAGGGCCTGGAGTCTGCTTCAGATTCTGTGTCTCCCTCTCTCTCTGCCCCTTCCCCCGCTCATGCTCTGTCTCTGTCTCTCTCTATCTCTATCTCTCTCTGTCTCTCTCTCAAAAATAAACACTTAAAAAAAAGATTTAGGGTTTCAGAAATGGAATTCCTGGGCCAATGGGGATGCACACCTCCTCCCCCCCACTTTTTGTTAATTGCGGCAAAATACACGTAACATATACTTCAGTATTTTACCCACTTTTAACTGTACGGTTCAGTAGCATTCCCCAACTTGCCGTGTTGTGCTCCCACCACCGTCCATCCATCTCCAGAGCTCTTTTCATCCTGCAAAACTGAAAGTCTGTCCCCATCATCACTGACTCCCCCTTGTCCCCTCTCCTAGCCCCCGGCCGCCATTCTCCTTTCTGTCTCTACGATTTTGGGGGTGTGCACTGTGCTCAGCTTTTGATCCATATTGTCAAATTGCTGCCCTCGGCGGTTAAAATCAACACACACTCCCAGCAGCAGTGTCCTCGAGCACCTACCTGTTTTCACCACCTTCTTCACAGCTCTGGGGTTGGAAAGAACTCATGTTTGCTCATTCGACTGGTGAAAAAGACCATCTTACTCCCGATCAGTGGTTTTCATTGTTGCACACTATTCGGCCTGGGAGTCTGTCCTGTGGTTTAACGGACCGCTTCCTTGGGGTTGTGCATGTAGGACGTTTCTAGGGTGTGGGTTTTATCCGTTACACCGCTGTTAATGTCGCTGTGCTTAAAGGCCAAACTGATTCTCTGCCCTTGTGTCTCTCTTTCGAGGGTGTTATGATGCACGGGCCCGAGTCCTCATTTGCCACATGACCTCCCTCTTCCGAGTGCCCGTGGGGGAGCTGGATCTCCTTGAAGAGACGTTCCTTGAGAGCCTGAAGGAAACCAAAGAGGAGGAATCTGAGTAAGGGAGCCCTGTGACCCTAGCTCCACTTGCCAGGAATCAGGAACTTGCACTTTTCGGATAACAGAGGTTCCCCTTCTGTCCCCATGACCCCATTAAGAGATGGTCCGTTGAAGTGGAAGGAGCACTGGACCGAGAGTCCCAGTGCAGCCCTGACTTGCTGTGTGGCCTTACCAAGTCACTTCCCCTCTCGGGGGCCCCAGTCCTCAATTGTAGGAAATGGGGATTGAATGGATTATTCCTGAGGCCTGTGAGTCTATAACTTTAACACTGATGGCCCCAATATCCCGCTCCGCCTCAGGCTCTCATGACATCTTGTCCATGGGCCGGAGTGGCCTAGATTAAAATCCTACCTCTGACACCCAGCTGCTTTTTGACCTTGGGCAGGTGCTCCCCCGCCCCGCCCCCAGCGTCTCTAAACCACACTGTTCTTATCTGTAGAATGGGTGTAAGGATAGAGTCTTCCCAGGGTCACTGTGAAAAACGAATGGGATCACGTAGAGGGCTTGGCCTGGGGCTGGCACAGAGCAAGTGCTCAGTAGATATGAGGCCTTCCCTTCCCCCACGGCCGCATATACCTACCAGCTGCAGAGCGACTTTGCTATCTTTGTGTGGTCAGGAGTGTGCAGAGGGAAAGTATCCTGGTGACTTGGCCAGAGCTCAGCTCCTTGTGGAACACCTCACGCAGGATCTGATCCCAGAGCAATAAAGCCAATCCCAGTCACAGCCTAATTGCAGGCTCCTTGAACCAGGCACGTCTTCCAGCGTCCTTTTGGTCTGGGCCACCATGGCTATCTTTGAGCAGCCGGGTTGAGCCAGTTCAACCCCACTGGGAAGTTAGCTTTGAAGCCAGGTTCAGGGCTGGAGCTGCCCTCCTGCCAGGAAGGGGTTGGTTCCTTGAGAAAGGGGGAAACTGGATCTGTTGAAATAACCTGAAAACCGGCTTGTTTTGACTCCCAGAGCTGGGTCAGTAAAGAAACACCCGGAGCCAGGCCAATTCCCATAATCACAAGCACCGCCCAGATTCTTTGGATGTATCGCCCACGCACGCACACACATACACACACATGCACACACACACCTTGAGATGAAGGGAGAGCTATTTGTTTTTGTTAGCTATTTGTTTGGAAATCTTATCATCCGAAAAAACGTATTGTCCAGAGGATTTGTTCTGATAATATTAGTAATGCCAGATCAGGGACCCTGTGAAACAAGTTCTAATATGGCCACTTCTCAGCATGTGACATTGGGGAAATTATTTAACTTCTCTGGGCTTCAGTTTGCTTCTCTGCAAAATGGGGATAATAATAGCACCCTCCTTCTAGGTCTCTCGTAGGGCTCAAATGAGTTCATACAAGTGCTCTGAGCAGGCTTCGCATGGAGTAAACTAGTTGATAAACATCATCATTTGCTATAGTACAGTCATCATTGCTGATATTCCCTTTCCTCAAAAAATACTCCACGTGTGTAATTTTTTTAATTCCAATTTAGGGACCGTAGAGACCTCTCAGGTTCTACCTGTGGGCTCTGGAAGGGTCTGAGACCCAGAGGAAGCTAACAACTGTTGGGCCAGGAGACCTAGTCTCGGCCTAGTCTCAGCGTGATTCTGTTAAGTGTCTGTGTGGCCCTGGGCATGTGGCTTTCCCTCTCTGGTCAACAGCACCAGTTTTTTTTTTCACCTATACAAGTACAGGATCAAATTTTGTGCAGGTTTCTTTTAGCTCCAAGGTTTGCATTTCTGCAAGGTGAGCTTATCACTCGACACCCTGAGGCGATCCTTTGCTACTCTAGTTCAGGTGTAAGGTACCACATTGCTGTTCTCAGGTCCCCGTCTGAGCCCTGAGGCCATCCAGGCTTCCCCCACAGGCTTGGTGACCTCCCTTCTCTGTGCCTCATTTCCTTCACCTCCCACATGGGGGTAATAGCAGTATCCCCGTCATAGGGCTGTTGCAAGGATTAAACGGCTACATATCAAAAACTTGGAACAGTGCCCTAGCACATAGTAGGTGCCAGTAAATGTTGGCTGCTGTGCTGCTGGAGGCTGATACTGATCACATCAGAATGACATGGTCAACATCTAACTTTCACTGAGCCCTTAGTAGATGCGGGACAAGATGGGCACACAAGCCCCTGAGGGTTTCGCAGAAGAAGAAACAGAAGGTCAGAGGGCTGACTGCCTCACCCGAGGTTGCACCACTGGCCAGTGGCGCCCTCAGACTCAACTACCATATCCCTCTGAACGGCCCTTAGTACATCCCTCACCTCATGGTTGACAAGCCCCAGTTCCTTCCTTCCTTCTGAAAAAAAGCAGTAAAGATAATTCTTAATGGGGCTTTCTGAGTGTTTACTAGGAAAGTGTCTCCAGACCTCCCAGAAATATACTCACTGTCTATGAACTGGAGAAGGTGATTAAAAAAGAAAACAAGAAGAAGGTGGTGGTGATGGTGATAAGGGTAAGAACCACCCTGTCATGGGAGAGGAGATAGCCGTGGGCAACATTTATTTGTGGATCCGTGAGACGGGCGGTGTGGGTGTCTCGCCCTTCGCTATGGCTTCAGCCTCTGGCCTGGGAAGGCTCACATGCAACGCCAACTCAAGGTCATTTCTAGCATCCTGAGGCATGAATGTGGCCAGGACCATAGGTAGGATGGCAGAGATTGGCCTGGTATCTAACCCGTAGGCAGTCAGTGATGGGGACAGGGTTCCATTTGGATTTAGTGTTGTGATCTGAATTCCCACTTCCTAATATAGGAAGCATTGTAGACGTAACTCCGAGCCAACATTGTGGTGCTTTAGATGTTGAAATTCACACAATGGAATTAATTGCAGGGGTAAAATGCTGTGATAATTAAGGATGATTGGGAAAGCTATTCATTTTACGTACAAAACAGTTATTAACATTTGAGGACTTAAATAAGGAGATTAGTTCAGGTAAACATTGGAGAGGGAATTAGCTGAATAACTCTGGGGAAAATACTGTATTCTCTTTGATCCAGCAAATTTTTATGAACATTCCAACAATAATACAAAGCTGAATACTAGAGATTAGAGTGTATCATCCATCTAATCTTTGTAAAATTGATTTGATTGTACCAGCACTCATACATTGAAATAAAACAGCTTCAAGAACCACATTTACTTTTTAGTTATTTTATTCCCTTTAGGCTCTGGGTTTCCCCTTCCATAAACTCAGCTAAAAGGGAAGATTATCTAGTATCATGGATGTGCAGATGTCACTGCAGGAACAATGTAGGAGCAGAAATTTATGCAATTTTATAACATTCCAAATTTGTCCGAATATCTCAGAAGTTTTATTATTGATGGTGGTCGGCCTATTCTCTGCCTGAATATTTAGCCAAAATGCCGCGCTGGCTTTGTAGATGTGGGCAGTGATCGGGGGGATAGATACTGCAGCAATATGTTTACGTCCAGTCCTTGTTGGAGTGATTAGGTTCTGCTCGAGAAAGGTGTTTTCTGAGCACCTTCCAGGTCCCAAGCCCTGGACAAGCTGCTGAGGGCAGCGAGCAAGAAAGGTCCTATCTGTGCAATCCTCCAACTCAAGATACAGCGGGTCCCTGGACGGCTTGTTCCAGGTCCAGCTTTCCCACCGTCCTGCCCAGAGCTTCTGGCCCAGGAAGTGGTGTCTTTTTTCCTTTTAACGTTTATTTATTTTTAAGAGAGAGAGAAAGAATATGTGCAAGCAGGAGAGGGGCAGAGAGGGGGGGACAGTGCTGATTGCAGACAGCCCGATGCGGGGTTCGAGCTCACGAACTCATGAACCGTGCGATCATGCCCTGAGCCGAAGTGCCATGCTTAAAGCGACTGAGCCACCCAGGCGCCCCCCTGGGTGCTTTTAACAGCTACCCTGGGGGCTTGTGATGCAGTTGAGACAAAGCCCCACCCTTTGAAAAACAATGGTCTAGAATTCCATGTTGAGGACAGAGGGTTAGGGGCCCCAGAGTCAGGGCTCAGGCAGGCTTCCTGGAGGAGGAATGATGTCATCTTGAATGGTGACTAATGTTTAGCCAGTCAAAGGAAGGTGAGAAGGTGAAACCGTGGAGGCCCCAGGAGCACAGGGACTGAGGCGTAGGCAGTGTGTTTTTGGAGGGCAGAGTGTGAGAAAGTAATGAGCAGTGAAGCTGGAAAGGAGGCAGGGGCCAGGTGTCATGTCGGAAAGGTGACGCTGCCCTCAAGGCAGAGGGAGGACAGAGAGGTGGGGAGGGAGGGAGGCAGACAGTCGGGGTTATACTGTATATATCGCTATGGTGGTGCTGTCCATATCCCCCCATCGCCAGTCCCTAAGGGAGAAAATTGAGGCTCAGAAGCATTGGCTGACCCAGAGAGATCATGGCAGAGCTGGGCTCAAATACCTCTGCCCCAAACTTCCAGACTGTTTCCCAGCCCGAGTTGGTTAAACGAGATGCCGCTGATTCACAGACCCAGCCACTTGTCCCAGTGCGCGATCTTATTGCACGTCCTCAGCAGCTTGCGTTTCACCTCAGACCTTGAACTCTGCCAAAAGCAGCTCATTCCCAGTCTTCCTGTTTGCCTGGAATGGTGCTAGCAATTAAGGGCCAAAGTGTATCTCCAGCCTTGTGTGTGGAATAAGTTGTAGTAATAAAAGGAATGATAATAACAGCAAACATACCGACCCATTACAATATGCCAGCCACTGGATGTGGATGATCTCACTTAACCTCGTGACGCCCCCAGGGATTAAGTGCTATTATTATCCCCACTTGGGTGAGGCAAGTCAGACTGGTGCTTAGTCACACAGTTAGTAAGTGGCTCTCCCATCGGGATGGACTGGGTTTTGCTGCAGTAACAAATGACCGCCCCATCTCAGTGGCTTACAGCAGCAAAGCTGTGGGTCCTGTTTCCCAGTACTTGTCCACTGCACACCCCGGTGGCTTTAGTCCACACTGTCTTGGGCCTGGGGTGACAGAGTGACTTCCATCTGGAACGTTGCTGATTCAGGGCAGAGCAGGATACTCATCTGACTGACTCTTAAAGATTGTGCCACAAGTGATACACCTCCCTCCTGCCTACGTTTCAGTGGCTGAAGTGGGTCACGGGGCCCCTCAGTTCCACAGGGCAAGGATGTCATCTTTCTGCGGGGAGGGCCAGTGCAGGCAGGGAGAATCAAACCTGGTGCTCCAGTACCACACCGCAGAGGTCAGAGTCAAGTTCACAGGGTCGAATTCTGATGTCAGAACCCACACTCTGTGTCGCCACCTTGCCTTCCACTTGGCTAGATGCACACCGTTCACGTCTCATCCCATGTCTGATGGCATGAATTTCAGCCCTGGGAAACCAGCCCTGGGAAACCATTTTTTTTTAATGTTTATTATTTTTGACAGAGAAAGAGAGAGAGAGAGAGAGAGAGAGAGAATGCAAGTGGGGGAGGGGCGGAGAGAGGGGGACAGAGGATCTGAAGCAGCCTCCACACTCACAGCACAGAGCCCAAACTCTATGGGGCTCGAACTCATGAACCGTGAGATCACGTCCTGAGCTGAAGCTGGACGCTCGACCCACGGAGCCACCCAGGCGCCCCGTGCATGGAGACTTTTATCTTCCATGTTTCCGCCTCCCTGTAGTGAAGTAGCTGCAAAAGGCTGTCCTGAACACCCAGGAGGGACGTAGGACAAGAATTTATAGAGGTGAGCTGGCAGGGAACCAGAAGGCATAGCAGATCCTGAGCGCCCAGCTCGGACAATAATAATGATCCTGCTTCCAGGATAAGATAACCCACTTGAAATACAAAGCACAGTGGCCAGCGAGAAGGAATTCCTCAGTAAATATTAACCATTTTCCCTCTTTATCATTATCGTCTGCTATCACACCATACGTTGAGTTGCTGTCCAAACTCCACCGTCAGCTCAGAGTTCGAGCTCGTGAAGACCTCACCGACCTGCCCTTGGTCCCTCGTCCTCCTCCTTCTTGCCCCACAGCAGCGAGGGCTGCTCGCCAGACGCCAGAGCCAGGCTCAGGGACACTCACAGCGGCCATTCTCCCGTTCGCCTGACCCCGTTCACCCCACGTGCCTCCTTTCTGCTCCGCTTGATAGCTTTTAAGTGTCAAGTCTGACTGATTCTAGCTATTGCCCCAAGGCCAAGGTCTCCAACTGGCAGACCTTTCCCGAGGGATCTGGGACCAGATGGTGGGGGGCAGGGAGGGATGGGAAGATGGCGGTGACGGAGTCTGTGATTATATTTGCTACTCATTCTGGGTCCGTCTGTTCAAAGATATTTTTTTTTGTGCTGCTCTTGCTATTATTACTATTTTTTTGTCTTTTTGTTATTCAAATTGCAACCCTGTTAGGATGGATCGGTCGGGTAAGTAGCACGTCCCACTCGCTGGGATTTCCCAGCTGGGTTGTAGAAACTTTCCAGCTTTGTAAAACCATCGATGGGCCCAGGGTGACTTTGGTACCTTGCTCTGCATGGCAGCATCAATCCCAGTCTTGGGGGCTGAGTGGGGCGGGGTGGCCTCACGGGCTCCCAGGCACAGCCAGCCCTAACGACCAACCTCTTTTCCCCCAGAACGGCTGAGGCATCCCGGAAGAAGAAGGAAAACCGGAGGAAATGGAAGCGCTATCTCCTGATAGGCCTGGCAACTGTCGGAGGCGGGACGGTGATCGGTAAGGCCAGCCCAGGCTGAGCCGGTGGCACGTGGGCCAGTGCGGAGCCAGGGACGGTGCCAGGCTCGAAGCTAGAGAGGAGAGCGTAAGGAGGGCAGCTGGGAGGTGGCCCCAGCTCGCACTAGGTGCTCTGTCAGCAGAAAGCACATTCATTAGCGTTAGAAGCATCCATGGAAGGCACTGGGCAGCTGACGGGGGAAGAACCCAGTGGGCCGCATCTTCCCATCTTCACCAACCGTGGATTGTTCTTGCAGGCGTCACCGGGGGTCTGGCTGCCCCTCTTGTTGCCGCTGGCGCTGCGACTATCATCGGCAGTGCCGGGGCAGCGGCTCTGGGCTCAGTGGCTGGCATCGCTGTCCTGACCTCGCTGTTTGGTGCGGCTGGAGCCGGCCTGACAGGTAAGGCTCCAAAGGGGTGGTGGCCTAGAGGGGATTTTCAGCCAGGGGCGCCCGGCTGTTCCAAAACATGCCCAGATTCTCACCCAAGACGGCTCCCCCAGGGACGGAGGAGGATACGGCTTTTCTCACGCTGGGTCCCAGCCCCGCCAGAACCCATAGCAGGCTTCCCACAGACCTGCCCCAGGAGCCTGGCGTGGGTCAGAAAAGAGCTGGATGTGAGCACCTGCCCCTCTACAGATTTTCTGAGGAGGGTCTGATTGGACCTGCTGGTCTCCATCCAGGAAATTTCCAGGCAGGCCACCTCGGAAACACATGGGCTTCTTCATGTTCAGAGGCCACGAGGATACCCTGAAATTACCAGTGTCTCCTGGGTGGGTTTTCCAGATCATATGTGCCAGTAGCCCCCCAGTCACACACAGAGATTCCTGTTCCACTCCTCAGGTGGGGTCCATCCCTCCCCGTGTTGAGAATCCTCATCAGTTTGATCCGGTTTTTTGAGAGGCGTATATTACACCCATGACACGCATGGGCAGGAGAAAACACATAGAACCAACGGAGTCACAATGGGCCAGCGAGTTCCAGCCCCAGCTCTGCCACTAGAGCTGGCCAGCCTTTGGAAGCCTCTGACCCTTGGCTGTAATCAGGGACAATAATGGCACCTACCTTTAACGATTTAAAAAATGAGACATGTTTCCAGGGGCAAGGCAAACAGTTGGCACTCACTGTGAGTTTGAGAGCACAGAGAGCCACTCTCACTAATCCCATCCTCATTTTTGTATCTACGTCTTTAGGATACAAGATGAAGAAGCGTGTCGGGGCCATTGAAGAGTTCACATTTCTGCCTCTGACAGAAGGCAGGCAGCTGCATATCACCATCGCCATCACAGGGTGGCTGGCATCTGGCAAATACCGTGAGGACCGGGGCCAAAGCAAAGAAGGATGAGGGTGGGGGAGTGGAGCGGGGAGAGGTGGGTGTTGAATGACTCTGACTGCTGCTGTGGGCCAGACCCCGGCCTAGGCTCTTGCCTGTGGATGTCTCTAGAGGGTGGGGAGGGGAGCCTCATTTTGCAGAGGAGGAAACCGAGGTTCAAGGAGGTGAGATGACTTCATCCCGTGTCCATCCACCCATTCATCTATCCACCAATCTATCCACACTCCATTTTTCCACCGGCCTACCCACCCATCCATCTATCCATCTGTCAACCGTCCATCTACTTACCCACATCCATCCATCGTCCACACACCCACCCATCCATCAGCCTTCCATCCACCTACCCAACAATCCACCTACTCAACCATCTCTACCCTTCCATCCACCCATCTACTCATCCACTGATGCATCCACACACCCATCCGTCCATCATCCATCTAGTTATCTGTCCATTCATCCACCCACCCATTTATCTAGCCACCCATCCATTGTCCATCCATCATCCATCCACCCTTCCGTCCATGTATCCATCCACCTACCCATCCAGCCACTCACCTATCCACTCATTCATCTCTCCACCCGCTCATCCATGTATCCACCCATCTATACATCTATCCATGCATTTATCTATTATCTACCCATCCAACTGTCTATCAGTTCATCCAGCCAACCACCCATTCATTCATCCATCCATCCATCTATCCACCCATCCACCCAACCATCCATCTACCCATCCATCCATTCACCCACCCATTCACCTATTAATTCCTCCATTGAGCAATATTTATAGAGTATCTTCATACCACCTGCCAGACACTGAGCCAGGCCCTAGGAATTCAGTGGTGAGCGGCACAGTCATGGCCTCTGCTCTCGTGGAACTTACGGTCCCGGGTGGAAGAAAGACCACTGAGCAGTAATTACAGGGAAGTTCTATGGATGGCACAATAGAGGAAATCAGGAGTGTTTCTGGGGAATGAGGGAAAGGATCCTGGAGAAAGTGACTTTGGGCTAAGGACTGGGAGTTAACTGGGTAAGAAGGAGCAGGAAGTATACACTAAAGGGGCAGCAGGTACAAAGGACCACGGGATGGCTGGAACAGGGAGCTAGAAGACAGGAGTGTGGGCAGGGTCAGATAGTGCTGGAGCATGTGAGGTATGGCAAGGAGTTTGTATTTATCCTCAGAGCAAGTGGGAAAGAGCAAAGGATCGAAGCATATGGCTTCAAGTAGAAAGGACTTTTAAGTAGGTGCGAGATCAGTACATCTTGACTGCGTGACTTCAAGCAAGTTACTTACCCTCTCTGGGCCTCAGCTGCTTCATTTGTGAAGTAGAACAAATTATCTCTGCCTTTCAAGACACTTACAAAGTTTAAATTAAACAGAGCACATGGAAGGCACCTGGTTTCTCATTGACTTTCCGCAAACATTAGTTCCCTCTGCTGCTCTAATCTGAATCTGTGTTTTGGGGGAGAGGCCAACCGGGGTGGCATCGAGGACTAACACCATAGTCCACCCACTGCCTGGCTCTCTGTTGCAAGTGCCCAGTGTGAGGCTCCGTAAACAGTTCATCACAGAGAGAGAGGGAGCAGGGTGGGCCAGGGAATCTGGAACATTCCAGCCAGACCCATGCTGACAGCCTCCTGAGTTTCCAAATCTCTGGGCTCTGAGGCTGGAAGCCACAGTCCTTCTACGTGACGCAGAAGAAAGCGAGTGAGAAAATGCCCCATCTCTGTGTGGCGGCCTTCCCAGGTGCCAGTCTCATTGGTATATGATCGCCAGGCCCCATCCGCACACAGCGGGCCTCTGGTGTCAGCTGAGCACTTCGCCCGTGCCTACCCTGAGTCAGACGTTTTACCCTCTCAATGGGAACTTGTATGCGTTACCTCCCGAGAGCCTGACATCCACCCTCTGAGGTGGGGGCCTTTCCTGTCCTGATCTGGCAGGAGGGCAAAACCCAGGGCGGTCACGTGAGCTCAGGGGCGTGGCTAATGCAGGATTCAAACCCGTGTCTCCTGACCCACCCTTTCGTTGGATAGGATTATATGCAATAATGACCACCGCTTTGTAGGGAACAGGAACTAACCCAGGCACTAAGCCAAGCGTGTTGCCTGCCTCACTCTCTTGGTCTCTCACTGCAAGCCGGGGAGGTGGGCATCAATGTCACCCCCATTTTATAGATGAGGAAACTGACACTCATAAGGGCTGCTCAGGGTCCACTTGGGCAGCCAGGGACTGGGGCAGGACTCACCACTCTTCTTTCCGTCTGGCCCCACACCCCGTGTTCTGGGCTGTGGGGCGATACAGTGCTTTACATGTATCGAATGCTATTCATGCAACATCTCACGTGAGCCCCACGACACTCGGAAGTCAGAAGGTATCATCCATTCTTACAGATGTGGAAGCCGAGGCCCACAAGGGTGGCCTGGCTAGCTGCGAGCCAAGCGACCAGGAAGCTACTGAGCCGGGTGCGAGCCCAGGCCGGTGACCCGGCATGGCCTACCTTCCTCCCCCTCACTCTCCCCACCGCCCCCCCTCCCCCGCCCCTGCTCTCCACCCTGAGCTGCTGCAGAGCCATGGCAGGGTCCCCGCAGAGCAGGGAGCAGCTCCAGGGTGGTCCTCGTGTCTGCATGGCGCCCTTAGGTAGGGATGACACCTCTGAGTCGGGCAGGTAGCGGACGTCCAGAACCCGAAGCCTCCGGGAAGCTGATGGTGCACATTCATTCATCGTCGTGTTTTCATGAGTTTTACCCTGTGCCACATCACTGGGCTTTGAGAATCTGGTCCTTGGCAAACAGGCTGTGGGAGACGTGCTTCACACAGACAGTCGCAAAAGTAAGCGTGTGACTGCAGGCCGTATGAGAACTTACGGCGGAAAGGCATTTGCTCCGCCAGAGGGGCCACGCAGCCTCCCTGTGGAAGAGGTGATTGAACTACAAGCTCAAGGGCAAGTAGGAGTGAAGGGAGAAAATGGTGGTTTCGGGGGGGGGGGGGGGGGGGAGGAGAGTTCTGTTTTGGAAAGGTCACTGGGGCCACAGGCAGGAAAGCATGGGGCGGGGGGACTGGTCAGGCATCCTCCTGGGCCCCTTTCCCTTCTCCCAGAATAGAGTGACAGCATGATGTGTGCATGTCCCTGTCTGTGCCCAGCCAGAGGGCTGGATGGCTCAGTTTCCTCAGCTATAAAATCAGGCTAATTTGGGGGCACCTGGCTGGCTCAGTCAGTTAAGCGTCCGACTTGAGCTCAGGTCATGATCTCACGGTCTGTGAGTTTAAGCCTCATGTCGGGCTCTGTGCTGTCAGTTCAGAGCCTGGAGCCTGTTTCAGATTCTGTCTGTGTCTCTCCATCTCTCAGCCCCTCCCCTGCTCATGCTCTGTGTCTCTCAATAATAAATAAACGTTAAAAAAAAGTTTAAATCAGACTAATTGTGGCACCCTATTTCAGAGGCCATGCGAAGGTGAAATGTGTTTCTGAAGGGCAGGGCGTAAGTGAGGCATTGATGAGGGAGGGACTGGGAAGGAGGCAGGGGCCACATCACGGAGGGCAGAGGGCTACAGTGTCATGCAGAGAGGTGACACTATCCTAGGGGCAGAAGGAGGGCACAGAGCAAGGAAAAGGAGGGACATTATACTTCCTGCTTGACGTCAGTCACTGTGGTGGTGCTGTCCACATCTCCCCATTAACTCGTCCCTAAGTGATAAAAACGAGGCCCGGAAGCATTGGCTGACCCAGCAAGATCGTGGCAGAGCCGGGCTCAGATACCTCTGCCCCAAGCTTCCAGACTGTTTCCCAGCCCGAGCTTGTTGAATGACCTGCCACTGGTTCACAGAGCCAGCTGCTCGTCCCCGTGTGCAGTGCACGTTCCTGTTGTATGTCCCTGGCAGCTGATGCCAGAATTTCTGCAGGGAGAGACAGAGTAGCACTTCACGTGCACGGAAGTTCGAAGACTTCATTCCTACCCACTTTATAGAAGGAGATAAATACTCATCTCCTACTGCACAGATAAGCGCAGTAAGGCTCAGGGTAGGAAAGTGGTTATGCCTGGGGTCACCCAGCTACTACTGAATGCAGAATTGGGACTTGAACCCCAGCCTGCTGACTCACAAGGTGGCGCTGCACTCTGTCTGCTCTGCTAACAGCTGACGCTCATCAGTGTGGGGGGGGGGGGGGGGGCGGGGCTCTGTCTCCCCACAAGGGCAAGCGGTCCCCTGTCACCACCTGTCTGGGAAGGTGGGGTGGGCCACCCTCTGTCACAGACAGGAGAGACCCCCCCCCCACCTACCTGCGTTCTCTCCTAGGTACCTTCAGCGCCCCGTGGGCGGCCTTGGCCCGCAGCCGCGAGCAGTACTGCCTGGCTTGGGAGGCCAAGTACCTGATGGAGCTCGGCAATGCCCTGGAGACCATCCTCAGTGGTCTCGCCAACATGGTAGCCCAGGAGGCCCTGAAGTACACAGTGTTGTCTGGTAAGCACCCCCCGACCCGGCCACTACCGCCAGCAGCAGGCCCACAGCTCCCAACTCACACCAGTAGCATATCTTTGTGTGCCTGAGGCCCCCGGTGAGCCGGGCACCGTGCTGGGTCTTAGGAACACAGAGAGATTAAGACTGCATTCCTGTCTATCAAGTTTATGGTCTCTGTGGGGAGGCGACCGGTAAACAGCCAATCACGTTGTCACACGGCGTATCAGTTAGCTATTGCTGCATGACAAGCAACCCCAAAACTCAGTAGCTTAAAACAGCAATCATTTCTCATAATAGCTGAGAAGTCGTAAGGCTTCATTTGGCTGATCTCAGGTGGGCCTGCTCGTGCGTCCGTGGGTCAGCCAAATGTCCGCCGATCTGGGCTAGCCTGGTCTGGGGCAACTAGGACAACTCAGCCCTGCTCCATTTGTCTCTCACCTCCTCCTGGGATCAGCAGGCTAGCCCACACCAGCGCTAGAAGTGCGTGAGAGCCTGGACCCAACGCACAAAACCGTTTCAAGCTTCACGTCAACTAATAGCTCATTGGCCTAAGCAACTCACATGGCCAAGGCTAGAGTGGAGCGCAGGACAGGGGCAGGGGCCCGGGCCCTGCAGAATTATAACACAAAGCGGGAGGATACAGGGTCGGGTGACAAACTGAGGCCATCTTGGGCATCTCACTGGTGACCGATGCTTGAACAGAAGGAATTTAGTCCATGAGTCAGAAATGCATGAGCGTCAGTTTTCTTCATTGCTCTAATAGCAGTTTGACAGCACTTGGAAAACTTAACAGGTTCCAAGTTCAAGACTCTGCACACATTCACTCGGGCATCCATTGGCCAGCCCACCACTTCCCGAGAAGGACCTCCCCCCACTGCTTTCATCACTGATATCCCACCTCCCCAGGCATCGTGGCTGCCCTGACCTGGCCAGCCTCACTCCTCACTGTCGCCAACGTCATCGACAACCCCTGGGGCGTGTGTCTCCATCGATCCGCAGAGGTTGGCAAGCACCTGGCCCACATCCTGCTCTCCCGGCAGCAGGTACCTGGGCTGTTGGGGGAGGTGCAGGGAAGAAGGGAAGTGTGGAAACTGACTTGTGCACAGATGTCAGCCCTAAAGACAAGCCCACATGGAGGTAGCCCAGTGGCTTTTTGGGGGTGGATGGCCTTCACTGCCCCTACAGTCCAAGTCACAAGAATATCCCAGGATGGACCAGTGAGAATTGTGGGTTGTGCGTTTCTCGCAGGTAGTGAGGTGAAGACTGAATAACAGGGACATTGAGGGAAGGGACAAGGGCAGGTGTTCCCTCCTGGAAGTCTAGAGCCACCATCTGAGCAGATGTCCCGTGGTCCAAATACCGTGTAAAATGATCAGGAAGATAAACAATCGGAATACTTTTAAAATTTGAATCCAGTACTTACCAGGGAAATGAAACTGCATGCCCCCCCCCCCCCCGTAACTTCAGAATAAACTTGAGTAAATGGAAACAGAAGTTTGGGGGAAAGTTTCAGAGATGACTGTGCAGTTAGGATTAGTTTTAGCGGCGAGAGAAAACCCCAAATAACGGTGGCTTAAGCGAGGTGGGAGTTTATTGCTCGAGGAGAAGCCTAGGAAGGCAGTCTTGCGCTAGAACACTGTGCCATGGCGAGGCAGCAAAGGGCCGTCTGGCTTGTTGCTCTGCTGTAGGGGCTCTTGACCTCGTGGTACCAGATGCCAGCATCCGCCCTCCAGGTAAGCAGGAAAAAGAAAGGCCTTGTAGCCTTTCCACTGACGTCTCATTGGCCAGACCCTCGCCGTAGGACCACGCCTACTGCCGCAGAAGCTGGGGGACGCCGTCTTTATTCTGGGTGTCAGTGAACCCAGCTGAAATTCAGCTATGGGAAGGGGAGGATGGATATTGAGGGACGGCTAGCAGTTTCTGCCACAGCGGGTAAATTGCTTGAGACCCCCAGCCCCCATCTGATTTCTGTGTCTGTGCCAGAAGAAATAGGGAGGTCCTGTGGCAGGTTTGGAAGTAAGGCAGAGACCAGAGTGGCCTCGGCTTAAACAAGGTAGACGTTTATCTTCTCCCGTGGAATAGCCCGGGTATCAGCATCCAGGGCAATGCGATGTGTGTTCGTTTGCTCGTGGTGCTGTAACAAACTACCCCAGGCATACTGGCTTGAAACGCAAATTTATTACCTTACAGCTCAGGTCAGAAATCTAAAAATGGCGGGGGGGTGGGATACCTGGGTGGCTCAGTCGGTTAAGCATCCAACTCTTGATTTCGGCTCAGATCATGGTCTCATGGTTCGTGAGTTCAAGCCCACGTTGGGCTCTGTGCTGACAGCACAGAACCTGCTGGGGATTCTTCTCTCTCCCTGTATCTCTGCCCCTCCTCTGTCCATACGCGCGCTCTCTCTCTCTCTCTCTCTCTCTCTCAAAGTAAATAAATAATAGGGGTGCCTGGGTGGCTCAGTCAGTTGAGCACCTGACTTCGGCTCAGGTTATGATGTCACGGTTCGTGGGTTCAAGCCCCACGTGGGGCTCACTGATGTCAGCCTGGAGCCTGCCTCGGATCCTCTGTCCCCCTCTCTCTGTGCCCCTCCCCTGCTCTCTCGCACTCTATCAAAAATAAATAAACATTAAGGAAAAACAAATGAAAATCTGAAACGCGGGCCCGCGTTCCTTATGGAGGCTCCAGGGAGCATCCACTTCCCTGCCTCCCCCGGCTGCCAGAGGCCACCTGCTGTCTTTGGCCGGGAGCCCCCTTCCTCCGTCTTCAGAGCCAGCAGTGTGACATCTTCAGATCTTTCTCTGTGTCCCTTGCTTCTGCCAGCAGGTCACCTGTCTGACTCGGACCCTCCTGCCTCCCCCTTTGTCATATAAGGTGGCATTCGCAGGGCCCACGGGTTAGGATGGGACCGTCTCCCGGGGGCTATCACTCTGCCTCACGTGGGCGGCTTTCAACGTCATGGCCACACGTCCTCAGCGTTCAGTCTCTCCTTCAGTTCGAGACGGACATTGCAGACAGTTGGGGGCAGGCAAGTGAAGGGAAAGGCGTAGACACACAGTTGCTTCCCCTCTCCTCCCTTGGCCATCCCTCGCTGCAGGGGAGTCGGAGAAACTTCGTCCCTGGTCGAGGAGCTGTATGACAGCAAAACTCAGGAGTTTGTTCCCAGGGGCCCAGAGAGAGTGGGTGTCGGGGGATGGCCAGCAGCCGTTGCCACAAAGTTCCCGCAGGACAGGGATACTATTTGATCAAGGGTTTCCTGTTGTCGTAAAGGGGGGCGGGGGTGGGGAGAGGAGGGATACACATTTTGGCACAAGAACAAGGAAAAAGAATAGACTGGCAGGACCTGACCGGACCTTTTGGAGCTCCTCTGCTCCTTCCTCCTCCTTCCATGGAGAACTTGCACCCAGACACCTCAGGGAACTTTCTTCTTCTTACGAGTTGCCTTTTCCGCGAGTTCTTTAGTCAGAAGATTCCCCTTCATGTCGAACTTACTGCCTGATTTCATGTCCCACCTTTCTATCTAGAAACAGGACAATTATCCCTCACCTGTCTCTGCCTCTTTACCCGTCATCACCCCTGGGGGTACCTTCCACCTCCTCTTCCTGGCTCCAGAAGGGCCCCGCTATCCTGCAGTCATTTGCCACCTGATAGTTGAGTCCTGTCCCCTGGGGGAGAAGAGACAGTGGCCAGATGATGGTTGGAGATAAAAGGGAATTAACCCAGCCAGAGGCTGCCTGCAGTTCCACAGCAGGTGCACTCCTGCATGAATGAGGGCCCTGCCCGTCCTGATTAAGACATCAGAGCTCTGGGGGTGCCTGGGTGGTTCATTCGGTTGAGCGTCCAACTCTTGATTTCGGCTCAGGTCATGATCTCAGGGTCAGGGGATCAAGCCCTGCATCAGGCTCCGCACTGAGATTCCTTCTCTCCCTCGGCCCCTCTCCCCCACGCTCTCTCAAATAAGATTAGTTAATGAATTAAGACATCAGAGCTCCAGGACAGGAATAGCACATGCGTGATTCATTCAGCGTGAGGCGGGCACCGAGGGGTGTGCAGGGGGCCGTCCTTGTCAGGGCTGATGCTTTGCCGGAACTGGCTGTGCATCCCCCAGACACCTGTGTCCTGTCTCCCCACAGGGCCGGCGACCTGTCACCTTGATTGGCTTCAGCCTGGGAGCCAGAGTCATCTACTTCTGTCTGCAAGAGATGGCTCAGGAGAAAGGTGAGTTTGGCTTGTCACGGATGAAAACCCTTCCCCAGCTCATCCCCCAGGCAGGAGGTTCTGGGCCAGGGGTCACGAGCCTTGTGAATGTGTTCCCAATTCTTGGTGATAGTCGTTAAAAGTTAAAAATAGTTTGACAATAGACAAAAGGGCGAAGTCGTTTGGAAAATGGTTTGTTTTTTCTCTGTACGCAAATTCGAGCGGATGCGAGACGGTCCTACGATAATGGCATTGCCCTGGCGTTCTCATGTGCGTTCTTGAGTGGGAGCGAAGGGAGCCGGACGAGAAGTCTGAAATCGAGGCATCGGCAGGGCCACATTCCCTCGGAGGTTCTAGGGGATGATCCTTCTTTGTTGCTTCCGGCCTCTGGTGTGGCTGGCAGCCCTTGGCCCTCCCTGGCTTGTAGATGCGTCCCTGCCTTCTCTGCCTGAATCCTTACATCTTCTCCTTCCTATCTTCTCTTCCCTTCTCTTCTCTTCTCTTCTCTTCTCTTCTCTTCTCTTCTCTTCTCTTCTCTTCTCTTCTCAGGATAGTCTCATTGGATTTAGGGCCCACCCCCCCCTCAAAGCCAGCATGATCTCATCTCAGGATCCTGAACTTAATTACGTTTGCATAATTCGATTACATCTGAAGACGCCTTTTCCAAAGACGTTGTCATTCACGGGTGCCAGGTGGATGTATCTTTGGGAGCTAGCCTCCACAGACACCTTTGGGTGTGTGTCGTGCCGTCCAGGGACATACTTGGAATGCTGAGGCAGTGGAAAGCTTGAGTGCCATTGCTCCGGGCCTTGGGTGGGTGAGGTCTCCAGGACAGAGTGCTGGTTTGGGACAGCCCGTAGGGGATGGCTGGGGGAGTCGGGTGCAGAGCCCGGGGCGCTTGGAGTGGTCCACGGTCTGCGGGGCCCAGACTTAACGTCTCCTGGGGGAACACAGCAGCAGTAGGACCCTGGAGCAGGAGGAGGCACTGAGACGGTGACTCCTTGGCCTGGGAGCAGAGGGTGGCTGGCAGGGAGGGCCAGAGTTCCGCCCAGCGGTCTCACTGGGGGCTGCCTCGAATGCCTCTCTGGGCGTCAGCTCCCCAACTTCGAACGTGGAGTTCTCCTGCTCAGCCGCGTGCTTGTTCTGAGGTGCCCCACTTATCGTACAGTATTTCTGCAAATGGCAAAACCCACGGTTGACCAGATTCAGCTCAAGGTATGTCGCTTTGCAGCTTCTGATCTTCAGAGCTGCTGCCGGCCTGAGGCCAGCCCCGAAGGAGGCCCCTGGCCGCTCCCCAGCCGGCCCGTGTGTGTGAGAAGGGATTGCTGGCCGGTTGCCAGCAAGCAGGGAGGGGCGGGAATGCCCGCCGCTGGCCGGACCTGAGGGAGCCGGACGTGTCTGGCTGACCCGGGTTATTTGAAGTGCTGGCAGCCCCGGAGGGCCTGGGAGAGACCCTGGAGCTGAGGGGCATGACTCATTCCTGCTTCTTCTCTTTTGCTAAAATGGTCCCCCACCTTGGAGTGAGGACCAGAGCTATTTTCCCGGTTACACGGGCAAGGTGGATGTGCCGTCCTTGGCATTTACCGTGGAAGGGCCAAGCCCCTGTGTGTCAGGCCTGCAGATGAGCCTCGTGTCTTCTCTGTGTCATTTTGGAGGACCCCCCCACCCCCGCTCCCCTGTAGCTTTCAGCAGCCCCCGCACCCCCATCACCCAGTGTTGTCTGCATCACTAAACAATGAGGAGGTAGCTCTGTCCTATTTCCAAGAGCTTTGGGTAACCTGGGGCCACCATGCAGAAGGGCCTGGGGTGCCAGCTCGGAGCTGCGTTCACCAGGAAAATCCAGGCTGGGGTCAGAGGTCAGGCAAAAACCACGGAGGAAGCAGGGCTGAATCTGGGGCTCCGGTGAAAGTGAGTTTCCACTTACACCGTGGAGAACATTGTACTTTTCCTTTCTGTATAAATTCTTCCCCTACCCAGGCATCACCAGAGCAGAATGAGTCAAAAAGACATCCCTTACCTGCCTTTCCTGCTCTACCTGGTACAAATAATCCACCTGGGGGGCTCCTGGGGGGCTCAGTCAGTTAAACATCTGACTCTTGATCACAACTCAGGTCATGATCTCACAGGTGTGGATTGAGCCCCGCATCAGGCTCTGCACTGAGCGTGGAGCCTGCTTAAGATTCTCTCCCCTGGGGCGTCCGGGTGGCTCAGTCGGTTGAGTGTCCGACTTCGGCTCAGGCCATGATCTCCCGGTCCGTGAGTTCGAGCCCCGCATCGGGCTCTGTGCTGACAGCTCAGAGCCTGGCTCCCGCTTCCAATTCTGTGTCTCCCCCTCTCTCTGCCCCTCCACCACTCGTGCTCTGTCTCTCTCAAAAACTAAATAAACCTAAAAATAATTTTAAAAAAAATTTTTTTTTAAGATTCTCTCTCCCTCTCTCTCTGCTCCTCTCCCCCACTTTCTCTCTCTCTCAAAATAAATAAATAAGCATTTAAAAATATCATAATCTACCTGGGGCCTTCTGGCCTGCTAGGAAGAACCCCCTGGAGACCTTCTATGTCTCCCCGTCCTCAGCCCTTCACCTCTTGCAGTAAAGGGCTTCGTTGGCATACAGCAACACCGTCGACTCCTGCATAATGCCATATTCTGTATTCCTGCAGCGTTGTGCAAATGACAGAATCTCTCACGAAAATTGGGGGGATGGCATTTCTCATGCAGGACACACGACCTTTGTTACAAACGTGTGGGTCATAGAGAGGCAGGATGGGCGTAGCAGTCAGCTTTTGCTGTAGCGATGCTGCATAACAAGCCACCCCCTAAACTCCAAGGGCAATGACACCAAATGTTTTCCTGCTCAGGATCTGTGGGTTGGCTGTGGTTCGGCTGCTCTAGAACAGGCTCTGTTTCTGGCTGCGGGTTGGACAGGCTTGGCCCCAGGCTGCGGGCTGGGTCCACATCCGCTCCATGTGCATTTGTCCCGTTGAGGCTGAAGGGGAGCAGCCACCCAGGGCGTGTTCCTCCTTATGGTAGATCGCTAGAGCTCCGGATCCAAGGCCAGCCACATGTGCACATTTAGGATCTCTTTTCGTGCCGTGTTTGCTAACATTGTGTCCACTGTTTATTGCTGCAAACAACCTCTCTAAATGTAGTGGCTTAACACAGCAATAACTGGATAATTCTCACACTTCTGTGGGTTGACCAGGAAGTTCCTTTCCTCTTTGCACCTGGGCTCACTCATGCAGCTGCAGGCGCAGCTGGAAGGCTTGGAACGTCCAGGCCGACCTCCCCACTGACTGGTCGCGGGTGCTGGCGGTCACCCAGCATGCCTCAGTCCCTCCTGGCGGACTGCGCATCCTCCCGTAGGCTCACCTGACGTCCTTACATGGTGTTCTCCGGGCTGTGTCTCGAGGGGCGAGGGTGAAAGCTCCTCCATCAGTAATAACAGCACTCGTAGTGACTGCCGCGTAGTGCGCTCCCCTAACGTGCTCCGTGTTTCCGTCTGCCGGCCGCGGTTTTGACGCTCTTCCCGTCTCTTATCTCACGTGATCCTCCATAGCAGCCCCGTCAGGTCGATGCTGTTACGGTACCCATTTGGCAGATGAACAAACTGAAATACGGACCTCAGGTAACGTGCCCGAATCACACAGCCAGCTCATGGCAGAGCAGGCGGTCCAGCCGCGGGTTGCGTGACCTCGACCCCAAAGCCAGACCACCTCTCCAGGCCACCATTCCGTTCTTAGCCGAGCATCTTTCCCAGCACTGGCGTCACCGTTAACAACGGCCTGTCGACTCCTCTGTCCTGCCGGTCCGATAGTCACTGTGAGCTAGGAGCGCGTAGCACAACTCCCTGGGCAATTCTTTCCCCAAAGTATACGTGCCGGGGCCCTACGCGGCGGGGGTCAGTCACCCCCTGTGGTGGAAGCCGGTCCCCTGGCCAGGAACCATAGTGCAGGTGGGGACAGGGCATGCCGCTTCCTCGTCTTCCTCGTCACTGCATCCCGAGCCTGTGGCCAGCCTACGTCTGGCACGTAAAGGGACACGTGACAAGTGTACCACGCGAAGGAATGAGCCCCACCATGGGTCCGGGGCGGGGGTCTGCATGCCGGCCTCCCCCGCCTTGCGGGGATGAACCGTGTCGCGCTCAACTCTGCAATGCCAGGGCCGACTGTGGACGCTCACAGATTTCTGCAGGAAAAAGGGAGGCCTTTTTATGCTGGCAGCAAAGAGTCGTCCACGTTCTCTTTAGAAAACCTCTGCATTTTAAAAGAAGAAGCGAGGGTCGCCTGGGTGGCTCAGTCGGTTGAGCGTCCCACTTCAGCTCAGGTCGTGATCTCGCGGTCCGTGAGTTTGAGCCCTGCGTCGGGCTCTGTGCTGACGGCTCGGGGCCTGGAGCCTGTTTCAGATTCTGTGTCTCCCTCTCTCTCTGACCCTCCCCCACAGGCACTCTGTCTCTCTCTGCCTCTCAAAAATAAAACTAATAAAATAAAATAATAATAATAAAAAAAAAAAGCGGGAGCCACTAGGATGGGAAGCCCTCTGAGTAACGAGAGTTCGGGAGGAATCGGAACAGAAACCCGTCGGTCCAAAGTGCACCTGGTTTGATCTCGCCTCTGCTCAAAAGGGAGAACTCACGGCCAGAAGACTCTGAAGAAGCCTTCATTCTTTTTTCTTTCTTTCTTTCTTTCTTTCTTTCTTTCTTTCTTTTTTTTTTTTTTTTTTTTTTTGAGAGAGACAGAGACAGCATGAGTGGGGGAGAGGCAGAGAGAGAAACAGAGAATCCCAAGCAGGCTCCGTGCCGTCAGCACAGAACCCGACACAGGGCTTGAACTCACGAACCGTGAGATCACGACCTGAGCTGAAACCAAGAGTCAGATACTTAACTGACTGAGCCACCCAGGTGCCCCATGAACAAGTCTTCATTCTTGGTAGTTCTGATAGTTTCCCCCTCAGGTTGCTAACGTCCTGTCCCATCCTGTGTCTGGACGGGAGGTGAGAGAGATCTGGGAACCCTCTGCCTTGACCCCAGTCCCGAACACTCCGGCAGGTCCGTCCCTTGGTTAGTCTTGGCTGATTCCCAACCTAAGCCCGGCTGGCTCCTGTGCCAGGGGTGTGCAGGCCACACTCAGTTTAACCCACTGCACCCCCTTGGCCTTCTCGGTGACTCCACATAGAGGGGCGCTTGCCACAGCTAGGCCTCCGAGCCATTTACACCACCCCACCCGTTTCCCTTTCTCTTTCTGGAGGGTGAGGGAACTCCTGATGGCTCCCACAAATGGGAAGTTGAACACGAAACATACCAACCTGCAAAAGGGAGCTGAAAGGTCCTGAATCCCGAGAGTGTGACGCCCCCCCGCCAGCAGCCCCTGGGGGGGAAGGGGGGGGGGGTCAGGGGGCCCAGGGCTGGGACTCCAGCAGCGCCTTGCAGGCCACAGTTCTTTAACCCACACCAGAAAGTAAAACACACGAAAACACGGACACACACGCGCCCACAAAAGTACGCTCGCACACGTGCATGGTTATGCGTCTGCCCTCCACTCAGGCCCTCAAATTCCTCCTGCACCTGCTCACTTAGCAGCATCCCAGCAAGCCTCTGGCCTTCCAGGGCTCCACAACCCGCCATCCGGTCCCCGCCGGTTCCCGCAGGCCTGGCACAGCAAGAGCTGCGGTGGGTGGTCATGAGATGGGGGGGGAGGGGGGGGTGCAGCTGAGAAGCTGCACAGCCTTAGGGGCTGCACGCATACGCGCTCCACAGTCAGGGCGTCTGGTTGGAACCCCAGACCCACCACACTGCAAGCCACCTAGCAACCTCTCTCAGCTGCCCTGGCTCGTGCGAAACACGGCAGAAAAGGACAGTCGCTCATCGAGGTGCTTGCAGGGATTAAGCGCGAGAGTATGCCTAAAGGCCAGCATGTATGCACCCCATGACACTCACTGAGCATTTCTGTTATGCGAGGGACTGTCTTAAGCTTTATGAAAGGGAGCCGGCACTTTGTATCAGGGCACCCCACGCACGTGGTGCCTGGAAAATGGACCCGGTGGAGAAACCATGACCTCGCCCCTGCACACACCTTCTCCCGGCTTCCTCCACGGCCCCTTCCAAATCCGACCTTGTGTGACTGACAGGGAGGGCGGGGGGGGGGGGGGGGGGGCGGGAGGGGGGGGCATCTTCGAGTCCGCAGCTGGCTGTGATTGTGAATGAGTTAGTCACCCTTTTCCTGGAGCTGAGGCCTCACATCTAGTTCATTCCAGCTCAGCTGTCTGGTTTCACGCAGCCCTGCTTAACACCCAGTTAATCTGTGCACGAAGGAGACCCTCTCCTAATTGCAGGAAAGCTGTCATTATCTGAGTTAGGGGATGTAAAAAAGGAACTGCTGTAACGCGTCCGAATCCACTAATTGTTTTCTGCAGTCCCTTGGTGCCCAGTAATGAAACGTAGCAATAAATCCCTGAGTCACTTCCGCCAGCCTCCCCCTCCCCACTGCCTCCTAGCTGCCACTCATTCTCCCTTCCCTCGCCCCCAAGAAAAGCTGCTTGTACAATTAACCATTTTCACAGCGTTATCTCCTCTCTTGGGTGATGTTGCAAACAGCAGGAGGTTACTGCTTGGGGGACATGCCAGTGCTCACAAGGTGCCCCTCCCAGCCACACCTGCCCTTGTCTTAGGCTCAGCATCCTTTCAAAGAGGCGCCTAGGCTACAAGCCCATCGAGGGCAGGGACTGCGTCTGACTAACCTCTGTGCTGCCTGCACCTGGGATGAAGCCCACAGAGAGTGCATGCTGTTTAAGCGAATTGAACTTCAAGTGTAGAGTTATAAGCCTTCACACTGTATCAGTCAGGATAGGTTAGGTTATGCCACAGTGACAAACATTCCCCAAATCTTAGAGGCGAAACACAACAAAGGTTCCCTTCTCACCCCTGCTCTCTATCCACTGTGGGCGGGCAGGGGCTCCGATCCTCGTCGTCGCTCAGAGACCCAGGCCGATGTTGTCATTCCTGTATATTCTCGATGGGGGCCTCGTGGTTCCGTAAAAGGAACCCTAAGTATCTTGCCCTAGAACCAAGGTCTTGAAACCTTTCTCTGACTCCAGAACTTTTATTTACATTAGTATCTAGGGCCCCTTCTGGTTGGATATAGTCACTCAAAGCAGTAGCTCACCTCAGACCTGCTAAACAGAACTACTCTAAATTCAGTTCGCTCCAAAAACAAAAATAAAGAAAAAAAGAAAAGAAAAGAAATTTGCTCCACCTGTCCACGCACATTAAGCACCTGCTGTGTGCCAGGCACTGTGCTGGGCTTTGGGGGAGGTGGCAGTGAGGAAGCCAGTACAGCCCCTCCCCGCCCACGGAGCAAAGAGCCCAGTCTGTTGAAAGAACCTGCCATCTGAGACAGGAGGTGGGGCCTTGCAGAATGGCCACGGAGGTTGCCGATGAAGTGTGTCAGTCACCTGAAAGGCACCTGGCACAGAGTAGCCTGGTGGGAGCTGACATCCTTAACCTGAGTGTCCCACCCTCATGGGGAGACCACCATCTCCTGTAAGGAGTTGGCTTAGAACATGGAAGGAAACACAGCCCCCCCGGGACACAGTCGGATGCTTAGCGAGACTTCCAGGGCTGCTCTGCTCCTCCCGGGGCTCCAGGCAGGTGGCTTGGAGTTCGCAGCGGTGCGTGGGGGCTGGACCATGCTCTGCCCATGCAGCTTTCTCCATCTGTCATTCGGATTCTCAGAGCAGCCTGGCGGCGTATTCAGCGGGAAGGACTGACTCCCCCCTTGGGAATCCCTTGTCTTCTGGATGAGCGTTTTGAACGCGTCGTGTGGCCAAGGAAGTTCGTCGTCTTCAGACAGAAATAGACAGACCCAGATTGCGCCGGGGTGTGCTGATGGCTGCTCCCTCTTTGACTCACTCCAGTCATCATCTTCTCTTCATCCTCGCCTCGCTAGCTAACAGACATCGGCACTTACTCTGTGCCCACCACAGCTACATATTGTATGTACCGTATTTAATCCTCAGCGATAATCCTATGAGGTTCTAATTAACCCCGTTGTACAGATGAGGAGACCAAGCCTTACAGAGGTGAAGCGACTGGGCCACGGTGACAGGGCTGCTAATGGTGCCGCTGGAACTTGCATCCACAGTGGCCGACCCGTGCTCATATTCGTGATTTTGGTCGCTAACCCTGACAGCAACCTGAGATCAGGATGATTCTCTCCATTTTGCGGGAAGGCTCAGTGTGAGGCAAAGCCACGTTTCCAGGTGCATCCAGTAGGGTTTTTTGGTTGCAAGGCCGTGGATTCCCATCAGCTGCCCTTCCCTCAGAGCTCCCCCGTGCCCGGGAAAGACAACTGCAAGTTCAGGGCGGCTCCTGTCTGTTTGGGTCAGAGCATCCTGTGTTTTACAGCCGTTCTTGCTGCCCAGAAGGCCCTCCGCCTTCCCCCAGCCCCAGGCATGGCGCCAGCTCAGACACCTCCTTCAAGATGTGGCTCAGAGATCCCCTCCCCCGTACTCCTCGTGGAGGGAGAAGTCTCAGACTCGGAGGCAGTGAGGAAGGAAAAGGTGTTTCTTGCAAAAAGGTGTAAACTAGCCAGACTTCAGAAGGCCAGGCTTGTCAAATTACACACACACACACACACACACACACACACACACACACACACACTCTCACACTCCTGAGTCCCAGGGTTACCCCGTGTTTATCACACGGTGGGGAAACTGCCATGTTCTCATGAGATTATGGAAGCCACACGGGGTGTCAGGGTCTTCCGCCATCCGTGTTCCAGATGCTGCGAACAGAGCTATTCTCATGGAGTCAGCAGCTTGCGGGAGGTGCTCGTTCATTTGGGGAACTAGACGTGACAAGGGGGCCCTCCTGTTTCTGCTTTCTCTCAGAGGATAAAGCGGGCGTTTGCTTGTCTTTGGGGTTTGGTCCACAACAGGGTGGGACGTCCGTGCTTCGGCCTAATGGCACAGTTTTATTAACTGATCCTCACAGCTTCCTCACCAGGCAGTATTCCTCGTCCCATTTTACAGAATTGCGGAGAAGGAGGCTGAGACCCAGAGAGCCGAAGGGATTTGCCCAGAGGCAGAGCCGGGAGGCGGCAGAGCTCAGATTCATGCCCAGCACCCAAGTCCTAAGTGTGAGCCATTCTGTTTGGGGGGCCGCCTCTCTGCTGCCTCTTCCCGCCCCCTTTCCCCAGCCGGCTGTCCCTGAACACACTACACTGTGCTGTGCAGCTGCTTACTGGTCTTTCTCCCGGACTAGAGGGCGGTCAGCCTCAGGGAGGACCTGTCTTTCAGGTTTACCTCTGACCCAGGACTTGGCACATAGGAGGTGTTAGTAGCCAATTCGTTGATGAGGCACACGACGGTAGCCGGGAAGTTTGCTGTGAGTGCTGCCTACAGAACGCGACGACAGCCCCCAAGACCTGGGCCAGTCCCCCCACCGCTCCGCTTCCAGCCGGCATGTGCCCAGCAGGCATGATCGGCCAGCACCCCCACACCCGCATGCACCCATCCTGCCCACTCAAAACTGAGACAATGGGCACCTGCCAACAAGTATTTGTGCCTTTGGGCAGGAAATGAACGTAGCCAGAATTCCCAGAGACGAACCGTCCACTTCCGACGGTCCATCTGCCAGCCCACAGGATGGATGTGCTTTGGGAGTGGCTGACCGTCCAGACCAAGGGTATTTCTGGCCCCAGCAAGTGGCAGGGGGACTATAGCGGTGCCTGTTGCCAAGAAGAACCACCATTCAAGCACTCACTGAGAGCCTCTGGGCCCCAGATCATGATAGACTGTTCATTTTTCTCTGCATTTGCATCAAAAGCTTTCAAAAATTAAGTAGTTGGAGAGCGAGCTCAATTCAGACTGACTCATGGTAGCAGGCTGAGCCAGGAAATGGCCTCATGAACCAAGAAAATCAGTTCTGTTTCAGTTTATTTATGCATTTATTCTCCTCTTCGTTCCAAAAGGATTTGAGGGGAATTAATTAGAGGCATTCCATATTATCTCTGCCCCGTGGCTCCGGGCAGGTAGTCAGCGAGACATCTGAGATGAGCCAGCCCACCTGTCAGCGTATTCAGTCTGTACACGGAAGCCTGCCGGGCGTGCTGCGCTCTGGGTCCTGGGGTGCGTGCATCCACTCGGCCTGGCTCCCCCATCCACGCTCCATCTGTAAGCTGGCTCCATTCATTCACCTTCCCTGTATCTCCAAGACGCAAGGGATCGTGGCAGCCAAGGCGGATGACAGAAAGAAGGAGCACTGGACCTGGAGTCTGGAAGCCAGAGTTCAAATCCAGGCTCTGCTTGTTACTCTCTGGGTGCCCTGAGGCTAGTCACCCACCTCGAAGCAGGGTACCAAGGCCTCTCGGGCTGGTCCTGGGATTTAATAACTACTATTTATTTATTTATTTATTTATTTATTTATCTTTAATCTTTTTTTTAATGTTTATTTTTCAGAGAGAGAGCGTGAGTGGGGGAGGGGCAGAGAGGGGGGGTGACATAGAATCGGAAGCAGGCCCCAAGCTCTGAGCTGTCAGCACAGAGCCTGACGCGGGGCTCGAACTCACGAGCCGTGACACCCTGACCTGAGCCGAAGTCAGAAGCTTAACCGACTGAGCCACCCAGGCATCCCTAATGGCTCCTATTTATTGAACACTTATGATGCTAAAAGCACTTGGCATGGTCTCTCTCCTTTCACGTATGAGTGGCACTAAGCTGTTAGTGCTGTGTTTTGCCTGTGAAGAGGTTGAAGGCAGGGACTGTGTCATGTCCTCCTCTCCTGTGTCACCAGAACCTGGCCCGGGACTCGGTGCAGGGAAGGGGTCCAGTCATGTGTATATGGCAGCCCCGGGGCTCAACTCTACCCCACTGCTGGCCTTTTGCTATAGCAGATGTGAGCACACAGTGCTTGGCACACGGTGGGCCCTTAGGAAGTAAGAACTCCTTTCTCCCTCTTTCCATTAGTTTATCCATGTGGATTTTTCCAAGGCTGTAACACACGCTGCTTCTGACCTCTGTCTAGGACAGTAACGTCTTCGGGTGGCAGCTCCCAGGGGAGGAATGATTCAGCAGAACGTGGGATTGTTTGCTGCCTTCGTCCAAACGAATGGGGTCTTCCTGCCAGGCTCGGCTGCAGATTAGGCCCCTGGCTCCCTTGGAAAGGCATTTGCATCCTCCTGGGGATGCAGACACCCTTAACTTTGGTGGTTGCCACCTGCTAAAATGCATTTATTCACACACAGAACCTGGGTTGTCATGGTTGTGTGAAGAAGGCAAGGATTGGAGGGCTTGCTCTCCCTTGGGGCCCGGCCACCCTGCTCCACCGTCAACCCACGGGACAGAGCCCCAGCTCCTCCCACAGACTGGCCACCAGCCCCTACGAGATGAGTCCTCTTACCTTTCCGGGGCCTCCAGAAACCAACCCGTCTCCCCAGCCTGGCTTTCCTACCGCCTGGTCTAGCCATTTGTAGACCTGCTTTCCTCCTCCTACCTGTGTAGGGAATGAGGAGGGGTAGCTCTATGAAAAGCCCTAGAAGGGTCTGCTAACAACTACCCAGCAGGCCACTGTTCTCCACACCACAGGGTTAAGATCAGGGGCTCAGGATCAGAAAGCCCTGGGTTCAGATTTTGCCTCCACTACCAACTCTGTGACCCTGTGCAGAGTAGGTAAATCCTTCAAGCCTTCCTTGTGAGTAAGAGCTAATGCTACCCACCTCATGGTGATGTATCGAGAAAACAGCACATAGGAGGCACCTAGCACGAGCCTGGAACATAGTAAATGCTTGCTAACTGGCTATGGTACGGTCGGTGGTTTGAGCCTCGAAAGCATTAAAACATTGTAAGGGGCACTTAACACTCCAGGCCATCATAGTTCGACGATCCAGGGGCATCTCACAGCGTCCTCTTGGGGTCGGTCAGCAAGGCCTTCATTCTTCCATCCCATGAACACCAGAAAGTACAGACTCCTACGCGCAGGTTCCGAGGGATTGTTTGGAATCGCCTGGTTCAGACCTCTACACAAACAGGATCTCCTTGGCATCATCCATCAGAGGTGCCTACCAGCCTCTGCTTACTTGCTTCTGGTGACAGGAAGCTTACTACTCTGCCCAGGAGTGGTTAGGAACTTAGGAATGGGTCGACTTCATCTGCGCATCCGTGGCTTGTGGGCGGCGGGACATCGGGCTCTGCCCCAGGGCATCTGTTCAGGCTGCTTGTGCTCAGATGTCATCTAGAGTGGCCGCTGGCACCACGACGGAGCCCCGAGCGCTGCAGCAGCACCTAGGTGGCCAGCACATCCCCAGGTCTGTTCCTAGGCTTTTCAGAAACATGATTGTGTCCGTTTTGCACCCAGAGCTGATCAGAGTCCCATTAAGCCAACTCACAAGAGACAGTGCTGGGAACTGAATGCTGATTCATTAGGCTCACCAATAATTGTCACCCTCAAGCAGATGGAGCAGCTGTCCCTGCTCGCTGCCCAATCTCCTGGGAAAACAGATTCTCTGCCAGAATTTCTATGGTGAGCACAGGCATGGGGAGGGGACGGTCTCTGGGAATGTTCCTTTTCCTGGCCAAGATCAGCCCTGATGACCATCCCAATCTCATGGGCCAGATCGGCCCTCTAGTGGCCATTCCCAGTTTCCTTCCCCCACCCCCGCCACCCCAGGCCTCCCCTCAGAATTTTGTATAAATAGGTCCTGTGTATGAGTCCTGCTTAATAACAACGGAAGAATCCAGACGATGTGCAGTGAGGGAGCACTCCTGGGGGGGGGGGTGGATTCCATCCAAGGAAGAAAACACCCCAAGTCCCACTGATTTACATATTAATTGACCGTCTCGGTTCACAGCACTCTGTAATGGAAACTGTTGGGGTTTTCCCCTGTATCTAAGATGTCCGTGATCATCAAGGCTGCTTAGCCAGTATCCTCAAACTGCTGTCTTTTAGAAAACAGCCAGGCCCACTTTGCAGCAGATTAAAACGTTCCTACCTGTGGGGTCAGTGTGTCCCCCATACTTGGCGATTTAATGACAGGGTCTGAGATTTGAGGCCCCTGTCCCTGCCCCCCCCCCCCCCAACACAGCATGTCCCCGTGTGAACTCTGACCTTTCAGGTCTCTCGAGGGTTCTCCATTATTCTTTATTTCTTCCATCTTTTGTCGACTCATTTTCTCAGACATCCATTTATTAATTTATGCAAATCCACATCTCCTTCCTCAAAGGACTTGCAGGACTTCTCAGCAAATACAGCCTCAAACGCAGAAACTCAGGGTTAAATGTAAAACATTGGGAGCACAAAACCCGGCACCTGTGAATAGGGGCCTGAGCCAATCCGGAAGTTCGGATGCAGGGGAGCAGGGCCCGGCACCGGAGGAGGCTCAGACCCTGCCGCCAGGCCTGGATCTGAATACTAGCTCAGCAAAGAGGCGTGTGCACTTAGTCCCTGTGCCTCAGTCCCCTCGCCTGTGAAACGGGTCTAGTAGGACTAGATTAAGGGGGGTGATATACGTAAAGCACTTAGCAGAATGGCTGGCCAGTAGTTGGCATTCGGTAACCACGAGTTTTGTCGCTGTTACTGTTATAAGTTCTCCTGTGATGACCCAGTTGCGGTAACTGAGCTGTGAATAAGGCCACAACTGCCTGTTTCTCACTTCCGTGGGGGGACATGGAGATGCCAGCTGCACAGGTAACGAGACCCTCTGTTTCACCCTCACTTCCTCTGTCTGAGAGCAGCTTATCTTCGCCTTTGGGGAGCTGGGCGCACAGGTTCAGAGCCTCAAACGTCTCTACCTTTGCCTCGCTAGGAAGGTCACGACTGGAAGTTACAAACCAGAACCATGAGGGCAATGTCGTGGTTGGGAATAATCTTCCCAAGGTGCCTCCTGGTGATGGGGAGGGTTGGAGCAGGGGCTTCTTTGGAAACTCGGTCTGGAGATCATGATCTCTTGAGCTTTCCCGAGCAGCTGGGTACTTGGGAGACTGTTAATCAGGCGACACGTCCCCAGCTGCATTTCCGTTTGTCATCTGGCACTTGCCGGAGACTGAGGCTTCAGGGACTGTTGTTGAGCCTGGATCACCGGCTTACAGAGCAGTGGAAAACATGGTTTTTGGTTCGGCCGGCCACATTCTTCTGCTGAAGTTTGATAGAGAACAGTTTCATCTCGAAAACAAGAAAGCATCTTTCCAAGATGGGGAGCCGGGAAGGGAGCTGAGGCGCATTGAGTACCTACTGTGTGCCAGGTGGGAACAGAACCCATCTCAGTGTTAAGGTGTGGGCATTACTACACCTGGAAATGCAGGTATTGCATTTTCTCTTTTTAAGGATGGGGAGCCAGAAGCCCAGAGAGGTTAAGTGACTTGTCCAAGGGCCCACAGCTAGTAATCTGGGATTACACACAGCAAAGCTGGGATGCTAACACAGGTGAATCCTACTCTAAACCTTTTCCCGTGAACGTATCTCTTATGCTTCTTCTGATGATAAGCTTGCCGCCCTCAAGTTGCCCGATAGTCTGGCTAAGAGAATAGATGCCGGCCTTAAAACATAAATAACAGTACCAGATGCCACATCGCAAGGGCCTAAGCATGAAGCAGTTCAGAGCAGAGAGCCTTTCCTTCCAGATGGCAGGGACGGCTTCAGGGAGCAGGTGGCGGGCCTCAAAGAAAAAAATGAGCCTTGAAAGGCTGTGAGGAAAACAGGATGCCTCAGATCCCAGGACTGGCAATAGCGAAGATCCCCAGGTAGGAAGCTGAACGGTCAGGGGAGGGCAGGCAGCCGGATCCCGGGTTTCTCTGGGAAGTTGGGAGAAGTAAGGCTGGAGAGGTGAGCAGGGTCCAGAACTCAGGGACCTGACCTGTCGAATGGGACCCGGATGCAGGCTCTGCCTTGAGGCTTTGGTATTGGTGCTTCTTTCCCTTGCTGCATTTTTGTGTCCGTCGGTCAGCAGAGACCTGCTGAGGACCTCCCATGTGCCATGACCTGCACAGGGCTCAGGGACCGAGGTCAGCCAGACCGCAGCCCCACCCGGCGAGATCTTGGATGAGACAGGACCTCCCTTCCAACCACACTCCCTCCCCGTCCTTCAGCATTCCCACCTGAGGCTGCACCCACCCGTCCCTCTGTGTGGCCTGGAGGCCTCTTTCCTCTGCTTCCCCAGGCCTGGGGCCAGGTGAACTGCACCACGTGAAGCCAGCTGACCAAGTGTCCTTCATGCCAGACCCTTCCCATGTAGTGTCACCAACCATCCCAGCCAGCCTGGGAGAGGGAGACGTGTTATCGCTGGTGCTCAAGAGAACAGGCTCAGAGAGCCCAGGGAACTTGTCCACAGTCACACAGATGTAAGTGAAGACTCCCCCAGCGGTCCTCTGTCTACCGCCCACAGGGACCCTTGACTCGTCCCTTTAATTTTTCAGCTGAGCATTTCCAGGAAGTCCCTGGAGTAGTGCCGGGTCCTGTAGATACATTTGTGGGCACCACAGTACCATCTTGTGGTGACTTTCAGAGGGGCCACACATTTCACAGGGAAAGGGCTCCTCCATGCCCAGTGATGGGTGGGTTCCAGCAAGTGCTGGCCCAGGAGGGCCTACAGTCTGCCTTCCATTGAGGGCTGGTGCAAAGCCGAGCGGTTGCTCCTGCTTCACGAGAAATTCGCATGCCGCCCAGTTACATCCTTTTTGTTGGCATTTATTAGGTACCGAAGATACAAAGGGAAGGAACTACCAAACAGTGAATACCTACTGTAACAGGGGTTTCCAGACCCTATCCCATGGAGCCTTCCCAACAGCCCTGCAATTGAGGGATTCTCGGGCCACTTTCCAGATGAGGACATGGGCACATGGAGAGGTGCTCTCTAGTCCCGACCCCCACAGCCGGACAGCACAGGGCCAGCCTCAGACCCCTGCTTACACGCTATCTGAGCAAAAGCTCTGCTCATCCAGGCACGACTGGACTTTCTGGCAGCAGCTGCCAGAAATGGGCTACTATTTCAGTGACCTTGTGCTTTTCAAATGAAAATCAGGAGGAAATGGTCTGATGAAGAATTTCTTGTAAGAAAAGAGAAAGAAAGAAAAATTGGATCCCGTCAGGGACAAGTCCCCTTTTTTGAAAATGACCAAAACTATACACAAGCAAGGTGGTGTGGCGCATTTTAAAAATGCAAGGGAACTCAGATGGGGTTGTTTCTGAGAATTCCACGGCATCCCAGAGGACACTGAGAGGCCCCTGCCACGTGGCAGACTCATATGGAGAAATCATTGGCAGAGAGGAGGAAGACCAAGTTCATGGTGTGTCATTACCTGTGAACTGGGCTTAGCCTAAGAGGTCCGTGGATGCACACTCATGCTCACAGAGATGTTCAAAGACACAGGCTGCGGCTGGGTCTTGGCCATTCCACAGTCCGGGGCTCTGCTGTTTGGCAGGCCACTCATTCAAAGAGATGGCGGGGTTTGTCACACAGAATTACTGCCACAAGCAGGTTGATCAACACTGTCTTCCCTGACTGTTCCTCACCAGCAATCATTGTGCTATTCATTTCGAAATGGAATAAAGAGTTGTAAAGCAGCACTCCTAAAAATAAAGGAAATTTCCAGAGATGAGAAACAAGGAGGAAGCAGAAACAGGGAGGAAGAGTAAGCATGTGCCCTGACTGGAGAGAGAAAAAAAAAAAGTTTCTTTGGGGAATTCAGAGACACGGGATAAGGTATCACTGGGATTTAGGGGTCATGATTATACTACCTGCAGGATCCAGGAACCCCCAGGTCAAAAACCTGACACCAGACTACTCTGGAGAAAATAGGTCCTCAATCCAGGCCACATGTAAGACCAACTTAAAGATGAGCCCATGATCCAGACTTCTGAAACGCACAAGGAAAAGCCCAACCATGTGGGAAAGTCACAGAAACAACAAACACCAGGAATAGACCCTCAGTCTTTGACAGAATGGTTTGAAGGAGCACCCTCTGAAAAAATAAGTAGGTTTACAATTATTAAAGACCTAAATTAAAACATAAATAAGGCAAAAGAAGACGACACTGGTGGGGGTGGGGAAAGACAGGGAAATTCGACAATAAATCAAATGAAACTTCTAGAAGTGAAAAACCAAGGTCATTGGGATGACCTTAGTTGGATGAGTTAAATAGCAGATTAGATAAAGCTGGAGAGAGAGATCGCAAATTGGAAATTTTGATGTGAAGAAATTACCGACAGTGCACCATGGAGAGGTAAGGAGCCAAGAGATGGAGAGGGAAGTTAAGAGCTTACCAGTTGCCTAATACCAGCTCCAAAAGAAGAGAAAAGGGGAGAGATGCAGTTTGTTGGCTGATAATTTTCCAGAATTGATTCCTGAGATTCAAGAAGCATGTTTGAGCAGGATAACTATCTCACCCACACCCACCATAGTCAGATTGTAGAACTGCCAGGATGAAGAGAAGACTTTAAAAGGGAAGAAGAAAAAGATTGCTTACAAAGAAAAAGAGCGACTAGACTGTGGAGACCTCACAAAACAACAATAGAAGCCAGAGAAGAAAGAAAAAGAACGGTCGTATCATTCAAGAGAAAAGAGCACAGATATTTTCAAACCGAGTACTTTTACCTGTAACAGACTTTTGCTGCAATAACCACTCAAGGATCTACTTCAGAAAGCAGTGAATGGGGCACTTGGCTGGCTCAGTCTGTAGAACATGCGACTCTCGATCTCAGGGTTGAGTTCAAGCCCCACATTGAGTTCAGAGCTTATATAAAAATTAATTATTTAAAAACAAACAAACAGGGGCCCCTGGGTGGCTCAGTCAGTTAAGCATCCGACTTCGGCTCAGGTCGTGATCTCACAGTTCATGGGTTTGATCCCCGCGTCAGGCTCTGTGTTGACAGCTGGGAGCCTGGAGCCTGCTTCGGATTCTGTGTCTCCGGCTCTCTCTGCCCCTCCCCCGCTCACGCTCGCTGTCCCTCTTTCTCTCAAAAATATTTAAAAAATTTTTTTAATAAAATAAGCTCACACAGATACATCTCAGCATCCTGGCCTGTGAGTCCCTAAGCTCCCACTTGGCTGAAAACTGTTTCTGAGCTGTCACCAGCTGACATGCAGAACGGACTGTCATTCGGTCAGCTGGCTCTTCCGTCTTCACGATAGCAGACATCACATATGACGTGATCTATTTCCCTCACATGGAACCGCACCCACCAGTTGCTTTATCCTGGTCGAGAGCGGCGAGAGTTCGGGCAGGTTCATTTCCAGGGCCCCGGAATGGTCGTGCTAGCCTTATCACTTTGCACAGCCAAGTCAAAGGCGGGATGCAGGTTTACTCCTTCTCTAAAGAATTCATCCTGGATCCTTACAGTGTATCCAGACAGGCTCCCCGAAGCGATTCTTTCCAGTGTGAACCTCATTCCTGGGGACGGTCAGAGCTTCCCTTTTCCAGTCCCTTCCTGCCCAGCCACCCATCTCCCTCCCTGTCCATTTGGCTGCTTCCATCTGTGTGTTTATAGTGTGCGTGTGTGTATATCTTCGGAATGGATTTTGTTCGTGTTCGACGCAGTTCATATCATTTCCTTCAAGGTCTGTTTTCTGGACCCGTGGTTGGGAGATAATTTCCTCCTTCGTTTCCCGCCTTATCTCTCCCTACACACATGGACCCCCTGCCAGGAGGGAGAAAATGCTTCTTTTTTTTGCTTCTCAGGTTTGAGATCCTTTGGTCTTTGCAGCCCAGGAGAATCTCATTATTGACAACGTGATAGGCATGGGAGAGCGTGTGATGTCGCCTTTCCAGCCGCTTGATGAGATTTCTGCGAACTCTTAGGGGGGGCTGTGTGGAAATACCTGGAGAGCCCTACAGAGGCCTGCCTCACTTTGAGAACGCCCGCTGTGTGGGGGCACCTGGGGGGCTCAGTCGGTTAAGCGTCTGACCTGGGCTCAGGTCACGATCTCATGGTTCGTGAGTTCCAGCCCCGTGTCGGGCTCTGTGCTGACAACACGGAGCCTGCTTGGGATTCTCTCTCTCTGCCCTTCCCCTGGTTTCCCCCCTCTCTCTCTCTCAAAAGAAATAAGTGAACTTTTTTTTAAAAAAAAGCATCCCGTAGAAAGCCTCCCATCAGGAGTCCAGTGCGACCTGCCAGAAGTGTGAGAAGAGTAATTGACAGGATGTACACTGATTGACCTAATTTCCGGTTGATAAAAGTGAGGATGGTTCATGACAAAGTGAATATACTTGACTCTGTTGAACCATACGCTTAAAGATGGGTAGATGGTGAAGTTTATGTTCCATGTGTCTTATCACCATGACAAACTTTGCTTAAAGAAAAGTAACTGAGGAAGCGGTTGACCATAGCTCACAGCCCTTCAGCCGCTTCCTGCAGAGGCTCTGCTCCGAGGGGCCAGTGCTGCTGTTTCCTGCCACCATCTGACCCACGCCGCTGAGCCACAGCAGTGCCTGCCGCTAGTGTTTCTATACGCGGCCGGGCCGTCTGCACAGACAGGGCCTCGCACACCCCATTCCCCCCACCCCCCCACCCCGATTACCAAACTGACCGTGTGGGGAGAACGTGGAGTTGACCCCACGGACTGAGCCGCGTGCCCCGAACACAAGGCCTGACACCAGCGCTGGGAAATCAATATTATTATCAATATTATCAATTATCAGTATTACTACCTTCTCTATCTCCCTCTGACAGATGAGGCAGCTGAGAATCCGCATTATTAAATAACTGACCTCCGTTCAGGCAGCGGTGAGGCCAGGATTCGAACACGGGTTTCTCTCACGCCACAAGCCAGGCGGCTTTCCCCGGGCAGGTGATTCCCAACCCTCTTGAGCCCAGGGGCCCTTTCTAATGGCGCACGTCTTCACAGACCTGCCCACAGCAGCGGTCATATCTTCAGTGTCTCCTGGCTGAGGAGATATGGAATGGCCAAGAGCTATCATCACCAGGAATTCTGTGAGTCACCACAGCATCTGCCTACAGTCTTAAAATGACGACACCTGATGTGTGTGTTTTGTGAGGCTGTCTCTCTCTCTCTCTCTCTCTTTTTTTTAATTTTACAGGTGGGAGGGACAGAGGGAGAGAGACAGAAATGTTAAGCAGGCTCCATGCTCGAGCCTGGCACGGGGCTCGATCCCGTGACTGTGAGGTCATGGGCTGAGCTGCAGTCAAGCATCAGACGCTTAACTGACTGAGCCACCCAGGCGCCCCCATGTGAGGCATTTAATTGGCCAACAGTGGTTGGTGCTTGTGCAGTGTCTTAGGCCCTCAGAGTCGCTCTGGACCTTTGCCCCCAGGGATTGGGCACCCCTGAGCTGCACCAGGAATTAGATGAAGGGGCTGGACACCCTGAGCCTTTTGTAGGCCAGACACAAGGGAGTTTCTAAATACAGCTGACGTCAGGTTCTTCTTAGGCGGGGAGGCGGGTTACTCTGAGCCTGTGGATCGTGCTGAGGCCAGGGGAGGGAGACTGAGGCAGCGTTAGCTTTAGAAGGACCACTCACTATTCTGCCCCGTTGCAGCCTGCAGTCATGCTCAGTAGCATCCGTCCCCCAGAACACGGCTCTAGAAATGAGCCACTAAAAGGCTGAGAACAGTAAAGACATTTCCGTCTGCTTTCACCTCGGTTAGTACTCTTCGTTTGCTTTTATCCAGTCTTCAGAGATCCCCAACCGTAGCTGCCGGGAAGAAATAGTGCCAGGAGAGAACAAAGAAAAGGAAAAGAGGAAATACCCTCTGTGCCTGTTTCCTCAACACGAAGGGTTCATACTGCTGAGTTGCGCTGCTCACTTTCAACGCGGATACCTGTTGAGCACAGCTTCTGTGCCAGGCACTGTTCCAGGCACTGGGGGCTCACGAGAGAGCACAAAGAGCCAATCTCAGCCCTTGGGGAGCCCGTGTGCTAATGAGAGACAGACTAGAAGTGAGGTTTTTATTTTTACTTATTTTTATTTTTTATTTTTAAAGTTTGTGTACTTAGAATAAGTAAGCGAGAAAAAAGAAAGTGAGAGAGAAACAGAGAGAGTCAGAGTGTGAGTGGGAAAGGGGCAGAGAGAGAGGGAGACACAGAATCTGAAACAGGCTCCAGGCTCTGAGCTGTCAGCACAGAGCCTGATGCGGGGCTTGAACCCACAAACTGTGAGATCATGACCTGAGCTGAAGTTGGATGCTTAACCAGCCGAACCACCCAGGCGCCCCAAGAAATGAGGTTTTTAAAGGTAAAGCAGGTAGGAAGTCAGGTAGTCTTACGTGCAATGGAGAAAAAGAAATCGGAGAAGGGAGGTGGGGCCCATGGGGTGGTGAGGTGCATTTGTCTACTCTGAGAGGGTGGCAGTTAAGTGAAGAGGGGAGGGAAGTAGGGAGGCGCAGATATTAGAGGGGAGAGCATTTGGGAAGAGGGAACGGCAAGGCCAGTGTGGCTGGAGGGGAGTCAGCCAAGGGGGAAGCATGGGGAAGGTCACTTGGGCCTTTGGGAGCTGTCACAATGACTTGGCTCCAGGTCAAGTCGTTGTGGCTCCAGGGGACATGGCTCCAGGGGACATGGGTCCCACAGGACAGTTTTGAGCACAGGAGTGAAATGATCTGACTTTCCTGCAGTATAATTTACCTACCACAGAATCCCCCATTCTGAGTATACGACTCAGTGATTTTTAGTCAATGTACAGAGTCGTGCAGCCATCACCGCCACCCGATTCTAGAACATTTCCATCACCCCCGAAAGATGCCTTGTGCCTAAGACTTGCGCTTAAAGGGATCACTTGGGCTCCCGTGTTAAGAATAAACATAAGAGGTGGAAACGAAGAAAGTGTGGGAAGGAAATGTTTTTTGCCGCACCTGCGAGTGACAGAAAGGACTAGAAGCAGGGAGGTAAGACATGACTGGCAAAGCTCTTCTTTCTGAACTCCTGGAGGCTCAGAGCTTCCTTCTCGCCAGAGTTATAACAGGGTGGAGGGCCTCCAGCTTTAACAAAGCAGGATATTAGTATCATACAGAAAACTTTAAATGTTAGAAAGCCTGCGTCCCCTGACTGGAGAGTCACTGAACGCATGTTGGATCCCTGCCCTCCTTTATATTAAAAGTCTGACTATTTGGGTTTTTTTCTTTTTTCTAATGTATATTTATTTTTGACAGAGAGAGAGAGAGAGAGACAAAGCATGAGCGGGGGAGGGGCAGAGAGAGAGGGAGACGCAGGATCCAGGCTCTGAGCTTGTCAGCACAGAGCCTGATGTTGGGCTCGAACTCACGGACCGCGAGATCATGACCTGAGCCGAAGTCGGATGCTCCACCGACTGAGCCACCCAGGTGCCCCTGGGGGTTTTTTAATGTTTTATTTTATTTTTGAGTGAGAGAGCATGTGCACACAAAAGGGGAGGGAGAGAGAGGGGGACAGAGGATCTGAAGCAGGCTCCGTGCTGACGGCAGTGAGCCCGAGGTGGGGCTCGAACTCACGAACGATGAGATCACGGAGCCGAAGTCAGACGTTCAACCGACTGAGCCACCCAGGCGCCCCAGAAGTCTATTTGTAAAGCCAGAGAACTATCTTCATACCGTAAAAATTCGCAAGAGAAGCAGAGGTTGCGAGAGGAGTAAATCCAAACGTGTTTCAGCAAACATTCATTGTCCCTGCAGAAAGGCAGTGAAGACACGACTTGACCCTCGAATAGTTCCTGAGTGAGGATTTTCTCTGTTTTGCCTGGAAGCATGAAATCTGCTGGTGTTACAGGCTTTGGGGCTGAGCAATGACATCTGACGTGTTTCCTGTGCAGCATCTCCTATAGCAGCCAGCGGCCTCTTTCTCCTCGCCCCAGGTTTCCCTCCTGGACCGTCCCCGTTCCCAGGAACGGGCAGGTGGTGAGGGCCTGGCGTAGAGGGTTTACCTTGGGTGGGTCTGAAGTTATCCTTGCCGACTTCCCTTAGCTAACGCCTGCGCCTTACCGGGGGCCTGCCATGCCACGCGGCTCGTCACCAAGTTTGCAGCCCCGCAGAGAGCAAACCCTCTTTATTTACTTATTATTTTTTTTTTGCTTCTCAAACTTCTTTATTTTTTATTTTTTATGAATATAATGTATTGTCAAATTGGCTTCCATACAACACCCAGTGCTCATCCCAACAGGTGCCCTCCTCCCTGCCCATCACCCCCTTTCCCCTCTCCCCCACCCCCCACCACCCTCGGTTTGTTCTCTGTATTTAAGAGTCTCTTATGGTTTGCCTCCCTCCCTCTCTGTTTGTAACTTTTCTCCCCCTTCCCTTCTCCCATGGCCTCTGTTAAGTTTCTCGAGATCCACATATGAGTGGAAACATAGGATATCTGTCCTTCTCTGACTGACTGATTTCACTTAGCATAATACCCCCAAGTTCCAGCCACGTTGCTGCAAATGGCAGGATTTCGTTCTTTCTCATTGCCAAGTAGTATTCCATTGTATGTATAAACCACACCTTCTTTATCCATTCATCAGTTGATGGACATTTGGGCCCGTCCCATAATTTGGCTATTGTTGAAACGCGAGCAGACCCTCTTTGAAGAAGGGAAGGAGCATGCCTGGATGTGGCATCAGTCTGAGGACAAAGTAAATGTGTTTCCAGCTCACTGCCCACCCTGACGCGATTTGGCCGCATCCGCGACTGTCTTATGAAGCTCAACTACCGGTCTCAGTTCAAGGTCACGGGGAACTAGCTTTTTGGCTTTTCCTAACAGTTCTCTTGTAGCCACTTCCAGGATCAGCCGCCCATCAGGAATGCCGCCTTACCGCTGCTGGCCACAAGGGGTCCCAGCCCTCGGGGGAAGGCGAGATGCTGTAGGGCGGAGCAGGTGCCTTGAGCGGCCAGCCCCCAGAGAGAGCTGCAGAGCTCCGGCCCTGGGTCCACAACCGTGTGGCACTGTGGGAGCAACGATAACCCACGTGCGGTCACTGTGCTTCGTGTCGTTAGTGCAAACAGCACAGAGCACGGCCCCAAGGACCCGCGCAGTCTGGGTTCTGGTCCCAGCTTTATTCTCACTACCTGCATGACCTTGGGCGCATCCCATCCCCTCTGAGACTCAGTTTCCTCATCTGCCAAGGGAAGGGGTTAGAATAAAGTCCCGTTCTCCACAGCCTTGCCAGCAATGTAAGTACCCAAAATAGCCCTTCTCTCGAGGGGCGCCTGCTTCCTGCCCAGCACATGCTTACCCAGCTCACTGAAGTTGTAAGTCCTTCTGCCAGATTGTCATCTCCCTGGAAGCAGAAGGAGTGAAATGCGAATTCTGTGCCATGGCATCTTTTAACGTCAGAGCCAGAGGAGCACTTGGTACTACAGGGGTTCCCAAACACCTGTTAGCCTGGAACCCTTTATTCAGACCAACGCCGACGTGGAATCCCAAGCAGAAGACAGTTGGAAGCACTCTGGTTAGAAACTGGAGCCCAGGGGCACCGGGGTGGCTCAGTCGGTTGAGTGTCCAACTCTGGCTCAGGTCGTGATTTCATGGTTCATGGGTTCAATCCCCGCATCAGGCTCTGTGCTGACAGCTGGGAGCCTGGAGCCCACTTCCGATTCTGTGCCTCCCTCTCTCTCTGTCCTCCTCCACTCACACTCTGTCTCTCTATCTCTCTGTCTCTCTCTCTAAATAATGGATAAACATTAAAAAAAGAAAGAAAGAAACCGGAGCCCAGAGAGAGGAAGCCACCGGTCCAGCATCACTCATCAGGAGAGTGGCACCCTGGGCAGAGCTGTCCCTCTTGGGCACACGCCCCAGGAGTGACACTGAGCGTGTAGCTTCCCGGGACATGCAGAAACTCAGAATCGTAAGAGCTGAATGTGGGGAGGCAGGAGCGCAGGGCAGGTAGAGAGCACTCTAATTTCCACTGTGCATCCCCTGTGCTGGGTTTTCCCCACGTTGTGACTTACCCTTATAAAGACCCTCAAGGCCACTGTCATTACCCACTTGTAGGCTCAGAAAAGTGACCTGGCCCAAGTCCCAAACTCAGACGTGATTTTAACCCAGGGCTTTGCAACTACAAAGTGCACATATTGGCCTTCCTGAGGACGGCACTTTATTTACTCTTCGTTCATTCACTCTGATCTTTACTGATCTTTACTGAGCACCAAGCATATGCCAGGCACTGTTCCAGACCCTGCCGTACAGCTGAGAATGAGGCGGTTAGAGCACCGGCCTCACTGAACCCAGACAGACATCAACAGGTGGTAGGTGACCAGAAGAAGACCACATCAGAGTAAGGGACGGAGAGTGACAGAGCCTGTGGGGGTGGGGTGGCGCATGTGCACCTCTCATTGGTCAGGAGCCCTGCTGCTCAAGGTGTGCTGGCTCTGAACTGACGGGTTCTAGTCTGCTAGGTGGGGGGGTGGGCGGAGATGCTTCTTCCCTCTTTCTGTATTTATGGGACAAACAGTCCATGGGCCAGCCCTGGTCTGAATCGCACTTGGAATAACCCTGCCTAAAATATTTCTGAACCATTTGGTCAGTGCAGCTGATGAGTGTATCCCATGTCCTGGGGACCCAGTCGCCCCGTCTTCCCTTCCCTCCTGCCTTCCCGTCACGCTGCACAGGCCCCAGGGAACTGCTGCGTGGGCGTCTCCCCCCTGGTGTGTGTGATGATCCAGGGCTCACCCGTCCCTTCTAAAGGAAGACGTCCCCTCCGAGTTCCTGGCTGGCTGGGAGCTTCATGGGTGGTGGAAATAGATCTGGGTCCCAACACAGGCTGTGTCCCTTGCCAGCCATGTGATCTTGAAAATGTAGTTTTCCTTAACTCTAAAATAGGGATAATGGGGGGCGCCTGGGTGGTTCATTCGGTTAAGCATCCAACTTCGGCTCAGGTCATGATCTTGTGGTTCAGGAGTTCAAGCCCCACGTTGGGCTCTGCACTAACCGAGCAGAGCCTGCTTTGGATCCTCTGTCTCCCTCTCTTTCTGTGCCTCCCCAGCTCTCTCCCTCTCTCTCTCTTTCTCAAAAATAAACATTAATGGGCACCGGGGTGGCTCAGGCAGTTAGGCGTCCAACTCTTGGTTTCAACTCAGGTCATGATCTCACGGTTCGTGAGCTCAAGCCCCACATCGGGCTCTGTGCTAACAGTGAGGAGCCTGCTTGGGATTCTTTCTCTCCCTCTCTGCCCTTCCCCCACTTTCTCTCTCTCTCAAAAAAAAATAAATAAACGGGCACCTGGGTGGCTCCGTTGGTTAAGCGTCCGACTTCAGCTCAGGTCACGATCTCACAGTTTGTGAGTTCGAGCCCTGCGTCAGGCTCTGTGCTGACAGCTCGGAGCCTGGAACTTGCTTCGGATTCTGTCTCCCTTTCTCTCTGCCCCTCCCCCGCTCCCATGCTGTCTCTGTCTCTCTCAAAAATAAGTAAGCATTAAAATAAATAAATAAATAAATAAATAAATAAATAAATAAATAAATAAACTTTTAAATAAAAGAGTATCTTTTTCAAAAAATAAATAAGATAGCGGTAATGGTGCTTTGCAGGACTAGATCAAGCCCATGGCCTGGGCCACACTCTGGAAGCCCCCACTACTGCGTGTGCATGTGTGTGTGTGTATGTGTGTGTGAGAGAGAGAGAGAGAGACATCCCCCTCTTCCGCCACTTTGAAGACCCCCTTCCAGGCCCCACTGTGGCCAGGGACACTGACAGCCTTTTCTGGGGTCTCTTCCCAGACTGCCAAGGGATCATTGAGGACGTCGTCCTGCTGGGAGCACCTGTGGAAGGAGAAGCCAAGCACTGGGAGCCGTTCCGGAAGGTGGTGTCTGGGAGGATCATCAACGGCTACTGCAGGTGCACCGTGCGGGAAGGGGTGGGCGAGTGCGGGGGGCCGAGCTCTCAGAGCACCGTTCCAGGCGGGGCAGGGCGACAGTGCAGGAGCCAGTCCCCACACCGTGCCGCGACCCTCGGCAGGACGTGGGGGCCCGTGAAGGCTGGCGGCCGTGAGGCTGCAAGGGACCCCCCCCTACTTGTTGGAGCTTGGAGAAGGAGGACTCGAGGGCTTCAGCCAAGGCCATGCCCCAGCCTCCAGGGAAGAGGAGACCGCAGGAGGTCAGCCTGACAAGGTCCCAGGCCCATCAGCCAAATGAAGCCAAGGACGGGCTGACAGTACTGAAGAGTGGTGGTTTGGAATCGCCCGGACCTGGGTCTTCATGCTGGCCTCAGTTTCTCCATTGGAAAAAGGGGGCGGTGGGTAATAGCAGTAACTTCCCCCAGGGTGTGACGATAGTTAAGTGATCCACAGAGTTGCACGCGGCGCGCATGCTCTGTGATTGACAGAGGGTGTCACTATTTATCCCCGGGACCACCAGCCTTGGGATATTCATTCGACAGACTTGTGAGCACCAGCCTCACACCAGCTGCAATAAGGAACATGCCCCAGCCCCGTGGAACCAGCGTCCAGCAAGGAAAATAGGAAAGCAGGCAGCTCCGATCAGGCATCTGGAAGCTCGTCTGCGACACCAAACTCCAGAAGCTGTAAAATCAAAGGCTTTCCCCCAGGTTCCGTGCGGCCTGAGCTGCCGAGAGGGATTGCTAGGCTTGACTCCTCCCGCTGGGCTTCTGGGCTGGGTGACTTTGGGCCACCCCCCCTCCCCAAACCTCACAGGGAGATCATGTGACACACGGGCTACAAGCTGGATCACCTCCCTAAAACCCAAAACATTACCCTGAATTCTGAAACACGGTCCTCCAAGGATTTTCGACAAGGGACCTGCATTTTATGGTCCTGATACAAAGCACAGGGTATTGACCAGAAGGTGACATTCTGAGCCCAGAAGAACAGGTTTGGAGTATAGGAAACAGGAAGGTTGGCCGACTAGTTGTGGGCTCCGTGAACACAACTTAACATACAGCCGTTTGGAAAACAAGGAAATAGGCCTCAGGGAAGCAGCTGATCCCTGGGTTTTGGACACGACCATTCCACCAGCCAGCTGGAAACAGAGCATGGAGCTCAGAGAAGTCAGCTGGAGTGAAGGCCAGTGGGGTCACCAGCTGCCACTGAAGCCAGGGGACAGCAGAGATCACTGGCCAGGCAAAGTGTAGAGAGAGAAAAGCGTTGAATTCCCAATTCTAAGTAATATGTTTCAGGGAGGAAGAGGTTCCAAGCTGAGGTTGGGGCAACTCGGGATCATCTGGCATTCGGTGCCCGAGACCATAGCTGGGCATGGGAACACAAAGATGGGCGAGAGGAGAGAGGCTCACGTCCGGTGGAAAGGACGCATGTGGAAATAGACAGTTATGCAAAAAGTCAAAACTAAAAAGATACAATATGAGGGGGAAGGATATAACAAGTATTAGACTTACAAGTATGTTACCCAGAACCCTGTGGTGTTACTGCGTTCATCCGTTTTACACATGAGAAAACTGAAGCTCAGGTTAAGTCGTGAAGCCAGTTAACTTTAATTTTAATTTTGACCTAAGCCCAACCATCCTAAGTAGGACCCAAACCTAAATGGAACAGATTCGAAAAGTCTTTATCATTTTGATGATTGAGGCTGCAGCAACGACCGGGTAGTTCAGAGCTAAAGATAAATACGATTTTCAGGCACAGATAGAGGGCATTAGTCAGGACACAGGAGTTCTGACAATCAGTTTGGCTCTATCACTCGTACTGTAAGCTGAGTTCTTAGAATTAGGATATGGTAGGGGCACCTGGGTGACTCCGTCGGTTAAGCATCGGACTTCGGCTCAGGTCATGATCTCGTGGTGTGGGTTCAAGCCCCGCGTCAGGTTCTGTGCTGAGAGCTCAGAGCCTGGAGCCTGCCTTGTAGTCTCTGTCTCCTTCTCTCTCTGCCCCTCCCCACTGTGCTCTGTCTCTCTCTGTCTCTCAAAACTAAATAAATTAAAAAAAAAAAAAAGAAAAGAATTAGGATATTGTAGGAAGAACAAAGAAACAAAAGACAGAGCCACAATATATAAAGAGCTCATGCAAATCAATAAAAAAACCTAATAAGAAAATAGTCAAAGGAGATCTACACAGAAACTCACAGAATAAATACAGTCGATAAATTTTTTAAAAGATGCCACCCTCATCATTAATGAAATACATGCAGATAAAATCAGTAAGATACCATTTATCAACATGAATAACATTCAGTGTCGGTAAAGATGTAGAGAAATGGGCATTGCCATACGCTGTTGGCCACAGTTGAACTTAGTAAATACTTTATGGAGAACAGTTGTCCATATCCATCAAAATTTTTAATGTGCCGATGTTCTGATCCCACACATTCTGACTTCTGTGATCCTGCTCTATTGGACAGGGACACACACACACACACACACACACACACACACACACAGAAACGGATGTGCATAGAGAGACATTGCAGCTTCGTTTCTAATTAAAAATTTAAAACAATCTAAATGACCACGAATTGGAGAACAGTTAAGGGGGGGAAGCAAGCACAGCTCACATATCGTGAGTCCACTTCTGAGGGAAGAAACTTGTGTGTGTGCATATGCGTATCTATATGTCCGTACATACACAGGAAGGTCCAGAAGGCCCAAAGGAAACTGGTAACGGTGGCCACCCCTAAAGATTGGAAGTCAGGCATAAAAGAGACTTTAATTTGATTTTTTTTAAGTAAGGATAGTTTTTTTTTTTTTTTCAACGTTTATTTATTTTTGGGACAGAGAGAAACAGAGCATGAATGGGGGAGGGGGCAGAGAGAGAGGGAGACACAGAATCGGAAACAGGCTCCAGGCTCTGAGCCATCAGCCCAGAGCCTGACGCGGGGCTCGAACTCACGGACCGCGAGATCGTGACCTGGCTGAAGTCGGACGCTTAACCGACTGCGCCACCCAGGCGCCCCAGTAAGGATAGTTTTAAAAACAAGAGAAGAAAATGAATGGACAAAGCTTCAATTGGGGGTCAGGCAGCCTTCAGTTAAAATCTTGGTTCTGCCAGTTACGTACCTATTGGGTGGCTTTGGACAAACAACTCTGAATCTCAGTATTCCCACCTGTGAAGTGGTGATAACAGTCCCTCCTGCACAGAGGTTCTGGGGAGATTAAACGACGTTATTTAGGAAACACACTGGCTCTTAGTAGGTGCCCAATAAACTGTAGCGGTTATAATAACGGGGCTTGTTCACACAGCACATGATTTTTCGGTGTTTTTCATAAACAGCAAAGGGAAAGAACTAAAATTGCATGGGTGCAATATGAAAGCAGCAAAAACGTATTAAATTCATCTGTTCTGCTGCAAACCTGAGGCTAATAAGCTTGGTTTTCAATTATTTTGTGGGATCCTGAGCCATCTCTCTAGAGAAAGGAAGAGGAGGAGGAAATCCAGGAAAGAAGGGGGCGAAACACAGACAAAACAACAACTATGGTTTCTTGGTTAAACTGAGCACCGACCAGGATTTTATATTCTTGGCCCCCAAAGGTGTTTTACTTGCATTGAACCTACTTAAATATGATGGGTGGAGGGAAAGGGTGGGGGAAGCTTCAGGGCAACACTACCAAACAGCATACATTTATAATTCTATCGTATGCACTAATAAAGCTCTTTGCAAATCTGTTCGCTTGGCTGGGCTTTCGTGAACTGCCCGGAAGCTAGCCAGGGCGAGTGGTACTGTGAGGAAACCGAAGCTCAGAGAGGGTCAGGTGCCTTGCCAAGGTCACACAGCAGAGCCAGGAGATGAACTCAGGCAGGCCTGCCTCACTCCACGGTGAGAGGGTTTCATTCTGAGCCTCCCGGGGCGCTTCTCGCGGTCGCCGCTTCGAGTACCCCGTGAGGAGGGGATGATGGGAAAAGACGCAGTGGGGACGCCCGCCTGCATGTGGCCTCCAGGCCTGGGAGCAACCAAGGCAGCCCTCCCACAGGCCTTGTGGTGGCGAATCAAGAGTTCGGTCATGAGGGGCGCCTGGGTGGCGCAGTCGGTTGAGCGTCCGACTTCAGCCAGGTCACGATCTCGCGGTCCGTGAGTTCGAGCCCCGCATCAGGCTCTGGGCTGATGGCTCAGAGCCTGGAGCCTGTTTCCGATTCTGTGTCTCCCTCTCTCTCTGACCCTCCCCCGTTCATGCTCTGTCTCTCTCTGTCCCAAAAATAAATAAACGTTGAAAAAAAAAAAAAAAAAAATTTAAAAAAAAAAAAAAAAAAAAAAAAAAAAGAGTTCGGTCATGATTGGCACATCGGCAGGGCCTGGAGGGCCACTGAAGCCTGGCTCGCCGGGCCCCCACCAGGGGGCACTGATCCAGCTCAGAATACAGCACTAAGGCACAGTTTTGTCAGCAGCAAGCTCTCTGCCTAGAAAAGGAAAAAGACCCAAGAACGGACACACAGAAGGCATGGGACTAACGTCCCCAAAGGAACATATATACCAGGCACGTGAGGCACAAAGGATTAATAATACCAGGGGTGGGGGGAGGGGTGCCTCAGGAGCACTCCCTGGGGGAGGTGATGTCCAAGCTGAATTTTGAAAGGATGGACAAGAGCCCATCAGACGCTGGAAGACAAGGCCAAGCAAGAAGGCCCACAGCAGGAGGCGTAATCAGACCAGATGCTTCCAGAAGATTCACGTGTGTGGGCGCCACCTACGTGATGTGCCACCTCAGCGTATGCTCCTGCCCACCCTGGGAAGTAAGATGCAGTGAGGAGACTGAGGCTCAGAGGAGGCAAGCAACTCGCCCAAGGTCACACAGCGAGTAACAAGGTGGGACCTGAGCCTGGCTCTGTGTGGTCCCGTGCATAGGATCACGGCCCGCCCTGGGCGAGAGAGGCAGCTGCCAGATGGAGAAGAGTCCCGAATGCCAGTGAAGACCCTATGGTTTGCTCAGCACAATTTAGAAGATACAGAACCTTCCAACATATGTTCCTGTTCTGTCCCTAAATGTGTACCAACAAGTAAGTGCAGTCAACGTTCTACGTACAGTGTTGTGATCATTAAGACAGAAACAGTTTGGAAGGACTAAGGCTGACTTTACTCATTTAAAACTGTCTACAGCAGAAATATTTACAGACCACCCTCCTACCCAGTATCTGATGCTCGGAAGTCGTGATCAATGCAAAACAACAACTTGAGTTCATCTTTCTTCTCCCCTTAGTCATCCGTGCTTAGAGACAGTGCTTCTCGGGCCCTCAATATTAAGATAATCCCTGGGACTTGCAAGGATTGCTCTCTGGAGAGAGAAAAGGAATTTTCTAGAAGAGAAGGCCCAGAGGCCACGGGGAGGCACAGTCGGCTTCTCAGAGAGAAGAGCAGTGGTCAGATGAGGGTTTAAGGAAAGCCGCAGTGGCACATGGGAGGTGAGGCCAGGAGCAGGGAGAGCGGGGAGAAGGCCGTTGCATTGGTTCCTGGGGACTGGAGTGCCTGATCTCAGGGCTGGGGCACACGGGATGGGTGCAGGGGCAGGTAATAAGAGTCAGCAGGACTCTGTGGTGACTTGGTCATCGGGGAAAAGGGGGCCTAAGACATTGCCCTGCTGGTTTCTGCCTGAGGGACCAGGAGGATGGCAGTGGAGAGGGAATCCAGGCCGGTGAGCTCGGGTGTGGGACACATCAGGAAGGTCTGTAGGGGGCCCCTCGACTCTGGACCCCGGTCCGTCCGGGGGTCTCCGGGGTGGTAAACACACAAGCGCCCATGCGGTCAGAGAGCACCTACGAGGGAGCCTGGGGAGTTCCCCCAAACCCTGGGCCCCAGACAGCAGTCACAGAGACAGGGCAGGGACCCCTGACTCTGACCCCTTCTTCCCTCGCACCGCACGGGGGCCCTTCTTCCACGTAAGAACGCAAAAATAACGGACTCAAGTCGCCGTACGAACCAGAGTCAGAATCAGTCTAAATAAAAGACAACCAGGTCTGCTAAGTTAGATGCAAGTCCTGGATGCAGAGGGGAGGCGAGGAGTGTCCACTTGCACAGACCTGCTGAGCACCGAGGCCGAGGGCACTGCTCTTGGTTGGCCCAGCTTCAGCCGGACAAAGTCAGGGGTTCGAGGGGAAGGCCGTCTCGTGGGCCCCTCAGACCATGTCCCCCACAGATGGTGCCCCTTGCACCTGAAGAAACAGGCAGCATGGGGTCCAGGGTTCTCTTCCCTCAGGACTGTGTGTGTGGCTGGGGATGCGGGTGCCGGGAGCAGGGTTCCCCGCACCCCTGAAGGTGGAGGACAGTTCCCAGGGCGTGACCTGCCTGGACAAACACCTTCGCCTCTTCCAAGATGAGTGAGAGCAGGGAGGCCTGTGGGCTGGGCCGGGCCTGACTCAGAGGGCGAGCTGGACAGACAGGAACCCAGACCTCAGAGTTCCGTGCCACAGAGCAGGGTAGACCCCCAGCCCCCCGCAGCCCATTCACACCAGGAGGATCCCTGCTGCCTCTCTCTCGTGGAGCCCCAGACCAGCCACCCTGGAAGCCGGAGCCCCCTCCAAAGCCACATGCTGACTTGTGAGAACCTCATCTGGCTCCCTCATTCCCTCACCCAGCACACACCCCACCACTGCGCGCCAGGCACAGTTGTCGGCAGTGGGGACCGAGCACGAACAGAGCGGGCAGCACCCCCAAAGAGGCGGCCACTGCTCCACCATCGTGCCCCGCCGTGTGCGGCCAGGGCCCCGGTTTCCCACAAACGTGCCGGTCCCGCCAGGCTGTCCAGGGCCAGCTGGGGCTCCCAAGGCTGACAGCCCCCACTTCTCTGCCCGCAGGGGGGACTGGCTGCTGAGCTTCGTGTACCGCACGTCCTCGGTGCAGCTCCGCGTCGCCGGCCTACAGCCCGTGCTGCTGCAGGACAGGAGGGTAGAGAACGTGGACCTGTCCTCTGTCGTGAGTATCGCCCGTCCCGCCTAGGGCCCTGCGTCGGCCAGTGGGGGTGCTTTGGGACTCCAGCCCAGCCACCGCCAGCCCCAGGGCCACTGGCCGGGAGGTCATAAGAATTTGCTTGCGAAGAGGTCATCGCGCCTGTTTACGGGCACCGTCTTTGTGTCAGAGCTTTGCCACCAGCTCCGTACACGGCCCCAGGGGCCACCATGGTTAGGCCCATTTCACAGATGAGGAAAAGCGAGGCTTAGAAAAGTTCTTGTCATACAACTGGCGATCAGTAGCCTGGATGTGCCCCTCCAGAGCCATGCTCTTGGCCCTACATTGGTGCCCTCCCCCTATTTCCCACCCCCAGGTACTAGTCAGGACAGACTGTTCCCCCCAGAAGTAAGGAGAGCAACCAGAGGGCGCAGGTGGGGGGACTGGGGCTTGACCACAGCAGACGTCCCCAACTGCCAGGCAGTGACACTGTGGAATGCAGGGCAGGGAAAGTGTGTTCCAAGGACTACCCACCTTGGAATCATCAGAGGGGGAGGTTATTTAAAATGTAGGACACCCCCCCCCCACCCCGCACACACACGGGACACCAGGAAAAATAATATAAGTAAATAAGGAAAAAAATAAAATGCAGACCTTTAGATCAGTCTCTCGGGGTAGAGCCTGCCGGTAGCCTGCCAGTCTACGGTTGAACAGACCCCTCCCTCCCCAGTGGTTCTGGACATCTAAGACTAGGCTTCGATGGAGAGCGCAGATGGCTCAAAAGAATTCTTGCTGGAGATGGGGTGGGACAAACCTAACTTGAGGTTCTAGATCCACCTGCCAGGCTTGAAGGAGCCTCATCCACCTGCGCATGCCTGTCACAGGGAGCTGTCTGTGGGGCACTTGCCGTCCAGCTCTGAGCTGGACTCAGCCTTTGCAGGTACCAGTGTCCCCATCGTACAGATGAGGACACCGAGGCTCAGAGAGGCTAAGGAACTTGCCCAGGGTCACACAGTGGGAACATGGCCAAGCAGGACTCAACCCCAAGTCTGAAGCCAGTGGGTATCGCCCCTGCTCGGAGAGCTGTGGCCGGCAGTGGGAGAGGGGCTCGCTACCAGGAAGGCGAGGGCACTGAGCTGCAGCGACATCCACAGGCCGCCTCCAGCCAGGGAAAATCCTTGTGATGCAAGGGGCCCCTGAGAACAAGAACGAGCATCTGATTGTTACATGGTTGGCCCCAGGCGTCAGGTGCCAAGCACTTCCCAGGCGTGGCCCAGGCTTCCCAGGTTCCACACCAGGCACCCGAAAGCAGACAAAGCAGACCCCTGGGGGGGCATCTGAAAGTCCCTGGGGGGAGGGGCGCTCTGGAAGACTCCAGCTTCCCCAGCGACACCCGACACCCGACACGACACCCGACACCCACGCCTCACCTGGATGGTGGATGGAGCTGGGCACCTTGGACCCTGCCCTCGCGCACAGCTCACTCAGGGCCGCATGGTTGTTGAAACCTGCCCGAGGTCTGAAAGCAGCACAGGAGAATATTCTTGCACAAAACACTTAAGGCCAGAACTTTCTCAGGCACTGCCACCACTGAAGCCCATGGGCTGTGTCCTTTGGCTGAGCCTCTCGCTCAGCCTGCCGCCGTGCTGCTGGGCCACTTCCTCCTCGCTTACATCGTTGCTCCCCAAGTACCCAGGACGCTCGCACACAAGTCCTAACCCCCCAGAAGAACACGGATGGAGCAGCCCCCTGCCTTCCTAAAATATATATACTTTTTAATTTTTTATTTTTTTTTGAGAGAGAGAGAGAGCATGAGCGGGGACAGGGCAGAGGGAAAGGGAGACCCAGAATCGGAAGCAGGCTCCAGGCCCTGAGCTGTCAGCACAGAGCCCGACACGGGGCTCAAACTCACAAACCGCGAGATCATGACCTGAGCCGAAGTCAGACCCTTAACCGACCGAGCCACCCAGGCGCCCCAACCCCCTGCCTTCCTAACTGGTAGCTTCAGAGGCTGGCGTTTGGCCCGAGAAAAAGGACCTTCTAGACTCACACATACACAAGACTGATGGTTCCTGGTTAGAGAGACGGTCTTCCCGGGACAGATAAGAGCTTCTACCCCCAGCGCCACACGAGGCTCCTTGGGTCATCTGTCTCCCTGATAGACCAGCTTCACATGATGCGAACCTCATGGCAGCCTGTGTAGTCGGTACTGGGCATCCCCAATCACAGGTTGGAAAACTGAGACCTGACAGAATGGGCTCATGGAGCCAGAGGTCGTGGATCCGGGCCCTGAAACCAGGCCCAGGGCTGTGCTGTCCACTTCCCTGTGGGGTGAGGTAGGCTGAGTGACAAGACCAGGAAACCACAGGACCACAGCGAGGCCTCCTGACCGTGTCCAGGGGTCGCCGTCCTATTTAAGGGTCGCTGTTCCCTGAAGGGGTGAAGGACAGAAGTGACTTTGTGCCTCACCGTGCCCAGTCTCCCTCTGCCAGAAGCATCAGAGGTGCAAAGGGTCAGAAGAAACGTCCTCCTGCGTGAAATTCCCTTTAAACACCACAGAGCCCTGGCAAGACCCGCTTTCTGCCCTGGGGAGCCCCTGAGTGGGATACAGTGACAAGAGCACAGCAGCCTTTGGCACCAGAGAGGCCAGGCTCTGCTGCCGGTATACTGGCTGTGTGACCTCAGGCCAGTTACTCAGCCTCTCTGTGCCTCAGTTTTCTCCTACACGAGATGGGGGGAGTCCCCTGCCTTCCGGGGCAGCACAGGTAAGATGCTTGCTGCCTCGTAGGCCTTCATGTAATACTAGTTCCCTCCTGTCCTACCCCTGCCACCGTCTTCAGTTCTTTCGCCCCTCAGACCCCCTCCCTCCTCAGACCGTCTTTGAGGCGGCTTCTGGCTTCGGAGAGCGCAGCTCTTTATCACTTCAGGAACACAGCACAAAAAAAGCAGTGCCGTCCTCTTCTGGGTAATTGGAGGTAGTTAGCATTGCTTTGGTGCTGAAAATCCTTGCTGGAGGAGAGGCCGCTGGCCAGTGAGTTCCCTTCGCTGCTGCCCAGGTGCTCCGGGCAGAGGCCTGCGCGGTCCGCCTTCTCCCTGCCGGGCCGCGGGCAGAGCCCTTGCGCACCAGCCCCGCATCAGCCACCCACCCAGACGTGGTCCGCGGTGGCTCCTGGTGGCGGACAAGCCTGAGCCAGCAGGGAGTGAGGGGCTGGCCCCGTCGCAGGCAGGCAGCTCCTGTTGGGGTGGACCAAGCCGACGAAGGCCAGGCGGCCCTCCTGCCCTTTGGCCTGTCCCGTGTGGGGACCAGGGTGCAGCGGCTGGGGGCGTCTGGCTCGGGCGGGGCCAACTCCTGAGGTGTCACAGGGTTTCCGCTCTCCATGGCCCTAAGGAAATGCCAGCTGACTTGTAGAACTTAGCGCAGGGCTGGGCTCCAACGGTGGCAGTAAGAAAGCCGGCGTGTGTGAGGTGCTGCTGTACCTGCTTTGCAGACCTTATGTCGCCCGTCCCCATAGCGGTCCCGTGAGGCAGGGACGGTAGCCCTATTGTACAGGTGTGGAAACCGAGGCTGCATGCGAGCGGTCGAGCCAGGTGAACCTGGGGGGAGCGGGCAGGGCCCGGGCTCTTTGCCGTTGGACTCGTGCTGCCCGCGCCCACACGTCTCTGGTGCCCCGCCGGTGACCTCTACCTCCGGGTCAAGGAGTCTGCCACGCGTGTTAGCTCACTGACTCCTCCCACCAGCGCACGTGACGCGGGTGCCTTCCCTAGCCCTGCTTGACAGATGTGGACACTGAGGCCCGAGGGGTAAAGGAACCCGAAGGGGCCCGATGGGCTTGGAAGGAGTTACTGGCGGGCAGAGGCGGGCAGCAGCGGCCCAGTCGAGGCGGGTCCCAAGATGCCTCGCGAGGCAGCAAACAGGCAGTGCTGAGGCCAGTCCAGGCAGCGTGGATCACCGGGCGCCGGGCCAGCCGTGGGCAGTGCGGCGAGTTAGAAGGGGCCCCTGCGCTCCCTAGGCTCACAGTCCATCGGAGGATACAAATGAGCAAGCAGACGAAGACAGTGGGGTGCGGCGGACACGGTCACAGAGGAGCCCCCGGGGACAGTCCCTAGCCAGGGAAGGCCAGAGCTGTGTCCCAGAGCCAGGGAAAGCCAGGGAAGGAAGAAGAGCCGTGTGGTGGGATTTCCACCTGCAGTCAGCGGTAGCCGGGGGCCACAAACCCCTCCCTTCCTGCCTGCCTGCCTCCACCCAGCCCAGCACCGGCCCTTCACTAACAGTTCTTGTTTGTCCCTGTGGGTCTAGGTTTCTGCTGACTGGACACTGAGGTGTGATGGCTAGAGCCCGGTCAGCCATCTTGGGTTCCCAGGTGGATCAGCCCAGCCAACTCCCTACCCTCTATCCCCTATTGTCCCTTCCAGGGAAATTAAGGCAAGGGAACTCACTCACGCTCACGCAGCACCAGCCATGTGCCGTGTACCTCGTGGCTTGTACGTATTATATCTTCCCCTGCACCCCGTGACGTAGGCATCACTAACTCTAACTGGGTAATGTCCCAGAGGTAACGTATGCTGATTCCTACAAAGTGCCAGGCTCTTGCACTCTTGTCGTAGACTTTCAAGGTAGGTATCATGATCCTCATTTTATAGATGGAGAAGCTGGAGGTCGGGACATCGTTAAGACTCACCCCAGTTCCTCGTAAAAGAAGGAGCTGGAACCCCCGTTTCTCTGAGCCCGAAGTTAGGTCCTCTCTAGTGCTTTGCAGCCACTAAGGTCCACCCTCTGTGGAAAGACACTGCCCCACCCTGCCCTCCACCCAGAACGCAGGGATCCGAAAAGCCCCCCGTCTGGGTGTACGTGCATGTGTGTTCACTGAACGCTGTTAAAAAGTGTTTGTAGAGAAAGGTTCTGGTCATGAGCAAACCACCAGGCTGTACAGGAAATTGTGTCTTCGTGTTCTTGAGAAATCATTTGAATAGCGTGTGATGTGTGGTTCCGGTGAATGTTAGCAGCAGAGCCTTCGTGCGGTTTCCTAAGCGTCCCTGGCGTTTTTCCTGTCTTCTTTCTAAACAACAAGGAATGTTCTGGGTTGCACTCACCTTGGGCACTAAGCAGACCCCCCGGAACTGGCGGGGAGAGCGGGAGGCTGCATTTCAGGGAGCAGATCCCAGCTGAACAGCCCCCACTGCAGCATCTTGAAAACAGCACCACACAGCTTGGCCTTCAAACGTGCCGTGTGTCATGAAGCAAACCACCACCCCTCTCTGGACTTTGCTTTCCTCTTCAGTAAAATGACAAATGATTTTCAGCGTTCCCCACCGCAGCCGGTTCTCTACGAAGAGACCAGGCCCCAGATGCCAATCCCGACTTGGACACTTCCTAGCTAGATGACCCTGGGCAACTCACCTTACCTCTGCAGGGCTCAATTTCTTCATCTACAGTTAGCAGCCGACACCTGTCACAGGACTGTATCCATTAAGTTCGTCTCCTGTGGTGTATTATGGACCTACTCCGTACGGGGCATTGTCCGTTATCACGGTGAGGCTTCGGGCATTCTCAGCCACCCCTGAAGCCAACACAAAAATGGGGGTGTCCCTATTCTCTGAGGAAGAAGGTGGGCACTTCTGAGTCCTCAACCTTTGTCATAGTAAAGATTCAGGTCCAAGGAACAGAGGCCCAGCTGAGGTAGCTTGAACACACAAGAGTTGCTGCTGTCAGGGAAGGAGAGGCCAGAATAGGCAGTTCAGGGCTGGTATGGTAGCTGTGCAGGCTTCAGGGGTCAAAATTCCCTCTTGCTTGTAGAGGGCCAACTCTGGCCCAAGATTGCCGCTCAGGCTCCGGCCATCGCGTCTGAATTCCAGCAAGCAGGAAAGAGGACGTGGAGGAGAGAAGGGCACTCCCTCTGCCTTTTAAAAAAAATAAGCTCTATTCTCAGCACAGGACTTGAACTCACGACCCCAAGATCAAGAGTCGCATTCTCCGCTGACTAAGCCAAGCAGACACCCAAAAAAATAAAAATAAAGAGGCACCCAAAGGGTGCCACATAACACTACTGCTGCTTCCCGTGGCCAACCCTTGTCACAACACTACACTCAGCTACAAGGGACGGGGGAGAATGTACTCAGCTATGAGTTCTCATGACAGAGAAACGGGGAGCGAGAATTGCAGGACGTACCTAGCAGTCTGCGCCGCAGCTGTTTTCAGTTTGGGGGCTTTTCCCGAAGGAATCCTCCCAGCCACGCTCTGATGTAGCTACTCTTACTGTTCCCATTTTACAGCTGAGGCAAGTGGAGGTCCGAGGTCTAGAGAGGCTCGCTCGCGGTCCCACAGCTGTGAGCAGCAGAGAGCTTCTGCCGTACCTGAAAGCTGCTGGCAGAGAATGAGAACTTCCACCCCAACTTTCTATCAGGAGATTCCTTCCTGCCCCCAACGGACCCAGACTATGTAGAAAGACATCCTTCATCTTTATTTAATAAACTCTAGGGGCGCCTGGGGTGGCTCAGTCAGTTGAGTGTCCGACTTCGGCTCAGGTCATGATCTCATGGGTTCGTGAGTTCAAGCCCCGCTTCGGGCTCTGTGCTGACAACTCGGAGCCTGCTTCCAGATTCTCTGCCCCTCTCTCTCTCTCTCTCTGCCCCTATCCAACCCCGCTCCCTCCCTCTCTCTCTCTCTCTCAAAAAAAAATAAACTTAAAAAAATATTTAATGAATTCCGGAGTGGCCTTGAACCCAGAGGCTTCCCAACGCACTCTGGATTTGAGAGTCCTTGAGAGCTAGACTCCTGGTGTCAGGGATCGGGTTGCTGAGGCTGCTGAGGGAGGAGAGGGTGAGGCCCAGGAGTGTAGCTTGGGGCCCTGGGGAGGGCAGGGCTCTGACCACCCACCACGGGTCACTCACTGCTCCCCCCCTGCAGGTCAGCGGCCATCTGGACTACGCCAAGCAGATGGACGTCATCCTGAAGACTGTGGGCATCCACACCAAGCCAGGCTGGGACGAAAAGGGGCTCCTGCTGGCCCCAGGCAGCCTGCCCCAGGAGGAGCCTCACCAGACAGCAGCCGCCTCCTCATCAGACAAGACCACACCTGGAGACAGCCCCAAAGTGGCCACAGCCACTGACCCTAGCCGAGCCCCGGTGCCGGCAGGGCTGGACCCTGCCGAGAGTCCCCAGATCTGCGGCCACGGCATGGGCCCCAACCCACTGGGCTGCCCCGATTGTGCCAGCGAGACCCAGGGGCCCTGCGCAGGGCTGGACTGACCGCAGAAGGGGACTGGAGCTGTCTTCCCAGGCTCCTACATGCAGCACTCTCTTACCCCTCCACCAGGTGCCCCCCATGAGTCTGAATGTCCACCGGTGCCTTTCCTAAGTCAAAGGCGTTGGAATTGAAAAGAAAGGAATTGGAAGGAGGGGGATTCGCAGAGAGACAGCGTTCCTTCTGTGAGCAAGCAAGGCCAGAGCCCTGCAGAGACGACCAAGCACAGTTTAGAGCCCCAGGACTCAACCAGCCTTGGGCTTCCTATATTTCAGGTCACAGTTGTGGGGTCTGGCTGACCATCTGGGGGCCTGGGGGGCTCTCTGGGGCCCAAGGCTTCCAAGGCACCATTCCCCCCCTCCCCAAGCCCCAGTAAATCCAGGTGAATGCCCATACTCCAGGGCTGCCCAGCAGCCCACAGGCAGAGCAGGCACAGATGGGGAGCCAGCAGTCTACTCTCTGCTCTTGGGAGATCTGATCAGATTTGCCTTGTACAGCTACCCAGGCTGTGCACTGCAGAACCACAGGAGCTTCAATCACATGTATGTGATATAACGGGCACACTCCCCCAGTTGTGCTATGGTGGCCCTGGATCTAACTGGCACAGTGTGCTGAATATATGCTGAATCAGCATGCACTATGGTGGGGAAGGATTTCCTAGAACAGGAAGAGGTGATCATGATTATCATAATAAAAATAACAATAGCTACCACTTATTGAGAATTTACCATGGACGGAGTGCTTTCATGAGTTGTCTCAGCTGACCCTACCAATAGCTATGAGGTAGCTACTGCTATTACCTTCATGTTACTGAAGGTTAGTGAGATCCAGAGAGGTAACCTGCTCAACATCACACAGCTGGTCAGTCTCAAACTCCAGTCAGATTCCAGACTCTTGGCCACTGTATCTGAATCTCCTTTGCTCCTCCCAGTGCTCCTGAATGACAGGGCCAGAGAAGGTCATCCTCCATTGTGCAGAGGGGAAAACCAAGGTCCAGGCAGAGTAAGTATTGACAAGCTCTGGGGCAGGCTGCCAGGAGGAGGACGGCAGAAGGAACTAGAATATTAGCGCCGAATGGACCCTCACGTATGCGTTTGCTGGTTCATTCAACAGATATTTACAGAACTCCTGCTGCTCTGAGTCCGGACAGCCCATTTCGCCCAGGGTCTCAACCTACTTCACCAGCTGCTTGTCCATCCCAAGGGGCCCCTCAAGCAAATCCAGTCCACACCATGGTCACTGCCTCAGGTAGTGTTTATTGGGAGTCCACTCAGGCAGGCCTGGGGGCTGAGGGGAAGCCCCAACAAGCACCATGAACCCTCTGTGGCTGGTGGCCAGGGCCAGAGTTGACTCTAATCAGCACCAAGGAGAGCGCCCGGCCGCCATGGAGGGCCCCCTGGGAATTTGGGTTGGTGGAAACTGGGGAGGCCTCTGACTGAAAAAGAACTTACGGCAGGTGAACTGTGGAGACCAAGAGTCCCCCCGCCTCAAAGACAACCCAGGCTCCTGTGACAGGGCCCACCTACCTGCCCGAGGGCAGTAACCCACACCAGCGATGGCTCTTCCACTCTGCTGAACTGAGGGGCCACCACTGTTTCCCTCACTGACCCAGGGAATGCCAGAGGAGGTGGGGCAATGGGCTGGCCTGTCCCCCATCAGTTGGCTCCCTTCTAGGTCCAAGGAAGTCCAAGATGAAGGGAAACCTATTCCTGGTGTTGAGCAAGGAACCACCTGCACCCACTTGGCCCCCAGGAGAGGTAGGGCCGCAGCCTGGGAGTGGACACGGGAGCCCCACTCAGCATCCAGAGCTAGAAGTCAGGGAGCCATAGTCAGGTGGTGGGATCTGGGCCAGGAGTTCTAACAGCAGGTACCACCTACAGCAGCACCACCTGCGGGTTCTGCGGGTTCTGTTCCACACATGCTGTCCTAATTCTCATGACACCTTAGGAGGCAGGCATTGTTACCCCACTTTGCACACGGAACATCAGGCTCAGAGAGGTTACAGAACTTGTGTAAGAGCTAGGAGTAGTGGAGCAGAGATTCAAACGTATGCCTTCCTGACACCCGGGGCAGGTGTTTTTCTGTGCATCCTGAAGGCAGTGGCCAGACTGAACGGCAAATCATCCTCCGGGCTAACGATCATCCCAGCCAGCACATCTCAGACTGTAACGTGCACACAGTTCACCCCGCGGCTCTCGCTAACATGCAGATTCTGACTCAGCAGGTCTTGGGTGGGGGCGTGGGTACAGGTGTGCATTTGTAACAAATGGCAGGGAGGTGACGCTAATGCTGGTGGCCCACGGATTACACTTTTTGAGGAGTGAGGGATTCAGCTCAGCACTAATCTACCTCTGCAGACAGAGGCATCCCTTCCCTACAGTCTCTTAGAATGTCAAAGGAGATGGCTGTCTTCCCCCCAACCTGAACCAAGAGGTCCTTTTCCCCTCTGCCACAGTCCCCCAGCCACCTCCACACACATCCATGGGTAACACTCAGCAATGGAGCATCCTGGAGAAAACAGTATCTGAGCCAGTTTTTATCCCAGGGAGTGGGCAGTGGGGGCTGGCTCGATGCACCCCACCGGAACTCAGAGGGCTCCCAGGAGACCTGCAGCCTCCAGCCTTAGCCCAGAGCCAGTCCAAGGCCTTGGGGACTTGGTCCCATCCAGTTCAGCTCCCCACTGACCAGCTCCAAGCCCAGGTCAGTTCGTGGGAGCACCAAGTGGATGCAGCTGCAGCTTGGGTTCCACCGGATCGATGTCAAAGAAATTGACCACAGCAGCAACCCTGGCAGAGGGCGGGGGGTCCCGGAGGACCTCTCTACGCAGCAGCGGCTGGGCCGTGTGCTGCAGGCCCGATGAACCACCGGAGCCTGAGCCCGAGTCAGAATTGGAGTCAGGTGGCAAGGACAGTGGCAACACGTGCTGCAGGCTCAGGCCCGGCCGGGGGCCGCTGTGAGAGGTACGCATGGAGGGTGAGGCCAGGCTGGCCCGGCGTTCCCCGGGGCAGCGGGGACACGGCAGGAACCTACTCAGGGCCCGCTTGAAGTCCCGCATGAAGAGTGGGTAGATGATGGGGTTCATGGTGCTGTTACAGTAACCCAGCCACGTGAGGGCATCGAAGAGGCCTGGGGAGACGCAGTCGCACACAGCCTGGAGAGATGGGGTATGTCATGCTTGGTCCCGGAGCAGGCTCACAGACCACCCCACCCAGCGTGGATGGGACAGGCACACACAAACACAAATGCCATGAGAGGCAGCCCACCCTCCTCCATCCCCATGTCTGGGCTGGGGTGTGGTTCGGGGCCTCCCCAGCAAGGCCTGGACTCACCTGCGCCCTGTGGTGGCATTACCTGGGCTATGTTGGCCACAAAGAAGGGCAGCCAGGTCACAAAGAACATGCCCAGCAGGATGCCCAGTGTCAGACTGGCCTTTAAGGCCTTCCTGCTGTGCTTGGTGGTCAGACGCCTATCAGCCAATTCCATCCCTGGGCGTGGGGTCCTGGGCACCTGTGAAACAGAAGGCCACATACATAAGATACCTGAGAGAAGACCTCCAGTTCGACGCTGACCCCAGCCACAGATGAAGCTTCGATCCTAATTCTAGACTGAGCCCTAGTACGAGTGATACACGGAGCCCTCCTGATCCTTGAATGAGCCCTGTGGTCCTAGATTCCCCAGTTGTAGACCTGACCCTTACTCCAGAGTGAACCTTGATCCCGGCTCTAGACCAAGCCCTGACATCAGCAGTAAACCAAGCCCTGCTCCTGGTCCCAGGCTGAGCCCTGATAACTACTATAGATTGAGACCTACATAACCAAGGTCCCAAACTGAGCCTCATCTCTGGACTGGACTGAGCCCAACCTTAGCCCCAGACTGTGGCCTGAGCTCAGCAATAGACTGAGCCCTGATCCTGGCCCTGCACTGAGCCCTGACCCTGACACAAGGACCTCTAGGAAGCACAGTTAAACAGAGAAACACTGCCCCAAACACAAATCAGACAGTTCAGAAGACCACCCTGCTCACCCCACAAAGGACAACACTCAGTTGACACACATGACTGTGAGCCCCAGCACCACACAAAGCCTTTGGCCTACAAGAATTAGTTCCAATTAAACAGTACTTGATGGCAATCCCCATCAAAATAACACCAGCATTCTTCACAGAGCTAGAACAAACAATCCTAAAATTTGTATGGAACCAGAAAAGACCCCAAATAGCCAAAGCAATCCTGAGAAAGAAAACCAAAGCAGGAGGCATCACAATCCCAGACTTCAAGCTATACTACAAAGCTGTAATCATCAAGACAGTATGGTACTGGCACAAGAACAGACACTCAGATCAATGGAACAGAATAGAGAACCCAGATATGGACCTGCAAACATATGGCCAACTAATCTTTGACAAAGCAGGAAAGAACATCCAATGGAATAAAGACAGTGTCTTCAGCAAGTGGTGTTGGGAAAACTGGACAGCAACATGCAGAAGAATGAACCTGGACCACTTTCTTACACCATACACAAAAATAAACTCAAAATGGATGAGAGACCTAAATGTAAGACAGGAAGCCATCCACATCCTCGAGGAGAAAGCAGGCAAAAACCTCTTTGATCTTGGTTGCAGCAAGTTCTTACTCAACACGTCTCCAGAGGCAAGGGAAACAAAAGCAAAAATGAACTACCGGGACCTCATCAAAATAAAAAGCTTCTGCACAGCGAAGGAAACAATCAGCAAAGCTAAAAGGCAACCAACGGAATGGGAAAAGATATTTGCAAATGATATCAGATAAAGAGTTAGCATTCAAACCCATAAAGAACTTATCAAACTCAACACCCAAAAAGCAAATAATCCAGTGAAGAAATGGACAAAAGACATGAATAGACACTTTTTCCTAAGAAGACATCCAGATGGCTAACAGACACATGAAAAAATGCTCAATATCACCCATCATCAGGAAAATAGAAATTAAAACCACAATGAGATACCACCTCACACCCGGGAGAATAGCTAAAATTAATAATCAGGCAACAACAGATGCTGACAAGGATGTGACAAAAGAGGAACCCTTTCGCATTGCTGGTGGGAATGCAAACTGGTACTGCCACTCTGGAAAACAGTATGGAGGTTCCTCAAAAAGCTAAAAATAGAACTGCCCTATGACCCAGCAATTGCACTACTAGGTATTTATCCAAGGGATGCAGGTGTGCTGTTTCAAAGGGGCACATGCACCCCCATGTTTATAGCAGCACTATTGACAATAGCCAAAGTATGGAAGGAGCCCAAATGTCCATCAACAGATGAATGGATAAAGAAGATGTGGTATATATATACCATCGAATATTACTCAACGATCAAAAAGAATGAAATCTTGCCATTTGTGCAACAACATGGATGGAACTAGAGTGTATTATCCTACATGAAATTAAAGAAAGACAAATATGCTATGACTTCACTCATACATGGAACTTAAGAAACAAAACAGATGAACATAGGGGAAGGGAAGCAAAAATAATATAAAAACAGGGAGGGGGACAAACCATAAGAGACTCTCAAATACAGAGAACAAACTGAGGGTTGCTGGAGGGGTTTTGGGTGGGGGAATGGACTAATTGGGCAAGGGGCGTTAAGGAGGACACTTGTTGGGATGAGTACCGGGTGTTATATGTAGGGGGTGAACCACTGGAATCTACTCCTGAAATCATTATTGCACTATATGCTAACAAACCTAGATGTAAATTTTTTTAATTAATAAATTTTTTGAAAAGAAAAATAGTACTTGACAAAAGAAGTTCTGATGATGTCCAGGCCTGGCACTTTCTTCATATACAGATTCTCTTCATATTTGGGAGCAATGCTCTTGCCTGCACCATTACCCTCACGCTAAAGTGCTTTTCTGAAAACGTGTGCACAGAGCAATGTTTGCAATAAAATCAATTTAGACTACTAGGGATGCCACTAACCTTGGCATTTTATAACCCAAATTACAATGTGGACTGGCAGACAGACATCTTCATTCCCAAACATTGACTTAAGAGCTGGATTTTGGGGAGAAAAGGAGGAAAAAGGAGCTGCCCCACAGCAACCATTGAAGGGGACACAGGCGTGAGGAGGTTAGAATTTGACTTTGGAAACTGGCGACCAGTAGTCCCAAAATATTAAAAGCCTTGAACTGGATGATCCTTTAGCCCAGCTATTCCCTTAACTTTTTCAACCTCCTGAGCTCACTGAGAATCCAATGAAATCTACAAAACCTTTTCCCAGAAAACGAAAAGCTTATAAATTCTTACACATGCATACACAGAGAAGGAATAAAACATCCCACATTTCCAGTGGGTTCAGAGACCACCTTGAGGTCCATCCATGAAACCCCTGGGGCCCATGAAAGCTGGGAGACGAAGCCCCCCCTCTGAACTGCATGTTAGAGTCAATTTGGATTTTCATACACCAGTTTTGCACAAAGTGAGACCCACCTAGGTTTGCAATTTAAGTAAATACCGGTGTGCCGAGGTGTGCACAATTAATTGAACTGTGCAAAGTTTGCGTGTGCTGCCTGGGAACACGCCTGGCCTCTGAAAGCCAGGGATTCCTCTAACATTTCCTAAACTGCGTGAGAGCTCAGCTTAGCTCTTGAGGCAGCAAGAGGTGGGTTGGGTATGGGGTGATGAAAGAGTCAGAAGGAGGCAGGAAGGGAACCAGATTCCCAGGCAACCTCCACAGATGGAAAGGGGGCGGAGGAGGCAAAGCCAAGAAGACATGTCAGTCCTGGGGAGCACCAAAGCCAAACCCCCACCCCGCTCTCAGGCACAGGGGCCCTCTTCCATCCGTGTCTTCTCTCCCAGCCTCCTCAGGGTAGCCGGTCTTGGGGTCCTGTCCATGGTGCTGAAACCCCAGGTATATATTCTCTTTCTATAGAATCAAGGAGTCCTATTCTAGAATGACAGTGGGCAGGAAGTCGGAGATGAAGCACACTGTAACTCCCACCAGGGAGCTTATCAGTATGTTTATCCAGGTGAAATCTGGTTATATGACCACCAGAGACAAATTCACAAGGAGCAGCCTATGAGAAGCACTTGATCCCTCCCCTCTGTCTTGGTGGGGCAGCACTGTGCGGAGGCAAGAGCTGGGTTTGTAAAGACAAGTGATCTGGCTTCAAGTCATGCCTCTACCACTTACTCGCTCTGTGATCTTGAGACAGTCTCTGTTTCCACATCTGTAAAATGGGAAAAACAATACTCAGCTGTGGAGTCATTGTGAGGCTGTGGATAATAAATGCATGCACAGTGCCTGACATAGAGTAAGTGCTAAGTACATGGTAGCCCTGATGTTGGTTCAGTGGCATGTGTTGGAGGCTGGGGAAATCTTGAGCACCCTCAGAAACCCTGTCCTTCTGCCAGCAACTCAGGCTCCCCGAAGCAGCACAGATGTCAGGACAAATGCTCTGACTCACCATGCTGTATGTAGCAAGGGAGGAAAAAAGGATCTGCTTTTCTCTTTCCTCTTCTCACTTTCTCCCTTCCAGAGTAGACTCTATATGGCTTCTGTGGGCCCACCATGGTCAACTTGGAGGAGAGACTCCTGCTTCCCCCAAAGATCTGCTTTGCCTTCAAATTGCTTCCAACAGTGGGGATAGCCAATAGGGGAGGAGGGAGCCACCATTCTCAGAGGGACCACTCATACAAGTATCCCCCCTGACCTCTGGTGACCTGGACGGAGCAAGAGACAGCCTTGATCTTGTCAGAGCTCTATGGCACTGGGGAACTGAGACAATGGGGAGATATTTGGGGGCAATCATCAGAGAGGGAGCTCCAGAAAAGGAATTAAAGACGGTCTCAGATTCCCTCTCTAGGATCTTCCTGGGGAAACCCTGGGTTTTTCTTTCTCTTCTTCTCTCCAAAGAGTTGACCCAAAAACACAGGCTCAGAGAGGACAGGGGACCTTTCCCAGGTCACATTGTCCCAGTACAAGGTCTCAAAGCAAAGCACTCCAAGTGACCCCCAGTCAGCACTATAACCCACATTTATAGCCCATACTACAACCCACTTACTATGTGTCGGCATCTGATATTCATCATGCCATTTAATCTTTACAAAAGGTAGGCATTATTATCCCCATTTTGCAGGTGACGTCCAGAAAGGCAAAACAACTTGCCGGAAGTCACACAGCAGATAAGTGTTGCGTCAGGGATTCAAAGTCCTTTCTAGCTCCAGAAATTGCACTTCTTCCACTCACCACACTGCCTCCATTTGGGGGCTTCCAGAAACCCCCACCACTGTCAGCCAGAAGCCCTCATGAAGCAGAAGCCAGTGGCAACCACCAGCCTCACCCTGAGGTCTAGCTGATGCCAGCTTCACCCTGCCCACTTCTCTGCCCTGTAACCACCTCATGGCCCCTCAGGGCCGTGATCTGTTGTTTGCCTGCCCCTCGGATATGCGTGTCACCGCCAGAGCGCAGGCTGCCAGGAGGCAATTCCACCTACAGGCTCCTGTGTTCAATAAATGTGCCTGGGTGGCTCAGTCGGTAGAGGTCTGACTCTTGATTTTGGCTCAGGTCATGATCTCATGTTTCGTGAGTTCGAGCCCCGCATTGGGCTCTGCACTGACAGTGCGGAGCCTGCTTTGAATTCTCTGTCTCCCTCTCTGCCCTCCCCCACTCGCACTCTCTCTCTCTCTCTCTCTCTCAAAAATAAGTAAACACTAAAAAAAATACCTATACACATGTCTGTACACATTGCATATACAGAAATGTGTATCACAACGCAGGAAAAAAACTGGAAACAGCCTAAACGTTCATGGAAAGAGAGTGGTTAAGTAAACCATGGTACATCTCTACTATGGACTATGACACAGATGATTAAAAGAACATAATCGATCAAATGAAAAGATCTCCAAGATGTAATATTGATATTAAGTGATAACAGCAAGTTGCAAAATAATAGGGATGACGTGATTCCATTGCTGAAGAAATACACAAAACAAAGCACTAAGTCTCTTTGGGTGCATCAACAAATATGGACGCACAAAGAAAAAGGAGTGGAAAGACATATCTTAAATTGATAAGAGTGTCCCTGGGAATGGAAAGTGATTGGGTGGAACTTGAGAGGGTCTTACATTTTCTCCCTATGGCCAGACTTTTATTTATTATTTATTTATTTTTTAAGTAACCTCTACCCCCCAATGTGGGGCTTGAACTAGTGACCCCAAGATCAAAAGCCACATGCTCTACCCACTGAGCCAGCCAGGCACCTCCTGAATTTTTATTTTAAAGCGTATTTATGGGGGCGCCTGGGTGGCGCAGTCGGTTAAGCGTCCGACTTCAGCCAGGTCACGATCTTGCTGTCCGCGAGTTCGAGCCCCGCGTCGGGCTCTGGGCTGATGGCTCAGAGCCTGGAGCCTGTTTCCGATTCTGTGTCTCCCTCTCTCTCTGCCCCTCCCCCGTTCATGCTCTGTCTCTCTCTGTCGCAAAAATAAATAAACGTTGAAAAAAAAATTAAAAAAAAAAAAAAATAAAGCGTATTTATGTATTCCCTTGTGTGATTTAAATTTTCCACAATCACCTACTCCTAGCATAAGGGTTCTCAGACAGACTGTGGAGCCAGAATCGTCTGGATTCAAATCATGGCTCTGTTACTCACTGGCTGTGTGGCCTCAAGCAAGGTATTTCACCTCTCTGAGCCTCAGCTTTCTCATCTGTAAAATGGCAATTGTAATGGCATCTACTTCGTAGGATTGTAGTCAGGATTAACTAAGATAATATGCATAAAGTCCCTTGAACAGCACCTGGCACATAGTAAGCACCATGTAAGAGTCAGCTATCTTTTCTGTTATTAGAGTCCATCTCAACGCTCTGATTATGGTGATGTGGCTGCTATTGATGGCAATCGTGGGGATTTCCCCTAGAAAGGCTTGAAGAGATAACTTCTCCGGAACCATATATCTTACCACCAAGAGGAAAGGGGGGAAACTACCACTGGTTGAGCACCCAGTATGTACCAGGTTTATATATATTATCTCACTGATTCTTCAAACAGCCTCATGTGATACATGGCATCACTCTGGGGTAGAGGGAGGTGAATGACCTGGTCCAAAGTCATCAGCAGCGATGGGAAGGAGGCAGGACCCGAACCCCTGACCAGCCGGATGTACAAGCACCTGCACCAGCTCTGGCTGCTCCGGACCACCTTGTTCCCAGCAGCAGCCGAGGCTGCCATGCTCAGCACTGCTCCTCTGCAACCCTTTCCCAGCTCAGCCCCCTCCTCCGCCCCCGAGATATTTCTGTGATCACAGCCTCTTCTGAGGAGGAGGAAGGACAGCGATGGAAGGGAAGGCAGATCACTGAGACAAAGTGGTGCAGAGTTGGGTGAGGGCGGAGGAGGAGAGGGGGAGAAGCCGATGGGAGAGACGGGGGGAGAGGAAGATGGGGAGATGTAGAAGGAAGGCAGAGAAGGGGGCGAGGTGGATCTGGAGAGAGGGATGGGAGAACGGGAGAAAGATGAGGGTGCCGAGGAAGACAGAAGGGAGAGGGCTCCAGACCAGAGGCACAGGTCCTGGCGCTGAGACAGCTGGGAAGGCAAAGTCTCAGGCAGACCTCCTTCTCTCCTGCTGCTCTCCATCGCTGAGCTCCCATGCGGGTCCCTCCCGAGGATGGGCACCAGCCCACCCTGGCACAGATCTCTCTCTCTCTCCCCCTGCCCTCCAAGCATCTCACTCTGACACCGCTCTTCCCACGCCCGTCTCTTCACCCCCAGCCCAATCCCTGCCTCAGCTGTAAGTGGGACCCCTTCCTCACGGCTGCAGGGACAGCAGCTGAAACCACCAAGCTAACCAGTGGCTTCAGAAAACCCCGTTCAAATAACTAGGTAGAGGTGGGAGGTAGCGGGAGAGAGTAAAATGCTCAAGCCCGCTCGGGTACCATGTCCTCAACCCCAGAGGAGCTGGGGCCTCAGAAACACATGTCCCCCACCCCTCCCTCGTGGGGAAGCTAGCAGCTGGACTGGGGAAGGGAGGGAGCTAAGGGCTAAGCGAGGCTGAGGACAGGAGGAAAGGGGTCCAGTGCACCCCGAGTTTTGTTCATTCTCATCAGCTCCTGCTGGCACTGAGAGCCCCCCGCTGCCCGCTGAAAGCTCGGTCTCTGAGGCAGGTCAGCTTGGGTGGGAGGAAAGGGGTGGTGACCCAGAAAGACGGACTAGAGGCAAGAGTCCAGAAACAAATTCCCCAAATGCAGGCAAGTGTCCGGGAAATGAGGAAAGCAGGCATGGAGGAGGCTTGCCGAGGGGCTGAGTGGTTCTGGAAGCAAGGTCAGCGGTGGGGTCTGACACTTCCTCTCTCTCTGAACCTCATTCTCCCCATCTGTCCAACGGGATGATGGTGGTCCTTGCCCGGGTGGGTGTTTGGGGGATGAGTTTAGCTCGGTGCCCGGCACATAGTGAGTGCTCGAAGACTGTGGGGCTGCAGCTGTCAGCACCCCGGGGGGATTCCTGCCCAGGTCCCGAGGCCACAGTCTCAGGTGCAATCCTGGTGCCAGCCGATTGGCTTCATGGAAAGAAAAATGGGTCATAAACACCGTCGGAATGGAGAATCCAGCCCAGTCCCACCCCAGATTCACCAAGACCAGCCAGCTCGTCACATCCTTAGTCACCACTAGAGCAGAACCTCCCAAAGTACAAAAGTGGAAGATGACCCTAGATGGTAAATGGACCCATAAAATAACTGAATCACAGAGTGAGAACATGAGGCTTGTCCAGCATCCTCCCAGCTCTTCTGGTCACGTCCAGAGAAAGTCTCGTGTTCGTGCCACTGTGCCTTTAACATCCCGCTAACACCCGAGAGAAAGCGGGCCTGGGGGCTCGGCCACTCCACACCAAGCTGGACTTCAATAACACTGCTGGGGTTCCTGCCGCTCACTGAAGCTGTCTTTGTGATTGCCTTCCGTTTATGGCAAAGGTACTGAGTTTCCATTTCCAGAAGAGATAAGAAGTTTCCTTTCTAAACAAGTGCATGGAAGTAAAAAGATAAGTGAAATGATCTAGAGAAAATGCTAAGTACATAGGGAGGCAGCCACTTGAGGCGTGCGGGTGGGTGGAAAGAAGGAAGGTAGATATTCCAAGGTGGTTCCAGATGCCTGAGGTTTGGGAAACGCTCCTTTACAAGAACCCAGGGAGAGAGTGTGGATGGCCCAAGGCAGCCGTCCTACCACTGGAGAACCAAGTCAGGGTCACAGCCACCTACTGAGATTCAAGAATGTTCTCCAACAAGCACAGATAGAGGGAGGGAATAGGACTGCTTTGCCAGGACCTCCTGTCCACCCAAGGCCTGTTCCCCCGGTTTATGGGCCAGCCACACTGCTGGCGTGGGACAGGCAAGCTGTTCTGTGGAACTGCCTTTCAGCCCCCAACCACCCAAACCTCCAGGCACCGCCCCTCGATCCTGCAGGAGCCTCCTGCACCTGGAGATAGATCAAGACTGGAGAGCTGATGGGGTGCCTGGGTGGCTCAGTCGGTTCAGCTCAGGTCATGATCTCACAGTTGGTGAGTTCGAGCCCCACATCGGGCTCTGCACTGACAATGCAGAGCCTGCTTGGCATTCTCTCTCTCTCCCTCTCTCTCTCTCTGCCCCGCTCCCCCCCACCCTCAAAATAAATAAATTAAAAAAAAAAAAAAGATTGGAGGGCCCACCCAGGACTTTCCTCGGAGCCTGTGACCTAACTCTCTGGGGTTCAGGCCTGGTCAACCTAAACCCCCATTCGTCAGGGGTTTAGGACAATAGGCACTGAGACTCCAGTGCCAACTGGCCTGAGTGACAAGAGCAGCCAGTCTACTCCAGACACTGCAGGCCCTTACCACTCACGAGTAATTAGTAAGCACCTACTATGTACAGTGGGGATCAAAACCTACCCAGATGTTCCCAGCCCTCATGGAGCTTACACTGTAGTAGAGGAGATTGACAATGAGCAAGTCAACAGATAAACCTGTGGTCAGGATAGAGAATAACAGAGTGAGGGAGCACAGACAGGTCTGAAGACAGGGTGGGCAGGGACGGACTCTGGGAAAAGGTGACCTGTGAGCTGAAAAGCAGTCGGGCAGGGCAGCCCCAGGGGAAGAGCGTTCCAGGCAGGGGGAAGAGCAGTGCAAAGTCCTGGACACAGAAGTCCATCTGATGCCTTCCAGGAGCATGGAAAGGCCAACGTGCTGGTGCGGAGAGAGGGCAAGGGGAGGAGGTGAAGCAAGAGAGCTTGTCAGCACCAGATTCCGAGGCCAGATCCTGACATGGGTCTCCTCTTTTCTCTTAAGAGTGATGGGGCGCCTGAGTGGCTCAGTCGGTTAAGCCTCTGATTCTTGGTTTCGGCTCAGGTCATAACCTCATGGTTCGTAGGATCGAAACCCCGCGTCAGGCTCTGTGCCAACGGAGCGGAGCCTGCCTCGGATTCTCTCTCTCTTTCCTCTCTTTCTCCACTCTCTCTGCCTCTTCCCCTAGTGTGTGTGAGCACACACATACACTCTCTCTCTCTCTCTCTGTCTCTCTCTCTGTCTCAAAATAAATAAATAAACAATAAAAAAAAAAAGGAATGATGGTATCACTTTCGTTCTGTAAATTGTTGTGGCTCCTATGCAGGGAATAGACAGGAGTGGGCCTGGAGTGGAGGCAGGGGAAGCCAGTGGGAGACTAGAAAAGGCCTCCAGGTAAGAATCACTGGTGGCCTAGATGGGGAGGGTGGCATTACAGGTGGCACAGCTTTAGGAAGGCAGCACCAACAGTCTTTGCAAATGAATCCCATGAGCATGAGGAAGAAAAATTATTCCTAACTTTCTGTCGGGTGATGCCACGATGTTGCCATTTGCCATGATGGGAAAGACGGGAAAAGAGTAGGGAGGGAGGGCTGGGACCCCCTGAATTCCCTTTTTGCACATAGAACCTTCGAGAAGCCTGCCCCACATGCTGATGGAGCTGTCCTAGAAACAGCATTGAGTCTAGAGCACAGAAGAGGGGTGGGAGCTGGAAATGGCCACTCGGAGGTCACCACCAAGTGCACATATTAAGTGCACGCTGCCCGGTGGGTACCCAGTGGCTGCTCATTCCCCTCCATCCCCCCAAGCCCAGCTCTCCCTGCACACCCCGGGTACCTGCAGCGTCGCCAAGGCCTGGCCGGCCATGCCGGTGGTGAGGGAGGCCACCTGCACCGCCTGCTTGCGGGCGGCCAGCAAGATCCTGCAGTAGGTGAAGCAGATGGCGCCCGAGGGCAGGAAGAAGGTGAGGCCCGAGGCCACGAGGACGAAGGGCAGGCTGGCCAGCAGGCGGCACTGGCCCGGGGCAGGGGCCCGCGCGCGGCCCAGCTGGTGCCAGCCCAGCAGCAGGGGCAGGAACGAAGCGAGCGCGGCCAGGCTCCAGGCGCCCAGGACAAGCGCCAGGGCGCGCGGGGGCGTCATGCGCAGCTTGTAGCTCAGCGGCGAGAGGATGAGCAGGTAGCGGTCCAGGCTGATGAGGCAGAGGTTGAGGATAGAGGCGCTGCAGCACATCACGTCGAAGGCGGCCCAGAGCAGGCAGAGGCCGCGTGCCAGCACCCAGCGCCCGTACAGCGCGTTCAGCATGGCCGGCGGCATCACCACCAGCCCCACCATCAGGTCCGAGGTGAAGAGCGACACCAGGAAAAAGTTGGACGTGTTGCGCAGCGCGGGCTGCGTGCAGATGAGCGCGATGAGCAACGAGTTGGCCGCCGCCGTCAGCGCGATGACGACACACAGCGCGGCCGCCACCCAGCCGCTGCCTGCGGGGTCCGAAGGCGGCCGCGACCCCCAGTCCGGGGTGCTGTTGTTGGCGGGGCCGGGCTCTGGGACCATGGGGGCGAGGGGGTGGAGAGCGAGGACGTCAGGCCCGAGAGGGGTCCGGAGGAAGAGGTACGGTGGGCGGGAGGACTCCGCAAGGGACCTGGAGGAGCGGAGACTGGATGGGCGTCGTCGGTGAGAACAGACCGCCACCAGGGATCAGGCGGGAAGACAGGGACAGGCACACCGGGTGAAGGGGCAACGGCCCAGGAAGGTGGAGAGGGGTTATATGGTGTGAGGTGGGGCTACGGAGCAAACTGGAGGGGAGTTCGGGAGGGGGCACACGATGAGGCGCCAAGTGGAGAGCGGGCGGGAAGTCGGGAGGACGAGACGCCAAGTGACTGGACGGTTGGACGGGTGGGAGCAGAGCCCCCTAGAGGGGGCGGGCGGGAAGATCCGGGCGCGGACGCCTGCCTGGGGCGAGGACCCGGGGAGCCGGGAGCGGGGGACGCGCTCAACCCGGGGCACCCCCTCCGTGGCAGGTGGGCGTACCGCGGTGACTCGGGTGGCAGCGGATGGGGGACGGGGGGGGCCGCGCGCGAGCCCCAGCCAAGCCCCCGGTGGGGAAGGCAGGTCTCCGAGCCGGCGCAGAGGCAGCCCGGGCTTGGGCGGCCACGGCCCCCTGCGGCGTGCGGGAGGACACCGGGCCGACCCGTGGGGACACAGGAGCAGCGGCGGCCGCGCCGCCGCCGGGTCCCCGGCCCCGCTCCCGCCCGCGCTCGGTACCTGGGCGCTCGGCGCTGCTCGGCTGCCGGCGACTGCGGCAGGCGCCGCGGGGCTGGGGGAGGAAGAGGCGGCCGCGGGCCGGGCAGGCGCCCAGGGAGCCCGGGAGGCGCCGCGAGGGGCAGGCGCGCGCGAAGGAGCCGGTGGCGCTTCCAGGAGCGCGCGGTCCCCGGCGCCGCGGAGCCTGCGCCCCGCCCCGCCCCGCGGTGGGCGGGGACAGCCGAGCCCCCGCCCCGCCGCGCTCGGGGTCCTCCGCACCCCCAGGTCGCCGCCCCAGCCTCGGCCTCCTCCACCCCGCACACCCCTCTCCGACCCTCTCGCGGCGGCGGCGCAGGAGGAACTCAAAGGAGGGGCTGTGGCCGCGGCTACCTAGGACTGCTCCCCAACGGGGGGCTGCCCACCCGCAGCGGGGGCCGTCGCGCTAGCAGGGGGAGCCCGTTGGGAGCTACTGGGGAGCTCGCTTGCCCTCCAGTGTGTACACACACGCATATGTGCACATATATACGTATAGAATAGTATTTGTAGTCCTTCAAACCTTTAAACAGCAGGTTACCTCCTCCTTGGGTTCCTTTGAGCAGAAACCTACATTCCCGACAGCCTCACTGGGGGTGAAGTCTCCGATTTGGGAATCCTTAGGCCAGATGCGGTGGAGACACCGCAGGTAGAGAGGTTGGGTGTAACACCCCCGGAAGGAGACCCCTCTGTGTGTCTTCCCCTAGCTAAGAAGAATGTCTACCAGACACTTCACAGATCAATACTGGGGCTTCCACTCATTCATTCAACACACATTTATTGAGCACCTACTAGGTGTTAGGCACTATTCTGACCAATCAGGACACGAGAGTAACCACAACCAACATCCAGCTTCACGGAGTTTACATTCTAGTCGAAGGAGACAGACAGTAAACAATAAGCATAATAAACCTTTAAAGTCGCCGTAAAGGGATCACTGCTATGGGGAAGAAAAGAAAACACGGAGAGCTACCTGAGGGAATCTGAGGGGGGAGGCGGTCTTTTTCCCTCCACAGAAACTGAAAAGGAGTACCTCCCATGTACACGATTCGCGCCGTGTTCCAGAGGCTTTACTCTATTATTCTTACCGCTACAATAATGCTGATATGTGGGTGTTAAGCTGGGACTCACCCAAGGTCAGCAAGAGATCAAGGGGAACTGAAACTCTGGACTGTCCAACGCCCAAGACAGAAAAACCTCAAGACCCTGCAGCACCCCATCCACCCTCAAGTCACTATTTGGTGCTCAGAGTCCCAGTCTTGCCCACAGATGGGGCTGTGGAGGAGGAGGAAGCCTTTATTCATTCATTCATTCATTCATTCATTCATTTATAAGTCTAAAGAAAACATGACAACTTTATTATTTGTTCATTCTGGGTGACAGATTCACAAATGTTTGAGGATTTTTTTTTCATGTTTATTTATTTATTTTGAGAGAGAGAGGGAGGAAGAGAGCGTGCACACGTGAACCGGGAGGGGTGTGGGGGTAGGGGGTGGGGAGAGAGAATCCCAAGTAGGCTCCAAGCTGTCAGTGCAGAGCCTGATATGGGGCTCAATTCCCGAACTGGGAGATCATGACCTAAGTTGAAATAAAGAGTCGTATGCTTAACTGACTGAGCCCCCCAGGAGCCCCCCAAGATGTTTGTTATATTGTGATCTGTACTTAACTATAATTTAAAAAACAAAAAAAAAATTTTTTTTTTTTCTAGATTGGGCTGGGTAGTGGTGCCACCTTGTGGCCACACTATTATTATCTTGAATGTAAGAACTTTTCTTAAAGCTCCATGTGTGTGCTCTTAAAGTTTATCATCTCTGTCATGGAATAATAAAGTCCTAAACACCCTTAATGTCTCAGGGTAGAGAGGGGCCTTCAGGGATGCTCAGTCTCTTCTTGATTACTTCTAGCCATGGGGAGCTCCCTTTCTGGAGGAGAAGGCTGGTGCCACCTTTATTATGCCTGCCAGAATTCTGCATTACAGGGAGGGAGAAACTGAGGTCCAGGGAGGTTGTGAGGTCTGCCCAAAGCTGCTTTTGCAGAAGATGCTGATTAACTGGATAAATTCCTTGTGCTCGTGGTCAGTTTCGTTCACTGCTGTAGGCTCAGCATATATTAAGCTCCTCAGTAAACATCTGTTCAGTGAATGAATGAATGAATGAATGAATAAAACTATCAGCCCATCCACCAGCAGTTGTGACCCAATCACTCATTCTCGATAATTAGAACGACAGCTGGCATTTTTCTTGTGTATGTGTGTTTTGTTTTTTAATGTAAACTCTACACCCAATGTGGGGCTTGAACTCAGGACCCTGAGATGGAAAGTCACATCCTCTACCGACTGAGCCAGCCAGCTGCACCAGCAGCTCGTTTTTCAAGGTCTTCCTACTTTCCAGGCACCGTTCCAAGCTCCATTTGTACATCAATTTATGTAAAGCTCACCACGACCCTGGGAGTTAAGAGAGGTGTGATCATTAGTCCCCATGTTACAGATGGAGAAACTGAGCCTCAGAGTTTAACCTACCTCCTCGAGATTACACAGCTAAGAAGTGGCCCGACCAGGATTTGAACCCAGCGCGACTGGATATTCCCAGAGGCATGCAGCAGAGGAAGAAAACTAGCTGGGAGTTGTAGGTTCCACGTAAACCAACGAGGTGGGGAAGCTGGAGCTAATTACTCGCCCGCCCTTGCGGGGAGGGGCCTGTGCTGTCAGCGTTAATCCCTTGTAAAGATTTTAGGTCCTTCCACCATCGCTGTGGGGCGGGGGGCTCTCTGGGTGGTTCAGCTTGAGGTTGGCCAGGAGGAAAATCGAAGTCACTGCTCCGTGCACCTCACTCCCAGGGGCAGGCTGGCACCGCTAGCGCCGCTTCTCAAGGGTTTGCCAGCAATCAAGTCTGGCTCCTCCCATTTGCTGCTCCCGCATCCAATCATCGGCGCCTCTCCTCCTCGCCCCGCCTCCCCAGCGCGCCTTTGCCCCCGCCCAATTCTGGCGTCCGTCCTCTCCTGCCTGGACCACTGCAGTCACCGCCGCGGGTCTCCGCTCTCCCAGAAACCCAGCTCTGTGCAGACGCCTCCGGGGCGCTTACTGCAAAGAGAATGAAGTCTGAACTCTGGCTAGCATTCCAGACCTGCCACCAGCCGCGCCAACCCACCTTCCTGCTTTCTTTCCAACCAGCCTCTTAATCTCTTTGTATGTCTACACTGCCTTGTTCCACACACAGGATGGAGGCGGCTCCTGACCAAGATTCATCCTGCCAAGACGGTCCTTGGGCCTCAGAGGTCCAGCACCAAGGACACGGTCCCAGGAAGTCCTTCTTTTGGACCTGGTCTCTGAGTCCTTGGAAGCGCCGCAGCATCTTCTCTGTGCCCTCCCGTCAGTCCTCACCACCAGCTGTAAAGAATGGCTACTAATATGGCCAGGGCTTGTCCCTACCAGACTAGGGGTCACTAAAGTCTGCATACAGGAGCTATACTTCTCTCCAATCCAAGTCCAGGTCATACCCATGGATGGGTATGTCCAAACAACTGCAAGGAGCGACGTCCTGGAGCTGGGAAGTACACGACAGCGCAGAGCCGCCAAGAAGGGAAGGCTGTGTCCACTGGGGAAACCACGTGTGTAGTACACAGTCCTTGTCGCTAGAGGGCGCAAGGTTAGATTCCCGGCACCGCTGCCTCCCAGCCTGGGCACAGCCTTCCCAGGGTATGAACGCGCTCAGTTGCAAAAGGAGGATTTTCCATGGATTAGAAATAATATATGTAAATTGCCTGGTACATGGTGTTTACAGCGATGTGTGTGAGGAAGAAAGGGTCAGAGTCCTCACCCACACCACCAGCTCCGCGGTGTCTCAATGGAGAATGTGGGGGGAACCAAATGGCATGGGGGGGCAATGATACCAAACCCATAGGGTCATTGTGAGGTGGTCAGGTGCCCGGCCTGGCACGTAGTAGGTACAACACCCCACCTCGTATATTCATTTAGAACCACTGGTTTTGTTTCTTTCCCCTTCTTCTGGGCCGAGCTAGGCTGGGGTCCAGGAAAGGGCTGATGCCGGCTCACTGTGAGGATGAAGAGGGCTGACGGGAGGCAAGCCCAAGGGACCAAGGTCAAGACTGGAAGTGCCTGGTCTGGTGGCCCACCCAAGGCCCACAGAAGTGGGCGCCCAAGGAAAGAGGTGGGAGCCAGGAAAGCAGGAGCCACAGCGCACAACACCGCAGGAAAGTGAGAGGGTCACTAGGCCCCAGGGAGGGTGTGCTGGGGGAGGGGGGGCTCACTGTGCAGCCCGACCCCCTCCCCCTAGGCCTCAGCAAGGGCCCCTTGGGGGTACCCTGGGTCAGCAGAGCCCCCACCCCCACCCCTAGTAAGGAAGAGAACACAAGCATTGAACGAATTTATTCATGAGAAAACTCAGGGTCCGTCAGGGAAACAATCTGCTGGTTACAAGCTCCAGAAGCTCTTGTCGGAACAGCCGTGAGGGCCGGGGGCACCCCCAGGCAGGGGGCTGGGGGAGCTACCAGCCGCCCTGGGGTCAGAGGAGCAGACACAGGCGGGAAGGGGTCCCGAGGGGCACTCCTCACTGCCCGCCTGCCCTGTCCCCAGGACCCCACTCCCCCTCTGGGTTAAAGTGCAGCTGGGAGGGAGGTGATGGGTGGAGAGCTGCTGGAGAGCTATGGGGACACTGGCCACCAAGGACCCACCCCCTCCTCTCCCTAGTTTCTTGAGGCTCAGCCAGAGTCCACCCCACCCAGGTCCCTCTTTGGAGCCTCCCCACCGTCAGATATTTAGAAAGCGCTCCCCAGGAGGGGAAAGGCTGGCTCCACCAGCTCTCCGAGGGACCCAGAACTGGGGGGGGGGGGGGGGGGAGGGGGAGAGGGAGGGACACTCTGGTGATGGTCTGGGAGCCCTCCCCTCTCCCTGGCCCAGGAAGGCTCCTTCCTTGCCTCCCTCCACCCCCTGGAAAGCCAAGGAAGCCAGAGAGGCCCAGAGAGCCTGGCTCCCAGCTCCAGGGCCATGAGTCAGCAGGGTCCTGCCCAGACCTGACTCCCAAGCACGCCATCGAGGGAGGGCCACTTCGGTGCCACCTGGGAGCAGCTGCCCTGGGCACGGGAGGCCTTTGGGGGAGCCTGTGGAGCTCCAGCTTCTCCTGTGGTCCCCCCAGCCTGGACCCAGCCCCTCCCTCAAGGCTGCTCCTGGCAAGGCGCCCCCCCACCCCCGCCGGGCTCAGGGCCCCACTAGGGGCTGTGAGGACCGCGCACCCACCTCAGCAGCGTGGCCAACCTCCTCCCCCTCCCAAAGGCACATCACTAGGAGGCAGAAAGGAAGAGAACCCCCCGCCCTCCGAAAAAGAACCCTGAAGATCCACTGCTCCCTCCCCTCACTCGTGAATATATTAAATTGTGCAGCTTGGCCCCCGACCCCTCCCCTCGGATCTCCACGGCAACCAGAGAGCATTCCAAGTCCAAGTCTGAATCCAAGTCCGTCCAGTGACAAAGGGGGGCTTCAGCCTTTCTCCCCACCTTTCCCCCAAGGGTGACACCCAACATTCCGCAGGGGACAAGAGGGGAGGAAGAGTCGGGGCCTCAGTCCTCAGCCCCCTCTTCCTCCGCGTGGGGGGCCCCGGGCGGGTCCTCGGGCTCAGGGGTCTGCCCTCCAGGGTGGGGGTGGGGACGGGTGCCCGGCTGGGAGCCCGGCGCGTCCTCGCCCTGCACGTAGACACTCAGCCCGTGACTAGGCTCCTTGCCACATGCCTGGCAGCTACAGTGCAGGATCTTCTCCACCAGCTTGTCCACCCTTGGCACCTCCTCGTGGCCGGGGCACTCCAAGGTCACCTGGGGAGGGCAGGAGAGAAGAGAAGACATGTTTCCAAAGGCCCGGGGCTGGCAGGGAGGCCCCGAGGGCCACATTCCTCAAGGGACCAGCAATCCCAGAGACCCCAGAATCCCTGAGCCCACCCGAGATACCCCAGTTAGCTCTGTGGGCCCCTCCACTGGGGGTGGGGGTGAGCCCCTGCAGGTCCCACCCAAGCTGTCTCCTCACACCCAGTCCTGCCACCTCCCTACCATTCCCTCACAGAGGCCTGAGGGGAAAACCCAACATGGCCTGCCCCTGCCTAAAATTCCCCTCAGTGCTCCCCAGTGCACTTAAAGAAAAGTTCAGACTCCTTACTAAGGCCCCGCAGGACCCTCAGGCTGCCTCCAGCTGACCTCTCTGCCCCTGACCTTGAGCCCCTCCCCACCGCCAACTCTGAGCTGCCTGATCTGAGACTTTGCACATGCTGTTCCCTCTGCCTGAAAGGTCCTTGCCTAACCCACCCCTACCACCCGCACCAAACTGGCCCAGTTAACTTGTACGCAACCTCTGGATCTGTGCTCAGACATCACTTCTTCAAGGAGCCCAATCCCAAACCCCCAGCCCAGCCTAGGTCAGCCCTACTGAGCCCTCCAGGGTTTTGCTCTTCTCCGAAGGTCACACTTTTCCAACGGCCTTTCCTTTTCCCTTCCTTCCTTCCTTCCTTCCACGGAGCACCTACTCCCTGCCAGCTCTGGGGACACAAGGACAGGCACGATTCCTCAAAGAATTCAGAGTCTAGTGGGGGAAACAGATTTGTCAAAATCACCCAAATGCAGATGGAAAACTGTGACAGGAGTCAAAGCAGAGGCACACAGCGGTCAAGGCGGTGGGATAGGGCCCCGAGAAAACGCTGCTGAGCCACAAGCGGAAGAATAAACAGACGTTCACTGGGTGAGGAGGAGAAGCAAACAGGGAAAGAGCATGTGCAAAGGCCCTGTGGTGGCAGCAAGAAGAGTAGGCATGAGAGACTGAAAGAAAGTACACTGATGTCAAGTGTCGAGCTAGTAAAGGAGATGAGAGAGGCCAAAGCTCAACAGACTGGTGAGCCAGGCCATGCCAGGCACTGTGGGTCACGACAAGGAGTTCGGTCTCATCTTAAGACAGTGGGAAACCACTAAAAGGACTTCAGAATGTGACTGACATCAGAATGGAGCTTCAAGAGATCCCTTGTCCTGTACACGCTGGTGTCAGACTCATAAGCCATCACGTGGCAAGGACCACACGTGTATCCCCAGCACAAGCCCTGGACCCCGCACACAGTGGGGCCTTACTCATAAGCACTGGGGCCAAGGCCCGGGAAGTCTCTGCGGGGAGGCTGGGCAGGGGCGGGCAGCCATACTCACAATCTCCCACATGGACTGGGCCGGCATGCAGGAGTCACAGTGAACCAGGGACTCCGTAGACTGTGGGAAGGTGTTGGGAACGCTGTAGCTGAAGCACTGTCCTAGGCAGGCCCTGTGGGAGGAGACGGTCACGGCGCCCGTGACACCATGGCGGAGGCAGGGACGGGCGGCCAGCCCTGTCTCCGCCTCCCTCCGGGCCTCTGGACGCATCCACTCCCCTCACACCCCCGGGGTTCCCACCTGTTCTGGATGGACTTGGCCTCACAGCCGCTGTGGCCCACGATCTGGGTGATGTTCTTGGCCTCACACCAGGCACTCTTGTCCGGGAACAGTGCCAGCTTGTTGATGGGCGGTGGGGCGGCCAGCAGCATCGCGGGGAGGAAAGCCCCAACCAGGACCCGAAGCATCATGCCCGTGGCCTCTAGAGCCCTGGAACGGAGCGCAGACAGTAGGTGAGGCCAGCAGGGCCCAGCAGGCCGTGGGCAGAGCAGACGGTGGTGTTACATGCATGGGCTCTGACCCCTGGCTGCCGGGGCGCAAATCCGAGCTCTACCGCTTACCAGCGAAGCACGACCTCAGACAAGTTACTTCTCCTTTCTGAACCTCGACAACGGGGCTGCTGATAGATGTGCATGGGGCGGGGGTCACAAAGACGAGCTGCAAAGCCCTCGGCAGTGAGGCTGGCAGGTAACACACATTCCACGTGCGTTACTTTCACAACTTACTGTGCAGCTTTGAGCAAGTCACCTTTTATGTCTGTGTCTCAGTTTCTTCATCTAAGAAATGGGGATGGTGAGACCGGATGGCAAAGGACGAGTGCCCAACGTGACGCAGAGTCTCCAAGCGCGTGGTGAGTGTTGAGCAAGCGTTAGCTCCCTCCTTGCTGTGATGCTGTGGGCCCTCCGGGAAACACAAAAGACTGCCCGCACAGCGCCTGCCCTCCAGGGGCTGGCCACCCAGCACGTCTCCAGGGCATGCCGCCCCGGGGGTCAGCCACCAGGAAAACCTTCGTCCGTCACCGTGAAGTCTGGGGCCGCCCTGGCTGGCTGGGCGTCGGGTGAAAGAGCTAACCTTGGACCAGACCATTTATTCTTTGGCTGCCCCACCAGAGCCTCAAGCCCTGAGACGAATGTGTATTCGTCTCCCAGCTCCATCCCAACCTCCGAGGCACGCCAAGCCCAGCGCTGGACCCTCTCTGTAAACTGGACGGAAGGAGACAGTAATACCAGAATTTGCCAGAAGATGGCGCTGCAGGGCAGCGTGTGTCTGAAGGATTCCACTCAGAGGGGGCTCTCCCGGTGTTTGTTCCCCAACTTCATCTTCTGTAGACTTCGCCCTCTCCCCCACCTCCAAACGTGTGGACGAGGGAGGATTCAGAGCGGCTAGGAAACGAGGTCAGTGCCTGCAAGGGGGTTTCTGGGGACAGGACACGAGAAAGGGCACTGGACAGGGAGCCAGGAGTGCTCGTGCCTGTGCGACCCTGGACACCCAGGCCTCAGCGTCCCCGTCCAAAAAAATGAGTGAAATGCCCTGGACCACTGGTTTCTAAACCTGGTGAAGCATGAGAATCCCCTGGGGGCTTGTGGGGTGAGGTTCTAGATCGGAGTGAGCCTCTAGGAAGCTCCCGAGGTGCTTCTGGTATGGAGCCGGGCTTTCGGTCCCGGATTCGGTGTCTTCAGACACCCCCAAGAGGGGCCTGGGGGTGGCTGACTCGGGATCAGGGGCCAGGTGCTGTCCCCCAGGCACCGGAGGGGAACATCGCATTCAGAACGACCCTACCCTCAGCCCACCTCCTGCAGAAAGTGGCAGGTCCTTGGTGAGAAGCCCAGGAAGGGGGAGGGAGTGTCCCGGAAGTGCCCCAAGGAGGGAAAACCTAGGTGGGCTGGCTCCGCTGGGCTTTCGAGGAGAGCCTGGGCCAGCCTGCAGGGCTGTTCTGTCTGTTGTCTCCACCCAGAAAGTTCTGCTCAGCCCCTTCTCCCTGCCGGAGGTCTCCAGGAGAAGAGACAAGCCCCATGTCACTGGACCCCAGTGCCTGGGTGACCCCTGCTCCAGCCAGTGGGGAAGGGGGAAGGGTGTTCTGCCCCGTCCCAAATGTGTTTGTGTCATGACCCCAGCTCTCACCCACGCATTTCCGGTCTCACTCATAAGATGGGCAGCGAAGCCCATGTTTTCAGTACAACCACATCCCAACAAAACAGAATGGGCTTGTTCCTAACTGGCAACCAAACTAATTTTTCAACAAGCTGCACATCCAGGAGGCTTCCTGACCCCACCAGGTCCTCTCCCGTGTCCAGGGAATTGGCCTCTGAGTCAGGGTCTGACCACAGCCCCCCAGGAGGGGGCCCTGGAGGCCCACTTGAGGCCAGAGCTCCCTAGGCCTCTCCAGGCTGGACCAGCCCCTCAGAGACCTCAGAGAGGTCTGGGGACTTTGTCCTATACCTGACCCTATGGAGAGTCCTCAGGAAGATCGGGTCCAGGCCAGGAGGGGACTGGGGCCGGGAGTGGTGTTCACTGGGAGTTGAGACTGGGGTTGACTGGAAGCAGCCTGGAGCCCAGCTGGGTCTGCTTTGCAGTTCAGTTTGGTGAGGGGGTTGTGGGGGCTGGAATGGAGGCCATGGGCTGGAACCAGGCTACAGGGGGGCAGAGCTGTGATTGGGGGTGGGGTTAATAAAACAACGTTTATTAGGAGACAGGGCAAGGGTGAGTTTTTGTTGGGAATCAGGGGCCTGGAGCATGGGGACTGGTTATTAGGGTCAAGTTATAGCAGAAAGTGAGTCTCCGTCCCCAGTACATAGCCCAGAACTAATCCAGCTGTGCCCACAACGTGAGGGGAAGGAGTGGGGCGGGGGGGGGGGGGGGGGGGCGGGGGGGGGGGGTTGTCGTGCCATAAGCCAACCTGCGAGGCCCAACCGGGACCTCAGAGGGGGCTGGAGCCACACTCTGCTTACCCAGGCCAGCAGCCCTGATCTCCAGCCAACTGCCCAGCTCACAGCACAAGCACGGGCCCCTGGAGTCTCCTAGTTCAAGTCTGGCCCTCCCACCAGGGCCTGTGTGACTTCCAGAAATAAAGCTCATCTCTCTGCATGCTTGTGCCGGCCTCAACCCTAAGATGGGGAGCAGGGCCCTGTTGGGGAGAACGACTGGGCAGATGCAATCAGCGGGCACCCAGCTCGGGCCAGCCCTCTTCCCCTGGGAGAGCGAGGGAAAGGCGGGCCAGGCAGCAGAGGGTGGGGCACTGGAGCAGGGGGGCGGGGCAGGGTGGACCCCGGGCTAGCCTCTCCCACAGACACTTGTCATCAGGACGCACCCACCCTCGGCCCACTCTCACACCCAACCCCCAGGAACCCCTGCTGCCCCCCACACACACACTGGGTCGGGCTCTTTGCTAGTGAGTTTGTTGTTGTTATTGTTGGTTTATGCTTTTTTGTTGTTTTTTCAAGCAGCAAATTAGCTGATTTTTTTTACACAGTAGGGGGACCTTCCTTCTTCAGATGAGAGCCTCACCCACAGATTCTCATCTGTTCCTCCCTCCCTGAAGGTCACACCACAAGTCAGGGGACTCCTAGAACGCCAGGGTGGGAAGAGGGATTCCCCCACCCACCAAGGAGTCGTCCCAAGGCCCCCCAGCAAGTCAGGCCAAGCAATGCTTTTCCACTGAGGCATGCAGTTCCCAGCAGGTCAACACTCAGTTCACTAAGCACCTTCTAGGCGGGTAGAGACAGAGGCGAGGGCAGGGGAGCTGGGGGCCCAGACCCTATGCCCACTCAGAACTCAGAGCCTAAAGAGGGAGGTCGAGGGAGGTGGGCTTGGAGGAAGTAGTTATTCGGATGGGCAGTCAGAGATGGCTGGGGCGGAGGGAAGGAGAGATTTGTGATTCTGGATTTAATTCAGGATGACAGTTAGTTACCAATGATGGGGAGAGGAGGGAGCTGCTGGCTGAGGGCACCGCACAAGCAAAAGCAAGAAGGGGGGGGGGGGGGCTTTATCCCTAACGGATAAAGCACTGTTCGAGGCACTTTTACCCGTAGTCATTTACACGTCCTTATGACAACTCCACAAGATAGTTACTACTATTTCCCCCATTCTAGAGATGAAGAAACTGAGGCACGGGGAGGTTAAGAGATTTAAGCTTACAAAATTTGGATTTACGAACACCAAGATTTGAACATGGACAGAAGCAAGGTAACCACCAGCTACCTTTGCAGATGGAAAGGCTCCCAGAGGACAAAGCCAGGAACAGAGGAAGAGAAGGCATCCAGGGAATCCAGGGAATGGTCTGGAGCTGGCAAAAGGCCTGGGGCTTCCTGCCCTTGCAGGCTGTGTCTCTTATCCTTATTCGCACCCCCTCGGAGCAGAGTTCAAGTCCCACTCCTTCACGAGACAGCCCCCCCCCCCACCACCGCCTATGAGACGCCCCCACTGTCGAGCATGCAGCCATGGCCGACCCCTGACTCCTTGGATACAATTCTTCCTCAGTATCATGGAGAAGCTTCAATGGAGGCACCTCACCCCACTGCCACCCAAATCCAAACCCCCCAGATCCTCAGAGGACCTGCAAACACCAGACACATCTGAGGCTGCCAACAAGACAGAAAGGAAGCTCCCAGTGGGAAGGGAGGGGACAATGGCTGACCCATTCCAGCACCGTGGAAACTGAGGCACAGATCAAGGAGGTGAGCACCCAGATCTCTCACACTGAGGCACAGGCAGTGGACGAACAGAGGGGAGCCACTGAGTGGTTTTCTGGGGATCCTTGGTTCAGAAGGTCCCTGGGGAAGGGCAGGGGGTGGGGCAGTAAGAATAGGCTTCATGGGAGGGTCTTTGGGGTCCTCTCTCTCCACACCTACCAGAACCCAGCATCTTCCCGGGGATGTCTGCCAAAACCCAGATGTCCCGGGGCCACAGCCCTGGAAATTCTGACCCCACAGGTCCGGGCTGTGGCCTGGGCATCTACAAGTGCTCCCACAGGATTCTGAGGCCCATCCAGGTTAGGAGCCACGGCCCCCGCCCCAAACTCCCCAGGAAAGGATCTCCCATAACAGCACTGCTGACGGCAGTCACCATCCTGCTGTCTGGATTCTAGGGCCTGGAATCAAGTCCTCAAGTCACTGGAGGGGCCTGGCTTTCAAGGAATTCCTCCAGCCCACCCACACCCACACCCACACCCCCTGGGAAACCCTATAGAGAGCAAAGAGTCTGTTCTGTATAAGAAGTGAAACTTGGCTGCCCGTTTCCTCTTCTGAGTCAATCTGAACATTCAGGCCAGGCACATGAGGATTTCCTGGGTAGAATGGTCCACTCACCACCGGCCACACACACACCCAGGCCCCTGGTGTCACCGTTCCCAGCAAGCAAGCAGCCTGGTGTGGAAGCAGGTGAGGGCGGGGCTGGCAAATCCTTGGTTAGCAAAGTAAGCCTCTCGCCAACTTCAACTCCTGCTTCCGTAACCTCCTCCGGGAACCCTTCCCACTCTGGGCCCCAACTGACCCGGATGGACGCTTGAACTGTGGTGCTCAGCACTCGGGAGACGTCGCGATTCCCGTGGCAAGCACGTGGGGTTTGTCGCGTGTTGTTTTCAAACTGATCGGACAGGGTGACCCAAGTCCCTCCCTCTCCTTCTTTTCCTGTCCACACACACAGAGAGAAAGATCTGGTTTCTCCACAACATATTCTCCACAACGGACTGCCACAGACCCAGGTTCAGATCCTGGCTCTGCCACTTTAACCTTTCTGTGCCTCGATGTCCTCATCTGCAAAGCGGGGACAACGATAACACCTGCCTCACAGGCCAGCTGGGAGCATCGAATTGAGCAGTGCGTGGAAAGGTCTGGAGAGCGTGGCCACCACGGGATAAATCCTGAGGTCACCATTAGTGCTAGCCTGGGGTCCCTGAACTCTGCCCGCACCCTCCTGCCTCCCACACGATGCCCCTCGCCCTCCCCTCTCCCCCACCCCCTCCCGCCAGATCCTGGGCGGGTCCTGAAAATACCGAAATCCAGAGTTGCAGCCACCCGGGGGGGGGGGGGGGGGGGGGGGGGAGTGGATTTAGGGGAAACTCAACCATTCGAGATGATGGCTCAGAAAGGGTTTTATAAACTGTGGAGCACTACCCAGCACACTGACTAGCCAGGGTGGGAGCTGAGAGGAAGAGGCCACTCAGACCTTCACCCCGGGGGCCACTGACTGAAGGAACAGGGTCTTGGAGAGATCAGCCCCCTAAAACCCCCTCCTGGAGAAAGCAAGCTGGGCATGGCTGCCAGGCTGTCCTCACTGCTGGTGCAGAGGGTGTGGCCTTTGTGGCCACAGCCCTAGGCTTGGGACTCGGTGAGGGTGGGGCAGTCCCTGCAGGTCTTGGAAGGAACGCCGGGACTTCCAGGACTTCCGTGAAAGGTGCGGCTGGCAAGGTCGCTCTGGGAGGCCCGCCAAGCTGCGTCAGACCCCAGCCTCGCTCAGCTCTGCAGGCTCCCCTGCGCCCGCTCTGGGGTCCAAGGACAAGTTCAGGCCCAAGCTCATCTGTTGACTCACTGTGTGCCTGGGCGCGGAGAGTCTAGTAGTTATAGACGGAGCCACTGACCATCTGCTCTGCCTCCGTAAGCCTCACACCTGCACCCTCCACAACAGGGAGCATGGCCCGGGGAAGTCCATTTTAGCAGATTCCCTCAAGGACAGTCCGGCTCCGGCGTGTTGCTGAAGGCCACTGTGACTCCATGACCCATCTCACCGCAGGGTGGCTTCCTTCCTTCCCTCGGCCGTCAGCGCTGGCAAGGCCATGAACTGCCTGTCCAGGGGGTGGACACACAGGGCCAAGCCCATGCCCCAAAGGCCTGCCCCTCCATCACGCCAGGCAGCTCCACCTTCGAGGCTACAAACCCCCACCCCACCCCAACCTCCCCACCCAGGCCACGGCCCTCCCACCTGCAGACTCTCCTGCCCACAGACCAAAAACTGTCTCCAAAACAAATCTATGCTAATGAGCTGCTGCAGGGCTGGCCGCACATCTGCTCAGCAGAAGTCCTACTGCAGACCTCACCAGCACCCCTGCCCATTCTGCAGCCACCGACCCTAGGGGCTGGGGGTGGGGAGAAAGAGCCAGACTCGGTCTAAAACCTCACGTCAAAAGAATGAGGATATATCCGTGGCTAATGTAGACCACCTACTTCCCCCCTCCACCCCTCCAACAGGGCAGGCCCAGGAGAAAGAGGTCCAGCTTGCAGGGGCTGGGGGGGAGAGGGGCAAGGGTCGCCAAGGAAATGCTCCTCTCGTCTTTTCTTTGGCCCCAACTACAGGCAAACCACACCCAAGCAGTCCCAGCATCTGGGGGAGTTTCTGGAGGCTGATGGTTTCCACAGTAACAAAGGGTGAGGGGCTCCTTGTTGACAAATTGCTTCCCCACCCCCCTCCCCCACCAGCGCCCAGCCTTTGGCCTCCAGCCCTGACCTCTGTTTTCCTGGGGTTCCCGTAGTTACAGGCTGGTGTCCTCCAGCTGGGCGAGGGCCTCAGAAAGCCTGAAAATGTGCCCTTCTCCTCCGTTGCCTGCCAAGCCCCTGGCCACGCCAAGGCAGGCAGCCGCCCCCTTTACTGCGGCTTGTAAAAGATCAGAATCGCCCCGCCCAGGGAGCGGGGCGGGCAGGTGGCCGGCGGCACGGCCGGCCCCGTTGTCCAGGCCGCCTCGCGGGGGTGGAATTCTTAAGAAAACTGAGCCCCCGGAAAGGCTGGCTCCCCCTGCCCCAGACTCAATTCCAGGGGGATGACCCAGGCCAGGCCCCGAGGGCAGGCGGAAGGTAGGGGGAGGGTTTCTCTTCTTTTACCGGGTCTAGGAAACTATTCAAGAACCCCAATGGGGGGGGGGGGGCGGTTCGTGCCGCCCATACTGGGGGACTGTCGGAGTTTGAGGGTGGGGGATCAGGGAGACGCAGAGACATGGAGAGACTCGCCCAGAGGAGCAGCACGGAGAGACAGAGAGAACAGAAAGGCGGAGAGGCACGAACCCAGGGAGAGCCAACACGAAGGCAGAAGGGGAGAAGAAACAGAAAGAAAGGGACGGAAACAGAGAGACGAGAGACACAGGCAGTCGGATGGGGAGACAGAAAGACAAGGAGAGGGACAAAAAGGAGGCAGAAACGTACCGGAGCGGAGCGGCTCGCGGCGCGGCGAGGCCCGGGCAGAGCCGAGGAGACGCGCGAGCCCCGCGGCCGAACCCCGGCCGCTGCCCCGGCGCCCGCGCGGCCCGACCCGCCCTCGACCCGCCCGGCGTGCGCTCGCCACGCACCTCCCTCCCTTTCTCTCGCGGCCGCCGAAACTCCCAGCAAGGACTGGAACCCCCCACCCCCACCCCCCACCCCCCCGGCGAGTCCGGGGACGGGCTCGGGGCGCAGCGGTGCCCCCAGCCGCCCCGCGCCCACGGCCCCGGCCCCGGCGTCCGGAGGCGCCTCCGCACCGTGCCCCGGCGGGCCCGGGGGCGCGGCGCTGCCCCTGCGGCCGAAGCCTCTGGAAGCCGGGCGCCCGCGTGCCGGCCCGGGCGGGACTTACCGCGCGCGCGGCGGCAGCAGCGGCGGGCGGGGAGCGCGGCGCGCCCGCCGGGTCCTGCGGAGCTGCGTGCGGGCGGCGGGGGCGGCAGGCCCGGCGCCCCCGGGAGGCTCGGGAGGCGGCCGGCAGGGCTGGCGGCGGCCCCGCGAGGCTCGGCTGGGCTGCGCTGCGCGCCGTCTGCGGCCCCGGGCGGGCGCGCGGTGCGGGGGAGCGGCGAGCCGAGCGGCTCCGACGTCAGGGGTGTCTCCGCTCCAAATAGGGAGCGAGGGCGGGGGCAGCGGAGGGAGGGACGCGAAAAAGAAAGAGCGGGCGGGCGCGCACGGCCGCTCCCTCCGGGCTCGCGGGAGGGGGCGCCTCGGCCGCCCGGCCCGGCCCCTGTCCCCGCCTGCGAGCCGCGGCCGGCCTTCGCGGAGACCCGACGGCGCGGCGGAGCTTCGGGCCGCCCCGGCCGGCGTCCCGGGGATGGGGGCCGAGAGCCCGGCGCCCCGACCCGTCCTAAAGCGCCCTCCGCCGGCTTTCTGTGCGCGCCGACTCCCCCCCCCTCCCCCCCGCCTAACTTTTCCCGGGCCGGGCCTCGGGGTGAAAGATGGAGGTGTTCCTTTTTGTGGGGACCGGGCATTGCAGTCTTGCTCCGAGGGTGTGGCGCTCCGGGCGACCGCCCTCGCCCCACAGTCCCGCGGTGCGCCCCACCTATCCGCTCCCGGGCACCACCCCGGGGGGCACGTCCGGCTCTTGGTACCCTGGTGCCCCTCGCCCTCCGCCCAGCCTCCTCTCAGCTCGGGCGCTGGTCTAAGCGTGCGGAGAAGGGTGTGAGAGCCCCCGGAGGGGCTCTACGGCGCCGGAGCGCCGGGAAGAGACTCACTTGTCCGGTTCCCGGGAAGAGCAGAGCGCAGGCCCAGCGCGCGACTCCGCCTCGGAGGTCCAACTGATCGGTCCGCACCCGGGTGGGTGGCGGTCGTGCCTTATCTATTCCGTGTGCTCTCGGTGGAACGAGAAAACAGCTTTGCTCCTGGAAAGTTACGGCCCAGAACACAATCGTGGGACTGGGAGATCGTGCTTTCCTATCAGATTTGTGCGTGCCCAAGTATCTTGCCCCAGCCTGGCTGGAAGCTCGCGGCCGATCGGTCTCCCGGGTTGCAGAGCATCCTGGGTGGCTGCTGGTGGCCTGCTGGGGACTCCGAGGTGTGCTCCGATGAGTCCAAACCCAGGCGCATGCGCACGCCTCCTAGCCCCTGCTTATGCTGGTCCCTCCGCCCGGGGTACCCTTCTCCCCCTTTCACCTGGTGAAAGCATTCTTCAAGCACCAGATTGGGAAGACTTCCAAGGCCCTCAGGTAGCATAAACTTCTCCCTCCTCAGGTGTAATCCTGGAGCATGGACTACATACCTCTGTTAGTGCACATCTCTTCCCTCCATTAGACGGTCCGGCCCCTTGAGGGCAGTGATCACCTGTTGTATTTGGCTCGATTCGCCATAGGTAAGTGTTCCCAGGAGAACAACCATAATAACCATCATGCGGCATATAATATGCATATTCTTGACAATGTGTATTTGTAGGTACAATAACAGTCATGCTAGCTCACACACACTGAGCACCTCGGTGGGTGCCTCGTCCCCGTTGTAAGATAATTCTGTAAGATCAACAGTATCGTTGTCCCCATTTTACAGAAGAAAGATGCAAAACCTAGAGGGAGGTTGAGTGAGTGGCTCAAATCACACAGTAGGGGATGAGGCCAGCTACGGTCTGGTGGATGACCTTGTCCCACAAAGCCTGGCCTTGCTGCCTGGGACACTCGAGGCACTCAGGAAATGCCACCACCACTCTCGATGCAGACCTTGGGTAGGGCGGGGAGGGGATGCCTGCGTTTCGAAAGAAGCCTCTCGGGCACTGTGGGAAGCTAATTGCGTAGCCCAATAAGATTGTCAGATCACACAGAGAGCCTGGGGTTAGAAGGCCTTGACGGCTCAGCCGCCACTCTCTCAAACCCAGGGAGGTTCTAGACCAATCCCGACCACCTCATCAAGGACACGGGGCTTGGTGTCGAGTCACACATGTCTGGGGAAGACTGGCCATCGCAGAACGACTGCAGTGTGGGCAGGGGGTCTGGAAAACGACTTGTCAGTAATATCAACAGCCGCCCCTACGTGCCAGGTAGTGTGCAAAGCACGAGGCCTGCCTTATCGTACGGAATCCTTACCCCAGTCTCAACGTCATCCCCATTTAACGGGTAAGAAAAATCGAGGCCCCAGAACGTTCGGCGACCTACCCAAGACCACACCACTACGTGTGACTTGAAGACGGAGACGAACCCGAACCCAGACCTGACAAGTCCCAAGCCTGTGCTCCTCTGCCTGCCACACCCTCTTGGCTGCCTCCGAGCCTCCCCCCACCAGGCTGCGGTGGGGATGCTACCCCACCGGGAGCCTGGGCGACGGGGGCCCCCACAGGAAAGGCAGAACCTGTCACGTCAGAGTCTCCGGGCTCACGGAGATGCACCTGGTTGGCAACAGTGTGCCAGTTGCCCCGACAGGCCTGGCTGGCACAGGGCACGGGCCCGAAGCCAGAGCCTGCTGGCCCTGGGCCAGCCTCTTGGGGCCGAGTAATGTGGGGCCCAGAGCTGGGGGAGAGGGCTGAAAGCCTCTCTCCCCAGCTCATTAGCAAACATCTGGGCTCAAGAAAATGACCGACCTGGAATGTGACTGGGGTGTGGGGAGCTGCTCCCTCCCTGAGTCCCGGGAATGTGAGCTCCCTCCCGCAGGGCACGGGCTCGGGCCAGCTGTTTCCTCTAATCCCGTCAGCCTGGCCTCGACAGGGGTGCAAACCTCTGCACTCTCCTGGAGAGTGAAAACAAGCACAAGGCCTTCCTTCCCAGTCCTGCCCACTCAAGAGGGTTGGTACTGGGGCCCGGGAGGAGCAAGGTCCCTCCCTTTTCTAGGAGATAAAGACCAAGCGCGTCCACACTTCCACATTTGCAGCTGGGAGGGGCCGCAAGGGCTCATCGAGGAAGCTGCTGGAGCCTTCCTGCTGGAGTCGGACTCCTTGCTCCATCACCCGCGGACTCTGGGGCTCTGGGCAAGCTGTTTCCTGCCTGGACCTCGGTTTCCTTCTCCGTAAAACGCAGCTCATGGTACTCCGTAGAGTTGTTGTCAGGACTCATTTATTTAACAAAGATTTATCGGGCCTACTGTGTGCCACACAGGCACAGACGTGTCGAGGACACTGCAGCCCTTGAGACGCCTGTGATGTGCAACAGGGAGCGGAGACAAGTAAGCGGATGAAGGGGTTTCTCATAATCAAGGAACTCAGCAAGCGGGGGGGGGTGGGGGGGGTGGGGGGGTGGGGGATGGGATGGGAGAAGCCTCAGAAGATGGCTCAGAGGTGCCGTTTAAGGTACGATTGTGATGTGAGGGAGCCAGGACTCAAGGAGATAAACGGATGCAAAGTGCTGGCACAGTTGCCAGAAAACAGCACGTGCTCCAGACAATTGAAGGCTATTTTAGGCAGGTTCGTATACAGCGGAGGGAAGGCGGGGGTCAGGGTCCCTGGACCGCATCTAGGCTTTCGCACAAAGCTTCCCCACCTTAACTCAACTAATGCACTTCCTGAGCCTCGGTTTCATCATCTGTGACATAGGAATCTTCACAGTACCCAACTGCAGGCTTACCGGGGGCCACGCACATGATGCACAGAGCCTGGCAGGTGCTCCCCCCCTCAGGAAGCGGTGGCTGCTAACATTGTACTGCCCTCTCCCCTGGAGGAAAAGGACTTGCCTAAGTCTGCCCAGTGAGTCAGCAGCAGGTGCGGGAGCAGAATCAGGTATTCTGACTCTGAGCCCATCCCCTGGGCTGTGTCCTCCTGCCTCCTCATCCTCCTCCTGTCCGTGGAGGCTCAGGAAGCCTCTGAGCCCCATCTTGGGCTCAAAGAAAGCTCAGAGAAGGCCCAGGGGAGGGCCCTTGACCTCCATGGAATCCAAATTTGAACTACCCTTTGTAGGCAGGGGTGGGAGGCCGAGAATCAAAACGAGGGATCAAGTGCTGAGAATGGGGGAGGTCGGGGGAGAGAAGAGGGTCAGAGATGAGCGCTGAATTCCGGGAATTTGGGAGCAGAAATTTCAACGCAAGTCCATCTGATCCCAGTGGTCGTCCCTTTTCCCCTCCGGGAAGGCAGCACAGCATGATGGTCATGACTGTGAATTCAGCTGTAACAGTGAACATTCTGCCAGTGATGGGGGGCCAGGGGCTGTCCCCAACCACCCACTTGCCCCCCACCCCCCCCCCACACTTGTTTGCTTTCTACCCAGCATCCCTCCCTCCCACCCGCCCGCCTCCATGTGGCGGCACCAGAGCTGGGTGGTCAGAGAAGGGGCGTGTGCCTCAATCCCTCACCCTGCTGCCCATCCACGGTAAACACAGTAAACAAGGTTTCCGTGGCGGTGAGCCACAATGGGCAAGTCAATTCCTTGGCCGTGTCCCCTGTCTGCTGTTTTCTGACATTCCTTCCACTTCCTAGCTCCCAGGGGCCACGTGTATCCACAGAGAGGAGAGCTCTTCTCCCTCCTCAAGAGTTGGTCCTTCTGTGTGGATTTAATATCCCACAGAACAGCTTTTTTTCTTAAGGTTTCCAGGCTCCAGATGAATTCATTGAAACAAATCCCCTCCCTTAGGAACCTGGGAATTGGGGGAGAAGAAGGAGACACAAAAGAATATCATCTGGGTGAGTGTCTGTCCAGCTCCTCCACTAGGGTTAGGGTTAGGGTTAGGCCTCCAACTATATCACACAAACACAGTTCCCTAGCAGCCAAGTTCATTCCCCCTGAATCTGCCCTCCTGGCCTGAACAGGGTGGACCCAGGCTGGGCCAGTCACATCCTCTCTGAGGAGTCTGAACCTTAAGGCACAGGGACCCATGCTAGGCAGCTGAATCACGGTCGAAGTGGAATTCTAGAGAATTCTGGCTACTGAAGAAGCTAAGGGCTTGGTTCCTGCCTTGTACATTGTTGATAGGCACCTGTCTTTTGAGTTTCTCGAGTATCTTACACTCTTAAGCTAACTTGCAGAAGTATATTATTTACCTCCCCAAAAAGCCTTTTTCTCTTTAATGTTTATTTATTTTGAGAGAGAGAGAGGTTGAGCAGGGGAAGGGCAGCGAGAGAGGGAGACAGAGAATCCCAAGCAGGCTCCAGGCTCTGAGCTGTCAGCACAGAGACTAATGTGGGGCTCAAACCCACGAACCTTGAGATCATGTCTTGAACTAAAACCAAGAGTCAGACACTTAAGCGACTGAGCCACCCAGGCGCCCTACAAAAATCTTGATGGAAACAACGTATTTCATTGGCCACTTACTAAACCTACAGCACAGTGACAGGTACTAGGGACAGAAGGCGTAATGCCTGCCCCGTAAGAGATGACGACAGACACAACAACAATGAGAAACAGCAGAGCAAAGTCCCAGGGGGCTGACATGCCTAGGAGAGGCTTGCTGGAGAAGGCAGGATTTGAACAGGGGCTTGAGGTAGGAGTAAAGCTTGAGCAAGTCAAGCAAGCAGTCCATACTAAGAAAGAAAAAGCCAGGGAAAGGGGTTTGCGTTTGACAAATGTGTGGCCCTCACCTCCACAGCATACAATAGTAACATAACACCTTCCAAATTGGCCCAGATAGAACCTCAGAATCCTTCTTAACACAGCGCCTCCATACAGCCACCACCAAATGGATACATTTGGCTTTTGTGAGATGAAGCGTGGCTGCATTTGTCACCCCAGGGAAAATGTGTTTCAGGAATAAATAACTAGTTTGATTGAAACAGAGTTAATATACTATTAGTCACTCACTCAGCAAATATTTATTGATCGCCCACCTTGTGCCAGCTCCATTCACGTGCTAAGGATGCAGCAAGAAAACAAACAAATTCAAATCTCTGCCCTCAGGGAGCTTACATTCTAGTGGGAGGAGACAACCAACAAACATTGTAGGTAAAGATACAGACAGACTGTAGGAAGTGCCAGAAAAATAAAGCAGAGCAGTGGGTTAGGGTGTGTGTAGGGCCTGGGTGGCTCCGTTGGTTAAGTGGCCAGCTTCGGCTCCAGTCACAATTTCATAGCTTGTGAGTTCAAGCCCCGCGTTGAGCTCTGTGCTAATGGCTCAGAGCCTGGAGCCTGCTTCGGATTCTGTGTATGAGTGTCTCTCTCTGTCCCTTCCCCACTCGCTCTCTGTCTCTCAAAAATATGAATAAGTATTAAAAATAATAATAATAATATAAAAGAAAGACCCGAATGGGGGTGTATGTGTGTGCCTGAGTGGCTCAGTGGTCTGACTTTGGCTCGGGTCATGATCTCATGGTTTGTAAGTTCAAGCCCCGCATCAGGCTCTCTGCCTGCTTAGGATCCTCTGTCTCCCTCTCTCTCTGCCCTGTCTCTGTCTGCTGGTGCACGGGCACATCTCTCTCTCTCTCTCTCTCTCTCTCTCTCTCACTCTCTCTCTCTCTCATCTCTCTCTCTCTCTCTCTCTCTCTCTCTGTCAAAAATAAATAAATAAACAGTTTAGGGGGAAAAAAAAAAAAAGGCCTGAATGGGGGCACCTGGGTGGCTCAGTCGGTTAAGTGTCCAACCCTTGATTTTGGCTCAGGTCATGATCTCAAGGTTTGTGGGAGCAAGTCCCACGTCAGGCTCTTCGCTTACAGCACAGAGCCTGCATGGGATTCTCTCTCTCTGCCCCTCTTCTGCTTGCACACACACCCTCTCTCTTTCAAAATTAATAAATAAAACATTGAAAGAAAAAAAAAAAGACAGACCTGAGTGGTCAGGGAAGATCTCACTGAGCATGAGACATCGAGTAAAGACTAGGAGATTAGGGTGTGAGCTTTGCGGGTCCCTGGGAGAAGAGTGGTCAGAGACCATGAGCAGAGGACAGCAAGTACAAAGGCCCTGAGGTAGGAACGTGCCAGTGTGTTCAGGCACAGCAAGGACAGAATGACTAGGGCAGAGGAGCGAGGGAGACGGTGGTCAGACAGGTACTGGGAGGGCCAAGAGAGTCTTTGGCATCCACTGTATTGACTTTGGCTTTCTCTCCAAATGGGATGAAAAGCCATTGGAAGGTTTTGAGCAGATGACTGACATAACCCAATTTATGTTTTAACACTGACTGCCACATGGAGAACAGATTAAAGGGGGGAAATAATAATATTGTCCAACATTACCAGATACCAGGCACTGTTCAAAAAGCTTTTCTTATCTTAATGAATTCATAGATTTATGAATTAATTCTCATAATAACCTTTTGAGGGTATTATCATCATCCCCATTTACAGATAAGGAAAGTGAGGCACACACAGAGTTACGTAACTTCCAGGGCCCCAGAGCAAAGAAGTGTCAGAATTGGAATCCAAACCCCAAAAGTATGGCTCCAGAGCTCTTGCCCTTAGACTTTAACTTACTTCATGGAGGGGGCATTGGGCATATAGTAGGAGCAGAGATAGGAGTTGGTTGGTGGAGGGCCTTGAATGCTAGGCTAAGAAATTTGGACCAATATTCTGTGCATTAGTGGGGAGCCACTGGAAATTTCTGAACTGAAATAATGTGCCTAAAACACTTAAAAATGGTGGAGTGGTGGGGGGGCTGGTGCCTGGCTGGCTCAGTTGTAGAGCGTGCAACTGTTGATCTCGGGGTTGTAAGTTTGAGTCCCATGCTGGGGGTAGAGATTACTTAAAAATAAAATCTTTAAAACTCTTTAAAAAACAAAACACAGGGGCAGCCGGGTGGTTGAGTCAGTTGAACCCCTTATTCTTGATTTCAGTTCAGGTCATGATCCCAGGGTCACAGGATCAAGGCCCATGCTGGGCTCTGTGCTGAGTGTGGAGCCTGCTTAAGATTCTCTCTAAAATTAAAAAAAAAAAAAAAAAAATTAACTGGGGGGGGGGGGAGGGGGTGAGGCTGGAGGCTGAGAGGCCACCAAAAGTCTTATAGAGATTCTGATAAGGTAAAAGAAATCCCCAAGACTCCCCTGCCTTGACTGAGTAAGGCTTTACAGATCAGTTTCAGGCCAAAAAAGACGTTTAAGGCTCATTTTTGGGGTCCAAGGAGAAGAGTCGAGAAACCCTGAGGGATGTGGCTACTGACTGACGTGTTCTTTTTTTTTTTTTTAACATTTATTATTGAGAGACAGAGCATGAGCAGGGGAGGGGCACAGAGAGAGGGAGACACAGAAACCAAAGCAGGCTCCAGGCTCCGAGCTGTCAGCACAGAGCCTGACAGGGGGGCTCGAACTCATGAACTGAGAGATCATGACCTGAGCTGAAGTCGGACGCTTAACCGACTAAGCCACCCAGGTGCCCCTGACCGCCACGTTCTAACGTTCACCTCCTGGTATCTAAATGGATCAAGGAAGGCTCTGTAATTACCTTACACTCCTTCGCAGGGGAGCTTTTCCTGGTAAAACAAGACCTAGAGTTTTATCCATGAAGTCCACCACAGAGAGAAGGCGAAGTAAAGTCCGGAACCGCGGTGGGCCTTTGCTTTATTTGTGTGGTAGACGAGTCTGTCGTGTGATGTCACAAGTGATATCCCTCCATTCTAAATGGGAAGGGAGGGGCGCCTGGGTGGCTCAGTTGCTTAAGCATCGGACTCTTGGTTTCGGCTCAGGTCACGATCTCACGGTTTTGTGAGTTTGAGCCCCCACATCGGGCTCTGCTTGGTATTCTCTCTCTCTCCGCCCCTCTGCAACATGCACTGTCTCTGTCTCAAAATAAACTTAAAAAAATAAATACATAAATGGGAAGATGATTTCATTTGATCATAATTTGGCACATAGTTGATTATATCATAAAGTAATATTTAGCTGGCTGTTTCACCTTTCTCCAAAATAGCAGGGTGCATGACCCCACATTTGTACAGTGTGGCAGGAAGGGATCGTTACAACCAGCTTACAATGAGGCCCAGAGAGATCGAGTGACTTTCTCACGAAAGTCTGACCCAGGGAAGCAGCTCAGAAGAGAACACAGGATGCCCTATCGTAAGCATCTGGGGAAGCCCTTCTTCCAATTGAAAGTCACTGACCCATACAAATGGTCAGGCAGGGCCACCCACTGACAAAGCAAGTTAATTTAGGGGTTTTGAAAATATATGAAACATTAAACTCAAGTACCTAACTGAAAACTAGTAGGGATAAAACTGTTACATAAATGTTACGGTAAGAAAAATGTACTCTGGGTCTTGATCGCATCCAGAGAAGGAGACGGCAGAAAAGGTAGAAGGTAAGGAGAGAGGACATGCCAAGAGCCCAGACAGCACTCTCAGTCTGACTCTCTCTCAGAGAATCACTGCGTGTTTCCACACATCTATACACGTGTATACACAGAAGCCAAGTAGATCTCATTGATAATAAATACTGCTTTTTAGAAATTAAATCCTTACGGGCGCCTGGGTGGCTCAGTCGGTTGTGTCTGACTTTGGCTCAAGTCATGATCTCACGGTCCGTGAGTTCGAGCCCTGGTCAGGCTCTGATGACAGCTCGGAGCCTGAAGCCTGCTTCGGATCCTGTGTCTCCCTCTCTCTGCCCCTCCCTTGCTCATGCTCTGTCTCTGTCTCTCTCTCAAAAATAAACACTAAAAAAAAAAAACAAACAGAAATTACATCCCTAAAGCCAGGTTTCTCACCGTTAGATGAGAGAGTTACAAAATGGGATGGGGTAAGGCCAGACAAAACCCTAGCTTTTGGACTTCAATTATCAGGATGAACTCAAGGTTCACACACCCCCCTATTTCCTAGCTCCGCTGAAAGGCCCAGGAACAATGGCACACGGACAGCAATGTGCACACCTGTCGATCTTGGTTCCTGTCTCCCCTAAAAGGAACTAGAGCTCCTTGGAGAAATGGCCAGATTCAGAGCCTGGGGTAAAGAAAATACTGGAATAGTCCGGACTTATCTTGTCCTTAAAGAAAACTGGTGCCAGCTTGGAGAGCTCCTAATACACAAAGCTGGACAATCTGAGTAATAAATATTGACAATCGTGGATTATAATCAATTTCATAAAATGAGAACCCGTGGGTCCATAATGATAGAAATAAATGAACAAATAAATTGGGGGGAAGGGAAAGTTCTTCCTCATAGTGACATCAAGTCATAAGGAATAATGAATTCTGAAAATCACCAATGGATGCTAAAAACTAATGATGGCTTGATAAGGAACAGGATATTTACGGTCTCAAAATTTTCTCCTCACAATTTATTACTACGAAGAAAAATAATAAATTTACAGTGGAGAAACCAGGCAAGCACCACTTACACCATGAAACCAAAGTTCACTGTTAAGACACACAGACATTGTGTGCCTCCTGATATCATGCACTGAAAAGGACACATCGTGTCTCTGCCGAAACTGCAAAACCTGAATCATGAGGAAACACCAGACAAACCCAAACTGAGAAACATTCTACAAAGTAACTGGCTTCTACTCTTCAGATATGTCAAGAGCAAGAAGAAAGGCTGATGCACGTTTCTGGATTAAAGAAAGAGACCTTACAACTAAAAACAGAACGTGATCCTGGACTGGGCAAAAAGCAAGATACTGTATTATTTTGACAACTTACAAAATGTGAACACGTACTGTGGATTAGATGATACCATCGTGGCAGCGTTAACTCCCTGATTTACTTATTTATTGCTTTTAAGGATTTTATTTTAAAATCATCTCTATACCCAACGCGGGGCTCAAATTTTTATGACCTCGAGATCAAGAGTCCCACGCTCTATCCACTGGGCCAGACAGGCGCTCCATTAATTCCTTGATTTAGACCATTGTACTGTGGTTATCTAAGACCATCCTTAATCTTAGAAAACATACACGGAAATATTTGTGTGTAAATGGGCATGATGTCTCCCTCTTACTCTCATATGGCTAAAAAATTCTATAGACACACAGATACACAGAGTGACACAGTAGATGAGGGAAAATATGAATGATTGGTAAACGTGGGTAAAGAGTACAAAGGAGTACCCTATTGTCACAACTTTCTGTACATGTAGAATGATATCACATCAAGTCACAAAAATATTTAGCCTCTTAAAATATAAAGGTAGTAAATATCACCAGTATATACATTATAAAAAGGGTTTTCATGTTCTACCAGCTGATGGGTGCATTTCACTATGTGTGAATTATGTTTAAAAAAAACAACAACCCTGGGGCACCTGGGTGGCTCAGTCAGTTAAGCAGCTAACTCTTGATTTCTTTTTTTATTTTTTAAATGTTTGTTTATTTTTGAGAGAGGGAGACACAGAATCCGAAGCAGGCTCCAGGCTCTCCAGTACAGAGCCCAACACGGGACCTGAACTCATGAACCGTGAGATCATGACCTGAGTGGAAGTCGGACGCTTAATCGACTGAGCCACCCAGGCACCCCCAAACTCTTGATTTTGGCTCAGGTCATGATCTCACGGTTTGTGAGTTCGAGCCCTGCACTGGGCTCCACACTGACAGTGCAGAACCTGCTTGGGATTCTCTCTCTTTCCCATTCTCTCTGCCCTCCCCAGCTAAGTAAATAAACTTAAAAAAAAAAAAAAAAGTTAAAAAAGTAAAAGTGCTCAGTTTTAAAGATACACAGGTCAGTCAAATACCATGATGCTTTATTACATTTGCAAGGATTTAGCAAAACTCATCAGTAACTGATAGCCTGAAACTCTGATTGACCATTGTGTTTGTCTAATAAACATAGGAATTGTTTTTTTAAACAAATACAGCAATTTGAAACTGGATCAACTTGTTCAATTTAAACCCAAGGAAACTGATCGATTTCAACTAGTTCAAGTGTGTCAAATCGGATTTAAACACCGTAAGCCCCTCTGAATGACCCCTCCTGGTTTAAGCAGTGTTTAACTGAGCAGTTGTGAGCTGGAATCAGATACAAATCCTGCCTGTATCACTTCGTAGCTGTTTGTCCTCGGGCACGTTAAATTCTCCTCTTAGAATCTGTTTCTTCACCTGTAAGTGATAACAGTATTTCTCTCATAGAGAATATTATAAAAATTAAGCATCGTGATGTATGTGAAACCTTAGAACACTGATTGGCACCAAGTATGTGCCCCGTAAATTCTATTACTACACATTCACTCGAAGTGATCAAATGAAGTCCTGCCTGGCTCAGACTGGCTGGACCAGGAAGAGGGAAAGACGACTCGGGCTCACCGTTGATAATGAGCTCCTTTTTCTAGCCCCGGTTTCTTTCCCTATTAAGGACTCCTCCCCTGCCCACTCCTGAATTCCTCCAAGAATTCCTGACATCACCTTCCCCCACTTCCAGCTCCCAGCTCCGAGCTCCTGTGTAAGGCTGGCACAATTGAAGCCGATTATCCTGAACGAAACTGTTCACTGACAGTGCCTTCATGTCGGAAGGCCCCATTCTATTTCCTTAGTGTCCCCTGGCCCCCTTCCCTCCTAGCGTCCCACGTGGGTTTTAGCTCAAGTGGTTTCACAAGGGGAGATGCTGCGGTGGCTATATTCATGGGTATCTCAATGGAGCACCGTGAAAAAGTATTCACGCTCACGCGGATGCAGTGCTTGCTAACAACTTCTAGTATGTTTTATTACAAGCAGCTCATCTGAGACTTCAGGCTCTCAGAGCTTGCTAATACCGCCTCTAAGAACTGACTCCTTGAGCCCAAGGATTACGCCCTTTCGACTCCGGAAGAGTCTCCCAACCACCATTAAATGATACCCTGTACTCCATTCTGACTCAGCAACAACCTCTTTCCAGTACTGGTGCGAGCACATGTATTCAACCCTCAAAGCCTGTAGGTAGGAATTATTATTATTTTTTCTTCTCCCTTTACAGATCAGAGAGTCACGTGGCAAGTAGGTGGGGGAGTGGGAACTGGACCCAGCTCCTCTGACTCCAAACCTCTGCTCTTCCCCGCACAGTCCTGCCTCTCCCTTGCTCCCCACCTGCCCTCTTCCTTCGAGGCACTTTCGGACTGGAACGGGGATCCCTGACCCTCACGCTGGCTCCACACAGAGGCTGCTCAGCGAACCAGGGAAGCTCCGTCCTGCTCCCGCCCAGGTCTGTGTCCACCCTGACCTCATCCTTCGGTGTCCGAGGCGAAGCAGAGCGTGCGGCACGCTTCGAGAAAAAAGTGGTGATAGCTTCCAGATGAGCTTGTTATTCTAAACTGAACATTCCTCTTGGTTCTTAGAATTTCCACTTTCTCCCTTCCACCCCTCTGCATTTATGTAATTAGCAAGCATGCAACAAGAAACCGTTTTTGTCTCCGCACCACTCACGATGAAGGCTGTTCCGGCCCCACGGAGTACATCCTTGTGGAAATACTTTGCAGAGTTTATTTGGACAGGTTCAAAAATAGTCCGTCAACAATACAATCAGGTTGAACCACGACAAGCAAAATGTAATTATGGCTTGGTTACATAAAAAAAAAAAAAAATGTAAACAGTGAGGTTTGGGGAAACTAAAAGCCAATTCTGCATGGGTATCTCCTTCGTTACCGGTCTCTGCATTTCGTACAAGCAGGATTTCAAGACTGCGTCCTTGGATCTTCTGAAATGGATGAGAGAAGATGACATTCACTTAAGGAGACAGCCCATTGGAGTGTGTGCTGAGGCCATTTCTCGGAACAAAGGCCTACACTTCTGCATAAGGCAAATGCAGCCTGATAAAGGCTCCCCCAGTGGGTACTTGGAATGCCAAAGTCATTCACCTAAATGAGTTCAAAATACATATTGTTCTGGGCCAAATTATACAGTGTCAAGCTCAAACTGTATGAATTTATATATGTTGGCAGAGCAGGCCACTTTCGGGGCGCCACAGCTTTATCCTAGCATCCTGTGCCCAGCTGGGTTCCCATCACTCTCTCCCCAAACCCATGAATTTCCTTCTACTTGGTTCCAGAAGGGCAGACGAGGAGCAGAGTCAAAGTTTCACAGCCCCACAAGGGAAAAGAGCCCCGGAGGACTTGAATTTCTAATGAAACTTAAAGTAAAACAGAATGCGTGCCTTTGCCAACAAGCTGGAGCTTTCTGAAGGTTGATCCGAGATGGGGGCAGGGAGTGGGGACAAGATGGAGCACCGTGCTTTGGGCCAGCGTCCGCGAAGAGCTCCGCGGCAGGAATACAAAGTACCCTGGGATGAAAGCAAACAGCCAGTGCTTCCTGTGGCCAGCCTCTGCTCAGAACCATTCCCTCCCAGAGCCCACCAGACTCTCAAACACACAAGCGGCGTTTCGGGGATGCTGAGCAGACGGATCCTCCAAATGGAATGTCCGAGCCAATAGCTAATGAGACAGGGAAGCCAGCTTCCACCGTCCGTTTCTACTCCGTGTTCTTCTGACGCATCTAGAGAATCAAAGGGCATGTTGTGTTTCCTGGGGTTTTTGTTGTTGTTTTTTTTGTTTTTTCCTTTTTCGGGACGGGACCTGTTATTCTTCCCTCTGCCTGAATAGAGATGGAAAAATTGGAGGGAAGTATTAACTTTTTTTTTTTTTAATGTTTATTTATTTTTGAGAGAGACAGAGACAGAATGCGAGTGGGTTAGGGGCAGAGAGAGAGACACAGAATCCGAAGCAGGTTCCAGGCTCTGAGCTGTTGGCACAGAGCCTGACCGCGGGGCCTGAACTCATGAGCTGCGAGATCATGACCCGAGCCGACGTTGGATGCTCAACCGAGTCACCCAGGCGCCCCGGAAATATTAACTTTTAAAGCAAATATGGAGAAGACGAGCGTAAGGGATGAAACAGGTTGCAAAGTTATTTTTCTTTTAATGACACGGGTTGTCTTGATCATGGAACGAAGGGGGCAGAATGCAAAACAGCAGCACGGCTAGGCTAAGGCAAGCCATGGCCATGACCTTTGGTCCTGGGCTCAGGCCCACTTGGGGCTCTAAGTGAATCAAATAAACAAAAAAGCGCAGAGAGGACAGGAGCCTGGAGAGTTTGCAGGGCAGAGAGCTGCGGCTGCCCGGTCTGGCCCAGAGCTCAGCACACCTTTCTGGAAAGGGGGCGTGGGGTGAAGGATGAAAGGAGGTTTAAATGAGAGAGTATTTCTACCCCGAGTCTACTCATCACAACACTTGCAGGAACCGTCTGATCGGTGCTTCAGAACGGGGGTCAGACGCTAGCTCCACTCCAGCGCCGGGCCTCGCCCTCCACACCTCTCCGGGCCCTGAACGCTCCGGCGCCACGTACCTGCTTACCCTACTACCCAACCCCCCCCCCCCCCCCCCACCCCTGGCTACCATACCCGGCGGGATTCCGAGCCTTCACGTAAGCCACCTTCCCGCCCTTCCTCATCCGTCTGGAACGTCCCCGTCGACGTCAAGTATGAGTCCACGGTATTCCCTCGCCCCCTGGGCCACCCAAAGGGGACTCAGTTGCTCCTTCTCCTGGCTTCTCCCTGCACTTTTTCCGCACTCCTCCGCTTCGTGTCGAGGGTCTGCGTGTCTGGTTGCCAGCGGACTCTAAGCTCCTCGAGGGCGGGGGGCCTGTGTCTTACTTTCTCGTCTATCTCTGCTGCCTGGAGCAGTACCTGGCTCACTCAGGATGCTCCGCCAGCACGTACAGGGTAAAGGCACAGGTGGGATCAAGCTCTGCCCATCTTAATTTTATCCTGAAGAGAGAAATGCGATCTGAGAGACTGAGCTCCCTCTGGGTTCCATACATTTTCAGAAGAAATTGCTACTGTATTACTTTTGCATCCAGCCTCCCTGGTTCAGGTGAAACCAAAGGAATAAACTCACAGAGGGGCATTAGAAGTGGCCCCTCCGTCCTCAAACTTCAGCTGCTGTGTGGAGTCAACCCCAAACGTGGCCTTCCAGCCAGGTGGGCCGGCCACGAGTTCTCCCCGCCCCCCAGGACAAAGCCCCCAGGGCTGAAGCCCGGACTGTGTCCAGCTCCACGAAGCTGTGGGAATCGGCCGTGGCTGATGGAGTGAGCCACCGACGCGGTCCGCTTCCACACCCTTGCACACAGCCAGCTCTCTGACCTCGTGCACCGGGCACACTGAGACGTGCCCTGCCAGGTCCCCTGGTGAGGACAACACACAGATCTTAAAGAGCTGCTCCTGCAAGGCAAGGCTCCTCCAGACGTCTGTCATCGTCAGCAGACAACCCAGCAGCAACCTCCGCGCACCCATTACACGAGGTAGAAGTGGTTCCGAAAACTACGCATGGTGGGGGATGGGGCGGGGGGGACGACGGGCTGCAGGGTGGCTGTGGCTTCAGGAAGGCTGGGAGGTTGGGACCCAAGGCGACAGCTGCTGGCAGTCCAAATACAGTCCTCCTCCTGCTCAAAGACCAGAGGCAAAGAAACGCAGGCAATGCACTGGGCCGCCTATTTTTAATTTATTTCTTTTAAGACCACCTCCTCGCAATTTCCAGAGAGAAAATGCAAAACAAGAAACAGACTTGGTTTCAAATACATAAACAGTGCTGGAGTTGAAAGCATTACTGATAACACTGCTCCAGAAGAATGTCAGCTGACTCCAGGGCACTTCAGTATTCCTGAGGCGTAGACAGCATTTCTCTTTTCCTCCCACTGGGATGTTCTCAGGTGGAAGTCACTGCTCCTGCCCCTGCAGAGGAGGGACGCTCTGATTAGAAGTGCGCACACAGCATTTTGACAGCCATCTCTAACCCAAGGGACCAACGGGCCCAAACCTCAACACCCAGCTTGCTTTAAAACAGTCTCACGAGGGGGCGCTTGGGTGACTCAGCGGGTGAAGTGTCCGACTCCGGCTCAGGTCACGATCTCACGGTTCGGGAGTTCGAGCCCCGCGTCGGGCTCTGGGCTGACGGCTCAGAGCCTGGAGCCTGCCTTGGAATCTGTGTCTCCCTCTCTCTCTGCCCCTCCCCTGCTCGTGCTCTCTCTCTCTCTCAAAAATAAACAAACGTTAAAAAAAAAAATTAAAACAGTCTCACAAGAGGACCATAAACACCCCTCCCAGGCTCTTAAGAGCAGCTCCCTAATCTTTGAGGGAGGAGCGAGGGAAAGAACAGGTCTGCCTAGTTGGTCCCTGCACAACCGTTGCTACAACTCCTCAAAGGGTGCGTCACAGGTGAGCGGACAGAGCGTGGCTCTGGAATCAAGCAGCCCTACTAATGAGGGGATCTCTGGCCAGTTTCTCAACCCCAGTAAGATCTGTGTTTTCTCATCTGCTCAGCGAGGGGCGGTAAAACCTCTCCCACTAATCTCTTGGGAGGGCGGGCTAGAGAAAGCACAGAAAGCGGGGTACCGAAGAGGGCCCACAAGGCAGCGCAGGCACCCGACAGGCAACCACCATAGAGTGACTGCCCTGCAACAGCCCCGCGCCGCGCTCCTCTCTTCAGAGAGGAGGATGACAGCACAGAGAGGCACAGACTCAAGTTCAGATAAAGTTACAAGGCCGTGCTGGAGCAATCCACACAAGGCTGTAAAATCGGAACAATATTTTCCACGGTAATTCCCCACCATTAAATGTATAATGTGCATATAATCACGCCTGAGCCATTACCCATGACAACTCAGTTCGGAACAAAGAGAGTCTTTTAAACAATTAAAAGCCCTGAAGCTCGTCTCCCGTTCCTTTCTGTTCTCTTCTCCCAAATCCGGCCCGAGTGCCAAGAAAGCGAAGGGTCAGGGAGCAGTGGAAACTGCCCGTCGTCAGCCTGGGTGCCATGCAGCTGTGCCTCTCCTTGCGCTGTCCCTCTGATTACCTCACCCTGGCTTTGCGGAGATGGCTCACTAACATGGAGGGAGGCGACAGGGCAGCCAGGCTCCCCGGCTCCTGACTCTCTCGGTGAGCATGCGCACACGGGTCGCTCGGGCAGGCAGCTGACGGTCTGGGCAGGTTCTAAGAGAGAGGCTACCGAGCTGTGGCGGGTACGGTCATCTGGGATTCGGTGACCCTTGCGGCTACAGCTTTTGACCAGAACTGGGACACTCCATTGCACCACATTTTCTGCTCTACTTGTTATCAGGGTGGAACAACGGCTAAGCCAACCAATCACCCTTCCTTGGTCGGCCTCAACTATTCCCACCAACGTGCCTCCTTCTACAGCACCTCACGGCTTACAAACACGTTCACGCTGAATTCTAACAGCAACCCTGTGGGTAGAAATTACCACCCTGTTCTTATGGACGGAAGACAGAATCTCAGAAGCAAAAACTCAAGATCACACAGGAAGCAAGTGGGTGGTGGCCCAGGACCCACGCCTGGGTGTCCTGGCTTCTGGGCTCTCCCCGCCCCCTCACCCCAAGGCTGCCCAAATCAACTGACTCTAGCTCACGGTGACCCAGGAAGACGATTCTACACATCCAGGCAACGGGACACTCTTCACTGCAGCTGGTGCTGCTGCAAAAACTCTGCCTTAGGAAGCCTGGGGCCACGAACACGTCTAATGGGTTACACAGTGTATGTCACTCCTTCACTCCTTCGTTTCACTTCTGTCTGAGCGTCTACTTCGTTCTGGGCCCTGGGGATACATGACTAGATACACCCGCGTCCCTGAGCACCCGGCCTCCCGAGATCCTTTCCCCTAAACCCCGTGGTAAGCACGGTAAGGCGACGGGAGGGCTGCGACACACGAGACCCTTAGGAAATGTGCTACTTTCTTCCCTCTCAAGGCACGTTACAGTTTTTCATCGTGTCCGCATTAGTAAAAATGTCTGTAGACAAGGATGTTGGCAGAATCACTGGGACTTATTACGGTCAAGAACCTCCCCTCCTCAATAAAAAGCAGAGTCGTGGCTGAGTCCCAGCTGCTGGGTTTCGCCCGAGCGTGTGTGAGATGTGGACGGGGCACTCCACGATGTCACACGTGAGCGCCACTGGCAGGTAGTGAAGACAAGTCCACTTTACCGTGACGATACATTTCCAGGCAGGTTCTTCAGCTGCACTTGCTAGCAAGAGAGTCTATGTGTGAACGTACATGTGCATCTCGAGGGACAGTGGAAGGAGAGACTTTAGGCACCCAAGCGGGGTCAACACCACGAGACGCCAAAGAGCAATCAGGAGCTCGGTGACACGCACAGTCTATTAAGTATATGTGCTCCAAAGAATTCTTCAGAGACTCAGGAGAAACTCTTTGTCTTTTAAAAGAAAGAGAAATATCAATTCTGTACGTACTTTGACGTATTTTCCATGTAGAAGGTATGGAGCCTGGAAATCATGCTGACAGTTGGAGTAGGCCATTCCCAATCCCATGCCAGAACCAAAGGCTAAGGGCCACATTCTTCCTAGTGAGCAGAAAAAAGGAAAATCCCAATAGAGAACGATTAAGAGAAGATAAAGTTTTTTGTCTGACTTAAATACATTGCTTAGGGTTCCATAAATATTCAGCATTACCTCCTACTGATACCTACAACATGCCATTCATTTCTATCGATGTTTAATCAATGGCCAAAAACCAGGAAAGGGAGTCCTTTAGTGAACCTATTAATTTAGCAAATAATTACCTGGTATCTATGCTGCTAGGTTTGAGGTCTTCATGAGTGGTACAACACGGAAAACAGTAGACAACAGTCGAACATTTTAACTTTTCTGTATCAGTTCTTTTTTTTCCCCCCAAACTTTTATTTAAATTCCAGTTAGTTAACATACATCAGTTCTAATCATTTGCTCATTTTAACTCATTTCTTAACCTTATCAGAAATAATACCACCCTCCGGTAAGGTGCTTGAATTTTAAACTGAACCAACTGAATTTTGAGGACAGGAAGTTGTGAGGCTTACTTAAGCCAAGACTGTAAATGATTCTTTTATATCAGCACCAGGTATTAATTGTGATTCTCTAGTAATGTATCCCCCCGCTCAAGTTCTTCATGGAAAAGGGGTCAAAGTGACCCCTCTGGCTTCTGTTCAATATACCAACATCAGAAGTTCTTACACAGAACGAAAGCGTTTCTGGTTAAAAGGCATGTGTATTTCTGGCCCACTTGTTTTTCTTACCAGTTGGGACTCTCATTTTCAACCTCCTTGAGAAAAAAAGTATAATTAATTTGAAATATTTGAGCGTGCAGATTTGGCCAAATGACTCACTGGCAGAAAGTAGAGGCTTTTCAAATGATATCATATTTAAGATATCAGGCACCCTGACTCAATGCCCAGGGGAAAGTCTAGAGATGCCCAGCCCATCCTGACCTCTTTTGAGTCCACATTCTTTGTCTAGCATATTTGACAGAGGCCTCCCTAAACCCGTAAGTGTATGCTTGGCAACCATGTGGATGTGCCCTCCAGAAGCATCCCTGCTATGTGTATGCACACACTAGGACATTATGTTGAAAAGGCAGTAAAAGTCACACTTACTTTTAAAGAAGGTAAGTGAGAAAACCAGTCCTAATCCAAAACCAGTACCTACAAAGAGGGAGGAAAAACATGTTCAATCTCATAATAGTAATGTGACAAAAATAAAATGAACCTTTCATAAATGTGAACATCTATAAAACATAGTACCAAAAAAAAAAAAAAAAAAAAAACTTGGTACAGAGCTGATCTTCTCATTTCTAACTTTTTAAAAATTTTTTTAAATGTTTTTATTTATTTTTGAGACAGAGAGAGACAGAGCATGAGCAAAGGAGGGGCAGACAGAGAGGGAGACACAGAATCTGAAGCAGGCTCCAGGCTCCAAGCTGTCAGCACAGAGCCCGATGTGGGGCTCGAACTCACAAACCGCGAGATCATGACCTGAGCCGAAGTCAGACACTCAACTGACTGACCCACCCAGGGGCCCCAATCGTTTTCTTTACAAAAAAAAAAAAAAAAAAAGATAAGAAAATCAGTGCACAATTGAATTAAGTAAATATGGCTTGAACTTCAATAATAAATAATAGCATTGGTATAATCATAGCTTTGAATGCTAGCTATATCGTTTTCGTAAGATATGTTAAAATGAATGTAGAACCTTTTTTTTTTTTTTTTTCAACGTTTATTTATTTTTGGGACAGAGAGAGACAGAGCATGACCGGGGAGGGGCAGAGAGAGAGGGAGACACAGAATCGGAAACAGGCTCCAGGCTCTGAGCCATCAGCCCAGAGCCCGACGCGGGGCTCGAACTCACGGACCGCGAGATCGTGACCTGGCTGAAGTCGGACGCTTAACCGACTGCGCCACCCAGGCGCCCCTGAACGTAGAACCTTTAAAAGAAATGTTTTACCTAAAATGTGGTACCGTTTTAGGGGCAAAAAATCACCTCCTGTACTGCAGTGATACACATCCCAGACTTTGAGGTAAACTCATTTTGCCATTATCAGAAAAGTTACACACACCAAGGAAGAGAACCAAACTCTGATTTTGAATTTTTTCAGACTTGCCAATTGTTTTCAGACCTTTCAAAAGTATTCTGATGCTCTTGATGGAGTGTCTACTCCAGGGTCAAAGTGCGCCCCCAACCAACCTCTTTACAGTTAAGCACCACAAAAAAGCCCCCCGTGCCTCACTTTGCCTTCACAGTTTTCCAGTTTGTGCTGTGGGAACTCCAAGAGCTTCTTCTCTAATCATGACTTGAGGCTACTGCAGTGGAAACACTCAGAGTACTCCTCGGTCGACCAGCCTGACCTCTCTGCTCCAAACCCAGAACTTCAGCACAAGCAACCTCCTTCACATAATTTTTCATCCACCCAAGCAGCCACCCAGCTGATAGTGGCCTGAAGAAAGTGCTTATGCTACTTACTCGGAATGATTTCTGGTAATTCTCCCCTGCCACATATATGTGGCCACGGTGTCCCTTTCTTTCTCATGACTAAATCCTACACAGATAGGAATTTTAATTAAAAATCATTACTTTGCCCTGTCCAACAGACCCTGCGTTAGGTTCGGTGCTCAACTTTAAAAAGCAGTATCTTGGGGCACCTGGGTGGCTCAGCCGGTCGAGTGTCTGACTCTTGGTTCAGCTCAGGTCATGATCTTGTGGTTCATGAGATGGAGCCCCACATCTGGCTCTGTGCTGACAGCGCGGAGCCTGCTTGGGATTCTCTCCCTCTCTCTGCCACTACCCTGCTCGTGTTCTCTCTCACAAATATAAATAAACATTAAAAAATAAATAAAAATACAGGGGTGCCTGGGTGGCTCAGGTCATGATCTCATGGGTTGTGGGTTTGAGCCCCATGTTGGGCTCTGTGCTCACAGCTCAGAGCCTGGAGCCTGCTTTGGATTCTGTGTCTCCCCCTCTCTCTACTCCTCTCCCACTCATGCTCTGTCTTTATCAAAAATAAACATTAAAAAAATTTTTTTAGGGGCGCCTGGGTGGCGCAGTCGGTTAAGCGTCCGACTTCAGCCAGGTCACGATCTCGCGGTCCGTGAGTTCGAGCCCTGCGTCGGGCTCTGGTCTGATGGCTCAGAGCCTGGAGCCTGCTTCCGATTCTGTGTCTCCCTCTCTCTCTGCCCCTCCCCCGTTCATGCTCTGTCTCTCTCTGTCCCAAAAATAAATAAACGTTGAAAAAAAATTAAAAAAAAAAAATTTTTTTTAATAAAAATAAAATAAAAAAAATACTAACAATTTTAAAAGATAAATTAGAAGCAGTATCTACAGGGTGCCTGGGTGGCCAGTTGGTTGAACATCCAACTCTTGGATTTCAGGTCATGATCCCAGGGTTGTGGGACCGAGCCCTGCGTAGGGCTGTGCACTGAGAGTGGAGCCTGCTTAGCATTCTCTCTCTGTCTCTCTCTCTCTCTCTCTCTCTCTCTCTCTCCCTCCCTCCCCCCTCTGCCCTACTTGCACTCTCTCTCCCTCTCTAAATTAAAAATAAAATGCAGTGTCTGAAAATCACCCATGTCACCCCAATTTCCATATGATTTAATAAAATGGTGGAGAACTAGTGAGCTTACAGACCACAATAGTTAACCTGTTCAAAGTTGACATCATTTGAGGAAAAGGAACTAACATTTTCGGATGGCCCACACGTACCCAACATTCTCTCGCCACTGCCCCTAAATTCTCTTTTAACCAAACATCAACTTGATACGGTATTAGGCCCCATTTTTCAGATGCGGGAAATAACTTGCTCAAGGATACCGGTTAGCGGCAGAGTAATGACCTGGGTCCGAGTCTGCCCGACTCCAAAGCCACCGTACCCACCGTGCCTTGACACGGGAGTCCCCTGCGGTTTAAACCCTAAACAATCACTACCTCCCAGGGGAAAACTGGGAGTGTCGACATGTCTACACGGCCAGTCGAGTAAGATACAGCCAAAAAGTAAACTGCGCTTCCCACACAACAGCCCAGAACGCTAGGCAACCAGGGTAGTAACAAGTCTACACAAGGCCACAAGGGCTTGTTCAGATTCATTCCCGGACTAATCCTGTCACACATGTCACAGACACAAGTCTACCTGGTGGATGAGCTTCACGAGCTTCAGGGAACGGGAGCGATCGCGATTGATGCTCCTTGGCAAGAAAATGCTGTTGCCTGGTTTATAAAATGGCACAGGGTTCAATTTCAAAGCAACTTGCCTCACCCCCTTGCAGCTGGAAGATGAGTAAGACAGTAAATTGGTACTAGAAAATGAGGTAAAGGATTTGGACTGGCTTACAGATTTCAAACCGGGCAATGGGATGGGGAGGTAGGCCAGTAAAAACATAATGGCTTACAATCAGAGCTTTCGGTCTTCTCCATCTGGAAGGCAACTTTCTGGCAAACAAATCAAAAGCCCAAAAGGAAAATATTCCAGCATTTTTCTTGTCCCTCTGACTCCATGCCTGTCTCTCCTATTTTTCCCCAAGGAAAGAAAGCTCTCTGATGCTCAACTTTTCCAAGTAGTAGACCAAGAATGATGGTAACCCACTGCTACCAGCATCGCTCATCAGAGATGAGAAACGTTTCAACATCAACCCATACAGAACAGGAAATCTTGACACGTTTGAGTGCAGGTATATGTCCAGTCACCCAGTTCTGCTCCCAGCAAAGGCATCCACCTGCAAGCAGGAGATCAAAATCACAGTTCAGACTGACCAAAAGACGGAGGGTGCTCTATGGCCTGATACTGGGCTGCTACACCTTCAATTCTTAAGAGTGGTTTTTTTCCTCCGTTTCTATATTTTTAAGACACAAAATAATAAGACTGTTCTCTCCAGAAAAAAAAAAAAAAATAACACAGAAACTGATTTTTCAATGCCAGTGTTTTACTTAAACTTAGCTATCTCGGTTATTTGAGAGATTAGCAACGGTGCAGCCGCTGATGAGTTTCACAGGCTCAAGTTCTCACATGCTGGATTTCTTTTAAAAGCAACATGTTGCTTCAAAGAAAGTCCCACCTGATCCGGGGACACCAACTCTGCAGCTGTTTCCACTAAAGATCGGCACCTCGAGGCCACGTTAAAGTTCATAACAATAAAACATGAAAGGTTTGTCTTACAATAAAAACAAACCAACATAGAAAAGAGAAGAGTTTTCTCCGCCTTTGGCCACTTTTTTGTGTTGTTGCACGACAAGCTCTCTTAGAGGAAAAAAGCCAAAGGAAAAAGTACAAAGCATTTTTCACCTTCCCTGGAAGCAAATATTTAACTATGAATAAGGTTTATATAACTGCCTTCCCCCCACTCAAGCCTGTTCGTTTGGTCAATGCTGTCTGGAATGACAAATAAACCTAAAGAAATGCCTGATTATAGGTACACATCTTCTTCATGGCAAAGTCCAGTTAAGAGGGGAAGGAGGGGGGCAAGGAAACACACACACACACACACACACACACACACACACACACACACACACACGAGAAGGCTTATGGAATTGACATTAGGCAAGGAGCCCGTACTCCGAAACCATTTCTTTTGGAGAGGAAAAAGAATTGGCACAAATTCTTTCAAAAAGAAATTACTCCAAATCAATCTAACTCTGCACTTCAATGCATGCTCAGTGCCCAAAAGGACATCATAAAACCGGCTAGTAGATAAACCCAAATTTTTAGGAAGGAGCAATCCCTGAATAGTTCATCTGATACTATCTTAATAACGAAACAAGGAACTCGCTCCCACTAATGACATATAAAATACTGCCCTATCTTATGCCCAAGCAGATTTGGTAACAAATTTAAAAGAACAACAACCAATCGCAGTACACCTGCGTATGCCTTAAGCCACATTTTGTGTCATAAAGGGGAGAAAATCAATATATGTTGATGGCCATTACTGTGACATACAGACAATTTCTGGTTTCAACTTTATTTAGAAAAATCTTTGTTCTCACCATGCCACGTATCATGAAGCTTTACTTCACTGCCAATAATGAAGAAGCAAACATAATCAGCAAGAATTAACAAGCAGGCTACATAATCTCATTGCAGTCTGGGGATAGAAATGTACTCTGGATGTCAGCCCCTAAACAGAACAAACTGGGGCAATGCCTGCTCCTGCGGAATCAACCCGGTAAAAGTTGCAATTGCCAACGGACTTTGCAGTTAAGGAGGAATAGCTCGTTGTCTGGAGTCACACAAAAACAAATTCACTTACGAAGCGTTTCTATGAAAGATCACAGGGGGGCAAAAAAGACCAGGGACCCATTTTATCTATCAATAACTTAACATATGATAACTAAGATCTCACTCTGGCTTACATTTAACATTTTTATTTATTCTTCTGACTTTTTTTCACTTTTGTAAGTTTTTAATTTTAATTCCAGTATAGCTAACATATACATATACAGTGTAACATATACATATACAGTGTTATAGAAGTTTTGGGTGTACGATACAGTGATTCAACAATTCTATACATTACTCAGTGCTCATCAGGATAAGTGGACTTACATTTAACACTTTATTTTTTTTAAATCTTTATTTTTGAAAGAGAGAAAGAGAAACAGAGCATGAGCGGGGGATGGGCGGGGGGGGGGGGGGGAGAGAGAATCAATGAATCTGAAGCAGGCTCCAGGCTCTGAGCTGTCAGCACAGAGCCTCACGCAGAACTCGAACCCACAAACGCTGAGATTGTGACCTGAGCCAAGGTCGGACGCTTCATGGACTGAGCCACCCAGGTGCCTCACATTTAAAACTTTTTTTTTTTAAATTTTTTAACATTTTTTCATTTATGAGAGACAGAGAGAGACACAGCATGAGCAGGGAAGGGGCAGAGAGAGGGAGACACAGAATCCGAAGCAGGCTCCAGGCTCTGAGCTGTCAGCACAGAGCCCAACGCGGGACTCGAACTCACAAACTGCGAGATCCTGACCTGAGCCGAAGTTGGATGCTCAACCGACTGAGTCACCCAGGCGCCTGACATTTAACACTTTGAATGAAGCTCCTAAATTCATCAGCCTAATGTATGGTTATCAATACTAACATTTGACCTGTACCTAAAAATTAAGCGAAACTGCAAAGCATCTCCATTTTAATTTCTATAACTTCTATCAAAATGTATGAGCAAAAACTTCAGTACCATTGCAACTGGCAGTCTGTGAATATGAGAAGCTTCAGGAATTGCACACGAGTTTTTAAGATCCCTAGAAGCCATGTGCCAAGCAACTCTGTTCTTAAATGTCTGAAAGAAAAGATAAAGGCTCTAGAACAAGGAGGGCTTTCGTCTCCTGCTAAGTGGCGTGGCAAGAGGACCAGTGCCATCACGAGGCGGGCCTGAGTCAACCACTGCTCCCCAGCTAGCTCTCTGACGTCAGCTCAATCATCTAACGTCGCCTGGCCTCGCCCCACTCGGCTATCGAGAAAAAACAACCTCACTGAGTTGCAGTATCAGGAAAATACAACATATCTGGCAGTGTCTGGGACCGAATTCGAATTCAGTAAGTGGTAAGTTCTGTTACTTCTCTAATGGAACTCAAAACAGGTCCAAAGTGTCACTTAATAGTTCATCCTCTATTAAAATACAGTCCACTGGCTTGACTACAGACCACACTGTGGGTGAGTCACAGCTGAAAGTCACAACCTTTCTCCCAACTCTGAGTGGGAGTTGCAAAATTGCATCAGCAATTTTGTATAGGAACATATCAGGTCGTGACATACATTTTCTAAAAATAGGGGATTCTGGGGCGCCTGGGTGGCTCAGCTGATTGAGCATCCAACATCGGCTCAGGTCACGATCTTGCAGTTCGTGGGTTCAAGCCCCGTGTCGGGCTCTGTGCTGACAGCTTGGAGCCTGCTTTGGATTCTGTGTCTCCCTCTCTCTCTGGCCCTTCCCCTCTCGAGTTCTGTCTCTTTCTCTCTCTCAAAAAGAAATAAACATTATAAATAAATAACAAATAAATAAATAAATAAATAAATAAATAAAGGGGATTCCTTCAGACTCATTGTTAACTAGAACATTTTGCTTCAAATATAATAAAGATTTTCCTAGAGCTATCTTGTGTTTCATAAAGCTGTATTTATGCTTTGAACCTGGATTAATATCAAACTGATCTGTTTATAATGGACATGCTTTCCTGTTCAATCATGTTTCTATCAATGCTATTACAATCATCAAATGCATTTGTTATGACAGAACAAACAAGAATGTGCTTTTATAGAGAAGCACCCTTGGGACTGAGTTTAGTGAGAATTACATTTCCAAGAAACATTCCTGATTTATGAAAGATGCTCAGGGCCCAATTTATGAGGAAAAAAATAAATAAATAAACAGTTTTAAGTCAGCTCCAAACTGTGTCACTTAATGCTTTGAGCCAAAGACGGACTGTCCCAGGTGTCCACGTGTAAATGCCAAGTCATGTGAATTAACCAAGAAAGTGTGCCGGGCTTTGCAAAGACCCAGGGATGGTAAAGTCAGTGTGTGTTAATCAGCTTCTCAAAAGTCAACGTCGCTGTAGGGTATGTGGGAAACAGAGGAAGAAGGTGGCTATCCGACAAGACCTCCACCTCCCTGTGGCTCTCCAGATTAGACAGGGGCTGGAAGGAACATCTGTAGGACTTTCTCGGGTAGACCTCAATTCCCGGGATTCTGATCAGAACAAGCAAACCAGTCAGCAGAAAGAAGTCAAGATAGGGAAGGTAAATGTGGAAGTCATTACTGATGTGCTCTGCTTCCAGAGAAGCCAAACTCACTAAAAGGGTCCTTTTAAATGAATGTGTGTATGTAGCACACGATCCAACTTCAGAATTCTGACAGTCATACAACTTTCCAAGAAGGCACAGAAGAAGAAACAGGTTTGGCACACATTTTGCTGACATATAACTAGTTAATAAATTCACATGTGGGCATAGCATGTAGGAAAATGAGGAAAAGCTCCAAAGACTTTATTTAAGAGAGACTGGAAAAAATGCAGAATCACTACGTTGCAAGAAACACAATAAAGAATGCAATGCATTACATCTTTTTGGGGGTGAGTGCTTTGGAGGTACTAACACTTACAGAGTGCCAGGCACTGTATTATGTTTCTAGATATTATTTCATTTGACCCACAGAGGCACCTTCTAAGGTGTATTATGGTCCCATCGTCCAGAAGAGGAAACAGTTCAGTGGAACCGACTTACCCAAGTACACACAACTAAAAAAGGAGAGTTCAAACCCAGGCTGTCGGACTCCAAAGTCACGGCTCCTTCCTACACACGTGGCTCCTTCCTTTGGGTAAGCAGAAGAGCAGGGCACCTGGCCTATCACTACATACAAGAACTATGTGTTTCTGGCTCTTGGCGGGTAATTTATGACTGTGCTACTCTTTGGTCCTTCAAGAAAGAACAGAAACCACAGATGTCTGACTTTTCAGGAGTGGTAACAAAAACCTGAAATCACTTAGAATCAATGACAAAGAGTCAACAATTCAAGCCGGGAAGTATTTCCCTTTGTGCACAGGCTAGAGATCAAATGAATCCAAACGGGGCTGAGGGCTGATAAAATGAATCCAAATTCATCCCAACTGCTCAAAAGGGAATTTTCTGGTGAGTCCCTCCCCTCCCAACACCCCCAATCCCTCTTGCCCATCCCCATCAGTATCAGCAACTGGATTCTCCTCTTTGGGAAAGGAAATGGAAGAACCGGGGATTCAGGATACCCGACACGTACGTTGTTATAGCCATTATGTTTGTCGTCACCGACTCCTGACTCAAAGGAAAAATTCCATGGAGCAACAAGAACCATTAACTCCTTTTCCTTACACATTTATTTCATCTACAGTCACCAGCATTTACTGAGCAGAAGACACAGGGGATACGTTTATTTACCTCTGGAGTACATCACTCCAACACATAGTGTTTATTCTTTGCAAAGTGGGAACTGTTACCCAGTGCTTCTATTTCAGTTACAAGGTTATATGGACTTGAGGCAAAGACAGGTTAAACATGAATGAGAATACTGGCTAGGAAGGAATAGGGCACATTCTGAAGGCACCAAAACATGACAGCTCTTAATTCAGCAGACAGTTTCTTAAGAGACGTAATGTGACTGAGGCCGTGCTTTAGTAAGATTCATCTAACTAAGGTGTGCAGGAGCACTTGGAAAGGAAGAGACATTTTGCTGGCAGACTTTACAGGACTTAAGGACCGATTAAGTGTGTGTATGCGGATCTGGAGTTTGGGGGCTGCAAAGTGGAAAGGCTGTCAAAGAAAATGCTGAGAACTTCTACCTGGATAACTAGAAAAACACTGGTGCTATTTATAACATTCATCAAGTAACCTTTTTTTTTTTTTTTTTTGATTTTTTTTTAAATTTTTTTTTTTAAATTTTTTTTTTTTTTTTTCAACGCTTATTTATTTTTGGGACAGAGAGAGACAGAGCATGAACGGGGGAGGGGCAGAGAGAGAGGGAGACACAGAATCGGAAACAGGCTCCAGGCTCTGAGCCATCAGCCCAGAGCCCGACGTGGGGCTCGAACTCACGGACCGCGAGATCGTGACCTGGCTGAAGTCGGACGCTTAACCGACTGCGCCACCCAGGCGCCCCTTTTTTTTGATTTTTAAATGTTTATTTTTGAGAGAGAGGAAGGGAGCATGTGTGGGGAAGGGGCAGAGAGAGGGAGAGACAATATCCCAAGCAGGCTCTGTGCTCTCAGTGCAGAGCCCGACGCAGGGCTCGGCCCCAAGGACCATGACGTCATGACCTCAGCCAAAACTAAGATTCGGAGGCTTAACCAACCGAGCCATCCATGTGCCCCCATCAAATAACCTTTTAATACCAAATTCCATCCCCCCCCCTTTTTTTAAGTTTATTTAGTTATTTTGAGAGAGACAGAGACAGCACAAGCAGGGCAGGAGCAGGGAGAGGGAGAGAGAGAGAATCCCAAGCAGGCTCCACACTGCCAGCACAGGACCCAATGCGGGGCTCAAACTCAGGAACCGTGAGATCATGACCTGAGCCAAAATCAGGAGTCGGACATTTAACCAACTGAGCCACCCGGGCGCCCCAATACCAAATTCCCTTAATCTAAAATATAACTGAGCTGTAAAAACGCAACATGTACAACATTTTCAGGAACACCACACGACATGAGTGAAAGGCATTCACTAAGCACTTACTCTTCGGGGTTCAATGACCTCATCTAATCCTCACAGCAAACTTCTTTTATCAGCCCCGTCTTAGTGACCAAGAAACTGAGACAAAGAAAGGTTAAGTAGCTTGTCCCAGGTCACACATCTGGGATTTGAACCAGGCAGCCTGACTCCCAAGGACACGTCCTTGATCGCCCCCTCACAGATACACAAAGCTATTACAATAATTTTGACTCCCCAAAGTAAACGAAATACCTTCCCAAATTCACCCTGGCCAACACTATGCATGCGCGTTACCGTAATCACACAAACTGAGCCCCTACTGTGTGCCAGGTGCTATGCCAGGCCCTGTACCCAGCAAGATTATCGTCCAAAGTTAGAGCCAACTGATAATTAGAAACTCAAAGTGCAGGGTGCCTGCGTGGCTCAGTCACTTAAGCGTCTGACTCTTGATGTTGGCTCAGGTCATGATCTCGTGGTTCATGGGGTCAAGCCCCGCGTCGGGCTCTGTGCTGACAGCTCAGAGCCTGGAGCCTGCCTCAGATTCTGTGTCTCCTTCTCTCTGCCCTTCCCTGCTCACGATCTTTCTCTCTCTCTCTCTCTCTCTCTCCCAAAAATAAACATTAAAATAAATAAACTTAAAAAAAAAAAGTCATCTTTGTCTTTAAGGAAAAAAACAAACTCAAAATGCAAGGTACTGTGACAGAAGCAGGGTGCACAGATACCCCAGCCACTGTGGGGACTAGAGAAGGGGCAAGGGAAAAGGGCTGCGAGGAGCTCCTTGCTACCAAATTATCCAGTGTGAGGTAGATGGAGCCAGAATCTTTCGTGCCGCACTAAGGACCCCGGCCTCTGTCATAAGCAGCAGGGAAGCAAGAGAGGGAATTAAGCAGGAACAATGTATCTGATGTGCAGTTGACAACGGCCCTCTCTGGCGACAACGGGGACAGAGGTGAAGAAGCCTCCATCAGAGATGGGAAAACCACGAGGACAGAGCTGTAACAGCAGCCCAGGGGGGAGACAAGTCCAGACCGCCGACTCTCCTCCGTCCATCAGACTGAAAAATGTTACCTTGCATACTCTGGTCTCTCCTCAACAGCCCCACCTCTGCCTTCCCTGCATCCCCTGGGAGGCAGAACTGAAAGGGACGATATTCGAGGTGAGCAGGGCAGGTGAAAGCGGGACTCTGGTCAGGGGTCAGGAACTTCTGAGCAGCGGGAGTGACCACACTCCGTGATGATTCATGGATAAAAGATCCTTAAGGAAAGACACAGTCACGGGCAAAGGCAAACAGAGACAGAAGAGGGGCTCAAATATTTGAAAAATATACCAACGGTTTTGCAATGAAGGTATTGTTGGTGCAAATGGGGAATGTCCCAAATGAACATTTGCAAAAGGTGTTGGAAGGATTCACCTGAATTTCAGGGCCTTCTGTAAGAAACCAACGTTTTCTCTGCTATTCAAATCCGGCTCTAATAAGGTGCCCAAGACTCTAAGGCTAGGCAACAGCACCCAGCTGACCTTATATTCCAGTAGCGGCCTACACTCTTTCGTAAAGGCATCATTATTCTACAAAGCCCCACAAGTAAGCCTCCCCAAATCACTGGACTTGCATACATAAAGAAACCAAGAATTCAGTTTTCATAAACTAAGGAAAAAAAAGTCTTCTGAAATAGAAGTTATGAGCTAAACTGAATTTCAAGTTGCAGCAGGAACAAGGAGAAAAGTAAGTTGTGGTTTTTCAACAGTCACAGCCAATCTTTTCTGGGAATTTCTAAGATTGGTAGCATATAGTCTAATGTCAAGGAGATATATGATCAGTGCAGTAACATACCGTTTTGCTTCTAATGAGAGTGGGATATTTATAAACTCGTGAGTTCAGGGTTTGTCACAGTTAGGCCTATGCTAAAATGGTTAAAAAAAAAAAAAAAACCCTACAACTAATGGATTTCAATTTAATCATTTGAGATGATGCCAAGAAAGTAGCAGCTTTCTCAGGAAAGCTTCCTAGTAAAAGGTGAATTATGTTGCTTAAATCATTTGCTTCGGGTAATCATTTAAAATCCAGCAAACAGAAATTGAGTGGTTTACATGCGCAGGTTCTGACAATCAGAAACACTTGTTCCAACTGGTAAACATGTGTCAAAGTAAGTCTACCAATCTGTCAACAATTATGTCAGAGTGTTACAATAATTATAAATTACCCTAAGCATTCTAATGCAGCTTTAAGTTGGATAAAGAAACTTGATGTAAACACAGTAGATTCCAATTCCTCCCATATATGCTGTTATGTATTAATCAATAGTTTTAAAATTCTACCTGAAGGGGCACCTGGGTGGCTCAGTCACATAAGCGTCCGACTCTTGATTTCAGCTCATGTGAGGATCTTGTGGCTGGTGGGATCAAGCCCCACGTCGGGTTCTGTGCTGACAGCTCAGAGCCTGCTTAGATTCTCATTCTCTCTCTCTCTCTCTCTCTCTCACTCTGCCCTTCCCCTGCTCGTTCGCAGGTGTGCGCAAATAAATGTTTAAAAAAATAAATAAAATAAAAATCCTACCTGAAGATACACAACTGAAGCAACTCTGGAAATTCTGGACAGTTTTAAACAAACGCTGCAATCTGTCAGCTCTCCCAGCCATGCCTCACACCATTTTGCAACTCAGCTCCCCGTCGTTCATTAACATTGACTCATACCCCTCACACCCCATGCTCTTCTCATATGCACGCATGTGGTGTTTTTTTAAGGTCCTTATAACAATGTACTATGCTTTGTTTAAGGTCATTCTAATGATTGTTTATTCCTTTTCTTTTTTTTCCCCTTCATTTCTCACCTCAATTTCAGTTGCTGGAAGAGTACGCGCCTAGAGATGTATGAATATATGACCCGTGTTGTGTGAGTATTAGTCTGAAAGGGCTGTGCCTGGGGAGCCATAGAGAGTAAGCCATAGAGACGTAAGCCTGGGGCAAGGTTTCTCAACTTCAATTCTTTTCCATGTACCATTTTCCGTGTACAATTCTTTGGTGCTCTGCACATCACAGGATGTTTGGCAGCATCCCTGTCCCCTACCTTCTAGGTGTCAGCAGCACCCCGACTGCCCCATCCCCCGGTATGGCAACCGCAGGAGTTTCCAGACGTTGCCACCAGGGGGTAGAAGGTAGCGGTAAATCACTCCCAGTGGAGAACAAACTGATCTAGGCGGTTACAATCTAGAAAGTGCTTTCACACCCATTTAGATTATTATCTTATCCTGAGCCTCATCACAACCATGTGGGGACTAGCATCCCAAGCGTACAGACGAGGAGGGGCATCTAGCTGGCTCTGTGGGTAGAGCACGCGACTCTTGATCTCAGAGTCATGAGTTTGAGCCCCACACTGGGTGTGGAGCCTACTTTAAAAAAAAAAAAGAAAAAGAAGTTTAGAGACGAGGAAATTGAGGCTCTGAGACAGTCAAGCCCACCTGGCTTTTCACCATCCTACAATGCTTCTCCAGCTAATGTCCTTCACCTTCCTCACCCTTACCGTGAAAGGCTTCCCTTCCTTCTCGTCTGCCTTCCTTTCAAAGCAGAAAGCCTTCCTTCCAGAGAAATCTTCTCTGGTAGCCTAGCACATGCAATAGATAAAGCTGAAGCTACTATTTGAGGACTCCAAGTTGCATCTAGACCCTACCTGCTAAACCCATACTTGTCCCAAAGGGGCCCCACAAACTGTAGGGCTCTACAGAGCACATTTTGAAAACTGGTGATAAACGAACTCCCCTGTCTATTCTAACGTAGAAGCTATATGATTTTCATGGCCACCTCTCGGTTAGGGATGGTCTCTAGCTAAAATGGGAACCAGCCACATTCAGGAGAAATCAAGCTCCAAACTAAGTTATGGGTAAGTGGTAGGGGAATGGAGAGGGTGTGTGTTTGGGCCCAGTGTGTGGGTAAATCTGGATGGAGGAGAGAGATCATAAGCTGGGATCAGAAGACCATGAAAGAAGCAGTCTCCTGGACAAATCCGTCCAGTATCCAGAACAGGCAGAAACAGGTTCCAAATTACCCTGTATGAACAGACCCTGGAAAACACATCTCAACCTCCCCAGGCATCAATTTGCTTATCTCTGAAACAAGAGGGTTAAAGAAAGCTAGTGGTTATCAGCACTCCCCACCCCACCTTTTTTGAAAGCAATGGAGTTATCTTCCCAAATAGGTAAACGAAACAGACCACAGCGGAGCTGCTCTGTTGGGGAAAAGGGGAGAGGCTGGAGGCCCAACCAGAAAACCACTTGCTTCACGTCCCCTCGTCTTCCTCTCCCTACCTACTCCCACCCAGAGACAACCACTAAGATGCTGTGGAAGACAGTTAAAAACCACTGGACCAAATGAATCCCTAAGGTTCTTGCTGGCTCCAACAACCCATCAGTCTTTAAGTTTATGAATTCACGGAGGTTATACAACTGGGGCCTTCCAAAGCAACAATGGGCCCTCACATCCACCATGAGCAAACTCAGTAACAGGTCACCCAACAAGAAACTGCATTAACATATACCAATATATGGGGCGCCTGGGTGGCTCAGTCGGTTAAGCGCCCAACTTCATCTCAGGTCATGATCTCATGGTTTGTGAGTTCAAGCCAGGCATCAGGCTCCGTGCTGACAGCTCAGAGTCTGGAGCCTGCTTCAGATTCTGTCTCCCTCACTCTCTGTCCCTCCCCCACTTGTACTCTGTCTCTCGCTCTCTCTCTCTCTCTTAAAAATGAACATTAAAAAAAATTAACATGGGAATGCAAGCTGGTGCAGCCACTCTGGAAAACAGTATGGAGGTTCCTCAAAAAACTAAAAATAGAACTACCCTACCACCCAGCAATTGCACTACTAGGCATTTATCCACGGGACACAGGGGTGCTGTTCCAAAGGGGCACATGCACCCCCATGTTTATAGCAGCACTATCAACAATAGCCAAAGTATGGAAAGAGCCCAAACATCCATCGATGGATGAATGGAAAAAGAAGATGTGGTATCCATATACAATGGAGTATTACTCGGCAATCAGAAAGAATGAAATCTTGCCATTTGCAACTACGTGGATGGAACTGGAGGGCATTATGCTAAGTGAAATTAGTCAGTCAGAGAAAGACAAAAATCATACGACTTCACTCATATGAGGACTTTAAGAGACAAAACAGATGAACATAAAGGAAGGGAAACAAAAAGAATATAAAAACAGGGAGGGGGACAAAACAGAAGAGACTCGTAAATATGGAGAACAAACAGAGGGTTGCTGGAGGGGTTGTGGGAGGGGGGACGGGCTAAATGGGTAAGGGGCACTAAGGAATCTACTCCTGAAATAATTGTTGCATTATATGCTAATTTTGATGGAATTTTTAAAAACAAAAAAAATAATAAAAATTAACAAAAAATAGATACCAATATAATTTCAAAGTTGGTGAAAAGCTTAAACAGATTTTCACTTTGAAGGACCAACCTATTAAATATCAAAACTAGACTTCACATATTCATGTAAAGATTATTCATCATTCTCAATTATAGGACCCAAATGAAGTGACTTTAGTTACTAGTTCAGTAAAGTAGCTTTAAAAAAAAATTTTTTTTTAAGATTTTAAGTAATCTCTACATCCAACATGGGGCTCAAATTTACATTCCCGAGATCAAGAGTCTCATGCTCTACCAACTGAGTCAGGCAGGTAGCCCTAAATAACTTTTTTTTTTTTGAGAGAGAGAATGTGAGTTGGGGAGAGGGAGGGAGAGGGGGGGGGGGAGGGAGGGAGGGAGAGAGAGAGAGAGAGAGAGAGAGAGAGAGAGAGAGAGACTCCTAAGCAAGCTCCACGTTCAGCAGAGAGCCCAACTCAAGGCTCAATCCCACGACCCCGGGATCATGACCTGAGCTGAAATCAACAGTCAGATGTTAAACTGGCTGAGCCACCCAGGAGCCCCGCTTTTTTTTTTTTTTTTTTTTTTAACAGAAACTGTTCTCATTTATTTACTTACGTTATAAAAACAGCAAAATTGTGCTCACTTTGGCAGCACATAATACTAAAATTGGAATGATACAGAGATTAGCAAGGCCCCTGTGCAAGGATGACATATGCAAATTCATGAAGCATTCCATATTAAAAAAAAAAAAAAAACAGCAAAATTAATGATCCTCCCCACCTAGCATCATCATCATTCTGGAGAGATATTTTGGATTAAGTTTATTGTTTATCATTCCATTTATATAAATAGGATCATATATCATGCATGATGTTTTACAACTTGCTTTTCTCACTTTATAATTACCAAGGACACCTTTCTGTGACAGCACGTCTTTCAGAAACTTTTAATTGAAATACAACATACAGGGCGCCTGGGTGGCGCAGTCGGTTAAGCGTCCGACTTCAGCCAGGTCGCGATCTCGCGGTCCGTGAGTTCGAGCCCCGCGTCAGGCTCTGGGCAGATGGCTCGGAGCCTGGAGCCTGTTTCCAATTCTGTGTCTCCCTCTCTCTCTGCCCCTCCCCCGTTCATGCTCTGTCTCTCTCTGTCCCAAAAATAAAATAAAAAAAAAAAAAAAAAAAAAAAAGAAATACAACATACATATAGAAACTGCACAATTAAGGACACCATTTGATAGATTTCTAGACTAAACACACCCAAGTCACCAGCAGCCAGAGCAAAGCAAAGCAAATTACCAACATCTTCAGAAGCCTGCCTGGTTCTCCCTTATCCAAAGCTCTCTATCCAAGGGTAATCATATTCTGACTTCTAATAGGATAGAGTAGTTTTGCCTGGTTTTAAACTTACATAAATGGAATCACACAGTAAGTACTTTAGTCTGACATTTGCGAACAGCTGTGGGTCGTTCATTATCGTTGCCATAGAGTATTCCATCACATCAATATACCACAATTTACTTATGCATTCCAGTGATGGGCATTTGGGTAGTTTCCAGTCAGTGCTATTATGAACAGTGTTCTACGAACATTCTGGTATAAGACGTCTGGTGAACACGCGCACGCATGTTTGTCGGGTGGACACCGCGGCGTGAAACTGTTGTGTCACAGGGCAGACACACGGTCCCTCAGCAGGTACTGCAGTTTTCCCAAGAGGTTCACCGATCAGAGTCTGAGGGTCCTGCTTGTTTCCATCCTCACCAACACGGAGTACTTTTCATTTTCATCTTGTTGGTCTTAAATTACTTTTCGAAGTATAATTTATGCAGAATATACCGCACCTATTTAAAGCGTATGAGTTTGACAAGCATCTACGTCTGTGAAACCGAACAGTGCTGCCACCCCTGGAAGTTTCCCGGTGCCCCTCTGCAGTCCACCCTTCCCTCCACCCTCTGCCCTAGGCAAACGCTTATCTGCTTTGTCATCACAGATTGGTTTGCGTTTTCTAGAAGTGTATGTGCAAATGGAAGCAGGTAAATGGAATACAGCACACAGTCTTCTGTGTCTAGCTCCAACAGAATGATTCTGAAAGGTATACATCTTGCTGGATGTATTAGTACTTGTTCCTTTTACTACCGAATAGTCCACTTTATGGATAGTCTGGATTTTGTTTACCCATTCACCTGCTGATGGACATATGGGTCCTTCCCAGTTTGGGGGCCCCATGAATAAAGCTGCTACGCATATTCATACAGTCACATACATTCACACTTTGTGTGAGCAAACGTTTTCGTTTCTCTTGGGTAAATACCTAGGAGTACAATGACTAGATGGTATGTTTATAAGAAACCACCAGACGGTTTTACAAAGTGGATGCACCAACATACAACCCCATCAACTGTGCACAACTCCAGCTGCTCCACATCCCAGTCAAATTTTAGGGGGTGTTGTCAGTCTTTTTAACTATTTTAACGGGTGTGGAGGCTGATCTATCTCCTCACGATTTTAATTTGCATTTCCCCAATGACCAATGAAGTTGAATATCCTATCATGTGCTTACTTGCCATTAGCATAATAATTTGTGAAGATTCTTTTCAAACACTGCACCCATTTTTAAAATGTTTAATGTTTGTTTTTGAGAGAGACAGACAGAACAGGAGTGTGGAAGGTGGGGGGGGGGGGGGCGACAGGGACACAGAATCCAAAGCAGGCTCCAGGCTTTGAGCTGTCAGCAGAGTCCAACGTGGGCCTTGAACCCACAAACCATGAAGTTGTGACCTGAGCCGAAGTCGGACACTTAACCGACTGAGCCACCAGGCGCCCCTTTTACCCATTTTCTTAAATGGGCTGTCTTCTTGGTATTGAATTTTAAGAGTTCTTTCTTTATTATGGAAACAGGCCCTTTATCAGATATAATGTATTGCAAATATTTTCTCCGATTCTGTGGCTTGCCTTTTTGTTCTCTTCATGCCGTCTTTCAAAGAGCAAAAGTTTGGGGCGCCTGGGTGGCTCAGTCGGTTGAGTGCCCAACTTCGGCTCAGGTCACGATCTCACCATTCGGGAGTTCGAGCCCCGTGTCAGGTTCTGTGCTGACAGCTCACAGCCTGGAGCCTGCTTTGGATTGTGTCTCCCTCTCTCTCTGCCCCTCCCCTGCCGTGCTCTCTCTTTCTCTCTCAAAAATAAATAAACATAAAAAATTAAAAAAAAAAAAAAACAAAACAAAGAGCAAAAGTTTTAGATTTTGACCAAATGCCACATATCATTTTTTTTTCTTAGTGACTTTTGCTTTCATGACCTAAGAAATCTTTTCCAAACTCAAGGTCACAGAGATTTTTCCCCTATGTTTTCTTCCGGAGGTTTTATAGTTTTACATTTTACATTTAGGCCTGTGATCCTTTCGAGTTAATTTTTATGCACAATAATGAGGTTTGTTTTTTTCTCTGGATATGGATATCCAGTTATTCTAGCACATCTGTTGAAAAGATTTTCTTTTTCCCATTAAACTGCCTTGGCATCATCTTTAATTGACCATATATTTACGGGTCTATTTCTGGACACTGATCTAGATGTGTTTCCCTTCTCCAATACCACACTTTGTTTACTGTAGCTTTGTAGTAAGTCTTGATGTCAGGTAATGTTAATTTTCCAACTTTGCTTTTCTTTTTAAAAATTGCCCTGGCTACTTTGGATTGTTTACATTTTAATTTAGATTTAAAAATCAGCTTCTCAATTTCTATAAAAATCTTTGAGCATTGTTTTTCTTGCTAGAAAAAGAGAGAGAATATAAACTTCCTCACTGAGTTGCTAGGAGGGTAGAAAAGGGATAATATGTTAGTGTAACAAATACGGTGACACATAACAGGCATTCACTTAATGTTAGCTTCCGCTCTCTTTCCCTCTCTTGGCCTTTAAATAAACAGGATCCAATCTAGCAATGCCCTAACATTTTACTAGTGGGTCAATGGCTGTAGTAAAAATATTACCACACCAAAAGACTTTTATAAGTAAATATTTGTATTTTCACTTGGATTCAACACTGAAATGCACTTGCCAGAGAAAGCAATTCAGCATATTTACTAATAAACGGTTTCAGGCCACATTTTAGGAAAGCATAAAACCACAGCCAGAACAAAAATTTAAATATGTTTTCAAGTTCCATACAGTGCCTAATTACATTATTCTATAATACTAACAGAAAATTCTCCTCTAGCAAGATCACAATGTTCCATTATCCATATTGCTGTCGCAAATGGAAAAAGTATTTTTGCTCTCAAAAACTGTTTAGAAATACATATAGCAAACAAAATATGGTGACCGATTCAACAATTAACATGTACTAATTTGAAACCCAAACCTACAAACAACCAAAAACCTTTGAAGTATTTTAGTTTAGCCTAAGTGATATCACTCCATGAAATGGAAACGTATCAGTTTCCAAACACAGGCTACCAAAAGGCAATTTTTGGTGAACCACCAATACTTTGTGGTAACCCACATTTATCAGATGAACTGATATTTAAAGACAAACAATAATTTGCTCCTTTTTCCATGACCTTACTCAATGGCCTCTTTCGGTACAGCATTTTTTTAAACATGAAAGTGGCCTTAAAAAAATAGCCTTAACAATTAATTTCACTACACTTGATCGATTATTGGAGGAATACACAAAATCTGCTGGCTAATTCAAAGGCAAGTCAGCTGCTAAGTCATTTCTGTCCTACTTTCTTAACAAGGAAGAAATAAAGCCAAACCCTTTCTTTTCATGAAGATTACTGCAGGGCAAAAGCAATTTCATCTCTGTTGACTGAGCTGCATATCACCAGAGACCCATCTCCAGACATACCAGAAATTAATAAACTGTAAAATGTTGCTTGGGCTCCCCACCTGTCAAGGGCAAAGCCATTCTCCACTTACATAAGCTTGGCATCACCCTGACTCCTCCTGCTCATGAGCATTTCAGGTTCCATAAATATGACCAATGCATGACACCGTGACATCTGTGACATCTGTCTCCGTTCCACTCCTCTGGCCCCATCTTGGTTTTGATTTCCTCTAATTGGACCACCTCATCTTTGGCATGAACTTGCAGTAATATACTAACCGATCTCCTTGCCTTCACCTTGGTCCTTTCTACCTCATTCATCTTTCTGAAATCAGAAATCCAACCATGTCAGTCTTCAGCCCCACATTCCATGGTTTTTCTCAATGCTACGCAAAGAGTTGCCACACAACCCAACAATTCCACTCCTAGATACATACACACCCAAGAGAAATGAAAACATACATTCAGGTAAGAACTTGTACACTTGATCACAGCAGCATTATCCATAATAGCCAAAAAGTATCAACAACGTAAATGTCCATAAACTGGCAATGGATAACCAAAATGTGGTATATCCATACCATAGTATTCTATAACAGAATAAATGGTGTTAATACTAATAGTATTATTATAATACTATAAATATTATAGATATAAATAGTATTGAATACTAATAAGCAGTATTCAATTTGTTAACTAGAAACAAATTTAGATTCAATCTAAAATTCTAAATCTAAAATTCAATGCAATCCTTAATCAAAATCCTAAGAAGTTTTCTGCAGAAGTAGAACAACCGATCTAAAATGCACACGGACTCTCAAGGGACCCTGAATAGCCAAAATAATCTTGAGAAAGAACAAACCTGCAGGGCCCACACTTCCTAATTTCAAAACGTACTACAAAGCTACAGGAATCAAAACCATGTGGTACTGGCATAAAGACAGACATACAGCTCAATGGGATAAAATAATGAGCACAGAAATATACTCTTGCATACATGGTCAAATCACTTTTCACTAGGGTGCCAAGATCATTCAGTAGGGAACAGCAGTCTTTTCAACAAACGGTGCAGAGAAAACTGGAGATCCACATGCAAAAGAATGACACTGGATCCTTCCTTATCTGACACTATATGCAAAAATTAACTCAATACAGATCAAAGACCTAAATGTAAAAACTAAAAAACCCTTAGAGAAAAGTCAGGGCAAAAGCTTCACAATATTGGGTTTGGCAATGATTTCTTGGATACGACACTGAAATAACAAAAAACACATATATTAGTCTCTGCCCCCAATTCCTGGCAGAGCTCCTAAATCCCTCAGAATTTCCTGGGTGATAGGAGTGTCTGTTCCAATGAGGCAAATCTCGGAGCTCCTGGATAGCTTCAGGGTGGGAGCTGGTCACGGGAAAGACCAAGCCAAGCCTGGAATTTGCAGCCCCACCCTGCATCCTCTCAGAAGGGAAGAGGGACTGGAAAGTGAGTTAATGACTGATGAGGCCTTCACGGTGAAGCTTCTATAAAAATCCCCAAAGTATGGGTTCTGAGAACTTCTAGGTCAGTGAACATATCTACGTGCCAGGAGGGTGGCACACCCCAATTCCACAGAAGCAGAAGCTCCTGCACTTTGGACCTCAGGTCCCCAGTCTGTGTGTCTCTTCATCTGGCTGTCCATTCATGGTCTTTAATATCCTTGGTAATAAACTGGTAATCTAGTAAGTAAACTGTTTCCTTGAGTTCTGCCAGCCATTGTAGCAAATTATCAATCCCTAGGAGGGGGTCATGGGAATTGTGATTCATAGCCAGCCAGCCAGAAGCACGGGCAACAGCGTGGACTTGTGACAGGCATCTGAGGCGGGGGCGGTCTTACGTGACTGAGCCCTAACCCATGGGGTCCAGTGAGTGTCAGAATTGAACTGAATTATAAGACACTCAGCCGGGGTCAGGGAGCCACTTGCTGTGGAAAACCCACACGTCAGGTGCCAGATGTACTCCGAGTGTGGGAATAAAGAAGAAATGGAGTTTTTCCCATTCGGACACCAAAGGCACAGGCAACAAGGGGAAAAGCAGACAAACTGGACTTCACAAAAATGTTTAAACTGTGTGATTCAAAAGACAACATTAACAGAGTTAAAAGACATCCGCAGAATGGGAGAAAATATATACCAATCATCTATCTGATAGGGAGTTAATATCCAGAATATATAGAGAGCTCCTAAAACACAACAATAAACCAATTCAAAAATGGACAAAGGACCTGAACAGACATTTTCAAGGACATACAAATGACCAGTAATCACATGAAAAGATGCTCAACATCACTAATCATCAGGGAAATGAAAATCAAAACTACAATGAGATACTAGCTTACACCCATTAGGATGGTTACTATTAAAAAATGAAAAGGGGGGGGGGGGAGCCTGAGTGGTTCAGTGGGTTGGGCATCCGACTTCGGCTCAGGTCATGATCCCACAGCTCCTGAGGTCGAGCCCCGCGTTGGGCTCTGTGCTGACAGCTCAGAGCCTAGAGCCTGCTTCAGAGTCTGTGTCTCCTTCTCTCTCTGCCCTTCCCCCAGGTGCTCGTTTTCTCTCTTTCAAAAATAAATATTAAAAAAAAAAAAGAAGAAGAAGAAATGGGGGGTGCCTGGGGGCTCAGTCTGTTGAGCATCCAACTCTTGATTTCAGCTCAGGTCATGATCTCATTCATGAGCAGGGTGTGCGTGCGCTCTCTCCCTCAAAATAAATAAATAAACTTTAAAATAAAAAGAAAGGAAGGAAGGAAATAACAAGTGTCAGTGAGGATGTGAAGTAATTGGGACTCTTGTGCAGTACAGGTGGGAATGTAAAATGGTACAGCTGCTGTGGAAAACAGGAGGGCAGATCCTCAAAATGGTAAAAAAGAGAATTACAATATGATCCAACAATTCCACTTCCGGGTACATACCCAAGAGAACTGAAAGCAAAGTCAGCTGTATACCCATGTTCATAGCAGCGTTATTCACAACAGTGCCCATCGACAGGTGAATAAGCAAAATGTCACACACACACACACACACACACACACACACACACACACACACAGTGGAATCTTATTCAGACCTAAAAAGGAAGGAAATTCTGATATATCCTACAACACGGATGAACCTTGAGGGCATCACACAAAGTGAAAGAGACCAGTCTCAAAAAGACAAGGGCTGTATGATTCGATGTATACGAAGTACTTAGAGCAGACAAAATCAGAGACAGAAAGAATGGAGGTTGCCAGGGGCTGGAGGGAGTTGTTGTTAAATGGGTAAAAGGAGTTACAGTTTTACAAAATGAAGAGTTATGGAGATGGATGGTGGCAATAACCGCACAACATTATGAACGTATTGAATATCATTTAATTATACATTTTAAGTGGCTCAGATGGTATATTTCATCACAATAAAAAAAATCGGGAAAAAAGGGGAGAGTACCCATAAGGGTATAAGAATTAAATGAGATAGGGGCACCTGAGTGGCTCAGTCAGTTAAGTGTCCGACTTTGGTTCAGGTCATGATCTCACGATTCAGGAGTTCGAGCCCCGCATCGGGCTCTATGCTGACAGCTAGGAGCCCGGAGCCTGCTTCGGATTCTGTCTCCCCCTCTCTCTGCCCCTCCCCGGCTCATGCTCTGTCTCCGTCTCTGTCTCTCTCTCTCTCTCCATCTCCCTAAAATAAACATTAAAAAACAAAACTTTTTTTTAAAGAATTGAGATAATGTATGTAAAATGTAACGTAAGATGCCAGAATCTGGCACAGTGTCCAATAAATGGTAGCCATTATCATCATTCCCTGAAGAAGTCAAAGCCTCTCTGTCCTCTGGGACACCGCCTGGACAGTTTCCAAGGCCTAGAATTCAACTGTCCACCCAGTCCACCTACTAAATGCCAACATATTCTCCAAGATGGAACTCCTTCTTCCAGAAGGTGAGCCAGGGTAAGGCCAGTGCCTACCACCTGTGCACTTCACCCCCCAGGCTTTCCACAAGGCCTGGTATGAAATTGTTTGGGGACATATACATGAATGATTGCTAGTATATATATAAGCTGCAATACTGATCATTAGGCTTCAGTACTACCCACAATAGCAAAATAAAAGCAAACGTGTTACCTATTTTAACTTATGACTGCTAACCTTCATTTACATGCTTGGAGCTAATATTTTTCAAATACAGGTGATATCTTAATCGGCTCTATAGAGAGTATTTCATTTTATCCCTACTCATAACAACCCTCTGAGGAAGGTACTACCATTCTATAGATGAAGAAACTGAGGCACAGATAGGTACTTACTTGTTTCTTTCTTTCTTTCTTTCTTTTTCTTTCTTTCTTTCTTTCTTTCTTTCTTTCTTTCTTTCTTTCTTTCTTTTCTTCCCTCCTTCCTTCCTTCCTTCCCTTCTTCCTTCCTTCCTTCCCTTCTTCCTTCCTTCCCTTCTTCCTTCCTTCCCTTCTTCCTTCCTTCCTTCCCTTCTTCCTTCCTTCCTTCAAGTAAATTCTACACCCAACGTGGGGCTCAAACTCAGGCCCCTGAGATCAAGAGTCACACACTTTACTGACTGAGCCAGGTGCACACCCCTTAGTATATTGTTTTCTTTTTTTTTTGTTTTGTTTTGTTTTTTGGTATATTTATTTCTAATGAAGAAAAATCAAGGAAAGGAAAAGTACACAAATGCGAATGCCGCCATAGTCCACTGAATGGAATACATTCTAAGGGTGCTTGCAAATGTCCATGGCTTGCACTTTTCCTTGCTACTAAGAAAACTAAGATCTCTTTGAGATCTCCCCACCAATTCACAGGTTAGAAGACTAGATATTCCATACTCTGGCCTCACAGTGGGAACAAAACATGGGGAAAAGGGATACAGTCAATTTTAGAACTTTTCAAGTCACACTAGGGATGCCAGGACCCCCATGTGAACCCGGGAAGTACCAGAATCAGATGTTCTTCAAAGCTTCCTCAGGCAAATCTGCAACCCTGGCCACTCACACAGACATCAGCTTGGTGTGAGGTCATAGCCTGGCACAGACCTAGCACTTGAGTGAATTATAACAAGGCTCTGGGGGCAGTGGCAGTGCTTCCATGACCCACACTTGCAGGGCTTAGAAATTCTCAAGTCACAGGGAAGTACCTCCCTAAGTCTCATAGCTGGGATTTTCTCATCTGGAATCTTATTTTCCCAGGGAAACAGAAAACATACAACTGCCCGTCCAGTCCAGAGTGACGAGCACAAGCTGAGGGCACCAGCTTGTCCCAGAGCTTTTAAGCCCTCTATTTCGGCAGGACACAATGCTTTCTATTCTTGTTAACAAGAATGTGTGATTTATTCATGTGGGTACACACAAGACAAATTACTCAGTACGTACAAGGAAAACAAACACCACAGCCCGTGAACAGAGTGGAGAAAGAAAACCAGAGCATTCAAGAAATCTGATAAAACTTAAAAATATATCCATAAGGGGCGCCTGGGTGGCTCAGTCTGTGAAGCGTCTGACTCTTGGTTTCAGCTCAGGTCATGATCTTGCAGTTCATAGGATCGAGCCCTGAGATGGGCTCTGCGCTGACAGCACAGAGCCTGCTTGGGATATTCTCTCTCCCTCTCTCTCTCTCTCAAAATAAATAAACTTAAAAAAAAAAACACACACAATAAATCCATAAAATTAGCAAAAAACCATTAACGATGCATTTATATAAAAACTAACGGAATATGGGCCACCTGGGTGGCTCAGTCAGTTGGGCATCCGACTCTTGATTTTGGCTCAGGTCATGATCTCACGGTTTCATGGGTTCAAGCCCCACACTGGGCTCTGTGCTGACCACCGCAGCCTGCTTAAGATTCTCCCTCTCTCTCTGCCCTTGCCCCAGCTTGAGCTCTGTCTCTCTCAAAATAAAGAAATAAACTTAAAAAAAAACACCTAATGGAACATGCCATTCATAAAATGTAATATTCTTCACTCCTTTTTAATTTCCTGCAATAAGGCTTTGGCACTACGACTTAAACCAACATCACCCTCTACTTGTTCAAATACAAACTCCCAGGCATCTCTAATACTAGTTTATTATTAAGATCTACTGACAATCATTTATATCCCCAGATGAAATAAAAAGTTGGTAAAAGTCCCAAGATCACAGGGACACATGATCAAAGATGTGAACTGGCAGAAATTCACGTGAAATCTACTCCGGCTTTTTAATTTAAATGCTAATTCATTCAGTTAATAAACACACTGAGGAGGAGCAAATATGGGCAGAGAATGTAGTCTGCAAAATTCTCAGCAATACATGTCATTCATTTAACAGTAATTATTGTATGCCTCCTCTAGGCCAGGGGTTAGGGGATCAACAGTGAACAAAAAAAAAAAGTCTCTGAGTCTCATGAGTTCACATTCAAGTAAAGAAACAAATCGCAAATTTCAGATGGTGATATGTGCTATTAAGAAAAATCAGTGCTGTGAAGGAGAACAAACAGGGCACTTATTCAATGCGAACAAGTTTATTTAAAAAAAAAAAAAAGATACATTAATTTCAAACTTTATGGAGGAACTAGGCAATGCATATGAGTGGCAGGAATAAGAACAGAGGCCAAAGAGAAGGGTAAAAATGTGAGGGGGAGAAAGGAAAAGAAAGGAACAAGAGCTGAAAGAGAGAAACAGATGTGTCAGGAACAATGGCCTATTGTGCCTATTACAGGGAAGCATGTGTTTTGTTTTGTTTTGTTTGATTCATGGGTTCAATATATTAGATCAAACCATATTAGAAACCACCTATCCTACCGCGCACACAAAATAGATATTTTAAAACCAAAATTAACAGGGAAAATAAAACTGCGAAGGGTAGGGGAAAGGTATTCGTAAGTAAATATAGCTCTTCCTACAGGACGAAATCATAGGAGACTTTTCTGTTGAGGCACTGCCCAAGCTTCAGAGTAAGAGATCCTTGAAGGGCAGTTTGGGGGTTTTTTTTTTGTTTTGTTTTGTTTTAAGAACTGTCTAAAGTACAAGCTTATGTGCTCTTTAACTCAGACGTATTACCTCTAAGCTAAACACGAGCAATGAAAATACTCATTCTTTAGCAAACCAGTGAGAAGAGAACAAAAACACTTCAGGTCTAAGGCAGCCAGAGAAGAGCTCACAAAGGGAGCTGTCCATTCACCCTGGCTTCCCTTCCGTCTCGGTCAAGCCAGAGCATGACATTACCAAGATCCAGCTGAAAGCCCACTGTTGGCCCTTCTTCCCTGCCTGCATCTGCTATAAAACCTATCTTACCGCAGGCCGCCGCTCTGAGTCTCCACCTCTGTTCTGCAGGACCAGGAAGCAAGCAGCCAAAGAGGTTCAGAGTTCCATAACCTCACTGCCTACAGGAATAGGAACCGACACTCACGACAGAGTGTGTGCATCTGCACCGTCTCAAAGATCTCTCAGACTAAAGCCTCCCCAAGTGCTTTGGTGCTTCATCCCTCTTACGCCCTATCTCTAAGTCCCCCTGCTAAAGGGACTGTGCCCTGCAGATCTGAACTCAGTTTCTTCTGCAAAATTAAAGCCTCCTTCTCAACTGCATGATCATTCTCAAACAATTCAACCATGTAAGCAGAAAAGCAACCAAAATCACGATCTTTGCTCTCATTGGTCTCTCTCCTGCCACCCCCGTGATCAGTTATGAGTCCTGTTACTTTTTACTTCCAAGTTCTGATCAATGAATCACCCCTTAACCACATTCTAACCTTGGAGTCCTCTTTGCAAGAAATGGAATAAGGCAAAGTTAACCATTTGGAGAGAAAGATGAAGAAAACAGCATTTACTGGGCTCCTACTATAAATCTGGCACTGTTCTAGCCTAGAGGAGGTGGGAATTACTGTCTCCATTTTATAAATGGGGAACAAAGTCTGAAGTTTCTCAAATATACTCATTCCTTTCTGGTCTAACAGTGCAGGCGTTCACTGCTCCACACTCACAGTACCGTTGGCTTCCTCAACTCCTGATCTGTTCTTTATAAAACACTGCCAGAACAATCATACCAAAATTCCATTGATATCACATCAGTTCCCTGTTGAGGCAAATGAAATGCCTTCTGCTTCTCCATTTGCCCACTGACTGGCCCAGAACCCAGTAAATATTTGTTGCTTAAAACCATCCCATGATTCTACACCAACCTAGAACTAATGAGCCCTAGAGGCAGAAAGTAACAAGATTTTTAAGACAGCCTGTGTGGAATATGCAGAATGCATGTGAAAAAGCCAAAGGCAACTCAAAAGCCTTTAAGACAAAGCGGAATTTCTCTAAGACATTTCACAATTCTGACTCCACCTGAACCACCCTTCTTCAGGGAGGAGGGATGCTGACTTCAGAATAGCTGCGTTCTAACCCCTGCTCCTCCACACCTAGCTTCTTAACCTCTCCACGCTTCAGTGTCCTGCTCTACAAAAGTTCAACTGGGCCTCTGTTCAAATTCCCCCACCCTCCCAGCCTATCCAAGTCCAGGTCATTCTCCAAAGGTCAGGTGAAAGCCCATTTTCCTTGCAAACTCTCGCTGGATGACCTCAGCCCATCACGGCACTTACTTGCTTTATAACAGCTCGACAGCAGAAGGAGCCTGAGTCACTCATTTTAACTTTTATCTGTAATCGTGTATCACTGTGCCCCCATTTAACTGTTTCACCCCTGTATCCCCCACCCCCCACCAGTGTCCCACCTCATGAATGACAGTGACGCTACTCACCGCCTCAGGTGATCCTGAGCAGCACAACAATATCAATACCAACAGTGATTACGACTACCGTCTGCTGACTGTGGAAGTGCCAGGCACCGGGCTAAGTATCTTATTACTTCACTATCCTTCAATCTTCCTAATCCTTTTAGGTAAATCTGTTTTGGGTTTTTTTTTTTTTTAATCTCCATTTCATAGTGAAGGAAGCGAGCCTACCCAAAGCTACAAAAGTAGAGGATGGGGGTGAAGGGCGAGAGTTGGTAATTTCCAACTCAGCTGTCTGCCTCCCCCTCTTAACTACTGCCATCATACTGTGTAATACTTCCTGTGGCTTGGTTCTTATTTATTTATTTATTTAGAGGAAGAGAGAGAGAGAGAGAGAGCGCATCTAAGCTGGGGAGGGGCAGAGAGAGAGGGAGAGAGAGAATTCCAAGCAGGCTCCATGCTGTCTGCACAGAGCCCAACTCAGGGCTCGATCCCGTGAACTGGGAGATCATCACCTGAGCTGAGATCAAGAATTGGACACGTAACCCACTAAGCCACCCACGCACCTCCCGTATTGTGGCCATATGATACCCACGGTTACATCTTCGCCCCTAAATGTGAGCTGTTTACAATCACAAAAACTGTATTTCTTGGCTCACTTACAGAATAACTCATTCTTCACTGGTTCATACTCAAGCCTTTACTTAGACTAACTCGCAGTCTTAATAACTCTGTGAGGGGCGCCTGGGTGGCTCAGTCGGTTGGGCAGTCGACTTCGGCTCAGGTCATGATCTCCCGGTCCGTGAGTTCGAGCCCCGCGTCGGGCTCTGTGCTGACAGCTCAGAGCCTGGAGCCTGTTTCAGATTCTGTGTCTCCCTCTCTCTGACCCTCCCCCATTCATGCTCTGTCTCTCTCTATCTCAAAAATAAATAAACGTTAAAAAAAAAATTTAAATAACTCTGTGAGATAGTAATAATTACTATTGTCCATTTACAAATGAGGAAACAAGAGGGCGAGAGGGTTAAACAACTTGCCCCAAATCACACAGCTGGTAAGTAAATTCAAGGGTGAAGTGACAGCTTTGATCTAGTAAGTAGTACTCCACTTATTAACTTATTCTCAACAATTTTTATTAAGCACTGGAAAACCCAGAAAGGGGCAGGAGATACAGCAATGAATAAACCAGAAAGCATCTCTGTTCTCATGGTGCTTACCATCTTAAATCTCTTTCAACATTTTCATTCAATGGGCACAATCTTAAATCCTCTTAAATTTTCCATACAAAAATATCAAATCTGGATAATAAGAATTAGTATCAAAGAGCGAGCATGGGGCTTGAAGCCAGAAAACCTGAGTTAAGTTTCCAACTTTGCTACTTATTAGAAACTTCGTCATTTATTAGACCCTGGACCAATTCATTCACCTGCCTCCCCGTTTCACTACCGGTGTGAGATAATGTATTAAGTTGCGCACCGAGCGCAGTGCCTGGCACTTAGTACACGCTCAATAAATTAGCTTCCGTCTTTCCCCTCCCCTCCATGCAGTGACTTCATAATCTGTGTCGTCACTGAGCACATGTTAACAGGCTCCGCGTAGTTACATCGAGAACCAAGAAGTGTCCAATCTCTTATTTCCCTGGGCTATTCTCATTCCAGATCACTATGTCTCCAATTTCAGGGCGCAGACTACTCTGATGCCAATAAATCAGATAATCAAATAAATACAACTCGGGAATGACAGCAACTCCCGTGAGGGCCTGTCGGTGTCTATAAAACGCTCCCCATGACCTTCTTTAGAAGGCACTTGTCTCGGCAGGACAGCATTGTGACCCTGACCCGGCTCCACTCCCTGTGCGGGAGATGCGGCCCCCGAGGAGAATTTCCAGCCTCTGGCAAGAGGTTGTGCCCTGCAGACCGCTTTTTACTCGATGAGCTCTGCACCTCTCCTGCCACCTGCCAGCCCGACCGTCCCCTATTCCCTCGGGGCTGAGACTCCTCCCCTCCCACCTCGCGCGGACGCCCAGGGTCCTCCTGCCGGGGACCCCGCCGCCCGAGTGACCCCCCGCCCGGCTCGGGCAGCTCGCCTTGGCCGGAGGGGCTGGACCAGGCCGGTCGGCCTGACCTCCCCAGGGGCTTCCCTCCCGCTCTCCTGGTCAGCGGGGCCTGGAGCCGGCCGCTCCGCTCCGGGAGGGGCCTGCAGGGGCGAGAGGCTTCTCACCTATCTTCACGACCGCATCCGCCATGCACCGGTCCCACTTCCTGCCGAGCTCGGAGTCCGACATGTTCCCCACCCGCAGCTCCCACTTTCCTTAAGGTCGGGCCCCGCGCTTCGATTCCAGGCAAGTCTCGCGAGAGCCGGCCTCGGCCTCCAGGCCCGGAAGGCCGGCCCCGGCCTGCCACATATCGCGAGATAACCTGAATGCTTCCGCCCCTTCCGGGTTGTTGTTTTTTTTTTTTTTTTTTTTCCAGTTGGTCGTCAAGGTGACGGGTTGCCTGGAGGCCCGAGGTGACCCTGACCTTGGAGCCGCGCCTACCTGAGGGCTGGGAGGCTGACAGGCTTCCCAGGCTGCATCCCGAGCCCTGTCGGGAAGGCCCTTCCTCCGCACCAGCTCCCGACGTCTGCCCTGGAATTTCCCAGGGCAAGTGAGGGCACAGCGCTTGGTTTCTTCATTCACTTTTTCTACTCCCTCATTCACTGTTTATTGCAGTGGGACTCCCGCCTGCACCACTAACACGGAGACTGTTCTGGCATAGGTCACCTAGGCCAGATCGAACGGATGCTTTGGAACCTTTCTCTATACAGCACTGGGCACAACTGCGCCCTCCTTCCTGGTCCTCCTTGTCTGCGTCTTCTCCTTATTCATTCGGACTCCCAGGTTCTGCTCCGGACTCTCCTCTTTAGGTGTCCTTCCAGCTTTTTCTCTGCCAGCTGCTTAAAGAGTGTTGGTTCCAAGAAGCACATCCGTCAACCTTGATGTCTACATACTCTCCCTGAGAATTGCAACCACTGTCAAATTCTGTTTCCGGATCAAACGTCCACCACAAGCCTCCTTTTCATAATTCAGCCTCCTTGCTGGTGTCGTTGGTTTTAGACTTTCTTTCCCTTTTGCACCCCCTATCCTACCACAAATACAAATTTGACCATATTAGTCCTCTGATTCGAAGCTGTCAATGACTTCTATTCACCTGCTGAATATATCCAAGACTCAAGAAGTTCATTCTAGGAAGCCTACATTAAAACCTTAGAGTCACCCTTCATCTACTAATAGAGCTTAGAACCCCCTCTGTTTTCTTATTATCAAAGCAGCTTGCCTACCCTATAGAATTCTCTACATGCTATTGAAACATCCTCTCTCTCTCTCTCTCTCTCTCTCTTTTTTTTTTTTGAGTTTATTTTGAGAAGGAGTGCAAGCTGGGGAGGGGCAGAGGGAGAGAGAGAGAGAGAGAATGAATCCCAAACAGACTGCAGCTGTCAGCATGGAGCCCCACTCGGGGCTCAATGCCACGAACTGTGAGATCATGACCTGAGCCAAAATGAAGAGCAGGACACTTCACTGACTGAGCCACCCAGGTGCCCCAAAACATCTCTTTATAGATGTTTGTGTCTGCCAGTAAAACTAGAAGCTCATTAAGGGCCTGAGCTGCCCCTCTCCATCTGCACACTCCCTGTTCAGAGCACAATGCCATGGGCAGTAGGATCTTCTATGAAGTGCTTGGTAAACTGAATTGAATTCATTCACCCATTAATTTATTCATTTATTCTTGGCAACTTTAACAGCAGAACTGCTGTACCAGTCATTGCTGTGACAAAGCCCCTTCCTTCAGGAAGCCTTCCTCCATGACCACTTCTCTAACTCTCATCCGAGCTACATATCAGATTGTGTTGCAATTCTTTGTTTATCTCTTGACTGTGAGCTTGCAAGGGTTATCCTGTTCCATGTTTGTACCCCCCTTCTCCAGCATTGGGAAATTTATTTTTTTTTAATGTTTGGGAAAGAGGGCTGTGTCATTTCTGTATCCACAATGCCTAGCAGAGGGCCTGATATATATTGCATTCTCAATAAATGCTTTTTGAATGGATGTAAGAATGAATAAATGTATAAATGAATGACTGATTGATTGATTGATTGAATGAATTAGAGTAAAAAACTCTTGCGGCACCTGGCTGGCTCAGTCAATCAAGCCTACAAGTCTTGATCTCAGGATCATGAGTTCAGGTCCCAACATTGGGTGTGGAGCCTAGTTAACCAAACAAACAAACAATAAAAAACAAAACCAAAAAACCCTCTCTGTTCCGGGGAAATTTTATAGTATAGCATTCGTGTTGAAAAAGAAAAAAAAAATTAACTTCACTAAATACCTATGATCTGTCACAAATAGCACCAGGCATCTCATATAATTTCATTTATCCTCACAGCAGGTCGAAATGACTACCTTCATTTTCCCAAATTTGGAAACTGAGTCTCAGAGAAGAAATGTGGGAGATTCACAAGGCTGTGCATTGTGTACATTTAGAAACTGACAGAGGCATTTTTATTGGATTCAAGAGAGTTGTAAACTTTTGTAGAAGGCAGAGAGCAACTTACAAAAGCAATCAGAGGCAGATGGTATAGCCTGAATTCTGGAGTCAGGCTGTCTGAGTTCAGATCCCAGCTTTGCCGTTTCCTAGCCTTCTATCCATTACTCTCTCTTTCCACGGTTCCTTTACCAACACAATATTTCGTTCACTGCTGTAGCCCCACCCCTAGAACATTATCTGACACATTTGCTTGATAAATACATGTTGGTTGAATGAATAAAATAAATAAAAAGTCTGGAGTTTTTATAGCTCTTGGAGAACAAAGACCAATACAAGTGTGGAACATACATATTTTTTAAAAAAGCAATACATTCATTATAAGCGAGCATATTTGAAATGATTAAAAGTAGATTCCCTGGGTGAAATGAGCCTAGGTGGCTCAGTCGGTTAAATGTCCAACTCTTGGTTTCAGCTCAGGTCGTGATCTCACAGTCCGTGAGACGGAGTCCCGCATCGGGCTCTGAGCTGACCGTGAGGAGCCTGCTGGGATTCTCTCTCTGTCCCACCCCCTCTCTCTCCCAAAATAAATAAATAAACATTAAAAAAAAATAAATTTCCCAATGCTGGAGAAGGGGGGTACAAACATGGAACAGGATAACCCTTGCAAGAACTCTTTGCTATTGGATTAGAATTGAATGTGTCAGAATGAACTCATGTTTAATTTAATAGAGAAAGATATAAATGTGTGTGTGTGTGTGTGTGTGTGTGTGTGTGTGTGTGTGTGTGTGTGTGTGTTTCCTGATCTTGTCTGCTGAGAGAGCCTAAAAGCAACAGCACACATCAGTAGCAATAAGCAAGCCTAGCTCTTGGCTTCTAAATACCATTCTCGGGACACCTGGGTGGCTCAGTCAGTTAAGCATCATGCTCTGGATTTCGGCTCAGATCATGAGCTCTTCGTTCATGGGTTCAAGCCCCACTTCAGGCTCTGCACTGACAGCACAGAGCCTGCTTGGGAAAACAAACAAACAAACAAACAAACAAATAAATACCATTCTGTACTTAAGGGACCTAGGACTCCTTAGAAAACTAAGACTCCAGGGCTGGAGCAGGGAAAATATGAGATGATCCTGGAACAACATCTTGTTTCACAAACACAAAGTAAGGAGGTCTTCAAAGGGTAACAACGTCATGACAAAATGTTTTAATAACTACAAACTACAAGTGCTTGGTTCCTAACGGGCACTCGGCTAGGACTCCTCCCAACCATATGAAACAAGTTTCCCAAAGATGAAGTTTGTACTTCAGATGGGTAAAGACAGTGTCTTAGAATAAAGTGATTTCACAGCAAGAGAGTCAGCATCTTTTTACACTGAATAGAAGACAAATAAAAAAAGCGAAAACTGTCACTTAGGCACACTAGATTTCACCCTCAACTGGTTACTCAACTAAACATAAGCTCTTTGTTTAGTTTACTAGGTTGTAAATCCAGCTTCATTAACAACGCGGATTAGAATATTTTACAGCACAGCACCTGCATAAATAAAGGTCCTTTTTAGATTCCAGTAGGTTTTTTTCAATTCCCCTGTAATTAAAAGTGAACTTTCTTACAAGGAGATTCACACGCTTTTGTTTCAAGTCTCCCCTCTCCAAGAGGGGTTGGTTTTGCCCCTTTAAAAGGTGATGTGTCCAGAGCTCAACAGCACAGCTACTAAGTAGCTTCTTTGTCTAGTTCCAAAGCCCAGGAGCTCTTCCCCCATATTTTACATGTGTTTGTGTGGAATGTAACAAGCACACAGAAAAGTGCTGAAAGCATAAATGCCATGTAACAAATAAACTGTTGTAAAAGGAACATTCTAGCACCTCAGAAGCCAACTCCTGGGTGAGCCCTTTGCCAGATCACATCCCTTACCTCCCTGCAACCATAGGACTATCCTCACTTGTACGTATTTCATTTCCTTGCTTTTCTTTAAGTGTTGTCATCTGATCCTACATCCTTAAAACACACGGTTTAATTTTGCCTAGTTTGGAACTTGATATAAACGGAATCTTGCTTTATGGTATTGGCTTCTTTTGTTCATTAGTATGCTTTAAGATTCATCTGTGGTTTTTTTTTTTTAACGTTTATTTATTTTGGGGACAGAGAGAGACAGAGCATGAGCAGGGGAGGGTCAGAGAGAGAGGGAGACACAGAATCCGAAACAGGCTCCAGGCTCTGAGCTGTCAGCCCAGAGCCCCACGCAGGGCTCAAACTCACGGACCGCGAGATCATGACCTGAGTCGAAGTCGGACACCCAACCAACTGAGCCACCCAGGCGCCCTGAGATTCATCTGTATTGTGTGTACATAATTGATTCATTACTATACAGTATTCCATTATATTCTACGGAAAACACGATAGTCCAACCCCTTTGAGATACAGCAAAAGCAGCTCCATGGATAGTTAGTTGTTTCCACTTGGGGATTATTACCAAAAAAGCATCTTATTCTTGCACATGTGTCCTGATGCGCACTGTCATATTTTTGTAGCACATGTAACCAAGGAGGGCAGTAGAGTGTGCTTATCTCCAGCTTTATGAGACACTGACACCTTTATCCCAAAGTGATCGCACCGGTTTCCATCCTCCCCAAAAGTTGATTTGTGATTACACTCTAAAATTGTTGCCCATCTTGTAGGTGTGCAGCGACATCTCACTGGGACAATCCTTGCTTCTTCAAGTGATGAAGCTACTCAATCATGTGTTCTGAACACATACTATAGCAGGAGTGGGGGGTTCAAACGGCATGAAAGGGTCCCAGAAAGAGGAGAAGATGACAAAGACATTTTGCAAACTTAATGCTTTGCAAAGAAGCAGGTGGGGTGTCCCAGTGGCTCGGGCCATTAAGCATCCAACTCTGGGTTTGGGCTCAGGTCATGATCTCATGGTTCATGTGTTCGAGCCCCAGGTCAGGCAGCTTTTAGTTTTAAAGTTTTAAATAAACTTTTTAAAAAAGAAAAAGAAGAAAGAAGCAGGTGTACTGTACCGTCCCCCCAAATTCATGTCCTTCCTGAAACCTCAGGATACGACCTTATTTGGAAATAGGGTCACTGAAGATGTTACTAGTTAAGATTAGATCATAAAGGGAACCCTAAATCCAAAATGACTAGTGTCCTCATAAGAGGAGAAGAAATATGGGGCTGACTAGGTGGCTCAGTCAGTTAAGCGTCTGACTTCAGCTCAGGCCATGATCTCGAAGTTCATGGGTTAGAGCCCCCGCATCAGGCTCTGTGCTGACAGCTCAGAGCCTGGAGCCTGCTTCGGATTCTGTGTCTCCCTCTGTCTCTCGGCCTCTCCCACACTTGCGCTCTCTTTCTCTCTCTCTCTCTCTCTCTCAGAAATAAATAAACATTAAAAACAAGAAAAGAGGAGAAGAAATACGGACACAAACAGACACGGGGACGATGGCCGAGTGATGATGAAGGCAGAGATTGGACTTATGTGGCAGCAAGCCAAGGGACGCCAAGGACTGCTAGCCATCACTGGAAACTGGAAGACAGGCATGGAATCTTCTCCCTCTGAGCCACCAAGAAGAAGCCAACCCTGCAGACACCTTGATTTTGGACTTCTAGCCTCTAGCACTGAGAATAAAGTGCTGTTTTTTTTTTTTTAATTTTTTTTTTTCAACGATTATTTATTTTTGGGACAGAGAGAGACAGAGCATGAACGGGGGAGGGGCAGAGAGAGAGAGGGAGACACAGAATCGGAAACAGGCTCCAGGCTCTGAGCCATCAGCCCAGAGCCCGAGGCGGGGCTCGAACTCCCGGACCGCGAGATCGTGACCTGGCTGAAGTCGGACGCTTAACCGACTGCGCCACCCAGGCGCCCCAAAGTGCTGTTGTTTTAAGCCACCCAGTCTGAGATACTTTGTTACGGTAACTGCGAGAAACTAAGCTCACGGGGAACGCACTAGACGGGAAATCGCGAGCTGGCTCCCAGTCTATGCCGCTGGAAGTCGCGAGCTGGATCCCAGTCTACGCTGCCACTGATTGGTCGTTGTGTACATACATGTGGCAGCTCTCACCAAATGGGCCCCCCCATCAGCTCTCCCTTCTTCCTTTTGTTGGTGGACATAATGCTGGTAATGGCTCCCGCTGTTACTAATTCCAAGGTATTAAACTCCCCTCCGTGTCCCACTGTGAGCGTACCCCATGTTTCCTACCAGGACCCTGGCTGCTAATCCCATGAGAGATCCTTGCTTTGCCTCCATTCACTCTCTGGCCCCATCACCCTCTCTGTTTCCTTTCTAGTGCATATCAAAACTTGCAAACGACGGGGTGCCTGGGTGGCTCAGTTGGTTAAGCGTCTCCAACTCCTGGCTTCGGCTCAGTCATGATCTCATGTTTTTGTGGGTTCAAGCCCCACATCGGGCTCCGTGCCGGCAGTGCAGAGCCTGCTTGGGATTCTCTCTCTCTGCCTCTCCCCCACTTGCACTGTCTCTGTCTCTACCCAAAATAAACAAATTTAAATTTTTAAAAATTGCAAACATCTTCTTTGTTCATTTACTCCTCTCCTCTCCCTCCCCTGCCCTATTTGTCCCACCAGACCTTAAGTTCCACGAAAGCAGGGATTTCATTGTCACTATATCCCTAGTGCGTCACATAGTGTCTGATAACATTGAAGGCATTTAATTAATATTTCTTGAAATAATGGAGGAGGAGCAGGAATGATGTTTTTTCCCTTTTTTACATCTCTAGCACTAGCCACACCAGGTACTAAGTGGTGCTTAATTGATGCTCTGTGCCCTCACATAGCCCTGCCTTGGAGGCCAGAGGGTCTTGGGTGGGACCTGGCTCAAGAGTAACAACCAGAACAGACTTAAGTGTAGCTTTTTTTTTTTTAATTTCTTTTTTAACATTTATTTATTTTTGAGACAGAGAGAGAGAGAGAGAGAGAGCATGAACAGGGGAGGGGCAGAGAAAGAGGGAGACACAGAATCTGAAACAGGCTCCAGGCTCTGAGCTGTCAGCACAGAGCCCGACACAGGGCTCAAACCCACAGACCGCGAGATCATGACCTGAGCCGAAGTCGGATGCTTAACCGACTGAGCCACCCAGGAGCCCCAAGTGTAGCTTTGCAGTCAGTAGGTGTTTGGATTAACCTCGGAGAAAGTTGGAGTCTAAGGGAATGCTTGGAAAAATACATTGAAAGGTGCATTTACCTGCATTTGAAGGTACACACTCAAGGGGCATGGAAAGGGACTTGTGAGAGAGTGTGAATTGGAGACAGATACCATCACTGAATTAGTTTGGATTTAAGTGTGCGAGCTTGAGAATAACAGTTGGTGCTACACATAATCGTTATAGCTCGAGTGTTGATATCTCAAGGGCCAACCAAACCCATGGATTTGTCCATAGGACAGCTCCCCTGGCTAACTTAATATCGAATTAGCTTTGATTTTTGTCTGGATTAGATGCACTCAGCCACGATGAGGTTACCAGCTATCACTTGTCTGTTCCATTTGGTTAATAAAAAATGTGGGATTTCTTAGTCAACACAACTCGTTTGGTAGAGAAAATATTTCTGAATATGGGATCCAAGGAGGGGAAAAGGCATTCTCGGCAGAAAATATGTTGGGTAACCTCTTCTTTATTTCTCTTCTGACTCACAGCCAAAGGTGGGGTGTCTTAGCCCTGACCTGGCACTTAGGTCTGTCTGCTTCTAATGTTACACCTTTATGGGAATGTAAGTCAGTATAGCCACTGAAAAAAACAGGATGGAGGTTCCTTAAAAAATTAAAAATAGAGGGGCACCTGGGTCGCTCAGTCAGTTGAGCATCCAACTTTGGCTCAGGTCATGATCTCGAGGGTTTATGAGTTCAAGCCCCATATCGGGCTCTGCTGAGCCCAGCTCTGCTGACAGCACAGAGACTGCTTGGGATTCTCTCTCTCCCTCGCTCTCTGCCCCCCCCCCACTCGTGTTCTCTTTCTCTCTCTGTAAAAGTAAATAAAAATAATTTTTTTAAATTAAAAATCGAAATACCATATGATCTGGTCAGTCTGCTACTGGGTATTTACCCAAAGAAAACAGAAACACTAATTTGAAAAGATATATGCACCCCTATGTTTATTGTAGCATATTTGCAAGAGCCAACGCATAGAAGAAACTCAAGTGTCCATCCACAGATGAGTGGATAAAGAAGATGTGATGTATTTATACAATGGGATATGACTCAGTCCCAAAAAAGAATGAGATCTTGCCATTGAAACAACATGGACGGAACTAGAGAGTATTACGCAAAGCGAAATACGTCAGGGAAAGACAAATGCCCTATGATTAGACTTATGTGTGGAATCTAAACAAAACAATGAACAAACAAACAAACAAAAAAGCAGAAACAGACCCATGTGTGCAGAGAACAAACTGGTGGTTGCCAGAGCGGAGGGGTTGGGGGGACGGGCAAAATGAATGAAGGGAATGGGAGAGGCAGAGTTCCAGTTATGGAATGAGTAAATCACAAGAATAAAGGGCAGAGCGCAGGAAATTTAGTCAATGATATTGTCATAGCACTGTATGGTGACAGGTGGTCACACTTCCGGTGAGCATAGATACCATAGCATATAGACTTGTCAAATCACTCTGTTGTACACCTGAAACTAATGTAACACTGTATGTCAACTATGCTTTAATTTAAAACAATCTAAATGAATACATAAATAAGAAAAAGAAAAGTTATACTTTTACCAGGAGGGTTGATGGATGGGTTTCAGAGGGTCTTTCTACAAATCCTTGTAACTCTACGCAAGTCTTCATGTATGAGGTCATATCTTGTTTTCTCTAAGTCCATAGCTTTCCTCATATTCTCAGAGGGACCCAGGATCCAAAGAAAGTTAAGAACCATTGACTTGGATCCAAGTACAGGTCTTGAGGAGGACTCCAGTCCCTCCAGCAGAGGGCAGTGGTACCCACAGTCGCTGACCTCCTTGACCTTACAACACTGGTTGTCAAGAGAGCCAAGTGGTTGAGTCAGGTAGGCCTGACCCAAGAGCACCCAGAGAGGACACCAAGCTTCCCGTGTTCTCCCTATTGGGTTGGTTTTGAAATCCCATTTCCAACCCTCAGTTGCCAATCATGGGATATGTAAGCTCTCAAACAGTGGTTCTGGGGAAGACTAGCTTCTCCTATCAACCTCCTGAATGGGCCCAGAAGATTCTTCTCAGGAATACATATTTTTCTCAGCTTTGTTGTGCCTTTGTCAATGCTGGTTTCTCTTGCTTCCTTCGTGGCTATGTATATACCACCAGAGCAGACAATGACTCAGAGGTCCCAGTTGGAAGAGATTTTTCAATGGAAACTTGAAAAATCAGTCAGTTGGATGACTTTGCCTATAGAATAAACAACTCTCTCCTTTACTTAGCGCTCAAAGCCTTTCAAAAACGGTTCCCCCTTCAATTCTTTCTTTTCATGGGCCTTTCTCCCATATATAAGGTCTCCTTGTTGGCCAAACTATCCCTGCAAATGCTTTGGGCTTTCCACCAAGCTCCTGAAGGGACCATTTCTTCCTTCCTGCTTTCCTATCTTTCCCATCCTTCAGCCCCTTCCTCCATGGAGCCTTCTCCAGCTGAGAAGTAGTGGAACACAAGGTTAGAGTCTCTGAAGGACTGAGGAAGGAAGCCACACAGATAACGGGGAGAGAGTCTTGTAGGCACAGAGAGGAACAAGTACAAAGGCCCTGGTGTAGGAGTCTGCTTGGTCCTGCAAAGACACAGTGTGGCTGGAACAGAGTATGCAAACAGGAGATAAAATTGGAGGTGTGGTAGAAGCAGACATCCCGGGGGCGCCTGGGTGGCTTGGTCGGTTAAGCGTCCGACTTCGGCTCAGGTCATGATCTCACGGTCCGTGAGTTCGAGCCCTGCGTTGGGCTCTGTGCTGACAGCTCAGAGCCTGGAGCCTGTTTCAGATTCTGTGTCTCCCTCTCTCTCTGCCCCTCCCCTGTTCATGCTCTGTCTCTCTCTGTCTCAAAAATAAATAAACGTTAAAACAAATTTTTTTTTTAAGCAGACAGCCCAGAACCTTGTAGGCCATGGCAAAGCCTGGTTTTACTCTGAGTGAGACAGGAAGACATTAAAGGCTTGAGGGGAGGAGTAACCATCTCACTTGTGTTTGAAAAGCATCACTCTTACCGCTGTGTTCAGAACAGAATGTTGGGACAAAGACAGAAGCTGAGAGCTGCGATCATCTAAGAATTATGGGAAAGGAGACTTCCGGGTATATTTTGAAGGTAGAGCTGAGAGGATTTGCTAATAGATGGAATGTGGGTTGGAGGAAAAAAGAAAGAGGACTTAGGGAGGGTTGTAAGATTTTGGGAGTGAGCAAGTGGAAAGAGAGGAATCAAAGCTCACACACACACACACACACCAAAACAGGAAAAAGGATTTTGTGTGGAGGAACAGGTACAGGAATTCGGTTCTGGCTAGCTTAAGTTTGGACTGCCTAGGAGACCCAGTTCATGTGCTGCCCCATATTTCTCCAACCCTCATCCTCCCCACCCCCCTTGACTGCACACTCAAAGGACGTGGCCACCACGGCTAGTGGCCTCCTGCTGAGACTGCTGCCCCAGTCTCTCCCGGTGCAAGAACCGGGCTCCAGCTCGTCTCCATCACGCCTGCTGTACCAGGACCTGCATAAGCACCCCCCACGGGGCCCACATGTCCAGACACTGAGGCTATAGCTCCTCCAAACACTTCAAAGCCTAAATTAATTTCTAAACCAGGGCTGAGAGAGCCGGCATCCAAAAGAGTCCACAAAGGCCGGGACCACAACCCACAAGTGCAGGGGGAAGCTTTTATCACTGAGGGACGAGAGATAAGAAGGAGCCAACAGAAGGATTCTTTTTCCTTCTGCCGGCCAGAAATAAACCTCCTTCCTGAGAGGCAGCACTGAGGTGCTGTGGTCCCTCCCAACACACACACACACACCCAGCCTCTCTGGAAATGTTCCCGTGTGACTGAGCCACTAGCCGTGTTCTCTTGTGAACATGTGGCTGGCTAGATAACACACTGCCTTGTGTTTGCTTTCCCTCCTTCCCTGCCTCATTTCCCTTTTCCCTCTCTCTCCGCCCTGGGATTACGCTTCTCCTGTAGAGCGGGCCCAAGTGTGAGTGTGGCCTGATTTCTTTTTTTTTAATTTTTTCAATGTTTATTTATTTTTGAGAGAGAGAGAGACAGAGAGCGTGAGCATGGGAGGGGCAGAGAGAGATAGAGACACAGAATCCAAAGCAGGCTCCAAGCTCCAAGCTGTCGGCACAGAGCCTGACACGGGCTCAAAGTCACGAACCACGAGATCATGACCTGAGCTGAAGCTGGAGGCTCAACCAAGTAAGCCACGCGGGTGCCCCCTCAGTCTCTGATTTCTAAGGCACCGAGGCTCAGCCAACATTCAAGTGGAAATGCAGAGAAAGCAAGGGAGAGGTGCCGGAGATAAGAATGGGGGCTTCGATGCACGTGTGTGCTTCTCTGAGATCACCTAAGGAACGAGCATTGTCAGAGGAGAAACACTGTAACATTCAGAGGCTCAGGAGAGGAGGTTGAATCCGTGAACAAGAATCAGAAGGAACGCCCGTGGGTGGGAGGAAATCCAACAGGAATGGTTTCCCGGAAGCCAAATGAAGGGAAAAAAAATGCATCAAGAAAGAGAATGTGAAGGACCTGGTTGAAGGGAGACGAAGACCCGACTATTGGACTTTGCACCAAGGGTGGTTCTTTTGGTTACCTTGACAAGGACAGTTTCCTTGGAGGGGTCGGAGCCAAAGACCGAAGACAGCGGGCTTGACCAGGAGGAGACGCGTCGGAAATGCAAGTGTACACAACCTTTTCAACGAGCTCTTCTCTACGGAGGAGTAAAGGAAAGGGGTAATAGCGTGAGAGGCAGTGGCGTCCAGAGCAGGTGTTTAGGGTCAGAGAGAGTCCTCGTGTCGGTAGGCAGATGGGAATGACTCAGCCAAAAGGGTGAAACTGGTGGTGTAGACAGAGGATGTGGCCTGGAAGTCCCCCCCCCCCCCCCCCCCCCCCCCCGCAGAACCCTGAGGTTTTAGACTCCACGGGGCTGGAAGGAGGAGGTTTACTTCCGACAAAAGAGGGAGAATGCGAGACATCTGGAATTTCTTCTCCATGGATGCCTGGGTCTCCAGGGCCCAACTTCTAAAGTTGAACGTTTACTTTTTGATGTGGTTAGAGTCCCTGAGCCCGCAATATGTTCCCAAGGGTATTTAATTCAATGGGAATCTGGTGTGCATCTGCGACTAATTAATGCTGATCAAAAACAATTAAATATTAAATGTCAGGGCTGTTACCTGGTTCCTTACTCATACTGGCAAAGAGCTAAATGTAATTATCAAGTCCCGACTGCCGTAGGAACCAAGTTCATGTGAAAATAATGAAAGACCAAGACTGAGCTAATGAAAGAGCAGATTTCCGCGAATTTGTAACAATATTTGAAGCAACGAAATGCTAAATGTCAAGGCCAGGGTATTATTGCTCATGGTTTTCTTCTTGGGCATCTGGGTGTGGAGGGGCCCTCTCTCTGAGAGAAATAAAGGCAGCTCCACTTAGCAACATAGGAAAACCATTTCTAACTGTTCCCCTTGCGTTTGATTAGTCCTATGCTAAGCTCCGCAGACAAAGAAATGCAGAAGAGGAACCCTCTGTCTTCCCAGTCTAGTCTGGTATTTCTGGAGAATGCTCTGATGTCTACATGGATGCCTGGCCCTTCATGGGGTGCTTGGCCCTTTCTTCTTTCCTGATCCCTGTGTGATCAGGGGCTGCTGTTTTCTCCTGGTTTAATAAACAATACTTTTGTTTTCATATCCTGTTTTGGAGTGCTTTTTAACGATGGTGGGGGGGGGGGCGGGCAGAGATGCCCTTACCCTGCCATCTTGAAACTGGCAGCCACCGTGACCCCTGTGGTCCTGGTGAGGGGTGGGGCGCATCCAGCAGCTCTGACAGATGGGCTGCTTCTCACTGGTGGGAGCAGTGTGGGAGATTGCAGCACAAAGACCGAGCAACGACTCGGATCCGTGTGGTTGCTGAGAGCCGGGAGAGTGAGTCAAGCCCAGAGGACCATCCAGCACAGAGGCGGGTGGAGGATGGGAGCCATAGTATGGAGCCAAAACAAAGAAAGTTGAGGACTGAGAAATTTATGAACAAAGAGTAGCAGGGTGGAAAACCAAGGAGGTGGCCTGGAAGGATTCCCGAGACAAATGGGGGATGCTTCTGGTGAGTTGAACTTGCCCCAGCTTGAATACGCTGCCCACATCACTGGAAAGGATCACGGTGGATGGACAATTTGACGTTATCTCCTCCGCGGCCCATCTGAAAATTTCCGAGCGAGCTTCCTCCTCGAGAGCCTGAGGGCTGAGCTGTTATAAACTGTAAAGTGCTCGTTTGATGCTCCGGGGATGGTACCTGACACTTCCAATTCTTGATCTGTAAATTGGGGGCAGGTGTAGTTTCCTCAACCTGCTTTACGGATGCAGGGGGAAGGTTGTATAGATTTTTTTTTTTAAGGTTTATTTAAGTAACCTCTACACCCAACGTGGGGCTCGAACTCACAACCCCGAGATCAAGAGTCGCATGCTCCACCAACTGAGCCAGCCAGGCGTCCCAGCAGGTCGTGTAGATTAATGAGAATTGCAGTCCGACTTTCCCTTTTGGTGATGCAGGATGCTCAGATAGGGACCATTCGTCCTGAGAGCTCAGATACTTCTGTCTTCATCTTGAAGCCAAACGCAGGAGAGGGATACAAGAAGAGAGAAGGAAAAGGGATCTCACAATTCTCTTTAGCATCTTTTGGGTGCAAAGCACTCTCAATGTGTTGCTTCTTTTTTTTTTTTTTTTAATTTTTTTTTTTTTTTTTTTTTGGGACAGAGAGAGACAGAGCATGAACGGGGGAGGGGCAGAGAGAGAGGGAGACACAGAATCGGAAACAGGCTCCAGGCTCTGAGCCATCAGCCCAGAGCCTGACGCGGGGCACAAACCCACGGACCGCGAGATCGTGACCTGGCTGAAGTCGGACGCTCAACCGACTGCGCCACCCAGGCGCCCCTGTGTTGCTTCTTTTATTCTTCTAATAGCCATCTGGCCTGAGCCTTCTTACCTACCCACTTTTACAGATAAGGGAAGCAGGGGAGGGTGTAGAATTTCAACGCAGGCTCTCTCTGACTCCAAAACTAAGATCTTGCCAGTAGGGCATAGTGGCTATGGCTCTGGCCGATGCCAAATCTTTTGCTCCTTCCCTACTCTATCTCAGAGAGAGGGACACCGCAAGACGGGAGGAGGGACACCAGCCAGGCGATGGCTGCTCTCTTCCCCAAGGAGGAAGATAAGCTGACTCGTGGCTGAACTTACCTCTGAAATTTATGTCACTCGGATCTTTTGAATAAAAATAATTGACTTTGGCTTTTAATGTGACTAAACATAAAAGAGGCTCCCATTCTTTGAATAAATGTAGGTTGAGCACCTAGTTGGGAGAAGATACTGTGCTAGAATGTTGGACGGTCTGGAAATGTAGAAAATATAGGTGAGTCACATAAAATGTCTTTGACGGGTAAGATTAATTTGAATCTGGACATACTAAAAATGCCCAGTGTTCCGTTTGAACTTTGTCACTGGCATTGACAAGAGAGGCCAGGGCCGGACCTACCAGTCGGAAAGTCACTCCCCTGGAAGTACTGAAATTTCTTTCTTTCTTTTCTTTTTTCTTTTTTTTTTTTAGTTTAAATTTTAGTTAATTAACACACAGCATAATATTGGTTTCAGGAGCAGCAGTCAGTGATTCATCACTTACATACCACACCCGGTGCTCTTTACCAGTGCCCTCGGAAGAAGAGTATTAAGAGGTCAATGATTCTCTTCAGATGTGGCATCTTAAGACCGTGGTGAGAGCAGAGGGCAAAGAGATGAAGAAAATAAGGAGAATTGTTTCATGATACAGAGGAACAAGGAAGAAAATCGGATGCCTACATCACACCCACCTTTAAAGTGGGCTCCTGGGGCGCCTGGGTGGCTCCGTCGGTTAAGCCCCCAACTCTTGATTTCTGCTCAGGTCATGATCTCATGGTTTGTGCGTTCGAGTCCTGCCTCCGGCTCTGCACTGACAGCATGGAGCCTGCTTAGGATTCTCTCTCTCTACTTCTCTCTCTCTCTCTCTCTCTCTGCCCCTCCTCAGCTCTCTCTCTCTCAAAATAAATAAACTTTAAGAAAAAAAATAAAAACAAAATAAAGTGGACTCTGGAAGGACTAAAGATCCAATTTTGAAAGTAAAAATATATTTTTTGAAAAAACATAACGTAGGAGGATATCTTCACGACCTAAGGAATGAGGACAAATCAGTAAGGAGGGAAATCTATTAATTTGGTCACATCATAATTAAGAGAGTCTGCTCAACAAATGACACTGAGAGCTAACAGACGGATGACGGGCTGAAAAAAAGATATTCACAATATCTAATACGTAACATGTGCGTGGGATACCTGCATACCCGTACGAGAAAGAGTCTCTGTAGAGGACGCTGCGGTGTTCCCGCAGATCCTGCAATCCTTAGCCAAGGCCCTCACTGCCCCAGCTCAGCCAAAGAGGCGTGCCTCACCCAGGATCAAGTGCCCTCCCTGAAGGCATCTTGCGTGAATGACCGGTCCAGGAGGGAGAATAAATGCCTACCCCCCTTGCTTCGATCAGACAACTCTGAAAATCCGCCTCAGAATTCCCTGCGGTTCTATTGGGAGCTTCAGAGCTACTTGGTCGCTATTCGGCTTCTCCCTCTGTGCGATGCTGCTTCTCTTGCTCGTTTATAGGTATCGTTCCTGAGAGCATCCCCATCACACCCCCTCCCAAAGCTTCTTGCATGCCAACTTCACAGAGGAACGTAACCTATGTCCGTCGATACTGAAAGTGGTTTAGGAAACAAAGTAAAATGGGATTTCAGAGCTGGATCACCCGCCGGTTGCCTGACCATGAAGACTCTGTCATTGGTGGTTTGCAGAGCACCGGTGACCTCTGGCATGCACGTATGGCACAATTGGGCAAATCGTCACCGGTGGTGAACTGGAACGAAGTAGGAGAGGAGAATGAACCGCAGGGTGCAATATACCAGGTGTTGGACAGTTTCAAAGACTGGAATCGGACGGCTGTTGCTGGAGGCTACGAAAGCCCTGGAGAAACGATACAAGGCCAAAGGTGATTACCACCATTGTCACCAGTGGAGCGTGAACTCACTGTTGTGGTCCTTGCAAAAGCAGAGAGCCTGGAAGATGACAGTGGACTATTGTCAACCCCACCAAGTAGCAACACTGATTGCACCTGTTGTGCCAGATGTGGTGTCTTTTTTGCTAGAGCAGATTAACGCAAACTCAGATGTGAGGTACAGGGTCGCTGAACTGTAAAATGCATTCTTTTCCCTCCCTACCGGACAGAAGGACCAGAAGCAGTTCACATCCACATGGGACGGAAAGAGTATATATACATACAGTCTTGTTCCAGGACTTTGTCAACTCTCCTGCCATTTATCTGAAGGGACCTGGACCCCAGATCATCTCATGAATAAGAACCAATCTTTTTTTTTTAATGTAGTTACTTATTTTGAGAGAGGGGTGGGGCAGAGAGAGAGGGAGAGAGACAGAATCCCAAGCAGGCTCCACACCCGCAGCACAGAGCCGGACTCAGGGATGATCTCACGAACTGTGAGATCATGACCTAAGCTGAAACCAAGAGTCCAATGCTTAACCGAGGTACTCAGGTGCCCCAAGAATCAATCTCTGCCCTGAATTATTTCATAGTCCAGAGAGAGAGAGAGAAAGACAAACAGACAGAAGGTAACAGGGAGATCACACAACAATTTACTCTGGGATGGCTTGTACTAGTCAGGACTCTTGATGGCCATTGCAAGGGACAGAAACCTAATTAGAACTGGCTTAAACAAAAAGTCCCAGGTTCGAATCTCACTGATTAGGCTTGACTCTGAGTCCATTCCTGAACCAGTCACACCAGCTAGGGGAATAGAATACTCAGATCGATTAGTCCTAGTCACATGCTCTGTCCCGGAATGAGGGATGAGGTGGGGTTAAGATCAACCCACTGGACCAAAAAGCAAGGAGGGGATGGTTCCCTAAAGGACAACTAAGGACAATTATGAAATTGGTGCTGTTTAGGTAAAATAAGCAGATGTCCCTGGGAGGGCTCAGGTACGGTGGCCATTTGCCTTGGGGAGACCAAGGAAGATGGAGGAAGTGGACATTTGACTCGGGCCCCAAAGAACAAGGAAGAGTTTGTCAGGTGGGAAGGAGGTTCCAGGCAGAGGGCCAAGCATGTGCAGAGGCATAGGACTGTGAACGGGCACTGCATGTCTAGAGAAGAAAGCAATTCTCGGTGGTGAGGGATGGGGCCAGAGAGCTGTGGGGCCCAGTGTAGAGAAGATCTGTCTAGAACAAGACAGTATGGACCTATGTCCAATATACTGATATGAAATTATTATTGTCAAATATTAATTTGGTGGAGCACCTGGCTGGCTCAGCTGGGGGAACATGTGACTCTGGATCTCAGGGTCATGGGTTTGAGCCCCATGTTGGGTGTGTAAATTACTAAAACAATAATAATAAATTTAAACAGTATATATTCGATTTTCTCTAGATCAGTAAAGGGGACTTCATGTGAGGCAGGATGTCTACTGTTTAGAATGTCAGCTGCCGTGGTCACAGAGAGATTCTTGTTTACTGATGTACCCATGTGCCTGGAACAGTGTCTGGCATATGGAAAGAGCTCAGTAAATATTTGCGTGATAAATGTCTGGGTTTAACCTTAAGCATTCGATTATATTAGGTATGCCACAAAATCCCCAAGTAAAGGAATGGGATTGGGAGAGCTTAATAAAGACCAGAGTAAGGACTAGGAAAACTGATAAGGTTGAAAAGAGGTAGAAAGATAATAATTAATTAATTAATGTTAACGTTTATTGGGCACGTATCCATTACGGATTGCTTATACTCCTTAGTGAATGTCTAAACATCTTGTATTAATCTCATTTCTTTTCAACACACACGCTTTCTTTACTTTTTTTTAGTGTTTATTTATTTTTGAGACAGGGGGAGAGGCGGAGAGCGAGGGAGACACAGAATCCGAAGCAGGCTCCAGGCCCTGTGCTGTCAGCACAGAGCCTGACGCGGAGCTCGAACTCACGAACCGTGTGATCATGACCTGAACCCAAGTCGGACACTTAACCACCTGAGCCACCCAGGTGCCCCGATGATCTCATTTAATTCTTAACCACCACCCTACGAGGCAGGTTTTATGATCTCCACTTACAGATGAGGACAATGAAGCTCAGAGAGGTTAAGTGAGTTGCCCAAGACCACACAGTTAGTAAGAAGTTGCACTGACATTCGAATCCCATCTGTTTCTCTCTTAAGAAAAATAAATCCTTATGAAGCAAGCGCCTTCTACATTCTGGGCACTGTTCTAGATGTCACAATCTACCCCACAACACATTTTTCCCGGTGGCATTTTTATCACCATCGGGCCCATGTGATAGACACGGAAATGAAGGCACAGGCAAGTAATTCAGCCACAGTCACAGGTAAACAAGCCACACAGGCTGGATCTGAGCCCAGGCAGACCAGCTACAGTCTTCAATTCTTACCCAATACCACCCTGCTGTTTGGCTATGACACTGTGCTGACCCAGAGGGGCCCGTAGGACTCAACATAGGAGCCAATTTGTCTTACTAAAATATAAACACAGACTTTAGATACAGCCTTGAGTTTGAATGCCCGATTTTTCACTGAGCGAGCGGCTGGGTGACTTTAACATCTCTGAGCCCCAATTTCCTCAGTTGTAAAAGGGGAATAATGAGAATATCCACCTTGCAACTGCAAGGATTAAATTAGGGAATGTCTATAAAATTCCTGGCATGGTTCCTGCCCCAGATCAAGAGATTTTAGTGACTTATGTATTTATATTTGCTCCTCTGTCATCAAGGAGATTTAACCTAGATCGGGGTCTTAACTCTTTTGTGCCAGGGACCCCTGTGACAGTCGGGGGGAGCTGATGAGACTTCCCCAAACAACAAAATGCATAAGATTACCAGGGAAACTAAGTATGATAAAATATCGTCATCAAAAATGTCTCAAATTCAAATTTATGAGACGGTAATATGCGTGCTTGTTAACGCATGAAATCATAAAATGGGGTGACATCTAATAATTACCGTAAGTTCAAAGAAGTGATAACGATAAAAGACATTTGAGGGTGATCTGTGGCACCGATGATGTAAAACGAAAACGTCTGTGATTCTTATTGGTAACAGTCGCCGGCCTTGCTAAGTCTACTGAGGTTCGTTGCCTACATTCATAATCGAAGGAAATGCATTCCAGTAAGAGGTTGGGGCCGGGGGGAGATGTAATTTTTTCCCATCCAAGTTCATGGACACCCCTCCCCCGCACCGAGTTAAAAAAAAGAAAAAAAGCTGGTTAAGAGGAAGGCGATGTTGGGGAAACTCTGAAATTGGCTGGTTTGTTTGGAGACTCCTCATAAATTGGCCTCTTCAGTCTTGCCCTGGATGTTATTTATCTGGCCCCGTATGGAGAGAGGTTGCACGTCTCGAACTCACTATGTCCGAAACCAGAACTCCTGGTCTTCCTTCCCTGTCCAGATCTGCCCCACCCAAAACCTTCCTCTGGCCAGCAGAAACCTCAGAGGTGCCCCTCTCACACTCCCCATCACACTCCCTCTCACACTCCCCATCTAGCCCATCAGGAAACCTGCTGTCTCTGCCTTCAGAATAAATCCAGAATCCAACCACCACTCACCGCCTCCACTGCTTCCAAAAGGGCAGGGTCTCTTAGCTGGCGACAGCTCTCCCCCTCTCCCTGCTTCTTCCCCGCCCCCACGGTCTACTCCCAACACAACCCAACACACCAGAGTGGCCCTTTCCTGGGTAAGGACCCCTTGCCATCTCTGTCACATGCACATACCCTCCCCTTCTTGCTATCGGTCAAACGCACTGGGCAAACTCCCACCTTCCGGTCTTTGCACTGACTTGACTGTTGCCTCTGACAGTCATAATTTCGCTCAAACACCGCCCCCAACGCCCATTTCTCTTTTATTTATTTTTAAAAAGGATTTATTTATTTTGAGAGAGAGGGGGGAGGGAGAGAGAATGCATGCAGGACTGGGGGATGGGCAGAGAGAGAGAATCCCAAGCAGGCTCCACACTGTCAGCACAGAGCCCCAGGCGGGGCTTGAACTCACAAACCGTGAGACCGTGACCTGAGCTGAAATCAAGAGCTGGATGCTCAATCGACTGAGCCACCCAGGCGCCCCCCGCCCCGCCAATTTCTCCTTTAAATCCTCGCGCAAACGTCACCACCTCCATGAGGTCTGTCTTGATCACCCTAAATGTACAACTGGGTCTCCAATACCCCTAGCCAGCTGTACTTGTTCCTTTGTCCTCAGCATATAAGACACACCGTGTTACATAATTTACATATTTATTACGTTTATTTTTTGTCTACCTCCTGCCTCCGCCCCACCCGCAACTAGAATATAAGCTCCATTAAAAAGAAAAAAAAGGATCTTTGCTTTGATCACAACTACAATGGGGGGGGGGGGTGGTGGCACATACTAGGTGCTCAGTAAATTCAGTAACTCAATGAATAAAGCATGGTTGGCGGGTTGCACGTTGTAGTGAAAACAGCTCAGACCCAAGAATCTGAACCAGGCTGTGTTCCCAGCTGCCAAGCTGTGCTACCCTGGGGCCGCTCCACATCTCTCTGAGCCTCAGCTTCCTCATCTGTCACGTGGAAGTCGCAAAACCTATCTCACAAACTTATGAGGATTAAGTGGGCCTGGCACTTCGTAGGTGTTTCATAAATGCCGGTTCCGGCTCCCTTCTGATCTGGAGTAAGCAACTTCCTCCTGCTGGCACGGGGTCCCGGGAGCTCCCGTAAAAGGGCAAGGCTCGCGTCCCCTTCCTTCGTCCTGTTCCCAAAAAAGGCTCAGAATAGAACCAAAGTCTCCCGGCTCCGCTGGGACTTGTAGCCAACAGACCACACGACCACTTTTTTCCTGTCCACTACTCTCTTTTGAGGTGGAAAGTAGTCGTTGGAATGACTTACCCAGGGGCAGGGAAAGGAAAAAACAGCACAAATTGTTTTAAAAGGGAGTTATACAAGCATATGCAGGAAAACCCCATTGAGGGACATAAATGCTGATTCAAAGGAGGAGGAAATATGAAATTTTGACAGTTCTCCAAGCCTTCCCTGGTCCTGAATTTCCTCTCTTCCATCACACATTTTTCTCGCCCACAAAATAGGCATTAAGAAAGATGACAGGTCAGAAAATAGACCACGTAGAAAAGAGGAAGGAGTTTGAGGTTGTCACTCCCTATTACCAGCAGCCAGTTCCCTAAGTAATGATGGGGAAAGGCAGGCTCGAGCAGAAGCTGATGTCTCCCCAGGGAAGGAGAGTGAATTCTGGATCACTCATGGAGGCCGTTTTCCAGGGCTGCTTTGATCTTCTGCCCGATCCAGGGCTGGGGACCAGCAGGCTGGGACTCCAAGGAAAACCGGACTTCACGGCAGGTCCCAAACAGCTGCCTTCCCACAAGGGCGTGTGCCTGCCGGGCCGGGTCGTCCCAATATCCAGCCCAGCTTGTGTCTGGCTCCTGTGCCCTTGCCCTTCAGCCCCGGGCCCCTCTTCCTCCCCACCCAGAACAGAGCTGAGCTGGCGTCTGAAAATGAGTAAGTGTGTAAGTGAGACTGCACACTGGTCTTTGTGGAGGATTTGTTTTTGCCAAGCGGCTTGGTGGAGAAGATTGCATTTCTTGGTTATTTTTAAACCTGGATTTCTGGAATTTGATTTGGGGGGGGGGGGGGTGGGGGACAACAACAAAACCCAGGAACTCAAGTCCTGAGGGGCTGGTGGCTCCGGGCATCCTCTTTAGGAGGTTTGATGCCCCTTGAGCCGACAGGAGCCCAGGGAGCGTTGGGCTGGCAGAGAACGGAGATGCTGAGGGCTTCTAGGCAGTTCCAGAAAGCACCCCTGCTCTCCTTCCCAGGGGGAGAAAATGCCATGGCTACAGGATGTCTTACTTCCTGCACTCACACGTGGGCATTTGCCGCATGCTGGCTCTGAGCTGGATGGTGATGGAAAAGGTCTCGGTCCCTGGCCGGATGCAGCTCATCCTTTAGATGAAGACGTTGATGGTTGCAACATATTTATGCTGTGGGCCTGATAGGGGAGGATACAGCGTTGGGGATGGAGATGCTCACCTGGCCCAGAGGGATCCAGAAAGACTCCAACTCTCAAGAAGGAGTGGGAGTTAGCAGAGCACAGCCAGAGAGGACTGTGGGAGGGGGACGAAAAATCAGGGGCTTGGAGGCGTAGACAGACTTGACTTCTAGTTCTGTTCCACCTCTGACGCGCTGTGTCGTCAAAGCAACTTTGTTTACTCTCCCTGCACCTTATTCTCCTCACCTGTAAGATAGGGGTAATTGGAATCCTTTACCTAAAAAACTAACATTGGGGCATCCAGGTGGCTCAGTCCATTGAGCATCCACCTCTTGGTTTCAGCTCAGGGCATGATCTCACGGCTCGTGAGTTCGAGCCCCGCGTTGGGGTCTTCACTGAGCATGGAGCCTGCTTGGGATCCTCTCTCTCCTTCTCTCTCTGCCCCTTCCCCTCCCCCTCTCAAAGTAAATAAATAAACATTAAAACAAAAAGCTAACATTTATTGAGCCTGTACTGGGTATCAGGCACTGTTCTATGCACCCTACATACAGCGACCCAAAGGATAATTTTCAAAAAAGATAACATGTTGACTCTCATAAGGATATGGGATGAACCTGTATTGAAGATTTTATGGAACTTATTAGATGATGGGGGAACTAGTTAGGTTCACAATTAAAGGGAGATAGGGAGTAATTATACACAATTATAGGGAGATAAGGAGCAATGAAATTAATCTATAAACAAATGCAAAACTGGCTAGGTTGGTCAGTATCCACAGGTAATCAATTACACTCTGCTAGACACAATCTGCATTTCAATAGACAAGAAACATCCCCGTTACCATCAACTTTCTACAGTTTTGAGCTATAAAGTAGCTCAGTGGTAAGGAAAGGCAGAGGTAACTGGTTCACCAGCCAGGCAAGATGCCCACTAAATTTCAAGGTCCTCCCAACTTGTCCCTGTGGTCCCTGCAAAACCCCTTATGATCATAATGATCTCAAAGAAAAATTATTCTTGATCACAAAATAAAGCCTGGCCTCATAATCTGGTCTGATAGTTTATCCAGGTGCGGTGAGTGTATTAATTTGCCCTAAGGACCTCCCAAATTTGCTTTGCAAACTTTAAAGCCATTCGGTTTTAAACAATTACAAAATTAACTTTTGTCTGGAAGTTTTCGTAAGGAATCTCCAACTGGAATTTCAGGAGGCTCTATTATTTGTTATTCCTAGGTTAAGAAACCCAACCCAGATTTCTTTCACCTGTCATAGCTGTAAATTTGGGTGCGTTCTTCTTTTTTTGAGGTCCCCCAAATATTCCAAATATCCTACCTTAGCACTTGTAAACCAGGTACCAGGTCAGGTTTCTTAGAGATCTTTGTAGGCATTAACTCCATAAGTAGATCCAACATGTATTCCTTAAAACGTCTTGTCATACCTGATTTGAGGAACATCATTCTCCAATATGGCTCTTGATGCCTTGAGGTACAATCAATTTATCCTGGTAAGAAGTAGGACATCAGGTATTTTATTTATTTATGTATTTATGTATTTATTTATGTATTTATTTATTTATTTATTTAATGTTTATTTTATTTTTGAGAGAGACAGAGCGTGAGTGGGGGAGGGGCAGAGAGAGAGGGAGACACAGAATCCGAAGCAGGCTCCAGGCTCTGAGCTGTCAGCACAGAGCGCAGGCGGGGCTTGAACCACGAACCCTGAGAACATGACCTGAGCCAAACTCGGATGCCCAACCAACTGAGCCACCCAGGCGCCCCAGGTATTTTATTTTATGTTTATTTATTTATTTTGAGAGAGAGAGAGAGAGGGAGGTGCAGAGAGAGAGAGAGAGAGAGAGAGAGAATGAGAGAATCCCAAGCAGGCTCTGTGCTGTCGGTGCAGAGCCCAATGTGGGGCTTGAACTTGCGAACTGCGAGATGATGACCTGAGCCAAAATCAAGAGTTGGACACTTAGTCAACTGAGCCACCCAGGCGCCTGAAGATCAGATATTTTAAGTGGTTTAGTTCAGTTTACAAAAGCAAAATCAGATAAGTTGTTATGGATAAACAGACGGCTTAAGAAGAAAGACAGAGGGATTCCTTATGAATCTGGAAAATGGAGCACTGAAACACGATCAACCATATTCCAAACAGGTAACCACCATAAAATTTCCCTTGTCAGTTCATTCAGTCTTGTGTAATTAATTCTTCTTCAGCTGGCTCTCGAGTTGGAGTCTCATGAAGCCATCTGCTCGACCATAGAGTCCTGGAAATCTTGACTCACTCCACTGGTACAGTCTAAAAGTTGTCTAAGCTGAGTCAACTCAGTTTTGAATGCCAGTAGTTTCAAAGATCTGTTATAGTCCTTTCCCGCAAAGCTCTGAGACCGGATTCTTTGATGAAAACACAAACCCTGTGGCTTATAGCAGGGTCCTCAGGCAAACCTCGGCTATTTTAGGTGGCAGGGACTTGAAATGGCTCTGGTTAACTTATGACTGATAATTCTCCAGTGTGAAAGGTCTGATGATGGTTCATAGTAAGAATCAGGAAACTGACAAGGAAATTAAGTTGTTTCTGGCAAGCTAAACAAAAGATAATCAAATCATTGCAAAAAGAATAAAATGTAGGCAAAATACTCTGAAGATGATGATTAAGTCTATTTTCGAAGAAGTCAGTTAACATTACATCTGATTCATAAAAATAGATGAACGTAATTGGTACAGAGGAAGAGATCTTAAGAGATAACATACAATAATCCTGAGACACAATTCTTGCCATACCAAGAATATCAAGAGATTCGGTAAGTCTAGAGTAGGACCTAGAAATCTTATAGATGTCTATAGATCTCTAGCCCACAATAAGTCTGATGTGCATCCCACTGGCCTAGACCATGCTAGATCCAAACAGAAGAAGGAAGATTACAGCAAGTGAACATTTTAAATAATATCTGAACTTATGATACACTATGCTGTTTTTGCCAATATCATCACCCCAAGTACCAACAGGACTCCGATCTAGGAAAACTCAACAGAACTATTTCAAAATTGTTCTAGTTATTTTTTTTTAATGTTTATTTATTTTTCAGAAAGAGAGGGAGAGAAACAGAGCACGAGTGGGGGAGGGGCAGAGAGAGGAGGAGACACAGAATCCGAAGCAGGCTCCAGGCCCTGAGTTGTCAGCACAGAGCCCAACGCGGGGCTCGAACTCACAAACCACGAGATCAGGACCTGAGCCAAAGTCAGACCCTCAACTGACTGAGTCATCCAGGTGCCCCCATAATTGTTCTAGGGCCAGTTCATTGTTAAGATGGACCAGTTCATAAGAATGTTTTTCTACTATGGCTTTCCAGGGATCCTATGGGAAATCTCAAAGTTAGTTTTAGGTGTAGCAGATATCTTGAAATTTTTCTTTACCTTTTTCTTTTTTTATATTTAGGATCCAGTCACAGGAAGGCAAACGTTTAGACAAGTTATCAGAGATTTGGACATTCAGTTAAGCTAGGATCTTGAGTGCCTGTAATTATGATAATAAAGCATTTACAAAGAAGCATAGACAGTAATAGGATGGCAAAGAACATTAACTCATTTGTGAATGAGGAATCTTTGTTCTTTTTTCCCCTCCTTAAATAATTTTTTAAGTCTATGTATTCATTTTGAGGGAGAGAGAGAGAGAGAGAACATGAGCAGGGGAGGGGCAGAGAGAGAGAAGCCCAAGCAGACAGAGATAATCCCACTGTCAGTGTGGAGCCCAATGCAGGGCTCGAACTCACAAACAGCAAGATCATGATCTGAGCCAAAATCAAGAGACGGACGCTTAACCGACTGAAGCACCCAGACGCCCCATGCCCCCTTAAATAATTAAGGATATAATAAAATCAAAATAAATCATAGAAAATGATGAAGACAAAAAAAAAAAAAGAAAATGATGAAGACATGGAATCTTTGCAACCTAGATATCTATGCAAAAAGCAAAGAATAACCTTTTACATGGCAGGTGAAAGCAAGAATCAGCAAACCAAGAAAACAAGCCAGCATCGAACCAACTCTGCTAAGATGTTAACATACTTCATAGCTTCTTCTCAGACTCGGGTATCACAAACCAAAGCAAATAAAATTTACATTTATATAAACTCTTTTTTACATTCAGGATCAAACTGAAACTTTACTTGAACATAGCCTGTCTCCTTCAAGGGTTCCACGAGGCCAAAACAATTTTTCATATTAATACTAAGGTGTTGTGTTAATATGCAATGAGTTTTATCTTCTGATGAATCAAGAAATATTGTTTTAAAGTTTTATTTATGTAAGTAATCTCTACACCCCATGTGGGGCTCGAACTTATGACCCCGAGATCAAGAGTCACATGTTCTTCTGACTGAGCCAGCCAGGCACCCCTGGTAAGTATTTTAAAACTTGTTCAGTTTTTCCCAGTTTCAAATTCCAATATGGTATATATTAACAGTTGAAATTCACATAAATAAAAGCTGTTTGGGTCCTCAATAAGTCTTGAAAATGCAAAGAGATCAAGGGATTAACAAAAAAAAAAAGCGTAGGGGCCCCTGGGTATTTCAGTTGGTTAAGCATCCGATTTCAGCTCAGGTCATGATCTCATGGTTCGTGAGTTCAAGCCCCACATCGGGATCTCTGCTGTCAGCGCACAGGCACCTTCAGATGCTGTGTCCCCCTCTCATTCTGCTCTCCCCCGTGTACACGATCTCTCTCTCAAAAATAAACAAACATCTTAAAAAACCCTAAGAACCTCTGCTTACATAGACATTACATTTCTCTTTTACAAATGCTCCTAGTATAATCTCAACCACTCAGAGGAATTTTTATTTATTTCTTTTAGATTTTACTTAAAAATTTTGTTTAATGTTTATTTATTTTTGAGAGAGAGACAGACAGAGACAGAGCATGAATGAACAGGAGAGGGGCAGAGAGAGAGGGAGACACAGAATGCAAAGCAGTCTCCAGGCTCTGAGCTGTCAGCACAGAGCCCAATGCAGGGCTCAAACTCATGATCTGTGAGATCATGACCTCAGCCAAAGTCGGACACTTAAAAGACTGAGCCACTCAAACGTCCCTAAATTTTACTGTTAAGTAATCTCTACGCCCACTGTGGGGCTCTAACTCACAACCCCAAGTCAAGAGTCACACGCTCCACCAACTGAACCAGTCAGGTGCCCCTATGAGTTTGTATTTTTAACCAAAGCTTTACTTTTTACTAACTGGGGCATGTGGGGGTAGCTAATGAAGACCCCTCAGCCTTACCCCAGGATTGGAGCAGGTGAGCAAAGTTTACAGTGCAACTTTCTGCAGCCACACATCTCTCTTACACCTTTAAAAAATGCTCATTAAAATAACTCAGAATATAGCATTTAGATAACAAACATATAAGCAGTGTAGGGGTGCCTTGGTGGCTCAGTTGGTTAACTGTTCGACTCTTGATCTTAGTTTAGGTCTTGATCTCAGGCTCGTGAGTTTTATATATATATATATATATATATATATATATAAAGTTATATATATATATATATATATATATATATATATATATAAGCAGAGTATTAGACTAAAATCATGCTTAGTAACCAATGTTTCAGTATTGTATCCCAGAAATTATTTGGATATCAATGATTATCCATTAAATAACTCAACTTAAGGGCTCTTGGGTGGCTCACTCAGTTGAACATCTAGCTCTTGGTTTCGGCTCAGGTCATGATCTCACCATCATGGGATTGAGCCCTGCATCAGGCTCTGGGAAGACAGTGCAGAGCCTGCTTGGGATTCTTTCTCTCTCCCTCTGTCTCAACATAAGTAAATAAGCTTTAAATAACTCAATTTAATATCAGTTTTCAGGCAACTGATGATCTTGGAAATTATCTACTAGCTGACATACTGTAAGATATGATCACTGTTAAAGTGCGTCAGGGTGATTCAATTTAGTTGAATACGAATTTACATTTCTTCACTTTGTAAATATTACGCATGAATAAGTTAGCTTATTTGAATAACAAACCTGAATAAGTTCAGAATAAACAAACCCAAGTAGAATATAATGTACACTGTTATTATACCCACACTGACAAATCAGATAGTTGTTTTCATTAAAGCAAAATTGTTTTCTTTATAGATTTTTTTTTGAAAGTTTTATTTATTTAAGTAATCTCTACCCCCAACGTGGGGCTTGAACTCACCACTGAGATCAAGAGTCACATGTTCTTCCAACTGGGCCACCAGGCACCTCAAAAAGCAAAATTGTTAAGCTAACCTTCTTTCGGCCAAAGACTGATCTTGCGTCTGTGATGCAGGCAGGCTGGGTCTAAGAACACAGGGGAGGGGCCCACAGGACCAGCCAAGACGGTCCTTGGCTTCCCGTGAGCCAAAGAAAATGGAAACAGAGTTTATGGAACAATGTAGGCAGCAGGTGGGAATAACAGAGGGAGCGTCTGGAAGACTCGGAAAGGAAAGGAACATGAGTTTCATCATTGCTTGGGGCTAGGGGTTTATACTAGAAAAGTATCTAGGGTTCATGTTCGTCCAGGAATCCTTGGTAGGGTCCAGTCAAGGGCAAGTTCAAGTGAACGATTGGTGTTATGTAATTTACTGAAGGAAGGTCAGTGTCAGCCAAAGCTTTGTTTGAAGCTTGTGTCCTGGAACAAGTTTGGGATCTGGCTCAGTTTAGGTGTTATCAGGTGCTTGGGGCCTGGGACAAAACTCAGAGAATGATTGATTAGCTTTCTCGCTTCCCCCTTGCAGTGGGAACAAAGCTTCTCCGGCTTAGTCAGAGGCAAAATGTGGCTCATGAGTAAACCGGGCCTGGCAGAAAAACAACAGAGACCGACCCTTGCTAGAACAGTCCCTTTGGGGCGTCTGGGTGGCTCAGTCGGTTGGGCATCTGACTTCGGCTCAGGTCATGATCTCACGGTTTGTGAGTTTGAGCCCCGCGTCAGGCTCTGTGCTGACAGCTCGGAGCCTGGAGCCTGCTTTGGATTCTGTGTCTCCCTCTCTCTCTCCACCCCTCCCCTGCTCACGTTCTATCTCTCTCTCAAAAACAAATAAACATTAAAAAATGGTTTTATTTTACTTTTTTTTTTTAATTTTTTTTTTCAACGTTTATTTATTTATGGGACAGACAGAGACAGAGCATGAACGGGGGAGGGGCAGAGAGAGAGGGAGACAGAGAATCGGAAACAGGCTCCAGGCTCTGAGCCATCAGCCCAGAGCCCGACGCGGGGCTCGAATTCCCGGACCCCGAGATCGTGACCTGGCTGAAGTCGGACGCTTAACCGACTGCGCCACCCAGGCGCCCCCAAAAAATGGTTTTAAATGGAGTCCCCTCAGCTTTCCCATTTCATAGGTGTCCTTGAATTCTTAAAAGAATTCTCAGTTTCTGGAAGAATAATATTTTGCCTATTACAAATTTAAAGGATTAGAAATCCCATTTCCCCATTTTATTCATATTTTAGAAATAGAATCACTTTTTTTTTTTTCCAACGTTTATTTATTTTTGGGACAGAGAGAGACAGAGCATGAACGGGGGAGGGGCAGAGAGAGAGGGAGACACAGAATTGGAAACAGGCTCCAGGCTCTGAGCCATCAGCCCAGAGCCTGACGCGGGGCTCGAACTCACGGACCGCGAGATCGTGACCCGGCTGAAGTCGGACGCTTAACCGACTGCGCCACCCAGGCGCCCCTAGAATCACTTTTTAAAGATCTCTATGAGATTCAGTAAAGAATTCCTTTACTTTAGAAGACTTCATAACCTAATTTATCAATATCCTGTAAAGACGGGAAATTTTTACATACTTACAAAAGAGATGAGGGGCCTTTCTGCATTACAGATATACAAACATAACAAAACCTCCAGCTTCAGACCGGCGACTATAGCCAAGGGTGGAGAATAAACTCAAAAACATGTAAAACTCACTGGTCCGGATATCAAAGAGCTGTTTTCCTTCCTGGCAAGCATTAAAGTCTTAATTGATTTGAGCTCAAATAGACAAACAAAATGACTAACAAGCCAGATTCTCTGCCTCTCTCAGCAGAGAATTGATCTCTATAATCCATTAACCCATTTACAGAGATCGCTAAATGTTCTGACCATAAAAATCAACTTCCCCATTATTGCTGCCACTAAAGAGGAATAATTTATTGTCTGTCAGGGAGCCAAAACAAGAAACAAAACACAGACTTAGTAAAGAGAACAAGAAGAGAGAAACAGAGAGTTAGAAAAGTTAAGGCTCTTGGGGCGCCTGGTGGCTCAGTCGGTTAAGCGTCTGACTTTGGCTCCGGTCATGAACTTAAAGTTCTTGAGTTTGAGGGTCATGTAGGGCTCTGTGCTGACAGCTCGAAGCCTGGAGCCTGCTTGGGATTCTGTGTCTCCCTCGCTCTCTGCCCCTCCCCTGCTCGCACTCTGTCTCTCTCCCTCTCAAAAATAAATAACCATTAAAAAATTTTTTTAAAGAAAAGGTAAGGCTCTCTTGCTAGTTGGGATGTATTTGTGAGAGCCAAGGAAAGATGTGCTTGCACTTAAACTCACAAATAGATGCAAAACTGAGAAAACTGGTCAATATCCTCAGGACAAAATCAACTGCATTTCACCAGATACAATTTGCATTTCTATTAGCAATGTTTATTGCATTACCATCGGTGTCTTATGACTTACAGAGTTGCAAACTAACTCAAAGACCCGGAAAGGTAGCAATCACCACGAAGAGTGAGTTCATCAGACACTCATTGGTGTTTTTTCTTTCTCTTTCCCATTTCAAAGTCTTTCCCAATTTTTTCCCTTCATCTTTTAAGTAGGTGTTCTTATCATCCCCATTTTAGAGAGAGAGAGCTGCTCAAGGCAGAGAGAGCTTGAGCCCAAGGTCACACAGCTAATTAGAGGCTGAATGTCTCCAAGATTTGATTTTTTAAATTTAATTTTATTTTCAAGTAACCTCTCCCCTCAACATGGGGCTTGGACTCATGACCCCAAGATCAAGAGTCACATGCTCTACCAAGTGAGCCAGCCAGGCGCCCCTCCATGATTTGATTTTAATCAGGTATGGTAAGATGTCATATGCGAAGACAACTGCCTTTGAAAGAAAGATTTATTACTTGTAATTCCCAAGAAGCAGATGCACACCGTGCGAGGCAAGGCCTCGAGGGAGAGCACCAGGACAAATTAGACAGAAAAAACAGCACGGGCAAAAGCCTCGATCGTGGTTCTCAGGGGAAGGAATGAGAGAGGCTAGGCCTGCAGTTCAAGATGGGCTCGTTTGAATCATGCCAGCAGGTTCCAGGCTATGGGGGAACTCCTAGTTGTCTGGTACCTGTCTCTGGTGTGTGATTAGGGCCGAGGGAATATTGATTTGCTGTGTGAGGGTTGGATAAAGGAGGGGTTAGGGGTGTGGACTTTGAATTGACTGGTTTGTATAGGAAAGGCACACTCAAAGTCAAGTTGTTCACTATCTCTAAGATAGCTAGCCCTGGGAGGGGCACTCTCTCCAGGGTTTGGAAGGCCGTAAGATGTTAAAGCATCATAAAATACAGAAAATGCAAACATGATTAATACATGAGCTGAATCTGAACTTCAGCCGACCGACTGCTACGATTGTATCACATACACCCTGCCTCTTTTCGTGGGATTATCGTGAGTACTCGCGTTGGGTGTATAATACACGTATAATGCTTCGCACATTGCTGGCACTTAGTAAGTTCTTTATAAATCACCAAGGCTGTTATGCAAAGCCCAAGAAGTAAGAGAGAGAACAAGGCTTATTTGGACAACTAAGCAATGCAGTCCGGCTTTACAAAGGAATGCTAGGGAGCATGGCGGGGTGGGGAGAGGCCAGGTCCTGGAGGCCTAGTTAAGGGGGGTGGAATTTACCCTGAAGGCAAAGAAGAACAACCAAAGAGTTTTAAACAAGGCTCAGATTTGTTCTGTTTGGAGGGCCCCTTTTCTGGCTGCAGCATGGAGAATGGATTTACCCCAGGGCAGCACTGGAGGCATTTGTGACCATCAGAGCTGGATGAAGGCTCTATCTCCCCAGCAACCATTCCTTCCGCACTCCCAGACTTTCATGAGGGCCTCTGCCTCCCCCCTTCTCTCAGGCACTGTGCGGAGGCAGGGGGATCAGGTTCTAACCCCCAACCTCCAGGGACGGAGCACTTGAACAAGCCAGCCCAAGTCAATCAACTCAGCCCATTTTGGGGGTCACTGTGATTGGGTCAATGATAGGTGTAAAAAGAGTGACTATCAGAACTTTGGCTCAAACTGCTAGAAAACATGCTTTTGGGTGCAGAACTTGAACCTGAGAGGATAGGAGGACTGGAACCACTAAAAGGAGAGAGCCTAGGGATGTCCGGCTGGAGCAGGGGACTCTCGATCTCTGGTTGGTCTGTTTGAGCCCTGCGTTGGGGGTAGAGATTACTTCAAAATAAAATCTTAAAAAAACAAACAACGGGGCTCCTGGGTGGCTCAGTCGGTTAAGCGTCCAACTTCGGCTCAGGTCATGATCTCACTGCTCGTGGGTTCGAGCCCCACATCAGGCTCTGTGCTGACAGTTCGGAGCCTGGAGCCTGCTTTGGATTCTGTGACTCCCTCTCTCTCTCTGCCCCTCCCCTGCTCATGCTCTGTCTCTGTCTCTCAAAAAATAAATAAATGTTAAAAAAAATTTTTTTTAATAAAAAATGAAAAACAAACAACAACAACCAAAAAAAAAAAAAGGAAAGAAACATAAGAAAGAAACATCTAGAACAGAAGTAAGCCAAGCCCGCGGGAAACAGAAGATGAGTTCCTACGGCAACATCTGAGCCCTGAATCCAGCCTTGCCTGAAGCCATTTCCCTCATAAAGTCCATTTTTGGCCAGATCAATTTGAGTTTGGTTTCTGGCCAACACAATGAAGGTGAAATGAAAGCAAATGACTGACTTCAGTGTGTTCCCTAATATCGGCTGGGTACTACAAGGAGGCACAGTCCCACTGCATTGACTGGATGCTCCCCGATGGGATGGTACTTGGAGGTGGGACCTTAGAAACGTCATGAGGGCAGAGCTCTCAGAAACAGGGTTAGTGTCCTTGTAAAACAGATCTCAGCGTCTGCCTGTTCCTCCCAATACAGGAGGAGAAGCGAAAAGAGAGGCGTATGTGACCTGGGAAGGGGGTTCTCGCCAGACTCCCAATCTACCAGCACCTTGATCTTAGACTTCCCAGCCTCCAGAACCGTGAGAAATAAACTTATATTGTTAACGCACCACCCATTCTATGGTAGTTTGTTCTAAGAGCACAGACAGATTGAGATACCTACCAATGTTTTTTATTGGTGGGGGGAGTTTACCGTCCAAAGCACTCCTGTGCACCATTGGTAGAAGCCAGTATAACCTCTGCAGAGGATGAAAGTTAGGCCCTAGGTGTTAAAATTTTTTTTTAAGTTTTTTTTTTCTTTCTTTTTTGTTTATTCTTTTTTTTTTTTTTTTTTTTTTTTTTGAGAGAGAGAGAGAGACAGACAGAGTGTGAGCAGAGGAGAGGCAGAGAGAGAAGGAGACACAGAATCTGAAGCAGGCTCCAGGCTCTGAGCTGTCAGCACACAGCCTAATGCGGGGCTTGAACCATGAACCCTGAGAAGATGACCTGAGCCAAAGTTGGCTGCTTAACTGACTGAGCCACCCAGGTGCCCCAAAACTTTAGTGTTTAAATCCTTTAACCCAGCAATTCCACATTTAGAGATACTTACACAAACAAGCAAACACAGACGGATGCCAACATAGCGTTATGTATTAGAGCAAACATCAGAGATAACTCAAACGCCCAGCAAAGAGAGAATGAGGGCACCTCTGTGGCTCAGTTGTTTAAGCATCTGACTCTTGATCTCAGGATTGTGAGTTCAAGCCCCACATTGGGCTCTGCGCTGGGCATGAAGCATACTTAAAAAAGAGAGAGAAAACAGAAAAATAAATTATGGAATTTCTGGGGCCTCTGGGTGGCTGAGTCGGTTAAGCATCTGACTTCGGCTCAGGTCATGATCTCGTGGTTTGTGGTTTCAGGCCCCACGTCGGGCTCTGTGCTGACAGCTGGGAGCCTGGAACCTGCTTTGGATTCTGTGTCTCCCTCTCTCTCTGCCCCTCCCCCACTTGTGCAAGCTCTCTCTCAAAAACAAACATTTAAAAAAAGAAAAGAAAAAAATGACGAATGTTATGTGTTTTTTATTTATTTTTTTAATTTTTTTTTCAACGTTTTTATTTATTTTTGGGACAGAGAGAGACAGAGCATGAACGGGGGAGGGGCAGAGAGAGAGGGAGCCACAGAATCGGAAACAGGCTCCAGGCTCCGAGCCATCCGCCCAGAGCCCGACGCGGGGCTCAAACTCACGGACCGCGAGATCGTGACCTGGCTGAAGTCGGACGCTTAACCGACTGCGCCACCCAGGCGCCCCAGTTATGTGTTTTTTAAAAGCCTGCTTTATGTGTCTACCTCTCTTCTTTTAATATTAAAAAGATACAGTCCACATGCGTCTACCTCTCTTCTTCTAACATTAGAAAGGAAAAATAGCTCAAAATGTTCCAAAAGCAATGACATCTCTTAAGTAGATTAAGGGAAAGTTGTACAAGTATTTCAGCAAATGTATTCAGGGTCCTTTTCTCCAAGTTCTGCACAAATTCTAGTAAGTCTTACAATTCCAAGGAGAGCATGAGAATCAGGCCCTTTGGCATTGACAGAGCTCCAAAACTATCAGATCAAAAGCTAGAAGTTCTGCCTTGTTGTTGACAAGCATCCAAATGTTTGAAAACATGGGGAAAATAGACTGACCTTTCCCCTCCTTCATCCTGTTGTTTTGGCTTTGGGCAGGAAGTGCTTTTGTATCCTATTTCAGGACTTGAGGTCTGACCTAGAGATACGGCTCCTACCAACAGAAGAGGAGTTAGAGGGGATGAATGAACAGGGAGGCAGGAGGAAAGAGTGAATCAAAAAGCAATGATCACTTAGTGGTAACAGAAAATCCAGCTCAAGCTGGCTGAGGCAACACGAATCTGAAAAGTCCACCGACTTCAGGTATGGCTGGATCCAGGGGCTCAACAGGATCAGGACCAGTCTCTCTCTGTCTCTTTGTTGTGAATCTTTATATAGGAAGGCTCTTCCCTGGCTGTGGCACCAGCACCAGCAATGCCAGGCTTAATCTTGTTCTTTCTTAATACCAGTGGGAAGAAGATGCTCTATTTCTCTGGCCATCCCATTGACTTAAATTGCTCCTGATTCTCCTTTGTCTCAATGGGGTCACATGACCATGCTCAAGGCAGTCACTGGGGCCCCCCGGAGATAAAGACTAGCATAGGCCTTGTCTGCATGCCTCTTCCTCGAGCTGTCTGTCGCCTCAGAAAATACAGAAACCGCCAAGTGCCTAGATGGGGCTTCAGCTCCATTTCAAACAGTGACAATGCTATGAAGAAAAATAAAGGAGGGCAACGGGGACAAGAAAAAGAAAATCGTTTTGACGCCGCTGGTACCCCTTTCCCTGCTCTTGAGGCTTTTGGGGGTTTAAAGAGTCAATGCCTTCAGCTTTTAGATTTATAGCCTGGAAATTCCCTCTGTCTGAAGTCAGGGATTTCCAGATCAACATTCCAAGGGTAGGGAAAAGAGGTTCATTTTCACACTCTGGGGGGCTTCAGGGTCCTGAGCTTCCCAGGGTTCAAGGGAAGCAGTGCCCTTCCTGGGTCAGAATTCTCCCACTTAACTTTGTTTTTAAAGTTTATTTATTTATTTTGAGAGAGAGAGAGAGAGCATGTAGGAGGGGCAGAGAGAGAGAGAGGGAGAGAGAGAATCCCGAGCAGGCCCCGCCCTGCCAGCACAGAGCCCGACGCGAGGCTCAAACCCACAAACGGCAAGATCATGACCTGAGCTGAAAGCACGAGGCAGACGCTTAACCGAGCCACTCAGGTGCCCCAGGATTCTTCCACTTAACATTTATTCATCAAGTGCTGCTCTGCTTCAGGCAGAATTCACTGTGGCGCAGGAGCCCTCGCAGAGTTGACTCTCTGAGATGCACACACAACAAAGGAACAGCCGTGCGTCACGTGTCTGGTGGTGAGAGAGGCTACGGCGAGAGAGAAAACAGGGTGAGGCAGACAGAGGTCACAGGGCGGTCAAGGACACCCTCTCTGCGGAGAAGACATTTAAGCAAGGACTGAAGGACTTGAGGGATGAAGTCATGCAGCTTTCCAGGGGGAACAGATTCCTAGGCGGAAGGAAGGGCCAGATGCAAGGCCTTGAGGCAAGACAGTGCCTGCACGTTTGCAGGACTGGCCAGGAGGCTGGCGTGGCTGGAACAGAGTGAGGAAGGGAAGAATGGTAGGAGGTAAGATCAGAGAGCCAGTGGGGGGGACAGATCACGCCCTGGTAGGCCATGGTGACAATTTTGGCTTTGACCCTGAGTTAGATAGGAAGCCACTGGACACCGTGGACAGAGCTATGACATAATATTATTTCGAGTTTACTGGGAAACAAACAGTTGAAGGAATATTCTGACAGCTGTGTGGAGAACGGACCATAGTAAGCAAGGCTGGAAGCAGCGGGGAGGACAAGTTACCTCCTGCAATGATGTAAGAGGTATGAGACGATGCTGGCCCGGACCAGGGTTGCGGCAGGGGTGAGGAGTGGCCAGATTCCGGACGTGCGGCATGACAACGAATGAACGAGAGAGCCGTGTGTACCTTGATGGGTCACAATGATTGTGCTGTTCCTAAGTATTTAGGAGGACATTCGTAGACTTCCAGCCAATCAGCATCCGGCTCCCCCTTCCTGCTAGGAGAACCCCAAGCCCCCTGTGTAGGAACTCACTTGGCATCTTCTAGGAATGCCTGGCACCCTTGTAAATGAAGCCAAGAGGGCCTGATCCTTCCACCCTCTGTCCCATAGCACAGAGATGGGCCCAGGACTTAAGCTCAGCCAGTGGACTCTCTAAGGACACAGAGAATGGGAAAGGGGGCTGGAATCCCCACATCCATCACAGAGGAAGCATATGAACTTGACCTATCCTTATCCAGCATAACCTTAGCTGTAGTTTCTGCTATCCGGCTTCCCTCCAGACAAGGCCAGCAGCGCGTCGTACGGTTTGGGGAGGCGGGAGGAGGGACCATGTCATCCTATTCCGTTAGTCTATGGCAGCGAACTTTTGGGGTAGATATTTTAGGCTTTTGCAGGTCGCAGTAGTCTCTGCGAAACTACTCCGTTCTGCTGCCACAGGGCAGAGGCAGCCACAGACAACATGTCAATGTATGAGTACTCTCGGGGCAGTCACTTTCTCTGCAGTCCTGCTAGGAGAAACCAGCGACGGTATAAGAAAGAGGTAGTTCCGAAAAAACTTTATTTGCAAAAGCACGTGGCGGGCAAGAATTGACCAGCGGGCCATAGTTTGCTGACTCCCGGTCCACAGGAATAGTGCCTTTTGTCCCAGGAATTGTACAAATGTGGCTGATGGGCTTTCAGAGATCCCTTCGTTCCCGCTGATTTTCCAAGCTGGCCCCACGGTTTCCTCTTGGTTCCGCGAACCCCCATATCCTTTGTCGCAGTCAATTCAGGCCGCCATCGTGAAATATCACAGAGTGGGGGGGCTTAAACAACAGATATTTATCTCTCACAGTTCTAGAGGCTGGGGAATCAGGATCAAAATGCCAGCCAGGTGGGCTGCATTCTAAGGCCTCTTCTGGAGGTGGCTGGCATCTCGCTATGTGTTCACATGAACTCGTCTTTGTGCGTGCTGTGAGTGGGAGGGAGGGCTAGGTCCCTGGTGTCTCTTATAAGGGCACTAATCGTGTCATGAGAGCCCCACCCTCACGATGTCATCTAACCCTAATTACCTCCCAAATGCCACATCTCTAAATACCATCACACTGGGGGACAGGGCTTCCACATACAAATTCGGGGGAAACACAAGCATTCAGTCCATAACATCCTTCTAGTGTATTCTGGTTTCCGCTGAAGCTAGAATCGGTTTCTGTGGCTTGCAACCAAAAAGCCTAATTGATGCAGCACTTACTCAGTTTGATTTAATTCCGTAGCAAAGGGGATAGCTCAAAGTCCCTCACTCCCACTGCTGGAGAAACCACTCGAAGCAGATTATGACTAACAGGACAGGAGTCATTAGTGTTGCCTTGATTTATGATACATCTGCGTGTTTAAAAGTTTCCTCACTGCATAGTTTCAGCTTCCTACCTCTTTCTTAGAAGGTTGCTGGTTTCTTCAATCAAGGCTGCCCCCAGGACGAGCTGGTTCAGGAACCCAGCCTTCCTCCCCACCTCCTCCCCCCTACTGCCCCCCCCCCATCAGCTGCTTGGCTGTTAGAGCTTCTGCTTCCTGTTTACAAAGAGATATGAAATATACTAGTTAAAGAGTCCACCCCTAATGCTTTGCTACTTCCTTCTGCCTCATAGGATGAATTTCACTTGGCCTTGGTGTTTTATTTGTTTTTGGAAGTCATGGACTTGATGATGTTTGGAAATTTATGACTATATAAGACCATATCTGTAAGGTGTTCAGTTCACATTCGTCATTTCTATTTTATTTATTTGTCTACCCCAACCGTGGTCCAAAGAGGATTTACGAAATATGTCTTGTGCAAAAGATTTAAAAAAAAAAAAATTCAGTGATGAAGCTGGGCCAAGCAAAAATTAGGGGAGGGAATAAGTCAGATGAAATAAGAGACAAAATAAAACACAAAGTTGCCCCAATGCATTATTTCCTAAAGTTCCGGGTAGAGGGCGCCTGGCTGGCTTAAGTGGGTAGAATGTGACTCTTGATCTCAGGGTCATGAGTTTGAGCCCCAGGTTGGGCATGGAGCCTACTTTAAAGTAAGTAAATAAATAAATTAAAAAAATAATAAAGTTCCAGGTAGAAGTTAGAGATGTACCGCAAATCTTGCTCTGAGCTTCCTAGTCCGCAAAACAAATAAGGAAATACTTTTGACGTGCTTTTAAGATTGAAAACAAACTAATTACCCAGACAGCGTGGCCGGTCCCAATTCTTTACACAATAAAGGGTAGTTGAATAGCTGCATTTTTTTTTTTTTTGACTCAGAAAACTGAAACTTGTTTAATCCCAGCAAATGCTGTGTGCTTTTGATGTCCTTAAGAAAACTCAAGAAACGTAAATTTCACTTTTCAAACCTGATAAATTGGAGTTGGCTGCTCTCACTGCAACATAATCGGTTTTTTTTCCCTCAAACAGTCCCTTTAAGACACTTAAAAGATACTTACTATTTAAAACTTAAACAGTAATAACATGACATATTTAAGTATTTGCTTACAGACAGATTTCTATAGGGTCTGGTGGGACCCGAAAAGCCTTCCAGTTCAATGTGGAAAGATCATGAATATTTTTTGAAATTCTGCTAAAAATCACATATCATTAAATGTATCATCTTAATCTATTATTATTATTATTATTATTATTTTACAGAGCGAGAGAAGGTGCACACAGGAGAGGGGCAGAGGGGGAGAGAGAGAGAGAGAAAAAGATAGACAGAGAGAGAGAATCCCAAGCAGGCTCCACACTCAGCACAGAGCCCAACATGGGGCTCGATCCCACAACCCTGGGATCGTGACCTGAGCCGAAATCATGAGTCGGACGCTCACTGACTGAGCCACCCAGGCGCCCCTCATCTTAATCATTTTGTACAGTTCAGTAGCATTAAGTATATTCACAGTGTTGTGCAACAGATCTCTAGAACGTTTTCATCTCACAAAACCGAAACTCTGTACCCATTAACTTCCCACTTCCCTTCTCCCAGCCCCTGGCAGCTAGCATTCTACTTTCTGTTTCTATCAGTTTGGCTACCCTAGGTACCTCACGTAAGTGGAATCATACCGTATTTATCTTTCTGTGGCCGGCTTATTCCACTTAGCATAATGTCTCAGGTCCATCCACGATAGCACTGACAGGATTTCCTTCCTTTTTAAGGCTGAATAATAGTCCATTGTGTGTATCACCACATTTTCTTTTTTTTAATTTTTTTAAGTTTATTTATTTATTTTGAGAGAGAGAGAGAGAGAGAGACAGCACGCGCGCGCATGTGAGTGCGAGTTGGGGGAAGGGCAGAGAGGGAGAGGGAGAGAGAGAATCTGCAAAGCCTGACATGGGGCTCGAACTCACGAATAGTGACATCATGACCTGAGCTGACGTCAAGAGCTAGACGCTTAACCAGCTGAGCCACGCAGATGCCCCTACCACATTTTCTGTATCCATTCATTTGTCTGTAGATATTTGGATTGGTTCCACAACCCTAGTCGTGAATAATGCTGCAATAAACATAGGTGTGCAAATATCTCTTTGAGATCTCGCTTTCAGTTCTTGGGGGGGTAAATACCTAACACTGGAATTGCTGGATCACTGGTTCACTGGTAATTCTGTTTTTAACGTCTTGAGGAGCCTGCACACTGCTTTCCATTTAAAATGGGAAATTTTTATTTTAAATTCCCACCAACAGTGCACAAGCGTTTCAGTCTCTCCACATCCTCACCAATGCTTGTTCTCTGTAACATCATTAACTTTGGAGGAGCAAGGGAACAGAGACTCAGGATTTTGTGTCTGATGACAGAGTGCCTTAGCACACTGGCATACCAAGAACCCTTCCAAGGTGTCCTTTAATTGTGAATATGAAACATTTTTAGGGGCGCCTGACGGGCTCAGTCAGTAGAGCACGTGACTCTTGATCTCGGGGTTGTGAGTTCAAGTCCAACACTGGGTGTGGAGATTAAAAATACAATCTTTAAAAAAATAATAAATGTTCTGGGGCACCTGGGTGGCTCAGTCAGTTAAGCATCCAACCTCGGCTCAGGTCATGATTTTTTGGTTTGTGAGTTCAAGCCCCTCATTGGGCTCTGAGCTGACAGTGCAGACAGAGCCTGCTTGGGATTCTCTCTCTCCCTCCTGTCTCTCCCTCTCTCTGCCTCTATCCTCCCCATGCTCTCTATCTCTCTCTCTCTCAAACCTTAAAAAAATTGCTTTTAATTTTTTTTACATTTATTTATTTTTGAGAGACAGAGAGAGACAGAGCACAAGTGGGGGAGGGACAGAAAGAGAAGGAGACACAGAATCTGAAGCAGGCTCCAGGTTCTGAGCTGTCAGCACAGAGCCTGACGCGGGGCTCGAACCCACAAACCTTGAGATCATGACCTGAGCCGAAGTCGGATGCTTAACTGACTGAGCCACCCAGGCACCCCCAAAAAATTTAAAAGAAAATAAACATTTTTAGCAAAAGAATACACTCATGGAATAAAAAGTAAATGGTATAAAATATACAGATTGGGAAGGAAGAGATAAAACTCACTTTGTTCCCAGATGGCATGATTGTGTATGTAGAAAATCCCAAAGCATCAACAAAAGCCTTGTGGAACTAAAAAGCAATTACAGCTGGGAATGCAAGCTGATGCAACCACTCTGGAAAACAGTGTGGAGGTTCCTCAAAAAACTAAAAGGACAACTACCCTACAACCCAGCAATGGCACTTAGGCATTTATCCACGAGATACAGGTGTGCTGTTTTGAAGGGACACATGCACCCCCATGTTTATAGCAGCACTATCAACAATAGCCAAAGTATGGAAAGAGCCCAAATGTCCACTGATGGATGAATGGATAAAGAAGATGTGGGAGATACATACAATGGAATATTACTCGTCAGTCAAAAAGAATGAAATCTTGCCATTTGCAACTACGTGGATGGAACTGGAGGGTATGATGCTAAGTGAAATTAGTCAGAGAAAGACAAGTTATCATATGACTTCACTCATGAGGACTTTAAGAGTCAAAACAGATGAACCTAAGGGAAGGGAAGCAAAAATAATAAAAGCAGGGAGGGAGACAAAACATAAGAGACTCTTAAATATAGAGAATAAACAGACGATTGCTGGAGGGGTTGTGGGAGGAGGGATGGGCTAAATGGGTAAAGGGCACTAAGGAATCTACTCCTGAAATCATTGTTGCACTATATGCTAACTATTTTGGATGTAAATTTAAAAAAAGAAAAAAAAAAACAAAAAACAGCCGCATCTTAAACTCAGCAAGTTGTGCACATTTAATCTGTATAGCTTTTTGTATGTCAATCATTCATCAATAAAGTGGTTTAAAAAATTAAAAAATTGAGGGTGTGCCTGGGTGGCTCAGTCGGTTGAGCATCCGACTTCAGCTCAGGTCATGACCTCATGGTTCGTGAGTTCAAGCCCCGCATCGGGCTCTGGGCTGACAGCTCAGAGCCTGCAACCTGCTTCAGATTCTGTGTCTCCCTCTTTCTCTGCCCCTCTCGTGCTCATGCTCTGCCTCTCTCTCTTACAAATAAACATTAAATTTTTTTTAATTTAAAAATAAAAAAAAAAGCAATTACAGCCAGGCATATAGGATACAAGTTAATACATAAACACCAATCACCTTCCTATATGCTAGCAAAGAACAAGTGGAATTTGAAATTTAAAACAATATTGTTTACATTAGCACCCCCAAAATTAAACACTTAGGTATAATATCTAACAAAATATATGCAAGATCTATGTGAGGAAAATGGCAAAACTCTGATGAAGGAAATCAAAGAACGACTAAATAAAAGGAGAGATAGTCTTTGTTCGTGGATAAGAAAACTCAGTATTGTTAAGATATTCTCAACTGGGTCTGTAGATTCAGTTCAATCTCAGTCAAAATGCAAGCCAGTTACTTTCTGGATATTGACAAACTGAGTTTATGTGAACAAGCGAAAGATCTGGAATCGCCAGCACAGCATTAAAGAAGAACAAAGTCATTGGGGCACGGGGGTGGCTCAGTTGAACGTCTGACTTTGGCTCAGTTCATGATCTTGCAGTTTGTGAGTTTGGACCCCACATCGGGCTCACTGCTGTCAGCACAGAGCCCACTTCGGATCCTCAGATCCTTGGTCCCTCCCCTGCAGGCACTCTCTCTCTTAAAAATAAATAAAAAACACTGGGGCGCCTGGGTGGCGCAGTCGGTTAAGCGTCCGACTTCAGCCAGGTCACGATCTCGCGGTCCGTGAGTTCGAGCCCCGCGTCGGGCTCTGGGCTGATGGCTCGGAGCCTGGAGCCTGTTTCCGATTCTGTGTCTCCCTCTCTCTCTGCCCCTCCCCCGTTCATGCTCTGTCTCTCTCTGTCCCAAAAATAAATAAACGTTGAAAAAAAAAAAATTTTTAAAAAAAAAATAAATAAATAAATAAAAAACATTAAACAAAGGAGAACACAGTCAGACGATTGACATTACCCAACTGCCAAGACTTACTCTAAAGATACAGTCATTGAGACAGTGTGGTATTGATGGAAGAATAAACAGATCAATGGAACAGAACAGAGAGCTCAGAAGTAGACCCACGTGAATATAGTCAACTGATCTTTTATGAAGGAACAAAGGCAAATTAAATGCAAAAAGGATAATCTTTTCAACAAATGGTGCTGAAGCAATCTGGCTGGCTCAGTCAGTGGAACGTGCAACTCTTGATCTCGGGGTTGTGAGTTCGAGCCCTGTATTGGGCTCCACGCTCAGCATGGAGCCCACTTAAACAAACAAACACACTCAACGATCCAGAAAACAAACAACCCGGGGAAAAAGGGGGCCAAAGATCTGCACCAACGTCTTTCCAGAGAAGATGTGCTTGTGGCAAATAAGTAGATGAAATGAGGCTCAATCTCACACGTCATTGGGGAATTTCAAATTACGACCACAATGAGATGCCACTATACACTTATCAAAATAGCTAAAGTCCACAACGATGACAACACCAAATGCTGATGCGGAAGTGGGGCATCAGGAAGAAGTCCCATTCATTGCTGGGCGGGGGGGGGGGGGGAGTTCAAAACGTACAGCCATTTTGGAAGACGGTCTGGCACTTTCTTACAAAGCTAAACATCATGTTACCATAAGATTCAGCAACGATTTTTTTCTACAGTTGCGTTTGTATTTACCCAAATGAGTTGAAAACTTATGTCTGCATAAAAACCTACACATGGATGTTTATAGCAGCTCTCCTCATAATTGCCCCAAATTAGAAACAACCAAGATGTCTTGCAATAGGTGAATGGATATAAACAAACAGCGGTACATCCAAACAATGGAATATATTATCCAACGCTTAAAAGGAAATGAGCTATCCAGGCACGAAAACACATAGAGGAAGCTTACATGTGTATTGCTAAGTGGAACAAGCCAGTCTGAAAAGGCTTCATACTAAGTCATCCCAACTGTATGACATTCCAGAAAAGGCAAAATTATGGAGGCAGAAAGAGGATCAGTGGTTGCCAGGGGTTCAGGGAACATGGGGGCTGGCAGGGTGGCGGGGTGGGGGAGAAATGAAGGGGCGCAGCACAGAAGATATTTAAGGCACAGGAGATATGCACAATACTGTAAGAGTGGATACATGACATCATGCATTTGATGAAACCCACAGAAGTGTAAAACACCAGGAGGGACCCTAGCATACACTCTGGACTTAGTTAACAGTGATGTGTCAATATTGGCTCATCAGCTATAACAAATGTTCCACACAACTGCAAGATATTAAAAATTGAGGCAATTGGGGTGCCTGGGTGGCTCAGACGGTTAAGCATCCGACTGTTGATTTTGGCTCAGGTCATGATCTCATGGTCAGGAGTTCGAGCCCCATGTGGGGCTCCAGGCTGACAGTGCAGAGCTTGCTTGGGATTCTCTCTCTCCCTCTCTCTCTGTCTCTCTCTCTCTCTCTCTCGCTAACCCTACCCCCCTCCAAATAAATACACTTAAAAAAGTTTTGAGGAAATTGTGCTCACTTCAGCAGCACATATACTAAAATTGGAACAACACATAGAAGATTAGCATGTCACCGTGCAAGGATGATGCACAAATTCATGAAGTGTTGCATATTTTTAAAAATTTGAGAAAATTATGTGTGTAGTGAGGGAAGAGAGGGTATATGGAAAAACTCTCTGCACTTCTGATCGATTTTTCTGGTTACCTAAAACTTCTCTATCTTTTTTTTTTTTTTTCAACGTTTATTTATTTTTGGGACAGAGAGAGACAGAGCATGAACGGGGGAGGGGCAGAGAGAGAGGGAGACACAGAATCGGAAACAGGCTCCAGGCTCCGAGCCATCAGCCCAGAGCCCGACGCGGGGCTCGAACTCACGGAGCACGAGATCGTGACCTGGCTGAAGTCGGACGCTTAACCGACTGCGCCACCCAGGCGCCCCACCTAAAACTTCTCTAAATAATAAAGTCTATTAACTTTTAAAGATTCACTGCTCTCGGGGCGCCTCATTGCTCAGCCGGTTAAACGTCCAGCTTCCACTCAGGTCATGATTTCATGGCTTCTGAGTTCGAGCCCTGTGTCGGGCTCTTCGGATTCTGTGTCTTCCTCTCTCTCTGTCCCTTCCCCACTCACACTCTGTTTCTCACTCTCTGTCAAAAATAAATAAAACATTAAAAAAAATAAATAAAAGAAAAAGTAACAGGTGTTGAAGCAGACAATGCCGTGTGTCTTCCTGGGAAGACCACATTTCCCTGCTGTCTAGAGCTACGTTGGGTCCAAGTGTCTGAGTTCTGGATGGTCGGATGGAAGCAATATAAGCCATTTCGAGGCTTGGCCCTTCAAAATGTCCCACCTACCCCCCCAGCTTTTTCTTCTTTTTGCCATGACCTAGCTCCAGATGATGGGGCTACAAGACTGAAGAGGGCTACCCAGCCCACACTGGATTCTGGAAGAAGAAGAAAAAAAAAAACAACCCACCTGTTATTGTGTTAAGCCATGGAGCTTTGCAGGATTTATTATTGCAACAGAGCGTGACACAGCCAGACAAAAACAAGCACCAAAAGGCTTATGACAAAACAAACAACAACAAAAGAAGCCGGTCCCCTAAGTCCCCTCTTTCCGTTCTCCAGTCTTGTTCCCCCAGACGACCGCTTACAATGTTTTAACAACTTTTTTGGGCATTTATGTCCACATTTCTAAATGTGATTTAAAAAGATTTTTTTTTAATGTTTATTTATTTTTGAGAGAGAGAGAGAAAGAGAGAGGGGGAGACACACACACACACACACACACACACACACACACACACACAGAGTGCAAGCAGGGGAAGGACAGAGAAAGAGGGAGACACAGAATCCAAAGCAGGTTCCAGACTCTGAGCTGTCAGCACAGAGCCTGACGCGGGGCTCGAACTTGTGAACCGCGAGATCATGACCTGAGCTGAAGTCAGACGCTCAACTGACTGAGCCACCCAGGCGCGCCTCTAAATGTGGTTTTACTTCTAGCTTTGTACTTATCAATTTTAAGGGTTCTCTATTAACTTCCTGTGACAGCAGATGACATTTAGCGTTCCTAAGTCATCAACAACCCTGATTGTCCCCTGACCAACTTCACCACGTGATAAATATGACATTTGGGGTTAAATCTGCATTCAGTTTTTACGTTATGCAGACTATGCAAATATAGAACACTGATGAGCCAGATGGTACAACCAGCATCATGTTTCCTTTTGTGAACAACTGTTAATTTTATTTGTCTCTACGTTTACATTCATCTCATTTTATTTTTATTCGCTTAGTTGTTTGTTTTTTTTAATCTCCATGTCACCAATGTTTTCCATACTTCACGGTGGATATTTGTCATTCTCCCTTGTTGTCCAGATGCTAAACCCTTCCTGTATTTGGGGAATTTCCCCTTAGGAGAACTGAGCCAGCCAGTGGCGTCTCTCCGAGCTGTGGTACCAGCTACTTGGGGACAGCAGCAGTGTCATTCTCCCCCTGCCAGCCCACAGTCTGGTTTGAGGAGTTGTTTCTAGCTGGGTAGCTATGATGGAAGCTCTCCAGCCCTCCTGGGATTTTATGGGTCACCCAACACTCTTGATAAATTCCCTTGCTCCTTAAGTCAACTAGAGCTGGTTTCTCTTAGCTCATAGATAAGAACAGCTATCAGTACAGTTTTCCACACGATCACGTGCAAGGCCAGCTTCCTGGGCGTGTGACCCATGCAGTAGGCACCAGGCTTCATCCTCAGAAGAGCCCAGCCACTTGCTTTGCTCTCGCCATCTTGAAATTCTCGAATTTTAAGCCGGAAGCCTCTCCGTTTCATTTTGCAAACAAGGCAGGCAGTCCTGGTTGCAAGGAGTGGATAATGTGTGAATTTCCCTATTTTCGGGAGATCTCAATCCCGGAGTCATCTGCCCTCCTGGTCCCATCTGGAATGAGCCCCCCGGCACAGGTATCTCGCTGAATCTTCCTTTTTGCCATCGGCTTGGAAGCTTTCCTCGCCCTTCTCCTGGGTTGGAGCCACTATCTCCCCGATACTTGTCTTTTTCTTTCAGTTTCCTCTCATCTGGGTGGAGTACATTATCAATCGCTTTCTGAGAAAAAGTGCACAAGAGGTGGGACATTTTGAGAGGTTGCGTATCTGAAGTTGTATTTATTCTCCCTCACACCTAGTTGATGGATTGGCTAGACGCAGAGTTCCCTGTGAACAATATTTTTCACGTAATGTTTTGAAGGTTCTGTTCCTTTACCTTCTATAGCCTCCGATGTTATTTTTTCAGAAGCTCAGGCCATTCTAATTCCCAGGTCTTTCAAGATGGCATGTTTTTCATTTTTCTTTTGTTAATCTCTCTCTCTCTGAAAGCTTTTTGCCCACGGATTTCCGAGGGATGATCCTCCAACATCAAAACGTTTTTCTTTATACTCCAGAGGCTTCAAGGGAGGAATAGTAATTACAGAACCTCCCTCTTTCGTTCTTTCATTCAACAAGTTATTTATTGAGCACTTATTGAGTGCTGGGTAGTCTGCTAAGCACTGGGTTTATGATTGTCAACAAGGCAGACAGCTCTCTTGCCCCAGTTGTTTAGCTACTGATTATGAAGACTGTTTTGTGAGTGTTCTGAAAGTGGAGTATGAGGTTGGTCAAAGAAAGTCTGTCTGAGATCTGTAGGGTGGGAAAGAGCCAGACACGTAGAGAGTCAGGGTAGAATGTTCTAGTTGGAAATATCCACAGATGCCGAAGTTCTTATGCCAGTCTCGTGTTCAGGTGAGCCTGATTAGGATGCCTGTTACCTCTCAGATCTCATCGCTCACTCCCCTCCAGCCCATCTGGCCTCCTTGCCGTTTCTTACGCATAATTGGCATGACCCAGCCTCAGGGCCTTTGCACTTGCTATCCCCTCTGCCAAGAATGCTCTTTTCCCACCTATCTGCATGGCTTGTACTCTCACCCCCTTCAGGGCTCAAATGTCACCTTCTTGAGGCCATCTCTGGCTTCCATGTTGAAAATTGCAGACCCATTCTCCAATGTCTCTACTCCCCTCTCTCTGCTTTTTCCCCCTGTCTGATGTACTATATTTATTTGCTTCTCTTGTTTATAGTCTGTCTTCCTCCACTAAAATAGAAGCTTCCAAAGGGCAAGGATTTGTGTGTATTGTATTCCCTGCTATATCTTCAGCAACCAAACAATGTCTGGCACATAGAAAGTTCCTGATAACTATGTTCTGAATGAATGGATGGCTCTGAATGGAAAGAGTTTGGTATATTTGGGCAACAGTAGAAGGACAGCATGTGGGACACGGTGGGGCAGGGCAGGAAAGGAAGTGGGAGAAGTGGGCAGAAGGTGGACTTATGGACCAGGTAAGCATGGAAAGGAGAGTGGATTTTCTCCTAAGAGTAACAGAAGACCTTTCAAGGGTCTAAGCAGGGGAGTGACATTATCCAATTTGAATTTTTTAAAGAGCTCCTCCTGGCACCTGGATTTAGAGTAGAAAGGAAGCACGGAAAGGGGAGACGGGTTAGGCAACCACTGTGATAGGCCAAGCAAGAGGGGATGGTGGCCGGGACCCAGGTGAGGGCAGAGCAGATGGAGAACGTGAACAGATTGCAGAAGCGACAAGAACCTGCGCTTGACTCTTGTCTCAGGATCCTTGCTACAAACTGAGCATGGGCTTACAGACTTTGACCTCTTTTTGTAAGATCTCCCTTCAGATTTCAAGTTCGGTCTGCTAGTTAACGTCCCAGCTGGACTCTAAGAGGGGTCGGAGGGGGATACATTAGATCTTCAGAAGTTATGACTAAGAACTCAGAGGAATCCTTGCCCTAGCCTTCACAGTCCTCAACCCGGGATTTTCTCCTCTCCATACTTGGCTCAGGACTGACTCTACTTCTCAGTATTTCCTGAATTGGTCCTGTCTTCTCCATCCTCATGGAAAGAACTCTTCCTTGTTTCTCTTCTGCTCTGTGCTCTCGGTTTACCTGGTTTATGAGTCAACCTCTGCTAGTTGCTCTGGATGGTAACTCTTGATTGGTTTGCTGATTTGCCCGTCTTCCCAAGCAGACCATGAGTTCCTTGAGGGCGAGGACCTTGTCTACACATATCTTTGTGTCCTGGCCTTGTCTCCAGCGACTGGCACATAGCAGGTGCTCATTAAGACCATTGAACTCAATGGCCATAGCTACGCTGGCCATGCCCTCGGGACAGCCCAATTGCTGATGCCTTCCTTGTGAGATAAGAAGAATTCAGCCTGGAGTTCTCAATCTGGTCAGGCACAGACACTCTTTCTAGGCACTTTTCCACATTAGGCAGGGGCTTCCCAGACACAAAGGGCTACCAGCATTGTCGCCAGCGGATGCAGAGGCTTGGCTAGGCGGGGAAAGGACTCTGAAGTTGTCTCTAAATAAGCTGAAAGGATTAGCTGCTGTTAGAACAACATGGGTGCTGTCAGTAAGGAAACAGTTTCCCTGAGATGGGCCCCCCTGAAATTGATGATATGATTCTTTTAACTATGAGCTACTGACTGGCCTGCTTGCTGCAAAGCCTGACTCTTCCTTCCCAACTGGGAATCTGGTGGTGCGCATCCCACTGAGGACTGGTGTGCGACCAATGGCACAATGCATCCCACCTGAGATCCTAGGGAGGAAGAGGTCCTTAGTTAGCTGGCAGGCGTGGTCTCGTAATAGCAACGTCACGAGTGAAGTGTGGATTCGGGCTTTCTGAATAGCGACAAAGCAACATGGAGAAGGAATTGTCAGCTGTCTCCATGAGCCAGGTATCGTCAGAAAAGCACCTGTTCGATCTTTCATCAAGAATATTCATGCAGGAGCGCCTGGGTGGCTCAGTCGGTTAAGCATCCAACTCTTGGTTTCTGCTTAGGTCATGATCTCGCGGCTTTGTGGGTTCGAGTCCCTGCTTGGGATTCTTTCTCTCTCCTCTTTCTGTCCCTCCCCCACTCATGCTATCTCTGTCTCTCTCAAAGTATATAAATAAACTTAAAAAAAAAAAAAGAGGGGCACCTGGGTGGCACAGTCGGTTAAGCGTCTGACTCTTAATCTCAGTTCGGGTCATAATCTCATGGTTCGTGAGTTCAAGCCCTACATCAGGCTGTGTGCTGATGGTGAGGAGCCTGCTTGGGATTCTGTCTCTCCTTCTCTCTGCCCCTCCCCTGCTTGTGCTCTCTCTCTCTCTCTCTCTCTCTCTCAAAATAAATAAATAAACTTAAAAGAATAAAAAAATAAGAATTAAAAAAAGAATATTCATACAAATATTAGTGTTAGTAACAAATTAAACCCAAACATAGCAGCTTAAAACAACACTTTTTTTTAAAGTTTATTTATTTATTTTGAGAGCATGAGAGCAGGGAAGGGGCAGAGAAAGAGAAAGAGAGAGAGAGAGAGGATTCCAAGCAGGTTTCACACTGTCAGCGCAGAGCCTGATGTGGGGCTGGAACTCACGAACCTTGAGATTATGACCTGAGCCGAAATCTAGAGTCAGACGCTTAACTGACTGAGCCATCCAGACGCAGCAAAACAACACTTAGTACCCCACTTTCTGTGGGTCAGAAAATTGGGTGGTTCTTGCTCACAGCTTCTGTTGAGGTTGTCACCCCAACTGTTGGCTGGGGCTGCCATAATCTGAAGGCTTGACTGGGGCCAGAGGATCTGCTCACTCCCGTGGCTGTTGGCGAGAAGCCTCAGTTCGTCATTACGCGTACCTCTCCGCAGAGCTGCCCGAGCGTGCTCATGATGTGGCCGCTGTCATCCACCAGGACAAGCGATCCAAGAGAGACAGGGATGGAAGTCTTGATGGTTTTTATGACCTGGTCTTGGAAGTTGCACACTGTCACTTCTACTTAAGTCTGTTTGTTAGAGGGGCGCCTGGGTAGCTCAGTCGGTTAAGTGTCCGACTTCAGCTCAGGTCATGATCTCGCGGTCTGTGAGTTCGAGCCCCGTGTCGGGCTCTGTGCTGACAGCTCAGAACCTGGAGCCTGCTTTGGATTCTGTGTCTCCCTCTCTCTCTGACCCTCCCCCCATTCATGCTCTGTCTCTCTCTGTCTCAAAAATAAATAAACATTTAAAAAAAAATTCTGTTTTTTAGAACTGAGGCACTAGATTTAGTTCTCAGTCAAGGGGAAGGGAATCAGGGCCCACATTTGGAAGGGAGGGTCAGAGTTGTGGACATATTTTTAACTGCTTTAGCCAGTCAAGAAGGAACAAGAAAATGGAGAGTCCTGAGGCTGCAAAGTTTCCTATTGCCATTAGATCAAGATGATTTGGCCTAAAGAAAAAGAGTTCTGGATTGAGAAGGGTGGCATGTTTGTTCATTAATGCACTCATCCATCCATTCATTCATTCAATCATCTCTTCACTCCACAGCTATTCATTGAGCATCTACTGTGTGCAGTTGGGAAACTGGACTGCAGGCCAAAGTGCTCATGAAGAGGCACAATTGTGATTAAAGTAACAATTGCTGACCTTTACAGAACACTTACTGTGTAACCAGTGCTGCAAAGGGCTTTGGATCTAAGTATCTCATTTCATCATCCCAATAACCCTTTGAGATGGGTACTATTATTATTCCCCATTTTACAAGTGAGACACTTAGACTTGGAGAGGCAAGGTCATGTGCTGCCAGGGGGTAGAAGCCATGATCTGAACTGAAGGACTCTGACCCCAAAGCCCTCATGCTTCTAGTAGTACCCTGTGGGACTAATGGTCACAAATATTAGTCCCGACTTAGAGACGCCCGGGTGGCTCAGTCGGTTAAGCGTCTGACTTGGGCTCAGGTCATGATCTTGCCGTTTGTGAGTTCAAGCCCTGCGTCAGGCCCTGTGCTGACAGCTCAGAGCCTGGAGCCGGCTTCGGATTCTGTGTCTCCTTCTCTCTCCGCCCCTCCCCCGTTCACTCTCTGTCTCTCAAAAATAAATAAATGTTTAAAAAAAAAGTCTTAGTTCCTGATTTAGTTATGAGTTCCTGTTGTCCACCTGAGGGCTCAGCGGCTCGAAGAGGTTGAATGACTCATCGAAGCTTGTTCTGGCGGAGCTGGGCTGCAAAGCTGGTTCCTGAGAGCTCCAACTCTGTGCTCTTTTTTCTATACTCACATAAGACTGAGACCTTTCTGTCCTGCTGCCTGCAGAAACAGAGCTAAGATGGAAAGGGGCCCGGGGGAATGGGGAGGGGTATGGGGAGGGGAGAAATTATCGCTGAGGACTGGAAGCTTTTATAAGTGTGGATCTCCCCTGGTTGGTTGAAGAATACATCAGAATCTCCCTGGAGGCTGCTGTAGAATTCCTGGTGTGCCTGATGAGGTGTTGTTGCACCGAGGCTGTGGGCCATCTGGCTCTTTCAGAGACGGCCCCTCTGGGGTCTGGATGCTTCAGACCCTCTCAGGCTGCAACAAGTCAGATCAGCTGTAGCTAGCGGGCCGGAGTCCTTACTGAGCATCAGGCGTGATGCCCATGGCTAATGCTTAGCATCAGGCCCATGCTAAGGTGCTGGGCACAGTTACTCACGGCATCCTCACGGCTGGAGACAAATCAATACTATTTATTATTCCCATTTTACAGAGGAGAGACCTGAGGCAGAGAAAGGGTGACTTTCTGATTTCTCACACAGATATCCAGTCTTAAAGTGAGTTAATTGGGGTTCAGAGAGTTGGGGAGTCCTAGTGGTTTAAGCCCAGTGGCCTGGGCTTAGGGACCTGCAGTAAGGGGTCCTGATTTTGTGGGCAGTCTTGCCATTGTAGGGCCCTTCCCTCCATAAAAAGGATTAAATGTCGGGGCACCTGGGTGGCTCAGTCGGTTGAGCGTCCGACTTCGGCTCAGGTCATGATCTCACAGTTCGTAGGTTTGAGCCCCGTGTCACAAGCTCTGTGCTGACAGCTCAGAGCCTGGAGCCTGCTTCAGATTCTGTGTCTCCTTCTCTCTCTGTCCCTCCCCCGCTCATGCTTTGTCTCACTGTTTCTCAAAAATAAATAAATGTAAAAAAAAATTAAAAAAAAGATTAAATGTCATATCTTATGGGTGTGTTGGAATAAAGATGAATCTAATCCAGACTGAATTCGTTATTACATACTCATTATCATTATTTTCATTTTTCTTCTGACTTTAAAATAAATGAAAATGGGACACCTGTGTGGCTCAGCTGAGCATCCGACTCTTGATTTTGGCTCAGGTCATGATCCCACGGTTCGTGGGATAGAGCTCCGCGGTGGGCTCCACACAGAGTGGGGAGCCTCCTTGAGACTCTCTCTCTCCCTCTGCCCTTCCTCCACTCATGCTCACTCTCTCTCTCTCTCTCTTCCTCTAAAAAAAAAAAAAAAGAAATTGTTCAAAATAAATGAAAACAAAAACAATTTTATGGACCGTCAAGGTATCACGGGCTTGACACTCTATGCCTCCCATGTATAATGGAGAAGTGGGCTCTGTCTGGGCATGAGGCCTGCTTCCCCCACCTGTTGACCGTGTGGCTTTGGCAGAGTTCCTTTACCTCTCTGTTCCCCATCTTCCTTCCCTGGAACGCAAGAATCAATCGCAGCTCTATTACATATGGTGATAACCAGGCTGAAGTGAAACAATGCAGGCAACACGCTCAGAGCGCTGCCTACTACAAACGAAAATGCTCAATGAATAAATAAACGTTCATTGATTTTTTAACAGAAATGCATTTGACATGCAGCATTTTGTAAACGTTAGGTGCACAACAGGTTATGTACATTTCATTTATAGGTGGTACTCCTATTGTCATTGTAACAATAATTAGCGCCTTTATCATGTCACCTAACTATCCTTGCCTTCCAGGGGTTGGAATAATTAACTTCTGGTCTCTTGGCAAGTTTGATGATTGCAATGCAATTTTGGTGTCCACATTCACTATTCTGTGCGTTACATCTCTAGGACTTATTTACGACTTGTGAGTCTGTGTGCTTAAACATCCGTCAATCCCCCCCCCTCCTGATTCCTCGATATTTTTATCTTCATTTATTTAAGTAGGCTTCACGTCCAGCGTGGAGCCCAACGAAGGGATTGAACTCACGACCCTGAGATCAAGCCCTGAGCTGAGATCAAGAGTTGGACGCTCAACTGACGGAGCCACACGGATGCCCCAATATTTTTATTTTTATTTTATTTTATTTTATTTATTTATTTTTTTTTAACGTTTATTTATTTTTTTGGGACAGAGAGAGACAGAGCATGAACGGGGGAGGGGCAGAGAGAGAGGGAGACACAGAATCAGAAACAGGCTCCAGGCTCCGAGCCATCAGCCCAGAGCCCGACGCGGGGCTCGAACTCACGGACCGCGAGATCGTGACCTGGCTGAAGTCGGACGCTTAACCGACTGCGCCACCCAGGCGCCCCTATTTTTATTTTTAAGTAACTTGTGGTCCCACAGTGAGCAAGTGGTAGGGCTAAGAGTGTGCCCAGGTTTGTCTGAGTCTAAAACCCCTAAACTTAACCTTCTCAATGTAACAGGAAAGTAACTGGCAGAACATGCGCATACACACACACACACACACACACACACACACACACAATGGCAGAGCAGCCAAAACTAATTCTGCCACAATGTTCATATTATTATGTAATATTATATTATTATATGATATATATTATTATCTAATGAATATAATGCAGTCCAGAGATTGTGCATTTTCTAGGATAATCTTTTTAAAAATATATTGTGGTAAAATACATGTGACATAAAATCTTACCATTTTAACCATTTTTTAGTGTCCAATGGAGTGACATTAAGTATGCTCATATTACTGGGCAACCATCTCCAGTGTCCCTCTCCAGAACTTTGTCATTACTCCACACTGAATGCGCCATTAACATCACTGATTTCCCTACTTCCTCCTCCCTCAGCCTCTGGTAACCAACGTTCTACTTTCCATCTCTGTGAATTTACATCATATAAGTGTTCTAGGATAATCCTGATTATCATCATTTCCTCCAATTTTCCTATGCAGAAGGTACAAAACAGGTTGTTGTTTTTTTTCCCCTCTGCTTCTGCTTACACCAACAACACTTCGGACACCAGATGTGCGAGTTTTTCCATACAGAGCAATTCTCAGCAACGCCTAGATGTGTCTCCCCCACCCCATTCAGATCTGACACTAACTGCCCAGAGTTGGCACAGACCCCATCGGTGAAACACTCAGTCCCAAAGCCCAAACCCACACACTGCTTTATTTTTCTTTTTACTTATTTTTAATTTTTGTTAATGTGCATTTATTTGAGAGAGAGAGAGAGAGAGAGCGTGCACGCACACACGCGATTTGGGGAGGGGCAGAGAGAGAGACACACAGACTCTGAAGCAGGCCCCAGGCTCCAAGCTGTCAGCAGAGCCCCGTGTAGGGCTTGAACTCATGAGCTGTGAGATCATGACCTGAGCCGAAGTCGGGTGCTCTACTGACTGAGCCACCCAGGCGCCCCACACATACCACTTTAGATTCCCCTGGGAGGTCTGAGCCTCGGGGACTTCTATAAACTGACTACAAGCAGGGAGTTCCCATGCCCCCCTCCTCGGGTTTGGTAATTTGCTAGAATGACTCACAGAACTCAGGAAACCAGTTTACTTCCTAGAATTCCAGTTGATTATAAAAGGATACTTTAAACTTTTTTTAAGTTTATTTGTTTATTTTTAGGGGGAAGGAGGGGCAGAGAGAGAGGGTAGAGAGAGAATCCCAAGCAGGCTCCATGTTCAGCACAGAGACTAACACGGGGGACTCAGTCCCACAGACCCTGGGATCATGACCTGAGCTGAAACCAAGAGTCTGACGCTTAACCAACTGAGCCACCCAGGTGCCCCTAAAAGGATATTTTAAAGAATAAAAATGAACAGCCCGATGCAGAGACATAGAGGGAAAGGTTTGGGAAGGACTTGAGCACAGAAGCTTCTCCTGCCCTTGGAGAGTCTGGGGGGCACTCTCCTGGATGCGTTCTTGTTTGCCAACCTAACAGGAAGCTCTATGAATCCTTTAGGTTAGGGATTTTTTTTTTCTTGTTTTTGTTTTTGTGTTTTGTTTGTTTGTTTGTTTGTTTGTTTTTATGGAGGCTTCATTTCACAGGCATGATTAATTAAATCATTGGCCATCAGTGGTTGAACTCACTCTGCAGCCCCCCCTCCCCTGCCCAGAAGTTGGGAGGTGGGCCTGAAAGTTCCAACCCTCTGATCACATGGTTGGTTCCCCTGACAACCAACACCCCCCCAAACCTAGGGGCTTTCCTAAAGTCACCACATTAACATAAACTCAGGAGCAGCCCAAAGGGGCTTGTTATGAATAACAAAAGGTGTTCCTTTCACTTTCATTCCTCTGGAGCTATTTCAGAAACTGGAGACAAAAACCAAGTATCATAAGAAGAGATGTTCTGATTGTTCCTATCACTTAAGAAATGACAAGAGATTTAGGAGTGCTGTGCCAGAGACTGGACAAAGGCCAAACATATTTCTTATTAGTTTGCAAGATCACAACATGTGTCTAGTGTTAGCCATGAATTGAAGTTAGGAAAATGGAGTTTGGGGGTAGGTAGGGAGAAAGAGGCACCCCCTAACCCTGACGTTGTGGGGTAGGGGTAAGGAGGCAAAAGCCTGAAGTCAGAGTCAGTGGGCTTCAGTTGAAGTGAGCTGGGAGAAGGGGGAAATAAGACTCCTCCAGGGTCTGGAGAAGAAAAACCCTCTCCTTCACTCTCCCGCCATCCCTGCCCTTTGCACCATCGTGGAGTTCTGGGGGCCGAACAAAGGAATTCTGCTGAAACAAACAAGCAACAAACCAGATTGTTACTCCTGGCATGAGAGACTTGAAGGCTGGAGGGGGTCTCAAGCATCATCTAGCTCACTGGAACCACGGGGCTTTGAGAAGATAAGAACGTGGATTGGAACTGGATTGTCTCAGGTTTGAATCCTAGCTCTGTTACTTACTAGCCATGTGACTTTTGGAAAGTTACTCAACTCCTCTGGGCCTCGATAGCTTCATGTAAGCAGTGGATGAAAACTTTTTAATGTTTATTAATTTTGAGAGAGAGAGAGGAAGAGAGAGAGAGAACCAGCGGGAGAGGGGCAGAGAGAGAGGGAGAGAGAGAGAGAATCCCAAACAGGCTCCGAGCTCCTTGCTGAGCCTGACTCGGGGCTCAATCCTATGCTGTGAGATCACGACCTAAGCTGAAATCTTAACCTACTGAGCCACCCAGGCGCCCCTGGATGTAAATGAAAGTTTAAATCAGTTCATGCATGTAAGGCACCTAGAACAGAGTCGGGCACACTGTAAATGCAACGTAAATATTTGTTAAATCTAAAAAAGAACGACACAGTGGTCAACTGGGGAAGAGGCCAGGTCCCCGTCATCACTGCCAGCAGAGATGCTCTGCTTTCATCTGTTTCGTATGTCTGGCCTTCTTGTAAGATAGCATTAAAAGGAAGAACAAAGGTCGACCACCTTCGTAATGGAATCCTGTCTTTTACAAATGGGAAACATAGCCAGGACAGCTAAGTGATCTGCCTAAGGTCCCACAACTAATGAGCGGTGGGCAGAGCAGATGTATTGAAGCTAGGGCGGGGCTGTTTCATCTGTGCTACACATCCACACTGTGCTGTAAGAACATGGTATTTGGGTTTTTTTCCCCCCCGGGAAAGTCTTACTGATCTCTGTCAATACTCAGCTTCATGCTGGCTGACCTGAAAACAGATCGAATTAATAACCTCTTTACCCCTTTGGGGCGAAGGTCATTAAAGATGCCCCGGTGGGGAATTGTGTTCTCTTGCCCTTTGAGCAGTGGAGACGATTTCAAGCAGTCTAGATGGCATTCCTGGATGCTAGAACCCATCCAGGTATAGCCTTTCAGCTTGGCCCCCAACATCCATTCCGTCACATTCCTCCCCTTCTGACTAATAGCTGTGAGACTCAGGAAATTGATGCCAGCTCCAAGCCTCTGATTACTCAGTCATGAATCCTGTGCCCTTTGCCAATGATGGGTTCAAGGGTGGCAGACCTGGGACGATATGGGTCGATACTACATCAGAAGATCTCGTCAGGTTCTCAGTCCTGTTCATTGGGAACTGGAAACACGTTGCTCTGGTTTCTCTGAGAAGTCCTTATGCAGCCATGAAGAAGCGAGCCCAAGAACTAGACCATGTATGTGAAGTAGGATAGAGAAGAATCCCGGAGTTTTTGGTTGCCCAGTCTGTAGGTCTGCACCGTCCAACATGGCGGCCACTCACCACACATGGCTATTGAGCACTTACAATGTGGCTAGGCCAAACTGAGATATGCAGTATATAAAACACATGCCAGATTTTAAAGATTTAGGATGAAAAAAAGAATGTAAACATCTCCTTCATAGTTTTTGTATTACATGTTGAAATGATAATGTTTGGGAAATACCGAGTCAAGTAAAATTGTTATTTTTTTAAAAAAAATGTTTACTCATTTATTTTTAGAGAGAAAGAGGGAGGGGCAGAGAAAGAGGGAAAGAGAATCCCAAGCAGTCTCCACACTCATCACGGAGCCCGATGCGGGGCTTGATCTCACAACCATGACACCATGACCTGAGCCGAAATCAAGAGTCAGACGCTTAACCGACTGAAGTCACCCAGGAACCCCTAAAATTGTTATTTTTTAAATAATCTTTTTATTTTTTATTTTTTTTTTCAACGTTTTTTATTTATTTTTGGGACAGAGAGAGACAGAGCATGAATGGGGGAGGGGCAGAGAGAGAGGGAGACACAGAATCGGAAACAGGCTCCAGGCTCTGAGCCATCAGCCCAGAGCCTGACGCGGGGCTCGAACTCACGGACCGCGAGATCGTGACCTGGCCGAAGTCGGACGCCCAACTGACTGCGCCACCCAGGTGCCCCTTAAATAATCTTTTTAAAGATTTTATTTTAAAATAATCTCTATACCCAGTGTGAGGCTTGAATTTACAATCCCAAGATCAAGAGTTGCTCACTCTACCGACTGAGCCAGCCAGGCGCCCCTCAAGTAAAAGTGTTATTAGCATTGATTTCACTTGTTCCTTTTTTTTTTTTTAAGCTTTTTAAAATGTTTATTATTTATTTTTGAGAGAGAGACAGAGCACGAGAGGGAGAGGGGCAGAGACAGAGGGAGATGCAGAATCCGAAGCAGGCTCCAGGCTCCGAGCTGTCAGCACAGAGCCTGACTCAGGGCTTGAACCCACCAACTGTGAGATCATGACCTGAGCCGAAGTCAGATGCTTAACCAACTGAGCCACCCAGGTGCCCCATCACTCATTCCTTTTTACTTTCATTACTATGGCCTAGAAAACTGTAAATCATGTATATGTGGCCTGCATTCTATTTCTCTTGGAGAATGCTGGTGTAGATTTACTCTTTTGTGAGCTGGGAGAATCTCACTGATATGTCCCTTTATATAGGAAAGTGTGACTATAGAATATGGAATATCTGTGCTGTAGAATAGGTCATTCTTGAGGCTCACAGCAGCTAGTTTCCATCCTTCTGGCTGGAAGTAGAGGTAAAAAATTGGATGTCTTAATGGGAAGATTTTAAACATACACAGAAGTAGAGAGCATAATGTAACCATTCCTCACCTTCCAGCACCAACAGTCAATATGTGGATGACATTTTTTCTGTTCTATGTCCTCGCAATGTGCTGGGTTATCCTAAAGCAGAACTCAGATGTCAAACCGTTCCATTGGTAAGTGCCTCCTGACATATTTCTAAGAAACAAGATCTCTTGTTTTAGAAACATAACTACAGGGGTGCCTGGGTGGCTCAGTCAGTTGAGAGTCTGACTTCGGCTCAGGTCATGATCTCACAGTTTGTGGGTTCGAGCCCCGTGTCAGGCTCTGTGCTGACAGCTCAGAGCCTGGAGCCTGCTTCGCATTCTGCATCTCCTTCTCTCTCTGCCCCTCCCCTGCTCATGCTTTTTCTCACTCTGTTTCTCAAAAATAAATTAAAAAAATGTAAAAAAATTAAAAAAAAGAAAACATAACTACAATACTATTAACATGTAAAAAAAAAACCCCAACCCTTAATATCAACTAATATCTAGTTAAGGTGCAGATTTTTCTGACTCTCTCATACATGTCTCTTTACAATTGGTTCATTCAAATCAGGATCCAAACAAGGTCCATGCATCACGTTTAGCTGATAGGCTCTCAAGCCAGTTTTTATCTATTACCCTTCCTGTATTTTTTTTATGCTATGAATTTGTTTCATATGGGGTTGGATAAGCACATTCCCATAGTAGCCTTTAACATACTTCTCTATACCCTGCTGTTCATGTAAACTGATAAATATAGATCTAGAAGAATGATAAGATTCAGTTAGATTTATTTTTTTGGAAAGAATACTTTACTGGTTATGCTATCTGTGGTGGTTAATTTTATGTGTCAACTGTCAGTTTTATATGGAGGGTGTTTGCGGATGTGATTAATATTTTAATCTTTGAGTAAGCAGGCCACCCTCCGTAGTGTGGGTGGGCCTCATTTAGTCAGTTGAAGGCCTGAATAAAACAAAAAGACCAGCCTCCCAAGCAGGGGGGGAATTCTCCAGCAGACTGCTTTTGGGTTGGAAATGTACCATCAACTCCACTGGGTGTCTAGCCTGTCAGGCCTGCTGCAAATTTGGGACTCACAAGCCTCCCAATTGTGATAGGCAATTTCTTATAATCAATTGATCAATCCTATCTGTTTCTCTGAAGGAAACTAATATAGTGTCACGATACATTTTTTTTTGAGACAGAGAGAGAGAGAGAGAGAGAGAGCCCGAGCATGAGCAGGAGAGGAGCAGAGGGAGAGGGAGAGGGAGAGGGAGAGGGAGAGGGAGAGGGAGAGGGAGAGGGAGAGGGAGAATCTTAAGCAGGCTTAACACCTAGCATAGAGCCTGATGAGGGGCTTGATCTCACCATGAGATCATGACCTGAGCAAAACTCAAGAGTCAGATGCTTCACCAACTGAGCCACCCCAGGGGCCTCCGCAATAAATTTTTGTATAAAATGTTTTCTCCCATAATAAAAGTAATACTTGCATGTTAAAGAAAACACCCCAAAACAACCACTGCTAACATTTGGGTGTATGCCCACCTTTTCAAAAACACGTTTTTACATTTTTTTTTAATGTTTATTTATTTTTAAGAGAGGAAGACAGGGCGCAAGCGGGGGAGGGGCAGAGAGAGAGGGAGACACAGAATGTGAAGCAGGCTCCAGGCCCTGAGCTGTCAGCCCAGAGCCCAATGCAGGGCTCGAACTCACAAACGATGAGATAGATCACAACCTGAGCCGAAGTCAGACACCTTACCGACTGAACCACCCAGGTGCTCCTTTTCAAAATATTGTTTACAATACAGTTGATATCTATATGTAATTTTGTCCTCTGCCTTTTAAATTTCACATTACAACAAATTGCACTTCCTGATATTATTCTTAACCTTGTAAACATTATCCTTTGATGGATTGTAAAATAAAAATGGTACGTGCTGATTGTAGAATATTTGAAAAATACAAAAAAAGTGTAGAGAATGAATACAAAGTCTCCTATTATCCTATCACAGTAATATATTTTTGTAAAACGTTCTAGTCCGCTTTCACTTCATGGACATCATTATAATAATACATTGTTTCTGCCTTTTTAAACTTTACAATATCATTAAGTATTCTTCAAACTCTGATTTTTAGATAACTTCATAATAAAATATCATATAAATGTACCATGGTTTCTCTTGTATGCGGACTACCCTGTTTTATTTTATTTTATTTTTATTTTTTTAATGTTTTTTTATTTATTTTTAAGACAGAGAGAGAGCATGAGCAGGGGAGGGGCAGAGAGAGAGGGAGATGCAGAATCGGAAGCAGGCTCCAGGCTCTGAGCTGTCAGCACAGAGCCCGACGCGGGGCTCGAACTCACAGACCGTGAGATCATGACCTGAGCCGAAGTTGGCTGCTTAACCAACTGAGCCACCCGGGCACCTCTGGACTACCCTGTTTTTGAACCATAAATGTAATTTAAACTGTAAGTATATAACATATCATAAGCAGAGATTTTATAGATCATCATTTTCCTCTGGCTGGATATTTAGGAAGACCCAATAAATATTAAAAATACCAAACGGGCACCTGGGTGGCTCAGTCAGTTAAGCATCTGACATCTTGGTTTCGGCTCAGGTCATGATCTCACGGTGTGTCAGATCCGTCCCCACATCTGTGGAACCCGCTTGGGATTATAAATAAATAAATAAATAAACAAATAAATAAATAAATAAATAGGGGTGCCTGGGTGGCTCAGTCGGTTAAGCGTCTGACTCTTGGCTTCAGCTGAGGTGATGATCTCACGATTCAGGAGTTCAAGCCCCACGTCGGGCTCCGTGCTGACAGCACAGAGCCTGCTTGGGATTCTCTCTCTCTTCCTCTCTCTCTGCCCCTCCTCGCTTGCCCTCTCTGTCTCTAAATAAACTTTAAACAAACAAACAAACAAACAAACAAACGAATACATGAAACCAAATGGTTTCTCCTTCTTACCAGTTTCCTGCAAATCTGGTTCATTTGTCCAGTTTACCCCTAACCTCTTTCTTTTTAATCCAATATCCCATACTCACCTAGCTATACTTGTGTTAGTGTGCAGGATGTATGAATAATAACAGTGGGGGAGAAGTTGGATGCTTGCCTGAGGATCTCGGATCTCAGACTTTATTTTATAGGTAATGGGGAGCAAGCAGAGACCTTTGAACAACACAGAGCCTTGAGTAGTTCAGATCTGTTTTTCAGAAAGATCAGTCTGGTAGGAAATGCACAAGAGGTGATAAAGGCAGGAAGTCTAGGTGAGAAGTTTTTCCAACAGTTCCAAGGAGAGTTAATGAGCAGTGAAAATAGAAATGAGACAGATGGGAGAAAGACCTCGCAGAGAAGGAAGGGACAAGGCGTGGTCATCAATGAGAATCTGGTAGAGGCCACCAGAAATTGAGGATGGCGATGCCATGTAAATAAAACCCTGTCCTCATGCCCAGCAACCCCTGCAAAGCAAACAGGTAGTATCCGCTCCTGAGAAGTTCCCTACCTTATAGCCAGCCCAAATCACAAACACCTTCAAAGTCAGGAGGATGGTGTAAGACATCTTTTACTATTCCTCTGCTCTCCGCATGCACCTTCTCTCCTTTGCCTTTCTCGAAATTTCATCTTCTGCCTCCTTGCTCTCCCCCCAGGGCCTCTGGCTCCATCCACCACAACCCCTGTAACTGAGGCTAAAGACACCTATTTCTGTGTGACAACATTGATAGGTTTTTGTAGATCTTTGGGGCGTTATTGTGATAAAGCCCTGCCTTTTCATCTCTTTCCAGGGCTGACAATGCGAAGGGGCAGAGAGAGGGCAGAGCCGGGAGAAACCCATTCTGCCACATAACCAAGAAAGGAAACATTTACGGGATCAGGTCTGAAATCCACAACGTTAATTTCCACTCAACCCATGGCCGGCTCAGTACCACAGGTCTTGTCTGCCACAGTCTAGAGGGGAGGTGCTGTTGGACAGAGGGTGGCCTGTTCTCAGCAAGTGAGGTCAGTTGTGGTGCTCAGAGCCATAATAGGAACAGTACTCCTGAGTCTCTGTTTTTCTGAGTATTTATTACCAGTGTTGCTGCAGCTATGCCTGAAGGTAAACTGTTTGTCCTCAACATCAAGTTCTGCTTTCTGATTCAAGCAGTTGTCATCTCTGCCAAGACGCTGTGTCTGGGGAGATTCTTGACCAGATCCTCACTTTGTCTCATGCTCTATCAGGGTCTATTCGCGGAGAACGTCCTTCTCTCTGGCTTCATGTCTCCACGAGGCAGGAGGCCCATCACACTGACATCTCAGCTGCTCCGGGTCCCCCGTCCTACTGTTTCCTGGAGGAGGAGGTGCTCAGTGATTGGTGGCTTTGGGAGAAGAAACAGGAAATGCTTAGCTCAGTGCCTTCCTTCTTTTCTTCTCTCTGGCTACACATGTTTTCTTCTGCTTCTCCACGGGTCCACCCCGGGCCAGTGCTGTCTCAGACGGAATGACTCAGTCTGCCTAAGTCTGGAGTGAAGAATTAGAACGATCCTAACTCATACATCTGAAGCCAACATCTGCATAATCAGTTCTACTGATAATAGAATGATACTTTCATCTCTAACTACTTGATTCCTGTGTCTTCATTTTGTTCCAAATTCAAGCAGGCAAAAATGGCGTGCTATTTATTGGGCTCTCCTCAAACCCTAACAGTCCCTGTAGAGCTGCATCGAAGATGCTTATCACCAAATTAGGGAATCAAACCTCCCAACAAATAGAAATAACACATAATTCATTTTAAGTTTAACAACAGAGGCAACACATAATTCATTATAAGTCTCGCAATGAAGTGATGGGATTAAAAAAAAAAAGTTGTGTTCTTCCAATCTGTAGCTAAAATATTTACATGGGGCCCTGGTGATATGCAGGCGGTGGTTTACAGAGCACAGCCTGTTCAAACCAAACAGTTGCTCTGTTCCCGATTTTGGAAACTCGTCAAGGAATCAGTGTTTACTTAGACAACTTGGGCCCCAAGCGGCTCTTGTGTAGGCTGGACTCAATCCAAGGAGAAGCCATGGCCCGGGAACATTCCTCCTTCTCCCCTGACCATTGAAACTCAGACCTCTCAGCTCTCCAGGGCCCTCTGGAGGGCATCCGGTCCAGCCTCCAGTCAACTGTCCAGTCCCCAGTCCACTGAGTGTAGACTAAGTTCTGTTCTAGAATTGGCCCCTTGGTGCCCAACCTAATGAGTAATCCTGTGTGTGAATGTCTTATTCATTTAACTCTCAGAGAGTGTAGGCTTCAGGGCAAAGGATTTGATGTTTAATATGTGGATGACTTGAATTAGTCTGGCACGTGATGCAGGGGTGGGCCAGCTGTGGGAAACAGACCACAGAGAACCTAGGGAGGTCACGTCTGAGTTTCCAGGAAATCAAATCTACTATTTCTACTCGAAGAAAGAAAACAATCACAACATTACTGAAGAACAACGTGTCCAAGTGTAAGGATCAACAGTAATGCATGGGAAAAGTACATGCCACAATACCCAGGCTCTCCGTGAAAGATGGTAGGAATTGCTATTAAGGTTCTCCCCGAGAGAATTTTGAAAACAAATGACATCAGTGCGTGGGTAGGCCCACTGACAATTATTTCTCTTTGGCAACTACCTTTCCCCGACCTCAGATGGTTCGAATCAGACTATCACTGCCCCTGCCAGTACAGTGGTGGACGGCTTAGGCCAGGCCAATGTGGTACCGATCTTTCCTTCCAATGTGATTGGTCCCAAGACAGGCTTGTTATACAAGCAGGGCCAGTGAGAATCCTTCTCTGAGATTTGGACTCCTCCTCTCCCCGCTGAGGCACATTGGCATAATGGTGTCTGAAGGTATGGATTCTGGTTCATGGGCAAGTTTGTTGACTTCTTTGAGCCTCAGTGCCTTCGTCTTAGTATATAATGGAGTAAAACCTATTTTGCAGGGTTGTGAGTATTAATGACGATAAAATACATACAGTGCTTGGCACATGGCAGACATCAATAAATAGTTTCTGTTGAGAACATTCATAATAAAAAGCAATACTCTTACCCTCTCCACTGTCCCACCCTGCCTGATCGACCTTCACTCTGCAAAGCACTTCTAAATAACTATAATTGGGAGGCCCCACCTTTGAGTGGGAGGGGCCATCCTTAATTTTCCCCGATCCTTGAATTCTCTGGAGAGTATAGATGGGATGAGAGAGTACAGTCTCAGGGATGGAAAAGTCATGGTCCGGCCAACCCATTGATCAGAGGTGGCCAAGTTCAAGAGATTGTCTTCAGTCTGGATGCTACATTGCTGCTATCTGATAGAACTTTCTGCCATGTTAGAAACATTCTTTTTCAGATGTATTTTGTAGAGTTTTTTTTTTAAGTTTATTTATTTGTTTTGAGAGAGAGAGAGAACACAAGCCAAGGAGGGGCAGAGAGAGAGAGAGAGAGAGAGAGAGAGAGAGAGAATTCCAAGCAAGGCTCATGCTGACAGCAAAGAACCTGATATGGGGCTCAAAGGCACGAACTGAGAGATCATGACCCGAGCTGAAACCAATGGTCCAACGCTCAACTGAGCCATCCAGGTGCCCCTAATTTTTTTTTTAAGTTTATTTATTTACTTTGACGAGGGTAGGGGTAAAGAGAGAGGGAGAGAGGGAATCCCAGGCTGGATATGTGCTGACACCCCCTGATGCAGGGCTCAGTCCCATGAACCATGAGATCATGATCTGAACCGAAATCAAGAGTCGGACACTTAACCCACCGAGCCACCCAGGCTCCCTATTATTAAGAAACATTCTATATCTGTGCTGTCCACTACAGTAGCCACTAGCTGAGTGTGACTATTGAGCACTTGGAATATGGTCAGTGAGACCGAGACACCAAATTATTTATTTAATTGAAACGTGAACACCCACACGTGGCAATGGTCACCCTGTTGGACAGAGCAGCTGTAGATGAATGCCTGGCATTAGCAGACAGACACAGAGGTGGGTGAGAACGATGCCCAGTGCTGGCATGGGCAGGTGCTTGTGCAGGAAGAGCTAACACTTGGGAGCAGGTGGGTCTCCAGGAGCTGTTGGTAAAGGAAAGTCATCTAGTTAGCCTTGAAAACAAGGCATGCTGGTTCCTGTGCTCTGTGTGCCAAAGCTACAAGAGTTCTGAAAACCGTGTCTGATCTTTTTTTTTTTAATCTGTAAATTGCAAAGTAATTTAATCACATTGCAGAAAGACTAGTCTCGGGGGCGGGGGAATCCCTCCAAACCTCACCACACAGTGATGATCAAACGGTCATGTGTGTATGCTTCCTTTCAGCCCTCCGCGCATGCATGTTTATACATTGTAATCTCTAGGGGCGCCTGGGTAGCTCAGTCCGTTAAGCGTCCGAATTCGGCTCAGGCCAGGATCTCATGGTCAGTGAGCTCTAGCCCCGTGTTGAGCTCTGTGCTGACAGCTCAGAGCCTGGAGCCTGCTTCAGGTTCTGTGTCTCCGTCTCTCTCTGCTCCTCCCCTGCTTGCACTCTGTCTTCCTAAAAAATAAATAAACATTAAAAAAATTTTTTTAGGGGTGCCTGGGTGGCTCAGTCGGTTAAGCATCTGACTTCAGCTCAGGTCATGATCTCACAGTCTGTGAGCTCGAGCCCCGCATCGGGCTCTGTGCATACAGCTGAGAGGCTGGAGCCTGCTTCGGATTCTGTGTCTCCCTCTCTCTCTGCCCCTCCCCGGCTCATGCTCTGCCTCTCTCTGTCTCAAAAATAAATAAAAACATTAAAAAAATTGTTTTAAATAAAAAATTAAAAACAATTTTTTTAATGTAATCTCTATGGACATATATTTTGTAGCCCACATTTTCTGTTTATCATAAGGACTTTTCTTTGTCATCACATTCTTTGTATCATTTTCAATAACTGTAAAATATTCTACTGGCCACACTCATTATAATTTATAGAACCATCCCCTATTTTTGTATTTTTTAGTCTGTTTCCAATTTCCTTCAAAATAATGCTGGGATAGGCATCCTTGGGCACCTACCTCCCTAACGCTCACCCCATACTTTGGTGTGACTGAGGGGCATGGGCTTCTAAGGCAGGCAGATGTGGCTTTAGATCCAGAGCCTTCCTCCCTTGGTAGCTACATGACCTCCAACAAGATCATTCATCTGTCTGGGCTTCATCTTTCTCATCCATAAAATGGGAACAGCAATGGCTGCCTTTCTGGGTTGGACATTTGTAAATTGCCTCCCACATAACCTGAGATTTGTTTATGCTGATAAGTCTCTTGGCCCATTGCCCTGGATTGGAGCAGAATCCCCACTGGCATAGATGTTGGGAGGCCAAGCATCCCCAAGACACTGGAGAAGTGGGAGCTATAGAAAACTCAGGGAGGCACTGCGGGCGGGGGAGGGAGATTTGTCCTTCACCTCCTAACGGAGTGCGCAATCCTTCTTGCTTAGGCTTACTTCCCAGAGCTCTCGTCCTTCCCACAGCAATGGGTGGTGTGGCCGCCGAAAACAGCACCAGCAAAGTGAGGGCAGAGGAGGAATTAGGAGGCGCTTGTGAGATGTGCTTTCCTGCCAGAGCTGGCAGCTGTGGGCTTACAGATAAGGCACAGCATTTGGAATTCTGCCCGTCTGGGGCAGGGGGAGGGTTTAGTCCCACCTGAGCTGCCATGAGCAGATCACTAAGCCTCCGTGAGCTGTTTTCTTTGTCAGTTAAGTGGCGATAATGATAATGTCCACGCGGAATTATGAAGCTCAAATAATAAAGAAACATGAGTTTTCCTCCGCAGACACGGGGCACCTACCCCTACCACCTATGGGGTCCCAGGGTGGGTGATTAACGTGTATTACCTTATCCACCTGCCACAACAGTTCCCAAAGGTAGGCATTATTATTTCCACTTTACAAGGAGGAAATCAGGAGGTGAAGTCCCCCGAGTACCCCTGCATATGGCCCCCTGCTTTAGAAATCACAGAGCCCGGGACAGTTGTAATTTGTTGTTATGATCCTCTGGAGTTCTTCTCAGCTCCTTCCCTGGAGATTTCTGCTAGAAAGTTCCAGGGGACTAATCAGTTCATTGAACAAATTGATTTGACACATATTTGTTTGAACACCTGCGGTATGCTAGGCATGGTCCTGGGGCTTCAGCAGTGAACCCCACAGACAAATCACTGTCAAAGGGGATATATTTTTGCATCGGAAGGCTGACGAATAAACCAAAAACCAAAAAAGTGTATATATATAACATGCCCTGGGATGATAAGTACTGGGGAGAAAAATTAAACAGGGAACGGGGGGTGAGTGTGATTTTATGTCCAATGACCGGAGAAGGCTCTATGATAGGATGACAATTGTGGTCACCACCGAGGTATTGGGGTCGACCTGATTTGATTCTAATTACATTAGAATGTAATCTCTGTAAGGACAGGCCCAGAGCTCTCGCTCCAATCCCCAGCAGAAGCTGTGGCCTCTAGTGGGTACTCAAATATTTGTTGAACGGGTGAATGAATGAACACATAGCCATTGTCTCAGATACACTTGTGGAAACGTCCACTTTAGGGTAGTCATGGGCTTTTCAGTTCAGTTCCTACCAGCCGGCACTTATGGAGAAACTTCCGTGTGGCAGGAACTGCTCCTGCCTCCGTGGCTGCAGAAAAAAATCTTTTCCCTTGATAGTTTTCACTAGACAGAATGGTGGAGGTTGCAATTTAGCAGCCTGAAACAGAAGCCGGCGGGTGGGGGGGTGGGGAGGGTGGGGCGGGGGAGAGAGAAGGGAGCAAAGAGCAAGGGGTTAAGGGTAAAGAGTAAGAGTTTCGGGGTCAGGAAGGAGTTCAGCAAGTGTATCGCCTGACATTTTTTTTTCTCGGTGCAAAAATAGCGAGTTCTGCTTTTTTGGAACGGGGCTCGCTGAGTCAGGGGTTCAAAGAGAACAGCATGGGGATGGGAGTGGCAGATGTCATCCGCGGCAGATGGTGATGCTCTGGAGGCCGACTGTGGCCTTGAAGATGCTTCCCTCCACCCACTCTGGCCCAGGAATCAAGGTCAGGGGCAGACAACCAAGTTCAGTTCCCGGCGGTCCCGATCCCAGCCTCTCCAACCAGGCCGGCCCTTCCCGACAACATCACCCGTGTTCCACGCTTGGACTCCACACCGGACTCAGCGGGAGTCCCAGAGGCCAAGGGTGTGAGAAGACTCGACCCCGCATCTGTTATTAAGCACTATTTCCATTCTCTTGGCCGTGCTTCCTTCTCAGCCCTGAAGACACACATGACCGATCTGCCGGCCCTTTGTTCAGCTTCACAAAAGAAGGGGATGATTATTAAAAGAACAGATTTTGCATTCCATATTTACCCCAGATGACATTGCCTTGATCCCTAAAATAACTCCAGATCTCCTGGGTGGAACTGGCTCGTTCCTTTTCATCTTGCTGTTTTGCAACTGTTTACGGAGCCCATCACCATAGTGATATTATCAGAGCAGGTCAAATGAAACTCCAAACCCTTGGGTGGTTATTGGTTTTTCCTTTGTACCTCGGAACATGACTTTTTCACCCCAAACCAGCTCTTTCGTTTCTTACAAGCACGTACACCCTCGGCCCCAAGTCAGCAGCAGCCCCTTCTGACTGATTCCCAGCAGTTAAAATCACAGAGGTGGTCCATGCTGGGACAAGACGTGGAAGTCCTTGAACTGAGTTTCCAAACTGGAAACCGTATTTACCAGAAATCTCCTTTCCTGCGGATAAAACTTGGGTCAAAGTGTCAGGGTGTTGAAAGAGGCACTAAATAAAAAGAGTCTGAAGGATCTTCAGCATTTGGTCCAAGGAACATGGCTACAGAGTTCAACAAATAAACACAGCTGGCGTGGGGCAAGCCCTTAGCAAACACTTATCTTCTTGATTATTTTTTTTTGTAATCATCATCTTGGACAAAAGCCTTTATGATAGCGTTCTTACACGCTGCTGGTGGGGTTGCGAATTGGTGTGATTTTCCTAATCGAGAACTTGGCAACGGGTAGGAAATACCTTGACAGTGTGCCCTTCCTTTGATGCTAACTTCTACTTGTGGGTTCTGAGGAAATAATTAGGGATGTGACCTGAGGAATGCATTCAGAGATGTTCATTGCTAATAATGGTGAAAAATTGGAAATAACCTAACGGTACAACATGAGGGAGTTGCTTTAAAAAAAAAAAAAATCGTGGTCTAGGGGCGCCTGGGTGGCTCAGTCGGTTAAGCATCTGACTTCAGCTCAGGACATGATCTTACGGCTCATGGGTTCCAGCCCCACATCAGGCTCGCTGCTGTCAGTGCACAGCTTGCTTTGGATCCTCTGTCCCCCCACCTCTCTCTGTCCCTCCCCTGCTCAGACACTCTCTCAAAAAATAAACGCTTAAAAAAAAAAAATGAAAAAAATCATGATCTATCCATACAATGGATACTAAGGCACCACTAAAAATTATGCCATAGGAGAATCTTTAATAACGTGTGAAATATTAATTATATTAATTAATTAATATCAATTAATTAATATTATTAATTAATAATATTAATAAAGATAATATTAATAATATGGGGAAATGCAGGTTATAAAAATTGATCCCATTTTTGTAAAATATTTATATATGTGCAACAGAGAAAAAAAAGATTAGAAGGACAGTTTCTTTTTTTGTTTTGTTTTCTTTCTTTATTTATTTTGACAGAGTGTGAGCAGGGGAGGGACAGAGAGTCCCAAGCAGGCTCCATGCAAGAAGCCCAACATGGGGCTTGAACTCACAAACCATGAGGTCATGACCAGAGCTGCCACCAAGAACCAGATGTTTTTCTTTTCTTTCTTTAATTTTTGTTTAATGTTTATTTATTTTTGAGACAGAGAGAGACAGAGCATGAGCAGGGGAGGGGCAGAGAGAGAGGGAGACACAGAATCTGAAACAGGCTCCAGGTTCTGAGCTGTCAGCACACAGCCCGATGCAGGGCTCGAACCCATGAACTCCGAGATCATGACCTAAGCCGAAGTTGGAGGCTTAACCCACTGAGCCACCCGGGCGCCCCAGCAAGAGCCAGATGTTTAAACGACTGAGCCACCCACACACCCTGGAAGGATAGGTTCTAAAAAGACGGCAGGGATTGCTTCTTGAGTATTTTTTTTGATGCTTTTATCTATAATTTTTCCAAAATGAGCAGGTATTTCTGTAGCCAGATGCTTAAAATACCATTTTAAAAATTTGGAGGGGAGCTCCTGGGTGGTTCATTCAGTTAAGCATCTGCCTCTTGATTTTGGCTCATGTCGTGATCTCACAGTTGGTGGGACTGAGCTCCGTGTCATGCTCTGTGCTGACAGAACAGATTCTCGGTCTTCCTTTCTCTGCCCCTCCCCTGCACGTGTGCACCTGCGTGCATACACACGCTCTCTCTCAAGATAAATAAACAATAAATAAATAAATAAATAAAAATATTTAAAATGATTTTAAGTAATCTCTACACCCAATGTGGGGCTCCAACTCACAACCCCAAGATAAAAGCTGCACGCTCCGCTGACTGAGCCAGCCAAGGTGCTCCTTAAAATGCTATTTTTAAGAATAATAAGCTGCCATGCTTTTTTAAATCATCCAACTTCGGCTCGGGCCATGATCTAGCAGCTCGTGAGTTCAAACCCCACATTGGGCTTGGGCTCGGGCTCGCTGCCGTCAGCACAGAGCCTGCTTCAGATCCTCTGCCCCCTCTCTGCTCCTCCCCCTCTTTCACACTCTCAAAAATAAACATTAAAAAATCCTCCCTCTGATCATCCTACTGGGCAGAAACAGAGTCTTATTCCTGGAGCCTCCTTATATAAAGCTCATGGGATAGGAAGTGCTCAATGGTGTCCTATTGTGGTTGGAACAATGAGTTCATCGTCTGGTCAGGGGACCCATAAATACTTAGCAATCATGGGTTTTCTGCCTACTTGGAGTTTAAGGTCACAGATATACAAGGCTGACATAACTAGGCATAAAACACAGGGACACCGTGATAAGACCGGCAAATGTATTCACAAAATACCAAGACTCATTTGATGTTTGGTGGGAACAGTGGAGAGAGATTGTTGGGGGGGTGGGGGGTGCATAATGATTAGCATAAACATGAACAGCATCCTATATGCCACCCGTTGATTGCTTATTTAAATCTCACAACAACTGTATGTGGTAGGTATCACACCCCCATTTTATAGATGTGGAAACCAGGAGATAGGGGCTTTATCGCCTGCTCTTTCAACATTGCAGGGGGAAAGAAGATGCACATATTCAGCAGAGAGCCCAGTTTATGATTGGGATGGTGGAGGCAGAAAGGAAGAAGTGGACGGTGAAGGAAGACAGCTATATTTCTGGCATGGTCCCCAGAGTCTTTACCAGACTGGTGAACATTTGGGTTGCTGGCTAGAGAAACAGATAATAATTTTAATCACCCACGTTTCAGCCCTTGGGGATGATGTTGATATGAAAATGAGGATTCCATTATCTATTCAAATGTTCATATATACTCAACCTCACTGGCTTGTGGGGAAGCGGTGGAGGCTCTATAGTAACACAGAGCACAGATGGGGCACCTGGGTGTCTCAGTCGGTTAAATGTCCAATTCTTGATTTCGGTTCAAGTCATGATCCCAGGATCATGGGATCGAACCCTGTGCTGGGCTCCGCACTGACAGGGCAGATTCCGCTTGGGATTCTCTCTCTCTCCCTCTCTCTGCCCCTCCCCTGCTCGAGCGCTCTCTCTCCATCTCTCTCTCTCTCTCTCTCTCTCTCTCTCAAAACAAATAAACTTAAAAAAAAATACATAGCACAAATGTGCCAGAGAGTAAATTATGCAGAGCCCTACAGCCTATCCTCGTGATGATCATCACTCGAAACATCTAAACACCTCCGTTTTTGGGTAATGTGGAAGAATGAGAAAAGCATAGGTTTGGGGTCAGACAGACCTCCGTTCAAACCCCGGCTCACCATCCATGTAGCTGTGTGACCTTTGTCCCGTCTCACCAACTCTATCTTGAGATACCTATGGAACCTTCACACTGGTATGGAAATCCTGCTTAAATTGGTGGCCCCAAACATTACCCGCTATATTGGAAGCTATCATGGGAAGCTCTTGAGACTTGTGTTGGTCAGGATAACGCTAGCTGCCGAAACAAACAACCTCCAGTTCTCAGTGACTTACGACCATACAGGTTTATTTTCTCCCTGAGACAATGGGACTGTGAACTGTCCTGGGAGGGGATTCAGGCTTCTTCCATCGTGGAGTCTTCTCTTGCTTCCTCTGCATTCGGCTGGCTGATGACCAGAGAGAGAGAGAGAGAGAGAGAGAGAGAGAGAGAGAATGGGGCAGGTTACAAGTGGCCTTTTGTGGCCATGCCTGGAGGTGGCTCATGTTACTTGCTCCCACATTCCATTGGATGAAACCAGTTTCATGACCACAACCTACCTCGAAGGAGGCTGGGAAATGCAGACGATGTTTGCATCCGGGAAGAGGAAGTGGAACAGGTGACCTGCCTGTGCTACGTACCTACAGCAGTCATAGCTAGTGTGGAGCAAAGAATGAAAAGTCATCCAGATGAAGCCAACAGAACTACAATGGCAGTTGTCCGGGGAGTGGCGCCTAACAGAGAAGTCTGGCAATTGGAGTTTGCTTGATACGGATAGGTTTTACATGGGGTCAGACCTCATAGGATCTGAAATCAAGTATGTCTGTTCCTGCCTGGCTGTTTCAAGCTGTCAAACCAGTGAGCACCAGTGAGGGTTAGAAATGAGCTCCATCCCTACCGTCATCACTCTGGGCCTCTGTGCTGAATCAACCTGACCCATCATGCCCTCTGCTTTTCTCCTTTGCATGCTGTCCCCCACCTGCCTACCTTCAGACTTGGTGATTCATTTTCCCTATGTACAGTCACTTTACCTGCTGGGCCAGATATTTGCAGTCACTTTTCTGCCTTTGACCTCTGCTTTTCTTTTCGGCCAGAATCTGGAGTCTTTCTGACCATAATGACATCAATTGCCTTCAATAAATAGGTCGTTGGGTCTAGCCTGGTCCTGGGAGTTAACAATCTAAATCAAGGACCTCTTATGCTATGCACTCCATTGGTTCCCTTGACTAAAAAATAAAGCTAATGTTTATGTTTATTTATTTGGAAGGATTGGAGCTTATGTAGTGAAGAGAATGCCATTTTCTTTCAAAAAGATTTTAAGTCCTATGTAAAGTTAAACAATGCTTTACATGGTTCTGAAATCCTTTTCTTAAATGGTATCTTTGGAAAAGCAGGATTGTTTTATTTTAATCAAGTCCAATTTGGGGCGTCTGGCTGGCTCAGTCGCTTAAGCTTCCAACTTGGCCTTGAGTCATGATCTCATAACTTGTGGGTCTGAGCCCCGCATTGGGCTCTGTGCTGACAGCTCAGATCCTGGAGCTGCTTTGGACTCTGTGTCTCCCTCTCTCTGTGCCTCCTCCCCACCCCTGCTCACACTGTCTCTCTCTCAAAAATAAATAAACAATAAAAAATTTAAAAAAATCAAGTCCAATTTATCAGGTTTTTTTTTTTTTTTTTTTTTTGTAGCTAGTGTGTTTTGTATCCTGAGAAACTTCTCCCTGCTCAATGTTGCAAAGATTTTCACTCATGTTGTCTTCCAGGAGCTTGAGTTTTAGCTTTTTTTAAAAAAGATTTTATTTTTAAGTAATCTCTACAGCCAACGTGGGGCTTGAACTCATGACCCCAAGATCAAGAGTCACATGCTCCTCCAACTGAACCAACCAGGTGCCCCAGGTCTGTGATGCAGTTGAGTTCATGTTTACGCATGGAATGACGTAGGAGTCAAGATTCACTGTTTTCTACATGGATCTTCAGTTGTTCTGGTACCATTTGTTGCAAACACTTTTCTTCCCCCACTGAAATACATTGGTATCTTTGTCAAAAATTATTTGGATGTATATGTGTGGGTCTAATTTTGGACTACTCTGTTTCATTGATCTGTGCGTCTCTTCTGCCAATGACACACTGTTTTTATTTCTACAGCTTTGCAGTAGGTCTTGAAATCAGGTAGCAGGCGCGTCCTCTTACTTTTATTTTCCTCCCTTAAGAGCCTCACTCCAGGTCTTTGCATTTCCAGATACATTTTATTATAAAAAAAAATTTTAAGTTGTATTTATTTATTTTGCGAGAGACAGAGCACCAGCAGGGGAGGGACAGACAGAGAGGGAGAGAGAGAGATTCCCAAGCAGGCTCCACACTGTCAGCAGGTTTGGGCTCGAAACCACAAACCGTGAGCTCATGACCTGAGCCGACTGAGCTACCCAAGTGCCCCTCCATGTACATTTTAAAACCGGCTTGTCAATTTCTAGAAGGAAAAAAAAACTTGCTGGGATGTTTAATTAGATTGCACTGAATCTATAGATTGTCAGAATGAATATCTGAACAATCCTGAGTCTTCCAACCCATGAATAGGGGACATCTATTTATTGAGCAATGTTTTCTAGTTTTCAGGGTACACAGGACTTGTATATCTTTCATTAAATGTATCCCTAAGTAATTTTTAAAAAATTTTTAATGTTTATTTTTGAGAGAGAGAAAGAGAGAAAGTCAGTGAGTGTGAGCAGGGGAGGGGCAGAGAGAGAGGGAAAGAGCAAATCCGAAGCAGACTCCAGGCTCCAAGTCCGTCAGCACAGAGCCTGACGCAGGGCTCGAACCCATGGACCGTGAGATCATGACCTGAGCCAAAGTTGGATGCTTAACCGACTGAGCCACCCGGGCGCCCCATCCCTAAGTATTTTTTTGTGTGTTTTTCCTTGCTTGTTTGTTTAAGTAATTTCTATGCCCAACATGGGGCTAGAACTCATGACCCTGAGATCAAGAGTCATATGCTCTACTGACTGCGCCAGCCAGGCGCCCTCATAAGTGGTATATAAAAAAAAAATTTTTTTAACGTTTATTTTCTCGAGACAGAGAGACAGAACATGAACGGGGGAGGATCAGAGAGACAGGGAGACACAGAATCTGAAACAGGCTCCAGGCTCTGAGCTGTCAGCACAGAGCCTGACGCAGGGCTCGAACACACGGACCGCGAGATCATGACCTGAGCCGAAGTCGGACGCTTAATCGACTGAGCCACCCAGGCGCCCCTCATAAATGGCATTTTTAAATATTTGATTTTCAGTGGGTTGTTGTTCTGATTTATTATTGCACCGTTTCACTAGACTGGTCCCTAAGTCCCGCCCCTATACCAGCTCCTACGTCCGTTCTGCATCTGGTCTAGTTTCATTTGCAACATTGCAATGTCTGATTGGAACGCGGGATGAGTGCTTTGGAGGAGCTGAGGTTTGCATCCCGGACGACTGTGCTTGGAGGTTCTCTGGCTCATCTTTTGACAGGCTTCATTCACAGGGCACCATATCCCAGGTACTATGCTAATTATTAATGAGAGGACTTGGAGTTTCTGTCTCAAGGAGCCCTGAAAGCAGAGGGGACAAATTGCAAGTGAAAAGGTGTGCAAAACACAGGGTTTCCCGGAGAACCCAGAACAGGAGGGTTCCCAAACTCAGCTTCTGAGGGGACTGTCAGAAAAAAACTACATGGCAGAGGCAGGGTCAGCCTCAGACACATTGTAGAGGCCCATCCCAAGCCTGGTGGGTGGCTGGCTGGCCAGCTTAATAAACCAAACATGAATTCTCCCAAGTATGCGTGTAAAAACTCCAACAGCTGGCCCACATGTGAGAGGCCTTTCTGTAACTCTGAGCAAGACCCCACAGATGGTCAGGATACACATAGTTCTGGTCTAGCAGAAGGCAGCTGTGAGTTCTCCAGGTACCCCCTAGGAGAGCAAAAACAAAAGCCCTGAGATGATGGTGTCTAACCTCGGACTAAGAGGTCCTCTTGGCACTGACTTTGGGGATATATTAAAAAGAAGTGGATTGCAGGTGGCCTGTTTACTTCCCTGCTTCTTGCCACGTGTTCTTGCAAGATGCTAAGGGGTGGAAAAAGTTGATCTAAGCTGTCTAGCCAAGGCTCCTCTTCTACTAACCACACAGTGTCCCGTCTTCCAAGGAAATCAGGCTGTTGTTTTGCCGGTACTCAGTCCTGCGTAGGGGTTCTATGATACAAATTTCTGAGACCCAAAACGTGCCTGTTTCATTGCTTTGCATGAGTTTACCCAGAATGCATGGCTGTAATAACCATCTTTTTTTTTTTTTTTTTTTTCTATTCTCCAGCATCCCTTTCTCCTTCCTTTGGTCACAGTACTCCAATTTCCTCCCATCACCAAGGAAACGCCCCGCCCATGATCACATCCCCATTCCTGCCAGCTTCAGGGGTGGGCTCATGACTGAAGCCAGCTGGTCACCGAAGCTAGGAGCGTGGTTGAGATGGTCTAAGGAGAGGGCACAATTTAAGAGAAGAGCCTACTATTGAGCCACAAGGGACCCCATCGTTTAATGGTTGTGTAGAAGAGACACAGTCTGCAAAGAACACAGAGAAGGAGCAGTCACAGAGGTAGGATTAAGACCGGGAGAGTCACACGGTGTCCTGGAAGCCAATGGGAGAAGGTGCTTCAAGGAGAAAGTGCCCAATAGTGTCAAATGCGACCAGAGTCGAAGGAGGTGAGGATTGAGCAAAGCCCATGTGTTTTCGACATGGATGTATGGGCAACCTTGGGGTCATTTCTATGGAGGAGTGATGGCATAGGATAGGAAGTTAGGAAGTCAGAGGACAGCCTGACAATTCTGTAGCTGTGGAAGACGGGAGATAGGCAGTAGGCTGGTGTAGGGGTGGCTTTCATGTAGACCTTTTTTTCTTTTTAAACGTGAGATGGAAAGTACTTAGGGATGCTTAAAAGCACAGCAAAAGCATCTAGTTGAGAGGGAGTAGTTGAACAGTCTGGGAAGAGACATCATAATTGAAGTGTAAGGTTCCTGTGAGCAGAGAATCCCCAAGAGGGAATATCGTTTATAGCATTTCCCAAACTTACTTGATGGACCAACTCCCTTCACGCAGAGTTTATTTTGATTAGCGTTCTGCAGAAAGTGCTGTGGCCCAACTTAGGTTAATGGTCCATTCCCAAACCCATTAGTATGGCCAAGGCCATACTTTGTCTTCAGGCAATCAGGATCCTCTCCTCTGGAGCTGGGGGTGGCCTCAATTCTCCCCAAACTAAAGGTCTGAGCATGAGAAAGGCTTGAGTCGTAGAAAAGAGAGGATGCCCCAGAAGTGACCTCTGAACCAGCTGAACGATGGGGAAGATGACATTACCAGGTGGTGTTCCTTCCTTCTGATACTTTGGTAACAAGACCCCTAAATCCCACTGAAACTGTAGTATATGGAATTAGAATGTTCAAGGAATATGATTGAAACCCCTTGCCTATAGAATTCAGTATAGAGAGAGGTTAAAAGCTGGCTAATCCTAGTGTTCTCTTGTATCTCCAAAGACACAGTAAAACATCTAAAACCACTGTTAGTAATCCAAGAAGATCCCCAATTCAGAAAGCAGGCCTGTTAAATCAAAGGGGATTTAGGAGCTAAGCAAGCCCCAGTCCCCTGAGATGGTGTGCCTTTATTAACCCACTATTTCCAGCTGTGGGGACTTAATGAAAAGGAGAAGCCACGTTGGGCAAGCTTCTGGGTAATTCCTGCTCTACTGTGTCCCGTGTTGGCTGATAAGCATCGCAAAAGATTCGACGTGCTGTGGAAGGCTGTTTCTCTGAGGTCAAGATGGCTTTTTCTTTCCTCGGCTGACAGTACAATTTGGCTCGGGGGTTTCCTCCCACCCTGCCTCCACTCCACTTATGGGCCCCTACTATGTGTAAATTGCCTTGCTATGTGCTATGTGTCGTAGCATCACCTTTTGGCACTGACAAAACACTTTATTACACATGATCTCAATTTAGTGATGCTCGGGACAGACGCTGAGTCATAAAGAGTCACGATAGACTCGTCCATGCGTTGTCTGTGTGACCTTAGGCAAGACATTTCTTTAAAAAAAGTGTTTTTTTTTAAATTTTTATTTATTCTTGGGAGAGAGAGAGAGCACAAGCAGGGGGGTGCAGAGAGAGAGAGACAGAATCTGAAGCGGCTCCAGGCTCTGAGCTGTCAGCACAGAGCCCGACGCAGGGGCTCAAACTCAGGAACTGTGAGAGCATGACCTGAGTCAAAGCTGGGTACTTAACTGACTGAGCCACCCAGGCGCCCCTATGCAAGCCATCTCTAAGGCTCAGCTTCATTTTTCATAAAATGGTCAAAATAGAAGTTCCTAGCTCAAAGGATTGTTAGGAGGAATTAGGGAGGTAATGCATGGGAAGAGTGTAGCATGTAGTAAGCACTCATTTAAAAGTAGCCGCACTGGGGCGCCTGGGTGGCGCAGTCGGTTAGGCGTCCGACTTCAGCCAGGTCACGATCTCGCGGTCCGTGAGTTCGAGCCCCGCGTCGGGCTCTGGGCTGATGGCTCAGAGCCTGGAGCCTGTTTCCGATTCTGTGTCTCCCTCTCTCTCTGCTCCTCCCCTGTTCATGCTCTGTCTCTCTCTGTCCCAAAAATAAATAAATGTTGAAAAAAAAAAAAAAAAATTAAAAAAAAAAAAAAAAAAAATAAAAGTAGCCGCACTGGGGCGCCTGGGTGGCGCGGTCTGTTAAGCGTCCGACTTCAGCCAGGTCACGATCTCGCGGTCCGTGAGTTCGAGTCCTGCGTCGGGCTCTGGGCTGATGGCTCAGAACCTGGAGCCTGTTTCCGATTCTGTGTCTCCCTCTCTCTCTGCCCCTCCCCCGTTCATGCTCTGTCTCTCTCTGTCCCAAAAATAAATAAACGTTGAAAAAAAAAATTAAAAAAAAAAAAAATAAAAGTAGCCGTACTTTGGGACACCTGGGTGGCTCAGTCAGTTAAGCAGCCGACTTCGGCTCAGGTCACGATCTTGCGGTTTGTGGGTTCGGGCCCCGTGTCTGGCTCTGTGCTGACAGCTCGGAGCCTGGAGCCTGCTTCATATTCTGTGTCTCCTTCTCTCTCTGCCCCTCCCCGGCTTGTGCTCTGTGTCTCAAAAAGTAAAGAAACATTAAAAACAGAATTTAAAAAAAAAAGTAGCCATACTCTATTGGTCGATCTTGGTCCACTCGTTCACACAAGAATCACTCCTATGATGTGGCTACTACTATCTCACTTCATAGACCTCCATTGAACACCTGTTACGTTCTAGATACTGAACACCCAGAGCAACCAAAAGAGTATGTAGATACAGACAAGGAGGCGTCAAAGGGAACTCAGAGGAAGCCAGAGCACCGAGAGGGGTGCATCAAGGAGAGTGACCGATGCAGCAAACACCATGAGGTCAGCTGTAAGATGAGACCCCGAAGCGACCACTGGCTTCTACGACATGGTTTCCAGGCCGACGGGTGGAGGCAGAAGCTAACCCCAGACTGATCTGAGAAATTGGAGTTGATGTGGGAACAGCCATTGCAGAGAACTCACAAGGTGTTGGGGTGAAGGGGAGCAAACAAATGGGGAGGTGGCTATAAAGAGATGTGGGATCAAGATTTGTGTTGTTGAAACTTCTCATGATACGAGATATTAGGGCATGTTATTTTGTGCAGGTGGGAATGATCCAGTATGGAGGGAGAAACTGAGGATTAAGGAAAGAGGAATCCGGGGTAGGAGTGGAGATGTCAGCTTCGATGGGTACACAAACCCTTCATTCAAAAGCCAGAAGGCAGAGAACGTGGCTAAGATGCAGAGTTGTTGGTAGACCAGAAGGTTCTGATTCATACTGCTATGTCTGTGAAGTATGAGGCAAGCCCGTCGCTTAGAGTGAAGGATGAAAAGGGGACCGAGGGTCAAGGCTGATAGATCATCCTCGCAGAGTAGCAAGGGGGACAGAATATGGCAGAGGTAGCAATCCTGCTAGCCAGGATTGAGGGCTCATTTGAAATTTGTGGACATCAATCCGGAGTGACACCAGTCACTTTCAATTTGCCAGCAACGTTCCGACGTTCTGAGGCAGGCAGAGTGTTGGGGAATAGCCAGGCTTAACAAGGTTGGTGCCAGTTAGAAGAAAAGAGAGAGGCAAGGGCTTACTGGTTTTTGCAAGGAAGTGAGTGTAGCGTTCATTACTAAGCTGGGCGAGGAGGGAGGTGAGCGTGAACGGGAAGACAAATGCAAAGACCTGGCAGGGTCGAAGGTTTGCAGGGCTTGATGAGGTTGAAATAATGCTTGCATGTGATACTATAGTAATGAGGTTAAAGTCGGATATGAGATATTTGCAATTGTGTGTTCTGCGACTGTGCAATTATGGGCGGGAGCAGGTTCAAGGTAAGACTGTGGGAGCGGGTACTTAAGGCAGAGGGAAGGAAAAACTCATTGGTAAGGAAGAAATCCTTGAGGAGTCAGTAAGATTTCTGATGGATTATGCTTACGGATGCTGAAGTCATAAAGGTACAAGAGGGGAGGAGGTTAGTTCCTGAGGGCAAAAAAAGGAGAGGTGGCCGTTGGAAAATATGACAGCATGAACTTCAAGGGGGGTTGGGTTTTTGAAAGAGGAGGGGGGGGAGAAAGAGTTCTAAAAATATTTATGGTGTTTGTTGCTGCTAACCCGCAGCCCCTGGCAGGCTGCCATGCTTAATGCCCATGGCCCCATGGTCATGGCAATGGTTGACGGGTCAGGGGTAGGATCCAACGTGTGGGGACTCAATCTGGGATCAGCCGGGGATCTATCCCACAAGCTGCCATCATTAAGACATGAGATGGGGCCATTGGATTCTGTCGGGATTTGAACTATGAAACAGAAAGATACTTTGCCAGGTGATAGAGCAAGCTGACGCAGCGAATGAAGGAGGAACAAAGACCACCAGGATAGACCCCAAGCAGGCTGAAATGTTGCGGGAATAGTGGTATAAGCAAGCTGAGGGTGCAGGACCGTAAAGAATGTAGCAGATGTATCCAAAGAAGCGAAAACAGAGCTGCATGAGAGAGACCGAGGGGGCTGTCCCCCGAGCCTCTTGTCCGACGTGACCTTTTTTTTTTTTTTAAATTTTTCCCCTAACGTTTATTTATTAGAGACAGAGAGACACAGAGCATGAGCAGGGGAGGGGCCGAGAGACGGACAGACACAGAATCAAAAGCAGGCTCCAGGCTCTGAGCCGTCAGCACAGAGCCCGACACGGGCCCGAATTCATGAACCGTGAGATCATGACCTGAGCCAGAGTCGGGCGCTTAACCAACGGAGCCACCCAGGCGCCCGTGTTTATTTATTTTTGAGAGAGAGAGAGAGCACGCAGGGGAGGGGCAGAGAGAGGGGAACAGAGGATCCAAAGCAGGCTCCGTGCTGACAGCACACAGCCCGATGCAGGGCACGAACTCAGAAACCGCGAGATCGTGACCCGAGCGGAAGTCGGATGCTCAACCGACTGAGCCACCTAGGTGCCCCAGATGTGACTTAACTTCGTGAGCAGCGAAGCAACAGGATCAGACTTAGGGTTACGGATGTGGGCTCTGGTCCCAGACTGCCTGGCTTTGAACTCATTAGCTATGTGATCTGGAGCAAGTTTCTTAACCTCTGTGTGCTTTAGCTCTCTCATCTGTGAAATGGGAATAATAAGCACTGACCTCACAGGGTTGTATGAGGATTAAATGAGAAAATACAGGTAATGCATTTGGAACAGCAAGGTTCCCTGTCAGTCTTATTTTTGAACAGTAAACAGTTCAAGTGTTATTCTATCATAAACCTTTCACTCATACTCTTATCCCCTGCCTTTAAGAAGGGACAGCACCTGGAGTGCCTGGGTGGCTCAGTCGGTTCAGCGTCTGACTTCAGCTCAGCTGATGAGCTCGTGGCTCGTGAGTTCGAGCCCCGCGTCCAGCTCTGTGCTGACAGTTCAGAGCCTAGAGCCTGCTTTGGATTGTGTGTCTCCCCCTCTCTCTCTGCCCCTCCTCAACTCACACCCTGTCTTTCTCTGTCTCTCTCAAGAATAAAAATAAAAAAAAGGACATCACCTTCTCTTCGTCCTCTTGCTACCCTCCCAGGTCACTCCTTCTCAGTCTCCTTGCTGGTTCCTCTTTATCTTCTTGACCTCTTCTCCTCTACATTCACTTCTTAAGTGAACTCACCTGGATGTCTAGGGCCCTTCAGTACCTAAAAATATCATTTCTTAGCTAATAGTTCTCATACCAACTCTAACTTCTTCCCCAACTCCAGACTTCCACATCCAATCACTTGACGTTTGCATTCAGAGCTCCAACGGGCATCTCAGACATAACTTGCCCCAAACTGACTCTTACCCTCCCCCCACAAAAAAGAAAAAAATAACCACCCAAAATCAAAACAAACGCCTGCTCCTCCTCTCATCTTCCACAGATCAATAAATGGCTAACCCTTCCAGTGTTGATCAAGCTAAAAATCTTAGCATCATTCCTGACTCCTTTCTTCTTCCTGTGCCCACCGCCAGGCCATCAGCAAACATCCAGAAAGGGGTCTTCCCTTGCTGCGTCCACTGTGTCCCCAGGGTAGTAGGCACCTTCGTCTCTCTGCTGTGTGACTTTCAGTTTACCTCTTCGGGCCTCTGTTTTGAGGATGAAGTGAATTATTATTTGTAAAGTGCCTAACGGTGTTCATCACGTAGGAAACCCCATTTAAGTGCTTTTTAAATAAATAAAACATGCCTTAAATAGCTTTCTACCGGCCCTAGCCCCCTACAGTCCATTCAGAACACAGCAACCTCCTGATCTGCTCAAGCCTAGGCCTGATCGTGTCACTGCTTGGTGTCCCTCCGACCTCAGCTTCCAGGGCTCTCCCCCTAGATAAACTGGGCCGCCCAGTCCATGGGCCTCCTTGGTCCATGAACACACCAGAGACTGTCCCCTTTGGGTCTGTGCCCTATCTGGTTCTTGTGCCTCCCTGTGATCAAATGTTACTTTCTAAATTAGCCCTCCCCTTGCCCCACTTGGCTAATCTGCCTGCCTATTCCCTCGCCCTGAGTGTTCTCCACCTCAAATCACCACCTGACACGATGTTTACTTACCAGGTGATTGTCTTTCCTCCAAGGGTCCACCTCTATCACGTCATGGACTGGGACTGTCAAATTCATTACTCTATCCTTAGAGCCTAGAACAGTGCTTAGTATACAGTAGGTGCTCAATAAATGCTTACCAACTGAAAAAATTCTTAAGTCCCTCTCTCTTTGAATTCCCGTAACACAGGCCTTAATCACTTACTTGTATTGATTTTGATGCCAGTGGCAGCTTTTATTTGACTCTGAGCTCCCTGAGGATGGGGGCCTAGGACATGGCCTGACCTGTGGTAACAATTCCCGCCATTTGTGCAACACTAACCAGTTACAATCCTGTCGCAGCTGACCTGATTTGATTCTCACAAAATAGAGTGAGCAAGCCAGGGAGGGCAGGTATTATCAGCACGGCCAGAATCCTAGTTCTGCTTTCTAGACCAAGCTCAACAGATAGTTGAATGGAGCGAGTCAGAGAGAAAAAAGGAAAAGGAAAAAAAAAAACTTTCTGAGTCACTCTGTGGAGTGAGGCAACCCCACTGGGCGACTGGGCTGGTTCTCTGTAGCACATTTAAAAACACTCGTAAACGCCTAACATTTCCTGAGTCCAGTTTTCTAATCTCTACCTGCGGGGTCCTCACAGCTACCTGCGGCAGGTAGCTCTGAGGGCATCTTCACGTCGAGTGCAACTCTCTTTCGGTGCCCCCAACAGGGCCTGGTATACAGTGGGCGCCCAATGAATGGCGTGGCCTAGGGCTCCTTTTTTTTTTTTTTTTTTTAAGAGATTCGGCTCAGGTGCAGCGACTTGATCCAGGTCCCCACGTAGCAAGTGGCGGCGCTGCGATCACACCTCGGGATCGCTCGGACGCTCTCCCCGGGACCGACCGGCCCGCCGCAACACCAGTTCCGGGTCCGCGCGGGAGACAGCGGGTGCACCGGGAGGGGAGGGCAGGGCCTGACCCCTCCCAGTCCCAGGGCCCCCTCGTCCCCGCCCCGGAGGCCCGCGCGCACAGTCGCTCCGCCACCCCCGCCTCGGTAGCCACCGGGTGCGACTTAGGGCGTGGGTGCGGGCGGAAACCCCCTGCCGGCCCCCCGGCCGGGCCCCGGCTCCTCGGACGGACCCGCCCACCCCGCCAGCCGCCGCGCCCAGCTCCGCCCCGCTCGCAGGCCCCGCCCCTCACTTCCCCCTTCGGCGCTCCTCCCCCCCGCGCCGCGCTCCATACTTGGCGATCGCCGCGGCCCTGCGCGCTCATTGGCCGAGAGCCGGCTGCGTGGGGGCGGGCCCGGGCCCGGCCGGGGCGGGGAAGGAAGGTGGCGGCGGCCCGGCGCGGGGGGAGGGGGCCGCTGACCCGGATGTTCACTCCTGGGCACCCGGGGAAGTGGAAGCGCCGGGCCCTGCTGCGGGGGGGAGAGCCACAGACGCCGGGACCGGGACCGCAGCCGCCGCCGCCACCATGGTAAAGGCCCGACGTCACCCTCTCCCAGGCCCGGGGGCCCCGCCGGAGCTCGTGTCCCCCTGCCTCCGCCGTCCTCCCCCACCCCCCGGCCCGAGAAGGGTGGGTCCCCCGGGTGGGGGAGGGGCGGGGTCTGGGACCCAGGTAGACACCATCGCTGCCGGCTCGGGAGGGGGCTGCCGGCCCGGGCGGCGGGGCTGGGCAGCGACCCTGCCTCCCTCTCCCAGCCCCCGCCCTTGGCTCAAGCTGGAGTCCCACTCTCCGCCTCTCGGTCTGGCTAGTCTCCCCCGCAGCCCAGGTTAGACCCTCCTGGACCCGTGGTCCAGGCCAGGCACCCCCTCCGGTGACCCAGGCGTGGTCCCCCTTGCCCCTGCCCACGGCCCGGGCTGGATCCTCTTCCCCCGTTCCTGCGGCCAGGGTAGGCCTTCGTTTCTCCCTCCCGTGGCCCAGGCTGGGCTCCCCTCCCTGTGGTCCGGGCTAGGCCTCCGTCTCCCTCCGACTCTTCTCCGTGGTTTCGGTCTGGGCCCCCGTCAACGCCTCCTCCAGTGGTCCCAGCCTAGATTTCTTTCCCCGCTCCTCCAAGGCTTCAGCCTGAGCCTTCTCTTCCCTCCTTGGCCTTAGTCTGGACCTCTCCCTCCTCCGTCCGTGGCCCCCGCCTGGACGTTAACACCCCCCTCCCATCCTCTTCCCCAGACTTCTCACCGCCCTTAGCGTAGCTTCCGTCAGCCCCCCTCTGTCCTGGCCTTTACCCTCTCTCCAGGGCCCTGCTCCCTGCCCCCGACCCAGGTGGTCCCTCCCCTCTACCCATGGCGAACCTGCTTTGCCGCCTCTGGAGCTCTCCAGCCCGGGGGAGGGTGGTGGTCCCGAGGCTGTGACTTCTCAGGCGGAGGGTTGCCCCCTTCTGGGGAGGCCGCCTGGACCGAGCGAGGGAAGGGCGGGCACCTGTGTGCCCGGAAGGCAGGAAGGCAGCGCCGCACTCTGCGGGGCCCCTTCCGCGGCCGCGGCCGCTGCCCCCGTGCGGTGCTTGTGGGGCGTCGTGCCGGGGCCTGAGTGGGAGCAGAGGGATGAGGACGGGGGGAGTCTCCGGGGCAGGAATGAACGCACAATCGCCCTTGTGAGGCTGCGGCCCCTGGGGGGGACCAGCAGGCCCCGAGGCCAACAAACGGCCCGGACACGATGCAGCACAGCAGGCGCAGCCTCCCCTTCCCCCTGAACTGTCAGCTTGTGAGGGTTGGAACTGCTGATTATGGAGGTGCCTCAGATCAGGTGAGCCAGACACCGAGAGAGACAGCTAGCCAGTTCCACTCGTGGTGTTTGTTTTAGTCATGGTGGCAGGTGCCCTGGGTCCTCTGGATGGCCGGAGGTTTCACCTGGGCCAACGCAAGTGAGCCTGCCCTACCTCCACCTTGCAGCCTCCTGCAGGACGGGCTCTCTGCCCAGACTGGAAGGCCAGAGGGCTTCTCTGCCTCAGATGGTCAAGGAACCTTTGGAGATGGGCTGACAGAGCTCAGGCCACCCACCTGCTCCTCCTGCCTAGTGCAGGCAGATGTTTGCGTGTGGACTTTGGGCTTCAGAGTGTTTTGAGGGTCTCAGTTTCTTGTTTCATGAAGAGATGTGGCTGCTGAACCAGGATGACTAATTAAGAGTGGCTGTGTTTTTTTCTTGGTGCCTTCCTGTATATTGATTAAAAATCGCATTTTTAATGCGATTGGACTTCTCTGATGGGTGTTTTGCTGGGAGGCGGCCCCGCCCCGGGCCTGGGTGGGGAAGTGTTCCAGGACAGTGTTGGGTGAGGACTTTAAAAGTGGGGGGAGGTTTAATCAATTTGCTCTTGGGGCAAAAGCAGGGAGGGGAACATGGCCAGGCGGGGCTGCTCACGGCAGCATATCTGGCAGGGAGGGGCATCTTGGCTTAGCCCCAGGTGCCCGATTCTCCAAAGGTAATGGGACAAGGCCCGTAATGACCTAGGAGGAGCAGCACAGCGACATATGATGCTTCTCAGGAGTCCTGTATTTGGGTTTTATTTGGACAGTCTGAAAGAACCGTGGAGGAGCTGGAAGAAAAGGGCTGACCTTTCTTGAGGGCTACTAGGTGCCAGGCACTGTGCTGTGCAGTTCAGCTGTATGAGCTCCTTGAATCCACACGGAGCCCTTTGAGGGAGTTAACTGTTCCCGTCGTACAGGTGAAGAGGCTGCCGCTCGGTCGTGGAGTAACTTACTCCAGGTGTTGCTTAGCCAGTGGAAGCACATCTGTCAGCCTCCGACCTCCGTCCTCCCCACTGTCCCGGGCTGCTGCTGTGCCAGAAGATAGGAAGGACACTGTTTAGAAGACAGAATAGTGGGCTACTCAGCGATGGCAAGGGAGCAGCAGCATTTACTGAGGACTGGTTGTGTTCTGGGTCCTTTGCACCGGAGACCTCACTGAACAGAGCAGTAGTCATTCAGAGGGTGGTACAGGTGGGCTTGGCACGGGCCAGGACAGGAGCTCTTGGAGGGCAGGGGTTTTCCCCTGTGTTTTCCATGGCTGCACCCCTGGGGCCTAGAACAACACCTGGCGCTGAAGGAAATGGCTTTTGGGGTGTGTCTTATGTCCATGAACTCAGCCACTTGGGTTTTTGTACTCATTCTCGGGAGCATGCTGTTTCCCCTAGGCTTCTGAGTAATTTCTGACTGCTGCTTGTCAAGTCAGTCCCTTGCATGAATGCTCTAATAATCCAGACTGGTCAGTCGGGCTGGGACACAAGTGGTGACGTGGGATGTTGGAATAGGTAAATGAGTTAAGACCACCGTGTTTATTTTCGGTAGTGTGTGACAGTCGAGAAAACAAGCTACATCTCAGTTATCAATGGAGGGGAATAGCAGTTCGAGAATCTAAAATGCATTGGACTTTGGAGTAAATGTCATGATTTTTGTTGGCATCGGTTAAGAATGCATAGACAACTTTTCCTTACGTAGCTGTAGCTTCTAAGTCAGGAATGATTGTTCTAACTTAAGAGTTCTGATTCTGGTGCTAGATGGTGGGGCCCCCTCATGAGTTGTCCCTCCAGCTCCCGGATGGTTTTGCCTGACAGGAGCTGATAGGAGAGGCCTGTCACATTGTTGCAAGGTGAAACAATATAGTTGACACTAATGTGTCTTGGCTGGTCTCCTGGTGTAGACGAGAGACAGTTCAGCTCGGACCCCACATGGACACACAGTCCCGTCCGTTTAAACCTAACTGGCCTCTTTGGTGGAATGCTTGAAAAAAATAGCCAACAATCGATAGCTTGAGATGGAGATGATAAATCATAGTTTGAAAGCAGATATTCCTATTTATAACTCGGAAGTCCCATGGAGAGGACGGATGACTGGCAGGCAGCCCGGAGAGATGGTAGCTGGGCAGGTACATAACCTTCCAACTCCCGCTTCCCAGGCTGGGCGATGCTTGCCGTTAGGCAAATACAGCGGTGCCTTAGGGGGTGCCCGAAGCTGTAGGATAGCATTAATTCTCTGTGTATTCAGTGCCTCCTTTATGCAGCGTTCTGTGCCAGGGACGCAGTGATGACCAAGACGAGCGTCCATCGCTCACAGCTTACATTGTTTGGGGGGTTGGGGGGGGGGAGATGCCACTTCTACCTAAAGTTTAAGGGGGAAGAACCTTGACTGATACAGCCGCAAGCCATTTGCGTGAGACACAGCAGGAGATTTAAGAGAAGGTTGGCTTGTGCCAGGCTTCACTCCCAGACCTTTCGGAGTGTGCCTGTTCTTCCCTCTGCCATAACTGTGGAAGTGAATCCTCTCCACGCCAGCACCTCTCCTACCCAGAACTGTAACGCTGTGGTGCCGTGGAAGTCCCGCCCTCCCAACCTGGGGAGCGGCCACTGATGGAGAATCTACTGTGATGCAGAAACGTGGCTTAGATTATAGCCCATCCCCCATCTTACCTGCGTGGAACCTTGAAGCTCGAGAGGTTGAGTGACAGGTGTGAGTGGCAGGCCTGGGACTCCAGGCTGGGGCCACCCGACTCCCGTGCTGGACACTCAGTCTGCTTCTCAGAAGCTGTGAGCCTGCAGTACAGGCTCTGGGCCCCTTGCTCTGTGCAGCGGATCCCAGCCGTGAGAGTGGGGCGTGCCAGGCCGGAGGATGCCATCACAAGATGACCCACCTTAGGACCAGCTAGAGCAATGCCATTTCCAAACCTAGGCTTTCAGAGAGCCGTGTTGCAGCGTAAGGAGGCGGAGATGTGCACTTATAGGGCACCAGCCATGTGCATGCACTCTGCTGCGAGCTTTAGCTCATTGGATCCCTGCATCAGCCCCGCCGGGATGGTTCAGCCTTGGGAGGGGGGCAGCACAGTATAAGCAGTTAGGACTTCGGAGCCAGACTGCCTTGGGATAATAACAGGACCTCCTCCTAAGGCTTGTTATGGGGATTAAATGAGATAATACACGTCAAGTGCTTCTAACAGCATCTGGCACATAATTGGATGCTATTGTTGTTATTATCACCCTACTACAGATGAGGTTCAAAGGGGTATGTGGGGAGTCCCTCTGTAGCCGTTAAGTGGGGGACTGGGTTTTCTGACTCCAGAGACAGACCCCTTTCCTCCACTCTGTACTGCTTGCTGAGGTTTGCTTGGCTTTGGGCTGTGCTTCGAGTGAAGAGCTTCCCTCACGGAGCCCGAGTCTCTACTTCACAAAAAAGGCTTCCCGTACATCGGACACTTGTGTATTGTCATGGCCCGCTGCTGTATCTCGGGCCTGTGCCTGGTGGAACCCCTTACGGACCGAATCCTTGCCCTCTTCCCAGATTAGAAGAAGAGGGTCAGGACTGGGGACCGAGCACGTGAGCTCCGTGAGAGCAGGGCGCTCATCTGTTTGGTGCCCGCTCATCACCCACACCTTGCACTGGTCACCTGGCACTCGGTGGGCGCTTCAGCAACACCAGGCAATGCAAAGTGAGGGCCGAGAGTCCTTGTCCTGTGTTTGCCGCCTGCACCACAGAACGTGGGCTTTGGAGCTGGGCCCAGGCGGGTTGGAGTCCTGCCTCAGCGGTGATCGGAAGCGGGAGTACTAATCTCCCTTGGCCTCAGTTTCTTGATCCGTAGCACGTGGGTAACATTTTACGGGGATACCGGGAGAAGGAAAATTGCAACGTACTGAATCCAGTGCTTGGCACACAGTAGGTGGTAGCTACGGTTATTATTTGTCTTATTCTGCACACTGCAGAGTAAGGGACACAGACAGAAGCCATAATCCCCGTTCTCTGATCCGCAAGGGGAGACCAGAGGCATCCAGAAGGTTTCGTGCAGCAGGAAGGACACAGCATGGAAAAGGCTTTATTGGCAAGGGACACGTGTCTGCTCGGCCTGCATTCCACTTCCTCCAGGAAGCCCTGCAGACCGCTCCGGCCCGCAGGCAGCTTGGGTGGGGGCTGGGTGTGAAGCCCGGGGAGACCTTGCCCAGGCAGAGAGGATAGGGTGGGGTGCAGTCAAGGAGAGGCCATTCCAGGCCCTGCCTGGAACAAAAGCAGAGTTCAGGGGTCCGGTCAGTCTTGTGAGTTTGGAGATCAGCCACGGAGTAGACGGAGCGAGTGGGGGGTGCCTCAGTCCTGGGAGTCAGCTGGGGAGTGCCTGAGTTGCTAAGCTAAGGAGTTTGCATTTGATCTGGGACAGCGTGGAGCCAGTTAAATATTTGACGGGGCAGGTAGAAATTTGAGGAGGCTGGCAGAGTCGTGGTATTTTAGGAAGCGTCATCTGGCCCTGGTGTGTACAAAGGCCCCAAGAGGTGAGAGAGCGGAGGGAGGCATTCGCCAGCACCAGCCTGTGGGGTTACGAGGGTCCCAGCCCTTTGTGAGGCGCCCGGGGTACGGAGAGGAACACATGGGCAAGAAAGATGAAGATAGGAAGGCAGAGTGAGATGCCGTGATTTACCACCTCTGGGTCTGAGAGGGACATTTGTGCCCCCAGAGCTCACTGGTGAGGCATTGTGATAGGCTGCTTTATCATTGATCCAACTTGCTATTTCTGGTCAGCTTAAATCCTAGATAGTACTGTCTGCAAAGCCTTGATATCCTACTAACAACTAAGCGGGGATTTTAGTCTGGTTAGCGCAGCATTCCTGTATCTTCGGGTGGCCCCCAGTTCCACTCCGCTTGCACAGCCTTAGGCTCTGGGCAGGCAAACACCTAAGACCACCGGTCCACAGGGGGGCGGGGAGGGGGGACTGTGCATGGTGGCCGCGACCATAACAGGAGCTACTTTTTGTTGACTACTTTTGAATGCCCAGAGCAGTCCTATGAGGCAGGTTCTCGTGTTACCCTCGTCATGCAGGCGAGGAAACCTAGGCCGCCTGGGCAGTTGGACCCCACAGCCTGGGCTCTGGGCCCCCGCGCTGCTGCCTCCCGGCGTTTCTTCCATCCAGCCGTTTGTCGTGTGGATGCTCACCGAGCCATCAGATAGACCTAATAGGATATGAGTCTTAGGCGGAGGAGGCGGGTGGAGACAGGTTAATTGGAGTCTTGACAGACTGGGGCGCATGTCTGGGGCACACATCATGCAGCAGCAACCGGGGTGGGGTGGGGTTGGGGGAGTCCACATCAGAAGGGCTTAAGCTTAAGGGAGCCACTTGCCTTCCCTTCTCCCTGCTTCCTCCTCTTCCCACCCCGCGTGTTTCTGGCCGGCTTGGAGGGCAAGTGCAAGCGTAGTGCCCCGTGCCCCGTTGTGCAGAGAGCCCCTGAGAAGTAGAGTCCTCTGCCCAAGGCCGGCAGTCTTTTTTTTTTTTTTTTTTTTTTGAGAAAAAGCTTGCGCGTGCAAGCCCGGGAGAGGGGCAGAGGGAGAGAGAGAATTTTAAGCAGGCTCCACGCTTAGCTCGGAGCCTGATGTGGGGCTCGATCCCACGACCCTGGGATCGTGACCTTAGTTGAAACGAAGAGTCTGACGCTCAACCGACCGAGCCACCCAGGCTCCCCAAAGGCTAGCAGTCCTTAGGGCTTGCAGCCTGGTGTGCCCTGGCCACAAAGATCTCACCACGCTGCAGACTGCCAGCAGTCGTTGCCGCTTGCTCAGCCCCTGAGCTTCTCACCCACTGCCTACAACTGCTCGTGAAGCTTCCTGTCCCAACCCTGAACTCACCAGGACCCTTCTGAGCAGGGACCTGCCGCGAGACCAGGATGTTAGTATCATCGGGACTTAACTGTTTCAGAGTTTTCTCCAAGATTCAGGCAGAGGACTCATTACATTTAATGAGTGAAATATCGATCGTTTAAAATCCTAAGTTATGAAAAGATACTTTTGCACGTGCTCTCTGTGGGCGGCCTCCCAGTGGAACTGTGTGTTTCCTGGTGGTACCAGACGCCCTCGTCCTTCCTCGTCGCCCATAGCCGTGATCGGTGGCCGGAGGGTTCGGGTCTGGCTTGCTTCTCAAGGCTTCCCCACTGTGAGGTTTGGCCCCAAAGGGGTACATCAGATTTCCCATGAACGGGCTTCCTGCATAGAATTTCGGGCTAAGAAACTGAGAGGAGGAGCTTTCATTACCCCAGACTCCTGGTGAAGAGTCTGACTGTAGGCACTACAGCCACTGAAGGAGCTATTCTTGAATTTCTGTCTCATCGCTGGCTTTTTTTTTTTTTATAAGATTTTTTATTTTAAGTAATCTCTACACCCAACATGGTGCTGGAACTCACAGCCCTGAGATCCAGAGTCACACGCCCCATTGACTGATCTGGCTTTGATTTTATCAGTCCTTTGTTCCGCTGCTGAGCACAGCTTGCCTTGTGACTTCCCGGCCGACCCTGGGGCTGGAGAGGGACCCATCACTGAGGAAGGAAGACCCCTACGTGGCAGTGGCCGGGCTGGGCCACTTTGCGTGCTTTGCTCTTTGAGAATTTCCCACCCGGGCTGTCCTGACTTCCTTGCGTATCCTCCTCTCGACGGCTCCCGTGTTCAGATCTCTTTTGGCCATAGTGGGTGTGGACCTTTGGTCGTCCTGAGAGTTGAGTTCTCTGACTTGGTCCTGAGGCGCTTGTGCAACAGGAATTGGAGGTGCCTGGGTTAGCAGTTTTCACCCCATGGGTTATTAAGTATTCCCTCCTGGGTTCTCCGTGCGTCTTCAAAGTGCCTGCCTTCTGCACTGTGTTGGATGCACACAGTCACGGTCTTTAATTCTCTCAACCCAGCCCTGGGAGGGTGGTTTCCTCACTGTGCAGATAAGGAAACTGAAGCTCGGAAAGGGTTAGTGGCTCGCTGCAAGGCCCCCAGGTAGTCAGTGGCAGAGTCAGCATTCCGGTGCAGGTCCCTCCCACTCAAAATTGCATGCTTCTGGAATTCTGCTATCCTGCCTGTCCTGCATGGACTCACCAGGATGCTTATTTTATAGATGAGGAAGCTGAGGTCGAGAGCGGTTCCCCTGCGGGTCCGGCCATGGTGGCTGAAGCCTGGGTTTAGACGTTAGAAGATTTTGTTGGTTCGGGTTGTTAAAATGAAAGGGGATGGGTCTTTCTGAGCTGTAGTCTGTTTTGGGGGAGCTACCTGCTAAACCTTCAAGTGACAGATCTGTCTTGACGTGCCATCAGTAGGGTCACATCTTGGCGTTTTGGGTAGGACAGTAGTTCTTGGTGCGTATCCTAGTGATTGGGACAGCCCCCCACTGACACTGTTGGTTGCACAAAACCTTGCAGGATTCCCTTGACCTTTTCCTCTGAAGGCCCAGCCCAGCCCTGGGCGCCACAGCCTGCCGCAGGTTGCAGGGCCTCTGAGGAGAAAGAGCCTAGGGGCCCAGTTCAGTAGTTCTATGACCTTGAGTGGCTTCAGTTGGTGACTCTCCCAATGCCTCAAGCTGTTTCTGGCCCTTAGGAGGGAAGGGGCACAATAAGTGCCCCCTCGGAGTGTGAGTGCCACACAGTGTTCCATTGTCCCTGGCACATGGGCCATTGCCCCATAGTGTTTGTTGAATGCATGGATGTCTAGTAGGCCCTTAATAAATGTGAGGGCCCCTTCCCCGTGAGGTTGAACTGTATGGAATTGCTGTTTTCCTAGGTCAGAAATGGCCGATTGTCAGCACTTCCTGTGGTTTAGCCCTACACAGATGGAACGCTTTGAGCAGGGTGATTCCAAGTGTGACACTTTTCTGGCAGTCCAGAGCCAGTGTCGGGCTCCCACTTGTCAGTTTCACTTTAGGTAGGGGTGACAAGAACGGAAGGAGCTGAGCAGGGTCTGCCTCTGAGATGGGGTCAGTGCACCCGTTAGCTGTTCAAGCCACCCTGACGTTGAAGGTTGTCCGGAGGCACTGGCAGCGGTGGGATCGGGATTTGGTGGCAGCAGTCATCCTGATGGCTCTGAGCTTCGCTGGTGGCTCTGCACGTGGTGGCCCTGAGCACTGGGCGCAGAGTCACATGGCTGGCTTGGAGTTTCCGAATGATCCCAGGCACTCTGGATTCTGGAGTGCAGGGACAGTTGAAGGGCAGGGTCTGGAGCCTGAATTTAGATCCACACCTGCAGACATGGTAACTTCCTTCACTCTCTGCCTCAGTTTCCTTGTCTATGAAATGGTAAAATTACAGGTATTTCTGATGGATTTTGCCAGGGTTAAATGAGTGAATACATGTCAAGCCCGACGTGGTAACGTTATTAACAACAGTAATAAGGCGGTGTTGTTATCGGTGCTGTGGACTTGTCGGTCACGTGCTATCGCAGCCGAATGTGGAAACTCCCTCTGCTTTGTATTAGAATACCTAGCTCTCAGGGAAGTGCTTCTTGGGTAGCTCAGTGGAAACGCTTGTTACTTACGGGCCTTGTAGAGATGCACCTGACTATCCCTGAACAAGTTGTTTGGAAAGGTACTTTTGTTCCAGCTTATAATCAAAGTCACTCTTCTGGAAAATGGCTTAGTTTTTTCTTCTCCTGGCATGAGTGGCCAACCCTGGAGGGCCAGTTACATTTGGTATCCAGGGTCTTTGAGTGGAATGGGGCATGATGCTTGTCATTCCTGCCTCCCCCACCCCGGGACTGTGGTTATTTTCTGAGCCATTTTCGTCTTTCTGAACAGGCAGGTGTTCGTAGGTGCTCCCAGCTTCTGCTAGTCAGTGCTGCATTTGTGAACTGCCACAGACCTGCGAGACTTTGCTGCCTCAGGCACCGAATGTTTTGTTTTGAGGGCTTGTGTTTGATTTTTAAGGCATGTAGAGTGTTGGGGTTTAGGGGTAAGGAGGCAAAATAAAGGGAAATGGGCAGAGAAAACACTTGTTGGGAGGCAGCCTCGTAAGGTATAGCAGGAGACTCCTGGCTCTGATTCCCACCGTGGCTGCTTGTGAACTGTGTGAGCTTCAACTAGTTACTTCATCTCTCTGAACCTCAGCTTCCTGATCGGTACAATGCCCATAACATCTACCTCTTTACAGGGTAGAGGATTAAATAAGAACACTGTTTACACAGTGTCCACACAGGAGGCCTGTGTGGTTCATTATTATCTGTAGGGACTTGATCATTCATATAATATCATTCATATAAATGAGCACTGTTCTATGGGGAAGAGACTTGGGTTGAATCTGAAAATCCCTGTAGTGAGAAATACCACAAATCTGAAAAGCAGATGTAATGATCACACTAAAGGGAGGCTGTGCCTTTGTGGCTTCCAGGTACCTTGCTCTTGGACCGAGCAGCCCTCTGTGCCTTGGCTTAGAGGCTTCATCACCCAGGGGGACTTGCATTGGGCCAGCCCCTGTGTGCTGAGCATCGTGGATACCATCTCCTGTGATCTGTACCGTAGCCCCATTTTGGTCACCGTGCCCCCAACACACTTTGCAGATGTGGAAATGGAGGCCTAAGAAGGGAAGAAGTATCTTGTACAAGGTCACACAGCTAGTAAGGGGCAGAGGTGGCCTTTGAACTTGGTCTTCTGATTCTAGATTCCATTCTAGAATCCTAGGCTGGTCCTACGATGTTGTTTTTATGTACAGAGGAAAGTGTTTATGTTGATGGTTGTAACCAATGTTCTTTAGTGCTTTTATATGTTTTGCAGCTCAAAGCAGACTATGTTAGGCGGCTGCCCCTGGTTTTGCTTTGATGACTTGGAGCCCATCTTAAGATGCTACAAGAGTGAGCTTGCCGTGACTGTAGTTCTTCATTTAAAGGGAAACCTTGTTTCCTACATTGTAACTTCTAACCTTGAATTACTCTTAAGACCCTGAGCACTATGTAGTCTTTACTGCCACCTGTCCTGTCTCCTCCTTTCTGTGCATATCCAGCTGGGCTCTGAAATAATGCACTATTGGGGATACAGTAGTTGTTTGTGACCAAGCTAGCATTTGAATTCAGGATCAACTTACTCCATGCCCTGGCTGTGCTGCACCTGCAACTAGGGCCAGAAATGAACAGAAAGACTATGGTGGTCTGCCTACCTATGTTACCAGTGGAATTAGTCCAACCCCAAGAGGTAAAACCAATCTAAGGTACTGAAAGAGGTTCCTGATCTTAAGGAACTGAGAATGCCGGGCTGTGGATGTCGGCACCTGCTTGCAGGATGGGGAGGGTCTCCATGGCCTCCATTCATGGCAACCTCTATTCCTTGTTGTCTTACTTGGCACTTGGTGATACGTCTGGAAAATGGGCCCAGTCTTCACATTTTCTTAACGTTGATTTCTTCATTCTTCCTTTAAATCACTTTCTCCAGAAGTGATTATTCAACTGCCACCTAGATGGAGTTCCCTTGTCCTCCTGCCCGCCATAAAACTGGTACCACAGGGCTGTAAGGCTTTTTCCCCTCTTGGCCATGGACCGCGGTTTCTGAGCTTGCTGAATCCCAGATGGAGAGCACACAGAAGCATCCTGGGCGTTTTCCCCAGGATCCTGCTTTTATTTTGATTCCACAGTATCTGTTTGGTACATATTGATTGTCGAGAAGGCATTTCTTGAAATAACAAGCAAGTACTGGTTGCCATGGTCCCCAAGGAAGGGCCCTCCCATCATGTGACTAATCGGTAGAACAAGGACACAGAAATAGTGTTGGACCTCCATAGGATGAGCTCAGAGTGCCTCGTGAGCCATTGAATTAACTGATAAAACCCCATGAGTTGAATTCCATGACATGGCCCGGTGTCTCAGGAAAGGGAAAAAACGATTTCCAAGCCTCAGGTGATGGGCCATGGGTCCTAACGAGTACAAGCGGATTCTAAGGCGACTGAAGCATTTAGCAAGCCCTCAGAGTTAACAAGGAAAGGAAGGCACCAGCCCTATTCTACTTAGTACTTAACATGCATTATTCTCTTTGGCCCCTAGAATTAGCTCCTAAGCAAGGGATCCTGTGAATTTCGGTCTTTATGTAAATGATAATTATGGAAATTTAGAGACTTGATGTAAATTGCTAATAAATGGCAGAGCTGGGACTTGAACCTGGTTGCTATGACTTTAAAGCCTTTGCACGTAACCTCTTTGGTCACGGAGTTTTGCTGCCCACATGAGGCTTGTGGCTCTCCCCCAGATCCCACAGTACATCACTAGGGCAATTGGGACTGGCGTCCTGTGTCTGACACACTAGAATCTGGACTCTGTGTTCTCAAGTGGGCTGTTGCCTTTGCTGCTGCCTGAACTCAGCCACATTTGAAAACTCCTCTCTGAACGTGCTTCTCCAGTGACCCATGCAAAGACCACACTTTTCCAGCATGACGTCCTAAGAGAGTTTCAGCTCAGACGAGCCCAGAAAGCCAGTGCCCTTAGTTACAGAAGAAATCTAGGGACAGGTCTGGACTCAAACCCAGATCCCTTTGGTTTTGGCTCCTACTTTGTGGTGTGTCTGTAGGAGACGGGAATCACAGTGGCAGGGCACTGGGGAAAGCGAATGACAGTCGGTTGAAAAATGGTGGCACGGTAGCACAATGGTATATAATACAGCCATTAAAATGTGGTGGTGTCGAGGAAAGCAAAGCCCGGAGTCGGGCTGTTCTGTCTACATCTCTCTCTAGGATGTTCATGTTAGAGTGCCTGCCTCATTGGGGCTGTGAGGATTCAGTAAACGACCGGTTTGCAAGCCTTTTGCTGTGTCTTAGTTGCAGTGGTTACTGATTATCTGTTTATCTAGATGCACACATGTATGTTTTCCCCTCCTTAGAGTCACTTCCTTGCAGTAAACCCTCAGGAGTGGGTTGTGGGGCTAAGGAGAACGAGCATTTTTCTCCCCACGCGTCTTTCCTGTCCCTTTGCCCTCATAACTTAGGACAGCCTCTGCCTCGCAGGCTGCCTCCAGGCCCTTGGATCTGACCTCACCCCCTTGCCTCGCCAGCTTTGTTTACGCAGTCTGGCTTCCTGTTCTGGCCAAGCTGAGAGAGCTCCTTGCTTTCCTGCAGAAATGTCCTATCTAGGGGTAGCCGCCATGCTTTTTGCGACAGCATCTCCATATCAGAACCAGTCATTTTTCTTTAAATTACTTCATTTTTTAACTGAAGAAACTTTGTCGTTACCCTGAATGGAAAACCAGTATCAGTTGCCCCAAGTAGAAAGTATCCGTTGAAGTAAACTCCTGTAACTGTTGGTAGAAGAGATGCTCATCTGAGGACCACGTAAAATTGGTGACCCTCAGAGCCTGGCTTGCTTCTCTCTCTGGGCCTCGGCTTGCAGCATCCCCCTCCGTGCCTTCCTCCCTTCTTCCTGCGTCCACCCCGCTTGCCTCCAGGCCCGGCTCTGTCCCCTCGTGGCCACCAAGCCTTCTCTGACTACCATAGCCCTCCACATCCTGTCTGCCCACCATCCATCCATCCATCCATCCATGCAAATATTCAACAATGCTCTGGGCTCTGCTGGGGGGGCGGGCATAATAAAGACCATTACTGTATCTATAAGGAGACCAAGTGTCTGTCCAGAGAAGCTGTGGAATGGAAGATAATCGCTGGAAAGGGGTGTGTGCGGGTGCAGCGAAGAGGATTCGACTGAGCAGGGACCACAGCAGAGATTTCAGGGGAGAGGCTTTTGTCTGAAGCGAGATGAAAAGACTCATTTGCCAGGAGGACGGGTGGTGGAGACCCGGCAGGCAGAGAGAATGGTACGTGCAGGAGAATGTGGCCTGTTCAGCGGAACCGGCAATCGGCAATAATTCAGTCATTGGAGCCAGAAGGGTAGGGGTGGGAGAGCTTGACATGACCCAGCAGGGGTCCCTTGTGAAGACGTCCTGTGTCGTGAAGGAGGCTCCGACTTCACCCTTGTCCATTTGCGTGCCCCGTCCACACCCTGGCCTGACCTGCAACACAGCACAACCCTTACCCATGAGGTTTAGCTGTTGACGCTCTCGTCCCTGGAGTAGGATTTGCTGGTGGTTCAGTGCCCTTCCCCCCATCGCTGTGTGCTGAGTGTGTCCTGTGCTCTGTGCCGTGTCCTGGGACACTCCGCTGAGTGAGGGGAGGGCCTTGCCTTAAAGAGCCCACAGCCTAGTGGAGGAGACCCATGGCCATCTAGTTGGGTGTGAACACCAGTGGCAGGGGCCCTGGGAAGCTTCCTGACCCCGTTCCCTGCCACTAGGGATCCCTTTGGAATCTGACAGTATTATTTTTTTAAAGTTCAGCGTTTTTCCTTTTATTTTATTTATTTATTTATTTTAAATTTTTTTTTAACGTTTTTATTTATTTTTGAGACAGAGAGAGACAGAGCACGAACGGGGGAGGGGCAGAGAGAGAGGGAGACACAGAATCGGAAGCAGGCTCCAGGCTCTGAGCCATCAGCCCAGAGCCCGACACGGGGCTCGAACTCACGGACTGTGAGATCGTGACCTGAGCCGAAGTCGGACGCTCAACCGACTGCGCCACCCAGGCACCCCTTTCCTTTTATTTTAAAAGTAACATGTTCATTATAGAAAAGTCAGAAAATACAGAAGGAAAAAAAACTTGCCCATAATCTTACCCTGCCAGCAGCTACGGTTAACCTTTCGGTATATCGCTTTAGTGTCTTTGTCTCTGCGTGGTTTTTAAAGGTTTTTTGTGGATTGTGTCATACTTTCTGTGTGATTTATACGTTGTGCTCTTTTTTCACAAGAATTTTTTTCTTTCAGTATTTTCATGACTTTTTTTTTAATAATAATTATTTTTTTAATATTCTTGAGAGAGAGATACAGAGTGTGAGCAGGGGAGGGGCACAGAGAGAGAGGGAGACACAGAATTGGAAGCAGGCTCCAGGCTCTTGAGCTGTCAGCACAGAGCCCGACATGGGGCTCGAAGTCACGAACCGCAAGATCATGACCTGAGCCAAAGTCGGATGCTTAACCAACTGAGCCACGCGGGTGCCCCTCGTGAATGTTTTAAATGACTAATATTTCAGCTGGTTAATGCTGTCATTTGGTCAACCATTCCTCCATTGTTGGATAAGTAGGAGTTAATTTTTTCTTAATGTTGCATGTTTGTGTGTTTTTTTTTTTTTTTTTTAATAATGTGGAGGCTTTTATACAGCACTTTTTCTGGTCATCCTTATTTGCTTATTGCATGTTATGTATGACTTTGTTCCTATAGGCTGTTTCTGAGGTATAAACTTTCTCTCTGCTTATGTGATTGTTCTTGTGGGGATGAACCTCCCCACCCATGTGATTGTGTCCTGTGGGTATGAACTGTCTCCCTGCCCATGTTGTCATGTTGTAGGTATGAACTCTTCCTGCCCGTGTGATCGCGTCTTGTGGGTATGAACTCTCCCTGCCACGTTGTCATGTTGTAGGTGTGAACTCTCCCTGCCTGTGTGATCATGTCTTGTGGGTGTGACCTCTCCCCCACTCCGTGTGATCGCGTCTTGGGAGTATGAACTCTCCCCAACTCCGTGTGATTGTGTCTTGAGATACGAACTCTCTTCCTACCTACGTGTATACAGTCTATTGCTGTTGCTCAGTTATCATTCTGTAGCGTCACCACGAACGGTGAATTAGCAAATCCTGAACCATTGCTTCTAGGAGAAATGCAGGCTACAGTTAGTTCCTGGGATCTTCCGGTCACAACATTTTTGTCCTCTGATTGATACATAACCGGAAAGACAAACACTGTATGGCATCACTTACATGTGGAATCCAAACAAATAACAGTCAAACTCGGAAGCAGAATGGAACGGTGGTTGGCGGGGGGTGGGGGGGGGGGGTGTTGTGCAGGGGAAATCGAGTTTGCTAAAAGGGCACAAACTTTCAGCTACAAGATGAGTAAGGTCTGAGGATCTGATGTGAAACATAAAAGAAAAAAACACCTTGCGTTATGTGTGTTTCTGCTTGAGGACACCGTTTGGTGCGGTTGGCTCATTAACATTACCATCAGGCCACCGCGCACTACCTGGGGCCTGAGCGGAGCCCGTCTAAGCGCACAGACGTTCTCCTTCGCGCTCCCAGCCGCCCGTGCTCAGGAGCCCCGGATGGTGCTGAGCCTGGGGGCCACTTCTAGACCACGAGGTCAACAGAGCGCACCGAGGTATGGAGAAGGTGACACTGCAGACAGAGCCTGCGGGAAGGACTCCTGCCAAGGGCGCGAGAGCTGAGGTGGAGCAGATCATCGCCTTGTTCCGTCTCGGAGACTGTGCGCGTTGGGCAGCTCAGTGAGTCTGCAGCTCTGCGCAGGTCTGGGCGTGACCGTGAAAGTGCCCCGAGTGTTGATTGGGGGCTTTACTCATAAATTTTCGCAAGGAGGTGACTTTGCAGCAAGCGAGAACCGGCTGTTGGACGCGGCGTGCCGAATGAACCCGGTATGTGGCCGCGCCGTCTAGCTGGTGACACAGAGGTGGTGACACTGATGATGGGTTGAAAATAAGATTTTAATAGAGTTCCTCCCCAGACTTTTGATTTTTGTTGTTGTCGTCGGGAGGGGGAGTTGTGGGGAAAAGCATTATCCCTGTAGGTATTAGAGGCAGTTTTGCAGTAATGAGCGAATCTTTCTCAGAGCCTGAGAAGACTTGAGTGCTCGGAGGTCACTTGTCCTGTCTTTAGACGGTTGGGTGCTTCTGCCTCTTGGAGCGAGGCTGACTCCATTGTGATCAGAAGGCGCTTTGTATCCCCCGTGATTTTAGATGAGCGTTTTGTTCCTGGAGACCTTCGGGGTGGGCGGGCGCAGCTCCTAAGGGCCTCTGCTGCCCTGCAGTGGCTTCCAGCCACAGATCCAGCACCTGACGCTGCCGTGGAAACAGATGACGGGGAGGCATAACGCGGTATTTCGTGAACCCGAACTGTACTTTGAACCAAAACCAATACCGGTAATTTGGGCTCTTACCACCTGGGGGGCCTTGAGGGGGACTTCTGGCCTCCCGCACCGGGAGTTTAACAGGAGCGTGTGGCAAAATAGAAAGGAGAGTCTGTGACATCTGCATCACCGAGGCAAGAAAATGGATTACAGCTTCACAACTGGCCCAAGCATTGGGAGCAGAGTAAGGCTCCCTTGCCTGCAGTCTGGGGATGGGGGGTACACAGGATCCAGGATGTCTGTGCCCTTGGACTGGGCTGATGCTTGGTGTTGGGACCTTCTCACATTTGGGGTGGGAAGACTGTTGGCTCGGGCTGGATCAGCTTGGGAGTGGCGAGCGGGACACCTGGATGCCCCTGGCTGCGGGCACTCACTCACTGGGTAAGAGTGGGGTTACCCGTGGGGCTCCACACCTCTGTTCCTCTCTCCCTTTTCTGTTTCACCTTTTCCTTTGGTTTCTTGCTTTAGCCTGCTGCCGGGGTGAGCCCAGGCTGGTGTAGGACCTGTTTCCCTACGTGGCCATCTGCCAGCACTCTGCCATATTTTTATGCTGACTTTATCATTATTTAGTGATTTTCTTCAAATTGGCTTGAGCCTAACACCGCCGCCTGCTTTCACCTCTTCCTAAGCAGAAACATCTGTAAGGTCACGTTTGAGGTGCTTGTCATGTTTTTTGTGCATATTAAAAATAAGTCACCGCTGAATTCCATGTGTCCATACCCCTCTAAAACCTCTCTCAGGCTCCAGTGATCTGCATACTGCACGGGAAATGTTGCAGGGGCAGGGGGCACTGCTCCAGGACTCCGGAGCCCTGACTTCAGGCCACGTCCTGGCCCCTGTTGTGCTGTGTGATGATGACTACTTCCCCTCCCGTCTCTGGCAGGGGAATTTTCCACCCTGTTTCTTCGTCTTCTTTTAAGTTTAATTTATTTATTTTGAGAGATAGAGGAGGGGTGAGGGGCAGAGAGAGAGAGAGACACAGAGAGAGAGAGAGAGAATCTCAAGCAGGATCTGTGCTGTCATTGAAGAGCCTGACGCGGGGCTCAGTCTCACAAACTGTGAGATCATGACCCGAGCAGAAATCAAGAGTCGGATGCTTAACCGACTGAGCCCCCCCCCCCCCCAGCCTCCCCCTCTCCCATTTCTTCTTTATAGCGGACTGATGAGCACCAGGGTCCCTCCAGGCTCAAGAATTCTGGGGTGCCATTCAGTGATACCTCTGTGGTTTCCCTGCTCCTCTGACAGCAGCTTGGGCTGACCTGGACACGTAATTCGTTTGCTCCGAGAAACAGAGATTTAAAAATATTGCAGCTCAGGAACATTTTGTCTTCCCACGTGCTTCTTATTTTTATTTGGGTTTCAGCCCTCATGGCTTGTTAGCCAACGGAGCAGCTTGGTCTAGTGCAAAGAATAAGGCCTCGGAGCCTGGCAGCATCCTGAGCTCCTCTGTCTCTCCGGCCCCCTCTCTAGTGTGGGAGTGGGCGACCCTCGTGGCAGGCCTGCCGTGCTGTGGAGCGCAGAGCACTGGGGTGTGTGATGTGGGTGTAGCGGTTAGTGTTGCCTCTGTCCTGGCAACAGAGTTGTTCTTGGACGTGGATATAAAGCCTGGCTTCTGGAGCCAGACCACCTGGGTTTGGGTCCTTGCTCCTCCGTTTTCAGCTGCGTGGCTTTGGGTGTCATTTAACCCTGTGGGGCCGGTGCCCCATCAGAGGGTCTGTTGGAAGTTATGTGAAATAAAACAGGTAACATACCTGCCATCGTACCTGGCATGTAGTAAGGGCTCCATGCATGTCGTTGTTGGCCTTGTTATTAATGAGATGGTACGTGTCAGAAGAGTAGTATGGCACCTGGGGTATATAGTACATGCTCAACAAATGGTCACTATTGTTTTTCTTTCTTTATTTTTTTTTTAACGTTTATTTTGAGAGAGAGTGTGCAAGCAGGGGAGGGGCAGAGAGAGAGGCTCTCAGTGCAGAGCCCGACGTGGGGCTCAATCCCATGAACTGTGAGATCATAATCTGAACCAATATCAAGAGTTGGACACTTAACCAGCTGAGCCACCCAGGCGTGCCCCGTCCCCCCCCCCCCCCCCCCCCCCCGTTGTTTTTCTAATAACACAGGAGGGCTGGGACAGGTAGCTCTGGCCTCTGGAGAAGAGGAGGTGATGATTTTCTACATTCACCTCTGTTTGATGTTTGATGTAGAGGCTTTCCGCTCCCCCCTCCACCGCCGGCCCTGTAAGATTTCGTGCCTGCAGCTCATTGGACAGGAACCATACATTGGATCACCCTGCCTCAGCTGAGCCAGTACCCAGAGCTCTCCTCTGAGTCTAGCTTTGAAAGTATTGTAACGCAGGGGGCTCCTGAGTGGCTCAGTTGGTTGAGTGTCTGACCCTTGATTTCAGCTCAGGTCATGATATCTGGGTTCGTGCGTTTGAGCCCCACATCAGGCTCTGCGCTGATGGTGTGGAGCCTGCTCAGGATTCTCATTCTCTCTTGTGGTCTCAAAATAAATAAACTTAAAAGAAAAAAAGAATTGTAACTCAGATTTGGAATGGGCAGTGCAATCCCAAGATGAAAAATAAGAACTCTTGCATTAAGGCACTGTGTAATGAACAGGGTCCTTCCTGTCCTTGCCCTCGTGTGTCCACCTCCTGCTGCCTGCCCCCCCTTCCCTGAATCCACTGTCTGACACTGGTAATATTCCCATCCTCTGTTTTGTTTCATTTTGTTTATCGAGGCATTATTTCCCTGCAATGAAATTCACCACTTTTAAATGTAGAGTTTAATGAGTTTCGGTAATAATCACGTAGCCACCACCACACCAAGTTGTAGAATAGTTCGTTCACCCTGACAAGCTCCCTTGTGCGTCTAACTTTTCATCTCTCGCCCTTCCCCCACCCCATCCCTGGACAGCCACTGATGTGCCTTGTTACGTTGGTTTTGTCTTTTCTGTAATTTCATAGAAATCACAGGACGTAGACTTTTGTGTTTGACTTCTTTCACTTTAGCCTGATTTTTTTGAAATTCATGTACGTGGTTGGTTGTGTTGATAGTTTGTTCCTTTTCACTGCTGTGTAGGATTCCGCAGTATTCCATGGCGTGGGTATTTTACAGTTTCTCCTTTTACCAGTTCATGGACATTTGGGGTTGCTTCCAGGTTTGGGATGTTATGCGTAATTCTGCTGCAAATCTTCATGGGAAAGCTTTTGTGTAGCTGGCTGTGTTTCTTTTCTTTACTCATTTTTTAAGATGTAACAAGTAAATACAAATAAATCCTTTACTTCCCCTCCTTTTTAATGTAAAAGGTAGAGTATTATGAAAATGCTTCTGCATCATTCCTGTGATTTTGTGTGTGTGTGTGTGTGTGTGTGTGTGTGTGTCCTAGCATCCCAGGAGCTGAGGGTGCCAAGTGGCCTTCCTGGCTTCTGGAGGGGGAGTGTCGGCCTGCTGGGACCTCAGAGAAGGCAATGGAAGTGGGCACAGCCGCAGAGAGGACCGCTCTCTGGGTCTATTCCAATGTTGCAGGGCTTCTCACTCTGTGGACCCTTGAAAGGGGCAAGTGTGAGGCTGTGCTGGGCTTAGGTGGGGTTACCTGAGCATTTTGGCATTAGAATTAAATTGCAAAAGAAATTAGCTTGTGCGCTCATCGTATCCTGTTGCAAAACTTGAAGTGCCTCTTAGCGGAGGTAAGCTACCAGCCCTTTGAAGGTCCTTCTGTGTAAGGAGCCGTGGTGAGTGGACCTCTGACCTATTGGGAAGCATGTTCCCTTTACTGATGTGGGTGGAGAATAGTGGTGGAAGTTAGGTGTTTGCCCAGTACACATTTAATTAGACTCATTTTTACTTTTACCTGTCCTTGGTCCCCATTGCCTTCTAGACCCCTATCCACACCCTCCCTTCCCTCCCCCAGTGATACATTGTTTGTAACTTTTTGAGGGACGTTAGGCTTGGTAAGAGAATGTATGAGAAAAAGAAGGCTAATGAAGTCTTTTTCTGATCTTCTGGTAGTGCTGTTAGGAGACAGTAGGATTTAGGAAACCGGATCCACTGTTTAAGAAGTGAAACATTGCTCAAGGATGTCTTCTGTCTTCTACAGCTGTGCTGCCCACTGGAAGTTTCTGTGATAATGGAAATGTTCTGTACCTGTGCCGTCCGGCATCCTCTAGACAACACGCAGCGCTTCAAATATGGCTAGTGTGTTGAGCTGAATATTTAGTTTCATTCAATTTTTCTTAAATAACCAGGAGTGGCTAGTGGCTGCGGTGTTGGGCTGTGCACATCCGGGTGAATGTTGAACCTCACTGAAAAAGTTTCAACAACTTACAGAATTATTCTAGATTGCAGCCATAGGGAATACCATTAAATGATTTAATTGATTTCTAGGCAGATTGGGTGAATGTGTTGTTTCATATCCAGTACTACCGCTATTTCGCATGCACTATTTACACGGTACACTTATGGGTGCTCTCTGTTGATAAGGTACCGTGATGGGTGCTATATTGGATAAGTGAAAGTTAACTTCCCTTCCCTAGGTCTCATTTTCCCCATCTGTAATGAGGGTGTTGGACCAGATGGACTAGATTTTATGATTTTGTCTTTAATAGCAATAGCACTTACTCATTGAACTCCCCCCGGTGTTCTGGGCATGGTATTCAAGACATTAAGTAAATGCACTGTCTCATTTATTTATTTGTTTAGTTACTTTTTAATGTTTATTTATTTGGGAGGGGGGGGAGGTGGGCAGAGAGGGAGACACAGAATCCAAAGCAGGCTCCAGGCTCTGAGCTGTCAGTGCAGAGCCCCACGTGGGGCTCGAATCTTGAACCATGGGATCATGACTTGAGCTGAAGTTGGACGCTTAACCGACCGAGCCACCCAGGTGCCCCTAAACGTTAATTAATAAATAAATAAATAAATAAATAAATAAATAAATAAGTCAGTCAGTCAGTCAGTCAGTCTTGCTTTAGGTAAAAGTTCAGTTGGGGTTTTTAAGAGATAGGCTTTACAGTGGTGCTCAAGTTGGGGTCAGTGGCTGTGAGGGTTTAGGAATAAGGTGAGCAGGGGGTGCGGGGGGAGGCCAGCCCATCTGGCAAGCCTGTGTCCTCCTCTACGCGTATCCACGAAAGGCTTGCTTTGAACACGCTCCTGCTGGGATGCCCTTGCTCAGCTTAGGTCAGCCAGAGCTCCAGGAACCAGCAGTGAGCTCACAGTGGGCTCTGGGAGAGAGGAAGAGGCGGAGCTTCGTCCTAAAACATTCTCTGGCTCCCCTGTGTGCCCTGAAGCAGTGGAGAACCATGGCCAGCCTTGCTGCGTTGGAGCAGAAGTTGACTACCCACCTGCTTAGCCAGGCAGCCTCGTGCAAGCCACTCCACCCCTTCGGGCCTGTGGGCTTCCATCCCCACACCCAGCAGTCGTGCTTCCGGAGGCTTCTCCCATGAACCACACTGTTCTGCGTGCCCAGGACGCGACAGGGAATAAAGCTCTGCCTCCAGGAAGCTTGCGCTCTGCTTGACCATGAGCTCTCCTACTCATCCTTGAAACAGAGGCGCTGATCTCAGGAAACTACCTCATGGGGTTGTTTGGGAGAGTAAATGACACTAACACACCTCCTGGTGCCTTTCTCCAGAAATGACCGGGTTCCCTTGAGGCCGGCGCTCCCTGCCAGGTAGTGGATCTTCAGCTAGAGAGCTCAGCTGCCTGCAGACGGCCCTCGGCCCTCGTAGCTGTTTAGAAGGGCCAGGACCCGCTTCAGCTGATCAAACGGGCAAATGACGTGGATGAAATCCCTAGTACAGTGCCTGGCCCGGGGGGACCTTCCAGTACATGAGGTTTCTTGCTCCTGACCCCTCTTTTTTGAATAAAGAAATTCTACTACGTGGGAACTCTGAGGTAGAGGCCAGCAGGCTGAGCGAGGAGTGGTAGGAAGTTTCGGAAAGAACTGAATCAAAGCAGATCTCTCATTCTCTCTTTTTAAAAATATTTAATGCCCTGTTTTTCTCTCTAGAAAAGCAATACTCTATTTGAACAGCATAGAAACGTGTGATTGGGAAAGTGGAACCACCCCTGAGTCCACCCCAGCGATGGTGCTGGGAGCGTGATGTACGTTTCTGTCCATATATTTTCTATCTGTGTGCTGACGTTTGAGAGACGCTGCCCCACCTCTGCAGACAGCTGTTCAGTGTGCCGTTTCCAGTGTGCCTTCCTGTCCTTCAGATCCTGTTTTCTGGGCGCCGGGAATCCCGGTACCTAGTGGAGTAGAATTGGTTGTGCCCTGAGGCCAGGAAAGGGAAGCAAATGTCCTCTGAGATGCTGGCCTGAAAGGTGGGTCCTGGTTGGGGTGAAGGAGGCCTGTGGAAGGGCAGGCAGAAGTGAGGGGAGCCCGGCAGCAACTGTCCCCCCTCGTACACGCCCCCTCATACAGAAGGCTGCAGTGCTGGACTTTGTGCCCTGGCTTCCCTGACCAAGTGACAGCTTTCTGCCCTTTGAATTCACAACTTAGAACTGCCCTCTCCACACTGTGGTGCCGGGAGAGGCTGCCTGTGGCTTTTAGGATGGGGCTGAGATGTGGTGAAATTGACTTCCACTGGCTGTGTTGTCTTATTTTTAAGTGTATTTATTTAAAAAAAATTTTTTTTTAGTATTTATTTTTGAGAGAGAGAGAGAGAGAGAGAATCAGAGAGAGAATCCGAAGCAGGCTCCAGGCTCTGAGCAGTCAGCACAGAGCCCAACGCGGGGCTTGAACTCATGAGCTGTGAGATCATGACCTGAGCTAAGCTAAGTCAGAAGCTTAACCAACTGAGCCACCCAGGCGCCCCTGGCTGTTTTGTTGTTGTTGTTGTTGTTTATAAGCTGCTTCACGTCCTCTTGGGAGGACTTCTCTACCTTTTTGGATTACAGCTTTGTAAAGGTTGGCTTGCACACCCATCAGCTTGTTTGCCCACATGTGTGGAGAGGTTTGTCTACACTGAGGAGGGGGTGGTGGCATAGAATAGGGACAAATGCTGTGAATGCCTGAGGTTATTAAGACTTAATTATAGAACTATTAAGCTGAGCCACATGAAGTTGCCATCATCATAGGCCAACTGTGACTGGCATTGGCTGTTTCATACGGTTCAGTCTGATAAAGCTTCATTGAGAGAAGCTTGGGTTGTAGAAGGAAAAATCGCTTGTTAAGAGTGTCATTTTTAATAAGTCCTTTTATTTATCACATACATGTGGGTTTTGATTAGTTATGGTCATAGGGCACAGGTAGTTTTTTATCTCCTTCCCCCTCTTTTTTTTTTTTTTTTATCCAGGAGCACTTTATTTTTTATTTTAGAGAAGCGTGCATGCTAATGGGGGAGGAAGAGAGAGAGTGAATATCTTAAGCAGGCTCCATGCTTAGCTTGGACCCCTACACGGGGCTCGATCCCACAACTGTGAAATCACGACCTGAGCTGAAGTCAAGAGTCTGTGCTTACCTGACTGACACTCAGGTTCCCCTTATCCTCCTTTTTAAGAGCCAACATGACCAACAGTGAGCTTTCCCCTACGCACCGCCCCCCCCCCCCCCCCCCCCCCCCACCGTCTGTTCGAATGACCCAGATCCGGAACACTGACAATACCTGACAATACCAAGTGCTGTCATCATGGAGCATCCGGAGCTTACATTCGTTGCTGGTGGGAATGCAAATGGTACAGACCCATTGGAAGAATTTAGCAGGTTTTTACAAAACTAAACCTATATTCCAGCAGCCGTGCTCCTTGGTATTTACCCAAAAGAGCTGGAAAAATTATGTCCACACAGAAATCTGCACATGGGTGTTTAGAGCAGCTTTATTCATAATTGCTAAAACTTGGAAGCCACCAAGGTGTCCCTCAGCAGGCGAGCGGATGGACAGACTGTGGCCCACTCCAGTGGAACACTGGTGAGCGCTAAAGAGAAAGAAGCTGTCAAGCCATGAGCAGACACGGGAAACCTAAATGCACCGAATGAAAGAAGCCAGTCTGAAAAGGCTACAGTCTGTGCGATTCTGGCAACAGGACATTCTGGAAACGGCACACTGTAGAGACCATAAGAAGGCCAGTGGCTGTCGGGTCGGGGGAGAGGAAAGACTGAAATAGGTGGAGCGTGCGGGACTTGTAGGAACTTCTGGCGGAACTCGTCTGTGTGATGATGCTCTGTGGTGGGTGCTCGGCGGTAGACCACGATCGCGCGATAACGACGTATCGATGCGGGTCCCTCCCTTACAACCGAGGCCCCGCTCTGGAGGGTAGTGCTGGTCCTGGGAGAGGCTGTGCACGAGTTGGGTGGCAGGTAGATGGGAAATCTCTGTGCCTTCTGCTCAGCTTTGCCGTGACCCTAAAACTGCTCTAAAAAGTCAAGTCCACTCAAAACAACTTTCGTGACCTAGGACTTTGCCCAGGTGAGCAAGAAGTCTTCCCAGCTGTCCTTCCTTAATGGTCCTTAGAGCAGAGCAGATGGATGGACACAGCCCTAACCTCCCCGACATCCATGTAGGTCGTTTCGTGTTTTGCGTTCGGAACAGTGTCACAGTGACTGGGCTCCCTCACACGGTTTCCCTTGTACTTGGATTCTTCGGTAGGATGGACCGCCAGGGGGAATATCAGTGTGTCAGAGTGGGAACGCTGTCACAGCCCTTGACAGATACTGCCAGACCGTCTTCCTAGGGTGTCAGGCCAGGTCCTGACGCCACCAGCAATATGAGTGTCCGTGTGTTGCTTCCTTGTCGGCCGTCAAATTTCTGATTTCGTGAGCATCGAATAGTACCTCATTTTTCCCGTTTCTTGGTTAGCGAGGTTGAAGGTGTTTGCTCTCGCATGTGTTTGCTGGCGTTGCACTCACTCAGCGTCGTCTCTCCCCACCTGTGAGTCGTGTGTGTCTGCACGCTCAGACCGAATTCGAGAATTATCCTTACGTGCAAGACCAGAGCTCCCTGAGTGTACATGGTGGATTACACGGTGCCCTCCCAGCCGGCCTCTGAGTCATTGTTGGGGAAATTAGAGGTGCCTAATTAGTGCGGATCAAGCTGGAAGCAAGTGCCACGGGCCTTGTCTGCAGTCCCTGGGGCCCAGTGGTGATCTCAGTGCCATCTTCTACCTTGAGCCCTTCTGTGAACTCAGCTGAAATTTGATCACATTACAGTATGGCTAAGGGGCCTAATTAGCCGGAAACCTCAGGAAATTCGAAAATTAGAGAGTCCATTAATCCCGAGGCCCCTCCTTTGGCGAAGGGCTCCAATTCCCCTTTGGTTTGTTTGATTTTCCTGCTGTGCTTTAGCTCCAACAAGACTGGGATAGAGTGACAGCCTTTTTGTTGGAACTTCCTGCCTTTCTGGGGTTAAATAGAACCCTTTAAACCTCCCCTCTCCCTGCCCCACAGCACCGAGCTAATCTCTAAGTAATAGTCGGGAATGCTGGTCATTGTTCCATTTCCTGGCTGAAAATCCTCCAGAGTGCCCTCGTTAAGGTGAGTATAATGACCCCTCGTTAGTGCCTCTTACAGTCTCGTGACCTAGAGGAACAGAGGTGACCTGTGTAGGAGCCTCTCTTGCTCAAGTTGTGTCTAGGCAACACCCCCCCCCTTCTTCCTTTGAAACGTAAGTGGTTTTGTGTTGCGTAGATCCCGTGGTCTGAGCAGTTCTGTGTTGCAGTACGTTGCTCCTTCCCCCTCCCCAGGTAGAACACCGGGGCAGCCCAGGTGAGATGCGGTCTGTGGATGTCATGTGGTTGGATGGAGATACTTGGCCAGGCTGGGCCTGTGCGTTGGAGTAGCCTTTCTGTACAGTGCAGTCATGGCCAGGTGGGGTGGGTCTGCATTCCGTCCAAGGCAGTTTATTTATGAACCATGGGCAGCCCCAGTCAAGGGAACTGAAGCCCGGGATCTTGAGACTGGTATTGTTGGAAGGATGTTCCTGTGTGACAGCCTCTGTATAAAACGTAGATTTTTCGTGTGCGTGCGCGTGCGTGTGTGTGTGTGTGTGTGCATTGTTGCCTATAGAATATCTAATCCTGCCTTGGATTCGCAGCTGATCCTCCTCTGAGAGGCTTTATTAGTATTCAGAGATCATTTTTGTATTTCATTTGTTTTACTTCTCAAAGCTTTTCTCTCCTCAACTCGCTCCATTTACAGTGGTAGCAGATTGTTTGGTTGCTCTTAAAGGTATGAGCCTTGCATTTAAGAACCCTATAAAATGCAGGAAATTCGTCTTTATTTTCCTCAAGTAAACAGCCTGCTCTGAGACTGTGCCCTCTTCATGGCTTGGAGAGAAAGAATATGGTAGCCACCGTGGTGCTGGGCGTGACCATGTCCTTGGACCTTGGAGTGGGCCAGCCCTTTTGGAAGGCTTTAAGATGGTGAGCTTGGCTGACTCCCGCTCGCTGGGCAGACCATCGGTGGGCATGGAGAGGTCCTTTGAAATTGGCCTCTTTCAGAGAGTAAAGGTGATTCATTGAGTGAAATAATAGAGCGGATTATCACCAGAGTCTTGGATGCCATGAGCCCTTGGGGGCCCGGCGCCCTCGTGGGCACTTGCTGGCTGGTATTGGGTGCTTTTGCCACGCTCTGCTCTCCTTAGCCAGGACTCAGCCCGGCTTTGGCCTTTAGCATTTCTTGGACGCCTCCCGTCTCCTCTCTGCCCAGGTGGCGTTGTCTGCGCCTGCCACTCAGTCCCTCGGAGCCACCTGTAACTGGCCTGTGAGGCTTGCGCAGGCAGCCCCCGTGGGCCCTTGGCTTCCTGGCTGCTTGGTCTGCATTTTGGTTTCCTCTTCACAGGCCGGTTCCGTGAATTCACAGTGTAGACTCAGGCCCTCCTTCCCGTACGGGGGGCCGATCTCTCCATGAGGGCGCCTGCTGACGGCTGCGGTTTCGCACCCCCGGAGCTCTGAGCTGTGGTGGGGCATTTTGAACCATCAGCTTAGAAGAAGTGCTTCACCCAAACATGGTTCCGCCTTTGCCTTGCAGTCTCTAAGCTGTACTACTTGAAGTCATTTGGAGAAAATTGGGACCACTTTCCCGAAACACATTATCGGAAGCTTTGGCATCCTGGTAGAGAGTGCAGGTTTGCAACCATCCTGGATCCCCCGCTCGCTGCTGTTGTGGGTCAGCTTCTCTCAAATCACCGAGCCTCCCTGCTCACTTGGGATGACCACGTGTGCTCCACGGGGTCACAAGGCTACAGCAGAGATTGTGCATAAATGCACAGCATGGAGAAAACAATAGTAGTTGTTAGTATTCTTCTATAACTTTGCAAAATGAAAGCAGTGGGAAACCCCCTCCACATGTCATTTGCATGACATGTCGTGGGAAAGAGTTTGTAGAGATAGGAGACCTTACAGGACTGACTCCCTCTCTGGAGGTGTGACTCAGGTGGCCAGTGTCTCATGCCTGGTCCCACCTGCAGGGTGCCTCCATCCTTGAGTGCGAGTGTGTAAGTTGTAAGCACGGCAGACAGGGTGCCATCTTTTGCACGGCTTTCCTAGCCAAGTCTTCTCTGATGCTTTTTCTTTTCTTTTTTCTTTTTGTAAGATTTTGCTTTTAAGTAATCTTTACACTCCATGTGGGGCTCGAACTCACAACCCCTTGATCAAGAGTCGTATGCCCTACTGACCAAGCCAGCCAGGTGCCCCTCTGATTCCTTCCTTCCTTGCTTCATTTATTATTTTTTAGAGAGAGAGCATGTGCACACGTGCACAAGTGGGAAAGAGGGGCAGAGAGAATCTTAGGCAGGCTCCACACTCAGCTCAGAGTCCAGTGCGGGGCTCGACCTCACAACCCTGGGATCGTGATCGGAGCCAAAATCAAGAGTTGGACATTCAACCAACTGAGCCACCCAGGCACCCCTGATTTCTTCACTTATTGCTAAGCTTTCTTCTAGGACCTCCAATGAGTATACCTAACCCTGAGGAAACAGGCACCTCTAGATCTGGTACCTGCTCTCCAGGAGCTTCCGTCCACGTGCAAGAAAAGTCTGCATTCCAGGGAAGTGATGAGAGGCGGCACACGTGGGGTAGTGGTCAGCAGCTCAGGTGCTGGATGGAGCTGGCTGCCTGGGTTTGAATCCCACATATCCTTCTGTTCCTCACTTTCTTCATCTGTAAAATGGGAATAGGGTGGTGGTTTGGAGGATGAGTTAATGCATCTCATACGCTTCTTGCAGCTGGTCCCCAGGAAGGGCGCAGTAGTTGTATTAACATTGTTGGGGTGCCTGGGTGGCTCAGTCAGTCAGGCGTCAGCTCTTGATTTAGGCTCAGGTCATGATCTTGCGGTTCGTGAGTTGGAGCCCCGCTTCAGGCTCAGTACTGAGCATGGAGCCTGTTTGGGATTCCCTGTCTCTCTGCTCTCCCCACCCCCACCCGCGTGCGCACTCGCGCGCTCTCGCTCTCTCGAAATAAACAACAACAAAATTGTAGGAGGCGTTGATTCCGCAAATATTCACCCGTGTGGTGACCCACACAAAGTCCCTGGTTTGCGGTGAGAGGACAGATCATAAACACGAGGCTTTCCAGTGATAAGTGCTGCGAGGAAGCAGCAGGTGGTGTGCTGGGCAGGCAGGGAAGGCGGGTGAGAGCACTGAGAGGGAGGCAGCTCCAAGGGGCCCGCGGGGGGGCCGGCCGGGGCAGGGGCACCAAGGTGGAGCGGGCAGAAGGGTCTGCTGAGCCTTGCCGGGTTGCCGGGGCCCTGAGGATGCAGGGCCTTGTGCCTCGGGTCTTGTTCTAATGGTAATAAGAAGACTTGGGGTTTTAAGCAGGAGAATACCGGGAGCTAACATAAGAAAAGGTTATGTTGGCTGTTGCACAGAGGAGGGGTTGTGAGAGGCAAGGGTGGAAGCAAGCAGGGTGACAACGGGACGCTCGGTGAGAGGGAGGCTGTGCGGTGGAGGTGGGTGGGATTGGCATTGGTTCAGAGTCCCAGGACGGGGAGGTGGACATAGCCTCCAAGCAGAAGCCACCCAGGGTTTGTCTGCGGTTGAGTGATGTTCGCCCGCGGGGCTGGTCATCATCGGGCCTCACCCCTGTCAGGACATGCTGACCCCACATCCAGCGCTCTTCCCACACCTCCCTGCAGCCCCTCATCATCCTTGCTGCACTTGCGTGATGGTGGGCGGCTCGCTTGCGACTGGGAGACAGCTGGCAGCCTTTTGTGTCCTTGGTGCTCAAGTAGATAGCAGACTCGTCCGCTTGTTCCGTGAATATTTATTCACCGACCCCGAGTTAAACACTGTGCCAGACCCGGGCAGTACGGAAGTGACATCATCCTTGCTCTCCTGGAGACTGCAGCCTGGTGGGGGAGCCCGACACCGACCAGGTAGTCCTGGTGCCCAGAGGGAGTCTTGCTGCCTGAGGCTACAGGATGGGGGCGGACATTGGGAGAGTCAGGAGGGTCTGGGCTTGAGCTGAGGGAATAGCAGCCCACGTGGAAGGAGCCACAGGGTGCAAAGCCTGTGGCAGGAAGGAGCTTGATGAGTACAGGGATGGAAGGAAGATAGTGGTGGCAAGGAGCAGGGTGGGAGAGGAGAATGGAGAGGTGGGCAGGACCCTCCTAGTCGCCAGTGGGGGGGTTGTCTTTTTCCTAGGAGACTTAAAAAAAAATTTTTTTTAACGTTTATTGTATTTTTGAGAGAGAGAGAGAGAGAGAGAGCGTGCTCATGCGAGCACGAGCAGGGGAGGAGCAGAGAGAGGGAGACACAGAATCTGAAACAGGCTCCAGGCTCTGAGCTGTCAGCACAGAGCCCGACGCGGGCCTCGAACTCATGAACTGTGAGATCATGACGTGAGCCGCAGTCGGAGGCTTAACCCACTGAGTCACCCAGGCGCCCCTTTCCCAGGAGACCTCAAAGGGTGTAAGCAGTGGGGCTGATCGTTTGAGTCTTTAAGCTTGCTCTGACCCCGGTGTGGAGAAAGGAGGGGGCTGGGCAAGTGTGGGTCAGTCAGGAGACCCCTGTGGTAGACCAGGTGAGACCCGGTGGGTTGGGCGAGAGGGGGATGGTTGGTATTGGGGATGGAGAGAAATAATAATAAAATAATACTTGTAATAATAACGTGCTTCATGCTCAATAAATGTTAGCCATTTGCATGATGGATATGCTTTGGGGTATGTTGAGGACCTTGGTACTAGAATCGTTCAGAGAAGTGGGGCAATGGTAATTAGATGATTCAGGGATGTATTATTTGTTAATATTCCCACACTGTCAGGTGCAGAAGTTTTCCCACCTTCTGGCCCCAGCCTTGTCACTGAATAGCTCTGTGCCACGGGGCGTGCTCCGCTCACCTCCCGGGGCACCCACGTCCTCTCCTATAGACGGGGATGGTGGTGGTGTCGGCCTCACAACTTTGTCGGAGATTTCTGCAGCTGACGTGGAAGCACTTTGCAGGCTCCTGGGTGGTGCACGCGTGTAGGTGGTATTCGTAGTATTTCATCCAGTATTATATATTCCTTGCCATCCCTTCCACCACGTGTTGGTTGGGAGTAGGGAAAAAAAAAAGCTTTTATATTTTGCCAATTACAGGATTGTTCCTCGCATTCTTTTTTTTAATGTTTATTTTGAGAGAGACAGATGGACAGGGGTGGGGGGGGAGAGGGAGGGAGGGAGAGAGGATCCCAAGCAGGGCCCGCACTGTCAGTGCAGACCCAATGGGAGGGGCTCCATCCCACGAACCTCGAGACCATGCCCTGAGCCGAAATCAAGAGTTGGCCATTCAACCGACTGAGCCACCCAGGCGCCTCTTCGCTCACATTCTCAAAGGCTTCTCGTGTGCCAACTGTGGCAGTAAGTTCTTTTCCTCTCATCCATAGTCTTCCCTTCCCTGTTCCTTCTTTCCATCCTCTGTCCCCAGTTCTCCCCTTCCTTGTGCCATGATCCAACCTCCAGATCCCTCAGTGGCTTCTCCTTGGGAAACTCGTGCTGACTTGGTGGGCATTTCGGAGCAGCTCGCTGCTCAGGCTGATGGGTTCTCAGACTTTAATGTCGTTGAGGCCGTAAGGTGCCATAGGAACCGCTGGGAACGAACGACGGCAGTCCCTCCGCGTAGCTGACTTGGTGCATGGCAGCCTGCCCTGCAGGGTGACACGAATTGAGCAGCGATAACTTTTACAAACTTGATGACTCAGCAGTGTCTCCTTGGCACCGGATGAGAGCAGTCTTAGCATGCAGGAACGAGTTGTGGAATAGCAAAGAGAATTCTTACAAATAATAAACATCCCTTTCTATTATTCCAAAGATAAACATTAGAGATGGAGTCACTGGGGTTTTTCATAACCTTCCGTGGACTCCTGACTGTTCTTTCCCAAAATAAACGTGGTGAGTGTCTGCAGTTCAGATACTTCTCTTCCCTTGCCCCTTTATGCTTCAGAAGTACTAGATTTTCCAACACAAGCCTCCATATCAGCTGACATTGCAGATGTATAAAGGGATCGTTTGTAAGGGTTTTTGCTTCCAAAGGTTCTGGTACCAGCTGCTTTCTTTCTGGACTCGGTTTCCTTGTTTGTGGAACAACCATGTGAACCTCGATAATCCCCAGGGTGCAGTCTTCCTCCGGCTTCAACGTGCACCCAGTCGGGGTGGCCTCTGCCCTTAGGCGGTTGAAACACTCCTACTGATGTACAGCAAGTAAAATGGACTTTTTGTATATCAGATCCACACTTTAAGGAACCGTAGAATGAACTTTAAACATTTTTTTAAGAAGTAAACATTTCTTCTGCATCTGATTAACCCTGGCAGGAAGTCTGTTTGGAGGTCAGGAGGAACTAGAATACTCACATGTTTGGATTCCTAAAGCAGGGCCCACCCCTGCTGGTGAGTCAGGAGGCACCATCCAGCGTGGTCCTGCTTCCAGAGGGCTTGCCGTCGGCCTCTTCGGAAGCGCTCCAGCACCGTTTCGGGGATGCATGCTTGTTCTCCACTACCCCAGACTGCAATCCGTGGCCAGGCCATCACTGTTACCCATCTGAGCCCCCCGGGGTTGAGCTTTGGCCCATGCGGGCGAACGGGGATCGGTGTCTCCTGGCCGAGGGCATGTTTAATAACCACCACACCACTCCTGTCTAGGATCTAGTATGCTAAAATGGCAACCGTCTCCTGAAGTCAGTTCTGAAAAATAGACTGCTCCTAAGTATGGTTGTAGGAGGGCAGGGCTGATGCTTGCTCCCAAGACTGTCAGCATCAATCTGTCTATGAACTTGGACTGAGTTAAGGACAGCTGGGGGATAATTGAACCAGGTGGATCAGGTTTCGAGTGTGAACAAAGATACTGAGAACTGCCTTGTAATCATTTCAATGTGAGGCATGCTCCCTTCTCCCTGGACCTTTAAGGAGTCTGAAATAGTTGAAAGGGAGCAGCGGAGAAAGAGGAAGATGGTGATAGCCTGTCTGTCTTCACCTGGAACCTGATCTGAAAGGGAAGTGGAGATCGTGGAAGGAGCTGGGCAAACCTGGTTCCAATCTTGGGTTGGCCTCTTCCAGGCACTGCGGCTCGGGGTGAGCTCCTGAACCTCATTTCTCCCTTCCATCTACCAGGGTGTTAGGAAGAATTGACTCCGTTTGTGTTCCGTGCCTGGGGGATGGGGGGCGGGGGTGAGCATCAGAAAGCGGTAGCTGCTGTGGTCAGTAATATTTTGGGCCTCCTGGAAAGGGTGTGATCGTTTCGATGCCAGTCCAGGGCCAGGAGCTCCGCCGGTGCTCTCGTGTCTCCCTGAGCCGGCTCTGAGGTCGGGTGGTGGCATTTCCATTTCACAGGTGGAGACACTCGCACGCGTGCTGGTGGTTGAAGTGACTCGTGTGAAAGTTTCATTACAAGTGCCGGGGACTGATGCCAGATGATCCCTACTGCTAGAAGGGATCTTTTTTTCTTTAAGGACTCCACAGCGAAAATAGTCATGGTCTCCTTCTGACTTAGCAAATGGTAGAAAATTAGAAAAAACTAGCAAAGTATAAAAAAATAAAAATCACCTCGATCCCACTACTTAGACAAAGTATTATTTTGGAGTACTTCTTTCTGGCGTTTTATTATTTAATGTTCTCGTGGGTATATAAGTAGGTGCTGTTGTGTTTCTGTTTGTTCCCTGCTGGGTGGCAGGGTCGTAGCATGGCAGTTACAAACATAGCCTCTGGAGCCAGGCTGAGTTCATGTTCCAGCTGTGCCACTGACTAGCTTTGTGACCCTTGATAAGTTAGTTCCGTAACCTCTCCGTACCTCGATCCCCTCATCTATGAAACAGGATTAATGATGGGAGCTGTTTGATAAGCCAGTCATGAGGATTGAATGAGTTAACACATAGTAAGCACACAGAAAGCCTTCATCAGTATAACTGTGGTTAAAATCATAATCATTACGCGAGCGCTTGGATGACGCCTGACTTGGGCTCAGCTTGCGATCTCACGGTCCGTGAGTTCAGGCCCCGCGTCGGGCTCTGTGCTGCCAGCTCAGAGCCTGGAGCCTGCTTCCGATTCTGTGTCTCCCTCTCTCTGCCCCTCCCTGCTCACGCACTCTCTTTCTGTCTCAAAAATAAATAAGCACTAAAAAAATCATAACCATTACGCTTCCTTTATAAACCTGATTTTAGTGGTTTCCTAACACACCATGTAGACATAGCAGAATTCGCACACAAGACCCGCTGCTGCTTTCGTGGTCTCCAGCATGTTGGTGGACACGGAACCTTGACGAATCCTCTCCCTGTTTCCTCCGCTCCAGCGCCAGATTTGATTCACATCTTGTCAGACCCGCGCATTTCTTTTTCTTGGCTGTCGTCAGAATTACCAAGCCTCGAGACCCCACTTTGCTCTCTTACCCCTGGTTCCGACCTCGGAAAGTGCGGCCTTTCAGTCTTCGTGCCTGTCGGCCTCACATGGGCTCCAGGGTCAGGAGGTGTGTGGTGCTGGGGCTGCTGGGGCTGCTGGGGTTTCGTCTGCAAATGAAAACCACCTGGCCAGCTGCTCGGGTCAGATGGGAGCCAGATGGGGGAAGTTGGGAGGGGGCGCTGGGCAGCCTGGAGCAGCGTCCGCGTGTCCTGTCATCTCGGCCCCTCCCAGGCCCCGTCAGCCTGCAGGGGGTTGCGTGTAACTCGGCATCTCTCCCGTGCCCAGACAGTTCCGGGATGCAGGGTCCTCCCACCCAGGCCACAGCCAGCCCGGAAGACGTGACCCAGAACCTAGAGAGGTGACACTCACGTCAGATTGGATGGCAGAAGAGGAGCGACAGGTGGCTAAGTGGCCATCGGGGTGGAAACTTTAACTGTCAGGCTGAGGGGGAGGCGGCAGGGAGAGTAAATAGCCAAGTTAATGGAATCCACATGGCACACGGGCAGGAGAGGCTTTTGGACGGAGCAAGGCCAGTGATTAAACGAAGACACACTGAAAACAGTCCCCCCAGGAAATGTGTTGGCCAGTGACAGCTTGCTACAGATTAGGGAGTCACGTTGAGTCGAGTTGGTCTGGTCTCCAGGCCACTTGGCACGCGAGTCATTTGCAGTCGAATGAAGGAAAAAGGCATTTGTGAAAGGTGAGGGGTGGCAAAGCACTTGGCATCTTCCTTGGGTCTGAGTTGTCACAACTGCCACCAGGATTTGATTTGCGGTTCAGAGAGGGAAAACGAGGGGAGGTCTCTACCTCCGGGCCTTGTGGATTAAGGAGGTTGCCAGAGCGGGAAGTAATGCATTCATTTCAGTGTCTAAACAAGCTTGTTCGGGGGCAGAGAGAGTAGGAAAATACTCATCCCACTAAAGAGTGGGAGGGAGGAGAGGTGATCAGCGCACTCAAATTGATTTACAACTAGGAGTGGAAGTTCTGCCTTGCAAAGGAAAAACCCCCTGAGAGATGGAAAGTGCCAGGAGAGAAGGGTGTTCTGGATGTTTACTTTCGCCTTTGGAGCTGCCCTAGCGTGCCTTTCCCTGCCAGCGGCACGGCTTGCTGCTGAAACGGGGCTGGGCAGACCCGATCTTCTGTTTGATTACTTGGAGATTATTTGACTTCCTTGTCCGTAGACCAGGGCCCCTTAACACTCGATTGGCTGATTGGTTGGCGGGCTCTTAACTCTCCCAAAGAAAAGCCCACCCCGTGTGGGACTGGAGTCCGCTGCCCGTGTTAGCTCTGTCTTTACCTTTTTTCTCCCACATTGGAGGAAGCTCTGAGGATACAAGCGAGAGTGTCCTAATTAGAGAGCTAATGTCCAGCCTGTTCTAATTCTTTTTTTAAATTGTTTTAATGTTTTATTTATTTACTTTTGAGAGAGAGAGAGAGAGAGAGAGAGAGAGACCCATTGCGAGTAGGGGAGGGGCAGAGAGAGACGGAGGCTCAGAATCTGAAGCAGGCTCCAGGCTCTGAGCTGTCAGCCCAGAGCCGGACGCGGGGCTCAAACCCACAAACTGTGAGATCATGCCCTGAGCCGAAGTCCGACGCTTAACTGACTGAGCCACCCAGGCTCCCCAAACTTATTCTCATTCTTAAATGTAAAATAAACTTTGTGCCGTGACTTGAATTAACTGCCCGTTGCTCTGGTGGCCCCGGCTCATCAGTGTGGCCCAGCGTTCTGGTTGAGGCCTTCAAGCCGAGGGGCTTGTGATTGGGGCCAGTTTGCTGTGCCCTGCCCTGCCAGTTCTCAGCTGAGCTCTGTCCAGACTGCTCTGCCCCTGACCTTGGGGTGGCATCCCGGGGGCATGTCTGTTAAGGGACTCTGCCAGCTGAAATCATGTAGCTGGACTGCTGTGTCCACAGAACACTTCTAAGAAGGCACGAAAGTCTTGTGGCTCCAGCTCCCTTCTAGGTGGTATTGGGCTCCCTCAAGGACGAGGCTTGGGCCTGCCCAGTGGCCCTGTCTCTCTAGGCTAAGGTTTAAATTCATCGTTTTTCCTAATTTTCTTAATTTTCTTTTGTTTTTTCCCCTTCCCGCTTGAAAACAAAGCAACAGCTACAAAATCCTCATGTCCCAAAGGCTGATAGAAGTTTTACACGCTCCTAGTAGAGATTATTTTCAGCGAGGGCTGGGATGCACACCGCCTGGGGGCCCACTGGGACCTGGGGGTTGTCATTTTTTGATCGGTGGGTTGTAATTTGGAAAAGCAGATTCAGCATTAGAATTTTATATTTGGAAAACAAATCCTAGTTTCTGCACAGTGCAAACCCTAGAGGGTAAAGTTAACAAAATCCAGTCGGCAGCTGGATCGTTGGGTATATTAGAGATTGAAAAATAAAAATTTGGAAAGTTCAGAAAAACAGGTAAAAGAAAAAGAATCACTTAATTTCACTTCCCAGAGAAAACACGTAACATTTTCATATATTGTTTCTCTCCAGGATATTGGCTTTTTTTCCTTAGTTGAGATTAAATATCTATATCCAGCTGTGCTAATTTGACATAAAATAGATCATTTCCCCATGTTTTAAAGGACTTTCTCTGCAAACACTGTAACGGTGACAGACTGTGATCATTTTCCCTAGAAGGGTGTGACCACTTTAAAAGCTTTTGACACATAATTGCCAGTTACTTTTCTAAAAGAATTGTGCTCATTTCCGTCCTTTCCAGCATCCAGATCGCTTTCCTGTTCCGCGTGCCTTTTCTGCAATATATGAACCTCCACTCACCTTCTCCTCCACATGGCTCATTGTCCTGTTCCCCATTTTCACTTTGGCCCGTTTCTGTTCACCTTTGACCACTTCCGGGGAGTGACATCTTGCCGAGGCAGCGTTGAGCTTCTGTTGGATGAGAGCAGTGTTCTCGGTTTTCGTACACACAGCACATCCTGAACCCCGTGTGGTATTTGGCCCCTTGGGCCTGTGCTCCCTCTCCACCGCCACTTGCCATTAAGGCGAGCCTGGCAGTCCAGCCCCCCCCCCCCCCCCCCCGCCCTTATGAATGGCTTTTCAGGGCCGGGACTTCGCTGTGTCCTGTGTCCAGTGGAACTGACCTCTGCCCCCCCCCCCCCCCCCCCCCGCTCGCTCTCACACTTTATCTGACGAGCTTCTGTGAGTGGGAGGTTTGTCTAGTGATTCCTGAGAGGTCACCAGCTTCCTCTGCTGCGACCACATGGTCTTGCCAAGTGCTCTTGAGGGAAGCAGGGTACACAGCCGCCCCCGAGGGGCCTCTGGTTCTGCCCCTGTTGTGTTTCCCCTTTCTGCAACTGCTTTACAGAGGTGTAATTTACATAGCACAGATTGCCCTGGCGTTGAGCATGCGGCTCGGTTTTGTAAGTTTGGTAGTAAATTTAGAGTTGCAGAGCCGTCCCCACAATCCAATTTAACAGTATTGTCATCCCCCCCAGAAAGATCCCTGGCGCTCTTTTGCGATTACTCCCCGATTTCCCGTCTGCCCCCAGGCAAACCACTGATCTTTTCTTCTTTCTGGATGGTTCACCTATATGGGATCATATGGATGGTTTTCTAAGGAAAAGATTTGATTCTTAAAGTAGTGCTTGTTGGAAAACATCTGGTTAAGTGGAAGCCCAGTGATTAGTGTGCGTTACCTTTAGGGAGTGATGTCCTCTGGGTGATGGGACGGTAGGGGGGCTTCTTGCTTTCTGTAATGCTTGAATTTTTGACAGAGAGCCTGTATCACATTTACAGTCAGAAAAAAAAGGGGAGGGAGAGTACGTATTTCATTTCTGGAAAACGCAAAAAGTACAAAGAGGATAAAAAACGAACAGTTCTCAGAAATCCCCCCTCATGGATAAAACCGCTTTTACTTTGGTGTGGGTTTGGTTCCCCCAGCCCCCGGTTTTCTCTGAGCATATTTTTAAAATCTGGCTTTCATGTTTTAAATTTTGCATCCTTGCTTGTTTGTGCTGGCATCACAGAAGCCCTTCTCTCACCTAACTTACAACACTGTTGCAAACTTCTTGTCCATGATCATATAGTGGTTCATTTAATGGTTCCCCGTAATTCCCGTACACTGAGCATTAAGGTTAGTTTTACTTTTTGCTACTGGAAATAATGTGGAATGAATGAACGTGTAAAAGCGTTGTGTAATACCTTTGCAAAACCCTTGGGTCAAGGGGTTTGTACATGGAAGAAAAATGTTTCTCTCCCAGTTTGCAGCTATTTTTGCAAAATTGTTTTCTAGATTTCTTCTGTGTCACCTGCTCCTTGAAATTATTTATTTGGCTCCAAGGATCGGGTTTAGATTTCTAGGAGGTGGCTTTATGTCGGATTGAGGTGTGAGGTGGAAAGTGGCAGGGGGATAAACGGAAGAGCCGTGCCCACGGGAGCCAGGGTCGAGTTTACCTTCACAAAATCTCGTGTTCGTGATCTAGACAGGGCTTAGGCACCTTGTGTTTTCTGTAAAGAATCCCTTTTTGTTCATCTTTAGTTTGCAGTAAAGCTTTGTTTACATAGATGGGTGAGCAGATGCCTTCCTTATTTTAAGAGGGTCAGCCCAAAGAGACTTTTGGTCCCATTCAAGCCAGAGTTACCGAGGGCTGGGGAGGAGGCAGCATGCAGACGGACCTCGAGAGCAACTCTGGGATCCTGCGGGCTCCAGGGGAGGCGAGGCCAGTTACCTGGATGCCCCCTTCTCATTGGAGACTCTCTGGCCCAAGCCCTTTCATGATCCAAAGTCTGAACCGAGGTTTTTAACCTGGGATGTCTGGGAATGGGAGACGTGTGTGACCCCACCAGCTGTCTTATCCACACTGTGGTGTGTGTGCATTTGTCTGTGGAGAGGGTCACTTCATCTCTGGCCTCACAAGGGGCAGAACTGTGAATACTCCAGAGGGACTGGTATCGTCCTTAACTAGGGACACCCATGCTGCAGCCACGACATCTGTACTGTGTGATCTTGATCAGGTGACCTAGCCTCCCTGCACCTCTGTTTCCTCCTTGTGAAGTGCTGGGCATGTTGGAGGCACCCAGAGTCACATCTGGGTTCTTATTTGAATTTTGGCTCATCAAGTCTTGAAAGGAGCCATGGACCCAGAATTGAGCCGAGCAACCTTCTGTGTCTCTTCCACCCGGAGTCTGGTGATGCTAATGTGGTTCTGTTAAATGGTATCTTGTTTATTTTAAAATAAAGAATGTATTTTTATTATTTATTATTGTTATTTTTTTTTAAGTTTATTTACTTATTTTGAGAGAGAATGTGAGCAGGGGATGGACAGAGAGAGAGAGAATCCCAAGCAGACTCTGCAGGGTCAGTGCAGAGCCTGACGTGGAACTCAAACTCATGAAACTGAGATCACGACCTGAGCCGAAATCAGAAGTCGGGCACTTAACTGACTGAGCCACCCAGACACTCCAAGGAATGGATTTTTTAAATCGTTGTAGAGAAGGATATAATTATTAGGCTTTTTCTTTTTCTTTTTCTTTTTTTTTTTGAGGGAGAAAGGGCATGAAATCCAACCAGTGCTAGCCATGTACATGTTTACCCTTTGTTCACGGAATGAACGCTGGTCATGACGACTTCTCTCAGTGCAGTTGCTGTGAGTTACTGTAGCACTAGGAAGCAGTATTTTTATAGTGTGTAGAGGGAGCCAAGCTAAAGCCAGAAGCAGTGGAACTTTCCTAAAACCAAACCAGAGTTGGAGATTCTAGAGCGCCCGGTGGCATCGTTGCAGGAAGCCAGTGAAAGCAGAGCTCTCCAAATTGGAGAGTTCTGGTGACTTTTTAGGACCCTGTGATTTTCAGTCCTTTAAGCACCTGGGCTGCTGCAGAGCTTTGTGTAGGGCTCCTTTTGTATCCCCCTTGGCTGGGGAGGTGGGTGGAGAGGGTGCTTCCCAGGCCCTACTGCAAGTGGGAGAAAGTTGCCTAATGTCTGGTAAATAGGCCTCGGAGCCTGGCTTAGTTGGCAGCTGGGGCTTAATGCGAGGGGGTGTTGCCTGATTTAAATTTGTAAAACGAAACAAAACCCTTTTTATTATGGAAAATTTCAAGCATATAGAACCAGTGGCTTGTTGTCATGGCCAATCTTGTATCTACACCCACCCACGCCACCCTCCCCTTTGAACCAGATTACCTGGTTTAACTTTTTAGGTTTATTTGTTTATTTGAGGAATCTCTACCCCCAACGTGGGGCTCAAACGCACAACCCTGAGATCAAGAGTCAGACACTTAACCGACTGAGCCACCTAGGTGCCCCCCACCGAGTTTAATTTTGATGAGCAATCTGGGTGACCATTCTGAGAATAGACTTTTGCTGCTCTCTGTACCATACTCTAAATGACGACTGGTTGCTGGTTTTTGTTTTGAAAATTGTCAGTTTAAAAACTTTTTTTAAGTGTAAAAACTCTAGCTTGTTCTGTGCTGACACACTCGTGCCTGCCTCTTATAATTAGACATCACAAAGTTTATAGATAACAAAGCCCCATCTGGAGATACCCACCCTGATGATTTTGAAGGGCCCCTGTGCACACTGCCTCTGCCTTCTGCTCTGTGGTCCCCATCGGGCTGCCCCTCACCCAGCATCACCATCGCCTGTGGCACTTGGCAGGGGTGGGCACGCGGGGAGGGTCTGAAGCAGTGCTAGACTTCTGAGTTCCTAGTGTGTTGGTGACTCGCCGGGTGTTATGTTGTGCAGGAGGGGTGTGCGTGCCCATCACCACCCTCCGGTTGGGGACTCGTTCTTTATAGGCGTGATGGGAGCCCAGCGAATGGAGCTAAGTGTATGCGCTGCACCCTGCTCCCACCGGGCCAACAGAGCCTCCTCGCCAACCCCCCCCCCCCCCCCCCCCCGGGCTGGGCAACAAAACCGAGTGACTCGAGGAAATGTGGCACTCCTGAGCACGCCTCACCCGTTCACTCTACTTCCGGGCAAAGTCCTTGAGCAGATGAACTCCTGGTGAGCCCAGGTCACCCGGGTGCCATGTGTCCCCCGTTCTCGCTCGGACACGCACGCTGCACAGCCAAGAAGATGCAAGGCAAGCCACCGGGGACTCAGTCGTTCAGAGCTCTCAAACCTGCTTATTGTTTATATTACGTCTATTTTAAAATCTCACTAACTATTGAGAGGATGTGTTTTTATGCGATAGTGTGTCTTAAGGATGAAGAATGGAGTTGAGCTGAGTGCAGCATTACCTATTTGGGACATTAATTCTGAGTCGCCCCACCTCAGGGACCTCAGCGTGGATGTCTGCTGATGCCACTTCATTCGTGTACAAGCCACATATTCCAGCAACATAGCTTGGATCCAGTGGTTGCCATCCAGAGCAGCCGGCCTGAGGCTGGATTGGGAGTCACCCTTTGGCTGCGAGGAAGGTTGGACTGAGCTGCCAGGGTTGGGTTCCGGGAGAAATGCTCGATCTACATAAAAAAAGCAAATTGTTGGGGTTATTGGGGGGGGCGGATTTTTTTAATTTATTTTTGAGACAGAGAGAGACAGAGCATGAGCAGGGGAGGGGCAGAGAGAGAGGGAGACATAGAATCTGAAGCAGGCTCCAGGCTCTGAGCTGTCAGCACAGAGCCCGACACGGGGCTCGAACTCACAGGCTGCGAGATCCTGACCTGAGCCGAAGTCAGGCGCCCAACTGACTGGGCCACCCAGGTGCCCCTGTTTGTCTTTTTAGAGAGCACAAGTGGGACAGAGAAAGAGTGGGAGACCTAGAATCTGAAGCAGGCTCCAGGCTCTGAGCTGTCAGGACCTGAGCTGAAGTCTGATGCTTAACGCACTGAGCCATCCAGGCACCCCAAGAGCAAATTGTTTTTACACCTTCTTAGCCTCTGTTTCTAACATACTCATTACGACGTATCTTTTATTAAAGCGTTTCCTGAATGGTTATGCTTGGAAGTACTTTCTGAGCAGTTTATTGGACTTGTCAGTAATGTGTGTGTTTTCTCCTTTAGCTGAGGGAAAATCTGGTAGCACCCCCCTGCCTGGCCCTGGTGTGCTTTCTCACGTCCAGGCTCAGGATGTGACAATGGCAGCTGGGGAGACCGCCAGAGGAAGTACTTGTTTTAGGACCTTGATTCCCTCAACAAACAAACAACAAAATAGAACAGCTCCAAGGGCTGCAGCTAGGGGGAGTCCAATCTAAAACGAGTGACACATAGTAAACACTGCCTGAGTCAGTGGAATTGACCCTGGGGAGTGCATGATGGAGAGTGGTGTCAGAACTGTGTCCTCTGCAGGACCCAGGCGGCACTGGCAGTGTTGAGCGGGAGTGAGCCGCTCTCTGGGCGAGGACACAAGTGTGTGAGGGCTTGCTTCAGATATTTGAAGGGATGTCATGAGGCCAGGACCTTGCGCGTCTCTGGGATGGCTCTGGGGGGCAGGACTGCTGTGTGAAAACGGGTGGTGAGTTGTCCCTTCCGGTGATGACCAGGCAGAGGCTGAAGGGGGTTTGTGAGGGGGACGGGGGACTCTGGGGTCACTAAAACTCTGACATTCTGGATTCTTGAACAACAAGAGACCTTTCACTCAAAGACTTTACTAGTTGATAACTATCTTTTCTTACATTTGTACAAATACAAATTCATAACTCATAATAAATTTACCGAAATGGGCACTGTTTTCCTCTATCTCACTTTTCCAATAAAACTTTGTGGGAGTTTTGAGGCTCCCTCCCAAGAGACATGTTGTTTCCTATCTCTGGTGGGCTTGCCCGAGGCCGGAAGGCCTCTTTCCCACGGGACTCTCTCACCCTGATGTGCCACCACGTTGCATATACCTCCTTGGACTTTTGGGGGTCTTTGGTGGAACCTGCTGATTTTTACATCCTGCAAGAAAGAATTCTGGCTGATGAGTAGATCTGTTCCATCACTGGAAACGATTCCTAACCCTGCCCCCTTGCCCTGGATTTACTCTTTCTGTGATAATCAGCTAAGCCATTTTCCCCAGTCAGAGGACATCCCAACAATGACCAGCTGCCTGCGGTTGGTTATGCGGGGAAACGACAAGAGAGGGAGCGGGGCGTCCTCGCTGGTGACCTTGAAGGCTCTGGAGGGCCTGGCAGCCTCCGGTGGGGAGTCGGGCAGAAATCTGTGTTAATACCTTCTTTGAACAACTCGGTGTGCTTGAGAACAGACCTCCTAACTTGGGCAGTCTTAACACGGCCACTTCCTCTCGTGCTGAGTCTCACCAGGAAGGGGCACAGGAAAATGGAAAAGGTAGCACAGCTCTGGGTCTGGGTTCTGCTTCCACGTGTAAGCGTGGGTGAGCCCCGGGCCCTGTCTGAACTTCAGCTCCTCAGCGAGCAGTGGGAGGCTTCAGTGGTCAGTCTTCCAGGTACCTGGGTGTGCAGCTTGGCCCTGAGACTCTTGGGAAACTCTTTTCGCTCGGCATGCTCTGGGTTTCCTTAAGCTTACGTCCTAATTGAATTTTCTCAAAAACCCGCTTTCCCCAAGCTGTTGGGCAGCAGTGTACTTTTGAGGGGGTGGAAGAATGGCCGGCTGTCTCTCTCTCCTGTTCTTTCTTCCCAGCCTTATTGAGGTGTAATCGGAGCACGCAAAGTGACACGGCGTGGAAGGGGACAGTTTGGTCATTGCCGTCTGTTTTACGAGATCGCCAGCATCTGCCTCCTGGCGCTTGCCTCCCTCCCGTGTCCGATCCTGCACTCGCTGGCGTTCCAGCCTCTTAGAAGCAGGGATTCCAGCTGGCAGGGCTGTCACAAGTGTTTCCATAAGCATTCCCACGATCCTTTAAGTGAGGAGCGTGACCTCGGAACCATGTGCCCGCTCCCCTCCGCTCCCCTCCCCTGACGTAGGAGGAGGTGGGAGGTAAGAACAATACTTGGATGGCTGCGTTCCCTGTCTGGGGCGCTGCCGGAAAGCTGAGCATTTGTAGGCCATCCGAACACGATGGTTCTCCTGGGACTCAGGGGTTAGAAGGGGAAAGTGAATTGATTTCTACCTTCGTGTCAGAGCGAAGAGAACTCGCAGAACAAGCCCCCTGTACTTTTCTAAGCTCTCCTGCGGTGCCTCCCCCTTCGCTGTGGTCACGGAACTCATGAGCTCAGTGTAAGAAAATTGGCAAACTAAAGCAAAGATGTTTTCTCTCTGTGTTGCGAAGCTCTCTCACTGGTGAGTTTCAGGCTGGCTTTGCTGGGGTCCCTTGTAGACGATTCATTCGGTTTCCCTGGGCTGGTGGGAGCACGGGGAGAATGCATTCCTAGCTTGGGAATGCGAGAAGGGGTTCTTGCTGTGACAGCGCCTGGAGTGAGTTTCACTGCCCGTTGGGTTCTGCTGATCGCTTTTCCAGTCGTAGAGATCCCCCATTCCGTGGCAAGTTTTTGTAAGACTGTGTGCAGAAGGGGCACGAGTTTCTTAGGCTGGCCGACTCTGCATTCTGTATTTATTCATGTGACCTAGTGACAGGCAGTAATTGACGTTACCGTTTATTTAGTAGAACGTAGCAAGCACCCCACTCTGAAACCTTATCTAGGAAAGTGCCTCCTGGGCCTCGGTTGCACCCCGTGCTGCTTTGACCGTAATTTTCGCCCGTAGGTGAAGAGTGTGCAGGCTAGATAGAGGTGGATAGGGTAATTACACCCCAGCCCTTGAGTCGGTCAGCACCTTGTCCTCAGTTTCTCCCTTGCCTGCTCTTAGAAGCAGGTCTGCGAGCGTGTTTGGCCTGGGCCACAGTGACATTTCTTACATTCGGGAAGTCCTTACCGACTTGAGGTCTTTTGTCACAGACTCTTTGCTTTTAGTGAAAGCCGTCAGTGGATTTATATGTCTGGGTGAGAAACCACTTCATCTGCCATGGAATGGGAAACCACCTCTGAGAAGTCAGGCATTGGGATTCCCAAAGAACTGCCGTAGAGGCCCATCCTTGGGTTTCCGCTTGGTGGAGGTATGGGCTGAAATAGGCCCAGCCCTGCCCACCAAGCCTGAGCCAGCCCTCCTGTGATGTGACGGTGAAGCCACCGGGCCCTGCAGGCCCGGAGCACTCCCTGGGCTCACAGTCACTGCCCTGCTGCAGGAGCACAAGTCCAGCACTGTTTTCTAGAGGTTGGCAGAAGGCCACAGAGACCTTTATTTTGAAATTTTAGATCATATCCTTTTATTCCCCCACCGCCACCCCCGCTCCCCGCTTCCTCTACTCTGTGGACTTGTCATGGAAAGCTTAGGGAGCAGTGACTACGTTCCATGTGTGTGTGCTAAGTGCTGTAATAAGGAATACCCCCCACCTGATCCTTAAAATAACAGTGTGAAGTATGCACTGACTCTACCCTCATTTTATAGGTTGGGAAACCCGAGGCTCAGAAGAGCTTAGGAACTTGTCTGAGGTCACACAGCTGGAACCTGATGTACCCAGGATTTGAGTGCAGACGACCTTTCTCAAACCTGTATTCTTGGGGCGCCTGGGTGGCTCCGTCGGTTAAGCGTCCGACTCTTGATTTCAGCTCAGGTCATGATCTCACAGTTCGTGGGTTCAAGCCCCACGCTGGGCTCCATGCTGACAATGCAGAGCTTGCTTGGGATTCTCTCTCTCCCTCTGCTCCTCCCCCTCCCCCTCCCCGTCCCCTTCCCTCTCCCCTGCTCTCTCACAAAATAAACAAACTTAAAACAACAACAACACAAAGCCTGTGTCCTTAACTAGAGCGCTCCATCACCACCCTCGCTTGCCGCCTAGCTGGCAGAAGCGGACGGTGAATAACCTGCCCCCCTTCTTTTGGAGACTTGGCAACAGAGAGCTGGCAGTGGTTCTCAGGCCACAGAGAGAGCACGGTGGTGGCAGCAGGTGCCTGGCTACCAGACAGTAGTGCAGGGGAGCGCTTGGGCACGCCAGCTGTGGGGCCGGAGAGCCCTGTCTTTGCATCCCTGCTTCGCGCCGTCACCACGCCCTCTGCGTCAGTTTCCATGTCTGAGAATAACACCAGTAGTGACCCTCTAGGATTGTTGTTAAGATGAAATGAGATTTTGGCATATAATCACTTAGTGTCCGAATACGTTTTAGCTATTATTGTGAATGCCTTCTGAGCCCTTGGGTCCGAGCCGGCCGTGGCGTCACTCTGCTCGGTGGAAACTATGGGAGCTGCTACCGGTGATCGTACCTGTAGGCTGTGGTTGCCCGAGCCCTGCTTGAGGTGCTGGCGCGAGAGATGATAACCACGGTGCCGTGCGGTATTCGGGTGTAGTTCCTGGTCGTCCGAAAGAGATTTCGGATTTGGAAGTTGTTGCTTCCCTTTTTTTTAGTTCTTTCTGCTCATTGAGGGACTTTAAGCTCCTTACGCACGCGCCAAGTTTGTTGAGACAGAGCACTTAGCATTCCGTCGAGGGTGGAAGAAAAGAAGGTTTGAACTTGTGAAAATGTCTTGTTCGCGACAATATACACCAGCCCTAAGGAAACGTGTGTGTAGATGGGGGAGTAGTTTTCACTCGTAAGGATCACTTTTCGTGTAGCCCAAAAGAACCAAAAAGGAGTGGCCTGACCCTGATTTGATACTCAAGCTCTTGTTCCAGGGCTACCCGCTTGTACACATTACGGTAATATTAATTATGTAAACGTGGGTGTGTGTGCGCGTGCACACATGCGAGCGTGTGTTTTAATTCCACATAGGAACTTCGATTCTTGGGCCCTCTGGAACTAAAAGCTGTGTAAGAGGACGGTGATGATCCCTTTCTTTATTGAGTTACTTAATGTATTTCAGGACCTGTGCGAGGTTCTTTTCATATACTTTCTGATGTCCTCAAAACGGTGCTGCAAGGCAGGTACTATTATTGTACCCATTTAACAGATGACGGAGTTGAGGCTGAAGGAGGGGAAAGACTTGTCCAGATCTTCATTACTCAGAAGAAGCAGGTGAAAGATGTACACCTTTGTCTGTCTTAACTTCCAAGGTCCTTTGTGCCAGCCTCTGACCGGCAAGGTGGTGTGTTTGTCTTGAAGGTCATAGATCTTGCAGCCAGGAGGACTTCATTTTTAAGGCATCTTTCTGTCTAGTGAGTCCTGACAACCAGAAGGGATGAGCTTTGAGACTGGACTTAGATTAGACTTGCAGATTTATCACAGGTTGGTAAAATGTTCGTTGTACTTTACTGTCAGCAAAGCGTATGGAAGCTTTGGTGACGTATTTGGGAGTGCCAGGGGGCCGGTCATTGTTGCGGGACTCTGCGGTATTGTGATGAGTGGTGCCCGGGGTGGCTCGTGTACAGGGTGGTGCCCTGATCGGGAGCTGCCCCTGAGTTGCATAGGACAAGTAGAGGTTGGAGAGTCTTCCGTATTGATTCACCTCTGAGACAGGGCATCAGGAACCCAGGATAGGAGTGGGCCAAGTGCTTTGCTTGATGGGTAAGCATTGTGGTTTTTTCCTCAAGCCTCCCTTTGCACAGAAGGCAGCGCTGCCCCCTTTTAGATGAAGTTCTTGGATTGATGGAGCCTTTAGTTTTCCCGCTCCTTTAAATCTTGCTTTTCCATCAAGATTTGTCTGTCTGTACCATTTGCAAGTTAGACTCAAGGTCTCCCCCCACACCTTTGGAGACCACGTACTCGTGTTACTGGCAAAAGCCCACGGGGAAATGTTAAATTTTATCCAGGCCATCTTATAAGTCGGTGTGGGAGAGGGTTTATGTAGGTGGCTGTTCCTGCCATGAAAAAGGGAGGGGGTCTGCTTTTCTCCGCCTCCATTGGGGAACATGTGGACAATGTTTCTCCCAAACTTTTCTTTTTTTTTTTTTTTAATGTTTGGAATCCTGGGACGTTCTGCTTTAATCACCTTCGACTTTTGTGAAAGCCTTCCTGAATTCCTTGTGTCATTGAAGTAGAAGTGGACAGCGTGTATGACTTTGATTGAAGACGTCTCAGGATTGGCCCTAATTACGCGTCTAACTACCAGCTGACAAAGTGGAAGGATTAGAAGCTTGTTACGTGAAACCAGTCAGGAACATGCCGGGGCAGTGGCTGTAGACATCTGTGAAGCATTAATGATGAGACAATAGGTAATGGCGCCTTGCACATCTTACAAAGGGGTCCAGGAAACCATCAACCAGAGAAACCATCTGAAAAAGGTTTTAGCGTTTTCGAGAAAGCCACACATCGGCCATAGTGTTTGTGAGAATGGAGCCTGTAATCCAAGATGACAGGAGGTTTCAGAATTTGGTTGTAGGTAGAATTGTTCGCGACTTGCCCAGCTGGGGAGAAGAGACTCACCCTAAAGGATTGATTCTGTGAGCCAGCAAGTCGTTCTCCAAAAGTTATTTGAAATAATTTTTTTTTTTTTTAGTTTGGGCCTTTGACATTCTCTAGAGAGTGTTTGGTCCCGGGAGGCGGACCAGTGTGTTCTGTGTTCTGTGTCCTTTTCTGTCATTCAGTGCTCAGGATCTGGGGCAAGTCTTAACTTCTCTGAGACTTGGTTTACTTCTCTATAACTGGGGAAGAAACTCATGGAGCTGTGGTGAGACTTTTCCCAAAACCCACATGCGCCATATGGGTAAGTTACAGTTCATAGTAGGCCTGTAGCAGAAGCCCGTTCTCTGCCCTTTCTCTTTGGAAATCGGTTTGCATTTTGGTTTTTTTGTTGTTGTCGTTTTTTAATGTTTATTTATTTATTTTGAGCGAGAGCGAGAGAGAGAGAGAGAGAGAGAGAGCACGGGGGTGGGTGGAGAGAGAGGGAAAGAGAGAATCCCAAGCAGGCTCCGTGCTGTCAGCACAGAGCCCGACTTGGGGCTTGAACTCATGACTTGGAACCGGGAGACCATGACCTGAGCCAATATCGAGAGTGGGACGCTTCACTGACTGAGCTACCGAGGCACCCCTGCATTTTAGAACCCAAAATGTTCTGATAAAGAATGACTAATTTGGAAAACAAAATTATATGGATGATATATAATAGTCTTTAAAACACCATTGTTGATTCTAATAATATAGAATTTTATTAAAGATGATGATTTTGGGGGCGAATCTGTCTTCAGTCTTGAATTAATTTAGGATTGCTCTGTAAGCAGATAGCACTAAACTGTTTAATGAAGAGACTTGTTTTCTGGTCTTGGTTCATTTGCTACTTAGTTTATCTGATTAAGTCTGCATTAATTAGTTTTGTAAGTCTGGGCCTCAGTTTTTCTCGTTTTTGAAAGAAGTTGCTGATTCGATGTTTCGCAGGCTCCCTTTAGCTTTCCGTTTCTCTGATTCTGCGCCTTGCAATCTGGAGAGGTAGAGGGAGGCACACCCAAGATAAAATGCTCCACTTCCCCAGCTGGCTCCAGAGCAGAGCCAAGAGCAGTGCGGAAGAAAGAAATCTGGCAGACAGCGATCCTGTCAGTTGTCATCTCACCTGGGATGTTTCCCTGCGTAAAGTCATCCCCTGTGCTTTGCCTGGCCGCCACAGAGAGCGACCAGCAGTTGCCTTCGAGCTGAGTGCAGATCGGGAGCTGAGTCTCTGTGCACGGAACAGGGGTCGGCGGGCTTTCTGGAGTATTGGCAGGGGCTGGGACAGGGGGAGGCTGCAGGAGGAAAAGGGCTTCTTTCTGCCTTACAGGGGAGGTAGAACACATGCACCTGTGCTTCCTCCCCTTGCTAAGCGGAGACCCTGCCTTGCCGTTTAGAATGTGCTCGCCCAGTCATGCCTCCTCCGGGACTCGACTGCTGACTCTGCATTGGGAAGTTTTCCCATCCCACCAAGTTTACCAGATAGACTTTGATCTTTGCGGAAAAACCATTCTGTGTTCTGTGAGGTTTGGGGACTATAAACACTGAATTGGTCATATCCCAAACCAGTGTTTTAAGCCACACTACAGCAAAGATACAGCTCCACCTGCTGAGTGTGATTCATTTGGGATCTCGCACTCCCTGAAGGGACGTGTTAAGGGAAACATCGGCTGATGGCTGTCTTAGTATTTGACACAGAGCCTCTGCAGGGGTTGCCAAGTTTTGTCTTGGAATAAATATACCAGGGAGAGAGGCACTTGGACATTCTCACTGCTGGGTGGGGAGTCGAGGTTGTTCAGGGGACTCTCTGGGGGTTGTCCCATTCGTCTGGTTTCCGTGGCCTCAGACGGGTTTGGGAACACCAGTAAATGCAGAGAAAGCCGAATTGATGGAGATACTCCTTGGTGCTGTCCTGGCCAGAGGGCTTCAGAAATAAAGCTGAACGAGGAGAGAACAGTACAGAACAGAAAAAAAAAAAAAAAAAAAAAAGAAGAAGAAGAAGATCTTTTGGGGGCGAATATGGAATTTGATCAACTCTTACTGTTTTTCGGCTTTAGGGGAGCCATGGGTCTCACATGCTCCATCATAAACAGGGCGGGGGGTACGGGGGGGGGGAGTTGCAGGAGTCTGCCCTCCTTTGTTGGTGCTTCATGACTTGGAAACAGAAATCACGCTCCGCCTGCCTTGCTAGAGACTCCTGGCAGCCCAAGTGGAAAACCTGAGTCGAATGAGCAAAAAATCAGGGAGGAAAGGGCCCTTGAGCACCCACAAAACTGTTGTGTGAAAGTCCTAGCAGGTAAGCCATGTGCTCTGCCCTCTGAGAAGGCTCTTGCCACTTCAGGAGGACGGGCTGCGGGGAGCTCCTGGGTCAGATGCCATACCAGACCCTCTGCCTCATTCCCGGTGGTCCCGCAGCACAGAGAGCGTTGCCAGGCCACACTGCTTCACGGTTTTAAAAACCACGGCTCCAAGGGACGAAGTGGTGACTGATTTAGCTCCACCCTGCAGGTGAAGTGGGAGAACAGGAATTTTTATTGTTATTAAATCACATCTGTGCCTTCACAGTCTTAGACTTCTTTGAAAAAAGCTGTGGACCCTTAACCTTGGAAAACTGTGTGCTCACATGTGTGCACACACACACCCGCTTTCTCTCTCACACACACATGCTTTTGTAACATTTACGCCTCCACCTTCTTTTTTTTTTTTAATGTTTATTTATTTTTGAGAGAGAGAGAGAGACACACACACACACAGCATGAGCAGGGAGGGACAGAGAGAGAGGGAGACACAGAATCGGAAGCAGGCTCCAGGCTTTGAGCTGTCAGCACAGAGCCCGATGTTGGGCTCGAACTCATGGTCCGGGTGATCACGACCTGAGCCAAAGTCAGATCACGCTTAACTGACTGAGCCACCCAGGTGCCCCTACACCTCTACCTTCTTAAACACACTCCTGCTTTCTCATGCACACACCCACACATCTGCCTTCTTACACCCCCTACTTTCTCACGTACACACCTGCCTTCATACACATCCCTTCCTACACACTTTCTCTCCCACACATACATACACACCCCTCCCTTCATGCACACACATACCCCTACTTTCTCATGCATATACACACCCCTACCTTAACACACATGCCCCTACTTTCTCTGTCATGCATACATACACATCCCTACCTTCACACACACACACACACACACACACACACACTCGCCTCCTTTCTCACACATATACACACATCTGTACCTTCACACACCCCTTTACAAACTGTCAAGGCGCTCACAAGCTGTGGAACAGTGACTCTGTACCCCAAGTTAAAAACCTGTGGTTTATTCCTTCCATCAGAGTTGATGCTGTTTTTGTTCTGTTTGTTTTTAAACAAAAATAGGTTTCCAGTTTCCACACTCATAATAGATTAAAAGTAACAGATGAAGTGTAGCTAACGGAAGATCAGAAAAATGTAAAAAGCAGACACCGGGCTGTGTTCCAGGAACCCTCTGCCAGTGAGAGATGGTTTAACTGTGTTCCCTGCTTTGTCCTCTCTGTAAACACACGGACCCTGTAGAACATTTTAGAAGGGTTACCATCTCTCCGGATGAAAACAAGGTTGATACTTTGGTTATTGGAGGGGCTCCCAGCTCCTCAGTGATGATGGGGTGAGTGACGTGTCCGTATTTCTGAGGGTTGAACAGAGTGGCATAGACCTTTCCTGCTGTTTGCCTTCTTCCTTGGGTCACAAGCTCCTTGGGGGCAGGGACCATGTCTGACTAGTCCAGCCCTGTGTCCCCCGTGTGTGCCCATCCCTCGCACGGTTGTGCTAACTGAATCAAGTGGAAAGATAGCGTGATGTGTGGTAGAAAACCTCTCAGCATGAAGGTGCGGGCTCAAGTGCTGACTTCGCCACTGGCCTTGTGACCTTGCCAGACTTTCTCTGAACCTCATTATTAGTCCATAAGATGAGAGGGCGGGACCTAGATGCACTCGAAGTCCATCCTGTGATTCTGATAGGATTTTCGTAGAGCGGAGACTTGTAAAGGCACGGTGGTGTTTCCAGAGGGATCCAGAGCACGGTGGTCCCGCCAATGCCACTGTAAAATGGTTTTTATATCGCGCAGTTTTCTCCTCGGTTTTTGGCAAATGACATTGATCCGGCTGTGATGATATGCGGCACTAACCCCAAAAGGTGGAAGGAGGCTTGATCTCCCAAATGGGCTTTCACTGTGGCTTTGATTCGCTTGCTAGAGGGTATTGGGCTTTCCCGTGGGAATGAAAAGTCATCCAGAGGGAATGCTTGTGTGTGTTTGGTGAGCCATGTCCTTCTGCGCTCAGCCCTCACCACCATGCGTCCCTCCCAGAAGATTCAGCCAGAGGGCAGTCAGTCAATGGAAGAGACACTTTTCCAGAGTGACCTACAGACGAGTTGTGGGTTGGGCTGGCTGGTGAATCTTTCCCCAGATAGCCCCCAGCACAACTTGTTCCTGAGCCACATGGCAGAAAAGAGATGCACCTTGTAAACAGAGTTGCTTCTTGGGTCACAGATGATACAAGACAAGTCATGGTCAAGTTAGACCCCATCAATTTGTGGGAAATCAGCCTGGGTGAAGTCTGCCTCAGTGCTGTCTGTGAAGCAAGAATTGACTTAAGCCGCTCGGGAATGTAAATGCGTGAAGGTCTTGATGAACTTAGGAAAGACTGTAAAGGCCTTGAAGCTTTGGGTGGTTGTTTATGTACAGACAGATGCTGTTAAGTGCACATCGGCCTTGGCCAGACACCAGCGCGGGCCAAGCAGGACTTCCGCTCAGAAATCCACACAGTCGGAGTCACTGCTTGTCCTTGAAATTACAACAGCGTGTTTTAAAAGGGCACGCAGAAACCACACGCACGCGAACGAGGCCACAACGCTGTCCTCTAGCAGGTGGTCCATCCCCAACTTCTTGGGCCTCCTCCCGTTTCCAGTAAGTGCCCTCGTCCTGTCTTTCCTGCCTCTTAAAGTTCCTGACCCCCCCCTGCCCACCTCCCACTGTCCTCTCCAGCCACACAGCCACAGCCCTGGTTGCTGTAGAGGCTCCTGTCCTGGCTCTCCTGCCCCTGATCCCATCTCTGGTCAGACCGTCTCCCCCACAGTCACCAGAGACGTCCTTCTGTATCAGTTACTATTGCTGACTAACAGAGTCCCCCCCACATCTAGTGACCTAAAATAACAGAAATCCTTATGTCAAGTGCTTTCTGTGGCTCAGGAAATTCAGGTGGGCCTTGGGTGAGTGGTTCTGGCTTGGGGTCTTGAGCTCTTGCCATCAGACAGCTAGCTGCAGCTGGAAGAGGGGACATCGGGGGGCTTGGTGACTCTCATGGTCCCTTCATGTGGCTTTCCTGTGTGGGTTATCTTGGGCTTCCTCACAGTGTGGCCGCTGTAGGGCAAACTGTTTACATTGAAGCTTGGGGCTCCAAGTCCGAGTGTTCAGCACTCAAGATGGAAAATGAATTGTCCTTCCAGATGGCTAACAGACACATGAAAAAGGTGCTCAACATCACTCATCATCAGGAAAATACAAATCAAAACCACAATGAGATATCACCTCACACCAGTCAGAATGGCTAGCATTAACAACTCAGGCAACGATAGATGTTGGCGAGGATGCTGAGAAAGAGGAACCCTTTTGCACAGCTGGTGGGAGCGCAAACTGGTGCGGCCACTCTGGAAAACAGTCTGGAGGTTCCTCAAAAAACTAAAAATAGAACTACCCTACGACCCAGCAGTTGCACTACTAGGCATTTATCCATGGGATACAGGTGTGCTGTTTCGAAGGGACACATGCACCCCCATGTTTATAGCAGCACTGTCGACAATAGCCAAAGGATGGAAAGAGCCCAACTGTCAAATGCATAAAGAGGATGTCGTGTGCACACACACAGGAATATTACTCAGCAATCAAAAAATTAAATCTTGCCATTTGCAACATTGTGGACAGAACTAGAGGGTATTATGCCAAGTGAAATTAGTTAGAAAAAGACAAATATCATATGACTTCACTCATATGTAGACCTGAAGATACAAAACAGGTGAACATAAGGGAAGGGAAGCAAAAATAATATAAAAACAGGGAGGGGGACAAAACTTAAGAGACTCTTAAATATAGAGAACAAACAGGGTAGATGGAAGGATTGTGACTGGGCAGGTGGGCTATAAATAGGTAAGGGCATTAAGGAAGACACTTGTTGGCATGAGCACTGGGTGTTCTATGTAGGGGATAAATCACTGAATTCTACTCCTGAAACCATTATTGCACTATGCTAACTTGGATGTAAATTAAAAAAAAGTTTTAAATTAAAAATAAATAAATTTTTTAAAACAGAAAAAGTTAAAAAAAAAAATGAATTGGCTTTTATGGCTTGGCCTCAGAAATCGCAGAGCATCAATTCTGCTATTCTCTGTTGATAGAAATAGCCATCAAAGTTCTCCCATTTCCAAGGAGGGGGTACATAGACTCCACCTCTCAAAGGGAGGAGTGTCAAAGTCACGTCAGAGGAGCAGGCCCGGTGAGAGAGCTTGTTATGGCCATTTTTGGACAATGTAATCTGTTTAACCTTCTGAGACGCAGCAGCGTTCCTGTCGTTGCTCTGTGGACAAATCTTCAGGAACTCCTAATCCCTCTGGAGAAGTCGATTTTAAAGTTTGTGAGGCCAGAGAACGTGGCACAGAAGCCTTTCTACAAAGTAGGCTGCGGCACAGCTGCCGGGAGACCTGAGGTCTGGAGCCCGGGCTTGGAGCCTGCTTAGAAAACTGCTGCCCTCTGAGCCGGGTGGGCGGAAACCAGCCTGACCGGGGGCCCTTCGTGATGAGGCCCTAGTCCCCTCCCAGTGCCACTCCTTCCTCCTCCGTGTCCCTGTGCTGTCCTCTTCCTTTCCCATTTACCGCAGGGCCTCTCTTCCCCACCCCCCAACTCCCCCTCCATCCCCCCATGCCTGCCTCGTGCACTCCTAGCCTGTATTGTATGTAGCCAGTGATAAAACATGAGGTTCCCCGTACCACTTAGTGTCACCTTTACTGTGACTTTTTTCATTTTTGTGGATAGGTGTGTTCGCTGAATTAGACTTCGAGTTTTTTACAGGTTGGGACGTGTCCTGTGCCTGGGGGCTGGATAAATTGTTTGGTGAGGATTTCCAAATCAGTCTGTGCCTTTTTACTTCATTTTACAGGGCCGAGTTTTAACTGCTTGCAAATGATGGACAACCCTGGCAGCTGTCTTAGAATTCCATAGGAGATTTTTGTTTTAGGCTGTAGTGTTTTATTCAGCTTGTTATTCTGAAAAATTGTTTCTAGTCTGTATTAACAGTGGCTTTATTTGTTGGAGGGTGATTGAAGCAGTTTTGTGTTTTTTCTTCAAGTCGTGTGAAAAACGAGCAGAAAGTGAAACATTTCCTGACTTGATTTATGTGCTTAAACACACACGCCCCCCCCCCACACACACACATACCCAGAACTCGTAGTCTGATCCTGTAGAACCTTACCAGCCTGAAGTGGGGTACCTGTCCCCTCCTTACTCTTTGACGTCCTAACAGAGACTCTTCCTAACAAAGATCTTTTTTTCCCATGCAGATTTTGACTACAGCATAAGTTCCTGAAGACACTTTGTTTTACTCACCATTCAGCATCAAAAACAGTGCTTGTCACCTAGGAAACACTCGAGTAGTTATCGAATGACTAACGGAATGGGCAGAGAACTCTGCGGAGGGAGGGGCGGTGGTCATGTTTTTATTATTTACCCTTCAGCCTGGAGACCACCACCAGCGGGAGGTAGACCTGCTGAGGCGTGTCGTCTGCGGGACGTGTCTGGGAGCACTTTGGGCTTTGAAGGCGCCGTCCGTCCATGGGGAGCACTCAGTCGTGGGATGAGCGTCCACAAAATACACAGAAAGCCGGTTAAGGGCAGGAATCGGGGCGGGAAGCCCAAGCCTGACAGCCGGTCACTGTGTCTCTGGGCTCACTCACGTTGTTGCCCGGAGCTGCGGGCCGTCCGTGTTCTCTTCGTTCTCTGGTGCTGTGTCCTGTTTGGACCCCTCAGGGTATGGGGTGACTCCCGGGTGAAGGGCCCCGGTTCACTCTAATTTTAACTTTTTACAAGCTGTCGTTAAGCTTCTCCATGTTGCTTCACTTCTGGGAAGCCTTCGGTCCTTTTCCTAATTTAACGACAGACGTCCTCAGCCCTCGAAATTTGTAGTGAAACATTTCCGAGTAGGATTCATTGGGATTAATGCAAAATAGGAGTTAGACCATTTTGCAGTTGTGTTTTTCTAGTGCTCTCAAATAGATGCAGTCAGACAGAGGACCGTCCAGGACGGGGCCTCCGAGCCGCTGGCGCCCTCGGGGGCGAGGCTGTGCTCAGGCTGCATGGAAGGGTGGACACCAGATCTTTCCATGTGGCTCTTTTCTGGCCAAGTTATGACTTTCTCTTCCTAGATAATACGCTGCTTGATTTCTAGTTTATTGCTTTTGACTTCCTGTATGTTCTGGATGAAGGTTTCAGCATAGCTAGGTTTACTTCTATCTAACTTTGGTTTTTTTGTTCTCAGGAAGAGTATTAATACCCAGTTGAGAATATTTCTAAAGACCAGAAGTTTTTAGGGGTTGTGAGTGGTCTGTGAATTAGAATTGTGTGTAAAATGTTTCTGTGCAGTTTTCTAGAGCCTTAGCTTTGATCAGAGTCTGAGCGTCTGCAGTCCCCCAAAATGACTTTTAACTGACTTTTAAATTAGGCTCTTCAGACTTGACTCTGGCATTTGGGGCCAGGTTTGTTGGGGACTGTCTTCTGCATCGTAGAATGTTTGGAAGCATCTCTCGTTCCTACCCATCAGATGCCAGTAGCGCCTTCTCTTCCTGTGATGACAACGAAAAAATACTGCCATGCATTGCCAGATGTCTCCTGGGGGTTCGTGGGAGGGCAGGATCAACCCCAGTTGAAAACACTTGTTCACAGCTTTTTTTTATTAATGTTTATCTATTTTGAGAGAGGGAGAGTGAGTGTGAGCATGTACTAGCCAGGGAGGGGCAGAGAGAGAGAGAGAGAATGAGAATCCCAAGCAGGCTCTGTGCTGATATAGGACTCGATTTCATGAACCGAAATCAAGAGTCAGACATTGAACCGACTGAGCCGCCCCGGCTTTTTTTTAATAGACGTGGTTTTTTAGAGCAGTTTTTAGTTCACAGGAAAATTGAGCAAGAAGGTACGGAGAGTGCCCGTATATTCCCTGCCTTACAACACATGGCCTTCCCCACTATAAATCAGCATTCCCCACCAGAGTTAACACTGCTGAATCTATACTGACACATCATAATCATTCAAAATCCGTAGTTTCCATTAGGATTCACTCTTCGTGTTGTACGGTCTGTGCTTTGGGACACATTCCAGTGACACGTGTCTACTATTATAGTACCGTGCAGAGTGGTTTCACTGACCTGAACATCCTGTGTGCTGTCCTCTGCTTGTTCAGCCCTCCCTCCCCTTCAGCCTCTGGCAATCACTGGTCTTTCTCCTGTCTCCATAGTTTTGCCTTTTCCAGAATGCCACCTCATTGGAATCACTAGTATGTAGCCTTTTCAGACTGGCTTCTTTCACTTGGCATTCAGGATTCCTCCATGTCTTTCCATGGCTTGGTATCTTTTCTTTTTAGCCCTGAATAGTATTCCGGTGTCTGGATGGGCCACAGGTTTGCTTATCCATTCACCTACGGAAGGGCATCTCTGTTGTTCCCAGGGTGGGGCAGTTATGAATAAAGCTGGTATGAACATTTGTGTGCAGGTTTTTGTGTGGGCGGTCGTAAGTTTTGAGCTCCTTTGGGTAAATACCAAGGCGTGCAGTTGTTGGATCGTACGAGTACGATGGCAGGTGCATGCTTCGCTTCGTGAGAAGCCACCAAACTGCCTTCGAAGGTGGCTGCGTCCCATTTTGCGTTCCCACCGGCAACGAGTCAGAGTTCCTGTTGCCCCACAGCCTTGTGGGCAGAGTCCTGGGTCTGGGCCACTCTCATAGGGGTGTAATGGGATCTCACTGCTGCTTTCGTTTGTATTTCTCCGCATCTCCCCGGTAACAAATGATGTGGAGCATCTTTTCATATTCTCATTTGTCATCTGCCTCTCTTCTTCAGGGAGGTGTCTGTTTAGGTCTTTGGCTCATTAGTTTACATCTTTTAGCTAGTTTGACTTGAATACTTTAGGGTTTTCTGTTCTGGCACGGTTGTGGGGGAGGGGAGACATAGCTGCTCGTGTCTCCAATTTACAGCAGCCGGAAAGACTTGAGGGCTAGGTTGAGTGGTGTGGATGTGAAAGACTTGAGGGCTAGGTTGAGTGGTGTGGATGTGAAAGACTTGAGGGCTAGGTTGAGTGGTGTGGATGTTACATTTATATTTTAAAATGTCAAGATACTTACAACATGTATTAATACACATACACAGACAGTACTCCCAAACACATACTGTTGTATATTAAAAATTACACGGGTATTGGGGCGCCTGGGTGGTGCAGTCGGTTAAGCGTCCGACTTCAGCCAGGTCACGATCTCGCGGTCCGTGAGTTCGAGCCCCGCGTCGGGCTCTGGGCTGATGGCTCAGAGCCTGGAGCCTGTTTCCGATTCTGTGTCTCCCTCTCTCTCTGCCCCTCCCCTGTTCATGCTCTGTCTCTCTCTGTCCCAAAAATAAATAAACGTTGAAAAAAAAATTTTAAAAAATTACACGGGTATTAAGTGAATCATTGCAACAACCCTGTGAAGTACATACTGTCCCATTTTACGGATAAATACAGGCTTGGAGGGGTTAAGAAATTTGCCCAAGGTTCTTTCTAGTTGATGAATGGCAGAACTGGACGTTGACTAGAAGTCTCTCTGGCGGTAACTACATTTTTCTGCGTTCTCGACCCGTTAAGTGGTGTTAAAACGTCTTCCCGTGCCAGTAGGCCAGACCCATGTCACTATGGCCTTGGCTGGCGTAGATAGACGGCATGGCGCAAGCGGGGAACCCACGGTTGCTGGGATGTTCCACCGAACAGAACAAGTGCTTTACCATTTCTGGGGTGAGAGAGAGTATGTGCGTGTGCATGTGTGTGTGTGTCCAGCTTTGCAGGGTAGTAGTGACGGTCGTGTGTCCCAGAATAAAGTGTCACTGATCACCATCTTCAGCAGGGCACAAGTTGGTTTTGTATTTGTTTGTTTTGTTTTCTTCTTTTTTAAAAACAGCCTGCTGTATGCGCCACATCAGTTACCTGGGAGTGAAACAGCTTCCAGCCACCTCGATGTGTTCATTCCTTGGTGAAGTACAGAGCGGGTCCTCGCCCCACAGCATCCGTGGTTAACATACCTAGGGCACAGGCGGTCCTACTCGGGGGTTCTATTTCACTAAGGCCAATGTGGCATCTCCAGGATTACTTTGTGTATTTTATGAAGATACTCTAGTGTGTTGATGGAGGGCTTTTAAAGATTCTGCACTTGGTCTGGGCAGAGCAGGTTTGGGACACGCATGAGGCGGTGCCTCTGAGCCATCGGGCCGGCCTCCCTGCCTGTACTTCTCAGGGTGCGTGCGGTCGTCTGCCCTGTCTGCCTGGGCTGCCTTTCTCCCCTTTCTTGTCGTGCCTCCTGTGCCGTAGCCCCCTGGGCACTGATTACTGTCACTTCACCCCCACTCGGTCCTTCCTCCCTCCGCCCTCCTGCCTCCGTCATCGGTCCTGTATTTATGAGGGCTGGCTGGCGGCTCGTGGTAAATGTGTGCAGACTGAATGCCAGATGAGGCGAGAGTACTGTGAAGCTCACGGTATAGTCTTTATCCTCCTGGGCCCCTGCGGCTGCAGTGACCCCCGTGGGCTGCTCTGGCTGTCTGCTCTGCAGCTGGAGTGACCTCTTGACTGTAGATGCTCCAGGTCTCGGTCTCCTTTGTAAGGGCCTGGCGCCTGGGGACATGTTCCAAGCTTCCGTTGAATTCACCGAACACTTTAACCTTGGTGTGCATCTTGCCGGTTGTTCTTTGCCTGGTAACATTACCTGACTTGTATGTCCAAGTGACAGCAAAGGAGAAAGCCTAACTTGCTGTTGGAGCGTGCTCCCTTGTAGGGCTGATCAGGAGGTCACATGTCAGCATCTCCCATGGTCTGTTGAATTGGAAAAGGAAAGCCGAGGGGCATTGAGCTGTGGGTGGAGCTCTGGCCTGCTTCCCACTTGGAGTATGTTCTGGATGCCTCCACGTGAGATTGTGCCGTCACAGAGCCTGTCCCCCTCTCTCTGGGAGATGTGTTGGAGGGCCCGCTGCAGTCCTGCTTGGAGTTAGAGTACCCCGGGCAAGCTGAAACTGCAAGAATGCTTTTTCAGAGGGGGTTTTAGGGGAGCCTGGGTGGCTCATTTGGTTGAGCATCTGACTCTTGATTTTGGCTCAGGTCATGATCTCACGGTTTGTGGGATCAATCCCTGCATCAGGCTCTGTGCTGAGGTGCAGAGCCTGCTTGGGATTCTCTCTCCCCCCGCCTCTCTGTTCCTCCCCTCCCCATACACACTCTCCCTGTCTCTCTCTTCCTTGCCCCCCCCCACCATTTCAAAACAAATAAATAAACTTAAAAATAATAATAAAAGGGGTTTTTGGCGCTTCTGTTGGCAAAAGCAAAATAACACAGACACGTCTGTTTCTCTTTTCACAGAGCGATCAGCAGCTGGACTGTGCCTTGGATTTGATGAGGCGCCTGCCTCCACAGCAAATCGAGAAAAACCTCAGCGACCTGATCGACCTGGTATGAGCTTTGTTCTTATGGTTTCCTTCGGGCTGTGGCTCCCAACTGGTTGTGTTTGTGTGCCTTTTGCCATGCGGCGCTCAAAACACGTCAGAAACCTTCCACCCCCACTGAGCTCTGAGATTCCTCCACGCGGTTGTCTCGGAGCCAGCTGCGTTTGCAGAGCCCAAGATAGGACTTCTGAAGTTGGTCACCGTCTGTCTCCTTGCCCCACCTGCATGGGTTCAGGTTCTAGAAGCTTGCATCTCCGCGCAGGGAGGAAGAGGCCATACACGCCCAGCAGGCATTCGGTAGTGCCCGGAGCCAGGCTTCCTTCATTTCTTTGCTGTTGTGGAAGTTTCTCCAACCAAGGCAGTGCAGAATCTACCCTGTAACATACTTGAGGGCTTCCCTTCCACTTGGAATGGTATAAAACACAAAAGCCGGCTTTCAAAGATCTCATCACACCTACTTTTTAAATGTGTCTTTTCTTTTTAATTCGGAATGATTGGTCTCACAATGAGAGAGAGAATCTGGTGGGAATGCCAGATGGCACCATGATATTATTTGAAATAGCACAAACTATTTTAAATAACCTATAAAGCTATGGGAAATATTGAAAAGAAGTAAAATAAACTAAAATCAGGCCCCAAGAGGCCAACCGAGTTGCTAGATTTTTTGGCCAGTACATTCTGGCTCCGGCTCTGGCACCTGGGCCTCCGAGTCCAGTCCCCTGTTGTGCTCATGGCCCCCATGTCTTCTGGATGTGATCATCAGCTGCCGACCATGGCTCATCGATGAGGTGGCTTTTACTGTAATGGATTGAAAACCTGTCCACACACTTCATTCCGTTGTATGAGTTCAGAGCAGTTGTACTAGCAAAGCCTTACCGCGGGAGACTCGTGTCATCGCCACGGAGAACTTCCCAGCAGTCTGCAGGCCCCTACTCGCAACTGTCTGTGTATTTATAGGCACCCAGAGTCCCAGTCAGGAGGCAGCTGTGTGACACAGTCAGCCCAGTGAGGAGTTGTGAACCCGCTAGCTTGTGCGGGTAACAGTTCCGCAAGTAAGAAGGAGGAGGAGGTTTCTTGAGGTGAGCGGCCCTGATGAGAAAGACAGCGACAGGTACTTGCGACGCAAGGCGTGATGGGTCCCGGCTGACACGGAGGCGTGTTAGGGGCATGTGAAAGAAGAGTGGGTGGAATCGCGAGGCAAACGAGCCTCCGAACGTGCAGAATCAAGTCAAAACCCAGAGCCTGGGAGGTGCCGTCAGCCCGTGAGGGGAACGGAATGGACTCGAGGGGGTTGGTGGGCAGGCCCCCTCTGAAAGGGCAGGGGCCGCTTCGTTCCAGCTGTTTGTTTGTTGCCCTGTGGGAGGGTGGTCCTCTGTTACTTGCTTTCGGATTTTTCTGGAGAAGCCATACATTTAGAATTTGATGTGAAACTTCCTGATTTTCCAGCATTGGCCCAAACATTGGATTGGTTAGACCTGATTTTGTAAACAATCTGGGTGTGAGGATGTGCAGTGAGTTGGGCGGGGCAGCTTGGGGGGTGGGGGGGTTGTTGAGAGAAAGCAGTCTGTGTTGGGAAATGGTGAAATACAGAGTTGGGTGGTTCCGAGGGGTCCCTGAAGGTCAGAAGGAGGGCTTGAACGTGAGGCGGTGGCTATTGTCACCATCATCCACTCCGTGAACTTGGGGCACACCGGGCTGTGCGGACTGGTTTGCTGACTCCCAGCCCCGTTAAAGTAGCGAACTGGGAAGTGCTGTATTGTTTTGTGTTTTTCCTGATCGGAGATTTTTGCTTATTTTTGTTTGATCGTATGTGGCAGAGGTGGGCAGAGGCTGAAGGTATGATCAGATCCCTAATTGGGTCAGTGGCGGAGGCCTGTTTGTCTTTAAACTCAGCATGAAAGCATGCTTGGCTGAGTTTAAATTCAGTGTGCCAATTTAGCTGTTACCGTATTTTAGAAATCAACTGAACATAGAAGAAATGATGAGCAAATTTTTCTCAGTAGACCATTCCTGGGGCTATTGTGTTCTTAGGGCAACTGAAGTGTTCTACAGCTGTGTGTTTTCTGTGCGATCCCCTCAGCGCTCTCTATTTCAGAGATGTGCCCAGAGCCGCTTTTATGGGAACCTGGTCAGCTTCCCTGGCTAGGTCTGGTACTTGTACTTGGGCTTGGCAGGAGTGAAGGAGAGCCGCCTCTCACCGCAGCCACATACTGGGCGCGAGAGGCCCACCGTGGCACGTACTTTGCAGAAGGGTGCTTGGGCCCAGGTTGAAGTACCACCCTGCACCTGCCCCAGATAGGTGACGTGCTCTGTGGCATCCTGTGGGTTAGTGTCAGAGGCACTGCTTCCCCCCTTCTAACTTTGTCTTCCGTAGAACGTGGCTGGCGAGGGGCTGGAGGGAGACGCGGGTGGCAGGTTCAACAGCTAACAGTTGAACGCCTGCTGTGTGCCCAGGACTGGGCCGGGTGCTTTAGTTTGTGTTATTATTTCATCTGATTTTCACAGTCGCCCTTGAAATGTATGTAGGACCACTGCACCTCTTTTAGGTGATTTAGACTTGGTCAGGAAGAAGCCGGGGCGGTGGTGTGGCTGAGCAGCACCAGGAATCCCAACTCCTCCGGGTAGGATCACTCTGCTGGGTACCTTTTGGTGAATCACTCACCCCTAGAGCAGCAGATTAAATATGGTACGTCTTCCTAATGTGTCCGTCTTACCTGTTTGGGGAAAAGGGGGTTAAATAATTCATCAGTAATTTAAAATATTAAAATGTATGTTTTATGGAGAGTAATTTAGAATTAAATTATATAATTCAGGGGCGCCTGGGTGGCTCAGTCGGTTGAGTGTCCGACTTTGGCTCAGATCACGATCTCGAGGTTCGTGGGTTCAAGCCCTGCATCGGGCTCTGCTGTGCTGACAGCTCAGAGCCTAGAGCCTGCTTCAGATTCTGTGTCTCCCTCTCTCACTGCCCCTACCCCACTTGCACTCTGTCTAGACTCTCTCTGTCAAAAATAAACATTAAAAAATTTTTCATACAATTGAAAACAACAGCAGCAGCAGCTAGAGACTTGAAAGACGCTCCCTTCTTAGAGCTAGGCCACGTGGGATTAGCACTTCACTTTTGTCCAGTGCTTTGTGGGGAGGTTGGAGGGGTGCCGACTTCCCCTCACCAAGTTGTGTGGAGGCCAGCCTTGGGCCCCATCTACCTCCTAAGGCTGAACAGGAGGCCGTGTGTAATAGATCCCCATCATCCAGCATGGGCTGGGGAATCAGTGTGCTCATTAATTTTTTAATTTGAAGTATGATAAATCTCAAAATGGAAATGGAGCATGACTTTTCGCCGAATTAGGATCTGGTAAAGCACACCTCGTTAAAACTATATTGACATGCTTCAAAGGCCACTTTTTGATTAATGGCCTTGCGTCAAGGTCCTCGCTATGCACTGTAGCATATAAGGAGCACTTGGGCCCGTTTTGTTCAAGATCCCGTGACCAGTCCTAGAAATTCCTTCTTTGAATGTTTGTCTTTCATTGCTGCTAATTTTCCTCTCTTTGCCCTGGGAATGACAGGGTTTGTTTGCCTTTTTTTTTTTTTCTTTTCTTTTTAACTGGGTCTGCAGTATTCTTTTCATTCCTGTAAGAGGTGGTCTGTGCTGAGTGTACTGCTGTGCCTCTGAAGTTCCCAGAGCTATGATTTCCGAAAACTCACACCGCCACGGGTCCGTCTAGAAGCAGTGTGTGTATCCAGGCCTTTGTTTCACGTGATCTGGGATCAGTCCAGTGTTTTCCATTGCGGCGAACGCACCGCTCGGTGCAAATCGCAGTCATTCCTCCCATGCTCACCTGCCGAAAATAATGAAGGGGCAGTAGTTGTTTTCAAGAGAAGTCTCCAATTTTAAGACTGACAAAAATGTGAGAATTTGCCGGCATTCTCCATGAAGGTAACGACCACGTTAGATGTTAGAGCCAGAGAACTGTAGGGGAATTGATCCGGTCCACCAGCGGTCCAGTTACAGAGCAGTATTAAAGAGAAATGTGGCGTGTGTGTGGCCGCGAGGCCGGGGCAGCCCGATTGATCATGCCCGTTGAGTTTTCTTCCTTCTCTTTTCTTTCCAGCGTTTGAGCGTTTGCTGCCTCGGGATTATGGTGCATGCTGGGATTGGTGGGAAATGACCTTCCTTTGCAGATGGCCAAAACATCCATTTTATTACATATTAATCCTGTCGTACTAGAGCGAAGCCAGCCGAAATCCGTTGTTAAGCTGTTTCAAAAATACCCACTTCGTCCGTGTGGGCCAAGAATCATATGATGTTTAGATGCTCCCTTGGCTCCCTGAACTTTGACCTTCTGTGGCTTCATTCTGCACACTGGCAGCTCTAGCCGAAACTTGGCTGGGTGTATTTTGAGCCCTGAGCTGAGGAAGGAGTTTGTTTCTGCGAGTTGGCACCCAGCAGGCCATCCGTCCTTTGCCCTCTTTCAGAGCAGACCAAAAATAGCCCTAAATCCATTTAACCAGGCAGGAGAGTCTTTGCCTGCAAACGTTGGTTGTTTAATTTTTCATTCCTTCTTTCTTTTGTGATGTAGCCACCTAGAGGTCCAGCTCGTGAGTGTCCCCAGACCTAACTCGAGCCAGGGGGAGGTCATCAGCTGGGAAAGCCCCCAAGCTATCCTGGCCAGGCCTGGGGGTTAGAGGCGGGAAGAGGCATCCTGGTGCTTCTCCCAGCGAGTGGAGGACCCGGTCAGTTTTCGTGGCCGCATATCCCTCTTTGTAGCAGCCAGAATTGCCCTCCAGAAATAGAAGGGGCCAGCTGGGTGCAGGGTTTTGCCCTGCCAGCCTCAGCAGCCCTGGGCTTTGAATGGCTTGCAGAAAGTGTCTGCCTCTCGGCAGCGTGAGGGCTGCAGGGAGCATGCGATTCTTTGCACCTGACAGGTCAGAAGGCTGGGGTGCACGGCGGGTTCTTAGGCACCGGGGGCCCAGCAGATGAGCAAGTGGGAACCTACAGCTTGAAGTCTCCAAGTCTCCTGCTCTCCGTGAGGCAGCTGGTGGAGCCAAGCTCTCAGACGTTTGTGAATCTGCTGAAATGAAGGCGAATACTATATTTAATCGTCCATTAATATTATCGTGTCTGATTTCTGCCAGGCATTGTTACTCAGTGTTCAGTCTTTAATAGCAGAACCAATGAGATCTGGAAGTTCTTCTCCCATTGGTGGCTCTGTGAATGAAACACCAAACCCACTCCGTCCCCAGGTGGTGAAGACACGCGGGGCCTGGGGACCAGGGCCTTGCAGGCCAAGACGATCCAGCTTATCTGTACACAGGAGTGAATAGGCTTGTATCTTCTTCCTGCCTGACTTGCCCCTTATTGTCACCATTGAAAACCGATCTCCACCAGCACTTTTTCCTCCTTTGTTTCAGAGGCGACATTTAAAATGTCTTCTTTCGGGGCGCCTGGGTGGCGCAGTCGGTTAAGCGTCCGACTTCAGCCAGGTCACGATCTCGCGGTCCGTGAGTTCGAGCCCCGCGTCAGGCTCTGGGTTGATGGCTCAGAGCCTGGAGCCTGTTTCCGATTCTGTGTCTCCCTCTCTCTCTGCCCCTCCCCCATTCATGCTCTGTCTCTCTCTGTCCCAAAAATAAATAAACGTTGAAAAAAAAAAAAAAAATTTAAAATGTCTTCTTTCAAAAAAAAAAAAAGAAGTGTCTTCTCCTTTCTTTTTTTTTTTAATTTTTTTTTTTTTTAACGTTTATTTATTTTTTTGGGACAGAGAGAGACAGAGCATGAACGGGGGAGGGGCAGAGAGAGAGGGAGACACAGAATCAGAAACAGGCTCCAGGCTCTGAGCCATCAGCCCAGAGCCCGACGCGGGGCTCGAACTCACGGACCGCGAGATCGTGACCTGGCTGAAGTCGGACGCTTAACTGACTGCGCCACCCAGGCGCCCCTGTGTCTTCTCCTTTCTAAAGGGGTCTTCGCTTAAGTGGGTGAAAAGTTCGTGGATTGAAGTCCACACTTACGGGGCACCTCCTCTGAGTCAGCTGCTGTGCTCAGCCCTGGGAAGAAATGCAGCCTTTATTCCTTGGCTCCCTTTCCACAGGAGAAAATACCAGGATCCTTAAACCCGACCCCTAATGAGAAGGACCTTGGCTGGGTTCTCTCGGCCCGTTGGTCTTTACCGGTTAATCAGCTCTGAGGGGGGCTGTCAAGAGCTGCAGAGCTGAGTTGCTCTTTCTACAAGAATGTGATATCCCCTGTGTGTCAAATACTCTTCCAGGGGCTGAGGACACAGGACGAAAGCCCTGGCTCCATAGAGCTGGCACTTAGCGGAGAATTGCGGGAAGACTTTGGCCGGGGCCAGCTCGGCACTGTCTATCTATCAGGCAGATACCCAGCCGGAGCATTTGTTGTCTTTACTTTTGCGTAAAGGCGGTCGGGTCTCCTCGGTGGTCGGGCCCCAGCGGCAGGGAGTGTGTGCCGTCTCCCCCTGGCTCTCCGCTGGCCGCCTTTCACCAGGCCTCTCCCTGTTCCTCCAGTTCTTTCCCCATAGCATTCCTTACACTGGAGCAGATACACCTCTTTGGAGTTTGGGGGGCAGGTCCCAAAGTGGCTGCATGGAGTAGAGAATTTTATGTTTCTTCTCTTTGAACAATTACATTCCAATCCATAACATGCCCACATGTAAGACATTTTAATATAAAAAGAATGCTTTCTGCACCAAAGCTTTAAGTCAAGTTGAGGCTTGGGGAAGTTGGCCTTTTCCTGCCTGGGGCCTTGTGCGTGGGCCTCCCAGCTGGGTGTAGGCTTCCCCCTGCTGGGCACCTAGGAGCTGAGCTGGAGGTAAGGGGTCCCCCGTCCCCGTCCGTCTCCCCCCCCCCCCCCCCCCCCGTGACACACCGCTGACTCATGGGGCCGGGTGGTTTGGGAGCCCTAGGCCAGACCCCATTCTCTGGTCCCTAGGGAAGTTCCCTGTGGGTTTAGGTCAGGGTTGGGGGAACTTGGCTTCCATTCTCCCATTTGTCATAGGCTCTGTCGGGAAGTTTTCGCTCCTAGGCCGGATATTGTCTCTGGAGCTTGAGCAGGGGAATGGATCGAATAATTGGTAATTATGCAAAAGCCCCTGCACAGTCTCTGTTGCGCTGATGTTTCTGAGCTTATCCTGAGCTTCCCTACAGGCGACACTGAGCTGCAGTTCCATTTTACAAGGGGAAAAGCATTCCAGCCAAGGGCCTCCAGCAGTATTTTAATGAACTCCATTCCTTGGAAAGTTGTGGTGAGCCTTTTCATGCAAGCTTTTTTTGCTCTTTGAATGGACTGCAGCTGTGGGGACTAAAAAAAAAAAAAAAAAAATTAAAAAAAAATAAAAATGCAGGGGAGAGGAGAGAGCAGCTCCTGGACCAAGGTGCTGAACCGGCCCCCGTCCCCGACCCAGGGCTGCCTCTCCAGACGGAGATGGTCTTTCATGACCCTAACGTGCTGCTGAGGCAAGGACCCTGCACCTCAGAGGTGCGGCCTCTAATTTGTGTCAAGGTGGCAGCTAGGCAGCCCTGTAAACCAGGCCCGCATGGCATGATTTGGCTTGGAAAGGGAAATGGGGCTCCCTGGGGTACCCTCACCTGGCCTGCTCCCTCCTAGATACAGCCCAGAAAGCTATTCGAATCTCTGATGAGTTCTGTTATACGTAGAATAACGGGCCCTCATTTGATCCATTTGAGAATGAGATAAATTGCCTGCTTCACAAGTAGTCTAGACAATTCAAACTCGAAGCCAAGTGAACGAAGGAGAAAAATCTGGGGGGCCTTTTGCTTTTCCTTTGTGTGCATGGGTTCCTCGAGGAGCCGAGACTGTTTCCAGGAGGCTGTGACGACGTGTCCGTTGGTCCTGAGCAGTTCTAGAGCACAGAGCAGTCACGGTGGATGACTCCGGATGGCTAGGGGCTTGAAATCCCCCAGAGTTAGGTAATTGGAAAGCTGTTTCCTGTCATTGTTAATGCCCATCAGCCAGTTCAGTTTTGTTATTTTTTCAGAGGAAATTCTAAATTCTAAATGGAGATTATTTTGTGTGGGGGCTCAGATTTAGAGTTTGACTCTCCTCCCCTCTTTTTTGATTCTTCCTGATGTCGTTCTTAGTGAATGTCATGGAAACATGGCTTTAATGGAGGCCCATCAGGTGTCAGAAACACTCCTGTATGTGGGCCACGTTATTAATACATTTGACCTGTCGCCTCGTCTCCTCTTCTCAGCCCCTCTGGGAGGAGCGCGGGCAGAGCCCCTTCTATGGATGAGGACAGCGAGGGTGTCCTGTCCTGCACCTGGGGTGCGGCCCGGGGGAAGGTCCGACTCGGTGTTGTCCACTGAATTACGGTCTGAAAAATGAAAACGTGACAGTTCGGCACTTTCTGTGTGCCCTGCTAAAATTAAATCCTCTTTTAAGGTGAGACCGTAAAAAATTCCCAATGAGGGCAGGCCGGTGGCCACGGAACTTGTAGGTACCTGAGGGAAAAAGCCTTCTTAGACTTCTTCCTGCCTCTTCTGGCTTGAAGCTCCATCAGGGCTTGAAGCGCGTAGAGCCTGCCGCCCGACTCCTGCCTGGCCTGGCTTTTGGGAGGAGTGGACTCCACTGGAATAGTGGTGCAGAGGAGAGGCCCTCGGTGACTGTCCCCCGACACACACACACACACACACACACACACACACACACACACACAGAGGCATGCACACGTGCACAGTCATGCTCACACGCCCACACCGTGTGTGTGCTGGGGCAGGGGATGCTCTTTAAAACATTCTGCCCCAACACAAGTAACGGTCAGTCAATAAAGCAAATCTAAAAATTTGAGGGAAAGCAAGCTGTTGCACTAGAAGAACTGAAGGGATGGGCCAGTAGATCGAATGACCAGGATCAGCACACAGCCCAGCGGAAGCCGGTTGGGCCGTATGAGGTGCTGGGGGCGCTGGGAGGACAGGACCCCGTTGGTGGCAGTGGCAGAACTTCACCGGCGAGGAACGGGCTCCACGAAAGGCGGGCGGGCCGTGTGCGAAGACAGCACAGAGCTCAGAACCGAGGGCAGCAGCGAGCGGAGCCGACTGCTCAGCGACGGGCCCAGTCATGCAAGCATTGAGGGTATATTACAGGTCACGTTCATGTTTCCCTGTGAGAAAACACTTGATTATTTGGTCAAATTGCTGAAACAACTAAAACTTGGAAGGAAAACCAAGCCTGGACTCCCTCCTCCTCCTTACGGACTAATATGAAATGGACAGGCGAGAACCAGAGGGGAGCGTCCGACTTCGACTTGGGTCATGATCTTGCGGTTCATGGGTTCGAGCCCCACGTCGGGCTCTGTGCTGACAGCTCAGAGCCTGGAGCCTGCTTTGGATTCTGTGTCTGCCCCTCCCTGGCTCACACTCTGTTTCCCTCTCAAAAGTAAATAAACATATTTACTTTAAATATATTTAAAGAACCAGAGAGGAAGCAGAGATGATATTTGGTATTCAGATGGGGGAGGCCTTTACTAAGGCATAGAAACTAATGCCAGAATGATGGCTGTGACCGTATGCAATTTTAACTTAAAAGTTGAAACAGAATAGGGGCACCTGGGTGGCTCAGTCGGTTAAGCATCTGACCTCAGCTCGGGTCACGACCTCACAGTCTGTGAGTTCGAGCCCTGCATTGGGCTCTGTGCTGACAGCTCGGAGCCTGGAGCCTGCTTTGGATTCTGTGTCTCCCTCTCTTCCCCTCCCCTGCTCATGCTCTGTCTCTCTCTGTCTCAAAAATAAGTAAAAACATTAACAAAAAAAGTTGAAACAAAATAAAATGAAAGGGCAGAGAATAGACAAGTATTTGCCACTTATGGTACAGAACATGCCTCCTCAAATCTTGAGAAACCTCCTCCTGAAGTTGTCACTCTCGTCTCTCCCACTGGCCAGAAGTGGCAGCAGGGGCTGGGGCAGCTCTTCCAAGGTCACCAGGTAGCAGTGCTGGAGCCAAGCTCTGAACAAACAGTCTGGCTCTTGGGTTCCCAGCTGCCATGTGCTGTGGCCTCCACCAGTAAGGAAAGTGGGAATCCTTTGTTGGGACAGAGGGCCAGGCACACAGATAGGTGATTCAGAGAGACAGAGAGAGCGCGAGCGAGCAGTGCAGACGTCTAATCCACATCCTTTTTGTCCTTCTCAGAGGAATGCAGAATGAAACAGGATAGGTTGGAAAAGTCCTTCACTGATGACCTGGGTTTCTGCTCAGTGGATGGATTGTATTTCCTCCTGGATATAACCTGCATTTCTCCTGATTGTCGTGAAATTGGTGGGCTCACCTTGGTTGAGCCTCTTGAGGAACAAAGACAGTGAGCAATGGGGAAAACGTGGCACACTCTGCCCTCTAGAAGCTTCACCATCCACGTTGTCCTATTAAAGGTACTGAGAAGTCCTGCAGTTAAAAAAACAAAACATCTCTTTTAAACTAGCATTTCTCTACCTCACTTTCATGGAATCTACTTTGGAAAACATTGCTTTCCTGGAAAAGTTCGTAACCTGCCTATCAAATGACCTGGATTCTAGACCCTTTTTGACCACAGCCATAAGTGTGATGCCGGCCAAGTTTAAAATTTTTGTTAACTGTTTGGCGAAATGGCTTAGAAAGAACATAGCTTTCCTTGTGGTTTCTTCAGATAGAGAACTGCTTCAGGGAACTTCTGCTCCTTCAGTAGGGGGAAATAGGAAGGTGGATAAAAGCATTGTGTACATGAAGCAAATCTTACTGGAAGTCAGGGGTCATGGGCTATAATGTTGGCTCTGCCACTAACTTCACTGTGATGGGCAGGACTCTCTGGGTCTCCTGCTCTCCCCTGTGAAGCGGGGGCCAGACGGTCACAGTCTCAGAACCTGGGTTCTCTTGCCTAGGACTAAAAGAACATCACCATGGATACCTTGTGTCAGTGGCACTGCTTTCAGGATCCCCTTTGCTGGCAGAAGAGGCAATTGACTCCTCTCAGGTACTGGGACCGTACGGGCCGCCCTGTATGGTAAACATGTGGCGAGAGCCGAGCAGGCGGGGGCCTTTGGCACATGTCCCCCAGGGTGGGGCTCCACTGCCTCCGCAGCTCACTTCCGTGGGCAGAGCGAGGCTGACGGGGACTGAAGCCCATTGGGTCACCTTCCAGCTTTGCGCCCACAGGCAGGTCGCTTCACCTCCCAGAAGGTCCTCCAGCGTAGAGGATCGAAGTAAGAACACCACATTCCTGGAGCAGTTGTGAGGATTTGGGGGTATGTGGAAAGCGCCGACGTGCATGACAGACAGGTGCTTCCTAAATGCTAGCTGATGCCTTTCTTATCTCCACTGGCTTTCCAGGACCTGTTCGCTGACTCCTGGGTTCTGCCAGCCTAGGGGCCGTGCCCTGACACGCCAAGCAACCTTCCTGTGTTTTCGCAGGTGGACAGTTCCGGTCTTGACTTTCACTGGGGTTTTAGAACCCAGCTCACGGTTGCCAGGACTTGGTGAGAAGGCCCTCCGCTGAGGCGTTTTTAGGTGGTCCTGAAAACCATTGCCCCGTCTTCTGACGGTGGGGATTCCTGAATGGAAAGCAGGGAGACGCCATTGCCCTCAACCCCAGAGTCGGCAGAGGAGGTCAGAGTCCCACTGTGGCAGGCAGGTTTCGTGGCCAGTAAGGACATCTGTCATGCCGCAGGATGGGGTGATGAAGTGTCCTGCTTCCCGTCCCGTCCTGGTGGAGGGGGGTTCCCGGCCTGTGTGAGTCGTCTCCCCTCTTCTCTCTCCCCTGTTGCTTTGGCGGGCGCCCTTCTCCCTGCTTCGGTTCCCTGAATTCCTAACGCTTGGAGCTCTGCCTTCGGAAGCCCTGGCGGAGGAGCCAGACAGGACGGGTCGGATGGTCCGACGGCTGGGGAGCATGACCTCAGTGCCCGAGGACCAGCCGGCAGACCGGACAGCCTCACAGGGCATTTGACCTCACCGCCTTATCTTCAGCCACCCGGAGGTGCCACCCAGGCACCCGGGTATCATCCGGGACAGGCCACTTGTGACCTTAGAACCCTCAGGATCCCTCTCTGTTGTCCAGGTTCCTCTTCCGTCTGATCAGGACTGCTAATCTCTTGTCCCAGCCTGAACCCACCCCCCTCATCTCCCCCACCCACCCCGCACCGCACTGCCAGTGTGACCCCCCAGGCACCCTTTCCTCAGCTTGAGGACCAGCCCTCCAAGTCCACGTCTGCGGGTCCTTCACAGTCATCCAGCTGTGGCCTCTGTTCCATGGCCTTTCCCCTTCGGCCCCTCTCCTGAGTCTGTGGCTCTGGGTGGGGAGGCTACTCGAGCACCTTACCCACCACACCGTGTTCATCCCCTGATGCAGAAAATGCCTGTGAGGTGCCACCAGCCGCGGTGTGGATGTTTGGGGTGGGCTCGCGGCAGAGTATCCATTTATTCTGCACATTTCCTGGGACACAGACTGATTGTTTAACCATTTCCCCCCTCCGCATATACCCTTTGTCAGGCTACAGAAACCTGTTTGAGTATGCTTGAAGATCAAACTCCTGGAAAGTTCTGGGTTAGGAAGTTTTAGGGCACCCGTGAGTCTGACACTCCGTGCTCGATATGCCCACTAGGAGCACCAGACCTGATACGGTTGAGCGCCTGGAAACCGAAGGGCTTGGCCAAGCCGAGCTCTCGTCACCGTGTCTGAGCTGGGAGACTCGTGGGCTGTGGCTTCTTCATCTAAGGGGTGGGCGTGATGACGCGGACCTTGAAAACTGGAGACGGTGTGTGTGCAAAGCCTCGAGCACAGTACCTGGCTCAGAGTAAGCAGCCGTCTGCACGGGGCTCTTGCACACGTGCGATGTGGCCGTTGTGCGAATGAGTTAAAACTCTGCTGGTCACCTGGCTTTTAGTTGGTAACTATCAGATGCCAAATCCCTTTCTTGACCCTCTGCCTATCTAATGTATTTATTTATTTAGTTAGTTAGTTTTTTAATTTTTTTTAACGTTTATTTATTTTTGAGACAGAGAGAGACAGAGCATGAACGGGGGAAGGTCAGAGAGAGGGAGACACAGAATTGGAAGCAGGCTCCAGGCTCCGAGCTGACAGCACAGAGCCCGATGCGGGGCTTGAACTCACGGACCGCAAGATCATGACCTGAGCCGAAGTCGGCCGCTTAACCGACTGAGCCACCCAGGCGCCCCCCTATCTAATGTATTTAAACCACAAACCACAAGGTTAGTCTTATCCCCCTTTTACAAATGAGGAAACAGGAGGCTTAATGAGTCGGTCGGAGCCCCACAGCTAATGAATGAGTAAGTGGCAGGGTCAGGATCAACCCCAGGTCCGTTGGACTCAGATGCCCTTCTTCTGTCGCCCTGCTGTCTGTGCCCACCGCTTCTCCAGGAATAGTTTTCTCCTGGGCACCGCAGGTCCCCAGCCGACGGCGGACTCTGAATGCAGATACCGTCACAGTAATTCACGCCGGCAAGAAGTTACTCAGTCCCCTTCCCAGTTGCAGGGGCGGCCGAGGTGGGGATCACGTGACCCCAGGTCCGGCGGTCTCTTTCTACTGGGAGCGCCGAGGCGGGTGCCTTCCCAGTCCACCCGGAGGCTTCCCGTCGCTTGCAGGAAGGAGTCAGCGCTGTAGAAAAGGGTGCAGGGGTGAGGAATGATTCCGTCCTCCGTTTTGGGGTCACTGGCCCTCATCAGGCAGGACACTTTTTATTCATTAGGCGGTTTGCGGTTGCCGCGTCGCCACATCTGTTGCTGCCTTCCTGGGCCTGTTGGGCTCACAATTAAGGTTCATTAGAGACCCTGTCAATCACAACAGGCACAGAACCTGCCTTCGAGAGGCCTCACGGAGGGGCTGTCCCTGTGCCCTCCCCCCTTGCAAACGATCACCGACCAAATTCTGGATGCGTGGCGTGCAGGAGAAGAGGGAAGAACGTGCTTGTAAAACTCCAGACTCTCTGGTCCTGGGGGGCCTGTTACCTTGCGTGTAATTGAAACCTTCACGCCAAGACCAGAATTGATGTTGCAGATGGTGCTGGTAGGAGTTGTGTCCGATGGAGGCTTTGGAAAAGTTATCTGACAGCAGGCCACTCGAGGAGGGATTCGGGGCCAAATGCAGAAGAGATTTAATTATCGTTAATCTCCCTCTCTCCTCTTCCTGGAATGCGGAGGCACACTTAATTACTACTGACTGGAAGCTAAAATAACACTCTGGGTTCAGAACAAAACGCTTTAGGAGGTTTGCCCCAGGCTGGAAATGATTATTCTTCATGCTAGTGGATTTCCCCTCATTCTGACGGTGCTGAACGTAAATTGGGAGTAAGGGGTGTGCGTCGGGCCCTGGAAGGTTGCTTGCTGCTGCTTCCCCGACATTCTCACACCCTGTTTCATTGACCTTCCCGCTTCTGAACTCCTCCTGCCGGGGGAGCCACGTCTCCAAGCCGTGTCACTCACCAGGGCCTGGCTGCCTAACGATTCTGCATTCTTAGGCGCCGAAGGGCCCTCAGGTTCCAAAGCACCTGTGGAATGTAACACTGCTCAGCCGTGTCCCCGGGGTCTACAGGCCCGGCCACATCGCTGATGCTAAATAAATAGTGGTTGATGGTCCAGTAAACCCAGCCGTCCCCAGACTCCGAGAGCGCAGGACCCTCCGTACATGCTTTGTAAAGCCGTGCAGTCTGAGGAGAGAGGGGAAAGGGGGCAGGGAGGCCTCAGCCCCACGGAGTCGGCACTGGTGGCCCCGGCAGGTGGCAGGACACGGGGAAGCCACTGCGCGTCTTTAAGATCACCAGGGTCACGACTTAGCTGGGGCTGGTGCACCCTGAAGACCGGGGTGACCTTGAGTAAGCTGCTTCGGCTCCCTGTGCCTCCGTTTCCCCATGTATACGGCACAGTGAGTTATGAATTCACCTTGTTCTCAGAGGGCGGGTGGAAGGACTAAAGGGAGTGCTCGGGGCAGCGTTGGGGGCACACGGTGAGTGCTCCCTTGGGTCACACCGACTGCCGTGACAGAGAGAAGGTGGTGCACCTTCCTTACGGCTTTTGTGACAACAGGTAGTGGGTGTAGAAGAAACACAGGAACTAGAGCGACTTTCCGTGTGTCCCTCGTCTGTGCGCCCCGTGTTGTCTGGTCTGGCTGGGTTGTGGGGGAGTGCGGCTTGGTCGGGCTCTGGGAGGTGGTGCTGTCATCCGGCCGGGAAGGGGGCGGTGGGCGTGCCACATCTTCCCACAGTGGCGAGTGGGCTTGAATGCCATCGCCTCTAGTTCTTGACCTCTTGGGTCTTGGCAGTGGAGGCATGAGGTAGGGTTTGTGGCTTCTGGAAGAGCTACGTCTGGGAGTCCAGCACAGAGGCCGGCCCCGGGAGCACTGGGTGCAGCTCGGGCTGTTGGAGGCCAGTGGAGACATGGTTCCATGTGCCCGAGGTGGTCACTTGTAAGGAGTCCCACCCGCTCCCATCCAGCCTGCCGGCTGAAGGCATCTTTATCCTCATTTAGAGCAATTCAGTGGACATTTGTTGCTGCTACCCCTCCCTAGGTTACTGGATTATTCTGACAGTCTCTGGACCTCCCTGTCTGTAGTCCCACACCCGGGTGGACTGATAAGTCCACCTCCTTATCAGCAGCCAGAGTAAACTTTCCAAGATGCAGTTTTCCTCGTGACCCTCCATGACCCTGCCTGACTTCACACTGTCATCAGGATCAAGGCCAGAGGACAGTCTGGGTTTAACAACTCTTGATCTGACCTGACCCTGTCAACCCCTCCTTCCCCCTTCCCTCCCCCGAGGCCCCTCCACTCCAGCCATACTCACCTGCTAGGGTTTCCCAGAGGCCCTGTGCTCTGTCTTGTAGGATCTTTGTGCGTGCCGTCCCTTTACTGGGAATACGTCTCCGCACCAGCTCTGCTAATCTTTCGGACCTCTGCCTTGGCCTCGCTCCCCCACCCTGTCTCTTGGTCACCCCAGCCATGGCACTCCCCTGTACTCTCAGGGACTCTCACTGCCCCCTACGCTCTACGAGGGCAGGGATCTTGTCTGCTTTGTTCACTTTTGTATGCCCAGTGTGTGGCACGTAAGGGACCCCCTGTGAAGGGACCCCTAAGCGCTAGAGCCTGTGCTGAAGCACGGGGGTCAGCGTGGTAAGATAATATTTGTGTCCAGAGAGCCCACAGTCGTGGGGAAGCCAGATACCCAGATGGATTTAATACAAGGATTCCGATGGAGAGGAACACAGAGCTCCATGGAGGCAGCATGGAGGGGCATTGAGCTTACCCTTGGTGTGTGGGTTTCAGGGAAAGCTTCTTGGAGTAGGTGAAGCCTGAGACAGGGTGATAGGAAGGGAGCTGGCTGGACAAAGATCACGTAGGAGTGTGTGTCTCTGTCCAGATTAGACCTGCGAGTTGATGCCTGGTAAGCTGCGGGCATTGGTTCAGGCCTCGTGAGCCCCTTGCCAAAAAGCAAGTGATGGGTGCACACTCCAGTCTCGCCGAGGACCAGCTGTTAGTTGCCACTCAGACTTTTAGCCACATAATAGAAGGGACAGCGATTGATTATTTGCAGTTTTAAGGCTAGAGCTGGGAAGTGTGCCTCTTCCCTGAGTTGCTCGGCGAGCCTGCCTGCCTGTGGAAGAGTCCCCGGCAGTTCTTTCCTGGGCAGCGGCGACCTGGCTGGCCCTGCTGACACCGAGTGCTTCGTGCAGCCGCAGTGCCAGTCGCCTGTATCTTGTGTGATCTCACAGGGACCTTGGGCTTTCCAAATCTGGTCTTTCGGGTGCTCCGTCACCGCCTGGTGTCTCCTTAGCCCCGGTTGCTAACAACTACTGCTTCTCTTACCAGCAGTAGGCTCCCGGCGTTCTGTTTCTCCTGAACTCTTAGGTTGTGGTGGAGGAGAGGGGCGCGGCGGCTCTGCCTTTGTTCCTGAGCCTTGTCACCTAACTTAGATTTGGGAACTTGGGGCACAGGTCACCCTGCAAAGGAGAGCCAAAGCACCTGTCTAAAAAGACTGTGCCCTGGTGCCGTGTGGGACATCACGATGTCCCGGACAGAAGATGGCCACACGGGTGTTGGCCATGTGGGGAAAACCACTGCCTCCTCCTTCGCCCCTTGGGAGCTGAATAGGCACGCGTTCCCCCTGAATGGAGCTGGGGGATATCATTTTTCTGTTTTATTACAGACCATCTGTCCATGTGCCTGATACTTAAGTCCATTAGAAACGCTTATGAAAATGCCATATAATACGTGCAGACAAGAACTGCAGCCCCAGGTGTGTGGGGCTCTTTAGTTTTCCCTGGAATTATGTTTCTGCCTTAAAACACCTTGACAGGGGCGCCTCGGTGGCTCAGTCGGTTAAGCCTCCAACTCTTGGTTTCGGCTCAGGTCATCGTCTCGCGGTTCATGAGTTTGAGCCCTACGTCAGGCTCTGTGCTGGCAGCCGGGAGTGTGCTTGGGATCCTCTCTGTCCCTCTCTCTTTGTCCCTCCCCTACTCACACTGTCTCAGTCTCTCTGAAAACACATAAAAAAACTTAAAAAATATAAATAGGGGTGCCTGGGTGGCCTGGTCGGTTAAGCGTCCGACTTCAGCTCAGGTCATGATCTCACGGTGTGTGAGTTCGAGCCCCACGTCGGGCTCTGGGCTGTCCGTTCAGAGCCTGGAGCCTGCTTCCGATTCTCTGTCTCCCTCTCTCTCTGCCCCTCTTCTGCTCACGCTCTGTGTCTTTCTCTCAAAAATAAATAAACATTAAAAAAAAAATTTTTTTTTTAAATGTGAATAAAACACCTTGACGGCAGAGGTTTCCTGTTCACTGTGGGAAGTGCTCTTAGGAGGGAGCCGGTCCTGCCTGTCTCCTCCCAGGCCAGGGCATCCCCCTCTGTTGCACCAAGGGATCGATCACCAAGCTGCTGAAAAGGTGGCAGGAGATAGGACCGTGGGCTTCACTCTTGGTGAGAGTGTCAAGCCGAACGCAAACTTCTTGGTCACCCTGTTGGTTTCCACATTCTTTCCATTCCGGAGACCTGGGGAAAATCTGCCGATGCTCCACAGGCTTTGCAAATCTTTCCCTAATTAAAGGGCCTCCCAGCTGTGTGCCCGGCTCCTCTGCCTCAAATCTCTGCCCTTTCGTGTTTGTGTCTAAAATTCCATCTTCCCAAAATGTTGGCCGCTCAGCAAGTCTCCTTGCACGCCTCCAAGAGGGGAAATCCTTTCCTCTTTGGTTTCTGTTCTGCCGGGCACGGATTTGCGTCTCTTTGGGTTGGATCGTTCGTGAAGGCGCTCCGTGGTCCTTTCTCTTAGACTTGCTGGGTGCACATTGCCCCGGCACCGGGAGGTGGCAGTGCGTGCCCCTCGGTGCCCGTGCTGTTGCCCTCCTGGAGGCACGAAGGACAAGGGTATCGTTTGGGTTTCGTTCTGGGCAAAATGAACAAAAGAGCTCGGTCCTCCCGTGGTGCTGGCTAGTGGGCAGCAGTACTGTGAGATCAGGGAAGCAGTTCAGGAGGAGTCTGATCTAGGTGAGGATCACCGGTAGCAGGAGGCTGCGCTCTCCTGATGGGAAAAAGATACGCGGTTCTTGTCAGCTGGAGCTGGGAGGCGTGATTCATCAGAAACCCACAAAGACCCCTTCCTTGGCCTCGCCCTGCCCTAATAGAAGTCCCTAGTCGGGGGTCTATCTGGCATCTGCGTTTTAGGAACTGTGTGGCATCCTGTTGCCGGTGGACCCCTGGGAGCAGTGTTTTAGGTAATGTTTGGAGAGCGTCCACTGCGGAGGCCTGAAGAGTATCTCTCTCGATTAGGTCTTGCTTTCTGGTCGATGACAACCGTGAGACAGCAAAGTCCGTTGGAAAGAGATTCCGCTTCCCCAGGACTCGGAGAGTCAACAGGGAGGCCTGTGCAGCCTGGCAGGCACTGGCCCTGGGTGAGCAGTGCCTGGGTCACCCCTGTAGAGCACATCTGGGACCAGATGGAAAGCACTTGAGAGCAGCATGGCGTGCCCAGCCTGTCTCCCTGACCTTGGAAATGGGTCTAGCACGTGGGCCGGGACCTGGAACAGCCTGCATGTCCTTCCGGGACCTGGGGTTTCTGATGTGTGTCCATCGGCAGCCCCTTTAAGAGCGGATGACGTGCTCACTGCTGGTGACCAGGTCTCAGATGCATGACGGGGACACTGAAGTTGATGAAGATCCTGTCATGGGCAGGAGGAGAACACCGCTTCCCTTTGGTGTGTGGGATTGGCGTGGGGGGCTCTGAGGGGGTGGGGGAGGTCACTCCTGGAAGAGAGAAGAGGGTGTAGTGTAGGTTCTGTGCACAAATAGAGAAATTTCTGTTCGACTTTGAGTTCGAGTGTGGGATTGAGGGCGAAGCCCATGCAGGAGCCTGTTCCTTCTCCCTTGTGCTGGGTCTGGGTCCTGAGGTCGTGCACCTCGGAGGTGGGCCCAGCTCTTAGGCTCTCTTGGATCACACACAGTGCCTCGCTCAGTAGATGTTGTGTTCAGTTTTAGGAAGAACGTCACAAGCTTCTGATTAGCTCCAAAGGCCATTTCCTGGACGGTCATAGAGATAAGTACATAGGCTGTCTTTTTTTTTTTTTTTTTTTTTTTAATATATTGTTTTTAGTGTTTATTTTTGAGAGAGAGAGACAAGAGTGTGAGTGGGGGAGGGGCAGAGAAAGAGGGAGACACAGAATCTGAAGCACATTCCAGGCTCTGAGCTGTCAGCACAGGGGCTCGAACTCACAAACGGTGAGATCGTACCTGAGCCAAAGTTGGACGCCCAAGCAACTGAGCCACCAGGGTGCCCCTAGACTGTCTTGATCTGTGAGACTTTGCAGAATCTTAAGGCTAAAATGAACCTTGCTAGTCATCTAGTCTGGTGGCTTTGAGATATTTCTTTAATGACTGGAATCCTCTTTCAAGCTAAATCTTAACACAAACACAAAAGAGTCAGGCCCTCTTACCCTGTCACCCTGAGCCCCTCTCCACCAGCATCCCACCAGGCACCGCTTCTCTGCCTTGGAGAAGCAAAGGACCCATCTCATTCAGTTGGTCCATTTTAGAGATAAGGAAACTGAGGACCATCCAGTGGTCTACGCCCATTTCATTAAGGACCCAGCTCCGGCTTCCGGGCTGATGATGCGTCCCCTACTTTGTGCTCTGTTTATTAATTTGTTTTGATGTGGGAAAGCTCTGGGTTATAAGGGTTGGTGCTCCAGTAGCTACTGTGAGTGAAGGAAAAAGTAACCTTGCCTTTGGCCCCCGATGCCCAGATGCTTACTAACCCAGACTTCGATCATGTAATATATTCTCTGCTAAAACCCAAATTGGGGGCACCCGGGTGGTTCAGTTGGTTAAGCATCCGACTTCAGCTCAGGTCATTATCTCACGGTTTGTGAATTCGAGCCCTGTGTCGGGCTCTGTGCTGACAGCTCAGAGCCTGGAGCCTGCTTCAGATTCTGTGTCTCCCTCTCTCTCTCTGCCCCTCCCCCGCTTGTGCTGTCTCTCAAAAATATATAAATGTAAAAAAAAAAAATTAAAAAAACCCAAATTGATATTTTTGCACTTGCATTGAACTTAGACTTCCCTGGATGTACCTGTGCTCTCCACCTGGGACATTCTCTCTTGATTTCTCTCTCTCTCTTTTTTTTTTTTTTTTTTTTTTAAAACAACAGCTTAATGGAGATATAATTTACTTGCTGTAAGATTCACTCTTTTAAGGTGTACGTTTCATGGGTTTCTAGCATACGCACTGGGTGGTGCAGCCATCCGGATTCCATGCCATACTCTCCTTTGTCCAGGTGGGTGCCCCTTCCCCACCCCGGTCCCCCAGGCATCGCCGTGCCACGCTCGCGCTTCACTTTTTGTAACTTAGCTCCCGGCTGGCTCCTCACATCTCTCTGGACTCCCCTGCTCGTTCTCCCCTCCGAGGGAGCCCTGGGCAGCCCTCCTCTTCGTTTCTATGGCCAATCCAGTACTTCCTGTCCGTAGCACGTAGCACATCGGGACTTGGTTTGTGTCCCTCTCTCTCCTCCTACACTTTGAGCTCCTTGGGGGTGGGGACACTGTATTTAACCCCTCATGCACTTGGGTGGGTTTCATCTGGAACGTCTAATTTGAGTTTTATCTCTTAATGGGCCAAAGTGGAGAAACAGAGGAGCTCTTGATCCTGGAAAGACCCAGCCAATGAAAGGGGACACATTGGTGCCTCCTAAGTGGAGCCAACGTCCCCAGTAGGAAGAATTACAGATTTTTCTTTGTGCATGGTCATTTTCTCTGGGTGACTCAGTGAAATTAAAACAAAACCTGATGAGGCATCCATCCAGTGGAAGGAATCCAGTGGGAAACATTGTGGCTGGCCAGCCAGGATGGTTTTTGTGCTAATGGGGGTGGGGGGGGGGCGGGGAAGGCCCGGTTTGTTCTGGGCATGCCTCACATAACGTGGCACGACAGCGCTGGCCTCCGGCCCCGCTCAGACACACAGATGGCACGAACGTTTCCACTTGAAAGGAACCAGCCACATCGCTGGAATTTTGCGAGACTGTCAGGGTTGTTTGGAAGTTTGTGGTCTTGAGAGTTTGGGGAGAATGTGTGGTGGAAAGAGCCGGAACTCTGGCATATGACTCGGTGGCTCCATGGCTCTGAGCCTCCGCTGCTGCTTCGCGAGGTCGTTGGCCTCCCAGGGTCGGCTGTAAGGGTCCCTGGAGCAAGGTGTGGTGGGACCTGGCCCCCTGTGAGGCCTCGGCGGGGGTGGTGGCGTTGCTTTGGTCGGCGTACCCGCACCCACTCTAGGAATCCTGTCCCTGTGCCGGGACGCATGGATGGGTACCCAGCGGTTTGTCCCCCCTCCCCGCCATGCTGAGCCTTCCCGGACCAGCAGTGAAGAACGTTTCTGCGTTTCACCAGCATTGCCCGTCTGGCAGCTCACTTCTCACTCGGGTGGCACATGCCCTCTGTCAGTTCCCTACCAGGATCTCAGCGTGTGCGTTTCCACGGTAGCCTGTTCGTAGCTTTAAGGAGGGCTTGCGCATGAAGGTTTCGCACGCGGGTTTTGTAAAGCCTGAGCCCGGGCCCAGACCCAAGTGCACCGATGAGCAAGGGGACAGATTGTTCGTTCACCTTCCACCCTGAGAGGGGCTGCTTTACCCTCAGGCCGTTGTGGGGAGGGGGGGTTCACGTGGACCTCGTCATGCAAATCCCACTTCGGCTGGTTGCGCCTCTCTGCCACCACCCACTTGGTGATCCTTCCAGCTGAAATAGTTCTGTCCCATGGCTGCTCGCCAGGCATCAGGCTCCAGGCGGCACCGGCCGAGGGGCCTCCTCTAACTGCAGGCCTCAGCCGCATTGCTTAACCCACCTGTGCCTTGGCATCTTCCTCTCTAGTCAGCGATAATTTGTATTATGACCAGTGTGTCATACAGGGTTGCCATAATGATAAAGTAAGAACGTGTGTGTGGGCGCCCGGGTGGCTCAGTGGGTTAAACGTCTGACCTCGGCTCAAGTCATGATCTCGCAGTCCGTGAGTTCGAGCCCCACGTCGGGCTCTGTGCTGACGGCTCAGAGCCTGGAGCCTGCTTCGGATCCTGTGTCTCCTCCTTTCTCTGCCCCTCCCCTGCTCATGCTCTGTCTCTCTCTGTCTCTAAAAAATGAATAAATGTTAAAAAAAAAAACACCTTGTGCATAACCACTTAGAAGAACATCTACAGCTGATAGGGTCATAGCTTTTTTTTTTTTCCTTAATTTTTAAAAAATTTTAGACACAGCTGTAGTGAAGGAGAGGGGCGGGGGGGGGGGGGAGAGAATCTTAAGCAGGCTCCATGCTCACCGTGGAGTCTGATGCAGGGCTTGAACCCACGACCCTGAGGTCTTGACTGGAGCTGAAATCAAGAGTTGGACACCCAACCAACTGAGCCATCCAGGTGTCCCCAGGTAGTAGCTTTTAGAAACTGAAATGGGGCACCTGGGTGGGTGGCTCAGTCAGTTAAGCATCTGATCTTGGCTCAGGTCATGATCTCACCATTTGCAAGTGTGAGCCCAGCTAACAGCTCAGAGCCCAGAGCCTGCTTCAGATCCCGTCTCCCTGTGTCTGTCTGTCTGTCTTTCTCTCTCTCTGCCCCCCCCACCCCCGCTCACACTCTGTCTCTGTCTCTCTCAAAAAGAAGTAAACATTAAAAAAAAAAAATTACAGAAAAACTGAAATAGAGGGTGGAGATCCCCTGTCCTTCCCATGAAGTTACAGGGCCTTAGTGTAAAGAGCACATTATCAACAAGTTGTTTTCATGTAGTTTTTACCTGGTCTTTTTCCCCTGAAAGATTTGAAGTGATTTCTAAGAATGCAGCCAAGACAGTAATCCCTTAACGACAAAGACTGAGGAGGCAGGACCACGGAACATCCAGCAAGAGGGTCACAGCTCTCTGTCCACGCTTGTCTCCGTGTGGTCGCCACCGGGTGCTCGTCACATCCCTAGGGCTGAGAGCTTGAGTCTCCGTCTGTCTTGAGGGGCCAGCGGTCACAGGCACGCTCACCCTCGCCTCCAGCCAGCCAGCCCCCTAGCCGAGTCTCCAGGAGGGAGAACATTCTGGGAGCCTTCAGAAGATCAGAACTCGACCTGAGGGACCCTGCTGCTCTGCACTGGAGCACCATGTCACCAGCACTGGAAGCCCCGACGGTGTTAGGCCCCACCCTTGTCCTGAGGAGAGAGACCCCGTCCTGAATGTGTGAGGCCCCCAGCCAAGGCCTTGTGGCCTGGAGGAGCATAGGCCGGGGAGTCACCTCCTCTCTGAAGCTTTAGGGCTGCAGGGAACAGGCGGAGGTTCTTAGGTGCCCCGGGGAGAGCAGCCTCGGTCTGGATGGACTGTATAGGACACTGGGGCAGTGGGCTCTGCTCGGGGTAACTGCCTGCACAGGCTCCGAGGCCACAGTGACTTCTGTCTGGTGACTTTTCTGCCTCTGGCTTCTTGAAGGTGTTTGTGTATTGTGCTCTGTCCCTGGGGGACAAGACCTTAATTAAAAGGAGCAGGCAGGTTAGAATGACCCTGAATTCTCTAGACTTGCCTCCACCAGATGTGGACTTGTAGCCCTGGCCAGGGAATGGTTAATTTAATTAGGCTCCGGCTGCCTGGTTCATCCCCTTCGGGGAAGCGTAAGGTTACAAATGGACAACAGGAACCTTGTGTGTTCGCCTGTGGTTGACTCACAGATAGTGATTTTAATTTTTCCTTTCAATTTGCCCTCTTTTTGTTCTGCCCTTTCCTGACCCTTCCTTTAGAAAACCGTTCTGGCCTCTTATTCCAGGCTGTGAGCTTCTAGAAGGCAAAGCCTTTGGAGTCTGGAGTATGAATGGCTGAAACCCAGCCCAGGAAGTTCATCTCTGTTATTTCTCTCTGGGGTGGTTTAGGGCACCTGCCTAAGAAAAGAAAAAAGGGGAGAGGGGGACTGGTTTCTTGAGAAAGTTCTTTGTCATTAATGGCATGTGAAAAATTCGTTTCTAAGTAGAATAAAATATCTGTTGACCAAAAACAATTTCCTGGTGGTAGCACTGTTTGGCCAGCTTTGTTCAGACCCTGAGGACTGTCCCCCAGCTAACAGCTGTGTGCCCCTTGTGAGCACGTACTTAGTCTGCTGGGGGCACTACAGGTACCAGCCTCTTGAATCTGAGTGTGCATGGTTCATCACGTTTTAATGTTTCCAAAATTGGGAAATTGTTTCAGACACTCAGTGATATTCTTTCTCAGTTGTGCATCTTCCTAAATAACTTACAGACTGCCGATGAAGAATAGTCTGTCCTTTCATTTGAGGGGTATCATTCTTGGCGTCCAGTGATGGATGAATTAGAAGAGGGCTGGATCTGAAGTGGGAAGGAGGGACGGCGCCCCTGTGTGGGTGTGATTGGGAGTGCGGGGACAAGTTCAGCAGGTGCGAAGCTCCTGTTTCTCACCAGGCTCTATGCTGGGTGGTGGCCTTAGGATTTCTGCTGAGGTCCAGGCATGGCTGGAGGGCTTCATGTGGGCAGGGACCCCCACAGCACAGCCCCTTCCCAGTGCTGGCTCCCTGTCATGGGAGGGGTGGCTTGTGGCCACAGATGATCCTGTCTTCCTTACGCTCGCCTTGTGGCTTCCTTGCCGCAGTCTCTGCGTGCTGGCTCTTGCTCCCATCACAGCGTCCCCTACCCCCCCCCACCCCCCCCACCCCACCCCCCCCACCCCCCCGCGCTTTCCTTCATTCGTGTGTCATCTCTTTGCCAACTCCCGGACCACTGAATCTCCACAGGCCCACCCTCGCCACCACTCAGGATGGCTCCTTGTGCACTTGTCTGTTCCCAGCGGCCGGAACAAACTTTGGGAGAGCAGGCTGCGTGGGTCCATCTTGTCTGCTGCCAAGTCCATGACCCCGAGCACATGCCTGGTGTGGGTGCTCAGCATCATTAAGTGGAATGAATCTCTCGTTGAGGTGGGTATTGTAGCCCCAGTTCTGAGGTTAAGGAAGGGTACGCTCAGCCAGGAAGCAGTAGACCGAGGATTTGAACTGGTGTTTGATTTCAAGGTCGGTGTTTTCCGGAAAGCCACACACTGTAGGTTGTTTCCTACACCAGCACTTGTGTCCCTAAAAGCATTCTCTTTAGTTTTAGATTTCATTTTTATTTGTATTCGTATTAGCGGAAAGGGGGGACGGATGTAGCCTTTGAAAGTAGAAAAGGAGCAAACTGTAGGCAGAGACCTCTGCTGGCCGCCCGGAGCCCCAGCGTCCTGACACCTCGATGCCTGGGAGCGCGGGGCGGGGCGGGGAGCGTGGGGAGGGGAGCGGGGCCAGCCAGGCCTGTGCCCGGCTGCGATTCCGACATCACTCATCCGAGTGTGCGACCCAGCGGACAGGGTCTGTTTTCGATTCTTATCTCTCTGGTGGCGGGCTCTCGGCCAGCGGCCAGATCAAAAGATGGAATGTGTTCGTTTGGCCGTGTTTTTAAAAACTGAGGCACAAGGGTGCACTTCTTAAAGACGGGGGTGCTGTGGATTAGATTATCCGTGGAGTTGCACTGGTCTGGCTTTTGTGCTTTTTTAAGGGTTCATCTCAAGTTTCTTTTTCTGGTTGAACAATTGTTTTCAACATTAATAACTAACGGAGGAGGGGAAGAGGCAAAGTTGAACCACATGGCGGCACAGACGCGAACCTCACTTGTGGCCGGAAACTTCCGATTTGTATCTCTTTTCATGTGATTGCTGTTGGGTTAGATAGAAAAGCATTCAGGTTGGGGCGACAGCAAGAGTGGATGCACTTTTTGTCGACCGAGCCGTTCCGTATCTCCCGTGTCCTTTCCCAGACTGCTGGCGAGTAGTGCTGTGACTTTGGGCAAGTTCTCAAGGCCCCGTTTTTCCCGTCTTTAAAATAAGGATTCTGTAACTGCTCCACGTTTGGGGTGCCTGAGGCCTAGAGGAGGTGGTGCCAGGAGAGTTTGTAATACAGTGCCTGGTGTTGGCTGTGATGGCCTGCTTGTCTTGATCCTCGTTATTAAAGGGTAACCTGTGGCTGCTGCTCAGGGCTTCCTCGCCTGTCCTTTACCTTCTACCCCCTGGGGTTTTTTCTCTCCCTGCCCCAGCTCACTCTTCCTCTCCCCGCCCCCTCCTCCAGGGCCATCCTCCCCCCACACCAGGGAGCCAGGTGATGATGTCACTAAAGAGCTGGGTGGTCCCTGGGGTGTGGCCTCAAAGGAGTCTATGCAGTGGACAAGTTGAACCTCACCACCTGAAGGGTGGCCAGAACGCTGTCCTTGTTTTCTGTTCCAAGTCGCTGGGAATTAAGTTTAAATCCCCCCAGCAGCCAGGATTGATCTGACACCTTTGGTGTTATCTGAACGTTCCTTGCAAAGGCCGGGAAGCAGTTCAGATGTGCAGTTTGGACAGAAACCATCCGGCCCTTGGGTGTAGGCACCAAACACGTGTTCTTGCCTTCAGAGGCAGTGGAGCCGATGACACACGCAGCCCAGAGTGAACTCTTGGCTTTGTTTGGACCCGTCCTTTCATTTAAATTGCTCTACAGACTCCTGATCTTTGAGACTTAATGTGATTTCTTCCACTCTTCTAAGCACTTGACAGGACTGAGCAGGGTTAGCCTTGGGGTTGAATGCAGGGGGAGCATCGGTAAGTAAGCGACTGCAGAGAGAAACTGCCTGTATTCTGGGTTTTGGTATAACCTCGATCAAGATTAGTACCCACTTCCACAGAAGAAGTCAGCACACTTGCTGGAGCACTGGCCACACCATGCATTTCGTGGGGCTCGGCCTCAGGAACTGGTCTCTGCCTCTGTAGGCTCACAGCACTCAAAGACAAAGAATGTCAAGTAGCGAGGAAGGAGTAAAGTGATAGCTGATGGCAGTATTAGGACAGCCATCCCCAAAGCATTTGGGGTTCAGCTGACATCAGTGTTACTACAGGAATTGCAAAGAATTTGGCACCTTGACAAAGAAGTCGGGTTTTGGGCTGGGTTCTTAAAAAAAATTTTTTTTAACGTTTAGTTTTGAGACAGAGACAGAGCATGAACAGGGGAGGGTCAGAGATCGAGGGAGACACAGAATCTGAAACAGGCTCCAGGCTCTGAGCCGTCAGCACAGAGCCCGATGCGGGGCTCGAACCCACAGACCGCGAGATCATGACCTGAGCCGAAGTCGGATGCTCAACCGACTGAGCCACCCAGGCGCCCCGGGCTGGGTTCTTAAGGGTGGTAGGGTTTGAGAGAAGGGGATGGGTTGCCAGGTTTGGCAAATGAAAATGTATGCCCCATGTTTTTGAGATTCGTGGTGTATCCGAAATTAAAAATTAAAAATTAACCGCCTGATCCTGTATTTTCTCCAGCAACCCTATATGGGGGGACTTGTCCGGTGGAAGAACGCATGTGCTAACTTGCACGTGGAGGGAGTGCTGAACAGGACAGGATGGTGTTGGGAGGCTGCAGGCAGGAGTGGGGGGTAGGACGGAATGGAAGTCAGACAGGTGTGGGTGGTGCCAGATCATGACTAACACACCCTCGAGTGGCTGCGCTGGTACAGATCTGTGGACACACCGTGTCATCCACACGTCTCAGTCCCTGTGGCGACAGGAAGATGATTCTTCCAGGGCACTTTGTCTTTGACCGGAGAAACAGGACTGGTGGAAGGGACTGGAATACAAAAATATGGTCCAACTTGAAAGTTTACCCAAAAGGCGAAAATTGTGCTTGCCTGGTTGAAGAATCAGCCGGCCATATCACGTCCCAGATTCTCTTCACGGAAGGGCACGTCCCTGCGCCTCCAGGAGTTCTCTGTGGTTTCTGGTGCACTGCCATAATTTTTCAGTGACAGTTTAGATGTATGTTCTTCTGGTTAGTACCTGGCCATGGACTTTAAAAGCCCCAGTCACAAGGGCAGCTGGATCTAGGAGCTCAGATAGTATCACCCGCTCTGCCTCGCTCAGAAGCTCACGCAGATGCTCTCCTGAGGCCTGCCGCAGCCCAGGGCCCTCACCCCCACCCCCGCTTCCCTGGCAGAGGGAATATAGGCCGTGTATCTGCCCCTGGAGAAAACTCCTAGGAAGGCCCCGTCCCTGAGTAGGCCAGGGGCTGAGGCTCTCTGGCTGCCCGTGGGCAGCGGTGGAGAGGGGACGTCAGCCCTGCCACGGGCTTCATGGGCTTGAGAAGCTTTGTGACCAGAATAGGAAAGGTAGGCTGGGCAGGCTACAAGAGTGGCTCTTGATGACGGCTGGTACCACAGATCCTTTGCACTGTTGCCTCAGCTTTGTGCTCTGAAGGACAGGACGTCCGAGGTGGGAGGAGTGGACTCCCTTCCGGTTCTTCACACTGACCTTGAAAGTTACCCTGATCTATCTACTTTGACAGGCAGGGAGGGCTGGATCCCATTTTCTAGACCAGTGGCTGCCACGTTTTTTCATTTCACAGGCCAGAAGCACTTTTTTTTTTTTTTTTAAGGTGGGGGTGGGGAGGTCCCAGGAGAAAGAAAAACAGAAAAAGAAGAGTAGGTCACTGAGTTCCCAACTTGTAAAACAAAACCCAAGTAAACGTCTCATTTCATAACAGGCCGCCGTCCGCCTCCCGGCTAGGCGCCCGGCGGGTCTGCCAGAAGGGCAGGGGCTACAACCCGGTCTCTCAGTTCTCAGTCTTGCCCCCGTTGCTGTGTTCCTCGGGGTCTGTATTCATAAACCGCCCCCCCCCCCCAACTTAAAACTCTAGTTCTCTTTGTCTAGGGCTTTTCCACCATGTCATGATTCAGGTTTGAGATTGTCTGGCCGGAACCACAAGCAAAATTGGTCACTGGCATCCATCACAGTTCAGTTCTGGACAACAGATTCTTTTGATGAAGATTCTTGCTGCACACCAGCTTATTAACTTAGAAACAAAGCTGATTGGTGTTTGGGAGGCTTCGCGTTATAAAATTCCTCCCTCCCATGCAAATCTCGAGAACTCACTATGCCTCTGACAACTGCCGTAGGCACTGGGGATCCAGCAGTGAACAAGATTGAAGTCCCTGCCCTGGGAAAAAAAATCGACATTCTAGGGAAGGGAGACAGACAAATAAATTTAAAAGTCACTTCAGTTAGCATAAGTGCTAGGAAGAAATTATGGAGGTACTTCTGATCCACGGATTCACCTTTTGGATGGCAGTGAAGTCAAGCCTGTTTTATACCAAATCCCATGATCTTGTGGGCTTCCCTGTGTTTGGGGGGTGGGGGTCCCTGCAAAGCAGCAGCACTGGTGGGGAAGGGGAAACAGCTGGCTCCAGGCAGAACTGCAGGTAAGAAGAACTGGATTCTCAAGGGTCTGTTTTTATCCGGATCCCAAAGAGGCAGTGCGGTGGATCCAGGTGGGACCTGGACTGGCACTGCCATCAAAGAGTCACAGAGCGCAGATGACCGCGGGTGCGGAGGGGGGAGGGCGGGCGCTTCGCTGTCCAGTACTAGTGTGCGTGCATGCCCCTGTGCTGGGCACCGGCTGGAATGCTGAAGGCATTGCCTCCTGTGATCCCCCAAATCTCGATGAGCTGGTTCTCTTATCCCCACTTGCCAGGTAAGGACATTGAGACGTAAAAATGATTTGCCCGAGGCCGCAGGGACGGTAAGCGGTGGAGTCGGAAAGTCGCACTTCAGAGCCTGGTGGCTTGTGCTCTGCCACAATCCGGGATGAACTGGCCAGCAGTGCCAGGGGCGCCAGCCAGTTAGAATGGGGTTCTAGGCAGAAGTCAGGGCCCCCGGGTGTGAGCTGGTCCAGCGCATTCAACGGTGATGCTTAGGGGAGGGGCTCATCATGCTGGGCCGGCGCAGGTGCTCAGGGCCGTACCTCTGGGCCTACAGCAGCAAAGCAAGACCACCTCCAGATCCCAGCGGCCTCGGGCGGAAGCTGTTAAAATCTGCCTTGGCGTGGCCGGGGCTTTCTTCCAGGCCCCGTGGCCACTGGTTGCTGAGCAGGGGGTGGGAGCAGAAGGGGGTTATTTGCCACCACAGTGTGCTTTTGGCATGCACTGTCCTTCCTCTTCTGTGTCAGGGTTACCATCAGAGGTGGGGGCGGGGGGGGGGGGCGGATTTCTGTGGCTGCTGCCTGCTTCTGGTGTGGCCCCTGGGCAGCTTGGTAACCCTGGGCCTCGGCTGTCTGTAATCTGGAAAATGGGGGTAATACGTGCCTACTTCACAGGTTGTGTGTGAGCTCTCAAGTTGACCGTCTGTACTCTTGACAGGCCATGATACATGACAGACACTTGGTAGGGGGTAGGATGTTACCGTCACCAAAACTAACTTTGATTCGCCAGCCCCGTTTTGGGGTGCCTGGCTGGCTCAGCCGGTGGACCATGAGAGTTTTGATCTCAGGGTTGTGAGTTTGAGCCCCACATTCAGTGTAGAGATTTTTTTTTTTTTTAATTTTTTTTCAACGTTTATTTATTTTTGGGACAGAGAGAGACAGAGCATGAACGGGGGAGGGGCAGAGAGAGAGGGAGACACAGAATCGGAAACAGGCTCCAGGCTCTGAGCCATCAGCCCAGAGCCCGACGCGGGGCTCGGACTCACGGACCGCGAGATCGTGACCTGGCTGAAGTCGGACGCTTAACCGACTGCGCCACCCAGGCGCCCCTGTAGAGATTATTTTTAAAATAAAATCTAAAGAAAAACAAAAGAGGAAAATAGCCCTGTTGTGTGTGTGGGGGCGGGGGGAGCTGGACACAGGTGGTGTATAGGAGTTAGTGGTGCGGGCATCTCTTGGGGGCCTAGGTGACTGGCAGGGGTCCACGTAGAGGAAGCCTCTGCCTCACAGAGGCTGGAGTCTATGTGAGACAGGGTCACCGTCTTCCAGCTGTGCCAGCCAGGGCCTTACAAGCTGCCCGGAAGCACCGTGGGGCTCAGCAGGGGTTCCCGGAGAGGCCCCGGAGGCTGGGTGGTCCCTGGGGTGGCAGTCTCCCCACCACCACCTTTCTGGAGGCGATAAGGGTCTTCTGGAGGAACGTGGGAACGGCCGCGGCCGTCTGCCCCCTTGCTGAGCCGCTCTGCTGGGTATCTTTGCCACATGATTTAACTTTTCCATTTGGAAGGGCTGTTGGTGCAGTTGGCAGCCGCTTGCCTGGTAAACGATATGGTGGGGCCTCCATAAACCCAGGCCCATGAAAGGAATAAGTCAGCACATTGAAAATACAGCATGGAAGTGACTCAGGCCTGAAGGAATCCATTTCAGAAAGTGCTGCCATCGCTTCCTGGAATATTTTGGTGGAAATTGATGTTTGAGTTGGGAGGAGGAGGAGGAGAAGGAGAAGGCCAGCGGCCTGGTTACCAGTGGGGCCACGTGTCAGAGTCGGCAGCATTTGTCATGGGGTTCAGGCCCTGGGGCCCTCTTTCTCGGTGACATGGCTCCTAGTGGGTCCACCTGAGGTAAGCCAGCTAGAGCTTGGCACTGGGGGGGGGGGCCGGTGTGTAGCTACCTTTGCAGCAGGTAGGGTCGACTCCGCCAGCCAGCCTGGCAATGCTTGGCCGGGGGCCTGGAAAGTATTGGAAACTCCACCCAGCATGGGAGCCTGTGGGAGTTCTCCGGCACGGACGGGTTATTCTCCGAGTTCTTTGGATTCCTGTGTATTTCAAATGTTTACCTTCTTCTCAGGACTTGAGCTTGTACTTTGCCCACCAGAGACCAATAGCAAGCATATACATACTTAAATGTACCAGACCACCCTGGCGACCAGGTAATTAACGCTGCACGCAGATTTGGAAGGAAGGCTGTGTTGGAAATCACGCTCCGCTGTAACTCAAGAACAGGTTTCTTTATGGAGGGACACAGTTGGTGTCAGACACATGTGGAAAAGAAAAGAACAGGCCCATAATTCTGGCAGAGTACCAAGGGCCAGATGTTAAATATGCTGACCACGACGTGGCTCTGGTTGCCATTAGCCAACCTGGTTTTGACATGTTGTTTTAACCCCCCGGTTCTGCCTTTTCCTTTCTTTCTGCCAGGTCCCCAGTCTGTGTGAAGATCTCCTGTCTTCTGTTGACCAGCCCCTGAAAATCGCCAGAGACAAGGTGGTGGGGAAGGATTACCTTTTGTGTGACTACAACAGAGATGGGGACTCGTACAGGTGAGCTCCCGCCCCGAGAATGCGGCAGGCATGGTGGGCCAGAGCCCGGGCCGGGCATTGCCACCGGCCCAGCAGCACGAGGACCACTGAACTTGGACAGTCTCACAGCCCACCGGCCTTCTTTCTCCCTGACTTTCCTCCCTCTCTCCCACCCTTCATCCCTTCCCACCATCCATCCTGCCATCCGGTCAACCACTGGGTGCTTGTGGGGTGCCTCCAGAAAGCATTGGAGATTCAGCAGTGAGCGAGGGCCCCTGCCCTTCCAATCTAACGGGAGGAGGCTGTTGTTACAAAACAGTAATTGCGTTAAGCCGTGCCAAGGGCAAAGGTATAGGGTGTGCATGTAACGGGAATCTTGAGCGCGAGGAGGGACTGCTTCAGTGAGGGACGTTGGGAGGCAGCTCTGTCCACCAGATCCACAGCTCTCCTTCCTCTTCCCATCGCCGTGCTGAGGGCCCTGCCCAACGAAGTTGACGTTGGCCCCTGCATTGGAGAATCGCCACTCCGGAACAGGAGGTGCACTTAGCAGCTGGTTACTGTGTGATGTGATTCATGCGACCAGGGCCAACCAAGCTCATTTGGAATTTGCAGGTAGCCTAGAAGAGGCTGGGGAAACTCCAGGAAAACTTCCTGACGGAGGTGATGTCTGAGCTAGGTTTTAAGGGTGTCTAGGCGTTCTTCCTGTTAAACATCAGGAATCCCTAAACTGTCCAGCATTTCTGTGATGGATTGCTGTGTGCATTGCCTTGGAGGATGGTGGAGGAATGCAGCCTGCTTTAGGTTTATTTGGAGGCCACACAACCTGGGCTGAGTCTTACAGCTTCGGCCTGATGTTCTCTTGGGGGCGGAGGCAGGGGCTGAGACACGGAAGCAGGGAAAAATTACCTGGAGTCACAACGTTGGCTCCAAACCAGCGCTGGCCCCTGTAGCCACAAGGCCTTTGACAGATGACTTACCATTTCTGGTCTTTAGCGTTCTCACCTCTAACCTGGAAATCGGGGGCTTTGTTCTTTTCGGCAGAACGCGTGGTGACGTCTCTGTAGGCCTGTCCTCTGTGTGCCTGCACTATTTAAGTCCCTTTTCTATGGAGCTTCCGTTCCAGTGAGGAAGCCAAGTAGCAAACGCAGAAGTCAACCGAGACACTGAAAAGTGAATCAAGAAAATACAAAAGGAGAGGCAGGATGGAAAGTCAGGGACGGTACTTCTGTTAGTGGGAATGTGTGAAATGAGACTTGATGAGAAGGTTCGGTCATGCGCGGGTCTGGGAGAAGAGCGTTCTGGGTGTAAAGTTCCTGGCTGGAGCTGCGCTGGTCGGGCTCAAGCTTGACAGGAAGGCCGGGGTGGGAGTTGAGGTCAAGGGTGCGGCAGGGCAGGTCCTGCAGGGCCTTGAAGGACGTAGCACAGAGCTGCGAGGGGTTAAAAGAAGTGACACAGGCCAAGTGCTAAATGGCACAGAACCTGGTGTGAATTACGAAGATTTCATTGATACTGACTTTACAGAGAAACGAGACAAATGTTTTACAGTCGTGCCCCCTTGCCAGCTTCGACTGGAAGTTAGGCCAGGAATAGATTTTGGCCCCGTCCAGACCAGAGACCCGAGTGGAGGTGGTGAGCAGCTGTCCGACTTGAGAGGCCCGTCCCGGGAGTAGAGTCAGCAGCGTTGTTGCGGGGCCGGGGCGTGGAGGAAGCAGCAGTGAGGGGGGATGGGGAGGTGGGGGCCGCTGCGGACTGAGATGAGGAGGACTGTGGGAGGAGCTTGAGACGTCCTTTAGGTAGGACGTGGAGGTGGCCGGTAGGCTGCGGATGGCCTGGAGTTCCTGAGCGAGGGCTGGACGAGGTGGAGATGCCTGGAGGGGCTGTGGCAGCCGGGATGGATCGGGCTCCGCCCTGAAGGGCCAGTCCTCGCTGGAGAGGGTTCCGAGGCGGTGCCGAGTGGTCTGACCTGACTGGGCGGCACACCGCCAAGGGACAGGCGGCCCCTCCAGGCACAGGGTTCAGGAAGCTTCCGGGAAGAGGTGGCCCTCGAGCTGACTCTCGCTCACTCAATGTCGTCATTGTACTTCTCTTTTCCACCTGAAAACTCCAGTCCGCCGTGTGCGGCAGCTGGTCCCCGGCAGCCTGTGGGACGGCTGGAATTGTTTCCGTATCCAGTGTCCGTGCCCGGGCCGGGCTTCCCCGGTGCCTGCAGCCCCTCCAGGTTGCCCCGCCGGCTCCCGCGTTCCTGGGGCACCTCCTGGGGACCTCAGCCAAAGAGGAGCCCAGGGTGTTCAGGGCACAGGACTTCTCTTTCCTTTTTCCCTTCTCGGGGTACAACTTCAAGGTCTTCTGATTTCTCTCCACACATTTCCATCCCAACTGTGTTTGATCGTTCGCTTAAATAAGATCCTTATGGCGTGACCATTGCCAGCAGCACTGTTTGAAACCTGTTAGCTCAAACAGAAAGCATTCTCTGAGGGAAATGAAAGGCCTGACTTTTGAAATCTAACCGTTCCTGTCCATCTGTCTTTTTTCAAATGGCCTCCATTTAAGCTCTTAAATGTGTTCTGAGTGCCCCTTCCACTAAGAATATTCTGGGTAATGTTATGATTTTTTCCCCCAGCTACAATTACCCCGGCTCCAGGACTAACGGCTTCAAATGCTGTCGTCTGTGAGCCAGGAGAAATGTGAGTTACAGGCTTCTTGAAAATTCCAGGCCCCTGCTCTGCAAGAGAGATGGGCTCTTGTGTCTAATCAGGTCACCTCCAAATGAAAGCCAGTTGGAGAAGGTCTTCCAGGCCCGCAGGAAGGCGATGGCTGTGTAGCTGGGGAAACGGAGGTCAGGCCCGGGAGTATTCTGGGAAGTCTTGAAAGGAGCACGTGGGGGGCAGGGAGGGGGGCCTCAGATTCTCTTCCACTGCATCTTTGTCTCGGGATCTGCTGCGAGGCCTCTGTTGTTCCTCAGAACGAGCGGAGGGTGGCTCCTTCTCTTCTGGTTGGAGGGCCACCAGCAGAATCCCCTTGGGTCCTTCTTTCCCACCCCGTGCTGTAAGGCTTAGGCCCATCACCAGTGCTCACTACCTGGGAGCTCTGTGCTGGGCGCAGGGACATAAGGAGGGCAACGTGGGCTCCTTCCCCAGGCGCCCTCGTGGCCTGGAGGAGGGAAGGCTAGGACTGTGGCAGCTGCAGAGATAGACATCTGTATGTGAGAGTGGAGGGTGTGTGTGTTGGGCGGGGGAGGGGGGGGATTTATTCATTCTCTTAAAAGCTTAAGCGAGCACGTGCTTGCGTGCCAGCATGTTCTAGGTGCTTAGCGGACAAAGAAGACAGGAAAGACTTGCCTTCTTGGAACCTTGGTTCTGGAGTTGGTTGCCTGAATGAATTCAAATTAAGTAAAATTAAAACAGAGCCCCTCGGTTGCACTAGCCACATCTCAGACACTCAGCAGCCAACCCAAAGATAGTAGCCGCCATTTTGGTCGGTGACAATAGAGAACATTTCTGTCGTGGAGGAGAGTTCTCTGAGCACAGTTTGGGGGAATGAAGAACACGTGCTATAACAGTAAGAACAGACACCTCAGCCACGCTCTAGAAGGGAGAGGCCTTTAGGCAAAGATGAGAGGGTGCTTAGTGTCCGCTTCACAGCTGCTCCCTAAGCTAGATGGGTCCTGGCTTATTGGATAACTCTTCCCTGTGCTGTGTGCCCAGTTCAGGGTGATCACAGAGCTGGCTGCTGGTCACGGGGCAGAAGGGAGCATCTTACCCCGTTCTTGTGAAGTCTGTTCCAACAGAGAGGAAAATGGTGCAGAGGAATGGTCAGCTTGGAAAGAAGGGTTTTCAGACTCCTTGCTTTCGAAGTGGCCGGGGCTACTACTGCCTAGAGCCCCCTTTGGGAGCCAGGCCGATGACTCTTCCCACGCTTGCCCTCTGTGGCCCAGCAGCTGAGAGAGCTGGGGCCTGTGTGCAAAGGCAGCTGGAGGAGTGGCCACCCCGCTCCCGCTGGTTCCAGACTTGTGATTTGTTAGTGATGGTGCCCAGGAGTGGGGGGGGGGGGCAGTGGGGGCGGTGGGGTGCGGTTGTGATTTGTTTGTGGGGGTGCCCAGGAGGGGGGGGGGCAGTGGGGGCGGTGGGGTGCGGTTGTGATTTGTTTGTGGGGGTGCCCAGGAGTGGGGGGCGGGCAGTGCAGTCCCCTGGAAGAATGAGGCTTGTACACGGAATTCATTAACACTGGGGTTCTGAAGACAGCGATCCCTTTTTTCCGTAAATCAATGCCAAATTGAAAGGTTCTTTGGAACTCTCTGCGATGCAAAGGTTGGTTGTCAGCTGGGGGCGACGTGGAAAGGCGGTATGCGTTTCTTATGGTGGAGACGTCAAGGGGTTTCCGTCCAGGAGTGGGAAGGACTTTGTCCACAGCCCGTGGCACCCGCACCGCCCCTCCGTTCCTTTCTCCTTTTCATTCTCATTCTTTCTCTGAACTCCACCTGCAGGAATTCATGATTAGGCACTTCCCCTGGAACCCCCTTTCCAGTACTCTCTGTCATTAAATGCTTTCCTGATGGGGCAAAATACTTTTTTTTTTAACGCGGGAAGTCTTTGGGCTAGAAAAAGGCTGCCTCTCATTACTTGGCTGTCTTTATATGTGTCCGTGGTCTTGGATGTTGGGAAGGCTGTCCTGTTCCCATGGAGAACAGGACCCCTCAGGTTTTCTCACATGTAATCAGCAGTTCCTCTGGGGCTGAGTCTCTTGCTGCCTCCCTAACGGACAGCTCCCTTCTCTTATCTTTAGTTGTGTAGGCAGGTCTTTGGATTAAAAGTTTATACACAACTGCCAGCAGGTCAGAGAGGTGAGAGGGGCGTCTGTTGATCGATACAATGGTGAAAACAGGGAAATTAGAAAAGGGGGAAGAAGGTGTCACACCGTTGGCACTTAGTACATGCCAGGCTTTGGTCTGGGCACTCGGTGTGTTTTCTCCTTCGCTCCTCACAACAGCCTTCTCGTAGCAAATGGTAGCCTCATTTTATACACTCGGAAAGGGAGGCTCAGAGAAATCAAGACGCTTCCCAGAAGTACACAGGTGATGAGAGATGGCACTCGAGGTCCGTGCCCAGGCCTGTGTGCCTCCAAGCCCTTGCTCTGCAAACTCCGAGCAGGGCCTGGAAACTGCTATGGATAGTGACTTTGCCTCTGAAATGTCAGGCACCTGGGGCTTGGGCTCACGGCTCACGGGCCGTGTCTTCCTGGAACGATTCATGTTATTTCTTTCTCCTTCCTCCCCTCCAGGTCACCATGGAGTAACAAGTATGACCCTCCTTTGGAAGACGGGGCCATGCCTTCGGCTCGGCTGAGAAAGCTGGAGGTGGAAGCCAACAATGCCTTTGACCAGTATCGAGACCTGTGAGTTCCTTCCTCCCTTTGCACTCCAGCTCTTGCGGCTTCGACAAGTAAATCACAAAAGGGAAGTGTGACCAGGCCAAACAGCCTTCCTTGAATCTGTCACCTGGCTCGCCTAACCGAGTAAAACAGCACTCACGGCAGGATGCTGGGTGTTCGTTTGGCGACCGGGTCGGTTACGAGTTGACTTGGTCGGGGGTGGGGCGCTGCCATGCGCAAGCCCCCCGTGCGGGTCCCGTGTTGTGCTTCATAATAATCAGCAGGTGCCACTGGGGGCGGCCACTTAATCGATCGACCTTGCAAGGAAAGGCCCCAGAGAAGGTTAGCCTCTGAAGCATTTTTTCCCTAATCAGTAGAATCTCACTGTAAAAGTTCTGTGCTGAAAATAGAGCACAGCCGTAAAATACGCATTGCCCCAAATTGGGTCATTTCAGAGAGGGATCCGCAGAGGTTTCTGTGAAGGGCCCAAGAGCAAGTTAAATTTTAGGGTTCACAGGTCACTTAAGTGTCTGTCCTTTAGTCTCAGTGTTTTCTTTTTGTATATATCGTCCTCTAAAAACCTAAAAACCACCTCTTGAGCCTTGAGGTGGGTGGCATTTGCCCCTCGGGCTGTTTGCCCACCCGGATCTAGGCTGTGGGCAGGAAAGTGGAAATGAGAGAAGCAAAGCATCTGAACCGCCAGAACCGTTGTCCAGCAGCCGGTGGCGGTACACGCGCTGTGGCGATTGCAGGACTCCGGTTTTCAGACAGTTGGAATGGGCTTCCAGCTCACAGCAGATTTGCTCCAACACATTTAACAAAGAATTTCTTTCAGAAGCTGGCTCAGGAGGAAAAGTGACACTTCAGGCATACACGCACAGAAAATCCCCATGACGCTTAAGCAGACGCATGAAATACAAAAGCCCGGCTCTAAGGAAGCCGGGAACAGGTGGCCTGAAACAGTTGGGTCGCCCCTGAATGCTTCGCCATGTAATTCACCGTATCTTCGATATCTGTCACACGCCAGTAGTTTACGTACGTTACCTTTCGTCCCTACAAGAACTTCTGGGGAAGAGGGTTGTCCCTTCCTCACAGACGAGACCGTGGGCTCCACAGGATGTCGAGGCAAAGAGCTGGCGCGTGAGTCCGTGTTTGTTCCCACAAACATGAGTTACTGATTTTCACAGTTAGAACCAGTCCTGGTGTTGAAAGTGTTCTCAAGTCCAGAACCACGCCGCCGGAGACCTGCTGCTCGTGCAGTGAGGCTGGGAGGGGGACGCACCACTGTCTCCTCGTGTATCTGTAGTTGGTTTTTATTGCCACCTTTCCCTCCGCCGTCCGCTAGGAGGCCGGCACAGCTCTCCTACGAGAACTCCCAAGTGGAGTCCGTCTCGTGCCGTGGGGATGGTACTGATAATGAGAGGGCAGTGATGCGCGGTGGCCAGCCAGTGACGGTGTGAGCGCTGTGCTCACGGCCTCGCCGGACTCCCCGCCCCCACCCCCCCCATCTACTCTCCAGAACAGCCCGCGTGAAAGGATCGTCCCCATTCTGCGAGTGAGTGACCGGTCCAGAGAGCCGAAGTACACTGCCCAAGTTCACACAGCCAGTGAGCAGTGGACCTGGGATGTAAAGTCATCCTTGTCCAGAGTCCAGAGTCTGTTCACTTACTCACCCGGCACTGAAGGTGCCCGCCAAGCACTGGGGGTGCGGCCTCGAACGTGCTAGACCATGTTCCTGCCTTCTCGAAGTGTCCACTGTGGGAAGATGGTTGTGAGCAGGTACCCCGCTGGGTGGTGGGGCAGAGAGTGACTGGCTGCTTTAAGCGGAGCTGTTGGGAAAGCTTCTGCAGGACGTGACCTTGGAGCTGAGGTCTGATGCCCGGAGGGGGCCAGCCACGCCCGAGCCAGGAAAGAGCAGTCTGTCAGGCCGCTTGTGCGGGCGCCTCTTGGATTCTCCACGGGTCAGAATGAGAGCGGTTCTGATTTCTTTTGGACTTAAGGGTTTGAGTTGTGATTTCCCGAATGAAGTGATTCAGACTCGTGGCCTTGGTCCTGCCCTCTTGGGGCAGACCTAGGGAAGGGCCCAGTTTTGTCTCTGACTTTCTTCTCCCTCCCGTCTTACTGGTTCACATATGTGATGACACGTGGTCATTGTTAGGCGTGTGCCTTCTGTGGGGTCTCGATTGGCCAGAGCGGTCACCCCGCTCCGGTATAGCGAGGACCGGGACTCCCTCCCTGGGGGTATCTCCTCACGGCATCTCCTGAAGAGACTTCCCTTCCTGAGCAAATGTCCACCTGAAGGTGTCTGTGAGCCTGTGCCCACCTCTGCAGGGGTGCTGACCCGCTGTGGGCTTGAGACGGACTGACAGGACGGCTTCCTGCACCCGAGTGGACAAGCCCAGACCCTGAGGTGCCGTGGCAGGCATGGAATCCAGCCCAGAGGACACACCTCTGTCCCCAGCAGCATCTGTGTGCTGCTGCTAGCAGGGAGGAGAGAGTTCCGGGCCTCTGGGTGTGGGGGGTGTGGGGAGGCCCGCTTCTTCCCATGTGCCAGCAACCGCAGGCCACCACACAGGTGGTGATTAGAGCTGTCACTGGGGACCGAGAGTCGTGTTTCAAACCACCCACTGTTATCAGAGTACTGAGGACACTCTCTCCTGAGACCATGTGTGAGGAACATTTTCCCAGCTGGACCACACATGACGAGAGTTAAAATGAGACACATTTCTGGGCTAAAAATTATGAAAACAAATCTTTTTTTCCCCCCTCTTCTCTCTTTCCTTTTCTTAATTACTTTTTTTTTTTTTTTTTTTTTTAACATCGTGATACATCGTTCACCTCCAGAAGTTCCATTCTCAGAGTGCCCCGAGTTGGTGGTAGCCACATTGGTGACCACGGTACGGCCCGGAAGGCTGAGCTCTTCTCTGCCCTGTGTTTTTGGAGTAGAGAGAAGTCAGCTGGGGGCTAGGAGGCCTTTCCTCTGCCTTGAGCACAAGCCAGTGGTTACCTGGGTGTTCCGGGGACCGGATCGGTCCATGGGGTGAAGGGGCAGTAGGTCACGCCTTCCCTTTACCCTTCAGCTCTGTCCCTTCCCATTAGAAAGGCTCATCTGTTGTCGCCCCCAGCGAGTGAGGCCACACAGCCCTCCTTCCGCCTGTCTCCCTGTCGTGTTGGCAAAGGTCGCCGCGAGGGGAGGCGTTCCCCTAGCACTGCCTTGTGTCTGCTGCGTGAGGGGCCGGGAAGAAAAGTGCTGCCACCACGAGCGCAGAAGAGGCGCAAGGGCGTGCTGCCGTCTCGGGGGCACCCCATTCCATGCTGGAGCTTGGCCTGCACCCCCATAGGCGTTGAGGAGCCTGGAGAGCAGACTCCTCCCCTGTGCTCACCTGGTCTTGGATTCCCGACGACCCCAGGTGTTTCTGATTTCTTGGGTCCTGATGGGTCACAGAGTTAGGACTGGCCTTGCCTTGTGCCCGACTTCTTGACCGCTGACCCTCTCAAGTGACTGAAGCTGCCAGGCTCCGGCCTGTGGGCTCAGAATCCTTCTGCAGCGAACACTTCCGGGAGCGTGTCGTGTAGACTGCTGGTGGGAAGGGCCCTCGCCGTGCTGGAAGGCCACTGAACGCAGCCCACAGAGATCCGGAGTGTTCCTTCCTGCCACCCTCCCTGCTGCCGCCCCCGTCGGCTTATGCCTGAAGACCTTGCCAGGGATATTTTGTCTTCTGGCAAAGTGGCAGACACCCCTTTCTCCCCTGCTTATCGTGGACCCGTTAACCTCGTTCCTTCTCCTGCTGTTCTCCTCGGGAGAGTGAGTGCTTGAGACCAGACTTGCCAGAGAGGGAGTGCTCACTGTCTCCCCAGAGGCTGCTCTCTGCCCTGAGAGATTACGGCTTCTTCATTAGCATCCTGAGGGAGGGAAAGCCTTGGATTCTATCCTCAGGTCCGGTGGGGGGGGGGGGGGGGGGGGAAGGTGCTTTCATCCGGGCTGTGTCAAGGCTTTGAGTTTGCAGAGAATTAGAATGAATTATGAGCCCCTGGAACTGATCAGAGTGGTCACAGGGAGGGAGCCGGGGCCAGGGATGGATGGACCCACAGACCCTCCACTTGTAAGGGGCGTGGTGCCCCTCTCCTGCCTGCATGCACCTTTCCCCCATCGTGGAATAAATGTGCCCTCAGTTGGGGTGTGGGCAGGAGGAGCCTTCAAGTAGGAGCCCCTCACAAGCCGATCGGGTCCCTGCTTCCCTGCCTCTGACTCGGGTCCCTCCCATGTTTATTGATGCCCTTTTTTGCCATCATCAGTGGTATGGTGGCAGCTTTCCCCCGGAGGAAGAACTGTCCCAACGACTGTTGATTGTACCACCCAAGCAGCCCTCATTTTAGGTCCAAATAGTCAATTTGCTGCACATGCTTAGGGGACAAGCCTGTTTTGCTGGCGGGCTGGGTGGGGTCGCTGTCTACTCTCAGGCCATCCTGATGGCTCACTGCCCTCGTCCAAGCCCTCCCACCCTGGTCACCAACATCCAGGCTACTCCATTCTCCTCTGCCAAACCCCAAGACGGTTTCCTACCTGTGATCGTGGGCCTGGCTCAGTCCAAGGAGTGTCCCCGCAGCCTGCGTAGCACCTGGGGACATGGGAAAAGGTAGCAGAAAGGGCAGGCTCTTGGTCGGCTGGCTTATGGGATTGCTTCACGTTCTTTCTTGGCAAAGTTGACTGCTTTTTTAGGCCCAAGCCTAGGGTAGCTCATCGGTCACAAAACCCCATCGCTTGATCTACACGATGCATCTTCCTCGGGGAAGAGTCGGGAGTGGGGATTTCAATGTGGGGCGGCCACCGCTGCTGCCAGGGACCTCGCACTGTGAACCCCAGGATCGGTGCTTTGATTTTTCGGGTTCCCAGGGAAACCTTCCCACCTCTGGCTTTCACACCGGGTCTCACTTTTGCCTCTGTCGGCCTGGATTCTGCTGAGACCAGATGTTCTGACCAAGTGGGCTGGCACTGCTTTCTTCCAGAGATGATTACTCCCGTCTGTGCCAGACATCTTGCCCCATGCTCTGCGGTCCTTGGCTCTTGGCTTGCAGCAGATAATACCTTCAAACATGCGGTTGCAATTTATTGGCCTTATAAGTTAATTTTAGTGGGTGTGCAATTGATTGAAATCAAAGCTTAATGAAGGCCAGAGTCTGGGGGGTGGAGGAGCTGGGTGGGAAGGCGTTTCGTGTTCTTCCCTTGCTTCGGGTCTGAGATAATCTTCAAAAGATTTAATTAGCTTTTCTAATCAGCTCTCCTTGTCTGGAAGAAGTTTATAGAATGAAACGAGGCTGGCGTCCCTGTGGCAGTCCAGAAACCCACAAGCCTCTCTGGGAGCGGCCAGGGTGCTGGGTGGACGGGCTGCCCCCAGCTCCCTGCCTTTTCTCCCCTCTCTGGGGCCATGCACGAATTGTGGTTATTTCTGCCTCTTCCTTCTTCCATCCTGTCCCTCTGTCATTTGACATTTGGGCAACACTGGCCCTGGAGGGGCACGGCATCCACATTTGTGTGTGAAAAAAGTTTATCGCCTTGGTTTCCCGAATCCTTGGGACTTCATGTTCCCGGCTGCCTCCCCAGACCTTGCACCCGGGGCCCCTGGGGTCTTCCCCCTTCACTGGACCTGAGTGGCCAGCTATGGAATCAGGAGGAGCCGGGCCTTGAAAGGGCCTGGACTTCCTTCTCTGTTCTGCCCTTACTCACTCATTGACTCTGGGCAAGTATGTGAACGTTCTGAGCCTCTGTTTCCTTGTCTGTTGAAGAGGTGCCCCCTGCCCTCTGAGGGGTGAGGGGGGCATTCAGTGAGGTGCTGTTCGTAAAGCTCCTCTTGCACCGACCTGAGCGCGACAAGATTATTCTGGTTTGGCGGTAGTTATCCTGTGGATGTTTCACGTCCTGGGCCTTTTATGGTTGTGGGTATGAAGTGGCTTTGGGTGCAGACGTGAGAGAGCAGGCCGTGTCACATCACCAGCCACACTGGAAGGCTGTGGGTTCTGGTTGGGGCTCAGCTACTGGCCCACAGTGAGACCTCAAGTAAGTTCTGCCTCGAAAACGGAGTGAAATGGTTCCCATCTGTGGCGATGGGAGAGAGTGCTTACAATCGTTCCACAGATATTAAGAACCTTCTGTGCCCTGAGCACAAGGCACACCAGGGAGTGGGTCAGGTGCAGCCCCTGCCCTCATGGGGCTCACTTTTTTTATTATCATTTAAAAAAAATTTTTTTTATGTTTGTTTATTTTTGAGAGAGAGCGTGCGCACGTGCGTGCATGAGCGGGGGAGGGGCAGAGAGAGAGGGAGACCCAGAATCTGAAACAGGTTCCAGGCTCTGAGCTGTCAGCACAGAGCCCAACGTGAGGCTCAAACTCACAGACTGTGAGATCATGACCTGAGCCGAAGTCGGACGCTCAACCGACTGAGCCACCCAGGGCTTTATTATTATCATTTTAGAGAGAGAGAGCACAAGTGGTGGAGAGGGACCAAGGGGGGGGGATGGGTGGAGAGAGAAAGGCAGACTCTGTGTTCAGCCTGGAGCCCGACGTGGGGCTTGATCCCACAACCCTGGGATCATGACCTGAGCCGAAATCAAGAGCCAGCCGCTTAACCGGCTGAGCCACTCAGGCACCCCCAACACGGGGCTCACGTTTTAACAGAAGTTGAAGAGGTGCAGGTGCACACCCGAGGAAGGGAACAAAGTGCTTGCCCGATTTGCTGAGTGATGTGAAGGACCGAACCCAGGTGTGGAGGCAGGAGAGCAGAAGAGCCTGACTTTAGATAGGGGGTTACGAGCGTGCGTTGATGATAGTGGGTTTGCCCTTGCGCAGGAGAGAGTTCGAGTAGCCGGTGTGGCACTTCTGTCCTTGCAAGGCTCGCCCTTGGCTGGCGTCCAGGAGCTTGGTTTTCAGGGAGGGTCCCCACCATTCCCTGATAAGAATGGCACGTGTTGCTTAAACTCTCTCCACAAACCCTGTGGTTTATGCTGAACTCCTGCTTCCCTCTGGGAGCCTGGAATTTTGTGTGTGCTGGGTAGGGAGCACTCTACCCATAAAAATCCTGGTCACCGGGTCTGATGAGCGTCCCTGTAGACAGCACCTCACACAACTCATTGCTGGAGGAATGGAGCGCGTCCTGTCTGACCCCAAAGGGGAGTCACGAGCTCTTGCGAGCTTGTGTCTGGTTTCCTCAGGTCCTCCCCCTCGTGCCTTCCCTTCGGCTGCTTCTGCCCTGTCTCCTTCCGCTGGAATGGCTCCTGGAGGGGAGGAAGACTCTGTGCTGAGTCCCGTGAGCCTCTTAGTGAATCACTGAACCTCGGGTGGTCGTGGAGAGCCCGGGCTCAGCCGTGGAGCCTGGCAGGGGCAGGGCTGGGGGCGGCGGGGGGGGGGGGAGCGTGCTCAGCTGTGGAGCCTGGCAGGGGCAGGGTGGAGGGCTCAGCCGTGGAGCCTGGCAGGGGCAGGGTGGGTGAGCCAGTGCTCTGAGCAGTGGGAGTCACTCGGGCTGTGGTTCCTGGGCTGTGGGGTCACTTGAGTGGAGGCTGGAGCAGGGTATGAGCAGTAGTGAGAGGTACCCAGGCCCTTGTCAGGCATGGGCTTTGTGTCATTCTCAGTGCACCAGGAAGGGTCTGGAGGGTCCCAGGGGAACATAGGCCAGCTCTGAAGTGTGCATCCTTATAAGCGATTTGGAGGCTGGATTGGAGAGGCCTGATGGAAAGATCCCACCCCAGACTTCCCTTAGTCTGGCTACTGGGTCCCAACTACTTGTCCCTCAGTCTGGCCGGGTAAAATCTGTAGCTTTAAGGTCACCCAGTGCCTTCCCACTACCAGAAACAGCTGGCCATTACCTTCAGTCTCTGGAGTGTGAAGTGGTGGGGAGATAATTCAGAAAGTCCTGGATCTTGATGAGACCTGGGCCATTTGGTCAGATAGGTCTGAACGGCTCATGATGTGTAAAGCTTTCTGTCCCTGCACGAAGCTGCAGGCCGCGCTCCAGGGACTGCGGGCGAGGACAGGGTTTGTGTCTGGCTTTCCACTTGTCGGCAGTGTAATCAGTACTTGGGTTTTCACACGTATTATTTGTATCTTCAGCCACGCGTACGGAGGGCCTCTGGGAACCCACCCTGCCTGCTGTGGGACCCGGCCTGCCGCAGCCTTGGGCTTGTGTGAAAGCTCTGGGAGCAGTTAGTGGGGAAACCCGGGCCCCCCTCAGTCGTGCCGTTTTAATTGGCTAGGGAGACGGGCCGAGAGAGAGGCCTGTCTGCCTTCCGGGGGAGCGGAGCTGGTCCGCGTCCTGCCCCCACAGTGTGAGGTTCAGCTGTCCCGTGACCGCCACTCTGACACAGACACTGTCCGCTGCGGCTTCCGGAGCCCCTGAAGAGAGAGTCTAGACCAGCCTGCAAGCCGCCCCCAGCCTGGAGGCGGGTGGTGGGAGTGACCACGGCAGGGCCCCATCATCTGTCACCCACCATCCTAAGGCCGCGGCTCAGGGTTTGGCTGCCCTGGCACGCCATCTGATTTTCATCTGCTAAAAGAAGGTCAAAAAGGGGCACCTGGGTGGCTCAGTCAGTTAAGTGTCTGACTCGTGATTTCTGCTCAGGTCATGATCTCACGGTTCCTGAGATCAAGCCCCACATCAGGCTCTGCACTGACAGTGCAGAGCCTCCTTGGGATTCTCTCTCTCTCTTTCTCTCTTTCTCTCTCCCTCCCCCCACTCCTCACCCATATGTGCACTCTCTTTCTGTCTCTGTAAAAATAAATTTTACCAAGAAAATGGAGGAAGGTCAAATGGAAAGCAGGCGTGTGCAAAAAAGAAGTTTGTTTATAAACAGAGTCCCCCGAATCAGCATCGGCGACTCCGATTCCTCCAGAAATCTTGGCTTCTGGCAAGCACATGTCACACGGTCACGCTTGGATCACGCAGTTGCACGTCTTGGGGTGAAGACCCCCATCGGGAAGGAAGGACCAGCTCCCCTCAGTGATCAAGCTGTGCTCCTGGCTGAGCTGCCTCCCGGACTCCTGGTAGACCCATCTTTTCTGGGAAGCTGCTTTGGGCACGAATCAAGAGTGGGTGGTCTTAACAAAGGCTCAGCCAGCAGACCCTAGCTGCCTTATTAAGGTGGAGGATCCTTCTCTTCTTTCCAGAATTCCCAGTGTGGTGGGCCCCAGCCGCCAGGCCATGCACCGTCGTCTCCTGCTTTCTTTTCCCAGACCAGCGTGGTATACGGTGGTGGTGTTGTGCTTGTGTGTGTTCATCTGAGCCAAATTCAACCTCACGGGTTGAGCCAGGGCCCCTGAGCCCCGCTGCCTGCCTGCACTGCCACGGTGCCCCTTCTACACGGGGCCAGCCAGACCCAAGGTCGGGTCCCAGCGGCCCTCTTCTCAGCCCTGTGGCTTGGGCATGTTTCTTTCACTCTCTGGGTTTCGGTTTTCTTAACTGTAAAATAACATACGCAAAGCCCTTGACACAGAATGGGTTCCCCGCAATGGCAGCCCTTGATGACTGTGATGGCTCTGTGACTCCAGACGGCCAGGATTGTTGCAGGGTTCCGGCGAGCCCGGAGACAGTCACTGTGGCGCCGAGTGTGGACGGCTGGGTCAGATCCCAGAGCCAGATCTGCCGCCCCTGCGGGCGGCACCCTTGTTTCTAGAGAGACCTTCGTCGTGTCTCTGTAAGTTAAAAAAAAAAAAAAAGAAAAAAGAAAAAATTAAAAACCTTGTAAAGAGGCTGTAAAGGGCTGCGGCCGTGGTCCAGATGTGCGCTTCAAAATGCAACTGGCGTTAAAGTCACACGTGCCTAAGCCGATCGGTATGTTTGCTCAGGGGATTGTCGCACCTGTGTGCCCTGGAAGGCATTTCCACAGAATACCTGTGCCGTGTCCACGGGCAGACTCGGACACGTTCGGCAGACCACGGTGGGAACAGCTGGTCTCCACACACCCGCGGGGGCAGCGGGGTCTCAGCCGCGGGTCTGCCAGCTCCAGCCCCCAGGGAAGTGGGTATGGGACTGTGCTCACAGAGCAAACAGGACGTTGCTTTGAGTGCAGTTCAGAGCAGGCCAAGGTTAGGAGGAGGGAGATCTTCCCTTCTCAGCCCAGAGAGAAGGAGCCTCAGGGAGACGAAAAGCCCCCCCCCGCCGGGGGTTTTGTGGATGCATCCAAATGGAGGCTGGTACACCAGGGGCTGGGGCCGGGCAGGGGAGCCCGCATTTCCCAGACCCTCGTGGTTGTGGCTGTCAGCCTGTTCTGTGGCTCTCTGTGGGCTTTCCAGATGCCGTAGCCGTCGGGCAGCACCCACATCCTTCTGTTGGACGGGGAGGACTCTTCACCTCTCAGTGGTGGCCAGTTTGGAGCCAACAAGAGAGGAATGTTGGTCTGCACTGCAAGGAAGGAGGCCCAGTTTTAGATGCCGCTCCAAGCAAATTGGAGAGTTTTCTTTTTTCCTGGAGTGGAATTGAATTGTTCCCACCTGTGGGTACCAGGTGCCTTCTTATGTTGTAAGGATGTTTAAGGATGATCAGAAAAACAAACTGCTGCTGGTAGCTGGGAATTTTAGTTTCTTTTTTCCGGCTGGGAGGAAACAAGAAGGTATTGTTCTGGGGCCAAACTTGAGCCGCTAGTGAAATGGCTCTGCCTCTGGGTTTCCTTCTCCCTGTCTTTGCCGTGAAGTCAGTCAGCGAGCCTGAGGGCTTCCATCTGAACAAGCACCCGCATGACCTCCTCGTTACTGTCGTGACCAAGTGCCAGTCATGGTGAAGAGTGTCCCCCCCACGTCTTAACCACTGCTACGTGGGGAGATCCCAGAAGCACCACAGACCACGGCCGAGACACAAGGGCACAGAGTAGGGAAGGAAGAACCTCCTAGAATCTTAACAGTTTGGGACATTTTAAGGGACAGCCTTCCTGGCTTCAGACAGAATACCAGAAGGATTCCCCTTGTTTTCATTGGACTGACAGTAAACATTTCTATACGGTGTGAACCCTTTGCCTGGCATCTCGGCCTGCGCACATCATCTATCCCCTCTGTCCCTCCCTCATCCACCCTGATGGCCCCTTCATCTCCAGTCGGATCAGAGCCCGTGGGAATTCCCACCTAGATACTTCCGACCCCCAACTCGGAAGAAGTGTCCAGACCACGTGCGTCCTTCCAAGTCGACCATCACTTTCTCCACAGAAGGGTCACCCCAGCCGCCAGGACTCTCTAGAGCTGGCTGCGAGAGCTCATTCCCTCAGTTTGGAACTTGGTCCTATACTCCCCTGGTTGCACCCTACCTCTGTGTGTATTCCCACATGCAAAGACCTCCGGGAAGGGTGGCTTGGATGGGACACGGACGACAGACAGCAGGCTCCAAAGCCCCACAGATACACTGAGGTGGTGAAGCCATGTCTTTGAGATTAAGTAGAACAGATATGAGTGGAAAGTGGTATTCTCAGGTCCGTGCACCAAGGTCTCAAAAATACAGGACACAGGAGACAATTTTATGACAGTGTGTAAGAAAACACATTCCGGGAGAGATGAGCACGAGCCCGTATGTGTCATTACGAGTGCGGCGTGGTGGCCAGGAAAGCTGCCTCACTCCCGGGCTCCCGAATGGAGAAGCTGCCTCTGCCCCCAGAGCTGTGCTGGGCTCCGCCATACATCGGTCAACACAGGGTGCTGACGTCTGTTCTCGGACCCTTACCGAAGGGGATAAGCAAGGGGTCGGGGCTTAAATTCACGTCTTAGGAGGAATAAGATAACGGGAAGGCCACGACAGAGGAGTCTTGGGGTTTACGTAAGCTATTTTTAGATATTTAAAAGGATTACTGGAGGGAATAGCATTAAGTTCTTATTTTGTGTGGTTCTGGTGGGCAGTGGGTGGAAGTTTTCACTCTAGCCCTGTGAGAACTAGTCAGACTGTCCAAAATGAAAATGATGGCTTTGGTAAAAGTAGTGAGTTCTCTGTCACTGGAGGCGTGCAAGCAGAATCTTGACCAACTTGATGAAGGTGTTAGTAATGTGCACTGTGGTGCTCAGAGGGTACCTCATACGGGCGCTGATGCAGCCACCAAATCCTGGGCAGCCGAGCCGGATAAGACCCTGGTGAGTCTGTGATCCAGCTGCCTCATTTTGCAAATGGGAAAACAGTCTTTGCACCCCCTTGGTGCCAAGTAAATGTTCCTTGCCTTCTCCTGGCTTATTTAATGAAGCCAACTGCAGAAGGAGGCCCCTCACACTCTAGCATCTAGGGGCCTTATGATGCCCCCAAATTCTCTGACCTTGAGGGTGATGGCCTGGGCCTCCACGTCAAACATGACATCGCACTGCCAGAGGGCCGCGTCTGCTGCAGCCCCCCGGCCACGTAGAGCAAAAAGAGCATATCCGAGTGAGGCCAACAAGGGCCCGCTCCCGGCAGGTCTGTCCTGGATGCCGTTCTTCTGGGAGGGTCGTGGCGTGTGACTCATTAGCTGCCGGGGCCTCTGTATTAGAAGCGTGGATCCGGCTCTTCTCCCCAGGGGCAATTTGAAAGGAAGGAGTGAAAGCCGACGGGGTCCCATCCATTCCAGTCCCGTCTTTCCTGTTACATTTGCAGCCCAGCACTGGCCAAGACTGGGGATTGGGTAATTCATACTTAGAGCTCAGATTCCCGGAACAAGTTTCCATGCTGGGTCTCCACGCACAGCTCGGCTGCACACACTCCGTGAAGCTTCAGGAGCTGAGATGTTTTCTTTTCTTCAGCTTTTGTGAAGTAGGTCATTTTGCGTGTGAAGTATGTGAAGAATTATGTTTTCCCTCTTCTGTCCGCTACGCCTCCACCCAGAAGTCCTGTGGTTGGAGAGTTATGGACCCAGAATCTGTACCCGTGACTATGACATGATTCAAATGCAAGAGTCATTTGCAGGGAGGAATGATACTGAACTCTGAGGAGTCGGGCTTTTAGTTGGTCCAGGTTCAGGGATGTAGCTGGTGATAGGGAGTAAACTTGAGCAGATGATGCTTAAGTGTAATTGACTGTGCGGATAAATGTGAGCCCACCTGCTGGGCTGGCTGCTTACCCCGAGCTCCTCCAGGGCAGAGGTGGCCCGTGGTGCCCCGATCTTCTGGACTTTATGAACCTGGATCTGCCTGTTGTGCTCAAGTACTGGTTTTCAGAGGACCGGACTTAGGGAGCCAGTGCACGGTGGCCCCATCTTAGACCTAGCTGTCCGAATTCTCTGCAGTTCCATTGCCTTAGGAAATGTTCACCCTTCGGACGCCTGGCTGGTTCAGTTGGTAGGGCACGTGACTCTTGATCTTGGGGTTGTGGGTTTGAGCCCCACGTGGGAGGCAGGATTTACTTTGAAAAAAGTAATAATTTAAACAAATCAGTTTTAAAAAAGTTTTTTTTTTTTTTTTTTTTAAAGGGAAGGAAGCGTTCACCCTTACTGGGAAAGTCTTGGAAGCCACTGAGACCACGGAGCCCTGTGGTGGATGGTGGAAGGGGTTTGCTTTTCAGTGGACACCAGCACAGTTTGATTCCAGCGTGTCATTTCCCCACTGCGGGTGTCCCTGGAGCCTTCAGGGGCACCGCTGCCTCATGGTTCAAGACTTTCCAGGGTGGCATCTCCCCAGTCCCCCTGCAGAGTGTCCCTGTGTTGTCCAGCTAAGACATCATTCATCCCCTTCACCTGAGTCTATGTGGGTTTCAGGGCCAAGAAAAGCCTCTGCTCTCGTCTTCAGGCCTCCATGTTTTAAAGTTCTCAGAGCTGGGGGCACCTCGGTGGCATGGTCGGTTAAGCACCTGCCTGTTGATCTCAGCTCAGGTCCTGATCTCACAGTTTGTGAGTTTGAGCCCTGTGTCGGGCTCTGCGCTGATGGCACGGGGTCTGCTGAGGATTCTGTCTCTCCTCTCTGCCTCTTCTCTGTTTGTGCGTGCTCTAAATAAACAAACAAACAAATTAAAAACAAATTTTTTTAGATAAATAAAGTTCTCTGAGCTGCCCACTTGACCAGAGAGCCCACTGCAGGAACTCTGGGCCTTGCCTCTCGAGCTCACACAGCAGTGTCGTGGCAGTTGGTACGGGGCCCGTCCTCCCTCCCTCCCTGGAGGGCTGGGGCTTTAGAAATGATCAAGCGCTGGCCTGCTCTTGGTCCCGGCCACATTGGATCATTCATTCACATTGACGTGCGAGGCCCGAGAGCGGGTCGCTGGCGATGGTGGAGCCACCTTATTGAAATGGCATGTTAGCATTTAAACAATATTAATACTATTTGACTCATTAAATATACAAAGGCCGGTTAAAGTGCTTCCATGTGTGTGCTGTTAGTTCTGGCGGGCGACTCCTCAGATGGCTTTATGTGGTTTCAGACAACATTTTAGCACATTCTTAAAATACCCACAAAAGCCTTTATGTAAAAACTCATAAATGTGAACCACATAAAAATTATTTTTTTCCTGTTTCATGTCATTATGATCAAAGTACAGTAGGTAAGAATAAATTTTCAAAAACTTGTTGAGGTCCCTGTTTAATTAATGCTTCACTCGCAGAGCCAAGCTGTAAACCACGTAATGGGGGGCTGTCTGCATGCCCCGCAGTCACCCCGCCACCAACCTGCTCACCGCGGTCCTTGAAGGCACTTGTCGGGGAGGCCGGTGTTTCTGGGAGATTCCGAAACGGCCCTTCTGATCACTCAGTCCTCTGCTCCCTTTGTCTTGGAGCATCAGGTTGGGACTTGCTGGCTCCCCAGTCCCCGGAGATGCCTTTTGGTGAATGGAATGCAGGCCCGTTGTTGACTTGCTGTGTGTTGGGGCCATATGCCTGCGGAGGCCGGGTTTCAGCACGCCTGCCTCACCCCGATGAGGAACACCCCGATGGGAGAGGGAACAGATTCAAAGTGAGGTCAACGGCGTCGCCTCCGACCCTGCTGCCATCGCTTTATTACAAGTCAAATCGACTGTAAGTGAGGCTGCTGCCCAGTGGACTAGTACCTGGGCTGTTAAAAACAGTGAGAGATCATGGGGCCCTCTGGAAAAGTGCTGACGATCCTGTGCCAGGCAAAAAGGCCGAGCTCAACGCAGTACCGTTGCTGTGCTTTTCGTTATATAAAAATTACACACCCGGACAAGGACTGGAAGGGGATTTGGAAAAATCAGATTTATGGGATAAGTTGATATATGGTATTGTGGGCTAATTTTTAAATTTCCTTGTTTTGTAACTGTTCTTGCAGTGAAGTTTTTAATTTTGGAGAAAGGAATAGCAACCCACATAGGAGTCAGAGTTGTGTTTGTGTTTTTACCTCGTTTGTCTCCGACTTGAAACTTTGTCCGGGTCAGTGTGGCCCAGAGAGGAGGCTGAGGATCCCGGGGAGAGGCTGCCCAGAGTGGGAGCCAGGCCACCGGGCGGGACGTTGGGGTGGAAACGGCCAGTTCCACCGTATAAAACATGAATGTAGAGGTTTTGTTTTCTGGAAGAAAACAAGTCCAAGGGACAGGACCGAGGGGAATCGACTGTAAGCTGCTTGGTGCTGTGGAGCTGGTCTCTACGTGGTGACCAGGGCTGTGAAACCACCAGGGTCTCTCCTGGTTCCCTTCCAGGGCTGCGTGGCCCGCTTTCCCCAGTACGCTAGGGCACAGAGGGCGCACAGCCTGGACAAGACCACCGCCGCCTTCTGGTCACGGAGACCAGGGCCACGAGCCATGAGAGGCGGAAGGGTGAGAGTGACTGCGGGCATCAAGCCTTCAGAAGGGATTATCGGCCCCTCCTTTTTGCCAGCAAAGAAAAGCCACAGTTTTTAGAGCTGTTGTTTCTTCCCTTTTGATGTGGGGCCGCGCTCCCCACAAGCAGACCGGAGGGGAAGCCGTGCGTTAGAACCCTGCCCTCCGTCCCCAGCAGGACTGGGCTTGGCGGGGCTCTTCTTCCCTAGTGTGCTGGTGTGCCTCCTGATGAACGTTCAAGCTGCGGGAGCCACCAGAGCCCAGGAGAACGGGCCAGAAAGGCTTCCCAAGCCCCTGGTTGGAGCTCACCCGAGCACTGCAGGGGCCCTGTTCTAGAGACCGCTGGATCTCCAGGAAGAGAGGTGGGGCCACAGGTCCTAGACCGGAATACATCTCGTTACCACCCCCCACCCCCAGAGAGTGGGGTGTGGACAGAGTAGGAGCAAGACAGGGAACCTTCCTGAGTGGGGTCCCTGAGTGTGGATTTCTTGGAGGTCGCCTAGGAGGCCTCTGAGCTCTGCCCTCCACCCCCACCCACCCAGGTGTGTCTGTGCTCTGTGTTGCACTCGCCTGGAGCCAGCCCCTTCCCGCCGTCCTTGGCTTGACCGTGTGGTTAGCCCTGGCCCAGGGCAACTGGGGGTGTGAATTTCGTCTGATGGCTTAATCACAGCACATCCTGCGGGGAGCTAGAGGCAGGGATGGGATGTGATGGCAGCGGCGGGCTGCCCCCTCTGCCCGAGGAATCCCCGCAGGGAGGGGTGAGGGTTGCAGACCTCGTCTGCACCCCTTGGGCACCCGGTGGGCCCGCTGTGGGTTAGGACCACGGCATCCTGCAGCTCAAAGGTAGCAGACTCGATCTGGTGAGGAAAGGCTGTTTCCTTGCTCCGATTGTTACACTCGCGTGAGTCGCCTGCTGACCTTGGCACCAAAACGTTTTAGTTTGAAATCGTTTCAGATGAAAATTACCCCCCCAAAAGTACAAAGAACTCTAGTGTCCCTTTCACCCACATTCTCTAAATATTAGTATTAACCGTGTATATTTTTTATCATGTAACAGCTTTATTGAGAATTCACAGACGTGTTTATTTTTAGTACTTATTTTTGTTATTAAAATCAATAATCATCTTTGGTCAGATTTTTTACTTTCCCGTGGGGTTTTTTTGGGGTTTTTTTGTTTTGTTTTTTTGTCTCTTACCAGTCCTATAAAGTAGGTATTACCGTTCCCATTTTATAATGAAACTAAGGTCCAGTTCAGACTGTCGGTACCTGGTAACACTTTATAAAGAGTTGGTGGGTGGGTAATGTGTGACCACAGCTGGTGATGGGGGGGCCGGGGCCCAGGCCCCTGTGACCCCCAAGCCTGTGCTCAGTGCTGCACATGTGCTGCTGGCCCTCCCAGCGAGCCCCAGAGTGTGCCTGCCACACCGTGGATGCCGAGGTTAATTGGGGTCAGAGAGGCCACAGACGTCCCGGTAAAGAATGTGCTCTAGCAGCGGGCTGATAAAGAGCGTGCTGGGACGCGGTACTCACCGCACAGCGGCTGGTGACCCGCTGTGCCCCCGGCCGCCCGGTTCTGCCACGCTGTCACTCTGGGTCTCCTGGATTTGGGACCCCAGCCTGATGTCGTCCTCTTCCCCTCTTGCATTTGTTCTTAGGAGATTTTCCACACCAACTCAGACCTGAGGAGGGAGCTCAGGGGGGAGGCTCTGCTGTTTTTTTCTCCTGATCCCCCTGTGAAATAGCCGTCCTGAAAGATAGGGATGTCGAACAGTAACGATTACTCTGGTGATGACCCCCATTGTGCGTCCATTCCACATCACACACTTTGCTGGATCCTTCATCTGGAAAGAACCAGAAGCCCGGAGAAGTTTAGTAAGCTTGCCAAAGACCACAGAGTTAGTGTGGCAGAGCTCACACTCCAGTTCAACTTTAGGACTCCTAAGCCCCTGTTCCTTTTGGGACCCCCTCCCCCAAGCACAGGTGCTCAGGACACGTGAAGAGTCAGCCCTGGAAAGCACCGCAGGGAGGGAGGGTCCTCAGTTCCAGACAGACCTTCAGATGAAGCTTTGCCAAACGAACCCCTGGGCTGATGATCTGTAATTTGACGGGCTTAACATCTAATGGGCACGTGGGCCTGTTTCCGGCAGGTATTTTGAAGGCGGCGTCTCATCTGTCTACCTCTGGGATCTGGATCATGGTTTTGCTGGAGTGATCCTCATAAAGAAGGCTGGAGACGGATCAAAGAAGATCAAGGGCTGCTGGGACTCCATCCACGTGGTGGAAGTGCAGGTATGGCCCTTCCCCCACCACCTCCCGGCAGAAGTTTCTTGAAGTGGGGGGGATGCTGTGATATGTGAAGCCCTGTTCAAGCCCTGTTCACTCCTACACGCACCCCAAAGCCACTTAGTTCTATAGAGAGAAGTCAAGATTGCAGTAGTCCCTGGTGCTAAAGATCCCAAAGAACTGAGTGCACGTGGTTGTAGACTCAGTCCCTTTAGAAGCCAGCTGGGATTTTCTAAGAAGGTCATGTGCTGGTGGCACATGGTGGTGGGAGGGACATGTTCGAATGTAGAATGGCCCTGAGTTCAGGGGCCGCTTCGGGCTCTCCTCAGCTCAGGGTTGCATCTAGGGTCCTGATGTCCGTCTCGTCCTGCAGGAGAAATCCAGTGGTCGCACCGCCCATTACAAGCTGACCTCCACGGTGATGCTGTGGCTGCAGACCAACAAGTCGGGCTCTGGCACCATGAACCTCGGAGGCAGCCTAACCAGACAGGTAAGAGTTGCCGGTGCCCCGCAGGGAAGGCCTGGGGCAGCCTCTGTGCCCGCGGGGACCTCCTCACAGGCCCCTTGGTGATTCCGGAGATCAGGTCTTGGAAGGGTCTATCTTTTTGCCAGGGTATTTACATTGCAATGCTTCTGTGATGTTCAGGACAGACTCCTGATAACACTTTAGAATGGGAGAATGTCCCAGTTGTGACTCAGGTCCTGTGTGAAGACTCTTGGTGGCAAGTACAGCCTTAAGCAAAAATGAAAACGAGGCGTTTTGTGTGACTGAGAGATGTTCGGGCTTCGTTTGGTGTGACTGGGCCTAGGGCGTAAGGACTCCCGTGTCTCCGCATGGGAGCAGGCGGCCTCTGGCTTACATCTGGCGGCGGGCAGTCCGGGGGGAAAGAGCTTCCCTTTCACAATAGGTCTCCTCTAACCCCAGCAATGTCTCACTGGCCTCAACCACTTGTGTCCATCGCAGTATCATTTCCCAGGGCCGGGGGGGCATGAAGCAGTCTGGCCAGACTTCAGGTTGGTGGTGGTATAGATGGAAAAAAGGGTGTCAGTTTCCTGCGGTAAAATCTGGCTGCTTTTCGCCATGGCGGGGAGGGATGGCTGTGGGCAGGCAGGAGACTCTGGCGGAGAGGTGCTTTGTGCAGAGAACTGACAGGCGTTATCTTGTACATGGAGTGACGGCAGAGACAGCGGGTTGGCGACAGGCTGCTGGGGACGGTAGCCTGTGCCTCCAAAAAGGAGAGAAAAGGCTGTCATAAAAGCTAAGAGGATCCAGGAGAGGACATGCCTACCTTAAGCATCTAAGCGGGTTTTGTGGCCGCCTCGTGTGGGTGCCCAGTAGTGACTGGTGACCAGCAGGCACTGGGGGGAGTCCGCTGTCTTGCTGAGCTCTGGCCCCCGCCCCACACGGCAGCGCTCCGAGGACAGACCTCGGTGATGCTCACCAGAATCCTTCAGTGCGGGTCCAGGCAGGGTGCTTTTCGAAACTCCAAACATGCCTTCCCCTCAGAAAGAAAAAATGAGGACGTTTGGCCAAAGCAGTCAAAAAGCTGCCTTAGTCACAGGATCTTGATATTGGAAGAGTTGAGAGGTCACCTCCCAACCTGACAGGACACCTGCCGCCCTACTGGGCAGAACTAAGGAGCTTGCCCACTCCTTTTACGTCGGCCTCCACTAAAAGTGGCATCCCAGGGGGCGCCTGGGTGGCTCAGTCGGTAAGCGTCCTTCTTCGGCTCAGGTCGTGACGTCACAGTCCGTGAGTTCGAGCCCCGCGTCGGGCTCTGTGCCGACAGCTCAGGGCCCGGAGCCTGCTTTGGATCCTGTGTCTCCCTCTCTCTCTCTGCCCCTCCCCCTGCTCACACTCTGTCTCTCTCTGTCTCTCAAAAATAAATAAACTTTAAAAAAAAAAACAAACACAAAGTGGTGTCCGAACAGGAGCTCTCCTCCAGTGCGCCCAGGATCGCTTCGGTTGGCACCTCACGAGCCCACAGGTGCCCCCCTACCCCTCTTCCTCCCACGAGCCACCGAGGGCCCGGGATTTCCCGTCATGCTCTCGTGCACTTGGCCTTCTTTCAGATGAGATTTTACACTTGGCCTCACTTTTTGGGTTTTACCCATTCTCTCGACACTCGACGTTCGATCCTGGTTTCAGTTGTCCAGGTGGTAGCCCTTCCTTCTGGTTTTGTTACTTGCACATGAACCAAGATGACTGTGGCTTCCCTTTGAGCTCGGGGCCAGATTCAGAACCCTCCAGTGTGGCTGCCAGAGACTCCCTCAGCGGAGGCATCATCTGGTAATCATCTTTCGCACAGTCCTTTTTTTTTAGGGGGTGTCGTGGAGCCAGCCGTACATCCAGTGTGAGCCAGGGCTTCCTTTTTTTTTTTTTTAAAGTGTATTTTTATTTGAGAGAGAGAGCAAGTAGGGAAGGGACAGAGAGAAGGAGACAGAATTCCAAGCATGCTCTGCACTGCCAGCACAAGAGTCCGCCATGGGGCTCGAGCTCATGAACCGTGAGATCATGACCGGAGCTGAAGTCGAGAGTTGGACGCTTAAAGGGCTTCACCTTTTCAAAGCGAAGACCGTGGAGCAGTCTATGGCCGAACACCACCTGCCGCTTCCATCCGGCTCCGTGCCTCCGGGGGGCCGAGGGGCTGCAGGCGTGGCCACGGCTTCTTCTCTTCGCCCTCACCGGGGCTCACTACGTCTGTGTACCTCCGGCCACGAACAGCCGCTGGCTCGGGCCATCTCTGCAAGCCTTCCTCGGCAGCCCGAGGGCGTCCGCCTTGCCGCCCACAGCCCACTCCCGGCCTCACGTTGGCAGCACCAAAGAGCTCTTCGGACACGCAGAGATCTTCGGCCCTACCCGGACCCGCCACATTGGGATCTGCACTCAGCAGAATTTTCCAGGGAATCTGCATGCACATGGACACTCGACAGTTCTGTCGTGGGTGAGGGTGGTGCCCCACGTCGCCAGCGAGCAGCGCTCTGGACACTGGCAGGGCGTCCTGTAGTTCACCTTGCTCGGACCCTGTCCACCTGGAGATGGCGTTATATCCCACCAGTTAGGGGCCCAGGCCCTCCCCGCAACAGGTATCTTCCGATGCCACTTGCAAGCCACCTGTGCTGGCTGACCAGCCACACGTCAGCAGACCCCTCCATGGGTTCGATTAATCTGCTGGAGTGGCTCCCAGAACTCAGGAAACCCATTTACTCGTTTGAGCGCTGGTTTCCTACAGAGGATATTAGAGGATACAGATGGACGGCCAAATGAAGACAAAGCAGAGGGCGAGGTCTTAAACAAAGGGGCTTCTGTCTTCTGTCCTCGTGGAGCGTGAGCTTGGCGCCCGGCATGGCGGCACTTGGAAGCATTCTGTTCCCCAACCTGGAAACTCTTTGAATCTCCCTCCTTCGCCCCTGCCGGGAAATCGGGGGGACCGAAAGATCCCCTGGCAACCAGCCCCCATTTTGAGGTGCTTTCCAGAATCTCCTCCTAACATAAGCCCATTTCACCTGTATGGCTCCCAAGTGATTTCAGACGCTGAGGACAGGAGACCAAAGACCATTACGACAAAAGACGGTCCCACTGTGGCTCAGGAAATTGCAAGGCCTTGGGAGCCACGAGCTGGGTGGGAGCCGTGGAGGAAGACCGGTGTGTATGAGAATTATATTTAGGTCACTGGAATGAAAGCGTCGATTTCTCACAGATCAGAATGTCGCATCTACCACGTGCCTCTCACCCGCCTTCTGCTTAGGTGTCCTCAGCAGCCCGTGTCCCAGATGTCCCCTCCAGGTGTGTCTAGGGGACCTGGGAGCTGGAGGCTGGGAGTTGCTGCTTCCTGCAGAGCAGACTGGGCCGAACTGGCACTTCAGATGCCACTTGAAGCCTCTGCGTGTAGGACCGTCAGCCGCCCCACCTGGAAGGAAGGCCTTCACCGGGAGCTGGTGCAGTGCAGTGGGGTGTCTCTGTGTACAGGGCAGAGAAGGGGCGGGCGCCTGGGTGGCTCCTTCAAGTGCCCAACTCTTGATTTTGGCTCAGGTCGTGACTCACGGTTCCTGGGATCGAACCCCGTGTGGCTCCGTGCTGAGTGTGGAGCCTGCTTAAGATTCTCTCTTTTCGCTCCCCCTCTGCCGCTCTCCCCCGCTTGCACGCACGCGTGTGCGCTCGTGCGCTCTCTCTCTCTCTCTCTCTCAATTAAAATTAAAAACAAAAAACCAAAAAAAACCATACTGAGATGTCTTAGGAAGAAAGGGGCGGGGTCGAAGAGAAAGGGCAGACCCTGTAGCACCTGGGCTCCCTGGGCTCCCAGAAGTCCGTTGGCAGCAGTGTGGTGGTCTTGAGAACGGCCTTCGGAGGAAGCCGTCTTGCGTGCAGAGAACCTCGCCTCTGCCCCGGCCAGTAGTGCCCGAGGGTCCCTTTTGACAGCAAACGATTTTTTAATGTTTTTTTTTTTTTAATATTTTTTTTAATGTTAGTTTGTTTTTGAGAGAGAGAAACAGAGTGTGAGTGGGGGAGGCACAGAGAGAGAGGGAGACACAGAGTCCAAAAGCAGCTCCAGGCTCTGAGCTGTCAGCACAGAGCCCGACGCGGGGCTCGACCTCACGGACCGTGAGATCATGACCTAAGCCGAACCAACTGAGTCATCCAGGTGCTCTGTAATGTTTTAACGTTAATAACTCCAATACTTTTAATAGCCGTATTTGATAAAAAAAAATAGATTGCGGAAAAGATGAATTTAGTGACTCACGTAGGTTTGTGGGCTCGTGGGCTCAGCAGAAAAGTGCGTACATGCATTTGAAAGAGGGCAGGGTGGACGTTTTGTCAACATGCCTGGGATGCGTCCCAGGGCCTTAGACCAACCCCCCCACCCCATGCTAAGCCTCCGCTGACTCTGCCGAGTAAGAGGGGCCTGAAGCCGCCGGGGATCTTGGGGGTCCCTGTCTCTGGCCCCTCGGCGGGGCTGTCCCCACTCATCTCAGACCCGAGGCCCATCATTTTGCGTGGAAACAGGCCCTTGTCCTCCAGGAACCCTTGGCGGGGAGGGCAGCTGAGCCCGGACGGCCAGCTGTACCGAAGCCTGCCTCCCCCTCCCCCTCCCCCTGCCACCCGGGCGACGGTGGAAAATCCTAAATCCGTATCCGGAGACAGCTTCCTGCACCACTTACCGCTCCAAACTGTTTATAATTCCACTGGTTTACAGCGACCCGGACAAATATTTAATCCTCAGCCTTCCTGGTAGTTTCGGTCGGAGCCGCCAGCCCACGGCCAGGGCCTGGTTCCGGTTGGCCGTGAGCGATGCCTGCTGCCAAGCCACACGGGCCTGACGAGTGGCTGTCCTCAGCCCGCCAGGCCGGGGCCGCGGGCCCGTTTGTGTCGCTTTGTGCCCTCGGCCTTTAATGAGGAGATTCGTGCTTCTGTCATCCTAACGGCCGGTCGCATAACTCATCCGAGGTGCATTAAAGCTGGGGCCGGTTTCCAAGGTAAGTAACTGAGAGGAGGGGCAGGGCCGCGGCCAGGGAGACAGGTCTCGGCTAATGATGCGTGGCTTCCGAGCAAACGGGAAATGAGGGCTGCGGGTTTAGCCGTGTGTCCCGGATGAACCCCGGGAAAACGTCCGGTTGTCTTGGATCGGGAACCAAGAGGTTCCAGGAGAGCTGGTGATAAAGAGTGGGCGACGCGTGGTGCTTTGGGGGGCTGCCCCCTTGATCCGATTGTAAGCGAGGTGGCGATCCCCTCCCTGTTTAACCGACAGGAGGAGGAGACCGACGTTTGAACCGTTATGTAATGTCCTCGTGCTGATTTGTCTAGTAGGAGGCGGAGCCAGATTTGTCTGTCTAGAAAAAAAAAGACGGCTACCTTGTACCACGCTGTACTTTCTGCTCTTAATCTGTCCTCTGGGCCCAGCAGCCAGGAGGTCAGTCGATGAGCTGGTGTCAGCCCCGAGGCTGGTAGTAACAAAGAAGAACAAGGCAGGAGGGGCGGGGCGTGGGTGACCCGTCATGACGTGAGCGATGGGGTCAGGGGAGGCTTCCTCATTTGAGCTCCTCTACCAAGCCATGCCCGCGGTGACCAGACCCAGGCTTTCCCTCTGGAAGCTAGGCCTCCCCGCGGCCACACACTCACCCCTGCCTCGTGTGTGTCTGGAAGGAAGGACCCGTGTCACCGGGCACCCACCCTACAAGCTATCCTGGCCAGTGGTCGGGAGCACTCCCCCACAGAGGCCCCCAGGGGTCCCTCCCCAGCTTTGGAGGCTTTGCCCCCAGTCCTCTTCTCTCTCAGTTCGGTGGCTGGGAGCATAAGTGCAGGACTTGGAGAGCTTCCTTTTTTGTTTGTTTTTTTGATAGAGACAGAGCATGAGTTGGGGAGGGGCAGAGAGAGAGGGAGACAAGAATCCGAAGCAGGCTCCAGGCTCCGAGCTGTCAGCACAGAGCCCGATGCAGGGCTGGAACTCACAGACTGGGAGATCAGGACCTGAGCTGAAGTCAGCTGCTTAACCGACTGAGCCGCCCAGGTGCCCCAGACATGGAGAGCTTTCTTTAAATCGTTGGTGAATTTAACAAGGGCCGCCTTTCCCCCCTGCTCACAACACCTAGGCTGCAGCGGCTCTCCGGGGGGCTCAGACCAGGGGCGCGCTAGCCTGCGCTCCCTCGGCGCCCTCTCCCGTCACCTCCCCTTTGGCCCTTTCTTGCCTCCACCCTCCCTCGCCTAGCAAGGCCTCCTGAGGACACGGGCTGGAAGGTGGAACAGGTGGAACAAGCATCGGGGCAAATCCAGGCGGCTGGGCGGCTGGGGGGCTGGGGAGGAAGGGTGCGCAGCGGTGCTTGTGGGAGCTCCTCACAGCCAAATCATGTGGTCCTTCCAGGGGAGGAGGGCGGAAGGTGCCCTCTGGCCGACTGCCACCTGGGCCCCAGGGGGAGGGCTGTAGAGCAAGTAAAAGACGTTGCAAGCCAAGTACCAACATGTTAGAAAGGAAGTTGCATCGAGAGGTCACTTCTCCTGTGTGACAGCTGGAGACGTGGGAAAGAGGCAAGACCATAAATCTCTGGAAGGAGATCCAAGGTTTCCGATCCGGGGTGGGCCCAGATGTTCGTTTGATAGTTTTTTCAGATTCTAAACATTTAGAAACGAAGGTGGAATGTTGTGTCGATTGGGGGGATCAGGCGGGTCCTTTGCAAGCTGAGCTCTCTCCCCACTCAGATACAGGCGCCCTATGACTTGTCTTTAAGCCAGAAAACTCCAAGGCAGTCACCTGCCCTTGTGTCATGGCAGGGACATCCCCTTTGACTTGAGCTTGGCAGTTAGGCCAGGCGGTATGTTCTAGCAGGGGAACGAGGCCCGTGGCGTCTTCAGGAGGCAGGCAAGCACGGCCCGCAGCTCAGGGAGCACTTGCTTGCTTCTTTGTGCTCCGTGAGGTGGCCTGGATCAGCACTGGGCGGGATCAGCTTCTAGGGACAGTCAGGCAGGAGAGGAAGGGACTGGAGATCCGCAGGGGGCCCTGCGGGGGAGGGAGGTGGAGAGGTGGGGTACTGGTCAGAATTTCCAAGCCCCGGATTGTGGTTTGTCTTTGATTTTTCTGGGAAAGAATGTGCATGAAGTTGAGCCCACGGAGAGGTCTCATGGAAGAAAAACAAGCTTCAGGATTGTCCAGAGCTGGGTCAGTCCTACCCTGCTCCCTTACCAGCTGTGTGATCCGGACAGTCCACCCCCCTTCTCTGAGTCTCCGCGTTCTCACCGTTGAGCTAATAACACCTGTTTGGAAATGCTGTTGTAGAGGAAAAATAAAAAACCATTTGGACACATGGTCTGTGCTCAATAAATAATAACTATTTCTGTTATTATTCAGAAATACCTTCTACCGCATACCCTATAAGCAGAGACTTTTCCGTCTTCTAGAATATGTGCAGTTCTAGGCTCAATTAAAATTTCCCTAAACTGGGCACACCGAACCTTCCTTGAGAGGCTGTCTGACCACGTCTTCTGGCTTGACAGCGTGTTAAGTCCTGGCCTCCAGCCCAGCTCTTACCCAGAGCACAGCTCAGTCAGCAGGAGGACGTCTCTGGCTTCTGCCTGAGAGCCAGGACCTGAGGAGTCCCGGGAATGGAGCTGCCGTTCTGCCAGGCCCTGTCCTGGGCACGTAGTGGGCCCAGGTAGAGGCCTGGAAATGGAGGTATGGGCAGGCCAAGGCCCTCACCCCTTGGGCTCCAGAGCGGGACACGGAGCGGGGCTGGCTCCCTTCAGGGTCCCACCCTCTAGGCTGCGCCTGTTGGAAAATGCCACATGGCCACGGGAGAGACTGGACTTGAGGAAGACGGCCTGCTTACTTACTGTGTCCACGTACTTACTGTGTCCTTCCCGTCTCCAGGCCACAGCGGAGGAGAAGAGCTTGATGGGGACAGGCGGGCTGGGCTCTGACTTCAGACTTGGTTGGATCCACTTTGTGGAACATCTGTGCGGCCACAGCACATAAAAATGTTTTCCTCTGGCAGCCGCTTTTATAAGGATGTAATAATATATGCGTTGCAAAAATCATTCTATTTTTGGTGGGTCAGCGTTTCCAGCAAGCTGACCCTGACCAGGTGTGGAGGGAGTCAGCAGGGGTGTGGGCAGGGGGGCTGTGGAAACACGTCTGTGTGCGCCAGGGCCCCTTGCCCGCACCCCCAGCCCATGTCTTCCTTCCCTTTTCCGGTCCCTGGTCCCTGCCAGGCTTTTCCTTGGGCTCGGATCCCCTGCCACAAGCGTAGGGACCCCTTGTGTCCTCCTGGGGAGTCAGTCTGCTCCTAGAGAAGACCAGGCCTCCTCACTCTCCCCCTACCCTCACCCCAGACCTTTTGTACCTTTGGGCGACTGGTGTTGTCCTGCCCTTCTGTTCCCTTGAAGGTTGATCGGAAGCAGAGATGATACCCAAGAGGTTGGGTGGCTGGTGTGCTTGTACTTAACCCTGGCGGCCCAAAGCCCTCTGCCGACAGTCCCAGCCTTACTTTGGGCTGTTGGCGCTCATTTAAGACGGGGCCCTCGGTGAGCTCAGCCTCGTCACTTCCCCGAGGTTGCCAGGAATTTAGCTCCTGCGCGGAGCTGGGGAAGGCGGCGAGAGACCGTGCTTTGTGGGAGGACAAAGGGTGTTCAGGAAACTTGACGTGGTGGGGAGTGGCTATCACTTCCGAGTTCAGGAGCGCTCTCGCTTCTGTTTGGTGGGGGCCCTTGTGATCTCTGAGGCTCGAGGCTCCTCAGGGTCGCCAGTGCCGGGGGCAGGCCAGATACCCCATTCCTGCCCATTTCTTGGGGTCAGGGTGTCGAGACCTTGCAAGCACCGGACCTCCAGCTTTGCCCACGGGTTTCTTAAAACCCAGCACCCTAAACTGAGTCCTGCCCTGCAGACGTGGCCGGGCCGGGCAGCCCGGAGGGAGAGGGGCCGACACCGCGCAGCTGGGCTGCCCCTGACCAGGCACCGGTAACGGTTCATCTCTGTAGCTGAAGTTGCGTGGAAGCTCTTGTGGCAGCCACATCACGTTGTCCTCAAGCTTGAAATCCTCTCGAAACCACGCGTCTCTTCGCAGGACTTGGTTCCCATTCTGTACTTGGTGAGGTTCACGTTGGAGCCGGAGAATGTGGTTTGCACTCACCCCAGCCAGCCGAGACCTGCCGTGACCCGGGTAGATGCCTTGACATCTTTGAGCTTCCGCTTCCTTGGGTTGCAAACAGAGGTCTCTTACAGGGACTGAGCGGAGTAGATGACCCTGCACTTGGCAGCTGTCGTGTCCCCGTACCAGCCCACGTCCCTGGGTTCTGATCATTTGGACCCTCGATGCTGTCACCAGGGCTGGTGTGGATCAGTGTTGAATCTCCAACTCAGACCTTCCTTTTTGGTGAAAGTAGGGTCAGTCTCCGCCCTCCTCCGGTGTTCTGGAATCTGTGCTGTGACTTTTCAGGGATGGCTGGTCCACAGAATCGGACCTGTCTGACCCTGGAAGCCTGATCATTTAAAGTGACTTGGGTCCCTCCTACCATCTGCTCGCTTCATCTGGCTCCTAACTGGGTCTCTTCTACCGTTTCTGGCATGAAAACCATTCTCTCTGATTAGAAAGTCAGAATAGGTGTGGGAAGCAGCAGAGACCTTTGACCTCTGAGCACACTGCCGCCCTGCCCTCCCCAGGCATCCGCCCTGCTCTTCTGAGCTCTGGCTGTCTTGGTGCTCCTGTCCTTACCTTTTCATCCTGTCTCGGGAGGACCTGTTTCACCCAACAGTGAGCAGGGCTGCTAGGAGTCTCCACTCCGTAACTCACCACCGTCCTAGGCACCCTGTGAGGTGTAGACAGGGAAGGCTCTCCTTAAGGAATCCACGGTCTTGGGAGCGAACTCTGCCTTGCACAGACGGAGGGGTAGGGGGTCCACACCTCGTGCATAAGTGTGCAGGTCAGGAATCATCTGCCATCCCCTCCCCTGCCTTCTTGTACTACTTTCAGTAAAACTTTGTCAGGACTTTAATTGGATTATTGGACCAGAACTGACCCGCCCAAGACCCGACTGCTGGGTCCCACCTCCTCCAAAACCCTACTTGGTCGCTGTCTAGGAATCTGGGTTCAGATCCTCTTGCTCAAACTGCCCCCGGCCACATGGCCAGCCCCGCAGGCTGTGCACTAAGAAGCGTCTGGGCCACGACCTGACACTACCTGTGTCACCTTGGGCGAGGCTCCTCAGTCCCCGGTCTCGGGGCTGCTGGCCCCTCCCTCCGAAGTCGCTGTCACAGGGCAGTGGAGGCTCTTGAGCAGTATGAGGGGACCCACAGCCTGAGCCAGTGTCTGGCCAGGGCCGTCCCCTCTGCCCTCCCTGCTGCGGCCTGGGGGCTGGGAGGGGGGTGCTCCGGAACGGGGCCTCTGGGCCTCTGCTGGCTGAGCTGTTGGTGACCCAAAGCCCGAGTCCCCGGTGCTGGAAAAGTGGCCTTGTCCCACCTGCAGGTGACTCTACAGCTACCGGCGGGAGCGACGGGCTGTGCGCAAAGCACAGGGCTGGCCTGTGCTGTCGGCGGAGGCTGCCGTGCGCGGCTCTGACGTGGAGGGACGTTCTTCTCTCTTGCAGATGGAGAAGGATGAGACCGTGAGCGACTGCTCCCCACACATAGCCAATATCGGGCGCCTGGTAGAGGTGAGTGGGGCTCTGGGCTCTGGGTCGCACCCCAGCGCCAGACATCCTGCCCCCGGGGGTGTGTGCGGGCCTGCGGGCCTCCTCCCCGGTGCGCAGCGCCTTAGCGGCCAGCAGCGTGTTTCTGTTTTGGCCCTTTTGCCCTGGGCTCGTGTGTTCCGAGCCTCCTGATGGGAATGCACGCAGGGCTCAGCTCCCGGGGCACCCCCTCTGTGCCCCCCAGCGCGTGCTCCCAGGAGGCTGCGCAGGAAGGCCTCGGTCCTGCTCCCCCGGCCCGCTGGGTGCCAGGAGAGACCTGAGCTCAGAGAGGAAGTGTCCCTACAAGGTCACGGGCTCAGGAGGAACTTCAGGAGGCTCTCCGGCCGCAGCTGCTTCTGCCTTCCCTTCCCCACGCTCTTTGGAGGAAAGGGTCCTCTCCGGCTTCACACAGTTGTTCCTGAAGTTGGTGGGGGGCCTGAGAGGTGGTGATGTCGTTTAGACTTGCTCCTGTCGTGGTCAGCGGTGGCCGCCAGTCCCTGAGTATTGGCTTCCTGGTGTCTGAAGCCTGGGAAGGGCTCAGAGCACAAATGATAGGCGGGGTCTTGGCCCCGAGGGGGCGTGGGGGTGGCTGGCTCACTGGGCTTTGGTGCGGTCTCACGCCTCCCCCCTGTGGCCACTGCGGGGACTGCAGGGGTGAGCCGGTGGAACCGGGAGGGTGTGGGCCTCAGGACTCCTGTTTGCCATCCTGTCTGACTGACCTCCCTTCCCAGGACATGGAAAATAAAATCAGAAGTACGCTGAATGAGATCTACTTTGGGAAAACAAAGGACATCGTCAATGGGCTGAGGTAATGTACCCCCAAAACATAAGCTTTGGAACCAAAAGACGAGGATTTGAATCCTAGGTGTGCTGCATAACACTTCTCTGTCACTGGGCCTCAGTTTCCTCATTTGTAACACCTGCTGAAGTACCCACGTCACGGGGTCGTTAGTGCAGATTTTGAAAGGTCAGACCCCTCACGCACAGTTTGTATTCTCAGTAGACGCCGGTTCCTCCCCTGCTGTTTTTGTTGTCTTGGGACTTTCACCTGGACAGGCGTTGGTGCCCTCGTCCCTGAAGTCCCCTCCTCTCGGTCCCCCGCCTCATCAGTTCCATCTCAGGAATCTGCCCGGACCTCACAACATGTGAGGGAGTGCAGCCCATTGGGCTCTGGGTCCCCCGGCTACTCCAGCGTCCTCCAGGGCTCTGCTGGCTATGGCCATGGTCCTGAGCCGCCCCTCCCCACCCATCTTCTGTCCTTGGTTCTGCAGCCTGGGCCCAAATGAAGGCTTGGAGGGACTCTCTGGGTCTCCAGAGGCCATGGGGGGACAGAGCAGGAGGCCAGAGGCCCACTGGGGGGCAGGTGGGGCGGCTGTGGAGTGAGCACTGGCCTTGAAATCAGAAAGCCTAGAGCCCGTATAAGTGCTGTCCACCCGAGCTGTGTGACCTTTGGCCGGTGGCTCCTCTACTTGGCCCTCGTCCCGTCAGGGAGGCAGGCCTGCCGCAGGGGTCAGGTGAGATGGAGCGCGCCTGGCCACCGTGTGAGGCCCGGGTCTGGTGCCCTGCCCTCAGCCTCCAGCCCTCTGATCCCCCGCTCCATGTGTGAGCCTCTCCTTTGGGGCCAAATCCGAGGCAGGAAGCCACTCCAGGGGCCACGCTGACTTGTGAATTCACCCAGGAGACAGATTTCTAGTCTCCTCCTCCAACAGTTTAAAGTAGCGAGGCGCCCCCTCCGGGTCTCCATCTTCCCGATCTCCCACCCGCCTCTGGGGAACACGATCTGGCCCCCGGTGGGTCGTACTCCCCGACTCCGGCAACACTGCTGTCCTCTGGTCACCCCGGGGCCAGAGCGTCATCCTCAGCAAACACACTCCCCGCCCGGCCTGGCCAGCGGCAGGAGAACGAGGAGAGGGACCCAGAGAGCCTGCGGGCGGGTGGTCGAGACCGTCCCCAGCATCGAGCTCTGCGGCCACCCCTTCGGGCCGGAGCGCGGGGGCCGTGACGACACTGCCCTGTCTTCGACCTCGCGGGTCCCTGCGTGCCCGGCGCGCGCCCGCCCCGGCGCTCCCAGTGTGTGCCGCCCTCGCCTCCCGCCGCGCTCATCTGTGACCACTCTCTGTAGATCTGTTGACGTAATCCCCGACCACCCCAAGTTTCAGCAGCTGCAGAGGGAGCTTTCCCAAGTGCTGACCCAGCGCCAGATCCACATCCAGCCTGATAACTAAGCCGACGCAGGTACCCTGCCTGAGAGGCGTGCGCACCCTCCCCACTAAACAGGACTCACCAGCCCGCCACCGCCCCCGGACCAGCTGTCGCTGCGCGCGGTCCTTTAAACACCACTAACCCCTGTGTCGGCTCACGGCTGTGAGCGGCCACGTTAACGTGTAGACTCGGCCCTACGTAACACGGACCCGTATCACGCGTGTGTTGTGTGTGTCTCGCACGCCGGGCAGGGCTGGGTGTGGGGCAGAGAGGGGGTTTGGCCCTGGAAGAAGCCCCCGTCTGGGGATTAACTCTGCCTCTCCAGCAGAAGCCGCTTGTCTGCACCGCTCCCGTGGGCCACAGGGCGGGGGTCTGCGCACTGCCTTCCGCTCGGCCACTCAGGGCGGCCCGAGTCCACTGCGTGTGCCGTTATGGGCGGCCGGGGCCTCGGGCTTTCCCGCCAAGCGTCGCAGAGGCCAAGTGAGCCTCCTCAGTGGGAAAGTGACTGTTCGGGGCCGTGAGTTGAGAGGGCTGTGTCGCCCCAAACCTGAGGATAGAGCCCAGAGCGGGGGCCGAAACCCCCCTGGCCAGGCTTGGTGCGCCCCCAGACCGGTGGCCGCTGGAGCTGCTTGGGCCAGTAACCTTCTGCCCCTAACGAGCTGCGGCCTTCCTCTTAAACGCCTTGTGCTGACGGCAAGGAAATGGCCTCGCTTGTGGACCATAACCGAGAACCAGAGCTTGAGCTTGTGGTTGTGGCAGATACAGGTGTATGGAAGCAGTCGGTGTCCCGGGAGAGGAGGGAAACGTTTAACATGAGGCCCGTGGGGCAGGGCCGCAGGGCCCAGGGACTGGCCACCGGGAACCCGAGCCAGCAGAGGTTCGGCGGGATGGCCGGGCCGGGCCGTTTGTGTAACCAGGCGGCGCTGCTGGTCGGTCTGGGCTCCGTGCCACCTTCAGGCCTCACGCTGGGACCGTCCCGCTCCCGTCCCGAGAGAGCCTCCTTTGTACGGTGGGCCACCGTTGTGTGGTTTTCTTGGCAGCCCCTAGAATCTGCCAGATCCCTGTCCGTGGTCAGTCCCGTGGCCACCCGCTGGAGGCTTTCCGGCATGGGAACCCTCTGCAGCAGTGGGCAGCCTGGCGCTCTGTCCGTCCCACGTCCCTCTGTCCGTGCCGAGTTAGCACTTGCTCCGGGCATGAGTTTGACGTTGCTTGGCACTGACCCTCGCAAGCTGTGTTCCCGTGTCCTGCTCCTCATAGCCTCCGGCCATTCCGCGCCCAGTGTCTTGTCTCTGACCTGACTCTCACTCTGGTTCTAACTCGGGGACTCTCTGCTTCGTTGGGGGGTGGGGGTGAGGCCTGGTGCGCTCAGCCCGTCCTTCCCAGAAGAGCCAGCACCCTCGCAGGCCGAGGAGCCGTGTGAGCCGCCGCCACTTCCTGCCGGGAGCTTTTCCAGAAGCACGTGGCGGACTGACTGAGAATTGGAGCCAAGGCCACCACGGCTGGTGTCTGACCCTTCCTTGGGCCACCGCAGAGCCAGGACAGTCCAGGGCAAACGTTTGTTTAGAGACGCTCAGCCAGACGTGTCGGCATTTCGTGAGAGCGTTTTATTGTCTTCCGTGTCACCCGTGTACCATTTGGAGGCCGCGTCCCACGATTTTTCGGGGCTTCGGTAGCCAGAACTCAACCGGGGATGCTCTCGTTTCTCCTGGGTCCTGCTTCATTTTACTTTTGGAATCTGGGGATTTTTTGACTTCTCCTTCCCATCCTTTCTCACGGCTGATGCACACGGAGCTTGAGACGCCCGTGGGCGTGGCGTCCACCGCCTTCCTGCCGGGCAGCCGTCACTCCTTTCTTTCCACTGCTCTGAAACAGTTGGAAAGTTTGCACATAGTTTAAGAAGTCCTGGGCCGGTCGACACGTTGAGTCCGTTTGACAGAGTGACCGTTCAGGCCGTTGGCAGGGGGCGTTTCCCTGAGCCTCAGTTTCCTCTTCTGTGCTCGGGAACCCCGGTGGGACTCCTCCGGGATGCCGTGAGAGGGAAGTGAGAGGTGTGTGGGAAGCACTTCGTAAACCATACAGCCTCTGCGAGGGTTAGTGGCTGTTCGCTTTGGCGAATGAGGAGTGTTAACGCCGGCACGTGGGGCACTCACGTCAGCATGTGTCCACAGATCGGGATTTGCCAGCAGGGACCCGGGGCCTCTTAGCTCAGTCCCGTCCTGCCTCCTGACGTCCAGGCCGAGGGATTTTCTCGGCCATGCTCACCGCTGACGGCGGAGAGCACCTGCCCTTCCAGCGCCACCCTGGACGTGAACCCGATCTGCTCAGATGGCCAGGGGTTTTAAACGTTCGCTGAGTGGGGTTCCTCTGCACCCTGCACTCAGAGGGCGGGCAGCGGGCTGCCTCTGCTCGGCAAGGGTGCAGTGAGGGGGAAGCTTGATAGCAGGGTCCCTGCGACCCAGAGTCCATGCCCCTCTGTGCCCCGCCCCCCGCCCCGGCTGAGTCCGCAGCTGGTCAGAAGCACAGAGGGTCTTTGCTGCCTTGTGCTTGGAAGCCCAGAAGCCACCTTCTGGTTCAGGCCGACCTCGGGCCCTGAAGTGGATTGGGGTTCTGGTGGCTCCGGCCGGGCCCCCCAGCCTGGCGCAGAGGTGGGCGCCCGTCCAGGCGGGCCGCGCGCTTCCCCTGCAAAGGAAGCCCGCCTGGCAAAGGGCCGAGGGCTCAGGCCTCGGGCGCCTTGCTGGAGGCGGCCCCCTGCCCGTCACACGGGCTGATCAACTCTCTTCCCTCCGGCAGGTCTGTGCAGACTTTCGCAGACAAATCAAAGCAAGAAGCTCTTAAGAACGACCTGGTGGAGGCCTTGAAGAGAAAGCAGCAGTGTTAAAGCCCTGCTCCACGCTAACTGGACACGCCATGCGCTCGTTAGACCCCTTTCTTAGAAAACTCGTCTTCTGCTCCCCTCCCTCGCCCCTCGCCTCCCCCCCCAGGTCACGGAACAACGGCATCACCATCTCTCCCTGAGAATAAAGCCCAGTAAACACCCTCCTGTCTCTGAGGCCTCCTTCCCACCACGTTTTGCCATCAAAACTCTCCGTATTTCCACAGAGACCGTGTGTTTTTTTTGTTTGCCCCGGCCCCGTCTGCCTCCCTCCCCCCATTTATAGGCATAAAATACAGTCTGTCTGCCTCCCCTTCCCTCCCACCTTTTTGTTACATCGGTGTAAAAAATGTAAAACAAAAAAATTTTATGAACTAACTGTGGTGTGTGAAAGAGAGAAGAAAAACTGGAAATCTGAGTCCACGTGTGTTTGGGAGTTGCTTGGGGTTGGGGCTTGGGGGGACAGGGGACAGCTCTGGGAGAAAGCGGGTGGCCCTCGGCGATGTCCTGCACAGACTGGCCCCTGTCCCACGAGACCACGTGGCGGGGGTGCGGGGGTGGGGCCTGCTGACGGGCTGCTCTGGCCAGGTGCTTTTCTGTCAATTTTTATGGAATGCAAAAGGAGTTTTTGTTTTATTTTGTTTTTTTGTAAAGCTTAAAAAAAAAATCTACATCTTATACTTGAGCTTCCATACTTAAAAAAAAAAAAAAAAAGAACAAAAAAAATGAATAAAAAGAAACTGGGACGCAGTCAGCACTGGCCTCGTGTTCTTTCTCGCCGGCCTGGCTTTCCAAGCGCGTGTGGCCTTGGCCGTGAGGGCTGGCCCCCACCGGGGTGGCGAGTCGGACAGAAGACGGGCGAGAGCCGCGCGGTGGGCGAGAAGGGGGGTCCTTGCGGAGCCCGGAGCTGCTGCTCGGCTCCCCGGCCCCACCCGCCCCGGAAGAGGGGGGCCCCCACCTTGTCATTCTGTCACTCTGGGCGCGGCCTCCCTGCACTGTCCCCTCTGCTCCTCCCCCTTTCATCTCCCACAAATACCCACCGTAAGCGGGACGCTTCACAACCCTTCCGGACGGACCCTGCTGTCCCGGCTGACATCAGGCGGCCACGTGGCCAGTCAGCAGGGCCCACACCTGTTCAGTGGCCCCGGGGACGGGTGGTGGCCTCGAGAGAGTGAGAGCTCACAGGGCTGTCTCCGGGGTCCCTTCACGCCCTCGCTGTGACCTTGACAAGTCAGTCTCTCGCGGCCCTCGCCGGGGTCCTCCTGGGGCCCCAGATTCCAAGACTCCGAACCGTCTCCTTCGTTCTCGTCATGGACTAAGCAGCCACTGTGTGGACCCCTCTGCCGCCACGGGGGAAGCAGGCAGTGTGGACTGGGCCTCGGCCCCTCTTCTCTTTGGTGCCATCCCCTCCGTGCAGCCTGGGTGCCCTGCAGTCACGGGGGGCCGCCACCCCCACCTGCACGACCCATGCCGAGCCAGGTAAGAAGTTCTCCCTCGAGAGACTCTGATAGCAAAGAGTCAGGACGGCGTCATCCCCACCGGGAAGGGGTCCTGTCCCTGAGGCTCTGGAGCCGGCTTGGCCTCGCTCTTTGGAGATGCCACCGGCTCACCTTTCCCTTCCCTCCTGTGAGCTCCCCGCAGCCTGCCTCCAGCGTCTCGTGTTGCGCGCTTAGCGCTTAGCCAGTGGGCCTCTGCTCCCGGAACCCGGCAGACCCCGAGGAGGCTGGAGGAAATGCCCCCCGGGGGAGGGCACTGCCACTGAACCCCCACCACGGGCCCGAGGGGCCACCGTCTACTCCCGCTTAACGGTAAGCAGGGGGCCGGGACGCGCACCCTGCCTGCCGGCCCCTCCTGCCCATTTTGGAGGATCTTTTTTTTTCCTGTTCTCTCAGTGATGAAGCCTCTAAAGAAAAATCTGCAAAATTTTTAATTTTTTTTAAGTTTTTCCTTTTTTTTTTTTTAAAGTCTATTTATTTTGAGTGAGAGCGCACGCACGAGCGAGCAGGGGGACGGACTCACGGGACTCGAGCTCAAGAAGCGTGAAATCATGACCTGAGCCGAAATCAAGAATTCGATGCTTACCCCACTGAGCCACCCAGGTGCCCTGTGGCTTTCGACTTTAAAAGCTCAACTAATGCTTCCTAGAATGAATAGACTATCATACACGTATAGGTCTTTGACCAGCCTAGTGAATGCAATCCTTCAGTTCCTGGTGAATATTAGGCATTTGGGTTACCTTGTAATGGTTATAAATGAGGAGAAATGTTGCAAGATGTAATGTATTCTCATACCCATAACTTCCCAAATTTAGTAATAGCTAATTTGGTCTTTTTTCAAGCAGTTTTACTGAGATAGAACTCATACACCATACACTTCCCCCATTTCGAGTGTACAAATTCAGTTCTGTGATTGGCGGTTACGTGCCCGTCTCCTTCACCAGACTGAGGGCTTCTTGAGGGACAGTGTTTAAGGCATTCACTTCACTCATTCATTCATGGAAACATTTACTGAGCACCTACTGTGGAAGGGGGATACGATGGTGGGATACACAGTCTGCCCATACTGTGGTGGGGGTGGGCAAGTGTTTTTGTTTTTTTTTTAATGTTTATTTTTGATAAGAGAGACAGAGCATGAGCGGGGGAGGGGCAGAGCGGGAGGGAGACCCAGAATCTGAAGCAGGCTCCAGGCTCCGAGCTGTCAGCACGGGCTCGAACTCACGAACTGCAAGATCATGACCTGAGCCGAAGTCGGACGCTTAGTTAACCGACTGAGCCACCCGGGCGCCCTGGGAAGTGATTAATAAAAATAACCTTTATGGAGCACTTACATGTGCTGGGCACAGAGATCCCAGTGGGTGACTGTATCCTCAGGGCTGTCACACGGTTGGGGGGCTGAGTTTTCGGGTGCATTGAGTTAACCCACAGCAGAAGGCAATCAATCCCCACTTTCTTTAACCTGATCAGGTATAGCGCATGCGTATGGAACAGTTAAGCCTCAGCACCTGGCTGGCTGTGCAGGGGTGAGCTGTGCGTTCCTCCCCTTTCTCAGCTTTGGGGACTGAGGGCCATACCTAAGCTATGGCTTAAAACATCCCAGGTTTGTGGCGCCTGGGTGCCAACTCTTAATCTCAGCTCTGGTCTTAATCTCGGGGTCATGAGTTCAAGCCCCGAGTAGGACTCCACACTGGACGTGAAGCCTACTTAAAAAAAAAAAAAAAAAAAAAATCCCAGTTTCCCTAAATGACCAAGGGGAACCCCGGGCTGGGAGGACCTGGGGCCTCATGCTGAGGATAGGCATGCTGGGCCCTTCCTTCTGCCTTGTTGGAGATTGCCACCTGCCTGCCAGGCAGCTTCCTGCCCCCCAGGATTTGGGGGGACACCGAGGCCAGGCACTGTGGCAAGGCATTTGCATACACAGCATCTCCTTCAATAGTTAAAATATGAACCGCCCAGGCCGGGCTCTTTGGGGGTGACCGGCCCAGCCTCCTGCCCCCATGAGTGTCCAGATGGAGAATCCCTCCCAGACAAGGACAACTGATGTGTGGGATGCCGCTTTCTTGGCCGAGCCTGGGCCCGAAACCTAAAGGCAGAACTCGACTGAATCAGGCGGGAGGAAGGGTCCAAAGTGGGAGAGCTCACCCCTTCAGACCACACCTAGAGGTGAGGGCCCCACCACACCCTGCCTGCTACAAGGTACAGAGGTGTGTGCCCAGTGGAGAAGTCCACCTGAGCACCCCCCACCCCGGACCCCACCCACCTGCACGCACGCCTGCCAGCGCGGCGGAACTAATGGGTCCATCAGACTGGCCCTTGTGCTTTCCGGGAGGAGCCTGGGGAGGCCCTGGGCATCGGAGAAGCTCGTCATTTACCCACCAGGCGCTTACACATGCCAGGCGCTGGGGCATGGGCCTACAAGCCCATCTCTCTTAACCACCACAGCTACGTCCTCCATCAGACAGGGCAGGGCACTCCCCTGGGCACATCCATCAGGCCGGGGCTTCCTGAAGAGGAAGCAACCATGGCTCGGAGCAGACTGGGCAGTGCTGGAAAGCAAGAGCTAGCACCCCAAAGACTCAGTGCTTCCCACGAGGAAGAGACTACGTCACCCACACCACACAAGGGCTTGGAGGCAGGGCTGTGAGGTTTCATCTCTTAGCCCCCCAGCTCTAACTCAGGCCCACACTTGGGACTCATACTGCCATTCCGAATGCGCCCCCGGTAACTGGCACCAAGGTCAGGACCCCGGGTGGAGCCAGGTGCCGGCTGGCAAAGGGCACCTGAACCAGGCCCAGGCCAGAGGCAGCCAGGGCCTGGGGCCTGGGGCCCCTTTGGCTGGGACAAGGCCAGAGGCTCGAAGTGGGAAGGGAGCCTAAGCCCAGCAAGGCCGGGCCGCTCCTGAGAGCGAGGGAAAGCTGGACTGCACACAGCCCAACACTCCGGACCCCTGTCCGGGGAGGGGACTCGGAGGGCCCCAACCCCCACCAGGTGTGGGATGGCCCTTGCAGCAGAGGGACATGATGTGGTTCAAAAAGCTGCTCGACCTTAAGTCTGATCTCTCAAGGTCTGTCTTCCATCTGTAAAACGGCCATGCTAATTACACCCACTCGACAGGGCACAGCCCAGCCCAGCACACAGGAAGCGCTCAAGTCACGTGCCAGGTACACACAGGACCCCACGGGTATGACCCAGGACAGGACCGGGGGAGACTGGTCCTGCTTGCCCTCGCTGCCCACCTGAGCCTGAGATGCCCCTTCGCGGTCTCCCCAGACCCCAATTCCTGCCTTCTCTCCCCTGGCCACACCCAGGCCACCTGCTGTGAGCCGCTGTCCCCACGACCCTGTCTCCGGTCAGTCTGGCTTTCAAGGCCTTCGTAAGCGGCCCCATCTTGGGAGCAGCCCAGACGCTCAATGCCAGGCCTGTGCACACGCTGTAGCCCTTTCCCGACTTTCCTCTGCCTTCACGATTCAGCCCCAGGGCCTCTCCTCCACGAAGCCTTTCCTGTTGAGTCTCCCCATTCTTCTGGCGCTTTGTACCTTCCGGTCAAAGCCCTCATTACCACCAGGGCCCGGCAGCCCTCTTCCCTCCTTGATGGCGAGGACCAGAGCGGGTTCACCCCCGTCCCTGACACACCACACAGTATGCGCCAGTGGACGCAGCACTCGGCAAATACATGTCGCAACAAATTGGGGCAGTGGCAGTCCCTCTCGACAGAGGCGATGGGCGCCACTGCCGGACTCCTTTCTGTCCCCGGGGCAGGAAGAGGAGATTCGGAGAGGCTGAGACCTAGCTTCTCTCCCTGACGGGCCCTCAGGCACCCACAGGGTCATGGCCAGTAAGGAGGCCTCAGAATGGGATCTGGGAGACAAACTGAGGTCGGGGTCCAGAACCAGAGCTCACGGCTGGGCCCTGCCCTCCTCGCCTCCCTCCCCATTGTTCTTTCACCTCCTTCCTGCTCCCTGCAACATTCCCCACCTCTCCCCGTTATCCCCTGCTCATTTTCTGCATGTCGCCTCCTCCAGGAAGGTCTCCCTGACCTGCAGGGAGATCTGGGATGTGCCTCTCCTCCAACTGAAAATTACCAAAGCTAAGCTTTATTAGGCTCTTACTACATGACAGACTTTGGGGCTAACCTCCGTTAATTACGCCATCCTGGAAGGAAATACAAAATGGTAATGTCGTCATCCCACTTCACAGATGAGGTAACAGGCACAGACAAGCTTAAGATGCAGAACCAAGGTCTGTACCTAACTACTCTGCTTCTTCCTGAGCACAGAGGAGCCGGGACCCTGTCAGAGCATCGTCCTCGCTGCTGTGTCCTCACCATGAGAAGCAGGTGAGAAAACCAGAGGTCCTCAGGAGGCTGGGCGATCTGCTCCTGCTCGGCTCTGCCACATCCGGACCTTTAGGCCCCCACCTGAGACCCGGCAGCTGGGGCCCGGATCACCATCCACCGCTGTCGCCCAGAGCAGCCCAGACCCCAGCACCTCAGGAATGAGGACAGAAAGAGGCCTCGCTGGGAGGTACCATTTACTGGGCTTCCGGAGTCACCAGGATGGCCCCGGATGCACCCGGCTGCACCTGCGCCCCGCTCCGGGGGGCATGCAGACAGACGGAGAGAGGGGAGCTCGTGGGCGCCAGCTGCCTTCTGGGAGGCCAAGGTCTTGGTTGCAGGCCCTCCTCGAGGCTTCCAGGGACAGGAGCCTCAGACACTGGTGTGTGTCCCAAGAGGGTGGGGGACTGGCCCTGGTGCCCCTCTCACTCCTCACTCCCTGAAGAGTCGGTCGGGGCTCCCGGGAGTCAGCCCAGAGATTTCAGAGGTGGGTGGGGAGGCAGCTGGGCGGGGAGCTCAAGGCACCCCCAGCCTCCTCCACGATCCAGTCCACGGTCAGCAGCCCCGTGTCTGCCCACAGCTGTCCCTTCCTGGGTGTGGCATCTGGAGGTCCCGGTTTGTCCTGGGCTTGGCCTGGGTCCCTGTCAACTGTGGAGCAGGGGCTGGCGCTCCGCGGAGGTGGCCGTGTTCCTATACACCAGGAACTGGATAGAAATCTGGAGGGGCCGACGTCAAGGCCAAACGGAGCAGAGATTGGGACGGACATGACCCGGCTCCCTCCAGAGCTGCTCCCTCTTCCTTCCCAGTCACCCTCACTCTGAGAGGCCAAGGTCTGGAGCTGCAGCCCCTCCTTCGAGGCTCTCAGGGACAGCTGCCTCCACGTTCCAGCCTACACTCCTCTGGCCTGGATGGGCTGATTTCCCCCTTATTCCTCAGGGCCTTTGCACAAGCTGAGTCTGGATCACCCCTCCCTTGCCTCTCTGCGTGATTTCTTCTTCTCCCCGGGCGGGGGGGGGGGGGCTGTTTAAATTTTTTTTTTTTTAATGTTTATTTATTTTTGAGAGAAAGGAAGAGGACGAGCGGGCTTGGGGTGGTGGGGGCGGGACAGAGGATCCCCAGCAGGCTTGGTGCTGACAGCACAGCACCCAATGTGGGGCTTGAACTCACAAACCTCGAGATCATGACCTGAGCTGAAGCTGACACTTAACTGAGCCACCCAGGCACCTCTTCGGGGCAGTTTAAATGGCACTGTGGTGGCCTTGGCTGACCTTCTAAACCAAGACAGCCCCCGGCGCCACACTCTGATCACTCCATGCGTGCCAACTGCCCCCTCACTGAGCTGTAAGCTTCCCAGGCGAGGGCCGTTCGGTTCCTGCTCACCGCCGGGTCTGGTGCCTCCCGGGGTGCTTGGATGGGTGGGTGCGGAGCGGTGTGCAGGCGGAGGCTGCCAAGCCGGCCCCACGCTGCCCAGTCCCTGAAGGATAGGAAGGTGTCCCGCAGCAGCACGCCCCGCCCCGCCCTCCGCCCCGCCCCTGAAGGATATGATGGGGCCCAGCAGCAGCACGCCCCGCCCCCGCCCCGCCCTCCGCCCCGCCCCTGAAGGATACTATGGTGTCCAGCAGCAGCACGCCCAGGCTGCCCACGAGCCAGGGCAGGTGGTGCAGCAGGTAGCTGCCCTCACTCTGACCCACCTCGGGGTTCTTGAGCAGCACGCTCAGCCCGTACAGCGTGTTCCCCAGCATCACCAACGCGAACAGCGAATAGGAGACCCCCTGGGTCGACTTCCTCAGGAACTAGGGGTGAGGATGGGGTGGGGTCGGAGGCCGCAGACAGGACTCTTGTCACCCTGGGTTGTCCCTGTCCACACGTCCCTGTCGCACTGTGCATGCTCTGAGCTGACGTCTCCCTGTGCACCCGGTATCCACGACCCGCACCCCTACACCCGTTCCGGGCCCATGGGACATTGGCCCCACGATGGCCCGCTCCCCCGCCCCCCACGGACCCTCGCTGCCCCACAAGCCCCCCTGGCCCCAATATGCCACTCTCTCCTCTCCTCTCAGGACTCTGGGCCTAGCCCCTGACCTCGCGTGACCTCCTGCTTCCCTGAGACACACACGGGACACACGTGCCCGTAGGCGGCCCATGCCCACTCCCCAGAGGCAGAAACTGAGGCTTCGGGAACTGGATGCACTTGCCCAAGCCAACAGTGAGTTTGGACCCAGACCTTTTGCGAAACTCCACACCTCAACACAGGGGGCCCACCCACCCCTGCCCCAGGCTCACGTTAGTGCGGATCTGAGGCAGCCGGGAGAGCAGGTACAGCACGCTGGAGACAGAGCCGATGACGAAGCCGATGATTTCCTGCCGAGTGAAGGGCTGGGAGGGAGGGGGTGCTCAGTGCCTAACAGGGGCCAGAGGTGCAGGGCGAGACCCCAGGCCCCCTGGGAGAGGGCAGTGCCCACCCCCCCGGCCATGCAGGGCAGGGTCCTTGGGGACGACGAGCCGGCCCCCAATCCACACCCCACCCTACCAGACCCGCACCTCACCTTACTGCCCGGCTCCACTGACAGAAGCGTCCGCCCCCGGAAGACTTCGCTCGGGGCAGTCACGGGGCCAGCACTCCTCAGCAGTGGGGTGGTACACACCATTGCCAAAATGAACAGGAGCAGAGAATTGATGGGGGTAGACACTGGGCGGGAGGCAGGTGGAAAGCCACGGTTAGGTTATCAGTGGCAGGAAACAGACCAGGACTTGAGTCCTGGCCTTGCCCTTCAGTGGCTGTGTGACTCTGGGCAAGTAACCGAACCTCTCTGAGCTTTAATTCCTCATCTACAGAACGGGTGTAATCATAGCACCCTTCTCCTCGGGTGGTAAAGGAGAGACGAAGGCAGCAGGATCAGGAGGGGGTTACCCCACACGGAAATGCCAGCGAAACAGCCCCGCCCCCAACTGCCTCCATCTGACCTCCCCCTTCTCAATCCTCAAGGGCAGCGAGGACCTGTCCTTGTCCTCGGTTCCTCAGCTCCAAGCCCAGGGCCAGGCACAGAGGAGCAGCTGAAGCCACGTTTGCTGAATGAGAGCTCAAGAGAAGGGAAGTCCCTGCGGTCCTGCCGGGATGTGCCAATCACCCTCCGGCCTCCATCGTGGCCGGCTGGGGCTCAGACCTGCAGATAAGGCCCTACGCTGAGTTTATCACTGGGCAATGGGAAACCCACTTCCTCCCAGGCTGCCGGCTCTCCCGCTGCCCCCGACACACCCGACCAGAGGGACCCCGTACTCACACAGCGAGGGGCGTTTCTTAAATTTGTAATGAAAGTACAGTGATAGCATCAGCAGGTCCGCCAGTACGTAATATACCGCCGTGTAGGTCTGCAAGACAAACAGGGCTCCCAGGCTCTGCGGACCATGTGCCGACAGCACGGCCGTGCTCGGTCAGCAGCCGGGTGGCCCGGCCGATTCATTTCACCTCTGTGACCTTCTGTCTCCTTATCTGGGAGGGAGCGGAGCACAGTTTCTACCCGGCAGAGATCAGGGAAGGCAGAGGGAGAAAACGTGCAGGACACAGAACGGGACTGGGAGGTTAAGTGAGGGCTCTGGTCTGGCTGGTACAGGAGCCATCAAGACTTTACAGTCCTGGGGCGCCTGGGTGGCTCAGTCGGTGGGGCGTCCGACTTCGGCTCAGGTCATGATCTCGCGGTTCGTGGGTTCGAGCCCCGCGTCCGGCTCTGAGCTGACAGCTCAGAGCCTGGAGCCTGCTTCGGATTCTGTGTCTACCCCTCTCTCTCTCTCTGTCCCTCCCCCACTCATGCTCTGCCTCTCTCTCTCAAAAATAAATAAACATTTAAAAAAAAAAAAAAAAAAAAAAAAAGACTTTACAGTCCTGGTGGGGAAGGCAGAGGATTCCTGTGATTCCTGGCACCTGGACCTGCCAAGGGAAACTGTTCCTCCTCTGGGGACCCACACCTAACAGCACAGCCCCCAGAGCGATCCTCTGGTTTGATGTGCTCAGTGTGCAAATGGAGAAACTGAGGCCCGGACAAGGGCACCGACCGACCCCTTGTCACGCCGCATGGCAGGGCGGAAGGCACTCTCTACGGGGTGGGGCCCTCGCCAGATGGAACCATGGATCAGGACGCTGGAGCGGGGACCCTCGTGCTGGCTGTCCCGTGCAGCCCACCTGCCCGCGGTCTGGCCCACCTGCAGGGGCAGCTGGTCGGCGAGGAAGGAGCCGATGAGGTTGCAGGAGTCTCCACCGATCCAGCCCAGGAGGAACCACAGAGACAGCGCCTGGTCCATGTTGCCTGTCTTGCAGGCCTTGATGTACTGGCTGTGGCAGAGGAAGGAGACGACACTCAGGGGAAGAGTGGAGCAGGGGCCGCAGAAGCACAGGAAGTCACCCGGGAACCCTGTGGGGCATCCCTCTTTCCAGAACCACCCATAGCAGTACTCAGATTCCCCTCCGTGGCACCCTGGCATCTCCCAGTGGGAACGTGGAGTTTTTACAGGGTGCTAAAGTTCTGTGTCAGGCCCTGAGACCGCTTCACAGGGACCCCGCATTCTTTCTTCTGAGGAGGGGAAGGGGGTTCAAAGGATGGTGGCGGGAGCACAACGCCTGGGGCTGCACGATCTCCAGGAGCAGCCAGTGATAAGATGGACCAGACGACAGCCCATTACCTTCAAAGGGCAATAGGAAGGGGCGCCTGGGTGGCTCGGTCGGTTGAACGTCGGACTTTGGCTCAGGTCACGATCTCGGTCCGTGAGTTCGGGACCCGCGTCAGGCTCTGTGCTGGCAGCTCAGAGCCTGGAGCCTGCTTCAGATTCTGTGTCTCCTCTCTCTCTGCCCCTCCCCAGCTCTCTCTCTCTCTCTCTCTCTCTCTCTCAAGAATAAATAAACGTTAAAAAATTTTTTAAAAAAGGGCAATGGGGAGGGCCAGGGCTGGGACCCCCAGAGCTCTCCGTCACTAGGCCAGTGGCTTCTGATACGCTGGTGGTTTTCCCAAAGGCCCTCTCTTTGGACCCTTGGTCTTAGCATGAGCTCAATGCCGATGACAGGTAACAGGAGAATTCTGGGCCCTCTGTGCGTATGGACTCACCCAGTCCTCACAGAACCCCCACAGGGCAGGTCTGTGTAGCCACGTTCCTCACAGGGGCTGGGCCAGTCCTGTCACAGCCAGACCCTGAGGCTCCAGTCACCCTTAACCTTTACACAACCGCCATTAAGCCTTTACATTTTCTGTTTAGTCGTTGGTGTGTATTTAAATAAAAGGGGGCTAAGTGGTACCTCACCCCACCCCCACCCCCACCATCACCAACATCAGAAACTGAGCAGAGAGCATGGCCTGGTTCTCCCCATGGCCATCTCTCCCTCTCCTCCTCCTGTCCGAGCGCCCCCTGCCCAACCACCCACCTCTGTGTCTCTTATCCACGCCTGGTTCCTCCTCGAATCTTTCCTCCCTCTCAAGGATCTTTCTAAAACCCTGAAATCATTCAGAGCCTTTCACTGCTGCTCAGCGAGGAGTCGCATCCTCCCGGGCGCGTCCTCACGTGGCCCCCAGGTCTGGCTCTTCCTCTGCCCCTGCCCCCTCCACCAGGACCTATTTCCCTTTCTCCAGCCTGTTCCTGGCAGCCGGCCGCCCACTCCCTCCTCTTCCTCTTTGTGTTTCATGGCTTGAGAACTATCACTTCCTCCCCAGGGCTTCCTGGTGGCGAGCTCGCCAGTGTCCTCCACTTCTCCCTTGTAACACGGGACATCCCCGTCCCTCCCGGACGCAAGCTTCCTGAAGGCAGGAATAGGGTCCGGCACAGGCCTGGCACCACGGAAGCCCTAATTAAGGTCTATCCTCTGGCCCCTAAAGCCCCTTCTGGGACATGTGTCTTGGCAAGACTCCATAAATTTCAGGGGGGGTGATTCTGCCGCACTTAAGAAAGGCTGAGTCCTACAGAGGAGCACAAAGGGGACTGCCCTTCCTGCTGTCACCTGGGGCTCTCTCTCCGGCCTCTGACCCCCCCCACTGGTTACTCGGCCAGGCTCAGGCAGGCAGGAAAAGCCTCAGCCAGCTCCTCAGATAGTTCTAGAGAAGCTCTCAGCCCGGAACAAGGCCTCTCTCTCCCTCGGCCTCCATCAGTCACCCATACCTGTCCGGTCAGCCTGTGAAGGGCCTCTCCAACTCCTGCTAATATCGCTGCTTGTTGGATGGCTTACACGGCCTCCAAGCTGGCCTCCCTGCCTCCAGTCTTATTCCCTGTCCCTCTAGCCCTTCTTCCCTGTGACTCCCACACTGACTTTTTTTTTTTAATGTTGACTTATTTATTTTGAAAGAGAGAGAGAGCAGGGGAGGGGAAGAGAGAGGGAGAGAATCCTAAGCAGGCTCAACGCTGTCAGCATGAGGCCTGACGTAGGGCTTGATCTCTGTAGCTGTGAGATCATGACCTGAGCCAAAAGTAAGAGTCTGATGCTTAACTGACTGAGCCATGCAGGCACCCCTCCCAGACTGCCTTTTAAAAGGAGCCAGCAGGTCATGATCTCACGGTTTGTAAGATCAAGCCCCACGTTGGGCTGTGTGCTGACAGCTCAGAGCCTGCTTGGGATTCTCTCTCTCCCTCTTGCTCTCTGCCCCTCACCCGCTGGCAGTATGCATGCTCTCTCTCCCTCAAAATAAATAAACTTAAAAATAAATAAATAAATAAATAAATAAATAAATAAAGGGAGCCACAGTAGAAGTTCTGGAAAGGCAAGGATGGCATCTGCTTTGACGACTTGCAATATACCCACAATGGCACCTGGAATAAGCCAATTCAATAAAAATGTCAAGCCCATGACAGCATACTAGGACAATTCAATGGGGGAATCATAGTCTTTTAAACACATGGTACTGGGACAACTAGATATCTCCATGCAAAAGAAAGACTGAACCCCTACCTCACACCATATACAAAACATCACTCAAACTGTATCAACAACCCATCAAAAAGAAAACCACAGGCTCAAGATGGAGTCACTCAGGCCAAATCACCAAACAGGGGCTTAATAAGTAATCTAATTGCATTTCAACCCAGAAACGTAGTCTTAATTGGTCAGGAATTTTCTGGTCAGCAGCAGTGAGGTCATCTGTCCTCTCCATCCCCCATCAAAAGAAGATGAGGTAATCTACTAAGTAAGATCCCCTGCAGGAAAGTGAATTTACCTGATACCATCCTTTCTTTCTTTCTTTTTTTTCTGCTAATAATTTCTTGCTCCATTCTCCTTCTTATAATCTTCCATTTTATAAAACTCCTTAGAGCATCTATTTGCTAGATGGGATGCTGTCCAATTCATGAATGGCTTCATAGCACCAACTGGATCTTCAATTTTACCCAGTGGAACTTTGTTTCTTAACAGACCTAAATTTAAAAGCTAATTTGTTACACTGCGATTTATAATAAGAAATCTAGATTCGGTCTTCACCCCATCCCTGGCAGAGAGCTCCTAAAAACCTTGCAATTTCCAAAGCGATTAGAACAATAAGGGTGCCTTTTGTTATGTTCACGAGGTTAAGTTTTGGGAAGCCTCTGGATCCTCCAAAGAGGAGGGCTGGTTGCCATGATGTGATTAAACCCTTGGAACTTTCCGGCCCAATCCAGTGACCTCTGGGGAGGGGGCAGGGGCTGGAGATGAAGTCAATCGCCAGTGGCCCTGATTTAATCAAGCATGCCTGTGTAGCAAAGCCTGCACAAGAAATGGAACAGACAGGTTCAGAGAGCTTCCAGGTTGGTGAACGTGTAAGAGATTCAGGGAGGGCGGCGCGCTGGGAGAGAAATTAGAAATTCCATCTCTTCCATGTAGCTGTTCCTGAGTTACACCCTTTTGTGATAAACTGGTGATCCAGTGAGTAAGATGTTTTTCTGACTTCTGTGAGCCGCTCTAGCAAATTAATCAACCCAAGCAGGTTTGATCTAGAGCTGGTCTACACCTACCAGAAGCACAGGCGACAACCTAGACTTGCAAGTGACCTCTGAAGGGGGAGGGGCAATCCTGTGGGACTGAGCCCTTAACCTGTGGGATCTGATGCTGTCCCAAAGTAGACAGGGCCTAAACTGAGTTAAATGCTTGGTGCTGTGGGGCAAAAATACACACGGATGCTGGTGTCAGAATCAGGTAAATCTATAACACTCTCAGAAGAAACGATAACGAAAGAGGGCTTCACCTACATCCATTTTGACCTCAAACTTTCTAATTGATTAAGTTCTTCTTTCCAGCTCATCCCACAACTCAGGCAAAAGACCCTGAGGGCAAAGCATCCTGGGAAGGGAACCGAAACTACTCCCTCAGGCAACAAGGACGGCCCTGAGCCAGCAAGACCCGGAATGATTGACCCCAAGACAAGGACTGACCTGACCCTCACTGCCCACCAGCACGTCCCCACTGACCCCTGTCCCACATTTTCCTTATATAAATCCAGATGGATTTTCAGCACTACGGAGACAGTCCTTGAGACGCAAGTCCACGGTCTTCCCAGGATCGGCCTCTTGGAAACAAGTTCCTTTCTTGGTTCACCACCACTCGGTGTCTCTGCCTTCAGATTCTGTCAGCAGTGAGTGGCCGAACCCGGTCTGTGTGGGACCCCCAAAGCTAGGTGCTCTTGTGCCCCTGCACCCCAGTTACGATAAGGGCAAATCTCCATGACTTGGGTTAGGCTACGATGCTTTTTTAGATAGGACACCAAAAGCACGAGCAACAAAAGAAAAAAAAGAGATAAACTGGACACTGTCCAAATTTAGGACTTCTGTGCTTCAGAGGACACCATCGCGAAAGTGAACAGAGAACCCACGGAACAGGAGAAAATACTTGCAAATCATATGTCAGATGAAGCTGCTGTATCTAGGATATGTAAAGAACCCTTACGACTCAACAACAAAAAGACAAATAATCCACTTGACAACCGGGCAAAGGATCTGAACAGACCTTTTTCCAAAGAAGATATACAAATGGCCAAAAATCACAAGAAAAGCTACGCTTAACATCACTAGCCATCAGGCAGATACAAATCAAAACTACAATGAGATAACACTGCAAAGCCATTAGGGTGGCTACGATAACAAAGAAAATACGCATTGATGGGGATTTGGAGACCCTGGAACCTCACACACATGGCTGGTGGGAATGTAAAATGGTGCAGCCTCTCTGGAAAACAGCCTGGCGGTTCCTTATTAAAAAGAAAACCACTGGGGGCGCCTGGCTGGCTCAGTCAGTGGAGCGTGTGATTCTTGATCTCAGGGTTGTGACTTCGAGCCCCACGTTGCATACAGAGATTACTTAAAAACAAAAATCTTTTTTTTTTTTTTAAGTTTATTAATTTTGAGAGAGAAAGGGGGAGAGAGAGTGAGCACAAAGCGGGGGAGGAGCAGAAGGAAGGAAAGACAGAATCCCAAGCAGGCTCTGCACTATCACCACAGAGCCAGACTCTGAGCTCAAACTCACAAACTGTGAGATCATGACCTCAAAATCAAGAGTCAGACGCTTGACCGACTGAGCCACCCAAGCGTCCCTTAAAATAAAAATCTTTGAAAAAGGGGCGCCTGGGTGGCTCAGTCAGTTAAGCATCCAACTTTGGCTCAGGTCATAACCTCACGGTCGGTGGGTTCGAGCCCCACGTGTGGCTCTGTGCTGACAGCTCAGAGCTTGGAGCCTGCTTCAGATTCTGTGTCTTCCTCTCTCTCTGTCCCTCCCCAGTTTGTGCTGTTTCTCTCTCTCTCAAAAATAAATAAATATTAAAAAGAAAAATGAAAAAAAAAAATCTTAAAAAAAAAAGAGAGAGAGAAAGAAAAGAAAACCACAGGCCCAAAATGACATCACTAGGGCCAGGCCACGTCATGAAACCAGAACTTAATGTTTTTTAAACATCCTTAAAAGAGTAAACACACAGTTACCATATGACCCAGCAATTTTGCTACTTAGGCACGTACCCAAGAGAAGTGAAAACATGTACCCACAAAAACGTGCACATGAATGCTCACAGTGGCCTTGACTGGCATAGCCGAAAAGTAGAAACAGACCAAATGCCCATCAATGGATGAACGAATGAAAGGTGGGATATCACACACGGGAATATTATTCAGACATAAACAGGAATGAAGCCCTCACACCTGCCAAACATGCATGAGCCTTGAAGACGTTATGTTAAGGGAAAGAAGCCAGGCTTTCGCATATTCTGTGATTCCATTTACACGAAATGTCCAGGGTAGGCAAATTTATAGCAACAGAAAGTAGACTCATGGTTGCCAGGGCCTGGGAGTGGGAAATGAGGAATGACTCACTGCTTTGGGGGTTTCTTTTTAGGGTGAAGAAAATGTCCTAAAACTGATTAAGGCAATGGTTACACAACTCTGTGGCTATACGAAAAACACTGAATTATACATGTAAATAGGCTAATTATATGGTATGTGGATTATCTCTCCATAAAGCTATTTTTAAAAGATGCCCGAGCTCCTGATTAAACTCCTATCTTTCTCCCTCAGGATAAAGAGCACGTTTCCTAACAGGGGAGAATGCCTCACATTACAGGGCCCTTGGTGACCTCTTTGACCTCACCTGTCCCCGTGTCCCTGACCCGCACACGCTCTGTCCAGCCACGGGGTTGTGCTCACAACGAGCAAAGGCATACGTTCCCTCACGCCAGCAACCCCGGCAGTTAGGGAACAACATTCTCATTTTGCAGATGGGGAAGCTGAGGTACAGAGCAGCAAAGTGACTCTCCCAGGTCACAGTGTGTCCTCTTCCCCAATCATGCCAGTGGCCATGCTGTTTGGTAATCCTTGCTTCTCCGCCCACCACCAGACTGTCACAGGGCAAGGGCTTGGTGCATCTCAGCCCACCCACCCCTCTGCTTCCTCTCTTCCTAGCTGTGCAACCTAGAGCAAGTTACTTAGCCTCTCTGGGTTTCCGTTCCCTCATAAAGTAGGCACGGCAACTGTTCCTATTTCACAGGCTTATTATGAGGATTAAATGAAGTAAAAAACACATCAAGCGCTTAGAAGTCAGCCACATACACACTGGACCCTCAACACAGAGCAGCAAGTGTTAATATTCTTGTTATTATCATCTGTGTGTCAGCCTAGGGTGGAGTTCAGCGCAGGGCCCTCCGGGGCGGGCTGGAAGTCAGTGAGTGGGAGTGGAGGCAGCACACATGGCCTTGAATCTGGAGAGGCCCCTCCAAGCAGTGCCTGAAGCCATCGCCCCACCCCACCCCATACCCCTGCCCTGCTCCCTGCACCCCTGCCGGTACTCACGGGAAGGTGGATGCTGCAAAACAGAGAATGGAGATCAAGCCCAGGCCTACGCTGGCCTCGTCCCAGCCGTCCTGGGCGCATTCGCCAAACACATCCCATATCCACTCGAGGGAGCCGTTGGGGCAGCTGGAGAAGTTGCCGGAGCCCAGTTTCTTCCAGACCATGGCCGCTGTGGGATGGAGGGAGGGTCGTAGGGGGAGAAAGAAAGGGCGCCTTCAGCTCTGGCAGGTCTGCATCCTGTGGCGCCCCCCAGCTATGCCCATCCCCAGTTTTAACACCTGGCACAGACCAAGCCTCTGAATCTGAGGACAATCAGCCTCAAGGACAGAAAGATGACAGCACACGCGTGCCAATGACACAGGCAGGGAGAGCGCTGATCTGCAGTCAGGGACAAGTGTGTTCGAATCCCAGCTTTACCACTTGACAGTGCTGCAGCTTTGGGTAGATGCCCCGGCCCCCCTGTGCTTCAATACCTTCATCTATAAAAGGGGTGGTAACACTACCGCCCTCACACGGATGTCACCAGGGTCACCAGGGTTAAAGGAGTCCCTACAGTGCGGAGAACTGAGCCCTCAGAGGCACCTCTGTCAGAACTCTTGAACATTTACGTTGTTTCCAATCTGTTTTGTCAATTACTCCAGGAGGGTCTGCTGAGACCAGGCCCCGTTGAGCACATCGTCTCATTTAAAGTAGGGCTATCTGCCAACATCGCTCAGGGGATGACGGCCAGGCGGGCCCAGGGGCTGCACAGGTGGCTGGGACCCAAGCGTGGCACTCACGCAGAATTCTCCAGGAGCAACATGTGTGGGACGCCCGCTGGCAAGGGGTCCAGAACCACCTCCCCATTCTCACCACCAGCAAAGCCAGAAGGTGGCTGGTGCAGGAACAGGCAGGAGAGTTTTCCCGGTGCCCGAGCACCCTGCACAGTGACTAAAGCAGTCCCCGTCTGCGCGACAGTCCAAGAGAAGGGAGAGAAAGTGGAGCCAGATGGTGCCGTGTCTACCAGGCGAGACGCATCACAGCCCTTGATTACTAAGCTCTTTGCCAGCTTTGTGCTAAGCACCTTGCAGGCATTTACTCATGTTGTCCTCATATCAACTCCATGAACGGAAGGGACTCGTACCCAGCCAGGAAGCGGCAGAGGCCAGAGTCAAAGCGGGGACTGGGAGCCCACCACACCCCAGCTCATTGCCACCCTGCCGATGCTGCCTCAGGCGCTTCTGTCCCTGGGTGTGGCTGAGCTCTCCTGTGGCCTGGCCTAACTGCCTCGACCTCCCCAGCGGCCAGAAGGCAGGCTTCCTCTTCTCTTCCTGTGCTCAGAGACTTTCCTCACCGGACTGAGACTGTCTCAGGCCACCTTCAGTTCCTACTCAGAAGGCCCGGAATCCTCATAAAGCAATGCCCTGTGCTACGGAGTGAACATTTGTGTGCTCCCCAAATTCGTACATTGAAACCTAACCCCCAGTGTGATGGCATTAGGAGATGGGGCCGTTGGCAGGTGCTTGGGTCAGGAGAGCAAAGCCCTCATAAATGGGACGAGTGTCCTTATAAAAGAGACCCCAGGGAGCTCCCTCACCCCTTCTGCCATGTGAGGACACAGCGAAAAGACAGCCACCTATGAGCCAGGGGGCGGACCCTCACCAGACACCAAATCTGCTGGTGCCTTGACCTTGGACTTCCGAGCCCCGAGAACATGTAAGAAATCAAAGTGTATTGTTTATAAGCCACCTGGTCTTTGCTGTTTTGTCACAGCACCCAAATGGACTGTCACCCTGGCCAGACCCTTGGAAGTGCTGAGATCGCAGCACCCTGGGAGCACCAGGGAGGGCAAGGAAGCAAGTCAGCTTCTCTTCTCAGGAAGTTTGAGACTCTCAGCCCTACTGTGACTGGCCACGAGCAGAGGCCCTGAGCTGGGGGCAAGGGCATCCAGGTCACTGTCTGCCTGGTTCTCTGCAGTACTTCCAGGGCCCAAAAAGGGTGCTGATAGCTTCTACCTGCATCCTGGTAACCCACCTTGATGACCTTCAGCACAGCCCACATGGGAGCTGTTGACCTGATGTCTTGCCACCAGCACCTGCAAGGCCACCCAGGTTACAGACAATCCAGGTAAAAACTGTATCTCTGCTGGGCTAAAGGCGTCTCAGAGCAAGTCCTCTGGTCTCCCAGCCACCTCCCAACTGGACTCCCCGCCGTCCTCTTACAGATTCTGAGTGTGCCCATCCAGCCCATCACATGAATACATCGCCACCCTCGTAACTTCCCTGCGAGGTAGTGGAGACGGTCTCCGTTTTCCAGATAAGGTCGGGTGGCCCTGCCCAAGTGAGGAACCCGTCTGAGCCTCTCTATAAAATGGGGATGATGACACTCACTCCTTGGGGTTTGTGGTGCAGATGAAGCGCATATGAGGCTCTTAGCCCAGCGCCTGACTGGCTGTCAGGCTGGTGACTGCTTGAGGGATGAGAACCCTATAGCTCAACCACCCTGAGGCCACTCCCTCACCCCCCATCCTTTTCACCAGGTTAGGGAGGAAATAAGGTGAGCACATGCCCAGTGAGGGAAGGGGGTGTCTTGAGAATCATAGCTTGGCTCAGAGGGCCCAGAGCACTAGGTGGGTGGTCTCCTATCCATGCACAGGGCATGCGTACAACTCAGGGCACTCTAAGACGCACATGAATCCTGACCAGAGGGCCTTCCCCTGGGGGCCGCTGTGCGTACAGCCCATCACCTATAGGTTCTGACCCAGCTAAAGAGCCAGCCTGGGCCCCAGGCCTGGCTTCTGGAAAGGGGCCCACCTCTTGGTCAAATAGCACTGTGAGAACAGATGTCCGGGGTTCCAACAAAGTTTGGCTGCATCCACAGGTTTGACAAGGACCACAGCAGGGGTGTCTTGGAACCACAGGGGGCACGTGTCCAGAATTCAGGAACAGTGTCTCTGGACTTCAGATCAGGGTCTTTGGGTTCAAGAAGCAGCCTTAAACACAAGGGATTTGGGATGCCTGGCTGGCTCAGTTGGTAGAACATGTGACTCTAGGTCTCGGGGTTGTGAGTTCAACCCCCACACTGGGTGTAGAGATTACCTAAAATTAAAATCTTAAAAAAAAAAAAAAAAAAAAAAAAAGAAGGGCAACCCCATCTGATTCTGGTGCACACGGCCATACTCTGAGAAAGGCTGTGCTGGAGAAGGCATCACCTGCCATACCAAGTTCCTCTCTCGGATCCCAAGCTAAATCACGGAGACGCTTCCCATGGAAGCTTCCCAAGGAAGCTGCAGGCCTCCAGGCTTCCGCACGTGTGGTCTCTTCCCCGAGGAGTGTCCTTCTGCCCCTGGAGGGCCTGGTAAAGGAGACACTGAGACCGAGTTCTAACATGTCATCTCAAAGAGGTCTTGCAAAGGCTGGCTGGATGACACCTGTCACCCCACCGCCCCCCCCCCCCCTTCACATACCTGAAGAATGCTTATCACATTCCTCAGCTAATCCTGCTCTTCAAGCCCACACCCCTCCCTTCACCCTAGCTGTGATGGACTCTCAGGGCTGGAAACACCAGCTGCACAATAAAGGTTCAGAAAGTGCTGAGGAAGAAAGAGGAGACAGACAGAGAGGAATATAGAAAGGAAAGAGGAGGAAGGAAGGAAGGAAAGAAACTAGTTGTGAGTTCAGATGACCTAGGTCTGAGGAGAGAACACCCTAGAACTGACCTGCCTGATGCCTACAAGGTATAGAACTCCGGGGCAAGTGACTGAGCCTCAGAATTCCAATGTATACAATGGGGCGGGGGGGGGGGGGGGGGGCGGATAACCTAGGTATCCACCTCCTAGACTGCAGAATTACAAACTGCAGAATTAAATGACATAATTCAGGCCAAGAAATGAGGATGGTACCTGGTACAGGCTAAGCACTGGTTGCCTCGTGTCCCCCGCTCCTCTACCGCCCTCCGCAAGTCCCTGGCGCAAAGCAGGCTTTAAGTGTTGAATGGACAAGACCCGCGCCAGTCTTCCAAACCCAGCCTCCCCATGTACACACTTGAAAACTTGTCCTAGGCATGAGGGGAGGAGGAGGCAATCTGGGCTCCCAACAGAACCGCGGCGTCTGTGGAGGGGAGGGGCGTCCCCGCTGGTGGATACCACCCACTCCAAGGCCTCCAGGTCCGTGGCCACCTGGTGACTCAGCCCCGCGCGAGCCGCCTGTTTGGCGCGGATAATGACAGGGCAGCTGCTGGGGTCAGCGCTCAATCGCCGCGAGGCCCCCTCCCATGGCCTGCCCTGGAGAAAACAAAGCCGTCGGACACGACGGGGGCCGACCGCCGGAACCAGGAGGTGAACAGGGGACTCAGATACTAATCCCTGGACAGGCTCGTCTGAGAGGCCATGCTCAGGAGGGGAACGTATGCCCCCCAGGGGCCACCTAATCCCGGCTCAGAGCCTCGTCCCAGGATCTCGTACCCGAAGGAGGGGACAGAAGCCCCAAGATGGTCTAGGGGCTGGAGGAGGTTATTGGAAAATGTGGCAGAGACGCCCCAGAGTCCCGACCCGCAGCCTTCATCCTCGCCCCCAGCCTCAAACCTTCCTCACCGCGCCAAGATCCACAGCACAGCTCCGGCTTCTGGGTTGAGTCTCCACAGCCTAGGTCAGCTGACCCGAAACCCCGCCCCGCCCCGCCCCTGAGCCGCGCGGCTCCGCCTCCTGCGCCGCGGGCGGAGTCTATAGGCCTTGGGGGCGGTGCGAGCAAGCGGAGCGTGCGCAGTGGGGCGGCGCGCAGCCTGTCTTCGTTGCCTCACCGCCTCCAGGCTCCTCTCCGGCGGCGGGTGGGCGGGGCTCGAAGCGCCTCAGCGCGCAGGCGCCGACCTCATGCTGAGCGCCTTGCGTCGCGCTGTGGCCCGAGGAGCCGTCCGCTGCACCCGAGGTCCCCGGGTGCCCGAGGCTCGCGCCGCCGCCGCCACCGCCATGTCCCGGCCGCTGTCTCCACCGCGAGCCGCCTCGGGGCCCCCGGTCCGGCCCGCTACAGTGCTGGGCACCATGGAGATGGGGCGCCGCATGGACGCCCCAGCCAGCGCCGCGGCCGTGCGCGCCTTCCTGGAGCGCGGCCACACGGAGCTGGACACGGCCTTCATGTACAGCGACGGCCAGTCCGAGAGCATTCTGGGCGGCCTGGGCCTCGGGCTGGGCGGCGGCGACTGCAGAGGTAACTTGTACCTCCCCTGCACCGTGCGGCGCCCAGCCGGCCCCAGCCACGCGTACCCTACCAGGCGCCGACCTCCCGGCATCTCCGTGAACGTCTCGCCCCGGACAGCCGGACAGTGCATTGTCCTGATCTCCTTCCCCTCCCCTTCTCTTTCCTCTGGGGGTTGCCTCTCAGGAACCCCGAGTCTTACCCTGAGCCTGGTCTAGTTCTTCGCTTCCTCCCAGCCTTGCTTTCTTGGGGCACCTCTTCTGCGGGCACTGGTCTCCAGAGAGAGCTCTGCAGTACCCCCTCCAACCCTGTCGAGTGCCCCAAAGCGGGGCCCCAGTAGCTCCACCTCCTCCCTCTCCCCATTGCCCTCACGGCCCATGGCTCTCTAAGCACCCTCTTCTCATCCTGGTCTTTCATCAGTCCCTAGACTTTGCTCTCTTTAGTTGACAGTACCCTGGCTCCCAGAGAGAGCTGCAGCTAGACCACAGAGCAAGCTGGGGGAGCAGGGGTGGAGTGGGGAGATTCGTTATGGGGCTATAGGAGGGAAGGTGGCTCTGACCCACCCACAGGGAGCTTAGAGTCTAATAGGGAAAGTTGAAGCCCAGAGGAGGAAGCACTTTGGGGGATTATGGGGTCAGGGAGAGGCCCATGGAGGGTTCAGAGAACACTGGAGCTGGGCCTTAGAGGACCAATAGTAATTTACTGGGACGATAATAAGAGAAAGGGGCATCAAAGGCTGAAGGTACAGCTGTGCAGACCAGGCTTGGAAATGCAGTGTCTGGAATGTGGAAGGACGGCCAATAGACAGGTGTGGCTTGAGTGGAGGATGTTTGTGCATGGGAGGGACTGCCCTTCATTAGCCTGATGCCATTGGATGTGCCTAGGAGGGTACCTGGCATGTGGTGAGGCCCAGTAAACGTTTGCTGTTATTTTTACTACCTTACTCTTCAGGAGCCCCCTCTGGGCCCTCCTTGGATTCATAGCTTGGTGGACCTGGAGGAACAGAATGGGAACCTGAAATCAGACCCACGCTTTCTAGTTAACCTGCCTGCCCCTCCTTAACGATGAAGGTTTTGTTTCTGAATTGGTTTTTCTCCTCCAGCCCTTCCCTGCTTGCTTCGTTGAGTACAGGCATTCACTGAGCCAAAGTCCACAGGTTGAACTTGAGGCAAAGTTCACACCAGGAACACAGAGGATTTGAGAAATGTAGGGAAATGGAGACAATGTGGACAAGAAGCGGTGGGACTTATTCCCTCCCACATTCCAAGTAGTCTGGTGACTCCCCTGTGACCTGGTGATTTGCCTTTGCCCTGTGTGAAAAGTGCAGAATCCAGCCAGTTAAGGCCCTTCTGAGCTGCTTGTATGGCAAAACACTGTCTTGTTCTCTGAGTCTGAAGGGGAGAGAGATCTGTAATCACCTGCTGCCTTTGCCTTTGACCTGTCTCTCAGATTGAAGTGTGCCAGTGATGCCTGTTCGGGCAGCTCCGTCTCTCCAGGGTTCTTGAGGCAGCCTCTTGTCTCCTGTTTCCAGGCCCACCCTTTTAGTTGTCTCCCGACTACAGACACAGTGAACATGGCTGCCTTTGGTGGATGGTATTTGAGAAAACCATTTGTGATTAGGTCTGTGACCCTTCTCTTGTCCCATGTCCTGCCGCTCCCTGCCTGGAGTTGATGCTCTTAGAACTCAGCATTGCAGGGATGGCCCTCCACATACTTTTCTTTTCTTTTTCTTTTTTTTTTTGGCCTGTGACTTTGCCTGCATTCCCACGCTCTGGAATGTGCTTCCTATCCTCCCATGTTGGCTGTGACTCATTTTTAGAGACTCCGCTCCTGGGTCATCCCTATAGGAAGCCTTCCTTGGAATTCCCAGAATGGCCACAACCCTGTACTCTGGGCTCTTTTAGCACCAGGTGCTTATCTCTACTGTGTCATAACATCACCTTTTAGACTGTGAGCTCCTTGAGGGCAGGGAACAAGCGTGCCTCTAGTGGTGGGCCTGGCACAGCCAGCAGTTTGGTGACTAATAATAGTGATTAAAGCAGCAGTGAACACTGAGAACTTACATATTTAATGCTCATGATCTCCCTATGAGACAGTTCCATTGTTCCATCCCCATCTTACAGATTAGCAAATTGAGGCTCAGAGATCTTAAATAATTTAGACAGGGTCACACAATAAGCCTCTTAGCCATTGCATTCTCTCCTCAAAGTGAAAATCGCCACCAAGGCCAATCCCTGGGAAGGGAAATCGCTGAAGCCTGACAGTCTCCGGACCCAGCTGGAGACATCACTGAAGCGGCTGCAGTGCTCCAGGGTGGACCTCTTCTACCTGCATGCCCCTGACCATGACACCCCCGTGGAAGAGACGCTGCGTGCCTGCCATCAGCTACACCAGGAGGTGAGGCCAGCCTCCGAGCTCCAGGAAGTGGTCTGCCGGTCCTCTCCTTGGCCTGCTGTTACCCAGGAGAGTGGAGGCACCAGGGGAGTCCCAGAGCAGAGCTGGGGGCAGACCCCGCTCCCGGGGTCCCCACCCCTGTCTCCCCTTTCTAGAGTCCTGGGCCGTGGCAGCTTCTGACTGAGGCCTCTCCTCTGCAGGGCAAGTTTGTGGAGCTTGGCCTCTCCAACTATGCTGCCTGGGAGGTGGCCGAGATCTGTACCCTCTGCAAGAGCAGCGGCTGGATCCTGCCCACCGTGTACCAGGTGAGGGCCAGGGCTGCAGGGCCCGTCCGCGGGGCTGCTGCTGATCCCGGGTTCCCCTGGCCCCTCCGACTGCCCCCTGTGCCCTCTCCCTAGCAGCCACTCCCCTGCTGACAGCCTGTAGAGGGCTGCCGGGTGCCATGGGGATGAGGGGCAGGCTCCTCAGCTTGACCCACGTGCACCTGTTGGCTCTGGCCCTGGCTCCCTTCATGGCCCGCATGTGCTCCTCGGGCCCTTCCTTCCTGCCTGTCTCTGTGCGTCAGCCTGGACCACTCCTCCCCTTCTCCCTGGTAGAAGTAAGCGCTCAGGCCCCGCTTAGATGGCCCATCTTGATGCCCCAGAGGAGCCTCCAATATCAAGACTTCATCTCCATGCATTCAGAGTGTTTGTAAGCATCTACTGGGATCACAGAACTCGCCTTTATTCTGTCTTTATCTGTGTGTATGTGGGGGTTTTTCTTGTAAAGAAGGTTCTTTTTTTTTTTTTTTTTTTTTTTTTTAATGTTTGTGTATTTTTGAGAAAGAAAGAGTGAGCAGGGGAGGGGCAGAGAGAGGGGGACAGAGGATCCGAAACAGGCTCTACGCTGACAGCAGTGAGCTGCTGCGGGGCTCGAACTCATAAACCATGAGTTCATGACCTGAGCCGAAGTCGAATGTTCAACCGACTGAGCCCCCCAGGCGCCCCTGTGTGTGTATTTTTTTTAACTGAAGTATAGTTGACACACAATGTGACATTAGTTGTAGACGTACGACATACTGATCCCGCTAGTCTCTGTGCTGGGTTATGTGCATCATAAGCATGGCTACCACCTGTCAACACATAACGCTGTACGTACTGTTGCCTGTATTCTCTCTGCTGTACCTCTCGTCCCTGTGACTTCTTCGTTGCATAACCGGTACCCTGTATCTCCCGCTCCTTTTCATCCCTTTTTGCCCATCCCCCACCCCCTCCCCTCTGACAACTGGCAGTTTGTTCTCTGTATATGTGGGTCTGTTTCTGCTTTTCTGTTTGTTCATTTGATTTTTAGGTTCCACGTGTAAGTGAAATCATACGGTGTTTGTCTTTCTTTGACCTATTTCACTTAGCATAATTCTCCGTAGGTCCTTCCATGTTGTCACAAATGGCAAGATCTCATCCTTTTTTATGTGGCTGAGTGATACCCCGTTGTGTATATGTACCACATCTTCCCTTCTGCATTCATCTATTGACAGATACTTACTTCTGTGTTGTTGTTTTTTTCCTTCTGTGTTTTGAGCTTGACTCTAACATCTGTGAGAGGCAGAGGCAGAGACCTGGCTGGACTTACTTGTGTTCGGGAATGCAGCGTCCAGCCCACGGCTGGCAACAATAGATATTTGTGCAATGATATAGCCAGTTGGGTTTCCCTGCCTTGGACCCAGCCCGTCTCCCCAGCCTCTGCCACCACTAGTGATTTGGGAAATCACTGCTGAGGTCCTGGGCAGGTTTTGACTGACAGTTTTAAACATATTTTTTTTGATGCTTATTTATTTTGAGAGAGAAAAAGAGACAGAGAACCAGCAGAAAAGGGGCAGAGAGAGAGGGAGACGCAGAATCAGAAGCAGGCTCCAGGCTCTGAGCTGTCAGCACAGAACCCAATGTGGGGCTCGAACTCACGAACCGTGAGATCACGACCTGAGCCGAAGTTGGACACTCAACCGACTGAGCCACCCAGGCGCCCTTTGACTGGCAGTTTTAAAGTTGTTTTTTTTTTTTTCAACGTTTATTTATTTTTGGGACAGAGAGAGAGCATGAACAGGGGAGGGGCAGAGAGAGAGGGAGACACAGAATCGGAAACAGGCTCCAGGCTCTGAGCCATCAGCCCAGAGCCCGATGCGGGGCTCGAACTCACGGACCGCGAGATCGCGACCTGGCTGAAGTCGGACGCTTAACCGACTGCGCCACCCAGGCGCCCCATGACTGGCAGTTTTAAAAGAAGGCTGGGGTCTCTTCCCTGGACACAAGCACCCTCTCCATCTGGCTCTTCTGTCTGCAGGGCATGTACAACGCCACCACTCGGCAGGTGGAAACGGAGCTCCTCCCCTGCCTCAGGCACTTTGGATTGAGGTTCTACGCCTACAACCCTCTGGCTGGTATGGGCTGCCGTGTGGACAGGCTCCCCGTGGGCGGGAGGGCATTCCCGGCCCCTGTGTCTGCCTGTTCCTGACATAGTAGATGCCCGGCCCAGGACCTGGGAGGCTGGGCTGGGTCCTCCGGCTCTCCTGGGTTCCCTGCCATCCCACCCCTCACGTCCGGAACGGCCTCTGGGAACAGTGCGAGCCAGCAGATCTGATGGCAGTCTTCCCGCAGGGGGCCTGCTGACTGGCAAGTACAAGTACGAGGACAAGGACGGGAAACAACCCACAGGCCGCTTCTTCGGGAATACCTGGGCTGAGACCTACAGGAATCGGTGAGCTGGGGGTGGGCTGCGTCAGGATGGTGGGGCACGGGGTCCCCCTTATCTGAAATGGAGAGCTTCTACGCTGCTTTCCCGGGGTCCCACGTCTTCCCCGCTGCCTGGACCTCCATCTCCTGAACTCTGGTGCTTCTGGTGTTCTCTGGACCTCTGTGAATAAACGAGGATCCCTGCCCCTTACACCGGGCCTTCCAAGTCATAGCTTTTCCCTGAGAAGTGCTTACCACTTGTCAGGAAGGAAGGAGCGAGCCCTGGGTTGACACTCACGGGGCCTGGGGCCGAGTCCTGCCCCCCACTGTACTGGTCACCTCTGCTTCACTAGGTAAGGTAAGCGTAGGGCAGCTTTACGAGTTCAAAAGAACTCCTAAAGAGGTTAAAGGTGGGGTCTCTGGTGAGGTCCCTCTGACTGCCTCCCGCGCCCAGTCGTTCTGCTGCCCGATAAAGCGGAAAAAACACTGGCTCTGCTGCCGGAGAGACGCTGGTCCCTCCTCACTGCAGAGTTAGGTGGGCACAGCTGCCGTGCTTGGTGTTTTGGCTGTAGCCCCGCTGTGACCCCATGTTATTGACCCTTGTGCCACCCCCTTCACCTGCCCAGCTTCTGGAAGGAGCACCACTTCGAGGCCATTGCCCTGGTGGAGAAGGCCCTGCAGGCTGTGTACAGCCGCAGCGTCCCCAGCATGACCTCGGCTGCCCTCCGGTGGATGTACCACCACTCCGGGCTCCAGGTAAGCCGCCGTCCTGGACGTGCTGCTACTGCCCTCTGAGGACAGCCAGACTTACCCCTAGGTGACTTCTAAGTCTGCCTGCTGCTTCTTTTTTTTAAGATTTTATTCTGGGGGCTCCTGGCTGGCTCCGTCGGAGGAGCACGTGACTCCTGATCTCGGGGTGGTGAGTTCAGGCCCCTACGTTAAAAAAAAGAAAGAAAGAAGAAAAAAAAAGATTTTATTTTTAAGTAATCTCCACAGTCACTATAGGGCTCGAACTCACAACCCCGAGACCAAGAATCACATGCTGCCCCCACTGAGCCAGCCAGGCACCCCATCTAAGTAGTTTTTTCCTCCGAAGTTTCTTTCAGCCCCGTCCCTGATGGTGAGCGATTCTTCCATTGTTCTTAGTGGATGTCTCAGCCCCAGACCTGGGATGAGAGCTTCACAAACATGTCTTTAGTTAGTACTTAGGCCTTAGGAAGTGTTGTTCTCCATGAGGGGATGGGTTCACACAGCCAGGAAGGGGGCAGAAAATCAAACTCATTAGTCTCACTCTGTGGTGGGACCTCGGGTTTCCCCTCTCTCTCTTGTGTCCCCTGTCTTCTCAGCTAAAACTTTTCTCCTGTATCAGCCTTATACGTACAGTTGCACCGGTCTGCCGTATATATGGTAGTTCCTCAATAAATGGGGGCTAAGCGCTTTACATAATTTCTCATTCCCATAACCACCCTGAAAATAGAGAAGACTGAGTCACAGACAGGTGAGGTAAGTAAGCCAAGCTTACACAGCTGCCGGGTGGCAGAACGGGGGCTCTGAACGTAGGTCTGTCCGAGGATGAGCAGTATGACAGCGGAGGGAAAGAAGACAGGGTTTGGAGTCACGTAGTTGAAATTGTGGAAGGCGCCTCAAGTTCTTTGCGGAACTGTGCACGGCGTAAATAAACCTCAGAGCCCGAGTCTCGGCAGGGGCGGGGCTGGGAGGGCGGGCGTGTGGCTGGAGTCACTACAGCGCATGAGATGTTCACCCGCGGCTGTCTCCCCTTGCAGGGTGCCCACGGGGATGCAGTCATCCTGGGCATGTCCAGCCTGGAGCAGCTGGCACAGAACTTGGCGGCAACTGAGGAAGGGCCCCTGGAGCCCGCTGTCGTGCAGGCCTTTGAGCGAGCCTGGCATCTGGTTGCCCACGAATGTCCTAACTACTTCCGCTAGGCCGCATCCTGGCCCGAGCTGCCAAAGGTTTCTCTCCTTTCCATCACATCTTCTGTTCTCTCACCCTGACCAGTCTGCCTTAAGTTGATTTAGTGTGGTCTTTTTGATTGTCTGGATCAATGCGTTATTTTTCTAGATTCCCATCTGGTTCCTAGTTGCCCTCAGAATGTGGAAACGCTGGGGCTGTGGTCCCCTTGGGAAGTTCCTGTCTGAATAAAGCAGGCACTTGACCTGGCTGTAGCCCAGGCCTTGAGTAAACCCCATGAACCTGTCTCCTTGACTTATTTGCGACCAGTTTTCATCCTGCCTAGGGGCTTCCTGCGAGAGGGGCAGAACCATGAGATGGAGTCTCCGGAGGGCAGAGGTACAGTGCAGGCTGCCCTCTCGAGGGTCTCCCCTGTCTTCTGTCCCGAATCCAGCCTGAACTCTCAACAGCAGGTTTGAGCTGGCCCTCACTCTGCTGTACACAAAGGAAGAAAAGTAGGCCATACACCCTGAAGGGCATTTTCTCTTATTCAGAATCTCCTCATGAAATGGAGGTACTTAGAATCATCAAGGCCAAAACCTTCCATTAGAGTCTCCGCCAAGAAGAATAAAGACGCTCCCGGGGAACCTCCTAAGATGCTGCGGAACATTTTTCGCAAACTCAATTTCAGGAATGGCTTTACTCTTAGTGAAAGCATCCTGTCTCCTTGTCATCTGTAAGACACTCAGCCTTAGCCCTGGGTCTCGTGCTGCTGGAAGTGTGGCATGGGCAGCCAGGGGCCCCGTTTCCCTCCTCCAAGCAGGAGGCACCCAAGGCTGGAAAAGAAAATCCCAGGTCTGATGGCTGGGATTTGAGCATTCCCGGTGCGGAAATACCGGTTTAGCTCTGGGCAAGGGAGGCAGCAGCAGAAGTCAACACTCAGAGCTTGCTAAACGTGAAGTAAGGAAAGGGGCTTAACTTGGAAATTCTAGACCAAACCACCAATCAGGCTCTTTGTCTAAGAAATGTCCCATTTGTCAGCTAGAGGGAGACACAGACAAAATGTCATTCTCTACAAAAGCAGTCACCCTTCTTTGTCTTCACCTACAATAAAATGGATGGTTCCCAGGCACCTGGGTGGCTCAGTAGGTTAAGCCTCCGACTTCAGCTCAGGTAATATTCTTACAGTTTGTGAATTGGAGCCCCTCATCAGGCTCAGTGCTGTCAGCACAGAGCCTGCTTCCGATCCTTGTCTCCCTCTCTTTTTCCTTTTCCCCCATTCACAGTCTCTCTCTGTCTTTCAAAAGTAAATATTAAAAAAAAAAAATTTAGGGGCACCTTGGTGGCTCAGTCAGTTAAGCATCCAACTTTAGCTCAGGTCATGATCTCGCAGTCCGTGAGTTCCAGCCCCGCGTCAGGCTCTGTGCTGACAGCTCAGAGCCTGGAGCCTGCTTCTGATTCTGTGTCTCCCTCTCTCTTCTGCCCCTCCCCCACTCACACTCTGTCTCTCAAAACTAAATAAACATTAAAACAAAATTAAAAACACAGGTGTGTAGACTTTTGTGTGAACATAGGCTTTCGGGGAGTCATATGGTAAACTTCTGTTTAATTTTATAAAAACGCAATGATCTTTTTTAAAGGTTAAACAAATGTGTTTTGTATTCACCCACGTTGACCACCTCCAGCACCCCTCATGTTTTGTGTGGGTAAATTCGAAAATCGAATTCCTTCGGTCTACAAATACTTCTAACAGTGAAAGTTTGCTGTGGATGCTCTGTCCCTCTGCTTGTCTGAACAGAGCCTTTATTTTGCCTTCATGTTGGAAAGGTATTTTCGCTGGGATAGATTAATCCGAGGCTGACTGTCTCTGCTTGTCACTCCACAGGGCCTCTGGCTAAAGCCTTTGGCAAGTCGGCACTGGAGGGATCACACACCCACTTCTGGGACCGCACGGCGGCGGGACAGCACCTGGCGGCGGGACAGCCCCGAGGGCCACATTCCCCCAGCCAAGGCCTCTCACATCGGGACACTTTAGCGCGTAGGAAAACCCCCTCCGGAACGACGCCGGGCCCCCGGAACAGTTCAGGGCGAGGGGAGGCCGAGGGAGGTGGGGAGACGTGGCAGCGAGGCCCCAGGAGGGCCAGCCGTTGGCCTTCGGGTTCGCTGGAAACCCTCAGAACTAGCTCAACCCTCCTGACCCAGGGCCGAGACCCGCCTCAACCAAGTGCACGCGGTCCCCAAAGCCCTGCCCCCTTCGGCCTCCGAACTCCGCCCCCAACGCCGGTGGGCGTGGCCCGAGACACCTCAGAGCGGATTTCGGCTGGCTCTGACTCCCGCCGCCCCGCGACGACAGCGCTCCACGCCCGGGGGCGCCAGAGTGGCCCGCCGCCGCCGCCGCCAAGTCCCGGCCCCTGTCGCCGCGCGGGCCGCTTCGGGGGCTCCGGCCTGACCCGCCACAGTGCTGGGCACCTTGGAAATGGGGCGCCGCATGGACGCCCCAGCCAGCGCCGCGGCCGTGCGCGCCTTCCTGGAGCGCGGCCACACGGAGCTGGACACGGCCTTCATGTACAGCGACGGCCAGTCCGAGAGCATTCTGGGCGGCCTGGGCCTCGGGCTGGGCGGCGGCGACTGCAGAGGTAACTTGTACCTCCCCTGCACCGTGCGGCGCCCAGCCGGCCCCAGCCACGCTTACCCTCCCGGGCGCCGACCTCCCGGCAGCTCCGTGAACGTCTACCTCCAGACAGCCGGACATTCTTTGTCCTGACCTCCTTCCTTTCCTCTTTTCCCTTCCGAGAAGATCGTCCAGGACCGTCCCTACAGGAATGTCCCATCCAGTTCCAGTCTGGGACACCTTGGTTAGCTCTTCTAGGGGGCACTGAAAGGGTTGGAATCTGGCGTTGTGCAGTGCCTGCCCCCTTTCCCGTCCCCGCGGGTGCCCTGTGCCGGCCGATCTGCCAGAACCCTGCCCCTACTGTTCTGGCATTCCCTGGCACAGCCCCGGATCAGACTTTGGGACGGGTGGGAGATCTGCATCCTCCTTGCTCTGGGCCCTAGACTTTGCTCTGTGGAGCTCGGGGTGCCACGTTCAGTCGGCAGTGCCTCCCACTTCACGAGACTGGCAGTGCCTGGCAGTGCCTAGCAGCTGCGGTTACTCAGTGGGCAGAGTGGGCAGGATGGGAGAGGGGAGGTGGTAGCGTTTCTAACTGCCCTCCGTGCTAGCCTCTGAGGTCATAGAAGGGAAATTGGCACTAACCCAGTCCAGGGAACTAGGATTCCAGAGAAGGCTGGGGGAAGCCCACAAGAGGGAGCATTTCCCCAGGGGCTGTTGAAGAAAGCTCAGGAGAGGGAACATTAGACACTGAAGAACTGATAGAGTCCGCCAAGGAGTAAGAAGAGAACAGGCGTCCACACGGTGGGCAGCGGGGGTGCCAAGGGAGTGCGATTTGGCAAAGCCAAGGGTGTTGGAGCAGGCAGATGTAGCTAAGTGGAGGGTTTGTGTGTGGGCAGGGGAATGTCCATTCTCGGTCTGATGCCATGTGAAAAGCTTTGGGCAGTGCTGGGCGGGTACAGGGAGGGCTCAGCGATACTGGCTGTTACTATCGGTAGTGTTATTAGGACACGCGCTGTGTCACTCAAGCTCTTCTCCCCTCTCATAGAGTCTTGCCTGGTTTCTCCGGTGATTCACAGCATGCTGGATCTGGAACAAGAGAACATGCCTGCGTCTCGGTGCTCATGTTTTCCAGATCACCTGGTTGCCTCTCTGACCGCTCTGGTCTTATTCCTGAAGGTGTTTTCTTCTCCAAGCCCTCCTTCTCTTCCTTCTTTCTGGTCGGAGCTGGCTGGGCCAAAGTCCTCAAACCTCAGATCCGAAGTTTAATTCACTTGAAGAACAGGGAGGGGCAGAGGGTGAGGAGGTGAGGGAATGAAACTTTTCCAAGTGGGCCATCCTCTATCCCGCTGACTGCCCTCCGGTCAGCTGAGCTGACTGGCCAAGCCCCAAATGTGCAGAGAGGGCCCTCCTCCCACCCATCAGTCCGGCCACCCTGGATTCTTAATGGGGGCTCGAGAGAAAAGTATGTAATGAACCTGACTCAACGCAGAAGGCACGGGGCTATTTCTCTGATGGGTTCCTGCGTTTCCTTCCCCGGGGCCCATGCTCCAGCCTCTTGCCCCTCTTTCCTGATTTCCTGCCATGGTCCCCTTGCTGGTCTTCCTGGTTCCAGACCTGCCCGAGGCTCTTTATCCATGCTTTGTTCAGATTCATCCTTCAAAACTGCAAGACCGTCCACTTAGCTCCCCAGCTGAAAGGTGTTCAGAGGCTCCCCGTGGCCCTGTAAAGTCCAGATTCCACAGGGTGCTCTCAAGTCCCTTTGCGTCAGGTCTGCGGGCCTTCTCTTGCCTCGTGGACCCGCGTGAACCCGGTGCTACAGATCCCTGGAACTGCAGGCATGGCTCCTCTGTTCTTTTCCTCTGGGCTTTTGCCCTTGTCCTCACCCTCTGGAATGAACTTCCCACCCTTCCTCAACTGGCAGCTGCTGACTTCTCCTTGGAGACCAAGATTCAGATTCTAAAGGAAGCTTTCCCTGAACTCCCAGGGGGCCTCATGCCTCTATGCTCTGAGCTCCCCTAGCACCTTGTACATATCATTGCCTCACTTACTGTGTAGTAGCCCCTTAGACAGTGAGTCCTTGAGGGCAGTGACCAACTGTTGGCTCTACCAGCCCTTAGTGCCTGGTAAATAATCCATCATAGTGATGACAATGAGCACGTCCATTCAAGTTCTGATCAATCCTTGGGACCACCATGCAAGATAGTACCATGGTCACTACCAGTTGACAGTTGAGAATATTGAGGCTCAGAGAGGTTAAGTGACCTGGCCAAGGTCACAGAGCTAGTAATGGCAGAGTTGGGATACAAACCCAGATGTGTCTTAGCCATTACGCTAGACTCTCTCCAGTGTTCAGCAGACTGGTTTGAACTCTAATTTTACTCCCCCCAAAGCAAAAGTCGCCACCAAGGCCAATCCCTGGGAAGGGAAATCGCTGAAGCCTGACAGTCTCCGGACCCAGCTGGAGACATCACTGAAGCGGCTGCAGTGCTCCAGGGTGGACCTCTTCTACCTGCATGCCCCTGACCACGACACCCCCGTGGAAGAGACGCTGCGTGCCTGCCATCAGCTACACCAGGAGGTGAGGCCAGCCTCTGAGCTCCAGGAAGTGGTCTGCCGGTCCTCTCCTTGGCCTGCTGTTACCCAGGAGAGTGGAGGCACCAGGGGAGTCCCAGAGCAGAGCTGGGGGCAGACCCCGCTCCCGGGGTCCCCACCCCTGTCTCCCCTTTCTAGAGTCCTGGGCCGTGGCAGCTTCTGACTGAGGCCTCTCCTCTGCAGGGCAAGTTTGTGGAGCTTGGCCTCTCCAACTATGCTGCCTGGGAGGTGGCCGAGATCTGTACCCTCTGCAAGAGCAGCGGCTGGATCCTGCCCACCGTGTACCAGGTGAGGGCCAGGGCTGCAGGGCCCGTCCGCGGGGCTGCTGCTGATCCCGGGTTCCCCTGGCCCCTCCGACTGCCTCCTGTGCCCTCTCCCTAACAGCCACTCTCCTGCCGACAGCCTGTAGAGGGCTGCCGGGTGCCATGGGGATGAGGGGCAGGCTCCTCAGCTTGACCCACGGGCACCTGTTGGCTCTGGCCCTGGCTCCCCTCATGGCCCGCATGTGCTCCTCGGGCCCTTCCTTCCTGCCTGTCTCTGTGCGTCAGCCTGGACCACTCCTCCCCTTCTCCCTGGTGAGAAGTAAGTGCTCAGGCCCTGCTTAGATGGCCCGTCTTGATGCCCCAGAGGAGCCTGAGATCTCAGACTCTACGTATCTCCTTCTCATTCATCCAGCAAATGTTTGAACCCCTACTTGGTGCCAGGCACTGCTCACAGAACTTACTAGTGTACTTGAGGCTTGTCTCGATTATACCTGTTTACGCTCTACCTTGCTATTAAATCTCTCAGGGCTGAGGCCTTGTCCTTTGGGCGTGTGGATGGAAATTCAATGTCCAGCCCATAGTTGGTGCTCAGAAATGTAGGCTGAATAAATGAATTTTCCTTCCACTAAGTATACGCCCTGAGTGTTAAGGCCCTAGGATTGATAGGGTGCAAACTGGGGGTTCTGCAAGGGAAGATTTGAGGTCTCTTCCTTTGACATGTGTACCCTCTCCATCTGGCTCTTCTATCTGCAGGGCATGTACAAGGCCACCGCCCAGCAGGTGGAAACGGAGCTCCTCCCCTGCCTCAGGCACTTTGGATTGAGGTTCTACGCCTACAACCCTCTGGCTGGTATGGGCTGCCGTGTGGACAGGCTCCCCGTGGGCGGGAGGGCATTCCCGGCCCCTGTGTCTGCCTGTTCCTGACATAGTAGATGCCCGGCCCAGGACCTGGGAGGCTGGGCTGGGTCCTCCGGCTCTCCTGGGTTCCCTGCCATCCCCCCGCCAGTCTGGAACAGTTTGTGGGAGTGGTGGGGCCAGTGGATCTGATGGCAGTCTTCCCGCGGACCGGCAAGTACAAGTAGGACGATGGTGGGAAACCACCTGTGGACTGACTGCTTCTTTGGGGATAACTGGACTGAAACGTACAAGAAAAGGTGAGCTGGAGGCGGGCCGTGTCAGCACAAGAGTTGGCCTGGGTCCCCCTAGTCTGAAATAGGGGGTCTCCGGGGTTGATTTCCTGTGGACCGGCACCTCCTCCTGGTGCTCAGACCGAGGCCCCTGCATTCCCGACTCTTCCCCGATCCCCGCTGCCACCATATTATGTCTCCTGGGAGGGATTAGGGCCTGGACTGGGAATGTGATCCCTGGGCCTTCTGGCGGGTCCCCAAGACTCTCCCTGGAAGGGCTCACCCGCTGTGCACAGCGGGAGGAGGGCCCTTGGATGAGGACTTGGGAAACCTGGCACTCCTGCCCCACTGCTAGTGGGCCCTTCACCTTGGGCAAAGGAATCTAAGTTTTGTAATCTCTTGGCCATGAAATCATTACCAATGTCGATAGTTACAGTTGAACAAATGTTGGGATCAGCCTTCTTCCCTTCCGTTTCCCACTTTCTAAAATTTGAAAAAGCCATCAATATGTACCCATGGCTCAAAGCAACCCGTTTCCAAGTTGCACTCATCAGTCGTGAGGATTTAAACAGCTCTTTACTGCGAGAGCCCCGAAATGCACACCTTATCGCTGTTCCTCCATTTACCACATCTAGACGCCATCCATGGATTGCTGGAAAGCTCCTACTGAATCTTTCTAAATTAATGAAGATGAGCCTCCAAGGTTAATTTGTGTGTAGTTTACTTGCCTCCCCCACCCCAACGTCGCTGGGACCAGAACAAGAAGCTGAGTTTTGTGCAGGGGGCTCCAATGTTAGTATTGTTCAAAGGGCCAAGGACTTTTTTTTTTCATTTTTTTTTTCCATTTTTATTTTTGAGAAACAGAGTGAGACAAAGCGTGAGCGGGGGAGGGGCAGAGAGAGAAGGAGACACAGAATCCGAAGCAGGCTCCAGGCTCTGAGCAAGCGGTCAGCACAGAGCCTGATGTGGGGCTCGAACCCACGAACTGTGAGATCATGACATGAGCCGAAGCCGGATGCTCAACCGACTGAGCCACCAAGGCACCCCGGGCCAAGGACTTTTAAAGTGTCTGATACATGAGATCACTCTGTGTGCACTGCTGTGATGTCAATCCTCATCCAGCATCCCCCCTCCTCACTGCATTTTCTGACCTTTCAGGCCAGGTTGTCACTTTAGGAGCCATTGCCCCACGCAGTGAAGCAGCCAGGGCCTGGGCTTCACGCTGGGGAATCAAGGCCTGATAGTTTTGACGTTGTCTGCTCTTTAGTTTACAAAGCATGACGGGGTCCATTATCTCCTTTACATTCTGCATTTGCTGTAAGGGGCTGGCACGGAGCGTCCCCTCTCCTCACTGAGCAGGGAAAAGTGGAGGCAGGTGGCTTCAGCCAAGCTCAGAGGTGGGACTTGTGGGGCTGGTGGCAGGCGGCACCCTGGTGACGTGGGTCCTGATTTGGGGGGTTGTGTTGTTCACACCTAGTGAAGTGAGCATGTTAAATGCAAGCATTCTTCCTCTTGCCCACTGTGTGCTCTCTACCCCTACCACCAGACTACAAGATGCCCCACTGAGGGACCGGAAGGCCACATGCATGCTAAGAGGTTGGCTTCTCAGCGCCTCAGGGACCAGCGTGGGGATACCTGCCCTGGAGTAACCTCCTGGCACTGACTGCTGTGCCACCCTCCCCACCTGCCCAGCTTCTGGAAGGAACACCACTTCAAGACCATTGCCCTGATGGAGAAGGCCGTGCAGGCTGCACATTGCGGCAGCGCCCCCAGCTCCAGGTAACCTGCTGTCCCGGACGTGTTTTTCCCCTTTCTTGTTTGGTGGGCTGAGGGGGACAACGGAAGGGAGAGGGCTACACAATTATTTGATGGTTTCTGAGATTATTCCTTTTCTTCCAGTATTTCTTCATGCTAATCCGGTTTCCTTAATGCCACATTACGCGCTCTACTGGCCCTAGAAGTGTGATTATCCCAATTTTACGTGTGGGGAAACATTTCAGAGGCTTTTAAGGTCCCGCAGCTACATGAGCACAGATTGGACTCTGAAACGGACACTTTTTAGCCATTAGCGTTTGTTCTGTCCCAGGGGGCACACTCCACAGGGTCTGACTCTGTGCCTGGCAGGGTTCCCCTCTCTGCTGTCCCGTGTGTCCCTAACACCTTCCTCTGGCTCGAGCCATGGCCTACTGAGGGCTGCCCTTTCTTGAGCGGGTAAGTGCCAGGCCTGAAGTAAATCCTTCACAAAATTTTAATTCCCACAGCCACCCTGCATAGTAAAGGAAGTCTGAAGCTCGGGGAGGTCAAGTGACTAACCCAGGTTTACCCAGCTGCCGAGCAGCACAGGGGAGTGCCTCTGAACTCACGTCTGCCTGCAGAGGAGTCTGCAGAGGCAAGGCTTTCAAGACATAAATTGTTTCTGGAATAATGTAGGATGTAGGCAGACATCCAATGCCAGGTGTCAGCAGGGACGGGGCAGGGCTGGTTGCTATGGTGCATTAACGGTTCCCATGTGGCTGTCTCCCCTTGCAAGGTGCTCATGGGGGGGTGCAGTCATCCTGGGCACGTCCAGCCTGGAGCAGCTGGCACAGAACCTGGCGACTGAGGAAGGGCCCCTATAGCCCCCCGTCATGCAGCCTGGCACCTGGCTGTCACCAACGTCCCGATGACTTCTGCTAGGGCCAGTGCTGGCTTGAGGTGGCAGAGGGCCTCGTCTTTCACACTTTCACCCTGGGCCTTAAACGGCTTTAGTGAGCCTGTTTTCTCTCCCCAGTCCCAGTTCACAAGCTGTTTATTTCCTCTATTCCCACAGTGCCCCCAGCTGCCTTCACGTGAAAGGGCTGGGGCTGTGGTCCACTCGGCCACTTCCTGCTTGGACAAAGTGGGTGCTAGACCTGGCTGCCCAGCCCGGGAGCGAACCTGGTGAATCTGTTTCCTCTGCTGCCTGCAGCCTGGTTCCTGTCCTTCCCAAGGGCTTGGGGGGAGAGGGCAGGAGCACGGATTAGGCTTCTCAGCCTCCTGTCCTGAATCCAGCCTGATCTCTCAACACTGCGGCTGGAGATGGCACTCATGCTGCTACACACAAAAGAGAAAGAGGGCCACACATCCCGAAGATTTCCTGTCACTCAGAGATCCTTCGCGGGATACTCACCACCAAGAACAATTTAGGTAAAAACCTACCGCTGGAGTCACTACCAAGAATAAGAGGTCCCGGTATGCTGTTGAGCAGTTTTAATATCTGCTCTGGGTTTCAGCAGTGGCTTTACTCTCGTCTTAGTGAAAGTTTCCCTCCTTCTCTATAAGACTCCCGGCCCTGGTTTGGGAGGAGGGGAAGAAAGAGGAAGGAAGTGCGGCCAGGGCTCCCGTATTCCTTGGCAAACCCCGTGTCCAGTAGGGGGACACAGAGGCCAGAGGAGCGAATTGCCAGTGCAGGTGGCGGCTCTCCCACCCCAGCCGTCACGCAGGAGCCAGCGCGGGAAGCTGGCTCACGGTAAAGGAAAGGCATCCTAGGAATCCAAACCAAAGCCCAAGCCAAGGTCTTTTTTCTAGGAAAATTCCTCTTTGTTGTCCACAGGGAGCCATCCTGCAGATAGTTTTACACCTTATAGAAAAGCAGTCCACCCGTCTTCCCCTGCTGCTCCCCCAGCGGGGCGGCAGTCCCATGTGTCCTGGCCCCAAGCGCCTGTCAGTCGTCTTCACCCTCTGATTCTTCTGCTGACTCGGGCGCACTCTCAGGCAAGTCCTCTCCCATTGGCTGAAAGCTTCCAGACTGTGCGTCCCACATGTATTTGATGGTGACCTTGAATTCAGCCATCTCATACCCAAAAAGCTTCTGCAAGAGATGTGTAAAGGGAACCAATGGTCAGGAGGAGCATGTGTGGCACGAAGTGGCCGTGGTCCCTTGTGCTACAGGCCACAGGATGCAGAAGGGGTCAGACTCACCAGCACGCGGGCCTGCTCTGGGGTCAGCACGTCGCCCTCCTTGCACACCTCGTAGTCAGACAGCAGGGTCACCACACCTACAGAGAAGGGGACCCCACACAGTGACTTCTGCACAGAGGCCTGTGCACAGCTCTCTGCCCGCTGCCCAGAGCCGGGAGGGGGCTGGCTGGCACCCCCGACCCCACTCCACCTTGCCCAACCCCAGCACACTCGTGCTAAACCAGCAAGCGTTCAGGAGGGTCTGTGGGGGGATGAAGCCTCCCTTGTGTCCTTTAGCTGAATTCTGGCTGCAAGTTACTGTCACTCTCGTCCCGGCCAAGAGGTGGTCACTCAGTCCCACTTTCACAGGAGAAAATGGAGGCCGGCAGAAATAACCTGCTCAGCCACAGAGCCAGAGGGGGGCTGTTGAGCTCACAAGCTTGCATTCCTGGCAGCTAAGTTGTGACCTTTCCGCTACAGGGACTAACCCGTACCTCTCTTGAGGGCAGTGGGCAGGCCCAGCTGCCTCAGCTGTGGCTCCATGGAGTGGGGGAACTGCTCCAGGGGCCCCGGGTCCAGGGTCACGGTGAAAGTTGCTTTGTTTCCAGCTCGAGCGAAGTCCATTTCTGTGTATTTTGTGAACCACCTTTGGGAAAAGATCAGTGGTAGGAGGGGAGGCTCCTGACTGGCCCCCCAGCCCCGCATGAAGTCAAGCCCCCTGGCCTCTTCTCCCCCCACCCCCACACCTCCCTGTCCATCTCTGCTGCTGACCAGCAGTCAGCCTGGAGCACGGTGCTGCAGAGAAGACCCAGGAGCAGTGTTCCAGGAACCAGTTTTGACTCAACGCCTCCATACTGTACAGAGTACCAGGATTATTCCTTCCCTGCTGCTCCTCAGTAACACTTACTCATTCACTTCCTCCTTGGTGCGGTTGGTGAAAAGGAGACCGACCTCACCCCTCAACTTCTTGCTGACCTACAGAACAAAAGAGGGTCAGCCCAGTCTCGTTAGACATCTGGCAAAATCTGGAGATGTTTTTGGTTGTCAGGAGCTGGTGGGGCAGGGGTGCTATTCTGAGTCCGGGGTTTAAAGGAGAACCGAGCTGTAAGTCAGGCCTTGCTCTCACTGATCCTGCCACTGGCCAGAAATTCACCTGATGCAGGTTGTCCTTGTACTCGTCAGCTGGGCTCCGACCCAAGGCCACCATCATCACTTTGTTTTTGCCAAAGAACATCCTACACAGAAAAAGAGAGGTCTGTGAAGGAAGCGCCCTGCCCACCCTCCCCCCGTTAGATGCAAACCAGCTCTGGTTCTGGGGAGCCTGAGCACAGGCCCAGACTGTTCCGCAGCAGGAGGTGTGGCCAGAGGCTCCTACTTCTTCCACACAGCCCTGCCTGCTCTGTCCACAGCCAAGGACCCCTCTCGTGATTTTCCTGCCTGAAGACCTCAACGTTCACAGTATTCTGACTACCAGCCCGTGGGTGTTACGTGACCCACTAAGCGCCCCAATCTGGAAACGTGGAAGAGGCACAGTCACCGGTCTGAGCCACACCAGGACTCACTCGTACCGTCAGAGACTCACCCAAGGGGCAGGTACCCGCCACATGGCTCTCAAGTCACTGTGTCATTTCAGAGGACACATCAACATTTTATTTTCTTAACGTTTATTTACTTTTGAGACAGAGAGAGACAGAGAATGAACAGGAGAGGGTCAGAGAGAGAGAGAGAGAGAGAGAGAGACACAGAATCTGAAACAGGCTCCAGGCTCTGAGCTGTCAGCACAGAGCCCGATGCGGGGCTCGAACTCACGAGCCGTGAGATCATAACCTGAGCCAAAGTCGGACGCTTAACCGACTGAGCTACCCAGGCGCCCCACACATCAACGTTTTAAAACTGATGGGACGTTCCTAAAAGGACCAGCCTCCAGGGATAAGGATGCCCCTTCTCCTGAGGGATCATTACTCAGGCATTCCCTGAGCAACTACCAAATCCTGCCCCTGAGAAGCTCAACACAAGGCCAGTTTTAACAGTTAAAAAGTGCCTCTGGGGGTTGTGGCACTTTCTCCTTAATAAGGTGGTATCTGCAGGGTCAATAACCGTCCCTTGCTCTGAGAGCACCCTGGCTGCTTCTCTACTTAGAAAGGCCCTCTTCCCGCCACCTGCTCACCGGCTGTGCTTCCAGGCGTTCCGGATGTCCTTCAGCTTGCTGTTCCTCATGTTGGCCACGGAGAAGATGAAAATGTACTTGTACGTGTCCACACATTTCCGAAGCTGCGGGACAATTCATGGGGTTCTGGAGTTCAAGGGGCAGCACGGGTTGGGCTTCAGATGGGAAAAAATCTGCTCTAGGTCCCCAACAACCGTGGAAGTTTAGAGCTGGAGGCTCTAATCTCGTCCTTTCCTCCTTACTTCCATTACTGAAGTCATGATCATGGACTACAGGGGCTCCCCTGAGGCAAAGCAGGCGTGATCTCAAAGCGCAGGGGAAGCTGGGCCATGGGTCAACATCCCACGGTCTTCCCAGGTTATCTGTGGCCATGAGTGGAATGGATCGCTTTGCTTTGCCCATTAACTGACAACCCAGAAACGCTCGGCCATACTTGGAAGGCTCCTGTGAAATGGAAATCTGTAACACCTTATTATTCACTAAGAAGAAGCGGCTCATCGGCTCTGTTCTGCCCACAGTGCTGGCTGCAGCCATGACATGGTCTCACGGAAAAGGAATCACTGTGCTGGAGGACAATCTACTGTCATCCAGCTTGCAGCCTTGGAGCAATGTAGACAGGGGGCTGGCTGGTACACTTACATCTAGTAACCCCAGAGCTTTTTTTTTTTTTTTTTTTGAGAGAGAGAGAGAGAGCGAGAGAGCGAGAGAGAGAGGCAGGCAGGGCTCACCCAAAGCCTTGAGCTCACCTGACCTGATGTGGGGCTCAAACTCACAAACTGTGATCATGAGCTGAGCCAAAGTCAGATGCTTAACGACTGAGCCACCCAGGTGCACCCCCACCTTTCAAAAGTAAGTTCTATGCCCGTCATGAGACTTGAACTCATGACCCTGAGATCAAGAGTCATATGCTCTACAGACTGAGCCAGCCAGGTGCCCTGTGATTGTACAGCTTTTTGACACTGGGCAGGCTACCAAATCTAAGTTTCTGTTACCTAGATGCATAACAGTGATCATTATTCATAGACACGTATGAATGAAGTGGAACACACGTGGAGTACTTAGTGGGGTGCCATGCACAGAGTAAGAGCTCTGTGAAAACCAGAAATCGTTACTACGGGGGTTTTTATTGGGTGCTGTTGCTGGAGGAAAAAGGGCTGAACCAGCACCTTGTGGTGGTTGTGATATGTGTGTGTGTGTGTTTTAAAAAACAGTATTTCCCTGACAACCCTATAGCCACCTTTATAAACCAAAATCTGAACCGATAAAAAGAATGAGCTCTTACCTCTTCTATCAGGTTCTGTTTCAGTTCTAAGCCTTTCTTGGCAGTTTTGGTTAAGGAAACTAATACAAGGAAGAAAAAGACAGATGATGAGACACATATCCAGAAGCCTTGCAGGCTCATTTCCTTCTCCCCTTTGGTAGCTCAGCTGGACCAAGCCAGCCTGAGGAAAGGCACCAGGGCTTTGTATTCCCAGGGTCCCCAGAATGCCAACTCTCTAGTGTTCCTGAGCCTGGAGATCCTTGACATACTTCCTGTTACTTAGACAAACCAGGTGTTCCCTCGCTCCTATTAGGCTAACCTAAAAAGCTGTACTGAGGTGTGGGGGCAGGGCTTGTTCCTGTTCTTGGACGACTTTCAGAGGGATACCTAGCTTGCCAGGGCCCTTCCTGATCCCCTCCCTCCGCTCCCCATGGTGTGTAGAGAAAATCTTAGGTGGCTTAAGCTGTGGACTGATGAATCTGGGGATTCTATCTTCTCTGCTACAACCTGTTCTGCAGTTTGGATGCGGCAATGTCTCTTTGGGGAGGGCAAGCACCTCTACCAAGAGCTGGGGCCCAATTTCCTCATATCCAGAGGGTTTGGCATTTGCCATCTCACCAGGGTTCCCTCTACCGAACCCAGTCATTCCACAAACACTTAACAAAGCATCAAATGCAAGGCCATGAGTGTCCCCAGTAAGGGGCTATTTCTTATTCAGTCTGCCTGGCACTCACAAGGCATATACCTGGAAAGGTAATCAATCATGCCAGTCAGGGTAAGGGCAGCACAGGAGGGCAAACACAACGCCACTGTCCATTTCCCACCAGGTTCACTGCTACAACAGTGGACCAAGCCAGCGTGACCCTCTCTTGGATTGCTGCTGGTCTCATTCCTTCCAGCCTTGCCCTCTAGCTTCACTTTCCCCAGTCTATTCTCAACAAGGAAATTAGGGTGATCTTTTAAAAGTTAAACCCTGTCATCCCTCTGCTCAAGCTCCCAGGTGGCTACCCATTTCACCTGGGTGTGAAAGCCAATTCCTTGCAAAGGCTTGTAAAGCCCTGCCTTCTTTGCCCACCTCCCTCCCCTTCTTTGCTTACTCTGCTCCAGCCACACAGCCCCTCTGCACTTTATCTTCCCTCTCCTTGGAATACCATTCTCCCGGGTAACTCTGTGGATTGCTCACTTCCTTTCTTTAGGTTTCTGCTCACTTGTCAGCTCATCAAAGACCTCTCTCTGGCTGCATTATATGAAATATCACTTCTTTATCTTTAGTCCACAAGACTCATTAGAATGTGACCATATAGGATTTTTGGTGTTTTGGGGGATAACATTTCCAGTGACTAAATGTTAAACTCATTGAGGACTCTAGGCCTTCTTGTTGTAACTGCTGTATCCTCCAATGCCTAGAGTACTGTAAGGGTTAAATTGTAGTGTAGGGCTAACTGTAGCTTGAGAAATAGCTTCGTGTTGACACTGTAGCTTGAAAAATAACAGCTTTGTTCTGACACTGAAGGTCAAGAGATAACAGCCTTGCTTTACTCTTGTAAATTATGCTTCATACTCTTGTAAATCAGGCTTCACCAACTAAGGAAACAAAAGTTCAAAGAAAAGAGCATCAGAGGCAAGGTCAAGGAGATCCACTGGTTGCAACTTAGCGGCAGAAAGTCTAAAATAATCACCTCATCCGGCAACTGTTTCTAACTCATCTGGGAACTGTTTCTAACTCGTCTGGGAACTGTTTCTCTGTTCTGTTCCCAGGTGATGATAAAACGATGCGATCGGCCATAAAAACTCTGTACCCTGGCTGTTCGAGGCCGCACTCTGATCAAGAGTGTTGGTCCCCATCGATCGGCCTTGCCTCTCATTGCAATAAACTTTGTTGTGACTGTCACTGGTGCCCGTAGCATTCTGTTTCAGGAGTCGTGTGGATGCAATAGTACTAGGCTCCCAAGTATATTTGTTCAGGGACTGTGCTAGAGAGTCTGTACGGGAGAGACACTACCACAATAAGAGTCAGAAATGGCCTTTTAAGACGTGCCTTATGAAATGTCAGCTGAGACAGACCCAGGCACATGAAGACCGAAGCATAAGCATGCCAGGCAGAGGCAACGGCAAGTGAAAAGGCCAGATTTGGGATTAAACCCTTCTTAAAAGAAAAGCGGCCAGGGTGGCGGGCGCGCGAAGAGCTAAGGAAGATGGGCTAGGGTGGAAAAGGTGGGCCAAGGCGAGATCGGGTGCTCAGAAGCTGTTTGGAAAGGCACTCAAGGCCCGGCAAGACAGTCTCCGTTCCCCTGACCCAAGCAGACTCCGGACCCCAGTCGCGAAGCCCTCTCGCAGCTCCCAGCTAGTCCGCGGAGCTCCTCATGGAGGCCCCGGCGTCCCACTCGGAGCTCCTCGCTTAGGCCCTGGCGTCCCACTCACGTCCCCCCCGCAGCTGGCAGCCAGCCGGCGGTGCTCCCCCGGATCCCAGGACCCCTCACTCACCTTTCTTGTCGCGCTTGGATTTGGGCATCGCGCTGCACGCACATGTGTCGGAAGGCGGTGCTGCCTGTTAGGACCCGGGTGGCGCGGGGGCCTCTGGGACGGCCCTCCGGGGCTGCCCTCGCGCGTGCCTGACCCAATCTGCGCCACAGCCCGCCTCTTTCCACCCAGACTTCTCTAGGGCGACTTTAAGCGCACCCGGAGGCCTCCAAATCCCGAGGGCCCCAGCGAGGGCTGCGCGTGCGCTCCCAACTCTATGGTCCACGGAGGCGGAGCCTTCGGCCCGGTGCATGCCGGGCCGGCGGCGGCCCGGGCTCCTATCATGGCGGCGGCGGTAGGGGCGACTCTTTGGCCCTGGCTCTGGGCCGTCCTGCTTGTCCTTTCGGACGCGGTCTACGAAGACCAAGTGGGCAAGTTTGATTGGTGCGTGCGTGTGGGGCCTGTTCGGGAAATATGTGGCTATTTTCTCAGTACCTATGTGCTTGCTAAAGGGAGGGCCGTTACAGGCAGCAGGATCGGCTGCATAACTTGCGGGGCTCAGTGCAAAATGAAAATGTGGGACCCCGCGTAGAAAAATGAAGAGTTTTGAGATGGCCAGAGCAGAGCACTAAACCAAGCGTTAGGGGCACTTCTAAGCCAATCCCTGGGTGACAGGTCGCGAGCCCGTGAAGCCGGCCCTGACATTCAGGCATGCTTGGGTTTGTGGTCAGAGGTCACTGCTCCATCCTCCCCCGTCAGGCCCTGTTTTTGTGACTCAGGTTTCTGATCTACTGGGTGTCGGGGGTCGACAGCCCCTCAGTGAGCTCTCGTTCTTCCGCGAATTGGCGTCTCTTGGGTATGTGAACAGAGGCTTGGGTCAAGACAGGTCCTAAACCGAGTGCCCTTTCTGCTCCCTTCCAGGCAACTTCGACCCTGGGCTCAGAATAAGACCCGGCAAGCCTCACATCAGCCGGGAGGTGCCATTAACTCATTCATTCACTCACTTACTCACTCCCGCCCCCTTCCTTAAGGTCCTGGAATTGGTTTGCTTTTATTTGAAACTAAATTTTGCCATTTAAGGGTTGTGCGATTTTGGGAAAGCGACTTAACCGCGCTATGCCAAGGTTTATCTGTAAAATGGGTTTACTAGTAGTCCATTGTTACCTGCAGTAGTTGTAAGGATGAGTGAGATCATTCCTTTAAATTAGTACAATGCCTGGCTCATTGAATGCAATTAGTAAATGTTACCCGTTATTATTACTGTTCGGGGAACAGTTTATTCTTCAGAGCCCAGCTTGGATACCTCCTCTTCTGTGCAGTCTTTTCTGTATCAGACACATTGATTCATGTATTTGTTGAGTGCTTGCAATGGGCCAACAGGTGTTCTAGGTGCTGTGGATACAGAGTTAGGAAGGAGCTCAGTCTGGTGGGGCAGATGTATCTGTATGTGACATAAGACAGTGTGACAAAGGCAACTCGAGTCCCACTAAAAAGTTTTTTTTTTTTTTAAATTCTTTTTTATTTATTTTTCAGAGCAGGAGAGAGGCAGAGTACGAGTAGGGGAGGGGTGGAGAGAGGGGGAAACACAGAATCCGAAGCAGGCTCCAGGCTCTGAGCTGTCGGCACAGAGCCCGATTCGGGGCTGAAACTTGTGAACTGTGAGATCATGAGCTGAAGTCAGAGGCTCAGCCGACTGAGCCACCCAGGTGCCCCTTGAGTCACATTTTTAATGATATGTGGAAATCCTTACAATGTAATATGTGAATATTACATGCATACGGCGTATTCATATATATGTGCTTGCGATATTCCAACTTACCAAATACTAGGTATATGTAATTTACAAATAGAAGAATAAACAGGGGCGCCTGGGTGGCTCAGTCGGTTGGGCGGTGGACTTCGGCTCAGGTCATGATCTCGCGGTCTGTGAGTTCGAGCCCTGCGTCGGGCTCTGTGCTGACAGCTCAGAGCCTGGAGCCTGTTTTGGATTCTGTGTCTCCCTCTCTCTGACCCTCCCCCATTCATGCTCTGTCTCTCTCTGTCTCAAAAATAAATAAACGTTAAAAAAAAATTAAAAAAAAAAAAAGAATAAACAGAAGGAAATACCCTAAAACACCAAAAAGTTTATAGTGGTGGTATTTTAAGCATTTTAAGATTAAAAAATACTTTTACATAGTTTTAGTATTTTCTACAATGAGCAGGCATTACTTTTGCAGTTCAAATAAAAGATAGCAATATATTTTTTTAAGTTTATTTATTTGTTTCGAGAGAGTGTGAGAGAGAACAAGAGCTAGAGTGTGAGTGAGCAATCGGGGAAGGAGCAGAGAGATAGGGGGAGAGAGAGAGAGAGAGAGAATTGCAAGCTTATCCGTGCTGTCAGTTCAGAGCCCGCTGTGGACTCAAACCCACGAACCGTGAGATCATGATCTGTGCCAAAACCAAGAATCAGACGCTTAACTGACTGAGCCACCTGGCACCCCAAAAGATAGCAATATTTAAAAATTTTTTTTTTTCAACGTTTTATTTATTTTTGGGACAGAGAGAGACAGAGCATGAACGGGGGAGGGGCAGAGAGAGAGGGAGACACAGAATCGGAAACAGGCTCCAGGCTCTGAGCCATCAGCCCAGAGCCTGACGCGGGGCTCGAACTCACGGACCGCGAGATCGTGACCTGGCTGAAGTCGGACGCTTAACCGACTGCGCCACCCAGGCGCCCCAAAAGATAGCAATATTTTAAAAGAGAGCTAGGGTATTAGAATCAGAAGTTCTTAGTTTTGTGTTCTAGATCTGACAGTAACTAGTTGACCTCAATAGACATTAATTTACTTATGTGTAAAATGAGAGTAGTCATTTATTACTTGTAAAATCAAACTAGTAACGTTTATCCTATGTACTTCATAGAGCATTTAATAGATATAGCAAGAATTAGGTATGTGAAAATACCAGTAGAAACTGTCAAATGGCACATAGGTCTGTCTATCTGCTCAGTTTCTTTAAAAAAGAAGATGAAACAACAACGACAACAAAAAACAACCAGACCAAACCACACCACCAGAGAAATTTAGTGTAAATGCCATGTGTGTTTAGTTTGCCAGAGATGAGAGTATTTCTTGCCTAACAGCCATGTGTGGGCACCTGTGTACTTGGTAGTGAGCCATGCAGAGTTAATTATATTCCCTTTATGCTAGAGAACGGTGTTCAAAGTTATGGGATCTATTCCAAGGGAAGTCTGAGTAATGAGTCAAATGGATCCTAAGCATGGAGTGGGCTCGAAAAGGCTGTAGAGAACAGAAGCCTGACCCCATCTATGGAGTTTGGTTGGAGAATCTGCATGATTTTTTTTTTTTTTCCTCCAGAGCTCAGTGAAAATAGAAGGGCAAGTTGGATTGTGTGCTTGTGAACAACAGGCTTTGTGTCTGTTTCCTTGTGTGTAATAGGAGCATCTAGTCCCTCTATTAACGAAGACCGAGAGGACTAATGTTTATTCCAGGGGGGTTTTGGTCAGATGTGTCACTTGAGACAAACGTGTGCACTTAAAAGGAAGACTGGCACTTCTTATCTACCAGGGTGTATTCTTTCTCCTTGTTCTGTTTGCTTCTGACTACACTGCATAGAAATCTTGCTTTTGGTCGGATCTCCTTAACAGACATTTCTCCTGTGTCCTAAGATAAGGACCTAAGATGGTGACAACCTCACGTATTGGCACAGTTGTCTTTTCCCAAAATATTTTGTACAGTGATGATTTTGACCCCTCTCACTGCCCTGTACTCTCTTCCTCAGGAGACAGCAGTATGTTGGGAAGCTCAAGTTTGCCTCCTTGGAATTTTCCCCTGGATCCAAGAAGTTGGTTGTGGCCACAGAAAAGAATGTGATTGCAGCATTAAATTCTCGGACGGGGGAGATCTGTGAGTGACCTGTGTAGGCCATTAGCTTGGGATGGGATGGCTGACCATAGTGAATCCAGAATGGCCTATGGCTTAGGTAGTCTTCCTGGCTGCAACTCAAGTTAGGGACACGTTGGCCAAAAGATGCATCTCTTACTGCGAGTAAGAGAACTCCTGCGAGTTCTTAAGATACTGCTTCAAAAAACCCGTTCTTTTATTCTGCAGTAAAGGTTTGGGTGCCACTCCAATTCCTTATGCTGCTTTCATGGATGTTTTTAGGCACTAAGATTGTGGACATGTAATTTACGATCACTACTTTTCTTGTGGATCACAGAGATTTTGTCTTGTCAATCGTATGTTTCGGGTGGCAGGGGGTATGGGAAGTGAAGAGACTTCAGACTGGGATAAGAGTCGCTCCTCTCAACCCTTCCTCCCCTCCTTACCTAGTGAGTGGGAGGAGACCATTGCCAGTTAGCTGTAATCCTTCTCTCCTTTGAAAAAAAATTGGATACTGCTACGCAAAGAGCTCTTCAGTTCTCTCCTACCTGTCTCCTTGGATGCCTCTCTTTTATAGTTTATGGTAATGTCTGACTCTCATATTTCTCAGTGTGGCGCCATGTTGACAAGGGCACAGCAGAAGGGGCTGTGGATGCCATGCTGCTCTGTGGACAGGGTAAGCAGAGTCCTGCTTTGTCTCTCTCGTGGTGTTGGCCCCATCTCCCCATTCCTTGGTTCCTTCCTTTGTGCAGGGTTGGCTAAGAAAGGAGAAGGGGTGTTTTCAAAAGGAAAGGACAGGTATTGCAAGTAACTTCCATTTGCGTCCATACATCAGAGGTGCGGCCATCGCGCACAGAGTGTCGGAGGAGGCTACAGAGGGCCAGTTGGGGAGATGACTTCACCGTGGTCTTTTCTCTTCCAGATGCAATCACTGTGTCCAATGGAGGCCGGATCATGCGTTCCTGGGAGACTAACATTGGGGGCCTGAATTGGGAGATTACCTTGGACAGTGGCAGGTAGAGGGCAAAGAAGCTGTATTTCACCTAGGCTTGGCGTGAGGCTTTGCTGGAACACAGGTCTGCATGGACAGCAATTCCGGGTCTTTTGGCTTTTTTCCTCACGGACCACCGAAGAGCCAAAGAACATCAAACACCCAGTGTCTTGATGAGTTGAGGTCATGGAACATGTGGTTACTCTGCCAGTGTTTATTGAACCCCCATAGGCTCAGATTTCTGTGCTAGGTGCAGAGTGTATCCTTGCCCTCGAATGGTGGTCCTCATCTTACCGTGACTTGAGAACTCTGTAATGTCCTAGGTATAGGAATGTCATGTAAACCTGCCAGTGTTTTAATTTTACGTTGCAAGAGCAGCTTGGGCTACTGTTACACCTTTGCTGGGGTTGTTTCCGTTACAGGGTCATTTGCAGTAGCCTATACCTCTTCTGATAGTAATGTATTTGGCAAACACTTGGCAAGCCCTCCAGACAGTGGGAACACACGTGTGAATGTGAGATCAAGAAACACACTGTCAGCTGGGGGAGGCAAGCACGTAGCCTTCAGTGGCAGTATGGTGTGAAGGTTGCCACGGTAGAGGGATCACCTGCTTGCTGTGCAGTCCTGGGGGCGGGGTGGGGGGAGCAACCCTTAGGAGGTTCCTGGGGTCTCAGGGGAGCAGAACAGCCGAGTGGTTGGAAATGCAGCCCCTCAAGTCAGCCAAGCACAGGCAGTGCCAGTATTAGGATTCTGATGCGTTTGGCTCCAAGGCTTGTTTTCTCACCTACCAAGCTGCAGTGGTAGTGTTCCAGATCATCTCCTCTAGCCCGAGGCCCCGGAGGTGCCAGGCCGTGCTCACCCCTGTACCTGTGCTCAGTTTCCAGGCGCTTGGGCTGGTAGGCCTGCAGGCATCAGTGAGGTACATCGCGGTCCTGAAGAAGACCACTCTTGCCCTGCATCATCTCTCCAGTGGGCACCTAAAGTGGGTGGAACATCTCCCAGAAAGGTAAGGCCACCTTCCCACCCGGTGATGACTGCCTCGCCGTGCTCTCCACAAGCCCCTGTGTCTCCTTGAGGGTTGAAGCGTTTGTTCTGGCTCAGGCTCACCTTATATTGGTATCACATGGATGGTGTTGGGCTCACTAGATGTGGGCCTGCGCTCAAAGGCCTTGCTACCTCTGGCGTTTCCTTTGCAGTGAGGAGAAAATTCTCAAACTGGGCACTAGAGGCAGTCCGGCAAAGGGAGTGGCTCACTTGCTCCTGGTTATAACACTCTGGGCTTTTTGACTTCTGGTTCAAGTCAGACTAAGCCTTTCTCTCTCTCTCTCTTTCTTTTTTTTTTTTTAATTTTTTTTTTAATGTTTATTTATTTTTGACAGAGAGAGACAGCATGAGCGGGGGAGGGGCAGAGAGAGAGGAAAACACAGAATCCCAAGCGGGCTCCAGGCTCTGAGCTGTCAGCACAGAGCCCAACGCGGGGCTTGAACCCACAGACCGCGAGATCATGACCCAAGCCGAAGTCGGATGCTCAACCGAATGAGCCACCCAGGCGCCCCTCTTTCTTTCTTTTTTAATGTTTACTTATTTTTGAGAGAGAGCGTGATCAGGAGAGGGGCAGAGAGAGAGAGACTGAGAATCCCAAGCAGGCTCCATGTTGTCAGTACAGAGCCCGACACGGGGCTTGAACCCATGAACTGTGAGATCGTGACCTGAACTGAAATCAAGAGTCAGTCTCCTAATCAGCTGAGCCACCCAAGTACGTCTTCAGTTGGACTCAGCCTTTCATTCATGTTATGAATCAGAACAACTGAAGAAGAGGCCAGGGTAGGAGCTGGGTGAGGTTTGAGATGGTTTCCAGAGGTCCTAGATGTGGAAAGCTGGGAGGGATTAGGAGGCAGGGAGGAAAGGAAAAGATTGGCTTAGACCTGTGGCCATTTTCAGAGTGTAAAACTCAAGTTCCTATGTGGCCAAGTGCATGGCATCCTGGAGCAAAGGAGGCCCAATGGGGCTTGCCGGCAGCTGCAGTGTGCCTGGCTGGCCTCCAGGGGGCAGCCTTACCCAGCAGATTGGCGCCCTATAGGAATGCCTGGGGATGCCATTCCTACTTTTTAAGAAGAGCTAGAAATCTGATTTTTACATGTAAAGTCTCAGTTCCTTTTTTTTTTTTTTTTTATGGTTTATTCCTGTTTGAGAGAGACAGAGTGCAAACGGGGGAGGGGCAGAGAGAGAGGGAGATACAGAGTCCGAAGCAGGCTCTAGGCTCTGAGCTGTCAGCACGGAACCCCATGTGGGGCTCGAACTTGGAATGGCAAGATTGTGACCTGAACCGAAGTCAGACACTTAACTGACTGAGCCACCCAGGCGCCCCTGTAAAGTCTCAGTTCTAAATATTGACGACTATTTAAAAAACAAACAAACAAACAAAACAAAACTGTGAGCCAAACAAAACCTACTTGGGGACTGCTAGTTTGTGACTTCTGGCTAAGGACTTGACTGATTTTATTTTATTTTATTTTATTTTATTTTTTAAGAATGTTTATTTTTGAGAGAGAGAGATACAGAGTGTGAGTGGGGAAGGGGCAGAAAGAGAGGGAGACACAGAATCCGAAGCAGGCTCCGGGCCCTGAGCTGTCAGCACGGAGCCCATTGCGGGGCTCGAACTCACAAACCAGGTCGGGCAAGTCCAAGTCGGGCACTTAACCAACTGAGCCACCCAGGTGCCCCAGGACCTGACTGATTTTAGAGGACCCCTGAGATGGGCCTGTCCCACAGCTGAAGCTGTTGCTCCTTGCCTTTTTTCTTCTGTCTCTTAGTGACAGCATCCATTACCAGATGATGTATTCCTACGGTTCTGGGGTGGTGTGGGCCCTCGGAGTTGTTCCCTTCAGCCACGTGAACATTGTCAAGTTTAACGTGGAAGATGGAGAGATTGTTCAGCAGGTATGGTCAAGGCATCGGCTTGAAGATCCTTGTGGATTGTGGAGGGGAATAGATGGAGCCCTTCTTTGCATCCAGGACCAGAGAACTTGGCCGGGAAGATGCAGAAGCCATTTGTGGTCCCTGATTCTGGTCACTTGGGACTCTTTTCTTCTCATCCAGTGTTTGTTTAAAGCCCTCACATTTGTACACGGTGCTCTACTGGGGTGGCTGAAAATTACAGAGGTTGCTTTCATTGCCTGTGAGTTTCTTAGAAGATGATACCGTGAGATAGCGAGGAAACCACATTTGATAAATATAGTGGAGAAATGCTTACCTGAAGTATCAGGTCTTAAAGACGACTGGGTATGTTTTTCCAGTGACCAGAAACAAAATCCTGATTTTCTCCAACTTTGGAGCTCTTGAGAGGTTGGGAGGGATGGGAAGAAGTCCTTTAGAGCCAGCCATGAAGAACCTTTGAGCTTAGCCCCCCGTGAGATTGGTGGTGACATTGCTGATGAGCCGAGAGGGAAATGTAAAAATTCTCACGAACCTCTCTCACTAGGCTATCTTTCCTGTAGGTCAGGGTTTCAACCCCCTGGCTTCAGAGTCTCACCGGAGCCTGTGGTGTGGTGGATGAGGCTGTGCTGGTGTGTCCTGATCCGAGCTCACGGTCCCTCCAGACCTTGGCCCTGGAGACAGAGTGGGAGTTGAGACAGATCCCACTGCAGGTGAGAGGTAGTGCTGCGGCCCTCTGGCCCAAGGCCTTGGCTTTGCCGCTTAGGAAAGTCTTTCTCCTGGTGATGCTGCTTCCTTCCTGAGCCTTGGCAGTTGCTGGGAAAAGGTCAGGCTTCTGGCTGACCTGGCGTGAGGGGAAATGGGCCACTCTTCTCTTTGGGGAACCTGAATGGGAGCTTCCGGAGCCACATGCCATGGCCTAGTTACTTTCACTGGCAAAGTGGGGCAGGGGAAGCAGGCCTGGGATGGATCAGTGGATCAGTGACTTGCCTGCATTTAGCCCTAATCCTCTTTCTTCTTGCCCTTCAGTCTCTTGACTTGGAATTTGCAAGTGGGTTCCAGCCCCGGGTCCTGCCCACGCAGCCCAACCCGGTGGATCCTTCTCGGGCCCAGTTCTTCCTGCAGTTGTCCCCGAGTCACTATGCTCTGCTGCACTATCGTCACGGGGTCCTGAGTCTGCTCAAGAACTTCCCACAGGTAACCGCAGGCGGCATAGGATTCAGGCGAATCTAGCCAAGTCATGAAGCTAGAAAACCCTGCCTCTGAATCTGTAGATGTTCCCTCCGGGTCCAGACATCTCTGTGTGTGCTTTGAGAGGGGTTAGCCTTAGAGCAGAAATGGAACACTCTTTTTCTGAGAGTCACAAAGAATGTTTAGAGTAAAACTAGGGCCTTCCTCTGAGTCTGCAGCAGGGTGGGGATGTTAATTTGAGCTTCCGTGTAGGTACTAATAACAGCATGAGACTTATGACTGGCCTGTGCCTGTGTTGGAGGTACAGGGAAACGCTTATGTGCAGCTATGGACGCACCTGGAGCCTTCATCTGTTCTCATGTGCCCTGGCTGCTGTGCTCCAAAGTCAGGAGCACTTTTAGCCTCAAGGCCTAGGGGACCTCCCTGTAGAGGTGCTCCTCTGTAAGGCCACTGGCTGGTACGGGCCCCATTTAGGAAGTGGCACTTTGCTTTATTCCCAGGCTGCCCTAGTGAGCTTTGCCACCACTGGGGAGAAGACGGTGGCTGCGGTCGTGACCTGTCGGAGTGAAGTGGTGAGTATTGAGAGTAGCATCTCCTCGTATCTACCAGGAACCCTGAGAGCCAAAAGTCGGGGCGGTTGGAATGCAGGGGGCAGGAAGCCGTTGAGAAATAAGTTCTCGCTGGTTCTACAGAACTTTCTGCATACCCCCTTGTCCCCGGGAATGAACCCTAATATTACAACCTCACTTTTCCCCTGGGGCTGCTAAGGGCTGCACGGGCTCTCTGGGCAGGAGTCAGGAGTGAGGTTTGTCTTCTCCAGGGGCTGAGACGACACAGAAGTGAGAGCTTCATTTTGGTGACTGGGGAATGACCCTTTGGCTAAATTTTCTCCTTCTGTCCTTCTCTTTTCCCCCGCAGAAACCTAGCAGTTCTGAAGATGGGTCACTGGGGAGTTTTTCGGAGAAGTCTAGTCCTCAGGTACAGTGTGGCATTGAGTACCAGCATTGGTCATCTGGCATCGTGCCAGACCTAGAGACAGGGGCGGCCCTCCAGGGAAGCTGGGAGCAGCTGAGGCTTGGAGCGGGTCTCCCGGAGCCCTCAGCCTCACGTGGGGTTTGCCACGTTCTGTAAATGAAATCCGGTTTCTCTGGATCCTCTTTAGTTGGGAATTTGGAAAGAGAGACCCTAGAATCTGTTCTTAAGCACCTTTTCCTCTGGCGCTCAATTTCCCCGTCTCTTCTGGGGTCCTGGCTGGTATTGCCAAGTGGTAGTCTGTGCATCTGCATCGGGGCAGAGTGTGGGACCCTGGTTGGCACGCTTGTTGCTGCGTCCCCCGTCCCCCAAGCTCTTCTGGAGAGCTCTGTGGTCCTACCTCTGGGAGGTCTGCTGCGCCGCACCGACTTCCTTCTGAAACAAGTACGGCAGTCGTAGTTCTGTTTGTTTACTCAGGTACCTCACTTCCGTCTCAGGATTAAGCTTTCTTTTTTCCTTTTGTTTTCCTTTGCGTGTATTTCCTCTTTTGGCCTGGTCCCCCTCTAGGGTGGTTCACCCCAATTCTTGGACGTCCTCTGTGGGGCTTTGCTTTGGGGGATCTCTCGAGTTACCCCGTGCTGTCTGTACCCGCAGGACTCACTGGCGTGCTTCAACCAGACCTACACCGTTAATCTCTACTTAGTGGAAACGGGTCGGCGGCTGCTGGACACCACCATCACCTTCAGCCTGGAACAGAATGGCACTCGGCCAGAGCGGGTGAGTCGGGGCCTTGGTCTTGAGGCTCTGTACTGCGAGCCTCTCACCGTGAGCCTCGCTTCCTCAGGGCCAGCTCGCAGCCTGGGGCGCTGGATTAGGGCTCTCCGATCACGGGTTCTAGTTCTTCCTGAGCAGCTGACCTGTCGCAAGTCCCCGTGAGTCACAGCAGAGGCGGGTATCATTTATGCCAAGCGGTGAGCGTGCCAGGCGCTGTGCTGAGCTTTTCATAAACGCACTAATCAACTGGACCCCGCCTGTCACCAGCCTTGTGAAGTGGCTATACTACCCTCATTTTACCAGTGAAACTGGGCCTGGTGAGATTCAGGATGCCACCCAGAGTCACGGAGCTGGTAAGGGGTCCCCGGTGCCACAGCCTGCGCTTCCGGCTGTCGCCCCGCATTGCCACTCTGCGCGTTCAGGGTGTTCTTTAGCCTGTCTGGGGCCGTGGCTTCTTCGTTTCCAAAATGGAACGTCTGATCTGAGCCTTCTGCTCGCTCTGCGGGGGATCGGAGCATGAGGAATGACGCGGCGCCCGGGAAGCGCGCAGGTTCCTCCTTGGGGAGGTCCGAGCTGCAGCCTAGCACCCCTGCGCCAGCTCCGACGAGTTCACGTTATCTCGCGGGGGGTCTGAGCAGTAGCCGTGTTGTTTACACAGCGAATAACACCATGAGCCGGGCCCCTAGCCACTCCCTATGCCTCGGCCTTTGGGGTCTGGTGCTCAGAGGCGTGTGGATGCTCGCTGACTGCGTGCTTCTCACTCTGCCCACAGCTCTACATCCAGGTGTTCTTGAAGAAGGATGACTCCGTGGGCTACCGGGCCCTGGTGCAGACGGAGGACCACCTGGTGCTGTTTCTGCAGCAGCTGGGTGAGCAGACCTCCTTCGGCCCTCTTCTTTTTTCTTCAGGCCTGCCCAGATTTCTAGTCAGGCTCTATTTTGGGGTCTGTGGACCGGCTGCTGGCAAAGATTCCAGCGGAGTGTAGCCTGAATGTTTTTTAGAGCCATATGTCACCTGCTTTTGAGTAATCCCTTAGCATTCTGGGGGGGGGTATGGAACTCCCCTTACTTGAGCTGCTGAATCCCCCCCTCCCCCACTGCTTCTCTGTCTCCCACAGGAGCTGCTGGAATCCCTGAGCCACGGAGAAGAGTGCGTTCAGGCGATGGGGGAGGCGGGCTTGGCTTTTGTAACCGGGGTTTCTGTAGCAGGGAAGGTGGTGCTGTGGGGCCGGGAGGAGTCGCTGGCGGAGGTGGTGTGCCTGGAGACGGTGGATCTGCCCCTGACTGGCGCGCAGGCTGAGCTGGAAGGCGAATTTGGCAAGAAGGCGGGTAGGCACGGAGGCCGGGACAGCAGGGCTGCTGGAGGGGCCGCCCCGGGAACGGGTTTGGTAGTTAGACCACAAGAGACGCTGGCTCGTGGCCTCCCCGGCTTCCTGGGCACAGTCGTTTTGCCAGTCTGTGTGGACCTAGCTCTGTGACCAGTTTCCGGAGCATCTGTGGCCATGGGATTTAGGCAACCGTTCTTTCTGAAGGAGTCTCTTGTGCATCCCTCTGTGGCGAGACCCTGAGGGAAAGGAATCTTGACTCAGTAGAATGATAGCTACCGTTGCCTCGGTACCTCGGTTCTCCAGGCACTGTGTCGGGCATCCCTAAACCCCAGCCACATCTTTCTGGAGAGGTGGGACTGGGCGGGTGCGGTTGTCGTGGTGACTGGCGGTGACCTCTGACGCCGGCCAGTCCCAAGCCGCAGGCTGGACTTGGTTCACTCCCCTCTGGTCAGTCCTGCCTCCCGCCTCTCCCTCCCTCTCCTTCACCTCGCTCCGCAGCTGGTGTTTCCTCGGCCTCCTCTGGGCCGGGCACCCCGGTAGGCATTGTGGATTTTCTTGAGCTGAGGATTAATTTGACTTTACTATTCATTTCTGCTGCCCGGATCCAGCAATTCAAGGTAAAATCTGCTTCCTGCTGCCCTGTTGCTCATTGCCTGCTCGCGTGGCTAGCTTTTGGTTAGTTCTTTGTTTGTCCTGGCCGGCATCGATGAGGTGCCTACCGTGTGTGCATGGACCGCTGGGGCTGTGACTTGTCCCGTTGGCTCTCCTCTTCCTTGAGCTGAGGTTGCTGCAAAGTAGGATATGCAAAGGCACTACTTTTCAGTGAACGCTCGCCGTGGACCCCGCATGGTGTGAAGTCCTGTGTGTATATCCTGTGGTCTGATCTTCCCAATAGCCCAGCAGACGACAGGTGGTTTTACAGATGAGGAACCAGAGGTCAGAGGTTATGTACAGGGGTCACCCAGCTAGTAAGTAGCAGAGCTGGGATTTTAATTCAGGCGACACCAGAGACCGTGCTCTTTATTCACACTGGCTGGCTCCGATGGCCACGTTGACCCTCCGGAGGAGACTCGAGGGTGGCATCCTGAGTCACGGGGTGGGGTGGAGTGAGTGATAGCTCTGGGGGTCAGTCATCACTTGGTCTGTCGGGAATAGGTTAAATAGCTGATGGGGTGGGAATGAAGCAGTGGGTAATGGGAGTACCTGTCCACAGTGCACCTGCCTCTACGTCCTGCACCCCGATACTCACCCCTCTTGTGGCTTTGTCGCGGCACCCAGAAGCTTCCCTCTGGCCATTCTGGATGCGGGCCGTGGCGGAGACATGCCAGCATGGCTACAGCCTGCGTGGCTGACCCCTGACCTCCTAGTTAGTCTCCTCTCCCAAGATTCCAGGAGGTGGAGTACTGTGAGCCAGGAAAGCAGGTTTTGGAAGTCCCTGCCTGGCTGTACCTGAGCGTGAGATGGGCAGCTTCAGACAAAGGACTGCCCGTTGGACTTGCAGCCTGGCGTGTGGATGACTTGAATGCCCCACAGGAGCGGGAGAGACCCCTCGCTAGGAGAAGCCCCTTGCTGGCAACTCCTAGTCCGATGAGGAGGGAGCCTCAGTTGCGTTACCTTTTCCTTGACACCAGACGGCTTGCTGGGAATGTTCCTGAAACGCCTCTCGTCGCAGCTCATCCTGCTGCAGGCATGGACCTCCCACCTCTGGAAGATGTTCTACGACGCTCGGAAGCCCCGAAGCCAGATTAAGAATGAGGTCAACATTGACACCCTAGCCAGAGACGAATTTAACCTCCAGAAGATGATGGTGATGGTGACGGCCTCAGGCAAGGTGAGGGCGTTTGAAGCCCCGGGTACCCAAACCTTCTGAGGCTCCGCGAGTGGGAAGCAAAAAACCTCTGGTAGGGGATAGCACCAGTTCCAGTCTCCAAGGATAGGATCGGTTCTTCGGCTTGTCTCTCTAGTAGCGAGCCAGTTATTTGTTTATCTTGCAGCTTTTTGGCATTGAGAGCAGCTCTGGCACCATCCTGTGGAAACAGTATCTCCCCAACGTCAAGCCAGACTCCTCCTTTAAACTGATGGTCCAGAGAACTACCGCCCATTTCCCCCACCCCCCGCAGTGCACCCTTCTGGTAAAGGACAAGGTGAGGCTGTCCTCCTCGGATTTGAGCCAAAGTAGGTGTAGCTTTTTGGTGTTTTGCAAGCCGAATTTCTCCGGGGCCTTTGGCATGCTGGGATAGCTAGGGATGGGTGTTCAGGGGTTAGGCAGCTGTTTGCCTGAGTGGTGGGAGCATCCTGGACCGATGGGGGGGCGGTTGGCTCTGGAGGAGCTGTGACGTCACCAGACCTGGAACGAGCCAGCTCTCCTCGTTCCCAGAGACACAGGCCACCGGTTTCTTTTTAGACGAGGGAGAGCAGGACACAAGCTGTTTATCTCTGCCTCCCAGAATTAGCTGGATTTTTGTGGATTCACTCTATGTCCTTGGAAAGGCGGTTTGGTAGACACTGCCAAATCGGTCGGTGCCGACCGTTTTGTTTGTTCCTCAGCATGTCCGGTGCTTGGTTAGCTTTGCAGCCACAGGCAGTTTACCTGTTTCCCTTCTGACACGCTAGCCTCAAGGACCATTCCCACTGAGGCAGGACGTGATTTTGCACAAAGAGGGAATCCACCCAGAGGGCACTGGGGAGGCTGTCACAGCTGAGCCGAGGTCCTAGCTCTCCAGATGTACCCTTAGCGTTTGCCTTCTTTTCCGGTTGGCGGAGTCTGACTGTTTGCCTGACCATTTCAGGAGACGGGAATGAGCTCGCTGTATGTCTTCAATCCCATTTTCGGGAAGTGGAGTCAGGTGGCCCCCCCGGTGCTGAAGCGCCCCATCTTGCAGTCTTTGCTTCTCCCCATCATGGATCAAGACTACGCCAAGGTGCTGCTGTTGATCGATGATGAGTACAAGGTGGGAGACTTCCGAGTGGCCGGAGGGCATCCAGGAGGGTCAGATGTGGGGGGAGGTGTGTGGTCGGAGCTGGTCAAAGCAGCCAGCACGTGTGTGGGCTTGAGGGGCGTCTCTGAGCCACCCGATGGCTCTTCCTGCACCTGAGAAAACTTGGGCTCTTAGCAAAAGTAGACTTACGCCCCACGTCGGGTCAGTGGACTTCAACTCTTTTAAGATTTGCTATTTTATTCTTAAGGCTGTTTTTGATGGTGAACAGTAATGAGTCTTGAGAAACTGTATGGAGAGTCCTTTTCCTTTAATACCTTCCTTGGGCTATCTGGGGTTTTCAAGGTCACGGCGTTCCCAGCCACTCGGAATGTCTTGCGACAGCTCCATGAGCTCGCCCCTTCCATCTTCTTCTATTTGGTGGATGCAGAACAGGGACGGCTATGTGGATATCGACTTCGAAAGGTAGGGAAGGCGCCTCGTGGCAGGACCTTTTGGGGAGGAGTAAGGGTGTCCCTCGGATGTTCCACTAAGAAGTGGATTATAGCATGCATTCTGTTGTAGACGTATCAGCATAATCCCGATGTCTGATTCATGGTCATTTTCATACTGAGCGACTGCTATGTGGCAGACGAGGGTCTAGGTGCTGTGGAAAGAGGGGTGTCCGATACATGAAGTCTGCCCTCGTGGAGGTTTTTTTTTAATTTTTTTTTTTTTTAATTTTTTTTTCAATGTTTTTTTTATTTATTTTTGGGACAGAGAGAGACAGAGCATGAACGGGGGAGGGGCAGAGAGAGAGGGAGACACAGAATCGGAAACAGGCTCCAGGCTCTGAGCCATCAGCCCAGAGCCCGACGCGGGGCTCGAACCCATGGACCGCGAGATCGTGACCTGGCTGAAGTCGGACACTTAACCGACTGCGCCACCCAGGCGCCCCTAATTTTTAAGTTTATTTTGAGAGAGAGAGAGAGAAAGTGGGGGAGGGGCAGAGAGAATCCCAGGCAGGCTCTGGGACGTGAACTCCTGTACCACAAGATCATGACCTGGGCCAAAGTCGGACGCTTAACCGACTGAGCCACCCAAGTGCTCCTCCCCTGGGGAGTTTTTATTCCATGTTCTTTTTCTATAGCAGAGAGAAGGGATGTTGTCCATCCTTGAGCGGGTGGGAGGTGGGAACCCGGGTTGAGTAATGAGTCGTACTTTCTGTACGAGGATGATGTTATTGACCCGCTCCTGATGGAATGTGTGCTTTGAGTTTTATTTTTAGATATGAGATTGATTTGTTCTAATGCTGACATACTTGAGCCCAGCACTAGCAAACAGTGTAGACACTGGCTCTGGGGTCCAGCTCTGAGGTTCACAAGGGGCTGACTTTGGCCTCGTTAGTAGGGCTGTGGACAGAAGGGATTTGTGGACTCACCAGAGGCCCTCCATCCTGTCCTGCAGGGTCTTTTGAGAGGCAATACAGTGTAGAGCTTAAGGGCCTGGATCCGGCTGTCTGAGTGAAGCCAAGCTCTATCACTTGTTAACTTTGTAACCTCGGGCTTATGACTTCTCCAACCCTCTGTTTTCTCATCTGTGAAATAAGATGATTGTAGGATCTACCCCCATAAGGTTGTAAATCACATGAAGGTGTAAATCACATGAAGTAATGTCCGGCACATGATAAATGCCATCTAGGTTTTAGCTGCTGTTGTCCTAAAAATGTTAAAGAAAAAAAAAAAAAGTGTCCTTTCCTGACGTTTTGTAGTAGCCGACCTTTACAGAAACAGCACGAGAACGGTCTCCCCGGAAAACATCTTCTTTAGTCTTGTGGGTGAAAAAAAATTGTCCCTTCAAGTTGATAAAAAGGGGACCTTGAAAGAGATGGTTCTTTGTGGTAGAGGGGAGCAAACTCATGGGTGTCATGATCAGTGGAGTCCTGAGGACATATGGGAGGAAACAGTAGCCAAAGGAGGACAAAGGACACTAAGCTTATGTGGGAAATAAGCCAACTGCAGTCTTGGGTCGTTGACCTCCAGGTGAGCGTACTGGGGACCTTACTCCCTGGGGAGGTTTTCGTGCATTCAAATGGCTTCACAGGAGCCGGTGGCGATGCAGCCTGATTTGCTCTTAATACACATTTTATTTCAAAAAAAACCACCTTAAGTTACGCATGTTGTAAATATTGATCCAGAAGCACACAGAACATGAGCAGACCTCTGCAGATGGAGTGCGTGTCAGTAGTTGGCCGTGCATCCTCCCTTGTCCTTTCTGTGCATTTGTAAATACTGGAGTCACGGTGGTATGGACCATAGAATGTGTGGGGTTCATATTCAGGTTTTCTTACTTAAGTGGAATTTGTGAAATTTGTTCCTTTTACTTAGTATGTTTTCTACCTCATTATTTTGTTAAATCCATTGTTTGTCGATGTACGGTATTGAGAAAATGCAGAACCATGAGGTTACGGCTCGCTCGTTCACAAGAGGAACGCGGTTGTGTACATGGCCCTCAGATTGGGAAGCAGCGCATGGCACCGGGACCCTGGGGGGCTCTTGTGTCCCTTTCTTTTTTTTTATTTTTTTTAAAAATTTTTTTTTTTTCAACGTTTATTTATTTTTGGGACAGAGAGAGACAGAGCATGAACGGGGGAGGGGCAGAGAGAGAGGGAGACACAGAATCGGAAACAGGCTCCAGGCTCTGAGCCATCAGCCCAGAGCCTGACGCGGGGCTCGAACTCACGGACCGCGAGATCGTGACCTGGTTGAAGTCGGACGCTTAACTGACTGCGCCACCCAGGCGCCCCCCTTTCTTTTTTTTTAAATGTTTATTTATTTTTGAGAGAGAGAGAGAGAGACAGAGCATGACCTGGGGAGGGGCAGAGAGAGAGAGGGAGGCACAGAATCTGAAGCAGGCTCCAGGCTCTGAGCTATCAGCACAGAGTCCGACATGGGGCTCGAACTCACGAACTGCAAGATCATGACCTGAACCGAAGTCGGACGCTTAACCAACTGAGCCACCCAGGTGCCCTTCTTGTGTCCCTTTCTAGTCTCTCTCCCTGCCCCCCCGCCCCCCTCCAAGACTCCACATATATGCAGTATGGATGTATACTAATGTATTTAGCTGCCTGGGTGTTTCAGTCAGTTAAGCATCCGACTCTTGATTTTGGGTCAGGTCATGATCTCACGGTTTGTGGGTTCAAGCCCCATGTCTGGGTCTGTGCCGACAGCACGGAGCTTGCTTGGAATTCTCTCTCCCTCTCTCTCTCTCTCTCTCCCCCCCTCTCCCGTTCATTCTCTCTTTCTCAAGTAAATAGTTAAAAAAAAATGTATTTAACTATAAAGCTATATGTATTGGTTTTCTTTGACTATAAAGAACATTTCCTTGTATGGAACCAGAAAAGACCCCGAATAGCCAAAGCAATCTTGAAAAAGAAAACCAAAGCAGGAGGCATCACAATCCCGGACTTTAAGCTATACTACAAAGCTGTAATCATCAAGACAGTATGGTACTGGCACAAGAACAGACACTCAGACCAATGGAACATAATAGAGAACCCAGAAATGGACCCACAAATGTATAGCCAACTAGTCTTTGACAAAGCAGGAAAAAAGAGCCAATGGAATAAAGACAGTCTCTTCAGCAAGTGGTGCTGGGAAAACTGGACAGCAACATGCAGAAGAATGAACCTGGACCACGTTCTTACACCATACACAAAAATAAACTCAAAATGGATGAAAGACCTCAATGTAAGACAGGAAGCCATCAAAATCCTTGAGGAGAAAGCAGGCAAAAACCTCTTTGATCTTGGCCGCAGCAACTTCTTACTCAACACGTCTCCAGAGGCAAGGGAAACAAAAGCAAAAATGACCTACTGGGACCTCATCAAAATAAAAAGCTTCTGCACAGCGAAGGAAACAATCAGCAAAGCTAAAAGGCAACTACAGAATGGGAGAATATATTTGCAAATGACATATCAGATAAAGGGTTAGTATCCAAAATCTATAAAGAACTTAGCAAACTTAACACCCAAAAATAATCCAGTGAAGAAATGGGCAAAAGACATGAATAGACACTTCTCCAAAGAAAACATCCAGATGGCCAGTCGACACATGAAAAAATGCTCAACATCACTCATCATCAGGGAAATACAAATCAAAACCACAATGAGATACCACCTCACACCTGTCAGAATGGCTAACATTAACAACTCGGGCAACAACAGATGTTGGCAAGGACACGGAGAAAGAGGATCTCTTTTGCATTGTTGGTGGGAATGCAAGCTGGTGCAGCCACTCTGGAAAACAGTATGGAGTTTCCTCAAAAAACTAAAAATAGAACTACCCTACGACCCAGCAATTGCACTACTAGGCATTTATCCACGGGATACAGGTGTGCTGTTTCGAAGGGACACACGCACCCCCACGTTTATAGCAGCGCTATCAACAATAGCCAAAGTATGGAAAGAGCCCAAATGTCCACTGATGAATGAATGGATAAAGAAGATGTGGTATCTGTATACAATGGAGTATTACTCGGCAATCAAAAAGAATGAAATCTTGCCATTTGCAACTACGTGGATGGAACTGGAGGGCATTATGCTAAGTGAAATTAGAGACAAAAATCATATGACTTCACTTACATGAGGACTTTAAGAGACAAAACAGATGAACATAAGGGAAGGGAAACAAAAATAATATAAAAATAGGGAGCGGGACAAAACAGAAGAGACTTAAATATGGAGAACAAACTGAGGGTTACTGGAGGGGTTGTGGGAGGGGGGATGGGCTAAAGGGGTAAGGGTCACTAAGGAATCTACTCTTGAAATCATTGTTGGACTATACACTAACTAATTTGGATGTAAATTAAAAAAAAACAAAAACAAAAAAACTGTGTAGACACATACACCAAAAACCAAAAAAACCCAAAAAACATTTCCTGTAATGTTTCAGGGTCCCTGCCAGCTTAGTAATTTACTGCTGGCCTCAGATACAGGAATCTTTTTTTTTTTTAATGTTACTTAATTTTGAGAGAGAGCGTGCACGCATGAGCAAGCAGGGGAGGGGCAGAGAGAGAGGAAGACATGGAATCCGAAGTGGGCTCCAGGCTCTGATCTGTCAGCACAGAGCCCAAAGTGGGGCTCCAACTATGAAGAGTACGATGATGGCCTGAGCCGAAGTCAGACGCTTAACCAACTGAGCCACTTAGGCACCCCTAGGAATCTTCACCTTCAGTAATAAAGTGGTAAACTTTCTTTGGATATTTCTTACTCAGACAAACAGTGGGATACCATGGAATATTCCTCTCCTTTCTTACTAGCTTTAGTATCTTTCTGAACCAAACCGAGAGTTCCAAAACTCCTGCACAAACTAGATCCTTATTACTGTTTTCTTAGGAGCTCTGCTCTCCATTTCTTCCAGCACAGAGGCCCCAAATAAAGGAGTATGGGACGTATCTGGCTAACAGCTCTTGTGGGTCTAAGTGTGCTCTCCAGTTTATAAGTGCTGGTTCTCTTGCCCTGGCCCTAGGATCTTACCACTGAGCTAAGCTGGGAGCTGACTATTCCCCCAGAAGTACAGCGCATCGTCAAGGTGAAGGGGAAGCGCAGCAGCGAGCACGTTCATTCCCAGGGCCGCGTGATGGGGGACCGCAGCGTGCTCTATAAGGTACGGTTCAGCAGTCTGGTGTCAAGTAGAGGGGCAATGGCTTGGATTCTGGCTCTAGGATTTGGCAGATACTTGACCTTGAGTGAGTCCCTTCATTCCTTTGAGCCTTAATTTATTGTCTGTAAAACGAGTATAACATACCCTGTTCCTAGGGTTGTTGTGTGATCACACGAATGCTCACGTGTAGCATAGTGCTGGCGCGTGGCCACTACCCACTAGAGGTTAGCTGTTGTTACTAGTGGTAGCGCTGATAGAACTTTCTGGGGTTGAGCCTTAGCTGATCCATTAGAAATCCCACGTCTGTGGTCCGACGCTAGTTCGTGGGGAAGGGAGGGAGACGGAGAGGTGGCCAGTGGGCTGCAGCACCTCCGGGAGAGAATGCAGTCCTTGTAGTAGTGGTCATTGGTTACACCCTCTGCAGAGCGGGGGCTGAGCTGGAGGAGGAGATGGGATAGAACAGGGTAGCGCGACCCAGGAGCCTTGACGAGCAGCCTGCTTTCCCCAGGCGTGAGGCCGTGCCGCAGAGTGCAGGCCTGCTGGGCTGTCCACGTACAGACTTAGCTCTGCCGCAGGCTAACTTCTGTCCTGGGTAATTTGGGTAGGCTCCCCGAAGGTCTGTTTTCAAGAATATACCGGAGATAAGAGCACCTACGTCACAGGATTGTCTTGAAGATTGACGATAACACAGACCGTGGTTAGTGTACTGCTGTGTAATTAATGCTATTGGAGCCATTGATCTGAAATCTTTATTGATGGGTGCCTTCCACGTGGCTGCAGTCAGTTTGACTTATGCAGAACGACCAAAATAACACAAATTCTAAAGTATGCTTGACTTGTACTAGAGAAAAATACATTCACTATGTGATTTACCTTTATGAGGTGAAATTTACTAGAGTGCTTATGTTTTTCTGTGTTGAAAAAAGTAGAGTGGATTGAAAAAAATAGAATAGATTCATATTCATCACACACATTGTTTAGTTTAGTCTTTTTTCAATTAGCCTTTTGTTTTGGCCTAATTTTAGATTTACAGGGAAGCTGCAAAGACCATGCATCGAATTTGCCTATTCACCCCTTACCTGGTTTCTCCTGGGAGACTGTGGTACATCTGTCTGAACTCAGAAACCAGCATTGGTGCAAGACTGTTAACTAAACTCCAGACTTTCTTCAGGCTTCACCAGGTTTTTCGCTGAGGTCCCTCTCTGCCGCAGGCCCCAGCCCCGGACCCCATGCTCCACATAGTGGTCCTGTTTCTCTAGTCTCCTCCGCTCTGTTCCGTTTTTCAGTCTCTCTTTGTTTCTCACGATCTTGGTAGATTTGAAGAGTACTGGGCAGGTGTTTTGTAGGCAGTTTTTGTTTGATGTTTTTCTCACGGTTAGACTGTGGTTGGGGTTTAGAAGGAATACCACAGAGGGGAAGCTGTACTCTTCTCTTTTCTTTTTTCTTTTCTTTTCTTTTCTTTTTTCTTTCTCTCTCCCTTTTCTTTCTTTCTTTCTTTCTTTCTTTCTTTCTTTCTTTCTTTCTTTCTTTCTTTCTTTCTTTCTTTCTTTCATTTTTTTTTTGAGTGCTATCAGGATGCCAGGTACTTTTTTAGATTCTGGGATACGTTAGTGAACAGAATAGACAAAATTGAGGCTGTTATATATTCTGGAGAGGCCAATAACGAAAATAAATAGATAAGTTTACAGCAAATTAGAGGTTGATTACAGAAAAATGTGAAACTGAGAAGAAGGAATGGGGAGCTGGGATTGGAAGGGGGTGCAATTTAAAATAGGAATGTTAGGAGGGCCTCACTGAGATGGTGACACCTAAGTGAAACTTGGACGGAAGGAGGAAGTGACAGTGTGTGATAGCAGGGGAAGAACCTTCTAGACAGGAAGGCCAGCGTGGGCCTGGAGTGTTCCAGAAATGGCAAGGATGGTGTGATTGGAATGGGGTAAGTGAGGAAAGTCCAGGCTGCTGAGGTCAGAGGGCGGCAGGTGGCGGGGCATACCACAGCTGCCACTCTGGCCTTTAGGTCATGTGAGATGGAATGCCAGTGGGGAGTTGGGAACACAAATGTGACGTAAACGGCCAAGATGAAGGGCTCACTCAGCCTGCTGTGTTGAGACCAGAGGGCTGAGGGAGAGAGCAGGCAGACCGCATAGGCTGTTGTAGTAAGCCCGGCGATGTGGTGGTGGCTTGACCAGGGTCGGTGGGGGGTGAGGAGGGACCAGATTCCAGGTGTGTCTTTAGGTAGAGCCAGTGGGATATGCTGATGGATGGGATGCTTGGGTCTGTGCTGGAGAGAGAGAAGGGGGAGTCCAGGATGGCTTGGAGGTCTCCGGTCTTAGACCCTGACGCAGGGGGAGGCCCACGGGGAGCAGGCTTTAGGCAGAGGCAGGACAGGAGTTCCCTTTGGGGCGTGTCAGGTGTGAGATGGGACAGTTAGGAAGAGATACTGAGATGGCAGCCTGTCAAAGCCTGGAATTCGGGGAGAGTCTGGCATAGATACGCAGCCTTGGCCATTGCCAGCTCCTGTGGGTGACGTGACCATGAGAGCGAGTATAGACGAGGTCCAGGAGCCCGGAGAGATGAGGACTCCGCAGAATAGACTGAGAAGGAGGGGTCCATGGGGTGGAGGAGAAGCAGGGGGGCACGTGTCACGGACACTAGGTGGAGAAGGTGTTTCCAGAAGGGGTGACTGCCCTGTGTCACATTGTACCAGCAGGTCAGGGAAGACCAGAGCAGACTTGGCCATCGGCTTAGTGGTAGGGAGGGCAGTGGTGGAGAGAAACAGTGTCGCTGCAGTGATGACTTAGGTCCGTGAGTGGGCAGACCTGTATCTTGAGTTAACCATTTGCTGTGTCTGTGACGCGAGCAGGTTGCGTAACTAACTACCTTGAGCCTTTCCTCGCCTACCAAATGTGGAGAGCCACAGCTCCACTGCAGGGTGGTTTACGGGATTCAGTGAGGCGATGTAGGCCAAGCACCTGGTGTGGCACGCGGCACCCAGGGACTCTGATCCAGTGCAGGGAAGACGAACTCCAATAGGAAGCTCTTCTGACCAGGAGGTCTGGTTTCTCCTCCAGGCTGGCAGGCTCCAGGTCTGCCGCAGTGCCCAGGGCTCACATCAGAGTGGAGCTCGTGATTTGCCATTGTGGTTCTGAAGGACCTCTTTTCTCCTTCTCCCCAGAGCCTGAACCCCAACCTGCTGGCCGTGGTGACAGAGAGCACAGACATACACCACGAGCGCACCTTCATCGGCATCTTCCTCGTTGATGGTGTCACTGGGCGCATCATCCACTCCTCCGTGCAGAGGAAAGCCAAGGGCCCCGTCCACATTGTGCACTCCGAGAACTGGGTGGTGGTAAGGAGGGGCAGATCTACAGGTGTCACTACCAGGGACGTGACACAGTCAAGAGCGCATGGCTGGTCTCCCCGTGTCTCGAATCCTTTCATCGCCTCTTGTTGCAACCAGTGGCCGCTTTGTGTTTTTGTAGGATCCAAACCCCTGGATGGCAGTTGAGACAGACTCAGAAATTAGACCACCTAGGGCTGATGCCAGCCCTGCCTTTTCCTGACTGTATAACCTTGAACTAGTTATTTGAGCCAGCGTGTTGCATCATTTGCGAAGTAGAGAGAGCAGAGTGTCCTGTGGCCTAGGTTGGGACGACGCCTGCCATGTAATAAGCGCTCAAACGCTGACTTGCTGTTCTGCTTTCTGAGTATCTTGAAAACCCCTTTGTCTTATGGTGCACTTTGGATAAAACTAGATAAAACTACCCTGAAAGTTAGTAAACTTGGCAGCAAGGAAGAAAAGTGGGGTGCTGGGTGGTTTCTTTCCTCCCTGGACGTGTAGCTTGTCAGAAAGCCAGCTTCCTGTGGAAGTTCCCCTTTCCCGCTGAGCCAGCAGCCGCGTCCCAAGCTGCCCTCTCTTCTCTCTGCAGTACCAGTACTGGAATACCAAGGCCCGGCGTAACGAGTTTACCGCGCTGGAGCTCTACGAGGGCACCGAGCAGTACAACGCCACCGCCTTCAGCTCCCTGGACCGTCCCCAGCTGCCCCAGGTCCTCCAGCAGTCCTACATCTTCCCCTCCTCCATCAGTGCCATGGAAGCCACCATCACCGAGCGGGGCATCACCAGCCGGCACCTGCTCAGTGAGTGACCAGGGGAGGGTGTCCGGGGTGGCGGGGTTTCCGTAGGGCGTCACACTGAAGGAGACGGTTGGAGACGCGACACTGGCACACCCTGTTTGACCACCGTAGGGGAGGTTAGTGAGGAGGGCTTTGTTTCAGCCGAGAAAGTTCCTTAGTCCGGCTTTGCCACCTGTAAGAGACGGCACGACTCATTTCTGATGAGCCACGTCACTTCTCTGTCAGGCATTTTCACCTCACCCAGCAAATTGAGCCCTGATGTCATGTCTGTGCTGATACTGCGGAAACCGGCAGGGGTTAGGGTCTCCTTCTGTGTCTGGGTGCGGGACTTAGTGACAGCTTAGCAGGCTACTTGGTCTGCTGGATTTTACTAGAGACGTCAGGGACTCTCAGCTCCGACAGGCACTTGGATCACTAGTTTATTCTCAAATCTGTGGGTTTCCCAGATTTGGTCCCTCCATCCTGTAACCAGCAGGCTCTCCTGTGGCCTGCAGCGACACACACACACCTGGTGTTCTGGTGTTTGGCCAGCGGCGGGGACGCCCGCTTTGTTGGGGCGGCTGTCACTGGAGGGAAAGGAGAGGGCTGAAGAGATCAAGTGGCCTTCTGCGCTCTTCTCTCTCATCATACCCATTTCTTGATTCTAGAACTTGATTTCCTGAGGTCTCAGGATGATGTGTGAAGAAACCAGTATCTTCAAAAGTGGGAACCTTCATTCAGACCCATGTGTATTCTTGAATTACTGTTTTTGGCCACTTAAGGGCACTTCAATGACCCAATTTTTGGTTTGAAACTACCTTAAATTTCTGTGATAATGACATTTTTGTGACTAGCCCCGATTTGGGATTGGATCACTGTGTGAACATTTACTTCTGTTGACTTGTTTCTGTGTAGTTGGGCTACCTTCCGGAGCAATTCTTTCCCTTCCTAAGGCCTTGCTGGATCCCCGCCGTCCTGAGATCCCAACAGAACAAAGCAGGTGAGACCTTGCAGGTGGTGCTGAAGGCTCTGACCCTGAGAAGGTGACCTATTGAACAAACCTGGTCCTTGGCCTGCTGTCTGCTGTTCTGCTGTGCTTGGGGCTGGGGTCATAGCAGTGAACAAATCCAACAAAACTCTCTGCCCTCATGGAGCTTAACATTCTGGTGGAGGAGGTTAAATGAGATAAGCAAGAGAAATAATGTTGTGTTAGGTACTTGTAAATGCTATGGAGAGAAAATCAAAAAGGGACTGGGGCTATGAAGGGTTGGGGAGGGGTACCTGGGGGTGAAATTTGAGAGGGTGGCCTGGGAAAGCCGCTCTGGAAAGGTGACTGTGGAGTGAAGCCTTGGAGGTCAGAAGCCAGCCTGTGGATGTAAGGGAAGACTTCCAGGCAGGGGAGAGCCAGTGCCTGTGCCCTGAGATCATGGCTGGTGAGCCAGAGGCAGGGAAGAGGCCACAGTGGCCGCAGCAGCTAGCAGGGATGGGGGGACACTAGGAAATGAGCTCAGGGAGGCAATGGGGGCTGGGTTATGTGGGGAAGTCAAAAGCTTGTCATTGTTAGTAGTAATTTTTTGTGTTGACAGCCATCATCTCTGCATATTTCTCCACCTCTGTCCCGAATCCTCTTCACTTAGGGGTGTGGGGAAGAGGGAGCAGGAAAAGGGGAACAGGGGGGAAGGGGTGTGGGGTTTGGAGAAAGGGGCGGCTGAAGCTGGGGAGACACATGGGAGGATCCTAGGGTTTTCCAAGGAGCACAGACCGAGTCACCGTGGAGCAAAGAGCAGGAATTGGCCTAGTGTGGCTCCGTGGGCGAGTTTTAGAGTGGCCCTGACTTTCCTCCTCTAGGGTGAAGTTGCATCCTGTTGTTTTCTTAGATTTAGAACGAGGTAGGAATCCAGATCTTACTCTCCACACAGGTTTCTTTCTTGTAGCCCTTGCTGACATTCAGCTGCTAAATTTTTAACTACATGATGCAAGTAGATGTTGAAGGAAGATTTGAGGCTAGATATGTGGCCTGGAAACCTCCCGGGACTCAAAAAGGGCAGCCAAGAGATCCCCTTGCAGGAGTTTTGAATGCCAGTCCTGGCTGATGTTTTGCAGAGAGGAGAACCTAATCCCGTACTCTCCAGACGTGCAGATACACGCAGAGCGATTCATTAACTACAACCAGACAGTTTCTCGAATGCGAGGGATTTACACGGCTCCCTCAGGCCTGGAGTCCACTTGTTTGGTGAGTAGAGCCCACAGCCGCTGTGTGTGATCACTGCTTTTTGGTTCACCCCAGGAGACAGCTGAGGATTCCATATCTTTTCTTACCAGAGTTTGAGGTCACGGCGGACCACTGGCCACCTTTCTTACGTATTTCTCGCTCCTTTTGCCTTCTAGGTTGTGGCCTACGGCTTGGACATTTACCAAACTCGAGTCTACCCATCCAAGCAGTTTGACGTCCTGAAGGACGACTATGACTATGTGCTAATCAGCAGTGTCCTCTTTGGCCTGGTGTTTGCCACCATGATCACTAAGAGACTGGCACAAGTGAAACTCCTGAATCGGGCCTGGCGGTAAAGACCCAAGACCCACTGCCGGAGAACAGAGAGCCGAGGGCTGAGAGGGTCAGACAGGAAGCTGCAGTGTGACAGGCCGGGGGAGGATGTGCGTTGGGTGCTCGTGTCAGCGGAGTCGTGGGGAAGAAAAGGGACTCTTGCGGAGACTCCTTCCGGGACACGTCTGCTGCGGTGTTGGTGGCGCACGGAGGCTGAACTCACACATTGTCTCAGCCGAGAATCTCAAAGCATCTCGACGGACTTGCCCTCAATGTCTGAAGGCTATTGCCCTGTTTCCTTTTTTTGCCCACTCGTGAATGTTGTTGTTTCCAAGACCCCCAACAGATTTTTCTCTTTTGTGAGGCCTGCCTAACTTGATTGTGGTTTGCCTCTTGTGTTTCCCAGACCTGTCCAGAGATCTTTCTGTTTCCCGGCCTCATGCTTCAAAGTCCGGAGGGCACTCTTACTGAGAACTCCACCTCGCAGGTGCTTTTGCTGTTTTACGTCGAGAAAGAAGATCCAGGCTTAGTTGAGGCTTAAAGACTGATCCAGCTTCTCATGGACTTTCTCCAAAGAGTTGAGGAATCTATATATGGTGTCAAAACTCACTTTAACTGAGCCCCTTGTTTGGAGGCTGTCATTCATTCAGGGTGGGCCACCCTGTCCTTGATGCAGTTCATCAAAGTCGAGTGCGAAACAGTGTCCTGGTTTGTTGGGTCAGTGCTTTTCACCTAAGTTGTGTCCAAGCTGAGGCCTTTTTTAATACTACTGAATTGTCTCAACCTGCAAGAGATTTCAAGGAGGAGAGAATCTACCATTTCGTGGTACCTGCTAACCTCTCGTTTCACCCCCAGGCTGTAGTCCTCTTCTGACCTAGAGGAAGTTGTTCTGTTCAAGAACCTCATTATTTATTTTTACTTTTAGATATAAATTAATGAGTGCCTCACCGTGTTTCTCCTAAAGTGAGTAGATTTTAAATGTTACTGTTGTAACCTTTGCAGCTTTAAAAGAGGGGAGAGTGGGGGTAGGAGAAGGAAATGGGCATTTTGTGGATGAAGCATTGCTGATTGGCTGGGCTGTTGTCTCTGCTACGAATGGAAGAAGTCCTAAAAGTTTCCTTTGTTCACGGATCTGGGAAGGATGGAGTTTTTCTTTACTGTGGAAATGACATGTGCAGAGGAGACCATCTGTAGCCTTGCGGGGAGAGCAGTATGCTTGGGTGTCTGAATAAAGTGAATGGTGAATGGCACGAATGTCAGTCCTTTTTTGTGGTGTGGGACTTGGAGGCTACTTCTGCATTAGAGGGGACAAAAAGCTATGCAGAAATGGAGAGTATTTGAATAGGAAGCATGCCAATTCAATCATATAAGAGTTGTGTTATTTAAAAACAAAATGAAATCTGGGGCAGCTGGGTGGTTCAGTCAATTCAGCGTCCGACTCTTTTTTTTTTTTTTTTTAAAGTTTATTTATTTCTGACAGAGTGAGAGTGAGTGTGAGCTAGGGAGGGGCAGAGAGAGAGGGAGACCCAGAATCTGAGGCAGGCTCCAGGCTCTGAGCTGTCGGCACAGAGCCCGACACGGGGCTCGAACTCCCGAACCGTGAGATCATGACCTGGGCTGAAGTCGGATGCTTAACCGACTCCCCAAGTGTCTGACTCTTGATTTCGGCTCAGGTCATGATCTCAAAGTTTGAGTTCGGGCCCCACATCGGGCTCTGCTGACAGCAAGGAGCCTGTTTGGGATTCTCTGTTTCTCTCTGCCCCTCCCCCACTCATGCTCTCTCTGAAAATAAATAAACTTAAAAAAAAAAATGAAATCTTTTTGTGGTCATATGCTGCTGGTAGATCATGATAGAGAAGAAACAAGATAATCATTTTACTTTTACTTAATAAAATTATGAAACTGATTTTAATGAGTGAGTCAACATCTAGGTGTCTCCAGAAGAAAACCAGCATCTTTTCATCCTGACTCAAGGCATAGTTTGTTTAAAGTGTCCTGGGAGAAGGAAAGAAATTAAAACAACAACAAAAAAATTCTGCCCTAGTTTTGAGAGAGCCGGCTGGAATGTTGACTGCCCTATATACGTGTGTGCAAGCTGCGTCGTTAGCTACTGCCTTGGTGCCTGCTCTGTTTGCACAGCACCCCCAACCCTGCTAGATTCTGGTTTTTATTTACCTACATATGTGCCAGAATCTGAAAGAGCGAGCTAAGGGGAGGGCTTATCTGCCGTTTCATAAAATGCCCTGTATTTCAGCTCTGATCATTACCATTCTACTGAAAGTTATTGCAAAGCAAGTGCTTGAAATAGCTGATGCTGATGGCATGTTCCAGCGTCCATCTTGTCATTTCCTACCTCACCGTCTTAAAGCTGTGCTTGGTTGGGACCGGCTTCACCCAGCCTCTACCTGTGGCATTTGAAACTGTTGCCCCTCAGTGCTCTGATTTTTCTGGTCTTCCTCTTTTTCTGTGCATTTCCCTTGAGCTGTCTGTTTCCTCTCTCTTCAATAATTAGGTTAATTGGGAGCCCCCTGCAATGTTTCACTTAAAGAAGTAAGTCCTTCAGCGTTTTTAATGTTTTTTAAATTTTATTTTATTTGGTCAGTATTCAAGATCTTTGGTGGAAGATTTTGCAGCTAGTTATTTAGTGATTGTCAGTCTCTTTAGGGAATAATGTAAAATTTGTGGCTTTTGTTATAATTTTTCCCTAGCCTTTGACTCTGCAGTTATTGGGGAAATATGAGTTAACTACAGAATCAGAACATTCAGGGGAAGAACCTTTTTAAAAAATTTTTTGCCAGATGAGGGGCACCTGGCTGGCTCAGCTGGTAGAGAATGCGACTCTTGATCTTGGGGTTGTGAGTTTGAGCCCCAAGCTGGACGTAACTTGACAATCACTGCATAATCAAAAGAGCGTAGACAACGTCCTATGCACTTTTATTGTAAGTTTGTAAAATGTAAACAGAGGTAGCATCTACCTTTCAATAACGAAGGACATACTGGTACTTTGTATGAATTGCTTCAATTTTGCTCTCCACGTTTTAAAAATTTTTGCTTTATTTGTGTGTGTGTGTGTGAGAGAGAGAGAGAGACAGCGAGAGAGTGCGTGCGTGCGTGTGCACAAGTGGGGGAGGGGCAGAGAGAGGAAAGAGTGAATCCTAAGCTAGCAGCACAGAGCTGGGGGGGGGAGGGGGTGTGCTCAAACTCATGAAACAAGATCATGTCCTGAGACAAAACCAAGAGATGGACTCTAACTGACTGAGCCACCCAGGCGCCCCTCCAAGTTCTCTATTTTGACTATTTAGTAGGTGCACCTGGGTGGTAGAGTGGATTAAGGGTCCGACTCTCAGTTTTGGCTCAGGTCAAGATCTCATGGTTCTTGGGATCGAGCTCCCTGTCAGGTTCTGTGCTATCAGCCTGGGATTCTCTCTTTGCCCCTCCACGACTCTGTGCTCTCTCTCAAAATAAATAAACTTTAGAAAAAAATAAAAAAAAAAAGACTAAGAAAAAAAAGTTAATGCCCCAAACTGTAAGATGAGTCTCTCCCTCAAAGCCTTCCCCCATTCTGTGCCCCAGAGGTAACCACTGAACAATTTGGTAAATACCTCTCCAGATTCCATAATGTTCTGCAACTTGATTTTACCACTTAATGTATCGTGAAGAGCTTTCCATATTAGCAATGTGGATTTCCCATACCCTTTTTTAATGGCCACAAGGTTGAAATTCTTTTTTTTTTTTTTTTTTTTTTTTTTCAACGTTTATTTATTTTTGGGACAGAGAGAGACAGAGCATGAACGGGGGAGGGGCAGAGAGAGGGAGACACAGAATCGGAAACAGGCTCCAGGCTCCGAGCCATCAGCCCAGAGCCTGACGCGGGGCTCGAACTCGCGGACCGCGAGATCGTGACCTGGCTGAAGTCGGACGCTTAACCGACTGCGCCACCCAGGCGCCCCAAGGTTGAAATTCTTAAATGTTATTCCATTAGAGATTTTTATGAGATCAATCGAATACTCTTTCAGGTCAGTCTATTTTGTATTATTTAGACCATCTTTCCAGTAAGGATTTATAAGGTAAATGATGTGCACACACCCACCTCCTCGTAAGGCATTAGTGTGACCTTGAGACTGACCTCCAACCAAGAAGCCATTTTTATTTTGAGAGAGAGAGAGACAGAGAACATGAGCACGGAAGGGGCAGAGAGAGAATCCCAAGCAGGCCCTGTGCTGACAGTGCAGATCTCATGAACCATGAGATCATGACCTGAGCTGGAATCAAGAGTCGGATGCTGAACAGACTGAGCCACCCAGGAGGCCCAAGAAGCCATTTTTCTATTAGCACTGAGGCTTATGTAAATTTCTGATCCATGATACTGGGAAGGTGCCTTTCCCAGTATACAGACTGATGACACTTAAGGGGGCGGGGGTCTTTATAAAATAGCCACTAATTTGGAAGCACACTTTTTCTTTTAATGTTTATTTTTGAAAGTGGAGGAGCAGCAGAGAGAGAGGGAGATGAAGAATCTGATGTGAGCTCTGCACCGACAGCAGAGAGCCTGATGTGGGGCTTGAACTCGTGAACCGTGAGATCATGACCTGAGCCTAAGTTGGACACTTAACCATATGAGCCACCCAGGTGCCCTGGAAGCACACTCTTGTCTCCTATCACCTCACATGCAATTGGAATGAGTGAAAGTCAGTAAAGCAAACTAAGCATTTCAAAGGCACGTTTACTCACATAAGTGGTTTACGGTTTTGGTGACGTTGTATATCCCATATGCTAGACTAGAAGAGTGATAAACCAGAGTGTAGGGTTACGCTTATGTCTGCCAGTTGGAATGCGTATCCTATTTTTAAAAAGCCTGTATAAGTTAAAATGCTATTGTAAGTCTGGTTATTTTGCAGTTAGAATAGAGGATGTGATATTCTCTGCATGGTCTTTATGGTCAGTGTGCTTCTGCCAAGAACATTCACTTCTGACCAGGGCAGCTCTCTTGTCCCCCTCCCACCCCCAGTAGTGCTAAAGGATACAGTTTAATCGCTTGACTCCACTTTTCCTAGATTTTTATGTATACAACTTTCCTTCTGCTAAGTACCTGCCACATAGATCATTATACTTAAGTCATGTTTTCCTAATCATAAAGCAAAGTACTCACAAACTTAAAAAAAAAAAATTTATTTTGAAGCAGTTTCAGACTTACAGAAATGTTACAAGAAGAGTACAGAGATTTCTCAGATATCCTCCACTCAGATTCCCCAAATGTTAACCTTTTACCACATTTGCTTTATCCTTCATCCCTCCTGTCTCTAAATGTGACAGTCCACAATTTTGCTGAGTGCAAATCCTAAAAGATGGGCAATGGCAGGTCTGAGGAATATAAAAACCATTTTATGAAAGAAAACTCTTCTATTTGTGATCTTACATAAGTTATTTGGGTTAAGCTGAATTAGTGTCTCCATCTAAGCTTCATTCTGTAGAAGTTTGCCAGTCAGGCTTTCAGAACAGCGTTGCAAATCTGGATATTCACCTTATTATAATTTCAGCCATTTCAATTGTGCTCTTTTCGTCCTCAGTTTCCTGTAAGTCTTGCTTCCTGCTATTCTGTAAAACTGACATTGTATTCTAGTCCCTGCACAGTTGCCAAGATTGCTCCTCTCTCTTAAAGTAAGAAGGCTGCAAGGCACATTTTCTGCTGTTTTAAATTCATACCATATACAATGCAGTATTATGGGAAAAATAATCAATACTTGTGGATTACAAATGACTATCTTATTACTAAATTGAATTAGGCTTCTAATCTATTTCCTTATATTCATGATACTAAAAACAAAAACAAAAAACAACTCTGTTCATTGTGAATTACCAAAAAGGAGCTGCTCTCCATTTCCAGCATTCAGTTTTGCACTAGGAATTTCCACAAAATAGGCCCTATTGGCTCTGATAACTTTGTAAAAGCCCAAGAACAGATTGACCTCTGTTGGCCACCTCTGATGGCTGCTGGGAGCTAACACTTGCAGCTTATTCATGTGATTATTTCTTTAAAAAATGTTTATTATTGTTTATTTTTTGAAAGAGACAGAGAGCAAGTGGGGGAGGGGCAGAGAGAGAGAGGGAGACACAGAATCCAAAGAAGCCTCCAGGCTCTGAGCTGTCAGCACAGAGCCTGACATGGGGCTTGAACTGACAAACTGTGAGATCATGACCTGAGCTGAAGTCGGACGCTTACTGACAGAGCCACTCAGGCACCCCAATGTAATCATTTCTAAACACACAATGTCTACTAGGATTTCTTTCAAGCAACTCTTATCAGATGGAATTTTTTAAAAATAAAAATGCCACTATCTCTTGTCTTTGAGGTTCCTGCAGTGACAGTGACCTCTTGTTTTTATTACTAAAGATTTTGATTTAGTAGTTCTGAGTGAAGCCAAGGAATCTGGATTTTATTTCTGAAGAGAGAGAGAGAGAGAGAGGGAGGGAGGGAGGGAGAGCGCGCGAGAGAGGGCACATGCATGAGCAGGGGAAAGGGGCAGGAGGGAGAGACTCTTAAGCTGGCTTCACGCTCAGCATGGAGCCTGACACGGGGCTGGATCCCATGACCCTGGGATCATGACCTAAGCCGAAATCAAGAGTTGGATGCTCAACTGACTGAGCCACCCAGGCGCCCTGACCTCTTATTGTTTTCAGATTGAAGTATTTTTAACTGCTAATGTGTATACATCATAAATATACAATTGAATATTATGTTTTCCATATTTTTCCACTTCCCAGGAGGTTTCTTCACACTTCTTCTGTCTGTATTCCCACATTAATACTATTCAGTCATGGCTGCTTAATTTTTCCTTCACTGCATTTTTGTAACATGACTATATCATATCTCTCTTTTACAAGTTTTAAAATTTTAGTTCCTTACCCAGCCTCTTGGGATTAGAAGGAAACTAATATTTTAAATCATTCAGTTAATAATTCATAAAAATTACTGTTTAGTTTCTATCTTATTTTCTGGACTACAGTATTGGAAGCTTGTGTTACATATAGAAGTCTCTTTTAGTACCCTATTTACTGTGTTCCTTTCTTATCTAAATTTAGAATGTGGAAGGGCACCTGGTTGGCTCCGTTAGCAGAGCAAGCAACTCTTGATCCTGCGGACCTGAGTTTAATCCCACGTTAGGTGCACAGCTTACTTAAATTTACAATGTGGATGCCACTCCAAACCTTGAAGCAACACAAGAACAAACCTTGAATACTGAAACTAATATGCTGCTTGTAAAGAAAAATCTTAAACTGGAGTGCTTTCTCCAAATTGATGAGCCAGAGATAGTAAAAAGTAATGTGAGTTTAGGTACAGGTGCAAATTTCCCGGTGATAGTCTGCATTTATCTTTTTACTATGTCTCCTTCAAGCAGCAGGTGGAGGGGGAAGGAGGAGAGCAGGAACATTTGATCTTCTATTATTTCCTGAAACCTCCCCAAGAGAACCTCTGCAGGTTAATTTTGTACTTCAGGTAAAATGAAATTAATGTCCCAAGAGCCACTTTAAAATTTCAAGCCAAGGGGTAAAATTTCAAGCTACCTGGGTAGCTCAGTCAGTTAAGCGTCTGACTCTTGGTTTCAGCTTGGATCACGATCTCATGGTTTCATGGGTTCGAACCCCATGTTGAGGTGTGTGCTGATGGTGCGGAGCCTGCTTGGGATTTTTTCTCTCTCTCTCTCTCTCTCCCTTGCCCCTACTCATGCTCTCTCTCAAAATAAGTAAATAAGCTTGAAAAAAAAATTTCAAGCTTTTTCCTTAGGACTCTGGTGCAGTATTTGCTATGTTTTGGAGAAGTTTCTTTCTCTTTTTTATTTTTTTTATTTTTATGTTTAAGAAACCTGCTGTTGTGGGGCACCTTGGTTTTGGCTCAGGTCATGAACTCACCATTTGTGGGACCAAGCCCCGTGTGGGGCTCTATGCTGTCTGCACAGAGCCTGATTACAATTCCCTCTCTCCCTCTTTCTCTCTGCCCCACCTCCGCTTGTGCTCTCTCTCAAAAATAAAGAAAAAAGAAAAAAAAAACCAACTCTGCTGTTGTTATTATTTCCTGACATACAATAAATTACCTTCTTACTGAAAGTGCAGATTGATCATCAGGTACCAATTTATTTACCAGAGTTACACCAAAACAACAGTAGCTCCTCCAAAACTTGGGGAAGAATTTCAGGGCTTCAGGATCTTCAAACCGTCCACCGACACCCCTCCACCTCTGCGAAGAATGTCCTCAATGCACGCATACCTTTCCTGGAGTCAACTGGTTAAACCGCTTTTCCCTCTTAGATCTTGAACCCAGATAGCTCTATCGGCAAAAATCCGTTATAAAATTTAAGTTCCTTGTTTGCTAGTAGAAAAATGGGGAGAAAAGAACCTGCCGGGGCAAATTGCAAAGACCGATGTAAATGCTGGCTGGTAATACTACCGGTGACGGTAATCAGAACGCAAAAGGGATCTGAGCGCGAATTAAGTAAGACTAGTGACTGCAATAGCGAGACGTGGTGTAGGGAGTAGAAAGTTGTCTAGAGTGCGAAGTGCTGTAGTATCACTATTAAGGGGGTCACTCGAGAGGGAGCAAGCGGGTGAGTGATTAGACTCTGGTCCTTAGCTATCTCGGGCCGGGACCATCGTATCCGCAGATGCATAGTCTACTGCGCTGCCCTGGTCTTGCCAACTTCAACTAAACCCCCAGCTCACCTTTTCCGGATGCCGCGAAGCCACCTTGCTCCTACCTCGGGAAACGACTCCCAGCGCGCAGGCGCGGAGGTTAACGCTCCCCCGCCCTCCTTCAAAGCAGTACGTCCTGCGCAGGCGCAGCTCCTCGAACCCGCCTCCACGCCGCGCCGAGCTTCTCCTGAGAGCAGAGTGAGGCCGCCCTGCGCGTCGCGTGTTTTGCCTGGCGACTGCGTCGCGCAGTCTGACGCGACGATTGCGTCATTTCCGCCCCCTCCCGGGAGGCGGCGCTGGGCCGGTGGCAAGCCCCCGAAGGGAGCCGCAGTAGTACGACGGAAGATGGCGACGAGCGGCGGCGATGAGGCGGCGGCGCCGGCGCCGGCGCCCGGGGCCCCGGCGACGGGGTCCAGCACAACCCCGGGCTGGGAGGTGGCGGTGCGGCCCCTGCTGTCTGCGTCCTATTCCGCCTTCGAGATGAAGGAGTTGCCGCAGCTGGTGGCCTCAGTCATCGAGAGGTACCGGGCGGCGGCCCCGGCAAGGCGGGCGCCGGGAGGGGGAGGGGAGGGCGCGCCGGATCGTCCGGACCCGCTTCCCAGGTCGCCTCTTGAAGCTTGGCGACCCCCGCCCCAGCCGCGGCTTTGGGGCTCCCGGATCCAGGCAGATGAAGACTTGTCCAGGGCTCCTTCCGCCGGCCCTTGTAAATTATCTGTGCCTCGATTTCCCTTCCGAGCAAAACTTTTGAGGACGCCCTCTGGAGAGGGCGTGGTCGGACCCGTTTGGGAGTGACTTTGAGATGTTTCGCGCTCTTGGGGGAATGTCCTCGGGGCTGCCCCCGGTGTTGAGGTCAAAGCACTGATGAGTTTGCATTTCTAGCCCGTCCTCATCCCCCTACCCGGGGCCGGAGCGGAGCCTGGGGTTTAAATTGGAGATCTGCCACATAATTTAATAACGGTCTTTCCGTGGTGCTGTAATCACTGGGGGCACGTGCTGTTAATGTGACTGAAGCCACTAGTGACCACTGATGACTTTCTTTTCAGGTTGCGCTTATTGTGTATTGCTACCGTAACGGTCTTTGATGAAAAACATTTCTGGGTTAGACTGAGGTCATTTTCCCACGGAAACAGTGCCCTCGCTCTCGCGCGGGCGCTCTCGCAGTAGAATATCTTCAGACCTTGTTACAAACGGGATTATGTATTGCTCTATCACATCGTTTTGTCATTTTGTACAAAGTTCTTAGTTCGTGCTAGTTGTCTTCGTACAAGGCCGTGATAACAGAATGCCTGTGTTTTCCTGACTTAACCTTGCTCAGAGGAGTCTTCCATTGGTTTAATGGTAGACATGCTTTTAAAAAGGCAGTCTTTCTTTTATTTTACTAGCCAAACCTTACTAGAACAATCTGCAGTTGCTGACTGGGTCATTTTAGCTTCTTGCCAGCCAGGGTATATCTTAATGTGACCCAGAAGGTTAGAAATTGCTATGTTACTCAAGGGAGGCCCATGACTTGACAAAATGTTTATTATAGTGCCTGTTGTTAGGTTTGTGATGCTTTTGGCTCAGGTTTTTTTTGTTTGTTTGCTTGTTTGTTTTTTAAATAGCGACTGGGTTTGGTAATTTCACAGTTAACTTTACAGATGGATTTTCCTATCTAATTATTAAGCCAGGAATGTTCTAAAGATGTAAACAAGTATCAAGATACTGTTCTCAAGTTATATAGCCTCTTTTTTTTTTAAATGTTTATTTATGTTTGAGAGAGAGAGAGAGAGAGAGAAAACACGAGGGCGTGAGCGGGGGAGGGGCAGAGAGAGAGAGGGAGACCTAGAATCCCAAGCAGGCTCCAGGCTTTGAACTGTCAGCACAGAGCCCGATGCAGGGCTTGAACTCACGAACCATGAGCTCATGACCTGAGCTGAAACCAAGAGTCGAATGCTTAACCAACTAAGTTACCCAAGCACTCCTGTAGCTTCTTTTTTACCTGTTTTAAACATTTACTTTGTTGGCATTTTTCTTGATTATTCTCATAATGTTACTTGCAATGGACAAGTTTCTACTCTTTAGAACATTTTTTCATATGGTGGTTTTTTTTTTTTAATTTTTAAAAAATGTTTATTTTGAGAGAGAGAGCGAGAGAGCGAGCGAGTGCTAGCAGGGGAGGGGCAGAGAGAGAGAGGGAGAGAAAGAATCCCAGGCAGGCCTCGCATTGCCAGTGCAGAGCCCTTCCGGGGGCTCGAACTCCCGAACCATGAGATCGTGACCTGAGCCAAGATCAAGTGTCGGATGCTTAACCGACTGAGCCACCCAGTCACCCCGTTTGTTTGTTTTTTAAAGATTTTATTTTTATGTAATCTGCACCCAATGTGGGGCTTGAATTCACAACCCTGAGATCATAGTCGCGTGTCCCACTGAGCCAGCCAGGCGCCCCTGCTTTTATGTTTTTGTAACATGAGCTGAGTAGGTTGTAAAGTCATTTGTTGACACCCTCCCATTCATCCGGTATTCCAGACCCATCTTTTTGAAACTAACAGTTTAACAACTCTGTTCAGCTTATAGAAGGAGCCAAAACCAAATATATCAAACTGGGTTTGAATTTTGCCAAATAAGAGACAGGGCCCCCTCCTGCACCCTAAGGTGACCTAGAGTTGCCTGTGTTTGTAGGCATTTAGTAAGAACTCTCTTCATGGTTTAGAAAACAAATCGAAACTAATGGACGTTTTAGTAACAAAATTTTTAATTGTAAGGCAAGATCCCTGAAGTCTTGGTTCCGGTTTTTGTGGCTTGGTTAATTTTGAAACCTGTGATCATAAGAAAAGTTGTCAGAAGAAATATCTGGCTGACAAGTTCTTTACAGTCAAAAAAACAACCAAATGTACAAGTGTTCAGTTTGGTATAGAGCAGAGGTCGACACACTTTTTATGTAAAGGGCCAGAGAGCAAATATTTGCAGGCTGTATTTCCTCTGTGGAGTCGTCAACCCGGCCATTGTATGGCAGAAGCAGCCTTACACAGTACGTAAGTGAACGGGTGTGGCTGTGTTCCAAAATCTCATATATGGGCACTGAAATGTGCATTTCATATGATATTTCATGCCACAAAGTAGCCTTAAATTTTTTTCCCCAGTCATAAAAAAAATTGCAAAAACTGTTCTTAAATATGGGCTGTTATGAAAACAGTGCCAAACCCTGGTTTAGAGCACAAAAATTAGTGCCTTGCTATTCTGTTTCTCAAAAGTTTTTTTTTTTTTTTTTTTTTTAACCTCTCAAGAAAAAAAAAAAGAAATGAAGATGCAAGAATTATGGAAGTATTGGGGCTCCTGGGTGGCTCAGTCAGTTGAGTGTCTGACTTCGGCTCAGGCCATGATCTCATGGTTTGTGGGTTTGAGCCCCGCGTCGGGCTCTGTGCTGACAGCTCAGAGCCTGGAGCCTGCTTCGGATTCTGGGTCTCTCTCTCTGTCCCTCCTCTGCTCGTACTCTCTCTCTCTCTCTCTTTAAATAAACATTTTAAAAAATCCATTAATTTGGGGCGCCTGGGTGGCTCAGTCGGCTAAGCGCCCATCTTCGGCTCAGGTCATGATCTCCCAGTTCGTGGGTTCGAGCCCCGCACCGGGCTCTGTGCTAACAACTCGGAGCCTGGAGCCTGCTTCGGATTCTGTGTCTCCCTCTCTCTCTGACCTTCCCTACTCATGTTCTCTCTCTCTCTCCCTCTCTCTCAAAAATAAATAAACTTTAAAAAAATAAAAAAAAGAAAGAGAATTTTGGAAGTATTCCCTATATATAGGATTACGGCTGTCGAGTATAGGACCAGATCAGCACCATACAGATGCTGTGGTGGGCTTTGTTTTGTAGGTAATCAAAGGTTTACCGGCCTAGGCTGCTACTTTACTTTTGGGTTTGCCTCTTGCATCTGTGGTTCCCTTTCTATTGTCTTGACTGCCGTGTTTTTCTTCCTTGCCTCCGGGGACCTTCTATTTTTCTGTTGCAATCTGCTACGCTCTGTTTCTCTTGTAGATGTCCTGACTCCATCATGCCAGCTCTTCCTTCCTATCTGGCAGCCTGCTCATTGAATTCCTCCCCATTTGATCATTGGGGATGATAACTTGCCCTGAGACTCCTTTGTGCCCTACCATTCTACTTGTCTCTATTCTTTCATACCTTTATAGTTGCATTTGAACTTTGGGTTTGAAGAAAAGATAAACAGAATTCCTAGGTCTAGCCCTGTTTATTAAGTTTGATTTTGTAGCCAAACTGTAAGACAAAGGAGGAATAGATTCACATGGGTAAACTTGGAAGCATACTTTCAAAAGTATCCTTTGAGGGGTACCTGGGTGGCTCAGGCGATTGAGTGTCTGACTTCGGCTCAGGTCATGATCTCACTGTTGGTGAGTTCCAACCCTGTATCCAGTTCTGTGCCGACAGCCTGCAGCCCCGCTTCACATTTTGTGTGTGTGTCTCTCTCTGCCCCTCCCCCCACTCACACTCTGTCTCTCTTTCAAAAATAATAAACATTTAAAAAGTTATATGGGGCGCCTGGGTGGCTCATTCGGTCAAGCGTCCGACTTCAGCTCAGGTCATGATCCCGCAGTCCGTGAGTTCGAGTCCTGTGTCGGGCTCTGTGCTGACAGCTCAGAGCTTGGAGCCTATTTCAGATTCTGTGTCTCCCTCTCTCTCTGACCCTCCCCATTCATGTTCTGTCTCTCTCTGTCTCAAGAATAAATAAATGTTAAAAAAAAATTTTTTTTAATTCTAAAAAAGCATCCTTCGATTTTTAAAAGAAAAACATATCTAAGTTTACGTAAAGAGGAGTTTATTTTTATTTTTACTGTCTGTGCTAGCATGTCTTTTAGTAGTAAAGATTGAAAATCTTTTCAGTGCTCTTACTTTTCCAGACCAGAAATGGAGCTAGAACTAGCTCATTAGAACATATGCCATATTTGGGATTGATTAGGATAATTGCTGAATGTAGCCTTATGTTTTAAGGTACTATCAAATACGGAATTCCTTTCTTAACTCTGTGTAATATATGTTGGTGACCATAGTTGTCATTGACTCTTGATTACCAAAAAAAAAAAAAAGAAAAGAAAAGAAAACGCCGCTTTCCCGTGAGCCAGCCCTTCCTAGGCTCCTCTGGCCTCCTTAATGATAAATCTCTTTCTGTCTCTGCCTCCCAGGTGTTGTATAAAATTTAGGCCAGAGAGACCTACTTGGGAAGGCAGAAGCTGTTACAAACATCCCTATTAGATAATGTTCTGTCATTTCCTAAATATCTTGAAAGGGAGAAGAGGATACATTAATGTCATGATCTTTTGAATTTACATGCAGTAGGACTGAAGTTCACGATTGACCTACAGGGGGAAAAAAAAGCCTGCCACCAAATGATAGAGCAAAATTGTGCGATTAGTCCTCATGGCTGGTTAATGTCTCCATGTCTTAGTGTCACATTCACCACAGGTTTGTCAAGAGTGTGAGGAAGGTATCTGAAGGCTTTTAGTTCTTTGGTTAACATGTGTTAAGTACTATGTGACACACAGCAGATGTTCAGTGAGCATATATTTTTTAATGCTTTTATTCTTTTTGAAGAAATTTAAACTTTTTGTGCACGCGTGTGCAAGCAGGGGAGAGGGGGCAGAGGGAGCGAGACAGAGAATCTTAAGCAGGCTCCACGTTCAGCGTGGGGTCTGGGGCTGGATCCCATCACCCTGGGATCATGACCCGAGCCTGAATCAAGAGTGGGACTTTCAACAGACTGAGCCACCCAGGTGCCCCAGTGTTTTTATTCTTCAATGTATTCATTATGCTTATTTGTTTCCTGATTGTAAGTGTCATGAAACAAGCATAATGGATTCTGTTCTTGGGGGTTTATGATTCTGATGAAGGGAAAGGGGTTTGGGGAGTTTACAAAAAAGATATAAATAGTATGTTATCTAGGAGGGAGAGGGGAGGTGAATCCCTAGTCTTTTATTTTGTCCTCTTGGATTTCTACCTTTTCCTAAAAAAAGCTAGATATTTCCAGACCCAAGCCAGTTCATTTTTACTTACATGTCAAATTGGATTTCTCTGACCTGGCTGCGTAGCTGCTGTTTTCCTTTGTACTCTGCCTCACATTTATTTTGTATGGAATATACATGTTTCCCATTCCATGTCTTTCAGCCCAAGTGCTGCTGTTGGAATGTTCGTTAGAAGAAGCAGATGTTTCAGGAAGATAGCTTGACTGCCCAGAGGAGAGAGATGTTTTTACCTATAATTTTGTTTTTCTTTCTCTTTGTTATATTTGTGTTCAGGTCTTCATTCTTCCCCATTCCTACCTAACTTCTTGCCCTTTGTCCCATTTTTTCCATTCCTTCGCACCCTCTGGTGTCTTGATGTCTCAGATTCTTGGGGAATGAGGGAGGCAGCAAGTCTTTATCAGGTGACTCGTATACACTTGTTTCTTTAAAATCAAGAGGTATGGTATTGTCCTTTGGGCCACAGGTCCACATGTCCACATGTCTACTCCCTTCTTTTCAAATTAATTTCCCCTGGTTTATCCTTAGTTGCCCTAAGCAAATTGTAAGCGGAGCTTGAGAGTGCTCCATTTTTTTCTATGCCAAGGTCCATCTTTCCTCAAAGTGCATTCTTGTTTCTTTATTGGAATAAGGCAGTTGTGTATTTCTAGGGCAGGAAGGAAGGTTTGTTAAATCACAATGGGGCAACATTGAACCAGGCAATTAAATAAATACAAGTTTATTCTCTTATTTTGAATTTATTTCTTTATCTGAATGGGAATGAAAGCAACAGAATAAGTTCATCCTTTGGGTGGGCAGTTTTTCTTTTAGCTTTGGTAAGCCCGCTCAGCTGAAAAACATGGGGATGAACACCTCTGAACTTTTGAAATAAAACAGAGAAGGTAAATGACTCCGTAAAATACATCAAATTACAGGGTGGGAAAACTTTAGAACAGTGACTAAAAAATGTAAGGATGGAAATGAAGGAAGAACTAAGTATGTGAGGTAGAAGTAGGGGATTTAGTAGGGCATTTATGCTGAGTAGGATACCAGCATGTACCAATGTGATGGTCACCAGAAACTTTGAGCGTCACTTGGTGCTTAAAGGTTTTTGTTTCCTCTTTTTTTGTCCATCATAGAAATGATCTTTGGTGGGCAGGAAGATCCTTGCACGTCATAGGTGCTCAATAAATATTTTTTCTTGGTGAAGAAAGATATTCCAAGATAAGGAACTGATCTTTGGTAAATCACCATTTATCCTCAATAAATCCCCACATAGCAGAGTGTTTGCAATGCCAGACTCTTAAGTGCTGTTTGAGATGATGCATCACTCGCCCTGGCACCTCCCTAGTGTTGAACTTGTCTTTTTGGCTCCTGTGTTGATTTGGCAGGTGGATAGAGTCCTGACTGTGTACATTTCCCTTCCCAGTGTGATCCTTCTTATTGGAGAATTAACTGACTGAAAAAACTATTTAGCCACAGCCCTCTATTCTTTCCGTTTATAAGAAACATTTTGTTTTATTTTGTTTTCATTGCCTTCTTGTTTCTTGGGTTGTGGATTAGGATCTGATTTGATAGAATGACATAAATGTATACGGCTTTAAGACCTAGGTGGACCCCAGATTTTCACAGAAGAGGACATTTCTTCAGCTAAAGATAAGGGGATGTGGCTAAAATCCCTGAATTTGTTGTGATTTAGCTGTGTCCTGGTTGGGGATGTGGGGAGGTGTGGAGATAGGAGAACTCTGGTACCTGGTAAATTTTAGGTTTTAGCACTGATCAGGTGATTTCTGCCTGCATTGTTATTCTTTTTAAGTTATTTGTATTATGGACTGGCCTTGTTTGGTCTTCAGAATGGGTTACCATGACCTGTGTTCCCACTACAGTATTTTGAGTGTGCTGGTCTACCCTCTTTTGGCCAACACATGCCATTATTAGGTTTTGGTCTTTGCCAACCAGTAATACAGGACAAAATGGCATCCTGCTATGTTTTTACCTGTATTTTTAAAATTCTAAGTGAGTTTGAAAATATTTCCTGCTTCTTAGCCATTGCTGTTTACTAAGTCTGACACCTTGAGCAAGGTGCTTGATTTTAATTTGCTAAGCTTCACTTTCTCAATCTTGAATATAGGGATGGTAACAGTGCCTCTCAACTAGGGTTGCTGTAAGGATGAAGTAGGGCAATGCCTGTAAAGGGGATGGGTATCTGGCAGACAGGAAGCACTAAATAAATGCTAGCTGAATTATTTTCTTTGCAGTGAATCCGAAATCCTGCACCATGAGAAGCAGTACGAGCCCTTCTACTCCTCTTTTGTTGCACTTTCCACACACTATATTACAACAGTCTGCAGCCTCAGTAAGTATTCTACTCTTGTTACTCCATGCCGAGGGCTTGGGAATAGGGGAATTGTGTCTCCTCTTTGTAGGGTGTCTGAACAGGTTGTTAATGAAGTTGTATTTTAGCACTCTTAGCCTGTCCACCCAGTGGTGGAAACTGCTGTCAGTCTGATAAGGCTCTGGAAGTTCCTTTACCTGGGCCAATCAAGGGGGCTTTAAAAACCACTTGGTTCGGATACCTGCTTTATAACCCATTAAGTTACCCTTCCTTCCGTTCTTAATCAAAAGCATTTTACTGATTTCACACATGCACGTGTAACTACTAGCGTGTTAATTTCTGGGAGTCGAGGCGGATGGGTGGATACGGACCTGGGGTTAGCAGCCACTGACGAGGGCTCTATTATTCCTTATTTGGTTTGGTGACAAAGTAAATTCTCCTTTTGTGTTGTCTGGTATCTCAAGGGATTTCAGTTTCAGTTCCCATTCTTTTAAACTTTTTTTTACCCTTATTTTCCACTATTTCTGAATTTTTGCGTTTTTCTTTTTAAAAAAAATCCTAAGATAGTTCTGAAGAATTCTAATTATTTGTTTACTTAAATAGTTTGCTACGCATGTAAAATGAAAGGAAGGTATAGGGTCGTTCAGTAATCTTCAAGTGTCCAGTGCTGTTTATTATAGGCGCTGTTCCTGTTGAAAGAAGCAGTTTAGCTTGAAGAAATTTTGTGTAGGAAGCCCTTTGCAAAAGGCATTTAGAACCTATGGGGAAGAAGAGGTAGTATGTTCTAATAGTTAAGAGCATGAATTCCAGAGTCAGACTTCCTGGATTTGCTTGTGGCTGTGTGACTTTGGGCAAGTCATTTCATCTCTGGTGTGTAATTTCCTTATCTGTTTAGAAAAAGGAGGGGGGAGGGAAACAATAATAGCTACCTCTTAAAATTGGTTTAAGGATTAAGTGGATTAGTATGTTTGAAGTGCTTGGTACTTATTGTGATGTATATCCTATTATTATTAATTTCCAGTAAATATAAGATAGGTTGATCTAAAACCAGTGGATGGCTATCAGTGCCAGGATGCCTTTGTTTGCGCCTTGGATTGTTGGTTCTGAATGATTCTTGTCATAGAATGACATCAGGGATGTCGGACATGTGGAGCTCAATGGTTGTCTGGTTTTGATGTACTGACTGTGAGGCTGAAGCAAGCTGTAAGCAGTCTGAGGTTAAGTAAAGCTTACTTGCTTTCTCAGTTCCCCGGAACCAGCTTCAGTCCGTGGCAGCAGCCTGTAAAGTCCTGATTGAGTTTTCTCTGCTACGTCTGGAGAATCCAGATGAGGCTTGCGCTGTGTCCCAGGTGAGAGTGCCGGGCTCTTCCGGGGCCCTTCTTTCGAAGTAGGACTTTGACAGACTGGTGGAATGGTGGAGAAGGGGTGGCAGAGAGCAGGGGTTGGTGAACATTTCCCGTAATAGGCCAGATAGTAAACAATTTGCTGACCATTCAGTCCCTGTTGCAACTAGTCTCTATCTTCTAAACTCTGCCTTTGTAGTGTGAAAGCAGCCACAGACAATACGTACATGAACAAGCGAAGCTGTGGTCCAGGAAACTTTATTTACAAAAATAGGCAGTGGGCTGAATTGGGGCTGTGGTTTGCCAACCTCCTCTGGTTGCACAGGCTTTTGCAAGGATTGCAGAGTGTCACGTTTCCAGGGACCAGGTCAGTAACAAAATCAGTGAAGTGTGCCAGCCACAGCTATTAAGGGCCAGTCGCTGTGTGGCTCCAGCCAATTGTTGCCATGCAGGGGTGGAGACTCAGTTGCTCTATCTTGGGGATTATCAAGAGAGATAAGAAATCTGGATTTGAATGCTAAAACTTCCATGCTTTAAAACGTTAGCTAAAACTTCAGATAAAAAGCTGAAAATCCAACAGCAACACTTTGAGACTAATGAGACAAATTTGCAAGCCAGATGTGGTCTGAGGACCATCAGCTTGTGATCTCTGCTTTAGTGTTTTTCCTCATTTCTATTCTTGCTAGCAAGTTCAATCTGGCCCTGTGCCAGTTACAAGTCCCAAAAGAGTAGCATCTTCTAAAAGACATACTTGAATTTGTTTTCTTCTCAGAAACACTTGATTCTCCTCATCAAGGGCCTGTGCACTGGCTGTAGCCGACTAGACAGGACTGAAATTATCACGTTCACAGCCATGATGAAATCCGCCAAGCTGCCACAAACAGTGAAGACGCTCTCAGATGGTGAGCGTTCGTTTGCCAGACCCAGTTCCTTGGCTGCTTCCCTGGCCAACTTTCTCCCGCTCTGCCTTCTAGCGGTACTCTGCTCATCCTGTTTTTGGTTTTATATTTACAGTGGAAGATCAGAAAGAGCTGGCCTCACCAGTAAGTCCAGAGCTGAGGCAGAAGGAGGTACAGATGAATTTTTTGAATCAGCTGACGTCAGTTTTCAACCCTAGAACTGTAGCATCACCGCCCGTAGGTCCACAGACTCCGGTGAGTTACTCCAGCCAAATGTCCTCACCCCTTGGAAGTTGTTAAGATGAAAATACTAGAAAAAAGTAACAAATGCATCTTCTGTTTGCGATATAAAGTGATTAAGTGCCTATGATAGAAAGAAATAGAAGAATACAAACCAGAAAAAAGCAAAACTTACCCTAACATTCTGTCCACTGTTGTTACTCTTTTGATGATCATTCTTCTGAATTTCTCAGTGCAAATGAACGTGAAGAGCACGTACATTTTTCTGTCAAAGGTATCACACTCTATACTGGTTGTAGAATATATATATTTTAAAGCTATATATTTTTCTCTTCTTGGGAAACTAACTTGTATTTTCCCTACATTAGAGGGGGAGTTGCCCCTCATTAACTGGGGATTCTGAGGAGTATCCGTAGAACTGATTCGTTTGGGTGCTTGTTTCGATTCTGACTGCAGGGCTGTAGTCAGCAGATGATGGTATCATGATAGGCCTTTCACGTGCCTTTTGTTTCTCTTTAGGCTGAAGGAGAAAATGATGAGCAGTCATCCACAGATCAAGCCTCTGCTGTCAAAACCAAGAATGTGTTTATAGCTCAGAATGTGGCTAGTCTTCAAGAGCTTGGTAAGACTCTTAATCATCGTCAGAAAGCTGGTTTCTCTGCTTTCCAAAATTTCATACGTGGAAGAGAATCCAGCAGCAGACAGAGGCCTGTTTGTAAGGTTGAGCCTTGTCGTTGATTCAGGTGGCTCAGAGAAGCTGCTGCGTGTGTGTTTGAACCTACCGTATTTCCTGCGCTACATCAATCGGTTTCAAGATGCAGTGTTGGCCAATTCTTTCTTCATCATGCCTGCAACAGTAGCAGATGCCACTGCTGTTCGCAACGGGTAAGGGGCTCAGGCTGTGTGTTCTGATGCTGCCCTCGGAAAGAAACCGGTTAGCTTTCTGTGGCATGCCGACTTTCTTTAGTGATCAGAATAAGAAGCAAGGGATTCAAAGAGACGCTCTTGTTAACCTCCTCCTCTGTTATGTTCTAGTTTTCATTCACTGGTGATTGATGTTACCATGGCATTGGATACCCTCTCTCTACCTGTGTTGGAGCCTCTCAATCCTTCTCGTCTGCAAGATGTGACAGTCCTCAGCCTAAGTTGTCTCTATGCAGGTGAGAGGTGATGATGTCTGTTCTCATTTTGTCAGTCAAGTACAAGTACGCTTTCTGGAAACCATGAGATCCTTTTTTTTTCTTTTTGCTTTTTTAATTTTTTTTAAAATGTTTTTTTTATTTTTGAGACAGAGAGAGACAGCACAAGCAGGGGAGGGGCAGAGAGAGAGGGAGACAGAATCGGAAGCAGGCTCTAGGCTCTGAGCTGTCAACACAGAGCTCAGCGCGGAGCTCGAACTCATGAGCTGTGAGATCATGACCTGGGCCGAAGTCAGATGCTTAACTGACTGCGCCACCCAAGTGTCCCAACCATGAGATCCTTCTGAGTGCTCTCCCCACCTTACTTGTGCCCTTCCCCCCGAGGATCATCTAATGTCTCATCTAGGTGAAATGAGGTCTCAATAGGAGTCTTGTAAATTATCTTGTTGTTCCACTGCTGGTGTTATTATTATGTGCATATTTGATTTTCTAGTATGTGCAGATAGTAAATGTCTGTGTAAAGCAAAACGCCAAGTGCTGTTGGGATATTGAGATGAACAGTATCTGATCCTTGCCCTCAAGGAGCCTACACTGAGAACAGTTAGGACCGCAGGGTATGACATAAAACAGGAGATGACAAAAAGCAGTAAGAGGAGTGTAGCACGGTTGGGTGTGTGAAGTAAAGAGAGAGGGAGTCTTGCTGTGGGAGCAGGTTTGAGGAAGCCTTCATGGAACAGGTGATATCTGTTTATATTGATTATTCTTCGTGCGCCCACAAAATCTCCTCTCTTCCTGTTGATCATGCTGCCTTGGAAGTGGGGCCTGACATCTGGCGTTTACTCACTTTTAAGTTATGACAGTGACTTTTTAACCCAATTCACTGATCCTTGATTTCAAATAGCATAGTCCTGGTATGTCTTGGAAGGTATAACAACTTCCTTTGTTTACTTGGCTCTCTGAGTGAGAATTTGAACAGTCTTGGAAAGCTGACCTTGGGGACCATCACGAAATTGCTGAGGTTGATCATCTCCCTATATTCTTCCAACAGCTTTATTTTGAATATCTGGATGCAAATAGGAATTGGGTAAAGCAGTAGTAATGAAGAAGTTCTGTTGATGTACCTGTAGGGCAGGTGGATTTTCAGTAGGGCTATCCCTAGGCAGAGGCAGAAGCAGGACTCAAGAGTGTCCTAGAGTCTGGGGGCACATACTATATCAATGTGTGTGGAGAGGAGGGGCAGGGGGAGAGGATATGAGCTTAGTGGGTATTGTACAGTGGGAAAGAAAGGACACAATCAAAGAGGTCTTAGAAATGCAGGCTAGGGGCACTTGGGTGGCTCAGTTAGTTGAGCATCTGACTCTTGATTTCGGCTCAGGTCATGATGCTACGGTTGTAGGCTCAAGTCCCGGGTCTGCACGGAGCCTGCTTAAGATTCTTCCCCTCCCCTTTCCCCCCTCCCCTCCTTCATTCCCTCCCTCCCTCCCTCCCCCTCTGTCCCTCTCCCCCGCTTGTGCTGTCTCTAAAAAAAAAAAAAAGAAATGCAGTCTAAGTCATTTGGTTTGTGTCCTATAGACAGGAGAAACCATTGAAGATTCTGAGCTATATTTTAGGAAGAACATTCAAGTAGCAGTACACAGGACATTTTGGCATGGAGAAATTTGGAGTCCGGAAGCTCTGTTAGGATTTTTTTTATAGTCATTCAGGCGACACATTAAGGGCCTAAGCTAGGGCAGCAGCAGTAGGAATAGAAAGCTAAAGATACCTGTGAAGATACGTTCTCTCCCAGCCCAATTCCAGTGTTTATTTCCTTGTCCTCTGCCTTTGATTTTTGCAGTTTTTAAGTTGGGGTTTGTTTCAATTATTAGGGAATTTCTTGAATATTACATGGCCGTCAGTATACTTAGTAATGGTTAAAGAATCCTTAAAAATTTTTAGTCAGAGTAAAGATCCCAGAGTTGGTTTGTTGTTGAAATTTGATGGCCTGGGATTTGACTTAAAGACAAGGATTTGGCCTTGATGTCTTTGAGGAACACCAAGAGTGGAATGTTTTTCCCTGTAATCTTGAAAAAATTGAAAGATACCTTTGTGATGTCTTTAAAGTTTTAAAGTTAATAGATACTTATTTTTTTTTCAACGTTTATTTATTTTTGGGACAGAGAGAGACAGAGCATGAACGGGGGAGGGGCAGAGAGAGAGGGAGACACAGAATCGGAAACAGGCTCCAGGCTCTGAGCCATCAGCCCAGAGCCCGACGCGGGGCTCAAACTCCCGGACCGCGAGATCGTGACCTGAGCCGAAGTCGGACGCTTAACCGACTGCGCCACCCAGGCGCCCCTAGATACTTATTTTTAAATTTTTTTTTCAACGTTTATTTTATTTTTGGGACAGAGAGAGACAGAGCATGAACGGGGGAGGGGCAGAGAGAGAGGGAGACACAGAATCGGAAACAGGCTCCAGGCTCCGAGCTATCAGCCCAGAGCCTGACGCGGGGCTCGAACTCACGGACCGCGAGATCGTGACCTGGCTGAAGTCGGACGCTTAACCGACTGCGCCACCCAGGCGCCCCCCTAGACACTTATTTTTAAAGCAGTTTTACGTTTACAGAAAAATTGAGCAGGTTATACGGAGTGCCCATCTACCTTCTGTCCCCAACACAGTTTCCCTCATCATTAACATAGTGCATTAATAACAGTACGTTTGTTATAATCGATGAATGCACTGTTGATACACTATTAACATCTGAGAAGTCCGTTGTTTACATTACGGATTTCTCTTTCAGACAGTTCTGTGGCTTTTGACAAATGCATAACGTCGTGTATTCGTCATCACTGTGACACAGAATAGTTTCACTGCTCTGCAGTCCCTTGTGCTCTACCCAGTAATCCCTTTCTCCTACTCCTACCCCTGCCCCCTAGAAATCACTGATCTTTTCACTGTCTCCATAGTTTTAGCTTTTCCAGAATGCCCTAAAGTTAGAAGCAGTCTGCTTGGATCCCGCATTTAAGTTTCCTCTGTGATTTTTTGTGACCTGATAGCTCGTTTTTTGTTATTGCCGAATAATACTCCTCGTATGGGTGTGCCGTAATTTGTGGTACTGCATCCACCTGTCGAAGAGCATCTTGATTGCTTCCAGTTGTTGGCAACCATGAATAAAGCTACAGTAAGTATTTGTGTGCAGGTTTTTATGTGGATAGAAGGTTTCAGCTCATTCAGCTAAGTACTTAGGAGTGTTGATTGCTAGATCGGATGGTATCACTATTTAAGTCTTGCCCTGTGGACTTTACTGTCTGTGATCAAGTCATGGAATTACCTTTGGGTAGGTTGTTTTATGGTTCTGTTTTGGTGGGCTCGTGGGACTGCCATGATTCGAATCTGTGCATCTTTCTTTTTTTCTTCCAGGCGTGAGTGTGGCAACTTGCATGGCCATCCTGCATGTGGGTAGTGCCCAGCAGGTGCGGACGGGGTCCACGAGCTCCAAAGAAGACGACTACGAGAGCGATGCGGCTACGATCGTCCAGAAATGTGTAAGCCATGCCATCTGGACCCAGGCACTGCCATTGTTCTGTGAGGACATAGAGTCAGGCCCCCCTCTCTTCCCGGGTGGAGGAAAGGACACGGAGTGCTCTCCAACCCTTCCGCTCGGGTAACAGGTCTGAGTGGTAGGTGTTTGGCATGTCTGGCAGCTTGGTTGACTCTGCAGAAAACACTGCATCTTTGTGTTGGCAGTGGACCCTGTGAGCGAGGAGTCATTCAGTCAGCACACGTAGTTGAAGGCGTGCTGTGTGTCAGTGCACTTTTAGTGAAGACACACGATACACGAGATAGCCGCAGAGAATGCTAAGCATGTAGGATGAATCAGTGTGGTAAGCTGTGGTCTGATGTGGGCCTGGGGTATTGTTTTAGATTGGGGGCAGGGGACACCTCTGAAGAGGTGACACAGGAGCTGGATATAGAGAGTAGTGAACACCATGCGCAGGTCAAGGAAAGTGTGATGGGATTGTATCATTAGAAAGTGCCTTGAGGACATTTAATTTTATGAGCGAAATGAGTTTGGGTGGGATTAACATTTGTAATGAAATACGACAGCTTGCTCAGCTTTTTGTTATGTTTGATGTTGTGCAGCTTGAAATATATGACATGATCGGACAAGCGATCAGCAATTCCCGCCGGGCCGGTGGAGAGGTAAGAAATGTGTCTCTGCTACATTCCTGTCTCACAGCCTGTAAGATCTCTGTGTTCATACTTTGCTTTTGTGCCTTTTTAACAGCACTATCAGAACTTCCAACTGCTGGGTGCCTGGTGTTTGTTAAACAGTCTTTTCCTCATATTGAACCTCAGCCCTACTGCCTTGGCTGATAAGGGGAAAGAGAAAGACCCACTGGCCGCACTCCGAGTCAGAGACATCCTTTCTCGCACAAAAGAGGGAGTGGGCTCTCCTAAACTGGGGCCTGGAAAAGGGTATGTGTCTACTCGTTCGCTACTCATGTTTTGTTTTGTTTGCCTGCCATTTTGTCTTGGTGGGGAGCTGGGGTAACCCCTCTTGTCTTCGCATCGATAGAAACGTTTGCCTTCGTACTTGGTTGAATTTAATGACTAAGGTGATGACCATCATCCACTGTCTCTACATCATAGCTGTGTCATTTTGGATAGATCGTTCATTCTTTCCGATCTTGTTTCCTTATCCATAAGAGGGGGAAATGTGTGTGTAACGTATTTCAGGGGTTTTATTTAATTATTTATTTATTTATTTATTAATGTTTGTTTATCTTGAGGGAGAGCGTGCGCAAGCTGGGGAGGGGCAGAGAGGGAGAGAGAGAATCCCAGGTTGGCTCCATGTTAATTGGTGTGGAGCCCATTGTGAGCCCATTTGAACTCACAAACACGAGATCCTGACTTGAAGCGAAATCAAGAGTCGGAAGTGCAACCGAGCGAGCCACCCGGGTGCCCCTATTTCAGGGTTTTTATGAGGGTCAAATCAGAAAACAGTGCTTCTGTTTTGTGTAATGGGCCTGTTTAACTTTCAGCTGATGGCTCACTGCATGTTTAACCTCTAAAGAGGATTCTGTCGGGTCCCCCTGCCTTGCTTCCTAAAATGTTTGCATCTGTTTGGGTGAAGTAAGCCCTGCTTGCTAGGAGAGAAGTTAGACATATGACTTCCATGTGGTTTGATGTTTTCTTTTCTGAGCCTGGGCATTTCTGGGTTTTGTTTGCTATTCAGTCCCTACCACATGTTGGGCTGTCTCTGGGCATGGAGGACGTAGCACTCTTTAAAGCAGTGTCCTTGCTTTGATGGAGCTTCTTTTCGTTTCTATTTAGTTTATTTTTGGGAGAGAGAGAGAGAGAGACAGAGCATGAGCAGGGGAGGGGCAGAGAGCAAGGGAGACACAGAATCTGAAGCAGGCTCCAGGCTCTGAGCTGTCAGCACAGAGCCCGATGTGGGGCTCGAACCCACACACTGCGAGATCATGACCTAAGCCGAAGTCGGACGCTCAGCCGACTGAGCCACCCAGGTGACCCAGTGGAGCTTCTTTTCTAACTGGAGTGACCGTGAGCAGATACACTAATACGTTCATGATAACTTATCGTAGGAGTCCTGTAAAGAAAAATAAATCAGAGCAAGGGGCTAGCGAGTGACAGGGGCTGGTGTTTTAGTTAGGGTGGTGAGGAATAAGCTCTGAAGACAAGACGGAGAGAACACATGTGAGGTGGCAGGGCGAGCCATGCAGATTTTGGGGGTAGAATTGTTCAGGTTTGGAGATGGAGGTTTGATTGGCATTTTTAAGGATCAGTTAGGTCCGTGTGGGCTGGAGTGGAGCCGTCCAGGAGGGAGCGTGAAAATTAGATCAGAGAGGTAGCCCGGGGCCAGATCTCCTAGGGCCAAGTGTAATCTGTAAGTCATGGAGGGTTTTCCCCAGGAAAGTGATCCGATCTGACTTACTAGTTATTGGCGATGTGAGAAGCCAGCTTCTGTGAGGAGAACAGACTGCAGGGTGTAAGGCAGGAAGGAGGGCGGGTAGGAAGCTGATGCATTTCTGCAAATGACAGAGCTGGTGGGAAAGGCAGAGAGAAGAGGTCCAAGGGGTATGTGTTTTGAAGGTACAGCTGACAGGATTTGCCGATGGCTTGGATATTGAGTGTGAAAAATAGGACCTCAACATTTTTTGGCAGGAGACAAAAAATTGTGTAATTTACGGAGGATGGTATGATTTACGGAGACTGGGAATACCAGCTCAGGAGTAGCTGGGGTGGCAGGAAGGCGAAGAAACACAGAATGTCATCTTCACCATGCCGACTCTGAGATGACTGTCACATCTCTCTGTGTGAGATGTAGAGGAGGCGGTTGGCATGGGCGTCTGGAGTTCAAGGAGGGAGTCAAATTCTGGACCTCAGTCAACAAATTATTCACTGAGTTGTCTTCTCTGTCCCAGGCTCTGTGTCATTTCTGGAATGCTGTGATGTACCAAAAAAAAAAAAAAGGACACGCTTCCAAGAGACATGAAGAGAGATGTCAAATTGTATCTAGAGAGTATTACAATAAGGGCGTTTGGCCTGGTCAGAGAAATCAAAGCAGGCTTCTTTGAGGTGTTAAGCGAACTGAAATCTGAGAAAGACATTGGGATGGTAGATGGTAGACACTAGGCAAAGAAGGGAGGTAAGCACATTAGAGGGAATAGTAGTTTATGATTCTGTGAGTGTCTGCGCTCATAGTACTGTAGAGGGAAGTGGGAGGATGCCAAAAGGTCTGCCCATAGAAGTAGCAGTTATGGGGCGCCCAGGTGGCTCAGTTGGTTAAGCGTCAGATTCTTGGTTTTGGCTCAAGTCATGAGCTCATGCTTCCTGAGTTCGAGCCCTGCGTCGCACTCTATGCTGACAGCGCGGAGCCTGCTTGGGATCCTCTCTCTCCCCTCTCTCTCTGCTCCTCCCCTGCTCGCTCGCTCTCTCTCTCTGTCTCTCTCTCTCTCTCAAAATAAGTAAATAAAACTTAAAAAAAAGTAGTTATGTTTAAAAAATGGCTATTGTTTCTTAAGGTTTAAGAAGAAAACCTGTTCCTTGTGTAAGTTACAAACCATAAGAAAGGGGGGAAATCACCCCAATTCTCCCACCCAAATCGATAAACGTTCTTCCAGATGTTTTTCTGTGCACGCATTCAAAATGTATATGTTTACAGAAGCAGGATCACCGTTAGAAAACATCGTAGACGTTTTCTCAGTGCCCGTGTTAGGGATTCACTGAATCTAAGCATTCCACTATGTAAATAGGCCATAGTTGACTCTAATCACCTTATTGAAACACTTATTTAGGGTGTATGAAATTTCTGGTTTTGATAAACTGTGCTTTGATAAATCTTCTAAAACATAAATCTTTGTGAAGTTGCTTAATTATCCCCTTGGGGTAAATACCTAGAGGTATGAATGTTAGGACAAAGGGCACACTTATGTAAAAAATTTGAAATGTTTTTTTCAGACTGTTCTGATTGCATTCTTACTTAGCAGCTGTGTGTGCACATGTGCCCGTTTCCCCAGGTCTGCTTTGAAGTGGGCATCGTTAGTTTTCATGTTTTCTTTTTTTTTTTTTAATTTTTTTTTTCAACTTTTTTTTTTTTATTTTATTTTTGGGACAGAGAGAGACAGAGCATGAACGGGGGAGGGGCAGAGAGAGAGGGAGACACAGAATCGGAAACAGGCTCCAGGCTCCGAGCCATCAGCCCAGAGCCTGACACGGGGCTCGAACTCACGGACACGCGAGATCGTGACCTGGCTGAAGTCGGACGCTTAACCGACTGCGCCACCCAGGTGCCCCAGTTTTCACGTTTTCTAACGTTAAAGGAGGAAGTTTATTTTTGAGACCGAACACAAGTGGGGTAGGGACAGAGAGAGAGAAAGGGAGACACAGATCTTTGACAGTGGGCATTGTTAGGTTTCACGTTTTCTAATGTTAAAGGAGAAAGTTTATTTTTGAACACAAGTCGGGGAGGGACAGAAAGAGAGGGGGACAGAATCTGAAGCAGGCTCCAGGCTCTGAACTGTTGGTGCAGAGCCCGACGTGGGGCTTGAACTCCGATGCTGTGAGATTGTGACCTGAACCAAAGTTGGATGGTCAACTGAATGAGCCATCCAGGTGCCCCAGCGTTAAAGGAGAAAGGTGGTATTACATTTCTCTTATTCGTATTTCTTTTTTTTTTTTTTTTTTTTTTTAAATTTTTTTTTTCAACGTTTATTTATTTTTGGGACAGAGAGAGACAGAGCATGAACGGGGGAGGGGCAGAGAGAGAGGGAGACACAGAATCGGAAACAGGCTCCAGGCTCTGAGCCATCAGCCCAGAGCCTGACGCGGGGCTCGAACTCACGGACCGCGAGATCGTGACCTGGCTGAAGTCGGACGCTTAACCGACTGCGCCACCCAGGCGCCCCCATATTTCTTTATTAGTGCCATTGCAACTGCCTGTGTCCTTTGCCCCAGTTTTCTCTTTGGTGTTTGTCCTTTTTTCTTACTAATTTATGTGCACTCTTTGTATATTAGATATTCTAATTGTCATGTGGCCATTTGGACAGAAAAAAAGTTTTACATTCAATGTGTCAGTCTTCGTTTTTATTCTCTTTGGTTTGTGCCCAGATATTTTACAGAAATTGGCAATTTTTAACTTTTTTCTTCTCAAAAGAATGACTTCAAATGTCCTAGCAACCTTTGAATGTCAGCATCTATACATCACCCGGTCGATTCGAGCTGATAGTTTAAATTCCAAAATGCCGTGTACTTGGAAGTCTTTCTTTTACTCTTGGGGTGCTTAACCTGAAGCTTGTGGATCCTCAGGCGGGCTGTGGGTGGGCTTCAGGGAGACCGAGCTTCTGAAATTACATGCACATATTGTGTGTGCATTTTCTTCCCTCCGGGGCAAGGTTCATAGGTTCTGAAAGGGGTCTGGAACCCCCGGATGGCAAGATCCCCTGTTCCGAGGTGGTGAGTTGTGTTTCTCCTCTTCTTCGTATAGGCACCAGGGCTTCGGGGTGCTGTCGGTCATACTGGCAAACCACGCTGTCACGCTGTTAACCTCTCTCTTTCAAGACCTGCAAGTGGAAGCACTGCACAAGGTGAGGGACTGCACGCCAGGGGGTCAGCACGGCGACGCTGGCTTCACTCCTGGGGAGGCTGCCCTGAGCCATCTGATCACGGGGTTCCTTTCTGCACCGTTGGATCCGTAATTCTCTTCTGCCGTGCTTCCCTTCAGGGTTGGGAGACAGACGGTTCCCCGGCAGTTCTGAGCATTATGGCCCAGAGCACCTCCATCCAGAGGATTCAGCGGCTGATCGACTCTGTCCCACTGACGAACCTGCTGTTGACACTGCTGTCAACCTCCTACAGAAAGGTGGGTGGGGTCACACCGTGGATGATTTGGAAGATCTCGTGTAACCCTCTCAGGAGGAAAAAGGCTGTACGCCGTGACCTTCATAAACTCAAAATTTATGGTAATGTTTTAAAGATGAGAGGAAAGCTTCAGTGATTCCACACGTGAATCCATTACTGATTGTCAGCTTTTTTTTATGTTTATTTATTTTTGAGAGAGAGAGAGAGAGTGCGTGCGTGTGCGCTCATGAGTCAGAGAGAGGCAAAGAGAGAGGAGACACAGAATCTGAAGCAGGCTCCAGGCTCCGAGCTGTCGGCACAGAGCCCAATGCAGGGCTCAAACTCACGGACTGCAAGATCATGACCTGAGCCGAAGTCGGACGCTGGACCGACTGAGCCACCCAAGCGCCCCTAAAAAAATTATTTTTAAATTATTTTTAAATTATTATTATTTTTTTTTTTTTTTGAGAGAGAGAGAGAGACTCAGAGCAAGGGAGGGGCAGAGAGAGAGGGAGACACAGAATCTGAGGCAGGCTCCAGGCTCTGAGCTGTCAGCACAGAGCCCGACGTGGGGCTCGAACTCACAGACTGCGGGCTCGAACTCACAGACTGTGAGATCATGACCTGAGCTGAAGTTGGAGGCTTAACCAACTGAGCCACCCGGGTGCCCCCTGATTGTCAACTTTGTGATGCACATGGCTACTTGGTTCTTTGTGACAGCGGTCATATTTTTATTTTTTAATTAAAAAAAAAAAAAAGTTTATTTATTTTGAAAAAGAGAGAAAGAGAGTGCAAACAGGGGAGTGGCAGAGAGGAAGAGAGAGAATCCTAAGCAGGCTCCGTGCTGTCAGCCTAGAGTCTGATGCGGGGCTCGATCTCATGAAACGTGAGATTGTGACCTGATCGAAACCAAGAGTCTGAAGCTTAACAGACTGAGCCACCCAGGCACCCCAAGAGATTTTCTTGGATTTAGAGGAAGAAAGAAGACACGGAGAAAATGTCTTACGTGGTGAATGAGGTGAAGTAGGGCGGCTCCATTTCTGTGACCGTTGGTTCCAAAACCTTGCTGTTTTCCTAGGCCTGTGTCCTGCAGCGTCAGAGGAAGGGCTCCATGAGCAGTGATGCCAGTGCCTCTACTGACTCAAACACCTACTATGAGGATGATTTCAGCAGCACAGAGGAGGACAGCAGCCAAGGTAGAGGCCTCTTTTCCATCTCCCAGGAGATAGTTGCAACAGGAAGTTTCTCCATTGGCTCGCTTCCGTTAGTTTCCTGTTTGCCATTTTCACCTGCCTAGCATGGATCCTGATTTTCTGTGCCCTCAAAGGTGACATGTTATTCAAGAGTAAGCTGAGCTGTGGAAAAATGGACGGTAGAAATTACTCTCAGTGAAGCCCAGATTGCTTTTCATCCTTTCCCCTCCAAGATCAAAATACATCTCGTTTCACGTTTCTTTCTGCATTAACCCATTTGTGTGTAAGGCGATTGGTTTGGCTGTTGTCATAGATGCGTGGTGTGGGGAGGCGTAGGAAGAGAAACTCCACTCTGTTGCAGTGAACAACAGGGCAAAATGAACATTCCCTTCTGCCTTTGTTTGGAGAGAGATGGAATGAGATAAATATCTCCAGTTCATTATAATTGGGTTTGTGGGAGCAGTGTATAGTATTGTGAAAGGTGCAGTTTTATTTGTGTATCAGAGAGCGCGAGTGAGCGTGAGCATGTGTGTGCCCTGTCTCTTGTCTGTGAGAAAGAGAGAGAGAGAGAAAGAGAGAGAAAGAAGGTGTGTGTGTGCACAGCATGGGAAGGTCAGATGGAGAGAAAGAGAGAGTCTCAAGCAGTCTCCACACCCACTGCGAGATCATGACATGAGTCAGAATCAAGAGTCAGACGCTTAACTGATTGGGCCACCCAGGTCTTAATTTGGGCTTTATAACCCACAGACAAGTAAACATTTGTTTTTCAAAACATTTGGCTTGTTGGCAGTAAAGTGAGGTGGTTCTTTCTTCATTGGACTCCTTTAAAAAAATACCAGTTTTATTGAGGTATAATTTATGTGCCATAAAACGCTTCTGGTTTGCTTACACACTTAGAGGAGTATTGACAAATTTATGAAACCACCTTACTCCCACCGAGTCCAGATAATCCTCGTGTTCCTTTTGACGTAGACTGTTTTACAAAGCGGGTGTGCTAAAAAATTTTTTACATTGTGTTATTTTTATTACTTCTCTCTTTCTCTGTTCCAGATGATGACAGTGAGCCTATTTTGGGGCAATGGTTTGAGGAGACCATCTCCCCCAGTAAGGAGAAAGTGGCACCTCCACCCCCTCCCCCACCCCCTCCGCTGGAGAGCTCACCTCGCGTTAAAAGCCCCAGTAAACAGGCCCCTGGTGAGAAGGGCAACATTTTGGCTAGTCGCAAAGATCCTGAGTTGGTAAGAGTGGATTTCTGAGGTTTAGGGGAGGGAGAAATGGGAAGAAGGGTGTGAAGAGCAGACCATTTGAACTCAGACATTTTGTAGATTGGTTAATTAACTGTCATGTTTAAAGGTATTTTTACTTAGGGCCTGAGTGTACTGATTGCATTTGATTAAATAACTTGTACCCTTGGTGTTGCTTCTCTGATTGAGGGTTAGTAACATAGCCTTTGGAGTTAGAAGTGAGTTTGAATCTAGCTTTTACCACTCACTGGCTTTGAGACTGTGGGCAAGAATCTAAACTTCTCCAAGCCTCAGTATTGTCTTCTGTCATATGGGAGTGATAGTACCTGCCTTTAAGGGTGTTGTGAAGAAGTGAAGAGCCCTTAGCATAGGTGTGGTACGTCGTTAAATGCTCGCTAATTATTTGTTCAAGCAGTATTTCTAGATGATGTACTATCAGCCCTGTTCTAAAGCAGACACGTCAGATACGGACCTCACTTTCATACAGCTTAGTCTAGTCAAGGCTGTGGACATAAAACATTTACACAATAATTCAGTTTCATTTTGAGAGAGCAGTAAGGAGCTGGGAATTCCCCTGTGTGTATAACGATCATACAGGCTTCTGAATTCCTTATTCCAATAATGTCCCCGAGCTGAACAAATACAGGGCCTTGGAGGAGTGAAAGAAGCAAGTCTGTCTGTCCAGAAGCCTCTGTCTTCACACGGAGTTTTCTGAAGTCTGTTGTGTTCAACTGGTGCCATTTTTTGTAATTGGAAGAATTAGGTGGGAAAGTTTGTCATAGTTAAGCTTAGCCCCACTCCCACTGTAGGGGCTTTAAACTCTGACTTGAATTCATTGCATTTGTTCCATCAGCTCTATGGGCATGTTTTATGTCTATTTAGATTGAGGATTTAGAGGTACTCTGGGCTTATGTACCTGACATGAACTTCTTTGTGCTCTCTTTAGTTCTTAGGTCTGGCTTCCAACATTTTGAACTTCATTACCTCTTCCATGCTGAACTCACGGAATAATTTTATCCGAAACTACCTGAGTGTGTCTCTTTCAGAACACCACATGGCCACCCTGGCCAGTATCATTAAGGAGGTGGACAAAGATGGACTCAAGGGTCAGTAGACAGGATTGGTGCCTGGCGGGTTTTTTTCCCCAGTGGGGTTTGGCTGTCGCCAGGGCGGTGTAATGCATCAAGTGGCTGCTTGAGTCATTGGTTTTCTTATTTGCCTCCAAGGTTCATCAGATGAAGAGTTTGCTGCTGCTCTCTATCACTTCAACCATTCTCTGGTAACTTCTGATCTTCAGTCGCCCAACCTGCAGGTTTGTGTGCACTGTGACCCTTTGGCCAAGCGCTGTCTGTGTCAGCTCCCAATAGGCTGTAGCATTCCAGTCGCAAAGGAACATAGTTTATCCTGGGGACCCCCTCACTGGAAAGAGTGTTGAGAGATGATTATGTCCCACTGCCCTGATGAGGATCATTTTAGGGAAGAGAAAATGTGTTCTTTATCCCCAAGTCATTCAGTAAACTTAAAAGGAAAAATGATGAAAACAGCTCCTGATGACTGTCGTAGTAGGCAAGTGGACAAAATAGATGAGAGTGGTTTATAAAAGGAAATACACATGGCCAGCAAACGTAGGAGATGCTCAACTTAATTAGTAATCTAAGAAATACATGTTGAAATGTGTGTTTTAAAAGAATCATTCAGGCGCCTGGGTAGCTCAGTTGGTTAAACATCTTGATCTTGGCTCAGGTGATGATCTCACGGTTTGTGAGTTTGAGCCCCACGTTAGGCTCTGTGCTAACGGCACAGAGTCGGCTTGGGATTCTCTCTTCTTCCCTTCCTGCCCCTTCTCTGCTTGCACTTTCTTCGCACTCTTTCTTAAAAATAAATAAATAAGCTTAAAAAAAAATAATCATTCAAATTATAGGAGTAGGTGTTTTCAGATAGACTGCTATTTGCAAACTCACCACGAAAATAAAGCCTAGGATCTTGATTGTAAGTTTTGAAATCTTAGGGTTTTCTCTCCCCGCTGGTAGGTGATGTTCTGAATCTTGCATCTCAGATTCCTTCATTCGTTACTTTCATTTATATATTATATATCCACGTATGTATACATATATACATACATATACATATGTATGTATATATGTATTTTATTTACTAACAATTTTTTTGAAGTTTGTTTATTTTTGAAGGAGAGAGAGAGTTGGGGGGGAGAGGGACAGAGAAAGAGGGAGACAGAATCTGAAGCAGGCTCCAGGCTCTGAACTGTCAGCACAGAGCCCAACGCGGGGCTTGAATTTACCATGAGATTATGACCTGAGCCAGAATCAGATGCTTAACCGACTGAGCCACCCAGGCGCCCTTATATATATTTATTTTTACATTCGTAGTCCTTAAAGTTTTAAATTGATTGTTTTAAGCATTATAGTAATGATACCATGCTATATATAATCTTTTTAGGCTTTCTTTTTTCACTTAATATTATTTAGCACTATGTCGCCAAGGTTCATTTATATTATTGCTAATTCTGAAGTTCCTGCTTTGACTGCTGTCTGCTGTCCCATTGTATTTGTGACTATACCAGCTCCCCTCTGCTCCCACTGTTGGACCTTCGGATTGTGTCAGATTCTGTTGCTATTCCAGTTGTTGTTGTGATCTTTGTTGTAGAAGTCTCCTGTGATAAAACAAGGGGTTCTCTTGGGTAGAGAGCTGGGAGTGGAATTGGGAGGATATGGAGTATGTGATTGTAAGCAGGTGATGCCAGACTGCTCTCTAAAGTAGCTACATCAGTGGGGCACCTGGCTGGCTCAGTTGGTGGAGCGTGCGACTCTTAATCTCAGGACTGTGAGTTTGAGCCCCACATTAGGTGTAGAGATTACTTTATTTTTTTTTTTTAATTTTTTTTTTTTTCAACGTTTATTTATTTTTTGAGACAGAGAGAGACAGAGCATGAACGGGGGAGGGGCAGAGAGAGACACAGAATCGGAAACAGGCTCCAGGCTCTGAGCCATCAGCCCAGAGCCTGACGCGGGGCTCGAACTCACAGACCATGAGATCGTGACCTGGCTGAAGTCGGACGCTTAACCGACTGCGCCACCCAGGCGCCCCAGATTACTTTAAATAAATAATAAATAAAAACTAAAATAAAAATAAACAAACAAACAAACAAACACAGGAGCTGCACCAAGATTTACTATCACCAGCAATGTGTTCAAGATTTGTGGGTTCACTTTCCCAACATTTGACAAGGTCATATTTTGATAATAACTTATTTTTAACACGGTCAGAGTTTGTGGTTCTCATTCTTTAGTGTACATAAAGATCCCTGGGGAATTTGTTTAAAAAAATGCAGATTCCTAGCTGTGGCCACCCTTCATCTCCCCTAGAAGAATTAAATTTGGTAGATCTCCAGTAGTTTGCCCTAAGATTGTTTTGAAATTTTTTTTTTGTTATTCTTAAGGTTATTTCAGTGGATTCTCAGAATCAGGACACAATCGAAGAGATTGCACTTGCCCCAAAGGGACAAAATCTAGGAAGCCATTTTAAGAGGTTAAACTTGATTCTTAAAATCCTAGGCTATTTGAGAAATTCTTTTTTTTTTTTCCACTTTAAGTTTATTTTGACACAGAGAGAGACAGAGCGATGCAGAGGGGGCAGGGCAGAGAGAGGGAGAGCACGAATCCCAGGCAGGCTCCATGCAGCCATCCCAGAGCCAGTGTGGGGCTCGAACCCACAAACCGTGAGATCACGCCCTGAGCTGAAACCAAGAGTCAGACACTTAACCGACTGAACCATCCAGGTGGACCTATTTGAGAAATTCTTAAAGATTCATTTCTTTGTTGGGGCACCTGGGTGGCTCAGTCTCTTGAGCACCTGACTTCGGCTCAGGTCGTGGTCTTCTGGTTTTTTTGGACTTAAGTGCTGCATCGGGCTCAGTGTTGTCAGTGCCAAGCCTGCTTTGGCTCCTCTGTCCCATCTCTCTCTGCCCCTCCCCCACTCCAGCGCGCTCTCAAAAATAAAATTAACATTTTAAGAGCTTATTTCATCGCTTAAAAAGATAACTATAAAACCTGTTTGTATGTACCTATTGTTAGATGAAACCGAGTGGGGTTTTTTTGGCAGGAAAGGGAATATAAATAGAGTGGTAAAGTTGTTGACCTAAGATGAAGAGAAGAAAATTCTTCAGTCAGTATATGGCCTGCACCTCCCTCTCAGGCTGTATAGGGTCAGGAAGTCATGTCAAAGTTACGAGCTCCTTAAGTTTATTTAGGGAATAACTAAGATCTTAAGTTTATTTAGGGAAGTTTCACAGTTCACAGACTTGGCCTTTTCCTGCCGAAACTTGTCCAAATAATGGGGGAAGAAATATTTTTCTGTAGAGGATAGGAGTTCTTAAGACTCCTGTCCTCATAGCATGTAAAAAACTAATTCCAGACCTTGTGTGGACATGCAACTTGTCTGCCCATAACCGCTGACTTTATGTAGAACAAATCCTCAAAACTCCCTTCTCATTCCATCTCCAAACATGGGCCTTTAAATTCTGCCCCCAAATTTCATTGCTATGGTGGAAGAGAGTAGAGGATGGTTGGTGTAATTTAACGACCCGCTATTGAGTTCCCCTGCCCTGCATGTTGTTTCTCTGGGATCATGTACAGAGTCCTATACCTTTATCAAGATACCTGAGTGCTATTGCAGGACATGCACAGTGTCCTTAAGGTAGGTTAGCAGAATGTAGCTCAGTCTGTGAAAGTAAGCAGATAGAAGTTTCATCACAAAAATTGTCTTCACCTATCAGGTTCATAAAAAACTGGTTCTGAGTTGGTAAGACCAGTAGGCCTGTTCCCTGCTTCTAGGAGAAATTGAAGCCTACTTATTTACTTCCCAAGATGATATCTTGGGAAGAGGGCTTTCTGTTGAAATGCCATGTGCTTGGTTGGCATGGCTTCTCTGTTCTTTCTTTCAAATTTGTTATTAGAGCAGTCTAGTAAGATGATTTGTGTCTTCCGAAACCAAACGAGAAAGCAGGCCTTGTGTGGGTTTCATTGTCGTCCTGCTCTACTGGCCATTGGGGATTCTCTCTGTCTCTAGCCCTGGTGGGGGATGGCACTGAAGGTTCCAGCTCTCTAATCATAGGGTTGGTTCCCCTGGCAGTCAGCCCCTGGCCTAAAGCTGTCGAGGGGCCTCCTTATTATAAACATAGGTAATGCTGAAAGGGGCTTATTATGAATAACAAAACACGTTCTTCTCACCCTTGTCAGGAAATGATGAGAGTTTTAGGAGCTCTGTACCAGGAATGAGACAAAGACCAAATATACATTTCTTCTTACATCCCGGGATCACAGGGGCTTAGTGTTTAATAGGTATCGGGTTTCAGTTTGGAAAAATAAACAAGTGCTGGAGATGGATGGTAGTGATGTTTGCACAGTGTATGTGTATTTAATGCCACAGAACTGTGCACTTAAAAAATGGTCAGTTTTCGGTTATGTTTTTTTTTTTTTTTTAATTTTTTTTTTTTTTCAACGTTTATTTATTTTTGGGACAGAGAGAGACAGAGCATGAACGGGGGAGGGGCAGAGAGAGAGGGAGACACAGAATCGGAAACAGGCTCCAGGCTCTGAGCCATCAGCCCAGAGCCTGACGCGGGGCTCGAACTCACGGACCGCGAGATCGTGACCTGGTTGAAGTCGGACGCTTAACCGACTGCGCCACCCAGGCGCCCCATCGGTTATGTTTTTTATCACAAAGTAAAATTAGAAACATACCTGGCACATAGTATTAGTGCCTACTCAACATTAGCTGCTGTCTTTGTTACTATTACCATTTAATGTTGTGTTTATAGTTATTATATTTATTATTATGTATAAAATTATAATAATTTAACGTTACCATAGAGGTCTGAGTTCATTCATTCACAGAGTATTCATGGAGCACCTACTGCGTGCCAGGTAGTGTAGGCACTGGAGAGATCCAGATGATTTGAGTTAGTGTGAGATCATGAGAAAAGGGGGAGATAGGAGATACCATGTGGATAAAGGGCCCATGGTAGATAGAGATCACGGGAAACTATTTGAACGGGGTAAAGAACACGGATAGGAAAGAGTCTAAGGTGTTGCCTGGGTTTACAACCCGGATGAGACCAGAAGGATGCTGTTGTCTTTCGTAGAAAGGGGCCATCGGCGAGAAGGGTTAGTTTGGTGGTAGAGGAGCCGTGCCGAGTGCTCAGGGAGCACTCCTAGGTTTGAGTCAGCTCAGAGGTTGTGTGCACTTGTGGGTTGCTTATTTATGCACGGTTGCTCAGAATGGTCCTTTGGGTTCTTGAGCTACACGAGGCACAGTTTGCCATTTTCTCTTTTTGTTTTTAAAAACAGTGTCACCTTACCAGCACAACTGTCTCGCCGTCCGTTGTGGTTAGCCAGCCTCGAAACCATTCTGCAGTAGAGCTTGAGCGTTAGGCTTTCCTTAATTTTTCAGGTATTTGTTTATTTTTTTTAGATGTTTATTTTTGAGAGAGAGAGTGTGAGTAGGGGAGGGTCAGAGAGTGAAGGGGACAGAGGATCCGAGGATGCCTCTACTCTGAACTCAAGAGAAGAACTGTGAGATCATGACCTGAGCGTAACCGAGTGAGCTGCCTAGGCTCCCCGAGGCTTTCCTTTAATGGAGTAAGCTAAAAGCAGTTAAGTAGGCGTTACCGATGTGATTATTGATTATGTTGCTTCCTGTGTCAGAACGTTGCATCTTACAGCCCTTTCAATCCAATGAGAAAAACAATTTGTATGTTTTTATATATGAGAATTCTATATAAGAATTTGGTGTGTAAGAATTGTGTAGCATATATTAACTTTTTTAGTTAAACGGTTACCACTGCCATTAAAGCCACTTTAAATATGATGACGTTTTGAGGGGCCAGTGGGATGAAGACATCTAGAAAGTAGTTGGAAATGTGAGTCTGAAATTCAGAACTTAAATTAAGAGTGGTAATGTGGTTTTGGGAATTATCCACTAAGAAGCAGTCGTTGAAGTAATGAGAAACAGCAAGGTGGGCGGGGGATGGCCCGAGCGGCGAGGGCTGGGGCCAGGAACCCAGGAGAGCTGGCATTAAGCAAGGGTGGGCACGGGGGTGCTCGGGCTGGAGGGGGTACTTCAGGCTAGGCCTTGGTTGGTGGGCAATGGCTCTCTTTTACTTCTTAGGAAGCCCTCTTCCTTAGGGCTAATCCAGGCTCTGAGGAAGCCTTGGTCATTTTTTGCGGCTCTGAGGCCGGAGACAACGGACACAAAACAAAAAACCCTCTCTTAAAAAAAAAATCCTATAAATAACATTGTAACGTTACATTCTTCCACCAAATTCATGGTTTATGTTTTTCCATGTTTCTTTGTAGTCCCTGTCTGTGTAGATAGATGCACAGTTTTGCAGTTAAAATCAGAACATCAATTCATCTCTTGTTTTCTGCTTCTTTCAAATTTTACTATTTCAAATATTACTCCATTAAGTTAAAAAAATTTTTTTTTCTAATGTTTATTTTTGAGAGAGAGACACACACACATAGAGTGCAAGCAAGGGAGAGGCAGGGAGCGAGGGAGACAGAATCCGAAGCAGGCTCGGGCTCTGCACTGTCAGCACAGAACCCAACGCGGGGCTCGATCTCACGAACCGAGAGATCATGACTTGAACTGAAGTCGGACACTTAACTGACTGAGCCACCCAGGTGCCCCGAGAATGTAGATTTTAGAGATAAATCTGGTTTGGGCAGTTGGGAGTCTTGTGGCTTAGTGTGTTTTTAAACCACTCTGACCTCTGTTTCCCGCATCAGTAGAATGGAGCGCATACCCAGGTAACATTGTGGCCCAGAGCATTGCCTGTGACAGTTGGTGTGCGGCACTTAGTCATGATAACTGCCCAGCACATGGGAACTACTCCTGATTATCTGTGACATTTTGAATGATTGTTTCCCAGGAATGGGGTCCTCTGGGGTGTTACCTAAGAACATAATTTAATTTGGCAGACTTAGAAATTTATCCTGTATCCTGAGGTGACTATGATTTGTGTTTTCTGAAGCCAAGTGAGAACACAGGCCTTTTGTCTGGTGTTCCATTGGCATCCTGCTCAGTTTGTGTGTGTGTTTGAGAAGATAAGTTGCAGCTTAGATAACTGAGCTCAAAGTCAAGCTCATTTGAAAGACACGCTACAACTGGAGGCAGAGACACAGCCCTGACTAATTGGAGGTGCCTTGACATCTTACAGGCAGATTTCTCTGCTAATACCGTTCGTACAAGTGGGTGGACCCACAGGTGCGGGACCGACCTCCCCACTTGGCGTATTACTTGTATATAACTGGTTATCGAAGAAAAACCGTCAGCCGTTAAAATTGTTCAAGAAGTTTTCTTCTGAAGGGAAGACTTCTCATGTTCTGCCTGTTTGGAAAATCATCCTGATTCTGCCGTCTCAGTTTGCATCTCTGCATTTCTCCTTTTTCAGGACCCCATCTCTGACACCAATTAACTGTAGTTGTGAATGGGGTTAGATGAGTAATTTTCCCTCGATAGTTTTCCTGTTTGTTGAGCGAAGTGACCTTTCTGCAAACCACGTCTGAATCTGAATTTCTGTGTGCCCTTTAAAATACTCCTCCAGCGCCGAAATCAAGAGTCAGGTGTTCAACCTACTGAGCCACCCAGGTGTCCCTTGACTTTTTTTTTTTTTTATGTTTTTCCTTTGCAATCAGTATATTTTGTTTTCTGAGCTACCTATTCAAAATGTTCCCATTTAAACCATTATGGTGTGTCCCTTCCTTACTGAATTGAAAGGTTCTTTATAAATTCTAGATACAAGTTCTTAGTTCGATAAATGGTTTTAAAATACTGTTTCTCATACTGTGGCTTGTCGTTTCTTTTACTGAAAGTGACTTTTGAAGGGAAAAAAAAAATACTCCTCCAGCATAAAGGGTAACATTCAGGGCTCATTGGTAACCTTTGGCCTCATTCCCTGTCTTTTTCCTGTGTGTCTTTTCCTGGCAGAACACGCTGTTGCAGCAGCTGGGAGTAGCGCCTTTCTCTGAGGGCCCCTGGCCCCTGTACATTCACCCTCAAAGCCTCTCTGTGCTTTCACGCCTTTTGCTCATCTGGCAACATAAAGCCGGTGCTCAAGGTGATCCAGATGTCCCTGAATGCCTTAAAGTTTGGGACAGGTAAGAGAACTCCAGGTGAAGCCCTGCAGAGAAGGTTATGTACTTTTTTGATTTGTTTGACTTCTTTGTAGTTAGTCCGTGGCTCTGAGGTGGTATCTGCCGATGGCACAAACTGGTGAGGGCGGACGAGTGTGTGTTTCCGGTGGCCTTGGGGGAAGAGGTGCTGTTTAAAAAACAGGAGCACCAAATTAGTTATCTAATTAATTAAATAAGTAATACAAAAACCAGAAATACATAAACTATGGTCTGGGAACAGAATCATCCTTTGGCACCTGGGGGGGTTTGGTTGCAGTTTTGAGACATAACCTGACTCCTGAATGTAACCGATTCAAGAGTCCTGTCCTGATTTATTGAAAGGTGGGGAACAGGAAAGCCAGCTCTGTCTTTGGCTGTTCTGTTTTCAACGTGAAACCACTCCAAGTGACTTGCAGTCTTTTTTTGGACAACTTTTAAAGAATTTCGTCACTTGGGGGAAGCTCAGATTAATCATCGAAATCCTCTTTAGATGGACCTATATTTGCCATTTTTGTTTACATGGTTAGGAGCCTTCAAAGCAGTTTGTTTTCCTAAAAGGCTTTGCTTTTCTCTTCCTCATTCTGTGATCAAATAGCTGTAATGGCTGGATTTGAGAAATCCTAAACCTCCTTGAGTGCCAAAGACCCACTGTATTTTTTCCTGGTGGAATCTTGCAAAAAAAAAAAAAGGGGGGGGGAGGGGAGTTGTCGGGGGAAGAGACGAGGATGAGGGAAACCTTTATTAAAACACAAATCTCTTTCCTAATAGCCAGAGGCAGTGGAAATAGTTGGCTACATTCATTCCTTTTTTGCATAAAAGCTCTTCTGACAAGTTCTCCGAATAGTGTAATTTCTTTTTATTGCTTTTTACTGCACCGACTCATTTTGGACTGTTACCATGGAGTGAATTTAACCTGTAGGGCTAAGCTCTCAAGATAAGAAGCTATAGAGCCAAAACGATAGGGGAAAGTAATTGAACTATCTCTACCTGTCCAGGTTTATTAATTAAAAAAAAAAAAAAGGAGCCACCGTTTTGGGGGCTTCCAGTTCTTTTCATGGTCAGAAATGGCAGAGCGCATGTTAACACTATCACCACAGTTGACAGGGAATGTTTTGTGGTCGTGTCTTGCTTTTTTGTAGCCAGGATTGAGTTCTTAAATCTTCTCTTTCCACATAGATTCTTGTCTTCCCTGATTTGTTGTCTTGATGCCTGGGTTTAGAAAGCTTAACTCTTCCAGCACGTGACACCGTGACTCGTGGGGGACGCGTTCTGACTTTGTCCACCAGACACGTTCTCCTTTTCTCCGCGGTAGGTTCTTGTCGACCATGAAGCAGAGCGCCCTGCAGGGGGTGGTGCCCAGTGAGACGGAAGATTTGAACGTAGAGCACCTGCAGCTGCTCCTCCTCATTTTCCACAACTTCACCGAGAAAGGCCGGCGGGCCATACTGACCCTGTTCGTGCAGATCATCCAGGAGTTGAGTGCCAGCGTGGAGGCCCAGGCGCGCTCCGTGCCCCTCATCCTGGCTCGCCTCCTTTTGATCTTCGATTATCTGCTTCATCAGTACTCCAAAGCCCCTGTGTATCTGTTCGAGCAGGTACAGATGAACGCATTGTTTTCGCTCTACTGGCTGTGATTGAGAGTGTCACTCTTCTTGAGTTGTGGTGATCCAAAGCAAAATGACCTGCTTACTTGAGGTTTCAGGTGTTTGTTGTGGTAGGTTTATGATTAACCTTGGGAATACCACCGGACTTCTGGATGTGCACTCACGCTTTGTACTTAGCCAGGAGCAGTAAGTGTAGATTATTTGATTTGATGCATTTGTGAAAATTGGATTATAGTCTCTGTTCACAGGTATCCTTTGAATAACCCCACTTTACCTGTGTCTAGCTCTGCGCCCCGAGCATCGGTTCCCCCCCAACCCGCCACTCCCCACTGTGAATATTTGTTAGTGGAGGAATGATGGTTGAGCAGTAGGTTTTATGGATTAGTAAATTCTTTTGTTGTAAGGATCCAACACGAGGATGGGAGGCCCAGGTAAGGATTATTCAGCATTTCCTAAAATGTTTGCTTGAGTGCTATTTCTGTTAAACTTCAGCAAAGAAGATTGTTCCCTAAAAAAGTCACAGAAAAATCTAAAACTTTTGTTTTGGCTTGTGAGTTTCCCAGTCTTTGATATGTTGGTCAGTTGTGATGCCTGCAGTGAGATGCTGAACGTGGCTGTGTATCTTTCTTAATTTGAGTATTTGTGTTTTAAAAGGTACAGCATAACTTGCTGAGTCCTCCTTTTGGGTGGGCAAGTGGATCCCAGGACAGCAACAGCCGCCGGGCGACTGCCCCTCTCTATCATGGGTTCAAAGAAGTAGAAGAAAACTGGTCTAAGCATTTTTCATCAGGTCAGAAAAAAGATGGTCAGTAAGAAGCTGACTCATTGGCTCTCGTTGGGGGGATTAAATTTGGTATTTGGAGACTCCTCAAGGTTTAGTCTATTCCTTATAGGTGGCAGATACCAGTGGATTCAAAACATTTTCAGAAATAGACCGTTACATATCCCACATTGATTTCAAAACAGAAAGCAAAAAACCATGGAGACATAAGAATTAGGAATTCTTGTGTATGCTCCTAGAGTACAGTATTTGGATTTTTGCCACTTGGAGTGATTACATTTAATTTCTCAGAGGAATGTGGTTCTAACCCACAGGCTAAATTTCCTTTTGGGTCGTGGTGGGGTGCTATTCAGAAAATAATGGGAGCCATGACATTCTCTGCAGTGTTTCTCATAGAGCAGGTGTCCGTGCTTCTGATGAAGTGCCTCTTGTGTTTATCTTTAGTTTGTGTTTGCACACTTCCCGAGGAGTGTAAGCTGTTGAGTGGAGTTTGTGGAAACTCCTCAAACCTTAGATCCTGTCATTGGGATCTCTTAGTAGTTAGTCCTGTGATACTGGGGAGACAGCCATTTAAGTTTAATGCAGTTAGTCTATGGGTCCAATTTTTTTTTTTTTTTTTTAATTTTTTTTTTTCAACGTTTATTTATTTTTGGGACAGAGAGAGACAGAGCATGAACGGGGGAGGGGCAGAGAGAGAGGGAGACACAGAATCTGAAACAGGCTCCAGGCTCTGAGCCATCAGCCCAGAGCCCGACGCGGGGCTCGAACTCACGGAGCGCGAGATCGTGACCTGGCTGAAGTCGGACGCTTAACCGACTGCGCCACCCAGGCGCCCCTATGGGTCCAATTTTAATGATTAACTTGGTGTTTGCAGAGCACCTCTGTTACCTCCTAGAGCAGTGGTTCGTAACTAGGGATGCTTGGGCCCCATGCCCAGAAGGGACAGTTGGCAACGTCTGGAGACGTATTTGGTTGTCAAAACTGGAAGGGTGCTAAACATCCTGTCGTGCACAGGACAGCCCTCCCTCAGCAAGGAATTATCTGGTCCAAAAGTCCGTAGTGCCAGGGTTGTTTGTGTTTTCAAGTGTCCAAAGGGTTTTCTTAATTTTTACATTTTATACTTACTAAGCAGAATCGAGAATGAAACCATTCTTCTAACGAGCTCATTGTTTTTCAGATGCTGTCCCACAACCCAGATTCTACTGTGTCCTGTCCCCAGAAGCCTCAGAGGATGATTTGAATCGACTTGATTCTGTGGTACCAGGAATTTTAAAACCCCATTTTACATGTGGGTCAGATGGTTTCCACCAAAATCAGTCTGGCAGGGGAAAAGGGAGTCACTTGCTTTTTGTAATGAGGGAATTTGGCCTGTATTAGGATTTGAGGTTATTCTAGAAGGAAAATATTGTTTTGAGATTTATTCGCTGGGCTCCACTTTTGCTGTAGGGGACCCTTCTTCCTGTCTTTGTTGGCGTGTTCACATACAGATATTTTAACAGACAAAAATAGTTGCCTCATTCTATAGCCTGCACTTGTGTGCGCACCATAACCCATCAGCTGGGAGAGGTCCCTGAGTGGGAATCTTGCTGCAGTGAGAAATTCATAACTATAATTTGAATGAGCTATTTTGTCGGTTCTGAGGTTAAAGGGTAGTGTATGGGTTGGAGGAAAAATATTTCAAAAAATAGCACAGAATGATTTTCTTTCTCTCGATATTAGGCGTGTGATGTTCTTTTCTCCAAGCTTGTCAAATATGATGAGCTTTATACGGCACTGACATCACTGCTTGCTGCTGGATCCCAGCTTGACACAGTCCGGAGGAAGGAAAACAAGAACGTAACGGCCCTGGTAAGACCACCGAAGCCCAGGCTGATGATGAAGAGTTTGGGATGTGTTTGATGATTTGGTAGCCATTCTACTAGAAATTTCTTTCTGGAGTCTAATCAGTTATTGAATTATCTGTTTCTTAACGTTCAGCGAATGGTGGTTGATAGGTCACATTGAAAGTCTCCCACTGGAGCTTTTCCTGTGGTCCCATGAATGTGTCTCTGTACCTCTAGAAGTTATGACAACAATTAGAGCCACAAAAAGGGGCACCTGATTGTGGGCCTGCGAGGCCGAATGTCCTGCTCTCTTTTGGTTACTTGGTAAATTCTTGGGGAGCCGAAGTTGTCTTAGAACAGTGATTTTGGCTTGTGAGATGTGCAAGTGTGGAGCATATTATCTATATGTGGGTTCTAACATGTTCTGCTTTATTATTGGATGTACTCTCTATAAAGATGTGGGGAGCAGACTTGAGAGCCAAATTTCAGTTGAAAATCAGGACTCTACACAGTCTGCTCTAAATGTATTCAGGGGGCGCCTGGGTGGCTTAGTGGGTTGAGCATCCAGCTTCGGCTCCGGTCATGATCTCACCGTTTGTGAGTTTGAGCCCTGCATCAGGCTTTGTGCTAACAGTTCGGAGCTGGAGCCTGGAGCCTGCTTGGGATTCTGGATCACCCTCTCTCTCTGCCTCCCCCCGCCCAACTCGAGCTCTGTCTCGGTCTTGGTCTCTCTCTTGCTCGCTTTCAAAAATAAATATTAACAAAAAAAATGCTGTATTTGGAACAGTTCTCATTGTCAGGGAGCTCATGACGCCATAGCAGGTGCTATTGCTGTGATTGCTCTTTGCTTTTTCCAGGAGGCCTGTGCCCTTCAGTATTACTTCTTGATACTGTGGAGGATCCTAGGGATTTTGCCACCATCAAAGACTTACATGAACCAGCTGGCCATGAATTCCCCTGAGATGAGTGAATGTGACATCTTACACACCCTGAGGTGGTCTTCCCGTCTCCGCATCAGCTCCTACGTCAGCTGGATAAAGGTACCACAGTGTGACACAGGCCTTGCTGCCAAAGGGTTGTCCAAAGTCACCGTGCTCTGTACTTGTGGGAACTTGTTAATTTAAGAGTGACGAAAGCTTTAGACTTTGTCTGTATCAACCTCCTGAACACGTTTTCTTGGCTGTCCAAATAGGATCACCTTATCAAACAGGGCATGAAGGCTGAACATGCCAGTTCTCTCTTAGAACTGGCATCCACCAAGTGCAGCTCAGTGAAGTATGACGTTGAAATTGTAGAGGAATACTTTGCTCGACAGGTACGTTAGTTTTGGGTCCGTAATGACAGGATTTAGCTTCTGCTGCAGTCTTTTCCCACAACTAATTAGTATCTTGGGTATCTTTAAAGATCTCATCATTCTGTAGCATTGACTGTACCACCATCTTGCAACTTCATGAAATTCCAAGCCTGCAGTCCATCTACACCCTCGATGCTGCCATCTCGAAGGTCCAGGTCTCTCTGGATGAGCATTTTTCTAAGATGGCCGCTGAGACTGATCCTCATAAGTCGTCTGAGGTCACCAAGAACCTGCTTCCAGCCACGCTACAACTCATCGACACCTATGCATCGTTCATTAGGTGTGACAGGCTGCCTGCCCACAGATGTCAAGACGGGGAATTTAGATCCTTCGGTGGTTTGCTTTCCTTAGAGGCCTGAAAATTCTTCACATTGGACTTAGTGGTGGTTTTTTGTTTTTTTTGTTTCTTTTTAAGTTTATTTATTTATTTTGAGAGAGAGATCAAGTGCCGTAGGGGCAGAGGGAGGGGAGAGAGAATCCCAGGCAGGCTCTGCACTGTCAGTGTAGAGCCCAGTGCGGGACTTGAACCCAAGAACCATGAGATCGTGACCTGAGCCGAAATTAATAAGAGTCTGACACTTAACCAACTGAGCCACTTAGGTGCCCCTAGACTTTGTGGTTCTAGGTACTGTTCACTGTGTAGATCCCAAAGGACTCAGAATTGTACACATTTTTTATTTTTATTTTTGTCAGCTTAGGTTTTTTCTTTTTTCCCCCTCTCTTTGTAGACTGCCTGATGAGGGAATTTTCAAATAGTTCAGGAAGAGTCGAGAAGTTTGATTTCTATAAATCTTTAAATATTTTGTAGCATTTACCTCGTAGGATATAAGGAAAGGTAACACAATTTCTCCAGACATGTCATTTCTGTTACTAAGATAAAGCTTTAAATGTTTTTGAATTTCATTGTAGGTAGAGAAAAAAATTTCCTAATGAGTTAGAGAGTATTTTGAAATCCAGTCCTTTCTTAAGTAATAAACACTGCAATTTGCATGCCCTGTAGACTTGTTCTGTGTGATGTTTAAATATTGTGGAATTTGTTTTCAGTGTATAAAAATTGGGTATTTATTCACAAAACAAGATTTCAGTCTTTTCTTACATTGGAAGAGCTGGCAGAACTGGGCTTGACATCCCGTGTGACATTAACACACTGGAGTTGAGGAGTGGCTGCCCCTTGTAGCTCTGCCCACCGGGCCCCTTTATGCTCATTTACTTTATCTGGTGCCCGTAGGATTTCACTGTTCAGCTCCTGTTCTTTGGAACTTTTGTGCTGAAAGGGACTCGGATTGTTATAAAGTTTAATGTCTGGGCGTGAGTGTCTTGGAGTAAGTAGAGCAGAGACTATTGCTAGAGGCACAATTTTTGACAATATATGAGCCATAAGCATGAGTAGGAAATGTGAGTGCTTGCTTGTGCCAAGTACTGATCTAGGTACCAGGGATATCGCAGGGTCAAAGGTGACCAAGTCACTTCCCTCTGAGAGCTTGTGGGCTCTAATCTGACCCATTAATTAATGCCAACAGTTTGTATACTGTTAATAAATGTTCCTGGCAAGTAAGTTTGGGAAGTGCTGAGTAAATATAATTGAACAGCTTTCGAGAAAGTATAGTATAGTTGACCCTTGAACAGCATGGGTTAGGGGCACCAATCCCCCTGTGCAGTTAGAAATCCGCAGAGAACTTTTGACTCCCCAAAACATAACTACTAATAGCCTGCTGTTGATCGGAGGCCTTACTGGTAACATCAAAACAATCGATTAGCGCATATCTTGTATACAAAAGTATCATATCCTGTATTCTTACAGTTAAGTAAGCTATTTGTAAAACATAAAAAGATAACATCATACGAAAACCACAAGGAAGACAGAATATGTTTACAGTACTGTACGGTATTTATCGACAAAGATCCATGTGTAAGTGCACCTGTGCAGTTAACACTTAATGTCGTTCAGAGGTCAACCATACTTCTCAGAGCCTTCAGTATATACATTGCCAATCTTCCAAGGCTGGGGAGAGGTAGGTAGATAGTGTTCAGTGTTCGCCAAGCTCATCTGTCCTGGAATTATATTTTGGGAACATTTCAGAGGATGGGATATTCTTTGGAAACAGTTGCCCATTGGAATTTGTAGGAGATCAGAAATGGGCAGGTACTCTCAACTATATTTAATAGATTAGGAAACTGAGATAACAGGTATTTCAATTTGTCTAGGGTAGTTTCTCCTATGATGGGAGTAGATTACTTCAGTTTTCATGTAGCCCCCTGTTTTTTCTTCAGAGCCTATTTGCTACAGAACTTTAATGAAGAAGGATCCACTGAAAAACCATCCCAGGAGAAATTGCATGGCTTTGCTGCTGTTTTGGCTATTGGCTCTAGTAGGTGCAAGGCCAACACTCTGGGTAAGTGAATTTGAAAATGCTATTACTACCATTGAGTAATAGTATAATGCTATTAATACCATTGAGAATGAGTACTACCATTTATCTGCCTGACTGCTGACATTTACCACTCACTGGGGCTTTTTTGTGTCAGACACAGGTGTGTGTGTGTGTGTGTGTGTGTGTCTGTCTGTCCTCTCAGGAGCCCTGTGAAGTGTTACCGACCCCTTTTACTCATTAGGAAACTAAGTCCTCGAAGTTAACTTGCCCGAAATCCTGCATCTTGCAATATGTGGAGGCTGGGATCCAAACCAGCATCATTAAACCAACAGCATTAAACTGTTGCTGTTAGCACAGATCTTTGTTCTTTTTTTCTTTTTTCTTTTTTTTTAAGTTTATTTATTTATTTTGAGAGACGGCATGAGCAGGGAGAGGCAGAGAGAGAGAGAGAGAGAGAGAGAGAATGAATCCCAAGCAGGCTCCACACTGTTGGCGCAGAGCCCAACGCGGGGCTCAAACTCACGACCATGAGATCATGATCTGAGCTGAAACCAAGAATCAGACACTTAATGGACTGAGCCACCCAGGCGCCTCTGTTCTATTTGTCATTTATAGAGATCAGGAAGATTAGCAAGCTGTCCCTTTGTGCTGGGCAAACTCTTCCCTTTTTTAGGAATGATCTGGTAGAAATGTAGGATGGGGAAGCAAAAGGACTTGAGCAGGACTGGAGTGAAGGGCGGTAGTTACCCTTTAAATTTATAGCTGTTTGTGTTTTCCTGAATTGCAAGCTTTAAATGCCCTTTCAGTGTTCAGGTAGTCTGTGTCACTTGAAGAAATTAAATTCTACTACTTCATCAAACACTGTTCTTGATGTGGATTAAGAATCCCTGTCCTCAGATTTGTTTTAAGGAGAAAAGAGGTCAGAGTGCTACCCGTCCACAGAGGGTGTAGCAGAGGCTGAAGAGCGGTCTTAGCCTGACTTGTAGCGACATGCCCCCACTTCGCATCTTGTTTTCAGTTGTCGTCTTTATTTGCAAGATTAGAAAGTGAATGTGATGGGAAGTGAAAACCTTATAATCGACATTGTTAGCTATTAAGCAGTTAGTTAGCTCTTGGACATAGTACTGCTATTGAAACACCCATCTAAGCGATCTTTGTAATTATTTTGACAGCTTGGGCAATGGTGTTTCTTTCTGCATTTGGGCTTGGCTTTAAAATACTATGTGTCATTCTTTCCCTCTGGTGATGAGTTCTCATCCTTCCTGTCGCCTCCAGGTCCCACATTGGTTCAGAATTTACCATCCTGGGTGCAGGCTGTGTGTGAATCCTGGAATAACATCAACACCAACGAGTTTCCCAACATTGGCTCCTGGGTGAGTGTCTGTTCTGGGAATAGAAATGTGGAGCACCAGCTATTCTGTGTTCTGTTCTTGTTCCTTAGGCTGAAATTAGCTGCCACGAGGTCTTGGTATGCAGCAATATATTTGCTAATGATAATCGATGTTTGAATCGATAATCAAAGCCTTGAATTACCCAAGCGGTACCCAGGTGGTCGTTTTGTTAGGAAGTCTGGGTTACCCTGTTAAGTGGATGACCACCTTATTACTATGAGTGTGTTTTTTCGTCTGCTTAAGACTGGGATGTGAAGGGGCGCCTGGGTGGCTCAGTTGGTTAAGCGGCCGACTTTGGCTCAGGTCATGATCTCACGGTCCGCGAGTTCGAGCCCCGCGTCGGGCTCTGTGCTGACCGCTCAGAGCCTGGAGCCCGTTTCAGATTCTGTGTCTCCCTTCTCTCTGCCCCTCCCCTGTTCATGCTCTGTCTCTCTCTGTCTCAAAAATAAATAAATATTAAAAAAAAAAAAAAAAGACTGGGATGTGAAGATGAATTGTATTAAGTGTAAGGTGCTGACAAGATCTAGCATCTGAATTCTCAGAAGATATAAACTGTTTTATTTTCTTTTTAGGAGAAATGTCAGGCGCCTACTCCTTTTGTAATGATTTTATACAGTAGCTTTTAGGTTCTGTAGGCTCTTAGAAGACTGTAGAATCTTCTGTCCATTTACTTGACCTTTGTGGATGCTCTAATCAAATTACCTCTATTAACAGATAATTCCGTTGTCACAGTTCTTTGGAAAAGCCAAATATTATAATCTTGTTATCCTGCTTTGTAATCGTGACCCCTATTTACATCACCCGGAGCTATAGGAGAAGGATCATGAAGATATTTTAATGGAGGCTCTGGGGCTTTGCAAAATACAGATCCTTCTTAATTATGAGAGACAGTAGTCTTAATGTGAAGTATAATGTATTCTAATGATTTGAAACCTGGTATTGGGTATCTTAACTTTGTACTAACATTTTAACTTAACTTTTGAAATTTTAAGTTAACTTTGTACTCACTACAATTTGTTAACTGCTTTCAGTGCTCCACCCCACGTTGCTTCCCAGGATGAATAATAGTATATACTGAGTAGAGCCGTTGTCTAGAAACCTCGATGGAGGTCTTAGTTTATGTCAGTTGGTTTTTTTCCCCCACACGAAAGTTTATCCCAGATAGGTAGACGCTTTTTCTGTTCTTGTCTGTTTTGTTCCCTTCCAGCGCAATGCCTTTGCTAATGACACCATCCCTTCAGAGAGTTACATCAGTGCTGTGCAGGCTGCTCACTTGGGGACACTTTGTGGCCAAAGCCTGCCCCTGGCTGCTTCCCTGAAGCACACCCTTCTCTCGCTGGTCAGGCTGACTGGAGATCTTATTGTGTGAGTACCTACTGCCCAGCCCTCGGTGCTCGCTGTGCCTGCGTCCTGTCGTAGCTAAAGGAAGACGGGATGTAGAGCTGTATAATGATGCTTTTCCTGCATGCTTCGATAGCAGAGAGAGTATTGTTTCAGAGTAAATAGAGTGTGAGCATTCATCTAGAATGCGATGTGAAAGGCAGCAGGATACCTCCTCCCCTCCTGCAGAAGAGGCCATGCAGGCTTCAAATCATACTGTAATTTTGAGGTGCTTCGGGTCGGAATTTGAAGGTGGCAGTGATGTATTTCAAATCACGTGTCTCCAGAATCATCACGGGAGTTAGACTCTGCTATTGTGGGGCTGGGACAGGCCAGTGGAGGCATGCTCTGTCTTCCCAGTACATAGGTCACAGGTGAAGTCCCGTATCATATTGCCTTAAGCGTGGTCCGGATTCCTGGTAGTTCTAGAAGAGTTGTCTGGGTTTCTAGTTTAGGTTTCAGTTCATTTTCTTTTCTGAATATTCTATAAAATACACCTTACATTATTTAACATTTTAATAAATGGGCTTTTTACATGGAAATGATTTTTGTTTTTGATAGAATAATGAAAAAGAAAATTTTGAAGTTGTATGATTACATCTATGTAAAAGAATAACTGCCAAGGGAAAAAAAGCCTGGGGTAAAAGCTCTCACCCCTCAATAAATAATTGAATTGCCCGGTCCTCGCCTTTGCAGCTAATTTTGGGGGAGTATATCCATTGACACGGTTCCATTTTCTTTGAAGTTGGTCCGATGAGATGAACCCGCCACAGGTAATTCGGACCCTGCTTCCCCTTCTTCTGGAGTCGAGCACTGAGAGCGTCGCTGAGATCAGTAGCAACTCCTTGGAGCGCATCCTGGGCCCTGCGGAGTCTGATGAGTTCTTGGCTCGAGTATATGAGAAACTGATCACTGGTTGTTACAACATTCTGGCCAACCATGCAGATCCCAATAGGTGAGCCTGATCTGAGCAGACATCAGGTTCCTGTGACCTCCTGCTGTTTCCAGTGAAATGTACTGGCTTCTTTTTTTTTTTTTTTTTTTTTTTTAATGTTTTTATTTATTTTTGTGACAGAGACAGAACATGAGCAGGGGAGGGCCAGAGAGAGAGGGAGACACAGAATCAGAAGCAAGCTCCAGGCTCTGAGCTGTCAGCACAGAGCTCGATGTGGGGCTCGAACCCACAGACTGTGAGATCATGACCTGAGCCAAAGTCGGACGCTTAACCGATGAGCCACCCAGGCGCCCCTGTACTGGCTTCTTTATGTCATTAACTCACGACTTGTACTTTTTAATCGAAAGTTCTGTGCTTATGTGTCTTCTCTTAATGATGAATTCTTAAGAATCAGCATTGAGTAAATGGAAGGCTTAAATGGTTCATATTTGGAGACTTTAAGTCACTGAATGGATGCTTATCAAGCACTGTATTAGATATAATGAACCGTACAAAGGACCTTCATAAAATTTCTAATATTTTTGTAACCCTGCTTCTTTGGGAGGTGGGTGGTGTGGAATTAGGTGGTCGTCACCATTGTCTGACTTTGGTAGTTTAGGTCTTAGTGATGTAGATGAGTTGTGAGGAACAGCAAAGTAAGCTGCAGTTTTGTCCCACTGAGAAGCGGACAGATAAAGGGTCCAGTACTGGGGTTTCTGGTCTTTTTGTTGTTGATGAATCCATGGTTTCATCAAGGGCTCCTTTTTTTTTTTTTTTTCCTTTTCCCTCCCTTCTTCCCTCTCCTCCCTTCCTCCCTTTCCTGCCTTCTTCCCTCTCCTCCCTTTTTCCCTCCCCTCCCTTTTTCCCTCTTCTCCTTTCCTTTCTTCCTTCCTTTTTTCCTTATAATTTAAAACCGCAGCAATGATTCTTTGGACTCTTAGAGATTGAGTACATCTGTTATCTCAGGTTTTATTAACTTTTTAGTTTTATTATAATTCAACTTGTTAAACATGCACCAAGTTCCTACTGCACAGCCAGGCTTTATGCTAATAAGTTTTGGGGAAAAAAACCCAGAATATTGCCCTTAAGGTTTAGTGATAAACTTTGGGTTTTGTTTTTTTTTTTTAATTTTTTTTTTCAACGTTTATTTATTTATTTTTGGGACAGAGAGAGACAGAGCATGAACGGGGGAGGGGCAGAGAGAGAGGGAGACACAGAATCGGAAACAGGCTCCAGGCTCTGAGCCATCGGCCCAGAGCCTGACGCGGGGCTCGAACTCACGGACCGCGAGATCGTGACCTGGCTGAAGTCGGCCGCTTAACCGACTGCGCCACCCAGGCACCCCAAACTTTGGGTTTTTAAAAATTAATATTAGGAAGGCATTGACACAGATTTTATTTCTGGTAGTTGACTTTTCTTTGTGCTTCTCAGTGGACTGGATGAATCCATCTTGGAGGAATGTCTCCAGTATTTGGAAAAGCAGCTGGAAAGCAGCCAGGCTCGTAAAGCCATGGAGGAATTTTTCTCTGACAGGTGAGCTGTATTTTGTTTTCCTCAGTGAACAGTTTTTGAACGCCTTCTGAAAGTAATAGGTATTTCTTCTCAGGGAGCACCCAAGGCCTGCTTCAGTGTCTGTACTGTGGGGAGGACTTAGATTCATTGCTGACTCCTTCAGGTTATTGATGAGGGGGTTGACTTCATGAACACCTAGTGTGGTTCATTGGCAAGTGGCCAGTTCCCCTGGGAGAGATGACATTGTGAAGACATAGAAGCGGATGCCTTTTATGTGAGGCTTAACGTGATTCTTCCATTTTTCCCCCCTTCTGCCTCCCAGTGGGGAACTGGTGCAGATCATGATGGCAACAGCCAATGAGAACCTGTCTGCTAAATTCTGCAACCGGGTTCTGAGATTCTTCACCAAACTCTTCCAGCTGAGTGAGTGACAGCTTTTGGTAATCTTCTTATGGGAACTTTGATGTCCGGCTAATACTGTGCCTATCTTCTGCCTGAGTGTAAGCACTGCATAACAAGTGCAGAGAATCCCTCTGAGAAAGTGTGGAAGGAAGTTGAAAACTTGCTCGAAGCCTTTCCTTCCCCCTTTCCTGGCTCACAGTCTGCGCTTCTCCCCCTTTCCCCTGCCTTCCTTCACTGACTGGAGTCTCTCGGTCTGTCCCTAGCTGAGAAGAACCCCAACCCGAGCCTTCTGCACCTCTGTGGCTCTCTGGCACAGCTGGCGTGTGTGGAACCTGTGCGTCTCCAGGCCTGGCTCACGCGCATGACTGCGTCACCGCCCAAAGATTCCGATCAGCTGGATGTGATTCAGGAGAACCGGCAGCTCTTGCAGTTACTGACTACTTACATTGTTCGGGAAAACAGGTAGAACACGTGCATTTAGGTGGTCAGGTGTCGAGAAGAGCCCCAGATGAGCGCTGAGAGTATTTGTTACTTTCTTTCCTTCAGGCATTGGTCCTTAACGTTTTGAACGATTCCACAGCTCCCCTCACTAGACTTAAGGAACCTAGTAGAACTCCTTGGTTTTTCCCGTGGAAAAACTTTTGCAGTGACTTGGCCTGTCAGTTAGCGCATAGGCGAATGTTTTGTGCTCTACTAGCCAAAGTCCGAAACTGGGTGCATGTATATGGCAAGGGGGAGAGAGTCACGTATTTAATGTTTAATTTGCAACGTCTCTTAATGACTCTTACAAGTTGAGAAGTACAGCCAGACTCCTGTTGTTTTATTTAACTAATTTGCTATTTCTTTTCTACCAGCCAAGTTGGGGAAGGTGTGTGTGCTGTGCTTCTGGGCACCCTGATCCCCATGGCGACAGAGATGTTGGCCAATGGTGATGGGACTGGTTTCCCTGAACTCATGGTTGTGATGGCCACCCTGGCCAGTGCAGGTCAAGGTGCTGGCCATCTTCAGCTTCACAATGCTGCTGTGGACTGGCTGAGTAGATGGTAAGATGATGAATTTGGAGGAGCCCATCACTCTTAGAGAAAAGGGGGACTAGATCATTAATTGCAAGGTATTTTCTTTGTAGTTTGGAGTGAGTATAAAAAGAAACTTGAGTCTACATTTTTATTGGGGATTGAGGGAGTAGCCTATAACTGTTCATTTTTTTTTTTTTAAATCCATCAGCTCCTAAGCTTTTTTTAATGTTTTTTTTTTAAGTTTTTTAATGTTTATTTTTGAGAAAGAGGGAGAGAGAGAGAGAGAGAGAGAGAGAGAGCAAGCGTGAGTGGGGGAGGGGCAGAGAGAAAGGGAGACACAATCTGAAGCAGACTTCAAGCTCTGAGCTGTCAGCACAGAGCCCGACATGGGGCTTGAACTTAGGAACTATGAGATCATGACCTGAGCCGAAGTCGGACGCTCAACCGACTGCAACTGTTCACTTTAGGCTGAATCTTTGTCATATCCCTGGTAGGGTTTCCTGTTCATTACCCCTGGGGGAAGTCTTAGGGAAAGTAATAAGTGTCAGTGATAAGACTGGAGCACCCCAAACCTCAGTGTTTTTCTAAGAATGCTTTGGCTTCCCGGTGTCTACAAACTGATGCAGGATTCATGAAGCTACTTCCTTTTCTTTGGTTCCTTAGATGATTTTGTGTCTTCCCCCCATCCCCCTTTTTTTCCCCTTTGGGACAGCAAGAAATACCTGTCACAGAAGAATGTGGTTGAAAAACTGAATGCCAATGTAATGCATGGAAAGGTAAGCAAAATGCAGAGAGACAGCAGTCGGTGAGTGATGATTCTTACCTTTGTGGTCACATAGAAGGCTCTGCTTCTTACTGGCTTGTGTCCCTGGCCAGCCTGCCTACAATTTCAAAGCCCTGGGAGTGTATAATTCCGAACTGTGTGCCCTTGGGCCTTTGCTGAGTGACGAGGAATGATAGGAGGGAAATAATATGGGAAACAGTATCCAACTGAATCCTTCATAAAACCTGGTGGATTCTTGCTATTTTTAGCTATTGGTGTGCTGTGGAACTGGAGCTGTGTGCTCTGAGTAGGTGTTCTGTGCGGTTACAGACTCTGCCTTCTCAGCTCTAGTCCAGTTGCTAGAATAGTTTAATTTACCTGAAGGTTCAGGGCATCTCTGAGAAGGGTTTTGAACTGACAAAAGTCCACGTTCAGTTGTTAGCCCGCCCCACCACGGACCTGCCGTAGGTCACTGAGAGCGGGTAACCGGCCTCTGAGACCCAGCAGCATAGCGCTGTTTATTTCTCAGTAATGAGATGATTTAAATTTCAGTAATTTCAGCCTTTCTTGCTCGTCTTTCTCCTCTGAGTCTGAACTGTCGCTGCAGAGTGAAGAGCTCAGAAGTCTGAGGCCTTGAGGCCAGGCTGCTGGGTCCTCAGGCAAGCATGAGCTGCTGGCAGCTGTTCGCTGGAAAACTTGGGGCTTCATTTCCGAAGCTGTTCCTCTCTTACTGCTTTCACTTAAAAGTCTTTCGCTAATGGTTAGAAAAAATTGCTAATGGTAGGGAGAAAGCCAGCGAGAGCCTATTCATACTTTGAATCTAGTCTGTTTTTCCTTTCTTCACTTAAATTGAGGTATACTTGACAGGTAACACTGTATCCGTTTCAGGTGCACAGCACAGGGATTCACTGTTTGGGCGTGTTGTGGAGTGATCCCCACAATAAGGCTAGTTGCTGTCTGTCTCCATATGTAGTTCTAAAACATGTTTTCCTCGTAAGGAGTTTAGAGATCTGCTCACTTAGCAACTGTCAACACGTCATACATTGTTAGTTGTAGTCGCCATGCTCTGCTTTATTTACACCCCTGTGACTTATTTATTTTATAACCGGAAGTTTGTGTCTTTTGAACCTCATTCATCCATTCTCCACCCACCGCTCCCCTGACTCTGGCAACCACCAGTCTCTTCTCTGTATCATTTTCTTCTCTTTTTCTATTTTCCTGATGACAGTTTTACTTCATTTCATAATTTGTAAAGGGTTGTCTTTGTGCTTGAGGATGAGTGAATCCCGTTAATTCAGTACCGTGTATTGACTGGCTACACGTGGCCATAGTGCTCAGAGGTGAGGAAGTAGATAATTGAAGCATGTGGATTTTCTTGTCTGCTTTTATACCATTTCTCTGATTGCGGGCTTTATTGGGAAAAGTCTGAGAATCGGATATGGAGAACTGAAGTTTCTGTGACGGGGTAGTGGTCTTCTCTTCTAGCATGTGATAGTCCTGGAGTGCACGTGCCACATTATGTCTTACTTGGCTGATGTCACCAATGCCCTGAGCCAGAGTAATGGTCAAGGCCCAAGTCACCTCTCGGTGGATGGGGAGGAGCGAGCCATTGAGGTGGATTCAGACTGGGTGGAGGAGTTGGCCGTGGAAGAGGAGGACTCCCAGGCTGAGGATTCAGTAAGTACCACGTAACCATCGAGGTAACCCTGCAAGGTTAACAACAGTGACTGGCACTGACAGAGCTCATGCTAAATAAGCTTTTGGCCTTCTTTTCTGGCCCCTGTGAGCTTCAAAACTCTCCTGCTCTTGCCTGCTTTCTCCCAGTTTACATGACTAATGCCAGACTGATTTTCTAGTCTGCAGAGCAGGCTGGAGGCATCTAATCTCTTGGGGAAAAGACTATTTAATAAGCACATGGCTTCTTCCATCCAGAGTCACTTATCCTGTAGTTGTTCAATTTTTGTATCCTAACTGCAGTCTTAGAGACGAATTCCTCATGGGGATGGTGTGAGCTCACTTGGACAGAAAACATAAGATTTATTTATTTTTTTTCTAACCACAAAACTATAAGCTCTCACCCAGAATTGTAGCACATTTATAGCCTGTAGATTATTTCCAGGGGTAGATTTTACTGGTCATTTCTGAATGGACCATTTATTCTCCATAGGATGTATTTCTGTGGGGGCCTGTGTGGAAGAGTATATTTCTGATTAAAAAGATTTATTATCTTTGAAGGATGAAGATTCTCTTTGCAATAAACTCTGCACTTTCACGATCACTCAGAAAGAATTCATGAACCAGCATTGGTAAGAGTGGTTCTTTTTTTCAGAAGGTGAGGATTTGTGGGGCCTTGGCCTTGGGACTGCTGGGCTCATTTGCCGGTTCTTGTTCTTTGCAGGTACCACTGTCACACCTGCAAAATGGTTGACGGGGTGGGTGTGTGCACAGTGTGTGCCAAGGTGTGCCACAAGGATCATGAGATTTCCTATGCCAAGTATGGGTCCTTCTTCTGTGACTGTGGAGCCAAGGAAGATGGCAGCTGTTTGGTGAGAGTTTGGAACATTCGCTGGGCTACGAAGGGTGACGTGTTAGTGACACGGGAATGCTGACGCCAGACTGGGCAATTCCCATGTCACCTTCATGGTGGCCCGGGTCTAGGAGTATGTTCTGCTTCTGTCATTGATCATGGCCTAAGCACTTCACTCAGAACGTTAGACCTTGCAGGGTCCTTAAACAGCTTGCGGTTTTTCCCAAAGACCTGCCACAGTTTCAGAAGTTGTAACCAAGACCTGTGGCTGTGAGTGGGTTAGGGACCCAGTTAGGTGGATACCTGTCAGCTAGATGTTAGATATTAGGTGAAGATGAGAATTCAGGCATCTGGTTATCATTTAAATGGTTAGCCGATTTCTCCGCCGGGTCCAGATTTTCCTCCAAGGTCTTTAGCAGTGTTTCAGCTCTGTTTGTGGGTAGAGCTCAGAATCTCTGACGTTTTCTGTCCCTAGGCGCTGGTGAAGCGGACTCCCAGCAGTGGCATGAGCTCCACCATGAAGGAGTCAGCGTTTCAGAGCGAGCCCAGGGTTTCAGAGAGTCTGGTGCGCCACACCAGCACCTCCCCAGCCGACAAGGCCAAAGTCACCATCAGCGACGGAAAGGTTGCTGACGAAGACAAGCCCAAGAAGAGTAGCCTGTGCCGCACGGTGGAGGGCTGCCGGGAGGAGCTGCAGAACCAGGTGGGGATCTGGTGGTGCCCGGTGCGGTGGGCGGAGTGCGGAGCCTGGCAGGTGGGTTCGTGAGCAAGCCGGGCAGCTCCCTGGTGGGGCCGACAATTGGTTTCTCCTTTCTCTGAGTTTACTCATTTTCATAGGACAGGCGTGAGTAGGACGTGTCGTCAGCCCCTGCCTCACAGGGAGGGATTTAAGGACTGAGGGGTACTGTGGGGGTGTGGGGGAGGGTGAATTTTAGTTGGGTAATACTCTAGAGCACTTTTCTTGTCCAGGGTTCCTCATCTGAAGCAGAGCATACAGAAAGTGATTTAAGTGATTATTTTCTTAGTTTTCTCAGGGATGGCATGTAACTAGAACGATTCTAGATGTACCAGAGAGAAGATATCATAGGTGATGAATGCGTTCTAGCATTAGGGTGTATACACGGGACTCCTGGTTTAGAAAGATGGCTCTAGAGTTTGTAGCACAAATCCAGTATCATGGACAGAGAGAGAGAGAGAGAGATGGCTGGAAGATGGAATCGGAAGTGAGGAAATTGGATTCTAGATTCTGGAGGTAGTTACTGGCAAGATTATTATGATGAGTATGACCCATTATTTTTCTGTGTGTGGTTTTTTTGTTTTTTTTTTCACTTGTGTATTTGGATTTTTCTCAGGCCAATTTCTCCTTCGCTCCTCTCGTGTTAGACATGCTCAGTTTCCTCATGGATGCCATTCAGACCAACTTTCAGCAGGCTTCGGCGGTGGGGAGCAGCAGCCGGGCTCAGCAAGCCCTCCGGGAGCTGCATACAGTGGACAAGGTGGTTGAGATGACAGACCAGCTGATGGTGAGTGTGTCCAGAGCAGCACATTTACAGACGTGCCATGGTATGCCGGGTACTCTCAGAAGTGCCCTTAGGACAGTCAGTCCCCAGCCATCCAGTGTGGAGATCGGCATGTGAAGTGTGTCTTTTTAAAAAAAAAAAAAAAATTGGGGGCGCCTGGGTGGCTCAGTCGGTTGAGCTTCCGACTTCGGCCCAGGTCATGGTCTCACGGTTCATGAGTTCGAGCCCCGCGTCGGGCTCTGTGCTGACAGCTCAGAGCCTGGAGCCCATTTCGGGTTCTGTGTCTCCCTCTCTCTCTGCCCCTCCCCTGTTCGTGCTCTGTCTCTCTCTGTCTCAAGGATAAATAAACGTTAAAAAAATAATAATAATAAACAATTTTTTTTTTAGATTTATTTATTTTTGAGAGACGGAGCACAAGTGGGGGAGGGGCAGAGAGAGAAGGAGACACAGAATCCAAAGCAGGCTCCAGGCTCTGAGCTGTCAACACAGAGCCCAACATGGGGCTTAAACCCACAAACTGTGTGATATCATGACCTGAGCCGAGGTTGGACGCTCAACCGACCAAGCCACCCAGGCGCTCTTGAAGTGTGTCTTAAAAGAAGACACAAAAGGTCATTTGGACCAACCCAGTAAATAAGTCCCCTTTTCAGTTCATAAAAATGTATCAACGCCCGGGGCACCTGGGTGGCTCAGTCGGTTGAGCGTCCAACTTCGGCTCAGATCATGAACTCATGGATCATGAGTTTGAGCCCCACGTCGGGCTCTGTGCTGACAGCTCAGAGCCTGGAGCCTCCTTTGGATCCTGTGTCTCCTTCTCTCTCTGTTGCTCCCTTGCTTTCTCTCTCTTTCTCAAAAATAAATAAAGATTAAAAACAAAATTAAAAAAAAAAATGTATCAACTCCAAGATATGAGGAATAACATTTGGGGGCAATTGTAGTAGTTAGAAGTTTCTTCCATATAATAAAGTAGAAAACCTTTTCTCCCCTAGGGTTCTACTGGCTTGCATAAATAGTGTTTGTCATCTTCTGCTTCTAGCCCTTTAGGCAATTCTATTTCTTTATATGAAATGGCTTATAAGTTGTAAGTTATTATCCACTTTAAAATCTGCTCAGCACTGAGTCTAGGATTTCTGGCGTGTTCTGTGTGTTCTCTTTAGTAGCAGCGTAAAGTAATGAAAATGGCGTAAAGTGTGCTTTCGAAAGGGAAACGTACAAATGAATGAGGTCTAGGAATAGATCTCACAAGTCATTTGGAAATACACACAGGTATATATACACATATATTCTGGTATCTTATTAAAAACGAGTCAGTTTTACACTAGTGGTTTTTAGGCTTTCAGCTATTAAAGGTGAAGTTAAAAAGTATTGGGTTCGTGTTGGTGATCTATAAAGTTGCTGACCCAGTTTTCCCAGGTTAGAGCAATGAAAAACATTTCATCTGTTATCACCACCCTTTGACTTAACAAAAAGGGGGGGGGGCATTTTAACATTTTTGGAAGGCAGTATTTTGTATTAATTAAATTTAGCCTTATGAAACATTCAGTATCTTGTTCTTACTGGATTGGCAATAATTTTGTCCATAGCTTAGAGCCTGGAACCCGCTAGTTTTGAGTGCATTGTGCAGTTTCTCGGTCACGTGAATAGCGGGTGAATCCATTTGATCTCTTTGCCTTACTACTGCTTCCTTCTCTGCCAGGTTCCCACCTTAGGCTCCCAGGAAGGCGCCTTTGAGAACGTTCGGATGAATTACAGTGGAGACCAGGGCCAGACTATTCGACAGCTCATCAGTGCCCACGTGCTCCGGCGGGTGGCTATGTGCGTGCTCTCCTCCCCACATGGGCGCCGCCAGCATTTGGCTGTCAGCCATGAGAAAGGCAAGGTGAGTTTCCGGTTCCTTCCCGCTCGTTTTAGGTCCTGTTTGTCTTAAGTGCTTAAGCAAAACAGATTGCTCCAATTGGCCCTCCGGGAAATGTTCTGATTGGCAATCTGGGAAAAAGTCTTTTGGGGTCCGGTAGTGTTTTAGGGGACAGAGCTCAATCAGCACGAAGCCTGAGTTCGTTGATCAGACTTAGAAGCAGTATGACTGGAACAGAGATGCTGTTTCTGATGAGTAGTTTCCCTGTCAAAACCTACCCTTCAAGTTCTCAGAGAAAGGTAATGACTAGCTGTTATCTAGGCCAGCGTGGCTCCCGTTCTTGGCTTGGTATGGTCCTGCTGGAGGGAGGGCACAAACCAAGAGATAAAGGTCTTCATGGGAAGAGTCAGTGTTCTTTATTTAGTTCTTGCCCTGCCCTCCTGGCCCACTGACGACACAGGGAAGTTTATGTCGTTTTATAGAACAAGTTAGAAGTTGGAAGGGTAGTAGGTATCTTAAGTCAAACTCAGCGTTTTTTTTTTTTGTTTTGTTTTGTTTTTTTTTTGTTATTCTGGCTTCTTCATCACCAGAAAAGTTGTTTTAACTTAAGTGAAAAACTGGAAATCCGAATAGTCTGTAAGTTCCCTCTAAAATACTTAAAAAAAAACAAAACAAAACAAAAAAAAACACACCCCAAACTTGTTTAGAAAACTAGAAAGGATGCTAGTATGTAGGAAGTGGTTAATTCTTTTCATGACCTGAATATACGAAGAGGAGTTGGTTTCTTTCCTCTTCTCTTCTGTCGTCACTGGAAGGAGGCAAGGAAGGGCATCCCATATCTCATCCCGGAGAAAGAGAAGCTGATACTGGTGTCGGTTTCTCCTGAGACACTTAACTGCGGACCGGTACCCATCGAAGGAGCTTTTATCGGGCTCTCCGTCCTCTAAGAGGACAGGGGTAAGAATACATTGGCGATTGTTCCCTTGCAGATCACCGTTCTGCAGCTCTCTGCACTCCTGAAGCAAGCAGATTCCAGCAAAAGGAAGTTGACTCTGACCCGTCTGGCTTCCGCCCCCGTCCCCTTTACTGTGCTGAGCCTCACTGGCAATCCCTGTAAGGAGGACTACCTTGCCGTTTGTGGGCTCAAGGTAAGAATCGGGTCCAGGTTCGACCACTTCGTGCTATTGATCCCACTCCTCTTCTCTCCCCTGTTGTCAGTACCGCTTTCTCATACTCACTGTCAAGATTAAAACCTAGGGTTACCCGCGTGGCTTGGTCAGTTGAGCGTTCAGCTCTTGATCTAGGCTCAGGACATGATCTCACAGTTTGTGGGACTGAACCCCATGTCGGGCTCTGTGCTGATGATGTGGAGCCTATTTGGGATTCTCTCTCTTTCTTTCTCTCTGCCCCTCCGGCGTGCACGCTTGTTCACCAAGTAAATAAAACTGTAAAAAGAACTCTCCTGTTTTGCATGGGAGAGCCCTTTAAAAAAAAAAAAAAAAAAGGTTAACACTTAAAAGCCTTTCAAATGTAGAAGAAATCTTTTCCTGAATTTCTTTCAGATTTCTCTTGTATTGGAAATGATTTTTGTGTGTTTCGAAACCTGAGTATCTCCCTACCTGAAGGCAGGGAATGTTAGGGAAGACTTGAGTTAGCCTACTTCCCACCATCTTCTAACCAGTCTGTTCCCTAAACCCTCTCTAGGACTGCCATGTGCTGACGTTCAGTAGCTCAGGCTCTGTTTCGGATCACTTGGTGCTACACCCCCAGTTGGCAACGGGCAACTTCATCATTAAAGCTGTGTGGTTACCTGGTTCGCAGACGGAGTTAGCGATCGTCACTGCGGACTTTGTCAAGGTATAGTTAGTGCTCATTGATGATGTGGTCCTAGAATGGTTTGGTTTTTAAATCCAGAATGTCTGATCTCCATTATGTGCTAGCTTCTCCCAGAAATTAAAGGTGAGCGACCCTAACATTGTGTTGCCTTTTGTTATGATGCTGAGCTAGAGCTTTCCATCTGTAGGCTTTATGATACCGATTCTGGTTCTTCTCCTGTACCAAGTGCATGACTATTACTGTACTTATCACAAAATGTGTAGATATGTGTCTCTCCCCTGGTCATTCCCTGAGGGAGAGTAGAAAGATGTTTGTCTTTGTGTGTTCTGTGCCTGACACTTAACAGATGCTTGTGGGATGGAGAATGAATGCTCATTACTTGCCAATGGCAGGTCTTTGGATTCTCCGGGATAATTTGGGGGTGGGCTGAAATAGACCTCCCTTATTTGATCTTCCTTCTTTCTGTCCTGCAGATTTATGACCTGTCTGTCGATGCCTTGAGCCCCACCTTCTACTTTCTCCTACCGAGCTCCAAGATAAGAGATGTTACCTTCCTCTTCAATGAGGAGGGAAAGAACATCATTGTTATAATGTCTTCAGCCGGTTACATCTATACCCAGCTCATGGAAGAGGCCAGTAGTGCGCAGCAGGGCCCCTTCTACGTCACCAACGTGCTGGAAATCAACCACGAGGACCTGAAGGTTCGGGCGGATGTTGCTCTCTCCTCTTCCAGATCTAGCTAGCCTAGCAGCTTCTCTGTTGTTCTTTTCCCTCTTGCCTCCTTTTCCCCAATAGCAGAAACTCTTGTCCTTTAGGACCAAACTGATTCAACGTGAAGTTCCGTGACTCTCGTGGTACTTCTGAGATTTACCCAGGGGACTCAGATTACGAGAACCTGTGATCATGATTTAAAACTAGTAACCAGCAGAGCTGGATGCTGGTCCCTGAGGCACCATGAGAGGTTAATGCAGGTGTTGTGTGTCTTCGCCCCGACAGGACAGTAACAGCCAGGTGGCAGGTGGTGGTGTGTCTGTCTACTACTCCCATGTGCTGCAGATGTTGTTCTTCAGCTATTGTCAAGGCAAATCGTTTGCAGCCACCATCAGCAGGACGACTCTGGAGGTGTTGCAGCTCTTCTCCATCAACATCAAAAGGTGGGAAGGAGCCCTTCGTGTTCAGCTTCCGTGATGCCCACATTCAGCGGGAGCTTCCCCTGGCCCGGTACTGGCATCTGCTGGGGATCTGGTGAAACTTACTTTCCTCCCGCAAGCCTTTCCCTTTTGTGAGCAAGAGGCACCTAGTGTTGGCAGGGTGGCTGTTGGTATGCTCTGTCCTCTGCCACGCAGACCCCAAGCTGTGAGAAGAAGTTTGGGGACCGCTGTCACTCAGAAGGGAAAAGCTGTAGTCGAGGCAGCAAATCTGTGATGACTAAGTTTTGAAATGGGAATGTAAGTTGCTTCCAGACACCCATGCTGCCAGAATGCCCTTTAAGTTTCCTTGCTGGGGTAGTTACTGATCAGTAAACGGAACATGATGTCAGCAGTGGGAGTATGGTTGGGGTTCAGGGAGTAGAGGCTTGCATGAGGTGTCCTGATGATAGAGGTGTGCGTAAGGTGGCAAGTGTTTATTTAGAGAGCAGGGAGAAGAGGCTTAGGCTCTGTCTTTCCTGCCTGCCCTTGAAGAGCCATTAAAGTGCCATAGGCACCATTTCTGTCCTCTGTTTTGTGAAACATTAGCTGGTTGGAGGTGAAGGCAGATGGATGCCATTCACACAGAACTTGATGTACTTGGAGATTCTTACTAGGACCAAGGATCATGCCTTAGGCAGCTCCATGGCCTATGCAGTTGACAGCCTCTAGGCACAGGGGGCCACCTCTTCCCTCAGACTGTGGAACCTAGCAGGGGAGATTTTTATTTTTTTTTTCAACGTTTTTTTTTTTTTTATTTTTATTTTTGGGACAGAGAGAGACAGAGCATGAACGGGGGAGGGGCAGAGAGAGAGGGAGACACAGAATCGGAAACAGGCTCCAGGCTCTGAGCCATCAGCCCAGAGCCCGACGCGGGGCTCGAACTCACGGACCGTGAGATCGTGACCTGGCTGAAGTCGGACGCTTAACCGACTGCGCCACCCAGGCGCCCCGCAGGGGAGATTTTTAAATCAGGACTCCTGCTGGAGGTACACCGTGGGGTATATGAGAGTATATACATGGCTCGAATAAAACTGAGGCTCGTGGGTAATTTGAGTCCCTGGGCAAATACATTGCTCTGGGAATCAGGTATTTAGTCAGTATGGCCTATAAATCAAGAGAAGGAAGTCAGGATTGGTACCCTGACTGTGGCCGGTTTTGTCATCTGCAGTTCCAATGGTGGCAGTAAGACGTCTCCTGCCCTCTGCCAGTGGTCCGAGGTGATGAACCACCCTGGCTTGGTGTGTTGTGTCCAGCAAACCACAGGTGTGCCCCTGGTAGTTATGGTGAAGCCAGACACTTTCCTTATCCAAGAGATTAAGACTCTTCCTGCTAAAGCAAAGGTCAGTGCCAGATTCTTCCACCACTTGGCTGTGAAACTGGTCTCATTTTCTGTTTCCGTATTTGTATATTATGTCACTTCTCCAGCTCTTGCAGTAGAAGCGGTTTATCAAAGAATTTTCACCCACTTTCTCCTAGATGCCTTTTCTTTGTTACTCTTCTGCACCCCCAAATGACCGTTACTCTTCCGCACCCCCAAAAGCTGGTTGCTTCTCTGCCTTTTTTCCGTAGGTTCTGATCTATAGCTGTGGTAACTCACACCCTCCTTTGTCCCCTCCGCCAGATCCAAGACATGGTTGCCATTCGGCACACGGCCTGCAACGAGCAGCAGCGGACCACCATGATCCTGCTGTGCGAGGACGGCAGCCTGCGCATTTACATGGCCAACGTGGAAAACACCTCCTACTGGCTCCAGCCGTCCCTGCAGCCCAGCAGTGTCGTCAGCATCATGAAGCCTGTGCGAAAGCGCAAGACTGCTACCATCAGTAAGGCCCCTCCTGGAAAGACCGGTGGGGGAATGGGGTTGGCAGAGTGTTCTAGACGAGCCCCAAAACAGACCGCAGTAACTATCCGTGGGGAAACGGTGACTGTTCCGCTTGTCTGTTCTATGAAGGTAGAGATAGGTGCTGGCTGATTTCCCAAAGGCAGGATCAAGTTTCCTAGGGCCACCAGCGTTCCTTGTGGCTTTTAGAGACCCATCGTGCAGCTGGCAAGCACTCCCTGGCTCTGCACTTCAGGCCAGCGCTTCTTAGGTGCCTGGTAAAGAATGATCCTGTGGACCTTGTTGGAGAGCTTTTTCTCTGGGTTTGGGAACATGGCCTGCCTGATGTGAGGCGGAGGGTGGAACTGATGGAGGATAGATTGCTTCCGTTGGTCCGTTTCTCACCAAGCAGTGACGAATCCATCCTAGATCTCTGAGCCGGGAGTCTCACTCCTGACTGACAGAGGAAGAGGACTCTTGAGGGTGTGAAGGCTCAAACTCAGAGTGAGTGACTCCGGTTAAGCAGAGCTACTGAGATTTGTTCTGGAGTCCATGTTTGAGATGACGACGCAGCTCATTCTCCTATAAAGAAGTAGTTTCTATTGTTTGCTTTTTTTTTTTTTATTACTTACTTTCAATTTAGTTAATTAATTTATTATTAGTTTTTAACGTTTATTCATTTTTTGAGAGACAAAGAGAGACAGAGCGTGAGTAGGAGAGGGGCAGAGAGAGAGGGAGACACAGAATCCAAAGCAGGCTCCAGGATCCGAACCAACAGCAGAGCCCAACGCGGGGCTCGAACTCCCCAACTGTGAGATCACGACCTGAGCCACAGTCGGATGCTTAACCGACTGAGCCCACCCAGGCGGCCCATGTTCACTTTAAATAAAACAGTCATGAGGGGAGCCTGTTGCTACTAGCTGTACTCCATACCACATGCAAATTCTTTGTCCCGCCGGGTTGTGTTGTGGTTAGGGGTGGCGACTGTTGGACAGCTAGCCCTGTGCAGGCATCGCACTGAGGCACACGTCGTGATCCCGGGTGTCCTGCAGAGATTGATTGGAGTGCTGGAGTGTGGGCTCAGCCTAGGAGGGGCTTTACTCATGGAGTGGGTGCAGAGGTGGGAGTGTGCACTGATGCTCTCACGCGCTGGTGCTGCTCCCCACAGCGACCCGCACGTCCAGCCAGGTGACCTTCCCCATCGACTTCTTTGAACACAACCAGCAGCTGACAGATGTGGAGTTTGGTGGTAACGACCTCCTGCAGGTCTACAATGCGCAGCAGATAAAGCACCGGCTGAATTCCACCGGCATGTATGTGGCCAACACCAAGGTGAGGACTGTGCTGGGCTGGGTACAGTGCCCGGGTGGAAGGACCTCATGAACCGTGTGGTTCAAAGACACATCCTCTCTTAGGATGCGAGTGTAAAATATATGCTTACAGTCACCCTTGATTCCAGTTACGTGGTCCCTGGAATAAATGGCTATTTTGACTTCCACGCAGAAGGGTTCCCGTTCCAACGTTAGCCACGGGGTCACTGTGTAGAGGGCAGCAGGAGGTGGTTAGTGATGAGAAAGTAGCCTGCAGTTGGAGACTGTCCACTCCCTTGCCTCTATTTTTCTATCCTTGGAAGTAAGCAAGTCATTACCAAGGCGTTAGAAGGATAAAGGACTCATCTGGGGTCGCATGCTTCAGCACCTGTAGGTGAAGGGTTATACGTTTGCCCCCAAGAACTCGTGTTCGTTCTCTCATGTGCGCCTTTCCTCCCTCTAGCCTGGCGGCTTCACCATTGAAATCAGCAATAACAACAGCACTATGGTGATGACAGGCATGCGGATCCAGATCGGGACCCAGGCCATCGAACGGGCCCCATCATACATTGAGATTTTCGGCAGAACCATGCAGCTTAACCTGAGTCGCTCGCGCTGGTTTGACTTCCCCTTCACCAGAGAAGAAGCCCTGCAGGCTGACAAGAAGCTGAACCTCTTCAGTGAGTCGCCAGCTCCTGGCACGGCCCACCCTTCTCACTTGGCTGCTGACTTGGGGGCCACTTCTCTGTGGCTCTCTAGTATTCTGGGAACCCTCTGCTCTCTGCTTCTCAGTGGTCTCTGCCATCCTGAAACCCTGAGCTTCACTGGAAGTGGAAAGGAGGCAAGGGGGTGGGGGAGGGATGTACGAGAATGGGGAGGGTTAGCTTCTGTTGGGACTGGCTCAGCCTTGCTGGAACGGCTGCCTGCATGGGTGGGCAGAGAGGAGGCAAGATAAACACACAATCCCCAGGTTTGTTTGTTCGTTCTTCTTTCTTTTCTTTCTCCCTTTCTTTCCTTTCTCCCTTTCTTTCCTCCCTTCCTCCCTTCCTCCCTTCCTCCCTCCTTTCCTTCCTTCTTTCCTTCCTTCCTTCCTTTCTTAAGATTTTATCAAGTAATCTCTATACCCAGCATGGGGCTTGAACCCACAGCCCTGAGATCGAGAGCTGTGTGCTTCACTGACTGAGCCAGCCAGGCACCCTCACCAGGCTCTCTTAAAGCACAGATGCCTGGCCTTGTGCTATCAAATACTTTAAGCTCTCAGAGTACAAATCCGTGAGCTTTTCACAAGTCTAGCACTTTTCTGTGCCATTTACTGGCCCCTCTTGCTCCTAGAGATAGTTGATATCGGTATGAATGATGACAACCTGCGCTTTGAACCAAGGGAGCACTTAGAGCTCCCTGCAGGTGGAGGGCGGCAGATGCCGGAATCCCTATAGCACCAGAGGATTCCCGCGGTGCTTCCCAGGGGCTCTTCTGAGAAGTGGACTTCTAGGCCTTCGGTCACAGGGAGGGGCTGCTTCATGCTTCATCACCGTCTCCTCAGGGTTAAGGTGCTGTTCGAGTCTCAGGAGACAGAGTTCTTCCGTACCAAAAATCGATGGGATTTGCTGCCTTGTCAGGTCTTGGGAGGCGAGGTGGTCACGTTAGCCCTTTAGAGAATGTGCTTTCCAGAGGCTTCTCTTACTTGTTGCAGTTGGGGCCTCGGTGGATCCAGCAGGTGTCACCATGATCGATGCTGTAAAAATTTATGGCAAGACTAAGGAGCAGTTCGGCTGGCCTGACGAGCCCCCGGAAGAGTTCCCTTCTGCCTCCGTCAGCAACATCTGTCCTTCGAACCTGAACCAGAGCAATGGCACTGGAGACAGTGACTCTGCAGCCCCTGCCACCACCAGTGGAACTGTCCTGGAGAGGTACCGACACCGGCAGGGGTTGGCTCCGGTCCTCACCACTTTTCCCTCTCCCGGCACAGCCTGTCCCGAGAGAGTCTCTCAGAACTACCGGGTCCAGCCTGCGAGTTTCAGGTTGTTACACAGCCCTGTGCCCCCTTAGCGTACCAACGGAGCCTGGAAACCTGCTCAGGGCCGTCTGGCTCCAGTCTGCCTGGGGGGGCTTCTGTGCCTTCTCTTAATGCTCAGGTGCCCTTTGGAGTAGCCAGAGAGACTGCTCAGTAGAAGATGCTTAAGCCAGTGTTAGAGATGTGGGTCCAATCTTGCTGACATTATAGGGGAAGATCTTCCGGTTCATTCCGATTTCATCGTCTTCTCTTTCTCTGCAGCAGCCAACTTATGTGGTAATGGCGCTGCTGGCAAGGGGCGGTCTGCTGCACCTGCGGCGGAGTTCACAGCCTCCTGGCGCTCCCCCCAGTGGCCTTCTTAAGCATTGCGCTTGGCTTCTTTGTGCTAGGGGCCGCTGGTTTGCCGCGGTAGACAAGTGACTCATGATGTAAGACGCTGAGTTTCTTACATCGTAAGTCGGAAAGAATAGCCTGGCTTGGAATCATTGCCTCCCACCACCAGCCTCCCCACTCCCTTTTCTCTCTCTTTCTCTTTGTTTCCCCCCCGCCCCCCTATTCTTATATTGTTTGCTTAGGATGTGTTTCCAGGTTTCTCTGAGCTTCACATTTTTTTCCTTTTTTTTTTTTTTTTTTTCCCTTTGCTTCTCCCCCAAGTTCTGAAACTGAGTCCCTAACCAAGCTGGACCGGTTAGTATGCCCTCTTTCTTTTCTCTGCACGGGTGAGTGTGTGCCAGAGAGCAGTAACCAATGGTGTGGCTTTGCGTTGATCCTGCTTCTGTGGAAGAGTCCTCCTGCTTCTTTCTGTTCTGGTCCTTGCATGGCTGCCGAGCTATCCCGTGTAAGAGTGGGGTGTGTGGAGGGTTGTGCGTGCACACTTGGTGTTGACCTCTCCAGAACCTCTTAGTGTGCTCTTCCGTACCCCGCTCCTCTCGGCTCCTTCTCCGCAGTGGGTGAGCAGGGGGCGGGGGCGGGCCGTAGGACAGTGGGAGAGTCCTAGTGTCTGACAAGCCAGCGGACAACTTGTTCTGTCCAACTGCGTTTTACGCCTCGGGTCCCTCTTCCCCGGCTCTTTGTTGCCTTCCTCTACCCCTTGACCTTTTCCCCTCCAGCTACCTTCTCTATACCTTTCCCTCTCTGCCCGGAGCCTCAGCATCAGGATGTTGGTCTTTTTACCAGGCCCCATTAAACTCACAGGAATAAGCCCTGGGGAGCATGTTGCTGGGTACCCTTCCACAGTTGGGTTTCCTTTTTCCCAGGAGAAAATGGCTCCGTTTTCTAAAGGTGCTTTGTTGCACCCTTTGAATGTTGGCAGTTGGCATGCTCCTGAAAACGCTGTTTGTTTTCTCCCCGTACTTAGGGACTCCTAGGAAGTGCCTTTGTACGTTTTCATGGAGGTGTGAATAAAATACTACCTTTACCTTCCCAGTGTAAGAAGATGGCTTTAACCTTTCCCTTTGTGTATCCCTTTGCCTACCTATGTATGGGCACCTGAGCTTCGGGTCCCATTGCAGCAAGACTGTTAAGCCCCTCTCAGTGATCCCTGCCACAGGCAGCAGAAGGAAGCACACTTATCCGCTTTGAGGAAGAAAAGCCCTGTCTTTCAGTTCCGGATTATGAACATGGCCTCAGGTTGATCTCCAAGCAGGAGCCAGGTTTCTTCTGGCCTGTAACACAAGGAAACGATATGCATGGTGCCTGTGGCAGGTCTTATTGTGCTTTGATTTTGTATTTGGCATTCGTTAGCTGTCCCCAAGGTCCCTCCGTCTATAGTTTGCACAGGCTAAAGCACAACTGGAGAGAAGGGTTGTTGTTGTACTCAAGCCAGCTTTTCTGTCTCCCTAGGCTGGTTGTGAGTTCTTTAGAAGCCCTGGAAAGCTGCTTTGCTGTTGGCCCGATCATCGAGAAGGCAAGTGACTTTTTCAAAGTATATGGGAGCTTTCTGAAGAGGCAGGAAGTCAGTGGAGTTGTCAGAGGCCCGAGGCCTTGCAGCTAAAGAATATTTATAGCATAATCTTGATTTGCAGAGAAGCTCCAGAGAAGTCTTTGGCTTAAGGCCTTCTGTCCTACTTTTGGGGGGATCCATAGCAAGGGCGTTTCGTAGAGTAGGATGAATGCTGCTAGAAAGAACGCTGTTCCAGGAGTCATAGGCTTGGACTCGATTCCTGCTCCCGTGTTGTGGGAAGATTGTCATTTCTGAAAATCTTCATCTTGCTCTCAGCAGTCCATAGAGCATAACCTAGCACTGGTGGCCTTGGAAAGTAGAAGGGGGAGGGCAGAGCGTAGACCGTTCATTCCGCGTGGACTTGGTGGGGTTAGTGAGAACTCTGCTGTCTTCTGCACCAGGAGAGAAACAAGAATGCAGCCCAGGAGCTGGCCACTTTGCTGCTGTCCCTGCCGGCACCTGCCAGTGTTCAGCAGCAGTCCAAGAGCCTCCTGGCCAGCTTGCACACCAGCCGCTCGGCCTATCACAGCCATAAGGTACTCGTTCCCTCCCAGGAAGCCTTCTGCAGAAGTGGAGGTTGTGGTACTGATGGGGAATCAAGTGAGCTGACTTTTCACGTGGAAAATGAGGAGGGGAGTGTGAAGTCTGGTGGGGAAACGACCCCACTGAGATGAGACCCATCTAAAGTCTCTCCTGGGAAATTAATGACTACCCCTCAAAACTGATGACAAGCTGTCGGATGGGCCCCTGGTTTGCACGGAGTTTTTGGCCACTAATAGCATCAGCAAGATCTAAGAAAGACTGGGGGTGCTTTCCCTGGAAAAGTGTGAGGACTCGGGAATCGCGGAGATCCTCCTCCAGCTGTGGCACAACCCTAGATTAGGTGTACTTGCTTGTGGGGAGATTGCCAAATGGTTGTTGGAGAGACTCTGAGGGGGAATCTGGGGGCAGGGGTGGGTGTGCAGGGGGAAGAGAGGGGAGAGTCTCACCTATAAATGTAAGTGGTGGCGGAAGGCAGTAAGTGAGACCAGTTGCCATAGATGGAAAAGGTGACAGATCAAGGAGGAAGAAGCCAACAGGCCAGATGCCATGGTTAGCATTGGTGCCTCTAACCCAGAACACCGAGAAATTCAGGTTTCACCTGCTGAACCTCTTGAGGAAAGGCAGTTTAGAAACAGGCTCTTTGTGATAGGAACTCACAGAGAAACGGTTCTTCCGCTGTAGCAAAGTGATTGGGGATGTTGCAGGTCTGGAGAATCAGGTGGGTCCACATTTTCCTGTCACACTTTGATACTTATTTCGTGACTTCTGAATTTTGTGCCTTTAATGTTTTCTGTGTGAAGAAGTTTACCTGTACTGGGCTGCTTTGAAAACTTGTTCCCGGTAGTTGGCGGTAATTAACCTGTTTTCCCGAGAGGAGGTAGCCATCCTGATGATCTGCCAGCTGTTCTGTCCTCTTTGCTCGAGTATCATACCCAGCCCTTAGTTTTGGTTCATCCTCTGTGATACTTTTGTTATAGGATCAGGCCTTGCTGAGCAAAGCTGTGCAGTGTCTCAACACATCCAGCAAAGAAGGCAAGGATTTGGACCCCGAGGTCTTCCAGAGGCTGGTGATCACAGCTCGCTCCATTGCCATCATGCGTCCTAACAACCTTGTCCACTTTACGGAGTCAAAGCTGCCCCCGATGGAAACAGGTGAACTTGGCCTACCTGGTCGTGATCCTGAAATCTGCTTAATAACACTTTCTATAGCCTTTCACTCTCTTCTTCGTATCTCTGGCCTCTGCCTGACTGCATGCTTTGAGACAGGGATTTTACCCTGGTCTTCGTATCTTGTAGGGCTTTTGACGTTCAGATTATACCATTTAAGCGAACATTCTTTCTACTGCTTGCCCCTTCAATCATCCTTGAGTTTATTTAGTGCTCTGGATGTCAGGTATAACCTCTGTCTGAAGTAACTGTCTCTTAGGATTTTAGGGCAAAGCTAAGCTTGGACCCTGGTTGCTTTAAAGTAATAGGGTCAAATCTTGCTCTCCTGCTATTCTTTTTGCCGGTGTTTTATTAACAACATGTGCAGTGGCCTTTCTCCATGCTTGATTCTGTTTTCCTCCCTTTGCTTCACGTTGGCTGGGTACCTAACTTGTTTTGCTTTGTCAAATACAGTTTATTGATGTGTTTACAGTTCTCTGTTATTTACATGCTCCCATCTGCTGTCATCATCCGGTTCCTCTTCCTAATATTTTCATCCAGGAGTCATTCCAGAAAATCTCACATGTTCCCCTAGTTTTTTTAGAAGTTGAGCAGTTGGACCTGAGATCTCTGAGTCTGCTATAAAGATCCTGAATGCTCCCCTTTCTACTTAATTCTAACATACAATGTTTTCTGTGATATTCCTTTCCCAGACTGTTTTTTTCCTAGATGTGCCTGCTGGAGTCTAGGGATAGTTGGCATATTGATTGGGGCCCCACTTGAGACTCCCTCCCCAGGCAAGCTTCCTTGACCTGAGTTAACCTTAAAACAAATTAACTTCCATGTCAGATTTACCGTTGTTAATCATTTTCTGTCTCCTGCGTAGAAGGAGCGGATGAGGGGAGAGATCCTCAGAAGCAGTTGGAAGGAGACTGCTGCAGTTTCATCACCCAGCTGGTGAACCACTTCTGGAAACTCCACGCATCCAAACCCAAGAATGCCTTCTTGGCTCCTGCCTGCCTGCCAGGTATCATGTTAAAAGGGATACTTGAGGCCTGATCGAAGTTCTGTCTTTGAACAGATCGAGCCCTCAGCCTTTAGCCTTCACCAACCATTTTTTCCAGAATTAATAGTCAGGAAATAGAAGGCTTTGAGATCAGTGCGTTCTTTCTGATACAGGAATTCAGCAGTGTGGCAGAGAAGCGGGATTTTCTCGTACCGTATCTCCTCCCCTGGGGTTGAATATTTCTCATAGAGGGGCACTTTTGTGTCTCTCTGTATCCTTACTGGCAGTTATAATTGTTCTAAAAATGTTTTGGGAGCTTGATCAAAGCCACTTCAGAAGGGAGAAGTGAAGCATCACCTTGAGAATGTTTTATTCCCAAGTTGCTGCTGTGTTTGGCATCTAACTTCTCACTCTCCAAAGTGTACGTGGAAAAGTAAGGATCTGAATAGCAATCTTGGAAAGTAGAGTGAGCCCTGGTGCTCATTTGTGTTTGCAGGTTGCACGGGCAGTAAACCTAAAAGGCGGGTCAGAGTCAAGTTTATCATCACGTAAGATCTGAGGATTATGGGGAACACGTACAATCTCATCTCGTCATACTTTTCTACCCTCTCTTTTGGTTTCTAAGAGTAGACGCCTACTTACTTCAGTGATGCAGGATATCTGGAAAGGCTTTCGAGGACAGTTTGAGAGATTAGGAGACTGTTAATAAAGTAAATCACAAATGATGTTGATAACCCACCTTTTGTATGTGTGTTTTGTTTGTTCTGCCGAGTGCGTGAGCCCTTGCCGGTTTTTGTTAGCTTGACCTTTATGTGGGGATGAGACTTTGTACTTCCGTGTTAGATTTTCAAGTAGCTAGAAGTTTTTCTACTGTATTTTCCTCCCCTTTAGGCCTAACTCACATTGAAGCTACCGTCAACGCCCTGGTAGACATTATCCATGGTTACTGCACGTGTGAGCTGGACTGTATTAATACAGCATCCAAGATCTACATGCAGATGCTACTGTGTCCCGTACGTATCGAGCCAGCCCCAGATATCTTGTATTGGCCTGGGAGTGTTGGGAAACGTTTTTTTTTGTAAGTTTGTTAGGAAATATAGTAGACTTAAAGGAAGGTAATGGGAAGTAAGGGTTTTGAATATCAATGAAATCTTTATAATCTCTCGCATTTCATGGAATAGAAAGGTTTGAAACAGGGATGGATTTTGTTTTCCTTGTTCAGTGCTAAGTCCCCAGGGAATATACCGGCGGTTGCTACATAGTTTGTGCTAAGTGACTGTTAATTAAATGAGTGTGTGAATGAATGTCAAGATCCAGTTCCAGTGATTGTGTCATAGAAGCTCAATGTTCGAAGTACTGATTTTAGCACAGAGCGAGGATGAGCCTGCGATCTGATGAAAAGCCAGATCCATTTGTAGAGAGCCACTGTGACCAGCCAGTCTGTTACCAGGAACTGAGATTCAGGCAGGTAGGAAGTGCGTCTTAATCTATACCAGGTCTGGAGATGGGATTAACTACTGAATTTGGTCAGCAGGGTTGCAGGTGAGAGTAGATAGATAGGTCTTTCACACGTATGTAAGTGACTGACCAAGAAAGGAAAGTTTTTTTATAGACAGTTTCGTGAATAATATAAAACCTAATAAGCATGCTAGTTTTTTTTTTTTTTTTTTTTTTTTAACCTCAGGATCCTGCCGTGAGCTTCTCTTGTAAACAAGCTCTAATTCGAGTCCTAAGGCCCAGGAACAAGCGGAGACATGTGACATTGCCATCCTCCCCTCGAAGCAACACTCCAATGGGTAATGTGAAGTCTGGGTTTAGGCTTGTGTGTGCACGTGGTGGGGCCAGGGGGAGGGAGGTGTACAGCCTTAGGAGGTATTGCTCATGTTGACCAAGGTCCTGGAAGCTTTGTTTGTCTATCCTGTGTCTTACCCTGCTTTGTTCCATAAAGATTTTAAGGTGGCACATAAAGATGCATATAGTAAATAGAATAAAAATAAAATTGAAGCCATAAGAAAACAAAGAAAGGTTAATAGTAAAAGTGAGCCAAGGATATAGAAAATTTCTGTCCTGAGGTTGTTATGTGTCTTGCATTATTAACAAATGAAGATTTTATATTTGGCTGAAAGCTTCCCGAGAGCTATAGCAAAAATAAGAACAGTTAACAAAAGTCACAGTGACTAAAGACAAAAAACAGTCATTTTTCAGGAAAACTATATTTTCCTAGCATAAGAACTCTTCATTAAGGGCCCATTCTATTGCCTAAGGGGTAGTATCCCCAGTGGTCTTGACCTACAGTAAGTTTGTTAGCAAATATCACAAGAGATACCCCTCCTGATGCGCTTGGACACAAGTCAAGGGCATGACATTTAACATTTTAGTAAAAGCAGTTCTACAAAATGTCTAAATATTAGCACGATTATGTAACTCTCTGGGTACTTCCTTGGCTCACAAGTAAATTTCCAATGAAAGTCACATATGTAACTTTAAATTTTCCACTAGTTATATTATAAAGAGTAAAAAGAAGTAAGTCCAGTATGTAAAGAATACCATTTCAACATGCACTCAGTATAAAAATTTACTAATGAAATACTTCCCATTTAAAAAAAAAATTTGTACTGTTTTCAGAATGTAGTGCATCGTTCACACTAATCCCACATGTCTCTTTGGACTAGCTGCATTTTCATTGCTCTGCAGCTACACGTGGCTGGTGGCCACCTTGTGGTACAATTGCAGGTTTATTGGAATGTGTGCAACTTGATGATCTTCAGATAACCTTCCTTGGATATTATTTATTAATGTAAGCTTGAGTTAGGCAACAGTTTGTGCCTCTTTTCTTGGGTGAGAAACTACCATACAGGTAATTGACGTTTCCGGTTCAGGCCTTTGTCATGTGCTTTCACAACCCAGTAAGTGGAAGGCAAGGAAGGCCTCCACCCTCTTCTGACAATTAGGGGTTTAAACCGGACTCCTTTCTCCATTATCAGAAGGGCTTCCCACTTGACACAGAAGCCAGCCTGGGCAGGACCTGTAGCGGTGGCCTCAGTTTCTATTTGATGGTTGTACATTTTAGTTCTGGTTCTTCTCGTAATGGTTATGTAGTATGAAAATCCCACAACACAGCTGTTTTGGACAGGAGTGAAATGATACTCCAGGCTGCCGTGATGTCACAGATAAATATCTCAATTGTACTATTTTCCCGGTCTTGCCCAAGGTCTTGTGGGAGTTGGTGGGAGCTCCTGGGGCCTACTGGTCTTAGATTTTTCTGCCCGTGGAATTCAGGTTGTTTTTTTTTGTTTGTTTCGTTTTATTTTCAGTTTTGGTTTTTTTTGTTTTGTCACTTCGTCAGCTGGGAAAGTCTTCTCCTAAGGGGGCAAGATCCTGCTGGGCCCAGGGAGTGAGAGACAAGGCTGGGGTGTCCTTGTGGCTTACCTCTAAAGCATAGGGCTCTAGCTGGTAGCTCGTCTTGGGTTTACGCTGCTGCATGACTCTGCACACCACACGCCAAGGGAGGAAAGAACAGGCACTGTTGGGTGACTGGGGTTTCTTTGGCTCAGGAGATAAGGATGACGATGATGATGATGATGCAGATGAGAAAATGCAGTCATCAGGGATTCCGAATGCTGGTCACATCCGTCAGGAGAGCCAGGAACAGAGTGAGGTGGACCATGGAGATTTTGAGATGGTGGTGAGTCTCCGGCAGCAGGAGAGGGGAGGAAGAGTCTCTTAGCTCTCCTCTAGCTCTCATTCTGTGGACTTGCAAAAGCTGCCGTTTACTGTGGGACACTGACAGAGCTTTCTCTCTGCAGTCTGAGTCGATGGTCCTGGAGACAGCTGAAAATGTCAACAATGGCAACCCCTCTCCCCTGGAGGCCCTGCTGGCAGGCGCAGAGGGCTTCCCCCCCATGCTGGACATCCCGCCTGATGCAGATGACGAGACCATGGTTGAACTAGCCATTGCCCTGAGCCTGCAGCAGGACCAACAAGGTAGAAGGCCGTGCCGGGAACACAGCCGCCCGGCGGCCTTGAGCAGCAGAGAGGGTCTGGCAGTTACTGATATCCGGCTGACTTAGCTTGTCCCCAGATTTGGGGAGAGGTGGATCTGGGTGAGAGCTGTTCAGAGACACAGGTGGAGAGTGACAGGGTCATGGTGGGATTTGCAGTCTGGGAACCAATCTCCTCATTTCTGTTAGTTTGGTCTTTTGGATTATTTCCTCCCAAATCTGTTAGATTCCTCCGGCCTGTGTCCTGCCTGAGCTGAAGGAAGCCTTCCACCATGTCTGTAACCAAACTTGGTGGGTGGACAGCACCGGCTGTTGATTAACTTCCTCCAGGCCAGAGGGGGTCACACGCCGGTGAATTTAGACTCCCGAGGGCAGCAGGCGGCCAAAGCAGTGCTGTGGACGGGGTCTGGAAGGAATGCTGTGCTCACTCTCCACTTGTTTCCCAGGCAGCAGCAGCAGTGCCCTGGGCCTGCAGAGCCTGGGGCTGTCCGGCCAGGCACCCAGCTCTTCCTCTCTGGACGCAGGAACCCTCTCTGACACCACAGCATCAGGTAACTGTCCACAGCAAGGAGCGCGGCTTGGGGCCCCAGGACCCTCCGGCCTCGCTTCTGGTGCTGTGAGAGTGGAACGGGCAGCTGCTTTGACAGGCCATTCTGGACTTCCTGCTTCTGCCTTTGCTTTAGGAATGCGGGCGTGGAGGGCACGGTGATGCAGCTCGGCAAAGGCGCTCGTGGCTCTGCTTCCTGACACTTTGCATGCTGCCTGGCTCCCGCTGGTCTCCCGAGGAAAGGCCGAGAGAGCGGCTTGCAGGGTGGTCAGCTGTAGGGCTCCAGTGACAGCTTTCAGGGCTCTTCGCCAGAGTCCTGACGCTCTAGACAACATGGAAAGGGAGACGAGGAGTAGCTAGAGCTCATTCCATTAACTGTTTTCTCTTCATTTACAAATAAAAGCGAAGCGGCAAGAAGCTGAGTTCTGCTTCAGGTCGGTGAGGCTCACCTGCAGGGGCCTGTGAGCCCGGGAGGTGGGGGTGGAAGTGCAGAGGAACTCGTCAGACCCCGTTTTGTCTTTGCACTCCACCTCTTTGCTGATCTGATAAGAAAAAACCAAAATGTCTTGAGCAGAGAGTTGGACCAAATAGAGGAGGATGGGACACTGGGTGATCCACTAGAAAATCAACCCCTGAGTGACGTAAGGGTTGATCTAGAGTTTTCCAGAGTGCTGCTTCCCTGTATTTCTTTTTTCCTTCTTTTCTTTCTCTCTCTTCTCTTGGGAGTTTAACCCCGGATAGAAGAGAGGGGGAGAAACTGGCTGTCCCTCTCATCTTGCTGCCGTGGTGTGTGTCGCTTTTCTCCAGTTTCGTTCGTTGCCGTCCTCTCAGGCTCGGAGGTGGCCGTCGTGCTGTGCCGATTGTGTTTCTGCCGTGCTCTGTGGCTGTCTTGGCTTTCTTCCCCCCTGTATCTCATCCAGCGTTTTCCTCCTGTCTCAGCTCAGCCCTGATCCTGGATGCTGTGGCTGTCTCTGGGGAATTTCCTTGCTTCATTCTTAGCGTCTGATGAGGATGATTAGGAGGGGTGAAATTTCCCAATGAACTCCCCTCTGGACCACCTGATCAAAAACCAAACCAAACAAACAAACAAGGTTGATTCAAGAGCTCACGACAAGTGATTTCCTCACATAAGCACAAATGAACTGATTGCAAAACAAATCTTAAAATTCAGAGTTCTGTGCTTTGAACGGTAATGGGTAGTCTCTGATCTCAGCAGGTGTCAGTAACACCTAGACAGTGGTGACTGTGAAGCATTCTAACTAGAAAACTGAGTGTCCACATCACAGATTCTTGTTGGATCTCTGCACTGTCTACTCGCTGTAGTATAGCAGCGAAGGAAATGCCCAGCGAACTGGGGTTTCACTTCTGTCTAAGTACTGTTTGCAATGCACCGTGTACAGTGTTTGTTCCTGTTGGTGATTAACCAGCAAAGCAAATCTCTCCCTTTTTCCTTTGATGACAGGATGTATCAACCACATTGTGTCCCCTCTGCACTATGTGGTTTGATGCTGTCGCCCCCAGGAGGGGTTTTTACCTGTAACAGCTCTCGTTATTCTCTTAGCTCCAGCCTCGGACGATGAGGGCAGCACGGCGGCGACTGACGGCTCCACCCTTCGGACCTCCCCTGCTGAGCATGGTGGTAGCGTGGGCTCGGAGAGCGGGGGGAGCGCCGTGGACTCGGTGGCTGGCGAGCACAGTGGTAATGTGGCTGGGGGGCCCGATCTCCCTGGGCAGGGGCGGGAACACACTAGGAATCTCTGCCTGGGTCCTGGGGGTTGGTGTCAGGCAAGGGAAGTTTTTTTTTTTTTTTTTTTTTTTTAATTTTTTTTTTTTTTTTCAACGTTTATTTATTTTTGGGACAGAGAGAGACAGAGCATGAACGGGGGAGGGGCAGAGAGAGAGGGAGACACAGAATCGGAAACAGGCTCCAGGCTCCGAGCCATCAGCCCAGAGCCTGACGCGGGGCTCGAACTCACGGACCGCGAGATCGTGACCTGGCTGAAGTCGGACGCTTAACCGACTGCGCCACCCAGGCGCCCCCAAGGGAAGTTTTGAGGGCTCGCTGAAAGCCTTGAGAAATTCATTTGACCTCAACTTTGGAGTTTCAAACGCTCAGGGATAATAGCTTAAGCAGCAGATGGTTAATATTGGGATATTTTACAGGCCACTTTTAGTTGTCTCTTTTTGGAAGAAAGCAGTGACATGCATAATCCCAAGTCATGATTGATCTAAAACAGTTAACGGTACGACCTTAAAGTCCATCATACTGTGGCTCTTGTCCCCCTCTATTGGGGGAAGCTGTTCTGGACAGTCCTCCTGTTGATGATCTGATGTGTTAACATGGCAGGCCATAGTCTACTGGTTGAAAGGGCAGGGCTCTAGAATGAGAAAGCATGCCATTTTGGTTCGACCTTGTAAACCAGTCTGTGGTTAAAAATTTGAAATGAAAATATTTTGTAGAAGAGATTAAGAGTAGCTGGTAATTTCTAGATTCCCAAGTCAATGTGAGTGTCCTTTGAAGATTGTTTTTGTAGGTGGATCTTCTATACCGTAGAAGGTTGAGTGACTGGTGCCCTGGGAGTCTTTCAGCATAGTGCTATGGGGCCAGAGTCTTGCATTCACTCCGTATTTATTTTCTTCTTCACGCAGAAGAAAAAACGTTCCAAAGCTACTGGTTGTCTCCTAACTGTTGCGGACTTCAGAATGCGTTGGGTGCCACCACACTTGGGAGACGATACACACTTTTGTAACCTTTTCCCTCTAGTATCTGGTCGGAGCAGTGCTTATGGTGATGCCACAGTGGAGGGGCACCCAGCTGGACCAGGAAGTGTCAGCTCAAGCACTGGAGCCATCAGCACCACCACCGGACACCAGGAAGGAGACGGCTCTGAGGGTGAAGGAGAAGGGGAAGGAGAAGGAGATGTCCATACTAGCAACAGGTTAGGACTTGGTCATTTGTAGTCAAGAGACTGTAGGAGAAGATTCCAGGAACAGGATGATGGACCAGTTGCAGGAGGTGGCGTCACGATACCAGTCTATTTCTTTTGAAATACCGAAGGCAATAAATTCAGGAAACAGTTTAAGGTCTTAGGAAGCCTTCTAGGTTTGTCTTCTTTACCCTAATTAGGATTACATCAGTGTAGGTTCATGGCAGAGAGGATAGAAAGTAGTTTTTCTCTTAAGGTCCCGGATATCCCTCAGTCACTATAAAGTGATTTTCAGAAAACCGTGTATCTTCCCGCTCAAATCTTTCTTGTTTCCTCATCACCCATGAGCCCATGTTGTAGCATTCTCTTTACAAGCAGCACTGTTCTAGGCTCAACAGTTGTAGCTGCTAGGTATGTACTAGAAGTAGTAGCTCCCGTGTTCAGCGTGTTTATAAGGTGACAGAGCAAATACGTGTTTATAGCTGGAGATACCAGTGGTAGGGCATTTGGCAAATTGAAAGCGATCTGTAAAATCCTAATCCGTCTCCTTCAAGAAGTTGTGGTGGTGTTTGGTGCTGGATTGTTGGAGTGAATGTAGTCTGAACCGAGAGGTGACTAGAGAATGTGTTCTAATGTTTGTTAGATTTGTTAATAGATAACTACCCACAGGTATCACATTAGTGCAGAAATAATAACTGGCACTTTGAACTCCACGATTTCTACAAAAGGTCACTAGAGCTGATAGGCATCAGAGACATTTTCAGAGGGCGTCAGCGAGTGTCTCCCATATTCCCTGTTTCCTTCCACTTGAACCTCAGTTCTTGGAATATCTCTGATGAAGGTGACCTCTGGCTCAGCTGATGATATTTTGATGGGGTTTGTTTTTTAACTTAACACGAAGGGGTTTTTTACTTAATCTTTTTTTTCCTCACTTAATGTGCTCTCTGGGTTAATTGTATGTGTCCAGAGAATGTGGTCTTTGTGATTTCTTGTTTTTTGAAATTTATTTAAAACCTTTTTAATCCAGTCTTCCATTGCTTGTTAATCAAAATGGTTAACTTTATTTGTGATTAGTGTTAATTACTGATGTATTTGAATTTATGCCTACCTTTTACCTCCTGCTGTTTCTTTGTTTTGCCTGTTTCGGTGCTTCTTTTTGTCTTTGCAGTCCTCTTTTGGGTTGATTTCCTGTGTTTTCATTCCTTTTTCTTTCCTTTTACCTGCCCGCCCCCCCCATGTTTGGTATTGCAGTGTCTTGGTGGTTACCCTCCTCATTTCAGTGTGTACGTTTAACTTCTCCAAAACCAGAGTTAACTAAGAGCTGTATCTTCTACCTGAATACTAGAGAGGACCTTAGAAGGCTTGGCCCCTTCTTATCAACTTGAGCGGTGACTTTCCTGTGCTTTAATTTCTTTTTAAAAAAGGCTTTTGAAGCTTTCAAGGTATTGTTACTGTTTTATATAGTTTATGTGGTCAGTGTTTATTCAGATTTACTTATATGTTTACCTCTTCCGGTGCTCGGCATTTTCTTGTGCATGTCAGACCTTCTGTCTGGGATCATTTTCTTTTCTTCTTTTTTTTTTTTTAAACTTTTTTTTTTTTTTTTAACGTTTATTTATTTTTGAGACAGAGAGAGACAGAGCATGAACGGGGGAGGGTCAGAGAGAGGGAGACACAGAATCGGAAACAGGCTCCAGGCTCTGAGCTGTCAGCACAGAGCCCGACATGGGGCTCGAGCTCACGGACCGCGAGATCATGACCTGAGCCGAAGTCGGATGCTTAACCCACTGAGCCACCCAGGCGCCCCTGTCTGGGATCCTTTTCGATTGAAGATGTCATTTAGATTTTCCTTTAGGGGAGGGTGGCTGGTTACAAAATCTCAGATTTTTCTCAGTCTGAAAATGTCTTTATTCAGCTCACATTTTGTAGACATGTTTTTGATGGGTATACAGTTTTCTTTGAGAGTTTTCTCCCGCCAAATTGAAAATGATACTTACTGTGAGAAGTCACCTACTGTCATAATTACTGCTTCTTTGAAAATAGTGTCCTTACTGGTGCTTATAAAATCTTTATTTTATCATTGTTTTTAGGATATGGTTAGGATGGGTTTCTTTGCATTTCTTCTACTTAGTGGTCTTTGGAAATGTTGAATGTTTGAGTTAGTGTCTTTTTATTCTAGACGATTCTCACCTATTATGCTCAACAGATACTGCTTCTGTCTCGTTTTCTGTCATTTTTTCTTTCTGGGAGCCTACTTAAAATAGATGTTTTACTATCATATTCTCTTTTCCATCTCTCATGATGGCTTTTTTTTCTTTGAAAAAATCACCTGTGCTTAATTTATAGTTTCTTACGATCTGTTTGAAGCTTTCCAGTTGTTTTTGTTACATCTGTTTGTAGTTGTAAACCACATTAATTGATTTTTCTGTTATTAAACCAACCTTGTGAGGACATTTGCTTGTGATATCCGGTCCTTTGCATCACTGGATTTGAATTGCTAATATTTTATCTAGACCTGTAATTTTTGTTTGAAATGTTTTTGTCAGGTATTGTTATTTATATTATTCTGGCCTCCTAAAGTGAGGACATGTTTCCCCTTTTGCTGTCTTTTAGAAGAGCTTATGTGAGAACAGCATTATATAATCTATAAATTCTCTTATAAAAATTTAGCAGTGGACTCATCTGGTCTGGACTTTCTTTAAGGGAAGATTTAAAATCACAGATTCAGGGGTGTCTAGGTGGTTCAGTTGGTTACGTGTCTGACTTTTAATTTCAGCTCAGGTCATGATTTCACAGTTCATGGGATCAAGCTTTCCTGTTGGTCTCTGTGTTGACAGTGTGGAGCCCGCTTGGGATTCTCATTCTCTCTCTCTCTCTCTCTCTCTCTCTCTCTCTCTCTCTCTCTCCCCCCTCTCTCCCCCACTCCCTCCCTCCCCCTCCCCCTGCCCCCTCCCTCCCTCTCCCTCTCCCTCTGCCCCTCCACCCCTCCCCCGCTCATGCTCTTTCTGTCCCTTAAATAAACTTTAAAAAGTTTACAGATTCATTTAAAAAATTTTTTTTTTTCAACGTTTATTTATTTTTGGGACAGAGAGAGACAGAGCATGAACGGGGGAGGGGCAGAGAGAGAGGGAGACACAGAATCGGAAACAGGCTCCAGGCTCTGAGCCATCAGCCCAGAGCCCGACGCGGGGCTCGAACTCACGGACCGTGAGATCGTGACCTGGCTGAAGTCGGACGCTTAACCGACTGCGCCACCCAGGCGCCCCCAGATTCATTTTTTAAATGATACAGAATTTTTTATGTTTCCTCATGTGTCAGTTTTGGTATGTTGTCCTTTTCAAATAATTTGTTAATTTTTTAAAGATGTCTGTTGGCATAAAGCTGTTATAAACTTTTTTTTATCATCCTTTTAATGTCTAGGATCTGTAGTGATTACCTTTTTTCATTTCTAATATTGGTAACTTAACGTTTTTATTTTTGATATATTTACAAATGTTTATGAGAGGGAGCGTGCGCAAGTGGGGGAGGGACAGAGAGAGGGGGAGACACAGAATCTGAAGCAGGCTCCAGGCCCTGAGCTATCAGCATAGAACCCGACACAGGGCTCGAACTCCCAAACTGTGAGATCATGACCTGAGCTGAAGTCAGAAGCCTAACCAACTGAGCCAGCCACCCAGGTGCCCGTGTTCTTTTTTTAAAAGTCAGTTTTGTTTGGAGTTACCAACTTTATTTACAAGGAACTGACTTCTGCCTTTGATTTTCCTGTTTTATGTCTGCTTTCTATTTTATTTCCACTCTTTGTAAAAAAAAATTTTTTTTTAAAGTTATTTATTTTGAGAGAGAGAAAGAGAATGAGTATGCCAAGTGGGGCAGGGCAGAGAGAGAGAGAGAGAGAGAATATCTCAGGCAAGCTCTGCACTGTCTGCATGGAGCCCGATCTGGGGCTCGAACCCATGAACTGTGAGATCATGACATGAGCCGAAATCAAGAGTTGGACGCTGAAGCGACTGAGCCACTCAGGTGCCCCTTATTACCACTCTTACTGTTTCTTTTTTCTGCTTACTAAAGTTGATGTAGTACCTTATTTTTGGGTGGGGGGGTTAATTTTTTGTTCTTTTTCTAGCTTAAGATGGAAGCTGGGGGCTCAGTTGGTTGAACGTCCAACTCTTGATTTCAGCTCAGGTCATGATCCTAGGGTCGGACCAAGCACTAAGATTCTCTCCCTCCCTCCCTCTTCCCTCTCCTCTGCTCATGCTCTCTCTCTAAAATACAGAGGGGAAAAAAAAAAAAGATGGGAAGCTTAAATAATTGGTGTTCCACCTTTCATTTTAAGTACATATTTGAAGCTATATATTTCTCTCTAAACTTCCCTTTAAATTCTGCTTTAGCTAGATCCCATGTATTTGGATGCATTGTATTTCATCGCTCTTCAGTTCAGAATGTTTTTTTAAGTTCTATTGTAATTGGATCTTTGTTCCATAGGATATTTAGAGGTATGTTGCTTGTTATTTTTCCATTACTAATTTACGATTTAACTTACCATGGTTGGGAACATACTGTGTGATTTCAATCCTTTCAGAATTCTTGAGACTCCACATTGCTTTTTTCTTTTTAATGTTTATTTATCCTGAGAAAGAGCAAGTGAGTGGGAACAGGGGAGAAGGGCAGAGGGAAAGAGAGAATCCTGAGGTGAGGCTCGATCTCACAACTGCGAGGTCATGATGTGAGCCAAAATCGAGTTGGACGCTCAACCAACTGAGCCACCCAGGTGCCCCTCGGCATTGCTTTTAAAATGATGTTTTATCTTTTTATACTTTTAGCGTCTTTAGGAAGGCCATTTTAGGTAATCTAGCCATGTTAGTAATAGAAATATCTAAAGTGGTTTTAAGTTAACTTTTGGTTTTTTCAGGGATAATTTAATCGAGCAATTGTTAAAGTCTTTTCTTTTAAAGAGTTTTTAGTTTTAAGTAATCTTTACACCCAGTGTGGGGCTTGAACCTACAATCTCGAAATCAAAAGTTGCATGCTCCACCAACTGAGCCAGCCAGGCACCCATGACCCGTTTTAAATAATGTTAATAACTGGTTTTTTTTTTTGTTTTTTTTTTTTTTAACGTTTACCATTGAAAGAGAGAGAGAGAGCACGTGCGTGAGCAGGGAAGGGGTGGAGAGAGAGGGAGATACAGAATCCGAAGCAGACTCCAGGCTCCGAGCTGTCAGCACAGAGCCCGACGCAGGGCTTGAACCCACGAACCGCGAGATCATGACCTGAGCCGAAGTCAGACGCTTAACCAACTGAGCTACCCAGGCGCCCCAGTAACTGAATTGTTGTTACTTTAAGCCACTAAAGAAAAGGAAGTTGCAATTTTTCGTGTAGAGTTTACTTTTTTTTGGTTAGACGTTTTTTGTTTTTTTTTTAAAGTCAGCTCCATGCACAGCACAGATCCCAACATGGGGCCTTTGAACCCACGAACCTGGGATCAAGACCTGAGCTGAGATCAAGAGTCAGATGCTTAACTGACTGAGTCACCCAGGCACCCCCTTTGTTTGTTAGGCTTCCCATTTAAGAGTTTGAAAAGCCAACAGTCTGACAGCATCTTGGTCCAGGTCCAGACTCTGCTCATTTTGTTGACTTTTCTTTCATACACGTGTATTCACAAGTATGTTCTGCGTATCTGAAGATTTTAATCCCGTCGCAAAGCTTGCTATGTTTTATCCTGCAAGTGTTGAACTGCTACCATCATCTTACTTTCTTTGCTATGTCTTGTACATTCCTGAGCAGTTCTTACTCATTTGTGCTCCCCACACAGCTTGCTTTGTTCTCGGATGCATAAGTGAGGTTTTAGGTGTAACTGTATTCTGAAGGACTATTAGCTCATTCCTTTGAGTTATTTTTGGAATCATGGTCATTTATCATTCAAGTAAGACCCCATACTTAGGTTCAAACTTTTACTACTTTGAAAATATTCTGGATATCTCTTGGGGTATGTTAATACCTGAAAATCACTTTTTTATGTGTATGTAGGCATACGGCTTGTTATACACAGTCTGTAAAGTAAAATGAAGCAAGATCAGTTTACGTATTATGAGAGCGAATCCATTAACTCAGCAGATGCACTCTTAATCTGTGTAAGATTATGTGTTAGATGAGACTGCCGACCGGCCTGTCTAATAAGATGCTAATAAATTAATTTTCATTTTGGTCCTGTCTTGAAACAGCATATTCACAAGAGACCCAGAGGTACGCATATGATAGGGAAGCCCAGCCGTGTATGCAGATGAAGAAGGCTAGTTAGTGCCTAACTGAATGTGTGGGAGAGCTCATGGGTCCAGTGGAAAGGGCGGTATTGAAATTGAATTTTACACTAGGAAAAATGATGGGGGAGTGGAGAGGCTAAAGCGGTGCTGGGCCTTCCTGAAGACTTGAGAAGCAAGGAAAAGAAAGGCCTAGATCACTGTGCAACTGGATGATGCAGACTTTGCAGGTGGAGGAATCCCAGAAGATAATGCCTGGAGGCAGAATGGGGCCATGTGTTGGAAAAAGCCATAGAGTGCACCATACTGAAGGTGTGATTTTGCTACTGAGAACAACTAGGGCCCGATTGCTTGAGACATATTTGCAACTTCTCCTGTAGCAGGTTTTCAGGGCCATCAGTTGTATCTTGGAATAGTTTGTTCCTTTTAGTGGAACGAGATTTCTCCTGTGTTGCTGGTATACCAAACAGGCATCTCTGAACATTTTGCTGATGCTAGGATCATTCCGAAGCAGTAGGCTCCTTGTTTACCTTGGTGGCAGGAGGAAAGAACTATATTCGGCCGGTTAGTGGTTGTGAACTAGCTCACATTTCATGTATTTTCCTTGGCCTTTTAGGCTGCACATGGTCCGTCTGATGCTGTTGGAGAGACTACTGCAGACCTTGCCCCAGTTACGAAATGTTGGAGGCGTCCGGGCCATCCCGTACATGCAGGTATCCCTCAGTTCACCCGGGTCTGTCACGTTGTGGTTGGACCATCCTTCGGCGTGTTCACGTGTCTCTCCTAGAGGCTCTGTAAGGCCTTGTTTGGTGTTAGGTCAGAGAATAATGGAATGCAGCTTTGAATTGCAAGTTTTAGCCCTAAATTCTATAGGTGAAAAGGCCAGGGGTCGGAGAATTTAAAAAGATGTCTGCAAGTCCTCCAGCTAGTTACTGACAGAGCCGGGAGCAAATGTCTGCTCCACAGATGCTTGGTGTATGTGAGTCTGTATTAACACAGTGTTGGAATGTGGTCTGCTAGCTGTTCTCGCACTAACTGCCTTCGTCTTAGGCAGAGAGCTCTTTACTTTGGGCACAGCACACTGCCCCCTGTCAAGCCACTTTGGTTGATTACAACGTAGTTTAGTTGATTTGTTTTGCAGACTGTTTGCAAAACGCCTTCTGTGATGCCACGTGTGGCGTATACCAAAGTTCGACTCTTCCGACTCCGGACACTTCACCTTCGGATACCTCGAGATTTAGGACCTTTTCGTGGATCAGAGTTGTGACTGACAGGGGCGTCAGGAGGATCGGGGTTTCTTCCGAAACACCTTGTGTTAGAGTCGTCCTCTAGGGTACTGGTCCTCACATTTTACCTCTCTGTTGACTTCCAGGTCATTCTGATGCTCACTACAGATCTGGATGGAGAAGATGAGAAAGACAAGGGAGCCCTGGACAACCTGCTCTCCCAGCTAATTGCTGAACTGGGCATGGACAAAAAGGTAAGGTTGGAGAGTCCCACTGTGTCAGGAACAGGCACGGGCTGAGGTCCTTCCAGCCTGCCATCCTTCCCTTAGAGGAGCTTCACTTCATTTCTGGGGGGCACCACCTGAACAGGAGGGTTCCGGTTCCGGTGATTCAACGAAAGCAGTAGGCCTGCGTTGGCCCAGGCCTCCTGTTAGGTCTGGACGTAAATGAGGAACAGACCAAGTCTCTGCCCCCACAGACCTTTTGTAGTTCCCCAAGCTGAAAACAAGAAATTAGTTACTTGTATCAGAACATGGGCTCTTAAGCGTAGCAGGCTCTAGCTACTCCAGGTGTGGTCCACCGATAATCGGAGCTTGTTTTGACTGTGACTCCGTGTGAAGAACACATAGGCTGGAAGGAGTCTTGTTGAGAGGAGGCTTCAGGCTTAAGGTAAACGGGAGCTTCTGGGCTCTGCTTCTGCCTGCAGGACGTGTCCAGGAAGAATGAGCGCAGCGCCCTGAATGAAGTCCATCTAGTGGTAATGAGACTCCTGAGCGTCTTCATGTCCCGGACCAAATCTGGATCTAAGTCTTCCATATGTGAGGTACTGTCTCTTTGAGCATATGGGTGTGTGGAAAGGAAAGAGGATTGTCGGGTTGATGCTGGGGCTGAGGGCACAGGTGGTAGTTAGAATAAGGCCGTTGTCTATTGTCATTCTAGAGGAGACAGATTCTAAGCTGTCACCTCTTCCAAGAGCAGAGCTTCCACCTTGTTCAGAGTATACCTTCCAAGTCCTGATCTCTGCCAACAGTCCTTCCAAGTGGAGCGGTTACAGGGTTTGGAAGTTCCATTATTGAAAGGAGGGGGCTATTCTGCAAGGCGCAGGGTGGCTAAGAGGATTCCCCTACTGTATGTTGCTATGAGGTATGGTAATAAAGCAGAGAGAAAGCAGCGTGTGCGTGGTGGAAAGGAGATTAACACAAAGCAGAGAAGGTGGAAATGGAGGCTGAACTACATCCAATCTTAATGAGCTTATGAGCTGTGGGGTTTGCTGGGATTTGCAAGGCTCTCCTAATGGTTTTATTTACAGTGGCTTTTCCCCTGCTTTTTTATTCATGTGATTACTTACCCCATCTCCTTTAGAAGCTGGTTCTGTAGAGAGAGCCCCTACTGGGAGGGTGGGGGTGCTATCTGGTGCTCACGGTGGAAAGTTTTCCCTCCCCTTGAAATGGGCCACTTTTCTCGTTGCCCAGGGAAGAAAGAAAGCCACCCTTCCCGGTAGAGAGGTTACCTAGCCCGTGCCCCCTTGGCCTCTGGCAGGGGTGTGGGCTGGGTAGAGCTGGGAACCTGCCGTTGTTGGGAAGAGCTGGGGGGTGTTTGAGTTAGTCGGGGGACCTCTGGCCCGAGATGAGCTCAGTCCCTGGACTGCCACTCTGAGAACGTCACCGTCGTTTCCTCCCCGCTGCCTCCAGCTGCTTCACGAGCCACCCTGACCTCTTCTCTCTTTTCCCCAGTCCTCTTCCCTCATCTCCAGCGCCACGGCAGCGGCCCTGCTGAGCTCCGGCGCCGTGGACTACTGCCTACACGTGCTCAGATCCCTGCTGGACTATTGGAAGAGCCAGCAGAACGACGAGGAGCCCGTGGCTTCCAGCCAGCTGCTGAAGCCACACACGACGTCATCCCCACCTGACATGAGCCCGTTCTTCCTCCGCCAGTACGTGAAGGTGAGGCCTCTCCCTGGATGTAGAGCGGCTCCTGCCCTCCTCCTCTCTGCTGTCTGTGAGTAGGGTCCGAGGAGCCAGGGCAGGGAGCCTGCTGGAGGCAGCCTGTGTTCCTCGGGGTTGGGGGGGGGGTTACTCTCGGCGTGATTTAGTGAACGACCACTCCTCCCGACCTACTGGGGTGCAGACTCCTGCCCTTTGTAAAGCCGGGGAACTGAGTGAAATCAGACAGATGCGTCCTTGCATGTTAAGCTCCTTAGAAAAAGGTGAGAAAGGGGCGCCTGGGTGGCGCAGTCGGTTAGGCGTCCGACTTCAGCCAGGTCACGATCTCGCGGTCCGTGAGTTCGAGCCCCGCGTCAGGCTCTGGGCTGATGGCTCAGAGCCTGGAGCCTGTTTCCGATTCTGTGTCTCCCTCTCTCTCTGCCCCTCCCCCGTTCATGCTCTGTCTCTCTCTGTCCCAAAAATAAATAAAAACGTGGAAAAAAAAAAAATTAAAAAAAAAAAAAAAAAAAAAAGAAAAAGGTGAGAAGGCACAGGGCAGTGTCAGTAGTGACTGCGTCCTGCTGTGTATGTCAGACTCCCCTGTGGTTGTCAGAGCCCCTTCAGTGGGCTTGTTTAGAAGATGGGCTTTCTGGTCAGGTGAGTTTGGGAACCAGCATTCCCACTTCCCAGCCCCGAAGGTCGGGCAGGTTCCGTCTGGCCTTAGTGAGCCTCAGTTTGCACGCTGGGAAATGATGCTCCGCGTAGGGTCAGCTGTGTGGGTTGTCGTGAGCGCTGAGTGGCGTGGCGCAGTAAAGCCCGACGCCGAGTGCACACTGGTGCCCATTCTGTGTTCATCATCTCTACCACTGCTGTCCGTCTGCATCTGGGCAGTGGCCTTCTGCGGTCGGCACCTGCTGTGCTCCCCATGGCACACGCCGAACTGCTTTGAATAGTTCAGGGATAGGATAGGCATAAAATGTGAACCTCACTGTGTCCTTCTCTTTAACCCTTTGCTGGTCTTCCATAACTTTTAGGCCAAAAAGTTCTCTGAGAACCCAACGATCTACCTAACTCTTCAGCTGCGTCACTATGCATCCTGGCACGTGGCCCCCCTGATCTGTGCCTTTCCCCACATGTGGCACGCCACTTTCCTACCTGCTGTCTTTCTGAACTTCTTTCCATTTGCGTCACTTCCTTTCCCTCTAAGCTAATTCCTAGTCCTTATTCAAGACCTGGCTCTCATGCGCTGGATCCTGGGAACAACCTCCCCAACACACACTTCCCTGCTACCAGGTCGGATGGAGATGGCCTTTCCCCGGGTCCCCAGAGCACCCTGTACACACATGTGGAGTCTTCCCCTTATTTGCACCTCCTGTGCTCGGCAAAGGACCGATGAGTAACTGGCGATTGAATACACGAGACACGCTGGGCCCAGACTCCTGCAGGCTCTGCCCAGAGAAACACACAGCCCGCGGGGTATCTGCTGCTTCCGCCATCCCCACAGCCCTCAGTTGCCCTGCCTCCAGGGGATGTGTGTTTAGTGATCTGGCTGCCTTGCTTTACTGAAATGTCTTTTGTTATAGCAGAAGGTTATGGATCTAGGGAATGGAGTGCATCTCTCGTAGGAAGTCAGGAATCCTTCCTCACCACTGTTTTTTTTTCCATTTTTTCCCTTTAGAAGTTGAGTTTTTGTGTCAAGCAGAGCACAGCCAGTCAGCATCAAAACCCACAGAGTGAAATGTTAGAACTTTCAAGACAAGCGAGATCTGTGTCCAGATGTACATGCAACCTTTGCATGTAACAAAGTTGCCCTCAGGAGCCTGGGGTCTTGCTGGGTTCAAACTCGACTGTCAGACAGCGATGGTTCCCATTTGAAAGGTGCCATTTGCTAATTCCAACATAAGCTATACCTAACAAGCAGCAAGCTGGCCTTTTTCCTAGTTGTGGTCATGGAAAACCGCCCGTCACAGGTTCTTACACAGGTGTTCTCCCTCCAGGGTCATGCTGCTGATGTGTTTGAGGCCTACACTCAGCTTTTAACAGAGATGGTCTTGCGGCTTCCTTACCAAATCAAGAAGATCGCCGATGCCAACTCTCGAATCCCCCCTCCTGTCTTTGATCATTCTTGGTTTTACTTTCTCTCAGAGGTAAGTGAAGGCCCCAGGCAGCATGCCATGCCAGGAGAGGACATACTGGCTGTGACAGCCTTTATGGCCCCCTTCTGTCCTCGCTCCCAGGAGGTGTTGCCCCCAGCAGCGCCGCTCACACTGTGTTGATCTTGCCCCGGGTGTCCCGTGTGGTGAAGCTGTGGAAGATGGCTGTCAAAGCAAGCCGTGCCTCTAGATTTTAAGTCCATATGTTTAACTCTTTCTGTGTATGGTAGGAACAGACAAGTTTAAAAATTTGAATGCTGGTAAATAGAGAATGTAGTAGTTAAGTTATGGAGAGATTTTAACATAGGGGATTGCTTGAACCACCATTGGAAAACCAGAACAGGAAAAAAGGGAAGCCAGAGACAGTGACTACAGGAAGCAGCCACCAGAAACCCGCGTGTGAAGAGGAGTCAGCTGGGTGGGCCCGAGGTGGGGGTGCTGCTTCCGGTGCCCCAGGAACTCTGAGGGGCCGCGGTGCGGTCGATTCTGGAAGTATACAAAGAATCTGATGATCAGAACCAACTGTAGTTGGTTTGTCCTTGGATGCTGAAAAAATGACGGAGGCTGCCAGCGTGAAGGGCTATTGCCAGCATAGCAGGCAGACAGGAAGGAGCCGGTGCTTTTTCCTCTTGCCCTCTGTCGTGCCTTTTTGTTCCCTGTTGGTAGGACCGGAGGGGGAGCCAGCTGGCAGAGAGGCAGTGTAGTTAGCGTGCTTCTGGACCGGCCATTGCAGGGCGGTGTGTGGTGGGGCAGGTCTGGGACCGCCGAGATTTGGCAGTTTAAGATTAGCCACCATCACAGCAAGCTTGAGATTAACTCTGGGAAGAGTGACCTGTTAGCAGACCCCAGATGACCATTTCAGGTTTCCCCACCTCTTTGACCAGAAAGAGAGATTCTGAATATGTTTTCTTGATCATTTCACTCTGGGTGGGCCGGAGTGGGGGCTGGCTTCCCTGTAGATTCCAAAGGATTCCAGTAGGGGAGTGGGGATACGGCTCTTTTCCCCTCTCTGACGTCTGTCTTTCCATGCCTGCCTTTCTTCTGGTTTCTGTAAGGAATACCGCAGTTAATTGGAGGCCGGCTTGGCCGTGAGGAAATAGCTTAGCTTGCGTTTCTTACCGATTTTTAATGACAGTTCGTGAACACCTGGGGTGTCACTGCTGTCACAGTTCCTGAGTCATTGACTTTTCGTGTTGCTTTTCCCCTCAAGTACCTGATGATCCAGCAGACTCCGTTTGTGCGTCGCCAAGTCCGCAAACTTTTGCTCTTCATCTGTGGATCAAAGGAGAAGTACCGCCAGCTCCGGGATCTGCACACCCTGGACTCCCATGTGCGTGGGATCAAGAAGCTGCTGGAGGAACAGGGGATATTCCTCCGGGCAAGCGTGGTTACAGCCAGCTCAGGCTCCGCCCTGCAGTACGACACACTCATCAGCCTGGTATGAGGGCGAGGGGGCATGGTGGGGCAGACAGAGGGCGGGTGATGCGGCTCGGCCAGCGAGGCGGTAGGATGGAGCAGAACGGGGCTTTTAAACATTTAGAGGACGTTAAGGCCACAGTTGAGCTCAGGGCGAATCCGCGGTGCTGTACATCCGGTGCAGTTGGCGTCAGGGTCTGAGATTTCCCCACCACCGTTCCCACTCCCGCCTGATGTCATGAGTCGTGGCGTGACCAGTCATGACCAGTGTCGCTGGCTCCACCAGAAATTTGCACACCTCTGAGTTCTGTCCTTCAGCACTAAAGACATGATGTGTTACTGTCTGAAAGCGGTTTGGACTTTGGGGATCAAATCGAATCATCGCATAGGAGCATCTAGAAGAGGACGTCTTCGGTGTTCAGTATTTCTAAGCTAGTGTCCTTCCTGGGGTGCTTTTAGCAAAAGAAAAGGTGGGAGTGCGGGAAAGAAAGGGCAAAGTAACCTGGGTCGTAGTTTACCGTCACGGTGTCTCTCTCTCCTGCTGTGTTACTGAGCGGCCTGCAGGGTCCCTGTAAACAAAGGGCGTTTGTGTGGTGGGTGTAGCCCAGAGGAGGCTCCATGAGAGCTGCAGTGTGTGCACTTGGGGAACCCGGGGCACGGGGTCAGCAGCCGTGCACAGGGGGTTGTGCTCAGTATGCAGTCCAGAGTCAGGACAGTGACCCCTCAAGTGCGGGCTGCCTGGCGGGGCTGCTCACCTCTGCGGATTGGTTTCCATTTCAGATGGAGCACCTGAAAGCTTGTGCGGAAATTGCTGCCCAGCGCACCGTCAACTGGCAGAAGTTCTGCATCAAAGACGACTGTAAGCAGTGCAGCTCCTTCGGGCTGCTGTTACTTCGTCGTCCCTTTGAGAACTAGGTAGTGAGGCCCACTGTGTGCCAAGCACTGGCCTGGATGCCGGAGACGAAGCCGTGAGCAAGACACGTAGCTAGAACTCTGCCTAGCTGAGAAGAAAAGTCAAAACTTAGGAGCGATCAGGGTCAGAGACAAAATTTGGGGTGCTCTGGGGGCACAGAGTAGGAGCAGCTGACCTCCAGATTATAGAGCTAAAACTAAAGAGGAGCCGGTGGGGTCTAGAGAGTCGTCTTCTTTGAAGAAGTGGGGGCTGAGAGTCGATCTCGAGGTAGCTGTTTGGACATTTGTGAGGTATTTCTGCAGCGGGCATGAGTTCTGGGCGGCATCTGGCAGAGCAGCCTCGGAAAGCAAGCTGGTGGGAACGGGGCCGGTCCTGGCTGGGTGCAGACACGGCTCCCGTGATGGGGAAGTCCGCGGTAATTGTCTCAGAACCGAGCCCCGGTCTCCTCTGCCCACAGCCGTCCTGTACTTCCTCCTCCAAGTCAGCTTCTTGGTGGACGAGGGGGTGTCTCCGGTGCTGCTGCAGCTGCTGTCCTGCGCCCTGTGCGGCAGCAAAGTCCTCGCCGCTCTGGCGGCCTCCGCGGGCTCCTCCACTGCCTCCTCCTCCTCGGCGCCTGTGGCTGCCAGTTCTGGACAAGCCACGACACAGTCCAAGTCGTCCACGAAGAAGAGCAAGAAAGAAGAAAAGGAAAAGGAGAAAGAGGGTAAGCGTTTGTGACCAGGGTGATGTGTTCTGCTTCCTCTTGGAGCACACTGTTGATGCTCCTTTCAGGAAGGGCTTTCACCCGGATGTGCTAGGGACCTAAAACTCAGATGCCCTCTAGTGTCTAGTTTTGGTTTTATTTTCCTTTACACCTTACACTTGTGACTTCCCGTACCAAGGAAAGGCCAAAGGGCACTGAACGTTTTTAGTAAGCCAAGTTTGTTTTTCCATGAAATAATAAATCACACTTGCTGTGTGAGAAGGTTGTCAGTGTTAAATGATGCTCGTAAATGCACCTCGTGAACTGTTAAATGCCCCACAAATGGAAGCTGTTTTAGTGGACTCCCTACCATCGAAAAGGCAGAAGCCTTTCTGTTTTCACTGCTTTTCGTGGTTCTCGGAGGCCTGAGACCGGTGATCAGCAGAGCAGGGGAGGTGGTTTACGTTCTCCCAATTAATGATACAGGTAGATGTTTTAGGTAACGGATCTCCGACGTAGCCGTGTTTGTTCGGTGCCAGGCTTGCGTCGGCCCTTTGTCCTGTGCCTTTTTGGTGGCGTTATTGCACGTCTGTCTCATTTGGGGCTGGCCTTCTGGTTCTCCTGTAAACAAAGTTGTTTTCAAATTAAAACCATTTAGTTGAAACTCTTAGACATGGACAGAATCCCCTCCCTCTCCATCTGGTGTCACTGGCTGTAGGACGCTAGACCATGCTTCCTGGTCTCCAGTCCTCAGTCCCGCCCTGATCTTGCAGGTGAGAGCTCAGGCAGCCAGGAGGACCAGCTGTGCACAGCTCTGGTGAACCAGCTGAACAAATTCGCAGATAAGGAGACCTTGGTTCAGTTCCTGCGTTGCTTCCTGTTAGAGTCCAATTCTTCCTCAGTACGCTGGCAGGCGCACTGTCTGACGCTGCATATCTACAGGTGGGGTCCGGGGCTAGGTTTTGGCGGTCTGCATGGGTCCAGGACCCGAGTGGACGATGTGGTTCTGTCTTGGCTTCATGTTACATGCTCATGGTTTCAATCTCGGTATTTATATCGGTCTGGATCCTCTTGACTGTTACAGGTGTCTTCGTGAGGTTAGCCGTTCTTAGCCATTAAACTGATGTCGTAAGCAAGAGATGCTTGCGTTTTTTTCTGAGAAGGCTATATTTTGGAGTTTGTAAAGTGACCAGTCTTGACTCTTCAGGCCACCTTCTGAAGATGCACCTGTTAGGATCTGCTGTCAGAAGAACAGCAGAATGGCTTGAACTTAACCCCTGGTTGTGGGGAGGGAGATACAGCTACAGAAACAGTACCGGGGCATTGTTGATAAATAAAAGGAACTCCAGGGTTTTCTGCTGCTTGGTAATGCGAACTGTCCTTTATCTACAGAAACTCCAGCAAATCGCAACAGGAGCTCCTGCTAGATCTGATGTGGTCCATATGGCCAGAACTGCCAGCCTATGGTCGTAAGGCTGCCCAGTTTGTGGACCTGCTAGGGTACTTCTCCTTGAAAACCCCACAAACGGAGAAGAAGGTAACATTTGATGTATAGTCAGGGGGCTATCTAGCCACGTTTGACCTTTTTTTCCTTGAGTTAACATTCTGACCGTCCCACATGGGGGGCACACCTGTAAAATCTCTTTAGATCTATGTTAAGCACTCCCAACACGTATGCCACCAGATAACATATACTAGCAAATAAGCACAGGCTGAATTTGGCTTAGCCAGCAGAAGGAGATCAGGTGGGGAGGAAAATGCAACCCATTTAAAGTTGTTTTAGGAAAGAAGGTATCCCCCTCGTTTTCCTGGCTGCCCTGATGGCATCCCTAAAAGTGTCTCTGCAGTCGGATAACCATTTCGTGACTTCTCCATGGGAATAAAAACGGTCTTTGTCCACAGGGTCTGAAAAGGTGACTGTCCCTAAGTCTGTGGAAACTTGTAGAGAAGACAGAATCCTTTAAATGACTAGGAATTAGGCCCAGCCTTGTGTGATTCTGCACTGGGGCTGAAAAGCCTGGTATTTCTTGGGCGGTATCAACTAGATAGCGGGAGACAGAAGTCTTTTCCAGGAAGACTTTCCCTTGGCCTTTAACTCTGGTCTTTTATTAACTTCTGTTTCAGTTAAAGGAATATTCCCAGAAGGCTGTGGAGATTCTGCGGACTCAAAACCATATTCTTACCAACCACCCCAACTCCAACATTTACAGGTGGGCCCGTTCTGCCTTCTCCCTAACTGAAGCTCCCTCAATCAGGCCCAGTTGCCGTCTCCACATTGCTTAGCTCCTCCATAAGAATCAGTACGCCTCTGTCTAGTTGGGCTTCGAATCCCTCCTCGTAGCTGGAGCCTTGCACACCCAGGGCACTCAAAATGTAACTGCTCGATTAGATTTTGGGAAGCAGTAATTTGAGAATGTTTCCTACTTCGAGGGTCTGAGTCTAAATCAGATGAGTGTACAGAAAATGGCTAGGTTAAAACAACTTTTGAAAGAGTATCAGTTAAACTAGCAGCTATTATTTCCCTGGTTTAATAACAACTGTTCTCTTTTCTTCTAAACTTCATTGAGGTATACTTTCTATACCACGAAATTCACCTATTTTAAAGTATACAACTCAATGATTTTTGGTCAATTTAATTGTGACTCTGCTTTGAGTCAAATATTAATGTAGGTTTTTAGGATTCCTCTGACCTCAGGATGGCTCAGAAGTAGGAAACATCTGGGGCTGATTGGTTGACATGTCCTTCCTGTGACTTCTAAGTCCTGTTGGGATTTCTTGCGTTTCTCTGTGTTCTTACTAGGGGGGCGCTCGCCTTAGGGAATGTCGCCGTGGCGCGTTCATGGCTTCTTTGTGAAGCTCGGTGCTTTCTAAAATGAAAATTTCCTTATGCTGAGACTGGTTTCTTCCTTAGCACCTTGTCTGGCTTAGTGGAATTTGATGGCTATTACCTGGAGAGCGATCCCTGCCTGGTGTGTAATAATCCAGAGGTGCCATTTTGTGTAAGTGCTGTCTTTAATGTGGGCAGTGGTGGGGCTTGCAGGGCCAGTGGGTTTCTCATTCAGAGATTGATTGTTGCCACATAGGTGTTCCTCTCCCGACGGTTGGTCACCAGTGGTATGAATGCTTAGCTGCCACACTTACCACCTCAGATAGAAGTGTCATCCGTGGTTGAAGAGTGGGTTACAGTGGTCAGTTTTGAAGAAGGCAGGATGAGCCGGTGGCCTTGAACCGATACACTGTTTTGTGTCCTCCTGTGTTTAGTATATCAAGCTGTCTTCCATCAAAGTGGACACGCGGTACACCACCACCCAGCAGGTCGTGAAGCTCATTGGCAGCCACACCATCAGCAAAGTGACGGTGAAAATCGGGGATCTGAAACGGACAAAGATGGTGCGGACTGTCAACCTGTATTACAACAACCGGACTGTGCAGGCCATCGTGGAGTTGAAAAACAAGTACGGGCTCTTCAGGCTTGGGGAGGGGCCGTGTAAGGCTTAACACCAGCTGTTGGTTTTGATTGCTGGAATGGGGTGAAGCAGCACATCCCCTAGAGGCCTGGTATGTTCTCTTTCCACTTCAGTCAGGGCTGGGGACAAAAGTGAAACACCGTTTCCTAATGTTGACAAAGGTTCTTTGGCCTGTCCGGTGGAGCCCTTGGGGTCTGAGGGAGCAATTGAGCAGTCTGCCCTCTGAGAGAGCAAGCTGAGTGAGGGGACTGCAGGCTTCTACTCGTGTTAATCGGGGCAGTTCTGGGGTTAAAACCCATACTGGGAAATACTTGTCGTTTCTTGGATCAAGATGATGTTTGCTTGCTCACAGAGAGGCAGTATTCCTTAAGAAGTTTCTCTAGTACGCAGGCCTTATATTGATATGTCGCACCTTCCTTTTTTTTTTTTTTTCTAAATCTTTATGTGTGAGAGAGAGACAGAGTGTGAGCAGGGAGGGAGCAGAGAGAGGGAGACACAGAATCTGAAGCAGGCTCCAGGCCCTGAGCTGTCGGCACAGAGCCCGACGTGGGGCTGAAAGTCACGAACCGTGAGATCATAACCTGAGCCGAAGTCGGACGCTCAACTGGCAGAGCCACCCAGGCGCCCCACACCTTCCTTTTGTATCTGCCTATGTTGGATCTTTCTAGCTCATGTGTCCTGGTGTCTGAATCGGGGCACGTCATATGTGGGCCAAAGAAGGCACCGGTGGGGGTTACAGTGTTGACCCACAGAGACAGATCTGTTGAAATCTCTGGCGTGGCTGTTGGGCAGAGGACATGGGGAGGTGCTGCTTAAGTAGGAAGACTTGCAGGGCTGTTCTGCACAGAATAGAAGTATTGGTATTATCCTAAGGGGCAGAACAAAGCTAGGCTGGACCACATCAGCAAACGGCCACAGGGAGCTTGGCCGACAGGAAGTTTTCTTCCTTTGGAGAGCAGTTCACATTGGTCACACGCAAGTGAAAGCTGCTAATGCGGATGACCCGCTCCCCTTCTGGAGGAGGTGGGTTTCATTTCCTGTTGCATAGAGTCCGTGCAGCTGCCGGTGAAGCGCTCAGAACCCGCGATGAGACCGTGGGCTCGCACCCCAGCTCTACTGTCTGTCTTTCTGGTGTGGGAGCAGTTGCGTAGTTTGGTTTAGTGTATGTAGACTGCCGAGAATGGAGCCTAGCATGTAGGAAGTGCTTAATAAATGTTACCTGTAGTTAATGTGACTACCCTAAATTACTACGTGCCTTTTTTTTTTTTCTCCTCTCTGCTTGGCACATGGCACATAGTTCATGGTACCTCTTGGGATCTTAGGCTTTAGTGTGGCGTAGTTTTAGAGTAGTCTCTCTCCCTGATGCGTGCTTCGTTGTTTTTCTAGGATCTGAAAAGTCATTCTGTGTAACATCTTAAAGCACTTGAGTGGTAACATCCTTTTTTTTTTTTTTTTTTTTTTTAATTTTTTTTTTTCAACGTTTTTTATTTTTATTTTTGGGACAGAGAGAGACAGAGCATGAACGGGGGAGGGGCAGAGAGAGAGGGAGACACAGAATCGGAAACAGGCTCCAGGCTCCGAGCCATCAGCCCAGAGCCCGACGCGGGGCTCGAACTCACGGACCGCGAGATCGTGACCTGGCCAAAGTCGGACGCTTAACCGACTGCGCCACCCAGGCGCCCATTAACATCCTTTTTTATAAAGAGCAATTGGAAGATTTTCTTTATATTTGGTTGCTATTATTCGCCAGATCACCTTTTCTTAGAGTGACCACTGCCTTAGAAGAATATATGGGGACAGCCTTACTCTTTGTCTCCTCAGACCATCTCTGAGGGGTAAACAGGCGGCTCTCAGGCCCCCTGCCCCTCTGTCTGACACCGTCTCTCGTAGGCCGGCTCGCTGGCACAAAGCCAAGAAGGTTCAACTGACCCCCGGGCAGACAGAGGTGAAGATTGACCTGCCCTTGCCCATCGTGGCCTCCAACCTGATGATCGAGTTTGCGGACTTCTATGAAAACTACCAGGCCTCCACAGAGACCCTGCAGTGCCCGCGCTGCAGCGCCTCGGTCCCTGCCAACCCAGGGGTCTGCGGCAACTGTGGAGAGAACGTCTACCAGTGTCACAAATGCAGGTGAGGGAGTGTTGCCGGGCCAGGGCCGTGTACGTTCCTTGTATTTCCCTGTAAGAGCCTCAGTGTGGGCAGGGTTCCAGTGTCTGGTGCCCTCGTGATAATTAGGGGACTGTGGGCCTGTGGAGTCCAGGGATGGAAGAGCGGTGCGCGTGTAGGTGTGCGCGCACCTGTCCTGTGGTAGGCGGGGAGCGGGGGTCCCTGGGTCTGGTTGCAGGTCTTCCTTTCTTGTCACCTGGTGTGTAAGTCACCCTCAGCTGTCGTCATCCCTGCACGGTTCCAGGGTACGCGGGTGGCGCCGTCCATCTCACGGTCACCCCCCACCCCCTGCCACTGAACCTCTCCTGCCCCCTGACCCGAACGCCTTGGTTCTTCAGGTCCATCAACTACGACGAAAAGGATCCCTTCCTCTGCAATGCCTGTGGTTTCTGCAAATACGCTCGCTTTGACTTCATGCTCTATGCCAAGCCCTGCTGTGCGGTAGATCCCATCGAGAATGAAGAAGACCGGAAGAAGGTGAGGCTGCATCCGCCCTCGACTCAAGGCAGTGGCTTTGCTCTGAGCTTTGGGCAGCAGGGCTGGCGGAGGGCAGCGGGCTTTTCCTTTTGGCCCCAATCTTCCTCCGCTCAGGCACTGTCTGCGGGGCCCGGCTTTAGGGTGGCAGCAGATAGAGGCGTGCGGTTCGTTGGAACACGTGGTTTACGTGTGACTTCTGGGAAGTGTCGGTTGGTAGTGAACTAGAGTGTCCCAGCAGACAAGCAGCTTCAGATTTGGAAAAGCAGGAAGAAGTCGGACAAGTGCCTTGCGTTTGTTCCACAGACGCCTTCATACTGCAGCTGTTGGCCTTGTCTCAGTGGCAGTGCGTCCAGGGGCTGGTTCCGGATTGTCAGGAGGAATAGAAATAACAAGTGCATGAAATAGCACCTGACCTGTGGGAAATGTTTCAGAAAACGGTTAGCAATTGGGATTAGTCAAGGAAAAGCCTTCACGCCCGCCCCTGTCTTTTCCTGCTAGGCTGTTTCCAACATCAATACGCTTCTGGACAAAGCTGACCGAGTCTATCACCAGCTGATGGGACATCGGCCACAGCTGGAGAACCTGCTCTGCAAAGTGAACGAGGCAGCCCCCGAGAAGCCGCAGGTAACCCCGAGCTAGAGGGGCATTTGGAGAGGGCTCCGGGGCAGAAGCAGAAGACTGACCACTTGCCTCTTGGGTTGCAGGATGACTCGGGGACGGCCGGGGGCATCAGTTCTACCTCCGCCAGTGTCAATCGGTACATCCTGCAGCTGGCCCAGGAGTACTGTGGCGACTGCAAGAACTCTTTCGACGAGCTCTCCAAGATCATCCAGGTAGAGAAGCGGGAGCCCCTCTGGAGTGTTCCGTGGAGCATTACCAGTGAGGTTTTCAGAGCATTCCTGCTGTCCCCCTCCGGCACTTTGAGTCTTGGATTGCCCTTGCCCGATCTGAAAAGGCAGGGTCCCGAGTGGCCGCACCATTCAGCCTCTCTCCGTTGTAGTTTCTGGTGCTTGGCAGAGACCTGAGTTTATTCCAGAAGATTGAGAGTGACATTATTAGATGTGCTTTCCTTGGCCCATTTAGAACCCATCTTTTGGTAGAGGGGTTGCTAGTTTTAAAAAACCAGCTGTCAAGATTCTGTTCCCCCCTTTTCTGAAGGGCCACGTGTGCAGGCTGGTAGGGCAGGGCACACCGACTCCAGTCAGCCAGGGTGGGCCGTGCAAATGATGGAATGTTACCAACCTAATGTCCATGGAATGGGAGGCTGGCCGCATGCAGACAAGCCGGTTCCTGGCCCCTCCAGAGCTGTCTCTGCTATATGGGCCGACATCTCTGATCTTCATGTTTGTTCTTTATGAGACAGCGTTTTGTGGGAGTTAAGGACCTGTGCCGTGTTCAGGGGCTGAGTTCTGACTCTGCCACTTGCCTTGGACAAGCTAACCCTCCTAAGCTTCAGCTTCCTTCTCTGTAAAATGAGGATAAAGTATCTAATCGGTAGGGTCATCAGAAAGGTTAAATTGGATAATGCATGTGAAATGTTTTTTCAAACCAAAACTAATTCCCAGTTAACTTTCTCTTCTTCCTTATTTATTGCTGTTTTATTTCTTTTTCATTTTTTTTCTCTTAGAAAGTCTTTGCTTCACGCAAAGAGTTGCTGGAATACGACCTGCAGCAGAGGGAAGCAGCTACCAAATCGTCCCGAACCTCCGTGCAGCCCACCTTCACTGCCAGCCAGTACCGCGCCTTATCCGTCCTGGGCTGTGGCCACACATCCTCCACCAAGTGCTACGGCTGCGCCTCGGCCGTCACAGAACATTGTATCACGCTGCTCCGGGCCCTGGCCACCAATCCGGCCCTGAGGCACATCCTCGTCTCCCAGGGCCTTATCCGGGAGCTCTTTGATTACAATCTTCGCCGAGGCTCTGCGGCCATGCGGGAGGAGGTCCGCCAGCTCATGTGCCTGCTAACTCGGTCAGAACCTGCAGCGTGATCGTGGGCCCGGTAACTCCTAACGTGGTGGGGGGGGGGGGGGTGTTGGTGGCCGCTGGTAGTAGCGAAGCTGGGAGCTTAGGGGTGCAAAGTGTGGTGCTTGTTGCTGCTGGACAGGCTGGCTAACTTGTGAGGGAGGAAGAGGGGGAGATGCCCAGGGTCTTGGTGAGCGAATTCTGCGAGCATTTGAGACCAGGTTAGCTTGTAAGTAGAATATTTGGCTTGTACGTTGTCAGTTCCAGTGAGGTTCCCTGGGGAAACGAATGTCTGAGTTCTGGTGAGGGAGGAGAAGGGAGCCTGGGCATTTGGACTCCAGACTCCCATGGAGGAGGCCAGTGGAGCAGTGGAGCCTGGTGATGAGAGCTTATTATGCGGTGTCTGATGCTCTGTGCCCCGGACAGCTTACCTAACGTCTTTGAGCCAAGGTTTTCCTTGTCTGAAAAATGCTGACGAGTAAATATCTTGAAGGCTTGTGGCGAGGACGGAATGAGATAATTCACGTGGGCAGTGACTCCTGCTTGTTGAGTGCCTACCTTGTGACGATAAGAGTTACCAGAGCTGCATGTGGTTTATCTACGGAGTGTGTGGCATGGGTTCCGGAACGTGTTAGGTGATGGATAACCATTTCTTGCTGTATCATTTATTCACCCACTTAGCAGGTGTACTTTGAGTGTCTTTGAATGCCAGGCACTGTTTGGGACTCTGGGTGTGCAGTGGGAAATGCTGCCCTCACGTAGCCCTCAGTCTAGGTGGGGGAACTGCAGAAGCATACTTGTACAGTATAGCATCAGGAAATTCCAGTTGTGAGGGGAGGTAAAGCCACAGTGGCGCCCCGGCTGTGGCAGGAATTGCCGCGTGGAAGAAGGTGGCTAGGGTAGGTCTGTTGAGGGGTGATGATTGAGGAGACGCGTGTGGAGTAAGGGGACGAGCCACGCAGATGTGTCTGCTGTGGCGGGGTGTACCAGGGATCCTGCAGGTGGAGTAAAGGAGGCCGCAGGGGAAGGAGAACCAGAGGTGGCTGGGGGCCAGATCCCGGGGGGTCTTCTAGGCTATCGGAAGGGCTTTGAGTTCTGTTGAAAGTGGGGTAGGAAGCAAGAAAGGGACCTGGTACAATTTACGTCGTTAGGACTAATGTCGACATCATCACGGTGGGGCATAGGTGGGAACCATGGGTGCCTCGTGGGAGCTGAAGTAGAGGTGCATGGAGTAAATGAGGAAATTGTTGTGACCCATCCTGGCAGGAAGCCCCTGGATCTGGAGCCTGGGGACTCAGCAGCCTGGGCTGTAGACGCAGAGGAGATCTCGGTGCTGGTGCTAAGCTCCCCTCAGTAACCCCTGCGGGGCAGGCGGCTGTGATGGGCTCTTTGTTACAGACCCGGGGCTCCTCGTGGGGCTGATCTCTTAGGCCCCTGGGCATCGATTGCCTTTTCTCTGAGCTCCTCAGGTGGGGAGGTGGACACGGCCGGTGGTGGGTAACAGGACTCCCATGCCTTTGCTTCCTCAGAGACAATCCGGAAGCCACCCAGCAAATGAATGACTTGATCATTGGCAAAGTCTCCACTGCCCTGAAGGGCCACTGGGCCAATCCTGATCTGGTGAGCAGGACGGCCGCTCCTCTGACCTCTCCCTCTCTGTTCTTCTGTGCTTCTTTGCTTTCCTTTCCACCGGTCTCTGTGGGGTGACTGTCCCAGGTCAGAGCCAGCCTCAGAGGGAGAAGAGAAATGGGTGGTTGGCCAGAGGGGGGGCAGGGGTCTCCAGCTCTCCTTTGTCTCTCTCGTGGTGCCACCGGGTACCAGACATTTTAGTTCCGGGTCCCCTGATCAGAGTTTGGACGTAAGCCCCAGTCCTGGCTCCCGCCTGCAGACCCTCCTCTACCCGTGTCTCCTCCCGTTGGCCTTCTAGGCAAGCAGCCTGCAGTATGAGATGCTGTTGCTGACAGACTCCATCTCGAAGGAGGACGGCTGCTGGGAGCTGCGGCTGCGCTGTGGTGAGCTGGGGGCGCGCCTGCTTCGGGGCTCTTTCGGGGTGGGGCTTCGGGCTCCATCCTGGCCACAGACGGGGTGGGACGGGGGCTGCCCCGGGCAGCCCTGCTGGAGCCGGGGCTCGGTGCTCGGTGCTCGGTGACCGCGGCTCAGCCTGTCCCTCCTACCCCCAGCTCTCAGCCTCTTCCTCATGGCGGTGAACATCAAGACCCCCGTGGTTGTGGAGAACATTACCCTCATGTGTCTGCGGATCTTGCAGAAGCTGATTAAACCACCTGCTCCTACCAGCAAGAAGAACAAGGTACCGGGCAGGGAGGCCAGGAGGGGAGGGAGAGCGGCAGCCCCTTCCTGCCCCGGCGGGGCACCAGCGCTTCCTCTGCCTCAGTTAAGCAGACAGGAGTTGGGAGTTTTGAGAAGGAATGTTTCTCAGAGGGAAGTCGAGAGTCACATAAACATGAAAATACAGAAGCGTGGAACGAGCTGGTTTGCTGGAGGTCTGGCTCTTTCTCCAGTCACATCAGATGACTCACAGCTCCCAGAAGGCACGTGTTCTTTTCCACCCCTGTGCCTTTGTGCATGCAATACTGTGCAGGGGTGAAAATCCTAGGCTCTGAAGCAGACTTCTTGGTTTCCGATCCCAGCTCTTCTCTTTCCTAGCCTTGTGACTTTGGGCAAGTTGTTAACTCCAGCTCCTTGGTTTGCCCATCTCTGCAATGGGAATACAACACACTGAACTGTTGGGAGGCATCAGTCACTTAACACAGATTACGTGCTCGGAACACCGGCTTGTGTTAGTCCCTTAGTAAATGTTAGCTGCGGCTGTCTGTCATCTTCTCTGTGTAGGATGCCCCCTTCTTTGTTAGCTGCCTCTTAGAAGATCCAGCTCTCTGCTGGGCTGGCTGTGAGCACCTCGAATCCAGGGATGTCCGTTTTGTAGTATTTTTTATGTCCAGTGCAGAGCATGCTACTTAACATACGCTAGCCATTCAGTAAATCATTAAGCGAATGAGGAAAGCCAAGTTTTTGTTCTAAGATAACATAACCATAGCTGAGCCCCAGATTGATCTGCTTGTACCAACTTGTGGAAGACACGGGCCACGGTTCTTCCTCTCAGCCATGCCTGAGGCTGTCTCTCTGTGGTCCTTGGGCCATTTGATTCCTGCTCCGTCCTGGTGGGGCCCTTGGTGGGAAGAGTCTTCGTTACTGCAGGAAGATTGCTTTCTGAGTGGTAAGCACCAGGGTGGAAGCTGGATATTGAACAGTTTAGTAAATTTTCCTTGACCCAGTCTTCCTAGGCAGTCCTCAGAAAAGGCAGGACTGAGGTACCCATCTTCCTTCCCTTTGACGAAGGTTTATTTCCCCTCAGAGCTCATTGTCAGCCAATAAAATCAGTACTTGATTAAAGAGGAACGTCATCCCCACATGACCATCATTTTTCCCAGAGTGAGGCAAAAAATTTCCAGAGTTGTTTATTCTCTAAGTGCGGGAGCCCATTGTCGATGTTTGCGCTGTGCTTAGTTTCAGCCTAGAGAAAGCAGCAGTTCTCAAAACTAGGCTCCCGGTGCCTGAGCGTTCCCTGGACCATCGGGGACTCTGTGAGGCCAACATTTGTTTCCTAACTCTCCTCCGGCCCTGCTTGCCCCTTGTGGTCTGTGCACGTCGGGGCTGGTGGTGCACAGTCCCTGGTGGCGAGGCCACCGGGGCCTCAGCGGGAAAGGCAGTGCGTGCTCACTCATGGGCGTCCTCAATGAAACGGTGCATGTTAATGTTAGTACATCTCCCTTCTTGGGTACTTGTGTTCTTAATACTCGGTGTGACCGTGTGGAAGCACGCCGGAAGTGCTCCTGCTGCACACGCCCCAGTGCCGCCGCGCTTGCTGTCGGGGGCAGGTGCGTGCATGTGAGCCGCTGCCTCTTGTGGGGCCCTGTGTGTGCTTGGAGGGGTGTGCGATGGGCCAGCTGTGCTTATTCAGAATTGGGTGTTAGCAGACATTTTCTTTCTTTTTCTTTCTTTCTTTCTTTCTTTCTTTCTTTCTTTCTTTCTTTCTTTCTTTCTTTCTTTCTCTTCCTCCCTTCCTTCCTTCCTTCCTTCCTTCCTTCCTTCCTTCCTTCCTTCCTTCCTTTTTTTAATGTTTGCTTATTTTTGAGAGACAGAGCGTGAGTGGGAAAGGGGTAGAGAGAGGGAGACACAGAATCTGAACCAGGCTCCAGGCTCTGAGCTGTCAGCACAGAGCCTGATGTGGGGCTCGAACTCACCAACTGTGAGATCATGATCTGAGCTGAAGTCAGACGCTCAACTGACTGAGCCACCCAGGTGCCCCAGCAGACATTTTCTTGAAAAATGAAGGAAGTGAACCCATCCCTCCAGAGGAACTGACATAACTCAGAGAGCCAGTATTTTCCAGGTGACCAACACGTGCTACAGAATCACACGTGGTTTAGTAAAGATGAGGGTTAGTGTGGTGGAATATGAAAAGTTTATCAATCGATTTCAGATTCCACATAACAGCCAGTCTTTAAGAACCTATCACTTATTGCACTCCCCCGAAAAATAAATATTAAAAAAAAAAAAATGTATCATTTGTTGAAAGTGAGATCCAAGAAAGAAACCCGCAATTACGTGAAAAGGCTGTAAAAATACTCTTTTTTCCAGCTACGTATCTGTGCAGCTGGGTGCTTTTCTCGTACTGCAACCGCAACAACATACGCCAACAGGTTGAACACAGAAGCAGCTCTGAGAGTCCAGCTGTTGTATTAAAATCGGTCATTAAGCAAATTTTCAAAAACGAAGCAGTGCTGCTCCTTTAGGTTATTTTCATTCTGGAAATACAAAAAAACATCATTTAGGTAGATAGGTAATGGATTCATTCTTGTTTTTAAATGAAATTAGTTAGTATCCTAAGAATTTCTCATGCTTAACTTTAAAATTCTTTTTTTTAATTTGTAGAACTTTATTAAAAAATTTTTTTGGTAATGTTTATTTAATTTTGAGAGAGAGGGAGGGAGTGGGGGAGGGGCAGAGAGAGGGGGGTGACACAGAATCGGAAGCAGGCTCCAGGTTCTGAGCTGTCAGCACAGAGCCCAACGCGGGGCTCCAACTCACGAACCGCGAGATCAGGACCTGAACCGAAGTCGGACGCCCCACCGACTGAGCCACCCAGGCGCCCCTCTCATGCTTAACTTTTAATGTTATAAATATCAATAGATAGAATCATACATGCAAAACAGTTTCGGGTCCTCAATAATTTTTTAAGAGTGTGAAGGAGTCCTGAGACCAGAAAGCTTGAGAACATCTGGTTTAGAGTGTGTGGGGGGCTCTTGGCTGTGCAGGCTAGTTCTGCTTGGTAATGGCTCCCAAAATTCTGGAGACTGCCCAGTGGCTCCTTAAAGAGTGATGTTTGGGGAGCTGGATCAGCCTTGGGGTAGGAATTGGCGGGTGTGGCTGTAGGACTGTCTGTAGGAAGCCAGCTACCTCTTAGTCCTGCACAGTCAGAACGGTGACCTTAAGCTCAGTGTGGAGACGCCGCTGCTAGGTTGTGTCAAATGGCTTTGAAGGAACATACGCTTGGGCGGAAATGATACGACCGTTGACCCTTCTGACCTTGCTTCTCGTATGTCCCCCTGGGGCATTGGTGCCATCGCATTGGAGCCATCGCATTGGAGCCGTGGCCCAGGTGTGTTAACGCTCCCGCCTTGTTCCGCTTTCCCCCTGCAGGATGTCCCTGTTGAGGCCCTCACCACGGTTAAGCCGTACTGCAATGAGATCCATGCCCAGGCTCAACTGTGGCTCAAGAGAGACCCCAAAGCGTCCTATGAAGCCTGGAAGAAGTGTCTTCCTATCAGAGGTGTGTCTGTGTCTTCGTGCCTGGGGAAGCCAGTCCCTCCGACCCCTGTCCCGGCAGCCCTACGGTCCCCCCTTTTCTGTTACTTCCTTTCCCTTACCCCTCGCTCCACCCCCCTGCCTGCCAGGGACCGATGGCAACGGGAAGTCCCCCAGCAAGTCGGAGCTCCGCCACCTCTATTTGACTGAGAAGTACGTGTGGAGGTGGAAGCAGTTCCTGAGTCGTCGGGGGAAGAGGACCCCGCCCTTGGATCTCAAGCTGGGCCACAACAACTGGCTGCGGCAAGTGAGTGACCGCCTCCGGGCCCTCCTCCCCCTCCCCTTGCCCCAGATGCCAAGCAGCGCCTCTCTGCTCCCCCCTCCCCCACCCACGTCTGCTCTGCTCTGCTCTGCTCTCTTGCCTCCTTTCAGGCGGGAAGCAGGGGGAGGTCCTGGGTTGCAGCCACCCGTGTGGTAGACTGGTTGAGGGAGGACTTTTCTGTGCCTCTCATCAAGCTGCTGCGCTTGTTACTCCTCCTGGCCACTCATGGGAACTAAGCCTCAGTGCTACCCCTCCCTTTTTCTCCTTTCATGGTCTATACCTCCTGCTGCCCTCTCCCTGTTCGTTCTAGCTAGCATCGTAAAGGATTAAAGTAATTAAGAGGCATCCGTTTGTCTGTTAACGTATAAAGTAAGAAATACTTGGTCAAATGTAAGTATTGAGCATATAGGTACCTCCAAAATAGAGTTGCAGAGTTACAGAAATCTGTGCTGAGGAAAAGACTTGCTTGCCTACTTCCTAGTTCAGTGGTTTTATTTTATTTATTAAAAAAAAATTTTTTTTTTAACGTGTATTTATTATCGAAAGATAGGGAGAGAGCATGAGCAGGGGAGGGACAGAGGGAGAGGGAGACACAGAATCCGAAGCAGGCTCCAGGCTCCGAGCTGGCAGCACAGAGCCTGACGCGGGGCTCGAACCCATGAACAAGGTCATGACCCGGGCCGAAGTCAGACGCTCAACCAGCCGAGCCACCCAGGCGCCCTTCCCATTCAGTGATTTTAGATGTGCTGTCCGGGTTACTTGATGGAGAAGCTTCCGTGAAGAAGGGGGCTGCTGAGCAGCCTCTTTCCCAGTCTGCCACAGCGGCATCTGGCCTTGAGTGTGGTTTTCACCTCTCCCCTTTCCCCGGAGGTGCACCCGGAGGACTTCCGGAAGGTGCCATTTCACTGTGTCGGTCACCTGAGCCACGGCTTCTCTCCCGTGTCCTGCAGGTGCTCTTCACCCCGGCGACACAGGCCGCGCGCCAGGCAGCCTGCACCATCGTGGAAGCTCTCGCCACCATTCCCAGCCGCAAGCAGCAGGTCCTGGACCTCCTCACCAGGTGCCACTTGAGGGGGGCGTGGGAGAGCAGTCAGCCTTCCCCGTTTTCCTGGGGGAATCTATAGGTCAGGATGACGGCAGGCACACCCAGGCTCTGTACCCATCGCCTGCTACGGAGAGGGGCACAGGAACAGAAAAGAACCAGAAAACCGGGTGGTCGTGCTGCTGCTGGTGGTGGTGCGGGTGGTCATAGAGCAGCAGCAGCAGCAGCAGCAGCAGCGACCGATGTCAGTTGAGGTCTTAGGAGTATATAAACGCTCGGCCCTGTGTGAGCTCCTTGGATCCTGCCCCACAACCTGGGCTTGATGCGGTTGAGTAACGTGTCTGCCGGAGGCAGGATTTGAATCCAGGCCGTGTAATTCCAAAGCCCACGCCATCGGCTACTAAACTCTGCGGTACACTTGCCTTCTCTGTGAGTCATTCAAAACCACAGTTGCTGTCCGGAGAAGCACTGTTCTGTTTTGCCGCTTGTTGTTCCCAGTGGATCTAGTTTACCGCGTCACATTCCCAGTTGTGTGCGCTGAGCTGTCCCCAAGCGTGGGGAGTTCCCAAGTGGGAAGTTTGGGGTTTTCTCAGGTGCCTCCCCCAGCCTCTGGAAGGAAGGGGGAGCGAAGGGCAGCAGAGGACACGAAGGTGGGAGGAGCGGAGGGGGCTGTTGGAGCCATCGCAGCCGAGTCCTCACGGTGCCCTGTCTTGTCGCGGGCCAGCTACCTGGACGAGCTGAGCATAGCGGGCGAGTGTGCCGCCGAGTACTTGGCTCTCTACCAGAAGCTCATCACTTCAGCCCACTGGAAAGTCTACCTGGCCGCGCGGGGTGTCCTCCCCTACGTGGGCAACCTCATCACCAAGGTACCTGCCCCCCGCCCAGAAGAGCCCTTCCCCCGTTTGGCTTCCGTGGCCCTCCACTGGGGTAAACTTTCTGGTATTCCTTTTTTGCTGAGAAGAAGTATTTGTCGAAAATATTATCTTTGTAGGGGCGCCTGGGTGGCGCAGTCGGTTAAGCGTCCGACTTCAGCCAGGTCACGATCTCGCGGTCCGAGTTCGAGCCCCGCGTCAGGCTCTGGGCTGATGGCTCGGAGCCTGGAGCCTGTTTCCGATTCTGTGTCTCCCTCTCTTCTCTGCCCCTCCCCCGTTCATGCTCTGTCTCTCTCTGTCCCAAAAAAAAAAAAAAAAAAAAAAAAAAAAACAAAAAACGTTGAAAATATTATCTTTGTGACTGTAGCATGAGGAAGCAGCAACCCGTTGGGGGCATTTCGGCTCTTCTCTGTCTTTAAGCCACCCCTTAACATCACTGCATCTGCCCTCGGCTGCTTAGGAGTTCGGCAGAAGTGCAGCTCGAGGTTGGAGTAAAAGGGGGACCGCGGAGCGCTTGGCTGCTGTTGCTGGCTCCTGGCGCCTCAGGTGGAGGGGGCCGATGTCGTCAGCGGTGCCGTCACTAACTGTGCTTGTCCTTGTAGGAAATCGCCCGCCTGCTGGCCCTGGAGGAGGCCACCCTGAGCACTGACCTGCAGCAGGGCTATGCCCTCAAAAGTCTCACAGGTAGAGACAGCCAAGAGGCCCTTCCTTTAGGCACCCTGGGCACAGTGTGGGGACGGACCCTTAGGTCTTGGGGTGCTGAGGTTGACTGTCTTCCCTCTTGTGTTGATTCAGTGCATATTTCAGCTCTGTAGTTTTCTCTTCATCGGTGGCTTTACGTATTTGAGCTCCTGTTTGCTGTGGACCGGTTCACTTCCTTGAGCACCAGCTCTGTGCTTGGAAGTTGCTTTGGAGTTGCTCATTACCTTTGGAAGACAGGGACCTTCCTTGCTCCCCTGCTCGTTCAGAGCTCTTGCAGCAGATTTTTCCTGTCCCCACAGGCCTTCTTTCCTCCTTTGTTGAGGTGGAGTCCATCAAAAGACACTTCAAAAGTCGCTTGGTGGGCACAGTGCTGAATGGGTACCTGTGCTTGCGAAAGCTGGTGGTGCAGAGGACCAAGCTGATCGATGAGACCCAGGACATGCTGCTGGAGATGCTGGAGGACATGACCACAGGTAGCACCGCCTGTGGCCTGGAGCCGGGACTCCGTCCCTGCTGGAGGGGGTGGCAAGCGTCTCTCCACGCTCAAGGAAAGAGGGGAAGGAAGAAGTTCTGGTGCTTGGAGCTGTACAATTCCAGAGCTGGGCTCAGTCCGTTTGGACTTTTTATATTAAGTTCACAGAACAGAAGGGAGTCACGTGTTCTCGGATTGGTGTCTTTCGCTGGTTCTGGCACGTTCTCAGCCATCGTTTCCTCCGTTGACTTTGCTACAGTCTCTCCCTCATTCTTGTGGAACCCACAGTCTCTCATCCATCTCTGCCTCTCTGTCATGGGGTCCATCTCACCATCTGTCTGTGCTGATTCTGGAGGATCTCTTTGGTTCTTTCATTTAGTTCATTTGTTTTTTCTTCGCTGAGTTAGCTCTTTCATCTATTTGTTGAGTCCTTGTGCTTCTCTACAGATTTTATAGTCTCTTCTTTTTTTACTCATGCTCCCCCCCTTTTTTTAAAGTTTTCAAACATAGCAGACGTTTCTGTGTCTGTTAATTCTAAGATTTGAAGTGTATTGATCTGATTCTGCTCTATGTTATTCCAGCTCTTTAAATCTTAGCTCTAAGCTCTTGCCTTAAATCTTTTTGTATTTCATGATTTTTTTACTGTGAGCTCACATTTTGGAGGTTTTCTGTGGGAATTCTTTTTTTTTTTTTTTTTTTTTTTATTGTTAGAGAACGCACACATGCACGAGTGAGGAGGGGCACAGAGAGAGAGAGAGAGAGAGAGAGAGAGAGAGAGAGAGAGAGAGAATCTCAAGTAGGCTCCATGCTTAGCACGGAGCCTGACGGGCTCAATCTCATGACCCTGGGATCATGACATGAGCCAAAATCAAGAGTTGGCTGCCCAACTGCCAGAGCCACCCAGGCGCCCCAATCTGTGGGAATTCTTTAGGACCCAAGTCAAATACGGGTTTCTCTAATGAGGATTTATAACTGCTTCTGCGAGGCATCTGGGGACACTGCATCATGGGGCTGTCTTCAAACCAAGTTTTTCAGGTTTTTCAGACCTCTTCGGTAGTGTGAATTTTGAGCCACAAACCCCTATGAGGGGCAGCCTGTTATAGGTTCTCTCAAGGGAGATCCTGCCCCCCTCTACTCAGTGCCAGATTGTAAGGGAAGACAATTTTGTTTCAGTGACTTGCCTAGGGGAAAGGTAGAGTTACTTCTCGTTGACCCTTATACAATGGGTGTAGGTAGCTCTTTGGGGACACCAGACTTTTGTGTGGGTCGGGGAGGGGTTCCCACTAGATTGTCCACCTTGGCAGACCTGGGCCTTTGTGTCTTGCTCCCAAATCCTGGCAGGTTGTGGAAACCAAAGCCCAAGGCAGACACCAGCTTCAGAGTTTTGCTAACCTCCCTAGGTTCCTGATTTCTCTTAGTTTTTGGTTTTTGATTCATCTTTGCTAGTGTGGCAGTTCACTGATAAATGTTTTCAGGATTTTACATTACCTTCAAGTGGTGAGAAGCGGGGGTAGGTCAGGGAGTGGGGTCTGCCATATTGCCAGATGTAGAGGCCCTCCTTCTGGTGCATTTTCATCATGCCGTGCTGAGCTGGTTTGTGACCTTGACAGTTGGACCCTTTTTGAAACATATTTCTTCCTTTTCCTGTGACTTGAAGTCGTCTGTCTGGCTTGTAGAAGGCCATCCACCTGATCTTTCAGACCAAAGCTTAAAGTTATACCTTCCCTGGAATTTGCCTGGAATACAGTTAGGATTACTATTTGACATTTTTGAGTACCTGTTTTGGGCAAGAGGACATTAGTTGAACGACGCATAGTTCCTCTCCTTAAGGAGGTTATAATTCTGAGAGGAAACAAGACGTGTACACAGCCGATCCAGAAGCGCTGTGTTGACTTGGGTGCCGGGACTTTCAGATGCAGCGTGGTCTGAGCCTCGAAATCAGTCCGCCTCAGGTTTCCAGTTGTAGCATCGATGCTGTCACGTAGTGCGTTTAAAAATGTACCAGGAAGAATGAACCTGTTGGTGACTGTACTTCACGGAAAGTCTCATGGTGGTTTTTACGTGCGAAGCTGTCTCCTAACTGACGTGGCCACTTTGATTTCTGGCAGGTACAGAATCAGAAACCAAGGCTTTCATGGCTGTGTGCATTGAGACAGCCAAGCGCTACAACCTGGACGACTACCGGACCCCCGTCTTCATCTTTGAGAGGCTCTGCAGCATCATTTATCCCGTAAGCAGGGCGTCTTCCCCTGCCTCTCGGGGTGTCCGTGCTGCCATCCCGCCGCTAAGCCTCTTGGTCATGGGCAGTCTCGCCAGCTGGGGGCAGTTGAGCCACATTTTAGAAAGCTCCACTGACAACACAGAAGCAGTCTCATGGTTTTCCTGCTTCTGATGGTGGGAAATCAGATGACCTTCCTTGGTCTTATTTCTTAGATTGAAGGTCTGGATCAGTCTTCTCAAGAACCGGGTCTGACCTCCCATTGCCCAAATCCTGTTGCTTACCAGTTCAGTATGCTGTGAAAGAAACAATGTTGAGCCAGAGCAAGAAGAAATGCTTGCTCTCTTCCCTGTTTTCAGGCCCATGTTTTTGTGCACACACACCTGAGTGCGTGTTTCCCTAGCCTAGCTCTCTGAGAGCATGATATGGTCCAGGGACCCCACCAGTATCATCAGTTAACGGTGAGAGGTCTTTGGGGTGGGCGCACCTGACTGTTAGGTAATAGACCCTCCTCTTGACTCGGGGGTTCTCAGTGGCAGAGTCCTCCAGCTCCAGATTGGTTAGTGTCACTTGAGGTGAGCAGGGCGAGGAAGCCCCTCCCCTTATTTCAATAACACAGCTTCCGAATGTTGCCTGTGTGCTTATTTTGGTAGACTTTCTCTCCTTTACCCTTGAGTTTCAGAGGAGATGGCTGACAGTGAAGGCTCTTTGAAGTATATTTGGAATCACCTCTGTGTTTCCTGTCGCTTATGTCTTAAAATGTGTAAGGGGCTGGATGAGCTTTCCCCAGAGTGTCCGTGGAGCCAGGTGGCATGTTCTAAATCTGAAAGTGCCTCTGCCGACCCTCTTAGAGTATCTTTATGCCATCCCTGCTGATGCGTCCTTGTCTCTGTCCTTTAGGAGGAGAATGAAGTCACTGAATTCTTTGTGACTCTGGAGAAGGACCCTCAACAAGAAGACTTCCTACAGGGCAGGATGCCCGGGAACCCATATAGCAGCAATGAGCCAGGCATTGGGCCACTTATGAGGGATATAAAGAACAAGATTTGCCAGGACTGTGACTTGGTGGCTCTCCTGGAGGACGACAGCGGGATGGAGGTAACGAGCTTAGGACATTGCTGCCCTGGTGAAGAGCACGGGCTGGGGTCACATCCAGGTTCCTCCCTACTTAGTAGCTGGTTAGTCTTGGGCAGGTAGCTTGCTCCGGCTTCCTCATCTATAAATGGGGCCAGTGATTCCCACCTGCCTGCCTTACCTGGTGTTAAGGTTAATTACCTGTCCGGGGCTCTGTCAGATGTCTGGCATGCAGGAAGCGAATGGTTTGTGGCTATCGCTTGTCACCAAGTAGGATTCTGTTGTTCCCGATGCTCTGGCAGAGATTTCCCGGGGATTCCAAGTTAATTAAGCTCCTAAATACTGGCACGGTGGCCCCCGTGCAGATTTCTGGCCCTGTGTCTGATGCCTCCTGGCAGGCAGCCTCCAGGGTCCGGCCTTCTCATCTGAGGGGCGAAAAGCTTGTTGGGTAAGATGGAGTAATTGCTTTTTCTGGCAAAACCTGAAAGGGAATCCTCAGCAGGGGTTTTTAACCTGGAGTCCATGGTTTGGGTTAAGGGTGTTTGTAGCTTCTGCAGTTGCGTCCCACGTTCTGTGTGTTGTGCACACACGTGCCGTTTTTTTAGAGAGGGAGAGTCTGTAGATCCAGGACGCAAAACCGATGAGTTATGAACCACTGCCGTGAAGTGCCCTTTGTTCTTGAAACGCACTTGCCTTGTAATTATTTGGAACAATAGCCTCATCTTCTCTTCTGTCCAGCTTCTAGTGAACAATAAGATCATCAGTTTGGATCTTCCTGTGGCCGAGGTTTACAAGAAGGTCTGGTGCACCACAAATGAGGTACGCGGCTTGTTTTCTTGCTTGGAGGTGGGGTTTCACTTTCCTGACTTGTGCAGACTGGTACCGGGAGGAGCCGCTCATCGTCACTTACCTTGCTGTAAATAGCGCTCACACGGCCGTGCCTCCCTGTTCGTGGTTGTGGAGAAAACCAGTCGTCCTGTTGAGGCCTCTGGCCAGAGGTGGAAGAGCTTCAGGAGAGGATGGGCGTTCTTGGCCATGCAGCCGGCGAGGCAGTGCCAGAGGAGGCGTGCGGTGGGGAGTGTGCGCTGTCTCGTAACGCTCTGTGTGCGGCACCTCTGGACCGAGACGAAGCCTCTGCTTTCAGGGGCCTGCCCGCTCGGAGCATGGCCGCTGGTGCTGCCAAGGCGCGAGTGTGATTTCTGTGTTACTGGAGGGGAGACTGGGTGCAAACAGCAGTTGTCCTTGACGGGGGGAGACGGAAGGAAAGGAAGCCTGGCGCTCTGGTCCTTGGGCCACCTCGGTGCTACTCGACCTCTCCTGAGAGTCTCAGATAATCCGCTTCCTCCTCCCTCCTCTTCTGCTCACCTCTCTCCCCTGTCCCTTCCTTTCCTCCTCCTCCATTTCTTTCCCTTTCCTTCCCGTCTTTTCATTAGGGGGACCTTCTAGTAAGCGAATCAAGGAAGTAACTGGAGTACAGCAAACTAGTTGCCCGTGAAGCACAGTGAACTCCTCTGGATTTAGGCCCAGATGTTTCTGGAGAGCTTCAGATGCTAAATTGGTAGTGTTGGCTAGTGCATCTTGGCCTTCATTCTGTCACATGTTTTCGCTTCTCTCCTTTCTGTTCTGTGCCGGGAATCCTGGTCCGTGGGTACTGCTGCCCGTTGGCAGAGGGTCACACGGGAGATTGCCCCCCTTCAGCGCATCCCGTCGTTGGCACTTGAGCGTCAGAACAGAATGATACAGATTTAATCCGTGAGGCACACAAAAATTAAGATCAGGCTTCTGTGGCTGCCCTTGTAAATGGTGGTTTGGAACCCAAAGAGCATACACGGGCGTCTCCCCTTTTGAACCATGAGGCAGGATAGAGAGGAGGATCACTTGCCCTTCACAGTAGTGCCCAGCCCACTGAGGCTTCTTCTGACAAAGTGCAGGCACCTTTTTTTAACTCTACGCTCTTTTTCCCTGATAAACAGCCTGTCTCCTTAGCTACTGACTAGAGCCTGTTCTGTTTCCTAGGTCTCTTTCTGTTTCTACCCTTGTTCTCTGGCCATTCTCTTTCTTAGTTCCCACTGGGCTTCCGTAGCTGGGAACATTTCTGCAACTGGCCTTTCTGGAAAGTTCTGTCCCACGAGGGTTTCTTGTCCTGAAGCTGAGCACGGGCTTAGAGGCAAGCAGTACTGTGGTGCTGGCTCGTCACCTTCATTTCGTGCAGTGTGACTTCAGAGCCCTGTTTCTTCTCTCCAAAATGAGAATAATGTCGATGGTAGAATGCCTAACTTAGTACCCGGTATATAGTGACCTCTCACAATCCTCCAAATTAGTAAAGTGCTCTAATCTTCTAATTTGCAAAAGACTTACTTTTAATCATTCCATCAGGTTAGAGGTTTTAACTTGAGTAACTTTGGAAGAATCCTTTTCTTGCTGTATTTATGTGAAGACCTCAGGATTGGCTTATGCTCTTTCTTTTGATTCCGGAGTCTTGAATCAAAGCTCTTTGATCTCACTGATCTCGTCTTGTCCGGATTCTTTGAGTAGTGGTTCCCATTGGTTAGAGTTTGTGCTCCTGAAGGAAGCACAGCTGGGAATTAGGCTGCGCTTGTTATTGGATAACTTTGAAAAAGCTGCTTAACCTAGTTTAAGAGGATATCTGAAGTGCTTGATTAGCACAGAACTTAGCACAGAGGAAAGCATCGGTAGATGATAGCGATTATGGTTGTTACATACGATTTCGAAGCAATTAAATGAGATTGTGGTTATGAAAGGCTGACACAACTGGTCTGTGGTAGACACTACATGAAATAAACCTCCTTTCCCCGATGTAAGTTGCAGCGCACGTGGATTCCAGATGTTGTGATTAGGACCTTGTAGAGAAACAGGAGCGAGGCCAGGTGTTGAGTCCCTTTCATTTCCTGGACCTGTTTACAAGCACCTTTCTCCCCATGTCTGTGCTCAGGGAGAGCCCATGAGGATCGTTTACCGCATGCGGGGGCTGTTGGGTGATGCTACCGAGGAGTTTATCGAGTCCTTGGACTCCACCACAGGTAGGCCCTTCCCACAGACACTGGTGCACATTGCATTAGAGGTCTGGGGCCAGTGAGTGGGTCACATCCTGGGATTTACGGGTGTTCTGGACACACTCCCCTGTACCTCTGATCAGAATTGACGGGAGATTACTTCCCCAACTGAGAAAGAGTACACATATCTATGGCCCAGTTCACACACCTCAGGGGTTTTAAAACAAGGCCAAACAAAACTTGGGAAATAAAGTGCAGTTGGCAACAAACTTGAGTTCAGATTGATTTTTAGCTTAGTTCCTCCCCTGCCCCCGATGGTGGTGGTGGTGCTTGTATTTTCACATACTTGAGTAAATAATTTTAATTGGCTTCAGTCTCATAGTTTCATATCCAGTATTGACCCCTTTCATTGCTATGCTTTTGTCGGAGGTAAGAGAAGGGGCACTGGCTGTCAGCCTGGAAGGGGATTATCTGTTTTATTTCCATCTGTATCTTCCCCTCCATTTCCGCTTGGCCTCCCTCCTCCCTCAGATGAAGAAGAAGATGAAGAAGAAGTGTATAAGATGGCTGGTGTCATGGCACAGTGTGGGGGCCTGGAGTGCATGCTCAACAGACTGGCAGGGATCAAAGACTTCAAGCAGGGACGCCACCTTCTAACTGTGAGTCGGGGCGGCAAGGTGGGACCGGTCCATTGTTTTGAGAGAGGCCCCTGTGGAGGGAAGCTTGCAGCCATTGTGCCGGCACACGTAACCCTAGAGGACGGCTTGGTGCCCTGGGCCAGTGCAAGCCAGTGGAGGGCCTGGCAGCTTCCCCGAGCTCTTGATTCTGGAAGCTCCCCACTCCCCTGCTTCTTGGCTGTCCCCGAAGCCGCAGCGGTGATGGCAACCTCCTGCTGTGTCTCTTTAGCCACCTGTGGAACCAGTGCCTGTCTTTCCCTACAAAACTGCACTCGAGTCAATTACTCTTATTCTTGCTTTTTAAATTGATTTCATAGGGTAACCCTTTTGGGCTTTTTTGTAGGATTTGGTTCGGGAGTTCATCCAACCATCTCCTGAGGAGTAGAGGATCACAAATATTACTCTATTTATTATTTTCAGCTGCAGAGGAGATGAGAACACATATTACAGTATTTGTGTTCTACGTGACCTATGTGGAGAATTAGAATTGAAAAAGCAACTAAAAGTAATTAAAGTTTTAAAAATGTAAAAAACGAGCCATTTATGTCTTAATAAAAGAAGAAAACCCACCTGTGTCTTATGGAAAACTAAATAAACGACCTACATGGTTCTGAGTTCCCACAGGCCATGAGTTTTGGGATCTTTCTGGTTAGTATTTGTTAGATTCGGAGTTACAACCGGAATTTCCCTAAAACAACAGGGAATTCTACTAGGAATTGGTGTCATTGCCATTTTAAGAGATGGTGGAGATATGCTGAGGCCACGTGACCTACTGCTGGAGAACATTGCTATTCAAAATGCCAACCTGATCTGAGATCTTCCCCGCCTTGCCATGTCCCCTCAGGAAGCACTTTTCCTTACTGTTCCCTGTACTTCAGGAAGAGTACTTGCTGATTGTACATGACTGCTCTCAAACATTTCTGTCTTGTTCGTCCCCACATCGTACACTCTCAGATAGCCTCACAGGTTTTGACTGGCTTTTCTTGTCAGGTGCTCCTGAAATTGTTCAGTTACTGTGTGAAGGTGAAAGTCAACCGGCAGCAGCTGGTCAAGCTGGAAATGAACACCTTGAATGTCATGCTGGGTACCCTAAACCTGGTAAGGGGTATGGGCTGCAGAAGACAGAGTGGGCCTCAGAAGTCCTGGGTCGGGGAAGGAGCATCCGGGCTCAGATGAGAAGGGTTTGTGGCCTTTTCAAACTCTTCATCTGTCTGGCTGACTGGCCTGAGGCACGGATCATTCAAACCGTCCCTTGTCCTGCTGGCTCACCCCTGTGCTGCTGCCATGACACGTGAGAACTTCCTTGTCTGTTTCCTGAATCCAGAGACAAGAGGAAGTTTATAAAACAGTCCAGACTACATACCCTAGAAAAGTAATGCCCTTGTCCTCGGGGCAGCCAAGATAGACATCTGGAATATCACAGTTTCATTGTGTGCAAACATCCACACGCTTGTCCCCCCCTCCCCCCCCCCCCCCGCCCCCCACCCTCGCGCACAGATATCTGGGAAGTAAGGCCGTGAAGGCATTGGTGGGCAGCAGATCCCATCAGCACGAGTGGTTGTGGTGTTATCCCCAGACTGACTGGGTCTCCTCCTACAGGCCCTGGTAGCTGAGCAAGAAAGCAAGGACAGTGGCGGTGCGGCGGTGGCCGAGCAGGTGCTTAGTATCATGGAGATCATTCTGGATGAATCCAATGCTGAGCCCCTGAGTGAGGACAAGGTGCGTGGGGCCAGTCTGTCCATCTGCAGACGCTGGGAGCATATGCGGTCTCGTTACCAGCAGCAGGCTTGTTTGCGTCTAGCTGTGTCCAAAAATGGTTGAACCTGCTCAGGTGATAGAAATCACAAAGCAATGGTGACATGATGGCATTGAAGCCTGAAATCTGCGGATTTGGAGGAAACGAAGCTGCTAAGGGTATTCGTTCACTCAGAAGCTCTCATTAATGGAATCCTAGCATGTTCCAGCTCATAGACAGGGGCCTTAGCCCAGCCCCTCATTGCCCAGTTGAGGGAACTCCAAGCGCAAAGAAGCTAAATGAGCTGTTCCATGTTATGTAGTTGGCTGCTGGCAGAATCAGGCCGAGAACCCAGGTGTCCCAAGTCCCAGTTCAGCTTCTCTCTGTTGTGCCCTTGCCTTTCCCCATCCCTTTTGGTACTCATGTTTCCCCCATCCCTGTTGGTACTCATGCTTTGGCTAGAGGTGGGACCAAGTGAGCAGCAGGCAGCCTGCGTTCCCTCAGGGGAGGGGAGATTGTGTTAGCGTTTTCGAACACGTGAGACTATTAATAGAGCCGCACAGAAACTTAGAAACTAGTATCAAGTGAAACTCATACCCAGGAAGCGCCAAGACGGCTTTTCTAGTGCTGCTTCTGAGGGAAGTGGGTGACCTCTGGGGTTCAGATGTTGGCTGACCGAAGTCCTGACCCTATTACCGGTCCCTCCGTCCCCCTTCCCGCTGCAGGGCAACCTCCTCCTGACGGGCGACAAGGATCAGCTTGTGATGCTCTTGGACCAGATCAACAGCACCTTTGTTCGCTCCAACCCTAGCGTGCTCCAGGGTCTGCTTCGCATCATCCCATACCTGTCCTTTGGCGAGGTGGAGAAGATGCAGATCTTGGTGGAGCGCTTCAAGCCGTACTGCAGCTTTGACAAGTACGTGCTCGCATCTCGGCTACGGGAGGGTCCTCCCAACGCCCAGGCTCGTCCTGTGGCCTAGGGAAGACTTGTCTGAAGTTCTGTTAGGGTCGCGCACGCCTGTCTGGCCTTTAAGGGGTCCGTTGTAACTGGGGGCTCAGCGTACTGTTAAGTTGGCTAGGCAGAGACGGTAAAGAGGCTGGCGAGATGGGGCAGGGGTGTGACGGGAGGGAGAGAGTCACGGGTGCAAAAAGCGTGAAGACGCAAGAGAGCGTTGGGAGCGTGCGGCACACGGTGGGAAACGGGGAGTGGCGGGAACCGGATCGGCATCCTCGTGTCGTACTTGACCCTGTACACTGTTGAACGTCGTCAGCCGAGGGAGCACCACGGTACACGTTTGTCGTTCCCTTCACCCCCTGAGGCTCTGCTCTCTCCTGCAGGTACGATGAAGACCACAGTGGCGACGATAAAGTCTTCCTGGACTGCTTCTGCAAGATCGCAGCCGGCATCAAGAGCAGCAGCAACGGGCATCAGCTGAAGGACCTGATTCTCCAGAAGGGAATCACCCAGAGTGCGCTGGACTATATGCAGAAACACATTCCCAGTGCCAAGAAGTAAGAATCGGCTCTGTCAAAGCGACTGCTTTCCTTCCCTCTTCTGGGTCCTTTTCTCCTTCATCGTCGTGGCTTTAAGCTTCACGTATTCCCCCCTTGGCCCTCCTCGGAGTCTCCCTCCTCTTTTGGAAACCCTCAGGGTGACCACTCCGCCACCGCACAGCCCTTCGGGGCTGGGGAACAGGTGGCAGCTTGTTGCTTTCTATTTGGAATAGTGCTTTTTGTCTGGCTGCCCGGCCGAGCTAGGTGATCCTCTGTGATTGTTGATGGCCCCCTTGAAGGGTCACAGGTAAACAAGCCAGAACAGGTCAACAGCTGGTTTCCAGATAGGTTTTGCCCCTCTGGCCTGCTCATCTGCCTTCTTTTCCTTTGCAGTCTGGATGCTGACATCTGGAAAAAGTTCTTATCTCGCCCGGCCCTGCCATTTATCTTGAGGCTTCTTCGGGGGCTGGCTGTGCAGCACCCTGCCACCCAGGTGAGTGAGTGGCCAGCATGCTACTTAATTCTGGGGGCAGGGCGTGTACGGTGCCTTCACCTCTTCTCATCTGCCGTGACTGCCTCGATTAGCCTCAGGGTGTGACTTCTCCTAGCACGGAAGAGCCCCAGAGTATGGGGGACTCGGAGGTTATCTCGTTCAGCTCTGTGTGTGTGGAGAGGCGTAAGGTCTACTTGTGCTCTCCTCATTCGACTCCTTCTTACGTGGGGCTTTATTTTCTCGTGGGTCAGCGGAGCAGCAACCGGACGGAGGGTGTGGCTGGCCAGAGTTTAAAACAGTTTAATTTCTGGCTTTAGTCGTTTGGGTCTCTGGGGACATTTATAGTACCATCATCGCTGTTTTCTGTCCTGGTTCAGACAGCTAGAAACTTCGTTCTCAGAGAAACCCACCATTCCAGTCTGCTGCTCATCCTTGTTCTGTCCCCCCTGGGCTGGAATATCCGTTACCCCTCACAAATCCTGACTGGCCCAGACAGGTGGCCAGGCTGGAATTTTTCTAAATCAAGCTCTTCATTTTGAGGTAATTGTAGGTTTACATGCAGTTGTTAAATAATACAGAGAAATCCTACATACCCATTTCTCGATGGTAACCTTTTACAAAACCACATAGAGTATCACAATCAGGATATTGACATTGATGGAGTCAGGATCCAGGGGAGGTTTGTCATCACAGGGATCCCTCTTGTTGCCCTTTGGGAGCTCTGTCCACCTCGCCACTAACCACTGGCCACTACTGATCTCTCCGTGGCTGTAGTTTTGTCACTTGCAGGGTGTTCTGTAAATGGCGTCAGACAGCATGTAACCTTTTGGGGTTGGCTTTTTTCACTCCGCATAATCTTCTGGGGGATTCCCAGGTTGTGTGTATTGATAGTCTGTTCCTTTTTATTGCTCGGTGGTGGTCCATGGTGTGTGGGTTCCCCAGGTTGCTTAACCGTTCATCCGTTAAAGAACATCTGGGCTGTTTCCAGTTTGGGGATGTTACAAATAAAACTGCCGTAAACATTCACATGCAGTTGTTTTGTGTGTTAGTAGAACTCTTCATTCCTCTGGGATAAACGCCTAGGCATACACTTGCTGGGTACATAGCTGCATATTTAGTTTCAGTAGAAACTGCTGAGCTGTTTTCTAGAGTGCTGCACCCTTTTACATTCCCACCGGCAGTGCCTGAATGATCTTCCTCTGCATCCTCCTCACCACCCGGTGGTGACACTGGCTTTTAGTTGAGCCCCTCTGACAGGTGGACGGTGATAAGCTCCCTGTGATTTCAGTTTGCGCTTCCCTGATGGTTAGTGGTGCTGCGTGTCTTTCCATGTGCTTCGTCTGCGTGGCTTCAGCAGCCTGTCTGCTCGTATCTTTTGCCCGTCTTTTAATTGGATGTTTTTAGTGTTGAGTTTTGAGCGTCCTCAAGGGCTGGGTTTTCCCGTGTATAGTGTTCTGCATTGAATGTCATTCCACGCTCTCATCTGGTGATCTGTCCTCATAGCTCATCCCAAAAGTAGAGTAGCTTGGCTACAGGAGAGATTCTTCCCTGTGTCTCACCCCGGTCTCAGTGGTTTCAGACTTTTGTTCAGTTCACTAGAGATGGTCATAATTAGCACATCTTTGTGGAGGTCATTCTTCTTACAAAGGAGTCTTCACGTATATTGGTTTCTCTGTTCCTATAACGTGTGTCTTCTATGTGGGTGAACCCAGGAGTGCGGCTGTGATGTGGCCAAGCTCAGGTCAGGTGGTTTCCAGGCTTCTTTGTAGTTACTAAGTCGAATTACTTTCTTTAGACTAAGGCTTAATCTAGTTAGGAACGTGGCGTTCACACTTGAGGCCATTCTCTTCTTAGCAACACATTTTTTAAGCACCTGTTGTGTACCTGTGCTGTGCTAGACTGAGGTGACATTGGTAACCAAGGCGGTCATAGCCTGTGCTCTGGGAACTCACTATCTGGTGGAAGATAGTCACATTCATGTTGATAGCTGAATAGTGACATAAGTGTAGTGTGAAAGGGGCCAAAGGAAAGAAGATGCTTTTAGAAGAAAGTACAGCACCTGCCGAGGCTTAGAAGCCAAAGGATACTGGAATTGCACAGTGGGGGTGAGGCATGGTGCGAGCTGGTCCCGGTGCAGCATGGGTCCAGGGCACATTCTCCAAAGAGAGGAGTGTGCGTTTTCTCCAGAGGGCCATGCCCCCGGCCATGAATTGGCAGGAGAGGAGATGACAGACAGGAGAGACGATTGGCTTTTATCATACTCTAGGTAAGAGGTGATGACAGCTGAGCGGGCGCACCAGGTGGACAGCGGGTGGGTTCAGCAGCCGTCTGGGAGGCAGAGTGAATGGGATTTGGAGGTCAGTTGCCCGTGGCGGGTGAGGAAGCCGGACGAGTCAAGAACTCTGCTGTTTCTGGGTTGGGCGACAGATGAGTGATGGTGTCCTTGAAGGAGGTGAAGAACCCAAGGAGGTTCGAAGTGAGGTGCAGCGGGGGCATTATGTCAGGCTACTGCTGTTGTGCGTCTGCTCGCCCGATTAGAGTGTAACCCTCAGAAGGCCGGGTCTTTGTTCCCCTAGCACGTAAAGCACTGCTTCACACACGGATGCACGCACGCAGGCGCACAGCTCACACCCAGCGTGCGGAGGTCGGGGTACCTGTGCAGCAGTTCAGTAGGCAGCCGCACCGTGGGCTCAGCATTCAGGAGCACGAGACGTGAGCTGACCTGTAGCTTTGCTGACGGGCCAGTTTGAAGCGTACCTGCTCTGAGGACAGGTTTATGAGCCCGTGGGTGATCCCGGTTCAGTGCTGAGCTTTCATTTCATGTTGCAGGTCGGTTCTGTTGTTTTCCATGTATCGTTAAATCCGTACAGTAGCGGTGGACGTGGATGCACTTGTGCAGGGGGCGGGGGGCTGTGGGTGGCACGGCGCTCCTCCTCGGCTCACCTGGAGGGCTTTGTCGGGTCAGCCCTGCCTGCGTGTTCTGTCCTTCACCCGTGTTGACAGTGCAGTGTTGTGGTGCAGCGAATGCCGGCCTTCTCGAGCACGGGGGCTTCTCGGTCATATCTGTTCTCTAGACAAAGTGTCTTCTCATCCCCACTCCCACTCGGAGTCGCACCTCTCATACCCCTATGTTGAGGGAATCCTGGGCTCCCAGGTGTGGTGGACATGGGGCTTCTGGAGGAAGAACCGAACACAGTCGCTATGAATGTCACGGCCTGCTCTGCCCTGTGGTCACTGAGTCCACTACCCAGGCCTCTGCAGGTGCTGCTTCTCTAGGGCATCTTACCCGAGCCCCTTTCTTTCTCCCAGTGCTGGCCGCTTTACGTCCAATTATCTGTGACGAAGTTTTAATCCTCACCACAACCCTGACATTATCACCACTTTATAGGCCAGGGCACTGGAGCCAAAGAGCGTAGTGCCTGGTCAGAGGTCAGCGGCAGGGCCAAGCCCTCCTCCATTTGTCAGAATCTTTTGAAGCATGTGTTCGAAAGGTCTGATCGAAACTGAACAGATGACGTGAGTTTGCGTGCATTCTGCTGAATTTTCTCAATCTGTCAGCTCCTGGAGAGCATGCTGATTCACGTAATTGGAAGCATACATCTCTCTGGTCTCCACTTGGTAGGTTCTGATCGGAACGGACTCCATCACCAACCTACATAAACTGGAGCAGGTGTCCAGCGATGAGGGCATTGGGACCCTAGCAGAGAACCTGCTGGAGGCATTGCGGGAACACCCTGATGTAAACAAGAAGATCGATGCTGCCCGCAGGGAGACCCGCGCGGAGAAGAAGCGTATGGCCATGGCAATGAGGCAGAAGGCTCTGGGCACCCTGGGCATGACGGTAAAGCCACGTTCTGGGAGTCCCCACATTCTTGTCCACACTGTTGGGGAAGAGGCAGCCATGCTTCGGGACAGAGCTGGGCTGGTGAGGAGAAGGAGGGAGCTAGGTGCACCTTCCTGACAACCCCTCAGAGGTGTGACTGTTGTCCCACCGCCCAGATGGGGCTCCGAGGTTAAATGACATAACGAGTTCACGGAAACCATGAGAACGGGGATGATCACTCCTGCTCCCAGGGGATTTACTGCTTGCCAGGCACTGTGCTTAGTTAGGCACCTTGCTTGTAAGGTTTTATTTAAGCCCTTGTGTGACACAGTGAGGCTGATCTTACCATACCCTTTCTCTGGTTGGAGTAACAGAGGCTGAGAAGCACAGGAAATAGGCCAACGCTCATGCTTAATGAGGGGTTGACGAGAGTTTGAACCCACGTCGGTTGGACTTGATGGCCTGTGCTCTCCTTGCCCCGGGTCAGAAGCAGCGTAGTCTTAGGAAAGCCTTCTCCGAACCAGCCAAGCTTGGGTGTCAGCAGTTTTAAAACTCCCATGGGAACCGTGAAGTGAATCCTAACGCGACAGCCCTTGGCAGCTGGGACTTGGGATTGCCAGCACAAAGAAAGGGGGCTTTTTGGGTGGCAAGTGGCAGCTAGCCAGGCTTCCAGCTGGTTAGTCTCCTCTGCTTCAGTGGTTCCTGGAGGAAGAGAGTAGAAGAATCTTTACCCTTTACCCTTTACCCTTTACCCTTTACCCTTTACCCAGTCTTTACCCTCACTGGAAGCCACCTACAGAGGTGTCCTTTCTGTGACTTGTCCTTCCAGTGCCTGTGGAAGGGCAGCCCTGTTCCTGAGTGTCCCCAAGCTAGGTTGGGGGGCGGCGGGTGAAAATCCCCTTGTGACATGTCACTTGGGTTTCCCCTACAGACAAACGAGAAGGGCCAGGTCGTGACCAAGACGGCGCTCCTGAAGCAGATGGAGGAGCTAATTGAGGAGCCGGGTCTCACGTGCTGCATCTGCAGGGAGGGGTACAAGTTCCAGGTATAGCGCTCGCCCTGGGCTGGGTGCGCAGCCTGGCCCCTTGCTCCCGTGGCGTCCTTCTCCCGCCGGCCTTTTTGTTCTTAGATGGGCCGAGGTTGAGGCGTGTCTCGGGGCCAGCTGCCTCTCTAAAGGGAGGAAGGCAGACTGATCTGAACACGAGGCTTCATCATCACTGCCACCCCCCCCCCCCGCCCCCAGCATCACCACCCGTTGGATTCTTTCTATGTGCCAGTCCTTGTGCCCAGAGCTTTATGTAAACGGGTAATTCTGTTTTTAAACCTACAAAACAAAGCAAAACAAGGGTCACGTGGCAGAGCCAAAACTGTAGCCCATGCTTCTCTGACTCCAGACCTGGGGCTTTTAAAAGCACATCGTGCTGCTTTTAAGCAGGATACCTGGGGAGGAGCTCAGGACCTCTATCCAACTAGATTTACGACGGACAGGAACAGGACAGCATGGGACCTGCTTGTTCCCCTAAAGGCCTACACGGCGTCCTCTTCCCCTCCAGCTTGAGTGTCCTGCTGAGCGTCCACGCCACTGAAGGGCCACAAGCCTTGTAGGTCCTGCTGTGGCACAGGCTGCTGGGAACTGCTTGATAAGTTTTATAAAGCAGGGGACTTAGCAGGAAGGCACTTTATTCTTCCTTTTGAGATAAATGAAGCAAAAAGGGAAGGATGTCAGTTTAGGCTTCTGTGTTAGCCTTTCCGTCTGCACGGCATCTGCTTTATTTTGGTCGTTCCCCACATTTCTCATCTCACTGGGACTGTGCCCAGCCGAGTGCTTAGCCGAGAGACCAAGGTGCTGACCATCCCCCCTCCTTGAGTGCATTCCTTCCTGGGAGGGGAGGTCCTCGGCTCCCCTCTCTTCGGCTTCGCCTCCTCCCAGAGCCTGCCTTGGACTTCGCCTCACCGCTCCTCCTTTTCATGGTGTCTTTGCAGCCCACAAAAGTCCTGGGCATCTATACCTTCACCAAGCGGGTAGCCTTGGAAGAGATGGAGAATAAGCCCCGGAAACAGCAGGGCTACAGCACCGTGTCCCACTTCAACATCGTGCACTACGACTGCCACCTGGCTGCCGTCAGGTAGGCCCTAGCTCCTGCAGAGTGGCTCCTCAGCCAGGCCTGTGTCCCTTCAGAGCAGTGGACACCTTGCCCAAGGCCCTGTGCCGGGAGCGGGGAGGGTGCCGACCCTGAAGTTTTCATCTCCGGGGATTAGGGTGTCTGACGTCAAACCACACAGGCCAAGAGCCATTTGTGCCGTGTAATTAAGAAATCCATTTGGCATTTGGCCTAAGGCTGGAGAAAGCAACCTTGCTTCCCGGAAGCAGCGAAGCTGGCATTTACCATATTATGACACAAAGGGCTAATTCTCTCTGGAGTCAGGTGCATGGGCTAACTTCTTTCCCTAGTGTTAGCAAACTCTGCTCCGCCCCCACGTGCCCAGGTGCCTGGTTGCCAAATCAGTTCCAGTGGTCACTTGTCCCTGCTCTTCTCCCAATCCAGGCTGGCTCGTGGCCGGGAAGAGTGGGAAAGCGCAGCCCTTCAGAACGCCAACACTAAGTGCAATGGTCTCCTTCCTGTCTGGGGGCCCCACGTCCCTGAATCAGCTTTTGCCACCTGCTTGGCAAGGTGAGTGTTGAGCAGTGTGAATGGTACGGAAGACAGGGTTCCCAGGAGATGGGGGAAAATCAGTGATCAGCTTGGCCCGAAGGCCTGTGACTGTCGTTGAGAACCCTGGTCCCTTCCTTTCAGTGCTGGCAGGGAAGCTATCTGGAACAGGGAGGAACTCGGCTGCAAGAAACCGGCACCCTCAGCATCTGGTGCACCACATGGAATTTCTAGTTAGTTGCTACCTCTTCTCCCTTGTTGATCTCAGGGCATAAGACACACCACCCTGACTTTGTCCTTAAAGCCAAAATTTCCCCTATTTGTCTTCTGCAGTGTGTGCCTCTGAGATTTAAATAATGAAAATAGCTCAGTCCAGGGGGATTATCGGGCTCCTTTCAAGCCTCCCTTGTCCTAAAATCCAGACTAGAGTCACTAAGGCTTTGAGGAGGTCCTCGCTCTTGCTGCTGCTTGGTGGAGTGATGCCCCACCCCGAGTCCTATTGTAAAGCTGGGGGATGGAAAGGTACCTGGCAGTAATCAGGATGGGCAGCATATTAAAATGCCTACCACGTGCTCTTACACGCATTCTCTGGTTGAGGAATTTGAGGCAGAGAGGTTGAGTAAATACCTGAGGTCACATAGAGCCCAGGCTGATAGTAGCACGTATTGACATAGAAAAATATCTTTCAGGGGCACCTGGGTGGCTCAGTAGGTTGAGCATCCGACTCTTGATTGCAGCTCAGGTCATCATCTCATGGTTCATGGTTCATGGGATTGAGCCCTGCATTGGGCTCCATGCCATGGAGCCTGCTTGGGATTCTCTCTCCATCTCCCTCTGCCCCTCCTGCACTTGCGTACGCGTGCAAGCTCTCTCTGAAATACACGTTTCTTAAAATAGAAAAATACGGGGTGCCTGGGTGGCTCAGTTGGTTAAGCGTACGACTTCAGCTCAGGTCGTGATCTCACAGTTCGTGGGTTCGAGCCCCGCATTGGGCTCTATGCTGACAGCTCAGAGCCTGGAGTCTGCTTCGGATGCCATGTTTCCCTCTCTCTCTCCTCCTATCCTGCTCATGCTCTGTCTCTCTCTCTCTCTCTCGAAAGTAAACATTAAAAAAATATAGAAAAATACTTTTCATTTGGAGGTTAAAGAAAAAATTCTTATGAATAGATCACCTTGTAAGAATGAATACTTTCCACGTTTCTTCTTCTAAAGTGTGCTAGGTTTGGCTGTGATACGTTCTGTGACATTTGTCTCTCAGGAAATAGGGCCCCCAGAACTAGCGAGGTCTTCTCAAAGCTTGGAGGGCATCACATTCAGTCATAGCAGAAAAGGAGTTGTCATCTGCTCCGGTCTTCCTACGGGCCACAGTTCATGTCCTCAGCCGTCCCCTTCGTTCCTCAATCTGCTTATGTGACCTTTGCAGCCATCGGGCCGGGCTGTGCCGAGGGGGCTCTCCCTTCCAAACTGGGCTTTCCCTGGGGAGCTCGCTTTGCTCACAGCGTTCATTCTGCTTCCCCGCAGGCACAACACTTACCTCCAGGAGTGTACGGGCCAGCGGGAGCCCACGTACCAGCTCAACATCCATGACATGAAGCTGCTCTTCCTGCGCTTTGCCATGGAGCAGTCGTTCAGCGCGGACACCGGCGGGGGCGGCCGGGAGAGCAACATCCACCTGATCCCCTACATCGTCCACACTGTGCTTTACGTCCTGAACACGTCAGTATCTCGCTCCCCATGGGCGTCTGGCCGGCCCGCCCCGTGCCCCTCTGCCCAGCAAGGTGTCAACTTTTCTCTGTCTGCCCGAGTTAGTTCCAGGGCAGATGGCTGGCCTCAGGTAGCCTTTACCGAAGCACGCGTGTTCTGCGGCTTTCCGGAGTCACACAGAATAAGGTGACTTCCTTTCCAGAACGATTCCGTCTTCCCCGCGTGGGCAGTTGAAGGCTATGTCCTTGGACTGACGCTCCGCCCAGAGGGGAACCAGGAACTGGGAGAGGCCAGCCCACCAGAGAACCTCCTTAGCTTCTACTACGATGTTGCCTCCACTACCCATAAGACTCGGTGCTCTTGGGTGGGGAGGCCATGGATCAGAACCGCACATAGTCACTGTCAAGGGGACACAGGGTGTTACAGGGGAAGGTTTCATAACTGGGGGCTGCGGCAGAACCAAAGACCGTTTTCATAAATGGAAGACTGGACTTGGATCCTGGTTTCTCCCCCGGTGAGCAGTGCTTCTGGCACATTGAGGGTAGGAAGTGTCGAAGATTGGAAAAGTTGGCTGATAACCAGGAGGAGAGTGGGTTTGTATTTTTATCTGTGTGTACATCACGGAGCAGTTAGACTGATAGCTAAAAGTGTAATTTTAAAGAAGCAGTTAGGGTAGCAAATAGCATTCGTTCATACCAGCCCAGATGTTAAAAGCCAGTTAGAAGGTTTAGTAAACTTTGGCTCCTGGTTTGAACAGTTTTGTGCTTTTAGGCCCTGTTTTCCAACAAGAGTCTCCTACCTGCTTCGGGCAGGGAACTGGCCAGCTGTTGAAAGACTGGGTACGATCCGCCTAAGGCAGCTGCAGTCTGGGTTAGGCAACAGGACAGTCTGTCTCTTGTCCTTTCTGGCCTTCTGTCTTCACCAATGTTGTTTTCTCCTTCCCTCCCATTTCCCGGTGAGATAGAAGGCTGAGCTCCAGAGCGCAGGCCTCATCGTTAACAAGATGCACGGGCAGGTCTCTGTCAGGGCGTGACATCCTCTGCTAAACTGCTGAGACTCTCAGACACCCACATCATCGACGGCACAGATGTTCTCACTCTCCAGATCTCTGCAGGCCCCAGCAGTGCTAACTGCCGGTGTTTGTTCGGCCTTTGACAGAGCCGTTGGCTCTGCGGAGACCTGTCTCTTGGCAGCTGTGCGGCAGAGCGGACTGCCCCGCTCTCCGGCGGGGTGCGGGGTGCGCGGCGCCCAGAGAGGCAGCGTGACTCGCCCAGCCTAAGAGCCAGTGACCACAGGTGTCCTGCATTTCTCAGGGGCCACGTACTGGTAACTCAGGCTCGACCCCCTTGATCGGGGAGGGTGTTGGCTGTGTCATGGATGTGTCTTGGTCAGTTAGAGCCTCACGTGGAAGCTTCACGCACAGGCGCTGTTGCACAGCCATAGACTGCTCCCCCAGCTGGTCGCTTCACCTTGGCATGAGCCTGGTCACGTTTGTGTATACAGGCAAGTAGGTCATGCTGTGAGCCAGAGCAGAGTGGGGCAGGTCCTACGGTGGCAGAAAGCTTCTGACTCCCAGTTCTGGAAAGTCCAGTCGAGTACATCCATCTGTGCCATCCTTGTCCATTCTCAGCAGAAGGAAGCAAGGTGTCCTTGCACACGGCCCCCTTCTGCTTTCCCACAGTCCGGCATTTGCCGGTGCCGTCTGTAGGCCTGCTGGCTTGGACTGTCACGGCTTTTGGGGTTGTGTTTTGTTCTCCTCTGCACCCCCTCCCCCCCCCCCCCCAACCTTGGGATAAAGACAGGGCGGTAGGTGCTCTTGGCATGAGAGCACCACCCAGGTGATAGGGTCAGGGATATGCGGTCAGGAAGGCCTCCATTGGGGTCTCTGTGCCGCTCACCGAAGCTCTGTGGTGCTGGGCAAGGGCCTTTGCGTGGATCAAGAACGTGGGGGGCCAGCTTGGTAGCCAGACTGCCAGGGTTCAAAGCCTCATTCTTCCACTCCCCAGCATGCGATTGTGGGCAAGGTAGCTGTCTTCTCTGTTGTGTCCTCTTCTGTGAAATAGGTGTGGATCCGGTACCTGTGTCCTAGGGCCGTTGTCAGGATTAGGTGAGATGGTCCATTCGGGCTCCCAGAGCAGTGCCTGGTAGTAAAGTTCAGGACCATGTGCCCACAGTTTAGGCAGGAGAGAGAACAGGAAGCAGTGCTGTTCGAATGAAGGAGGAACACAGACACGTAAGGAAACCATGAGATACGGAGGGTGCAACACGGGAGCCAATGCAAACAGCCTAGCTCTGGGAACTACGTGGGGCAAGCGAGAACATGGGCTGGGTTGCAGTCAGGTTCTGAACACACATTGGCTCCCTCACTTACAGACTCACTGGCTTAGGGAAGGTCACTTCGCTTCTCTAGGCTTCAGATACCGTGGTAAGGAGGTGCTAGCTGTCACCTTCCAGAGTCGTTCGGTCACTTTGTTGGTGGAGTGTTTGTGACCTTGTCCTCCATATGCAGGGGGCTCAAGAGCCAGTAGGTGTTTGGAATCGTGTCAGAGCTGAGCTAGGAGTTGATGAGGGCAGGGAAAGTGCCACCAAGTAGGGCTTAGAAGGGAAGAAGCAGTCCTTGGGGAGGGGGTAGGAGGGCTACTTAAGAGTGGGTGGCCATGTTTCGTGATCCAAGCGTTCAAAAGCTTAAAAGAAGACGAGATGTTGACCAAACCTCCTCTCCTCTTACCACTGGTACCCTGCTTCTGCCCTGGTTTCATCGTGTCCCTTTTGTTCCAGAACCCGAGCAACTTCCCGAGAGGAGAAGAACCTCCAGGGCTTTCTGGAGCAGCCCAAGGAGAAGTGGGTGGAGAGTGCCTTTGAAGTGGACGGGCCCCACTATTTCACGGTCCTGGCCCTCCACATCCTGCCCCCTGAGAAGTGGAGAGCCACACGCGTGGAAATCCTGCGGAGGCTGCTGGTGACCTCTCAGGCCCGGGCAGTGGCTCCAGGGGGAGCCACCAGGTCAGTCTCTGCCTCAGGAAGTCCCGTCTTCTGGGCTGCCTGGTGCCTGGATTACATATTTCCCATTGTGTGTAAAAGCTGCTTTGCAGCTTGTGTGGTAAGTGAGGGCCTGCTCGTTTGACTCGGTCATTGACCCTGTCCCTTGTGGTGCCAAGAGTCTAGGCCCGATGGCCAGCAGGTGCCTTGGCCACCTGTGGGTCTCGTGTTCAGCCTCTGGAAAGGTGGAGTGAGGCTTGGGTCTGTGGAAGATTTCAGAGAAGCAGCCAACCAGGCGCAGGGTGAGACTACTGGTGAGGAGGATGAGGGCCAGCAGGGAGCTAGGGCAGGTGACTGGGTTTTCCCAGTCTTGCTGGCCTGGCCATAAACTGGGAAAGCTTCCGCATGGCTGCACTGGGGATTTTCTTTTCTGACCATGAAAAGCTCATTATCTCTCTCCCTGGTCACATTCCTGTGCTGTCTGCCCCACGTTCCACGAGCCTTTCTTCTGTTTCTCCTGTTTGTGTGGACACGTCCCAAAGAAGGAACGATCTTTCAAGGAAGGAAGCGTCTTTGTTCTCATGACCTTGTGCTGTGATTTGGGTCAGATGGGCAGCATCTTGAGAAAAACAGCTGTAAACAAGAAGCCCTTTGAGATGACCACAGGGTTGCCACACGTTGCGTGGACTCCACGGGACTCCTCTCTCGGCTCATGGTGGCCTGTGTGCTGTGTCTGCCTCCCCTGGGCTTGAGAAGTGTCAGCTTGCTTCTGGCACTCCAGGGAAATCTTCACTTCTGGAAGATCTGTTCTTGTCTGTCTGCCCTTGCTAGGATCCGAGGGAACATTTCCACATTTACAGGCTTTCAAGCCCCTGATAATGACAGACCAAGTGGTCACAGCCATGTTCCTGGATCGGCACCTGGTACCTGTTACCCCCACCAGCTCTGCTTTATCCGCGTTGCCAATCAAAGGCCCCTCCACCCTCAGAGAGACTAGGTCAGAGCTCTGCTATTGAGTCCTGCCAGTACTAGCTGCTCTGTGTAGAGTAGGAGGGGGTGAGTCTCGTTCAAGTTCCCACCTAACCCATGCCCCCTTTCAGACGTATCACTGTCCTGCGTTTCCCAGAGTCCAGAGCATTCATGCTGAGCTAGCCGCTAGAAATCAGAAGTTCGATCTGGAAGGTAGCGGTTGTTCGTAAGCCAGGCTCAGCCTCTCCCTGTGAGGGCGGCTGTCTGCTGGGCACTGGCCCTCAGTGGCAGCTGTGAGATTTGAACCCACAGGAGCCGTTTTGCTTTCAGTTAGGAGACCAGAACTCTCTGCTGTCCCAGGCAGTGGGGGAAAAGCCCATCCGTTCACAGCTCACTTGGGAAATCCAGCGTGAGCTGCCCTCACGGCTTGCCATTTTCTTTGTGGCAGTTTGCTCACCTTTATTAATTAGCCTTAAGTAATTAAGTTGGGCAGGTCGCTCGATTCCTGCTTACCAAAGCACAGCAGCCACCGAGTCTGGCGTGGGGTGGAGGCCTGAGTTGGAGCCCCTGAAACAGGCTGGGGGAGGTGCCGGGCGTGAGCCCCGTATTGGGACACTCTCTGAGGAGAGACTGTGCCGGAGGGACACTCAGAGGGCGTCGTTCTGGCGGTTGGGCGGTGTCCCTGGCAGCAGCAGGCTTTGTCCTGAGTCTGTGATGGGGTGGGAGGCAGTAGCCGATACAAAAATCTAGGAATTTGCACCGAGAGAAGTTGACCTCTTGTGCATGTTTTACATTCAGGAAGAAGGGTTCCTCTGCCAGGAACTTGTAAGTCGTTAGGCCTGGGACTTAGGCTTCCGTCCGAGCCCTATCTGGTGTCCTGTGGGCAGCAGGCAGAGTCACAGACGAGTGGGTGTCGCCCTTGCCCCCAGGTGGGCCTGGCGGCAGACCTCACTGTGGGCTGCCGAGTCCGCACGCAGGGCAGGTGGGAGACAGCGGGTGCCCTGGAGGATATGGGGGTGCAGGGAGGGAACGGGAAGAACATTGTAGCAAACAGAATTGTCTGACTTCATTTTGTTAATGAATTTACCTTTGTTGGGTGTACGTGTGGATGCCATCCCGGGCCCCACAGTTCCTTCTCTCTCTCTTTTTTTAACGTATGTTCATTTTGGAGAGACAGAACATGAGAGTGGGGAAGGGGCAGAGAGAGGGAGACACAGAATCCAAAGCAGGCTCCAGGCTCTGAGCTGTCAGTACAGAGCCCGACGCAGGGCTCGAACTCACGAACTGCCAGATTATGACCTGAGCCGAAGTCAGTTGCTCAACTGACTGAGCCCCCCAAGCCCCCCTCAGCCCCCGCCCCGCCATACAGTTCCTTCTTTTAAGGCCCATATGGGATGGTCTCACTTTATGATTCTTACCTACACACAGACATTTTATTTATTTATTAAAAAAAAAAATTTTTTTTTAATAAATGTTTTTATTTATTTTTGAGACAGAGAGAGACAGAGCATGAGCAGGGGAGTGGCAGAGAGAGAGGGAGACACAGAATCTGAAGCAGGCTCCAGGCTCTGAGCTGTCAGCACAGAGCCCGATGTGGGGCTTGAACTCACGGACCGTGAGATCATGACCTGAGCCGAAGTCGGACGCTCAACCGACTGAGCCCCCCAAGCCCCCCTCACCCCCCCACCCCGCCACACAGTTCCTTGTCTTAAGGCCCATATGGGACGGTCTCACTTTATGATTCTTACCTACACACAGACACTTTAATACTCAATTTTAGTTCCCTTAGTTACGGACTTTGTTCTACTGTGTTTTAAGACAGAATTTCTGTGACAAGGGTTCATCTAGCTTTTATTTACTGCAGATGTGAAGGCAGTTTGCAAACAAAACGTCTTGTAGATCTCGGACGGTAGAAGCTGAATCCTGTAGCAGAGGGGTGTCTGCCCTCTCTGCGTTTCATAGTGGCTTTACCACTGTGATCTAGTGTCCTCGCTCCTCAAGCCAGGAGTGCCTGCTGAGAGGGCAGAGGATGGTGTCCCAGACCGCCCCCGCTATTCCAGGAGCCTGCTGGCCTTGAATCCTGTGCTGAATCCTTAGGTTGGGTAGAGCTGGTCCTGGGCAGAGACCGGGACTGTGGCGGTGGCTCTGGGGCAGCCCAGGATTTAGGAGGTGGTGGTTGCATCTTCCATCCTGGATGTTACTGTTGCCCAGGGCCAGTTTTCCACCAGCTCGCCGTTTTGTTTTTTGGTTTTTTTTTTTTGTTTTTTTTAACACAGCCCGTGGTTAACAAATCCCTGTGTTTGGCTGGTTTAGTCTGCTGACTGTATTTGTGGAAATGGCTCCCAGCGGGAATGTCAAGGCTGAGGTAGAGCCCTGTTTCCCCTTCACGTATGAGGTCCTGGCAAGTCCGAGAGGTCGTGTGGGGCTCAACAGAGCAGGGATGCGCGGGCCTCCCTGGCATCTCTTCATGGCAGTGGCCTCTGGTTGCCACGTTGCACGTGGCGTTCCCCCTATTCTGATTCACCCTGATCCGGAAGAGAGTCAGTCCTAAGGATGAGTATTTCATGGATTATTTTATAGTAAGTAAACCCCTGGGTCCAGGCTTCAGAAGTTCTTGCCCACAGCTGCTTTTTCCCGAGAAGATAGGCAAGTAGCTGACGTGGAGAGGTGCGTAGATTCCTGGATCCTTGACTTGCTCTGCTCCACCCTGGCGTGTATCCCTCCAGCATCTTCACGGACATGCGATTTGATTTTCTTTTCCAGGCTGACCGACAAGGCAGTGAAGGACTACGCTGCTTATCGCTCTTCCCTTCTCTTTTGGGCCCTCGTCGATCTCATTTACAACATGTTTAAGGTAGGGAAGCCGTCGGAAGCTCGACTGCGTTCTGCAAGAGTTTGAAATTTTTGTGCTGCTGGCTCTGACCCCACGCAGCAGCGGGGCGGCTGCTCCCCCTCTGGCCTCTGCTGGGAAGCGAGCTGCCTCCCCTGCGGAAGGATTTCCACCGTCGCTTAGACCCTTTCACCTGCGACGTCCGTTTGTAGCCCAGGCCGCTCCTGTCACCTGGTCTCAGGCCTGCTGCAAACTCACTTCCCCAGGCAGACCTTCCCTCCTGAGTCACCCTCTGTTTGCCCTTGGTCCCTCCGTTTGGGTAAAGTCCTTTGCCTTGTGTGAGTGTGACCTACTCCAGCCTAGCTTCCAGTAGGGACACTGCTCTCTGCCTTGAGAGAGTCAGAGGGTTTGGGGATGGTTCCTTGTACAATCTGAATGAAGCGTGGTGAGATCCCCTTTTCCTGGGGAAATGCAGATGTGACACCCGCAGGGAGGAGTAGCGGTCTCGACTTGTAGCCTGTAAGTGACACGGTGCATAACAAAGGGGCTGCAGGAGGAATGACACGAGACTTTGTTGTTCCTGGAAGCGAAACACGTCCTCCAGGGGAACTTGGATGTAAACGGGAGGGCTGCTTTTTGGCATCGAGAAGGCCTGACTGACTCGAGGCATTAAGTAATCCACCCCCGGGCCTGTCTCCTGTCGGTTCTTGTAGAAGGTGCCTACCAGCAACACGGAGGGAGGCTGGTCCTGCTCTCTAGCGGAATACATCCGCCACAACGACATGCCCATCTACGAAGCTGCTGACAAAGCCCTGAAGACCTTCCAGGAGGAGTTCATGCCAGTGGAGACCTTCTCGGAGTTCCTCGATGCGGCTGGTCAGTGTCAGGATTTTCTCTCTCAAAAATCTCCTACAGCAAAACCCATGTCTGTCTTAGAGGGGCCGGTCTTAGCTTCCATCTTCATGGCAGAAGGAACACAAGCAAGAACCAGCCTGTCGGTCACTGCCAAACGGTCTGGGAGAGATAAGTAAACACCAGGCCACTGGGAGCAGGAACAGCAGCTGGGACATGTGGGGACTTACTGCGTCCCACGCCCTGTGCTGCTCAGTGGATACACGTGTTCGGGGTGGAACTGTGGTTACCCCCACTTCATAGGTGGGGTAACTGAGGCTGTGAAGACTAGACGAGTTTCCAGTGGGGCATACCTGGAAAATTGGTAGAGCCTCTAAAAAAAAAAAACAACCTGAAAAACATGGGGCACCTGGTGGCTCATTCAGTTGGTTAAGCGTCCAACTCTTGATCTCAGCTCAGGGCCTGATCCTGAGATCGAGACCTGATGTGTCAAGAAAACGTTCTCCCCAGATCCCACCATCAGGAGAAAGTCTCGACTAGTATTTTTTTTTCTCTGTCTTCACCCTCTGGGAGCCCCACTCTCAGGGGTCTCTAGCGACGCTCACACCGGGGGCTTCCGGTTTGACTGTGCTTTGCGGTGGCCTCGGCAGAAGCCGAGCACCGTCATGGACCTTTGTTGGCCCAGTGCTACCCCTGCTATCTGGTGGTCACACGTTGACATCACTCAGCTGAGCGTTTTTGTTAACTTGCAGCCTCGACGTTGTCCCTGAGCCACAGGCCTTCCCAGGAGCCATTCCTGCCCGAGAGCTGGTGGCCCGTGTATTTGTGTCCTCGGTGCCATGCTCTGGGGAGTGTGTGAGCAGAGGCTGTTGGTGGGGATGGAGGGTCTGAGCACGAGAGGAGGGGGTGGCAGGGGAAGGACGGTGTTCACCTCAGTTCATGGCGTCCCAGCCATCCTGCAGCTTGCAGCTTCGTCGCCAGCCTGAAGCAGGGGAGAGCGGGACCTGCTGGGCAGGGAGCCTCTGTAGCCTCACGCCGGGATCAGGTTTTTACGGCATGATTTTATTACTTCATTTAGACTGGCAGAAAATTTCAGAATACCAGACACACCCTGCTCAGATGCAAGGGCAAAACCACCTTCCAAAACCAACAAGGGGTGATTGGTACCAACCTTTCCCCCGTTAGCACGGATGCTGGGGAGAGGACTTGGGAGTGAATGTCGCCAGGACTCGGGCTTAACAGCTTGGCGGCTGTTAACTTTGAGCGCCCTGCTTGGGGGCCACAGAGCCCCTTCTGTGCACTCGCACATTCACACGTGGCCTTATTTAATCCCTACAGTGACCCAGGTAGGACTTGTTACTGTCCCCGTTTGATGGTTGCAGAAACGGAGCTCCCGAGCTTTGGCAGCTCGCTCGAGACCCTGGGACTAGTGGTTGGAACAAAGCCCAGCTGAGCCCAGGGCCCTGGTACTATGCTCTGTTCCTCGTGGCCCTTGGGGGCACTGGTGTTAGCTTTTCCTTGGCCCCGGCCCCTTCGAGAGTATGCTTCGTGCTGTGGACTCTCTCCCTCCAGAAGGCCCTTCTGCTTTGCACAGAGTTTCAGCAGACGAGAGGCTCCCCTGCGGTGGTTCGTGGACCTGGGTTAGAACCTCTGCCCTGGGGGTCGTAGGGTTGGTCTCTGCCACTTTAATGCCTTGGAACACACAGTGGCGCCTGGTTGCAGAACGTGACCAATTCCTCTTCCAGAACGAGAGTGCTTGCTCAGTGACTGCCTCCCCGTCATCGCCAGTGTGCCTGGGAGCAGCGTGTCGGAGCTTGTCGGGGCACATGGTGTTCTCTGCGTGGATGCGGCAGCCGTGACTCAGTGGGCTGGGGGCTGTGCGTGCCTGCGCCTAACCCATCCCTGCGTGCCCCTGTTTTCCAGGTCTGTTATCAGAAATCACTGATCCTGAGAGCTTCCTAAAGGACCTGTTGAACTCCATCCCCTGAACATCACACAGAAACTGCAGTTAGCAGAGACCGAAGCGAGCTTGCCTTCCATCCTCCGTGTTCTTCCCTCGTGTGCATCGATCCCCTCCCCCACGGGACGCGCGGCACCACTCCTCCCCCCCATGTCTTGGAGTGGCTTGGGGTTTTTAGGCTTCCTGTTCTGTCTTGTGTGTGTGGTGCACTAGCTATGAAGTTGTCTGTAACCCAAGCCGTGGAAGGGCCTGTGCGTACCTAGGCGCCACGCGCTGTCCTGGCCGACTCTGCACTCGCGTGTGCACATCTTGGCAAATAAACGAGTGACTGAGCACACACTGAAACAGAAGGTGTTGCCTGCTGCTTAAACCCACCCCGAGTGTCCCTGGCCAGACGCTGTCCTTGGCCGTGTGGCTCTTTCTGGCATGAGTGCAGGAAGACGGACGAATCCGCGTCGCCGTTCTTGTCAGTACTTAATGGAGCCCGTCCGCCTGGCCCATGAGCTGGGGCAGCACCTTTGAGTCTGAGCTTCCTGAAAGCAGACCCCTCGGCCTCCCTTAGTTTTTCGGCCTTACAAGCTGGAACCCAAAGACCGTGGAGCCAGTGACTGCAGACCTCGGCTGCAGGTGGGCTCAGTGGAGCAAGGGTGCTTGACGATCAGGCTAGCTGCGCGTCAGCGACCCCGTGGCGACTTCGCTTCAGGGTCGCTGTGTTAGGGGAGGGCCCGGGGCAGGCCTAGAGCCAGAGTAACGAGCAGCTTCCCTTTGCTGACCTTCCCTCTGCCGGTGTGAGTTTGTGTGTATGTGCGTGTGTTTCTAGTCTTCCCAGCAGCCCTGCAGGAGAGGGCCTGTGAACGGGCATCATTTGCCCAGGGCTGCCCCACCGGTAGCCACCGGAGCTGTGAGTCTGTGCCCCTGAAGCGCTGTCCTGCCCCGCGGTGGCAGCTGCCTTGAGGGCGCGAGACCCGCTTTCCCACGTTCGTGGGCAGTGGCCCCATTGCTGGCGAGGCAGCACGACTCGCAGGGGCCTCTCCCCAGACCCGGGCAGGGCTGCGCCAGACGTGGCCTCATGGGGAGGAAGAGCTTGGTGACAGCCATCTCCTTTGGTCGCCTGTGGGCTCTTCTGCCGACTGCTGCTCTGAAGACCGCCGCCTCTGTCTCGATGCCCAGCTTATGTGGCTCGTTCCTCAGGCCAGACCATTCGGGACAGGAGGTCCCCTCGGGCCCCTTTAGAAGACTTCCACATCCCTCCCTCAGAGTCTGACCGGGCGGCCACAGGCAGGCGGGAGTGTCCTGCTTGGGACTTCGCCAGAGAGACAGAGGCGATTTGTTGCAAGAGCACGGCTGGAGGCCCTGGCAGGCGAGAGCGTGTGTGTGTCCGGGTGCATGAGTGCACGTCGGTGTTGGTGCTGGGCAAGGGGCATTCTGGGGGGCTGACGGGCGTGTCAGGCTCTCTTCAGATCCCAGCCCTGCCGCCTTTCATGTCTCTGCAGCCTCACCTGTAAAATGGGCATATCAGCAACCGCGGGCCAGGGCGTTACCAGGTATACGTGGGCAGGTCTGTCTGCCACATGGGAAGGGAACGGCTGCTCCTGTTAACAAACTCGTTTTCAGTGTCCGTGATTTTGCCTTTCTCTTTAGCAAAACTTCATGTCTCAGCTGAGTTCCAAGTGTGTCTAGTGAAGGAGGATGAAGCACCTTGGACTCAGGGACACATGCTTCTCACGCTGACCGCAGCAAGGTCACGCCCTCTCAGACCCCTCGTCTCCCACGTGCCAGTGGTCTCCTGAGAGGCCATTCTAGGTACACGCTCGTGCACAGAATTGCTATTACATAACGTCCCAGCAGGGACGGATGGGAACAGCTTCGTCTGGGACGGCCAAGCCAGAAGGGAGAGTGGGGAGGGTGCCAGTGTAAACGGCCGGATTACACCTGCTTACCAGGTGTCGGGCTTGCTGTTTCGGCACCATCATAGGCTGAGCCACGTTTGCAGTGACACCGTAGGGCATCAGGAGTGTTGACAGGGCACTTTCACGAGCTTGTCCGTAGCCTGGTTCCTTCAGCCTACGGAGCTGGGGTCACCAAAGCACATTGCAAGGTGTCGTTTTATTTTCCTCTGCCCTTTTTGTATTTCTTGCAAAGGCCTCGGGGAATTTTGGCCCCAGCCCAAAAGCCTCAGCTTCTTGTTTTCACAGCCACAGCTTTCCTGGTGTCTGCACAGGCTACCTGCCGGTGACTGCCGCAGTCCCAGACAGGCTGCTGGCATGGTGACCGCATGGGTCTGTGACCGTCCCAGGGGGTGCCTGAGGCAGAGCTTGGGCCGGAGACAAAGCTAGTCTCAGAGAGAACCCTGCCTCCCCGGGCCCTTGCCCCATGACATCAGCGACATGGTGATGAGGGACACCAGGCAGAGAGCCACTCAGTCCCTTCCTATCCCGAGCCATTTTCTGGGTTCGTTGCTTCTTGGGCCTCTGTCTTTCTCAACTGGCAACCCCCTTTGGGGAATTCAGGGGATTCCAGAATGGCAAGGCCTGGTATTGGCTGCAATTTTTAAGCCCCTGAAGCCTGTGTTCAGCAATAAAGCTGGAGAAGGGATGTCGGCATCTTCCCTCCTGGGATTTCTAGAGCCCCTGGTGTCCTCAGTCTGTGTCCTGTCTCTCCTGGCAGCCAGCTTTCCCAGTTCAGTTCTGGGTTAGGGGCTAAATGGGAGGCTGGGTGGCCCCTTCCTGAGGCCCCCTCCCCTGACCCCGGTTATGTTCGCCGAGAACCAGGGCCTGGGCCGGGTCCTCTGCGTGTAATTCTCACGTGGACCTTACAAGTTAGGTCGTGTTCCCACCTTGCAGTTGAGGTAACTGCCCACTGGGATCAGGAGCTGCTGGGTGTGCGGGACTCCTGAGATGCGTCCACTGCCTTACTTGACTCGTCTGTGCGAGTCTTTTGTGTCCACCCGGCCCCATGCCCTGTGCTGAGGGCCTGGCGGTGTGTCCACAGTGTCCTTGTAGGGCCTGGGCTCCCCTGAGGGGTGCTAGACGGTAGCAGGTGAAGATGTCAGGGGAGGGGCGGTATGGGGCAGAGGGACTGTGATCACCACGCAGATTCCTAATGGGGCGGTCAGGTCAGGGCCCAACCTCCTCTAACCCGCCCACTTGTCACAGGCATCCTGTGGCCCTTCAGACCGCAGTGGGACACCTGGTGTGTGTTTGGCTCCCTGGCAGTTCCTGCTCTGGCCAGGCCAGCGCTTTTGGGTACTGGGGACCCGCTAGGTAGGAAGACTCACTCTGTTCTCTGGCTTCAGATACGCTCACCTGTCCCCAGCTGGCCACCTGTCCACACTGCTGCACCTTTGTCTCCGGAGCCTCCTCAGGGGTCTTTCTGCCCCTCCCCCCCGCAATCTGTTCCCTGAGCACCCCGACTCAGACTCTCCCAATTCACGCATTCACCGCTGCCATGGAACCGAGGCTTCTCCCCCAGCCGTCAGCCTCCCCTCCCATCCCTCCTCCTGCTGCTACTCTACACGTGCCCCTGCTGTCCTAGAGCACCGAGGGGACAGCAGGCAGGGGGGGCGAGGCTTCTCTAGGCCACCTCGACCCTCTTTCTGCCTCGAGACTGGTTTAGGGAGGCTCAGATGCAGAGGAAGGGAGCCGGGCAGCCTCGGGCTGTGAACGAGGACCGGCCTTCCCCAAGGGCTTCCTGGAAGCGGGCGCTTCGCCTGCCGTGCCTCAGTCAATCCCTATTGCCGTCTCGTGGCGGGTGGCACCCTTCTCCAGAAGGGAAACTGAGGTGCAGAGAGGCTAACAGCCTAGGTCCACCCTGCTGATGAGGACCCAGTTCTGGTTGGTTCCCAAGCCCCTTGGTTGCACTAATGCTGAGGGGGAGGTGCAGAGGAGGAAGAGGGTGTTCAGGGGTCTGGGGGTGTGACCCTCGCTCTCTCCTGTCCCCGAGGCTGGAGAGACTCCCCAGGCGTCTTTGCCTGCAGGTGCAGCTGCAGAGAGCGTCTCCCAAGACTACATGAGCTCTGAGCTCTCCATTCTCCATCAGCTGTGGGCAGTGTGGTGTCGTGGGGACATGCCAGGGCCCAGAGAGGGCCCAGCTCTGCTGCGTGCTGGCCACTCTCCTCTCAGAGTGAGCAGGAAATGAAGTGATGCGGTAGAAGGTGCTAGAACCTAGCGCGGGCCCGGGCACAGGCCCCCTTAGTATATTATCACATAAGGGAATCACAGACTGTCCGAGGTCAGGAGCCTTTGAGAATCCCCCCTCCTCACGTGATGGCTGTGAGGACAGATGTTCAGCCGGGACACGTGTGCACGTATGCACGTGTCTGCACGTTCCACAGTTGCGCCTGAGCCCGTTGCTCCGGTGACTCCTGTTTGCTTCCCGAGTTACTTCTGCCTCTGCTACTCTACAGCCTCTGCCCCGGGCACTGCTCCCTTTCCTGCCCGTCCTTGTCTGTCGCCTGATCTGGGGGCCTCGAGGGCCGCCAGCTTGCCCACTTTGGCCCCCCTGACGCCTGGAGCCACTGGGCAAGGCGTGGCCGGGCGCAGAGCTGCGTTGGACCCCACCCTCCAGAGCACCGGCCTGGCCTCTGAGGGGAGGTGCCTGCCCTCTGCGATGCGACCCGAGGACCCTGTCCCTTCACGTCCTCCTACCTCTCACCTCTGCTCCTTTGCCGGCTTTGGAGGTGCACCCTGACCCTGTCACTCTAGGCTGGGACGGTGGGGCACAGAGAGGAGGGCCTGCCTGAGGCCCACATCCCAGGGTCTGGGGCATTCAGGCTCAGGGGCATTCCTGGCCTGTCAGCTGAGTGCATGAAGAACGATTGCCACGTATTGGCTGACACTGGCCAGAGAAGAGAGGGACTGGTGTAGGGCTCAGAGGAGGGGGATCTCTCTTGGGGAAGAGAAGGTGGCCGGTGGTCGGAGCAGAGACCATGAACTTCAGCATCTGGAGCGGGCCCCATGCTTCTACCTGAGGCTGGGGGTTGGGGGTGGCCGGACTCCTCGGGAGCAAGAGAGATGAGGACTCGGGACATCCCAGGGAAGGGGCAGGACCCAAGTCCGCCCCGGGGTGACCAGCTCACAGGGGAATCAGCGAGTGGGCCCAGAACTCCCTGCTGGGGGCCAGCGCTCTGGTCTTGGGTGGGATTGAAGGAGGTGGGACTCCAGGGTCTCGCTTGTTGCTCTTTGGACCCTGCCCTTCACGTCCCTCTGCCATCTTGCCCAATATCCTTGTCACCCCATCTGCCCCAACCGTCCCCCAGCCTGCTCAGTCTCTACAGGGGGGCTCCTGCTGGACCCTCGTCAGGCTGTTCTCGGGTTTAGATATCTGGGGACCCCAACACACTCATATTTACTGAGCGCCTGCTCTGGGCTGAGGCGCATTGTGTCAGACATGATCTTGTCCTTGCTACTGCTGTTCTGTTTCACTCAGAGGTGAATTCACTTGCCTAAGGCTGCACAGCCCGTAAGGGGGATGCTGCCGCCACGCAGCCAACCGGAGCTCCGCTCACCCACCTGGGCCTGCTCCCCATCTGGTCTGGGCATGGATTTGGTCAGGTCCGCCCAGCTCCCGACACAAGGCACAGCTCTGGGAGCCAGGACCCGGCCAAGTGCCCGCAGGCAGACAGGGCGGCCACACTCTGAGAACCGTGCAGAGGGCGGGACAGACAGAATGCGAGGCCCTGGGAACAAGCTCCCGGCGGGGAAGACAGGGCAGATATGTGGGCCCCGCTGGCCCTAATGCCAGGGCAAACAGGGCAATTAGGAGGTAGCTTTTGTTCGGTGGGGACTGAGTGCTGGGCTTGGAGCTGAGAGTGGCCGGTGGCCCCGTCCCGGTCACGTGGCTGCCCTCAGCCCCGGCCTCTGCACAGGGCAGGAATCTGCTTGTTCACAGAGACGAGGTCACAGCCCTATGGAACGTGACTGTACACAGCAGGACAACGCCACTTTGTTTCCTCTCCTGGCTCCGGAAGTGGCTGCTGGTGGGCAGATTGTTTTCCCGGCACAGGACACCAATCCCTCCCTCCTTCCCTGCTCCCGGTGGCCAGAGGGGCTCCGGCCACCTCAAGAGAGAACTCACCGGCGAAGGTCCCGGGCTGCGGGTAACGGGCCCACCAGCCTCCACTTTCCCTTTCCTCCGCTTTCCCTGCCTCAGCAGCCCCCTCTCTGCCCACTGTGTGCGGGGCCGCACTCCATACCCAACGCTCACGTCTCTGATGCTCGCACCCACAGAGGTGGGCATTCCTAGTTCCGCTGAAATGAGGAAATAGAGGCTGCAGGGTGGGGTGCCTCATCCAGAATAGGCACCCCGCTAAGGATGGCCAGATGAAATCCTGGGTGCCGAGCCAAATCTGAATTTCAGAAAAATGACAATTCTTGGTATAAACATCTCCTCACTACTGCAGAGGACAATTTTTGTTTTTAGTGTAAGTATATCCCCTGCGATGGCTGGGACCTACTTATACTAAAGTAATTAGTCCTTGTTTATCTGAAATTCACGTTGAACCACATGGCCCACATTGTCATTTGCTAAGCCTGGTAACGCTTAGCTCAAGTGGCTGTTGAGCACACAGATTTGCGCAAACTCAAGCCCTGATTTTGAGGGAGCCGGTCCACTTCTATGCGAGTAAGTTCCAGATGCAACTCCCCACTGTGGGGGGCTGAGGGAACAGCAGGTGGCCCAGCCTCCAGGCTGGAGAGAGCCTGGTGTGTCTGGGGGGGGGCTTCCAAGTGGAAAGGCCTGGAGCGTAGGGGAGGGGGCCCTGGGGCTGGTGAAGAGGTTCATCCTGAGAGCCATGTGGAGCCCGAAGAGTGATGAGCAGGGCAGGCAGGTGCCGGAAGCCTCAGCTCTGGCCTTTCTGCAGTGGCTGCCCCTTCACTGGACTGTGCCGAGCCCCCTGTGGCCCAGCGCACGTCCCTCTGCAGCACACCCACCCTGCTCTGCCCCCATCAGAGCTGCTCGGCTCTGGGGGCAGATTTGGGTTCAGCTGGCTCTGCGGCCTGGGACCAAGCTCTCTTCCTCTCGGGGCCTCAGTTTCTTCCTGTGTAAGACGAACATGTCTCATCCATCGGGTTAACCAAGAAGGTGCTTGCACAGCACCGGTCACAGAGGACGCTCAGGAAACGTGAGTTGCTGGGGTTATGAATGACTCACCCCCAGGAGGGGGCTTTCACAGGCATGGTTTGGGTTCCATCGAAGGGAAACTCAGCTGCCAGCAGGGCTCCCGCAGTGACAGGAGCAGTCTTGGGGGGGCAGTGAGTCTCCTGTCATTGGAGGCATCCAGACAGAGGCCCATCTACCGACACGCCACCTGGGGGACAGTGATGTCGAAGGGCACTTCCAACCGTAAGGGCTGGGGGGCAGGTGAGAAGTCCAAGGGCTTTGGAGTCAGACAGTGCCGGGTGCTAATTCTGACTCCCCTACGCTCTGTGACCTTGGCCAACCGCCTCACCCTGCAGCCCTCAGTTCTGTCCCCTGGGAAGGCGGTGCTGCCTCCAGGGTAAATGTCACCATGTTTGCAAAGGGCTCAGCACAGAGCAGGTGCCAAAGAGTTGTGGGTTCTAAGAAGCATCTCCCTGATGTGGGAACGGAGGCTTCTGAGAGCCTTTCACGGGGCCCTGCCAGGAGCCACCCATCCCCTCCCGGTTACTCTGGCCATCCCCCAGCAGGTGGGACTGGGCTGTGGCGAGAGCAGCCCCAAAGGGGACCCTCGGGTTGGAGGAGAGAGCCCCCCCTGCCTCCGGGGTCTCCCTGGCACCCCCGGGAGGGCTTGCAGGGCCTGAGCCTGGGCTCTGTGCTTTGAGGCAGCTGTGAACCCGACCAGCAGGTTGGGTGCTAGGCCGGACCGCCCTCAGTGCCACGTTGTGTTCCCCCGACCTGGGGAAGCTGTCAGAACAGGACGCACACGCGTGCCCAGACGCTTTCATTTTATCAACTCCTGGAGGGTGGAAGGTGGGCAGAGATCTGTCCAGTTAGCAGCTTCTGGGGAAACTGAGGCTCCAGAGGGGTGGGACTTGCACAGTCTCATGGGTATCAGGCACCACGGGGCACACAGCCTCGAGAAGCTGGCAGAAGTGCTGTTCCCGGGAGGCCCCAGAGCAGGAGGGGCCACCGGACGCCACCCCCCCACCCCCACCGCCGCCCCGGCTTCATACTAACCAGCCAATATGTGCCTCATTCCAGGGAAAGTGCTCACAGGGTGTTTAATCCCCGCAGCCGCCCTGTGAGCTGGCACTACTCTCGTGCCCATTCCACAGGTGGGGAAACTGAGGCCACCCTGTCAGAAGCAGCAGAGCAGAGATTTGAATCCGAGTCCATCCAGGGCCTCAGTCCACAATCTTTATGCCTTTGCCACCTCAGTCTCCATCCTCGGCCCAGCTGGACTCTGTCTTGGAAACATCTGGACTCGAGTGGCCGGGACTATGGGGGGCAGTCACGAAGGACTTCTTAGTGTTCCAGAGGCTGAACGTGGCAAATCAGTTCAAGAAGGGTTTTCGGGGGGTGAGGCACATCTGGCCCGCGTTTGTTTAGCCCGAGAGTAAGAATAGTTTGTGCATTTTTAAAAGGTTGGAAGGAAAACAAAGCAGAATGTGTAACAGAGACCGTATGTGGCTGGCAGAGCCCCAGATATCACCATCCGGCTCTTTGCAGAACATGCTTGCCGAGCTCTGGTTCAGATGGGGGATCTGGAGGCTCACAGAAGCCAGGCAGCCTGGGGACTGACCCCCACATCCAGCGTCCCTTACAGCCTAAGCCACCCGGAGTCCCGGTGCCAGCCGGCCTGAGCAGCTGGAGGAACCCACGGTCTCAGCCGCCGAAACATCCAGAGCAGGAGACCCAGGACCGGTGGATCTCGCGGCTCAGCCGGGCCGCTCTGATTTTCTGATGGTGATGGTGACAGGGTTGACAGATGTTCATCGAGCACTCACTCTGTGCTGGGCCCACGTGACCTGCACGCCTGAACTCCTTAACCCTTACAGTAACTCCTCAAAGTGGGTGTTAGTATCATCCCGCTTTACGGATGAGAAAACGCAGACTCAGAGAGAGCAAGTATCATCCCTGGGTCACACAGCAGTTAAGTGGTAGGGCAGGAGTATACCTGCTCTGATTTCAAAGCCCCGTGTTTGGGTTGTTGTTTGTTTTTTTTTTTCATGTTTATTTATTTTTTGAGAGAGAGAAAAGAGAGGGAGAGAGAGAGAGAATGGGGAGGGGCAGAGAGAGAGGGAAACACAGAATCTGAAGCAGGCTCCAGGCTCCGAGTGTCAGCACAGAGCCGGACGCAGGGCTTGAACTCAAGAACTGCGAGATCGTGACCTGAGCTGAGGTCAGACACTAAACCGACTGAGCCACCAGGCGCTCTCAAAGCCCCATATTTGAATGGCTCATTCCAGAATTCCAGCCCCAGCCCTCCTCTTCGGGAACCCTCCATCCGTCCGCTGTCTGCCTGCTCTTCCGTGGCCTCCTGCCGCTTTATTCCCCCATTTTACAGATGGGGAAGCTGAGGCCCGGTTAGGGGTGGTAGAGGGACCTTCAGGGCAGGGCTCAGCGAGTAGTTTCCGGAGACAGACGGATGCCCTTTTCTTTTCTTCACGCGTAGCCTTCAGTTGTCTTTTTATTGTAGGAGGGCTCCATCCCCCGCCCACACCTTCCCTCCCCCAGCAATGGCTTTCTGGAGAGTTCAGGCCGGCATGGCGCTGGAGGACGTTCTACAGTCTGGACTTGTCTGGTCATTTAGCTGGTCCTTTACCTGTGTCATGTCCTGTAACCTGGAAATCAGGTCTAACAGCTCGATTGGGGTCTTGTTCCAACTTCCTGGCAAGCGCGGGTGAGCCTGGGGACTTCATTTGCCAACTCCTCATGGGCAGGTGCCCGGCCACTAGGGCTCCCATTTGATGGCTCGGTCAAGCACGGGACCACCCGGCTGACCGATGTCTCTCTCCTCGAGAACTTCATGCCCTCATTTGCCTGGTGTCTTCAGGGCACTTTCTCTGTGCCAGGAGCAGGGGTCGGGGGCACAGGCATGACTTAGGCATGTCCCTCTTGGTGTGGGCTGAGCCGAGGGGTGGACAGGAGCTATGGTTTGCGTTGGAGGAAGGAGGTCAGGATGGAGCGAGCAGACGAACACGGGGCCGAGGGAGGGGGCACCTGGGCTGAGTCCTAAACAACCAGTAGGACAGAGACCCAGGCGGGTGGGGCAGTAGGGACAGCAGGGGGAGGACATTTCGGGCCAGGCGGCAGAGGGGAAGGTGGGAGGGTCAGAAGCAGCACGGGGCTGTGAGGACTGCAGGTGTTGGGGCAGCACCAGGTTCACCCCCACGGGGGGGACGTGCAGCCCAAAGGCAGCGACCAGGCGCCCTGAGACCTTGGTCCCTGCTGGACGCACCCGGCCATCCCTTCCCAAGGTGGCTGCGGGGCTGCTGAGACAGTCACCTCCCAGGGCGGGAACCAGTCAGCTGCCTACCGCTGGTCCTCCGCCCCGTCTCCACGGTGACATCTCTATCTGGAGCTCCTGCCAGCCCAGGCATCGTAAAACCTGCTCAGGGATGTGCTCCCCCTCCCTTCTGGCTCAGCCCCCTCGCCACCTCGTCCTCAAGAAAGCCGTGCTGGCAAAGCGCGAGAGTTTCCTGGCTCCTGGCCTGCTGGCAGATGCGGACTCAGGCCCCGAAACAGCCCCCCACCCCCGTCTGTGGACAGGCCCCGGGGAGGGCCGGAGGGCTGGGAGCTGTCACCTAGCATCTGACACATCTCACCCTGCCTTCCTCCCGAGTCAGGGGGCCAGCCTGCTCTTCCTGCCCCGCTGCCGGGACAGGCTGCCCATCACTCTCCAGAGAGCAGGTCCCTGGCCAGAAGGCAGTGACATCATCTTCTCTTGGGCAAGCTTCGTCTGCCAGGGTGGGGCCCCCACCGGGTAGAGGCTGGCACGTGTCTGGGCACCTGAGCCAGGCGGGCCGGGGGGACAGGGAGGCAGCCACACAGCCAGGATCCGGAGGCCCCTGTCTCGGGATTTTCCCAGCCTGCCCTGGGGCAGGCCAGGGTCCTCTCCTGAGGGCCTGGGGCCGGGTCTCCACGAGGCGGGACTTCTTGTCTGTAAGTCTGCATCCAAAGGTTAAGGGCAGCTGAGTCTCAGGAGATGGAAGAAACAGAGAATTCCCTGGGTGCATGTTCCTAAGTGCGAGGATGGGGATGGGGGCGTCAGGCATGTGTCCCCCAAAGGCATTAGGGCCACCTGGCCTGTGAGGAAACAGCTGCATCCACACTGGCCTTTCTGTTCCCCCAACAAGCCAAACCCTTTCCAACCTCAGGGCCTTTGCTCGTGATGAACGCTCCTTCCTGAGTCTCATAGACTCCTTTGTGGCCCTCGGGGCTTGTTCATGTGGCATCTCCTCAGAGATGCCTCTTCCAGACACCTGTCCGGTGCTGCCCCCCCATCCTCTCTACCCCATCGCCCTGATTTACTATCTTCATGGCACCTGTCCCGTTCTGAAGTTTCCATATGGATCCACTTGGTTGTGTGTTAACAGCTGGCCCCCTCTCTGGCTGTCTCTTGGTCACAGCTCTCTCTGGCTTGGGTGTAATTATCGCTTTAAGCATCGGCTCCCTGGTACCCGAGATCGCCGAGGGCAGGAATGCAATCCTGTTCTCTCTGTACCCCTGGCATTGAACTGGGGACACCTGAGAATATTTCTACCAGTAGCCTCGCATTTGGTTTGACCTTTCCAGGATGAGCACCTTAGGGAAACTGAAGCAACTCAACCCATTTCTGTCCCCAGCCCCATCTTCTGGACCTGCCCACTATCCTGGGACAGGCACCAGGGGTTTGTTGTGCCTCAATAGGCCCCGGGGCCCGGCTGGGGCCCTGCTCACAGTGGGTCCTTACAGTCTGAGTGCTGAACGAGCTTAATGGGAAGTAGGAGGGAAGGAAGCCTGGAACGTGGGGGGCTCCTAGGCTTGTCTGGGTCAGTGGTTTGTATTCCTTATTTTTTTCCGGCCAAACTCTAAATAAAGCCCTTCCCCATATATGAAGAGAAGCCCTAGGCCCGGCTCTGGGGACATTGTCCCAGCGGGAGCTAGAGTCCCATCTAATTGGAATGCCCCTCTGCGCGCCCCCCCCCCCCACCCCCGCCACAGGTGGACCACAGCTGTATGGAGAACAGAATAATTACCATTGGTCAGAAATAACAGCCCTGTTTTACAGATGGGAAACTGAGGCCTGACAGGGGAGCGATGACAGGGGAGTGACGGGCCCTGGAAGCACTACCCAAGGACCTCTCCATAGGTTTCTTCCACGTCTGGTTGTCCAGCCATGCCCTGGCCAACACGTTTCCCCTGCCCGCCTGTGGAAGGCCTTTGTGCGTGGTCCTCCCTTTACTGGGGCCACAGAGGACTCTTCAGGGCCAAAGACTGCCTCCAATGGCCCTGGAGCTGGCTGCGACTTTCTCCTCCACCCTGGGGGAGAGGGGTGGGCCCCCCAGAATGCAGGAGGTCTGGGGGAAGTCAAGGGGGTCCTTTCAGTTTCCTGAGAGTGCTCTCAGGAGAGTGCTCCTGAGAGTGGTGGGCATTCATCCGCTGGCTTTAGCGGGGGCCACATAGCTGGGAGCACATGTTCTCTCTGTTCCCCTTCTGTGGAATTGGGGGAACAAAATTCCCACCATGGGGAGTGGTGTCCCTGGCAGGCCAGGTAAGAGGTCCTGTGCTGAGCTCAGCTTGGGGCTGACTCACGCAGGTGCCTCTCCCGGGGGCCCGCTGGAGTCGCCCGGCCTCCCTGGGGCTCCCACGAGGCAGCCCAGTGGCTGAGGGCCCTGTACACGTGCGGGCTCGAGAGTGCCACCGGCCTGCCTGCCTCCCCCTCCTGCCTGTGATGAGGCCTGAGCGCAGCCGCAAGTGCTGGGCTCGGGGAGCTGTCCTCACTCACTCACAGGTCCTCACTGTCCTCACGCCTTGGCCCCGGGGCCTGCTGACTTGGGGTTTTGTCCTGCGCCGGGCCTGGGCCCGCCCTTTGAGGAGGACGTCTGTCTAGGTGCCCATGGGATTCACTGGGGAGAACGGGACAAGTGAGGCCTAGCCCCACACAACACACAGACCATCCCTTAGTTTGCTGGTCCAGCTAAAGACATTCGACAGCCAGGCTTCTAGGAAGAGAGGCCACGAGTACAGCCTGTGCTGGCATTTCGGCCACCGGTGATGTCTGTCCCAGAGGGGAGCTCTGAAGGGCAGGGACAGAACAGCCCAGCCCTGCCAGGTGTGATGGAAGCACATACTTGGGAGTCCTCAGGAGGGGCTCAGGGGGGAGGCAAGCCATCCCCTGAGAGGGCAGTAGAGTGCGGGGTGCTGGGGCAGGGGAGGTGCAGATTCCCGGGCTGACACCTGCTAGCTGTCAACTTTCTTTCCCGGTCTGAGCCTTGGTTTCACCGACTGCCCAGTGGGTTTACTGAGCCTGCCCTCCCAGGGCTGGTGCGAGGACTCAGCGAGTTTACAGAAGGCTCTGTAAACCGTGAAGTGCTGAAAAACTGGCGAGCCGTTCTGATGACCTGCCACAGGCAGGCAGATGACGCAATTCCCGAGTTCATCCCCGGGAAGGCCCAGAGCCCTGCTGCAGGCTCGAGGCGGGGGATCCAGGAGAGCCTGTCCTGGCTAAGGCTGGGAATGTCCTCACTTCCCTTGGCACTTCAGCTGGGGAAATCTGGTTGGAGACACAGCGTGCTCCTCCTAGGACTTGCAAAAGAACACAGTGATCAAGAGGTTAGGGTCTGCATCAGAGAGACCTGGGTTTGAATCTGCACTTTACTATTTACCGGCTCTGGTAAGGAGAGTGTCCACGGGGGTCACAGGGGCCCAGAAGGCAGAGCCCAAGCAAGGGGAAAAGGCAGCCCCACGGAGGGTTGGCCTGGTGCGGGTATCAGAGCCCAAAGGGTTGGGAAGTTGTCCACGTAGGGGAGAAGCCTACAGGGGGTGCCAGAGCCCAAGGGAGGTGAGGAGGGCACCCCTGTGTGTGCGTGGGATGGGGGGACGGCAGAGGGAGACTGGTTACACGTAAAGGGATTGACCGGATTGGGAAATATGCTCAGGATAAAAGAAGCCAGACTTTTGTGTCAGAGAAGAGAGCTGCAGGTATAGACAGGGAGGGGAGGAAAATGAACGACGTACACAAATACGGAATTAAATGTGTGCATTAGGTACTCACCATACACACACGTCTGTATACATGCGTGTGTGTGTGTGTGTGTCTGTATAGATAGATTTTCTGCCCCCTCCCCCCACCCCGACCCCTCCTCTGTCCTACTGAGAGGGCCTGGGAGCAGCAACTTCCCACTGGCAGTGAGCACATTTGACACCCAGATGTTGGCTTCTATGTACCCTTCTCCACTACGGGAGCCACGGTTCTTTGCAGACATGGCTGATTGTAAGGGAAAGTACCAGATGAAGCTGGGATGTCTTCTGCCAGAAAGCAAGGAGATGCTCAAAGAATCACGGAGACATACTCCCATGCCCCAGGAGCCGCTTGAAGGGACGACCACTGGCCCTGGTTATGTCTGTTGTCACAAACAACGGTAATAATGGATTATAAGCTGTTGGATACAGTAAGCAGCCACGTGTCCATACTATTCTACCTCAGTAAGTGAATACATTGAGAATTTGATGAAGAAAGGATTCTTTACAAAGCCTCAAAGTATGTCCTCACAAATTGCTTATTAATTACAAGGCAAGAAACAGTAACTTGACAGGAAGGAAACCTGGCAGATTCCACCTTAATCAAGTGACCCAATTTCACATCACCAGTCAGGGAACCAATTCAAAGCCAAGTGGGTGGCCCCCGGGATGAATCCAGCCATGAAGAAACATCAGCCGAATGTCTTTCAAAAAGGAAGTGTGAGTATGGGGAATGAAGGAATGTCTTCAAAAGGAAGTGTGAGTATGGGGTCCGGACAGAGAAGCCCTGATAGGTCCAGATTCCGCCCTGGGTGCTTTTGCTATAAAAGGCATTGCTGGGATGGTTGGTGAAACTTACATGAGGCCAGGGAGCAGAAGGTGGTAAAACATGTCAATGCCAACTTACTGTGGCTGTTTGTAGAAAGTATACGCTAAAGACTTTGGAATATCGGGGGCCTCGGGAACAACTTACTCTCTTACTCAGGGACTTCCTCTCCAGTGGTTCCAGAAAAATCTTAGTATTGCATGTGCAAATTTTCTCCAGGTCTGCAACCGCTTCAAAGCTTTAAAATCTATTAGTATAGGGGCACCTGGGTGGCTCAGTCGGTTGGGCGTCCAACTTCGGCCCGGGTCATGATCTCACGGTCCGTGAGTTCGAGCCCCCCGTCGGGCTCTGTGCTGTCAGTTCAGAGCCTGGAGCCGGCTTCGGATTCTGTGTCTCCCTCTCTCTCTCTGCCCCTCCCCCACTCACGCTCTGTCTCTATCAAAAATGAATAAACATTAAAAAAATTAAAATCTATTAGTATAAAAGCAAATACGTCAATGACAACAGAAGAATTCCAAGAGCGTGGCACTCAGACAAATCCTGACATAGTATGTGCTCACCTAATGTCCAGAGTTACGCTGATGACTGCCAGGCTTACTGCACCTCCTGGCCTTGTCTTCTCTTTCTGCCCATCCCTGCCACTTCCCTTCCTGCTCAAAAGTCACCTCCTCCAGGAAGTCCTTTATGAAAATGTCATGTGTATCAATGACTGTGGTTGCCTGGCCTCTCCCAGATCCCGGCCTCCTGCTTTGTTTTAATTCACAATTGCTGGTATAGCACAGGAAGCATAGGAAGGGGTTGGGCTGGATGAACCCCCATCCCCAAGCTCTTCTCCTGCCCTAAATTTCCAGCATCCTCTGACTGGGTGTCCGCCCCTTTCCTCAGAGCAGAAGTCTTCCCAGAAATCACCCCCTCAAGGTCAAGGCCCTTCCTGTCCTGTCCCAGAGTCACAGCGAATCTGGTTCATTGAGTCCATTCCCCTGCCTCTCGGCAGGGACTTTCTTACACTGGCTTGGCAAAAGGGGGCCTTATCTTTTTTCTACATTCCAGGGAACAGGGTTTCCAAAGCATACATCCTCGAGCGATCCCGTAGGCTAGGCTGCCTCGCAGGAGTGTGGCATGTACATTCCCCAGCTACAGTTCAACGCCCACTTTACAGATGAGGAACGGGAGGCTGTGAGAGGCCGTGCTCTCTCTGTGGGGCCTGGTCCAGCATCGGGCCAGCAGCTTTGGGTACATGTGCTCGGTTCATCCCCAAGGGGTGGTCCCCGGGAGGACCATGGGATGGTCCAAATTACTTTCTCATTTTTTAGGATGTGCCCAAGGCTTACACAATTTAAGGGGGACTCTAAGGAAAAAGGTACAAAAATATTCTGCGTTTGTAAATTATGCAAAAAAAGAGATTCGACCCAAGTTCCTGGGAACTTTCCCTCTCCTGTCCTCTCCTCAGGTGGCTTTCTGGATCTTGACACATTCTCGGAGTGAACTGGGCCAGGTAAGGGTGGGGCTCTGTCTGGCTTCAGGGTGGGGCAAGTTAGAAACCCCAGGCTTGGACTGGCCTTAAGAATCACCTTGGGAGCTTACCAAGAATCCATGTTCTTGGGCCCTCGGACCCCCAGACACAGATTTAGTGGGCAGGGCCTGGGAGTCTGTATTTTCAACAGGTCCCCAGGTGAGGTGGCTGCGGTCACCCAGCTCCTGGACACCCCCCCCCCCCAACCCCTGTCACCTCTGTGTCTGGTTCCCTGCCAGGCTGGGCCCGGCATTGTGGCTGAGGTCTGGGTTAACAGCCGTGGGCTGAGCGGGCCTCACTCCTCAGGTATGCAATTAGCAGCCCCAAGAACAATACCCTCATTTTAATCATTACAGCTCGGAGCCGCCTGGCAATTTGCTGCTGCTTTTACTGCACTAACAAGCTCTGGCTTGGGAACAGGGGGTGGAGGGTTCTCCTTTCATCCCGGCATTCCCAAACACCTGCTCAGGGGGCTGTGGGAGAGCAGGAGAGATGCCTAGCACCGCCTAGGACAATCTGGGGAGTCTTCCTGGGGGTGGTGGCTGCTGGTTATCCAGTGGCAGGATCCAGAAAGGGGCTGGCATCTGGCCCGGTGCTGGTGATACATTGGTAGATAGACAGGTGGACTCCACCCAGGCCCTTGCGGGGCTCACAGGGCGCTCGGAGGGTAAATGTGGTAGCGGACAAGAGGGGCCCCAGCTCAGCTGGGGTGGGGCAGGGGGGCCAGAGCAGGCTTCCTGGGAAGAGATGACATCTTCATTGAGCCCTGAAGGGTAAGTCAAGGTGGGCCAGGTGAAGGGGGTGGGGGCAGCTTGGGCAGATGGGTTTTCTGGTCAGAAGGAACAGCGTGTGTAAGGCTCAGTGAGCCTCATCAGCAGTGCCAAGGGGTGGGACCCCAACTGAAGGGTGACCTGTGGTACATTAGGGTTTTCCAAAGGTGGCTGTGACACTACTTTCCATCTCTCTTGCTCTTTTTTCTTTTTTTTTTTTTTTCAAGTTTGTTTTTTGAGATAGAGAGAGCATGCACAGGGGAGGGGAAGAGAGAGAGGGAGAGAGAGCCCGATGTGCGGCTCGAACCCACGATCGTGACCCCAGCCGAAGGCATGAGTCAGAGCTTAACCGACTGAGCCACCAGGCGCCCCTCTCTGGCTCTTTTTCCAGCGTGACCTTGACATTCCTCCCATCCAACGCTGGGTCTAGGTCCCCTTTCCTTGAACCCGGGTGGAGCTTTGTGTCTGACACTCCGTGATCTCCAAGGCGAGGTCAGGAAAATATCTTTCCATCTTGCTCTCTTGGGACAGTCACTCTTTGAACCTGGCCGTCATGCTGTGAGGAAGCCCAAACCAGTCCGCGTGGAGAGACGATGCGTAGGTGTCCAGCCCCCAGCATTGCCAAGGTCCTGCTGACAGCCAGCATCAACAGCCAGACGCGTGAGCAAAGACTCCTCCAGACGGTTCCCAGCTCCACCCATCAAGTCTCCCCAGCCTTCAAGTTTTCCCAGCCGAGGCCCCAAACATCACGGAGAGGAATGAAGCCATTCCCAATGTGCCCAGTCTGTTCCTGGCCCAGAGGCTCTGAGCCTAATAAAGCGGTTGTGTTATGCCCCTAGGTTGCGGGTACTCTGTTCCTCGGCACTGGTAGCTGGCGCAGGTGGTGAAACGCCACAGGACTTTCACGGGGAGCACCCCAGTGGATGCTTTGGAAAGCTCACCCAGTGTGCAGGGTCGGGGGTGGGTTGGCAGGGCTGAGACTGGACCCGCCCCGGGTGACCCAACGCTCACACCTCCCCAGGCTGCCCTTTGCTTTGTCCCTCTGAGTGTCACAGCGTTCTTTCTCAGGTCCAGTCGACATCTGCTTCCCCGAAGGCTCCCTGTGTTTGATGTTGTTCTTCCTCCGGATTCCCGTGCAATCCGTCTCTTCCATTCTGTTCTTCAAGGATGTGCTGGCGGCAGGGACCCTCCAGCCTACTCTTGTACAATTAGCAGCTCTGGTTGTGTCACCTGCCCCTCACGTGGTTTTGAGCTGCAGACCTGGGTTCAAGTCCAGGCTCTGCTACGTCTAGCCGACTGGCTCGCCTGTCTGAGTTCTCTTGGAGAACAGGGACCACAATGGTGCCCAACTCCTATCACTGTGAGAGGGACATGGGAGAATGTTCGGAAGGCATTTGGCACGGGGTAAGGACTCCTTTGTACACGGAGACCCCGCGTTTCCACCTCACCTTGTCCGGGTTTCCCTGGACGTCACTGGGCAGTCCGCCCACCCGGATGGTGTGCTGTGTTGACTCAGGTGGCTTGGGCTTCCAGAGCTGGAGGGAACAATGGGGGGCTCCTGGGGCCTTTGTGGGGAGGGGGAGGGGAACGGGTTGGAGGGGGAGGGTCCTGCCTCCCCCACCCCCAGCCTCTCCACTTGGATCTGATTTTCATAAGACTTGGACAATTTTTGTTTTCTTTTAAACTAAAACAAGGTTTAAAATCACCTCACTGCTTCCCTAAGCATCGATTTCCCCTTTTGCGTTACAGGGGGGCGCCCCCTGCCGCGTGGTGGGGGGGGGGGGGGGGGGCAGGCGGCGGAGCATGTGATCCAAACTAGCCAATCAGTGTGTTCCATTGGCTCAAGGGCATGTGACCAAAGCAGGACCAATCAGAGTGAACCTTAGGGCTTGAGCCGGATTGATGGGGAGGGGCCCCCGGGGCCTCGTGAGGGGCTCAGTTCCGCCCAGGCTGGGATTAGATATGGGGAAAAGGTTGGCGTGGGGTGGTTTTCACAGCGGCTGTGTCCAGCCCCACCTGCTACGAGACTTTTGTCTTCTCCATTGTTCGGGCCTGATCTTTAGTTGAGCTTCGCCGCCGTGTAAGTGAAAGCATCTTCCTGCTAATGCGGTGTTCAGTCCCAGGCCTGGGATGCTCCCTTGACCGCTGGGCGCTTCCAGGCTCATGGCCCTTTGACCTCTGAGCCCCTCCTCCAGGTTGCTTCCATCTCCCCACTCGCAGGCGGGGACCCAGGCAGGCACCCGCGCCCGGCCCCTGGCTCAGCCCTTGGAACTGGTGGGGCTGACTTTCTCACGGAGACCACCCGCCTCCGCCCACCCACCACCCCCAGAGCCACAACCCCGGGCACTTCGGCCCCTGAACCATCCACCTGCAGAGGCCTCCGCACCCGAGCTATGAGGAAGATGCCCTCCCGGCCGAATTCCCCGCTCAGCCTCCGACCGGGGGCGGCACAAGGAAAGCTCAGAAGGGCTGCCTCCCCGCGGGTCATGACCCAGCTGTGCCCCAGGTGCTTGGAGGTCACCCAGGGGCCCTTCCCACAAACCCCTCTGCTCCGGTCGAGGGTGGCAGCAACGGTTTGCTACCTGCCTACTGCGTGCCAGGCGCGATGCCGGGGACTTGCGAGGCAGTCCTTTGCGTGATGCGTATTGTCTCCCCGGGAGGCCGGCAGTGTGGGCCTGGGGTTTAGCACGGGGATTCTGGAGCCAGGCTGCCCAGGTTCGAATCCTAGCAGTACCACATGCTAGCCGTGTGGCCTTGGGCAAGCTACCTAACCTCTCTGTGCCTCATCTCTCCTCCTATAAAATTGGGATGCTGCCTGATAGACTCTTGAATGAGGACTTAATACCCATAAAGGACTTAGAAGAACGCTGCCCGGCCCGTGGTCAGTGCCGTATAATGTTAGCCATCATCATGATACCTGTTTTGCAGAGGGCAAAACTGAGGCTCTCTGCCCCACAGCATACCGCTGAGTAAGCCACTTCTGTGTCCTTCCAGAATCTATGACCCATTTTATTGCCACGTGAGGTAACTCCCTCAATATGTCACCTGAATGGTTTTCTGCAGCTGGCACCAGCCGGGACCCTGGGGTTCAACCCAAGGGACGTGTATGAGGACTCTAGCCTGGCCTCTCATCCAGTCACATAATTTTAGGGGAGGCCTTTGAGATTATGGATGTCTGTGCTGTCCAGTATGGTAGCCATTAGCCATGTGGCCGTGGGGCCCTGGGGCTGTGGCTAGGTCAAGTTGAGATGTGCTCCAAGGGTGAAATGCATACTTGCAGTTGAAAGATGTAGAACAAAGAACGTAACATCTCCTTGCTACTTTTTCATACCGACTACATTTCGGAATGGTAATGTTTTGGACATGTTGGGCTAAGTAACATATATTATTTTTAATGTTTATTATTTTGAGAGAGAGAGAGGAAGCACGAACGGGGAAGGGCAGAGGGGGAGAGAGAGAGAGAGAGAGAGAATCCTAAGCGGGGACCCCCCTCAGCGTGGAGCCCCACATGGGGCTGAGTCCCACGACCGTGAGATCATGAGCTGAGCCGAAATCAAGATTCGGACACTGAACTGACGGAGCCACCCGGGCACCCCCAAATAACATATATTATGAAAATAAACTCTACCCGTTCCTTATACGGCTGCTAGAACATATATGACTCAGGTTATATTTCCATTGGACAGTGCTGATCTAGGCCACTATTCCATTTTACAGATGAGGCAAATGAGGCTCAGAGGTATGATTTGCTTTAGTTCCAGGGTTTCTATTGGCAGAGCTGGGCCTCCAAGTCCCCTTCCAGGGCTCTTCCTAGGGACCCCCATTGCTTCGGGAGGGGGTGGGGGGCTGCCCCGCGTGATAAGGAGACTGGCCGCGGGACGCTCTGTTCCATGCCACTGTGGCTCTGACTGTCCCTTGCCAGCCGCCCCTTCCCTACCCTCACACTTCCACGTTCACAGCCCAGACCACTATGTCAGAGAATCACCCTACCCAGTTGGCCAGGTGACCAGCCTAGTCTGCTGGAGGGAGGCACTGGCCGCCCTGTTCTCGACAGAAACCCCATCTCTGCTTTCAAAGACGTCCTGGGGTGGAGGCTCGATCACCCTTCTCACTTGGCTCATTCCAGACTCTTGCACCCTCTCATCAGTCTTCCTGGTGCCTAACCCACGCCTCTCATGCTGCCGTGTGGGCCTCTTCCCCTTAGGCTGGCTCCTGAGGCTTTTCTCAAGAACGGGTGGCGTTATGTAAGGACAGCGCGGAACGTCTGGATGGGTGAGTGCTGGTGACTCCCGGGTCCCCCTCCCTCCCTAAGCAGGGTGATCTCACCCTGCGGTCTCCTGAGCCCTCGCTTCTGGGTGCCGAAAGCCCATTGTCATCCCATCCGCGGAATCCACTTTCTAGTAACGTCACACAGACAACAGTGTAGGGCATTGGCCTTTGAGTATTTGATCATAGCTCACAGTAAAAAAATGTATTTGTCATCACGACCTTGCATACAACGCATATACACCTTGCTCGTGAAACAAACCTCCCCTTACCATGCGCGCTAGAATTTTGCTCCTTTCTACCTGCTTCTATTTTTTTATTTATTTATTTATTTATTTATTTATTTATTTATTTCTTATTCTATTTTTTGTTTGAAGTTTATTTTTGAGAGTGAGAGAGAGCAAGTGAGCAGGGGAAGGGCAGAGATTGAGGGAGAGAGAGAGAGAGAGAGAGAGAGATGGACAATCCTCAGCAGGCTCCATGCTGTCAGCACAGAGCCCGATGTGGTGCTTGAACCTACGAACCGTGAGATCGTGACCTGAGCTGAAATCAAGAGTCGGACATTTAACCGACTGAGCCACCCAGGCACCCCTGCTTCTGTTTTCTGAATGCTGCTCATAGTCTGCTGCATTGATTTCACACCCCTCTCACCAGTAAGAACCTGCAGATTGAAAAATGCTGGTCTACTCGGGCAAGAACTCAGGCTCTGGAGACAGAGTTGTCCGTGCCTGGTTTCTGGTTTGTGAAGGGAACATAATAATCCTTCATTTGGGGCTGTTGTATAAAGACTGGGAAGAAAGGAGGGAGGCACCTGGTATACAGTAGGCGCACAAGAAGCAGGTGACTGCTGTTATTGCTGCCTGGATGTGCCTGTTTGGGAGGGTGGGGAGAGTGGGCCATCGCCTCTGGGCTGTGATTTGGGAAGCCAAGGCTGGATGCCTAGGATGGATGTGTTCAAGTTTCACCATTAGATAGTCACTCTTTTGGACTGAGAATTGCCCTGCCTGAGTCCTTTCAGCAGGAGCAGCAGCTCGGGTGCCCACTACCAATGAATTCGTCAGACTCCTGCAGTCCTGGGGGGCACAGGGAATGAAAACTGGGGGGAACATTGTGCCTGGAATGTGGGGGTTAAGAAGCTAGTGAGAGACCTGGAAGGTTCTTTCTGGATATCCACACATAATGCCTGGCCAGCCAGCCCCAACTTCCTATGGAAGCAACACTCTGTGGGGTGCAGACCTGGCTTCCTCGCACACGAGCTCAGTGATTTTGTGGGGCGGAGGGTCCCTCGTGCTTCTGAGCCCCAGTTTTCTCCTCTGTAATCCCGTGCTTGACCTCTCTGCCTCACTGGGTGGGGGTGTCGAGCTTCAAAGGAAGGGTGCGTGTGAAGTACCCCACACCATTGCTGGCACATGGTGGGACCAAGAGATCTTATTTGCCCTTCCCAATGCATCTCCCCTCCCCATGTACTCCCTAAAAACCAGCTCTTGGGAAAAGATCTGCCCTGTTGAGACAGTGAGTTCCCCATTACTGGAAATATCACCCCCCCCCCCGCCAAAAACCCCGGAGAACCAACAGAGTTGTAGAAGAGGTTAACATGCTCCTGGTTTCAGGGCACCTGGGTGACTCAGTCGGTTAAGTGTCCGACCTTGGCTCAGGTCAGGATCTCGCGGTTCGTGAGTTCGAGTCCTGCGTCTGGCTCTGTGCTTATGGCTCGGAGCCTGGAGCCTGCTTCAGAGTCTGTGTCTCCCTCTCTGTTCCTCCCCTGCTTGCACTCTGTCTCTCTCTCTCAAAAATAAAATCATTAAAAAAAAAAAAAAGATTATCTTGGTTTCTGGAACAGGACAGGTGCTTTATATGTATCCCTGGAATAAATAAATAGCTGTGGTTCCTGCATTGGGAAGGAGGCAGTTCTAGAACCCTGCTGACACTGGGCTATGTGTCAGAAACCCTGGGGAATTGATAAAGGATGGATGCTTGGATCTCACCCTGGGGGATTTGGACTTCTTTGGCTTGTGGTGCAGACTGGGCATTGGCATTTGCCAAAGGGCTCCGGGTGGTCCCATGTGCAGCCACATTTGCGAACAGAACACCAGATTCCTTCTGATTCCAAGATCCTAAGGATGCGTTACAGAGTCATTTACACTTGGTGTAACTTTAAGTCAAAGTTACCTCGTACACTATGCGATATATAGAGTAAGCAGTTTAATAAATGGTGTAAGAAATGTTCTCAGATGTCGGAGGACAGCTGGATTTTCTTTAAAAAAAAATTTTTTTTTTTAAATTTTTTTTTTTCAACGTTTATTTTTTTATTTTTGGGACAGAGAGAGACAGAGCATGAACGGGGGAGGGGCAGAGAGAGAGAGGGAGACACAGAATTGGAAACAGGCTCCAGGCTCTGAGCCATCAGCCCAGAGCCTGACGCGGGGCTCGAACTCACGGATCGCGAGATCGTGACCTGGCTGAATTCGGACGCTTAACCGACTGCGCCACCCAGGCGCCCCAAAAAAAAAAAAAAAATTTTTTTTTTAACGTTTATTCATTTTTGAGAGACAGAAAGAGTCAGAGCGTGAGCGGGGGAGGGGCAGAGAGAAAGAGACACACACACAGAATCTGAAGCGGGCTCCAGGCTCCAAGCTGTCAGCACAAAGCCCGACACGGGGCTCGAACTCACGAACCACGAGATCACAACCTGAGCTGAAGTCGGACGCTTAACCAACTGAGCCACCCAGGCATCCCTGGATTTTCTTTCTAAGAAGCGGAAAGTGTTCAGATGAGTCAGCTAAGCATGAAGGTGAAGGTGAATGAATGGTCCATCGACATCCACGTAAGTGGTTCAAGAGTCCACTAGGCACACCCTGGATGCAGAACTTTCTGGGACCACAGAATTAAAACAGGAATCTCTAGTTTGATGAGAGAGGCCTAACCCCAGACTCAGGGGCTCCTGGTCTGATGGGGGAGGACCAACCCTTGTCCTCAGGAAGCTGCCAGTTTGGGACGACCATCTCAGCTCTCAGCTTCATCCAGTGTTTTCCAGTTTACAAAGTGTTTTTTTTATATCCACCACCCTCATTAAGTGAATGGTCTAATGAGGGGGACACATGGTCCCAGCTGCCAGGGAACCAGCTTGAGTAGGCCGTCCCTGCACCCTTGGGGAACTTTCTATAGAATTCTCCTCTCTAGTATTCTTGGGCGGATGGGAGAGACACAGTGACTGAGTGTCCTTGGAGGGGGAGGGGGCAGAAGCAGAGTCCCTGTTCTCGGGGAACCTCCTGGACACTGGGGGGTCGGCAGCTCCCTGTGCCTTTAGCTAGCCTGCGTATAGTTGTCTCTTTGGTTGGTTGTCTCGTGCAAACAAGAGCTCCTAAGGGACGGGGACTCTACTACTGGTTTTCTTTGGATTCCCAGGTTTGCCGACCGACTGATGGACCACCTGAGTGAATGAACGCATAGGGCAGTGGGGGGTTGCAGGCAGACCCTCAGGGAGGCAATGCTCCCTGCTCACTGACCCCAAAATGGATCGCGCACACCTGTGCAGGTGTGGACTGTCCCAGCAGCTTTGTAAAACTATGCCCAGAGGCCACAAGAGAAGGGCCACAGCTCTGCAAACAGGGACACTGAGCACTTCTCAGCATGAATCCTGTGGGGCCCGACAATGGGGGTTGTGTGTGTGGGGGGGTGGGACAGCTTCCTCCTTCATGGCTTTCTGGGGTGGGGGGGGTCCCTTTCCTCTCTCTTGTGCAGAAAACCACACGTAGAAAGAGCTGGAAGGAAATGCACCCAAATAAAACAGCAGGTGTCTTGGGAGTGGGGGATACAGGACCACCGCTCTGTAGTGTCCAAAATTCCGGAGCGTGGCCTTGATTACAAAGCAAACCTGCATAATTTCACATTCTTGTGCAATATCTGCTGGTTGTCCCCTGCCATTGTGGCTCTGCCTGTCCCCTCGGGGTTCGATTAATTTCTTGAGAGTCACTGGAACTTACTCCAGGCACTGCCTGCCAGCTTCCCTCGGCTGCCCCGGTGGGTCTGAGCTCTTCCGGAGGTGGTGGTGGTTGGGGGGGGGGGGGGTGTCTTCCCGGTTGCTGCCAGGAAGTGGATGAAAAGAGCCAAAAGGGTTACCCAATACAGGTCAGTATCTGATGGCTGCTCTCTACATCCATGCGGTCCTGGAGAAGGGGAGAGGGCAAAGTCACCTGCCCACAAAAGCTGTCACCCTTGCAAACTCTGTCACCACCTCCCAGATGGGTCTGGGCTTGTGTCTTCCCTGGGCCCCGAGATCTTCCTCTATTTCATCATCCGTTCATTCATGCATATATTCAACGTCTGACTGCACTTTGCTGTCTGGCCTTCCTCCCTACGTTCCCAGTTGCCTCTCCTGCCCGCTTAGACTGTTCTCCCCCAGGAAGCTTCAGGGCACATCTCCTCCTCAGCACCAGGTCCTACACAAAGCACAGAGGCCAAACATTAAATCAACGAGGTTCTAGCTTGAAAGAATGCATCCTCTGGTCAGGAAAAAAGACGGGTAAATGAATAACCAGGTGAAATATGTTAAGTGAAGGAATGGGGCGGGCGACGGCCATATCAGGGCAGACAGCCTGGAGGAGGCCATGCTTGGAGGAGTTGGCCGGGGAGGGAGAGGAGAAAGACAGTCTGGGTCAGGAGACGACAGGGCTGTGGGCTGGGTCCCTGGCTGCCAGCACCACGGGGGATCGTTCTCTCCCCTCCCCCTCCACCCTGCCCCTTACCTCCTCCCAGAGCCACTATACCAGGTCACCAGGTGGGGGCAAGGTGAGAAGGGGAATTCTGACCAGCCAACACGGTGAAAGGCTGCTGTGCCATGAAATTCAGAGCCAAAGTCGGCTGTGGGGATTATCTGGGAGCCTCAATTATCCTGGCTTTAGTTTATCTGTCTATCTCTTCCAGGCTTTGTTGCAGGGAGTTAATGTGATTATCTATGATACTGCTTTGGGCGGGACCCAGGTATCCCAGACAAATAAGCTCCCTTTTCCCTTCTTGGTCCCCCTTTCCTCCCTGCCAGGGATGTCCTCTGGCCACCAGGCCAAGGGGGCAGACCCAGCTCAACTGGGCATGAGGGACAAAGCCCTCAGCTCTCTGCAGAGGCTGCTGATAAAACCCCAGCATGAGGTGACCTGCCTCCCAGGACGGTTTGTTTGCTTTGAAAACAAGAAATAAATAGAAACTGACTCTTCCACGCTAGGGCTAGCTCCCAGAGGGCACTGAATATTCCATGCAGAATCCCGGTGCTAAACTCTGGGGAGGAGTCCGGAAAGGCCAGCTGATGTGACCCGAGTTAGCGAAAAGCAGACGGCCGTCTCAGTGTTGTCGGGAGGGGGCTGTGATGTGTGGCCAAGTCTTGGCTCCCGGTGACCACCTGCTTTGCAAAATCTAAGGTTCAGCTTGCTTTCGGCTCACCACTGGGACGATTTGGCAAGAGAACGCAGGAGTCCTGATTTAAGGGCTAGGTGGGGGCATCCCGTCCTGCACAGGTCCTTGGAAAAGTGAGCTGTTAGGAGGCCCCGACCCCAGGCCCTCCACCATGCCTGGCTGGGGCCCATCAAGTTCACAGGCCAGTGCCGAGTGGAGACCCTGACTGCGGGGGGTTATCTGCACCAGGTGGGGTCCTACCAGAGACATCTGAAGACATGGCCGGCTGCGTAATTAGCCGGGCCGAGTGCAAAATGAAAATGTGGGCCCCATGCTGAGAAGTTATTAAGAATTTAGGATGGGGGACACAGAATGCTATACCAAGCAGGGGCCCTTTTGAGCACAGGGTCCTGTGCAGGGTCCCCACCCGTGAGGCCGGGAGCTCCGCCCCTGGGACTGCTGTTAACAAACCAGGGGGCTTGAAATGCCAGAAATGTGTTGCCTCACCATCCTGGAGCCTAGAAGCGTCCGCAGGGCGGGCTCCTTCTGAGCGCCCTGAGGGACAGTCTACTCCAGACCTCTCTCCCAGCCACTGTGGTGTGTGACGGCCTGCGTCCTTTGCCCGTAGAAGCCTCCCCCCAGTCTCTGCCTGCACATCGCCGTCTGCTCCCCGAGGCCCTTGCGTCGTCTTTCCTCTGAGCACGTCTGCCTCTGCGTCCACATTTCCTCCAGTCATGTCCTAACGAGCCTGTTTTACTTGATCACCTCCAAAAAGACCCTATATCCAGAGAAGGTCATATTCTGAGATACGGGAGGTGAGGACTTCAGCATGCTTTGGGGGGGAGGGGGGACACCATTCAACCCATAAAGCCCTGCTGAAAGGCCCTCTTTGGTTCACTTCAGCTGGTGGACCTTAAGAGATGCTTGTCTGTGCCTTCCTGTCCCCATGCAACCCTCCAAAGGAGGCAGAGTGGCTCCCAGGACGGGGTGGCTGGCAGGCCCCTGCCCTGTCTTAGAGGGCCAGAGTTCCCACTGTGGCTTCGTTGGGGACACAGAGCCTGACTACCTCTGGCTATGTCATAACCCGCCATCACCCGATGGCTGGCCACTCTGCTGCTGAGCCACCTGCCCGCCTCCGTATCCTCACTGTGGGTCCTGGGAGAGGCTCTGGGGAACAGCCACGGCCTGGGAACGGTAACTGATGCTGTCCCTTATCCCAAAGGGTCATGCCGTGGGGCTGTGTGGTGCAGCTGAAAGAGGGCCTGTGTCTCCTGTGCTGCCGCTCACCGGCGACTAACCTTGAGCTATCCCCTCCCCCACCCCTTCCACCTGCAAAGTCCGGTCACCAGGGCCTGCCTCGTGCTTCTGCTGTTTCAGAACAGCCAGCAGAGCCCAGGACGCTGCAGGGGCTCAGTAAGAGGCAGCAATTTGAACTCCATTTTCAGCTGTCTTGGTGGGAAAGCCAAAATTTGCCTCGGAGGTGTGGACGTCTCCCAAACGCCTTCCCCTGGGGGCCGGGAGGGGGGCAGATGCTTGGGGAATGACGGGCTGGGGGGCGAGGGCTGAGCCCGGAGGGCAGGGTGCTGTCCTTGGCACAGGAGGCTCGGGCTGGGTTCGGGGCCGTCCACCTGGCACGCACCTGGGGCCCTTGTTTTTTGGCTCGAACCCGGGGTGGTGTCATCCTCTCTTTAACAAGCGATCGTTAATTACCTCCGAGGAAGCGCGCCAGCTATGGGGTTTGGGCCTTTTCCCTCCTATTTCTTTTCTTTTTCTTTTAATGAGTGTAATATGCTCAGTAGGGACTTGCGGGAGGGCAACTGTTCCCTTTTTAGGGCAAGGCGTCTCCCCTTCCCTGACTCATCACCTTGCTTTCTGGCCCCTGAGCCCGCACCTTGCCTGTTAAAGCTGTCCCAGGCGTCGCCCCTCCCTAGGAGGGCGGCCCCCACCTTCGTGTTTGCGAGGCCGAGTCAGCAATGAGGTCACCCCTTGGCTTGGTTCTCAGACAAGCACCTTCTTGCCTGGCCTGCCCAGTTCCCGCCGGCACCCCGGCTCCACCCCGGTTGTCGCGTGGGCCCGGACCCGGGGCAGGTGGTCAGCCGAGGTGTTGGCCGATGCTGGCTCCGGGCTGGGCTCCGATGTGGGCACCGGGGTGTGAGGATGAGGAAGGCCCGGTCCCTCCTGGGCCAGGGGAAATGCGCACCCCGAGATTGCCACGCGCCGGGCTGTGTGCGCGTGGCCGAGTGGATGCGCTGAGGGGGCAGCACTCGACTGCCCTGGAGGTCAGGGAAGGTGATGCTGGACGCGAGTCTTGAAGGTTGTACCAGAAGCTGCCAGAAAGGGGAGGGAGAATATTAACCAGAGGAACAGCATCAGCAGGGGGAAAGCATGTACAAAGGCCTAGAGATGGGTTTAGGGGAGATGGGCAGTTTTCATGGTGAGCTCAGGAGGAGTTGAGGCCACGGGGGGACATGACCAGGATCAGTTTTTAGGGCAGTGATGCTCATGGCAGATGGGGTGGGTGGACGGCAGGTGGAGGCAGGTGGCAGGAAGCCTAGCCGGAAGCTGTCGGGATCGTCCAGGGGAGATAGAGAGAGGTCCTGGGCCAGGGGGGCACAGGTGCAGAAGGGGCGATGGGCCCCTGGTCCCTGGGAACAGCCCGTGCTTTTTCTGGCTGGCAATGGCCTTCCATTGTTTCTGGCCTCAGTGCCATCGTCCATGATGTCCCCCATAAGTCGGCTGTGGCAACGTGCCGGCCCATACGTACATCGCACGACCCAGTGTTGAGGCCCACCTTCTCGTCTGGGTCTCCCTCCGGCGCCCCTGAGGATGGAGGGGAGTGGGAGGCACCCATGAGAGACACGAGGTGCAGGCCAACAGAGGCCAAGGAGTGTCCTAAGCTCTTCTGCTTCCCAGAGGGATCCCGGTTTCACTGTGCCACCGGGGAGAGCACCCGCTTCTGAGTCAGACCACACAGGTTCCGTCCCTGACGGTGTGACCTTGGGCAGGTAACTTGACTGCTCTGTGCTTTGAAGTCCCTCACCTGCAAAGCAGGCTGGTCGCTGGGCCTGTGTGAGAGTTGAACGCAATGGCATGAAGCCTGGATACAGTTACGTGTGACTATATATTATAATTACGAATAAAACCTCCCGTCTCCCCTTGCCTGCCTCCAATTATCTGAGTACCTTAGGGTGTGTGCAAGACTCGCATCTCCCGACCACCAAGACCATGACCGCCAGGGCACCTAACACCCACCTGGACGGTGAGGAGGACCCGCGTCTCCAGGAGTTTCTAAAAGCCCCAGTGCGGGACAGATGTCTGGTGCCAGGCTGAGCCAGCGCTCTCTGGCCCGAAAGACCGTCGAGTTGCTTTATGCCCGAGGGATGCTCTGTCGCCTCCCATCAAGCAGGCTCCCTGTTCATTCTGACGGCATCTGTTCCCGACCGGGCCTCGGGATCAAAGCAGGTGCCCCTCTGTGCTGCATCTTTGTTCCGTCAGCCACCCACTGTGCCCAGCTCTTGCAGGAAAGACGCGGGTGCAAAGAAATATGTGATAAAACCATCAGCCAAAAGCATTGCTTTGTGTTTGCTGCGGAAGGGGTGCCCTGTCCCCAGGTTGCTAAGATTCATCCCTTTGTTTGTCTTTTTTCTGTCTCTTAATAAGGTGAACGAGGACTTGTAGGCAGTAAGTCGTCTGCCCTCAGTAAATATGCCAAAGAAATCGTTTGGCTCATACAATGCAGAGCCACACAGCCATGAAAAGAGTGTCCTAGATCCGTATTCAACGGCATGGAGCTAGGTGCGCATGATTTTGTTAAAAGAAAAGATCCAGTTACTAAATGGTATGTAGAATACAATCCTATTTTGTCAAATACACGTAATATACATGCCCAGGAAGAGTCCAGAGTGAAACATGCCAAAATGTGGGGAGCATTTATTTTTGGATGAAGGTTTATGGGCGTTTTTTTTTTTTTTTTTTTCTTTCTCTTATCTGCATCTCGCTGGGCTGTATAGAATGGGGTTTGGCAAACTGTGGCCTGTGGGGCAATTGCAGTCTCCGCCCATGAGCTGAGAGTGGTTTTTACATTTTTAAGGGGTGGTAAAAACAAAAAACAGAAGAGTGTAGTATAGAGAACATATGTGGTCCACAAAACCGAAGTTATTTAGGCTCTTTTACAGAAGAAATTTGCCGGCCCGTGGTCTAGGAGAAAAAAATGACAAAACGAAAAGCCATGAGCATGTATCATTGTTAGAATAGTAAAGACACCAAAGTGTTTCTTTTCTGAAATTTAGGAAATTAGTAAATTAGTAAAATCTAGTAAGATGGTGCATTTCCCCTTACCAAATAGAGGCATTCAGAATCCGTTTCTTTTCAATAATACACCTAGGCGTTGGACATAGACTCACCTTCCCCTTCCCTTCCTCCCTTCTCCTCTCCCCCTTCCATTTCCAAACGTGTCCTGAGCACCTTCTTCGTGCCAGCGGCTCACAATCTGATGGGAAGACAATCCCTGGGGCAAGTCACCGTGACTCTTGGGCCTGAGTGCCTCGGTGCGTCTGTGGGTCCCTCATGGTGACACTTCATGGGGTGGGAGGACCGGCTTTGCCTGGGATGGGGAGGGGTGTTCCAAGGAGTCCTTGGTTTCGGGTTTGCCACAACCACGCAGGAACCAGGTTGGGCCCTCTGCAAGGTGATTCGACATGCCAACCGCCTGGGCCAGAGTGCCCCACATCAGTTTGGTGACTAAAGGGGCTCGTTTGAGGATTTTAACAGTCAAACATCAACACATGGAAAACAGGAGCAGATGGTGAGGGGACCTGCGTGGCCAAAGACCAAATGAAATGGGGCCGGGAAAGGCATTTGCGGGGAGCAGAAGGTTGTGAGGTGGGAGTTTGTGGGGGCTAAGCCTGGAAATCAGGGCAGCCAAATGCCAGGCTGAGGAGCTGGGTTTCGTCCTGGGGTGCGACAGGGAGCTCCGAGGGGTAGGCTCACTTGGGCTGGGTGGTACAGGGCAGGGTAGGAGGCAGGGAGGCTGGGAGGCTGTGGCCCAGCCAGCTTTTGGTAGCCGGGTCCTGCAGGCCCACTCCACCCTCCCGCCCTCTCTCCCATTAACTCGGTCAAACCAGTAGAGGGAATTGGGAAATGGCTGTGTGGGGCAGGGGTGGGTAAGCCGAGGACACCCCTTCCTTCCTCTTAGTCACTGGATCTTACTTTCAGTACATTTTTCAAGCCTTAGTCACGCCTGAGATGATCGTGCCCTTCCTTAGCACCCAGGAGAACTGAGGCAGGGAGCCATGTGGGCAGGGAGGCTCTGACCTCAGGCTGCGAACCTACTGCCCTCTCTCCTGGGTGCTGGGATTCAAGGAATGAGCCCAATAAATAGGCCAGGCCCAGCCATGCCTTTACGCTACCAGGATTTCTGAACACCTCTTAGCTCTTGGTACAGGACTAGAGGTGGTGCTGGAGCTCAGACCGTGGTTCGAATCCCAGCTCTGCCTCTGTGGGACTTTCGGCAAGTCACTTCACCTCTCTGGACCTCAGTTTCCTTAGCCTAAAACAGGGACAATGAAATAACCTCCCAGGGGGCGCCTGGGTGGCTCATTTGGTTAAGCGCCTGACTCTTGATTTCCGCTCAGGCCATGATATCGGGGTCCTGAGATCGAGCCCCGCATACAGCTCTGCGCTGAGCATAGAGCCTGCTCCGGATTCTCTCTCTCCCCCTCTCTTGTCTCTAAAAAATAAATAAATAAAATTAATTAATAAAAACAAAAAAAGAGGGGCGTCTGTCGAACTCTTGATTTTGGCTCAGGTTGTGATCTCTAGGTTTGTGGGTTTGAGCCCCGTGTTGGGCTCCGTGCTGATGTTGCAAAGCCTGCTTGGGATTCTCTCTCTCTGTCTCCCTCTCTGCCCCTCCCCTGCTCGTGCTCATGCTCTCTCTCTCAAAGATAATTTTTTTTTAAAGAAGAAAGAACCTCCCACATAAGGACTGACTGCTATAATGCCCATAAAGTATGCAGCAGGCTTGCAATAAACATTCCTTCCGTCCTTTGCAGACGTATAAGGAAACCAGGGAAGCACAGGCCCTGCCCTCAAGGGGTTGCCAGTGGAACTGGGGCAGAGCAACGCCCTTGGGACAATTAGCTACTCGAATGGAGCTGAATAACACCACAAGACTCTGGAAACTGTAATTTACACCCCAGACTTCGGTGACTCCTTTAGGTCATTGCTAACTACGCTCCGGTCACACAGGACTTCGGGACAGCTGCTTGGACACGCCAAGTCTCACTGCAGGGGCCTTGGACAGGTGATTCTCTCCACCTGCTACACTCTCCTCTTTGCCACCTTCCCTGCCTCCACCCCACTGGGGTCACCAGAACTGCCCTCAGAGTTTAGGTGGAGAGGCCCAATCCAGTCTTTGCAACGCCCCAGGGAGACCCTAATTATTCCAAAGGATTATCAGGAAAGTCTCCAGGCAAGATTAACTTTAATTCACTTTAGTTAAAAAAAATTTTTTTTAATGTTTATTTATTTTTGAGAGAGAGAGAGGCAGAGTGCAAGAAGGGGAGGAGCAGAGAGAGGGGGGTGACACAGAATCTGAAGCAGGCTCCAGGCTCTGAGCTGTCAGCACAGAGCCCGACATGGGGCTCAAACTCACAGACCGTGAGATCATGCCCTGAGCCGAAGTCAGACGCTTAACCGACTGAACCACCCAGGTGCCCCATGATCAATTTTAATTCACTTTAAGTAAAAGAGAAATGACAGCCCTCTGGTGCTTTGGTGGGTGGGAAGGGGAGCCAACAGACCTATGTCCCCACTGTTCCCACCGTCCCCACCGTCCCCACCGTCTGGGCTCCAAGGAGGCACGTCCCCACCCAGAAGCGGTTGACAGCTCCCTCCCTGCTGTGCCCACAGCACTGGGAACTCTGGTGAAGCTTCATTGCATTGCTTCGCAGTGACTGGGTCACATGCCTTTCTGCCCCACTGGACTGGGCACCGTCTCCATGACCCTCATCTTCCCAGCCACCCTACCCAGAAGGTTACCGGCGGCATGTGGCACACGGTGTCCAGCCAGATGTGGATATGGTGAGAGCACTGCTCCCGGCCCCCATGTTCTTTGACAGCTCCACTGAGGTGTAATTCACACTCCATAAGCCTCACTCGTTTTATACACGTGGTTCGGCAAATTTGGGTAAACGTGCATGGTTGTGTGTCCACGACTACGGTATGCATCCAGCACCCTCAACTTCCCCCGTACCTTTTTGCAGATCAACACTGCAAATACTGATAAACACCGATGTGATTTCTGTCACTGTGGTTTTGCTTTTCCTAGAATTTCACATAAATGAAACCAGACAGTATGTGATCTTTGATGCCTGGCTTTCTTTGCTTAGTATAATGTTTTGGAGTTTCCCCCGCTTTGTAGCTTGTATTCATAGTTTGTTCCTCTTCGTTGCTGAGTAGTATTCCATCGTAGGGATGCATCGCATTTTGTTCAACATTCTCCTGTTAAAGGACATTCAGGTTGGATCAATTTGTTTTGGATATTATGACTAATATGGCTGTGATCATTAGCATACAGATCTTTTCGAGGATATAGATGTTCTTAATTCGCTTAGGTAGATATTTAGGACTAGAATTACTAGATCATAAGGTAAAGTGCTTTTAAAGAAACCTGTCAAGGGGCGTCTGGCTGGCTCAGTTGGAGGGGTGTGTGACTCTTGATCTCAGGGTTACGAGTTCGAGCCCCACGTTGGGTATGGAGATACTCAAAACCTAAAAAAAAAAAAAAAAGAAAGAAAGAAAAAATATATAAAAAAGAAGCCCATCAAGCTGGTTTTCAAAGTGGCTGTACCAATGGGCATTCTCACCAGAAATGCACAGGGTATCAGTTTCTTTACTTCCTCACCCACACTCGGTATAGTCAGGTGTAGTGTTTGGTTTTTCGTTTTAGCCATTCTGGTGGGTGCACAGTGGTACAATGTTGAATGGAAATGGTGAAGCAGACATCCTTGTCCTGTTCCTGATTTTAGGTGGCAAGCATTCAGCCTCTCACCATTAAATCTGATATGGGCTGGGGGGTTTTGCCAGATGCTCTATTAGGTTGAGGAAGCCCCCTTCTGTTCCTAGTTGGCTGAGAGATTTTATTGAGAATAAATGTCACACTTTGTCAAATGCTTTTCCTACATCTGTTGAGATGATTGCTTGCTTTTTATCCTTTATTGGATAACATGGTGTAATACATGAATTGATTATGGGGTGTTATGTTAACCTTGCATTGATGGGATGAACTTCACTTGGGTCTGATGTATTATTATCCTTTGTATATATTGCTGCATTTGATTTGTTGATACTTGTCAAAGGTTTTTGTATCCATATTCATGGGGAGATATTGATGTGGTTTTTTCTTCTTGTGATTTCTTTGTCTGCCTTTGCTATTAGGATAATAGTATCGTCATTACATGAATTGGGAAATGTTTCTTCCTGTATTTTCTGTTTCTGTAGAATTGATAGTATTTCCTCCTGAATATTGGGTGGGATTCACCAGTGAAGGCATCTGGACCTGGTCTTTCCTTTGGGGGAAGACTTTAAACTACTAATTCAGTTTCATTGGTTGGTATTGATATTGGCAATTTCAAACTCCTTTCTCTTTCTTTTTTTTTTCAACGTTTTTTTATTTATTTTTGGGACAGAGAGAGACAGAGCATGAACAGGGGAGGGGCAGAGAGAGAGGGAGACACAGAATCGGAAACAGGCTCCAGGCTCCGAGCCATCAGCCCAGAGCCCGACGCGGGGCTCGAACTCACGGACCGTGAGATCGTGACCTGGCTGAAGTCGGACGCTTAACCGACTGCGCCACCCAGGCGCCCCAACTCTTTCATGTTGATCAGTCTAGCTAAAGGTTTATCTGTTTTACTGGTTTTTTTTTTTTTTTGTTTTTACTGTGAATGAACTTTTAGTTTCATTGTTTTTCTTATGTCTTTCTCTTGTATTTTCTCTGCTTGTCTCTTTGTTCCCTCCTATCTTGTACTTCTTGTCTTAAAGCCTGTTTTGTCTGTTATTGATATGGTCAGTCCAGCCCTCTCATGCTTCTGTTTGCATGGGACATCCTTTCCCATCATTTTACTTTCTTGTGCACAGCATATAGTTGGATCTTGCTTTTTAATCCAGTCTAAAGAATCTCTGCCTTTTATCTGGCAGGTTTAGCCCATTCATAATTAATGTATTACTGACCTGGCTAGAGTTGGTCTGCAATTTTGCTGTTTGTTTTCTACTTGTCTCATCTCTTAGTTGTTTCTCCTATACTTCCTTCATTTGTGTTAAAGAATTCTTTTTTAACATATGATTTTAGTTCTCTCTTTCTTTTTTTGATGGTTTGTGGGGTTTTGGTGATTTTGGGCATTGCAATATGCATCGTTATCACAATCTAATTCAAATTAATAATGACTAACTTCCACCAACCTCGCACTAGCATATTTGCATCCATCTTCCATTGAGCTACTGTTTTCATATATTACCTGTATATTTGTTATAAACCCAATGTGATATTTTTTGCCTTAAACAGCCATGTATCATTTAGTGAAATTAAGAAAACAAAAGAAAAAAACATGCCACATAATCACCAATTTCAGTGGTCTTCATTCAAACCTGTGGATCTTGATCAGGTTTTGATCAAGGTTTTAAACTTTTGTTTAAAGTTTTTACTCAGTTTTCCTTTATTTTTTATTGTAATGCAGATCTGCCAGAAACACACTTGCCCAGTCTTTATTTAGCCAGAAGTGTCTTTACCTCACTCTAAGTTTGAAGGGTAGTTTTGCCATATAGAAAATTCTTTGTTGACAATTTTTTTTCCCTTCGTCACTTTGAATATGCTATTGCAATGTCTTCTGGTGTCTATTATTTCTGGCGAGAACCCAGTTACTTTTCGTATTATGAATCCTTTATATGTGATGCATCATTTTTGTCTTGCTGCTTTCAAGATTTTGTCTTTGTCTTTCAGTGATTGGACTACGATGTGTTTAGGTTGGGCTCTCTTGGTGTTTAGCTTTCTTGTTGAGTTTCGTGGATCTGTTAGTCAATGTTTTTCACTAAATTTGGGAAGGTTTTGGCCATTATATGCCAAATGTCTCTCTGCCCACTTCTGTCGTCTGTCTCCTTCTTGGGCTGTAATGAAACATATGTTGGGATGGGTGACACCAACTTGCAGATTTCTGAGATTCTGTTGATTTTTCCTCCATCTTTTGTCTCTGTGGCTTTCCATCTGGATAATTTCTACTGATTTATCTTCAAGTTCATTCTTTCTTCTATTATCTCGCATCTACTATTAGGCAATTAAGTTACCTGGACTCTAACTGCAAACAATCTCTCCCATAGTGTGGAGCTGCTAATGTTTCTGCTAAAATGATATATATTTTTTTATTTTTTCTATTTTCAATTGGCTCCCTTGGGTTCTCTCCCGTGTTTGAATAGTTCAAGGTCAGCCATGGATTGAACAAAGGTTATGCTCTGACATCTCAAGCCAATGAGGATTTAAACCCTTTGCCATCTGAGCTCTGGGTGAGTTGAGGAGCTCATTCAAAGGTTCTAGTTTCAGGTAAGCTAAGAAGAAGAGGGAGAAAGTGTTCAAGTGTCCTCAGGCTTTCAATTTCCTCTGAGTTCTTTGGGTTCTTCACACTTATGCTTAGTTTAGCATTCAGCCCAAGACGTGTGAAGAATTTGTTGTCTTTGCCCTCCTATGGTGTATTAGTCAGGCTTCTCCAGAGAAATAGAACAACAGGATATATAGATATGGATAAATAAGGGAGGACTTATTATGAGACTTGGCTCACCAAATTATGGAGGCTAAAAAGCCCACCATCTGCCATCTGCAAGTTGGAGAACAGGAAAGCCAGTGGTGCAATTCAGTCCACATCTGAAGGCCTGAGAACCAGGGGAGCTGATGGTATAAGTCTGAGTCCAAAGGCCTGAGAATCAGGGGGCTGATGGTGTAAGTTCTGGTCTGAGTCTGAAGGGCCAAGAACCAGGAACGCCAATGTCTGAGAGCAGGGGAAGACGGATGTCCCAGTTCAGGCGAAAAGAGCAAATTCTTCCTTCCTCTGCCTTGTTGTACTCAGACTCTCAGTAGATTGGATGATGTGAGGACAACACTCTTCTGTACTCAGTCTAACTATTGAAACACTAATCTCTTCTGGAAACACCCTTGCAGACACACCCAGAAATAATGTTTTACTAGCTATCTGGACATCCCTTAGTCTGGTCAAGTTGACGCATAAATTAGCTATCACAAATGGCTCTTTCACTTTCAAAATCTCTCTGTTACATTCGCAGCCCTCCAACCATGTCTACCACCGTTGGCCAAGGAAGCTGTGAGTTCTTGCTGCCCTTTGCTGGGAGAAACCCAAACACCCCCAAGGCAGAAAGGTCAGAGTAGCAGTTTTTCTTGAGTAAAGACTACTCAAGTTGTTACCTGCCTTGGGTCATTTCCAGTGCTTTGTTAGCAAAATAATTTGGTCCAGTTTTATACTTGTTTGTTTTCTATGGAGAAGAACTGTTTAAGACCTTGTACTGACATTACTAGAAATCTTGCTGTTTGCATTTTTTTTCAGGTTTTGTTTTATTATACAGCTAAACCAAGCTCATCACGAATATTTAGACAATTCACAAGATAACTGTCTCAAATCACTCCTAATCTATTACCAGGAGAGAATTGCTCTTAACATCGTAGAATATTCTTTCATGTATATTTAAGCATGTACATTAACGGTTTTTAAATGGGATAATTTGATGTATACTTTATTATTGTGGTAAAATACACATAAATTTTATCATTTTAACCATTTTAAGTAAACAGTTCTGTGGCATTAAATACACTCACATTGCTGTGCATCCATCACCAGAACTTTTTCATCAGAGCTTTTTCTTCTACCCCAACTGAAACTATGTACCCATTAAACAACACTTTTCTCTCTCCCATCCCCTGGCACCCACCACTCTACTTTCTGTCTCTATGAATTTGACTCCTCTGGGGACCTCATGTAAGTGGAATCACACAGGACTTGTCTTTTCGTGACTGGTGTGTTTCACTTAGCACAATGAGCCCGAGCTTCATTCGTATTGTAGCAGGTGCTGGAACTTCCTTCATATTTAGGTCTGAATAATATTCCATCATACGTATAAACCACATTTTGTGTATCCATCTTGGATTGTTTCACACTGAGGTTATTTCCACCTTTTCGCTATTGTGAATAATGCTGCTATGAACATAGGCCTACATACACCTGTTTCAATTCTTTTGGGTATATATCCCAAAGTAGAATTTCTGGATCACATGGTGATTCTGTGTAATTTTTTTTTTTTTTTTTTTTTTTTTTTTTTTTTTTTGGGAATCACCACACTGTTTTCCACAGCAGCTGCACCAGCAATGCATTAGGGTTCCCATTTCACCACATCCCCACTGACACTTGCTCTGTTTTGGTTTTTGATGATACCAATCCAAAATGGTCATGCAGTGGTATCTAATCTGGTTTTGAGTGCATTTCCTAAGTGATTAGTGATGTTGAGCATCTTTTCATGAGCTTGTTTTCCATCTGTGTATCTTCTTTGGAGAAATGTCTGCTCATTTTGCCCATTTTATTTTATTTATTCACTTTTTTAAAGCTTATTTATTTTTGAAAGAGCACAAGTGGGGGAGGGGCAGCGAGAAGGGGACAGAAGATCCGAAGCGGGCTTTGCACTGTCAGCACAGAGCCCGATGTGGGGCTGGAACCGTAACCCTAACCCTAACCCTAACCCTGGATCTCACCGTGAGATTACGACCTGAGCTGAAGTCGGATGATCAACCGACTGAGCCACCCAGATGCCCCTTGTTTTGCCCACTTTAAAACCAGGTGGTTTATTTTTGTGTTGTTGAGGAAGAGGAGTTCTTTGTATATTCTGGATATTAATCCCTTATCAGCTATATAATTTTCAAATATTTTCTCCCATTGCACATACTGACCTTTCATTCTGTCGATCGTGTCTTTTCATGCACAAAGTTTTTAATTTTGCCAAAGGGCAACTTACCTGTTCTTTTGTTGTTGTGGTTGCTTGTGCCTTTGGTGTCACATCCAAGAAATCATTCCCAAATCCAATGTCATGAAGGTTTTCCCCTATGTTTTCTTCTAAGAGTCTTATCATTTTGGTTCTTCCATTGAAGTCTTTGATCCATTTTCCAGTTAATTTTTGTATATAGTGTTTAATAAGGGTCCAACTTTATTATTATCACTTTTTGCATGTTGGTTGTCCAGTTTTCCCAATACCATTTGCTGAAAAGATTGTGCTTTCCCTGTCTTGGCACTTTTGCTGAAAGTGCCAACGCGGGGCTCGAACTCATGGACTGACGCGGGGCTCGACGCGGGGCTCGAACTCACGGACCGTGAGATCATGACCTGAGCTGAAGTCGGCCGCTTAACCAACTGAGCCACCCAGGTGCCCCTAAACTATCTTTTTATCATGGGGTGCCTGGATGGCTCAGTCGTTTAAGTGCCCGACTTCAGCTCAGGTCAAGATTTTGCGGTCCGTGAGTTCGAGCCCCACGTCGGGCTCTGTGTTGACAGCTCGGAGCCTGGAGCCTGCTTCGGATTCTGTGTCTCCCTCTCTATCTCTGCCCCTCCTCCACTCACGCTCTGTCTCTGAAAAATGAATAAATGTTAAAAAAACTATCTTTTTTCATAAAATATTATGAATATGTGCACAGTATACCATGCAATCTTTTATGTTCATAATTTACTTCAATGATTTCATTTGTCGTGGTTGCATAGTCCTCCACGGTATGGATATGTTATAATGTATTTAATCGTACCCTATTGTTCAGTATTTTGGTTATTTCCCATTTTTGAGATGATGAAGAATGTATGATGACTATCCTTGTAGCATTATCTGTTTACATGTAGCCTTTTTCTGGGGGTGGAGAGTCATCACTGAGTTTTAGTTACAGAGAGAACCTTGGTGTGAGAAGGAGCTTTAAAAACTGTGTTGTTGTCTCTCCTCCATTTGACAAATGGAAAACCAAAGGCTCCCACAGTGCGAGTGTTTGTGAATGGTCACGTGCCGAGCTACAACTGGGTTTGTATCCTCGCTCCACCGCTGATGAGCTAGATGAGTTTAGGTAATTGCCTTAACCTCCCTTCATGGGGAAAATGACAGTAATGGTGCTCAATTTGTAGGGCAAACGGGGAAGCTCTGAACCCAGCACAAAACAGACATTCAGTAAACACATCTCCTTTTCCGTCTCGGCAAGCCTAGAACTAGAACCCGGGGTCCTTCTTGACCTGGTCTCTTATTTCTGCAATCAGAGGCCTCAGATGCTTTCTGACTCCGTGGTCTCACTTGAAGAGAAGGGAAACACCCTTTCTCCTTTTTCAGCTAACCAAAGCCCTTACTACTTTAATCAAGTAATTAGTAGTTATACTAATTACATAACGTATCTTATGTATTATACTCTATTTATATTGATGTATAATCTGTGTAACATAAAATGATAGTTTATATTATCTGCCAGGCACTGCTCAAATGCTTTAAGAGTGTGCATTCGTTTAATGCCTCGGAGCTGAGAAAGTGAAATTAGCTGGGACCGAGAAAGGACAGATCTCTGGCCATTTGTCCGTCTGAAATGGCAGATGTGGAGAAGGCCAGCTGCTGAGAAGCGGGAAACAATATTCTCCTGCTGCAGGACGCTCTGCGGCTGTAAGATGTCGTAACAGCTCACGGCTTTCGGTGACTCGTTGAGAAAATGCTAAGATCATAGACTCCCTGAAACTTGGCTGCTTGAAATTTTACCAGCAGGAATTTGGGGAGGGGGGTTGGGGGAGACTGGAAAATAAGAATGAAACATCCCACCTTTGCCCCAAAGTGTGAGTCACTTTGACATGGAAAACATCCCTCTTTGCAACCCAAGCGCAGGGCTTCAGATAAGGGATTTCTGAACACCCCACATTGGTCTTAACCTTGTCGTTTCCAGGGAGACAGGACTTTGGGTCCACTTTCAGTCCAGACTTGACGTGGATCCCTCTCAACACGGTCCTGCTTTGCTTTGAGGCAAAAAACACTGCTTCCTTTGAATTGCACACCTCTTCCAAGTTCTAGAGTAACTGTCTTTTCTTTTGTTTGGTTCCTTCAGTGTGGGTTCTCCCTCATTGCATGGGGTTGATAAATCGGGCTTTGTTAGACTAGGGCTTGTTCTTGGCCTTGATGGGGATGGGATGCAACTTCTGAGCCTCAATTCCAAGGCTGTCCTCGAGAAACACGGGATGCATGCCCAGGGCTTCTCCAACTTGAGGACATGTCGGAATCACCCAGAGAGCTTGGTAGAGCACAGATTGGTGGCCCGCACCTCCCAGAGTTTCTGGTTCAGTGGGTCTGATTCAGTAGGTTGGATTTCTAGCAAATTCCTAGGTGAGGCTGATAACTGTTGATTCCGAGGGACCACAGTTTGGAAACACTGACCTAACCAACCCACATCATCTTCACATAATACAGTGAGGAATAAGTGGTAAGTTCGTGAAGAACTTGGCTCAGGATTTGGCACAGAGTAAGCACACAATAAATGTAAGCTATTACCGCTCTTTTGAAATGAACCACTCAGACTCCAATGATCCACACAGCCATCTGCTCTTCTAGTCCACTGACAAGTTCACCCTTGTGGTCCTTTGGGAGCTTACCGTCGGGGGACAAATAGGCAACCAGTTAATTGTAACACAAGGCAGAAGGAAATAATCTCCTTGCAAAGGTGTTGAAAACACAAACTCGTGTCTGTTGTATATTATTTCCCCTCACCAGCTGTTTTTGTCACAGATTCCCCACGTCATGATTAGAAAACCTTCCAAACCAGGAACACGACACTGTGTCTATGCTGAGTTGTGTTGAACCATTCTATTGTTGGACATTTAATTTCCTCCAATTGTTGCTGATATAAAGAACTCTCTTGCCAAGCTCTTTGTATCTACACCATGTTATATCCGCAGATGACTTCTTTAGGCAAAAGGCCTAAAATGGGGAAATGATGGGGTCAAAAGGCATGAGCTTTCACAAGTCTTCTGGTAGCTGTTGTCAAATTTCTGGCCGTCTTGGAACAGGAGGGTAGCGGGTAGAAGCTTCCAGATGGCAACATCTGTGCCCCTTTCAGCAGATGTCCACGATTCTAAGCACCAGGCAAAGGCGATGGGGGTCCCTGCAACAGATTCAGTATATTTTCACCGCCAACCTTTGCCTTTTACGGCTTCTGGCTGTGACTGAGTGCACGAGTTGACCCAGCCTCTGCCAGCATCTGCCCACCATTTTATTCCTTGGTTGGAGACCAGTCTGGGGCCAGTGTCTGCAGTGCTGTAAGGGCTTTATTTAGCTACTTTCCCCCGTCCCTAATGGTGCATGAAATGCTCTATGGGTTTCAGTGAAACATGTAGCTAATGGGAGTGAAATCATTTCCTGGTGACCTTTATTTAAACCAGGGCTTGGCTGAAGTTTGAATAAACTGAGGCGGGAAGTGGTGAAGTCTGTGATCAGCTGTCCTTCAAAATAAGTCATTCAAAGGGAGTAGCCACCTCCACTGCCGTCAGCAGGGACGAAAGAACCGGCCTTACCTGTGTACACAGAGCACCTGCTGTGGGTACCAGGCGTCCCCTGTTCAGTCCCTGCCCTTACTTCTAAGGACTTGTGCCAGCCCCACGGGAGAAACCTCCCCAGATGCCCACAGCCCACATTGGCCTCTCCACCCCTGAGGGCTGCGCTGGGGGCAGAGTTCTTGGCATACCTTATCTCACTCAATACTCACAGCTACTGGTGACCCATTTCCCAGCCAAGAAAACAGGCTCGGAGCAGAGTGGGAACTTGCCCAAATGACAAAACAGGAGAACTAGGGTTGGAAGTCAAGTCGCCTGTGTCCAGAGGCCGGACTGCCTTATGTCAGCCCCAGAGGGTCATCTGTGGACCACGTGCCTTGCTCAGAGTCTTTCCGCACCGCTGATTGCTTAAGTCATGCTTGGAGCCCTCACCTGTGCACCTGTCCTGCTTTACTATCATCTCAGAACCCAGATGCCTGACTTGGCTATTCTCTGGGTAGCCCAGGCTAAGCACAGGGCCGGACGCAGCGAGGATGCTCAGAGATGCTTCAGGACATCCACTTTGCTTTCCCTTTTTCTTCCTTCCTCCGTCTCTCCGGCCCTAGAAGGAACGATACTGGGTGACCACACTTGTTTCAAGAAAATATACTGAGGAGGGAGAGAGGTCTTCACCTCTATCTACTCCTGTAGTTCAACGCTTCTTAGAGACAGAGCCATCACCCTTCTATAAACCCGCCACGATCTTAAAGACGGCAATAAAAATTCTAGATAGTTCAATATCTAATATTCACGAAGTGGATCGAGCAATTTCAGCTCCAGCCTCCCTGTGCTAAATGCCGGGCTGGGAATGCCATGGCAGAGGAGATGGCCTTGGTTTTCTTGGCAGTCCTCTCTGGGTCGAGATGATAGGCACTAACCGTCAAACAGTGCCCAATATGAAGTCGCTATTCAGCATATTGTTTTTCTGCTTTATTAATAAATAAAATGGTAATATATTTAAAGTGTAAAACGTGACGATTTGATGCAGGTAGGTAGGTTTCCTCCCATCTAGTTAATTAACACATCCATCACTAGGTGTGTGCGTGTGTGTGTATGTTTATTGTGGGAACACTAGTCTCTTAGCAAACCTCAACTACACAATCTCGTGTTAGCAACATGCTGCGCACTAGATTCTCAGACCTCATTCATCTTAGAGCTCAAAGCATGTGCCCTTTTACCAACCTCTCTCCGTTTGCCTCACCCCCTAGCACCTGGCAACTACTTTTTTACTGTTTCTCTGAGCTTGACACTGTCTTTTCAGATTCCACCTGTAAGGGGTACCATGCAGTATTTGTCTTTCTCTGGCCAGTTTCACTCAGCATCATGCCTTCAAGGGCCATCTGAGTTGTCCCAAATGGTGGGATTTCCTTTTTTTTTTTTTTTTTTTTCATGGTGCGCATTGTACACCGTATCACCTTCTTTTCCACTCTTCTGTCGGCGGACTCGTGGGTGGTTTTCGTATCTCAGCTCCTGTTCATGATGCTGCAGTGAACGCGGGATTGCAGATACCTCTTTGAGATCCTGATCCTATTTCCTTTGGGCAAATACCCAGAAGTGCGATTGCTGGATCGTATAGTAGCTCCATATTTAATGGTTTGAGAAGCCTCCATCCACTATTTTTCCACAGTGGCCGCACCAGTTTACGTTCCCACCGACAGCGTGCGAGGGTCCCTTTTCTCCGTATCCTGGCCAGTGCTTGGTGTCTTCTCGTCTTTTTGATGGTAGCCATTCTGACCGGTGTGAGGTGATCTCTCACTGTGGTTTTGATTTGCATTTCCCCGATGATGAGTGATGCCAAGAACCCTTTCAGGTACCTGCTGGCCATCTCTGTGTCTTCTTCAGGAAAATGTCAAGTCAGTTCCTCTGGCCATTTTTTAATTGGATTGTTTGGGGATTTTTTTTCTTTTTTTGCTCTTCAGTTTTGTGTATTTATTTATTTATTTATTTATTTTGAGAGAGAGAGTGTAAATGAGCGAGGGGCAGAGATCAGAGACTGAGGGAGAGAGAGAGGCAGAGAGAATCCAAAGAGAGGGAAAAAGAGAGAGAGCAAGAGAAGTGGGGCTTACCCAAATTCATGAACCGCGAGATCATGACCTGAGCCCAAGTCATATGCTTAACCAACTGAGCCACCCAGGCGCCCTGTGTATTTTAGATCTTAACCCTTTGTCAGGTATGCGATTTGCAAACATTTCCTCCTGTTCCATATGCTTGCCTTTCATTTTGTTGGTGGTTTTCTTTGCTGTGCAGAACCTTCTTAATTTGATGTAACCTCACTCTTTATCCTTGTTTTTGTTGCCTTTGCTTTTTTGGTGTCAAATCCCCCCAAAAAATCATTGCCAAGACCAGTGTTAAGGAGCTTACCCCCTTATGTTTTCTTCTAAGCAGCATATTCTTTTTTTTTTTTTATGTTTATTTATTTTTAAGAGAGAGAGGAGAGACAGAATGTGAGCAGGAGAGGGGCAGAGAGAGGAGACACAGAATTTGAAGCAGGCTCCAGGCTCTGAGCTGTCAGCACAGAGCCCATCACAGGGCTCGAACCACAAACCATGAGATCTTGACCTGAGGCGAAGTCGGATGCTTAACCAACTGAGCCACCCAGGCGCCCCAGCAGCGTATTCTTTACAAGGCAAATATTGCCAGGTTCCTGGATGTGAATTTTCTTGTGCTCTCAGAATGAAACAAGAGAACCATCACCAGTGTGTGGTCTCTTTGGGGCAGGCGCCCAAGGATCTCTCTGCCCCACCTTAGCCACCACCTGGTGGCCCCTTGCAGGCTGTGCCCTGTGGAAGGCAGGTGCTGAGTTTAGCTGGGATCCAACTGGACTCCCGTGGAAAACCGCTACTCTGTGCACTGGGCTGGTTTTTTATCACAAAATGAAATCATGATAGTGTTCTTTCAAATCACAGAACAATTAAAGTAAGGAATAGAACATTTTCAGTTACACGTTTTCTCCCACCTGCTGTGTTTCATTTGCACCATGATCAGGTATATAATGGGTGTCTGATTTAGCCCCTGAATTAAGTTTGACCCGTTGGTATTTCCTACTGTTCTCTGCCTTGAAGACACCCAGGGACTGCTGGCCTGGAATATCAGAGCTGGAAACTGCCCTCAGGGACTGTAGGCTCTGTACTGATGCCCACCTCCCTGCGCCTGCAGCCCCATTACGTCCGCACTCCCCTCGCTTCTCACCCCTGTACTCAAGGCCCATGGTTCTGCTTCTCTGCAAGGGCTTTGCTCACAGCCTCTCTCTGCCTGCTGTGTCTCCCATCTCCCACTCGGTCATTACTCCTCTGGAAGGTCATCCCTGACCTGCCCCTGCCCACCCCAGGCCGGGTCAAACCCCCATCACAGGCTTTCATAGCACCGCATACCAGTGCTAATCATGGCTACATTTTAATGTTTGTTTATGGAATCATTTGATTCATGTGTGTCTTCCCCAGCAGAATGTGACTCTTCCAAAGACAGGGAATGGGGACCGTGTGTGTGTGTGTGTGTGTGTGTGTGTGTGTGTGTGTATGATTCCTTACCATAACTTCCACTGTGCTGGGCACAGTGCTTGAACATATTAAGCACTCGATAAATATCTGCTGGTTGAATGCCTGTGTAGTGCTGTATATTTCTTTAGACTCCTTCTGACAGCAGTGACTCCATTTTACAAACGGAGAGACTGAGGCCCAGAGATGTGACTTGCCTTGGCCAGCATCCTGCAGCTGGAAAGGGCCAGAGCTGGGCTTGGAACCCAGGCCTCTGACTCAGTCCGGTGCCCTTTGCACCCCTGCAGGCTGCCAGCTTCCCTCGAGGTCTGGTGGGTTAAACAGAAACAAAAAGTTCAGAGGAGACTTACCAGAAGGCAGCGCGGTTACCAGCAATGACTTCACCTCAGGCAGCGAGAGGCTTTGCACATAGAGCTGAAAGAGAATACCTTTGGCATGAATGAGCTGGGCCGCTGGGCTCTGGCTGACTCACGAGAAGTTTTCACTTTATAAGGACTTTCTTGGGGTCCCCCTGGGCGTGCCTTTCGCCCTGCCTCCAGGTCTGGGAGAGGGTAGGCAGGGTGAGTGCAGGTTGTAGGGCTCACGGCCCGCAGGCCCGGCTCTGCCAGCTCTGTGTCCGGGGGCCCGCACCTCCTCCTCTGTCTGGAACCCGTCTCTCCTGCCCTGGGTGTGAGCAGGCTCACGTTAATAGCACCCACCCAAGTTTCAGTGGGTCTGGCTGCGAGCTGCTCCTCAGGACGTCTGGCCCCTGCAGACCGTGTCCGCCCCCCCCCCCCCCCCGCCGGAGAAGCTGGGAGTCCAAGTGTACCTCCCGAGTCCTGAGGGCTCAACCCCTCTCCTTTCAGCCCTTTATTTTTGCCATTCTTCTCCTCCTCAGTGTCTTTTGCCCTTGAAGTCACTTAAGGGGTCTGGCCAGTGCTGTCTGTAGGAATGCGGAAATTCATCCCAAGAGCCGTTCCCCAGAGCGCCCCCCCCCCCCGCACCCCCCCATTTCTGGGCCCACAGAGCTGCGTTCTCGGCAGAAGGACGGGAAGGACCACTCTTACTGCCCCGTTCACGCCATCCTCCCTGTGGCCAGCACTGCCTGTCCCTGCCTGGGCACCTCCTCCCAGGGCACGCACACCTGTGCCACCGCCCGGGCCCCATCTTCCCGCCTCTTCTTTCAAACGACCCTTCCCCCCGCGCCCCCACCCAAGAGCCACTCAGGCAAACCCGCGCCCCTGCACAGCCATTCTTGCCGGCCGGCCCGTCACACAGCCCCCAGCTGTGTTTTCATCTTGGCGGGGTGAGAACAGTGAGGACCCTCAGTCACTTCCACGCGCCCCTCAGACTTCTCACGGCCTGGAAGGTTGGGTTATCACGCATCATTTCAGAGATGGAGAAGCTGAGGCTCAGGGAGGTGGAAATCTGCCAAGGTCTCATAGCTGGAGGGACAGGGGTGGCGCGGGAATGGGTCTCTTTGGTCCCACTTTCCTGCGGCCATCAACAGGGCATACGGCATTTCCTGTGACCCCAGCCTGCTGCAGCGGTTCACATCTGGGATCAGGTGGGGCGGGACCTACAGTAAGAAGAATGCAGGGAGGTGATCCCTGGGATTCTTAGCACCTGCTATAGCTGTTAGAAATCGTTGCCAGGTTATGTCACACGTTGGTAACCCACTGATCGATGTGTGTTTCTGCTTGGTCTGAATTGGATAACGATTAAGCCGAAGGCTGAGGGTTCGGAAGGGGAAGGGAAGTGTGGATTATGATCCGGGACCATAGACTCTCTCGGTGGGAGTCTGGATGGGTGGGAGCCAGAGCAGTGACTCAGCAAACCCCTGGCAGTCAGTGTCCAATGCCTTAGTTTAGCTGGGCCCGGAGCAGACTGTGGCTTTGACATCAGGCAAACAGAGCTGAATTCTACCCCGTTTCTGCGGTTGTCTAGCTGTGGACCTTGGGAGAGTCCCTCCTACCTCTGAGCCTCGTATTCTCGCCTGTGAAAAGAATTGTAAAATCTCCTTCTTTACGAGGAGGTCAAAAGATTACATGAGATAAACCAGGGAAAGGGTTTTGCATGTAGGGCGTGCTCCATAAATGCGGGCTTTCCATCCCCTCCCACCAGACGGAACATCAGGGTTAATTTTCAACAGCTCTGGGGTTAGATGAACCCTAGATCTGAAGCTCACCGGTCTCGTTTCCTGGTTGTTCAACCTGGAGAAAGGGATTCCCTCCTCCACCCCCCACCCCGGCCAGAAACCCAGCTTCATCTGTAGTAACAGGAATGAGGACACAGGTACCGAGTGGGGTTTGTAGCAAAGTTCAAATACGATAGCGCATAGTGATAGTGAAACCTAACGTTTAGCAGGCTCTTAGCTAAGTGCCGGGAATCTGCATTTCTAACAAGCCCTTGGTGGTACTGATGCTTCTGATCCGGAGACCACACTAGACTTTGAGTAGTGAGGGGAGGGATGAAGGTCAGTGGGATTGTAGGGGATGGAGGGGGTAGAGCAGGGGCACCTGCTCAAAAGTGGGCTGTTGCCTTTGGGATGCCACCTGCTTGAGACAGAGCTAAAGGCTATCTGGCAGTTAATTAATCTATTTAATTATTTGTTCCATCGACAAACATGGCCGTGCTGGGGGTTGGGGGATCGTTTCCTGTCCCCTCGGAGCTCAGGCTGCCATGACTTCCGGGATGGGACCCTGACCCAGCCTAGGGGTCCCGTACGCTGACTGCACGTGAGGGCCCTCGAGCCGGCATCCAGGGATGAGGGGGAATCAGCCGGGTGGAGCAGGCTGAGGGCAGTGTCCAGGCAGGTGTGCTTGGCAAACGAGAGTCACATGGACACGCACTAAAGACACAGTCCGTCGCCAGGGTCGTGATTTTACAGCCCCATGCGGAGGAGAGAGCCCAGGCTTGGGATGCAGGGAGAGTTGGAGTCACAGCTCTGCCATCAACATGCCGGTTTACCTACACGCTGTGTGACCTCAGCGAGGGACAGCCCTCTCTGGGCCTCAGCTTCCCCTTCTGCAAGGTGGAGGCGACACGTCCCGTCTTGAGTGCTCCGGGCAAGCGGAAGGTCCAAAGGGCTGTGTGTGGTCTGGCGTCCGGCAGCTGGCTGACCACTGTGAAGTCCTTTCCCGGGAAACATGGAAATCCAGTGTCCAAGCGTCGGGGTCCTGGTCTCCCCGTGGCCTTCACCGCAGGGAAGCCTCTTGCCCTGCGGTGTTCCACACGCCTCCCCCTTGCCCCCAGCCAGGCTTTCCAGGCAAGGCTGGGCAGCCTGCCAGGGTCCCCGGGAGACTGGTTTTGTCAGAGCCTCAGACCTTAACCCCTGCACTGTCCGACAAGAAACCAGAGACCTGGCTGAGATAAGAAGGCAGTTATCATGGTAAACAGACTGCTCCTGGGAGGAAGAGAAGAATAGAACAGCCTGTCTTCCCTTGGCAAGACACCCATGGGCTTGGCTGCCGGGCCCCGGGCCGACCTGACTTCACAGCTGCCCCTCTGTGCCCACCCTCCTCCTGCCCCCTCCCCGCCCCCTTCCCTCCTTGCTTGCTTAGCTGTTTATTTCTCCCTCTCAGGCTTATCCATTTACCAGGTGGACCAAAAGGGCATGGGAATTGGCATCATATCTGGGCCTGGGTCTCTGGGATCCAGTCCTTCAGGTGACTGGCTGTCCCGGTTTGGCTGGGACGGAGGGGTCCCCGAGACAAGGACTGTCAGTTGTAAAACAGGGACTGCTCCAGGAAAATTGGGACAGGTTGGTTCCTCTGTCTGCCTCTCTGAGCCTCAGTGTGCTCATCTGTAAAACAGGGATAATTGTCAATGTTGGATTGAATGGGGTAATACAAGGAAACATCTAGTGCACGGTGACTCATCCGTGTGGCTTCAGGTGTTTATTTCTTTGCCTGGGGGAAATCACAGGACTCTGACCTTGAATTTCTTATCTCCCTTATTCCTACAACCTTTTGAAACCAATGCAGAAGCAGGTTTGGGGTAGTGTCTGCATTAAATCATTAAACTTGCCTGCTGTGCCTTTGCTCCAAAATGCCTTCTGACGGACAAGTCTAAAGCAGTGAACGGAGGCAGGTTGGGAAAGAGACACAGACTGGAAACCAGGAAGCTAGGCCCACTCTCCACTCTGCCACTAGCTTGCTAGGTGACCTGGGGCGGTCGCTTTGCACTCTGGGTCTGTTTATCCACCTACAAAATGGAGGGTTGGATGGCCTGGTCTCTAATATACCTTCCAGCTCTAACCCTCGCTGATCTCACGGTTCAGATCTCATTACCCTGAACGCTGTTAGGAAGGAACTACTGAGGACAGCAAAGATGGCTTGGTGCCAGGAAAAGGGTGAGGAGGAAGGAGCCAGCATCTGGAACACGAACTGAAGTTTGGAAAATGACAAGAGCATCTTACAGATAGAGCGGGTGGTTGACGTCTGCAAAGCCAGCGGGGCACTGTCTCATGATGCCTTTGGTTTGTTGCCTCATATTCCTTTGTTTACCCGTTCAGTCCTTTGTTCCTTCCTTCTTCCCTCTGTTCATTCTTTTACTAAGTGGTTCACATAGTGATTAATAAGGGGGCATAGCTCGGGGGTAGAGCATTTGACCGCACGTAGTGATTGATGGCATGGAATCTTTTTGAGTTTATTTATTTTGAGAGCAAGCGAGCAGGGGAGGGGCTGAGAGAGAGGAAGAGAGAGAGAATCCCAAGCAGGCTCCGCCCTGTCAGTGCAGAGCCCGATGCAGGGCTCGAACCCACAAACCACGAGATCATGACCTGAGCCAAAGTCATGAGTCAGAGCTTAACTGACTGAACCACGCAGGCACCCCGATTACGTGGATTCTGAAGCTGATCTGCTTGGGTTCAAACCCTGGCTCTGCCACTTACCAGTTATGTGTCCTCGGCAAGTGACATGACTTCTCTGTGCCTCTCTTTCTTCATCTGTGAAATGGAGACAACAGAAATACCTGCCTTGTGGGGTGGTTTTTGTGTTCAATGTGTTCATGTGTGTAAAGTTCTTAAACCAGTGCCCGGCCGTTACGAGGTGCAGTATTCGTGTTTGCTGTTCTTGTTTATTTATTCCCTCACCGATTACTAAGAGACAACTCTATGGCAGGCCCGGGGCTGGGTGGCCACCAGGGATTCGGATCTGAAGGACGATCTCCAACCTTGCGGAGGTCACAGATGCATAAACGGGCAATTGCAGTCATGTGGTCAGTGTTGTGCAGGTAAGCTCAGGGTGCTATGGGAACAGAGAGGAGGGGCACCCAGCCTGGGTGGGGGTGTGCGTCCAGGAAGGCTTTCTGGCAGAGGTGTCACTTGATCTGGGTGTAGAGGCACAGGTATGCACATATCAGCCGGGAAGTGAAGGGGGCGGGGTGCCTGGACACTCTGGCAGAGGGAACAGCTAGTGAATCGGCTTGGAGGGAGAACATGGGTGCCCGGGGAACACACAGGGTTTGGTATGGCTTGCTGGGGGGTGGGGGAGGTGGTAGATGAAGCTGGAGGGGGAAGCAAAGATTTCACTATGCTGAAGATTCCAGGACCGCTAACGAGCTAATATTTCATCAGTTAGGCTGCTATCCCCACCTTCTAGGATCACGCCTGAAATAGAGAACAAAATCTCCATTACATGGGCATTTATTTATAAATAAATTATACACATGTACTCCCATGCAAATACACCGTGTGCATTCTAAGACACACACTAATAGAAAAGCTTCATTGGATTGCTTGCTTTTTCCTTCTCTTGAATTGCATGAGTTCCTTAGATATTTTGGATACGAACCCCTTAACAAATATATGATTTGCAAATATTTTCTCTCGTTCTGCAGGTTGCCTTGTCATTGCGTTGATGGTTTGTCTCCATCGCTGGGCAGAAGCTTTTTAGTTTGACGGAGGCCCACTTGCTTAGTTTTGCTTTGGTTGCCTCTGCTTTTGGCATCGGATCCAAAAATAGCATCGCCGAGACGGATATGAAGGAGCTCGCCGCCTGTTTTTTCTTCTAGGAGATTCATGGTTTCAGGTCTTATGTTCAAGTTTTTCATCATTTTTCTGCATATGGCCGTCCAGTTTTCCCAACAGGAAAACAGAAAGCACGAGATAAAGAATGCATTATAAAATAGGAATTCTGGTACCTTTGCTCCCTCAAACTGATGGCTCTTCTCGTGCATTTCCTGGAAGGCATCTTTCCTTCTCTTGCCAGCTTGCCATTCACTACTGTGGGTTGCATCAAAGGAGGGCGAGTGGAAGACAGTGGATATTTACCTTTAAAAGACATCATGACATTTATACATGCTGGTGTCCCGGCAGTCATTGAAATGAAGAATAGTTATATGTTATTTAATTTTTTTAATGTTTATTTATTTGGGGGGGGAGGGGCAGAGAGAGGGAGGCACAGAATCTGAAGCAGACTCCAGTCTCTGAGCTGTCAGCACAGAGCCGGACGCGGGGCTCGAACCCATAAACTGTGAGATCATGAGTTGAGCCGAAGTCAGATGCTCAACCGACTGAGCCACCCAGGCGCCTCAAAAGTTTATTTATTTTTGAGGGGGAGGGGCAGAGAGAGGGAGAGAAAGAATCCCAAGCAGGCTCTGCACTGTGAGTGGAGAGCCCAACTTGGGGCTGGAACTCATGAACTGTGAAATCATGACCTGAGCCAAAATCAAGTCGGACCCAGGTGCCCCAATTATTGCGTGGAAAAGAAGCAAGTGAAAAGAAGAAAGTTGGAAAAGAAGAAAGTTGAGACTCCATTAGCGTGCAGGGCATAGCACAGATGGGAGGCAGAATAAGGCAGAGGTCCTGGGGCAAGCTAGAGCATGTTGGAGAACAAGGTAAGAAATGAGAGAGAACTTGGATTTTTCCATGGTGGGGGGAGAGGAGAAGAGACGTGTTCGAGAGATCAGTGAGAGAGAAAGACTCTGTAGGACTCAGCGACCGATTAACCATGGGAACCGAAGAGGCAGGGGTTCCCCCCGCCTCCTTATCCATGAGGGATATGTTCCAAGGCCTCCAGTGGATGCCTGAACCCAGGGACAGAAACCGAGCCCTGTTCATACTATGTTTCTTCCCTCTCCGTGCATACTGGTGTTCGTTTAATTTGTAAATTAGGCAGAGGAAGAGATTAGCAACAACGCTAATACAAGAGAGCAATTTTAACAAGATACTGTAATAAAAGTTATGGGAGTGCGGCCTCTCTCCTGGAAAACATCTGATTGAACTGTACTCACCCTTCTTGGGATGATGGGAGACGATAAAATGCCCTCGTGAGGGGGTGGAGTGAGGTCAGGGCTGTCGGCCTCGTGACCTCGCTTTAGGCTACCGCCGACCTTCTGATAATACATCAGAAGGAGGATCACCTGCTTCTGGACCGCAGTTGATCGTGGATAACTGAAGCCTCGGAAGGCACAACCATGGATAAGAGGGGACTTCTGGCTGAGTGGTGCTGTTACCTAAGATGGGTAACTCGGGAGAAGCGGCAGTTTTGAGAAAGGGGGAAAAAGAGGAGGGGCTGGGACTATTCCGTTGGCTGGGTTTTGGGTGCACTGGTGTGCCTTGTGGGACACGGGAGAGGAAATGTGGGAGACGGATTTATCGCTGGAGCTTAGGCAACTAGCTCTACACAGGCCTGTTTCTCGACTCGAGCCATTATTACCGGCACTCGGCCTTTGATAAGTTGCCCATTCAAGTTGCCCAGACATTCAATGACATATGCTCTACTGGCCTGGACATCCCTTTTCTTTTTTTTTTTTAAATATTTTTATTTATTTTTGAGAGAGAAAGAGAGTGTAAGCAGGGGAGGGCACAGAGAGAGGGAGACACAGAATCCGAAGCAGGCTCCAGGCTCCGAGCCGTCGGCACAGAGCCTGATGCAGGGCTCGAACCCACGGACAGCGAGATCATGACCTGAGCCAAAGTTGGATGCCTAACCGACTGAGCCACCCAGACGCCCCATGGATGTCCCTTTCTGACTCACGGACTAGTTTGAAAGGAGTTAAGTTTTTTTTTTTTTTTTTTTTTAACGTTTATTTATTGTTGAGACAGAGAGAGACAGAGCATGAATGGGGGAGGGGCAGAGAGAGGGAGACACAGAATCAGAAACAGGCTCCAGGCTCCGAGCCGTCGGCACAGAGCCCGACGCGGGGCTTGAACTCACGGACCGCGAGATCATGACCTGAGCCGAAGTCGGACGCTTAACTGACCGAGCCACCCAGGCGCCCCGAAAGGAGTTAAGTTTTAAGACACTCGGCAGTAATCCATTGCCATCACGTGTAAGCAGCAGCAGCTGACTCATTTGCATTCTAGAGAAACTTTCTCTTCTCTACCTTTCAGCTGAGAAAAACGGCTGCCTCCTCTTACCACTTTTCCCCCCCCTCTAGAATCAGAGGGGTGATTTCAATCCTTTGAAAAATTGGAGCGTTCAGGGGCGCCTCGGTGGCTCAGTCGGTTGAGCGTCCGACTTCGGCTCAGGTCATGATCTCGCGGGTCGTGAGTTCAACCCCCGAGTCGGGCTCTGTGCTGACATCTCGGAGCCTGGAGCCCGCTTCGGGTTCTGTGTCTCCCTCTCTCTCTGCCCCTCCCCAGCTCGCGCTCTGTCTCTCTCTCTCTCTCTGTCGTAAAATAAACAAACATTAAAAAATTTAAAAAATAAGTAAACTGGAGTGTTTAGACAATTTACATTTAATGTAATTATCAATAAGGTGTAGTTTAAATCTACTGTCTTATAATGCTAAGCAAAACACGTCAGTCAGAGAAAGACAAAAACCATAGGAATTCACTCATATGTGGAATTTAAGAAACAAAGGGGCGCCTGAGTGGCTCAGTAGGTTGAGCGTCTGACTTCGGCTCAGGTCGTGGTCTTGCAGTTTGTGAGTTACGGGCCCCGCGTCGGGCTCTGTGCTAACAAACAGCTCAGAGCCTGGAGCCTCCTTCGGATTCTCTGTCTCTCTCTCTCTGCCCCCCTCCCCTGCTCATGCTCTGCCTCTCTCTGTCTCTCAAAAATAAATAAATGTTAAAAAAAATTTTTTTATAAAAGAAAAAGAAACAAAGCAAGTAAGCAAAGGAAAAAAAGAGAGAGAAATAAAAAAAAATAGATACTTAACTACAGAGAACAAACTGATGGTTACCAGAGAGGAGTGTGGGGGGAGGGGTGAAATAGGTGACAGTGATTAAGGAGTGCACTTGTCGTGATGAGTACTGAGTAATGTATAGAATTGTTGAATGACTATATTGTACACCCGCACTAATATAACACTGCATCTTAACAATACTGAGTTAAAATTTAAAACTCAATTTAAAAAATTATAATGGAGGGACTCCTGGGTGGCTCACTCGGTTAAGCGCCGGACTTCGGCTCAGGTCATGATCTCATAGCTTGTGAGTTCGAGCCTCGTGTTGGGCTCTGGGCTGACAGCTCGGAGCCTGGAGCCTGCTTCAATTCTGTGTCTCCTTCTCTCTCTCTTCCCCTCCCCAACTTGTGCTCTGTCTCTCTCAAAAATAAATAAACATTAAAAAATTTTAATAAAAAAATTATAATGGAGGATACTCATCTGAATAAAATTAAATAAACTGTAAAAAGAATCTACTATCTTACTACTTGCTCTGTGTGTCCCATCACTTCTTTGTTCCTCAATTTTCCTTTGCCTGGCTTCTTTTGGATTAATTATTTTTTATTATTCCTTTTTATTTTCACTCTTTGTTCTGTTTTTTAGTGGCTACTTTAGGGTTAATTAAATGCACCTTACCCTATCACCTCATTTTTGCATAATATTTTGCCACTTCACATATTTATTAGGGTCCCATCAGAGAAATAGAGCCACTGGGAAGGATCTAGAACATGGGAGTTATTACAGGAATTTGACCTTATATAATTATATGGAGCTGGCTAAACAACTTATAAAAGGCCATTTTCTTCGTGTCAGGTGCTGGGATACTACTGACAGTGAAGGGAAGGAACTTGGGAAGGGGAGATCGATTTAGTGTGGGGAAAGAATGGGTCAGAGCAGGGACAAACCAGCACCCGGATGTTCTCTGTCTCCTCCAAGGTGCCAACTTCAATGATGTGAATGACCTGTAGGAGAAACTGGGGCTTTTCATCATAAAGCTGAACACACAGCTAGTCTAGGGATCAGAGAAACTTAAAGGACAATCCAAAAAAGGCAAGTGGCCGCTGCTCTATTCCACCTCCCAAATGTTGCACAAAATGTCTTTTGTGACCCACACTAATTGGAATTATACAAGGAAAGGAATTCTGGGGGGAAAAAGGTCCTAGAATAGCTTAGCTGAGTTGACATAATACAAATCTACGACAATAGATCGTGTAAGAAGCTTTTATAACAGCAGTACATTTCTATTCCCCGTTCTGTCCTTTCACTACTGTTGTTATTATACATTGTCAACCTCAGCAAACAGTGTTAATATTCTTTTTATCGTTTAACAAAATTGACAACTGAGGGAAAAAAGACCTTTATATTTATTCACGTGTTCATTGCTTTGTGTAGCCTCAAGTTTCCATCTAGTATAATTTTCCTTTCCCTTGAAGAATTTCCATTACTATTTCTGACAGTGAAGGTCTGCTGGTGACCAATTCTCTCAGGTTTTGTTTTTCTGGAAAAGATTTTATTTCTCCTTCATTGTTTAAAGGATCTTGTTGCTGGAAACCCAGAATTTTAGGTTGATAGTTTTTTCTGTCAGTAATTCAGAGAGGTTCCATTGTCTCTCGGCTTGCATAGTTTTTGGTGAGAAGTCTTTTAACTCTTATCATCGTTCTTCTGTAAGTAACATGGTTTGTTCTCTCTTTGCTATTATTTTTTATTAACATTTTTTAAATGTTTATTTTTATTTTTGAGAGATAGAGTGTGAGCAGGGGCAGAGAGAGAGAGGGAGACACGGAATCTGAAGCAGGCTCTAGGCTCTGAGCTATCAGCACAGAGCCAGACACAGGGCTCAAACCCACAAACTGTGAGATCATGACCTGAGCCAAAGTCGGACACTTAACTGGTTGAGCCACCCAGGCGCCCCTCTCTCTTTGCTTTTAAGATTTTCTTGTTATCACTGGTTTTCAGCAATTTAATTCAATGTACATGTGAGGTTTTTATGTTTATTCTGTTTGGGATTTATTGAAATTCTTGGATCTGTGGGTCCACAGTTTTTAGCAAATTTAGAAAATTTGCAGACATCATTTTTCCAAACATATTTTCTGTTTCTTTCCAACTCCTCTTTCTCTCTCCTCTCTCCTTTCAATTACACATGTTAGACTACATGATGTCATATCACAGGTCACTAAGCTCTGTTCATTTTTTTTTTTTTTTTTTTTTGGATTTTTTCCCCCTTGTGCTTCAGTTTAGATAGATAATATTGCTATATCTCCTAGGTCAATGATCGGTGCTTCTGCAGTGTCTAATCTGCTGTTATCTTCATCTAATGACTTTAAAAAATTTTAGATACTATATTTTTCATCTTTAGAAGTTCCATTTGATTCTTTTTTATGTCTTCCATTTCTCTCTTCATCATGCACATGTTTTTATTTAACAACTCCAACATAGTTATAATAACTATTTGACCATCTCTATATGCTAGCTTCATCATCATCTCTGTCACTTTTGGGTCCGTTTCTATTGACTGACTTTTCTTCTGGGTATGGGTCACATTTTTCAGCTTCTTGGCATGTCTAGTAATTTCTGACCAGATGCTGGACATTATGGATGTTATGTGGTTGAGGATTTCAATTTTATTGTCTTCTTTTGAAGAATGCTAGGTTTTGTTGCAACATGCAACTAGGTTACTTACACATCAGCTTGCTCTCTTTGAAGCCTGTTTTTAAGCTTTGCTATAACTGGTCTGGACTAGCCCTCACTCTAGGGATAGCTCAGCTTACAGCTAAGGCCTGATACCTACAAAGTCTCCACTGAATGTTCTAGGTTTTCAATGACTTCTTACCACACTGGCTGGTCGCAACTCAAATGCCTCCTGTCCTGTGTGAGCTCTGGGAATTGTCCAGCTTGCAACATTCCAGTTTTTCTTTGCCCAGTGTCATGGAGCTTCACCCTAGTCCTCAGCAACAACTCCAGAAGGTCAGATCCAGATTTCTGAAGCTCTTTTTTGGGCACAGCTCCCTCTTTTCTAGCACTTTGCCACACAGCTTCTAACTGGGTACCTGAACTCCAATCTCCAAATCCTCAATTCAGCAAGATTACTATTGTCTTCTTGGGATCCCTCTCCTGGGACCATGGTCTGGAATATGAGTCCATGCAGACACCAGGACAATCAATGGCTCCCCTCATTTGTTTCTCTTCTCTTAGGGATCATACCCTTTCAGGCCTTTTAATTGTTTTTGATTGTTTGAAAATAGTTGTTTCATATATCTTGTTTGGTTATCTAGTTGCTGGCGGTGGATAGATGAATTTAATCCTTATTACTCTATCACAACCAGAAGCAGAAGCCAGGAATCGACATAAAGAAAAGCTCTCTAATGGTTCCGTTTAAATGCTACCCCTCTCTCATAAAGCCTTTCTTAATTTCCATCTCATCTGTGTTTATTACCAGCATACTCTGCCTTGACTTATAATCACTTATGTATGTGACTCAATGGACTATAGGGGCCTTGAAGGTGAGCACATGGTCTCTCTTAGTGGCTTCTCTGAGCCTAGTACATGATAGGCCCTTGGGAAGCAAGGCTGAGTTTCCTTGTGTGGCAGTGAACTGAAGTGACCCTGATGAGGTCACGGGTATCCCAAGCTGAAACCCAGGAGGACCGGCTCTCTCCTCTGTGTGATCAACAGTAGGCATACTCCCAGGTAAAATCATGAGGGTGCACAGTTCTCCCTTATTAGGCAGGAGACCAAGCAATTGGTTAAAAGAATCCAAGCCTGTCCAGACTTGCCAAATACATCATCCTGACATTAGAGCTCACAGAGCCTTCAGATCTTGACATAATGGAAGGGCTTGACCACAGGTGCCCTGACAGTGTCACGTGATCCCCCAGAGTGAGGCCAGCCCATTCCCCAAGGGACAAGTCCTGGAGTGTCCAGGAACTCATGCTGCTGCTGCTCTGGCCCACTTTTCCCTGGAAATAGAGCAAGAATGGGCACTGACGAGGTCTGGGTCCTCGCCCTAGCTGTGTGACCTCGATCAGCTAACTCAGTTTCCCCACCTGCAAACGAAGCCTCAGGTTGGTCTCTAAGGCCTTTTCCTGCTCTAAAGAGCTGGGTTCTGGCAACTGATGGCTTGCCTGGAAGTCTGTGATTCCTTTAGCTGGTGATTCTAGGCTTAGAACCGATGGTATGGGGATGTTGGCTTTTTGTGGCTCTGTGATTAGAACAATCCATAGCTCTTGAGTAATCCACGATGCCGTGAACCGAACTAACCTTCTGTAGTTCTGATGGCCACAGTCAATAGCAATTCTGTGACACTGTTGTGTGGCTCTGTGACCCTGAAGCATTTACCTCATTGATCAGCAGCAGCAGTGGTGCTGGTGTGCCTGGCACCCAGCTTTCTATCTGCCCAAGAACTCAGACCTGCTCCTCATTCATTGTTCCCAGGGTCATTAATCTGAATGATTCACTTGCAGGAGCCAGAGAGAAACAGGTGCAGGGGATGCCAGCCTGGTGGCTCTCAGCCTGAAAGGGCTGAATTGTTCTCCTGCCGGAGGGAGAGAGCTGTCGTGCTTGGCTGTCTAGTGAGGGCCGGGCTGGGCCAGGCTGGGCTGGGTGGGCATGAGGGCACTGGGCAGCACCACAATGTGCCCATGCCACAGGGATGTTTTGCCCTCCTCGCCCATTATCCAGGATGACAATGTGCCCTACCAGGAGGGATGAGCAGAGGGCAGGCAGGGGCCCATTGCCAATTCTGCCCAGGTTCCCGGGGCCACCTCTGGCCGGGCTTGGACCTGTTTCGTCAGCCCTGGGTGGTGGCCCTGGTTTGCCTGGTTTCTGGCCTGACTTCACCTGAGAGTCTGCCATGCACCTCTCTGAAGTTCTCTGAGCCTGTTATGCTGTCTAACTGGGACCTCTGGGCACACCCCCTGGAAGTGGGATTGTTTCCCTTTCATTTTCCTCTAAATGAGGACCCAGATGCTTCTCCCGGACCTGTTGGCTGTGGGACAGGGACTGACTTCTGGCAATCCCATAATCCCGTCCCTGACCCGTGGCTGCTTACACCCAGATCTTGATCCACAGGGACAGGCCAGAGGAGAGGGGACCCCCACTCTGACACCTGTTCCTGTGTGACAACTCACATCCCCTCTCTGTCCTGCAGGCTTGTCAGCCTATAACACGGGAGAGTGGTGCCTCCCTCCTGGTGGCTGTGGGGAGAAATCCATGAGAACATGTGTACAGACATGTTCTGGGAACTAAGGGTTGGTGATTACGGTGCAGACAACAGGGTTAGTTCTCCAGGAACCCCTCCTCCTATACCACTCCACAGAGGGGTTCCCCTGCCCCCAGGGGAGAATGTCTGATGGGCACCTGGGTCTGCCTCCCCGGCAGGAATTAAAGGCTCTCTCTTACTGACAGGGGAAAATGCAGTCAGGAGAAGTCCATTCATTCATTCATTCATTCAACATTCGTTAGTTTATTTGTTCATTCATTCATACATTGCCAGCCATTGTTTTTTGCCTCTGGTTTTTGTCTTGGCAATTCTACCTAGAGAATGATTTCATTACACTCTGGATGGGGAGGTGGGGGTGACCATACCAGCCCAGCCCTCGTGGGGAAAACCATTCTGGGCTGGGATTAAGAGTGACCATGTTGGAGTCAGACAGGTATGGGTCTCTGCCATTACTCTCCTCGCTGAGTGATCTTGGGCAGGTTGCTTAGCCTCTCAGAATCTCTGGTGGCTCATCTGTAAAATGGGGGAAAGTAATGGCAATTTCCCTGCCAAGGTTGCTATGAGGCCTGAAGGTAATCAGGTGTTGTCCTGGGTGACCAAAATGGCAGCTCTAGGGTGGAGGTTAAGGTCGTAGGAATCAGGTGATCAGTTCGAATTTCAGCTCTGCCACTTGCTGGCCAAGGGGCCTTGGGTGAGCCACCTGGCCTTTCCTGCCTCAGTTTTCTCTTCTGTCTAATGGGACTCATGGCGATATTGTGAAGTTTAAATTTTTAAACATGTAGATCATGTAGTCCAAGGCCTGGCACGTGGTAGACCTCAATCAATCGTAGCCAGTAGTATTATTAAATATTCCCCATGGTACCTGAGGACTTCATTCAGGAACTTCTCAGGGAAGCATGTGCCCTTGGATGGCCTTGGAGAAAGACTCTGGCCACATGGCAAATAGGGATTTATCTGGGAGCTTGGGATTTCTTTATATGGAATGAGTGTCCCACACCTGTCTCCCAGTTGGCCCTGCTGGAATTTCTAGATTCCTAAGGTACCGGTGAAGGAGGCACCCCTCCTTGCCCCTTGAGTTTCCAGGAAGGGTTTGGTCTCTGTTTTGGTGCCTTGTTGTGGGGTTTCCATGGGGCTGCCTGAGCTTGAAGATTGCATTGATCTCAGCTGCAACACCCCTAGTACCAAAGCTGGCTCCCCTTCTGGTGTGGGAGGAGCTGGGAGGAGGGCGCAGCCAGCACTGAGCCTGGATCAAAAACCTGTAACGGGTGAGAATTGCTGGGCTCAAGATGAGCCAGAGGAGAGTCCCATCTAGGGTCCTGCCCACCTGGGCGCTTAGCCTTCCTGGCTCTGAGGCCAGTGTTCTGTTCTCTGTTCCAGTCTGTTCCGGTTCCCGATGCCTCAGGCTGCCAAAGGGTCTGAGCGTGAATATGGGCCTGGTACCTGGGCTCCAAAAGCATGCATTCGTTCACTTATGTATTCATTCCAGATCTCACTGAGATTCCTGCACTAGCGTTTGGGGGAACAATGGCGGACTTGCCCTCAAGCAGCCCACAACCTGGAGGACCTGGTCAAATTATATCCCAGCTAAAACAGCAGTGTTATGATGAGTCTTTTTTTTTTTTTTTAATTTTAAGTAAGCTCAACATCCGACCTGGGGCTCGAACCCACCACCCCGAGATCAAGCGTCACGTGCTCTTCTGATTGAGCCAGCCAGTTGCCCCTTAACAACTCTTTTGTGTGTTTGTGGCATAACCCCTTTAAGAACCTGATGAAAATAAACTTCTTCCCAGGAAATGTAATAAGCACACGCACATGAAATTTTGCCTACAATTTTAGCATGTTTCCGGATTCCCCTGACATCCATTCAAGAGCCTCAGGTCAAGAGAGTTCCTCAATCATAGCGGGGAAATTACTGAGACAGCCAAGCCGGGGGCTGTAGAAGTGTAGAGTTGAGGGATGCTCCTTGGTCTAGGAATTCGGGAGAGACTGCCCGGAGGAAGTCTCACCTACTCATTCAACAAAGACTTCCCGAGCCTGTGAAATGTCATCCATTGGTGATGTGCAACCAAAGAAAAAGGCAAGGTTCCTCCTCTCCCGGCACTTACAGTCTAGTGGGGAGAGACACAACAACGACAACAAAAATTAACAAGCAAACAAATCGGTGAACACAGGGATGTGTGGAGGGGACGATGAGCCTGCTTCAGGGGAAGTGTCAGGCAGAGGGAACGGTTAATGGAAAAGTCCTGAGGTGGCCATGAAAATACAGGGCTTGAGGAATGCATGAAAGAAAGCTAGTGTAGCTGGAACTTAGTGAGTGTGGCATGAGACGGGTGAGGTTACCGTTCAAGGGCCATGTCACACAGGTCTTGTGGCCCAGGGTAGGAATTAGGATATTGCCGTCAGGGTGATGGGAAGCCATGTTTCTGAATTTGAAGTGTGTGCAAATGGAAGCTGTGTGTGCATTTCTGTTCACAGCCGCCTTTTTCTAGTTGACAACGCTTGAGAGCTGTTGAATTAATTAATTTTCGACTGCTATATAGAATTACGTGGTGAGTATACTTATCCATTCTCATTGATGGGCATTTGGGCTGTATCCTGTTTTATGATTACATCTGACTCTGAAATGGAAGATCAGTGGGTTGAAGGGTGTGCGCGTTTTCAGCCTTACGGGAAGTTGCCAGACGGCTCTCTAAGGTTCAGGTGCTAATTTATATTCCCACTAGCAGCGTCCGGAAGTCCCCATTTCTTTATGTCATTGCCAGGAGTTGATAGTGTCAGCCTTTTAAGATTTTGACAATGTTTTGGGTGTAAAACGGCAACTCGCTTTAATTTGCGTTTCCATGATTACTAGTGAGGTTGAACATGTGATTTTGTATTTACTGGCTCTTGGGAGTTTCTTCTCTTGTGAATTGTCTGTTCACATCCCTTGCCATTTTCCCACAAGGCCGCCTCCTTCCAATTGATTGGTGGAAGCTGCTTATATATTGGAGTCACTAAACCATTGTCTTTTCTAAATGTCGCAAATCTCTTCTCCCACGCTGTTTACTGGAGGGTTTTAAGGAGAGGAGTAACATGTTCTGAGTTACATTTTTCAAGATCACTCTAGCTATGGTATGGGGAATAGAGAGTGAGGAGAGGCATGAGTGAAAGTGGGTAAGCCAGTTAAAAGGTCATCACAGTGGTCCAGGAATGAATGGCAGTGGCCTGGACGAGGGTGGCAGGAGGGGCAATGGAGAAAAGTGGACAGTTCCAGAATACATTTTGGAGGTAGCGCTGATGGAACCTGCTGATAGATTGGATGTGGGGCAAGACGAAAAGATAGGAATCAGGATGACTCTCGGGGTTTTGGCCTGAACAACTGGGTGGATGCTGGTTCCATTGGCTGAGATGGAGAAGGGCAGGCGGAGAAACAGGTTTAGGCTAAGAGAGGGGGAATAAATACTTTTTGTTTTCAACATGTTAAGCTTGAGACAGCCTGTGGATATCCAAGTGGTTAAATCAAATAGGGCATTTGGAACCATGAGGCTGAGTTCAGGGGAAACAGCCAGGGTTCAGGATAGACATACGGGAGTCATCGACGTGTGGATGGAATTTGCTGGATAAGATGGAAAAGACAAGAGGCTCCCAGGCGAGCCTTGGCACATGCTAACATTGAGAGGCTGAGCAGAGGTGGAGATTCAATAAAGAATGCCCTAGAATGTAAACTCCACAGAGCAGGGCTTTGTTCTGTTGACTGCCTGGTGTCTAGAATAGGACTTTAGCAAGTAGTAGGCTCTTGGTAAATATTTGTTGAAGGAACACGTGGAAGAATACACAAATGAATCAAGAAATTAGGAAGGGGTGGCTAATGAGATAGGAGGAGGAGGACAGGTACCATGGAAGCCAAAAGAAGGAGAAAGGTTTCAAGAAGGTGAGAACAGTCAGTTGTGTTAAATGTTGTCAAGAAGTTACAGAACAGCTGGACAGGGAACTGACCATTGGGTTTGGTAACACAGGGGTCACTGGTGGCCTTGATAAGAGTAGTTGAGACTTGAAAGAGGAGGAGTTTGCCAGGTCCTGTGAGGTAGGGGGCAGGGTGGGGGCGGAGAGTGAAAGGGTTTTCCAGGCATGGGGAAGAGCATGTGGAAACACCAGAGGTCAAGTGGGGCTGGCTCATGTCGCTACAAGTTGTTCCAGACGAGGGGAGGGTAAGAGAGTGGCCCGGAGAGATGAGGCTGGGGTGAATGGGAAGGCAGGGAGAGAGGCTGAGGGCAGCCTGGGGTTCGGAACATGATCACCTGGTCTGGGTTAAGGGGCTAAGGGTCCATGTGTCGCTCAGGGTTCAGGGGACAGAATTCCAATTCTAGTTGGCTTAAACAAAAAGGACCTTTCCCCTCATGTAACTGAAAGGTCCACGGATAGATGCTCGCTTTAGATACAAGACTTGGACTCTCTCTTCACTCCTAGTTCCCCTTCTGTCTGTGTTGGCTCCCTTGCCAGGCAGTCTGCGCTCTCAGAGGCTCAAGATCTAGGCTTTCCTCCGCTCCCTGATCTCAGCGGGAAGGCCGGATTCATTTCTGATCCTTCCAACCGGGGAAGTCTCATTGGTTCTGCCTGGTGGTCATGTGTCATCCCTGACCCAATCACTGTGGGCAAAGGGAAGGCACTCTTCTGATTGGTCAGGTCTGGGTCATATGACCATCCCCAGCTGGTGTGAAGATGGGTCCACCGGAGGTAAATTCCCATTGGATAATCAAAGTGCCCACTCCAGAGCGGGCTGGGGGAGGTGCTAATGCCAGACAAGCTAACCTGCAGAATTTAATGATAACCGAGCATTAGACGGACATAGACTTGTAGAATATCAGGATATTAAAAAAAATTTTTTTAATGTTTATTTATTTTTGAGACAGAGGGAGACAGAACGCGAGTGGGGGAGGGGCAGAGAGAGAGGGAGACAGAATCTGAAGCAGGCTCCAGGCTCTGAGCTGTCAGCACAGAGCCAGATGCAGGGGCTCAAACTCACCAACCGTGAGATCATGACCTGAGCGGAAGTCGGAGGCTCAACCGGCGGAGCCACCCAGGCGCCCCAAGAATATCAGAATATTTAAAAAGGTGGGGGGGGGAGGGGAGGCTCTGTGCTGACAGCTCAGAGCCTGGAGCCTGCTTTGGATTCTGTGGGTCCCTCTCTCCATCCCTTCCCCAGCTCACACTCTGTCTCTCTCAAAAATAAATAAACATTAAAAAATGTTTAAAAAGGGGGGGAGGGGTGAAATTCCTTAGGGAATACCTAAAGAGAGTCCCCATTCCAGTGCTGTCCAATAGAGGTAGAATGTGAGCCACAAATGTATCTTTAAATTTTCTAGTACCCTGGGGCACCTGGGTGGCTCAGTCGGTTAAGCGTCCGATTTCGGCTCAGGTCACGATCTCGCGGTCCGTGAGTTCCAGCCCTGCATCGGGCTCTGTGCTGACTGCTCAGAGCCTGGAGCCTGTTTCAGATTCTGTGTCTCCCTCTCTCTCTGACCCTCCCCCGATTCATGTTCTGTCTCTCTCTGTCTCAAAAATAAACGTTAAAAAAAATTAAAAAAAAATAAATTTTCTAGTACCCACATTACAAACAACTTTAAAAAAAGAAACAGGCGAAGTTAATTTTAATAATATATTTTATTTAACCTATAAAGTCTAAAGCGTCATGCTGAAAGGTGATCAATATAAAAAGCATTAATATTTTACATTATTTTTTCATGTTAAGTCTTCAAAATCTGTATTTTGTACTTACAGAACATTTTTTAAAATTAAAATGAAAAAAAATTTTGACTAACCTCTACAGCCTATGTGGGGCTTGAACTCACAACCCCCAAGAACGGAAGTTGCACGCTCTACCAACTGAGCCAGCCAGGCCCCTCCCCTTACAGAACATCTTAGCCCCAAAGCGAAATTTTCCCCAGAAATACTTGATCTGTGTTTAGGTTTTATCAAATTTACAATGGAAAAAGTGTCCTTGAGAATTCTCCAATAATTAAAGACCTGTATATCCGTTTTTAAATTCAGATTAATTAAAAACAAATACAATTTCAAATTCACTGCCTCAATCTCACTAACCACCTTTTAAGCGAGGGGTTACCATATTGAATAGCACAGCCCTGATGCAATTTGTTTGCCAGACTGAGGGGGAAGTGACGTCCAGGGTGGGGAGTGGTGCTCCAAGGGCACTGAGCTGAGCGGGAGCAGAATCCAGGTCTCCTGACTCTGTCAGGGCCTCTCCATTGCACCTTACACCTGCCCTGTTCTGAGCAGGTCATTGTGCACCAACCAGGAAAACAGCACAAAGGTCGTGGGAGTCCAAATATGCTGAGGCTCAAATTCTTGCTCTTGCTTAGACTGTAAGGAGTGTTCCTTTATTTTATGTTAATCTTGTCTGTGACCATCCCTGCCACTGGATGATCAATGTGTTTGGAATGAGGGCATAAATGCATCAGCAAACAGCATGCACCGATTGAACACCTCCGTGTTCTAAGCACTGCACCCGGGCTTGGGGCACAGAGATGAGACTGACCCAGCTCCTGCCCTCAAGAGGCTCCCCATCTGGCCTAGGGGGGACAGGGTAGTAAACGCATCATTTAGGGTGCGCACAGGATGGCGTGGGGGCAAGTGCTTGTGGGAGCGGGCAGATGGCGTGCCTCTTGGGTGGAAACCACCAGCAGCCGCCGGGGCTGGTTGAGTCCTTGGGAAAATCCAGAGGGAGCCCACACCTGGCGCTACTGGGTGTTGGGCCTTGGCCTGTGAGCGTGGGGGTGTTTGGGTGACAGCCCCAAGGCTAGGAGGGGTTGTTTTGATTATTGATGTTTGGAACTGAGAGGGGCTATTGTTAGGTGAAGTCTTAGCTCTTTGGTGTGTGGGGTTGGCTCAGGACCATGGCGTGGGAACTGGCTGGGTGTCTCTGTCATCAGTTAACATTGTATCGTTGATGAGAACGTCTCTTCACCTCTTCGCTGAGCACCCACAGCAGCATCCTTCTCTTCCATTCTCCATTGTGTTCTCCTTCTCTCTCTCTCTCTCTCTGTCACATACACACACACACCATGGCCACATAATTTAATTTGTGGAGCCCACTGCACTGTGAAAATGCAGGATCCCTTGTTCCAAGATTAAGAATTTCAAGGGGGCGCCTGGGTGGCTCAGTTGGTTGAGCGTCCGACTTCGGCTCAGGTCATGATCTCGCAGCTCGTGAGTTCAAGCCCCGTGCCGGGCTCTGTGCTGACAGCTCGGAGCCTGGAGCCTGCTTCAGATTCCGTGTCTCCCTCTCTCTCTCTGCCCCTTCCCCGTTTGCACTCTGTCTCTCTCTCAAAAACAAATAAACATAAAGAAAAAAGAATATCAAGATGGTGGTATGAAAGCAGAGTGTTAATCAAGTGCAGGGCCCAGAGGTTAGAGTCCTATACGACTGCTCGGGTCCTGAGTCCCGAGTCCGGGAAACCAACCCTCCACCCGCACCACACACAAGGGCCCTGCTGGTGAGGACAGCGGCTAGTGCCAAGTGCTTTAGAGATTTGTTATGTCTTGCAATCCGTCCACATCTGGATGTAGACAATGACTATGGTGCCCGCTTTGCATATGAGGAAACGGAGATGCCGAGGATACCCGGTGCTTGAACCCCAAACTTTGCTGAGTCCAAAGCTCGGACTCGTTCCTCTGCCTGCCTACCTCGCCCGCCAAGAGGAGTCAGCTTCCTTTATTTTGTCCTTTCTGATTTTTTTTTTCTAGTCCTCTTTTCCTCGGAAGTTGTAGACGGTGAATCTACTAGAAAAATGGAATCACCGGATTTCTCTAGCCATGTGGCCACTCTCCCTGTCAGTGAGTCCCCGCCGTGAGGACTTGTGGTGTCCCCACCTGGCCCAAATCACCAAGGATTCTTGGGGAAGGGTGGGGTCTGAGTCACCCCCTGCCCTTGTCCTCTCCACCCCCATGTGGACTCAAGAGCAGCTCATTTTCCTTTAACTCCTTCTCAAGGTGTCACTCACCTGAGCAGCACGGGCTTTTACTGAGATTTGGGGTCGCGGAGAGAATGGCGTCACAGAACAGCAAACAATGGGAAAGTGACATCAGACGCCCTTCCTCAGCTATCTCTGGGCCTCCACTGCCTCCCAGGGCTCCTTCCCGACCAAGGCTTCCCTGGAGCCTCCTTCCATGTTCTGTACCTCCTAACTTCTCCCCCATTCCTCCTCCCTGCTACCCAGGGTCTCTCCTCCACCTTTCCAGGGGTGTCCCGTTCATTCATTCATTCATTCACTCACTCACTTATTCATTCCTCCCTGAGCATCTAGCATATGCCAGGCACCCTGTTTGGTGCTGGAGATACAGGGAAGAAGTCTCTGCCTTCATGGGCTCTCAGGCTGGTGGGAAGATGGACCCGAAGTGCCCAACACAGCCACACAGATCGGCTTCCGAGTTTCCATTGAGACAGAAGCTCTGGAGGCAAAGGCTGGAACGTTAGAACAAGATGGAAAGACCCATCTTAGTTTGGGTGATGTGGAAGCCAAGACCTAAAAGATGAGCGTGGGAAGAAGGAGAAGGAAGGAGGTCCTGAGCCGAGGGCACAACACAGGCACGGTCCCTGAGGCATGGAAGAGCTGGGGGCGTGTGCGTGTCTATGCAGAGTAGATGGGAGCCAGGCTGCCTGGGCTGCAGGGAGCAAGGGGGACCCCAGAGGAGATGCCGTCACGGAGTGGGCGGAGTCAGATGGCACAGGGCTCTGCGGCCGGGGAAGGGGCTGCGACGTGGTTCCCAACCCAGCAGGAAGCTCCAAGACTCTTCTGAGCTTGGGAGTCATGTGGTCTGAATTACACGGCAAGAAAGACTTCTCTAGCTGGTGGGGGGAGAACCGGAGGATCGAAACGGGGGACAACGGCCGACCACTTCCGGGTTCACATGTTGGATGAGGATGGCTGGGTCCGGGGCAGTGGCGATGGTGGCAGGCGAGGCTGACAGATCTGACATTTATTTTGGAGGTCGAAGTGGATCGTGCTGGAACAGCGTCTGGTGATGGAAGAGGATTCCTACACTTCTGGAACTTTCCCCCTATCTACACCCCCACCGGCCTTCCTGGCCCCACCTTCAGATGTGGCAATGACGCATGACAACGGCCACCCAGGGCACTGGGTGCAACACTGTGTTCCTGGGGGTTTGAGGTGGGCAAGAAAGCCTGGTGGACCCCTTGGATGGTGTTATAGACCCAGTCAAGGGGGAGGGGTTAAATGGGGCAAGCTTTGATAGCCCTGTTTTCTTCCTTATCCTTGAAGTAATACACAAAAAAGTAAAAAGATGGATGATGTCACGTGTTGGCGAGGACTTGGAGAAACAGGTATCTCGAATACCATTAGTGGGAAAACCAACAGGCAGATCTTATTTTTGGAGGGTATTTCAAGGTTATCTTTTTGTTTTTTATTTTAGAGAGCGAGCGAGCACGAGTGGGGGAAAGAAGCAGAAAGGGGAGAGAGAGAGAGAGAGAGAGAGAGAGAGAATCTCAAGCAGGCTCCACGCTCAGTGCAAAGCCCAATGTAGGGTTCGATCCATGACCCTGGGATCATGACCTGAGCTGAAATCAAGAGTCGGACACTCAACTGACTGAGCCACCCAGGTGCCCTATTTAAATTTAAAGTATACATGACCATAGATTTGATTTCTTAGACTCTCCTCCTAAGAAATGGGTATGTACCTGCACATGTGTAAGCGTAGACGGGGATTTTCACTGCACTGATGTTTGCGTTCATCAGCAACGGTGAATATTCATCGGTTGTGGATAGGTAGACAAACTGCGGTCCATCTGTACTGTAGAAACCACGTAACAGTTAAAATTATTGAAGTAGATGTCTTTATGGAAAGATCTCCCAGGCCACTGGGTAAGTGAAAAAGCAAGTTATATATCCATACAGTACACACTTAGGAGACCAATTATGGAAAAAAAAGAGAAAAAAACCTAGAGAATGCTGCATATTTCTAAATGTCGACACATATCTGTGCAGAATGCGCGGGAAAAGGATTCACAGGAATGACATGAGACTCCTAACAGTGGTCACTGAGGGGGTGGGGGTGGTGGAGGGGTGGGAGGGGTCGTGGGGGGTGGGGCACGGGCACTGGGGCAGGGCTTAAAGATGATGCTGGCCTTAGGCATCTCGCTTGAATACCTCACCGTGAGTCCGTTCTCTTGCATTACTGGTGTAATTAAAAAGTTCAAACTGAAACATCTATTCATTGCAAACCCTCTGAAAATGCAGCCTTGCAACATGAAAGGAAGAAAAATACCCGTAATGTTACATCCCAAAGAACCATTATTAAGGTCTTTGTGTCTAGATCTTTCCTGCATTTTCCCATGCTTACGACATAAAAATATGACTCTATTAAACAGTCTATTTTATGACCTGCTTTTCTTTCACTTCGTATTGCATTGTGAACATCTTTCCATGTCATTAAATAATCTCCCAAGCCAAGTTTTTTTAATTTTTAAAATTTTTATGCAATGTCCTATGCTGCTGGGTTTTACCATTACATATTTAAATCCTTTGTGGTTGACACAGCATATTTCTGATTTTCCTTTATTATATTATTTAGGAGAATTTTGCTAGGAAACTATGTGGGTTATGGTAATTTGTAGGTCTTTTTTTTTTTCTAAGTAAGCTTTCTGGATCAACAGGGGGCTCGAACTTACAACCCTGAGATCAAGAGTCGCATGGTCTACCAACTGAGCTAGCCAGGCACCCCCAGAAGCTCTTGGAATGCAATGCGCAGTTGCCTTCCATGAAAGGGAAGCCATTGAAGACTGAATAGGGCAACATGTCCCCTTTGCCTCAAGGTTTTTCTAGAGGAGCTTTTTTTTTAAATTTATTTTTAATTAAAAAATTTTTAACATGTATTCATTTTTGAAAGACAGAGACAGAGTGCGAGCAGGGGAGAGACAGAGGGAGAGGGAGACACAGGATCTAAAACAGGTTCCAGGCTCCAAGCTGTCAGCCCAGAGCCCGACACGGGGTTCAAACCCACGAACTGTGAGATCATGACTTGAGCTGATGTCAGATGCTTAACCGACTGAGCCACCCAGACATCCCTCAAGAGGAGCTTCTTGTCCAAAGGGAGAAAAGTTCTCAGGAGACGGAGGAGTTGTCAGTCTGTCCACGTTGATCTTCAGAGGCAGAGCCACCCTGGTGACCTCTGAAGCCCCTCCCAGAACGGATGTGAGGTTCCATTGACAAGAAGAAAAATCATGGAAACTGTGTCAAGGTTAACCTGGACACCTGGCTGTGAGTGCCAAAGCCCCTGGGTGGATCTCCAAAGACTCTGCCCTCAGAGGACCCGGGTCAGGAGTCAAGTTCCCTCGAGGCCCACAAACCCAGAGTCTCTCCAAGTGTTGCCACCCCACAAAGCGTGTATGCCTCCCCAGACGAGATGCCGGACATTGTTAAGAGGTAAGGACAAGGTCATGTGATAGAAGGCTTCTGTGGTGGGCCCAAGACGTGACCAGTAACTCTCCAGAGTTTGCCAGAGGGCTGAGGCGGCAGAGGATTCCGCATGTGGCTGCCAGGACCAGCTCGGGGACAGCTTCTCCAGCAAATCGTCGATTCTCCACCCTTCATACAAGCTCCCCATCTACCTTTCTTCGGTCTAGTGCATGTGACATGTTGAGAAAAGTAACCGTTCCCATGACCATTTTGCAGTCTATACAAATATCGAATCATTATGTTGTATACCTGAAATTAACACAATGCTATATGTCAATTACACCTCAATAAAACAAAAGAAACAACCCCAAACCATCCACACGACCCAAACATGCATCCAGAACACCCATCACCCCTGCTGCCCCCAACTGCTTCTCCTCTGCTGGTCCCTGCTTGGTTTTCTGCAAATGTAAAGTGTATTCCTAAGTGCGATGAAATCACAACATCACTGTCAACTCCTGACTCTCCCGCTCATTTGCAGTCACTCTAAGTGGCAAAGATCTTTCAAATATATTTCTTTTCCCTCTATACCCCCTACCATCACCCCCGCCACACCCTCATCATCGCCATAAGAACAAAGATTCGTATGGAGCTTATTATTTTAAACACCGTAACATTGGTGATTCCAGTTTGTATTCACAAGACCCCAGGCAGGTAACAGCCTCACAGTGGGTCTCCCTGTCCTTTGGAGTCCGGAGTCCACACCACCCTCACGGCTGCCAGCGTATGTGTGCCTAGGTGTGCATTTCCGTTTTGAAATTAAGAACATTTCAGGGGCGCCTGACTGCCTCAGTCGGTGGAGCGTGAGACTCTTGATCTCAGGGTTGCAGGTTTGAGCCCCACGCTGGGTGTAGGAGATTTCTGAAAAATAAAATCTTAAAAATAAAAAGAGAAATTAAGACCATTTCACCCATGCAAAATATACCTTGCATGCAGGATATTAATAGTAATGATGAAGATAATATGAATAAACTCACGTACCTACCTCCAAGTTGGGAGAGCTGATAAATCCTGAGGCTTCCCCATGTGCCTCCTCAGCTCTCCCTCTCCCTTCCATCTGCAGGCAATAACTACCCTGGATTTTGTATTTTTCATCCCTTTACCCTTTTCTTTATATTTTTCTCACAGTTGGATGCAGTCTTGAACAATATATTGTCTAGCTTTGCGTGCCTTTGACCTTTGGAGAAATAGCATCGGGGTGCATTTTCCTACAGCGAGTGTGTGTTTGTTGCATATTTTGGTTGTGACATTCATCCGTGTTGTTGAGTGTAGCCATAGTGCATTCATTTTGGCTGCCATAACTCACCGTATTATATGAATAAACCACAAGTCATCAATCCGTTCTCCTGTTTATGGACATAGGGTTGCTGCCATCCACATTTATTACATCTCCTGATGAGATGAAGAGTTTCCAGGTGAGGCACACAGGAAGAGAAGTGCTGGGTAGTAAGGTGTGTGCCTCTGAACTTGACCCGATGATGCCAAGTTGCTTTCCAAAATGGTTATACGAATCTATGCTCTTACAGCAGTGTATAAGAGCTTGCGTTGTTCCATGGCTCTAACAACACTTGGTGTTGTCAGATTTTAACACTGGTGCCAATCTGGGGGATCCAGGCTCCGAGCTGTCAGCACAGAGCCTGATGTGGAGCTCGAACTCACAAGTTGTGAGATCATGACCTGAGCTGAAGTCAGCTGCTCAACCAACAGCCACCCAGGCACCCCTGTTGTCTTTTTCTTATTGATCCCTTAGGAGCTCTTTATATATTAGGATCCTAATCTTTTGAAAATTATGTGCATTCCAAGTGTCATTTCCCAATCTGTGGCTTGTCTTTTCACTTTTTTTTTTTTTGAGAGAGAGAGAGAGAGAGAGAGAGAGAGAGAGAGTCTTAAGCAAGCTCCACACCCAGTGTGGAGCCCAACGCAGAGCTTGATCCCATGACCCTGGGATCATGACGCAAGCCAAAATCAAGAGTTGGATGCTCAAACAACTGAGCCATCCAGGTGTTCCAGAAGCTCTTATTCTTAACATATTAGAGTGTATCAACGTTATCCCTTCTGGTCTGCGCTTTTTGTATCCTTTTTAAAGAAACCTCTCCCTCCCCTGAGGTCTTAGAGATCATGTCTTATATTTTCTTTTGAGAGTTTCATCTTGCACATTTAGGTCTTTTGGTCCACCTGAAATTGATTTTGTATAAACAGGATCCAGTTTCAGTTTTTTTCCATGTGGACAAGCAGCCATCCTGGCTTTGTCTATTGAATACTTCCTTTTCTGCATTATCTAGATCACATTTCTGTGTATGCTTGAGTCTGCTTGTAGGCTCTCTAGTTGGATGCACTGGTCTATCGTGAGCCAAACCCATGCAACTCCAATTACTAACGCTTTGAAACAAAAGTGATCTTAATGATCATTTGCTATCGTGCATATTGATATCTGGTAGGCCAAAGTCTACTCCTTGTAATTCCTCAGGAATGTCTCGACTCCTTTTTCTCTTCCTTATAAAGTATAGAAAGAGATTGTCATATTTCATTAACACCTTTTGGGGATTTCATCTGGAACCATACTGAGTGAAAATGAATTTGTGCGGAAATTATATTTCATATAGTTAATATTTATTCACATTTACCTGCGTGGTTGTCTCTTTTATTCTCATTTTTCTTTCTTGCATTTTGGACCTTACATTTGAGATCGTTTTCCTTCTTCCTGAGACACATCTTTAAAAATTTTTTTTTAACGTTTATTTATTTTTTGAGAGAAGGAAAGTGAGCGGGGAAGGGGCAGAGAGAGAGGGAGACACAGAATCAGAAGCAAGCTCCAGGCTCCGAGCTGTCAGCACAGAGCCTGATGCAGGGCTCGAATTCACAAACTGTGAGATCATGACCTGAGCTGAAGTTGGACACTTAACCGACTGAGCCATCCAGGCTCCCCCTGGGACACATCTTTAAAAGTGTCTTTGTTGAAGCTTTATTGGTGGTCAACACACCCAATATTGCTTGTTTTAAAGTTTTGTCCTTGTTCTTGGAAGATAGTTTGGCTGGGTATACAATTCTAATTGATGGTTATTTTCCCTTGGTCTCTGGCTACAGTTGTTACAATTGAAAGGTCAGCTGTCTCCAAACACTTGTTTTGTTTTTTTGGGTTTTTTTGATTGGTAAATCTCTTTTTCTCTGACTGTATTTTCTCTTTGATCGTGCTCTCCTGAAGGTTCATTGTGTTCTATGTGGATGTGGATTTGAACTTTTATCTTGCTTGAGATTTACTGTGATTTTTGAATAGGACAATTCACATCTTTCATCTGTTTTGAAAAATTCGTAGCCATTATCCTTTTGATTATTACTTTTCTCCCACTGTACACATTTCTTGTGGCTACTATATAACAAAGTACCACAAACTTGGTGGCTCAAAACAGTAAAAGTTCATTCTTTCACAGTTCTGGGGGCCCAAATTCCTAAATCAGTATATTTAGGCTGATATTTAGGTGTCAGCAGGGTCATGCTTTGCTCTGGAGGCTCTAGGGGGGGAATCCACTCCTGTCTCTTCCAGCTCGTGGTGGAGGCACCCCTGGGCTTATAGCAGCATACTCCAGGCTCCAGCATAGAGCATCTTCAAGCCTCTCTCTTCTTTGTCTTCATATTGGCTTCTCTTCTGTATGTTGTCAAATCTCCCCTGCCTCCCTCTTAGAAGGACACATATGGTTGCATTTAGGAACCTTGGTTAATCCAGGCTAATCTCCCCATCCTAGCTAGGACCCTTAACTCAATTACATCTGCAAAGACCCTTTTTTGTCATATATGGTAACATTCACAGGTTCCAGGCATCAGGATGTGGAAATCTCTTTGGGAGGGCTGGGGAGGCATTTTTCAGCCCCCCTCACTGAACTCCAGTGAGATGTGTATTTACACCCTGTCTCTGCCCCCGTGCCTTTACTCTTTATTTCATAGTTTATAACATTATCCCTCTGTGCTGTGTTCTTGGTAGTTCCCTCAGATATAGCTTCCATTTTCCCCAATGATCTTTTCAGCCCTGTCGTCATCTGCTGTTTAATCCAGCTGTTGATGTTGACAATTCTGCTTCATGTGTTTTCCTTTCCTAGAAGTTCTATTTGGTTCTTTTTCAAATCTCCACGGTCAGTTTTACAATTGCTTGTTCCTTGTTCGGTTTGATTCTCTGTTTAATCGATACAGTTCTTTACGTTGAATGTGGGTGGAGAACAGTTCACTGATCTTTTATGAAATTTTCCCGTGGAAATGATCAGAGACGTGGGCCAGTAGCTGGAGAGGGGTGTCCGGTCAAAATGATGATGATGATGATAAGTCACTTTCAGGAAAGGTGGAAATTTACATGACAATGACAATGACCCAGAAGGTGGGGGCCATTTCATGGGGCAATGTCCTTGTGTGGGGGAGAGCAGAAGGGGTTCAATGCACAAGGGGAGGAACGGGACTCAGGTATTGCTGGAGAGTTCCCTCGTAGCAACAGGGGAATGACAGAGCACACAGGTTGGAATGAGGTGATGGGTAGGCATGGGACATCTCTTCTGGTTGCTTGGCTTCCTCGGTAAATAGGAAGGAAGGTCATCAGCTGAGAAGGAGGATGGGGAGGAGGTGTCTGAGCCACGAGAGAGAGAAGATGTGACACGGTCATCTAGGAGAGTGGGAATTTGGATGGAATGGATTATCGGGCAGCACAAAACACACGGGATGCCAGTGGACGGAAGTTAATGGGAGACTGATCAGCATGGTTGTATTTTGCTAAAGCACAGCTCTGACCATGTCCCTCCCCTGCTTAAAACCCTCATTCACTCCCCTGCTGCACACTCCATTGCGTGGCATTCAAGGGTCGCCATGACTTCAGCCCCACTAGATCCCTTCTACACCCCAGCAACTCAGAGCTACTTGAGATTCGTCAAGCAGATTTCACACTTCTCTGTGATGGCTCTTGCGGTTCACTGCCTAGAATGCCCTTCCCTGCCTCTACCCACCAACAGCGAGCACCCCTCCAACAGAGTCTGCCCAGGGAATCTGCTTCACTTCCGCCTCCTGCCCCTCACCCCCTGGTTCCCTGTACAGAATCTTCTCATCTGTTACAGCTCCCACAAAACTTCGCTGGCTATCAGTTGTTTCTGGTTCTGCCTTTTCCACCTCATTGAGGGCACAGACCGCATCCTGTCCTTTCTGTGTCCCCGGCATCCTGCACCAAGCAGGTGTGAAGACAGTGTCTGCTGAGAGGACTGACTTATGGCTTCTAGAGGAGAGCTGGGTCAGGCCAGCAGGGGTGTTACCCAGAGGGCCATTAGTGGGATCAGTGGACTGCGGAGAAGAGACAAGAACAGCAGCCAGGAAGCAGAGCCAAAGCCTGAGGTCAGGAGAAAGCAGGCCATGCTCCCAAGCAGCGCGGAGAGGGAGGAGGGCGGGGAGGCTGAGGGAGTGAGTGGGGAGCAGGCGGGGGGAGCCTCATGGTCCATGACATACATCTTCAGACTCTGTGCAACTGGCAGAGTGGTTCTGTGCTGTCACCTGGTCCTTGTGCTGGGGAGGGGCGGGAGCTACAGCGAGGCACCTTTCTCTCTGGGAATCTTGGGTCTCTAAAGGTAGGAGGGATGTGGGGCCCCCCAACCCTTCATTTCCAAAGAACCAAGTGTTCAACTCCCAACACCTCCAAACATGCCTTTGGGGAACGAGGTCCAATGGGCATCTGGACGCAGCCTGGAATAGTGCTAAGGAGAGAACTCAGGGGTCAGGCAGCCTGTCACCCACAAGCTGGGGCCCTGTGGGCAACAGCTCTGTTTTCCTGAGCCACATTTCTCGTCTGTAAATGGGCCATGATGAAGAAGACATATAACCTAATTAAAGATGGGCAAAGGAATTTGTGACACCGTGGATGGACTGAGGCATTATGCTCAGTGAAATAAGTCAGAGGAAGACAAATACCATATGATTTCACTTACATGTGGAATCTAAAAAACAAAACAGAAAAAAACCCAGAAACAGTCTCATAAATACAGACAACGAACTGGTGGTTGCCAGAGGGGTAAGGATAGGGGGATGGGTGAAACGGGTGAATGAAAAGTACAGCGTGGGGAATATAGTCAGTAATATTGTGGTAACTGTCCTTATGGTGGTGGGCATTTTGTAATGTACGTAAATGTTGAATCACTGTGTTGTGCACCTGAAACTAATACATTGCACGTCAACTCTCCTTTGATTAATATAAACAGGCAAATGATTGGAATAGATCCACATCCAAAGAAGATCACGCACACGGCCAGTAAGCACAGGAGAACCGCTCGGCCAATCTTTAGCCATTAGGGAAATGCAAATCAAAAGCATAATGGGATAAGACTTTGCACCCACTGGACAAGAGTCCGGAATTGTAACCTTTACACATTGCTGGTGGGAATGCCCAACGTGGTGCAGTCTCTTTGGAAAAACATTTTCTCAAAACGGTAAACACAGAGTTAGCATAGGACCCGGTAGGTATCTACTTGAGAAAAATGAAAGCTTACCTCCACCCAAAAACTTGTACGTGAATGTTCATAGCAACGTTATTCATAATAGCCGAAAAATGGAAACAGTTCAAGTGTCCATTGGCTGGTGAATGGAAAAGCAACATGTGGTATATCCATTCAGCAGAATACTATTTGACAATCAAAAAGAGGACTATTGAAACATCTACAACATGGATGAACCTCAGAAACATCACGCTGGATGAGAGAATCCAGACCCAAATGACCACACCTTGTGTGATTTCTTTTATAGGAAATGTCCAAAGAGAAAAATCTGTGGAGACAGAAAATGGATGTGTGAATGCCTAAGGCTGGTGGGGGTGTTGAGGGGGGGGTGGGGAATGGGGAGCCACTATAAATGGGCAATGTTCTGACACTGGCGTGTCCTACTCTGTAAATATATTAAGATGTTAAGTTGTACACTTAAAATGGGTGAGTTTTGTGGCGTGCAAATTATACCTCAATAAAGCTATTTGAAAGGGGAGGGATCCTCACTGGGATCTATTGAAAGTCAAAAAATGTTTTAAAAGACAGAGAAAAGGGGAGGGAGACAGTGATGTCCACCTTGCAAGGCTGCTGGGAGACTGAGAAATCATGCACATCCACAGCAGGGGTGGAGTGCTGGCGAATTAACCCCTCCTGCCATCACACTTAATGGTGACCAGGAGTTGGTGCATCAAGACCCCCCCCCCCCCCAGCCTTGGGGCACCTGGGTGGCTCAGTCAGTTAAGCATCCGACTTCAGCTCAGGTCATGATCTCACAGCTCGTGGGTTCGAGCCTTGCGTCGGGCTCTGTGCTGACAGCTCGGAGCCTGGAGCCTGCTTCAGATTCTGGGTCTACCTCCCTCTTTGCCCCTCCCCTGCTCACACACACTCTCTCTCTGTCTCTCAAAAAATGAATAAATGTTAAAAAAAAAAAAAAAGAGCCCAGCCTGCCCAGCTTGGGTTCTACACCGGCTCCCAGATTTTTCCCATCGGCATTGGGCTCCACCTGCCCAGAGCTTAGCTGACTGCCTTCCCTCTCCATCTCACGTCCCCCCTCCCTTACTGGCATTTCCTGGGCTCACCTTTCCCACAAACTATGGGTTCAGGCAGCGAACCCTTATTTTGGGTTGAAGCACTAGCTGGGACAGCAATCCTAATGGAGCCGCGTCTCGTGACCCCAGCTGGCCTGTCTCCGTCTTGCTTGGGACAGGGTGCTGTCCGTCCCCAGCCTCTACTCTGCTCTGAAGGAGGGAAGACTTGCCCTGGAAGGAGCCGAGGCCCAGGGAGGGAAAGAGAAGGACCCAAGGATTCTTCAGATGATGACAGAACTGGATGAACTGAAGATGCGCTTGGTGACTGGCACTGTGTGCAAAGTACCTCCCAGGTATTATTCTCACAGTGGCTCTGCGCCTCAGTCGACTGAGTTGGAAGCGGAGGCTCAGAGAGGTAAAGTGACCCGCCCCGGGCCACACAGCTCCTAAGCCGTGATGTCTGAATTTGAAACCAGGGCCTGACTGCTTCGTCGCCGCACCAGCCTGCCTTTCACGGAGCCGTGTCAAACAGCGACCCACCTTTTTTCCGTTTAGACTTCCCGGGAGTCTGGTCTTCCTGGCGAGGTTCCGCTCTGCTCTGTATGCTGCCGCGTTGGCCCCGAGCCCAGTGGTAAGGACACCATCCAGGCGTGTCTTTGGTTGGGTTGTTTTTGTACAGATTTATGGTGCGGGGGAACCCACTCTCGGGAGAGATGGGGACCGGATGGGGAACAAGGACGCTAGCGTGGTCGTCTTTGAGGTCCCACTGACTCATGAACAAGGCAAGCCTCTAAATCTGCTTCCCGACCCATAAACCGCGTTTATGGAGTCCTGTCCTTGGGTTTGGAAGGGCTGCTGTGAGGGCAGCCTTTGGCATGGCCCTGGGGCCCGGGGCCCTGGGTTTCAGGTCAGGGACCCCCGTGAGAACGCAGACCCGTACGTGGGTGGGTGGGGCCCCAACCCCATCCCCATCCCATCCTTACCTCTGGGCCATTTCACTTTGTTTGGCTGAGAGCAGGGGTTGGGGTGGTGGACAGGAGGAAGAGGGGGGAGGGAACCCACTTTTACTGTGTACTTAGCCCAGACCTGCTCTGGCATCGGGCACTGAGAGCCACTTCCCATCTCCACGGAACCCCTGGCCCTTGCAGGGTGGGGGACCAAGAAACTGCCAATTATAGGGACAGAGGAGTCATAATGGCGAGCATTTTCTCAGCACTTACTGAATGTAGGGGCTTCACGGGCGTCCTGTCATCCAGTCCTGACACTGACTCCAGGCACAGCCTGCTGTTGCCACCCTCATTTTCCAGGCAAAATGGCTGAGGCACGGCGAGGCTCAGTCATTTGTCCAATGATAGAGCTAGAACCGAGAAGACCCAGATTTGAACCCAGTCAGTCTGGCTCCGGAGCCCGGAGGCTAAGCCTCCCCCTCTATAGCCTCACCAGAAGCAGGGGCATGGAGGCAGCCTCGGGGAGCTGGCTCTGTTGGGAGTAGGAGTGGGATACGAAGCGGTTTTCATACTGATGCCTGATTGGGGCTTTGAAGGATGAATAGGAGTTGGATGCAGAATGGCTACAGAGTGTGGTCTGCTAGAAGGAACAGCCTGTGTGTAGGTAGATGGGCCCAGGTTAGCAGGATGGGTTTCCATATCGCTGGAGCATAAAGCATAATCAGGGGAGAGGCGAGGTGAGGCTATAGACCAGGTTCAAGGCACGGAGGGCCTGCCCTGTCCTGCTAAATCATTTGCTCTTGGTGTAAGTCACAGTCCCCACCCTCCAGGGGCCTTACCTGAGCTTGGGGAGGTGAGCCATGTCATCAGGAATGATGGTGAATAATCCTCAGCCTTGTAGGTACAAGTGTGGGGAGGGCAGAGGAGGGAGGCCTGCCCCGGGTCTGGGAGGGATGGGCCATGGGGAAGACTTCCTGGAGGAGGCGCCGTCTTGTCGGGGGTGAATAATGGGAGGTAGAGGTGTATGAACAAAGGTGCTGAGGCGCAGAAGTGCCAGCTGTGCTCTGGGGACACGGAGAGGATGACGGGGCAGGAGGTGTGGGAAGAGAGATCAGCAAAGTGCGTGTTACGTTCAGCGCTGCCTACCTAAAGCCCTTTGCCGCCTGACCTGGGTTCAAATCCCGACTTGCTGCTGACCAGCCGTGAGACCTTGGGCAAGTCACTAACGCGCTCGGAGCCTGTTTCCTTCTCATCTGTAAAATGGGTAGAAGCAAGTGGTTATTACCTCCCAGAGTTCAGACGAGGGCTTCTCCCAGTCTGGTGCCATCGCAAAGATCTTCGCCCTATCAGCCAAACACCTCCACCAGGGGCTGGCAACATTTCTCCATAAAGGGTCAAAATAACAAACATGTTGGACACTGCGAAAATAGTTTGGTCCCTGTTGCAATTACTCAACTCTGAGCGCCTCGTGTGGCCCAGGCCCGATGTGATCTCCTAAGGGTCTAGCATCGTGGCCAGCTGTGGTGCTGGGGACTGGGGGGCAGCATGGGTCCTGAGTGCTTATCAAGGTCACTGACTATCTGGGGAGGAAAACGATGCTGCCTCTGACCAGCCCATCGGGCGTGAGTCAACCTCTGCTAACTGTTTCGAATCATCTGAAGACAAGCTGGTGTCCAGAGCAGGGATTACTATTGTTAATAAAATACTAATCACAGAAATGGTGGGTGAATTCTATTGATGAGATGTTAGTGCCCGAAGGCCTCAGAGCGTCTTTTAAAAGCATCACCAATATGATCATTAAAATTGCAACAAAGGTAGGTCAAGGATATAAAAGCAACTTAGGCCTGCTGAAAAAGCCAGGGGGACAGCCTCGGGACCCCCGTGGCCCCTTCCAGGCAGAGGCCGTGTCGGGTTTCAGGACGCTCATGGAGAGGAGACAGCAGTCAGGCTGTGGGGCATTTAAAAAAAAATTTTTTTTAATGTTTATTTATTTTTGAGAGAGAGTGTGAGTGGGGGAGGAGCAGAGAGAGAGGGAGACACAGAATCCGAAGCAGGCTCCAGGCTCCGAGCTGTCAGCACAGAGCCCCACGCGGGGCTCGAACCCACGAACCGCGAGATCATCATGACGCGAGCCGAAGTCGGACGCCTACCGACCGAGCCACCCGGGTGCCCCAGGATGTGGGGAATTTTTAAGGCCCCAAGTGAGATGGTGGCTTCTGACATGTGGCCTCTTTTTGGAGGTTTCTGGGCTTCCGTGGCCTCATCTGAGAAATGGGGATAATATAATACTTTATGTTTAGGAGGAAGGGGCTGGACCAGACCAGCTCGTGAGGCCCCATCTAAGTGCTACCAGCGCTTCCCCGATGTGTCCCGTCATCTGGTGACTGGGCACTCTTCATCTGGGTGAACGTACCTCACTCACTCCAAACTTGCTGTCCGGGGCCCAGCTCTGACCCTTAGCTGTGTTTATTCAACCGGGATGGTTAAAATTTGAAAAAACAACTTTTGGGGGCGCCTGGGTGGCTCAGCCGTTTAAGCGTCCGACTCTTACTTTGGCTCAGGTCACGATGTCACCGTTCGTGAGTTCGAGCCCCACTTCGGGCTCTGTGCTGACAGCTCAGAGCTGTCTCCCTCTCCCTGTCCCTCCCCGGCTTGTTCTCTATCTCTCTCTCAAAATAAAAATAAAGAAAATTTTTAAAAAGCAACTTCTGGGATTTATTACCTATTACGAAGTATGACATACAGATAGAAATATGCACAATACGTAATCAGTCAGCTCAGCGGTCTGTCACATGGTGAGCAGGCTGGGTAACCAGCAACCGGGCCAAGAGAGAGTGCACGGCATGGGGGGCCCCCAGAGACCCCTCGTGCCTCTTCCCATCACTTGACACTGTATTTGTTTAAAAAATTTTTTCATGACGTGGTGTCCTTTTTCTGCTACCATTTGTGACACCAAATGGTGTGGGGGTTTTCCACCTGAATTCTGCAATTCTCTGACACCAGGGACCCAACTCAGCTCTGACACTAAGGGCCTTGGAGTTCGCACAGACCACACAAGTTCAGGGCTCAGTCTCTCAAGACTGCCCCCTACTTCAGACATCAATGGCAAGTCCTGGGGGCCGCCTGTACTTCTGACCAACTGGCTGTGAATCGAGGGGTCCCGTGACCCCCCGCCTTAGGTTAGATAATTCACTAGAACAACCCACAGGACTAGGAAGACACTTTCCTCGTGCTCACTGGGTTGTTATAAAGGACACGACTCAGGAACAGACGAATGGAAGAGAGCCGTGGGGGACCCCTCGCGTTCACCACACCCTCCCAGCACCTCTGTGTGCACGCCGGCTCGGAAGCTCTCTGAATCGCGTTGTGTAGGGGTTTTATGAGGGTTTTGTCACGTACCGGCCTTTGGTGACTGAAGCCGATCTCCGGCCTCCCTCCCTTCCCGGGAGCCTGGGGAGGGGAGGCTGAAGGTCCCAACCCTCCCAATCGTACCTTGGGCTTTCTGGCCGCCAGCCTCCCATCGCGAAGGTACCTTGTCCCCCCATTCCCCGTGACTCATCTCATTAGTGTGCATGAAACAGAAAATTCCAAAGTTTTTAGGAGCTCTGTCCCCGGAACCTGGAACCAGGGACAGAGACCAAATATTTATTTTTTTTATTATACCACAGACTGTGTTTAAGCAGGTGGCTGCACACCACACTTTGCCACAGACCCCCCCACCCCCACCCCCGCCGCCCCCGTGCACCGCCCAGTTCGAAGATTCATGTTGCCTGTTCGGCCTCAGCAGGCATGTGAAGGAGTGATCCCTGAGGACTCTCATGCGCTGTATTTTCAGATAAGGAAACCAAGGATCAAAGAATTCGAGTACCTTTCCCGAGGCGACGTAGCAAGCAAAGCACAAAGCTGACGGAGCCCAGACCTCGAGGTGGGCTGGGGCGTGGGACCTGCCGTAACTCTTTGGGAGCAGTTTTGTACTGGGGAGTGGCACGGGCTAGGGGGTCAGGTGGGCCTTCACACTGCGACTCTGGACACGTAACTCAGCCTTTTGAGCCTCGGCCTCCCTATCGATGGCATGGGCGCAATGACAGCTGCCTTGCGGGGTCACTGTTGGGCACGAATGAGCTAGGCACCGGTAGAAGTTCTATAAATAATTCTTCTCTGCATCCGGCCTAAACAGAGGGGTTGCTAGAGAGCTGAGATCTCCCCGGAGCATCCCACATCTGCCTCCTTCAAGACCCAGTTCAAAACCACCTCCTCCAGGAAGCCTCCCGAGATTCCCAGCAGCCCCACGGTTCTTGTCCTTACTTTCAAATTCCTCAAGGCTTTGGTTTATGGGACAGTAGTCAGTCCATCCTGCGCCTGTTCCCCCTCCTAGCCCAGTGTACTCATTCCTACCTCTGAACACCCTTGACTTTGCAGAGCACCCTGGACCTTGTCACTTATCACTTTCTATCTGCTGTGGGCATCACTGGCAGCCTGTTCACCGGGCAGTGGGGGCTCCTTGAGGGCAGGGGTCCAGTGGAGAGTGGACAAACTCTCTCTCACCTCAGGCCTGCCGCAGGGCTCAGCAGAGTGCGTGCCTGTTGTTGGTGAACTTCAGTGGGTCTCTTGTCCCTTCTTGTCAAGGAATCGTGCAGGGGCATCTCTTTTGCCGCATCTTGTCTCACGTAACCTTCCTATGGGTTTTTTTTTTTTTCCAACGTTTATTTATTTTTGGGACAGAGAGAGACAGAGCATGAACGGGGGAGGGGCAGAGAGAGAGGGAGACACAGGATCGGAAACAGGCTCCAGGCTCTGAGCCATCAGCCCAGAGCCCGACGCGGGGCTCTAACTCACGGACCGCCAGATCGTGACCTGGCTGAAGTCGGACGCTTAACCGACTGCGCCACCCAGGCGCCCCCCTATGGGTTTTTTACAGATGATATTAAAAAAAATTTTTTTAGGGGTGCCTGGGTCAGTTAAGCGCCCGACTCTTGATCTTGGCTCAGGTCACGATCTCAAGGTTTCTGAGTTTGAGCCCTGTGTCGGGCTCAGTGGATTCTCTCTCTCTCCCCCTCTCTCTCTGTCCCTCCCCTGCTCACGAACTCTCTCTCTCTCTCTCTCTCTCAAAATAAATAAACATTAAAATATTTTTATTATGGTGGTAAAATACGTATAACATAAAATTTGCCATTTTTAAGTGTACAATTCAGTGGTATTTAAGTACATTCATAATATCGCATGACTGTACTATCCGTTTCCAGAACTTTTTCATTAGCCTAAACTGAAACCCTGCGCCCATGAAACAGTAAGTTCCCATTCCCCGAGCCCTGCCCCACCCCCCCCAGCCCCTGGTAACCTTTGCTCCACTTTCTGTCTCCATGAATCCGCCTATTCTAGGCGCCTCACGTGTTTACCCTTTTGTGACTGGCTTATTTTCTCTTATTTCCCTGGCATGTGTCTTCCAGGTTCATCCACACTGTCGTAGCGTCAGGAGTTCCTTCTTTTTGAAGGTTGACTGACATCCCACTGCAGGTTTATTCCACATTTCATTTATCCGCTCATCTGTTGTTGGACACTTGGGTCGCTCCGACCTTTTAACGTTTATTTATTTTTGAGAGAGAGACAGAGCATGAGCAGAGGAGGGGCAGAGAGAGAGGGAGACACAGAATCCGAAGCAGGCTCCAGGCTCCAAGCCATCAGCACAGAGCCCGACGCAGGGCTCGAACTCACAGACCGTGAGATCATGACCTGAGCTGGACACTTAACCGACTGAGCTACCCAGGTGCCCCCCAAAATGGCATTTTTTAAGAAGAGCCATCTGCTGACCTTCTGGATGTCCTTACAGGCTTTTTCTCTATATTTACACATAGGCAGCCCCACGGACAGAAGATAAACACTTTTAAAATGGGTTTTGGGGTGCCTGGGTGGCTCAGTCGGTTGAGAGTCCAACTTCGGCTCAGGTCATGATCTCGCAGTCTGTGAGTTCGAGCCCTGCATTGGGCTCTGTGATGACAGCTCGGAGCCTGCAGCCTGCTGTGGATTCGGCGTCTCCCTCTCTCTCTGCCCCTTCCCTGCTCACGCTCTGTCTCTCTCTCTCTCTCTCAAAGATATATCACATTAAAAAATAATAATAAAAAATAAATAAATAAGATGGGTTTTATAGTGTATTGTGTGTCTTTTCACTTTGGTGCAAATGGCGGTCCCCTCCCTGTGCCGAGAAACAGCAGCGTGTATTGTCCTCTGGATGGTTGGGGTGTTTCTTCTTACGGATGTGCCATGACTTACTTTAGTCCGTCCCTTGTTGCCCTCCAGTTGGGCTGGAAGGGGCAGGGCAGGTGTAGACCAAGGAGGCCTCCGGCTGGCTGAGGCCCTGTGGTTACGTAACAGCCGTCGGGGAAGTCACCGAGGCTGACACGGCGACTTCTGTGGAGAGTAATTTCACAGTTGCACTAAGGACAATTAGGGCGCCGGGCCTGTCACCGGGGCCTGGGATGAGCTCAGACACATTCCTTGCTTCATGGCTGGAAGGGGCAGGCAGTCCTCCGGGAAGAAGGCCTGTGAGCCACCCCTCTCTTGCAGTCACTTCCCAGGAGGTGTCCCCATTGCAGGGACATCTGTTTCAGCAGAAATAGGGCCACGAGGCCGCGGAGGGCCCGCCCTGCCCGACTGTGAGGACTTTCCCTGACACGGGAGGTAGCCGTTTGCAGACCAGAAATCAGAAGTGAGGTGGGTACAGATTTACCCCGCTTGCCTCCCAATGGGGGCAGAGCAGCTGGCGCGGAACACAGGAGGGACCCCGGGGGTCCTGCCTTGCGGCTTCTGGACCTGCCAGGGCCTCCCTGGCAACCATCTGCTCATCCTGGTCCCCCACGCGGCTGCAGGGCTCCCTGACGTGGGTGTGGGCAATGCGGTGTCCTCGCCGGACCCGACTTAAGGCTTCAGACCTACGATCTCTGGGCCCAGGAAAGGGGGCAAGAATCCAGCGTCTCCTCTCCAAGCCTCAGTTTCCCCATCTGTAAAAGGGGAACGGCGGTCCTTCCCCCGAATCGATGAGGCTAGGATAGAACGAGACGAAGCATACCAGGCTCGCACGCAGACTGCAGCTGCTGGGGCGGACCCGAGCGGGTAGCAGGACGAATGAGTGAGATGCCCTACGGGGACCAGGGAGAAGGCTCTCGGCACCTGTTAGCCCTTGAGGTCAGGGACCCGGCGCTTTGCGCAGAGAGGGACGCGTCGCCTTATGGACGCGTTGGGCACTTTATGGAGCTTTCGGGTGAGATGAGAAGACAGGCAGGAGAGGCGTCTCCTCTGCGAGGGCTGCGGGATCAAGAGTGACCTCGGAGAGCCACCCCCAGCCAGGCACCCTTCCCAGGACTCAATAGATGGCATTTCGACGAGCAGTCCCTCCATGAGATGGGGGTGACAGTTGGAAATGCCACAGAGAAGTGAACCCGCCCTGGGGGAGAACAGGAGGCCCCTTATCTGGTTTGGGGGTGCAGATTCTGGCTTCCCCAGGCGGTGCTACCTTTCACACTCCCAGAAAGTTGAAAATAAAAAGGACCACGGCTCCTGGCTGGCTCAGTCAGTGGAGCTTGGGACTCTTGATCTCAGGTTTGTGGGTTCTCTACAATACACTGAAAAGCCCCAAACGACAAGCCACCCCGATGTCCACCCGCAGTAGAAAGCATGCATAGATAGTGATATGTTCGTACCGTTTACTACTATTCAGCAAAGGGAAAGAGCAGAAAGCTGTTACACACAGCTTCACGTATGGATCTCCCACAGATAAGACTGAGCAAAACGAGGGACACCCGGGTGGCTCAGGCGGTTAAGCAGCTGACTCTTTTTTTTTTTTTTAATTTTTTTTAGCGTTTATTTATTTTTCGGAATCAGAGCATGAATGGGGGAGGAACAGAGGGAGAGGGAGACACAGAATCTGAAGCCAGCTGCAGGCTCTGAGCTGTCGGCACAGAGCCCGATGTGGGGCGCAAACCCACAAACCGTGAGCGCGTGACCTGAGCCGAAGTCGGATGCTTAACCGACTGAGCCACCCAGGATCCCCAAGCAGCTGACTCTTGACTTCAGCTCAGGTCATGATCTCACGGTTGGTGGGACAGAGCCCGGCATCGGGCTCTGCAATGACAGTGCAGAGCCTGTTTGGGATTCTCTCTCAATCTGCCCCCCCCCTCTCTCTCTCTCAATAAGTAAATAAACTTAAAAAAAAAAAAAAAAAAAAAGACTGAGCAAAAGAAGCCCAAAACGTCCTGTATGATTCCATCTACACGAGGCTGGAAGGGAATCCATGGTGAGGAAAGTCAGAATCTGATTACCTTCGGGAGCCTTCAGGTGTGTGGGGAATGATCTGGGTGGTGAGTACGTTGGCGTGTGCAGCTGAGGAAATTCACTGGGCCATACATGTAATATTTGCATACTTTACTGAGCGTAAGGGACACCTCATGCCAAGTCAAAACAAGGCAACAAATGAAGAAGGAGAAGTGCTACCAAAGCTGAGATCTGAAGGATAAGTACGAACTGGCCGGTGGGAAAGGGGAACAGTGTTCCCAGAGGAGCCACCAGCATGTGCAAAGGCCCAGTGGCAGGACTGCTCATCTTGGCTCTGGGCTCCCTGAATGATGCTCCTGCACCTCCATTCTCCATGCCTCCTTCCACTCATTTGAAGGTTTCTGCCGTGGAACAGGTTGGCAGAAACAGCTTCACTCTGCCAGTCTGCATTTGCATGTTCCACCATTGAGTTTTATAGCCAGAGAGGGATGGACAGGACTTGGGGTTCAAAGTTGGGTTCAAAGCGCAACTGGCGGGGGGCACGCCTGCCCGGGTGGTTTAGCCAGTTAGGTGTCTGGCTCTTGATTTCAGCTCACGTCATGATCTCGTGGTCATGGGACTGAGTCCCACGTTGAGCTCCCTGCTCGCTGGGTGTGGAGCCTGCTGAGGATTCTCTCTCTCTCTCCCTCTCTCTCTGCCCCTCCCCAGCTTGCACTTTCTCTCTCAAAAAATAGAAACAAAACAAAACAAGCAAAAAGCCAAAGCGCAACTGTGCCATGAAACGCGTATTCTTGGAAGGGCCCCTTCGCCCCCTCAAGCCTCCGTTTCCCCATCCGTAAGAAGGGTAGAGGGGTCTTTAACGCGTGGAGTTTTGGTGAAAAGATTTGATGAAAGCTGTTCAACAGTTGCTGTCATGTGGGAGTCAGTCGATAAAGCCTGGAAGCAAGGGCCGCCCAAAGTCATGGCTCCCCCTGGGTGATCCAGCATGGCGCTCATTAGGTCTCTGCAACCCACAGCTTTGATTTCTTGTCACAAGGAGCTCATATCACCACCTAGAATGGTGCCTGGCAGGGGTTCGAGGAATGTTGGCTCGTGATGGCCAGCGCTCATGCATGCCAGGCACTGTTCTAAGCTCTTCACACATGTGGACGTGTTTAATCCCCATAGTAACCTCAAGAACCACTTCCCTCCCATTTCACAGAGCGGGAAACGGAGGCACAGAGCGGTTGACTGCCTTGCCCACAGTCACACGGTTAATTGATGGAAGCTGGCTCTGCATCCCCTGCTCATCACCGCCCTGCCGTACAGCAAGATTATACAGAGCCGCCCGGGCTGGCCTTCATGAGACAGGCCTGCGGGGGCCTGGAGAAGGTGCTGGAAGCACCCCAAAGGCTGCTGGGGCTCCCCCAAGGCTGCTGACCAAGATCAGCGCTGTCTGGGCAGCCAGTGGGACACTTTGGCGCCCGACAGTGGTGAAACCCACGCCCTTTTCGAGGAAGGCAAACCCACCCAGAATAATTGTTGAGACAACGCGCAGCTTAAGCCGCTTCTAAGCCCGGAGGTGCCCAGGAGGGTTGAGGCCTAGCAACGCGCTGCTGCTACGGGCCCAGCCAGAGTCACCCTGCTGCCAAATCTTATTATTTATTTATTTTTTTTTTGGCTGTCGTTGTTGTCATTGTTATTTTCTGGGAAGAGAGACGGGACATCTCAAGACTTTGTGCTGCTCAGAGAATTAATCTTCACCTGCAGCATCATGTGGGGCTTGCAGCCACTCCCTTTCTTCTGTGCCATCGTGTTTTACTGCTCTCTTTCATTTTACCGGGAAGCAACCTCATGGGAATGTTCTAGAAGCTACAGGCTGAGGGTGGGATGGGGAACACGCAGGGGAGAGGGAGCAGCTTATTCCCCCCAGCAGCAGGGCTGAACTGAGACGCCAGACGGGGTCCCTGGGTGTGGGATTGCGGGCGATGCTTTTTCCCCCTGCCTCTTTATACATTTTTGGGCTTTCTATATTTGCATAAGCAAAAGGATGGGAGAAAATTCACGGTGCTAATAGCTGATATTTATTGAGCAGGTACTACATGCCGATTTTACACGTATTCAGTCATTTAACCTTGACAACCTCCCTGTGAGGGAGAGAGTCTTACTTGGTCCTATTTCCAGATGAGGAACAGAAGTGCAGAACGGTAAGCAAGGTAAAGAAAAATCCCAACTATCAACATTTATTTTATTTTATTTTTAATTTTTTTTTCAACGTTTTTTATTTATTTTTGGGACAGAGAGAGACAGAGCATGAACGGGGGAAGGGCAGAGAGAGAGGGAGACACAGAATCGGAAACAGGCTCCAGGCTCCGAGCCATCAGCCCAGAGCCTGATGCGGGGCTCGAACTCCCGGACCGCGAGATCGTGACCTGGCTGAAGTCGGACGCTTAACCGCCTGCGCCACCCAGGCGCCCCCCAACTATCAACATTTAAAAAGAGATTGTCGGGGCATCTGGTTAAGCGACCGACTTCAGCTCAGTCGTGATCTCCCAGTTCCTGAGTTTGAGCCCCATGTCGGGCTCTGTGCTGACAGCTGGGATCTTGGAGACTGCTTCGGCTTCTGTGTCTCCTTCTCTCTCTGCCCCTTCCCCCACTCACGCTCTCTGTTTCTCAAAAATAAACATTCAAATAAATAAATTAACAAAAATAAAAAGAGATCGTCAACCACAAGGAACGATCCACGAGGGCTATGTATTTTATGTTTCCATTTATATGAAATGACCGGAAAAGGCCAGTCCACAGAGACAGAAAGTAGATCAGCGGTGGCCTCAGCAGGGGGTGGAAACAGGGAATACCAGGTAAGAGGGCACCAGGGATCTTACTGGGAGAGATGAAATATTCTAAAACAGATTCATAGTGATGTTTACGCAGCTTGGTAAGGTTAGTAAAATCCATTGAAATGAGCAAATGATATAAGTAAACTATGGCTCGATGGTTGCAAGACCAAGAAATGTAGTTAAAATGAGAAAAATCTGACATTTATTGAGCGCCTACTCTGCACCTGACGGGAGTTTTCTCTCGTATTAACAGCACATTTGCTTGCCTGAACTCATCTCTGTGGAGCACCTATTATGTGCTGGGCATCATGCCCGGATGTGGGGCTATAGGGAACCTGACTTGTTCCTGGCTCAAGGTTGCTGACCCGGAGGGTGCTGGGAGGACAGAGGTTTTGTGCGTGAGGTTGGAATCTGCAGGATGAGGGATAGTTACCCGGTGAAATGCCAAGGGAATGGGGTGGGGAGAATGAAGTTGTTTGTCCATTCATTTATCAGTTCATTCATTCATTCATTCATTCAGCAACTGTTTATTGAGAGCCTATCAGGTGTCCCCAGCACTTTGACAGGGCAGGCAAGGTGGCCGTGACAAGGAGGCAGAGACTATAAAAAGGGCCTCGTGGGTGAAGTCATGCCCATCCTCACTGAGGAGAAAACCCATCCTTATTCAGAGAGTGGAGGCTGGCATCCCTCTTGGGGATATTCCTTTTGTCTGTCTGAGTGATCCCCCCACCCAGTGAAGAGTCACCTGCGTTCTCTCTGGATGATGGATGGGGAGGTGAGGGTGTCCAGGGTTGAACGGATGGAAACACTGACCTCACTGAGAAGCTTGGGGGAGGGCTGAACAGTGGACAGAGGGTAGGACCAGAATTCTAGGCCAGGTTTTGCCACCAATTTTTTTTCGGGTGACCTGGGGCTAGTCCCTACCCCTCTCTGGACCTTGATGCTATTGTCTGTAAATTGGGAACACTGGACTGGCTTCTTTTCTTTTTTTTAATTAAAAAGAAATTTTTTAAATGTTCTTATTTGTTTTTGAGACAGAGAGAGACAGAGCATGAGCAGGGGAGGGGCAGAGAGAGAGGGAGACACAGAATCTGAAGCAGGCTCCAGGCTCTGAGCTGTCGGCACAGAGCCCAATGCAGGGCTCGAACTCACAGACTGTGAGATCATGACCTGAGCCGAAGTCGGATGCTTAAGCGACTGAGCCACCCAGGCACCTGTTTTTTTTTTTTAAATTTTTAAAAAATATTGATTCATTTTTGAGAGAGAAACAGAGACAGAGCATGGGCAGGGGAGGGGCAGAGAGAGAGAGAGAGAGAGAGAGAGAGAGAGAGAGAGAGACAGAATCTGAAGCAGGCTCCAGGCTCTGAGCTGTCATCCCGAACCGTGAGATTTTGACCTGAGTCAACCGACTGAGCCACACAGGCACCCCTAGGCTGGCTTCTTCCTGAGCCCCATCTGGCTGACATTGATGACCAAGACTTTTGGCCTGAGAAGTCGCCAGAGCTATAAGGGCTTGTTTCGGTTTCTCTGAAACTTTCTGGTTTTAGCATTGAAAGTCCTGCATCAAGGGGAACCCTGGGTCCTGGGCAAATGAAGACAGTTGGTCACTCTACTGGAAGGACATCAGGTTAGCCTCCCCTCTCATCTTACCCATAAAAAGCAAGACACACAACATCTCACTTTGTCTCCTTGATGGCCACAGCACTATCTTCTAGCCATTTTGTTTGTATGTATATTTCTACGGCTGAGTTGGAAATCCCTTTGGGTACGATTTCCTCCATTTCCTTCAGATCTTCTGGTTCTCTACTCCTCCAGGCCAAGTGTTCCTTCTCGCACCCCTCCCATGCCTCAGGAGGGTCTTTCTGGTAGCCTTCATTAGCTTTCCTGGCATTCCTTAAACTCTTGCCTTCTGATAAGCGGAGAGCCTGTGCTGACGCAAGGGGTCAGTTAATGATCATAGAATGTCTGAATCTCTCCAGCGCCCAGGACAGGGCTGGGTGCCCCCGACACCCCAACTCCAGGACAATGCTGCTGGTAGGACATATTCTTTCTGGAACAGGCTGCAGGGAGCCACTCCCCAGGTGTGGCTTTTTAACCCTTTCCGTCCCACAGGCCCCTTGAGCATCTGGTAAAGCCTATGGACCTCTTTTCAGAATAATTTTTGTAAATTTTATTTTAGAGAGAGAGACAGAGAGTCAGAGAGACAGAGAGCAGGAGCAGGGGAGAGGGACAGAGGAAGAGAGAGACAGAATCCCCATCAGGCTCCGTGTGCCTGACACAGGGCTTGATCCCATGACCCTGGGATCATGACCTGAGATCAAGACTCAAAATCAAGAGTTGGATGCTCAAACCAACTGAGCCACCCAGAAGCCCCTAAGAATACTTAAATAAAAAAAAAAAAAAATGGCGTTAGGATAATAAAACAATTTTTACTAAAATACAATCACAAAAAATTTGAACCAGTTTGTGATATAGTGCTTCTTCACTAACACACCAATAAGATTTAGTGGTGGGTCTAGTATGATCTTCATTTTAGAGTTCTGGTAGCTTAAATCATATTTTGAAATATGCACAGTAACTGTAATATCGATATGAAAAGATCTTTGACTTCCCTTAGTGACAAATCACAGGGACTTCTACCGGTTGCCTGCACTCACGGTCAAAGAAGATGCTAAATACCATTTAGAGATTAATGAAAATAAAGATATAACTTTTGCCCATCCCAGTGTCATGAATTCTATCCTCAGCCTCCTTGGGGGAGGGGGTCTCAAACTCCTGCTTTAAGGCCAAGGGGTCTTGATTCTTTAGATTAGATAAACAAAATCACCAAGAGCTGAGAGAACAGAGCGAAGAAAACTGACCACGCTGGGTTGGGTGAAGCAGAGAGAGGTTTCAAGACAGGTGAGTTTCGGTGCTGAGTGTTGTCAAGGTGAGACCATTTTGGCAGGGAGCAAGGAGCTGCGGTTGAGGGAAGGAAACGTGGGGAGGGTTTTTGCTCTTATGACCAAATCAAAAGCAGCAGGTTAACACAACAGCCACAACCTCATCCCGGAATGAGCCCGCGCCCCCTTTGTGTCTCTTTTGTCGCTGAGGACACCAAACCATTGTCCCTGTAAGACAGGGTACCTGCCCTCAAGCTTACGCACAACGAGACAAAACACAAAAGTTAATGAGACAAAATTAAATTGCAATTCAAAAAATGCAGCTGGAAGAATCTGGAACATGCCACATGTCTGGTTAAGGGTACACAGTGTAAGCCACAGGCGTTCAAAGGTGTGGGCCACCTCCCCTCTGAGGTTTATGGAGAGGATCAAGTGGGAAAATGCACAGGAGCCCAGCAGGGTAGGATTGCCGGTTACAGCAGGCGCTTTTGGAGATGGCTTGTTGCTCCTCTGGTCTCAGCGATCTTCTCTGTAAAATGGAGATAAGAACTAAGTTTGGCACCTGACATATAGGAAGCACTCAATAAGGGGAGCCATTATTAGCATTAAGAAAATGATGACAGATATTTGCAAACTGGTTCAAGAGACCGCAGGAGGCTGGAGAGCTCGTTCTTTAGGGTGGTAGAAAAGACTGAATGAATTGAATTCTCGGGTTGGCTCCGCCCTTCACACTGGTTCCACCCCCTTGCTGCCCCCTAAACAGTTGGATGAAATGCACCCCAGGCGTGGGGCGCCCTGCATCTCTGCGCGCGAGTGTGCAGAGGTGGAAAGGTGGTCTCGTTCAGGGCCGGAAACAGCAGCAGCCCAAGGCTGAGCTTTCGGATGTCATTTTCCGGGAGGGTCTTCGCTCAGTCTCCCCCCCCCACCTCCGCCGTCCCCCACTCGGCTGGGCTCCTCAGTGAACCCGGGGACCAGCAGCTCGCCAGTGCCCAGGTCGATCTTGGGACGACGAACTCGTGCCCATAGGCGGGGGCAAGCGGTGCAGAAGCCCGCCCTGGTCCACCGCGTGGGGTACGTGCCAGCGGAAGCGCTGCCTTATCCTGGGAAGGTCGATCTAGGCCGCCCCAAGTTGGAGTGGGGGTGGGGGGCGGATGCACCTTCGTACCCTATGGTTCCCCAGCCCTTCCGGGACACCCCGTGGGAATTTGGGGCCGGGGGAATCCGAGTAGGGAGCCGGAGCGGAGCCTCCTTGTGAGAGGATGTGGGGGCAGGGGCGCTCTAACAGGGAAACGTGCGCTGCGCCGGCTGCCGGCCCCTTTAAGGGGCCGGGCTGGCTCTGCGGCGGTTCCAGCTAACCGCGGGCCTGGTGCAGCTCTGCGGTCCGTGTCCCCAGGCAAAGAATCGGAGCCGGGCCGGGCGGCGGGACTCGGCGCGGGAGAGGGCGTGGTCCAGCCGGGAGCCAGGCGGAGCCAGAGCTGCAGACAGCAGGTCCACCCAGCCCAGAAAGCAGCCTAGAGCGGGGGTGGGCGGAGCCACAGCCTCCTGGGCGGGGCCCGGCGCTGCGGGCCTCGGGGGCGGGGCCTCGGTCTCGGGGAGCGCCGCAGAGGGAGGCGGGGTGGGCGGGGCGAGGGCAGGGGCGGGGCCTATGTCTGCAGTGGGCGGGGCCCGCCGCAGAGGGGCAGTGCCGGCCGAGAGTCCTCTGCGCGCCGCTGCCGCGGAGCCTCCACACCGACTCTGACAGCCGCGGAGCTGGGACCCGCGACCCTCGCCACCTCACGCAGCCTTCGCGGCCTCCACCGCGGCTCCGAGTCCAGTCCCTCGCCTCGGCGCCCACATCCGGGGGGCGGTCCGGCCGCCGTCGCTGCGGAGGCCGCATCTGGCGCGCATCTGGAACCGCCCGGCCGGCCGCGCTGGAGCCCGCGCCCGCCCTGGCCCGGCCGCGCCGGGAGCCCTGCCCGGAGCTGGAGCCGCATCTGGAGCCGCGGGCCCGGGGCCCTGAGCCGCGCAGCCGGCGCATGGTGAACTCGTTGCTGTTCGGGGAGATGGCCTTGGCCTTCGGCTGCCCGCCGGGCGGCGGCGGCGGGAGCTGCCCCGGCGGGGGCGGCGGCGGCGGCGGGGCCGGGCCGGGGCCGTCGCCTGTGACGGCGGCGCTGCGGGACGACTTGGGCTCCAACATCCACCTCCTGAAGGGGCTCAACGTGCGCTTCCGCTGCTTCCTGGCCAAGGTGCACGAGCTGGAGCGGCGCAACCGGCTGCTGGAGAAGCAGCTGGAACAGCAGCAGAGCGAGCGCGAGCGGCGGCTGCGCTACAAGACCTTCTCCCGCGAGCAGGCCGTGCAGACCGGGCCCGAGCTTCTGCGGCCGCCCGCAGCCGGCGCCGGGCTCGGCAGCGGCAGCGGCGCGGCGGCCGGCGCCAACGCCAACGCCGTGGCCCTGGGCGGCCTGCCCCCCGGCGGCGGCTCGCACCCGCAGCACTACGGCCGCCTGCCCGGGACCATCTGGAGCTACACGCAGGTGCGGCGCACGGGCGGCGGCGGCGTGGAGACGGTGCAGGGCCCCGGCGTGTCGTGGGTGCACCCCGACGGCGTGGGCGTGCAGATCGACACCATCACGCCGGAGATACGCGCGCTCTACAACGTGCTGGCCAAGGTGAAGCGCGAGCGCGACGAGTACAAGCGGAGGTGAGTGCAGACTGCCCTTCCCCCGCGCAGCTCCCGGGGAGGGGGCGTCCAGGTCCCGAAGGCCGCGGAATGCGTGCGTTGGGGAGGGGCCGGGGGCTGCCAGCTGGTCCTAGCAGGTGGGCTGGGAGCTGTGTTTGCCTGGCGCCCTACACGCGCTTGGAAAACTCAGTTATCTAGTTCCAAGAATGGGGGCTGGCGCTGACTACCATAGGGGACACCTCGGCGCTGTCATTGGTCGAGGCAGGTTGCTTTCTAGGTGACATAATAACCACTGGTGTTTTAGGTGATCTCATTTAATCCTCAGGCCAACGCAGAGCGTAAGGCATTCTTATCCCCGATTTGTAAGTGAGGAAACTGAGGCACAGGGATGCAAGTGACTTGCCTAGGGTGACTTGGCTGATAGTGGTGAAACCAGGATTTGAACGACTAGTGAATGGAAAGACTTTTGGCTAGTTTGTCTGCTGCTCTAGGTATTTTCCAAGGCTGTAGGGGGTGGGCTCCTCTCCCTCCGCGGGTGAAAAGAAAAAACTCAACCAAACTACTGGTTTTTTGTTCCTTGAATTAAATGAGACCATATGTTTGAAAATGGGTAGATTTGTCCCTACCCACTAGGGCCAGAGTCTGCCATTTTGCTCTGGCTCTGCAAGGTCCAGGTGGCGGGGCCTACATCAGACTGGCCACCAGCTTTTAAAAATGCTCTCTTCATCCCTCTTCTCCCCACCCCACTACTGTCCTGGCTTACTGAGCCCCAACAGACTCAGCCCTAAAGGCCCAAAGGAGGCGAGGACCTTGGGCTGAAAACTAGACATTGAATGGACCCAGACCACCATCTCTGGCTAGTGTGGGGGGGCACACTGCCTGCAGGACCAGCCTGCACATTCCTGCCCAGTCCCGATTCCCCAGCTGGGACACTGACACTGCTTCCTGCTTGCCTGCAGCCTGGCCTACAGGACTGATGGCTCAGCTTTCCAATAAGAGGAGAGGGGTCTGTCTGTAGCTTCTCGGGCCTGGGTGGGGGCAGGGCCCTCTGCTGTCCCCGGCATGGGCAGCTCTCCGCATTGGGAGCCTCTGTTTGGAGCATGTTGCGAGAAGGATCTTTCCTTCTACTCCTTGAGTCCTGGGGCTCGCATGAGCACACAGGTCTGCCCAGGGAGCTAGGTGTGGGTCTCCTTCCTTTTCCTCCACTGGGCTGGATTCAAATGCCGGCTCCATCACCGGCCAGGGAGATTGTTGAACCATTTGGAAGCCTCTTTGCTCATTTAGAGAGACTGGCGTAATAAAATCTACCCAGGGTTGCAGAAGGGGAGAAGTAATCCGTTGATGTTAAAGACGAGAGACTGTGTCAGGCCAGCGTGGAGCAGAGGCCCAAGTCTCAGGTCTGTCTCAGGCAGGGCCTGACCCTCAGTGGGAGGTCTTACACCCCGTTGGGGGAACGAGCTCCTCTCCCGGGCTGGTCTTCTCTTGAGGACTTGAGAATGGCCTGGTGGCCCGCCATGGCCATGGGAAGGCTACCTCTGCCTCTGTGGGCAGCTTCGCCGGGGTGGGGTAGGGGAACAGGCACTTGCTCTCGATGGTGAAACACGGAGGGCTGGGCCCTTCTGTCTGCCACTGTTGATTGTGTCGTCATGCCCCAGGCTTGTGCCGTGTTTGTTTTATTGTGTGTGCTTTTTTGGACCGGGCGACTAAGGGGATGGAAAAACCGTGCCCAATCTCAAAGGGAGATAGGTTGGCGTTGAGCAATGCTCTGTTCAAGTTGCACCCAGGGCGTGGGGTGTGATGTCAGCCTCTGGCGTTGGCCTGGAATGAGATGGCCACTGCTGAGGCAGGTGGAGTGTGGGTGCCTTCCTCCCACCCTCTGGGCTGCACGAGCACCTTCCCTTCCTCCATTTTTTTTTTTTTTTTGTGAACCGGGGAGGCGCATCTTTTCTGAAGTTGATTCGGGGCTCAAGTTTTTGGATTTTTCCAAAGCAAGTATACTCCCTTCTGTGGGACTCAGCTTCCCTATCTGTAAAGTGAGGGGTGAGTGGGTTAGAACCATGCTCTCCGAAGCCTCATGCTTCTTTAGAGATGCTGTTGGGGTGGGGGTCCTTGAATATTACATGAGACTTAATATTTTAAATTATATTAAAATGTTAAGTATGGTTATAAACATGTGCTCACTTGAAAAAAAATTTTTTTGACATTTATTTATTTTTGAGGGGGGGAGGAGGGGCAGAGAGAGAGGGAGACACACAATCTGATGCAGGCTCCAGGTTCCGAGCTGCCAGCCCAGAGCCCAACGCGGGGCCTGAAGTCACAAACAGTGAGATCATGACCTGAGCCGAAGTCGGGTGCTTAACCCACTGAGCCACCCAGGCGCCCCAACATGTGCTCACATTTTAAGTTCACGTTAACTCCTTGAAGTCCACTGACACACTAACGTATTAGTAGTTGGCCTCAAGTTAGAGCCACCCTCCTGCCTTCTCTATTTGTCTGAAGAGTACTCTGACATTGCAGAGCAAACCGCTAAAAACCATTCCCATTTGTAGCTACTTATCTGTGTGAGTCAGGATTTTCGTGAAACTCTGCAGCCAAAACTGGAAACAGAATTAAATGGAAAGTGGTGCTGTCATCTGTAGTCCCCATTCTAAGTGTTAATGAATCAAAATAGCCTTGTCAACTTCACTGATTGAATTTAGAATGGTTATATTTGAAATATCTATATTTGAACTTACAATATAAATGTATACAAGTAGCATTCTGTTTTTACCTGTTTCTGTATTTGGGCTTCTCATAAGAATTTTCTCTTGGGAGGAGGGCAGACATCTGAACCACTTAAAAAAAAAAGTTAGGGGTGCCTGGGTGGCTCTTAGGCATCCGACTCTGCATTGGTCATGGTCATGATCTCATGGTTCTTGAGACTGAGCCCCGTCTCAGTTGAGGCTCTGTGCTGCACAGGCTGCTTGGGATTCTCACTCTCTCTCTCTCTCTCTCCCTCTCTCTTTGCCCTTACCTCTGCTCTCTCTCTATCTCTCTCTCTCAAAATAAATAAACTTAAAAAAAAAAAATTAAAAAACCACCGGGCTAGATGATCTCAGAAGGTCTTGACAAAATATAATCTTGCATTGGAACTCCTGGCCCACTTCTGGGCCCCTGTCCATGAGAGAAGGCACAGTCTGAGGGATGGGACCACGGGGTTTGCTTGCACTGTTGGCCACTGAAGCCTTTACATCCTTTCGGGATGTCTAGCATGGAGCCCCAAGCCGTGAGCACTGGACGGCACCTGTGCCAGGAAAGGAAAGGTTCCCGGGTTTCCTCTGGTCCCCCCCCCCCCCCCCAGAGGAACTCACAGCCTTGGACACCCCCCACTTGCTTCCCCAGAGGGCAGCCTGGGATGTGCAGCTCTGTGTTGTCTAAGCTGGGGGCCTTTGGGGTCCCCGTCTGGGATGTGCGGCCATAGCCACCTACCACCACATTATTCCTGGTGTAAAATATCCTTTCACAGATTTACTGCGGTGGAATTTGCATATCCTAAAATCCTCTCATTTTAAGCGCACAATTCAGTGATTCTTTTTTTTTTTAAAGTAAATCCATAGAGTTGTGCAACCATCACCACCGTCCAGTTTTAGAATACTTGCATCCCCCCCCCCCCAAAAGATCCTTCATGACCATTTGTAGTTAATCGCCATTCCCACCCAGCCCAGGCAACACAGATCTGCTTTCTGTTTCTATAGATTTGCCTCTTCTGGACACTTCATAGAAATGGAATCATACCATAGATTGTCTTTTGTGTCTGGCTTCTTTCACTTAGTGCTTTTGAGGTACATCCGTGTTGTAGCAAATTCCAGGAGTACCTTCCTTTAGATTGGCGAATAACGTTCTACTGTGCGGACAGACCACATTTTATTTATTCGCTCACCTCTGTAGTCGGTAGACTTTAAACACAAAGAGTCACTTGTGAACCGCCTCAGATCATCTCATGTGCCATCGGTGGTATAGGAGCCATGCTTTGGAAACACGCAACCCAAACCACGGCCCCTGGCCTGTTCGCTACGGCTTTTGGTTTCCCTTTGGTCCAACCAGCTCTGAGCTCTTCACCGTGAAATGTGGTTGCCGAAACTGTAACGCCAACAAGGTTGTCAAGCATTGATTTGGAAACCAAAACAAACATCTCTGCCCTGTCACCACCCAGTGCCACCAAAATATCCTGTTCTGAGTTTGCAAGCTGGGGGCTTTTCCCTGGACATTCCTGCTGAATCTATCTGAACTTTAAACACGTGGGGGTTTTTCTGCATCACGTCCAGGAGACCCAGATTCCAGGTCTGGCTCCGCTACTAGGTGCTGTGTGACCTCGGGCCAATCGCCGCCCTCTCTGAGCCTTAGGCCCTCCACCTTTACAGGAGGGGGTTTCCCTTCTAATTCACTCTACACTCTGGTCTGTGACTCCAAGGGGTCCGGGTCAGGGCCCTTCCTGCCTCATGGGATGGCAGTCTGGGCCTCCCCCTCTCCTGCCCCAGGCCCAGTGTGGTTTGGAACTGTCTGGTTTCCTTCCCTCCCTGCTGCAGGTCGCTAAGTGTCTGTGCCTCTGACTCAAGTCAGCATGAGGGGCTTGGTTTGTTTTAACCTGGTGTTTGGGTGATCGGAGCTTCCCTTGAGAGTCAGGAAGGGACCACAATGATGATCATTGGATCCTGATGGTTCCCACATGGGCCCTCTGGATCCCCGGAGCCTTGGGGCAATTCTGGGGACAGTGAGCAGGGGTGCCGAGCACCTGGGGTTTGGCTTTCATCAACCACAGATGCTCCATTTCCGTGACTGTCATATTGATCTTCTGAGGAGGATTCAATTGGAAAACAGGGCTCTACGGCTTAGAAAAAACAAAAAAGAGAAATTGCTGATTCAGCTGAGTTACTTTCATTTTTGAGGTGGGGAAACTGAGGCCCAGAGGGAGCTGACCCACAAAGCTGAGTTGGGAAGCCTGCTGTCCAAAGCTTTCCCCACCACGCTGAGGTGATGCCCACATCATCTGCCCGTGGTTGGGTGTTGGGAGAGTTCTCTCCACCTTTCTGTGTCTGCCGTTAGGCATTTTTTAAAAAGCTACTTTCAGGGATGGGAGGGACTTTTGTCACAGCTATTTCTGATCATGAGCCGGAAGGGGCTGGGCTGGGGGCCTGAATGAAGGGCTCCAAGCAGGGCTGGTGGGTGAGCCAGCTGGAGTGTCCCCTGCCTTTTCCCATCACGCCCTGGAAGGCCCTTGAGCAGGTGTTTGCTGGCCCTTGAGTGCCCCAAAGCCAGAAGACTGCCCCGGAAAGCTGGTTGGAAGGTTTCGTTCCCTGCCACTTCTGTTATTTCTGAAGCTTCTGTTATTTCTGTTATTTCTGAAGCTGCCACCGATCCTTTATTTCTGGTTTTTCCGGGAGGCAGCCTGGGATGGTGGAAAGAAGGTTGAAATCCCAGCTCTGCCACTTTCTGTGTGACTGTGGGCAATTGCTTAACCTCTCTGAGCTGCCTGAGCCACCGCTTTCTGTGAAAGAGGGGGAGTAATGTTGCTCCCCTAGGAATCGGGGAGGAATAAATGAGCCCCGGTGACAAGGCACCTGGGGCTCGGTAGGTTCCGGGTTGGTCCCCTCTCTGACCTCCCGCAATGTCTGTTCCCTTCATTTCACAGGGCTTTCCCGGCACAATGCTGGACCGCCCAGCACACCCATTTCAGGACGCGTCGCAGCTCTCTGTCCCGTGGAAGGCGCCAGACATGGTGTTGGGGGAGGAGGGAAAAAGGGCCACTTCTTTGTCCAGCATCTAAGGAGGGTGTTCTTCCTACTCTTAGCGGTTGATTTGTGCCTCCGGAAATCTCTGGCCACCCCCCTCCCACCCCCCGCCCTTTCTTCTAACCTTCATTGAAAGAAACACACAAGCCCCCTCCATCCAGCTTCTGGGTATCCTAGAGTCTCTTGGCTGTGCCGGCATTCTCTTTGGGAACACATTTGGGAGGGATTTTCAGAGCCTCAAGCCAGAGGGAGGGGAATGAGGTCCCAGAAAAGAAAGGGAAGCAGGAAGCCTGGAGACAGCTGACGCTGAAGATTCCTTCCCTGAGGAATGTGGGGCGGGGCTTTTGCCTCGGCCACCGGATGCGAGGCCCCTGCCCCCCTCCCCCGCCCCAGTGCACACACGCATACACACACACACACACACACACACACACACACACACGCGCACGGACTCACAGGCTCTCAGTCTCTGTAGGCTCTTGGCCCGCATCCGCACACGTGTCGGCATTTGAAGGACACAGAAGGGTAGACCCAGAATCTGAACCTGCTCTTTGCCGCAAGGAGATGCGTTGACTTCTAGGGGCATTGATTTAAACGGTGCCATGTGTCCACAATACCGGAGGCTGTGGACTTTGCAGTTGGAGTCCTGGCTTTTGATCACATCGGGGAAGCGAAGCCCGGCTGGTGTTCTGCTTGTTTCCCATGTCATGGATGGCTGAAGGCCTGGGACAGGGGAGGAGGCGCTGTCGTCTCCTCGGCTCAGGACCGGGATGCATTGGTTTTCCTTGACTTTCTTCTATCAGGTGTTCCTGAGTGCCCACGACCTCTCCCATCACGGCACCCCATACCCTGAATCACAATTGCCTGGGATGTCTGCTCCCCCACAGACTGGAAGCTTGTGGGGGCCGGTTCCAGGTCTGTGTACTGGCCGAGCCCAACCCGGGCCTGGCCAGAGTCCATGCTGAGCAAGCATTTTGCGGTGAGGGAGGGCCCTGCGCCTGGCCGCTGTTGGTGATAGGCCCCCGGTGCGGCCAGGGGACACAAGGCCCAGATGACGCCGGTGGCCGCCACAGACTATATATCTGGGGTCTCGCGGCTCGTGGAGGGAAGGGGCTGGTTTGGAGTCGGGAGACCCGCGCTCCCGGCCCCACGCGTCAGTTGGACCATATTTGAATGGCACCCATCACCCGGTGCTAGATGCTGGGCTCCTGGCGCAGGGGTTGAAAGCTGAGTGACATCGGCCTAGTCACTTTGCCTCTCTGGGTCTTTCTCCTCATCGCTATGCCGAGGTTGTGGGCAGGGTGAATGGGCTCACGCAGCTCCAGCGCTGTCTAAGTGAAGTTCTGTAAGAGTTCCACGGCAGGATTTCACGGGGCAGAAACGTGGGTGCCCTGAGAAGTGAGTGGTGCCGGCTTTGTGGGCCGAAGTCAAGAGCCAGGCCGGAGGCTGGGGGGAGGGCGGTCAGCGTCTCCGCCAGCGGCCTCTGGGTGTCATGTAACCTCTGGGCATTGCGGGTTGCGCGGGCCAGACGGGAGGCTGGTGAGGATTGGTGAGGCTGCCGCCTGCCCGCCAGAGCTGTGCCCGCCCACCTTCAGGGGGCATGGGGCATTCGGCTTCCTGGGCAGGATGTGGTTTCTCGCCCTAGTTCTTGGTACAAGAGAGGGTAGTTGCCACCCAGCAGTAAACCTGGTGAAGGCCTCTGGTTCCCTCAAGGGGCCGTGGCCTGGCCGAGTCCCCTGGCGGGTGGCAAGGGGGCGGCCGGAGCCCCATGGAGTCCGGGTCGTGGTCCCGGCTTGGCTGTGCTGTGATCCGAGGTTCCGGTTGTCCACCGGGGAAGGGGGACGGTGGGAGGATGGGCTGGCCCAGGGCACTGCCAATCCTGGTCTCTCTGTAACTTTGTTGGAGTGGTTTCGGATCCGCACACCGTTTAATCTTTGGCACCTCAGTTTGTCACTCCATAAAATGGAGTTTTCTCATGAGTCCTGCTTTCCAGGGTTGCTGTAAAAATCAACCGAAATACAGAGTGTAGAACGTTCTGAAAGAGATTTAAAAAATAAGCCATAATGACTTAATAGCCTCCACTAATTGAGCAACTACTATGTGCTAGGCTCTGTAATGAGGTCTTTATTTTTTAAAATTCAAACAAAAATTTCATTTTGGAGAAAGAGCGAGTGGGGGAGAGGGACAGAGGGAGAGAGAGAGAATCCTAAGCAGACTCCATGCTCAGCACAGAGCCCCACGCGGGGCTCAATCCCACGACCCCAGGATCATGACCTGAGCCAAAACCGAGAGTCGGATGCTTAAGCAACAGAGCCACCCAGGTGCCCCTGTGATGGCTTCTTTAAATAAGTGAGAGTTCATTACTAGACAGCCCCAAGAGCTGAGAATTAATTACGCCCATTTGGCAGGTGAGAGGTTCTGACAGGTGAAGCAGTCTGCCCCCGATCATGCGGCAAGTCCGGTCTGCATCTCTAGACCCCGAGTTCAGCGTTCTTCCTCGGGGCAGACGGGCTGGCCAGGTTCCTGCCGCCCTGGGGAAGGCTGGTCCAGGGTGAGGAGGCAGGCTGAGGCGTGGGGTCTCCCCAGCGCCTGTCACAATATTGCCACCACGGGTGGCAGAACAGAAGCGCCTGCTGTACTGGGAAGTCTTCCCGCTCTCACTTGACGGTAGTTATTTCTCAAGAAGCCAGTGAGTCACCAGCAGTGGCAGGCAGATGAGCCTCCCGGGCCACCGTCGAGGGCGGCCTAGCCCCCCTGCTCTTTGGAGGTGATCCTGGTCGGGGACTGGACTCCGGGCAGGGAGCCGTTACTGGTCAGCCACAGAGGCTGGCACAGTGGAGCCGGTGGGCCTGGCAGGGGGAGGAGCGGGGGGGTCAGGGGGCATGGATTATCACCTGTCTGACACTTTCCCCTGCTCTGATTTAAATCTTGTGCCATCTCTGCAGAGGGAAACCCAGGCTCAGGGCACAAGAGTAACTCACTCTAAGCCACACAGCAAAGCCAGGGGCTGGATGTGGTTCTCAGAGAAGAAGCTAACGCTCCTTTGATCGTACCCGGCACCTACACCCTCCCAGGGCAGGGGCCAGGGTTTCTCGTCACTCGGTGACAAGCAGGAGAGAGCAGCCGGCACTCTGGTGACTGCAGGGAAACGGGCCTCCGCCCTGGGCTTGGGTCTCCCTAACTTTTGCTTTCGGTTGGTTCCATAAACTTTGCCTGGGTACAGGGAACTTGTGACAGTCACTCCGTGCCTCGTTTGGGGAAGATGAGCCCGCTGGGTGTGGATGTCTGAGAAGCTGAGGTTTTGTTCTCCTGACCGTGGGTGGGCACCCACTGTGCGCCAGGCCCCGTGCTGGGCACTGGGGGGAAGCAGACGTAGCCCCTGCCCTCGGGATCTCAGAGTCTGGGGACACAGACAAATGTGACGATGCCACCTGACACGCACCCGCTCAGATAGTACCTGTGCATAGTAAGGGCACAATCAATATTAATTCATTAATTAAACAAATATTTATCTACCATTTACTCTTCGTCAAGCTGCATTCAAAGCGATTTACAAACCTTTGATTCACTTGACCTCATCCTAACCCTATGCATTAGGTGCTGTCATTAGCCCCGTTTTAGAGATGGAACTGAGCTGCAGAGATGTTGAGGGACCTGAGCCCAGACACAGCTAGCAGGTGGGAAGCCAGGATGTCAACTCAGGAAGTCAGGCTCCAGATTCAACCTTCTATGCTGTCTCCACGAAGGGACATGTGCCCACTGCAAGTAGCTTCCATGCTCTGAGCCTCAGTTGTCACTCCTGTGAAATGGGGACATTACCTCTGACCTCCCTGGGCCGTTTGGAAGGTTAAATGAAGTGATGTCTGCGGAAACACTTTATAAACTGTTGAGTGTTCGCCCTGGGGGCGTGGGGGGATGATTAGAAGCCTGGGTCCTGCCTACACACTCTGCCGTTTCCTCCCCAGCTTCCCAGGCAGCCTGGGGCTCCTCGAGGCCCCAGGAGATGTCCCATCCTTCCCTTGCCTTTGCATTCACGCCCCCACTGGATCCCCGAGACGGGCCCGTGATGTTGATGTTGGACAGAAGCCCACAAAACGAGATAGCTCGGGGAAGGGCGCTTGTGTGGCACTTGGAAGCTGGGAGGAGAGGAAGTGGGAGAGTTTCTGCTGCTTATCAGCCATGTGAACTTGAGAGAGTCCTTTGCTCCTCTGAGAAGTGGGGACAGTCCTGTGCGTGGGTGGCAGGGAAAGCCAGTGGGATGGTGGTGTTCAGACGCTGGCAGCCGCCGTCGTTGTTGTTAAATGAGGCTGGGGGTCCTGGGGAAAGGGGCAGGGGTGGGGGTCGGAGGGCAGTTGGACCCTGGCCTGGGCAGGAGCCCCTCCGCTCGGCTGCCCCGGGCGGGGGCTGTCTCAGAGCTCTCTCTGAGATGCTTGCTGAGTGCACTCTGGCCGGCCTGCCTGCGTGCTCCGACTTTGGGATGCGCCCGGTTCACACAGCCCCCCGCTCATCTGCTGCGTGATGGAGAGACGCCCCCGCAGTGGAGACACTGCCTTCCGCCCTCTTAATTGGCCATTTTTATTACTTGGGTTATTTAAGACGGTACTTGGCTGGCTGCCGCCTGTTTGCCGTCTTGGGGGAGGGGAAGACTGCTGGTCTAAGTGGACCTTGTGAAATTCCCCGGCAGACAGGCTCCTCTCAGGGCAGGGTCGGTACATCTTCCCAGGGCCTCTCAGCACCTCCTTTTTGCCCCTGTGGTAATGGGCAGAAGGCCATGTTGGGGCGGTGGGTGGGGAGGCTGACTGCAATAGCTTATTGCAAAGTCAGACCACAGGACCAGAGAGCCTTGGAGCTCTGGGTGGGACCCTGCAGTGCCCGAAACCCAGGGGTTCTGGAAGGCACCCGAGCCAGGTTAGGGCCAGTCAAGGAAGGCTTCCCGGAGGAGATGTCGCCTGAGTTGTGTCTCGGAGGTCCAGTAAGAGTGGAAGAGAAGGGAAGGGTGTTTCAGGTAGAGGGAACAGCTTGGTCAAAGGCCTGGTGGTGAGGTTGCCATGCCAACGTGCGGGCCTGGCCCGCCTGCTCACTCTTCTTCCCCTTCTCACCCTCCCTCCCTCCTCCTGGCCTTCTTGGCTCTCTTTCTTCCATTTTGCTGCCTCTCATCCTCCCTCCTGTCCCGCTTTCCCTCGTTCTTGTTTGGGTCTTTAGTCCTTATGGCTGTTTTTCTTCACCTTCCCATCCCTCCCTCCCCCCCCCACCGCATCTGAGGCAGGGCAGGGCTGTGAGGGGGGCCCTATTCCCTGTCCCTCTGCCCACCCAATGCCAGCCCGCTGCGGGGGGCTCTTTGTCTGCTGCCGGGGCTTTGTGAGCCTTTGTGTGTGCACGCGTGTGTCTGGGAGCCTTGGTCTACACCCTGTAGACTGGGAGCCCCCGGGGTCAGGACCCTGCCTTCGGCCACCCCAGTCCCTTTGTACCACCCCTTGTACATCATCGTTGGAGGCAGGGGAGGCTCCCTGGCGAGAGTGATAGCTGTTGGGTCTTGGAGGTCAATGCTGGTCATGGGAGACCTCGGCCCCCAGCCCCCATCAGAGATGAGCCTAGGATCAGACATGGGTAGGGGTGCGGGGGCCTGGAGGCTAGGCTGTTCACCTTACCTCCCGGGCCTGACCACCCTGCCTGTCCCTGCTCCCTCACACCTGTGACTTCATCTTACCCCTGCTGGGCCCAGAGGGCTTGAGGGGCTGTCCGAGCTCAGTCAGTGCATCCGGATCCTGCTTCCGGGCAGCATCATTCCCCTGTTGTTGCGGGTGAGTAGATGTGCTCTGTGTCTTTTGAAAAAAGACCTTCTGAGAGTTCGTCCCTCAGTGATTTATGTTTTCCTCTCCCCCCCCCCCCCAGCCCCACTCACATACCCATGACTGTTTCCAGATGAGAAAGCTCAGGCCCAGAGAAGCAGAGCAGCTCCCTTGAGGTCACACAGCAGAGTAGGGTTTCCTTTGAAACCCTGAGCTAAGGGATCCTTCTGGGGTCTGACGGCCATTTAAGGAGGGGTTTTGAAAACTGCCGCGGATGTTGCTGTTAGGGTGAAGAGGCCTCAGAGCCTCAAGTGGAGTCTGCAGAACCCGAACCCCGCCCCCCAGCCAGCATCCAGGTGCCTGTGCCGTGGATGAGCCTCTGCGCCTACAGAAGAGACTCTGAGGTCCTGGTGGGTTTGTCACCTTGTAACAAAAGGCCCTCCCCTGGCCTCAGGCCAGCAGTCTTGGGTTGTTGGCCAACTGATTGACCATCCTCATTGACCATCCTCGTCTTCTACCGCGTGCTCTGCTGTGTCATTTCTCTGTGCCTCAGTTTCCTCTTGTGTAAATGAGATGATGAGACAGCCCCCCCCCCCCACCCCGGCATTGTTGTCGATAAGCCTTACCCAGTGAGGACCAGTCCCATCGTCTTTCCTCTGGGGTGGGCCCCAGAGTGCGAAGTTCGGAGAACTTTACCTTAAAGGCTGGAGTTGTGTGAACCTGAAAGGCGGGTCCCCAGCCCCACAGAGATCCCCGGTCTGGGGCTGTGGCTGACAAATCGTACTTTTGGATTTGTACTATTTTTTTTTTAAGTTTATTTATTTATTTTGACAGAAAGAGCACGAGCGGGGTAGGGGCAGAGAGAGGGGGAGAGGGAAAATCCCAAGCAGGCTCTGCACCATCAGCAGAGAGCCTGACGCAGGTCTCGAACTCAACAAACCGTGAGATCATGACCTGAGCCGAAATCAAGAGTCAGACGCTGAACTGACTGAGCCACCCAGGCGCCCGGGATTTGTACATTTTTTTATGGAGAGTCTTCATACTCTGTTGTGATTGGCTTTCCACTTGCCTTCGGAGAAAATACTAACATTTAAAACCCCAGGACTTAGCCCAGCGGAGGTTCTAGCTCAGCAGACTACTGGCAAGTTCAGGGGACATCCCCCAACTCATAGGTTGTTCCTCTCCGTGCCCTACCTAACATGTAATAAATACACGGGCTTTCACTTAGGTGGGGCTCTGACCCTGAGCAAGGCCACCCGGAGCCTCCACTCTCTCATCTATAAAATGGGGTTGCCATCCTGAGCTCATGGCGTCGTAAGGAGGGTCCGGTGGAGTAGCGCATGCCAGGTGCTCAGCGCGGTGCTGACCCCTCAGCTGTTACTGCTCTGTCCCATCTGTCTGAGCGTCCCCAGCCCCCAGGCCCCATACAGTAAGAAGTGCCTACTCCCTCCCTCTTCCGGCTACAGGCTGGCCTTTTGTGTTCAGGGCACTTCCTTTCCCCAGCAGAGCCGCCTGCCTGACCAGCAAGGAGGAGGTCACATCCCCAGCAGATTGTCAGCGCAGGGTCAGTGGTAGGGCAAGACCCAGCATTCAAGGCTGTGGCTTCTAGTGGCCTTGCTGCATGGGGGAGTGTGTCCCTGTTCCTGCCGCCTGGGGGCTGGGGCCCTCTAAGTCCCAGACTCCTTGTGTGGATGTGGAGGCAGCCTCAGGAGGTCCCATCCCTGGCCTGAGGTCTCACTGCTCAGGAAGCAGGGGCAGAGCTGGGATCTGAACCTGGGTCTGGCGGACCCTCCTGGAAGACTGTTCGCCACACACACAGGGTCCGTGTTCCAGGCTGAGCAGTGGGCCGCGTGTTCCTGGCCCTGACCCTTGGGGGGAGGGGAAGGAGGCAGCTCTTCCTCCTTCTGGGCCTCTCTAACACCATGGGAGGATGGCTTCTGGGTTCTGGTCCAGCCCCCAGTTTGCCTCTATGAGGCCTTGTGGGTGTAGTGTGCGTTCCCAGACCTTGGGCAGAGAGGTGACGTCGAAGGCCGCGTTCTCATTGTTTTTCCAGGGTTGACGTCAGGGCAACTGGTTTAGAATTTCGTCTCTGGGACAAAGGCTGCTCTGTGCCTTCTGCATGCTTTAAGCCCAGGCACATCACCCCCCACCCCCCAAGGTGGGAAAGGAGATGGAACGATTTCAGGGCCCAGGCAGAGAAGCCCTGGGAGGCTTGGCTCGCCTTCAGCTCCTCCAAGAAGGAAGCCAGGGTCTCATTATCCCATAATACTCAGCTCACCATTTCCCAAGAGCATCTCTCGTACCCGATGCAGTCCTAAACTTCATGGACATGTTCTCTTGAAATCACTGCACTCTTGAAGGGTGGCTGCTGTCATGCCCATTGTACAGATGAGGAAGCAGAGTCTTGGCAGGTGAAGTGACCTGCTCCTTGAAATAGCTAGAAAGTGGCAGAGCTGGCGTGTGAACTGGGGTCTCCACGGCTTAAAAGATCACCCTCCACTGGGTTCCACCGCTGTTGAGTCTCATTTCAAACCCAGCTTCGAGAGCACACTTCCAAAAGCCAAGATACCTGGGGGGAAGGCTGGAACAGATAAATCTCATGGCTTTGGGGATCCAGAGCGTCTGTCCTCAAGATTCAGAGCTGGGCCACCGTGCTGGGAGTGTGTGCTGCATATTTAAGTATGCATGGGTAGGTATGTGCACACGTATCTATAAGATAGAGAAGACGATTGGGTGCTGGAGGGTCTATAGTTGTGGGAATGTGATTCCAAGGAGGCCTTGTGGGCAAGTGTAAGGAATCATCCCCGCGGACGTCTAGGACCTTCTGTTCCTCTTTTTCAGGAATGATTCCACTTGATCATCCATCCATCCATCCATCTGCCCATCCATCTATCCATCCACCCACCATTTCCATCCATCCATCCATCCACCCATCTATCCATCCACCCACTATTTCCATCCATCCATCCATCCATCCATCCATCCATCCATCCACCCATCTATCCATCCACCCACTATTTCCATCCATCCATCCATCCATCTGTCCATCCACCCACCATTTCCATCTATCCATCCATCCATCCTTCCGTCCTTCATCCATTCATCCATCCATCCATCCATCCATCCATCCATCCATCCACCCATCTATCCATCCACCCACCATTTCCATCCACCCATCCATCCATCCATCTACCCATCTATCCATCCACCCACCATTTCTATCCAGCCATCCATCCACCCACCCATCCATCCATCCATCCATCCATCCACCCATCTATCCATCCACCCACCATTTCCATCCACCCATCCATCCATCCATCCATCCATCCATCCATCCACCCACCATTTCCATCCACCCATCCATCCATCCATCCATCCACCATTTCCATCCACCCATCCACCCATCCATCCATCCATCCATCCATCCATCCATCCACCCATCTATCCATCCGCCCACCATTTCCATCCATCCATCCACCCATCCATCCATCCATCCATCCATCCATCCATCTATCCATCCACCCATCTATCCATCCACCCACCATTTCCATCCACCCATCCATCCATCCATCCATCCATCCATCCATCCACCCATCCACCCATCCATCCATCTACCCACCATTTCCATCCATCCATCCATCCATCCATCCATCCATCCATCCATCTGTTTTCAGGGCCCCTATACTCAGGCCCTGAGCCTGGGCCCTGGTGATGATGCTGCATGGACCACACAGGCAGACTCTTGTTCCTAGTTGAGCTTGCCAAATGACTCTTAAATCAGAGCTGCAAGAGTCCTGACAGATGTTTAGCTTCTCCCTCAACACACATCAGAGAGGGGCAGTGACTTGCCCCAGGTGGCACAGCAACTCGGTGGCAGAGCTAGGTCTCACAGCCAGGTGTGTGGACCCCGGCCCCACGTTCTCGCCTCTCGGCCACGCTAAGACTCCACTTCTGGCTGGCAGCCCTCTCACCCAGCCCTTGCCTCTTCGCCTATTTTGATGTGTTCTTGGGCTTCTCTGGAGTCCTCTGCAGCCTCTGTCCTGAGAGACACCCGGAGATGCCTGCTGGACCAGTGTGCAGGTCCTAAGCTGGAGCTGAGCCTGGCCATGCTCGGCCCTGAGACGATGCCCTGTCTGGAACACCAGGTTGGCTGGGCACCCGTGTGCAGAGACCCTGAGGCCCTGCTTTACTTCTTGTAGACACCAGCTTGCTGTCCCCAGGGGTCTCCAGAGGTTATCTGTTCCTCCTTCCACCTTGAGGTTAGGACCTTTGCAAATCCTGCTTAGAGACCTTATTGCCTGGGAAGGTCATTCCAGAGCCTTCCCCTGGAAGTGCTTTCTAGCTCTTTTCATCGGAAAATGCTTCCTGGCCTCTAGCCATAATCCCATAGGCTGCATCATCTTGTGTAGCCTTCCATGGAGTAGGGGAATGGGTGGGCAACAACCGCCTGGGGAAGACGGCTCCACTCCCCTCTGAGCCCCTAAGCTCACCCTCTTCCCTTCTAAAGTTCCCCTTGACTCCTGCGTGCTTGTTAGGGCATGCTGTTTGTGTGGAAAGGATCTGGCCAGTCCCTTTGGGTCCCCACCAGTTCCTGGGAGGGAGGCACATGCCTTCTCCTGGAGTCATGGAACCCTCTGAGCTGGAAGTAGACTTGGAACCCGGGGTCACCCTGGCCCCATCTTTCCTGATGGGGAAACTGAGGCCCACAGAGGTTGAGCAACATGACTATGGCCATTCAGCCAGCCTGGTGGAGTTGGGTCTCCTCGTTCACAGGGCCGTGCTGATTCTGAGGTTTCGGCCGGGAAGTGGGTTTTCCAGCCCGATAAAGGTAGCTGGTGGCCTTCTAGCCCCACATGGGTGTCCTGGAAGCAAAGAAGCCGGCTCCACGGGGCTCCCCAGCCAGGAATCAGTCCCTCCCCTGCTTGTCCTCTGGGATGGCACATTCCTGGCGATCCAGGCCTGCCCTCGGAGCCCAGCGGCCTCACCTCCTCCACTCCTACCTGCCCCAAGGCTCCCTCTCACCCTGCTGCCTCCCGGACTCCCTTTTGGCTCTGGGGGAGGCCACTTATCTCCAAGGGCAGGAAGCCTGAATATACAGAAGTTTCCAAGGGGACGCCAACTCCTGTGGCTGGGGCAGGAAGGGGTTAAGCAGTTCTGCCTGCTGGGGCTGGACACCCAGCTGGTGTCCTGGCCCCCGAGGCCAACCAGGCCATCTGGCTTGACAGAAGCCACACCACCGTGTTCCATCTGTCCCAAAGCAAAGTCACCAGGAGGAGGCCGCCTGCTGCCTTTGTGGGCTTGCAGGGGTGGGCGTGCACTCGGCTGTCTGTCCCCAGGAAGCCGGGCCTGTTGGGAAAGGGCCTACCACTGGGCAGGCTGCCCTGGGGTTTCCCAGAGGCAAGAGGAGGGAGATCCTGAGCTCCCGGGGGTGGTCAGAGCTTCCTCTTGCAGATGGGTCCAGAGAGGTGCTAGGACAGGCCCAGGGTCATGCAGTGACTCAGTGCAGGCAGCCGGGACTTGTACCCAGGCCTTCTCGCGGCTGTGCCTCAGGGCGGCCGCTCACAAGCAGATTTATCCAGTGAATACCAGTTGAGGGCCTACTATGTGCCGGGCACTTGGGAGACTCTGGATCCCAGGGTGGGGAAGGGGGAGCCCAGAGGACAAACCCCCTGCAGGGAAGAATGGCATGACTCAGCCAAGCCCAGGACCCTGGACCTGAAGCCACCCCCAGCAACTGGAAGCGGGTCCCCCCCCGCTAAGATGACGCTTAGTGTTCCTAATCTTGTACAATCCCCACAACCCAGGAGGTAGGAACTGTTGCTGCCCCATTTCACGGATGAGGAAACTGAGGCTCAGAAAGAGGTGAAGTCATTTTTACTAGGTCACCAGCTTGGGAAGTGGCTGAGTCTGTCTGTCTGATGACAAAGTACTTTGAGGTAAGGGACGAGGGAGCTGTGTGAGTGGCTTCATCCCTTCCCCCGGGCTGCTCCTGCTTGTCTGTCTGTCTTGGACCATCTCCTTTTCTGGCTTCTTGCTCAATCCGGGCCGGGGGTTGTGTGGCGGAGGGGCCACGTCTCAGGGAGAAGAGAGGCCCCAGCGGGGCTTGAGCCTGAGAAGAGACACCGTGCTGGTTCCGTGGCAGGATCCGGGCAGTGCTTGGGGGCCCCCTTGGGACGATCTCTGGGTTTTAAAAGACTCCCTGCCCATTGGAGGCTGGGCCGGGCCTACAGGAACCTCACTTCAGGGGCCACACAGCCAGGGCCACGCTGGGCTCAGTGTGGCAGGTCAGCGGGGGAGCCTTAGTGCTTTGCTCTTGGGGTTTGGAGGCGTTGCGACTCAGGGTCCATTCTGAGCCCTGGAGGCTGACGTGCACGCTTCCTGACCCCTCTTCCTCCTCTTATGAGGCCAGCTGGCACAGAGAAAGGAGCCAAGGCTTTGGGATGTGAGAGACTGTGTTCTAATCCAGCATCGGTCACACCATCAGGGGAGCAGAGGCAGGTGAGCCGGGTTCATGAACTTGGGCTCTGAGGCCAGACAGCCTGGATTCAAGTCCCGGCTCTGCCACTTTCGAACTCTGTGACCTTGCGCAAGTTGCCACCCTTCCCTGGGCCTCAGTTTCCTCATCTGTAAAACGGGTGTCATGATGGCATCTACCTCCTAAGCCAGTTGTGAGGATTGAAGGAGTTAACAGTGCTCATCACAGATACCACTTCACGGCGTTGGCTGTTGTGATTTTGTGACGCTGGATAAGTCGCCTCCTCTCTGTGAGCCTCAGCTTCCCTGTCAGCAGAATGGGGATGAGGAATCTCGAGGCTCCAGTTAGGTCTCTGCTGGAAGCCTTCCTGTCGCAGCAGGTTCTCTGTCCTCTGAGAGTGGTGCCCCAGCACCAAGGATGGGTGGGTGGGATACTGTGTGTGTGTGTGTGTGTGTGTGTGTGTGTGTGTGTGTTTTGGGTGTCCCGGTGCCTTCCTCACTGGCTGGGCCCGCATGATGGCAGGAGGCTGGTATTAAGCAGTGAGTCTGTCCCCTTGAGCTGTGTTGAGTCACTAATCCCTCTCTTGGCGCAGACAGTCGCCGACTAATCACCTGTCCGGCCATGCTTGGAGCCTTCCCGGCCAGTTGTGGGGATTAGGATGCTGCACACTCGGGCAGTGCCTGCCCCGGCCCATTCTCAGTTACACAAGCCCCGCGTGTAATTAGCTTCCTGGGTCCTTGTCACCCTTCCCTCCTTCCTCCCCAGTGATTTGCTCAGGAATGTCCTCCTCCCCTTACCGTGGTGCGGCGGGAAGCACATGGGCTCTGAGTTCCAGTCCCTGCTCTGCTGCTGCCTGGCTGTGTGACCTTGGGCATGTCACATCACCTCTCTGAGCTTCAGCCTTCCCACTGACAAACGGCCCGGGCTCCTGCGCATCCCCTTCGGACATCCTGGGATCCTGTGTTCTGAGATTTTCTTTTTTCCACACACGGAGCCTGCTGTGTTTGCCTGCCCTCATATAACCCAGGTGGGGGTCATTCGCCCCCATTTCACAGATGAGGAGACCAAGGCCTAGGGAGGGGACTTGCTCAAGGCTGCAGGGCCTTGGTTTAAATCCGGGGTGGGCTGTGTGCCCCCTCCTTCCCGGCGGGCTCCCCTTGGCTTTGATCCCTTATTTGTGCAGGCTGCAGATGTTAAGGGAAACTTGGAATCCGAGGCAGGGAGCCCACGCCTGCTTGGGTGCATAAGTGCTCCCAGTGAATGATGTGGCTTTGATGGGGAGGTTACACTGAGCTGCGGACCCACAGTGCCTTGCATTTACCTGCCGGGCAGCACAGTCACTTGGAATAAACAACGGGAGACCCAAAGTGCACATTAGGTTTCCAAAATAGCCTTGGGAGTTGCTGTTTTCCCTCAAAGCTGTAAACATATCTCTGGGTGGGGCCTCCCCAGCCTCCTGGGCACAGACCCCACCCCACACCCCCACCCTGCCGGGCCTCCTGCTTTTTGGCCTGGGTGCCCAAACCCCCTGCTGGCTTCTGGAGTTGAGCGACAGCGAGAGCCCCGGGGTCTGAGAGCTGCTAAGAGCGCGTGATGTTGGGGATGGGATGGGGGGAGCGTCTCTGGGGGCTTGGCCAGGCCTGAGCAGAGAGACAAAGCCCTGGGGATGGAGGGCTGTGAACTCACCTTCCCGTCATCAATCCCATGGGAGGCGGGCCTGGGTGACCAGGTAACAGAAGAGGATGACTGGAGGAGAGTAACAGAGCTGGCAGGGAGTGTGGAGGTTGGGGAAACCGAGGCTGATGGGGAGGGGCAGGCCGGGAGGTCATGCCCAAGGTCGCACAGTGAATCAGGGCTGCCCTGACTCCGGCTTGGATGTCCTAGGAAAGGCCCTGAAGGTGACGCTTGAGGCAACTGTTCTCCAGGAAACATGTATCTGGTGCCTGCTGTGTTCCAGGCTCCGTGCTGGGCTCCGGAGTTGCAGCCGGGAGCCAGGGGTGGTGGGCCTGGCCTTGCAAGAGTTGAGTTCAGTAGGGAGACCGGCCGGGGAACAGATAACCTCAGTAGTAAGTGAGTGGAGCCTTTGGAGTACAGAAGTGGGGCACTAGACCTTGACAGGGAAGGCTTCCTGGGGGAGGAGGAGGAGGCAGATAAATTAGGTCCTGAAGTTGGTATAAGATGAGGAGGAGAGAGAGGTATGACCCTGGGGGGGGGGGGGGGGGGGACGTGTAGAACAGATCCTTCTAGACAGAATGTGCAGCACATGCATTGGAGGTGTGAGGCAGCTCGGCACACCTGGGGTGGGGGCGCCACGGGGGATGCTGTTTTATCTTGCCCCAGGCTAGCGCGAGCCACCTGCTCCAGGGTTCATCAACCTCCACGCTTTTGGAAGAGAGGTGTCGGGCCCACTGCTCAGATGAGCCCGATCTCCCAACACTTTGCTCCCTGGGGAGGGCGGGGTGCCACCCCAGTGAGGGTGAGGAAGGGCGGTATTCATGGCGGGGTCTTCTTCCACCAGCCTTTTGATCGGTGGGAAAACAGAGGCACAAAACAGTGTTGCTGCGGGAACTAGGGTGAGGACCCCGGGACCCTGCTCTTCCTGGGCTCCTTGAGCAGCCGTTCAGGCTCCAGCAGCTGCTGAACCCCGCAGGAGTATGGCCTTGTCACACACAGCACTTCAGAGGGGCACTAAAGCCTCTTCTGCACCCTTGACCCAGCCACTCACTCTGCTGGGACAACTGGACAGATATGCAAATATGTGTGTGTATCAGGATGTTCTTTGCAGTGTTGTTTAGATTGGTAGGACTTGGGAATGACAGTGCGGGACCCGTGAGATCAGTGGTGCCACGGCCACCTGCCGTGTGACCCGCCCAGAAGGATGCTTGCCGTACATTAAGTGGAAAAAGCACGCTTGAACACCGCAGACAGTCTCATTCCATTTTCGCTTTTATTTATTTTTTTATTTTTATTTTTTTAAATTTGTTTACTGTTTTATTTATTTTTGAGACAGAGAGAGACAGAGTGTGAGCAGGGGAGGGGCAGAGAGAGAGGGAGACACAGAATCTGAAACAGGTTCCAGGTTCCGAGCTGTCAGCACAGAGCCCAATGCGGGGCTTGAACTCACAGACTGTGAGATCGTGACCCGAGCTGAGGTCAGATGCTTAACCGACTGAGCCACCCAGGCGCCCCGCCATTTTCGCTTTTAAAAGATACGCTCTCATAAGGAAGCACTGGGAAGGATGTGTAGCCAGCGTGAAGGTGATTCTCTCGGGGAGGGGGGATTGGGTGGGGTTTTAATGGTTTTGTTTCACTTGCCTGATTTCTTGTGTAATCCTTGTGAAATAAGCATGCAGCGTAAAACAAAGGGAAAGCGAGCAGGTATTTTTGTCTCTTAAAAGTCTGAGTGGTTTTGATTTTTTGGCTAACTGACACATCACATCATTCAAAATTTAAAAAGATGCAAGAGAGGAAACTCTCACACAGGCTACAACACGGGGGAGCCTCCAGGACATTATGTTTAATAATTAGTGAAATAAGCCAGTCACAAAAGGGTAAATACTGTAGGGTTCCACTTATGTGAGATCCCTAGACTAGTCCATTTCATAGAGACAGAAAGTAGCAAGGTGGGCACCAGGGGCTGGGGGAGGAGGGCATGGGGAGTTAGTATTTGATGGGTGCGGAGTTTCTGTTTTGCATGGTGAAAGGTTCCAGTGATGGACAGTGGTGATGGGTGCACGATAGTGTGAACGTGCTCAATGCCACTGAGAGGTACACTTAAAGATGGTTATGGCGGAAGGGGGCGCCTGGGTGGCTCAGTCAGTTGAGCATACGAGTCTTGGTTTCGGCTCAGGTCATGATCTCACGGTTTGTGAGTTTAAGCCTTGCATCGGGTTCTGCGCTGAAAGCATGGAGCCTGCTTGGGATTCTCTCTCTCTCTCTCTCTCTCTCTCTCTCTCTCTCTCTCCCCCCGCCTCTCTCTCTTGCTCTCTCTCAAAGAATAAGTAAACATTAAAAAAGTTAAAAAATGATTATGATGGTAAATTTTATATTTGTATCTTACTATTGACTTAAAAAAAAAGAAACAGCAGGAAACAGAGTGACAAGCCTCCCTCCCACCCCTGTCCCCCAGCCACCTGGTTCTCTCTCTGGAAGCAACTGCTGTTTTCAGGGTGGTGATGGATTCTCGGTTTCCTCCCCGCTGCCCCTGGGTGCAGACGGGCAGGGACAGCTCCCGTCCATTTGTGGACAGAGCAAAGATGCCTCGTGGCCCTGAGAGCCCAGGATCAGCAGCTCCTTCCGTCCCCGCTTCCAGACCTTCCTGCCTTATGGGTTGAGGGATTGAGGACTTGAGGGTCAAGAAGCCAGAGGTGCCGCTTGGAGAGAGCTCCGGGACTGGCCTCCCTCTCTCAATGGGAGGGGGACATTCTTCATCCACTTCTTTGCCACTGCCTGCCACGTGGCTCCCGAGTGCGCACTTGGGAAATGTTTGTTGAAACTGTCGCGGGGGAGAGAAGACGGAATCCAAGCTGACAGCCAGACTGAGCTGGGCTGCAGTGGATGCCGGGAGGCTGCTGAGCTCGGTGACCCAGAGACACTCGACTCTCATTCCCTGGGGCGTCCTCGTGCCCAGTCTTGTGCCGGGTGCTGGGATGTGCTGCTGGGTTGGACACCAGGGAGATGAGAGGTCCTCCCGTGTCTTTGTTCGATGGCTCCGTGCGTTACCAGGCACGGATAGCAGGGCTTTGGGTTGGCAGCCAGGTGCGTCCTGTCTGGTGTGGTGTCCGGGGCCCTGGCCAGTTCACTTAGCGGACTGTCACCCCAAGCTGAGCCACCCGTTCTCCGTGGCGGGACCGGCTAATCAGAGCTTCCGTCAGTTGAGTGTTTACTAGGCGCTGGGCTGCGCGCTAAGTGCTTAACACACACGGACGCGATACACTTGAGTGTAAGCTAATGCTTCCATTGGCACCCGCCTTAAAGGTGGGGAATCTGGGGCGCAGGTTAAGTGCTTTGCCCAGAGGCAAAACCCTGCCCTTCCCAACATCCCGGTCCGGGGAAGGAAAGTGTGAGGCCTCTGCCGTCAGTGCCTGGGGGCCTGATGGCAAACTGCAGCCAGCCTTCTCCCCGTGCTTTCCATAGGGCAGCAGAGCCAGAAGAAGCGGAGACCATTTTACAGATGAAGAAACCGAGGCCCAGAGAGACCTCAGAGCTAGTTAGTGGCAGCAGGACAGGGCAGGGAAGGAGAGCCTCCGTTTGTGCAGAGCCTGCACCTTATCACCTCTTTCACAGACCAGAGCAGCCCCCGAGGAGGGTCCTCTATGATCCCCGTGTCACGATGTCCAAAGAGGGAGGCTCAGGGGCAGGAAATCATTTGCCCGGAAGCACATGGCTGGTCATGTTGGGCTTTGAACCCATTTCGATCTGACTCCAAAGCCGGTGCCTCTTTTGCTGGTCACATGCTGGCCCCAGCGGGTTGTCGGGCGGGGGGGATGGCGAGGTTGCAGGCAGATGGGTCTTGGCCACTGGAGGTGGAATGCTAATGCCTTTGTCCACCTGAGCTCTGGGGCCCCGGAGGTGAGTAAACAGGCAAAGCAAATACCCTGGCTGAGCAGCTCTCTTCCAAGTCCGTGACTGAGACCCCGCGAACCCACATCTGTGCACCTGACCCTGGGATGGTAATCTGGGGTGTGCTGGAGGGCGTGGTGGAGAGTGGGGTTCACCGAGCTGGTGGTAAGACACTCTTAGCGCTGAGAAGCTGCTCAGCCTTGGAAATCAGATGGACCGGGCTTTGCACCTGGACCTCTGTTTGCGCGTCGGTGACGCGGGCATGAGGACCCTAGGTGGGAGGACAGTGACGAGGCCAGCACGTACTAAGCATTTTCAGGGCAATGTAAGTCCTTCCCCTTCTCCTGGGAGAGCGAGTCTGATGAGAGAGGCAGGGGAGCGACAGCTCACGGATGCCATGAAGAGGGCATGTGCCAGGACTGGAAACCTCCAATGGACATAGTGACTCACCCTGGGGAAGTCAGGAAAGGCTCCCTGGAGGAGGTGTTGAAGGTGTAGCAAGCCTCAAAGAGGTTGGAAATGGTGCCCCAGAAACCTCATGGTGGTTTACGATTTGGGGTGCAGATTCCTCCTTGCCATGAGATGCCCTTTGAGACGCTTTGCTTCTCAGAAGTGATCTGGTTCGTGGGGGGCAGTGCCCGTTTGGGTGTGGTTTCTGGACAGAGGCACTGGAAGGAGGGTGCTGCCCAGCATACAGCCTCCGGATTACAGGCACCCCCAGAGCGGCCGGGTCCCTATAGCTGTTTCGGTACATGGCAGCAGGGTGGAAAGGGCACTGGGGATCTGGGCAGCCAGGGACACTGGGTGACTGAAGCAGATGACTCCCTAGAGTCCAGCCCACACCTCAGACTGGCATTGGGGCAGGTGACCAGGGGCTTCTCTGAGCCCGTGAGGATGCCTCGTGCCTGTCGGGGTTGCGCCGTGAGACCAGCTGGGTTCTGGCTGGACGGACCTCTCCTGCCTTGGTCTCTCTGGCCGTCATGGTGGCCCTTGCCAGGACAGACAAAGGGCTGAGCACGTGCCCATTCGTTCTTGGGGGATGTCCGGGGGCATGGAGGGCAGAAGCAGGACATTGGCTGGGTTTTGTGGTGATTATGGCAGCACAGGGGCTCTGGAGCCAGCCAGTCCTGGGTTCCAGTCTGGCACCTACGCTGTGTGGTCCAGGGCCGCTCTCTCAGTCCCTGGACCTCTCTGACCATCTGTCCTCGGGAAGTCATGTGGGTGAGGAGGATGATGGTGTGCCGGGCGCTGTTCTAGGTGCCTGTCATACGTGAGTCCACTGAATATTTGCAAAAAACCCTGCGAGGTAGGTGGGCTTACCAAGGCTCAGAGAGGGTGAGTAGCCTGTTCTAGGTCACAGAGCCACAGGACGTATAGCTGGGGTTTGATCCCAGCACCCTCCAGGGCCCCTGCCCTTCTCTTCACTACACACATTGGGTTCGAGGTCCAAGACTGGTGTCTCAGATGTCTTCAGACTTTGAGGCTTATCAGATCGCTTTGTGGTCAGCATGGGGTTTTTGCCTAGGGACTGTGGAAATCGTTTTCTGGCCTGGCTGGTTGGGCTCTTAGAATTTATCCGGACACCATTGCATTAAGAATGGGAAAGTCATACTTGAGGAGGGAAGGGACTTGCCCGAGGTCACATGGTAAGTTAGGGACCGACGGACCAGATACAGGGTTTCTTGCATGACCCTGGCTGCTGTGTTGCCTGAGGCTATGTGGGCCTACGGAGCAGGGTCCAGTCAAGGGCTTGCCAGTCTCCCCCTTCGACCTCTCTCAAGGCCTGGTGGCCCCCACGAGAGCCCCGGAGGCCTGCCAGCCGCCCTGCAAAGGGTGCTCGTGACCACTGAGAGACAGGGAGGGAGAGTGCGGATGATTCCATGCAGCTCATGGGCAGGGCTGGTTTTCGTTTCACCTCCTCGCTGGGGAAACTCACGGGCAACTGAATTTCAGTGCCACCCCTCTCGGTAGCTTCCAGATCCCCAGAGTCGGAGGATGAAGTGCCCCTGCTTATTAGGTGGTCCTGGGCACACCACCCTGTCTCTCCCTCCCCCCCCCAGGTGACACCAGTTGTAAGAATGGCCGTCATCAGGGGTGCCTGTGGACACTCACATGAGCTTATCTAACCTGCCCGTGAACCCTGCAAGGTAGGACAGAGGAGGAAACTGAGGCTCCTGGGTAGTGGTACACGGGCCCCCAGGAATCACAGAGTAGCTGGAGGCTTCCTCCGTTTCCATGCCCTTCTTAGTGGGATCAGTAGAGACTCCTATCATGTTTGATTCTAGAAGGACCTGGGCGCCTCATGGCAAAGCCTTGTCGGCTGGGCTCCCTGGACGGGGCTGCATTTCAGGTTGCAAGCAGGCCCGTGCGTGTGCGTGTGATGGCAACTTGCCAGCTAGGGGTGCACACGAGGCACGGTGGCTGCTCGCCGCGGCCCATCACCAGCTCACAGCCCGTGCTCCGGCCTGCCCGGGCCATTACTGCCCGCCTGTAATGGAATCGGCTGCCCTGGTTAAGTGTACACATTAAATTAATACCTCCTCCGTGGAGACAATCAGTTGGCATTTAATTTGTGTTTCCTTCCAAGCAGCGGAGCACAGCTGGGCAGCCGGGCTGGTCGTGGGCACGTCTGCACGGGGTCCCTTCCCTGGGATCAGGGGCTCAGTGCAGATGGGAGCACCAGAGTCCGCGGGGAGGAGGACGGGGAGCACGAGTGAGGCGGTGCCTGGAGGTACCCGTGACAGCGGGGCTCAGGGGCAGGGGGAGCCCCTCTGCTCGCAGGCCGGGGGACCCAGCCCTCCTTCTGCTGGAGAGCAAAGATACAGTAAAGCACGGGAGAGGTTCGTGTTGTCAGACAAGGGGGTGCTATGGCGTGGGAAGTTCTGGGGGGCTCAGCAGAAGCCAGGTGGGTGAGGGGCTCCGGATCGTCACCTGCAGCTCGGCCTCTGTTGAGGTGCCCACTCTGATCTCCTGCCCGTGGGCTTGGGTGAAACTGCATTTGCAGAAAGGGTCCCCCTGGTCTGCCTGCGGGCCTGCCACCTTGTCCCCCAGCTTGGGTATTGGTCTGGGCCCCAGCTCTGCAGTGAGGCTAGGGGTGTGGGGAGGGGAGCAGCGCCTCTGTGCGTCTGTGAGTGGGCTCACCCCCTCTGCCGTCCCGGCGGCCTGCACCCGGCTGTGCTGCCGCGGGGTGGGCTCCCCGGGGTCCGGGTGGAAACCGGTCTCTGCCACCTGCCCTCCGCCAGAGGCCAGGCCCACGCTTGGCTCAGAATGAGCTTTTCCACCGGCGGCTCCAGCCTATCCTCACCTGAGCCGGCTTCCCATCACCTGAGTGAGTCAGCCTGGGTGTGCCAGCCGCTTCCCTTCCCTGGAAAGGTGTGGACCATTCCCGTGGCACCCTCCCAGCTCTCTGGGCTCTGGGCGCCGGAGCCACAGCGGTGGCATTTCACCGTTCACGTGGAGCTGCCCCCCATTCATTGTCTGCTCCGTGCGGGGGGCGGGACTGGGTGTTTTCACCCCTTCTGCCCACCGCAGGCGGTCCTCACGACCACCCTCAAGGGGGGTGGAGAGCTTCCCCTCTCGCAGATAAGGAAGCTGAGGCCCAGAGAGGGTGATCGATTTGCCCAGGGCCACACAGCTGGGAAGTGGCCGGGGCAGGATTCAAACCTAGGAGTCTCCAGGACTTTCACCCCCGGCAGCCCCATGGGCTGTCCCTGGAGCCTTAATTGTTTGGCTGGGGCTGTACCCACTTTCCTCTGGAGCTAGGGCCCCATGGCTTCTTTCTCTGACGGCACAGGAAGTGAAAAATCTGTGAGTCAGTCCCTCTGCCAGTGACTTCAGCTTGGCTTTCCGCCCCCCAGCAGGCCAGGCTTTGTCGGCCCCTTTCCTGAGGCTCTGTGTGTCATCACGAGGGGATGGGGGAGGGGGTGGGCCGGGAAGCAGCCCACCCCCTCCCCCCAGAGGCCCGCCAGGCTTCTCCTCCATCATGCGGTTGCAGTGGTGGCTCCTCCGGAATGCAGGGAGACCACATCTGGCTGGGGCGGGTGCTGCCACCTCCTGTCCCGGCCCCTTGCCTCATGCGTGTTCTTCTGCTAAGGTAGTGGCCGAGGCCCCAGCTGCAGCTTCCTTTGGTGGAGTCATTTCCTCTCCTTGACATCCCTGCCTCCCCTCTTCAGTCGCTAGGGCAGTGGGAAGTGGGAGAGGGAAGCTTTCTCCTCCCTGCCCCCTTCCTGCCCTGGCGGTCCCTCCCCCCCGGCCTTCGTCTCCCTGGAGTGGACAGAGCTGAGCAGAGGGCACTGCCGGGAAGTCTGCTCCTGGGAGCCCCGAGGCTGGGGTGGTGCAAGCTCAGGGTGTTCCGGGCGGAGGGGGTGAGCAGGAGGGCTGAGGAGTGATTGCAGCTTGGATCCATCCATCCATCCATCCATCCAACCAACAGATGCATGCAACTGTTTGGCTCCTGACCAAGTGCGGGTGGGTTTTGCAGCGCTGAGTGCAGACACGGTAATTATAACCAGTTCTCTGTACTGGAGGAAGGGCTGGACCCCCGGCTTTAGACCCGACTCCTCTGCTGACTTGTATGACGGCACCCCTCCTCTGAGCCTCTTTTCCCGCCTAGAACAGGCATCTCACTCATCTTTCCTTCGTGCCCCATCAGGCCAGGGCACAGGGTACCTAAGACTTTTGAGATGGGAGCCAGAGGGCTTCTCCATGCTGCCCGCACGCACATCCGGCGTCCTGATTTGTGCACCGCACGGTTCGAGCCCCTGCCCGTCTTTTGCATCGGCACAGAGGCCCTCTGGGACTGCTGCTGCCCTTGTCTGCTACCCCGTACAGCCGCTGTGCTGTGGGTCATGCTGGGCTCCAGGGTCTCCAGGGGTGCCATACATCAGCCCCTTCCTCGCTGGGATCTTGGTTTCTCCTTCAGTTCAAGGCTCCAGGCAGTGGGAGGGTTTGAGCACAGGCCTCTGGAAGGATTGGAATAACTGAGTCGCAGGGGGGCAGGAGGCTAGGCGGGTGGCCAGGAGATGCACCCTGAGGTCCAGCCCAGCTGGAGCTGGGGGCTGGTCGCATGACCATTCAGAGAGTGTGGGAACAGAATGGTTCTCTGGTGTGTGTTGGGGCCACGCTCTCATGTGTTGGTGGAGAGACCCAGGCTCTGAGGGATGGAGACGGGTGCTGGGGGAGGCTGAGCCTGAGTTCGGGCTCACATCCCTCTGCCTCCCGATCCTTGTGAGCTGGGGCCTGGGCTAAGAGAGCAGAGGGCACTCTGCCTTCAGCTTCCTGTGTGACCCTGGGCCTCAGTTTCCTTAGCTGTACCCTCAGAGGTTTGGACGAGGTGAATGTTGGTCCCTTTCGGCCTTTGCATTTGGAGGTTCTCTGAGTACAGGTGTGAAATAGAAACGATCCCACTTTGCTAGCTGTGCGATCTTGGGTAATGCTCTTGGACTTGAACTTCTTCATCAGTAACATGGAGATCATAACTGTACCTAGGGGCGCCTGAGTGGCTCTGTCGGTTAAGTGTCCGACTTCGGCTCAGGTCATGATCTCACGGTTCGTGAGTTCGAGCCCCACGTCGGGCTCTGGGCTGACAGCTCGGAGCTTGGAGCCCGCTTCGGATTCTGTGTCTCCCTCTCTCTGACCCTCCCCCATTCATGCTCTGTCTCTCTCTGTCTCAAAAAAGTAAAGAAACGTTAAAGAAAAAATTTAATAACCGCACCTAGAGGTTAGTGTAAGGCTTGTTTAAATGAGGTGATGCACGTGAAGCTCCTGAGAAGGGTGCCTGGCCCACCGTGTGCACTCGGTCTGTATTAGCTGCTCTACTAGTGTTCTTAGCCTCTTCCTCCTCCCCCATCGTTGTCTGCCCTGCCTGCCGCAGAGGCTGCTGGGAACATCGGAGCGCTCAGAGGAACTGGCCTCAGAGACTGCTGTCCGAGGGTGTCTGCAGGGTGGGGAGGCGAGAGCAGGTCCCCGTGTGTGGTTGGAGCATAGCTGGTGCCGGGGCTGGGCCCCAAGCACTTTCTCTGGAGGTCCCCGACATCGTGGCTGGCTCTCTGGGTCAGAGCCAGGCGTGATGAGGTCCCACGGCCAAGTGGCGGGGGAGGCAGGGGTCCTGAGACCCATCCTCATCTGCAGAATGGGGACAATCCTTGGCGGGGGGGGTGGGGGGGAAAGGTCAGGTGGTATTTTATATTTTACGTGTATCTGAATGCCTAACTTGGTGAGCCCCACCCAGACGGTGACCAATAACTATTCCTCCTCTCCCTTCTCTTACCCCACACTTTAAGAAGGAAAAGCTGGAAGTTTTATGAGCCTTTGGGCTCGGCCCCGGCCCCGGCTGGAGTTATCTCTGTGCTCGAGGCCTTTGTTTTCTCCGCCCATAAAATGGGAAGAGGTTTCTCTGCAGCTTTATAGTGTACCACGTGAACACCCTTGCTCAGCGGGGGGCCGGGCGTGACAGCCAGGAGGGCAAAGGCTTAAAAGACTCGATAGTGGACCGGCCCCTGACCCCTAGCAGGTGGGTCCCCTTCCCAGTGGTGGCGTCCACTCCCTGGCCTCCCTGCTGCCCATCTTTGCTGATGCGGGTGCCTCCGCCCGAAACGCCCGTCCTGCTGAAACCTTATTCCCGTGGGCAGATCCAGGTCAGGGGAGGGGACTGTGCCCGGGACAGAGGCGTTGGCATTTCAGAGGCCACAACTTAAAAAAAAAAAACAAAACTTGACCCGTGTTCTGTCAAGCTGCGTGCTCCCTCCTGCGCCGAGCGGCAGAGAACACGGGGCATCTGGGGCCCCTTAAGAAGCACATCACCGACGTCCTTCCACCCCCGTCAGCCAGCGCGGCTGAAGGGCAAAGCTTTTCTGCAATGTCAACGCTGGAGCCCGCAGAGCCAGGTTTTCCCACTGCGGCTGGGAGGTGTGGCAGTGTGGGCAGCAGATTTGGTCTGTCAAGCCAGCTGCTGTTGACACGCCGGGGTCTGCCCTGGGTCTTCTGGGAGCAGGCCTGCCGGCTGCCCACCCGGCCCGGCTTTGGAAATGAAAAGGCCCATGAAGTCATCTGTGCGAGGGCATCGATGTCGGGATGCAGCTTAGAAACCCCAGCGAGGTGTGGGGCCGCTCTGCGTGCTGTGGCGCAGGGGAGCCCGTTAGAAATGCCACGTGTCTGCCCCGCCCCGCCCCACACCTGCCGAGTCCGAACAAGGTCCCCGGGGTGATTCCTGTGCACATCGCAGCATGGTTCTTGCTGCTCTAGAGCGCGGGCCAGGCTCGAGTCCCATCCCTGCTTACTGGCTGGGTGGCCTCAGACGAGTTCCCTCACCTCTCTGAACATCAGCTCTTGCATCCACAGGATGGGTGTGGGGAAGATTTTCTACGCGAGCAGGTTAATAAAAATCCACACGGAAGCCAGTGTGTATGAGGCACTGAACTCGGTGTGTGGGACGCAGACTGTGCGGGCCCATCAGTGGTTGTCGCTTCGGAGACCCGGCTTGTGTCTTTGCTCTGGGTCGACTGGGGGCAAATCACTTTCCTTCTCTGGGCCTCATTTGCCCTCTCTGTGCGATGGGTCTGTTAACCCCTCTGTCACTTTCCTCATCAAAAGGTTGCTCGAAGGAAAAGTGAGAGGGGCCGGGCCTCATCTCCAGGAGCCTGTCTGAGAAGCAGATGTGTGTGGGCGAGGTGCCCCTGGGTGCCCACCTCTTCACCCCTCGCGGCCCCCTTCTCTGCTACTCCTGCCCTTGCAGTAGTGAGGCCAGCTTGCAGAAAGCTGCCTGAGCCCCTTCCTTGCACCTGCTCTGCTCGGCAGCTTGGAATTGAGTCCCCTGCCCCTCTGAGAGCAGCGTGGCCAGGAGAGATGATTCAGCTCAGACCCGTGTTCTGGGCCTTGGCCTCCCTTGAGAGAAGCCCCAGGAGCCCCATGCTGCGTTGAGGGCAGCCTGTGAACTTCTCCCCACCCGGGGTTCCTGTCTCCCACGGTGGGCCCGGGGTGGGACTCCTGGCCTTGCCCCTGACATACCAGGTGACCTTGGACAAATTCCCTATATGCTGTGGGCCTCGGGTTCCTCATGTGTACAGTGGGGGGTTCAGTGAGATGGTCTGGCCTGGGGTCGGTCCTTAGCTTCTCTCCCTGCCTCTCCTTAGCTTTCTCGGTGCCCTTCATCCCTGGCAGGAGCCCCAGCCCCAGTCCCACTGCCCGCCAGGTTCTGGACCCGGCAGCCCCTGGCAGAGCTAGGCCTGCCTGCCAACACCAGGGGGGTTGGTAGAGACCAGAGGGAGCGAGGGAGAAGGGGAGCATGTAGGGGAGAGGAGGAATTTTCCTCTGTGTGTGCAAACAGTATCCGTGTTCTCTTGTTTCCAAAAGCCAGTGACGTAACCTACCCTTCATCCATTCTTCCCCTCTGGCCTATTTTTAGCCGGCCCCGACAGCATCCTAAAAGGCTTCCAGACTCGCCTGCTCTGAGGCCATGTAGGGAGGCGGCCATAGGGTGAGGAAAGAGACAAGCTCATCGGTGTGTCTCAGGAGGGCGGGAGGGAGGGGCCCTCTTCCAGGCTTCCTCTGGGGAGGGAGAGGAGCTGGGTGGGGAGCCCAGTTACGGCTCCCATGGGTCCTGGGTCTACAGGGGGCCTGGCAGGGTTACAAGTACTCGGTCTGGAGCCTCCAGCCTGGGTTAGAGTCCTGGCTCCACCTGTCCTCACCCTGACCTTGGGCACCTGACTCTGTGCCTTGCTTTCTCCATCCGTAACATGGGGTAACACTACGGCTGTGCTGGAGGGTTGTTAAGAAGACCGAATTATGTCATGTAGAACCGTGCCTGCTAATTATTAACATCCCATTCTACCTCCAGTTAATGTTGGGGGGTACACTGGGAGCCCCTGGGTGCCCTCTGTTCTTTCCTGTCCAGCTTTAACTAATGTGTGCCCGAATGAGACAATACACAGAAAGCCCTGGAACAGCGCCTGGCGCATAATAAGCGCTGAATAAGTGAGAGCTATATTTATTGTTTTTGTTTTAATGTAACCAAGCAGACCTGGGTTTGAATTCCAGCCCCACCCGCTAGCTAGCTAGCTGAGCGTCTCTGGGTAAGACATTTAACCTCTCTGGGCCTCAGTTTCCATATCTGTGAGCTAGGGATGATCGCTGTGTAGGAGACTTCTCTGCTGATGAAGGTCGCTACAGGACAAGAACCCAAGATCGCAATGATCAGTACAATAAAAGTTTCTTTCTGACGGGTGCAAAGAGCCCCTATCGGGTGCTGGCTGCAGCTGGGCTCCCGTGCTGTCCCGTGTGAGGCAACCATAGCAGGAACAGTGGCATTTGCACGGCACTTTACAGCGTGTGTGAAGTAGAGAGTGTGGTCCCTCCGGCCTTCATCTCCTCGCGGTGCTGGTGCCAGCACGTGGCATACGTCACCACCGCCTGATATGGTTATGGGCCGTCCCCCCCACCCCTAGACTGGGAGCTCCTGGAGGGCAGGCCGGGATGGGTTCACTGCTGCCCCTTCCTTGCCTGGCCCGGGGACAGGCCCAGGGTGGGTGCTGGCATTGTGTCTGAGGGCTGGACTGGCGCGGGGAGCCCACCGTCTGACCACCTGTCCTTCTCGACTCTTGCAGGTGGGAGGAAGAGCTTGCCAAGCGCATGAACCTCCAGACCATGGTGGACACGCTGCAGGAGGTGAGCGCCCTCGGAGGTCCCGACCGGGAGAGGCTCGTGGGAACCGTGTGGCCAAGGGGCACTGTCGCGGTGGCACAAAGCCCGAGGCCATTCCTGGCTCAGCCCCTGCTCTGTGCTGCTTTCTGTTGCCTCAGTCTCTCCTCAGTGGAGCCACAAGGCCTCTCCTTGTCCCCTGCTTCAGACCTAGGAAGGGACTGGCACAGTGTTGCAGAAAAGCTCCGGGACAGGAGTTGGGAAGCCTGGGTCTAAGTCCCGGCGCTGACCCCTGCTTGCTGGGTGACGTTGGTGCAGTAACTCTTTCCCACCTTCTCCCCACCTGAGCTCAGGATTGGATGGTTTCTCTCTCTCTCTTTTTTTAAATGCTTATTTATTTATTTTGAGAGAGAGAGAGAGGGGGAGAGGGAGAGAGCGCGCGCGCGCGCGCACACACACACACACACACACACACACACGCACGCACAAGTGGGGGAGGGGCAGAGAGAGATGGAGAGAGAGAATCCCAAGCAGGCTCCGTGCTGTCAGCGCCGAGCCTGACGCAGGGCTCGATCTCACGAACCGTGAGATCGTGACCTGAGCCGAAATCAGGAGTCGGACGCTTAACCGACTGAGCCATGCAGGCGCCCCAGGACTGGGTGGTCTCTTGAACTGCCCAGCCCCCAGCTTAAGGGAACTGACTTGGGGCGGGATGCCTCGGAGAGGGCTGGTGGCCGTGTCACCAGGTGAGAACATTCCCTTTCGGTTCTGGCTCTGTGTCTATGGCTCTGCTTCTCACCCACCTGCTGGGTACCCTGGGCAGCAAACTCCACCTTCCTGGCCTTTGAATAGCGACCCCAGGAGAAGGCAAGGAAAAGTTCTTTCCAACATTAAAAAGGAATTGCTTTCTGATATTGAAAGCACTGATCTTATAAGAGATAGAATAAAATAATGTCAATATGTAGAAGGAAAAGGATGAATGGCTGCCCCCCCCTTTCTTATATAACAGAAATTTTTGTATTTACAAACATAACGTGTTCATGGTCACATATTTGGAAAATTCAGACAAGTACAGGGAGAAAATAAAACCTACCTCCAGTTCTACCCCTGCATAGTTGACAAATTGCCATGTGGCCTTCTGGTCTTTTCTGTGCAAACACAGGTACTCTAGATGTATATGTTTGATTAGGTTAACACACATGACGTTGCCATTTTTGAGATGGGAGATGGTCAACCATTGGGAATCTCACATGGACCGACCTCATATTTTAACCTGTTGGGATCTCTTGTTATATTAACCTGCTCTTCTCTTCTTAATATCTGCCGGGGATTTTTTTCCATACGATGACTATTTCTTTGAGAAGTGTTTTAAGCCGAGTGGTGCCCTGAAGTGAACTGGGCTCAGAGGAAAGGCGGGCTGGGGTGAGGTCGTCGGCACCCTTTCCCTGGCATGCAGGTGCCAGGCCTGGTGGGACGTCAGGCGTCCAGGGCTGTAGACCCAGGTGCCCAGCCCTTCCTAGCCCTCAGGATGCCTGGCCCCCTAAGCCCGTCCCCATCTCTGTCCTCCACAGGCGGCACAGGAGGCTGAAGCCATCCAGGAGGAGATGAACGAGAAAATTGAGCGGCTCAAGGCCGAGCTGGTGGTGTTTAAGGGGCTCATGAGTGACGTAAGTGCCACCGGCCGCCACCCCAGGCGTCATGACAACCCCTTCCCCCCCCCATCATGCAAAATGCTTCATTCACTCCGAGGCTCCAGAGCTCGGCTTCTAGTTAGAGTCCTGGCTGGCTGCGTTTGCCCCGTGAGGATGTCGGATGCATCCGAGACCAGCCCCCATCCCTCACTTCTGCTTCCCTTGGTCTGAGTAGAGATGCATTAATCTGCTGCTTAACCCATCCCGCCCTCCCCTGGGCTCCTCTGATGGTCTGTTTGCGTTTGCTCCGACTCGTCCCAGCTTGCCACGTTGAGGGCAGGTGGTGGCCGTGGGCCTCGCTGTCTGGGCACGGGGAGGGCCCAGTGGCAGGTTGCGGGAGGCCCCGGGTCTGGCCCGTGCCAGCCTGAGAGGCTCCCCAGGCCAGCGGCCTGTAGCAGGTTTGCTTTGTAAAGTTGGGGAAGGCCAGTGTGTGCATCCTTTTGGCGACTGGAACCTTTCTGAGCGACCACGGGTGCAGGGAGCTGTTGGCAACAAAGGCCTCCTTCCTGCTGGGGACCCGGGTTTCCCGCCACCTTCAAGCAGCGGGCCGTACGTAGGGAGGGCCGCCAGAAAGGAGAAGGAGCCCCGATCGCGGGTGACTCAGCCTGGTGTGGCTTCTAGTCCTGAGGGGTGTGGAGCTGGGTGTGGCTGGAAGAAGCCTCTGGGGGCTGCAGGTGAAGGCCACCTGGCTTTCCCTCACTGGGGTCCTGGGGGACCCCCCCCCTCGTCTTAGGTGATGCCCCGCTGTCAGCCGTGGGGAGGGGGGTCCTGGGGAGAGAGCGCCACTTGGCAGGCCCCTCTGTGGGGGACAGGTGGGGCACACGGGGTGGGAAAGAAGGGAAGTCTTTCAACAGTGGGGGCTGTCTTTCTTTTTCCTTTGCTCTAACAAATAAACACCGTGTCTCTTGAGGGGATGCCTTCCAGCAGCCCTTAGGGAGGCCGCCAAACAGGGTCTCACATTGTCTACTCAGCGCCAAAGCCTTTAGCTCCTACGACCCCCCCTCCCCCTCCCCTAACCTGAGCAGCGCTGGCCCCACCCCCGACGCCCAGGAGAAGCTCCCCGGCCCCCTCGGACTCTGGACCCCGGGCCTCACGCCCCTCCGCCCCCTCAGGAGCCTGGGAGCGACTCCCCCGCCCCCCTGTGCTTGGTCCAGCCCTCGCTCACGTAACCCCCCTGCTGTCCTCCCTGCAGCCCATGACAGACCTGGACACAAAGATCCAAGAAAAGGCCATGAAGGTGGACATGGACATCTGCCGTCGAATCGATATCACGGCCAAGCTGTGCGATGTCGCACAGCAGCGGAACTCGGAAGACGTGTCCAAGATCTTCCAGGTGAATAGGGCCACCCTGCTCACCAGCTGCCACTCCCCACTCCCAGAGGGCCTGGCCTCCACCCTGCATGGCCCTATTCCCCCCGAGCCCTGCCCACTCCCCTTCCCCCCAGAGGTAGCGTTTACCCACCCCTCTGGCCTCCCCAGGACGAGGTAGAATCAGGCGCTTGTAGGCCCCTCAGGCTGCGTCGTCAAGGAGGAGTGCTTCATCCTGCTGCTGAAGAGGCCACTTGGCCCGGAGGGGGGCGGGGTGACACGAGGGGCTCAGGGAGGGAAAGGAAGTGCCAGGAGGGATCTCAGGTCTCCTCACCCCTCAGGGCTCGGCCCACGGGGCGCCATCGCCCAGGTCGAGGGCCCTGGCCAGGCTGTGGGAGCCCTGGGTTGGCCGACCTGAGCCCTGGCAGTTGAGTCTAAGATTTCCCAAGAGGGGCTTTTGGTCTCTATTTTCCTCTTCCACTGAAGAGCCTCTGTCAGTACCCTGGGGGCTTGTCCAGCTGCCCAGAGGGCATGCGTCATTCTCCAAAGGCTGCTTCTTGAATTTTGGGTTGTGGTTTGGCTTTTTGCTTGAGCCCAGGGCAATACGGTGTGTCGTCGCCTTAAGTGCGTGACTTCGGACGTAGCGGGAGAAATCCGGGCTCGTCCACCTCCGCGCCTTCTTGCTGCCGCCTCTGCTGGGGAGCAGGGGTGACCATGCCAGGCTTTGTTTGGTTTGCTCGTGTCTTGTCTGCTTGGAGTGGAGGAAGCTTGGTGAACCTGGGGCTGCCTGCCCGTTACCTTTGCGTGCGAGCAGGAGGGCTCTGAGCGTGGGGCCTCTGGGCCCCTGTGAGGGGTTTCTCCATCTCTGGCTGGCTCTGACACATCCCGGGTGACTCTGTGCCCCGGGCTGGCCCATCCCTCTCCCCCAGATCGTGGGCCTACTGCTCTGGTGAAGGGCTGAGCCGGGCCGGCCCACCCCCAGGGGAGGGAAGGGTCAGGCCGTCTGTCCTCCGTCCTGCATGTCTCCGCCTCACGCTCCCTGCTAGCTCCGCCTGCTTCTTAGAGGAGTTCAGCTCTGCACCCTTCCTGGCAGTGGCTACCCCAGCCACGCTCCATCCATCCCGTGGGATGCCGGCTCCCTTCCCAGCCCATCCCAGCCGAGCCTCCCACTTACCTCGATCTCTTCCTTTCCGGGTCAGGTGGTCCCCAAAAAGAAAGAGCGTAAGGTGGCCTCTGACGATGACATCTCCGAGCAGGACGGGGAGGTGAACCGGTTCTCAGATGACGAGGTCGGCTCCATGAACATCACGGACGAGATGAAACGCATGTTTAACCAGCTGTGAGTATCTCCACTGCCCCAGCCCTCCCCGGGGGGGGGGGGGGGGGGCTCCTCTCCAGTTTCCCCAGATTGCTGGGACAGGGGTGGCAAACTGGTGACCTGGGCTGAAAGCAGCCTGCAGATGTGTTTTGTGTGGCCGGCACGGTGTTCTGAAAGAATTTAGATTTATTTTCAATCTTTACAGTTTGGGGAGTTTCACATTTTCAGAAGAGGCCAAGTGGTTAGTGGTGGTCCTGTCAGATCAAGCCTTCCGCTCCCACCATTGTCCTTGCAGGGCAGCGGGAGGGGAGGGGAGGGTAGCCAAGCCGATCCACACACCAGGGCCCCCCAGGCTGGCCGGCGGAGGGCTCCCGACGTCCACTGAGCATCCTGTGTCTGTACGGTGCTTCACAAATGTGACTTCGGGGACTCCAGACAGTCGACCAAGGAGGTTGGATTCCCGTTTCCCCTTTTGTACACGAGGAAACTGACACTCACGGGAGGGAAGCCACTTGGCCAAGACCACCCCACGGATAAGGTGGCGGAGCTGAGATTCAGAGTCAGGCATGTCACCTGTGAGATGCCGCGGGCCAGTGGCAGAGTCCAGGGCTGGCTGTGGTCAGTGGTGGGCTGGAGCCAGCTCGTACCAGCTCATGAAAGCGATCGCACACATGTCTGCCCACTCCATGTCCAGTGACGGCACAGGGAAGTCGCTTCAAGTTTGCCCTGGTGGGAAACTGGCGAATACTTTCCATCAGGGCTGCTCTCCCCTCCCCTATGGAAAGCTGGTTTCCTAGAACCCCCACCGGCCGTAGTCGCCTAGGGCAGGGACACACTGTGTATGGCCTTGGCCTGCCCAGTGCCATATTCTCAATCCAAATCCATCTTTAACTGTGACTCATGTAGTGCCCTAAAGTGGGGAGGGGGAGGGGAGAGGAGGGTGCAGCTGTGGGCATTAGGTGACTCACCTATGGGCCTGGAGTCAAAGGGCTGGGCTGGGACAGGGTCTCTGGGGCCGTTTCCTCCTGCCCCACGGGCCTGCTCTTGGCTGCTCTTTCTCTGGAGGCCTTCGCAGTGGGGCACCCAAGCCCTGAGAGCTCTGCTTTTCCCCAGGGCTCTAGGTTTCCAACAGCAGGGCTACGTTTGAGCTCTTGGCTCTCCTGAGCCATCGCAAAAACCCCACAGAACCCCTCCAGAGGGGGCACGTGTCTTTCGCAGTTGCCTGTGACATTGTACTCAGCTCAGAAGCCAGGGCACAGCCATCTCCTGATGGCTTCCTGCAAAGCTCTGGGGCTGGCTTAGCATTACAGAATCTGAGGGTCACTCAGCCCAGCCCTTCACATACAGATGGGGAAACCGAGGATAAGAGAGGGGCCTGCCAGGAGCTGGAACAGAGCGGGGTCCCTGACTCTCGGTCGAGTGCTTTGTCCCCAACTGGCTGTCTTTGCGCTCAGAGAGATGTCTCCCTCTGCCCTCCTTGCAACATCATCCCTGCCCTGGTCCCTTTGTGGCCGAGCCAGGTGACTCTCAGGGAGACAGGAGTCAGAACCGAGCAGGGATGGGTTTGCCTGCCACTTCCTTGTACTTGTCATTCTCTTGACACAGAACTGAGGTGGGCTGCGTTTTGGGGGTTTGCTGTTTGAGGGTGACAGTCTCCTGGACTCTTGATATCATCTTCTGACGTCCCCTCCAAATGTCATACTCTCATCGAAGAGAACTCTTGGTTGGATCCGGTTGTTCTGAATGTTAGGCTGGGCATTGTCCGCCCCCCCAGGCCCAGGCTGGGTTCATTCGCATGGATTCAGGGGCTTTGTCCCCGTTTTCAGAAAGTCACCAGGGGATAGTTAGGCCTCCTAGGAATGGGGTGAGCTGAAAGGGACAGTCCCAAGAGCTGGGTCTGGGGGCTCCACCGGAAGCAGTACTGTGTATACAAAGGAGGTTCCAATGCAAAAACGGGTGCCTGGTGTTGACAGGTCTGAACTAGGTTCAGTATCTAATTAGATTTATCAGTTGTACAGTTGCCTAGATTAAAAAAAAAAAATCCTCTGATCCCTCTCCACCCTTGCAGTCCTGGCCGAGGCCGTGCTGACCCCACCCTCGGCAGGGCCCCGGCCCCTCCCACTGACATGTCCGTGTCCCCTCGCTATGGACTGGGCAGAGACCCAAGCCAGAGGCTGCCCCCCGGCCGGTTCCACTGATGTCTTTGAATAATGCGCCCGTGTCAGGGCTGTTTTGTTTTGATCAAAATCTGTTGCTTGGGCTTCAGACCAAGGAGGAGGGGAGGAATTTGCTACTTTCCCTGCACCGGGGCCAGCTCCTTGGCTCCGCCTTCTCGATCGTCTGACCCTCCTCTCTTGCCCATCTTCCCATCCTTTCTGGCTCCCCGTTACTCAGCCAGGGTTTCCTTTAGATTCCAGACGCTAGAAAGGAAGTGAAGTCAGCAGTCGAGTATGTGTTGCGGTGCGGGTGGACCCCAGGGGCTCGTCTGGAGCTAGTCCAGGCCAGCATTGCCTTCCGACACAGCCCTGGTCCCGGCTCTGGTCCCTGGTCCCTGGTCCCTGGACCCACGGAGCCACCTACAGGATCCAGCAGGAACTGCATTTTGGTGGGGAACCTGGCTCCAGGGGAGGCTCTAGGTAGTTTTTAACCGGAAGTTCTTCTTGGGCCCAGCCTGGTGGCCTCCAGCCTGATCCTTTGGGAATAGGGAGCAGTGTCCCGGAGAATCCAGGGAGGAGTTGAAGGAGAGCCCCGGGACTCACGGTTCTCTTCTGTGGCTGATTCGACGGATCGAATGATTTAACCCCACAGACCTCAGCCTTCCCATCTGATTTTTGAGGTCCCCTCCAGCAGGGGGAGCCAGGGCATCTCCAGAAACCCCTCAGTCCCAGGCCAGCCTGTATGGTCTGTTACTACTTCTAGTCCCGGTGAATAGGGAGGCTCTGAAATTACTTGGGCTTTGAATGCAAACCCGATTTCCAGCATGTGTTGGCCCAGCAGTCTACCTAATCCCTGCAGCCTTCAGTGTCCTCATGTGTAAAATGGGAGTAATAATTATGCTTGCTTCATAGGAACGTCGTGAGGATGGAATGAAATGCAGTTTAATAGAGGCGTAGCGCCCTGTTGCGTGCCCGGCACATATGGGTGCTCGGTGTGTTTTCCTGGGGAGGAAAAGGCTGTGGGAAACATCTGGTTTTTAGCCCCAGTTTCTGTTACAAGCAAGCAGTGTGACTTTGGACAAGTGTGGTTTTCTTTCTGAGCTGCAGTTTCCTCACCTGTAAATTGGGAACAATAGCAACCTTTTCCTAGTTGTGGAGAAGATGATATAAATCGCTAGAAAGGAAGTCAAGTCAGCAGTGGACTATGTGTTGTGATATACTCTTGCAAAGTAGGGTCTCAAGAAATGAGCTGGTACCTGAGTGAAAATAGTCACAAGGGATGCCTGTGTGGCTCAGTTGGTTAAGTGTCTGACTTCGGCTCAGGTCATGATCTCGCTGTTCATGGGTTCGAGCCGTGTGTCGGGCTCTGTGCTGACAGCTCAGAGCCTGGAGCCTGTTTCAGATTCTGTGTCTCCCTCTTTCTCTGCCCTTTGCCTGCTCCCTCTCCCTCTTTCTCTGCCCTTTGCCTGCTCTCTCTCTCTCAAAAATAAACATTAAAGGGGCGCCTGGTGGCTCACTCAGTTAAGCATCTGACTTCGGCTCAGGTCATGATCTCATGGTCCGTGAGTTCGAGCCCCGCGTCGGGCTCTGTGCTGACGGCTGGGAGCCTGGAGCCTGCTTCGGATTCTGTGTCTCCCTCCCTTTCTGCCCCTTCCCCACTTGTGCTCTGTCTCTCTCTGTCTCTCAAAAATAATAAATGTAAAAAAATAAAAATAAAAAAATAAACATTAAAATTAAAAAATATATATGTATATACATTTTAAGTTGTGTAAGTAATATGTAAGTACTTTCTGCATTTTAAAAGAGTTGAACCCCCATGGTAAGGTGTGTGTCCCCTTTGGCCAGTGCCCCTCTCTGTTTGTGGGGGGGGGGCCACCTTGCAGGAGCATACCCATTGGGGCAGCACCCCTGTCTCTCCCAGACCCCGGCCTCTGGAGCTGGCCTCTGCTCAGCCCTGCCCTCTGGTGTCCTCCCACAGGCGTGAGACCTTTGACTTTGACGACGACTGTGACAGCCTGACGTGGGAAGAGAACGAGGACACGCTGCTGCTCTGGGAGGACTTCACCAACTGCAACCCGACCATCGACCTGCAGGGCGAGGTGAGCCCGGGGCCTGGCCTCCCACAGGCCTCCCAGCCATCCCCTGCCCCTGCTATGCCCCGGCAGCCCATGCCATCCGTCTCACTCGGCCCCCTTTGCTCTGTGTCCCCAGCAAGAGGAGAATTTGGGCAACTTGATCCATGAGACAGAATCCTTCTTCAAGACAAGAGACAAGGAGTACCAGGAAACGATCGGCCAGATCGAGGTGAGGATCTCGGGCTCTGGGACCCCCTAGAGACGCCCCCGTGAAGCGAGGTGTCCGTCACAGTGGAGACCCCGTGACGAGTGTGCCTGTGGACCAGGGGTCGGGAGTTGGAGGCCTGCGGTTTCCTGTCTGCCCCTGGGTGGGTCCTACCCCACCTTAAGGCCTCTGTTTTCCAATGTGTAAAATACGTAAAATGGGGGTGGTCATCCCTGCCTGTCCCGGAGAACTTTTTTTGCCCTAAGTTATTCAACTGAGATCGTGATCCCAAATAAGCAGGGATGACGCCTGAGTGACATTGAGTGATGCCAGGCACCGAGTAAGCCCTTACGAGGACAGCCTCCCTGGTACCCACATACCCTCTCTGTGCCAAGAGGTAGTGAGGTGCCTCCACCCCGCGTCGTGGCTACCGTGCACCCCGTTTCGGGGGGAGGAGATCCTCCCCCCGTGCAGTGGCTCCTGTGCACCCCGTTTTACAGAGGAGGAAGTGAGGTGGAAAAAAGCCCGTGTGGCTTGCCCAGGGCATCCAGCCAAGAAGCAGCCTTCAGGCCTCCTGTCTCCTCTCTAGAGCCTGCACACCTGGCCACGTCTTTCGCTGAGGGTGAATGCTGGCGAAAGAGCAGGCCGGCTCCTTCCCTGGGGGACATAGCATTTGGTAGAGGAGAAGGGTCAGAAACGTAACAGGGACCTGAGAACTTTCCTAATCAAGTCCGGGGAAAGGAGCACAGGGATGCTGGGCTGGGCAGAGTCAGTGGAACCAGGAAGGCTGCCCTCCCCCCCATGGTTGCTAAGCAACCGTTCCCCTTTCACTGGAAGCCGTTCTGGAGGCCACGGACCAACACACAGAGAATGGAGGGAGGCCCAGAGGGTGTGGGGGCCGGGGTGGGTGACTTGGCCTCACCTTTATCCCCGCATCGGGTCCCGGCAGCTGGAGCTGGCCACAGCCAAGAGTGACATGAACCGGCACTTGCACGAGTACATGGAGATGTGCAGCATGAAACGTGGCCTGGACGTGCAGATGGAGACCTGCCGCCGGCTCATCAAAGGCTCCGCTGACAGGTACCCAGCCCGGTCCTCCCTGGGGATTCAGTGACTGCGTCCTTGGGGGCGGGGGGGGGGGGGGGGCGGGGGGGGGCGGGCATTTGTGGGGCTGCAGTTTACAGCCTGGCCCATTTCGTCTGCTCAGCCCTTCTGTCCATCCTCCTGTCTGTCCATCCATCCATCCATCCCTCCATCCATCCGTCCATCCCTCCCTCCCTCCCTCCATTCATCCCTCCCTCCATCCATCCTTCCATCCGTCTATCCATCCATCTTTCCATCCGTCCCTCCCTCCCTCCATCCATTCATCTGTCCATCCATTCATCTATCCATCCATCCCTCCCTCCCTCCCTCCCTCCCTCCCTCCATCCATCTCTCCATCCATCCCTCCATCCATCTGTCCATTCCTCCCTCCCTCCATTCATCCCTCCCTCCATCCGTCCTTCCATCCGTCCATCCACCCATCCATCCTTCCATCCGTACATCCATCCATCCCTCCCTCCCTCCCTCCCTCCATCCATCTCTCCATCCATCCCTCCATCTGTCCATACCTCCATCCCTCCCTCCCTCCCTCCATCCATCCATCCATCCGTCCATCCATTCATCCGTCCATCCATCCCTCCATCCATTCATCTGTCCATCCATCCCTCCATCCATCCATCCCTCCCTCCCTCCCTCCTCCCTCCCTCCCTCCCTCCCTCCATTCATCCCTCCCTCCATCCATCCTTCCATCCGTCCATCCATCCATCTTTCCATCCGTCCCTCCCTCCCTCCCTCCCTCCATCCCTCCATCCATCCCTCCCTGCCTCCCCCATCCATCCATCTCTCCCTGCATCCATCCATCCCTCCATCCATCCCTCCTTCCCTTCCTCCATCCATCCATCCATCCGTCCATCCATCCATCCATCCATGTATCCAATGAGTATTAGCCGCTTGCTGTGTGCTGGATGACTTATGTAGTCTGATCTCACGTAACTCCCGTGACAGCCCTGTCCCCACTGATGCCACAGCTACTTGTCACGTCAAAGGCCTGCTCTGTGCCGGGCTGCGGAGACAGTGATGAACAGAACAGCCACAGCCCCTGCCTCTAGGGGCTCATGCCCCACTTTCTGCCGAGTTGCCAGTGGGTGGAGGAGGTAGGGAGGGCACTCCTCCACCACTGCCGATGGGGCTCATACTTGTCCTTTTCCATCTTCCGTCCAAGGGCCCCCTGGGTCTGGCCCCAGGAGACTGATGTGCATCAGGCCCCTTGTATCTGCCAGGGAACACCAAAACAAAGAGCCCCTGCCTTCGAGGAACACGCAGCCTTTTTGGGGAGACATATGCTAATAATAAAATGAGATAATACATGTAAAATGCTTGGCACGAAGCACACATATGTTAATTGTAATTGTTTCTCTTATTATGACTGTATTCCTGCGGGCCATGGTTCAGGCTGTAAGAGGGAGAGACAGCTCAGTGGGAAGCTGCGTGGGGGGCCCTGGGCTTAGCATGCCACACCTTTAGCTCACTCTTTCCCCCCAGAGCCCCCTGTCATTATCTCCGTTGTTCAGATGGAGGAGCGTAGGCCTAGGCTGGTTAAATAGCTTGCCCGAGGCCCCCCAGCTCTTCAGCGATAGGGCCAGAATTCGAACCCAGTACCATTGGCCACTTTCCTGTATGGCCTCCCTCTGAGTTAATTGGGGTTTACTGAGCACCTACCACGTGCCCAGCGCTGCATTAGGTGGTTGGAGAATAGGAACCAAGCTCGATCCATAGTTCCTGCTGCCAGGGAGCTCTCAGCACCCAGCAATTAGAGGCATTGGGGGCGGGGGGTGGTTCCCAAGAGGTCTTGAGGGCCACAGTCAACTCGTGAGCTTAGAAGATTCTAAAGAAAGCAGAGCAAGGCCAGGGGTCTCAGGGCAGGACACCCCTCTGGGGTTAGATTATACACAAGTGCCGGCTCAGTCTTTTCTGCTCCTTGCATCCCTTCAGGGGTCCGCAGATTGCCCTCTGAATGACCCCGTTCTCTTGTGCCTTCCAGGAATTCACCGTCCCCCAGCTCCGTGGCCAGCAGCGACTCAGGAAGTACAGACGAGATCCAGGATGAGTTTGAGCGGGAGGCGGATGTGGAGCCCATGGTCAGCTGATGACTGAGGCCCCCCTGTGCCTGGTGGTCTCGGTGACGGGGCCTCTGCCCCCGCTCCCCGTGGGGCCGGGAAGGCTCCTCAGAGCGGGGCTCCAGTCCTCACCACACCGACTCCCTCTGCCCTCCCGTCTCCGGAGGCCCCGAGGGACCGCTGCTTCCTTCCTTCCAGCCCACCACCAACCAGTGCCCCTTCTCTATCCTCCCACCCAAGGAATGGTGCTGTCGATTTCTATTGTTCTCCACATCACAAATGCAGACTTCTGTCCGGACGATGCAGAGTTAACTGTGCCTTTTCCCCTAAGCTGAGCCACTTTGAGCTCCAAAGAATTATTCCTAGCAGGTGTTTTTATACAAGACTCTAAGGTGAGGGCGGGGCCCCTGGCATGGTATAATATGGATTTCTACCCTCCCACCTGCTCCTCTGATTGGCCGTGAGCTATGCCCTTCCCTCCTCTGCCTGGCCAGTGCAGACCTGAGTTGGCCTTGGGGTGGTCCACCTCCCCCCCCCCCCCCCCAGGAAGGAGCTGTTTGCCTTTGCAACCTTTCTAGGCCTGGGTGGGGGGCCTCTCAAGTGCTTTAACTTGAAAAGATGGAAGGAGGGAGGGGAGACAAAATTTTCTTTTTTTTCTTTTTTGGATCGAGTGGCAAAGTGGAGGGACAAGGCACTGTGGGGGGGGGGGGGGAGTGGAGTCTCACTGTGTTTAAACTACTATGCAAAAAACAAACAAACAAACAAACAAAAAAAGCAGCTTGCCTTATATCATTGTGGAAGGTAGGCTCCCGCCCCGACTCCTGGTTTTCCCCCGGAGCTCGGAGGGAGGCTGAAGCTAGGGCGAGCTCTCTCGCAACCTCCTCGGGTGAGCACTGACTTGGGAGGGGGGGGTTCTGTCACGGTTGGTAGTGAGGCCTGGGTCCTGCAAGGCCCTTGGCCCACCTGACTGCTTGCTCTCTTGGGACCTCTGTGGGGTGGGAGGGGTCTTCTATTGCCCTGGTCATTGGCAAGTCAACACATTTTGTTTTCTTGATGTTTTTCTCTCCCTTCCCAGCCAATGATAAGGGGCTCTGGGTCTGTAATTTCTCTGTGAGAAAGTCTGAAGGGGGCTAGGTCTGGTATCTGCCCCCTCCATAGTGGAGCTGGGTTCCTACCTCCTGCCGCCGTCTTGGTTCTCCACTGCCCCCAGTTGTGCACTTCTTGGCCACTGGCTGACACTGGAAAGGGAAGGGGAGGGAGGCATCGAGGGCTGCTGGCAGATCAGAGGTGGTGGCAGGAGCGGAGCTCATCCCTGGATGAGAGCCATCCTTGTTCTGCTCATGGACACCCGCAAGCCTGTTTCTATCCTTCACTTGATTGACCGACTGGCAGGGAGTGAATCTGAGCCAGTGTCTCCCCAAGACTTGAGTGGGCCTGTGTCAAAAAAGGCACCACGTTGAGGCCACGCTGCCAAATCTCAGCTTGGAACCAGGCGAGCAGGTTTCGCTTTTTAAGAAAAATTTCTTTTTGGACCCACTCCTGTGGGTGGGATCGCCGATTTTTTTTTTTTTTTTTTTAATTGGCCCAGGAGCTCCCCCTGGAGGTCAAAGAAGCAAAATGTGCCCAAGGACCAGAACTTCTCGCCTACTGCTCCTGTGTGGAGGCAGAGGAGGGGCTCTGGCTTTAAAACGGATTGCAGCCCCCTGTCTTTCTTCCTCAGGGTACCAGCGACCTGTTAGGGCCTTCTCTCTCTTCCGTTTCCCCCACCTGTTTTGCAGTCTTAAAACCATTGTACATAATATTCATATAATATATATATGTATATGGAGAGAGAGAGTGTATGTTAGTGACTGTATGTAATTTTTATTTATCAGAACTTGGTGGCCTTCATCGTGAGTTCTTTCCATTGTTGTTGTTGTCGCTGAGGGAGCCTGCTAGTGGTTCCCCGTGGCATCTGGCTGAGAGGCTTCCATCCCCGGCCGAACGGTCCCTGGGTAGGTACATGGAGGGATTGATGGCTTCAGAGGAGAGACAGCCCCTTTCCCTCCTCCTCACTGACCCTTGTTCTAAAGGTTACAGGGTTCAAACATACCTGATTATTATGGTCCTTAGTGTTATTGTTGTTTTAGTTTTAGTTTCATTTTAACCAAAGGTTATCAGAGCCAGTTGGCCTTGGACCTCAGCTGCTGAAAAGATTTTCCGTTTCCGGGAGGACCCCTCGGGCCTCCTCTGTCCGGGGCTGGGGGGAGGCCTGGAAGGATGTGGTTTGGGAGGCAGAGTGGAAGCCAGCCCCGGGTTGTTCCTCAAGGTGGTGGGAGGGTGACAGACCTAGCTTTAGTGTTAAGACGTAAGGCAACAGTGTAAGTATTTGGGGGTAACTAAGGTGACCGGGGCAATCGGTGTCCGGTGGTGTTATTTATGCTTCCCATTTTGTGTACATAGGACGTTCGTCTCTGGGACTAGCGTGCTCTAAGTTTGTCCAGGGAGTATGGAAATGGCAGGAGCCAGAGATAGATGCTGGCCAGAAAGTTCCTTCTTGCTGATTTTCCATAGCTGCTCTCCTCTGGGGAGCAAGGATTTGGGGCAGGACGATGGGGGTGGGGGACAGCAAGGGGGTGGCCGACCCGCCTCCTTGGCAGGGGGCCTGGGTCTTGGTCTGGCTACCTTTCTCCCCACCAAGTTCTGTTTTTTTTTGTTTTGTTTTTTTGAGTTCGTTGCCAGTGGGCCCTGCTTGTCCCCTCGCCACGAGCCCACAGCTTGCCAAGAAAGACCCCAACGCTCGCTGGGGCAGCACTAGGTCCGGTCGGGACGAACTGGTCCGTCCTTTGTAAAGCTGTAAATAGTCAAATTTCTATTTCTAAGCCCAGTGTCATATTGACATTGGTATTTTAGGGTTGTTCTCAGATGGGCTCTCCTGTGCTGCCCTCTCTCACTCTCCTATTTTTGGGGGTTTTATAAAAAGAGAGGATCGGGGAGGAGCAGGGAGAGTAGCTTTCCTTTGGGCTCCCTGGTTGTGGAATCCACACGCGCGCATGCACTCACACGCGCGCGCGCGCGCACACACACACACACACACACACACACACACACACACACACACTCCTCTGAGACTCCAAACAGGGGATAAACAAAAAAGATCATTGGCAAGTAAACACATTTTGTTTTCTTGTAGCAATATATCTTGAGGTCTCTGAAGGCCCAGTCTGTCACAGACTTGGCTCTGACCTACAGAGAAGCAAACCACTTTGGCTTGGAATGGGGGAGAGGGTGCGGGGTAGGGGGTGATAGAAGGTGTCACTTAAGCTAAATGTAACCTATTTATAAAGCAAGAGATTCTCATCTATTTTTATGAAAGGAAAGGGTTTTTAAATCCAGGGTAGGCAGTTATGGCAGCCCAGCGTTCTTCTGTGAACACGATGCATGTTGCTGTGTTGCTGCTGCTGAATATAACCAGTGCCCCTCGCCCCATCTCCCCGGCCTCACCGCACCCATGAGCGGCTTCAGCAGAGCCTACATCCCGCTTCACCCCGTTTCCCTGTTCCTGAACCCCTCCCCCAGCTCCTCGGTCCTTGGAAGTCTTTGGGGGGGGCACTTGTGGGCGTGGGTGGGCAGTGGGGAATTCAGAATTGAGGTGGGTGGGGGGAGGCGAAAGGGGGCACCAGGTAGGGGCCCAGCTCTGCCTCGGAGGGTGGGCTCTGAGTAGTTACTCACACTCCGATCTGCCCAGACCCATTTCCAAGTCAGCTGTGTTTGGGAGAGGCTGAGAACCAGCAGGCTGTGGGCGGCCATGGGACTGTTGGTTCAGGGAGCATTCGGCTTCCTTGGGGCCTGGGCCCTAGTGGGTCCCAGGTCGTCAGGCAGCTGGAGCAGGGATGGAAATGCCAGGGGATGCCTCCCTCCCAGCCCCAGCTGTGCGGACTCCGGGCCGAGGCCTGGGCTGTGGTCCTTGATGTGCTCCTCCGGGGCGTGGGAGAGGACTAGGGTGCTGCGTGCTGGGTCCTGCTCAGACCTGGGTTCACCACCCGGAGACACCGAGCTCTGGTTCTAGAAGGGCACGCTCCTAGAGTGTGGAGTCGGGGCAGCCGGGTGGGTAGGGGGGGAGGGCAGATTCTCTCTGAAAGGGAATTTTCCACGCGTGGAGGATTTCTAGGCTCAAGGTGGGCTTGTGTGTTGGTCTTGGGCAAATCCCCCACCGTTCCTGCCGCCAGGCCCTCAAAGAAATGAGGCGAAGGCACCATCCCCACCCCTAGCAAGACCCCTTCGGTGGACATTTTAGCATCTACCTGATTTTTAGCCCCATCCAGGGAGACTTTGTATCCCATAGCCCCATCCCACCCCACTGTTGCTGTCTGTCTGCCAGTTGGGTCTCATGTCAAGGGGAAGGGGGCGGGGGGAGGTTTATACTCATTGAAAGACTACTGATCCTACCAGAAACCAACCTGTTTACTGTACTGTTGTAAATATCATGCCCTTTATATCCTGTATATTGGCTTCTTTTAAATAAAGTGAAATGTCTTAGAATTGATGGCGTTTTTTTGGGGGGGGGGGTGGATAAAGTAGTGATGGGGGAGGGGCAAGAGGACTGAGGGCCACGTAAACACCAAACCAAGTAACTGGCCAATTTGTGATAAAATAGGGAAATTTCACATCACCTGCTATAGTTTCATCTCCCAGTAAACTCTTTGGAAGTCGATAAAGCAGGAAGGGGAAGAGCGAGCCACAGGTATCACAGGCTGAGTAACCGGCAGAGACTGGCTTGCAGTTGAGGTCCTTCCTGTTAATCATAAAGCCCGCCGTTTCTTGAACCAACCTTTTACTGAGCCCATGAGAGGCCACCTTCTGGGACTCTGAATTTGACACTGTCCAGTGTTCTAGTGTCTTCTTGCTAATGGCCAAATCTGGGGAGACATTGCCTCGTGTGAGCTGCCCCCCCCCGCCCTCTCCCCCCCCCCCCCCCACTAGAGTTTTCTGCATGGATTAAGAGAGACAGGAATGCCTGGGTGGCTCAGTCAGTTAAGCGTCTGACTCCAGCCCTGCTCAGGTCATGACCTTGTGGTTTGTGACCTCAATTCCGGCCTTGAGCTCTGTGCTGACAGCACAGAACCTGCTTAGGATTCTCTCTCTGCCCTCTGCCACTTGTGGTCTTTCTCTCAAAATAAATCAATAAACTTAAACTTTTTTTAATAGAGCCACCAATTCCAATCTATTTCTACCATCTTTAAGACTTGCGCTTAATGTAGCTTCCTTTTCTCGCTTCCTGCTCTTTAAATTCCCCCGAAGTGTCTTAAAGGGTGTGACCTGGAGAAAGAGGAGTAGCATGAAATAATGGGGACATTCTAGGGTGGGTATTATTGCCCCTCTAACATAGACCTGGAAACTGAGACCCAGGGAAGTGATGTATTTTGCTAACGTCCTAAGTTGGAACCACAATCATGCCTCGGGACTGACTCCTAAGCAGGTTCTCGGTTCACGCTGGAGGAAATATAAACAGGTAAACTGGAAGAGTGTTTAGGAATAGAACGAATCCCTAGGACCCCGCCACCGGAAAGGTTTCAGAATCCTAATAGTAAATAAAGCGTTCAAGCAAACAACTTCAAGAGGAAACCAAAAGTTTGACTGGGGTGGGGTGAGCTGGCGGGGGTGGAATGGAGGTCAGGGACAACTGGTTCCAAGGTCAGAAGCTTTGAGGGAAAAGCTAAGCATGGACTGGCTGGGTTTTCTCTCTTATTGATCGTAATCTGCCAGCAAGAAGGCGGATTTATCTCAGCGTCAGGCTCACGCAAGCTTTAGGGCCGGCACGACGCTGGGAGGTGGAGGCGGCTGGGCACCCACCAGGAGGAGGCTGGAGGCAGGGTTTGCAGGCTCATCCCAGGGGCTGCAGTCTCCGCGTGGAGGCAAGGGGCTGGCCGCGGTGTGGACCCGCGGGGTCAAAGAACCTGATGCCATCTGACCAAGGCCAGCCCAAGCAGTCAGGCCGGGACGCTCGAAACACCTGACGCACCAAACCGCAGTCCTTCCGCTGCTCCGCGCACGTGTCCTGCTCCGGCTCTCTCATTGGCTCTTCAGCCCCCTGGCCCAAGACGGCTGCAACAAGACGGTCCATCGGATTGGCTCATAAGCTTCGATGTGTTATTCTGATTGGCCAATGAGGCTCACGCCCCTTCTCCCTCGGCCCCCCTGAAGGGCTGTTGAGTCATACCATAAAAAGGAGGGGAAAACGTGTATATGTCAAGACTTCTTTTTTGGGCTGCCTTGTCCTGTGTCGCATACTGGTCTCTACAGTGCCCTCAAAACAAGAGTTATTGTGTTGGCAGAAGTCACATACGGAAACATTTCTGATGACCTTGACTTCGGAGGACGGTAGCGTGATCAGATCCCCCCGCCTGTCGAGGTGGTGCGCTCCGGGCGGGGCTCCACCTTCTGGCCGCGTCCGGGGCGCGCCGCGAGCGGACAGCCGCGCCGCGCGCTCGAGATGCTGCCGCTGTGCCCCGCGCTCCGCCGCGCCCTGCAGGCCCGCCCCTGGAGGGGGCCCGGGTGAGTGCGCACCTCCCTGCCGGACCCCCGCCACGGTCCCGCGGGTCTCCCGGCTGGGGGTCGCTTCGTCGGGCGCCCCGCCCCGCACCCAGGCCTTCCTCCCGCTGCGACCCCCACCGTCTCTTGCCTTCCGCGAGGGGGGACCCCCTCCTGGCTCCCACGCTCTGCTCGGAAAGTCGCCTCCTTCGCGCTCGCCTTTCTGAATCTAATGCTGGACCCACCGCCGAAGTGCGCCTCGATTTTTCGCACAGCGCTTCTCAGCTCCCCACCCTTGGTCTCACATTCAGGATCCATCCACCTCTGGGATTCCCTGAGTCTCCTCTGTCCTTTCCACTGGGACTTCTTACTCTCTTTCCCGCCCCTCCCCCTTTTCAAGTTAATTACCGGGAGTGAAAGGGACTCTTCCTTCTGATAGGTGGAATAGTAATACTTACGGAGTTCGTATAATGTATCAGACGCTGACTAAGGAAGACCATACATGCAAAGTGCCCGAACGGTGCCTGGCACTTAGTGCCCAGTTCTTATTAGTCATGATCGTCGTTTATTACTCTCTTTTAAAACTGTGCGGTAGATATTCCAGATTACAGGTGAAGAAGCCCACGTGTAGTTTCAAGGTGGATCAGCCCTGGAAACTTCCAGGCTGTGGAGTTGGATTCTTGGACCCGTGCCCACTCAACGAATGACAGATGTTCTTAGAGCCCCTTCCTCTTCTGGGCTAGACAGGGTGTGTGTGTATGGGGGGGGTGGGGGTGGGGAGGGATAGGTAGGACACAGACCCTGTCCCAGAGGGGCCCAGTCTGATGGACGGGTGTTTCTCTGGGCCTCCCTTTCAGAGCTGGGTAGCCCCCACCCCCAATTTGAGTTTTGTTTGCCTGACCCCTAGGATTGTGACCAGCCATGTCTCCTCTGCTGAGCTATGCCCTTTCTGAGTTAATCAGTGTCCCAAGGGATGGCACGGGGGTGCCCTGGACATGGGTCAGTTTCAACACAGCTGTGTGTCCTTTGTGGGTGGGGGCTCGATAGGTAAGGGCACAGGAAAGGCACATGGGGGAGGATTCCTCTCCCAAGCCAAGATTGGGGGCCACACTTGTCACACTTGCCCTTTTGTGGGCTTCTCCCTGCGCTCTGACACCCACTCCCCTCCCCGCAGACCTTACACGGAAGCTCCGTATGTTCCTGTATTTACGAGTACCCACAATGTGCGGATGTTGTGCTAAACATGGAAGAGAAGGGTACCCCTGAGATTTGCATGTGGACTTTTCAGTTTAACGGCAGGGTTGGGGGCTGGCGGGAGGAGGGCTTAGCCATAAAAAGCTCTAATATCTGGTAGAAAGCAATCTATATTCTTTTAAAAAAGCTTGTAATAGCAGTAATATTTCTCAAGCGATTGAGTATGGTACTGTCGCTAATAAGCACTGTATTATCCCCGTTTTTACAGAAGGGAAACTTACTTTCCAGTTGAGGCGAATGGAAGACCAAATTTGCAGTCAGACTCCAGATTCATGCTCTTAATTACAGAGCTTCCAGAATGGAGGAAAAGCATTTTGCAATCAGATCTGAAGAGTTAGGTTAACCTCTCTCGGTAGAGCAGCTGGCCCGATGCCCTAGACCCTAGGGTTTCTCAACCTTGGCACCATTCACATTTCGAGCTGGGTAATCCTGGGTTGCGGGGGCTGTGCAGCGTTCCTGGCTTCTACTCACTGGACACCATTAGCACCCCGCGGCTGTGACAGTAGAAACATGTCAGACATTGGGGCGCCTGGGTGGCGCAGTCGGTTAAGTGTCCGACTTCAGCCAGGTCACGATCTCACGTTCCGTGAGTTCGAGCCCCGCGTCGGGCTCTGGGCTGATGGCTCAGAGCCTGGAGCCTGTTTCCGATTCTGTGTCTCCCTCTCTCTCTGCCCCTCCCCCGTTCATGCTCTGTCTCTCTCTGTCCCAAAAATAAATAAACGTTGAAAAAAAATTTTTTTTTAAATAAAGAAACATGTCAGACATCGCTGATTGTCACCTAGGGCAGAAGTGCACCCAGCAGAGAGCCATTACTTTGGAAAAACAGGTTTGATGTTTGGCCACTTTGTCATTTATTCAGTGACTATTTAGGTAACACGTGTCCGTTGTAAAAAGTGCAGATAAAGCAGAAAAGGTACACACGTCACTTGGAATGTCACCACACAGAGGTAACCACTGTCATCATTTTAATACCCTTTAAAAAAATTTTATTTATTTATTTTGAGAGAGAGAGCGCATCCCAAGCAGGCCCTGCCCTGTCTGCACAGAGCCCGATGGCGGGGCTCGAACTCACGAACTGTGAGATCATGACCTGAGCTGAAAGCCAAGAGTCGGACCTCAATGTACTGAGCCACCCAGGCGCCCCTAATAGTCTTTGAAGTTTCCGTGAATATGTATTTTTAAAAAAAGAGAAAACCCACAGTATACACGTGGGCTCACCTGCAAATCCATTTTTGTAGTTGACTTTTTTATTTCATGGACTTGTCTACCTTGCCGTCCCCGGGGCCTCATAGTGTGTCTGGCACCTGGGAAGCCCCGAGCAAACATTTGGTGAAGAAATGATGTTCACAGCCCTTCTTTGCCAGTAGGTACTTATTACAACTGGTCTTGAGCCAGGGCTGACCCAAACAGCTGCCGTTGGCCTTCTGTGTGGATTATTTTACTGAGCTCATCGGGAGCCTGTGATGTAGGCGTCACTATTCCCATTTCACGGATTAAACAACTGAGGCCCTTGGAAATTAAGGAAAATTTGTCTACACCAGACCCCCCCGGCTGACTGCCTCCTGTCTCCTTTGGCCCTGACCTCCTGCTTTTTTTTCTCTACTTCATTGACTCTATGGGGGATGTCCTCGGTGATGTCTTTGCAAATTCTTGTTGGAAAGGGTCAAGATACATATTTATGTTTATATGCAAATTTAATAAACAAAAGAACTATCTTGGGCGCATAGCAGGCTTACAACGAATGTTATTTTTGTCCATTACTCTTGTAGCAGACCTTGCTGGGTGCGAAGGGTGCAGAGATGACCCCCCTGCTCCCCAGCAGGGATGGGTGGGCTGGAATTGGCCACAGTCCTGTTCCCTGCCGGAGTCCTGGGTCACGTTGGACTCCTCTCAGCCCACCTGCCTGTTTAATTTTCAGAATTTCAAGCCTCCCCAATGTTTGTCCCGCCTGCCTGCCCCCCGGGATGGGCACAGGCTGGCACATCCCACCGTCCCCTGGACGTACTCTGCTCTCTCAGTCCCCTAAGCAGAGGCCAGGCAGCACCTCTTGCCTGGAATGTCCTCCCCCAGCCCCCATGGTGAACCCACACTCACCCAGCACTTTGCGCCCTTGGCAAGGCAGCTCTCCTTTGGCCCCTCAGTGCCCTGTCTGTAAAATGGGGATAATCCTATCAGCCGTGTAGCAGAAGGATTAGACGTGATGTGACAGGTAGATTGCTGGGGTCTGGTACCCCTTACGTAAGTGACTTAGTGAAGGAATAAATAGAACCTGCAGTGATCCTAATAGTTGCTTCAGAGGTTGTTAGAAGTCCCCACCCGGGCTGTCATCACAGGCATACCTTGAGCACTTGCTTCTGGTACCCAGCACCTGGCCTGGCATACAGTCGGTGCAGAACACTTGCTCTTGGGATGGACCAGGGGACGGCATGGGGCAGATTCCGACTTCACCTCTCAGTAGCTCTGTGGTCCTGGGCGGGTTGTGCAGCCTCTCTGTGCTGCCTCGTGTCCCCAAGTGGTAAATAAAGGTAGTGATAGGAGCCACCTCATAGGATTGCCTTGGAGATGAAATGAACTCATACACGAAAACCACTCCAAAGAGTTTCTGCTCCTAGAAAACATTGCTTTAAGTATTATTTTTGATCGCCTGCCCCACCAGTGGGGTCGTCTGAGTGGTCGTCTTTGATCAGGGACATTCAGACAGGGGGGTCCCAGCACCACAAGGATGGAAGGGGGCGGAGTGAGCCTTCCCTTTATGCTCATTCATTATCCTGAGGCAAAACCCTTTCTGTTGGGACTGACCCTGCTCATCCCAGGGGAAGGGGCAGACACCTGCCCATCTTGGGGGGGGGTGTCTTACCCCCCCCCCCCAGATGCTTCCTTTCCTGGTGGAGATGTCATGGAGCGGACGGCCCTGGGCTGAGCTGTCCGCGTCCATGGACAGCAAGCCACTGCCTGCCTCTCTCCTCAGGTGGGAAGTGCTGGGCGGGAGGAGGACGCACCTGTCCCCTCGGCCCCACTGCTCAGGGGTCTCTGACAGGCTCAGGGTCAGGGAGTTGTGACCAGAGCCATGCACCGCACAGTAATCTCAGAAGGTCAGTCTGCTCCTCTGTGATGATAATGATGGTGATAATCATGGTGCCTTCTTCATGCACTCGCAGCTTGGACTCGGGACATCATCACTTAGCATAGTGCCAGGCAAGCTGTAAGTGCTTAATGAATCTTCCTTGATGTTCCTGGGCAATAAAGTGGAAACAGCTCAGCCTGGGCCTGATGCCCCTCCCTTCTGGACCTGCCCTGGGGCCCCCGCACTTTCTCTCTGCTTACCTCTCTGCTCCAGGCGCCTCATCTTGGCGATAAGGAGGATTGGCCTTATCAGGTCCCAGATACCAGCTGGGAAAGTCTGGAAGCTGAATGAAGCAAAGCTAGTTTCCTTTCTGCTCCTCTCCTGGGCCTTGGTCACCCCTGGCCCTAGTCCCTGGGGACCTGCATCCAGCCCCCGGGCGTTAGCAGAAGAGCTAACTGGGATGGGAGTCCCGTCCTGGGGGTCTGGTGTTGTCCCGGGGGCCTGGTGTCCTTCTGACAACACCTGGGTGTTCATTGTTGTTGTTGGTGTTGTTCTCCCCCCTCTTTTTGGCTTGATGAGTCTGACAAAAGGTTTACCAGTGTGTCCTTTGCGTCCCAGGCAGTGTGGCCGCTGGTGAATGGAGTGGGCGCAGGCCGGCCCGGGGGAGCCGACACCATCAGTGGTGCCCTGGGAAGAGCGTGGGGGCTTTGAGATGGCCCGACAGGGCCCCATCTAGGCGCTGTGAGGGTAGCCTCCCAAGCAGAGGGGACTCCAGAGAAGACCTGGGTGGCCCGCGAAGTGGGCGCGGGGGGTGGGGGGCGGGTGGTGGTGATGGGAAGTGAGTCTGGAGGCCTCAGTAAGGATTCTGATTTTTTTGTTGTGGAAGAAACGAGAAGCCATGGAGTGGTTTTGGGCGGAGTGCTTGCTCTCTCTGTGTGTGGTCAAGTTTTCGTGTTTAAACTAACTCTGGCCTGTGTTGGAGAGGTGCTTGGGGACAGTGGAGCAGCGTGGCCATGGCAGGCATGCAGTCCAGGTCCGAGGGTGCCCTGGGACCAGGGTGGAGCCGAGGGTGACCTGGGAGCTCGGGCCCTACACTTCCGAACCTCAGTGTTCCCCTCTGTAAAGTTCTGGGGTTGCACTGGCTGGCCCAAAGCTCTGTCCAGTTCTGTTGCAGACCATGTGTTGGTGGTGCGACCTTTTTTTTTTTTTTTTAATCTTTTAAAAGAGTTTATTTGTTTTGAGAGAGAGAGAGCACGTGCGCGCGCATGAGCAGGGAAGGGGCAGAGAGAGAGAGGGAGAGAGAGAGAGAATCCCAAACAGGCTCCGTGCTGTCAGCACGTGGGGCTGGAACCCAGGAATTGTGAGATCGTGACCTGAGCCAAAACCAAGAGTCAAATGCTTAACCGACCAAGCCACCCAGGTGCCCCAGTGTTGTGACCTTTTTAGCTCAGATCCTGGTACTTGCAGAGGGTGGAGAGGGGCAGCTTGAGCTCAGAGGCCCAGGTCATGAGCTGAACGGGCACCCAGGTTGTTAGGGGTCCCTGAGTCAAGTTCAGACTAAGTGGCAGGGCCGAGAGCTGCTCTGACAAAGGCAGGCTGGCTTCACCTTTGCATCCCAGAGCCAGGCACCTGGTAAGTGCTCAGAAAATGCATGATGAGTAAATAGGCACGTTTTGTTGCCCTTATCTGAGTTGTCTCTTGGCCCTTGCTGTGTAGAATGTGTGCTCGTGACTGAGGAATGCAGTCCTGCCTCCTACGGCCTCAAAGGGCCTCGAAGATCCTCACCAGAGGCTCCAGGCCCTGTGAATGATTCTTCTTTGCCTTCCCTGGAGCCCAGGAAGGGTATTCCTGTTCATCCCAACTGGCCCAGGAGCCAAAATCAAAGGGGTGGGGTGGTTTTGTCAGGTGTCTTTGGGTTATTTCTGGCTCTCGTGGACTCAGGCTGATCTTTCAATTCTGTTCCCCACATTCGGACTGATGGGCAGCTGGGCCACGGCCTGGAGACTTGCCAGGCATAGAGGAAGCCCTGGAGAAAGTGATCCTGTGGTCACAGTGGGCCTCTGCCCTGGGGAAGGTAGAGAGAGGCCTGGGAGGGAACAGGTGCCGGAGGGCTGGTAGCTACTGCATTCTGCATTTTAAGCTGGATGGAATGTGGTGCTAAATTTATTGCAGCAGTACTTACTGAGAACCCCCCAGGGTTAGCCCCTGATTGTGGTGACCTTGGGGGTGTTTGACAACCAATTTGCCTTTGAACACCTGGCCTGGTGCAGTAACATATATAGAATATGCTACTATATATAACATAGTAAAATAATATATAGAGAGAGTATGTCACTATATATAACATAGTAAAAAAAATACATAGAACAAGTCACTATATATAACATAGCAAAAAATATATATAGACTATGTTACTATATAAAACATAGTAAAATACATATATATTTTTTAAACAGAACTTTAATTTGTGACCCTGAGATTTGTGCCCTACCGACTGAGCCCGCCAGGCTCTCCTGGTGCAGTAACGTTCTAGAAGACAATTTTCTGGGGCACCTGGGTGGCTCAGTCAGTTGAGCGTCGGACTTCGGCTCAGGTCATGATCTCCTGGTTCATGGGTTCGAGCCCCGCGTCGGGCTGTGTGCTGCCGGCTCGGAGATCGGAGCCTGCTTCGGATTCCGTGTCTCCCTCTCTCCCTGCCCCTCCCCTGCTTGCTCTGTTGCTCTCTCTCAAAAATAGACATTAAAAACAGTTTTAGAAGGCAGTTTTCTTAGAGCTACAAAGCAGGAGGGTGAGGAGAGGCCAGCACTTTTCAACCTCACGCTGACCCTGCGGGGCACATGGCCTCGACCCCATTTTTCAGGCGGGGAGCCCGAGGCCTGCCGAGTTTGGAATAACAGGCTGATGTCGCCAAGCGCGTCTGGGTTGCGGTCCCGGATTTGTCTGCTTCCAGAGCTGCGCTTTTTGGCACCCCCCGGGAGCTGGGGTCCAGGCTGGGGTTGGGGCGCGCACCTCCAGGCCCCCAGCCCACACTCCTCCTGGCGGCACCCTGGCTGCCAGAGGAGGTGGCGGTATCTGATTGGCTGATCGGTGGTGGTGGTTGCTGCTTCCGAGGCCCAGAGAGATGCTGCTGGAACCTTCCAGAAGGCCCCAGACACACACGCTGCCCCCCGCTTTCCCGACTGGTGTTGAGGCTTGTGGCTGCCGCCATTTTGCAGCCTCTCCGTTCTCCACCCCCCACAACAGGCAGAGGGGGTCTGTGTGGACTCTGACTTATCATCCAGCACATCTGTAGTTACTGTCTCCTCAGCTCTCCATCGTAACCCCAGGGGGTGGTGGGAGGTTTCTGCCTCTGGTTAGGGGCGGGGTGGGGCCTGAGGAACGTGACACGCCTCCTTGGGTGTGGGGGGTGCTGCTGGGGGAGGAGGGAGGAGGCCTGAGCTCACTTGGCCGTTAGGCAAAATCTTGGGCAACCGGGCCCTGCCCTCCTCCTCTCAGACGGCCCAGGCCCCTCTCAGCTCTTCCTGTCGTGCTTCCTGCTCCTGGCCTTTGTACTTGCTTTCCCCTGGGCCTGGAATGTTCTTCCCAGCCCTTCTCAGAGCCCAGATGGCCCTCAGACGGACACCCCCTCGGAGAGGCCCTCCCTGACCACCCTGGCTAGGGCCGCCCTGCCCTTCTCCTTGCTCGTTCTCACATCCCCTCTGTCATCACAGTGTTGCTCGTCCGTGGCCCTCACTGAGGGTCAGCTGCGTGTAGCCCGAGGCCTTGCTGTCTAGGCCACCGCTCTATCTCCAGTGTTTGGAGCAGTGTCAGGGACACAGCAGGTGCCCCGGAACCTTGTGGAGTGAAGGAAGGGCTGGCCCGCATGGCCCCTGGCTTTGTGTCCTTCCTCTGGGTCTTCCAGACTGGTCCTTGAGCCAGACCCCTTCCCAGGGAGAAAGAATAGATAAAAGTGCCCCCAACACTCACAGGCCGAGTGCCCTTGTGGCCTGGAGGAGTCCCCCAGCTGGTGCTCCAGCTCTGGAATGAATGACCTCAAGTCCTGGCTCTTCCCCATCTGTCCCCCACCCTTCCAATCCCAGACACGTTAGGGGGGGTGGTCACTAGTGGTCACCCGTCTGTGGGGTCATAAGGTTCAAGGCTCAGTAGGGTCTCCAGGCCAAGGAAGTTTTGAAACTCGGCACCCTGGACTCAGACCCTGAGCCCCCAAACCAGCCCTCCCTGTGGCTGCGAGCTGAGCTCGGGGCGCTCCTCCAGGGGCACGACCCACATCTTGGATGTTCTCGCCCACCCGGAGCTCAGCGCCTTGTGCCGAGAGAATCCCAGCTGGGTCGCGTTCTGATGAGACTGCGCTCTGGGCCCGGCTGCCTTCTCGGGCTGGGGAAAGCAGTAACCCGGGGCCGTTTGGGAAAGCGGCTGCATCGTGGGGGAGTCCAGGGAGAGTCAGCCCTCTCCGTGGGTACAAAACGCTGAGAAGGGGTTTTGCGTCGATTACACCTCAGACAGCCGTGTGAGTTTGTATGGTTGTTCTCAGCGGATGTGGAGACCGGCCCGGAGGAGGCAGGTCACGTGCCCGGGGGCACACACTGGCAGGTCCAGGACTAGAGCTTGGATTTTGGACCCCAGGGCCAGTTCTCCCCCTCCCTCCCCTGGCTCTGTACTCCTCTGGATTTTGGGATTCTGGGCCGGCCCAGGATGCCCCTCCCCGCTGTTGGAGGTCGAGGGGCTGGGTCTGGCAGTGGCCACCACTGACCTGTCTGCCTCTGTCCCCTGCCCTTGCACCCCAGGCTGCGGTGGAGGCACACCCCCTCCCTGACGGTGGCCAATGAACCCGTCCTGGCATTCACGCAGGGCAGCCCCGAGAGAGATGCGCTGGAGAAGGTAAGGGGTGGGTGGGGACACCCAGTGGGGGTAGGGAGGGAGCAGCCCCCCAGGATGCCTTTCCGTGCCTCCAGTCACCACCCCCTTCTGCCCCTGCCCCAGCCTGGGAAGGAGACCAGGTCTGGGACAGCCGTGCGACTGGAGGACTGGAGAGGCTGGGAGCAGCAGGGTGTGGCCCGGGGCCACCTGGGGGCTCAGTCCAGGTCGGGGGTTGTAAGCCCACAGGTGTTGTATGCTTAAAGACATTCTCCCACTAATTGCCAGGATTTTAAAACCGGTGAGAGTTCCCATACATTTCGGATACGGCTTTCTGATCTTTTTATAACGGGAAGACCGTCAACACTGGCCTCCCCTTCCCGCAGGACAGCAGGGGACAGTGGCCAGGGGCTGAGTCCTGCTGTCCCCTGAGGGGAGCAGACGCTCTCTGCCCTCAGACCCGGGCCCCTTCTCATACCCGTTCCGGCCGGGCAGCTGTGTCTGCGGACTCCGTGCCGGGCTCGTGGGTGGGGCAGGGAGGGGAGGTGGGTGCCCATCCGCTGTGTCATCCTCTCCCCAGGCCTTGAAGGACCTGAAGGGCCGGACGGAAGCCATCCCATGTGTGGTGGGGGACGAAGAGGTGTGGACCTCGGATGTACGGTACCAGGTGTCGGTGAGTCTGGCGCGCGGGTGGGGCGTCTCCCCGAGTCTGGGGTCTGGCTCTCAGGCAATAGACCAGCTCCTAACACAGGGTCGCTGCCTGCAAAGGGCTTTCTGGTCCACTCCCAGATTTTGAATTCCGTGCACCGATAGCTAACTGCCCAAAGCCGCCTTGGAAGTATAGTCATAAAAGGTGCCAACTTCATGCCCGCCGAGACGGAGTGAAACCTGTGACCGCCACCCGCTTCGCCGTCTTCTTTAGAAAAGTCGACCACCTAAAGAGTAGGAAGGAAGGACAGAACGTCAGAACTGAGGTGATCCCTCCAAAGAAGGGACGGTCACCCAGGCCCTGGCCTCTGTTTTGGAACCTGCTGCTCTAGCAGAAGATGAGCTCATCTGAGGTGAGCACCTGGGGCCTGGCCACGTGTCGCCGCCTCCTAGAAGCCCTCCTGCTGGAGCCAGGCTCCTTCTAGAGGCGCATCTGAGAGGCCCTGTCGTGTCTCCACATGGTAGATTCATTCACACCCTATTTCTTTCTTTCCTTTTCTGTTTTTTTTTTTTAATGTCTATTTATTTTTGAGAGAGAGAGCGCACAAGTGGGGGAGGAGGAGAGATTGAGAGAGAGGGACAGAGGATCCAAAGCAGGCTCTGTGCCGACAGCAGCGAGCTTGAACTCACGAGGCTTGAGATCATGACCTGAGCCGAAGTCGGACGCTCAGCCGGCAGCCACCAAGGCACCCTCACACCCTATTTCTAGAGAAGAGTTGGAGGCAGTGTATTGACTCACACACAGTGTGGTAGGATAATCTCGCTGTGACCTCCTGGCCACAAAGTGAGAACCGTGGCGCCCTAGGTGTGGCAGACGGCCCAGACTTGCCTTGACGCCTTCCAGTGACCCCAGGAAGAGAACGTCACTCACGCTAGTCAGGGTGTTCTTGAAATCCACCTGCATGATGGGAGAAGCCATTCCCGATACAGGGCTGGAGAGAATTTCTCCCGAGGGTGGCGGAAGGACATGGTGATGTGAGAAGCAGGGTCCCCACGGGAGTCTCCCATCGCATGCACAGTGTTTCATGGGGCCGCCGTCTTGCGCCCTGTCCCTTGGTGCCGGCTGAGGACATCCTCACGGCCCAGTGCCTGGGGGTGCCAAGGGGCCACCCTGCAGGCCCGTGTCTGCTGCTGGGGGAGCTTTTCCATCTGGGGCTCAGGGTGCAAAGTGACACCTGTGGCTTTGTCTCCAGACCTCACGATGGGGAGATTTTGGGTACAGACTCCCATGTCCGGCTTCTCTGGGGGGTGGGAAGATGTGGCCGCACAAGGCTGGCATTCCTGCCGGGCACCACAGTGCTAGAACGCAGCAGTGGGCGGCCTTCCAGGGGCCCTGTTCCCCCCCCCCCAGCCCCCCACCCCCCACTCTCCACTCCCACGCACGATGCCAGCCCTCTCCACTCACCGCTTTTGTGTCTCTGGCCCCAGCGGGAGGCTGGCCGGCCGGCCTGCTGGTCCCTCAGGCACCTGCATGAGTGCTTCCCTCAGCAGAGCTTTTGCGAGGCACGGGATAGCCGTAAGGCAGCCTGCTCTTCCTAAGAAGTGCCAGAAGCCTGTGGTCTGTGCTGAGGGCTGAGAAGTGTCCCCTGCACCTGTGCCCCCCCTGTCTGTCGGGTCAAAGGTAGGAGTGACCTGCTTTTGTGACCGTTGGGGGTCTTGGCCACGATTGGGAGTTTGCAGCGCATCCCCATGAGGGAGCCTGAGGGCGAGCCCCTGGCAGAGGACCCGCCCCATCCCTTCTTATCCCTTGTGTGGCCATGACCCTTTGTAGCTCAGAAAGGCTTAAAGCAAATACCCACCTCAGCTATGGGAAAAAAAAAAAAGAGTGTGTGTGTGCATGTGTGTGTATACACAGATACGTGTTTTGAAACTCTGCGCAAACAGGCATACGTGGGGCTTCTAGCTTCGTGCAGTGCAACCAGTTGCAACATGAGGGCCTTGGAATGCAGACGAGGCAGCTTTCTCTGTGGCCGAATTAGCCAGAAATCTGCCTCAGCCCTTCTTTCTAGCAGAGCACTTGTAAGTCGTGGTAATAAAATCCCGCCAGCCACCCACGCCTCCTCGGGCCCAGGCCCTGGACAGACGGCTCCGCCCTCTCGGAGCCACCCCGGGGGACAGCAGGGTGGCACACGGGTCAACGAGGAAAGAGACGTGAGTTCCAGCTGGTGAGGGACCGTGGGAGGCACAGGTGCCACGCCGGCGACGCGGGGGCCACGTGGGGCTGGGCGGTCGGAGGCCTCTTTGGACTGGTGGCCGCCGAGTCGAACCCCAAGGATGAAGTTGGGTTCACTGCCGGGCAGAGGGGTCCTCGGTCAGAGTCCCGCAGGTGGGGACAGGCCCAGTGCGCCACAGAGAGGAAGCCAGGGGGGCGGGGGACGCGGGGCCCCACCAAGAGAGGGTGAGGTCGTTGGCGGTGACTTTGAGGTTCTTGTCGGCTGTGGTGAAGGAACCTATTCCGGGAGTGCTGGGGAGTCCCTGGAGGGGGGTTAAGGAGGGCGAGACTTTCCAGAAGAGCCCTGTCGCTTGTCACAAGAGTATGCTTTCTAGTTTCGGGGCAGCAGAGTGAAAAAGCGAGGGCTTGGCAGAAGGTGTGAGGCTGGACGTAGGCCCACGCGTGTCCAGGGCTCGTGGGCGGCCAGGGAGTTTGTGGTGGGAAGGCGAGTAGACAGCCGGGGTGGAGCCAGGATGGAGGAAGCTGTCAAAGAGCCGGGAACCAAGCCCCGGGGACGCCAGCCCCAGGCGGACCAGTGTGGTGCCTGCCTCCGTGGAGGGTCTGTGCCCGGACCCGGGAGCTCCTCGCCTGCCCCCATGGTGCTGGCTGGTGGCCGCCTTTGAAACCGTGTGGCCCCACTCCTTGAGGCTGCTGAAGGGGGCACCTGACCCCAGCTGGGCCAGTCGGGTCTTGACCTCCCCGCGCCTCAGTCTTCTTGTGTATAAAATGGGGGTAGCCATCGTGCCGTGTAGGGTCGTTGTCAGGTGCACAGTGCCTGCGTGCAGGAGGCTGCATCAGCTGTGACGGCGCCTCTCCCTGTCCCTTAAGCGGAACCTGTAGCTAGTTTGTCAAAAAAGAGAGAAAAAAAAGAAGGGCCCCAGGGGCAGGCCTGGGAATCCTTCACCTGATGTGCAGAGGCTTTCCCCTGACCAGCCCTGGTCCTCACGCAGCTGTAGTGTGGGCTTTGTGTCATGTCACATGTGCCCGGACAGCCACCCTGTGCCCAGCCCGTGACTGAGTCCTGGCCACAGGCAAGAAAGATCCCGAGGCGTCCACACAGCATCTTCCGTTATCCCTGGTGGATTTCTCCAGAGCGAGGCTTAGGGGCTAACTGTGGGCTAAGCCCCGTGATGACACCTGCTTGCGGTTTATAGAGCCAGGAACTGGCGTATACTTTGGACGGAGCAGGAAACTCCTAGATCTGTAATTTGGGGGAGAGTAAAGGGCTGTACCCTTTCGCAGGTGGGGGAGGGAGGCATGTTATGGCTCTGTCCCGATGGAATCCTGAGCAGGCTGTGCAGGGGTGAGGGTGGAGACCCTAGGCCCCCGCTTTGAGGGTTCCGAGGATGTGCCCTGGGAGCACAACTTGGGATCGGTCAGTTTGCCCGGCCCTTCAGGGCTGTGCCAGGCGCCAGCCGAGAGTGGCTGAGTTGAAACGTCAGCATGCACATACGGCTGGAGGCTGCCACATGAGACAGGAAAGCCCCAAAGGGCCCATCGGGCGACGGGTGGGTGGCAAAAGTGTTGATAATTGTGGCGTAAAGAAGTGAAATGTCTCCCTGCTTGTATTGCTTATGCTCGCACGCGGCCCTGCCGGGTTCCGTGTGTAAATATTTGTTGAGGGTCTTCCCTTCGAGATGAGTGTCTCTGGGTCCCGTGCAAGGGGCTGGAGAAGCGGTTGCTCTGTCCCCTGGGCACTTGGGGCACGGCAGAAATCCTGAGCGATTCTCAACTCCCGTGTCTCGTTCGGGGGCCTCCCATGGTGGCATCGCCCCTTCCTGAGCCGCAGCCGCGTGCCATGCCTGCTCCGGAAGCATTTTCGCCTGTGAGCTCATTTGGCCCCCCCTCCCCATGCCATGCGGCGGGGGGGGGGGTCTCCCTATCCCACGTGGGGAGACCTGGAAAGGGGAACTCAGTTTACATATGGCTCCCGGCTAGCGGGTGGCAGAGCTGGGATGCGATCCCGTGTCTGTCTGACTTCCACGAAGTCCACGCTTTCCCTGAGGCTGTGCGGTCCCTGCCTTTCTCGGGACCGTGAACCTTCTGGAGTGGGAACCATCTCCCTCACCGAACAGCAGGTGCTCCGTGACCCCCCAAGTGAGAGAGATCAGTGTGGGGATTGGAGGGGATTGGAGGGGAGAGAGCGAGTGTGCTGAGGGCTGTTGCCTAGAAAGCGAGCTCTGAGCCCGGCCACGTCCCCACCCGTCCTGGCACCTCCCTCCTGGGCAGGGACCTCACTCTTCTCTCATCTTTCAGCCCTTCAACCATGGACACAAGGTGGCCAAGTTCTGCTATGCAGACAAGGTGAGTCTGGGTTGGGGACTGTCCCCGTGTTGCCCTGCTGGCTGCTGACATGCTGTCTGTCGCTGCTTCCCTCTCTGGCCGTGGGGAGTGGAGTCTTTCACAAGGCCAGGCCCGCTGTGGCTAACTTGAGTCAGAGGATAGCTGTGTGGGCCAAGGCTGATGTCCCCTCACATGCCTGTGGCTGTGAGGCAGCCTGGCTTTCGAGGGAGAGTAGAGTCTCCAAGGCTGAGTCGGAGAAATTGGAGACGCCCTGGATGGAAAGCCAGACAGAGGCTCGGGATCATGGAGGGCCGGCGAGAGGGGCTAGGGTGCCCTGTGGCAGGGGGTCTAGGAGCCAGCGTTCAGGCGGCAACAGGGACAGTTGCCATCAGGGATGCCGGTAGCAAGTGAATATCTCAGGCTGGGGTTCTGGCCGAGCAAGGGCAAGGCCAGGCGCCTGACCTTGAGGGCTGGAGGCTCTAGCTGGTGGGTTTGGGGGCCCCTGGAATAAGGGGAGGCCCTGATGAGACCACAAGAGAAAGTGGAACAGGTTTGACCATGGACGGACTTGGTGCTGACCTACCTGGGAGGTCCCTCAGACCTCCAGATGGTGGCAGGACTGGCTCTGAGCCTTGGCTGGGCCAGCAAGTGATGGGACAGCACGTCTGGAGCTGTTGGGGGCGGGGGGGGGGGGAGTTGTGGTGGGCAGCACTGAAGGCCAAGGAAGCCACAGGTCCTTGGAGAATGAATGATCTCCAATCTCCTGTCTCGCCCATTCCCCTGGGGCCCTTCCTGTTCTAGGAGGCAGCTCCCAACCTTTTCCCTTTCGTTAGGCCCTACTCAACAGAGCCATCGAGGCCGCTTTGGCTGCCAGGAAAGAGTGGGACCTGAAGCCTGTTGCAGACCGGGCCCAGATCTTCCTGAAGGCCGCAGATATGCTGAGCGGGCCTCGCAGGGCTGAGGTCCTGGCCAAGACCATGGTGGGACAGGTGAGGTGCCCGTGGGCACAGCCGGGGTGGGGTGTGGGAGGCGGTCATACTCCCTCCGATGCAGCACACGTCAGTCAAGCAGCTTCTGGGTACCAGGACGTGCTGTGCCTGCTGGAGCCAGAAGATGTCCTTGAGGTCCCGTCCAGCCCTCCAGCCTGGGTCAGACCTCCGTGGCCCTCGGAGTGGTCTCTCTGACTCCTCCAGGCGGTCCCTCCAGCCTTCCACACCACGAGGGTCTCTCCGTCACCAACAGTCACGTCCCAAGTCCTGCACACGGCACTCAGGTCCCCTTGTTTCCGGCCTCTGTCCAGCTCCCTGGCCACTCTGCCCTTCCCCGCCAGGCCATCCTGCCCAGGAGGCCGCCAGCCTGGACTTAGCGAGATCCCTGGGCCCTGCAGGCATCCCGTCTCCCTGCCTCTGCCCGGTGTCCTGCCTGGAATGCCCACCCATCTGTGCCCTGTGGACTCTTCCTGTTGAGATCCAGCCCAGATGCCACCTCCTCTGTGGGGCTTCGAGACTCTTCTCTGTCCAGAAAGATGAGCCCCACCTCTGTGGTCCTGTAGCACGCTGTGTGTGCATCAGTACGGCTCAGATCGCACTGGGTGTAATGAGTTCCTGTGTGTTTGTCACCCCTTTACAAGCCTTTTGGAGACAGCGATCCCGGTTAACTGTTCTCCGTCTTCCTGGGCTACACACAGCATCTCTCTGGAGTCACAGAAGCTCCTGATAGGCGTTTTTCGGTTGAGTGCACGTTGAGCCAGAGTGGCATCAGCAGCTCAAAGTTGGGAAGGGAGCCGAGGGAGAAGGGTTAATGCCCAGCAGCGAGCCTTGGGCATTTGGGGCGGCCACCCCACTGCCCCCATGCCCGCTCACTGTCCTGTGGTGAGAGCGCCCTCTGCTGCACAGAGGTGGTATGACCACTCCTCACCAGCTAAGTGTCTCCAGATTCTCAGCAGCACCTGGGGGCGGGGGGTGGCATCGTGGGCTCCCCAGCGTCCCGGATGAGCCACGCTTGGGCAGGGAGAGGCGCACACAGTCCGCCACCAGATGAAGGTGCTTTATTTGACTAACGGCTCTGGCGCTTGTAGGAAGTGTGGTCGCCTCATAGAGCCAGGGCCAGTGCACCTTGGCTTCTGTAGCTCCAGGTCCCAAGCAGGATGACAGCTGCCAGTGACCGTGTGTGCCAGGGAGGGGCTGCCCTGATCTGGAAGAGCCCCATGTTGCAGCCCATGAGGCCCTCCCCCACCCCTGGGACATTTGCCATCAGGAGGAACGGGCAGCATAAGGAGACGTTTGCCTCCCGCTTCTTGGTCCAGATGCCCCTGACGGGGGCACATCCTTACCCCGGGGGGAAGGAGCCGCCAGCACTGTGGGCATGACGTCACCGTGGGTACACGGTCGGTCTTGGAAAGGGCCGTTGGGAGGCACGTCTGCGGCCGCTGACCCCCCGCCGTCCTGCACGCAGGGTAAGACGGTGATTCAGGCGGAGATCGACGCGGCGGCTGAGCTCATCGACTTCTTCCGGTTCAATGCCAAGTTTGCCGTGGAGCTGGAGGGTCAGCAGCCCCTCAGTGTGCCGCCCAGCACCAACAGCGTCGTGTACCGGGGGCTGGAGGTACCCTCGGGTGGCGGGGCGGGCGGGAGCCTGCTGGAAGCCTTGAGCCTGGCCTCACCACACCCCCCCCCCCCCCCGCCCCCCAGGGCTTCGTGGCGGCCATCTCTCCCTTTAACTTCACTGCGATCGGCGGCAACCTGGCGGGGGCGCCAGCCTTGATGGTGAGTGAGATGTGGGCAGCGAGCGGGCACGGGGCTGCTGGCTCTCTGTCCCATCTCAGACCATGAAAGGGGCCCAGCCCTGGTCGTGGGAGATGCCCAGAAGGCAGATGCAGTGTGGGCCCGTGGAAAGACTTTGGGGCCAGAGACTGGTTTGGACCCCAGCTTTGCCCTGCTCCGGGGGACCCCAGGCCAGGCCTCTGAACTTCTCTGAGGCAGTTTCCTCTTCCTCCAAGTGGAGATCTAGGAAAGCCCATGTATAATAGGGTTGTGATGAGCGAGCGAAGCCGCGCGCGGGTCACATCTGGCCTGGTGCGGGCTTCGTATGTGGAGAACGTTGATGGTGATGACACATCGCTTTTGACGCCTGCTGTGTACTCTCTGATTTATCTGTCAGATCTAGGAAATGGTGACGCAGATGAGGATTCAAAGTCCCTGGCTCCCCTGCCCTTGTCAGGGTGGAGGCAGCCGTCACCCTCATGAGCTCCTGCTGAATGGGGCTGATGCCCCCCTGCCTTTGGAGGTGGCTCGAGGGAGGGCTGACAGTGGCGGGGCCTGGGCCCCACGTGGGGCGGCTGGCTGATCTTGAGGATGGTCCTGCCCCGGGCTGTCCTTATGCATCCGCACCCAGACAGACACGCACACGCCCAGGCGCCCACGTGTCTTCGCCCAGGACACGTGTAGAGACAGCTCTGTGAGCGCTTGCCCGGCCACACCCAGTGAGCGCCCAGTGTCATGGAAACACCCAGAACAGACCTGCCTGAGGGGTGCTGGCAGGACCAGTCTGTACAGGCTTCTAGAGGAAGAGTGGCCTTGGCCAGAGTGCGGGGGGCGGGCAGGGCAGGGTGTGGTCTCACTGACTTAGGGCTTTTTGAGCACCGTGTCCGACACCTGGAGGAGGAGTGGGGTCCTGTAGGGGACATGCTGGCCTGCCCGGGGGCCTGGCGGTTCCAGGTGAGGGATGGGTGTGCTTCGGGATGGGATGGGAGTCGGGCCTGGTGACTCCTGGCCTTGTGACTCGTCACCGTGTCTCCCGGGCAGGGCAACGTGGTCCTGTGGAAGCCCAGTGACACAGCCATGCTGGCCAGCTCTGCTGTCTACCGCATCCTCCGGGAGGCTGGCCTGCCCCCCAATATCATCCAGTTTGTGCCAGCTGACGGGCCCACCTTTGGGGACACTGTCACTAGCTCAGAGCACCTCTGCGGCATCAACTTCACAGGCAGTGTGCCGTAAGTCCCCGGGTTGGGGCGGGCCGGGTGGCATGGGGACGTTTGCCAAGCGGCCGCCTCACGACCTCAGTGTGGGAGCTGGCGGTCGGGCACTGACCATACCCACTGACTTGCTGTTTGGCCACCGGTGGCCCACGTCACCTCTCTGAGCCTCTGTTTCTTGACCTGTTCACCAGGAACGATGGTCCCTACCTTGTAGAGTCATCGTGAGGGTCCGGTGAGTTAGCAAAGAGGAAGAGCTTCACAGGCAGGATGCAGCCTACGGATGTTCGGTGACGCTGAGTTTGATGCCACTGCTGTCACTGGGAGGGGCACAGGGAGCTTGGAATGAATTGGAGGAGGAGAGTCAGGAAGGCTTCTCGGAGGAGGTGGCATCTAAGCAGAGGAGACGGCTGAGCAGAGAGGGGGGAGGGAGAATGTTGTAGGAGAGGGAGCGGCACATGCAGGGCCTCCAGGCCAGAGCCCCTGCGCCTTGGGAGGTGGTGGTTCCCTGTGGCTTGGAGCGTAGAGTTCCGGGGCCGAGGTGAGCGAGTGCGGACAGGAAGTGGTTCGATCGTGACTCCTCACTTACTCACCGGCAGGTGTATGTCCAGCGAACAGGTGGATGGACAAGTCCTGCCTTTCGGGAGGTTTAGTCCCATGACTGTGAGGCCCCGAGAGCCCGCCGGGGTGTCCGCACTTCATCCCGAAGGTGACGGGAGCCACAGGAAGCTTTACACGTGGGGAGGTGCACTAAGCAGCTTGGTTTCGAGCAAAGATTGCAAATGGTAGTTCTCCAGCTGGACGTGGGAAGTGGCTCTGTTCCCTTTGACTCCTTATCAAGATCGATCAACCTGGTACAGTTGGGGCAGTTTCATGCAAAAACCCAGTTGAGATTTCAAGCTTCTTTTGGGAACCTGAGCCCTCTGGGCCTCCGTGTCCCCCATGGCACCCCCTGGCTGGAGGTGGGGTCCGGGTGCTCTGTGGTCCCTGTCACCCTCACCAGGCCCCGGCTGTCTGCATACTTGGTCATCTGTTCCCAGCCTGGTCCTGCTGGGCCCCTGCGTTCGCGGCCTCTGTCCTAGATGATCACTTCGACTGCCCTGTGCACAAGTCGCTAGCGGCCAGAAGCGGGAGACCAGTGAGGAGGCTGTCCACGTGTCCGCGTCTAGGGAGGGACAGCAGACGCCTGACCAGAGTAGAGACGGGGGGAATGGATCCCAGAGAGCAAGTGGCAGGGAGATGCGGTCACTTGTCCGAGGAGTCGGATTAGTGGAGGAGGGGTGTGTGTGGGAACGTCCGGGCTCTGGCAGAGGGGCCCAGAGGGCACCGAGGTGGGCGTCTGGAGGGCTTGGGTGAAAGTGATGAATCACCTGCTGGTCACTTGGAGTTTGAGGTGCCCGAGGGTCATCTGAGTGGAGATGTCGGGGTCGGCACTGGGGTCCTTCCAGGTGTCCCTGGGGACACCTGCGGTGGCCTCCAGTCTCCCTTCCCCGGCCTCAGGCTCCCCTACCCCCCTTCCGGCTAGGGTTTGCCGGGTGTGGTGGCGGCGTTAGAACTGCTGAGGAGGACTGTTTTCCGAAAAGACCCGCTCTGCCAGTGCGGGCCCTTACGGGTCCCTGCCTATTAGCGGGCGGAGCGGGCCTGGCCCCCATTTGCCATGCTCTGACGAGCAGCGGGCTTAAAGGTAGGAAAGTCATAAATTAGTATTAGCTACTGTGTCGCAGGCTCCCTGGTGATTAGCATTTTTATTGTTTTGTGGTGCTGAGGTTGGTCACACTTGGATCTTGGGGACGAGGTGGGGGCCTGAGCTCTCTCTCCCAGGGCGCTCCTTGGTTTGGCCTCTAGAGCCCCGGGCGCTGAGCTGGGGGCGCCCCTCCCAGACCATGGCGGCGTCTGGCCCCCCACCGGGCACTTGAAGCGCGGCTTCGCTGACCTGAGCACTTGACCCACATTAGAGCTGCCACGGAACAGCTCTGCCGGGTGGGTTGTTCGCTCCCGTGCCCGGGCGGGGTGCACGGTTTGAGGCTCAGAGAGGTCGAGTCATGAGTGTCAGGTCACGTGGCCGTGAGCGTCTGAGGCAGGACCCCCGCACGACCTTCTCTGCGTCTTCTTGCCGCCAGGCCTGCCGTTGCTGCCTCCCCCTGGGCCCCAGACGTCACCTTTCTCCAGGTGTCTCACCTGCCCCCGCCTACTCAGTTCCCTGCCACCCTCGCTGGGACCCCTGCCCCCACCCGCTAGGCTTTTGGGTCTCTTCCTGGGGTGGTGCCTACTCCCCACCCCCCAGGGCCCTCGCTGTCTCAGCGACCTCAGCTGGCTTCCTAAGCCTCGCGCTCCCCTCTGGTTTCAGCACCTTCAAACACCTGTGGAAGCAGGTGGCCCAGAACCTGGACCGGTTCCGCACCTTCCCACGCCTGGCTGGAGGTAAGGGCCCCTCTCCTGGCACCCTCCCCTGTGGCCCCAGGGACCGTCCCCTGGCCGTCATGAAGGAGGAAGAGGAAGAGGCAGAGGTGAGGCCCCCATAGGTGGGGCAGCCCTGTGGAAGCTGAGAAGTGAGGGGCTTAGGGGCGGAGCCTCAGCTGTGCTAGATCCAGGGGGTCGCACCAAGGACTTTGGCCTCAGAATGAGCATTTTTCCATCCGTCCATCCATCCATCCATCCATCCATCCATCCATCCGTTCCTTCATTCATTCGTCATTCAGCAAATAAAATGTTAAGCATCTACGTAGGCATTTCTGGAGACCAGGGACGCGTGATGGCAAGAGACACAGACCCAGCCCTCAGGAACTCGTGTTCCGGGAACGGAGGCAGATAGTGGGCGCGCAGATGGTGATGCTGGGCCGTGACGAGAGCAGCGCAGAATTCGAGGAGGGAAAGGGGGTGTGCGGAGGCCCCAGGGCCGTCCAAGGCAGCGCGGGGGCTGGTGGTTCGGCATTCTTGCTCCTGAGCTGGTCCGAGCTCCGATGGGGGGGGGGGGGGGGCGGTCAGGGAAGGTGCACCCTCAGCCGGCTGTGACATCTGCACCCCAGTGCCGCCCTTTATAAGGTGGGGAGCAGGGAGCTGTCCACGGTTTTCTCTTCTCTGCCTCCTTCCCACTGTGCCCTGAGGGAGAGAGAGGCTCTGACTGGAGCTCAAGACCCAGAGATCAAGAGTCTCCGGTGCTATCTGCCGAGCCAGCCAGACGCGTCTTCAGTTTTCCTGTCTTTAAAATGGGAACGATAACGGTGGGGGGAGGGGGGCTGTTGTGAGGCTTTAGTGAGACAAAGCAGAAAGCACTTTGAGCAGAGCCTGGCGGGCGGTTATTGTGACGGGAGCTGCTGTTAGCTGATGTGGGAGGAAGCCGGGGCCTGAGGAGCCTGGGGAAGGGTGTCGCCGCCGTGGGTAGGAAAGAGGGGCCAGCCCTCGGGGCCGACGTGGAGCGGACCCCTCTCCTCTCGCTGGGTTGGGGGGTTGGCAAGGTGCAAAGCAAGCCGTGCCCACGTCTGGGAGTAGATTGGCTCCTGGGAGCCTGGGATTCTGGTTCTTTTTCTGCTTCGATGGTGGGCGGCACCCCTGCCCCCGCCTCAGTTTCCTCAGCCGTGGAGCGGGACAGGGGCCTGGCTCGCCGGCTTCCGGGATGATGTCCGGCCGTGGCCCTGCCTTCTCCCGAGGCCGTCCGCTGGGTGTTGGGGCTGGGCGCCCCTGCGGACAGGTGCAGGTGCCGCGGCGGGTGCCCTGCTGCCGAGAGGCCTGCGCTCCACCCGCGCCCCCTCCCCCCTGCAGAGTGTGGCGGGAAGAACTTCCACTTCGTGCACCGCTCGGCCGACGTGGACAGCGTGGTGAGCGGGACCCTGCGCTCGGCCTTCGAGTATGGCGGCCAGAAGTGCTCAGCCTGCTCCCGCCTCTACGTGCCTCAGTCGCTGTGGCCGCAGATCAAAGGGCGGCTGCTGGAGGAGCACGGCAGGATCAGAGTGGGCGACGTGAGTGGCGCTTCATCCCCGCCGCGGCCCAGCGGGTGGCTGATGGGATTGAAGGCTCCCGCGCTGTGGCTTTGGCGGTGGCAGGCCCGGGATGCGCGGGGAGGGGGCTCCCTTTGTCTCCGGCCTGCAGTGACTCGGTGACTCTGTCTTCCGGTGCCTCCCTTGCCTCACAGCCAGCAGAGGATTTTGGGACCTTCTTCTCTGCAGTGATCGATGCCAAGGTACGGGCACGGAGCAGGCGTTCCCGGGGGGCTGAGCCCTGGCCTGGGTGGGAGAGGGAGGAGACGCAGGGCTCTTGACGGGGGGCGACCCGGCCTCACTGCTCCAGGCAAGGCCCACGGTCCGACAGCCCCACAGACACGCCCGCCCTGAGCTTGAAAAAGGCAGAAATGTCCACCACCGGAGAACTTGCTTGCCACACACCCTGCAACCAGGCTCGACGAGTCGCCCCCTGGTTCACGTGCATACACACCCAGATGGGCCTGCACGTCTGCAGCATGAGCCCAAACACACGTGCACTCGTACGTGCCTGTCTGCGAGCCCATTCGCGGTCTTGGTGTGCGGGCGTGCGTGTAAGTCACCCACATAGACATCCACGTCCACGTGCACGAAGGTGCGCACGTATCTCCAACAGAAACAGATACACCTGTGTGCACGCGTGCGTGTTCGTGTGTGTGTTCACACGTACGCAGGTGCACGTCAATCTGCATTCGTGAATGTACACGTAACGGGCAGGTGTATTTACGCACGTACCTAAATGTGAAGACGCGTGACCTCGCGTAGGTGCGTGCGTATGTTACTGTGCGCGTTGTGTTTCTGTAGGTGTAGTTGTGGCTCTACCACACACACCTTCTCACAAACGCTCTCACACGCATGTGCACATCTGCCCTTGTCTCTGCCGTGACTCCGCCGGATCCTGGCTTTTGCCCTCTTCCCATCTCCCCCCTCCGGTTTCAGAATTCGGGCCCTTTGGGGTGTGTTGGGGACACTGCTGCTTGTCATCACCTCCGGCCGGTCTGTGACACCCCTCCTCCCCCCCCATCCCCAACCCCAGTCCTTCGGCCGCATCAAGAAGTGGCTGCAGCACGCCCGCTCCTCGCCCAGCCTCACCGTCCTGGCCGGGGGCAAGTGCGACGACTCTGTGGGCTACTTCGTGGAACCCTGCATCATTGAGAGCAAGGACCCACGGGAGCCCATCATGAAGGAGGTGACTGGGGCGTAGAGAACAGTCTCCCACCCGAGCACAGCGCACGTGGGGCCCTTGCACGTGGGTTTCTCCTCGCGATATTATCCCATTTCACAGACAGGAATGTGAGGTAGGTCCCGGAAAGGGAGTGTCTCAGTCCCCGGGAGAGCGGGGCCAGGCCCACTGACCCCAGATCCGGTGCTCTGTCCTTGACACCGCTGACCCTGCTGGTGTCATAGCACTTCTGCCGTTCGCGGCCACCGAGCTGCTGTCGTGACCTTAACGGCGAACACTTACAGACTCTTAACTCTGGGCACCTGTCTGAGAGGAGGGGCCGTTCCCATTCCCGTGTTACAGATGACCAACGGAGGCGGAGAAGTCAAGGCACTCGCCCAGGATGGCAGTGCAGGGGTGGTGGAGGGGACAGGGGTGGCTGGCCAGGAGGGCCAGCAAGCTCCCTCGGGTCCTTTGCCAGGTCAGGGTGGGGCGGGCAGGGCAGGGCAGAGTGTTGCCGTCTCCTGAGGGAGCCCAGCGGCAGACGCCTGGCTCTTCGTGCAGGTGCGGAGCTGCGGGCCGAGCCCCGGGGCCTAGGGAGAGGCAGAGGCCAGAGCAGGGGGACGGGGAGGCCTTGGGGCTCTGGTCCGGGGGCGGCAGGGGGGGTGGGGTGTCTGACCCCAGGGCTTCCTTCGTCTCAGGAGATCTTTGGGCCCGTGCTGACCGTGTACGTCTACCCGGACGACGAGTACAAGGAGACGCTGCGGCTGGTCGACAGCACCAGCAGCTACGGCCTCACGGGGGCAGTGTTCGCCCAGGATAAGTGAGTGGCGGCCGCCCTTCTGCTCTCGGCCCGGTGTCCTGCCCCCGCCACCCCACGAGCGCCCTCCTGGACTTGGATCCTTGAAATAGCGCCGCTCCTTCCCCTCACCTCAGCCCTGACCGGCAGGCAGGCCTCCCCAGCAGGGGTACAAGACTCTTTTTTTGAAATGTAGATTCTGGGGTCCCCTTATTGGGGGCGTGGCTGGGGAATCCGTGCGTTTGACCGGCTCCTCTGGGTCTGATGGGGCCCCACTGAGGGTCCTTGCCTCATGCTGCAGAGCAGAAGAATTGGGCTCAGGGGCCAGGAGCATACTGCCTTATCTCGCAGAGGCCATATTTGAGCCCGGGGGCCAAGGTGCCAAGCCTGAGTCTTGGCTTTTCCTTCCTCCGTGGCGCCAGCTGCCGCCCTGCCTGTCTCTAAGAGCGTGGAGTTGGGATTGGAAGCTGGGATCAGGGTGGCGGTCTGGAGGTTCCCCAGGCTCCCGGTGGGGGAGGGGGGAGGCAGGAAAACTGGACCAGGATGGGCCGCTCGCACGCAGCCTGACCTCTTGGTCAGCTCGTGCAGCAGCCCCGTGAGGGAGGCCATGCTAACCACTTTCCAGAAGAGGCTCAGAGGCTCTAAGACGCTGCCTGTGGCTGGCCCGTGTCGTGGGCCCGAGCTCGGCCTAGTGCTTCAGCTGGGCAGCCGGTGTGGGCTGGGCTGCGTGGTGGGGGAGGTCGGACCTGGGGCTGGGGGGAGGGGAGCCGGCTGCCCTTTTATCACTGTCCTGCCTTGTAGGGATGTTGTCCAGGAGGCCACCACAATGCTGAGGAACGCCGCCGGCAACTTCTACATCAACGACAAGTCCACTGGCTCGGTGGTGGGCCAGCAGCCCTTTGGGGGGGCCCGAGCCTCTGGTGAGTGGGTCCCCCTTTCCAGAGGGGAGGCGAGTTCCTGGCAGGAGACCTCGATCGCCTCATCTCAAGGGTGTTCAGAGTAATAGGAAGCACTGTGGGTGAGGCGCTGGGCTGTCTTCTTCCCGTTTTACAGAGGAGTAAACTGAGGCACAGGGAGGGGAAGTGACTTGTTCGAGGGCACATGGCTGGGAGGTGGTGGAGCTGGCATTTTGGTTCCAACACCCACACCTCTTACCACCATGCTCCGGTCACTTCAGCATCCTCGTGTTGCAGTTGGGGAAACCGAGACTCAGCATGGGCTGGCACTTGCCCCAGGTCCCAGCCGCCCTGTGGCACAGCCCAGGCCAGGCCCCGGGGCTCCTGGCTCCCAGCGCGGTGCTGGGAGACACTTCTTGCAGGTGGGGCACACAGACCCGGGGAGCGGGGGCCTCCTGGGCTCACTGGTTCCGGCCTCCCCTGACCTCCGGCCCCGTGTGCTGCACAGATGCGCTCGGGAAACCTTGGCCTTGTGAACCCGTTTCGTTTTAGTTCAGCTGCTTGTTGCCTGTGCCGGTGTCCCTGTTATTCCGTCAACTCTTCCCCGCCCCCTTTCCCTTCCGCCCGGAGCTGCTGTGTCTTTTCAGACAAAAACGGAGCTATCTTTTCCACAGGAACCAATGACAAGCCGGGAGGGCCCCACTACGTCCTGCGGTGGACGTCACCCCAGGTCATCAAGGAGACCCACGAGCCTCTGGGGGATTGGCGCTACTCATACATGCAGTGAGCCCCGCTTCGCACCTTTGCCGTCCACCTGTCCGTCCAGCGGCTGATCGGTGCACACCGGCCCCACTCCAGCCCCTTCAACTCGCTCCCCGTGGACGTCCCCCTTCCCAGGGCCAAGACCTGTCCCCCCCCGCCCCACACCGGCCCACATCCTGGCCTGTCCCACCCTGCAGGGGCAGGTGCGGGCTCTAGTTTGAGACCATGCTGGGGAGGAACAGGGCCACTCCCCTGTCTCACCGGCTGTGCTAGAACTTCTGTCTGGTAGGTCTGACCTGGTGCCCCGTCAGTTCTTTGCCTCTCTTTTCCGGCCCGCTGGCTCAGGGACCTGGGGAACGGCAGTAACGGAGCTCCCGGGATCCTCTGGGGGAAACGGAGGCGGCTCTGGGAGCCTTGGCAAACCTCAGCATCCACAGGGACTCCTGGCCTTGGCCTCGGCTCCTCCGGCTCTCCGGGATTCGGTGTGACCCAGGGTGGCCTGCAGGGCACAGAGGACACCAGCTGGCCTTGCCCTCTTGGATCTGGGCCGCCCACCGTCCTCACTAGCTGTCCTAGCCAGCGGGTACTTCTGCCTGACCACATGCCTTAGACACCCGTGTGCCTTTCTCCAGGGTACCTGTGTTCTTTGGAGGCCATGCGATTCCTGGCAGTCTCTATGTGGTGGGCCTGGGGTTCCCCCTCAGGAGCTCAGTCTCCACTGGCCGAGGTAGAACAGGCCCGGGGAGACTTTGCTGCCACCTTCTTCTGACCCGAGAGCCAGCTTGAGTTCCCGTCCAGCCCGGGCTGGGGATTGCCTGGAGAACCTTCCCTCCTTCGCACAGAAGTGGCTCCATGTGGACTGGGCCCTAGTGGCCCCTTCTTTGATGCAGCCAGTAGGTGGAAATTCACCAAAACCTGCTAGTTGGATTGCAGGCGGCCGGGGATTAGTAAGGGGTGACTTTGGAGGACAGTTCCCAGGGGACCCTGAGAGTGCTGGCCCTCCCTCAAGGACAGCCGGCCTGGAGTCCCCCATGGGGCTGGCCCCCAAGCACCATGGTTCTACACTGGCCCACGGTCAGGGTATGATGCTCCCCAGGCGTCCTTCCACGTTGCTGTTGCCTTGCAAGTTCCGCGTTGTTCCCTGGAGAGGCCAGGGCAGTCTGCTGGGGAGAGGTGCTGGAGATGTTCCCGGTTCCACTGATGCTACACTGTGAGGGGGCAATGAGATTGGTTCTGATGCCACCCAATAAATGCTTGTTACTTAAGTTGGTGGTCTCTCTGGCGGGGGTGGGGGGGACCGGCCAACTTCGCCAAAGGCTGATGGTGGTGTTCACACGTCCTTCGGGACAGGCGTGCAAGGCCCTCGTGTGACAAGAGGGCGGGCGGGCCCTGATGTCTGGGGCTATGTGCTGGAGGTACGGGCGCTCTGGAGTCAGGTGGGTTCAAACCTGGGTTCAAATCCTGGCTCTCGGCCTCCCAGCTGATGATCTTCAAAAAGTTATGCAACCTGGGGATAATAACACCCACACCCCCCCCACACACACACACACAGAATACAATGAGTTATTCCATGTAATTGTTTAGAACAACACCAGACACAGAATTCATGGTTCAACCACGTCAACCATTTATACGTTCTCACAGCCACTGTTAACTGTGCTGTGGTGGTTAAGTTTATGCGTCAACTTGACTGGGCTGTGGTATTTAGTTAAACAGTATTCTCGATGTCTCTGTGATTGCGGTTTTCGGGTAAGATTGACATTTAAATCAGTGGCCTCCAGGTAAAGCTGATTGTTCTCCACGATGCGGTGGGCCTCATCCAATCAGTCGAAGCCTTACTAGAACACAGACTGACCTCCCTCAAGCAAGAGAGAATTCCTCCCAGTAGACAGTCCTTGGACTCAGCCGTGACTCTTCCCTGGGTCTTGTACTCTGCAGAGTTTGCGTTTCACCAAGCCAACAGGAATGTGCGAGCAGTGTCCTTATGCTAAGTCTCTCTGTATATGCGGTTGGTTCTGAGCCTCTGGAGGACTTTGTGTCCCAACAGCCTGAAGTACAGGCTCCATGCTCCCATTTTGCAGAGAGGAAGGCAGGGAAGGGACGTGGCCATGGGTGCAGCATATCATTGGGATGTAAAGCCAAGTACGTCTGATTCCCAAACCCATTCTCTGTGCTGACTCCCAGATGCCCATACATGGCACTGACGTGCCTTGGAAAGACCTCGGCTGGCCACGTGATGCGGAGGAGAGCAACCGTGGCCCAGTTAGCATGAGCCCAGAATCTGTGGGTCTCAGGCCACACGGGCCAGCGGACTTGGGGCGGGGGGAAGCCGTGTGTCTGTCTGTCTCCATTCAAAGGATGTACAAGGAACCCGCTGCTGGCCACGTGACCCCTCCCTGTCCCGGGGCCCGTTGATCGGGGCTCTTGGCGTGCGGGGTATTGGAGCTGCGGGCAGGGGATGGAGACTCCGCCCTTGGCGGGGCCCCCACCTGGCTCACCCAGGGGGCTTCGCTCAGGGACAGAGCGCGGGCCCCGGAAGCCCAGGCTGGAGCTCCCAGGGGGGCAAGGTGGTGGCTGCCTGTGGGATGCGTAGGCCTGTTAATGACCTTGAGCAAATGGAGCGACTTGCTCAAGGTCACACCCTGAGATGGGAGCAGAGTTGGCTTTGTCCCCCTAGTCTCACCCAGCCTGACACTGAGCTTACTGGGTCACTGTTCTCTGCCTTCTGTGGAAGGGCTGCTTAGTAGGAGCTCTGGGGATTGAATGCAGGTGTGGGCGCCCACAGCCCATGCCCCTTGCCACCTGCTCCGTCGGGTCCCCCATTTCCAGCTGGTCCTCTTCCACTGCCCTCCCCCCGACCTGGTGCCTTCGCCACCGTTTAACTAGGGCATCGGCGGGGTCCAAAGCCACTGCCCTCTCTGTTCCGCTGCTCTCGTGCCCCACTGTGGGGCAGGTGGCTCCCGAGGGCCCGGGGCCCTTCCTCCGCATGACCGCCACAGCAAGTGCCCGTGTCCCCGGTGGCCCAAGGAGCCTCTTCATTTCCCTGCTGTGGTCGCGGGCCCAGCCACAAGTCCAGGCTCAGAGCGTGAACCATTTGCCTGAGGCTGACGTCCCCGCCACCGCTGTCCCCACGGGCTGCCAGTCAGGCGTGCGCTCTAGGGAAATGAGGGGCCACCTGTGCCGGTTCCTGGCCTCCAGGCTGACCTGGAGCTCCTGGGGAGCTCGAGGAAGAGGCAGGGTGGAGACCCACCCTCTTCACAGAGTTGTGCCTTCCTTGTCATTAATTCACCGCCAGGCGCGTCGCCACAGTCCCTCCGCGTGCGGTCTGTCGGGGACCAGCGCGGTAACAGAGCAGGAGCCACGTTGCCGGGATGCAGCCGGTGCGCCAGGCGCTGTGCTGAGTCCTCAGGTCCTCACTGCAACCCCGAAGGCGCTTCTGTTGCTCCCGCTTTACAGGTGGGGAGACTGAGGCACGGGTGGGTGCAGTAACTAGTAAACCTGCGGGAGATGATGCCCATCTCTGCCTGCCAGGCTTTTGCGCATAAGCACCGCTTCAGTGCCCCAGAGAGACACTTTTTTTTGAGAGAGGGAGGGAGAGAGAGCATGAGCAGGGGAGGGGCAGAGAGAGGGGGACAGAGGATCCGAAGCTGCCAGGCTCTGTGCAGACAGACAGATGCAGGGCTCGAACTCACAAGCCGTGAGTGAGCTCGTGACCTGAGCCGAAGTCAGACGCTCAACCGATGGAGCCACCCAGGCGCCCCTGAGACCTTCTTATTTTCAACCCCTCCCTCACACCTTCACCCTGGATACCTGTGCCCAGGAAGGAGGAGAAGCCGGGCCTCACTGAGCACCTGTTTCTGGCACAGCTGCTCCCAGTCGTTATCTTGGATAGGACCGGCCTGTAAGGGAGGCGGGATCATCTTAGCCCCATTTCACAGATGAGGAAGCTGAGGCTCAAGGAAAGAAGGCCCGCTCAGTAAGGGGCAGGGACGGGATTTTTCCTGGTGGCCGTACCAGCACCCCTTCCGCCCTGCTCCCTGGCAGGAACACAGCAGCTTCTGGGCGGGGGCCGCGCCGTGAGCCGGCAGGATGAGGCACGCCTGTCGCTGTGGCTCCAAACACAAGCAGCCAGTCTTGACTCTCTCAGGATGTTGGCAGCCACTCCAATGGTGGAGCAGGTGCCACACGACCCTCAGGTGCCCGAGGCACATCACAATGCTGCCCCGGGGCTCTGCTGTGTCCTCTCTCCAGGCCCCAGGCGCCCAGGCAGTCGCCCTCAGTCCCCGGAGCGTTTGGCGCCCAGGGGCCAGGGCGGATCGAGGCAGCAGATGCTCAGACACCTGCGCCATGACATGAGTCCAGGCAGGCATCGGGAGCAGAGCGGGGCTCAGGGAGGGACGTGCCTGGGCGAGGTCACGCAGCCAGTAAGCAGCAGAGCCAGGATCGGCACCCAGGTTGGGCAGATCTGAGCCTTAGAAAGAAGAGCCGTAGAGAGTCAGGGACCCCGGCCTTTTATGGGGGTGAAGATCGAGAGTGCCGTGCCAGGGACAAAGCCATGGACGCTGGAGTGTAGGGTATTTGTTAGCACCCATCGAGCACATTCTTGCATCCCTCCCATTTACTCGCTCCCACTGAGGGTGGTTTGGACCACTTTATGGGTGAGGAGGCAGAGAGGACTCAGAACCCCTGCCTGGCCCCTGTCCACTGGGCTGAGCCCTTAGGGCCCAGGAACGGGACCACCTCACCCCCACCCTAGGCCTCTGCACTCCCGTCGAGGGCTCCCTGAGTCTTCTTCTCCAGGAGCAGCACCCCCTTTCTTCACCTCCCTGTGGGACACGGTTTCTGGTTCTTTATCCACGCCGTGGCCTCCTGCAGGGGCCACCCCGTCCGCTTCACTTCTGACGTCTAAACTTCTCTCAGCGGGGTGACTGATGAGGTTAGGGTCTCTGGAAACTGGCCCTGAGGCCTCCCCGGTGACCCTCCTTTGAGGATCTCTGAGCCAGGCTGGCTGGGGTCGCCTGTCCGCCACACCTTCCCAGGGGAGGAGGTCCTGCCCACCTGCCCCTGGCCCCACCGTAAGCCAGACCGGAGCCGGGTTTCCAGCCACCCACTTTTGTCCCGGAGGAGGCAGCACGGGCCGGAAAGAAAGAGGGGAAATGGGGAGTGGGGTGCAGGGTAGCAGACGGAAGGATGTGCAGGTCAGAGGACAGATTGGAGGGTCGGGTGGGGGAGAGGAGCTGCTGTGCCCCCTCCATCCCTGGGGCAAGGCCTCACTTGGGGGTGCCCCCTGCACGCCATCCCCCCTCCAACCATCTTGGCAAGGGGAGGAGGGAGGTTCAGGGCGGCCCCTTCCAGCCCGAAGCAAATGGAGCTAGTTCCTCTCCGTGAACACGGGGCGGCAGATCTAAGGCAAATTCACGGCCTTTCCTGGCCCCCGTTTTCTTGTCGCCTCCCCCCCCGCGTACTTTGCGTAAGCCTATCATGGCTCTCCATCACCTCGGCCGCCAGTGGCCACACAGAGGTGAACACGGGGACGTTGGGCCCGCACTGGGCCACGCGGGTGACAGTTGTGTCAGGCCCAGGCCACCCTGGGGCGCGTGCTGTGTGTGCAACCCTGAACGAGAGTCACGGCACCACAGGGTTCCCGGACGCTTGTCCTCGGAGCGGCCCGCACCCCAGCCTCACCCACCTGCCCCTCCCAGATGATGTCAAGGCCACGGGGGCTGCGGAGATGATCCAGTCCGGGGCACCGAAGCCCAGGGCTCACGCAGAGCCTCGTGCACCGAGCCTCGCGCACCCTGGGGTTTGAGTCACTGGGTGTGTGTGCGTCAGCGTTCAGGGCTTTCATCAGAATCTCAAAAGGATCCTCATCCTCGAAATGTGAAGAGCATTCATCCCATTTTATGCGTAGGGAGGCCGCAGCCCAGAGAATGGCAGTGACTTGCCCAAGGGTAGTGGCTGCACAGCTGGCCGGGAAACCAAGGCTCCTGGCTCCCCGTCTAGATTTTGGCCTTCAGAGAGATCATCCCTGTCAAGGGGGCCCCTTATTCCTTTCCCCTGGGAGCCCCTCAGTCCCCACCACTTTCTGCAGCCCCCATTCGGGTCTCCGATTCCTCCAATCCACTCACTCGCTGTGTGGCTCTGGATAAGTGACTGTCCCTCTCTGAACCTCAGCGTCCTCATCTGCAAAGTGGAGACATAACAGCACATCAGAAGGTCGCGAGAACAGGGGCACCTGGGAGGCTCAGTCGGTTAAGCATCCGATTCTGGATCGCGGCTCAGGTCATGATCTCCCGGTTCGTGAGTTCAAGCCCCGCATCGGGCTGTGTGCTGACAGCACAGAGCCTGCTTGGGATTCTGTCTTCCCTTCTCTCTGCCCCTCACCTGCTTTTGCTCTCTCTCTCTCAAAATAAATAAATAAACTTAAAAAAAAAAAAAGGAAGGTAGTGAGAAAAAAGTGGGATGGCAGAGATGGAGAGGGCTCCACGCGGTACCTGGCATGCCGCGAGCCCTCAGAACCCGTTAGCGACGGAAGTGACCTGTGTGCATCGTCACCACCATCCCAGCGGGCCTCGAGGCTTCGACCCTGCCTCCCCCGCAGAGCTCACAGTCTCCGAGGCTCCGGGCCACGTCCCCCGGGTGTCCTGTCTGTGTCCCTCGAACCCCGCCCAGCCCTGCCGCACCGTGAGCTAGTCAGCGCCTGCTGGGTTCGCGGCTCTCTCCGCCATCGTGCACCCTGGGGCTGGGGCCACACCCAGGGGCTCCAGTTAATTTAGATGCTTTCTTTCTCTGCCATCTGCTTACCCCCAAGCTTGGTTAGAGAGCCTGACTTTGCTGGGAGTCTCCAGAACGTCCCGGGACCTCCCAGCAACCAGCATCTTTATTCTCCCTCCTTAGAACTGACGCGTGCAGTCGCTGTGCCTCTGCAGCTCAGAGCAGGGGTGGTTCCTGTGAACTGGGGCCAGGGGTGGTTTCCTGGAGGGGGCAAGGCACCGACTAGTCCTCGAAGAAGGAGCCGGGCTTGGCTGAGGTGGGACAGGGGGAGAGCATGAGGTTTTCGGCCAGCTTTCTGTGCCTGGGAACCCCCTCTCCCCACAACCCTGGATCCCAGAGGCCTTAATGGGCCCCAGCTGTAGCAGACTCGTCTGTGTCGAGCATTCCACAGTAGGTGTCCCCTGGCTCCCTCCGGGCCACCAAAGGACCACGACGACATTACGCGGACAGGGTCTCAGATTCCGATGGGTGCCCTGTTTGCTGGAACCATCTCCCTTTGGAAATTTTCAGCTCTCTTTTCTGACAGTAACCCCGCCCCTTGGTGCTGGGTACGGAGAGGGCACCCAGAGCGGGGCTCACCCGGCAGCGCTGACTGCTGCGTTGTCGGGCTAACGGGTATTAACCGCCTCCCTCGCCACTCCCATTCTCTTAGCTGCTGAAACGCTGCTTTTCAGCAAAGGCCGTGACCTCATGATGTTATACGTCGTGGAGATTGAGAACCAGGTCCTAGCATCTGACTATGTGCTTCGAGTCCCCACTTTTGCTGGTTGTGCGACCCAGGGTGAGCTTCGTAAGCTTCTCTGTGCCCCAGTTTTCTCATCTGTGGAATGGGGCCGGTCATAGTCCCCGTTATTGTGATCATCGAGCAAGATGGTGAATGGCGAGTGCACAGCATGATGCCTGGTTCTTACTGGAACACCTGTCCTGGGTCAGGGGCCGTATATAAAGTACTACCTGCCAGGATCAACTTGATCCGGTTCTACTCTGTCTCCTGGGTGAGTATCTGTGCCCTTTACTCCCAGATGTTGGAAATGTCAGGGGCACGGGACCTGTCCTTAACCGAGTGGCAGAAGGTTAAGTTTGTGTCCGAGATAGCAGGACATGCTTTCTCTACCTCCACAGGGCGTTATTCCAGACCCCCCAGGGCCCACCATGCCCTAGGAAGGGATCATCCTAATTCTAGCCTCTTCTTCCCCCCCAGAGTTCTCAAGCTTCTCCACCTGTCCAGGTGTTTCCCCACCCCTTCGGCCATGGCAAGACCGTCACTATGTAAATGTCTGTGCAAATCCCCTGGTGTCAAGCTGCCAGCTCTCTGATGAGGCAGGGCCACCTCCGGGGACCCCTCACTTCCCAGCCATGGGACCCCGGGCCAGGGAAGTCTGCTCCCTCATCATCCTGCCGCGGCTCCTGGCTGAGCCGGCTGAGAACTCAGACTTCTACTTGGCTGGGGATTACCTCCTCGGCGGCCTCTTCACCCTCCATGCCAACGTGAAGGGCATCGTCCACCTCAACCTCCTGCAGGTGCCCCAGTGCAAGGGGTGAGTCGCCAGTGTGGGGCTGGAAGTGGCGATGGGGGCAGAGTGGGAAGCCTGGGCTGGTCCTGTGCTCCTCAGGGGACCACGCCAGGACCAAGGGCTCAAAATGCTCCTCATTCATTGCCAACCTCTCATCCTGCATTATCCCCACCGGCCCGCAGGGAGACCCCATGCAGTTCATGTTACCAAAATCGTTGGCAATTGTATTCTGAAATATGGAGAGCTGGTTGTCCCGCCGTGTCTCTTTTTTTTTTTTTTCAACGTTTATTTATTTTTGGGACAGAGAGAGACAGAGCATGAACGGGGGAGGGGCAGAGAGAGAGGGAGACACAGAATCGGAAACAGGCTCCAGGCTCTGAGCTATCAGTCCAGAGCCTGACGCGGGGCTCGAACTCACGGACCGCGAGATCGTGACCTGGCTGAAGTCGGACGCTTAACCGACTGCGCCACCCAGGCGCCCCTACCGCCGTGTCTCTTAATAAATAAAGAGTTACAGGGTGTTTGAGCCTGGAGGGGTTGTAGAGACCACCCCCACCTACTTTGTCAAGTGGGGAACTCCTACTGAGTCCGTGTCAAGTCCAAGTCTAGACACCAGGGGTTATGCCTTTGGAAGGCAGAAATGTGGTTTTTCGGTAGCAGGTTCTCAGACTGGAGGGGAAGGTTTGCATTTCTCTAGGGCTGTGGTTAGGTGGGAAGGGGTGCTTCCAGGACCAGAAGGGATTTCCTCCACTCACCTTGTCCCCTGTGAGCCCTGGGGGTGGCTGCATCACTCAAGGTTGGGTGAGACACCTTTGTGCAAGCGCGAAGGCTGGGATAGCGGACCCAGCGTGGGATGATGAGATAGTGACTTGGTGCAGAGAGGGTGAAGGCGTCCTGTGAGAGAGGGAGAGAAACAAGAGTGTGTAAAAGCTGACTGTAAGAAATGCACCCTTTATGTGACGTTGGGGAAGATCACATGCTGGCTTGAGAATGACGAATGTGGTGGTACCAGTGACGGCACATTGGCGAATGAATGTTCTGATGCCGCTGATGACGGAGGGGAGTTCAGTGATGGTGGTGATGCTGATAAGATTGATAGCAGTAATAATGGTGATAATGCAAGTAGTGAAGAGTATGGTGAGGATGGCGGTGGTGGTGATGGTGTTGGTCATGGTGGTGGTGATGATGGTGGTGGTGATGGTGATGGTGGTGATGGTGGTGATGGTGATGAAGATGGTGGTAACTGATGGTGGTGGTGATGGTGATGGTGATGGTGTTGATGGTGGTGATGGTGATGGTAGTGGTGATGGTGTTGGTCATAGTGGTGGTGATGATGGTGGAGGTGATGGTGATGGTGGTGATGGTGATGAAGATTGTGGTGACTGATGATGGTGGAGGTGATAGTGATGGTGGTGATGGTGGTGATGGTGGTGGTGGTGGTGATGGTGTTGGTCATGGTGGTGCTGATGATGGTGGAGGTGATGGTGATGGTGGTGATGGTGGTGATGGTGGTGATGGTGGTGGTACTGATGGTGGTGGTGATGGTGGTGGTGGTGATGGTGGTGGTGGTGATGGTGATGGTGTTGGTCATGGTGGTGCTGATAATGGTGGAGGTGATGGTGATGGTGGTGATGGTGGTGATGGTGATGAAGATGGTGGTGACTGATGGTGGAGGTGATGGTGATGGTGTTGGTCATGGTGGTGCTGATGATGGTGGTGGTGATGGTGATGGTGATGGTGGTGCTGATGATGGTGTTGGTCATGGTGGTGCTGATGGTGGTGGCGGTGATGGTGATGGTGGTGATGGTGGTGGTGGTGGTGGTGGCGGTGATGGTGTTGGTCATGGTGGTGCTGATGATAGTGGAGGTGATGGTGATGGTGGTGATGGTGGTGATGGTGGTGGTACTGATGGTGGTGGTGATGGTGGTGGTGGTGATGGTGATGGTGTTGGTCATGGTGGTGCTGATGATGGTGGTGGTGATGGTGATGGTGATGGTGATGGTGGTGCTGATGATGGTGGTGGTGATGGTGTTGGTCATGGTGGTGCTGATGGTGGTGGCGGTGATGGTGGTGATGGTGGTGATGGTGGTGGTGGTGGTGATTGTGTTGGTCATGGTGGTGGTGATGATGGTGGTGGTGATGGTGATGGTGGTGATGGTGGTGATGGTGATGGTGGTGGTGATGGTGTTGGTCATGGTGGTGCTGATGATGGTGGAGGTGATGGTGATGGTGGTGATGGTGACTGTGGTATTGGTGATGGTGGTCACAGACATGCAGTTATAGTGATGGCAGTGGTGATAGGAATAGTAGGTGATGATGGTGATTCTGGAGATGTGGCAGGTGACAACGATGAGATGAAAATGCCAGAATCTTCTGGAGTGGCTCCTTCTTGGGCCACTCCTCGGCTTTCCTATGGCAGGCAGAGGGGACTCCCCGGCTCTCCCATCCCTTCCCCTCTCACTCTGGACCTGCCTCTCACCGCACCCCACGTGGCTCCCCCAGGTATGAAATAAAGGTGTTGGGCTACGATTTCATGCAGGCCATGAGCTTTGCAGTGGAGGAGATCAACAGCCAGAGCAGCCTGCTGCCTGGCGTGCTGCTGGGCTACAAAATGGTGGATGTCGCTACATCTCCAACAATGTCCAGCCCGTGCTCCACTTCCCGGCAAAGGAGGACTGTTCCTTGCCCATCCAGGAGGACTACAGCCACTGTGTGCCCCGTGTGGTGGCTGTCATTGGCCCTGGCAACTCTGAGTCCACTGTAACTGTGGCCCACTTCCTCTCTCTCTTCCTCCTTCCACAGGGGAGGCCCCTGGGTCCTGGGGTAAGGAGCTGGGGGGCAGAGGAGTGGTTATCCAGGGGGCTCACTTCCCCCCACCGGTCCTGGGGGTAGGAGGAGGCAGGAAGTAGGGTCAGAATGTCAACCCCAATCCTAGGAAGGCAGCCCAGCCACTTGGTTAAGAGCTCAGGCTTTGGAGGCAGACAGGGCTGGGTGTGCATCTTGGCTGTGCGTCTTGGCCATTATGAGGTCTTGAGCAAGTCTCTTAACTCTCTGAGCCTCATCTTCCCCACCTATAAAATGGGATGATAAGAGTTCCATCCTAGGACTGTCTGAACGTTAAAGGATTTAAGCTATGTAGGAGTTTGTAGGACACAGAAGCTAGTCGCTTATGTAATGGTACGTAAAGCATCTTGCACAAAGATGAAAACTCAGGAAGTGCTCGACATTATCTTGTACGGTTGCCCGGCACAAGGCGTGACGCCTAAGAGGTCCTCAAAAAAGTGCCATTGGTATGACTACTGTCATTGTAAGTGTTGTCATCGTCATGATTAAAGGTGCCTCGACCAGAACTGGCATAAGGTTTTTATGCATTAAAAAAAAAAGTTTTTATGCCCTAAAAAGCAACTAGCACGAGGCTTGGCACATAGTAGGTAGTTACACTGTTTGCTGTCATTTTTGTTATGTAAAGTGCCATGGGTCTGACACATAGCAGGTGCTTAGTAAACATTAATACGCTTACATGAGGCATCTCGTCCAGGACTAAACTCATTCTTTCTTATGTTTAACAAATATTTATGGAGCAGGTGCTGTTGTAGGGCTGGGGATACGGCAGGGAACAACACCTAGAGCTCATCTCCTGGTGGGAGAGCCAGGCCATGTCCGTAAACACTGTGATATAGGCCGTTGGAAAGTGAGATGTGCACCGGACAGAATGAAAAGGCCAGCAGGGCGAGGGAGGCTGGACAGGTCGGTGGGCAGGCGGGTAGGGGGAGACCTCAGTTTCAAGCGGGGTGGCCGGGAGGGTCTTTCTGACAACTGGACAATGACCTGAGGGAGGGGAAGGAGTGAGGGAGCTATGTGGGTGCCTAGGAGAAGAGTGCTCCGGAAGAGGGGGCAGCGAATGCAGAGGCCGGCAGGAGCCTGGTGCATTGGCTGAACCGGTGAGCAGCCCCGGGACCAGGCGGGACAGTAGGAGAAGATGAAGCCAGAGAGGTGAGGGCCGGGGTCAGTGGTGGAGCCCCTTGGGGGCCACTGAAGGACTCTGGCTGTCCTAGAGTGACATCAGGAGCTGTTGGGGAGTTTTGAGCTGAGGAGTAAGGTGACGGACAAGTGGTCGCAGAGGCCACCCGGCTGCCACAAACAGCAGCAGAGACAGCCAAGGGGAAGGGCGGGGGGATGCTGTGGTGACCCCGGGGCGGGGGGGGGGGGGGTGATGGCGGCCTGGTGAGACCCTAGCTCACGCTGGCGGCCCTCCGCTCTCGGGCAGATCACCTACAGCGCCATCAGTGACGAGCTACGGGTCAAGCAGCGCTTCCCGTCCCTTCTGCGCACAGCGCCGGGCGCCGATCACCAGATCGAGGCCATGGTGCAGCTGATGTACTTCCGCCGGAACTGGATCATCGCGCTGGTGAGCAGCGGCGACTGCGGCCGCGATGACAGCCAGCTGCTCAGCGATCGCCCGGCCGGCGGCGACACCTGCATCGCCTTCCGGGAGACGCTGCCCATAACCAGGCGGTGACGCAGTGGGAGCGCCGGCGCCTGAAGGCCATCGTGGATGAGCAGCAGCGGCAGAGCTCTGCGCGTGTCGTGGTCCTGTTGTCGCCAGAGCTGGTCCTGCACAACTTCTTCCGCGAGGTGCTCCGCAGAACCTCACGGGCGTCGTGCCGATCGCCTCTGAGTCCTGGGCCATCGACCCGGTCCTGCACGACAGGCCCACGCACTGCACAGCCTCCTGGGCTGCACCCAGACCAGCCGCTCAGGGTCGTCTATCCCTGGCAGGTGAGGCCCCGCCCACGGAGAGTCGGGGCCACACAGCTCAGTCGCCGCCACAGCCCTGAGTGGTTGCCATGGAGACCACTGTCCTGCTCTAGCGTCCCCCTCTCTGGCCGGGTCCTGGGCAAACTGGCGGGAGAGGCCAGGGGACGTACCCTGTCCCCAGACACATAAAGCCAGAAGTATTTCATGGTGACAAAACTCCTTTTTTTTACATTAATGTAGTCCTCGCCATCCAAGATAGCCTGTCCCGGCAGGAGATTTGGGTGAAGTTCCCTGGAAGGAGGCCTGGCAGGCAGTGGGCACCCCGGGCCCCCTGCCGTTTCTCCAGGGTGGCGGCCTTGGGGGAGGACTTCTGTGTTCAGCTCTCTGAGGCTCTGCCTTGGGTTTATGCATCTTCTCTCATCCCAGGTCTGGACGATTCAGAGGAGTAAGGAGGCAAGGAGTCGCCTGGATTCAGACCTGGAATTTAAATCTGTATTTTTACTGAGGATCTGGAGGACCAGAGGGGAATTTCATCAGAGATGCACACTGTGCTTGAATGCTTCCTTGTTCGTTTGTTTGCTTTAAAGTTTGGGGCTTAGGTACTCCCCTAACGCTGTCTATATTTTGTCTTTATTCTCGCCTTCCTCCCCTCTTCTCGATCCCCCCTCCCCATATGCTTGTCTGCTTCCTCCACAGAGCCATTGAGTTAGCCCTTTCAAAAACTCCCCCTTTCCCTTAATCTATTTGTTTGTAACCTCTCCACCCCATAATCTCAGAGCCTAACCTTGCAACCCTAAGTGCTTATTTTTTTCTAAAACTACAATGATTCTTTAAAGGAATTCTAGCCTCAACCAGCAGAATATTGTATTTTACTGTGTGCCCTGCTACATTAATAATATACATAATTATTATGGGTGCTTTACTGTCTTTTGAGCATCCAGTGGGCCATGAGTGCCTGGTGTACATCACCCTAACTCGTGGCCATCCTACGAGGTCGATAATCCACAGATAGGAAGGCTGAGACAGGGAGTCAAAGTGACCTGTCTGTGGTGGTTTTAGTGGTGAGCAGTGTTTCGTGGCTTTGAACCCAGGTCGGCCCTTTGAACCCACTGATTTTCCCACCGTACTGTTCAGCTTTCCTAGACAACTGTGGCAATGGCTGTGATGAAGGACCAGTTGACTTCTTTCCTCTCCCAACAGTGGAGACCAAAGAGCACCAATCATGGCAACTCATTTCCTGAGCACCTGCGATGTGCCGGGCCCAGGCTGGGCACTGCGGGTGCCCCGGACCCTCACCCTGGGAAGGACAAGGACAGTCGGGAAGATCTGTCTCTGCCGAGTGCTGCAGGAGGTCAGAGTTGCAGTGTGTGTGTGTGTGTGTGTGTGTGTGTGTGCGCGCGCGAGAGAGAGAGAGGCGGCACCGCTGGGAGTGAGAAGGGCCAGGGAGGCACTGGACATCTCAGGAGGAGAATGGTGGTCTGGGTCGTGCGATCAGGCCACTGTGACCAAAGGATGGGGGACGAGGGGAGCTGCAGGTGACACTGGAGGGCATTCAGTGCCGGATGAAGGAGCTGGGGCTTTGCTCTGGACGCAGTAGCAGCCCACAGTGAGTTCCAAGGCAAGCACCGAAACTGCTGTTTTGAAGACAATCCAACAAGCCAGTTTAGGGTGGAGGTGGAGGGGTGACAGGGACAGGAAGCAGGGAGCCCAGCGCACCATCCCATGGCAACATCACCCAGGGTCTCCACTGGTGTGAACAGTGGAAATGATGCCCTTTTGTGCAGACGCGTTAGACCACGATGCCCTCTGCCCGGGGTAGATGCCACCCTACCGCAGGCACACGGCCCGGTGAGGGGATGAGCTGAGCTCCGGCTGTCCCTCTCCATTACCCCAAAGGCCCCACTTGTGCAGGGCCCCCTCCCCCCAATGCTGGGTCATGCCACGCCAGCCTGTGGATTTTTGTCGTAACTCTTACCCCGAAGTGTCTTTGTTGTGTCTATTTACTTGTTTTCTTGTTTATCGGCTCTTCCCCACCACCCTCCTCCTCCCAGACATAGGCCGGGGAGAGCAGGGACCTTTCAATCCTACCGTCCTGTTCTGTGCTGTATCCTGAGCTGCTGGAACCGGATCTGGCTCAGAGTTGACTCTCAGTGGATATTTCTTGAATGAATGAATGAATGAATGAGCCCCTACTATGTCCCGGCACTATGCTAACCCCTTTGTGTGAATTATCATCTATCCCCAGATGCCCTGTGACTAACCACTGTTACTCGATGGTTGCTGCCCATACAGAGGGGAGATGGAGGTTCATAGGAGTGACGGTCACCCAGCTAGGGAGTGGCCAGGGGGTGGTGATGCTCCAGGACAGGGGCAGTGGGGATGGGGAGGAGGGCGCCCCTCGGAGAGGCGGGGAGGAGGGGGAGGCCCAGGTGAAGGGGAGACTTGGAGATAGAGGCCAAGAGGACACTCCGCCCATGATGATGGGGAGGGTGCGATTAGGGGGAGACTGGGGAAAATCCAGGCTGGCAAATGAGAGGGGGCTTTGGGAGTCCAAGGGAAGATCTTCAGCAGGTCGTGGAATCATAGAGCGTTGGAGTTGCAAGGTGTTCTCAGAGTCTTGGGGTCCAATCCTTTTACTTAATGGGGTTGGGACTGGGGCCCTTGGGGCTCTAACAGTGACCAGCCGGCCGGGACCACAGGCCACCTGCTCACCACCCTCACTGGCTCTTCGCTGCGTCCTTCTCTCCGCCTCTGTCCACCCCAGCGTCTCAGCTGTGGCCCATCTGTCCGTCCGTTGGGAGGCAGAGCTTTGTCCTCAGGCAGACCTGGGTTTGAGTCCAGCTTGGCCCCACTAGCGGTGCAACCTGGGGCAAGTTAATTAATATCTCTGAGCCCCAGGTTTCCCCTGGAAAGGATGATACGCACCCTGCTGAGTTTTTGTGAGGATTAGCAGTGATGTGCGCACATTACCTGCTGCCGAGTAGAAGCCGAATGTCCTCCTCTTTCTCCTCATTCATTGCTGACACCAGTGTCTAGACAATAATACTCCAGGCCTCCTCCACTCAGGAGGGTTGCAGGGACAATACTTTCTGACCCCCTGCCTTCGAGCCCTGGAATCCGACACCAGGACCTGGTTCCCTGTGGGCCCTTCACGGCATCCGGATCCCCATCCAGAGGCCGCCACAAGGGAGGAGTTTCCTCCTCTCAGCTCCCAAGACCACTGCCCTCAGTCCCAGCAACATGTGCAAATTCCAAAGCGGCTTCTGGAGACCTCACTCCCTGGGCAGAGCAGGAAGAAGGCTAGGGCCCGAAGCACTTGGCTGTCTGTCTGTCAGTCCCCGAGGCGAGGTGAGCTCTGGACCCCCAAGACATAGCCCAATAGACTCATTTATGGAGGGAAAGCCGAGGAGTCAGATTGATGGGGTATCTAAGTTGGAAGCTCTTTCGAGGGCAGGGTTGGGGGGTGGTCAGCCCAGAGAGGTTCAGTGACTTGGCCAAAGTCACACAGCAAATTGAGGAAGGAGCTCAGATTGGAATTCAGGCCAAAGGATGCCCAGTCCAAAGTGTGTTCCAGTTTGTACAGCTTCCGCATTCTCAGAGTGACGGGGGATGGCACGGGGGAGAGACCGGAGGGTCGCCTGCAACTGTGGGGAAGCCGGAAGCACCCAGGGGGCAGGGGTGAGGGCAGCTGACCCTTGCAAGTGAGAGAGACGGTGGACTCTGGAGCCCAGGTGTTGGGTCCCCGCGGGATGGCCGAGGTGACTTCCAGGGAGCAGGAACAATGTCGACACCTCGGCCGGAGGGGAGCACTTCCTAGTTTGCAGGCCCTGTGCTAAGCTCCCAACATTGGAAAACTCATGTGTTGCTTCAGAGCCCGGGAGACAGGGTTTTTGTTGTCCTACTTTGCAGAAGAGGAGACCGGAGCTCATGGAGGTTGGGCGACAGGCCCAAGGCTCAGAGCAGGTGGCAGAGCTGGTGCCTGAAACCAGGTGTGTCCGACTACAGAGCCGGGGCTCCCAGCCGCTGCCTCCCGGGTGGCCACATCTGCGGTCTCATTGCCCCCTTGTAGGGATACGGACACCCAGTCTCGTGGGGTAGTCACTCTCCCCCAGATCGGGCCCGACTTCTGACGCCAGCTTCGCTTCCTTTCCCTGTGGCCTCTCCAGCTGCTTCAGGAAATCTGGAAGGTCAACTTCACCCTCCTGGGCCACCAGATCTTTTTTGACCAGCGAGGGGACCTACTCATGCGCCTGGAGATCATCCAGGGACGGTGGGACCTGAGCCAGAACCTTTCCGGAGCATCGCCTCCTACTGCCCGGTGCTACGACGGCTGAGGGCCATCTGTGACGTCTCCTGGCACACGGCCAACAACACGGTCAGCTCTCGGAGGGCTGGTGGGGGGCTGGGACCTGGGTCTGGGCACTGGCTCGTGCAGGCGTGGCAAGGGCCCTGTGGACCTGAGATCCATTATCGAGCACTGATGGCGTCCCTATTTGTGGGTGTCCCTCCTCCCATTGACTAAGCACTGTGGAAGTCTAGAGATTTCTGGATCCTCAGGACCCAGGGGCTCAGGGGGCTGCGCAAAGTGAACGTTAGGTGGACACGTGTGTGCTAAGGACTTCAATTCTCATGTCAACCCTGGGAAATAGAGAGTACTGTTCCTCCTGTCTTTGGGGTTGGGAAACTGGAGGCACAGAGGGGGTCGCGTGACCCATAAAAGGCCACACAGCTTTCGCACGTCTCTATACGCAGCATTCAGTCTACATCCCATCGATTAGTACTCGCGTTTTGGGGACAGTAGCTGTGTTCACCTGTGTCTGACATCTGTCAGTCTGAAAGCTCCTTTGTTTTACCCTCTTAGCTTACAAGCTGTCAGAATGGCCGTGATGTGGGGAAGGGTAGAGACCGAGCCTCGTGGGGAGGGGGGGAGGTAGGGGGATCTAAAAGTTCAAAGAGCCAGGGCACCTGGGTAGCTCAGTCGGTAAAGCATCCGACTCTGGATCTCAGCTCAGGTCTTGATCTCAGGGTCGTGAGTTTAGACCCCTGTGTTGGGCTCCATGCTGGGCGCGCAGCCTACTTAAAAATAATAATAAAACAAAAGCTCCGCCTGCCTTCACCAGTCCTCCCAATGGACTGCACACTTTATCCACAGTTTCTGTGGTCCCGGGTGCTTCTAGTTCCTATGCTTCGTGGGGGTTTTTATGGAGTCAGTTGGGTTGGTGTCTTTAATGGTTTGCTAGGGCTGCTGTCACAAAGGGCCACAGTCTGGGGGCTGGAAGTCCAACTCAAGCCGTCAGTAGGGTTGGTTCCTTCTGGAACCCTCTCCAGAGGGAGGATGTTGCAGGCCTCTCTCCCAACTTCTGGTGGTTAGCTGGCCATCGCTGGCTTTCCTTGGCTTGGGGTTTTCTCACCCGACCTCTGTGGTCACCTCCACGGGCACTCTCCCTGTGGGGGTGTCTGTCTCCAAATCTCCCCTTTTATAAAGACATGGGTCATATTGGAGTGGGGGCCCGCCCTACTCCAGGATGACCTCGTCTTAACTGATTACCTCTGAAATGATCCTAGTTCCAAATAAGTTCACATTTTTAGGTCCTGGGGTTTCAGACTTCAGTGAACTTCGAGGGGACGCAAGTCAACAAATAACGGTCTTTGCCTGGGGTTTTTCCTGGGAAGCAGAGCCTGAGGCAAGGGTTTATGTGCAGTTTATTCCAGGATACGCTCCATGGGAGCAGGAGTGGGTGATGGGGGAGAGTCCATTAGGGATAGAGAGAAAGTCAGTAGCAGGGAATGTTCTTAAGCTGGACACCGACTGTGAGCTCGATCTTACCGGAACCTTCCGAGGGACCACTTTAGAATTGTCCCCAAGGGAAGGAAGAGGATGGAATGGATCCACTGGTCTGTACCACCCCCCTGCCTGCTGTGGCCCAAGGTCGCCGCACGGGGCATTAACTCCCTTGTGCCTCCAGGTCACACATGTGTGGGTGCCCAGCAGCTCCCCACGAGCATCTCACATGACAGCCCCCCGGGCAGAGAGCGAAAGAGACCGAGTGCAGCTTAGGGGAGGTGCTGACAGGTAACCCCTGCGTGGATTGGTTGCTATGGCAGGGGCAGGACTAGAAGGTGGGCCGAGAAAACGTGAGAGAAGCCACAGAGATGGATGGCCACCCGTCGCTGTGCTCACGTCCTCCCCACAGCCTGGTGGGCTGGCGCGTTTGGGGCAGCAGCCAGCCCGGCGTCTTCACGGGGACTCGAGTGGACACCATCACAGGCCCTGTAGCTGCAGCGGGGGCCAGGTGGAGCTGCTGTTCCTCATCCCTCCCTTCCACCATCCATTCTGGAGTCCTTCGCCCTTGGCCACTTGGCTGGTGGGGTGTTCTGGACATTTGTCCCCGGGTGTCTGAGCCCGTAGTCGCCTTGTCCGTGCCGGTCCGTGGTTGTGGCAGGTGTCCAGTAATGACCCGGCCACTGCGGTGAATCTTCTGGATTCCTTCCTAGCCTCTAGTGTGGTGGGGACCTGGCCCCTCCTGCTAAGTTAACTACCTCCTCCTTTCTTGGCCTTCTCGTTCCCTGACGTGTGGCCCCTGAAAAGCCAGGAGGTAACCTAGCACCCATTTTGTCTGGGGATACGTAGACATGTTCCCTCTTTGGGGGCCGGACCCTGGATTCCAGAAGAGTCCAGCCTGTGGGGACAAGAAACACCGGTTCTAACAACGAGCCCCCGAGAACAATGGTGAGCGTGGCCGAGCCTTCTTCCGCCCCGTTGTGGCTGGACCCACGTGTTCTAGCTGTTGGGGCCACAGTGCTACATACCCGCCTTTCATTCAATGCTTATACCTCACCCTGAAGGGCAGTGTCCCTACCCTCAAGGTGTTATCTGTCCCCCAGCTGGTACCTTACCTGAATGCTTAATACACCATACCATTGTTTTATCAGACGGGATACTTCTCGATGGTGGTGTGGAATGTGTTGGGATCAGTGGATCCTGTGGTCATGTGCCCACATCACACCCCCTTTGCCACACAATGGGTCTCTTGTCTGGGGTGACTTTGTGGGGGGACCCATGACACTAACTTATTCACTCTGTATGCCTTGGGATGGGGGTGCTGCGTGGCAGACAGGGGAGGCACGTTCTTACACGGATGAGTCAGTGCTCCCTCCAGGGAAGAAGGCACCTGCGGTTGATAGATGGGCCAGCATCCATGTAGAATGGAACCAAATCAAGGGCTCAGTGTGGGTTCCAGGCTGGAAGGTTAGGTATTCAGCGGTGGCAGTAGCTATGCTGAGGAAGCCCAAGACGCTGAGCTCCCACCCACAGCCCCCATCCTCGCCACCGCGGGCACTCCGTGCAAGCCCCGGGGCGGCTGACCCGTACTGGAAGCTTCGTCCTTTCCGTCTGGTTCTTCATCGCTCCCTGGGTTCTCGACGGGCATGGGCCCGAGACACAAAGATCATCAGGCTTTGCGCTCACTCTCGTACATCCACGCACACACCCTTCCGCCCAGACGATGTCTTCTCCACTCTTCTGGTCTTGTTCTTTCCAGGCCCACCGAGCAGCCGGCCAAGCCATTCATCGCTGCCCAGCCGTCCAAGAATATCCACTCTCCGGGGCCTTTCTCCGTCCACACCAAGCGAACAAACACGTGCTGTGCTCTCAACTCTACCCCCTGGGGACACGTTCCCTCGTTACCGCCCTTCGGGGGCGTCCCCGAGAGGAGCCTAGTGTGGCGACGGTCCGTTTTGAGCTCATGTTAATATATCAAGCTGGGGATAGATTACCTGTGAATCACTGACCTAAGAAACATACATGTCCGTCCCCCCTCCCCCCCACCCCCGGGGCCTGCTTTGGCCTGATCCCAAATGTGCCATTTCCGTTGTGTGGACATTTGCCACTCTTCCTGCCTGACCACGCAGCTCTGTGCCTCTGAGAGTCACTTGATGTCCTGAGGCCACGTGCTTGTTCTCCACGAAGGCCCAGCAGGACACCAGGAGCTGATTTTCAAATAGCGACTCGTACTCTGGTGGAAGGTATGTTGTAGCTACGTTTTGCAACCTCTCGAACTGGGGCTGGACCCTCTTGTCCCCCGCAGATGACGCTGGCATCAGCAAATCTGCTTGGCCACATGGCCCGAGTGGCAAGGATAGCACGTCCTACAGCCAGAGCCTGCTTCAGGGTCCTCCTCCGGGCTTGTCATCGTTTGCCTGGAAACCGGACGTCGTCCGAGCCACCTGATAAATGCGGGTTGCAGCAGTCTTTCCAAGAGCGATTTATGCGGTCGCCCCCAATCTCGAGAGGTTCGCCAAGTGCCAGACGTCTCTAACGGCAGAAGGCAGAAGATGTCACAAGTCGCCCTGTCGCGTAGACAGGATGTCCTGGCCTTTCCCAGACCACAGGAGCCCTGAAAATATCACCGGTGTGGCAGGGCCCTTATCACATACCCTCCTACCTAAGTATTTGTGTCTCGCGTGGGCGTGAAGGGTGCTTCCTGCTTCCTACTCACCAGATCCCGTCGGTACGATGCCATGAATAAACTGGACCCGCATGATGTTCTGCCGAATGTCAGAGCGATCCAGTTCCATGTGGACAGAGAATAGAAGAGTAAACTTAACTGTAATAAGACAGCAATGGTAGTGATTTGAGAGCTTTCTCCTCTTTTAATCAGGCATTTAGAGCTGCACAATCCCCTCTAAGTACTGCGTTCACTGCCTTCTATAAGTTTGGGTATATATTAATGTAAAATAATTTTTTAATGTTTATTTTTGAGAGAGAGAGAGAGAGACAGAGGCAAAGCATGAGCCGGGGAGGGGCAGAGAGAGAAGAAGACACAGGATCGGAAGCAGGCTCCAGGCTCCGAGCTGTCAGCACAGAGCCGACGCGGGGCTCGAACCCACAGGCCGTGAGATCATGACCTTGAGCTGAAGTCGGACGCTTAACGGACTGAGCCACCCAGGCACCCCGAAACTTTATACTTCTTAAACACTAACTCCCCGCTCTCTCCTCCTTCCCGCCCCTGAAGCCACCCTTCTACATTCTGGTCCTATGAATTGGACTCAGAACCTCATATAAACGGAACCACACAGCATTTGTCTTTCTGTGACTGGCTAATTTCACTCCACATCATGTTCTTACGGTTCATCCGTTTTGTGGCGTGTGTCAGAATTTTCTTCCCTCTTTAGACTGAATAATTCATTCTAGGTATATCACATTTCGCTTATCCGTTCATCCATCAATGGACACTTGGGTCGCTTCTACATTTAAGCTATCGTGAATAATGCTGCACTAAACACGGGGGTACAAATGTCTCTTTGAATCTCTGCTTTCAATTCTTTTGAGTAGACACCCAGAAGTGGAAGCCGGATCGTGTGTTAATTCTGTTTTTAATTTTTTGAGGAACTGCCATACCGTTTTCCACCACTGCCATCCCAGGCTACACTCCCGGCGGTGAATGAGGAGGTTCCGGTTCCTCTGCATCCTTGCCAGCCCGGGTTATGACCCGTTTTTTTGATAGCAACCATCCCAATGGGCGTAGGCTGGTCTCTCACTGTAGTTTTGATTTGCCTTTCCCTCATGATTACTGAGCAGCTTTTCAAGTACTGATTCGCCATGTGTGTATCTTCTTTGGAGAAGTCTCTGTTCGGGTCCTTTGTCCATTTCCGAGTTCAGTTATCATGTTTTAGGAGTTCTTTGTATATGCTGGATATTAATCCCTTGGTAGATGAACAACATGCAGATACTGTCTCCCATTCTGTGGGATGCCTTTTTACGCTCTCCATACATCACCCTCTCTGTCGTTTGGTGGACAAACGTTTTCCATTTTCATGAAGTCCTAGCCAGGAAGGTCATTGCCAGGTCCAGTGTCCTGAAACTTGTGCCCGGTGTTTTCTTGTAGCAGCTTTTATGATTTTAGGTCTCCCTGTAAGTCATGGATCCATTTTGAGGTACCCGCACGTGGCATTAGGTCCAACTTTATTCTTTTGTACGTGGATATCCAGCGTTCCCAGCACCATTCATTGGAAAAACGATCTTTCCCCCACTGAATGGTCTTGGAACACCCATCAAAAATCATTTGACCGTATGTGTGAGGGTTTGTGTCTGGACTCTCTGTTCTATTTTATTGGTCTGTATGTGTGTCTTTTTAAAAAAAAACAACAACAACACAAAAATCTTTTTTTCAAATCTTTCTTTATTCTTGAGAGAGAGACAGGGTGTGAGCAGGGGAGGGACAGAGAGAGAGGGAGACACAGAATCCGAAACAGGCTCCAGGCTCTGAGCTGTCAGCACCGAGCCCGACGCGGGGCTCAAACCCACGAACAGCGAGATCATGACCTGAACCGAAGTCGGACGCTCCACCGACTGAGCCCCCAGGCGCCCTGTATGTGTGTTTTTATGCCAGCACCACAGCGCTTGGGTTACTGTAGCTTCGCAGTTCAGTGTTGAAGTCAGGAAATGTGCATCCCCAGTTTTGTTCTTTTTCAAGATTGCGTTGGGAACTCAGGGTCCCTTGAGATGCCATCTGAATTTTAGGATGGGTTTTGCCCCACTCTACAAAGTGAAGTTGTTCCCTCCCATCACCGAAAACTCCAGGAGTGGACCATGAGACTCCAGGCACGGATAGATCCAGGGTCTCATTCCCTCCAGATCTCAGGTCCTTCCTTGGAATGTCCTCCCTCTATGGAGACACAATGGCTGCTGGCAGCCCCAGAGCCACATCTTATCTGCCCGGCAATCTCAGAAAGTCTCCGTCTCGACAGTCGCGCGCTGTTACCTGAAGAAGGTGGACCAGGTCTCAGGCAGGCCAAACGAAGGGGGTGGGGAGGGTCCCTACAACGGTCCCATTCTAGTGTCAATCCCTGCTCCTTCCCCATCCCGGACAGGGGCCAGGCTCCCTTTCCTGAGCATCCTGCTGGTTGGGCTCAGGATCTTTTGCCTTCCTCCCTCCAGATCCCTGTGCCCATGTGTTCCAAGGACTGCCAGCCTGGGCAAAGGAAGAAGCCCGTGGGTATTCATCCCTGCTGCTTCGAGTGTCTCGACTGCCTTCCAGGCACCTTCCTCAACCAAACTGCAGATGGGACTCACAGACCCACACCCCTGCCCTGCCCTGCTCTGCCCTGCCCCGCCCTGGGGTTCTCAGGGCCCTTCATCTTTGGCAGGGTCCCTGGAGTCTCATCCAGGGGACACAGGTGTCCAAAGGCCAGGGACCATGTCTGATTCCGCTTGTATCTCCCTAACCGCTGGTGTAAGAAAAATCTTCAATGCTGTGAGGGCGTGGGGGTGGGAGAAGGAACAGCCCTCAACCAGGCGAGGCTGTAACTGATCCCCTCTGCACACACATGTAGCTGAGGGCCCAGGGGGGTCAGGCCAGAGAATGTCCACTGGATGAATGAATGAATGAACGAACGAACAAACACACAAATGAATGAATGTCTCTGTCCATAGAAGAAATGTTTCTGGCAGACAGGGCTAGGATCTAATTTCTCTCTGTGGCCTCCCGAGTGCCTCGTGTAGTTCGGAGGATATAATGTTTGCTCGGTGAATGTTTATTGAGTGACATCCTTGATGAGAAGAATTGACATCTCCCCCTATAGATCATAAACTCCAGGAAGGGGGGGACAATGTCATCCCTCCAGTGTTTAGCACAGTTCACCGTTGGGGCCGAATTATTATTTTTTTTCATGACTTCACAGATTAGTAACTAAGCGGTTCTGTACATCTACCGATCAGAGTACTTACGACGTGCCCAGCAGAGCCCAGGGCACAGAGTAGGTGCTCAACAAAAGTTTGTTTGCAATTGGTCAGTAGCCGGAAGTCAGGGGGCTCGGTTTTATCCACGTCTGTGCTCTCCCATCTCAGATGCCTATCACAGTGGATGGCGCTCAAAAAGCAACTTGAATAAACGGTCGAATGTCCATCTCACCAGAGGGTACGGTCTTGGAAGGGAGGCATTATGGTTGCCAGGCTCTGAGTCAAGGGGACCTTGGACCACATCCTGCCTCTGTAACTGTCTGGTTTTGTAACTGCCTGGAGGAGCCTCAGATGCCACATCTGTGAAATGGGGTTGCAGTGAGGATCTGATGGGCCGGTGGATACGAGGGACGCAGTGAGAGGTGGCTACGACCACAGGCATCGCCCTTGGCTCGCCCCCTCCCTACCCCTACAGCCTGGCCGGGTGCAGGTGCAGAGGATGTGGGTGCCGGGAAGGTGGGTGTATCTGACGGGAACTGCTGTGGGCTCTTGCAGACGAGTTTGGCTGCCGGCTCTGCCCGAGTTGCGGGTGGTCCCGGAGGAACGATGCTTCCTGCTTCAAGCGGCGGCTGGCCTCCTTTGAATGGTGCGAGGCACCCGCCGTCGCTGTGGCCGTGCTGTCCATCCTGGGCTCCCTCCGCACACTGGCCATCCTGGTGATCTTCTGGAGGCACCGCCACGCGCCCATGGTTCGTTTGGCCGGGGGCCCCAGGTGCTTCCCGATGCCACTGCTGCTGGCATAGGTGACGGTCCCCATGTACGTCGGGCAGCCCACGTTTTTCATGTGCCTCGGCCGCCAGACCCTCTTCACCCTCTGCTTCACCGTCTGTATCTCCCGTGTCACCGTGCGCTCTTTCCAGATCGTCCGCGTCTTCAACATGGCCAGGCACCTCCCGCGTGCCTACGGCTACTGGGTCCGCTACCACGGGCGCTGTGTATTTGTGGCGTCCTTCACGGTGCTCAAGGTGGTCATCATGGCGGGCAACGTGCTGGCCACGACCGCCGAGCCTGCCGCCCGCCCCGACCCCGATGACCCCAAGATCGCGGTTCTCGCCTGCAACTACCACAACGTGCTGCTGTTCAACACCAGCCTGGACCCGCTTCTGTCCGTGGCGGGCTTCAGCTTCGCCTACGTGGGCAAGGAGCTGCCCACCACCCACAACGAGGCCAAGTTCTTCACCTTCCGCATGACCTTCTGCTTCACCTCTTCCATCTCCCTCCGTACCTTCATGTCTGTCTACGAGGGGGTCCTGGTCACCATCCTGCACCTCGTGGTCGCAGTGCTCAACCTTCTGGGCGCTTTGGCTCCTGGGCTACTTCAGCCCCAAGTGCTGCGTGGTCCTCTTCTACCCGGATCGCAACACGCCCGTCTACTTCAGCAGCATGATTCAGGGCTACACCACCGGGAAGGACTAGCACTGCCCCCTGGCTGCCCAGGGGGCCAGAGGGCTCCGCCCTGGGAGATGGAGACCGGGGGTGGGGCTGGGGGTGGTGGTGACTCGTTCAGCCCCTGCTGGGAGCAGGGACGCCACCCCGCCCTACTCTCTGATTTGGCCTCCCCCTCCAGGTTCTCTGCCCCCTGGCCGTTTTTACCCACCCGCTGGTGGATGCCTAAAAATACGCTTTCCCTGCAGCTGTTTGGCTTGCCAGGCACTGCCACCCATGCTAGGAAAAGGATCCGGGGTGACCTCCCTATTGGTCTCCAAGACAGAGATGGATCGAAGCAGCCCACAGTCGCCATCTGGTGGTCACAGCGGGTGTCCGCAGGTTCCGGCTCGGGGCAGCCATGCTGGAAGGCTGGGCTGGGGCTGGTGTTGGGGGACATCCTCCCGGCATCATTCACTCCCTGCCCACGTGTCTGCGCCTCACCTCCCAGACTCCCCCGCCGCCCAGCTTGGAACCCAGTTTGGGACCCAGCTTCTCTGAGTCATGGCTGCGCATAGGGGCTGCTTCATAAATGCTTATGAATAAACCTCCCTTGGGTGAAAGGAAGGCGTTTCCTTCTTGTTTCCAGAGGTTCCGCCCTCCCCCCCCCCCCCAAGAAAGAAGACTGGGATCGGAGACCTCAGCTTCCATTTCCGCGTTGACACTTCTGAGCTGTGTACTTTGGGCCAATTCTATTTACTGTTTTGGAGCCTACACGGCCCCTTCTCTAAAATAGGAACAATAAACCAAGGGCACCCTTGACACACTGTGTATTAGCCAATTTGACGATAAATTATATTTAAAAAGATTAAAAATAAATCAGATAAAATAGGAACAATACCTACTTCACTGGGACATAGGAGGATCGGAGAGAATGGGCGTGAAGTGCATACAGTAGGTGGTCAATAAATGCCAACCATTTTGCAAGTTCACATGTCCCTCGAACCATCAGGCTTCAAAAGGAGGCTGTGTCTCCTTTTTACACCCAAATGTCCATGGTATATGTTCGAGTCCGTGGTACCAGCCTCTTGCGGCAACTGGCTTTGCCCCCAGAAAATTCTGGGTGTCGTCTTGCGGTACTTGGGCCCCCCCATGTGCTCGGAGCCGCCCCGGCACCGCTGAACCTGGAAGACGCTGCCATGCTGAGTTCAGCTGTGCCTGTGCCCATCACCCTCGATGGCAGGAGGAGCCCTGACTTCGCCGTCCAGGGGTCAGAGCCGGCCTGTCACAGCTCACCAGGGAGCCCCAACTTCCCTGCCGACGCCTCCGAGCTGCAGCCTGGAGAGGCTGAGTGACGGGCTCAGGAATCAGTTACTGGGGTGACCTCGTGACTGTGTCAGGACTCCCCTGGGAGTGATTTCTAGGTTGGCCCAACACCGGCCCTGGCAGGAGCAACTTTCCGGAAGCTTCATGTGAGGCAGGGAAGGCAGGACTCCCTCTGGTCCTGAGTCTCTGTCCTTCATGCTTCAAGGTGGCGGGTGATGGGATCTCGCTTTGAATCACCTGGAGTTTGGGAAAACAGCCTCCGTATTTTGGGAGCTGCTTCTCCGTAACAGCAATGGCAGGGACGGTCCTCGTTTCCCTTTCCTGAGCATCTTTCCAGAGCCGGCCCACAGCAGGTGCTCCATGAATATCGACCGGACTGAGTCACGTTGCTCGTCCCCCCTTCTCCTCCACCACTGTTCCCTCAGGCCACTGCATCATGAATCCCATTCACGTCCCGTGGCCTTGCGTGCCGGACCCTGAGAGGCGTCTAGAAATACAGGACAGGGCCGCCTGGGTGGCTCGTCGGCTGAGAGTCCGACTGTTGATTTCAGCTCGGGTCATGATCCGAGGATCGTGGGTTGGATCCCCGCATTGGGCTGAGCGTGGGGCCTGCTGAAGATTCTCTTTCTCTCGGGGCGTCCGGGTGGCTCAGTCGGTTGAGCATCCGACTTCGGCTCAGGTCATGATCTCACAGTTCGTGAGTTCGAGCCCCGCGTCGGGCTCTGTGCCGACGGCTCGGAGCCCGGAGCCTGCTTCGGATTCTGTGTCTCCCTCTCTCTCTGCCCCTCCCCTGCTTGCACTCTGTCTCTTGAAAATGAATAAACACTAAGGAGATTACAAAAAACAAAAAACTTAAAAGATTCTCTTTCTCTCTCTCTGCCCCTCCCCCTGTTCTGTCTCTAAAATAAAATAAATAAATAAAAGAAATATAAGACAAACACCTGCGCTCACCATTGATGAGGAGGCAGCTAACACGAATTACCCTCCCCGAAGGCTTTACTGCATTATCCACTATCCTGTCCTTGTTTTATGGGTGGGGGGAGCTTCCCCAGCCCCTCACAGCCGGGCCCAGATGCCTCGCCCGGGGAGCTGGTACGGGGAACCCGGTCATGGCGGGAGGGGCACAGTCTCTCCACTTGGGAAGGACTCTGGGGCGGTGGGCGGGGGGAGGCTGGTGTTTGGAAAGAGCAACCAAGGGCGGAGAAGTGCTTGGGGCGGGGGCAGGAAGTCTGAGTGTGAAGACAGAAGGGGGGGGGCGGCAGGAGCTAAGGTGGGCGCAAGGAGACCCGGGGGGCGGCCCGAGTAGGAGCGCGTGGCTGGGGTGGCCGGTGTGAGAAGCGGGCTTGGAAAGAGAGCCGGAGCTAGACGGGGCGGACCCTGACCTTGCCCACCTGGTACCCACTTCCGGCACCCGTGCGCACGCTGGCTCGCTCCCTCCGGGGTCCCCTGAGGGGCTCCTGGCCACCCCTTGCTTCTGGTCCTATTCCTACCGTCCTGAGCGCTGGCCTGGCCCCGACAGCTGGAGACTGCCCGGGAAGCCCCCAGGGGAGAACGATTGCACCCCTTCCCTGTCCCCTGCTCTTGCCTCCCAGGGGAGACCCCGCCCAGTCCCCAGCTTCCAGGGAGCAGCTCTGTGCCCCGTCTGTTCCTCGAGGTGCCCATGTCCCATCCCCCTCACCCTCGGGACCAGATTGCCAAGCTCAGGGAGTTTTAAGCTCTTAATTCTCTTTCCTTGCATGCTTCTGACGCCTTGGTTTACAACTTTTTTTTTTTTTTTTTAAGAGATAATGACCTCCTTTTCCTGCTTCTGCCTCATGGACCCCCATTAGAGAGGGAATCCTGGAACCCCACTGCCCTCGGAGGCATCCGCTCCACACCTCCCCCTACAGCTGCCCTGAGCTGAGATGTTGGTCCTCTCTTGTTCCCCTCCAGTGACGGGAGGCCCATGGAAGACAACGCCAGCTGTTAGAAATTTTTCTTAGATTGACTCAAACCCGACCCTTGGGGATTTTCGTTTATGGACATCCGTTTCATCTTTGGGGACGGCACATTAAATCTCATTTTTCTTGCTCACGATGGTCTTTTATACCCAATGACAAAAAGAATAGTGGCCTCTAGGGGTGCCTGAGTGGCTCAGCTGGCTGAGCGTCTGGCTTCAGCTCAGATCATGATCTCACCGTCTGTGAGTTCGAGCCCCGCGTCGGGCTCTGTGCTGACAGCTCAGAGCCTGGAGCCTGCTTTGGATTCTGGGTCTCCCTCTCTTTCTGCCCTTCCCCCACTTGTGCCATGTCTCTGTCTCTCAAAAATAAATAACACTAAAAAAATTTAAAAAAGGGGGGGGGTGGCTCCTGGGTGGCTCAGTCGGTTGAGCGTCTGACTTCAGCTCAGGTCATGATCTCGTGGTTTGTGAGTTCGAGCCCCACGTCGGGCTCTATGTTGACATCTCGGAGCCTGGAGCCTGCTTCCGATTCTGTGTCTCCTTCTCTCTCTGCCCCTCCCTGCTCCTGCTCTGTCTCTCTATGTCTCAAAAATAAAGATAACCATTAAAAAAAATTTTTTTTATTAAAAAAAATAAATGAATAGTGGCCTCTTGAGGAGGGTGCCACACGTGGGATCTCTAATCCCCACAATGACTGCCCCATGGGTACCAGTGACCCCCCTGGCATCCCTTTCTCTCCCACCCTACCTGGAAGCCCCCATGCTCCTAGGAGAGATCTCTGCTGTTCTAGGGGAGCTGACTCTGTCCTGGCTCCAGGGAATGGAGTCAGGTGACCTTGGCCGAAGGTTGGTCCAGGGCAGAGGGACTCCCGGGATTTTTCCTGGGACAAAGGTTCTTCCTGTAGAAACTGGCAAGGCTGAGACACAGCAGCTCGGGGCAACGCTTGTGGGACCACAGGGCAAGTGAGCCTTAGAGGAAAGCTGGACTTTGCAGAAGGCCAAGTGCAAAGATGGAAAACCTGGGTCCTTGGAACCGTTTGAGCCCATGGATCTTACTTGGAGGCGGCCCTTCCTCCGAAACCTCCCGCGAGTTGAATTGGGTTTTCTCTCACTTGCAGCCCAACACATCTGTGTCTTACCCAAGAGGAAACCGAAGCTCAGAGAGGCTGATTAACTTGCTCGGGGTCAACCAGCTTACAGGTCGGGGAGCTGGGACTTGGAGAATTGGGGGTGGGGTCCGGCTATTGTGATCTCAGATCATCCCTTTTTTGTCTCGAGGTTTGTCCATTGCTCTGGGGACCGGATTTTGAATCCCAGCCTCGTCCTCTCCTTTGGACACACTCTCTCTGACCTCTTAGGGCACCTCTCAAGCTTCCCCCTCTTGGAACCCTGACACCCTTCCCATACCAGTCCAGCTGAGCGATGCCCCCTTGACCCAGTCTCGGTCGCAGGCCTCCGCAGCTCGGATCCCTTCTGTGGCTCCCCAAGGCCTGGCCTCCTTCGTGGAAGAGGCAGGTGCTTTGTGCTTCAGAATCTGGCTCCTGCTCGCCTCTCCAGCCTCACCCCCCAGCGGCTCCCGTGGGATCCCGGCGATTCCCCAAACACAGGCCTGGCTTCGCATCTGTGCTCAAGCTGTCCCTTCTCTCTTGTCCCTGCTGGACTTGCATTCATCCCTTGAGGCCCAGTTGAGACACTTCAGTCCCTGGGGAAGGCTTCCCTGCCTTGGGGCAGAGGAAGTCCTTTGCACGTCCAGAGCTGCTTGAGTTTAACCCTCCCTGGTCCCGGCCTGTGACAGGCTGCTGCCTTTCCGGTCTGTGAGCCCTTGAGTCAGAGGCAGGCCAGTCTCTGTGTGGCCTTCCTGTCGCCTGTGGAGCCACCTCCAATGCATTGGCTGCTCGAGGCGCTGGGCATTTGTTGCCTGGGCAGTGAAACGCAGGTGGGGGGGGGGGGGCTTTTGCAGGGGCTGGCCCCCACCTGCTGGGACCTGGTGGGACCTGGGTGTGGTCTGGGGCCCTGGGGCCAGGCCGGGCTGAGTGGGCTACCTTCCATGGTGGCTGGGCTGCAGGGGTGTGGAGAGGGTGACAGAGGGAAGGCAGAAAGCTGGACCTTGGCCTCACAGGCAAGGACAGGTTGGCAGTAGGATCATTGACGACGTCCCCGATCTTGTCACCCCTGACTCCTCTCTCCCACCCTGCATCCGATCTGTCAGCAACACTGAATAGATCCCAAACCTGGGGTGAACCTGGGTTCCAGCGACAGCCTCCCAGCTGCTCTCCCTGCTTCTGCCCTGCCCACTGCAGTAGGTCACTTCCTATCCCTCCTCTGCTCAGTCCCGGGGCTCCCTCTCTCTCTCCAATGAAGAGCCGTGGTCCTTATGCCGGCGTGAGACCCCCCCAGGGCTCCCCACCACCCCTCCTACCTTGCTGTGGACGCCCCACCCTCTACGCCTCCTGCAGCCACACTGGGCTTCCTCTCCATCCCCAAACGTGCCACGTGTGTGCCCCAGGGCCTTTGCACTGGCTGTTCCCTCTTCTTGAAATGCTCTTCCTCAGCTTGTCACCTGGCTGGTTCCTTCGTTTCCTCGTTTATTTTTCCTTCCTGCTTAGCTTTTCGCCTTCACACGTACCACTGACACACCCCATACATTTTACCTCTTTGGCTTGAGTGTTGCTTTTATCCCACAATAAACCGTCAGCCCCGTGAGGGCAGGGAGCTTTGTCTGCTTTGTTCACTGATGCATCAGCCCAAGCACCTAGAAAAGTGCCTGGCACAGAGCAGGCTCTCAACAAATACCGGCTGAGTGGCTGAGTCAATGGATGAGGCAGGATTACAAACGGATCATGTGGCTAGAAGCCGGGAGAACCAGGCGCAGGTCTCTAGGGGTGGAAGGTCACGGTCAGGGTGAGCCGTTCAGGTCCCTGAGCAAGGGAAGGGCGTGGGAAGTTGGCATTCATTCACTAACAATAGTGAGCCCTATGAGGGTCAGGCGCCCCCAGCACCGGGGATCGGGGATGGCCCGAGAGGACGGTCCCTGCGTCCAGGCAGCTCATGTTCTGGTGTAGGACTCAGGACCCCCAAAGGGGGAGATGAAGGGAGAGAAAGGGAGGGGGGGGAGGGGGAAGAGGTATAGAGGGAGAGAGAGAAGGAGAGACAAGGACAGAGGAGGGAAAGAGAGGCGTCCCGCTGCTTGACTCTGGGGATGTTCGCTTACGCCCCTCCCCGCCCCAGGCTGCAGTTCTGTGTCCTCCATAGAATGGGGCGAAGGTCACAGCGCCCACCCCCCAGGGACGTACGTGTGCCGTCCCGCACGAACACTTACAGGATGCCTAGGACAGAGCAACTGCCAAGGCTTAGCTACGATCTTTATCAGGAACCTGGCCTTTGTCCTAAGAGAGACACTCGGAGAGCTTTCGGAAGGGAGACAGGTGCGCGGGTCTGAGGGAGGAGGCGGGAGGCCCTTGGGGTGTCAGCCAGCAGGTGAGTGAGGATGATGTCCCGGACCGGTGGTGCCGTGGAGTTGGGGCATCAACGCTCCTTGGGGACAGGCTGGCCCTGGAGTGAGGGGAGGGATCCTGGTTTGGGTGGGACTGGTCGGAGAAGCTGTCTGTGGGTGGGTTTGGGGCCACCTAGGAGTCGGAGGGGACCCCAGAGGGACCGTTTCATTCACAGCACCCCTGCCTCTGTGCAGCCTGGGCCCAGCCCAGTGGCGGGTGTCGAGCTGCTGCATAAAGGGCTCCCGGGGCCGGCCCGGGAGCCCTAGATGGAGGGAATCGGCAGCAGCTTGCAGACGCCCTGGGACTCTGGGGCCACGTGGGTGGGTTCTCACCCCGGCTCACTGCCTATCCAGCTTCGACAGCCTCCTCCAGCTCTCGGGGAAGGGGAGACGAGGCCGACTCCCCCGGGCCAAGCCTCCCATCCGGGACCCCCCCGGGGGGAGGCCCTCGGACCCGCTGCCGCCGCAGGGGTGTCCAGGGTGGGCCAGGGGAGACGCGCAGGGCACCGCCTTCCCCTTCTGTCGGGACGAGGGAAGTGTGCGGTCTCCGAACGATAACGTATCGGCCCATCTGCTTCCAGTTAGCAGCTCTGGGTGAGCCTAATTGGCAGATCAAACCACTCGATGTTCCACGTTAGATAAGTAGTCAGAAGAACCCCAGCGGAGTCTGACACTTTCTGGACGGAGCCCAAGCCCTGCGTCCGACCACCGCGGGGCCTGGGGTGCTAATGCGAACCAGACCCGCTTGCACGGAAGCGGGAAGACATTAACAAGTGTCAAAGAGCTTTGAGGCGCCCGGGCGGATGCGGCTCAGCCTGTGCCCCCCGCACCGAGGAGGGGCCCGGCGCTCCCCACGCGAGCTCGGACGTTGAGGAGGGAGCTCTGTGGCGGGCGGGTGGCTTCCCGACAGTGGCTGTGGCGGGGGCAGCCAGGAGTCACAGGGATGCTCAGAGTGGGAGGGACCTCGGGCTCACCTCCCACGGGACCTGCTGGGGGGGTCACGTGGCACAAAGGACTGGGTGCTTGCCATGGGATGCCGGGTCTCCCACCTCCCCTGGCCCATGGCTTTCTGGTGGATGAAGGTGTTTTGCGAAGGGAAAGGGTGACCGGGACAGTGCCGGTGGGGGCCATTTATGAGTGTTTCCCATGAGCAGGTGCTGCGGTCAGCCTCTCCCACACGTCCTCCCGTCTAGTCCCCACAGCCACCTGCTGGCGGGTTGTTGTTATCCCCACTTGACAGGTGAGAGAGCTGAGGCTCAGGGGAGTCCCGGGGCCCCGTTCGGGCATGGATCCAGCTAGGATTGTAAGTGAAAACGGCAGCGACCCTTCCAGTCACTAGGGCGGGGATGCCAATGGAGTAGGCTTCATGGAGATGCTGTGGCAACAGGCGACATAATAAGGTCCCCACAACAACGGTCACCGTCAAGGAGACAGTGGACGACAGGGTGGGGCCGTGTGGAGGCGGGCAAACCTTGTTGCTCCTGTCATACGTGCACTGTTTTCTCTCGTCCTGATGGCAACCTTGTAACACGCTGGTCACACTGCGGTCAGGACGGTGACGGAGGTGGTGGCTGCTCAAACAGGGTAAAGGACGGTAGCTGTAACAAAGGGGCCTCCAAATGCTTAAACACAACAGAACTGAAGTCTCTCGCAGGTAACAACCTGGAGGGGTGCGGTTGAGAAACGGCGGGCAACTCTGCTACCCTCCGTATGGAGCAACCAACTCTGGACCCAAAGTGGCTGCTCTGGCTCCCATCTTCACAGCTGCATCCCAGCTGGTGGCAGGAGAGTCGGAAGGGCAGGACACCAGGCACAGCCCGCAAGTGGCACGCGTAACTTCCTCTCACGTGCCATTGGCCAGAATTTAATCCCCCTGCCACGCCGGGCTGCGAGGGAAGGTGGGAACATAGTATGTAGGGGGCATCTGTGGTGGACGTGGTAACGCACCCCCCGGCTCCCCCTTTAGGACTGAAGGACTTCTTTCTGCAGCCGCTGGGAGGGCTGCTGGCTCGTTCTCAGACGCTTCCAGAATGGCTTGCCCCCCCGGGATTGGATGCTGCAGGGATTCCAAGGAACATCAAGGCCGAGTTTCTCGGGCGCAATGCAGGACAGCTTGGGGGAGGGCCTCGTGGGGTCGGCCGAGACCTTTGTCGTGCCCGCTTCGCAGCCCAGCCTCTCCCTGGGCCCACCCCAACTTCTTCCCCTTCTTGAAGACAGGTGTCCCCAGCAAACCTGCCCACTGCTGTGTCCATGTCAGCCTCTGCTCCCTGGGAACCCAACCTTCGTGGGCACCCATCACGTGCACGAGGGAGCGTGCCCTTAAGGGAAGAAGGGAGAAGGGGGTACGGAGGGCCGGCAGCGGCCTGCCCCAGGAGGGGCTGTCCGGGAGGCTGTCACTAGTCGTGGCGAAGCACGGTGGCGAGAGGAGCAGGAGGCCACGGTGGAGCAAGGTGGGCATCCGCTCCCCTGGGGTAGGCTTCCCTACCCGTCGAATCCCAGCCGGGGAGCCGCTCCCCCCCCCCCCCCCCCCGAGCCCTCGCCTCGTGAGCAGGCTCCCGTGGGGCTGTTCCTCTCTCTCCCCCCCTAAACCGCCGTCACCTGCTTTCTGGCTGCTCAGACTCCCGGTCCCGCCTCCTTGTGGTCAGCCTGACGCCCGCCCTGGAGGGGCCCCGTCTGCCGCTTCTGCTCGCCGGTTCCAGGCCTAGGCCCCTCCAGTCCTCCCAGATCCGCGTCCCCGCCCGCCAGTCGAGCCGTGTGGCCCGCCCTGGGGGCTGACACCCAGCCCTCTCGCTCTCTACAGCTACATGTCCGGGTTCAGCGTCAGCTGCGGGGGGCTCCCCGGTGCAACACAGCCTAGGTCCTCTCGACAACGATGGTGGGAAGGGCGGCGAAGGGCCTGTTAATCCCCATCCTTTTCTTTCCGGCTGAAAGCCTCCACTGAGCCTCCGCTTTGGGGGCCAAGGGCCAAGATCACCTGTTTTGTCTTTTCGTACGCTAGCAGGGTGTAGACTTCACTCTTACGCAGATCTGGGTGGTTAAGAAGCACACCAAGGATGGGATAGTGTGGGGATGAATCTGGTGGACGAAGCTGTGCTCCTTCCCAGCCCCCACCGCGGCCCCCTTCTTTGGAAAAGGGTGGGCAGGCCTGACCAAGCCCCTGACCTCTGTCACCACAGTCCTGCGGGGCAGACCTCGGGCTTGCAGCATGAGAGAGCGAGCGAGCGAGCGAGCACGGGACACGGAGCCGGGAGACCGTGTCCCGGGAGACTGGTTCCGACTCCCCACATGGCAAATCCCTTTGCGGTTCCGTGCTGCAGTGTCCCCACCTGCATAATGAGGGGACCGGACAAGAGCTGGGGCTTAAGCGGCTTCTCGCAGGGGCACGAGACTGTCTCCGGGGCAGCAGTGGGGCGGGAAGTCCACACTGCGGTCCCCTGCTGGCCCTGCCTGGGCTCGTCGTCAGCTTGCCCGGCTGGGCGTCTGCCCCGTGTGCGGCTCGACGACCTGAGGACCACGCAGGAGAACGTGAGTGGGGTGGTGTGACTGGCCCCCAGACAGCTGAGGGCGGGTTCGCTCATGGCTTCACCTATGATCGCGCACGTGACTACCTTCAGAACAGGTCACAAATGCGACCTCTTCCAGCCCGGCCCCCCCCTCCTCAGGTCACACCTAGATTTCTGGGCAGCCCCTCACCAGTCTCCCGGCTTCGGACTGTGCCCTCTCTGTAGTCTGTTAACCACACAATGTCCAAAGTGCCCTTTGAAGCCTCTGTTAGATCTTGTCACTTTCCCTGCTCAAAATGGCTCCCCATCCATCAGAGTGGAAGCCAGAGTCGTGAGAGGGGCCCACAAGACTGCCTGATCCCCCTCTGACCTCCTGTTCTCCCCTCTGCTTTCTCTGCTCCAGCCACACTGGCCCCCTTGCTGTTTCTCGAGCACACTCACCACACATGCTCCACCCCCCCCCCCCCGCCCACCTCAGGGCCTTTGCACATGCTATTTTCTCAACCTGCAAGGCTCATCCGGTCCTGGAGGACCTGGCGGGACCTCCTTCAGGTCCCTGCTCAAACATTCCCTCCTCAACTGCACCTTCCTCAGCCTCCTCCTGTTTACGGTCACACCCTGCACCCCTTACACACCCCCTATCCCGCCTCCCTGCTCTGCTTTTCTCCACCGCCCCCATCACAACACGGCAGGGCATGTTTTTTGCCCTTTCAGCTTGTCTGTCTGTCTCCCAGTTGAAGGGAGCCTTGTCTGTTTAATTCTCTGCTGTATCCTCAGCACTTAGGACTGTGCTGGGCACACAGCAGGTGCTTAATAAACACTTGCCAATGAACTTCTGTGTTTGTGTACCCCTGTGGCAGTGGGGCACCAACGCTGCTGAATGGATTCAAAGATGCCAACCGTGCCCTGGCCTGTGTCTGGCAGAGGGGGCTGGGGAGAGGGGCTTGGGCTTAGGGCCAGGGTCCCAACGGCGAGTCCTGGTACAGCCACTTGGCTCGCGGTCCTCATCTGCAAGTGGGGTAAGAAGAATCCGCCTGCGGGTAGATGGCCCCACACTCCCTAATAACCAGCAGCTACTGTGATCTGACCACTGCTGTTGGGAATCCCTTAACCCCTAGTAGGTATTTATCCACCGGGTACAGGTGTGCTGTTTCTTTTTTTTTTAATTTTTTTTTCAACATTTATTTATTTTTGGGACAGAGAGAGACAGAGCATGAACAGGGGAGGGGCAGAGAGAGAGGGAGACACAGAATCGGAAACAGGCTCCAGGCTCTGAGCCATCAGCCCAGAGCCCGACGCGGGGCTCGAACTCCCCGACCGCGAGATCGTGACCTGGCCGAAGTCGGACGCTTAACCGACTGCGCCACCCAGGCGCCCCCAGGTGTGCTGTTTCAAAGGGACACGTGCACCCCCATGTTTATAGCAGCACTATCGACAATAGCCTAAGTATCGAAAGAGCCCGAATGTCCATCGAGGGACGAATGGTTAAAGATGTGGTATATGTGTATTCACACACACACACACACACACACACACACACACACACACACACAATGGAGTATTACTCGGCAATCAAAAAGAATGAAATCTTGCCATTGGCAGCTACGTGGATGGAACTGGAGGGTATTATGCTAAGCGAAATTAGTCACTAAGAGAAAGACAAAAATCATACGGCTTCACTCATATGAGGACTTTAAGAGACAAAACAGATGAACATAAGGGAAGGGAAACAAAAAGAATATACAAACAGGGAAGGGGACAAAGCATAAGAGACTCATAAATATGAAGAACAAACAGAGGGTTCCTGGAGGGGGTGTGGGAGGGGGGATGGGCTGAGTGGGGAAGGGGCACAAAGGAATCTACTCCTGAAATTGTTGCACTATATGCTAACTCATTTGGATGTAAATTTTAAAAAATAAAATTTTAAAAAATCATAAAAAAAAGAATCCCTTAACCCCTGAGAGTCTATGATCTTTTTGACTTCATAGGATGTTGCCAGGGACAGGGATATGGGTTGGCCTGGAGCTGGGCTTGGGAACCTGTTTGAAGCCACCTTGTCCCTGGGTTTCCTGCACCATCAGATTCGTCACAGCCCTCTGGTCCAGGAGGGAGGCCCGCCAGGATGTGAAAAGAGACCCCCACCCACCCCGGAAAGGGTAATTCTGAACCTGAGGGAAGGAGGGGGCCGGCCATGTGGAAGGCAAGAGCTCGGGGCTGGGAGTCAGAGGACCTGCACCGATTGCTAGCCAGCCATCCGCTTCTGCGACCTCGGGGACCACTCCTCGCCCTGGGTCTCAGGCTCCCCACCTGGAGAAGGGAGGAGGATGTTCCCGCCTGCGTTGGGCCGGAGTCCCGCGACATGGGACTTTGGCCTGGCCTTCCTCGCATCCCTCGTCCCTTTGCGGTTCCCCGCCTGGGCCCCCCACCTTTCACAGGGTAAGTGTGTGTGCACCCGTGTGGGTGAGGCCGCCGTGGGCCTCCTGTCGCTCCCCCCCCCCACCGCCCCCTGCCCCCCGCCTGTCAGTGCCACCACACGGCTCGCCCAGAGGTGTCTTTGGAGCCCAGTCTCAGATGTGAAACAAAAAGAGGAATTTGAGAAAGCACTCCATGTGTGAAATTTCCCTTCTTCCTGGGACAACCAGTCCTCTTGTCACCCCCTGACTTGGGGCCTCAGTTTCCCCATTCGTAAAAGGAGAGTGGGGCCCAACTTGGGTACGAGCCTTCCTGAGAGGTTCCGATGATGAGCCTTGTTCTAGACCTTGGTGCTGGGGCGCCCCCTCAAACCCAGCTTGTTTTTAGGATCCTGACCACCACCACCCCCCACCCCCCCCCCCCCCGCCCCCAGGCCCAGGTCCTCCGGGAGGACCAGTGGAGGGCCAGGCAGAGGCCCTCTGGAGGATAGTTCCAGAAGCCGACAGCAGATGGTGCTGTTGACCCCAGTCCTGGGCAAGGGGTGGGCCCGGAGCCACGGCCGCTGGCCGCTGGTCTCTGGGGCTGCTGGCGGTCTGGTAGTCTGGCTTGGCAGCACTTGGGGTCCCCTGTCTTCAGAGCCACACCTTCTGGGGCCCATCACTTGCCCTGGGGGAAGGCCCCGGGGGGGGAGACCCAGCCGAGGGGGGCGCGTGGCTGTGTAGACACGTGCCCATGGAGACGCACAGAGAACACTCAGGCTGTTCACCCTCACCTGTGAGGTGCAAGGGCCCAGCCCGGCTGTGTTCACGGATCACACGTGCGTTTGCACGTAACCGACGTGGCACGAGGGTGTGCCAGGCTGGGGGGGGGGGGGGCGTGAGGCAGAGAAGGCCTAAACGGAGGGCGGTGGCTGTGGGGTCCTGTGGATAAACGTGTGTGTGTAGACATTCGCATCTGGGGTCCGTGTACGTGCATGTGGACACGTGAGAGGGCGTCTCGTGTGTGTGTGTGTGTGTGTGTGTGTGCCCCAGCACTGTGTCCCTCTGGGCACAGCTATTCACTGTGTGTGCGAGGACGTGTGTGTCCACGGCTGCCCACGCACACATCTGGGCGCACGTGTGCTCTTGTGGGCGTCACGGCCTCCAGGCTGGGCGGACGGACGGGTGGCAGAAGGAAGGACATGGGGTTTGCGGAACGGAGGGCGTGTGGACAGACAGTCTGGAAGGATCGATCAGCCTCTGTGTTGGGAGAGTGGGGGCGGAGGCGGGCGGACGCGGGGCCCCGAGATGCCGGCCCGGATCCAGGAGGACGAGACGGTTCTGTAGGGCTGGGAACAGGCCCGTGGGGCAGTGGAAAAATCCCAGCTCTGGCAAGACCACCACAGAGCCCCTGCCCTCAGCCGTGGGACAGCCTCTGGGAGCCTCAGTTGCCCTGTGTGCTGAGAGCCCTGACCTTATGCAGGAAACTTGGCTGGGCGCTGCCCATCCCCACGCGTCGACAAATGTTTATTGAGCACCTACTATGTGCCTGGCATGGTTCTAGATGCTGGAGGCACAGCAGGCAGCGCGAGCTCCCTGCATTGTACACGAGAGGGACACTAAAGAGGACAGAGAAAGCACGAATGAGACCCGTCAGACTGGGGTAAGGGCTGGGAGGAATGTGCCAGTGGCTGGGTGGCTGGGTCGGGGAGGGTGTCTCCGGGGGCAGCGAGCCCCAGGGGAGGAAGGGGGGTGGGGCAGGGGAAGCAGCAGGTGCCTGAAGAGGGCTGAGGGGTAAGGGTAGCAGTGGACAGGGCAGGGCCTCCCAGGCCACACCAAGCTCTGGGGATTTTATTCCCAGGTCACCGGGGAAGCCACAGGAAGGTCTAAGCAGGCAAAGTTCGGACACCCGGACACAAGAAAAAACTTCCAAAGTCAGGGGCTCGGCGAAAACCCACCAGGGCCTGGGAAGCTGCACATAGCACTTCCGGTCCCGGGCAAGCTTTCCGCCTGGTCTCTTCCTTCCCCTCCGTGCCCTGCGTCCTGGGACTTCCGGCTCTTTCCCGGAGCCAGAAGTTTTCCTACGCCTGGCGTGTTTCCTTGGCCGCTGTGGATCCTGGGGGTGAGGGCTCCTGGTGTAGGCCCTCTATCCCCGCATGGAGTTCAACTCCCAGCTCGTCTCTTATCGGCAGGGTGACTTTGGCCAAGTTACTTCTCTGAGAGCCTCAGTTTCCCTGCCTGTAGAGTGGGGACGGGGGATGCCTCTCAGAGCCCCAGATGGCGTGAGCCCGCAGAGGGCTCCCGTGGGTGCCAGGCCCGTGGCCAGGGCTCGTAAGCATTCGCGTTGCTCTGGTGGTGGTTTCTCAGTTCGTTACCTGGATGGCCTGTGTGCGACTGCTGTTTCTCCCACTGCAGGTGACCCCCGCTTGGGGGAGGTGTAGCCAGAAATTCACACGGGATGTGGGGAAGTTCATGGCACAGAGCAGGTGCTCAGAAGGTGTGGTTTTGGGCTGCTGTCTTTGGGAGGCGGGCACCATGAGAGCTCTGCAGGGAGGTGGCTTTGGTGGGGGCCAGGGGTGTGGCCAGGGGTGCTGGGGTGAGGGAGGGGCCCGCAGGCCCCCCTCTGCCTCCCTCGGGCTCTCCCTCCACCTGCCCTCCCCTGCGGCCTCCTTCTCCACCCTCCAGTGCGCCCCAGGGAGTAGGCGGTTGGCAGTTTCTCCGAGTCTCTTCCCTTCTCCCGATTTGCATGTTTAAAACGTATCTGCAGGCACATCTTGCGTCTCTGGCCCGGCCTCCCTCTCTCCCTGCCCGAGTCTCTGGGAGCTGAGCTATCTGCGTGCACAAGAGCCCAGGAAAGCACGTCCGCCCGGCCCTTTCACGCCAGCGCCATCTGGGATGCCCCGTTCCTGTTGGGGGGTGCCGGGGTTTCTTTTCATTTCCCCGTCTCTGCCTGCACCCGTGGGGCTGTGCCCTCCCTCGCCGGCTGCTGGGCGATGCTTTCAGATCACAGGCCTGACATTTCGGTGTTTGTGTCTCTGTGCCAGGCAGGCACCAGCCTGAGCAATTGATTCTCCCTGCATAATCGCTAAGCACCATCCATAACATTTCCTCAGCCCTGTCGGCCCTTCCGGCTGCTTCCTCTGGGCCTCACGCTGGGTTGCCTGGCCCCTCTCTTCTTGGACCGGGCGCTCTTTCCAAATGTCAGAAAGAAGCACCCCCTGTCTGCACCACCATCCACCCTCCACTCTCCACGAGGTTGGTAGGGCATCCTCAATTTCTGGGCGCTCCCAGCTTGCCCTCCGTCCTCTTGTAGCATGACCTTATGTTCCCTTCAGATCGTCTAAGACGAGGTACCTTTCCCACCTCAGGGCCTTTGCACATCCTGTGTCTGCCACCAAGCACTCCTGCCCGGTAGTCCCAACATACTCTCCTTTTTGCCTAAGCTCACTCCCACTTGACATTCATGTCTCAGCCTAACCGTGACTTCCTCCACGCAGTTCCCTTGGATTTCCCAGACTGAATTAGGTTATTCCATTCCACTGGATTTTACAACCCGCCCCCTCTTTGGTGCTCTGTCCCTTCCAGAATGATTTACTTGAGGGGGCCCTGTTCCTCTTTTGTTTGCTTCTGTGTCCCTTTGGCTCATACAGTGGCGCTCCATAAATGCAGATTGAATTGCATGAATGCTTACCGAATGCAGTCATTCAAACAAAGGCCCGACCTTTTTGGCCAGGAAAATTTCCTTCCGGGGCACCCTGTGTATAGAGGTGGCTACCCTGGGGCGGGAGGGGTGGCTCTGGTGGCAGCCGCTCCCCCAGGCCAGGGCCCAGGCTTGCTCCTCTGACTTGGGCTGACATCTCTGAGCAGGCTCTGAAGAACGATGATGCAGCTGGGGGCGGTGGCGGAGGTGAGGACCGGGAGGTTAGTGGCCAGAGGGCTCGGCAGGGATGGCTGTGGGGCTGATGATGGCAGCTGCTAACCCTGGAGGTTGGCGGCCTATGTGATGGTGAAAATGATGGCGGTTTTGCTGTGGTTTTGGGTGAGCGAGTAAAGCATTTCAGGAGATGAACGGGAGTCAGACAAGCCCGGGCTCCTCTCCTGTCTCCATCACTTTAAGGATTCAAGAAACCCTTCAGGGAAGCAACCTCAGTGTCCATCGGCAGACGAGTGGGTAAGGACGAGGTGCTGGCTATACATATACATGCACGACGGGGTATGACGCGGCCTTAAAAAAGGATGAGATCGTGCTATTTGTGACGGCATGGACGGTCCTCGCGGGCAGGGTGCTAGGTGAGATCAGTCAGAGAAAGACAAACACCATACGAGTTCACTCATACGTGGACTCTAGAAAACAAAACAAATGAATCAACAGAAAGCGGGGGGGGGGAGGGGGGAGAAAGAAACCCTTCGGTGTCTCAGTTTCCTTATCTGTAAAATGGGTACAGCAGGTAAGAGGACTCGCCCCACAGAGGCCGGGGCAGGTCGCAGATTAGGAGCAGATTAGGGTTATAATTTACTGACGCAAGTCTGTCGGCTAAACAACCAGCACGGCTTTGGGGCTGCACGTTTTCGTGAAAAAATAAATATACCTTTCCATCTTTAGGAATCATGGGTAGAATAGCAAGTTCACGCACACATGCACGCACGCGAAGTGGCAGGTGACCGGATGTCGGTAGGTGTTCTGCTTCAGAGGAGATGCAGGGGCTAGAGGATCAGGGCGGACAGCCCGGCGGAGGTGGCTCCGGGGCTGGACATCCCAGGAAAGGTGTGAACACACATGCGGCGGGTGCTCGAAGGCCCAGGGGAGGCAGGGAGGAGCCTTGGAGAGGGAGGAAGAGAGACAGGCTCAGAGAGACGAGAGCCGTGGCCAGGTGTGAAGGGTGATGGTCCCTTGTGTCCCCATGAGGTATCTGGTGCCACATGAGGAACCCCGGTCTCCGATCCGGAGCCTTGGCTCTGGTCCCAGCCCTGCCACACTGCCCGGCCGTCCGCGTGACCCCGGACGGGTGTTTTCCCTCGAAGTAGGCCCTGGATTCCCCAGGGCTCCTCGTACTGAACTGACTACGAGGGTAGAGAGCGAGTGAGGTCTAGAGAATTAGGGACGAACAGAACTAACCCTTTGGTGGACTTTGGAGCCAGAAAGGCCTGGGTTTGAATCCCAGCTTTGAATTCCTTGTACTAGCTGTGTGACCTCCGGCCGTCCACTCGACCTCTCTGCGCTTTGGCTTCCTTGTCTATACAATGGAGAAAATGGTAGGACCTCCCTCCCTCCCCCGGGGCTTCTAGTGAGGATTAAGTAAGTCCGTACAGAGCCCCTAGGACAGTGGTGTTCGTGTCCAGTGTTCTGTGTCCTGCCCATCCTACATACGGACTTGCCTCTCCAATGTCCTCCTGGAGGTAGGGATTGTCCCCATTTTTCAGATGAGGAAGCTGAGGCTCAGAGAAGCCTCGGGAGTCGTGCCAGCCTGGGCTGGCCCCCTGTCCACTAAGCTGCCTTGGCAGGGGTACGTGCACGAGGGGACGTGGAGCGCGGGAAGCCAGGAGCCTGACACAGGCCCTCAAGAATGCGACCCACTTCCTCCTGGGCCCCCGGGAGCCTGGGAATCCCGGGGCGGGGATGTGGGAGACAGCTGCACAGGGTGTGCTGGGGGGCAGGGTGGAAGGAGGTTCCGGGAACCCGGACCCCCCGCCTTCTCTGTTTCTCCTGCAAAGGTGGGGGCCGCTGGCTGATTAACCCTGGCAGGGCCGGAGCCGGGAGGTGGGAGAGGAAGGCTGGGGGTGAGACGGGCCGGTTGGGGGGCCCGCCCCAGGTGCGGCCAGCTGGCCCTCCCAGAGAGGCTCGGGAGACTTCGCTTCGGAGCCTCTCGAAGGAGGAAGAACAGGCCTTTCGCGGGGTCACAGCTGGAAGGCCCACGGCGGGGGTCAGCGGGCCCAATCCCCTTGCCTTACAGACGGGGAAACCGAGGCCTGGAGAGGGGCAGCCGCCAGCTCACGCTCACGCAGGGGTCAGCGACCGAGCTGGGAGCAGACCGCCCGGGCTGGCCCCTGTGCCTCCGTCCCGTGGCTCCCACCGGGCGGCGGGCGCAGAAGCTGGCAGTTCGTCTTGGTGGCACCAAGGCGCCTCCGTCGCCGTGTGCCCGCCCACGACCGGGAGCCTCCACCCAAAACCGCAGTCGTGACGGCGCTGAGGACACGGTGGAGCTTTTGATTTTATGGTTTGTGCTGTCTTACGGCTTCCCGGGCTCTCTGTACCCTTCGCCTCATCTGGTCCTCACCGCACTCTGCGTGAGCCGATGTTCTGGCTCCCATTCCACAGACGTGGACACCGAGGCTCAGGGAACTGCAATGACTTAGTCACGCCCAGAGTGGGAACAGCAGGAAGCCTCTACGGGCGCTTACTGAATACAGGCTCCGGACCGCGAACTCTTCCAGGGACGCAGGGGCCCCTGCCAGCCACGCGGTCCGCCTCCGGGCCTTCCTTCCTGCACCCCACAGCTCACTCGTTCCCCAAACCTTGGCCCCGTCGCCACCGGGGCCGTGCTGGAAGTGACTGCCATGCTCTGGAGGCTGGACGGCCCCCGAAGCCCCCCTCGCTGATCTCTGCCTCTGTTCCTGCCCCCTCGCCCCTGCCCGTTCTCCACAAAGCAGCCAGCAGCTTCCCATGGTGGGAAGCACATCACTCGCCCCTTGGCAACCCTTCAGTGGCTCCCACCCTCCCGGAAGAAGCTCCAGGTTTCCCAGACAGCCCAAAGATCCCGCCATGGCCCTGCCCCCCGCTGCCTCGATCTCATGTCCCGTGGTTCTCTCCTCCCCGTCATCGCTGTCTCGGCGCTTCAGACACGAGGGTCCTCCTCCCTCTTGTTCGAACCCACTAAGCTTGTTTCCACCTCAGGGCCTTTGCACATGATGTCCCTGCTCCTGCCTGGAGTGCTTTGCCCCACATCGGTGCACAGCTGTCTCCTGGCCAGCTCAGCTGACGTTTGCTCATCGCTCTGGCTAAAGCTGGTCTCTGCTGTTCCATCACCAGGCTTGACCTTCTCCCTAGCGCTCTCCGGCATGTGACATCGTCTTGCTTCTCTCTTTGGTTTCTGAGTTTGTGATCGGTCTCTCCCCACTAAGATGCAGACGTTCCGGGCGCAGGGGCTTCATCTGCTCTCTTCCCTGCTGTCACCCCGCTTCTAGAACAAGCCAGCGCACAGTAGGTGCTCAACATATCAGTGCCAATGGACGGACTGCACGGCCAAGGTTGTTGCGAGCTCAGATGTAGCGTGTTTCCTCTCTGCCAACCTACCTGCCGTGTGACACTGACCCCCAGACTGCGACCCCTCTCCCTGTTTCCCTGCTGCTGTCAGAGGCGACAGGACCCTCTGGGCCCAAACCCTAATGCACTGGGACCCCAGCTGCTTCATTTGATGTTCAAATCATGGACCCCTTACTATGTGCTGGCTGACCCTCCAAGCCCAGAAGTAAACAAAGATGAACGAAAGTGAGTTCTTGCCTTCAGGGTGCTAAGATCAGAGAGACAGAGCGTTCTAACACCAGCTCGGAAGCATTTATTGAGCAGATACTATGGGGTAGGTGCTTTGCAAACATTGTTACCTTGACTCCTCACGGACTCCATAGCTGTTTGGCAGAAGACGGGATAAATCCTCACACAGTCCCAGCCCGGTGGAGGATCGTCACCTCCATTCTACAGACGGGGAAGGTAAGGCGCGCAGAGGACAGTGACTTGCCCAAACACGCCCAGCTGGTGAGGGGCAGAGCTGGGTTCAAATCCAGATCTGTCTGACTCTGGAATCCATGCGCACGAGACAGCAGGAGGTCGTGTGCACCCGGTAAGGGGGGGCGGGGGGTGGAGGGGCGGAGGACACGACTGAGCTGAGTCTAGAAGTAGGGAAAGGTTTGGGGGGGGTGGGGAGAGAGGGGTGGGGGGGGTTAATTCCTGGCAGGGGTACGGTGAGCTCAGGCAGCGAGGCAGGGAGGTAGGGAGGCAGGGAAGGGGGGTGGTCACAGGGTCAGGAAGTGGCTTGGTTTTCCCTGGGGGACACAGGGCAGGGTGAGGAAGGAGGGAGGGAACCGAGGGAGAAAGGTAGCCTGGGGTTGGGCCAGCCCCTCGTTATTTGTTTTAGCATCATGACGACACTGCGGGGCAACAAAGGGAAATGCGGGGTTGAAGTTGAACCCTGGAAAGTTCCCAGCCCGTAGATCCAGAGGACTAACCACTGGGGCGGGGAGGGAGCCTCTCTGAGGGGTTTTGGGGGGAGCAAGGCGGGGAAGGGAGAGCCCAACAAGCAAATGGCGTGAGTTGGAGGGAATTGAATGTTGAGACTTGGGTGCAGGGCCGGGCCCTCTGCTTTGAATGCACAGTGGCAGGAGCTCTGGGTTTGGGGCTTGTCGGACCCGGGTCTGAACTCCAACGCTGTATTCTGGGCTGTGAACTTCGTAAGCCAGATGTGCCTCTGAGTTCGGATGCTTCATCAGTAGGATAACAGGAATTCCCATCATTTAGAAGACTGAAGTCTTTTTTTTTTTTTTTTTTAGTTTATATATACTTATTTTTGGGGCGCCTGGGTGGCTCAGTCGGTTAAGCGTCCGACTTCAACTCAGGTCACAATCTCGCGGTCCGTGAGTTCGAGCCCCACGTGGGGCTCTGGGCTGATGGCTCGGAGCCTGCAGCCTGATTCTGTGTCTCCCTCTCTCTCCCCCTTCCCCTGTTCATGCTCTGTCTCTCTCTGTCTCAAAAATAAGTAAACATTAAAATAAAATTTATATATATTTATTTTTGAGAGAGAGAGACAGAAGGGGAAGAACAGAGAGAGGGAGAGAGAAAATCCCAAGCAGGCTCTGTGCTGTCAGTGCAGAGCCCGACGCGGGGCTCGATCTCACAAACCGTGAGATCGTGACCTGAGCCGAAGTCAGCCGCTTAACCGACTGAGCCCCCCAGGCGCCCCAAGAGAACTGAAGTCTTACTGTGTGTCGTGCACCCAGAACAGTGGCCGGCCCAGCATCACCCACTCAGTAGAGATTCGTTTCCATGTTTCTGCAACCCCCTTTTGTACCCCAGGGGAAGTCCGGCCTTCAGGGTCCGCAGACTGAATTGCCCAAGGACGCCAGGCTGATCCTGTAAGGGACTATGGGGAATGACACAGCCTTGCCACTGTTTTCACGAGAGGCTAGAAATAGGGATTTTCATGTGACATCTTCCCCAGCTGTGGTACGAGAATCCCCCTCCTCTCCAAACAAAATGCCTGTGGGCCCCAAGCCTGCCAGTTTGCAAACCCTCTGCAGAGTGCCTGGCTGAAGAAATTGGGGAGGACCTTCTGAGGTTGGGGTGGGGGGCATGGGGAGGGGTTTGAGGCCGTGAGTGTTCGCTGACAAGTTAACGAGGGAGAAAAGCTTGGCTGACCAGGTCAAGGTCACAGTCAGCCCAAGTCACTGGAAGCAGCGAGGCTTGGGAGTGGACAGCTGGGGATCTGGCCTTGGCTCAGGACAAGGCTGCTGTGTGACTCTGGGCAAGCCCCTCGCCCTCTCTGAGCCTCTCCCCACAGTCCCGGCTTTCCAGGCTTTGGGGGTGGGTGGGGCCCGAGGCTCTGGCCTGGAGCAGAAGCTGGGGGAGAACTCTGGATCCTGGGAACAGCATGAGGTCTAATCTGCTGTTGACATTCCTCTGGGTCTAGGGGCTTAGGTTTCTCTTGGCCTGTGTGATCCCCAGCCCCTCGCGGCAGGCGGGCGCTGGGATGGGGCACTTGCTGCGTGCCGCTCGGGGGTGGATTAGGGTCCCCGGGGCCAGGGGATTGGGGGTGCTGAGAGGCGGCGAGGCTGGGGCAGGGCTGAGGGCCAGCTGTCAGCTGGGCGTTCTTCTCCCTTCAGAGCCCATTTGTGAGACCAGACTGGGCCCATATGCTAACTGAGCACCTTCTATGTGCCAGGGGTAAACAGGAAAGCAACAGTCTGGTCTGTCTCACCACTACTATCCCCAGATAACAGAGGGGGAAACTAAGGCCTGGGGAGGGGAGATGACTGGCCCAAGGACACATGGCTGTTAGCCGGTGGTGGGATTTGAATCTGGGTAGCCAGGCGCTCAAACCTGCACACTTAACTCCTGAGCAGTCAGATGGACCGACACTGGGGGCACAACACGAGAGTGATGGACACCAAAGGGGCATGGCCCGGGCTCCCGTCAGTGGGGTCTGGAAGGAGCTTCCCGCGAGAGCCTGCTGGCGTCGTGGGCCCCGAGGGGTCTTCGGTGGGGTCTGGTTTGTGTCCAAAGGGCTCTCTCCCAGCTCGGTTCCCCGGAGGCTGACCTGACCAGGGATTTCTGAGGAGCTGGGCCAGTTCCCAGGGTGGCCCCATGCTGGGTTCTGCGCATCCAGGGCTGACCGGGGACAAGAAGAGGGAGGAACGCACCGGTCTGCCAAGACTTCCTCCTTGAGCTCTGCCTCCAGCAAAGGCCCTCGGGCTGCCGACCCTCGCCGACCCTCTTTATCAGGCTGGGACGTCAGTGGTGCAAGCGGTGATGGAGGCTGGCAGGAGGAAGGGAAGGCTGCTTCCCGAGCCTCAGTTTCCCCATACCACACCATCATGGCGGGAGCCAAATGGCCTATCACAGCGAAAGCACCTAATAAAGCCCTGCACACCGGCTTCATTACTCCTTCCTTCCCTCCTTCCTTCCTTCCTTCCTTCCTTCCTTCCTTCCTTCCTTCCTTCACACACGGGGCCAGGCCATCTTCTAGGATCTGAATCCTAACGGGCAGCATTAATTACCCAATGCCAGGCCCCGTGTTGAGAGCTCTATACTCGTGACCTCTTTGGCCCCACCCCGGCACGGCGGACGGTGGGCACTGTTCTCATGCCCACCGCACAGATAAGGCGTGGAGGGGTCAGTCCTAGGGGGCAGGGTGGCCGTCCGAAGTTCGAGCTCAGGCCAGCCTGGAGGCAGAGCGCAAGCCCCAGGCGGTGCTTAACCCTTGACCTCGTCCTCAGTCCTGCACCCCACGGGTGGGAAGGAAGTTCTAGACTCGTTCTTTTGGGGGCCTGCTAGATTGAAAACTCCATGGAACCGGGGACTGTGCCTGGAACCGTTCCTTTCTGCGGCAACTTTACCTGGCACATAGGACGTACCCGGGACACGAACGGGTGATGAATGAGTGGACAAGCGGCCACCCAGGCCAAGGCTCCCGGGGGTCCCGGGGGGAACGTTGAGGGCCGTTCTCAGGGCGGGTACTGGGCCCGGCAACCAACCCTCTGCTTTGTGGCGATCCCTCTGGCCTCTCCACTACCCAGCCTCCTCCAGGGTCTGTGGAGACGGGCCTGTGGTGGGTTCCAGAAGGCCTCGGATAGAATATCAGTGGCTGAGCCCTTGAAAATCTGATCTCGCCCCAGCCCACCTCCCCAAGGTTCTCCCCGGACCATCAATCAGCGGTGAGACGCGATCGTATTTTATAGCCAGGCCGGGGTGGGGGGTGGCGTGAAACCCAAGCCCCCCATTCTGCCTGGGCTCCTGCCTGCTTAGGAGGATCAAGGCAGACTCGGAAAAGCCTTAACTCTTTGTGACCCTGCTCCTACCAGCTGTGGGCCTGGCTCGTCTGCCCCACAAGCCCTGCCAAACTGAGCCCCTCAGGGGTGATGGAGGGACTCACGGGGAGGAGGGTAGGTGTTCTGATGTCCCGACAGCTGCCGGGGACCTGCAGGGAGGCCTGTGGATCGGAGCATGGTTCTGGCCCAACACTCGGGAAACCTGGGCTCCGGACTCCAGGTCTACCCACTGTGGCTGTGTGACCTCAGGCAGGTTGCATCCCCTCTCTGGGCTCCACTCCTCAGCTCCAACCCTGGAGCTTATCTTCCTAGGGGTTGTCCTATTACCTTCCACGAGGGCGGAATTTGATTCTTGGCTTTGGGTCCCTCTGGCTCTAGAACTGGCCCTTCCCCACTGGAGACAGTGTATCTATAACCTCTCCTAGGAACTGGGGTTTCCATGTTGCAGACAGGGAAACTGAGGTCCATGACCCCGGGCATCAGCAGGAATCGGGCTGGAGCTCTGGTTTTCTGCTGTCCAGCCCAGGACTAGACCCCTCTTCCCTTCTCCCTTCCTTCTCTCCTTGTAAACGGGCCATCCCGGGGCCTGGATTGCTGTCGGAGCCAAGGAGAAGAGACAGGTGTTCAGTGGGAAGGTGCCCCAAGTCACGAGGCCACCCACGGCTGGGGAGAGAAGCTTTGGTGGGGGAAGGAACTTGTTGGTAGTATGCAGGGGGGCTGGTGCAACAAGACTGATATCCCCGCTTTGGGGTGGGCCGGTCCTCGGGTGGAAACTTGGCCGGGTAACCTTGGAGAGCTAACCCACTTTTGTCATCTGTTGAACTTGCCTGTCTAGAGGTTTGAGTAAAATAATGACACCCCCTCCCCCAGAGTTATCACCACGGCTGCCCCAGTAAGGGCTGAGCCTCCCATCTCTGAGGGGCATTCAAGCAGACCAGTGGTTGTGAGACCAGAGAGGCATCTTGGGGGGTGGGGATAAGCAACCCTGAAGGCCCCTTTCAGGGCTGCTGGGGGTGGGGTGGGCAGAGGGTGGGGAGAGAGGTGCTTTTCTGGTCTCCGGTTACCAGCTTCTGGAATCACAGAGGTCATTCTGAGGAGGGGCGAGCTCCAGGAGCAGTTTCCTCAGGTGGATGAGGCTCTGGGGACCCTGTGTCCCACCAGCAGCTGGACGTGCCGGGTTGATGGATGGCTGTTAGAAAATCAATTTTCTGAAGCCCAGTCGGGGGGTGGGCAGGCAGCCTTGGGGAGCCTCAGGCCAGCATGGGGGGGGGTCTGTGCCCGGCAGGTGGAGTGCAGCCCCCCTCCCCCCTATGGTTCCAGAGCCCTGTCACCCCTCCCTGCCTCTTCCCCTGGCTGTGCCTCAGGCTTGGAGACACCTCCCCTGTCCCCTTCCTGGGCTCCCGGGGGGAAGATAAGCGCCCAAGCCTTGGGCAGGTGTCGGAGACATCTGGTGCCTTATCCCAATTCTAGGACTCAGTTTCCCTCTCTGTAAGTAGAGGAAGTCGGGAAACTACGTTTCCCTCACTGCCCAGGCTCACTCCTCCTGGTGCCTCGGGTCTCCTTTTCAACATTTCAGAGCCGCCTCTCCCCTCCAACCACCCGGTCACGTGCTGTCCACTGCTTCACTCTGCATAGCCATCTGCTCGCCTTCCTGGCGCTCAGCGCCGTCCCCAGCGACTCCCTCGGTGCCCGTCCCTCCCATGAGAAGGGCAGCCCAGGGGGGCAGGGGCTGTGGGCGGGGAGACCCTGTTGTAGCTCCAGGGCCTACACAATGGCTGGCGCATAGTAGGTCTTCAGTAAATGCTTGCTGTGTGCATGAATTGATGGTGGGCCCTCCGCCTGGTAAAACCATAATGAGCTTCTGTCCCCAAGGAGCTAAAGTCTGATGGGGGTGGGGGAGTGGTCCCAAAGTACTTTAATTCTGAGCAGTGAGCAAAAGTCCGGGAAGGGAGAAGGAGGGAGGTGGCCTGGGGCACAGAGTGGGATCAGGGGCGAGGGGATGAAGAGGGGCGGAGGAGGAGGGCAGGGGCGGATCTCTGCCTCTGGCCCAGGGCTTGGCAGGAGCGAGGAGGGTCTGTTCCGGAAGCAGGACCCAGGTGACTCCCCTCCTGCTGTGCCAGAGTCTCCCGCTTTCATTTAGAGCTTTTAGTATTTGCTTGAGGCCATGGGATGAGGTTCAGGTTCAGATCACTTGCTGGGTGACCCTGGGGCAAGCTCCTAATCCTTTCACGCCCCGTCTGTGACCCTGCGGGGGTGGGGGTGGGGTGCCACAGGTAAGCATTTGGCACATCTTATGTCTGCCTGCACATAGTCAGCACTCACTTCAGTCTGTCTTTCTCCACCATCAAAAGAATATTCATACCCATATCTCAGCAGGGAACAGTGAGTCCCAGAGAGAGGTCCTGCATTTATCTCATATTGAATTGGGCGGGGCGCCTGGGTGGCTCAGTCGGTTAAGCGTCTGACTTCGGCGCGGGTCACGATCTGACAGTTTGTGAGTTTGAGCCCCGCGCCCGGCTCTGCTCTGACAGCAAAGAGCCTGCTTGGGAGTCTGTCCCCCTCCCTCTCTCTCTCTCTGCTCCTCCCCCCGTTGTGCTCGCTCACGCTCTCTCAAAATAAATAAAGAAGTAGAAATACAGAGTTGAGTGCCCCACTAAGTTGCACCCGGGGGTGGGGGTGTCAGGGCAGGTGGCCACTCTGCCTCCTTTCTCTGCCTTCGACTAGGCTGTTGACAAACCCACCAGAACCCCGCCCCTGCTTCTGATAAACCCAGGCTGGCAGGAAGCAGAGCTGGAAGGGGCCTGTCGTCAAGGTCTGTGGCCCGTCTTGTCCGTCTTGTCCGCCGGGCAGGGCGAGTGAGGCCTGGAGCGCCAGGGCCTGGCCCGCGCTCGCTCCGCTAGACGGGCCGGTGGAGGCAGGGCAGGTCAAAGAAACCTGAGCCAGAAGTCACCTCGGGAGCTGGCTGGTGTCTCCTGGGCTGTGCCCACGACAGGCAGCCGGAGTCGGGGACGGTGCTACGGAAGGCCTTGCCTCCTTCTCCCTCTCTTTTCTTTCTAAAAAGAAAAAGAAAAAAAAAAAAAAAAACCTCCAACAAACAACCAATCTCCCATGACTTGGAAAAATGGCCTGAATCCCGTGTCTGGCTCCAGAACGTTTTATGGCCCTTTCCAGCCGAGGATGTGAAGCCTCCTGTGACATGAGCCCTCTGTTCCGAGGCCCTGGCCGGGGAGGGCCCATCCATCTTTCCCAGCTGGCGGCCGCGTGTGGGAAAGGCCCTGCTGTGGAGGGGGTGGGCGGGGACACCTGCTGCTCTCACTCTTCCTAAGCTGGTTGTTCTAGTCCCTGGTGGAGGCTGTGATGTGTTGGGGGCGGGGGGGGGGGGGGGGGTTGGCCCGAGGGGCTGTCTGGGCACCAGTGACATCGCCCGGGGTGGTGAGGCTGTGATGAGAGTGAGGGTCTGTCCAAGGCCTGGGTCTTCTGGCCGCTGTGTTCTTGTGCTTTCTTTCCAGGAGAGGTGGCGGGTCCCCAGGGTCCCCAGACGGGGACGGAGCCGGCCGGGGCCTGGTAGGGGAGGCCGTCACCATGCGGCGAGGAGCCCCGGCAGGGAGGGGTAGAGCGAGCCGGGCTGAAGGAACAGTGTCCCACGGCACAGTGTGGCTGGACGTGTCTGGGGAACCTTGTGTGGGGCGTGAGGCTGGGGGGACGGGGAGCATCTCGCAGGGCACGGCGACGAGATCACAGACACGGGCCACACACTCGGACTGGTCCTGAAGGCGATGGGAGTCACCGCGGGTCCCGGAGCGGGCCTGCATTCCACAAGGAACCTCTGTGCCGTCGTGGGGGGGCGGGGGCGGGGGGGGAGGAGGGGTTGAGGCCGGTCCGTGAGGCAGAGCCAGATGCAGTGGATGAAGCCAGAAATGCATCCCGACTCGAAGGCGGGGGCGCGGAGCGGACCGAGAGCCGTCTCCAGGGTCAGGCACACCTGGGCTCGTGCCCAACCCCCATACTCCTGGCAGCCTCCCCTTGGCAAGCCACCTCCGCTCAAGCCTCAGTTTCCCCACCTTTGGAACGAGGGCGTCGGACGGGCAAGGTGTGGGGACCTTAGAGCAGCCCAAGGCACTCCGCAGCTGTGCGCTTTGCCGGCGGTGGGGACGAGCAGCCTACGTCTCTGAGCGCGCAGCCCTCTTTGCGGCGTGGGTGTGGGGAGCACCCACTGGCCGTTTGTAAGGAGACCCACATTAGCCGGCATGTGCTAGGTGATCAGCGACTGGAGAGCTCCTCTGCTTCAGCCCCGCCCAGGTTGCAATGACTCTTTTTGTGATTGCTTTCAGGGGGGCCTGCTGGGGAAGCGAGGGGGGCATTGAAGGAAAATGGTGGGAGCCCCGGGTGGGGCGGAGCCAGAAGGCCCGGGGGTTCTGCAGGAACCACTCAGGTTTCAGATGACCTGGGACCTGCAGAGCTCCTAGGAATTTTCCCAGGCCGGGGCGGCAGGCAGCTGGAAGCCATCCGTCCCAAGGAAGGAGAGAGGATCAGGGGTCTTGCCAAGGTCTTTTGCTGGGAACGAGAACTTGGGAGGGGGGCAGGATTCCCCCGTCCAGTCTGGAAAGATGAAACCTTTCTGCCCGGGCAGCTGCACACGAGGATGCCAAGAACCCAAGAGGCCAGGCCCCTGGGGCTCCCCTGGGGCTGTGTCAGGGTTGGGGGGGGGGCCTCTTGGAGCCCCAACAGCCCCAGAAGCCAGGAGGGCAGGCTTGGAGTTTGTGCCTGAACGGCCCCTGGTGTAGACCCGCCCTGCGTGGCGGACTGAGGGCGTTGCCCCAAGGTGCCGAGGTTTCGCCTGGTTAGCCAGGGTGCCACAGGGAGGTGGAGGGCCCTGAGGCTCAGTGAGACCCCCACTTTGGAGCCAACCAAAGTGGGGAGCCCAAGTTCAAGTTCATCTCCGGGTCAGTATCATCTGCTCTGCAAGGTTGTGAAGACTGGAGATGCTCTATGGGAAGCACCAGCACGCAGTAGGTGCTCACGGCTGATCGTGATGTTCCCGGAGTGGGGATAGGTAGTGACTAGGAACACAGGCCCAGACGAGCTGCCTGGGTTCAAATCCCACCTCTGCCGCTTCCTGCGCGTTAATTAACGACCATCCCCGAGCCTCGATTTCCTCACGCGCCACCCTTAAGACACTGCCCGGAGACGCATCGAGTCCTCCGTAAGCCCTAGGGGCCATGATGATGATTGTTGCTACCAACAGCTTGTGCATCCTTTGGGGAGTGAGGACATTCTTCTTTTCCTGCCAAGTCTAATAACAATGACAGCTGCTACCCACAACGTGCCTTCTGAGTGCCGGGTGCCCTGCCTGGTGACTTACTCTACCTTGGGACTCTGCCCAGCGCTCCAGAATGTAATGGTTTACTGTCCCATTTCGACAGGTGAGGAAGGAGAGACACTGAGACTCGTCGAGGCTCACCTAAGGCCTCGTAGCCAGTGTGTCCCAGGGAGACGAGATTTCAGGCCCACCTCACAGAGGGCCAGGAACACGCTCAGGGACCATTTCCGGGTAAAGGAGGTGCGCGAGGGTACGGTGGGAAGAGCACCGGACTGGGAGTCAGGAGCGGGCACTCTTGTTGTAACACGCTCTATCTGACCTCCCTGAGGCCCCGTCTTCTCTTGGGTAAAGCGGAGGTAACTCTACAGGTGCCGTGTGGAGTCGGGCTGAGCGTTCGTTGCAATCCTGCGTAGGGTGGAGTGCCACGGTGGTCGTGGCGTGTGGGCAGGGGGTGTGAGCTGTTGACGCTAATGTGCTGTTGGGTTTTCTCTTAGCGTAGAGGCTGGTGGTGGCAGGTTGATGCGGCGGGAGTGGCCGGATGGCGATGCCAACGTGATGATGTTGGTGTCCACACTGTGGCTGGGGGTGGTGGTTTGGGAGATGCTGCTGCTTTCCGGGCCCAACTGGGCTGAGCCAATGCCCAGTGGCCGACGACTCTTCAGCTACTCCGTCCAGACTTTCCGTGAAGAGGGTGCCCTGCAACCAAGGCCTCTGTGCTCCGGCATCTGGCCTTCTTCACCTTCCCTTGTTTTCCTTTTGAAAAACTCCAGCCCGGGTTGAAAGAGCATTTGCCCACAATCGAGTCAGGTTCTGGAGGGGGCTCCTGGCGCCTGCAAGGTCACAGAGAGAGGGGAAGTCGTGTGGCGGGGGCAGGGGCTGGCTACCTTGTTGGTCACAGTATTCCCAGCATCTGTTGAAGAATGAATGAATGAATGAATGAACACACAGACGAAGTCCCTTTTCTCAGGGAGTGCACAGACCGCCAAGATGATTGGGGGGGTGCAGTGGGAGTCTGACTTGGGACTCTGGAACGTGAGGGAGGGATGGAGCCTCCTAGGGCCTCTGGGGAAACCTCCCTGAGAGGCGATGGTTGTGCGGGGGGCGGGGCAAGCAAGGACGCGCAAAATGAGAAGCGCCCCCCCCCCCCCCCCCCCCCGTGGTAAAGGAGCAACCTTCCCCTGGAGCCACCCGCCCTCGCTCCTCCGCCTCCCCCTTCCCGAGACTACGGGTGGAGGTCTTGGGCCCGAGGTGCAGGGAGCTGCCCTCCTGGGAGGTGGGGTGGGGTTGAGGGCTCGGCCAAAGCCTCATGGGCGTTAGCTTGGGCCACTGTGCCGCTTGGGGATGTCCTAAAACCCTCACAGAGCCTAGGATGTCAGTGCTGGAAGGGCACCGAAGGGGTGGGGTCGGGGGGGGGGGGCGGGTGTGGTCATCGGCCCAGTGGTTCCCAAACTGGGTTCCTGAGGGCCCCGGGGTTCCCTGCGAGGTATCTCCAGCCTCGGGCACAGCAGCACCTTTGTTGTCTGCTTTATCCGTGTGGCTTCTGGGTGGGAACTTTTCAAGACGCAGACCTTATCCTGTCTTTACCGTCAATGGCTGCTGGCTGTTTTAAAGATAGAGATCAAAATCCTTAGGCTGCCTGCAGGGATGTATCAGGCCTGCCTCCCAGGGAGCCTTTGATCCTCACCCCATGCCAGCTGCACCCCCCTGCCCCGGGCTCATGGTGTCCTCTGTGTCCTCAAAGGAGTCATGCCCTGTCCCACCTGCCCTGCTCCCTCCTTTGGGCCCTGCTCGTCTAGGGAAGCCCACCGTGGTTCCCCAGGGAGGCCCTGCCTCCCGTCGTTCACAACCACAGCACCTAGACCTGTCCGTTCATTGCTCGGTCCCCCCTTTCTTACTGAAATCCTTTTGATGTCTGCCCTCCCCAAAGACCCTCAGCTCCCAGGGGGCGGGAGAAGGCCTCTCTCCTTTGCTGCTTCCCTCCCCACCACCCAGGGGTGGCCCAGAGACCCAAACACGGGTTGGGGGGACCGGTTGCTCAGTGAACACTGCGGGGTAAAAGCAGCTTGTCCAACCCTCTTGGGTTATGGATGGCAGAGTGAGGCCCTGAGAGGGACATGTCCTGTAGCACAGCAGGCCAATGACAGAGGCAGCCTGTGTCCTCGGCCCCATGCCTTTCCCCCGTTTCCTGTGACCTCCCCAGGACCCTTCCCCCGTCTGCCCTGGGCACAGCTCCCCATTCCTGCCTTAATCCCTGCACTTCCTGAACACTCCCAGGAACATCTGCAAGCTGGGATGGGCATGGGAAGCTGGCAGTGGTCGCATCTCCCCCTTGGGGGCAGGAAGTCCGCCCCAGCCCCAGCTCTGGCCACTTGGCCTGGACCCCTCTCATCTAAGCCCCAGCCTGGGAAATACTGCCCTGGCCCCGGCGTGACATTCCTGACCCAGCCTTGCCAAGGGGCTCAGCTGGTGAAGGCTGGGAGATGGGGCGGGTGGGTGGGCGGGGTCCTGGCACCCAGACCCATGGTGGGGGGTATTTACGGGAACCAGCTTCCTGCCCCAGCTGCCCTCCCGTCTCAGCCCCAAACGCGAGAGGCGGTGAGGGTGGAGAGGGTTGGGCCGGGAGGCGGCGGGCGGCCAGGGAAGGATGAATAACAACACCGGAGAGGCCAGACCACTTCTGGGAAACACCCTTCAAAATCGATTCTTAGTGTGGCCGGCCAGCGGGTGAAGCGGGGTCTTCCGGGCTCTCTGGAGCTTGTGGGCTGTGGTGCGTTCCCCTCGCTCCTCTGGGGCTGCCATTCCCAGGGCGGCTCCGTTCCACCCGGGGCCTCCACCCGAGTTCCCAAGGCACCGCGCCCGTCTGGAGGGACGGCGAGGCTGCAGCCAGCCAGCCAGAGACAATAACACAACGGCGAGATCACAATAGTGATGTTGTCTGTGTGGCCACTTCTGCCCTGCTGTGCTCCAGGCGGGATGTGAGCCGGCCCGTTACGTCGGTGTCCCATTTGGCGAGCGATGGAGTATTCCCACACAGTAGGTGTGCAGTAAGCCGGCACTTAGGTGGGATGCAGCCTCGTACTCCGTCTGTCTTTGGAACAACCCCGAGCAGTGCCGAGGGTGACCGATTCCCGTTTTGTAGGTGAGGACACTGAGGTCCCAGGTTACAGTCTTGCCCCAGGGCTCCCCGCTGGTGTGGAGCAGAGCCCGGGCTCTCACCACAGACCTCGCTGTCTACAGGGCGGACGTGGGTGGGACGCAGGCCAGAGCGCCCTGGACGCGGGTCCGATGATGCCAGCAGTCAGGATAGAGTGTCTTTGAGACAGAAACCGTAGATCGTGCCGCGGGTTCCAGAACAAACAGGCAACCCACCAAGGAACACTTTCCAGTGTTTGCTTGTTTTTTCTTCTGATTATCACAGTAAGACATGCTTATTAGAGGAAAGAGAGAAACGTAGAAAGAAGAAAATAAACACCACCACCCAGTGATGCACACTGCTAGACAGAAGGCAGTTGGGAGCCATTGAGAGCCAGATAGTCTGGGTTCGTATCTTTGTTCTGCTCCTGGGACAGGCACTCAAATTCCCTGTGACTCAGTTTCCTCTTCCATAAAATGGCCATAATAACCCCTTTCAACCTCACGGGAAGATCGGGGAACGAGATGACTGGAAAGCACCTTCCATAGGGCACGTGATCGGAGCTCTGTTTCCTGGGGCGTCACTACAGAAAGGGGTCTCCTTCCCCCCCAACCATATCCCATCACAAAGATCATGCTGTATGTACTTTTCAATCCTGCTTTTAAAAAACTTCTTGGGTTGGGGGCGCTGAGGCGGCTCATTCGGTTAAGTGTCCAACTTGGGTCATGATCTCATAGCTCGTGAGTTCGAGTCCTGCGTTGGGCTCTGTGCTGACAGCTCAGAGCCTGGAGCCTGCTTCGCATTCTGTGCGTGGGTCTCTCTCTCCCTCTCTCTCTGCTCCTCAACCCCCTCCCCCTGCTGTCAAAAATAAACATTTAAAAATTAAAAGATAAATACATAAAACCAAAAAACTTCTTGGGGGCACTTGGCTGGCTTAGTGGGTAGTGCATGTGACTCCTGATCTCAGGGTAGTGAGCTGGAGCCCCGTGGTGGATGTAGAGATGACTTAAAAAATTAAAAAAATAAAAATACATTCGTTTTGAAATCCTTACGGATCCGCCAGACCTTGCCAAGACAGGACAGAGAGGTTCTGTGTTCCCTTCTTCAGCCGTTTCCTGCAATGGTTACGTCCTGCATGATGTGGCGGAATCGCCAACCCAGGAAACTCACATCGATGCGCTGTGCGCTGTGGTTCTCGGCCGCTTTATCACGTGTGTGGGTTTGTGTAACCACCGCGGCAATCAAGGCACAGAACACAAGGGTCTCCCTTGTGCTGCAGGCACCTCCCTCTCACCCACCAGCCCTAACCCCCTGGCAACCACTCATCTCTTCTCCACCTCTATAATTTTGGGTGGTTTCAAAAATGTTATAGAAGTGGAATCTTTACAGTACGTGACCTTTTGCGTTTGGCTTTCTTTTTTTTTTCCACGTCAGGATAATTCTCTAGAGATTCATCCGTATCGTTGCCCGTATCGAAACTTCTTTCCTTTTTATCCCCGAGGGGATGGTATCCCCGAGGACCACTGACTGTTCACGTGCGGAAGGACCCTTCAGTTGTTTCAAACCTCTGACTCTCGCAAATGAAGCCGCTCGGAGCATGCGTTCACAGGTTTTTGTGTGGCCGTCAATTTTCGTATCTCTGGGATGAATGCCCAGGGTGGTAATTGCTGGGTTGTATGGTAAGAGTATATTTAGTTTCTTAAGAGACTGCCAAACTGTCCCACCAGCCGTGGACGAGAGATCTGGTTTCCCCTCATCTTCACCAGCATTGGGTATTGTCGCTAGTTTTCGCTTTAGCTGTTCTAACAGGCACGCACAGAGAGCTCCCTGCGGTCTCCATTCCCACTTCCCCAGCGACCGGTGATCTTGAACATCTTCTCGCGTGCTTGCTTGCCGTCCTGAATCCTGATGGTTTACCCGACGTTAGTTAGCCCTGCCTGTGTTACCGCAAACTCCGAAAACGTCATTCGTGGTGACTGCATAGCCGCTTCCTCAGATTCGATCTCACTGTTCTCCTATTTTCCCCGTTATACATAATGCCGTGATGAACATCACTGCATAGATCATGGTCCCCGTGCCATGTCACTCTCCTAGAGCAGACTTCTAGAAGTGGAATGCCTGGGTCAAAGAGTGTGGACTATTTTCAAGGCTTTGCTACGCATCCCTGAGCTGTCCTTTGGGAGGTTTCTCCACACAGCCCGCCCCAGTTCTCCTGTAACCTCTTTTGCAGCAACTGTTTCAGAGCACAGAGGAGCATGTGCCATTCTCAGAAGGAGATCCTCCCCTGGGGCCAGGCTTTTGGTGGTTAAATCCCGGCTCTGCCATCCACTTGCTGGGTGACCTTGGGTAAGTCACTTAACTTCTCTTGGCCCTCCTATGTACAATGGCGGTAATTAAAGAGACTTCCTGAGTGAGCTCCTGGCCCTGTGACAGAAGACCGAGGCAACACCCCGGGGTGGTGACCCCACCTAGCCCCGCCCCTCACTCTGTACCCCTCCCCACATCACCCCCAGCCTTTCTACCAGAGCTCAGATAAGTCATACCGCTGAGACCTCCCAAACTTCCTCCCCGACTGGCCTCTCTGGAGGCCACCTTCTTGGCCATTAGCCAGACTTCATGGCCGAAATCTGAGTGACGAATGGAAGCTGATGGCTGACAGGCCTCTCTGTCAATCGGGGCCTAACCAGAGGTGGCTGCAGCCACAGCTGGGTTGTGGGAAGGGTGCCGCCCGCAGTGCTGGTCCCCCTGTTATCCCTCCCGCCACCGCCACGGAAGAAATCCAAGTCCCAGGCTGTAGGGTCTTTGTGGACCTTCATCCGTTCATTCCACAAAGATATATGGGGTACCAACCTGCCAGGTGGCAATGATACAAGGACGTGTTGCAGACGACTGTGTCCTGCCTTCAGGGGGCCGACAGTCTAGAAGCAGAGTCCGATGGTAACTGGCAGAGGAGATGATGTGGGCTGGGACAAGTGCACTTGGAAAATACAGCAGGCAAGGGGATGGCAACTTCTGGGGGGGGGGGTTGGTATTGTGCTTGAGGAAAGGTGACATTTGAGCTGAGACCTTAAGGATTGAGAAAGGGAGCCAAGCAAAGATGTGAGGGAAAAGCATTCTGGGCAGAGGGAACAGCGACTGCAAAGGCAGAACTTGGAGCCCGAGTCTTGGGTTCAAAGCCAGACTCTGCCACGACGTGCTGCGTGGCCTTGGGTAAGGCCATCGCTATCCTGATGGGGTTGGTTCAAGCCTTAGCTTTTGTGAAAGCTCTGAGGGTCACAAAGCGGGGCGGCGGAAGGGGAAGCTGGGAGCTGGGTGGCTCTGGCTGAGGTGTGGGAAGTCTAGCCGGAAGCCTTCTGGGCTCTGGCTGCAGGCAGGCTTGACGTCTGAGCCTCACACGCCCCGGCTAATTAAATTAACTCTTAGCACATTAGCAGCCAAGGCCCCGGCTCTAGGTTTCTCACATTCAGCCAACTTTCGCAGTAATTTAGGAAAGCGTATTTCATTTCTCCCAGGCGGACAGGGTGGGAGCCCTTGGGAGGTAGACCAGATGTCTCCAGGAATGGCTGGCCCTCAGAGGGGAGATAAGGACAGGCAGGTGTGAACCTGCGGTGAGAACCGACGCTCCCCTCCTGTCCTGGCCCCGGGAACTTCCAGAATGGTGGGGAGAGACAGCCCCTGTTTGGGGGAACTCTCTGTCTGATGGAGGAGATGTAGCACACAGTGTCTGATGGGAGAGGTGGGGCACTTAACCCTGGGACGGTTCTTGGTCTGGTTTTAAACCAACAAACGTAAAAACACATACCAAGAAATTTATGGAAGAAATGAGATCTGGTTGCTGAGGACCCCAAGGGAGCACCGCAGGCGCTTGGTTTTCCATGAGTGCGGCAGGTGCTCGCTCAGGCCGAGTTGCTCATCCGCCTGACCCGTGGAGAGAGGCTGTCGGGCAGGGGGGGCTAAGAGAGCGGGCTCAGAGCCAGACTGCCTGGCTTTGTACCTGGCCCTGCAGGTACCCGCACTGTGTGACCTTGAACGTGATATCCGACCTGTGTTTTAGCTTCTTTCGTCTGGAAAATGGGAGGCGGTGGGGCTTAAATTAAATTCAAATCATACCTGTAAAGAGCTTGGAACAGTGCCTGGCACGTAGAAAGTGCTTGACAAATAGCTCTTAGCTTGATTCTTCTCTTCGCCATTTTTCAGTTGAGCAGACAGGTTCCGGGAGGGGCAGTGATTTGCCCGAAGCCCCTCAGCTAGCTGGTGGCTGCCTAGGACTTGAACCCAGACCCCCTGACCCTGTTTTGGGTCTTCTTTCCACTGAGGCCCCGCTATGACCACATTAACAACTTCCCAGCATCCTCTCAATTGCCCTGTGAAGCGGCCCAGGGAGACGTGGGCGCCCCATTCTGCGGGTGAGAAAACTGAGGCCCAGAGAACTTTGCCTGAGAGCCGGACAGCGTCTTGTTCGCTGCAGCGTCCCCGGTCCAGCATCTCTCTCCCCCCACCACACGGCCCGTCCCAGATCCAGACATTTCTGGGGCCCCTCTTCTGAGCTGGGGGTGATTTGTGTGAAGGCGGTGGGGGCGGGGGCGGGGTGGAGACCCTGGGCCCGGACTCCGAGGCCTTGTGTCCGGGGCCCTGGGAAACCTCACACCTGGCTGGGGAAAATGACGAGCAAGGCAGAATAGTGCGTGTGACATCCTGCGAATTAACCTGAGCGTCCTGGGCCTCGGGCAGTACAAGCAGCGGCAGCGGGGGGACCCTGTCTGCAGCCTTGATTAAATCAGAACGTTCTGCCGGTCTGTACCTGTTAGCACGGCCAGGGAGGGGGCAGCTCAAGTGGGGAAGATGCGGCTGACGCGTGAGGGGAAAGGGGCGCCAGGGCCGGGGTGCAGGGCCAGGCAGAGGGGGCTGGGCAGCCTCGAGGGGGCAGGAACAGGGGCTCCCCCCCCCGGACAGAGGCTCCCCCCGCCAGCCCCCCTCGCCTGGTGACGCATGCGGCTCCAGGGGCTCCCGGCGGAGCGCTGGCTGAGCAGGCGCCCTCGGTCTCTGCAGACCCCAGAAGTAGCCCTTACTCCATGTGTGTGGAGGAGACCTCTTGAGCACCGCCCACCCATCTTGCCACCTCCCCCCCCCCCCCCCCCCCCCGCCGTGGCTGGCTAACTCACACCTCCTCGCCTTCGCACCTACTGTCCTCTCCACCTTCTTCCTCCCCTGCGGGGCCACCTGGCAAACCCCTTCCTACAAAAATAAACGAGAGCAGCCAAATGAGGAAAGCCAAGGTTTTCATTCTGCGCTTACTGTAGCGAGGGGGTCAGGCACCGTCACTCGTGTTTCAGAGACTCACGGGCGGGCAGAGAGGTGGGAGAGGTTTAGAGCGGGGAGACAGGGAAGGCTTCAAGTGTGTCCTGATTGGAAGCCACCGGCACGGGGCAGCTGCAGGGGGGCTGACCGGAAGCAGGGGGGGGTCCCACGTTGACTGGTTAGGGATGCGTCTTTGACGCTCTGTGGTTGGCCCTAAACTGGAGGTGGGGACAATCGGGGAGCTGCTGGTTATTAATCAAGTCCGAGCCATCTGACGCTGACTGTGACCAAGTCATTCTTTAGCTTTCCGGGCTGTCACTGGAGATGGCCATCTGGCTGCCAAGCAAGTCTGACTTGTAGCAGGCTGACTTCCTGGCCGGTCTGTAGATGAGGGGCTGATTTCCTGCGCAGGGCTGCTGCAGGCTGAGGGTCAACGTTCGGCCGTCACGTAAGGCCTGGCAATCGTCCCTGTGTATAGTCAGTCTCTCAGCAGCCCGCGGGAACAAGGGCAAAGGTCACCTCCTCCAGGAAGCCTTCCCAGATTCCCCCAAGATCAGCACAGGTGCCCTTCCTCCGTGCCCGCATATTCCGCCACTCTTACGGAGGTGTCGTGGCTCTTAATTCAGACTGTTACGGGTTCGAATCCCGTGGCTCCCTCTCCTCAGCAGAGGGTATCTTCCGGGCAAAGTGATTTCATCGCGAGGCTTCCTCATGTGTAGAATGGAAGGTAATGAATATAAATAATATAATATATTAATATTATCAGCGCTGTTATACCGCCACCCCGACAAGCCTCAGGGTGGATGGGGGTGGTTTGCTGAGGGATCTCTCTCCCCTCTAGACTGTCATTTCCGGGCCCCACCCCTCCCCTTGAGCCACCCCTGGCCCTCAGTACAGCCCAGGTTAAGTACCCTTACCTGCCAGCCTGATCCCTACTGAACTTGGGGCAAAAGCAGCTTCTCACTCATCCCTGTTCTTAATGCCTCCCTCAGAGTCGACACAAGAACGGCACGAGCGAGTGCCCGATGCACCGTGCGGCGTCACAACCACTTCTGCCTTCCTTCTCCCTCCCACGGGCCCGAGCAAGCCTCCCCATCCCCGGCTCTGACAGGTGGTGCGTCTGTGGGGGAGGGAGGGGCCGGGACCCAGGTCCCTGGGGGAAGTTGATTCTGGAAGGGGGTTGAGGATACGGGAGGAGGCGGATGGGGGGGTGGGGGGTGGGCTCCGTCCAAGGACAGCCTTCTAACAACTGGAGCTCTCCACGGTCAGGCTCCCTCCAGAAGGGGTGAGTTGCTCCACACTGTCAGCACAAAGCCCGATGCGGGGCTCGATCCCACGAACCGTGAGATCACGACCCGAGCCAGGATCACGAGTCGGATACGTAACTGACCGAGCCACCCAGCTTGTCCCGCATTCGCTTATTTTTCGATGTACTTGTTCACCTCCGGAGCACCTCTACGTGCTCGCTACTGAGGTGGGCTTCCAGGATGGAGGGTAAGCAACACTGGTTGGAGAACGTCACCCCTTGGCCAGAGGCATCCACAGCCTCCTGGCATTTGGGGCCAACTATTATAAAAGTCACTACCTGGCTTCATAAAGTACTTCTGACAGAGCCTCCCTAGAGGTTCTCGCTAGAAGCTCAGCTTCCGCATGTTTGAGTAAGTAGATATCGCTTCAAGGTGCCAGGAGCTCGTGAGGCGGGCCCCAGCTCTATGTGGCCAAATTTTGACTTCAAAGTCAAACAACAACAACAAAAAAACCCCAAAACCACACCACTGTGACATAAATACAGAAAAGAACACAAATGGTAAGCACACCGCTGACAAGCTTGCCCACAGGTAAACACACCTGTGCAGCCGGGACCCTGATCAAGAAACAACATGGGGGCACCCGGGTGGCTCAGTCGGTTGGGGAAGCATCGGTTGGTGACGCTCGATTTCGGCTCGGGTCGCGATCTCGTGGTTTGTGAGATTGAGCCCCACGCGGGGCTCTGGGCTGACAGTGCTCTTTCTGAAAATTAAATTACAAAAAAGAAAAAGAAAAAAGAAGCAGAACAAGAACATCGCCATCCTGCTCCCGGGGAGCCCCTTCACGGTCCCCGGCCCGAAAGGCACGCATCCTCGGTGTGAGGCGTCTTCGCATTCCACTTGACCGCTACGCGTGTGGTCGTACCAGCCTCTTTCATTCTCATTGCTGCTGGGCATCCCATCACTGCGAGGATGTGTCTCAACTTACTGACTCGTTCTACTGGTTTTTTTTAAATTTGTTTTTTAAGATTTATTTATTTTTGAGACAGAGACAGAGCACGAGCAGGGGAGGGGCAGAGAGAGAGGAGACACGGAATCCGAGGCAGGCTCCAGGCTCACGAGGCATCAGCACAGAGCCCGATGCAGGGCTCGAACCCACGAACCGCGAGATCATGACCTGAACTGAAGTCGGACACTCAACTGACGGAGCCACCCGGGCGCCCCTGACTCATTCTACTGTTGATGGACGTCTGGATGGTTACCTGTTTGCGGCTACTGTGAAAAGCACTGTTGTGGGCGTGCCAGTCAATGGCTTTTGATGAACATCTCTCTCCTGTTGGATGCACACGTGGGAGTGGAATTGCTCGATCATCAGAGAGGCCCGCGTTCAGCTTTATAGACACAGCCGGTTTTCCGAAGGGGTCACGCTGGCTCACACCCCTGGCAGGGAAGCACGAGGCATATGAATGAAATCCAGCCCCTTTGCGTGACTATCGGGCACTTGGATGTTTTCTTTTGTGAAATGTCTGTTCAAGTCTCTTGATCATTTTTCTAGGAGTTTCTCTATTTCTTATTTATCTGTAGAAAAAAAGATTTTCCCCGTGTTCTGGAGAGGAGTCCTTTGTCAAACGCATGCAAATACCTTCCCTCTCTAAGGGCTGCCTTTTTGATGAATAGACGTTCCCAACTGTAATACAGCCTAGTTTATAATTGCTTCCTCTTGTGGTTAGCACTAGTTTGTGACCTGATGGAGAGATTTTAGCCTACCTCCAGGTCACAAAGAGGCTCTCCTGTTTTCTTGTCAAAGTTTTGTTATTTTACCTTCTACATTTAGGGCTGCAGTCCATCTGGAATTGACTGTCTACGGTGTGAGGAAGGGTCCAAGATTCATTTTTTCCGTGCGGATTTCCAGTTGTCCCAGGGCCCTTTGATTCTAGCTGGGGAGGATGGTGTGGGGCGGGGGGGGGGGATGTGCTCGTGGAGACATGGGGCTGGGGGGGAACAGGATGAGCAGGGTGGGGGGGCATCTCCCTTTCCCCAGTTAGCAGGGCCGTCACCTTGCTCTGTCTGCGGCATGATTTCTGTCTCCGAACCTTGGGACGCAGGGTCTGTCTTTAAACTCCTCCTTATCAGAGCCCCAGGCAGGAGTCTGTTCTCCAATAGAAACTGCCACTGCCACTGCCACTGCCACTCCATTGCTGGAGAAGCCTGATTGCCCAAGACCCTGAAGCTCTGGGTGAATGAATTCGTACTGCGTTAAATGCCCCTTTCTGGACAAGATATGGCTTTTACCACTTGTTCACTCATTTCTTCACTTATTTATTCACCCATTTCTCCCTCCTTCCTTTTATACTTTCCTCTCCTCCCCTCCTTTCCCTTCCTCTCCCCTCCCCTCCCAAACTCCCTTCCTTCCTTCCTTCCCTCCCTCCCTTCTTCCTTCCTTCCTTCCTTCCTTCCTTCCTTCCTTCCTCCTTCCTTCCTTCCTTCCTCCTTCCTTCCTTCTTCCTTCCTTCCTTCTTCCTTCCTTCTTCCTTCCTTCCTTCCTTCTTCCTTCCTTCCTTCTTCCTTCCTTCTTCCTTCCTTCCTTCTTCCTTCCTTCCTTCTTCCTTCCTTCTTCCTTCCTTCTTCCTTCCTTCCTTCCTTCTTCCTTCCTTCCTTCTTCCTTCCTTCTTCCTTCCTTCCTTCTTCCTTCCTTCCTTCTTCCTTCCTTCTTCCTTCCTTCCTTCTTCCTCCCTCCCTCCCTTCTTCCTTCCTTCTTCCTTCCTTCCTTCTTCCTTCCTTCTTCCTTCCTTCCTTCCTTCTTCCTCCCTTCCTTCTTCCTTCCTTCTTCCTCCCTCCCTCCCTTCTTCCTTCCTTCTTCCTTCCTTCCTTCTTCCTTCCTTCTTCCTTCCTTCCTTCCTTCTTCCTCCCTTCCTTCTTCCTTCCTTCTTCCTTCCTTCTTCCTTCCTTCCTTCTTCCTTCCTTCCTTCTTCCTTCCTTCTTCCTTCCTTCTTCCTTCCTTCCTTCCTTCTTCCTTCCTTCCTTCTTCCTTCCTTCTTCCTTCCTTCCTTCTTCCTTCCTTCCTTCTTCCTTCCTTCTTCCTTCCTTCCTTCTTCCTCCCTCCCTCCCTTCTTCCTTCCTTCTTCCTTCCTTCCTTCTTCCTTCCTTCTTCCTTCCTTCCTTCCTTCTTCCTCCCTTCCTTCTTCCTTCCTTCTTCCTCCCTCCCTCCCTTCTTCCTTCCTTCTTCCTTCCTTCTTCCTCCCTCCCTCCCTTCTTCCTTCCTTCCTTCCTTCCTTCCTTCCTTCCTTCCTCCTTCCTTCCTTCTTCCTTCCTTCTTCCTTCCTTCCTTCCTTCCTTCCTTCCTTCCTTCCTTCTTCCTTCCTTCCTTCCTTCCTTCCTTCCTTCCTTCCTTCTTCCTTCCTTCTTCCTTCCTTCCTTCCTTCCTTCCTTCCTTCCTTCCTTCTTCCTTCCTTCCTTCCTTCTTCCTTCCTTCCTTCCTTCTTCCTTCTTCCTTCCTTCCTTCCTTCCTTCCTTCCTTCCTTCCTTCCTTCTTCCTTCTTTCCTTCCTTCCTTCCTTCTTCCTTCCTTCCTTCCTTCCTTCTTCCTTCCTTCCTTCCTTCTTCCTTCCTTCCTTCCTTCCTTCCTTCTTCCTTCCTTCCTTCCTTCTTCCTTCCTTCTTCCTTCCTTCTTCCTTCCTTCCTTCCTTCTTCCTCCCTCCCTCCCTTCTTCCTTCCTTCCTTCCTTCTTCCTTCCTTCTTCCTTCCTTCCTTCCTTCTTCCTCCCTCCCTCCCTTCTTCCTTCCTTCCTCCTTCCTTCCTTCCTTCCTTCCTTCCTTCCTTCCTTCCTTCCATCTTTCCTTCCTTCCTTCCTTCCTTCCTTCCTCCTTCCTTCCTTCTTCCTTCCTTCCTTCTTCCTTCCTTCCTTCCTTCTTCCTTCCTTCCTTCCTTCCTTCCTTCCTTCCTTCCTTCTTCCTCCCTCCCTCCCTTCTTCCTTCCTTCCTTCCTTCCTTCTTCCTTCCTTCTTCCTTCCTTCCTTCCTTCTTCCTCCCTCCCTCCCTTCTTCCTTCCTTCCTCCTTCCTTCCTTCCTTCCTTCCTCCTTCCTTCCTTCTTCCTTCCTTCCTTCTTCCTTCCTTCTTCCTTCCTTCCTTCTTCCTTCCTTCTTCCTTCCTTCCTTCCTTCTTCCTTCCTTCCTTCTTCCTTCTTTCTTCCTTCCTTCCTTCTTCCTTCCTTCCTTCTTCCTTCCTTCTTCCTTCCTTCCTTCTTCCTTCCTTCTTCCTTCCTTCCTTCCTTCTTCCTTCCTTCCTTCTTCCTTCCTTCTTCCTTCCTTCCTTCTTCCTTCCTTCCTTCCTCCTTCCTTCCTTCCTTCCTCCTTCCTTCCTTCCTTCCATCCTTCCTTCTTTCCTTCCTTCTTTCCTTCCTTCCTTCCTTCCTTCCTCCTTCCTTCTTCCTTCCTTCTTCCTTCCTCCCTCCCTTCCTTCCTTCCTTCCTTCCTTCCTTCCTTCCTTCTTCCTTCCTCCCTCCCTCCCTTCTTCCTTCCTTCCTTCCTTCCTTCCTTCCTTCCTTCCTTCTTTCCCCCCCTTCCTTCCATCCACGGACACACTATGTAAGATCCCAATCGCCCACCCTGGCTTTCCTTCTTCATTTTATCCTCAGCATTGAGAGCTATCCAACACTGTATATTTCTCTCATACATATACATTTTATTTATTCTTTACTAAGGCTTACTTTATATACAGTAACATGAACAGACTTTACACGCATAGTTTGATGAGTTTTGACAATCGGATACACTCATGTCACCACCTCCCCGATTGAGACGTGCATTTCCATCACCCCAGAAAGCCCCCTCGTGCCTCTTCCAGCCAATCCTTCCTCCGGAGGCAGCCTCTATCACCAAAGTTTTACCCGTTCTTGGGCTTTATGTAAATGGAACCTGACAGTAACAAAATATATTTTACTCGTTTATCGTTATTGTCTGTCTCCCCAGCTGCAATATAAGCACTGTGGGCACAGATTTTTGTGTGTCTTGCTCATTGCCGAATTCCTAGCTTCTAGAACAGTGCCTGGCACGTAGCTGGCAACAGATCTGATGAATGCGTGTGTGGATAAGGGGCGCCTGCCTGGCTCAGTTGGTGGAGCACCCGACTCTTGATCTCAGCGTCATGAGTTCGAGCCCCACTCTGGGCGTGGATCCTGCTTTAAAAAAATAAAATAAAGGTATGACTAAAGTTGTAGTGTTGCCGTTTCACTCGTTGGCTCTGTACTGGGAGTCAGGATGACCCCAAAGCCAGACTGCATCCTGATTCCACCCCTTCGCCCGCTGTCTGAAAGAGGACAAGCAGCCTTGGGTTTTTTTCATGTGGATAATCGGGGTGTGAATGGTTCCCACCTCCTAGGGTAAGAACGCTGCTCGCCGGGTAGGATCAAGGGAGTTCATGTATAGAAAACACCTTGGTAAACTTTCATTAGGTGCTAATGATTGTATCCAGATCATTCACTCATTTATCTGTTCTACAAATATTTACTGAAGACGTACTTGGGGACACACACTTGTGTTACAACAGTGAATGAGACCATGTACCTGCTTCACAGGGTTGGCATTTTGGCGACAGAGTGTACTATCTGGGGTCCAGGCTAAGCTACTAGGACGTGTAAACCTCACCATAGGGTGACTTAAACAAGTTAAAAATTTTTTTGTTTTATTTATTTATTTACTAAATTTAATTAATTAATTAATCAATTAATTTACCTTGAGTAACATTCCCGGAGTAAGCAGTTCAGCCCCTCTGAGGGCAACTCTGCCAACTTCAATGTGTGGCTTCTACCTCTGGGTCCAATCTGGCTGCTGCAGCTCCTGCCATCTCATCTGCAACCCAGCAAAGCAGGAAGTAGGAAAGGGTAAGGGAAGTATCTGTCTTTCCTTCTAAGGCATGCCTCCAAAGGGTCCAATTATCACTTTTCCTTGGACTTCTCTGACAAGAACTTACTTGCATGACCACACCTAGCCCCAAGAGGGTCTGGGAAATAGAGTCTCTAGCTGTGTTTTTTTTTGTTGTTTTTTTTTTAAGGAACTTGGGAACTAGGGTTTGGGGGCACTGACTCCACATCCCCCAGGTGAGCCAGGCCCCTTGTGAGGTAGGTTGGGGTATCTCGAGGCTACGACTGCCAGATTTAGCAAATGAAGATACAGGCCCTCCAGTCAATTAGAATTTCAGATACGCAACAATATTTGGGACGTATTTATGCTAAAAAGTTATTTATCGTTTATTTGCAAGACTATATTTAAAAAACATTTTTTTAAATGTGTATTTTTGAAGGAGAGAGACACGGTGTGAGTTGGGGAGGGGCAGAGAGAGAGAGGGAGACACAGAATCGGAAGCAGGCTCCAGGCTCCGAACTGTCAGCACAGAGCCCGGCGCGGGGCTCAGACTCACGAACCGCGAGATCATGACCTGAGCTGAAGTCGGACGCTTAACTGACTAAGCCACCCAGGCACCCCTGAAATACTATATTTTATCCATCATCCTTATTCAAAACTTCCTTGGGGGTTTGCCTAAGCTAGCCTTCCCCGGATCTCCCACTATGTCCTCCGTCAGCCTCCTCAGGCGCGGGGGACAGATGGCCAGTCCGCAAGGCTTAACTGTGCACCTACTGCGTGCCAATGCTGCACACATATGCGGGGGATGCCGTGCTTGCTCCCGGGGCCGTGGCAGCCGGGACAGGCACCTGCCTCTTCCCCACGGAGGTGCAGCAGACAGAGGCTCGTGTTCTGTCGCGGTTTGTCAGGTGGACAGCTGGACCGAGGGCAGCCTAGAGGTGCCCGCCCTGGAGGTCTGGTCGCAGTGGCTGAGAAGGCTTCTTGGAGGAGCTGAGCCTTGAACTTGGGGTTTCCATCTGGTGCCAGGGCAAGGCCCAAGTCCCGGGATCCCCCCCAGCCCTGGTTCAAATCCCAGGTCTGTTCCTTCCCGGCTGCACGATCCTGGGAAAATCCCATCACCTCTGCAAGCCTGGGTTTTCTGATCTGTCAAATGGGGATCCAAACAGAACCCACCTCACGGTGTGGTCGTGCAGACGGCTTGACCCGTTGCTCCTTGCAAACTAAGATCTGGACTGATGTCTCTGGCTGGGTCGGTTTTCACTGTTTTTATCGAGCCTTGGAAGGGAACAAAGGATTGGGGATTGGTATGCACGAAGCAGCAGACCCACAGGAGGAAAGGGGTGGGAGGGAGAGCAAAGGCAGAGCCGTGAACGGGGCTGGTCGTCGCCCTGGCCACCCAAGGGGGTTGGCACCCAGGTTGGGCTTGGTGTGGAGGGTGTGACCGGGCTGGGGGCAGATGAGGGCCAGGGAGACCCTGAAGGCCAGCAGCCCTGTCCCTTCTCCTGTCCCCATACCCTGCCCCTCGGTACCCCTCTCATCCAGTCCAGTGCGCCTCTGGTTCCCGGGCCCTGCTGCGTCCCAGCCCACCATGGCCATGGCCACGGCCACGGCCACGCTGTGGAATTTCCAATTTTCAGCTAATGTGCGGGTCGTGACAGAGGCTCAGAGGCCCTGGTCGGACATAATGGCAGAAGAATTGTAAATGTCGCCCTGAGTGAATGGCAATGAGGATGGGCGGGGAGGGGACATTTTCCATCGGCCTCGTGGCAGAGCCCGGGAATACATTTTCTCTCGGAGTGTGTCGCATTAGATTTCCAGAGGTGCTCAGGCTCCAGGTACATGTCATTAGTAACAGTTTGGGCGATAATGAATCCTCTTATTTCTTTCCTCACAGCTCATGAATACATAACGAGGCCCCGCTCAGGCGCATCTGGCCTGGGCCCGAGCCTCCTGCCACCTAATCTCGTCCTGCTCCAATATCCAGGCGACCCAGCTGGGGCCTGCCTTAAAGGAGCCGCCTGCCCTTTCCTGCCTGGGGATTTGGGCCGGCCGTGGCTGCCGGCCGGGGGTCGGGCACCACTGAGACCCAGGACGTGAAGGGGTCCCCAGATCCCGACTCAGTGGTGAATACACACAGTGTATTCAGCAGGCGCTCAGCAGTGCAGCTTGGTGAACGGTGACGGCCTGGCGGGGGGAGGGCTGTGTGAAGGCTTTCCGAGACCACCTCGCTGAGTCTGGCCGGCCCCTCCATCAGGTGGGATTGTGAGGCAGTGACCCCATTTGACAGCAGAAGAGACTGGGGCCTAGACGTGTGGGGGCTTCATCTCGGGCTCGGTAAGGCAGGCCGAGGCAGAACCCAGCTCCTCCCCGGCTGGCCGGCGCCTCGGGAGGCGGCCAGGAAGGACATTTGTCAAGTGGTTCTTGGCTTTACAAAATGTTTCCTCTGGAGAATTCAGTTTCTACCTTCACTGTGAATCTGTGCGCCTCTATTGTTTTACTGAGCAAATGCTTAGTGGAAGAACGGAGGGGTGAGTTTGTTTGTTTTAATTTTTTTTTAATGTTTATCTATTATCGAGAGACAGAGAGAGACAGACCGTGAGCGGGAGAGGGGCAGAGAGAGAGGGAGACCCAGAATCCAAAGCAGGCTCCAGGCTCCGAGCCGTCAGCACAGAGCGCGATGCGGGGCTCGAACCCACGAACCGCGAGATCGTGACCTCAGCCGAAGTCGGACGCTTCACCGACTGAGCCACCCAGGCGCCCCACAGAGGGGTGAGTTTTTACAAATTGCTTTCCTAGATGTCTACCACCTTCTTTTTGCAAAAACTTCCCTCCTTCCTCCTCACCCCTTTGACCCTCTTTATTTTTCTTTAGGTTCCTGCTGGGTCCTCCCGGCCTCGATTATATCTCACGTCAGGTTACAGTTGTTGACCGTCCGCCTGGGAGGTGAGCTCTGTCAGAGCAGGGACTTTGTTCTCGGCTGGATCTCCAGGGCCAGGGATGAGGCGGGTGGTCGACAAGCAGGTGCGGAATGACGAAGAAGTTTCCTGGCGGAAGGAGTGCGGATTTCAGACACTGGGATGACAGCCCCTTTGCTGATGGCCCGGGTCTCGACTCTCCGAGGGGTCTGCCCCAGCCGGGTGGCACCTGCCTTCCAGAGCCAAGGTCCTGGTATTTGAAGGCCACTCTGATGCTGGGACCAAGCCCGGGACGTCCCTATTGCATGCCTTGCCCTCCTCCGGGCAACGCTACAAGCACATTAAAACATTTAAACATTTAAACGTTAGGGGCGCCTCAGTGGCTCAGTTGGTTAAGCGGCCGACTTCGGCTCAGGTCACGATCTCACGGTCCGTGAGTTCGAGCCCCGCATCGGGCTCTGTGCTGGCAGCTCGGAGCCTGGAGCCTGCTTCGGATTCTGTGTCTCCCTCTCTCTCTGACCCTCCCCCGTTCATGCTCTGTCTCTCTCTCTCTCTCTCTCAAAAATAAATAAAAATGTTTAAAAAAAAGTTTTAAAAAGCATGATGGGGCTGGGGGTGGGACTCAGGTTAGGGCTCCGCCATGGCCTCATCATCACCTTTCATCACCTCTTACCCCCCACACTGTCCTCACCTGCACCACCCTCAAGGTCACCCCCTCCCCCATCATTGTATTCTCTGTCCAGTCCCCAGGAAGCATAGACCTGGGACCCGATGCAGGGGCCTGGGATACCTACAGCCCCATCTGGCCGAGGCCATGGCCCATGCCTGCCTTGGATGTGCCGACCCCACTCCACGCCACCAGGAATGTCGAGCTGTGCGGGACTCAGGCTGGCTGGGGTCATCCACAGAGTTACAGGCTCAATGGGGTCAGTCCCCAGGCGCTAACCTGATGATTATTGAATACCTACCATGTGCCAAGTCCCGGGGCTAAGTACTTTGCATTTATTGCCTCATGTAATGCTTGCAAAAACCCTGAGAGGAAGGCCTCATTAGTCCTGATAATATAGACGAGGAAACTGGGGCCCAGAGAAGTTAAGTAACTTGCCCAAGGTCACACAGCAGGTAGGAGGAGAGCCTGGACTCAGACCTGGGTCTGTCTGACCCCAAAGCCCATGACCTTAACCCCTGCCTTCCCTCCACCCGCCCACCACTGCCTCCTGTTTCTGGACTTCCACCGCAGCCAAGAAGCCTTCCGAGATTGAAGGACAGAGGAGGAATGAATGTTCCTTGTCCCCTGGCCATCATCCAAATCCAGTTGTTTGTGGTCCAAGGCTTGTCTTACATAGACTAGGTGCAAGGCTTATCTCGGGGGTGTGCCTTCGAGCTGCGTGCCTGGAGGGCGGGTGGGAGCTGAGTGTCAGCGCCTCCGTGTCCAGCCCCGCCCCCTGAGGCGCCAGCACCCTTGGCCTAGAACTCACCGCCCCTGGCTTTGCAATCTGCACTGCGTGCTTTGGGGGAAGAGGCGTGATCCAGGGAAAGTGCACCCTTGAGGGAACAAAAAGGCCCTGATCCCAGCCCCCGCTCGGCCGCTTATTAGCTCTGCGACCTTCTGCGACTCAGTTTCCTCGTTTGTAAAAAGGGCGTAATAATGCTGTTTTTTTCCTGTGCTCAAAACCGTGCCGGACCCTGGAAAGTTCTCAGGAAGCATCAAGCTGGAAGTCTAATAAGGCTGATGGCATTCCCTTCTCCTCGCGCCGTTGTCGGTCCTGGAGTCCATTCCCTCTGGGCCCTGCCAATATTGTCCTTGCTGCCTGCCTCGCTGTGTGTGCCCTTTTGTCTCTCTAGCCCTTGATGAGAGCCGCCCCGACGTTTCCTCTGATGGCACATCTCTGATCGTGTCAATGCTATCCCCAGGGACCTTCAATAGCTCCCTACTGCCTCCAAGACAAAGACTGAACCACTTGCCCTGGCATTCGAAGCCCTTCACAAACAGTCCTCAACCTCCCTGTGCTGTCTGGTTGGTACGTGGCCCTCCCCGCAAACCCTCCGCTCCCCTGCAGGCCCCCACGCCCACACGAGGGTGGGCCTGCCTGCTGGGTTTGCCCTTGCTTCTCCCCTGCCCGGAGTGCCTTCTCGACCTTTCTCAGCCTCACTTGTCTTCTAGTGTGAGTTTTGTCTCCTCCAGGAAGCGGGCCCTTTGTCTTCCCTCTCTGAGCCTCCGTTTCCTCATCTGTTTAGTGGACATTCACCGTGCCAGCTTTGCGGAGCCTCCAGGAGAAAAGAATGTTCTCCGAGCACTTACGGGGGTCACCGTGGGATCTCTGCTCTCGGCCCGGCCCTCTGCCAGTGCCCCGGCACACAGCAGGGTCTGCCGAACAGCAGCCTGAGCAGCAGTGACGCCCCCGTGCTGAGGACCCCCACCCATGCCCTGCACAACCCCACCGGCCTCGCTGTTGAATTTGGCACTCGGCCCTCACCTGGGCTGCCGTGACCGGCCTGGAATTTCAAGCTGAATTTGATTTGACCTGTTCCGCGGGGCTGGCCCCTAAACCAAACCATATTCCCGCCGAGCCCTCGGTGCCCAGTATCCCCCTGAGACGAGGGGACGGAGCCTGGCCGGGCCACCGCCTGGGGCCACCTTCGCCAACCCTTGGCCAGCGCTGCCTCCTGAACTAATTCCCTAATCCCGCCTCCTGCCTGGCCCCCGGCGGCTCAGGAAGGGTTCTCAGGCCTGCTCTGATCCCACCTTCCTGCTGAGCGGGGACCTGCAGCCCCTCGGCCCCTCACCCCCCCCCCCCCCCCACGCCAGGGCCCTGCCGAGGCTCTGAAACTCATTTAGGCCCTGTGCTGGGCTGCCTCGGCACCCCCCGCCCCCAGACCCCCAGCTAGGCCGTGTAACAGGATCCAGATGTTCCCTCCCTTGTCCCCAGGCGCCCTGGGATAATCCGTGACAGTTGGGGGGCCAGAGGGAGCAACAGAGCTGGAGGCACTGTTGGGGTAGAGGACGGGGAAGGGGCACGAGGCCCGGCGTCCAGGGTCAGTGGAGGGACGCCCGAACACGCTCCCGGGCGGGCTTCCCTGTCCGGGCAGCTCCATCCTCCCCCAGAGAGTCTCCCCAGGTGAGGGTGGAAGTTCCCGGGCTTGCTGGCTGTGTGACCTTGGGTGGACTGCGGGCCTCTCTGTGCTCACCTTCCTCCCCCGTGGAATCAGCTATAACCCCCTGGCATTTGCTCCAAGACCGCATAGGTGAAGGGCCGATTTGGCACAGGAGCCCGGCACATAGTAGGAGTTCACCAAAGAGTCTTGGATGAGTCATCCCATCCCCTGGACCGACAAAATGGAGATAGGAGTGCCTATCTCTCGGGGTTTCAGGGAGAAGGGGCACATAGTAGGAGTTCACCAAAGAGTCTTGGATGAGTCATCCCATCCCCTGGACCGACAAAATGGAGATAGGAGTGCCTATCTCTCGGGGTTTCAGGGAGAAGGGGCACATAGTAGGGGTTCACCAAAGAGTCTTGGATGAGTCATCCCATCCCCTGGACCGACAAAATGGAGATAGGAGTGCCTATCTCTCGGGGTTTCAGGGAGAAGGGGCACATAGTAGGGGTTCACCAAAGAGTCTTGGATGAGTCATCCCATCCCCTGGACCGACAAAATGGAGATAGGAGTGCCTATCTCTCGGGGTTTCAGGGAGAAGGGGCACATAGTAGGGGTTCACCAAAGAGTCTTGGATGAGTCATCCCATCCCCTGGACCGACAAAATGGAGATAGGAGTGCCTATCTCTCGGGGTTTCAGGGAGAAGGGGCACATAGTAGGAGTTCACCAAAGAGTCTTGGATGAGTCATCCCATCCCCTGGACCGACAAAATGGAGATAGGAGTGCCTATCTCTCGGGGTTTCAGGGAGAAGGGGCACATAGTAGGGGTTCACCAAAGAGTCTTGGATGAGTCATCCCATCCCCTGGACCGACAAAATGGAGATAGGAGTGCCTATCTCTCGGGGTTTCAGGGAGAAGGGGCACATAGTAGGAGTTCACCAAAGAGTCTTGGATGAGTCATCCCATCCCCTGGACCGACAAAATGGAGATAGGAGTGCCTATCTCTCGGGGTTTCAGGGAGAAGGGGCACATAGTAGGAGTTCACCTCCTGGCAGGTGCTCTTCTCCTGCCTTTCAGCGTCTCTGCCTGCACTTATGTGGCCGAAGGAGGGGTGACGAGCCTCCCGGAGCGTGTTTCGGAAGGCCTGGACCGGCTCGGGGAGCCCCTCAGCCCCTGGGGAACTCAGGACAGACACCAGGTGCACATCTAGGCCAGTCCCTTCTGCTGCTGGGCACCAGGTTTCCGTCTGAAACGTAAATCTCTTCCAACCCGAAACACAGTGGATGCTCAATAAATACCTGCTAAATGATACTCGGAGCGCCACCCCCCCCTCCCGCCACCGTCTTCTTCCTTCCTTCCTCCCTTCCACCGTCTCTGGCCTCCTCCTTCCCCTTGCTCCTCCCCTGGTGCTCCTCCCCCACCCCAGATGGCGGAGGGCCCCTTGGGCTGACTCCTTCTCTCACAGGCACCCCCTTCAGTGCCGACACTCAGCAGAGGAGGGCCCGAGGACCAGGTGATGGCAGGAGGGAGGCCCCAAAAGAGCCGCCTGGCCTCCTGGGGGCCCTGCAGGTGTCTCTGGGGACACAGTGGAAGATGGTGAGCCTTGGTGTGGTGGGGGTCTCAAAAAGTCACCCAGCGTCTCTGCGTCTTAAATTCCTCCCTGGAAATAGGCTAAGAGTAGCTACCAAGTGCTGCAAGCTTCACGGGGCATCAGGCTCCGGGTTAAGGTCTTTACTACAGCTTTCCTCCCTTAACCCCATCAGGGAATCTCAAAGCGGTCCCCAGGCGGCAGCTTGTTAGAAATGCAAATTATCCTGCTCCATCCGGGACCTGCTGAAGCCGAAACTCTGGGGTCTGGGTCCAGGGTCTGTGTGGCCAGCCCTCCTGGTGATGTTGGGAACTCGAGCGTGAGAACCACAGATCCTCATCCTCTTGACCCCAGGCCGCCGGAGACGGGCCCTGAGTGGGTCCCTTCCCCTCCCCCACGGGCCCCCAGGGAGCTCCCCCCACCCACCCCCCACCGCTTCCCAGTGTCCCCTTCCCTGGTCTGGAAGCAGCAGCTTTCTGCCAAACACCTGTGATGCCTGCCTGTCCCCTAGCACGTCACCGGGCCACGTGGACCCCAGTCCCTGTGACGCGTCAGGTGCCAGCCCAGCTCCTTTGTAAGTGGAAGAGCGCCTGGCAGCCATCCAGGACACTGTCCCGTGCCACCCTCTACTTAGTGACCGGGCGAAATGAGGTGACTTCAAGCACTGATAGCCTGGGTTCGAGTCCTGAGTCTTCTACTTCCTGGCTGTGTGCCCTCAGATACGTTTCTTAACCTCTCTGTGCCTGTTTCTCATCTTTAGCACAGAGATAACAATTCTGTTCTGCACACAAATACTCCGATCCATCCTCCAAGCCTTCAGTCTCGGGGTGCTCAAATGCCCGGTTGGACGTCTGCCTCCTCTCCGAGGGTGTCAGCTCCCTGAAAGCAGGGTCTGACTCTTATCTCCGTATCTTGGGTCTGGCTTTTGGTGGGTGCTTAATAAATGTTCACAGAGTTGAAATGAGGAGTGGATTATAAAAAAACAAAGGAATTAAAGTGACAGGGGCTGACAAAGATCTAGATACAGTGAGTAAAGCTTCGAAATGGCAGGAAAAATACACATGGTATGGTCCCAGGTACTCACCTCCCGTAAACTGCATCTCTGTATACATGTTGAACACATGGAAAGGAGTCTGGACGTGTAAATGGCAAAGTGCTAGCAGGCATGGTCTTGGGTGGGGAGACTAATTTCAGTGGTAGCTGAGGACAGCCCTGTCACCTCGTTGAATTCTTACAAAGAGAATGAATCGAAGTGTTAGCTGTGTGTTAAAAACAAATAAAATGGTTCTCGTCCTCCTGTTAAAGGTTTGATGTGGAACCCTTTCCTCACTGCTCCAGACTCACATAGAAAGTGTGTGTCCACCACAGGGCCTTTGCACTGACTGTTCTCCGTGTCCGAGTGCACAGAATTCCCCAGCTTCTGGGTGGCTGCTTCCTCCGCACCGTTCAGGTTTCTACGTCAAGAGAGCCTCCCGGAGGCATCTAACTTCAGCGCCATCACCCCGTGGCAGAGCCTCACTCCTGCTTAGCCCAACTGCCTTATTATTTTCAGTCTTTCTTTGTTCAGTTGCTTGCTCTGTCTCCCCTTCCCAGAGTGAGAGCACTCTGAAGTCAGGAACTGTGGCGATGTGGTTCCCTGCTGCACCCCAGTGCCCAACACAGCTCCGGGATCAGTAAGTGCTCATGTAATATTTGTTGAATGAATAAATTCCTATTTAACTGCCTTTTTTTCTTGTTCTTTTTTGGCCCAGTGTTCCTGAGCTTCTCTCTCTCTCTTTCTCTCTTTAGCTTCTCTAGTTTAAATCTTAAAAAAAAATTTTTTTAATGTTTATTTATTTTTTGAGAGAGAGAGAGAGAGCACGAGCAGGGGAGAAACAGAGAGAGAGAGAGAGACACAGAATCGGAAGCAGGCTCCAGGCTCCGAGCCGTCAGCACAGAGCCCGACACGGGGCTTGAACTCCCAGACCGTGAGATCGTGACCTGAGCCCAAGTCGGACGTTCAACCGACCGAGCCCCCCGGGGCTCTCCTGTAGTTTAGATCTTAGCCATCAAATACACCCCTGCCCTTGGAACCCTGTAGCTCTCCCTAACCCAGGCTCCCTTAAAAGAATTGTCTGATGGTGCAAAAGAGCTTCTCAGACAACGACAGACAAGAAAGGCAAGTCAAACCCTGTGAAACCCAAAAGCTACTCAGGAGAGGTGGCTCAGAGCTCGTGGCTGGGGATGGCCGCCTGCCTGCGCATGCTTTCAAGACCAGTGTGTTATTTGTTTTCCCTTACATTTCAAAAGATGCAAAGTTTTGTTTATTTAACCTCATAATCCATGTGATTCAGAATTCAAAGGACAAAGGCGGCTCTCTCTGCCCCGCTCTCCGGACGTAACCAATGTAACCGGCTTCTCATACAGTCTGCAAAGGTTTTTCATGCCTATACAAGCAAATGCACGGCATATATCTTTTCCTCTTTAATACACAAATGTGGGCCACCATGCCCACAGTTCTGCACTTTATTACTATTTGTGTCACCTCCCTGGATATCTTGGAGATCTTTCCATGCTTTCTTTCCGTGCTTTCTTCCGTGGAGTGCCTAGTGAGCTGTCCTTGGTGGTGGCGAAGGTCAGAGAAACCCAGGCTTGGATCCCCGGGTCCGCACTGGCCCCCGAGGGAGCCACTTAACCGGAAGAACCTCAGAGTGCACACCTCCAAAGGGGGACAGTCCCAGCCCCTGCCTCGTGAGCTGTCGCCAGGGTTAAATAACGTGACGCATGTTGGAGTCTCAGCTCTTTACATATGAGGCGCTCGATAAATGGTGGCCGCCATGGTGAGTATTTTAAATGATAAAAATAGGCATTATCGCCCAGTCCCTATGGCTCAGCCAGGTGAGGGTTGTGGGAGGCTATGACGCGAAATGTCCTGTTGACACTGGACCCTCTGTTTAGAATTAGCGGTAGTGATGGCTCGTCAATGGTGGGCTTGGCACGTTTGTGCGGAGAGGGGTAGGGGAGGCGGGGGTCGCCGAATGAACCCATGCACCCTCCCTGCGCACCGTGGGGACAGACGCAGGGAGAGCTTTTCTCTGCTGTGTGAGTCACTGGTTCTTAGTCACTGGACGCACTCAGGCTCGAAGCTTTGGGGATTTTGTTAAATTCGTCGCATCCCTTTCCTTTCTCTGGCCTGGGGCCATTTCTGCTTTCCTTGGACAGCCGTCATTAATAGAGGTGACGGCCAGCCCAAGCCATTTTCCGTCTCGTCTTCCTGCTCATGCTTATTCCTCGTCTGCCTCTACTGCCTGTGTTGGTTGGTTTTATGAATGGCTACTTATCGGAGTAATAGAGGGTCCTCTTGGAGCGTTAAAGGAGAGTCAGGACAACGCCCTTCTCAGTGGTGGGCCCTTGAACGTTCACCCTGCCCCTTCCGGTCTACCTTCTGGGAATGCTAATGCGCTTGAGATCATATCACAAAGTCAGTTTTCCGTCCTAAGTTATTTGGGCCATCACTGGAGTATCAGCCTTCCCCTAGGTAGTGAAAGATGTTGTAAATGTCCATTAAAACGGCTGCAAAGCAGCTTATAGAGTGGAGATAACATATTCTCCTTAACCATCCCTCTGTCGTTGGACTTTGACTTGTTCTCATTTTATCTCACTCTCTGGGCATCCTCGTGGAGAGAGCTCTGCCCCCGTCAGAGGCTTTTCCCCTGAGGCTTGGATTCCCCGGACTAGAGAGCCTTGGCCAACAACTATGAAGATGTTTAAGGATCTCTATCCCCCCCCCCACCTGCCCCCATCACCTCCACTCAGCTTTGTTTTAATATGTGGCTTAGCAAATCTCCCTCTTCTGACAGCGTTCTGACACAATTTCATTAAAAAAAAAATTTTTTTTTTAACATTTATTCAGTCCTGAGAGACAAAGAGAGACAGAGCGTGGGCAGGGGAGGGGCAGAGAGAGAGGGAGACACAGAGTCCGAAGCAGGCTCCAGGCTCTGAGCTGTCAGCACAGAGTCTGACGTGGGGCTCGAACTCACAAACCGTGAGATCATGACCCGAGCCGAAGTTGGCTGCTCAACCAACTGTGCCACCCAAGCGCCCCTGACACAAATTTCACATTCCCCCTCTCCACCCCCCAAAGCATCTCTGAGGTTCCTGAAACCAAGGCCATCAGGACCTGGACCGAGCGACTTTCCAAGGCCTCCAGGGTGGCCCTGCGAGGCTGTTGAAACGGCACCGCGGAGCCCGGAGAACCCTGCCACATGCCACAGACCTGCTCTCAGCCGTTCCCATCCACCACTCTGTCCTTGTCGCTTTGTAGCTCTGTGACCTTTCAGAATATCTGAGGTGCCCTGAGCATCGGTGAGCTTTAAAAATAGGGCTAACCCTGCACTCATCTGAATGTTGGCTGATGGTTTCCGAAGCCTGGGACAGTAGACTATCCATTCACTCCCTCGTTTACAATAAGCATTTAATTAACGCAGTGTCCGGCTCTGGGTCCGATTCTTCCCTCTCTGTGGCTCCATCCATACTCACTGGTGCAACAGAGTGAAGAGCTGGGGCCAGACAGTCATGGGCTAGAGCCCTGCCTCTCTCAGTCACGAGCAGTGGGAACTGGGCACGTCACTTGGGGATGTCAGCGCATCTATCCAAGCCTCTGTTTTCTGTAGTTTAGGAACACAAACAGCAGCCCATAAGGTGCTTTGTGAAGCTTGAACCACATGGTGCATGTAGAATACTTAGTAAGCACTCAGCAAATATTAGCTGTAATAATAATTCCATTACCTACAATGTCTTTATTTTTTTAAATTGTTTTTAATCTCTATTTATTTATTTTTTTTTAAATTTTTTTTTCAACGTTTTTATTTATTTTTGGGACAGAGAGAGACAGAGCATGAACAGGGGAGGGGCAGAGAGAGAGGGAGACACAGAATCGGAAACAGGCTCCAGGCTCTGAGCCATCAGCCCAGAGCCCGACGCGGGGCTCGAACTCACGGACCGCGAGATCGTGACCTGGCTGAAGTCGACGCTTAACCGACTGCGCCACCCAGGCGCCCCTCTATTTATTTTTAAGAGTGAGAGAGTCACAGTGCAAGCAGGGGAGGGGCAGAGAGAGAGACACACACAGAATCAGGAGCAGGCTCCAGGCTCCGAGCTGTCAGCACAGACCCCCCTGACACGGGGCTCCAACCCACGAACCACGAGATCATGACCTGAGCCCGAGTTGGATGCTTAACCAACTGAGCCCCCCAGGCACCCCACATTACATACGACTTCTAAGGGGATCATTTTGCCCCCACTACCAGGATGACCAAATGAGTTCATTGCATTAAGTTGCAACGGCTGTGAAGGTAGGGGACAGGCTGATCTGCGTGCCTGCAGGAAGTTTCACGGGGCCCACTTGCGCTCCCAGGGACAAGGAGGCCACCGGGGTCGGAGCACCTTTCTGCCCATGACTCAGAACCAGACACCGGGAACAGAGGAACCGAACACTCGTGGTCCTCGAATGTTGGAGCGAGGCAGTGCCCAAGCGTTAGAATAATGTCATAATCAAGAGTGACGATGTCATACCGTTACGATGTTAAAACGATTCAGTGTTGGAATGTGTGGCTATTATAATAATAGAATGTGATACCAGAAGAACTTTGGCTTTGGGAGGGCAATTAAAGAGGATGTGGTCTTGTGCTGAATCGGCAGGCGTGCAAGGCCACAGGAACAAAAACGTAGTAGAACATTCCTGGGGGTTGGCGATGGTGGTTTTCGATAGAATTCTAAGAGGGAAGATTCAGAGCCGAGCTGGCACCATTTTTATATTATGTGTTTTATAATTGTAAGTCTATAAATATGTTACAGATATGTAAATAGGTATATATTATGTAATTATGGCTTTTATAGGATAGCATGCACTTGGGAGCAGAATGTAAATTTAGGACGCATTTTGGAGAGAAGACGACGAAAGTCTGACGGTTTCAACGAATGTTGGTTTGGGGTGGGCCATTTGGGGTCATTTGCCCACCCGGAGAACCCCTGGGCATCGGCTCTCACAGGCCCCTTTCTCCTTCCTTGGGAGCCTCGTGGAAACATGTGCAGACTGCTGATTTCAGATAAGTCCCTTCATTCTATAGGTGAAGATGCTCAGGCCGGGGACAGCAAGTGATCTAACCAAGCCACGTGGGGGGCGTTGCGGAACCATGAGTGGGATCAGACCTCCTGACTATGACTTCCCCATCCCCTCTCCCACTAGAATTCATCAGTGAGTTCCGTTTGGGAGTAAAGCTAATTGTGTGCACATCATACTCAACCCATTAGCCATTGACACGCCTTTGGTTCCAAGGCTCTAGCTTATTTATGCCTTTTCACTGAGAAAACAAATAGTTGGGGGCAACCAAGTGGCTCAGTCGGTTGAGCGTCTGACTTCAGCTCAGGCCATGATCTCACGGTTCCTGAGTTCAAGCCCCGACTCAGGCTCCCTGCTGTTAGCACGGAGCCCACTTTGGATCCTCTGCCGCCCCCCTCTCTCTGTTCCTCCCCTGCCCACTCTCTCCCCAGAATAAATAAACATTAAAAAAGAAAAGAAAAGAAATACTTAGGAAAAGGTGGTCCTCTGGTCTGCCTTGGACACTTAGCACAGTTTTTAAGGGCCAAGAAGCTTGGGTTCAAATCCCAGCTGTGTGATCTTGGGCCAATGACATAACTTCTCTGTGACTGGGTTCTTCCATTTGTTACGTGGGGTTGATAGTAACCTTGTAATATTGTTGTGGAGATTACATGAGATAAAGACCCTTAGCACAATGCCTGTAACTGAGTAGGTGCTCATCAACACGATGTTTACAAGAGTACTTACTCTGTAGCAATAAACTGTCCTTCCTGCCTCCACTCCACTCTCTCCCTGGTTCCTCACACACGAATCTTTCAATACCCTGGAGTCTATGCCAGGCACAAAACTTGACTCACCCCCAAGTACCAACAATTTTCTTTTTTCCTTCCTTTTTTTTTTTTTAACGTTTATTCATTTATTTTTGAGAAAGAGAGAGAGAGAGAGGGAAAAAAGAAACCCAAGCAGACTCCATACTGTCAGCACAGAGCCTGATGTGGGCTCAAACTCACAAACTTTGAGATCAGGACCTGAGCCAAAATCACGAGCCAGGCACTGGGGCACCTGGGTGGCTCAGTCAGTTAAGCGTCCGACTTTGGCTCAGGTCCTGATCTCACGGTTTGTGGGTTCGAGCCCCACGTCGGGGTCTGTGCTGATGGCTCAGAGCCTGGAGCCTGCTTTGGATTCTGTGTCTCCTTCTCTCTCTGCCCCTCCGCCAACTTGTGCTCTGTCTCTCAAAAATAAATGTAAAAAAAATTTTTTTTAAATAAAAAAAAAAAAAAAACGAGTCAGACGCTTAACCAACTGAGCCACCCAGGCTCCCCACAACGATTTCCTAAGTGGTAGACATTTTGGAGCTTAGATTCTATTCTTGATGAACTAGAAAGATTTTTTTTTTTTTTAAATATCTCAAAATCCCTTAGCAAGTTGGAGCCACAGCACAAGAGGGGGAAGTTCATAGCTGCTGAAGGCCTGCCCTGTGCTCTCAAAGTTAATTCTCACGGCTTCCATGCAGAAGTATCCTTATTTCCATCTTACAGATGAGAAATGAAGGCAGAGTCCAATCAGATCGGCCAAGGTCAGAGAGCAAAAAAGGTGGAGACGAGACTCTGCAACACCAAATGGTTGATCTTAACACCCATTCTCTTTCCACCAATTCATCCTGTGTTGCTTTCGGAGCTGAAGAATGACCCAGTCTTCATCTGGCCCTGGGGTCAGGAAGGGGGTGGGAGGGCAGTGCATAAGGTAGGAGTGGTTCAAGTCCACAAAGGCCCGTGAAGCACCTTCCGCTGGGTCTGGAATTGCTATGATGATGCCCTGCGTTGGTCTGGAATATCTGGTCACTTCCTCCGTAGAATGTTGAGTTTCTCCCTGGTGAGGGAGGTCCTCCGCACAAGGCAGCAGCAAGATGGGACTGAGCCAAAGCAGGTGGGAATGCTTCCACACAAAAGCCCACAGGCAAAGTATAAAGCAAGGGGCTCTGCACTCTGCTTTTTATCATATATTTTCTCCTTAGGCTTGGGAACATCTCAAAAAGAGAGTTGGGAGGGTGATCCTGCCGAACGGAAGAGGGACCTCTCAGCTAACCCAGGCCGGGCTGAGGGAGAGAAGTGGGACGACACAACAGAGTGGAACCAAGTCCCGAGGGTGGCAGTTGAGGAGGGCGTGGGGTAGGGGCCGGGAGAGGTGAAACCCGCCCAGGAAGCTCAGAATCAAGACCAAGAACCAAGAGGGAGGTCAAAGCTGCTTTTAGGTGGTCTGGATGTAGATTTAATGGCTCAAGAGGTCCACCCAAAGCTCAGAGCAAAGGGACGGGTCATTCATGATGGCGGGCTTACAGACACAGGGAAGAGACGGATTAGTCTAGGAATGACCTTCATCAAAGTCACCCAGCTTGGGCAGTGGGCAGAGACCCCCGCCCCGGGAGCTGAGACCCGCTGGCCGCCTCCCCGGTCCACTCCTGCCGAACCTCAAAGTTTCTTATCCAGCCCACGGGGCCGGAGCGGGCCCCAGGCAACGCCTGCTCATCCTTCCATCTCCAGCCATAAAGAGACAACAGAATGGAAAAATAATTAAAAAATAAGAGTGGAGGTGGGGGGGGGGCGTGTTGGTAGGGGGAGAGCTGGGGGCTGGGGAAGCGATTTCCAGAGAAGAGACGGGTGGAGGGTTGGAGTGGCTGCCGTTGAGATAACCAACAGATGTGATTCTTCAGATAAGCGTAGCAATTTAGATAAATCTCGGGCTTTGGAGCTGGTCGCCTGCGTCCCTCTCCTCCGTCTGCCTTTTTTCAATTTTATCTCTGAGCCAAGGGAGGGGGTGGGGGAGGGCAGGGAGCTCCTAGGGGTGAGGAGATGGGAGGAGGGGAGGGCAGGGAGGGGGGCCAACTTCATCTTCGGAGACTTTGGCTTTTCTTTTTAATGTGTTTTTCCCAGAAGGTGGGAAATGCCAACACACACTCGGAGACCTAGAAGGCGGCCTATGTTTTTTAAAGAGCGGCGGACAAAAATCAAAATATTTGAAAATGTATTTCATGGTAATTATGTCATATTTCATGGGCTGGTGCCACTACTGAAAGAGAGGCTGAATGCCTTAATTTGTATAGAAATTGTAATCATTTGTTCATTTCAAGGTGAAAATTGCATTTTTTAATTTAAATTGTATCCTGCATGATAGTCTATTATCTAGTAAAATTGTCTCCATGTCTGAATGCCTTATATGCAGCTGCAATGCTTGTTACAAATCCACTTATATTCATAAAAGCAGGTGGACATCTCAGGAAATGGAAGCCGTTGTGTGTGCGTGCGTGTGCGTGCGTGTGGATGCGGGGACCCCTCTTACTCCCGCCTGCCGCCCCCCGCCTCTGACTCTCATGTCAGCGTTCCAGACGTACTTAACAAATGATAATTAGTTGGAAGAAATGAGGAAGCTGTACAGTGTGGAAGAGGAAGCCCCGGACTGGGTCCTGGGTCCTGGGTCCGGGGTCCGGGGTCCGGGGTCCGGGGTCCTGGGTCTTGGGTCCGGGGTCCGGAGTCCGGGGTCCGGGGTCCGGGGTCCTGGGTCCGGGGTCCGGGGTCCTGGGTCTTGGGTCCGGGGTCCGGAGTCCGGAGTCTGGGGTCCGGGGTCCGGGGTCCTGGGTCCTGGGTCCTGGGTCCGGGGTCCAAGGTCCGGGGTCCGGGGTCCTGGGTCCGGGGTCCGGGGTCCTGGGTCCTGGGTCCGGAGTCCGGGGTCCTGGGTCCTAGGTCCTGGGTCCTGGGTACGGGGTCCGGGGCCCTGGGTCCGGGGTCCGGGGTCCTGGGTCCTGGGTCCGGGGTCGGGGCAGGACGTCCCTCCCCCTTGCTGGGTGTCCTTCCGCGGACAGCTCGCCGCCTCCATCCCTACTGCTCGACTCTGAATCCTGGTTCTGCCCCTGCCTAGCTGTGGGACCTTACACAGATCCCTAAACTGCTCTGGGACTTAATTTCTTCATCTTTAAAATGGGGTAACGACACAATCCACTTCTGGTTATCGTCAGCAAGCCACGGCCAGCGGGCCAAATCCACCTGCCACTGTCTAAACAGTCTGCTGGCTGAGAGTGGCTTTTACGTTTTTTAATGGTTGAAATATAAATCAAAAGAAACTGTATGAGGGGCGCCTGGGAGGTTCCATCGGTTAAGCGGCTGACTTCGGCTCAGGTCGTGACCTCGCGGTTTGTGGGTTCGAGCCCCGCGTCGGGCTCTGTGTTGACAGCTTGGAGCCTGGATCCTGTTCCGGATTCGGTGTCTCCCTCTCTCTGACCCTCCCCCGTTCATGCTCTGTCTCTGTCTCTCAAAAAATGAATAAACGTTAAAGAAAAAAGAACTTATATGAAATCACATGAAATTCAAATTTCAGTGTTTATAAATAAAGTTTTAGTGGAACAGACAAGCTCGTGTCTGCATACGTGTCTGCTCTCACACCACATCAGAGCTGAGTAGTTGTGACAGAGATCCTATGGCCCGCAAAGCAAAAAATATGTCTTTATAGACAAAGTTTGCCCATTCTCGAAATAACATAAGCGCTTAGCCCAGTGTCTGGCATGCCATAGACCTTCATCCTCTTTAGCAGTCACTGCAGGCGGGGGGACTTCAGGACGTTGGAGCATCCAGAAGGAAAGCATCCAAGGAGGGTTTCTGCGGCAACAGCTTATACCTGTTATGTGCTGGTCACAGATACAGAGTTTCTCCTTGCGGCAAAAACTAGAAATGGTGACCTTGCTTTCGCAGAGGAATTTCATCCAGAGTTTTCTCAACACTTCGATGACTTTTTAAAATTTTTATTTTTTTAATGTTTATTTATTTTTGAGAGAGAGAGAGACAGAGCGTGAGCAGGCAAGGGGCAGAGAGAGGGGGAGACACAGAATCCGAAACAGGCTCCAGGCTCCGAGCTGTCCGCACAGAGCCCGACGTGGGGCTTGAACTCACAGACTGCGAGATCATGACCTGAGCCGAGTCACTTAACCGACTGAGCCACCCAGGTGCCCCTCTATGGCTTTTCTTAAACCCTGGGATGTCAGAAGGGGTTCTGGACCAACAGTTAGATACGCTATCCATCCACCTACTCTCGGGCTTAGTTTCTTCCCTGTAAAATGGGTCCCTTCCAGCGAAAGGGCCAGCTCCAAGTGACTCATGCCAGATGTAAAGGTCTAGCATGTTCTTGGCAGCTGCCTGGATGATTCATTTCTTCCTCTCCTTTCACTGGGGTAGATTCCATAGTCCCTGCAGGACCCTGTTCAGGAGCACTGACTACACATCTTTTAGTCTGTCTGTCCATCCATCCATCCATCCATCCATCTCTCTCGCTCTCAATTCCAGGCTCCCTAGGGCAAAGGAAAAAGGAAATCTGCATTTAAACACAAGCTGGGTGTCATTTGGTGAGTGACTTCATCTCTGAGCCTCATTTCCCCAGTCAGAAAGTAGTTGCCCTCTCCATCACAGGGTTATGGGGGAGTGTTCAGAGAGGGTGTCAGTCAAAATGCCTCGGAAGCTGTAGAGAGCCATGCAGTTGTTATTTAAGGATTTACCTTCCCCAGGAATCAGGTCGGGGACGACTTGCCCAAGGCCACACTGGAGAAGAAGGAACCCAGTTGAGTTGAAGGCCAGTGCTTGGTGTTACAGGTCGTTTATGTCCCGCCCAGCCCCCCCCCCCCCCCCCCCCCCCAGTTCTTATGTTGAAGCCTTAACCCCACTGTGATGGTATTTGGAGATGGAGACTTTGGGAGGTAATCGGGGTTAGATGGGGTTGTTAAGGGTGTGTCCCTCATGATGGGATTAGTGCCCTTATAAGAAGTGAAAAGACAGGGGCGCCTGGGTGGCGCAGTCGGTTAAGCGTCCGACTTCAGCCAGGTCACGATCTCGTGGTCCGTGAGTTCCAGCCCCACGTCAGGCTCTGGGCTGATGGCTCGGAGCCTGGAGCCTGTTTCCGATTCTGTGTCTCCCTCTCTCTCTGCCCCTCCCCCGTTCATGCTCTGTCTCTCTCTGTCCCAAAAATAAATAAACGTTGAAAAAAAAAATTAAAAAAAAAAAAAAAGAAGTGAAAAGACAGACGAGTCCTCTGGCTCTCTCCATGCACACACTCCAGGGAAAGGCCACGTGAGCACAGAGCAGGAAATAGCCATCATCTGCAAGCCAGGCCAAGGTGTTTGCACCAGAACCCCAGCGTGCTGGCACCCCGATCTTGGCCTTCCAGCCTCCAGGACTGGGAGACAGAATCATTTATGCTTTAAGGTAAAATCTGTTACAGAGCCAAGCCGACTAAGATGCCCAGGTTCTTAGCCACCCAGTCTACTCCCTCCCTGGAGGTATTTTACGAAGGGAAGAGAATGCCAGCCTTGTGGTAGCCCAGAGGAATCTGGGGTAGGAGAGAGTCAGGAATGAGGCTCTGGGGCCTCAGTTTCCCCACTGGTTGTCAATACCAGTTGTGCGACAGAATCAACCAGGGAGCTAAAATAATGTGACAATAAACATGCCTGATGCCCTTCTCAGAGGTTCTCCTCTACGGGTCTGGGAGGGGCCTGGACCTCAGTGTGTTTAGTCCCATGAGCCTGAGACCATCCCAGCCCTGCCTGTGAGCCCAAGGGTAGCGGACGGGAAGGGTTCACATGGTGTGTCCACCCCTGCTTCATCCCCAGCCAGAATTCCTGCAGGGCTCCCAACATTCTACGTCAGCTCCGGAAAGAGTCTGAGAACATGGGGCTCATTCAGCCAGAATGGATCCTGGGGCTGGGGAGCTGGAACCCCCGGGGCCCCGAGTTTACAGGTCTTCCCTAGGAGCATTTGCACTGTTCCAGAACAGTCTGCAGGTGGGGGAATTTCCTGGCAACCTTCCAGGCACGGTTCAGCCTTCATAGTGACATTTACCACTTCCTGCGGACCTACTATGTTCTAGACGCTTGCCTCCGTCCCTTCACTGTCCCACCAGCCCGCACCCCTCCCCCCAGTCGCTCCCTCTTCCTGGCTTCCAGTGCTTGCCCAAGGCCACACTGGAGAAGAAGGAACCCAGTTGAGTTGAAGGCCAGTGCTTGTTCCCTCCTGACTTCCGGTGCCATGTTCCCTGCTTTCCTCTCGTCCCCTCCACTCCTTTGCATGTTCCTTCACTGGGTTCCCTTTAAACTCTGAAGCCTGGAGTGCCCGCGTGGCCCAGTCCTGGCTTGCTTTTTTTCTTCTGTCTCTACCTCACTCGCTCCCTAAGTGGTCCTCTCCTCCACGCTCCTCGGTCTCCAGGCGGTGCAGTCTCCACACGGGGCCCCGAGGCAGTTCTCAGCTCCCACGTGGCTGAACACACCTGCGGAACCCCTGCCCTGCCCTTGACTGGCTCCCCCCCAGCCTCCCCATCTCCTACCCCAAATGAATGACTGATTGGCTGCCTGACTGAGCAAACGGATGGATGAATATCCTGAGAAGAACCTGGGCCGAGCACTGAGAGGCATGAACACAAGCCACGGGTTCCTTCTGGAACTTTGGACAGTTCCCCCTGTCCTCTCTGGGCCTCGCTCTCAATATTTGTTGCAATAAATTCTCCTGCGAAGTGGGGTCTGTTACACCCATTTCATAGATGGAAAAGAGGGGTCTTGGAGGGGTTCAGTCCCACGCCACGGTCACCCGCTGGTAACTGACAGGGGTAGGATTGGAACATGGGTCCCTGTGGTTCCAAAGCCCACACGCTTCCCGCTGTGCTTCTGCTCTGATTGCGTCCATCCCCCTCCGCAGACTCCTCCCCTTGTCTCCAGGTTGGGGCCAGAGCCACATCCTGCTGCTGCTGGCCCTGCATTCTGCCTGGGCAGGGGAGCCCCTCACTCGGCACAACCGTGCATCCCCCAGGACCTGGCCACTCCCAGGCCTGCTGCACAGGGGTGGAGAGGACACTTCATAAACCACGTCCAGCTGTCTTCTGGAAAGACCAGCTCAACTGCGACTCTGGTGAAGGTGAAGAAAGTTCTGCTAACTTGGCGAGTCTGGACGCAGCGGAGGCTGGCCGAGGCCTCTGTGCAACGGAGCTGAGCCCTCCTGATTATTTTCCAACCCAGAGTCTCTCGACCTCGGCACTGTTGACATTTCGGGTCAGTTACCTCTTCGTCGGGGGCGGCCCTGTGCACTGTAGGAGTTTAGCAGCATCCCTGGCCCCTACTCACTAGGTGCCCGGAGCCAGCCACCCATCCAGTTGTGACAACCACAGCGATCGCCAGCCTGCCACACCTCCTGGGGCACCAAACCGCCCCTGGTAGGGAAACAGCACTCTAATCTTAGACGTCGCCTGGCCCCTCTCTGTGCCAGCTTACAAGATAGTACCCGTTATCTTGGCTGGTACTTTGCCACGCGGCAGGCGTCTCACGCTGAGTGACTCATATCGAGCCCCTGCTCAGTGCCAGGCGTGAAACACCAACACAGACGAACTCACTCACTCCTCACGGCAGCCCTCTGGGGTAACTGTTATTATGATCCCATTTTACAGATGAAGAGCCGTAGGCACAGAGACACTGGCCGAGTCACCGACCGAGCTCTGATCCGGCAGACGCCGGGGGCCCACATCCACGTTCTCGCTCCATCCTGGCGCCCTGGCGACTCACGGTGTTTCTGTCGCTCAAATTCCAGAGGAGAAAACCTCAGGTCGTGTGGCTGCGCCCCACGAGCTCACCTGGCGCCCCACAGCCATGGCATTTAGCTGAGTCGGAGCTTGGCCCCCATCCTTATGGTAAAGCCCACTGTCTTCCCACGGCTCCTGGCTGCCTTCTAGACTCCTAAACATGCTTCCAGCTTGACAGGCGCTTGGAGATCGTTCATTTATTCAACAGATACTTATTTTTTCCTTTTTTAAAAAAGCTTATTTATTTATTTCGAGAGAGGGAGAAAGAGAGTGCGAGCATGACGGAGGGAGGGGCAGAGAGAGAGTGGGAGAGAGAGAATCCCAAGAAGGCTCTCTGCCGTCCGCACAGAGCCCAACGCGGGGCTTGAACCCACGAACCGTGAGATCGTGACCTGAGCTGAAATCAAGAGTCGGACACTCACTGGACTGAGCCAGCCAGACGCCCCTCAACATGTATTGACATTGACTCCACACCAGGCCTAAGAATGTGGGTTCTTCCTTATCCTTTAGAGACACGTGCTGAAATTGCTAAGGATGAAATGACGTGGATCTGGAATTTTCTCCCAAGTAGCCCAGGATGTGCTGGGGAGGTTGCCGAGGGTATGGATGAAATGAGCTGGGTAGGGAGCTGATGATTACTGCAGTGGGGGATGGCCGTGTCTTGTGATCTGCTCTCATGGAATTTTCCATCATATAATGCCTTTAGCAGTGTGGACGCTGATTCCCTCTTTGGGTTCAAATCCCAGTCTCACTACCTATGGGATAATCTTGGGTAATTCTTTTTGCCTCTCTAGACCTTGGTTTCCTCACCTGTGAAGTGAGGGGACAATAATTTGGGGCTTGCAGGGTCTTGGTGAGGATTTTTTTTTTTTAATTTTTTTTTTTCAACGTTTATTTATTTTTGGGACAGAGAGAGACAGAGCATGAACGGGGGAGGGGCAGAGAGAGAGGGAGACACAGAATCGGAAACAGGCTCCAGGCTCCGAGCCATCAGCCCAGAGCCCGACGTGGGGCTCGAACTCACGGACCGCGAGATCGTGACCTGGCTGAAGTCGGACGCTTAACCGACTGCGCCACCCAGGCGCCCCTTTAAGTGACTTTTTAAAAAAGTGTTTATTTATTTATTTTGAGAGATGTGGGGAGAGGCAGAGAGAGAGGAGCGAGAGAATCCAGAGCAGGCTCTTGCTGTCAGCGTGGAGTTGATGTGGGGTTCGAACCCACCAACTGTGAGATCGTGACCTGAGCCGAAATCAAGAGTCGGACGCTTAACTGACTGAACCACTCAGGCGCCCCTATTTTTTAATTAAAAAAAAACTTTTTATTTATTTAAAAAAGCTTATTTATTTATTTGAGAGAGAGAGAGAGAGAGAGAGAGAGAGCAAGGGAGGGCATAAGAGAGAGGAGAGAAAGAATCCCAAGCAGGCTCCTCACTGTCAGCGCAGAGCCTGATGCGGGGCTCGATCTTGTGAAATCCAAGATTATGACCTGAGCCGAAATCAAGAGTGAGATGCTTAACCAATGGAGTCACCCAGGTGCCCCAGAAATGACCGTGTGACTTCTGAGCCCAGGCAGCTAAGACCAGTGTGCCCCAGCCACCCTTCTCTTCCCCAGCCTTGCATTCCAAATCGTGTAGGAGCACAAAGGAGAAACCAAACCTTTACTGTGCCAGCCCACCGAGATTCGGGGTTTGTCTGTCTCTGCAGCGGAGCCAAACCTCACCTGACTAACACAACAGGGTCTTTAAAAGGGTCAGCGTCAGGGGCACCTGGGTGGGTCAGTCTGTTGAGTGTCCAACTTCAGCTCAGGTCACGATCTCACAGTTCGTGGTTTCGATCCCTGCGTCGGACCCTGTGCTGACAGCTCAGAGGCTGGAGCCTGATTCCGATTCTGTGTCTTCCTCTCTCTCTGCCCTTCCCCCTGCTTGCAACCTGCCTCTCTCTCTCTCTCTCTTTCAAAAATAAATAAACATTAAAAAAACTTAAAGGGGTCAGCCCCACCTCCAGAGGGTCTGGAGACTAAAAGTGAGCCACGTGGACAACCGGACATGTTTCCCCAATAAAATCTGTGCACACCGAGGTTCAGATGAGCTTTTCTGGCTAGCGATATTCTGTGTGCATTGGCACACCTCGTTGCCAACAGGAGTTATCGCTGGCTTTGACTCCACAGGGCCAGGGGCTCTGTGTTTGGAGCCTCCCAGGATTCCACCATACATGTCTTCCCAGGGCGGATTTCCTTCTGCATCCTTTGCTGCCCTTAACCATTGCCCCGGGTATGACAGCTTTCAGTGAGCTCTGTGAGTCCTTCTAGCAAAGTAGCAAACCTGAGGGTGGTTTTGGGGACCGCCGAACCCTGAAAGAAAGGAGTGTCAGAAGTGAGGGTGGTCTTGGGGACCGCACCTCCCCCTCCGACGTCACACTGCCTTTGCCTTCTTCTGTCGTCAAAGAACTATACCCGAATGTGGCACCAGGTGAATGGACCTGTGTACCCTGGAGATGTGATTCACGGGCCAGTCTGTCTTCTGGGGACACAATCACAGGTGAGGAAAGTGGTGATGGAGGTCACCCCTCGGGGGCACGGTGTCATCCAACAGGGCCTGATGCCCTCACCGATGTCCCGCCCATTGTGGGAGTGGAGACAGAGGCGACATCTGATGGAATGGTACATAGCGCACAGAGGTGATGCTCAAATATAGTCACATGGAGGAAGTTCAGCGCCACCTGAACACGAGAAGGAGCAGAAGCAAATCTACAGCACCAAGATTTTTATGGAAATTCATCACGCGCACAAAGGTATTTTTCAGGAATCTGAGGATGTACATTCAACATGGAGGATGCTAATAGATAAAGATGATACACAAAGTAAGACCATGACAATTGCATTATATTAGAGGTTACAGAGCTGCGGGAGGGCATCAGAGATTATAAAATTACTCGCAGAACTGGGCCCCCCTTGTCTTGTCTCTTTTGGGAGGCCTTTGCCTCGTGCTGTCCCCTTTTCTGGCCTTCACTTGGAGCCGCTTTACCTGCCAGCATTGATTTTGATGAACTTCCTTTTGTTTCTTGTGCCTCATGTCTCCCACCTGCCTTCAGTACCCCACAAGCCCAGGTGGATGGGCAGATAGATCTTGACGCCTCCTTCCAGAGAGCCCAGGAGTCTCAGCCCTCACTGCAGCTTAGAATCACTTGGGATGCTTAAAAGATTACCCACACCCCCTGCGCCATGATGCTGGTTCAGTCGGCCGGGTGGGGTCTGGCGTTGGCCCTTTAAGTGGCCCCAGATTGCGCCCATGGATGGTAACCACTGGGGCGGATGTCCCTCGTGCAAGCTTCCCTCTGTCCGAGCCTGCTCACATGCCACTGACATCATCCGCCTGACTCTCCCAGACTCAGCTCTTTCTAAAATACCTCGAACAGGACTTGGCACAGCCTGGCCTCTCAGAAGAATGTTTCTTTGAGATGAAGTGGTTTCAAACTGTTCAAACAGATGAGTCACACACGTCTTATTCCGTTCAGCCTGGTGCTGCAATCATAGGATGTTTTTCAGCTGCTCCCCAGTTCAGCCCCTAATTCCTACCTGGATCCTAGAACTCTCACTTACAGAGGAAAACATGGTCTTCTTTTTTTTTTATTTTTGAAGTTTTAAACAGCTGGGATCACCCCTTCCCAGTGGGCTCAACTGCTTTATCTGGAGCCCGTGGGTTTGAGGCAGGAAGCCCAGCAAGTAAGGACAGGCTCTGGGGTCATTTGGGCCTGGGCTTGGTGCTGATCTACTACTCCCCTGGTGTGAGATCCAGAGCAGGATACCAACTGCTCGTCATAAAATGGACTGACCTGAGAGTGGAGAGAGATTGTATATGCAGAATGCTTAGTGCACTGCCTAGCACCCATAAGATGTATCATTAATAGAAAACTATTCTTAGCATTTGCTTTGGGTGATGTTAAACACCTCTAAGCATTAAGGCCACCTGCAGAACCAGGGGCCCAAGAAGTCACAGAAGCTTGGGGCCAGTAGGCAGAGAGTTTATGGGTAACTCCAAGAGCCAGTGGTCATATGGAGCCCATTTACCTGCTGGTGGGACAGATCCAAAACCTTGTCTTTCTGGCCACAGGATCAGGGGAAAAGGTTCCTGTGAGCCAGAGAGTGTCGGAAATCTCTGGGATTTTAAAAATTGCTTTTTTAACCTCTGCCCTGCCCCCTGAGACCAACCACTGTGGTGGAGCTACACTGAGATGATGGCACTGGTGGTCACCGGGCATCTAGGAACCAGAGAAAAAAACCTGTCCATCTGGATAGAAGAAGGGGCCCCATGCTTTGAAGAGTGTGGAAGAAGTTCCACAGTTGTTGTTTTTTTTTAAATATTTATTTCCTATGTCTTCTCCCTGAAGGCAGGTCCAGTCATATGCAGCTGTGACAGTCTGGGAACCTAAACACTAATAGAACCTTGTCTTTCTGGCCAGAAGGACCAGAAGCAGGGGCCCCTGGGAGCCAGGGGATATAGGGGAAATCTCCAAGAGGAAAGAGAGGGAGAAGAGGAATCCCTAATTCTTGCTTTGAATGGACACAAGTACTTATCTTCAGCCTGCGAGGCACAGAACACACATTAAAACACAGAATAAGATGTAGCAAAGGTTTTGAGGGCTGAAAGATACTCTAAACCACTGCCCGAGTCCCAGACCCACACTTAAGTGGCAGATGAGTGCCACAGACCCAAACACCAGAGCAAAGTCTTTGAAAACTGGACTGAAGTTGAAATTCTTGTTCCTGAAGGCAAGTCAGACCTCGAGATCTGAACTCAAATGGGTTGATTGTCTGCTAAATTTAAACAACAGCAAAATAAACAAAACCCCCATTCTCCAAAGGATTTTAACAGGACCCAGAGTCTAACAACATGTTGTTTTAAAAGCCCCAAATTACTTGGTGTATCGAGAACCAGCAAACTCAACCAATTCTCAAGGGAAAAAGCAATCAATAGATGCTAATCCTGAAATGACCCCTGTATTGGAATTACTAAAGATTTTAATGTGGCTTTTAGAACTACACTCCATGAGGTAGGTTGAACAGTCTTGAAATAAATGGAATTATAGAAATTCACAACAGTGAAATAGAAACTACAAAAAAGAACTAAATAAACATTTTATAAGTGAAGCATACAATATCAGAAAAATTATAAAAATCATAGGTGTGTTTAATAGCAAGATGGGGATAACAGAGAAAATAGTCACTGAATTTGAGAACAGAGCAATAAAAATTATTCAATTTGAAGAACAGAGAAAAAAAAGATTGAAAAAACATGAACAGAGCTTCAGAGACTGTGGGACAATAATAAAAGATCTAACATTTCTATCATTGAAATCCCGAATAAGGGGAGTAAGAGATAGATACAGGAAAAAAATATTAAATAAAAAATTATGGCTGAAGATGCCCCAAATGTAAGTGAAAAAAACCATAAGTGAACAGATTCAAGAGGTCAGTGAGTCCCAAAGAGGATAAGAGCAAAGAAAACTATGCCTAAACGTAATCTAATCAAACTTCTGCAAATAAAAGATAAAGAAAAGGCTTTAAAGCAGTCAGATAGAAACTACATGTACACAAAAGAGAGCAACAGTTCAAGTAACTGTGGACGTTTCATCAGCAACCTTTGGGGCCAGAAGACACTGGAACGTCTCTTGTGGAAGAAAATAAACCATAGACTCAGAATTCCATACCTAGCAAAAAAAAAAAAAAAAAAAAAATCCTTTGGAAGGCTAAGAGAATTCTTAACCAGCAGACATCTCTAAAAGAAAGGGCAAAAGAAGTTCTGGCTGAAGGTATCAGCTCTGAACTGATACCAGAGGCAACTTTGGAACTTCGGGAATAGAGAAAAGGCAACAGAAGTGAGAGATATCTGGGAAAATATAACAGACGATTTTTCTCCCCTTAAGATCTTTAAAATATATGATTGTTCAAAGGAAAAAATATAATATTATTTGGGAGTGTTCAATGTATGTACATGTATACATATGTCAGCTATAATATCAAGGGTTTTAAGCCTTCTATATTTTATTTGAAACTGTAAAATATTAACTTAAGTAGAATGGTAGGTATATAATAATCTCTAGACCAATCACAGAAAAATAATATAAAAATATATGCCAAAAGGCCAACAGATAAACTAAAATGAAATAGATTAAAACAATCCAAAAGAAGGCAACAAGAAAGAAAAGAGAAATTTAAAAAGGAGGTTACAAAGAAATAATGATACAGTAGACCTAAATCCAATTACATCAATCATTATATTAAATGCAAAAGGTCTAAACATAGATCTTAAGGACAGAGATTGTCAGACTTGCACAATGCCATCTATAAGAAACATGATTCAGCATCTATGTAATCATACTCTGAAAATTCTCCAGGATGTTTATTGCCCAGTTATTTTCCATTTAATATTTATCAAAAGTTCCATTGGGAAAAAAGTCATGTGAAGTGTGATTTTTTTTTGATAGGCTTACTCTTCCTCTTTAGATATTCCAAAAATGATCTTGGATCAAGTGCAATCATCAGGGAACCCAGTATCTAGATCATACCCTGTTCTTATCTCTCCCCACCTCCCACCAGGGTTATTTTTACTGAATTACTAACAACCTGTATTGAATAACTTTATAAGAATTATCCCTTGCAGCACATCTTTATATATTTCAGGAGTTTATTCTTGAGTTTGTATGTATTACATCATATGGTCCTATTCAGGAAGACACCAGGGAGAACCATCCTTTAGCAAGTTTCTTATTTTCTCATTGACATAAGTACTCGGTAACTCATTGGTTTTCTTATTTTCCATTGGCTGCTAGGAAACTCCAGGCATCTCTCTATAATGTTAATAAGGATTCTTACAACAAAAGACCTGGGGCACCTAGGTGGCTATGTCAGTTAAGTGTCCAACTCTTGATTTAGGCTTTGGTCATGCTCTCATGATTCATGGGATTGAGCCCTGCATAGGGCTTTGTGCTGATAGCATGGAGCCTGCTTGAGATTCTCTCTCTCTCTCTCTCTCTCTCTCTCTCTCTCTCTCTCTCTCTCTTCACCTCCCTCTCTTTCTCTCAAAACAAATAAACTTAAAAAAAATAAAAAAAATAGCTCCCACTCCCCCAAATTATTCCCTGCTTAAAAAAATCCAATAGTCACATAAGTTTGTGAAACAGGGCTAAAGAAAGTGACATTGGTTTCTTTATTATGTGATCTCATGCAATCTTCACAATTGCCTTGGAGGTTGGTACTATCATTATGCCAGTTTTATAGATGATGAGAAAACTGGGTCCTCAGAGACTACTTGCCCAAGGTTAGCTAGTAGTGGTGTTAGGATTGTAACATAGGCTGTTTGACTTCAATATGCTCTCTTAAAACCATAGACAAGTCATGTGTATAAATTACCTGGCACCAAGGACATGTGCATCCATATGACATGGGCAGCTAATGGGCTGGCCTTAATGGCTAGCTTCACAAGAAGATGGAGTTCTGTAGGGTCGGGTGGGTGTGATCCAGCTCAAAGAATCAAGGAATCCAGCTACCCATACCACAATGCTTACCTAAGCCCATCTGCCTGGGAGTGGTCCTGTTCATGTCAATTTTACTGAAAGCTCCTCCTGTAACCCACAAACCTCACAGTGGTACCTGCTCTTCACCCTGACTTCTGGTTCCCACTTTCCTCTCTTAGAAGCCTACTCTCTATGGATCAATTTGACAGGGCTAGGGAAGGGGGTTTCATGGACTTCAAATATACCATGGAAGTAAATGCTTATTGGTCAGCTGTGTACTGATGGGCATGGAGGGAGGTAGAACCAGATGGAGGTTTGTTTGTTTGTTTTTTGCTAAATTTCCTGAGTAATGTATCCTAATTCTTAAGCTCCCCTGTAACAGACATCCAAAATTTTTCCATGCTTCAAGGTGGGTGGAATGGATTTCCTTATACCTTGATCTTGGGCTTGACCATGAGACTTGCCTTGGCCAATCAGATGTTAGTGGATCTGACAAGAGAAGAAACTTGAAATGGGGCTTGAAATGGAAAATGCCCTTTGAACACTGGTGATCTGGTGATCTGTACTCATGGTCCTGTAGCTGCCTTCTTCATAGACCGCCCCCCGCCCCCGGAATAAATATCATCAGACCTAGAGACTGAAGTCTTCCTGCCCATCTGTATTAGTTTTCTATTGCTGCATAACCATTTACTACAAACTTGGTGGCTTAACACAACCCCCCTCCCTTTATTATTTCACAGTTTCTGTAGGTCAAGAGTCTGGACACAGCATAACTGAGCCTTCTGCTCAGGATTTCATCAGGCTGAAATCAAGGTGTCAGCAAGGGCTGTGATCTCATCAGAAGGCTCAACTGTGGAAGAATCTATTCCCAAACCCATTTAGAGTGTTGGTAGAATTCAGTTCCTTGGGTAGGACTGAAGTCTCCACTTTTTTGCTGGCTGTTGCATAGATTACTCTCAGCTCCTCAAGAGTGCCCTAATCTCCTAGCAATAGCCTTCTCATGACATAGCAGCTGACTTCTTAAAAACCACAGGAGAACCTCACTCCAGTCTGCTGTGATGGAGCCTTGTGTAATGTAATGTAATCACAAGAGTGACTGTATTCCCACCTTTGCCAGACAGTGTAACCATGTTCAGGTTGTGACCATCCCACCATATTCACAGACCCCTCCCACACTCAAGAACATGTATACCAGGTGGCCTGGTATGCCAGGTATACATCTTGGTGGCCATCCTACAGGTGGTCTGCCTACCATACTTTAACCCAAGCCTAGATTAGCCAAACCAGAGAAACCATGGGTGACCTACAAACCTGGTTAAGTGAGAATTCATATTTGTTGTAAGCCAGAGCTTTGATGTGGCTTATCATGCAGCATTACTCTGGCAACAACTGACTGATACACTTCAAAACGCATTGTCCTCCTAGTTCACGTAATGTCCTATCTGCACTTAGGGAGCAGCCTGCTATGATGGACAGGACACTGGGACGAGTCATGGGTTTGAGTAACCACATGCGAAGTAACCGCTTGAGCTAAAGCCGACCCATGGGTTTGAATCTCTACTCCTCCACCTTGTGGTTGGGGGCCTGGAACCAGCTGCCTCACTTCTCTGGGTCCATTTCCTCATGTGTATACTAGGGCCCACAATGCTTGCCATATGCAGATGTTGGGAGTGTTAACTAAAACAATGGATGAGAATCACCCGGCACACAGTAGGAAGCATACATGTTAGGGTCTATTCTCTCTAAAGCTCATATTTCTATCCAACATGCCCTTGTCTTCCAAGAATGAATGTGGTACGAATTCTGGGAGGGGTCACTGCAGTGCTGATATCTGTGGATTATCTGATGGTATCTCCTCATCAGATGATGGCAGTGACCTACAGGGCTCTCTGCCCCTGAGCCAGACTGTGGAAGACAGCCATCGGCATCCACCCTCAGACAAGGCCCCTCCTCCACGTCTCCGGCACTCCAATATTGGAACGTGACACGGAAGTCTTCTTTTTAAAAAAAATTTTTTTAACGTTTATTTATTTTTGAGACAGAGAGAGAGAGACAGAGCATGAACGGGGGAGGGGCAGAGAGAGAGGGAGACACAGAGTTGGAAGCAGGCTCCAGGCTCTGAACCATCAGCCCAGAGCCCAATGCGGGGCTCGAACTCACCGACCGCGAGATCGTGACCTGAGCTGAAGTCAGACGCTTAACCGACTGAGCCACCCAGGCGCCCCAAGGAAGTCTTCTTTTGAAGAGCTCAGTCCCTATCAGTAACTAGCCGTGTGAAAGCGGGCAAGTGACTCTAACTTTCTGACTCTTGGCTTCCTTTCTTATATATTAATGGTGAAATTCCCACCTCACAGTGTTGTTATGTGCATAAGACAAAAAGTGCACGCATGGGCACATTGCAGGAGCCTCGTAGTTAGTGTTGCCTTTCCCTCAGAGAAGAGGCCATCTTTGTGGTTCTTTTAGTGTCACTCCCTGCCCAGCCTCACCTCCAGGGTCCACCACGGCAGGGAGCATAGAGCAGGTCCTTAAAGAGATGCTTGCTTTCACATCAGTTTTTCTCACTTGGTCCTCATGAAATTCCCTTGCATAGGTGGGTGTGGCAGCCCCAAGTGCTGTTCCCGATAGCCCAGCCTCCCATCTCCCAGGCACAAGAGGGATTATGTTTCCTTTGAAGGTCAGTGTGGCCATATGAATTGCTTTGGCCAATGGAACCTGAGCAGAAATGTCCCACACCAGCCACTTCAGGTGGATGCTTTAAGAACCAGTGTACAATTTACATCTCTCTTTCCTTCTGGTACCAGCGGCCAGCAGTGCTCGAGATGATGCCCATTCTCTATCAAGATGACCATGATGGGCCACAGTCACAAATATGAGCAAGAAAAAAATTAAACCTTTCGTGTTTTAAGCCAGGAGATTTGAAGTTGTTGGTTATTGTTTTCCAGCCTGATATAATGGGACAGACTTTATTCTCATTTGAAGGATTGGGGGAAGTGGCTTTTCTACAGTCACACAGAGGGTACCTGGGACCAAATACAAGGCTTGACATGAGGGAGCATTTTGATTCTTTCCAGGGGAGAGAGCAGAGGTGCCTGGAGCCCTGAACATACCCTCCCTGGTGCCTCTGAGAAGTGAGTCCCTGATCCTTGCAACAGGTATTTACATCATTAGAGCCAGGAGAATGAATTCTCTGCTCAGAGCAAGTCAGTGGCAATCTGGGGAAGGGAAGGAGTGGGGTTCTAGAAACTGTGCTCTCAGGAGGACCAGGTATTCATAGACTCAACTCCACAACGGATGAAATTATACAGAAGCCTCATCTCTCCGTCCTGTGTGTCCCTCCCCATCGCAGGGCTCTTGTGTCTTCTCTCTTTCCTTCACTAGTAAATTTTACTCCAGGAAAGATTGTGAAACTTATTCATATGAGATGTGCATGAGCAATGAAACCAGAAAAAGAGGCTACTATGTTACAAAGCATTACGGTGGCAAAAGCTGACTGATACACTCTTCCATCCACTAGCCATTCTTCCTTTTTCCTTTAGACAGAAACCTGGTTTTATTCTGGGAAGTAGTGTGCCTGGGAAGAAGATTAAATTTCTCAGCTTTCCTTGGTCTGTAAACAAAGATTGTTGGATGGGACTCTTAGAAAAGCTCCCTTTAGAGGGGGTCAGAGAGCTCTCTGAGGGCCCCCAAGGGCAGATCTGTGTCTGGGAGCAGCTTGGCATCACTCAGCACCCAGCACTGAGTGTTGCTTTCCCAGCACTGGTAGCGGACAGCTCTGAACCATCGGGGTACTCTCTGGGCCACCTTCCAGAACAGTTATTGGCTCAGTTTATTGTTAGGGTAACCTAGAAGATTCTTAGGGATTATCTAGGCTGTTGTTTAAAGAATATATAGAAATAGGGTCTGAGAAGGGAAGAAAATTATCTCAGGACCCACATAGTGTCACATGCAAAGCTAAGAGCAGAACTTGACCAGCTCTTGATTCTTCCCCATATCTTCCTGACTTCCAATCTCCTGTAGTCCTAACCTGGAACACTTGGCTGGGTTAGATGGGCTCAGGTCCATAAAACACCTTATGATCCTCCATATACAATATCTCCCAGCAACCCCTTCATCTCGCCCCCCTCCTGTTCAGATCATCCCAGTAAACCCATACACTGGAATGACACAGGTAACCCAATTTAGAGCCAGGGGAACATATGTGGAGTAGAAGCTGCTGTTCCTTGCCCAGATCCCTTTCACTGAGCCAGTGCACCTGTACCCTAACGGATGTGTTGTCGCTGCTATGGGTACATCTTTGCACCTTTCTCTGGAGAACTGCCCCCAGCCCACAGGATGCACTTGGGCCAGAGTTGCTTGGGTACATTAGCCTTTACCCACATATCCACATACCCACATTCCCTAGGAACAGCCAGCAGCCAATGAATGACTGACAGTTTAGCACAAGAGGCCAGTCCTCTAGTCTCAAGGTGAGACTAGCTCTGTGCTATTCATGCTCGAGAGTCCCCAGCACTATCAGGTTGAAACTAGACTCCAGTTAAAAGCTCCTCCTGCTTAGCTCCCTCCCTGTCCTGTGTTGCTTCCTTCACTCGTTTATGCATTTCTCTTGAGGGCCCCCCCTCCATAAATCCACCTGCCCATGAATCCCCATATCAGGTTCTGCTCCTTAAGGAAATATGGAAGCTTCTGAGCTCTCTCCTACCTTCCAAATTCTATGTCCTAGGAAAGGGACACTGAGGGCTCTAAGCTTAGCAGCAGGAAGTCTGTCCTGGTGAACAGAACTGAAATTTCATCAGAGAGATGCTTAAACAACAGCATTCCATTGGTCAAATACTGATTAAGCATCCACTACCTGTCTAACAGCTGCTTGGCACTGAGGGGCCCGGCGGTCCTATTCTGACCCTCTAAATTAGGTCAAAGAGCTTCTCAGCCACCCCTCGGTCCTTTTTAGGGCAGCTGCCTAATGACAGTCAATTAAGGACACAGAACCTTGGAAATGCTTTAATTTCTTTTAATGTATAACAGTTACGCCTGAGTTACAGAGGAAGCGCTCACAAGCAGGTAGTTAAAGCAAATGCCAGTTTCTCTTTCTAATCTACTACTCCATATAGCTGAATAAATTATGGTGCGATTATATTTAAACACACACCCTTGCACCCACAAGCCCACTCACACACCCCACTCACACTCTCAAGCACACACACTCACTTCCACATGGAGGAACATGGCTGTGAGTCAAACACGAAAGCAACCGAGTTGCAATTACTAGGAAGAAGGAATGATCTAGAGTGCTATGTGGACACGTCCCAGGTGGGGGATTGGCCGTGTTAGAGCTGACAGAAAGAGTCCCCAGTACACAGCTGCCTCTGAGCATTTCAAGATGGCGGCCGGAGTACCCCCATTTTGGTCTCGGTTCGGTGCCTTTGCAGGAGAGAGCGGACAACCCCAAAAAGCATCTAGTAGTGAAGGGAACATCGGGAGCTGGGCGAGAACATCAACCTGAGAGAGGCCCCAGAGAATGTCTTTTTCGGGCAATCATGGAATTTCACCAAGTTCCAGGATCCAAATCTCAGCATGCTTCAAAAGCTCCATCTGAAATAACGCTGGATCTCCGTGGAGTCTGGGCCAAGTCTCGGACCTGCTCTGCTCTCAAGCCATAGTCAGATTGGAAATCTGACCTTCTCATTTGTCTTCTGGGCAAACCCCCCTCTTCATCCTTCTTTCCTTCCGTCTCATTCCTCTATCTCTCTTCTTCATTTCTTCTGGCAAAAGAATGGCAAAGGTAAATCAAGTAAAAAATAAGAGTGTGAAGCATAGCTTGGTTCTTACACGTCACTTCTTTCTTTTTTCATAGCAAGAGAGAAACAGCAAATGAAAAAAACAAAGCAATAAAAATGAAAGAACCCAACAGAGACTGGAATGTATAATTTGAAACACACAATATGCAGATATATCCCTACAGATGGTCTCTGGCCACTAGCACGACACACACTGTGGGGGTTTTCTTTCCTTTTTTAGTATATATATATATATTTATATATATTTATATAAAAGTCGACTTCCTATAAACGAACAGCACATCACCACATTTCCAACTAATGTACAATGAGCTCAGAAGAGGGACCTCCCCCCCCCATAGGTAGGACCAACAGCTACTTGTGGTAAGTTGGAGGAAACATCTCTTATTTTGCTATGGATTCTATTTACAGGAATGGATGGGGATTGCTTCTGGGCTGACCTGGCCACGGGGATTCAGGCCTTCTTTCTTAGGCTGTGGTCAACCCTCAAGAGTTTGAAGCCTTGTACCTCTTGTCCCACATCATCTGTCCGGTGAGGTTGTGAGCTGCCAGCCCAAGATGGAGTTTTATGGACTGAGTTGGCTAGACACATTAATACACAGGATTTTAGGGAAATTTTGCCAGGTGGGGGTGGGGCTCCAGGGAGAATAAGTCCCATTTTCTACCAAGATGGTGGCTTGGGAGAACTCCAGAGAAATTGGACATAAAGAGAAATCACTTGGTTTATTCCCATTTCATCACGGTGGGGGGGGGGGGGGGAGATTTGAGATTGGTCCTAGCATGGGAATGTCACCTCCTGGGAGTGAGGCTGGGTGGTTTTGGTGTCACCTGCCTGAGAGCTCTGCTCCTGGGTATGTAAGGGGATTCAAGATGATTTCTGAGCCAGGCCTCCAGGGGGGAGGACTGACCATTCAAGGAATGTGGATGAAGACTGTGGTTGATCTTAAGAGCTGCTTCCTGGCTGTGATGGTTACAAACACAGGGACTGGGTCACCAAGGGACAACACAGTCTTCCTTTCTGTCCAGAGCTTGAAGAACCAAAAGTCTCCCGCAGTAAATGCCCCAGTTGAAAACTGGGCTGACCTCCATGGGCCACACATGTCCAGGTATCTGCTGCTACCAAAGAGTCTGTTTGTCTCCGTGTATCCATAGGTTCCTCTAAACCAGAGATACGAGCCACCCTGGCCGTGGTCCAGGACAGGCTTGATGTTACCAAGTCTGAAGATGAGAAAACAGGTGAGCATTTGTCACAGAAGCGGCATCCACGCAGGAAAGTGTCCTAGCATCTTGCCAGCCCAGTTCCCCAGGAGGGAGGTACTTGGGTTGACTGAATCCCAAAGCAGCAGCCCTTCCCTCCGGGAATGTCTTGTTGGCTGAGAGCAAGCGACATGGGTTGAGCAAAGAGGTGGCCTCATGTGCCCAGCTGTCACAAGTGCCTCTAACCTAGCAGCACTTGATAAAGGTGATCCAAGTATAGATGATAACAATGGTGACGGTGGAGACGAATATAATTTTGATAAATAGGTGAAGGTAGTAAAAAGTTCCAAGGGAGGCAAAGTGAGGGGCTCGAACCATTCCCCAAAGATTTCAACTTTTAAAGAGAAGGGATATGAAGAAGCCACCGGTGTGGCCAAGGAAGGCGCCTTTCCCCTAGTCTCTGGAACCTTGGGCATCCCCCACCTGTCTAGGAGTGGTGGCCTGAACACTGGCCACATCTGCCCCCACTTAGCTGTGCTGGATGAGTAGACAGGGCCCTCTCGACCTAGAGTGGATCAACACTGAAAGGTGCCACTGTCAGTGGGACAATGACATGCCCCCTCCACTGCCCCCCCCCCCGCCCCCCGCCACCAAATGTCAAGGGGAGTCTGTGGTTTTGCCTGTGGACAAGCAGTCCCTGCTGGTCCCATAACCCTCCTCCAGAGCTCCAAGGGAAGCCCTCTGCTCCCCAGCAGCTTAAGGGGCAGATGAAGGTGACCTTACCAGAGGGCCAGGTACGGAGAGGACAGGCTCAGGTCTCCAAGGGAGGCTCTGTGAGAAATTGCAGCTCCAGGGGTCGTGGGCTTGAAGGCACAGCACTAAAGCCTCTGGCAACAAAGGGCTGCTGTCCACAAGCACAAGAACCCCAGCTAAGCAACGCCCTTCTGAGCCTGCCCTCTGCCCTCTGCCTCTCGATACACGACTTGCTCCCTTCCCCCTCCCGCCTGATTCAGAGAATGGGAAACTGAAGAGCCCGTGGGCTCCCTAGGCCCCGCACGGGGTGAGCAAGGCTGGAACCCGGACTTCAGTCTAGGAGCCTGCTGCCTTGGGGTGCCTGGGTTGGGTCTTTGGCTGCTGGCTGCCCACTGCTGATGAGCCCCTCTCCCTGGGTAAGCCTCTACCTGGTCCTTCTGGCGCCCCCACCTGGGCTAGATTCCCACCCCCTACACCCAGCAGAGGTGTGTGGGGAGGGTCCTGGAGTCCTCAGAATTCCTGGGTGATGCCCCTGGGAAGACCCCAGGACTAGGGTCCCCTCTCTGCTGGCGTCCCAGCATCCAGAGGAGGAATGGGCTGTGGTTCGGGCCCTGGGCCAGAGATCCACCTGGGAGGAGAGGGCTGGCTCCCGGCACTTCCAGCTGGGAGGGACCCTGTGAGCTCCACCCCCACCTCTGGCCGGGGTACTCACTGGAGTCGGGTCCAAAGGGCTCCAGTACCTCATCCCAGATACCATCCTCCTTTGGGTGCCCAGGTTGCTCTATTCGGGGTGAGCTTCCACCTCTGTGCCTGAGATAGCACAGAGGCCATGACAGGATTTGACCGGGGGAATGGCTGCAGGCTGACAGAAACCCTCCTGGAGAGAGAGTGGAGGGGCAGACTCCAAGGGGGTTGCTCTGGGTTCCTAAACATAGGTGAACGGTAGACTGGCTGCACATCTCCAGAGGGCTGGCTACGAGAAGGGAATGGGCTCCTTTCCTGGCCTCCTGAGACCCCAGGGTAATGAAAGGGCTGAGGCTGGGAGGCTCAGGGATCAGTAAGGATTGGGCTGGGACTTGGTCTGGGGCAAGTCGCCCCAGGGTCCCTAGTAGGCCTGGCCAGTTTCCACAGGCAGGAGTCCCAGCACAGCAGAATGTTCCCCAAGCTTCATGCGACGCTGTGTGGAGAGGCTCACATTTTTGGCCAGGTAATCAACAGCAGCTGGAAAAAAAAAGAGAAGCTCCTAGAAATTAAGGTCCTTTTGCCTATTGTTCCATCTGCCCCGTATCCATCATCCATCCATCCATCCATCCATCCATCCATCCATCCATCCACACTTCTGTCCATCTATCCACCTGTTCTTCCATCCATTCATCCATCCATCCAACCATCCATCCATCCATCCACCTTCTGTCCATCTATCCACCTGTTTTTCCATCCATCCATCCACCCTTCTGTCCATCTATCCACCTGTTCTTCCATCCATCCATCCATCCATCCATCCATCCAACCATCCATCCGTCCACCCTTCTGTCCATCTATACACCTGTTCATCCAACCATCCATCTATCCATCCCTCCATCCATCCATCCATCCATCCATCCATCCATCCATCTCTTCATGAAGCTCATTCTCTTACCTCCTCTCTAACCATTAAGCAAATATTTACTTAACACTTTTATTTGCCCAGCTCTCTCATAGGTTCTGTAGGAAAGTACAAAAGATTCCACATCGTTGAGAGAAGAATTAGTTTCCTTTCCAATACACCTGTACATATGCCTGCTATGGGGGATGTCCGGTGAATCCCACAGAGCCTGGGTAGTAATGAGGAAAAGATCCTTCTTTTTTCTCTGGAGCCTGAGCCCAGCTCATGGGTGAGACACAGCAACATCCCTTACATCCCTTACTCAAAGTTGAGCCAAGAGATCCATGCAGAACAAGGAGCCAGGACCTTGATATGCTGGGAGCTGAGACCTTTAGCCTTGAAGTTCTAGCCATCCAGAGGGATGAGAGTCAGAGGGGGTGTGCTTGTGTGTGTGAACAGCGGAAACAACAATCTCTGCATAGTAACAGGCACTAACATGAATGCTCACCCATGAACAATGCTCACGCATGTACATGTGGACAGATGTGGATGAGCTGTATGTACCTGTGTGAGTAGAGCAGGGGGAATGCCCACGCATGCCCGGGTAACCGTGTCCAGGTGAGTTGCACCTAAGCCAGGTACGCATGTCGGTGTACGTGTGTGCGCAGGCGTGACTGCTAGGTCTGTGTGTGCATGCGTTCTGTCTCGACTCTGCTGTGTCCGCCTGAGGCTACAGCAGAGATCAGCTCTGACCAAATGATGTGACTGGCATGGGACCGAGGCCTCTTGAGGCACAGAGATGCTACCTCCCAACCTGGAATCCATGGCCGAGGCCAAGGCGAGAGGAAATATAACGACTACTGCCCTGGACTCACGAGGCCTGACCCGATACTCTCCTTGTCACCTGCCCGCTGAGGGGCCCTATAGCACTCCACATGCCTCCCCAAAGTCGAGGGTCCCTGCCTACGGCAGGTGGGTAGAGCCAGGTGTGGGCACAGCCAGAGACAAGGCCCAGGGAGGTGAGTTGGGAAGTATTAATAATTGAGACCATATTCTTTAGGGGTTCAAATCCTGCACCTGCCAACTTTTAGTGTGTGATCTGGGGCATACCAACCATCTCACCTATACAAGCCTCAGTTTCCTTGTCTGTAAACATGGGGATAACGACAGCGCCTAGGTGGAAGAATTGTGGGGAGAAAGTGAGAAAATGCATATAAAGAGGTTAGCACGGTGCCTGGTACATGGTGAGCTCAGAGGCCTTGGGCTCTCACAGGACTGGGATTTAGGGAGCAGGTGTGACCTTTGATAGAGGCAAGAAGGAAAGGAACAGTGAATGGGGCAATCTGGAGTCCCAACTATCTCCGGTGCATGTGGCTTTGGGCAAATCATGTTGCCTCTCCAGGACTGTCTTCCGGTCTGTAAAATGGGGAGAGCAGATCCCAGCCTCCTCAAGGGCTGTTATGAAGATCAAATGAGATGATGTGCTTTGAGATGCTGGGCACAGAAGGCTCAGGGACTGTACCAATTCCTAAAGGATATGCAAATGTCCTGGGGTTTCTGGAGTGTCTGGGCTCTGTGTTCCTTAGCTTCCAGGCTCTAGGGCCTGAACTGAGGCCCTGGGTGCTGTCCCTGACGTCACTCAGCCTCCAGGCTCCCAGCTGGTAACACAGAAGGGGTGGTGGCCTGTCTTACCCCTCACTCCACGGTGGGGGCGAGGGGCAGGTGGAAGAAACTTCAATCTCTGAATCTCTGGCCTCAGGGGCAGCCTGCAACTCAGGCATCTCGTCTCTGCTCCTTGGAGCAAGTCTTATCTGGGCCCCAGGGCCTGACCTTGAGGAAGCTAGTCTGTAGAGCCACAGCAGGAAGAGGAGGAGGAGCTACAGGAAGAGAGGGAGGAGCTACCCACAGACCGAGCTCATTCTCCGCCCACCGTGCTCTATGCCCCTCACGCATGCGCGATCTCGCTTAATGCTCACCACTGCCAGGCTGCTAGTTCCGCTGTCCCATTTTACAGGTGGTGGAGCCAAGGCCCTGCCCTAAGAGACTGTGTAACTGGGAAGGTCACGTGGCCCTCAGGCTGTGGACCCAGGCGGTCTGTTGCCAGCTCCGAACCACCCCCACACGCTTCGCCCGCAGCGTCCTGGGTGTGTGCGCTTTAGAGGGTACAGAGCACTCGACACCCTAAATCCTGCGTGGGCCCCAGTTTCGACTCCAGGAAGTGTGGGTGGCTTCCCAGGGCACCCGGCCAAGTCAGGCGACCTCTCCTGACTCACCGAACGCCTCTGCCTGTTCCCCCTTATTCCACCTGACGTCACACTCTGTGCCAGCCTGTGCGGCTGTCCCCGGGGGGAGGTGGGGTGGGAAGGCCCGGCTCTGGAGAACAGTCAGAACAACAATGCTCGATCCCTCACATACGGAACGCTTACCACGGGGCGAGGCGGACACGGTGTCCTTTAATTTCTCACCAACCCCATGGTTTAGGCACAGCTGTTCCCATTTTACAAAGGTGGAGACTGAGGCACAGAAAGATTGCTGACTCACGGTCAGGCACTGCATGTGAGAGGGAGGAACCCGAATTTGTCCTGCTTGTGCCTCTGGTCACTCTGTGTCCTCCTTTTTCGCCTCTCCTGGCTGCCAGCCAGGGTTCAGCCCACAGGACTTTCCCCAGGCCCTGCCAAGGTGGGCGATTTGACCCCAAGAAGGCCAACTTTACTAATGACCAGCCAACTTCAAGGGCACTCTCCGTGCACAGAGCCCGCCTCTCCCTGGGGTCGAGCCAGGGGCCGGCGAGGGCAGGGCTGTGACATTTCTCATTACAGCCTCTGTCAGCGGCCCTCCCTGTCCCTCTGTCTCTCCGCGTCCCCTCTCCTCTGCCTTGTGCCCGCGCCTGGGCTCTGAACATCTCAAATTAGATTAATCGGGAGTTGGCAGGAGATGCCAACCAGTAAACAAATCTCAGCCGTCAGCGCCTCGTCAGCCCGCGGCCCCAGAGGAGGACCCTTCTAGACACAAATTCTTATTAGACTTGTCAGATCTATTAAAATTCTTTTCACACTTCTGCGTTCTATCAGCCCCATCATTAGTACGGCCCTGGCCTCTGGGAACACCAGGGCCATATTAATCTGCCGTGTGCCCTGTCCCTGCCCCCTGCCCCCACCCCCTCCAGGGACAGGAGAGACAGACAGATGGACAGATAATGGCTGGGAACGAGAAAAAGTGTGGAGGTGTCCCTGGGAAGACAAGAGGCCCAGGGAGAGGAGTGGACTCTCTGGCTGAAGAGTTTAGCCACGTGCACCCTCCACGCACACCTACACCTGCAAGGGAGGCTCTCTGAGGTCAGGGCCGTAGGTGTGGCGGTGTTCGCATCGATGCCGGATCTCAGGCAAATACCCTCTCTGGGATCCATTTCCTCGCCTGTCTGCACGCCATACGAAGCAGCCGTGAGTGCCAGGCCCCATAGTAGATGCTCACTAAAGGGTTATCTATCCTTCCTTTACACGCGTCTATTTTGCATGATTATACCTCGAAGCCAGGTACATATAAAGTCATGAACGTGAATCGACACAAAGGTGGGTCGAGGGCTGTGTCACTACTGATGACACAAGTTGGCGGTTTGGCCAGAACAGAACCGGGCTGGAAGTTCAGGGGACCTGGAGTTCGCCATTCACCTACTGTGTGACCTTGGGAAAGTCCTTGGCTCTCGCGTCTATAGCCTGAGGACACATAACACCTACTCTGGGTAGGGTTTTGAACACGGCAGGAAATGAATACGCGATCTGCCCAGTGCCTGGTGGGCTAAACTCCTGCGTGGGACAGATGTGAGCAGGTGACAGGTGGACCTGGGCGTACACAGGGGCTGTTTGGGACGATGCACACTCTTGCACGTGGACTGGGAGCCCCGCCATAGGCGTATTCAGTCACCCGTAAACACAGGGCAGGCGGTCAGTGGGAACACGACGGGTCCCTGTCCCTGGCTGCCCCAGAATGTCAAAGGTGAGGAAGACAGCACAATAGAAAAACGTTGGGGGTCTAATCCCTCGACTCCCACTTCCCGGATGGCAAAACTGAGGCAGGGTGACTTGGTGGCAGACTTAGTGATGTTGGGGCCAACACTCCCCCAGGCCCGTCCCAGCCCAGACTGGAATCTTGGTGGGGTGGGGTGGGGTCTGCCCTGGGATTCCCTCTGGGTAGGGCTGGAAAATATGGCTCGGGAGGATCCGGGGTTGGGAGGGGAGGGGGGCAGGGGCTGGAGCTAGATGGGGCGAGTGGGGAGGGTGGAGGGGAGGGGAAATCGCCCTGGCCTGGCCGGCCTCTTCCCTTCTCGCCTCCTGGGCCCTTTCCCTTTTGATCCCCCCTCCCCGGTGGCCCCCATGCTGACTCTGGGGTTAATTTTATTTCCGACTTGGGCAGGCCCCCTGCAGCAGGGCACGGGGCTCCGGGGGTGACTAACGCCTGCCCCAGGCCGGGGCTGCTGCCTCCGCGGAGCGGCTCTAAACTCTTTATCAAGAGCATGTGTGTCCGCTCTGCCTGGGAACGCGGGGCCGGGGCCGGGGCTCGCCTCGGGCCCCTCTGGAAACACTCGCACGCATGTGTGCGCGCCCCGCTCTCCACCGTCCCTGCGCACGGGTTCCACCCCCTCTCGCACTTCCTCCTCGTGCACGCAAACCCACACAGGCGCAGCTGCACACGCAGGCCACACGCGTACCCGCCCGGATGCACAGGGACACACAGCCACACCTGCGTGCACACCTTAGCGTGCACACACCCGTGTTTACACACTGCACACACAGTGTACGTGTCCGTGCTCCAAAATATATACACACCCACGGACACATTCAAGCCTCCGTGCACGTCTGGGTGCACACGCGTTGCACGCACGGATAACCACACACCCCTGCACACTCTCTCACACGTCTATTCATGTGCGTACCTGTTTGGTACACATGCCATGAAGTGACACAGCATCACATGTGCAAATACACAGACAGACACGTGGACGCTCGGTCACACGGATGCACCTGAAGTGCACTGAAACCCATGTGTGCGTCTTACGGACACACATACCCACATGAACAAATGTGTGCACCTGTGCACTCACGCACAAACTCACATGCACACCGTGTGGACACAATATGCTCATTGAAAGTCAGATATGCGAGGGGCGCCTGGTGGCTCGGTCGGTTAAGCGTCCGACTTCGGCTCAGGTCACGATCTCGTGGTCTATGAGTTCGAGCCCCGCCTCAGGCCCTATGCCGACAGCTCAGAGCCTGGAGCCTGCTTCGGATTCTGGGTCTCCCTCTCTCTCTCCCCCTCCCCTGCTTGCGCTCTGTCTCTGCCTCTCTCTCAAAAATAAATAAACATTGGGGCGCCTGGGTGGCTCAGTTGGTTAAGCATCCGACTTCAGCTCAGGTCATGATCTCACAGTCCGTGGGTTTGAGCCCCACGTCGGGCTCTGTGCTGACAGCTCAGAGCCTGGAGCCTGCTTCGGATTCTGGGTCTCTCTCTCTGTCCCTCCTCTGCTTGCACTCTCTCTCTCTCTCTCTCAAAATAAATAAATAAACATTTTAAAAAATCCATTAATTTGGGGCGCCTGGATGGCTCAGTCGGTTAAGCGGCCGGCTTTGGCTCAGGTCATGGTCTCGTGGTCTGAGAGTTCAAGCTCCGCATCGGGCTCTGTACTGACAGCTCAGAGCCTGGAGCCTGTTTCAGATTCTGTGTCTCCCTCTCTCTGACCCTCCCCTGCTCACACTCTGTCTCTCTCTGTCTCAAAAATAAATAAATGTTAAAAAAAAATTTTTTAAAGAAAAATAAACGTTAAGAAATTTTTATTTAAAAAGCAGGGGGGCGCCTGAGTGCTCAGTCAGTTAAGCGCCTGGCTTCTGCTCATGTCATGATCTCATGGTTCGTGAGTTTGAGCCCTGCATGGGGCTCTGTGCTGACAGCTCAGAGCCTGGAGCCTGCTTCACATTCTGTGTCTCCTTCTCTATCTGCCCTGCCCCAACTTGCTCTCTTTCTCTCTCCATCTCAAAAAATAAACATTAAAAGTTGAACCATTGGGGCGCCTGAGTGGCTCAGTGGGTTGAGCGTCCCACTTCAACTTAGGTCATGATCTCACAGTTCGTGGGTTCGAGCCCCGCGTCGGGCTCTGTGCTGACAGCTCAGAGCCTGGAGCCTGTTTCAGATTCTGTGTCTCCCTCTCTCTGACCCTCTCCCATTCATGCTCTGTCTCTCTCTGTCTCAAAAATAAATAAACGTTAAAAAAAAATTAAAAATAAATTCAGATATGCGAATAGGCACGTATACATACACTCACACATTCACACACACAAACGCACATCTACACACACAAAGAGGCGTGCACGAACACACGTATGCTGAAATACACGATATACACACACACATCACACGTATCTATGAGGCGTGTTTTCACGCTCACACGCATACATACATGCACACACACATATCGAACACACACGTACATGGGGCAGGGGCCACGAACACAGCCAGGAGGTGGAGACGGGCACAGCTGGCCCTCATTTAGCTGTGGAGGCCAAGGCCGTGTGGGGAGGGAGCAGAGGTCAGTGAGGCCGGGCGGGGGTGCCCTCGGGCTGGGACCTCAGCCTCTCACCACACGCCCTTCTGATTAGTTTGACACCAGCAGGTGAGGCCTTGGCCGGGAGGGGGGCAGGAGGGGAGCCCGGTGACCTCGGCTCTCTGTGCCTCTCCACTTGCCCTGGGGGCGGCGACCGGGCCTGCCTTCTGCAGCCTTCGGTCCGAGGGTCTGGTGCCCACCGCCTCCGGGCAAGATGCCGGCGGGGGGGGAGGGGGACGGTGGCTGGGGAGGGCATGTGAGACCAGCTCTGAGTGGGGGGCAGTCAGGGCTGAGGACGGGGTGGGGGGGTACAGGAGAGAGATCAAAATACAGCTGTCCCCCCTACCCAGGGGGCAGAAAGGGGCAGGGTCTCTAGCATCACACCAGCTTCATGTGGCCATCGAGCCCCTGAAATGTGGCCACAGGCAACTGAGGGACCGAATTTTACATCGTAATTTAATTTGATCTAATGTAAACGTTAAAACTGCAATGTGATTTAGCTTCGTGGTTGGGAAACTCTATAGCGTACTTGGAACAATCTGCTTCTCCGTTGTGCTTTTATGAAACTTAAAGACAGACCAAACAGTTTTCCAATGAAAACTTGGTGTCTGAATTCCGATGGGCTGGATTTCAAAGACGCAGCGTGAAGAAAAAGAACGTGAAACATCCCATTCATAACTCTGTACGGCTTATGCGGCAAAATGCTCGTCACTCCAGAGATGCCGGGTCAAACGAAATATGCCGGGAAGAAGACCTGCCCTCGTTTGTCCTGACGTTTTAATCTGCGGCTACTGGGAAATTTGAAACGCCACGTGTGGCTCACATTAACGTTTCTACGGGGCGACACTGCTCGAAGGCCACGCAAGTCGCCTGAGTGCAGGGGCCTGGCTCGGCATCACCTGAGGACAACGGTCCGTCCCGTCCGGACCTCGACTCGCCCCCACCCCAACTCCACCTTGTCGCTCTCTGCAAATAAACAGAACGTCCTCGGAGCGGGGCAGGGAGAGGGGGAAGAGGAGGTCTAGGGCGCCGGGCACTCACTCTGGCCGTACTGGCCGTACTGGTAGCCAGCCACGGGGTCCACGCTGTAGCCGGTGGTGCTGTAGGTGGGCGGGCAGTAGGACTGGGAGGTGGGCAGGCTGTCTCCCGGCTTGATAGAGTCGGCCCGCTGGCTGCAGCTGGCCGAGATGGAGGTGGCCGAGTCCAGACCGCCGTGCAGCGGGGAGATGGAGAAGTCGGCCTGCGGCTGCGGTGGCACGGCGCTGGGGTTGCTCAGAATGCTCATCACCTGCAGGGGAGAGACCATCAGTGCGGCCCGAGCAGCTGGCGTGGCGGGGGGGGGGGGGGTGGGGCTCGGAGGACGGACCCCGCAAACGCGTGTGTCTGTGTGGGGGGGGGGTGGGGGGGGGCGGGGTGGGGACGATGCCAGGCGGGCCCCAGACAGGCCTTTGCTCCCTTAAGATCCCCACAAGGCACCGAGATCTTCAGTTTACTCGGCCTGCTTGCCCTTGTGGGTAAGATGGTTAGTGGTTTCTCCTGGTCAGGTTCTGACCTACGGGATCTCCCCTGGCTGAGAGCTCCAGGCAGCTGGGCAGGGCTTCGTTTGCCTCTGGGATATCCCCATGGCCTGGCTCTAAGGGACACCTTGTGCCTGTCCGATGAATGAATGAATGAATGAATGAATGAATGAATGAACAAACGAACGAACGAACTAACTAGCTATGTCTCTCCCATCCGACAGGGGCGTCCCTCGGACGGGAAACTGCGCGTCCCATCATATGGGGATTCCCCCATCTTCTGACACAAAGGTTAGAGAAGGACTCTGGGTCTGTCCGGCTTCCCCATGGCAGGCCTGCTATGCTCTTGACTTGGAGACCCTTGGAGATCCTACAACACCAACACCCATGGCCAATGCTTCCAGACAGCGTCTCGGGCAACCTTCTTTGACTCTGGTAGCTCTCAGCTGTCTGCGACCATCACCCCTTCCCTGCTTGGCCCATACAGCAAGCGGGAAGTCACCATCGGTGCTGGCAACCCAGACAGGCAGGGGTGAGGCTCATCTCTGTAAACTCAGCTTAAAGAACTTGGTGCTGGCTCCCTGGTGTGTCCACTTACTCATTCAACAAACACGCATGGATGGTGACTGCGGCCCCAGGATTTCAGAGGAGGAAGAGCCATGGTCCCTGTCCTCGGCAGGAGGGTGTCTGGGGCTGGTGGGGGGAGGCAGCTGAGAGCACAGCATCTCTGCTATGACGTGGTGAGGGGCATGACAGAGGCAGCTCTCAGGGGGCTCTGGGAGCCCAGGGGAGGGGACTCAGCCAGTGTGGTAGTCCAGGAAAGCTTCTGGGGGAGGTGACAGTGGCTGTCTGGCTCTCCAGGAGAGAGAGTGGGGAAAGGCAGGGCAGACAGCTGTGTGGGGGCACGGGAACACGGGTGTCCCGCTCAGTCCAGGGAGACGATGGCAAGGCAGGTCCTTGTGAGCTGACCTGCAGGGCCCAGCCCCTGGTGGTGACACCCCTTATAGGAATGAGGCCGCCGGGCCAGGAGGGGAGCCTTGCTGGTGGAGGGTGGCAGGGGGGATAAGGTGGGGTCTGTGTGCAGGGGGCTTTGCACCCACCCAGCACTCCAGAATCAGGACCCCGGCTCCCCTAAGCCTGGTCTTCCCTTTCTCCCTCTTTTCCTTGCTCCTGGCATGAACTCAGGTGACCCTCCCAATCCAGAGCCCTGCAGAGATGTGTGAGGCGAGCTATGAGGCCCCCTCCCCAGACGAAGTAACCGAGGTCTTCAAAAGCCTGTGGCTTCTTCAGACCTCACGGCAACTCTTTGGAGAGCAGCTCGGAGTCCAGAGGCCAGATCTGACCTTTTCAGAGGTAGGTCCTCACCCCAGGGGCCGGCAGCCTCTTACAGGGGCGAGTGGGGCTGGGGTCCCAGGGGCTGGGGCATGAGCACAGCCTCTCCGTGACCCTTCCCTCCATGCTCCCAACACGATCCCCTCACCCTGGGCTCACTCTCCTCAGTCTTTTTGCCGTCCACCCCCTGAGCCCGAGTCAAGGGCACTGGGCCTCGGGGGCTGGTCTTGGCCTCCTCCGCAGCCGGCAGGGCTCAGATGGGACTTAGTGGTTCATCAGCCCCATCGACCTGGCGAACGCACGGGGACGGGAGTGGGAGAGTCTAGGCGGGTGCCCGTGGAATCTCCCAAACTCACCCTCTCTCAGGGGGTACAGGGGTACATAGGGTACAGGGGTGATGGCAAGAGGGACCCCGTGAAGGGGGGGGGGTGTGTGAGGACGGCTGACACCATTGGACTGTGTTTGTTGCTTTCTGACTGTGGAGACAGGTTCTCCCGGGTCGAGGAGTTTGTGGATCGCGGGGCATCTGGCACTCGCCAGGGAATTAGGAGACCCGATTCTCTTCCAGGCTGCCTGTCAGGTTCCCACTCGAGACCTTACTTTCTATCTAAGAAAATTAGGAAAGTCGCCACCCATCCCATCGCCCCCCTATAAACATTAGCCTCGCTATCCCTTCCAAGGAGGCCTGGACTCCGAGAACAGACTCAGGGGCTCAGGGAAAACACACAGGCCTCGTTTCCCTTCCTTCAGGAGGATAATTGTAGGGGGCGGGGAGACTCTCGGGAGGGTTTGTCAGCTCTGGTGAGACCCCGGTTTAATCCTCCCCTCCCGCACACCACCAAGATGCCAAGCTCACAAGAGACAATGGACGGGGGGAGGGGAGGGCTGGGCGAGGGGAGGAATGGGGGAGGGGAGGGAAAGGGGGAGGGGTTAGGAAGAGGACAGGCATGTTTTGGGATGGGCTGGGAGCCACGCACACAGACAGTACTCATCCTGCAAGACAGAGACCGGCAGAGAATTCCCACGAGTCTGACCACAGCACTCAAGAATTATCAATGGCTCCCCATTACCTCCCAGATAAACAGGACAAAGTCTTCTTGTGATCAGACCGCTGCCTGCCTGTCCCAGCTTCTCCCCCTCTTCCTGCCTGACACGTCATATCCCCGATACACCAAATAATCCGGTGTCTCCCAAAGACATCCGCCATTCATTCATTTATTCACTCAGCAAACATCATAGAGTGCTACCATGTGCCAGGCCGCAAAGAGGGCTGGGCTGTGAGCTCTTTGAGGACAGGATAGAACCATGGCTCATCTACCTTTGCAGCCCCAGCACCTACATTGTACCTGCTACATACTAGAAAAACCCTGTTGAATTCATGGATATCACTTAACGAATACTTAGTGAGCACCTAAGTGCTCACCTTAGTGAGCCAGACACTGAGCTGGGCCCCGAGCATCAGCGACTCAATGCCCTCCTGGGGCCACCAGTCTAACGAAGGAGACAGACAACAAACAAATTATATAAATTCCTGATACCGAGAAGTGCTACAGAGGAAAAATAAAGGGGGGATGTGGAATAGGCAGGCAAGACCTCCCCAAAGAGGTGATATCCAGCAAGACCTAAAAGGGCCAGCCATGGGAGGGTATAGCAGAAGAGCCTTCCGGGCAGACCAGTCAGCAAGTGCAAAGGCCCCGAGGTGGGAACACACCCAGCAGGTTTAAGAAAGGGCAAGGAGGTCAATGCTGAGTGAAATCCCGAGAGTTGCAAGGCCTCCTGGGGCCTCTGTCAGAAAGGGCTTGCGTGGTGCCCAGTGGCTTGGGAGGCCTTGGACCCTGGGCCATTAACAGACAGCTCAGAATCAGCTCAGGCCCAGGGAGATTTTCCTGTAATGGGATTTGTTCAATGGGATTTGCCCTGGAACATCAAATCAAATCCACATCTGGGATAGGTGTGAATAGGGAGGTGCTTACTCTCTCCCAGAGGCCCTGGCAGGCTCTCTCCATTTCATCTAACCCCCTGACTCTAGGCATGGCGGTTTCCAAGCTATTATCTCCCCTATTTTGCGGATGGGGAAACTGAGGCACAGAGAGGCGAAATCACAGAGATCACACAGCCAGTAAGTGGCAGCGCTGTGATTTGAACCCGGGTCTCCCTGCCCTCTAGCTGTGTTCCTTCCCAACAGGCTGTGCTGGAGACCGTGGGGGAGGAGAGGCCCTTGGCGACCCTGACGAGCGGGTCCTGTGGACCCAAGTGGCCCTCCATGCCCCCCAGTTGGCCCGGGGACCCCTGGGAGCAGAAGCAGGGCCCGCAGAAGCAGGAAGCGTTTGCCCAGGGTTAGGGGCCCAGCTGAGAGGTCTGGGGCCTGCAAACTTTTGAACTTGAGGAAGTCCCAGTCTGATGCGGTAATCCACCCCCCTCAAGAATGCTAAGGCCTCTCCCCCGGTGGGTTTTACTTTTTTCCCGGTGACCTTGCTTTCGCTAATGTATTACTTCTTGGTACGTTACCGTTACTAACTCAAAATCAATACCGACCTCCACATCTGTAAGGTTTTATCTGAAGGCAAAGCTCCGGGCTGTCCGTCAGGCTGAGTGACAGCCATCCCTTCCTCTGCCCCCACCCGCCGTGGCCCCCGCCCGCCCCCAGCCCCTTCCTCTCCCTCAGCTCTAAATCAGTCCCAGCCTCCACCAGACTAAATCAATAAGGGGCAGCCTCAGCCCCCTTCCGCCCGCTGGGGAGAGGCTGGCTCGCCGGTTTGGGGGAGGGGGCTGCGGGAGCCCCGCGCCAGCCCTCCTTCCACATCCTCCGCTCGCCACCCCCACTCCCCCCCCACACCCCGGGATGCGGTGGCGCGCTCCGGTCCTTTAAAAGAAGGGGATGGGAAAAATGTAATTAATTCCCTCCGCTCCTGAGCTGGCCCCAGGGCCTGGGACCGAGGAGGCAGAGCGGTGGGATCTGCACCCTCTGTGATAACCGAGCGCGCTTCGGGAGCGAGGCTGCAATTAGAAAGGGGATCGCCATCACTCGGGCTCCGTGGCAGGGTGCGGGGTGGGCGGAGGGGGCCGCGGAGGGACACACGGGAGGGGGGGGCGGGGATCAAGCCTGGAGAGGTCAAGGCAGTGGGACCCGGAGATGGGACCGGGGCTGGAAGGAGGCCAAGGACCACCTGGACCCGTGGGCGGGTCAGGGAGCCCCACCCTGGCACGGACAGAGGGGACCCCGAGCCCCCGGAGGGACATCCGTTTCACACACACACACACCCCGCTGGGCCATCCAGGGCTCCCAGGAGCTTCCCTGCGGCACCGGGGACCAGAATATCTGCACTAACATTCATGCTCAGCCCGGGGTGAGCTGTGAACCCTGGGCAGTTTCTTTAGCCTTCTATGTCTCAGTTTTCTCATCTGTATAATGGGACCGGCAATAACTGTAGCTACCGATAGGGTCCCTTTAAGAATTAAACGGGTCCGGGGGCGCCTGGGTGGCGCAGTCGGTTAAGCGTCCGACTTCAGCCAGGTCACGATCTCGCGGTCCGTGAGTTCGAGCCCCGCGTCGGGCTCTGGGCTGATGGCTCGAAGCCTGGAGCCTGTTTCCGATTCTGTGTCTCCCTCTCTCTCTGCCCCTCCCCCGTTCATGCTCTGTCTCTCTCTGTCCCAAAAATAAATAAAAAACGTTGAAAAAAAAAAAATTAAAAAAAAAAAAAAAAAAAAAGAATTAAACGGGTCCGTGCACGCTGAATACTTAAGACAGTGCCAGGCACACGTCTGTTCTCCGCGCACGCTAGCTGCCCCTCCCCTTCCACCTGGATCAGAAGGGACTGAGCTTGAAAGCCACCCTTGAGGGCGGACTCAGGGAGCTCCTCCCTGTGTCTTTTTCACCCCCTCCTCCCCATGGGGCCTGGCACACAGTGGGCGCTTTCTGAGTGGGGAATCTCTGCTCCCCCCGCCCCCGCCCCACAGAAGCTGGGGCCTGCACCCTGAGAAGGGAGCCGGGTGTGAGTCAGCGGGCCAAGGCACACCTTCACGAGGACACCCCACCTGAGTCCAGGGAGGCGAGGCGGCCCCCAAAGCCTCTGTCTGGATCACCCAATAGCTTCCGGGACACTTGCCCCCACGCCCGCTTACACGGAAGGGCACGTAAATACATACAAACCCGGGAGACTGCCACGTGTTCACAGGTGGAGAAACTGAGGCCCAAAGGGGGCAGTGACTTCCACTCCAGGAGAGTGGCACCACAAACTGATGGGAGTATAGCCCATCCCTGGGCTTACAGCCGCTCCCGCCTGCCCTCAGCCTCGGGTTTGGCTCCAAAAGGACCGGCTGGTGGGGCCCACTGAACGCTTTTATCTCCGACGACAGCCCTGGTCCCCCGTCTCACTAATTCATTCTCCCGACTTCCAGAAGAGGTGAGGGGGGCACGTTTGGGGGGAGGGCTGCCGATTGCCCACTGTCAGGAGAGAAGGCAAGGGTATGGAACACAATGCTTGAACTTTGTGACATCTGTCCCTGGGGACTGAGGGACTACCGGGGGCAGGCCCGCTCATGACTTGCCCTGGTCCCTAAGGGTCTGGGGCCTGGAGTCCCTCACTGGGTCCAGATGGAGCTCCTGGGGGCATGCCCGGCTGAGGATCAAGGCTGCTCCACTGGGGTCTGTCTGCTCAGCTCTGTCTCCGCCTTGGTCGCCCACTGGAATCAGCGGGGGAGTCTCGTGAAATGCTGGTCCCAGGATCTCACACCCCCGCAGGCTCCCAGGAGTCGGTCTGAGGCTCTGGGCATCAGGAGGGTTTAAAGCCCGCTCCCCCGGTGAGTCTAACGTGCAGCCAAGTCGGCAAACCGCGGCGCCCAAGTCACTGCCGTTGTTGCGACCCACGCGTAATAACGGGCGCCAATCCGCACCCACGCGGATGGACACGTGGGCACGCACGCAAAACACGCTGACGCGCGTGCTGACTGCACGCGGCGTGATGCAGACAGGCCAACGCGAACACGCACAGAATGATACGCACGGGAAAGTGCACATACGCACGCGGCCAGGCCGCGCGGCGTCACACGCTTCGCGGATGCACACGCAGGCAGACACGCTTACACGGTCACGGACACCGCAGTCTCACAACCCCACGGTCGCCGGCTCCCGACGGATACGCAGACACACTTCACGCCAACACCCCCTCCCCACCCCCCGCCCGTCCCACTGCCTGTCCCCCAGCTGCACACTGGGATTACTGCAAGCGAGAAATCACCCACCCAGGCAGCCGAGCACCCCCCGCTCCCCCTCTCTCCTGCTCGCCTCTTGCTAAGAGGATCGGGGGCCCCCTCCCCTCTCCCTGCCCCCTGTGGACAGCGGTAATGGGCTTCGGGTGCTGACTTTGAGGTTCCAAACAAGATTTCCTGCACGTCTCCCTGTCCCTGCCCCCCCCCACCCCCTCCTTCACCATCCATCTCTCTGCTCACGAGCCTCACCCTCCCTCCGCCATCCGCATCTCAACCAGGAGAGCCGGTGCTCAGCCTGGCCGGCAAGGTCTCCCCCCACCCCCCTCCGCCCCCCCCCCCCCACCCCAGCCCCTCTCAGATCCTTTTCTAAGCCCGGCTACTGCCATTCTCTTGCCCAGCACAGCCCCTGACAGTTTCCACAGCATTTCCCTTCAAGCCTCACACCTCTTCTACGGAGCAGTCACCCCGCTTTCCAGATGAGGCACAGGCTTAGGGGCTCACCCAGAGTCACCTGGCGAATGAGTGGCAATCCTCTACCCCCGACTCCTAGTCCCGTGCGCTTGTCCTGCCCCTGACTGTGGTCTTCGTGTACCATATACGGCCCTGGGTCATTCTCAGGTTGATGTGTGCGTGCGTGTGTAATGTGTGGGTGCACGTGGGAGGACCACACGTGGGAATACTGCATGTGTGTGCACGTTCGTGAGTCTGCATGCACATGCCAGTGTGGCTTATGTGTGGGTACGTGTCCCGTCTGCCCCTCTAGCTGACCTCCCCAAGGGCACACCCTGGGGCCGGGGGGTCATCTGGTCACTGACTGCTCTCTCTGACCGGAGGGGGATTTGCCATCCCCAGACTCCTTCGGATTTTCTCTCCCTTCCACGTCCAACACAGCAGACCTCAAAAGACTCAGGGGGGCAGGCTCTGTCTGGTTGGGGAAGAAGGCAGGCAGGATAATTTCTGCAGAGAACGGCTTCAGCCTAGATGGGGAAGAAGACTCGGGAAGGCTAAGCCGGGATGAGGCCTTGGGCTCGGGCCTCACCCAGAGGACGCTTTCAGCCTTTCTGTGGCCCTGCCTTCTGCCCTGGGCACAGCCTGACCCTGACCCTGGATTTGGCCTATTGCCAAATAGGCTTGCTGTCCTATTCCCAGTGCCTGGCACATAGTAGGTGTCCAACAAATATTAGTTGAATGAATGAATGAATGAATGAATGAATGAATGAATTTATCTGTTATCCCCAGCACAGGGCCTGGCATAGGGGAGGGTGAATGAAAAGAATATACAGAGGGGTCTTGTGGCATACTCACACCAGCCCCTCAACTCAACAGAGCCCCCTCCCCACCCCAGAGGTCCTTGGAGGCCTAGCCAAAGATGCCCCGGGGGAGTGGGGGAGCTGGACAGAATGACTCCCCACTGGTTGTCTAAGAAGTCAAAGATATTCTCTCTCTCTCACAAACGCACACACCCATTTCCAATGTTTGCTCCGTGAGATGCCAGGCTCCAAAATCCGGAAACATCTAGAAATATCTGGAAGCACCGGAGGGGGGCTGGCCTTGGCGTCCCCTCCCTGGGTGGTTCCCGGGTTCGATGGTGTCCATGCCAGGACAAGGCCCAGGACTCCCGGCCCCCAGCAGGGGCTGGGGCTAGCGGGGTGCGGTGGGATTCAGGGACCATCTCTGATGGCGCGATAATGGCGGAGGGGGATTAGAGCGAGCGCTCTGAGCGGCGGCCGGGTTGGAGAAGGAAGGGGCCGATCGCCGGGAAAGATATGACTATTTAAAGATAATGATTGCATAAATTTAATTAGCACACTTTCACGCGGCAAATGGCCGTTTTGTAATTAATGTATCTGGCATGAAAGATCCCATCTCCTCCCCCTCCCCTCCCGCTCCCCCTCCTCTGCGGCCCTAATGAAAGACAGAGAGCAAGTGACAGAAACAGTTTGTCAGTGGCTCCAGGTGTCAGGGGCCTAATTGGCTGAGCTGAGGGGAGGGAAGGGGTGGGAGGGCTGAGAGGGGGGCGGAGGGGGGCCTCCTGGACTTTGGGCCCAGGTTGGGAGAACAGGAGGGTGGGGAGGCCTAGGCTCTCAGCCTCCCTGGCGTGGGGGGTGCTCCCCCTCGGTAATTGCCGGAGACGAGGACGCAGAATGGCAGTGACAGGGAGTGAGTGGGGGCAGGGAGGCCTCGTTAGTACCTGGGCAGACAAGCTGGCTCATATCACAATGCGTTAAGGGCTCACAGCCATGATAGCTCAGGCCCGCTTCCCCTCTCTAAGAAGCAGAGTCCCTCAAGCAGACAGAATGCGTGAATGAATGAATGGGCCTCAGTTTCCTTTCCTAGAAAATGGCCCTCGGTTATGGAGAGTCTCAAAGGGAAAAGTGATCAAAGGTGTCATTACTAAGCACCTACTGTGCATGCCAAGGACCTACTGTGGGCAGGCAGCACTGCCCTTCACGCCTTAGAACGGCGGTCCGAAGGGCGGTCCGAAGGGCGGGTGCTTTAGTCTTCCCGAGATCGGAAGTCATTTTACCGTCATCCATGACGCCTGGCTGCGGCTGCGGCCAGATAGCATCAAAGTCGGGCAGCAATGGTGACAGAGCCGTGGCTGGTGCTTTTGTTGACCTCTTCCGGTAAGGTCAAGGGTGGGCCAGCATCAAACCGTCTTAGATTCGAGGAAATAGGGGTATTGGCTGTTCCACGTTACAGGTCGGGAAACTGAGGCTCGGGGAAGCTAAGTGATTCGCCCCAGTCTACACAGTAAGTGGGGGGCTGGGATCTGAACTCAGAAGGTCTAATCCCAGAGACGGTTCTCCCTCCAGCATTTACCTAAGGGACCCACTGCAGGGCCAGCTCAGCACCTTTCCTGCCCCCAGGATGCCATGCCCTGCCATCCCGGGTAAGACGCTTGACTGACTCCAGAGAGAAAAGCCTCTTTGTTAGGTGGGGACAGCTGTCCTGCAAAGGACAGCGATGTCCTGCGAAGTCAGAGCGGCCTGGTTTTCCCGTAGGATAATCAGGTAGCAGAAGCGAGAGGGTGGGCAACGGCGATGCCCCACCGTTGCGCCCTGGCCGCCTTGGGGCGTGTGCACACCCGCCTCTCCGACAGTGCCCGTCCACCGTCTTCACCAGCTGCCCTCTGCCGGCCCCTGCCCCGGCCCCTGCCCGGTTTTCTCCGAGGGAGGCGGGGCAGGGAGGCCTGGAGCCAGCCTAGGCCCGGTGGAGCAGGGCCCAGCCAGCCCTCTCCTGGACCAAATTCAATTTCAAAGCTTAATGAGTTTGCACAGGAGCCCTTGCCGGCTGGGTGGTTCCCGGCCGGGCCACCGAGCGCTCAGCGGCCCGAGCAGGGAGAGCCCTGGGCTCCATCGAGAGCGGCGGGGGCACCGAGCGAGTGAAAAATGTCAGAGCAAATTGGTCTTGACAGCGTTAATATCTGCACCTCATAGCAATAATTACATGTAAATAAATAGCAAAATCACACTCAGCTGGAGGCAGCTTGGGGAGGACGGACGCTGCTAAGGACCAGCTGGGGACCCAAATGCTTCGCTCCATCCTTTTCTTTCCTTCTGAGAGTCTCTGCTCCCCCCTCGCCCTCAACCAGATTCTTCTTGCTGCACAGGACAGGGACCTCGAGCTTCCGGCCGCTCATAGTAAACATGGGAGGGAAGACGAAAACATTTGGGTACCCCCCCCACACACCCCGCTCTCATCCAGCTGTGGGGCAACAGCTGGAACCAGCATCTGCCCGCCTCTGTCTCCTCCCTCCCTGAGCGTAATATTCCACCTGCGGGTCTTACAGAAGCCCACATCTCGGCCCTGCCCTCCATCCTGGGCACCCTCCCGGCTGCCTCCTGGCCTTGACCTCCGTCCGCAGGGCCACCCCCCGATCCAGGTGGCCGGGCCAGCATCCTCTCAGTCGCCCAGGCCCTGGGCAGCCCGGTCATCTTCACCCCCCCCCCCCCCCCCGATGGGTCCCAACACCCACAGTGCCGTGCAATATCACGTGCTGTGCAGAGTCACCGGCCGAACGTGGCGCAACTTCCCGGGGAGCCAACCTGACACGATGCTCCTCGATTGTGTTACCGTGAGCGACAAATACGGCTGCACCGTGCCCAAGAATACAAAATGTGCGTGCGTGTTTGTGGGGAAAAGTTTGAGAGGCCCAGTGTGCAACCAGAGTCCCCTCTTGCTACGTGTTCGGGGGCCCATGGGTTTGCTTTTGTTTTTTGTCTGCAAGAGCGAGGACCATGTCCTGCCCACGTCTGGATTCACAGGACGTAGGCAAAAGGCCTCTGGGGGTGTTTGAGGGAGGAAGAGAGGAAAAGGCAGCGGAAGGCTAGAAGGAGAGAGGAGGACGGAAGGGGAAGGTGTAGGGAAGGAGGAGGCAGGGAGAAGGCAGCTGCTGTCCAGGCAGGCGATAGTCTTCAGATGGGCCCAGGTGTCCTGAAGTGGCTGGATGGAATCCAAGGCTCCGTTCATTCCCCTCTCCCCAGAGGGACCCAGGGGCCCTGTCTTCCGGGGACCCAGCCTCCCTCCCACTTCCTGTCTGCACGGTGCAGAGTTCCCACGACTCGGGGCTCGGCTGCCCCAGGAGGAGTGTGGAGGGCCCTCCAGCTACTTCGCTGCCCGGCCTGCCTTGCCTGCACAGGGCAGGGAACGCAGACTCCATTCTTTGCAAAACAAATATCTTCTCCAGAGCAGCCCCCGCGTCCCACACCGTCTTATTTAGTTCACCGACTAATCCACTTATCGAGGATAAAGCGCCTGTGAATCCCCATTTGATAAAGGCAGTCACAAAATTAGCAAAAATGTGCCCACGGCTCCCGCGTACCAAACAAACAAGAGGCTGGGGACGGCTGCGGAGAGATGTTGTCTCTCTCTAGTCCCCGGGGCCCCCGAGAGATTCGGGAAGAGATACAGCAGCTCTCTCACTGGCGCTGAGGGCTGGGAAGGCGATGCCGGGGGTTATTCGGGGAAGGGGGTTGGGCAAGGTGGGGAAAGGAGCCGGAATGGAGTCCCTGCCTCATCCCACACGGCACGCACCCCAACGCCAGCCCGGGTCCCTGGCTCCCGTCACGACCCAGCTCCACGACCCTGTGCCTGCAACACCTCCACACGTTCATCCACGACATTCATCATCCTTCAGCGCTGGCTCCGTGCCAGGCGGCGTTCCAAGCAAACTCGTTTGCTGCTCATGACGACCCTGTGAACTAGCCACCACTGTCATCCACGCGTTATAGGAACAGAGAGGTCGAGTCACTTGCTGAAGATCACACAGCTGGTAGCCACTGCCCCCAACTGGAGGGTTATTACCGACAACTCTCCCGTTCAACCCTGGCCGATTCAAACTCCACCTGCGTCTCCAACCACGGTCCCCAACCCTGACAGCAGTCCCCCAGCCCCCTGCTCTACCCCCCACTACTCGCGGCCCCTCCTCTGCCACCGCACAGAGCCTTCGGGTTGCCGAAGCCCGTCCGCCCCCTCCACAATCTCACGACTGTCAAGTTCACACCTTCCGGTGCTCCTGTCGGAGCCAAAGTTATTCTCCTGTGCCCCACCTCCACCATTAGGGGCTGTGGTGTCAGGGCTGGGGGGCGTCCTCCTCGCGGGGCCCAGAGGTCTCCCTATTTTAGGCTGGCTGACACCCTGTCCTGATCATGGCGGCAGGGCTATTAATGCCATCACACGGACGGGAACACACAGACTGGAATAAAACCTCAGCCAGAAGTCAACCGGCTCATCCGGAGGGTGGTTCTGAGGAAGAGGGAGGGGCCAGGAGGGGATTCTGGAAGGCTCGGTCCCTGTGCTGCCCACACGGCCACCAGCTTGGCTTGGGAAGGAGGGGCTGGTCTCAGGCCTCGGGGGTGGGGACATTAATCACGGGGAGCACCTGTCAGGGTGGCCTCTGGAACTAAAGGGAAACACTTGTCAGAAGGGCAGCACTTCTCACCCCGGGCTCCCGGGTCTCTGTGACTAACCACTGCCCCTCCAGGAGGCCATGGCTGGGAGCAGGGCATCTGGGGTTCAGGCCCGGGCAGCCCCCGTGGCTTGGGCAAAGGCCCTCCACAGACACCTGGACCGTAGGTGGGAGGAAGGAGCAGGGAGAACCAAGGGCAGGAGCCGGGGGAGGGGCGGGACTGGGATTCACGGCCAGACGCAGAGCCCCTGCCCTCTCCAGCTTTGGGGCCGCCCTCCTGTCTCAGCCCCCTGTCCCGCCTCATTTCTAGAAGTTCGTGTCCCTGAGTCCCCAGCACGCCTTGATCCCTGCTGGCCTCCTGTGTTTGCCCTTTGTCTTCCCCTTCCTGTCCCCGTCCCTGCCTGTGCACCCCTCTCTCTGTCTCTCGTTCTTTCCTTCTCTCTCTTCCTGTTTCTATCCCTCCGAGTGCTTCGCCCCCCCCCCCAGACTCTCCTTATCTCCCCCTGTCTCTCTCCCTCTCTCCCCCTGGCCCTGCTGCTTCCTCTCCCTGACCTTCTCTCCGCCAGCATCTTAACACCGTTTCTCTCTACGGTCTGTCCGTCTGTCCGGGCACTTCCCCGCCTTTCTGCCCATCACTCCTGCATACCTCCAGCAGGAGGCGCCTCTGGAATCACTCTGGACCTTCTCGCACCAGAGCTGAGCCCGCCAGGCCGGGTGCCAGGCTCACGCCGTGGTCCAGCTGGGGGTCACCACAGCATGGGACCGCAGGACCAGGGTAACCCTCAGCCTACCTCCCCTGCTCCCCCTCTGGGCCTTCCCTCCGAGGCCCCTTCCGTTCTCCGCCCTCTGCCTTCAAGGGTGGTCCACCGAGTCACTGCAGGGAGCTTCTGGGGCATCTGAAAACTGGGCGGTCAGAAAGGACCCCTCACCCAGTGCTTCTCAGACTCTCCCGAACACGTGAATCCCCTGGGAACTTCAAGTGCAGACCAGACCCGGAGCCGCCACGGTCCAGGCCAGCCTCTGTCTGATTTGGCAGCCCAGCACGGAGGAGAGTTGAATCTCTGCCAGCGGGCAGACCTGGGTTTTGGATTCCGACGCTGTCCCTTGCCGCTGACCTTGGGCTTTGCCTCTCTGAGTCTGCAAAATGGGCATGACGATTCTAGGCCCTCAGGACGTGGCGACGATCAGATCACGAACAGGGCAAAAGTGCCTCATGGACCCCCACGTTCTAAACAAATCAAGGAGGTCACTGCCATTATTATGGACGGTATCGGTGCTCAAGGAACAACTCTGCTCCTTTTCCTTTACTCCTGTTCCTTCGGGGGCTGAAGCAGGGCGGGACCCCAGCTGGGACAGCTGCTTCCTCCTCAGGGGGGCAACATGGAATCAGCTGGGGTTGAGGTCAGCACCCAGGGGGCTCGGGGAAGAACATGGGGAGCTGGGGGGTGGGGGGGGGCGCATTCTCTGTGGTGGGGAAAGGAAGGCTCAGGAACTTCTACCCTGGGCATCACCTCCCAGTTTCAGGCTGGGTGTGCCCTTTGTGTAAGACACCTGACAGGCCCTGGCAGGACCTTAATCCTGCGACTTCCGAAGGTCAGGCCCACTGTCTGGAGCGAAGGTTGAGGGTCCGGGGGTCCGGTCGCTTGCTGAGCCCTCATGCTCTCTGCAGGGGGGGAGAGGGGAGGCAAGAGACCAGCAGGGTGCCAGGGACAGGGGCAGGGGTGGGGCTTCCTCATACATTCCATCCGGGGGCCCCCTCTTCTGCCGGATGCTTGACAAGATTCCCCGGGGCTCTGCTGGCAAAGCGGGGACTGCCCACACCACTGAGGGCAGAGGCGGAGATGAAGGTAAAGGCCGCTGCCATACCCACTCGTGCCCTCGGCAAAGCCCTGCTAATCCCGGAGTCCTTCTCGGCGGTGGAAAGCATGCAGGGCCATTGTGGGTGTCTTTCTTAGCAAAAAGAGGCAATGGGTTAAATGAACTATTCCTAGGATGAACTATTTCTGGCTTGGACGTTGCTGGAAAAGAGATCTCAGTTCAATTCAAACAGACCCTCCTCTGAGGCCTCCCCTGAGGTCACTTCCTAAAGAAAGCGGAGGTCAAGGTGCTCATGCAAGGCTGACAAGGTGAAAGCTTGCTAATCCAGCGCTTTGATAATCCCAGGTCGCCTCACACGGGCGTCTTCCTTAACGTTTATTTTATTTTATTTTATTTTTTTTTGAGACAGAGAGAGACAGAGCATGAACAGGGGAGGAGCAGAGAGAGAGGGAGACACAGAATCCGAAACAGGCTCCAGGCTCTGAGCTGTCAGCACAGAGCCCAACACGGGGCTCGAACTCACAGACCGTGAGATCATGACCTGAGCCGAAGTCGAACGCTTAACCGACCAAGCCACCCAGGCGCCCCCGGGCGTCTTCCTTAAAATATGGATTCTCCTGGTCCCCGTGCAGACCTAGGGCACCGGCCAGTCAGGGTGGAGCCTGGGATTTAGATCTTTAACAGGCATTCCAGATCATTCTGATGCACAGGTTTGGGAGCCACAGTCTCTCCTGAAGCCTCCACACTGCAAAGAACCCACTCTCTAACAGTCCTGACAAAACCAGATTCTGCTTGCACGTCCCCCCCCCCCCGAAACAGGATGCTCCGTGCTTTACAAGGCCACCCCTTCCCTGTACAGCCGGCCTGGACGTGGACCGCCCTTCCCCTTCACGTCCTGAGCTGAATTCTGCCGCCTCCCCGTGACTGCCACACCCTGCCTCCAATGGGACCACCCTGGCGGTCTCTGTGCCCCCGACAGACAGCTCTGAGGTTTCTGGGGGGGATTGAGAAGGTCTCCTTTTGACCTTACTTTACAATATCTGACCTCCCGAACCCCCAAATCGCAGTATTGCTTGCCAAGGGAGATGGTTACCACGTACAGTGGTAACCTGTACCAGTGGTCCGTCCAGCCCAGCCAGGCCAGCCCCGAGGAAGGTGTTTCCTTCCTCATAGGAGGATTCTGGGGGTCACGGGTACCCCCCTGCCCCCATCCCTCCCCTCGTCTGGGATATCGCCTCTTCTCTGAAGGCTTTTGGCTCCTGGTTTGCTTGCTTGTCTCTGACGGAACTAACTGGAAGGAAGGTCCTCGAAGGCAGGTGCACGGGGCTGGGCAGAGAATGAATGTTCACGGTGTCCAGCTGTGCCCACGGCAGTTTACTGGCTCCCTACTGTGTGCTAGGCTTTGCGGCGGAGTCATGGGCCACTAGGGTAACCTAGCCCTTGCTTTAGGGGGAGACAGCGGTATCCAGAAAGTTAGAATTCAGAGCCCCAACTGCTACCCTGGGAGGCAGTGTGCCCACCCAGACTGGACGGTTGGTCTGGGAAGGCTTCTCGGAGGAAGCGGCCTCTGAGCTGACACCAGAGAGATGAATGGGGCTTGGCTAAGTGAAGAGAGGGAGGACGCCAATGTTTCAGGCTCAGGGATGGGCATGTGCATTGGTGGAGGGGGAGGGAATGAAGGGCAGTGGGGGTGGAGCCCTGACACTGCCCCGGAAGTGAGTTCCTGCCGGCTTCCCAGGGATGGCTGGCCCTCGTCCCATCCATCCGCCCCACCACCAGGCCACCACCTTGCGTGCATCGGCGGGCCGGCTGGACCGGCAGGGCGGGCGGCGTGTTCCGGGGGCCGCCGGGCTCGCGCTGCTCCCCGATCCCGGGCCCGGGCAGCAGGAATTAAGCAGGCCGCCGAGCCCGAGCGCGTCCTTATCTCGGGGAGACAGTTGTTGGGAATCACTTTGACTGAGTGGTTTTGTCTCCCCGCATTTTCCACTGTCAGGCGGCCTCGGGCCATGGATCAAAGGCGCGCAGAGGAGCGCAGGGAGGGGCGGGAGTGGGGATCCGGTCCCCTCCCCCGGTCCCCTCCCCCCCATGCCACCCCCGCCCCCGCCCCGACCCAGCTCTCCCACCCCCCACCCAGAACCGCGCCCAGCCCCCGCCCTGAGAGTGGGCAGATTGAGGGGGGGGGGACGGAGTGGGACGGGGGGCTGGAGAAATCAGGAAATGAGAGGAGTGGAGAAGAATGAGAGATTAGGGGAAAGAGAGTGGGGAGGAGGGCTGGGTTTGCGGAGAGAAGGAGGGAGGGCGGAAAGGGGTCTGAGAGCAGGCTGGGTGCAAATGGGGTGAGGGACAAGGGGTGGGGAGAACTGGGGCACTTGGAGGGGAGGGCGTGGGTTAAGGAGAGAAGCGGGAAGCAGAGGAGGGCACGGGGAAGAAATCACAGCTGGGACCCAGAGAAAGTTCTGGGCTGAGGGACAGGACATGGAGGCAAGACAGGCTGGAGGAGAAGGAAGGCTGGGGGGCATGCCTGGCTGGGCTGGGGGGTGCCAGAGAGTCTGTCCTCCCTCTGAAGAAAGTGCTGGCCTTCATCACTCTGGAGGAAACAGGTGCCGGGTGGAAGTGACTGGCCAAGGCCACACGGGAGTGGGGGAGGCCCTCAGGCCTGACCTTCCAGAACAACGGCCCTGGAGACACCGGCTGAGATCTCAGATGCTCCTTGAAGCCCCAGGGGGAGGAAGGTCCTCTGCCTGTTTCCTCCACATCAGCTGTTATCCTGCAACGGCACTCCCTGGGGTGGCTCAGAACACCTGTCCCCACTCCCAAAGGTGTTGGAGAAACGTTCACAGCTGGGGAAAGGGCAGACACCTAGACCAGGAGGCAGGAAGGAGCAGGGGACCTCAGGGACCCTGGGGAAAATTAATTCTGCAACAGGAGGTCTGGGGCCTGGCCCTGCCCCCAACTCACGTGTGGCCTTGGAGCCCCTGTCTGCAAACAGCTCTCCTGAAGTGTGCCGGAGGCCAACATGCCTCGCGTATCTCAACATGCTTGTTCCTCAGCTTACTCTAGGAGATGGAACCTACTGCTAGCCCCACTTTACGGAGGGGTAAACTGAGGCAGAGAAGAACCTCTCTGGAATCGCACAGGCAGGACGTGACAGTACTGCTGATTGGAACCAGGCGCAGGGACCCCAGAGCCCACGTCTTGGTACCCCTTGCTCTGTTGCCCCTGAGGGCACCGGGAGCAGCCGAGATCAGAGTCATGTGTGGGGCCCCCCATATCCTACCAGCAAGTGGGCCACAGACCATTCTCGCGACAGATGCTGGGTGAGAGCATGGGCTCTGGGAGCAGGCAGGCTGTTCAAGTCCAGGGCCGGCCACTTGTTAGCGATTTATCTCAGGCCAATTATGTACACTGCTGGGTTCCTCTGTCCCCCCATTTGCGACACAGATATAATTGAGGTCCTCCCCTTCCAAAGGGGATCGTGTGAAGATTAAATGAGATCATCCATGTGATGGGCTTAGCACAGCATCTGGCCTGTGATAAGTGCTCAAATAAAAGAGAACGTTATTCTTAGGTAATATCTGCCTAGTAATACAAGTACTCTTAACACACTGATACGATGTGATAAACGCACAGGGAAAGCACAGCCAACCCAGCACGACGGGGTGAGCGAAGGCTTCCCGGAAGGCGGCCAAGTCCTAAGGAGTAAGCAGGAGTGGTTTTGAGATGGGGACAGGGTGGCGGACAAGGAGTCCCAGCCGAGGGAGCAGCAGGCACAACACCTTGGAGGCAGGGAAGAGCGTGACTCTTTGGGGTCCCTCAAAGTCACCCCCCCTCCTACCCGGGGTGCCACCGGCCTCCCAGGTCCTGTGGCTGGCCATCCCGGCGGCCTCCCTCCCGCCGGGGACCCCAGGGACCAGCCTGTGCCGCTCCGAGTCTGCCGCCGTATTAATTGCTAATCTCCCTCATTTTCTTCCCCTCTATCTGCCGGGACTGTCTCATTCCAAGCCCCCGTGCTAATCAGAAAGAAGGACAAATCCGCTATTTGCATTCTTTCCCACCAAACCAGGCAGCTCTGGAAGGCTAAACCCCTGGCCTGCTGGGAAGCCCAGAAGGCCCAGGCTGGGGCCCACGAGCCTGGGGGGGGGGGGGGCAGGCTGGAGAGGAGGGCCAGTCCCTGCCCACAGATCTAGAGACTGTGACTCATGTGCTTGTACAAAGAACCCACAGAAATCTCAGACTCTGAGCAGGAAGGTGCCTTACGAACAGACTGATTCATCTCTTTCATTGCACAGATAGGGAAACTGAGGCCCAGGGGGAGGCATGTACCGAGGTCACACAGAGGGTGAGACGCGGAGCGGAGAGGGAGCTCAGATGTCCTGCCTTTCCAATCGGTGACCAGGCATGGCCTGGGCTAAGCCAGACCTCCAGTCCCAAAAAGGAAATGGCCAGAGAAAGGACATCACTCATTCAATTTCTAATCAGGGCAAGGAGAAGCAGAGACCGGAAGACTGTCACTTATTAGGCGCTTGCTATATGCCCAGCCTGGTACTACGTGTTTCACATGAACAAAGTCTCATTATTTGTCATAATTCTGCACGACGAGTAGCATCGGCCCCGTCTTCCAGCTGAGGAAACTAGGCTCAGAGAGCTCATGTGACACAGCAAGTAAGTCGAGAACCCAATATCCGAACTCCCGTCCGTATGATCATTCCACTTGTCCCTGATGTATCTGCATTAGACATCGTTTTAGTATTTGCTTGATGATTTGCTGCTGTCCTGTCTGCACCAACCTCCTAGCCCTTCCCTGATTGTCCCCTGAGCAAACCCCACCTCCCCGCTGAGACTCCTCCAGGGAGCCTTCCGTGACCATCCCCTTCCTTCCCCAGACCCCTCTGCACTTCCTATCCTCGCCGACCGGAAATCCCACTAAATTGTCCACGACAGTTTTGGTGGGGAGGCGGCCCCTGAAATATGCGAGGTTAGAGAGGGACAGCCAAGTACATGTCTTTTTCGAGGCTCCCTAGACGCTGTGTGAATAACAGGAGTTAGGTAAATGGAGGGCATTGTAGGTAATGACATTCAAATACAGACTGAACGATCGGCTGCCTCCAACACCTGTTGGGAGCAGAGCGTAGCTGCAGACGTAGGGGGCTCACCACCCGTGGCTGATGGCCTACTGCGTGCCAGACGCCGGGTTCCGTGTGGTACCAACATGAGTCATCAGGCACTGGGTACTGCCTGTGGTCCCACTGAGGAGCGCGGGGGTGCACGGAGCATCCGGGCCCCCCTCCCCACCTTACTCTGCCCCGTGGGAAGCTCCCGCCCACACCTCTCCAAGGTGTGCCGTCCAGATTCCTGCACACGATTTGGTGGTGGGCAAAAAAAAGTCCCAGAGCGGCCCACGTCTCTTGTCCAGACTCAGGGATGTGGACTTAAGATGCTATCTTCCCAGAATCCTACCTAGTCCTCTAAGAAAGGAGAACAGGTCAGGGTCACCCTCCTACTTCTCTCTCTCGAAGATTAAAAAAAGAGCCTAAAGTCACCCAGAAGCGATAAACCGCACCCCCCCCACCCCCCACCCCCCACCCCCCACCCCCAGTTCCTGTACACAGGCATGACCTGACTCTCTCAACAGCAGTCTGGAAAGTTCCTGATCCCAGTCTTGCCTTCCCACACGCCCGGCCCAGCCCGGGCCCCTCCACCCAGGAAAAGGGGTGAGAAAGGCAGAGAAATAAACAAGGGTCTGTGTTCACAGGAGGCGGGGCTCTGTCCAGGCCTCTCCCTCTGGGCTGGAGCTGAGCCCTTGACTGACGGGAGCAGGTGGTTTTGTTTGGAGCTTCCAGGGGGGAAATAGCTCAGCTTTTCCCACTGAGGTAGGTTCACTGTGGACAAAGGCAAAGCTGGATGTGAGGCCGGATCTTGGCAGCGTGCGTCCCTCCGGGGGGATGGCGGGGCTCGCAGATGCCCGGGGCCCCGTGGCCGATTCTCTGAGCCTGGTAGCTCGTCCCTGCCCCAGGGCTGGGCTGGCCAGGAGTCAGGGGGAGAGGGCACTTGGGGCGTGGGGTTGCCTGATGGACTGAGAAGACAGTACCCGTGGCCCCCCGCCTGGTACGCCTGACGGAGGCGGGCAGACGTGGCTTGTGGCAGAGGGTCTCTGGGAGCTGGGCTGTGCTGGGTATGGAGGAAGCCAGCCAGGGAGGCCAGATGCTGCCACATGGCCCTTGGCTTCGGGGCCGAGAAAATCTGGCCACAGACTGCGGCCCTTCCCACCAGCTGACCCCTGACCCCCCTCCCCCAACCATCATCGTTGGTCACGGTGAGAAATGGGTACGTGGGTGGGTGGGGTGACTCAGCTCTTCCCTAACCCTGGGGAAAACCACTCAGGATCAGAGCGTGTCCTTCCAACCTGAGCCAGTCACTTGTTCTGTCCTTGTTCATCCTTTCCCAAGGCCCGAGCGGAGCGGGGAAAGCATCCTGTGTGTTCAGCAGAAAAGGGTGCTTCCCGCACCCGGCATTCTTTCCCCCCAGGACTGGGCTCAGGGGAACACACACACCATGTGGTCCTGGACTGGAGCCCAACTCGGGCGTTTTCCAACCAATGGAAGGGAGGGTAGGCGAGAGGGGAGGGAGAGGAAGGGGGTAAGGCAGAGCAGGAGGCCAGGGCGCGGATGCAGGGCAGAGGGAGGCGGAGAAGTAAAGAATGGATTAGAATTTATTAAGCACCTATTATGTGCCAGGCACTTTCCTCGAATTCTCGCTTTATCCTCACAGCGCCCCCGGAGAGGCAGAGATTATCACTTCCCGTTTTCAGATGAGAAAAAATGAAGCCCAGAGAGGTTAAGCAAGCTGCCCCAGGGCCACACAGCAGCTCAGTAAACGGCAGAGCCAGAACTCCAGCCCAGAGCTGTTTCTCTAGCCCCTGAGCCTCCTCCTACTCGGGGGTGGGGTGGGGTGCGGGGGCTTGTGGCAGAGACCCCTGGGAGAGCGAAAGCCTGGAGGAGATCCTGAGAAGGCAAAGGGAAGGAAGCCGGAGGCAGAAGAGGCGCCCAGAAAGGAGAAGAAAGAAGGGCTGGGCGGGGCACAGAGGCGCGCGCTCACTCGGCTGGGGGCTGGGGTTAAAGCCCCCGTGTTCCTACAACCCACTAAGCCGGAGAAATGAATTCTGATCCCTCCAAAACCCAACCTTGGAAAATGTGCGAGAGAAGGGTCTCCTTTCAGGGGAGCAAGAAATCCTCCGCACTCCTCCCGATGCCCCGGTAATGCCAGGATGTCCCCAATCTGCTTTGAGGAATGGAGAGATTAAGAATAATAAAAAAATTGCAATAAAATACGTGTGAAGGAGGGGGTAATTGTGGACAAACGCAGCATTCAAATTCATTTTTCAGGTCTTTTACACACCATTTCAATCTTATTTTCTGCTTGTTAATGAGATCTTGTTGCCTGGGCTAGGCAAAACCTTCCAATATCAGGACGTAATTGCACATAATTTTCTCTCCTACCAGTGATTTGCATCAGTTTTTAAAAAATTCTGGGCTATTTAACACCCCACCATCCCCCTCCCCGTCTTCCTGCCTACAAATCTCCCACTCCCTCCTCCTTCCTCGTCCCTGGTCCAGCAAGACTCATTTTAAATGCTTATTATAAACGCAGTGTCGCCAATAAAGAGAAAAAAGAAAAAAAAAACACAAGGAGGAAGTGAGAGGAGAAAGCACGCGGAGTTTCCAGGGCTCATCGCACGAGGGGCACCGCGAGGCATGGCTCGTGGGTCAGGCAGATCGGTGTCAGTGTCCCATCTCGGCCGCTCAGCTGCTCTGTGGCCTTCAGCAAGTCACTTAACCTCTCTGAGCCTGTTTCCCCAAGTAGAGCGTTTCTGCGGCGCTTGAATGACTTCACAGAGCCCACGCGCTTCCGTGGGATCTGGCCCTCGGCAGGTATTCAGCGGATGGAGTGCCTTTCCTTGCTGGATTGGGTCCCCTGAGGCCCTCAAGTGATGCCAGGAGCAGAGTCTGCTGTGGCAAATCACTCAGGAGACCCCTTTTCATCAAGAAATTAAATAAAAGCCTTGAGATTTATTCCTGCTGGTTTTAGGAAGAAGGGGACGCTTCGCATTGGATGATTTGGACCCTGAACCTGACTATGCCCCGTGGCTGCAAACTTCAGCTTCACCAGATGGACCACAGGACGGACCTTGGGGGGTGGGGCTGGGGTGGGGGCGGGGGGCAGCCAGAGACCACAGAATAGCACAGAGGGCTCTGGAGGCAGACCGTTCCAATCCCAGCTCTGTCACTTTCCAGAACCTATCGCAGAGCCTGGCACATGGCAGGCACACGGATGGATGGAGAGGTAGTTGACCCTGGACAAGTCAGTTTCCTCATCTGTGAAATGAAGGTCACAAGATAATGGCCAGGGTTCGGTGAGTGAAAGCAGCCGAAGCATTTGGCCCCGTCCGTGCCGGCCCTCCGGAAGCATCCACCCCACCTTGGCCGTCACAGGTAATTCTTAACGGGCCAAAGAGGGAAAGGAGAAGAGAACATCAAGGAGCCCAAAAGGACAAAAAGGCTTGTTTTACTGTGACTGCGGCCGTGTGACGAACCGCACACTCAGAGAATATTTTTCATTAGTTCAGTTGGGGGAAATCGTAAATATGTAAATCCCTTTTACAGGTTCCTTCCTGTGAAGCAGTGGCAGGAGCCCTCCGCTGGGGGTCTGGGGCTCTGGGGGCCGGCCCTGCTGCTAAGCTAACTACGGTTTGGGGCAATTTTCTCCCCTGTCTGGGCTTTCCAGAAGTTTCCACTTCCAGCTCTGCTAGAATCTGCACTGAAAAAGTTTGGGGGAGAAGGAAGCTCAGGCCCAGGGCGCCCCACCCACCCCCACCCCAGGGACACGCCCACAAGGGCCCTAAAGAAGCTGCCAGCACCAGACGCCCTGCCCGGAGCCTTTGGCCAGACGGGACTATGTTCCTGATTCTTCGCTCAGGACTTCAGACCGCTCAGCGGCCATGAGTGACTTTCTGAGCCTGTCTCCCCTCACACCGGGAGGCCCCCGGGACAGCGCTGGCTTCTGCCATCACACCAGGGCATCTAAGGACGGGGGTTTTCCTCTTCTGTCTGACTGTGGGCTCCTCAGGATGGGCGAAGTCCTTCCTCGGCCAGACCAGGAGCCTCTCAAGGCAGTGGCTGCGTCTCCCCCATCAGACCGGGGAATTCTTAAGGGCAGGCATCCTAAGGGACCTACATATAGGTGTCCCTTTTATCTCCCTGCCCACTACCCCTGCCTCCCAGCGTGCCCTGTGTGCGATTCCTAGCCACGGCGGGCATCAGATTACTCACTGTAATTCATAACCACGAAAGGTTCCTCTTGTCCTAAGCTGTCCTGAGTTGTTTTCTAAGAGCTGTGTCCAAGGACCTCAGCCTGGGCTAAAGGGGCGAGAGCAGGCTGGGCGGGAGGGTCTGCAACAAGTCCCCAACAAGCCATCAGGGACGAGATCGCACGGGCAGTACACTGACCCTTAAAGAGCACAGGTTTGAACGGTGTGGGTCCAGTTATACATGGAGGTTTTCGATAAATATAGCACAGCACTGCAAATGTATTTTCTCTTCCGTAGGCTTTTCTTCATAACGTTTCCTTTCCTCTAGCTTGCCTTATTGTAAGGACGCAGTGTCAAAGAAACAGAACGTATAGAATAAGCAGTTAATGGACTGCGTATGTTCTCAGTAACGCTTTGGATCAACAGGAAGTAGGCTGTTAGTAACATTTTAGGGGGAGTCAAAAGTTATATGTGAGTTTTCAGTCGTGGGGTGGGGGGGCTCGGCACCCCTAATCCTCACATGGTCGAAGGGTCAAACTGTATTTGTTTTCCTGGTACCTCTTCAGGGGGACCCCGTGCACAAAGCTGGGGGTATCTTACCGAGTGCTGAGCCCCTGATCTTGTAAAGCTGAGCTTTGCACATGGCCGACGGGCTGGTCTCATTATTGTCTAAACCTCTCAGGAGGCCTCTGCCCGTGTGACTCAACTCTGCCCACTGGCCCCTAACCTGAGGTCCTGGCCTCAGTTTCCTCATCCGTGACATGGGCTGAATGAGCTTTCCCCTCTGTGGAGCTAAAGGGGACAGGATTTTTTTTTTTACTGCCAGCCAATCTCCAAAAAAAAAAAAAAAAGAGAGAGAGAGGGCATCTCTGAGGCAGAGGGCAGTGTTAGTTATGTTCTCAGGCTCTAGAGATCAGGGCTGAAGCCTGGCTTTGCTACCCAGTATTTACCACGTAAGAAACTCTCAGGACAGAGTCTGAGTCACAGGGGCTGGCAAGTTAAGCTGTCCTTGTCAACAGCGTATCAGATACACCGCATGGCCTGCCGTTCTATTATGTATTGTCTGCCTGTCCTGTGACACTGTCACCTCCGCAAGGGCAGAGGTCTTCCTCCTTGATGCTCACTGATTCATCCGCAGTGCCTAGAACGGTGCCTGGCACGTAGTAGGCCCTCTGTAAGTATCTGTTAGCCTGAGAGCCAGGGTTCAGCACGGGGCTGCATAGATGGATTTCCCAGGGGATTTCGCCCAGGCAGTCCCTCGGTGGAGTCTCTGAGCCTTGACAAGCCCCCCTTCCCGGGATGGCTCGGAGACCAGGACCCGGGTCAGGCCCCGGGAGGGGGCACTTCTCCAGCCAGCAGCAAACTGACCAGTGCAATGAGCAGGTGCTCCGCAGAGCCCCAACTTCACCCCCACCCCCACAACATAATAATCGCCTTGGGCTTTTGTGAGAACAAAGGCCAAGGCTACTGGGGGGGGGGCGTGGTCAGGACCTGCAGTCTTGGGTGAGGGGTGATGTCCCAGACAGACCCCATTCCATCCCTCTCACCCAGGGGAGCTCCGGAGAACCTCCCTGCTGGTGGGGAGGCAGGGCCTGGGAAGCGGGTCTGTCCTGGTGGGGAGTGTACCCCCCCCCCACCCCTGCCAAGACCACGGAGGTGTGTGGCTGGCCTGCCCAGAGGGCGGAGGGAGCGTACGGGGAGTCACAAATACCAGAAGCTCTGGTACAGACCCAGACACCCCCCCTCGCTGTCCCCCTTCCGCAGGACGTGTTCGAAGCTTAACCCCGGCAGTTCACATGGACAGAAGCGCACCCGGACTGCCCTCCCGCCCACCCTGCGCACGGCCCCCTCTCCCCTGCCAGCAGCTGTTCACCTCCTGGTCCCCTCTGCCCCTGTCAGACCCTCCATCTGTCTTCACACCTTTGGTGGGAACCTCTGGGCAAGTCTCCGGAGTCAGCCCAATCCATCACGTCCTGACAGCCTCTCCGCCTGAGGAGTGGAGGAAAGCCTCCCGAGGGTCTCTGGGAGGAGAGGGGAGCGTCTAGCTCGGGCAGGGAGAAGGGTGGGCCACTGGCTGCTTACAGTAATGGCTGGGTTTTTTTTCTCGTCTTCGCTCCCTCCCCGAGGCTGGTCTCTGGGCCCAAACAGTGCATGAGACATCCTTGCTCTGTATCCCTCTCATCGCTGAATCGTGCTCCAGAAGCCAAGCGCCCCCTATTTGCTCGTCTCGCCTCTGCCCTGTGACAAAACTGCTACTTTGGGGAGAAACTTCAGCCCCGTGGGCCGCAAGGAGCGGTGGTCAGCCCCGGACTCTGGGCCCTGGCCCGGCCAACGCCTCCCGGGCCCTGTTGAGATGAATCGAGAAGACTGGCCTGCATAATCTCAACATCCCTCTTCAGATTTCCAAGTGAGGCTCCTCCAGCCTGTTTCATACCGCGAGGCCAGGCCTGGACCACATCCTCAGACGTGGACACCTCGGGTCTCTGCAGCCACGGCCACCCAGCCAGCTCTGGGATCCTGTCTGCCTCTTGACTCTGGAAGGTCAGCTCAGCCGCTTTGTCCTCTGCACTAATGGCATGGAAGTCATGGCCTTGAGCGCCAAAGAGGCCAACGAGGTTCCACCGGGAAAGCATTCTGGTCTGCAGACTGCATCACCCCGGCCCCTAATGTGGGCCCCAAGAGGACCTCGGGCATCACTGTTAGGAGCTCTGGGTTCAGCGGCTCGCTCAACTCTGCCCCGGACTGGGGAAGACTTGGCACACGTCAGCTCATCCCATCCTCAACAACCCTACCAGACAGAGGCTTAGCACCATCCCCATTTCACAGATGGGGAAAATTGAGGCACAGAGAGGGGAAGGGACCTTACCCATAAGTAAATGAGGAGACTAAAATGCAGTTAGCTCTCCACCACACTCACTAACGGAGGCACACAGCGACAGACCCAAAACCATGCAGAAAATTAAAACCTTGGGAAGGTTTTAGACCAGGGGTTGGCAATTTTTTTTTTCCCTATAAGGGCCACATAGCAAATATTTTTCACTTTGTGGGCCACGTGATCTGTTTTGAAACTTCTCAGCTCTGGCGTTACAGCCCCAAAGCAGCCAGAAATCTGTAAAGAAGTGGGCGTGGCTATGTTCCAATAAAGCTTTATTGACAACAGCAGGAAGCCAGATGGATGTGGCCTGGGGGCTGTAGTGGACCTTCCCTTTGGCCCCCTTTTTTCTTCAAGTAACAGGGTTCTCATACTGATTATATCGTCCTGGCAATTGTGGGGGGCGGGGGGTTGACACGAGGACGAATGTTCATTCGGCCCCTATGTTGTGCCAGGCTCTGAGCTAAGGTTTCAGCCAGTTAGCAAGCTAAGCACAAACAACACCCTTCTTAGGAGGTTAGCAACACCCTTTTTAATCACTTTTTAGGTCAACGCGGGCTAAAGTGAGGCTCAGAGATGCTAACTTCCCCGACACCCTGAGCCGCGGAGCTGGGGTTTAACCCTCTTCCAGCCTTCACCCTTCCTACCGAACCAGAGCCGTTCAGGAAAGCTTGCGCCACACTCAGAAGGTGGGAGGCAGGGCAAAACCAGCCTTGGATTTCTGCCTTTCCTCCGTGGATATCTGAGAACCCGCTGTGGCTACAGAAGGGAACCCATCAGCTCCTCAAAGCAACCAGGACGGCCAGCATCCCCGCGTCCTGCTCCCCAAACCACAAGCCACCACCAACAGCCTCAGCGATGCCTTCTGCACTGGATCGCAGGGTGGCCCCAACAACTTCCAACAGCCCCGGCAACGAGTGACGCAGCCAGCAACCAATCACACACGAGGGAACGAGCTCCAAGACCCAATGGGAGCAGGGCCCCCAGTCTAGAACCCCAGCCGCGTTTCTCTCTACCAACAGGAGGAGGTCCTGCCTCTCATTCGGTGGTCACGCCTGGGGAAAGGCAAGAGATGGGTGGAGCACTGGATGGAATCCAGGAAGGACTCCTGGTTCGAGAACCAAGCCCCAAAACCACAGTCAGCATCCCACAGGAAACGGTACAAGGCTTCTGCCAACACGCTGCCTGAAAATGCCTGACTTTCGTGAACCGAACAGCCATGAGGTGGGCGGGGGGCCGGACTCACAAGCTCTGGGGGGGGGGGGGGGCTGTTGGGCCACGAGCACGTCTCGAAGGCAACAGCTTTTTGTTTCTGGTGGCCAGGAGCGGGGAAACCCATTCTCCGTACCTGCCTGCAGAGTCACCCGGGCCTGCGGCTCGGAGATAAAGCCCAGGCAAAGGATCCCGGGGTCCTGACCAGCAAGGGTGGCGGGGGCGTCCCTGCTTCCCACTTTAACACTCTCTCTCTCTCTCTCCCTCTCGAGGTGCCCCGGAGCCCGCGGCTTCCCAGGGACCAGACTGGTGAGGCCACCTACCTGGGGAGACAGGCCGTTGCTGACAGGGTTCATGTGGTTGGAGGACGCCGCCGGGTTCATGAAGCTGTCTGAGTAGCTGGAGAAGCTGTGGCGGGCTCCGTAGGCAGAACCGGTGTCGGCGGCCGCGGCGGCCAGCCCCCCCTGGTGCATGGTGGACGGCGGGAGGGGCTGGGGCCGGTGCACGGTGCTGCCCCCGTCTGCGGAGAGACCCAGGAGAGGGCCTGAGCCAGTGGCCCCGGCCCAGATGGCGGGCGTCCCAGGGCAGGGAAAGAACCGTCCGCGTGGAAGGCGAGCCACGAGCCTCTTCCTCCTCGTCGCCATCCAGCGGACGGAGGGGACCTCCCCTCGCTACTCAGGATGGGACCAGCTGGCTTCTGGACAGGACGCCGGGGACTAGCCAAGGCTCGACTGACAGCTAACCGATGTTCCAGACAACCTCCAGGCATCTTCACCGGCCACACTGCACAGCGTTTGGCATACAGTCGGTGCTCAATCAAAGTCTTCTGGACTAAAAGTCAGACCTCACTGGGGACTCTCTTAATCTACCCAGGCCTGTCCCGACAGCATTTGGTGGGCACCGACCACCGGCCAGGTGCTTCTGCAAATACTGTCTAAGGGTGTGAAGTGGGCACAGGATTCCCATTTTACAGATGAGGAAACCGAGGCTTGGAGGGGCCGGGCACTCGTGCAAGGCGAAAAGGCCACTGAGTGATGGGGCGAGGGTCTGAGCTGCCATTTCTCTTCCTGGCTGCTGGGCTGCTGTTCTGCTCTGTCAGGGCCCCTCCACGCGGCCTTCCGGGGGATGAGACCATCATCGTCAATTTCTCATCAAGAATTACAGGGAGGGGAGAAAAAGAATCATAGGGAGGATCCCCTGCCTCTCTCCTCAGTTTCTAGAACTCCAGCCTGCCAGCCCTTTAAGAGGGAGCCCCAGGGGCGTCATGAGTCAGAGGTCAGGTAGTGGGGCTCCCAACATGCGCCCCGGGGCAGGCGGGGGTGGGGAGAGAGAGGAGGGGGAAGACAGGATGCAGGGAGGGGTCCAGGGAGTGATAGTAGCCTTGTCTGTCACTTCTGCGTTTTAATAAGACCGCAGCGGATGCATGTGACTTCACAGTTTGAGAAGCTCCGTTCTAAACGTGTGCGGGAAGGCTACCTGTTCACCCTCACCTGGATGCTCTGTGGCCTGTTGGCAAAACCAAGAAGTTCAAAGGCAGGAACTCACTGTTCCAGTGGTAATCGTCTGTCCACGTGCAAACAGACAAATGGCCCTTGGGGGAGGCTGGGTGGCTCGGTCGGCTGAGCATCCGACTTCGGCTCAGGTCATGATCTCACGGTCCGTGAGTTCGAGCCCCGCGTCGGGCTCTGTGCTGACAGCTCGGGGAGCCCGCTTCAGATCCTGCGTCCCCCTCCCCCCCATCCCTCCCCTGCTTGTGCTTGTTCTCGACGATAAATAAACGTTAAAGAAATAAATAGCCCTTATCGTTCCTTCTAAGTTAAGGAAGGGAGGAATGGGGGGCAGGGCGCAGCTGAGGTGCCAGGACAGTCTCGTGTGCTCACCTTGGGAGATGGTGGTGGTGGGGTAGGTGGAGTCCGGCAGCTGGTAGGGGGGCAGCGTGGGCATGCCGGTGGGCGGGAAGCCCCCTGGCAGAAGGTGGTTGAACGCTGCCAGCTGGTTGGCTCCTGCCTGCTTCCGCCAACGGGCGCGGCGATTACTGAACCAGACCTGGGTGGGTGGAGAGCAGAGAGCGGGGATCCCTCAGCCTGGCTCCTGGCGGAGAGCTGAGGCACGGCTACCACTGGTCCCCGAGCCGTCACCCTGTGTCCAGCCCGCGTCCAATCCCCGCCTTCCCGCGGCCGGGGACAGAGTGCAGCGCACTTGCGTGGGTGTGAGCCCATCGTGGCCTCACCACCACCCAGCGAAGGGATTATTATGGGATTATTATTGTTCTCCCCATTTTACGGATGAGCAAACTGAGGGGCAGAGGTAGTGAGTGACCTGTCCACGTAACGGGGCGGGTCGGGGACACAGCCACGTCTGGGTGACTCCGTGCAACGTTCTCTCCACCGCAGCCGCTCGGGGGGGCAACCATCCTTGTCTTAACACACGCTCCCTCCCACCCTCTGTGCCAGGCACCCCCCCCACCCCCACCCCGTGCTGGTACTTCACGTCGGCCCAGTAGACCCAGGAGACGTGTACTCCTATTCCCATTTCACAGAAGGGGAAACTGAGGCTCACAGAGGTCAAAGAACTTGCCCGAGGCCACACAGCTATAGCTGAAACGAATCTGAGGTTCAAACTTCAATCAGTCTGACTTTCTAGAAGTCACTTGTCTGGATTTTGCAACGAGCTCTGGTCCAGAAAAGGAGGAAAAGGCTTATGGGAAAGCATATGGGCTTTGCATATGCCGTTCCCTCTGAGCCAGACACTCTTCCCGCAGCCAACTCCTGCATCTACATGGAATACTTGTTGAATGAATGAAGGAAGGAATGAACGGATGAACAAGAGAACAAGGAAATACAGAGCTTGCTCTGGTGTATCTTTGCCAGGGCCGATGCGACAAAGCTCAGATGGGAGCCCCTCCTGGTGGGGTCCCCTCCAGCCTTCAGCAGCACAGGATCACTTAAGACCCTCCCCCCACCCGTCCAGCCTCCGCTGAGTGGAGGGGTGCTTCTGTGCCCCTGGTGTCTTTTGTCTTCCAGATCCTTCTGGAGGAGGGAAGCCGCGTTTAGCTTTCTGAGCTGGAGGAACAGCGCAGCCGGCTCTGACTCGTTTAGGGTGCACAGAGCAAGGAGACGAGGCAGTCCGGTCAGGAGCGACACCTGGCTCTGGAATGAAATTGCGGCCCCCGCTTCTCCCCACTCCCAGGGCACGGAGGGCTTCCCCAGGGGCGTCCTGACCGAGGGGCTTCTGAACTGGCGCGGAATGGGCAGTGTTTCCTCGTTCCCCGCTTCTGGGAGAGGGTGTGGGGCACATTTTTGTTCCCATTCAACGTTTCCTCCTTCTACAAGGGAGGGACATCCCAGATGGCAGTGACACAGACATTCAGTAACCCTGAGCCCCTCCACTCCTCCTCCGGGCCTTCTGGGCATGTGGAAGACAAGGTCCGGGCTTGGTGCTAACTTATCCTCGGTGCCTCACTGACACCCGTGCTGAGCTTCCTCTTGAACACACAGAAAAGCGCTTCCGCAGCTGATGTTTTCCAGCAAGTCCCCCATCAATGTTGTTTAGTCTTCCCTGATGTGTGTTTCCAGCTGCCTGCCTTATGTGACAGTGAGAGACACTTTTATTTTCAAATATATTGATTTGGGGGCGCCGGGGTGGCTCAGTCAGTTAAGCGTCCGACTTCCGCTCAGGTCATGATCTCGCGGTCCGTGGGTTCGAGCCCCGTGTCGGGCTCTGTGCTGACGGCTCAGAGCCTGGAGCCTGCTTTGGATTCTGTGTCTCTCTCTGTCTCTCTTCCGCTCACACTGTCTGTCCCTCTCTCTCAAAAATAAATAATCATTTGAAAAAATAACATACATTGATTTTATTTTAAAAGCAAATAGTGGGGTGCCTGGGTGGCTCAGTCAGTTAAGCGTCCGACTTCCGCTCAGGTCATGATCTCGTGGTTTGTGGGTTCGAGCCCCGCGTCGGGCTCTGTGCTGACAGCTCAGGGCCTGGAGCCTGCTTCGGATTCTGTGTCTCCCTCCCCTCAGCTCCTCCCCTGCTCACATTCTGTCTCTCTCTCAAAAAAAAATAAAGATAAAAAAAAATAATAAAATAAATAAAATAAAAACAAATAGCGATTTGGATGACACATATATGTAGCAAAAACCTTGAAGTCAGATGGAGAATGGACACGCCATTCCCAATTGGCACACCGCAGCTGCCTGTGGGTCATCCTTCCCTCGGATAAAGAATACCAAAGAGAGTTGGAAAAGTTCTTCCCCTTCCGTCCTTCCCTATCCTTTCCTTCTCTTTCCCTCCTTCCTTACTTCCCTCCTTTTCATCACCAACCTTTACTGGGACTGTGCTCTATGCCAAGCGAGATGTGAAGGATAGAGAGATGGACGGGACCGTCCTAGCCCTCAAGCTGCCCTGTGCCCCGGGCACACAACAGACAAGGCAGAGAACCACTGCCTCCCGGGACCTCAAGTGACTTAACACAGGCCAAGCGCTTAGAACAACATCTACAACTATCATTCTGGTGGCCGAGCTCTTAGCTGGCATCCAGTGTAAGCTGCCCATTCACAGAGGGGGGCCTGGAGGCTCCAGGAGGGACAGGGGTAAGCCCCATCACCCCTTCCGCCCTTCCTCCCCACACAGACACACCCCTGCACCAGAACCCCTGATCAGGGCTGAGTTCTTTGAAAGCAGACGCTGAGTTTTTTTATCCACTTTTGATCCTTCCCACAACACCCAGCACTGGGAACACGATGCCATAGGAAGCAGCTGTTTACGGGGTGAACATTCCATCTGGTCCTTCTCTCCACGGAGCACAGAAGAAAAGAACATGACAGGCAGACTTGGGTTCAAGTCCCGACACTGCTGATTAACTGTCTAGGAAATTTCTTCCCTCAGGTTTTCTCAGCTGGAAATGGAGAGACTGATCATACCTGCCTCCTAACGTCACGGGGAGGATGACAGTGACCATGTACGTGGAACACTGAGCATCGTGCCCCGCAAATGAGAAGTGTCCGATAAGCGTTATCTACTGTTAGGGAAAGGTCCAGTCCAAGTTGTTAATTAGTGATGAGTCCCTCCAGTGCTTCTCAAATGGGATTCCTCTCAGGGAGGCTTCTGCTTCTGGGGGAAACACACAGGCTCAGAGATCTTGGTACTTGGGACACAGCGGATCTGTCCACCTCCGAGGAAGACGGATACAAGGTCGGGCTTGGCCCCTCGCTATTCAGGAGTGAAGGCTCCTCCAGAGAAAGGTTACGCGTCCTCCTGCCTGATGCCCCCTTTCCCACCCTTCCTGGTGGCTTTCCGCCAGCTGAGACACGGTGTCTCCCCCGGACACTAGGGAAGCCAAGTATCACCCTGCAGGCTTCAGAAGCAGGGCTGGAGCAGAGCCAGAGGGAGGCAACGCATGTGAGTTACTGGAACCCCGCCTGACACGTTTTTACCTGTGTCCTTGTTCATGCAAGCGTCAGCTCCGTGACAGCAGTTTCTGTCTGCTGACTCCCCGGGGCCCGCAACAGCGTCGGCACAGAGTAGGTGCTCAATAAATGAGTGCCAGCTGAACGAACTGGGGGTTTCCAGGGTGGCCACGATTGGAAAGAGCAGGTGGAGTTTTACTAAGAATGTACCCTACTTCTGGAGCTCCTGTGTGCCAGGCACCTCCAAATGCGGAGCGTGTGGTTTTTTACAGGTAAGCATTCGTCCTTAGAACAAGGTAGACTCTTCCTGTCACCTCCACTTTGCAGATAAGGAAACTGAGGCTGCAGGTGTTAAGTGCTGGGGCTGGGATTCACACCTCAGCGTCTGGCTCTGAGCCCACTCCGGACCCCTTCACCATCTCCCCGGGCCACTGACACGAGACGTCTCAGGACTGCGGAATCCCAGAATCACAGACTTTTAGAATCCGACACCCGAGACCTCAGATCCATAGAGTCTCAGCGGTGCTCGGGAGGCTTGGAGGTCTCTGCCCCACCGTCCACAGCAGGAACCCTAGCAGAAACTAGGGTTTCTGCTTGATGGCACACTGTATTTTGCCTTACACACTTCCAGGAATGGGGATCTCATCACCTCACAAGGCAGCTCTGGTTGTCAATAAACAAAATTCCTAGGGGGCGCCTGGGTGGCTCAGTCAGTCAAGGGTCCGACTTCGGCTCAAGTCACGACCTCACGGTTCGTGAGTTCAAGCCCCGTGTGCTGACAGCTTGGAGCCTGGAGCCTGCTTCGGAATCTGTGTCTCCCTCTGTCTCTGCTCCTCCCGTTTGCACCCTGTCTCTCTCGCTCTCTCTCAAAAATTAACAAAACATCAAAAGAAAATGAAAAAAAAATAAGTGAGGATCCTAGAACTTTAAGGAGCCGCAGTGACCATTTAGTTCCATTCCTTTATTTATAGATGAGAAACTAAGTCTCAAGAAAGGAAACATCTATTGAAGGTGATACAGAGACCATGGGAAACCTAGGCCTGCAGTTCCCAGTCCCTGCAGACCTTTATGTAGGCCTGGGGACGTTCCCCGACTGGCCCTGGTCCCACCCTCCAGGGCCTCTTAGAGCAGCCCCGTCCTCCAGATCGCTTCTCCGGGCCAAATGTTCTATCATCCTGGTCTTGATGTCTTTGGTCAGCTTTGGTCATTTGTTAAAAACCCAACGTATAATCGATCCCTCCCCTGCTGGGATCACGCTAAGTTCTCAGGCCAAGGTTGGGCACACTCACTGCCCTGGAGAAGCCCACAGGATGTTACAGGAGTCAGCATGTGCAGGAGGCTGCCTGGGCCCCCACACTGTGGGTCTGCCCGGCCTCTGGCTGCTCCCCCTGTTCCCAGCCCCCCTCCCTCCTTGGACCTTGAGTGACACCTGTTTCTGGGTCCCCTGGGCCAATAAAAGCACTGCCCTGACAGCCAGGAAATTTTACAAGGAGCGGTCAGGCTTCAAGGTGATGGGAAGCAGCCGCGGCCGCCAGACGTGGGAATGAGAAAGCACCCAGGAATGTGCCCAGGAGAACAGCTGCAGGACGATCAGAGCGGGGGGAGGGAGGCCCGGAGTCCAGGCCAGGCTCAGATATCACCCTGGAGAGGAGGGCAGAGAATGAGACAAGCTGGCTGCTGCCGCCTGCCCCCTTCCCCTCGGGGTCTCCCTCAAAGGCAGCCAAGGACCCCTCCCCCCGCTCCAGCAGTGGGGGTGGGGAGGGCGGAGGGAGGTACACAGGTTCCTGGAGCGTTTAAGTGCCAGTTGCTTCTAGATCTTGCCCCACGTCTTTCAGGTCCCCGGCTCTGAGGCAGCTTCTTCCTTCCGCATGGAAAGACCTTGGCTTTGGTACCTGCCAGGCCCGAGTTCCGGCCCAGCTCAGCCCCAGCCCAGCTCTGTCGCTTCTCCAGGCCTGCTGCTTCTGCACCTGCGGCCTGCCTGGAGGTGACCTGCCTGACAAGGTGGCCTGACATTCCGCCGGGTCATGCGTGAGGAGGGCTGGGGCAAGGTGGGCGCCTAGCAAAGCCGGGTTCCCCGCTGGAAGGGTCCAGTGAGCAGTCTGGGGTGGCCCTTCCCGCAGACCCGCCTCCCCCATTTATGAGGAAGACAGGCCGGGAACGCATTCCCCCAGGAGCTAGCCATCATGACCCTCTCTCACTTCCTCCCCGACCTGGGGAGAGGAGGCCATTCCCTCCCCCGCTGGGGCCAGGTGGCAGGTGAGGGCCCGCGAGCCCAGGCAGGTGCTGCTTTCGCCGCCCTCCCTTCCCCCAGCCCCGCTGATGAGGACCCACCCTCTTGAGGGTGTGGATGGGGGCGTCCGAGGTCTGCCCATCCTTCCTCTGATGCTTCCAACCCACCAGGAACAAGCCTGCCCGGTGTGCTCACATGATTCCTGCGACGGGAAACTCATTACCTGTCCTAAGAAGCCAGGCCCTTCAGAAAATTTCCTCCTAATCACTTCCTCCCCTCATCGGAGATTTGGAGACTTTTGTGCTTCCTGTGCCCTGTCCTCTGGCTCATCTCGGAAGGGATGACTGCTCTCCAGCAGGACCTCACTGCAGCTCCTGGCTGCCCAGGGCTGCCCACCGCTGGCCCAGCCGGTCAACCGACGCTTGCTGCCCGCTTAGTCTGCATCAAGTGCCAGGGGCATTCCTCGTCTACAAGGTCCCCGGACCACCTGCTGCAGAACCCCCTGGGGGCCCCCTAAACCCTGGGACCCCGGCCACACCTCCAACCCTCTCCGTTCCCGCCTCTTCGATATGCCCGCCAACACCCGAGGCGCCGCCTCACCTGGACACGCGCCTCCGTCAGCTTGGTCCTCTGCGCCAGCTCCTCGCGGGTGTAGATGTCCGGGTAGTGAGTCCTCTCGAAGGCCTTCTCCAGCTCTTCCAGCTGCTCGGCCGTGAATGTGGTCCGACTTCGACGCTGCTTGCGCTTCAGAGGGAGGTCGGGTTCCGACTCCACGTCCGAGCCCTCGTCCAGCCGGTTCCCTGCAGGCAGGCGAGAGGGAGGGAGAGGGTGAGGGCCTAGTGAGACGGAGTAGCGCCACGTGCCCGCCTTCTGACCCCTGCCGCGCGGACAGCCAGACCCCTCCTGAGTACAAGGGCAAGTATGTTCCCCGCAGCTCTGCTCATCACGGTGAAGGGGGGGAAGCAACCTCCGTGCCCAACCCGAGGGGATTGGTTAAATACCTCCTGGCACAACGAAAAAAGAATTTTTTTTTAATCCCCTATCGTTGGGTATTTAGGTTAGTTCCACTGACAGAGAAGGATGTCTATGACCAAAGACTCAGCGTAGTTTCGTGACGAAATACCTTTGCTGAAATTCCTAGAACGATACTCTCCAAAATGGGAGAAGTTGGCTGCGCGTTAGTGATACCTCCATACACCTGACTCTAAGAAAAAGGCGAGGCACCAACCGGCACGCAAAGACGGATCCCGCTTTCGGAAAAAGCGCACATGACACATTCCAGAACACCGTGCTCAAAAGATTAACAAACGTTAACCTTCAGGGTGACGGAGCTTTTGTTTGTTTGTTTGTTTTTTCTTTACGCTTATAGTTAGTATTTTTAAAATGATGACCATTTAGGGGCGCCCGGGTGGCTCTGTCGGTGGAGCGTCCGACTTCGGCTCAGGTCATGATCTCGCGGTCGGTGAGTTCGAGCCCCTCGTCGGGCTCTGGGCTGACAGCTCGGAGCCTGGAGGCTGCTTCGGATTCTGTGTCTCCCTCTCTCTCTGCCCCTAACCCATTCGCATGCTGTCTCTGTCTCTCTCAAAAATAAATAAAATATAAATAAATAAGTAAATAAATAAACAAAACAAAATAAAATAATGACCATTTAAGCAGCAATGCTATTGTTTTCAAGGAAAATACTGCAAACACGAAAGGAGGAGGGCTAGGAGAAAGGGAGGGTGGGAGACAGAGCAAATGCACGTGCTTAGGGCTGGCAGTCAGGCAGCTTAGATTCCATACCTGGTTCTGCCCCTAAACGCCCAGAACCGTGACCCTAAGAAGGCTACCTTCCCTCCTTGGGCCTCAGTTTCCCCCATTTATAACATGAAGCGTTTGGACTAGGTGACTTCTGTACCCAGGCCCTTCCTGGGTTGCTTCAGGATCTCTGAGTAACCCTCCAGGCTGGAAGAGACCTTACCTGATGACCTTGGTCGTGACCATGGCCCCTACCTGAGAGTCCCCACTGATTTCCACCCAGGAGCCTGGGGATGGAGAAAAGCCTTTGCTTCCTGTGCAGAGAGAGCCCAGGAGTCTGCGGCCAGCTTACTTCTCATCCCTGGACGGGGCTATCAGGCCAGCAATGTGCCTACCCCAGGTCCCGGCTAGAGAGGTTGCAGGAAGGGGTTGATCAAGCTCCTTGGCCTCAGAGCTGAAGACACCCTGGGGACTGAACTGGCTTCCCGACTCCATCAGTCCTGTGCCTCTTACCCATCTTGGTCCAGCAGAGGGACTGCCAGCAAGGAGTGGCCTGGCCGGGGCTCCGGAGCTGCACCCTCCGTGGACCCTGGGGGACTATGGGGAGCACAGAGGAGGGCCAGGAGGAGACCAAGGAAGGGAGAGGGAAAGAGGAAGTAGGCGGTCAGTGGTGACCTTCCTCCCACTCCTGCTTTCTCTCTCTTTCTTCTTTTGCCTTCAGTGCTCCCTCCCCCTCGCCTAGCATCCCATTTTGGGAATTTCTGGAAGCACTTCATGTTTCGTCATCCACTCGGTCACCGGAGCGATAGTGCTGCGCCCGGGCTGGGGACACTGCGCTCACGGCGTTCAGCCGGAGTCAAGCAGGAAGAGCCTCAGAGATCATGTGAGCCCACTGCAGATGGGGGAAACTGAGTCACCGAGAAGCAGCGTGACCTGCCCAGAGTCTCTCAGGAAAGGGGCACACCGGCCTCCTGCTCTCCTGTTGCCCGCCCCCACGCTGTCCTTGCTCAACTGCTTTAAATGTCTGTTATCCGAATAGGGGTAGGCCTCGCCCACAAGGGACACCCTCCTTCTTCCCCCAAACACCGCATATGGCCTCTTAGATTTAGGTGAGGGGACAGGCATCTCAGGCCGCGGGAAGAGCACGTACAAAAGCCTGGCACGGCAAAGTGCACGATGGGCAACGTTGTCATGGGGCTCCATCCACAGCTGGGACGTCATCCGGTCTTGAGCAACGCTCCTCTGCCCCAGGTCCCCTCCCCTCCATCCTGCTCTCTTGGCCATTGGGCAGTTGTCTGTGCTTTTGATTGGTCACTGCCAGGTTGCCTTTGATCGTGACGCCACAGGACAAGGGAACCAGTGGCAGGGAAGCCCTCCCTTCATTACTCATCCCTAAAGGCAGAGACCTGGGGTCAGATCTAACCCCCTCCTCTCTCCTTTCCCGGCTGCCCAGCTTCCCGTCACTGAGAGGAGGCTGTGGGGGCACAGTAGGCATCCTGGGGCACCTTCCCCAGCACAGCTGAGGCTCAGAGCCAAATACACCCAGTCCCAGGGATTCAATCCCAAAATGCACTGCATAACCCAGAGGGGCACGGGGAAGGGGGCCACGTGGACAGAGTGGACGTGAAGCACGTTCATTAGACACAGGCTGGATTTGGGGTGGGGGTGGGGGGGCAGCCTCCTGGCCAGCAGCAGCTCCCGCCCTCTCCCCCCACACAGCTGTGAGATGGAAAGGTCCCGAAGGGGGTGGGACAGAGCCGGTACAGGTGTGGGGATAGCCCCAAGACAGAGGGATATGGCGACGGGCCTTCTCTCTGGGTTCCTGGTTTCTGCTCAGGGACGTGGGGAGTCCAATTCCGAGCAGGCAAGAAACAGCCCCACCTCCCAATCTTCTGGGGGAAAAACAGCCTCTGTCTTAGGAAGCTCCCAATCTGATGGAGGAGGTACCATCCCTATTCTGGGAATTTCTCAGTCTACTGAAGGAAACCCTGCTTCCGTAGGAACTGGGGCCAGGACAGGCACAGAACACAAGACAGCGACAGGACTTGAAAGAGCCTCAGAGCCCCCTGAGAAAAGAATGAATGAGGGACAGGAAGGGTGACAGGAGCCATCTGGTTTGTCAAAGCTTAAGGGTGGGCAGGACTGAGGTCCGCTCAGGACAGAGGCCAGCCTAGGCGAGGTGGATGGACGTGGGTAGAGAGTCACTGGGGAGCATCTTCCACGGCTTCTCCTTCAGCCTCTGCCTCTCCTTCCAAGCTTGCCATCTCCCACGGCGGATGACTCCAGAAGCCTCAGCAAGGCCAGTGAGGCGCCCTCCCCCAAGCCCCCCACTGTCAGCCCTGCCCACGTGCTCAGGCCCACCCTGTCACTCCACGAGGTTCCCTGGCCAGCTCTTGGCACCCTTAAATGGCCAAGCCGGGGCCGTCTCAGACCTCCATGCCTTTGACTTTGACCGTGAGCTTCCTCTACCTGGAACACCACACCCCCTTCCACTGGGCTCGCTCCTGCTTACCCAGCACAACGCAATTCACGAGTAGCCTCCCCTGCTCCCTGAGCATGTCCAGGCTGGTCTGCACGCCCACTCTCGGGCTCTCAAAGCTCATCAGGGGACACCCAACCTGCCTGTCTATGGGTCTCTCGGTCGGACTGGACTGGGAGATCCCTGCGTGGAGCAGAGCCTACACCTGGGACACAGCAGGTGCTCAGTAAGGGCGTCTTAGACGAACAGGGCCTGGCAGTACAATTACAAAGTTCCTTTGGCCCCCGACACACGGCAGCGGTCACCACCCTACGTGTGTGTGCCACACCCTACGGTTTCCAAGCTCTTGTCACTGTCCCCACTCCAGACTCTCCCAATAACCGTGGAGGGCCCAGCAGGCAGTATCAGCCCCATTTTCAGATGGTCAGTGGAGCCCAGGGGCAGGGAGGCTGCAAAGAAAACCCAGGACTCGGGACTCGCAGCCTAGCGAGAGCCAGCTTTGCAACAGAGAACTCCCAGGCGATGGAGAATTCCATTTCTGAGCGCGAAAGCCAACGCGGCTTGCTCTCCACCCTCACCCCGAAACATTCCCTGCTGTCCCTTCTGCCAGAGGAAAAGACGGGAAATGAGATGGTCACGACTGCTACACCTACCGACTTTCTCAGGAGGCAGGAGGGGAGCTGACCGTCTGCAGGTCCCTGTCATCTAGATTCGAGGAAGCCAGCAGTGGCCTTGAGGTCGGGGGTCCTTCTCTCAGCTCCCCCGACCCCCTCCCCCGACCCAGAGACGCCCTCCCACCCCTGCTCCTTCGCCCCCCCCCCCCCCCCGCTGCCTCCAAACTCAGCCTTTATTACAGTTTTAACATAGGCCCGGCTCGAGCTGCGGCAGAGAAACGAATCACATAATAGTTGATATGCGTTTTAATCAAGTAATTCGGGCAGAGCCGAGAGCTGGCGAGTGTGGGCCCGGCGTCCCTGAATACCAAACAGGCCTGGGCGCAGGTCTCGGAAAATGGAAAAGTCATTTACAGCTCAGCTGGGGGCCCGGCGAGCCAGGGCCATGGTGGGAGCCCTCCCGGCCCCTCCGCAGAACTGCTCAGCTGTAACCAGCGTGCCGTGTGGTGCGTGAGGCTGGGAACGTCTGCGGGAGCCCGGCCGCACACAAGGGCCGGGCAACCCGGCTGGGCCGAGGGGCAGGGCTCGCTCGGACCCCGCGTGAAAGCTCCCCGGAAGTGAGCCCCTCCTGTCCACCACGAGTGACCCAACTTGTCTCAGGTGCCCATCCAGCACTGCCACCCAGGTGTCCGGATCGAAGGCCTGGCCCTCTTCCTCCACACTCTCTTCCTCTGTCGGCAACGCCTCCCATGCAACCAGCCCAGCACCAGGGCCAGGGCCATCAGAATCCCTGTTGGCTCCGAACCCACCCTGCCCCGCCCCTGTATGCCCTCTTCCTCATTCCCTGGACCCCAGCAACCATCTCCTGCTCCAGCAACCACAGGCCTTTGCATAGGCTGTGACCTCTGCTTGCAGCACCCTCCCCATGCCCCCCCCCCCCCCCCCCGCAGCGAGCAGGTGTTCAGGCCAATGTAGAGCGGGCTATTTAAGAGCACAGGCTCCTGATGCAGTTTGCCCGGATTCTGTGGATTCCGCACATGTAAAATACGGATGATGTCAGGGACGCCCTCCCTCCTTCCTTGCTTTGTATTTTTCCACCACACCTATCACAATCAGATAGGCTAACTCTTCTATTTTATGGCCCTCCCCACATTGTCCTGGCCGTAATTAGAGCTCCTTGAGGCTGGGTGGTTTCATCTTTCTTGTTCACTGATAAATACCCAGTGCTTGGCACAAAGTGGCCACCCAAGTATCTGTTGCATGAACGAACGAACGAGTAAATAAATGAGCACACGAAGGCACAGGAAACCGTGTCAGGGACAGCAGTGCTCAGCCAATGCTAGCTGTCACTGCTCCTCGGCCTTTCTGATCAGCTTGGAAAGCCTTCCGAGCTCGCTCTCCGCCATCTGGCTCTGACACAGCCACCTCTGTGCACTCATTGCTGGGGCTCAGCAAAACCATCCACGCTTCAGTCCTGCTTTCTGGGAGGCCCCCTCGGGGGGGGGGGGGCTGGGAGGCACTGGAGAGGTGGGGGGGTTTCCGTCTGACTCCACGTCCTCTGCTATTTCTCACCAACGAGTCAACGGGCCCAACTTCACTCTCCCAACTCTCCCTGTATTAGTGAGAGTTTACGTTCACAACCTAAACCTGACAAAACGTTTCTTTCTCCAGGAGCAGCGTCCCTATCCGACCCCATCAGGCTGCTTTTTTTTTTTTTAAACTTGAAACTGCAGGTATGTAATTTGCATTACAAAATGTGGGGCCCCTGTGGGGTGTTCTCTGATCACCGCTTCTCTGCTAAAGGCCTGGTACTGTTCTCAGGCACTAGAGGGCACTCTTTATACATCCCTGCTAAGAAGGGGCCCATCAAGGAAAAAGGAAATAGTACTGTTTGAAACGGTACTGTGTAGTTAAGCTGCCAGAATTCAGAGCCACATTTTCTCATGATGGAACCACAACTCTTTCTGCATGGAACTGTGGACCAAGCACAAGTCACATGTGAGAGAGAAGGGAGGGTTTCTGGAGGGCTGCAACTATCTGGGTGCAGAGAATTCAAAAGTAAGGTGTCCCTGTTAAGGCAGGAGGTTGAAACTAACGAGGTCACAAGGGTCCTTCCAACTCGGTCTCTTTAACCTGTTGGCGTCATATGCAGCAAATGGGGAGTTCTGGAAGGGGACAGCAGCTGTGGAGTAGGGGAGGGGAGAAGGCAGGACATTTTAAGGCACTTAGGAGGGTCTCAGCTCACCATCCCCTTTAACTCTCTTCCTGGGATTTGAAGACAATCTTGAAAATAATCACAGTTTTCCTGTATCTCTTTGTTGGGCTATTTCTGTCGTTTACTCACCAGCCTCCTGTAAGGCCAGGAAAAGCAATGCTTGGTGCTGAGCAGAGAACAGAGCTCATTAGATCGGAACCTTAAAGGAAGCCTAACAACTGGGTCCCATCTTTTTTTTTAATGTTTATTCATTTTTGAAAGAGAGAGACACAGAGAGAGAGCATGAGTGGGAGAGGGATAGAGAGAGGGAGACACAGAATCGGAAGCAGGCTTCAGGCTCCGAGCTGTCAGCACAGAGCCCGACGCGGGGCTCGAACTCCCAAACCGCGAGATCATGACCTGGGCCAAAGTCGGACGCTCAACCGACTGAGCCACCCAGGTGCCCCAACTGGGTCCCATCTTACAGAGTGTGGCCAGGCAGCCACAGGCAGACACTGGCAGGCAGCCGGGACAGAAGCTGGGAGGCCGGAGGGGCCTGAGCTTGCGTTCGGGATCTGCCTCCAACAAGCTACAGGTGCTGGGCGCGTTGTTGAACATCGGAGCCTCACTTTCGTCATTGCTAAAATGCGACAGTGGTGGGATGCAGGGGCACCCGTCTGAGCAGCTGTACCTCCAGGCCCGGTCTCTCCTCTCATTCGGAGAGCCTGGGGCCCGGGGGCAGGGGGTGGGGTGGGGGTGGGCCTGGCCCTCCAGACTCACGCCTTGACCTGCGGTGTGAACCTGAGCATGTCACGTGTCCCCTTGGAATCTCCATCTCCCCGTCCAGCCCCGGGAATAAGAACTCCGTGCGCCTCTGCTCCTCAGGGTGCTGGTGTGGCTGCCCGCGTGGGAGCCTCAAAACATACCACGCGGTGCCTTTGTCCCAATGATCGATCGCAGCCTGCTTCCCACACTAACTCAGGAAGGCCACGCCCCCTCCTCTGGGCCAGTTTCCTCATCTGTAAAGCGAGGAAAGTAGGAACAGAGGCGTCGGGCGTGAAGGTTACATGACTTGCCCCAAGACAAGGGTTTAAAACGGTGCCAGGTATACAGTAAGTGCTCAATGAACGCGAGCTGTTATTGTCGCTATCGCGGCTGTCATCACGGGTGTCTGCAAACGACGAGAACTTCATCTACCTCCGTACCCTCCAGAGGCAAGCACGTTTGCGTGGCACGAAACACAAAGGCAAAGGAATGCGTGTATGAACCAACGACTGTGTGAACGGCGGTCCCTCCCTTGTTCCCTTCCTTGTTCTCCTATGGCGAGCGCTCCGCACAAACCCCAGCAGGCCCACAGACCGCCCGCACCCTCTTTCCCCAGGGGAGGCCGTCCCAGATGCCGGTGGTGCCCGCAGAGGAGAGGGGTGCAGCGGGCTCGGATACAAGGGCTGGCAGGCACGAAGGGCCAGCGAAGGAGACAGGCCCTCAGGAAGCTGGGCCCGGGGAGGCCCGGCTCGAGGGCTCAAGGTCAGCGAAGAGGAAACAGCAGCTGGGGCCGCGGCGAGGAAAAGGCAGGCAGGCCACCCGTCGGCGCCCCACAAAGCCGCTGTGAAAGGGCCATATGCCTGAGAAGTCAAGCCTGCCCCACCAGCCTTCTCTCCCCGCCACCCCCTCACCCCTCCTCACTGCTGGAACTCTGGGAGGCACAGAGGGGTTGCAGACAGTTGCAAAGTCATCAAAGGAGGCAGAGATGGTAAATGGCTCAGGACCCCCGGCCCCTGCCCCCCTTCATCCATCGAACCACCCCCCGCCCGCCTCCAGATTCAGCCGTGAGGAAGGGCTTCAACCTGGGGCTTGCTGGACCCTAAGACGGGGCTCTGCGGTCACACACAGTCTCCTGCCACAGGACTGGGGACGAAGGATGCAGGAGAATTAACCTACACGTGGCTGATGTGTTTCGGGCACACTATGTGCCTTTAGCGCTGTGAATCACAGGGTAAGGGCTGTTATCAGCCCCGTTTTATAGGCGAGGAAAATGAGGCTCAAACAGGGTAGACCAGCCCATGGCACAGCGACAGTGAAACCCAGGCAGCTGGCCCCGGAGGCCCATCGGAGCCTGGCATCCGAGGTCCTTGCCCTGACCTGGGCACGCCTTGCCCTGTGGGCTCCTTCCAGACCTTCGTACCTCGCTGCCGCCCGGCATGATGCTCTAAACCACTTCCTAGTCCCCCCATCCTGCAAAGCCGCACCTGACGTCCCCCTAGACCACGAAGCTCTCCGTGACCGCTACACCCAGGCAGCTCTCCCTGAATGCCCGTGCTATCTGCTGCCCACGCCACCCTCCCGGCACCTGGCATCGACTCCTGACAGAGACCAACCATTAACTTGTAACGCACATGTTCTGTTTACCAAATACACCATATCGGGGCGCCTGGGTGGCGCAGTCGGTTAAGCGTCCGACTTCAGCCAGGTCACGATCTCGCGGTCCGTGAGTTCGAGCCCCGCATCAGGCTCTGGGCTGATGGCTCAGAGCCTGGAGCCTGTTTCCAGTTCTGTGTCTCCCTCTCTCTCTGCCCCTTCCCCGTTCATGCTCTGTCTCTCTCTGTCCCAAAAATAAATAAACGTTGAAAAAAAAAATTAAAAAAAAAATACACCATATCAAAGGGCTTGTAAGAGGGTTATCTGAACTTCTTGAGTGTGACAGCTGGGCCTCCCCCCATCAAACTGGGGACACCCTTAGAGAGACTGTGCCTTCGCTAGGAGTATCTTGAGGGTAGAAACTCTGTTTCTCTGTTATAACTGGGTGTTACCCTGCCCTGTGGTTCCTATCATTCTAGAATGTTCTTTTTTTTTTAAGTGTATTTATCTATTTTGAGAGGGGGGAGGGGCAGGGAGACAGAGGGAGACAGAGAATCCCAAGCTGATAGCAGAGACCCTGACGTGGGGCTCAATCCCATGAACCCGTGAGATCATGACCTGAGCTGAAATCAAGAGTCGGATGCTTAACCGACTGAGCCACCCAGGCGCCCCATCATTCTAGAGTGTTCTTTTTAAATTTTCTAGAATGTTCTTAATGACAGTCTTTGGTAGGAACTGCAGCCACCCGTTTAACAAAGAAACCATGCGCCTTGTCATCCCAGGCACAATCGGAAGCTGTGATTCAAGCTTCCCCAGAGTCACAGATTCTCTCTCAGGACCCTGTGCTGAGTCATTTCTATCCACCCAACTCCCGACTCTTCCCTTCTCCACCTTTCTTTAAATAGGCCTCCCAGAAAATTCTATAAAACCCAATGTTCTGTTGCACGTCAAGGAGCACAGAGGAGCGTGGGCCCAACAGGTATTTATCAGTCCCCTCCTGGGTGCCCCACAGACCCACGCTGATAAAAGCGACAGCAGTGAATGTTCACCACAACGGAAACCAGCAGACACGTCGGAATCCTGCTTTTAGAGAGAGAAACCACTCTCTTAAAGGTGGGCAGTGGCGTGGGCTGAGCCTAGAACACAAATATGAAGGAAGAACGGGGTCACTGGAAATGCAAGCCAGGACTGCGGGGTCACTGGGGCGAGTCACTCTAAGGGAGGCCAGCCTCGCTCCTTAGAAAGGAAAAGCTTTACCTGGGAGGCTCACCTAATAGAACAGACTTCCCCTCTGTGGCCCGACAGGAAAGCCATCAGCCTGAGTTACTTCTCCACCAGAAATGCCAGGTTCGGATGCAAAATGTTCACGCAGAAGTGCCCTCCACCCCGGCCACAGGCACCCAGTGCCCCGGCCAGATGAGGCAACGATCACCTGGCCCAGAGACGGCTCCCCAGGGAGGCCATGGGCTGGCTGGAGAGACTGGGGGCTCTGGATTGCAGCCCTGAAGTTTGTTCCTGGCTTTGCCTTCAACTTCCTGTGTGGCCTCTGGCAAGTCTAAACCCCTCTCTGAGCACCATTTGCCCTATCCCTAAAAACCAGACGTCCTCCTGGATCTTTAAGAACAGCTTGAGAAGGGGACGTGGGGTCTATCTGATTTATTCACCACTTTCTACTCCCAGAGCTTAATACAGTTGCTGGTGCACAGTAGGGCTTTCAGTAAATGCCTGTCGCTGGATAAAGAATGATCAATCGATGGCGGTAGGGGCGAGGTCCAGAGGGACTGGGATTCTAAGTTGGGGGTGCTGTGTGGGGTACAGGACACCCTGAGATCCTCTGATTCTTGTGGGGGCAGGGAAGAACAGATTTCATGACCCTTATATTCTGTTTCTCAATAGTCCTCAGGCCCTTCTTCTTCTCTTAGGGGAAGGGGTTAGGGAAGGTTTATCCCTCCCCTCCCCTCCCCTCCCCTCCCCAGGCCAGTCCTGGGCCCCTTGTGTCTCAGGCTGGGCTGGTCGCTGGGCAGCCAGAGGCCTTTCATGGCGCATTCTCGCATTCTCGGCTGCCCCTCCCCACCCTCTCTCCCCAGCAACCCCACCCTGTCATGCTCCCATCAATCTGCGGCAGCCCGGCCTCTCCAGCTGGCCTGGCTGGGCTGTTCCCAGGCGGAGCAGGTCCACAGTGGAAGGTGGTGGAAAAATGTGGACAAATTTCTGATTTGCAACACTCTGGGAAAGAGTTTATTGCCATTGTTTGAGGACGAATGTATAAATAAAGCAAGGCGAAGATTGCAGGGGGAGGCTGATGAAAGGCAGAAAACGAGAAATTTTATGGCCATAAGGAGCGTACTCTAATGGTGATTTCTGAGGCACTGGACCATGGTAGTTACTTAGCCAAATGATCGCTGTGAGGCTGGGCAAGGCGGCTTATTTCTTAATTACTGTTACGTATTATGTCAGGCAGATACCCCAACCCTGGAAAACTTGGTCCCGGAGCGGACACCAGCTCAGAGTCAGGTCCCAGTGCTGGACTGATGGCAGGCTGATGGGAGGCACCCACCGAGAGCAGGGGGCCCCCTGGGCCTGCTGCCCTCTCTCCCTGCCCAGGTTCCCGCCTCCAGATGTTAATCGGTCCACTTCAACCTAGGTGTTGGGCACGTGCAGGTTGCGGCTGATAATGGCACAGAGTCTGGCTTCCAAAGACAGTTGCAAAAAGCAGCCAGGGGCTCATTTGGGACTCCTCGCTGTGAGTCTCTGCGCAAGATAACTCGGGACGGGACAGAAGGTGGAAGGAGACAGGCCGGGTGGGTGGTCAGAAGGGGGCTGGTGAGGGGAGGAGGGCGGCTGTGACACATGCCCTCTGTTTCTTCACCTGTAAACAAAGGGGCGGAACCAAATCACCCCCTTTTGGGTCGTGATGCCAAGATGCTGTGATTCTCTTGATCTCAGAGTTGCTGAGGCTGAATTTTCAAAGGTGACCAGCACCTGCCCCACGGAACGCTTTTCTCTTACTGGTTCACCCCTGTCGAGTAACGCACACAAGGATCAAGGGGTTACGGTTTACCGAGGGGGTCCTGTGTGCCAGGAGCTCAGTTTGTGTTACGTCCTCTCATGGAATCCTCTCGGCCATCTCAGGGGCCAGTGCTCCTGGGTAAACGCTTCCGAAAGGGGTGGAGACTTTCTCAGATGCGAAGTGCTAAAGCCTCCTTTTCGACCCAGGTGGGTGCCCAGAGTCACCAAATACATTTTCAAGGAAATCAAGCCGCCTCCCTAGCATCTTCTAAGCCAACCATTCCCAAGCTCGGGGCATCAGGACCCCCCGGAGGGCTCACTGGAACCCATACTCTGCTGGGCCCTCGGTGGGAGTTTCTGATTCAGCAGATGAAGCCGGAAGATAGATTTCCACTGACTTTTTCTGTGGCGCTCATGCTGCTGGTGGGGGCCATGCTCTGAGAAGCACTGTTCTCCAGAAATTCAGAGAAAAATAGCAAACAAACCCAAACCATGCTGCTGTGGGCAAAGGGAGAACCATGCGACTTCTTACCTGTCTATTATCGGAATGGAAATGGAGGCACCGAAACAGCCTGCCTCTCGGTACCCCCCTCCCCCCGGCCCCCAAAGCCCGCATGTTCTTCACGCATGGCGTTGGTGGGGAGGAGACACTCGGCCCAAGGCGAGCCCAGCCCAGGGGGCACACTTGGCAGGTGGACTTTCTTCTCTGTGGTCCCTGTTTCTGCCACTTGCCATGGCGTCTGGGTTATCAGATTCTTTTTTTTTTTTTTTAATTTTTTTTTTTTTTCAACGTTTATTTCTTTTTGGGACAGAGAGAGACAGAGCATGAACGGGGGAGGGGCAGAGAGAAAGGGAGACACAGAATCGGAAACAGGCTCCAGGCTCTGAGCCATCAGCCCAGAGCCCGACGCGGGGCTCGAACTCACGGACCGCGAGATCGTGACCTGGCTGAAGTCGGACGCTTAACCGACTGCGCCACCCAGGCGCCCCTGGGTTATCAGATTCTTGACAGGCCACAGCCCGGGGTGCCTGAAGCCCTAACCAGGGCCGAGCCTGTCCCAGCCCACCTCAGCCTCCCGATGCACCTGTTTCCACCCCTTCTCTCCGCCCTGGTTCCATACTTAGGTCCTCTTTTCCCTTCCCCCACTGCGTCCACCAATCAGATTCCGTCACTTGTATTAACAAGGAGAAAGAGTTGTCACAGCATCAGGGGACCGAGCTTTACAAGGCTCACCTCAGGGACTACACCTGACCCCTGCTTCCTCTGTGACCCACCTTCCAGCCTTCTAGTTTGAACGGTTGGCAGGGGCAATATTTCCGCTCCGGAAGGATGATGATTTTTCTCTTTTAATCTGTTTTGTTCATTGCTTTATTCCCAGCACCCAGGAGAGGCCTCGGCCCACGGAGAGGGCTCAACACACGTTTGTCGAATGGATGAACGAATGAGTGAGAGGGGGAATGAATGCACGGCCTCCTCCTACATGCCCAGATCCATGCAATAACTTGCAATGTTCCCACAGACGCCTGTGACTGTTTGCTCTTCAAGCTAACGTGATTACCGGTGAGTATGTTAGGGTCACCCTGCACAACCGTCTCATCAGAGATGTATTTATGCAACAGCAGACACCTGGCCCCACGCTGAGAGCCCCAGCTAGCCAGCTGAACCGTTCCAAGAGGTCTGGGGGATTGACGCTCTGCAAACCAACACACGGGTACCCCGCTGGATCCCACCCCCGTCTACATCCGGATGTTTGGTCCACTCAGAGGTGGCCCAGATGCAAACGTGGCACCTTAACGAAGGCTGCAAAACAGCCCCCACTGCCGTGGGAATGATCCCCCAGCCACTCTGGACTGCAAGCATCTCGCTGCAGAGTCAGACGGCTCTGGAAGCAGGTGAACCAGTTTTTAGAGGAGTTAAAATCCAATTTGGTCCCTCTGCTTATGCCTTTTCTAGTTTGATGTGTTTTTGATAAAAAAAAAAATTTTTTCTTTTGATCAATAAAAATAAAATCTGTTACTCGCACCCTGGGGCAAATTATCGCCTCGGGCCCCGTTTGCTGAATCTTGATGGAATAAATGATGTTATTTTTTTTCCAAAATGGGGCCGGCCATAGGTTGGTTACGTTAACCTGCAACGATCTGGTTAATCTGCAAACGATCTGGTTCTCAGCGGGGGCAAGCGGGGTGAGGGATGGGGCTCCCCAGTTCTGAAGAATGAGAGATCCGCCCCACAGGGCTAAAACAGGGATAAAGGGCGTCCACGATGCTCTCACCCGGTGCCAGGTACTGTGCTTGGCACACATAAGTGGCATCACCCCACAACACACAGCCCCGGGCACTGATTATCAGAGCAGTTCCACGGAGAAGCCTCAGAGAAGGGCAATGATTTACCCACGGCCACATCGCTGTATGCGGCCACGTCAGGACTGGAATTCAGGTCCATCAGGAGGCTGAGGTCATGTGCAGACCCCCTGCCTTTCATTTCTCTGAGTGAGGGCAGTGAAGAGGCCTTGGGAACCGGCGAACATCCCCACTCCAACGCTTCTCTCCGACCGTCCCTTGCGTCCCTCCCTTCTCGCCAAGTGCCATCCCGCCCCGATCGGGGCAGCTGGAAAGACCAGCACCCTCCGGCCCGGGGCTGCATGTGCTGGGAGACGACGCAGCATTTGAGATACGGACGCGGTCATCACGGGAGGGTGCGGGGTCCGGCGCTTTCCCGAATGCACGCGGAAGGACACACGTCTACGGCCGGCCGTGGTCCTGTTGTGTTCACGCGCGTGTGCACACGTGCTTCCGATTGCAGGCACTTCTGCCTTCTGTTATAGATTTCGGAACAACGGCGACGACGACAAAATAGGATCGCTCATTGGAAGAATCCTCTGGATCCCGCAAGAGGCCGGGTGGGGTGGGGTGCGGCGGGGGTGGGGGTGGCTGGATGGCCTCACAGGCTGCGCCAGATGTGTGATACGAGGCTAGGGGACCCGGTGACTAGATTCGGAGGGTCGGGGCTGAAAGAGGGGGAGATTCTGAGCCAGGAGAATGCTGAAGGGGGCCTGGGGATGAGGGAGGGGTTCATGTTGGAAGCGTGGAGGGTGGTAACCATTGTGGCGGCCGCAGGACAGGAACAAGCAAACGCCGAGCGCCCAGTGTGTGTCGGGACCTATTTATACACTCCCTCGTCCCTCCCCCCCCCCCCCCCCGACGTCGGCAGCGTGAAGGCGTCACATTCTTCCCGTTCTAAAATTCAGAAGCAGAGCCTCCCGTTAGGCCACCAACTCGAAGGCACACAGCAGAGCGGAGACGCAGGATTCGAACCCAAGCCAGCGGAACCTCCCGTGAGGCGGGGAGGGGAAATGCCTCCCCAAAGCCCAGGGTTTGCCCTCCCAGCCCCCTCCCGCGCAGCCACGGGGGCCCCCCGGCCCAACCTCCAGCTTCTAGCGCTCTCAGGCTCGGCTGCCTGCCCGCTAATTAGATTCCCCTGGAAATAAGAGTGCATTGTACAGTTCCGCTAAAGGCAAACTGATTTCACAATTTCTTTTCTTTCCTTCTCTTAATAACTCACAATGTCTCAAGGAGGTTTTACTTACAGCCTGCACACTGGAAAATTATTCTGTCTCTCATGCACTCATTTTTCTCTTAAGGAAAATTGAAAACTGGATTCCTCCCGCATCACCGCCGCCCCCCCATCCGTGCCCCCCCCCCCCCCGCCCCGCCTGTCTTGCGCCCAGACTGTTCTAGTCCTTGGCCCCTCTCTACCTCGAAAGCAAGGCCCCCTGCCTTCCTGCCCCACAGCCTGGAAAGGCTGGCAGGCCCAACTGATCTTGGGAACAGCAAAGACTTTCAAAAGTTGAGAGAGGGGCCGGGGGTGGGGGGGAGGGAGGCCTGCGGTGGGGGGGGGGTGCAGAGGGGTCCCCTCCACTGCGGGCTGCATCTGCCTTCAGAGAACTGAACTGACTCCAGCACTTTTGAGGGAGGAGCTGGGTGATGAGGGGCCTTCATTGGTCCCATCGGGTTCCCGTTAAGTGTCAGGGAGTAAATTATAAACAAATGGGTCCCATTTCCATTTCTGAGGGCATCTCCAGCCCTGCCTTCGCCCTCCACATTTAAGGGTACATCCCCTTAAGTGGTGCCTGATGGGGCAAGGAGCCAGGTGGAGGGTGGCACGCAGACGGGGCTTGTCCCCACACCCCGCAGCCCCTGCCGGCCGCCTGGCACCCACTCCCCGGGCCCTGGGGCCAGACCAGCGAGTGACGTGAGATGGACAGATGGATGGACAGAGGGACGGACATGCCGGGGCGGGGACTGTGGATCTGGGCCGTAAGTCAGTTAGGGTTCACGAAATGGGTTTGAGAGCCCCCGAGGGGAAGCAAGAGGGTGACGAGGGTGCTTGCTGGAGAACGAGGCCAGGGCCAGAGCGGCCACAGCCACGGGCTGGAGCCTGGGAGGGACGCCAAACGTGTCCCACCCAAAGCCACCCACCCTGCCGCCACTTCTGCCCGCTTCCCGGCTTCTGCTGCCTCTGGTCCCAGGATGACAGCTGGAAGTAGGAGAAAGATCCAGCCACACCCGTGCAAACAACAGGGCGACAGTAACGGGGATCATCTGCCAGGCACCAAGGCCCTGGGGCACTTAGGAGCTCATTGAATCCTGGCAACAGCGCCCCCACAAGGGCTCTGGAGTGCAGACCTCATCACCAGGGCTCACCAGAGCTCACAGGAAGCACGTCCTATGTGCTCTTGTTCCATTTACAGATCAGGAATCCGAGCCTCAGAGAGGGAGAGGGCGAGGTTGATCTCAGGTCGGGTGCGGAGGCACCCGCCTCCCTGTTCAGGATGGTTTCTCCGGTCGGACTTGGTCTCTAGTGTTCGAGACCTTCTTTCTATGTCAGCAGAGTCCGGAGGTTCAAACTAGAAGCAACCTGAAAGGTACTTCGGCCCCAACTCATGGTCCTACAGATGAGAAAATTGAGCCCAGAGAGGGCATGCGACTTGCCAGAGGTCACACAGCAGGTCAGTGAAAGAGCTCATACTGCTGTCAGGTGTCAGGCCACCCCTCTCGTCCCAGAGACCCACAGACACTCTCAGGGTACGTCAGCAAAGGGTGGAGGGGTGGCCAGCAGCAGGCTGCCCCATCTAGGGGTGCCGATAACTCCGTTTTGCCAAGTCCTGGGGCCACTGACTCAGGACAGGCTCTGGAGCTCTAAACAGGTTCTGGATTCCTCCTGGCCTCCCCTGCCAGGCCGGAAGCAATGCCACGAACTGCCAGCCCCAGTCTGGGGTGGCTCCAGACCTGAGAGGAGAACCAAGGAGAAGGCAGAGTGAGGAGGCCAAGTGCTAGGAACTGAGTCACGTCCAGCCAGGATGGGGATCCAGAAACATCATTCCTTTGCTCCCGAAGGGGAACTCTCGGCTGCCAGCGGCACAGTGGGGCTTTGGAGGCCAAGCACTGGGGGGGGGGGGGGGGGGGGGGGGAGTCTGAATCCTGGGTGACCTCAAGCTAGACACTTAGCCTCTCTGAGCCCTAAGCATCTAGGAGGCGGGAGGGTGCTCGGGTAAAGCAAGTATCTGAAGAAGGGAAGGCAAAAGAGAGGCCCCTATCCTGTGGCCCCTCATCCCTCCCAAGGGCCCCAAAGAAAACTGGCACAGTTACTTGCTATATCCTCGTGGGCCCTGACCTGTTGCAGGAAGAAACCTGAAGACGGGCCTGGCCTGGGAAGGGACTTGGCTAAGGCTGAGTCACTGTTTGCCGAAGGTTACCCAAGATGTGTCCACACAAGAACCAGCCAGGGTCCTCCTCCAGGGCCTCCAGACACACCAGCCTGCCCAAAACCAGGGCAGAAGCAACCCTCCTTCTGGGGAAAGACTTGCCAAGCCAGGAATCAACAGGGAGGAAAGCTGATGTAAATGAATGCAAAATACCTGGATGGCAACCATTATTTACTCTAACAAGCATTTAATGAGCACCTACTAGGTACCAGGTGCTTTCTCACACACGGTGGCCCCTCTATCCGCCTCACTGCTCTCTGAGAGGGTTCTGTGGTTCTTGGTGTTTGTAGGTGAGGACATCGAAGCTGGGAGGGTGTGGCTCAGGGATCCCCGTGGCTGCAACACCCACAGCTCTGACTCTGGGCGAGGGGTTCTCAACCAGGGCTGTTCATTGGAATCACAGAATAATGGTCTGGGGTGCAGCTTGGGCACTGGAATATTTAAAAAAAAAACTTTTTTTTAATGTTTATTCATTTTTGAGAGACAGAGCACGAGCGGAGGAGGGGCAGAGAGAGAGGGAGACAGAGAATCCAAAGCAGGCTCCGAGCTGTCGGCACAGAGCCCGACGCGGGGCTCGATCCCACGAACCGAGAGATCACGACCTGAGCCGAAATCAAGAGACAGACGTTCAACCGACTGAGCCACCCAGGCGCCCCGGCTTCTACCATATTCTTAGAGCAAATTCCACCCCTGCCCCCCGCCACTGCCAATCTCCCCCCTCACTCCCTGACTCATGACTCGAGGAGACTATAGGTACGTATTTCCTTAAATCTACCCTCAGACGCCTCCGACTGCACATCCTCCAGGATACATCTGCTGGGGTTCGTCTGCCTTGTGCGGCCTCGTTGTGGGAGGACGTGGCTTCTTGGGACAAGGTCTCCCTTTACGGGGCTGTGTGCGGACTGAAGCATCCCTGCTCCCCCTGCGGCTCTCTGAAGGATGTAGGCGAAACCCAGCCACAGGACAAACTCCCCCCGACGCTTTCCCTCTCTGTAGGATTTCACACTTGACCAAGAACCTCAGAATGTTATTAATCTCCCCATTTTACAGATGGGGAACAGGCATACGGCGGAAAGCGGCTGGCCCGACGGCTCGCACACCTAGCCGTGGGAGGGTCAGGCCTCGAACCCGGCGCCTTCTCGAACCTGGCCAGGGGCAAGCCGCTGAGGTCACACCATCTTCCCAATCGGCAGCAGGAGGGAAGGAAGTCAGATTAAAGGAAGGACTGCTTGCCCTCAGGTGTCTGAGCCCTAGAGCCAGCTGCTTGGGAGAAGCCACAGGATGTCTCAGGGGCCTCTCCCGATGACCCCAGAGGACCCCTGCCCCCTTAAGCGGGCTGCTAGAGTCAAGCTCCCAGATGCCCCCACCACCAAGCACTCTGAATTTTTCCCCAGGTGAGTGGGAGGGGAAATTCAATCCTGTTTCCTTTTCTTCAAACGTGCCAAAAGCTTGTTTGCTCTGAGAGGCCCGTGAGGCCTTGGCTTCCCTGGTTTCAAATAATTGACTTTCAAAGCCTGTCTTCAGGTGGAACGCAGCCACATAGCACCTGGGCGAAGGTCTGAACCCCAGAGGACCTGGCCGGGGAGTGAACGGGGAGGTGTCTGGGCTCCAGGAGTGGCCAGGCGCCTTCAGTCACCTCTGCTCCCACCGGCCCCTTCCCCCACCCCACAGCCTGTCCCACAGTCACCGGCTGGCGCTGGAAGCTCTTACTGGGCGGCTATTAGAGAGAATGCGGTACGGGCAGGTACCTTCACCTGGGGGCACAGAGCAAGCCCCCCCCCCCGCCCCTTCTTCTGCCCCCCAACAGCTTCTTCCCTGGAGAGCCCATGAGGTCCCCACAGGCCAGAGCACTCAGGGTCTCCCCTAGATCCCAACTGGGCCACTGTGAACAGAATGGGGGTGGGGAGAGGCTTGAGGTTTGGGGTGCAGAGCTGGGTGCTTCCCTCCCCCAAAACACACACCGAATTACTTTGAAATAGGATGAGTTGACTTGGCATCGTCTCGTTCCTCGGCCGGAGGCAATGAAGGACGCACGGTACAGGGTGTTGTCAAGGCCACCGGGGTCGAGAGCCAGGTCAGTCTCAACCCCACTCAGTCTGCCCTGACCGCAAACACGATAAGCCGCCACGTTTATCGAGCACCCATGGTAACGAGGCTGTCGTTCTATCATCTCACAGCCACTCTGTATGGAGCCCCATTTGCACCTGAGGAAGCCGAGGCCCAGAGAGGGGAGGTGGTTTTCCCGGGGACACACAGCAGAGTCAGGATGGGGGTCCGGGTCTAGCTGACTGGGGCACCTGGGAGCTTAGCTGCCTTCCTGCCCTGCTGTGTTTAGACACTAGAACCAGAGGGTGGCGTCTCTGGCCAGGCCTCATCAAATGCTCCCTGGGAAAGGGACTGCATTATCCTGCTTCTCCACAGGAGCAGGGGTTCACCGGACATGTGTCTACGGGGACAGCATGTGTCGGGGGAACAGATCCCAGAATAGGGAGCCCTTGGCTCCCCCCTCCTCTGGGCCTCGCCTTCCTCATCTATACAATGGGGGCATCAAAGTAGACAGTCCAGAGCTCTCCCCTCCTCCAGGTCTGACACTCTGTGTGCCTCTGAGCTACTGGTGTCACCCTTTGGGCCTCAGTTTCCCCATGACTCAAACGGGGGTGACAAGGCTACTTTGCAGAGACACTGTGGGGATCACAGTCTTGGGAGGGCTTCGTAAGCTGTAGGGTGCTGGCCAAGCGGGACGGCTGTGATAACTTTGTAAACGGACTTCCAGCCCGGCTGCCTCAACCTCACCCCCGGGGCAGCCCCTCTCCCCTGCCCACAGCCACCCCCCTCACCCCATCCCAGGCTTTGTCTTCCTTCTACCAGGTCACCAGCTCCCCATTTGTTATGCCTCCTGGCCTCCTCCGGGTTCAGAAGATTCTCAACAGTTGGGAAGGAAAAACCCAGATGTGGCTATAGGCAGCGTGGGGGCCAGAAGAGAGGTCACCACTGCCTCAGAGGAGTAAGATCATCTTTCCAGCAGGATGGAATCTGTCTAGGCCCTGCCACTAATTAGCTGTGTGACCTTGGGCAAGTCACTTAACCTTTCTGGGGCCCCTGCCCCTCCCTCTGTGAAAGCGAGAGGGTCAGACTAGATGCTTCCAGAACTGACACTGGAGGAGGCTCTGATGGAGGAGGAGCTTCTTTTCTGCTCCAAATCCCAGCCCTCGTACAGCGACTGGGGGGAGCTGTGAGTTTCAAGACCCCCCAGATCAGGAGAGAGAATTATACCCCGTGTTCTTGCTGCCCGTGGGTGAGGCGCAGGCTTTCCAAGTCTCCCTGTGTCTCTGTTCTCTCTCGGGAGTCGGGGTGGGGGGAGGGACCCGTCCCGGATGGGCTGGTAACCGCTGGCCTGCGCTTCAAGTTGACGTGAAAGCCACCTGCTTAATGGCTCCTGGCCTGTCGGGAGAATGTTGGTGCTGCTAGTTTCTCATCTCAAGGCCAGGCTGCCGATCTTACCTGAAGTCCGTCCTCTGTGGTTGTATCTTAGGATAGAGCCAGCTCCTCCACACTCCCCCAGAATATTCCAGAGTTAGAAAACTCAGATTCAACTTCCAGCTCAGCTATGTTCTAGCAGGAGGCCTGAGGTGACCATTCCAATCCCCTGAGCCTCAGTCTTATCCTCTATAAAACAGGGACAATGGGGCGCCTGGGTGACTTATGGGTTAAGCACCCGACTCTTGGTGTCGGCTCAGGTCACGATCTCATGGTTCGTGAGATTGAGTCCCGCGTCAGGCTCTGTGCTGACAGCTCGGGGCCAGCTTTGAATTGTCTCTCTTCCTCCCTTTCTCTCTGCCCCTCCCCTGCTCGCACTGTCTCTGTCTCAAAATAAATAAATAAACATTTTTTAAAAATAGCATTAAAAAAAAAAACAGGACAGCAATGGCTCCTTGAATTAACAGGTGAACCTGACAGGCACAAGTCAGGCACACCTGTCCTCACGTGTCAGACTGACAGCGACTAAAACAACTCATAAAACCCATGGCCGGTGAGGCATCAGGAAGAGGCCGCCTCTTGCCCCAGCCTCCGGAAAACAACGTCCCTGACGTGTCGTCAACTATGTGGGTCCAGAAGAGTGTGTGTTGCAAAGCCCGTTTTGCCAAAATAAACAATGCATGTGTGCGCGCACGCATTTCCCTGCGGAGAAATACCTAGAAGATCAGATTCCTAAATGATTCACAATATTTAACACTGGGGGCCGGGTGGGGGGTGGGGGGGAGCTTGACAAACTTTTTGCTCTCTATTACCCTTCCAGCATTTGACTTTTTTTCCCCATGATAAGCACGTCCTTCTTGCATAATAAAGAACGAATGTTAGAAACCGGCTTTCTTTTTTTTGAATTCCGAGCAGAAGCCTGACCCGAAGCTGCGGTCTCTCTCACAGGGCAAGAGCCTAAGCGATCGCGTGAATGAATGAATGAATGAACGAACGAACGAACGAACTAAAGAAGGAACAAAGGAGCAAATGCCACGGCTTCCCAGAGGTTACCCGGTGTTACCACACCACTGGACGTCACTTAGCACATCCCTCGAGGTTGTGGGGCAGAGGTCATCATCCTCGGGCCCCTCTGGAAGACAAGATCACCGACGCTCAGAGAGAGGAGGCGAGCCGTGACTTGGCCGGGGCCCGGTCACAGACTTCGTGCCTTGGGAAGCCAGAGTCCCCTCCCCCGGCCCCAATTCACAGTCCTCCCCCCGCCCCCCGCCCACCCCCGCCCCTGAACGCCGGCCCTGTCCCTGGCAAAGCGCCAACCCCTGTTGTCCAGCCCCGGAGCAGACCTGTGAGGACCAGTCTGTGCTCAACCAGGGACCAAAAAATAAATAACACCACTGCTCTCTGGGCTCCAGGAGGCTGGCTTCCACCCCCTCCTTGGAAACGTTCTTTGATTTCAAAACAGGCTGGAGTGTAAAACCAATAAAGCTTCCTGGGCCCATAAACAAACAGGCAGCCGCTTAACCTCCCTCCTCCCGGTGCCCTCCGCCCACCCCGGCCCACCCCCTGCCACTCGAAGGCGAGGACAGAGGGCAGGGCTGAGCACCATTGTCCCGGGGTAATTAATTGCGGTAATAAGGAGCTGTACTAAGCTTCAAAGGCCAGGCCCAGCAGCAGGAGCTGGAGCCCTGGTTCCTGTGTTGCAGCCAGAAGCCAGCCTGGGCTCCAGGCCCACCTCTGGCACCCGCACCCATGCTCTGAGGACCTACTATGTGCGGACCCAGCATCAGGCGCTTGGTTTTTTCCAGCACTGAGCTGAGTGTCATTCGCCCTGTTTTCCGGACGAGAAGAGCGAGGCTCAGAGGGGTCGTCTCTTGCCTGAATTACAGAGCAAAGGCAGGAGCTGAGTGGACACGGAACCCAGGCCCATGTGGGAGAGCTGGGACCGACCGTGACCCTTCCCCAGCCCCTGCCTTCCCATCAGGAAGATTAGGGGAGAATGACAGGCTCGCCAGGAGATGTGCACACATCACGCCAGGTTTGGGGTGGGCAAGAGCGGTAGGTGGGAGCAGAGGTCAGAAAGTTTCTGGAAAGATGCACAGGAAACGTGAGCTTGAAGAAATAAAGACACATGCATTTTCATCTCATGAACCCCAAAGCCCGAATCTCCCACGGCCTCTGGGCCCCACCCTAAGCTCCCCTCACAATGAATATGGGGGGGCTATATATTTTCCTGTCTGCTTCCCCCACCAAACGGGGGACCCCAAGGGCAAGGACGTTCCCGGGCCGCTGCCCACCTCGGCCAGCGCCTGGCGTATAGTTAGTGCTCAAAAAAGACGGACTGATCTCAACCTACCGAAATCCTCAAGTGCCCCCCTAGGGTGTGGCCCCCACTGATCACATTTTTCCTGTCATCTTTCCCCCCCTGGCACTGCTGAGCCCCTGGCACGCTCCAGGCTTTAGGGGAGTGGCGGTCACCCACATCAATTCACCAAATCCTTGCAAAAACCCTATGGGGACAGTCTCTCTGGCTCCATTTTACAGGTGAGAAAACAGGGCCAGAGAGAGGAAATCCACCCCTATCTGGGGGGTAGGCTGCCCCTTCTCCCTCAATCCCTTCCACCTCCCTGATCGTCCTCCCCCCCGCGCCCACCCCCTCCTCGGCCATGTGCTCACAGGCCAGGCCAGGCCCCATCTCTGGCTCCCTTCTGGTTTTTCGCTCAGGATTCCTGAGCCCAAGGAGCCCCACTTGTTTATAGCCCTGCCTGCCTGGTTGCCTTGGTCCCAGCTCAGGTCAGCTCTCTGGGGCTAGTAGGGGCTTTTGAACGTGCTAAATACAGGTTACAGGGGTCAGGGGTCATAGCCCTTCCTTGGGGGAAGTTCGACTTGAATCATCCATGAAACAGCAACTCTTATCTGGGGGGAGGGAGGAGAGGCAGATTTCTTAAATTATGGTGATTCTTAAGCAGCCTCCCCCCCCCACCATGCCTCACTCACCCCCCCCACCCCCACCCCGCTTTGGTCTCTCTGGATAGATTCCGCATCTGGATTTCCCGTTTCCTTCCCTCTAATTCTGTCCACAAGCCAGAAAAAAATAAGGGGTCTGGGGGATGAGCAGAGTAGGAGCGAAGGGAGGGGTGTAGTATCTGCTAGAGGCCCACTTGGTCCCGAGCAGAGCCAGATCTGGATGGCATCACTTTCCTGTCCCAGGCCAGGGAACAACTGTGCCTAAACTGCCTAGCCAGCAAGTGGCAGATGCAAACCTGGAGCTCGGTTAGCCAAGCTCCCTCTGCCCTTCCCCTGCCAGGCTCCCCTCGGCTCCAGCCCGGGCTCCGCTTCCAGCCACGCAGGACCCCCCACCCCCACCCCGCAGCCGCCCCAGCTGCCCAGTACAAGGCTTCCTTCCTAGAGAGAAACCCTCCAAGCACCCGGCACTGCCCCCCCCCCCCCCCCCCCCCCCGCTTCTCAAAGTCCCTCTGCCAGCCCTTCTCCCTGCCCACCCAGCCTTTTAACAAAGCTGGGACGAGGCTGGGATGTCCCCAACTTGGAGGTGACAGACCTGAGCCTCGAGGTCAAAGGGCCTGTCTTCGCACACCAGAGAAGAGAATGACCAACCACCCAGTTTGCCCAGGACCGAGGGGATCCCAGGACACGGCACTCTCAGTGCTAAAACCGGGACAGTCCCAGGTAGGCGGGGACGCCGGGCCACCCCACCGGGGCAGCCAAGGCCAGGCTCCCACCTCTGGGGCAGAAGCGATTCTCCTTCTAACTGCTACTTGCCTGAGCCCCCTCCCCTTTCTCTCCATCCCTTTCCCCAGGGAGAAGCCGCCGGGGAGGATGGCTGCAAACACCCTCTGGGCATTGCTGTGAGGCAAGCAGTTCAGAAGGTGAAGGTAAATGAAGGCAAATGAGGCATCCAGTTCTCCAACTGAGGTCATTAGGGACACTCCCTTTTCAGGCCTCCTCCAAGCGCAAATTCAGACAGGTGTGGGGGTGGGGGAGGGGGGGGGGAAGGGGAAGGGGAGGCGAGGGAGGGGCTAGGCCTCACGCCTCACAGAGGCCTGGCTGTCCCTCTCCCCTCCGCTGCTCATGTGTCTCAGGAAAGTTCTGGATTTATGGAGTGCTCATGGAGCACCTACTCTGCTTACGGTATCGTGCCGGGCAGAACGCCCCCAAAGAACATTCCAGTCTGCCACTCGGAGACGCAACCTTGTATGTGCACGCACATGCACACACATGCACACCTACTCTACACACACATTCACACATGCATGCACGCAGGTGCACACACTCACGGCCACACGCTCACAGGCACACACATACATACATTGCTCATCTACTCTACACACACTTTCACACATGCTTGCAAACACAGGTGCACACACTCATGGGCGTGCACACATACATGCACGCACACTAGACACCTATACACACACTCACACGTGCTTGCACACACTACACACCTACTCTACACGCGCATTCACAAATGCTTGCCCACACGTGCATGCACACTCACGTGCACGCACACATACGTGCACACACATAACAACCTACTCTATACGCACATTCACAAATGGCTTGCACCCATATATACACGCTCGCATGCAGGCACACATACATGCACACACATACTATGCACCTCCACTACACACACATTTACACACGCTTGCGCACATTTGCACGCACACACTCACACACACGGGCACGCACACTCTCCATCTCAGTTAGAAGGCAGGCACGGGGGCTTACTGGAGCCACAGCGCGTGCCTTCTCCTTCAGCCGTGATCGACAAGAAAGGACCATCCCAGGGACACCAGATCTCTCTTGACCTCGCGCGCTCAGCATGCTGGGGGCCAGGCCCCTCCCAGACAACCTCCCTCTCGGAACGGAACACGTGGATCCTCCCTGAGCCCATCGAGCCACAGCCAGCCGGTCCGGAAGCCTCCATACAACCAGGGCTGACATATATGTCCTGCCTCAACCTGCTCTGAACGAAGCCACCGACGCACAGGGGGAGGCCTCAAGAGTGAGTTGAGCCCATCGTCACTCCCCAACTCAGGCACGCTCGCCCCACCTTGCTGTCCCATCATAACTTTCTGGGAAATAACACCCACCTTGCTGGAAAAGCCCACATGGGCGATGACACACATATGGTCCTCCTCCAGCCCCAGGACACAGTGAGTGCTCAGTAAGCGTGCTTCTTACTAAGAGGACAGACGGGAAGGGCCAGAGGCTCGAGAACCCCATTCTCTGCTCTTCTCCAGAAACACCCACCCCGGGGTCCCTCAAAGACACAGCAGGCTGCGCTCACAACATATGGCTGCAGGGCCGCTGGGTGAGGGGGCGGGGCAGGGCGGGAAGGGGGGGAGGGAGGGGCAGGTGGGGGCAGGGAAGAGGAGGAGGAAGGGTGTATTTAGGAAAAAAGAAAAACCCACACAAAACCGACAGAATTCCAGCCGATTATTCCTCCCGCTGCTGCAGATGTACATTAATGCAGGAGGAGTGGGGGACGGAGCTCCGGGCTGGGGAAAGAGAAACAGCTCGAAGTTCCTTTTAACAAGCCCTTGTCTGGCTTGATCTTGTCACTCTAAAGAGGGCCATTGAGAGGTATTCATGCGTCGGCCCTGGGGGGACAAAAGGGCCCAGTATATATACTGACTGTTCAGTTGCCGGCAGGCCTTGGGGCTTTTGTCTAACCTTCCCTTAATAAACTTTTGGGAAGAGTTCATCAATCCGCTTCAATAGCTGATGTTCTCATTTTCAGAGAGAGAAGGAAAATAGCAGAAGGCCGGCGTGGGGTTTTTTTTTTTTTTTTTCTTTTTTTCTTTTTCTTTTTCTTTTCTCTTTTTTTAAGGAGGCATTCTCAATAAGAAGGTGAATGGGAGAGAGAAAGGGAGAAAGCCTGTGGACACCCCACTTTAAAGGCAAAAAGAACACATCACAAGTACAGCCACAAATCCTAAATGGGGGCCCAGACAAAACCGCTATTCATCGGGGCCCTGGAGCAGGCCTCCGGCCGCCGAGCAACAATCTCTGGGCCCTCTGGAGCCCCGTCCCCTCGGCAGAGGTGGGGAAGACTCAGTCCCAGCTGTAGGGAGTGGGAGAGAGAAGGAATTTCTTAGAAGGAAAGTGTGTATTAGAACCAGCAGCAGACAGGAGCCTGCCCTCCAGCTTCTGTTTTAGATCTGGGGTCACCTGGTTGCCTTCCTATCAGGCGTTTTTGTTTGTTTGTTTGTTTTAACTGGTGGTGTTTTTCTTTATTGAGGGCAAGGTGGGTGTGGTTTTTGCTTCTGCCTCTAAGGCCACGGGGACCTCTACCCTCAGGTGGGGTGGGCTTACATCCCTGGCCTCTCCTGGAAGCCTGTATCTCCTCCCGCCCCCCCCCCCCCCGGCCCCACACAAACCCTGGCTTTGCTTTGGGTGATAGGAAAGTGCTCCCATGGTCCTCACCAAAGGAGGGAGCTCTGGAATGCCCCCCACATTCTTCGCTGCATGGTAGGGGGCTGGGCATGTGGGGTGAACGGGGAGTCCCTACCCCAGGGAAGGAAGGGCGTCCCTCACATCCCTACAATGCCGGGCACCGCGCTAGCTCTGACTCTGGATGTCACTTCTCACCATAAGCGCATGTTCTAACACACCTTTTCCTCAGAGATCCCTTACATTTGAAGGGATTCTTAATAATAATAGCTAAAAAGACTCCTGTGACTACTACCAATAATAACAGCCACCAGCGGCAGTGCTCCTAGCAGGTGCCAGACATTGCTACGAGCCCCGTGAGATGGGGGCCTAATTAAAACGCCCATTTTCCAGAAGGGGGAGACTGAGGCACAGAGGATAAGGGACTGGCCCACGTCGGACAGGCAGGAGGGGCCAAGGCAGATCCCAACTGACTCCAGGCTGAGTCTGGAATCGTGCCTTGACCCCCACACCGTTCCGCCCTGGATGAAAGGAACCCGCGGGAGGAAGGAAGTGGATGAACAAATGAATGACTTCTGCCCCTGCCAAGCCTCAGAGGTGGGTCTCCCAGGGCCCAGTTCGGCTTTGCAGTGCGTGCTCTCAGGCGTGCACACACACACACACACACACACACACACACACACACACACACCCTCTGCAAGTCTCCCCAGCGGCTCTAGTTCAATGTTTTACAGGCTTAATGAGTGTTGACAAGTTTAATGAGTTTGTTTTAAAGAGGGGAGGGGGAACCTGGTCAATTTGAGATTTCCGAGTCAAATGAATTAGTGGAGACCGCCAGACTTCAGCTGACAGGTCTGGAAACTCTCCCGCCGATAGCAGCCTTGGGCCATGGACCCTGGCTCCCCTCGCTGGGAGCCGGGCCCCACGCCAGATACTGGGGGTTCCGGGGGCCTTTGAGCGGCCCTCGGGTGCCCAGGTCCCAGCCGAAGCCCAGCTCCTCATCCTGCAGCCCCCTCCCCTGCCAGCCCACCCCTGATGGGCCCCCCCCCCTTCTGCTGGACTCTCCTCCCCCACTGGGTCCCCAATGAGAAATTTGATTCAAACCCAGTTTGGCACTTGTTTGCATATTGATTGCGTGGTAATTAAGTGGCTTCATCTGCGGAGGGGATGCGCCACCTGCATTTCTAAGCTTCCCAGGCTTGGGCTGGGACCGGCCGCAGCCCTTGCCTCTAACCGTGGAAACCGGAATCCAGGGAGACCAGCTTCTGGCCACAGGAAGGGAGTACGTCGTCTTTGTTTAACACAGTATTTGGTTTTTGCAGAGAGATGAACTACGGGGGAGTTTGCACACACCCGACCAGCTCCCGACAAAATAGCGGAATGAAAATTAAATCATAGAAGTTATGCCAAAGCTAAAGGGATACCTATGCGCTTCTGGCCTAGGAGCTGATGTCGCTTTGGCACGGTAGGCACCTGCAAAGCTAGATTAGTTCTCACCTTGACTGGCCCCTCCTGAGCCACCCGGGGGCTGACATGAGTCCTGGACCCAAAGCAGGAGGGGCCTGGTTCAAACTCCTTCTGCCTCTTTCTCCAGTCCCGACCTTGGGAACCCTGAGCCTCAGTTCCCTCATCTGTAAAATGGGATTAGCAAGATCTGTGACTGTGGGGCTTACGGGGGACGTGCTCCTCCCACGGTAAGTCCTCCACAATCCTGAGGTGGCTTTCCAGAGCTGCCTCCCAGCTGAAAGTGAGCACGATCTCTTCATCTCTAATGATCACAGCCTTGCAAATGAGCCCCCCCCCATGTTGGCTGGTGTTTTCCCCCCTCCGCTAGCCCGGAGAAGCCAGTGACATTCTCAGGCGCCTTGCCACTCACCAGGAGGAAGTGGGTGAGTGGAGACTCGGGAAAGAAAAAGACACCGCGTCCCCGTGCGTTGGTTTTACTTATTTGGTCATGTCGTGTCATCCGTTCAGGAGAACAGAGTCGGAGGCGACGCACCTCAGGCTGGGTCACGGCGTCCGAGTAGGATTCCAGCTGCACCCCCTCCAGCTCCCTCGCTCTCTCTCACGCACACACACGTGTAATTGTTTATTGGCTATTTCCCCCTGGGATCGGGCACCCCTCTCCTTCTTTAAGTTTCCCCTACCTCTGGTCCAAGGTGATGGACCTGTAAGAAGTGATCTTTCCAGGAAGAATTTCTTTACCGACTCTGTTTTCCCTTTGCAGCTGGGCGCACGGGGCTGGGGTGGGGCGAGGGGTCACTCCAAGTCAAGTGGGCAGACCCTGTGAGCCGCCCCTCTGGACAGGGCTGTCGTGCCTCTCCGGCTATTTCTTCACTTCCTAGCTCTCGCCATTGTTCAAGGCTGCAGCCAGCTGCAGTGTTAATCTTTGACGTATTTGCAATCCCAGGAAAGAAAGGCCCGCATGCGACAGGGCTGGGCTGGGGGCCCGGGGAACAGGCAGAGGCTGAGAGACACCAGAAGGAGGAGGGAGATGTGCGTGTGACTACCCATGCGTCCGCCTGGCTCACCCTGGCATTTAAACCTTTTTGTCTGCCACTTAAACCTTTCCTGGGGAGCAGTGGAAAAAGGCTGGACTGAGAAGGCAGTCCTGGTGTCCCTTCCTGGCTCAGACACTTACTGGCTGGCGACTTCTGCCTTCCCCAAGCCTCAGTTTCCCATCTGCAAAATGGGGGCAGATGCATTGAAAACACACTGACCTGCACCTGTTCCTGGTGGAACCGACACAGCCCCACGAGAACACGGATTCCTTAGTCTCCAGTGACAGCCCCGGGGACATTCCGCCGCACAGCACCGACAGAGGCACACCCGTATCGACGCAAACCACACACCCCTGAACACGTTCACCCCCAGCCATCACACTTCAAGTCACAAGGACCTACCCACACACGCCATCAAATGAAGACAAAGCCCCCCCCCCCAACCCCATCTATCCAAGACCCACTCTCTTCCTTCCCGACTCCTAAAATAGTGCCCACCAGCAGCCGTGCATACACAGTAAACAACAAAATACACACACAGGCAAGAACACTCCCTCAACAGAGTCCCAGCGTTTACCTTCCGACACACTCACCCCCAAGGCCAACTGGGATTTCTCAGTTCAGAATCCCAAACACAAGTCATGTATGTGGGCAGGGCCCTCGCGAGCGAAAACGCGTCAGCAAGCCCTCCTGCTGAATCTTCTGTTAATGACAAGCCCTCTGCTCCAGAGATAGGGAAGCCACTTCCCAGGGACACAGCATGCTGTGAATTAGTGGAGGGCAGCCCAAGGTCAGATGCCTGCCAAGAAGCTGGGGTGTGACAACAGAAAGCGTTTGTGGCACCCGAATTCAGGGCCTGGTTCTGCCACCTGCCGAACCCTAGGGAACTGGGCAAACCTCTCTGAATTCTTACTTTCATCAGCAAAATTGGGATACTAGGTCCCTGTGGGGCAGGGCTGGGGTTGAGGCAGGTAGTGACAGGAGGGGAACAGAGCGCCTGGCCGGGCTCCTGACCTATAGTAGCAGGAGGTGAGCAGGTTGAGAGCACAGGCTACCAGTGAGATGCACCTGCCCGTCTGGGCTCACGGAGCCTAGGCACCTCCTTCTGTCTATAAATGGGCATCTTAATAAATAAGCCCTTCCTTAAGGTACTCTTGGCAGGATATCACGAATGCACAAAGGTGCTTAACCCAGGGCGTGGCACACAGTCAGCGGCCGGCCGACGGGCTATTCTCCTAAGTAGTAGATGTTCAATAAACGGCTGTTGCTTTCCAGCCCCCCAGGTCTCCCATCAAATATCACCTCCCTGGGGAGGGGCTCCATGATCACCCATCACCTCCCCAGGCAGCCACTTCCTACTGCTCTGCTTTATATTCTCCGAGTCCTTGTCCACCTTCCCAAAGTCTTCCCCGTTCGTGGACCTGTTCATTGCCTCCCTGCCCCCAGGGCGAAAGCTCCAGGACCTCGTGCATCTCGAGGCTGTACTTCCAGCCCCTAGAACAGCGCCTGGTGCCTGGCACGTAGTGGGCACATTGCTGCTGTGGGAATAAACGGTGTTGTATCTCCACCTTCCCGGGGCACTAGGGGTGGGGGGGGGAGGATGGTGGAGGGGGCCTCCTGTCTCCTCCCACTCCCTGCCCTCCCTGCGCGCGCGCGCGCGCGCGCGCGCACACACACACACACACACACACACACACACGCTCTGTCTGTTGCCTCCCTTGGGAATGTGATTCCCAGCTGCTGGCCCAGCCTTTCCACTGCGGGCGGGATTCCCTTGCTGCCTCCTGCCAAGGGGCCCGGTGAGCCTTGATGGGTTTACCTGGGTGTTAATCCCCCCCAACAATCCCCTCTGGCCTGACCAGACAGCCAGCCTCTATTCTTGTCCTGGGTCTAATTAAGTGCCTGAAATGCCACTTCCCGTTTCAGAGATGAGGCAGGTAAAGCCTAGCCTGCCTGGAGCTCTGCTTTGAAGCAGAGGAGGCCGGAAGCCAGGGCAGGTGCACAAGAGGAAGGAGGAGGTGAGAGGCACTGAGGGGGCCAAGGGGAGCGGTGGGGGGGGGACTTCTGCTGCCCCTCCTTAAAGAGGACAGACACCTGCAAATCTCCTACCTCAAGATGCTTAACCTTTTGGGGACCCCGAGCCCTAGAGACCCAGGAAAACGAAGGATCCCTCACTGGGGAAACGTACACGTACCCACAACCGGGATTCAATTCTAGGGTCTCACGCTCACCTCCAAAGCCTCTAACAGTCCCCAGCTTAAGTTGCTACGATGCCATTTTAACTATATATATCTAGGTCTAGATGGAAGGACGGAGGCATAGATACAGATACAGATGTAGAGACATAAATCCCGACAGCTATACCCCCAAACTCAACAAGACCATCTCCAGAGGAGGAAAAGGATTCTCCGTCTTAATTGTATCTGCTTTTTCTATAATTTGAACTTGGGCAAGCACATGCTACTTTTGTAATAAATCTTTATGAAAAAATACGCACATGTATTTTAGAGCCTTCCCCTCCCCATAAAACAACCTGCATTTGACTTGGGAAATTCTTATCTGAGAAATCTCCACGGGTCATCTGTCCTGCACGAATCGCTTTCAGGTTTTCCACCGCATTGTGAACACACACTCCCTATGTGCCGGCCACGTTTTCTGTGTTTCGACCTGCGCCCCTGTTGTGGTTTCTAGCCCCACCGGACGGGTGAGAAGACCAAGGCTCAGAGATGTGAGCAGCTCATCCAGGGGACCCGCGGGGTAGGGGGGGCTGAGATGAAGGGGGGGGTCTGGGAGGCCACGCTCATGCTCGAGGTGTGGGCAGGAGGGCGGCACAGCAGGACAGGCAGGGGGCTCGTCCTGACAGTCCCCTTCTTCCTAGCCTGCTGCCCTTACTGATCAAGACCCTCAGCAGGGGCAGGTGACAGTAATAAAAAGTGAGGGACCCAGCGGCTTTGGATGAATGTTCCATTCATGGTGCCTGGTTTGAAAGTCTGGAGATCGGGGTCCCTGTTCTGACTCTTTCCTGATTTGCTGTGCAACAAGGAACAAGCGTCTTCCCCTCCCTGGGCCTCAGTTTCTCCATCTATAAAACACAGTGCGGCAGCAGACCAGTGACTCTCAACTGGGGTGGCCAGCAGACTGACCAGAGCCCCTTACCCAAAAAGCCACGCCCCTCGGATGTCCCAAACCAAGGAAGTGCCCCTGTGTGCACACTTTGCAAAAGCCCCTGGGGGGCTCTGCCACACAGCCCTCCGCCTTCCTGCCTCATCGGATCTTTCCGTCTCCCACACTCTGCACTGAATCCTCCCTCCAGGGCCACGCCAGGACGGCACTGCAGTCTGGCCCCGCCACGGGTACCCCTCCCCAGTGAAGCACAGAGAGGGTAACTGCCCCCCCCCCCCCCCCCCCCCCCCCCCGTCACACAGCAAGCTGGGCAAGCACTCAAAAGGTAGACCCCAGTGTCTGGAGACCGGCCATGCCTGTTCTCCCAAAGAGACCTCCCGGCCAGGAGAGAAAGTTCCCTAATCAAGGGAATAGAAGAGGAGTGAAATCATTTGTCACCAGATAAGCAATATCAGCTTATCTCTGAAGACCAATAACCACAGCCCCGGGCTCTGATTCCAGGCGTAAACACAGCTTCTCTCGCCCTCCCCCTCCTCCAGAGTAGCCTCCATTGGAGGTAGGCCCCCCGGCTCCCCGCCCTGGGACAAAGCCCTGCCTCATCAGAGTTTCCTCCTTCAATGAGGAACACATTGGTTTTTTACTTCCTCCCCTCCAGTGCCTATGTGCTCAGAGTATCAGAGCTCAAAGGGTCCCCGCCGGCCATATCACCCCTGAAGCTCTTGCTAGGAACCCCAAGTCTCCACGGAACTCACTTTGAAAACCACTAGGCTGATCCTGCCTTGCCATTGTTCAGACAAAGGGGGAAGGACCAGAGAAATTAAGTGGCTCCTTCAGGGTTACGGGGCAGTTAGTGCCAAAGCCCAGGCCTGTCCGTGGGGGCCATTCACATGGGACCTGAGTTCCAACCCCAGCCGCCATATTGCAGTTACTTTCTGTCTTTCTCCAAGTCATTTATTTGTCCTTGCTACTCAAGGGACTCTTCCCAAGGAAGATGGCCAAGTCTGTGACATCTGTCAAGTCTCAAGATCCCAGTAGGTGCTCATGGGTGCTGGGACTGTGGGTGGTAGTGGGGGGTACTGGCTGGAGCCATAGTCTCCCCTGGGCCAGCCTCCCCTGGGCCGGGCTCCTGAAGAATGGAAGGGAGGGGCTGGGGGCTTGCAATTATCCCAATGGGACAAGAGTAGCCAGACTTGTGCCCTTCAGGCGTCTGGGGGTAACGGTCTCAAGGTCCTATAGACCGTACTAGGAGAACGGTCTTCCTTTCCCTCCTTCCTTGAGCTAATCTCTCGGAGCCTCAGTGTCCCCCTCTGTGAAATGGAGCTTAAAAAAAAAAAAACAGTATCACACATTAAACACAAAGCGTAGGGGCGCCTGGGTGGCTCAGTCGGTTAAGCGTCCGACTTCGGCTCAGGTCATGATCTCGCGGTTCGTGAGTTTGAGCCCCGCATCGGGCTCTGTGCTGACAGCTCAGCGCCTGGAGCCTGTTTCAGATTCTGTGTCTCCCTCTTTCTCTGACCCTCCCCCGTTCGTGCTCTGTCTCTCCCTGTCTCAAAAATTAAAAAAATAATAAAAGTAAATAAAAAATAAACACAAAGGGTGACGAACTGCAGGGATGGAAAAGGGCCAGATTCCCCAGGCCCTCACCCCTGGCCTTCCTGGAAGCAAGACTTCAACCCGCTTCTTTGGCTGTTCTGCGGGTGAAGCTGCCAGAAAACAAGTGTTCCCTTCCCCTCCTTTGGCCTCAACTCATGCCAAGCTCTCTGGACCTCAGCTTTTCCATCTAGAAAATGACCAGATGAGCTCTAAGGCCTGTTCAACTCCGGCTCACCCTTTGGGATCCCAGCCCGGTCCCTGTCATTGTCCTGGGAGCCAGCCACAGGCTCAGCACTCCCTGCTGAAGTCCCTTCCTTGGCTCCCCACTGCTCTTGGAACAAATCCCAGCTTCTTAGCTCAGCCTGGAGAAGCCCCACCACCTGGGCTGGGCTGGGGGGGGCGGGTATAACCCCCCCCCCAGCCCAGCCCACAGGAAGTAAGGCTTAACACCGTCAGACTGTCGTGATGAATGGATGAAGAGTCTAGATGCCTTCAGGTCACTTCCAAGTCACTCGAGTCAGTGTACAGACCTCCCCTATTTCAAGAGAACTGGGGGGGGGGGCAGCTATTCCAGGGGAGAAGGTGTGATTGGGGGACTGTGTCATATACCCTCACCTGCTTCCTCTACGCCAGGAGGATGTTTCTACTATCTCCTTCAGTCACCAAATAGGGCTCACCTTGACTCTCCCAACCCTGCCCACCAAAGCTGGGAGGTCCCCGTTTGTTTGTTTCTGCCTCCTTCACCCCCCATCCCCCGCCTTCTGTTGAATGAGCTGCCTCCAAGCCCCACTTATTTCTTCTAGATCAGGGAGGATGCCACTCATTTGCACATGGCTCAGCACCTGCCCCGAACCCAGCCCGGTCAAACGCGGTGATCACTTACAGATTTACAGTCCCTATTCTTTCTCAAGTCATAGGGGAGTGGCCTTGGAGGACAGGAGGAGGTGGAAGGGACTGGAGAGTTCTGTTTATCTGGTCTCCTAATCTGCCCTGCAGTTTCTATAATTATATCACCGACTCTTCTGCAGTTGACATCCATGGGACAGTTTTGCAGATGGGGACTCTGAGGCTCCAGGGGCACCTCACTCAAAGTTACCCAGATCTTTCGGTCAGGGGACGGGGCTTTTCTTTGTCCTTCATCCCCCTCCTCGCTGAGGCCCCAGCTCAGGCACCTTTCCTAGAGCATCTCAGGAGTGGCCTCTGCCCACCAGATGTCCCTGATCACAGAACCACAGGTGGCCACAGCAGGGGACGACTTTTGGAGACCTCTGGACCCAGCTCCCCAGGTTCATGGAGGAAGGGAAGGGCTGCGAGCCAGAGCCTGGAGCCCAAGCCACCGCAGCCCTTAGCGCCAGACACACCAGCCTCGCCGGGGGAACTTTCTCCTCTCCGCCAGCATCCCCTCCCAAGAAAGCCACCGACCGCCTCGCAGACGGGCCTTAACTCCTTTGCCCCGCACCCCGCTCCGTGGGTCGCCGCCCGGGGCAGCTGACCCAGCAGAAGCCCAGGGACCAAGCCCTCCACCGCCAGCTTCCCTCGCCCGAAGCTTAGTTTTTGTTGTGGGGTTTTGTGCGTCCTGTTTTGTTCCGTCTCCCCGCCCCTTCCCCGGCGCGGCCGATCCCCTCGCTCCCCTCCCCCCTCCCCCTTCCCCCCCTCCCCCCCAGGGCTCCCAGCGTGCCCGCTCTTGACTTCATCCACTAAGTCAATAGCCCGGGCGCGGGCAGCCCGCTCCCCCAGCTCCCCCCGCCCCGCGCCGCCCCCGGTTTTCTTCTCGGGATAATGGGGGCTCTTTGTGGCCTAATCAGCCTCCTGAGGGGCCGGGAGGCCCGGAGCGCTTCCCCCGCGGCCGTCGGTGAAAATGAAAGCGGGATTAGGCCGGGGCCTCGGCCCACACCATAGTAAAGCGCCACCAGGCATTCGCCCCTTCAAAGCCCCTTTCGGGGGTTTGGTTACTTTATTTCTAAAGTTGTTTGTATTTCTAAAGTGGCCATTGAGGCGCGAGCGGGGACTGCGCCGAGTGGGGGGGGGGGGGCCGGCGGTCAGCCCGGGGAAGGAGAAACCCCTGGAGCCTGCCCCTCCCCCTCCTCGGACCCGCTGACCAGTTTCTGAGGCGCTTTCCCGGCCCTTATTTCCTCCTGCCCCAGGAGGTGGAGAGGGGCTGACAAGCCCACTAATCGGATGGGGAAACTGAGGCTGGCCACTGCAAGTCACTGAGGCAGGGCTCCGCAACAGAAGAGCTACCAGCATTCAAACCTACCACCAGCCAGGAGGGGAGAAGGGTGTGTGTGTGTGTGTGTGTGTGTGTGTGTGTGTGTGTGTGTGTTTGGCAGGGAGACGCAAGGGTGCAATTAGGGGGGTAATCGCCCCTGCGGCGCTCAGCCCTGAGGGCACCAGCTACACCTCCGTGGTGTCAGCTGCACCAGCTATGGAAGGGAAAGTCCCAATCCAGAAACCGTCCAACCCTCAAGGGAGGAAAGGAGGTTCCAGAGCCTCTTCGCTTAGGGTTCACTCCCAGCACCTCCAGTAAACCCTAAAAATGCCAGCGCAATAATTCAGAACCTTCCCCATCACCCAAGATGGGAGGGGCGGCATTTGCAGGCGGCTGGAGGGACCATAATAGAAGGAGAGAATGGAGGGGGCAAAAAGCAGTAGAAGAAAGCAGACGGGCATCTCCTAGCTTTTTCTCGCGGGGGCACACACATACACACACACACACACACACACACACACACACACACACACTGGAATTTCTTTTTTTCTATCGGACTTCTCATTCTCCCGAGAGTGAATCCAAGACCCAGAAGACCAGGTGTGGAGAAAAACTTGCAAAGAGGAGGAACGGGGGTGGGGGTGGGGAGGGGATTAGTACAAAATCAGTCCTGAAAGTCCTGGGTTCCTCCTTCTGCCGCTGGACCAGCAGTTGGGGTTGGTTCTGTGGTTACAAGAGACTGCAGGAGACAGGAGGCCTTCTGCAGGCTTGCGCTGGGAATGACAGAGTTCCAGAAGGTTCCTTAGAACTCCCCCTGACCTCTACCAACCCCAAAGTTGATGCTCTGGAGATGAACTCTGAGCCTGATTTTTGTGCAGCCCAGATAAACCTGATGCAGACCGCAGGACAAGTTTCCAGAGAACTGGAGCGCGCTTGATTCCAGACGCACAATCTCTGCGCAAAAGTATACGCAACACAGGACATCCCACGAAACTTCCCCAAATGTTACCTTCTCTCCACTTTCCCCAGGCACCTACAGACCCACAACTGTAATTTGAACCCACATCCAAGAGTGGACCCTCTCCACCTGTTTCCCCACAGAGGCTGGGGACCGGGGGAGGATCCTGCAGAAAGGCCCATTCCACTGGGGCCCCGCTGGGTCTGGGTCCCGTGAAAAGACCCCAGGAAAGTTCAGGCTGGAGTTTTCCAAGCTGCTTCTCCGGAGGACGCCCCACGCCTTTTTCTGTCCTGTCCTAGGGGCTGTTTGATCTTTTTTTTTTCAGTGGCAAAGAGCACAGGGAAGGCGCTTGGGAGCTCAGGCCCCAGGCCGCCCCTCCCTCCTCCTCTTAGCTGGAACCCTGGGCGCTTCCTGTGCCCTGTCTTCCAGGCCTGTGACCCCCCAAGTCAGGTTGGGGGCTGCCTGCCAAATCCAGCCCGGGCCCCAAACACATCCTGTTGTTGCGTGCGGTCACGCGCACACAGACATACAGACAACACTCACAAACACCAAAACACACAGGCAGCCTGGCAAGGGGGCGAGGCACACTCAGAGATCCAGGTAAACATGCACACAAACAGGCGCTGGGGCACATCTCTTCATCGTAGGCTTGTTCATTTTCTGTCTCAACCACCTGGCTCAAAAGTCTCTGAAGGCAGAGACCTTCTTGGTGTCTCAGGTGCTCCTGGGCACTTATCACAATGCCTGGCACAATGCATAGTAGGTGCTCAACAAAATTTTACAGATTGAAGAAATTCACCCTCTGAAACAATTCTTTCTTTTCTTTTCTTTCTTTATTTCTTTTCTTCCTTCCTCCCTTTCTCTCTTCTCCTTTCTTTTCTTTTCCTTCCCTCTTTCCCTTCCCTTCCCCCCTTCCTTCCTTCCTTCCTCTCTCTCTCTCCCTCCCTCCCTCCCTCCCTCTTTCTTTGACAAAAAAGGGGAACACCACATTTGTGCTTATTTCAACCTCAGAAAGGACCCTTCCAACAACCAAATGGGGGTGACTGGGTGGATACTGCTGCATGCTTTGGAAAGGGGTGGCAGCAGCAAGGGCCAGATAGAGGGTAGGCTTCCAGCCCCAACACCCCTCCTCCAATTCCAGATCCTCATCCCGGGCTCTCTCATCCAGGAGTGTCTGGAGAGACACTCCCTCGAGAATATTGGAGTCACCAGGAAACCTGCCTGTGTGAAGTTCCCAATGGGGCATGGCCTCCAGAGGCCCAGAGACCCCTTTATACGCTCCCCGAAATTCTGTCTGTACGAACTTGTGTGGTTGGCCAGTTTGTTGGGTGTTATCCAATTCCCAAAGGGGTCTAAGGTCCCCCCAAGGAGGACAAGAATCTTTGACTTAGTCCAGGGCTCTGGCTTTCATAGGAGGAGACCGAGAGCCAGAGACACTGAGCAAGTTGTCCAAGATTACACTCTAGTGAGTTGGGGACAGGACCGACACTGGCACCCTTCCTTCCCAGGCCCACCACGATGCCCCCTGCCCCCCCTGATTCCTCCTGCCTGGCGCAGCTGGGATCGTTTGGGGACAGGGCAAGCGCAGGAGGGGGTAATCTGACCCTCCGGCCGCTGGTAACCTGTGGGTGTGAACTGGGCCCAGAGCAGCATGAAGACTTCAGCTCTCCAGCCTTGTAACGTCACCCTCCAGTCTGCGGCGTGGGAAGCCAGGGAGTGGGGATGCCGGCCTACGCCATTTCTTCCCCAAAGCCAAGAACTTAGAAGGGGCGGCTGCGAACATCCCGAAGGCGGGGAGCCTCACTCTCCTGGCTGTGAAACCCCGACAGGCCCGTTTAAGGAGCAGCGCTCCGAATGAGGGCCCCACCCCCACCCCCCGCCCTTGCTCCCTGTCCCGGCTGGACCAGGCTCTCGGGCCGGCCCCTGCTCAGCGCCCCGGGTCGGAGCGCGGCGCCCAGGCCCCCGCCTCGGGCTCGGCCTCCCTCCCGCTCCGCCGGCCCCGACTCGCTCGCCTCTAATTAAGCGGCGGGATCGCAGCGAGCCGCCGGGCCGCGCTGTAATATGATGAACTGCCTTTGTGCCAGTGTCACCGAAAGCGCTTCTGATAAGGGGAAGCCGCGGAGGATCAAAAGGACGACAGCGGCTCGCCCGCCTCCCGCCGCCGCCCGGCTCCGCGCGCTCGCCCTCTCCGCCCGCGCTCTCCCGCGGGCTGCCTCGGGGGCCTGCGGCTTCTCCCGACCCGCCCGTCCCCGGCCAGCCTTTCGGGGACTCGGCGTCCCTTTGTCTTCCTTCCTGCCGCTCCGCGCCTCCCGCGGCCCCTCCGCATTTCTCGGCGCCCTCCAGCGTTCCGGGCAGGTTCTCTACTCCCCGCGCTCGGTCTTTCTCGCTCCAGTTTTCCAGCGCGAGCGTTCCCTCTCTCTTCCCCTCCCCCTGTTGCTGTTCTCCTCCGCTCTGCCTCTCTCTCGTACCCCCTCTGTGCCTCTGTGTCTCCCCGGTCTCTGCTCACCCCTCCCTTGGGCTCGACCTGGGCGCAGGCCCCCAGCGCACAGCCAGGGCCCGGGCGACCGAATCTTGGACCATTTAGCTGACCCGCAGTCTCGGAGAAACCGTGCGGACCCTTCCGCAGCAAGCTTGCGGGGCTCTGTGGCTCCTGGAGGTGCCCAACTGAGGGCCAGGCTGGCGCGCCCAGGCGCCTTGGGATGCCCTAGGGGCTTCATGGAAGCACGGCTTGGGGCGCACACAACCCCCCCCATCCCTCCCCAGGCTGCAGCGCCGCGAAGCCTTGCCTCTCCCCGGGGGGCTGAAGTTCCAAGTGCAGCCGACCCCCCTCTGGCATATCATATCCCCTTTCCTACACCCCTTCCTTTGGCCCCCACCTCCCCTCTGCCCTAGACCCTTTCTCTTCCTCCTCCGGGCCCCTCCCCTTCGCAGGCTCCCGGTCCCCCCTGAGCTGCCTGCGGACCCCTTCCCCGCCTGGCCTCTGCCTACCCAGCTTCACCGTTCCCTTCCCCCCACCCCCACCCCACTTTGTTTGAAGTTTTGGAGAGATCTATCTACTAATGGCGACGTTTCCCCCTTAGGTCACCGTTCTGCCTTGATTCGATTTGGGAAGGCAAGTTCCCTCCCTCCCCCTGCCCGACCCCAGCCGGGGCCAATCGCTCCAGAGCGGGTCAGAAAGCGCTGACCCCATTTCCACCTTTTCCTCTTTCAGCCAGAGTTGGGAGAAGGGGGGGGGGGGGGGGGGGGGAAGAGGGAAGGCCTAGGACAGTAAAAACCGAGGGGGGCATCCCCACCTTCCAATCTCCTCTTATCCCCATCCCCAACCGGGTTTCCTAATTACCTCATTAGTCTGGGATGGGAGAAGGAGACGAGCTATTTTTCCTGGAATTCCTGGAATGTGCCCCCCCCCTTAGTCATGGCCTTCAAGGCCCCAAAGCCCCTGGAGAATCTCCCCTTTGGGGTTTCTCTTCTGTGCTCTTAACAGTTGGAAGGCTTCTCCTCACCAGGCACTTCTGTGCCCCTTCTGTGGTGTGAACTCTGGCTTTAGGTGATTGTACATTTCATGTTTCTTCAGGTGCCCATTAGGAGCGAGGCCTCATCAACGTTGCTGATGATGACAAACAGAAAGTTCCAAGAGGCAACCTGGAAGGAGATCTCCTTTGCTCAACTCTCTCTCTATGTATAAAAAATATATATGTTTTTATATCGTATTATTTACATAAAATGTAATGTGTGACAACTATCATTTTCAGAAAGGCATTCTTTAAAAAAAAAAAAAAAAGCCCAAATAATCACCTTACTGCTTTAAGGCTACTGTTATATGTGCTTTTAAATCCTTCCATGTAAATTCCAGTGAAAAATTTGGAAAGCTGTGAAAGGGGAGGGGGCGGGCGGGGGTGGGGGGAGGTTAATCCGGGTTTAACGCTGCGATGCCGTCTCAGGACCAGGGTTATAGCCTGATTGCGTTATCTCTTCCCAACATTTGAGACGCCCATATTTCACCCAGCCAAATAGCTCCAAGAGCCGCGCAGATGGCTGCCGTGGTCGCGCCTCAGGAAAATGTGTTATTAATATCTAAATAACTTCCCAATACTGTCTGGTAAATCTCCCCTCCACCATTCCAAATGATGAATTCGTTTGAAGTCTTCCCCCAGCCAGCCTCGTCTTTTCAATGTCTCTCTCTCTCTCTTCTCTCTTCTTCTTAGCCAGGCTTATTTCAAACTGGTAAATATCTAATTCCTTTCACGGCTGCGCCGCGCACACGAGTCTTTTAGGTACAAACGCCTCGAAACAGCCGGTGTGTGTGGCGGTGCGTGCCCGGAGGTGAACATAAAACCCGCACGCCTCCGCGGCGGGGGACCCCCACCCCGTGTAGAAATGCGTCCGGGAGGCTGGAGCCGCGCGGGAACCTCAATCTGGGAGCCGAGCCCTTCCCCTGCGCGCCCTGGGGACCCTGGCCCGGTTCCCCGTGGAGTCCCAAAGGCCTTCCCCTGCGCGCCCTGGGGACCCTGGCCCGGTTCCCCGTGGAGACCCAAAGGCCTTCCCCTGCGCGCCCTGGGGACCCTGGCCCGGTTCCCCGTGGAGACTCAAAGGCCTTCCCCTGCGCGCCCTGGGGACCCTGGCCCGGTTCCCCGTGGAGACCCAAAGGCCTTCCCCTGCGCGCCCTGGGGACCCTGGCCCGGTTCCCCGTGGAGACCCAAAGGCCTTCCCCTGCGCGCCCTGGGGACCCTGGCCCGGTTCCCCGTGAAGTCCCAAAGGCCTCTCGCCTCCCCGTCTCCCCAACACGCTCCACCCCCGCGGCTCCGGCCCCCCCCCCCCCCCCCCCGCACCCCCAGCCCTCCGAAGGCTTCCCTCGCTCTCTGGGGCGGATAATTACCCTCCGCTCCCCTGTTCTTGTCTCAAGTTTGTTTGCTAAATGTCTTCTATTAGATTATGCTCGTTCATTCCCCCTCCAACCTTATCTCCTTCTGTCTCGACTCTCCTTGCCCGTCACACTCGATTTAGGCACGAGTTTATCTGGCAAACAGTTTGCCGACTTTGTTTATTTACCGCGGGTTCCGGGGCTGCGAGCGCGCGCGCGAGCGCCAGTGTTTGCCTTTGTAATAGTTAGATCTCATTGTTGTTCTCCGTGAGTCTCCGCTCCCTCCTTCCCCTCTCGCGGCTTCGGTTGGGGGGAATGCAGGCAAGAAAGGGGGAGTCTTGTCAGCCCAGTGTGGGCTCGCCCCTCGCCGGGAGCCCCCCTCCTGCGGGATATTCCCCCACCCCCGCCCCGCACGCCCCCTCTCCGCTCACCCCATCCCCCCACCACCCGGGCGCGGCGGAGGCCTCGCCCCCCTCCCTCTCTCCCTCTGGTCTCACCACTGAGCTCAGCCTAAAGCCGGGGAATTGCCTGACACCCTCCCATCTTCCTCCGAGCCCCCATTATGCGAAGCTGATCCCCACTCTGAACAGCCTCAAATCCCGCCTGGACTCTGTTTGATTAGATTGCCAACCCGGGGTAATCCTTTGATTTGGTAGAGTGTCAATTACCTTTCTCTAAACACACATTTACAGAGGAGGGAACTTGTTGGTTTAAATCAATGCAGATTGTTTCTTGATAAATGGACTATCTCCGTCCCCTCCCCGGCTCTCCCGCTCCCAAGGCCCCGCTCCCTCCGCGCCTCCTCCCTTCGCCTCGGCCGCTCTCGCCTATGCGGTAAACAATGCCCCTTCCAGGTGTGAAGCCGGGGGAAGGGAAAAAAGGAAAAAAAAAAAAAAAAAACAACGGTGTGGGCTGAGCGGAGCCGAGCCCCCCCTTCCCCTATTCATGCGCTCCCCCGGAGCCTAATTAAATTTAGCAGGTCTTTGTACACACAATCAAAACAGCTTCCTCCAGTGTAGCGAACGACCGAAAACCGCATTAGCAGCTATCCGCGCTGCCAAATTAAATTGTTTCCCACCTCCTTTTACAAGTGTCTAAAACCGACACTTCGGGGCTCTCCTGTCCCTTCCGATCCTCCTCCGTCATTTGCCACTCCACACCTGTACGTTCGCGGCTTTAAAAATGCATTGAGGAAAGAGGGAAAGAAACACAGATCTGCCTTACACAGCAGCCCCCTCGGCCCCCGCCTCGGACGGTCTTCCCGACCCGGGGAAGTCAGCCAAGTCTCCGCCCGGCTGTGACCGTGGCACTCTCCCCCACAGAGGAAAATGCACCCTCTTCTTTTCAGTTTGTGAGTCCCCCCTCTCCCTCCTTATTTCGTATTAATCGTGACCTCTCTGGGCGCCGTACCCCAGAGGCCCAGATGGAGCCCCACGTCTGATCTGGTCAGTTTCAGCCTACGTTTGTGCAACGTCAGAGGCATGAGGTTTGGGGGTGCTGATTACTATCGATATTGCTCCCCCCCCATTTCTTTACACTGGCCCCCTTAGTTCCCCCAGAGAGATGGCTCGACTTTTTGCAAACCCCTATCAAATTTCCCAGCAGAGTCTCTCTGGGTTCAGGCTAGGCAAATCTTTTTCTTCTCCGTCCCTCCTCCAGTCCTTTCCCACTTGGGTCTCCGGCCTGTCTCTCCCCTGGTCCTCGGAGCAGGGCTGAGGGGAAGAGGGTCCAAGTGGATGAGGGCAAGAACTGTCCATGTCCCTCTCCAGGTGAGCAGAGCGTGGCCGGAGCCCCTCTCCGCAGCGGTCTGAAATTCTCACCACCAACAATCCTAATAACTCGGTCTTAACAAGGATAAGAGCAAAAAAAAAAAAAAAAATACGAACAGCCTCATGAATATCAGCCCAAGGGGAGCAGGAGTGAGCTGTTCAGAGATGAAAGTGCACAGAAATAAAAGCTCAATTTAATCTGCTTTAAAACCCTTCAACTTAACGTTTGTGCTTCAAACTCTGAGAGTGAGGACTGATTGCGGATAAATAGTTTCTTACCATGCCTGGAAGCTATTACACCCCTCTCCAACACAGTTTCCTATTCAGGAGTCCCAGTTTTCATTATCAGCTCTAATAAGTCTTAACATTATTAAATGCCAAGCGGACGATAGGGAAAAACGGACTCAGGGAGGGATCTCTCTTTAGCGCTTAAAGAGGAGAGCTCTTAAACCCCTTCTTCCAAGGCTCCCCACCACGAGAGGGGCAACCCCCGGAGAAAGCGTTCGCCAAGAGCAAGGAGCCAAAACAAAGTTCGTGGGCGCGCACCCCTCCCGTTGCTCTGCGCTTTGAGGGGTCTCTGCCTCTCCCCACCTGGCCGGCTCGGGTGGAGGTTAAGGGGTCTTTTCACCTCTAACTTGGCCGTGAAGCTGATGGCCGGGGTCCAGGAGGGAGAGGAGAGGTTCCCACTGTGGGGGGGGGGGGTGGTCGCCTGGGATGCCTGCCCAGGTACTCAGGGGGCTGATGTGACTTGTCACCAGATGGACAGGCAACCCTCACTCATCCCCACGGTCGCTCTGCCCATTCACACCCACGTACGACCACCCTGCACAGCCCCACGGAACCGCGGTTGCACAGAATGCAGCCCCACGGCACCACGATCCAGAGGGCCACGGGCAAAGAGCCAGACGGAGAGTCACATGCGCTGACACAGCCACCCAGCCCACACTCCCGGCGCCCAACATGCCCACTGTCACTCAGAAAACTGCTGGGCTTTCTGGATACCAGACCCACGGGTGCCATTTCATTTCTGCAACTCCTCTCCAGACTCAGCTCCTGGGCTCTCTGCCTCCTCCCCGCAAACCCCTGGGGAACTGAAGCTTCCTGGTTGTGCTGCAGGGAAATCCTCTCTGCAGCGAAGCTGCCGGTTAGCTGGTTTCGTAAGCCCTGACCAACACCAGAAGCGCAGGACCTCCCTGGAGGCGGAGGGCTCCCCAAAGCCCACCCTTTCTATCCCCTTCCCTTCCTTCTTTCTCAGGACAGACCGAACCGGACAAACCCCAGCCACACACACGCACACCTAAAGTCTCTCCAAATAAAACCAGACCTCCTTCCGCCTCTCCCCCGGTACCTCCCAGAAACGGCGTCCGCCGTGTGGTAAGGCACCAGGAAAGAGCCCTTCAAGTTCAATGTGCCCCACCCCACAAAAAAAGGAAGTGCCCCTAAGCCCCTTTCTGCCACGAACTGAAGTAAGGAGTGGGTCCCCCCACAGGGGGTCGCAGGGCTCAGGGCCGCCTGGGCCAAGCCAGAGGCGCTCCTTGGCGGCACAGGACCCCTTCCCACTGCAGACCTGAGGCCGTGCGACAGGCCCGGCGCAGCGGGGTGCCAGGCGCGGCTCCCTCCCTTTCTTCCCTCTCGCCCTTTTGTCCCCGGCGGGACTGGGCTCCACTTGGGGCCCTGAATGTCAATAGCCCGCCCCTTCCCCAGCTCTAGGCTGCTCTCAAAGGGGCTGCCCCTGCCCCCCCTCCCACCTTCCCCCTCCACCAGGCCAGTGGGGGCTGGGCCTCCCTGGGTGTTGTCTTTGGAAGCGGGCTTTGTCTCTGAAGTTCATCTTCAAGGTTGGGAGAGCCTGCTGAAAACTGGGGAGAGACCCGGGCTGGGAGTTCGCAGGACGCAAGGAGGGAGGTACCTCGAGAAACCTCTGCAAAGACATTCCAGCCAAATGTGCTCCTTCCAAGTTCCCAGGTTCGGGGCGCTTCCCCACTTTCCACAAAGCTACTGTTTTGCTGGTTCACAGGAGCACTGTCTTTGCTGTCTGCCTGCCTGCAGGTCCCCACCCCTGCCCCGGCCCCGCATGCCTGCTGGGGGGCTTGCTTCTTCTCCCCAGCCAGCCTCCCCGGCTCTGGCTCTTGTCTTTCTGTCTCTCCTCCATGCCTCCACGGAAGACGCAGTCTCAGAGAGAACTCCGAGGGGAGGGGGTAGTGAGAAAGACTTCCCCTTCTCCCGAAACTTCCCCCGCACCCCCGGTCAATAAACAAAAGCACGCCCCCCTTTCCCGGGGCGTGCAGGCGCTTGAAAGATAAATGCCTTCCCTAGCAGATCCGGGGGAAAAAGCCGGGCGCCAGGCTCAGACTCCCGGCATAGGCCCAGCCGCGCTGAAAAGTGGGGAGAGTGCGAGGAGCGTCCGAATCTTTCTCCTCGCCCGAGACCTCCCCACCCCGGGCCTCTGGGAACTTGGCCCCTGCCTCGTGCGCCCGTCTGCACGCACTCGGCGCTGCCTCGGTCCGCGCGCCCTGACAACGCGAGGCTGAGGGTTCGGCGGCGGCCCACGCGGGCCTCGCTAATTTTTATTGATTGCAGCGGTCAGTCAACTGTCAGGCAGGGTTTCAAGGGACCGTTTAGAGAGCGTGTGCGGGTCTGGTTAACAAATTCATTTAGGGAGCCGCGGGCCGGCTCCTCCTTCCTCGCCCCCCCCCCCCGCCCTTGCCCAAGTTTCCTATAAATAATAGATCCACGCCGGGACCAGCCGCCAAAACGCCAGCGCCGGAGGACACACGCGCCGGAGGGCTCGGCGAGGCCCTGCGCGCGGGGCTCGCGCACTCGGCGGCGCGCAGTGCACCAACCTGCCGCCGGCTCCCCGGGGAGGCGGGGTCCGTCTGCGCCCCGGCTCCGCGCCCTGCCCTGGCCCCGGGCGCGCCGAGGGGGCGCTCTCGGCAACCCTCGAGGGGGCTCCCGGCTGCCCCCCCCCCCCCGCCCCCACCCCCGGAGGCTGCGAGTCCTCCCGCTGAAGTTCGGTCGCCAGCCTTGGGCGGCGGAAGCGCAGCACCGGCCCGCACGCTGGCGGGTGGGGACGCGCGGCTCCGCCGTGGCGTCCCCGGGGAGGCTCCCTACCTTTGTCTCCCAGGATGCCGTCGATGCTGTGCTTGGCTTTCTTCTCGCCGTCCTCCTCCTTCTTGTCCGCTTCATCCTCCTCCTCTTTCTTCCCGAACTTGATTCTGAGCACGCGGCTAATCGAACTCACTAAACCTCAGAAATTCAAAGGCAAAAGAGCGAGTATAAGTCGTTGGGGCAGCGGAGCCCGGCGCGACCTGGGCCCCTGGGAGAAAGCCGCGCAGCCCCCCCCCCCCCAACACGCGGCAATGAGATTCACACCCGCTGCCCCCCTCCCTGGTTAAGCGTCTCTACCTAAGGACAGTCACTCGCTAGGGAAGCTGACCCACCTGGGGCATCTCACGGCGGCTTTCCTATATGCATCCTTGCACACACTTGTGCCCTACACCCGCGCATCCCCTAGATACACGCACACCCACACCCACTCCCCCAGGGCCTTCCCGGAGGCCCTCCAGCCCCTGTGCTGCGGTCTCCACACTCAGGTGTGCGGCCCAGCCCTGCGTGCCCGGCCGCCCCTGCACACGTGCCCCTGCACACGGACATCCCAGGCCGCTTTCTGTCTCGCAGGGCAGGATGCTGGAAGGCCCCCACATTTGGGGCCCATTGCTGGCTGGTGGCACTAACGAAACAGAAACTGTGACTTGGGGAAAGGGGTCCAGGAAGCCCACCCGAGATCAACCCTCCTAGGATACACCCATCTCTCTAGGCCACTTCCCGCAGAAAGCGCCCAGGGAGCTCCTGTTATCACCCAGCCTTACAGGATTAACTTTTTGCCCCTTCCGACCCTCCTTCCGTTCTCTCCTTCCTCCTCCTCTTCTCTCTTTCTGAACTTTCTTCTCCTTCCTTCTTCCCTCGCTTCATCTTCCTTTCGGTTTTGAGTCCCTCCTGTGCCCCAACTCTCTCCACGCTCCTGTCCCCCTTGCTCCCCCCAACTTTCCTTCAAGCTCCGCGTCATTCAGCACCTCCTGTCCTCTTCCTTCCACCCCCAGCCCCGAACCCCGAGCCTGAGCCTGAACCGGACTCCGCCGGCTCAGCTGCCTTCTCACCTGAGGGCACCGTGCTGCGGTCACAGTGCCCATCCTTCAGCAGCCGGTCTCGGATCTCCCAGCTGAACATGCCTGGGTTTTCCCTCTTGTACTCCTCGATCTTTTTCTCCACATCCGGAGTCGCCACCTGCTTCAGAGGTGGAGGTGGGAGAGCAGGAAAGATGGGGTGGGGGGAGGGAGATACTTTTAATATCAACCTCCCAAGAGCCCCAGGCCAGGCTGGTGGCTCTGGTTCCCATCCCCCCCCCCAACACCACCACCACCACCGCCCCCTTCTGAGATTGGCCTTATCCCTTCACAAAACCTGAGCCTGGTTCCCAGGAGGGCAGCTGACTGAGGGCCCAGGGAAGTGATAGGTAATAAAATAAAAAGCTAATTAGGACTCCTAGGATCTCCCTTTCACTATTTCAGGCAAGACAGAGGGGAGATTTTTCCCTGGCCTGGGATGATGATAGGGGATGGGGCAGACATCGGGACGGCCCAGGGATGACTCATGGGCCCCCAAGTCTTGGGCAACCTGGAACCTCAGTTATCTCCATCCACTAGAAATTCAAGTAAGGAGGGAGCTATCCGGGGGTGAGGACACTCTCCCCCTGAACTTTCACAGGAAGCGTACGGACTCCCCAGTGATACTGGATGATGGAGGGCATTGAGAGGGGGCTACGGCCAGGATCCCCCAACCGTGGGAAGGCCGACTGTCGGCTCGCAGCAAAGACACTCACTCTGGGCTTGCTGCCTCCGATGGCCCCAGGCCGGATGGACCCGGTCTCCTGGTAGCGGCAGAGAATCTTGGAGACACAGCCATGGGAGACACGCAGCTGGCGGGAGATGACACAGGGCCGGATGCCATGGTGGGCCATCTCCACTATCTTGTGGCGGATGTGGTTAGGCAGGGGTCGCCCGTTGATGAAGACCCCGCCAAGCTGATTGACCCGGCCTTGGCCAAGTGGTGTGGACACTGGAGAAGGGAGGGCAGATGGGGAAGGAGAGAGGCACAGGGTAAGGATGGGGAGGAGACACTGAGCACACCTCCCTGGCTGGTCTCATTCGAGCCCCAAGACCCCTGACAGAGGATCCCTGAATCCCCCTCCCACGTTTGGAGCCCAGGCAGTACAGAGGTCAGGCGAAAACCGTCATGAAGCTGAGAGAAGGTCCTGCAAGGATGGAGGGGGGAGTCACGGCTGGCTGCTACAGTCCCCCAGACGCCGCGTGCCCCTGCTCCTGTCACACCATGGGGAATGAGGACGAGGGATCTGATGCTTCTGAGGACGGGAGGGAGGGGACAGAGCCAAGAGGCTGATGGAGTCTTGGAGTCTCTGGGACCAATGTCCCCCCGGGATGCAGTATGGGCCACAGGTCTGCCTGCCTCTTAGAGAGGCCACTAGCGGGTGAGATGTGGCCCCTCTGGTCCGCTCCGTGCCCTAGGTGGTCAAGACTGATCCATTTTGGAGGGAGCCAGAAGGCGCTGGTTAATTACCAGTGTTTATTGCTCTGGCCTGGGCTGGCAGAGTCGTCCAACTTCTAACTGAACAGTCGAGGGACTGGCGACATGATGCCGTTGGTCCCTGCCTCTGGGGTCACCTGGCTGTCCCTTGAGGGACTCTCCTTGCTTCCAACCCCTCTCAAAGCTCTAATTTCGTTTTGGGGAGATCTGGGGAGATGCTCCAAGCTTCCAAATCAAATACTAGTTGGCTTCAGAAATCCATGAACTGTCCCCTGCAGGCTCTGAGAAGCTGGTACACAGATGGGCCAGAGTCCCCCCCCCCCTGGGGTGTGGGTGACTTTGGGAACCTGGGAGACAGACATCCCCGGCGGTCAGCCCCTGCTGTATGCTGGGGAGGGGAGAGCTCCTCAGAAGCCTTAATGCAAAGTGTACACAATTTCCTCCCAGAAGGTTGGGGGACACCCGGTGCACTAATCCGGCCTCGATCCCCCCAATTTGGGGACTCGGCGGCTGCGGAGATCTGGCAGATTAGAACGATTTCACAGCCGCCCGAGTGGAGGGAGCTGCCGGTATAATTGGAAGGGAGGAGGCGAGAAGAGGCTCGGCTGTTCCTACCGCCTCCTTCCTCGCGCTCCCGGTCCCCCCCCCCCACCTCTCTTTGCAAAAGTAGGAGTCTGAAGCCACCCTCGGATTTAATCAGAAATCGTGCGTCGCCAAGTCAGAGTCACTCGGTCTCCGTGGCGGAATATGCCATTAGCACTGGAGAGCTCTCGAGCGCCCAACTTTATATTCAAGAGCCTCTTTAGCGACCGGCGCTCGGCTCTCCTCAGTATTCTCCGTCATGTTGGGCAAATATTGTTCTAATCCGCTGCGCGTCCTCGGCCGCCTGTTTCACTTGCATTCGCTACAGGAGAGTGTTACGGCAAATCCCCGGGCTTGTGCGCTCTCCCGCCTGCGTGGCTGCTCGCGCGCACTTGATCACGGAGCCACTCTCTTCGCCTCTGTCTAATGCAGGGACCCGCGCCCGGCCCGCTGCCGGAGGGACCCCTCCCTCCCCAGATCGCAGGCTGCCTGCCCGTCCATCCCCTCCCCGCCTCCTTTCCCCTTCCTCGCGCACAAGGGGGCTCATACAATTACCAGAAGAGTAATTAAAAAATGAAAGTGGTGTCCCGTGTGACACCGTGGCTACCTGCCCCCAGAAGCCCAGCGATCCCTCGGTTGACAGGTTGAAGGCCTTCCATCCGTTTAGAAAGGAAGCAACACAACACAAAACCAAGCCAAAAAAAAAAACCAAAAAAACAAAAAAACCCGCAGGAAAGGGTCTCGGCAGCCCGCTCGCACCCTTTTCTGGAGCCGGGAACCGTCCACGGTGCGTCTTTCCCTGCTCGCCCCGGCGCTGGATATTTCTTTAGGGAGGACGCATTACAGAATCGCGCACTTTCCCCGTCCCGGGGTCCCCTCCCAGGAGTGTTCCAGAGTTCCGAAGCCCAAGTGAAAAGTTGTGGGGGTGGGGCCGGGGGAAATCGTTGCTATCGATTATGTCGCATTAGTTTGTTTCCAGACCCCAAGAGCAGGAGTTTCTGACTGTTGCTTTGGAAGAAGCGGAGAACCTTCCTGGTTTGGACACACACACACTATCCACATGCTGTCGGCATTTCGAAATAAAAGGGGTTTTGGAAGACCATCCCAGCAGTGGGGAAAACAAACAAACAAAAAGGAACAATTCGGACGAGGAGTAGGACGCGCTTGCAGGGGCGAACGCAGGAGAGCTGCGAGAAACTATAGGGGGTGGGGGGGGAGGGAAGTATCTGAAAATAGTGGAACGAGCTGAAATTCACGAAGAGCTGGCTTTTCCTAGGGGCCGAAATCTGCCCCGGGTTCCGCCCGGCGGAGGAAGGCCAGGGCCCGCGCGACCTGTGAGGCCGGGCCGCCGGCCACCGAAAGCCACGCAGAAACGGACAAGTGTCGGCCCCGGAAACTTCCGGGGTCCAGCGCCCGGACTCCGTCCCAGATGAGACGGGGAGCGCGCCCCCCCTCCTCCCGCCCCGCTGCCGCTGGCGCCGCCGCCACCCCTGGAGATGGCTGCGTCTCCGCGGACCCCGGGCTCCCGGCGGAGGCGCGGAGGCGCTCTTACCTTCCAGAGGAAAGCCGGTGCGCGGGTAGTTCTGCCCGGGCGCCGGCCGCATCATCCTGGGGACGGTGCCGGGAAGGGCCGCCATTCTTGCGCACGCCGGGGACGAGTCCAGAGTCGGCAAAAATCGCTGCCCGTCCGCTCTCTTCACCCCCGCTGCGCGCTCTTTCTTTCCTTCTTCTGCCACTTCGCTTTTTTTAACCTCTTCCCCCTCCTCCCCTCTCCGCACGCGCTCCCTGCCCCCACCCCCACCCCCGGCTGCAGCCGTTCGCGTCCAGAAGCTGGGGAGGGGGGCGAGGTGGGGGGCGGAGGTTGGTGGAGGGGGCGGTCGGGAGTGGGGGGGGGGAAGGTGGCGACAGGGAAGTTCAAACAAACAAACACGCCAACCCCAAGTCCGCCTGTGCCCGCTCTGCTCGGCCAGAAGTTGTGCGGGCGGATGCGCCGGGCGGAACCGGGAGGCGAGGCCGGCGGCGGAGCGGGGCTGGGGTAGGGAGGGGGGAGCCGCGGCCGGAGGCAGGGCCCGGCCTCGGACGGGCGGCCGTGCGCGCTCACGCGCTCCGGGCCAAAGTTTCTGAGCCGAGAGGCTGCCGAGTGGGTTCTCGCCCGTGTTTATTTATATATTTACTCCCGCGCTCGCCCGCTCCTTCCCTGCGCTCCCCTCCACGCCTCGCTGCAGACCACACTCACGTCCCCCTCGCGCACCGGCTTTCGCCCCCCGCCCCCCACAAGGCTCGGGGAGGGGCCGAGGTGGCTCTGTCGGAGTTTCGGGGCTGGAGGGGAGGCGACTGGGGGTGACGGGGTTGGGAAGGCAAGAGGGGAAGCGAGGGGGCGAGCGATCCGCCGGGTAAGTTGTGCAAAAGTGCTCAGCTGGAGTCCGAGGAGGAGTGGGGGGGACGGGGGTGGCGGCGGCGGGGGGGGGGGGGGGGGAGGCAGCGAACGAGATCTGATAGGTTCGGACTTTTCTTTTATTCATGAGATGGAAAAGGGGGCCAGGGCGGAAGGGAGGCGAGGACCAATAACGAAAAGAAATCGCCAACGAATATTTTTTTTTCTCTCTCTTTTCTAATCCCCGGCTCGACCTGGTTTTTGGGGGAGAATTTGAACCGCCCGTTAACACAGAGGGAGCGAGGCCCCGGGGCTGGGGGAAGGGGGCAGAAGGGAAGGGGAGGGGGCCAACTTTGTGCAAGTGTCTTCTTTTGACGAATGGGCCACAGCGGCCGAGCGCCCAGCCCCCTGGTCGCCCACGGCCCCTCTCGGCGTCCCGGCTGCTTGGGAATGTCTGCTGCAGGGTTGGCGGCTCCGCTGAATTCTCGCCTTTTCTCTGGCCTCCCAGGGCCAGAGTGGGCTGATTGCGGATCTCCTCCATGTCTCTCACACGTTCTGAAATCTCCGCCAGTGGGGCCACTCGGGCGAGCGGCCTAGGGTGACTTCAGTAGAAGGGTTGATGACTCTCTGTGAAATAACGTCCGCGCTCCAGTGGCGGGTCCTCGCCCAGCCTTCCGCGGCTCCCAGCCGCCCAGAGTGCTTACAAAACTGGGCGTGCCAAATATTAGGGGCTGCGTCTTCCCCCCTCGTCTCCCCCTTCCCTTCACCCAGCTGCAGCCGGGTTTAAACTTGCCTTGCTCTTCAGGCACCCTGGCCACGACCCAGAATCTCTTTTCCGAGGGCAGTCTGGTGCCCGGAGGCTGACAGCGAGCGTGGTGCCCTGGATCTGGGGGGAGAGTCTTGGTGCCAGGGGGAGCCCGTCAATTCTGAGCTCCCCCCCCCTCAGAATTTACAGGGGGAAGTGCCCCAATTAAACGGTCAGCAGTGGGGGTGGTGATTCCCCCCCCCATCCCCGGCCGGAGTGGCCAGACGCCCCTGCCTCGGGACACGAGTCCTGGGGGCGAACCGCCCTCCCAGCGGGGCAGGACGCCAGGACAGCAGGCCTTTTGTCTCCCTCGGGAAAGAGTGTCTCCGGCCCAGCGCTGGAGGCAAAATACAATAAAATAAACCCAGCCCTCCAACTCGGCCCCCGCCCCGCAGCCCGCCCCCTGCCCGCCCTCTCCGGGTCCTGGGGTCAGCCTCGTCTTGGCCTGGGGGGCTCTCCTCGGGCTGGCCCTAGTGTGCCCCCTTCCCCTCCCCTTTTCCTCACCTGTGACCTTTGCCCCTCTCAGCATGTGACAGACTCCCTCCTCTCCCGTCTGTCCCAGCACTTGGGGGGAGGTTGGGGGGGGGGTGGGGAGGGCTCATCAGGCTCTTGGTGGGGAGGCGCTCTGGGAATGGGGGCCTACAGAAAACCTGTTAAACCCACACCTTCCAGTGGCTCCAGAATTGAGGAGGGGGAGGCCAGGTAGCTTTAGAATTGGAAAGGGGGAATCCAGGTTGCACTTGCCCAGGCCCGGGTACCAGGCTGGCCTCAGTTTTAGGGGCCCGACAAGGTTTTCTGGGCTCTTTTCTTCGTTAGAGGTGCTACCCTGCTATATCCATTGCCCCTGAGGAGAGGGACTGAGAGATGAAGTTTGAGGCCACCGTGTACGTGTCTGGGGAAGTCCAGTTACACTTGGGGTCCCTTTACATCTTGTCTTGCTGGAAGGTCTGGCCCGGGACCTGCAGAAGTGACTGTATATTTTATGTATGCACGTATGCATGTGTGTACGGATATACACATACAGATATGCACACAATATACACTCATTCGTAGAGATACTTACAATATAGTGTACGTTCATTCATTCATTCATTCATTAGCAGCTTCCATCCTGGCGAGGAAGGGTTTAAGTTCTCTAAACCCTTTCTCACCGGTTCTCTACGTCTGTGGGTGGACCAAGGGGGTGTGTTTGTGTGTGAATTTAAGCCCCTGTGTGTCTCTAGGTGGAGGTCGGCTTGTGTGTAAGGCTCCTTGTAGGCTTGCGGGCCAGTCTGAGTACGCGAGTGCTTCCAAGTGAAGGTCTCTGTCTGTGTTTAGGTTTTAGAGTCCCTTCCATGCTGTGTCAGCTGTCAAAAAGGTGTGAATGTGTGTTTGGGTCGGTTCCCTGGGCGAAGAGAGGCCTCTGGGGCGCGCTGGCGTGGAGGCTGGAAAGGTCGGTCCTTCCTTGCTGACTTCACCGCCGGGCCGTGCGCCCGTGCATCTCCTGGGGTCAGGGCCCACCAGCTGCATCTGGGGACATCGAACTCGGGGTGCTCCATGGGGGGGCCACCTAACCTTTGGCAGAGGACTGAGCTGTGGGCCCAGTCGCGAGGGAGGCCCCGAGCAGGCTCCCCGAAACCCCGTGCTAGCGGCACGAACCCTGAGTATTCGCAGCTTGGGGATTCCGTGGGCTCCCGCGGGGCAGGCGGAGGGGGAGGAAGGGGGGTGTCTGTCAGAATGAGCGTGGCCGTTCTCGCCTGTTGGAGACCAATTTCACAAATGATTTTTGCAACAATTAAGAAGTGTGGCGGGGTGAAATGGCAATTTCACATCCGGCAGGGGAAAGGGGGGTTCACCTGGGAACTGGGGCTGGTGGCTGCAGCTGGAGGTGGCGGGGGGGGGATCTTTCCCTCTCCTCTCAGTTCCCCTGGCTCACCCCCTTGCCCAAATTCACTCCCCACACAGACATTAATCAACTGCAAAGACCCCCAGCCATTCTGCTGCTTCCAGCGCTGGGGGGCTCAGGTCTCCATTGTGTGGGTCAGGCTGGACTCTTGGCCTGGAAAGTTCCCGTTCAAGCCCTCACCCTAATCTGTCTCTCTCCCTGCTCCTTTCTCCCTCCCTCTTCTTCTCTCTTGGTCTTGATCTGCCTGTCTCTCTCTGTCTCTCCCTGTCTCTTACACACACACACACACACACACACACACACACACACACAGACTTTTCTGTCTCATGCGCCCCCTCTATCTCTCTTTTGTCACCACCCCCCTTTCCTCCTTGCCTTTCTGACTTCTCCCCAGTGGGTTTCCTCTCTCAATCTGTTCATCCCGTCCCTGCCTCCCCCATCTCCATGGCGTGCTCAGGTATGTAGGGGCCTCCACTGTGCACCAGGCTATAACTCAGACCTGAATCCCTGGGGGAGCCCTTTGGTCCACGTGGGGTTGGGCAAAGACCTTCCAGAAGGGTCCCTCCTCTGCTTTGCATCTACCTCAGGCTGTCTCAAAAGGGGCATCTCCAGGCTCAACCCAACATAATTCCAGCACCCCCTCAGGCTGTCTCAAAAGGGGCATCTCCAGGCTCAGCCCAACATGATTCTGGCACCCCCTCCCTCTAGAAATTCCTTGGGTCCTGGTGCTCTATGGCTTGGGTAAGTAACTGGCCCCTATCTCCATCTTCTCCCTGCCTAGTCTGAGTTCCTATCTGCCCCCCCCCCCGCTTTGCCCCCAGCACCTCCTTTCTAAGAGCGACGACAAGGCACATGGAATTCCTCCTCTCAATTTCCCCAGATGAACCCTCCAAGTGGGAAAGAGGCCTAAGGATCTGGAGCAAGACCTCAGTGTGTCATCGGCCTGGGGAAGCCGGCCTTTCTCTGGCTGCTTCAGCCCCAGACTGTGAATTGATGGGTCCGACGCATGAGAGACTTAGGGCCACAACTGAGGCTTCCTTTTCGCTGCCGGCAGTGGCCAGGAATCCCTCCCCCCCCCAGCCCAAGGGAGAGGACACTCTTTTTATTTCAGATCCCTGTGTGATGAGCACTTTCTGAAAGCGATTACCCAAGGAATCTTCCTTTAAAGGGTGATAAATCCACCTTGAAAACCAGGGGTCCTGATTTCGGCGGGGGCCTTTTGCATTTTCAGAGGCTCTGGCCAAAGACGTCAACAAATGGAATTATTCCGTCTTCAAATGTTTGATAATGAGAGAGGAGGGGGGTGGGCGTGGGGGTGGGGAGAGAAATAGAATATCCATGAACAAAGGACCTTCTGGAGGCTCGCTCCGGTTCCGGATGCCAGAATTCCTCAGTGCAGCTTGTGAAGGGGCACCCTTGAAAAAGAACACCTTTGCCCCCCACTCCCCCAACCTTCTGCTACTATTTTTCTCTCGTAAGTAGTAGCACTCTTAGAAGAGCGACCTTGAGATATCTGCTCCAACCGGGATAGGAAGGAGAGGGAAACTCGGATGTTTTCCTGCTTGGCGTTTTCTCTTTTCCGAGCAAAAGAAAATAGTGTGGTTGGATTCCACTTCCCGAGGTAAATAACAGCAGTAATGGTAACAGTCAGACTTCTCCCAGGCAGACCGCTACATAGGATCTCAGTGATCCTTTTTCCTGGCCTTCCTCCACCCTCTCCCCTCCCCTCTCCACCTCCTCTCTTTGCCTCCTTTTCCACTTCCTTCTCTTTCCTCCTCTGGGCCTCTGCCTCTTGCTAACTGCTTTCCACTGGCTTCCAGAAAGGCAACCAAGGCCATCTTTGCAGCGTGTTCCCCGACATCCCTCTGCCCAGCAACCCCTCTCTCCTTTTCACTCCTGGTGTGGAGCAAAGGGGCCTCCGTGGGACGGAGAGAAGGTTTCTTTTTGGGGTGGCCTCCCGGGGACGGCGTGAGACGGAGGGGACCGTGCGCGTGAGTGCGCGTGCGGCCGTAGGTGAGGCCGAGAGCCCGTGTGTACCTGTGCAAGAGGCGAGGAGAGCAGGTGAGTGTGCGTGTCCACAGGTGTGCACGCGGGAGTGCACCGCGCACCTGCAGACAGGCGGGGCTGGAGGTGTGTGAGCAGCCGGCATTTCTGTTCCCTGCAACCGCTGGGCAGCCTGAGGACGGAGGTCTCCTCCCAAGCTCCCAGCTGCTCGAACAAAAGACCAAGTGCCCGATGGCTCTGGGCTGCCTGAGCTGGCCCCTTTAGATCACTACTCCAAGTTCAATTTGCAGGAGTCCAGCGTTAATGGGTTGTAGACTGCGCCCTTGCACAATTACCTTATCACAACCGAGCATCTATGGAACCGGCAAAGCATTTCCATTGAACAAATCAAAGGGGGGAGGGGTGCTGGCGCCCGGCTCCAGCTTGCCTGGAACTCCCGGCTGGCCACGAGTTCCAGGGGAAGCCCACAAGCCCAGACTAACTTTCCCTGCAGGCCCCCCGGGCTTGTGGGGGCGGGGTGGGATGAGACCGAGGAAGAAAAGATCAAACGCTGCCTGGTTCCCACCTCAGATGGGAGGCCGATGGGATGCTGCTCCTTTGGTCCCCAGGGCTCCTCCTGCCTTGTGTCCTTGGGAAGGCCCCTCCTCCATCATGGCCCACTCAGGGAGGGGTCTGTCCTTTCCTGGGTGCAGGATCATTTATTCTGTGCCTTCACTGTGGTAGCCTACGTTCCTTAGGAGATGCTCAGAGGACTCGTTGGGTGAATGAATGAATGAATGAATGAATGAATGAACGATTCTAGTACAAGCAGGATATGTGCACTTGGGGAAAGGTGGGGAGACCTGGGCTTGAATCTTGTGGGGATGGCGATCCACAGTGGTATTTATTGGACCTTCGTGTGCCTTCTGCGTGCCGGGATTTCCTGGATCCCTCGGGGCATCGGGAGGGTGACCAGCCATAAGCACATGGTAAGAGATGCTCGGATGGAACTCGGGCACGGTCAGTCTGCACCGTCTTAGGGAGCAGTGATGAGAACTGGGTGAGCCTCTCAGGCTGCAGTCGGCACTCAGTACACACTGGCTTCCTCCCTTCCCGCTTCCTCTGTACTCAGTCGCTAGGACCTTTTTGTATCCATTTCTGCAGTTCTAGAGTGAGCTCAGTGTGGAAAGGAGCACAGAGGGTGCTTGATAAAGAGCTAAGTTGAACGATCATATTACTTTTTGCTCTTGGGCACTGATATTAATAACCAGGGTTTTTGAATGCCTCGCCTGTGCCGGGTATTGATTGAACAGCAAGCCTGTTTAACCTCCAGGCCCCTGTAGGTGGCGGATATCAGCCTCTCCGTTTTACGGGGGTGGGGGTGGGGGTGGTGGAAACTGAGACTTGGGGATGTCCAAGGTCAAACTGAGAGTGGTCCAAGGTCAAAGAGTTTCGGGTGGCAAGGAAGGGATTTTTAACTCAGGCTTCCTTGACTCCAAAGTCCGGTCTCTCTCTTGCTCCCATTTAGTCTCTTGCTGCCTCAGTTTCCCCTTTTGCAAACCAGATGATCCCCAGCACTGAGCGCAAAGACTGGAGCACGGCAGGTGCTCAGAGGTGCTGTGGAGTGAACGAATGAAGCTGACACATTCTGGTGACCATAGGGTCCTGCCTCGGGAGTCCGTGGAGGTGGGGATGGGAGACTGGAGGACCAGAAAACTGTAGCTCTACAAGGGAGACGTTGAGATGACCTTGCCCAAGGACTTTTCTGCTTCAGGAGCCCACCTCCCTCCTGCAAGCTCTGGGGAGGCCAGAGAGGCTTTTACCCCTGGCTAGAAAGTGCCTGGAGCTCGAGGGAGGAGGTGGCCAGTCTGGGGGTGCCCCAGGTCCTCATTGAAATGTGTAGGTAGAAGGGAAGGCACTGCACATTTGTCTAGGTGAATTAAAAGCACAATCCCCATCTCCCAGAGGGAGAAGTTGGTTCATATTTATACATTTAGTCTTACAGGTGTAAAATAGGTTTCCTTTATGCTTGTATAATAATTTTTCATTTGAATTTCAAGGCTTTATTCCCTTCTTTGGATTCAAGTCCTCCACCTGAACCCGATTCTCTCCATAACCATTAATTCCTTCATCATAAAAATGAATTCCATCTAATTCTCTATAGTGGCCGTTAGAGCAGATCAAAAAGTGCCTTTGCAAAGGGGCTCCCCCCCCCCGCCCCTGCGTCTACCATTGTAGTTTTTAGCTCCCCTCTTCTCCCCACCCCCTACCAAAGCTGAGTTTCAGAAACCAGGGCTGGAAGCAGAAAAACTTATTTCTCTCGCTCAGGAGGGTGTGTGTGTGTGTGTGTGTGTGTGTGTGTGTGTGCGTGCACATACATGCGTGTGTGCACAGGCATGGGGGTGCTGTAGAAAATGCTCCTGGGTTTCGGGAAGACGGCGACCATAGCAATGGCCATAATATTGGCAAGTCTGTACTTATGATGAGCCAGACGCTCGCTAGGCGCTTTGTATACGGTATATTATTGAATTCTCGTACACATCCTGAGACGGATACCAGTAACTTCATAATATAGATGAGGAGACAAAAGTCCATGGATGTGAAATAAATTGCCCAGGGCCACACAGGAAGGAGCTGGCAGGGCTTAAATTAAAAAAAAAAAAAAAAAAAACTTATTAAATATTTCCCATTATATTATAATAGAATGGGTTCTTCCAGAGTCCTAATCCCTGGAGCCTGTAAATGCTACCTTACGATGTAAAGGGGACCCAGTTAAGGACTCTGAGATGGAGAGATTATCTTGGATTATTCTGGGTGGCCCGAAATGCCACGACACGTGTCCTTATAAGAGAGAAGAAAAGAGAGATGGGACACAGAGGAGGAGAAGGTGCTGCGGCCAAGGAGGCAGAGATGGGGGGGATGTGGCCGTGAACCACGGAACGCTGGCATCCACCAGAGGCTGGAAGAAGGAACGGATCGTCCACAGAGCCTCCTGCCAGGGCGCGCCCTGTGACACCTTGATTCTGGCCAAGGGTTATAGTGATTTGGGACTCCAGAACCGGGAGAGATTACGTGTCTGCTGTTTTATTTTTTTTTATTTTTTATTTTTTTTGGGACAGAGAGAGACAGAGCATGAACGGGGGAGGGGCAGAGAGAGAGGGAGACACAGAACCGGAAGCAGGCTCCAGGCTCTGAGCCATCAGCCCAGAGCCCGACACGGGGCTCGAACTCATGGACCGCGAGATCGTGACCTGGCTGAAGTCGGACGCTCAACCGACTGAGCCACCCAGGCGCCCCGTGTCTGCTGTTTTAAGTCACCAAGAGGTTGTTTGTTACCGCCGCCCCGGGAAGTGAACACACGTGCTTTTAGGAGTTGATTCCATCTTTACCTTAAAACCTATTGCCTTAACAGTTTATGTATTGACATGCCGTGAGCACCGTTCTGAAACGTCACACGATGTTTCTGAGATTTATCCGTGTCGATATCAGTAGTGTTGGGTTCAAGGCGGGGGAAACAAAAAAAGAATTAATTTGCGGGGAAGCTACAGCTGGGTCTCGCCTGGCCTCCTTTAGCCTCGTAGAATGTTCTGCCCGGTAGAGAGGCTGGGGTGCCTCTGGCTGCCGTGTCCTAAACGGGCAGGGCTGCTAGCCTTCTCTGCATCCCCAGGTATGGGGACTCCGCGTACACAGCATGCCATGTGTCGGGGCTCATTGGAGCAGGAGGGAGGCGTGGGGCCCGGGGTTCCGGTGAACTCAGGATTCCGTGTTGTTGAACGAATGGAAGAGTGGGAAAGGGGTTGGTGATCTCCTGTAAGTGTATCTGGCTTTGCATGATTGCTGCAAGTGGATACAAGTTGGCACAAAGGGTAAGCTTTGCCGAACGCTTTTACGGTTCACAAGGTTGTCCACGTTAAAAATTTGATTCTCGACTCCATATTGTGTGGCACAGGGGCGGGTCGTGAGCATCCCCAGGTGAAGGAAAATGGGACCGGGGTCTTCCTGGTGTCAGAGCCAGCCGGGGGGGGCACAGCTGGGGTTAAAACCCAGGTGGGTCCAGTGAGTGGGGCTCCGAGATAGGGCGCAACCTTTGAAACCTGGTGAGATCCCTTTTGATCTTGGTCTCCATCCTCATGAGCTGGATTTTCTGGGGGCAAGTGACTTAACCTCTCTGAACTTCCATTTCCTCATGTAGCAAACGGGCACAGTGACGCCCAGCTGCTGGAGGATCGCCGGAGAGGTCGCGTGTGTGCACAGCGGCTGGCACTTCGCAGGGCTCAGGAAGGGGCCGGTTTTGTGGCTCATCCTCAGTTGCGTATTTTTCCTCTTGCAATTCTGGGCTATAACTTACATTCTCCCAAAAGTTTTCAGGGAAATTCAGGGAAGCAAGCAGCCGAACCAGTTGGCTGGCACCAACTGTTATCACCACCTGGGGGCTTGATTTATCCCTTTTCGGGGGTCATTGGGGCGTGATGACCTGTGACCTGGGCTGCCAGCGGGGGTAGGAGCCCAGCCGATTTGGGGTCGTCTAGGACTTCTGGAAAGACCTGATAGACCACTTTCCGATTGGGTTTTTCATTAGGTAGGGGGCAGTAAATCAAAGGGACTGCCCCAGGCTACAAACTTAAAAGGGCCCCAGGCTGATGGAACCGGGCAAGGAAGATACTGATGGGGGGAGAGCAATGGTACCTCTGGCTGGTTAACAAGTGGCTCTTGGGCGGAGGGGGGGAACGAAGTAATACACAAGGAAAGAAACCCACCTAGAATAAAACTGAGAAGCGAATGACAAACCGGAGAAAGTACTTTCGATATCTCTGCTGCAAAGGGTAAATGTCTTTGCTATATAAAGAGCTCTCGGAAGTCAATAAGGATGATGCACCATCTTTAGGCGAAAAGACACGGACAGGCAATTTATTAAAGACCTATGTCGTTAATACATGAGGACTGGGAGCATATGAAAAACTGTCCATCTCACCAGATTCCCAAGCAAAGCATATTAAGACGGGATGCTACGCTTGCTCATGAAAGGGGCAGTTGTGAGGGGGAAAAGTGATACTATCCAAGGTTGCTGAGGGTTCTGGGAGCTGGCACTCAACTACACTGTTTGTGGTAGAGGAAACTGGCACCAGCTCTCCGAAGGGCGACTTGGAAAGCATGCTTTAAAAGTTCCAGAAATGTTTAGAACTATCCTTGGGCTACCGCTTGGAGCTTCTGGGAACCTGTCACGCACATGCACAAAGACATAAGTATGTTCATCACACTGTTTTCTTTTTATAATAGGGAAAACTGGGGAGGCAATTTCAAACAACATAATACTGGCAAATAGTTTATGAAACATCCATATAATGGAATACTCTGGAACGATCACAAGGACACATAGTAAGAGGTAACACTGGTATAATGTTTCTTGGACACCATTAGCTCATTTAATCCTTACAACAACTGTTTGGAGGCCTGTACTCACATCACCCCTATGGTACTGGCTGAGAAAGTGAGCCACCGAGAGGTCAAGTGGTGTGAACCTTGGTCCCTGAGCGAAGAGATGGGGCACCTGGGTGGTTCAGTCATTTGAGCATCTGACTCTTGATTTGAGCTCAGGTCATGATCCGGGGGTTGATTGGGCTATGCACTGAGCACGTTGCCTGCTTGGGATTCTCTCTCCCTCCTTCTGTTCCTCCCCTGTGTGCTCCTGACCTCTATAAATAAGTAAATAAGTAAGTAAGAAAGTAAGTAAGTAAATAAATAGAGTGAATAGATGATTCTAGGAAGAGGTAGCTGGATCTCACATGGCCCTGTTTTTGTCTCTGCAGAATGTCGTGCTGGGTAGAAATTGGGGTGAACTGTACCACCTCTCAGAATTTTTAATGCCAAGTGTTCAGGAAAATGGAGTGGAAAAAAAACCCGCTTCCAAAACAGCATGATCCTACTTTAAGCAAAAAATGATGCCTATGTGTAGAAAAAGAACCCAGAAGAATGTATACCCAAAAGATGAGCGTTACTACAGGGCGAGATCACGGGCGATACTGATTTTCTTCATTTTGCTTCCAGGCATTTTCTAAATTTTTCATAATGGGGGTTGTACCTTTAAAAAATGAAGGCATACGGGGGCGCCTGGGTGGCTCAGTCGATTGGGCGTCCGACTTTGGCTCAGGTCATGATCTCACAGCTTGTGAGTTGGAGCCCCGCGTCGGGCTCTGTGCTGACAGCTCAGAGCCTGGAGCCTGTTTCGGATTCTGTGTCTCCCTCTCTCTCTCTCTGCCCCTCCCCTGCTCATGCTCTGTCTCTCTCTCTGTCTCTCAATAATAAATAAATGCTAAACATTTTTTTTAAAAATGAAGGCATCCACATGGAAGTTATTATGACGAAAAGAAATGGACTCTGGGGCCAGGTTCAGGCCTCGGCATCTACTCACCCCCAACCCGCTATCAAGGCAAAGAAATGCGACTAATGGGTCACTCTTTTTTTTTTCTTTTTTGATATGTTCATTTATTTAGTTAGTTTTTTTTAGTAAACTTGGTTTTAAATGTTTATTTTATTTTTGAGAGAGAAAGAGAGAGCAGGGGAGGGGCAGAGAGAGAGAGGGAGACAGATGATCCGAAGCGGGCTCCGCCCTGTCAGCACAGGGCCCGACGCGGGGCTTATACCCATGAACTACGAGATCACGACCTGAGCCGAAGGCAGACGCTGAACCCACTGAGCCACCCAGGTGCCCCGCTATTTCTTTTAATGTTTATTTTTTTTTTAATTTTTTTTCAACGTTTTTTATTTATTTTTGGGACAGAGAGAGACAGAGCATGAACGGGGGAGGGGCAGAGAGAGAGGGAGACACAGAATCGGAAACAGGCTCCAGGCTCCGAGCCATCAGCCCAGAGCCTGACGTGGGGCTCGAACTCACGGACTGCGAGATCGTGACCTGGCTGAAGTCGGACGCTTAACCGACTGCGCCACCCAGGCGCCCCTTTTAATGTTTATTTTTGAGAGACAGAGAGAGACAGAGAGAGACAGCAGATGCAGGGGAGGGGCAGAGAGAGAGGGGAACAGAGAATTCCCAGCAGGCTCTGTGCTGACAACAGCTCCCCCAACGCGGGGCTCGAACTTGCCAACGCCAAGATCATGACCTGAGCCGAAGTCGGACGCGTAAGCTGCTGAGCCACCGAGGCGTCCCGCTATTGACGTTCCCCTGGACCCTGGGTCACCTCTCCCTTCCTTTCTACTTGGGCAGTGGGCCGGCACTGGTGAGAACTGCCTCCCCTCAGCAACAGAAGCACACGTTTGTCCGGCGTCGTGATGTCCCAGCCCCGGGGCCGGGCACCGACGGGCCACAGCAAACAAGGCCCTGCCCCCGGGGCTGGTGCGGCAGAGCTGGGGGGTGCCAGTGCCTCTGCCTGACTTCGAGTCTTGGCCTGACCGCCACGTTATTCTGCCCCCGGATGAATAGAGTTGCTTTTTCACCCTTCCGTCTGCGCCATTCAAATAGCTCCGATGGCCCAGGGCGCTGACTCTCAGGGTGGTCCCTGGACCAGCAGCCTGGGCATCCCCGGGAGGCTGGTTGGAAATGCGACTTCTGAGACCCCACCCCAGACCTGCTGCGTCTGAGTGGGTGGGGGGCAGCCATCCGTGCTTTTACCCAGCCTTCCAGACGATTCCGATCCGTGCGAAAGTGTGAGCCACTAAATCAGAGGGATCATCGTGCAGGGGTAGAGCGTTTGAGGGTGTGAGAGCCGTTTCTCATTTTCTCAGATGCCCCCAAAGTGACTGGCTCTGCTAAACTCGGTTTTGAAATCCTGGAGACAGGCTCTGGAAAATGAGCTCGTCTCCTCCGTTCCCCTTTCCCGTCCCCTCCCTCCAAATGCTGCTGACAGCTGATTAATGGGGAATAACTCTCCAAAGATTTCTTTACATATATTAGGTTAGGGAAGGCTTTGAAAACGTTTTGTGGCAATTGTGTCTGCAAAGACTCCCTCCATTGGCTCTCCTAGCGGATGGAGAGATGGCATTTGTTTCCTTTTAATTTAGACAATGACCTCTATTCTCGTACCTCTCTGGGCAGTGCTGGGCCGGGAGCCAGGGGGCCTGGGTACCCAGTTGGGCTCAGCACAGATTCGCGGTATGACCTTGGGTGAGTCGCTCTTCCCCTCTGGGTCTCAGTGAGCTCCTCTGTTTAATTATGGGGTCAGATGGTTCCTGCACTCGCATCCATGTTTTGAAACCTGGACATTTTCTTCTGTCCTGAATTTCCAGAGCCGGGCATGGTGGAGAAGGTTCGTGGAAGTATGTCTCACGCATTGATTAATTTCTGGGAAGAGACCCATGGAGTTGTAGAGTGGGTGGGCAGGTACGTGCACATGTATACGTGTCTGTGCCCGAAACACTGACGTGGCCTCAAGTCCGTAGGAAAGAAGATGCATATCATGCAGATCGAAAGAGCAGATTTCGATTTCCTTCATTCCCCGAAAGACACCGTTAACAGACAAGTGTTGACTATTACTGGGTCGCCACGGATTGTAAAGTGCGGGCCATTCGAACGTGCCCGTTGTGAAGTCAAACATGTTTTCAGTTCCTCATGGACACCAATGGTTTTGCATGGAAGCTGAGCTTCCTTGGAAGGAGATGGGGGTCCTTCCAAAACCCTGTAGAAGCAAATGCTTTATTCTTCCTTCAGGTGAAAAGTAAAGCCTAGAGGGTGATGATGGGAGAGGGTGGTGGGGGATCCTCCTGAACCAAGCCTCCCGCTTTGTGTGCCACACCTGAGGTGGGAGTGCAGGGGTGTGTGTGGGGGGGGCACCCAGCTGTAAGCTGGAGCCAGGGATCAGGATTTCTAGCCACCCTACTGGCTCAGCCTACCCAGGGCGAGCAGTTCGTTTGGAATCCATTATGCCTGGTCCTGTATAGATACCGCTTGTGATTCCCAAGCCACAGAGCCAATAATCTTCATCTTCAACCCAGGAGACACTCTTGGGGTTAGATCCCCTGGATTTGCCAGCTGGGTGTTTACTTCTCAGTGCCTTTATCTCCTCATCTGTAAAATGGGGATATGAACAACGCCTATGTCTTAGGTACTGCTGAAAGATTAAATGAGGTAATGCACGAAACGCACTTAGCGCGGCGGCTGACCATTTGTAGTCGCACAATTAAGTAAGCGGACGTAGTTAGAGCTTCACAAGTGTTTACCGAACCACATGTGCTGCCAGTGCTCGCAGAGGGACAGCATGGACACGAAAATGAGAAACCCATTCAAAAGAGCCTGGACCCTGGGGCCAGGGATCCGGGTTCGAATCCTGGCTCTCCGTTCTCCAGCCTTGTGACTTTGGGCAGCCGTTTCCTCATCGGTAGAGTTGACACGGCTTTGGGGGGAGGGGGGGTGGGTTGTCCAAACAGGCGAGTCATCAGACCAGAGGGGCCTGAACACAGGGTTAACATCAGAGGCAGGCTCAGAACCCTGAGGACTTGCTTATTCGAACCTCATGGGAACACCTGCCTCTTTTCACCGGTGAGTGAGTCCAATGAATTGCCCAAGGACGCACAACCAGGTTAAATGGCAGGAGCGAGAGCGGACAGAAGATTCAGGGAGCCCACGGTCTGCGCTCCGATCTAAGAGGATGTCCCAAGTCCCTCTGAGAAAGAAGTCCATCACGGGAGGAAGCGGGACGGAGAACATTCCTGGAGAGAGGTTTCGTGTCCCCCAACACCCCATCGCCTCTCTCGGCCTGGGATTCTCTATCGCTCCGAGCCGAGGCTGCATCTTTGGGAGGTGGCCAGAGGCAGCGTGGAGCCCAGAGGCTTCTTCGCGTGTGATCTGAATTTCCCTCACTGCAGCTTCAGTGACGGCCAGAGAGCAAAGACGAGTTTAGACCATTTGCGAGCTGGAAGCCATTTCAAAGGGAACGCTGGTCCTTGATAGTCCCTGCAAATCTTTGAAGGAAAAAAAAAAAAGTTTGGGGATTATAAAAGCAACACGCGCTCTTGGCCGAGTGTAGAGAACTAAGTCAAGACTGCCATCACAAAACCATCCGCCGCGTTTTCAAGTATTTGCTTCCAATATGTTCCCTGTACCTACATTTGCGGTAATATTATGGGTTCAAAGGCTCAAACGTATGTGAGAATATATCTTCGTGTCCTTAGGTGGTTTTTTGGGTTTTTTTTTTGTTGTTGTTGTTTTAATGTTTATTTACCCGAGAGAGACAGAGGATGCGAGCAGGGGAGGGGCAGAGAGAGAGGGAGACCCAGAATCCCAAGCAGGCTCCAGGCTCCGAGCTGTCAGCGCAGAGCCCCAGGTGGGGCCTGAACTCACAAGCTGTGAGATCATGATCTGAGCCGAAGTCGGACGCCTAACCGAGCCACCCAGGCGCCCCCAGAGTGTAGTTTTGTTAAGACTCTCAGCTGAGACTTGGTGGGTTGCTGTCCCCTTCCTCAGGCCAAATAATGCTGGGATGAGCCCCAGCGCACCTGTAAGAGAAAAGCCCCAGGGAGGAGTGAAGTCGAGCAGATCTCCCGGCACCATCTTCCCACAGCTTGGTGTGGGCCCGAAACTCACTTGGGCTCCAAATGCCTGAGGCCAGACCCTTCAAAGAAAGGACTCTCCCCCTTCTATTAATTGGGCAATTTGCAAACCCAGGCTTGAGTTAAAATATTATTTTTCCCCAGTCATTCTCAAATTGCTTATTCGCCGGGTTAAAGCAGCCAGTCAAAGCGAGGGAAAAGAAAACAAAAAGCCCAAACTTCGAACCAGCTGTGCCGTGTTGTGTAGACAAAATAACCCTCTGACAGACCGATCGGATCACCTTTTTGACCTGTTGATTCTCCACAACGTCGGCGAGACTCGGCTGTTCCAGGGGTCTGGGCTTTGTTTGTTTTCTTCTTGTTTTGTTTTGGGTTTTGTTTTGTTTTCTTTGGTTGCTTTATTGTGCAAACAATATTCCAGTATTAGAGATGAGAAGAAAAGGGAAAGAAGATGTTCACACACTCCAGCCCGGAGGAGTCAGACTCATTCTGCCCTTTCTTCCCTCCCCTTCCCCCCTTCCCTCCTTCCTTCCTTCCTTCCTTCCTTCTTTCCTTCTTTCCTTCCTTCTTCCTTCCTTCCTTCTTCCTTCCTTCCTTCCTTCCTTCCTTCCTTCCTTCCTTCTTTCCTTCCTTCTTTCCTTCCTTCCTTCCTTCCTTCCTTCCTTCCTTCCTTCCTTCCTTCCCCTCTCCCTCCCTCCTTTCCTTACATTCTTTCATTTATCTTTCTACATTTTTTTAAAATTGTGGAAAAAGTCACATACGCAAAATATACCACGTTTTCACCATCCTACCGTGTACAACACAGGGACATCGAGTGCGTTCACAACGTTGTGCACTCCACTATCCACTTCCAACACGTTCTTGCCCTCCAGAAGGAGAGCAGCACCCATCAGCAGCCACTCCCTACTCCTCCCCCCTTGACCCCGCCCTAAGCAAGCACTGATTTCCTTTCTGTCTCTGTAGACCTGCCTGTTCTGAGTGTTTCCTATAAATGGGATCCTAGGCTGTGTGTCCTTCGGTGTCCGGCTTCTTTCACTCACAGCATGATGTTTTCCTGGTGCCTCCTGGGACTCGGGACCCGGCTCCTTTTTATGGCCGAATAACAGTCCACTCCACGGACACACCCCTTTTCGCTGTTTTGAGTTTGCTGCTCCATCAGGCAGGTGCGGCGGAAGGCGGCGGGCGCTGGGGTGAGGAGGCTGGCTGACAGTGAGCGGTCAGCCCCACGCGTGCCGACCGTCTGGGTAACTTAACCTGCGCAGAGGCCACGGAAGGAACCAAAGTGGCTTTAGGGTAAGGATGATAAGCGGGTCATCCACACTGGCGGGGAACGTCAGGTTTCTCGTCTTTAAAAAGGAGATCGTGTCATTTTTGAAAGAGTTGCCAGGAGGATTAAGTGGTTAATGCACTGAGAGTTCCTACCCTTCCCTATGGAAGCGCATCAGCAGGATTCATTCGGTCTCTGACATTTCATTTAATTCCCACGAATGTCCCCACCGTCGTTTACGCACAGAGCCACCTGTGGCCGAGCCCTTTTCCCTCCTGCTTGCCTTCTCTGGCTGTTGAGAGGATGGTCTAACTTACAAGTGAAACCGCAAGCCATAAACCTCTTTATGAAAATCACTTAAAAAGAAACCGACAGGGATTAGCTTTGCTTTGGTTTATATGCCCACTTCTCCCTAGAACAGTAAAACACGATTAAAAGGAGACAAAGATTCTATGGGCCTATTTCAGGGCGGGTGAAAGAAGATACAGAGTAGTTGAGGATGGGAGTAGGGGTGAAAGTTGAATCAGGCTAAGAGAAGCTGTGGCAGTTGAAAATAAAACATTGCTCTGAGCTTCCTAGGGGCCAAGGCAAAAAGGGAAAGCAAGTAGGTTTGATCAGTCTGATGCAGGGTCTCTTAATCTAGGTGCCATTGACATGTTGGGCTGGGTAATTCTCTGTTGCGGGGGGCCGTCCTGTGCACTGTAGGAAACTTAGCCTGGCCCCGGGGTACCTGCCCTCTGCCCAGCTGTGATAATCAAAGATGTCTCCAGACATCACCAAATGTCCCCTGGGGTGAAAATTGTCCCGTGGTTGAGCCCTGACGATCTAATGAAAGGACACAAACCCTTTTTTTTTTTAATTTTTAAAAAATGTTTATTTCTTTTTGAGAGAAAGAGAGACAGAGTGCCAGTCGGGGAGGGGCAGAGAGGGAGACACAGAATGCAAAGTAGGCTCCGGGCTCTGAGCCGTCAGCACAGAGCCTGCTGCGGGGCTCAAACTCACAAACTCAAATGCTTAACCGAACGAGCCACCCAGGTGCCCCCCCCTTTTTTTAAGGACACAAATCTTGATCCAGGGTCTTCAGAGAAAGGACTGGACAGTGTCACCACCAGGGCCTTCAGGATTAGATCTCAAAGCCCAAAGATGAATTTCATGAGCCGGATGGGCCCAGCTCATGAAGACATGAGCCCCAGCCCCAGCGACTTCATCGTTGGTGTTAATCTTCTCTGGGTGACACTCTCTGTTCCCCCCTACTCATGACCAGTTCCTTTGGTTACACACGTTTGCCAGATGCTGGGCTAAGCCCCTCAGGTGCACCTCACAGGCTTTATCTCATGCAACCCTCAGATCAGGCCTCTGCATATCATTATCACCCGCATTTTGCAGGTGGCGAGGCTGAACTTTCCAAGGTCAAGCAGCGTGCCAATGATACCACTGAGTGGCAGAGGGGGCGATGGACCAGGGCACCCTGTGCCTTTAACTGCTGGCGCAGCGAACCTCAAATGGATGACTTTGCCCCCCTAGAGTGCGAGGCACAACCTGGAGACACATGTGGTTGTCACCAGCACTGGGGTGGGGGTGGGGAGCTACTTGCATCTAGTGGGCAGAGGCCAAGTTTGCCGTTAATCGCCCGGAAGTGCACGGGAGGGCCCCCCCCCCCCCCACAGCTGTCAGTGCTGAGCCTGGGAAGCCGGGCCCGGGGTCGGGGGGCTCCGTAGGAGCAGCAGAGGGATGGGGTCCTGGTGGAAGAGGAACGACGGTGAGTGCCATCACAGGGCCAGGGGTGGCGCCTCCACTCCCACTCCCTGGGCTTGGTAGACCCTCTCCTCCTGGAATAAAGACCCAGACCTGGCTTTCCCCCCCCCGCCCCCCCCCATCTCAGCTGCCTTTAAGGTTCCGGACACGTTGCTGTCTTTTTAGTTGAGGAGGACAAGTCGGAAGGCGACCGTGGGACCCGAGGCCTGCGCAACTGTCCGAGGGGGTGGTGTGGAGTCACCAGAAGGGAGCTGGAGCCCGGCAGGACGGCGGCCGGGGCCCAGGCCCCGCCACTACCTGCCTGATGACCCCAGCCCTCCCGGGTGCCTGCACTCCCCGCGCCTTCTCTGGCCCCTCACCGCGCCACGAGGATAACAGTACGCCGGCCGCGGGGTTGCTGGGGGGATTCGGTGAGGTGGCCTGTGTGACAGCCAGCGTGGCCACCGGTGAGCATCCACTGTGCATTTGCTCTTGTGTGGCTGTCGTTGCGATGAGCGGAATCATCTCCCTGGAGATGACCCGATCCCACCCCTGGGCTGACAGATGGGCAAAGTGAGGCCCAGAGAGGCAGCCGTCCCAGCGGTGTCCCCAGCGGGCCCCGGGGGGCAGCCCAGTGCTGGCTCTGGGGCCCATCCCGGACAGAGCAGGAATCCCCCCCACCCCCGGGGGGGCCAGAGCCAAAATGTCCTCCCCAGCCTTTCCCTCCCTGAACCAATTTGTAATTAATGGCTTGTGGCCAGTTTCTCTCCGCCTCCAGGCAGACCTGTAAAACCTGTATGGGAAGCCGCTGTGGGCCCCGGGGCAGCTGGCTGGGCGGCCAGCCTCTCTGTTCCGGCCTCTTTGTGTCTTTGCTCCTGCGGGAGGGGGTTGGATGGGCCACCACCCCCCCAACCCCATCCAGGCCCCTCCCCGCCTCTGGCCTCTGCCTCCGGTGCCCTTTCCTGCCGGCCAGTAATCCACACTTGTCTGGGCTGTAATTTGTGGCTGTGAGTCCATCGTGGGGTGTGGTGCCCTTTCAGGGGTGCGGGGAGCTGCCGAGGGGTTCCCGGTGGCTCTCTGAAGAATTTGGGAGGTGCTCAGTGGGAGTGCCGGGGGGGGGGGTGGGCAGCGGCCAGTGGAATGAGGCCAGGCCCAGCCGGGGCGCCTCCCCCCTCCCCGAGGCCCCGTGGGCGATGCCACCAAAGCCGGAGTTCCGGGACTTGAGGAGTCTTTGCCACGGCTGCTGACTTTGGCAAAAAAGAAATCCTCCTACTTAATATACTCTCCTTCCAGATAGACGGGGGGGGGGGGGGTTGAAGCCGGCTGTGGAGAGGAAAGACAATCTCGTTACTAATGCACCATAAAGTACAATAAATATTCTGCTGACAGGCTCCGAACCCAGGAAACAATTCCGAAACCCTAAAAAATAATCATAATGAAGAAAAGGAACCCAAACCTTCCCGAAGCCTCGTTCTCCTTTGGTAAAATTTTATTAAGATGAGAAGTGAAGTCATGCTTCCTCCCTGCGCCCCCCCCCCCCAGTACCTCTCTTTTGGGTTAGAATCTGCCCCCCCCACCCCGTGCCGCCAACTCATCTCCGATGTGACAACTTTGTGGTCAGAGCACCCGGCCGGTGGGGTGGGACTGGGCGCCCCTGGCCGGAGCCCTCCTGATGGACTGGGGCCTCCTCTCGGAGCCCACCAAAGAAATACCTTCCAGCCCCTTCTTTCTCTGCACCCCACAAGTACACCTGTCTTCAAAACCATCTCCATTTTTTCATTAAATCCGAGAGAGTCCTAGGGAGGGAATGACCTGGCCTACTTCAATTAATTTTTTTTTCCCCGTTCAAATCATAAGGTTCAATTTCCTTTGGAGGAGGTAGGATCTTGCAGGGGGAGGGGGCTGGAAACGAAGGGCTGCATTTGAATGTTTGGTCTTGATAGGAGATAGGGGCCAGCATGGAGAATCATCTTTATCACCCCAATACGGAAGGTAAAGCGTGTGGCCTGGGCTGGCATACCAAACGGCCTGCGAGCCCTTATCGTAATCCCAGGAGTTGCCTCCCCCCCCACTCTGTCACCTCTGCTATTCCAGGCAAGTGTCAGACGTCTTCCCTGCTGTAGGGAGCCAGATAGCACCGAGCCCGGCCGGCGCAGCGGGCATAATAAGAAACGGAAATTGCTCCCAAGGAAAGTTTCTGAGGAATTAACTTCTGATGGGTGGGGGAGGCAGGGGAGGGGCGGGGGGGGGGCAGGAGGAGGAAAATGAGGAGCCCGGAAAGACCAGGAGATCGCGGGTAGCATCTGAGGAAGGACGGGGCTGCCTCGGATTTATCCAGAAGGGATGGGAAAGACAGGTGGGCCATCAGCATCCGAGGGGCAGCGGGCCACCGAATGGCCGACAGCAGGGGCTTCAGGACCCTAGAGACCCCCAGCTGCCTGAGAGAGGGGATGCCAGACGGGCTGGGCTGCGTGTCTGTCCCAGAAATCATGCGGCTTTGGGCCGGACGCAGCTTTTGGCTCGATGCCTCTGCTGATTCTCCCGCGAGCAGCCTGCACCCCATCCGGGCCTCTCTCAGGCTGCCTCTAAAGTGTGAGCCTCCCGGCCCCGTGCGGAGGGCTCCTTGGCCCACGAGACGCTGCCTTCCAGCCCCTGTTTATAAATATCGGTGCCTGGGCCCCATTCCAAGCCCTGGGTACCCAGCAGAGAGGAGGAGGGCCAGACCAGCCTGCAAAGTCAAGGCAAGCGGAATAAGCACCTTCCTGCACGCAGACGCGTGAAAAGACCAGCTAAGCAAGCGAGGAGCGCCGTAAAGGCCATGAAACCAGGTGGTGCCTACTCCGTAGAGTGGCCACCGTTTAGCCCCATGCCTCAGGTTCTCTCCCTGTAAAATGGGATGGAAGCACCACATTTCCCAGGAGGTGAGTTAGATATAAAGCGATAGCACTCAGCGCAGAGCCTGGTACATAGTAAGTGCTCAATAAAGCTTTGTTCAGGCTCTATCAACCGGCCCGGGGTGGGGGGGGCGGGGGCACAGAAAGCTGGCAGATGTCCCTTTGGAAGTTCTCAGGACACAGAGAAGGAGACTGGGGTATTTCCTCCAAGCTTCTTTCTTTCTTTTTGCATTTTATTTTATTGTTTAAGGGTTTATTTATTTATTTTGAGAAAGAGTGAGAGCACAAGCAGGGGAGAGAGAGAGATGGAGAGAGAGACGGGGAGAGAGAGAATCCCAAGCAGGCTCTGTCCAACGCAGGGCTCGAACTCCCGAACTGTGAGATCATGACCTGAGCTGAAATCAAGAGTAGGACGCTTAACTGACTGAGCCACCGAGGTGCCCCTGTTCTTTTTATTTTAGAGAGAGAGCATGCACGAGTGGGGGAAAGATGCAGAAGGAGAGAGAGAGAGGGTGAATCTTAAGCAGGCTCCACAATTAGTGCGGAGCCCGACGTGGGGCTCGATCCCACGACCCTGGGATCAAGGTCGGGGCCCAAATCACGAGTCAGACGCTCGACCGGGCTCTCCAGGTGCCCCCCTCCAAGCTTCTATTGAGCACAAAGGGGGAATATGAGTGGAGTCTGAGCTCCTGGATGGGAAGCCTGGCTCACCTGCTTCCTGGCCGTGGGACCTGGGGCAAGGGCTTGCCCTCTGGCCTCAGTTTCCCCATCTGCAGATTGGGGCTGGAGCTCCAGTGAGCGTTAAGGAAGTCACTCCACCACAGTAGGCAAAGTGAGGGCTACTCTTATCACAGGGTCTCATACCCACCGACTGGGGCCCCAGTGCTTGGCTAAGACAAGAGGACAGGGAAGCAGCTCGGGCTGGGAGCTGGATCCCTGGCTTTCTCCCTGGGTGGATACCCACGCAGGGCGCACGGGTCCCTTGCCATAGAACTGCGGGGCCACAGCGGGGTGGAGGGGCAGGCACGGTGGGTGCTTTACCTGTCTATTGGTTTGCAGGGACCCTCAGGGCACTAAGGAGGCAAGCTATTCAGAGAGGGTGTGTGAACTTCCTAAGACCACACAGCAAGCTGGAAGGACTCAGGTCCCAGCCCGTGGCACCTGCTAGCCCTAGCCCGGTCCCCGCAGGGGCTTGGGGAGGAGGGGGGGGGCGGGGGGCGGGGGGAGGGAAAGGGCGGCTCTTCCGTTATGGCTTGGGGGTGGGGGAAGCCTGAGTGACCATCCTGGAGTAATTGGGTGCGAATACTATTATGCCCATTTCATACTTGCCACGTCCCCAGGGCTCTCTCCCAGGATCTCAAAGCCCTTTACATGACAATGCTGCCATTAACTCCTAAATCCTCCCCGGCCTGCTGGGAAGAGAGGTGGGTGGTATGTTGGAGACGCTGAGGAATTAACCTCAATTATTTTCCTCTGATTCAGACTTCACAGGGTTGTCAGGTTGGCTCTGGGGTTTGTCAGGCCCCGGTTAGTGCTTTTAGGGCTTGCCGGGTGGAGGCCGAGAGGCCGGGAGGGGGCTGGTGGGGTCTGCTGAGCGGGGAGGGCCACGTTCTCTCCAGCTGGGCTGGTCGTCCACGGTTTCACTTCCCAATTTTCGGAACAGCGCTTCGGGGTCGGGAGCCGTATTCCCAGGTTAGAGCGGGAGAGACTCAGAGAGGCGCCGTGACTCAGGGAAGGTCACACAGCGAGGAGGGAGCAAGGCTGCTGCTCTGTCGCCAGTACAGAGGGGAGCAGAGAGGGGGTCCAGGGCCTGGGCCTACGGGATGGGGCAGCTGGGCTCCTACCAAGGTGCTGTGTGACTCAGGGCGGTGGCTCCCCGTCTCTGAGCAGGATCCTCTGAGCAGCATCTGAGCTGATGCTTTAGGGTGAAGAGTCAAGCGCTCGTGGTGCCTGGGTGGCTCAGTCGGTTGAGCGTCTGACTCTCGGTTTCGGGTCAGGTCATGATCTCACGGTTCGTGGGTTCGAGCCCCACGTCCGGCTCTGCACTGACCGCGTGGAACCTGCTTGGGATTCTCTCTCTCCCTCTCTTTCTGCCCCTCCCCTGTCTGCATTCTCTCTCTCTCTCTCAAAATAAATAAATAATCTTAAAAAAAAAAAAAAAGAAGAGTCAAGCTCTCAGGTTTAGTGATTGCTTCCAGATTTCGAAGGGGTTGCTTTGCCGGCCCCGGAGGGTGTGGGTGAGGGGAGGAGGGTGGTGAACTCGTGTGCGTATTCGCAGATTATTTTTTGTGTGCCCACCGAATGGTGGAGGGTGATAGGAGAGGCTCCGAGTCGGGCTGCCTGGGCTCAAACTACCCTCCCTCGGCCGTCGTGGGCAACATCGTCTCTCCCAGCCTCGGCGTCCTCATCTGTAAGAGGGGCCGAGAACAGCACTCATTCATTTGCTCCACCTGTTCTGAGCCCCGCACGGCTCCCCAGCCTGGGATGCAGCCGGGGACAAGGCCGACGGGGCCCTTGGCTGCAGAGCCCATGTGACCCGGTCGGGAAGGCAGACGACACACATCAGGTAAATCTAGGACCACCAGGCGATGAACGCGCGCGTGGGGGTGTGAGGTGTTTTGGGGGATTAGACCAGATAATCCACACGGGTCACTGCATGCGGGGCTCGGCACAGGACACCGTGGGCTTAGCGTCAAAGGGGACTCTGATGTGCTGGGCACTACCTCTGGGCTGGGGATGTGTGACATACACAGCCGGGCGTGCATGGTGCTCGGTCAGTGTGACCGGCAGAAGCAGCATTTCCTGGTGGCTGGTCCGCCTTCCTACGTCCTGCCCCGGAAGGAGGGGCACAAAGTGTTCATCAGCGCCCAGAGCCCGGGCCCCTGGAGGCACAGTGCTGGGGCCGTGACGATGCTTTCACAGTCTCTTCGGGCCAGGGCTGCAGGGAAAGGGCACCGGGCTCCCATTTCGCAGATGTGGAAACTGAGGCCCAGAGGAGGGATTCAGGAAGTGTCTGTTTCTGACGCCACTGGCTGCCGCGACACAGAGGCCAGAGGCGCAGGGGGGCTTGGAGGGAGCCTTTTGCCTCCCTCCTTCGACGCCCCCAGAGAGCCGGGGGCACTTTAGAGATGGCTGGGGCTTCAAGGGTTTGCGGGAAGCGATTGTTTCCCCAGCGTTCGTTCAAATGTGTGTTCGTTGCAGGGCCCAGGATTGGGGGTGGGTGTAGCTCGTCCTGGGGAGGGAAAGACACAGATTCTGGGTTCGTGGTCCCCCCAGGATGGTGGGGAGTGGGGTGTATCCCATTGAGGGCAGCCAGATTTAACAAATAAAAACTCAGGTTGCCCAGTGACGCTTGAATTTCAGATTAACAATCGTCTTTTTTTTTTTTTTTTTTTTTTTTTTTTAGCATGCATGTGTCCCGAACATTGTCCTGTATTTGGCGATCAGAGCCGTGGAAGCTCCTCTGGGCCTCGGTGTCCCCGTCTGTCCAAGAAATCCCTTCTCGTAACAGAGATTAGGACCGAGCCGTTCCCTGGAATCTCCTGCGTCTAAATACAGGGGGACGAGCCGGGGATGCCTTGGGGTGCACGTGACCCTTGTCTTCCATTTGTCCTCTCCGAGGTGTCCCTCTCCCGGTTCAGGCATCGCGCTGTGGGTGGGTGGGGTGGGGGGGCGAGCTGGGCTGGCATCCATCTGACTCCTGCTCTGCTATGTCTGAGCCGAGTTGCTTTTGGCCAACCCTCATTTTCTCTCTGTATAATGGGCACGATCCAATCCTCAGTTTTCTCTCTATATGATGGACACGATCCTAAAGCGTGACCCACAGGGGTACTGGGACGTTCAGGTGCTGTAGTGAAGGGGAGACATGCTGGTGTTTTAACCAGTGGTGCTGGCTCCGAACGAACCTACCAGGTGAAATGTAGGCTCAGTCGGCTGCAGCAGGGGCTGCCCGACTCCCTGTCCAGTGCTCGCTCACTCGGGATTTCCTCCAAAGAGGAATGCGGGCTGCTGTGGAATCTCAGCGCTGGAAGACTCTTTGGGGGACCACTACTCCAGGCTCCTCTTTCGCCTTGGAAAACGAGGCCCAGAGACGCCCCGTGGCTACCCCAAGGCCACACAGTGAGTTCCTTGCTGACAGGGGTCAAAGGCCAGGTGTCCTGAATCTCAGTCCTAGAGGCTTTCCCCTCCACAACGTAAGGGCTTGAAATTGAATTTGAACGTTCCTTTCTGGAGGCAAAAGTTCATTCGGTGTGAGGCATTGCAACACCGGGGGGAAATGGTGAGGGGTCCCGGGGTGGGGGAGAAACGGGTTGCATACAGCAAACACAGGCAGAGAAAGGGTGGGGCTGTGGGAGCCCCGCACCCCCTGTCCTTGGGGTTAAGTAGCTTCCCCACTTCCGAAAAGGGGACCCCGAGAATGGCATTGACCATCCGCTCGGGTGTCCTGTCCTCAAGTCCCTAGACCTGCCCCAAGGTTTGCTGTCTCTTCCCCAGAGTCGGCCTTGGTTGGGAGGAATCCCCCCTTCCCTGGGACTCAGGACCATTAAGGCCGTCAGTCTCGTCTTCCAGAGAAAGACATTTCGATACCGGGGATCCAGAACGCAGAGGTGAGAGGCCATTGGGTTTGCTTCCGCCCATGTGCCTCTACTGGTCTCTGTCTGCCTTTTGTCTCTCCGCCTTGCTCTCACTCCCTCTCTTCCCTCTTGCCGCCCACCCTTCTCCCCTTCCCACCACCCCCCCTTCCTGTCCCTTCCTTCCCTTCTTCCCTCTCACTGCTGAGTCTGTTTATCCCTGAACCACTTTTCCTGCAGGGAGACGCTGGGAAGCCTGGCTCCAAGCCCGTGCGATCCTAATCTTCCCGGTGGACCGTCTGCAATGTAATTTATGGGCAAGGCTCCCTCGGCCTCTCCATCCTGCAGCCTGGGCAGGACACGCAGCCGTGGGAGTGGAAGGAGCTGGTGGGAGGGAGGAGAGGGACAGGAGTGGGGTCAGGGCTGGCTTCCCAGGGTCCCCTCACATTCTGCTCTGTCTGCCCCCCAGTGGGGGGTGGCAGGGGGGAGGGACAGGCCCACACCCAGCTGGGGAAGCTTTGACAGAGAACCACCTTCATTTCTGGGTCCATGAAATGCAGTCACTGAAATGAAGTTCAGTTACTGAAATGCAAGACTGCTCTCCTGTGTGGGCTTTGCAGAGCTCGGGGGGGGGGGGGGGCAGGAGGGCCCCCGTGGAGGCCACGGGATTAGGTCAAGACATTCCTGCATGCGTTCAGTCCCCTTCCCTGAGCACCTTCTATGGGCCCCGCTCCGGGGCTGGGAAACGAGGCTACTATGTGGAACACGCAGAGACCTGCGCCTGTCCTTCTTGGAGCTAACAGTGTGGGGAAGGCCAGAGATAGTAATCTAGTCGTTACTTAAGATCTTCTCTTAGATCTTAAGATCCAGGCCAAAGGAGAGGTTCCTGGTGCCTCGTAGTATGGGGTGCAACTGGTATGGGAGCCACTCCCTCTTTATTGAGTGATAATGAACAATAATAGTACCATTAACTAAGTGTTTATAGACAGGCAGTTCCGAACAAGTCCTTCTCCTTTGCCATCACTTTTAAAAAAAATTGTTTAATGTTTATTGATTTTGGAGACAGAGAGAGACAGAGCATGCACGGGGGAGGGGCAGAGAGAGAGGGAGACACAGAACCCGCAGCAGGCTCCAGGCTCCGAGCTGTCAGCACGGAGCCCGACGCGGGGCTCGAACTCACGGACCGCGAGATCATGCATGACCTGAGCCGAAGTCAGAGGCTTAAGCGACTGAGCCCCCCCAGGCGCCCCTCCTTTGCCATCACTTTTGATCCGATTTTTATTTTAGGTGGGTTGACGTTAGATACCCCTCCACCAGCTGATGTGATGGGGTTCCGGTGGCCCCTGAAAGAGTCCCCCCCCCCCAAGGCTGTATGCACCCTCGATCATGTGCCTCATCCTCTGGGAGCCCTAAACCAGCGCAGGTGAAGGCTGCTCCTGCCCCCCCACCTCCCCCTCCGCTGCGCTCCCCAGATCCAGGGAGGGACGGGCTCTGACACTGGAGGATGTGGGCCAGCCTCAGTCCCCTCTTCAGGCCCCTGGTCCCGGCCGGAAAATGGACCACTAGGTCCCAGGAGGGAGGGCGATCTCCCAGAATTTGCTGTGAGGGTCACACGGGGCGGTTGAAGGGTGGTTATTGTTTTGGAAGCCCCTGGAATAATCACCACGCTCGCCGCCATCATCCACAGCGGAGGAGGGCCCCAAGCAGCCCAGCGGCAGAGGGCAGGTGGGCTCCCTTTTGTCCGGGACGGAAAGGTCCCCCTCCCGGAGCCGCGCCGCCTTCTCAGCGGAGCAACGCTGCCACCTAGTGGTCGTCCTTCTCCTTTCTCGGCGCGAAGCCGGGCTGAGCCAGACTGTGGCTTCCAAAGGGCGCCCGCCAGGCTCTCGATGGTCAGGGCTTCCGTATCTGGTCACCGGCCGGCAAGTATTGAGAGTGAGGATGCGAGATCCCTGCTCCTCGAGCCCCTTGTCCCCTGCCATTGGATTTGGCCTGGCCGAGCGGAGGCCGGAGCAGGCATGGGCACGACCTCAGCTGCTGAACACTCGTCAGTGTCAGAGGCAAGACGCTCAGCCGTGTGAGCCCAGCCCTGTTTCTACTTCCTGTCTTTCCCGCAGTTTATTCTTTTTTTTTTTTTTTTTTTTTTTTTTCAATGTTTATTTATTTTTGGGACAGGGAGAGACAGAGCATGAACGGGGGAGGGGCAGAGAGAGAGGGAGACACAGAATCGGAAACAGGCTCCAGGCTCTGAGCCATCAGCCCAGAGCCCTACGCGGGGCTCGAACTCACGGACCGCGAGATCGTGACCTGGCTGAAGTCGGACGCTTAACCGACTGCGCCACCCAGGCGCCCCTCCCGCAGTTTATTCTTTACCTACTTTCCAGAGTGATCCTTTTATTTTTTATTTTTTTTAATGTTTATTTATTTATTTTGAGAGAGAGAGAGAGAGAGAGAGAGAGAATCCCAAGCAAGCTGTCACTGTCAGCAAGGAGCCTGATGGAGGGCTCGAGCCCGTGAACCGTGAGATCGTGACCTGAGCTGAAATTCGAGGCTTAACCCACTGAGCCGCCCAGGCGCCTCCCCACCCCCCCCTGCCCTTTTTAAAAGTGTGTTTACCAGAGTGATCCTTTTAAAAAGGAAGTCAGATTCGGTCACTACTCTGCTCAGAATCCCACGGTGGTTCCCACTTCACTCAAAGTAAAGCCAAAGCCAGCGTCACGGCCCTACAATGACCCGCGTCTCCGACCTCACCTGCCCCCTGCACCTTCCACCCCAGCCACACTGACCGGCCTCCTTGCCAGTCGTTAAACAGTCAGGCTTCTCCTGCCCCAGGGCCTTTGCATGCTCTTCCCCCAGATATCCACGTGGCCTGCCCCTCATGTTATTCTGCTCTCTGCATAAATATCACCTGCTCAGAGACATCTGCCCTCACCCAACTAACAACTTCCATTTTTCTTCTTCCCCCCTTCCCACCCTACTTTCTCCCTAGGACTCACAACATATTGTAAACTCGTATGCTCATGTGGGACAGTGGGAGAAGAGATGACTTCTACCCGGTCTGAGGAGGGAGACATCGCTTGGGTCTTTTAAGAATTCCTAGTCAGGGGCGCCTGGGTGGCGCAGTCGGTTAAGCGTCCGACTTCAGCCAGGTCACGATCTCGTGGTCCGTGAGTTTGAGCCCCGCGTCAGGCTCTGGGCTGATGGCTCAGAGCCTGGAGCCTGTTTCCGATTCTGTGTCTCCCTCTCTCTCTGCCCCTCCCCCGTTCATGCTCTGTCTCTCTCTGTCCCAAAAATAAATAAACATTGAAAAAAAAAATTAAAAAAAAAAAAAAAAAAGAATTCCTAGTCTGATGGGAAAGAGACAGCTTCTGCCCTGGGGGTGGGGGTGTCTCCTACTCAGACAGGAGGCGGGGACACCTTGCCGGAGGTGGGAGCTGTGACCCCTGTACGAGGCACCCGGAGTGTAGCTTACAGGGACGGGAGGCTTGCTGAAATGGCTCAACAGAAGGCTGATGTGAACTTGTCAGCATGAGACCGCAATTTTCATGTCCTCCCTACTGGGTATCGCGCAAGAGGTGACGTAAAGGTCCCCACAAACGCTGTCTTCAGCACGACTAGAATTCAGGAGTTGCAGACTCAAAAATAATGCACCACGGCTGCCCAAAGCAGCTACGATTGGTATACAAGCCACATGGGGAGAAGGGTCGCAGAAACTATGCAAGAGGGTATAGATGGCAAGATCTTTCAACCACCAGAGGCCTCAGAAAACATGAGCGAAAACACACTTCCTGTCAGCACGGGGCTCGCCCTGACGCGATGACATCTCTATCTGTTGGATCCCACAAGAGCCGAAGGAGTTGGGTACGAAGAATCAGACCGGGAGCACCTAACTCTTCCCAGTCTGCCGTGGAGAAGAACCCGGATGCCCGCGATTTTAAGGGGTTGAAAGAGAGCCTGCCTACAAGATCTAACCGAGGGAAGACGGTGGGACGCAGGATTTGACGCTGAGCTGAGCTGGCCTTCAAGGCTCAGGGCGCCCCAGCAGCAATTCTGACCATCGCAGAGCCCAGCCAGGGTGGGTCCCATGGAGTCTGTCTGTAGCAAACTCATGGTCAAGATGAACTTTGGCCGTCGACACGTGCCTGGCAGAGGACGGGGGCGCACCGACTGCGGTTAAATTTGCAACGGAGGCTAACACGACAGTGGGGGGTGGAGGGACAGAGAGGGAGGTGTTTGGACAACGTCAAAGACGGTTGTCTCAATGATGTGGGAACCAACTCATCAGGGGTGTGCGGCTGGCTCAGGCAGGAGGGGGTGCAGCTCTTGATCTCGGGGTCGTGAGCTTGAGACCCACATCGGGCTTAGAATTTATTTAAACACACACACATACACACACACACACACACACACACACACACACACACAACTGACGGTGGAGGAAGAAGTGGTGGGCCAAGAATATTACATAAAGTTATAATGTTAGGGGCGCCTGGGTGGCTCAGTCAGTTAAGCGTCCAGCTTCAGCTCAGGTCATGATCTCACGGTTCGTGAGTTCGAGCCCCATGTCTGGCTCTGTGCTGACAGCTCGGAGCCTGGAGCCTGCTTCGGATTCTGTGCCTCCCTCTCTCTCTCTGCCCCTCCCCTGCTCTCACTGTCTCTCTCTCTCTCTCTCTCTCTCTCTCTCAAAAATAAACACACACACAGAAAAAAAAAAAGCAAAGAGAACAAACCACATAATCAAAGATTTTTTTAAAATGCTTTCTTTTTTTTTTTTAAATTTTTTTTTTCAACGTTTATTTATTTTTGGGACAGAGAGAGACAGAGCATGAACGGGGGAGGAGGAGAGAGAGAGGGAGACACAGAATCGGAAACAGGCTCCAGGCTCTGAGCCATCAGCCCAGAGCCTGATGCGGGGCTCGAACTCACGGACCGTGAGATCGTGACCTGGCTGAAGTCGGACGCTTAACCGACTGCGCCACCCAGGCGCCCCTTAAATGCTTTCTTTTTAAAAACATTTTTATTTATTTAATTTGAGCGAGCAAGCACGAACAGGGGAGGGGCAGAGAACGAGAGGGGGAGAGAGAGAATCCCAAGCAGCTTCCACGCTGTCCCCGCAGAGCCCGACGAGGGTGAGCTCGTGACCTGAGCTGAAGTCAAGAGCCTGATGCTCAACTGACTGAGCCGCTCAGGTGCCCCAATCAAAGATTTAAAAGGAAAAAATAACTCCATAAAAACACAAAAGAATACGTAGAACAGTGTGATGGAACACAGATGTCGGAACTATCAATACGCGTGGGTGGGTTTATTTGCCTGGTGCAAGAAACGCAATAACGTTGGATTCCCCAACCAAATGCAGCTCTGTGCCCCGTGGAAGGGGCTCCCCTACACCGAGGTTAATTCAGGTGAAAGCTGAGCAGAGGTGTCGTGGACCAACTCAGATGAAAACGTGGCCGTGTCATATTAGACAACGTGGGGTTCGGTCCAGAAAAGCATTTAATGCGACAAGGGAAGGCGCTTGGGAATCCACGAGCGGGTTAGTTAGCCACAGCGGAGGGGGTGGGAGGGACGGACAGTGATGCACGCCGTGGATGACCCAGGAGGTGTGTCCGCGACGGGGAAGATACGTGACAGACGAGGAACCCACGCCTCCATCCTCTTCCCTGGTTACGTGACAGATAAGAGACACAGAGAATCTTTTTAGCACCGTCAGTCCCTCCTCCACTGCCTCAAGGGGGAGACAGCATCACGTACTGGTAACCAGAAATTCAGTATGGTGGAGGCTAAAACACCCAACTCCTGGCAAAAAGGCCCCAACAGACACTGGCTCGGAGGGCACAGAAGTCGACCTTGTCTCAGGGCGCCTGGGTGGCTCGGTCGGTTCAGCGGCCGACTCGTGATCTCCCAGTGTGTGAGATCGAGCTCCACATCAGGCTCTGCGCTCACATCACAGAGCCTGCTTGGGGTTCTCTCTCTCTCTTGTGTCTCTGTCTCTCCAAATAAATGCATAGACATGAAAAAAAAGGGGGGGAGTCTATCAGTCTCACCTGTAGACCTTGTGAGGTGAACTGCTTCGCGGGTGGGGTAGCTCTGCTCCAGAAGGCTTCTGGAAGCCAGATCCCTGCCAACACGGTTCTCTGCCCTCCCGTAGGGCACGGCCATTGTTTGCATGGTTGACCTGGGTCGCTGTGGCTTCCAGAGAAGGGCGGGGGGCAGTGAAGCAGGTAGAACAGTAGTGGGTTTCCATGGTCACTGGATGCCGTGGCCTAGTCTGACCGCAAGGGGGGCTGGGAGACGTCATCTCGCCCTGTGCCCGGGGGGAGGGAAGAACGGATTTGAGCAGACGGCTGGGGGGAGTGGGAATGAGCACCAGCATTTTAGAAGCCGTGCGTTAGGGCGCCTGGGTGGCGCAGTCGGTTAAGCGTCCGACTTCAGCCAGGTCACGATCTCGCGGTCCGTGAGTTCGAGCCCCGCGTCGGGCTCTGGGCTGATGGCTCAGAGCCTGGAGCCTGTTTCCGATTCTGTGTCTCCCTCTCTCTCTCCTCCTCCCCCGTTCATGCTCTGTCTCTCTCTGTCCCAAAAATAAATAAACGTTGAAAAAAAAAATTAAAAAAAAATAAAAAAAAGAAGCCGTGCGTTAGTATCTGCCACAGTTTGGACACAAATACCCCGTGACCCAGCCGTGTTGCTCCCAGGAGGGGCCCAACGGAAATGAGCTCATGTTCTCAGCAGAAGCCAGACGGCCAGGGGTCTATGCAGTGTGATTTCAGTTAGGACGTTCGAAACCCGGAAATGCCCGTGATGGCCCAGGCGGGGAAGGTAGTGGGTGTGGAGGAGGGGGCAGGAGGGGGGCTCCTGGGGCACCGGTCATTAAAAAAATTTTTTTAATGTTTATTTTTGAGAGACACAGAGAGAACAAGAGGGAGGGGCAGAGAGCGAGGGAGACACAGAATCTGAAGCAGGCTCCAGGCTCCAAGCTGTCAGCACAGAGCCCGACGTGGGGCTCGAGCCCACAAACCGTGAGATCATGTCCTGAGCCAAAGTCGGACGCTCAGTCAACTGAACCACCGAGGCACCCCTAACTTTTTAAAAAAATGTTTATTTATTTTTGAGAGAGAAAGAGACAGAGCACGAGCAGGAGAGGGGCAGAGAGAGGGAGACACAGAATCTGAAGCAGGCTCCGGGCTCCGAGCTGTCAGCACAGAGCCTGACTCAGGGCTTGAACCTACAAACCGTGAGATCATGGCCTGAGCTGAAGTTGGATGCTCAACCGACTGAGCCACCCAGGCGCCCCATTTTTTATTTCTCAGTCTGGGTGGCAATTTCACGGGGCGGCTCGCTTTGTGAAAAGTCATCGAGCTGTCCCCTTAGCGACTTGTGACGTGGTCTCTTTCAATAAGTATTTTAATTAACAAAACTACTAAAAGACAAAAGGATTTGTACAAGTGGAAAGACACATCGTCTTTCAGGAAGGGGAATCGACCCCATGAACTTGTAATTCTCCCTGTAATTCTGGGAAACTCATCCTTTAATTCTGGGGAAAATATCAACAGTTTTTGTTGAAACAGGTATGTTTATCCTAACGTTCCTATGAAACATTAATCAGTAAGCATAGTGAGGAAAATTCTAGAAAAAGAGGACTTATCGAAAGGATTAACCGTATCATGAAGCTTCAATCATCAAGACAATGTGGTTTTGACCCATGAATTCTCAAATGGACCAATGATATAAAATGGAAAAATCAGAAAGAGACCTGAATACAGATATGATGTGGGGCAACTGGCTATAGCCACCTGGAAAAAAAAATTCTGGATTCCTACTTTATAGTAAAATGAATTACAAAGGAATGTGAAAATGAAGCCGTAAATGTTTTAGAAGGAGTCCTTCATGACTTCAAGTGTGAAGACTTTCTAATTGTAACTCAAAAATCTAGAAGCCGTTAAAAAGCTTGATTCATTTACTTGCATAAAAATAAAGATAAAAAACATTCTTCATGCTGAAAATAAATCCCATTGTCAAAAGACAAATGACAAACAGGGGGAAAGTGTTTGTCATTCATATCAGAAGCAAAGGGCTGATCTCCTTCCCAAAGGGCCAATAAAAGTGGATGACAGGGTCAAGGAGCCCCACATGACTGTGGGCCAAAGGTATGGACAGACAGTTTACAGCCAAGGAAGTCCAAATACAACTTCTTATGAAAAGAAAGTTCGTCTCGCTCACAGTAAGATCAATGCCCCTTGAAATGACAGCCACACGTCCCTTTCCCTCATCAAAGTGGCAAAGATCTGAAAAGAAGATGGCAGCTTGTGTTGGTGACTCTGGAAGAAACAGATGCCCTCGTGCTTTGCTGGTGGGATCATGTCTGAGAGTGTCTGGGCCCTGGGACAGCAGAGGTCCATCAAATTTTCAAATGCAGGGACACCTGAGTGACTCATTTGGTTGAGCATTCACCTTCGGCTCAGGTCATGATCTCGTGGTTCGTGAGTTCGAGCCCCGTGTCGGGCTCTGTGCTGACGGCTCGGAGCCTGGAGCCTGCTTTGGATTCTGTGTCTCCTTCTCTCTCTGCTCCTCCCCAACTTGTGCTACGTCTCTCTATGTCTCTCAAAAAATAATTAAGTGTAAAAAAATAAAATAAATAAAATAAAAAAATTCAAATGCGTGCTCTAACTCAGCAATTGTCTCTTGGGAATTTATCCTGTAGAATTACCTGCACACACATGAAATGCCAACTGTATACAAGGTTATTTGCTACAGTGTTGTTTATAATAGCAAATGGTTAGAAGCAGCCAAGAGTCTGATTCATTAAACTGTGGTCCATTCATACAATGGAATGCCATGGTCAGGAGAAAAAATTAAGAGGAAAGACAGTGTGTTCAATATTTTACATTTTGGGTCAAAAGGGGGATGGCCAAAGTCTATATTCTTATTTGTGTGGGTATGCAGAAGAAATGCGGGAGACCTACTCGAGAAACTATGAACACTGGTCACCTGCAGGGGAAGGGGTGCTGAGAATTGGCAGATGAGAGATGGGGGGAGGAATGCGGGGAGAACCTTGCACTGTGTGCATTTTTTTAAAACTTTTTTTTAATGTTTATTTTATTTTTGACAGAGAGAGAGAGATGGAGGGGGAGGGGGAGGGAGAGAGGGAGACACAGAATCTGAAGCAGGCTCCAGGCTCTGAGCTGTCAGCACAGAGTCCCACGCAGGGCTCGAACTCACGAACCACAAGATTGAGCCCTGAGCCGAAGTTGGACGCCCAACTGACTGAGCCACCCAGGTACCCCGCACTGTGTGCATTTTTATGTCTTTTTTTAAATTTTATTTTTTTAAATTTACATCCTAATTAGTTAGCATATAGTGCACCAATGATCTCAGGAGCAGATTCCTTAACACCCCTTCCCCAGTTAGCCCATCCCCCCTCCCACAACCCCTCCAGTAACCCTCAGTTTGTTCTCCGTATTTATGAGTCTTTTCTGTTTGTCCCCCTCCCTGTTTTTATATTATTTTTGTTTCCCTTCCCTTATGTTCATCTGTTTTGTCTCTTAAAGTCCTCATATGAGTGAAGTCATAGGATTTTTGTCTTTCTCTTACTAATTTCACTTAGCGTAATACCCTCCAGTTCCATCCACGTAATTGCAAATGGCAAGATTTCATTATTTCTGATTGCCGAGTAATACTCCATTGTGTATATATATCACATCTTCTTTATCCATTCATCCATCGGTGGACATTTGGGCTCTTTCCATACTTTGGCTATTGTTGATAGCGCTGCTATAAACGTGGGGGTGCGTGTGTCCCTTCGAAACAGCACACCTGTATCCCGTGGATAAATGCCTAGTAGTGCAATTGCTGGGTCGTAGGGTAGTTCTATTTTTAGTTTTTTGAGGAACCTCCATACTGTTTTCCAGCGTGGCTGCACCAGCTTGCATTGCCACCAACAATGCAAAAGAGATCCTCTTTCTCCGCATCCTCGCCAACATCTGTTGTTACCCGAGTTGTTCATGTCAGCCATTCTGACAGGTGTGAGGTGGTATCTCATTGTGGTTTTGATTTGTATTTCCTGATGATGAGTGATGTTGAGCGTTTTTTCATGTGTCGGTTGGCCATCTGGATGTCTTCTTTGGAGAAGTGTCTATTCATGACTTTTGCCCATTTCTTCACTGGATTATTTGTTTTTTGGGTGTTGAGTTTGGTAAGTTCTTTGTAGATTTTGGATACTAACCCTTTATCTGATATGTCACTTGCAAATATCTTCTCCCATTCTGTGGTTGCCTTTTAGCTTTGCTGATTGTTTCCTTCGCTGTGCAGAAGCTTTTTATTTTGATGAGGTCCCAGTAGTTCATTTTTGCTTTTGTTTTCCTTGCCTCCGGAGACGTGTTGAGTAAGAAGTTGCTGCGGCCAAGATCAAACAGGTTTTTGCCTGCTTTCTCCTCGTGGATTTTGATGGCTTCCTCTCTTACGTTTAGGTCTTTCATCCATTTTGAGTTTATTTTTGTGTCTGGTGTAAGAAAGTGGTCCAGGTTCATTCTTCTGTATGTTGCTGTCCAGTTTTCCCAGCACCACTTGCTGAAGAGACTGTCTTTATTCCATTGGATATTCTTTCCTGCTTTGTCGAAGATTAGTTGGCCATACGTCTGTGGGCCCATTTGTGGGTTCTCTATTCTGTTCCATTGATCTGAGTGTCTGTTCTTATGCCAGTACCACACTGTCTTGATGATTACAGCTTTGTAGTATAGCTTGAAGTCCGAAATTGTGATCCCTCCTGCTTTGGTTTTCTTTTTCAAGATTGCTTTGGCTATTCGGGGTCTTTTCTGGTTCCATACAAATTTTAGGATTATTTGTTCTAGCTCTGTGAAGAATGCTGCTGTTATTGTGATAGGGATTGCATTGAATATGCAGATTGCTTTGGGTAGTATTGACATTTTAACAATATTTGTTCTTCCTATCCAGGAGCATGGAATCTTTTTCCATTTTTTTTTTTTTTTTTTTTTTGTGTGTGTGTGTGTTTCTTGAATTTCTTTCAAAAGCTTTCTATAGTTTTCAGCGTATAGAGTTTTCACCTCTTTGGTTAGACTTATTCCTAGGTATTTTATGGTTTTTGGTGCAACTGTAAATGGGATCGATTCCTTGATTTCTCTTTCAGTCACTTCACTGTTGGTGTATAGGAATGCAACCGATTTCTGTGCATTGATTTTATATCCTGCAACTTTGCTGAATTCATGGATTAGTTCTAGCAGTTTTTTGGTGGAATCTTTTGGGTTTTCCATCTAGAGTATCACGTCATCTGTCAAGAGTGAAAGTTTGACCTCCTCCTGGCCGATTTGGATGCCTTTTCTTTCTTTGTGTTGTCTGATTGCAAAGGCTAAGACTTCGATACTATGTTGAGTAACAGTGGTGAGAGTGGACATCCCTGTCTTGTTCCTGGCCTAGGGGGAAAGCTCTCAGTTTTTCCCCATTGACGATGGTATTAGCGTTGGGTCGTTCATATATGGCTTTTATGATCTCAAGGTATGATCCTTCTATCCCTAGTTTCTTGGGGGTTTTTATCAAGAAAGGATGCTGTATTTTGTCAAATGCTTTCTCTGCATCTATTGAGAGGATCATATGGTTCTTGTCCTTTCTTTTATTGATGTGATGAATCACATTAATTGTTTTGTGGATATTGAACCAGCTCTGCATCCCAGGTATAAATCCCACTTGGTCATGGTGAATAATTTTTTTAATGTACTGTTGAAGCCGGTTGGCTAACATCTTGTTGAGGATTTTTGCATCCACGTTCATCAGGGAAATTGGTCTATAGTTCTCCTTTTTAGTGGGGTCTCTGTCTGGTTTTGGAATCAAGGTAATGCTGGCTTCATAGAATGAGTTTGAAAGTTTTCCTTCCATTTCTATTTTTTTGGAACAGCTTCAAGAGAATAGGTGTTAACTCTTCCTTAAATGTTTGGTAGAATTCCCCTGGAAAGCCATCTGGCCCTGGACTCTTGTTTTTTGGGAGATTTTTGATTACTAATTCAATCTCCTTACTGGTTATGGGTCTGTTCAAATTTTCTATTTCTTCCTGTTTCAGTTTTGGTAGTGTATATGTTTCTAGGAATTTGTCCATTTCTTCCAGATTGCCCATTTTATTGGCGTATAATTGCTCATAATCTCTTATTATTGTTTTTATTTGTGCTGTGTTGGTTGTGATCTCTCCTGTTTCATTCTTGATTTTATTTATTTGGGTCCTTTCCTTTTTCTTTTTGATCAGACCAGCTAGTGGTTTATCAATTTTGTTAATTCTTTCAAAGAACCAGCTTCTGGTTTCATTGATCTGTTCTATTGGTTTTTTTTTTTTTTTTTTTTTTTTTTTTTTGGTTTCAATAGCATTAATTTCTGCTCTAATTTTTATTATTTCCTATTTTCTGCTGGTTTTAGGTTTTATTTGCTGTTCTTTTTCCAGCTCTTTAAGGCGTAAGGTTAGGTTGTGTATCTGAGATCTTTCTTCCTTCTTTAGGAAAGCCTAGATTGCTATATACTTTCCTCTTATGACCGCCTTTGCTGCATCCCAGAGGTTTTGGGTTGTGGTGTTATTTTCACTGACGTCCATACACTTTTTAATTTCCTCTTTAACTTCTTGGTTAGCCCATTCATTCTTTAGTAGGATGTTCTTTAGTCTCCAAGTTTTTGTTACCTTTCCAAATTTTTTCTTGCGGTTGATTTCGAGTTTCATAGTGTTGTGGTCTGAAAATATGCACGGTATGGGGCGCCTGGGTGGCGCAGTCGGTTGAGCGTCCGACTTCAGCCAGGTCACGATCTCGCAGTCCGTGAGTTCGAGCCCCGCGTCAGGCTCTGGGCTGATGGCTCGGAGCCTGGAGCCTGTTTCCGATTCTGTGTCTCCCTCTCTCTCTGCCCCTCCCCTGTTCATGCTCTGTCTCTCTCTGTCCCAAAAATAAATAAAAAAACGTTGAAAAAAATTAAAAAAAAAAAAAAAGAAAATATGCACGGTATGATCACGATCTTTTTGTACTTACTTAGGGCTGATTTGTGTCCCAGTATATGGTCTATTCTGGAGAACGTTCTGTGTGCACTGGACAAGAATGCATATTCTGCTGCTTTAGGATGAAATGTTTTGAATATATCTGTTAAGTCCATCTGGTCCAGTGTGTCATTCAAAGCCATTGTTTCCTTGTTGATTTTCTGCTTAGATGATCTGTCCATTGCTGTGGGTGGGGTGTTGAAGTCTCCTACTATTATGGTATTACTATCGATGAGTTTCTTTATGTTTGTGATTAATTGATTTACATATTTGGGTGTTCCACATTTGGGGCATAAATGTTTAAAATTGTTAGGTCTTCTTGGTGGATAGACCCCTTGATTATGATATAATGCATCTCTTGATACAGTCTTTAAAGTCTAGATTGTCTGATATAAGTATGGCTACTCCAGCTTGCTTTGGTTGACCATTAGCATGATAGATGGTTCTCCATCCCCTTATTTTCAATCTGAAGGTGTCTTTAGGTCTAAGGTGGGTCATAAACAGCATTAGATGGATCTTGTTTTCTTATCCATTCTGTTACCCTATGTCTTTTGATTGAAGCATTGAGTCCATTGATGTTTAGAGTGAGTACTGAAAGATATGAATTTATTGTCATTATGTTTCTTGTAGAGTTGGAGTTTCTGGTGGTGTTCTCTGGTCCTTTCTAATCTTTGTTGCTTTTGCTATTTATTTATTTATTTATTTATTTATTTATATTTCCATCTTTTCTCCCCTCAGAGAGTCTCCCTTAAAATTTCTTGCAGGGCTGGCTTAGTGGTCACAAACTCCTTTTTGTCTGTCCGGGAAACTTTTTATCTCTCCTTCTGTTTTGAATGACAGCCTTGCTGGATAAAGAATTCTTGGCTGCATATTTTTCTGATTCAGCACACTGAATATATCCTGCCACTCCTTTCTGACCTGCCAAGTTTCTGTGGATAGGTCTGCTGCAAACCTGATCTATCTTTCCTTGTAGGTTAGGGACTTTTTTTCCCTTGCTGCTTTCATGATTCTCTCCTTTCCTGAGTATTTTGTGAATTTGACTATGATATGCCTCATTGACGGTCGGTTTTTGTTGAATCTAATGGGGGTCCTCTGTGCTTCCTGGATTTTGATGTCTGTGTCCTTCCCCAGGTTACGAAAGTTTTCTGCTATGATTTGCTGACATAACCCTTCTACCCCTATTTCTCTCTCTTCCTCTTCTGGGACCCCTGTGATTCTGATGTTGTTCCTTTTTAATGAGTCACTGATTTCTCTAATTCTTAAATCGTGCTCTTTTGCCCTGATCTCCCTCTTTTTTTCTGCTCCATTATTCTCTATAAGTTTGTCCTCTATATCGCTGATTCTCTGTTCTGCCTCATCCATCCTTGCTGCCACAGCATCCATTCGGGATTGCAGCTCAGTTATAGCATTTTTAATTTCATTCTGACTAGTTTTTTACTTCTTTTATCTCCGCAGAAAGGGATTCTAATCTATTTTCGACTCCAGCTAGTATTCTCATTATTGTGATTCTAAATTCTGGTTCAGACATCTTGTGTGTATCTGTGTTGGTTAAGTCCCAGACTGTCCTTTCTTTCTGTTCTTTCTTTTGGGGTGAATTCCTTCATTTCATCATTTGGAAGGGAGAAAAGGAATTAATGAGGTAAAAAAATTAAAATTAAAAAACTAAAATTAAAATATATAAAAATTTAAAAATTACACACACACACAAAATCGAATAAATGATGCTAGATCCTAGGTGTGTTTTGGTCTGGGTGTTGAAAGTGGCTTGATAGATTAGAAAAAAAAGGGGAAAGAAGAATAAAAAAGGAAATCGTTTGAAAATTTGAAAAGATGAATACACTGAAATAGACTAAAATGAAATGATGGAAGTAAAATAGAATTTGAAAAATTTACACAAAAGTCAAAAATATAGTAAAAAATTAAAGAAAAATATTTTAAATAAAAATTAAAAATAAAAATGAATTTTTTCTCTTTCTGTATTCAAGAAAAAAGTAAAGAAACGAAAAAGAAAAAAGGAAATCGTTAGAAAATCTGAAAAAATGAATACACTGACATAGACTAAAATGATGGAAGTAAAATAGAATTTGAAAAATTTACAGGGCGCCTGGGTGGCGCAGTCGGTTAAGCGTCCGACTTCAGCCAGGTCACGATCTCGCGGTCCGTGAGTTCGAGCCCCGCGTCGGGCTCTGGGCTGATGGCTCAGAGCCTGGAGCCTGTTTCCGATTCTGTGTCTCCCTCTCTCTCTGCCCCTCCCCCATTCATGCTCTGTCTCTCTCTGTCCCAAAAATAAATAAACGTTGAAAAAAAATTTTAAAAAAAAGAAAAATTTACACAAAATCAAAAATATAGTAAAAACTTAAAGAAAAATATTTTTAATAATTGGAAATAAAAATGATTTTTTTCTCTTTCTGTATTCAAGAAAAAGAAATGAAAAAGAGGAAAATGAAAAAAAAAGAAAGAAAGAAAATTGAATAGATGAACCTGCTAACAGATTGAAGTAGGACTGAAATTGCTTCGTTTTCCCCTAGAAGTCAGACTAGGAAGTGCTTTATGGTCCATAAACTCAGCAGGCGGTGAGACGTGTGTTCTTTTTTTTAATTTTTTTTTTTTCAACATTTATTTATTTTTGGGACAGAGAGAGACAGAGCATGAACGGGGGAGGGGCAGAGAGAGAGGGAGACACAGAATCGGAAACAGGCTCCAGGCTCTGAGCCATCAGCCCAGAGCCTGACGCGGGGCTCGAACTCAGGGACCGCGAGATCGTGACCTGGCTGAAGTCGGACTCTCAACCGACTGCGCCACCCAGGCGCCCCGAGACGTGTGTTCTTGAACGAGGTTGACCCGGGGCTCAGTGTAACGGCTCCGCTCTCCACTAGATGGCGCTGCCAGCCTCCTGGGGTGGGTTCTTGTGGTGCTGGTAGGTGCGTATGCGCATGCGCGCGAGCGGTGAAATGGCGCCACCCAGCTACCCCGTCTGTTCTCCCCAATCAGCAGTCGCGCACCCGTCCTCTGTCTTCAGCTCTCGTCCGCTCCCCGCTTCTTCCCTCTCCGTGACCAGGCCCCAGGCAGTCGCTCTCTCCCGAGTTTTGTCTCAGACGCGGCTGTTTTCCCTGGCCCCTTACTTCCGAAGGGCTGCGGCTTCGGCCCCTTCTGCCCCTCTGCGGGAGGGTCTCCCCAGGCAATGGCCTAATGCCAGCTGCACCCAGGAAAGTTCGCCAAACCGTGCTGCTGCCAGAGCCCAGAGACCGCGGCCGGGTGCCAGCCGCCCCAGAAAAAGTTCGCGAGCTAGCGCAGCAGCAGCCTTTCAGGGATTATGGAAAATCGCAACTCGCATCTGGCACCAGGCTTCACCCTTAACGACCTTGTTCCAGCACCAGCGATCGGGCCGTTCTCTGGGCTCTGCTGGGCCCAGGTGGCCTCACAGCCTCTACGGGAAGTCCTTCCAGCCGTGGAACCGCTTCTCCCCGTGTGGCCCGAGAACCTCCCGGACCCCGCTCTGTTCCTGGGGATTCGCCCTTCCCTCCAGAGCACCCACCGCCAGGTATCGAGCTGGGGAGTTGCAGCCTTTGCCCTCCCCTTGTTTATTACAGCCTTAATGGAATTTAAACCCTCTTCTTTCTCCCTTTTTAGTTCAGTCCCTGCGGCTGTTTCCAATTTTCCACTTTCTCTCCAGCTGCTTTTGGGGAGGGGTACTTTTCCCATATTCTGCCCCCCCCCCAGCCTCTGTCCTCTCTCCGCTCGCAAAAGCACCTCCCTTCCTGTGCCTTCGCTCCCCAAGTTCACTTCTCCGTGCCGTGTACCTGCTGAGTTCTGTGGTTCAGGTTGTGCAGATTGTTGTGTTAATCCTCCAGTCAGTTTTCTAGCTGTGTAGGTTGGTTTAGTGTTGGTCTGGCTGCATTTCATGGACACGAGACACACAAAAAACTTCTATGTTGTTCCGTCATCTTGGTTCCCTCCTTGTCTTTTGGTTTTTGACACATGCGAATGTATCAGCGATTCAAAAATTAAAAATGAAATGAAATCTACAATAAAACTGCCCAAGGATGCACATTGTGCTTCATACACTAGTCTCTGTTCTCAAACGCATCCTCTCTGACACGTTGAAAAATCCAAACCCTGAGAGCGGTTTCTGTCTGGCTCAGCTCCTGTCTTCCCACAAATTGTCAACCTCGGTCAGTTCCAAGGATCCTTCTTGGATTAACCAGAGATCTGGCTGTGTGGTCAGTTCTGGCTGCTCCCTTCCTCCCTCTCCCCTCTCTTGCCTCTCTCCATCTCCTTTCCCTGCCTGGATCCCCAGAACATTGCCCTTGTTTTAGTTCCTATGGGATGTGGACATCTGCTACGTGCACCTGTTTAGGTAATAGCCACCCACTGGAGGACGGTAACACATTCACCTGGGCTAGGGATGCTGGGAAAAAGATGCCCTCTTGTTCATGCAGAGTGTGAACCTATAAGCCCCCCTCTGAAATCCCAGGCTTTGCGGTGGAGGTTGGGGTCATATGGGGTTTGGCGAGTCCCTGAGGGTCTATAGGTGCCCCCCTCCCTCAGACTTCTCTGGTTCAGGGACATCTCTCTGTACCTCTGGGCTGCTTGGTCCCAGACTATTTTTTAAAGTGTTTTATTGGGCTGCAACGGATACACAATATGCTGCACATATTTAAAGGGGACGATTCGATAAGTTCTGAGACACGTGTGCATTGTTGAAACCATCCCCCAAGTCACATCCGTCACCCCTAACAGTTTCCCTGTGCCCCCTTGTCACCCCTCCTCCCCCAGTTGTCCCCCAGGCAACCACTGATCTGCTTTCTGTCACTATAGACGGGTTTGCGTTTTCTAGAATTTTATGTAAATGGGATCATATGGTATGTGCTCATTTTGTCTAGCTTCCTTCTGTAGCATAATTATTTTGAAATCCGTGTTCTCATGTATATTAATGATTTGTTCCTTTTTGTTGCTGACTACTCTTTGATGCTGTTTGATGGATGTACTACGATTTCCGTCTTCCGTTCACCTGGTGATGGGCATTTGGGTTGTTTCCAGTTTGGGGCTAATTAAATAAAGCTTCTGCGCACATGCACACACAAGTGTTTGTGTGGACATCGGCTTTCGTCTCTTGGGTAAATATCTAGGAATGGAAGGGCTGGATCGTATAGTAGGTGTAAATTTAAAGAAACTGACAAACCTTTATGAAGGGTCTGGTCCAACTCCCACCAACAGTGCATGAGGGGGCCAAGTGCTCCCCCCCTCCTCCCCAGCGCTGGGTATGCTCTGTCCTTTTTTTTTTTTTTTAATGCTTATTTATTTTTGAGAGAGAGAGAGAGCAAGCAGGGGAGCAGGACAGAGGATCTGAAGCAGGCTCTGAGCTGTCAGCACAGAGCCCAATGCGGGGCTCAAACTCAAGAACCATCAGATCATGACCTGAGCCGAAGTCGGATGCTTGACCGACTAAGCCACCCAGGTGTCCCCAGCCACCTCCTTGGGTGTGCTCAGTCTTTTTAATTGTCCTCATTTGAATAGGTGCCCGGCGGCATCTCTCCAGTGGTTATTGTTCGTGTTTCTCAAATGACTCCAGAGGTTGAGCATCTTTCCATGGGTTTATTTGCCATCTGAATATCTTCTTTGGTGAAGTGTCTGTTTCCATCTTTTTGCCTGTGTTGAAAATTTAATCCTATGCTATTTTTGACCTCAGACAGATGGCTGCCACAGGTCTAAGCCTTCCACATCAAGGCTGTCACCTGTCTCCCTCCTGGCCACGAGCCTTCCATGTCGCTCTTGCCAACCCACCCCACCTCCACCTGCTCTGTGGGCCAATCCGGGCAGAGATCAGGTTGATTTCCATGTTCCTGTTCTTTCTTTCTAGTCTTGTGTCCCAGGAAGCTTTAACTTTTGCTCACATTCTGTCTCTACCTCTCAGACGCTCTGTCTATGTGACACTGAACATTTTGCTGTGCCTCTCTGGGCCTTAGGTGGCACTTGTACCTACAGATAGGCTACATTGAGTCATTCCTTGGAATCTTCCTAGCTTCACCACTTCCCAGCTGCGACCTTGGGCAAATTACCTAACCTCTCTGTGCGTGCGTGTTTTCATCTAAACAAGGGGGTGATGACACAGTAGCACCTGACTCACAGGGTTGCTGCGAGGCCCATGTGAAATGATACACATGGAGCCCTTAGAAAAGAGCTGGCACGTAGTAAGTGCTCAGTAAGACTCAGCTCTTCCGTGGCATTCTAAGATTGACCCCCAACCACTCAGCTCCCGCCTTTGCATGGGGTCTAGTTCATCCCAAGCTTGAGCTTTTATAAGGGTGTTCCTCCTCAAGATGCCCCCCTTATACTTCTGGCCAATCCATAGCTTCCCTTTTTCAAAATACAGTGTGATGTTCGCCTCCCCCATGGAGCCAGCCCTGATTAACCCGAAACCCTTGTCCAACCCTGAGCTCACGTGGCCCAGACTCCATTTCTCGGGCATTTGTCTGACTTTGTCTATCTGTAGCTTTGTTTTAAGGCCATTTTCATCCTGGTGTCTTGCCTCTTTTGAGGCTGAGGCTAGCAAACGCGGAAGCATCGAATAAGGGCTCCCTGAAGGCAGAGGCTTGCTCCTTTCTGTCAGGCTGGGGGCTCTCATAGGAGAGAGGCCATGCCAGCATACTTGGCCTTGGCCAGTTCCCAGTGGGTTGGCCGAAGGGTGTACATAGTCTCTTCCTGATGGCATTTCTCAGAGCCTGTGCTGTGTCCATGCCCTCGGGGCCCAGAGGAGACTGCTGCTGGAGCTGCCCTCCTGTTTTGGCTCTGCCGTCGGCCAAAGAAGCTCAGCCCAGGTGTCTTGGGGCTCCCGAAGGGGCCCAGGTCAAGCCTGGGGGTGAATGCAGCTTTGACAGAAGGCCATAGAGGCAGCAATTAAATGTTTTCTGATGCCAGGAACAAACCCTGTATTGACTGGAGGTCAGAAGAATGAGATCTCTCAGGAAGAGCAAACACTGTCCGCAGAGTCTCTAAGTGGGTCAATACGTCTCTGGGAGGCAGGCCTGGAGGGAGGCTGCATGGGTGGCCCGGGAAGCGGCGATGGCCTTCTCCCAAACCCCAGGACCCCTACTTGGCTCACCGTGGACCTGGCGGCTTGGGGGCAGGCAGCATCCCGGGCCTCTGCCTCCGTGGAGAGAGAAACGACCTGCCCACAGACAGCAGGGAGTGGACTAAAGCAGGCAGCATTGGATTAGGGGCCAGATGTGGGTTGACATTCCAGGGACAAGCCGGGATTCCTTGGGAAAGTCAGGCTGAGGACATTATTATGGGAAAGGATCTCAGAGATAGTTCTAGGATGTTCTGCTCCTTACATGCTGTGTGACTTTGGACAAGTCACTAAACCTCTCTGAGCTTGTTTCCTCATCTATAACATGGGAATAACACGAGCGGTGATTTTAGAGTTGATGTGAGGAGTAATACATGGTAATTACTATCATCGTATGCAATTCTTATTTCACAGATGAGGAGACCGAGGTTCAGAGAGGAGCCCTCACCTGCCCATACTGAGCAAGTCAGGTCTCCTGATTGGAGCGGTGAGGGACGGGAGACTGTTGAGCGCACAGCCTCTGGGTCCAGGTGCAAATCCTGGCTTTGCCAAGCCACGTGACTTTGGGACAGCAACTTGACATCTCTGAAATTATTTCTCTGATTTGGAGATGGGGGTCCTGAGAACAGAACTGCAGGGTTACGAGGAAGAAAACCAGATACACGAAATGCCCTGGAAGTGCAGGGGATGTGGGTGAAAGAGAGGCCTGAGCTGGAGGCAAGGAAGGCAAAGGAAGGAGTCTAGACAGGCAGAATTCTCACTCAGGCCATGAGCAGCGAGCCAAGTTCAAGTTCCAAGGTGCAGATTCAGGGCTCATGAGAAAGGTCAGGGATCTTGCAAATGCTGGTCATTCTGCCCAGAACCCTCTTTCCTTCCCTCTTCCCCTAGTTAACTTTTGCTCTTCCTTCAGAGCTCAGCTCAATCGCCACCTCCTCCAGGAAGCCCTCCCTGACTTCCCCAACCAGGTCAGGTCCTCTTATTGTGGGCTTTCTAGTATCTCTAGTGTGTTCTACTTCCTCATAGCAAGCCCGTGTTATAATTTAATAACTCCGTTGGCCCACGGGTGGCAGAACCATTCTCATCGACTGAGCGAAGGAGAGGGTCAGCTCTTGAATGACCAGTGTTGCCTAAAATGCAAGTGGGGAGGCAATGTTACAAGGCACATGAGTTTTTGAAATTGTGTATTTAGTATTTATTTTAAAGTGTATTATGAGAAAACACGGTGGCACATCAGACCTGGGATTTCACAGGCGTTATTGCCAAGACTGAATCTCAGTGAGACGGCGAGATGATGTTAGGAACAGTACGTGGAGTAAATACTAGTTGGGGTGGTAGGCAGATGTAGCAAAAACCCAAGGGGGCGCGGAAGGAACGGAGTCTGGGTTTAAAAGCCCAGCCCTGCTCGTGTGGCCACTTCAGGGCTGCGAAAGGACACGAGGTGGCGCTAAGACCACACCTGTGGCAGGTGTGGGCTGAATCTTGCCTTCTTGGGCCCTGGATGGCGGAGCGGCTCAGGAAGTCACTCCAGGGGAGGGGGCCTCACTGCTCTGCTTGGGTCACCTGGGGAGGAAGCAGAGCCTTACCCGACCCTGGGGGTAAGGGTGGGGGACTGCCCCAGCCGCCTTTTCTCTAGCATTGCAGGCACTCCCTACTGCCCCTCCGCAGGGGCCTGGGGTGAGAGTCCCGTGCTTGGGGGCAAGCAAGCTTGGGGGCGTTGGGGGCTGAGCAGCCCTGACCCGGTAAGGGCTCTGAGCAGAAAGGGCTGTGGTTAAAAAACAGGAGTTCAAAGTCTGACTCCGCCACTTACCTGCTGTGTGACGTAGGGCAAGTTACCCAACCTTTCTGTGCCTCGGTTTCCTCACCCGTAAGTCAGGGGAAAGCATACAGCACATGTAAAATGGGCAGATGAAATGGATCGGATAGGAGCTTGGGACCGATGGCCTCGGGTGCACGAGGCACCCCTGCTTTGAACCATGTGTGGAGGGTGATGCTGAAGGGACGGCAGGTGGCGCGGTGCCATCTGGGTTGCGGTCCCACCTGCGGTGAGTCCCTGTAACTCGCGTGCCAGGGTCAGGGCAGGATGACCTCCGGGCGGTGCGCGCTGGCGCACACACGGCGGAGCCACGTGATGCTGTTTATCCGTGGGCGCAGCCGGGACTGGGGACCACGTGTGGCTCCCAGGGCAGAGGTGGGGACACTGACTTGGGTGGCTTGGGGGAGGCCCTTCAGTGCTCTGATCTTTACTTTGTCCATCTGTCAGGGTCACGTGGAGGCTGTGATATTGACCTGTGATGCTGTGGTGATCACGGGCGGCGGGGGGGTGGGGCGCTGGCACCTGTAAACTTCCTCTCCCGGTCCTTCCCTCCCCCCCCCCCCCCCATCTGGGGCTTCCTTGGGGAGTGAGGAAGGGTAGGTGGAGCCAGGAGGCGGGGAAGGGCCGTGGGGGCGTGGCCGCGGGCCGCCCCCTGGGGGCAGTGGCAGAGGGGAAGGGGGCGGAGTCACAGGAGTCCAGTCCCGCCCCAGCTCGCCACGCCCCCGGCAGCCTGTTGCGTCTTCCGCAGGAAAGCCATTCATTCTCAGCTCAAGGAGGCAGGGATGTGTGGCCGTGACCACGGCGTCTTTATGAGTTTATAAACTGCTGAGGACATGGCTGCTCAGAGCTCTGGGCCATTAATGGGCCATCAATTCATGCTCCAGCTCGCTTTATGGGGCGCTGGGCGGCCAGGTGTCGGCCCCCTTAACTACCCTCTGCCCGAGGCCCCGTGCTCATCTCTCCTGGTGTCTGGACACCAGCAGCGCCGCTGACCGCAGACCTACACTGGGCTGCCATGTCCCTGAGTGAGTGGGGAGCGAGAGAACTTGTTTTCAGCCTCAGTGGAGTCAACTCTAAAGTGGGAGTGATCGTGCCCACCTTTCAGAGGGGCAGCGAAGCTGAAATAGAGCAATACCCAACCTGCCAGGGAGTCGGGTCAGTGCCCTACTTTCCAAACATCCGCAGCTTCTGACGGCTTCTCCTCATCTCCACTGAGACCACCCTGTTCTCTGCCACCATCGTCTTGCTGCCTGCATTCCCTGCTTTCACCCTGCAAATCTCTCCACGCAGCAGCCACAAGGAGCTTTTAAAAATGTGAGTCACATCCTGGTACAGCTCCGCTCAAAACCTTGCAGTGGCCCAGCATAGAGCCAAAGGCCATACAAGGCCCTGTCTCCCTACTTCCTGTTCTAGGCACTCCAGCTTTTTTGCTGTTCGGGAACATGGCAGCTCCTTCCTGCCACAGGACTTTTGCACGGGCCATACCTTCTCCATATACCTGCTTTGCTCATCCCCTCACCTCCTCTAAGTCTTTGCTAAATGTTACCTTTCAGTAAGGCCCATCCTGACCACTTTGTTAAAAACGGAAATCCTTGGGGCGTCTGGGTGGCTCAGTCAGCTAAACGTTGACTCGGTTTCTGCTCAGGTCATGATCTCATGGGTTCATGAGTTCAAACCCTGCATCGGGCTCTGTGCTGACAGCATGCGGCCTGCTTGGGATTCTCTCTCTCTCTCTCTCTCTCTCGCTCTCTCTCCCTCCCTCTCTTTCTGCCCCTCCCCTGCTGGCGCACTCTCTCAAAATAAATAAATAAACTTTAAAAACGTGGAAATTTTCTGAACAACATCTATCCCATTTCCCCATTTGGTTTTTCTTTTTCCATAGCACTTATTACCTACTATATAATTTACTTATGTATCATTATTATTTTATTATTTACTAATATATTCTTATTATTTTAATTTTCTTCTTGGAAAATCAGCTCCACAAGGGGCAGGGATCTTTGTTTTTGTCATTGCTCTCTCCCAAGTGTTCAGCAAAGTGCTCTGCACATAGTAGGTGCTCAAGAAACACTGACTGAATGCACAAATGGAAAGTCCTCAGTGCTGTGCCTGAGACATAGTGGTAGCAGCTGTCATTTTGAATCCCGAGAAACGAGACAATTTTTTGAGTGAAGCCGTGGAGCCCGATTCTCTGAAGTTGTGTGCTCATGATGACAGGTGCCTATGTCATTTAAATGGCCTGCACAGGTGGCCGTCAGACACAGGCGACAATGACGAACAAAAGCTACTTCCCAGTGATCAAAAGACAGGTCCATTTCCCAGTGATCCCTGAACGACAGGCCATCCCTTCTCTGTAGCCTGGAAGCAGCTCAGAGCTGGAAATGAGAAAGCAAGGTCCTGAGAGTCTGGGAGCTTCTGCGGCTGAGGGCATCATCCCCAGCCTATCCGCGATGGAGCTGGAGGGCAGGCCGCCTGAGTTCACAGCGTCCTGGGACCAGCCCCCCTGTTCAGTCCGCACCAGACTCAGCCGTGGATGCTGGTGCCCAGGGGTGCAGAGGAAGTGCCTTGGAAGGGGCCGGATACACTTGGGGATACAGCTGTTACATGGGGCCCAGAAGGGCTAGGTGATTTGCCCCTAGTCACATGCCTGGCAATTAGAGGGGTCTGCTCTGGTCTGGGCTCGTCTGATTCTTAAGGTTGTTCTCACCTACCTGTTTGTGGGAATCAGCACAGTACATGGCCCCGGGGCGGGGGGGGGGGGGGAGTTGGTTCCTGAAATATGTGTGAAGGACCAATAATTGGGGAATGTGGGGTGGTCACATGTGCCTTCTTTTTGTCCAGGACCCATCAGGGAGACAGGTGAGGCCAAGGGGCACCTTTCGGAGGCCCATGGGCTCTGGGTAGCTCAGAGGTGGGAGAGGAAGCCCAGGAGACAGAAACCTGGCTTCTGTCCCCAGCTGTTCAGGGACCTTTGCCGAGAAGTGAAGTGTGTGTTGGACGAAGACTCACACATCTGTGCTGGCCCTCGTGAAGGGAGATAGGGCGAGGGGGAGGATAGCTCCGTGCGCCCCGTCCCCTCCGTTGGACGCCCAGCCCACTTCAGAAGGCACGGCTTTTCCCGGCTGTGAGAGGTCCTGCCAGTTTCTTGTGGACACACAGCATAATACTGCTGCTGATAGCAATGATGATGATGCCGCTGGTGAGGGTGAGGCTGGTGATGCTGACGATGATAATGATGGAGATAATGGTGAAGATGCTGATGGTGGTTATGATGGTAAAAGGAAGAGGGTGATGATGGTGGTGATGATGATGGAGATGATGACAGTAATGATGGGGATGATGATAAAGATGCCGATGGTGATTATGATGGTAGGGAGGATGGTGATGATGATAGTGATGATGGTGATGACGGTGATGGAGATGATGGTGATGGAGATGATGGAGATGATGGTGATGGCGGTGATGGAGATGATGGTGATGATGGTGATGGAGATGGTGGTGATGATGGTGATGATGATGATGGTGGTGGTGATGATGGAGATGATGATGAAGATGATGATGATGGAGATGATGAAGATGATGATGATGGAGATGATGATGATGGAGATGATGATGAAGATGGAGATGATGGTGATGATGGTGACAGTGAAGGACATGATGAAGACGATGATGATGATCATGATGATGCAGATGATGGTGATGGTGATGGAAATGATGGTGATGATGATGGTGATGGTGATGAGGGAGATGATGTTGATGATGATAATCGTGACGGGGATGATGATGGAGTTGATGCTGGTGGTGATGATGGTTCTTTTATTTTGTGCTTGCTATGTGGGTTTGAATCCTGGCTCCGTTCACCAAATGAAGACTCTGGACAAGTTACTTATCTCTCCACGCCTTAATTTCCTTATTGTGAATTGGGGAGCATTTATTTGGAAAGCCTGCCTCCTCATCTGTAAAATTGAGTACTTCAGATGGCTGCCATGGGGTTTAATAAGATGATGTGCACCAAGAGCGAGCATGCGGACTGGCCCATGGGAAGCTCCCAGTACCTGTCACTTATGAACGGGTTCTGGGTACTCAGTGCTTTGCACTCGCCATCCGTGTAATCCCACCCTGTTCTGGGCGTTGCTACTCCGTGCAGAAACCGAAGCTATGTGAAGCTCTGTCTTGGGCAACTATTTCCGCGTAACAAGGTAACAAAATACAGTGGTTTCAGACACCCGCCATCATTCGTTACCTCTCGCGATCGTGGGTTGATTGGGCTCAGATGGGTGGTTCTGCCCCACGTGGGGTTGGCCAGCGCTGTAGTCATGTGGCACCTGTGTGTTGGGGTGGGCGTGGCCGGGACGGCGTACTCGCGCGGCAGCCGTCGGTGTCGGATTTTGGCTCGGGACTCGGCCCGGCTGTCTGCTGGAATGCCTCGCTTTCCTCCCACGTGGCCTCTTTGCCAGGTACCACAGCAGCTGTGTTCCCAGGAGTGTTCTAGGAAAGACGGGCAAAGCTGAGGACCTCGTACTGCCCTCGCTGCAGTTTATTGGTCAGAGCAAGCCCGGGATAGCTTGTTAAGGGCAAAGAAACGGACCGCACTTCTGGGTAGCGGGAGTGCCAAAGATTTTTCTGCCATTTACAGCCCACCCCAGCCGGGACTGGAGTCCTATGTTCTCCTGACCCCCCACGCTGATTGGCTTCGCCTCTCCCTGCCAGAATCTTTCTGGCTGGAGGGGGCAGGACAAAGGGAGAAAGCCAAGCCATTGTCTCCCCCTGTCACCCCTCTCGTCACCTCCCTCTTGCCGTCTTCGCCTTTCCGGGCCCCTCATTCTCCTTCCCCTCCCCCTCCCCCGCCCCCCATTCTGGTTGTTCCCTTGGCCCAGGACCAGCCACAGCCCTGTCCGGGACCTGAGCTGGAGATGCAAGTCAGTGACCACCAGGGGGCAGCAGAGCCAAAGGCCTGGGCTCAGCTGGGTCTCTAGGCTCCGAGCACTCGTCCCGCAGGGCCGGCCCTGCGTTAGCCAGACGTGCACTCCCAGCATTTTTGCAGAGCTGGATGCTGCTCCCCGCTGTTATGGGGTGTCCTCGGTGTCCCCGAGGTGAGTTGCCCCTCCCCAGGCCTCCCAGTGCTCAGTTTCCCCATTGGTGCTGGGGGTGATGGGTTGATTCGTTTCTGACCTGTGTTGGTCTCAGAGGCTGCTGAGAGAAGGCAGGGTGCTGACCGCTGCTTCTAAGGCGGAACAAGCCCCCTCAGGCCCCCCGCAGCCCTGCCCCTATAAAGCTGAAGCCCTCCGCAGCCATCCATGCTTGGGAGGTCTCATGTGCCCCCTGATAGGACAGAGGCCCCGAATTTCAGCAGAGGCCTCTCCCTTCTCTCCTTCCTGTGGCCCACAAGCCCCTCCCGCTCCCTGCAGAGACCCCAGGCCTTCTGCAGACAGGGAAGGGCAGGCTGCTGCCTCCCCGGACAAGGTCTCAGAGCCCCTGGGGAACACCAGCAGGGAGGGGCCGAGCCAAGAACGTCAGGCCCTCCCCCCACTCGGACTCCAGCTCCTCAGGAAAGATTCTTTTCCAGGAAGGAAAATGAGGTGGGAAGTGAGCAGGGAGATGGGACCCTCTTCATCAGTCTGGGACCCTGTTCTGGCCCTCAGGGTGGGTTTAAGGCCCTGCACTTCCGTCCCTGCTGACGCTTGCCACACGGCCTGGTGTTCTGTTGTACGAGGGAGTGTCCTACGAGTACAGGGTGGGTTCTCTCTGTCCCCCAGGGCACAGTGTGGACCTCACCGGGGGCTGAAAATGGCCACCTTCGCTCACATCCGTACCAGGCGGGGACGTATGTTGCTCTCAGTCCTAAGTCCTTCTCCTCCCAGCCCCTCGCCCACCCATAGATCCTTTCTTGTCCCATTTGCAGGTGGGTGGACTGAGGCCCAGAAGACTAGGCAAATCGCTGAGGGTCATGCTTTCACTAGGTGGCAGAGGCAGGATTGGAACCAGGCCCGCAAGCTTAGTCATTGTACCATTTCCCGGGGACCGGAAGGTGCATGAACCACCGGGTCCCGCAGCCTGGGGCCTCAGAGTCTGACAAGGGCTGGACACAGGGCATAGGTGGACTAGAGGAAGCGGAATCTAGGGTTTGTGGGCCCAGCCTCTCCCTGATGCAGGGCTTCCTCCCAAGGAGGGAGACTGAAGGAGGGCTCCCTGGAGGGGGAGGGCTTGCACGAGGCTGGAGGATGGCGAGGGCTTGGAGCACAAGGGACCACACGGGCGTGAGCAGGGGAGGGAGGGAGAGGAAGCGATGAGCGGGCAGAGCCGGCTGGGGTTGGGTGGGCAGTGCTGGTGGCAGATGCGCCTGTCTGTCCTGGTCACTTACTAGTTCTTTGCTCAAGCAAGTTCTTTTTCTTTTCCATTTTTTTTTTAATGTTTATTTTTGAGAGAGAGAGAGAGACAGAGCACGAGCAGGGGAGGGGCAGAGAGAGAAGGAGACGCAGAATCGGAAGCAGGTTCCAGGCTCCGAGCTGTCAGCACAGAGCCCGACACGGGGCTCGAACTCACGAATCATGAGATCGTGACCTGAGCTGAAGTCAGACACCCAACCGACTGAGCCACCCAGGCGCCCCTCAAGCAAGTTATTTAACCTCGCTGAGCCTCTGTTGTCTCATCTGTAAAATGGGCACACAAATCTCCCTTGCTTCAGGTTGTGTCAGGACCGAATGGGATGCTGTGCGTAAAGCCCAGTGCCAGTGTGAAAACTCTGATGCACTTCATCTCAGGGGCCGTCATGCTGGCTCTGCCCCCCCACCCCCATCTGTCCTCAACTGTGCGCTTTGATTTCTCTGCAGAATGCAAGGGGCGGGGTGGGGGGCACTGAGCCGGCTGGACAGTGAGCACCACCCCAGAGACCTCAGCCCACAGGAGCCGACTGGGGTCAGGGCCAGGATCATCACCCAGCCTGTAGGGGTCTCCCACCTTCACCCCCCACCCTGCTGTCTCCTGAGGGGCCCCTGGGCCGCAGAGTTCCCCCAGAGGCCAGGGCAATGTGTCAGCCAGCCCCAGGGGTATTTGCATTGTCATTTGCATCCTCGCAGCCCAATCCTGGGTTCAAATGCTCTTCCTCTGAGTTTCCGTGGCCTTGCCAGCAAATGGAAAGAACCTCTACATCCTTTGCGGAGGGACCCTCTCATTCGGCAGATGTTTCTTGAGCTTCCTCCTCAAGGCGGTTGTGGGTCCTCGTCGGCTCCTGGCCCTGCACTCACAGGGCTTACGTGCTGGGGGGAGATAGGCAATTAACAAGGCATCCAATCTCTCAGGAAGGTAACCATGGATTGCGGGGTGTGCCATCAGCCCCCCACCAGAGATGCCCAGCAATGGGGCACTCCTGTCCCCATTGCACAGAGGAGGAAACTGAGGCCCAGAGCGGAGAAATGACCTGTCCAATCATGCAGCTGGAGCATGGACGTGCTGGGATTTAGCTCTGGCCCGGCCTTATCCCAAACGTGGAGAGTCTGCCCTTGACGCAGTGGGGACCCTGGTGACTTCAGGAGGCCAGGGAGTGACAGTGCTGAGGTCCCGTGAGGACCCACCAGGAGCAACTCCGTCTCGGGGTATCAGATTGGGTGGTGGGCCAGACATTATCTGTAGCCAGTTCTCCCCAAATCCCAGTGGCGCGCGTGCAGGGAGGCCCCGCCTATTTTATGTTTAAGGGAGCCCACACATGGGTGGCCTGGAGCGCCTTCCCTCCCCGCTCCCCTGCACCCCTGCAAGAGCTCCTCCCCCCTCAGGCCTCTCCCACCACTGTCCAGTGGCTCACCTCTCTGTCTCTAACTCAGGGCCTGAACATCGAGAAGCAAACTGAGGACGCTTCAAGTCACTATCCGCGGGCAGGAGCAACTTGCCAGAACCTTGTCTTTCAAGGTTCAGAGAGAAATGAAAATAGATGGGAGACAGGGAGAGTCCTCATCCCCTTCCTGTGTCATTCCCGCGGCGGACTTCGCTGAGCTCCTGATCTGTCATGCTGTCACCAGGCTGTGGTGGCGGCTGGCTGTCCCTGGCCGCGTGCAGGTTGTGCAAGCGACGGGCCGGCTCCCACCTTGACCAGAGGTGGGCTGGGACATCCAGGAGGGGGTCCTACCTGCGGGGTCTAGAAAACACACAGCACTGGCCTTTGGAGCTTCCGCCAGCACCTGCCTCTGCTGGGGCAGCAAGAGTTACTCGGTCACCAGGGTCTGCTTGCTATCCCCTCGCTCGCTCGCTCACTCGCTCACTCACTCAGTCACTGGTTCCCTCATTATTAGAGCTCAGTGAACTCATCAGTTCCAGAGGGATCACAGGGCCGGCCTCGTGGGCTCACGGGCTTCACCAAGATCGTAGGGTTGTCGGGAAGGTAAGATAAGTGAGTTAATACACCTAAGACACTCGCATCAGTGTCCGGGCGCTTCAGGAAGATTTGTTACAAATTCGCTCATCGCCGTCCCTCCCAGACAATCACTGTGATGGATTAAGGGCCGTGGGTTGATTGGTACGTGTTTTTGCAAAAAAGCGCATCGCTGTTTCCTGCACGCATAAGCTTTTAATTTCGGTGGCTCTCTTATTGAGGAATGATGTACCTACAGAAAGGTGCACAGATCCTGTGCATGGGGCTTGAGGACTTGTCCTGTAATGGACTCACTGAAATAACCAGCCCCGGATGGAGAAACAGAGCATGCCCCGCCCCACAGCGGCCCTGCCATGCCATGCCGCCTCCCAGGATGTGTGTGTGGTTTTGATTTCCCAGCGGTGGCTGAGTTAGATCTCTCTTTCTGACCCTCACCTTTCTGTCTCCCGGCACTGAGCGTGTAAGGCACAGTGTGTTGCTGTTCAGATGTCACGCCCTAGCCTCGGGGTCTTCCGCTGGGCACATCTGCCACGCGCCCCCACTCCCTCTCGGCCCGCTCCGGTTCCTGAATGGATCGGGCCGGTCCCGACCCCAGGCCCTTTGCACCTGCTGTTGCCCCAGCCTTTCCGGGTCTCGTTCCGTTTCTCGGACGACCTCCTCTCCCTGGTCTCTCTGATCCCAAGCTGCTTCTCAAATCACATTGCTGTGTTTCTTCCCTTACTCCCACCGCCGTATTATAAAATCACCTTGATTGGCAGCCTGCCTCCCTGTTTACAGCCTGTCCCCTTCACCTGAATGTTTTAGGAAGGTGGGGTCTGTGGCTCGCTCTTCGCCACGGCACCCCCCGTGCTCTGGGCAGCGCCCGGCACACTGTAAGGCCTCGGTAAATATTTGTGAAGCGAAAGAACCGTGCATGGCACGCTGTCCTCACGGCATGGCCTGGCTGGCGCTGACCCAGGCTGGCGCTAACGTGTCTCTCCATGTGTCTTTGCCTCCACCCGGCTTGCAGGCTCTCCCTGAAGCCTGAGCTGGGGCGGTTTTCGGCTCCTGCTGGATCTGTCCCCACATCAGCGGACCTGCCTTACAGGTGTTTTGCTAACCTTGTTTCGAACCAGACACGCCGGAGAGAAATGCATTTTAAAACCACGTGCGATTTAAAGAGAATTTAATCTGCATGTCTGGGATTCATTACCACGTAGATCATCAAATTAGGGTTTGCTCACAGCTGTTTGACATTCCAAGGGCCTTCTGAGTATCTTTAATAAGTGCTTTTAAATATTATTTTTTCTCATAATTTCAGGGCTGGGTTTCGAGCATGCTGTTCTTTGAATGGGAATGTGACACGGGAGACAGGGGATGGCAGGCCCCGATCCTGCATGCGTGTCGCTGGCTGTGGGGACATCAGCACGGAGCCCTCGATGTTCTCCTGCTCTTTTCTGCTCAGCAGCCAGAGCCATGTATTCAAACGGGGCGCCTGGGTGGCTCAGTCGGTTAAGTGGCCGACTTCGGCTCAGGTCATGATCTCAGGGTCCATGAGTTCGAGCCCCGCGTCAGGCTCTGTGCTGACAGTTCGGATTCTGTTTCTCCCTCTCTCTCTGCCCCTCCCCCACTTGTGTGTGTGTGTGCATTGTCTCTCTCATTCTCTCTCTCTCTCTCTCTCTCTTTCTCAAAAATAAATAAATAAACACTAAGGGACTCGGGCTGGCCACTGAAAGCAGGGCCTTCCTCGGCTGCGGTTAGTGGCCTCAGTGTGGCTCCAGGGACCAATCGGAGGCAATGAGATGGGAGGGGACTGGTCCGTGCAGAGAGGCCACTCTCTTTCCGGCTGGTACTTAAGACCCAGAGCTGAAGGCTAGAGCATCAGGCCACCACATGGAGCCAGAGGATGACTGACCCAAACATGGGCAAACACAGCTCAGAGGTGTCATGGGTTCAAATGTGTCCCTCCCCCGTTCCTCAGTTGAAGCCCTAAGTCCCAGAACCTCAGAATCTGACCTCATTTGGAAGCAGGGTTGTTGCAGATGTAATTACCTGAGGTCGTCCTACAGTAGGGGTGGATCCTTAATCCCATATGACTGGGGTCTTTATAAAAAAGGCACATTGTGGGGCGCCTGGGTGGCGCAGTCGGTTAAGCGTCCGACTTCAGCCAGGTCACGATCTTGCGGTCCGTGGGTTCGAGCCCCGCGTCAGGCTCTGGGCTGATGGCTCAGAGCCTGGAGCCTGTTTCCGATTCTGTGTCTCCCTCTCTCTCTGCCCCTCCCCCGCTCATGCTCTGTCTCTCTCTGTCCCAAAAATAAAAAATAAAAAGTTGAAAAAAAAAAATTTAAAAAAAAAAAAAAAAAATATAAAAAAAAAAAAAAAAAAAAAAAGGCACATTGTGAGGGGCTCAGGTGGTAGATTGTGTGACTCCTGATCTTGGGGTTGTGAGTTCGACTCCCACATTGGGTGTAGAGATTACTTAAAAATAAAAAAAATCTTTAACAGAAAGGGGGCGTTGGGAGATAGGGACACGCAGAGGGAAGATCCATGAAGACACGGGGAAATGTCCCTCTGCGAGCCAAGGGGAGGGGCCTGGACCAGATTCTCCCTCATGGCCTCGGAAGGAGCTGACCTCACCAGCACGTTGATCTGGGACTTCCAGTCCCCAGAATAGCCAAACAACACATTTCTGGTGTTTTAAGCTCCCCCCGACCCCAGCCTGGGGTACTTTGTTATAGCAGCCTGAGCAAACCCATACAAGACCCCTTTTGAATGTATTAGTAACGAGAACCGATATATCCTTTTTCTTTTCTTTCTTCTTTTCCTTAAGCCAGTTTGTGTTTTCAGCCTTTCGTCGTATACGAGGGCGAGGGACTTACTTCCACACCACTGTTCTGCTTAAAATCTTTTCATGGATCACGTTTCAGTTATCTGTTCGTATATAACAAACCACTATAAGCTGAGTGGCATAAAACAAAACAATCATTTGATTTGCTCACAAGATGCTCCTGAGGCAGGTTGTGCAGGGGACCGGAGGGGGGCGGTGGCTCGTCTGTGCTCAGCAGGGCATCAGCAGGTGGCTCAGCTGGGGACCAAGAATCCACTTTCAGGATCTGGCTGGAAGGCCCTGGATTCTTTGCGTTTGAGCCTCTCCTCAGGCTGCTTCTGTCTCACTGGGATCCAGGAGCAGGTGTCCCCAGAAAGCATGGTGAGTGCATGGAACCTCTGTGATCGACTGTGAAATCACTCAGCATCACTTACATTGTACTCTGTTCATCAAGGCTGTCACAAAGGTCCGCCCAGATTCCAGGGAAGGGGGCACACACCCCCACTGCTCTGTGGGAGGAGCGTCAAAGTCACCTGGCGAGAAGGGCATGAGGGATGGGAGGGATTTTTGCATCCTTGTCTGGAAAACGTGATCCGCCCCAGGCAGCATATCCCTGTGATCCCACTGAAAGTCAAGAAAAGGCAAAAGTAATTGACAGTGACGGAAGTCGGAGTAGTGTTACCTCTTTGGGAAGGTAGCGTTGACCGGAAAGGGACACATGGGAACCTTCCGGATGCTGGAAATGACCTGTGCCTGGATATGAGTGGACCTTACGTGGATGTGGCTCAGTGAGCAGCTTATTCAGTGTTCCCTTAAGGCGTGTGCATTTTATACTTCAATGAAAGACATTTTTAAAGGCTGTGACACAGGATCGGACGTCATGAACGCAGAGGGAAGAGGTCCTTGGCTGGCTCCCACTTGTCCAGGTAGCTCGGCTGGCACGTGAGGCCCCTCCAGACCCAGCCCCCATTGTCTTTTCCAGTTCCTGCAGATGCATGAATGTCTCCAGCTGCGTGGAAGATGGTGGGAGAGTGTTCCAGAAGGAGGAAACAGCAAGTGCAAAGGCCCTGAGTGAGGAGAGGGTGGGGGGCCAGCGTGGGGGCAGGAGTGAGGGGAGATGAGGCAGGGGCGCTGGGCAGGGCTCATGGAAAGGCTTCAGGCAGGGGTTTCCCTTTTTGGAAGTGCAGAATCCCAGAGCTGCCGGATCCTGGGAGTGGCCTGGGGCAAGTGCCTGTTTCCTCATCTGTGAAACGGATCTCTAGAGTCCTGGCCTCCCACGGGTGCCGATAAGAGTCTGGGACATAATGCTCATGAAACTAGTGGCCCGGGAGAACCTGGCTGGTCGTGGGGGCTGCTCAGCACAGCTTCCCTCCCGGCCCGAGCTCTGGCAGGCGGCCCCTTCAGGACCACACTCACCACCCCACCCCCCCACCCCCCCACCCCCCCAGCCAGACCTCTGGAGCCTGTTGGGTAGGAGATGGATGAAACTATTAATCCGCACAGTCTAAAGGTTAATTCAAAGGGCAGCCGTGGCTGGAGATGATGCCCTCCACCTGGCTCCAGCTCAGAGATCAGGAAGGGAGTGGGGTGAGGGGGTGGGGGAGGCTCTTCATCCATGTAAATTCTGAGTGGCCATCGCATAGGTGCTCTCTGTGGCCCCCTTGTCGTCCCTAGCCCGGTCTTCTGTGACTTCATTCCTGTCCTGTCTGTGTCGCCAGCTCACTGCATGGCCTTGGGCAGGTTTCTCCCCTCCTTAAACCTCTGTTTTCCCATCTGTGTATTGGAGCCATGGGGCCAAGTGATCCCTAGGAGCCCTTCTGGCTCAGAATTTCCAAGGCTGTGTCTCTACCAGGCTCAGCTGCCAGGTTTTCCTGTCCCCCATCCCATCATCTTGCTCTGCCTGATCTCCGGGTTTCTGCATGGGCTCCAGGTGGGTCACAGGGACCACCTCCCCTATCAACCCTCATCTGGCCTTTCCCGCAAGAGGCTGCAGGAAAGTAGGAGAAATACTGCCCCAGTTTACCCTAAACTCATCCAGGCTGCCCCTCCATCCTGTGGCTCCTAGCGACTGTGGTCTTTGTCTACATGAAATACATCTATGCTGGAAACATCTGGCCAGCTTGTCTCTCTCTTTGGCTTCCACCAGAACCGAGGGATTTCCAGAGCTCGGTCTCTGCCATCAGGCTGACAGGTCCCCTGGGGCCAGGGCTGAGTTTCTCCCTTTCAATAGGTTCCTATTCAAGACCCATTAGACTCAGGGGCCTGGCTGAATCCAGCGTCCAGAACGTTCTGCCTCAGCCAGTATTTTTTCTTTTTAATTGTTGAACTCGTGGTCAACCCTTAAAAATCAGGTGATTTCACATGAAAAAAAAAAAAAAACAAAAAACTAGACTTTCATCTTTAAACAAATGGTAAGAGCTGGCTGTGCTAGGCTTGCGTTTTCCTCAGCAGCGATTGATGGGAGCTGATAGGCGGGCAGGACGCTGCCCAGTTCGCCCTGACCTCGCCTGGCCCCGCTCAGTCCTGTTACCTGTCCCGTCCTGGAGGTGTTGGCTATCCCGGCTTTGGGGCCTGAGGCTGGGTAGTGGGTTTCTGTAGCTGTCAGCTCCGCCACGGCGGGAGAGCAGTTTCAGAGAGAGAGGTAGGAACGAAGCCTCCTCTCCCCGTCTCTGCCTCATTAGGATCCAAACAGGCTGGATCAATGCTTTTCAAAAGCAGATACATAGTGCCTGTTTCCTGCATCAGGAACACTCTGTACCGACAGAGAACGATTCTCTAATCAAGACCTTGCTTTTGGGAAAAGTACATGGAGAAGGAATGGGGCGGGGGTGGGGGGGTGGGGGGAGCATCTCCATTCAGTAATTATTGACGGGGGGGCCTACTGTGCTGGGCACTGAGCCAGGTGCTGGGGGTACAGCAGTGAGAAAACCTGCTTGTCATCTGATGCAGCTTATCGTGAGGCCAACTCTCTCACTTTCTCTGACGAGGCAGAAAAGGCCCAGAGAGGGCAAACAGAGTACCTGAGATCACACAGCAGAGGTGGAAGGAAAACCTATGCCGCTTCTTCCCTCGCCCAGCCACACGATAAAGCCCCAGGCACTCTGGCCTCCTCGCTCTCCTCTTCGTCCCCTCTCCACGTTCTGGGCCTTCAACTTTGCTTTCAGCTGATGGCCAGGAGCTGGGGCTCACCCCGGCGGGGTTGGGGTCTGCTTGGAGCAGAGGATTGGCCCTTCTCTGGCTGTGTTCCATGATGCCCTGCCTACCTCTTGAGGATGATTCCAATACTGGTTACAGAGTCTGGCAGCATTCCACACCCAGTCACCCCCACCGGAACATTCTACGGCATGTAGGCATGTAGGCCACTGACGGCTCTTTTGCAGGGTCAGGCTTGGAGCAGAGCCCTGGGCCATCAGTACCCACCTGCCCGTTCTGCATATTCTAGCGGCCTCTGTGGCTGAGGCAGGCTTGGTTTTCATCTGCAGCCACAGACCCTTGTCCTGAAAAATTCCGCTCTTCACCTGGTTGCTCTGCAGGTATGCAAGGACCAGCCGGCTTTCCTGCACACAGCCTGCACCCTTCCGTCCAGAGACTGCTCCCGGGAAGAACCCAGCCACTTGGGCTGAGTTGGAGCCTCCAGACACTTTGCAAATAACCAGCAGTGAAACTCAACCAACCCTCCCCCGAAGCCTTTGAATTCAAACCCCTGGGCATATTGAATCCAGCCAGCCAGATTTTGGCCACAACAGCAGCTGGGTTTGAGACAAACTGACTGTAATTGGCTCAGAAACAGTGGCTTGCCTAAATAAAGTAATACGTTATGACAGCTATTGTTTATGGAGCGCGTGTTAAGTGCCAGGCTGCGTTGCAGCCTTGCAAGGTGGACATCAATCCCCATTTTACTGGGGATGAAGCAGCCCAGAGAGGTCAGCTCACCTGTCCAAGGTCACACAGCTGGCCCAATGGAGAGCCCAGATTTGATCCCAGTTCTCTTTGATGGCGACTTCCCCACGCTGCCCCTGCTGTCCCCTCGGTAGGTGCTCAGGGCGCCAGGGTGAGGCTACGCATGCCAGGATCACCTGTCGTTTTTCCACGCCGGCTTCCTTCCCTGTGTCTCCCCACAGCCTGAAATGTCCCCAGCACAATGAGGGGCGTTAACCTATACTTGCTTCAGGGCAAGAGGGTCAGAAGGACAGCAGGACTGTCTCTGATTCAGGCTTTGATGTGCTTCAACAGAGAGGTAGGTGAGCGGCTTTCCCTTCGCAGTTTTGATCCAAAGCCCCAAGGCATAGTCCTGGAGGAAATGTCCCAGTTCAGAAGGTCCTTTAGCCAAGGAAGGAAAGGATTAAAGATTAACAATGATAGGGGCACCTGGGTGGCTCAGTCGGTTAAGCATCTGACTTCCGCTCACGACATGATCTCGCAGTTCGTGGGTTCGAGCCCCGCGTCGGGCTCTGTGCTGACTGCTCAGAGCCTGGGGTCTGCTTCCGATTCTGTGTCTCCCTCTCTCCCTGCCCCTCCCCCACTCATGCTCTGTCTCTGTCTCTCTCAAAAATAAATAAACATTAGACTTTTTTTTGGAAAGTTAATGATGATTACCCCACTAACGGGTGTGGACAGAGCATCTGCCGTATGTCAGGGATCTCACGCCTACCGTTGGTGTGGCACGGCAGGTGAGCCCAAAGCCTCTGAGTCCTGACTGCCTGGGTTCAAACCCCGACTTTGCTGCTTGCCAGCTGTGTGCCTTGGACAAATCACTTCACCTCCTAGGGCCTCAGCTTCTGCCTCTGTAAAGTGGGCAGAATAATGGTACCTCCTTCGCAGCATTATTGCAGAAAGAAGTAAGAGAATATAGAAAGTTCGTGCACAGAGCTTGCACGTGGCAGTGCCCTAAAACTGGCAGATGTCATTTTTGTATGTGTTTTAAAGTTCTCACGGGGCACCTGGGTGGCTCAGTCGGTCGAGTGTCGAACTTCGGCTCAGGCCATGATCTCGCGGTTCGTGGGTTCGAGCCCCGCCTCGGGGCCTGTGCTGACAGCTCAGAGCCTGGAGCCTGCTTCGGATTCTGTGTCTCCCTCTCTCTCTGCCCCTCCCCTGCTCATGCTCTGTCTCTCAACAGTAAATAAATGTTAAAAAAAATTGTTTTTAATTCTCACGAGAACCCTGAGGAGCAGGGTTCATTACCCCCCTTTTATTAATAAGTAAACTGGGGTTAAGAGAAGTTCAGTAGCTTGACTATAGTCACACAGCTGGGAAGTCATAGGGCTGGAGTTTGAATCTGTATTTGCTCCTTGACATCAGCGACTAAGCTCAGAATCCCGACCGCTGGTTTCTATAAAGGGCAGAGCAGCAAACTCTCCTCCCGCGGCTGGATCCACCCAGAGGCGGATTTCTTTGGCCGGCAGGTTTTCTTTCCTTTTCTTTTTTAGTTGATTTTTTAACACCTGGAGGCTAAATGTACAGAAGAGAAGTCCAGGCCCAGAGGAGGAGTGGACCTGCCCGAGGACACTGGCGGGACTGAAAGCCACGGCCCCTTCCAGTGACAAACGCGTTCTCCGTCGTGCAGAAAGGCTCCCTTCCGTACCTCCCCCGGGGGAGTTCGCTGGAGCAGATGGGTGAGGAGGGAACCGATGATGGATTCTCTCTGGGGATGAGCGCTGGTCACTGCTCTGTTGATTGATGGCTGAGGAAGGTCAATTCCACAGCCAGACTCAGCACGGCGCCGGGGCTGGGACATCTGTCAGCTGGTGCCACATCACCTTCAGACCAGGAGGCATGGGGTAGGGGTCAGGATCAGAAGAGGTGATTCTTCCCCCATGCAAGAGTCTGTTTCTGCAGGCAACGTTCTCTGGAGACCCAGTGGGGCCACAGAGATACCCAGGGCTGTCCGGAAATGGGATGTGCTGGTGGGGCTGACACGGTCGGAGAGGCCCCTGGGAGGCCTTACCTTGGCTTGGCTCCGGCTGCCCCTCCAGCAGTCCCTTCAGCAGCCCTAGAGGCATGTCCCGGTGCCCTCATGTTTCTAGCAAGGAACAGAGGCTCAGAGACGGCAAGTCATTTGCCTGGGGTCACATAGCCTGTAAGTGAGCGTCTTGTTCCTGGAGCCTGGGTCTCTCTGTCTCCTCTCTGACTCTTTTTTTTTTTTTTTAATTTTTTTTTTCAACGTTTATTTATTTTTGGGACAGAGAGAGACAGAGCATGAATGGGGGAGGGGTAGAGAGAGAGGGAGACATAGAATCGGAAACAGGCTCCAGGCTCTGAGCCATCAGCCCAGAGCCTGACGCGGGGCTCGAACTCACAGACCGCGAGATCGTGACCTGGCTGAAGCCGGACGCTTAACCGACTGCGCCACCCAGGCGCCCCTCCTCTCTGACTCTTAATCTGGGGTACTTTCTAATGATTACACACGGACACACACACACACACACACACACACACACACGCTTTTATAACGTATCTATCAGATTAACCATATGAAATTGCCTTCTCTTGGTAAACCAAAAGCAATTGAATAACAGCGATTTCATAAGGTTTAGCTAAATATAAATTATAAATGCACATAAATATATATTTATGTTTATCTATTAAATAAACATAATTCATCTACCTTGCGTATGTAATCCTCTTATGTATGTGCATATAAATGCGTTTTATGTGGGCATATAAATATAAAGGTACTTATATATTTATATATGTGTATGTATCATTTATGCATATATAATGTATATGAAATCTATCAGAGATTATAAGCAGCTAGCCAAGTTGTTCTATACCATGCATTACAAGTAGTATGCTGGTAGGAGCTCTGGGCGGCTCAGTCCGTTAGGCATCCAGCTCTTGATTTCGGCTCTGGCCATAACCTCACGCTTCGTGAGATCAAGCCCCGTGTTGGGCTCTGAACTGACAGTGCAGAGCCTGCTTGAGATTCTATGTCTCCCTCTCTCTCTGCCCCTCCCTTGCTCGCTCTCTCTCTCTCTCAAAATAAATACATATTAAAAAACAAAACAAAAACAAATAGTGTGCTGCTAAACTAGCTCTCTGAAAAAAAAAATAACATCTGATACTTAGTGTGTATTTACATGGCGTAGATATCCCCCCTGATGCTGGTTTCAAGTAACCAGAAACACAGTTTCAAGTAATTGTGAACACAGAATTAGGGAGAAATGCACATAATTGGCTCCTTCTGGCTACAGTCAGCTGGCTCCACACTGCCACAGTGTTTATCCACCTGCCTGAAACTGTCTATCTCGAAAATATACTGATGTATGTGATATATAAATAAATATATTTGTAAGGGCATATAATCTATCCCTTCTCTCTGTTGGAGCTGTGATAGGTCTCTGATAAATATAATGTCTAGCTTCTCATTTGAAGTTCACCCATTTGCTCTCTGTCCCGTCTGTCTCCTCAAACCTAGGTCTGTCTTGTCCGCTGCTTCTCCCTTTCCGCCTATGTAGGGAGGGGTGGGGACGCTGGGCTCAGGGCCTGCCTCTTCTCCTCCGGGAGGGGCCGTGCACTTGACCTTACTACCAGAGGTTCCGAGCCCCTGCTTCTGGGTGAGGTCTGGTTGAGCAGACGGCACACAGTGCTGGCCCACTGAAGCTGATTTTGGCCTCTCTGGGCCTGTCCCAGGTGCACTCCGGGAGTCAACAAACAGGCCGTCCACACCCGGCTGGTGGGGTCCGCCATCTTCCTTCAGGCTTCCCTCACCTTCTCAGGTCAGCCCATCCTTGGATCATGGGGTCTCGGGGTCTCTCAGGGTCCAGCCTCTTGCCTTGGGAGAGGGCCATGGGGACAAGTCTCCTCTGCTCTCTGGGCCTCAGTGTGCTCATCCATAAAATGGCAGGCAGCTCTCAGACAATCAGAAAAGGCCCCCAATTGTTTAAAGTCTTGCGTTTTCTCTTAAAAAGTCATGCACAATTTGCCTTCCACTCTGTCATCAGTCCATGTTTGTGTCGCTATAATAATGTATCGGAGAAGTTATCAGTGAAATGACTTAGCACCTTTCCCCTAAATCATCAAGCAAAATGGAAGCTCCGGGAAGAAGTGTCATTTTTTTCTACTCTGGCTCCGTCAGAGGGTGGCCGCGGCCGGCAGTTCCGCGGGGACTACGGGAACCACACGGCCTGCCTCTCAACGCTGTGTCTCCTCAGACGAGGTATTTCTCTGCTGCGAGCCTCGGTTTCCCATCTGTGAAATGGGAGAATAGCAGTACCTCCCTCATGGGGCCGTGGTGGGGCCAGATCTTCAAGACGGTGCCTGGCGTGGAGTCGGCTTCTAGCAGCAGCTGGTCAAATGGCCCCAGCACGCAGCTGTGAGCCCTCGCGGTGAGAATCTGGAGAGCAAGCAGTTTCTAAGCTGTGTCTCCTCCGGTTGTTCAAGGACAAAACCCTCAGCCCTCAGTCCGGGCTTGCAGCCCTTTGGGGTCGGAGAAGTTCCTCCCCAGATCTGAATAACACAGGGGCCTGCCTCTGGCCACTGTGGGTTCTTTCTGTTCCTTGAAAATGCCGGGTGCGTGTCAGTGCCACGTTCTCTCCCTGCAACACCTCAGGTTGGCCCTTCTGTGGTTGGGCTCCCCTCAAATATTCTCTGACGGGGCCATCACCGGTCACTTGGTCTGTAGTTACCTTGCACGCCCCAGTCGCTCCACTGTCCTCCTGTTTCATTTGTTTATTTATCTATTTATTAAAAAAAAATTTTTTTTTAGTGCTTATTCATTTTTGAGACACAGAGAGAGACAGACTACAAGCAGGGGCGGGGCAGAGAGAAAGGGAGACGCAAAACCCAAAGCAGGCTCTAGGCCCTGAGCTGTCAGCACAGAGCCTGATGCGGGGCTCAAACTCACGAACCCTGCTGAGCCGAACTCGGACGCCTAATCAACTGAACCAACGAGGCACCCCTGTGTATTTATTTTTGAGAGAAAGAGAGAGAGAGAGAGAGAGAGAGAGAGAGAGAGAGAGAGCGAGCCTGAGTGGGGGAGGGGCAGAGAGAGGAGGAGACACAGAATCTGAAGGAGACTCCAGGCCCCAAGCTGTTAGCACACAGCCCGACGCGGGGCTCGAACTCACGAACCGCGAGATCATGACCTGAGCCGAAGTCGGACGCTTACCCGACTGAGCCACCCAGGCGCCCTGATTTTCTTCATGGCATTTGCCGCCCACTGGGAGTACTTTATGTATGTGATTGTTTGTATCTGGCCAGTCTTCCCCAACAGACCCTCAGCTCTGCGAGGGCAGAGGCTCAGTAGTTTTGTTCACCGCAGCAGCCTGTCCCCAGACCAGTACCTGGCACAGCCGACCTTACTTGGTCGCTGATGAATGATTAAGTGGAAGTTTGCACAGCGTGGCTCAACCAGGTTGAAATGCAGAGAACGAAGACAGGAATTAAAAGTACGAAAGGTCTCAGGATTCTTCCCCCTTTCTTCGTCATCTAGTTTTTGGACTTTGGGAGGCGGGGGTCTTAATTTCGTAATTAGGAAGAATCCCAAACCTTACGCGGACACGGCTTGGCTGCAAGGCTGACCCACCTCACTCTGGGTTTGGCTGAGGCTCATTCTACTTCTGCTCTCATTCTTTTCCTTAAAATGTATAAACAAACCCAGATCACCCCCTTAGGAGAAACTTCTGTAGAAGTCAGCAACTAGCTGCTACCTTCCACTTTTGCTTCCCTTCTTGGCCTCGATTTCTGAAAGAAGATATTTCATTTTGGCGGTTCATTTTGGGAGGCTCTCCCCACTCTGGAGGTCTCCTGGGATACACTCAGGAAGGAGGGCAGAGGCAAGTAAGTGGGTAGGTCTCTGACGTCAGACTGGGAGCACTTCTGGGCAGGGCTGTGCCTCCCCCATCAGACTGGGAGCGCTCTGGGCAGGGCTGTGCCTCCCCCATCAGACTGGGAGCGCTTCTGGGCAGGGCTGTGCCTCCCCCCGTCAGACTGGGAGCGCTTCTGGGCAGGGCTGTGCCTCCCCCGTCAGACTGGGAGCGCTTCTGGGTAGGGCTGTGCCTCCCCCGTCAGACTGGGAGCGCTTCTGGGCAGGGCTGTGCCTCCCCCATCAGACTGGGAGCGCTTCTGGGCAGGGCTGTGCCTCCCCCCGTCAGACTGGGAGCGCTTCTGGGTAGGGCTGTGCCTCCCCCGTCAGACTGGGAGCGCTTCTGGGCAGGGCTGTGCCTCCCCCGTCAGACTGGGAGCGCTTCTGGGCAGGGCTGTGCCTCCCCCATCAGGCTGGAGACTCCCTAGTTTAGGGCTATGTCTCCTCCATCAGACTACCAGATGTCTCTTGCTCTAGAAGGAGCTCCTTCCTTCTTTCCCTTCCCTTCTCATCTTCCTTTTCCTTTCCCCCCTTTTCTCAGTCCTCCTTCTGGGAGCCCTTCCCTGCTGTCCTGAGTGAAGGTCAGCCCTGGGCACGTGGGGGTCCAGCCGTCGGCTTGGCATGAGCCTCTGTAGCCCGTCTGCACAGGAAGGCCAGGCGGTGGCCCCTGGCTGTCCTTGTCCATCCCCTTCCCTCTGCCCCATCCATACCTTCCAGGCACAGGTGGAACCCCACTCGCCTTTGGTGAAATCCGCCCCAGTTGCCGTGGCCCCTTGGGGCTCCCTGCCCTGGCCCCCCATTCCACCTGCGGGGAGCGCGTGATGACACCCCCAGGGCCTCTGGATTCCCGTTTGGTGCAGCCACTGTTCCAACTGTCCCGTCCCAGCCGCCCGGTAAGCACCTCCCAGGCAGGGCGCCCCGGCCCCGGCTGAGCCTTTGTGCAAGATAAAGAGACTTTTGCGCAGTTCCGACGAGGTGCTGCGCAGCCGTGCCTTGGAAACACGGTCGTCCTCCAAGGAAGGCCCCTCTGCGGGCTGAGGGTTCTTTCAAGAGGAGCTCCAGCGTGCAGAACGTTTCTGGACTCTGCCATCAGAACCACCCAACATCCGGGCCTTGGGAATCGCGACAGCGGCGATAACGGCGCTCTGCGCGGTAAGAGCAGCCGCGGCCGACGCTCTGGCGTGATTTCTGCGTGCCGAGCACCGTGCTGTGGGCTTCCGCGCCTGCGCCATGGGCATCAGCTTGGGCATCAGCTTGGCCATCGGGTCGTGCCGGTTTCCCATCGATCTCTTGAGAAAAAGACCCAGCTTCGTCTTCCTACATTTCCTCCCCCCACCTCCTCACCCCCGCCCGCATGTTCCCACCTCAGGGTCTTTGCATAACGCTCTCCCCACTGCCCAGAGCTGCAGTTCCCCCAAGACACCTCCCTGGTTCATCCCCTCACCTCCGTCAGGACTCCACTCAGCTGTGGCCTTTGCAGGGAAGGCTTTTTCTGGCCCAACTACATAAAATTGCTGCTTTGCCTCGCCCCTGTCCCCCAATCTCTAGGGACCTTCCCTGTTTTCTCTTCATCATGACTCTACGACACCCTCTACACTGTGCTTACTTACTTTGTGTCTTGTCTGTCTCCTCCCGCGGGCACGTTAGTTCCACGAGAGTTTTGCTGGCTTTGTTCTCAGCTCTAAACCCAGGGCTAGATGTGGGTCTAGCACAAAATAGAGGCTCAATACATATTTGTTGAATGAGTGAGCACCCGTATCTGGTTGGCGTGATGAGCCCCATTTCACAGATGAGGAAACTAGAGGACCAGCCTGTGATCAAACACCCAGGGTCTATTTAGCAACCACTGTGTATTAGGCTCTGGAGCACAGAGATGGGACCCTGCCTTGGGGAAGTGTCCCGGCTGGTGGGGGAGATTGTAGACGGGTACAACCCAGGGGGCTGTGTGCAGGGCCGGAGATTTGCATAGTGCACCCTGGGAACACACAGCCCAGCCTGGGGCATCAGCGAAGTCTTCCTGGAGGAGGTGACGCACAGGCTGAGCGTTCAGTGATGAACGGGGGTTTGTCAGCTTGGGGGAGGTAGCGGCTGGGGAGTGATGTGCTGTCCCAGCTACACAGAGCAATGATGGGTCTTGCGAAGCCATCTAGATACGAGAATGTGGGGCTTTCGTTTGCCCGAGCACTGTTCCCTCTGGCCGGGGTGGGGAGGAGAATACATGGAATAGGGGTTGGGGAGTGCAAGAGAAATGAGTCTGGGGGAGGTGCAGGGGTCAGGATTGAGGGGGTGGGGAGCAGGGGGATCACTCAGTGCCACGCTGTGGAATTTGGGCTTCATCCGCCGGGGCTTGAGAAGCCGGTGGTAAGGGAGGGGGTCCGTCAGGCCTGGGGTCTAGGCTGGTGACTGTCGACAGGTCACATGAGACTGGGGGCAGGTGGGAGGCAGGCGGGCCAGGGAGGAGGGGAACCCGGGTGAGTGAGGCCGAGGCCCGAACCGAGGTGGGAACAGGGGCCCAGGGGACGGGGCAAACATCAGAACTGGTAAGGAGGAAGTTGGCGGGAACCGGGGCGCCCGGGAAGGCCGGGAGCTGCAGCTCGTTCCGACAGGAAGCAGCTGTCCCCAGCTCACGAGCCCTCCGGGGCCACGAGATTTTAGCTCCAAGTGACTCTTGGATGGCTCTGAAAATTGGTGTTACTCTTCCTGGAGGATGAGGCTATGGGGCCCCAAAGGAACAAGGTGCCAGCTCCTGGGGCCTCTCCTAAAATACAGGCTAGGCTGTCCCAGGCTCTGCCAACACCCCTATGACACAGGACCCCAGACACCGGTCCCTGACAGCTCTGGGTTCACGTCTCCAGATCTGTCTCTGAACCTCTGCTCCCTGGGTGTCAAGTACACATGATATTTCATCAGGGTAGCGTGAGGGTGGAATGAGGTGATGTGCAAAGCCATTGGCACGTGCCTGGCACATAGTAAGTGATCATTAAATGGTCTTTTTTTTTTTTTTTTTTTTTTTTTTTTTTACCTTCGCTTTTAGCTGCTACCCTTACCTTAATTAGTCTTATTTGGGGAAGGATATTTAATTTAAGAAAAATGTGTTTTGATTATCGAGAATTTTGAACTTTCACGGGAATGAACAGGATGCCTAAGGAACTTCCGTGGACCCAGCCCCCAGCCCCACCAACCACCAACGCCTGACCGGTCCTGCTCCACCCACACCCCCATCCACCCCCATCCTTCATTAATTTAAAGCAAATCTCAGGCATCACATTATTCATTCATAAATATTTCACCGCTAACACTATTAATAATACACAAGGTGCCTGCTCATAGCGTAGCAACTCCATCCAGGAAGTGCTTCTGGATGACTGGCTTCCTCTGGTCCGGGCTCAGGCAGGGAACCTTCCACACCAGGATGAACGCAGCCCCTGACCCCGCAGGAGCCCATGCTGGGAGGTGGGGTGTGCAGGAGCAGGAAGCAGGAAGAAATACAAAAAACTCTGAACACCCTTGAGTAAGCTCTTGCACCTCCTTATGTATAAGGAGAAGCTTAGGGGCAGCTGGGTGGCTCAGTGGGTTAACTCAGTGGGTCTGACTCTTGATTTCGACTCAGGTCATGATCTCACTGTGAAGTTCGAGGCCTGCGTCGGGCTCTGGGCGGACAGTGTGGAACTTGCTTGGGATTCTCTCTCTCTCTCTGCTCCTCCCCTACTGGTGGGCGCACGCCCTCTTGCTCTCAAAGTAAATAAATAAAAAAAAAAAAAAAGGGGGAAGAGAGGGTCTTCTATTCTGGATCCGGGGTGGAGGGAAGTGGTAAGTTTCGGAGAAGCTTTTCAGGTTTCTTGAAAAACAAAACAAAACCAACGCCAAGCAAACAAGCAGTTGTGTGGAGTGTGGGGCGGTCGGGGAAGGCTTGGGGTGTGAGGTCATATGGTCAGGTGCTGGGGTCTGGTTCCAGCCGAGCGCCTATTGGCTGTGTGGTCTGGGGCGAGTCCCACCCCCTCTTGGGCCTCAGTTTCCTTCTCTGTCGAGCGCCCGCCCCTGGGAAGTGCCAGTGGACTCTGCCCGTTGCATGGTCGGGGAGAAACGGTTGGTATTCAGAGCCAGGCTGCTGCCCGTGGTAAGAACTGCTGACCTGGCAGATTAAGTTGTAGCTTGAACAGAAAAGAAAATGTGTCTTATGCGGCCAATTACACAATAGATGGTTTGGGACACGGTTTGCTTAATTATATCTATAACCAATTGGGGATCTATCACTGCTTGTGATGCCACTGTAGTTGGAGCCTGTTATCAAAGTCAGGTAGGAGAAAGGTACTAGGATATTGTCTGCCCTGGGCTGCACCTAGGGCGAGTCTGGGCCTGCTCCCTGCTAGCTGAGTCCCCAAGGGCAAGTTACTGCTCCTCTCTGAGCCTCGGTTTCCCCGGTTTCCTGCCCAGTTTCCTCACATGGCTGTGTAGGTTACCCCAGAGCTCTGAGGGTTGATCGAACTCGATCATTCACCCAGCAAGGACTTGTTGGGTGCTCACTGTGTGCTTGGTGTTGGGCACAGTGCTGGGTGCTGGGTACCAGGTTGAGAAGACAGATGGAGCCCTTGACCTCAGGAAGTTCTCAGTCCAGGGAGGAAGGCAGGCATTACTTGGATTAGTTCCGGAGGGGAGGGGGGGGAGTGACCTTGGAGAAACTGCAAGACAGGTCCGTTGAACTTAGTCTGGAGCTGTGACATACCCCCAGCCCCACCCCTGGCCCAGGATCAGTGGCAGTGAGCCAGTGAAAGGAGCTGGGGGCAGCATTGAGGAGTAGCATGTGCAAAGGCCCTGAGGCAAAAGAAAACCTGGCTGAAGGGAGTTCCATGCACAGACAGCAAGTGGGAGAGTGACTAGCTGGGGGCTTGGGCAGGGCTTTCAAAGGACACGAGGGCATCGAGCATAACTCCCAGGTTTCTGGACAGAGCCCTGGACAGAAGGCACCCTCAAAGTGGGGAGGCTGAGGCTGGGAGAGGAGAAGACCCTGTGTGCCAGTCTGCAGCTCCATGGCGTGCAAGGCAGTGAAGAAATTTGTGGGCATGGAGTGTGTGGTTCGGAAGAGGCACGAGGCAGGGACAGAGCCTGGAGCCATCAGTAAATAGGTGGCATAAAGCCACACATGTGGGGTAAATCGCTTAAGAAGAAAATGTAGGTTGGAAGAGACGTTCATGACCTGGTCCTGAAGGCCTCCCCATTGGAGCTGGGGGGAGAAGCCCAAGATGGAGGGGGCAGAGGACTCTCATGTCACAAAAGTCCAGGAAAGAGTGTCTCAGGAGAAGGGAGCCCTGGACTGTGTTGGAGACAATGCACATCTAAGGGAGCCTACTGGATTTGGCAACATGGGGCCCACTTGGATGTGACGGGAGCTGCTTGTTGGGATGATCGGAGTAGAAGACAAGAGCTGATGACAGGAGGGATGGAAAGAAGGGCCCCAGGCAACCCGGGCAGGTGTTTTGTTGACACAGAGAAGAACATTTCTTTCTTTCTTTTTTAAAGTTTATTTATTTTGAGAGAGGGAGAGAGAGAGAGAAAGAGAGAGAGAGAGAGAGAGTGGGATGGGGAAGAGAGAGAATCCCAAGCAGGCTCCGAGCTGTCAGCACAGAGCCCGATGTGGGGCTCGAACTCACAAACTGCGAGATCATGATCTGAGTTGGATGTTTAACCAACCGAGCCACCCAGGCGCCCCAAGAGCAGAACATTTCTGAATGCGAACAGGAAGGATCTGGGAAAGACAGAGATGTGAGACGTGGGAGAGACACGGGTGCCACACAGAGGGGGTCCCTGGGGGGTCCCAGGGTGCAAGTGAGAGACTGGCAGGTAGCGTGTGTGTGTGTGTGTGTGTGTGTGTGTGTGTGTGTGTGTGTGTGTAGGTGTGGGGGGTGCCTTCTCTTCTGCAGGAGGGACCTGAGCAGGGAGATGGCCTGGGGCCAGAGGAGGCCCAGTGGAAGGGAGATGTGGAGTTTGGATCCGATGCTTCTAATTCTCTGAGGCTTAAGGGGCAGCAGGCAGGGAGAGCGTGCTGAGCAGAAGATGAAGGACAGAACATACGAAGGGTCTTTGGGAAGGAGGCACTTTGTAGATAAATAAGGTCACGCTTTGGGGGTAGTTGTTTTCCTGAGGCACGTCCACTGTCACGTTGACCTTCTCATCCTGCTGAGACCTCCCCCTGGCCTGTGCCCGGAGCCACGGTGCCTTGGCTTTCAGAGTTTTCCTTAAGCAGCAAACCTTTTATTTGAACTTTAAATAAAGCCTGCTGTGGAGCCTCAACATATATGCTGATAAAAGTGGAACAGTTCAGGGGCGCCTGGGTGGCTCAGTCGGGTAAACATCTGACTTCAGCTCAGGTCACGATCTCGCAGTTCGTGGGTTCGAGCCCCACGCTGGGCTCTGTGCTGACAGCTCAGAGCCTGGAGCTTCTTCAGATTCTGTGTCTCCCTCTCTCTCTGCCCCTCCCCTGCTTGCACTCTGTCTCTCTCTCTCTCTCAAACATAAATAAACATTAAAAAAAAGTGGAGCTGTTCCAAATGATGGAATCTGCCCGCCAGCCTTCACCCCCTCCCTGGGGGTGACCCCGCAGCACCCCTGTGAGGTCTGGGGCTCCTTTGGACCCACCTGGTTTGAAGCCCACTGGTGTAGGAGCCTACCGTGTGCTGGGGCACAGCTCCGGGCCTTGATTTCCTTGTCTGTGAAGTGGGGATCATATTATCCGAGTGGAGACAGAAGCCTGGACCACATGCCATTTCCCTGTGTGTGTGTGTGTGTGTGTGTGTGTGTGTGTGAACCCCGCTCAAACTTGTACAATTTTATGAGGTTCCACAGCATTGTGTTTGGTTCTCTACTTGGTGGTCACTCATTCACTATCTTAGGCTGCTTTTCGAACCAGGATTTAACCTTGTCCGACTCTGAATCCCGGGCCAGGTAGAGGAGACGAAGGGTTGCAGTCTTTGGCCCATGGAGTTGGTGCCAGAGCTTTCTGTTGGGAGAGATGGATGGGAACAGGCACCAGGCGTGGATTTGCACAGGTGGGCAACAGCCCCACGTTGGCCGCCTGCAGTCCTGGAGACAGGGTGGGTAGACCAGTCGCCTGGCGTTGTCTGTCCACCACACTCCCCCCTCCACAGAGGGTTGTGTGAGAACAGGGCCCTGATGAGAGCCCATCAGCTGCCTTGGTCGTGATAGGGATGCGACGGCCCCTCTCCACCCAGGCGTGCCCCAAGATGGGTGCCTCTTGGCGACCGTGCTGTGGTGGAGACGTGGGGCACGGGTTTTGGAGCCCAACGGACTTTGGTTCTCAGCTTGACTGTTTACAAGCTATGTGAGCTCCTATGAGCCTCAGTTCCCATCTGCAAAATGGGCGTAAAAAGGATTAGAGTTACTATGATGCTGTGAGTAAAGTACCCAGTCGCTGCCTCGTACACGGCAGGTGCCCCGTGAAGTCTAGTCTTCTGGCTTTAGTCCCTTGGTCCTATTCGAAAACCCACGGGCATCTCTGCCCCTTCAGGCCTCTGTGTGTGTCTTGTTTGCCTATGTTTCTTGTGCTTTTTGTGTTTTCTTTCTTGTTACCGGGGTGTGGATTTCGGACGGGGTGTCAGGGCACCTGCGTGGACCTCAGACTCACAAAGAACCGTCCTTAAATCCTGGTTTTCTCAGCTACTTTCCTGGTGACCTGGGACAAGCCACCTCCTTCCTCTGGGCCTCGTTTTCCTCGTGTAAAATGGCAAGAATCACGTAGTGATGCCAACAGGCCGGGTCGAGGACCCAGAGGGGGCCCTGCAGGCCCAGTCAAGAGGGCCCCTGGCCGTGTGCAGGAAAGAAATCTAATGCAAGCCAGCAGACAATGAAAGCAGGGTTTGTTGAAGGTCCAGGCACGTGTCCAGGAGACTCAGCAAGGAAAGGAGGAGACTCGTCTTTGCTCAGGGTCTGGGGTTTTTTTTTTGAGGACTGTGGTCTGCCATACGAGTGCACTCAGGCATCCAGGAACCGGTTAGAACACAGACGGGGGAGCTGCGTTATTCCCTGGGGCCGGGGGGCCTTGACGTGGAGCTGTCGAGCGCTTGGGGCCTGCGATACACGCGTGATGGCTTCCTTGGGTCATTCTCACCTGTTCCTTCCCGAGAGGTCTCCTCTTCTAGAGAGATCACTAGCCCCTGGTCCCCTACTAGGAGGACATGCATATTTGCATTCTGAAGCGTGTGTAAAGTGGGGGTTTGGGCCCTGGCAAGAGCAGAAGCGGGAAAAGGAGCAAAAGGCAGGTTGTCCTTCAGTCTCCCCGTCTCAGCACCACCTCGGATGGTCCTTGTGAGGATCTGATGCGTCCATGCGCCGGCTGGGAAACAAATGGAGGCTTTTACAACCCCCGAAGCCAGCAGCAGCTGCCTCTGCATCGTCCAGGGAAGGAGGGGGCACAGTTCGCGTCTGGGGGAGAATAAATCTCCGCACTGAGGACTTGTTCTTACAGAGCCTGTAGGCCAAGAGCCAAGCCAAGAATTCTAAGTCCAAGAAGAAACAACAATTTCAGAGATTCTCCGGGGGCTCTGGGCTGCTAAGGGTGAAGATGGGTGGTGGGGGGGCGGTGTTTAGCAGAGCACTTGAATGAGATTTTGGATATGCAAATGGAGGCCTGAGGGAATTCTGGGAAGGGCTGGAAAGAGACTGGAGCAGGTGGCTCCTGGGGGTTGGAGGCCAGTGAGCCAGAAGGGGAGGGAGGAGGGGGAGGAGGCCCAGAAGCTGGTGAGAGGGGGAGGGGGCAGGGGGAGGGCCGGCGGGAGGGGTGTCAGTGAGAGCTTCCCTCCTCTGTGGTCCTGCAGAAGGATTTCACAACAGAGATGCCTCATTTTCTATTTTAGGGCAGTGCGATTTTCCTCCGTTACCACCTGCCGAAACCTTCAGCAGATCGGATACCCATATGTGTCTTGTCCCCGGGGAGCCGAGGAAGAGCCAAGGCAAAGAAGCCACCCTGTCCCCTATTTGGGCTGACACCAGGCAGGGAGGAGAGAAGGACCACAGGGGAGGAGGGAGGACGGTTGAGTGAGATGGACACTTTCCAGGCTTGGGGACTGAGCAAGAGGAAGTAAGCTCCGGCCTGTGCCTGGAGGCACTTGATTTGAATGTGAAAGTACAGGTGACTCCACAAAGCCGGAAGGCTGGGGTCACATGGCTCATTCACCCCTAGACATTTATTGAGCACCCGCTATGTGCCCCGCACTCTGGCAGGTGCTCCCGGGTTCAAGGTGAGCACAACAGAGGTGACAGGTGTCCAGGCAGGTAACCAGGCCGACACACACAAAGCTTAGTACAGCGTCTGTTCCCCCGAAAGCGACACAAGTTTGTCTTTTTAAGAGGGTGGGAGTCCATCCTGTGCGGCGTGGTAGCCGCGGGGTCGTGTTAATTCCACCGGACAAATGTGATGACAGATCAGGCACCTGGGGGTCACGGACTCCGTGCTAATTGGCTCCGTGTTTCTCCAGCGGGGGGTATCGGCCGTGATGCAATTAACACCGAGGGCTGGGTTGAAGCTGTCGTTTCTCCAGCTGGCTGGCCTCGTCCCACTTAGGAGGACACGTGATTCTGGACTTTGCACGTTTCTCTTCCAATAAAAACACCTGGAAAGTGTATGGCACCTTTCTTCTCACCACACACATGGCTTGACAGATTTTAAGATCGGATTTCACCATCTACTCCCTCGCGAACCAAGGACGGGGCTGGCTGCAGCACTCAGGAAAAAAAAAAAAAATGTGTGTGCTTACGGCTGCCGAGTAAGGCTGTTGCTTGAATTCCTCCTCCGGGTGATCCAGCCTCTTTGCTGGCCTTCCAGAGGAGGGAAACCCTGGGTTCAAACCCCAGCTCCACCTCTCACCAGCGTGTGGTCTCGGCCAAGACACCTCGCCTCCCCGAGCCACGATGCCCTTTACCCATCTGCTGGGTCCAGGGTGGTGCTTTATTTGCAGGGTGTGAGGATCCAGCGGACGGTGCTTGGGAAGCAGCGTGCCGTCAGGCACCAGGTCAGCTCGGTTAGGAGGGTCCTGGGCTGCAGGCTCATCAGTGCTGTCCCGAAACACTCCCAGCTCCTCCCCCCGGGGGACGTACAGGACCGCACGTCCAGCCCACGGGGGGTGGGGTGGAGTAGTGGACTGCATCTAGCTAATGAGCTGGGGAGCGACCTCGGTATCGATTGCCCCTATGAGAGGCTCCCAGGGGTTGTCCCCCATTTGCTATGGCAACTCGGGCAGCCTGGGGTTTGGAAGAGGAGGGGGACAAAGGGAAGACCCCCAGGGGACCGCCACCAACAAATTAAATAGAAATCAGCATGGTGGCTTGAATCCACTGCCATTTGGGGGTTGTTGGTTGACGCAGCAAACATAGCTTTTCCTGCCTGATGCAGAGAATTGCTTCCTGTCCCTGGACCTCAGTTTCCTTATCTGAAAGACGAGAGGTTGGGCTGGATGGTTGATCTCCTCCAGGATCCCTCCATCCCAAGGAGGAATCAAGGGGAGGGATTGTCCTCACCCACCTAGGGGCCCCCATCTCGCTCTGGAACTTCCATGCCCTCTCCAAGCCAATAGGTTCTGCCCTTCCTGCAATGGGGCAGCACTCAGAGGCTGGGGCGGGGGTGGGTCCACAGCCATTTCGATCTCAGCAGATCAGAACAGAATCCCTCCTCCCCCTGGCCCTTGCCTCTGGCTTCCCAAGCTCAGTGGGGCCCCAGAACCCATCCAGGTGCCCAGAAGAGAAGATGGCTGCCGTCCTGGTCCCCTCCACTTTCTCCACCCCAAATCCCTTCCCTTCTACCCTTAATATCTCTCATATCCATCCCTCCTCTCTCCGTGCCTCCTGCAACGGCTGCGTCCTACCTGTTCTCTCTGCCAGTCATGCCAACGCCCCTCCCATCCACGCACACCCTTGCTGCCTCTTCCGGGAAGTCTTCCTGAAAGGCAGTTTGGACACATCGCTCCCTTCTGCACTCAAAACTCACCAAACAACTTGTAGTTCTCCAAGCACTCCCCATCAACTATTCCCTTTCCCAGAGCCCCTTTATCTCCTGGCTTCCTAGAAAATTCTTATTTCTCCTTCAAAACACAGCTCAAATGCCAATTCCTATGGAAAGCCTTCTCTGATGTCCCCAGGCTCTCTAAGTGTCGTGTTCATGCTTCTGTTACAACACTTAAAACTAGGGGCCCAGCTGACCAGTACCACTGGCCTGTGAGCTAGTAGAAGCAGGGACTATGACATTCTGTTTTTTCTGGGGATTCTTGGCCCAGAGCCTGGCATACAGTGGTGCTCAGGCAATGATTCTCTCACTCATCCACCCGCTCCTGCCCCCGCTTTTGCACCCCACGGTGTTCGAGGCATTGGGCATGCAACTATAAATATGATGCTTGCTTTCTATGGGCAGAAGGAGGATTCCACAATAAACAAGGAATAAAACAAATACACAAGGCGATTTTAGGTAGAAAGCAAAGGCTAAGAAGACCATTAAACCTGGAAGTCCAGAAGGGGAGCTGCTCAAACTCGATGGTCGGGAAAGATCTCTTTAGAGAGGTAGCATTTGAGCTGTGATCTGAATGACGAGAGGAGCCCTCCATGTGGGTCCATGGAGGAAAGTGTTCCAGCCGGTGGGAACAGTACTGCAAGGGTCCCGAGGAGAGAAAATGTCGGCGCTTACTGAGTGGATGGATGGGTGGGTGGGTGGGTGTGTGGGTCGTACCTACTCTCTTTTCTCCCTCTTGGTGTCTGGATGCTGAGCTGCTTAGATGGCCAAAGCCAAGCGTCCCCACTTGTCTCAGAGAACAAGCCAGAACCTGCTACTGCCTGTGTATAGTCAGAAGTCAGGAGCTGACACGGGCTCCTGGAAGCCCCTCCGAGTCAGTGCAGGGCCTGGGTGACATAGGCTGCTGGGCCCCCAAGAGGACAACACGCATTTTGTCTAGCTGGCCTGCGTCCCCTTGAGCTAAGGCTCTGTGGGTGCTGCGGGCACCTGCTGCATCACCAACATCGCTGTTGTTAGTTCTGTGAATTTCTCATTCAGACCCATCCGCAGGCTGGAGGCGATGCGCCTGCCCAGACCAAATCCTGAGGAGACCCCAGCATCTCCCCTCCCCGCCCCCATCTCTGTTTCCATCTTCGCAGCTCTCCGGAGGAGAGCACCACTAATTTGATATTTCAGCCTTCCCGGCAGATCCCTACCACTCACACACACACACACACACACATACATTTTTCATCTCCTGAAATGGCTCTAATGAGGAAGTGCCAATTAGTGAGTCAGAGGGCAGGTGCGGGACCAGTCAGCCCGCAGAGCGGCAGTGGCTGCCCTCGCCACCTGTACCCGGCGAGGCCACGCCACCGTGCACGTCGGCTGAGGCTGGGGCCGAGCGTCCACACCCAGGCCGCCCTTCCTTGCTCTCGAGCCGGCAATTAATGTCAGTTGCCGATCTGACGAATTTTGGGGCTGGGACCCGTGCTTGGAGCTGCTGAGGGAAGTGAGTGCTGGCTCCACGGACGGACGGATGGAGCGGGGCTGACCCAGATGCCCTGGATGCTGCATGCTGGGCGGACCTGCCCCCCCTGGGCCCCCTGGTACCTGAAGGGTCCCACTGACCCTCTGCTGATGTCAGGGTCGTGGCTGAGGCCCCTCAGGAAAGACGCTGGGGCACTGGGACATCTCTGTTCCGGGCCCAGCAGGTGTCAGAGCTGTCTGAGCGGAGCCCTGGTAAACATTCACAGAACGAATGTCAGACATAGGCCTCCAGCATGGGGACACCTGTGCGGCTTCCTTGCAAAGCTCTGGAATTTATAGCTTCTCTCCAAGGTGGGGCTTTTCTAGTGGAGGGCTGGTAAAATGTTTGTCAGCTTCTCAGGAAAAAAAAAAAAAAAAAAGACGAGCTCTGATTTGTAGCATTTGCCAATTTCTGTTGTGTAAATATCCACCAAGAACGCTCTTGAGCGACTATGGAACTGGGGTAGATGGACACCATCGGCTCTTGGGAGCAGGTGTAGACCATCTCCACACACCCCTAGGCTCGCCCCTGGCCTTCTGGTGCTCAGAGCACCACCCCACCCTCCGCTCCCTTTTCCTTCTCCTGCAACCAGCCCCACACTCATGGCTCATGAAAGCCAGCATTTGGACCACATCTCCCAGAGTATCTTGTCATGGGGCACAGCCAATGGTGGCCTCCGGGGCTGGCTGCAACTGTGGGAGGTGGATTGTTCCAGAGATGATTAATTTTTTTTTTTTTTTTAAAGTTACAGACCTGCTTCGAGAATCTAAAAATGATAGAACGTTTAGCCGGAGATGTGTACCAGTGCACAAATGGATAGGGGATTCTTGGACTCCAAAAGCCACCAAAGGGCACGCTCAGGGTCCTGGGGCCTGAGGGGGGAGGGGCTTGAGTGATGAGTCTCACGTGGGGTCAGGGTAGCTTGTCAGGATCTCTGGACAGCACTTTCATTTCCAAAGCTCTGTCCCCTCCCTCACCGGATGTTTACTGTCTGGCCAGTCCCCGGGAATGGCTCTATGCTGGTTGTCATCATTCCCCAGCTTAGGAATCGGAGAGGAAAGATACCACTCAAGAGCCTTGTGTTACCAGTATCACCACTGCTATCCTTAAAGCACCTCCTGTGTGCCCAGTGTTTTCTTTGTTGTTCTTCTTTGATTATCATTATTATCCTGCAAATGTTTATTGAGCACTTACTGTGTGCCAGGCACCGCTCTAGGCACCTGAGATGCATCAGTGAACCAAGTGAAGAAACCAGCCACCACGGGACTGGAAATGGAGGTGCGTAATTCACGCAGTTAATCTGTTGGAGACATTTCCGATGCTTCACAGAGACACACGAGACCTTCCTTCCCTTCAGGTGGGGCTCGGGGCTCTAACGTGGCAACTGCTGGGCGTTTGAGGCTTGTGACATCCGAACTCTGAAGTCTGATGTGTGCCAGGTGTTTTTATAACTATTTCTCGCCTTTCCAACTCCGCAAAGCCAACGCCTTGGTTTCCTGTGGCTGAATCACCACACCTTGGTGGCATAAACAGTAGCAATTAATCTCTCACAGTTCTGGAGGCTGAGGTGTGAAATCGGTGTCATTGGGCCGAAATCGGGGGGCCGGCCAGGGCCGTGCTGCATCCCGAGGCTCCAGGAGGAAACCGCTCCCACACTCGGTGGCTTGTGACCGCGTGCCTCCAGGCCCAAGGCCAGCGCCTCCCAATCTCTGCTCCAACCTCACCTCCCTCCGGCCTTGCTTTTCGGAGGACATGTGTGGTGGCATTTAGGACCCACCCGGGGAATCCAGGATAATCTGCCTGGCTCGGAGCCCTTTTCTTGCCCACATCTGCAGAGATCCTTTTCTGTTTTGCCACACAGGTTCCAGGGATTGGGACGTGGAGATCTTTAAGGGGGTGCCTGTCTCAGCCTCCCATAGCCGGGGACCAGAATCCCCCTTTTCCAGATGAACTTAGCTCATCTGTTCAGTGTCCCACAGCGAGGACGTGGCCTGCCCGGGGATCAAACCCCGGTCTTCGTGTTCTCTCCCCCACACCACGCTGCCCTCCAGGAGCAGGTACATAACCTGCAGAGGAGTGAACAGAAGCTCAGTGAGCTGGCCTGGATGGCCCAAGGTCACGGGCTACCTTGGGCTTTCCGTGCCCCGAGCCCTTTGCAGGGGGGCCAATGACGATGATCTGCCTGACCCAGTCTAGCCGAGCCTGCGTACTCTGAGCCGGTGCTGGGCCTCCGCTCGCCCACGTGGACAGAGGGGGTGGCCGAGAACCGCCTTCCGTTTCTGTATTTACCAGATTTCAGCTTTCAAAGCGGGTTAGCCCAGAGGCTAATTTTCTGCAGCTTCCAGTTTCTCCGCTCCATTTACTGTGCCTGACACTGTGAGAGCTTTCGCTATTGATTCTGGGCCAGATTAACTTTTTCCCCCTCGCCCCCCAGCCCTGGCTCTCCGGCAGTTTTTGGTCCAGCAATTAGGTATTGGCGGGGACAATGTGGGGTGGCTGGCGCTGCCTTTCAATTACCGTCAGAGTAAATACAACTTACTCTCCGCTCCCAGAGTGCCCGCCGCATTCGGAAAAAGGAGAGCGCCACTTAAATAACTCCTCTCTCCTGCTTGACACTCCACCACTGGAGCTGATCAATAGTCTATCACCTCGTGGGGCTCCCCCGAGACCCCCCCGGTGGCGCTAATTGGCTCTGGGAGATGGCTGGCTGGCTGGCGGAGGGGTGTGTCTGTCCCTGTGTGTTTATCTGTGTGGGTGAGCACAAGTGTGTGAGTGTCCCTGTGTGTGAGTGTGCACATGTGTGTCTGTGGAGGGTCCCCGGCTTCTCCGCTCTGCTGCCCACCCCCAGGTCCCTAGGGGTGGGGAGGGAGGCCCCCCGGCACGGATTGGATTGGGAGGGTCTCTGGCTGTGGAAAAGGTGTGCGGGTGCAGTGATGGCGATTTGTGACTCCTCCGGGTTTAAATTGTCATGAAATGCACCAGTAGAGGCATTCGAAGATAGTGGTTAAGCATATGGAGAAGTCAGACTGACTTTCTTTTTTTGTTGTTTTTTTTTTTTTTATGTTTATTTGCTTTTGAGAGACAGAGAGCGAGCAGGGGAGGAGCAGAGGGAGGGGGGACAGAGGATCCAAAGCAGGCTCTGTGCCGACAACAGCGAGCCCGATGTGGGGCTCAAAACCACAAACCGTGAGACCATGACCTGAACCAAAGTCGGGCACTTAACCGACTGAGCCACCCAGGCGCCCCAGACTGACTTTCTGATCCTGGTTCTTTCACTGACTTGCTGTGTGGCCTTGGGCAAATCACTCAGCCTCTCTAGGCCTTAACGCCCTCCTCTGTAAGATGAGTATGATGCCCACAGCCCTAGAAGGCTGGTGTGAGGGTTGAATGAAATGACAGGTATAAATGGCACCACAGTAAGTGATGGGTATGCTCACAGTCCTTGGGGTGGCAGTGGGGGGAGGGTGGGGTGGGTCTTGTCATCAGGGGGAGGGTGGGGCAGGTCTTGTCATCAGGAGGGGAGGGTGGGGCGGGTCTTGTCATCAGGAGGGGAGGGTGGGGCGGGTCTTGTCATCAGGAGGGGAGGGTGGAGTGGGTCTTATCATCAAGGGGGAGGGTGGGGTGGGTCTTGTCATCAAGGGGGGGGCGGGTCTTGTCATCAGGAGGGGAGGGGGGCGTGTCTTGTCATCAAGGGGGGTGGGTCTTGTCATCAAGGGGGGTGGGTCTTGTCATCAAGGGGGAGGGTGGGGCGGGTCTTGTCATCAAGGGGGGGGCGGGTCTTGTCATCAGGAGGGGAGCGTGGGGCGGGTCTTGTCATTAAGGGGGGGCTGGTCTTGTCATCAAGGGGGAGGGTGGGGCAGGTCTTGTCATCAAGGGGGAGGGTGGGGCGGGTCTTGTCATCAAGGGGGAGCGGGTCTTGTCATCAGGGGGAGGGTGGGGCAGGTCTTGTCATCAGGAGGGGAGGGTGGGGTGGGTCTTGTCATCAGGCAGACCTGGGCGTAGAGCTTGGACCTGCCACTTGCACAGCCTATGACCTCCAGCAGGTCACTCTCTGAGCCCTAGTTTCCTCTTCTGTGAAATGGGGGTGTAAAATCTGCTGTATTCAGTAGCGTGGTGTCTCCACAAAATTCATGATGTGATTTTATTTGGAAATAATGTATTTGGAGTCGAGTGAAGATAAAGTCACACCGGATTAGGGTGGGCCTTAAATCCAGGGCTGGTGTTTTGTCTTTTGTGCGTTTTTTAAATGTTTTAATCTTATATTTGAGAGAGAGAGAGAGAGAGAGAGGATGAGCAGGCAGAGAGATGGAGACAGAATCCGAAGCGGGCTCCAGGCTCCGAGCCGCCAGCCCAGAGCCCGACATGGGGCTTGAACTCATGAACCGCGAGATCATGACCTGAGCCGAAGTCGGACGCTTACCTGGCTGAGCCACCCGGGCGCCCCCATGGCTGGTGTCTTGATGAGAGCTCTGGGTGAAGACACACAGGGAAGAAGGCCACGTGAGACAGGGGCCAGATGTGGGAGACGCAGGCAGAAGTCACGGAGTGCCGGGGACTGCCAACCACTCCGAAAGCCAGGGAGGAGCTGCCGTTTTCCGTGAGGAGCCCCGTCCTGGGGTAACCCCACGCCCCAGGACTCCCCCATGCCCAACCAGCTGCTCCTTGCCCCCAGAGACAGTGGAGGGGCTTCTCCGTCTTTTCTAGAGGCCCAGCAGTGAGCTAGGCCTTGCGGTGGCGGGAACCGGAAGCAGCCGGAGCCAACAAGGAAGCCTCCATCAGCCCCGAGCGTCCAGAGCGCAGGCTGAGACGCGGGGCCTCTCTGGAGGGGTCTTGGCTCAGAAATGACACGAGCCTGAAACAGTGGTTGCTTTGGGGTGAATCAACCCGGTGTCCGTGTTGCCGGTGGGTCAGAGGGTCTCTTTGGGTTCCCAGGCTGCCACAACAGACCGAAATGTCATTTCTCACAGTCTGGAGGGCGGGGGGTCCAAGATGGCAGCAGACCGGTTTCTTCTGAGGCCTTTCTTCTTGGCGTGTGGACGGCCATCTTCTCCCCGTGTCCTCGCCCCGTCTTCCTTCTGTGCCTGTGTCCTCACCCCCTTTCTTAAGAAGACGACGATGCTGTTGGATTAGTGCCCACCCTAATGGCCTCATTCGAACTCAGTCGCCCTCTTCAAAGACCCCGTCTCCAAAGGCAGTCACATTCCGAGGTACTGGTGGTTAGGACTACAACATGTGAATCTGGAGGGACACATCCCAGCCCGTAACGGACGGGATGAGGCCGGAGGGAGGCGGCTCTTAGCGGGCTGAGATGATGACACCCGGGTCAGGGCCCTAGCGGGGAGGACGGAAAAGGGGGAGAAGCAAGTCAGTGCAGCTCCTTTCCCACGTCCCGAGTGCCGCCCAGACCCTGTTTTGTGGGGCTCAGACAAGAGCCATCCCAATAGCAGTGGCCGCCATGCACCGAACGCTCGCGATGAACCAGCCGCCGTGCCAGGAGTCTGGCCTGAACCATCCCACCTCTTCCCCACCAGACCGGACTGGAGAGGGATTACTGTCATCCCCATCTTTATAACGGGGAACTGGAGGCACAGAGAGGGTAAGCAAGCTGCCCGAGCTCACACAGGGAGGCAGTAGAGAGCGCATCACACCCCGGCCTGGATCTTACCCTCTTACGCACGCTTTGCTCGGGAGGCGACTGTGTTTTAGCACAGGGTGGGCTGGCCATTGTAGTTGTTGTTGCTGTCATCTGTTGGTGCCCACATCTGCCAAAGACGCAGCACAGAGCCCGGCACGTGGTAAGTGCCAAATGTGTGTGTCGAATCAATAAAGAAAGATGAGGAATTGTACCCTTGCTTTAAAGAGGAGCAGAGCAGGGCGCCTGGGGGGCTCAGTAGGTTGAGCCTCTGACTCTTGGTATCTGCTCAGGTCACGATCCTAGAGTTGTGGGATCGAGCCCCGCGTTGGGCTCCATGCTGAGCATTGAGCCTGCTTGGGATTCTCTCTCTTCCTCTGCCCACCCCACCCCCCCACTCCCTCTCTCTCCCTCTTGGAAGGAAGGAAGGAAGGGAGGAAGGGAGGGAGGGAGGAAGGAAGGAAAAAAAGGAGAAGAGTGAGGTGACTTAACCGCATAGTACAGGGGTCACAGCGTGGGGCACGACTCTCCAGGGTCACCCGGTTAGGGAGGTGGGGGGTGAGGCTCGAGCCAGCCGAGTCAGCCCCCACAGGAGGCCATCTGAACCTTGACCCTCAGCACACTTTCTTCTGGAGGAGGCCTCCCTGCTGGCTTGGGGCTCCTGCCAGGCCTCCAGGGCTGGAGCCCCTCCCCTGGGCACATCCCGCAGTGTGACTGTTCTCCTCACACCCCTTGGCAGCCCAGGGCCCGGTCTGGCAGCTGCCCGGGAGGTCAAAGGTCCACAGGCTCTGGTGTTTTCCTCCCCAGGAGGTCGTTGCCCGTGCGGAGCCCCGTTACCCCGTCTCGGAGTCCTGGCCTGGGCCCCTCTAGCCTGCTGATGTGGATGATGAAGGGGTGGAGGAGGGGAGCGGATGGATGTTTAGCGCTGGGTCAGCACACGTGGGTTGGTTACATTAAGGCTGCTGTTAGCCTCTTACGCAGCCGAGTGGCGTGGGAGCCTGGCATCGTACCTAGCACGTAGTAGCTGCTCATGAAATATTGAGCACCTAAGAAATGAGAAGGCAGAAGATTGCACCCTCATTTCTTTAAATATTTATTTTTGAGAGGGGGGAGAGGCAGAGAGAGAGGGGGACAGAGGATCTGAAGCGGGCTCTGCACTGACAGCAGAGAGCCCGATGTAGGAGCTCGACCTCAGGAACCCTGAGATCGTGACCTGAGCTGAAGCCGGACACTTAACTGACTGAGCCACCTAGGCGCCCCCGCACCCTCGTTTTGAAGAGCAGGAAAGTGAGATCCTGAAAAACCAGAGCCTCGACTGGGGCTGTGTGGCACCACGGCAGAGACCGGGGGCGTCGTAAGGAGGAGGACACTAGAGACCCTGCAAACAGGAAGAGGGGAGTCAAGTCAGGAGGAGGGCTGGCCCCGCAGGGGAGGTTTCCGGGCCCCTCCCCTCGGCTGGCCTATCCGGAAACGGGACAAAGACCGAGGGGCTGATGGGCTCTGGGCTCCCTGGACGGGGCGACGCTTCCGAGAGCCCCAGCCTAGCGCCTTCTCGGCTGCTGAGCGCCACGCTGCGAATCCTGCTGGGGCCCTGCTTGGTGTCAGCCCGGCCCTGCTGCACTTATTAGGGGTGACTTCATAACAGCGCCCCATGCTCAGAGCCAGATAATGAGGCCTCTCAGGGGCTGTTCAAGAAAACAAAACACAGAGCAAAAAATAACTCCAGGAATATTAGGCCAATATATCACAGTACAGCAGGAACCCGGTTGGCAGAGGGAGGCCGGCGTGGGGCACTCTCCCCCAAGGGAAGAGAAGGTTCTGGGGCTGGTGAAGCCAAGGGGCGCCCCGCGAGAGCAGCTGTGCCCAGAGCGGCAGCCACCAGGGGTCTTCTGGGTCTGGAGACCCCCTTGCCCTGGGAGTCAATGCCAGGAAAGGCTGGGATGGGGCGGTGAGGCCAGCGTGTGCCCAGCATCACTGCACTCTTAGGTGATGAAGATGTTAAGAATGGCTGAACCACAGTCTCCCGTTGGCTCCCAGACGCAGCACGTGGGAAATCACGGTCCTGCTGGGCTCGAGAGAACCCTCCCCGGCAGATGGAGGGGAGAAATGACCACCCCATCCCATCTCCACCCTCCCTAGGATCCCCCTTCTCAGCTCACCCCTGCCTTGTCCTCTTCCTCGTTACAAGCTTTTTTTTTTTTTTTTTTTTTACACATTTACTCATTTTTGAGAGACAGAGACAGAGTATGAGCAGGGAAGGGGCAGAGAGAGAGGGAGACACAGAATCCGAAGCAGGCTCCAGGCTCCGAGTTGTTGGCACAGAGCCCGGTGCTGGGCTCGAACCCACGAACTGGGAGATCATGACCCGAGCCGAAGTCGGACGCTTAACCGACGGAACCACCCAGGCGCCCCCCAGTCATTACAAGCGTTAAGGTGTAGACGCACCCTGCAGTGATGGCCATCCCGGTCTGCCCAGGACTGGGGTTCCCAACACAATTCCAAAGCCAGGCTAAAAACTCTGGCTCCACAGGGATCATCTCCCCTCATGCTGCCTCCCCAGAAGGCACCCCCCCCCCCCCGACCAAGCCCCCTTGCAGCCCTCCCTGCTCCAGATTCGAATTCTTCGTTTCAGTGTTGGTTCAGCGTCACACTGTGGGCGTCTGGAGTGTCTTAGTCATGTGTCTCCAGCAGCCTGCGTAGGGCCTGGCACAACCAGAGGCCCCCTCAAGGCCTGGCTCGCTGTCAGGTCTACTCGCCTAACAGTGAATGAATGAGTGAAGGAATGAAGGAGGGAGGAAGCCAAGGCCCTTGCTAGCTCCGAACTTCGGAAGAACATGAAGTTCACAGACCGTTCGTCGATATTTTCTTTCTCTCGTTGCCGACGCCTTGGGGATTTTCCATTCACGGCCTCTTGGAATGGAATCTGGGGGTCTGGGAAGGGCACCCTCAAGGCCAGAGTGGTCCTCGGGGACCCTCAGCACTACGCGTGAGGGGCTGGGGCCTGGGTTCTGGCAGAAGCGTCTGTCCGGCCCTGAAGTGCAGCCTGTTCCCAGATCCCAGGGGTCAGAGGTCGTCCTTCCCCATCGCCCGTCCTACAGATGGAGACGCTGAGGCCCGTCCCGGGCCCAGGGCTGCCCAACCTGCAGAGTGCGGCCAGCAGCAGACACAACACAAGCCCAGGCTCCAGGTCTGCACCCCGGGCTCCCTCCCTGGTCCGGGTGGCCCTTCCCCAGGGACGATCAGACCCATTCTGCAGATGGGAGTCTATCTTGCTGCCGGTCTCAGTCGTCTCTGGCTTCGAACGCCCTCCAAATTGCTGGGCCTGGTCGTTGTTCCTCTGCCACATGTGTCTGCCTCTGTCCTCCCATGACGTGACCCCTCTCCACACCCCGGCAGCTTGTTGGGCGCCCAGCTTTCAGGGAGCAGCTCTGGTTCACCTTCATGGCTGTCTGTCCAGTCCTGCTTCAGTGAGTTTTTATGGACACCTACTATGTGCCAGACCCTGGAGCTGCAGAGATAAGCTCCCAGTGGGGTGAGGAGGTGCTGGTGCAGACCAATCCCGACACAGCGGGGTGACGAGGAGGGTCTGGGCAGAGGTCAGGGCCACCTGAGGCCGGCAGAGTGCGCCGGGCTCCAAGCAGGGCCCCACCGCCCCCCTTCCCTGCTGCCGCCCCGTTTCATCCCAGAGCCCGGGCGGGGCTCTTTCCCCCGAGCGACCGTGATGCATTCAGTCCGTGCGTCTTTAGTCCCTGTGTCCTCACTGCTTCCCGCACTGAAACGACCACCTGTGGGTAATCGCAGTAAAGTGAGCATTTATTGAGCGCTTCCTGTGAGCGGGCAGGAATTGCCCTGTGCTCTGTCGCAGGTAACGGCTCATGGCTGTGCGAGAGGCACAGAATATCATCTTGCAGAGGGGAAAGCTGAGGCTGGTCCGGGAAGCATTGGGCCCCGACCCCAAGGTTATTGGCCGCCTCAGCGGCTGAGCTGGGACGAGAGGCAGGTGCGAAGAGCAGCCTTTGCCAAGCCGCTTTCCGTGGGCCCTGCCTGTCCGTCAAGTGTCCAGATGAGCCACCTCGCCCCGCCCCCACCCCACCCCCCAAACTGAACAGACGGCTCAGAATGTTCTGAGCCTGCTCTCCGCTCTCTCTGGGACACCTTGCCCAGTCGCGGCACACCCATCCCGCTAGGGGGCACTGGGGTCCCCTCTGTGCCAGCTGTGTCTTAGGGGAGACTCACCTGGATAGGGGCACCACCTCTGCCCTCAGGAGGGCCCAGGGAGGACTCTTCTGAGATGAACTTGGGGTTCCCAGCTGTTCTTTTCCACATACGGACAATTTTCAATCACCGCAGTTGGTGTGACTTAAGCACTTTATTTTATTTTATTTTTTTTAACGTTTATTTATTTTTGAGACAGAGAGAGACAGAGCATGAACGGGGGAGGGGCAGAGAGAGAGGGAGACACAGAACCGGAAGCAGGCTCCAGGCTCTGAGCCATCAGCCCAGAGCCCGACGCGGGGCTCGAACTCACGGACCTCGAGATCGTGACCTGAGCCGAAGTCGGACGCTCGACCGACTGCGCCGCCCAGGCGCCCCTGACTTAAGCACTTTTAATTGACATCATTGCCAAGTTTGTTCAATACCTAGTCTGTGGTGAATATCCTTTCCCTGAAACAACAGCCACTGAAGGAAAGGCTTTTGAAATCAAAATGTAATTACTTACTGAATCGGGTAGGATTGCATTCAGAGGCAAGAGACAGAAGAGCCAACAAACAAGGGTTTATTTTTCACAACAGATGTGGAGTCCAGAATTAAGCAGCCCAAGTGCAGCTGAAGGAGATGGTCAAGCCTGCAACCTCGTTCCGTCCAGGTGACTTGCGTCTTCTCGGCTCCAAGGTGGCTGCTGCACTGCCAGATATCGCATCCACATCCTAGGCAGGGAGAAACAGGACGGGCAGTGCCTACATCAGGAGAGGAGAAGAATTCCCGTAAATCCCCAGCCACCTTCTGTTTGCATCTCAAGGGCCATAATTGTGTCTCATGTCCACTCTGGCCTGCAAAGAAGGCTGGAGAGGTAACTGTCCTGAATAAAATTAGTGCTCTGGGCAGGGGAAGAGGGAAGAAAAGAATGGATATTGGGTAGACAGCCGGAAGTGTCCTCCCTCATTCAAACGGTGGAATTAAAAAGTGCGACTATTAGCCTGACATCTGGCATCAGAGACCCCTTAGGGGAAAAAACTGATCTTTGCTTTTGGAAAGGACTTTGACGATCTTCTGAGGGTGGAAGATACGACTCAGAGAGCATGAAGTGTCTGGAAGTGGCAGATAGCTACACTAGCAGCCGATGACTCCCATGGGAGCTCGGAGGTGGGGGGACGTGGGGAAGGGAAGAGGAAGAGGGAGAAGGGGAGGGAACGTGGCAGGAGGTTCAAGCTGAGGAAGAAAGCTGCCAGCGGGGTGACCACATATATTTTTAAGAACAGAGACTTCTGGCATCTAAACATGAGTCATTGGAGATCCCGTGATATGAAAACCGCCCTGTACCTCCTGTAGTCTTTCGTCACAGTCTGTTACGTCGCACAAGCCTTGTGAGTTATCCGGAGGGCGTGGTTGGAGTAGGGACTGGGGGAAAGAGTCGGCTTTCAGGTCTGGGAGGGGAACGGTGTGGAGGAAAGTTGGGGGGGGGGCAGAAGGAAGGATGGGATAAAGCAAGAGGCTGGTCTCCAAAGTGAACTGGGATTCACACAAATCCTGGCGAGGTCACGGACCTCCTGGGAATGTGGAGCGAGCGTGTATCAGTCACCTACTGCTGTGTAACATGCCGTCCCCAAGTGGAGTGGCTTCAAACAATAAAAATCATTCATTCTGCAGCCTTGCTGTCCACCTTGGAGGTGGCATTGTGACATTCATCTTCAGCAGAGACAGGGTGACAGGCTGGGGCCGAGCATGGGGTTGGCTTTCTGGCTTCCCTCAAGGCAGGTGTTTGTAGTTGTCCCCTCTCTCTCTCACAGGACCACGAAGTCACAAGGAATTCCCAGAACATCAGACCCTCCAATAGCCAAACATGAGAACAAAAACCTGTTCTGGAGCCAAATATAAATGCGTTGTTAATTATCTGCTCCACGACTCCCTCTGTGAGCGTGGAAATCAAGAGCTGAAGGTACAGTATTTACCATAATAATCCCAGGCTCCACACTTTCACTTGGAAAACAATGTCCCGTCCGTGCTTCTGTGTGATGTGCGAGGGTACGCTCTGAGAGGGCTTGGGCTCATTCGGTGGCCTCCTCAGCTTTTGCATAGATAAGTGCAAAGTCACGACAGAAAGCTTGGTGGGGGTGGCGTAGGGAAGAGGCGGGACAGGCTGCGGAGGTCGGTCACCTGGCTGTCTTTCCTATTCTGGGGAGGAGCGGGCCTCGAACTGAGGGTCAGGGGGCGGGTGGGGACAGCACTAGACTTGCCCGCAGCAGACCAGGCCGCTTCCCGGCCGGCCGAGCTTGAACCAAGCCCTCTGCCTCTCTGAGCCTCAGTTCCCCCCGACGGCAAAAACGGGAACGAGCCCGGGTCTCTTGCAGGGATGTCGTGGGGCCTGGCGTGACGTCCCACACGACCGTGGCGTGCCTGGTGTGTGACAGGGCTGTAGCACTGCTCTCCTGGCTTCGTCCTCTGCGTGGCCGCAGGACTGTCCCTCTTCGCAAGCCTCCTGCGGGAGCAGCAGGAAGGGAAGGAGGGGACAAGAGGCAGGGGCCTGGAGCTTCCTGAACAGAGACATCGGTTAGCAGGCTGCCTGGCTCAGGAGCACTGCGGTGACGGAGCAGGGGGCCTTCTGGTCCCTTGCTTGATTTCTCAAGAGGCTGTGCTAGGGAGAATCAGGCTGTGCGTACGGTCCCGTCCTGGAGTTGGGGGTGTGGGGGGGGATGGGCCCGGATCTGCTGTGGCCTCAGAGAATAGGTGCAGGCAGGCCAGGCTGGCGACGTGCTCCATGTGGCTGAGAGGGGCTGTTCTCCTCTCCCCAGCCCTGGGCCCTCATTGCTCTTAAATGACCTCAGCCGCACTGGGCCTTGCATTCTGGGGCGGGGGGGGGGGGGGGGGTCAACTTTCTCTCCCGAGAGAAGGTTGAGGACAGGGATGGGCAAGATGTGTGGACTTGGGTAAATTACTAAGCTTCTCTGAGCTTCCGTTTCATCTCCTGTGAACCTCGCGTTAGGTCCCTGCAGCTGCTGTGGCAAATCAGCACAGACCCCATGGCTTCGTAAAAGTGTACCTTTATTGTCCCACAGTTTGGGGGCAGAATTCCAAAATCATTCAGCCCGGGGCTGAAATCAAGGGGTCAACAGGGCTGTGTTGCCTCCAGAGGCTCCAGGGGAGAATCTTCCAGCTCGGTGGGGTGGGGGGGAGCTGCCGGCACGGCACTCCTTGGCTTGTGGCCACATGGCTCCCGCCCCAAGGCCAGCACCTGCAAATCTCTGTCCCGTTCGCACTATGCCTTCCCTCTGTGTGTCAGACCTCCCTCTGCCTTGCTCTTGTAGGGATACATGTGATGGCATTTAGGGCCCACCCGGATAATCCAGGATAATCTTCCCACCTCAAGGCCCTTAACTTAATCACATCTGCAAAGATCCTTTTCCAAATAATGTAACACTCACAGGTTCCAGGGATTTAGGTCTGATATCCTTGGGAGCCTTTATTCAGCCACCGTAAGCCTACAAACCATCATTCCACAATATTCGACAGTCTCGGGGGTTCAAGTGCAGGCTCCAAGGCCAACCTGCTGAGCTTCCCATCCTCCCAACTGAGATACAGACCTCAAAGGGGAGGGATGGATGCTGGGAAAACTTGGGCAAGACTTGACTAGTGGGGGAGGTCAGGGAAGGCTCCCTGGAGGCGGTGGTTGTGGGGACAGCTTGAGGATGAGTAAGAGTTGACTGGGCAGAGTGGTGGGATGAGGGCCCTGGGCAGAGGGGACAGCCCAGAAGGGTGGCGAGGCGGCCCATGAGGGTGCAGAGGAGCCGGGTAGGGTGGGACTCAAGGGGCAGCGGGGGAGGTGGGAGGTAGGCAGGGGCAAGCCTCGCTCTCTGCCCTGAGGAGCGTGGTCTCCATCTTGGGAGCAAGGGGGAGCCGGTGGGATTGACGTCATCTGGCGTGTTTTGTGTCTCGATGCAGTCGTTGTGGCTACAGAGCGAAGGACGTGCTGGAGAAGCCGGCCATTAGGAGCTGGGATGGGAAGTTCCAGGGGTGGTTCACACAAGAGGGGGTGAAGACAGGGTGCGGAGAAATGAGTGGTGGACTCATCCGGGCACGAGGCTGGGGCAGTGGGATGAGGGTGACCCATTAGGTTCCGGCAGAGCCACGGGAGGGTGCGGTCAATCCCCAAGAGACGGGAAACACAGGGAGGGGACTGGATGGGCAATGGAGGAGGCCGCACCGAGCGCCATCTTGAAAACACTGAGCTTGAAGTGTCTTTGAGACACCCAAGTACCTAAGAGCTTCTGGAAGAGTCCAGGCTCCAAGGGGATGTTGCAGCTGGAGATGCGAACCTCACAGAGGGAGAATCGGACGCGATGGATGCAGAGTGTTTTGCACAATGCCCGACAGCCAGGAGGGCTTCAAGAGAGAGTAGCCCCCTCCTTCTTAAGAGTAAGAACTTCCAGGAGCGCAGAGAAAGGTCAGGATGTGGCCCGTCGGGGCCTTGGGGGCCATTGTCTATCCATGCTCAGAGACCAGCAGGACTGCTGTGGGAGTGGAGACTCCCACCTCCACTGGTGAGGACGGAGACTCAACTAAGTGGGCTCAGGTGTGACTCCACTGGAGCTCACGAGGAAAGAGAAGCCCAGGGGAAAGGCTGGGTTTGGAGCTCAAGAGGATGGGCATCTGCCCATCCCTTTTGCTGGTCCTGCCCACTCAGGAAAGGTGTCCTGGGGCAGGGCCAGCCTAGATGGGTCTTTCCAGCAGCATCGGACCCCGATCTTTGGGTGGACATTATCCAGCTGGGCGTGTCCCATGGGCATTATGCTTGGGCCAGATCAGGTTGAGTTTGGGCTTCCCCCTGTACCCCCTAAGACCTTTTCCTCTTGTTCTTCCTCCTCCTCCTTCCCCTCCACCTTTCCCTCCTTCTCCCTGCCCCCCTTCTTTTTCCTCCTCTTTCTTTGAGCAACTGTTTTGTGTTTCCTTCATGAGCCCTGGAAATCTAGCGGATGGATACGTTTGTCCTTCTTGCTTTGGCCACTAGGAAGCTCAAATCTGGGACCCCAACTCAAGCAGACGGTACAGGACATGGCATCTTGTAACTTTATAAAAACTCCTTTTTAAATTTTACATCCTACTCCGACTTTTCCTTTGTCCTGACTCTACATCTATTGTATCTGGTTACATGTATTTTGAAAATAGCCTCAAGCCTTTTTTTTTTTTTTTTTTTTTTTTGGTGGAATGAGATGGTATATGTAAACAAATCAACAAAATCAATAGAACAAGCAATTTGGGGATTGATTTTCACGTTTATTTATTTTTTTTTGGGACAGAGAGAGACAGAGCATGAACGGGGGAGGGGCAGAGAGAGAGGGAGACACAGAATCGGAAACAGGCTCCAGGCTCTGAGCCGTCAGCCCAGAGCCCGACGCGGGGCTCGAACTCACGGACCGCGAGATCGTGACCTGGCTGAAGTCGGACGCTCAACCGACTGCGCCACCCAGGCGCCCCAAGGGGGATTGATTTTAAAATAGAATGTTTCTGTATTGCACTGGCACCAAAAAGGAGTTTGCCGTTTGGAGAGGTTTGTGGTTAATCCTCCTGCAAAGGGAAATAGTTGTCCCTTAATTTATCTGCTGAGTGAGTCTGGATTTTGGTCCAGGGCCGAGCAAACGAGCCAGATGTGGTTTGAGGACATGCATTAAAAGATCCCATAAAGGACAAATGCGTTATGGATACCAGACCAGGCGGGGGTCGGAGCTCTGAGTGAGGAGCGGGCAGGGAATCTTGCCTGCTGGGTCGGACCGTCTCCGCTCTCCTAATTTGCGGGGGAAAGATTTGCAGAAGCTGGGGCTGGGGTTAAGGCGAGGATTGGCCTCAGGGCTGGGTCTTTGGGGCTTGGGCCTAAGGGTCCAGCTGTCAGCCAGGATTTGGAGAGAGCTGACCGTGCTTTTACCCCCGCTGCATGATCGGGCTCCTGCCGCCCTGTCCAAGAGTTGTCGCGGTGAGCAAATGCTCTCTCTGCTGATCCCACCCACCTCACCAAGACAGCCTGTCCCTAGGTGGGCCCCGCTATGGGGCACCCGGGCCTTTGCACATGCTGCCTGTAGGAGGGAGCCCTCTGCAGCACAGTAGAGAGGCAGAGAGCCCAGAAGCCAGACCCAGAGCCCGGCTCCAACATCTACTATCTTCTACGATCTGGGGCAAAGTTCTTTAGCCTCTTTGTGCCTCAGTTTCCTCTCTGTAACATGGGGTTGACAGGTGTACCTGCCTGGTTGGGTCGTTTTTGAGTCCTGGTGAGTGGCCTTCGGTCGTATGTAGAAAAGTGCCCCGGTATTTGCCACTCTTGTTCTTATCCCTGCCACCATCTGGCTGGTCTCTGTCCTCCCGCAAGCGCTCAGCGTCCCTCGGAAGCCTTCCCTGACCGCCCCCTCCCCACGGCTGGGTAAGAGACCTCCCTCCGGGTTGTCTTTGTTGGCTTTTCTGTGTTCTCCCGTGGACCTTGAGCCCTTCAGGGGCTGAGGTTGAGTCTCTGTGTGTGCACGGCCCAGAGCCCAGCATAACAAGGTGCCGGGAAGGGATGCGAGGTCCCGCAGCACCGTCTGGGGGTGCGGGACGCCGACAACCACAAAGAAGCCACACTGCGAAGAGCTGAGGGTACCGTGGCATCACTCAGGCCCGTGCTGTCGTGCCCCCAGCCCCCTGGAGGTGCAGAATGGAGTGTCCCTCCTCTGAGGGGGCAGGTCGGGGGCAGGGGTGTGACGATGCTTTGCCGGCTGCTCCTCTTGGTGGAAATACTTCCAAATGCAATTTCGTCTGGATGCCCTCCAGGTGAGCAAGGAGCATCTGCCGTATGGAGGAACGTGGGCAGGAAAGACGTTTAGAATCTAGTCTAGAGAGGCAGCGGAGGGGTCGTGAGAGCTTGGGCTCCAGAACCAGGGGCTGGGGGCTTAAGTCTGTAACCTCCCTGGGCCTCAGTTTCCTCAATGGAGAAATAGAGTTCATAGTGGTACCTATCTGCTGGGATTTCCAGGAGTCGATACTTGTAAAGCTCCGGCACAGTGCCAGGGGCGCAGGAATCATCCAACCGATGGTGGCCATTGTTATCATTCTCTGTTTTTTGATGGCAGCCTCCAGAAGGAATCAGAGCTCTGAGTGGCCATGACGCCTTTGGCCCTTTCTCCCCAGCAGGGAGCGCCGAGCCATTTGGTGTGATGCCACACGGAAAAAGCAGCTGATGAGCACGTAGGCGCATTAGCCACCCCCTCCGCACGCCGTCCTCGTTCTGCCTTCATGCCATTATCATCCGTCCCCATCCATTGAATGGCTACGTGTCCTGTGCCTATTATGCGTTATCTTAGTCAGTCTTCAGGACCACCCTACAACGACAAAAGGGAAGTGCGGAGAGGGGAAGCGACTTGCCTGGGGTCACACAGCTTGAAAACAGTGGCACTCAGAGACCCCTTGGCCCGGCTCCAAAGCCCACAGTGTTTCTGCCGGGCCACGCTGGCTCGTGGCCTGCCGTGGCGTGTGGTACACAGCAGGCCCTTGGAGAAGAATAGATGTGCATCGAACGAACGGATTTACTGTGTTAGACACCGAGAATAGGGAGAGGGGAGAGGCTGTGGATCAGGGTCTTACAGTCCAGCGGGTTTGAATGCATTGGCCGTTCAGATGCTTTCCAGAGTCTGGAGACCGCACTCTGTCGCGGTTGCTTGCCTCAAAGCTATGAGCGCCGTCGTCCCTTGGCAGCAGAACGTCCCTGCGTGTCTGGTCCTGGCTAGAGACGCAGAAGGGGAAAGCTGCTGGGGGAGGGGGCTTCCTCTTTGACAGGAGAGAACAAGCCGGGGAAAGCTCTGCTCCCGACCTGCCCCCACGTGCTGCCTTCAACAGGGTCCTGGGTGGGGTGGGGACGGTCTCACAGCGGCACCGTGTCCGCCACCTTGTGATCCCGAGAGCGAGGTCAAAGAATGGCAGACACTCCCTGTGCCTTGATCATCAGTAGCCCTCCCCCCCCCCCCCGGCCCAATCCCACAATACCCCACCTCCTGACTTCTGGGAAAATGTGAGAACCCACGAGAAATGTTTCAGCCACTGTTAGTTGGGGATTCTGTTACTCGCAGCCAAAAGCGTTCCCAACAGATACAGAAGCTCAGTGCAAGTGGGAAGGGCAGGGAATCTGCTACCAGAGGACGCGGCTGCTCGCATAATTCTGTCATGTAGCCCAGCATTTGGACCAGTTACTTAAGTGACCTGCATTGTCGGTTTCCCGATACGTCAAGTCAGGTTTGCTGTGACGCTACAGTGCCCCCTGGCTAGACACGGGAGAAATGCCCTCCGGTTGTGCTCTAACGAGCACCTAGCGTGGACAAAGGGCCCCTGAGGGTGTAAGGTGAGGCCTGTGAAGGTGCTTTTAAAAAGCACCAGAGGTGGGGCTGTTGCCCCTGGGGCGGTGCTGGGGCAGGAGAATTTTTAGCCAGAGGGTTGCAGGTGGTTTGACTTCACTGGAGCTTCGAGGAGACAAGGGCTTGGGTGGGAAGACAAAGTCAGGAGAAACGTAAGAGAGCAGAAGCTGGAGGACAGACAAGAAGGTCAGAAGCAGGGCCGCCTGCGTGGCTCAGTCGGTGAAGCGTCCGAGCCCCGCGTCGGGCTCTGTGCTGACAGCTCGGAGCCTGGAGCCTGCTTCCGATTCTGTGTCTCCCTCACTCGCTGCCCCTTCCCTGGCTCATGCTCTGTCTCTCTCTCTCAAATATAAATAAACATTAAAAAACTTTTAAAAAAAGGTCCGAAGCAGAACAGAGCAAGGTTGGAAGATGCGTAAAGGCAGTGGTGCTCAAAATGTGGGCTTAGCACCAGCAACAGAGGTATCACCTGAGGACTTGCCAGGAATGCGGGCTCTCCAGCCCCACCCAGACCTACTGAGTCTTGAAGAAAACCCTGAAGATGGGCCCTGCAATCTGCAATCTCTCTTTTTTTTTTTTTAAACAGGACCTCCAGGTGATTCTGATGCAGGATGAGATTTGAGCCCAACTAGGTTGATTCGAGACTTAGGCTGTGATCGATACGTGGGTAGGTCCCCAAAGGCCCCCTTGGCCAAGTGCCTGGCCTCTGCTGCGGCGGGGGGGGGGAGCAGAGAGAGACTTAAGGAAGTCACCGCAGGATGTCTATAGAGGGTAGTAAGTTATTTTGTAGAATGGGAGCCCAGGAAGCCTGCAACCCTGTCGTCTTTCTGCTGTGTAGGGAACTGAGCCTGGGGTTTGGGGATAGAATGCGAGGCAGTGAATGCTGTTGCAGCTTTCTAAGAAAGAGTAGAAGAAAAGAGAGACTGTGTGTGTGTGTGTGTGTGTGCGTGTGTGTGCGCGTGGAGTAGTTGGAGAGACCCGCTGACATCCTGGCACAGCTTGAGGCAGCCCCTAATTAGGACCCATTTCTCATTCTCCCCAGCTGCTGGCTCAGCTCAGTGGAAGTGACACGCTGACAGGCAGGCAGCGTCCGGACCGTGTCCCCCCTCCGCTTGAGGCATGGGCTCTACGCAGGGCTTCGGTGCCAGCCGGGCGGGCTGCCCACTGATGGATGAAGCTGCAAGGAACATCCTGATTGGGGGCCGGCTCCCTGCCCCCTGCCTGGCTCCGGAGTTCAGGAGTGCCTTGTGTCTCTGCTCTGGCATGGGGAGCTCTCCCGGGAACTCATTTAGCAACTATGTGCTTGGAGCGGAGCAAGCTCCTAAATCTAACCGTTCTGGATGTCAGTTCCCGAGTGGGGAGGTCCCATTGGAGGGATGAGGAAGCAGCCCCGTTTAGGCTGAAAACGGCTCCAATCAGCGTCCTTCTCTTTGTCTTCATTTATATTGCATGAGGTGCAGGAGGCGGAGAGAAGCAGGAAGAGTGAGCAGAGGCACTTCTCTGGTTGCTGGGCCTCTGCTCCTTCCCCACCTCCCCTCTGTCCTTATCCTTCCATGAGGATCCTCTGTGCTCACTCCAGTCCTGGCTGTTCCCAACATCTTTCTCACCTCCCCCAGCACTCCATCGCCATGGCGACTGCATCAGTTCCCACCCCAGCGACTGTTGTGATGCCTCCTGCATGGTCTCCTTGTGTCTTGCCCCCAGGGCTGACTTCTCCATCAGGCACATCAGGCACAGTGCCTAGGGCTCCCAAGACTTTAATTTCTTTCAAAATTCAGAAGAAAACTACAAAATTTAGGTCACAGAAAGTAGTTTCATGTATAATATGAAACAGCATTTTTAATATTTTTTATAGAGGAAGGAGCCCATGAAGACATAATGTGGCCCTGCCTCCTTCCACCAATCTGTCTTTCACTTGGTGTTAGGCTTTAAAAATCCAAGCCTGGGGACAGCCTAGGTGGCTCACTCGTTTGAACATCCGGCTCTTGATTTTGGCTCAGGTCATGATGTCATGGTTCAAAGTTTGAGCCCCGCATCGGGCTCTGTGCTGACAGTGTAGAGCCTGCTTGGGATTCTCACTCTTTCCTTCTCTCCCTGCCCCTCCCTGCGTGTGCTCTCGCTCTCTCTCTCTCTCTCTCTCAAAATAAATAAACGTTTTAAAAAATGTTTTAAAAATCCAAGCCCAGGGGCGCCTGGGTGGCTCAGTCGGTTAAGCGTCCGACTTCAGCTCAGGTCACGATCTCGCGGTCCGTGAGTTCGAGCCCCGCGTCGGGCTCTGGGCTGATGGCTCAGAGCCTGGAGCCTGTTTCCGATTCTGTGTCTCCCTCTCTCTCTGACCCTCCCCCGTTCATGCTCTGTCTCTCTCTGTCTCAAAAATAAATAAACGTTAAAAAAAAATTTAAAAGAAAATAAAAAAAATAAAAATAAAAATCCAGGCCTGGCCATGTCCCTTTGCTGCTTATGATGTGATGAATAGAATGACCCACAGTGACCCTGGCTACAGATTGTGGGCTGGCTAGACAGTAAGCCAGAGGGGACTAAATACCTCCCACCCACCCCCTCCCCAGTGGAGGTCTGCATCCAAGCTCAGCTTCCCATAGGACTAGGGGCTTTCTCCTCCTCGGTAGAGGGGCTGAAACACCCCCCTGGACACTGAGGTCTCCAAGTCATTGGACAGTTGGTATTCCCAGGAAACCCTCGCATACTGCTGTCTGCCCACAATATCTGGTCACCAAGTGGTCAGTTGTATCCCTCACTGATATGGTTGCTCTGAAGCTGGCACTTCAAGAAACGAGACTGATAAGACAGAGGGTCCCTCCACTGGAATAGCAGACCCACCTTAACCCATGCCAAAGGATGCAGAATGTGTTCTAAACATTGGTATGTGGCAGGCAGAGGCTGAGGAGCCCTGACTTACAGGACACTTTAACCCCAAGTCCCCAGCCTGGGACCCTTAGCCTGTCTCGCCAGTGTCTCTATGATCTGGTCCTCCCATCCCCCGCTCCTTGCCCGTTTCGCTTATCATCCCTGGATAGGCAGTCTTCTTCAGATTTCTGAGCTTCCGCACATACCTTTCTCCCTGCCTGGAATGTCTCCCTCTAGCTTTCTCTCTGATCCACATAGGGGAACTTGTATTCATCCGTCAAAACCCCATTAAAGTATTACCTCATGATTGAAGGCTTTCTGGAGTTTCATCATCCTTATTCCAAGGTATGTAAAAGAGGAGGGGTTCAGAAGAAATAGATTCGTTTTAGCTTTTCATTCTCCGCCCTCCCCCCCCCCCCCCCCGCATACCTCAAAAAAGGATAGGCCAGTATATTTACTTATTATTAGAAAGGAAACATAGGCGGCAGGGAGGGAAGAGACTCCCATCTACCTTTCTCTCCAAGTTCACGAACGTCCACATTGTCCTACCCGATTCACATCCTTTTCAAAATAAGAAAATTTAAACAGGACTACTACAGCTGAGTTCCTTCATCCACTCCTAGCCCCAATTTCCTTCCAGAGGCCACCTTGATCACAAATTTTTTTAGTCCTTGCTGCTCATGATTTTACATTCTTACTCTGTGCATCTGTACTTAGAAATGCTGCTTAGTGACTTTTGACTGTTTAAACACTTGGCATAAATGATACATTGTATTTAACCTCCTGCAGTTGGCTTAATTCGCCCAGTACCACGGATGAGAGCTCTATCTATGCAGAGACAGGTCTGGTTCATTCCTTTTAGTCGTCCATCATATGGATATAACACATTTTTTACAAAATGCTCCCCGGTTGAAGATCATTCAGGTTGTTTCCTTTCTAATTACAGTCAATGCTCTGCATGGGTTTTGCCAGGTCTAAACACGCCTAGCAGTGCAAGTTCTGGGTCATAGAAGAGCTCCATGTTGAAGTTTCCGAGACCACAGAACGGCTTCGTGGGGTGATGGCCCTCACCACCGTCCCGATAGCGTGAGACATTCTGCCTGGACGAGGACGGTGGGACTTGATTTTTCTTGGCCAATGTGATCTGTACGCATTAGGACTCAGTCTTTTGTTTTAAAATGTTACTTTCCCGATTAGTAACGAAGTTGCATTCTTGACACATTTGTGTCAGCCCTTTGAGTTTCCTTTTTGTAGTTCCTTCTTGTATTTCATTTGTAACTTCTTTTATTCCGTTTTGAAAATCCGTCGTTGGCTTTTTCCTTGTATTATTAGGTATCCTGAATACCATTTCCACAGTGTCGCGACTACCTTTTCCAAATGTGTTATTGGTTCTTTTTTTTTTTTTAATTTTAACGTTTATTTATTTTTGAGACACAGAGAGACAGAGCCTGAACAGGGGAGGGGCAGAGAGAGAGGGAGACACAGAATCCGAAACGGGCTCCAGGCTCTGAGCCGTCAGCACAGAGCCCGACGCGGGGCTCGAACTCACGGACCGCGAGATCATGACCTGAGCCGAAGTCGGCTGCTTAACCGACCGAGCCACCCAGGCGCTCCTGTTATTGGTTCTTTAACTTTGCTCTGGGACGGTTTTAGCATACAGAAATTTGAGTATCTGATGTGGTCAACTATCAGTTTTTTTTCTATGACAATTTGTATGTTTTGCTAGGTGCTTAGGAAATCTTTCCCTAACTGTATCATAAGGCTTTTCAACTACATTTCCTTATAATAGTTTTCAAGTTTTATTTTTGACTCACCTGGTATCTGTGTTTACGTGTGGCGTGGGGCAGGGATCCAGGAAAAAATATCGCCCACAGAGGTACCAATTACCCGACACCTCTGTTGAATAAGCTTCCTTTCCTTGCTGATGCCCTGTGAGCCACCTCTGACATATACCAAGTGTTCATAAATACATGGAGTTACTTCTGAGCTCTCTGGTCTGTTCCAGTGATGGATTTGTCCATCCTGCATCCCTCTCCCAGTATTTTAATTTCACATGGCTTTATGGTCAGTCTTTTACATCTAGTTGGGAAAGATCCTTCTCCATGTTCTTTTATCTCGGCTCTCCTTTGCCCTGGGCCATTTCAGATTAATGTTAGAATCAGTTTGTCAAGCTCTGTGAAAAGGTCCATTGGGATGTGGATTGGATTTGCAATGAATTTATTGATTAATTTTGGGGAGAACTGACATCTGTATAATACCGAACCTTCCCATGCATGAACATGTTATATTTCTCCATTTTTTGTAGGTCTTCTCTTACGTCCTTCAGTAACTTTTTATAATTTTCTCCATAAAGGTCTCTCCCATCTTTCGTTAGATTTATTCTCAAGTATAGCAGAGTTTTTCTTGCTTTTATGACTGGGAACTTTTTTTCAGTTACATTTTCTAATTGGTTGTTGTGGGCTTATAAGAATACTATGGGGTTTTGTGTCCAGAAACTTCTGCTGACTATTCTGCTGGTTCTAACTTATGTGTTAGAAATCTTGGATTTCCTACTTAAACAATAATACCACCCACCAATAATGATTCCTTCCTTCCTCCTCCTCTTTCTTTCCTTCCTTCCTTCCTTCCTTCTTCCTTCCTTCCTTCTTCCTTCCTTCCTTCTTCCTTCCTTCCTTCTTCCTTCCTTCTTCCTCCCTCCCTCCCTTCTTCCTTCCTCCTTCCTTCTTCCTTCCTTCCTTCCTTCCTTCCTTCCTTCCTTCCTTCCTTCTTCCTTCCTTCTTCCTTCCTTCTTCCTTCCTTCCTTCTTCCTCCCTCCCTCCCTTCTTCCTTCCTCCTTCCTTCTTCCTTCCTTCCTTCCTTCCTTCCTTCCTTCCTTCCTTCCTTCCTTCTTCCTTCCTTCCTTCTTTCCTCCCTTCCTTCTTATTCCCTACCTGATTTTTTCTTGCTTTATATTGCTAGCTAGGATCTCTAGTACATTGCTCTTTAAATAGGTATAGCAAGCATATTTATTTTATTTTTTACTTCTAATATCTTTACGGTTTTGCCATTACACATGATGTTTACTTTAGTTTAAATGTCATAGACTATAGGTAGATCCACTTTATCAAGGTAAGAAAATTTCCTATTTCTAGTTTATTTTTAAAGAACAGTTTTACTGTGATAAAATTCATATACTTAAAATCCACCATTTAATTTAATTTGTTTTTTTTTAAATAACTTTGTTTTTAAAAAAAGTTCCTTCCTTCCTTCCTTCCTTCCTTCCTTCCTTCCTTCCTTCCTTCCTTCCTTCCTTCCTCCCTTCCTCCCTCCCTTCCTTCTTTCCTTCCTTCCTTCCTAATCTCTATGCCCAACATGAGACTCGAACCTACAACCCTGAGATCAAGAGTCACATGCTTCTCTGACTGAGCCAGGGAGGGGCCCCTAAAATCCACCATTTTAGAGAATGCAATTCAGTGGTTTTTAATACACCCACAGAATTGTACAAGCAGCACCACTATCTAGTCTTAGAACATTTTCATTACTCCCAAAGGAAATCCCATGCGTACCCTCTCTCCAACCCCTGGCAACCACTAATTTTCTGACTTTATGGAGTTGTTGCTTCTGGACATTTCATTTAAATGGAATCATCCGGTATGTTTTGTTTTTTTTTTTTTTTTTTTTGTCTTTTGTGACTGGCTTCTTTCAATTTCCATAATGTTTTTTTTTTTTTCCAATTTTTATTTGAGAGACAGAGAGAGAGAGAGAGAGAGAGAGAGAGCGTGTGTGCGCGCGCACATAAGCGGAGGAGGGGCAGGGAGAGAGGGAGACACAGAATCCAAAGGAGGCTCTAGGCTCCAAGCTGTCAACACAGAGCCCGATGCAGGCCTCCAGCTCACCAACTGTGAGATCATGACCTGAGCCGAAGTTGGATGCTTAACTGACTGAGCCACCCAGGTGCCCTCATAATGTTTTTTTTTAAGTTTATTTATTTATTTTGAGAGAGACAGAGATAGCATGAGTGGGGGAGGGGCAGAGAAAGAGGGAGACAGAGGATCCCAAGCAGGCTCCAGGCTCTGAGCTGTCAGCACAGAGCCCGACGCAGGGCTCGAACCCATGAACTGCGAGATCATGACCTGAGCTGAAGTCGGAAGCTTAACCGACTGAGCGACCCAGGCGCCCCAATATTTCATCCCTTTTTATTGCTTAGTCATATTGCATCACATGGATAGATCGCTTTTGGTTTATCCGTTCACCTGTTGATGGACATTTGGGTTGTTTCCACTTTCTGGCTGTTGTGAATAATGCTGCCATGAATAATTGTGTACAGGCTTTAGTGTAGACACATACTTTCTATGTTAACCTTCTGAGGAACTGCTGAACTGTCTTCCAAAACGACCACCCCATTTTACATCCTCACCCGCAGTGCACGAGGGCTCCAATGTCTCCGCATCCTTGCCAAAGCTTGTTATTGTCTTAAAAAAAAAAAAAAATTACAGCCATCCTAATGGGCGGGATGTGGTAGATATCTCATTTGCATTTTCCTGATGACCACTGAGGTTGAAGCATCTTTTCGTGTGCTTTTTGGCCACATCTATATCTGTTTAGGAGAAATGCCTGTTCACATCCTTTTCCCATTAAAAAAAAAAAAAAAAACCCTGATCATTTGTCTTTTTAAGTTTGAGTAGTAAGTGTTCTTTATGTAGTCTGGATATAAGTCCCTTGTTAGACACATGACTTGTAAATATTATCTCTTATTCTGAGGATTATCTTTTCATTTTCTTGATGGTGTCCTTTGATGTACAAAAGTTTTAATTTTGATAAGGTACAGTTTATCTTTTTTTTTTCCCATGTGCTTTAGGTGTAATATATATAAGAATATAAGAATATATAAGAAACCATTGGCTGATCCAAGGTCATAAAGTCTGACACCCGTTTCCTCCTAAGAGTTGCATAAATTTTACATTTAGGCGTTTGATCAACTGTGAATGAATTTTGTATATGGTGTGAGTCCAAATTCATCTTTTTGTGTGTGTCTGTCCAGTCATCCCAGCACCATTTGTTGAAAAGACTGTTATTCCCCATGGAATCGTCTTGGCATCCTCATAGAAAATCAACTGATTTTACATATTTATTTCTGGACTCCCAATTCTTTTCTGTTGATCTATATGTCTGTTCTTATGCCAGTAATCCCCTGTCTTATGACTGTAGCTTTGTAGTAAGTGTTGAGATTGGAAAGTGTGAGTCTTCCAACTTTGCTCTTTATCAAGATTGCTTTGGCTGATATTTGTGAACAGGTTCTATTTTTAAGTAATCTTTACACCCAATGTGGGGCTTGAACTCACGACCTTGAGTTCAAAAGTCATACACTCCACCAACTGAGCCAGCCAGGTGCCCCTAGTATCCTTTTCTGAATACATCATCCCGCTGCCTTCTGGCCTCCATGGTTTCTGGTGAGAAGTCAGCTGTTAATCTTATTAAGGCTCTCTTGTCTGAGAAGTCCCATCTCCCTGCTTTCAAGATTCTTAGTCTTTGTTTTTCAATAGTTTCACCATGTGGTATCTGGGTGTGGATCTCTGAGTTTATCCTGCTTGTAACTGCTGAGCTTCTTAGATGTGTGGGTAACTGTGGTTTTAATTTTTTTTTTAATTGAATTTGGGAAGTTTTCTACAATTATTTCTGTAAACATTCTTTCTGTTCTTTCCTGTCTCTTTCTGGACTCCCATTCTTCATGTGTTGGTGTGCTTAATGGTGTCTCATGGGGCTCTGATGCTCTGCTCACCTATCTGCACCCTTTTTCTTTTCTGTTCCATAACCAGGATATGTTCCATTGACTGATCTTCAAGTTTGCTGATTCTTTCTTCTGTCAATACAGATCTGCTATGGAGCCCTCAACTTAATTCTTCCTTTCAGTTAATTCTAAATTCTCAACTCCAGAATTTCTATTTAGTTCTTTTTTTTGTTATAAAAGTTTACTTATTTATTGAGAGAGAGAGAGAGAGAGAGAGAGAGAGAGAGAGAATGAGCCAGGGAGGGGTAGAGAGAGAGAGGGAGAGAGAGAGAATCCCAAGCAGGCTCTGCACTGTCAGCCTAGAGCCCAACGTGGGGCTCAAACCCATGAACCTTGAGATCATGACCTGAGCCCAAATCAAGAGTTGGATACTCAACTGACTGAACCACCCAGATGCCCCTCTATTTTGTTCTGTTTTAAATTTCTATCTCTTTTTAAAATATATTTTGTGTTTCAGGAAACAGTTCTCACACTTTCCTTTAATTTTTTAGACACAATTTTATTTAATTATTTGAACATATTTATAAAAGCTGATTTGAAGGCTTTTTTTTTTTTGATAACTCCAACATCTATGCATCTTCAGGGAAAACTTCTATTGACTTTCTTCCTGTGTATAGGGCATACTTCTCTGTTTTCTTTGCGTGTTTTGAAATGGTTCATTGAATATTGGACATTTTTAATAGTAAAAAGTGGCAACTCTGGAAATCAGATTCTTCCTCTCCCCCAGAGTTTATTCTTGTTGTCCCCCCGACCCTTCACCCCCAGTATTTGTTTGTTTAGCAACTTTTCTGGGCTAATTATGTAAAATGTTCCCTGTCATAGATAGCCACTGAAGTCTCTGCTTATTTAACCTCATGGTCAGCTACTTTCTTTAACTTATCCGACAGATATTTTCTTAAATACCTTGAACCAATAAATTGGCTACATTTTGCCAAGGGACTCGGTGTGTACATTGGGTGCTCTGACAATTTCCATTTCTGCTTTAGACTTCACTTTCTGCTTGTCCAGGGTCTCAAGATTAGCCACAGGTGAGATATCAGGATCTTCTCTGGTCTTTTTCGGGCATGTGCACAGCCACATACATATGGGTGGTCTTCTAGATTCCCTGGACTATGTTGTCGGTTTTCAAAGCTCCTTGTGGCATCTCATTCCCTAGAATTTTCTTCTAAGGCTTTTGGCCAGGCTCTTATTCACTCTGATTGGTGTCACCACCCCAGGTGGCTGTGATGTTGAACAGTTGCCACTAATATTTTTTTTCCCTTTGGACAAATGCTCTGGCTTGAGGCTTTTTCCACTGAGGAAGCTCTGAGTCTAATAATGACAAACCTTGCAAATAAGGCTTTTCTAGGGAGCTGCCACAAGTCAAATAGTGCTACTTCTCTGGGGACGCAGCTGTTTGAGGGGCTCCAAACCCAATCTGTCCCCTCCAGTGACTGTTTTTCGCAGCTGCCGTGGCTCTGTGGCTGTTGGTCCTCAAGGACACGGAGCTAAGAAAAAATGAACGGAAAAAGAGAAAGTTAAAATACCATGAACCTCACCGATCTTCCCAAGACTCGGCTCTATTTTCTCGACAAATGGTCTTTGGATTTCTTTAGCCATTGGTTACAGTTCTGAAAAAGTTGATCACAATACATTGCCAGGTGTTCTCATTGTTTTTGTGGAGTGGTAGGTCCTCAGAAGTCAGAACTATAGCTTTCTAAACCATCATGAATGAAATTTAAATGTTTTAAGGTTTTGGTCTGCATCTTTTGGAATAGGAAAAGTGATTACTTATCTTTTTTTTTTTAAATTTTTCTTTTTACACTTATTCATTTTTTTTAGAGACAGAGAGAGACAGAGCACAAGTGGGGGAGGGGCAGAGAGAGAGAGAGGGAGACACAGAATCCGAAGCAGGCTCCAGGCTCCGAGCCGTCGGCATAGAGCCCGACGCGGGGCTCGAACTCACAAACTGCGAGATCGCGACCCGAGCCAAAGTCAGACACTCAACCGACTGAGCCACCCAGGAGCCCTGGAAAAATGATTATTCATCTTAAGCAGTTACTGCGATAGATCCCTTGATAGATTTTCTGATGTTGAAGCGCCTAGCTGAGTTCCTAGGGTAAGTTACTTAACTTCTCTGTACTTTAATTTCCTCATTTTCAAAATTGAGAAGGTCGGGGTACACTCTCATTGATTCTGGGTACTAGAAAGCAATTTAGGACACTGTCTGGCATGTAGTGACCTTTGATGAAGGTCAGCTGTTATTATTGTCTCTATATTCCAGGGATAAACCTGCTTAGTCATGGTGTATTGCTATTTTAAATATACTGCTAGATTACATTTGCCCATGTTTTATTTAGAATTTTTGTATCCATGATCATAAATGTGATATTGGTTTAAAATTTCTATCTTTTGGGGCGCCTGGGTGGCGCAGTCGGTTAAGCGTCCGACTTCAGCCAGGTCACGATCTGGCGGTCCGTGAGTTCGAGCCCCGCGTCGGGCTCTGGGCGGATGGCTCAGAGCCTGGAGCCTGTTTCCGATTCTGTGTCTCCCTCTCTCTCTGCCCCTCCCCTGTTCATGCTCTGTCTCTCTCTGTCCCAAAAATAAATAAACGTTGAAAAAAAATTAAAAAAAAATAAATAAAAAAAAATAAAATTTCTTTTACTGTCCTTGTCCAGTTTTGGTGTCAGGGTTATTCTGGACTCAGAAAACCGAGTTGGGTGCACTATATTCCTAATGCCCCGTTGTGGGAATGTTATTACAGGAAACACAATGGATGGACCCTAGAAGAAGTGGGAGTGACCTAGAGGGAGAAGGTTTGGAAACCTCCCTCGGGGCTGGGAATGGCACAGAGGTCGTCACGGAATCCCACGTAGCGACCAGCAAAGCCCTAAGCTCTGGCAGTCATTCCGGCAAGATGGAAACATGTAGAGAATGACCACATGGAGGGAGTATCAGTCTCACCTGCTGCCCCAAAGCCACCATATCCAGGTTGGGCTTGGAAACAGGGCCGCTGACTGACTGCAAAGGACATTATGGGCTTAGACAGGAGTATGCATGTGCAGTTGATTGCGTTCCCCAATGTTCTGGGCATCTAAGACCCTGGGACCTTGATTCAACCCTTGGGGACAAACAGGGGAGTCGCAGTAATGGTTGAGATAGTATTTCCTGCTCGCCCAGCAGAGTAGAGACATGAAAAGGCTTGTGTGATTTATAAAGACACAAGAACTGTAGCATGTCATACAACCCATGGCGTAGAGTCAACTTTATTCCTACTGCCTCTGCCCAAATGCCTTCCCTAGCCTATCTTCTGTTTCTTTGTACAGCTCTTTAGACTGAACTCTGAGATGGCTGGCTTTATTAATCTCCGTGTCTGAAGCTCCTAGCATGGGGCCTGGCACTGAATAGGTTCTCTCTAAGCCCTTGGTGGAACTGAACAAAGAGGGGCATCAAAATTCCCTCAATGAGTTGAAAGCCTATTTCTGAGCAAGGCTTTCAGGAAAAGAATTATTTAGATCTGAAGAAATTGGCTATGCAGTGGATGCTATAAATGCGCTTGTTCACCATCTATTCTGACCTCCTTCTAGCGTACCTTCCTGTACTGCGGAGGCTGCAAAAATAAAAATTAGTTTCCCAGTTGCCCTTGCAGCCAGCACACCAGTCAAAATCCCCCACGCAAGATTTGGAACTGAGCTAGTAAGGCAAAGAGGTGAAGCATGAGGCATCCCAGGTTTGCTGGTGTGGGTCATGAAGAGACAGTATGGCTGAACAGCTTCCCGAATTATTGCTTTCTTAGGCCAAGGGAACTTTCTGGTCACAGCAGGGACAGAAGGATTCTGGAGACTGGAGACTGTCCCTCTGAGCTCAGCTCAAAGCCTGCTTCTCTTGCTTTTCCAATGGTCCACAAGCCTCCTACTACTCGATGATAGATCCCCTTCTGCCTAACTTCTGCGTACTATCTGTAACTGATTCCTAATAGGCTATAGACTAAGATTTTCAAAGAAATGGAAATCCACGGTTGGTCATCTGGCCTGGTTGTTTTTGAGGGCAGCGAGGATCCAGTTAGCAGAGACGGTAGAACCTAGCGTGAACAGTCTACTGAAGGCAAGTCATGGCGGGCCAATCATCTTCTGTGACGATCTATTAGTGCAAGAATGAGAAATATAAGCCCTGTGGAGCTTGTTACTTTTTCTAACTGTACCTTAGAGTTTAAAGAAAGAGAACAATGAGCTCAGGATTCTGCATTCGTGTCTCCAAGTCTGGCAAGAGGGCCAGGGAACTTCTATGGCTGCCTTAAAAATGATTTCTCTTTATTCATTAAAGTCAACCTCTGTTGACTACAGGTGTAATGGCTGAAAAATCAGCTACCTTACTTGAAACTATAGGTTGCTGAACTACAATGTAAGTTGAATGCAGAGCCTCAGTAGGTCTCTTAAGCAAGAGGTAGGGCATGCGTTAGAAGAATAGGAATCTGAGTCTTGGAATTAGATTTTTGGTGGCTTTTAATAACTGAAGAACCATCAATCCTGAAATTTGCTGAGCATCCTCTGTCAGTGAATCCTGCCTCATTTGGAAATCCTGTAATGACCTCCACCTTACCGGGAGAAGCCAGGCTTCTTCCCGACCACCTTCCCGTAATTTTAAATCACATTTCTGACTTCATTCTGGATAGATGCATCAGGGTGAACTTACCAGGGAATCTGGATGCAGTGTGTTAGTCTGGACAACTGGAAGTTCTTCCTGTTTTCTTGCGGTCCAGGTTCTTTGAAGTTGGGTACCATGGACCACCATTCTCGGCCCTCACACCCCCGTATAATCTCATCCCCAAATTGGACTGGGGTCAGCCCAGGGACTCGCTTCAGCCAGTAGAATGGAGCAGAAGTGAAGGGCAGGAAACTTCCAGTTTCGTATTCTTGTGAGCCCCCAGCAGCCAGGGAAGGCCTGCAACCAACCTGGCTGGAGAAAGAAGTCACGCTGAGAAGCATGACACCACACATGCGCATGAAGAGGCCATCTTGGATGTTACAGCTCACCCTGCTGGACTTTTTGGTTGTCCACTGCCTCTGCCCCAATCCTGAGACTTCTTTCCCAAGGGCTACAATTTGGGGGTCTGGGTTTGGTTGGATGGAGGGACGAAGTGTGTCCTTGCATAAGATAGGTACCATTGCTCAGACGCCGCAGAGAAGAGCTGTGGATTGGCTGGATTCTGATGGCTGGATGGAGGGATTCAGGGCTCCATATGCTCAGCAGAGTCCACTTATACATGTGGTCCATCCCCACACAAGGCCCAGGCCAGCAGGAGAGTAGTTTCTCCTAGCCTCCCAGGAGGCTGTGCTCCGAGTCTGCCTCTCAGTTGCCCACCATGGCGCAGGGGAGCTTTGGAGACAAAGGCACAGGACCACATACCACTCAAGTGCCTGACAGGGGATGGTCACATCATCAGCATGGACAGCAGAGGTAGGAGCCTGGAACTGCCTCTCTCAACACATCTGTTCTGAGATGGTGCAGAGAGTATGGAAGGGACGTGGGCCTGGGGATGAAAGAGATGGGGGTTCAGTTCTAGTCTTGCCCTTTCCTAGCCACGGCAATTTGTGGTTGAGTCTCCAGTGTCCAGTGATTTTCTAAGCTGAGAGATGAGCCCCATCAGCCCTCAAGATAGCTAGGTGTGTGGTGAGGTAGTCAGAACTCCCGGGATAGCCACCCCCAGAGAGGTGCACAAATGATCAGCTTTTGTGTGGGGAAGCACCTGTTTACAGCATCCGTAATAATGGCGATCCCCTCGCTGGTCACTTGATTAAGCCTTGACATACAGTTCAATCTTGGCCAAGGAAGAGTGACAGGAAATCTTCTGGGGACGGGAGGGGGTTGCCAGCGAAAGCCTTCTCTCTTCTAGAAAGGGCACCCGGGCAGAGACGGCCCTTTTCGTTCCTCCGAATGTTGTGTCTGTGTGTGATGCCTTGGACAAATCACTTAATCTCTACAATCCCTACCTGTAGTGAGAATAGACATGACACATGAAAACCACCCGTGCCTAGCTTTTCACTGGATAATCAGCTACTATTGTTTCCATTACTCTAATGAGGTAACACTGTGCAACCCCAAGTTCAGTATGATTTATGCCTGAAAAGGATATGACTTGGCTCCTGGTCTCAGAGACGGCTGTCTTGAATTCCTCCCCTCCTCAGACACGCAAGCCTTCTCTCACCTCAAGAGGTGGAGCTTGTTTCCTTCCTCTTTGAAGGGGGGCTGGCCCTGTGACTGCTTTGATCGGTAGACTGTGGTAGGCGTGATGTGCTGGGACTTCTGAGCCCAGGTCTCAAGAACTCTGGCAGCTTCTCTTGCCTTTCTTTTGTAATGTTTGCCCTTGAGGTCCTTGCTTTCAGAAGCCAGCCCAGCTGTGACAAGCCCAAGCCACCGGGAGGAGCACCAAGACTCTCCATCTGAGACCTCAGCCAATGGGCATCATCAACTGCCAGTGCGGAGTGCACCATTTGATGTGTTTCTGTTTAGTCTACCCCCAGTGACCGCAACCTAGTTGACATTGCATAGAGTAGAATTACCTACGGCCACTCAGCTTCCAGAATTGTGAGACGATACAAAATGGTGGTTATTGTGAGCCACTAAATTTTGCGGTGGCTTTTTACGTAGCCAGGGATAACAGACAAGTTCCTTAAATGTATTTTGGAATTCTGGCTCTCCGCTGCATTCGTATCAGCTCCTCAGTGGCCGATGTCATTGGCCATTGAAGCTCAGTCCATCACAGGTCTCTGTCTCTTGAACTCCTTTATTGATAAAGTCCAAGTGCTGGAACCTCAGTCAACTTCCTAAGCTTCTCTCCCTGCGCTCCTGAAATGCTTGAGAGGCAACATGTGTGTCACAGGAAGGATATCAGATTGGTGGTTCCAAGGCTTACGTTCAAGACCTGGCAACTTTACTCACCGAACGTGCGACCGTAGACAAAGTTCTTAATCTTTGGAGCCACATTTATTTTTTTTTTTTGTCTGTAAACTGAGGGCAAGAATAGCAACTTCCTCACTGAGCACTGGAATGGTACAAGCAAGATAGTACTCATGAAAGTACTTTGAAAACGTATTCTTTACACGTGGTAATTATCATTATTATGCCTCACTGTACAATGAACGCCAACGCATGTGCGCACGTCAATCAACAGCCCCTCCTTACATTAGGTGGTTGAGTTCTTCCCAGGCTGGGAGATAAGATCACTGAAGGGGAAATAAATATCACCGAGATCGTCCGCTTCATCACCACCACCGTCCTCTTCATCACCTCCAGCAGCAGCGTCATTGTTAACGTCCCCATCATCACATATTGTTTCTTGATCACCTACTGAGCCACACCTCTGCCATATATTCTTGCAAGGATCCTTCAGGATGTGTGTGTGATTAACGCTCCTGGAAATCAAGGCCAGTCCAAGTCATTCTCCTCGCTCAAGACCATACAGAAGTAAACTTGGCTCACTGGAAAGTTAAAAACCGGATAAAAAGGACGTTTGTTGTCGCGTACATGTTCCTCCTTTCCCCATCAACCTCAGAGAACTGATAATGACTCTTCTTAAGTGGCTCCAGGGGTATTTGGGGTGTCAGCAACATTATTAAACTGCGCTCCAAACGCCATGATGCAAATGGCCCTTTTTGGGGGGGAAAACACCCTCCGGCGTTGGAATAATGGCAGTGAAGACCGAATGAATCTGAAGCTGTCGACACCCTGCAAGTTCACGGACTGGAGCAGAGAGAAGCCAGGCGTCCCTGCTTATTTGCCACGTGCAGCCGTCTCTCGGAAGCTGGTCAGGCACTAATGAGATAGCCACTCCCAAAGATGCTGTCGCTAACTGGAAGTCATCCAAATGGCTCTCTTTGTTCCCGAAGCTTCGGAAGAGGATGCCCCCCTCCCCGGCTCTCCTCTCACCCCGCCCTCACTTTCCAAGCCTCAAGGCCCACAAATACAGTTAACGATGTCAACTTGGCTTGGCATTGGTTTTCCAGATAGCATCTTTCATTAGTGTCGACCTTCCGCTGACTGGCTGCTGTACCTTTGGGGGTTGTGGGTGATGTGTTGGTTACCCTGGTGACATAGGAAAGCAGTAGGGGGGGTGGGGGCAGAAGGTGTGGGTGACATCGCAAACAGGGCCCCCAAACGAAGTGTCTTCTTTCCCCCATGTCTCCTATGCTTCCATAAGATGGCACCAAGCCCCCTGGGGGTGCCAGGGAAGAAGCTGGTGTCAATTTGTTAGTTGTCTCAGCCTTAAGGATCTTAAAGGCAATGCGTGGTCTCCAGAGATCAGTTTTGGAGGGTAGTCTCTACATTTTATTGATTATCCCTACTAGATACACACACACACACACACACACACACACACACACACACACACTCCCATCCTAGCCCTAAGTAGGGAGGCTATTAGGTAGTGTATGTGGAAGTGAATTTGAGCCTTTTATGCACCAGTGGTCTGGACCAAAGGCAGGGACATGGTGGCTGATCTCCTGGGAAACAAACCATCCGCAAATTCTTCAATGCAGCGCTAAAGCTGTGCTCCGAGCCCAGGAGCCATGCTAACTGGAGTTGGCCACTATGATTTTGAGAGGGGTCTCGCTCACTAAATTCTTAGAGTGGGGAAACGTGTAGCCTTTTATGAGATAAAAACTCCACACGGTGTCTACAGAAACAAGGGTGACATCATTTTCTGGACCTCATGACTCCACTTCTGAGCAGATAAGCCTTTGCCCTTGGCCAGGTGCATCCGTACCTCAGTCAGCAAGCGTCCTGATCCCAGCCCCAAATCAGCCAGGTGGGCACCTGTCTGAAGAGATGGCAGAGAGGCGTAGGTGCGTGCCAGCCCCTCGGTCATCCAGGATGTGTCCTGGCCGACGGGAGAATGGATAGTAATCAGTCTTCACTCTTTCATCTCTAACTTCCCCAAATCCTTTTTATTCTTGGTGCAACCAAGGACAAGGAGAAACCAGCTGCAAACAGTCTGCCTTTTAAAAATTTTTTTTTTTTTATTTTACCAGGCATTGTGAAACCACCAATACCCACTTTCCTTCTTGCCAGTCAGCCTTTTAGGGAAGGAGGGACGTATCACCAATCCGGACTAGCCAGGAAGGAGGGGCTGCTGTCGTCTGAAATGCTCGTCTCAACAGGGAGCCATAAAAGAAATCTTCATTCACACGACACAGTGTGTTCATGTTGAGGAAAAGATTTGGAATTAGGATCGAGACGCCCCCCAAACCAACCAAGTATGGGATCCAGTGCTGTCCCTGGTGAAATGCAGACACCTGAAGGCAGACGGGTGCCTACAGACAAGAGAGAAAAAAAAAAAAAAAATCCCTTTTTTTTATTTCTAGCCCAGGCAGTTTGGCCAGTGTCCCGGCTGGCTGCATTACACAGAAGTCAGTTCAGATATAGATTTTCCCCTTTCCTTGTGTGTGAGAGTTACTTGCAGGAAAGAGCCAGCCAACCAGTCAGCCAGATGGGTTTCCCCGCCTTTATTCAATCACAGAAAAGTGTTCCATGTTGCAGAGTACGTGTAGGAGCTAATTCATGTGCCCGGTGCCAAAGAGAAACTTGAATTGGTTTGTCCTTTTATATAAACTGTGCCGAGAGGCTAAAGGCAGAGGTCCCGCGGAGGTCTTATCTGACGACAGGCTCTTGGACACATCAGCAATAAAGTCCACAGCCTCGTGACCGCTGTGGACTGGCTGTTCCCATTTCTACAACAGCTAATATTCACTAAGTGGTTTTCGTGTGCCAGACGCTGGGCAGAGTGCTTCACACCCACTGTCTCATTTAATCTTATGACAACCGTGGGAGGGGGCTGAGGTCATCTTCATTTATGTCCAAGGCAAATCTCCAAGGCAGAGAGAGGGAGAGAAAGAGAGGGGGGCGGGGGGGGGGAGGGGAAACTTATCTGGAGTCACAAAGCTGGGGAGTGGGGAAGTCAGCATTTGAATCTAGGTTTTCTCTGACTCCACCTGTACCGTACTGATTATTTTAGGAGTTAAGTGTTTGAAAGACCAAGGCTCATATTATTCTTATCCAGCTGAGACTTAACTTCTGATCTATCTTCTGGTAGGATTTTGGGGTCAAGGATCCAAACAGCCTGGCTCAACCCAGGGCGATGGCAGAGGGCAAGCCACTGGATCCAGAACGCCTTGGTTGTGAATGCCCTCGGTCGTTCTTGTAACAACATCCTTATTGCTAAATCTGATCGCCCGTCCCTAACCCCCCCTCGTTTTAATGACGCGGAAGTAGGTGTTGTTACTTTCATTTGGGGCCGCTATAAAAAGGGGGAATTTCTCTGAATGGGGGAAAAGTCACGCGGGCAGGCACTGCTCAAACAGAACCGGAGGTAGGTGAGAGGGCACGGGAGGCTTGGTGTGGCTGGAACCAAAGGTGTTGCCAGATCTGCAAGGGCGTTCTCTGGAGGCCATGCGGAAGCTTGAACGGTACCCGGAGAATGGCCACAGTTACCAGTGGCATGATCGGATCGACGTGCAGGAAAGACTGCTACCCAGTGAGAACTGTCATTTCCAATTACCTGGAGACCAGGCGTTCCCGTGATCCTGCTGTTCTCACAGGTCAGACAGAGACACAGGTAGGTCTTGAGCAGGCTAATAGCTTGGTGACCCTTCAAAGGCAGTTATTTCCGTAACTGTCCAACCTTTCTTTCAAAGGGAATCTGAACCCTGGATTCAGGTTCTGAACTCTGGAACCAGGACCGAGGAAGATTCCCGGTTCTGAGCGGCTCTGCTCAGGGCCTCAAATTTGCACACCCCGTTCGACAAAGCAGAACTCTCACGGTGAGCAGAGCCCGCTCTCTTGAAGGTGGTTAGCGGCCAGCTCATTTGCCAGCATAGGCTTCCTGGCTCCTTATTTGCCAACCTAAACGGCTTACCGGGGTGGTTTTAAAGCATGTTTGAATTCCACCTCTGGCCGTGACGAAGAAATGAGAACTGGAGTTACCCTTCCCATCCAAAACATCTAGCAAATCAGACAGAACAACATGCAGCCATGTTTTTCAGATACTGGGAACATGCAGCACAGATTGTCCCAAGAGAAAGGAGATCAGTGAGGTGGTATAACAATATCTGAAATGAAAAATAATACTAGATGAGGTTAACGACAGAAGAAAAGATCAGTGAATGTGAAGATGTAGCAATTGAAACTACTTATGGGGCGCCTGGGTGGCTCAGTCGGTGAAGCGTCCGACTTCAGCTCGGGTCAGGATCTCGCAGTTCGCGAGTTCGAGCCCCGCGTCGGGCTCTGTGCTGACAGCTTGGAGCCTGGAACTTCCTTCGGATTCTGTGTCTCCCTCTCTCTCTGCCCCTCCCCTGCTCGCACTCTGTCTCTCTCTCTTCAAAATAAGTAAACATTTTTTAAAAATTCAATAAAGAAATTAAAATAAAAGAAACTATTTACAACAGAGTACACAGAGGAAAAGACTAAAAGGAAAAACTCGAGCGTTAGTGACCTATGGGACAAGTGATTTAACATATGAGACCCAGAAGGAGGGGAGGAGGTGCAAGAAACTTAAAGAAATATAGCCAAAATGCTTTCAAGTTTGATGAGAAATAGAAACCCACAGATCCAAGAAGCTCCATGAACTTTCCCCAAAAGAATACACATTCCCTTGATGACTAATGATGCCGAGCGTCTTTTCATGCGCCTATTGGCCACTTGCCCAACTTTGGAGAAATGTCTATCCAAACCCCCTTGCCCGTTTTTAAATTGGGTTGCCTTTTTTCTTATTGAGTAAGAAGAGCTCTTTACATATTCTGGATACTAGACCCTTATCAGATATATGATTTGGTCCCATTCTACGGATTGTCTTTTCACTGTCCTGAGAGTGTCGGTGTCAGTCAGGGTTCTCCAGAGGAGCACAGGCAATACAAGCAATAAAAAAGAGATGTATTTTAAGAAACTGGCTCACACAAATGTGGGGGGTGTCACGTCTGACATTCATACGGTGGGTCTGCAGGCTGGAAGCTCAGACAGAATTGATGGCATATTCTTGGGAGAGAATGTCTTCTTTCCCAGAAACCTCAGGTTTTGCTCTATGGCTTTCAACAGATTGGATGTGGCTCACCCACCCTGTGGAAGGTAATGTTCTTTACTTAAAGTCAACCGATTATAGGTGTTAAGGACTTCTACAAAATGCCTTCACAATAACATCTGGGCCAATGTTTGCTTAGGTAACTGGATAGTATGGCCTAGCCGTATTGACACATCAAGTTAACCATTAAAGTGTCACTTAACACACAAAAGTATGAAATTTTTATGAAGTACAATTCATCAATATTTTTCTTTGAATGCTAGTGATTTAGGTATCACGTATAAGAAACCATTGCTTACTCCAAGGTCACAAAGGTTCACACCTATGTTTTCTTTTTTTTTTCTTCTTTTTTTTTAACGTTTTTTTATTATTGAGGACAGAGAGAGACAGAGCATGAGCAGGGAGGGACAGAGAGAGAGGGAGACACAGAATCCGAAGCGGGCTCCAGGCTCCGAGCTGTCAGCACAGAGCCCGACGCGGGGCTCGAACTCACGGACCGCGAGATCGTGACCCGATCCGAAGTCAGACGCTTAACTGACTGAGCCACCCAGGCGCCCCCTTTGGCCCCTTTCAAGTCAGATTTTGTTTATGGTGTGAAGCAGGGGTCCACCGTGTTCTTTTGCGTACGATGTTGTCAACTTTGTGAGCCCCTCGGTTAAATTTTCTCCATCATCTTACTATTCCAGTAAGTTCAGCCCCTTGCAAGAGTTTGGGCCCTTGGCCGACCGATTTGCCCCTCAATCCAGTTCCAGATCCCAAACTGGGAGAAAACTTAGAACTCCTGATTTCATTCCTCCAAATCACTTCCTGTTTGTTGCTCTCTCTGCTTAGGTCTTGAAAAACATTGAGAAGGCTGGAACTTCCAGGTTAACCTTGGTGGTTTAGAGGGAGCATTCATCAACTGATCCCCACAAAGTACCTGGATTTGTTTGGACTCACAGCCTGGCAGGAGAGGCTGTAGAGATCCATAAATTATGTCCCATGGGCCAAATATTGGCCTCTGTCTGTTTTTGTATATGCAGGCTTTTTTTAACTTTATTTATTTTGAAAGAGAGAGAGAGAGAGAGAGTGCACTCCCATGTGCCTGAGAGGGAGAGGGAAAGAATCCTGAGAGAGAGAGAGAGAGAGAGAGAGAGAGAGAGAGAGAATCCCAAGCCCCAGTGCAGGGCTCAGTCTCACAAACCATGAAATCATGACCTGGGCAGAAATCAAGAGTCAGACACTTACCCGACTGAGCCACCCAGACCCCCCTGTAGATCTGGTTTTATAGGAACAATCACACCCATTCGTCTACATGTTATGTTGTCTGTGCCCACCTGAGAACTAGAAGAACAGAGCTGAGTAGTTGTGAATGAGACCATGTGGCCTTCAAAGCCCAAAATGTTTACGATCTGGCCCTTTAGACAAAACTCTGTTAAGCCTTGGCACACAGTCCTGGCGTGTCAGAATGGAAATCTTTGTTCTCTTCAGAATGAGAGGAAATGGATGTGTAGCAGGGGCTGTTAGCGCCCCACCCAGATCCCCTGGTATCCCTTTTACGATTCGGTGGCCCACCCCGGGTCCTATGCTGCTTCGCTGAGTGGATCTAACTGTAGCTTTCTCTTCCCTTGTGTGGCTCTCGTCTTTCCTCCCTCCTACTTCGCTTACCCTCTTGCTGATTTCTCCTGAGACACTTCCTCAATAACTCACGTATACATGCATCCTGCTTGCAGGCAGTGCTTCTAGAGAATCCAACCCAGGCCAGAGTGCATTGTCAGAATTAGAATCTAGTTCCTAGCTTCCTTCTTTCCTCTCTGCCTTCGTGACTGATGCTGTCCAAAAGCCATCAGGTTGGCACAGACTTGATAGATGTCCGCAAGGGGGAAATGGGTTCACGGGCAGGTAGCTGGCGGGTGGGAGGTGTTGGAGCCTGAGCAGAGAAGAAGGTGTTTGCGTGGGGGAGGAAGGCATGGGGGCTTGACTTGGGGTAACAGTGCCCTGGCAGGATGATGAGAGTGACGGCATGAGTGAGCGCCAGAGGTTACGGAAGATTGTTACACGTGGGGGAATCGACCCAGTAATTATATTGAGGGTAGTGGGTGATTTCTCGTTGTCTGAGGGGTTATGAATATGGAAAGAGAGAAAGGCGAGAATAAACTCTGTGCTTTTGGATTGGAATTGGAGGTATCAGTGTAACTCACGTTTTCAACACGTGGCGATAAATAAATATAGAATTAGATGCACAGAGTCACCGAGGGCTTGGAAGCACCAGCACCCCAAAAGCAGTGAGCACCCTAGCACCCAGTTCTTGGTTTCTAAATGCCTTTCTTCACTCAAAGGAATAAGGTGGGGCAAAGATTGCTCAAGATGAGCTAAAACATCTTTCTGTGCTAGAGAGTAAGGACATGCTCAAAATATGAGGAGAAAATGTCAAATGGACTCAGAAGGCAGCTTGAAGCACCTCCCTGCCCCTCCCCCCCCCCCACTGGCCACATCTGAGACATTTTGAGTATCAAAAAAAAATGTTCATAGCAGATTAAAATCCATTGAATAAAATAAGAACCTCTGAGTCTATACTGATAAAAAATAAATGAGTGAATAAATAACTGGGCAAAAGAGAAAGGTCTTATAGTAGAAAGTCAACCAACAAATGCAGAAGTGATGATGGAATTAGAACCCTCATCTTAATAACTAATTCTGTTAAAAATATCAATGGATGCTAAAATTGAGCGGTGGAAGTCTGATGAGGAACAAGATACTTAAACAGTCTCAAAGTATTTCACCACAATGTACTTATTAATTACAAAGGGAAAAAGAGTAACTTTGCCTGGAAATCCCGGGTGGCCACCGCCTTGAGTGAGTGATCACATCGCCAGTAATGGGACAGATCCGGGTGCAAGAGAAACCCCGTGGCACTTTGGGGATGTGCCTGCCAAAATGCATTACTTGAACCTAACTATAAAGAAACATAGAATGGACCCCCATTGAGGGGCATTGTATGAAACAACTGACGTGAAATTGTCAAAAGTGTCAAGGTCCTGAAAGTTTGAGGGACTGTCCCAGACTGGAAGAGACCAGGGAAACCACATGTGATGTGAGTTGTGTGTGGTCCTGAGTAGATGGATCACTTTGCCAGGAAGGAAGGACATTGTCGAGACAACGGAGGCTCTGTGGGTAGAAAGGTTGTAATCCAGCAATATTCATTTCCTGATTTCGATGGTTGTATTGTGGTTCTGTGGGAGAGTGTCCTTGTTTGCAGGGAATAAATAAGCACTAAAGATTTGGGGAGTGATGAAGCATCCCGTCACCAATCTACTCCCCCCCCCCCCCCGGCCAAAAAAAATTGTTCAGGAAAAGAAAGGTTTTTGTACTATTCTTGCAATTCTTCTGTAAATTTGAAATTACTTCAAAAGGAAAGGAGAAAAGAAAATACTGATTTTCTTCCCTTCCTTGCGCCCCCTCACACTTTCCCTGTCCAGGTTTCCTGGAATCAGTGCCTTCATGGACCATTTGTACTCACATCCTTTTCTCAGAGTCTGCACCTTGGAAATGCAAACGAGGACCCTCTTTCTCATATCAGCTTATTTTATTGGCTTCATAGCATCATCTGAAATCATCCTCTCTATTTACTTCTTTATTTGTTTCCTGTGGTGCCTAAAACAGTGGCGGGGGGGTGGTGGGGGTGCTCAACAGGTATGTAAGGAGTGAAGATGGAGGAGAGGAATGTTTTCCATCTGGGTTCCCAGGGGGTATTGCTTCGTGTTTCACACCACGGTCAGGAGAGAGGCTCCGCTGGGGGACTCTCCAGACTCGATCTTCTCAAGTCCTAAAGCTCTAGGCCACACCTATGGTTGTTCCTTGGCCTTGGAGAGGATCCGGACACGTGTCACCTCCAAATGTGCCACTTTGCATAAGGATTATTTTGAGCTGAAGGCAATTGAGAATCAACAGAGGCAGGAAGAGTTTTCTGCCCTTCCCTTATCTGCCTAAAAGCAGAGCCGAAATTTCTCTATGAGGAAGGTGTCCCCCACCCTCTGCCCCCCACCACAAGTACCAGGGAGAGAACAGCAACTCTTATCGTCGAAGACCCAGAATGGACACTGAGATTAATTTGCAGAAACAGACCTTAGTTAGCCTTTATCTTGTGTTAGCTCCTCCTGTATATTTCCTAGTTACTTACCCACAGTTTATTGTCCCTTAAAGCCCAAGCCCCCTTTTCCTTTGTTAAAAGAGTATGTAAGTCGGCTTCTTTGATTTTCTGTTCTGTTCTATGAACTCCTGGCCATGTTATCAGTAACAATTATGTTCCTTTTCTCCTGCTAATATGTCTTTTGTTAGTTTAATTCACAGGGCCCCCCGGACACACCCCTAAGAAGGGAGGGGAAAAGTTTTTCTTCCCCACAGAATAGAAGCTAGCAAAGAAATTTATTTTTATCTTATTTTATTTTTTAATACCTTTAAAAAAAATGTTTATTTTTGAGAGAGAGACAGAGTGCGAGTGGGGGAGGGGCGGAGAGAGAGAGAGAGACACAGAATCCGAAGCAGGCTCCAGGCTCCCAGCTGTCAGCACAGAGCCCGACGCGGGGCTCGAACCCACAAACCGTGAGATCATGAGCTGAGCCGAAGTCGGACGCTGAACCAACTGAGCCACCCAGGGGCCCCAGAGATTTGTTTTTAAGAAGAGTTTCAAACCACACAGCTAAGTCACCCAGCTCGTTTGCTTGAAGGAGAGAAGGGTGGCTTCCTGGGTGGGAGCAGAGCCCACGTGAAGGCTGGTGCTGTTCTCACTCCATGGAAAACGCGGCTGCTGGATCAATGTCAGTAGGATGCCTGGTGGCCCCCATCAGCAGTCGAGCCCAGAATCTGTCTCCTCATTTGACCAAATTTGGGGGGAGGCCAGAGTGAATTTAGCTGCCATTTATGGGCATAAACGCACTCATTAACTCCTCTCAACAGCCCTATGAGATGGGTATTACCCCCATTTTCTAGATGCCGGCATTAAGGCCTAGTGAGAATTATCGAGAATTACTTAGAAATCTGAATATAGGGGATTGCTTTCAGTGAATTGCGCCATTATTCCTTTCAAGAACATGTGGCGATGCTAACTAACCGTTGGCGAAGTGTTGCCAAGTACGGGTCCTGCCGGATCCTTCTTCAAAGCAGAAATAAGGCTTATCTACAATTAGCTCATTCATTGTGTGCAAACGGTCCTAATTGCTTGAAAATAGTGCGTTCTCTCAAGTAGGTTAAACATTCCCTTCTGAGATCTTGTTTATACTATTAATTTGGGCAACACACTCTGCCTTTATGGTGCAAGGCAACTCCAGCCAGTCTGGGCTGGAAGCAGGATCACAAATTTTCACTCATTGGTATTGGTGTATGGGTGTCCATCGACACGTGCCTGCCGACCTCACTAAGGCGAGCCCATTGAAGGGAGGGTCAGCCAAATTCGACGGCCCCGTGACTATTAAGTATTTGATGAGAAATAAACGTGGTTTCCTTTCCACGACCGGAGAACGTGGAACTTTCCGCCAACAAAATCTTGCCAACTGGAGGTCCTGCTGGGTTTACTTTAACAAACAGATAAGACTCCCTTTTAATTAGCGCACTAATTGTTTCCATGCAAATGAACGTGGGGAAAGAACTTGCTAACAGTTTATTTTCTTAAGTGGGTTACCAAGGTGCCCCCTGTAGCCAGCTTGATGGTGCTCTGTCACACAGCCAACTGTTCTGTTCCCTGAATAGCGCAAATCCAGCTCAACAAGCATTTCCTGAGCATGTGCTGGGGAGGGGGAGGGGAAATGAATCAGCGCGACACCCTGTCTTCCAGGACTGCACCATAGAAGTCAAAGGCGAGGTTGCTCAACTGTATCGATTAGGATTCCCAGTTGTAAGCTGCAGAAATCAATTCGGGGTAAGTGGAGAGAGGGGGACTGCAGCGGAGGGGTCAAGGGGTAGAGGTAGGCTGAGCAGGGTGCTGAGGAGGGCTGGGCAGAGGAATAATCGGGAGGGTTGATGGCCATCACAAAGACTCCTCTCCAGCTGACCTTGTGTCCTTGTGTGGGCTCAGGCCGTTGCCTCTGTCAGGGTAGAAAAACCTCAAACCTCGTAGTCTCCGCCTCTGGGAGCCTCCAAATTAAACTGACAAAAAGGGATGAACAAGAGAAAAACCCCTAAGATGTATTCGTAAGGAGTATGGGAGCTTCCAGAAAAAATAGCTCGCTAAGTGGCTGAAGTTTTGGAAAGAGAAGGGAGAGAAGAGACTTTTATGGGAAAAAAAAAAAAAAAAAAACAAACCCAAAAAAAAAACCCCAACCAACAACAACAAATGGGTGTCTAAGGGAACAAACAGGAGATAAGGAAATTTGTGATAATGTTTGTTTATGCAGGTGTGAGTGGTCTTTTCCATCTTTTTCATGGCCAGAAAACTCCCCCAGAGGATGGAATTGATGATAGTTTCACTCCCCGAAGTTTCTGCTTTTAGTGAGATAAAGAAAGCACCAAGAAGGTTTCTTTCTGTGTCTGTTAATCTCAGATGTCTTCAATGGAAAATAATCTTCATAGTAACTCTGAAGGTCCAAGTGGGCATGCATACCTCTCACCTGAAAAACCACGGTAACCTCCAGCTGGGATCGCTGCTGCCTCTGCGACTTCCCATCCGTACGTTCTCCCCACAGCAGCCAGGCGGACGCATCTAAAACTGAAAACAGATAACGCCCCTGCTTGTCCTTCAAAACCTCTGAAGACCCAATGCCCAGATCTTGGTTTCGAATACTGTTCTCTAATCAAGGGAGCTAGGGCTCCTTAGAGAAACGATGGGTTCCAGGGCTGGGCAGGGAAAGTATGGGACGAGCCTGGAGCACCTTCCATTGCCAGAAAATAAAGAAGCACCCGAGCGACAAAATGATGGGGGTATGTCTAAATAGGACACGGGAGGGGCATCTGGGTGGCTCAGGTCATGATCCCAGGGGGGTGTGGGATCAAGTTCCGCGTTAAGCTCTATGCTCAGCGTGCTTGAGATTCTTTCTCTTTCTTTCTGCCCTTCCACTCTCTTCTTTTAAAAATTAACTAACTAGGGGCGCCTGGGTGGCGCAGTCGGTTAAGCGTCCGACTTCAGCCAGGTCACGATCTCGCGGTCCGTGAGTTCGAGCCCCGCGTCAGGCTCTGGGCTGATGGCTCGGAGCCTGGAGCCTGTTTCCGATTCTGTGTCTCCCTCTCTCTCTGCCCCTCCCCCGTTCATGCTCTGTCTCTCTCTGTCCCAAAAATAAATAAACGTTGAAAAAAAAAATAAAATAAAAAATAAAAAAAATAAAAATTAACTAACTAAATATGGGGCCCCTGGGCGGTTCATTCGGTTGAGCGTCCGACTTCGGCTCAGGTCATGATCTTGCAGTTCATGAGTTCGAGCCCCGCTGACAGCTCAGAGCCTGGAGCCTGCTTCAGATTCTGTGTCTCCCTCTCTCTCTGCCCCTTCCCCACTCATGCACTGTGTCTGTCTCTCAAAAATGAATAAAGTTAAAAAAAAATTTTTTTTAAATAATTAAGTAAATAAATAAATAAAAGGGACACGGGAATCATTTGAGAGAGGTCCTAGTGGCTGAAGCTGGCATAACTTAGGCAACAAAAGAAACATCGGAGTATTGGGCCATTAACCCAAAGTACAAAGTAAATGTCTCTGAGTCTCTACTGACATAAACAGATAATTTTTCCGGATAATTCTTCAGATAAATGAGGGAAGAAGAGACAAATCCATATAGAAGAATTCCAAATAATTTATGGAGCTACTTCGTGGAGACCCCTTCTGAAGGGTAGACCACGGGAAGAGGGAAGAGAGGGTAACGTTCCAGCAGAGAGCCTGACAAACGCTACGTCAGCCGGATGATTGAGGTCAAAGCCAACAGTGTAAGTCGTGTCCCCTTGGTATGATGTCATGAGAGGGGCACTGTACCTCTGTGGTCTTTATCCCAGAATCCCGGTTAAGTGACTCATAACCCACGAGAAACCCGTTAGCCCAAATCGAGCTGAAGGATGGTCTGCAAAGCACCTGACCAGTCCCCTTCAAAACTGTCAAGGTCATCAAAAACAAGAAAAGTCTAGGAGACTGTCACCACCAAGAGGAGCCTCGGGAGATATGACCTCTGAAAGTAACGTGGTATCTTGGGTGAAATCCTGGAACGGAAAAAGGACATCAGGTAAAAGTTGAGGAAACCTGAGTAAAGTATGGACTTTAGTTAAGGACAATGTGTCTGTGTTTGTTCCGTAGTCGTGACCAATGTACCATACTAACATTAGATGTTACCAATGGGGACGCTGGGTGTGTGGTCTATGGGGACTCTATCATCTTGGCCACTCTTCTGTGCATCTAAAACTCTTCTGAAAGGAAAGGTTTGTTAGCAAACAAAACAAAACAAAATCCTCCGAGGGCTTCTCATTGGGCTGAGATTCAAATCCAAGCCATCCTAGCGGAAATTGACGTTTCCCTCTATGACCTGGCTGGTCCCCACTCCAACCACCCTTCTGGCCATTGTGGCTCTCCCTTGGGCAAGGATACAGGGCCTTTGCTCCTGGGCCCCCTCTTCCCAGAATGTTCCTCCTTTTGTGAGCGTGCTCTGTCTCCGTCCCTCCCTCCCTCTCTTTCCCTGTCCTTCCTCCAGTCAAGTCCTTCTCATCTTTCCTATCATAGCTTAAATGTCACGTCCTCCAAGAAACCACCTTGAGGACTATGCCCCACCCCCCCATCTCTCTCCATCACTACACTTATTTCCTGCACTGAGCTGATGCCAATCTGCCATTAGCTCACGTAGCTGTTCACCCGTGTACTCCTGGCTTCCCCAGGACAATGTGCCCAACCGGTCACAGCCGTAACCCTCACGCCTCACAGGGAGTCGAGTTTAATAAACACCTGATGAGTGAAGGACAGAACTCACGTCTGTCAAACTGCGCTGACTTGCTAGCCTGATCTCCCTGCCTCCTGGAAAGGAGATTTCTTTTTCATTCCACCAGCCCGGGTCTCCCAACCTTGCATCCTCCTTCTCCTCATCCCCTGTGTCCCTGCAGCCCCAGACCCCTTAAACACGGCCCCTGTCCTGGATGCACACATCCTGTAGCGATCATCCCTATGAATCTTACAACGACTTGAGCCCACATCACTGTAAGTGCCCATAATTGCCTAATTAGACCCCATAATGTAGCACAATCATTAACGTGTTTTATACCTTGGCCTTTTCCAAACTATATTTTTGTGAAAGCACCGAAAGGAATTACTTTAGCGTAAGGATGGAAGAAGTTTGCAGACAACAGAGAGAACGTTCTCCCCCTAGTCTTTCCCCCGAGGTAATGAGGAAGAGAATGCTGGGTTTTGAGAAAGCCGCTACTGATTCTTTACCCCCGAAGCATCCCGCTGAGCTGGGCTCTGTGTTGGTTGCTGGATTCTCTGGAATGAATGAAAACCAGTGTGTTTTTGTGCATAAGGCACATTCCCAATGGTCTGTGCTGGTGGAGCAGAGATCGGTACGCTTAAAAACAGTTAAAATGACAAGGTTTTTTTTTAAATTTTTTTTTAATGTTTATCCATTCTTGAGAGAGACAGAGACAGAATGCGAGTGGGTTGGGGCAGAGAGAGAGGGAGACACAGGATCCGAAGCGGGTTCCAGGCTCCGAGCTGTCAGCATAGAGCCCGACGCATAGAGCCCGACGCGGGGCTTGAACTCACAAGCTGTGAGATCATGACCTGAGCTGAAGTCGGACGCTCAACCGACTGAGGCACCCAGGTGCCCCCAAAATGACATGTTTTATGTTGCGTACCCCTCCCGCAACAAAAAGAAACCCAGTGATATATTTTACTCAAAAGTAGTCACAAATTCCGATAGGAGAAAAAAATCGGTTACACAGCACGTACTAAGATCCCTTTTTTTTTTCTTTAATTTTAAAATTATGGATAATAAACAAGAGCCTGGAACTAAAAAAGTCAAAATAACAATTGATTATTTCTGAGTGGGAGTGATTTCTACTGTCTTCTCTGGGGCTTCTCTGTATTTTTCCAGTTGTATGTTCTACAATAAATGTTTGTATATCTTTTGCAATCAGATGAACTGTGAGCACACAGCATGGTGAATGTACTTAATGCCACTGAGCTGTGCACTTTAAAATGGCTGTGATAGGGGCGCCTGGGGGGCTCCGTCGGTTAAGCATCCGACTTAGGCTCAGGCGATGATCTCCCCGTTCATGAGTTCAAGTCCCACATCGGGCTCTGTGCTGACAGCTCAGAGCCTGGAACCTGCTTCAGATTCTGTGTCTCCCTCTCTCTCTCTCTCTCTCTCTCTCTCTCTCTGCCCCTACCCCTCTTACACTCTGTGTCTTTCTCTCTCTCTCAAAACATAAAATAAAATAAAATAAAATAAAATAAAATAAAATAAAATAAAATAAAACAAAAACAAAAAAGCATTTAAAGTGGCTACGATAGCCAATTTTGTGTTGTGTGCATTTTTAACACACAAAAATGTGTTTAAAAAATAAAATAAACATTTTAAGGGGCGGCTGGGGTGGTTCAGTCAGTTGAGCGCCCGACTTTGGCTCAGGTCGTGATCGCAAGGTGCATGAGTTTGAGCCCTGTGTCGGGCTCTCTGTTGCCAGTGCAAAGCCCACTTCGGATCCTCTGTCTCCCCCCACCCCTCCCTCCCCATCTGTCTCTTTCTCTCTTTCAAAAATAAAATAAACATTTACAAAATGAGTTTAAAAAGGCAAGGACAGGGCACCTGGGTGGCTCAGTTGGTTAAGCATCCAACTCGATTTCATCTCTGCTCATGATCTCACGATTCAGTGCATGAGTTCAAGCCCTGCGTCGGGCTCTGGGCTGATAGCACAGAGTCAGCTTGGGATTCTCTCTCCTCTCTCTGCTCCTCCTCCACTCGCTCTTCGTATCTTTCTCAAAATTAAATAAAAACAAAACTTAAAAAAAAAAAAAGCCAAGGACAAGCTGTACTAAAGACATTACCTTCCTGGGGTTTTTGGGGGCTGATGCTGCCCTGATTTGCCATCATCCCCCCAGTCCGGCCCCACTGTGTGGTCCAGGGGAGAGAGACCAGGCTTGGGAGGTCAAATCCACCTGCTAAAATATAGCAGGCACAGGTTTAAATGTTTCCAGGTACAATCCCAGATTTTGGCTCCTTCAGATCAGATGAGAAACATTCTGTAACAGGAAGCTTTTTTTTTTTTTTTTTTAAGAGTTCAGTCAGAATTTATTATGATTCAAATTGAGGCCAAGTTAAAGCTAACCCTCATATTTTCTACAAAGCAAAGATTGTTGACTGTGATAGCATAAACACGATTGCAGGAAAAACAATCACAAATCTTTAGAGGATACGCTGTTTTCAGGAACACAGAGACACCACGTCTCTTTGGCACTCATTACAAATTAAGATGCATCCTATGTGCGTGGTGTTTTTAACCTTCGAAAGTGTATTCGTGGTTTCTATTTATCGCACTCTCGGGCAAATCATTTGAATGCTGCCTGGAACAACGCAGGAGATGGGGGGAGGTTGTTGGTGTCAGAGCAGGGCTATCCCTGGCCCTAAAGAAGTCCTAAGAAAGGATGCGTTCGAGGGGAGAGGGTGTGTGTCCTCTAACGGTCTCTCGGAGGAAGGAGGGGCAGGCGGGAGGGTAGGCAGGGAGAACTGGAGTGACTCTGTTAAAGCCACATCATCAAGCGAGCCAGTGTGGAGCATGAGGCCTCTATCCACCCAGGGTGGAGGGAGCTGGGGTATTGATACACCAGCTCCTGGCAGCTGGGCTCCTCCAGGGGGCGATACCTCCCCGGGAAGTGCCAGCCAACCTGGAGTGGGGGCACCGGAGGACTCCTGGGCAGCACGTAGGTGCCGATAATTGCCACGAAGCAGGTGTGCCCTGCCCTGTAAGGACCGAGGGGCTCTCTGTACCCCGATACTGTGTCCAGCGTGTGGGGGGGGGTGTTTCAGGAAAGGACAGAAGGTATAAAACAGTCCTCCTGGGAGACACGAGGGCAACCCAGCCGGGCAGTCCCAAGTACCCCATCACAGGACTTGATGAGGTGTTTTGAATAAGCACATAGCTGAGCTGTAGCTTCCTCTGAGCCATGCTGTGTGGCTGCTCTGCGCTGGCACTGATGACAGAGGCGGGCAAGACCTCCTTGCTGCCCACCGAGAGCTCCTGGGGCCCAGGAGACCTGCAGGCAGAGGAGGGCGATGCGGGGGTTACGCGCGCAGTGCGCGGTGCCCTGATGGACGAGTGGGGGTTAGTCGGCGGCGGGAAGCCAACACCATACTTCCAAGACCTTGAAGGATGAGCATCGACATCACGGCTGCGAGATCTCTCTGGGCCTCCCTTATGTCATCTGTGAAATGGGATGACGAAAGAGTTGAAATCTCTGTATAAACTCAGTGAGTGCAAGCATGGGGTGAGGCAACGAGAAGGGTCATGGCTCTCGGCAGGTGGCTTCAGGATTTTAGATTTGCAACCCTCGCCCCCAGGGACCCAACTTGTGCCGGGGTGCTCTAGGGATGCTCCACAAAGTCATCAGCAGGGGGTTAGGTCCCTGGAGATGGAGAGGGGGTCCAAGCAGCCTGGAAGCAGGTAGCCTCATGGACGGGTCCTTGCCTTATTCTTTCTTTGGGAAAGCGTCACTAAGCTCCCGCTATCTGTACGAACAAGACCAGTGAGCAAGGCCGCTGATGCTAGAGTTCTGGTCGGGGGTGGGGGGTGGGGGTGTTACGGGAGGGCAGGAAGCAGAGCTCTCCCTTGTTCATAGCTGATTCATCTCCCGACAGCACTGGAGTTTCCCTGGGGTTCGTGAGCTCTATCACATCCTGGCTATGCAACCGTGGGCAGGTTACTTAAACTCTCTGTGCCTCAGTTTCCTCATCTGTGCAACGGTGAAGTATCTAACACCCAGAGTTGTCTTTAGAATTAAAGAATTACGGCAGTCAGGTGCTTAGAGCAGGTCCTGGCCCTCAGGAGCTGATCTGATTGTTCAAGGAGCTGATCTGATTGTTCGGAGACGTCCCCTACAGACCTTGGGTCCTGGGTCCTGGTGGTGACCAAGCCCCGTGGCCAGGCCCCCGGGAGGAATCCCGGTGCCCCGGGTTTGGCCAGAACAGAGCACAGACCGTGTGGCTGAATGAGGGGTGCAGGATCTGGAGTCAGGCAGACCTGGGGTGGCGTGCCAGCCTCTCCACCATGTAGCTGCACGATCCTGGGGAAGTTATTTGATTTTCTCGAATCCTAGCTTCCTTGAGCCTAAAATGGTGGTAATCGTGCCTACAGCACAGGGCTGATGGGTCACTCACCTCTTGCTGAGTTGCAAACCCCGAAATGTAGCGACTTAAAACCACAACCTTCTATTTCCCTCCTGAGTCAGTGGATTGGCATTTGGGGCTGGGTTCAGGCAGGCATCTGGGGTCAGCTGGGGGCCAGTCTCTTGGGCGTTTGCTGCGCCGCTGACTGAGGGAGCTGGTAACTGGGCCACACGGCTCATCATCCAGCTGATTAACCTGGGCTTGCTCGCGTGGCGACGGCCTCAGGGTTTCTAGGAGCCACGAGAGCGCAAACCTCATGCCCGAGCTATCTGGAGACAGTCCCATGGCCAGTTTCAAGGGGTGGAGGAATTGATAGATGGGGAGAATTTGACCACTTTACCATCTACCAGGTTGTTTTGAGTATAAAACGAGATCGTGCAAGTACAGTGCATTGTGGGTTCACTGAACGTATTGACAGAGATTAGATTTCTCTCTTCTGTTTTTGTTTTTTTTTTTTTTTTTAATTTTTTTTTTCAACGTTTATTTATTTTGGGGACAGAGAGAGACAGAGCATGAACGGGGGAGGGGCAGAGAGAGAGGGAGACACAGAATCGGAAACAGGCTCCAGGCTCCGAGCCATCAGCCCAGAGCCTGACGCGGGGCTCGAACTCACAGACCGCAAGATCGTGACCTGGCTGAAGTCGGACGCTTAACCGACTGCGCCACCCAGGCGCCCCCTCTCTTCTGTTTTAAGTAAGTTCTACACCCAACATGAGGGCTTGAACTCACAACCCCGCGATCAAGACCGCATGCTCTACCGACTGAGCCAGCCAGGTGCCCCCGATCTCTTTTAGTTTTCTTTTTTGCTTGCTTTCTCGCTTTCTTTTGGTGACTTTTAGTTTTTTGTGAAATGCCTTGTTGTCTTTGTCTCCTCCCCTATGTCATGAAGATGATCACTTTCAGGCAGTGGTGTCCCCATGCGGATTCCACGAGGGCGGGAAGGACGGTGCATTGTTTCACAGAGCCTGGCGTGGGGACACCGTTATTGTCATCCGTATGAGATCCGTGCCTTCACTTCCTCCCCATGCACCAAAAGGCAACCCCGGACTTGATGGCTGTTTTATTTGGACCCACATCCCACTTTCCAGAGAGCTGTTTGTAGAGATTGCCCTCCAGCTGTCCTTTCTTGTGGCTGCTCCGAGAGCCTCACTCCTAATCTCCCCCTGCAGGCACCTCCGCCCTCGAGTTCCATCCCCTGCCTCCACCGAGCCTCACATTCGCCTCAGAGGCCCCTCCTGGCTGCAGCCACAGCTTCAGAGGACTTCAGGGCAGCCCTGGGGCCATAAGGCTCTTCCAGGTAAGGATGGCAAAGGCGGGAAGTGAGGGGCACCTGTCACCCCCCTAAATATCTGCAGGCCAGACACAGCGCAGAGCGGTCTGGTGGTTCCGAGGGTCTCTCACCCCCATCTGTAAAAGAAAGGAGCCCCCTCCCCGTTGCACCTTCTCCAGGTTTCCGGAAAGCTCTGAGCGGCTCGGCTCGTGAAACTCCTCTGCGCCGTGCAATGCACTGGGAAAACGCTTAATGCTTTGAGCCCGGGGACACCCAAATCAGCAAGCCACTTACTGTGGAGGAGAGCACAGGCTCAGATTCTCAGAACCCTGGATGGTGTACAATATGAATAACTGGACCCCGTCCCACCCCTCCCCCAACCCGCCAATTCTTGTCAAACCAGACTGGGCTCCTGCAGCTTAAATGTCAGACAACCTTCCCCTGGGGCCAGGAGGCTCAAAGGGGAGTGGGTCTCCTCCTCTGAGCGGCCCCTGCAGAAGGCGATGGATGGTCCTTCCCAGACCTACTCTGGAGCAGTCCCTGGGCCCGGTGCTTTACATCCGTTGTCTTGCTAGTTCGCACGACATCGTCTCGAGGCTGGCGGTGGCAGACCCATTTTCCGGATAGAGACATCGAGGATCCCAGAGTTTAAGCATAATGTCTTTGAGTTGAAAGTCTGAGGATAGAGCATGCGTGTTGGGTGTGAGTGGGGGAGGGGTCAGAGGAAGCCCAGGGGGATTGGCTGAAGCCAAGTCCGCCCCCCACCCCTCGTGCCCCAAGATAAGGGGAATGGAAAGAGCATTGTGCAGAGAGTGAGGCGGCCAGGTTCAAGTGTACTTTGAAGGAAACTGAGGGTCTTTGAACTTTGCCACGAAGGTGAGTTTCCTTCAACTCTGTGAGCCTCAGTCTCCTCCCCTGTAAAATGGGGTTGTTGTCAGGATCAACGAAGTGATGTGCACAAAGCGTCTAGTCCAGTGCCTGGTATGCTCAGAGCGGAGCTCTATAAATATGGCCCCTACCTTACCTCTCGGCTCCAGGAATGCCAGAAGGCACCTGGGGTGGCCCCTCCAGACAGCCTTGCCTTCCCGGGAGGGGGTCGTTTCCAAAGGCAGCCCCGGGGCCCTATAGTCAGAGCCCTACAGCCCTAGGCAAATGCTGTGGCCTCCACTCGCTTCAGCAACTGTGTTTTCCAGACGAGCCCTAGACTGAGCTCCTCTTGTAAATATTGATGGAGGCCCCAGACAGAGAGGAACGAGAAAACAAAGGACCGTTTATTTACGATGGAAAAAGAAACCAACAGGGGGAAAAAAAACTACGGGCCCGACAGGAGGGGGGACTGTTTAAATAAAGCGTGGTACGGCCACTCCATGGGGCACTGTGCGGCTACTGAAACAGCGTTTACCGAGGGTTTGTAGCAACACGGGAAATGCGTATTCTAAAAAGCTAAGTGGAAAAACGAAGCAGCTGAATTGCACATTCAGCAGAATCACACCTAGGCAACAATCAAGCCAAACGGAAATTCTGCTCCGAAGAGACATGCCGGAGGGACGCGCACCAGATTGGTGGGGGGTGTCTCCGGGTGTTGAAACTGGTGAGATCTTTTCGTCCTTTGTCTTCCAAGTTTCTTTCCTATAATGCCGTGGGTGGCCTAACGAAGAATGTAACCCCAACTTCAAGGGGTTGTTTTTTTGTTTTGTCTTCAAAAAGAAACCCTTCACGGGAGGGCAGGACTGATGACCCAGGGAGTAGCCAAATGACACACGGGTCCCTGTGAGGCTGAGGGCCAGAGGTCGACAGACGAGGCTATTAAAGAAGGTCAAGTGGAATTCCTAGACTCTGACCCCACGGAGTATGACAGGCGGGCTGACACCAGCCACACGCCCAGACAGGGCATCACTGTGTGATCCGGACTCTGAAATGTGTGAACCCCGCTTCTCTCCTGGGGACGTAGCTTACCATGCGCAAAGAGCCTCTTTGGTCAACCTCGGCCACACAGGATCGTCTCCCTCGTGTGAATGGTTACAGCCCAACAGCTGGACAGGTGCTCTCTTCACGCCCCGGGGCGGTGCTCCCTGGAGGCAGTCCTGCCCTCCCTGGCAGGGTGACGAGCCGCCCCCCTCCCCTCTCCCCCCCCCCCCCGGCCCCCTCCCTCCCCGGCCCTGAGCCAGCCCTGGTCGGTGCACGTCTCAGATTTCCATCCAGGGCTCTGCTCTCTGTCTCCTTATCAGGGAGACTTGATCACACTATTCGCTGCCTTCTCTGCCTTCCCAGCACGTGAGCAGCATGGGTGCTTGTCATTTGTTTGTGTACTAATATTTTTCAAATTTATTTTTTTATTTTTTAAGTTTACTTATTTTGCGAAAGGGGGGAGGGGCAGAGAAAGAGGGAGGGAGAGAGAGAGAGAGAGAGAGAGAGAGAGAATCCTAAGCAGGCTCTGCAGTGTCATCACAGAACCCAGTGCCAGGCTCAAACCCATGAACCTCGAGATCATGACCTGAGCCGAAACCAAGAGTCGGATGCTTAACTGACTGAGCCACGCAGGCGCCCCTTTCTATACATTTATTTTTAAAAACGGCCTGTTTTCCTTCACCGGAAAGCGGGCTCAGTTAGGGCAGGGACCTGCTGCATCCCCAGCACAGTGCCTGGAGCAGTGCGCAGCCTGAACGTTCTGTCGGTGAATCCTGACTGCCATGGCCCCAGGTGGTCTCTGTGGTCTACCTGAACTACCTTGTCTCCCATAATGGCCCTGACCACTCACTTCCCTAAAGCCAGTTCTGGAGCCCAGGCCAGCGACGAGGAACACACCGGCTCTAGTCTATCAGTGATGACGGCTGAGGGCCCTGGGTTGAACCAGTTCTGAGGCTCAGTGGGAAAAGATAAGGCAGTCGATTAATGATGTCTGCAAGGGACCACAGGGAGGCAGATGGGATCTCAGCGCTGCACTCATCATGAAGACCACACCCACCATCCCTGGGCCTGGAACAAACTCTCCTGCCCTGTCTCTGGATGGGACTCCCTAGTCCCAGCCATGTGTATGCAGTGGGGCTCTGAAAGGGTTCCGGAGGGATCCTGAGCTCCCCCTCAGTTTGAAGCCCCCCCCAACAGTCCCCCTGCTTGGTTGTGGTCTAGTCATCAGCTGGCTCCTCGATGGAGGCCTGCCCTTGGGGGCTGGATCTGGTTCCACCCGCCCTCAGCTGCCAGAGCCCGTCCACCTCCCAAGGAAACCACAGCCTGGCATCGTGATGCCAATGCTGCCGTCAGTAGTCGTGTTGCTGAGTTTACCCCTGCTTCCCCACCAAGGGTCTCTTGGAGGCTCATGCCTGAGTGTCAGCTCTGAGCTTGAGCAAGGCCTCGGCGGGGGGGTGGGGGGGTCACCAGGCTCCGGCCATAGCCCCGACTCACTTTCCTCTCCCCACCTCCAACTTAGGAATAAATACCAGGCAGCCTCGCCTTCCAGGCCCTGGAACGGGGAGGATGGCTTCGAGCGGCCCAATAAAAGTTCCAACCTCCCTGTTACTCCTTGCTCTAACCCTGCCTTTTCCAGGAAGACCCCAGCTTAGCCCAGCAGCTGCGGTGGACACAAGCTGCTGCCCAGACCCCCCCAGGGGGCCTGGGGGAGAACTTTCTCTAAGTGTTCTCGTTTCTCTGGCCAGAGAAGGCCATGGCTGGTCCTTCCTATTTTCAAGGTAGGAACACTGAAGTCCAAAGCATTCTTAGCTCCCTGCTTGTCAGGCCTGCCCTGGGGCACCCCATCATCTCTACCTCTTTCCTCCAGGCTGCTTGTCACTCTAGAAGTGGTCCCAGCTGCCCTGGCTCCCGGATGGCACGGAGAGCATCACCCGCCTCTGTCTGTGCATGCATCATCCTCATCCAGGGAACAGGGCTGTGGGAATAGATTGGACCAGTCTCTCTCTCTTCCCTCCAGGAAGAACGGGCAACTTCCTGAGGTTGGAGGGTCTCTGCTCTTTGCAAATTTACCACCCCTGACGTGGGAGGAGATCCCAGTGTCCTGATGCCCCACTAGCATTTTCTGGTTCCTCAGCTCCATCACGGACCGCCCCCCCCCCCCCGAGTCTCCTATCTAACCAGGCACACCAGGTGATCACATGGCACAGGGAGAGCAAATTGTGCCATTGTCCCTCCCCAGCCCTGCGGGGGTGCCTGGGAGTGACTTCTCTCGCCCCCCCACCCCTGATGTCAGGGCTGTGTTGATTGGATGAAGTCTTGTGCAGGCTCTGAGATCTGGGGAGGGAGCCAGCGGCCAGCCAGCGACGGGCCGAAGCAGGGGCCCGGGAGGACGGTGGCCCTCAGATCACATCTTCTCCCCCCTCTTCTGAGACCCCATATGTGGCAATCACTGGTGTTCTTAGCAGACCAGTACAAGGTGTAGGTTTTCAAGTGGCTGCTAACTGGAGGTTTCTCCTCCTTCAAGTATACCAGAATCCTAGGCAATGAGAAGTGGGCAATGGTCAATTTGCTTTGCGGGCAAGAGTTCACGGTCAGCTCCAACTACAGCTGTCCTACTTCTCCAACCATCTCTCCTCTGGCTGGGCCCCCTGGGGCTCCCGGCACAGCCAGAAACACCTTCCTTGAGCATTCCAGGTGCTTCTGGGAACCCTAGAGGTAGGGGCTCTGTTTAGGAGGGGAGCCTAGTGGCTTAAGGAGGGCTGGCCCACCTCCACCCTATGGGGGTCCGCTGGCACCTGAACTGTGGTTGCAGTAAGGCTGTGCCCCTGGACTTTGGCGGGGTCCTGATACCCCGTCCCCCAAGAATTCAGATTGGTGCTGCCCTCAGCAACGCCGGGCCCTGGTTCTATTTTCACACGGCGCCTGCGCACCCCGCGGACAGCAAAGACGCATCCGAGGCCCCGGCCAGCGGAGGGGGTAGGGTTAGCATTCCCCTCACGCGGGCGGAACTCCCGAGCTGCCTGCTGGCCCAGAGATGGCTCACGGAGTGGCGGGCAGGGGTGCTTTTTGCTTCCAGTTTGGCAGCAGAAGTCCAGCGGGGGGGGGTGGGGGGCGGGGGGGGGTGGGTAGCTAGACCCTGGTCTGAAGCGCGTCGGGGACGGGCAGGGTCAGGACGGCGGGCAGGAGGGTGCCCCGCGGGGAGGGGAAGCTCCGTGGCTCCTTGGGCACAAACCTGGGCGAGATGTGGTCGGCCAGGAAGCAGAGCGAGCGCCAGCGCCCCACGCAGTAGATGAGGTCGCCCACCGGGGCGCACTGGAAGGCGTCCGGGTACGGGGTGCGGTAGGTGGCGCACTCGTACCAGAGGCGGGCGCTGGCGCTGCAGCGGTGGACGCTGATGCCCAGGCGGCGGTCGAGATCAAAACGGTAGAGGAAGCCGTTGACCGCCACCATCTCGGCCGTGCGGTCCTTGCCGCCCCCCGTGGGGCCGGCCCGCCAGCGCTGCTCCCGGGCCGAGAAGCGGAGCAGCAGGTAGCGCAGGGTGCCGCCCGTGACGTAGACGTCGCCCGCACACGCCGTGGCCGTGTGCGCCAGGGCGAAGGAGTCGCTGGGGAGCGGCGGCGCAAAGGTCCAGCGGTCCAGGCGCGGGTCATAGCGTTCCACCGTGTTCAGGCACTCGCCGCCGATGGCGTACAGGTGGCCGTCCAGGGCCACCAGCCGGCAGTGCGGCCGGGCCTGGTTCAGCGGGCACACCTCGCTCCAGATGCCGGTCAGCGGGTTGTAGCAGAAGACGCGGTTGGAGGGCTCGTGCCCGGGCCCCCGGCAACCGGACGCCACGAAGAGGTAATTGAAGAGGCTGCAGAGGGCACAGCCTCGGGACACCGCCTCGGGGGGCAGGCGGGCCAGCGGGTGCCAGGCGTCCTGCGCCTCGTCGTAGCAGCAGAGACGGCCGGAGCCCTCCTGGGGGCACACGTCCGCCACCACCAGGCGCTCGCGGCCCCGCAGGCGGCGCCGGAGGATCAGCTCCCGCTCCGTCCCGCTCAGGCACCCGTAGATGTCCGGGCTGCGCAGGACCTGGAGGTAGTTGTCGCTCATCACCTTGTAGGCCGCTTCCTTCAGCGCCTCCAGCTTCTGCTTCTTGGCCAAGGTCAGCACCTGGTAGCAGTTGCCCAGATCCAGGTGCACGTCTGGCGCTGAGCCGGGGGCCAGCGGGAGGTGGAAGAAGTTGGTCCCCGCCACGAGCTGCACGTGGGCCTCCCGGCTGCTTCCGGCCGAGCTGGACCCAAGAGAAGCCTGGGGAAGGGGGTGGCCAGGCGGGGCGCTCTGGTCTGGGCAGGACGGAGCGGGGGCCCCAAAGCCCTCGAGCTGGAGCTGGAGCTCTGGGTTCTCCATGATCCGGACGAGGCTCTCCTTCCTGCCGAAGCCTTGCGTGGGGGGCGACGGCCCCGGCTGGGAGGAGGTGGGCGTTTCGGCTCCACCTTCCCGGCCTCCTGAAGCGGCCTCTGTTCCCCGGGCGGCGCCTGGCAGGGGCCCGGGGAGTGGAGCCTCAGCCGGGACGGCTGTCCTGGGGGCCAGCCGGCCCTTGGAGGTGGCCCAGGAAGTGGACTCGACATAGTAATCGTACACCTTGCCCTTCAGCCTGGGCCCCATCCCCTCCACCTTCTCAGGAATGAAGTTCTCCTCCACGCGAACCCGGGACACAGACGAGTAGGTATAGGAGGCACTGGCGGCTCCCTCCCGCTGGTGCAGGGTCAGGCCCATGTCCACGGCCGCCTGAAGGGCCCCGGCCTCTTCCCCGTGGACCCCCCTGTTGCGAGGAAAGACCCAGCTCCTGTTCGTGTCACTCTCGCCTTCCGTGTGGGCCATCAGGCTCGTGGCGGGGGACTCCTGCTCCCCGAGCCCTGGCTGTCCCGGGGGTCCGCCGTCCCGCCATGGAGTGGGCGCCCTGCCCACCCTGCTCCCCTCTGCCGCAGCGAGGCCAAGTGGGGAGCTTTGGAATTCATCGCCCACAGTGGGGTGGTGGGGCGGCTCGGGCTTACCGCCAACAGCTGTTCCGGCTTCCTGGCCACTGCAGCGAGGGGGTGCCAGCTCAGAGACAAGGCCCTGCCCACCCGCTTCCACACCAGCGCCCTTCTTCTCGCGCTCCCGAGCCTCTTGGGCTTCTGCGACTTCGGGAGAGCGTCCTGTTGCCGGGACTCGGGAGCCCCCCTGACTTTCCTGGTCACAGCCCAGCGGCGCTCCAGCCCCCTTGCTTCCCCTCCGGCGTCTCAGAGTCCGGGGTGGTGCCCCAGGAACAGCCCCCGGGTCCGCCGGCTGCCCGGAGCCCTCGGCCTTCTCCTCGGCCTTGGAGTTCCTGTCCCCCAGCGGGGCCCGGGCGGGCCTCAACCTGTACAGCCTGTAGGCTGCGGTCACCAGGAGCAGCGCGGCGGCCGACAGCACCACCTTGCCTGCCAGCTGCATGTCCAAATGCCAGTCCTGGGACTCTGCTCCTCCTCTTCCGGGGAGCATGCTTCCCAAGCCGACCTGGGGCCAAAGAATGTCAAGAATCCGATTAATGATTGTCCTGGTTCCTGCGGGAGCTGGGCTGACCCGGAGGGGGCTCTGGGCTGGCTCCGGCCGGCCACTGGAGGAGTTGGAGCAAGGTAACCTTGAGCGGGCAGTGGGTGGCCACTGGGGCTCGGGGCTGGCGGATCCTTCGACGCTTTCCCTGGGGGCGGGGGTGGGGGTTGTGCCCCGGGGCCTGAGCTTGTGATCGGCCACCCGAGCCAGCAGCAGCTGGAAGATGTTAGGAGTGTCCAGCAGGTACACAAATAGGGAGGAAGCTCTTGACCAAACAGTCACCTGATGCCCGGAAGCGCCCGGGGTTGGTTATTGTATGTAGGGCTAGGAGTGTTGGGTGTGGTGGGTTGTGAGACAGGTGGAGCCACGGCAGGTGTGGCACGAGATCCTCCCTGCTGGTTTCCTTCCCGTTGGGGTCTGCTTGTCCCCGCGGGGAGGCCCGCAGTTAGCAGCAGAGAAGGCTGGGCCAGGGACTGCGGCCAAGCCACCCGATCTGGCTTTGAATGCCTCCGCCCTCCGTCTGGGCCTTCCTGAGAGCAGATGGGGAAGGTACAGGGTGTTAGTTAGATCGAGGCAGATCGAGGCAACTAACCTTGATCTAACGATCAAGGGCACATCCTTGCGCTTGAAAACAGGTGAGGGGCCGAGGTCCTCACCAGTGCTGTGGGTCCCAGTTTAACAGATGAGAAAAGGGCGCCTGGGCGGCTCAGTCCGTTAAGCGTCCGGCTCTTGGTTTCAGCTCAGGTCTTGATCTCACAGTTTGGGGAGTTCGAGCCCTGAGTCGGGCTCCATGCTGACGGTGCGGAGCCTGCCCGAGACCCTCTTTCTCTCCATCGCTCTCCGCTCCTGCCCCACTTGTGCTGTCTCAGTCTCCCTCAAAATAAGTAAATAAACTTACCCTTCAAGCTCATCTGTCCGCCGCCTCGAGCGCCAGGCTCCTGGCTGGGGCTCAGGACGGCCTCCTTCATCCTCGCGGGTCCTCACCCCTCCAGCCCTTTGGAGTCGGGTCCAAGGCCGCGCCTCACATGCCTTGCTCTGAGGTCGTCTTTCCTTTCTTTAGGTCTCTTGTTCTTCTGCGTGTCTCCTTTGGCCTTTATCACACAGGCCGTGGGTCAAAGTGCACCCTGTTCCGCTGACCCGTACGGGCCGGGCACAGTCGTGGACACCTGCCAGCGTGCCACGGAGAGAACGGAGGTGGGCAGTCCGGAAGAGTCTCCTCCGATGCCCACACCATTTGGGAGAGATGCACTTGTCCCCCGCCCCACCCACCCCCATTTTATGGCAGCTCTAAGATCATGTCAATTGGCTTGTAAGTAGGGACTTGTATCCCTGTTTCCAGAGTCCAGAGTTTTACCTACCTGAGTTCACCCACCAGGTGTGGTTCCCCAGGAGTCAGGCTCCGCGGGCGGTTCCACCGGTGACCAGCATCAGGGACCCGCTTTCTCTCCCTCGCGGTCAAAATCGTGATTCTGAACGTCACAGGCATGGGAGCCACTGGGGTGCTCATCGGGAATGCACTTTTCTGGGGGCGCCTGGGTGGCTCAGTCAGTTCAGTGTCTGACTTCGGTTCAGGTCACAATCTTGCCATTCCAAGTTCGAGCCCCACATGGGGTTCTGTGCGGACAGCTCAGAGCCTGGAGCCTGCTTCGGATTCTGTGTCTCCCTCTCTCTCTGCCCCTCCCGTGCTCACGCTCGCTCTCTCTCTCTCTCTCTCTCTGTCTCTCAAAAATAAATAAGCCTCAAAAAAATTCAGAAATGCACATTTCCAAGCTATACTCCCCAGAATTTCTGGTTTGGCAGGTTTGGGGGACCTCCCAGGAGGTCCCCAGTTTTGGCAATCATCTCAGGAGGCCTCCGCGGGGCTAGGAATGGAAAGTCACTCAGCTTTGCCGCTTGGCTGCAGAGAATTCTTCTTTGCGTGAGCAACTTGTTTCATCAGGGTGAGTAACAGAACACGGGGTGCTCGGGCCCTGGGTGCTCGGCACAAGCAAAACCATTTCGTCTCCCCCGGGGAATCTGGACGGGAAAGTGCAATCATCACCCTCGTTCTACAGGTGAGGAAACTGAGCCTCAGAGGGATGTGCCCGTGTCACGTAGATTGCGAGCGGCAGAGTCTTGAGTTAAAACTGGGTCTGTCTAGCTGCACGGTTCATTCGTCTCCCTCTGGGAAGGGAAGGACCAGGTATAAAGGGTAATAAAAGTGATTTGTCCGGCGGTGAATCCAGGACTTTGGGGTCCCCTGCTGGCCCAGCTGCCATTTCAGTAGCAGGGGCAGCCTTGGGGCTCTCCTACCGTTGGAGAAGGGACCACTGATGGCCTGCCCCTTTGGTGACAATACTGTGGCCTGGCATTGTCCTCTCAGATGCCACTGAGTGAGCTGGGTGTCAGCCCCTTTGGCATGCTGCCTCCCACCCGATAAAGTCTCCACCACACGGGAGCACTCTCTGTGTGGCTTCAGCTTAAACCCTTGGAGTCAGACAACCACTCTCTCCCTTTGGAAACTTGCTCCTGGGCACGGTGGTCAAAGCAGTCCTCCAGGGTGGCAGGAGGGTAGCTGGGGAGCTGCTGGGAGCAGGAGACACAGTCCCCGCCCTGAGAGGACTTATGTCCTTACCTGTGAGATGGAATGTGTACCTGAGGTATGATTAAGCCACAGCATATCATGGAGGAAAATTAATGAGGCGACTCATTGACAAAGTACAATGGGCCAGGGGACAGCCAGGGAGGCTGGGGCCAGGGGCATCAGAATAGAGGTCCAAAGAGTATTCCAGAGGGGCGCCTGGGTGGCTCAGCTGGTTAAGCGTCCTACTTCGGCTCAGGTCATGATCCTGCAGTTTGTGGGTTCAAGCCCCGCGTCGGGCTCTGTGCTGACCGCTCGGAGCCTGGAGCCTGCTTCAGATTCTGTGTCTCCCTCTCTCTCTCTGCCCCTCCCCTGCTGTCTCTCTCTCTCTCTCAAAAATAAATACACATTAAAAAAAAAAAAAAGTATTCCAGAAAAAGGTGTCTAGCCTTGAGTATTGATAAGGGAGGCGGGGGGGGGGGGGGGCGTGTAGACTGACTGATGGAACAAATATTCACCAGGTGCTCACCGTGTACCAGGCTTCGAGCTGGTGCAGTGACCTAGGTTACAGAGACGCTCTTGGCCCCGGGGGACCTTGGCGGACTGCTGGCTCGGGAAGAAGATGCTGAACGGGGAGAGAGTGGGGTGTGACGGTGCTCGTGACCAGCATTTCTGTGGGAGAGCGCACCAGGGTGGCCTAGAGCCTGGAGGTGGCCAGAACAGGGAAGGCCGAGGGGAGAGAAGTAGCAGGTCTGAGGGTACAGGGTTACGACAGCCGTGATGGTGCACAGAGACTTGCAGGCTGGGGTGTCGGGCAGGTGCAGGCCGTGTGTGCATGGGCGGGGTGTCAGGTGGCACTGATTTGACTCCTGGCGTGGCATTTCCTGCGACTTTCCCCTGTTTGAGGGCAGCAGTGAGACGGTGCAGGAAATGAGGCTTCCTGCTGTCCATTCTGGGAGACACGTGCCACAGAAAAGACACTTGCTCCTCACGGTCCCCAAGAGGGTCCCCCAGCCCACACCATGCAGGGCCACGTGGGGAGGCACCAGGCTCAGCAAGGAGGCAGGCGGAGCAAGAGGACGGAATAGGAGCGTCGCTGTGGTTTTCAAGGGAAGGAGTGGAGGAGACAGTGTGAATAATGCAGGGGGCCGCGGGCCGTCTTTATTTGCCTCATGCCTGGCCCTGGGGTAATCGGGACAGGGGAGTATGGCCCCGGTGCACCGAGCCTTGCGAGAGTCTGATAAAGGAGGTGTTGTGGCTGAGTCCTGGACCGGTTCGTTTGCATACGAAAGGTGCCTCCAGGAGTCCTTTGCCGCCTCTAGGAGTTCACCCTCCGCTCAGCAGGGCCTCAGCTGCAGGACGACAGAAAATAAGAGGATGTAGTTATTGCAGAGAGTCAGAAGACCGGAAGACAGAAGAACAAGGGCTTGGGGCCTCTAAGAGGCCCTGCAGGGCGGTGGGGAGAGAGCGGTCCCGCTTTGTCCTGAGGTCTCATCGCACCCTGCGGGCGAACACCACGCTCCCGCGAGCTGGCTTCAAACTCCACCAATTACAGCTCTCTCTCCCCTCCCCGCACCGAGTCTGTTTGGAGAAAAGTGAAAGGAACAAATGAAGACAGGAGGGAAATTAAAAGATAATTGGAAGTCTATATTGGGCTTCTGTGAATGTGCGCACCGCCAATCTGGCCTCTCGCGACGGCAGGACCAATTGACAACTCTGGGGTTCGCTCGGGGGGGGGGGGGGTGGTGGTGGAACAGTCAGAGATAAACGCGTGCCATGCAAATAAACAGGCCCATCTTCCAGTGACTGGCTTTGACTTCCGTGCTGCCGGCGCCTCCCCTGGTCTGTGTTTTCCGAGGTGGAGGCTGACTCCAGGGAGGGGTGCGGTAGGTGAGGCCCTGAGGGGGAGCCCCAGGCTGGGAGGAGGTGGGTGCAGGCACCTCGGGAGACGGGGAGGGGTGTGGCCCTTTCCACATGCACCCCTGCGCAGGCACACACCCACAGGTGCCTGTGTGCACGTACACGCATGCAAATGCACCTGCACACGCACGTGAGGGAGAGGGTAGACTTTTGAGTCCAGAAGTGTCAGCGATAAAAGGATCCTGGTCTGGGGGTGCCTGGGTGGCTCAGTCGGTTGAGCTTCTGACCTCGGCTCAGGTCATGATCTTATGGTCCGTGAGTTCGAGCCCCGCGTCGGGCTCTGTGCTGACAGCTCAGAGCCTGGAGCCTGCTACAGATTCTGTGTCTCCCTCTCTCTCTGCTCTTCCCCACTCATGCTCTATCTCTCTCTGTCTCTAAAAAATAAATAAATGTCAAAAAAATTAAAAAAAAAAAAAAAAAGGATCCTGGTCTGACTGGTGAGGAGACCAAGGCCAAACGAGGGCCCGTCTGTCTAGCGGGGGCTAGAACACGGGACATCTGACTGAGCCTGGGCTGTGGACAAGGAGGTCCAGGACAAATTCCCACTCATCCCGAGGGTGCGCAGTAAGAATCTGGTGGTCCGGTGGTTGTTCCTTACGCTTACCCCGGGAGCCTTTCCTCGACAAACCCTCCTTGACCTCCAATGGGCTCTGTCACGCTCAGGGTCCCCACGCTGTGCCCTCAGCCGCTGTGCGTCACCACGTCCACACTGGTTGTTCAGTGCTGAAATATTTCCATTCTCATCGGGGAACAGGAACTTCCCCAGCCCCACCAGCCTGCCTGCCACCCCCCCCCAGGACCCCCTCTGTCCTCTCTGTCGTTTATGAACTAGAAGTTAATGCTGAGTATTGCAAGGGTCTGCCAACCTCACCCCACTCCGCTAGGGCGCTGCTGCACCTTCCCAGGCAGTAAAATATTGAATATGCCCCAGGGCCCCGCCGCCCCCTGGGCCCCTGTTCGGCTCCGTGGAGGGTGATCCTGGCACATTATGGGACTGGGGACACCACCCCCGTCAGGAATCTGAGACAGCAAAGGCGAGGCCACACAGGGACCCTGGTGGACCCACCGTAGTGAATACCACCTGCAGAGCCTCAAGTGCCAGCTCACCCTTCCAGCACCTTCCGTCAAGCCTTTTACTCACATGACCTCGACAAATAGTTGTCATGGGTGTTACAGGCACAGTCTGTGACCAACACTTCTGATTCTGCCATCCTGTGTAGCTGGTATTGTCATTTTTATTTTATTTTTATTTTATTTTATTTTTTATTTGACAGAGAGAGAATCTTAAGCAGGCTGCATGCTCAGTGTGGAGCCTGATGTGGGACTCGATCCCAGGACCCTGAGATCATGACCTGAGCTAAAATCAAGAGTCAGATGCTCAACCGACCGAGTCCCAACCCCCCCTCCCCCCCGCCCCTGTCACCTTTTTCTATAGATGAGGGCACTGAAGCTCCCAAGAGGGGAGGTGATCTTGCCCCCAGGCCCCACAGCTTGTGAGCAGTACGGAGAAGGGACCCAGGTCACTCTTGTCTTTGACCTTGGCCCTGCACCCATCCAGCCTCCTCTCCTGTCTACTGCCACGGTTGACCCCCACAGAAACCCAAGGGAGGCTAACACTGCTTTCCAAGGAGATGCGTCACTGTTGTTCCTTTACGTTCTGGGACCAGCAGAGGCCGGGGCTGGGTGCTGCCCGGATTTTGGCCATCATGTGTCGTGCTGCAGTCACCAGAAAAGAGATCAGGCCTGGAAAGGGAGTTTCAAAGAGTCGGGAATGCCAAGGGCATGAAGAAACGTCCTACTTACGATTCCACTGCATAGACCATTAGGAAGTAGAATAATGGCATGTGATACGTGCCTGTGAATTTGATGGGGAAATTGAACGTGAAACAGTTCCTGGGTGCCGTTTGAGATGGCAGAGTGCATCCTGATTCTTGCTCTGGGGTGGGGGGAGTGGAGGCAGAGGCAGCGTCCTGAGGGTTAAGTATGAGGCGTACCCGCCGCCTGCATTCAGGGTAGAGCTTTCACAGAGGGCCCAGGGCCAATAATAGTAGAAGTAATAATAGCCGTTATTTGGGGGCACCCACTCCGTGTCAGGCCCTGGGCTCTGCCGAGGTTGCGGGCCCCATCTCCTTCCATTTTGCACCAGCCCTGCAGGGGGCGCAAGACCCATCCTAGAGGTGAGGAAACTGAGGCTCAGTGTCTTGCCTGAGGCTAAACCTGTTTTACCCCAAAGCCATTTTCCAGAAACCCTTGTTATGGAACAGGATAGCAGGCCCCGCCCCAGCCTCAAAAAGTCAGAATCCTGTGAGCCAGATCCCTACAGGAAGCACTGTAAATGCTTGGATAGTACCCCGCCCACCCACAATCCCAGCTGTATGAACTTGAATCCCCTCAAGGGAGTGTGGCTTCTCCCACCCTGTGTCAGAGAGAGGTCACACCTTTGTCACGGACCCTCTGACCTCTGAGTTCTCACAGTAACCTTAACAGACATCACCACGGACTCTGTCGAAATCTCTGTGCCTCAGTTTTCTTCTCTCTCAAATGGGCGTGATGCCCTCTGCCTATGGGGTTATTGTCAGAAACACCTTAGGATGCCGAGGAGGGCACCTGGTGCAGGTGCGTGGCAGGGGTTGGTAAGTGTTTATAGGCTATATTGATGGGTCAGAAGAGAACCCATCATGGTCGAGGTCTGGAAGCGTGTCTTGCCTGAAATGCTCCAGAGACCGTTTCTCATCTAAGTCAATTTCCACAACCTTACCGAGCAGGTGGAGTTATCCCTTTTGACGAGGAGACTCAGAAGGGTTAGGTTACTTGCCCAGAGCCACACAGCTAGGAAATGACGGACCTGAGGACCCAACCAGGAAGCTTTATGTCTAAGGCCTTGCCTCCAGCCGGGCTGTCTTGCCTTGCTCTCCTGCCCCTCCTCCTCCCGTGGTCCTCCTGACAGTCGCCGGGCCTGCGTGCCCTTCCCGGAACGGCGAGCTCCCTGAGTCAGGCTGTCCCTGGAGCCCCATCCTAGCAGCTCGTGGCTCCCACTGCCCCCCCCAGCTCTCTGCCACCTCTTCTGCAGCCCCCTTCCTGTGCTGCCACCTGCAGGCTCCAGGATGTCCTGTGGCTCCCCATGGCCTCCTATCAAATCTAAATGCCTTGGCCAGTTCTCCAAGGTCCCTTTGACGGCCCAACCTCATTTGTCACTGTTCCCAGACACCCGTTCTGCTCCAGCCAAGCTCATCCGTTTACTGTCCCCTCGTCCCTGCTGTCGCACGGGCCATTTCCCCCGACTCACGGCCTTCTTTCCCACATCTCTGCTGTTCTGTTCACTTCCACAAAACCCCAGGTCAAAACTGGGCCTTCTCTACAGGGACTCCAGCCAGGGCGTGGTTCTTTACTCTTTCTGGGTCTCCCGGGTCCCTCTGAGGATCCCCTGGAAGTTAGAGACCCTGTTAGAAAAATGCATGTACACATACTATTTCACATGCAAATTCTGGGACGTCTGCCCTTGGAGTCCTTGTTAAGAAATCCCTGCATTAGGGGAAGACGCATACTGAGCTTTAAAAAGGATACATTGGATTGGTTTTTGGGGTAAGAAATAAGCCAGCTCAAGATGGTATGTTTTGAAATGTGTGCTTTGGGTTATTCCATGAAAAGAAAGAAAGAAGGAGGAAAAGAGAGAGAAAGAAGAAAGAAAGAAAGAAAGAAAGAAAGAAAGAAAGAAGAAAAGGAAGAAACAGAGAGAAAGAAGGAAAGAAAAGAAAAGAAAAGAGAAAGAGAGAAAGGCTTCCTGGTCAGATAAGTTTAGAAAGCACTGCTGTGTGACCTCTGAGCTCAATTTCTTTATTTGTAAAATGGGACCAATAAAACCTGCTACTATATACATTATCACGGTGATCAGTGAGTTCAAGTGCACTGAGGACCAGCTTTTCTTTGGGCCCCAACATCCTGTGCTCTTCTCAAGAGAGCACCAGGAAGGAGAGAAGCAGAGACCCCCTCCAGCCCATGCAGGTCCAGCAGAGAGTGGGGTTGGAGGGGCTGGGGGCCTGGCGGGGGCGTGGCTGAGCCCTGAGCCGGCAGGGAGGGGCTGTGGGAGAGGAGCCGCGGCAGCCCTGGGTCCCCAGCTGACTCTGGTCTCTCCCAGACACCAGAGAGCTGATGCCAGACCTCGAGAGGCAGGACAGGTTTGTGTTCCACAGCTCTGAGCCTCTAAATGGAGCTAACTCAGCGCAGCCAGGGGCCTCGCTGGCCCATTAGAGCTGTTGAGGCTGATTGCAAATCAATGCTCTGAAAAGAGACAGCCGCCCTGGTGCAGAAGGTGGAGAGAGGGTCCCAGCCGAGCCCCAGAGGGAGGGGGGAGGGGAGAATGCAGCGCAAGCAGCCAGGAAAACCAGAGCCAGGGGCTGGAGGCCGTGCCCCAAGCATCCATAGGGTGCTAGGGGCCAGACCCGGGCCTGGCTCTGGGGAGGCAGAGACAAATGGATGACAAACCGCTTCACTGAGCACCTACTATGTGCCAGCCATATTCTCCATCATTGAGTCTTTGCACAGCCCTGTGGCAGAGACAGCCCCCGTGTTCCACCAAAGAGGCTCGAACCTACCCAGCTGGCACACGCAGCCTCACACCTACACATATCCTGCCCTCTGCCCTTTTAGGCCCAGCCGGGCTCTCCAGAAACACACTAGTGGAGAAGGATCACAGCAGAGCAAATGCTCAGCTACTATGGAAACAAGGAGGAAAGAGCCAGGGCTTTGGGGGAGGAGGGCTTCCCAGAGCTTGAGTCTTGAGGGATTTGACAGGTAAGCAAGGTAGGGAAAGGACAGTTGAAGCAGAGGACCCACAGTGCAAAGGCCCTGAGGCCGGGGACCGTAATTAATAGCACGAGGTGGAGGAATTGTTCTAAGAGCTTGAAAGCGCATGGGATGTGGAAGTGGCCAGCATTAGTCTCCATCTGGGTGGGAATGACTTGGCGAGCACATGAGTTCTGGAACTTAAGATAGACTGAACCAAAGAAGGACGTCCCTTGACTAGAAGATTCCAAATAATGCAGGGTGTGGGGTCCCGTGCATCAGCAGTCACTAGGAACCGGGAGGAGGAGAGGGAATATTTCCAGTTTGGAGAAGGGAGAGCATAAATCGTGTCTCCTTGTTCACGTCCCCCGCGTGTGACCCCTTTATTTCTGTCCCTCCCTCCCCTGCTTCCCAGGGGCACGGTTCTTTTCTGTTCTGAGTTCTAATTTCCCAGGTGCTATAATTTAAAGACTGTGTCCCAGCCCTGTACCCCGGGCTCCGTGATGCAAGGCGGTGGGGCTCTTTGCCGAGTGGTTTTGCTTCATGTTCCTCTAGCTTGGCGACAGGTGAAGGCTGCTTCTTTCATTCTCCCTCTTCAGAGGCGTTGTTTCCATGTCCAGTGCTGCCCGAGAGCCCAGGGGGGGCAGACGAAGCACAAATCTCTCAGGGCAGAGCCTCGAAGCCCACGGTTTCTACGCAGCGGGCTCGCTTTGCTGGTCATCAGAGCCTCCCAGAGCTGAAAGGGACCTTGGATGCCCACAGTCAGACCCTCTCGTGCTACACAGAGACCGCACAAAGGGAGGTGACACCCCCAAATCCACGCAGAGGGGACCCATGCGCCAGTGCCATTGCTTTCGCACCGAGGTGAGCTCAGGGACCCCGCCCCTTGCAACTGTCCCTCCCCCGCCCCGGGCGCTCGCAGGATGCTGCCCCCATCCCACAGCAAACCGGTGAGCTAGGAGCCCCTAGAGCTATTTCACAAAAGAGGGACTGAGGCCCCCAAGGGAGGGGACCCTGTCCAAATCTCTCAGCTCAAAGGTGGCAGAGCTGGGATTGCGGTCCACCGAACCCGGTGGCCACCCGGGGGGTGCAAGATGGCTCAGGGACCTCCAGCATCCTTGTGTCTAAGCAGTACTGGCAGCGATGGGAGGAGACCCTTTCCTAGCTGGCAAGGTGCCTGGCTGGGAAGGCCCCCAAAGACAAAGGCCCCTGCTCAACCCCCAGCGACGCTCAGCACCTAACAAGTGCAGTGAGGTCCTGTGGGACTCCCTCTCCACGAGAGGGTTCGCATCTGGAGGGCAGGCTCTGCGTGTGTCGAATGTCTGGCTCATAGTCGGTCCTCCATAAACACCTGTTGAATACACAAATGAATAAATGAGAAGAGACAAGTCACCGTGTGGACAAGAGCAAATGCATACAGCCGATCGAGCCTTTAATTTGTTTAAATACCGAGGGGCGATGAGCTGGTATCTTCAGGGCCAAGAACCATCAGGGAAGGCCGGAAGGGGCTGAATCTGGAAGGAGGGGATGCGGCTTCGCAAAGTAATTGCCCAAGGAAGGCATTCTGGGGGGTGGAGGGTGGGGATAGAAGAGCTGTGCAAAGGCTGATCGTGGCCAGAGCTGGGGCTACGTCGGGGTGACAGGAGTGACACAGGGGACTGGAGCTGGCTGCCCTCTCTGAGCCCCGCAATCCGTGCTGTCCCTGAGCTATTCTCGGGGCTACAGGGACAAGTCAATTGTGTTGAGTTAGATGTCAGATAAGGCTTGGAAGGAAAACAGAAGACAAGAAAAAACACTGTTCCTAGGAGAGCCGAGTGGAAGGATTGTGATCAATCATTTCCTTCAAAAGTCAGGTGGCGCTGGGTATGAGTCCTGGCGTTGTAAAATAGTCGTGTGTCCTTGGGGAGGTAACTCCTGTTCTCTGGGTCTCAGTTTTCCCATCTGTAACATGGGTGGGGAGTTGGAAATTCTCCCCTGAGACCAAGATCTTGAAGGTACGTTCTCTCAGTGGGAACCTGCAGAGACAGCAGGTGAAAGATCTGAGATGCTGGGGGCCGCCAGGGGTCTCTAGTTGGGGCCCCAGTCTTTGCTTCCTCTCTGGCCTTGGCTCCTGGCCCTGCCCTAGGGAGCTGTGCTGGTCCTTTGCCAGCCCCACCGTACCGCCCAGCCTTCAGGGTCCAGCTTAAGCGCTGGCTCCTTCATATATCACCATAACTGTCATTAATGCTTACAGTGAAGGTCATGACATTGACCTTGCTTTCACCAAGTGCCATGCACCCATCCAGGGCAACAGCAACCCTGAGAGGCAGGTACAGAATGTCATGCCTAGGTGGGGAAACTGAGGCTCAGAGGGGACCAATGACGTGCAGCAGGAAACCAGAGGTCTCTGGCCGGGGGCACTGCCACCCTGCAGCGTGCAGCCTGAACCCCAGGCTCAGCCCAGTGCCCCCAGCCTGGGCAACCAACCACTGCAGACGTCAAAGTCAGGGCAGGAAGGTGGCCTCCTGGAACTGGTTTTTCTTGTTCTGGGTCTGAGCCGGAGGCAGCCCCTGTGCCAAATCTGGACGCTGAGGACTTGGCAACTGCTCTTGCGGAACCTTCTGGTCGCACGGTCTTCTGTTGCCCCTGTGGGCTGGGTGACGGCAGAGGGGGGCCCTCAGGCTGGAGCCTGACATCTGTGATAAACTGCAGAGAATCTGTGTGGGCGAGGTGGCCGCAGGGCAGAGAGCACGGGATTGGGGAACTGGGCTAGAGTGCTGGCGCTCCTGGTAATCTGCAGAGTGGCTTGGGGTCAGACCCCTCCTGGCCCGGCCTCAGTTTCCCCATGTGTGACATGAGTACATTGGGCGGTTCCTAACCAGGTCACAACATAAAGAGCAGTCAACACAGCAGTGGCCAAGGTTTACACTGGCATTGCGTGCGTGACCACAGAGAGAGGGCTGTGCTTATGTGTATGAGTGTGTGCGTGTAGGGTGGGGGAGGAGCTGGGCTCCTTCTCAGGTCAGAGCGGTCGGCACACGGAAGAAAGAGAGGGCTAGGGACGAGCCCCTGGTGGACAGTCGGGAGACCAGGACCTCATCCTGGCTCCAGCACTGACTTGCTGTGTGTCCCTGAGAACGTGGTAATCCCTCTCTGGGCACACGGATCTCCCTAAAATGAGAGCCTCTGGCCAAATAATCTTAAGTGTTCGTGTGGCTCTGAGTCCGATGTCTCAGAGTCGTTTGGATACTAATGGAGTGGTGGGCTAATTGGAGAAGTGAGCCCTGTCTTGGAGTCAGGGGAGCCCCAGGCGTGACCCGTGGCTCTGCCCCCTCCTGGCCATGTGCCCGTGGGCATCCCTATGCCAGTCTCCAAGGTCTACTTCTCCATCTGGCACCGTGGACACAGTGCTGAGAGCCCACGGCACTCTTAGGGGCCCATGAAATGTTTTCATTTCTTTTTTTAACGTTCACTTATTTTTGAGACAGAGAGAGAGAGTGTGAACGGGGAAGGGTCAGAGAGAGAGAGGGAGACACAGAATCTGAAACAGGCTCCAGGCTCCGAGCTGTCAGCACAGAGCCCGACGCGGGGCTCGAACCCACGGACCGTGAGATCATGACCTGAGCCGAAGTCGGACGCTCAACCGACTGAGCCACCCAGGCGCCCCTTCATTTCTTTTTTAAATTAGAAATAAGAGAAGAATATCCAACCTGGTTACATTCATGCCTATCATGCCTATACCAGTACAGCCATAAAACATGGCCTTTAAAGCTTTTTTTTTTTAAGTTTTATTTATTTATTTTGAGAGAGAGAGAGAGAGAGAGAGCATGAGCAGGGGAGGGGCGGAAAGAGGGAGAGAGAGAGAATCCCAAACAGGCTCCGCACCATCCGTGCAGAGCCCGATGTGGGGCTCGAACTCATGAACTGGGAGATCATGACCTGAGCAGAAGTCAGGAGTCGGACACTTAACCGACTGAGCCACCCAGGCGCCCCTTAAAGCTTTTTTTAATGAAAGAAGGCAGAAGTGCCCCAGGCCCCCACCAGTCACAGGTGGCCTGGCTCTCCCACAGTCGCTTCCTCGGGAAAGAGGGGTGATACCCCTGACCTCCCGGGGCTGTTGGGAGGAAGGAAGGAAATGACTGTGTGAAGCTGCCTGCCACCCAGGAGGTGCCCCCCAGGTAGTGGCTGCCCCTGGGTGACAGGTGTGCTAGCAGAGTAAGGGCCCCCCAAAGACGTCCCCATCCTAAACCCTGGAACTTGTGACCGTTAGGTTAGGTCTGCAGATGATGCAATAAAAATTGTGGACCGGCTCACCTTAAAGTAGAGAGATTACCTGGGATTTTCTGGGGGGTGGGGCTCAAGGTGATGTCAAGGGCCCTTAGAAGCGGACGAGGGAGGCGGGAAGGTCAGTGTCACAATAAAGAGGCTCGAGAGAGACCCGGCTGGCCACTGTGAGCTCTGCACATGGAGGAAGGGGCCACCAGCCAAGCAGTGTGGGCAGCGTCTCAAATCTAGAAAAACGCAAGAAAGCAGATCCTCCCTGGTGCCCCCGCTGACATCTTGACTTTGGCCCCGTGAGACTCGTGTCGGCCCGCTGACCTCCAGGACTGTAGGATCATACATTCGTGTTGTTAAAGCCACTTTGTCCTCCGTGGTTCGGGACAGCAGCGTGAGGACGTGAAGGCTGGAGGTGCAGAGAAATGTCAAGTGCGGGAGGCCTGGGGCCCCTGTCTCTCTGCAAGCAGCCCCCACCTCTCAAAGACACCTGGCCTTGCGTGGCACCCGCTCTGCCTGGCACCGAAGGAGCCTGGCACCGAAGGTGGAAGGGAGTCGTGGGGGGTCTGAGAGTCAAGGGAGCCCCCGGGGAAAGCTGCTCATGTTTTGTTTGTCCCCGTTTTCTGTGTCCCTTTGTCCCAGGCTCATTTTCTCTAGTGAAAGAGACACTCAGCTTGCCCATGCCAACTCCTGTCTTCGTACCCGCGCGGTCCCTGCATGGCCCGGCCCCGCCCCATCCGGCAGCAAAGGTAGATTGTCCTGAACCCGCTTAGATTCTGGAAACTGGGCTACCGGCCCTCGTCCCTCACCACCTGGGCCTGTAAATACACCCAGGATGGGGAGCTCTGTGGGACTTGGCATCCCCATGAGGACAGATCGTGACCTGCCACCTAGGCTTCCCAGAGAGCCCTCCTCCTGCCCTCTCGGCTGCTCCAAATTCCTGCCCAAGCATGGCTTTACCCCTGCACGCCCTGGGATTTGCTGGTGGCCGCAAACAGAGGCGGGCTTTGGTGCCCAGGAATGTCCGGGGAGCAGTGTTCTTCCTCGGGGCTGCTCTCGGGGTGCCGTGCACCCCATAGCCCATCGTGCGCTCTGGAACAGAGGCTGGGGAGCCCAGGCAGCTCTGTGCAGAGGGAGGGAGGGACCACCGTGGCGCCTTCCAGCTCCCCTCCCACCAGCAGCCACTCAAGGCTGATGGATTTCTCTTTTACTCTTGGACAAGCAACTTGACCTCTCTGTTCTCTGTTTCCCCCTCCGTAGACTGGAACCAACAGCACTCGCCCCCTGAGAACCCTAGGCCTTAGAACCTGAGACGCATGCCGGCCACGGAGGAGGGCACAGAGGGCTGGTCAGCCCGAATCACTGTTCATCTATTCATCTCATGCATCACACATTCTCTGGGAAGGGCCCCCGCGTCGGGGTTAGAAATGAGTAAGGCAGGGCACCTGGGTGGTTCAGTCGGCCGAACGTCAGACTTCAGCTCGGGTGATGATCTTGCAGTTCGTGAGTTCAAGCCCCACATCGGGCTCCGTGCAGACAGTGCAGAGCCTGCTTTGGATCCTCTGTCTCCCTCTCTCTGCCCCTCCCCTGTTTGCGGTCTCCCCAAAATAAATAAAAACATTAAAACAAATAAAAGAATAAGACAGTAAGACAGACTCTGCCCTCAGGAGACTCACGGTTTAGGAGGAAAAAACAAAATCTCAAGACCGTCCTGTAAGGCACAACCTTGGGATGCACCTGCTGTGGGCCTGCGGAGGAGAGAGCCCAAAATCTGCCCCAAGAGGAGGGTGGAGGAGGCTTGTTTATGCCAGGCCTTGAAGGCTGTGAAGAGGTTTCCAGCCGATGGACAAAGAGGAAAGACGTCCTGGGAAGAAGGAACAGAAGGAACAAGGCGTGGAGGCATGAACAGGTGGGGGTATTTGGGGGTAGTACTAGTCCTACTCACACGCCAGTGGGTGCGTGAGGTACCCTGGCTGGTGAACGTGCTGGAGATCGGTCAGTTTCAATTCAGTGAGCGCGCTGGTGACTTCCAGGGCTGGGCGCTTGGCTGAGCACCGGGGATGCAGAGATGAAAACATGGTCCCTGGGTCTGGGGATCGCGTATATAACGGAGGCAGGCAGACATTCACCCATTCGTTCATAAATGTGTACTGAGTGCTAAGTGCTGGGCATCAGGGGTGTCGTGTGAGCGAAACACGCCCCAGCCCAGCCTGCGTGGAGCTGGTTCACGGTCCGGGGGGAAACAGACCTTCACCAGATATTTATACACCCAAGGGACATGCCCTGGAGGCGGGCTCCATGGCGCCACGGGAGGGCAGAAGAGAGGAGGGAGGCCACGTGTGTAGTGGTGTAGGGTTCAGTCTCGGCAGCCTGAGGGCCTGGGTTCCAAGCCTGGCCCCTCTCACTTGAGATGTCTTATTCTTAGACACGGAGTTTCTGACTTAGAGGGATGTGCCAAGGTCCTGAGGAAGCAGTATAACTTATGCAGGCGGGAACTCCGGAGTGGCTGGAGGGGAGAAAGAAAGAAGTGGGGTCAAAGCTGAGGACTGAAGGCAAAACAAACACTAAATAGGTTGTGATGAGCTTTAAAAAAATTTTTTTAATGTTTATTTATTTTTGAGAGGGAGAGAGAGAGACAGAGCGCGAGCAGGGGAGGGGCAGAGAGAGAGGGAGACACAGAATCCGAAGCAGGCTCCAGGCTCTGAGCCATCAGCCCAGAGCCCGACGCGGGGGTCGAGCTCACAAACTGTGAGATCATGACCTGAGCCGAAATCGGATGCCTAACCGACTGAGCCACCCGGGCACCCCGGTTGTGATAAGCTTTAAAGCAGAACAATGGATCCAGGAGAGAGGAGACAGTGACACCGACTGAGAATTACTTTGTCTGGTTTGCATGGAGGTGGAGGGAGGGTTTGTCAGGATCGAACCTGGGCAGTGTGGGTCGAGGGCCGTCACCCTTAGCTGCCAGGCAGGGAGAGCACCAGGCCAAGGGGGCAGCGGACCGGGAAAGGTCCGTGGTGCCCCCCGCTGCATTCATCGTACGTCTCCGCGGCAAGGTGCCACGCGAGGAGCCTTGGGAAGGACCCCAGTGATGCCCCAAACCCCACCCGAGGAGTCTTGGGAACACCGCGGCCCCAGCAGGGGGCTCAGAGAAAACCTCTGCAGAAGCAGTTCTGGAGGTCCGGGAGCCACTAACAGACAAGCACCACGAGGTTTGAAGACACGGGAGGAGTTGTGGCTATTTCGGCCTGGCGTGCTGAACCCCCTGCCGCACTCAGAGTGTAAGGCACCGGAGATTGGTGTGTGTGCGCTTGTGTGCATGTGTGTGTATGTAAGCGTGGGTGCGCGTCACACGTGGGCGTGCATGTGTGCACGCACGAAGTTGTGAATGCGTCTGTGTGTGCGCCTATATGTGTGTGTTTGCAGCACATGCGTGCGGGCAAAGGCTCATACGTGTCTTGTGTGTGTGCGCACGGCAGCGTGCGTGTGTCTGTGCACGTGTGCGTGTGTGGTGTGCACGGAGGTGTGTAGGTGTCTGTGTGCACGTGTGCACGTGCACGGAGCGTATGCAACACGTGTGTGCACACGAATGCGTGTAGGTCTCTGTGCGTCCGTGTGCATGCGCGCGTGTGCACACACGTGTGCACAAAGGTGTGTGTGTGTCCGTGTGCGTGTGTGGAGGCAGAAGCTGGAGGGACGCTGCAAAACCAGGGCCAGAGTAGACAGCAGCGTGATTCCAGCAACACCTGTCCAGCCTCGCAGGGGACGGGCCCCCACCGAGCTTGGCTTATTAAGTCAGCTGGAGCCACAAGTCAGCCCCAAGTCCTGAATCTGCCGTCACAGGGCGTGCTACTTCGGGTACCACTTCCCCCCCCCCCCCAGCTTGGTCTTTTCACCTAAAACACGGTGGGGAGCAGCACCTGCCCCGGAGGATGGTTCTGAGGAGCTGGTGGGCAGACTGGGCACATCGTACGGGGCTTGGATTGTTCTATGCGACGGGAATAGCTCGGCTGGTTTGGGGCGGAAGAGTGGCAAGATATTTTGGATTCTGTAGTGCCCGAGAGAATATTGCAAGAGAATTGCAATTGAGAATAAATGCTCGGTTGGAAAAATGGGAGTCACCCTTGGTTTGCTTCTGCATAGTCCACATGTAGCTCATTTCAGCAGGTCCCGTCGAGTTTCCCTCCAAAACACGCTCCGTGCTGACTGCACGTCACTGTCTGTGGCTGTGCAACCTCTTGCCGGAGCGGTCTTTGTAAACTAAGCATCCCCTTTAGCCAAATATTTTGCTAGGTGGCTTATGTAGGTCCTTGGGGGGCAGGCATTCTTATCTCCATTTGACCCACGAGCACCCCAGAGATCCGAGAATTTAAATGACTAGCCCAAGGCCACACAGCTAGAAAAGGGTCGGGAAGGGGTCAAGTTCAGCTGCGCCTTTCCCGTGGTGCCTTGCTCGCCCACCGCCATCCAGCCTCTAACGGCCGCATCTCGGACACACACTGGTGCAACCCGCACCTGTGGAAATGCCACATTCACATTAAAAAAAAATGTTTATTTTTGGGAGAGGAGAGAGAGAGAGAGAGAGAGAGCCAGCAGGGGAGGGGCAGAGAGAGAAGGAGACAGAGGATCTGAAGCAGGCTCTGTGCTGACTGCAGAGCTCGAACTCATGAACCATGAGATCATGACCTGAGCGGAAGGCAGACGCTTAAATGACTGAGCCGCCCAGGCGCCCCTCCGCATTCACATTTTTAAAGAAAGGGACATTTTGCTCATTATAATTTGTTATGTCTGAAAATATGAAATTACATACATGAGAAATTGAAATTGCAACACAGAATAAACCCGAAACAAAACACAATGTAAAGAAAAGGATCGTGACTCATCGAAGACTCATAGCACGTTTTCTCCGTGGGTGGGTGGGGGGGGGCACAGAACTCCCGTGTTTGCGGAGTTGACGCTATCTCACATATACCATATTGCGCCCTGAGTTTTCCTTCTCAAAATTGTATTGTCAATGTTTCCTTTGCTACTTCAGCTTCCCTGAAACATTTGGTAGCGGCATCTTCACCAACCTGAATGCGTTTACTTAACCAATCTCCTGTACTTGGATATTTAACTCATTTCCGTTTTTTTCTCCCGATACAGCGTTCCAAACACCCCTCTGTGTCAGCGCCCTCCGGGTTTCTGATGACACACAGCAACACATCTGTCTCATGCCAAGTGGCCTTCAGGCAGGGGAGGGAAGGGGGGAAGGGACAGCCACGCACAGGCTAGGAGCTTCCCCGGCATGTCCCTGTTTTGCCCGCTCAACAACTGTGGCAGGCAGCCATTCTTCTCCCCACTTTACAGTGGGGGAAACCGAGGCTCAGGACGTTGAGGGGCGTGGCTACAGTCTTAGAGCTGAGCAGAGCCGGGATTCTAAGACGGGCCTGACTCTCAGGCCTCTGCACCTGTCTCTGCCCTTTGTTGCCCCATCCCGAGCGTGGCCAGAGGACCACAGTTCTACTGGTTGATGTGACGGTTGCCTTGCAAATGGTCACAAAATGCTGTTGCTTTGCAGGGGGCAGGCGACTGGAAAGAGCAGTGGTTTCCAGCCTGTTTGGGGAGATTCAAATCCCCAGGGAAGAAACACTCTCACGGGGGTTTGTTCCTATGCTAACGCCCATCCTGTTCACACTCTCCCAGACATTGTTGCCATTGTAGAGTTAACCTTGAACTTACTTTAATGCACGTATTCTTTTCTTTTTTTATTTGAGAGAGAGAGAGAGAGAGAGCACGAGTGAGGGAGAGGGGCAGAGGGAGGGAGAGAGGAAATCCCAAGCAGGCTCTACACTCAGCACGGAGCCCGACGCAGGGCTCGATCTCACGACCCCGGGATCATGACCTGAGTTGAAATCAAGAGTCAACCACTCAACCAACTGAGCCACCCAGGCGCCCCAAATTCATATATCCTTTAGCGGAGCAATTAACTTGCAAATGTTTACACCCTGCCTCTTGTTAATAGCTAAGAGCTTGGGGACTCCCGCTGGTGGGTGTGTCCCAGGCCCCAGATTGAGAGCCAGGAAGGGCATTACAAAAGATTTTGGAGCTGTGGACAATAGCCCTTGAAAATCCCCACACTAAAATTCCTGCATCTGGATCAGAAGAGAGACCTTCAGTGGATCTGGTTTTCCCTCTCTTTCCTGGGCGTATAGAAGACTACAATTCCCAGCCTCCTTTGCAGTCAGACAGGGTCACATGACTAGTCCTAGCCAATTGAATGTGAGCAGCTATGTCACTTGCAGGCCAAGGCATTTAAAAGCGTGGGTGACTTCTCCACATTCTTACCTTACCATGGAGACGCTGGAAGCCACATGTTGGGATGGCAGCGTCACCAAGTGGTGGCACCGCCATCAGCCTGGGCTCCTGAGTGACTCTGGACGCATAACCTCAGAGAGAAAGAAACCTTTGTGATGTTGAGTCCCTGAGAGTCCAGGGATATTTACTACTGCAGCAGAGCTTACACTATGCCTGATTGTCACATCCCTACCTTAGGACCCGGCCCCCGGCCGTGCTCGTATTTTTTTTCCTTGTCCCCTCCCTGGCTCAGATAGGCACAAACCACATGCGACTAGAAAGGGCAGGTATCGGGGAGAAAGATCTCACCAACATGGGCAAAAACCTGTTGCCTTAAGACAGAGCCTTCTGAAAACCGCAAGGGCCATACCCTCCCAAGTTCTGGGTTAAACAAGAAGAAATTGCTCTTGGTTGATGGCAAATAACAGATCATTTTCACACAACACCCCGAGAGGGTTCTGTGGACATGATTGTCTAAACGGTCCTGCCAGAAATGCTCCTTCCTCACTTCCCTTGCGGGGACTTAAGTGGACTCATTACTTCGTCCACTGCCAGCCGAAAATGCTATCCTGAGAATGACAGAGAATCAAAATCAAAGGCTTTGAATCCCAGAGTCAGTGCCGAACGTTTGCTCTGAGATAATTCCTGGGGAGGCGACATGGGGTTTGTGACGGTTATGTGTCAACTTGGCGGGGCTACTGTGCCCAGTTTTCTTGGCCAAATACCAGTCGAGATGTTGCTGTGAAGGTACTTGATAGGTGGGATTAACATCTCTGGTCGGTTATCTTTAAGTAAAAGAGATTACTTTCAATGATGGGGCAATTGCAAGCGGTTACCAAGCAATCAGTCAAAGGTCCTAAGAGCCAAAAACTCGGAGAAGTGCTCTGCCTCGAGGTCATCACCCTGAAACCCTGCCTGGGTTTTTGGCCTGCTGACACTGCCCTACAAATTTTACACGCGCTAGCCTCTGCAATCGCACGAGCTTATTCCTGAAAATAAATCTCTATAAATCTATGTCTGTAGCTACATCCGTAGCTGTATCTTATTTTTCTGTGTCTCTAGGGAACCCTGGCCAATACGGAGTTCGTCTCTCAAGCTGGTCTGATTGGTAGTGGCTGCCTCGAAGGCTGTGTTGAGAAGGATTCTGAGACCACATCGAGGCACGGTGAGTAAAGTGAATACGAGCTCTCCAGTAAGAGCAGAGGACGGCTCTGTCTTGTAAATTGTATCCCCAGTCAGTGTCTAGGACCCCACCTACGGCGTGGGCGGTACCCTGTGATGATAAATACGTTTTGTGAAGGAATGAATGATCTTTTAGCAATGTCTGCCAGGGACACAGCGGTGGAGAAGCGGACCATTGCTGATGCGTTTCACCAGAGAGGAAATTGAGGCCCCAGGAGGACTTTGCTCAAGGTCACACAGCTAACTGAGAGGTGACACGTTCAAGTGTTAAACACACGTCTTCTGACTCTCTCGCCGCAAAGCCCTTCGGTATCCTGTCTGAGTAGGGATTTGAAGGGAACAGTTTTCAGGACAAGGGAAGCACCTGCTGGAAAAAGAGGCTCTGTTCCTTGTTTAAAAGATTTTTTTTTTTTTACATTTATTTATTTTTGATCGAGAGACAGAGCACGAGCGGGGAAGGGGCAGAGAGAGAAGGAGACAGAATCCGAAGCAGGCTCCAGGCTCCCAGCTGTCAGCACAGAGCCCGACGCGGGGCCCGAACTCACAGACCGCGTGATCATGACCTGAGCCGACCCAGGTGGCCTCTCTTCCTGTTTGGTCCTCTGTTTGCTCTTCGGGCCTCTGTGCCCTGAACGCCCCACACTCCGGGAGCCTCCCCGCCCAGCTGCATTCTGCAAGTCACCCTTGCACCCGGCCTGCTCAGGTTCCCTCCTAGGAGGACGTTGCCGAGTGGCGGTGAGGGGCTCCCCACCGCAGGCCACGATGCCCACGTCCCTCAAACACCTCTGGCTTTGCCCAGGCCTGACGGCTGGGTCCGGAGGTCCAACCGGCCCCTCCGGGAGCATTGTCTAGGTGGGTGGGGCTTTCTGGGGTGTAGTAATGGGGTGGGGGGCAGGGGAGCCTGACAGCACGAGGGCCTACCTCGGAGCCTGGCGTGCAGTGGGGCTCCGGTGGACGTGTGCGGAATGACTGAAGGAACATTCAAGACGGATGGACATGGGAATCGAGAGGAGGTGAGGGCCACTGTGTTCGCTCCCTACTGCATCACCCAGCTGGCCTAAGCGGCTGGCTGCTGTCATTCCCAAAGGACAGGACTGGCTTCCTTGCTAGGGGATGGCCCTTCGTCCCCCTCTCTGTGTCCCTGTGTCCCTACCACACCGTGGGCCTATGGGGATGGCTGTTTTCCCCTGTAGGCCAGGACCCCGCTGGGTTTGAGTCCTGGCGCTGGAAGATAGGGGGCTGCTTAGTAAGGCTTCATGTCTGCGTGTGTAGAAAGAGAACGTGAACAGTCATACTTGCTTTCGAGGGTTAAGAATTCAGCGAGTTAATATAGGGAAAGCTCTGCAAATAGAGGCTGATAGGTAGCAAGTGTTCAACTAACGTTAACTACCGTAATGGTGGTGGTGGGGACTGCCACCCGTCGTTCAGAGAACATTAAGGCTCAGAGAGGTTGAGTAACGTACTTCAGGTGAACCAGCTCCTAACAGAGACAAATGTGCCTCCACATCCGTTTCTTCCTCAACCCAGAAGGCGTGAGCATTCCCAGTGGCCAGAGAAAAGTTTAGATGGAGGAGTGAGTGGGAGTTCCCACTTCTCTTGGAAATGCTAGGAATTCTGCCCCCCACCAGGGTTCTGAGAAGTTCCTGCAGGTGTGAGAAGTGATTTTGGTTCTTTCCTGGGAAAAGCTGGGCCAGTGTGTGTGTGTGTGTGTGTGTGTGTGTGTGTGTGTGTGTGTGCACGTGTGCAGGTGCACCCATGTGTGATCGTGGTGGCGGGGAGAAGCTGTTCTTTGTTTCTCCGGAGACAGAGCTGCCCCGCCAGAGCGGGCCCGATGGCAGATGGGGGGGCAGGGCAGGGGCCTAGCCGACCGGAGGACCGCTGCAGACCTTTTCAGTGTCTATATCTGGGGTTGCTCTGCCCTCTGGGCCCCTGGATCCCAACAGGGGCTGGCTCTTTGTGTCGGCCGATTTCAAACTGTTAGATGCACCCCGGGGTCACGCCCCCAGTGGGTGCCCAGGGCAGGCAAACTCATTTCAGTATTAGCTGACGTCGGAGAGGATTCAAAAGTGAAATCTGTAGTAAGGGGGGGCAAAAATTAAGTTCATCGAATGCATTTCAAAGCCAAATAAAAATGGCTTTTGGGTCCTCTCCTGTTTTTGGATTATCCTTGCCTGGATTCCCATCTGCCTGCATGGATTATCCGCGTCTGTGTGAATGGATGTGTGTGGTTCCTGGAAGGGCTGGGGAGGGTGGGGCTGTGACACCAGGCTCGGCTTCCTTGCCAGCGCAGGGCCTAGAGGGTGAGGCAGGTCAACCTCTGTTGGCAGCCGGATTCTGTCTGATGGGCTCAGGCGATGGGAGGGAAATCAGGGTCCTTTGATGGAACTCCGGGTGCAGCAGCAGAGAGGGACTGATTGGAAGGAAGAGGCATCTGTTCGGAAAGGCAGGTTGGGGAGAAGAGAAAGTCTAATCAGGCCGTGGATGCTGAACACCGGGCTGGTGCTCGCCACGGGGCAGGGGAAGGGACAGGAACTTCTCCAAGCAGAAGGAACTCCTTGCCACCGCCGTGGCGAATCTACTGGTGGCTCAGGGGGAGCGGAGAGGTAGGAGCATTTACTCTGTGCCAAACAGCGTTCTAAGCACCCTGCATACATTTTCTCATTTAACTTCCAAAACAAGTCTATTGTTACCTCTGCTTCTCAGACAAGAAAACCCAGGCAGAGGGAGGCAGTTTGCCAGGGTTACAAACTGGGAAGTGAGGGATGCTGAAGGAGGGCTGAAGGCTGGGGAGAGAGGGGTGCTGCTAGCAGGAGGGAGTGGCTTATGTGGAGCCGTGGAGGTGAGAGGGAGCAGGGCCGGGACAGAGAATGCAACGGCAGAGTATGGGGAGCAGAGAGGCTGGGGCAGATCCCCGATTCCTACCTTGAAAGAAAGGAGGACAGTCTGGGAGGGGCAAGGGGGAAGAACCCCAGAGCTGAATTATACTTTGGGAGGACAGCAGGCTAGGAACACAGGTGGAAACTCCCCGGGCCCCAGCTGGCTGTGAATTCTCCCGGAAGCTGGGGACCTAGCTTAGACCTCCAGGGAAGGGGAGAGCCCCTGAGAGGTTGAGGGAAAATTTCATCCCCCCAAAGCAGGGGCAGGCACGGCTCCCAGTATTGTATCACTAGAAGGGGCCTGCTGCTTTGCTGTGTCCCCAAGAGGGGATCCCGTCCTGGGATCTAAGCAGGCAGGGAAGGCCCCCAGCCTGGTCACCAAGAGCCCTGGAGTTCGAGAGGTCTGGGGTCCAAGCCAGGTTTCCCCGCACATGAGCTCTATGATCTTGGGCACGTAACCGAAGTTCTCTGAGCAGACTCTAGACCCTATCCCCAAGACTAGGCATATATGACCCTATTAGAGTCATCAGACACAGTCATGGTTTCCAGTAATTGGTTAGGAGTCCGCGCTTAAGCTGATGAGCACCCGAATGGGTGGTCCTGGAAGACCGGAGGAAACATTTGGGGGGTGGGGAGCGGCGGGTAGAGACTATTTCTCTGTCTCCTGGGTGGGAACAGGGAACCCTCTTGCTCCCAGTGCTGTGGGCAGTCATTGCACACCTTTGAGAGAAGCCGGTCTAAGAATAAGTCCCACGCTTGGAAAAGGGCCGGGCTGAGGCATCCACAGACAAACTGAGCCAGCGCCCTGGTCGCCCTATACCCGGAACCCACCCAACCTCCTGACCCCATTACGTGAAATAGAAAAGTCCTCATGGTTTAAGCCAGGCTGGAGTCTGTTTTCTGTTATTGCAGCCAAAAATGAACGCAGGTGCATTTCTCCAGGTTGTTCATTTGTGTTTTCATTTATTCAGTCAGCGAGTGTTTATTGAGCACCTACTAAGAACCAGACAACGCACCAGCCACTGGGAAGGCAGCGTCCCGCATGGGGCTGCCTCTCTGGCTGGGAGGGGCAGATTCAAAACGAGGTGGAACAGGGAAAATCTCAAGTTCACAGAACAGGCTGATATCTGAAAGGCTGAGAGGGGCATTGAGGCAGGGGCCCCACCACCATCAGAGACAATTACCAGAGCAGCGTCTCGGAGGAAGCCGCTTTCAATGTTGAGTAAGAAGGCGCCGACAGAAACCCAGTCATGGAAAGCCTTGTAGGTCACGGTGAGAGGTTTGGATTTGTTCTGGGGACACGGGAAGGCCTTGGAACATTCCGAACAGAGGGACGGCGTGCTCCGGGGTGCATTTGAATTTTTTTTTTTTTTTCAACGTTTATTTATTTTTGGGACAGAGAGAGACAGAGCATGAACAGGGGAGGGGCAGAGAGAGAGGGAGACACAGAATCGGAAACAGGCTCCAGGCTCTGAGCCATCAGCCCAGAGCCCGACGCGGGGCTCGAACTCACAGACCGCGAGATCGTGACCTGGCTGAAGTCGGACGCTTAACCGACTGCGCCACCCAGGCGCCCCATCCGGGGTGCATTTGTAAGCGATCACTCTGGCTGCCGCGGGGAGGTGGGACACTACCCGAGGGGAACGACAGAGGCAGGGAAGTCACGGACAGCGGCCGCAGAGGAGACAAAGGCGGACAAAAACATCGGGATGTATTTGGAGGCATAAACACCGCATTTCTTGGTGGACTGAAGGTAGGAGGTAGGAGAGGGGATGAACTGAGTCCTCGGGGTTTGGGTCTGAGCAGCAGGTGGAGGTGAGGACGTGGCAGAAGGAGCTGGTCTTCGGAGAAGATACCAAGAGGCCGTACCTGACGACACAGCAGAAATGTCTATACTCTGCCCGCTCTGCATCTGTCAGGGAAGCCGGCTGTGCCCGGCAGGGGATTTTAGGCTCCGCCTCCGAGGTGGGCTCCACAGGGGCCAGACCCAAGTGTTGGGCTTTTGCGATGACCTGGAAGGAGAAGAAAGAGGAAGAAAAGCCAGCAGCTCAGGGGGAGGGACTTGGGGACACGGGGAGAAAAGCCATACCAGGAATCCTCTGGGGGGGGGGGGGCGGTGAGGACGGCGGAGAAGTTAAGAGTGGCTGCTGTGGTCCACGTGTCCTGCTGCTGGAGACACGCAAAGGATTTGAATTCTTTTGAAATGACCTTTTGGTTGCCGGGCTGGGTTCCTTCGGTCTTGGCCTTGGCGTGAGACTGGACCACGGCGGCTGGTATTTTATTAGGGTTACGGGCGTAAGCCGGGGCCAAGGGGTGACTGATATCACTATAGAGACGCTTCCCAAACTGGAAATGGGGGGGGGGGAAGCGTGGAGGAAACACCCCCGGAGCCCACACCTCCGGATCCTTGGTGGTGGGTGCAGTTCTGGGCTGACTCTGAAGGGGAGTCCATCCAGTTGTGCAACACCCTGACCTCCCCCTGCTCCCGGGAAACGTTGTCCCCCTCTGACACACACACACACACACCCCAAAGCCTTAGCCTTCCATGTATAGGAAGAGGTTGTCCCCAGGAGACCATTTCTCTCCCTGCAGGTCGATTAAGATGAGGACCTTAGGCGCCCCTGAGTGGCTCGGTCGGTTGGTTGAGCGTCCACCTTTGGTTCAGGCCGTGATCTCGTGGTTCATGAGTTCAAGCCCCACATCGGGCTCGATGCTGTCAGTGCAGAGCTCACCTCGGATCCTCTGTCCCCCTCTCTCTGCCCCTGCCCCGCTTGCGCGCTCTCAAAAAGAAACACACATTTCAAACAAACAAACAAAAAGATGGGGACCTCAGATCAAGGTGGAGGGAGGGGCTGGGAGAGGGAGGCAGCCTGGGCGTGTGTCTGAGGGCAGAGCTGGGACTAGCGAGGGCAAGTGAGGCATGTAGGCTCTAAAACGTAAGCAGGCGCCCACTCTCGGGCCCCGAACCCGAGAGTGAGTACCTCCCTGGCTCTGTATGCCGGAGGATGCCTCATGTGCCCCACCCCAGTCCCGCCCTGCCGCCGGGAGAAGAGAGGCACAGGGAAATAGGCCCCCACTGCACCCCTACAAGTTTCTCGCCAGCTGACCTGGGGAAGACACACGTCTCTCTGAACTTTGGTTTCTCTGTCTGCAAGTCGGGGTGCTGATGCCTACCTCCTAGGGCCCTTGTAATAGTTTCTAACTAATGGGACGGCCCAGGCAGCAATCAAGAAACCCGGGAGGTTGGGATTATTTTCCCATTTTACAGTTGGGGAAACCGAGGCAGAGAGAGGTTAATTGACTGGTCCACGGGTGCACGGCAGCAATCAAGAAACCCAGGAGGCTGGGATTATTTTCCCATTTTACAGTTGGGGAAACCGAAGCAGAGAGAGGTTAATTGACTGGCCCAGGGGTGCACAGCAGCAATCAAGAAACCCGGGAGGCTGGGATTATTTTCCCATTTTACAGTTGGGGAAACTGAGGCAGAGAGCGGTTGACTGGCCCAGCGGTGCACAGCTTGAGAGTGGCATGGCTGGGCCTTGAACGCACACTCCCAGCAACTATCGCGTGAGGTTTCTCTCCCTGAGGCAGAGAGAAGGAGAGCTGAGAGGGACGGCCTATGCCAGGCAGGAGGGGACGTTGGAGGTGATCAGGGATGGGGTCCCCAGGGACGGGGCCCTCCCGAAGACAGGCTGGGGCGTTTTGTTTTAAATGTACGATTTACTACTATTCAGGGACAGTAATGGAGAGGTCATCGGATCAGGGGGTGGCCTCTGCTGGAAGACAGTCACAGATCCCCAGAGGAGGAGCGCACCCCCCAGGCCACAGGAGGAAGTCCCAGGGCGGTCAGAGGGCAGCCAGACAAGGGGAAAACACGGGCCGGATGCTTTATCATGGTTTTCGCAGGAAGGGATGGGTGAGGCAGGCCAAGCAGGTTTAGGACTGGCCAGTGGGAATCATTCCAGAAGACTCTGGGGTGTAAGGAATGCTTGCCTGGCACCTGGCCCAGGGGGATTGGGGCAGGGGTGACGTGTGAGAGCCCCATGAAGGAGGGGGTGGGGGGTATGGCTCTGGCTCGCTTGGCGCACGTATGAAAGGCACGGGAGGAAGGGGACTTGTTTGCTCCGTCTAGGAATCCGCTAGCCCTGTGGGGACCTGCCTCTCTGCTGTCGGCAAGGCCCCCGGGGCGTCAAAGCATCAAGAAACGAGGGAAACTGGAGGAAGTAATAAAACATAGTTGATGCTTGTTTCTGAGCTGGGAAGCACTTGCTTGTTTGGAGAGTTTGAGAAGGAAAGAGGAGAAATGTTTGCGCTCTAGAAACACCTGTCAAACGAGGCGCTTAGCAGCTCCCGAGCATTAATTAGGCTGAGCGCTGCTGGGAGGGGAGGGAGGCAGCCAGGGAAACAGAGGCACAAGCGGCCCGAGGCTGCTGGTTCCGCTGGATCACAGCTTTGCCAGCCACTCACCGTGTGCCCCGGGCTAGCACCCCAAACTTCACATTCAGGTCGGCACTGGGGTCGTGGTTCTGGAATCTGGTCCAGACCGCCTGGGTTCAATTCTTAACATCTACCGCTTATTAGCTTGGTGACCTTGAGCGAGTTGCTAAACCTCTCTGTGCCTCGATTCCCTCACCTGTAAGAAGGAGATAACGATAGCATCAGTCATATAGGTGGTTGTAATGCAAAGTTAACACGCATAAGGCATTTTATGCGTCTATGGGATACAAAGCCCACGGTGGCCCCACACGTATGTTGGTGGCTGTCATCATTAGCTGTGCAGATGGCCGTCACTGATTTGGATATTCACGGTGGCACCACGGGACAGGGTCGGGGGTGGGGTGGTGGTGAGAATCCAACTTGGTGACACATTCAACCAGGCGCAGAACGAACATTCCGTACATGGGAACTAACTTTACTGTTATCCTGCCGACACTTTACAATTAGTGTTGCCCTAGTAGAAGTAATTCAAGGGGTTTCTGTCCCTCAGTCACCCAAAGCCGGTGTCTTTGGACCGCTCTTTCCTCTCTAAAGGCTCCTTGGGTGATGCCCTGGCCTTTCCCACCAGCAGGACCCCCTCCCCCGCAGGAACCGCTGTCAGCACCCCCTCCCCTGCACCCTCCCAGAGTGGGATCGGAAGCACGGGCCAGTCAATTGCCTATTCATGCTCCTCGAGTCCTTATTAATGTAGAACCTTCCAGAGCCTCTGAGCTCTCATCAGAAAATGAGGAGCAGAGTGCCCAGCTGGCCAGGGAACGGTGGGGATTTAGGAGAGACGGGAGACACACACGATGCCCGGCGCCTGGCACATAAGAGCTTCAACAAATGTTCTCTTGAAAAAAAAAGCAAGCAAGCAGGCAAAAGTGCTCTGTAAACAATGGTTCTCTGATTCTCTGCCAACAGAGGGATTGCTTCGCTAAGCAAGTGGAGAGGAGACATGGGGTCCCTCCCGGGGAGGTGAGGAAGGCACCCAGTTTGGCTCTGGTTGGGCATAGTGGGCTGCAGCTGGGCTGGGCCAGGGGGGCTCAGAGGGGGTGGGGCTGGGGCAGAGGGGTGCAGGCTGGACCGTTGGGGTGGAGGGGCTCAGAGGGTTGGGGTTGGGGCAGAGGGGTACAGGCTGGACCGTTGGGGTGGTGGGGCTCAGAGGGTTGGGGCTGGGGCAGAGGGGTGCAGGCTGGGCCGTTGGGGTGGAGGGGCTCAGAGGGGGTGGGGCTGGGGCAGAGGGGTGCAGGCTGGACTGTTGGGGTAGAGGGGCTCAGAGGAGGTGAGGCTGGGACAGAGGGGTGCAGGCTGGACTGTTGGGGTGGAGGGGCTCAGAGGGTTGGGGCTGGGGCAGAGGGGTGCAGGCTGGGCCTTTGGGGTGGAGGGACTCAGAAGGTTGGGGCAGAGTGGTGCACATCGGCCTCCCAAAGCAGGAAGGTCTCTGCCCGGCAGCCATGGTGGGGTCCGGGTGAAGATTCCAATGTCCAGGACCCAGGGTGACGCTGGGGCCCAGTCAGTTCTGCATCCTGAGGTTGGTCAAGGAGATGTGGCTGCTCCAGGAAGGGACTGCAGGCCCCCCCACGACAGCGCTGCTGAAACAGTGGGCTCAGAGTGGGGACCCGAGCTGGGAGCAGTCACAGCTCCAGTATGGACAGGTGCCAGGAAGACGATGGTGAACAGACAGGATCCCTGTCCGCAGGGCGCTTACCTTTCCAGTGGCCCTGAAGGAAGACCCTCTTCCGCCTGCCCCTCGCCGGGTGAGCTGGAGGGGAGAGACTGGAGACGGGGAGGCCGGCCGGTGCGGGTGAGGGCCTGGGCACGGGTGAGGGCCTGGATGGTGAGGGCGGCGGGAACGGAAAGAAAGGGCTGGAAAGAGAGCGCTCTAAGAGGCGTCGGGTGTGGAGGGAGAGAAGGAAGACGCCTGGGTTCATGGGAGAAGGAGAGCTGGGGCGGAGGGCACAGGGCATTGGGGAGGACGGGAGAGATGAGTCGGGGGTGCGGGGCGGTGGAGAATCCAAGGAGCATTTGCTTGGACAAGGCGGCGAGAAAGAGAGCGGCCCCTGGAGGGAATCTGCTGCCAGCCGCTCTGCCAGGGCCCAGAAGCGCCGTTTGAATGGAGGTGAGATCTGGGGGCGGGGCGGGGCGGGTGGGAGGTGAGAGGACCTCAGTGTGGGACATTGAACTACGGGGAGCACCCCGGCGGTGGAGACGCGGGCTCTGGAAAGCCAGTGCCTTCCTGGAACCCTGGGGCGTCTTCAGCCCCCCAGGGGCTTCTGGGAATCTTTTGATATACATCAAAACTCCTGAAATGATCCAAAAGCGGCCCAAGTGGGAGGTGGGAGCATTACCAGGCTGCACAGTAGCCTGCTCGCAGCCGAGAACCCCCACTGTCAGCCGGGGGGGGGCCCCCCGGGGCCCCTCTTGGAAAGAAAAAGAATTCTTCCTTGCCTGGAAATGGGGTGCGGAGGGGCTGAAGGACTTCACGGGGGCGGTGGGGGAGGAAGACTTGAGGGGCCCTGGCCAGAGTGGGCTGTGAGAGAGTAAGGAGGGAGAGGAAAAAGGGACGCATTCAGAAGCTTGGGGACTAAACTTTGGGGCGACCTCGAATGTACCTTGAGAGACTCCAGTAAGCAATATACTTACTTTTAATTACCTCTGGCGGCTAACGCGAGTTTTGGCAATTCAACGTGGCTCTGGGATTGAGCCGCAGAGGTAACAGGGGCAGCACTGGAGCCCTAGTCATTAGAACCACCCCCATTTATTGAGGGTTTTTGAGCCCAGAGACCCTGGGACCAGACTGCCTTGGGCTCAGCCCCCGGGATGCCTCGGTTCCGCAACCAGGAATGACAATACCACCGTTCTGGTTATCGGCAAAGCAAAGCACCCCACAATTCTGTGGCACACAATTCCCACCATTTTATTGTGCTTATGGGTCAGGGCTTTGGAGAGGGCAGGGAGGGGATGGCTTGCCTCTGAGATCTTGGTTGGGGAGGCGTGAATGGCTGGAGGCTGACCCCAGCGGGGGTGCTCCGGTTGGGGGGGGGCACCCCAATTTGGCCTCTCCGTGTCGCTTGAGCTTCCTCGCAGCATGGCGGCCTCGGGAGAGCCCGCGCTTCATACGCCGAGACCCGGCGCCCCAGGAGCCACCGTTCCCACCGCCGAGGCAGAAGCTGCTTTTCTTGGGCTGACGGAGCCTTGAAAGTCACTCAGCGTCCTTTTCTATTGGTTGGAGTGGTTATAAGCCCGGCCGACTCAAGGAGGGCAGGGGACACAGACCAGGGCTCTTGATGTTACAAAATCTGCAGTCAAGCTTTACAACGGCTGCAAGTAATTTCCGCACAGGGTTGTTGTGGGGATTCGATTAATTAGTTAATACGTGGGAGGCGCTCAGAGCAGTGGTGTCATTGTCAGACGCCCCAAGTTCGCGCGAGGGAGGCAAAGGGGCTCAAGGTCAAGGGCTGGGTTGCGGCTTCCTTTAGCCTGAAGGTCCTGGGGCCCAGTGACTGCCTTCAGATCGCTCCCCGCTGGGTGCCTTTCCCCTTCCGCCCTGAGGCAAAGACGCTCCACTTCTGGCTAATGCGCTCCATTCCAGAAGCACCCTCAGGTCTGTAGCACCATTGCTATTCATTTCGCATCATTAAAACCGAACCGTTATTAGCAACCCCTCAAGCAGGTGGATGGGGCCCGGCTCCAATTCCAGCGAATGAACCTGCCCCTCGGCGGACCACTCTCGGATATGGACTTTACTTGTTTGTCTTGGGCCTCCCTGGCCCAGGGATGGGGCGCTGGGACCCTGGCCTCAGCCTGCTGCTGGGGCGTGGACGGCCCCGATTCCCAGCTGGAGAACCCGGGTTCCTGACAGTGGCCGGGGAGGTACTACGTGTCCGTGTTACTCAGTCCCGCGGGAGCCTAGACTTTGTATCTGAGTCTCGCCTCTGTGGCTCCTGAGCTGGGTGACCCTGGACAGGTCCTTATCCCCTCTAAACCTCAGTGTCCCCGCCCTTCGCACAGAGCCGAGCGATGAAGAGCCCAGAGCAGGGAGTCCATGAGGCTCAGTCGGTGAAGCGTCCGGCTCTTGATTTCAGCTCGGGTCACGGCCTCACGGTGGGAGAGTTCGAGCCCCACGTCTGGCTCTGCCCTGACAGCACGGAGCCTGCTTGGGATGCTCTCTCTCTCTCTCTCTCTCTTTCCCTCTCTCTCTCCCTCTCTCTGTCCCTCCCCTGCTCATGTTCTCTTTCTCTCTCAAAATAAATCAATAAACATTAAAAAAAAAAAAAAAAGTCGCAGAGTGTGATGGCTTCAGAGTGAACCTCTGCCCTGACACACCTTTCAGCCGTGTGCCTCTCTGAGCCCTGGTGGTGGGGGGTGGGGGGTGGGGATCATTTTCCCTGGCCCCCATCACACAACGGATCCAGACTTGCCTAGCAAACCGGCAAGACCCTCGGGATGAGGGTAAGGAGCAGGGACCCACCGAGCACGTGAACAAGGGGACGTGTCTCATGGCAGAGGCCACTCAGCAGGCTGACAATGAGCAGAAGAGTCACCGCCTCTGTCCCCAAGCTGCTCCCCCCCCCCCCCCCGCCTCCATAGTCCCGGTGAGTCCCGTGGAAGCCCTGACTGCGGGGTTAGCCCCGGCTACCCGGCTCTCCTCGGCCCTTTCCCAGCATCTCCACTCACAACATCCCCGGAGGTCCAGGGGAGGCGCGAGTGACGCCCCAAGAGCCTGATGCAGACACAGGGAGAAAACGGGGCCCCGGACAGCGGCCGCAGAGGTCAGGGAGCGGGGCGGGGGGTGGGGACGCAGCCACCTAAAGAGCCCCTTACAGCCCCAGAGCAGCCCTCGCCACGCCCGGCTCAAAGTCTCCCGTATAAACGTGACCGTGATATGGGTGTGACCGGCTTGCCCCGGTTTGCCTGGGACTTCCCTGCTTTTATTGAAGGTCCTGTGGCCCAGGCCAGCCAGACAGTCGGTCACCCAACCTCGGAGCGTGTTGGGTAAAAGCACAGCTCAGAAGCCCGACTCCCTGGGTTTGAGTCCCACCTCTGCTGCTTGCTGCCCACGTGACTTGGACGAGTCAGTCGCTTTTTCTGTGTTTCAGCGTCCTCATCTGCAAGATGAGGTAAGGCCCCGCTCCCAGGGGAGGTCCTGGTGTGTTGGCTAAGCCACGCACGGAGGACCCTTGGAACGGGGTCTGGCGTCCAGCAGCTGCCATGAAACACCAGCCCCCTTTATCTCTCAAGCCCTCCTTCCCGCAGGGGAGATGATGTGTCATAGGGACTCACTCACCTGTCCAGCACCCGAAGGTGTAAGTCCTGCTGGGTCCCGCCCACGGCGGGGAGGCGAGGGTTGTAATATCTACAGCCGGAAGTGGATACCTGTCGGGGCGGGGTACGAAAACAAAGGCTTGATCTTTGAGTCGTTCACTTGGAACGGGTGAATCTTAACGGCGCGTACATCATGCCTCAGTAAGGCTCCGAAAAGAAAACCAAAACCAGACCCATAAACAAAGGCTCTGGTGGCCTTTCAGAACGGGAGGCACTTGTTCCGACCAGGGAGATGGTGATCATGGAAGGCTCCCCGGAGGAGGCGACGTTTAAACTGGATGTCTGGGAATGGGGAGAACCTGGACACTGGGGATGATGAGAAGCGGGGACCCTGGGCAGTAGTCTCCGTGCGGGAGCCTGGGTTGATATCCACAGGCTGCTGCTTTCAAGCTGTGTGACCTTGGGGTAGATGGCTTCACATCTCTGAGCCCCTACTTCCCTCATCTGGAAAATAGAAGAAAGGGTCTCAAGGAGCACCCAAAACAGCTCCCCAGAGCGTCTGGCCCAAAGGTGACAATTTTTCAGCAACAGGATCGTCAGAGGGGCCAGTGGGGGACGTCTCTTGTTCCCTCAACAAGCTTATATGCGGTGTAGCCGAGCCATGCTGGCTCCCAGACCCTACATTCTAATGGGCGTCCAGCAACGAGGACCCAATGGAGAAGGGCCAACATTTTGGACTGGCTGGAGCCCAGGGGTGCATGGGGGGGGGGTGCGTAGAGGGAATAATGTGGGGGAGAAGCTGAGGTTCAGTGCAGGGCCTTAAAAGCCGTAGCCTTGATTTCACTCTGTCTGCGTTGGGAAAGCAGAGAAGCGTTTGGAGTAGATGTGTAATCAGCCCTCCCTCCCTGCCTTCCTTCCCTCCTTCCTTCCCGAAATTTCGCGTGCCAGCCCCGGGGTTACCAGCCACAGTCTGTCTTCGTGAGGCTCACGCCTAATCGGGGAGGCAGACGCTAATCAAATAATCCCTCAAAGAAATGTGAACTTTGTGAAATTGCAACTCTGATGAGCAATAAGAGAAGGGGGTCAGGGAACACCTCTGGCAGACTCAGCCACGGGGCCAGATCCCGAGGAGGAACATGAGACCCAGAGCAAGGGAGGCTGGGAAAAGGACACCGGGTAGCAGGCACAGCATGGGCAAAGGCCCTGTGGCGGGGCGGTCATGGGAACACCCGGGGCTGGGGGGGCGGGGCGCGTCACAGGGGATGGGGCCCGCAGGAGGCAGAGGCTTCGGGCTCTTGGAGGCCGCTTTTGGGTTTTGCTTTTATCTGGAGAGTACGGGAAATCTCAGGGGGTTTAAGCGGGACAAAGACGTGACCAGATGCGTGTCTGTGAAGATCATTCATCCAGTGAGGGGAACAGAGCGGAGGAAGCCGGACTGGAAGCTTGGAACCACTCAAAAGCAGAGCTGAGACCGGGACTGGGGGGCCAGGGAGTTTATCTGGGAGCGCCCCCTCCCCCCTCCCGCCCCCTCGGAACAGGAGTGACCAACCAGGGGGACAGGACAGCCATTGCTGGGGTGCTGCTCTAGGCCACAGGGGCTCCATCTTCCTGAGAAGGGAACCCAAGGCATTCCAGAACTGCCCATCCGCCCCTCAGGGGTGCTGGGCACGAACCCAGACACCCCAGGGTGAGAGGTGCCCGGGACCGACGGGAAAGACACTTCTGGAGCACACATCAGGGTGCAGTGATTCGAACCCCGCAGGCGCCCGCCCTCCACTCCAAAAGGTGAAATCAGAGGAGAGGAAAGGTGGGGGTTGGGGGGGTGGGTGGTGGCTGCAGGGGTCGTGGAGGAAAGTGACGGATCTCAAAATGCCCAGGAGGGGAGTCATCGGGTCACGGTGATGGAGCTGGGTAAGGGGTGCTGCCCGGATCGCGGGGTGGGGAGGACCGGGTAGGGACGCAGGGAGGGCGGGGGGGCGGCCGGGAGGTCACGCTGGAGGTGCCTTTGCGACATCCCGGAGAAGGTGTTGAGAAGGAGGCTGACTAGAGAGATGGGGGCCTCCGGGGAGAGGTCCCGGCCGGAGCCATACATGCGTGAGTCATCGGAGGCCCGGCGAAGCCACCGGGAAGCGTGAGATCACCTGGAGAGAGAACGAGGCGGGAGGAGCCTCCGGGCCGCGTCCACCTCCTTCCCCTCCCCCCCAGCCTCTCGCCCCCGCCCGCGGCCTTTCCCTCCCCCCCCCCCCCGCCCCCCGGTAGCCCCTTCCTCCCCCGCCCGCCTCCCAGGAGGGAGGGACATTCCAGCACTTGTGATTCTAATTGAATTTAATTGTCTCCTCCAAGTTGCGCTAAAACCCTTTCAAAGTCCCCTGAAATTAGGGAACATCGATAACGCCGCTCCTTGGGGTTTTAATCTGTGTCCTCCCCGAGAACGGTGATTAATTTTTTACAAGCTAATCATATCTCTTAGGCAGGCTGTCAGCAGAGGACCCGTCATCTCTCATCAATAATGAAGCGATCTGAGCTCCCGCGCTTCCCGCAGCCTCCTGCATAATTCACCAGGAGGGCTTCCAACAAAGAAGCGAAGGGCTGGGTCCCCTTAATCGGTGGCCTTCATAATTAGGCCCGGGTGCGGGGAGGGCTGGGTGGGGCGGAGGGGGGCGGGCAGGGGGTATAAAAACTGATCCAGGGGCCCACAGCTGGCTCCCCCTTTCACCGAGCTCTCTCTGCCTCCGTATCCCCCTTTCTGCCCAGCTGGCCCCCGCCTGGGGCCACCTCATCCATACTCTCGTGGCCCCTGCCCTCCCCACCCCTCCTTTCTTCCTGGCCGGGTCACCACTGCACGCCCAGGCTTCCTCCTTTGGCCTCGCAGCCAAGGTCCCGTTTGACAGATGAGTACGCTGAGGCCCAAAGGGAAGCAACTTGCCTAATGAAGGTCACAGAGCAAATCAGGGTCAGTGAGAGCCAGACCTACAGTTCAGGGTCTCCCAGATCGGTGCTCTCTCTGTCCCCCTAAACTTTGGGCCAAAGGAGTGGACGGGCCACCCCCATCCCTTCCCCAATACTGTGTCTATCCTCGGATGCTTAAGAGGAATCTGCCTTTTTCTTCCCCACCCACCCCGGCTCAGGCCTCTCCCCGGGAGACGGGCCGCTCAGCGTGCCCTGTCCTCTGTCACTTGTGTGGTCCATCTCCGAGGACAAAGGTCAGAAGCAAACAGCGGCTGGAGACTGAGGTGGCAGGAAGCGAAGAGATCGCGGAGTTAGAAACAGAAATCACTTGCCCTTTCTCCTCTTTGGCGCCATTGAACAGGACTGCACACGCTGGCCTGTTGGAGAGATTCCAGAAACCAGGGGGAGCCTGAAACTCCCCCATGGGAACCGGATTTCTTGCCTCTAAGCCCTGAGCAAATGCCCTGCGAGGACCAGTAGCTAACGTGTTTTCCAGAGAAGAGAAGCGTCGTCCCGGACCCCCACTCAGGAGGCAGGCTCTCTTGTGTCATGTCTGTCCTGGGAAAGACCCCTTCCTGTGGCTCAGGCGACTGAGCAGATCCCAAGGGCCCCTCCGTCCCCTACGAGCGCACCCCGAATCTGGGCCTCGGGCCTGACCTCGTGCCAAAGCGGTGGCCAGGCCTGCTCCTTGGGGACCCAAGTCGACGTGTCCAAGAGTTTGTCCATCACTCCCCCAGCTCCCCACCCCCCTGTCCCCTTGTCGCCTTTCCGGGTCACCACCAGGGTGACCAGTTGTCCGGGGTTGCTCAAGAGAGCGTCTAGGGACGCCGGACTTGGTTTTCGAATCGGGAAAGTCCAGAGCAAACCAGGGTGACTTGGCCACCCGAGTGTCCCCTTTCTTCCAGGCACCGACTGGAAACGTCAGCGTCAGAGAGAAGCAGACAGGGCTGGACAGCGTGTTCCCTGTGCAGGCCACTCGCTCTGCCTGGCTTCTGAGCCACAGTCGACTCATCTGAAACACGAGTAAGAGTAATAAAAACCAAACCAGATTGCTCGGAGGAAGGAGCGAGAGGGTGAATGACTCAGCGCAGCACCTGGCACGCAGCAAGTGCTCTGTAAACGGTCACTCCCGTGACAGTGGTCCCTGACACCCCCCTCATCACGTCCTCTGTTGCCAGATCCTGCTACACTCACCGGAGTTTCCACTGCCTGCAAAATACAACCCCCGTTGTCCTAGTTTGGCATTCAAGGCCTTTACAGCCTGGACAGCGAACCTTTGTTCCCCGCCCCCTCCGCCTCCTCCCCCTCCAACCCTTCTGTAACTGCCACCAGCAGGGACCTCAAAGGGCAACTGCCTGTTCCCTGACTGTGTCTCACACTCTCCAGCTGTTTCCTCTCCTGACTCCCTCCCTATCCACCCCTCAAGGCCCAGGACTAGGGCTGCCTCTTCCAAGAAGCCATCCTAGATTTAATCACCAGGGGATGACATCTACATCTGAGTCCCCTTGAATCCACTCCTACCCACCCCCCCAACCCCGCAACCCCCCAGCCACTGTGTAGTCTCTACCTCTCGGGGCACTGGCACTTTCTTTTTTAATGTTTATTTATTTTTGATAAAGAGAGAGAGACACGGAGGGTGAGCAGGGGAGGGGCAGAGGGAGAGGGAGACACAGAATCTGAAGCAGGTTCCAGGCTCTGAGCTGTCGGCACAGAGCCCGAGGCTGAGTTCCGAGGCTGAGTTCCGAGGCTGAGGCTGGAACCGTGAGATCATGACCTGAGCTGAAGTTGGATGCTTGACCGCTTAACCGGCTGAGTCACCAGGCGCCTCCCCCCGCCCCGGGGCAGTTTCTGAATGTAACTAAGAGTAACTACTACTAACTATCGCTGATGTCTGTGAAGTTCTTTCTGTGCATCACTCCCAGTTCTTTGACTTACGTTAACTCCATTAGTCCCCGGATCCGAGACCCTATGAGGTGGGTGACATCATTATACCCAGTTTAGATGCAGAGGCAGAAGCCCAGAGAGGTCAAGTCAGGGGCCGAAGGTCACACAGGAGCTGAGTGGGATAGCCAGGAGAAGTCCTTCCGGGTGTGGATCTGGAGTCCGGCAAACTGGAGTTCCGTTCCCACCTCTACGACCTTCCCCAGGAATGACCTTTGAGGGCTGTTCGCGCCCCCGCCCCCCAAGGCTCAGTTTCCCCTTTAGAAATAAGGATCCTCAGGGGCACCTGGGTGACTCAGTCGGTCGAGTGTCCGGCTCAGGTCATGGTCTCGTGGTCCCTGAGTTCGAGCCCCGCGTCGGGCTCTGTGCCGACAGCTCGGAGCCTGGAGCCATCTTCGGATTCTGTGTCTCCCTCTCCCTCTGCCCCTCCCCTGCTCATGCTCTGTCTCTGTCTCAAAAGTAAACATTAAAAAAAAAATTAAAAAAAAAAAGAGAGAAGGATCCTCAGACCTACTTCACAGCGCGTTGGGAGGATGGACCGGTTTATCCTCTGCCGGGCACAAAGTAGGTGCTCACGAAAACGGTCCCTCCGGCTGTTAGCTTGGCTTGAGTGGTGGCTTCTCACTGGCTGTCCATTCAATGATTGTTTCCTGGGGCCCAACCCAACTCAATGGCTGTTTCTAGGCCCTGGGTTGGGGAGACCAACAGGAGTCTGGCCTTCCTAAGGCTGGGGATCGTGTCCTGGCTCCAGGTTTTCCAGAGGGGCGCGCGCGCGCACATGACCTTGACAAGGTCGCGCTGCCTCCTCGGGCTGGAGGCTAACGTCTGCACGCCCACTGTGGCCAGAAGGGGCAGTGAGGACGGAGGAGTGTGGCCTTGGGTGGGCCCTGTTCCCTTCGGATTAAATGCCCCCCCCCCACCCCGGGGGGCCCAGCCTAGCAGAGCTACCGGACGTGGTGGCTTTAATGCCGTTCAGATCTTTGGTTCCGGGCGAGGACCCTGCATTTGCATTTAAATGGAGGTTTGCAAGTCTGTAAATCTCCATTTCCCTACCGCCGAGGCCTAATGGTTGTTTAATCATGTTTAGATGAACCCCCCCGGAGCACTGGGGATTGGTGCCTCTTAAATCCTTAAGCGCAGAGACAGATCAAATGAGGGGCATTCGGGGCCGCCGGTTCTTCTTCACCGCCAGTGGGGGGCGGAGTGGGGGGCGGGGGGATGGTGGTGGTTCTCTCCTCTGGCCTGGGTAGACCCTGACCACCCCGCCCCTTCCAGGAAGGCCTCCGGGATTGCGCAGATGGAGCCGTCGCCCCCAATTCCCCCAGCCTTCCCTCTACGTTGCAAAGAGGAGAACCCGTGGCTGAGATGCGGCTACAGAGGGACCTGGAATGGAAGCCAGACCGGCCCCCGGGGGGGACCCGTGGCTGTGGGCAGGGCGCTCACCCGTTCTGGGCACCCCTGTTCCTATCTGGAACCTGAGGGGGGGGCATACCTCCAAATCGTGTATGTGAAGCACCTGGCACACAGTAGGGGCTTTTCACACAGTGGTCAGTGTAACTCCAAATTGCCCTTCACCTTGAGAAGGGTTGGCCTTTGGGGGACTGCTCGGCGTCTTGGCCACGGGCACCAGCCGCAATGACTTGTCCTGCTTGTCCCGGATTTCGAGTGGCACCTTGTGTCCCTGCTGAGGGCCTGCGTTCTCTGTGATCAGAACAGCGCCTGACGTTTCTGAGGCCCCGGACGACGTATAAAGCCCCGTACCTTTAACACGACACAGCCACACGCACTGTCTAGCGACAGCCTGCAAGAACCCCCGCTCTCCATGGGCCGCTATCCCTTCTTCGGGGATGAAGACGGGGGCTCAGAGAGGGAGAGCCACTTTCCCGAGGTCACACAGCTGGGGAGGCAGACTGAAGCCGGATGGGTTTACCCCGCCTCCAGGGCTGCGTCCTGGGTCCTGCGCCTCCTTGCCCAGAGCTCCTCTTTGAAGGAGCTTTCGCCTCCAAAATTCATTTCTTTCTCCTGTGACTTGTGACTTCCTAGTGCTCTTTTTGTACCTGTTTCTGCAGCTCCTGCCTGGAACATTCGGGGAGGGGGGGTGCGGTGAGGGAAGGCTCAGCAGGTGGGCTCCAGGGCTCCCACCCCCTGTCCAAGCAGACAGTTCTGCTTCCGTCTGCTCTACCTTTGGGGACTTGGCATCAGTGTCTTTTTCCCTCCCTTCCCTTCCCTTCCTTCCTCTCTCCATACCTTCTTTCCCTTCCTTCCTTCCTTCCTTCCTCCCTCCTCTCTCCCTCACTCTCTCCTTCCTTCCTTCCTTCCTTCCTTCCTTCCTTCCTTCCTCCCTCCTCTCTCCCTCCCTCCCTCCTTCCCTCCTTCCTCTCTCCCTCCCTTTCTCCCCCCCCCCTTTTTTTTTTGACAATAGTTCTAGATTCACAGCAAAGTTGAGGAGACGGTACCCGGGTTGCCTCAATGCTCCCTGTCCCGACACAGGCACAGGCTTGTCCACCGGAGAGGCACGTTTGTCATGATTACTGAACGTGCACGGACACATCATTGCAAAGTCCACCGTTTAGTTCACTCGTGTTGTCCACTCTGTGGGTTTTTTTTTTTTAAATGTTTATTCATTTTTGAGAGACAGAGAGAGACAGAGCATGAGCGGGGAAGGGGCAGAGAGAGAGGGAGACACAGAATCGGAAGCAGGCTCCAGGCTCTGAGCTGTCAGCAAAGAGCCCCACACGGGGCTCGAACCCTCAAACCGCGAGATCATGACCTGAGCCCGAGTTGGATGCTTAACCGACTGAGCCCCCCAGGCGCCCCTCCACTCTGTGAGTTTTGACAAATGTAAAACGACACCCACCCACACCCGCTGCTACAGTCTCATCCAGAAGTTTCCCTGCCCTAAACATCTGTACCTGCCTCTTCATCCTGACCCCCCAACCCCTGCCAACCACTGATCTCTCTACTGTCTCCACAGTTTGCCTTCTCTGGAAAGTCATACGATTAGAATCGTACAACTTCTCCGACTGGCTTCTTCCACACAGTAATATGCATTTAAGTTTCCTTCCTGACCTTTCAGGGCTTGAGAGCTCATTTCTCTTTTGCGCTGAATAATATTCTGGGGTCTGGATGAACCACAGTTTGTTTATCCATTTATCCACTGACAGGCTTCTTGGCTGCTTCAGATTTTGGCAATTACGAGTATAGCTGCCATAAACATCCATGGGCAGATGTGTGTGTGGATCTGTGTGTGGGAGAGAGAGAGAGAGAGAGAGAGAGAGAGAGAGAGAATCTCAAGCAGGTTCCATGCTCAGAGTGGAGCCCAACGTGGGGCTCGATCCCACGACCCTGGGATCATGACTGAGCCAAAACTAAGATTTGGATGCCCACCGATTGAACCACCCAAGGGCCCCTTGCTTGGCTTTTCTCTAAATCCCAGTTTGGGGGACTGTGTGGTTCCCCATGTCCCCTCTGTGCAGGAATTGTGTGGTCAGGACCTCCAGGTGGGGTGGGTTCCCGGCAGCGGGGGCCTGACTCCCCTCTCTCCCACCCTCGGCAGCCCCCTGTGCTCGGCCACTGATTGGAAGTGTTTGCCGAGCTAGATCGACTTGGTTCCACTATTTCAGAGAGGACACAGCCCCCCGGGAAGGGCGGAACCCACTCAGAGGAGCTGGCGCCTGGAGTTTTCCTGAATGAGAAGGAAATACCCCTGTGTCCCCTCTTCCCCAAGTAAGGCCGCACCCTCACCATAGACCAGAGCTAAGGGGCGGCAGGACCCCGGGGTCCTGCCGACTGAGGTTGGAATCCTGGCTCCTCCCCCTGCCCCCCCAAACGAGAGATCGAGCAAGTTTCCGCTTCTTCACGCCTTGGTTTCCGCATCTGCAAAATGGGAAGAATGATAGTATGAAGATTCGGTGAGACGCCACCCGCAGGGAGCTTAGCACAGAGCCCAGCCAGCCCTTGTCCCCCCAAGCACTCAGTGGCAGTTGTCAGCAGTACGATTTAAAACAATTTTTTTAATGTTTGTTTTTGAGAGAGAGAGAGAGACAGAGCACAAGTGGGGGAGGGCAGAGAGAGAGAGGGAGACACAGGATCCGAAGCAGGCTCCAGGCTCCGAGCCGTCCGCACAGAGCCCGACGCGGGGCTCGAACCCATGAACCGTGAGATCATGACCTGAGCCGAAGTCAGACGCTCAACTGACTGAGCCACCCAGGCGCCCCCCCCCCCCAAATTTTTTTAATGTTATTTTTTGAGAGAGAGAGACAGAGCATGAGTGGGGGAGGGGCAGAGAGAGAGGGACGCCTCAACTCGAATGTGGCCCCTTCTGTTTGGCCTTCCTTAACCTCCACAGGCAGAATTAGGTGCCGCCTGCGTTCCCGCCCTTCTCTGTTCGCCTTTTCTAGCCCTTATACCACAGTGTCTTACGTACAGGTCACGGGCTTCTCAAGGGCAGGGACCCTCTCTCATTCCTAGCCTGGCATGGAGGCCTGGGGGCCTGGCACAGACTAAGCGCCCAACAAACTAGAGTCGTTGCTTGGCCGTGTGCAGCAGTATTCAGGGACGTTGTCTAGCTTAGCGGTTAAAGGCACAGTCGTCAGACCTGGGTTTGAATCCCAGTCTTACCCTTTATTACTTATACGAGCATCATTAGTCCTTTAACTCTCCGCCCGGTTCCCTCATCCGGGAGGTAAGGGGCAGGACTCTGCCCGCTACATAGGGTTGCCATGACCCATCGTGCTTGAAGCAGGTGACAGGGCAAGAGCTCAGTAAAAATGGGGGTTCGTTGAATCAACAGGCCCTTGGTCTCGGAGTGGAAGGGCGAACACTCCCCCCCGCCCCGTGTCTTCAGCGAATTTAATAAACCTTCCATTTTCTCATCTGAAACACGATGATGGTGGCGTTACCGTGGGGTCCTTGTGCCGATTAGATAGTGAATTCACGCAGAGCACTCGGGCCGCTGCCCGGCCCACAGCAAGCCTCCGCTAGGACTCTGCCCTCCAAGAGGCTCTGCCCTTGCCTCTGCCTTCCCCTGCGGAGGGGGGTGCCCCGTGGCTCCCCTCCGTCACCTGCCTCCTCCCCCTCCCCGGGTCAGAGCCCACTGCCCCCCGGCTCCGTGCTCCCAGCCTTGGGTTGTGCTCTGCGTGGCGGCCCTGACAGCTGGCTGGGGGTCTGTTTTATTTCTGTGCCTGCCCCTCCCCCTCGCCCCTCTGAAAAAGCAGTTAAACTTGTGTTTCCCAGAGAAGGCGGCTGTAATCTGTTGTTTGCCCATCTTACCCCGTGGAGCTGCCCTGCTTTGCTTAGGCTGGGCCTGGAGATTTGCATAATCAGTAGAAATGCATCTGGGAAAAGGGGGGGAGGGGGTGTGGGTGTCAGGCCGGCAAATTGGGAGCACAGCTCTGGGGGGGCCCCTGATGGACCTGGGAGGGTCGCTGGGTGGGCGGGAGATCCCTTTGCAGGGTCTTGTCTTCCTGTCCCTACTGGGCAGGACGGGTCTCCTCCATCTCTGACCCAGCTTAGTCCGTCCCCAAGGGCCAGGCCAAGGCTCAGAGGGGCTGCAGCTGTCTGCCAATCACCCCCCTCTCTGCATATGGCTTTCAGTGGCTCCCCAGTACCGCAGTACCATGTTCCCACCTTATCCTATCCTTCCCCCCACCCCCCACCCCCGAGTCCTTCCAAGAGGCCAGCACAGCAGAATGGAACGCACGCTTGGGATCCCAACTCCTGGGTGCGCCACGGTCCCCTTTACGTTTCCCCAAAGCTGACCTGGAGACAGGGACTTGGGTGCGGGCAGTTTGTCTGGGAGGGGGTTTCAGGAGGCTCAGCGAGGCAGTGCGGAGGGGAGCCCGGGAAGAGAGAAAAGTCTACCAAAGACGCGTCAAGTGGTGGGTCATAGCTGAGGCAGCTGGGCTCAAACTCTCTGGAGACCCTCTGAGAGCCGCACAGAACGTGCCTTAGAATTGTCCCACTCCAGGTTGAGGAAGCTGGCCTGCTTGTCCGCTGGGGTAGGCAGCTCATCGATGCCACCCCGCACGACTCTTGCCTGCCTGTGTTCAGCCTGGCAGAGGCCTCATCCACGCCCACGCTTCGGCCGGTTCCCATCCGGCAAGGGCGCTGTGTTCCCGTCACCTCGAACAGCTCCAAGGAGTCCCATAAACACCTGCTGGAGGAAGGAAGGAAGGAAGGGTCGGCGGAGTGGAAATCGAGTAGAGATCAGCCAAGTGAAGAGGGGGAGATCTCCAGGCAGGAAGAAGGACACCTGCCGGGGCCGGTGCGGCCGGAGTCGAGCCGGAGAGCGGGGTAGGAGGTGAGACAGTGGAGACCAGGCGGGACCTCGGAGACCCCAGGTGGCTCCCTGGAGGGGGGCTTTGTCACATTCGCTATTTTTCGGGCCTTGACCAAAGCAGGAGGAGCTTGACGAAGGTTTGCTCGGGAGCTGCCGCCCCTCCTGGTCCCTGCCTGCCCTTCGTCCCGATTCGATTTCAATAGCTTCTCGCCGGGAAGCCTTTACCAACGCCCACCCCAGGCGCCGGCCACTCTGGGTCCCCCGGGGACGTTATTCCAACTCCGACTATGACGCATCACACAATATGGTCCGCTTGTGACAGTGCTGGGCTCACGTCAGCTACACAGCTGGTGTTTCCTTCCTTTGTTCGCTCTGTTCCTCTCCTCTCCTGCCCTCCTTCCCCCCTTCCTTCCTGTCCCCTTCCCTCCTTCCTTCCTTCCTTCCCTCCTTCTTTACTTTCCTTCTTTTCTCTACATTCACTGAACCTGGCACCCAGCTCCCCATCAATATCACCCTCCCACCCCCAGCAAAGAGGTGGCGTGGGAAAGGGGAGAGAAAACAGTATTTGGGGCCAGAGGATTATGAGTTTGGACCCAGCTCAGCTGCTTTACCGGCTGTGCCTTCCTGTCAGCCTGAGCCTCAGTTTCCCCCCTGTAGGACGGTACGTGCACCTTACAGGACCAGCATAAAGAGAGGGCACAGCGTCTGTAGCACCCGGTAGATGTCCGGCGGGATAAGCCTGCTTTAGTCCTAGCGAGAGGATGGGGAGGAAGCAGCCTTTCGCCTCTTTCCTCTTGGAGCTCACGCAGCCTGGTGTCCCGGGGTGACGGAGGTGCCCCTTCTCACATGAGGACCTGGGCTGAACCGGCTGTCCTCCTGGCCTGGCTTGCGTCCCACTTTCCCTCTTGCGTTTGTGAAGCCAGTGAGGAGAAGACAGTCCTTTGTTTTGCTTTTTTTTTTTTTTTAAATTAAATTGAAAAAGTTCTATGGGGGGCGCCTGGGTGGCGCAGTCGGTTAAGCGTCCGACTTCAGCCAGGTCACGATCTCGCGGTCCGTGAGTTTGAGCCCCGCGTCAGGCTCTGGGCTGATGGCTCGGAGCCTGGAGCCTGTTTCCGATTCTGTGTCTCCCTCTCTCTCTGCCCCTCCCCCGTTCACGCTCTGTCTCTCTCTGTCCCAAAAATAAATAAACGTTGAAAAAAAAAAAAAATTAAAAAAAAAAAAAAAAAAAAAGAAAAAGTTCTACGGGAATCTTTGAAATGTTCAGATCGGTGGCTTTTTAAAATAAAAGGGAAGATAAAGGACGCCGTCCCAGTCCCTGGGTCACACAGGAATTGCATGGCCACACAAACACTGCCGTCGCCGCCATCCAGGGACCCGCTTTGTTGTAGAGAGAATCCTAGGGTTTGTTATAAGGGGTTTGCCCCCCGAGTCCTCTCTGGAGAGCACTTCCAAGGAGCTGTGCATTTCATGTCCGTTAGAGTTTCACTTGTCAGATCAGGGACGTAATAAAAGCGGTCTCCGGTGCTTCGCGGAGAGTGTTGGGTGAGGACGACTGGATAAAGTTAAAAGTGTTCTACAAAGGTTAAGGTATTAGTAGCGGTGGCTGGCATGCCCCGAGAAGGGAGGTGATTTTCCCAAGGTCACGGAGCAAGGGGGCGGAAGAGCCAGAGACGGCAGGGGAGCCTCCTCTCCATCCTGAAATTCCGAACCCTGCGTCATTTTACTCACATTGTGTTCGTAGTGCCCCCACCCGTGAAGCCTGTTCATTCATTGACCAACGAACGGACGAATGCATGAATGGTGCTCTAACAGTCCCAAGAGCACGAGGGATCACTGGGACCCATCCCTCCAGGACCCTCCAGTGCCATAGTGAGCATCCTGGACTGGACTTCATCGTCTCCTGCTTCCTCTGGCCTCCCGCCCCAAGGAGCAGCCCCTGCCCCCTTCCCGGGGCCCATCTGTGGAAGACTGGGATTTAATCCCGCTTCTTCGGCCCTCCCCGCATCTGTGCCCTTCGCCGTGGGACCTTGCAGCTTGTCCCGTTAAGAGGCAGGGGATACCGCCTCCCCTCTGGCCTTGAATGGGGCGATACGACTTGCTTTGGTGGCTAAAACGAGGCAGAATGGACAGGGAGCCTTACTCTGAGTCTAGGTCTCGGGTTCTGATCGCCCCTTGGTCGTCTGGCAAAGTCTCAAGAAACACATGGCTGAGCGAGCCCGCCGACCCCAGAAGGAGGATGACAGACAGGTGGGGGCAGAGCTGCTCTGCTCCGGCCACCACCACGCCCTGGAACCCAGCTCGTTGCACAGCTCCCAGCCGGCCTGCAGACGAGGGGGCTTGGTGGGTGCTTTTTGGTGTATATCACCGAGACCGGGTGCTTCTTTGTTACACAGCGTAAGCGAGGCCAGAGTTCACCGACACACCGCCCACATTCTCCAAGTCCTCCCCAGCCTGGGTCAGTATTTACCTCCTCTGGGAAGCCTTCCCTGACCTCCCCAACCGCTTACATTCATTAAAGCATTCGTTCGTTCCCTCACTAAACGCCCGCCCTCTGTCAAGCCCAATGCTGGAAGCTGGGAGTAATGAGAAGATATGAGACAGTGCCCTGAGGATCTCCAGTCTGGAGGGGGAGACGCACGCCAGCAGATGTCATGGTCACGACCCCGATTATTAATGCTCTTAATATATTAGCTACCATTTGCTGAACATTTCCTGCACGGGGCGCTTTGTATCCATTACTTCCTGTAATCTTCAGAATAATTCCAGGAGACCGTTTTATACTCACCAGTCGGGGCGGAGACCCGGAAGCCGTAGTTCTGGTGGGTTCCCCGGGTGCACCTGCTGCTCCTTCGAATCAAAAAGCCTTCCTGCTCTCCCCATGTCGGCCCTGCAGGTACATCCTGTCCCCTTCCTCTGACCTCTCTCATGACTCCTTGTCATCGTCCCCCAGCTTGGCATGGACTTGCTCTCTGAATGTGCCCCACGAGCGTCTTCTCTACCGGTGCTCGTCCCAAACCGAAGGACGTGCACCTGGCTGGACCGGGCAGTTGCTCGCGGTAGTTATGCAGTTTGAAAAGGTCTGGGTGGCCCTCATGAGGTCTAGGTCTGTTGAGGCATCATTATTGTCCTTAAAAAAAAAAATACTGTAATTATAGAGCACATCCCAGTCTGTTGCTTTCTCCATGACTTCATGTCTTTCTTGCAGCAGAGTAGTTTCCCCATCTGTGAAACTTGCCACGGTCTCAGATGGAGCTGGTAAGGCAAAGACCAGGGGTCCTTATCCTCTCTAACCTCCCTCCTTGGCAGGGGCTTGGAGGTAGGGGCTGCGAAGCCCGGAACTTTTCCGGGAAGTGTGGGGGTCGGGTGCAATCAGCTCCCACCCACCCCTGGCCAGAGCAGAGGGTAGAAGGGAGGGTGCCTAACCAGGCTCAGGGCCCTGAGTTCCAGCCCGGCCTTTGTCATGAAGCGGCCAGGGGACCTTGACAAGCGCCTCCCCGTTCCCTGCCTTGGTTCCGGAATCTGGGATAAAGTCTGCTAAGCGTCCGACTTCAGCTCAGGTCATGATCTCGTGGTTCATGAGTTCAAGCCCCGCGTGTTCCAGCTCAGAGCCTGGAGCCGGCTTCGGATTCTGTGTCTCCCTCTCTCTGCCCCTCCCCCACTAGTGCTTGCGCGCGCGCGCGCTCTCTCTCGCTCTCAAAAATAAATAAACATTAAAAAAAAATAAAGAAATAAGAGCTTCAGGCCCGGGCGCGGGGCTCTCATTCAGAAGGGGAACAAGGTGGAACGTGGTGATGTGGTGCCAGGAGCACACCTCCACAGCATTTTCTGGTCCGTTCCCCTGCCCCCCTGGTCCCCCGCAGGTGGCCGCGCGGAGGTTTTCAGAGGAGGAGGTTTTCAGAGGAGGCGGCTTCCCGGGCAACCCTTTCTTGGGTGAACTCTCCGCGCCAGGGAACGAGTCCATGGTGTTTCTCAAAACAAAGCGGGCCGGCCCCCCTCCCAGAACCACCCAGAACCGGTGCAAACCTGCAGATTCCTGAGCCTCCTCCAGACCCCCTGGATGGCAGTTCATGGGGCAGGTTGTGTCGGTGGGGGGGCGGGGGTAAGACCGCCTCCAGCTGGTTGATTCATCAGGAGGACCCTCAGGTCACCGCCACACTCGTGGTCGCGACCGACAGCGGAAGGACAGAGAGTAAAATCAGCCGACGGAAAAGGCACACGGGGAAGTCCGGAGAAAACCAAACGCCAGCTTCCAAGAGTCCTCGCCCTGGGGAGTCACTCACGACGTGCTTACTCCGGCAACGCGTTTTGGCTACACCCGTGGAGGCACTGTCTACCCAGGAAGCTCATCGTAGACTCGGTGCCCAGGGTTTTGGCTGGGGTCTCGTCGTGCAAGCGCCTTCTTTCGGTCTCGCTCCAAAATTCCAGACTCCCAGAAGACAAGCAGGCAGGACACGTAGTTTGCCCAGGGCCAGGCTGGCAGGGACAGCAGTCTCAGCCGGCTACGCAAACACCTGTCTGCCCCACCCACTTCCTCCCGAGGGATTCTTAACACACATCCAAGTTTGAGAGTCACTGGTCTGGTGGCTAAAGCTGGGTCAACAACTCTATTTCTGGTTACTGCGCGACTCATGATAAGCTGCTTGAGCATCCTGAACCTGACGTCCTGATTTGTACCAGAGAGGATATATTTCCTCCCCGGGAGCTTAAATCCAAATCCCAGGTAACCTCTTCCACAAGTGAGCAGAAGGGAGGAGAGCCCTCCTTTAAGGGGTCCTGCCGTACCGAGGCTGCTGGAGCAGAACTTGACCCCGGAGGCATGGAGAGAAGGAAAAGAAGAGAAGCAGCGGCAGGAAGGGGGCGATTCTTCAGATATATGAGGATGTGGATCCCCAATCACCCCTCTAGTGCCCTCCCTGGGGGGAGACCCGGCACCCAGAGACCAGGCTCCCCTCTGCATGGCTTGGGCACTCAGGTGGGGGTGACAGGGCCACCGAACTGAGCAAGACCAGGTGCCGTCCTTGAGGATGGATGGGGACCTGGCCAGGGATCAGGATCTTAGGACACCAGGAGGGACCCCTGCTCAGGCATCGGTGGGACCGGAGACGTTAGACAAATCACGTCACCTTGTTGAAGCCCAGTTGCCTCTTTTTTTTTTTTTTTCAACGTTTTATTTATTTTTGGGACAGAGAGAGACAGAGCATGAACGGAGGAGGGGCAGAGAGAGAGGGAGACACAGAATCGGAAACAGGCTCCAGGCTCTGAGCCATCAGCCCAGAGCCTGACGCGGGGCTCGAACTCACGGACCGCGAGATCGTGACCTGGCTGAAGTCGGACGCTTAACCGACTGCGCCACCCAGGCGCCCCAGTTGCCTCTTTTTAAAAATGGGGCTCTGATGCCCAAAATCTAAGGGAAGATTGTGAAGATTAAAAAGGACAACGACAGCTTTGTGAAAAAATGACAAAGCATGGTTTTGAAAGAGCTTTATAACCCCTGGAAATTATCTATATGAGCAGATTTTCACCCTCCTGACCTCAGCCCTAAGCAGAGGAAAGAACCCTTTGTTGACGTTTAGGACTGGCTCTGTCACAAATTTTCCTGCTGACCTGGAAAGTCTGTCTGTCTCTCTCTCTCTCTCTGGACCTCAGTTTTCCTCATCTGCAAAATGGGAACAGTAATACTCTTGCCATCACCTTATCAGTAAGTTCTTTACTTTTTCTTTTTTTTTTTTAAAGTTCATTTATTTATTTTGGGAGACAGAGAGAGAGAAGTCGGGAGACGCAGAGAGAGAGAGAGAGAGAGAGAGAGAGAAACCCAAGCAGTCTCCCCACTGTCAGCGCGGAGCCTGATGTGGGGCTTGAACTCACACACAGTGAGATCATGACCGGAGCAGAAACCAAGAGTCAGATGCCTAATCAACTGAGCCACCCAGGCTAACCGGTTCTTTCCTTTTTTCATCTTGTTCCAGAACTGCCAGAGACACATCTGTGTTGAAGGATGTGGACCAGCATCTCTCTGAGGAACATTCCAAAGGAGGGTGGAAAATAGTCTTGGAAGGGCCATTCTTGGACCCTTGTGGGGGCACATTAGCGTCATAAGGGCTCTGACAAGTCCTGCAGGAAGGATATTGTCTCAAGTTTTTATGCTCAGGGAACTCCTTTGGTCACAACCCCCACGGGCACCCTACAGAACAGTCCATGGCCTTCCCTTGGGGGCTGTTAGGCGAGGAGGACTCCAACAAACTGAATCCCAGTTACGTCCACAAGACACAGCCTTCCCAGGTCGGTGGCATGCCATCCTTGCCCTTGGCCTCGGTCCCCCTTGGGAGGTGACCTTGAGGCCGGCCTCACGGTCTCAGCTCCAACCTCTCCAGCAAGTTTTTTGTTCCCAGATGCCTGAAAGTCCCGGAAAGTGCTGCCTGAGCCAAAATTCAAAAGACGTGATGAACCAGGTTCATTTTAGGGCCGTGGCAACAAGCAGGCATGCTCCCCAGTGGGTTGCTTGGATAAATGAGTTAATTTTGTCCAAGCTCCAAGCCTCTCGAGAACTTTGGTGCTGAGGGTGTATATATGTGTGTGGTGGGGGGGGGGGGGCACGGCATGGAATGTGCTCTGGGGTCTTCTGGGAGCCGACAAAGGAGGGCTGCATACTCAGCCCTGCAATGGCGGTAATAATGGTGCAGGGGTCAGTCCCAGCCAGGGAGCTTGACAGGTGGAAAGGCCTTGGAAAAGCCCACATCGGCAGCTTTGCCAGGGGGAGCTGGGAGAGGGGCTGACTCGAGGCCTTGGCGCCTCATCTTGAGGCTGAGCCAGGCGGTTCGGGGCAGCAGAGGTGGGGAGAGGTGTCCTTCCGAGGGACCTAAGCACGGGCAGGGACAAGAGCAGGGCTTCTGAGGCAGATGGCACTGGGTTTGAGCCTCGCCCGAGCCCCGAATGAGCTGTGTGTCATTGGGCAGGCCCTTGGCCTCTCTGAGCCTGTTTCTTCATCTGCAAACGGAGACAGTCAGCTCTCTCTCTGAGTCATGAGTGGGACGACTTGGGCAGAGCGCCTACGTATCCCTGGCACACAGCAGGTGCTCCGTGGACGCTGTTTCTCTCCTTGTCCTTTGGGTCGGCGCCGAGACCGGCAGAGGCTCGTTTTTTTCCTCTTTTAACGTTTAATTGAAGTATAACATGCACGCGGCAAAGGGCGTAAATCTCTTTTGTTTTTTAATTTAAGATTTATTTCAACTCTTCTGGGTCTGAAAATGTAAAACCTTAAAATAAGCCTCCAGTGATTTCCTGGATGGCATTAAAAATTGCTTTGAAACAAGACTCACAAGGAGTTGCAGAAATAGGACCGGGTTCCCCTTTACCCAGCTTTTTCCCGACGACAGGTTACAAAATCACGGGACACTGTGAAGCTAGGGAGTCGATGTTGGTACAATATTATCAACTAAAATAAAAAGTGCGTGTGTCTTACGTGGACAGCTCAGTGGGCTTTCACGGCCCTGACGCCAGCGTCCAGACTAAGAGCATGAACATGACCAGCACCCCGGAAGTGCCGCTGTACCTCCTCCAGTCCCTGTCCCCTCCCGGAAGTGCACCCCTGTGCCTCCTCTAGTCCCCTACCCTCTCCCGGAAGTGCCCCCCACCTCCTCCAGTCCCTGGCCCCTCCCGGAAGTGCCCCTCCATGCGTCCTCCAGTCCCCTGCCCCCTCCTCCAGGGTAACCTCGGTGGGTCCTCCCTTCCTATAGCGTAGATTCGCTTTGCAGGCCTTTGAACTTTCTGTGCACGTGTTCCCGTGTACAACTCCTGCTCACCTTCCCGTCCAGGGGCTCCGCTCCGCCTGCGGCGGGTGCTTGGAGCTGCCTCGTTCCCGCTGCTGTGCCGGCAGAGTTTTAGAAAGGGGTGGGGCGCCTGGGTGGCTCGGTTGGTTAAACGTGGGACTCGATTTCAGCTCAAGTCGTGACCTCACGGTCCGTGAGTTCTAGCCCTGTGTCGGGCTCTGCGTGGACAGTGAGGGGCCTGCTTGGGATTCTCTCTCTCCCTTTCTCTCTCTCTGCCCCTCCCCTGCTCTCTCTCTCTCTCTCTCGGTCTGTCTCTCAAAATGGATAAATAAACTTTAGAAAAGAAAAGGGGACAACCCTGCGTGACTGTGGGACAGAGCCCTGCCTCCTGTCCTCAGCAAGGTCCTTCGCCGCCCTGGTCCAGAGAAGCTGGCCAGATGGCCTCTCCTCCACACAGTGGGCTGAACTGTGTTCCCTGTTCCCCAAATTCGCGTTCAAGTCCTAACCCCCAGTGCCTCAGAAGGTGACTGTATTTGGAGACAGTCTTTAAAGAGACAATTAAGTTAAAATGAGCTCATTAGGAGGGACCCTGATGCAGTGTGACTGGTGTCCTTATAAGAAGAGACTAGGGCACAGACACCCTGGGAGACATTCAGGGAGAAGGTGGCCGCCTACTAGCCAAGGAGAGAGGCCTGCACCCCCCCGCGGGCACCTCGGACTTCCTGCCTCCAGACGGTGAGGACCTGAGTGTCTGTGATGCTGTGTCGTGACAGCCCCGAGCACACTGGCCGGGCGTCCGCTCTCCGGCCGTCTTCTCGAGCCCCTGGGCTGGTGCTCACAGATGACAGGGGCACGGGGCTTCCCTGCCGTCCCCAGGCCTTGCGTCTATAGGCCCCAGTGGAGGGGGAAGCAGCGATTTTACCTAAAGTCTCAGCTCGGCACAGGGGCCAGAGGAGTGGACCCCGGTCTGTTCCCTCGACCCCATGTGACATCAGGGCCACCCTGCTTCGGCCTCTGGAGGGTCCCCCGGGGCTGGTCCCTCGTTCTCTCACTCTGGCTCGCCCTGCCCACCACGCTCCTTCCTCCAGCTTCTCCTGACCCCACCAGGCTCCTGTCCTGTGCCCTGACCCTCGGGTCATCTCACTGTCTCGAGCAAAGGCAGCCCTAGGACGCCGGGGGAAATGCGCGCCTCTGGCTTTCTGTGCGGCTCCCTGGGCTTCCCCTTCCTCCTGTGGGATTAGGGCTGGGGCAGGGAGGCTGCCCCGCTGTTGGAGGAAGATGTGGAAGGCCTCCGGGGACCCAGGCGTGACCCACACAAGGTGGCAGGAGGAAGGTGCTGGGTGCAGAGGGGTCTGGCCCTCCCCCACTCACCCCCCGACCTGCAGGCTGGCAGGAGGCGGAGGGGAGCCTCAACGCCGCGGAGGGTTGAAGCCGGAGGCCTCGGAGAGGAGGTGACTGAGGCGGACGGTGGGTCCCGGGTCCCTACCGCGTTTGTGCGTGTGTGTTGTGGGATGTGGCGTGGGCGGGAAGGAAAGCGTGTGATGAAGATGTTCATTAGAAATAAGGCTGGTGGTGATTGACGGCGGGGCTTTGTCCCCTGTCCTACATGTGCTCAGGACAGCTTGCTTTTCGTCTCTTTCACAGACGGGCGTCCCACGGTACATCGGTCAGCTGTGGCCGTGCGACAAACCACCCGGAACCTCAGTGGCACCGAACAAGAAGCATTGGTTTCTTACTCACGGCCCACCGGGCTTCAGCAAGATCGAGGCTGGACCTGGCAGATCTTGGCTTCCCCCTGAGGGCCGGGCCCGGGTCTGCCCCACGCGTCCCTCTCGCTCTCTTTGGACGCGGCTACCCAAGGCGTGTTGTCCCAGTGATGGCAGAAGGGCCAGTGGGAAAGCCTCGTGGGCAAGCACATTCGAAGGTGCTCATGGCGTGGTCGCCAGCATCCCTCTGGCCAAAGCAAGTCACGTGGCCATGTTGGACACCGACAGGTCGCAGAAAGGGAAGTGCGCATCACCTTGGAGGAGACGGACAAGGAGAGAATGTTTTTTGCCCAATAATCTCATCTGGTACATTCTATAAACTTTGAAAATATTTTTAAAAGTTTGTTTATTTTGAGAGAGAGAGAGAGAGCGCGAGTGGGGAAGGGGCAGAGAGAGAGGGAGAGAGAGAGAATCCCAAGCAGGCGCCGCACTATCAGCACAGAGCCCGACACGGGGCTCGAACTCGCGAACTGCAAGATCGTGACCTGAGCCAAAGTCAGACGCTTAACTGACTGAGCCACCCAGGCGCCCTTTTTCTATAAACTTTTGAACCAAAGAAGGCATTTTCTTTTCCCCCTCCAAAACTCAAAAATGACTGGTTGGGATCATGGCGTTCAGCAAATCTTTCTGGAAAATCATCTTGGGGTCTTAGTCTGTACCTGGAGTGTCATCGAGTGACCCTGTGGCTGCTGCCCCTTATCACAGCCCGCCTGGCCCCAGCTTGCCTCTGCTCTCACTGCCTCCCCTGCGGGCCTGACCCGGACGATGGACTTCATTCATCCCCGACACAAGTTGTTAAGAGAGAAAGAGAGACTTAAAAAAAAAGCCACTGGGGTTCGAATGCTGATCCTGCCACTTAGAGGCCACATGGCCTGGAGAATGTTCTTTAGCCTCTTTAAGCCTTGGGCTCACTGTGTATGAAATGGGCATGACATTGGAACTTTTCTAAGCGTTTTTTAAGTTTTACTTTTAATGTTACTTATTTTTTGAAAGAAAGACAGAGCGCAAGCGGGGGGGGAGGGGCCGAGAAAGGGGGAGACACAGAATCCGAAGCAGGCTCCAGGCTCCGAGCTGTCAGCACAGAGCCCCACGCGGGGCTCGAACCCAGGAACCGTGAGATCATGACCTGAGCCAAAGTCGGATGCTCAACCGACTGAGCCCCCCGGGCGCCCCGAGAACTTTTGGTCTTGTGAGGATGAAGTTTGCACAAGAAAGTAAAGCCCTTAGTCGAATTGCAGGAGCCCAGGAGGCTTTTGGTAGGTATGAGGTTACAGCAGTCACGCCCCCACACTGGGACCCACCGTGTCCTTCCTGATAAGTCCTGTGATGCTAGCATTCAGCCACCGAGCTAACTGGCTCCCGGGGACTGCCCGAACCACCCCCTGTCCTCTTAACCCAGAGCACGGCCCCAGGGCGCCTTGACTGTGGCAGCCACAGATGCCTTTCCATGGGTTCTCGCCACCCGTTCAGGGACAGAGCCTTGAATGTCACCTCCACTTTCAAATCTGCCCCTTTCCGTGGGCACGGACCATCTGGTCCCGGCTTAGGATCAGAAAAGCTGCCCGGAGGCTGCCTGGCACGCACCTGGGCGCCGTGGGCAACGTGGCCCGCATGCCGAAGCGGGGCAGCAAAGCCCCGGGCCCAGCCTGGCGTGGCTCGAATGTGCTGGCGCACTGCGGTAAGACCGCCTTCGACTTAATATATGCTAATTCGATTTTAATGGCATTCAGATTTCTAACAGTAGTGCGGCGTTAGCCATGGTAAGTTATAATCATATCTAATTGGTAATTCTAACATAACAAATTTCTTGGATAAATTATTCTTAGTTAATAGTCCCCCAGGAACAACCTCAGCGCGCGCACACACGCACACACACACAGGCATATATTTTAGGGGAAATTGAGAAAAAAAGAACAAGGTGGAAGCAGGCTCACGGTGAGGCAGACTTATCTCAGACCTGGACTCTTTTCGGGACCTCAGCCAGAGACCCCAGTAAAAGTCTTCGGAGGTGTTAGAACCCGGGACCCTCGGAGCAGCTGAAGGCTGGGCGTGGTGTCGCAAAGTCAAGGCTGTTGTCCGACAGACCGTGCCCAGCCCCAGGAAGGGGCCACCAGGCTCAGGCCTCAGCCCCCTGCTGGACCCTGTCACTGGGGAGGCTGCACAAGCTCCTCCCCCAACCAGATTGGCCCGCCCTGCAGTTCTCTCCTGGCACGGATTCCAAGATCCCCCCCCCCTGCCCCCAAAGGAGCCAAGTTACTATTTTCTTTACCAGGCAGAAATAGCTCAGTTGGGTGTAATTCCAGAAAAAGGGATGGGGGGGGGTGAGTCCACCCCGCTTCCCGTCTGCGCTTTGTTGCCTACCTGCGGTAACCCCTGGGGAGCTGCCCGCGACCTCAGTTTTCCCAGCTGTAACATGGGTTGAAACTCGACATCCCTCTCTGTTTCAGCTGTCAGGGAGAGGCCTTTTCTCTGGTGTCGGGGTGAGGGGGCGGGCCCTATTGTAGCAGGCAGAGGGTCTGCCCCGGGGCATCCATGGAGAATGTTCTCTCCTGTTTCTTTTGGGCTGCCCCTGGCCACAGGAGAGGGTGGCATTCATCTCCCGCTGCCAGGGGTTTCTGGCTTGTGCCCGCGGAGGGCGGGTGTCAGGGCGGCCACGTCACCCCACCGAGGGGAAGCAGGAAATGGGGGAGAGAGAGTCACTTCTTACCCATAGCTTGTGATGCCGGGCAAGTCCCTTCTCCCCCTTGGCCCTCCCTTCTTGTTCTACTTACGACACGAGCACAGTCGTGCTCACCTTACGCGGCTGTTGCGTGGACTGACTGAAACAATGCCAGCTGGTAGATGGGCGTTTCTCTCTCCTTTATCCTTTTTCCTTCTCCACCCCCTTCCCCTTATGCTGGGATGATCTGAGGGCACAGCACGACCTTGGGGGAAGGGGAAGGAACCCCAAGAGGTCCCTTTTGTCTAGCACTAAAACCCGGAGACCGATGTTATCATCTGTGAGAAATGACAGGTAATGTTTATTGAGCACGTACTACACGCCAGGCAGCGTTCTAAGTACTTTCTATATCCCCTGCCTTTTGGCCCTAAGGGCAGGTACGGTTATTACCCTCATTATGCAGACAGGCCACTAAAGCACAGAGAGGGTATGTGAGTGGCCTGAGGTCGCACAGCTAGTCAAAAGCCAAGCCAGAATGTGAACCCCGCAGAGTTGGGCTCCAAAGCTAACCTTCCTAACCACCGCAGCTTGAGATCATTAGAATATTTAGGGGAACCATCTGCCTCGGTCCATTTCACAGTTGGAAAAACAGACTTTAAGAGAGGTTGAGCGGTTGGCCCGAGGTCCCGCGGTGGGAATACGGCAAAGCTACAGTTATTTTTAAAAAATGTTTGTTGATTTATGTTGAGAGATGGAGAGCACGGGGGAGGGGCAGAGAGCGGGGGGGGGGGGGGGGCCAGAGAATCCCAAGCAGGCTCCGTCCTCTCAGCGTAGAGCTCGATGTGGGGCTTGAACTCACGAACCGTGAGCTCATGACCCGAGCCCAAGCCCAGAGTTGGACGCTTGACCGACTGAGCCACGCAGGCGCTCCGGCAAGGGCTGCAGTTTGAACCCGCAACGCTTTCTACCCCAAGGTCGTTGCGTCCCTGGCCCTCACTGTGGATGGGGTGAGCTTGGACTGGGCAGCTCCCGGGCTTCTTCCCACCCGGCTGCAGAACATTCCCGCCCCCGCCCTGTGCCATCCAACCCCGAGGACATCTTCCTCACAACGAAGCCCCTTTCTGGGTGACATTCACATTCCAGCCCCGCCTGGTAGCTCTCCGCGGGCCTGGGCTTGGGCTGCCTCGGGGTCAGGAACTGGTCGGTTAGGCCTTGGGGCGAAGGGCTAAATTAAGCCCCTCCCTTCCCCCTCCCCCCGCCCCAAACTTCCAGCGTGGGTTATCCGTGGTTTGGCGCAATGGAAAGATCACGAGTGCTTTCTCCCGGCAGACGTGGCCTCAGATCTCAGAGCTGTGCCCGTGGGCTGTGTGACCTTAAGCAAACGACTCACCCTCTGAGCCTCTACCTGCTCCTCTCTAAGATAGGGGGACACCTGTCCACGGGGCCAGCGCGCCCGAGCGCCTGGCAGACGGTCCGCGCTTAACGCCTGTTTGTTGTTCTCCAGACAGAGGAGGCCACGTCGGCACCCCGCTTGAGCCCCAGACCTGCCGGAAGTCATGCGGCGCACGGCCCTCCTTCCGCGCACTCAGGGTGTCCAGCGTCAAACTTACCACGTCCCCCTGCGTTCTCATTCCGGACCCTTTATTCCGTCTCTGGCTGTGCAGACCAAAGGACCTCTGGCTCGTGATCACGGCTCCCTCGCCCTCCCTACCCACCCTTCCCGGAGGTCTGGGCCCCTCCTGAGGCTCCTGCCCTCCCCCAGCCCCACTGCCTGGCCCCGCCCCTGGGATCGCCCAGGCCGCCTCCCCGGTGCTGCTGCGCAAGGCGTGTTGGTGCCTGGGCGAGTCCCACGGCGCCTCTGAGCTTTGTCCCTGCGTTTGGAAAGTGGGGGACAGACGGCATTGTTTCAAGGGCTAAAGCCTCCAGCCCAGTGCGTGGTACATAATCAAAGCTTCGCACACCCTTCCCCTCCAGCCGGCGCCGCTGACCTTCACGGAACCTCTCCCGGGAGCGACTTAAGTAAGCACCTGACTGGCTTCCCTGTGCCAAGAGCAGGCGTCTCAAAGTTGACTAGGCCCACGAGCATGCGGGATCTTGTTAAAATAGCGCCGCGGATTCAGCGGGTCTGGGGGGCGGGGGTGGGGCCCAAGGCTCTGCACGGCTATCAAGTTCCCAGGGGACGCCGATGCTGCTGGTGCAGAGACCACGCCGAGGAGCGAGGATCTAGAACTCTCCCCCGGCAGTACCCTCCTGTCTGCTTCTGAGCATCTTCCGTGATTCTGATGCCCTCACCCCTGGCTCGTAAGTTTCGCTGGCTCCCTAGTGCCTTGTGAGGATACCAGTAGCTAACGCTCGCGGAGTACTTCGGCCATGCCAGGCCTCATCCTAAGTAAGAGCTCCCCAGTCTTTCATCTGACTCTCTGGGATGAATGCTGTGAACCCTGGCAGGCCCATTTTACAGAGGAGGAAATGGAGACACAGAGAGGGTAAGTCAAGTGCCCGTGTCACAGCGATAGCGACGGAACTGGACGTCGGGCCCAGGCCCGGTCTGTGCGCTTGGCCGCTCTGGGGGCCCCTCTTACGGCGTCACATCCCCCCCCCCCCCCCCCCCCGTCTGGGGATTTAAGAGACTTTCCCTTGGGTCAGAGAAGGAAGTTCTTGCAGGAGGTGGGGTGTGGGCATCAGCTTAGGAAAGGACTCCTCCAAAATGCTTTCTGTCTGTGGCCTTGGGCACTCCAGGGTCAGTGGGATTCGAGGCGGAGCGGGGAATGTGGGCCCGGGTGGGGAGAGGGAGAAGATCAGGGGGCAGAGTCCGGGCGGTGGCCAGGGAAGCTCCGCCCCAAGGTCAGTGCAGCTGGCAGCCGGGGACTCCGCTGTGTGTGCTGACATTTCGGCCTGTCGCTGGCAATTGAGCCCGTTTGACAAAAATGCATGTGTTTCGCGCATCTGTTTCCTTCCACCTATCACTTAGGGCTGTCGCTCCCGGAGGAGGCCCAGGGCGTAATTGCTGACATAACAGCTTAAGTGCTTTCTGGAAAACTCTACTCCCCGCTCTGGTCTGTGGCTCTACTTTCCTGGCTGGGCTGCAGGGTCAGGCCCTTTTGTTCCATCTCTGTCCCTGTCTCTCTCTCTCTCTCTCATTCTCCTTATTGTCTCTCCCTCTTTGTCTCTGTGTCCTCCCCGCCCCCTCCTCCTCTCTATCTATCTGTCTCTGTGTCTCATTTCCACCCGCTCCTGACTCGTCAGCTTTCTCCTTATTGCATTCAGTCCCGGCGTTGGTCTCTTTCTGTTTTGCAAGAGCCCAACTGGACGGGAGGGTCCTCTTCCAGAGTCTCCTCCAAGTGACCCCCGTCACTGCCCCCTCCATCCGTCATCTGCAAGCCCCTCTGTGGAGCCTACTGTCTCCCCAAGATCTCTGATCCCAGGGTGAACCTGACCACAGTGTCCCAAGCAGGCTTCCTCGGTCAGCAGCCCTCCCTCCCCACCCCCCACCCCCGCCCCCAGCTTTCCTTTTTGCCAGGAGTCAGGGCTCCTGGCCGAGTCTCCCTGACGCTGGCCACCCGTCCGTGCTGCCCTGGAGAAGGATGGGTGAGCATCCAGCTTGAGGGACCGTCTGGGGCTGTCAGCACCCCCGCAGGGGCAGAGACCCCCCCCCCCACCAGGGCCCTTATTTTTGGTTTTGTTTCCCCAGCTGTGTGTATACTTGTACATCCCCTAAATCCTACAGCTTTTCAGGACAGCGACTCTGAAAGGCTGGGTTCCTGTCTTGGTGTGGCACCAGAGCCCTGAGGAGGGGCTGTCCGCATCTCCCCGTGGACAAGGAGGCTGTGAGCCTGGGAAGAGAGGCCGGCGGTGTAGGTGGGTCTCCAGATCTGCTCCTGCTTGGCCAATGGCTCAGCCAGGGCAGAAGCAGGTGGGGGGACTGTCTCCAGTCTACGGAGGCACAGGCAGAGGAGCCATGTGACCCCCCCCCCCAGGGTCCCCATGGCAAAAGAGCAGATGGTGACAAGGGACTGCCAGCAGAGCCGGACCCGGCCCTCCTCCCCAGAAGGGGCAGCAGCGGGGTGAATGTTATGTGCCTCTCCCACTTCCTGTGACCCAAGTCATGGGGGCACCCCCGGTGTCCACAGCTTGAGAACCCAGGCCACAGAAGGGTGGTCCCATCTCGGAGCCACCGCAAGAGACAGCGAGTGGCAGCCGTGAGCACTTGCCGTCGACGAGCCCAACTCGGAGAGCCCCGCGGACCAGGAGGAGGTGGGCTGCCAGCCTGGCCGATGGGCTGGGGGTGGGGGGGATGGGAGTGGCCTCAAGGGGCCTCTGCACCTGCCTGGCTAGCCAGGCACCGCGATCAGTGGGCATCACGGGAGCCCTCTGATGGCACGGCCTGGGCCAGGGGAAGCTCAGTGTCCGTCAGTGGAGAGACTAGACAAGCAGATAAAGAAATGAAGAATCCACCCGCCCTCTCCGGCTGGGCTCCGCCCTACCCAGCCCGCCTTCCTCCCCTTTGACCCCAGCTCGGAGAAACCACCATTTCCAGTCTCCTCGGGCCACGAAGTCCTCAAGTTCAGAGCCCAGAGCGGGCGGCCGCCCCCATCCTTCGTGGCACTCAGCTGGCTTTCTTCGGGCGTGTCCCCTGCCACTTTATGCGGTCCGTCCACTTGCTGCTGAGATATTAACGCGCTTCAGGGGTCAGTGGAGGCCAACAGCCGTGCTGTTAATAGGGCAAAGCAATTCCAATTTCATGCCGACATGGGCTTCCCTCTATTAAGGCAAAGAGTGGGAACAAATCTTTTTTTTTTTTTATTCTTTCCAGAAAACAGGCAAAGGCGTCGTGTGACAGAGGCTTAGGTAAGATGGCTGGCAGGCAGCAGAGGGGGCAGGTTGGCTCATGTGAGACAGAACAGAGCCTCGAGGAAGAAGGAAGTAGGGTGAGGAGGCCGGTGGCACTATGTGGTTGTGGCCTGCTGATCCGGCCTGGATATTTATCCCGATGAACATCTGACAGCCCCCAACCCTTGAAAGTCATGTGCTTCAGTGTTGCTATCAACCTGCCAAATGTAGGTAGGCAAATATTCACCGAAGGAACGGATCGCGTAGATGGCAAAAAATGGCCCTACGTCTGCCTCTTGCCCCGTGTCCACACAGTATGCAATGGGACTTTGCAGCTCTTCTCAACAAAAAGTCCAGTCTGTTTCTCTGCCCCCTGAAGCTGGGCTGGCCTTGTGACTTGCACTGGTGAGTGAAATGTGGTACAAGTGATGGAGTGTGGGTTCCCCTGGATCACAAGAGGCCTGTGTGCTTTGGCTCTCCCTCTTGCTCCTCGGCCCTCCGTGGGCTGGCCTGCTGGAGGATGACAGACGGGACAGAGCTGGGTCATGTCAGTGAAGGTGACCCTCGACCAGGCAGCCCCCAGCTGACTGCAGATACAAAAGGGAGCCCAGTCTCCATCAGCTAAGCCTGGCTCAGCTCAGCAGCGTGACGAAAATATCGAATGGTGGTTGATGTTGACGATTTGGGGATGTTTGTTATACAGCAGCATTGTGGCGATCGAGAACTGATACAAGAGCCGCACGACAGTGTTCCTACTGAATCTGCAGCCCTCGTGCTCCTTGACCCATGGTGAGGACTTCATAAACATTTGTTGAACAAGTTGATGTACTTTTGGAAGTGCTGATGTAACTACTTGTCTCTCCCCGCAGTGCGTAGTGAATTGTCCTACCTCTAAGCTTTTGTTCATTCTGTTCTCTCTGTCTAGAATATTCTCTGCCTGGCCAGCCTCTCTCTTTCCTTCTGGCGTTTGTTCTCTTTGGTTTCCTCTGACCCATCTCTCCCACCCCGGCAGAATGGATCTCTCCCACCTCAGTGCGCCAGAGCTCTGGGGAGGTGCTGAACACTCATCTCACTGAGTCACCTTGGTTAGTCGGGTAAATGTCCTCCCCTCTCTAGACCATGAACTCCCTCAGGGTAGAGAGAACATCTTGCTCATCTCCGCAGCCTGGATGCCTAGGACAGGACCCGGTCCATAGCAGGTCTTGGAGAGGTGCTGATTCATTCATTCATTCATTCATTCACTGGCTCAATACTTGTTAAGCACCTGCCATGTGTGAGACTCTGGTCCAAGCACTGAGGACACAAAAGTGAATGATACAGACGTGGCTCCCACGCTCAAAGACTGCCATTCTGGCCAAGGGTAGGGCAAAGGCCCTGAGGCAGACGTGGGCTTGAACAGTTTGAGGAACGGAAAGATGAGCGTGAACGGAGGGGGATGTGTGTGAATGAGACCAGGTCACCAGGCGGGGCTGCGTCCCATGTGGCTCGTAAAGGCTTTGGATTTATTTCCTGCATGGTGGTGCCTTAGTCCAGTGGGGTTGCTATAACAAAATACCACAGACTGGGTGGCTTACGAACCAACAGAAATTTATTGCTCATGGTTCTGGAGGTTGGGCATCCACGATCAGGGGTTCTGGTGAGGCCGCATTTTCCAGAGGCGGACTGCTGACCTCTCGCCGTGTCCTCACACAGTGGAAAAAGCAAGCTAGCTCTTGGGGGTCTCTTTCTAAGGGCACTGCTCCTATGTATGAGGCCTCTACTCTCATGAACTCAGCACCTCCTGATACTATCCCGTTGGGCATTAAGTACCAACACATAAATTTGGGGAAAGCAGAGACATTCAGTCTGTGCAGTTACTAGAAACTGCAGTTTCTAGTAAACCATTGGAGGGTTTTGACTTGGAGGGTGCCGTGGGGTGATTTCTGTTTAAAAGCATCCTTCTGGCTGCTGTGGGTGGGGGGCTGGGCAAGAGGGGAAGCTGAAGACCGGGTAAGAAACCCAAGGTAGTGTCCCAGGTTAGAGGTGGCTTTGCGTAGAGGGCTGGCAGTGGAGAAGGAAGGTAGTGAATTCAGGATGAGAGTTGAGAGTCAACCCAACAGGCTGTCGGGTCGGACGTGGAGAGACGAAGGCAAGAGGTGGACGGATAAAAGCCAAATGTTTCACCAGGTCAACCGGGTGGATGGGGACCATTTTCTGAGAAGGGCAAGTCTGGAGGAGGAGCATGTACGGGAAGGCAAATCCAAAGCTGAGTTTCAGCCCCCAGGGAGTGGGAGGGGCATGTTAGACACCCATGCGGGGAGGGGCCAATTGTAGCCAGTCGGATTTCTGAGTCTGGAATTGCAGGGAAGTTAGGGGGGTAGAGATTTGGGAGGCAATATGGAAATGAATAGAATTGGCCATCCAGGTCCTGACTTGGCCAGAGGCAAAGGGGCCGTGAAGACAGCAAGGGGGGCAAAGCCACGGCTTAATTCCCAGCCTGGCATGTCTGGGGTCTAGAGATTTGGTAGGGACGCCCCCCCCCCCCCCCAATTCCCCAGCACAATTCCTGGGAGAGGCACAAAGAGCTCAGTGACATCATGGGGCAGAGGTGGGGGCCACTCCTGGGGACAGGGCCTCCCCCCTCCCCCTCCGTCCTGTGCTTCTCCATGGCAGACACAATGCTCTGTGCTCTCCACTGCATTTCCTCTCCCAGGGTACACAGGAGACCCATTTCCCAGCCTCCTTGCAGTTAGCTGGGGCCACGTAAGTACGTCTGGCCGATGGGAGGTGGGCACAGGTGGCCTGTGGCACCACCAGGCCTGGTCCCTCAAAACACCCTGTGTGATCGGATGGGTTCCCCGTGGCTGCTGTAACACATTACCACGACCTTCGTGGCTCCAAACAAGGTAAATTTATTCCCGTAGCGTCCTGGAGATCGGAAGTCCGAAAGAGTCTTTTGGTACTTAAGTGATCGCAGAGGGCCAGCTCCTTCGGGAGGCTCTCGGGGAAAATCTGCTCCGGTGCCCTCCTGGCTTCCAGGGCCACCTGCACGGGTAGGCTCCTGGCCTCTCACTCCAGTCCCTTGCTCCGGTTGTCACATCTCCTGCTGCGGACATTGACCTTCTCGCCTCACTCTTGAAGGACCCTTGGGATGACATGGGACCCACCTGGAATAACCCAGGTGAATCTTCCCATCTCAAGATCCTTAAATTAATCATATCAGCAAAATGACTTATGTCGTGTGAAGTAACATATACATGGGTTCCGGGGATTAGGGTGTGGACATCTTTGGGGGACCATTGTCCTGCCTGCCGCGGCGAGCCTCCGGCCCTCCCCTCCCCCACCCTGGAGATTCCAGAGGCCCCATGTTCTGGTTAGTGTAGCTACAACATGCAAGAGGGCTGCCCGACCTGCATGAACCCCAAATAAATTGTTATTATGCCAAGCCAGTGAGACTCTGGGGTTACTGTGTTACTGCAACATGGCCTGCCCTATCCAAACTAATACAGTCCTCTGTGGGGTCCCCCCGATGACCCTCAGTCTTGGCTACAGCTCAGAGGGGCCAACCCCAACCCTCCCCAGGGTCTCTCAGTCCTTCCCTCTGAGCTAATAGCCGAATGGCACAGGGAATCTTCTCATGGTCGGGTAGAAAGTTCTGGAACCTCTGCCACTGGCTTTTGCGTGATTGTGATTGATGTTGGCTCTGGCCAGGTGACTTGCTTTGGCTAAAGAAGCATTCATAGACACGACAGGCAGATGCCTTGCCTATGGCTGTGGGGTTTGGGTTGCTCCTTGAGCTTTGGTGAGCCGCCGTAAGAGCATCAAATGTCAGAGAGCCACTGCCCCTGTAGCCTGGGCCTAGAGCAAACACCTGTGGTGGAGACCTGAACCCGACCATAGCCAAGAGTCCAGCCCAGTCGACCTGTCACCTGAAGCAAAGCTGCCCAACTGAGCTCGGACTAGACCAGCGGAACGGCTTCATCGTGAACACGAGCATACTAATAAATGCGTGTTGTTGCGTAAATTGAGGTTGGGTTGGTTTGTTACGCAGCAGTACTGCGGCAACAGCTGACTGTTACACTCGGCCCCAAAGAGCCTTGCATTTCCTGAGAGTCTCCGGCCACTTCTCGCATCTGGTCGCTTGGACCGAGACGGTAAGCCGCACCTCCGCTCCTCTTCCCGGAAGGAGCGTGCCTTCCGTCCCCTCTGTCACCCCCTCCCCGGGGCCTGTCCTGACACTGGGGGCCAGGGAGTGCCAGTCGCTGCCACAGAACAAAAGACGAATTCAGAGCCGCAGACTAAGGTGGGGAAAATTGTTTCGTTTTAATTAAACTGGTTGAAGAAGCCAAGACACAGACAGAAAGAGACGAAGAACAGACTGGAAATAGTTTAGAAAAGAAAAGAAAACCGATCGCGGCGAAGTCAGCGTGGGGTGGAGTGGCGGGAGCGGCGGCCGGGCCTTCACGTCAGCTCCAGGACCACTGTCAGGGCGAGCACCAAGGTGAGCCGGACGCCAGCAGGGCCAGAAGCGGAACCTGTGTCAGGGCAGCAGGGAGCGGGGTCAGGGTCAGGGCCGCGGATCCTGATGGGCGGGGCAGGAACGGATCCCGGATGGCAGAGCTTCAAAGGGCCCCAGCAGAGTCTGGATTCAGCCACGGGATGCACTGGGTTCAAATCCAAGCTCTGCCACCCGTCCCACCAAACTGGGTGTGACCCCTTCCCTGCCCCGGGCTTGCTGGACTGAGCTCAGGCTCCCTGGTGGCCACTGGGACCATCCAGTGGGGACCGGGTGTGGGGGCCTCCATTGTGAAATGTGAGATCAGCCCAGTGTGGGGAGGAAAGGGCTGGTGGGCCAGGGAGCGGTGTTTGGGTCCCGTGGACCGGTGCTCAGGTTGGGCAGGAGCTCAGGGAGGGGGGTATAAGAGTCTCCAGCCGAGACACCTGAATGTGCTCCTCACTGCCCTGTGGAGTGTGCTCCCCACTGCCCCGAGCCCGGGGGCACAAGCCCATGGTCAATGGCGACACATCCTCTTAGGGCCAGGGCAGCTAAGTTAGCTGAGCGAGCTAGAGTCATTGTGGATGGTGGCGGGGGGACACGCTAGGTCCCTGGAAACCCCCACTGGCTGATTTCGGGGTGCTGAGTCCCCCTTAGTGCCTCAGCACCCATTCCTGACCACCCTTGACCCAGACTCTGTTGAACCAAAGGGCAACTGCCTGCCTGAGGCTTGAGGCAAAGGCAAGGGTATACGAACGGGCCGCTGGGGAGACCGGGGCTGCCCAGACCTTTGCAGATCCCTTGGTTTTTAGCGAGAAGCTCTGAGGGTGAGGACATACCATTGGAGTCTTCCGTTCCTCTTGGAATATTTGGGTTTTCTGTTGGAAAGGACAGAAAGAGAACCGGTTTGGGGTGACATTCAGAGCTCCGTAAAGGAACCCTCCCGTTTCCAGCACCTGCCGCGTGGTATCGCGGGCGCCCTCTCGGGGCAGCCCAAAGCCGCTGTGCGGACGTGGCATTAGGTCTGCTTCACAGACGGAGAAATGGGGGAGGTCGAGCGCCTTGCCCCAGGTTGCCCGGCTGTGAAGTGATGCGTCCGGGATCCGAACCCAGAGATCCGGCTTCAAGCACCGAACTCCGGAGCCTCTGTGTGGGGCATCCTCGCAGGCAAACTTAGGGGCCCCGGGCCCCGGCCGCTCCTTCGTCCTTGGGACGGCTCCAGCCAGGGCGCCACCCCTGGTCGCCCTCCCAACCCCCGCTCAGGGCAGCGTACCAAATACGATGAGCCGGGTGTGTGTGTCGGTGGAGCCCAGGGGGTTCTGGGCTGTGCAACGGTACATGGAGCCGTTGAGCTCGGCGGGAACCCGCTCCAGCACCAGCTCCTTCCCGTCAAACTCAGCGCTGCCATCCAAGAGGCGGCTTCCGACCCGCGTCCAGGTGAACATGGGCTCCGGGAAGACTTCGTTCTGTGGGTCGGGGGCGGGGGGGAGAGTTGGGTCACAGGGGGAACCATTCTGCCAGAGCAGGAAGGGGTCAGAGGCATGGCCTGGCCGGGGCTGGACACACGCTGCCATCCGATGGGGCAGGAGTGGCTGCCCGGAACCCCAGCAAGAGAAGGACTCCAGGGCCGGAAAGGATGCGAAGTCCATGAGCTGGGTCTGCGCTGGGCTCTGGATGGAGAGCAAAACCTTGCCCTTCCTCATCAGAGGCCATTCCGCCTCACTGGCTGGGGGACTGAGGTCAAGGGAAGTGTCTAAGAGGGATACCGGTGACCAGTGGTGTCCCTGTCACCTCCCACCACCCTTCCAGATGCTCGGAGTGAGGCCGACCTGAAATCCGTGGACCAGAATCCTCACTGTGTCCCCGACCCGGGCTCTGCTGGGTGTCATCATGATTTTGGGTCCTTTCGGGGCAACTGTAGGGAGAGGAAGGCCAGGTCAGAGAGGTATGCGTATATATGGAGAAGGGGAGACTGAGCGAGGAAAGGAGGCACGGGGAAAGCGGGAGAGAAAGTTCCAGTCCAGCAGCGAGCATCCTTGGGGGGAGCTGCCACTGAGCCAGGAGCTCTGACGATGCCCATTCATCCATCCACGCCTGCGTTCTTACGCACACTCAGTCCCCGAGCCCCTGCAATCAGTCCGACCCTGAGACCTGGGATTCAGTGGTGGTGCACAGAGAGGGCAAGGGACTTGCCGAAGGTCACGCAGTGAGTAGGAGTCGGGACAAGACTCAGCTGTCTCCCTTCTGACCCGATGCTCTTTCTACTAGGTAATCTGCCCAGTGGGGTTTTTCTGGAATCCCTAGGTTAGAGGTACGGGGGGTAGACAGGTGTGTGTGGGGGGGGAGCATCTCCTCCCGTCGGCCCTTGTCCTCCCTGCCTCTTTCCTCACCTTCTGTATCACTTCTTTCAAGGCCCTTTATATCGTGAGCTTGGGGGACAAGACGCCCGGGGCCTTGCCGTCCTGCGCACAAGAGAATGTCAGGGCTGGGAGAGCCACCGGGACCTCTGAGCCCGTCCCCTCAGGATCAGATTGGGAAACCGAGGTGCGGGAGTAACAAAGGGGCTTATCCAAGGTCACCCACGCGGTTAATTTCCCATGTTTCCTGGGGCTCTTTCCCCCAGACTCATTCAGTCATTCAACAGGCAATTAGTGAGCCACTCCCGTGCCAGGCTCTGGGCGGTGCGGGGGGCACGCAGCGTGGGCAAGCCAGGTGCCTGCCGGCTGGGAGCTCACACTTGAGTCGGGCACACGTTCCACGCACAAGCAAGTGCACAGACGGGAAACCACTATGCAGATGCTCTGCTCACACGGAGGGTGAGTGCCGGCCAGAGTCTCCTCCAAGGAAGGTGACATTTCAGTTGAGACACGAAACTCCTGAGGAGGGTTCCAGGGGGGGAAGGAGGAGCCAGGTCCTGTGGGCACTGAGGCCGAAGGTCAGGAGTCATGGGGGAGAGGCCTCCCCAGCTGGAGGGAGGCCTCAAGGCTTTGGTTAGAGCGCCACACCCTGTGCCTTCTCTGCGAACATCTTCCAGGGGTGACGGCAGGAGAAAAGCTGTGTCCCAGGCCCTGGGGCTGGCCTGGGCTCTCCCCGACCCACCCCTGCCTCCTCCCCAGCCTCTCCTTCCCCGCTCAGCTCTCCAAGTGGAAATCAGAGCAGCCCGCAGATGTGGGTGGTCTCCCTGGCATTGCGAAGTTCATTCTCTGAGAAGGAAACGAAAGGACTATTAATTAAACCACGAGCCAGGCGTCTGAAGTGCCACGTGGGACTGAGGGACGCACGGGTGGGAGGATTGGGGGCGCAGGGACGGCTTCCGGGGCCACCTCCGCCAGCCAGCGCCAGACGGGAGGGAGGCTGGGGCGGATTCCGGTCTAGCGTGCGTGGCCTTGGTTGGGTCACTGCACGGGGCTTTCCCCAGGTGCATGATGGGAACAATGAGAACAGCCCCGCCTGCCGGGCCCCCTGCCGCACCCCCCCCCCCCCCCCCCCCCCCCGCCAGTGCTAGCGGTCGCCCCTTCCAGCGGAGGCCTGGGCCTAGCGAGTGAGGTGGGAGGAAACCTCACATGCTCTAGACTCCCTGTTAGGCCTATCGCCCCATCCTCAGGGTGCTTAAGAGGCAGGGTTGCATGAAACCCATTTTGCAGGCCATACACCTGGCCCTCTGGAGGGCTGCGGCCGGAGGCCACACAGCAAGGAAGTGATGGGAGCAGGGCTCGATGGGTCTTCCGAGGGAGGCCCCGAGGCCAGGGCTGGTGGGGAGGGAGGGGTGCTGTCTTTCACTCGGGCAGCCAGACTCTCTCCGTGGCTGCCTGAGCTGCAGGTTCCCAGAGGCTCCTGTGTGGAGCTGGCCCTGGGGGACGAAGGGGGGCAGGTGAGGGGTCTGTCCTGCCCTCACTCTGAGCGCCATCCCGGCAGCTGCTGACCAACCAGCACCTTGGCGGAAGATCCCACCCCCGCCCCCATCACTGCTGCTTCCGATGCTGCTTCCACAAGCCAGGCCAGCTGCTGTCACCCTCCCCACTCACACTCCTACCGAGAGCCACCAGCAGCTCCTGGCAGTCAAATTCTGCCTCCCCAACCCCCACCTGCTCCTAGAACACAGCACTGAGAGTCTCCAAAAGGAATGTTCTGAGCCCCTGGGCTTTCCCTGCCCTCCACTCCTGGATACACAGAAAGAGTGGGGGTCCAGAGACCCAGGATTGGGGCCTAGCCTTCTGCTCTCTGACAGCATGACTTGGATGTATCAGTTCAACTTTGCTGGGCCTCAGTCTCCTTACCTGTAAGTGGGGGACAATAGGTTAGTACACTTTTTGAGGAGTTACTCTGAAAATGATAATGGAGGACAGATGGGAGGCTATAACGTGAAATGGAAAGTGGTGTGCATCTGTCTAGGGGAGTATAAACGATCCTGATGATATAAGCTGCCCTCCTTATCTCTCCTGAAGATTCCACTGCAAGAACAGCCTTGTGAAATCTCATGGAAAAGCTCCTCTAGGTTTCCCCCAGGAATTCTGGGTGTTCACTAAAACCATCCATCCATCTGCCCATCCATCCACCCATTCACCCATCTATCCATCCATTCATCCATCCACCCATCCATCTGTTCACCTTTCTGTCCATCTATCCACCTGTTCTTCCTTCCATCCATGCATCCATCCATCCATCCGTCCATCCGTCCATCCGTCCATCCATCCATCCATTCATCCATCCATCTGTCCGTCCGTCCGTCCGTCCGTCCGTCCATCCGTCCATCCATTCATCCATCTATACATCCATCCATCCATCCATCCATCCACCCACTCACCCATGCATCCATCCATCCATCCATCCATCCATCCATCCATCCACCTACCCACCCACCCATCCATCTGTTCACCTTTCTGTCCATCTTCCACCTGTTCTTCCATCCATTCATCCATCCATCCAACCATCCATCCATCCATCCATCCATCCATCCATGCTTCTGTCCATCTATCCATCTGTTCTTCCTTCTATCCACCCATCCATCCACCCACCCACTCACCCATGCATCCATCCATCCACCCACCTGCCCACTCATCCATCCATCCATCCATCCATCCATCTGCCCACCTGCCCACTCATCCATCCATCCATCCATCCATCCATCCATCCATCCACCTACCCACCCACCCATCCATCTGTTCACCTTTCTGTCCATCTTCCACCTGTTCTTCCATCCATTCATCCATCCATCCATCCAACCATCCATCCATCCATCCATCCATCCATCCACGCTTCTGTCCATCTATCCATCTGTTCTTCCTTCTATCCACCCATCCATCCACCCACCCACCCATGCATCCATCCATCCACCCACCTGCCCACTCATCCATCCATCCATCCATCCATCCATCCATCCATCCATCTGCCCACCCGCCCACTCATCCATCCATCCATCCATCCATCCATCCATCTGCCCACCCGCCCACCCACCCACTCATTCATCTGCTCTATACATCTAGTTATTTGTGGTTCACCTAAACTGTGCCGATTACTGTGCAGGGCAATGCTGGGGCTATAACAATGAATATAACAGTAGCTGATATTTACTGAGTGCTTACTCTGTCTGTCACTATGCTAAGCACTGGATATGTACTGCCTTATTTAATCTTCACAACAACCCAGAAAAGTATGACTTAATTCTTAGACAGGTGCTTACTGAGTAATATGTTAGGGATCATTCTGAGCCTTGTACCGTATGAACGAGGCAGGTAGAGACCCTGCCCACACGGAATTTAAATTCCAGTGGGAGATCCAGGGAATAAGGAAACACGTAATGTACCTGCAGGTTGAGCGAAATGTGATGCCAGAGAATAAAGTGAGATAAGCAGCTGATGGGGCCAGGAGGAAGAGGCTGTTTGAGATACGGTGTTCAAGGAGGGACTTTCTGAGTAGAAGATCTGAACAGGGGCCTTAGGGACAGAGCGCTTAAGAATATCTGGGGCAAGATTATTCTAGGCAGAAAGGAAAGCCGGTGCAAAGTCCGTGGTGGGCCCGAGCTGGGTGCATTCACAGAAGAGTTAAGAGGACCCCGTGGCTGGAGCGGACAGAGCAGAGGGGGGTAATGTACGGACATCACTGGGATTTGGTTTTAAATGTAATGGCAGTTGTGCAGGGAAATGCACTCTTCTGAACACAACTTAGCGAATCCTAATGCGAACACCTGTGTAGCCACCGTCCCAATCAAACTCTAGAACACCCCCATCCCTCCGGAAGGTTCCTTTATGCCTCCTTCCACCTCCCCCCACCCCCCATAGGTACACGCTGTTCTGACTTCTCTCACTGGAGAGTTTTGGTAAATGTTCTAGAAGTTTACCGTATAAACGGAATCCCGCAGTGTGTACTCTGTGCCGTCTGGCGTGTTGCACATGGTATCATGTTTTCTGAGCTCTGTTCACGTGGTTGCCACTAACAGGAGTTCATCTGTATTGATGAGAAGTAGCTCATCGTAGGACGATAGCACGGTTTTGTTCTCCCACCTTCCCAATTACGGACATTCGGGTTCCTTACAGTTTTTATTGTCGTTGTTGTGAACATTCACCTCCAAACGTTTGTGGACATAATGTTTCCATTTGTCTTGGGTAAACACTTAGGAGTGAAATTACTAGGTCATAAAGTAAGGGTGTTTTCATCTGGGAAAGCAAGTGCTAATCGTCCAACATGGGGGCACTGGTTTGTGCTCGCACTGGCGACGCATGAAGGTTCTGATGGCTCCACATCCTTGTTGGCATTTGACATTACCCGTTCTTTCGACGTTAGCCATTCTATTGCTTGGGCGGCGGTACCCCACTGAGGTCCTAATCTTCATTTTCCCGATGACTAATGATATTATAAACCTTTTCATATGCTTATGGGCCATTCAGACGTATTCTTTCTTTCTTTTTTTTTTTTTTTAATGGAGTTGTCTTACCATTCGTGATCTGTAGTAGTTCTTTATATATTCTGGATACAAATCCTTTGTCATAAATCTGTAGGGAGAGTATTTTTTCTCAGCCTCTATATGTATTCCTGAAGGTGCCTTCTTATGAGCAGAAGCTTTGGATTTTGACTCAGTCTCATTTACCAGTGTTCAGTTTTTCATTTGGTGCCTTTTGTGACCTTTGGAAAAACTCCTGGTCTACCTCGACGTCACAAAGCCAGATTCCTATGCGTCGCTTTAGAAGCTTTATGATGTTGGATTTCACATTTAGGCCCGTGATTCATCTCAAATTAATTCTTGTGTGTGCGTGAGATAGGGGACTGGGGTCATTTTGCCCTTAAGCGTCTCTGGTTGTTCAAGGCTGTCTGTTAAAACAACTTCTCCTTCCCCATTCAACAGCCTTGGGGCCTTCATCAAAAATCAAGATGGACTGTCTCTCTGGGTTCTATTTCTGAATTCTATTCTGTTTTGTCCATCTGTTCGTCTACCATTGGAAGGGCTGGGGTGGGTATGTATGTGTGTCACGATCTGATTTGTATCTTAAGCCGATCAATCAGCACGAAGAGCAGAATGGATGAGGGTGGGAGCGGAAAGACCAGCCTGGCGGCTGCGAAATCCAGGTGGGAACTGGGTGGTCGGAGAGGAAACCACCAGAAGCGGCAGATGTGGGGGCAGGTTCTTGAGGCTGGCTTAGACGCGGAGCATGGGAAAAGAGCGGGAAAAGCAAGCGACTCTGAGGGTTCAGGCTCTGCCAATGGGAAGAACGTAGTCGCCATCTACTGAGATGGGTTCTGGGACCACCAGGCATCCGTCTTCTTGTGGGGAGTAGTGTCTGAGCTGGGGGAGGACATCCCGGCAGAGGGAACAGCAGAGATCACGGGGAGGCTCTGGGCCGCCCTGGCCTGACCTTCAAAGTCCTGATCAGATGATTGGATTCTGTGTCCCGAGGTCACCTGCCCATCCTACTGCCTCCCCGCCGTGGCCAGACAGCAGGGTGTCCTCCACTCTCCCTCGCCCCGCCCCCCAGCTCATAGCACTCTCCCCTGGCCACAGCCCCAGCAGATGGCACAGTGGTGAAGAATGTGGGCCTGGGGTCGGACCTGGCTGGCTGACCTAAGGAGAGTTACTCCAAGCCTGGCTGGCTCCCCTCACTTGTGAAACGGGAATAATGACAGCGTCTCTCCCTGCCCCATAAGCTCACTGCACCTGTGCCAGGAGAACTTGTAGGCAAATCATCCTGCAGGGAGCCTGGCTCCTGATATTTATGAGCTTACAATTATTCTCTCCATTCAACAGGTCAGAAAACTGAGGCTCGGGGACCTGAGGCCTGAGATCCCACCAACAGACGGCAGCCAAGGTTGGATGGGAAGCCAGCCCAGGGGTCTGTGTCATCCGCCCGATCTGGCACCTGCGTCTTGGCAGCCTTGCAGTGTCCCCCGCTCCCCGCTTCCCCCGGGGGTGCACACACGTGACCGCGCATGCCCACTGCCTGCGAAGGGGCCTTGCCCTTGCTCCGATGGGGGGGGCGGTGGGGTGCACGCCAGCACGGCTCCGGTCAAGGGAACCAGCTGCAATCAGGGACCGGGCAGGCGAGTCCTTAATCTGGCTTGGGGTGCGGGAGGGCAAGGGGGTGGGGCAGGCCAGGGGCAGCACCCCCTCATCACTGCGATGCGAGCTGTGAGCTGCACACTCACTTTTCCAGCTGCTCTCAAGTCCTTGTCTGGTCTTTCCCCGTGTCGGTGGGGGTGGGGCAGGGCACCATCCCAGGGAAGCCGAGCTTTGCTTGGGCAAGAGGGGCAGGGGACGGCTTTCCTGGGGGAAAAAGCGAAGGGGTGAGGCTGCTCTGCCTCCCAGCCCGGAGCAGATGGCATCCTGAGGTTCACATTCACCAAAGGACAGTGGGAAGCGCAGGGGTCCGGAGAGGGTGGTAGGGGCAGGCTGCGGGTTGATGAGGTCCCAGCGCCTAGCACAGGGCCGGGCAGTAGGGGGAGCTCGTGAGGTCTCCAAGGAATGACACGCGGAAGTGCTCGGGGGCAGCTGCCCGAGACCACGGATGTGGCACAGTGAGAGGCTAAGAGCGAGGCTCTGGGGCCATAGTGTCCACCTTTGAACCCTCCTCTGCTTAATTACTCACTCAGCAAACTTCTCCGACTCACAAATTCCCCTGATTTCTAGTGTTCCTGACCCCGTCCAGCAAGCTCTCCCGACCTCCCTGTGACCACCCACGTTCCCCAGTCCAGCTCAGCAAACCTCCTTAAGAACCCCGGCCCTGATCTCTCGGCCTGCCCCGGACGCCTCCGTGCCCCACCCCTCCCCACGTCTGAGGTGGCCGGCGACCCAAGGCTCCCCGCCCCCCAGCTCTGCAGGGTCCCCGCAGAGCGGCACCCACCAAGTCTTACCCAGCGTGACCTCTGCCTGCATGGGCATCGACAGCGCTGGGTGCTTGACCTCACAGCTGAAGAGGGCCTCATTGTCGATCTGTGGGTTGAGCGTCCAGGTGAGCAAGGCACGGACCTCCACGGTGCCGTCACTGCCCGGGGTGTGGCTGTGGCGCAGGAAGTAGATGGGCTCGGCGCTGTGGACCCAGCGCGGGAACTCGCGGCTCACCACCGTCTCTGGGACGTTCTCGGTGGTCGGCTGGAGGAGGACGCCGGGGTCTGGGGTCAGGCTGCGGGCAGGGCGCTCTGTGTAGGGGCGCCCGCCCCGGTTCTCGGCGTCCAGCAGAGACAGCGACCTCTGCATCTTGGTGTCATCTAGGTCACGGTGCAGGAGGCTGCGGAAAGGCCTGCTGTCCTGGAAGGGGCCAGAGCTTGCCTCCAGCGGCTCCGTCAGGGGCACGGCATCGATGGGTTCGCCATCGCGTTTGAAATAAACCTGAAATTACAAGGAGGGTGCGGGAAGCATTTCATGACCGACGGTGGGACCTCAGAGGACCTGGCCACAGAATGCCCGTTCTTCCAAGGCCGCCTCCTCCTTCCGGATGGACTCTCCCTCATTCCTTTCCCTGCAGCACCCGAAGTACTCTGAGCCAGCTCAGGTCGAGGGGGACACACAGAGCTCCTAGTGGCAGAGGCCAAGCCCACCTCCGTCTTTACCAGCAGGTGAGCCTCTTGGAGCCCCAGTTTCCTTACCTGTAAAGGGGAGTAAGGACAGCTGCTCTGGGGGCTGTCGGATGCTTCAATGAAACAATGTACTGAAACAGGGGCCCAGGGCGCAGCCCCAGCAGCCACCTGGGCTGCGAGGGAGAGTCTGTGCCCACCTGGGGACAGCATTTGGACGAGGGAGAAGGTAGGAAGGCGCCTGAGAGGAAGTGAGCCATCCGAAGAAGAATGACGAGGAAGGGATGTCCGTGGGCGCGTTTTGGAGGTTTGCAACCAGAAGGAAGGAAACAGGTGCATGTGTGGGAGAGAGCGAGGTGTGGGGACAGGGTGAAAGCAAACATCTTCTCGCTTTCTCTAATGGGGAACCCAAGTTTTGAGAGGCGGCATTTAATTTAATTTGCTGTCTTTTATGTTGGTACGTGTGCCCAGAGGCCTGTGGGGATTGGGTGTATTTTTTAATAAATCAGGTAAATAAATCGATGGGAGACAGGGAGAGAGGAGGGCAGGAAGCAGCTTTCTCAGGATGCTGGCGCAGGTGAGGGGAGGGAGGAGGATGTGGGGGAGGAGAGGAGGGGGGCTGCGGGAGAGGGGAGGGGAGAGGAGGGGGGGATGAAATGTGGGACCCGGAGAATCTGTCAGAGTTTATAGCTCCAGCGAAGGATCTCATATGCACATAATAGCCTGCTTTGGGTTTTTCTTTCTTTCTTTCGTTTTCTTTTGAAAAGTGCTTCAAAAGCAGGTTTGTAATTTATACCAAAGAATTCTTTTAAGTTCTGATGTCCCAGGCAAACGTAAGATGCCTGGAATGCGGGGAATTAAGGATCTTGTGTGTGTGTGTGTGTGTGTGTGTGTGTGTAGAGAGAGAGAAATGTCTTTTACATCTATGTGCAACTATATATATGTGTATATGAATATTGAATATTTTATTGCCATATCTTAAATGGCAGGAGCAGGCAGGGGTTGGGGGTGGGGAGTCTTCCTGCAGCCCCAGGGCCGTGGGGAGACTTTCTTTTGTGTCCTCTGGGAAAGAAGTTGTTCTTTGGAGAAAAAGACCAGCTTGTCTGATTTTAGAGAGGCCAGACCTCTTTATGGGCTCCAAAGGGGGAAACTTGGGGACCATTTCCTGCTCTCACCAATCGCTGGGGTTGAAGTTGCCTTTTTATCTATCTGTCTCCTTGGGACCATGAGGTATGGGTGCAGGGAGATGGGCCTTACCAAAGCCTTATTTAAGCACCCCTGTCTACTGCCCCACCTGTGTCTCTGCACACCTGCTTACTGCCCCACTTGTACCTATGCAACCTTGCTTACGGCCCCACCTGCGCCTGTGTGCACCTGGCCACTGCCCTGTATTGGGTTTCTCTGCACCTGTTTACTGCCCTGCCCTGAGAAGCTGGGTCTATCTAGGTCTAGATCCTGGGGTGAGACTGGCCTGGGTCCCCAGGTAACCCCACTGCACCACGCCTATGAGACAGAGTCTGGAATTCATTGTCTCCCACCTTGAACTCTAACCCTACCTATCCTCCGCTCGAGCCCAGCCCCTCACGAATCCTAGTGATACCTGAGACTCACAGTGTCAGGTGTATTATACAATTCTCTTGGAGGGAACCTTCACAGCACGTAGCGCGTGGATTCTCAATATGGGTTCAGGGAATCAAGGGTTCCACACAGGTGCTTCAGGGCTCCATAAGGGCAACCTGACCTTCCTTCACTCTTACATGTCTTACATGTGGGGCTGCGTCTATTTCATTTGGACCAAAGAGGTCCTGGTGCTCCTAAAAAAAGGCTGAAAATGTTAATGTTGTCCACTCCCTAAGCCTCTTTGCAGAAACTGGGAAGCAGAGGGGAATCTTTCTGCTTAAGGCAGGGCAGGGGCTAGAACCCAGTTCTCTATGTTAGCGCCCTCACCGCTTGAAGTGGCCATGACGATAATGCATGGGCTGGGCTGGCGGACCTCAAAGCAGTTAGGGTGGGTCGGAGTTGGTCCAAACAGGAATTCTCTCTCTTACCTTCCTTCCGGCCTTCCTCCCTTCCCTCCCTCCACAGTGGAATTGGAGCTGGAGGGCATGAACTTGAGTCCCACGTCTGTCAAGAACATTGTAGGTGACTCTGGACCCATCCCTTCACCTCTCTGGGCCTCATTTGTCCCCATTCTGTCCGATAAGTGGGGCAGGGCTCTGCTTGATGCTGGGCTTCCCTAAGGACCCACTGTGCAGTTCTGGGACCCCAGGGTCCAGAAAAAGTGGGGTTCTGTGCTGGGATCTTAGGAGCAAGATCCCAAGGGTGGGTCAGATGAGTAGATGGGGTCAGACCAAGGCAGATGGCTCAAGGCAGGGGCTCTCACCCTCTCCCCTTTATTCTGCAAAGTGGACGCCACGGTGACATCTGCAGCTGGACAAGTCACAGGGCAGGGTGGCCCGGCAGGGACAGAGGAGGAGCTGGGCACTCCAGAGGTACTCACCATGGGCGCTGGTTTCCCTCCGGACACAATGCAGACCAGCGTGAAGTTCTGGGCTTGGTAGCGGCTGAAGGGGGCGGGCATGTCTGCGGCCATCACTTCGATGGAGGTGGGGGGAGCTACCCAAGAGGGAAGGACAGCGAAACAAAGGTTTAGTGGAAGATTCAGGAAGAGATCCCCTGAGATGGGCCAGGTCCCGTGCTGGGTGCGGGGAGCAGGAAGGGGAGGAGGGTTGCATGACTCCAGGTGGTGTTACTGGCACCAACTGCAGTCGGGACGATGTCCCTGCCGGGCACACAGACAAGGGCTCGGCCTCAAGGGGCCTACAGCCTGCTGGGAAGAAGGGCATGAATCAAGGGACCATACAGTTAAACGTGGGAAGCGCATCAGGTGCCGGGAGGTGTAACAGGAGGAAAGGGGCCCCTGCCCAAGTCTGAGCAAGTTCTGTGACCCGAGAAAGCAACCCGAGATAAAGGACAAGTGTGGCAGTTGGAGGGAACAGCATATGTGGAGGTCTGGAGCATGTCAGCCCGGGGCAGGCGGCAGGGGGAGGGCAAGGAGCTGGGGATGGGGGCGGAGGGGCCCTGGGAAGTGTGCGGAGTGCAAAGCAGAGCCGCTGACCGTAGGTTACGCTTGCAGTGGTGCGCTAGGGCCGGTTCCTAGCAGCGCCTGAGACCCAGATGTGCCATTTCCAGGACTGCTCTGGTAGCCTGAAATCGGCCACAGTAGGGAGCTTTACGCCACGGAAACTGGCCACCACCACAAACCAAGGCTTTTTGTGTGTTCTCTTCTCTGCCCCAGCCCCCCGAGAGGGTGTTTCCCAGTACACCACTGGTCATGCGTTTTCTTGTCTTGAGAGCAGTGGGGAGCCATTGAAAGTTTTAAGCAAGAGCAGCGCCACGATCAGGATTGATTTTGGACGCTGAAAACACACAGTGTGACTCAGGCTAGACGGGCTGTCCATTTAGAGCAGGGTGAGGGCAACAGAGAGTAGGTGACTTTGAGAGGCATTTAGGGCCAAGAGCTGCCTCTTTCCTTTCTTTCTGGAAGTTGGTGTATTTTGGCTGGTCCCGCCTCCCACTGGCTCACTCTGCTCAGCAATCACTGGCTGGTGTGACAAAGCCAGGGCTCCTGGGTGGGCACTGTGGGGTAGTGGAAAGGACACCCGTGGAGCCATTGGGAACCTCTGGATCCAAATCTCAGCCAGGTCGCCAAACCTCCACGTCCTGGGGCAAGTTACCAAAGCTCTGAGCCTCAGTTCCCCAATCTGCTAAATGGGAGTAAAACCTGGCAGATGGATGTGAAGGAGGGGCCAGCTCCTAGGTGTGAAAGGGCTTAGCACATGGTAGGAAGCTACTATTCTTTTTTATTCTTTTTTATTTTTTTTAATATTTATTTTTGAGAGAGAGAGAGAGAGAGAAAGGGAGAGAGCAGGGGAGGGGTAGAGAGAGAGGGAGACACAGAATCCAAAGCAGGCTCCAGGCTCTGAGCTGTCAGCACAGAGCCCTACGTGGGGCTCGAACTCATGAACCACTTTCACGTCCGGAGCCGAAAGAGGACACTTAACCGACCGAACCACCCAGGCGCCCCAGGAATCTGCTATTCTTCGGATTCACACTATTATTTCCGCAGTCCCCTTGCATTCAGGAGGACAGGAGCCAGGATCTGAGGACTTCACTTGGGAAGGGCTGTCCATTTTGGCTTACCCAGCCTGGGGTCAAGCGCGGCGGGGGAAACGGAGAGGATGAAGAGCCGGGGCCTTTCCTTCCTGCAGGGGGTTTTCACTCCAGGTAAGTTTAATTAAGCTCAACGAACATTTCCTGACACCTACTAGGTGCCGGGCACGGTGCCAGGCGCCGGGTGATAAAACAGAGAAGCTCACAGGCTTGGGGGTGGGGGTGACAGCCGCCTGGCCACTCTATTTTGAGGTCTGGTGAAAGGAAGCCAGGTATGAGCCATTCATTCATTCGCGCAGCCACCACGCGCTGTGCAATTGGCAAGGGAAGCAGCATGAACAGGAAACAATGGGAAAACAACAGATGCAGAATTGTAATTAAGTGTAAGATTGTATAAAGCAGGTGGTAAGTGGGGTAGGAATTCCGTGAGGGGAAACATACACGGAGCGCTTCAATTACCCAGAAGTCCCAGGTTCTGCCGTGAACTTACTCTAAGACTCCAGTGAAACACCTGGGGCCCCACAGCAAGAACCCACGATGCAGCCAGGAGCTGTGCTAAGCCCTTCGCCTGGGTGAACGCAGGCAATCCTCCCCATCAGTCCACGAGGTGGGTGTGTTTACTCCTATTTTACAGACGGGAAACTGAAGAGGTGCGGGAGGCCGTCCCCGGGTTCACAGAGTCAGGATCTGAACCTGAGCGCCCCGACTCCAGAGCCCCAGCTCTGACAAGAGGCTGCGCCTCCGTGGTCTTTGGAAAGAAGAAAAGAGCTCGTTTCTGTGGGTGCCTTTAGCCCCACGTGGACACGTTTGAGCCACGGGGAACCCTCACGGACGCCTTGTGACCCAGATCCCTCGGGAGCTCTCCTGTGGGTGGCTCTACTTAACTCGGCTACCCCGGAGATGAAGGGACCACACCAATCCGAGCTTTGGCGTAAAACTCGGGCACCGCTCGTGGTCGTGTGCACGGATGTAAGGATACCCTCCAAGAATCCGACAGGCTCAGAAATGGCACGAGGCACCTTCGATATCTCTCATCCTTTCTCACTTTCATTGAGACCCTTAGAACCTTCCTTGATTGGACTGCTCTGGGGAGCAGAGATGATTCTTACAAGATGCCTGGGGTGGGGTGGGGGGGAAGTCTAGCAGTTTTCCTTATTATTTGCATCGCTATTGTCAGGAGGAAGGACAGGACAGTGGTTAAAAGTGTGGGCTGTAAATCAGCCTACCTAGAGTTCAAAGACCAGCTGTCCCACCTACAGGCTGTGTGACCTTGGGCGAGTTACCTAACCTCTCTGAACCTCAGTTTCTGCCTCCACAAAAGGGGATTACAGGGTACCTGTGACGATTCAGTGACATAGTACCTGAAAGGTGTTTTGAAAGTGCACCCTGTACGTGTCATCGGCACTTATTAGCAGGATTCATTACTAACATTCTTTCTGGAGGCTCCCTGCTACTGGGCAGGAGAATGAAAGGTCTCTGCCTTCGGGGGCATTCACAGGTAAGTGAGAAGCCCAGAAGGTGCCACCGGGCACCTTCCAAAGCAGGAGTCACTCACCCCATGTGGCTGTTGTGCACTCGAAAGGCGTTTTTGAGTTCCTGTGTGCTGTCAGCGTAAAATACCCACTGAAGTTCAAAAGCCATTTTAAAAAGAATGTCAAAGGTATCACTAATGTTTTATAGTGGTTATCTGCTGAAGCTATATTTGGGCTCTACTGGACTTCACATATTATTAAAATTAATTCACCTTGCAACGCTTTTCTCAATGTGGTGATTGGAAAACTTATAATTACATATGGGACTTGCGTGGGGTCTCTGTTGGACAACACTGGTCGAGACCTTCCATTTTACAGGTAAGCAAACCGAGGTCAGAGAGGGGGAAATTTGCCTACAGTCACACTGTAAGTCCGTTGGCAGAGCCCAGACTGGCACCCAGCACTTCCAAAGCCTGGCCAGGGTTCTCTGCAGAGCATGGGCGCCCCTGTCCCCAATCACACGCACGCGCGCCCACACACACGCACCTTCGTGCGTGCCCACATCCCCATTCCGGAGATCTGCACCCGCGTCACGCACGCTGCCCACGCAGACCCTGATTGGGAGACGTGTCCCTGTCCCTCGTTATGTTTCCGAGCAGGTGTTAGCAATGTGTACAGTTAATCAAGCTCCTAAGACAATAACAGATTTCGGTTGTATGGCCGATGACACAGCAGAGCTGTAATAACTGTGGACGCTTATTTCTGCCTCCATCCCTTCCCAGACCCCAACGCCACCCCCACTCTCATCCCCACACCTGTCCCTCTTACAATCGCTGGCCGAGGTCACAGCAAGCAGCCCCCTATGTGCCCCCTGGGATTGGCCCCGCGGCCCCGGGAACAATTGTCCAGCCAAAGGCAGATGGCCAGCGGCGGCCCAAGCGTAACTTCCATGCAGCTTCCTGGACAGGAACAATCCCGAGGTCCAAGCTGGGCTCTGGAATCAGCACGATAAAGCAGGCCACCTGACTGTGACCCACGTGGCATAGAATGGCAAAGAATCCACCAAGACCCCTGGCTCAGCAGTCTCTCCCCCGACTCTTCCGGGCCAGGGTCCCGTGCACCCACCAGGAGTGTCTCATTCCTGTGGATCTGAGGGTGCGTCTTCAGAGGTGTCTGTGCCGAGGCAGGGCTCTCCCGGGGGGCGGGGAGCACCCACCTGCACCGTTTACCTGAAAGGACCGTCCTCAGGTGAAGAGACACCGAGCAGGTGTGTTTGCATCGGACGCATGGCTGCGGTCACGGCAGTAAGAGCCCGGATATGGGCGGAGCTTCAGGATTTCCAAGCCACTTCCGGACACGTTAGCGCACAGCCGGCCCTGGGCAGTAGGAAGACCCCGCCCCCCAACCCCGCCTGGCTCGACACGTCCATGGTCGCACGAAGACCACCACCACCGAACTCCCCCGGATCCCCTGTCCCCAAGTCCAGCCGGTCAACGTCTCAGTTTTGTGTGACTTCTTTGTCTTAAGCAGAGAGGGTTGCTGCTGGAAGTTTCTTGGACCCATTTTGTCCAGCATCGGGACAGGTAAAGTGTGTCTGCCCCTCTGTCTCAGCGGCCGCCACAGCCAACTTCTGCTGCCTCTGTCCCACGGCCATCCAGGGATGCCGTTATTTTCTCCTTCACAGTTAACATCGACACAGTGAGGTAATGGTCGGGTGATCAGTTTTATGAAATTAACTCTGAAATATTGCCTGTCTTTATCTTGAAAGCAGAACTTTGTTTTGGTCATCGTAACTCACTTTGAAGATAATGCGATCGTTCGCTGCTCTGTAAATCGTCTGGTGGCCTTTGAAATTTGGGAACACAAACCTGTCCTCATACAAACCCCGGCAGGCCCGTGTCTAACGGCATCTCCTAGAGTCCGGTTCTCTCCCCGCCCGTGGGGTCCTCTCCAGCGCCTGCCGGGGTCCCGGCTCCGAGAGAGCCACACCGAGGTTCCGGTGCAGGCCCTGCTACCAACATCGCATGGGACCACGGGCAAGTCAGCTGACCCACCGGGTGTCAGTCTTCCCATCTATAAAATGGGTTCAATAAAACACACCCTGCCAACGTTTCTGCTTCCAGGATTTTTGAGAGGAGGAGCAAATGAGGAAATGGACACAAACCTTCTATAAGCTGCACGAACAGAAAGGGACTATTTATATTACCCCTTTGACTGCCCACGCCCCTTCCTGGCCTGAGGGAATTTCTTTCTCTTCCAGGAGTGGCCCTTGTCTGGGGGAGGGATAATCCGTCCTGTTCTCTGGGTACCGCAGTGTGACGGTGCTGGGCACATTCCTGCTCTGAATGTCATTTATCATGGGGTGGTAATCAATCAGACGTGGGGAGGGGTGGGGGGGGAAGAGAAGTTCAAAATTATGTTATTTGCAAAAAATCCATTCTTTTCTCTCAGCATGCCTGCTCTATTGACTGCCTTCCCTTCAATCAGCAACCAGTCATTATACCGAATTGCAAGGAAAAAGAAAGCCACCCTCTTAATATATAAAAGTGTCCATGCGTGAATACAAATGTCCCTCCACGTTCCCTATTTTTAATTTCTTCCTTTTTTGGGAGGGGGGTCTCCCGTCACAGTGTCTTTCCATCCTCTCCACCGGTCTCTCCGGCTTCTACAAGACGCTGCTCGAAGGAGCACCTCCTCCAGGCAGCCACCCTGCTCCACACTGAGCTGCCCAAGGTTCCTTCTGCAGCTGGCTCACCTCCTCCGTGCCCTGCACAAAGCGATCCTTCTGCTGGTTAACTCTGCCTCATCCTTTAGGGCTGGCCTTAGGGACTGCCTCCCTCGGCAGCCTTCTAGGACCCTGCCAGACTCGGTCAGGGCTTATCCTCTGGGCTCCTGGAGCATTGTACACCTGTCGTTCTCACAGGTGCCTGTCATCCTGTCCCGGGTCCACGTCTGTTTCCCCAGGAGACTGTGCTCCCGGACGTCTGGAGCTTCGTCTTTTGCCCACCTAACCTCAGAGCTGGAGCAGGCCTGCCACACAGGAGTTCAAGTTCAATTCTTATTTTGTTTGTTCCTTCCCTCCTTCCTTCATTTCTCCCGGCCCAGGCAAGCACAGAGCCCGTTTGTGGAAGGGATCCCTCGAGACCCTGGAATGCTGTGGGCCCTGCCTTGCTTTGACCAAGGCCACCTTCCCCAACGCCATGCTCTGAACGCACTGAGAATTTGGGGGGAGGTCCGTGAACACCCTAAGCTCCTTCTAACCCCAAGGCCTCTGCATCTGACACCCCCACTAGAATGCAAGCACCATGAGGGCAGGGACGCTTATCTATGGTCACTTCCCAAGGTCACATCCCGAGGGCCGGACACACAAGGATTTGCTCAGTAGTTATTGGTCAAACGAATGAGTCGGGGGGAGGGACCCAAGGGTCGTGCCCCCCCATCCCTGCCCCATTTGGAAGGGCTGAAGTCTCTGGCCCCGCCCAAGGCCCTCCCTCCTAGCAGGAACCCAAGAAGGAGGGAGACCCCACCAGTGGGCGGGGGCCTCCAGCAGGAAAAGAGAGCAGAAAAGCACAACTCTTTGGTTTATGGGAAAATTAAATATCGAACTGAGGAGTAATAGCAGCCCAGGGAAAAAAAGGCCTGACAAAAAACCCCCGAATGGAGCCACCATCAGCGACGAGATAGACAAACGCCGCGTCTGTGCTTCTAGGGGCGACAGCTGTTCAGCCGAGCCCACCACCCCCTCCAACTTGACACTGGGTAGAAACCCACGCGCCGATGCCATCGACGGACGGGGACCTGGGTCTAGGGCGTTGCCAGTGTGGGTGGGCCCTGTCCGGGACCCTCCCTGCCCCGGGGGTGGGGGCCTTTCTGAGCGGATGGGGTCACCAGGGGACTTCTGGTGGCCGCGGGCATAATCCGTCCCCCCGCCCCCAGGCCTCCCCCCTCCGCGGGAGCTGGCTGGCAGCATCGGTTCACCTGCCTCGGCCCTCCCCTGCCAGCTGCTGTGCTTACGCAGTGGCGGAAGATAAAATTAACAACCCCAACTGGAGGCTCTGGCTGACAGCTCTGGGGGAAGCAGGGGGGTGCCGGAGGAGGGGGGGGGCGCAGCCTGTGAGGCGGAGAATCGGTGGGGCTGGGACAAGCAGGACCCAACTCGGGTTACTGCTGACGGAGAAATGAAATCCCGCATGCTCACGCACGCACGTGCACGCGCACGCACACACACGCGCACGCTCCGACACACTCGAAGGGGCGGCGGGGACGCCAGGTGCAGCATCGTAGACGACGCGCTTAACCTGGTCGCCGTCACAGTGTGTTCCCCGGACCAGCAGCATCAGCCTTACCTGGAACTTGTAAACTGCCAACTCCCGAGCCCCCTTCCAGACCGGCCGAAAGAGAACTCCGGGGGCGGGGTGGGATCCAGGCTTCTGGGTTTTAAGAAGCCTTCCAGGAGATTCTAATGCGAGCTCAGTGTGAGAACCACTCTTTGACTCTTGTGAGCCCCGGTCTGCTCATCTCTAAGTTAGGGGTACTAAGACTCACTGGGGCCACAATAGGTGCTCGGTGAACAGAGAAAATTATTGCTGGTTGGGACAGCAAGATTCAGGCAGAGTTAGAGAACCTCTATTCGGCTTTTCCTGGACCCAGCAGACAGGGCAAGGGTAGAACTCTCTCCCCTGAGTCAAAGGACCTCAAAACCCCCAAGTCCCACCCCACAAGCAGTTCAACTTCAGGCTCATGCCTTGATTGGCTGCTTGGCAATGTTCCCCGTTTTTTTTTTTTTTTTTTTGATTGGCTTCCTAGGCCACCAGTCCCGTGTGGACCCTCCCCCTGCCTGGGGTCTCCTGGCTGGAGGCAGCCTCTGCCCAGCAGCCTGTCTGCAGCCACCGTGCCAGCCGCGCCATTGTAGTTTATGTGGCAATAGAGCAAATGTGTTCAGGCCCATGATAGGTGCCATTTCTGCAGAGACGAAATCTATGGGGTGTGACATGAATCCGTTTTAAATAGCAGCAAGGCTGGCTATTCCGAGGATGTTTTCAATGTATCCCAGAGGTATATATTACACACATGGGCGATTGCACCAGGTGCCATATTTGCAGCTATATGAAAAACGCCTGTGGAAGCTTGCAGAAGCCTGGGGAGGCCCTGGCTGGTGGGGGAAGCACGTTCGAGATCTGGCCAGGGGCAGTGGCATCCAGCTCAAGTTCTTTCTGCTCAAGTTCAAGTTCAGCCTGCTCTCTACTTTTCTCCCCCACCCCCACGCCCACCAGAGAGCAGTGGGCTAGAGCTTAGAGAACAAGTTTGGAGGAAGCCCCCCCCGTTTCCCCCCCAAAACCTCTGTCCTTTCCAGCAGAACTGAACCCCCAAGAACCGGGGCCTTTGTGTTTGGGGGCTCAGAACAGGGCTCACCCTTGGCCTTCCCCACTCAGGTCTGGGGCACTTGGCCTGAAGCCACCGCCCTCCTTAGGCACTTGCTAGTTTCCTGGCCTCACCCGTAGAGCAAGGGTGACTCTGGAGTCACTGGCCCATGCGGGGTGCTCGTGGGGACTGAAGAACATAGCAGGTGCCACCCCAGCCAAGCTCCCAGCAGGGCCCCAACTCTGCGCCCCGGCCCCAGGCTCTGAGCTGTCAGCACAGAGCCCGACGCGGGGGCTCGAACTCACAAGCCACAAGATCATGACCTGAGCTGAAGTCGGACGCTTAACCGACTGAGCCACCCGGGCGCCCCAAGGATTGTGTCTTTTTAAAGAGCTGGGTGAGGCAGAGCCATGCTTCATTCCCAACGGGACCAACTCTTGGCTGGGGTGGAGGGGCTCGATTTGGGGGGGGGGGGCGTAGGTCTCAGAGATCCAGCACGTGCAGCCTCACCAGGGCCCCATGGGCGGGGCCTGGGCCACTTATTCATCTCTGACCCCTCTAACCTCGTCCCTCACCAGGTTCCTTCCCACCTTGGTTCTCTCATCTGTAAAACGGGACTGCCATAGTACCTGGTCACAGGTGTTGGTGCCTCGTCACAGTACCTGGGCGTCACGGGGCCATTGTGAGGGTGAACCGAGCTCGTGCTTTGCAGGATGCCTGGTACTGGTGAGACCATACCCCCACCGGCCATCATATGTGTGAACAGCAGCCTCTATCGCTGGCCTGGGCCAGTGGCTGGCCTTTGCCTACACCACTCATTCTGGCCACCGGCCTGAGAGGCCCTCACTCTGGGGACACTTGTGCATCCTGCTGACCGGGGGCCCCGAGTATGGGGGGCACAGGGCAGCCCTCAGCGAGCATGCGATGAGTTGATATTTGCAGGGGTGACTGGGAGGAGGCTTTGCTCAGTGAGCATCCCCCTGCACCCAGAGTTGAGGGCACGCGGGGTCCCCAGGCACACAGTGGGTGGGGGTGAGGGGTGGGGAGAGCACTTGACCAACATCTCCACTCACTGGTGGTCACTCTGGGGGCAGGTTCCGTGGTAAATGCTTTAATGCATTAGAGCCTCACCCATCCCAGGAAGTAGGGGTAGTTCTCTCCTTTGACAGACGGAAACGGAGGTTTTCAAAGGCGATGTGGTCCGCCGCTAGTCGGTCAGCAAGGACCAAGGCTAGCTTTACGTACCGCGTCTGGCTTAAGCCCCTCCGCCCAGGCTCACGACCCCGAGTGCACCGCCCGGCCCCGCGTCTCACATGCTGCGGGCTGTCTCTCAGGGCATCCGTTTCCTCTGTGAGGCAGTAACGGGGCTGGGCTGGGTCACTGCTGAGGTCTGCGGCTCAGGTCTGGGCAGAAGCTACAGCAGGAGGGCTGGAGATTAGAGAGGGGGGGCCGGTCCTGAGCAGCTGTGTGTGAGGCGGTGGGACTGGTCAGCAGAGCGGGGCCGGCCCCTCCCTGACGGCGGCCCTCAGGAGTTGGGGCCTGTCCTCTGATGGGCTCGGGGTCCACAGGAGAGTCAGCTGGGAGGGTGTGGCTGGGGCCATCATTCCCAGCGAAAACCTTCTCTACCCAAACTCCTGCTCTCAAACCCCAGGCCCATCCAGTTCCCATGGCCTCCCTGGAACACACGTCCCTGGATTCGGGGCCCTGTTCTGGCCTCGCCTTTCCTCTCTTCCCCGGGGCCAGGCCTGGTGGACGGAGGGCAGGCAGGGCCCGCGGTAGCCTGACATGCCAGGACCGGGCCCAGCGGCTGGCCTCATACGGGCTCGGGGACCAAGCTGCTGTATCCTGGCCCTGCCACCTGCGAGCTGGGTGACCTTGGCAGGTCACTTTCCCCCCACCGTGCCTGTTTCCTCATCTGTAGCGTGGGGATCATCGTATCTATGTGACAGGTGCTTCTGTAAGGTATTTAGACCCTGGCATGGCACCTGCAGCACTGAATATAGAGGTCAGCCGTTGTCATGACTGTCCCCTCCTTACCCGGGCCTTGGGGTCCCGCCACACAGCAGTGCTCTCCCTCCACCTGCCAAGCTTTCCCTGCTCCTACACCCTCGCCTACAGGGCTCCTTCTGCCTGAAATGTCCCTGTCCTGTCTGCCCCCAGCCCGGCCTACGAGGCCCAGCTGTATGCCACCTCCTCCATGAAGCCTTCCTGATGCCTCCTCCTGGAGGAGACCCTCTCCCTGGGCACCCCCACAGCTTGCAACCTAGCCCTCCCCTTACCTTCACTTGCCTTCTGCTCGGTTCTGGAAATCTGCACTCTTCTCTGTCTCCCCTGTCCTTCGGGGACTCCTTCAGGGACTCCCCTATCCTGCAGGGACTCTGCTCTGGACGCAGAGACAGGGGCTGAGAGTCTCCGTTCATCACTTGCTAGCCGCGGGATCTCGGGGAAAGTTGCTTCCTCTCCCGGAGCCTCGGGCTCCCCGTCTTTGAAATGGGGATACGTACAACCGCTCTCCCCCCGGCACCGGTGAGAATCAACCACGAGAGTGTTCGTAAAGGACCCGGGGCAGCGCCTGGCATGTAATAAGCCCTCGGTCGGTGCTAGTTTCTGCTGTGAAGGTTATTGTGATTATTAGGACTTATTTGCTTTTAAGATGATCACCCCTAGAGCGCGCGTGAGGTATTCCTGCCTCCTCAGGTAACAGATGGGGAAACAGTCCAGGGGCGCCCTGCAAGCTGGCGGCAGAGACAGGACCGCTGACTCCCAGGGCAAAGCAACCTGCGGAGTTGATCTCAGTGTCCCCTTCGGTACAGGGAGGGATTAGGTCCCTCTCCCCAGGAGCGTCTGTCCACAGGAAGCAGACCCCGCTCCAGGGGCCGGCTCACTGCCTCCCTCGGCGCCCCTGCCCTCTTTCCCAGCTCCGATACAGCTCTGTTAACACCTGTACCCTCAGACTCATGCCGGCTCCTTAAATCACTGGGCCCGAGGCACCGCAGCTTCAACGGCCACATATCACTTGTAATTAAGGGGCCTGTCCCAGGGACGCGAAGTTTACCTTCTGCTGGAGACACTAAATCCAGCTCCCGGTGGTGGAGGGGATAAAGCATCGCACTGACCTAACACCTGTCAAGGTTTAATGATGCGCCTGCGGGCCTGCTCTGGCGGGACCTGGGGGGCAGCCAAGAGGGTCACGTAGTAGGTGGAGAGAGACGACCCCAGAACAAGAACTGAGCCTCCTGGTCTGTGAGACACAGGAAGTCCAGGGAGCTGGTGAGGGTCTCAGGAGGCGGCAGCCACCTGCCTGGACGGTTCAGGGAGCAGGTGACTCTCTACCGCTTGGCTCAAGAGGGCACAGAGGGCCATTCTGTGAGAGGCTGCAGACAGGCTCCTTAGCCAGGCGGTCTGGGTTTGAATAACAAGCTCTGCCGCTCGCTTGCTGGGTGACCTTGGGCAAGTTACTTAACCTCTCTGGGCCTGTTTCCTCATTATCAAAATGGAAATGCTACAAGTCCCTACCTCCTGAAGTAGTGAAGATTAGAGGAATTAACATACTTAACATACTGGAACATGTGTGGCATATGGCGGCTGCAAAATTCACCTTTATTCTAGTATGATCTGGCCGACCTACATGAACACGAATCTCTCTCAGTCGCTCCCCCAAGGCAGGCACATGGTGGGGGCTTATGATATTGGGTGAAGCAGGACGTGTGTGCATAAGGAATCGATGGGCAAACGGTCTGTTTCCATCAGGGAGAGGCCGGTCACGTCAGCTCCACGGCCCTACGGACAAGACGTGCAAAGCAGCACAGGACGCTTGGCTAAGCCGTCTGCTTCTTCCAGCCTCGTCTGCGGATCAGAGAGGTCATTCAGCTTTCCAGATCACACCCAGCGTGCACTTCAGAGGCCTTGCCTCCACCCCAGCCCAGGGCTCCAGGCCCCCCCCCCTCCCCAGAGGAAGAAGTCAGAGAACATTTGGGTTCTTACTCTAGGCTTCCCTTTATCAGCAGGCTCTGTTTTCCCTTCTGTGAAATGGGGACACTGATCTTGCTGACTTCCCAGACGGCTGGAGGAGCGGCTGATGATGCAGCCCAGGTATTCCCTGCTGTCTCTGTTGAGAGGCTACGTGGCCCAGGCCCCTGTGGCAGCCCCATGGCCCCACACTCGGTGAGGAGCGGCGACCCTCCGTCTTCCCGGCAGCCTCGTGTGGCGGGAAAAAGGGGGGCTCCTCCTTCCCACAGATCTGAGCTCAAATCCCATCTCACTCACTGCTGTGCGACGTTGGGAAGCTTCCCTGCCCTCTCTGTGTAGGGCATGTAGTACCCACTGTAACTGAGGCAGCATAGGGCCCGTCCGGGGCGGGGAGACCAGAGGTGGGGCAGCGGGTAACAGAACGTGCTGGGCCTGTTGCCGAATACACAGTGGGCTTCGGTCAAGGGCGTGCCTCCTTTGCAGGGCTGTGTTCAGTGAGGGAGCGAAGGAGGGTTCTAGAAGGAGGGTTCTGTCCAGGAGGCGGTCAGCAGGCTCGGGCCTTTGGGGCTGACACTGGGAAGCGACCGTCCTTGGTAGATGACCCAGTTAGCTCCAAAGTGCTCCTCTGAGCCCCAAACCCATCTGTCTGGCCCTTCTCTGAACGGGCTCTCAGCCGGTGACCTGAGTGTTAGCTACAGGCCTGTGGGTGGGCGGGTGGGCAGAGCAAGCATCCTTCCTCCAGGTCCCTGGCCAGGCTGAGGCGCTCAAGACGGCCGTGCGCAGTCTCTCAACATGCTCTGCGGTCCATTTTGGAAGACCCTGGCCGCAGCCCCACTCCAGCAGCCGAGCCCGGCCAGCTGTCTCAGGCCCCTGCTGCCTCTCGAGCTGTCCCCTCGGAAGCTCCAGCAATCGGGACGGAGGCCTGCAGACAGCCTTCAGATCGCGGCCCCGGGCTTCTCCACCCCTCAGCCCATTTCCTGAGGTCACCGTCTGCTAAGCGGGACCGCAGGTCTCCTTGGTGACTTCTCAGGGACCATCTCCATCCAGTGCCGGGTCCTGCCATCTCCTCCACATCCGCTCCCAGCTTTCCAACTGGTCCCCAAGTCCTATGGCTTCTGTTCGGAAACGCCTCGTATCTTTTTCCAACCTCCACGGCCCAAGGCCCGAGCTGACTGGTGCCGTCTCACCCGCTGCGGCTGCCTGCCCTGCCCTCCGACCCAGGCCAGGTGCCGTCTGTATTCTCCATCTCGTTTATCCCTCACAACAGCCCTGTGGGAGTGGTGACCTTCACTGCCCCGGTTTCCAGAAGACGTAAGAGAGGCTTGGAGAGGACAAGTCACAGCGCGACTGGGGAGGGGGTGGGACGGGACCACAGCTGTGACTCCGCTCTTTCCTGCCCTCCTCTACCAGTGCGAGCGTGGGACGCCACGGCAGTCGCTGCCCGGTGTCACTTCCTGCGGCTCTGACTCCATTCCCTGGCCTCACTGACACTTACAGGGGGGAGGTCAGGACAACATGGGTGGGAAGTAAAAACAACGGTCCTGTTTAGGGGCGCTCACTAGGAGCTTGGGACACGGGCCCAAGAGGGGAGGTGCTACGGTAACCCCATTTAGCAGACAGGGAAACTGAGGCTCAGGCGGGGAAATAAACCACCTGCCAGTGTAGTGTGGTGGCTCAGCTGAGGGCTCTGGAGCCAGCCTGCCCGGGTCTGGATCAAGCTCAGCTGTTAGCTGGCCCGTGCCCTCGGGCCCATTTGTTAGGGTTTCTGCTTTCACACTTGTCAACTGTGGAAGGTAATAGTGGCGCCTCCTTAGAGGGCTGTTAAGACAATTAAATGAGCTAGCAGGTGCGGGGCAGAACTGTGCCTGGCATACAGCAAATGCTCAATAAACATTTGCTGCTTTTATTATCGGGAGTTGCAGAACTGGGTTTAAAACCTCTGCCTGAATCTCACGTTCACCCCCTTAAATACTCCCCAGCTCTCTAAGGGAGTAAACACTATTTCTCGTCACCCTACTTGGATAGAGGGCTCATTCTTCACTGGGGACCTCCCAGCCTTCTCCTGGTTTCAATTTGGAGGACTTTGGTCACTCACTGTCACTTCTCCAGTGTGGGGGTGGGGGAGGGGTGGGGGAGGGGAGGGGGTTTGGAGGGGGGCCTGCCTGGATGGACATTTGCTTGGGAGACAAGAGTGCCCAGGCCTGGTCCTCAGGACCCTGAGGGCTTCGGGAGTGGGATGTGGGGGTTTGCGTTTGCAACCCGTCAGCACCCCAAAGTCCTCTCGGCTCTGGCTTGGATCCCAACCCGCCACGTCTCCTCCCCCTCCCCTTCCCCCTCCCCTTCCCCCTCCCCCTCCTCTTAGCAGCCTTGCTCCCTGGAGCCTGTGGCCACTGCAATCGCCTGGGGCCAGTTCATGTAATTAGTGTAGGCCCAGCAGGCAGCTTATCCGCTCAGGCTCCAAGACAAGGAAGGAGCCGATCATTTCCCACCCGGCAGGCATCGTGGGCTATGGAGGGGGCTGCGCGGCAGCTCTGAGTCTCGCCTTCCAGCTACCCTGCTTGGGGTCCCCCAGGGATTCTCAGACCAGCGGCCTCCCTTCATTGACCTAAGCTGTCCCCTGGACCGCCATATACTCTGAGCAGGAGCTGGATCTGCCTGGGAGATACACATCTCCCCACGGCTGTCCTGCACGCAGGCAGGCTTCCCGAGACGGGGTCTGCAGACCGCCGCCTGCTTTTCCGCTCGCGTCCTTCAGAGAGAAAGAGCTGTGTTTCTCCTTTTTGCTCAGGCCTATGGCGGCCACACCAGGCCTTTGAGGGGTGCAGGCTCAGATCCCCCATCACTTTTGGAGCCGTGGACATTTCTCCTTCCCAGGTCAGGAGAGGTCCTTGACACTCCAATTATTGGCCCTGGGAATGTGCTGCTTCTTCTAGAGAGGAGCACTGGGCTGGATGTCCAGAGAACAGAGTTCAAGCATCTGGTCCCAGAAAGCAGAGCTCCAGGCCTCTAGAAATCCTAGGTTCTGGCCTGGCCTCGTGGAAGCGAGCTCAGCTCCGTCACCCACAGCGTGCCACAGTCTCCTTTCCTCTGAGAGCACCAGCCAGCCCAGGGTGAGCTTCTTGTCACAGGGAAGCTCGAGCAACTGGCCCCAGGAGGACTTCCTGGGGACTCCCCACCCCAAGTCACACAGCAGGGGAGCAACAGAGCCAGACTGGAGATGGCCAGATGGCTTTAAAAAGCATCAGAAGTATGTAAGGACAGACGTAAAGGTCAATGGAATAGGAGGGAGAGTCCAGAAATAAACCCTCACATTTATAGTCAATTGATTCTTGGCCAGGAGGCCAACACAGTTCAGTGGGGAAAGAAGAGTGTGTTCCAAAATGGTGCTGGGACAACTGGTCACCCACATGCAATTGAGGGAGGCCGACCTCTCCTCCACAGCACGCACAAAAACTCCCTGAAGATGGATCGTACACTTGGGGCGCCTGGGTGGCGCAGTCGGTTAAGCGTCTGACTTCAGCCAGGTCACGATCTCGCGGTCCGTGAGTTCGAGCCCTGCGTCGGGCTCTGGGCTGATGGCTCAGAGCCTGGAGCCTGCTTCCGATTCTGTGTCTCCCTCTCTCTCTGCCCCTCCCCCGTTCATGCTCTGTCTCTCTCTGTCCCAAAAATAAATAAACGTTAAAAAAAAAATTTTTAAGATGGATCGTACACCTAAACGTAAGAGTTTAAACTATTAAAACTCTTAGAAGAAAAGCAGGAGTGCACTGTGACCTTGGGTTGGGCAGAGCCTCCTCAGCTGGAAGACCCAGAACACAAGCAACAGAAAATGAGTAGATGGAGTGAACCTTATCCGGACGAACTCCCTTCGTCCTTCACAGGACGCCAGCAAGAAAGGGGAAAGGTAACACGCCAAAGGGGAAAATGTACACAAATGTGACACGCGATACGGCCCTCGCACCTGAAATAGAGGACTCTTAGAGCATGATGATGAAAAGCCAGATCACCTGGTTGAAACAAGCAAACGATCTGACGGGATTTCTGCAAAGCAGATCTCCGAAGGGCTACAAAGCCCCCGAAAAGACCATCAACACCATTGGCCATCAGAGCAGCGCAAATCGCATCGCAATGAGAACCGCTTCACGTGCGCTAGGACGGTCGCCTTCAGACAGACAGGCAGCAGGTGCAGGTGAGGATCTGGAGAGACTGGGACCCTATGCCACTGGAGGAAAAGTCAAAGGGCACAGCTGCCTGCCCGCCCTCAAAAGGCTATGCACAGAGTTCTCATTCGATCTAGCAATTCCGTGCTTGGGTCTGCACTGCCCCCCCCCCCCGCCCCCCAGAGATCTGGAAACTATCCGTTCACACCAAAAGCCTGCACATAAACGTTCACAGGAGCATCATTCATAACAGCTGGAAGGTGGAAACGTCCATCAACTGGTGAATGTACAAACGGAATGTCAGGCATCATGCAATGGAATATCGTTCAGCCACGACGAGGAACGGGGTCCCAATACGTGCTCCAATGTGGATGAACCTTGAAAACCTGACACTAAGTGTAAGAAGTCCCAAGAATGACAAAAGACCACGTTTTCTATGACCCCATTTCTAGAAAGTGTCCAGACCAATCCACAGAGAGACCAAGCAGATGAGTGATTGCCTAAGACCGGGCGAGGGGTGCAGGAAGGGGAGTCATTGCTTATGGGCACGGGGTTTCTCTCGGGGGCAGTGAACATCTTCTGAAATTGGTTACACGACTAAAAGTATTTGCAGAACTTGGTGACTATGGTAAAACCCATTAAGTTGTATCCTTTAAACCAGTGAATTGTACGTCATACGAATGACAGCTCAACAAAATAATTTTTAGAAAAAAGCACACCGAATGCACGTAATAAAAATTTAGTAAAGGGGAGCCTGGGTGGCTCAGTCAGTTAAGTGTCCGACTTCAGCTCAGGTCATGATCTCCCAGTCTGTGGGTTTGAGCCCTGCGTCGGGCTCTGTGCTGATGGCTCAGAGTCTGGAGCCTGCTGCGGATTTCGTGTCTCGCTCTCTCTCTGACCCTCTCCCACTTGTGCTCTGTCTCTTTCTCTCTCTCAAAAATAAACGTTAAAAATTTTGTTTTAAAAATTCAGCAAAACATACCTAAACAAACAAACAAACAAACGAACAAATAAATAGCAAGCAAGCTATGCAAAGTTCATTAGCAACTGTTCCCCGGGATGGGACCTGTGTCCCCTGGCCCCACGTTTGGAAAGCATCTGGTGTGGTCTGGTGCCACTGTGGTCTTGGGTGCCAAAATTCTACCTTTATCTGCTGACGTCATTTGGAAGCCTACGGAAGACAGACAGGGATCCCGAGGTAGAACGTTTTATGAATGCTTATTAATATGTCGTGACTTCTGGTAGAGCAGAGTGGTTAAGCACGTGGGATGCCTTACCCTTGCTTGGCCGCTGGCTAGCTGGGTGTGCTGGGCAAGCGGTGTACCTATCCGTTTCCTCACCTGGCGAAGAAAGGGCAGTACCCATCTTACGGAGCTTTTGAGATGATTTGATAAGTCAGTCTATGAAGACCTTAGCACAGTGCTTGGCGTGGCAGTAAATCCTCAGTGAAGGGTGACCTAGGTGGTCGGGAGGAGAGTGTCGCCTTCAAAGTCAGATGGCGACTCCTCCACTCTGCCCCCTCCTGGCTCAGTTACTTTTGTGGGTCAAATGGTCTCCGCAAAAGATGTGTTGAGATCCTAACCCCCAGTGCCTGCGGATGGGACCTTATTTGGAAACAGGGTCTTTGTCGATGTAACTAAGGTCGGGCGAGGTCATACTGCCTCAGGGTGGGCCTTGATCCGATGCCTGGTGTCCTTATAAAAGGGGAACACGGACACCGAGGCACCGACCCATGGAGGAGGACGCCCCGTGAGGACACAGGCAGAGAATGGAGGGACGCATGTACAAGTCAGGGAGGGCCAGGCATTGCCAGTCACCGGCAGGAGCTGGAAGAGGCAGGCTTCTTCCCTAGAACTTCCCTGGAACTTTCAGAGGAAGCGCAGCCTCGCCAATGCCTTGATTTCTGGCCTAGGAGAACTAGGAGAGAAGATATTCTCTCAGTGTCCTGATATCCCCTCAGTGTCCTGGAGCCCCCACCGCCTCAGCTCTGCACCCCGCCGCACTCCCTTGACATCTGCGTTACTAATAGCCTTTGTGTCAAAGGGGGGACGTGTCCCTTGGGGGCTCAGAGTGGCTGTCAGGCTCTCCAGCTCTGATCTCAGGCAGACTGGTGGGACCCCCGGCTCTCTCGCTCCCGTGGGTGAGCCCCTTAAACTCTCAGAGGCTCCTTCCCTCGTCTGTGAAGCAGGGGGGGTGACCGGGCCCGCCTTGGAGGACCCCCGTGAAGGTCACACGATTGGGTTGGACGCTCAGCACAAAGCCACACATTCCATGCTTGACGGGAAGCGGCCTTGATCATCAGCCATGGGTCCAAGGGGTGGCAGAGAAACCTGGCCTCCCGCTCTTCCGGTGGGAACAGGAGAGCAGCGTCTCTTGGCTTTGGTGCGGGTGGGGGTGGGGTGTCCGGGCTCACATTTAATTGATTGTAACATCGCACCCGGAACATGCTCCCCCGCATCACTTGCACCCCCAAGAAGAGCCGCAGCAATCCTTCCGTGACTGTGTATAATGCGTTCCTGGGGCCCAGCACGCGACTTTCAAATTGGCTTACAATTTATCTGCAGCTCGGATAAAAACATTTTAATGACTGTGTGCGGCATGAACCCTCGGTGTCACCCACGGGGCTCCCAAATGTCTTTTCCCACCACATAGCGGGGATGTTATAGGCGTGAAATTACAGCCGCTCTCGCATTTTGATCTGCACCCCGAGGCCTGTGGAAACGGCACGTTAGAATGTGCTAGATGCAGAGGCAGCCTGGGTGCGGGCTCTCCAGCACAACTGCTCGTGCTTTTGATGCACGTGGGGCCGTGCAACGTGCCCTGCGCCTCATCTCCCTTCCCCCCCCGCCCGCTGTCCTAGGAAGCTTCCCTTTGACCCCCAAATTGGGGAGGGGGCTGTCTCGCCCCACCGTTGGCCGCCACAGTCCTTAGAGTCCCTTGGTGCATAAAGGAGACCCCAGCTTTCAAAGGCCTCCACTCACTTGGAGGGAGGGTCTTGGTGCATGTGTGTGTGTGTGTGTGTGTGTGTGTGTGTGCGTGCGCGTGTGACCAGAAAGGGTCTAAGGTATGTCACAGATGGGCCAGGACAGTGAGCAGATCGTAGCGTTCGAAACTTCCCTGAAACATATTGAAAGGGGAGGGTCAAGGAGGAGGAGGGGGGAGTCACACAATTTTCAAGTCTAATTGTGCCTAGTGTTTAAAAAATTTTTTTCAATGTTTTCATTTATTTTTGAGAGGCCCAGAGAGACAGAGTGTGAGCAGGGGAGGGGCAGAGAGAGGGAGACACAGAATCTGAAGCAGGCTCCAGGCCCTGAGCTGCCCGCACACAGCAGACATGGGGCTCGAACCCACGAACGGCGAGATCCGAACTGCTTAACCGACTGAGCCACCCAGGCGTCCCTTATTGTGCCTGACGTTTAAATGACATGAGGCCTATTTGTCATGAGAGACGCTATTTATTGAGCACTCGGAACGTGCCAGGTGCTGGGCTCAGAACACTCTCTTCTGGGGATCATCTCATTGAATGGCCCGACCTTGGCCAAGCCACTGCCTTCTCTGAGCCTGGGTCTGGGCAATGGACGCAGTGTAGTTTCTGCCTCACAGGCCCGCGCAGCTGCTGGAGCCCCGGAGCTGCCCTCGGGGGGGGGGACATCCTCACACTCAGCCCCCTGTCTCTCCCAGCCCGCCCAGGACCTTCCCAACCTTGGTGAGCCAAGGAAGGCATGCTGCTCTGGGACGGGGACAGCCACAGCCCCGCTGGCCCCGGGCAAATCCTTTCCCTTTCCCCAGCCCCAGTCTCATCCTGATCCCGAGGGGCTCTTGTCAAGATCAGGCAAACCCCTCCATTGAGAGCACTTTACAATTGGCAGAGCTGGCTGAGTGGGAGGTGTGGCTGTCGTTACCAAGGTCGGGGTATGTGCTGGCTCCTCCCCTAGGTCTTTGGGAAGAGGCCAGGAGGACAGGTAGGCAGAGGCCCGCCGTCCTGCCACTCCCAGAACCAGGGCAGACCTGGGTCCCTTTGCAGGGACTCAGCGCACGAAGCTGTGAACACTCCGTTCTCACACTGGCTTGAAGCTCCTTGGAGTCATGAATCGTCGACGAGACTTCCAGGGGCAAAAGAAGGAAGCAGCCACCGCTGTGCCCAAGAGGGGGCAGGGCCCGCGACAATGACCCTAAAGATGCTGAGGTCTAACCTGACGAACCCTGTGGCTGCCTCGTCTGGGTTTGGTGCTTTGCAAACTTTATTTCAATAAGAAAAAAAAAACCTCACAACCACTCTGGAGGGTAGCCACCCTTATCCTTATTTCACAGATGGGAAACTGAGGCCCAGGGAGGCTAACGAATGCAATGACCGATCTGGGATTCAGCCCGAAACCTGCGTGTCCTAAACTTGTATAAAGGGATTATAAGATCTCCTGGCTCCCAGGGCTGTGGCCAGGATTCCGTGAGACAATGTGCATGAAGCCAGGAGCTCACGCCCCATCAGGCACAGGCCAGGGATGGGCAGGAGCTGTGTTATCAGTTCAGCTGCAGGCTTAGCGAGCACGGGGGTACCTGCCGCATCCGGGGGACAACGGGGCAGGGGCGACCGCTAACAAGCACAATGACCTCTGAGCAGTGGGTCAGTCAGAGGACTGACCAAGATGGGCGAGTGCTATTTCGGGAAGAACCCTGCCCGGGGAACACCCTGAATTTCCAGGGGTCAGAGCCTTTCCCTGGGTTGGGAGCCACTGCGTGGTCCTGCCCCTCCCGGGTCCCCACTCCCCCACCGCCCCCTGCCCCTGCCAGCCTTCAGCCTCCTGTTCAGTAACTGGGATCACATCATCTGTCTGCCCCATCCCAGATGGCTGCCACCTTGCATCGAGAGGACCCCAGAGGTTCACCGTTCCCTGCTGCCCGGAGAGTGAGACCGGAGGAGAGAATTCTCAGCTGGCTCATGCTCGCCAGGAGTATACTGCCTTGCTCAGCCAGGACCATCAGGCCCGCCGTGTGGTTCTGGTTGGCCCCACGAGATCTCTCTGTGCCTCAGGTGCTTGCTTAGCGGACGGGGTAACAGACTCACAGATGTCAGAGCTAGGAGGACGCTTAGGACCGTCTGGTTACACCCCCTCACCGTATGGAGAGGGAAACTGAGGCCACAGAGGGAGAGTGCACCTGCACAAGGAGCTCTGGTGAATGAAGGAGGGAGCGTAGGCCTCCTGGAGGAGGTGGCTTTTGAGGATGCTGTCCTTGCTCACAGAGAGAGAAGCCTCACCTGGAGCATCTACACCTGTTTTCAGGGGCGCGAAAGGGGGTGTGGGAGTCCAGATGCCTGGCTTCTGGCCCCAGCACTGAGCTGCTATCACAGGGAGATTTTGTGATCCTGGCTGGGTGACCTCAGGCAAGTGGTTTGCCCTCTCTGTGCCTCCACACCTGTGTGTGCACCTATACACGTTTTACGTTTGCATCGCGCACTGGATACAGCTCCCCAAGGACCTCGTCCTATTGAAGGAGCGTGTCCATTACCTAGCGCGTAGGAGGTGCTCAATAAACATCCGATAAATAAATGGTTACGTGCATGTCCCTCATCAGACTGGGGCCCCTTGATGGTGCAAACCGAGTTTTGTTCTTCACCAGATTCCCCGGGGCGACCAGCCCTGGGCTGAGCACCAAGACGTCTCCTTCAGGGAGTCGCCGTGTCCCCGCCGCGGCCCATCCCCCAGGAAGCCAGAACACCCCACGTGCCGCCGCTGCGGGAACCAATGTCCCTCTGGAGGTCTGCCCTTTGGAGGTTTTCCATTTCCCCAGAAGCTGTGGCTTTCCACGGGGCCTTTATGCTCTCACTGATTGCCTGAGTACGACAAGCTTCGTTTCCCTGGTAAATATCATTTGATAAGAAAATCAGAGAACCCTGGGGCCCGGCGTCAGGGCCGGGTCCCTAGAATTCTGGCAGCAGAATCGGAGAGTGTGGCTGACGAGAATGTCAGCACTGCCAGGGGCTCCTGAGACCGCTTGGAGCCAGGCCTTTGATTTACAAGGGGAGAAACCGAGGCTGGGGTGGTGGACAGCGCCACCCAGAGACGGGCGCTGGCATTACTATCCGCGTGTTGCAGATGGAGGCAGACACAGGGTCAGAAGGCAGGACACCCCGAAACCCAGTCCTGACACCCACTTTCTCACTGGTCACTTGATGCTTCAATGTCCTGGGAAAGGCCGTAGGAGGTCCAGCGTCAGAATCACTCTCCATAGCAGGTGTGTATCACCTCCCCCAGGGAGGCTCCCAGATTGTCCTGTCCCTGGGGCGGGGCGGGGGGGGGGGGGGGGCTTGCCCCCCTGCACCGTCCCCACAGGCACTTCTATGAACGTGGCTCTTGTCTTCCGCCTGGAAAGGTACTCCCACAGGTGCTCCCACAGTGCCCAGCTTCTTCCTCCCCGTGTCCTCATGGGGTCCCAGGGCCCAGAGCTGGGGGTCCACGAATGACCCGTCAGGCCTGCATCCCACCCCTGCCTTACAGAAGTGGACGCTGGGGTCTGCTGCCCCTCGGGAAGCCCTCATTCCTCCTTCAGTCCCTCAGTTGTCCCAGTCAACGTGTCAGCTGTGCCCCTCCAAAGTGCCCAGGCCATGAGGATCTGGGGACGAGCCACAGCCCTGCGTCCATGAGGTCAGGGTATATCAGTGCAGGTCGGAGAAGGGGTTCCTGAGAGGAAACCTTTGGGTGGTAAGGCCACACCTGTCACACCTCGGCAAGGCCAGTCTCCTCTCCCCTCGGTGGCAGGAGTGGGAAAGAAGAGTGTTCCTAGGACAGCCCCCCTGTGCACACGCACATGTGCAAAGCTCCTCGCTGGGACCCTGGGGCCAGGGCCCCTGTGCTCACCCATGACGTTGAGGAAGATGTTGCCTGATGCCAGGACCACCTTCTCTCTCGTGGCGCGGTCGTAGATGCCCACGTGGCACTCATAGGGACCGTTGTCTGAGATGCGGACTTCGGGCAGCCTGGGGGAAGGCAGAGGGACAGGATGAGGCCCCATCGTCCGGGGCTGGAAGGCGCAGCCAAACCCCACTGTTCAGCCTCGGATCAACAAACGCTTCTGGATCGATCAGGTGCTCATGCGCTATGCTGGGGGGAGCAGCAACATTTATGGAGCACCGACTGTATGCCAGTCCCTGCGGTTTATTCTTCAGGAGGTGAAGGGGGTGGGGGGCTGTGTTTAGCTGGAGTTACACCTGTGCTTCCATGAACGGCGGATGGTAACAGTGCCCACACCTAGAGGGCCCCGAGTATGACAGGCGTGTGATACAGGCTCAACACTGCCCTAGGGCATCACATCACTCAGCCCTCCACAGAGGATCGCCATTTCCGTCTCATAAGCATGGAAACTGAGGCTCCAGAGGAGGCACGGGTAGCCCCTCCCGCCCCCCCCCCCCAGCAATATGGCTCATAAGAGCCGGGATGGGAATTTGCATTCCTCTTCCCACACTGCCTTTGCTGTCCCTTCACGCCCAGTCTTGGGAGCTTGAGAAGAAACACAGCCAACTTCTCATCTCCAAGGAGCCCCTGTCCTGGGGGACAAGGAGGCAGAGAGGCAGCCGCACTGCCAGGCACGTGGAAAAGGGGGGGCTTCTCTGAGCACAGAGCAGGGAGCAGCTGGTCCTGCCTGAGGTCGTCAGGAGGGAGCCTTGACCTGGAGGCCGCCCGCTGCTGGGTCAGGGAAACCTGGGGGGTTCTCTGGCAAGTGCCAACCTTCTCTGGGCCTAATCATGCGGCCAAAGGACAGCCTCTTCTGGCCACACCTCAGAAGAAGCGGGGTCTCCGTCTCAGAGGTCCTTGCACCACAGCACGACACAGGAAGACGCTCACGGTCACGGTCACGGCAGCCGTAGTAAAGGGCCAGCGTGGCTCCCTACCCACCAAATTGGCCCCGCGGTCTGATCAGAGAGGCCCCGGCCGGGGAATGCAAGGGCGGTGGCTAAGAGCACAGACTCTGAGTGTGGGTCCCGCCCCGCCCCCCTCCCCCCCCCAGAAGGGGGTTCCTTCAATCCAGCTCTTTGTTCCCACCCCCTCGTGGACACATTTCCACCCTACTCAGCGAAGCCGCCCGCTGCGATCTGCTTCTGCTGGGCAGTCTGACCTCAGATTCCCTTTCTTCCCTTATGTCAGCTGCCACCCCTATCCCCAGCTTTGCCTCCGAGCTCCGGTTCCCTCCTGACTCAGTGTCCCCCACCTCCCTGCACCTTGCCCCCCACACCTGGGCTCTCAGCCTGGGTTCCGGGCTGCTGGCTCCGCTCTGAGCCAGCACGCATTAGCATAAACAAACACCTTCATTTACATAGAATACGCAGAGGTTGACATCTGGTCTACCGACTGTCATAAAAGGACTCAGAACAGGAGCTTCTCACCAGGGAAACTTTGCGGGGAGAAGGCTGCCCTCCTTCCCTCCCTTCCGTGCTCAGGGGGGCACCGTGTCAGTGGAACAGCGGGGGCCTGTCTTCCCTTGGGAGCGATTCCCTTTGTTTGTAACCCGGCTAGACTGGAAAAACAGCCCCTCTACGGGCACTGGTGCTGAGCCACAGTCGCCTGGAGTGACATATTTAGGTGACATTCATAGGGATCAGTTATAGGGCTGACCTGCTTCAGTGACTTGTGTGCAGGCAACACGCTCAGGGGACAGCCCCATAAAGACACAGGCTCAGGAGACACGCGTAGCTGGCAGCCGCCCAGGTGATGTAATAAGTTAATAGTGACATGGCGGGCACGCAGGTGGAGACGCGCAGGCAACCGCCATGTGGGGGACACACACAGACGCGTTTATGTGACAGCAGCACAGGTGACGTGTTTAGGCCATTGCTCCACTGATGGCACGCTCAGGTGACAGGAACATAAGCGGTGTGTGTGGGCGACTCATGCGGATGACACAGCACAGGTGGTCGAAGACGTGACGCCTGGACTGGCGCCTTGTGAAGAAAGCGGCTTCCCACTTGGGACTGTTTCTACAGACTCGTGTGGTCCTTCACGGGGCTCCTTAGCTCTCCCAGCGGGTCCCGGTCCTGCTGCTGGGCACCACCGTCCACCTCCGCCACCACTCAGGGACTTGAGCACGTCCTGGTACTGCTCTATCTCCTAAATGCATCCTGGATTGCATCCACTTCCCTCCAGCCCCACGGCCACCATCTTTGTTCACCTGGAAGGAGGGCCGGATGGCCAACTGGTTTTTCTGCCCTCACTAATCTTCCTCAGATCCGTTGTGCGGGTAGAACCCAGATCTTTGCAAATGCAAATAGAATTAATGGCACTCCCCTACCTAAAGTCCTTGGGAGACTTCTCTGGGCTCTTCAGATAAAGACGGGAATCCTTATCTTGGCCAACCAGGCCAGCGTGGCTGCTTCCTGCCACATCTCCAGCCACCTCTTAGCCTCGTCCTCCTCTAGCTACGATGGCTTTCTGTCTTTCCATTCCTCTCATGTGCCAGGTGCCTTCTTAAAAAATAAACTTAATTTTGGAATCGTTTTAGATTTACACGAAAGTTGCCCAGAGAATAGAGCATTCTCGCCCATCCCTCACCCGATTTCCCCCATGGTTAACCTGTTCCAAGACCACAGTATAGCTGTCAGACTAAGAAACCAACACTGATACGTCACTGTTACCTCAAGCCCACACTCCTTCCGGATTTCCCCAGTTTTTCCACTAATGTCCTTTTTCCGTTCCAGATTCCCATCCAGGACCCCTCAGAGGTGACCCTTACAGGTGCATTTAGCCCAGTGCCTTGTTTGACTCAGCGCTTTTGCTTGTAATGTTCTCTCTTCCTGGGGCTGCTTCATTTTCTTTCCCTGGCGGTATCCTTCCGATTACAAAGGAATGGTCGCTTTCTTAGCCACCACCCGGACCAGGTGGGTGTGGGGGATTGGTGGCATTGGTGGCCCTGATTAATAGCCTCCCTGCATCCATGCCTCTTGCAAACAGCCTCGATAGTTTCTCCTACCTAGGAGTGGAGTCTCTCTCCCTATTCTTGGCCTTATGACTTGCGGGTCATAAGGTTGGAAGTGACAGTGTACAAATTCCAAGCCTAAGTCTCAAAAGAACTCTCTCTCTCTCTGTAGCCCCACCTCCCCCTCTCACTCTCTCTCCCTTTCCCTGCTTCTTCCTGAGAACAAGCCTCTGATGTGGACAAGAGCTCATGGAGACACGGAAAGAGACCCCAGCTGGCCCAGCCTTTCCAGCCAAGGTCACACTCAGGAGTGAGCCGAGCCAACCCCGACTCACGAGCAATCATTTATGGTTGTTGCTTGATGCCCATCCAGGCTTGGGATGGCTTGTTATGCGGCAACAGCTAACTGATACAGCAGTACTGGTCTAAACTGTAACTTGATGACTCTCCTCTGTGACTCTCGATCACCCTCCTCCCCTGCCACGCACGGTAAGCTCTGCAAAGGTAGGGTGTGCCCCTGTCTGGGTCGCCAGCATGTCCCACGGCCTCGTGTGGCACTTGCCACCATGGTAGGTACTCGGTCGACATTCAGTAAATGGGCGGCCTGGAGCGAGCACGGAGAAACCCGTCTCCCCCTGTGCTGGAGAGCAGGCACGGAGTCTCATTCTTACCTGCGGACCCCAGGGCTTCCAGGGAGCTGCTTTGATTTGGACCCAATGCCTCATCCGAGCTTGTGCGCTCAGTGTCGTCCTTCTAAAGTGGATTAAGCAGCCCAGAGATGCCCTCTCCCCAGATTTGAGCGGCATTGATCTGCATGCTGCATAAAAGGCCTTGCACAGATAGCGGGGCCCCGAGGGGGCTGGGGTAAGAACACCAACTCTCATCAGCGTTGGGCTCCGATCAATAAACTATTAATAACTGCAGAGGTTTCTGGCAAAATCAGTGTAATGCAGTTTAGCGGCTGGAGTTTACCAACACTGACAGCAGCTTCGAAAGCCACGTAATTGTGTTTTTGAGAAACTGGAGACCCAGATAGTGGGGGCCCCGCTGGCTGTCCCCGGGGGCCGCCGGAGTTCGGGTTAGGCCATGCAAGGGCTGGTCCCTGGGGTTTCTGCCAGGCCGAGGGCTAGCACAAGTATGTGCGCCTACTGTGTGTCATGCCTCGTGCCGAGGCTAGGGGCCGAGCGGCCGATGCAGAGATGCCAAGGACTTGGTTCCTGCTCCCCTGCCTTTGCCTGGGCTGTTCCCTCTGCTTGGACCCGTCTTCCTCTCTTGGCCACATGGCAAGCCTCTAGCCATCTTTCAGAGCCCAGCAGGTGGGTCTGACTTTCCCCACCTGTGATCTCACCCCATCAGAGAGTTGGGTTTAGCTCAGAGCTGACACGGCGTGAGAGACCAATGGGCTAGAATCACTACGTACCGCAATCCTTAGGTTCTACATCGAATGCCACCTCTTCCAGGAAGGCTGCCCTGACTGCCTGCTCCCTGTGCCAAGGCTGCATGCCTGGGGGCACCTACCTGTCCACAACATGCTACATTGTTACCTGTTTGTCCTCCCTCCCAGGGAAGCATAGAAGCTCCTTGAACGTGAGCCTGGCCACGCGGTGGGTGCTCAGGGAAGAGCCACCGTGCGGATGAAGGCAGCGGAAGCAGTCTAGGCCAGGAGGTAGGTGCCCTCGGATAGTCTGGGCTCTGCACCCGACTAGCTGTGTGAGGTTGGACAAGCTCGTTTGGCTTCTCTGAGCTTGGATTTCCCCATCTGATAAATGGGTGTGATAATACCTGTCTTGTGGGATCACAGGGTAACTTTCTCTCGAGAGGAATTATGCTAAGCCTTTTACCGCATCTTACCGAATCCTCGACGGGACCTTGCTATCACGCAGTACAGAAAGTATGCCCAAATATACTAGAGAGCAATCATCATCTTATTATCTCTACCTTGTACAGAGGAGGAAACTGAGGCACCCACCCAAGAGGTAACAGGACCGAGGCCAGAGAGTAAGCAGGTGGGTGCCATGATTTGGAACCAAGAGCTGAAGACTTGTCTTCGGGCCCCATCGCCCCACCCGTGGCTGCTCCTCGGATCTTCCTTCACCAACTGGCAGGTGAATCCAGGCTCCCTGGTTGCCAGCATTCGCCTCCACGGCTCTACAGTGCGTTTCTATTCTGGGCCCTACCACTCTCCAGGTAATGAGAACCATCTGCTTCCTCCCTGCTGGGAGGAACAGGATGGCCTTTTATTTTCCTAAATTCCCTTCCTCCAGCTTCCAGTGGGCCCCTTAATTCCGCTGACGGCGGCTCCCCGAACAAGTTGTGCTCACATTCTCCACACCTGACCCGACTTCACAGCCTCCGCTCGCCTCTCCTTTGCGCGCTTTGTCTCTCCACTGGGAAGAATCCTAGATTCTCACAGAGTGGAGGTGGTGGACGTGGAACAGGGGGCAGGACTGGGAGGAATCCGAACGCATCTCCGAGTTTCCCCGTCCTGTATCGCTGGGGAATCATGTGATCGGGCGAGGGACTTTGGCTGACAGCAAAAGGAAGCCTGAATGAATGAACTGGACCCAAGTATACTTAGAGCAGAGCCTGGTGGGTGGCAGGCGCTTGTCAGATTCTTCCCCCTCCACCGTTAAATGATTACATTTTTAAAGTGTATTTATTTGTCTTGAGGGAGAGAGGGAGCGAGCAGGGGAGGGGCAGAGAGAGAGGGAGAGAGGGAGAGTCCCAGGCAGGCTCTGCACTGTCAGCACAGAGCCCGATGCAGGGCCCAAACTCACGAACCGTGGCGGAGATCAAGCACCGTGGCGGAGATCAAGCGTCAGATGCTTAACCAACTGAGCCCCGCGGGTGCCCCAAATGATTACATTTTTAAACAAATTATTAAGTGCCTCCCAGATCCCAGGCACCGTTTGCGGTGTCGAGTAGGAAGCAGGGCATACACGGCCACCGTTTTCAACAGCAACACTGTAACAACATCCTTTCCATCCAGCCTGTACCTATGCCTCCCTGCTTCTTGGAAGAAGAGCGCTGGACATTAATGCAGCTGCCCTAGGATCAGGGTCATCATGAGAAACATCAGTCTCATCTCGCCACGTCCTAGGGGTAGAGCAGCGTGTCAGGTTAGGTTGTCCCCTATACTACAGGTTCCTGGGATCTGTGCCTCTTAAAAAATATTTTTTTTTTCATTTATAGATTTATTGTGGTTTAGGGGTGCCCGGGGTGGCTCGGTCGTTTAAGTGTCCGACTTCAGCTCAGGTCATGATCTCACGGTCCGTGGGTTCGAGCCCCGCATCGGGCTCCGTGCTGACGGCTCAGAGCCCGGAGCCGGCTTCGGATTCTGTGTCTCCCTCTCTCTCTGCCCCTCCCCTGCTCACGTGCTCTCTCTCTCAAAAATAAATAAGCATTAAAGAAATTTAAAAAAAAGATTAATTGTGGTATAATTGACAAACAATAAGTTGCACAAAGGCTACATATTCGATGGGTTTTGACCTATGTGGACACCATTGAAACCACTCGCACAATCAAGATAAGGAACAGCTCTAGCACCCCCCCCCCAAAGTCTCCCCGTGTCCGTGCGTAACCCCCCAGCTGCCCAGCCCCAGGCAACCACCGATGTGCTGTTACCGTAACTCACATTTCCTAGGATTTCTGGTCAATTGGTTTTCTCTGAGAAAGGTATGCATGGCATTTGTGCAGGTGCTTCTGGCCCTCTCCGGCTCTAATCTTCTCTCAGGTGAGGGGAGGTTGCAGGGCAGGTCACAGACACCTGGTCGTTTGCTTCTCTCCATTCTGCCGGTGCTGCTCTGCCCGGAACCTTTCCACCTGTCCACGCGTCTGCCGGCTCTCTCTGCCCGAGGCTTCTCCAGGCCATCCCCTCCCTACCCTGCCGCCAGAGTGACCTTATCACACAGCGAGCTCTGGCGGGTCCTTTTCCAACTTCGAACCTTCCCCGGCTTCCATCCACTGGAGCATCAAGTCCAAACTCAGTGACACTGACACCCTCCCTGCTCTGGACCCAGAAAGGAAGGAGGGACGGGAGGGAGTTGGGGGGGCAGGGAAAGGAGTGTGTGGCCTCCCGTCTCTCGCCAAAACTCCCCAATTAAATAAGAAGACTTGTCAGGACCAAACTTTTATAATCCACCCTATTTAAAAAGCATTTTGTAATTCAGATGTCTTCATTTATATACACAGTGCCTCATTCTGGGCTAATGGAGCAGATTCAGGTAGCGATCGGTCCTTTGAGGCTTTGCTTTAATGAAGAGAGGAGAGAACCTTTTCATTTGTGTAACCATTGTTTGCATGGAAACGGAGCTTCTAAGGAGCCCGGAGATACTTCCTTCTTGCAAGTAGGTTAACCCCCCCCCCCCCCTGCAATCTGATTAGCCTAGCGCCTGCCTCAGCGCTGCTCCGTCACTCCTGCTGGAAAGATCTCAAGTGGGAAGTAATGAAGTTTCACTGTTCGCACATCTGCCACGCTTCCCCCGTTGGCTGCACAGCCCCTGAGGTCCAGACCTTTTCTCTCCCTCCCTCAGACACCTGCTTACTCTCCAAGTTCAGGGCCGTGCCCCTGCAATGCTGGGGCAACTGTTGTAGAATGCCCACTGCATCTCTGTGGAGCCTTGAGGCAGGGCTAATAAAAATGGCCGTAAATTCTCTGGCAGCCACGGGGGCTATATTGGGATGTTTGCTAGTAAGACACTTGGCAAAGGTTTGCTGCTCTCTGGAAAAGGGCAGGGGGGGTGGGGGAGAGCAGGGGTGGGCCCGGGCCCCCTCCCTCGCACCTGTGCAATTTGCAGAGCCTGGCTGGGAGCCCGAGGGCAGCTCAGGTCTGTCTGTTTGGCCCAGTGGCCCAGGTGAGCACCTGCTCAGCCCCAGCCCCAGCTGCTCCCCCTTCCCAGCTGCTCTTGCTGCTTCTGGATTTTCCTTCGCCACCCTGGGTGGCTGCGTGAACCCCTCAGTGCGAGGAAATGGACTGGCTACCAGCGGGGGGGGGGGGGGGGGGGGTAGCGTTTGAGGAAACCGGCAGACCCGGGAAAGCGGCCAGGGACAGGCGAGAAAGCGCCTTGTCTTGAGACGGGATCCTCTACGGAGACTCTGGGAGGGTGCGGGGGCACAGGCCTCAAACTCGAACGTATTCAAGACTCCCCGGGGGTCTGGCTCAAATGCAGATTCTGGTAGGTGTGCGCCGGGCCTCAGGATTTCCAACAAGCTCTTAGGTGAGCCTGTTGCTACTGGCCAGCAAACCCCAAGTCTCAGGTTCTCGGTCCTTCTCCAACCCCAGTAGGTCCATCCATCTGTTTGATCTTACCCTCCCCCACCAGACACACTGGGTGGTCCCTTCCATCGGTTCCACCAAACCCCAAATGCCAGAACCTAGAGTTTGGAAGGCTTGACACCTGTGTGTCTGCAGTGAGTACTGTTGAGTAGAAATTATTTGAGGACAGATTTTGCCCCTCTACGTGGGTCCTTTAAACCACCAAGGGGCACCTGGGTGGCTCAGTCGGTTAAGCATCCGGCTCTGGATTTTGGCTCAGATCATGATCTCATGGTCGTGAGTTTAAGCCCCTCGTTGGGTTCTGTGCTGACAGTGCTGAGCCTGCTTAGGATTCTCTCTCTCTCTCTCTCTCTGCCCCCTCCCCCCACTCGCACACTCTCTCTGCTCTAAAATACAAATAAACTTAAAAAAAAAAACAACCCATGGGGGCTGCCACAAAGCTAGCCACACACAGAGCATGGCTTCTGTCCCCCTCATTCTGCCCTCCCGGACCACATCCTGCACCTGCTCCCTGTCCTCCAGCTTCTGAGATGACAAATTCTCAAGCTTTCCTGGCCCCCTGCAGGGGAGTCTAAACTCAAGCTCACCCTGGAAAGTGGAACCCAGACCGTAGGCTGAGATCAAGGCCAAGTTGTGTCTCCTTCCACTTGGTGGGGACTCGGCTAATGTCACCTAAAGTGGTAAGACCCGAGCCACCTGTCATTAATACATTCCCGGGGAAGCTGCCCGTGGAGAGAGACGTTTCAACCCCAGTGGGATGGGAATGGAACATTCTGAAACCCAGAAACCACTCCCTCGCCTCCTTTTGGTCCATTCCTGGAGTTTCTCCTCCAGCGAGCCCTCGAGAGGAGCGGACTGGGGAGACGTTTGCCCTGGGCAGGTGTGGAGCCACAGGGACTTCACAAGCAGAGGCGCCGGTGGAGGAAGGAGACTCTCCTCCCTTACGCGGTGGGACGTGTCCCGTGGGCACAGGGTATACGAGGAGGAGCCTGGGAGTTTTGCTCCAGATTTCCCAATGCATCCTGGTCTTCACCAGGGCGACCAGCTAGCCCTGCTACGTCTAAGACTCTCCCCTTTTAGCACGGAAATACCCGGGGCTCTTTTCGTACCACAGAGCTGGAGAGTTTGGGGCCAACTTCTCCTGCCCCCAAGCAAGCAGGAGAAGGACAAGAGTCAGAATTGCTGTTTGGGGGCTGGAAGCCCACAGCACCCCGCCCCCACCTTCCGGCCATTCCCCAGCTGGGAAGCCAGTCAAGGCTTTGTCCAGCCTCAACGTGGTGGGCTTACCTGAGAACATTAGGGCCGGCACCAATTAGGGGCGAACAGGCTGTCTTGAATGGGGGAGGCCCAGGGACCAGGTGGCAGGGGTGGGGGAAGGAGAGGGAGGCAGCAGGGTGGGGAGGAGGGGCGGTTGGGACTGCAGGAAAAGCCCCTTCGCTAAGGGCCAAGCCCCTCCCTCAGCACTGAGAGTTTCATTACCTTCTTCCTTGTATGTTTTCCCCTTTCTTTCCAGAAACTGCCTGAACTCTTTTTTTTTTTTTTCTTTCTGGGGCCTTTGAAAAGCCATTAGTGATTTCTATCCCCCTTTCAATCCGAAAATGGTTTCCATCATAAAACTGCTCAGTGGGTGCAAAACATCTGTGGCTCCCAATCAAATTGCTGTCTGGGAGGGAGGGATAATGGGGAAGCAGGGCAAAGGGTGGGGGGGGAGGAGTTCCAGAACATGCCAGCCCCCTTCGGCCCTGCCCCCAGCTCGCCTCCCCAGTCCAAGGAGCCTAGAGGACCCACCTCAGGCCCTGCCTGGCCCCAGACTTTGTGGGTTGGCAATCCCGGCCCCTGAGCAGTTAAGGAGGTTTAACTGGGGCCCCAGCGCTGCAGGGGTCTGGCCGGGCAGAGGGCGGTGGAGGGTGAGCCCCCAGGCGGCCCCTCCATTGTTAATCTTCCTCTGCCCTCCCCCTGAGCTGCACCCCCCCTACATCCTAGCCTTTCATTCCCTTTCCTCCTGGACTGGAAGGTGCTGGGTGCTCGTGCCAATCTGGCTCAAGCTCCTAGGGGCTCATGGCCTCAGACAGGTCACTACCCTCTTCTGGATCCGGGCTGTGCGGGAGCCTTTGTTCTGAGGCTCATATGAGGTCTCTGGGGAAGGCCCCTCACCCTTGCCCGGAAGAGTGCTCCAAGGATGGCCGCTGTGACTTCCCAGGGGCCACACGGCAAGTGACCTGTTTCCGAGGTGCAAAAACACCTCTCAGAAATCAGATTTTATCCTCCATGATGCATTCGCAAAGCAAAAACCGCAGAGCCTCGCCTGGGATCCTTAGACTACCCAGACCCTGGGAAGTGAGTAACTGGGACCCTGGATGATGACAGATGGGGGCTCACTGGCCGTTGCTGCTCTGGCCTCCTGGACCCCCGGTCGGTGGAAGGTGGGGGTCGCTGCGCCATCCATCCCGGCCTCTCCCACCCCGTTCAGCTCACTCCCACCCCTACTCCCGCTCTGGGGACCCCATTGTCCTGACTCTCTGGTCTGCCACCTCCCCCTCCCCGGGCCTCCCCTTCTGACCCTCCCTCTCTCCTCCCCCTCCCCTTCCTCTCCTGGCTTCTCTTCCCCAGCCTCTAGCTGCTGCCATGGAAACCTCTTCCTCCTCCAAGTCCTGATTGATCCATTTCTCACGGTCAGCGCTCAGCTCAGGGTCTGGGTGGGGAGGCAGGCAAGGGCGGGAGGGGCCAAAGGTTCAGGGCGACGCTTCTGTCCGCTTCGCCCCGTGCCCCACCCCAGGCCCGGCAGGCACAGGGTGTGGGGTAGGTGCCGCCTGGAAAGACATTGGACGGTGGGGAACCAGAAAGCAGGCAGTGGGCCAAAGGGACCCCAGACAAAGGAAACTGGGTGGTGAGCAGCTAGATGGGAGGCGGAAAGGCTGGTGCCCCATGTCTGTGCCCGCTGCCCCCTTTCTGTCCCCGTGAATGCTTTGCTTTTTTTTTTTTTTTAATGTTTATTTCTGAGACAGAGAGAGACACAGCATGAACGGGGGAGGGTCAGAGAGAGGGAGACACAGAATCCGAAGCAGGCTCCAGGCTCTGAGCCGTCAGCACAGAGCCCGACGCGGGGCTCGAACCCACGAACCGTGAGATCATGACCTGAGCTGAAGTCGGTCGCTCAACCGACCGAGCCCCCCAGGCGCCCCGTGAATGCTTTGCTTTTTAACAGAAATTTCTGCCTCCCTGCTGGGCGGTGGTGAGACCCCAAGCCCCTTAGGATCGAGCTGAAGAGCAGGAGCAGGAAGGCGTGAGACGCAGCCTTTCTCAGGCTCCCCACACTTCCTGGCACCAGTGATCACTCTGGTCTTGTTCAGTGAACACAGCCGACCCCCGCTGTGTGCAGGGGCGGGGCTGGACCACTGGACCAAGGGTTCTAGGGAACGGTGCACGCCTCGTCCCTGCACACCAGTGGTTCATTGAGTTGAGTGACCCAGGACAAGTCATTGTCTCTGCCTCGGTTTCCCCATCTGTAAAACCCAATCCTCACAAGAATCCCACGAGGCGGGTATTCGTGCCATCATGCCGATTTCACAGACGAGGAAACCAAGGCACGGGGATGCTGTTTGGAACGTGTTGGTGCCCACTCGGCCAGACGATGTCAGAGACGGGGCCCGTGCCCCGGCAGCTGGGCCCCAGAGGTGAGGCCCCGAACCCCCACGCTCATCACCGTTCGAGGTGAGAGTGACACAGGCTTCTGCAAGGTCAGGGCCGGGGGGTGGGGGGTGGTGGCGGAGACAAACCCGCGCAGACCCCCTCCAATACGGGACCGGAGTGGCCCCAAGGCCGATCTCTTCAACCACAGTTTGACAAAGGGATCAGAAAAGAGGCTCAAAGACATGGTTGTTGACCCCTAGACGGGCAGGCGGGCGGTGCACCAAAGCACTGCAATTCACAGAAGCCTCGTCCGCCGGCCCGAGCCAGCCCGGCCCTCCAGGGCGACCGTCCATCCCAGCCTCCTACAGGGAGATGACTGGGGGACATATTCTCCGGGGTCTGAGATGGACACAGCAGCCAGCCGAAATTCTTTCATTTAGTCCCTGCAGCCGCCCCGCGCGATGAAATGACGAGCCGCTTAGCGGATCAGGACACTGAGGCCCAGAGAGGCCAAGCAACTTGTCTAAGGTGTGCGGCTAATGTCTGGAAGAGCTGGGGCGGAACTGCAGGAGTGTGGGGCCCCAAGTGTCCATCAGGAGGATGAAACGCGAGACAGAGGCCTGCAGCTCCCCTCCTCCTCCGGGATGGCCCCGGGGGTCGCTTCAGAGCAGGACCAATTACTCCCGTTGAGTGAAGAAAGCCTTAACTTTCCCTGCAAACCTGCAGCCAGGCCTGGGGCCTTGCAGGAGGCCTAGCCCATCCAGGTCAGCTGACGGGCGACCCGGGGCCGAACCCGATTCCTGCTGTTTCATCAAAGCTGAGCTAAAAACAGCCTTGCTTTGGCGGTGGTGGGGGGGGGGGGGAATTGAAACTCCCAGCCTCCTCTTAAGACTCTTAAACAGGTCAGCCCACCAAAAAACCCAATCCTTCAATCTGGGTTCTCTTAAAAAGTAGGGCAGGCCAATTATGTTTTACTGTCCTGAGCATGTGGGGCTGAGTGCGGGGAAGGTCAGGCCAGGGCGCCTGGGGCTGCCGGCAGATGGGAGACGGTGGAGCCAGCCAGCCTCTCCCATCAGCCTCTTTGTCAAAACAAAATTAAAGCGCCCGGACTCTTGCTGGCACCGAGATCCCATCCAAGGTAATAGGTATTTATCTTAGTGTGCGCGGCTTTAGGCTCGATGCCATGGGGATGTGGAAACTGGAAGGGATCTTGTTCCCTGCTCGGTCTCTCACCCCAGCGCCGTGTCTCCCACACAGAGGACATTCTAGAAGTATCCGTTCATCGGTACACTCGCTCGATGTGCTTTTACTGAGGACCTACTACGTGTCAGGGCCTGACGGAGGTGCTGGGATGCAGCTGTGGACGATACAGACGAAAACCACTGTCTTTGTGGTACTGACGTCCCAGATGAGGGAGACCGGCCACAGACAAAGCCATTAAAGAGGCAGCATGTGGGTGGTGATATGTGCATGAAATAGACGGGCAGCGGGAAAGAGTGCTGGGAGCGGAGGTTGGAGCTTACGTTTTAAGTGTTCAATTGCAGGGTGGTCAGGGGAGGGGACACTTGAGCAGAGACCAAAGGACGGGAGTGAGCGAGCCGTGTGGGCATCTGGGGGGAAGAACGACTGTGATTGGAAATCACTGCACTGACACCCAACGCCACAAATTTTCCTAGGCACGGTTCCATCCATCATCTCCTTGTGACTTCCTTGGACGGACTTTACAAGACGAAGGACGGTATGCAAATTACCAATGAAGTAACAGAAGCTCAGAGACAAAGTCAAAGACAAAGTGTCCTCTTCACGGGCTTACCTTCCGTGTAAGGAGGTTAACAGCTACTCGCTTTTCATGGTAAGAGAACCCCTGACAGCTGAACGCATGGCTGCCTGAAATAAAGACTACATTTCCCAGCCACCCCTGAAGCAGTGGCTCAACTGACCATGTGACTACATTCTGGCCAATGGGCTTTAAATGCAAATAGAGGTACCACCTACAACTTCCTGAAGGATCCTCGAGAGGGAGCGTGTCCTTCTCTTTCCCCTTCCTGGTCCTCCTGGCTGGAATGTGCTCCCAAGAGCTGGAGCTGGAGCAGCCTTCTTGGACTTGGAGGCGACCTTGAGAATGGAAGCCAGTCACAGGGGAGCTTCAGGAGTGAAGCAGCCTGAGCCCCTGACACCATGGAACACCCCCCACGCTCTGGACAGGCTACACGGCCTCTCAGGAAAAAGAAGAATAACCTTTGATCTAGTTTAAGAAGCATCTACTTTGGGTTTTGGTTGCATGTAGCCCAAACACATATTAACTGATTCAGTTTCAGACAACAGAAAGTGGGTGGATGGTGGGGAATGAAGACAGGATGCCCTCGTTTAAATCCAGCCACTACTGATGGCAGTAGGTTTCTAATTTGGAAATAACTGGTAAATTATTTCTAATTTGGAAATAACTGGTAAAAAGGCCACCTCATAAGCTTCTTTTTTTTTTAATAATTTTTTTTAACGTTTATTTGCTATTGAGAGACAGAGAGAGACAGAGCACGAGCAGGGAAGGGGCAGAGAGAGAGCAAGACACAGAACCCGAAGCAGGCTCCAGGCTCTGAGCTGTCAGCACAGAGCCCGACACGGGGCTCGAACTCACGAACCATGAGATCATGACCTGAGCCGAAGTCGGACGCTTAACCGACGGAACCACCCAGGCGCCCCACATCTTCAGCTTTTTAAAGAAAAGTCGAAAATGAGGATACGGATGTGCGATCTCCTGGTTTTCAAAAGTTTGCCATTGATGTAATTAAAACTTTTTTTTTTTTTTTTTTTTTTTTAATTCACAAACCCCCTCAGTGTTGGTCAAACAACTTGTTTACTGGCTGGCTTTTACTGCCTTTTACTGTGTGCCCCCAGTTTGTGAGCGAGACCCCATGGGAGGAAGGACTTACAGGAGAAACCTAACGGGCAAGCGAGTGGCAGAGCTGGGACGGCCAGGTGCTTGCTGGAGCCTACCGTGGAAGAGTTAAGGTGGCTGTCACCTGCATGGGCAGCGTCCATGAGCCTTGCTGAATTTGAGTCCTGGAGTGGGCACCAGGGATCCCCACCAAGGCCAGACAGAAACAGTTCTGCTCAGCCAAGCACACACACACACACACACACACACACACACACACACACACACCCCTTCTCAGTGGACACAAAGCCCCAGAAGCGAGCACTGTCTTGGCCGGCTGGCGCGTTTGAATGGACACGTCCCTCTCAACCAAAGGCTCCACTATCTGCCCCTTCTGCTAACTGCCCAGGTAAGGAGGAGATGTGCTTTTGGTGGTGGTGTTGGAAAGTGAGAATGAGGAATGGAGGAACTGTCCACCCGCCTGTGAGCATGGGGGGAGGGGGCAGGGGCTCTCCCTTATGCCCACAGCAACGTCACGTAACGGTTGCCTCGACCCAGGACAGTGCCGGCAGTGGGGTGTGGGGTGGTCCCCAATCCCGGCCTGGGAAAAGCCATCTAGAGTCAACACGTCCACCCCCTGGCTCTGGGGAAGGCCTTTCATTTTACAGGTGGCCCGTCCTGGGCATTCTCCAGACCCACAGCTCATGCCCGTGTGGGCACCGTGGACACCAAAGATGGTAGAGTTCAGGGGGCGCCTGGGTGGCTCAGTCAGCTGAGCGTATGACTTCGGCTCAGGTCATGATCTCATGGTTCATGAGTTCAAGCCCTGCATTGGGCTTGCTGTTGTCAGCTTGGAACCCATTTCGGATCCTCTGTCCCCCTCCCCTCTCTGCCCCTCCCCTACTTGTGCTCTCTTTCTCTCTCAGAAATAAACACAACATTTAAAAAAAGGGGCACCTGGGTGGCTCAGTCGGTTGAGCATCGGACTTCAGCTCAGGTGATGATCACACAGTTCTTGAGTTCAAGCCCCACATCAGGCTCTCTGCTGTCAGTGCAGAGCCCGCTTCAGATCCTCTGTCCCCCCCTCTCTCTGCCCCTCCCCCATTTGTGCGCTCTCTCTTGCCCTCTCTCTCTCTCTAAAAATAAATAAGCATTAAATGGGAATGCAAACTGGTGCAGCCACTCTGGAAAACAGTGTGGAGGTTCCTCAAAAAATTAAAAACAGACCTACCCTATGACCCAGCAATAGCACTGCTAGGAATTTACCCGAGGGATACAGGAGGGCTGATGCATAGGGGCACTTGGACCCCAATGTTGATAGCAGCACTTTCAACAATGGCCAAATTCTGGAAAGAGCCTAAATGTCCATCAACTGACGAATGGATAAAGAAATTGTGGTTTATATACACGATGGAGTACTATGTGGCAATGAGAAAGAATGAAATATGGCCTTTTGTATCAATGTGGATGGAACTGAAGAGTGTTATGCTAAGTGAAATAAGTCCTACAGAGAAAGATACCATATGTTTTCACTCTTATGTGGATCCTGAGAAACTTAACAGGAATCCATGGGGGAGGGGAAGGAAAAAAAAAGTTAGGGAGAGAGGCAAATCATAAGAGACTCTTAAAAACTGGGTTTTTAAGGGGTTGATGGGGGGTGGGAGGGAGGGGAGGGTGGGTGATGGGCACTGAGGAGGGCACCTGCTGGGATGAACACTGGCTGTTGTATGGAAACCAATTTGACAATAAATTCCATATTAAAAAAAAATACGGCAGTGCTTAGAGCACCAGGCTCTGAATTCCAACTCCTCTATTTTTTTTTTTAATTTTTTTTTTAAAGTTTATTTATTTTTGAGACAGAGAGAGACAGAGCATGAACGGGGGAGGGTCAGAGAGAGAGGGAGACACAGAATCGGAAGCAGGCTCCAGGCTCTGAGCCGTCAGCCCAGAGCCCGACGCGGGGCTCGAACTCACGGACCGCGAGATCGTGACCTGAGCTGAAGTCGGACGCTGAACCGACTGAGCCACCCGGGCACCCCTCCAACTCCTCTACTGACAAACTATGTGACCTTGAGCAACTTACCGCACCACTCTGCGCCTCTGTTTCCTCACCTTCAAATCTGGGACCATAACAATACCTTCCCTCTGGGCTTTTGGGCTTTTGGAAGGACTAAGTGAGATAATACGCGGACAGCACAGAACGCACTGCCTGCCCCGAAGCTGCCTGTTCATTTTTACCACTGTCATTAGCACTAATGTTTACACTGCCTGGAAGTCACCCAGCTGTCCCCTGCTGCCCCTTGAGGGGCCTGGGGAGGGACGTGGACTCGCACCCAGGGCCTGTGTGGGGGAAGGAAAAGGACCGGGGGTCCTGGAGCCGCCAGGGTGCACACAGAGAGAATGTGGGGGGGGGGGAGGGAGCTGCCCTTGACCCCATGGGAAACCGGGGGCTCTGGGTTACAGGACCTGCCTCAGGTAGACACGTCATCAGTCCTGCAAAGCGGAACGAGGGGTGGGCCCTGCCCGTTGATGTTAACTCCATGAGCCAATCTGTCCACCTGTGTCCCCAGCACCTAGCACTCTGCTAGGCACGTATCGGTGTTCAATGTCTATTTGTTGAATAATAACGCAGAACACACAGCGCTTAGCGTGCCAAATACTTCCGCCTAGTGGCTCCTCGAATCTTCTAACAACCCTGTGGCTGTTACTATGCAGTTACTACAGGATGCACGTTTATCATCTCCGTTCCACAGCTGAGAAAACTGAGGCACAGAGGGGTTAAGCAACATGCCAAAGATCCCACCGAAACTCAGTCTCTGGCTCTGAGGAGGAGGGGACAATGACAGCTCTGCTCTGACAGGGCCCACGGTCTCCAGGGCATCCCACCCCCACTGCTCTGCATCATTGCTTGGCAGAGCCCAGGCCTGGTGACTGGCACAGGCTGCGGACCCCAACTGGCCCCTGTCATACTTCTGTCTCGGGCTGACTCTGGGCCTCGGTTTCTGATCAGGGACTCTGACTTTCAGAAAGTGAGCCTGAGAGGCCGGCAGCAGTGTGGCCAGACTTTGCGTTTCCAACCACAGAAACACTGAAAGACTTTTCTGTTCCAGGCACTATGCTGGGGGCTTCTACATAGGATCTTATTAAATCTTCGGTGCATCTATCTATCCCTTCACCAGTCCATCCTTCCATCTGTTTGTCTGTCCATTTATCCATCCACCCATCCATCCATCCATACACCTACCTCTCCACTCATCCATCCATCCATCCATCCATCCATCCATCCATCCATCCATCCAACCATCCATCCGTCCATCCGTCCATCCGTCCATCCGTCCATCCGTCCATCCATCCATCCATCCATCCATCCATCCATCCATCCATCCACACACCTCTCCATCCATCCATCCATCCATCCATCCATCCATCCATCCAACCACACACCTCTCCACTCATCCATCCATCCACCCATCCATCTAACAAGTCTACATTAAGTGTCTACCATGTGCCACTCAATGCCCTTGATGTAGGCACTAGCACTCCCATTGTACACGAGGAGAGGCCTCAGGGAAGTTATATAATGTGCCTTGCTGCTGGGTCTATCCAAGTTAATCTCTGGCGAGAACAACATTATCAAACCCTGGATTCAAGTGTGGCCAGGCTTGCTAGCTGGAGGCAGAGTTTCCCTCATTCCTTGGTTCCAGGTGGTTCCAGGTAAGCCAGCTTGTGTCAGCCTAGGGTGTGGACGGACCAGAGCAAACATCCCCCACCACTGAGGTCCCTCTCACACGGTGCTTCACACTGCCCTGCCTTCACTCCAGCCACTGGATGCCTGCCTGGCTTTTGCCCCTACTGTGCCCCCCAACTGGAAAGCCTTCCTCCTGTTTCTTTGGCCATTTCCCATCAAGCATGGCCTCTGATAAACCGCCCAAGCCCCTCACCCTCCTGTGCCTCTGTCAGCCAGGCCAGGTGGATGCTTGGGGACTCACAGGGTCCCCACCAGGCTATGAGTGCCTCCCACAGTTCAAGAAATGTGTCTCACTGCAGCTGGAATTCCAAGCCACTCTCCCGGGCCTGATGCATCATTGGCGTCTGTGCAAAAGCTTGCAGAGAGATAGGGCGGCAGAGGGTGAGGACCAAGGCTTTGGCCTCAGATCGCCCCGGCTGGTCATGACTCTGCCAGAAGTCATTCTCTATGTGGCCTCAGGCAAGGCACTTGCCTTCTCGGATCCCCCATTTCCTCGTCTGCAATGTGGGGTCCATGAAGGATGACCCTCACGTGCGTATTATGGGGCTTCCACAAGTTCACGTACACAGAGGCCGGAGCAGAGGGCCCAGCCCACAGTCGCGGTCACACGCACTCAATAAATGTTAGTACCGTTATCCCTATTAATTAGGTGTGAATCATCTTTGTCCCTGACGGATGACCTGCTATCCTCCAGAGAATGAGTCAAGTCTCTAAAGGTGGAACGTGGCAAGAGACAGCAGCCAGGCTGGGCTGGAGGAGGAAGAGCAGGCGGGCTGAGGCTGACTAGACAATGTCTTTGTTAAAAAAATAAAAAATAAAAAATAAAAAAAATCGGGCTACGTTCACGGGAAGGCACATGCATGAGAATAGGTTTATCAAGGTGGTTTTCAGTTCCACTGTAATTTAAAATAAATAAGTCAATTTAATGTGTATAGAGTGAGTTATGCCTTATTAGGGACACGGTGAGCTGAGGAAAGTTGGCCAAGGCGAAATTTGAGAAATTGGCCCCGGCCGCGAGAGTAATTACGGCAACACTTTAGTGCAGTCCTGCCCGATGATATTTTCATTCTGTCTAATTTATTAGTTTATTAGCTTTATGGTGAACGTAGAAAGTTAGACCACAACACGGGTCTAATTTGATCAGAGCCAAATTTTCACGTCTTCCCGAGATGGCTGTAATAAGGCAAGAGACCCCTGCTTCGGAACCATTTCCAAGTGTTCCGGAAAGATGCAGGGCAGAGTTCCAGGCCTCTGGGTACTAGGGGTGCAAATCAGGAAGCGACAGAGGACCCGGGTCCAGGCACAGCGCAGACCATCTGGTTTTTAAATGCCAGCGCCTCAGCTCTCCGGTCATGTGACCCCAAGCACTTGGGATGCATGGGTCTCAGTTTTCCCACCTCTGAAATGGGACCAATAGTGATTCCGACCTGAATGGTAACGGAGAGCCCTGTGTAAGCAGGGCCTGTGTGGGGTTGGTCACCACTGTCTCCCTAGAGCCCAGCACTATGCCTGGTCATCACAGGCATTCAGTAAAGGTTGCTGGGTGAGTGTGGCAAAGGCTGACGTCCGTGTAAGGTGCTTAACCCATAATCGTCACCCCACTCCTGCTTCAGGTGCTTTGTGCCAGTTCTAAGAGCTTTCTGAGCTCATTTAAGCCTTGGAAGCATTCTTACAAGGTAGGTACTGTTATTATCGTTAGGGGGGGAAACTGAGGCACTGTCTAGGGTCCCATAGCCAGGGTGGCAGGGCTGGGATTCAGACGCCAGGAGCCTACCTCTAGGGTGACCCTATCATGCCATCTCCTGTCTTCAGGGTTCCTTATGTTTTGGCTTGATTATTTCTAACAAAGACTCCGTTCCATGACACCCTGGGGGTGTCGAACTCGAACCCTTTCATTTGGAGCCCAAACCCCGCCTGAGCTGGCCGCCTCTTCCCTCTCCAGCTGCCATGCTTTCTGCTTCCTCTCTCCCTCCGAACTCCTCCCCAGGCCCCCGCTTCTCTACCCAGGCAGTCTCCGCGCCGGCCCCACCCAGCACCCAGTAGGTCCACTCAGTTCAACAAACGCCTTTGAGCCGCTCAGCCTGCTGGGCCAGCCCAGGACAGTGTGGGGAGGGGGGGCATGGGGAGGGAGAGCAAAGCTTCTTGCTCTCAAGGAGCCCGTGCCCAAGTTCCTGAGCACCTACTGTGCGCCAGACCCTGAAGAGGGAACTGGAGATACAGAAAGGGAAGGGATGGTCCCTGCATCTTACATATGGTCAAAGGGGCTTCACGGATGGAGTTGAGTATCCTGAGATGGGGAGGTTCTCCTGGACTATGAAATCACGAGTCCTTATCAGAGAGGGGCAGGACGGTCAGGCTCAGGGAAGGAGAGGTGATAACAGACGAGCAGGTGGGAGCCACGTTACTGCCACAGGGGGACCGTAAGCCCAGGCATGTGGGCCCTTCGAGAAACTTCAAAAGGCAAAGAAACAGGTTCTTCCCCGGAGCTTCCAGTAGGAACTGACCCCCGATCTTAGCCCAGTGAGACCCATTCCAGACTTCTGACCCCCGGAATTGTAAGATCCTAAATTTGTGGCATTTTAAGCCCCTGGGTTTATGGTGATTTGTGGCAGAGACGGTAGGAAAGGAATGTAACAGCCACATGGATGGGGTTAGTTGCTATTGCGTGAAAACCCGACCAAGGGAGATCTCGTTGCATTTCCCAGTGGCCACCCTCCCGGGGGTAAGCGGGTGCTCGCCCCATTCTATAGATTCAGTTGACTCGCTTACTTAACAAGTGTTTATCGATGGCCCAGGAACCTTCCAGGTGCTGGGGATGGAGATGGTGAGCAAGAGAGCAGAGGAGTTGTGATCTCTAGAGGACGAGGGAGACAATAACCAGGCAAACCTATAAGTAGGTATCACAACACCGGGAAGTTACATAGATATATTCTATGGGGGGGAAAAAAAGGCAGAGTAGAGACGGTGATGGGGATGCTGTGTTAGGCAAGGTGGTCAGGGAAGGCCTCTCTGCAGAGGTGACAGCTGAGCAGAATCTCGGATGGACCGGAGGAGGGAGCCACGTGGACATCTGGAACGTTCTAGGCAAAGAAACTGATCGCAGTTGCTCACCTGGGTTTGAAGACCAGGGAGGGCCTACTGAATTTGGCCCGGGCAGGTTCCCAGGGGCAGAAATGTGTGAGTTTGGCCTGGAAGGATTGTGGGGGATGTGACAGGCGGGGGTGGTGGATGCCGTTTCTGCGAAGTCAGGTGAGGGAGAGGCATGGTGGCTGCTTTAAGAAATGGAGTCACCCCTGTGGCTGGACCAAGGGCAGGAACACACAGGATGTAGAGCGTCTAGAACTTTCCTTCCCTGCTGGTGGGGCTGTGAAAGGGGCAGTGTTGTAGGCTGAACTGCGTCTCTCCAAAATATAGGTCAACATTATAACTCCTGGTACCCGTGAATGAGTTGGTATTTGGAAATAGGGTCTTTTGTGGAGGTAACCAAAGTAAGATGAAGTCATACTGGGTTAGGGCCCACCGGAACCCACCCTAATTAGCGTGGGCCCTAATTTCTACTGTCCTCAGCCACCCAGCTTGTGGTATTTTGTTACCGCGGCCCGAGCAAATTGATACAGGCTGCTTCCGCTGAAGTCGAACACCTGCCTTCCCTACCTTCCCGAATCTCCTCTCCTGGGGATGCGTCCGAGAGAAGCCCAACTCTCACGTTCAAAGCGACTGCCCTTGTCAACACTAGAAGCAACAACCCCAACGTCCCTGCGCGGAAGGACGGAGCAAGAGACGGTAATCGATCGGCGCCACGGAGCGCTACGCAGCAACGGGAAAGGGTCACCCGCCGACGCGCGCAGCCACGCAGACGAACCTCCCAGACGTCACGCCGAGCGAAAGGAGCCGGACGCCGCAGGTGTCATTCTATTTACGTGCGAAGCAGGGGCGGGAGAAACTAGCCGAAGCTCTTTCGAGAGTTCGAGTCCCGTGTCCCTCTTCGGAGAATACCGGTGGGACGCTGGAAATGTGCTACGTCCTGATCTGCGCCGGGGGCGGGGCGGCGGGGTACATGTGTGTGATTCCCTGAGCTGGACCCTCTACAGGAAGCACTTTACTGTGTGTATGTCTTCACGTAAAAGGAAAAGAAAGCGATGGGGATCCCCAGGGTAGGGCCTCAAAAGTTTTACAGAGGCCTCTGGAGTTGGTTTTGCTGGTCTCCAAGAGGCTGGGGATAGAGGGATGCTGAGCAGAGGGCGAGGTGCAGGCAGCCGTGGGCAGGACTGGGGGTATTTAGTGGCATCGAGAGAGGATTGATGTGTCCAGCACCCCCCCCCCCGCCACCACCACTTGGCCCAGAATCAGCTGGAGCAGCTGGCAGGGCCTCCATGTGCCTGTCCCCACCCCGCTGGCATCACAGTCTGGGCGAGCAGGGGAGAAACAGAGCAGAGAGAGGTAATGATGCAGAGACAGCCCGGGCTCTCTCCCTCCCCTGCCAGCCTCTCCTTATCAGCTCGCTGCTGCACCCCGCTCGGTGCTCATCAGCTCCCTCCCTCCCAGGGCGCCCTGGGGTTTGCCGTCAGACCTCTGCACCTGCCCTCTGGCTGCTCTGGGACCCAGCCTTTGTCACGAGCTTCCTCCATGGGCAAAAAGGCCTTCGGCAGCTGGCTAGAGGCAGGGGATGGAACACCACCCAGCGTGGGACTGAGCATCCTGTCGCGGGAAGTGAGGCAAGTGCTTGGCCCCACAGCCCACGGCAGGCAGCTCTGTGCCCCCCATTCTGGTGAGCCTCACCCCAGAGCCCGGCCCCTCCCCAGAGGCTGCGCTCAGATGAGTGAATGAACTCACAGGCCAGTGGTGGTGCGGTCTCGTTCGGAAGGACACCTGTGGACTGCCTGGGTTCAAATCCCGGCACGTACTTAACCTGGGGCAAAACATTTGAGCGCTCTCGGCCCCTCGGTTATCCTATCTGTGAAATGGGACCAGTAGCGACATTTTCTCCAAAGCTGTGAGTTTTTACCAATAACGTGCATGGGCTTGGCACCCAGGCGGCCCCAGCCAAGTGCTTGCTGTCGTAATTAGTGTGGCGGCTACAGAGACAAAGGCCACAAAAGTCACCTTTCTGCTTGGGAGCCCTTTGAGGACGTCCGACCCACAGACAGAGTCTGTGGGCGTCTCTTCTTTCTCAAAGTCTCATGAGGGGGAGAAGCTGGGGGTGGGAGCAGGGTTCGGTGAGGGTGGCCCTGGCCCAGCCTGACGCCTGCTTCAAATTCTGGGCGGTCCCTGCAGGCTGCATGGGTCCCGGGTGTGGATCTGGGCTCTGCTGGGTCCACAGATCTCAGAGGGTCATATCGGCCATCCCCCTGCCTTCTCACCGCACTCATGTCAAGCCAGAAAAGCGGGCTTTTTCTGCCCCTTGGCAGAATCTCCAGAGGAGGGCCCCCAGGCAAGGTGGGAAGGGGGGAGCTGGGGCTGTGGGTGTAGAGGAGACAGCACCCTCCAGGCAGAGAGCAAGCACCCAGGTGGAGGCTTCAGGTGCTGGGCCTCTGACCCCTCCCCTCCCACTGCCTCCAGACCCAGGCAGCTCTCATACACTCGCTCCGCAACCCTGGCATATGGGCAGCCTGGGCATGGAGAGCCCCTGCCTGCATGCCTCGGGCCTCCTGCCCATCCCAGCGCCCCACACGCGGTAGTGGAATGGTCTCTTTTCATGTCTGCCTGGGCCTCAGTCTCCTCATCTGTAAAATGGGGCATGAGGCACACGGCCTGTCTCCTGGGGTGACGTGAGGCTGGAATGAGAAAATCCATGTAGACTATTCACTCTCTCTCTCTCTCTCAAAATAAATAACTTAAACAAACAAACAAATAAAAAATTCCTACAACTTGGGCATCTGGGTGGCTTAGTTGGTTGAGCATCTGACTTTGGGTTTTGGCTCAGGTCATGATCCCAAGGTTGGGGGATCAAGCCCTGCATCAGGCATGGAGCCTTGCTGACATTCTCTCTCTCTGTCCCTCCCCTGTTGATGTTTTCTCTCTCTCTCTCTCAAAAAAAAAAAAAAAAAAAAGAGAATTCCTACAACCCTCTCCACTGCCAAGGGTGATGGGGTCCCATATCCCCATATGCCAAGCCTCCTGGGGCATTTAGAGCACTGGCTGAGAGCCCAGTGGCCTGCTTCTCCCCTCTCATATGGCTCCTGCTGTGTGACCTTGGGCAAGTCACTTAACCTCTCTGAGCCTCATCCTTTCACCTACAAATGGGGATAGAAATAGCACCCCCCGCCAAACTGAGGATTTGCAAGTCAACGTGTGTGAACTGCTTATAGCAGTCAGAGCTTGACAAACACTGGCCTTAGCTTCACTATTAGTCCTCAGATCGCAGGGCTCTGGCGGTATCATCACTCTCGTGGGGGAAGCAAAGGTCCAGGGAAGTTAAATTAAAGTGCTCGAAAGCCCCCGGCAGGGTTGGCAAGCGGGGGTGGGGGGGAAGAGTTATGACTGGCTTTGGTCCCATGGTCCCCACAAAACACTCAACATGCCCAGGAACATTAACTTAGCAGGGGAAAGAGAAAAAAGAAAAAAAAAAAAAAACACACGACCAAACAAATGCCCTGTCAAGGAAGGAAATATGTAATCAATTAACCGAGCCTCCCCAAACCTCTCCAAATAATAATTAGGACTGTCAGCCCAGCTCACAAGAAAACTGCCATTGCCAGGGCCCGCCGCTCCCCTGAGAATCCGGACGTGAAAACGCAGGACCCATTGGGTGCCGAGGAGGGATCCCGGCACCTCTCAGGACTCTGGGCTTCCTGTCTCCCGGGCCCCAGCCTTGGCTGTGCACGGAGACCGGTCACCCTGCGGACTGGGTCCCCCTCCTGTTCCCACCGAGAGTACAGCAAGGAAGCGGCAGGTAGGGATAGAGCTGGGAGGGATGCCCATCACCTAGTGCTCCCTCCCATTGGTGCACTGGAAAAAGGACGTTGGGGCTCAGAGAAGCCGAGACCCTGGCCACTGCAGACGTGCGACTAGGCTCCTGGGCTCTTGTCTCAGTGCCGGGCTGTGGTCTAATAACCCGACCCTCTGACCGGGAGTTCACGTCTCTGTATAAGAAGTATTTATTGGTCGCTGACTACACAGGTGCCTGGCATCAACTGGACACCACGGGAACAGAGGAGAGCTGGAAAGACCAAGCAAAAGGGAAACCACGTATGCAGATACATAAAAGAGAGAGTTGCACTGGAGAGTAGTCAAAGCCATGAAGAGCAAAGAGCAAACAAATGGCAACAAAGGACTGGATGGGGGGAGCCCTTCAGATGGGGGATCAGGGAGACATCTATGCAGAGGTGACATCTGATGTGAGACCTGGGATGGGAAGAGAGTGTGCTTGGCAGAGGAAAAGCCTGAGCAAATGTCCTGAGGTAGGAAAGGCCGAGGTGACCAGAGGATGGCCAGGGAGCAAGAGGGGTGGGCCATGAGGCTGGCCATGTGGTTGGGATCACCTGGGATCTTGTAGTCCCGAAGCTACCAGAAGCCAGGATCCTCTCCCAAGCGAGTTGGAAAGCCCTTGCGGGGCTTCAAGTAGCAGGTGCCATGATCTGAAAGCTCCCTCTGGCTGCTGGGGATAGAAGGCACCTGGGCAGTGAGGGGTCCAGAGGCGCAGAGAAGGGACGCAAGCTGTCGGGAGCCGGGAAGAAGAAGCTAGCACTCGACTGGACGCCAGGAAGCCTGGGTCCTGGCTCCTTCATTGCTACTGGACTGTGTGACCTGGAAGAAGTCACTCAAGCTCTCTGGTTGTCTCTTTGGCTTTTTCTGAGATGAGAAAGACCTCCCTGGCCCGCAGCCTTGTTGGCCCCACTCATTCTGGCACCTGCCATCACTTCAAGCCTGCTGCGAGCTCAGCAGTGCGCACACGTCTCCTGCCCTCTCCTTGCCTGACTGAACTTCCAGGACCCTTAGGCTTACCAGACCTTCCATTCACCGCCAATCCCCCCCAGTCCTCACCTCCTGAAACAAAATTACCTTCCGAGGCACAGAAGATTCTCCCAGAACCTGGGAACTTTATTAGGGCTGCAATAATATATTAAAGAGGAGGTCTGAATCACCCGGAGCAAAGTCTAATGTGAAGAAATACCGCGGCGACAAATACTTTGTTCTGAACCGTTTACTAAATTAAGTCTTTCCTGGACATTTTTAGCCTTCAATTTTTTTTAATACCAGTAATAAAGTAGTTGCATAATTAGTAATAAAGCTGACAGCCCAGTTACTGATTTTTTACTTAGAAGGAAAAGGATAATGTGTGTGTGTGTGTGTGTGTGTAGATAATTTCTAACAGCCCTGGTTGTCTGACTGCAGATATAGAAATGATTTGCTATCTCAGCAACTCTGCCCCGCGGGCTGGGGTCGGGGAAAGCTGCGCTGAGCTCTGTGGAAACGGTTGTCTAGGCGTCAGAAGATGAGCTTTGGTTGCCCAAAGCTGTGTGACCTTAGGGAAGTCATCCACGGTCTCTGGTCTTTTGGTTTTCTCACCTGGAGAATGAGGGGGTTGGGCTGGGTGATGCCCGAAGGCTCCTGGCAGATCTGCCCGGAGTCTGGGAGGGGACGGTGACTTTCAATGGCATCTGTGGGTCCTACAGTTGTACCTCTTGACCGAAACCTCTCCCCCGCCTTGTGTTTCCATCCACCTACTAGCCATCTTTGCTCAGGGGTCTCGCAGACATGCCTCACCTGGCCCAAACAGAACTCGGGAATCCTGGACCCATCCCCAGCCCTAGCCGGTCCTCGCTGGTCTCTCCGTCTCGGGAAGGAGCCCCTCCACCTATGTGCTCTGGCCATGGTCCTGGAGGCCACGCTCAAGCTCCTGTCCCTCTGACGGCCTCCACTTCCAGTCCATTGGGTTTCCAAGCCCTTCCCCCATCACTTCCGCCCCCTCGGCCTGGCCAGCCCAGCCCCTCACTTCCTCAGCTCCCTGCCTCCACTCCAGCATCCTCCCCGGCAGCCCAGGCAGATCTTCCCACAGCCCCAAAGTAGAAACGGGATCAATCTCAATGACTCCTCCTCACTTCCAGAATACAATTCAAACGCTAATGACCCAGAATGTTCTCCGACAAGCGGTTCTTAAACTTGCCTGCCTATGGGAATCCCCTTGGGGAACTTTGAAAACCTGATGTCTGTGTCCCCATCCTCTTGCCCTCAAGGTTCTGATTCAACTGCTGGGGCTTGGCCTGGGGGTCAGGAGTGTGCAAAGCTCCCTGGGTGTTTGTAATGGGGGCTGCAGACCGCAGAACTGGGGTCACCTGGGAGACGACCAGAAACACAGCATGGCAGGGCTCCCCACACCCCACCCCTCCACTGAATTAGACCAAGCAGGGCCTGTGCGCAGTCAAGTTCAAGAGGCTCCGTGAGATGTGGCCTCATCTCCCACACTCCCTGCAGTGTCCTTTGGCCCAGCCACTCGGCTTCTCTCTCCTCTTCAATGACACATCAAGCTGGCTCCCAGCTCAGGCCCTTGCTCTCCTCCTCTGCCAGAATGCTCAGTCCCTGACCTTCATGTGGTGGCTTCCTCTCTCTTCCGGATCCCAGAGAGACCTCTCCCCCAGCCCCTCCCTGTGTCACAGCCCCAAGAATGTTGGCTCCATGGGCACAGGGACCTTACCTCCCTTGTTCACCTCTGTCTCCTGATGTCCACGGGTCACAAAGAAACACTTTTCAAACGGCAAATGAATAATTAGGGCGAGCCGTACCCGCGGTGGTTGAAACGTTATCGCGGTGCGTGCGACACGTCATTGGAACTACCCCCTGCCTCCCGCCCCAGGGTCTGTGTGATGTGAGTCTGCAACTCCTTGTGGTTGATTGTGGGTGGTGGCACTGACTCTGGAAGGCCCTTCGTAAGGACGGCTTGTTCCCGGAGGAGGGGAGGGTTACCCCAGAGGCCCCCATTCCACCGGCACAGGGGCTCAGCCCCATTCACTGGGGAAGCCCCCCAGGGAGGAAATTTCTGCTTGACGGGGAAGCTCTCCCAGCTCTGGGGCTAGTCACCCCCCCCCTCTGGGCTGCTTAATCCCCATAAATAGGGTCTGAGATCTGCACTCTATAGGTTGTCGTTAGGGTTTAGGCAAATGATGAATGGGAAAGAGTTTTGCTGACCGTTTGAAATAATAACTCCACATTTAGATAACCTGTCAGATCGTTAATTTAACAAATCTCTACTGACATCCCGTGCTGGGCACTGACGCTGTAGAGATGAAGAAAGGAATGTTCCCTATTCTTAAGGGACAAGACCCATCCTGGGTGATTGGAGGGGCCATAGGCGGGGCACCCCCTATTGCAATACCCCAGTGCATCACCAGAGGGCAGCAGACAGCTTTGCAAGCATTTCCCTCCCCAGGGGGACCGACCTCTGAGAGAAGGGCGCGTCCTGGGAGCCCCAGGGGCCTCCTCACGGGTCTGGGCGCAAACACAGAGTGGGGGCAGCGGGTGGAGGAGGCTGCCCAGCGCTAGCTGCCCGCTCGGCAGGGCACATCTCGGTCCCCCGCATCAACTCTCCACCAACCCCAGACCCAACGTGGAGAAGTGCTCCTGCCCTTGTCAGGGAACAAGAGAAAAGAGGGTGGGCCCTCCAGGCCGGAAGAGAGGATCCTGGGGAGGCTTGAGCTGAGGACGCGTCTGGGGCGAGAGGGCCTCGGGGCCTGGGTGGCGGGGGCATCTGTGTGAGCCGCCCAGGGCCCCTTGGCGCGGGAAGAGCGGCGATGCGCCGCCCATCGTGCTCCCGGAGCACTGCCACTGCAGGGCCCTTCTGCCGGAGGGAGGGGGCTGGGGGCTGTGCCGGGAGGGCTGTGCGAGGCCTCAGGAGCCCGGCTCCCAGAGGCCAGAGCAGGACTGGCCAGGGCTGGGAAAGGAGCTGCGTGACGCCCAGGACGGGGGCGGTGGGGGCGGGGGCGGGTGTTGGGAGGAAGGCCACAGGGCAGGGGGAGGGACCTGGGGGGGGAGGGGGGCAAGAGGCGTGTCCCGCTTGGGCCGTGGAAACACGCAGGTTAAGCGGATGTCTCTGCGAGTCAGTGGGATTGACACCAACAGCTGAGCAGATGGGCGGCTCCTGGAGACCCACTTCTGGAGCCGGGACTGGGCATCACTTGGTCTCCTTGGCGGGGGCATCCAGGGGCCTGGAACTGCCAGGCAGCAGCTATTTTTAAAGTGGAGACTGACTCTGGCAGCTTGCTACCTGGAGGCACCAAGTATCTTGGGCCACAGATCCAGTGTGTGTGTGTGTGTGTGTGTGTGTGTGTGTGTGTGTGTGTGCATGTTCATCATGTGCACGGGGGGGATGGACACATCAGGTTGCATGTCCTTACTAAGTTCCTCAGTCTCGAGTGCCTGGTGCTGGTCCTGAGTGGGTAGGCACTCCGTGACTGTGTTGAACGAGCCTGCCCCCGACGGCCCAGAGACCCAATCTGGCCTGGTGTGTGAACCCAGACTTCACCATGTGTATGCTGTGTGACCTTGGACAAGTGACCACACCTCTCTGTTCTTCTGTGCCACGACCGACTACAACAGGATTCCACGAGTCTGAGATCTGTACTCCCCGGGATGGTTGTTAGAGTTAAAGCGGATGCTGGGTTGGAAAAAGTTTTGCTGTTTGAAACGATAATTCCACACTTGGATAAGCTGTCAGTCTCTTGATTCAACAAACCTTTACCAAGGCCCTGGGTCCCCCTCGTAGGCCCTGTGTGCCAGGCACTGAGGACCTAGAGATGAACTAGGGAGGGTGCCCGCCCTGACAGGCCCAGGAGGGGAGGCTGAGGGCCCTGCCTATGGGTCTGACACAGACACGGGTCCAGTAACTCCTACTCTGACTGGTACACTGGGGGCAAGAGGCCTGGGGTTGGGTGAGTAGGGCTCCTTTGGGGAAAGTGCCAGGGGGCTATAGGGAGGGCACCTTGCTCCTGGGCCCCCTTGTTCCCTAGCCAAGGCCCCGTTTTCTGAGAAGATTAGCACAGGGCCACGCACACACCAGCTGTTTTCGTTCCCCTGGTAACTGTGCCAGCTGGGCATGGAGGTGTGACCCGGGCTCGGGAGCTGGTCGGTGCCTGTGAGGTCACTGGCTGGTCGACTATTTTGTCACCTTCAACCTGAACGAGCCTGGCCCCCGGGGGCCTTAGGACAACCGTTTGCTGGCCACCGGCTATCAGCAGGACCTAGACGTGTCTGTGCCTTGCCTCTTCCCCGAGTCCTCTGGCCCCAGTCTGCATATCGGAGCAGGTGGAAGGTGTTGTGTGGAACAGATGCTGCCAGAAACTTTATCCGGAAGACTTTTAAAAAGACGGATTCCCCGGGCCCCGCTCCAGAGGCCTTGAATCAAATTCTGTCTTGGTGGACCCAGGAATTGGTATTTTTAAGCAACTCCCAAGGCGATCCTAATGCAGGTGGTCTGGGGGCGGGGGGCAGCTTGCTGCTGGGGCCGAGTGGGGGTGGGGGGTGAGGAGTGGGGGGTGGGGGGAGGGAACCTTGCAGCCCAGGCTCCGAGCGCGGGGCTCGCGGCTGCAAACACCCCCAGTGGCCGGGAGGAGAACCCCTGGGTTTCAGATGGGGACCTGGCTCCCGCTTGGGCTGTTCAATCCAGATGTGGATAAGAGGCATGATCTGTTCTGAAAAAAAACTGAAGAAAAGGGCTCAAGGTTATCCTCACAATGTCACTCTGGCTCTTTTGCACTCCTAGAGGCTCACTGGGTAGGAGAGGGGAGAGGGTTTCCAGTGGGTCAAGAACGGGGCGAGACCTAGCACAAGCCCGGCACGTGAGGTACTCGGCGTGTATTTGCCGAGTGGTCAGATGAGCGAACAAATGAACCACCGTTTCGTGTGCTATGTGAATCCTGGCGAAAAAAGATGCACGGCTCATGATAACATGCAGAAAAGGACAAGGACGCGATGGGACTCAGACTCTCAGATCAACCAGGGTCCGACCGCCCTTTTCTCTGTACGGAGAGTGAAGGAGGAGCTTGCCCTGCACCTTCGAGATGAGTCTGCAGAAGGGCCAGTTACCTTCCCAAAGGGAAGCAAGCCCCTCTGCTCTTTGGATCAAACCGTGCATGTGTCTAAAAACCAGCACGGTGTTCCGTCGAACAGATCCCGGGGGCCTCCTCTCCTCTGCGGTCTCTGCCTGGCTGCTTCGAGTGGTCCAGTCCTTAGGTCCAGCGCCTCCCCGACCCCCACGCTTTCGCCCAGGCAGTGCCCTCCGCCTGGAGTGTCTGCTCCCCGCTCCTCTTTGTCTAAAACCTACTTCTGCTTCTAGGGCCACTTCAAACGCCACCTTCTCTGTGATTTCCCCGGTCTCTCCAGCTCTGATTCATCACCGCATTATATCGGAATCTTTCCTATGACAGCCATCACTTTATTACGCGAATGGTTAGCTATTTATCTCCGTGTTTTATCTCCCCTTTCTCTCCCTTCACTCCACAAATATTTATGGTTCCTCTCTAAAGGCCGGGTGAGGGTATGGGGTTACTGAGATGGAAAAGACAGAGCGGAGCCTTGGGGGAGCTTCTGGGCAAGTGGGGGTGGGGGTAGGGGGCAGGCTTTAAGCTCCGAGGAGGCTGGGGCCGCATCCTGACCGCCTCTGGGCGCCATGCCCCAGCTCTGTGCCTTGGATGCAGCAAATGTTCAATACGCGCTGTCTCGAAGTCATAAAGGAAGTGGCATTTCCTCCCGCGTCCTTTCTCCTCCAGGGTCTTCTAGCATTCACTTGATTTCTCCCACATCTCCCCCCTCTGATAAATATGAATCAGGGAGGTATAACTGTGTACTCGCGTTCTCCACGCAGCCCCCAGGCTCCTCCCCATCCACCCAGCTGTTCTCCGCCTCCTGCCACGGCTCCAGGGGACGGCGCACGGGTTCACGGGAATGGTAAGCAACCCTTGGAAGGACAGCTGGCTCTCTGGCACTGCTTTGCCTCCTGGCCCCTGCCAGTCCCATGCCCTCTCCCAGCTTACTCAGACTTGGGAACTTAGTGCTGAGCAGAGGCTCATCCGGGGAGGGCTTTGTCTTCCTTCCCGGACATCTCCAACCCGCCTTCCACTTGGCAATGGGGGTGAGCTTTACAAGATACATATCACATCAGACCATGACCTCTGGTCGCTTCAGCGGCTTCCAGGACACTGAGAATGAATGCCAGCTTGCCCCCTAACTCCGGTCACCCGGCCATCCAGTAGCCCCGAGATCACATCACGCTTCCTCACCTCAGGACCTTTGCACTTGCTGTGCCTTCTACCTGGAATGCTCCCCCTGCCACCCCAACCCTGCCAGTGACTTCTTTTTGTCCTACAGATCGCTGTTTCGATGTCACCTCCTATGAGACACCTTGTAGCCCCGCCTCCACATAGTCCGTTATTCTCGTCCTTCTCTCATCCAAGTACTAACCAGGCCCGACCCTGCTTAGCTTCCGAGATCAGACGAGATCGGGCGCGTTCAGGGTGGTATGGCCGTAGACTGTTCTCGTCCTTCTCTATCACGTTACCTGATTTCCTTCACACACTCATCGCCAGCTGTCAATATTTTCCCTCATTCTTTTAAACGTATTTTTATGGTCTGTCTCTCCTCGCCCCCTACACCGTAAACCTCACAAGAGCAGGTCTGATTATGTCTTGCTCACCATTTTATCCCCAGCACTGTCCCTGACATATAGCAATTGCTCAATTCCTTGGTGATGAATGAAGGACGAAGACGTTAGAGAAGGCACGGGGGCCTGAACTGCTCCCTCTTACGTTCATCTCGCAGCAGGGACAGCTGCGGTGGAAGAACGCCAGGACTCACCCACTCCACGAGCATCTACAAACTGTCTTCAGTGTGGTGGGGGTGGGGGCGCTGGGCTGGGGAGACAGTGGGGAAGGCCACAGACCCAAGCCCTGTCCACGGGCTTCGAGTCCAGTGGCAGAAGCAGACTTTGAACTCCTAGTTGTCAGGGCCGGGAGTGTATGGGGGGGGGGGGGAAGCACCCTAGGGTATCCGACCCAGTCTGGGCGGTCAAGACTGGCTTCCTGGAGGAGGTGGGGTTTAAGCTGGACCCGAAAGGATGCTCAGGGCCTTGGCAAAGGGAGGTGGGCGAGGTGCGGGAGGGGCAGGAGCGCACTCAGCCCCTTGAGTCTAGATTTCCTAGACAGCGAAGGCTGCTTGGAGCTCCTCACGACATCCTGAGCAGACGGAACGGGACAGGGGAAGCAGCGGACGATGGGGCACGGGTAGGCACGTTCTGCAGGGATTAGTGAGCTTTGCCCACGCGGTCTTCCCCTCGGTGGGGGGACCCATCCATTTGCTCCAGCTCTTCTTGGTCTGGTGGAACGGGTGAACGGGTGAACGGGGGCCGAGGCAGGGCCTGCGAGGGCAGGTGTGGAGGATGGCCATGTGCAGGAGGCCAGCTGGTGGGACTGTCACCCACTCAGGGCGGCCCCTGAGAAGCAGACCCTGTGACCAGGGGTTCCGGAGCCGGTGGCCTATTTGGGAGGGTGTCCCAGGAAGCCAGGACGGGAGGGAAGAAGCCGATACAGGTGCATCCCGGAGGCTATTGTGGGCAGCCTCTCAGCCTCAGTCCTGCTGGGGAGCTCGAGGGGACAGCGAGCACCTGTCTGGGTGGTCCCAGCCAAGGGGCAGGGGGGCCAGGAGATCCATCCAATATCTCCCGTCGGCCGAGGCTAGTTCTCTGGCACACCCACCCCCACTCCTTGAGCAAGCTGAGTGGGGCTACGGCTGCCTGAGAAGGCTGTCAAGCGGTCAAGGGTGTGAGTGGGTGCGGACACCTGCCACATCGCCCGCGTCCCTACTAGGATGGCTCCTTCCCATCCCTCAGGCCTTGGCCAACCATTTGGATGGCACCCCAGCACGAGGGTCCTTCCCGGCTCTGCACCCCGCTCGCCCCTCATTCAAATTCACACCTTTGCGGAATATGTGCTGAGCCATTCACTTACGTCTCACTTCCCTTGTTTACTATCTTCCCCCCGACGAGAGTTTAATTCTACCATGCCAGACTCCTATTAGGTGCTCAATTAAAACGTCCTCGGAAGGAATGAATTACTGCCAATTCCAAGCTGGGAAGTTCTGGATTCTGAGGCTCATTCGACAGACATGTGATAGATGGGGCCTCTGGGGCACTGGGAGGGGCAGTGACTTGTCCAAGGTCATGAACCGGGGTGCTACCCCGGGCGGCAGAAGCCCCGTCACCCCCACCAGATGCCCGCCCCTCCGGGAACCCCACCAGCGGGCGGAGACGCTCTGGGAGTCCCTGGGGCTCCTTCCGCTGCCTGAGAATTGCTCTCTGCCAATTCTTGGTCATCCAGGCTTCCTTCTCCCCCTACTTTTCCCAAAAGCTGAAGAGCAAGCAGCTCAGACAGCTGTGGAGCTGGGACTCTTCTCTAGTTGAAATGCATTAATTTGTAAATATCTTCATTTATATGTAAATGCGGAGTCCCCGCGCCCCTCCGCCAGCCCTAATGGGGCCCTGCAGCCTGGAGACGCAGCCTCCTTCGGCACGGCTGCTCCGGGCTGCCGGCAGCTCTCCGTGATCCGATTAGACTCTCTCCTTCCCTTCTGCTTTCGCTTCCCCCAGGCTCCTCGGTGCGCTCCACCTGGGAGGCCACCACCGGAACCGAGGCTGGGGAAGGAAAGAACACTGGCCACGAGTCAGCACTGCTGTGTGACCTCGGGCAAAAGTCATCTCCCTCTCTGGGCTTCCGTTTCCGTCAGGCGTGAAATGGGCAGGGCAGCAAGGTGTGGGTACAGGATGAGGTGGCTTGGGATCCTGATGGGGTCTGTGTCGTTCCAGCAGGGAACCCTGGACCTCGCCGAACTTTGACCCCGTCTGTAAACCAGGGCTAGAGAAAACAGCAAATCTGCCTGCATGTACAGGGTTGTTCGCGGGGATTAGCAGAGGTTCAGGGCGTCTAAGGCGCCTTTATGAGATGTGAGGAAAGGTGGGGTTTTTTTGTTTTTTTAATGGTGGAAGAAGGAGGATTTTTTCTGGGCAAGAACAGGAACACGCAGCCATCGCTCAGCGACTGAGGCAGCGCTTTATGTGAATTAACCCGGGGACCCTCCCAAGGCTGGAGCGAGCTTCTTACTGTTGTCATTGCCTTCTAGAGACTGGGGAAACTCAGGCAGAGTCCCCAAGCCGGGGTGACACTAATGCAAGGTGGGCGGAGGGGCAAGGATTGGAAACCCAGGCCGTGGGACAGAACTCTCCCTTAAACCCCACAAGGATTGTACGAAGCAGATCCTACGAAGTCTGTTGACAGGTGAGGAGACTGACACAGAGAGGGGTGAAGGCCCTTGTCCAAGGTCACTCAGTCGGGAGTGGCTGAGCTGTGTTCTGGGAGAGGGTGGGGGGCCAGGGCTGCTCTGGTGGTCCCGGGCTTCCTTCTGGGTGTAGGAATCAGATGGAGGGGGGGGTTGGAAATGATGGGACAGGCTGTGGGGGGGGGGTGATGGTAAGCACGTGGGGAGGGCGCAGAGGGGGTGGGGTGGGGGTCTGGGAAGCATGGGGGCTGATCTGAATGTGCACTTGCCCCAGCATCATCTGTGGTTCCCAGAATAGTTGTTTTCTTGTCCAAAATGAGTTTTTCATCCGGACTGTAACTGGCTTGTCTTAGGTGTGCCTTAATACCTTAAGGTGCCCCAAATCCTTTTTGGAAGCAGGTCCAGGGGAAATCATATACGTCAATAAGGCATCTGTGCGGCCATCTGCCCGCCGCCTCCGTATCCCTTCGCGCCCACGTGCTCACCAGACCTGCCCCCGCAAGGGCGGGCTGGTTCTCAGCTCCTGGCACAGAGCCCGGAGAGGAGGGGGACCCAGAAAGGTCCCACCTTCCGGCTTACAAAGTGCACAGCAGATGATCATCTGCCAGATTCCCCGTGCCGGGCTGGGTGAGCCCTGGGCAACCTTCCCGTCCCGTTTTCTTATCTTACCCGCGGGGAGACTGAGGCTCAAAGGGACGAGGAGCATACGCAGGGTCACCTAGCCAAGGTGCAGATTTCACTGTGCACCTACTACGTGCCAGCCCTGCACACTGCTGCCTTCTGCCTGGGCACTGGGCAATGCATTTGCTTGTGTTGTGTGGAAAAACATACATACACGTGTGTGTGTTGTGTGTGTGTGTGTGTGTGCAAGACTATGCCCGTTCAGTGCCAGTCTTTAGCTTTTCATCAATGCAGCGGGACTCCCACCCCTCTCGCGGAGCCGTCCGGCTTTGGGGTAGATTTGCTCTGTTACGGCGGGGGGGGGGGGGGGGTCGTCAGAACAAGGTGTCCTGCAGGAAGGCGTCTGCTTGAGTGGGTCCTGAAGCCTGGTGAGGAGTTTACCAGGTCGCCAGAGGGAGAGGCACACTGGGAAGTGAGCATTAAGGGTCCCAGATGTAAAATAGGACTGGGGCCTTTGGAAAGTGGCACCCACACACCTAGAACACGGCAGCGCATGGGATGGGATCTGCTTCCTTCTGGAAAGAGGGTAGGGGTAGAAATATTAAGTATCTCTGTCCCCGGGGACTCTTCCTCCCCAACCTGCTGCCGCTTCCGACCTGGGGTCCAGTTGTTTAGGGTCGGTTTTGCTTGCCGGGCAGGGGCCTGTGGGGACTGGGAGAGGGTATTGCACGGGCTTCAGGACCAGGCAGAACTGGCTCACATCCCAGCTCTGTCCTTCCCGGCTGCAGGACTTTGGGGAATGTGGCTCACCCTCTCTAGACCTCAGTGTCTCCACCTGGAAACTGGGTTTGGAAAACCCACTTTGCGGGACTGCTGGGAGGAGCTGGCTGGGGAGGCCGACGTCGAGGGGCACGCGGCAGAGTGGGGACGTGACCCCTTTCCTGCTCTTCCTTCCAGGGCGCGTCCCTCTAGGCGCCGGGTTCCCTTCTGCAGCACAGCCCCCAGCCCTGCCTTCCAAGCCCATGGAAGGTGATCCAGAGAACCGGCAAGAGCATCGCAGGGCAGATAGGAAAGGGCTGGGGAAGTGGCCCCCAGCCCCCGGCCCCCAGCCCCCGGCCTCGACCCCTAGTCCCTGGCTCCTGGCCCCCAGCTCCCGGCCCCCGGCCCCTGGCCCCTGGCCCCCAGCCTCAACCCTTAACCCCCAGCCCCCGGCCCCCGGCCTCAATCCTTAGCCCCGGCCCCCGGCCCCCGGCCCCCAGCCCCCAGCCCCTGGCCTCGACCCCTAGTCCCCGGCCCCCAGTCCCCAGACCCCGGCCCCCAGCCCCTGGCCCCCTGCCTCAATCCCTAGTCCGTGGCCCCCGGCCCCCAGCTCCCAGCCCCCAGCCCCCAGCCTCGACCCCCAGCCTCCAGCCCTCGGCCTCGATCCCCAGCCCCCAGCCCCCGGCCCCCAGCCCCCGGCCTCCAGCCCCCAGCCCCCGGGCCCCTGGCCTCCATCCTTAGCCCCGGCCTGCAGCCCCCGGCCCCCGGCCCCCGGCCCCCGGCCCCTCACCTCACGGTGGACTGGTACACCAGGTCCTCCCTCTTGCGGTAGTTCTCCATGTACGAGTAGTTGGTGGAGAACATGGCGTCGAAGGTGAAGATCTTTTGCTTGATGGTGCCGCCGTCCGTCACCTACAAGACAGCACAGAGGCAGCTACAGGGGAGCGCTCGGCCGGCCTCGCCCCTTTCCCCCAGACAGAGCGCGGACGGACGCAGGGACACTGGAGATTCAGGGCCAGGACGCCCGGCCCCCGGGGGCCCTGGGCGAGGCTGCCAGGAGACGCGTCACTGCCATCACCACAACGCTCCCAGGTCATCCCCACTCTGCTGATGTGTAAGCCGAGGCTCTGGAGCAAAGGGACTTCCCAAGGTCCCACGCCGGGAAGGAGCACAGCTGGCTCTCCTCTCTGACAAGAATTTCTGGTAAATTCTGTAAGGGGTAGGCACAGAATGGCAGGGGAGCCCAGGCAGCCCCCGTCTGGGGATAGGGTAGTCACAGAGGGCTTCCTAGAGGAAGGGATGTCTAAGTTGCCTTCTGAAGGGAGAACAGGAGACAGGCAGCCTGGCAAAAGGTGGGAGAGCTCTGTAAGCAGAGGAGACAGCAGGAGCAAAGGCCCCGTGGTAGGAAGGAGCAGGTATGCTCAGGGAAAGAGGATTGTGCTCAGCGTGCCCGGTAGGCAAGGGACCTCAACTGTCCCTGCAGGCGACGTGGAGGGGGTCACCTTGGATTCCATTTACAGGTTCCTTCAGGCTGTAGGGTGACGATGGTTGGAGGGGCCTGTCTGGGGGCAGAGGGCTCTTAAGAAGGCTGGGGAGAACCCACTCTGCTGTCACAGGGCGGAGGGAAGAGGACAGCTTGGGGGCTCCCTCTCCTCCAGCTGCCCTGGGGACGGGAGGGAGGTCACGAGGCCCCCACCTCCCCAAGCACACGGAGGCCCAGAGAAGTCAGGGGACCTCCGGAGGAGACAGGAAAGCCTATAATGGAAAACAAAGGCTGTTCCGGTGCCCAGCTGCTCGCGGCTGATTGAAAGCCGGACCCAAGCGTCCCGCGCTCCAGCTCGCCGCCCGCCGCATCCTCTTGCCTGCGCTGCCTCCAGCTAATGAAAGTGTTACTCCACAAAGCAGCAAGGTATGTGTTGTCACTGTTTCAATTATTTATCTGTTTACTCGGCTGCAGTTTTCCCTACAGTTTTCCGCCTGCGTCAGCAACTCTATTATAGACCGGGAGCTTGCAGCCTCTCGCTGCTCAGCTGGGCTCCGCGCTAACAGCCTGCGACCAGGGAGGCCTCATGCCTGGGCCTGGAGAAGTGGAATTAACTCCCCGCGGCTCTGCATGCTGGAGGCAGGGGGGGCCGGCTGGGAGGGCTTTCTCCAAGGGGCTGGGCTGGGGGGGGGGGACCCTGGAAGCTGCTTGGATCTGTAGCCTTCCTGGGAGCCCCGGCCTGGGTGCGGCTGGGCCCCTCTGGGCACATCTGGCTTGGACCACATCTGTCTGGCCCAGGTGGTGTCGTTACTGGCTTAGGGGACACAGGTTCAAGGCAAGCTGGCTAGCATTTATGGAGCGCCAGCTGTGTGCCAGGCACGGGTCACATCAATGCGTGTCACCCCCACTCCCGCCACGGTCTGCAAGCTCATGAGGAGTCAGGAGGCCCCTGACAGTCCCGGGACCCCCAGGGAGCCCAATGGGCAGGGTCAGAGTGATGATAAGCTTCCGGAACCCGGGGCGCAGGATCAGCGTTGGGACTCCCCTCTGCAGGGTTTCTGCTTACCCCTTGCCAAGCTCAGGTCTCTCTGACTCTCCTCTGGGCTTATCTTCCTTCAGCTCATACTTTTCACTTATTTTCCCCTCTGGGGGCTGTGTGCTCCCCTCTGAGGCTGTGTGCTCCCCGCTGGCCTCTTCCGCAGCACTGGGCCCGGCTTCCCAGAGAGGGATGGCCGAGACTGAAGGACCAGGGAGGAAGAGGAGCCAAGAACCTTCAAACCAGGACCCTCGGTGGCGGTGGGGGGGAGGGCATGATACTGCCCAACCCCCAGGGGACAGTTGGCCACGTGTGGAATCATCTTTGGTTGTCACAACCCGGCGGGGGCGCGGGTTTCGTACTGGCATCTAGCGGCAGAGAGCGGGGATGCTGTAACCAGCCCACGATGAGCAGCACGGCCCCAAAGGTGATCTGGCCCCCCCCCCCCCCCATGAGAAATGTGCCTTAAGCCCTTGCTTCCTGCTGGCACACAGGGTCCCTGCAGAGGGAGCGGCAGAGACAACAGGTGGCCCGTTGTGCAGATGAAGAAACTGTGGCTTGGAGAGGAAAGGAGATTTAGCCACGGTCCCACGCGGGGCTCCTGGCAGGGCTCTGGCTCCCACGGGGCGGGCCCCCAGGGGCTGAGGACAAACCAGCACCCCCCCCCCCCCCAGTCCCCACGACCCTCCGCTGTCAGCAGGAGGATGCCCGGAGCCCAGCGGAGGTTTGAGGAATTTTCTCCCGAAGTCATAAAAGTGGAAGGCGTCCTGCCCATTTGAGTTGCAGCCTTGCCTCTTCTCTCAGGTACTGCTTTTTATCTCCTCCTAAAATGCGGCAGCCCTTATCGTCCCAATCTCGAAATTCACTCCATTTTTTTTTTATTATACAAAGGAGAAAAAAATCTGTCGGTGAAACTGTCTCCACAAATTTATTCGCCGGGACTGAGGGTTTTATTACTAAGAAAATACACCTGCACCCCACACGTCCACACATTCCCACACACCCCAGATAAAGCACGGAAGAATTATCTGAGTCGTAAATCACTGTTTCAGGCCGAGGGACAGGGGAGTTTCAAGGACGCACCTAGTTTTCCTTTGGTTTTATTTACATCTTTTTTTTTTTTTTTTTTTCCTGGGGCCAAGTCTGGGGCCTTCCTGTCAGCCTAGGAGAAAATAACTGCTTCCCATTAAAGCAGCTTGGGACAGCCAGAGCCCGAGGCTTGTGATGTCCCTTCCCTGGGGCTCGGGGAAGGCTCTGGAAAGGGACTGCCTTGGAATGCACCATCAGGCCCCAGGCCACGGGCCAGTGGCTATTTGCAAGGAGGATATTCTGTGGTTCTTGGTGACAGCAGTCCCTGAGGTGAGGCTGGGTAGGGGGAGAGGGGTTATCACAGGCCATGGGTGGGCAGCAGGTGTGATGAGTGACACCTTCTCTTTAATTCTGGAAACATGTTCCAGGCCTAAGACTTTCAGGCACTGTTCCAGGCCCCGGGGGAGAGGACGAACCACATTTTAGATGTGGCCACAGTCCGTCTGGTGGGGATACACAGCCCACAAGGACCTGAGACAGCAGAGCCAGGGAAAGTGAGGCTGTGGCAAAGATATTTGCCAACTGTGACCTGACACCCATGGAGGGGCCAAGGATTCTTCTGGGAGGAGGGGTGATCACAGAAGGCTTCCGGGTGGAGGTGGGCCTCTTCAAAGGGTGCTTAGTCCCAGCCTGGTGCTCCCGGCCTGTGGGAGGCTTTCAGGCAAGAAGCAAGGCTGATTTTCTCCACCCCCAGTCAAATTCTTGATTTCTGTTACTAACTTTCTACGCCTCGCCTCTTCAAGCCTCAGCTTCCTCATCTGTAAAATGGGATAATGCAACCTACCTCTGTCCCTCTCAGGAGGATTAAATGAGATGACATTTGTAACAGCACCTGGTGTGTGGTTATTTTTATGCACGCTAACACTTTTCCGGGTCATCCCTGCTTCTGGGTCCCTTCCCACCATCCAGAGCTAGGGCTGGAAGGCAGAACAGTTCTTACTGGGAAGTCAGAGGGTGTAGAATGTCAGTATGTGACAGAAGGGGGCCCGCCTGGCAAGCATGGACTGGAGACCTGGTGGGCAGGTGGGCGCGTAGAGCCGGGGCCCAGAGACTTGTCCGCACTCATGAGATCAGCCCAGAGAGAAAATGAAGGACGCTCTGAGCAAGCACCTGGAGGCAGGCTCGTCCCTGGGGCTCTGACACGCTCCTCTGGTGGCCATCGTGGCTTGGGACCGTGAGATCATGGCAGGCAGAGGACGGCAAGGCTGGTGGGAGCAGACAAGGTGCTGTCCTGGAAGGCCAAGGCCCAAGCAATGTGTGCGTGTCCCCTCCCTGGAGGATGAAATGCTTGAGTGTTCATTCGCTCCTGCGACAGATTTTCACCGAATCAGTAAATAGGTCCTTGCGTGTGAGCTACTCCTAGAACATAAACCCTACGAGGGCCAGACCTTTATCTGTCCCGTTCGTTGCTCTGTCCCCAGAGCCCGGAACACGGTACTCGCTCAATAAATATTTGTTGGATGAATGAATGAATGGAATTGAGTCCTTTCAATTCCAGGCACTGGGGTACCAGGCACTGGGGTACCACGAAGAACAAGGAGAACACTCCTTGCCCCAGGATGGCCCGCTGTGTCCACACCCCGATCTGACCGCGGCTGCCTGGTGGGAGCGGGCTGGTCCAGCCGGGAAGTGGCCTCGGACCGACCACGAGGCAGTGATCCAAGGGGGATCAGCAGGAACCTGAGCTGTGGTTTCTCAGACGTCCACCTGCTACAGGAAAGCATCCTCCTTGTGCAAAGGGCCCACTTGGACAGCAGAGAGGAGGCTGTGCACACACTTCGGCAAAAGCATCCGAGTCCGAACTGGCATGTACCCGGCCTGCCTGTACTGCTCAGAAGGGACGTAGGAAGCAGAGACCCGGGTTCTGCCTCCCACAGGCTGGCCTCTGCACTGCTCCCCTCTCTGGGCCTCAGTTTCCTTAAGTGTTCAACGAGGACATGTGCCGGGTGACTTCTGAGGACCATTGCTACTCTGAATGCCCAAATGCTCTGGTGCTAGAACAGCCCGCCCTGGAGACCACAGCCACTCCTGCTCTAGCCTTGCCCTCCAGGGCTCGGCAGCCGCCCACAGGCCCCGAGGCAGCAGACCCTGTCCCAGGGCGCTGGCCGTCCCCCAAATCCGGCAAATCTGGCTTCAGCTGGGTTGGGTTGATTTTCAAGCGAAGCCACCAAAGCGTGGCAGACGGGCTCAGTCCAGCCCGTCGCACGGCCGGCCGGCTGGGATTTTTCATTTGAGAAACTAATGCCTCCAAGGACACCTCCTCACCCACGTCCCCAGGTGCCATCATCCGGAAGAGAGGAAAAAAAAAAAAAGAAAGAAAGAAAGGGGGGAAAAAAACTCACCTCCACCCCCCCCTCCTTCTCTTTGTGTTCCACAAAACCAATTACAGGTTGGAAATAGCTGTAATAAACTTGATATCCCACTTATGGGCCAATCCCGCCGCGGCTGGAAAGTGTAATAGTGGCAGAGAGCGAAAACTGCTGGTGTATTTTGCCGGAGCTGTTTAAATTGCCTGCCTACATTATCCCGGCTCCTCTCCAGCCGGGAAGGAATTTGCTTTCCTGGAAATGGAGCAGCTAAGGTCTCTGGGGCTGGGCAGCGAGGGGGGGCGGGTGTTGTTGCAAGGAAGGTTTTAATGAACTGATTAGACGTGGAAGACAGACGGCGCCTGGGCTCTCGAGATGGGCGACCCGGGTTCGAATCCCAGCCCAGGCAGCTTCCAGGCAGAGCCCTTGGTGTCCAACGGGCAAGGGCCATGCCAGCCCTGGAAGGCTCTTGTTGGGGGGAAAGGGGCATTTAGTTGGACAGTGCAGGTGGGCGGACTGCCGCGCCCACCCTGAGCCTCCTCGGGTCTCGGGTCTGCCGTGGTCGCTGTCCCTGCCTGGCTCTGAGCCTCAGTTTCCTCATCTGTAAAACGAAAGAAAGACGGTAGCTGAACCCATGCCCCAGAGTTGTCAGAAGTACTCAAAGAAAGGGAAGAATAGATGTGAATTTACTGCTCTGTTCCTCGTACTGTGACAGGCGATGAGCATTCTAGAAACTTCTGCCGTGAAGCCACGACTGAGAAGCCCCTTCCCGCCTCACGCAGCCCCACGTGCAAAGAGGACAGCAGACCCACTAGCGTTCCCAACGGGCTTACTTTAGATCGAGCCAGCCCCAGAGCAGGGCTCAAGCCGTCGCGCTTTCCTTTATCGACCGAGCTCTTCTGTGAGCCGCGCCTGATTCGGGAGCACAGCTGGGAACACAGCCCGCCCAACGGTGAAGAAACGCAACCGCCTCACCTACATTTCTGCGGCGGGTGTTTTCTAACCCCTGCACCAGCAGAAGGCGAACTCAGGAGGCTGGGGTTTCATCATCTCGTTCGGTGCTGTTCCCCAGCTCCCAGAGCAGAGTCTGGTGCAGAGCGGACTCTCGGTCCATATGTTTCTAGAAACGAACACCGTGTTTGCGGGCGCGGAAATGGGGTCCAGGGAAGGGCTGCCACTCGCCCAGGCTCCCCAGCCGGTAAGTGGACGAGCGCAGATTCAAACCCGGGTCTGGTTCCAAGGTCCAGATAGGAAGTGATCCAGGAGCGGGGTTGGATGAAATATCGGGCAGGGGGCATGGAAGGCAGGGGGCATCTAGACAGAGGGTAAGTTGGGCAGGGGCGCAGGGCAAGAGGCCATCTGCTCAGGGAGGAGGGAGAAAAAGAAGGCAAGAGGCAGAGGGGCCAGTGAGGCAGCCTCCCCATGGCCTGCTGCGGAGGGCAGGGGCACAGGGCTCCCGGCTTCTTGGTTGCCATGGTGACTGGGGTCGGTCTTCTTCCCCTAGATGACCCCTGCCCACCTGCTCTCCACCGTGGGTCTGCTCTTGAAGCTCCTGGGCCTGAGAGCCGGGCCAGAGCCACCCCAGGGAGGGCCTGGGGGAGGAAAATGCTGGATTCCCGAGGACAGAAGTGGGGGGGACATCCTCGAGCCAGGCGCCACCTACCTCCCCGGATGGCCTGATTCCACCCCTGCTCTGTCTCCCTGGTGAGTCCAGGCTTCCGGCAGGGCCGGGCTCGGGGTAATTGGCTTCCCCCGTGTGTGGGTGGCAGATCCGGTTTTGACAGAGACAGCTGGTGTCATAAATTGCTCTGTCTCATCTGGTTACTGTGGGATGGCAGACAGCAGCTCAGGGATGGGGAGTGGGGCGGGCCGAGGGCCCGGGGGGCTGCTGAGAATGGCAGGCAAGAGCGCGGCTGCTGGCTTCGTGGGCTCCACACTCGTGGGCAGGTGCTCGTGCAAGCGTGAGGACGTGTGTGTGCCACTGGCGTGAGCCCAGGGCCAGGTCACGAGGGTGAGCCCCGGTGCAAATGAGGAAACCTGTGGTTTGGGGGTGGGGGGGGCGGGTGCGTGTCGGCAGGGCTGAGTGTGCAAATCTGTGCGCTCTGGGGCTGCATGTAAGGACAGGCGCGTGTGCGGGCATGTGCGTGTGTGTCCTGTGTGCGCAAATGCGAGGGTCTGTGGGTGTGCAAGAGTGACTGTGTGTGTGCGCGTTCAGGGTTGTGTGTGTCGGTCTGTGGGTTCGTGGAGTGTGTGCACTTGCGTGTGCATGAATGATGCCTGCACCCACAGCGTGAGAGTTTATACACCCTGTTCCTTGCCCTGGGCCACGGGGATAGGGGATGTCGGCTAGGGTGTGCGTGTGCGGCCTGTCCCTTTCTTTCTTTCTTTTTTTTTTTTTTTAATTTTTTAACATTTATTTTTAAGAGAGAGAGAGGGAGGGAGGGGCAGAGAGAGAGGGAGACCCAGAATCAGGAGCAGGCTCCAGGCTCCGAGCTGTCAGCACAGAGCCCGATGCGGGGCTCGAACTCATGGACGGTGAGATCACCACCTGAGACGAAGTTGGGCGCTTCGCCGACTGAGCCACCCAGGCGCCCCCAGCCCGTATGTTTCTGAGAAATGCCAGCCTGGGAGGCACCATCACCCCAGCCCGGGCCCTGGGCAATCTCCCAGCCCCGCCAGTCAGATGCAAAACCATAGGTCAGGGCCCAACCACCTGAGCCCTTCAGACTCCACCAGGCATGGGCTGCTCTCAGACCTCCCTCCTCTTCTCCTGTGTACCCCCAAACCCACACTGCGGGGCTAGTGGCCAAGAAGCTGGGGAGACCGGGAGGACGCATACAGATGCACAAAGACGCTCAAACTTCTGCGCACAGCAGAATCACCTGGCCAGGTGGGAGGAGGGTTTTAAAAATGTCAATTTCCTTGAAAGCCCACCCCAGAGGTTCAAATTCAGTGAGTCCTGGGCGGGACCTGGGTTTTGCATTTTTTTAACAAGCCCCATTGGGTCGGTTGGATGCAGGGGTTGGGGACCACAAGAGGGAGACTCTGCCCTAAGCCCCTGGCACCCCCCCCCCAGCCCCCAAATAGGGCCTCTCTGCAGCTTTCCCAGGTGGCTGTCAACTACCAGACCTTGGATGTCCTGGGAGGCCCTGGAAGCAGGAAGGACCCTTGACTGCCCCTCTAGACCCTTTCTCTACAGAAGGCTAACCTGAGGTCCAACCAGGAGAGGGACATGCCCAGGGTCACACAGGGAGGAGGTGGCAGGGCCGGGGCGGGGGGAACCAGGTCCTTGGCTTTGAAGAACCCCCTCTTAGCCCTGCACACCTCTGATGCTCGCAATCCAGACCCCAGAAACCACGCATCCCCACTGAGTGCCGTATAGCTGTGGCACCGGGGACATTCTTGTCAATCAGGGTGTCATATCCTGCTCCCTGCCTTCTGACGATGAGCCCCAGCATTGGAGATGGCGCTGGGACGGAGGAGGGAGGAGGGATTGTCCCATCTCTCTCTCCCCGAAGGTCACTCCTCACTTCCTGCCATTAGCGTTCATTCCTCCAGCTCAAGTGACCTCAGCTTCTCATTGGTCTATTTCCTTGTTGGTTCATTCAGCGCTTCGTGGGGGTCGGGCCTGTGGCCAGATCGTGGCATCAGACAGGGTCCTGGTCCTCAAGAGCTCACAGAAAGGGCGGGGCAGGGGCATCGCAGAGAGAAACACAGGCAACCTGTGCTCACCGGGCCTCGGCCACAGCAGCCTGGAGCGCAGGGGTGAGGGGAGGGCTCAGGGCGGGCTACGCACAAGAGGGCGTGTTGAGCGGTGCCTTGGAGGACGGGGAGAGTCTGCGGGCCAGACGAGAGGCGGAACAGTCTAGCCCTGGAGACGGCCAGGCAAAGGCACCAGAGCAGACAAGAGTGACCGAGGATGCGACCTGGGACCCGTGGGGTGCGGTGGGGGTGCAGGGACTCGGAGCCTGGTGGGGGTGGGGGCGGAAGCAGGACTGTGGAGGGTCGTGCTTCACACAGACGGAATCTGGGTTCGGCAGTCGAGCCCCTCAGTCTGAATCTCATCCAAGTCATTTCACGTCTCCCTGCCTCAGTTTTCTCTTTATAAAATGAGGATAAACAGTAGCGCCACCCTGTTGGTGGCTGGAGGACGAATTGACGTCTCCGGGTAAAGTGCTTGAAGAGTGGCTAACGTACGGTAAACGGTATAATTGTGCGTTAGCTTATCAGTGGCAAAATGCTTAGCACGGTATATTGTACATAGTAGATCTTGTTTTTGCTATGATTTCGTGGGAGGGAGACAGGGAGCCACTGAAGGCTTCAGGCAGGGGAGGGAAAGTTCCCATCAGGGTCAGAAAGCGCCTCTGGCTGCAGGGTGGACGACAGATCCAGGGGCCAGCGGGTCTGGACTTGGGAAGAGGCCTTGAGCGCAAAGAGAAGCGACCATTTCCCCCCAGGCCCCTTTTCAGGGTTACAACTAGGCTTTCGGGTCCCACAAGCCAGTGGGGCCGGCGTGTCCTGTCTGACTCCGGTGTCTGTGTATCTGTGTGGGAGGCTGTGGCCCCCCCCCCGCCTGTGACACCCCTGTGATGTCCCCCAGGGGCCACGCTCGGCACTCGGTGCTCCCACCACCCCTGGGGCTGCCCGTCAGCGAGCGCACCTGTGGGCTGACTGTGGGGACAGATGCCAGCTCGTGGTCGTCTGGCTGACCACGGCAGTCAGGAGGGCCGCCAGCCCTCAGGGAGGGGCCCCGCCGTGCCAATCCGGCCTGTGTCAGCACCATCAGCTGCCCGCGGACCGTGGACGTGGCCCATCCGCTGCCTGTGCCAGCCCGCCCACCTGCTAAACAAGGGCGGAGTGTGCCAGTGAATATTGCTAGGCTGGCGAATCCTGCCCAATGCCATTCGCGCGTGGCCTTGCGGGCAGCCCAGGCCCGGTGGACCCTGTCCTTCCGTCCGTCTGCAGCGGCCCCGTCAGCCCCAGCAGCCTGCTAGAGAGAAAGAGCACTGTGCGGGGAGCCAGGAGGCCTGGACCCCGTCCCTGCTCAGCCACTCACGGGCAGTGGATGCTGGGAAATTTGCATTCTGTCTCCGAGCCTCAGGTTCCCCATCTGTTAAATGGGGTGGAGAATGGCTGATCTCTAAGCTCGCTTCTCGGTATTCCGTGCAGGTGGGGCTGGCAGTGGGCAAACGTGGGTGGCAGAATCCTGCACTTGAGTGGTCACACCACAGCCGATCCAGTGGTGTTCATTTATTCCTTCCTTCAGTAAAGACTCGCCGTGTCCCCGCTATTGCCGGAGGCTGTTTTAGGTGTAGGGGATAAAGCCGCGAACGACACCAAGTCCCTCTTCTGCTAGAATCCGCACTCCAGTAGGAGGAGACGGATAACAAAACAAATGAAGGGAGATCGAAGACATGTATCAGATTGGGATATGTGTCGTGCAGACAATGCAAGGGAGAGTGACGGGTGGAAGGACTGGGGGCCACGGCAGATTAGGTGGCTGGGGCGGCCCGTTTCAGGAGGCCACATTTCAGCTGCCACTGCAATGAGGAGGCAGGGTCAGTCTTGCTTCCCACCTGCTCCCTGTGAAGTCCTGTTTGTTCAAGCTTCTGGCTTCTCATTTAATCCCTACGACACCCCTCTGGGCAGTGCTGCCTGCATTTTACAGATGGGGGTACAGGTCTCAGGGAGGTGAATGGATTCGCTGGCGTGCCCAGTCCAGACCCAGTCCAGCAACTACAACCCTCGTTTTATTGCGTCTTCGCAACTGATTTTCGCTTTCCCGAAGACCGGTCTTTTTTTTTTTTTTTAAGTTTATTTATTTATTTGGAGAGATAGAGAGTGCGAGCGTGTGTGCGTGTGTGCACGCAAGTTGGGGAGGGGCAGAGAGAGAGAGCATCCCAAGCAGGCTCCGCACTGTGGGCGTAGAGCCCGACGCGGGGCTCGATCCCGCAAACTGTGAGGTCACGACCTGAGCCGCGACCAAGAGTCGGATGCTTAACTGATTGAGCCACCCGGGCTCCCTCAAAGCCAGTCTTAATGTTTGTGAAAGGCTGAGCGTCCTTATGCAGATCGCTGGTGTCCCACTCCCTGGCTTGGTCCTGGGGCTTCATGTCTTATCCCCTCTAGTGTCGGATCGTGAACATTTTCAAACATACACCTGCTGCCTAGCTTCCACAAGGGCCGTCTGGCCACACCAGCTCATCACACGCTGCTCCTTCTCATCCTCCCTCCCCATCCACCTGCCTGTGTTCCTGCCGGGCATCCGAACGTCGCGGACATCAGTGCTCTCTACCCCTAAGTGCTCCGGCACACACATCGTTACGAGTTCCATGTTTACTTACGGTTCTCTCTTTGGAGGTTTCGAACTTGCGTGCCACGAAACGCACAAATCTCAACGATAAGCGGCACACCTCTAGGTAACGCAAACCCCTCTCACGATGTCCAACGCCACCATCATCCCAGAAAGTTCCTTCTTCCCCTGCCCCGTCAGTCCTCTCCCCTAGAGCGCGACCGTGATTCCGAGATTTCTCACCCCATTTATCCCTGTTCTAGTATTTCATAGAATGGGATTACGGCATGCGGTTTTTAGCGAAAGCTCTTGGTTCCTGGCATATTTCTGAGATCGAATCATGTTACTGCGTGCACTCATAGTCCGTTCCTTTTTCCTTGTTTTAAATTTTTTTAATGTTTATTTTTGAGAGAGAGAGAGAGAGACAGAGTGTGACTGGGAAGGGGCAGAAGGAGGGAGACACAGAATCCGAAGCAGGCTCCAGGCTCGAGCTCACAAACCGCGAGATCGTGACCTGAGCCGAAATAAGATGCTTAACCAACTGAGCCACCCAGGCGCCCCACAGTCCATTCCTTTTTATCACAAGTAGTATTCCGCTGGAAGAAGACACCCCCATTTGTGGTCTCTTGTCAGCATGCTTACAGCATCTGCATTTGTGGCTTTTTAATGGACCTATGCGTTTATTTCACTTGCTACTGCTTTGCTGGCCAAAGGGTCAATTTGATTCAACAAGCGTTGCCTGAGAACCTACTATGTGTTAGCTCCCCGCTCCCCGCCCCAAGAACCTACTAAGTGTCAGTGACCCCAGCCTGGGCAGGGGTCTTGGGCTCTGAAAGCTCTAAGCAGGCACAGAACGTCAGGATGAACGGGACCCAGTGCAACAAAGACCCTGGAAGGTGCTTCCTCTTGGCCCAAAACGCAACCGGAAGCCAGCGGGCAAGGAAGCCTAGTGATGCCACTGGTCCTTTGTGCCTCTGGGCACAAAGAAGGATGGAAAAAGATGAGGTGAGTCCGGGAAGATGTCCACAGAGGGACAGATGGCATGGATGTCAGTCTAGGGATCCAGCAGGCTGAGCCTGAGTGGCTGCCTCGCTTGGGGGTTTCCATGAGATGCTGCACCTTATCTGGCTGTCTCCCAGCCGGGTAGAGCGGGGTCCCTGTCCCCTCCGCTCCCCTCATTGGACGGCTGCTGACGAGCACACGGAAAACAGCACTGTCAGAGAGATTCCCATAGACTGTCACGTTTCTTCTCACGGCTGCCTCACGTCTGATCACCGAGCTGCACCCAGTGGAAAGACGGGGCTGGCCCTTCCCCGCTTTTGCATCACAGCCGGGCCCTGTGAGGTGGGGAGGCAGGGGAGCTGAGAAAGGAAGGCTGGCTCTCCACTCCCTTGGCTTGGGGCTTGGAGACTCTGAGCCCCAAAGCAGAGCCCTGGGTGGACATTTCTCCCCATAACCGCTCCCAGGATAGTCTTCCAGTTTTCCATGGGAGAGGCTGCCCACCGTGGGGTCAGCCCCACCGTACGCCGTCCGTGTGCTCACACAGGGCCCTGTCTTAGACGGCCTCGTGCTCGGTTTAATGCTCTGCTGTTGCCTCCTGGAAATTTGAAATTTGTAACCATTTTTGAGGGAAGGACCCCACATCTTCCTTTCATACCGGGCCATGCCAATGAGGTAGTCAAGCCTATGTCCAAGCGAGCAAGAGTCTTCTGGGCCTTCCCTTGGCCCGATTCCTTACACTAGACCAGGACTCCGCAAATCTTCCGTACTTGTAGATATTCTAGAATTTTCAGGCTATACGGTCTCCGTCACAACCAATCAACTCTGCAGTTACAGCAGGAAAGCAGCCACAGACCATCTATAAACAGATGAACGGCCGTGGCTACGTTCCAACGAAACCTTAGTTGTAAAAACAGATAGATGATGGGCTGGATTTGGCCTGTAGGTCATCGGTAGCCAAGCCCTGGTCTAGATTGCGAGCCTCTCCTCTCCTTGTCTCCCTGTCTGATTCTGGCTCATTCTTTACGACTCCACTCGAAAGCTTTCCCTAAGGTCTTCGGATTATTCAGCAATCCCTCCCACCCCTACCACCACCAGCACCTGTACATATCTATTTACTGAGCCTGAGCTAAGAAACAAGCTCTGTGCGAAGCACAGGGGCCATCGTAGTGAGCAAGGAAGCATAGCCTCAGCCTTCACGGAGCTTTGTGGTAAACGCCTGGGGAGTCCTGCCGAAGGGCGGGGCTGGGACCAATTTGTTCAATACCGTGTATCTCCAATCTCAGCATAATAATGTGTTAGCAACATGAGTGAACCGATACCCAAATGCATAGCCAAATGCTTACAATTCTTTCCTTTGAGTTGGACCACTTGAGCCCCTGGATCATCTCTGAGATGGACCTGGTTGATGTCTTTACCAGAGAGGTTGAGCAGCTTGCCCCACGACACACAGCAGCAGGCTAGCGACAGAGGTGGGATTCAGACTCTTAGGTCAGGACCGTTTCAACCATCGTCAGGGGCTGGACTTAGGCACTGGTTTCCTAACAGAGCCAGGAGGGCCACACGGGCAGCTATTATCTCCGGTCTCAAGGAAGGACATTCCTCTCCCCACTGGGTCAGCAGGAGGGCTGGATTATTTCCTCTGAGGGAAAGAAAATTGAAGTCTGGTGCTGGGTCTTTATTACAAGGAAACTGTCCAATAAAAATCACCCAGTATATTAAAAAGAAAAATCTTTACCTGGTGTTGAATGAACACTTGGTGTTATTACATCCCCCCAAAATCCCATTTGCTTTTCATTATAGGTCTGGTTGTGTTTTGTTTTCTGGTCCCCAGAGAGCAAGGATTTCACCGGCCGGGTGATTAAAAAGAGGAAGAGAAAAAAAAAAAAGGCAGTGGGCTTTGGAGTCAGACCATCTTGGGTCCAAATCCCAGCTTGACCATAGAGTCACTGAGAAACTTAGATCGTTCATTAACTTCTGTGAGCCTCAGTCTTCCTGTCTATAAAATGGGGATATTGCTCCCTTTTTCCCAGGATTGGGGCAAGGAAGAAAGGGTGATGTAATCGATAGTTGCCACGCTGTGCCAAGCACCTATACAGGAGACGGGGCCCCTGATCTCAGGGAGAGTACATTGTACTGAGACACCAATCATGCCCACAGGCATCAGAAAGTCAAAAGAGGAAGGGGCGACCGGGTGGCTCAGTCAGTTAAGCGTCCGAGTCTTGATTTCAGCTCAGGTCACTATCTCCCGGTTCTTGTTTTCGAGCCCTGTGTCGGGCTCTGCACTGACGGCGGGGGGCCTGCTTGGGATCCTCTCTTGCTCCCCTGGTCTTTGCGCCCCTCCCGTGCGCTCTCTCTCTCTCAAAATAAATACACTTAAAAACCAGAAAGTCAACCGAGCGAGACGATTTTGAGTGATGCTCGTGGCTACGAAGCAAACAAGCCACAGCGAGGGGCCAGAAGGTGACCTGCGGATCCCGTAAAGGCCAGAGGCGGCTTCTCTAAAAGCTGAATGATAAGAGGGAGCCGGCCTTGGAGACGCCAGGGAGAAGAGAACGCCACGCAGGGGTCAGAGCAAATGCAAAGGCCCTGAGACGGATCAAGCTTGCTCTACGAGGGAAGAGAAAGGCGACTGGAGGGTGGAAATGGGGTGAGTAAGGTGGAGAGCGATGGACCCTCTTCTGTTCAGGGAGCTACCTGAGGCCAGATCACATAAGACCTAACAAGCTGGTGTGAGGAGGTTGAATGGTTTTCCTGCTGTAATGGGAAGACACAGGAGGGCCTTAAGCAGGGGAGTAATCCGACCTGATCTACAAATTTAAAAGATCCCCCTGGCTGCTGGTGGAGAAGGGACTGTGGGGCCTGGGGAACTGGGAGATCTGGCCAGAGCCTCCTCAGTCATGACGCAGACAGCAGGTGCCATCTGATGATGGATGGGACAGAGGCCCTTGATCCATTCCTTTGGTGGTGTCGTTTTTTCCTGCATATTCCTGCCGTCTGAGAAGTTTCAATGTACACCTGAGGGCCAAACGGAGAGGGTCCTGAGGATCTTCGGACCTCGGGTAGCTTGGGATTAAAGTGCCTATTCTGTCCATTGGCAAGACTCAGAAGCTCGGGAAGGCCCCTCCCCGACTCCAGGCAGCCAGACCCCCCACCCCGGCAAGAGATCCAATTTCTTCCGAATCACACATTCCAACACCAGAAAATGCAAGAAGCCACTGGCGTGGTCACACGGGCAATGGACCAAGCAGCCTCAGTGTCACGATGGACATGACAGGGAGAGTGACAAGGGCTGAGATGCGCTGCGGCCCACGAGCTTACTCGGCGCCAGGCACGGTGCTCAGTGCCTAAGTCACTTGCTCAGCAGGTCCTCCAGGACCTATTAAGTAGGGCTCTTACTCTTCACACCTTGCAAATGGGGAAACTGAGGCCTCAAGAGGTGAAGTGACTGGCCCAAGGTCATGCAGCAAGGCTCTGGCAGAACTGGGCTTGGAGCTCAGGCTGGAGGGGCAGCCGCACTGCCCGACCTGTCACTCAGACCCTGGGAGTGCGTTCACAGCCTCACCTGCCAGTGTCTCGGGAGGCCCTCCTCTTCCGTCACAGTGACTCGCCGAGCAAGGGCCCGCCTGAGTCTCCGTCACTCATGAAGCAGAAAGAGAGTTAATGTGCTGACGTCATCAGGTGACAGATACCCTTAATGTCAAGACCACCCTTTCTAACTGACGGAGGCACTCAGAGATGGAATGGAGTATGTGCAGCGGGTGGTGAGCTCCCCGTCGTTGGGGGCATGTAAACAACAGCTAGAGGATGCTTGGTAGAGAGCCCCCGAAAGTCCATCCTCCGTCCCTATGTCTGTGAAGCGCAAAGAGAAGTCCTGTCTCTGTGCCGAGAGGCACTGTTAGGAACCACCCCCCCACCCCCCCACCCCCGCCATTTGAGCTTCTCTTGGGCCTGCTGTCTGAAGCCCGACTCCATCCCTGCCTCTCTCCACGCCTCACCAGCCCACTAAGTGAGGCCTGAAAATTACTTGCACGGTCAGGTAAATATTACAGCAGTCAAAGGTGCGGCTTTGGTGGGGAGAATGATGTGTAATTTGCAGAAATGTTACTAGTGCATCAAATTACACATGCAGCCCAAGAGTGGGGAGCAGTGATTGGCAGTTTCAATAGCGCCCGTTTGGGTAGTTGGGTGGTTTCTTTTTCTTCCCTTTTAAAATGGCTGATAGACTCTGATTCACGAAGGAGACGGCAGCGCACCCCCTCTGGCGGTGGAGTCTGCCCCGAGGGCAGGAAGCCCAGTTTCCACCTAGCCTGGCCCGCTTCCAGGGCGGCTCGCGCTGTAATCGCCACGGTCATGATCATAAATCTGGTCGCTGGTTAGTGGCGGGCGCGGAGCAGCCTCAAGGGGGACCTGGTTCAGGCCCTCTCCATGGGGGAGGGGGCCTGCCTCTGTAAAGCACCTACTAGGTGCCAGCTCCGTGCTGATGTGGCCCCTCTTGCTCCCGGCTTCCCTGGAGACGAATGAAGCACGTGCCGACTCTTGGGGGACATGAATCATCTGAGGACCCGCCCCCAGTCCTCTTCCCGTTCTTCCTAGAATATCTGGAGCCGGGGAAGAAACAAATCGGGGGGACCTAGTCGAGTGAGTGGACTTTCTCAGAATTGTTTTCTCTCTGGATTGAACAGAGGTCTTCAAAGGAGCCACTTCCCCGAGCTTTGCGGGAGGGAGGAGGTGAGGTGGCCGGGCAGGGGTCCGGAGTCTCTTGATTTTGGTTCCCTACAGGGCTGGTAATTCAGCCCCCAGGAATGCCTGGCACACAGAGAGATGGGCAATGAAGCTGCCGCCAGCCAGCACAAGACATGCAGCCAGCCTCAGCCTCGGAGCCAGAGTCCTTGAGGAGGGAGGGGGGAGATGCCTGAAGGGGGAGGATGGCGGGCGAGCGCCGAAGCAGGATCCCTCTGGAAGGTGAGTGGCAGGAGGCGCACAGAGCCAGCAATATGCTTCGGAAACGCCGGGAAGCCTCTTGGTTTACATAGGGGGGAAACCGAGCTCCAGGGAGGGGAGGGGACGAGCCTAAGGTCACACGGCAAACAGCTGCTAACTCGGTGGCTGTCCTTGGCTTCTTGGAAGCCCTCTGCTCTTTCCCAACAGTCCTGGGGCCCTGCAGGGAGGTGAAGGCCTGGGGACCGTCCACGGAGAGCAAGGAGGGAGTCTCCTTGCTGCCGGGTGATGGGGGAGACACATCCTTGACTGGGGAGATTCAGCACCTGCCCTCTGGGGGCCGCTGGTCTGATGGCACACATGTCCTCCCCAGTCCTGGGGAATTGCCAGACTGATGGGGGAAACACAGCTCTGACTCTAATGGAGCTCCCAGTCTGATGTGGGAGACAGAGCTCTGTGTGAAAAGGTGCAGACTCTGGACTTGGGGAAGCTTCCAGGCTGAGAGGAGGCTTTCTGTCCAAGGCCACCCCTCGGCTGAGGGAGGCCTGCGGTGAACGCTACCTGAGAGCTTGGTGATCGTCCTCCTCCTCCCCGTCTTCCTCCTCCTCTTCCAGGAAGTCCTCCTCAAGACTTGCATCCCACCCTCGACACATGATGTAGGCGGCCTGGATCCTCCTTTGTCCACTAGGAATGGACTGACAGTCACCCCAAAGCCTGGGCCAATGCCCCAGCAGTCCCTCGGGGTGCCCTACCTGCCCTAGGCGTTCCCCTGGCCTATCACCCCAAGTCCCATGAGCATGAGGCCCCCTCCCCCACCTGCGAATGATGTCAGAGCCCATCAGAAGCTGAAGTCACCCTCCTGCCACCAGACCCTCCCTCTGCAGGGTGCCCAGGCCTCACTGTGCCAGAAATAGCTGCTCCTCTCACACTCTGACATGTTTATTTACAGCCCATTTGCTCCTGGACTAGGAGGTTCGGGGGGGGGAGGGTGGGGGGGCTGGGGACATCAAGAACAACCGACCAGCTCAGGAAAGAGACCGCCCTGAACTGACACAGGTGAAGGATTCAGGGTACACAAGGCCCTAGAGCAATTGCAACGTGAGGCAAACCTGCGTGCATTTCAACCTGTAGAATCTGCCATCGACAGGGCTAAGGGGGTGGGGTGGGGATTCCTGCCTCGTGTGGCCCAGGTGTGACGAATGACTTTCCTCCACCCAGAGCGACCTGCGGGACAGCTGTCCAGCTGCTTCCCTGGCCCCTTCTGCACGAGTCCCCCAGGACTGAGGCTAGCTCCAGGCTTGATGTCTCCTGGACGTTCATCTGCTTATAGCTCTGGGAAGAACTAATTCGTTGTTTGTTTTGCAAGTTGGTGACAAGTAATTTCCTCTCCTCCCAAGCCATATGGGTGGCCGCCCTAAGCAGGGCTGGAGGAGAGACAAATCACAGCCCCGGGCCTCAGGACCTCCCACCTGAGTGCACACGGTGTTCTGGACGAGCCACAGGCAAGCTGGGAGCCCATCTCTGCTTTTGCTTCACTCCCTAGGGACCTGGAGTCCCTAATCCCACCCCCCCACCACCACAACCCCACAGTACGTGCACCCACTGGGCACCCTCTACAAAACACCAAAGAAGGAAACCTCAAAGCGGATCATTCAGGCAGCAGGGAGGGAAGATTTGAGGATATATTCCAGAAAGAGGCCTGAGACGCGAGCCTGGAGACTTGGGTCTCAGTGCCGGCTCGCTGCTGGTGGGCTGGAAGACTAAGGCTGTTCACCTTGTCCTCTCCAAGTTCTACTTCCTCAACTGTGAAATGATCAGCCCGGGCAAAATTAAACCAAGGACCAGAACAAAATTGCTTCGTGGGAGGGGAAGGGGATTCCTTCTTCCACCACAGGCAGTGCGTGTTTGGGATCATCAGCAGGTGGGGGAAGGCGGACAGACAAGAGGCCATTTCTGTGTTCAGCACACATTGATCAAGCACCCACTCCCTGCCAGGTGCATTTCTGGGCGCCGGGGACAGAGCAGTGAACAAAACAGACAAAGACACTGCCCCCCGCCCCGCCCCCCGCCGGCCCCCGGTTTGCGGAGCTCACGTTCTAGAGCAGGGTCACAGAGTTTTCTGTGAAGAGCCGGATTGAAGCTATTGGAAGCTTAACAGGCCACATGGTCTCTGTCACAACTACTCACTTCTGCTGTTGATCAGTGTAGACAGTACAAAAATGTGTGAGCATGGCTGTGTTGAAATGAAATATTCTTTACAAAAGCGGGTCGTGGGCCATATTTGGCCTATGTTCCATCTATTCCTGAGGCCTGTTCCAGGGGACCCACCCTGGAACATTAGCTCCTCTGTCTCTGATGATGGAGCCAGACACGGCCCAAAGAACAGAGCCTCAGCCCTGCGAGAGCTCGTGCCTTGAAAAACCAGCAGCTTCCAGCTGCGGGACCTGTGCTCTCTCCCCTCCCCTCCCCTCCCTCCTCTCCTCCCTTCTCCAAGTTTCACAAAGGGGCTTGGGACCTCCTTATCCAACCCCCCTATACACTCTCCCTTTGAGCCCAGGGATGTCCTTTCCCACAGTGGCTGCCGTGGAGAGAGGGAGGTAGAGGGAATACAGAAGACCCTCAGAGAGTGGGTCCCGAGTGGGAGGCCAGGCCAGGGTACGTAGGAAGCTCACAACAGGCCAAGGTGCTGGGAAATTACCTCCTCCAGCCTCTTCCCCTCTATTCCCTGACTCCACCCTCTCACCCTTGCCCAGCCTGGAGCTTCCTCTGCCTCTCTGTGGCCAAGTCTCACCTCCTACAGGATGCCCACCCAGGTTGAGTCGCTTGGATCAGGTCTTTCTTGTATCTCTCTGAATCAGCCGGCCCTCCACACACAGTGACATTTGTTTCCTGATTACATGAGTGCCCCACCTTGGCCCTTGTTCCCATGAGGGTGAGGGCAGTGTCTGTACCACCAACAATCAGCCAACACACAGAACATGTGAGCAAATACAGCCAAGAGGACAGACATCTGCCTAGCTCATCACTCCAGATATGTGAACAAAAAGTGCTTACTGTTATAACCACTGAGACTTCCTGGCCATTTGTTATATACAGCACTGTCACCACAATAGGTAGCTGATACATTTATGGTTACAAATTTGGACGCTGGAGTCCAATTCCCTGGGATCAGTTCTTGGCTTCACCAAATACTAGCCGTGTGGCTTGGAGCAAGTCACCTAGCCTCTCTGGCCCTCAGTCTTTTCATCTATAAGGGAAAGGTAATAATACAACTCACCTCATAAAGTGTTGAGAGAATTAAATGAGATAGGTCGTGTCAAGTGCTTAGAATAGAGCCTGACACGTGGCAGATGGTCAAGAAATACCAACTCGATACTGCCGTTCCAGAGCTGGACCAGAACCTGCAGGGATACATTTCCGGGCCATTCCCACTTCTGCACAGTCTGATAGAAAGGGACTCCCACCCCCTGCCGCTCCTGGCTCGGCCAGAGTTACAGTGAGTTACTAAAGATTCTTTCCTCAGTGGCTGCCTCGAGCTCTTAATCTCTGCGGCTCAGGAGAAAAGCCTCCTGGAGAAGACGCCAGCCGAAGACGCTCCAGCACCTTGGACAGAGCCGATTGGTTGGGCTTCCGTCCACTGGCTCCTCCGCCTGGGAGCTTAAGGAAGGAGCAGGTTTTGCCTCGGAAACGCACACTTCGGTTGTGAGATCCCCGGCCGCGTGGACCCAGTGCCAAAAAATCTGCGTGAAGAGCAGAGAATTCGGCCAGCAGCGCAGCGTGGGGGAAGGCAAGCATGTGGACGTCAGGCAGGGCGGAGGACTCGCCTTCCAGCTGCCTGGTGGGCGCGGACATCGGCCTAGAAATAGTGATGAGGCAGCGTGGTAAAAGGGAGACTCAGCATCCCGAGGAAGCGGCCGCTGAGCGTGTGTGCGCGCGCGCGTGCGTGTGCGTGTGCGCGCGCGCGTGCGTGTGCGTGTGGGGTGGCGAGGAGCTGTGTTCAGGTCCGTGACCTGAGCTGGATTTCCGTGCACGAGTCTGAGAGGAGAAGACAGCTGTCTGAATCCCGACTTGCCAGGAGTGGAGGCTCGCAGGAGGCACACAGGGACACACAGGGGAGAGAATCTGGGCCTGGCCGTGACACCCGCCCCACAGTCCCCATCCGGAACCTGGAAGCCAGGCCTCACTCTCTCCGGGAGGGTTATATGGTGCTTGCCCAGTGTGTTACATCACCCGCCAGCGGGGCTGAGGGATCACTCCGTAATCACCCACATCGATATTTCTGCAGCGAAACGTCTGGACGGAAACACTAGGTGAGATAAATAAACACCATAGATAACCTCCCATCGGCTCAGGCTGGGTTTTGCCACCAAATCAGTTCGAGTCGGGTCCAGTCTGGCCACCAAATGGATCACCAAAAAAAAAATTTTTTTTTTTTGTTTTTGTTTTGAAAATCTCAATTGTCAGATCTTTTCCGATTTCTGGGTTGCCAGTAAGAGGTTGCGTTGTGGATTCGTGAGAACAAAGTAAGAATGAAGGCATGGTTTTCGGCGGCCCCTCCATTGAGTCCATGTGTGAGGTCATCCATCAGGTCAGCCCTGCTCACAGGCTGGCTGGAATGTTCATCATGGCCCTAAATCATGGGCGTGGCCTCCTCCATTTGGTGGAGAAGGGGAAAGGCAAGGTTGCCAAGGTCATGGGAGCACCTAAGTCACCACACCTGGTAAGAGGAGGCAGGGGCATAAAAGAAGCAAGATGTACTCAGAGAATCATCTGGAATGACGTACTTAGGAAGAGAGTTCATTCAGTATGAACTAAATGGCTCATCAGCTGAATCTGCACCCTGTGGTCTGTTTCTGTTTGTATACAGAGTAAGAGAAAGACGAGGCCTTGAGGACACCTGACCCTTTTCCCAGGGGGCTTCCTATCATGATGTCCTCCTGGAAAGAGATGCCAGCAGGCTGATCCCTCCTCTGGGCTCGCTCTGTCCATACCTTCTCTCCCCACTTCACAGCTGGAGAAACTGAGGCTCAGTGCGCAGTGTCCTGTCTGAGGGCCCGTGTTGTCTTCGCGTGACAAAAATCGTGGCATTCGAATGCGCCACATACGATATTATGAATAATGACACTTATGCATTAGTTGAGCACTTATTATATGCCAAGCCTGGTTCTGTGTGCTTTATGCGTATTATCTCATTTAATATAAGCTGTGGGGCTGGACTGGAAGCAGGTTTGCTAAAGGCGCTTTATAAATGCTTGGCTTCTAGCTGGTGGGTGTGAACAGGATGCTCTTGAAGCTGGAGCCAGATCAGAGATTAGACCCCAGGAGACAACGGGGCGGGGCGGGGAGAGGGGAGAGGACCGCCCCCTATTCAGAGGGAGGGAGGGTAGTGCAGGCTCCTGGCAATGTTAAGATAAATGAACAAGGAAAACAATCACTTTATTTAAATGAATTGAGGAATATTTGGTTTCACTCTGTAAGAAGAAGCAGTTAAAGGGGTTTTATTTTATTTTTGGCCCTAATAATATTACAATCTCCAGGCTGGTTATTATCTGTCACTTTCCAGAGAAGATTGAAAAGAAAATAGTTTTATCCCAGGCAATTGCAAACCGTTCCGTTTGATGAGTTGTTGTTCCCACTTAGAAATTACATGCGCCGGTGTCGGGTGACCTGGCCCGGCTGGGTGGCTTTGCTTAACTGGCTACAGAAGAGAGGGAGGGTGAGGACGGTCTCCTGCCTTTTCCTTTTTGACAGGAGTCCCCAAAATGCAGTGTGTGTGAGAGTCCCGGGGATGGGGGATGGGCAGGCAGGGAAAGACAACACAGCCCCCGGTGGGACCTAGGAATCTGCACTTTTTCACTGGGGCTCTGGGGGCTGTGGCTCTGGGCCCTACTTAAGCCTCCCTGGCTGGGACTGGGTACGGCTCTGAGAGATGCCTAGAAGATGAAGATTTGGAAGCTGCCAGAGCAGGAAACGGGGCTCAGAGATAATCTGATACATTCACATCACAGGTAGAAACCAGAGCTCCACGGTCCCATAGCAAGTAAGAGGCTGAACGGGGCCAGAACTCGGATGCTCAGGGCCACACTGGTTCCACGACACCATGACGCCTAGACGGGAAGCAGGGGGACTGGAAGAACCCCAAAGCCTTCCTTCTCTTTCCTCGGGTTCATCTCAGCAGGAGAGTCACAAGTGAGGACAAGAACCCAGTTGGGAAAGCGCAGCCTATCCTGGGCATCAGATCAGGGCCATTCCCGAGGTGGGCTTTCAGCAGCGTCCCGCAGAGGATGCCGGCATTGGGTTCTCTGTACTGTCTACCCCCCTCCTCAGTCCACACCTCTGCTGGTGTCTCGAGGGTGCTGAGCCCTCCCTTTGATGTCTTCGAGATGCAGAGGGCAGGGAGGGGGAAAGGAGGGCTGTGGACTGACCTGGGATGGGAGGGGAGGGGGCTGATTAGTCCCCTTGCCGCGTCACTCACTGTGTGGTTACAGCTGCCAACCGTCGCTCCGGATACAGACCCGCCACCGGAGCCCCCCGCCCCGGAGAGCACAACAGGTCACGAGGCCAGGTTTCTGCCAGAGCTCTCCTGAGATGGAATGGACTTGGTTCTCAGCCAAAAAAAAGACCCTCCCTCAACACACGATTTGGTCCTCAAGGCGGTGAGGCAAGTCAGTGCTTCGATGGGACTTGCACTGGTTTCTGGTTTCCAACCCACTCTAGGATCCAAAGCTTGCGCACGTCCAATCGGGAACCATGCTGCTACAGACCCAGCAAACACACTGTGCACCTACTATGTGCCAGACACGCATGCTAGACCGACCCCATGAAGTCCCCATAGTGACACTGACACTGGAATTACCAGCCCCACTTTCTGGAGGAGGCACTAAAGGGATTACAGACCTGGCTTGAGTCCTGCTGACTTCACAGAGCCAAGCTTCAGACCCGAGCCCTCTGACTTGGTAGCAGGTGCCCACCCACTCCACACCCACGGCCACGTGCCCAATCTGCCGCCCCCCTCACCACCCTCTGCCGGCCCGGGTCTTCGGCTGCCCAAATAATAGAGTGTCCCCACCCCAGAAGCTGTCTTCAGTAATGGCAGACAGGTGCCCAGAGCCCCCCTCCCCCCGACCCTGGCTGGGGAAGGGCCACACTCTGTGCAGCGTCAGCATCACCTGACAGGTGGTTAGAAAGATGAACTCAGCGCCCCGGCCAGGACCTAGACAACCGGCATCTCTGGGGGGGGGGGGGGGGGGGCTCCAGACGTTTCCTTTAAAAACCCTGTCAGGGGATTCTGGCGCACACCTAAGTTGTAGCAGGTCCTGCCTTACAGCGTCTCCGGAAGCCCCTTGGGGTTGGAGGCGGGTGTTGAGCCTCGGTCCCCAGCTGCTCGATAGCACCCTCCTTACCGGCCGGCCTCCCTTCCCTGTGTCACGTCCCCACTCTCCGAAAACGCTTCCTGGGTCACCTCCGGAATAGAGGAGTCAGAGTCAAATCTTTGTGTTGAAGAAGGAGTGCAGCGGTTCAGGCTCGTGAGCACAGACCTGATCCCCAGCTCCTTCTATGGCATCTTAGAGGCAAAGGTGAGGAGAGGCCTTCTGGGTGCTGGCGTGGAGGGTGAGTTCTGAGAAGTGCCAGGTCCTCCTATTCTGGCCCCAAATACCCGGGTCCAAGACCCCCGATGGACGTTTCTTCTCTCCCTCCTCCTCCTTCACGTCTGACATTTACGGGGCGTTTCTTCTGGGCCATTCTGACACGTATCATCTCATTTAACTGCGACAACAATTCTCTGGAGTAGGCGCTGGGATTAGCCACCTGATAGGAAGGGACTGAGGCAAAGTGAGGTTGGCTGGCCTAGGGTCCCCCCGCCGGGAACTCCAGACAGTCTGACCTCGTATTCGAATCGGCACGAGGAAGCAATGATTCGACAGGAAGTTGCCTCTGGCTGCTTCTGGCCTGAAGGCAAAGGGATGGCCCCAATCTTTTCACCTTGGCCCCATATACTCACCCCTCACCCTCCACACATTCCCTCACGCAGGTGACCTCAGTGAGCATCGCGTGGCCAAAGCGCACGCTAGCCGAGACCAGCCCGTGTATGCGAGTTCCAAGCATGAGGCAGAGCCCCGGCCAGCGTCCCTGGGCCTCTTGGTTCGTGACAGGCCTTAGGTCCCAGGACCAGCCACTGGCCCTTCCCTTGACACGAACAGGGAGTCACTTGGGAAAGCACACTGGACTTTTATTTCCTGGGACCACTTCAGCATCCCTCCTTCCCGCCCCTTCCCTGATTCTTCCCTCACCCCCTCTGTATTCCTCCAGCCCAGGGAGGAAAGGGAACTAACATTTGCTACGAACATTCCAAATGCCAAGCACCATACTAGAAGCTTCTTTTAAACCCGCCCCAAAGCGATAAGGGGGCAGCTGTTATATCTATCGGAGAAGGGAGGAGACCGAGGCTCAAAGATGAAGAGATCTGACCAAGGCCATACGTGTGGCATGTGACAGAGCTGGACCCTGGACCCAGGTTTGTCTGTCACCAGAATGTGCACATTGCCCGGAGCGCCATCGTTCCCTGCCACGTGTGCACGCAAATTCCTTCCCGTGGCTACCCCTCCGCTTGAGGGCTTGAGCCCGCCCTTTCCTACACGTGCTGGGGCCTTGCCTCCTAATCCCTTCCCACCTTCACCACCAAACTCTCCCATCCACGGCTCCTTCTCCCCAGCCCGTGGGGATGGCTTCCCCGTCCTGAACACACACACACCCCCCCTTGAACCCTGACTCTCTGTTCTTCCTATTCTTTAACATGAAATGTCAAAAGAGAAGACCCTATCCAGCAGCCCGGGGGAAGCTAGAAGGTTCTGGGAAGATGAAGACACAGTGAAGACAGCTCATGGGTGGGTCTCCACCAGGAGCTTCATGGCACCGAGCCCACTGGCCTTTCCCAGACCACCTCTTGGTCCCCTAAAGTTAACACAGATGATTTCATTAATGAAAAGCTTCTCTTTTGTTCCGTGGTCTTGGGGGCTCCCGGGAGATGGTGAAATACCAGCTTGTATCGAACACCTACTGGATGTCGTGAACTTTGCCAGATACTTTCTCTCTAATCCTGGCCGTTGTAAGGTAGGTATGGATCTTCTCATTTCACAGATGAAGAGACCGAGGCTCAGAGCGGTCCCCTTCACCATCCCGGGGATGCCCAAAAGGAGAATCAAGAATGCAAACTCAAGCTAGCCTGGCCCCAGAGTGCCTGGTCTTTGCAATAAGCCACATTTTCTCTCATAAGCTTGGCCTCGGCAGTGCATCCCGGCCCCCAGGGGATCTGGCAGATACCCAACTCCGGGGCGATCTTTTCCATTTTGATGTTTTATTTATTCATCCTAAGACTCAGCAGCCAGACCCGTTTCCTTTCTTTCAACACTTATTACCGTTTTACCTGCTTTCAAAAGGACCCCACCAGAGGCTGCAGGGAGAAGGAGGGAGAAAGGGGCTCTGCCTGGCTCCATGCCTGGCTCCGTACACCATGGAACTCAGACGAACACTTAGGTTCGGGCACTCTGTGGGATTTCGTTGCAGAAAGCTTCTCCAGATTCATGAGAAGGGGAGAGACGGGGACGACTGAGCCTTTAGTAGGTGCCAAGCACTCTGCACCAGAAACCTGACATCAGTATATACCCCAGTCCTCACAAAATCACATGGAAAGACGTATCTCCCTACTTTACAGATGGGGAAACTGAGGCTCAGCGAGGTGGAACAAACTGCCTGAGCTCACACGGCAGCAAACGTGATGGCCAGGACTCGAATGCAGGTCTGAGCTCTTCCTGCAGAGCATGCTCCATACCAGAGGCTTCACTTCACACGTGGGGAAACTGAGGCTCGGACACGCCCAAGCTCAAACAGTGACCAAGATCAAGGCTAGGTTTCCTGGCTCCCAGTCTTGTGCTCTTTCTGCCAAGGCCAAGATCTGGAACCCCAAAGACCACAGGGTCCGCCTGGCCCTTCAGGGTCACTAAGTCCCTTCTCCCGCCTCTGGCACATTCTCCTCCTTAATCAGCCAGCCTTGAACGAGAAAGGAAACAATGAGTGCGGTGGAGAGAAATCCTTTCAATACCCAAACATCCCCTAGAAAGGATTTTGCAGAGAGCAAAGCCCGATGCAAGGAAAGAAGCTCCCTTCCCCTCCATCCCTTCCGTCTTTGCTTCTGTATCTTTGGCGAATGTATTACCTGAGGAAGCTGGCAGGCTCAAGGCAAGTCAAGGAGCGTGGCTGTTCTGGGGAGACTGGAAACCACCAACTGAGCTGCTGCCTCCCTACACAAAAGTCCCTGGGTTTTGCAGGAGAGCCAGACATGCTGATTTACAAGTTGTACAAATACAACTCAGCAGTCCTTACAGCCCCAGTTCAATGAAGAGTGTCATTCACTTGTGAGTGAGTGGGAGACTGCCTCACAAAACGAGCAGGTGAAGGGTTCACGGGGAGGGTCCAGAGGGCTCCTGTGCCCTCTGTCCCGGGACTGGGCAAAGAGATAACAGGGGCTTTCCTCTCAGCTCTTCTCCCCTCCGCTTGGCCTGTCTGAATCCCCCAGGGCTTTAGTTTGCAGACTGACACACAGCAGGCCCTCGATAAAAGGCTCACTGGCCCATAGGCTCAGTGCCTCTGCCGCAGAGCAGGAAGTGAGTGTTTGTTGATTGGAACTGAGCTCCATGAATTAGGCATCGTGAAAACTGAGATCGGGTTCTCTATTTCTCCTCCATCCACACCTCAACATAGGTCTCTCAACGTAGTCTAGGAGTCTAGACTGTCACTTGGGAAAGATGCTTGTCCTGGGTGCCTATAGTGTCTCCCGGGGGAAAAATCAGATGTCCTTTATATAAAGTGCAATGTGTGGCCATTCCCAGCAGCTTTCATGTGCATTCTCTCCTCTAACACTGTTAGGAAGTCCTTCCTAAGGTCTAACTTCCATCCTGTTTAGTTAGGATCTATGTACTCCAGGAAATGTAGGCTAGTGCGCCCAGAACTGGGATGGCAACTATTGGTCAAAAGGAATGTGGAGATTAAAATAAAGTGTGCCTTCTTTTTGTTTTTTTTTTTTTAAATAATAACTTCCTCTACTTTTAGCAGCTGTTCAGAGTAAAGTGTATAATTTGCTTGACTGCCCCGGCCCATCGGCTTATCACGGAGGGCCTGGCGACTCCAAGAGGGGAGGATTATGCAAATAGAAATCAGCTTTCAAGAAAGTGGGCTGATCCAATATTACAAAGAGGGCTGAGTTGAGAGGAGAAGGGGAGGCAAGTGAGATGCGGGAGTTACAGAGATAGCAAACTGGTTCCTGGCAGGCTGTGGAGTCAACAGGCTGACAGGAGAGAGGGCCCTTGCTGGCCTCTGAGCTTGGGGTGTAGGAAAGGGGACCTGGTCTCCACGGGGCTTAGGCTAGTGGATGGAGATGCTCTTTACTAAATTATTTGTTGCTGGGATGGTCCCTTCTCCCAAGTCTGGCCAAATGCCAAGAATTAGGTGCGGTGTCAGGAGGCCTGAAGCTTTCCCACTGAGCTTACCGCATAAAGGCGACCCAAATTCACCTGGTGGAGCAGACTGAGAATTCAGAAGGTCAGACCAAGGCCTTTCCCTCCTCCGTGGGAAATATCCGGGGGCACAGGATACCTCCAAGGTGATGTCTGAGGAAGGCCGCTCCTCAATGAAACATGGGAGCCGGCAGCACCGTGGACAGCTCCCAGCAATGCCTTTAAGAGCCTGGCTCCCTTGGTGACCTGGGACCCTGACTTAGGGATCAGCCCTTAGGCTTTCCTTTGGGAAACTGGAAGCCTATTGTACCCCAACCCCTTGTGGCTTCAGCGGTGGAGGCAGACAACTAAACAGGCAATTCAGATTCGCTTTGATAAGTGCGATGACTTAGAGGAAGCGGAGGGGATCGTGGAAATGCAGAGCTGAACATCTAACCCAGATTTGGGAGGGGAGGAGAGACTGCCAAACTAAAGGATGAGTCAGAATAACCCTAGTAAGAGAGAAGAGTGAATATGTTCCAGAGAGAGGAACAGCATGGGCAAAGGCCCAGAGGCAAGGGAGGCAATGGCTTATTGAAAGAAGCTCCCTAGGACTGGAGGTCAGGTGGGAGGGTCTGGTGGGGCTGGTGGAAGATGAGGTGGGGAGGTGGGCGGGGGACAGATTCCGTAGGGCTCTCTGTGGCCTGGAACAGAGCTGGACTCCATCCTGAGGCCAACAGTAGGCTGCTTCAGGGCTTTAGGTGACGAAATGACATACTTAGATCTGCAACTTGAAAGTTCCCTCTAGCTGCATGGATTGGGGCCAGGCAAGCCCACACCACTGGGCATGTCAGGAAGTGACAAGCATTCTGACCAGGGTGATGGTGGAGTGGGCTAGCGGGTGGGGCCTCAGGATGGAGGGCAGCGGGCACACTGGAGAGAGATTTAAGAATTGGAATCGGCAAGGCTTAGACGGTGTGGAGAGTGAGGAGGAGGGGGCTTAAGGATAAGTGTCAGTGTGTGTGAGCGTGAATAAGAAGAGAGAGGCAGAAAAGGGAAACGGGGTGGAATCAAGAGGGAGGTACAGAGAAAGAGAGGTGGAGTGACTTAGAACAGTGATGGACAGGGAGATGAGAGTGAGGAGCACAGGGAAAGGGGAGGGTCAGGAGAGAGTGTGGGGCATGACAGCACCATCAGGATTAGGGATTCGAGTCTTTATTCCGTCACCCGTGTGCCCTGCCACGGCGTCTGTCCATAATCACAGCCTCGCAGCAGGACCGCACAGAAATGCGGGCAATGTTGGGCTCTACAAAAGCTACTCTGCTTGGATGCACAAGGGAACCCCCATAAGCCCAGCAGGGGCACCACTCTGGGTGGGCACAGAGCAGGTGGCCAGGGGACCAAGAGTGGGGTTTGGCTCTTGATTGCTCAGCCCCCTCCTCCAAGCCTTAGTTTTTCACTCTGTAACATGAGTGTTGGGACAGTTCAACCATTCTCTACAGCAGAAAGGGCTAGAGACTGAAAGACCAGTCTGAGCAGATCCAAGCCTGTCATTTGTCCTGGAGTCAGTATATTTTACTTTGTGGATTCAGAACATCTATCACTTGACAAAGCCTAAAGGGAGATGGGCTCTGAACTAACTTCTCCATTTTCTAGAAAGAAAGTCCTGGTCTACAGTGCCAAGGGCCCAGTGTAAGGAAGACAAAGTCCCTGGTTCTAAATATGTGCTGGATAGATGGGTGAGTGGATGGATGGATGGGTGGGTAGATGGGTGGGTGGATGGATGGATGGATCAATGGATGGATGGATGGACAGACAGATGGATGAGGTGAATGGACGGTCAAACACCTGAATGATCACCATAGTCTTATGGGCTCTAGGCATGGACAAAGTCCCTTTGGAAGATTGCAGAAGTGTGACAGAGCCACTGGCCTTGGGCACCTATGTCCAGGAGTAGTGTAGGCATCTGTCTATTTGGTGGTTGATGACAAATTCCAAGGTCATCAGCTACAACCATCTGACACACACTCCTTTGGGAGTAACACAGTTTTCAAAGGCACCTGTTAGAACAGCAGGGAACAAGACAGCTGGTAAGAGGCGCTGGGGCCCAGGCCAGGTCAGTTTAGGTGGTAAATCCAGATCTGGTGAATGGGTGGATGGAGAAATAAACGGGTGGATAGAGGTCCTTGGGAGGCTCAGAAAGAGGGACATGAAGACCTGTGAGCTTCAGATAAACATAAACTCTACCAGCTTCCTGAATCCCATACTCGTGAGCCCAACACATTTCTCTCCCACTTCTTAGCTGAGGCGTTAAAAGCAGAAACACAGGTCATCTGCCTGGATCTAGTCCAGGTTCCAGTACCTACCAGAAGCATGAACTGGGCTGAAGTACCTATGCCTCAGTTTCTATATCGACAAAATGGTGACAATAACAGAACTCACGTCACCAAGTTGTTGCCGAGATTAGAGATTGTTTATGAAGTGCACAGCACAGCTCCTGGGACACAGAAAGGGTCCCCTGCTGTCATCGATTAGCCCCTTAACCCTGCCTTTCCCCCTGCAGGGCCTCACTCCATTTTGCCCTAACTGTTCCTACCCTTCAAAGCCCAGTTTAAAGCCTGCATCTTTCAGGACACCCTCCTTGACCAACCTCACTCCACTGTGTCATTTCTCTCCACTGCTCTGCGAGCTCCTGAGGGTAGGGGAACAGTCAAGGGGTCCTTCGGCCTCTCCGTAGAGTGTTCAGTGGCAAGCACCCAGTAACGATAGACCTGTCCTGTCCAGGGGAGCTGAGATGACGGCCCCAGATCCTTCAGTGTCCGCACCTCCCCCGTGACTTCTCTTCAAACATAAAATGCTAGTAATAAAGTCATGTTGAACTGGCCTGTACCTTTAATTGGTGCTTTGGCAAAGGACGGATTTCCTGCTAAGCATTAAAAGGCTTTAAAGTTCTCCTTATTGAACTACCTCTGAGAGCCCGTGCTGGATCCCAGGGACTGGCAGGATCCAGCCTGGAGGTTCCCTGGTCAGGGCCAAGGAGAGATGAAGGGGTCCCTGTACCCGCCACAAGCCTCCTATACCTTCTAAATTTGATCCAATGCAAACAACAGAAGTCTATTTAAGGATGTTTGCCCGCCAGAAAACAGTGCAGCCCCTCAGACAACTCGGGACGGTTCGGGTTCGCTGTGGTCCCTCTGAGCTCCAGACGTGGTGGCAAGGATACTCAGCTGCAAGGCCCCGTGGACCCCGTACAGTGGATAAAGATGCCAGGAAAGTCTGTCTACTTCTCGGGGAAGGAGAAAGCGTTCACCATGGCAGAGCGGGCCCCTAAACTTGTCCTGATCCCAGAGGAGCTTTGACAAGATGCTACAGAGTCGGCACCCAGGGTCGTGGGTAGGAGGGGTAGGGGCAGAAGTTCTCAGTGATTATTCCCATCGATTGAGCACCTTAACCTACGTGATCTCATTAGCCCCCTTCCCTGTCAAAGGTTAAGTAACCAGCTGAAGACACAATGGTGAGAAGGTGGCACAGGGTGGATTCGAACCTGTGGCCTTTCTCACACCCCACGCGCTGTTTCTCAGGAGCATGGAGACAGGGAGGAGAGAAGCAGCCGGCCTGGGTGAGCAAGCCCCAGCCCACCCCCCCCCGTCCTCTCCCCCTCCCCCCCACTCTTAAACTTGCCGAGAAAGGAAAAATGCAGATGTCACGTGATTGCATAGAGAGGCACGTGGAGTGTGCAGACCCGGGCTCTGGCTCCAACCCCTGGCCTCCGCTTAGCTAGTAACCTCCTCCACATCTGAGGCAAGTCCACAGACCCCTCTGGGCCTCTCTTCCCACCTGACAAGCGCAGAGGGTGGGCTTGGACCACTCTAAGAGCCACGCCAAGGCTAAGGCTCCGGGTCTTAAGACCAGGTCTTTTAAAAGCATCGGTCAGAGAGAGCCTCAACCTATGGACCTTTGGAATCAGAGAAAAGGCCACTTGGGGGAATCGGACTCCATCCTGAGAAGGAATATTTACATGTTTTCACCGTAAGGGATTACAGCAAGAGCGATCGCTCAGTGGGAGCCTACGGGTCGAGCACCGTGCCAGGTATTGTAAGAGTGTTACAGTTTGTTCACTTCTCTGCATCCCTGTCACCATCGTCCCTGTCCAGGCCACCACCTTTCCTCCCCTGGGAGGCTGTGAGACCCTCCCAACCCTTCTCTCTACTGGCACGTGTCCTGAGCAGAGACAGTGCGGGATGATGGCCAAGTCCCATAGTGCTCTCCTCTTCCTGCACAGCCAGTAAAGCTACCTTTTCTAGCCTCTCTTGCAGCTGCAGCCGTGCGGCTGGGTGCCAGCCAGTGGAATGAGAGCAGACAAGACCTAAGCCACTCCCAGACCGGCCCATAAGAGCAACTGCATGACTCTGTTGCCCGTGTGCCCCCTTTTGGTGGTCACATGCATGACGCGAGGGTAGGACCATGATATGAAATGAGCCTGGATCCCTGAGTCATCTCGCGGAGAAGAGCTGCCCTGGGCAGGCACAACCCGCATCCACATCCACATTTGCTGCATCCAGCCACGCAGCCTGGGGGGTTATTCTGTTAATGCACCACAACCAAGGCTGTCCGGCCCCATACACTCTCCTCTAGCCCAGTTTCTGTGCAACAGCCAGAGGAGTCTTTTCAAAACATAATTTGGGATTCTTTTCAAAACGTGTTGCTCCCCGGGGCGCCTGGGTGGCTCAGTCGGTTGAGCATCAAACTTCACTCAGGTCACGATCTCACGGTTCATGGGTGCGAGCCCCACGTCGGGCTCTGTGCTGACAGCTCGGAGCCTGGAGCCTGCTTCGGATTCTGGGTCTCCTTCTCTCTGTCTGCCCCTCCCCAGCTTGCGTGTGCGTGCTCTCTCTCAAAAATAAAATAAACATTAAAAAAAAACCAAACATGGGGCACCTGGGTGGCTCAGTCGGTTAAGCGTCCGACTTCAGCTCAGGTCAAGATCTCATGGTCCGTGAGTCCATGAGTTCGAGCCCCGCGTCGGGCTCTGGGCTGATGGCTCAGAGCCTGGAGCCTGCCTCCGATTCTGTGTCTCCCTCTCTCTCTGCCCCTCCCCCACTCATGCTCTGTCTCTCTCTGTCTCAAAAATAGATAAACATTAAAAAAAAATTAAAAACAACAACAACAACAACAACAACAAAAAAAAACCAAACATGTTCCCCTACTTGAAAGTCTCCACCAAGTCCCACATTATACTATGAAGAAAATCCACAAAGTCCTGGAAGGAACATAAGTGTCCATTTATAAACAAATAAAGAAAATGTGGTGTGTGTGTGTGTGTGTGTGTGTGTGTGTGTGTACAATGGAAATTTACTCAGCCACAGAAAAGAATGAGATCTTGCCGCCTGCAACAACATGGATGGACCTAGAAGGTATAAGGCTAAGTGAGAGAAGTCAGACAGAGAAAGACAAATACCATATGATTTCGCTCACATGGGGAATCTAAAGAAACAAAACACATGGGCAAGTAAAGCAAAACAGAAACAGACTCAAACACAGAGGAACAAACAGGTGCTTGTCAAAAGGGAGGGGTGTGGGGGGACGGGTGAAACAGGTGAAGGGGAATAAGAGGTACAAGCTTCCGGTTATAAAATAAGTAAATCTCCAGAGATGAAAAGTACAGCACAGGGAATGTAGTCAGTAACACTGTAATAACTTTATAAGGTGACGGGGGTAACTACTGAGCCTCTTGTAACGTATGTAAGTGTCAAATCACTCTGCTATATACCTGAAACTAACATAATATTGTACATCAACTATACCTGAATTAAAACAAAATTTAGGGGGTGCCTGGGTGGCTCAGTCGGTGAAGTGTCCGACTCTTGATTTCAGCTCAGGTCGTGATTTCACCATTCAAGGGTTTGAGCCCCGTGTCATGCTCTTGCTGACAGCGTGGAGCCTGCTTGGGACTCTCTCTCTCTCCCCTCTCTCTGCCCCTCCCCTGCTCACACTCTAAGAAAATAATTAAAAAAATTTTTTTTTTAATCTACAAAGCCCTATGTAAGATATTGCTGCCTCCTCTCTGACTCGTATTCTCTTTTCCCTCTGCTCTCCATGTCCCAGGCACATGTCTGATCTCGGGACAGTGCGCCTGAGCTCATCCCCTCCGTACGTGTCCTCCCTGCCTCTCTTAGATCTTTGCATGGCTCCAATGTCACTTCCTAAAAGGCACCTTTTCAGACTATCCAATCTAAGAAGCCGTGGTTACTTTCTGTCACATCATCCGAAATTACCTACACCATACTCATCACCGTCTGATATTTTCTTGCTAATTGATGAATTAATGGTCTGTCTCCCCACCCCACCCCTCCTAGAGCAGGGATATCATTTGTCTTATTCACCATTATATTCCAGTCCCTGGCATAATTCCTGGCACCCAGTAGACACTTTGTAAGTGTTTGTGGACTGGGAACATTAACTTTTATAGCTCTGTGAGATGGGAGTTACTATACCCGCATAGCCCAGGAGGAAACTGAGGCCCAGAGAGGTTAACAGCAGGAAATGGCAGAGCTCAGATTTCAACCTGGCTCTAACTCCACGGACATCCTCTTCCTACACCATAATTGTTGCTTCTTTCGAAGGTATTTTAATTACGTGGAGTTTATGACCCAACACAAAGAAGGGTGTCTACTCTGTCTTTCATAACTTCTCTTTATTAAGTCCTTGCCCTCATGGGTTCCCGGTCTGATGGGGGAGACGGGGTCCTTTTCTCCCGAAAGAACACACAGTCTGAGGCTGAAGGCAGCATCCCAGCTCCTGAATGAATCATCAGAGCATTTACAAAGCAACATGTCGGTGAGAGTAAATGGACAGATGGACAGAGCACGTGCGAATTTACAGGGCACCTAAAAAGTCTCATCTGTACAGACTGAACCGAGAGAGAGCAGGAAAAGGAAACATGGAGGGAAACAGCCAGAGGGACAGAGAAACGGTGACAGAGAGAGACAGAGACAGAGAGCGCTGTGAGCCCTGGGGTGTCCCCTCCCTCCTGTGAGGGCAGAGCAGACCGTGCCCTGGGCGAGCCTGCAGAGGATCACACGTTGCTGAGGCCGCCCTGGCAACAGAAGGGAGTCTCCGGACACAAAGGGAGGGTGGTCGGGAGCCGGGGTCCGGCGGTAGGCTCCGACCGTCACCAACGCATGCGCCCGCGGGTTTCCATCACGGCACCGGCTGCCCCAGTCCCTCCTCTGTTGCCCAGTGTGGGGAAGGGGAGGCAAAATCTACGATGAGGACACATGATGGCAGGTTTTACTTTTGTACGGCTGGAACTTCTTCTCTTGCCTCGTGGCTCTGGGCCCATTCCCCGGTGTCAGCCAGAGAGATTTAGGGGCACAGGGAGGGGAGAGATGGGCCCGGGCTTTGGAGTGGCGATCGAGCTCTGCCGGCCAAGCCCTCTGAGCTCAGAGAGGCTGCCCGGGACACCCACATGCGGCTCCCCCTGCCCGGACCACCTTTCCATCCCCCTCACCGTCTCAGTCTGGCGAATCGTCGCTCACCTGGATTACTGCACCAGCCTCCGACCTGGGGCCCTCACCTGCCCCGGGCGCCCCAGCCTCCCCCAATCCTCATTCACTGACCTCAGAGCAGACGGCATTCAAATAGGGCGGCGGGGATGTCCCTTTGCCCCTGGGGTTAAGTTCAAGCATCTTAAATAGATACAAACTGACCCAGGCCCCACTGACCCCTCCAGCTGCATTCTGCTTCTTCGCCTCTCCCTGGCTGGCTCCACCCCAGACGGCCCGCTTTTTTCCAGGAGTGCCACGCTTCTGCACCTCAGGCTTTTGGCTAAGTTCTCCTCATTCTTCATACCTTAGCTTATGCTTCCCTCCTCCAGGAAGCCAGCCTGACCACTCGAGTCTGGGCTGGGGTGAGGGGAGGGGTCCATGCTATGTCCCTGTCATTTGACAAAAGATTCTGGTCCATGCCTTTTCCATCTCCCAACAGGGTGTCAGCTCCTTGGGAGCAGAAAGAACCTGTCTGCCTTGTTTGGGATCCTATTCTTAGCATCTGGCACCTCGTGGGCACCCAGAAATATTTGTGAAGTAAGTGAGTGACTTGGGGGTGTTGAATAGTGAATGATTTTTGTCCGGAGGACCTTGCACGGGACAACGTACCATGTGGCATCGTCGGACCTTGTCTTACCAACACCCCTGTCCCAGGGACCATGGCAGGCAAAAGTGAGCATCCTAAATGAATTCTCAAGGCCCCACGGGGGAGGCTGTCTGTCTGCTTCGGTAGCATTTGCTCAGCCCCCTTACCCTCTGACCTTCTAGAAAGCCACAACAGCAAGCCGCCCTGTTCTAATGGAAATTCCCAGCACCGCTTTTCTCTAAAGGCAATCTATAAATCACGCTGCAGAACGGTACCCGCCCCGCAGAAGTCAGCCTCTGACCGTCTGCCAAACCCTCCCCCACGTCCACGTCCTGCAAAGTTTGGAGATGTACAGAAGGGTTTATCCCAGAGCCTGAGATGAGCTGCAGCGTCGCCTTCAAAGTCAAGTTAGCCGGCATCGGCGGGACCCCCGTGCGCGCAAGGCCCCGCGTGGGGAGCACGGAAGGGACTGAGCGAGGGAGGAAACGCCAGCTCAGCTTGCGGAACCCCGTAACCCCAGGGAGCTGGCTGCCTCCCCTTCGGGCGGTGTCATGTGGGCATCTCTCTCCAGGGCTGGGGAGCGAGCCTCCCTGCGGTGCGGGCACTTCTATTCTTTGGCTTTTCCATCTGAGTGTTTACTTCTCCCGGCTCCTGACTCTTATCTGCCTGGGCGGGCAGCGTGTGGGGAGGTCCCAGCACTTGAAGTACTTACTAAAGAGGAGTGTGGACGCCGAAGCCGAGACGCCAGGGGCCGATCCCACTTCTGTCACTTACCAGCTGCGTGGTCTCGAGCACGTGTTTGCTCCTGAGCCTCAGTCCCCGTTCTAGAAAGCCAGGCAAGGGCGGTGCCTACCCCCAGGGCTGCTAGGAGGACTGAATGAGCCAATATGTGTGAGGCGCGGAGCGTCTGGCCTAGAGTCAGTGGCCTGGAGGAAATATTAGCTTCTCTTTCTCTTTCTATTGGCCACACGCTTCAGCAAACACTTGCCGGAAACATGTCATTTTTTTGCCCCGTAACACCCCACAGGGGGGCTATTCTTTCCCTCATTTTCCAGGAGGGGCCGGTGACCTGCCACCAGCCACGCAGGCTGGCTCCCGGCTGACAGGTCGTGGGCCGGAGCCCGGGAGCAGCCGCGTGAACTCCCTCCCTCCTTCCCGTCATCTCCCGGGACCCACCTCCACCAGGCGGTCTGGAAGCTCGCTCTCAAAGGTGATGCCCTCTTTCGCTGCCACCGCACTCAGGATGACAAAGACAGGCAGTGGGTGGGGCTGCGGCTGTGGGGGCCGGGCGGGGTTTCGATGAGGAGAAAGAGGCACAGGCTGGAGCGCCAATCTCACGTCTCCGGAAGCCTGACAGAGCTGGCTCCAGAGTCAGAAGGACTTGGGGTCGAGTCCCAGCCCTGCAACTTTGGGGAACTCACATCACACATTTGAACCTCAGTTTCCCTCTCTGTACAATGGAGCTGCTCACAGCTCCTGCTTCTGGTGGCACACAGACAGCTCTTAGCTTAGGGCCCGGCATGACGTGAATAGCCAAGGAGTTTCTTGAGGGGGGACTCAAGGAGGGGGGACTCAAGGGGGGGGGGCTCCTCCTTGAGTCCCAAGGAGTTTCCAAAGCCAGCCTCGGCAGCTGATGGATTTGCTAGAATCTTCTGAGAGCCCGGGGTGGGGGTTGGGGACTGAGCCCAAGGGCTGCCTGGGACGCCAGGAAGCTCTCAAGCTTGTGGCTTGTGTGGGCAGGACAGCTCTTCGGTGCCACGTGGGAGACAGGCTGTCACAAACCCACACAGAGGTTTGGTGTGAATTAATGAACATGTCCAGAGCATGGGCTCGCTGATTAGAGCACACGCTGAGTCGGCCCTTTTGCATTCTCAGTGGGGCAATGGGTGGGGCCAAGTCCACGGCGTCCACAGCACGATGTCCGGGGTGAGGGTGGGGGGATCAGACTGCAGAGGGTGAGTCTGAGGGCAGGACCAGGGCTCTGCATGGATGAAGGGGTTGTCCGGTGGAGGTGAGGGGAGATTTCGAGGTACGTGCTCCTGGGGATGTGAGATGCGGGGAAGCGGGAAGGGGGCCATCTGTGCAAGATGAGATGGGGTAATTAGCTTAGAAACAAGAGCGAGGAGACAGCAGGCGGGAAGTGTGAGGCCTGGGGCCACAAGAGGCCAGCCGGGCTGGCAGTACAGCCCGCTGGGGACCGAGATGCCAACAGTCTCTTAGAGACATCAATTCAGGAGCAGGGGGCAGCGGGGGAGGGGGGATGGTACAGAGCATGGTCCGCAGGCGCAGGGGGAAAGCCTGGGAACGAGGCACGCTGCTGCTCCAACTCACGCCCCTCCTGGCTGGGAGTAAACACTAGAACTGAGACCCTGTAGTTTTTTATTCCAGGCCAGTCCCAGATCCAACGGTAAAAAGAGGGACAGCAGGCTGGCCCGTTCAAGGCCAGGTGTTAGTGTAAGGGCATCTGTCTTCACTTCATCTGCGAGAAATGACCAGTGCGTTTCACAGGTCTGGCTGCCCCTTGGGGGTCAAGGTTAATTACTCCTGCCCCCACAAAACGGGAGAGTCATCAGTCAGGAGGCAGCCTGGCCTGAGGGTTAATGGGGTTTGAATCCCGATCACGACCGAAGGGGCTTTGGGACCTGGAGGGATTTCTTCCCTTCCTCGGGTCTCTGTTCTCAACATGTCAGTAGAGAATATACCCTGACCCTCTCATCCTGCCAAACAGTGACAAGAGTCATGGAGTCATCGAGGGGACGGAGACTAGTTCGGTGCCCGGCACACAGTAGGCACTTAACACGTGCCTGTTCACTGATGAATGCAATATGTCTGAAAAATACGCGGAAGGAAGAAATAAAAATGTCAGGTGGGGAGACTGAACGCCCAGACAATACAAGGAAAGCCACCACATGCTTATTAAAGAGAATAAATGAATTCATCTAATTTGTAGAATACAAGATAAAGCCCGCAGAAAAATCAATTGCACTGCATTCTTACATCCCAGAAACCCACAGAAAATCCGATGAAAAAGATTCTATTTATAATAATAAAAAATAAATACTAAGAGTTCTTTTAATTGGGGACACAAGATATTTGTGTAAAGAAATTATAAAAACCCAATAGAGACTCACTATTAGGAAAACCATCAACATAATTCATTACATTCGTAAATTAAAGGGGAAAAAACCATATGATTACTTCAATAGATCCTTAAGAAGCATTTAATTAATTTTTCTTTATAAAAACTCTAGGTAAAATTGGAATAGAAGTGAACTTCCTTTATATGACAGTAATAGTATTTATCAGAAACCAGCAGCAAATATCATTGGCACTGTGAAAATAAATGCAGTCCTATGAAAAACATCAATAAGACAAGGAAACATTTTTACAAGCATTCTGGAGGTTTTAGACACTAGAATAAGGCAAGAAATTATAGTAAGTTTTATAAGTAATGCCAGGCACTGTCCTAATTTACTAGGTAAAGTGCCAACGTTGGGGCACAGAGAGATTTAGTCACTTGCCCAAGGTCACACCATTTCAAAGTGGCAGCGTTAGGGTCTGAACCCAAGTGATCGGGTCCCAGATATATGCTTTAAAAAAAAATTTTTTTTTTAACGTTTATTGATTTTTTTTTGAGAGAGAGAGACACACACACAGAGAGCAAGCGGGGGGGAGGCAGAGAGAGGGAGACACAGAATCCGAAATGGGCTCCAGGCTCTGAGCTGTCAGCCTAGAGACCGACGCGGGGCTCGAACCCACGAACTGTCAGATCATGACCTGAGCCAAAGTTGGACGCTTAACTGACTGAGCCACCCAGGTGCCCCCCAAATTTTTTAATGTGTATTCGTCTTATTGAGAGAGAGAGAGAGAGAGAGAGAGAGAGACTGAGTCCCAAGCAGGTTTCCCTCTGTCAGCACAGAGTCCAACACGGGGCTTGAGCCCACAAACTGGGAGATCATGACCATGATCAACAGTCTTATGCTTAACTGACTGAGCCACCCGGGCGCCCCAGACATGTGCTGTTATACATCACGAGACACTGTCTCTTGGGTGTTAGAAAAGTTGCTGTTATTTGCAGATCATATAATTGCAGAGCTTAAAAAAAAAATCCCGAAGATTGAAATTTTTTTCAAAAGCCTGACAAGTCAGTAAGACGTCTGCATAAAAGGCAAATATGTCCACATCACAGTTTCCTGAATTCCACCAGGGGAAGAACGTCTAGAGCAGCGCCCAGCACCCTGCCTGGGACATGGTGGGTTCCCAAGAACTATTTGCTGAAAGCTGAATCAACAGAGAGTCTGCCGTCATCTGGAATGACCAAACTGGGTCAGCGACGCAGCTGGATTTCTCAGAGGGATCCGCTGAACGACTTCCCTCCAGCCTCCAGCTGGTCCCCCTCCAACACGTGCTCTTAGATGCAGAGGAGGCCTCCTCTGGGGTCCCCGCAACAACCCCCTCAAGCCAGTGAGGCCATCCCTGTCCTGTCTCAGCCCGACAGCCGGGCGGGAACATGGCACTGTTGTCCCTGCTGGAAAGCAAGAGGGAGGGAAAGCCTAAGTCAGTGCTCTTAATCCAGCGGGCCAGGCCCCCTCCCTTTTCCCCACCGATGCCCAGGGCGTTCTTGGACCCTTGGCAGTGCATGGAGCGCTGTCCTTGAATCTGCCCCATAGCCTGCGTCCACGGAAAGGCAGAGGGCCATCGTAGGAACATAGGAAAGCTATGCCCATATCAAGCTAACATAGGAAAAGCACTTCCCGCATGCCATATAGGCAACTGTGCGACTCATCACCCAAACCAGGATACTTTTGAGACTGGAAGAGGGATGCTCTTAACCATCGCCCTCAGATAGCAAGCACAGCCTGGACTGTTCCAGGCAAACTGGGGTGCACGGCAACTCTCACTGCTCTTCGACGAGGTTGGAGCCCATTCTGCAAGTGCGGATGTGGAGAGGTGACAGTGGGAGAGGCGGAGCCTGGAACTGACCTCCGATCTCTCTGCCTCCAGCATCCCTCAGGCTCAGCGGCCTCTCCACCTCTGGTCCACATACTCTTTGGGGGCACAGGCTGTTCTTCTTTGACACACCAGCAGACACAAGGTCTTGAACATCAGGAGATCGAGTCGGGTCAGCTTGGACTTCCGGGGGTGTTTACGGAACACTAATAAGGCTGGGGTGGTGGAAGCCTGCAGGGGGGAGGAGGTCAGGGAGGGGCGGGGCCAAAGCAGGGCCCAGGGAGTTTCATTCTAAAGCTAAGGAATGACTCAAGCTGGTTCTGTCTCTAAAAGGGCACTCTGGCCACTGTGCGGACACTGGACGGGGCAGGGCGGGGGGTGGGGGAGAAGGGGGCGAAGATTAGAAGCAGGGAGTACAGTTAGGGGCTGCCGATTCTTGGTGGGGATGGAGGCTTGGGGAGAGAGGGGCAGCCAGGATATAAGAAGAAACACGTGCATTCAGGGCAGTTTTTTGAATGGAAAAATGGGAGGGCTGTAGGATGGGGGTGGGGGGGAGGAAAAGGAAGGGAGGAGACAGGAGAGACCTCCCTGAGGTTTTTGGCCTCAGTAACCAGATGTCATCTATTGAGATGGGGAGGAATAGGGGGGAATAGATTTGGAGGAGAAATCCAGAATTTTCCTTCGGCCTTGTCAGGTCTGAGATGCTCATCCGATATTTGTAAGGCGGTGTCGAGAGGCTTTTTTGCTTAAAATTCTTCGAGTGTTCCTTGCGGCTATCATCCAAGCTCCATTACATGGGACCCCAGATGTGGAACGTTCTTCTTGAGTCCCTGACTGCCACCAGCCTCCTCCCCCTGCTCCAGCCCTCCATCCTTCACCAGTGCCTGATGGGATTCCAGTGGGCCGCCCTCTGGGCCTTGCACCTGTCCTTCCTCAGCTCGCCATTCCCTCTGTCCCCTCCTCCTTCCAGAACGGCTCCAGACCAGGGTGGGGGCCCCTCGCCTGTGCCTCTGTGACATCCTGTCTCTCCCAGCACAGGGTGAGCCAGGGACCTCACCCCTGTGGGGCGCCCGCGTCCCGCACAAAGGGATATTCATCGAGTAAACAGGGTCAAAGGGAGATGTTTCAACCACTTAAGGAAATAAGCAGCTTTCTAACACCCTCAATTATTTTGGAAGCACCTGCTCACATATAATTAATGTGCCGATTCAAGTGATTATTATCGCCATTAAAGCGGGTCCCCCAAGCACCACTACTCAACACTTGTTTAGACACATCTGAATCCCTCCACTGCCTGCAAAATAATCACAATCGTCAAACTCAGATTTCATCTCCTGAACTCGAGTCTCCAATTCAGACTTCCTGCTCCTCTGGGCTGCCCATCTAACCTCACTAGCAGGGTTCCCGAGGGCTCTGCGACACGGTTCGAAGAAGACCCCTCTTCCTCTGGACGGAGCCACCAAACACTTCCCTACAGTCGCTAAAGGGACCCGGGGCAGCCGCGCTGAGTGAGCAAAGAGCCCGGGGTGGGGGCAGGTCCTGTCCCCTCCACCTGTCTGCCCCGTGCGTTGGTCTCCAGGTGGGGGAAGTGTGCTGCGGCCTCAGCCCTGCGGGTGGAAGCTGTTTTCCCTGGGGTCCTCCTCTTAGGTTGACGGCCACTGCACGGCTCTGCAGACGGGCCCCGGGCTGTGTCACCATGAGAACAGCCCCAGGCAGCCTGACCCGGACAGCGCCCACCCAGCCCACCCTCTCTGAGTGGCGGGGGTTCCAAGCTTCACCAAAGGGGATCCACATGGCCCCCGTCAGTCCCGTGGACCAGCCCTGGCGAAGTCAAGCTGGTATACGAACCCGCTCCACCTTACCGTCTGGGAGGCCGGGGGCCAGTTACTTAACGTCCCTGAGCCTCAGTGTCCTCAGCGCTAAAGTGGACAACAGTATCTGCATCTAGTGGTTTCTATGGGCATTCAGTGAGGTGACTCTGAACGGCCCTCACACGCCTTGCCCTGTGCCACAAGGATGGCGTCAATGGTGATTAAGGGGGAGAGACAGGCTCCCCAGGCCACAGGGGTTCAGCCCTTCCGAGGGTCCAGCCCTCGGGTCACCTGTCACTCTGGGGAAGTCCCTCCCACCCAGCAGTATGGCATTTCTGCCTTCTGTGGAGCCTTCCAGAAGGCATTGCTCTTGGAGTCAGATGGCCGGGTTCGGAGCGTGACTGGCCATTCTTCGGTCGCACAACGGCTACGCAGCCTAGCGTCAGGACCCCAGCTCTGAAATGAGAATGATGGTGTTCGGGCTGCAGGGTCCGTCCTGCCCTCCCCCAAGGCTCCCTGAGTCTCTGAATGCCCGAAGATGCTTCGTTCACAGGAGCACAGGAAGGTGAGCCTGCAGAGGACGCAGGGGCCACAGCTTACGGTGACAGCAGGGATACTGGTTTCCATCCTGAGAACAACAGGGATGCTTCCTTGATGTGTTTCAAGCAGGGGAACACGGACACAGGCGTGTCTTCAAAGGCCTTTGGCTGCAGAGTGGCCTTCTGGATCTGATCTTACCAATTTCCTTCAGGTTCTTGCCTCTTCTTGGCTCCTAGGGGTCTGCCGTTTCGTCCCCTTTGAAGGTTCACTTAAGGGTGGGGCACCCACACCAGTGTGATTCTCAGAACACCCACAATCCACGGCTCTCCTGGGGAATCTAGAACTTTCTGGAAAGCTGGCGTCCCACACTTGATGCGGATGCTCCACCCCTACCTCGTCATGATGTCACTGCTGGGCAGCTGGACTTGACACAGCATAGAATATTCCAGAGCTGGAGTGAACGGCATCACCCTGCTCTGTGCTCACTTGGGCCACAGGAAGCCCAGAAATCCTTTGTATTGCATTTCTGACCGGTGACCATTCTAACATTTGCTTAGACGCTTCCAGGCCTGGGGGACACTCCAGTCCCCAAGACACCCCATCCAAAATTGATAAGCTCTTAATTGTGAGAAAATCTGTTAGCTCATCCACTAAGAGTTTATCTTTCGTCCCTCAGAGCCACATAAACTGTTCGTTCATTCATTCATTCATTCACTCACTCACTCATTTATTCATTGTCTAGGTTATGTGCTCAGACACAAAGACAAAGGACACTGGATCCTTACCAACAAGGGGTCCCATTCTGGGAGAAAGACATTCCACTATTATAATTAATCACCCCATTGAGAACTCTCAGCTAGCAGATGCCAGTCCTTTTGGGGGGCAGTTACCACAATGTCCAAGCATTTATTTGATGACCTTTCATGTACTAGCCATTGCTCTGCTTAGCTGCAAGCGTCATACAGACAAGGCTATGTTGTTCTTACTCGGCGCTCTATTCCCAGTGCTTGGCATAAGGTGTCCAAGAAATATCTGCCCCATCGACGAACACGAGTCCAGCGCGTTAAGTCACGAGGGAGGCTTCTCGGCATGTAGAGAGCATCACGAGACTCTAACTCAGCCGGGTCACGGTGGCTGAATGGGGAAGCAGCTGGAAGGGGAAAACGGACTGGGGGGAGGGAGGTTGCTGGGAATGACCTTGTAGCTGACCTTCAAAGGCAAGTGGAGTTTGCCAGATGGCGCAGGCAGAGGGCAATGCAGCACGTGCATGGGCACAGCGGTGGGAGAGAGCATCCGCACATTCCAGAAACTGCAAATGGGCCTTAAGATGGGAGCGATGGGAACTCGGTAGGAAGCAATGCTGTAGAAATCAGCTAACACAGCTTGAATCACGAAGGACCTAGTAGGCTGGGCCAGTGACCTTGAACGTGATCCTTAAGGTGATGGGACGCTCTCGTAAAGGGCGGGGTCAGAGGTGGGAGTGCAGTCACGTATGATCGTATGATCAGTGATGGGTTGTGCATTCTAGAAAAGTGCCGGGCTGTGCCTGTCTGCAACAGAGAGACTGTCTGATTGCCCACGGGTGTCTCTGAGTCCCCTGGTAAGAGGGCACAGTGGCCCTTCGCACGAGCCTGACACATCCAACTAGGAGATGGGCCGAGGAGGAGAAGGAAGGACTTGAAGGGGAGGAGGACCCCGGGCTGGTGTTCTCGGAAACATCCCTCATTTCAGTCACATTACTTTCTTTCAACGGCGGGCGGGAGCACAAGTTTACCTTTAATCCTTCTGTGACAAGTTAAGTCAGCCCCTTGTCACTTAAACCCAGCAGGGCTAAGTCACGCCAAGCCTGCCGGAAATCACACTCTGGGCCCAATATAGCACCCAGCGTCCACAGGCTCACAGGCCCGACAGCAGGTCGGGGCCTCTCCACCTCTGAGGAAGAGTGTCCCAGCCTCACCTTGAGAGCACCCCGAGCAAGAAATGCCAGCCTCTTCCCCCAGCCTAGAGTCCCCTGGGGGAAGGAGAGAGGCTGGTTGCAAGGCGGGGAAGGGGTAACACATTCTCTCCACATCTCACTTCGACCCTTTTATTTTACTGATGAAGATCCTGAGGCTCAGAGAGGGAAACTGGTTTTCTCAAGGTCACACAGCAGGATGTTGGGTCCCGGAATCCCCCTCTTTTCTGTGCACTTGGTAAGCAGGGGCAAACTCCCCAGACCGAGCTAAGTCATCAAAATGTTCACCTTGGACCTGCCAGTCTACTGTATCTTTCATGTCCATCCAATGCGAGAGTTTATTCGTGGGGGGGGGGGGGGAGGGGTCCAAGTGTGGCCCAGTAGAATGTCTTGTCATTTGGGGGTCCCTCTCGACACTGTGGGAGCCAAACGCCCTTATCAGTCTTGTATGAAAGTCTCCAGGCAGAGAACTTGGTCTCGTTGCCAGTATCAGAAACCTGGTCTTAATCCCCCAAAGAGGATGGATTTCTCTGGTCAAAACACCTTCCCTTGTGCCAGGGAGAACAGCGATCTATTGCCAAAGCCAGCCTTTCCTTTCTTGCATCCTCACCTCCTTCTCCCACCCGAAGGCATCTGTGCACACGTCCAGGCTGACTGTCCTGTGGCGTCTGGGCTCAGCCCACCCGCCCGACGCCCTTCCCATGTAAGCTTGACTACGGACAGCTCCCTCTTCCCGCCAGGTCCCCGGAAAGCTCGCGGATCACGGGCTCTTTGACGCACCCTTGGAGCCCCTTGGTCTCCTAGATCCACCCTGAGTGGCGGCCCTGATGACCCAAGGGTGGAGATAATGACGCCCTGCTCATTTACACTCACGACCACCTAGACACCTGCTACTGTGGTCACAGGGCGATGGCACAGACCCCTTTGAGAATATTCAACCCCTTTCCTTCCCCCCCCCCCACCCAAAACGCACATCACATTTTAGGCATACTTTCTGGGGTTTCAAGTAGAAGCCCCAGAAGCTCATCTACCTCCTCCGTAGGGATCCAAAGATCCCACATAAGGACGCTGGCCCGGAGTCGGCCAGCACCACAGCGCCTACTGGAGAAGCAGATAAATAAAACTCAGCAACAGACGCAAAGGCCGGATGAATAACTAAAATACCAAGTGAAGCCTCTCTAATGGAAGTGCGTACAAAATGCTATGGAACTTCGCAGGAGGATCTCTTAATTCTATCCTGGTAGGCGAGGTCAGAGGCCTCACAGAGGAAAGAATGAGTAAGGCTTGGCCAGGCGGAAAGAGAGGATTTAGTAAGCTAAGTGCAGCCCTATTTCCCTGCTCCGTGGGTGAAGGAAACTGGCTTGTCTGCAAGACATCTCCTTTGTTTCACACAAATCCCTGTGAGATGCTGGGGGGGGGGGGGGGGGAAGGCGAGCAAGCCTATTGGCCAGAGGAGGAAACAGATCTTTACAACTTAATGAAGCTGGACCCGAAGCTCTCCCCTCAGGGGAAGCGGGTCCACCTCACCCTCTCTCTCTCTCCAGCCCTGAGTATCGCGCCCAGCACGGAGCAGAGCCTCGGGGAGGCTTTGTGAACGGCTTTCACCCCAACTGAGTTAATCAGTTGGTAGAGCCGGGATCTCTCCCCCCAAACGCCAAACGCACCTCCGAGTTCCTCCAGGATCCCCCAAACATTCTGGGAGGAGAGCAAGTCTGGATTGCAAGGCTCGGCAAGTTTGGAATAGATAATGTAGCTACCATTATGAAAGACATACAGACGGAGAGGGACCAGATAGAAGCAATTGTCTTTATGTTACTGCAAAGGTTTGTCCAGAAGGTCAAGGTCAAATCCCCGAATGGTTGAAACCTCGAGGCGTGCCACGGCTAGCCTCAGTGCTTCCTTCAGCCCACTCCCGGCAGGCTTCTGCCCCACTAACTCCAAGGAGACTGCTCTTTTCCAGGCTCCCAGTGGGCTCCACGTTGCAAATCCATGGTCATTTCTCTGTTCTTGTCCTAAGTCATCTTGCTGCAGCATGGGACACAGCTGGCTCTTCTCCCTTGGGATCTGGGACATCCACTCGCCTGGCTTTCTTCGCATCTTGCCGGCTGCTCCTTCTAGCCTCTTCCCTAGTCTCCTTTTCTCTAAATTTTGAGCTCCCCAGGACCCAGCACTGTGTGCTCTTCTCTTGCCCATCCCCCATCCCCTTCTGCCTGTCATCTCACCCAGGCCCACCGTTCGTATCTGACGCCACCCCCCCAAGTATAAATCTCCAGTCCTGACCTCAGTCCAGAACCCCAGACTTGTGGCCCCAGCGGCTGCTTGAACAACTCCAGCCCCACGTTAGGGGCACTTGTAACTTAACACAAGTGACAGAGAATCCCTTCCAGCCTTCTCCTCCCCTCCCGTCCTTCCGGCCTCAGGAAATAGCACCACTCCCCCCGCCCCAGCTGCTGGAGCCTGAAAGCCGGGAGTCACCCCAAATGCTCCGTGCCTCCCTCCCGTCAACACGTTAGCAAGCCCACTAGATTCCACCTGCAGTTGATGGAAGAACTCCACTCCTTCCCACCGTCTCCACTGCTGTCACCTCTGTAGCAACCTCCGCGTGGCCCCTCTGATTCCAGTCTTGCTCCCCTACAACCCATCCTCCGCCCAGAAGTGACCTTTCAATAAAGTGAATCAGGTCCCGTTACTTTCCTGCTCCAAACCCTCCAAAGCTGCCCTTGGAATTAACTCCAGACCCAGCGCCCTGGGGCACATGGCCTGGCGTCAGTGGTCCTGCCCGTCTATCTGTCACACCTTATCTCTTAACTCCCCACAACCGGCTGCATTCCAGCCCCTCGGTGGACTCGCTTTCTGTCCCTTGAACACGCGAAGCTTGTCACCAACGCATGTTCTCTTCTCTCTGCCTGGAATGTTCCACCTCCATCCCTTAGCAAGGCGGGTTCCTTGTTGCCTTGGAGGTCTCAGCTTAAATGAACCTTTTCCTGACCACCCAATCCCATTCTACCCCGCCAGATTATTTTCATTATATGCACTGCCCTTATCATTACCTGCCGTTTTTCCTGTTCGTTTATCTTTTTACCTCTCCCTGCCTCTAAGCTAAACCACAGGCGTTCGGGATCTTGCTGCCCTGTTCCCTGATGCACGCCCAGTGTCTAAGACCATCCTGCTTAGTAACTACACACATGCTGAATTAGTGTCGAATGACTGAACGGGGCAGCTAGCTCCTATCAGAGTTTACCATGCACCAGGACAGGGTCCCTGGCTGGGCCAAGGGCATTACAAGATGCTAGAGTGGGCAACCCCTGCCCCTTTTAGAGCCAAGCCATCATTGAAGACCTGGGATTAGGGGCCGCAATAACTGCAATTCACACTCTTACCTCTAGGGGGAGCTTACGGTTTCTCCATCACTCCACCCCCAGAAGCCTGAGCTTTGGGGGAAAAGGGTCTGGGATAGATTCAACCTGTTCCTGAGGGTGGAATAAAAGGATTGCAATGGGACTAGACTTGGAAATGTGTTCTGACTTCCTCTTTATGGGTGATTAGAGTTGTTCTATAATCAGCTGTCCTTTGGCAGGCCCTCCTTCCACTTATGCAACAGGGGTGACGAGATAGGGCATGGGGCATTCTTCATCAGAGACAGCCTGTCCCTCTGGAAGGCCAGAGGCGAGGGAGGGGGGCCTAAACAAGGCAGTTCGGACCAGCTTGGCTCCGGCTCTGTGAAGAACGTGTCTTGCTTTCCTTACTCCCTTCCTCGTCCAGATTCAGGAGCTGTAAGATCAGCTTGTGGGTCCAGGGCGGGGACAAGGAAGAGCCAGGTTGGCTCCAGGCCAGAGGGGCCCGAGGGGTGGTCCAGCCCACTCCTCCAGGACTTAGGTCCTCCTCTACCCATCACCAAGAGTGCACCTGCCTTCTCGCCCTTGCTGGTATCATTGGACTGTTACGTCCCCTTACGATCGTCACTTTCTCGTTTGGTTTCGGACAACAAAACGTCGTCAAGGACTTACACTAGGAGAGAGCCAATGCCAGTAATACCCTTTTGAAATAACTCTTTGCTTCAGGGAGAGAAGAGCTAAGATCCATTGAAAGGGCTTAGCTATGTGATGACAATTTCCAAGAACTGAAATCCAGCGAGTTTGTCAGCATAACTGCACAGAAACAAAGAGTGTACCGTTTTACATTGTCTCTGCCTGTCTGCCTGGGGACTGTAGGTGGTGGGATGGAATTCGAGGAATCCGACGACCCTTGGTGATCTTCTGAAAAGACCTGCCACCCTCACTTTATGACTTTCCTTCCTCGATCCCTTATGCTTGTTTGGCTGCAGACACCATCTCATTGGAGCCTACAACGTAGGGGCTTGCATGCCCAATTCCACATGAGGTTTCTAGAATGCAGAAAGGTTAGGTCACTGCCCAGACACAGACCCTGAACTCATATGCGCGTATCCTGACGCCTCAGCCCTCTATCTTCCTACCTTACCCTTCCCAGTCTCATGGTCCAGAGCAGCCACACCCCTACCCCGGAGGCATCGAGCAAGGCCCCGGGGTGGGAGCTCGCCCCAGCCAGGTAGCATCATGGAGGAGGCATTCATACCACAAAGCAAACACCCAGGCACACGCTCCCCACAAGGTGACAGAAGTGAGATACGGGGTTCCTGAAAGCGGTGCGTTATCGCTATTGACCAATCTCCTTCTCTATCTTGCTCCGTGGCTCTCTTTTCTGTGGCCTTGTAACCTGGGCCCAGCGCAGCTCTTGGGAACAGATTGTGACAGAAAGGGACAAAACAAAGGAGAGATGATAAAAACTTGTGAAAGGCTAAGCTCCCATGATTCTCTGTGGCTGTTTAATGGATTTCTATGATATAAACAGACCTTTGGCTTTGCCTGCTGGGCAGCTGACCTCCAACTAAATGAGTTTAGACAGTATTCCTTAATAAGAAATGTTCCTTTTTTTCCCACATCCACAAAGCCCCCTGAGCACACAATGACTCACACTCCCCTGCCAACAGATACCGTCGGCCGCACACATACGCCCACCTGAAACAGAAGTGGGCCACGTGGCACGGTCTACCAAAACGTGCACACGCCTTTGTATTCACAGCTCTATCACTTGTGCACGTAACAAACATTTACGGATACAGTGGGGGGATAAGGCGTGGCCTTTGCACTTGAGATGCTCGCAGTCCGGTGCTTTGGCAGATGGGTGCTTTGGCACAGAGAGGTAAGAGCTGGGGTGTAGACCCGAAAAGAGGAATCATGGAGGAGGGAGTGTCTAGAACTTTCTGCAGAAGTCAGGGAAGGTGACATGAGCGGAGACGTGGTCTCCATGGACGGCCTTCAGATTCCTCGTCTGAAGAACAGGCACAACAATAGACCCGACCTCACAATGCCAGCGTGAAAATGAAATGTGGTCACGTATGCAGTGCCTGGCACGTAGTGAAGACTCAATAAATATTATTGGCTAATAAGCCACTCAGATTAGAATTAGCAGCATTACTAAATGAGTCCCCAGTTATAGATGTAAATGGATAGAAATGGTTAAGTAGAGGAAATCATCAATCATTTTTTTTCTGGAACCAAGTCCTGACTTTAGTACTAGGGTAGTTTGCTTTTTAGATGACAGCCCCCTACTGTCCAACTATGAAATCGCACCCCTGCTCTATTAGCCACTGAATATTTCTAGGGAAAAAAAAGCATGAGCTGCAGAGACGGAGCCTGGGAAACTCAGATCTGGGAGAGGAAGCCATGAAAAAGTGGGGAAAGCATGAGGGGATGGGGAGAAGGGCTGTGAGGCATCCTAAAGTTGGACAGGGCTTTTATAGACAGCTAGGAAACCCAGTCAGGTGCCTGATGACTTTTGTGACACCTTCTCTTTGTTTTCAAAGAGGTCTTTTGAGAATGATGGTCCCTCTTCCCATCCCTCCAACCCTCCAACCATCCCTCCACAATCTAATGATGGCAGGTTACAGAACAAATAAAATTCATTTTTCTGAAATTCACTTTAGCGCAAGTTTGCCTGGAAAACTGGCCCCGTGAGCAGTGGCTTTTCCCTTGCCGGGAAAGCACAGTATATTCCAGAAGCCTCAGAAAAAACTGCAAATAGCCATAGTGGATATCCAATAGAACTTCCTGTGATGATGGGAATGTTCCATACCTGCTCTGTCCAGCATGGTAGCCACCAACTGCATGTGGCTAGTGAGCTCTTGAAATAGGGCTAGTCTGAATGAGGAAATGAATTTTTAATTTGATTTGATTTGATTTGAATTGAATTGAATTCAGATTGAATAGCCACATGTGACTAGCCATGGCTGCCATATTGAATAGCCTGGGGATCTGATCACATATATTTTTTTGAATCTGTTCTGTAGTTTCAGCATTTCCCCCCGGCTATGAACTGGGAAGATTATGGGGCATAGTGTCCAGGCTGCAGGCCCTGGCCCCCTCCTCCTATCCCCTGTCCCCACCCCATGCCTAAGACATCCACATGGCAAGATCTTCCCCAATGTCCAGCCAGAGATCTTGTGAACCCCAAGGGAGTGATCCCTTTTGCTTCGGGCAACGTCATCAGCTCTGCCAATCTACCCAAAGAATCCAACCCATTCATTCCATTTCCGAAAGCTCAGGATGATTCCATTGCTAAGATAATGTCTTTAGGACCAGAGGGGAGGCTGCTGGGCTTCACAGGTCTTGGGCCATTTTGTGCCCACTGGGCTGAGCGGGCAGTGGTGGCCTCATCACAATGCCCTGCTTTTCCCTTCTAAAGAGATTGGAGACACGGCCCTGGCTGGGCCTGTGTAATCTATTCATTTCCTTCCAAGCCGGGCTCTGTAAGCTCATTCACAGAGGATGGGCAAAGGAAGCTGGGGAAGCAAACAGACGTACAGAAAACAAACAACGCTGGGCAGCTCCCTGCTTGGCGGGGGTTGGGGGGCAGGAGCTGCCGGGAAATGGAGGTGGGAGAATAGAGATGTAGGGACTTGTCTGGAGGGGGGTGGATTCTGACTGGAGAAGGAGAGCGGGGCTCCCATTGCTGTTTCTTTCACGTCCTCCAGAAGCCCCACCCCGCATAAGGAGCCTTGGCTTCTGCAGCCCCCATCTTGGTAAGCTCTTATCTCTCTCCATTCAGCTGGCTCCCTGGGAAAAGAGGCGATCGGTGAGGGAAGGCCAGAGTGGCAACAGGCAGAGAGAACTGGAAGCATGGAGCCAGTTCCCTGGAGCTGTCCCCACCCACCCCACCCCACCCCCTTGCCCTGCCACCGGCCTCTGCCCCCATCCTCACCATCACAGACAGGGCATGCGGGGCTCCCCTGGTCCCCAGGAGAGTTCCAAGTCAGCTGAGCCTGCTACCTCAATCCAGCTACAGAATCACAAGGGCCCAAACAGTTGGCTCCAGTGGGCAATTTGCATGTGATTTGCATACATCTGCATACACCCTCCCCACTCCAGAGGCACCGAGTCAAAGGATGTGAAATGAAGGAAAATAAATTCATTAGTGCAGCCTACCATAGCCCAGCACACAGGACCCGCCACCGTAAGAGATGTAACTGATTCTTAAGGCAATCAACGTGATCGCAGTCTGGGGGGCGGGGGAGAGGGGGTGGGGAGAGATGGGGGCGGTGGCGACGGGGGAGTCCCAGCACGGTGGGGGGGGGGGGGTGTGCAGAGACGGGAAGGGAAAGCCCGCGTCTCCCTCATCTTCAGAGAACATAGCGCAGAGCCACGTGGAAGCCTGCGCCCGGTTTCCTACACCTGGCCCTGGCCTTCGTGCTGTCCGCACGTCGTCGGCAGCCACCTCTGCAGGTAGACTTTCACCACCGACGCAGAAAAATTCCATTTCAAACAAGAGTGAGGATGGTTGCTTTGAGGGCTGGGGAGGCAATGAGGTGTCGTCCACTGGTATTTCCCTGTCTGCAAGCTCCCTCCCCCCCTCACCTCCGCTAAGCGGTCCCATTGGGTCTCCGCGTTTCTCTCTGCCAGCCGGGCGGGTCTTTCACGTCCCCTCATTCCGATCCCATCTACGGATGGTTGGGGGAGAGACAGTCCCATCGTTAGCAGTGAGCTGCAGTTAATTTAGCACAGTCCTTCTGCCAGGTGCTAATGAGATGCTGGCTGTGTGTGTCAGCCAAGCAGCTCCCATATCATGTAAATACGCCTCTTAGTGATTCAGTTCATGGCACTATTTAACATATGCCTTGACTTTCTCTAGGCCTGTTGATCTATCCGGGATGGAAATCTTATCTAAAGCTGGGGCCCCCAGGGGTGTCGAGAGCATCAGGTTCACACCTGTGGGGCCCAGGCTGCCTGGAGAGCTTGGGGGGGGGGGGCGGCTAGGGGCAATTTTAAGTGGGAGGGGCTACAACCCGACCTTGGAGAACAATGATCTTGGTTAAAAGGAACCCAAGGCAGAGTCAACAAGACAGCAGCGACCAGCAAGTGAGGAGTCAAAGACCAAGACTGCAAGAAGGAAGAGCAAGGACAGGAGGGTCCCACCAAAGGCTGGCGCAAGAGCAAGAAGGAGATTGAGGAGCGGAGTTCTGGGTCAGGGCATTGAATGGTGAGTGTGCCCCAGCGGGATCCTCGAACACAGGGTTTCCAAGCACCGCACCGTGTAAAGGGGTGTAAAGGGGCAAAGGAACCAGTTCTAGATGCGTGATTATCAAACTGCCCGTGCCACCTGCCCCCCCCCCCCCACCCCCATCAGCTCTGTCCAGCCGCCACTCCATCAGCTCTAAGGGCAATGCTGCAGACAGAGGTTAAAGAAGTGTGGCTTTAGATCGGGAGTTGGTGGACCACGGCCGGTGGACCCAATCAGCCTACAGCCTGTTTCTGTACAGCCCATGAACCGAGAATGTTTTTTTTCTTTTTCTTTTTACCTCTCTTAATGGGTGACAAAAATAAAAAAGTATTTTGTGACATATAAAAATTACACGAAATTCAAGTCTGAGTGTCCATGCATAAAGATTTCTTGGAACCCCGCCATGCCCTTCCATCGCCACGTTGTCTGTGGCTGTTTTCACACTAGCACAGCAGAGCCGAGTAGCTGTGACAGAGACCATACGGTCCCCAGAGAGGAAAATATTTACTATCTGGACCTCACCGAAAAGTGTTGCCAAAGCCTGTTTTAGATCACGGAAGGGGAGTTCTCTGCCTAACCTGCTCCCAAGATGGCGGTACTTTGCTCTGTGCAATCCTGAGTGTGGCATTGCAGGAACATCAATTCCCAGTGGACCTTCTCCGGAGCCCGGCCAGCCCTGACTCCCCGGTGGCCAACGGACACCGGGCTGGAATGCCCCGTCCAGACACGAGAAGGTTCCTATCGGTGGCTGGAAAGGCCAACACTTGTGCCCAACACCCAGAGCGGGTCCTTCTGTTGCCAGCAGCTGGGCCCTGGACCAGTGGGCTTCTCTGTGTCTCTAACGGCACCCCTTCTCAGACCCAGATCAGGTGCCAGTCACCAGGATAGTCCCATACGTAATTGAATTAGAAGGCAGACCATCTCTGTAATTCGTTTTAAGAGGGCAGGATGCCATGCTGCTGTTCTTGTTCCTCCACCAAGAGGATTACCCAAAGCCCCCAGCCTGAAATCCCAACCTCCGACGTTTCTTGGTTGTTACACAGCAGTGTTCTTACTAACTCATACTTGGTACTGCTGGGGTCTCCTGAGCAAAGGGGCAAATTAGGGACACAAAGGAGACCAGAACGAGATAGTTCCTGAGGACAGAAGAGAAGGCTGAACAAAGTGGTCTTGCAGGAGGGTTCGGGCAGAGGATGGGAGCCTGGCAGAGGGCACAGGACGACACGGTGCTGCGTTAGGACTGAGGACATGGCCAAGCCTGCAAGGGTCTCCAGAGGGGCTCTGGGGACTCTACCTTCAGTCCTGGCGGTGGTATAGTGGGGACAACTGTGATCACTTACCCGGTACCACACGATCTCACGCATGCGACCATCTGTCTTGAAGTTACACTTCAAGGTCACGGCATCACCAGCCACCACGGGTGGGAGAGGTTCAATGTTGACAGTCAGGTAGCCTACAGGAAAAAGAAGAAAGGGGAGGTGAGGGCATGGGAGGATTGGAAGGGCTGGGCTGACCGGGGAGGGGGGGAGGGAGCTGACCCGTCTGCAGGGGTGCTGTTCACACTGGAGCCTGTGTGATCAGTACCCGCCCGGCCTGAATGGAGGTCATTGCTCTCTTCTTCTTTGTCATTGATGTCTCCGTCCTGAGAGCTTGTGGATCTCTCTAGTCCTGAAACACTTCTTGGGATCAATTTTCCCTTGAAAGTAGGACCTGCCGGCAGCTGGAGGTAATGCCTCAATGGACTTCTACAAGATGCCCGGAGAAAAGGTCCTGTGGTCAACCACTATACCTCTTTCCCCCCTTTTGCAGGGTCTTGATATGCATTAGCCAGTTAAGCCTCATGGGAAACAAGCCCGCCGAGAAGCATCTAACCCAGCATTTCCAAACCTATTTGACTACGTGTCTCTTAGCCATCCCTGAAGTCCTCAGCCCCCTGTGCAGTCAGGGTTCCATGGAACCCACATTGGGACATGGTGCCCGAGGTGCCCAGATCTCTCCATTCCCAGCCTTCTAACCAAATCACTCCTGATGAAAGGGGAAGAGCTCCCTGAGGAACTTCTGTTTGCTTCCTGAACCCCCAAACCTCCCCCACCCCCCGCCAAATCTCCCATCTCACACACTTTGCCATCCAAGGGGAGAGTTAGTACCCCCTGGAGGCCATGGTGGGGAGGGGTGGTTATGAGCTGACCACCCTGGGAAGGAGTCCAATCCTCTGCAAGCACCAGGTGATGCGTCTCGCCCACCAGCTGCCCCTGGAGCCCCAGAAGCTAGGACTCTTAACCTGGTAGCCACACCCTGGGGAACACTCCTGTCTCCACACCAAAGTCCGGCTCGGGGAGGCCTCTGACCCTCTCCGCTGCCTCCCAGAGCCCCATCCCCAAGGGCCAAGCCCCATTCCAGCTCACCAGGGGGCCTCATTCTCAGGCCGATCGCCCTGGCCCCTCTGATTGGCTTCCCGCCGGCTGATATCCGGCCATTGATCTAATGCATCAATCCAGTCCAATTGTCTTAATGAGAAAACTAGCCAGGATGGGTTCAGGGATTTCAATTGTGCAGGCAACCTGAGCGGATTGAGCCCAGGGACCTGACCCCTGCCTGCAGCTTAATGGTTACAACACTCCCGGGGGGCCGGGGGGAGGGGGGCGGGGGGGCGGGAAGAAATAAGAATCGACCTCCGCAGGATCGATGGGGAAGTTGGAGTCAGAATTGACCTGCGTGGCACCAGGCGTCAGGTCCCAATGGCCAGGGTGAGGAGTAAGGCAGGGGGCTCACCTCTAGGTAGCCTCAACCTCAGGCTGGAGGTCAGGCTCCCAGGAAGCCCCACGGAGCTTGCGTGGTCCTTGAGAGCAGTGACTGGAACCAACTGGAAGGATCAATGCCCCTCCCTCCTTTCCTCATTCATTCAGCCCCAAAGTTTGCTCCCACTTGCTCTGAGCAGGACCGTGATCCAGGAAGCAGGGTGGTTCTAGCAGTGCCCTGTCCTCTAGGCGCGCACAGTTTGGGGACAGTTTCGCAACACGGTCACACTCAGTGGGCGGGTGACAGTGGGGGCTGTGAAAGGAGGGGGAAGGAAGCCTTCTCGGCCTGGACAATCGGGGAAGTCCCCAAGCCCAGCTGGGTCCCAAACCACGACAAACAAGGAGGCTGCCCTCAGGAGGCGGAAGGCCCACGACAGAGAGGACTCTGGGCAAGCTGATCCCGAGCAGGAAATAATAACGAGACAGGCTCCAGGCTAAGTGCACAACACGCCTTCACTCAACAGGCTGTCAGGGAATTCCCAGGAGAGAAGAGCCCGCATTCCTCCCGCTTTCCGAAGGGAAACAGAGAGGCAAAGTAACCTACCGAGATCCCGCAGCTCTAAGCGACAGAGCTGGGACTCAAGCCCCACCGTCTGCTCCATTCTGACCGCCATGCTATCCACACAGCCTCTCTAATGATGAGAAAGGAGAGGAAAGGGTCGGCAGACCCTTCCCAGCCAGCACAGGGGAGGAGTGGGAGATGCTGCTAGGGGGCCGAGACAGGAGTCTAGGACCCGATCCTATCTGCTGATCGCTCCCTGGCCGGGGCCGACCCCTGGGCTCACCTTTCCAGCGTGGCTGCCCTCCTTGGGGGGGGGGAGGGGGGTCTCACCTTTGAAATGACGAGCCAGATGGCTGGGGAGTTCAAGAGCAGAGAAGGGCCCCCCTCCCACCGCAAGGAGGTGGGAAGGACACGTTCTCGGATGGGTGAATCTCGCAGCCGGCCTGCGGTGAGTGCAGATGGTGCGTGCGTGTGAGGCAGGCCGGGGTGGGATACAGGTGCCAGCTTGCAGGGTCGCCATTTGGTGCCAAGCCCCGGCGGAATTACAGGTGTGAATCGGTGGGGATGGAGGGGAACACGTGAAGCTCGGCTAACCAGGGGTCGTGTGACAGGCACACGGCAAGGTATAGCCGGTGTTTGGGGCAACAGGGCTCAGGGGCGTGCAGGGTGAGAGCAGGGAAGAGCCCTCTGCACAGCAGCGGGGGGAAGGGGGTGGGGGGGTGGGACTCCCGAAGAGGAGATTTCGAAGGGGGGCACCTGGGTCCGGGGGGGGGGTTGGTTCTGACACCTTAAGACAGCATTTCGCAGGGCGTGTAGACAACAGAGAGCTTCTGATAAATGTTTCAGGCAACAGGATTTCTATTCCCGGCACTGCGTTAAAACAAAATGGAGCACCCTTCTCTCCTTCAAGACCTTTCTCTTTTCCCTTCTTGCGTCTTGCCTTCATTCGTGAAAAAGAAAAAAAATTGGGAATCTGTTCAGTACCAGGCACCGCTCCGGGCCCTAGAGATACAGTGCTGAGAAGAGACAAGCCCTGCCCTCCAGGAGCTGAGGCTACAGCAAAGGAGGCTACAATCAAAGAAGCGAACGAGGGGAAGGAAATACGGGCGGTGCTGATAAATGCCATGAATCAAGGTAAACCAGGGTAAAGCGGCCCCGGGGAACAGAGAGCGGGGCAGGGGCCCCTCTGGACAGGGTGGCCCCAGGAGGCCTCTCGGATGGGATCCAGAATAAAGGCAAGTGTGAGCCATGCAGGTCTCTAGGGGGAAAGCGTTCCGGATGGAGAACGCCGCGTGGGCAAAGGGCCTGAAGCTGGAGTGCGCTCAGGGTGTTCACTCAAGGTGGGCCCGGGTAGGAAATCTGTTCATAACATTGTATCCCCGGGAGCCCATCTTTGATTCAGCACCTTGCAGGACTAGAACCAGGGTAGGGGCCGAGGGGAGACAAGTGAGACAGATGGCTAGGGAGGCACTCACTTCCCTTCTCCGCAGCCCCCGAGTCACGCCTGCCTCTCCTCCTCCTGGCCTTGGCCTTGCTAGAGCCCTTTGCAACAAACGCCAGGAACAGGTCTCTAACCGGAAGCGGAAGGGACTGTGGCTCCCATTCCCCAGGTCCCCCTGCTCGGAGGGCGGGGGCGGGGTGACAGGGCCGAGCCTAGCCACACTGGGGCTCCGGCCACCGCGCAGGGACTACAATCTCCCGGGGCCCGTGGCGCTTTCTGGCCCCCATTCAGCTCTAGCAACAACCTGTGCAACATAAGATGCCGCGCTGGCTGCGTGTGTCACGCTGGAGTGTAATTGTCTGTTTGCACATCTGCCTCTCCTTCTGGAATGCGAGCTCCATTAATATCAGTAGAGTATTAAAATGAGATCTGACAAGTGCTGCTTTTGGAGCTTTCTTACGAGCAGGTGGGGACGATCCCGCCACGGCCCCGGGGGGATTTCTCTGTCCTAAAGAAGGAACTGAGGTTGGGGGTTGGTGGGGCGGGGGCGGGGCGGGTAGGGCCTTGTCCAGTGACACCACCACCTAAGCAGAAAAGGCTGGGACCCAGATCTGCCCCCTTTGGAGGCCAGTCTCTTACCCCTGCCTCCTGGGGCTACCCGGAGCGGAGTCGCATGACCTGCTGAGGTCACGTGGGGTTTCGGGGAGGGTAGCCCCGATTCGCCACTCCATTGACTGTGTCTTCACAGTGGCCTGGCTCTCAGATGGGGCGGGACGGCCAATGCAGGGGCCAGAAGGGCACACGGGGAACCCAACGTGGAGCGACGGAAACTGCGAACAGGGAGGCCTGGGTTTGGGATCAGGGAAGCTGGGCGGAGGGGACAGCCCATTCCCTCCGAGGCTTGCCATCGGAGCCTCATAAAGAGCTGCAGGCTCCCAGATGGTTCCTGTCCAAGGCCAGGACGAGCCCTCAGTGACTGTGGGCTCTAAGCCTCAGGTCTGGAGGGAGGGTCGCTAGCTAGGCAGGGAGGGAGAGCCAGATGACAAGGCAATTTTCTGACACCTGTACCAGGAGAGGACCGGGTCAGTGCCGATCAGCACCTGCACCACAGGTGAGAACTCACCATCCCAGACACAGCCACACACAGGAGGGTTCATGGTCAAGGAGGTTTCGGCAAAAGGAAAGCACAGAAGATCTCCTTTAGATCCGGCTAACATCTCTCCGCTTGCTGTTCCACAAGATTCCATCGCCTTCCGAATGCCTTACATCGGTTCTTTGTCTGAAAGTTCCTCCCTCACTTTCCTTGCTTCTCCCGCCCACACGCCTCCAACAAGGTTGAAGTCAGTTATCCAGTTCAAGTTTCTTGCCCTACCGCTCAGCAGTGACCTGGGCAAGTTATGTGGCCCCCACAGGACTCAGTCTCCCCACATGTAATGTGGAGATGGGAATCATCACAGGGTTCTAGGGCTTTGTTCACCACCCACAGCCCACCTAGGGCGGGTGCCCCCCGATGGGGTGAGGTGACACCATGCTTCTTGGCCTCCCGGACCAGCATTCCTTCTCACTTCCCACTGTCTGGCTGAAGAAAGAAGGTCCCGGATAAGAGCGGGGTCTGATATCTGGAAGTTGGTCAAGGAGGAAAGGATTTAGAGATGACTGGGGATCTGGAGCCAGGAGACCCACATGGCACCCTTCTCCCGAGGCGGAGGACAGAAAAGCAAAGAGAAGAGATCTGCGAAGGCCCCCTACTGCCAGGACCCCTCCTCCCCACCTCCCCACCTCGCCCCTGCCGCCACGGCCCAAATCGGGCTGGTGGGAAGGGAAGGCTGAGCAGGCAGGGGTCAGGGGAGAGGGGCTCATCCACCAGCCAGGAGGCAGGGAGCACAGTCAAAAGAGCCTAAAAGACCTGAGTTCTGGTCTCCACTGTGCTGCCCACCAGCTCTGAGACCTCAGGCAGGCTGTCCCTCTGTCTGTACCTCAGTTTCCTCGTCTGCAAACTGAGGGAGGAACTGGATCTTGGAGGCCTTCCAGCTCCAATCAACCCCAAGTCGGATGTTAACCAAGCCCAAATCTTGCCACCTTGGTTCCTGGTACAACTCAACACCATTTCACCGAGAAGTGAATCTGTCAATTAATCCGACACCGGCTAAAGACGGAGCTCTGTCTTTCTCGGCGTTAAATTTGCCACCCATCAGCCCTTTGCGTGAGAGCCCCCGAGCACAGTATCAAGAAGCAGGATCAGGAGGGGAGCCGGATTCATCTTAACTAAGCAGTTCATTATCCCGAATGCGGCCATCACTCTCCCCCTCTATCTCTGACATCATTTATACCGCTCCTGTTAAGATACGTTTAGCAAAATCACAGGCCATGTGTAGGCACCAGGCACCCTCCCCATCGAGGTGATGACGAATAGCTCCTGCATCCGGTAACTCGCCTTGTGATATCCCAGCGCCCCTCCTCTCCCCTTTCCCAGCTCAGAGGGGACGCTTCCAGAAGGCCGGCTCACGTCTGGCCCCCTGGAAGGGGTGCAGGCCTGCCTTGATGCAGCGGAAAGAGACAGAAGTTATATCAGGGTGACCTATGTGGATGTTTCAGTCTGCCCAGATCGAGAACTTTCCTGGGACGAGGGCCACAAAGTCCCTGGGAAACCAAAACAAGGTGGTCACGTGAGTTATAATTCCACCATGGCCCATGGATGGCCTGGTGCAGCGCTTAAACCTCTCCCTACCTAGTTCAACAGCGAGGGTGACCATACCTCCCTTGACCAACTCGAGGACTGGCAGAGTAAAGGCTAACTCGTCCCTGGTGCTCGACCCCATAGGGGTTCAGCAGACATTGGTGGTTAACGGAGTAGCGTGAGGTCGGGGTCTGGTTTGGACTTCCTGCATCCATTCATGCCCTTCTAGCATTCTCCACCAGCAGCCAGGCTGCTTTCTCTAGAAGGCACACCTCTGGCCTTCTTAGGGACCTTCAGAGCTTCGAATTGGCTCATAGGAAATGTTGTGGATCCTCTCGGGGACATCTGGCACACGCCTAATTCAAAAATCCCCGTCCAGGCCCCTCTGCGTTCTGTTCTTCCTCAAGAGCAGCCCCGTCCCTCGCTGTTGGGTCCTAGCCCAGATGGTCCCCTCTGTCCTGAGCCCTCGCTCTTGGCTTGGGAAATTGCCATCCATCTTTCCAGGATTAATGGAAATCTCACCTCCCCGGGAAATCTTTTCCTGACGCCCCAGGCTGTCACAGTCCCCAAAACACCCCTTGTCCCCTACTGCTTAGATCACGGAACAGGACTTGTGACGGTGTAGTTGGTGAATGGTCACCACGATGTGAGGCCACGGGCTGTAACCAGGTGCCGTGTTACCTATGTGCCTGGAGCAGTGCCTCCATCAGAGTCTCTGTTGGGTGAAGGAACAGATTAATTCTGGCCCATGCCCTGGACTGTTCCATAGAGTGGGTGCTGTGTCCAGGAGGGCTCTCGTGCCAGCACCTCTTCCCGGTGGCCTTGTGTGACACAGCCTGGGCCAGGTTGTGTCACCTAGCTTTAGGTGCCTTCTGCACCTGCCTCTCTGGCCACATTTGCCCGGACAGGCACTGGTGCCGCCTTGGAGTACCCAGGGGCCTCTCATGGAGGTCAGGCAGGAGGACTCTGTCCAACAGAAGAAATGAGCCCTGGGCGGTGAGTGGCCACCCTATCGGTCACGGGAGGATGTAAGGCAGACCAGCCGAGTCAGCAGGCCACACAGTGGGTACAGCATGCGTAATGGCCCTTGCTGAACCGCCATCCGGCAGGACCCCAGAGCAGCAAATAGCGTGCGTCCACTTGAGGTGGGGGGGACGGCCAGAAGTAGCAGCCTCAATGTTAGGGGACAGCGTGACTGGTGCATTCTGAACAGCGTCCCACTCCTCCTGGGGGCACTGTGCTGAGCTGGTGTCCCGTGTCCCTTCCTGCCAGCAGAGGTGACCGGGCACCTTGCAGCAGGTGGGTTAGGAACTCCGAACCTAGGGTCCTGCGTTACCGCCTAATGCACCCTTGGATGTCTGCAGGCACCTCAAACGAACCAAACGGAAGTGATGCTTCCCCCTACTTTTCCTTGGCTCAGGCAAGGCCTGCATTCTTTACAAAATGCATCCAGAATCCAACTCCCTCACCCCTCCGCTGCCACCCCCTGGGCCCAGTCACCATAATTTGTTGCTGGTCTACTGCAATGCCTCCCAACTGGGATCCTTGCTCCCACCTCTGCCCTCTCTGATTTCATCTCCCCTCACTCTCTTCCTCATTCCTCCACCCCCCGCACAATGACCTCTGCCCGCCCCTCAATACTCCAAGCATATCCCCACCTCAGGGCCTTTGCACTTGCCGGTCCCGCCTCCCCAAACAATCTTTCCCCAGGCACCCACGTGGCTCAATCCCTCCATTCTGCTCTTTGGAGAGGCCCTTCCCAGCTATCTTATATAAAACCGTATCCCTGCCATTCTCTTGCTCCTTACCCTGCTTTATTCTTTTTTAAACATTTATTCCTGCCTGATACACATTTATTTGTTTGTCTACTGATCTTCCCCTCTCCCACCCCCTTACCCAACCAGGTTGGAAGCTTCATGAGAGCAGAGATTTTGTGTGTGCACGTGTGTGTATATGTCAATCTTTTCTTCCTGGTGTTCAGATCGGATGATTTCTATTGATCTATTTCAAGTTCACAGACTTTCCTCCGTCATCTCATTCCTGCTACTGAGTCTGTCCTGTGAGGTTTCTTTTTTTTTTTTTTTTTTTTAACTTTAGTTATTGTATTTTTCAGTTCTACAGTTTCTGCCTGGTTCTCCTTTATATCTTCTATTTCTTTGCTGAGACTTTCTATTTTAATACTTGTTTCAAGACCATTCGTGATTGCCTGTCCCAGCATTTTTACAATAGCTACTTTAAAGTCCCTGTCAGATACCTTCCAAGCCAGCTGCCGTCTTATCAGTGGGGCCTGTTGATTGTCGCCTCGTGTGAACTGAGACTTTCACAGTTTCTTTTGTGACTTTAGTTTGTATCTTGGACATTTTCAGGATTACCTTACGAGAGTCTGGTTTATGGACGTGTTTATACTCATTCTTTCGGGGGTGCTTTAAATTCCAGGCTTCTTCCCCAAACCGCCTGCAAGGATTTATGCGTTAGATTTTTCAAATAGGTGTCCATCCACTCTGTCCAGGTCTCACAGTTGTGTTGGCAGATGGTAAAAGAAGCCTCAGCCCAAAGTCCTTGACTTTGTGGTGTTTGATCACGACTTTAATCCCTAGAAACTAGAACCGTTCCCGGCATTTTAACAGGAATTCAATAAATATGTGTTGAATGAGCCCCAAACTGAGCCAAAACAGGTGACTGGTGCTGGGCAGTTTTCAAAGGATATCTGTAATTGTTATCTCACTGGTCACCATAGCAACCCTGTGGGATAGCATCCCCATTTTACAGGTGAGGAGACAGAGGCTCTGCGATACAGAACGACTTCCTCGTGATCACCCAGAAGCTGGCGTGGCAGGCCGGCCCTCTGACTCTGAATCCAGTATTCTTTCGCTATCCCTCCTGCAGAGCCCCCTGCCCATTGCCCTCCAATGGTAAGCAAGGGGAAAGCAGGGGTGAGGAGGAGGGGCAGGTGTCCAGAAGGACACAAGAAGCTTTGCTCCAGGCCAGCGGGATCAGACAGCGGGCTGGGTCAGCAGGACACAACACCTCCACAAGGGGCAGCAGGAAGACTGGTAGCTGAGGCCACGTTCAAGTTCAAAGCCAGCAGAGGATGCGAGGAAGGCCAGGGGAACGTGTCTGATAACTTTTCCAGGACGGCGAGAGACCCGAGGCCAGATGGATGAATTTCTTCTATCGCATCCCTGACATACAGTCCCCCGATCCCAGCTCTGGACAGTCACCTTGGCCCAGAAGTGCCTGTTTTGTGTCACTGAAGTCATCACTTTTTGAGGCAAAGTAGCTAGAGAGGAATCAGACCATCGGACCAGGAGCTCCCTGTGGGCGGGCAGGGACTCCAGGACCCCTCTCCCTGGGGAGAATCAGCCTGGGCTCACCAAGACGTGACTCGGAGCAGACAGACAGTCGGATGCTGGCAACAGCCCCACCAGCTGGATTTAAGGCCCTGCTGGGCGGTCGACCATGGGGGTCGGGGTCACATAAGTTCCTGATGACGCCCTCCCCTTTCTGTGGCGCTGGGATTTACCTCCATGTGAAAGCGGGAGCTCCGTGCATCACCACTCATGAAGAAAAGAGGTCACCCCACCTCATGAAGATAAATACCGCAGCGTGGCACTGGTGACAGCCTCCCTGGGCTCCCTGTGCCGCGTAATTACTAGCATAATAAATATTATTACAGCAAAACAATTAATGCAACCAGATCTTTCAGGCAGGTACAGAGGGTTCCGTGAAATACACCTTCCGTGCTGGGCTAACAGGTGCTCCCAGCCAGGGACCGGGGTGAGGGGTGGCGCAGAGGGCGGAGGGGGCCTTTTGAGAAAAGAAAAGCCTCTGAGCGAAGAGGAGAGGTTAACGGCTCACCTGTCTCAAAGACGGATCAATTCTTCCTGCTGAATAGCTCTCCAAACTGTCTCTGCCCCGCACCAGTCCTGCCTTGGTTTAGGCCCCTAGAAGTCCTCCCCAGGACCCTGCACAGCCTCCAGCCATGGCCCTCCAATGCAGCCCCACCTGGGGTCTCAGTGATGTCTCTAAGATGCAAATATGATGACGCCACCTCCCTGGCTAATGCCACGCGATTTCCCTACCCCATTGCCTTCCAATTCAGGATCAAGTTCAGACTCTGTCATGGCCAACCGGGTCCCTAATGATCTCGCCTCTCTCAGCATCTCCAACTCAATCAGTCTCACGCTGCGTCTGTGCCACCGTGGAACCCACCCACCACCCCTTCCACACCCCCTCAGGTTGTTCTTTTCGCCTGGGTTGCTTCCTCTTCCTGGAATGCCCGTCTCTGAGTTCATTTAGGGAAATTTGTCCATGCCCTTCCAGGTTCAACGCAACAGTTGCCCCTTCCTTGATTGATCCGAGTCTGATGTTCCCTCTTCTGAGCTCGCGGGCCCTTGTAAACGTCTCCATCATAGCCATCCACGCCGACGATAATGTCACACACGGCTCTTTGTGTATGTCTCTGCCGTCAGACTGGGAGCTTCTTAAGGTCGGGGACCTGATGTGCTTGTCCGGTTTCCTGCATGATGTTTGGCACGTGATGGGTGTTCAGCCGGCATGCTGCACAGAAGAGGTAGTGAACGAGCCATCGCACGGACATGGCATATGACGGTGCTTGGTGGCCGTGGTGCCCTGGACGCATGAGGATCATGCTGCAGCCCGGTGTCCTGATGTCACACACTGGATCCAAATCCTTCGTCGTCTCCCCGCTGCCTCTGGGATGAGGTCCAAACCTTTTCCCCTCACCCCCCTGGCCTGCCTCTTCCTCAGCTCATCGCTTATCCCTCTGCCTTCCATAGGCTGAGAGCCTCAGCCATCGGAATCACTCAGTGCTCCCCATATGTACTAGACATCGTGGGGCTCCTGGGTCTATGCACCTGCCATCACTTTACCCTCATGGCTTCGATAGAGCCTTCAGGGCTTAGCTTGGACATCACTTATGCCAGAGGCCTCTCCTGACACCAGCCCCAACCTCACCTACCCCACGCCCAGCACCGTACGTTAAGTACCCTAACACGTTTGGCTAATCTGTCTCCCACTACCTCGGACTGTGAGCTCCTGGAGAGCCAAAAGCATGTCTCATGACCTGCAACATGAGGGCTTAGCATGCTGCTGGCTACACTGTTGGCATGAAAGGCATACTTACTGAATGGATGAACGAACGAACGAACGAATGAATGAATTCATGGCCGAACAAATAAATTCTACAGCCAACTTCAGCCGGCCTAGCCTTGGCCATAACATCCGATTCTGTTGGGGCTGAAAAGTTTTTGTTTTTCTGCCTTAATGGGCTATGGGTTTCTACCCTAAATTTAGGCCATGAAAGAACACCTAGGCGGGGGGTCCTTACCCTCCGTCTCCTGGTTCTCACCTCCCCCAGCTCAGCTCTGAGCCCCCCCAGCCTTTGCAGGGAGACGTGCTGCTACTTTCCGGCATCCATCCCTGCCCCAATCTCCAGGCTCTTGTGAAATATTCCCACTCTGTGATCTCCAGCCAGCTAATCAAATTCCCCTCTGTCAGACGCAATAGACGCTCAAAAGCCTCGTAGTATTAATGTATTATTCATGACGTATACATTATTTATCATTAGTTTGTTTATTTATTATTAATTTGTGTTTCATTATTGATAATGACGTGGTTATACTATTAATAAGAAGGCTGGGGAAGGCTGTGCTGTGACCCTTTGCTGACGCCTGACGCTGCTCCAATTCCCTGGCGAGCCAAGATGGGGAGGGGGTCGTCTTTCTTCCCATTTTGTGGATGGGAGAACTGAGGACAGAGAAGGGCAGGATTCGTTCAGTCAGTCGCCTTGGCTCTGAGCTGTATACCAGGGAAGGTGATGGGGGAGAAAAGCTTCAGTAGGCGGCGTGTCCTGAGTTGACAAGAGGGCCAAGGGTCTGGGTTCCTGCAGGAGGCTGATGCTGGTCTCCATCTGGAACCTCGTGCTCTGCTCGTCACAGGCTCCTTCACCCGAGTCCCTCCGGGGCGCAGAAGCTGTCTTTGCTCTATCTTGTACACGGCACCTGCTCTGCATGTGTGCGTGCTACCCAAACCCTATCCCTCTTCCCCCGAGGGCTCATTTCCCAGCCTCCCTTGCGGGATGGGATGGTGGGGCCATATGACTGAATCCTGGCAGTGGAGTGTGGCTTCCAGGCCTGAGCCCTAGGAACGGCCTGTGCCATCCTCCCCACCCTCTCTCTGTGCCAGCTGCCTGGATGGAGGGGGCGCCGAGCACCTGGAGAGGGGCAGAGCCGTCAGGCGGAAAGAGCCTGGGTACTTGAATGACCGCATGGAATGACGTCCTCCCGCGGTCCCCGATGGACAAGGATACGAATGAGGAATAAAACGTTACTGTGTTCAGCTGCTGAGATTTTTGTCACAGCAGCGATTCTACTAATACGTTCCATTAATATCGTGCACACAGTAGGTACTCAGAAGGGTCTCAGTGAAAACAAAGTGAACGGGCAGATAAAGAAATAAGCCACAAGATCAGTCGATGGTTCTGGCTACCTTGTCGTTGAGCTGGGCTCCCAAACCACAGATTACCATGGGGAAGTGGCCTTCTTGATCTTGAACCGGGGCCCTTCTGTTCTACAAATGGATAAACTGAAGCCCAGAGAAGGGAAGAGCCGTGGCCAAGGTCACAGGAACAATCGACAAGTAACTTAAGACCAGGACCCAGGTCTCCTGAAGCAGAGTCCTGGGGCCCTTCTGCCAGCCCATCGGCTTCTTTCCAGCTGTATTTCATCGGACAGCCTGCCGTACGTGCCCTCTGGAGCTTTCTCTGCATCCTTGGGGGCGGGTGAGGGGAACCACTGTTTCTCTATCCCTGGGTCAGGCCAGCATCCAAGAACAGGTGGGCCTTCCAGGAGGCAGAAGGCTGTGATGCGGGATGCCCACGAAATGCCCGACGAGCCCTGGTCACCTTGCAGGGCCTTCTCCAGGGCCAGGGCCCTCCCGGGCAGGGCTGGCTGTGCAGCCGACAACGCGGAAGCCACAGGACGTGGCAGGAAGAAAAGGAAAACAGCTTCCGACCTTGAAGCCAAAGCCCTGGCTTGTTCTGCCGTGGACACACAGGGCAAGTCCCCATGCCTCCCAAGGCCTCAGTGGTCTCCTCTGAAAGAGGGGCTCACGGTGCTCACTGCTCAGGGCAATGGTGACATCAAAACGCCTTCTTTGTGTGGGGATACTTCTCCTTATTTCTGAGGGCTGGGAGGGCCGGGGACAAGGCAGATACAGGGAACTGATTGCCGTGCCCCTCACGAGGGGCGGGTGCAGGTGGGGACCGCCCGGCCATCACTCCCCTGCCTCGGCTGCCCAGCTTCCCCACGGGCTCCCCTCTGGCACCAGCAAGACTGCTCAAAGGACTTTTCTAGAAAGCTTTGGGGCAGACGGCCCAGTTTGGGTTGGCCGTTGGGGCTAAGCCTTGGGAGCACAGAGGCTGAACAGGCACCGCCCTCCCCCACCTTGTACCCTCTACGGAGCACACAGAGCGCCTGGCTGACTTGTGTCCTCCAACTTCCTTCGAGAGCACGAGGACAGACTCGTGAGCCACTGGGAGGCCTCTCTGACTTAGAATAAAATTTAAAATATGGATCACACGTTATTAAGGAATATTTTAAAAGAAAAATAGTTATTACTCAAGGAACATAGTCTAAGCTAGGTTATAAACTGGGTTTAATCAGCAAAACGAGGCAACTTAATGAAAAAAATTACAATTTAAAATAGGCCCACATTAAATAATAATGCCTCAGAAACACAGAGGTCCTTTAGCCTATAAGAATTAATTGTTGGACTCGGAAGCTAAAGGCATGATAAAGGAATCCTTAAGTTTTGGATCTTTTATTTTTCTCTCCCAAAAAGGCATCTTGCATTACACTGGACTTCCTTCACTTTGGCACCCACGGATCTGGAAATTTGCAAAGGGAATCCGTTCAGTAGCCATCGTCTCCTCCCATCTGTGATTCGGATGGTCCCGATGAAGCATGGCTTTGCTCACTGGATCTGCGCGGGTGCTAAATAAACTCACGTGACAGAGTTTCCCACTGATGATTTAGGGGACGGGCTCGCTTGGCAGAATCAAAGCCCCCGAGTGAAGGCTCTTCAAGCAGGGCGACTCAAGTCGTTAGGGCGGTAGCCTTACTGGTCCATGCGACCTCCAACCTTCACTCTAGAAACCACTAGAAACGGTCCCATGGGGGCGCCCGGGTGGCTCAGTTGGTTAAGCGTCCAACTCTTGGTTTCCGCTCGGGTCATGATTTTGCGGTTTGTGGGTTGGGGCCCCGCGTCAGGCTCTGGGCTGGCAGTGCAGAGCCTGCTTGGGATTCTCTCTCCCTCTCTCTCTGCCCCTCCCCTCTTCACGTTTTCTTTCTCTCTCTCTCTCTCTCAAAATAAATAAACTAAAACTTAAAAAAAAACAAAAAACAAAAACAAGAAATGGTCCCAGAAAGCAACGTGGTCTCAACCAGGGGCAATTTTTGCATTCCCCAGGGGACATCTGGCAGGGTCTGGTGATCTTTTTGGCTGTCACAGCTGGCATCTACATGTCGTGGCCAGGGATGTGCAAACATCCTTTAAGGCACAGGAGAAGCCCCGCCATCGAGAGCCGTCCGGCCCCAAACGTGCCTCCAACAGCGAAGGAGAGCAAACTTCTGGAAGGTAGGACTGTGCGCTCGGAAGTTTGCAGGCACGAGAGCCCGAGAGAGCCTGCACACATCAGAACCAGCTGTCTGAAGCTGGGAAGGTGGATTCTTGAAAACCTCCCCCTCAACACGACCCCGGCACCCGCTGTGCCCGACGCCTCTCACCCGAGCTTCTTTACCCCCGAAACGGATCAACTCATTCCCTCAGAGCATCTCTCCTGCCCTCCAGAACCTATTTGGAACGTGCAATACAAGCATCCCAGGAGAAAGTTCTCTCACGGTCACCCTTGGCCAAATGCATTTATTCTGCAAAGCAAAGGAGCCCAAGCTCACAAAGGGGAGAGTCTTCAGGGCTCCTGCCTCCCAGGGGAGCACTCAGCGCCTCCCTCCTCACCACTCTTGCTCTGCCTGCTTGGCAGAAGCAATCTGGTCCTCATATTAATACTTTATTAAACGCACGCGTCGTGCAAGATACACATCAGCCTATTACAGCTGTTCAGTTATAGAGCGCCTTCTTGTCACCTGAAGGCTATTCGGGCCTGATTCGCTCACCATCTAACTTCTTCCTGCTTCAGGCCAAGGGACAGATTGAAGTGGGGGGGGGGTGAGATGGGGAGGAAGTGGGTCGGTGCGGGGTGAGCCGGAGATATTTAGTCCCATCCTCCGAGGCTCCAGGCTTCCTGCTTCCCAGGGAGGACAGAAAGGCATGGGACCTCGACGGAAGAGTTGCACGAACCACGTCCAGGGCCAGATACAATTCAGGAATGAGACTCCCATGATAGTTCTAGCTCAACTTACCCAAGAACAGCAAGCCTGCTGTGTTCAGGCATTGAGCAGGCCAGCCAGCCCTTCCGGTAGGAACGGGCTTGAGGCGGACCGTGAAAACAGGCCGGCATCCTGCTCCGTTCCTAACTCCATGCTCTGGGAATTCGAGGCTCCAGTCTTCGTAAGCCATCGAGCAAGAATCCCGATGCCTGCCTCCCGGGGTTGGAGAGAATACATGCACAGCGCTAACGTATCACTCAATACGCGGCTGACCCTAGCACGGTCGGCACGATTTTATTCCTTTTTAGAAGCAGGATTTATGGCAAAATGCACAGATCTCAGGCGAGCAACTCGATGAATGTCTTCATATCACACGCTCACGCAACCCCCCCCCCCAACCCGGATCAAAACACAGAACGTTCCCAGCAGCCTTGGAAGTTCCCTCGCGCTCCTCGCCAGGCCCCTGCCCCCACCCCAAGGGCGCCCTCTGTTCTGGCTTCGCCATCCCCGATTAGCTTTGCTTCTTGGCCCTCACAGAAATAGAATCACGCAAGACGCGCCCTTGTGTGTCCCGCCACTTTGTCTCAGCAAGGTGTGTGTGACATTCATCTATGAGTTGCGTTTATCAGCAGTTTGTGCCTTAAAAATATGATCCCTGGGTAATATTCTGTTGTAAGAGATACCGCGATGCATTTATCCATTCTACCACCGAGGGATGTTTCAGGTGGTTTCTAGTTTGGGCAGATTATAAATAAAGCCGATCGTGTCACTGAAATATGAATCTTAGCCCAAGGGGACAACCGGCCAACCCCTTTCTTCCCAGGGAAACTGATCTCTGTCTTCAACCAGGTCCTGGTGGGGAGGCCCACCGGTAGGTAATGAAGACAAAGGCTGCCTTCAACGTGCCCACGCAGCCCTCTGGGACCTTTGCCCTTCCTCTCAGGGGCACTCGGGATAGCCCGTGAGAATGTTGGCCACTTAACTGCCTTTGATGGGAAGGGCTCTTCCCGTCCCTCCTCCCGCCACCGTCTCCTAGGGGCCCATCAAAGCCAATCTCCGACCCCTCCCCAAATAGATGGCACTGCGTTTGAAACCGCTTTGCTCGTCGCACGCAGGCAAGTCCTTCTGTGTCTCATCCTCGCACAAGCCTGTGGGGAGGCCAATATCCCCATTTTTCAGGGAGGAAAACTGAAGCCCACGGATTCATCTACTTGCTCACTTACCGGACAAATAGTTGTGAAACCCCTGTTAGCTGCTGGGCCCACGCACCTGGAAAGAGCCCAGAATTAAGCCGGTGGGAGATGCGTAAACGCAGAAGCGCACCTCTTGGCACATTCTCTCCCCTTCTGCATCCTTCAGCCCCGGGCGCCCTTGTATTCTCCCAAATCCTCCGCCTGCTTTCTGCACCATTAGTCTCGGCTCCCGGTGAGATGAAATTCTCTGTGGTTGCTTTTCTCCCCACCTCGATCCTTCCATAATCCACAACAAGCCTTAGGAACACAGAAGCGCCTAATAAATGCTCTGAAGCGCACGATGGAGGGTGGAATTGTTGACCTGACGGTGTAATTCTGAATTTCCAAGTCTACGTTAAGAGAGGCTTGCTCACACCCAAAGAGCCCTCCCGCAAGTAGGTGTCGCGTGTGTGGGGGGCAAAGCACGTCAAGGTCCAAGAAGGACCCGGCATGCCCTTGCTGGCTGATGAGGGGATATGCAGACAGCCTACAGGGGCAGAGAGCAGTCCCCACGGCCAGCCAGCGAGCAGACACAGACCTCAGTCCTACACCCACAAGGAACCAAACTCTGCAGCGAGCCGCACGAGATTGGAAGTGGATTCTCCCCCAGAATCTCCGGACGACAGCCTGGAAGGCCACCACCTTGTGAGGCCCCGAGCAGGGAAATGAGGCTAGCCCACGAAGACTGCTCGCCTACAGAAATGTGAGCCAAGAGATGGTTGTTGCTTTCAGCCGCCGATATGACATGCTTATTTGGGACCACAGCAGCCAGTGCCTTCTGAAGCGCCAAGCAGACCGCACCACTCCCCTGTCCCAAAGATTCATGCAGCTCCCAGCTCGCTGGACACTGAGAACCACGGCCTTCTTGTGGTCCGGAGGCCAGCACAGCTCCCTTGCTTCTTACCACACCCTCTGGCTCACTCCGTTCCAGCCACACTGGCCTCTTTGTTTTGCCGTAAACACCCCAAGCTCGTTCATACCTCAGGACCTTTGCACCTGCTGTTTCTTCTTCCTGGAACGCTATCTTCCCAGCCTATGTGCATGGCTTGCTTACTCATTTCATTTTGATCTCTGCTCATTGTCAGGCCCACCATCCCCCCTCCCCCGGCTCCGGAGGCCTTCCTTGATCGCCCAATCTAAAATTCTCCAAAATGCCCACCTAACTTCTCTCCTATCCCTGAAATTGCTTTACTTCGCATAACCCTACGTCTCTGTCCGACACGGTGTTTTAACTTATGTGGATTTAGTAACAATTACGGATACCCTTCTATCCCCGCTGACCAGAACATCAGCCCCACAAGGGGATGTTCTTTTGTCTATCTGTTCACTGCAGTGTCTCCAGCACCGGGGACGGCACCTGGGAATCATCACCACCATACAGTACTTACAGTGAGCGAGGCGCTGTATTAGGTGCCGTTTACTACTGTTATGCCCAGAATTCGTGATCCCCAAACACCACCAGGGAGCCGAGTCCGATGCAAAAGCAAAAGAGCCTTTATTCGAGCTAGCTCGAGCTCAGTCCCCTACCTGCACCGACGCAGCGGTGAGATACCAGGGAGAGAGAGCAAGTTTCAAAAGCACAAAGGTTTTATAGGGGTCTAGGGGCAGCCGATTGGCTGGGGAAGGGGCGTGGCCTCGGCCGATTGGCTGGGGAAGGGTCAGAGTCCTGTTACGCAGGTCGCTGGGCGTGTTTTGATCAGGAAGTTTGAATGAGTGGGAGGGAGGTTACTCAAGGGGAGGAGGCGTGGTCTAGGTGAAGGACACAGAACAAGATGGAGTCGGCCGGCGTAGGCCCGCCCTTTCAACTACTTTCAGGAAAACGACGAGTCAACACGACCATCCTTCGACATTACGACAGATTATCCTACAGACCAAGCTTCCAAAAGAAAAATCCCACAGGCAGGATTCTGTACTTGCTCACGAATCCTTGACAGCTTCCAGGGTTTTCCCTGGCTCTGATTCTGGGCTCCTTTTTGATTAGAATCCTGTGTATAGGTCACCTTGAGTCAGCTGTCCCGGGGGCACAGCTGGGACTCTTAAGGCTTCAGCAGATTTGGAGGCAAAAGGCTCGGGAGGCACCCCCTGGTGGGGTTCAGATCCCAACATATGAATTTGGGGTGGACACAAACATTCCGTTCATAACAGCGACACCGTAATAATCTAACACTTTACCCGACGAGCCCAGAGAGGGGGGGCGTTTCTAAGTCCTCTCGGATCCTGTATTTCCAACCTCAGTCTGTCTCAAACAACATCGCAAAGGGGGTTTTGAACACCCAAACTGAAACGAGACTGGCCTCGTGTTTTATTTCCAAAGCCGATTCTCGGGGTTAGCTCCCTTCACAATGGGCTGTTTGAGTCATGCTCCTGTAAGCTTCACTTGCTTACAGCCCCCTTCTCCATCCTTCTCCTTGTCGGCAAGATAAGAAGGGGTCGGGTTAAGACCAAGGATGACAAATGTCCCCTGGACGCATGGGATGGTTTTTTTTCCACGGAGAAGGTAACTTCCCGCTGGGTTCTGGAAGAAGAGACCCAGCCTGCTCTTATCAATATTTTTATCTTTAATGACTTCGCTCATCGGTGACTTCAAGAATATTTGTTTATTGCAGAAAATAAATAATATCAGTAACAGTAAAGAAAAAAAACCACCCTGTCCTCACAGAGAAAGGCATTGCTGATAGTTTGGAATCCTCACCCCCACCCCCCATCAACATTTTAATGGGACTCAGTGACATGGTGTCATTGGACATGTAAACCCAAATTGTCTCATGCCCAATAATGAGGGTTAAGGTGTTTTTTTTTTTAAGTTTATTTATTTATTTGGAGAGAGAGAGCGAGAGGGAGAGAGAGAGAATGCGAGTAGGGGAGGGGCAGAGAGAGAGGGAGAGAGAGAATGCAAGCGAGTAGGGGAGGGGCAGAGAGAGAGGGAGAGAGAGAATGCACGTGAGTAGGGGAGGGGCAGAGAGAGAGGGAGAGAGAGAGAATGTAAGCGAGTAGGGGAGGGGCAGAGAGAGAGGGAGAGAATGCACACGAGTAGGGGAGGGGCAGAGAGAGAGGGAGAGAGAGAATGCAAGCGAGTAGGGGAGGGGCAGAGAGAGAGGGAGAGAGAGAATGCAAGCGAGTAGGGGAGGGGCAGAGAGAGAGGGAAAGAGAGAATCCCAAGCAGGCTCCACACTGTCAGTGCAGAGCCCAACTCGGGGCTCAATCCCAAGAACCGGGAGATCATGACCTGAGCCGAAACCAAAGGTCAGGTGGCCCCGTGAGGGTTAAGTTCACGTGTCAACTTGAAGGGGTCATGGGGGGCCCAGGCTAAACATTATTGCCAGGCACGTCTGGAAGGGTGCTTCTGGATGAGATTAGCGTTTGAATCAGGGGACTCCGCAAAGAAGATTATCCTTCCCGGCGTGGGTGGGCAGCCGCCACTCCATGGAGGCCCAGGAAGAGAACAGAAGACAGAGGAAGGAGGAATTTGCTTCTTTATTGGCTCTCAGGCTCTCAGGCGTCTGGACTCGGACCGAATCACATCACTGGCTTTCCCGGGTCTCCAGCACGCAGACGGCAGATCGTGGGACTTCTCCGCCTCTGGTTCTCTGGAGAGCCCTGACTCACACAGATTTCCTAGACCCAAGAGTGGGGTCTAGAGGGAGAGAATCTTGGGGATGAGTTTTCTGGCTTGGTTCTGGGGTTTCCGGAACTGGCTCTCTACTCTGATTAGATGTGCAGACGCTACTGACTATTTATTTCTGTCTTCGGCAGTTGGAGCTGCTCTCACAGAATATCCCAGACCGAGGGGCTTATAAACAACAGAAATGTGTTTCTCACAGTTCTGGAGGCTGGGAATTCTAAGATCAAGGCGCTGACACATTCAGGGTCTGGTGAGGGCCCCTTCTTGCCGCGTAGATGGGCTCTTGTCTCCGTGTCCTCGCAGGGTGAGGGGACCCTCCGGGGTCTCCTTCATAAGGACGCCGATCCCATCCATGAGCGCTCCGCCCTCGTGACCTATCACCTCCCAGAGGCCCCACCTCCTCATGCCATCACCTTGGGGGTTCAGATCCCAACATACGAATTTGGGGTGGGCACATTCAGTCCATCACAGCAACACCGTAATAATCTAAAACTTCTCCCAACCAGCCCAGAGAAGGGGGGCTCTCGTAAGTCCTCTCGGATCCTGTGTTTCCGACCTCGGGCTGTCTCAAACAACATCGCAAAGGGGGTCTCGAACACCTAAACTGTCAGGAGAGCTCTTGCAACTATGAAGGAGTTTCTCCTGCAGGCCCCACCCCGCTGCCCAGCTCAACAGGGAGGCAGGATATGGCCTGAGAGGTCAACTTGCCCGTCCCCCTGCCTCCAGGCTGAAACCAGGCCACGAACTGGATGCGAGCCCCATTCCTCTAGGATTTCCCCCTTCTTTCCGTTCTTGCCCCACCTGCGTCTTTGTTTTCAGGACTGCGTCTTTGTCTCCATGTTTGCAAATCCGAGCGACTCTTCTCCGAGACCCGACCTTCCCGGGACCTCCTCCCTTTCACTCCCCTCCGTCCCTGAGCCCGGGCTCACAGATGTCACACCAAGCAGCTGGCACTCAGAAGGTAAGCTGGCAGCCACATAACACTAACAAGCGTCCTAGTTAGTGTCCCGATAGGGGGACCTGGGTGTCACCCGTTGCTTGGAGGTCGTCCGGGTCCCGGCTCACGTTAGGTGCCTTTCAGGTGGTTATGAATGAGAAGCGACAGCAGCGGGAAGCAGACCACGGCGGCTAAGGGCCCGTACCCTGGAGCTCGACTAGCTGGGTTCGAATCCCTGCTCTGCCTTGGGCAAGTGACTGCGCCACCCTGAGCCTCGGTTTCCCCATCTGTGAAATGGAGACCACAGCAGTCCTTCATAGGGTCAGAGGAGTTCATGAATTCGTATTCTCAGAGCAGTGCTCGGTACCTGGCTAGCCCTCCAAACCACAGAGCTTTTACGATGGTGTTGTTATCATGGGCTGAACCCTGTCAGACACCTTGATACCTGCTGTATGGACTCTCCACAACCACCGATAAGACAAGAGCTGGTCACAGCTTGCAGATAAAGGACACAAGGCTTAGAGAGGCACACGCCAAACTGCGGCCCTCCCAGGGTCAACTCCTGCCCGTCGCCTGTTTTGGTAGGGCCCACCAGCTCAGAATGATTTTTAGGTTTGTAAATGGTTTGCATTTTAAATGGCTATATAACTACCCACGTAACATATTTGATTTTACCTCTCGGCCTGGAAACCTCTCTGGCTCTTTCAGAAAGCGTAACCCCAGGCTCAGAAAGGGCTACAGGCCGGGGGTGGCATTCCAAGTCCCAAAGGTGTCCCTTTCCAGACAGACCCTGCTGTCCTGGTTCTAGCAGACGTATCCCCCCCTCAGCCCATGTGAAGGAGATTCAAACACCTTTCACTCATTTACTCGTTCAATGGCTGTTTATCAAGGCCCACAGGCAGAGCCAGCCACGGGCCTGTCCTCACGGGCCTCACATCGCTCGACACCTAGGGCCGCCTGTGGTGAGCCTTGCCATACCCAAGCTCTGGGGTCTCTACTGAAGGATTCTGGGGTCTCTACTGAAACTGCATTGACCAGGAATCTCCTCTGGTGGCTGATATGTTATGTCCTTCAGAGAAAGCCCCCCCCACCCCCCCACCCACCCCGAGAAGCTCAGGGATTTCAAATCCCACCATCGCACACTGGCCCAACATATTCGGTTCCTCCCCAGGGCCCTAGAATCCTAGAGAGCATCAGCAGTGGTGTCCCTCTCGTATCACCCGACCCCGCGTGGGGCCAGTGGGCCAGGCCCAAGGTACCTCTCCCTGGGGCGGCCAGGGCTTAGCGGATGCCTGCTCTGTGCCCTCATTGAGTGTCATTGTTGACATGCCTCCCTTCCCTTGACTTCGCCGTCCAGCAGGTTCTGATGGTGTCGATCGGAAACGGATACGCCAATTCAGGCAGGGAGGAAGGGCCACCAGAGTGTAATCAGAGTGGTCGTCCAATCATCGAGGGCATGATAAAGGCTCCTGGTGTTCGCCGTGGGCCAGCTTCCTGCGCCAGCCCCTGCCGGCCCGAGGAGTGTGAGATAGCATCGCTCAATCTACTTTGAATACACGGAGAGCTATAATAGGCTTATGAAAATATGGGTGTTTACAGCCTTGTTCTCGTCGTGGGAAGACTGACGTTGGGAAAGTGCACGATAGAAATCTGACATGCTTGGAGGATGTGAATGGAGTTAAAAGTGAAACGGGCAGGCGGGAGGCAGGGGCGGGGGGGCCGGGCGGAAGGAGCCCTGCAAGCCCGGCACGGAATGTTCCAGTCGCTCGGTGCTCCCCGGGACTAAATTGGCCACTCCTGAGGTGGAAAGAGGGAGGGGAGGTCAGGGGGAGAGAGGACTGAGGTCACAGATTTAATATCTGGCTCATTTGTAGGTGGGTTTAATCAAGATTGGAAGACGGAAATAAATGATTCCACTTACGCACAGGGCACAGAAACGGGCGCCAGGTGCTTTGGAGCTCTTACCGCTGGCTTCCAGGAGGTTCTACTCAGAACGCTGAGGCTCGGATGTAAAACTTAAAATCTTGGGAGCGGGATGGGGGAGGGAGGCCTGTGAAGAAGGGCCGATCCTCATGGTCTAGTCAGGGGCAAAGGGGGCCAGGCCCCAGGGATAGGTGCCCCCCTTACTATTTCCCTGAGGAGGGACAATAGCTGGGTCCCAGCCCCTGGATACCCTGGATCAAGTCTGATGTCCGTCACCAACGTGCAGAAGGAGCTGGGACCAGAAGGCTGTTGGTGTGGCTTACAGACCTGCTGGGAAATTTCTGGTCGAAAGATTTCTCTAGCTCTTTAATATTCCAGGGATAATTGTGTCCCTAGGTAGGAAAGCCTTCCCTTCAGCAACAGCCTTCGAATGTTCTTGCTGCTGGATCAGTCCTCTGAGCCACAGTTCGGACGCCACCGTTTCTCCTGCTCCGCAACCCTCACTGGCTCCCCAGTGCCCTGGAGGCTGAAGTCTGCACTCCTCAGCCCTGCCAGATGTCAGTCCAGCTGCCCCTTAGCCTCTCCTCCAGGGAGCTCCGTCCCCCTCCCAGTACACGCTCAGTCCCTGACCCAGCCACCAGGGGCCGCTCAAGGACATCCCTTCCTCCAGCATTTTGCTGTTCCCTTTGCCCAGAATGCCCTCCTCGTCCTTCGGTATCCTTCTGGGCTCCGTTAATTGCTCCCTTGAGGGCCTTCCTAATTTCACTTCCCCTTCGCGTAAGGGGAACGCTGTATCTTTGCTTCCATAAACGTTCGTCTCTCTGGCAGGGTCCCCGTCGCACGTAAAGACTGTCATCTGTTTACACACCCATGCCTGGCTTAGAGCAGGATGAAGCAGCCGAGGACGGGATGGGGGCCCCATCTCAGCAACGCCCTTCACGGGGCCGCGCTAAGGTAGATAAGGCCCACGACACTCCGAGCAGGGCCAGTTTAGTGGCAGAGGTCACCTCCAAGGGCACTAATGATCCCCACTATTGGAGTGAGGAAGGTCTGGCCGAAGGGTAGCAGGTGGGGCGAAACGTGTCCCCCAGAAGATACGTGAATGCCTTTCCCTTGGCACCTGTGAACGCGGCCTTTCTTGGAAATAGGGTCTTTGCAAACGCCGTCAAGATGAGGAAGGGCCCGGACCCAATATCTGGTGCCTTTATAAGGATTGGGAAATGTGGACACAGAGCCACGAGGATGCCATGTGGCGACGGAGGCAGAGACTGGAGGGACACATCGACAAGCCAAGGACTGCCGCAGACTGCCGGCCACACCAGAAGCCGGAAGAGGCAGAGGGAGAATTCGAACCCAGGTCCCCTGCACGGGTCCCCCCCAACCCCCAGTCCCATGGCCAACAGAGTCTCGGGGGGTCGCAAGCCCTGAGGGGCCGTTCCCTAGGGGTGCCCCCCACCCCCCCTGCCATCATCCCTCTGCAGGCTGTGCGATGGCCCCGGGGGGGGGGGGGCTGATTCCCCAGGAGCATGAGCCCAGGAGGCGGGACCACCTCACCTGACGAAGCAGGGAGTGGGGTGCAGCTCCTGATAAAACTTTGCCCATTTGTTAACATGTGTTCCAAGCCCAGATTACCGGGCGCACAGCAGACAATGCAGGCGATTAAACAGCGCTTTTGCGAGCTCAGTGGCTGTGATTGCCAGAGGTGACAGATAGTGAAGCAGTGGAGCAGGAGGTGGGGGCGCCCGGGGGCGGGGGGGGGGGGGTGGTGGCTGCTGGCTCCCTCAGGCTCCATCACCACCACCACAGGCAACGTAACAGAATGCACAGTCCCCGTCAGGCAAGGGCAACATCGCCAAATCAGAGACCCACAGAGTCGCCGGGTCCGGGATGCTGAGGGCTCTACGGTCAGAGGATGCTCCATGCGACCGTCCCGCTGGGAGATGTTTGGAAGGGTGGTGCCCACGCTGTGCTCGGCAGACCTGAGCGATCTGGGAGGGGCCGGGGCATGAGGGAGTCCAGTGGCAGTCACTGCTGTGACAGGGACACTCATGGAGGTCTTAGTCGGGTCGGACACCCTGCCTGTCTTCCCCATTTTACAGATGATGCAACAGAGGCTTGGAGAGGTCAAGTTATGTAAACACATCACCTGGCCAGCCAGTCAGTATCGGGGGCAGCACTTGAACTCGGGGGCACCTCGCCGATGGGACACAGAGTCCCCAAACTGCTCTAACTGGAGCAGGTCCCCTTTTACCTGTTTGACACGAAGTTGTGCATAAAGCTGTGTGCTCTGGGAGGACATTGGTCTGGTTCATGTGCCTCAAGTAAAGTCCTCGAGCCCTGGGGCCACCGCCCTGGAGCCTCGTCCCTCCCTGCAGCCCGCGCCCCGAGAAAGTTGCTGCAGGGCCCCTCTCCTCGATGCCAGGACCGTCGGTCCCCTGTTGGCTACTGTCCCCGTCTGCCCCTCTGCCCTGTGTGCCACCTCCTGGTGCCCGCTGCTCCCTCTCTGTCCAGCCCTTGGGTACTGCACCTGGATTGCATTCCTGATCTCTCCAAGATGCTCCTCTCTCCGGGTCCTCCTTGCCCCCCTACTCCCCCCACCGGCCACCAGCTTGCATCTGGCCCCACGCCTGGGGCATCCCAGCCTCAGTCCCAGACCCACCAACAAGAGGGATTGGGCAGATGAGAGGGAGAGAAGGGACTGACAGGGAGAGCCATCCAACCACCCCCACCTGTCCCATGGAGCCTGTGTGTGTATGTGGCGAGGGCAGAGGGACCACAGAGGCCTTCCCACCGTCATTTTATGCCAGTTTTTTGCAAACCACAAAGCCTTTTACCTCCATGATCTCCTTAGATCCTTGCAACACCCCAAGAGTTAAGTGGGGCCGGGAGGGGGGGGTGACCGGCCTCGGGTCACCCAGCTATGACGCGATGCCCAGGCCTGTGTTCCTCCTGGTACCTTTGCTTCCATACTCTGCCCTCCCTCTTAACCCCCTACATTTTATACGGTTGGCCTCACTCCCTAATTTTAGAAATTTTCCCGGCCCGGAAGGACCACTGGTTTTGCTGCAGCATGAGGAACGCGCCTTATCCAACATCACAAACTCATCTGGAGACCGTCTGTATTTTTCAAGCCCTGGCGGGGTGGTTTGTCCGTGTTTTATAGCTAGGAAAATAAAAAAAAGGAGAGACAAATGGGGAACGTCCTGGCAGCCGCCTCCCTCCCTGCACAGGTCGGGGCCACCCTCCCGCCCACTGGCAGTCCAAGAAAAAAACGGGAGGTGAGACACCTGCCCCAGGGCACTGGAGCTGGCACCCAAGACGGGGGCACGTGCGACGCCCCGGAGCCCGCTCTGGGCGCTCTCCCCCAGCCCTGACCTCCACGGGCTCTTACTCTGGTAAACAGACACCCTCCCCACCCCGCGAAGTCGACCCCGACCGTGGCCCAGGCACAAAACGGGACATTCTACTCAATCCCATGTTGATCTTGAGATACCTCGTCATCAATTGTCAGAAGACAGCGAAACATCATCTACGCTGAAAGACTGAAATTTTGTTAAAAACCATCTCTGCGCAAATGTCTGGAAGGGATTAGGAGCCTCCTCTGAGCCAAGTATTTTAACTTTGACTTTTTAAATTCTCATCCCCTTTTACAGATGGAGAAGCTGAGGCTTGGGGAGGTGAGCAGGTCTGCCCAGGAAGCACAGCTAAGAAGCAGCCACCCCAACAATACCCACCCCTACTAAGAGCAGATCCATCTGCTGGGCATTGTTCTAAGCCCTCTGCTTTCCTCACAGCGCCCCCCTTTGAGATAATCTTGGTTACTTCCCCACTTGCTAGATGAGGAAACAGGCTCAGAGTAGGTAAGCCACAAACCCAAGGCCACACAGCTGGAGCGGCAGAACCAGGACTGGAACCCAGGCAGGCTGCCCAATCCAGATCCTGGGTTCACACCAGATCCTGGTGTGGTCCAAAGCCCACCCTCTTGCCTGACACCCAGTGGCCTCTCAGGAAATTCTGCAGCCAGTCTGGGATTCTGAGCATCAGCTGACATCAGGCGAGCTCATTCATTAGAACATCTGGCTGGATGAATGGCCTTGCTGAAGGCAGCGTTTGTGGGGGGACTATGGGTGCAGGAGGATTCCCAAGGTCCAGAGAGGTTAAGTAACTTGTCCAAGGTCACACAGCTTACTGTGGGCTGACGGAGACCTGGAATCCCAGGTCTTGGGCTCTCACACCTCCTGCGTTCAAGGCATCCCTCCCGAGCCCACGGTCCCCCAGGCTTGCCATCCGGGGCCACACCACTTCTTTTCTCTAGGCCTCGCTGCCCTCCAGGTGCTGACGAGGCTGGGTTGCCTGCCCATGACCTTGGGAAGGGACAGGAGTGGTTTTAGCAATCTAAACACACTCCTTCCTCGCATCAAGACACCCGAGCACTGAGTGATTTGTATGCTTGGAGCACGTCACCTCCTTTCAGGAGACAGAGAGGCTGCCTGAAAAGTCATTTTTCAGCATTTGACACAAAGTCTCTTTCGCTCTCTCGCGAAGCCAGATAACCATCAGCAGCCAGGCCGATTAGAAAAAATATATACTTGGTACCGGGAAGCTGGGGAAAGAGAGGAAGCCAGCCCGTCAGTCTTCCTTCACTCATTTGGATGGGACGTGGCACGGCTTTCCCACTCGGCGCTGCGGCGGGGGCAGAAGGTTATCTTCCGGACAGATCGGCGTCCTGGGAAAACAGCGCCTTCCTGGGGTGGTGGCCCAGGCCTGGGCTTGGGAATCGAGAACAAGAGTTCAAGTCCCAGCTCTGACGCTTCCTAGGGGAGTGACCTTGGGCGAGTCACTTCCCCTCCCAACACCTCAGTTTCTCCCTCTGACAAATGGGCATAATAACGGGGCTGTTATGCGGCTCAGGTAAGATAATGCATCGCGAGCACCTGCATCAGAGTCTGGTGAATAGTGAGCCATCGATAAATGTCAGCTCTGATTTGGATCGTTTCGGTGGGGGGCAACTTTAGGACCCGTGGAGCCCCGTGCTAAGCTGTGGCTGTGAAAACAGGCCTCAGGCTCTCTTCCTGACGTCTAAGTGTATTGGCTGTCGATCTCTGGGCCATGCAGTGTATATCTCAACACACTTCTGGGCCTGGCAGGCAAGGGAGAGAATCGGACCTCACCAGGTACGGTGGGTGGGCTCCACAGCCAGGAAATGGCAAACAGAGACCAGTTCTCTCTCTTCCCCTTGTGTGCCACCACCCGCACCCCCACAGCAGAAACGATGCCCTCTACACTCAGCAGGGACTCAGGAGCTGTCCAAGATATGGCCCCTCCTCCCTGCATGCAGATCAAATCGAATCCCGAAGGTCAATATAGAATCGGTTCGGTGAGCATGTAATACCCACATCTCTCCCCTCGCTCCCCCCCCCCCCCACCACCCCGGCATCTGTTCAGCCCGCTGGCACCTTTCCCTGGGATCACGGGACAACCTCCTTCCTGCCTCCCTGCCTCCAGCCTCGCAGAGCAGATCGCTCTTGCCAGCTTCGGTCCCCACTAAGCCCCTTCAATGCCTCCCCCACCCCAGTGTCTGTGTCAAGGGGAAGGCCACCCCAGGAGAAAGCCCCAGCCTCCTCATCTGAGCTCCCCTCGCCCACCTTCTCTCTGGACGCACCTGCCAGCCTCAGCGAGTGCCTGCAGTTCTGGAAGGCTCTGAGCTCTCACGGCTGCTGGCAGGGCTTGGCACCTGCTGCTTATTCCTTGCGCGGCGACCTTCCCTCTCCTTCCACATCAGCGCACTGCCTCACCTGTCACCTTCTGTGGGAAGCCTTCTCTGCCTCGGGACTGGGCTCCCCGCTGGCTCCCATGGTGCCCTGCGCTTCCCCCATGGACGGTCTCCGTCTGCGTGCCTGTCGCCCCTCCAGACGGTCTCTCGTCCCAGGCTGTGTTTTCGGTTTCTGGCACACAGTTGTGCTCAGCAGCTACGTGTGGAATGAGAGAATCCACGGGGCACCTACTATGTGCTGCTTCCCGTGTCAGGCACTGGGAACACAGAAGAACCAAGCCCAGCACCTTGCCTGGGGGAGGTCAAGACTGAGCACCAGGGTGGACGCGACTTACCAACAGAGAACGTCAAGGTGCAAAGAGAACAGAATTCGTTCCAGACAGACACAGGCAACAGGGCGGGGGCAGCTCGGCGCAGGGGCTGACACGTCCTAACGGAGTGAGGGCGTCTGGGGGGTGCTTCCCAGGGAAGGTCCTTGGTAGGTGCTGAGGGATCCGGAAGGTGAACAAAGAAGGGAAAGGAGGACTCCCCGCGGGCCTCCCATCTATCCTTGGAGCCCCACCCACCTCCAGCCTCCTCGTGCTGTGCCGCTGGAGGCAGGGAGTGCCCGGCCCTCCACGGGAGACAGTCTGGTGGTGTGCAGGAGCGAGCCCTCGCCGGATGTGCTCCTGGGTTCGAGTCCAGCCCTGCCACTTTGTCCCCATGTGACCTTGAGTAGGACGTTTAACCTTCAGGAGGTTCCGTGAGATTGGAGTGACGTTATTATCCCCCTTCAAGAGGGGGCGTCCTGGGTTGATCAGGCCCCCCCAACATTCGCGTCCACCCGGCACATCAGAATGTGGTCTTCTCCGGAAGTAAGGTCTCTGCAGAGGTGATCAGTTACAATGAGAGTCCTTACTGGAAGAGGAGAGACAGACCCACAGGGAGAGTGCCATGTGGCAGCGGCAGACAGAGAGGGGCGTGTCCACAAGCCACGGGACGCCAAGAATCACTGAGGACCAGCAGGGCTAAGGAAGGATCCTTCTCTGGAGCCGCTGGAGGGAACTCGGCCCTGCCAACGCCTTGAGTTCAAAGTCTCACCTTCACGGCCGTGAGAGAATAAATTTCTGTTGTTTTTAGCCACCCGGGTCGTGGTAATTTGTTAGGGCAGCCCCGGAAAACGGACAGGGTGGGTGTAAGAGCCAAAATACGGAGTTCGCGCAGTTAGCATGGAGCCTGCACCGAGTAGATGCCCCAACACGTTAGTGCTTGTTGCTTTTTATTAATCCAACAGACGCGCCCCCCTTCCCTCCCTCCTCCAGGGGCCGAGGCCTCCTGGCCTTCCCCTGCCGACCTGCCCGCTGCAGCTCGGTGCACACCCGGCTTCTTCCTAAATTCTTCCCATCATCTTACACGCGCTCCCGGTCTGGGGACTCGGAAAACAAGCCACAGGATCGTTCCTTCATCGAGTCAGAGTCTCCGGGTCAAAAAGTATCTCAGAGGCTGACTCCTCGAGTTCTCTCCTGGTTCCTGAACGTCCTCTAAACCACGGCACCGTGTCCGTATGCTCACAAATACCCTCCCTGCGTGTGCCTGTGCACACACACACACACACACACACACACACATTCAAATCCTAATGGGCAGTATGACCCTAGTCCAGTTGCTGAATGTTGTTGGTCCTCAGTGTCCCCTCTGTGGACCGGGCTGTGGCCTCTGTCCTCTCTGGGCCCCAGGGCAGCCACAGGACAATGGTCCAGGGGTGGTCACTGTGACTGCAGCAGACATGGCTCTTCTTGAGACTTCACAGATAGGTCACCTCACCGACTGCTCCCATCGACTCTATGAGGCGGTTCTGGTTCCCATCTCGTGGATGAGAAAACTGAGGCACAAAGAGAGGTTAACTGACATGCCCCGGCAGAATCAGGATGCAGCTCCAGGGGCCCGGCCCAGGGCTGTGCTCACCCCACAGCACTGCAGGAGCCCCGGGCAGGTGACACCATCCTCCTTTCACAGAGGCAGGAAACAGGCCCCAGGACACTGAGCTGGTGAGTGACAGAGCCGAGGGGCAAACCCAGGCTTGCTCGGCTCCAAAGCAAGTACTTGGATGGTGGGGGCTCTTCTGCCGCCTGGAGCCTGGGGAGGGACAGACAGATGCACAACCGATAGCAAAAGGGACGCCCGTTGGCCCAGGACGCAGCAGGGGAAGGGACGGTGGCACCCGACTCTCAGAACAGGCAGGTGCCGCATGCCCGGGGTCGGACGCGGCCAGCGCCTGCCACGCAGGCCTTCTGCCCTGGCCCCACCCATCCCCTCCTCCATCCCCAAGACCCACTGAGGGAGCCAGAGCCACCTACTGTCCTGCGACCAGAGGCCCAGGTTGCAAACGGCTCCGAGCATCGGGACACGGGAGGCGGGGACCGGATGGAGCCCCCAGCAGATGCTGTGTTCAAAAGAGAATCACAGGAAAGCAGTGACAAATGGGGAACTCAGCACAAAAGCATCCAAATGATAGGAGAAAAACAGAGCCAGATGGGCCTGGCCTCCCCAGCCAGCAAGGCTGTCACAGGCCAGCACGGCCCGGGCCGCCTGTTCCGGCACCACTGGCAAGGGCCCGCCCCGTGTGTCCCCTGCCCAGCCGGCCTTTGTGGAGAGCATTCCCTTTGCCTGGAATGCCCCTCTCTGTTTATTCCCTCTTCCACCCCAGAGTCTTTGGCAAACCCTAGCACAACCTGCTCCCGCTCACGGAATCCCGCTCTGGTCCCCGGGACTTCCGTTATCCCCGTCTGTGTGTGATCCTCGTGCAGCTTATCCTTTGATCCCACGGCTCCGATGGGCACAGGACATCAGTTTTCAGGGCGGGTCTTTCCCACCCGCCGCCTCCGAGGCCCCGAGAATAACCCGGCCAGATGTGTTCTTATTCCCACTGGACACATGGGGCCCAGAGAGGGCAAGTGACCGGCCCGAGGTCACACAGCTAGAAACCGTGAGAGGCAGGACAGGACGTCTGACACTTCCCTTGCAGTCCAGCGCTCTGGCCAGCCCAGAGGAGTGCCTGGCACACAGCAGGTGCTCAGCCAGGAAGGGGAGAATGAAGGGGGTCGCTGAGGTTGATGCAGTCCCTCCCTTTTCCCCTCGGAATTTTCTCCTTCTGGGCTCCTAGAGTTTCTCGGGGTCACCCCGCAGCCTGAAACCCTGTTGCGGGGAAGGGAATAAGGAAGGGGGCTTGGTACACATGCTACACCCACCTGCTACAGCATCACCCCCAGTGGGCCAGCCTAATGCCACCTCCCCCCCACCCCGGCAGATTTGCCCGCTGCCCGCCCAGGACAACCCCAGCTCTCCCCTCAATCACAGGCCAAGATCACCCCTTGATAAGGGCCAGCTGAGAGCACCCTTGCTTCGGGGAGATGGCGTGATATCCGGCCATGTTTTACAAGCTCACAAATCCGCGATAAGAGCTGGCCAGTCGGCTGGCTCCAGCGAGATAAGGAGATGCCCACCTCTCCCCTCCCTTGGCCCGCTGAGCACCCACGCGGGGAGGAAAGATGCAGCCAGAGCTAACATGTGGGGAGAGCCTGCTGTGGCCCCCACGCACCCCCTCCCCAGCCCCCCAGCACCGGCCCCCCCCCCAGAGGAAAGGGGCGGAGCTGTTTGCTCCTCCCTGAGATCGCCCGTTGGGGGTTTGAGCAAATGTCACCGCTCACTCACTGGGTGCCGGGAACCACACGCCATCACTTGCTTGCCTCCAACAAAGCCTAGGAAGCCCTTGTTGGGCTCCAGGATACAGACCATGAGACCATGAGAGCTGCGTGCAGGGGGCCTTGTAGGGGAGCGCAGGAAGTGTGGGAAGGAAGGCAGGCGGAGGGGAGCGGGCTGTGGTCCTCAGCTGGCCCCCCGGGGGCTCTGGAGCTGAGATGACCCTGAACTGAGGCAAGAGGACAGCACCCTTGTGTCCCATCAAGCAGCCACTGGGTGGGGGATGAGCCCAGCTGGACCCCATGCCTCTCTGGGCTCTGATCCTAGGGTTCTCTGTCCTGATCGTCACCGCGGTGATCCAACAGCAGCACCAGTGTATCTCTGACTCTCGTGGGGACTCCCACCCCTCACCCCTACGGCACAGGGAGGCTGCGGGGGCCACATGTCCCCAGCACCACAGGCCAAGGATGGATGGCATCAGCTTGGCCAACCAAAGGGCAGTGGTTCTGGATAAAGTCCCGAGGGGCAGATGACCCAGGTTCAAATCTCAGCTCTGACACATTCTAGCATGCATCCTTGAGCGAGCGGCTTCCCTGCCCTGTGCCTCAGTTTCCACCTGGAACTGGGAACCGTAAATACATCACCTTCCTCGCGAGAACCGGAAGAGCCAACCTTCGTGACGCATTCAGCGCGGTGCCTGGCACGTGGGAACCCCACCGTGCACCAGCCATGACCACCACCATCGTCACCTGGCTGAGGACGCTGCCAGTGGGGGGGTGGGGGGGAGGGTCTCCACGCCAAGTCGGTCCCCATCCCCGCCCCTCTGACTGACGACCTCCAGGAAAGCCCAAGTTCCAAAATGTCACGGTCATTAACTTACCTTCTCTGCTTTCTCTTCCTCTCCGTATATTCATATTTTACTTTGTGAGGATGTGGCAAAACTCCCCGCTCCCAGCTAGCGACCCAGCCTTCCCTGCAGTGATCTAATCAAAGGCCATATTTTACCGGCATGCACTAACCCAAAGGCCATATTTCATGGGGGCGATCTAATCAGCAAACTGTATTTCCAAGGTGGAGATCTAAACCCATGGGTATATTTCATGGCTTGAGATCTAATCACGGGGCAATATTTCCTAGCGGGGATCTAATCCCAGGCGTATATTTTATGGTTGGGAGATCAGAGATGCTCAACGTGACTTTTTACCCTTCAACATTAAAATATACGTATATTTTTATGTTTCAGGAAAAGGGAGAGTATCCTAGCACGCCCCAACTTTGCCAACGGTTAGGTCGCTGCTAATAAACGGTAGGTTGTTTTTTTGTTTGTTTTTTGCCAAGTGGGGATTTGTCCGGCCCTCTCTGGTGTCACCAAAACCTCTTGGGACGTAAGTGGGTTGGCAGGTTCCTCTCGCATCTGGGAAGGATCCGTCTCACCCCTCAGTGTCCAGGCAGCACTACAATTCCTTCCTTCATTCATCCATTCACTCATTCCTTCAACAAATGCTGAGTGCTTGCTGGGTGCTTTGGAATCACTGATCCAGAGGGAACAAGATATATATACCACCTGCCTGGGCTCAATGTTTGTGACCCCTCCCTCCCAAATCTCTATGTTGCAACGCTAACCCCCACGGCGATAGTATTTGTGTGTGTGGGGGGGGGGGCTCTGCGAGATAATTAGGTTTAGATGAGGTCCTGAGGTGGGTTTCCATGATGGGATTAGAGTCCTCGTACCCGAAGAGAGACCAGAGCTCCCTCCCCCATCCCTGTCTCTGTCGCTGGAGAGAACACCGTGAGAAGGTGGCCGAAGGCAAGCCAGGAAGAAGGTTCTCACCAGGAGCTGAATCGTCTCGCACCGTGGCCTTGGAGCCTCAAGAACACACGGCCTCCCAAGCTGGCTGGGCCACCTCCCTTGCCACCAGAGACTGCTGTACTGGGAGAGGCAGATGCGCAGCACACAGTCCCAAGTGGGATGATGGCTGTATTAGGATCTGTGCCCTGAAGATACGGACAGAGAGGCTGTGAGCGTGCGGACCCCAGACCCAGCCGGGGAGGCCAACCTTGGCACGCGCCCTGGGAATGGCGACCGGTGGGGGAGGCATAGGAACCACCCAGATCCACCAGATGACACGAGGTGGGGTCAGGGAGACCGGGAGAGGAGGGAAGGGAATTCTAGGTGGTAAGAAAGGCATACGCACAGGCTCCGAGGTCAGGTGGAACCTGTTTGATCCGAGGGACAGGAGAAGACCACTGGCTTCTTGAGAGGCAGACGGACCCATGCTGCTGGGATAATGACCCAGGCCTGACACTTCTCAGCTCAGGCGCCTGGGGCCAGCGATACTCAGCTGGGCTGGGCTTCGGTTTCCTCAAGCAGGATAATAACAGTACCTACTGCTGAGGATTTTGAACTCTTTCCTATAAACAAAGGGAAGCCTCCCGACGATTTGGAGAAGGATCAGATTAGCATTTTTCAAAGGCCCTGCTAGCCGCTGCTTGGAGAATGGATTCCAGGAGGGCAGAAAGGAAGCAAGGGGCCCCGCTAGGATGCGACTGAACATTCAGGGGAGAGATGCTGGGCTCTGTGGCGGAGGAGGGGGATAAGGGGGGCGGCCCCGAGGGACATTCTGGAAGGCTCTTTACAGGCTATGGGAAATGTACGGAGAGCGACCTAAGATCCTACAACCCGTCTCCTCAGCGCCCAGCAACTCCCTGCTCTGAGAGAGTCAAAACCCCTCACTCCTGCCCTGCCCCGAACCTCTCTGCCAATTTCCAGAGAACCAGTCTCCCAGGTAGAGAACAGAAAGCTACGAGATGTCCCAACACAATACGTGTTTGGGGACGGGGGAATAAAGGCTTCCGGGGAGCCTAGAAGTTCTCATTTAAATATCACAGCTCATCACCCAATTCACTGCCAGCACATTTACGCCGTCAGCTCTGCAATAAACTTTCGACGTGCATAACGCTTTGCCATTTTGCAAAGCGCGTTCACGTACTTGATGTCACCTGATTCTCACAACGGCTCCCCCCCCCGCCCCCCGCCGGAGACAGGTGGCGGCACGCCTATTTTATAGATGGAAACACTGAGGCTCAGACATGGGAAATGACCCGCCAGGCTATGGGGAGACCCAGCGAAATGGCCACAGCGATAACAGCGGCAAGCCCTTGCTCCGTGCCTCATGCCGTAAAGACACTTTTGGACATTTCGTTCATTCACCCTGACAGCAACTCTGTGAGACAGGTATTATCGTGAATCCCCATTTTCAGAGGGGGAAACTGAGGCACACAGAGGCAAAGGTATTCGCCTGAGGTCACACAGCCAGCGAGGGGCGGAGGAGCTGGGATCCTGACCCAGGACGTCTCACCCCGAGATCTGTATTCTGCATTCTCACAACCAGGAGCGAGGAACTCAGCTTGACCTGCCCAGTGTCCATGTAACAGTACTTCAGCTGCCCGTGGGCTACACGGCCCGTGTGTTAAACGCCTGAGAAAGGCCACTGGGAATCACAGATCCGTGTGGGTTTTGCTGCTGCCTGAAGAACCCCGGGGCAGACACGAGCCATGTGTCGGTGTCTCTCCTCGATCACTGGCTTTTATTTTTGGAAACCGCGTCGGAGCTCAGTCAGGAGAATATTTCCTGGAAGGTTGTAGAAATAAGCAGCCAGCTTCCAAAGCCGCAGCTCAGGGAAAGACAGGACGGGGGAATGGGCGCGTACCTGGCGTGCCGCTGGCCCCCGATCCCGGGTGCAGGGCCCAGACGGGCCTCTCAGTCCCACCCATTTGTCCAGTCTGTGGGGGCGCCTTGCTCCCTTTCTCCAAGGGTAACCGGGGGGTGGGGCCTCTCCAGGCTTTGGAGCTGCACAAGGAGATGGCTTCTCACCATTTCAGAGCTAAACTGGAAGATCAGACCCGTTGCATACAAGACAGGACGCACATTACCTGCAAGGGATAAATGGGGGCCGACTGCCACAGGGGGCTAGGTGAGGGAGCAGGCGGCGTCCCCCCGCCCACCCCCGCAGAGAACACACAGGTCCAGATGACCCTTTGGCCTGTGGCAGGACCCCAGCAAAACCTTGGGCTGGTTCGTGGGACGGGGGAAGGCTCCCGAGGCCCCGATCCTCTTATCTCAGGGGCAGCCTGGTGCGCCCTCCCTGCAGAGCAAGGAAGCTGACAGCCTGTCACCGGGCTGCAGCCTGTGTACGGTGGGGGCCCCGAGATGTGTCTCATTTGAATCTCGTTCGAGGAAAATGATTAAAGGTTCAGAGGGATTAATTTACAAGGAAAGATTAAAGGAACTAAATCTGTGTAGCTTGGCTTAACCATGACCGAGATTGGGGACTTTGGGAACATTTCCAAATATTTGAAGAGAGCGGAGTAGAGACCCTGGGGAGGGGGAGCGGAGAGGATGGTCTGGCCCAGAGGAAGGAAGTGGGGGCAAAGGGCACCAGAAACAATGACAGCGATGGAATTGGACTATCTCTCATCATCTCCAAAACAACGGCTGATGTAGGTGCTCATTGTGCGTGAAGCCGGAGCTAGGAAGCTTGATGGCCGTTACGTAATTTGATGGGCTACGCCCGGCGTCTGCTTTTCGGAGGGGGAAACTGAGGCACAGACAAGCGGACAGTTACTTGCCCGAAGTCACACGGCTGATGAGTATCAGAACGTGGACCCGAGCTGGCCTTATTCTTAACTATTCCTCCGAGTTACCTTGGAATCACCTGGACTATTATTCAGCAGATCCCTTGTTCCTTGTTCTGTGGGCAGAACATACCTCCCCACCCGTGAAGCCAGGGCATGGTCACGCGACTTGCTTTGGCCAGGGGGGTGGTAGGTGTCCCCAAAACCTCTCGCACTTCTGCCTTCCCCACGGGAAGAGCTTTCCCCAGGAGCCACTGCCCCCCTCAGCGGGGACCCCAGAATGAACCCACGTGGGGCAGGTCAAGTGCAACCTGGAGCCTAGCCCAGCTGGACCCGCAGCTTAAACAGAATCGCCCGAGGAGCCGGTCCAGATGAGCCGACCCCCACCCCCGGCCATCGATCCATGGTTATCGGGATCAGTTGATGGTTTGAAGCCTCCCAAGTCTGGGGCCGGCTATCCCACAGCGGCAGCTCTTACGGATCTCCCGAGAGTCGGATGCTGCTCCAGGCCTCCGGGGACCAGGACTCGCACCAGCTTCCTTGGCTCCTAGGTCGGTGCCCTGCCCCCACAGCTCCTGTCAGACCGCCAGGGGAGGAAGCCTCTTCAGCCAGCCAGCAGGGGCCCAGACGGGGAGCCACGGAAGATCAAGATCGCGCCTCAGCTTAGGAATCACCTGGCTGCCTCTCTCAGGGGCTTCCGAGCTGCTTTTAAAACAGCACACTGGGTTCAGGTCACTCTATTAGAAAAGGGATATTACCTGGGGGACCGCAGGTCAGGTGAGGAGGGGGCGGGGCAGCTTCCCGCAATGCCAGGGGCCCAGGATGCAGCGGGTGAAGAAGGGTGATGGTGCGTCTGCTGGATAAGATCACGAGCACTGATGTGGTTCATGGGAAGGACGAGAAATGAGGGCATGGGGGCCGGGAGCACGGGTCACGCAGACGGGCACAGCGGTGCGTCCACAGGCAATTCTGCCAGATGGAAAGGACTCCGACCCCATACGGCACACTGGCCCCGGTCCCTCCTCTCTGGACTGGTGACCCCCCTCCCAGGCCGTCACCGAGGGGGGCAGCTTGGTGGGGGGATGAGAGGAAGGATTTCAGGCATGAGCCCCACGTTTCATTCACTCGTGCGTGCGTGCACTCATTCAACAATCACGACGAAGACAGGCACACGGAGTCTTTTCTCGGGAGACTCTCGAGTTACCTGATCACAGCTCCGACGGCTGCTCTGAGGGAACATACAGGTGTCCTGTGACAGCCTGCAGCAGGTGGACGGGACCCAGGCCACCAGCCCAGGGGAAGCAGGAATGAGTCGCCCTCAAGAGACACTTTCTGGTAGAAAGGAAGCATGACCTGCCAGACGCTCAGGGCTTTGTCCCCCAAAATAAAGGGTTTAAGAACATTTCTCATGTTGTTTATTTTTGAGAGAGAGAGGGGAAGACAGAGTGACCGAGTGTGAGCAGGGGAGGGGCAGAGAGAGAGGGAGACAGAATCGGAAGCAGGCTCCGGGCTCCGAGCTGTCAGCACAGAGCCTGATGTGGGGCTCGAACTCACGAACCGTGAGATCATGACCTGAGCCGAAGTCGGACGCTTAACCGACCAAGCCACCCAGGCGCCCCAAAATAAAAGGGTTTGAAAGGACGGTGAATGGGGGTGCCTGGCATGGCACAGACCAGGAGGAAGGGGAAGAAATTAAGAAGGCACAGTCCCTTCCCTGGTGACAGGGGAGCACTGAGCCCACGGCCAGTGCAGGAGTCACAGGTGGGGAGTGAGGCCCAGAGACCGGAGATCGGCAGGTTCCACGGGGCAGGCGCTCTACCAAGGCTCCTGACTCCTGATCACCACGGCATCCCCAACTTTCAAAAGAGCGCCTGGAAGGCTCTGAAGCAGGCAGGGACTGAAATGCTGATTCTGGAGGAGGCGGGAGAACTAAGCCAGCTCCTCACGCCTCACCCCTCCCTAAATGCACCTCCCACACCTTGGACTTTCCATACTTTTTTTTTTATCGAAGGATGCTAGATCTAACCGTGGTTGCTTTGGGGGCAAGCTTGTTGGTCTTTCTGGGAGCCTCCCCGAAGGATGTGAAACATACGGAGTCGTGAGGACCTGACACTCCAACCTGCCAGGCACCATGATTGTTGTCTGGTACCTACCTGTGCCAGAAATGCCTCATTCATTCATTCATTCGTTCACTCACTCAGTCACTCAACAGACATCTGCTGGGCACACACTGGAAAACAGGCATTGCTCTATATACTAGGACACAGACTGATTGAAACACAGCCTCTGCCCTCAAGGAGCTTCTACACAGGCTGGCAGACCACAGCCACGTGAACACAGACAACATGTGTTATATATGGTATCTCTCGTATTCTAGGTTTCTACCTGTCACATAATGTGCTATAAGGAATCAAAAGGGCTACGGGGAAAATGTAGCAGGGTAAGAGGACACAGAGGAAAAGGGGTGGGTCAGAAAGGACCCCGCGGAGGCAGCAATGTTAGAGGAGAGACCCCCCAGGAGGTGAGGGAAGCGGGAACAACACAGATACCAGAAAAAGAAGGTTCCCGGCCAACGGAGACAAATGCCAAGGCTCTGAGCCCGCACTCAGCACCTGAGTACCAAGGAAGTCGGGGCAGCCGATGCAGAATGAGTTGCTCGTAATCATCATGATGACGACTTTCGTTGTTCACAGTAAGTTATTACTATCCCTTAATATAATGTGATCTGGAGCTGAAAGATAGGGTCTGAGCTCCCCAATCCTCATCACCCTCAGGTGGTTCTGGCTTCCTGGAGGACCCGCACCCCCAGGCCGAGCCCTCCTCACCAGTGCCCCCCCTGGGGGTCAAACAGCAGCCCCACCCCGGCCAGGACCAGCAGGCAGTGCCCAGAGCCCACGAAAATGTCCCGGCTTTGATTTCTTTTACAACGAGGGAGAGGGGAGAGAACAGAATAATAATGAATATATAATCACGAACCCAGCCTGGGTCATATTTGCCTTTATGCCAATGTGGCCACAAAATACACATTTTAAGATGTCTTCTATGAAGAAGGTGCCCACGGCTACAGGACTTCCAGGCAGGCCTGCGAAAGTCCCCATGTGGCTCCTCTCTGAGGGCGGGGAGGGGGGTTTGGACACCTGCTCCACACTTGGCCGCCCCCAGGCCGCCCCTCTTCCCCTCCGGGACCTCGGACCAGGAAGGCTGGAGCCCAAATGAGCTACCTGTTGAGATGCCACGAGTCTCTGCCACCTGCCCGGCCCCCCTGACAGATGGAGCCCCCGCCTGGCGACAGGAACCCGAGACCGATGGCCTGATGCCCCCAATGCCGTCTCATGTTTCACTTCTCCGAGCCACGGGCAGCCGTGTCTCTGGGAAAGCCGCTGCCTCCATTTCTCAGTGAGTCCCCCTTCCTTCCCCTTAAATCTAGGGAAGCGGTGATTTAATATTAATATTTATTCATGTACTCAATTCTTTCCCTGTTAAATAATTTCTCAGCTGTCGGAGGCTTCTGAAGGCTAATTTAAAACAGGTGTCACGGTTATCTAACTTATGCCCTGGGATTCTCAGAGAGGAGGGGTGGGGGACCCGCATCCCCACGCACCCCCCCCACCCACACGGCTCCGCCCGCCACGAGGGGTCTGGGCAACATGGGCAGACCAGTCCTCCTTGAGGCTGAGCCCCCGGGTGGGAGTTGGGGGGCGCCCACATCACTGGGGGGCTGGGGAAGGTAACACCAGGGCTGGACTCTACAAGGGAGGGGGCGCTGGTGGGAAGGGGGTTGGAGAGAAAGAGAGAAAAAGGGCTTTCGGGGCCGTGCTGAACAAACTACGCACATAGAATAACAATAATAGACTAATAGCTAATCCTTGTACTGAATTTACTGTGTGCCTGGCACCGTTCCACGCATGTCACATGTATTAACTCATTTAATGCTTACCCAACCCCAGTGGAGTGCCGAAGCATCGTCCCCATTTCACAGGGGAGAAAATTGAGGCAACGACGGACCGGTTAGATAACTCATCTGATATCACACTCCAGTAAGAGGCAGATCGGGCATTTGAACCCAGGAAGACAGACGTGAGGTTGAAATGTGAGTCTCCCCCTGGGTGGCCAAGAGGCCTCTCTCTAAGCTTCTATTTGCCTCGCTGCAAAAGCGCAGGGCGTTTCGAGGAGGGTAGAAGGCCTGGCCCTCAGCAGGCTGCCGGGAAATGGCTGGACACATAGCAGGGGTTCAGGCGACAGCCTCGCCCTCTCTCTTTCCAGCCGGCGTCCCCCTCTCCTTTCCGGCTGCTTTTGCTTTTTCCCACCAAACTTGCCACTTCAAGGTTGCATCTGTTACCGCTGATTGAAACCTAAGTGATCTCTTCGAAACTGGCCAATGAGAGCTTGCCACACAAAGGAGGCTTGTCCAGCGGCCGTGGCTCTGTTCACAGCCCGTCACCGAGCTGCAGTTCCTGGCCTGTGACTCTCCGGGAGGCTTTTCAACCATAACCCCTTCCCTCGCAGCTAAACTCACCGACCTCAGGGGCTCCTCCGTCCACACATACCCCTCCCCACCCAGCAGGTTCAAATTCAGACTTTCATTGTCTTCTCCACCCACCAAGAAGCTTGATTTGCTGGAGGACATATTCTGAAGACAACAGCCATATGGAACCTTGCTTTCCAAAGCACATGGGCCATCTTCCCCCGTCCAATCTCCAAGACACAGGCACCCTCCCTTGCAAAGGGTCTGAAGACAACAGCCGTATGGAACCTTGCTTTCCAAAGCACATGGGCCATCTCCCCCCGTCCAATCTCCAAGACGCAGGCACCCTCCCTTGCAAAGGGTCTGAAGACAACAGCCGTATGGAACCTTGCTTTCCAAAGCACATGGGCCATCTCCCCCCGTCCAATCTCCAAGACGCAGGCACCCTCCCTTGCAAAGGGTCATTGCTCTCCAAGCGGAGGGAACTGCCAGCGGGAGTGAGGGGAGGGGAGTAAGACATCACAATAAGCCCTCGGGCGCTATGCAAACCTCTGCAAATTGAGCGAACGCAGACCCCATCCGTGAGTGTATGTACCCATGAGAGATGAGGGGACAGGGCAAGGCGGTAATCCGCTGGGAAAAACACTACATCCCAGCAAACTTGCAAGTTTGATGCACATGTGAGGCAAGTACAGACAGATTCATGCATCTGCACCAACGTGCGTGTGCATGGACGAACGCACACGCACACACATGCGCGCGCACACACACACACACACACACACACACACACACACACACAGTTCTTACCAGCCATCTCTGGTACATGCTCAGAGCTCTGTTGGACTTTTCTGGGCAGAGGCAAAACCTCAAGCCCTAGAACCCTCCTGCCCTGGGGCCCGGGCCCTTCAGAAAGTGCCCACTGATGGGACTGCTCCTGGTTCTTGATCCTCGAGGCCACCAGAGCCCACGCAATCCTTAGTTTATGGAAGGGTCTGTTCCCAAGGTTCACTTACAAGTCAGCTTCTTGGATTAAGCAATACATCTTCCCAGAGAAACAGTGTCAGCGGACGCAATAAACAAGGTCACGGTGAAAAAGCACAGACTTTGAGAATGGCACACTTCAGCAAATAATTGAACCACTCTGCTTCCTCCTCTATAAAAGGGGGGAGAACAAAAATATCCACCAACCTCAAATGGGTTGGAAAAAAAACACGACATAATGCACGTCAAGTGCCCGGCACCCAGTAAATACTCAATAAACCATGGGTGTGGCCACTGGAATCACTGTCGCTGCACCGCTGTCATTGTTGATGGCTCTTTGAGTCCCAGGATGCCCGCCCCCCCCCCAAGCCCTCACAATGCCAAGGGCAGCTGACAAAGTTCTGTTGGTGCCTGTGGTCACCAATGACTGAAAACAGTGTCCTGGGGGGGGAATTGTGCTGTGTTCTAAATTCTCTGTTGGGACTCCTCCCCCCTGGCCAGGAAAAGGAGGCATAGTCCTCCAGAACCTTGCGGGCAGGGGAGAAAGGTGGGGGGTGGGGTAGAAACTCCCAGTTACATGTAAACCCTCCACATGGATGGAGAGAAGAATTTCTCCTTGGGAGATTCATGCTAGCAGACCATCCGCCAGGAGGTGCTTCAATCTCGATGACATACCTGGGAGGTGGGCATCATTACCGCGTTTTTCAGATGGGACCACTAAGGCTCAGGGAAGCAGGGTCAGTTAGTGTCTACCCCTTAGAGCTGGTAGAGGCCAGGCTAGAATTCAGGTCTGTTTGGCTCCCAGAGTCCGTGCTCTCAGCTAACGCTCTTGAAAATGGATCCCACACGTCTGGGTTTTCACAACTCAGGTATTTGCAAGCTGAGGATGTCCCCCCGTGTTCCTCCTGCAGTTGTCTGACCAAACGAAGAAAATTCTCTTTTCCAAAGCAGCTCCCTGGGAGACACTGCCTTCAAAAGCCTCCTTGTCCCCTCCTCTAGACATAGCGCGTAGCCTGGGGAGCAGAAGCCTGCTTCCTAACCAACCCGTTGCTGCGTGCCCATCATTTAGGTCTTTGAGATATATATATACTTAATGTTTATTCATCTTTGAGAGAGAGAGAGAGAGAGAGAGAGAGAGAGAGCATGAGCAGGGGAGGGGCAGAGAGAGAGGGAGACACAGAATCCGAAGCAGGCTCCAGGCTCCGAGATGTCAGCACAGAGCCTGACGCAGGGCTCGAACCCACAGACCGTGAGATCATGACCTGAGCTGAAGTCCACAGTTAACTGACTGAGCCACCCAGGTGCCCGGGGCCTTCGATATTTCTGAGTCTCATTCTGTGGGTTCCTTGGGCCAGGTCAATCACCAGATCCTTCCTTCTCCACAAGATGGGGGACACATGCCTGGGGGGTGAGCCCACACCCAGGGGGTGCTCAGGGACTGACAGAGAGCCAACATCCTACAGGTTCACTGGTCTGGTGGGCAGGATCTGGCAGCAGGAGCAGGGAGTGGGCAATGGCCTCCACCGGGGCCCCCGGCACCTCTCCTGCGAGAGGGCTGGGAGAATTAATATTAGCACGATCATTTTAATCAGGGCATGATTAAGAGGCACATGCATAATTCACCCAGCTCTTCCCTCCGCCTTGCTCTTTGCTTTCGGAGGTAGAGGGAACGTGGCACTCTCCACCTCATCCGCCACTCCTTTGTGCTGGGAGGAGAGGACCCCCCAGAGAGTGGGCCACCCTGGGAGGGAGGATTTGGATTTGGAGCCTCTGCTCCAGGGACCCCACAGAACGGACGGAAAACAGAGACCTCTTCCCCGGGTTCTCTCCAGGATACTTCTAGCCAAGGGAAGGATGGTGGAAAGGTTCTAGGCTGACCCTCCTGTGTTCACCTTGGCCTTCTACACCCCACCCTCACCCCTGCTGTGTCTCCGGGGGCTGCTGGTTTACTCCATGGTCAACTTCCCCTCATCCTTCAAGACTCTTTCTCTTCTCCCTCCCTACCACCTGCTGGGAGTAACTCTACTTAGAACTTCCCACTGGGTGAAACAGGGCGCCCTATTATCTGTCCTGGAATCACCTTCTCCAACCTTGGATTTCACCCAACGCCAGAGCTAGAAGAGCCTGTCTGCATCAAGCAATCCGATCCCTCCAGACTGCAATGGGGAGACCGGCCCCAGAAGGGCAGGTGACTTACTTGTCCAAGGCCACACAGTACATGTGTGGCAGAGCCGGGGACAGAATTCTGACTTTTGGACTCCCAAGACAGAGCGCCTTACCCAGACTCCAGGCGGGGGCGCACACAGCCATCCTGAGTGTCTGTTTCAGGGGTGGGGTGAGTGCTGGGGGCTTGAAACCTGGCTTGGCCGCTGACTGTGTGACTTTGGACAGGTCCGTCATCCTCTCTGGGCCTCGGTGACACCATCTGCAAAATGACCGTCGTGGGACGGGGTCCCACCTCAAGGGGCTTCTCCGCGGGTGATGAGCACACCGCAAGCATCTAGCCCCAAGCCTCACAGACCAGAAGGGCTCAGCGGAAGATACCATTCAGCTCCAGATGGGCCCGCAGGAGCAGAGCGAGACGAGGATTCAAGCGCATGTTGTGTATTCGAGGGGCGATTCCCAGGAGCACCATCGGAGCCCTGGGGAAGCCAGACGAGGATGTTACCAGGCGGCTCGCCACTGTGGGTGACTAGGGCTCAGTCCCCCGGCAAACGCTGGGAGCCTGAGTCACCACACCCCAGGGGAAAAGGCGGTGGGGTACCGTGTGGGCAGAGCGGGCCCTGCCAGGCACAGAAAGCCCTCGGGCAGAGAAATGCCCCAGCTGGCGGCCCAAGCGGGCGGCGTGTCCTGAAGGGAGCAGAGAGGGGGACGGAGGGGGACCTGTCAGGCCGCTAAGCAGTTTCCGCCTCACCGGGGACGGGAGGAGGGACCCCTGGCTCGGCTTATCAGCACCTTCCCTCACGCCTCCAGACCCACACGCTTCCCTCACTTCAAAGCCCCCGTTCTGCCCGCGGCAGGGAGGAAGGTAACGAAGCACGGAGGTTCAGGACCGGATAGAAGCACAACTGCCCATCAGTGAAGATGCTTACTCACCGGCTGGGAGGATTTGGGGAACGGGTGGGATCCCTTCCCCCCAGCGCCTCAGGGGCTCCCTGGGGGCACCGGGGAGCCAGCCCCGATGAGACTCAGGGCACGGGCGCGGAAGGGGCGCGGCACAGTCCCCACCGCCCCCGGCCTGCCTGCCCGCGACGGGCGGCCCCTGCGGGAAGGAGCCCCGCACGAAGCCACAGGACAAGCGGGGCTGAGCTTCCTGGAGCGTCCACGCGCGCGAGCACCCTCTTTATGTTCGGGTAAACGCAGAGCAGGTGCGTCCCTATCGTGGAAAACAACTCAGCAGTAAAGAGGGAGGACGGCGGATACTCACCGCGTACCGCGACCTCTCGGCCATATGCCGAGTGGCCGAGGACGCAGACCGTCGGGTGCTGTTTCCAGGAGGTTCCAGCACAGTGACTGGGAGCAGGGAATGGCTGGCGGGGCCTGGGGTGGGGACACAGGGGCATGAAGGGACTTGGGGGGGGAAGTGAGGGACTCTTTCTGTGTCTTGATTGTGGTGGCATTTACGCGAATGCACACACTTGCCCAAAGTCCTGCCACTGAGCAGCTCAGGCTGGTGACGCTTCTGTAGGTAAATGAGTCCTCGACTGGTGCTGGTTTTAAAAAGAAGAAAAATAAATAAACCCAGCGTATCTCAGAGTGGGATGACTTGGGAATCAAGGCACACAAAACACACGCCCTTGACTAGTACAGAAGGCACACAAACCTCGGGATTCAGACAGATTTATGTTCAAATCCCAGCTCCGTCCCCCCGCAAGCTGTGTGACTTGGGACACGTCATGTCACTTCCCTGTGCCTAGATGTTCTTGTGCCCACGGTACTGCTGTGGACTGAACTGGGTCCCCTCAACACTGACGCCCAAGCCCTGAGCAGCCGCGCGACCGTCCCTGGCGAGAGGCCCTCCGCAGGCAATGAAGTGATCGAGGGCAAAGGAGGCCGTAGGGTTGGGTCCTAATCCAACAGGACTCGTGACCTCGTAGGGACACGGAGAGACTTCTGCCCCGAGAGCACGCAGAGGCAGGGGCAGGCGGCCGCACAGAGAGAGGGTGGCCATCTGCGAGCCTGGAAGACAGCTGTCCGGAAACGGGCCACACCGGAGACCCTGAGGAAACCAACGTCTGCAGCGTTCTGCTAAGGCAGCCCACGCTAACTATGGCTAAGGGACCCAATCCTGCTGTGTCACTGTGAGGGTACCATGAAACTATGTGTTCATAAGTGCCTTTGGCCAGGACACCCCTGTGCTTATTTAATACAGGGTGTCAGGGGGATACTGCCGGCTCAGGGAACAGGAAACCTCAACTTGACCTGGCTGAAACAATGGTGCGAACAGATGACCTCACACAAGAAATCCTGAGTGACGGGACTCCTAGGGCTGACTAACTCAGTGGCCCAGGCCCTCAGAGAGGTCCCAGGTCTCATTACCTTTCTTTCTTGCCCTCCTCTGCCTGTTAGCTTAATTCCCCTCATGGCTACAAGATGGCTGCGTCCACTCCAGCCATCGCCGGCAGACACAACCCTGTCCTGGGAAGAAGAGGGTCCGCTTCTCCCAACTAGAAAACATTTGATACATAGTAGGTGTTTTACTGTTTGAATCCGACTCTCTGAACCCTGAACTCTGTATTTTTAGGTCTTGTCCCAACTGGGTTGTTTGGGGCCGGCCAGCAAGGACTCAATGTTGGCTGTCAGAAACCCACCGCTCTGTCTTGTTCTAGAACCCCTCCCCAGAAGTGGTCATTGGCTCCCTTTTGGCCATAAGGCCCCATTCCTCAGCTAGACATCTGGTCCCCAACCTCTCTCTCCCACCTCACCCCCACCCACCCCCTGCCCTTTTCTCACATCCTTTCGTACTGGAATAGGATTCCCCAAACGCGGCACGTAGGTTCGGTTACGCCTTTGCCCGTGCTGGGCCCTCTAACCACGCCTTTCCTGTGACAGCATCATATAGCACCGCTCAGCGGGTACTTGCTGAGTGCCGAGGCTTGTGACACAGACTAGGTGTGAGCACAGAGCTGTGCGGCCCCAAGGCCCGAGCCCCGAGCCATGGCTGTGACGCCTTACGTGGCCGTGACGTCTGCTCTGTTCTGTTGAACCTCTCCCGGTCCCGTCGGCAGAGAACGGTGCTCCCCAGTCCCACTCAAGAAGACCCAGCCCCTCTCCTGGCTTAGAGCCCACACACCCCCAGCCACCCAGCAGACGGCCTACGGAGACAAGCAGCAAGCACCCGCACTGCTCCCCCCAAAACTCTGCGGCACCAGGAACCCCATTTACAGTCCCTTCCCCATCCCCCGGTACTCTGGGGTCGGCAAAGCCGGGTCCCCCCACCAGATAGGCACAGCACATACTCCCCGGCAATACGCTTGTCTTCCCTGATTGTCAATCAGAAGTAACTAGAAGTCTCTGTGAGACCTTCCCCCCCTTGGCTGGGGGCCGTGGTGGCCGGGGCAAAGGTGTTCCCAGCCATAAGCAAAGACACTCACCACCGTGGCCACCTGAGCCCACCGCCCTCAGGACTGCGGGAATAGCAATGGAGGTGGATGGTTTCCCTGAGGTCTTAACGACAAAATGCAATTAGCTCTCGAACCCGTGTGCTGCCTTTGTGAGTGGGGAAGAGCGGGAGACCCCCGCACAAAGGCTGGGGTCTCCGGCGGTGTCGGAGAGAGGGCTGGCGGGGGGTTACGGGAAAGCAAGAAGGAAGAAACGTTATCTGGGCTTTGTCTTCAGCGGCTCCTGGGCGGAGACGGAAGTCCCCAAGCATGGTGACAGGACTTCGGCTCTCTGCTCTCCCCCCCCCCCCCCCCCCGGCCAGCACTAACTCTGGGCCAGGCGCCCCCAGTGCTCAGCCTGCCTTCGGACACGCCTTCACGTGGGGCCCTGAGCCCTCCGCGGAGGGAGGTCAGAGAGGATGGCTGAGTACACAGCAATCTTCCCACAGCCAGCGCTGCTCATTAAATATTAACACTGTCCATGCGCTTGTATGTGAGTGCACCTGCCGGGTGAGCAAGCCGTTCTCTCGGCCGCAAAGCCATTGACAAGCCCTGAACTCTCCCTTCCCGCCCTCCCGTCCTGCCTTTATAACCCCCACGGGGCTCCTCGGGGCCCCTGAGCTGTCCACCGGGGCCTGCCCCCACCCCAGCCCAAGCCCAAGAGCCTCGTGTTTCTCACAGACCGCCTCCAGGCAAGGCACGGAGGCACGGTTCAAATCCCAGCTCTGCCACTCACGAGCGGGGTGACCTTGGCCATGTTACTGGACAGCTCTCCTCCTGTGCAAAAGTGAGGGTCTGCTGTGATGACACGTGTACGGGGCCTGGCATCTACTAGGTTGATTCCGATACAGTCAATGCCTTTTCTCTTCCATCCCCTGCCGGTCACACAACAGGCAGGGTAATTGAGAACAAGGAGCGGGGAGACAGAGGAACGGGGTCTCCTGGTGCATCCAGCTATGGCGACATCATGGGGACCCAGGGGTCCAGTTCTGGGCCAATCCCTATGTCCTCAGGGTGGCTCCTCCCAAGTGGCAGTGACTCGGAGCACAGGGAGGGGTTCGGTGCTGCTAAGAAGCCCTGACACAGAGTTGAATGATGCTTTGATATCACAGCGATTCGTATTTATGCAACAATGTGTGTGTTCAGCGTGCTGCTAAGTCCTTAAGCTGCCCAGTACCAGCCATAAAAGCCTCCATATATCACCCTGAATTCCCTTCCTGGGTAGTTTAAGAGAATGAGAGGTGACTTAATGGCAGTGTTTAAGGGTTATTATATATAAGTTAACGGCCAGATGCCCTTCCACGGCGGGCAGAGGGACACGGAAGGGGCTCCGGCAGGAGCACCAGAGACCCTCACTGGGGTTCAGAGCATGGATCGCATCTCCGCCCCGCCCCCGTCCCAAAGGCAGCATGGTGACCCCGCTGGACTCTCAAGCTCTCCGCCAGCCCTGGGAGACATTCTGGCCCACGATGCCGAGCGGGTGGGCCTCCCACCAGGAATGGGAGCTTCAGAAGGAGAGCAGATGTTCCTACAATACAAGGGATAAAGATGTTCGGCCAGCTTGGAGCAGGGAGAGCAAGGGACGCGTAGAAGACCTGGCCCTGGGATCCAACAAAATAATTCTGAGTGGTACCCGGGACCCCCACGGACGGTGAGAGCGTTCCCCGTGCCCCCCCCCCCAGCTCCTCCCACCACAGGGAATGGAGGGAGCGGGGCCCTTCCTCTCCTGGGTATCAGCAGGGGTGGGGGGCAAAGGTGGGACCCAGCACGTGCTCCCCGCACCAGGTCACGAGGGTGGAGGTACAAAGTGATCTTCCGGGCGGAAAGGAAGGGGTCCTTTTCGCCTAAGAAGGGAGCCGAACGGGGCACACCATAACCCCGCGCTTGCTTAACCAAATCCACTCTCCGTGGGGAAGGAGGGGATTCAGCATGACAGATGATGGTTTGGGGCACTGGACCCTGACATGGGGACTGCTTTCCTGACAGTCACCCCTGTCTGAGACCCCTGATGCAACCGGCACGGGGGTGCACGGAGTGAACGCAAACACCCTGGGCTCTGAGCCGGGCTGCCCTACCTGTCCCCTAATTCGACGGTAGGCAACGATTTGATCTTTGTGTCAATTTCCCCCTTGGTCCCACAGGACCATTGTGACATCCACTCTGCAGGTTGGAAGCAAGAATCAGAGGAGATAAAGTGCCAGGCACTGGGGTCCCGTCTCACGGTGTCGCTGAGCCACCTCCACTCCCCTGTGGTCCCTGGGGCCAGTTCCGACCTTCCTGCCCAGGACTTTGGCCACCCCTTCCTCCGGGGGCGACAGACACACCCTTGTCGGGTCCTCAGCGGCCGGTGCCAGGCTGTGCCCTCCCTTGCGTTAGCTCAGCCGCAGCCGGGACGCCGAGCCCCCATGCTGAGCACTGATGCGCAACTTAGACATTTGCTCGCTCACGTGGCTGCTTACTCAGCAAGCAAACTCCATCAAACACTCGTGGGGTCGGCTTGCTTCAGGAGGAGGGGGTTCTGTTTCCCCCAGAGACGCCCCCACTCCCATTCTTCTTCCCAGACCCCTCCCAGAGTGGAAGGAGACGCGACCCCTTAAGGGTGATCCCCACCTTCCTGCCTCCTGCTCGTGGGCATCCTGGGCCCTTCCCCTCGCACCTGCAGAAACCCTCCGCCACCTTCAAGACTCAGATGTGACCCCTCACACCCCTGAATGCCTCCCTTCCCCATTTCAGCTTTGGAGAATAGTGGGGCCCCGCCCAGGTATTCCAGCTGCCCTCCCCACGCGCCCCCTCCCAGACCAGGAGCCCCCGGTCACCCAGACACGCCCTTCCCCGTGCCCTGCATGTCCTGGCTGCTTCATCAACAGGGATTGTTCCTCAGAAAGGAAGTCGCTGCAGCTACAGCATATCGAACCTCCGTTATTGGGCCAGACACGGAGCTCCATGTTTTACAGACATCACCTCATTTTATCCTCAGACCTGCCCTGTCAGCTGGCGATTAATAGCGTCATTTATGCAAGTGAGACCCTGAGACTCAGCAGAAGTGACTTGCCCAAGGTCACTCTGTCCCTGCAAAGCACCAGGACTGCAGACCAGGTCAGAGTGACTCCCAAATCTGCCACACCCTTCTCCCTGGGCCACCAGATCAAGGGAACAGGCAAAGAGAACGCTCATTTTTTGGATCAGTCCTGATGTCAGACACTCATATGCAGGAGTTTGAGGAGGCTTTACAACACGGTGAGGGAAAATACACAAGGTCAGGTATAAAGACAAACAGAAAAAAAATGGAGGACTGTTACGGGCTGAATGTTGTTCCCCCCAGAATTCATATTTGGGGAAACTCTCACCCCAAGTGCTCTAGAATGGGACTAATTTGGAGATGAAGTGATTAAGTTCATGTAGGGCCATTAGGGTGGGCCCTAGTTCAATCTGACTGGTGTCCTTAGAAGAAAAGGAAAATGGGACCACAAGGGATACCAGGAACGCGTGTGCGCGGAGGAAAGACCCTGTGAAGGCACAGTGAGAAGGCGGCTATCTGCAAGCCAAGGAGAGGCCTCAGAAGAAATCAAAACTGCCCGCACCTTGCACTTGGAGTTCTGGCCCCTAGAATTGTGGGAAAATAGATTTCTGTGGTTGAGGCAGCCTCATCTGCAGTATTTTGTTACGGCAACCCAAGCAAACTAATACAGTCTCCGATTACGAATAATAGCCTTAATATATAAAGAGTTCCTAGAAATCAATAAGAAAAAGACCAACAAGCTAATGTTAAAAATGTTCAAAGAATACGGCAGGTATTCACAAGAGAAAGAAATACAAATGGCTCACAAACCTATGAAAAGGTGCTCAACCTCATTCGTGATGAATTAAAACTGCAGCGAGATGCCATCCCTCTCTTATCAGGTGGACCCGATTTCCAAAGATCTGCTAACACCCCTTTGGCAAGACTGTGGGGGGCGGGGGGAGGATAAGGAGGGACTGTCCCACGTGGCCGGCAGGAGTCAAAACGTGCAAGCCTGTAGATGGCGACTAGGCAGTATTGAACGGAAAGAATGAAGGAAAGAAAAGGAAGAAAGGAAGGGAGGGAAGGAAGGAAGGAAAGAAAAAGAAGGGAAAAACTTGGGTCCTGGAGTCAGTCAAATCTGGGTTCAATCCCAGCCCTGCCGCGGTTTAACCTTGGGCGGTTGCTGACCCTGTCTATGCCTCTGTTCCCCATCTATAAAGGAACGGTGGCAGTATGTTCCACACAGATGGGGCTGGTATGGTTCCATCATTGTCACTGTCACGGTCCTTCTGTGTGCCATCACTGGGTATTCGTACCGGGGGGCTCCTCGCTTCTTTTCACCTTCTTGGCTTGTTTTTCAGCAGAGTGATTCCCCAAATCAGTAACTACGCTGAACTGATAAAAATAACAGCGATCACTGTGCTTCCCTCTCCATATAAGTGGACTTTCAGGAATCAGAAAACTTTTCTCCTGAGATCCTCAGCCCCGATTTGGGGTCCGGAAGTTATGATCTCCACGCTTAACCCCAGGAAGCGCCCCCGGCCTCGCCTCGGGTGATGACGTCAATTAAGACCTTGGTGAACACTTTGATTCCTTCCCCCTCTCCGCGCTCCCCCCCTCCCAAAGGGGCAGTGGCTGGTGAGGACACAGTTCCCCACAGCAAAGCTGGCTGCACAGGCGGTTTTGGAGGGGAACTAAAGCCGTGCCGGCCCTCAACACAGACGCAAAGTGGATGGAAGGCAGGGGGGCTGGTCTCAGGAGCCTTGCCTCCCGCTGGGGCAACTCAGGCCAGTGTGCATGACCTGTGCAGGCTTGTCCAGAGCGAGGGTTCACATAAAAGGATCTCCTCTCCAGTGCCAAGGAGATGATGCTCTAACAGAGACCCATCTACCCTCCCACACACCCAGCTACACCACCCCCCACCCCCACCCCCCGGATCCTCGTCCTCACGCATCCCCTTGGTAACTCATCCCCCATCATCCACCGGCCCAGGTGCCAGACCTCCCCGCCCCCCGGGGCCATCAACACCAGCAACACGCTAACAGCCACGATTTTCGGAGCATTTACCGCCCACCTGGCACTTTTCTTTCCTTTCCTCCTTTATTTATTTATTGTTTTGCAACAACCCTACAAGGTTCGTCGTACTATCCTTGTTTCACAGTTTGGGAAGCAGGCTTGGAGACCTAGAGCGGTCTTGTCCAAGGTCAGCAGGTAGTCACCAGCAAGCTCAGAGCTCAGGCGGCACCCGGCCTCTGCTGCGATGCCGTCCGGCCCCCTGGAGACGGACCTCTTCAGCTCAGAAGTCACCCCAGAGTGACAGCCTCCCCACGTCCACTTCGTGCACACCCACTTTCCAGTTACCACGCCGACAGGCCCCTCCCCCAGCGGGACACCATCAGAGGTCCTCTCGAGCCCTCACCTTCACTGCCTTGGCCACCCCAAGTCCAAAGCCTGCTCCATAGCCCTCCCGCCTCCTGGATCCCACTTTGTGCCGTCATTCCTGGGGCGTGCCCCCCCTTCCATCAGCCTCGTCTATAGGGTCGTACCCTTAGATCGCTAAAGCCTCTGTAATACAGGGAAGGGAACACACATGTACCGAGTGCGTCACCGAGTACTATGCTAGGTCCTTATTATATATTAGTAAATCCTATAAGACGGGTCTGATGACTCTCCTTCTACAGCTGAGAAAATCGAGGTTCAGAGAGGTTAAGTGACATACCCAAGGCCACACAGCACTCAGACGGGAGGCTGGGATTGAACCCCACGCCTGCTTCATCTGCTTGGCCCTGAAGTCTCTGTGCCTTTGGCCGCATTGCTTCGCCTCTGGCCGCGAGTGTTTAATGAATCTTTGGCCGCTTTGCACAAGGACAGAGCCCGTTCCCACCCCCGCATTAGATGGCTGTAGTGCGGGTTGGGAGCACATCTGTCCGGCATCTGCTTTCCTTTCAAACAAATGCTTTCTTTTAACGCCCGTTTCATGGCTTTTCTACCCGTTAAAAACCCTGGCAGGCCTCTCAGCCAGGGGACTCCTGAGGGGCTCAGCCTCGTTTGTTCTCCTGTCACCGGCAGGGCATCTGGAACAAGTGTTTGCAACGCGAGCAGCTGCCTTGGCTTCTGCCTGATAAGCCCCAGGAAGGCGGGCTGCGAGGAAGGTGAATATGGCTCTTGGGGACCCGGGTAGGACCACGGAGCAGGCGCCCGCAGGCGCAGAGGAGAGAGCACTGTGCTGGGGTCGGCGGGCCCGGGCCGGCACCCCAGCTCCAGATTCATCACTGCACCACCTCAGACACGCTGCCTCAGTTTCCTTATCTACCGATTACCGCCTGCTGCCCACGGACGGCGTTCAGTGCATGTTGGCTGTCCCTCCCTCCTGACGCTTCGGAGGGCCCCGGGGACTGGGGGTGGGAAACGGAGGGCAGAGGTGGTGGGAGCAGAGCCAGAACCCGAGGCTCTGCGCCCACCATCATTTCCTGGTGTCCAGCTGGGTGGAGGGGGCGCAGGAGGGCACGGCCACCTCCCAGCCAGCCAGCACAGTCGGCTGTCAGGAACGGCCACCTGAGCCCGGTAAACCTCACACCTGGCACTTTGCAGTTTAGGAGACTGCATGGTGACTGCTTTTGCGGTCTTCGCGAGGGTTCCGTGCGAGTGTCTAGGAGGGGACTCTGATCCTGGATAGAACGAGGGAGCCGGAGTTCGCAACGGGAAAGCGACTCGCTTTGTTCCCTCTAAGCCACAGGAGCTCACCGAACATCAGGCACTTCCTGGGCAGTTAGTTCCTTATTTAAGCGTCCCCAGACCCCGTGAGTATGTGCCACGGGACTCCCATCTCATCAACAGACACATTATGACGTGGGGAGGGAAACAGGCAAGGTCACCGGGCTAGCACGTGACACAGCCAGGTAGGTGTGCCCTGAGTTGAACACCTGTGCTTCTCCCCAGGAAGCTGCACCCAGGAGAGCAAGCCCAGACTCCTAGGAATTAAGTAAGCATTCTCTGTCTCTCTGTCTCTGTCTGTCTGTCTGTGTCTCTCTCTCTCTCTCTGTTGTGCAAGATCTAATCACGCTAACACCTCTCATTTATTGATCACCTACTATGTCCTGAGGATCGGAAATGCTTCACGTCATTTATTCTTTCAACACAACCCGCAAAGTAGGTTTAGCCCATTTTACAGATTAGCCTGTTGAGGCTCAGAAAGACTACAGAGCTGGCTAGGTCTCAAAGCCGGTTTCAAATGCCAGCGTCTCCTTCCAAGGAGACTATTCCTTGTCTTACAAAGGACCTAGTCTCCAGTTCTCCTTGTTGACAACACTTCTGAAGCCAGTTCAGCAGAATTCCCGGTGAGAAGAGATTCCTTCTCCCCGCTGAGCCCTGCCCTTCTCAATTCTCACTCACGCTCCGCCCAGCCTAGAGGATCCGTAAGTGCTTCCGAATTTGTCACCTGGAGACTTGGGACCATGTCAGGAGTCAGATGCTCAAAGCGGAGGGAGGTGAGAGACGAGGCAGAGGGAGCCCACGGAGATGCCACAGCACAGTATTTCATCCGCTCCCTGTTTAGAGTCCTGCATGGCTCCCTAGTGCCTGCCCTCTCCAGATTCCCAAGGGTACCCTGCCTTGGGACACCCTCAGCAGACAGGTCCAGCCTGAACCGGGCCCAATTTGCTGCTCGTTCTTGGGTCCCAGAGCCACACTGGACACGGGGCCACAGGGGGAGCAAACAGAGCAGCCTGTACTCCACGGAGCTCACACCTGGATGGTGGATGCAAAATGGGCAGTGACAGCACCACGTGACAGACACTACGACGTACGTGGCAGGGGGCAGAGAGGCCATCAGACCCAAGAGTTCTCCAGTAACCCAGGGCAGGGACCCTCAACCAGGTCCCAGCACCCCCCGAACTCGGGCAGCGCCCATGTCCCAACGCGCCCCACACCCCACACTTCCCTCTCCTCCAGGTTCCACCCGGGCTGTCCCCTCTCCATCTCTTGATGGTTCAGGATCTCCACCCTTCCGAAAAACCTCTTCTAACCGCACCACCTTGCAGGCTTCCCACTGCCCCTCATCCATACTCTTCGGCACTTGGCCAAGGCTCAGAGAGGGGAGAAGTGAACAGTGGGGATCGAGGCTTGAGCCCCAGGGCCCTGCAAAAGGCAGAAGGGGCGTGGAGGGGGGTGGGGGAGAGAGGACAAGCCTCCAGTAGAATTCCAAAGGCAGAGACAGAGGGATGGCCGGCATGACCCCTGCACAAGGACAAGGCAGGAAGGCTCCCAGAGGCGCTGCCCTGGGATGGGTTGGCAGACACCTGGGCCCGGGTGGGTGGGCAGCCGGGGCTCAGACATCCCATCAGAAGGATATTAACAAGCCGTCCATCCAATTAGGAGCCAGTAATTAAAATTCATCTTCCTTCCTACTGCACAGTATTAAACCACAAACACTTCATTATATGCCTCTTACCTCGCCGATCTGCATAAATGGGAAGAAACACTTACCAGCGGCAACGCTAATTAATGCCCGGGGTGAGCTGTGGCTTAGCGGCCCGTTGGCAGCTTCTGCTTGGGCCGAGGGCGAGTCACGGGCAGAGGGTCCTCGGGCTGGGGTGAGGTGGGGGACAGGGCACAGGCGGAGACACTGAGGGACTTCCGACATACCCCTGCCTTCAGGGAGCTCTCAGTCGGATGCAGGAGGCACCCAGCTTACCCTTAGGAAGATCTCGGTCTGCTGAGAAAGCAATGACCCCACCCTAGGATATGCCCCGTCCGGCGGAGAAGACAGGGTCCTGCCTTTGGAGAGTCCCAGGCTGACTGGAGAGGCACAGCCTCTGCCCTCAGGAAACGTCTAATCTAATGGCACAGACGGAGTTCCCGCTGCGAGCAAATGCCTGTTCTATGGAAGAGACCCAGCTCTTTCCCCAGGGAGCCTAGGTCGGCTGGGGGAAACATCCCTACCCTGGAAGATCCATCCATCCAAGAGGCAACCTGAGCAAGTGGGAAAATCACGGGGTGTGGAGGCCGACAAAGCGAACACGTGACCCTGGGAAAGTTACTTAACTTCTTTCAATCGCAATGTACTCATCTGCAAAATAGGCACTTAGCATCCCATTCTCAGCTGCGCCCCCCGGGGGAGGAAGAGGAAGAAGGGCCCGACTGGCAGGCAGCGTCCCTGAAGGTGAGCCTCAGTGTTGAGTACCAGGCCTGCCGAGAGGCAGGAAGCCGGGGCGCACACACGCCCAGGAGACGACGGGAGACCACGGAGGGGGGTGAGTCCCCCTGCCCGCGGAGTGCCCGGCTTGGGGGCTGCCCAGCAAGGCCCTGGCGCCCTGGAAGGACAGCGAGAGCTCACCGCCCGAGCTCACTGTGCAGAGGACTCACCGCGACCAGGTTCCTGCTCAGCCCAGGCCAGGAGACAGCCAGCCAGGCAGTGCCGGAGCTCCCGAGACCAGGCTAGAACCTTCCACACCCCAGAAAGGCCTTGAGGGGCAGAGAAGGCTGGAGGGCTGGGGAGTTCCGGGCTAGGAAGGCACAGCCGGAAAGCCAGGAAGGTCTTTTTGAATCTGAATGTTGTTCTGGGCACACCCCCTCCAAGGCCTCAGCCCCGCCCACCCAGCCCCTCCTAGCCCCACACCCGCTGTCCCTCACACCAATGACTGTGGCCTCCTGGCCATGCTGTGCTTCCCCTTGGAGATGAGAACCCTGCAGCTGGCTAGTCGGGGAGGCCAGAGCTGCTTGAGGTCTGCCTTCAACCTCCCTTTTTGACACCTCGTTTCTGAGCTTGCACATTACGTTAGGGAGAAGGACCCAGGATGCAGCAGACCTCCCTCAGCATCTTCATTACAGGGGGTCCTGGGGCGGGGGCGGGGGTGGCCTTGCTCTTGTCTTCCCCCAAGAAACAGCACTCAGGCTTGGAGCCTGGTGGGCCTGGATTTAAATCCCAGCTCCGCCCCCCCACCATGGGCTGTGCATCCTTACGCAAGTTACTCACACTCTCTGAAAGTGTTTCCTCCTGGGCAGAGAGGAGGGGACGGGATGCAGAAAGCAGGAAGCGGGGTCAGGTGCGAACAGCGCTTAGCCAGCAGTGAGCGTTCAGCCCACCCGGTCTTCTTGCCAACCCGGCTGCAGCCTCTTAAAGGTCGGTGAGAAAGAAATCACCTTTTCTCCCCACCCAGGCAGAATGGTCCCTGGCGGTGCACGGAGCCCGGCCCCTCCCGCCGGGGTGGCAGCCGGCCTGCCCACTTACCCGGATTAGTTCCCAGCTGGGTAACTATTTACACAGGCTGCCAGGCCAGTGGTACATCGTAATTATATATTATATGTATTAATACTTCACCTTTCACCAGCACGGCATCTGGGCCCGTCAAAACATGAACCAACATTAATCAATTAAGCTTCCAGCCTCCCCGACCGACTGTGGTTATTAGCTTCTCTTTCCTCCAGGAGGGGGCTGGGAGCAGGGCTCACCCAAGGTTACGGCCCAGCCCTGGCTTGCCCCGCTCCGGCCCGCCCCCCCCCCCCCCCCGCCACACTCCAGGCTGCACCCCGGGCTGCTCATCGGCCCCCTGGCCGGTCAGTCTTTCCTGATTTCAGGGTTGCTAGGATGACCCGTGTGTCCCTATCCCTTGCTTTTTGGGGTGGAGCTAAGTCCCTCCGTGAGGGACCCCAGCTCTTCGAAGAGCCTGGATCCTACAGGCCCTGTGCCCTTCCCCCTTTGGGGGCCCAGCAGAATCGCCCTTGAAGTGGTGGGGTGGGGGCGAGCTGGCCCGGGGCGGGTCTGCTTTCTCCCTCTTTGCTACAGTTACTGCCGCATGAATCCTGAAGTGCCAAGCTCATGGCACACGGACGCCAGACTCTTGTTGCCATGGCAACCGTACAGAGCAGGTAGGTCCTGTTATCCCCATTTTGGAGATGCGGGAGCAGAGGCCTCGAGGGGCTAACGGTCCACCCGAGGTCACAGGACCCCAACGTGGCAGAGCCGGGACTGAAACTCTGATCACTCCTGGGGCGGCTCCCATGCGCGAGTGAGGGTCTCTCCGGGCCGAACCCTGTGCTGGGTGCTGGGGTAAGGGGTCAGCTCCGTCCTCCAGGGGTCCCGCTGTCGTGAGGAGGCAGACGACAAAGATAAGGGATGAAATCCAGGCACAGGCAACGTGGGAGCAGAGGGAAGGGAGGAGGGAGTCAGAGCAACGGCTTCTGGGCTAGAACTTGAAGGATGTGGTTAAGGTGGGGTGCGTTCCAGGCAGGAGCACTTGAGCTCAGCCCCTTAGGCCCAAAGAAAATGCCTCTCCCCTCCCCGGTGCTCACTTCTCTTCCTCTTCTCCCATCCCCTTTCCTCTCTTCTTTTCTGTCCTCTCCCTTCCTTAGGGGAGGGACTCCTGGAGACTCCGGAGACCGGTTGGAATCTGCAAAGGTCCTGGAGGGCTGCCTGGAGGAAGGGTAAATCTAGCAGCAAAGGTCCTGGAGGGCTGCCTGGAGGAAGGGTAAATCTAGCGGCAAAGGTCCTGGAGGGCTGCCTGGAGGAAGGGTAAATCTAGCGGCAAAGGTCCTGGAGGGCTGCCTGGAGGAAAGGTAAATCTAGCGGCAAAGGTCCTGGAGGGCTGCCTGGAGGAAGAGTAAATCTAGCAGTCCTGATCTCTTGGCTCTAACAGCCTCAGCTCGGACCTACAGGGGGCATCTGCCCGACCCCTGCCCACCACCAGCCCCTCACAGCTGGCCCTCCCTGGGGACAAAGTCCCTCTCTCAGCTCTCCCTAGAAGGGAGGCATTCTCAGCACCAGGTGCATCATGGTCAGAAATGCATGTACGTTCTCTCAGGGCAGGACCCAGCACAGAGTCAGGGAGGTGACAGGGCTGACCCTAGCCTCCCCCGTCCAGGTATTAACGTCCGAGAAGAGAAGCCCGTGTGGCCGCTAGCTTCTCTCTTCTGCTTTCCTCCATCCCTGAGCAGAATCTGAGGAAGCTGCGGGTGTGGGGGCTTTGAATGGGAAGGTATTTGCGGGAGAGGGAGGTTTGAGCAAAGACATAAAGTGGAAGTTGGGGCTGGCAGGCCTTGAGGGCAACGGTGTGCTCGGGGTAAGGGAGAAAAGCACAAGGTCGGATGCCATCAAAGTCCGTCGGAAGGAGAGCCCAGGCCGGGAGGCAAAAGCAGATGGTTATCAGGCAGGAGATATGACCGAGAGAATCAGGCCAGGGGAGAGGCATTAGGGAGTGGTGGGGACTGGGGCGAAACGGGGAATGTGTGCTCAGAGGGTGGGAACAGTGACCTGAAAGCCGTCGGACCTAGGAACCGACGGGCACTACAGTTCATTCACCACACGGCGGTGGAAGGGCCTCCTCTTCTCTGGGCCTCAGTATCCCCATCTGTTAGATGAACACACAGGCCTGATGCTATGTGAGGGCTGCTGACCTGTCAGTAGCCAATGAAACGGGATAAACGCTGGCTCCCTGGGTAAATGGGGGGTTACACAGACACCGCGTGGGGTGGCAGAAACCGGACCTCGCGCCCTAGCCCCCCCTCTGCCAGCCGCCATCCCCTGGTCACCCCTAGCTGCACCACCCTAGAAGCCTGCTTCACCTCCCTGACCCTCATCTGCGAAAAGAGGACCGGACACGAGGCACTGAGGATTAGAGAAGGCAGCGTGCACGCGGTACCTGACTCGGAGGCAACACTGCCCCATCCATCCCTCCCCGTGGACCTTGTGCACGATGGTGGCCATTTCCCTGGTAGCCGTGCCCCGTTCCTTCCTCCCCGAAGCGAGCCCGGCCACCAGGGCCTGGCGGAGCGAGGGCAGTGTGTCCAGCCCCAGGCTGGGGACTTTGATTTGCGGGGACCGGGCCACGGAGGCCGGAGCTGCCTGGAGTCCACCCCATCCCTCCGGCTGGGCCTCTCCTGCCGAGGGAAGGCGGGAAGGCGTGCTGTCGGCAGGCGGTCGTGGACGGACAGCTCGAGGGAACGAAACCATCGATAACCGTGACGCGGTCTGTTTCAAAGCCAAAGCAGCACCCGGGGACGGTCCCCACCATTCTCCCGGCCTCCTCACCACTGGCCGCCTCTCCAAGCCAGCACGGCACGATGGGAGCAAACTTCACCATGCCCCTCTCCCTCCAGGGCCACACGGCCCTACTACTGCCACTTCTGGAGGAGGGGGTCCTTATGCCCCCCGGGGGCTCTCACCCAGGACCCCCAGACCCAGCGCTGTCACGTTGCTGGAGATAACATTGCAGCTATCGGGGCACGTCTGCCCCGTGCTACCTCGAAGCTATGGGACGGAGCCGTGCTGGGTTCTTGCGTTGAGTGATCTCTTTAATCCTCACCTTAGCCCCGCAAGACACACATCCTGGGGTGGCTGGGCCCATTGCGGTTTGGGTCTGTGCAGGTGCACACAGCCGCTAACTGGCCGAGCGACACTGCAGCGGACCCCATTAAAGGCTCCCGCACGGGGGTCTTGGGAGCTGTCCTTGGTGGGTTCTGAGGGGATGCTTAACGAGCAGAACAACACCTCCGTGTCCCCTGCGTGGCCCAAAGCCAAAACACACGATGATGGAAGCCAAGTCTGAAATCTACGCCAGAGAAACACCGGCGACGACTCGCGACACTTTGCTGGGTCCCAACCAGCCTGCCGGGCTCATTTGAGCAAGATGGCCTTCAGACATCACCTCCAGCCTGCAAAGCTACAGATGCTCGGCCTCACTCTCCAAACGTGGAGACTGAGGTCCAGGGAGGCCAAGCAACTCACTCAGGCTCACACAGCATCTAAAAGGCCAAACTGGACTGTGAGCTCCAGACCGTTTCGAATGGCATCCGTGGCATATGCTTTTTAGACACCCTCTGCTCAAACATCACCTCCCCAGCGGAGCTGTTGCGACCCCGCCCGGAGCCCCTGAATTTTACCCACCCCCACCCCCCCCACCCCCCCACCGATGCAAAGTCTGTTTGCTCCAGTAGAGTTCAGCTCTGGGAGGGCCAGGGACACTGTGGGCGAATGCAGAGCCGGTCCTCAAACCAAATCTGTGGGATGATCGAGTAAATCCATTCATTCATTCATTCATTCGACAAGCACGTGATGAGCACCTATTATGTGCCGGGCCCAGGCCCAGGCACTGAGGATAGAAGCATACACAAAAAAATCCTTGCCCTCCCTGACCCTACACCCTAGGGGGAAAGACAGATAATATAACAGCGAACAGGTACGTGGGTGGGAAACGTCACGTAGAGACAAGGTGAGAAAGAACAATAAAGCAGGTCAAGGAGACAGGAGTGATGAGCAGGGTGACCACACATCCCGGGGTAGCTGGGCCGACTGTGGTTTAAGACCTGTGTCCGGCGGATAACCATTAGTGACCCCTTTCACCTTAACACTGTCCCGTCTGGATGGCAAATTTCTACGGCCACCCTTGTGATAGGAAACACTATCAGGCTATCTTTGATTAGGTCGTGGGGCAGAAACGGCTCGTGTCCACCAGGATCCAGACAGAAGTGTTTCCCAGCCGCCCTGCAGTTAAGGAGAGCGGGTGACTGGGTTATGGTCAACGGAAAGAAGTCCTGAGCATCGTGTGTCACTTCCAGGTCCTTTCTGTAGGAAAGACCTTCCAGGTCTTTCTCCTGAGTCTGCAGCCGGCTGAATGCAAAGCATCTGGTGGGGAGCCCCAGGAGGCCTGGGGTGACGGGGCGGGCGGGGGGAGACAGAGACACAAAACAGAAGAGCCTGGGATCCCTGAACCACTGTTCAGAGGTGAGTCATTCAGGGGAGCCTCTGAGTAAACCTCTGAGTAGGTATAAATGCTCTTGACTTTGCCTGAGCAAGAAATACACTTCCTGAGTTAGGTCACTGGAGTTTGGAAGTTTTTTATTACAGCAGTTGGCATTAATTACCCTGACAATTATAAGCCGTCAGTGAAGGCCTCTCAGAGGACAGAACACGGGAACAGAGATCTCAGGGAAGTGAGGGACTGCATAGCACGCGCAAAGGCCCTGGGGACTCAGAAGCCCCAGTGACGCACAGTGCTGAGTCTCATCCTTCACCGTCTGGCCACATTGCTTGGATTATACACCCTGCCCACAAATTTGTCTTCACCGGCATGAACCGGGACAGGCACCGCCCCTGCTTTGTCCCCTGCAGGTTCAAGGCGGAGGGGCTGATGTGGTAGCAGCTGCGAGGGGGCTTTGAGGGCAGGCCGCTCTTGCCTCAGCCAGCAGACCAGACGCTCTCCATTTTGAATGGCCCAGAATGTACTGGCATCGTGACTCCACGTGTTCAGACCATGTGGAGGTGACACCTGTCCCAGGAAGATGTTGCTGGCCCTGATAGGATGAACTAGATCACCCGGCCGACTCTGAACTCAGGGATGTCAGCCCCCTGGGAAGTGCTTAGACATCAACTGTGACCCTTCTGGAATCCAGGGAGAAGGGAAGGCCCAAATGGTTGTGCACCGCCTGGTCCTGAACTAGGTACTTGTGCACCTGTCCCCACCCAGCCTCCCACACAAGTCTGCAAGGAGGCCGGCATTCCTGTCCCCACACTGCCTCCAACGCCCGGAGCTAAAACGGAATCCTGGGACAATTATCTCCAGCGCTGGGCACAGTGGCTGGTGCCCAGCAGACACCCAGCTTTAAGCCACCTTAAGTATCTCGAGATTTCCCCCCACGCCCCGGTGCCGGGTGTTATAGATGCACTACCTCTAATCTTCCCAATCTCCCATACGGCAGCCATTATCCTCCTTTTCCAGATGAAGAAACTGAGGCTCAGAGAGGCCCACGTTCACACTGAGTGGCAGCGGGGGGACTCTACCCCCAGATCAACCTGGGTCCACAGCCTACATTCTTGCCACTGAGTAACGGACACGCGTATCGCTACGGGCATTTCCCATCTTACAGATGAGGAACGGAAGGGGAGCATGACTTACCCAAGGTCACGCAGCCAGAAAATGATGGAGCCAGGATGGGGAGATGGGAAAATGAGGCCAGGTTCTCGGCAGAACCCTCACAAAGACGCCCAAGAGCTCCATGACCCGCCCACATCATTAGGGCAAGCTGCGGGGGCCGGCCTGCCACCGAGAGCCCACGGTGAGTGGACTCAGCTATTTAGCTGAGTGACGCTGGGGAGGCAGGTCCGTCCCTGGGCACCCAGCCAAGGCGGGGGAGGCAGGATATATCGCCCCTTATTACTAGCAACATTAGCTCCCTGATTCGCGGGCACTCACGGTATTGACGCTAATGATTAGCACAGCAATGAGCCTGAGCCTCCGGACCGTGCCGGAATGCCCACCCCCTCCCTCTGTGCGTGTCAGCCTTGCCTGGCAAGGCCCGCTCGAGTCTGTCCCTCGCCCTGAGGCCTTAGGGACCGTCCCACACCCCGTGGTCTCCCCTGAACCCCAAGTGCTCCCCACTATGTCCACACACCTCCCCGACAGGCTCACCGGTCCTCAGTACCGACTGGCACAGGGGCTGTGCCATAGGCCGGGCACACGGGTGCGGGCGCCCGTGGGTGGTACACAGCTGGCCGGGCTGCTGGCTCAGGTGAGGCGGGGTGCAGGGGTGCTTCAGGGAGCACACAGACCCCTGAATCCTCTCCATGCGCACGGCCCGTCATGGGTCCCCGGGATGCTGAGCGTGTGTCTTATTGCAGTAAGAGCTCATGGGCACGTAGTTCACACATTGGGTTTACGCGCTGGCTTTTTTTAATGGGCAAAAAACATTAACTCGTTTGCACAGGGGCAGACGGGCCACTCTGTACTTGAATAGAAACCACCTCACTCACTCAAGGATAAAACGTTCATTCTTCAAATGATACAGGCTTGTTTTTCTCTACTTCTTCGTGTATTTCCCTATTCCTCCTAAGCAATGAAATAAGCTGGAATATGAGATTTCTTGCTCACTGTGGCCTGCACAGCTTCACCCGACCAACCACCGCTGTGTACCTTCTCCGTGCCAGAACTTGTGACAAGCACCGGGGACGCAGGGCGGGGAACAGGGATCGGGAATCCTGCCCTGATGCGGCTTATACTCAGGTGTGGTCACAGCCAGGATTCTAGAGCTAGACTGCCTTCGAATCCCACTTTGAGCACTAACTAGCTGTGTGGCCTTGGGCAAGTTACTTAACCTCTCTGGGCTCCAGCGTCCTCATCTGTAAAATGGATATACTAATAGTGCCTCTCTCACAGAGCTGTTGTGAATTTAAAACGAGTCAGGTGTATAAATGCCTAGAACAGTCCTGGTACGTAGGAGGGAGAACATTTTCAATAATAATAACAAACTCTCCGGGGAATCAGATGATCAACAACAGACAAATAACCAAGCAAAACACTAATGATAGCAAAAAGCGCCCTAAAGGATGGCCCAGATGTGTTCATAGAGGAAGAAAGTGGGAGAGAAAGAGAGGGACAGAGGGAGAGAGAGAGAGAGAGAGAGAGAGAGAAGGCATTTTGGTGGGGTGGCCGGGGAGGACATCTCCTAGGTCTTTTTACTGAAATTGAGCCCTGCGGAAAGGGAAGGAAGCAGCCGTGGGAAGATCCTGCTACAAGTGATCCAAGCGGAGGGAAGTGCAAGTTCAGAGGCCTGCAGGCTGGACAGCTCCTAGCCCGTGGAGAAGAAAGCAGGAGGCCAGAGTGGCCTGAACAACGTCAACATACAGGAGGGGGAGACAAGGTGAGGTCAGAGAGGGCGGCCACAGCTGGAGGAGGCAGGGTAAGGAGTGGGATTTGGCTTCAAGTACAATGACGAGCCTTGAAGGGTTTTAAGCCTGGAAGCAATCTGATCTGATTTACATTTTAATAACGTCTCTCTGGACACCAGAGGAGCTGAGCGCTGGAGGGTGAGGGGGGGCAGCCACGGAGACCAGCTGGGGAGGCCGCGGCAGGTGCAGACCCATGGTGGCCTGGACCAGGGGTACCAGCCACAGTGCACAGAGGCAGCCAGACTCGGGATGCGCTGGGGGAAGCGTGGCCAGGACTTGGTCTCTGGCCGGACTGGGAGAATGAGAGAAAGAGAGGAATCAAGGCTGACTCCGTTTTCTTCGTTGTTGTTGTCTTGACATTTTTAGGAGACACACATTTTATTTCTGACCCTGCCATGAACTCGCTCTGTGATCTCGAGCATGTCACCTAACCTCTCTGAGCCTTGCTTTGCTCATTTATTGATTAGGGGTGATGTTATCTGGGCCCTTACAGGGCTTGCTATGAGGATCAATCAAGATTAAGGCGCAGAGATGCAAAGGCTCTGAACAGAGAAGCAGACGAGGGGGCTTGGGGGTGGCGGGCAGGGATGTTGGGCCGGATTCCGGTCTCACCTGGGACCCTCGGTGGCTCTGACTTTCGCCAGAAACCAGTTCTAGGTCCCTTGCACAGCAAAGGAGGCTGAAACGGAATGATCTTCTAGCTTAGAGGACCCACCCCAGCCTGGCCCCAAAGCAGGACTTCTACCCTGCAGGTATGGGGAGGTGGCAGGAGTGTGGCTGGGCTGGCGGGGGGCGGGGCGGGGGGCAGCCTGGCCCTTCCTTGCCTTGGAGCCAAGCTCTCTGGAGGGACTCTGCCAAGGTCACTTGCCAAAAAAGAGGGAGGGGCAGTCTCCAAACCTGGGATCTGTCTTCCCTCACCGTTTACCGGCCACTGGGAAATGATGGAGGGTGAGGAGGAACTATCATTTATCATACAGGCCCCCTCTGCCCAGTATGGCTCCCAATCCTTAAACGCTCTCCTTCTGTCCATTCGATGGGGGTCTAAATGGGATCAGAGAACGCGAGAAATGGCCCAAGGTCACACAGCAAAGCCAGGTTCCGTTCCAAGCCCTTGCTTTGTCCACTGCCCCAGCAGCAGCCACACACATCTGCACTAAAAGTCCAAGCTGGGCTTCTGTATCTTTCTGCCCGGGTGGGCTTGGGCAAGAGACAGAACACAACCTGCAAATATTTACTGAAGGGACGAACAAAGGAGTGGCTGAAGTCCTTCCCACTTCTGCACCCGCCCCCCCAACAGAGCCTTGACCTTGGCAAGGGAGCCCAAGGGCAGCCAGCAGGGGGATTTATCTAACCTCCGTCCTCAGGCTAGCGAGTGCCCCTGCAGATTATGAACGTGCTATGTTCTCTGCCCTGAGAAGCCGACATGAGAGATGCCATTTCATTAGGCCCTCCCCACCCCTCTGTTTGGATTCCAAAACATCTACATAAATTATAGCCCCAATATTTATTGCTTCTGGGTTGTGCTGGCAAGAACGTGTGTGCACTCCGTGTCCTGGCGGAGCGAAGGTCACCCCTAGGACTCTCTCCCTGCCTCAGTCCCTGTCCTGGGGCCCAGGGCCTGCTGGGGCAGCAGGGAACCGGAGGCTCAAGGGGACTGTGAGGGGGGGGCGGCTGCTGGGGCACTCAGGGCACCGGGGAGGGAGGGAGGCGGGGTTTATGGTGGCTTTTCACATGGTTGGTTTTACCATTAACTTTGAATGCCTTTGTGGGTCTATAAAGTTCCCCATGGTGGTTTATAGGGAGTATGAATCGACAAAATTGGTGGCAAAAACAGGGTAATGGGCGGCTTTCAGACACTCACACGAGGGTCAAGGAACAAAGGCAAAGAGGCAGCATCTTGCCACAAAAACCATTCCAATGATAACTTAAAAGAAAAATTCACATAAATTCCTTTATGTTTTCGCCCCCAAATTCCGTGCCTCCGGGCACAGAAATGGCCGGCAGGATAATCACCCCAGAGTTAATGGTGGTCATCTCTGAGTGCTGGTATTTTCTTTTCTGTGCCTTTCTAAATGCTCCAAATTATTTCCAGCTTTCGGGTATTACTTTTGTAATGGGAGGACAAAAGTGGTCTTTAAAAGTCAGATAATCCAATGCAGCAGGAAGGAAGGTTTTCTCAGGCACCCACGATTCACTCACAGTAATAACCCATCCCTGGGGCTCCTATTCGGGCACCTCATTTTGTTCGCAACACGATTCTCCAGCTTGAAAGATGGGGACACCGAGGCACGGAGATCGAAACGTCTTACTCAAGGTCACACAGAAAAAGGGGCCCAACGGGAACCAGCACCCTTCCCCTCCCAGCACAGCCTTCACCCTTCTCTGTCCAGGCTCCCTGCTGGCCCAGGGGCGGGAGGTTGCAGCTGGCAATCCTCAGATGGGGTGAGGGGCTTTCACTTTGGAGGGCCCCTGGCATTCTCCCTGGGTGGTCCGAGAGGCTGTTTAGCAGAGGTTTCTCTGGTCAGACTCGTGACTCTGGCCACCTAGAACCTGGTGGTGTCTTCAGGGGTATGGGGGACGGGATCTAGATGCTTCCAGAAGGTTCCAGACCCAGGCTAAGCCAGGTCACGTTTGAGCAGAGGCAGAGGCTGGGTGTGGAAGGAAAAGGGGGTCAGATGCCCTCAGGGATGGGGAGTGGCACAAAGTCAGCTGCTTCAGTGCAGGCAGCTTAGGCAGGGAGGAATGGGGAGCAGCCCCACCTCTGGGCAGGGCCTGGCTGGAGGAGGGTGCAGAGGAGGTGTGGTCTGTGAACTGACCGGGGAAGACTGGAACCCCCGGTCAATTCCGGCTTCCTGGGGGTCCCGGTCCTCCCCAGTCAGTTCAGGCTTCCTGGGATGTTGCCCTGTCCCAGGGAAGGGGTGTGACGTAGACCCTGGGCTGGGGGACAGAGACCCCCTCGTATCCAGCCCTCCTTCCTCTGCATGCGTTCTCCCAGAGACAGCCATGTGAAAACATCACGGACCGGACACAGAATGGACATTCACGTTCTCTTTAGATTGAAACGTGGTAAGGTGCTGGAGGGCTGACTCTACCTTCAGGGGTAGAGTCCCACTCTGATGTGGGGAGACAGAACCCCTGACATCATAAGTCTTAGTCTGATGGGGGAGAGACAGTCCTCCCTGGGGAGACACTAGACCTCCCTGGGGAGGTCCTGAGTCTGATGGGAGAGATACAACCCTTCCCTGGGAGGTCCCGAGTCTGATGGGGGAGACACAGATCTCCCTGGGGGGGTCCCGAGTCTGACGGGAGAGACACCACCCTTTCCTGGGGAGGTCCCGTGTCTGATTGGGGAGACACAGCCCTTCCAGAAGAGGTCCTGAGCTGATGGGAGCGATACAACCCTTCCCTGGGAGGTCCCAAGTCTGATGGGGGAGACACAGATCTCCCTGGGGAGGTCCCGAGTCTGACAGGAGAGACACCACCCTTTCCTGGAGAGGTCCCGAGTCTGATGGGGGAGACACAGCCCCCCCCTGGGGAAGTCCCGTGTCTGATGGGGGAGACACCACCCTTCCCTGGGGAGGTCCCGAGTCTGATGGGGGAGACACCACCCTTCCCTGGGGAGATCCTGAGTCTGATGGGGGAGACACAGCCCTCCCTGGAGAGGTCCCGAGTCTGATGGGAGAGACACCACCCTTCCCTGGGGAGGTCCAGTGTCTGACTGGGGAGACACAGCCCTTCCAGAAGAGGTCCTGAGTCTGATGGGAGAGATACAACCCTTCCCTGGGAAGTCCTGAGTCTGATGGGGGAGACACAGCCCTCCCTGGGGAGGTCCCGAGTCTGATGGGAGAGACACCACCCTTCCCTGGGGAGGTCCCGTGTCTGACTGGGGAGACACAGCCCTTCCAGAAGAGGTCCTGAGTCTGATGGGAGAGATACAACCCTTCCCCGGGAGGTCCCGAGTCTGATGGGGGAGACGTGTCCCTCTACCATTGGAGAACTTCCAATCTAACAGAGAAGACCCTTATCCAGAAAAGAGATCTTTAATGTAGACACAGAAATGCAGGCATGGGCCCACCGGAGTATCTGTTTTACTGAGTTCCCGAGGGACTCAAAACCCAGAAAGAAGGAAAGGCACAAAGAGCATCCAGGAAGGCCTCCCTGAGAAGGTGATTTCTCCGGCCCCTGAAAGTCCAACCCAGCTCTGCCAGGCTCTCTGGTGATGGCAGCTAACAAGACTGGCTCCCTGTCCCCCAAGGAATTCACCATGTGGAGGAGGAGGGTGCTGGACACTAACAAGGAGAGCAGGGATTGGACACCCATGTAATGGGTACAGGCCAGGTTAGGAGTTTGGACCTGACGCCTGGGCACTGGGGAGCCATGGAAAGTTTTAAGCAGGGGGGAGAGCGATCAGATTTGTGATTTGAAAAGATCAGCTGGGCTGCCAGGAGGAGGAGGGCATGGGGAGGAGTAGAGAAGCAGGAGACTCAGGGACTGGCCCGAGGGCCTGGCGGTGGGGGATGCTGGACAGAAGTCCTGAAGCTCTGCCCCCTGAGCCCCACCTGACAGAGGGGTGATGAGGTTCCATGACTGCGTCTGCACAGCTGCCTGGCTGGACTCAAGGACACGGGCCCAGGGTCCTCCTCTGTGGATGCCTATTGGTCTATGGGAGCCCTCACAGCTGGACAAGGATATCCCAGGGTCCCCCAGATTGGGAGAGCCAGAGAAACATCAGACCACAGCCTCTGGTTCCCGCATCCAAATCCTCAGGTCCTGATTGGAGCCTTCAGCTGCCAAGGCCACGGGCCACCCCTGCCTGCTGGGCCCTCCATCTGGTTGGGCATTTGTCCCACTGGTTAGTAAAGGCTTCAGACCGGGCCGTGCAGGGGTCAGGCCGAGGCCTGAACTGACCCATCTGGGAGAACAGCTAATAAGCCCCCCCATTTGCATATATGCAAACAAGGCTCCACCGTCGACAGAGCAATTAGCATTGCCTACTGCCTGGCCAGGCCACCAGGGTTGGCCGCAGTGCCTGGGATCTTATCTGTTGGGCTCGGAGCCTGGCTTCTTCTCAGCTGAGGCCTGGCTGGGTGGATAGGTGATCAAGTCCCAGATTGGGCCTGATGCTCCCCTCCAGAGGCCAAATGAGCCTGTGCAGGGCCTTCTGGAGAGGGGCAGGGAGGGCCCAAGGCTCTTGGCCTCTTATCTTTTATTTTGGGCACAGGGAGAAGGCCATCTTGGGACTGAACACGAGACGTGCAACCATCCCAGCTCCGCAAATACGGCAAAGGGGAAGAAGCTGAGGCTTTGACTCGGAGAAGCTTGAATTCTAATCCTCACTCTATACCATTTGCTGCTGTGTAACTCTGGCTAAGTTAACTGACCTCTCTGGGCCTCAGCAGTTTCATTTGTAAAATGGAGGCCATGCCTCCTGCCAGGCTCTTGAGAGGAGTGAAATCATCCTTAGAGGGGTGCCTGGGTGGCTCAGTCGGTTAAGCATCCAACTCTTGATCCCCGCTCGGGTCACGATCTCACCGTTTGTGAGTTCAAGCCCCACATCGGGCTCTGCGCTGACATTGCAGAGCCTGCTGGGGATTCCCTCTCTCTCTCTCTCTCTCTCTCTCTGCCCCTCCCCGGCTCATGCTCACTCTCTCTCAAAATAAATAAATAAGTAAACATTAAAAAACACCAGTCCTTGGAGGGGAAGTGCTATAGGCATAGAATCGTTGCTCATTAAAGGGCATCCCCTTGTCACCAGAACAAGAAGCATTATACTTGGTTCTCTCCAGCTTCTCCTCCCCTCACTCCGCTGGGTTTTGTTTCGCTCGTCTCTGATCTCGACAGTGTTTTAAATTGTGCGTAAAGCATAGTTCTACCCCGACGCCTTAGGAAACTGCCCGTGAAGCTGGCTGGGGGCGTGTCCCCATTTCACAGATTAAGACACTGAGGCCCAGAGAGGTGAAGCAACTTGCCCGAAGTCATCCGGCAGCTTGGCAGCAGGAAGGGGCATTCGGTCTCCGGTCCCCTCCCTCTCTGCCCTTTCTGGCCACGGCGGCTGGCGGGGAGCCGCGGCACCCACCCTGCCCCTCTGTGCCCCATCCTCCCTGCCGCCTCTCTCGCACCTCTCGGGCCGTCATCCTGCCCCACGTTCCCTGTTCCAGGCCCTCTTGTCGCTGCATATGCCATTCTGCTGACTGCCTGCGGAGGACGTGGCGACGGCCAGTCCCGCCCAACCAGAGATCGGAAGTTACTCCTCGTGTCCGACTGCAATTTCTCTTGCTGTAAAACCAACTTGTATCCTTTTTTTTTTTTTTTATCTTGGGCAGATGGGGGAAACTTTGGCTCAGCATCCCCCTCATTAAATAGCCATTGTTATCATCAAAATAGAAATGAAACAAAGCAGGCCTCAAAGCTTTCGGCTCCCTCTCTGCCTGTCTCTCTCTCTCCGGCTTCCTCACCAGGGGACGCCCTGACCTTAAGGTCCTTGATCCTTCCTCCCCAAAGCCGGTTCTCATCATCCTGGATGTTCGTCTTTTCTCCGAGGTCCCCCTGGCCCAGCATCCTGTCCCTCATGGTGACCCCAGGAGGTGGTGGGGAGGGGGGAAGCGGGGGGAGAGGAGCTGAGGGTCCGGAGTCCTTCCCGTGTGGGCTGGAAGCCACCGTCCCTCCGTGTCTGCTGGGTCCCTAGTCTGTGCAGACACGTGTCACATGCACACGTGCCCACCTTCCTTCCCCAAAGGACCACGGAGCAAGGACATGTGGTCTCTGGCCTCGAAGAACGGATGGCGAGAAGGGACAGTCCGCAGAGGATTATAATCCTGGGTGTAAACGCCAGGAAGGGAGGACGCCTGTGGGAGCACAGAGTAGGGAATCCCCTCCCTGGGCAAGTGCCAATAAAAGGGAGGTCAAGGACCTCTGAACGGAATCCGGAGGCACACCCTGGCACGAGCCAGGTCAGGAGGAAGGGAAAGGCAGAGCAGGCAGAGGGAACAGCAGGAGCAAAGGCACAGAGACGAGACGAGACGGCAGCACGCGGCGTGTCTGATGAACTCATGACAGGGACATTCACCCAACCGCACGGGCACACACAGGTTCTGTTCTGTGTTTTACGAAGACTCACGAAATCCCCTCAGCTGCCGTAAAGGTAGGTACGACGATGGCTTGGTTTGGGGTCCCCCAGAGGTAGACTCAGAAAACAGTTCAAGTGCAGGTGGCTCCTTTGGGAGGTGACCCAGGAAAGGCCAGTGAGAGGAGGCAGCCAAGGGTGGGCGTCTCATCACGCCGGCCCCCGGCCACTGTGGGCGCCTAGAGCTCCATCCTGCTGGGGATCTCTGGGAGCCAGTGTAGAAGATGCATGTGCCATGTCCACCCGAGATCAAGGACGTGGGGCATCCACCCTGTCCTGAAGCCTCCTGTCCATCCTGGGTCGAGGGCGGCTTTTGGGGACACTGGCTCTCTGCACTTCTGGCCTGCCCTGTGCCCAGACCAAGGGTGCGCCTCCCAGGCACAGGATCCCTGTTCACAGTGAACAGAACTTGGCTCTCCGGGAGGGGGTGTGGCTGCTACCATATTAGCCCCACCTCATACAGGAGGAACCTGAGGCCCGGAGCATGCAGGTAACCAGGGCCGGGTGACAAGCCAGCACACTGTGGGGCTCAAACCCAGGGCCTGCAATCCTAAGCATGGAGCCACGATGCCCAAGAGCGGCCTACTCCTGACAGGAGGCACAGAAGGCCAAGACTGCTGGAAGGAGAGGGGGTGAGGTCCATTGCCTAGGGAGCCCTGAGATGTTCCAGGCCCTAGGGAGGGGCTGGGGAACCCCAATGACCTCAGTCAGTGAGGCCCAGACAGGGGCTCTCTGGAGCCCTACGTTCTGAGGCTGAGTTAGGCTTTCTTTCCTTTGGTTCAATGGCCACGTTTTCCCAGCCCAAACTAGAATTTCTTGTTAGACATGGCTTCCCCATGGAGAAGGAAGAGTGTATTTATTCATGCAAAAAGTCTTACAAAGGTTTAAACGTTAGCATGCATTTGATTCTATATTTCACAAATTGTCTTTATTGAAAAGAATTAAAAAAAAAAAGTACTTGCAACTGGGGCCATCCCGGAGAATCTAGAAAATACAGTCTCTGTACCCTGGAGGGACGAGACTGGGACCACACAGAGAGGTGCCAAGGTCAACGGTAATGGACGTGGGTTTTGTAGTCCCAGCCAGGACCGATCACACGACAGGTGCTTCTCAAGTGCTTGATGATGAAGTGTCTGGGTCTGAATGTTACCCTCCCACAGATTCTGTGAGGGGCCCTCACTGTGCCTCAGTTTCCTCACCTGTCAGTCCTACAGTCCACGGAAAGGGGATTTAGGTGCCATAATTCAGAAAAAGCCTTTAGCAGGAGGCTGGCTCATAATAAGTGCTCAGTTAACAGAGGTGGCAGGAGCAGGAACACACTAATGGGGTGAGGAAGTGGATGCTGGGCTGGCATCCTGGGCATCCCCACTGCAGAGGAGACCCCACCATGGCCGTACTGGGCCCACATGTGTAGACCAGAGCAACAACGCCCCAAAGAGATGTTCATTCAATGAGGGAAGGGAACTGGTGGATAAATACCCCAGCTTCCACATTTGTAGGGGGGGGGTGTCGATCCTGAGGTACGTGCTGCACAGCTTCTCGGCCGGCCTGGCTGCATCTTGTACCGTCTTCCTTCCTTTTCTTGTCTCCTTTCCTCCCTCGCGGGTGTTTCCTGAGGTCGCTCCCAAATAAACTACCTGCACCCGAATCCTTGCCTCAGGCTCTGCCTTGATGGGAACCCCCAAAGCAAATGATACAGCCCCCAGCACTAAATACCTGAGAAGTGCACGACACGCAATACCGCCCTTGCTCCCGCTTATTTCTCAGGCCGTCGGGGGATTGAGTGCGATAAACAGCAGGACAAAGATGAGGAATAGAAGAAAGCGAGGCCACATGTCCTGGGAGGGATTATTATATTTCCGCGGTGAGATAAGGGTCTTAAAGCTCACTGATTCTGCAGCCGGCGTGTGGGGCTCAGGCACAGTCTCTACTTCTATTAATCCCCGCTCGGCCCTGCCTGTCACTTAGGGCCCCATTCTCCTCAGCCTCAACCCTGGGGCAGAGGAACGCTTCCCCGAAACAGATCTAAGCGCATCAACCTCGCTGCGGGACAAAGAGGCCCTTCCACGCTGGGGACCCAGGGGCTTCATTCAAGGCTGAGCCCTGCCACTTACCTGTAGCAGGTCCCTCCCTGCCCTGCGCTAAACCTCCCCAACCTGAAAACGTGGGGACAAGAGAGCCTCAGAACAAGGGGGAAGAGCCAGGAGCTAGACTGCTGGAGAAGGAATCCCAGCTTCGTCACTCACTCGCTGTGTGGCTTCAAGTCGGTGACTCACCCACTCTGTGCCTGGGCTCCCTCATTTACAAAATGGGGAAAATAATAGAGCCTAACTCAGGGGCTTTTGAATGCAGGTTAAACACCTTAATATTTATAAGGCGTTTACAAGAATGCCTGGCACACGGTACGTACTATGTAAATATTTGTTAAATAAACACCTATGCTGTTTACCCCAAAGAGTTGCGGTGGAATCACAAGATGATAAATATGTGAAAATCCCTTGTACATGGTAGAAATCCACGCAAATATCTCATAGTTATGAATTCTCTTTCTATCTCCATTTCCCCAAAGGGGCTTCCCTCCGTGGGCTTTGTAGTGCAGAACACAGAGAAGGGACTTTGAAGTCCCCCGGCGGCAGGAAGGAGATATGGTGCTGTCCCCTCAGCCACCGTGGGACCTGGAGCACGTGGCCTCACACCTCAGAGCCTCAGTTTCCGCCTCTGGGGTAATAACGGCATCCATCTCTTAGGGTCAGGTGAACATGATGGGGAAGACAGGAAAGGGAGCCACCCGCCCCAGGGTCTGCCCCCAAGGGGCCCGGGCAGCGCGACCTTCCTTCCCCAGATCCCCGAAGGAAGTCACTTGGCATCTCTGGGGTTCAGCTCCTCCAGCCCGAGACGCCAGTTCACAGGCTGGTGGGAGCAGGGGTGAGACTGGTGCACGTGAGAGTTTGAGCCCAGGCCTGGGGGACGGCATATGTTCAGTGACAGCCCCGCTTTCCTCCAGGAAAATCGGTTGATCAATCTAAATCACCGAGAATCCCCTAATCTCCCAGGCATGGCCATGGAGCTCTGTGTAGGATTTCTCCGCCTCGCCATGATGGACTGAGGCCCTGTCGGAGCTGAGCTGTCTAGCTGAGCGGGCTGGTGGGGAGAGGGCCGGTGCAGAGCTCAGTCTTGCTGAACACGGTCCTGGGGGAGGACCGAACTCGGGTGCCTGGAAGTTTCAGGAGCTGTGGGTCCATCCTGAAGGTGTGGGTGCCGGAGAGGCCTTCGGGGTCAGGGGCAAGTGAGGAGCGGAGGCCAGCACCCGCGTCCGTCCTCCACGGCCGAGAGAAGCCCAGAGATGTTTGTCAAAAGGCTCCGGTTCCCATGTGCCGGGCCTGGCCTAATGTGTTTGCCTAAATGCTTACGTCCCAGATAAGAGGCCTGGGAGATGTGCAGATAGTGCCCGTGAGTAATTAACCCTCCCCCTTGGGAACCGAGCTGGCGTCAGAGTCAGACCTATGGAAGAACCGGACCAGAAGGGAGGTCTGGAAGCTTCTGAGGTCCTGTCTACAGGAACCAGAACATCCCTCCCCAGTCAAAGGGAGTTTGAGATGAGTGCCCCATCCCCCACCTTGCAGATGGGAAAATGAGGCCCAGAGAGGGCCGGGTACCCCAGAGTGGAACCAAGTCTCTAGGCTGTCAGCATAAAAGGCAACTCCCCAGAAGATGTGTAGTGGAAATGCTACAGGTGGGAATTAAGAGAGCCACAGGTGGGAGAGGAATCTCCTTCCATCATTCATTCATTCGTTCACTCATTGGCTCCTTATTCAACAAAGAGCATCTGGCGGGACGCTGTCCTAGGTGCTAAAACCTCTCCCACTAGTTGGTAGATGCTGGAAGGTAATGGACCACACCTGTCCTGCTCGCTGCCCTCTCCCCGAAGCCTAGATTGTAATAAGAGCTTAACAAAGGTCTCCCAGATATGGGATTTATCACACTTAACACCCGCAAAGAAAAGAAATTCTTATTCTCATTTTACAGTGAGGAAAGTGAGGCTCTGAGAGGTAAAGGGACAGGTCCGTGTGGTCATTATGAATTCATTCAGCAAGAAATAAATCCTGGCTGTGCACCTACAATGATGAGCAAGCAGACCAGGCCCTTCAGGGGCTCCCAGCCCAGCAGAGGAGTGGGCTGTGGTCAAATAGCCAATACCCTGACCTGACCGTGTGTGAGTACAAAGTGAGATGGGGGTCATGGGAGGAGGGCCGTTACTTCATATTCTGGGCTGTGTGGATCCAAAGTCAGGTGGAGGAGGGAAGGTCTGAAGATGAGAAGGTGGCGTTTGTCAGCCACAGAAACTGGGGGCTCAGAGAGGTGAGGTGACTTTCCCAGGGCCACACAGCGGGTGTGGGGTGGGGCTGGAGTTCAAGCCCAGCCGCTCTGCAAACCTGCTCTCCTTCCACCATATCCAGGAAGCGGGAAAGACCCGAGACAGGGTTTGGAGCAGAAAGGGTGTGCTGGTCGGCAGAAGCCAGACGGGGCTGGAGGCCCGGGCTCCCCGTGATCTGGCCGACGCAGGGCAGAGGGCTGGCTTCACCCCCAGCCTCAGTGAATGGACGTCTTGAAGCCAAATCCAGCTTTCTCCTCCCCCTCCTCCTCCTCCTTTATGGAGACACTAATTTTAGCCAGCCACAAAGTCAGCCTGAGCTTTTAAAAACGGACTGATTTATGCTTTTCCTTAATTGCTCCAAAAGAGCGCTTTGCATCTAGTGAAAGAGAGAATGAATATAACTCTATTTAGGTTAAAAATTTAAAGCCAAATTCTCACTGGCCTGGCAAGAAGAGAGAAATGCACTTAACCCTGTCTCAGTGGACTCCCCGTCGCCCTTCCTCTGTCTGCTCAGAGCCTCCCTGTCTGCTTCACAGGCCCAGACTCTGCCAGGGGAGAAAGCAGGGAAACACCGGGGGCCTCACCATGAGGCCTGGAAACACCAGGGGCCACTCAAGTGAGGGCAGGGCGCTTTTTAACGAATCCCTGGGGAGATCTGCAAACTCTCCCTTCCAGTAAGCAGTCGGGGCCCAAAATCCACTGCTGGGGCAAATGGGAAAATTCCATTTCCCAACTTGGGGAGTCAGTGCATACCCAGGTCTACTTGGCCATCCCTCTGCCTGCCTGCTGAGGCTTCCAAGGCTCTGCCCAGATTCAAGTAGTGACCCTTCCAGAGGATTTCTAAGAATTCCATTCAACTGAAAACCATTTGCCACTTATAATGCTGAGAGATGGGAATCTCACAGTTGACAAGGCAAGAATGCCCCACAGGACTGACCATCAATCTTTGGATTCCCTAGTCATAGGTCAGTGTGGTTTGACTTGTTAATTATCATTTCATCCATCCATGTACCCACCCACCCACTCATCTACTCACCCACTCACCCATCCACCCATCCTCCATCCATCCATCCATCCATCCACCCATCTTTCATCCACCTACCCTTCATCCATCCATCCACCTATGCTTTATCCATCCATCCACCCACCCATCCTTCATCCATCCATCCATCCATCCATCTCCTCACCCACGCATCATCTATCCATCCATTCTCCATACATCCATCTTCCATCCATCCATCCACCCATCTCTCATCCATCCACCTACCCTTCATCCATCCATCTATCCATCCACCCACCCATCCACCCATCCACCTACCCTTCATCCATCCACCCAACCATCCACCCATCTTTCATCCATCCATACATCCACCGACACCTTATCCATCCATCTATCCATCCACCCACCCATCCTTCATCCATCCATCCATCCACCCAGCCACTCATCCACCTACCTACCCTTCATCCACCCATCCATCCATCCAGCCATCCATCCCCTCACCCACCCATCCATCCACCCATCTTTCATCCATCCACTCATCCATTCACCCATCCATTCACCCACCCATCATCTATCCATCCATTATCCATACATCCATCTTCCGTCCATCCATCATCCTTCCATCCATCCATCCACCTACACTTCATCCATCCATCCACCCATCTTTCATCCATCCATCCATCCACCCACCCATCCACCCACCCATCCATCCATCCACCCATCTTTCATCCACCCACCCACCCATTCTTCATCCATCCATCCATCCACCCACCCACCATCTATGCATCTATTCTCCATGCATCCTTCTTCCATTCATCCATCCATCAATCCAAAGATTTAATAAATGCATTCTGTGCTCACAGAATTCTGTTACAGAAATTAATAGGACAGGATAAATAAGATAAACAGGAACTCTATCCTTATTGATTTCATGGAGTAAGTGAGGAAGGTAAGTAAATGGGACAGTTATTAAAGCAGAGACAGCAGCCGGCTACCAAAATTCCATGCACGCACACACGTGCGCACACACACACAGTGGCCCTGCCTCACAACACGGAGCTGACTCCAGGATGCAAATGCCACCTCTCCATAGACAACATTTCCCAGGTGCTTCTCTACTTTCTTTCCTTTTCCACTGGCTGGAAAGGACTACGAAGCCCCAGGAGACGGAAGGAGCTTGGCTCCCTGAGTCTCCACATGGAGGAAAGCCTCCTGCCTAGAAAGATGCCTGCAGCGTCTGCTAAAACCAACTTTCTACTGAGCTTGTGCCGTGAAATCCGGGGGGCTTGCTTGTTACATCATCAAGTGCTGCCCAAATACACTAACATTTTACAAAGCACTTTTCTGTAGGTGAATGAAGGCATAGAGTCACGTCATTTGATTTTTATAACCACATGTGGTAGGTAATTGTTGCCCCCATTCATGGATGAGAAAACCGAGGTTCAGAGGGGTGAAGTATCTTGCCCAGAGTCACACAGCTGGTAGGTGGTGGGCCGGGATTTGAACCCTGACATCCACTTACTTTACAAGGCGATATGTTTCTCATTGGGAATACAGACAGGGAGCCACAGGGTGGCACAGGAGGGGGCGGAGTCCTTGTCTGCCTCTGGGTGAAGAAGCTGGGACTGGGTGTTTATCCCTGAGCCATCAGAATGGTTTCTGTTACAAGACACATGGAGAAACACACACACACACACACACACACACACACACACACACACACACACCACAAAAAATCTGCCCCTGGTGGGGCACCTGGGTGACTCAGTCAGTTGAGCGTCTGACCTCAGCTCAGGTCATGATCTCGTGGCTCGGGGGTTCGAGACCCATGTCCAGCTCTGTGCTGACAGCTCAGAGCCTGCAGCCTGCTTCAGATTCTGTGTCTCCCTCTCTTTCTGCCCCTTCCCCCCCCTCTCAAAAATAAATAAACATTAAAAAATTGTAAAAAAAAAATGTGCCCCTGGTGTCTCCCCTCCCCAAGCAGGGACAAAAGCTCTCCAGGCAGAGCCTCCCTCCTCTGGCAGTTGCTATCTTTTCTCAATCCACACGAGGAGCCCCCTTCTTTCCTCCCAGGACAAGAGGAAACAAGGACATAGACATAGAGGCCTAGTCCAGTCTCTGGCAGCCCAGGCAGACCTCCAAGACATCCCCATTGGCCAGATCGAAGCCGTCAGAGATGAGCCCCTCCGTTTAGCTATCTGTAAAATGGGGCTAATAACGCTGGCATCACAGGGACTCTGGAGGGGATTAAATCACATAGTAGGCAACTGATCATTCAAGGAGGGAGAAACACAGACTTTGAGAACGTTCTAGCTCGCAGGGCCCTGAAGGATCTCATGGGGAAAACGAGGCCCAAAGGGAGTAGTTGTTGTTTGCCCTGGGTGGAACAGAAAGGTGGGTGCTAGGAGTTATCCTGACTGCTTTGTTTCTTTCCACCTTTTCCTCGGCATCCCTGGCTCCTTCCTACAGGCGCTTCTTGTCCTGGTGTGGAGAGTGGGACTAAGCCAGGGAGAGAAGGAGAAAGAAGGTGTCCCGAATCTAAGCCTCTAGTCACAACTAAAGGCTGGACCTCATGGGCTTTCCCACGGTTTTGGCTGGGGGAGGTCTGGTGCTCCAGTGGGAAGGACACAGGCTTTGGCCGCCCGGAGATGGGGTCAAATCCCGGCATGGCCATTCGTGAGCAGGCCCCTTCCCCTGCACCTGTCCCCCTCGGTGCGTGGGGACAAAGCGCCCATCCTGATGGCCGTCGCCTGGAGGAACGAAAGCCATGCGCTCGGTGCCAGCCGTGGGGGGTGCTCGCCAGACGGCAACCCTGATCGCTGCCCAGCTCTGTCTTCTTCACAGCTCACACCTGCCCAGAGGTGCTATCCCGGCTCCCAGCCTCCGGACCTTCCCCACGGTGTGGGCGTGGCTAGGCTGAGCGATGGCATCACAGCCTCATCCGTGCCCAGCAGCTGAACCACTGTCCAACCCAGAGCCCTTGGCTCACAGGGAGGGGCGGGAGGGGAGCACGCCTATGGCAGAGAGCCTTGGGAAGAAGGCAGGGGCCCCCCCTCTCCTGACTCAGAACTGCCTTCCCACCTCCCAACCCCTGCCTTTTCCAATAGTGCCCCCCCCAGCAGGTCCAAGCCCCTGTCTCTTCACTCCCTACTTCCCACCCAGCCTGGAGAGTGAGGCATTCTCCCTCCTCGCTAATAAGATTAAAACGTATCTCCCTCTTACAGTATCGATTCATAGCACTGATTTACTGTTACTTCTCAGCTGCTACAAAACGGATGCGCGGGCTGCCACCTTAATCTCTATCCATCTCTTCACTGCCGGGGAATAACTGCTAATTAATACCTTTTTGCCTCCTGACACCCGCCAGCTTTGAGGGCCATCAATACTCTGGGCTCCCTGCCCCCCAAGCCCACGTGACCCCACTGGCTCAGGCTCCAGCCCAGCCCAGCCCCAGCCCAGGGGTGCTCTGGGGTCTCAGGGGAACAGGAGAAGGGGCGTGAGCTTCCCAATCCTCGACCTCCACGAGACACGGACGCATACGGCCAGCGGGCACAAGGCGGTGGCTAACTCAGGAGGGACAGACCCAGGCCACCCCTCCTCAAACCACCCATGAGGTTTTCATCCAGTCTCAGGCTCGTCACCCACAGAATGGAGAGAGCCACAGACCCACCTCCTACATGGGCAACGATTCAATAGGAGCAGGTCAGGAAGGTGCCGAACACAGGCCTCTGCCTTCTGCCTCATTGGGTCTCTGGCCCGGGGGGAAGGGGGTACGGTCATGGACCAGCTGAGTCGGCAAGTGCTGGTGGCGGGGCGTGCGGGTGGCCAATTCCTGGTTCCAGAGAGCAGGGTCCAGAGAAGGCCCCGTCAGGAGAAGGAGTCAAACACAAATGTACGGACTGGCTGGGAGACACAACTCGCCCTGCTTCTCTTCTCCTTTTCCAGCACCAAAGGCCACCTCCTCCAAGAAGCCATCCTTGACCACCCAACCTAGAGAAAGCACTCTGCTCCCAAGCCCCGCACTATGCCGGGACCCTGTGGGATTCTCCTCACAGCACGGCACCATCCGGAGTGAGGCAACTTATCTGCTTGTTCATTTCTGCCTCCCCCACCGTGATGTCAGTCCCAGGAGGGCAAGGCTCTGTCTTGGTCGATGCCATTTTTTCAAATGTACGGTAGGAGGTCATTAAGTATTTAATAAATGAATAACAAGTTCCCCAGTAGCATTTGCTAACCATCATCATCGTCATAAGCAAGATTACTACGTCCTTCTTCCTCGAACGAAGATCTGATTAAATGCCTTCTCACCTTTAATGGGGCAATCCCATCGTGATCTCATGGTTTGTGAGTTCAAGCCGGGCTGACAGCACAGAGCCTGCTTGGGATTCTCTCTCTCTGCCCATGCCCCACTTGTGCCTGCTCTCTCGCTCTCTCTCAAAATAGATAAATAAGCTAAAAAAAAAATTGCCACCGTGTACGAAACGTCTACGAGGTGTAAGACCCTCTCAGCAACACAGATACCATCACTCCCATTTTACAGATGAGAAACTGAGGCTCACAGCACTTAGATGCCTCGCCCCAGATGACACATCCAGCAGGTCGCTCAGGTGCAATTCAGAGCCAGGTGGGCCACACTCGAAGCACTCCACCTGCCCCCCTGATACGGCCCAGCACCTCCCACCAGGACGGACCCTGAGGGCTGCTTCTCTACCGGCAACACCCGGACGCCGGGGCTTTCCTTCTGGCACCAGGATTGAAACCGGCAGCCTGCTGAGAGCAAGCCATTCCCTGTGGTCACCGGCGGCCAGCCTGGGGAGGGACGTCAGCCTGATCTTGGATTCGCACAGGGCACACGGGGAGAACCAAGAACAGAGGCCCGGGTGCCTCGAATGCGCGAGGAGCTCTGGACTTGCCCCTCCCCCTCTCCGCACCAATCCCCCCCAGGGGCACCTGTGGGACCAGATGGGGTCGGGGATGTGTGAACACCCAGGATTACGGCTCGACATCCCCCCAATCTGTCCTCGCCTGCGGGATTCCCCTTTATCTCGTAGACACCTGACAGCCGGGCTGGGGCCCTGCTCGGCGAGGGAAGGGGGTGGGGGGGGGAGGGTGGCAGCTGTCTGGGGTGGGGGCGGGGAGGGAGAGGAAGCCCCAGGACTGAGCCCAGCAGATGTGCCAGCGGAAGCCAGCACGGGCACTTTTAATAAAACATAACGAAGCGTGGGATCGTAAACTATTTCATCTAATTCCCAGCCTCACGAGGGTGGGGCAGACCCGTTGGGCTGGCAAAGGAGACAGGTTTATGAGGGGGGGGGGTGACCTGAGGCTGGGCTGGGGGACGGGCAGGCACAAGCCGGGGGCAGGAGCCCCAGGCCTCCTGGCCAGGCTCAGGGTGGCCTTTCCCTAGGCCTTCCTTCCAGCTTGGGTGGACACACGTCAGCCCTGGCCCCCTCCTGCTGGCGACCGGGGACCAGTCACTTGCCTGTTGGCCTCCGTTTCCCCACAGGTAGAGGGAAAGGAGGGTTGAACCTAAACAGGAAAGCTCCAGAACCTTCTCCAGCCCTGATGGTTCCCTCCATCACCCAGAACGGGCAAAGCAGGGCCCCCCGGACTCGCACTCCGACCCACATTCCGGCCTTCCAAAGCCGGGGGTACCTCCGTGGCAAGCTGGGGTTCCACGGAACACAGTTTGAAAACCACCCCCCCCCGGCCCAGCTTCTCTCCCAGAACCTCAGTGTGGGCCCCGCTGATCGTGGGGCTCCCCCGGTCACTGCCACACGCACGTTGGCTCTCTCTCCATGTTAGCATTTACTGCCGTCGGCGATGAGGCATCTCCCATGTTTGCAGGGCCGGGCCGGAGGAGATGTCCAGGTACTCGGGTCCCGCCCTGACCCCGCAGCTCTGCAAGGTAGCCATGGCTCCTTCCAAGCCTCCTTCCCCCTCACTGCAGTTATGACGCCCTGCCTCTCCGCGAACGTTCCTCCTCACGCGTGTGCCAGTCGCACACTGCAGAAGGGAGGGTCCCGGAGGGCGGGCTCCGTCTCTCCTGCCATCGCTCCTCCTCCAGTCTGTCTCCAGCGCCTCGCACAGTTCCTGGAGCACAGCAAGAGTCCAAGCTGTCAGGCGGACGGACGGATGCTCAAAAGGGAGTGAGGTCTCCCTTCCTGGCCCGGACGGGTACCGCTCCGCCAGGCCTAACGGGCTCACTCGCGTTTCACAGTGTCTTTGGTATGAATTCCAACAGAGGCTGTAAGCTCCTGGAGGGCAACCGTATCCTCTCTCCAGATCCCACAGCATCTGTGCGGCTTTTGTTAGTTCCGTGAACACTTGCCGGTGCCTTCTCTGCACCAGGACCTGTGCCAGATGGGTCACCGATGGCCGGCGTGCCCCCCCCCCCAGTGCTGTGGACACAGTAGATACGCAGAAAATGCTTGTGGAATGAATAAATGAAGTGCCGTGCAAGTGAGACCTGAATAATGAACAGGGCTTAGTCCAAAGAAGGAGGTGGGTTCCAGCAGTGGGAACAGCATGTGCATGTGCAAAGGCCCTGGGGCAGCTAGGACCACCGTGTCTTCAGTGCCGAGGGGGACGGCAGGAGGATGGGGGTCTCGGTCCAGCTTTCTGTCTCCTCGGTGGTTCCCCTCGGGTGGCATCCATCTTCCGCTTTCCAGAACACCACACGATAGGTTCTCGCCAAGGCCTCGCTTGCTGGGAGACGGGAGGGAGGGGAGACCAGCTGCAGACCCGCCCACCGCCACAGACACATCTCCCTTGTCACCTCCAGGCCCACTGAACACTCATGTGCTCAGACCCACACACTGCACTAAATATAACCGTCACATATGCCTCTTCTGTCTCCTTTCCGAGGGAAATAACATTAAGTAAAGCCCTTAAAATTTTAAAGAGCTGGGATGCGTGCTCTCTGCGGGAAGCTTTTAGCGGCACGCTGGAAAGAAAGAATAATAATAATGAGGCCAGAAACAACAGAGCAGAGCCTGGCTGCCACCCCGTGACCGCCAGGGCAGGGAGGGGCCAGGCCTGTGGCCTTCACAGTCGTCGTGCAGCCGTGCATGGGGCCCAGGCCCAGCTCTGGCTGCAGCTGGAGGCCCCGAGCCCCTGAGAGCTGTGTGGGATCAAGATGGGGGGTCTGGAGAGTCCCGGAGGCACAAAAGGAAGGGATCTCTGGCAGAGAAGCAAGAAAGCAGAGAGAACAGAAAGCGGGTAAAAGGCGAGACAACCTGGGTTCAACACAGCACAGCCACTTAGTAGCTGTGTGACCCTGAGCAAGTGGCTTAACCTCTCTGTGCTTCAGTCTTTGCTGCTGTAAGGTGGGGGTGCTAGGGCGCACACCTCCGAGGGGTTATGCAGATGGCGCAGTGAACAGTTGACACAAGCAGGAGCTTCCCATAGTGCCCGCACGCACGTAGCAAGCATTCAGTACACGTTTCCTACTAATACCACTTGGCAGGTGACGTCCAGGAGGCCCAGGCAGAGAGCCTGGACCTGACCACACAGCTCTGTTGACTCCAAGCCCAGGAGTCTTTCCCTGGATCCAAAGAGCTGAGAGAGGCCACTTTGTAACCAGAGGCTGTCCCAGGTTAATAGGAGGGGGCATCTTTTAAAGAGATCAAGCCAGGGGGCGCCTGGGTGGCGCAGTCGGTTAAGCGTCCGACTTCAGCCAGGTCACGATCTCGCGGTCCGTGAGTTCGAGCCCCGCGTCAGGCTCTGGGCTGATGGCTCAGAGCCTGGAGCCTGTTTCCGATTCTGTGTCTCCCTCTCTCTCTGCCCCTCCCCCGTTCATGCTCTGTCTCTCTCTGTCCCAAAAATAAATAAACGTTTAAAAAAAAAAAAAAAAAAAAGAGATCAAGCCAGATTAACACACGGCTCTGTCCCCACCCCTACCCCCCACAGCATTTGCCCCCTAGCTGTAGGGGGCAAATGGCCCCATGGGGGTTTTCAACAGGAAAGCAGGCTCCTCCTGGCCACTGTGAGTGCCAGGGACCTGGGGGTCCGGACTGGGAAAATCTGTCTCGTCGCAAGACTAACCCACTTCCGGCAAATGCACTCGATCGATCCCCTGAGTCACCTCCAGCCTCGCTTCTTTCCTGCAACTCATACCCCTTCACCACTGTCTCCCAGAATCTCCCAGATGATCCAGGCCCTTTCCAGCCTATGAATCTTTGTCCCTACTATTACTTCCTCCTAAAATCTCTCCATCTCCTTCTTAGCCCGGCAAACTCCTACGCATCCTTCAAGACCCAGTTGGGTGTCACCACTTCTAGTGATATAGAACTTTCCCGCAAACCTCAGACAGATTAGTTATCCCCTGATCTGCATTCCTGCAAGGACTTGCAGCTATTTCAATGGTAAAGTCTCCACTGTTATAACCACAATTTATTTGTTTGCCTGCCTCTCTGCCCCGGGAGGCTGCAAACCCCTTGAAGTCCAGCACTGGGTCTTACTTTTCCATGTGGTGCCAGCCTCAGCACGGGGCCCAACCCAGAGTAGGCGCTTAGCAAATGGCAGCTGCATGGAATTACAATGAGGCTGTGAGTGTGCACCCCACACTGAGTAACCGGGGGGGGGGCCCTCATCATTGACGTCGCTGGTCCTTAGTAAGCTCCACTGGATGCTTCCAAATTCCCAAAGGTGGGAATTTTAGGGTAACGACACGTCTTAAAGGAAATATTTTGGACATAGATGAGACCCTCCTTCCCAACCCTATTACCCATCCCAGAATCTGAGAACTGGAATCGTCCAGACCCACCCCTTTGTTTGACGGACCCAAGACTCAGAGGAGGGGGTAAGCCAGTCACACAGTAAGTTACTGGAGGCGTTGAAATCAGATCCCGTGGCTCGTTAAGGCTGAGGCTGGTGCCCCTTCGACCCAACTGGCTTTTTCCACTGCGGCTCGTGATGATGCTGGGTCGTATGGGGAAGCTTTTTAAAAATTCAAATAGTTCCGGGGCGCCTGGGTGGCGCAGTCGGTTGGGCGTCCGACTTCAGCCAGGTCACGATCTCGCGGTCCGTGAGTTCGAGCCCCGCGTCGGGCTCTGGGCTGATGGCTCAGAGTCTGGAGCCTGTTTCCGATTCTGTGTCTCCCTCTCTCTCTGCCCCTCCCCCGTTCATGCTCTGTCTCTCTCTGTCCCAAAAATAAATAAACGTTGAAAAAAAAAAAATTAAAAAAAAAAAAAATTCAAATAGTTCCATGTTATTTTATTTTACTATGAAGTAAGAAAAAAGTATAGACTCGCCATCACAAACCTAGACAGTGTATCTTTACATGAAACAAGTCAAGAGAGAGGAAATCAATTCAAATGTGATTGTAAGAGAACGGCAACGTAAACAATGGCGGGGATGGGATGCAGCGACGACGAACATCGCTAAGGGGGTGATGGGCTGGGCAATCACTGCTGAGAGAGGTTCAGAGCCAGCCGGCCAGGAGGCACCAGCACCCAGGGAGTGAGGACCCATGGGTGACAGAAGCTACCTCTGAGACCCCGGAGCCAGCCCAAGAAGGCAGAGTGACAGACATCCTGGGGCTAAGGTGGGGGCCGTACGGCCCGCACAGAGAAAGACCCAGCCTGCGGGACACGGCCCCAAGCTCAGCTGGAAAGCCAGTCCTCGCCAAAGCCCATGTGGACAGTCAGGTAGATGAGAAGGGGCCAGAACGAAAGAACGTCACTCTGGCCAACGTGGAAACCGAGGTCTAAGGGGGCCGTTGGTGAAGCTCTTCTTGATGAATACTTAACCCCAGGGAGCGACCTGTCCCCTCCCGAAGGGTGACTCTGCCGCGGAGCCAGTAGGCAGGGCTGAGACCGACCTGCGCCTAGGGGCAGGGGGCGCCGAGGGGCTGGCGGACGACGGCAGTGTTGACAGATGGCACGCTGGCGAGGGGCAGGGGCCCTCCGTCTTGCCCGGAGCACATTAGAGAATGAGCCAGGGAAGAAATTGCCACTGGTATTTGTCACAGCAATTTCAGCAAAGCGCCGAATGTGTAAGCGTCGCATGAATTTCAACTGGCAGAATTAGTCCCCATCAAAGTCATTCTGAGCAGTCAAGGTAGACGGGGGAGGGGGGGGGGGAAGGGCCAGACAAAGGAGAATCGAGGGGCCGAAAGAAAGCCACCTCAGCCAACCGGGAAGCTGTGAGCTGAGGGGGCCGTCGGTGGAAGGTTTCCCAGGAAATAGTCGTCGGATTCGAAGCCAGGTGCTCCCTTGAACTCCAGCTACGGCCCGCAGAGAAGATGTCTCTAAAGGTGGCGATGGCACTTTGAGCCTTCGGGTGAAGGATGAAGATCCGGCTGGGGGTCCAGAGGGCTAACTCACTCACTGTTAACGCTCCCCCCGCCCCACCGCTCCCCCACCTGCAAGGGTAGAAGCCGCCTCCGGTGAGAGAGGCTGGCAGTCGGAGGGCACCTGCCTTTCCACTCGGAAGCAGGGAGCTTTGAGCCCGTTCATGACGGATGTCGAGCAGGCTGCCCACGGTAGGAGCCAGTGCGGATGGCAGGAAAGATGACCTAAATGGATGTAAGGAGAAAGCACCTCTCCGTGGGAAATAGACTGCAGAATGACGAATCGGTGTGCCCTGGGGTGGAGTCATCAATCAGCGAGCTGGACCAGGGGACAGGGAGGTGTAGGGACACTGAATAGTCTAGGGCAGAGATGACGCATTGCAAAGGTCGACACCCGCAGTGGAGAATGCGGGCGGTTTCTCTTTACAAGTTGCGACATTGTCCCCGCATTACCTGCTGCTTCAAGCCCACGTGCTCCTGAAAAGCCAGTTCCGCCTTCCCAAAGACCCCCATGCTCATATGCTGCTTTTCAGCTCAGGAAAATCCGGCATCCAGCCCAGGATTGGGCACAAGGACGGGCATTTTATTACTGCCACGGTCCTTGGTATACACAGCCACCCATCATTAGCACCGCACGTGGTCCCCTTCGTGGTCACAGCAACGCTACTGGGCAGGAAGCACAATCCCCATTTTGTAGATGGGGAAACTGAGGCTTAGCGGGATGGTGCTAGATCTCTGCTCTTTGCACTCAAGCTCACATCCCTCCCTCCTCCGCTCGCTCTGTAGAGACACCTGCCTGTTTGGGCTTCCAACTGGGTTTGGCCAATGGGCGGCCAGGAAAACACTCAAAGACAAGAGTGGGGGGGAATGGTGGGTACTTCTCCCTCGAGCTCCCCTCTGCGTGGCCCTCTCCAGTCTACGGGTGGTAACGGCCACCCACTGCGCCAAGCCCAGAGCGACACCATTCCCTGCTGTCTGCCCCAACCCCCATATACACTGTCCCCTTAATAAGCCCGCCTCCTCCGAGACTCCCCGCTTGAGCTTGGTGTTTCCCAACTGGCACCTGATTGATGTGGAGGGAAGTCACTCCTCCCAAAGTCACAGAGCTCACACACACACACACACACACACACACACAGCGGCTCTGGAACTTGAACCCTCCTCTGCCTGCCTCCAAAGCCTGCGTTGTCCCATCTGAACGGGGGCTGCTCCGCGGCTGACGTGCACACCCGCCACCTTTACAGATTGGCCTTATCCGTGTGCCACCTGCTCTGCAGCATATTCAACATTTTTCTTTAACTCGACTCATTTTTTACTTAAATAAGCCGTTTTAAAAAGAGAGAGAGAGAGAGAATTTAAATCACTGCCCCAAATGGCAAACCAGACTTCCTCGCCTTAAACAGAGGGTAACTGAAAGAGAATTACAATGAAAACAAAACGCTGTTACTACAGCTCTGGCTCCCTTGGGCTCACTGAAGGTGTGTTGCCCCAGACCTGTTTTTGTTGGAAAGGCAGATCAGCACGCGATAGAGGGCATTAAAGACATGATATCATCAGCCTGAGGCTTTCTCCTTGGCACCACTGGAAGGACGGGATGAGAAAGAGACAGGGGAAGAGACCCTCCCTCCCCGATTCCTTGTCACTTGTGGCCAATGCACAGGCCCCACCTGAAGAGTGGCCCCAGGTCCGCTCGGTCCAGCAGAACTTTCTGTAACGACGTCCCGTTTCCATCCATCCTGTCTGACTCGGGAGCGCTTGAAATGTGGCTGGTGTGACTGCAGAACCGAATTCTGTTTAATTCAGTTACATAAAAGCGGAGACACTCTGTTTAGTTGTAAATGTAAATGTCAGTCCTCAGTCACAGCCACGGCCACGGGCCGCCGAGTAGTGAATAGTACAGCCCTAGACGGTAAGCCCCAGGGTGGGGGGGAGGGGTGGCAAGAACTTGCCTGTTCATTCTGCTCTGGATTTCTAGAACAGCACAGGGCTTCCCTCCCCCCCCCCCCCCCCCCAGGAAGCGATCAATTACCATTGGCTGCACCAGTGACGGAGTCAGTGAGTGAGTGAATGAATGAACGAATGAATGAACGAACTACGTTGCATCCTGCAATGAAAGTGTGTCCTCTCTGCAACTCAAACCGTCCTGGGAACCACTAACTCTTCCCCATTAGGCACCCTTCCTGCCGGGGCTTGCCTTTCTCCGCTGACCAGGCCCCTCAGTCGGGCAACGGGGGCCCAGGGATTCGCCTTCCCAAGCCTCTTCTCCTCTGAGCTGGGCCCCAGCCCACTTCTCTGCTGCCCCAGCGAACAAAGAAGTCTTTGTGATGTGGCTGCTTTTGTCGCTCCCCGCCCCCCACCTGGCTCCCCCTGCCCCCCAACCCCCACCCCGTGCCCCCACCTGCAACACTAGGTGCCTGGTGACAATGAACAGTTAGTTTGTCACCTGCGCGTATTAACCGGGCACCCGGCCTTGGGTTATTGTGCCACCTGAATGCTCTCTTGACAACAACCTGTGTGCCCGGGGCAGCGAGCACCAGCTCCAGGTGAGGACGCCGTCCACCCTCTGGCCGTGCCAGCCCTTCCTCACCCTGCGGGTGCTTCCGAGCCCCCCGCGTGGCCCCTCCCTGCCAGCCCAGCACGATGCCAGGGCAGCCTGTGATGGACGCCTTCCTCCGGGGCAGCGTTCAGGAGATGGCGCTGGGGACATAAAGGAGGCGCCAACGACTGGTGACAGACAACCCCATCGGAGGGGCACGAGTGCCTCTGCAGAAAGAGAAACAAAAGGGCAAAGGGAACAGCTTGGCAAGGGAACAAGAAACCCAGTGGTTCAGCTGCTTCTCTCCCTGGCGCCTCCCAAGCTGCTCCCATGATTTATGAGGCTGGGGGCGGGGGGGTCGCTCCCACTGGAGTGCCGCCGAGATCCCCACCCGAGTCCGGGGGACCCCGATGCTTCCCCACGGAAGGCTATGAGGGTGGTGGGTCCACCTGACTGAGCCCCCGGGATGGCCCCCAGGACTCGGAGGGAGAAGACCAGTCCCCCACATCACACACAGGGTATGCAGTGACATTCCTCTCTGGCCTCACTTTTCCCGACTTCCAATGGGAGGAAGGAGATCGTGCACATAATTTCTCAGCTCCCTTCTGGCTCTGATGCTCTGTGATTCCAAGCCTGAGGACTCGTTACGTGGGGACACCTACAATGCACCCCCTCAGCTGAGCACTGAGGTTTGCAAACACTTACTCCCCTTCACGCTCGGGGGCGCTGCGCGAGCCAGGCCTCATTAGAACAGCCCCTTCTCACATGCCTACCATGTGCCAGGCACCGTGCATGTGGACCCCACGTAGTAGGTGATTTACCCTGCCCAGCTGCCCTCACCAAACCAGGCCACAGCGACGAGCTGCGGGTTCAGCTGGAGAAATCAAGGCTGACAGCAATGAAGAGGTTACCTGGGTTCACATGCTGGAGGGGTGGTGGCAAGGGGAGGTGAACCCTGGTCAGACTCCGGAGCCCATGCTCCCTGGAGATCTAGAAGCTTCTCCCCATCACTCTCCGTTCAGGCCCAGGGTACATGCTCCGCCTAGGGTCAGCCTTGCCATCTCGGCCATAACTGCTTTTCCCCCCTCGCCAGGTCTGGACACTCTGGGTGAGATAACAGCCCCCGAATTATGGCATCTCTTCCTTTAGGCCGTTGCGTCTTTGGGGGCACCCAGAACAGCCATTTATAACCCAGTGGAGGTTCCAAACAGTTGCCAGCTTCAGGTGGCCCAGAAAAACCAATTCATCTTCCTAGAACACTGCCCTGGGAGTGTCACTTTGCCCTCTTCAACTGTTCCCCACAATCCCCGGGCTCAAATCCAGGCCCCTGGCCCCGGGCACGCGGGCCTCCGCCAACAGCTCCAGCCAGGTTCAAACCTAGCTTCTCGATGAGCACCTTCTGCTCAAGGGAGGTCAGCCGGCTCACTGCCTCCCACCCCTCACACACCTACACAGCACTCTGACTCCCCCACCCTTTGGATGAGCTCTTCTCCTGCCCGGGATGCCCTCCTCACCCACTCAGAGTGTTTCAATCCCTCAGAACCTTCCTGGGCCACTCCTTTAATCCCCAAAGATTTATCCTTGGGATCCCTGTATTGGCCATTTATTATACACGATCGTTTATTGTTCTCAAATGAGTCTGTGTCATGTGGGGCTGAAATTCCTTGAGGGACGTCTCTGCTGGTCCAGCTTGAGGTGAGGGCCGCCGCTCTCGATTAATGGAAGCGGCTGGATCCTCTGACTTGGCTCCCACATCGGCCTCCAGCAGAGGGAGAAGAAAGTGTGAGCCCACTTGGCCTATCAGAGGGACTCCAAGGCCAAATGATCCTACCCCCGGGGGTGGGGAGGAAGGGAGGCGCCAGCGGCTGGGGACCACTTTCAGGCCAAGTGCTGTCATGCATTGTTTTACTCATCCTCACAACACCCTCCACTTTCAAGAGACAGGAAACCATGACTCAGAGAGGTGGCAGCTAGCTCAAATGTGCTCTGCTGGGAAGTCGTTGTGCTGGGACTTGAACCCAGTTCAGATGGAAACCTAAGTCCCTTAACAGCGGGTGGCTGTCCAACAGAGGCAGTGATCGAGGGAGGACCGGCACGCCCGGCGCTGTGTCGGCCGATGTGAACAACCTGCTCCGGGTTTGCAGGGAGCTCTGATCGGACTGTTTGCCAATTTCCGCGGTGTAAATGCTTCTGCCGTGGTCACTTTCAAGCCACAGGCAGGATCAGCTCAGAGTTGGAAAGAGACGTGCAAATCAACGCCTGGGTATGAATCCCGCTCTGCCCATCACCAGCAGTGGGATCTTGGGCGAATCACACAATCTCTCTAAGCCTTGTTCCTCATCTATAAAATGGGACAGACTATCACCTCCCAAAGTTGCTGGGATGATTTAACAGGACATCGCACGTGAACAAGGCTGGCACAGGCCTGGACACATAGGAGCAGCTCAAAGCATGTTTCTTTCCTTCCTTCCTTCCTTGGTTCCTTCCGTCCTTTCTTTCCCCAGCTCCCACCCATCACCAGTCAAGGGCCGCCCTCCCACACACACAAGGAGAAGCCAGAGGGAACAGGGAACCCTTTGGTCTTCCTACCACATCCCCCTGTTGGCTCGTCCCCCAGATGCCAGCCGTGATGCCAGTGTGAGTGATGGTGAGCAGTGCTGGACAATGGACACATTCTCACACCAGGACGTGCTTCCAGAGGTGACCGGTCAGGGCCGGGAAACAGGCCCAGGCCTGGTGTCTGGACTGAACCTCAGGCTCAGTGGGGGCGGGGGTGGGGGTGGGGGTGGAATCATTCATTCATTCAACAAACATGTCTTGAGGATCTGCCCAGAGCCAGGCCTTGTCCAGGGCTGGGGGAGCAGGGATGCCCGCCCTCAAGAGCTCTCAATTTGGTAGGAGACCAACTCTCGAGCCTCTCCAGTCCCAGAGGAGGGTCCTTCTAGCCGAGCGCTGCCCAAAGTGGCCATGACAGCACCCAGTCCACAGTGCATGCTCTTTGGTCCGTTGACTGGTCTGTTGAATGGCCTGTCCCATTCCAGAACCCTGTAAGTTGAATGGAGCAACACACTGGGTGGGCGGGAGGTGAGGGGGAATGGAAGGAAGGCTGGGCACGCAGCCACCAAACCCAGATTCCACTCTTGCCACTTCCTGTCCCCGTCTTTTCACTCCCCACGCCTGTTTCCCTGGTCTGTGGGCACAAGAGTAGCTGCCTCTGTGTCTTATGTGAGGGAGGACTCGATGACATGATGGGTGTGGAAGCATTTTGTCAACTCTCAAGGACGACCGGCAGGTAGACGGGAGCATCTGGAGCCCGAGCCTCCAGCCCTTTGATTATCCGCGAGAAAGGCAAGAGTGTAGATCCACGAGCAGAACTGGGCCAACGGAAAGTTTACCTGTGAATCCAGCCTAAATTCCACATGCTGTAAGCCTTTCCATACATATTTCTGCAAAGAGTCTGTTCAACCAGGACACCCACGTGTAAAGGCCAAAGATGGTTTCTGCATCTAAACAGCCAAGTTTACTGAGCACCCACCATGGGCTTTGTGGGGAAGGTTCACCAGCGAGCAGACCCGGCCAGGGCCCCTGCCTTCATGGGGCTTCACAGGGTTGGGGAGGGGCGCTGGCCATGCCTTAGGCCTCCGGGGAAAGTCAGGGCACAGGTGGTGGGATCAGTCACCCTCGAGCTAGGGGACCATGAGTCATCTTCAGTGTTACTGGCAACTATGAGGCTCCCCATGCCTAGGGAGGGTTTTTTTTTTTTTTTTTTCAAGCAGCCGAAACCAACTCTGGATAACTCAAGCCCCAAAAAAGTAACTTGTGGAAGATTCTGGAAGTTCACAGAACACGAGGGCAAGCCGAAGCTCCAGGCGCTATAAGGACCCACGCCCTTTGTGCCATAACAGCCCTGGCATAACCACGGTTCATACTGGCAATCATCAGAGCACATAGGACTGAGCCAAGAGCTTTGCATGTAATGAGTCGTCCCATCCCGTCAACAGCCCGGGAGGTAGGTCCTGTCATTATTGGCCTCAGGGAACTAGAGAAGTACAGTTTCACGGGGGCCCCCAGTGGCAAGGAGTACTTTCTGGTGGTTCTCAGTCTTCCTCTGTTCTGGATTCAGATCCCTGGGAGAGTGTCTGATGGGCTCGTCTGGGGATGTCTTACCTGTCTATGCCACCTACCAAGATGGGATACCATAGGGAGGGGCAGGGCGCATGCACAATTCCCCAAAGCAAATCCAGTATGTGAACGGTAGATGTACAAAGGACCGACAGATCCGATTCTTTGCCTGGGTGCCACCATGTCCTTTCCTGTTCCTTTGGGCTGCGACTCTGTGCACCTCCAGCCCCATGGATTTATTCGCTCCAGCCACGAAATCCTGGCCAGTAGGTCTTGGTGATCATGGGCCCCCTCTGCTACTGGACCCCAGTGAAAGTGTAAAGTGGGTCCCAGGACTTCATCCCCCACCCCCTGTTCCCTCCCAGGAACCTCATCCTGAAGAAGTGATGGCATGCGTTTTGCCACCACTGACATTTGTCGTTTAAAACAGAAGGCTCTGGGGGCGCCTGGGTGGCGCAGTCGGTTAAGCGTCCGACTTCAGCCAGGTCACGATCTCGCGGTCCGTGAGTTCGAGCCCCGCGTCGGGCTCTGGGCTGACGGCTCAGAGCCTGGAGCCTGTTTCCGATTCTGTGTCTCCCTCTCTCTCTGCCCCTCCCCCGTTCATGCTCTGTCTCTCTCTGTCCCAAAAATAAATAAAAAACGTTGAAAAAAAAATTAAAAAAAAAAAATAAAACAGAAGGCTCTGCATCCTCTAGCAAGTGGTAGAGGATTGTTGCATTCCTTCTTCCAGTGATGAAAAAATAAATAGTTTCTCCTCTCCTCCGGGAGCAGCAGTGTCTCTAGATTGCTTCAGACCTGGGTTTGAAACTCACAGTTGTTCCACTTAATAATAATACAAAAAAAAAAGATCCTGAGCCTCATTCATTATTTAAGAAAGACAAGAAAAGAAAGAAGGAAAAGAGAGAGAAAGAGAAAGGTCCCGGGCCTCTCGTCTTCATCTGCAAAACACGGCTCATGACACTGCCGCCCAGATTCCCGAGAGCATTTAATGTATCAGGAACATCTAATAGGTGTGGAATAAATGGTGGCTATCCGTAATATCACTCTCGTTTCTCCCAGTCCTCAAAAAAGACTCTGGGGAGACCAGTCTTGAGTTGAGCTAGTCCTGCCACATACAATCTCACCTCCAGCTCTTTGCTCAGCCAGGCTTCCCCCCTGGCACATTTTCTTCCTTAGCCCTTGGCTTATTCATGTCCTCTCTTTACTTCAAGGTCTAGCTCGAGTTCTCCTTCCTCTCTGAAGCCTCCCCTTGACAGCCCCAAGGAATCACGCTTCCTCAAGAACTTCCTGGAGGGGATGTCAATCACTTGGACACATGTCCGCCTGGATAGCTATTAGTGTTCCATGAACTTGCCCGACCTCTCGGCCCGCGGGGGTGAGGGTCCCGGTGTGACTCTTTTCTGACATGCCCTGCCCACAACGGATGCCCATTCACTGTCTTGATGATGGCGAGGGCTTTTGGGGACAATCCCTTCCGCCATCTGTGCAGAACAACACCGGCTAATTCCCTCTCAATGAGGATAACATCCAGACAGGGAATTGCATACCCTGCAACCCTCCACGTGGCCGGAGCTGAGAAAGTGCCTGACGGCCATCATCACCAGCAGACATCAGAGCACAGAGGGAAGGAGTCAGTCCTGTGTCTGAATCGCTCATTCACTTATTGACTGGATGGCCTTGGACGAGTCACTTAACCTCCCTCAGCCTCAGTTTCCTCATCAGCAAAACGGGGCTAATTTTACCTTCCAGCGTGCTAGTAAGGATTAGACGGGACAAGAACGATGAAGCTCAGGGCGGAATGCTGGCACACAGTGAGCCTTCGGTGGGGGTCAGAGGTACAGCCCCTGCCCTATGAGTGAAGAAATCAATTTTCCGCTAAGCTGTGAACACCATACATGCAAGGGACTCTCTACTGTGTTCAAGGTCATGTTCCCAGTGCTTAGCACTCTGCTTGGCACATAGACACTATACAATAAACATCTGTTGGGCACCCGAGTAAACACGTCAAGCGGTCTGGGGAATGCTGCAGATGTGGGTAGGGTGGTAAGGCAAGTCAGACACCTGCGTGGATCCCAGGAAACCCAGCTAAGAGAACTAACCAGTCTCTTGTTTGGCTCTTTGTTTGGCCTTTGCCTTCCAATTCATGCCTGCTAACCCAGAAACCCGAGAAAGTCACTTAAAGTGCCCCAAGAATGCATGCGACAGATATTCTGCAAAGTCGGGTTAGCCAGGCCAACCTGAGGCATCACCGGTGGCCGGCCGCCCCTGCCCAAGGGATTCTCTGTGCCCCACATAGAGGGAACATTAGAAACAAGGAGGGAGCCTGGGGCCGGGCCAGGTGGGAGCTGGTCGGAGCCAGATGTCCTGCCACCAATAAATCTTAACACTCTGAGCCTCAGTTTCCTAATCTGTGAAAAAAGGAGCTTAAACCCATTTTGCAGCTGCATGAGGCCTGTGAAGCGGCTAGCACGTGCGTGACACGCTGCAGCTGATGCACACAATCGTGGCTATTGAAAAACCAGAATCCCGGCCAGATACTAGGAAACGAGCAATCTCAGGCTGTTTCGGGAGACTCTCGTGTGTAAGGATCGCGCGACGTAGAGCCTCCTCGCCCGCGTGAGCCCGAGCAGCTCTCCTTTTGCGCCTGCCGTCTTGCCCCAGGCGTTAGGATTTCAGGGGGGGTGGGAATCAATTCCTACGCTAAGAGGGTCCTCCTGCTAAAAACAAAAACCAGGAGTTTCAGAACCACTGAATAAATGATCGCGGAAGTCGCTTCCAGCTCCGACATTCTCTGCGCTCAAAAGGCAAAAAATTACTTCAACCTCTCAGGAAAAACTCTAGTTTGCAGCTGGGGTGGGAAAGGGGTGGGGTTTATGGCTGTGGGGTGGGGCCAGGCTGGGGGCGGGGCGGCTGGGGGAGCAGGGGCGGAGCCTCCGGCTCTCGGCTCGGCCCGTCACTGCCCTGCGGGGGCTAAGAAGGAACCCAGCGGTGCCCGACCCCCCGCCCCGCGCCCAGAGTGTTGGGTGGGGGTGGGGAGGAAGGATAAACACTTAAAAGTCGGCACAGCAGCTTTCGCGCGCGCAGCCCCCGCAGTCTCAGTGCTGCGGCAGCCTCGGCCCTCCCGAGCCAGCCCTCCCACCCACCCACCTGCTGACACGCGGCTGCGGAGGGAGAACGGCAGGGGCCTTTGGCTCGCCCTACCTGGGCCTGCCTACCCACTACAATTCCAGGAGAAGTTCCCGGGGCCAAAGGAGGCAGGACCAAGAACCACTCTCTTCCCTACCTCCACCCCCCATCCCCGGTGCCCCCTCTCCCGGGCCACTGCACAGGGACAACCGCAGGACTTCCTTCCCAGAAGTGCCCAGGCAGGGGAAACTGGGGCCCGAAGACTTGAAGACGCCTCGGGGCGCTCCTGGGTGATCCGGAAAGCCGGAGAAACGTGGGTTTCTCCAATGCAGAGTCAGATATTGGGGAGGGGGGCTAGTTAGGGGCAGGGGCTAATGGCCCAGCCAGTCCTGTGTGCAGCGGAGCGCCTTCTCCCAAGGCACAGACTCACCTCTGCAAAGCTGAACGCTTTTGTCTGCGATCCTTAGGGGTACAACAGGGAAGGGGACGCTAGCCATGCCCCTACCTAACAGAGACCGCCATCGCCTTCCCCCCGGCCCCTCCACACCACCACTGGCAGGCGTGTTTCGGAATGCCTGCCCTGGATTCTACCCTCTTCGCCCTCCCAGGCGGCCCGTGGCAGGTGGCCGGGCTAAGCCAACTGCTGGGTGCACGGCTTGCGGTCGCATCCCGGAAGGGCGCCCTCCTCCGGCAAGAGAGCCTCTTGCATCTCGCGCTGACCCTTTTCGTACCCCCGCCCCCTCGTGGGCACAGAGTTGGAACCGGGAAAGAGGGACCCCACCCTCGCGCACGCTCGCTTCCTCTGCGGAGGAGAAGAGGGCCCCCCGGCGGCCCAGGAACCCTGCCTGCGCCCCAGGCTCGGAAAGTTTCCCGTCCGTGATCCGAGTCAGCGCTCCTCCTTCACCCTGAGCAGCGAGCTCTAGGCCACGCCGGCTCCCCCGGCCCAGACGCGCTCACCCGCGGCTCCCGAGCCCCCCCCTGCGCCCTGCAGCCTGCAGAGGCGGGCAAGGGGAGCGGAGACGCCAGGACGCCGGGTCAGCTCTCCGCAGCCCGGCAGCCCGAAGAACGCCGCTCTCGGGCCCTGGGGAGACCTCGCAGGGTGGGGTCCTGACGGGGCCGGGTTTCCCAACGTTGGCTTAAACCATCAGTCGCCAACCCCACCCCTGCCGCGTCAGTTCTGCACGTTCCGGGGTGGGGGAAACGATGCTCCCCTCCTGCCCCCAACCCCCAATCCCTTCTCCCTGCAATGTCCAGGTGAGGGCTCCAGTGCCTTTCAACAAAGCCCAGTGCCGAACGCTGGAACCGGGACCCCCCCCCCCCATATAACCTTTCCCTCTAGAGGCATCCGACGGAGGGAGCCCTCACCCCAAAGTTGGGGGGAGATTCTGATCCACTTTGGAAAGTCTTTTGCTCCAAAGGGTAGGGGACAAAGTATGGGGCTGACATTTCTTCTGGGTCACACACAACCCCTCCCCCTCTCTGCCAGCAAGACCACCATTCAGGCTCAAATTCTGCAGCCTCTCCCATCCGCAGACCCAGCACTCTCCGAGGACCTCGTGGGCGGGGTTATTTTAGGGCGGGGGGGGGGAGCACCCATTCCTGGCAGGCACTCTCAGAGCCTGGTGAGGCACCTCCCGGCAGGGCAAGGCAAACAGAGTTGACCCCCTACCATCATTATTGAGTTGGGCTAGGGGCTGAGATCCTACTGGCCACAATGGCTACTTTTTGGCACCCCGCACCCCCCCCCCCCTTCATGGCTGTGACTCCAGAGGGGCCGATTCTGGGCGCCCAGGTTTAGCATTTGGTATTGGCTGGGACTCGAGGACGCGGACCCTCTGGTCTCCGCGCCCGTGGCTGTTCGCTGGTCCCGCTTTCCCCCTGCTGGGCTCTTAGCCCGTGGGTCGGCTCATTGCCCGAAAGGTGCCGGGGTCGCCAGGATGGGCTCCGGTAGCATGTAAGACCCACCAGGCGGCGGCGCCGGGCGCGAGGCACCGAAGGCGGCCGCGAGCCCCGGACCTTGGAGCTGCGGAGCCAGCATCTTTCGCTCTGGGGACCCCGCTCAGCTTCCAGCTTCTCTGAGCTGGTTCGGCCAGGACCAAGTCCTTGCGGGACACACACCCGACTGCTCACACCTCCTGGGCTCCCGGGCGCATCCGTCCCTACCTCCACACTAAAACCACACGCTCCATCGCACGCACACACGCTCTCGGACCACGAAGCAACACAACCCCCACGCGCCTGCACCTCCACACATCCCACATACACGCATACTCCTGCCCAAGTGTCACATCCCCCCCATCCTATGCACACACGCCCCCCCCCCCCGAAATAGTCATCTGCTGCCGCACACCCCTGAAGAGACTCACACACTCGGGACCCGCGAGAAACGCCACACCTCACATACTCCCCACCCTTTAACACGCTCACACACACAATGACACAAGCTTTCACACTTCACACCTCACCGAGAAGCCGGCACCAGCTCACACCCCCAAATACTCTGGCTCACTCTGGCTCACACGCACACCTTCTCCGTGGAACTGACAGAGACACTCAAACAGCCCATCTGCACACTCACATCTCTAAATACACTCCCGCACCCTCTGCGCACACAGCTCCTTCCCGGACACCCTTACCCACAGACGCAACAAAGGCACACGCTCGTACACACACACACGCGCGCACACACACACACACACACACACACACACACACACACACACACACCTGGCACAGACCCGCGCGCGCTCTCCTCGGAGGACACCTCCTCCCTCCGTGGCCGAGCCGACCGACCGCGCGGACCGCCACGCCGGGACCGGTGCTCGCGCCGCGAGCCTCTCCGGGGCGCCCCGGGCCCGCGCCCTTCCCCGGCGGCCCGCCCCCGCGCGCGTCCCCCACCCCGGGCTCCGGCCGGGCGCCCGCGCACTCACCGCGCGCCAGGTCCAGGATCGCGGCGAGCAGCAGGCAGACGCAGCCGCGGAGGCTCGGGGCGGCTCGCATGGTGCCCGGGAGCTGGCGGCGGTGGCGAGGCGGAGGCGGTGGCGGAGGCGGCGGGTCCCCTCGCCATGGGCTCAGGCGCGCTCCTGCCTCCGGCCGCCGGCCGCGACGGTGGCGGGCAGCGCCGGGCGCCGCGGGGGCGCCCCCATGCCGCCGCGGCCGGGCCGCCGGGGCGCCGGGCTCCACTCGGCTCGGGCTCTGCGGGGTGCCGCGCGACCCTGCGCTCCGGGCGTCCTCCCGGCGCGCCGCGCCTCCCGGCTCCCCCGGCTGCGCGCGGCGCCCACCGCGGCCCCGGAGTCGGATCGGCGGCAGCGCCGGAGTTTGGAGCCGAACCGCGCTCCCTCTGCCTCGCGCTCGCCTCTCCCGGCGGCGCGAGCGCCCCCCTCCCCGCGCCCTCCCTCCGCCCCTCCCCCTCTCCCCGCCCCCCGCCCTCCGTCCCTCCCTCCCCTCGCCGCGCTCTCCGCTGTATTATACAGACTTTTCTTTAATCCTTTCTGGGCTGTTCGGCTCTCGTCCGCTAAGCCGATTTATTGCAGGGAGAAGGAGAGCTCACCCCCTCCCCGCCCCCCCTCCCCCTCCTCCCTGTCTCCCACCCCCACTCCTTACCCCAGGTTCCCTTCCTCACTCGCAACTCGCCGCGCAGTCCTTAGCTTCGCAGCCCTCCCCCAGCTGACCGAGCACCCCTGCCCTCCAGAAGTCGGCTCCACCCGGTCCCCCTCCACTTAATCCCGTCCCTGGGCTCACCCCCCACCCCCCACCCCCAAGCCTGATGGAGGGAGGCAGCCTCCCTTGAGAGCAAGCCCTGCCTCCCCCCCCCCCCGCTCCCCCCCCCCAGCGGAGCAGGCAGGGTGTGGCCCCAGAGGACTGGCCTTGCCACCTATTAATGCTCTCAGTGGGAAGCATTAGGGGCATCAGTCATCTGAAACTTCCCAAATTATGGATGGCCTCCCCCAGGTACCGACAGGAATGTTGTGTTTTCTCCTTCCTTCCAAAAATAGCTACATTCTTGAATCCAGCCAGGAATGGTTTAGGAACTGGTTGTTTCCTCCTGGCAGAGACCACATTTTCACCTTTTTGGCAGGCCTGACACTTTTTCCCCAGGCCCGAGGAGTGCTGTTCGGGATTTGTGTATCTTCTCTCTCTCTCTCACACACACACACACACACACACACACACCACTCAGCCTCAGGCCTGGCTCTGAGCCTTGAGGTCTCCTGGGAGGGGAGAGGTACTCCAGTTGTTGGAGTGGGCTGGGGGCGGGGGTGGAGGTTAGATGGGGAAGTTCCGAGCAAGGAGCCTGGCGTCTGGCAGGGAATTTCACCCCTGGCAAGCTGAGGCCCAGAAAGGTCATCACAGCCAGGGGCAGAACTGGGGCTCAGAATCCAGGCCTCTGGGCTCTTGATCCAGTGTTCTTTCTATGACATTCTATGGAGAATTTCCAGCTGCCATTTCTGTAGAGAATTCCCAGCTTCGTCAGGTTGCTGCATAAGGCTTTTGCTCTGTTTACCTGGATGGGCAATGGGTATACAGCCAGGTGTATCTCCAGCAGCCCTTCGAGGGCGTGTAGGGAGTGAGATGGGCAGTTGGTGGTTGCTAAGCTGTCTCTTAGGCGAGCCTCTCGCAGCGATGCCCCATGGCAGGGAGCGGCTCCCTCCATCTGCCCTCTGGAAGCCTCACTACAGGGCTTCCCAAGCCAACCTCGCTGCAGCTCACGCCTACCCGCCCAGGGGAAGGAGCGATTTGCATTTATGAAGATCTGAAAGCATACGTTCACCTGACAGGCTTTAGAATGATCCTCTCAGTAAAATAATAATAATGATCGTAATAAACCCTTATAAATAGGTGTTTGATTACAGTTTGTCCCTACGTGGGTATTTTTTTTTTTTTTTTTTTTGAATCAGACTAATTGGCTGCCAGGCTGATTGGGCTGGATATGGCTCCAGCCCTGGAGTCTTAAGACCCTTCTCCCTTGGCTGGCTGTTCTTTGCTCTGTCTCGCCCCCCACCCCACCCCCCCCAGGTCTCCCCTTCTCCGAGTTGCTGAGAGTCAGCTTGAGGTCACCTCGCCCCCAAACCCTCTTTTTGGGCTGGCCCAGCCATGCCACGGGGCACAGTCCCTCCCTGCTTTCTGCCTTCCCCTCTACCTCCCCACCTCTGGCCTAGGAAAAAGCCGGGAAAACCCACTCCCTCCCAGGTGCTGAGCCCTCCCATGGAAGAGCTTTCCAGGCTGGGGAGCAGCATCCATCTGGGAGGATCCTCACGTTGGCATGTTGCCGTGAGTCCCACGGGCCATGAATGCCAGGCTTCACCATGTGGGCATTCCTGCTCCGCTGGCCCAGAGCAGATCAGAGCACAGCCAGGCAGGTGCACTGGCAGCAGGTGGCCAGGTGAAAGCCTGAATAGGTGGGGTTTCCTGTCCGCACTCACTGTGGGCCCAGCCATTAGAGAGGGGATCCAGGGATCAGTGGGGATCCAGCTCCTCTACCGGCCTGGGTGATGCTTCTTTCCAGCCCTGGCCCATACCTGCTGGGAGAGAAATCCCCAGGGAGCAGCATGAAGGGGGTCCGGAGTCACCTCCGTTATGTCAGCTGTGAATGATACCTGGAAAGAGGCTGGAAAGGAGGTCTGAGAGTCAAGGGAGGGTTGCCTCCTCGGACCAAGGATTGGGCTGGGGCAGAGTGGGAGAGATTTCGATTAACCCTCCTTCAGCCCCAGAACTTCCAAATCATCTCCACTCTCTTGTAACATCACCCTGTATTATAATCTCTCGTCTTCCTGGCCAGGGCCTGGCACACAGTAGGCTCAGAATAAATATTTCTTGGACAGAAGGGTGGATGGAGGGGTGGATGGATGGATGGATGGACGGACGGACCGATGGATGAAGACAGGGCACTCTGTCTGATCTGCTCTATTCCTTAGCTCCTCGGGCACGAGGCTGGCACTTAGCAGTTGCTAGGAGGCATCCTGTGGCAGTGAATCTTTTCAAAGAACCAACAGCCCGCTGGATGGTGCGTTCAGAGACAGGACATGGTGCCCGGGTGCACAGTTGGTTTTCCCAAAGGGGCTGGGCTGCAAAGTGTGTGTTTATTACCATATGGTGATTGTTCCTAATGATCCCGCTACCTTTGCACACCTTCTCCTGGGGAAGCCCACTCCTCCAGCTCCTGCTTCATAAACACAGTTTAGGAGCTTTTCCTTTCGCCCCAGAGAAAGGCACATCTGAAGCACCGAGAGGCACGGTTAGCAGAGCGCACAGGGTGACTCACCCAAGGCAGCCCCAGGCTTTTAACTCACTTACCGTCCCTCTGTTCCTGACTCTTAATGGACTGGCTGCCAGCGCGAAGCCTCCACTTTGCAGTCCTGGCATTCAGACCCATGAGTCACGACGGGACATGCCTCCTCCTTGGGCCCTGGGCAGAGCAGGAGCCCAGAAACTTCCCCCAGCAGCCACCTCCCTCTGTCCGTGGTTACTGATCAAGGCTCTCCCAACAGAGGGCACTGCAGCACAAAGCAAATTTCTCTTCTCCTGACCCTAGGGAACAACCCCAGAGGTCAAAGAGACCCCTCTGTGACCTCTAGCTTGTTTATTTCCAGGAGCGAGGGGGGGAGGCGGGGAACACGGCGGCGGCGTATCATTTCCTCCCCCAGCCTGGCTTCCAGGGGGATGGGCTCTGCTGGTTTGGGGAATGACACTGCATGGCATTTGTAGTAACAGTGGGGGTGGTAAGCATTTATGTAAGTGCTTCTCTTAGCCAAGCACCCTTAAAGTGATCAGGGAGCATAAGAATGCTTACAGTAACATACAAAGTGGGTTCTATCATTATCCATACTTTACAGATGACAGAACTTAGACACGAGCAGGTTAAGCAACTTGTCCAGGACAGCAAGGTTCGTTGTCGAGCCGGATGTGAACCCAGGGAGAGGCCAGAGCGCTTCGAAGCCCTTCTGGGCCAAGTCACACGAGTGCACACGAGACACGCGTAGGCGCACGTGTGCGCGTGCACACACACCCGCGCACACACCCTGGGAGCCGGTACTTGGCTGGGAAATGAGATGCGTGAGCCTGGCGTATTCCACCTCCCTCGTCCCTCATAAGAGCCCTCTGTGGCGGCTTCATTTATGCCCAATTTATGGATAAGTAAACTGAGACTCAGCGGTGAAAAGAACGCTCTGAGGCAGCCAAGGTAGAGGGATGCTGGGTTCTGGGGACAGACATCTAGGGTGGGCCATCCCCAGCCTCCCCCCCAAGATCCACACGTTCTCTCTCTCTTCCTCGCCCCACCCCTCCTCCCTGCCCGACACACTCATGCCCGACATCCTCAGGCTCCTTCCTTCCTTGCCCTCTGCCTCTCCGTGCTGGGAATTAAACATCCATCAGACAGGACTGAGTTTTTTATTGTTTGTTTAAATTAAACACCACTGAAAGTGACGCCTTAACACCGGTGACCCAAATCGATATGGAGTCAGTGGCTCGGAATGAACTTCAACGCTGTGTCCTTAATGCACCTCAGCCCCACCTGAACTCTCAAACGCCCGCCCTAGCAACTCTTGCCCCAGGTGGACCCAAGAGGGTTTTCCCTGGGGAATCTGAGGCTATGGGTTGCTGAACGGGCTTCAGTATTAAAAGCTCAGAGACTCGAATGAGCAGGGGCCTCGTGAAGGAGTGAGGGACAGGAAATGCGGGGCCCAGGGACCCGCTCAGGCAGAGAGAAGGAGGCCAATGGCTGGGTCCCCCAACCACTTGTTTTGCAAGTTTGCAATAAACATTTCTTGAAATGCCGCATATGAGGTCATGCCCCGCCCCCTTCTTGGAGATTTACAATTCACATGAGCATATTAAAGGCTATGAGAAATCCTGCAGAGCTTTTCAGTTCTATTTCCTTGAAACCCAAACTGTTTGGCCTGCGAAACTTCTTTGCATAAATACCTATAAACATCTCATAAGCAAGAGTGGTGGAGACCCGGGATGGATGGAGGGAGTTGCCGCTTCCGTCCTGGACAAGCGCCCTGTGTCGCCATCGTAGTAATGGTGGCACTCATAATCATCACCATAATCACACGAAGGACAATAACAGCCACCACCACGTGATGACATTTATTGAGGGCTTACTGGCTGCCAGGTGCTGTTCTAAGTGTTTTGCTTGAACTAATTTATTGAACATTTTCCATAATCCTATGAGGCAGGTTCTGTGTTGAACCCCAATAGAATAAGACGAAGAAACACAGGCACAGAAGTGAAGCTTCTTGCCTAGATCACACTGTTTTTTATGTATTTCGGAGACTACAGCCAACATGAGGATGAGGACCACAGCTGATTTGTCCCCACATTTACTTGTGCCTGGAAGGTGGCAGGTGTTCATGAAAGCGTTGGATAGATACATGGAAGGGAGGAAGAATGGATGAATGGAAAGATGGATGGCTGAGAGAATGATTGGGTGGGTGGATGAATGGCTAGCTGGAGGTGAGAGTTATTGAGTTATGATGGACGGGTGGATGGGTGGGTGGATGGGTGGATGGGTGGGTGGGTGGGTGGATGGATGGATGGGTGGATGGGTGGATGGGTGGGTGGATGGATGGATGATGGTGGGTGAGTGTGTAGAGGATTGATGGGTGGATGAGCACATGGATGGAGGAATGGATAAATGAATCAAGATTAGAAAGTATCAGTAAGGGGGCGCCTGGGTGGCTCAGTCAGTTAAGCGTCTGACTTCAGCTCAGGTCATGATCTCACGGTATGTGGGTTTGAGCCCCACGTCAGGCTCTATGTTGACAGCTCAGAGCCTGGAGCTGCTTGAGATTCTGTGTCTCCCTCCCTCACTGTCCCTCCCCCACTCATGCTGTGCCTCTCAAAAATAAATAAACATTAAACAAAAATTAAAAAAAAAATAAAGTATCAGTAAGATTTGACTTTCTCCTGTGTCACTGAATTTGCTAAGTATGAGAGACCCGGACTAATGGGTATCAGTCATAGTTAAAAGGTGCCACCAAAGGTAGTCAGGCACAGTGGCTAAAAGCGTGGGCTCTCGAGTTGGACTGTCTAGACCCAAATCTCAGCTTTGACACTCAAGAAAATGACTGGTGGATGGATAGAAGGAAGGGAGAAGGAGGGAAGGAAGGACGGAAGGAAGGAAGGAAGGAAGGAAGGAAGGAAGGAAGCAGGGAGAGAAGGAAGGAAGGAGGAAGGAAGGAAGGAAGGAAGGAAGAAGGAAGGAAGGAAGGAAGGAAGAAGGAAGGAAGGAAGCAGGGAGAGAAGGAAGGAAGGAGGAAGGAAGGAAGGAGGCAGTGAGGAAAGGAGGGAGGAATTGCTGTAAGAACCTGAACCCATCATCTAACCTCCCTGTGCCTTGATTTCCTCATCTGTAAAATGGGGATGGGAATAAGAGTACCAACCTCACTGAGTTGCACTGATTAAATAAGGCAGTGCTTTAAATGCCGTAAGCACTCAATAAATATTAGCTGTAACAATTATTACCCACGGAGGCAGCCACACAATGCTATAGTTACCCCGGTGCTGCGGTTCCTTCTTTTCATCCTTAGCTTCCTACGCTCTGAAGGAGAGGGGTGGATGAAGACTCCAGGGTCAAGATCTCGAGGGATTCGCCCGATGGTTGCCGTGACCACGAACCAAAGAAAAAGGTCAGTGCAAACCTGGATCTGCGATTCACTTCTGTTTCATGACATTCTACAGCATCAATCCGTCTATTCTTGCCTTTGGACTCTTGAGTCCACGGTTGTCAAGTTGGTGGTGGGATCTTCTGAGGTCACCCTTGGAGCCGCCCCTTTCCTCTTCTCCTTGCCAGAGTGCAATACCATCCACAGACAACAGGTGGCGCCATCCAATATGTGATTTGTTCCATTTTTTACAGCCTTTAAGCTTGAGGGCCTATATTCCGTCAAAGGAACCGGCTTCCCGTTTTGCCAATTGGTTAAGCGTTAGTATATTCACAGTCAGGCACGCTGTCGGAAAACATGTGTGCTTAAACTCCCTAGTGAGTCATGATTGGGTGATGGGTCCATAGTACTACAGATGAGGAAATTGAGACCCAGAGCAAGATGGTCAGCGCCCTGCATTCTCACTGCTGGAGGTGCATGCGGTCTGTACCACACGGTGAAGTAGGGTCTCTCCAGGTGATTCACTTGTGTGCCTTGTCTTCCCAGGTCATAACAAAAGCATTTCACTTTCCCCCTTGGCACCTCCAATGCCATCCTGCTCAGGCCTGGGTTTCATGGTTCCAAAAGGGCCAGGAAGCAAACAGGGAAGGTCCAGGTAGCTAGACTAGTCCTTCAGCAGGGCGGGGAAAAGCATCTGTTGCAAAAGTGCAACAGATTTTGTTAATTACAAAGCCGCTTGATGACAACTGATACTTTCCTCCTCTTCCCATCAGCCTGCTTTGTTAGTGTCTTGGGAGTTTCTAGCTCCCCAGAGGTTTGAGAAAGTTGACCCAATTTGACTCACACAGTATAGGAAGCCAACTTCATGACTCTGGGCTTCTGAGTCCCCACCTGTAAGCCGGTTAGCTCCCTGAGGCTCCTGACAGAGGAGGATGTCTTACCTGGGCACACACTCACCTCCGCCTTCTTTCCTCTCTTCGTCTTTCCTTTCCTGTGCCTTTGGCGGAGCTAGCTGGCATTGAGCTGGGCCTTGGGAGACGGGCTTTCTGGAGGAGGTGAGACCTGAAGCCCTGGAGGATGCCTATGAGTTAGGAACAAACGTTTGAGGCAGAGCCTCTGGGCCCAGTCATCCAAACACACGGCGGAGATTGCGTCCCCGGGAAGCAGCAGGTGATCTAGGACGGCTGGGGCCAGGGGTGTGAAGGGAGGAGAAACTTTGAGGCAAGGCAGGGTCTTCGTTGATCACAAAGGGCAACGAATGCCAAGGGAGAGCAACGGAAACTGCTCTAAGGGCCCGCAGCGAACACAGCGACCATCTCCCCATTTGGAGATTCTGCGACTCTACACTGACCAGTCCCTTCCCAACCCCCAGAGGGACCGTTATCATCATCGGAGCCTCAGCAGCTCTGCGGAGGTGTTCTCCTTCCTCCTGCTTCTCTCCCCAACTACTGACGGAGGAAACAATCCCAGCGACCCCTCAATCCCCTCCTCGGCCGCGTGACTCCCTGCCTTTCCTGGGTTGTCTCTCTTCTGCCTGTGCCCAGCCTCTCGTCCTTCTTTCCATTTACTATGGCAGGAGGGCGGCTGGGAAATCAGGCTGCTGTATTGCCCTGGCCCTGGAGGATACTGGGAAGCACAAATGGAGAGTCCCCCCTGAACCCTCAAAGCTATCTGTCCCTTGGAAGGGACGCTGATGGCTAACGGACCACGGGAAAAAAAGCTTCGTAGGATTCCAGGAGAAGACGCCCAGGCACTGGGGGCGTGACAACCCAAAATGGCACAGTTCCCTGGACTTTATTCAGCACGTAAAGTGCAACCCCCACCTATCCACACCCACCCCCAGGTCACCTGGGCACACTAGGGTGACAGGCTGGTTGGGACGGCCCCCTGAAAATCCTTCACTGGCTCCTCATGACTTGCAGAGTGAGCCTGGAGTAGCTTCCAGGGTCCTTGTCGCCACTCTGGGCCTGCCTCCGCCTTAGTGCTCATCACACTCTTAATTCTAGGCCTTTGTGCTGCTCCCTCTGCTTGAAACCCCCTTCCCCCCTCTCCCCTCCCCAATTCCGTCCCCCCCCACCCCCCCGACCCCCCTCACCCTGTCCCCTGTACCCCACGCACAGTCTGGAGGCGGGCCAGCTCCCGCTCATGCCCCAAGGCTCGGCTTTCGCTGTCCAGCTAGTCTAGGAGGTCTGTGTTAGGTGCCTTGTCTGTGCTTGGCCCAGAGCATTAAGAGCATGGCAGCAGGAGGTGCAAAGTCCAGGGAGAGGGAGGCAGGGCAGGAGGCAGGGGGCCAGGAATGTCAATCGAGAGCAAGGCTCAGAATCGGGAATCAGAACAGAGTCATTGGAAGGTCGGAACGGCCGCCAGTGATGCTCAGTTCCTCCAGAACGACGCCTTTCTTAACTAGGACTGCCTTGAGTGACCCGCGGGCAAAGAGGCTCGTCCTCGCTCCGAGATATTCAGATCGCTGGAGCCTCCTGACAGCTTCCTGTCGAGAAAGAAGCGGTACCTGGTGAACATTGGGTTTAGGAGAACAAAGGGCCGGAGTCCACCATACTCGGAGGCCGGGTCTCGGGGAGTGAGGTTCAGGGGTGCGCGTGAGGATGTTTATGTTGAGGGGCTCACACTCCCCTCTGGACGCTGTTGTCTCCTTTGCCGGACCATCTCTCCATCCCCAGGAGGCCCGAGGGAGCCTGGGGACCCGTTCTCTTTCTGGTTCCTGCTTCCAAGTCCAAGGCTTGCTTATCACGACAATTAAATTCCACCTGCCTCCAGCTGCCCCTTTGCAATGTCAGGAGGGACAGGAGCCTCTCCCCGAGAGCTGTTCCTCGCGGCTGTTCGATAAGCCCCATATTTCACACCCCGAGTGGCTGCATTTCAGCGCTGGGTGAAGTGGTTTTATTTTTATCACGCAAGCAGGCATATAAATATGTACGAGGAGCTCAGAAGCACTTTAGGGTCTCTGTGGAAGGCAGGCTCAGTGCGAGTGTGAGGGAGCATGGCAATTAGTTCAACCAGGGCACACGCAGGCCATGGCAGGTCTGAGGGCGTTGCCCCCACCCCCCAGCATCACTGGCTCTCTTCTTCCTGGAGTTGCGTCTGCCCCCATCGGCTCCTAGAACAGGGCGGCGCGGCGCCGCGGCAAACTTTCCAGAACAAGATTAAAAAAACAAACAAACGAACAAAGGATGGCTCAGGGTTCCCAGCTTATCTCTGCCACTTCCCAGCTGCGTGACCTCGGATGAGGCCCTTTCCTCCTCTGGGTCTCGGGCGTCTCTGTCCATACAATGGGGTTAATCGTGCCTTCCCCGTCAGCCTCCCGGGTCTCCCTAAAAGCACAATGCTCTTCTTATGCTGAAGAATTTGAAATGGCCTCTGAGAGCCGTCATATACAACCGTGAGAGACTTATCATTATTCCTCCCCAGCCGTTCATTTGGAGCAGGTTCGTGAAGGAACAAGACAGGATCTGGTAATACAGGCAATGGATGCCATAGGTGTTACAAGAGTCCTCACCCATCATGGAGAGGAGGAAGGAGGCAGCATTTACTGACCTCCTGCTCCAGGGCTGGGGCTTTACAAATGTTATTGTGTTTGAACATGACCGGAACACCGCGTGGGGGGAGGGGTGCCACCACTCCTGCTCGCTGATGGGGAGGCTGAAGTCAAAGAGGTTGCGGAATGCGTGCAGGGTCACGAGGCTAGTGAGTGAGCCGCGAGGCCCGGTGTGAAGGCGGGGCCGTGCAAAGCTTTGCCCGGCGTGGCCACAGGGAATGGCAGCCTCTGGGTTGACTGCCTGCCCCTAGAGATGGGCCTGGGGGTGTGCCAGGCTGTGGTGTGTCCCTCAAAGCAGCCTCACCACGGTGACCCTGGCAGAAGACCAGACACGTGGTCCCGAAGTGCGCTCGTGAGACTGTGACCTTACAGCCATCGTGAAACCCGATCCAGCTTTCAGACTGAGGCCGAGACACGTAGGCTGAAGCAGAGAGAGGATGGCTTTCATCCACCAGGCCCCCAGAGTCAGAGGAAGAAACCAAGGCTTTGGTGGGGATGTGCCCCGATAGAAGATGGGTGGGTTTTAGAGCAATTATAGCTCTCTGATGGCCAAGGTCAGGGAAGGGAGGTCAAAGGATGCCGACCCTGGCCTCTCATCCCTTGAACTCATATCCCAGCATGGGAGATCCGGAGGGGAAGCCAACGGCTCTCTTCCCAGGGGCTAGGTCACCCCTGAGGCTGGCCAGAGGGCCAAGGGTCCAGGGCTGGGCACCTGTTGCCTTCCTCTCCCCAGAGGGCTCCCCCCGCTCCGGCCCTGGCATCTGATGAGGAAACGTTCCCCAACTGGATTGTGAAGGTCCAGTGGAGGCGCGGTCCATGAGGGCAAGTACCAAGTTTAAGGGCCCAGAGGCCAGGTTGGATTGGATAAGGAAATTGGCCAGGGCCCCTGACATCAGTGTGTCAGAAGGGAGAGCCCTGGGCAAGTTAGGGAAGGAGAGGCAGACCCCTGAGGCAGGGGGTGGTCTGCGGAAGGAGAGGAACCGTGGCGGTGAGAAGCATTCTGAGCAACAGCCAGGCACAGCTTGCTGATGGGAAAAGCCATGTTGATTTGTAAATGAAGAATTAAGTGAGGCTGTCAGAGGGTGGCCCCTGTGGAATCAAGCAGGACTCTAAATCCCGAGAAGCGGGATGGCAGTGGCCGGATCAGAAACCTGTCCTTTCCAGTTTGATTTTTCTTGCTTTATTTCCTTTCTAATTTATTTCTGTTTTCAGGAAAGCGGGAAGCACCAGCCTTAGCCTTAGTCAGCAGTGTTAAGGAGCGCCGAGGGGACAGGAGGTGCCTCCACACTCAGGCCGCTGAGAGAGAGAGGCCAGAGTTGGCCAGTCGGGTGGGAGTGGACGTAAAAGCTGGAGGACTGTCTGGAGGCGGCGGGGCTCAGAGGCCAAGGTCAGATCCCACAGAGACATTCCCCCCTGCCCAGGTGTTCTCTCCTGGGAGGGATTCTCGGCTCCCCTCTACCTCTCTCTTTTTTTTTTTAAATTATTTTAATTGCGGTAAAGTACACGTAATGTAACATTTACCACCCATGTTTTCCTGTAGTGTTAAATACATTCACGTCGCCGTGCAACCAGTGTCCAGAATTCTTTCGTCTTGTGAAACTGAAACTCTGTGCCCATGAAACAGCAGTTCCCCCGTCTCGCTCCCCGCAGCCCCTGGCACCTGCCAATCCGCTCCCGGTTGCTACGACATACCTCAGTGAAGCGGGTTTGTCTTTTGGTGACTTAGCATAACGCCCTCAAATTCTTCCGTGTTGTGGAATGTGTCACGATTCCCTTGCTTTTTAAGGCCGACACTATCCAATTGCATGGATAGTCCACATTTTGTTCACGAATTCATCTGAGGGTGGGTCCACCTACTGGCTCTCGTGACTACGCTGCGGTGAGCCTGAGTGTCTCCTCGGGACCCTGTGTTTAGTTCTTTGGGAGGTATCCTCGCTGGACCACATGGTGGCTCCTCTTTAAGGATGGGGGCCCGGTGGGATCGTCCCCCGTGCACCCCTCAGCTACCTCGGAAGGTGGGGAGCCTGGTCAGAGAGGCTGGAATGCACGCGGGAGGCCGGGAGACAGGGAGCTCCCAACACCATGACCGGATGCCGTGGATCAGGGCCGACTTCATAGCCTCTGTCCCCATGGGTCCTGTGTGTCACGGGCCTCCGAGGAGGGACGGAGCGGGGCTCAGAGGGACGGTGCCCAGAGAAACTGGAGCTACAGGGAAGAGAGACCCAAGTGTCCCTGGCAGCTAACAATGTCCTGGAAGCTAGAGATTCTGCTGGGGTCACCGATATGCACACAACATGGCGGGCAGGTGTTTGTTGACCAAACGAATGACTCAAGTTCCAAAATTCCAGAAAGCAGGTTCCACAGGGGGTGAAGGGTGGCTTTCGCGTTTGCTGGATAGAAGCTGAGTCAAGGAGTGAATGAACGGGCATACAATTGCATCAAGTTGCTTTACTCTACAAAGGTGGAGTATCCAGAGAAGAGGAAAAGTCAAGAACATTCCACGCACTGTCTGTGGACCCTACTTGGTGCGCACAAGTCCCCTGGTGGTCAGGGTGAGGGAATGGAGAGGGAGAAGGTATGGTCCTGCCCAGATGTGGCTCTTAGACCCTTGGGGACAGAGGAAGCCAAGTCTACTGCCAAGTGCATTGTGGGAAGAATTAAGAGTGAAGGAGGGTACAAACGACCAGTAAGCCTGGAAAGGGCCCCCCACGTCGATCCCGCATCCACGCTGGACCAGGCACTTTCTTACAATGTATTTCCTTTGGTAACTCTGGCAGCCGGACGGTTCCCGCCGAACGTGTTCAGATAGATGGGCTGAGCCGCCCAAGGTCACACGCCGGAAAGTGGTAGCACAGAGCCAGGAATCCAAGCCTGACTCCAAATCCCAACTTCTTCCCTCTGCACTGACAGAGGTGGCCAGGACGCCTTCCTGGAGGAGGTGGCTTGAGTCGAGAGGAGTGCACACATCTGCCTCCAAAGGCAAGAAAGGCTTTCTGGGTGGAAGGAACAATGATGGGAATGTTAGGAAATGCTTGGCTGGGCCCGGCCTTGAACCTGAGGCCAGGTGTCCTGGACACGGGGAGGTACCCAGGGCGGCCGACATGGCGGTGGCCATGATCAGAGCTCAGCTTTGCCTCAATCCCTCCGGCGGCCGTGTGCAGGGGGGGTGGGGGGGGAGGTATACCTGCAGGCGGAGACGGAGGTTGGGACAGCCCTGCGGTCCTCCAGGTAGAGGAATTCATTTCTCCCAGAGCCTCCTAGGCCCAGGGGATAAAGCCGTGACCCATCAAGGATTCTCGGCCCTCATGGAGCTGATGTCAAGGGGAAAACAGACAATGAACAGGCTGGCAGCCAAACCGAAATGCTAACCTGTACCAGGACATAAAGAAACAAGATGTTGTGAACGGTAATAACAGGAGCACAGGGCAGTCAGGGAAGGCTTCCCTGAAGAGGTGGGAATTAAGCTGGATAAGAAGAATCACAAGGAGACAGCCCTGCAAAGAGCGGAGGGAAGAACAGGAGGAGAGCCTTGAGGACGCGCTCCGTGTGTTCCAGGAAATGGCAGAGAGTGCCCGCGGTGAATTTTAGGAAATGAGCTTTGGGAGGTGCCGGGCTGGGGACAGTCGCATTAGGATTTTATTTCAGAGTGAAGGGAGGCCATGGGCAGGCTCTGAGCTGAAGAATGGTGCGATCTGAATTGCAATTTGTTTTAAGTTTATTTTTACTTATTTTGAGAGAGAGAGAGAGAGAGAGAGCAACTGGAGGGAGAGGAGGAGGAGGAGAGAGAGAGAGAGAGAGAGAATCCCAGGCAGGCTCTGCACTGTTAGCACAGAGTCTGACGAGGGTCTCAATCCCACGAACCATGAGATCACGACCTGAGCCGAGATCAAGAGTCGGGTGCTTAACTGACTGAGCCACCCAGGCGCCCCTGATTTGTTTCTGACAGGTGTCTCTGGCTGCCTCGTGAAACATGGGCGGGGGGGGCCCCCACCAGGGCCACGGAGGGTCAAGATGGCCAGGCCAGGGCGGCGGCTGTGCAAGTGGCCAGGGGCTCTCATTCCGGCGGGGAGGGCCCGAGTGAGAGGTGCCGCTTGGAGACAGACACACTCTCTGTTTCAAAAGCAGGTGACAGCCGGGATGGAACTTGACCCTGATGGCAAATCCAATTTTCGCACATCTCCTTCTGGATGGAATCGCCTCCCCTCAGAGAGGGAGGTCAGAGCGAGACGCTGCAATGCAACCGAAGCCTTCTCTGCGTGGGGAGGGCTCTCCTGTGGGGATTCACCTGGACTCTGGGCCACAGAATCCTGTCTGGGAGGACAGAGGGGAGCCCCTGCCATGAGGGAGCCCCCCTGTGATGCACTGGACAATGGCTGCATCAGGCATTTTTCTGGGCTCTGGGGACGCAGCAGCGAAGGGAAAGCCCCACGTCTCCCCTCCCAGCCCTTTCCCATAGGCGGTGCCCAGTCTGGGTGCGGTGGCCAACTCTTGGTGTTCACACCCGGGCAGTCTCCCCTTGAGCGCAGGCGGGGCCTGGTGACTGGCTGTTAGTGCACGGAATGGGCAACCGTGATGGGCTGTCATACTTCTGAGATTAGGCTCCGAAGGGACTTCTGACTTGCTGGAACTCTCTCTGGCCCCTGCCTCGATCTCTCTGATGAGGCCGGCCGCCATATTGTGAGCTGCCCTGTGGAGAGGCCCCTGTGGTGAGGGGCCGAGGGAGGCCCACCGGGCGATGGCGGCCCCTGAGGGGCTCCATGAGGAGCCCAACCTGCCAGCCACTGCGGGAGTGACCTTGGGAGAGGCCCCAGGCTCCGCCTCCAGCCAGGCTTCACAAGACCTCGGCCAACTGCCACCCGGGAGACACGTGGGTTCCTGACCCCCCATTCTTTTGAGAGAGTAAATGTTGTCGTTTAAGCTACTAAGTTTGGGGGGGGGCATTTGTAATGCAGGCAACTGAGAAGTAATGAACTCGTGAACACTTCCCCAGCCCTTAACGTGGGCTTCACATGCACACATTCTATGGCATAGGTGCCACCATCGTTCCCGTTTTTTTAGGAAAATGAGGTTCAAAGAGGCTAGGTAACTTACTCAAGGCCACACAGCTACGAAGCGTCAGAAAAAAAAGACTCACACAGAAGCAGTTGGCTCCAGAGTCTGTGCTGATAAACACCACACGGACGAGGGAGGCCCAATCCCTTCCCTGGAGAGCACGTAGTCTGAAGGAGGAGGCACACTCTTCCCCTTGAGGGCACCGCCACCTGGCTGGGAAGATGGCGCTATCATCTTGCTCTGCACTCGTCCTGACATCGGCCAGTACACCCACCCCTCTGCCCCCACGCCAGAAGGACCTTCCAGAACTATCTTACCTCTCTTCCTGGCTCGGGCCGCGCTTTCTAGTCTTTCGTTATGGTTGCTCCTTGAAGCCCGATCTTCTGCACGGGTTCCTGCTACGGCCTCAAATTTGCCCCTTGGATCTATTCTGGGTCCAGCAAGTCCTGGGTACCCACCACATGCCGGGCCTCTGTTACACACTGTGCACATCATCCTAGTTTATCGTTAAACAACCCATTTGCAGGTGAAGAAACTGAGGCCCAGAGAGGTAACTGCCACGTCAGGCGACCCGGAGCCAAGACCTGTCAGACCTACGAATCCGCATGGCTTTCTGGTCCTGAACCCCTGGGGTTTGAAATTGTCTTGGGTGTCACAACCCCCAAACTGCAGGCCTCTTCCCATCCCTGGAGGGACCGTGTGACCAGCGAGCCCTCCAGGGTGTGTCAGGCCTGGGAGATGCATGGGGGAGGGTCTCTGATCTCCCCACTAGCCCCTGAAGCGCAGTCTAAGACGCCAGCATCTAGCGGTGACCCAATCCATCTTTGTTGAATAAAGGAGAAAAGTTGCTCACCGGACAGGCAGCGAGAGCATTTCCCTGTCTGCACAGAGTAACTTCCCCTCCCCAGCAGGGCCCCACTGTCTTTGGAGAAGTTATTCACATGGCCGTCCGTGGTGCCGTCACAAGGACCCTACCTTCCACTTGCTGAGGGACAAGCGGGGAACCCAGTCCCTCTTTAGCATTTGAATCTTGAACAGAAGAACGAAGCTCCTCGAGAAGGCAGCTGATGCAGGGAGGGCCCCGCCTCTGCTCTGGCTTCCTGGTCTCCTGGCCGGGCTTGGCTGTCCTCTCTCTCTGCCATGAAATAACCCTCCTGTCACACTGGGCCCTCGGGAACCACCTGCTGGCCTCTGCTTTCCGACCAGGATGTCGGGTCTGCACACCAGAGGCTCTCGCAACTTGCACAGGATGGGGTGGGGATCGTGTGGGGGCACCCCCACATCGGGCACTGGGCTCAAGGCGGGGACACCCTCTCTGCCCTGGCCTGACCTCCGTGGACCAGACCAGGGGAAGGAGAGGCCAGGAGCCCAGCATTTCCCCCATATCCTGAGAGACTCACCCCCCACGCCCAGTCCCCTGGAGACTCCAACTTTCTCCTTTTCTCCCGATACCTTCCCTGACCTCCCCCCACCCACCACCAAAGAAGTCTGTGTACTAATTACCTAAGTAATAACGTGGCAAGACTGTGATTCCTCATTAGCTGGGGAGAGGTTCCCCGCTACATGACTGATATGCATCTACAAGAAAATTAACTCCAGTGCAAGGACTCCCTAATCAAGATTAATGAGGGGCTGGGAGGGAGGAACGTGGGGCCCAGAGCCCTCCGTGGGTCTCTAGGAACCAGATGAGGGGTCTGTACCAGGTCAGAGTGTTGAAGGATGACAGTGAGAAGGTCACAGGTCACAGGCCGGGCTCAGAGTCCAAGGCTGTGCTCTGTCCCCCTGATGCAAGATGGCCCCCTGAGTGAGTCAGGACATACAGCCCACTGTGTGCCAGGAGACAGGATGCTCGAAGTCCTTGCCCTTGAGAAGTTCACCGTCTAATTAAGTAGATAATTACAGTGCAGGGGGATAAGTGAGCGGATGCAGGGAATAGCCAGCATTTATTGAACACTTACTATGTGTCTGGCATCATCCTAAGCGCTTTGCATGTCTTACAACACAACTATTCTGGGCCGCGATTTACAGATGGGGAAACTGAGGGATGGAGAAGTTAAGCTAATTGGCTGGGGCCACAGAGCTCACGGGATGGAGCGAGGACGTGAACCTGGCAGTGCAGCTTCGGAGCCCAAGCTTCTAAGCACCACCCTAAGACAGCAGGTCAATGCGCCTATGGTGGAGGGGGTCGGGATGAGGGGCTCAAGGCGTGACAGGAACCCAAGAAGTGGCTGCTTGCTGCCCGGGCAATAGGCAAACTTTCAGAGAGGAAGAGCCTTTGAGCTAGGTCTTGACAGATAAATGGAATCTCACCCAGTGGAGGGTTTATTGATTCAGTCAACGACTTATTCATTCATCCCACCAATAAGTGCCAGAGTCCATGGGGAGCATTGCAAATACAGTGGTGAACACAAACAGACATGGAGAGCCTGACATTGAACAGCAATCACACGACCCATTAGTCCACCCCAGGGCCAGGACAGGGGTCGTGTCGCACTTTTGAGAGCGAGGGTCCCCGTAAATTGGGCCCCCGTCCCCCGGATGCCTCACTAGCCCCAGCCCTGGAACTACCTTTGCTCTGCCCTCTGGAGGGGTAGAGGGGTGAAACCCCCATTCATGAGACCAGACCCCGGGGCTGAGTCTAACCCACGACGAAACATTTGCATTTGTCAAGTAGAACTCAGCCATCGCCCAGCATCGGGCTTTCCACGCCCCAAGTTCCCGGCTCCTTGCTGTGCTTGGCCGAGACGAGGCGAGACACAAGACCTTGAAACGTGTGCCATCTTGTCCTTCCACATTCCACAAAGCGTCTAACTTTTCCTTAACTCCCCACAGCAAGAAAGTGACATTCTGATGGAATGGAGATAATTCTCCATTAACCTTCTTAAAGAGGCTTTGGCTTTTTGGTTTTTCTCTTCCGGAAGGTAATAATGGCCACCGAGCTCAAGAGAACAGATTAAATACCAAGGCTTCACTCTGGTGGTCATGTCCCCCTCCAGCGCCCTCGGCACTTGGAGCTGGAGGACTGGGGGCCAAGGGGTCTCGTGAGGCATAGGAAAGACTCAAATCTCATGTGCCTCGGACAACGCCTTTTCCCTCGAGTCCTTTGCAAAGTCTTCAGGTGCAGCTCCCACGGGGACAACTGGCTAAAGCAGCTCCCAGTAATGGTAATGGGGTCACATCTGCTGTCAGCGTCCCCTTCGTCCTATTCCTGGTGCATCAACCCCACCTTCTTCCAAGTTACCACTCCCACATCTCAAATCCTCCTTTGTAAAAAAGTGTTTATTTATCTTGAGAGAGAGCGAGTGTGCAGGAGTGAGTGTGTGAGTGGGGGAGGAGCAGAGAGAGAGAGGGAGAGAGAGAGAGAATCCCAAGCAGGCTCTGTGCTGTTGGAGTTCGAGGCGGGGCTTCATCTCACAAACCGTGAGATCATGACCTGAGCCGAAATCAAGAGCCGGACTTAACCGACTGAGCCACCCAGCACCTCAATCCCTTTTTAATGGAGTGTCTTATAAAAGTCTAAGAGAGGAACAGTGGTCTCTTTAATGGAGCATCTTATGAAAGTCTAAGAGGGGAACAGTGGTCTCAGATGCCCTAGGAAAGCACAGAGAACAGTGGAGAGGGGAGTTAGGCTGCTTCTAAAGTAATTCCCAATGACCCCCATCTCCTGCCTTCACACCCCCTGTGTAACGCCCTCCCCTTGAGCGTGAGTAGGGCCTGGTGATTGGCTTCCAGTAAACGGAAGAGGCAACGGTGATGGGCTGTCACTTCTGAGATTAGGCTCCAAACGACCGTGACTGCTGACTTGCCGGCACTCCCTCTGGCCCCTCCCTTGCTCTCTCTGATGAAGCCGGCCGCCATATTGTGAGCTGCCCGATGGAGAGGCCCGCATGGCAAGGAACTGGGCGGTGGTGGGGGCGGGGGGGCGGCTAGGACAACAGCTCATGAGAAACTGAGGCCCTTGGTTCAAAAGCCTGGAGAAACTGATTCCTGCCAAAGACCAGCGGCAGGAGCTCAGACACAGATCCATCCCCAGCCTTGCCTTAGAATGACACCACAGCCCCAGCTGACACCCTCAGCCAGAGGATCCATTTAAGGTGCACGTAGATTCCTGCCCCACACAACCCGTGACCCAAAGTATTCAGTTCTAAGCCGGTATGTGTTGGGCTGACTTACCAATCGCAGTAGACGATTAATGCAGGAGATGAAGTACACATGTAACAGAAGATATTCTACAGGAGCACGGACCTTAAAGGACCATGGCCACACTCCGCACGAATGAGCCCATGTAGAGGGAAGACAAATACATCTCCGTAGCTGATTTGTAGCTGAGCTGCGACCGGACAGATAAATGCTACTTGGGTCTTCTGTCTCTCTGTCCAGAACTCCCTTGGCTGGCATATGAACTGTTGAAGGTTGCCGCTCAATTTCTTTGAGATTTTAAATACGGCTTTGGAAAATGCGTGCATCTCTCGCCGAGGACGTGTTTAATACATTTAAATATTTTCTGTTCGTATCAGAACGTGTATTATGTTGGACAGTCCTGGGGTGCAGGTCAGGTGTGGTGGCTCCGAGATATTTCCGTGCCATGGGGATTTCCATGATACTCTTTGTGGCTCTCTGGGGGCCCATGGGGGTCACTTGTGGCCATGAACGAACTCGTAACACAGGTCTTTCCTTCTCTCGAATGGCTCAGGTTTCCTTGAGCTTTTGTTTTGACATGAGACTAAGATCTATTTATTACTAACCTGCTCAGTGAGTTATTAGCAGTGACCATCAACTCAGAGCTGAGATTTGTCTTTCTTTTAAGAGATCTGGGTACGTCACACACTTGACAGCTTCATACAGCTCCTACTGTGCTTGTACTCATGCTGAGCATGTCAACCCCTCGTCTCCGCGGAAGGATGCCCTGTTATCGGCAAATCAGCAGGGTGGGCTCCAGAGAGTCGTGGTTTTCAATGGCTGCTCCTTCTGCTTTGTAATTAGCGATGCCTTCTAGTTTAACATCACCATTTATCAATTTAGTTTGTTAGAGGTTTGGTTCGTTTTGCCGTGTTCAGTTAAGTCTCCTGGATTTCCAGATGCGCACGGGTTACGGTTCAAAGTGAACCATGCAGGCACCCCTGGCCAAAGCGAATGTGTAGAATTGCATGCACGGTGATGCTTTACCGTTATCACCAACTGCAAAGGGGGCACCCAGAGGAAACTTCTATCCCAGTGGAGTAATCTGTGTAGAGAAGGGGGGGGAGGGTCTGATACAGCCTAGTCATCCCGCCATATCTACCCTCTGCTGTGCCCCCAGATGTCGTCCAGATGTGTTCCTTCCATGCAAAGACCCAGCAGGATTTGACTCTGCCCGTCCCTCTAGCTCTGTCTGCCACCTATATTCTGAACCCCCCTATGATGGGCTAAATCGTGTTCCCGCCACCACCAAATGCATATGCTGAAATCCTGACTACCCGGTGCCTCAGGATGTGACTGTACTTGAAGACAGGGTCTTTGAAGAGGTAACAAAGTTAACTGGCATGGGCTCTAATCCAATACAACCAGTGTCTTTATAGGAAGAGGGAATTGGGACACAGACGGAAACGGACAGAAGACCATGTGAGGACATGGGGAGAAGACAGCCCTCTGTAAGCCAAGGAGAGAGCCCTCAGAAGGAGCCAACCCTGCTGACATCTTGATCTCAGACTTCCAACCCCCAGCATTCTATGAAAATAAAGTTCTGTCATTTAAGCCACGCAGGCTGAGGGACTTTGTTAAGTCAGCCTGAGCAGACCAGCGCACCCCTTTCCGTGGTCCCTGCTCACAGTACACTGCCCAGCAGCAGGGGGTTATAGTAGGGCCACTCTAGCAGAGGGATTCAGAACGTGGCTTTGCATTTGGGCTCCTTCCGTTAGAATCCTAGCTCGGCCACCTGTTAGCTTCTTGAAGTCACTTGACCTTGAGCAAGTTACTTAGTCTCACTGTGCCTCTATTTCCCATCTGTGAAGCAAGGGCGGTAATAACGTCTGCCTCATAGAGCTGTTGCGTCAGTTGAATTAATAAGCGGTAGGTAGCATTAGCTTTATTATTCATTTGACAAATGTCTACGGAGCCAATTTACGATCGCCGGGCATCGGGCTGAGTGCCAGAGTATTACGGCGAACAACAGAGATTATGAGCCACGTGTTTGTTTTCTTTTTCTCTTTTCTTTCTTCTCTAACAATGCCTTACTTATCTTTCTCTGCTCTCACTCTGTCTAACCTATTCGTCTTGTAAGACGGTCTCAGGGGTCATCCCCTTTGGGCCGGTCCTTCCTCTGGCTCCCATCGGCTTCCGTATCTACCTCTGATTCAGCCTCACCACCTTGACCTGCCAAACAACGCCTGTGTCCCACTGGCCCCTGGAAAGAACTCTGTTGTTCAGGGCCATGCCGGGGCCTCCGGCTCTGGCTGAGACATGGCGGGGGTTCAGTACATTGCTCCTACACTGACCTGGAGGAATCATCGCCACTTCTTCCCAGCTCATTCTGGTCTGTTCTGTCAGTCTGTCCTCATCATCACTATTCAGAGCCTTTGCCAAGTGCCCACTGTGGACACAACCGCGTTCTGGAGCCTCAGCTGGGTGTTTGAGGTCCTCCGTTCAATCCGATCCACATCACTTGCGTGGACATTAACATTCAGAGGCTGCTTTTCCATCGAAGAGTCCGGGAAAAACAGAGGTGATTCAGATGGGGCAGGGCTGTGAAGACAGAGTGGGATTTCTGGAGCCATCCCGTTGCCCCCTCTGCCTATGAAGAAGCCCTTCAAAGCACCTGTACCAGGGGGTCAGCCAGCCTCTGCCCACTGACTACCCCCTGCCATGATCATTCTCCCTGTTGTTAATGTCCCCAAATGCCCACCTCCTCTTCCCAGTCCTGTTCTCCAAAGATGGAACAGAGATTGGACCAGACATCCTCAATCTTTGCAATATCTGTGAAGTCAGCCTTATTATCGTCATTTTTACAGATGGGAAAACTCAGGCCCATATGGACCCAGCATGCGGAAGCTACTTGCCAAAATCCCACCACTGATACGCGATAGGATATGTGATGGGGGTTGGACTCCTGTCTGTCTGATTCCCAAGTTTGGGCTCTGGGTCTCCCATGCCGTCTCCCGTGGGTGTCCCTCAACCTCCAGATGGATGGAGGTGGATGAAGAAGGTCGATTCCGTGTGTGTTTGGGGGCCAGAGAGGCACCCACCTTCTAAGCCATGCGGGGGCTCACCCACTTTATGGTGTGATGGCCCCTTCCTCCTGCTGGCCTCCACCACCCAGAACAAGACCCTGTCGTCTCCCTGCTCCCAAGCTCTGGAAGTGGTACATGGCTGAGCAGCCGGCTGAGCTTATAAAGCCACCCTCAGTGTTCCTGGTAGGCTCCGGGGTCACGCTATTTGGGGCCCTGCTGCGACAAGGTCATCATCATTGTTACCTGTCTGTCAGTGCCCTGCAGGGAGACCTTCTAGAGCTCTGGGAAAACTGGTGCTACAGAAGGGGACAGTGAGTCCAGGGACCGTTGGAGGTCACTGAGCTGGCGCAAGTCTGGGGACAGATGATGAGCAGAGAGGATATCCACAGCAGGACAGGGGAGGGAGACTGTAGGGAGGGACATTGTGCTTCCTGTATCGCCACTGACCGGGGAAGATAAAGAAGTGTTATGGCTGGGACCCGGGTAGCCAGAACTCCAGTCTGACCCAGCTCCATCCTGTGCGTGACGGTGAGCCAGCCACTGAAGCCTCTCTGAGACTCAGTTTCCCCGTCTGTACAAGGAAGATCATAATGCCTACCTTTCAGGGTCATCGCACCGACCAAATAAAATCTCTCGTGCAAACTGCTTCCCTGCATACCTGGAACGGACTATGTGCTCAGTACAGCATAGCCTCTGCCGTGCTGGTGATGTGCCTTCAAAACCTTTCCCTTCCCTTCCCATCGTAATTAGAATCGCCCGCATTTGCGCAGCCCCTTCGCAGAGCATGTCTCCGACCGTTGTTTCATTTCCTTTGTCTGAGACCTGCCAGGCCTGCCAAGCCTGGTTAGGGATGCGGATCAGAACAGTGGGCAGTAATGGGGGTCCTGGGGCTGCGTCGGAGAGAGACGTCCGATAGCATTACTGGTTTCAGTCCGTGGAGTGGGGCGGCCAGGGGTGGGGGGCGGGGTCTGGGAAGCAGTGGGGAGATGGAGGGCAAGGAAAGTGGGTCAGTGTGTAAGCCCGAGGGGCCGACGCAGCGCCACCTGACGGCGGAGTTGATTAACCACAGTGCCTGCGGTCCACACCGCCTCTGCGGGCCTGTCTCTAGCATCCTCCCAATGTCCCCCCGCCCCACATCCCCGCCCGAATCAATTCGCCTTCTCCATCAGCTGCACACACAGCCCCCTGACAGCTTCTCTTGTCCCCTTTAAAGTCCAAGGCCCAAGTTCAGCCTGGCGGCAGGCGCCTCTGACCTTTTGGAGGGCCCAGTGGGAGCAAAGCCAACTCTGAATGGGGCCCGAGCGGAAGGAGGCCGAGGTGGGGTGGGGGCGAGGGACCCGGAGCCTTTGTCTGGGCCTGGGCTGCCCAGTGCCACGCTGGCTGTGTCTATTAAAATGTCGATCGCTCCCCATCCGCCTGCCGCCTCCCCCCAACCCCTGGAGAAGGCAAGGGATTCACCGTTTTGTCTTTCCCGGGCCTATCGATGCCTCCTTTGGGGAGCCCGTTCGATGATGGCTCCAGAAAGCCACGTGGAGCAGAGAAGCCAGAATTAAAACAGTCGCACGGAGGGACCCCCGCAGACCCCCAGTTTCCAGAGGCTTACAGATCAGAAGGCAAAAAAAAAAAAAAAAAAAAAAAAACGGGGCCTCTGTTCTTTTGCAAACGTCGATGGTTTTATTCATCATCCTCAACCCCCTCCCCTCCCTCCTGCCCTTCTCCTCCTCTTTATTCCCGCTCAGCGCGACTCTGCAAAGAGCTTCTCTCATCCATTCTGCACGGAAGCCTGGGGATGAGAAGGCTGACAGGTGTCTCGTTACCAGTGGCCCAGCGTTGGGATGCTGCAAGGAAGATGCTGACTGTTGTGCTCCGGCTTGCCAACAAAGGAGCAGGACAGGGGCGGCCAGCGGCCAGAAGGGGTGTGGTCACACCGTATGAGCTGAGTCCCCCGCCCACAGGGACCACAGACCTGCCCTGCAAAGTCACTTGGGGCACACGCTGCACAGCTTCCCGGGCCTCAGTTGTGCAAAGGAGGCCACCGGCCCCCCACTTCTTCCCTCCCTTGCTGCCTCCCGGGGTTGACGCTAAGACCAAGTGAGGCAATGGTGCAATTCACAGGGTGCTCACACGCTCCCCGTCCCTGTCCCTCCGGCTCAGCGCCACCCCTGCCCCCAGGCCGTGCACCCACCTCCGCCCTTCCCTGTGGAATCCTCAGCCCTGCACTCTCACCTGCCTCTGTTTTCCCCTCTCAGCTGTCAGAGGGGATGGGACACCCAGCTCGGCTGAGGCTGTGGGCGCCCCTTCCCCCAAGTGATTGCTCCCCCCCTTTTTTTTTTAATATATATTTATTTACTTTTGAGAGAGAGAGAGAGAGAGAGAGCACAAGCAGGGGAGAGGGAGACACAGAACCGGAAGCAGGCTCCAGGCTCTAGGCTGTCAGCACAGAGCCCGACGTGGGCCTCGAGCTCTTGAACCGTGAGATCATGACCTGAGCCGAAGTCAGACGCCCAACCAACTGAGCCACCCGGGCGCCCCTGTGACTGTTCACCTTCTGTGTGTCTTGTTTTCCTTGAATGGAGAACCAGGTGGTCATGGAGCGTCTGAGGGGGCTGTGGGGAGGCCAGAATGAGCTCATAGCTGCACCAGGCTTAGAGGAGGGTCCTGGGACATTGTGGGTACTGCAAAAGTCTTGTTAGTGCTTTCATTCCGTGTGTGTCGCTGTGTGTGTGTGTGTGTGTGTGTGTGTGTGTGTGTGTGTCCCCCTGTGTGGGTGTGCCAGAACACGATGAATCCAGAAACAGACCCTTGAGAATGGACCGGGAATCTCTGGAAAACAGAGGCAGGACTGCCACCGCCCTCCCCCTCCTGACACCCTCCTGAATTTTCACAAGTAGCCCCACGTTCCCCCAGCCCGTCTCCCTCTCCTGTGTCTGAGCTCCTGGCTAGCCCACAGCCTTCCCCTTCCTGAACCCCGCCCTGGCCAGCAGACTTGGGGGGCTGTTACAGGCCCTCTGCTTGCTGGCTTCTCTCTCCTTTCCGACCACATCCCTCCTAAGGGGTTACGGTCTCGCTCTTTTCCCCCTTGACACATGCAGGGGAGGAGGGCCCCTGGTGCTCCCATCCCCGGGCCTACTGCTCTGCGGGGCTCCTGGGAGAACATTCCTGTGGCTCCACGGGAAACACTTCTCCAATGTGCCTTTCCCCCCTCCACGCCACGACTTGGAAAATCACAGACGTGTGCACCTAGGCATGGTTTTCTTAACACACGTGCAAACGTTTGTACAGCTCACGCGGCCAGGTCCACGGGTACCCACGTTAGGTTCACGTACTTGCACGCGGGGGAGTGCGCATGGGGGCAAGGGCAGGCGTGTGGCCAAGGATGTGCTCACGCGTGCCCGGGCATCGCTCGCCTGCGTGGGTGGGGCCGCACGCATGCGGGCTTTGCGTGCTTGGCCGAACCTGCCTGCGGGCGTGGGGTGCGGCCCGCCGTGCGAGCCTGGATGCGCCCACAGCTGCTCCTGCTTCTTCGGCACGTGAGTAACGAGACAGTCCCCTTGTTACCGTGTAGTCTTATTAAACACACGGCGTGTTAATAGCACCGGTGAAGTCGGTTATGAAAAGCTCTTTATTAAAAATAATAAGAAATGGCCCTCTTGTTCCACAACTTCTGAGCCGCGTCTGGCCGCGCGGGCTGGCAGGTTATTAAAGTGGGATCAAGCGTCTTTAATGCGCCTTCTGCGGCGGCTGTTTGGTGAATCTGCCTCGTTACCGGCCGGCGGGCCCCGGCTGCCTCAGTCTCCCCAGCTCGCCGCCCCAGACACAGGGGACCGGGGAGCGGGAGAACGTTTAAGGGACACACGCCCGGGGGAGGCGGAAGCTGTGGCCTGCCAGACTGACCTCTGAGGAGCTTGGCCTGGGGGGTGACGCGGTCTCCCGTCCCCGCCGGCCCTCTGGACCCAGGGGCAGAGGTTGGGGTGGGGGACGTCCATCCTGGAAGGTGCACCTGCGACCCTGAATGGGAGCATCTCGTACGTCGTCCGTGGGTCTGAGGCGGCCGCACCCTATCCACCCCTCGCTGCCTTCTCCGCCCAGGAATGGGGAGCCCTCCCGGCAACGCTGAGCCCAGCAGGGAGAGCGAGGACGAGGACTGGGCGCCCACACCAGCACTTCTCAAACTCGGCTGTGCTCTGGAGTCCCTGGAGATCTTGTTAAAGTGCAAGAATGCTGATCCGAGAGGCCCGGGCTGGGCTTGATTCTGCATTTCTAACAAGGTCCTGGGGGATGCTGCTGCTGCCGGTCCATGGACCAGACCCTGAGGAGGAGGGGAAGGACACAAGAGTGCCATCTTGATGGCCGAAACCTTGAAGCTCAGCAAGGGCGGGGCTCGGCAAACCCCTCGGACTGGGAGGCCCCCAAGACCCCGGGCTGCGTGCCGTTCCCCACGGACTCCTAATGGCGCCCACGCCAAGGCTCTGCTCCCAGGGCTGCCTGAGCTTCGAGAAGAGGAAGGCGCACCAGCCGTGACTGCGCACCTACTCTGTGCCGCGCGCTTCCACGTGACCTTTCCTCCTACAGCTGACAAAGCAACTATCATCCCCATTCTACAGATGAAGAAACTGAGGCTCAAAGGACACTCAGCTACGAGGGGTCAGACCTAGCCTTGGGCCCCAGGCCGGTAGCTCTCCCGAGTCCTGCTCTTGCTCCAAAGCCGAGGAAGGGAGGCCCTCGCCGTCTCTCTCCACCTCTCCCCACTGGCAGCTGCCTCCCAGGGCGCCAAAGCCCTCGATTCCGGGAACCGTAAACCTGCCTCTTCGCCTCCTGGAGCACGCCCTCTCCCTGCTGGACCCCCAAACCTTTCATCAGCATCGGTGGCAACCACACACGCGTCTCCCCACCCCTCTGAGACACTCGGGGCACGGCGGTGTGGAAGCTTCGCTTTCAGACAGATTCCAAGGCCCGAGGGGCCCGAGGAAGGACCTCGCTCGACAGATCGGCCGGGCAGCTGGCGTCCTAGAGAAGGAGCCCGTTCCTGCGTCCGCTTTGCTCCAGGAGCCAGTGGGATGAAGGTAATAAAGGTAGCAGCGGTATATGGTGAAAACAGAGTAGGGTCAGAGGTCCCATCTTCAGAGTCCTTGCTAAGGCCAGACGCTTTGCATGCATGACCTCTTTCCTCATGATAATCTATTTGCACGTAGAACGATTTTCTTCCCGCCTTCAGATGAGGGACCCAAGGGTCAGAGAGCTTAGGTAATCTGCTTGAGGACACACAGCCATAGGACCCTGAGCTGGGCTTTGTACCCAGGCAGTCCGGCTTCCCCATTTATTTCACCAGGCTTCGTGGAAACACCTGAGTCTGGAAGGAGTCTACGGAAAGCCCCGCCTACGTTGAGAACCAGAGAATCACAGAATGATGGCGCTGGAAAGAGATCACAGGGCACTGGGTACCCCTTCTCATCGTATAGATGGGTAGACTGAGTCCCAGGGGGAAGGGGCACTTGACCAAGCTGCCATAGCACGTTGATGGGAGAGCAGGGACCCAAACCTAGGTCTCCTCTCATCCTCTGCAATCTTGGGATCCTCTTGGGGCGCAGTCATCCTGAGGGAGGGAAAGCCAGGCAACGGCATGTCCTGTGCCGAGCACAGGGCCCGGCGTGTCTGCATTCAGCGACTGCCTTGTGGTTCTTACCGCTTCTCCACCGTCCTGGTTTTGGGGTGGCACCCCACATCGGGTCCAGCTCCAAGTTCCCCGATCTCCAGAAGGAGCTGGTCAAGGTGGCCGGCATCCTGTTGAAGTGTGAGAAGCCAGCTTTTCGAAGGAGAGAGCTGTGTGCCTCAAAAGAGATGCTTACCAGCCCCTCTGGTCCATCAGTGGTGAGAGTGTATATCAATGTTACCCCTTTGGAGGGCGATTTGGTGGTCACATCAGAATTTAAAGTGCACAAACCTTTCAGCTGGTCCATTCCATAGCCAGGAATTTACCCCATAGGCTCATCCTTGTATTTGTGCTCAAGACACCACACACACACAGAAATATATATGTAGTCTTCCTTCCTTCCTTCCTTCCTTCCTTCCTTCCTTCCTTCCTTCCTTCCTTCCTTCCTCTCTGAGTATGCAAGAGTGGGAGGGAAAGAGAGAGAGAGAGAAAGAGAGAGATTCCAAAGCACATGTCCATGCTCAGTGTGGAGCCCGCCTTGGGGGTCTATCTCACTACCGCGAGAGCATGACCTGAGCCAAAATCAAGAGTTGGACCCTTAACCGACTGAGCTTCCCAGACGCCCCAATGCAGCATTATTAATAATGGTACAATAATGAAAACCCCCAGAATGCCACGAATAGGGAAACAGGTTAGTAAAGCATAGTTCATTTGTCCAAGAAAATACCGGCTGGTTCAGGGTAGCAGCGTGACCGAGAGCGTACCTCTGGAGCCTGATTCTCTGGGTTTCAATCCTGCTCTATTTCCAGCTGTATGAACCTGGGCCAGTAACTTAACCTCTCTGGGCCCGTTTCTTACTGCATAAAATGGGGGTTATAAGAAGACCTATTTTAGAACATTTGGGAAAATTAGATGAGTGGGCACATGTGAATCGCTTGAAATAGCACCTGACCCAGAATAAGGGCTGAGACAAGGACCCTCTTCCTGGAACTGTGGGCTATTGAAAAGAACATTGTAGCTAGATGTGCTGATTTAGAAAGATCTCCAAGGTATGTTATTAATCGAGGAAAGCAAGACCCAGAACGGTATGAAAAGATCCTTTCTGCGTAAATTTTAACAAGGAGATATAAATCGTGCTTTGCCTGTAGGTATTCTTTTTTTAATGTTTATTTACTTACAGGGAGGGGGAGAGAGAGAGAGAGAGAGAGAGAGAGAGAGAGAGATTGAATATCCCAAACAGGCTCTCTGCTGACATGGGACTCGATCTCACAAACTGTAGGATCATGACCTGAGCTAAAATCAAGAGTCAGGTGCTTAACCGACTGAGCCACCCAGGGAACCCCTATAATGTGTAGGTAGGTAATTCTAACAACTCGGGCACATCACATTTATTTTTATAACTGTTCAAAAATGGATGTCCAGGCTCTGGGAATTAAGGGCCTCTTTCGTTTTTGTTTTTTTTTTTTTCTTTATATTTTTGTACATTAACAGATCGAATCTCTGTATGGTCTACGGTTAAAAAAACCTGTGACACGAGATTTATTTACGATCGTAGCCATTTCTAAGCATCCACTTTGTGTCAAGCATGCTCACGTTGTTGTGCAACAAATCTCCAGGGCTCTCATCTTACAAAACTGAAATTCTGTTCCCACTAAACACTGACTCCCCGACTCCCCGTTTCTCCCTCCCCCGGCCCCCGGCACCTTCCGTTTTGCCCTCTGTGGCTAGGAGAATTCGCCTCCTCCAGAAACCCCGGAGGAGTGGACTCACGCAGCCTTTGTCTCTGGGTCACTGGGTGACTTCATTTAACATAATGTCCTCAGGGGTCTCCCGTTGTAGCAGATGTCAGAATATCCTTCCTTTTCAGGGCCAACTAGTTTTCCGTGATACGTATGCACCGCATTTGGGGGATCCGTTCATCCGTCGATGGACATCTGGATTGCCCCCATGTTCTGTGAAGAATGCTGCTAAGACCCCAGGGTGCCAAGAGCTCTCTGAGACGTTGCTTTCCATTCTTTGGATATATAACCAGGGGTGGAATTGCTGATCACGTGGAATATACACTGGAAGGCCTGCGTTCCATCTTGTCTGAGGCTGACAGAGACACTGCCTTCCGCGCGGGGACACTGCCTTGGAGAGGGGGAATGGTTTTCCCTGGGGCCTTCAGGGAGCAGACAGCTCTTTCCACAATGTCCTCAGAATGGAAGGGTTGTCTGGGAAATTTTAAAACATTCGGGAACATTTGAAAGACACTCCTCTTTGGATTTTAAATGTGTTTTGGGGCTAACACGGGGCTAGATTTTCTTTTCTTTTTCTTTTTTTATTTGGGGGGGAGGTGGCTAGATTTTCTAACGTTTGGGAGGTCTCATGCTTTGGCTGCCCCTCTGCTAGGTTGGTGGCTTCAAGGCAGAGACAGTTTTCCTTTTCCCACAGCGATGCCAGGGATGACAGTTTTCTAGAACAGGTGCAGACAGGTGCAAAAAATCGCCCCATATAAAAATCGTCCTGTTCATTCTCTCTCTCTCTCTCTTTTTAAAGTTTATTTATTTATTTGAGAGAGAGAGAGAGAGAGAGAGAGAGAGAGAGAACAAGCAGGGGAGGGGCAGACAGAAAAGGAGAGAGAGAATCCCAAGCCGGCATGGAGCCTGACTCAGGGCTCGAATTCACGAGCCGCGACATCATGACCTGAGCCGAAATCAAGAGTCTGACACCTAACTGACTGAGCCACGCAGGTTCCCCTCTCTCCCTCTTTCAAAGAAAGAAAGGAAAAAGAGTGTTCACCTAAGTGCTGAGTTCTCAAAAGCCTCTCTTCCATTGTCCCCTGGACTGTGGGTGGGCAGGGGACACCGCCTGAACACTGGCTGACCAGAGGTGGCAACCAAGAGGGGACCCAGAGTCAGGCCAGAAAGAGTTCCCCGGGCACTGTTCACTGCACGGAAGGGAAGGCTATATTGCACGCGCCCGAGACGCAAAGCCAGCAATGAGAGACAAACGCCCATGAGAAGCCTTCAGCAGGGAGCTTGGGAGGCCCTTTCCCAGGAAGTGGGGGGGCCTTAACGCCAGAGCAGGGGGGCTCTGGGTGTGGGGAGCGGAGCGGTGACTCAGTCCCCACGCCCCAGGGCTGTTTAGGAGGAGCCGGCCACACCCGCAGAGGGTCTGGCCCCGGGGTTGGGGGAGCGGGGACGCACCGTGCTGTGACCGTGGACACCCGGGACGCGCCGTTGGGGGCACAGAGCCAGGGACCTGACCTGGGAATCGGGCTCCCAGGAGCTTTGATGCTGAGCAGGAAGGAGTCAGGAGAAGACCCAGGCGGGTGGAGAGAGGGGATCGTGCCGAAGGACTGCCTTCTAAAATCCCGGGGGGTGGTGGGGAGCCACTGAAGGTTTTAAGCAGGAAAGGAACAGGATCCCACTGTTCCATTTATGTTTTTGAAAAGATCGCCCTGCTGCTGCTGCATGGAGAATAGATTGAAGGCGGGTCGAAGGAAGCAGGGAGGCTAATGAGGAGGCAGGTGTAGCTGCCCTGGAGAGATGACAGTGACCCGCGCTCGGTAGGTGGCCGCGGAGATGGAGAAAAGGCGGATGGAGTTGATATTTAGGAGACAGACTGACAGGGCTCAGCGATGGATTGCACACAAGGAGCCGGGGAGAGAGGCGTCCAGGAGGATGCAGTGAACATTGATTGAGCGCAGACGGTGTGCTGAGTGCTGTGCTAAGCATCCTCTGTGTATTGTCTCACTGACTCCTGAGGACACCCCTAAGATGCAGGGGGGCAGGGGCGTTGCCCCATCTTACAGTTCAGGAAACAGGCTCAGAAAGGTTAAAGGGCCTGCTGATGGTCACACGGCCGGGGGTGGTGCAGCCGAGCTGCATACCCAAGAGACTGACCGCACAGCCCCGGGGGGCCTCGACCCTTCATCAGCGGGGCCTTCCTTTTCTGGCTTTTGGAGGTTTGGAGATGTCCTTTATTAAGACAGAAAACTCAAGAGGGGGGTAGTGGCCCCGGACAAAGATGAGTCCCCCCCGGGGTGTGTGGGTTTTGAGGGACTTTGCCAGGGTCAAATGTGCAGGTATGGAGAAAGGCATCGCCTGCGGCGGATAAACCCAGGAAGGCGTCTTGGAAGAGGAGGTGAACCCAGAGGTTCTGACCACACAGTGCAACCAGAAAGGAAGGTGGCACAAAGGCAGAAATTATTCAACGGGGGTGGAAATCAGAACCACCCGGGAATGAAAGAAAACAGAAAGCAAACACAGCCGGCCCCGAGCTGTAAATCAGAGGCTGCGTGGAGCCCAGCCTGCACACCCTTTAAAGCTCCGCTCTGCCCTCAAGTCTGCCTGGAGACCTCTCCTCCGAGGCCCACCTCCTGCAAAACCAACCCCTCCCCTCGCCTAGCCTACCCCGCCTCCGCCGGTGTTGGGCAGGGGATCTGATCCCAGAGTCTAAAAATCTTCCTGGAGTCCGTCCCATAAGGTGAACCCAGAGGCCTGTCCCCAGATAAATAAACAACTCCCCCTCCTCCGCAGAAGGAGGGCATTTGACACTGAGCCCGGAGAGTGTGTGGCCGGCCTCGAAAGTCACTGAAGGCTTTAATGGCACCATGGTGACACTTGTCTCCCGAAGGTGACATGCACTTGAAAAGTAACGTATCTCTCCCGCCCCCTGAGGGGAAATTTGTTCCGGAATGTGTCTGGGCATGCAGACCTAATCAAGGGAGAGATGAGGCAGGGACTTGAGAGCTTGAATTCAGGGCTCAGGTGGATCTGAGGTTAAAAAAATTTTTTTAATATTTATTTATTTTTGAGAGAGAGAGAGAGAGAAAGAGAGAGAGACAGAGTGCGAGTGGTGGAGGGGACAGAGAGAGGGGGAGACACAGAATCTGGGGAAGCTCCAGGCTCTGAGCTGTCAGCCCAGAGCCCAATGCGGGACTAGAACTCCCGAACAGCAAGACCAGTACCCGAGCTAAAGTTGGACGCTCAACCGACCGAGCCACCCAGGCGCCCCAGGATCTGAGTTTAAATTCCTGCCCCGTCACCACTACTTGTGTGAGCTCTGGCAAGCTGTGACTCGATTTCCCCATCTGCAAAATGGGTGCAATGATAGAATCTCATTAGCATGAGAAGATTGAGTTAGATACTGCGCGTCTGGCCCAGAGGAAGAGCTTAGTAGCAATTAATAATAATAGTAATTTTTGTTTATGGTGTGGGAGACAATTGGCCTGTCCTGGCTTTTATTTTTATTTTCTCAAATGGTTTGCCTTTTCACCGAAGCATGGTCGACAGAGAAGGTCGCGCTAGAGTCAGGGGCACAGCACAGCCATTGGCCGAGTCCATACGTTACGCTGTGCTCACAAGCATAGGCTGTCACCGGTCACCATACAGCATCACTGACTGTATTCCCTCTGCTGGAACTTTCATATCCCGGTGACTCATTCCAGAACTGGAAGGCTGTATCTCCCGCTCCCTCTCACCGTTTCAGCCGTGCCCCCGACTGCTTTCCCTCTGGCAAGCGTCTTCTCTGAATCTATGGGTCTGTTTCTGCTTTTGTGTGCTTTGTTGCTTTTTCGATTCCACAAACAGTTGACGTCGTATGGTGTTTGTCTTTCTTTGTCTGACTTGTTTCACTCAGCAATACTACCCTGTGGGTCCACCCACGTTGCCCCAGATGCCAAGGTCCCAATCTTTTTTTTCCAGTTGAATAATATTCCATCCATTCATCTGTCGACGGACACTGGAGTTGCTCATACCTTGGCTACTGTAAACGATACTGCAATACACACAGGGGTGCATGTATCTTTTCAAATTAGTGTTTTCCTTCTCTTTGGGGGAAATACCCACCAGCAGAATCACCAGATCATATGGCGTTTCTATTTCTAATTGTTTGAGGAACCTCCGCACCGTTTTCCGCCGCGGCCCCACCCTCTTCCCTCCCCACCAACGGCGCATAACGGTGCAGTGTCCCGACTCTCGATTCTCGCTCTACCTGGAATAGCCCGGGTTCTCTGAGCATGCAGAGAGCATGCAGCTGAGCATGCAGCTGTCATCAGGTCTCCGGCTGACACAGAGCACGTTGCTGTTCCTTGAACTTGGTCCTGTCTCAGTCTTTTTTTGTGGGTCCTTCCCTGTGCCCGGTGTGCGCCCCCCACCCCCCACCCCTTAGAGAGTTAGGCAGAGGTCATATCATGCAGGGCCACCTGGGTCAGAGCAAGGAGCTCAGGGTTTCTCCTGGTTTCAACGGGAAGCTCTGTGAGTCAGCTCTTGCCGCAAAAGGCTGCATAACAACCGCCCAAGGGCTTGAAGCAGCCATCGCCTGTCCTCACCCACGCGTTGGCGGGGAGTAGCCTGGGCTGGGCTGGCCTTGGCACGGGCCGTGGCCGGGGCTCGGGTCTGCCCCACACTACATGCCGTGTTTGGGAGGCCAGGGGAGGGCTCTGGGCACGGGCTTCCCGAGGCGATGGCTGAGCGGAACGGGCACCGTCTCTTCAGGTCTAGTCTCGGAAACTGGCACGATGTCACTTCCAATCTTATTCCACGGGCTGCGGCAAGTCTGGCTGTGCCCCACATCGCGGCCACGGGGAATCGCACTGTCTCTAAAGGAAGGGACTACGAAGCCCTATGGCTAATCCAGAAGGAGGATTACGAGCAACGATGCAATCCGCCGGAGAAGCCTCTGTGGTGTTTGCAGTCCTGGGGCGCTGGTTCTCAGCTGGGGGGCAGGGCTGCCCCCCACCCTCTGCCCCAGGACATTTGGCAAGATCTGCAGATAGTTGTAGCTGTCATGACTGGGGACGGGCGTTCCTGGAATCTAGCGGGCGGAGCCCAGAGATACTGCCCAACACCCTGTAACGCACAGAAAAAGACCCACAGCACAAGAGGATCCCATCCAAACGTCAATGAGAAGCTTTGCAATAGGTAGACATCTTTGTATCTGAGCATCATCATCCTGGCTCTGGCTGCCATGCTGAGGGTGGTTTGTAAGGGGGTGGGGGAGGGAGAGAAGCAGCCCCATTTCCTGCCCCCACCGCTGGAATCTCCTGATGAGATATCATCATGCCTCTTTTGGATGGGCTCTACTCCCGCCAGTCACACGCCGGGAGCTCCAGGTTAGAGGTGAGCGGAATCACCCCTCAATACCAAACCCAAGATAAGGACCAATAGGACGGGGCGCCTGCGTGGCTCTGTCCGTTGGGCATCTGACTTCGGCTCAAGTCACAATCTCACGGTTCGTGGGTTCGAGCCCCGCGTCGGGCTCTGTGCTGATGGCTCGGAGCCCAGAGCCTGCTTCGGATTCCGTGTCTCTCCCTCTCTCTCTGGCCCCTCCCCTGCTCAGGTTCTGTCTCTCTCTCTCTCTCTCTCTCTCTCTCAAAAGTAAATAAACATTAAAAAAAAAAAAAAAAGAATGGATAAGACAAATCTCTTCTCCCGAGTTCCCACATCACGTCCTGGGTACGAGGACTACTGACAAAAAATTCAAATCTCCCGGCGTCTATCCTCAACGCTACTCTGGGCAGGAAGGCGGGGATGAAGGTCTGGTTGGGCACATCACTTGAAGCAGAACAAGCCCTTTGGGTGGGTTGGAGGCAAGTCCTTGGGGAAGGGAACAGAGGCTTATGGGGAAGAGCCATTCCCAATGTCAAATCCGGAGCCATAATTGAAGGACACACAGCTGAGATGTGCGGCCAAAGGAAGCTGGCTCACAGGGGGAACCGGTCTGGGACACGTGGAAGGGAGCAGAGGCGAATGCTCTGGGCGGTTCTGGGTGCAGCTGGGGACGGGTGGCCCTGGGAGGCGGGGGAGAGAGGGGCAGGCTCTCTAGCGAGCTCCCCAGGTGCTCTGTTTTGGAGAATAACACTTCACATCTTCTTGGTGAAGTCCATTAGGGGGGCGGCCAGGAGCCACGGCAGCAGCCTTGACTCCAGCTGGAAAGTGGTCCCTTCTCCCAGGGACCCAAGGGCACAATCGTTTCCATTTCTTCGGAGTCGTTCAGCCCGAGTACGTAGGGGACAGAAGCGCTCAAGGGGCCACACAGGAAGCACGATGACCACGAATGTGGTCAGATCCCAGACCACTGTCTGCGTGTGACCTTGACCTTAGGGGAGCCACACAGCCTCCTCGGGTCCCGCTATCCTGAACTGAACAACGGTGAGTCGTGGTAAATGGAAGCATGCCTATCACGGGGCTCGGGAGGAGTAAAGAAGTCTGGCGTCCAGAGAGGCCCCCGCGGCTTCTGTACTCAAGACCTTGCCTGCTGTTCTGGTTCCTCTTCTTTCCCTTGCTTCCTTCTCCTGCCTCCTTTCTCTCTCTCCCCGAGCCTCCCGTGGGCCTCGTAGACACGGCTTCTCCAAACCAGTGTGCAAACCAGCGCTCCCCAAGCCTACTGCCTAACAACGCAGTGCCCCTCCCCGCAGACCACCGAGCAGAGATCTCCGGGCCTTGGTCGTGTCCCCAGGGTGACTCTGCCGTGGCTGATCTGGGCACCAGAGTTGGGGAGCCACCGGCGGAGACCCCGGACTGGTGCCTATGCTCATGTTCTCATCCCTCTCTTCCCTGGCGTCTCCCCTGAGCGGGTCCCGGTGCCCATCCCGCGCGCCCTCCCCCGCACAGTCCTTCCCCGTGTAGACAAGGAGCCTCCGGGAGCGCCCGGCAGCTCCAGGGAAGGAAAAGGAAGCGGCCGCCCACTGCTTCCCACAAGCCTGAGTCATTCTGCTGAGATGGCTCGTCTGTCTGATTTGGAAGGGGGAGCAGCCTCCCTCAGCAGAGTAGGTCCTGAGATTGGGCCCATGCATCAGTCCGAAGGAGAACGTGAGTCAGAAGATAACCTCCTCATTTTAACAAACCCCCCAGCCTTTCTCGCTGGGCGGGGCTGGAGCTCACGGCCACGGCCACGGCGTTCGGCTGCTTTACCCACGCCGTACCCTGGAGCCTAGGACTGATCTTGATCCTAGCTAGGGGGGTTGCCAGGGGCGTAATTGCAAGAGGCACACGCAGAGTCCTCCTTAGGCGGATTTCACCTCCCGAGGTTGGCACCATCCAGGGGACCCTGGGAAGCATCTTGGAAGTTGGCACCAGCCTCACTGACACCCTTGACTTCACAGGTGTATCAGGTCTCTTGTTTCTCCTGTAATACGTTACCACAAACCCGGGGCCTTGAGCAGCACAAATGTGTCCTCTTACAGTTCTGGAAGTGAGAAGTTGGAAATGAGTCTGACGCAGCCCAAACCAAGGTGCTGGCAGGGCTGGTTCCTTCTAGAATCTTCAGGGGGAGTATCCATTCCCTTACCTCTTCTAGTTTCTAGAGGCTGCATGTATCCCTGGGCTTGGGGCCCCTTCCTCCACCTTCTGGGTCGGGACAGGGGGTAGCACCTTCTCTCTCTGGCTCTCCTGTTGCTGCACATGGTATTCTCACTCTGACCTTCCCCCAGCCCTTTATAGGGACCCTTGTGACTACATCGGGCCCACCTGGAACAGCCGGGATAGTCTCCCCATCTGAAGATCATCTGCAAGTCCTTTTCCCCATGGAAGTAACACCCACAGGCTGTGGGGATTGGAACGAGGACATCTCTGGGGCCATCGTGCAGCCTCCCAGGACAGGGTGCCATTTGCTGAGCAGACACCACGTTGCAGTCCCCGGGCTGAGTACGTCCATGCACACGACCTCCTTGTGCTCCCCAACAGCCCTGGGAGGCAGGTGGTGCTATTTCCCCCCTTTCCACACGAGGATATGGACACTCGCAGAGGCTAGGTAACCACATCAAGGAAGTGGCGAAGCCGGGACTTGAACCCAGCTCTTTGTGATAACAAGACTGTGATCTGAAACATCCATGGAGTGCCCCCGCTCCCGGGCAAAGCTGCACACCTTCTAAAAAAATTTTTATAATGTTTATTTATTTTTGAGAAGAGAGAGACAGAGCACGAGCGGGGGAGGGGCAGAGAGAAAGGGAGACACAGAATCCGAAACAGGCTCCAGGCCCCGAGCTGTCAGCCCAGAGCCCAATGCGGGGCTCCAACTCACGGACCACGAGATCATGACCTGAGCCGAAGTCGGCCGCCGAACCGACTGAGCCACCCAGGCGCCCCAAAGCCGCACGCTTTCTGTATCTCCTCACTCACTACCCTGCCTCCCTCCCGGCCCTGCGGGGGACAGAGCCAGACTTCCACCCACAACGAGAAGAGACAGCAGCAGAGGAGACCCCACGAACTCCTCGTCCAGGTCCTGCTCTTGTGCAGAGCCTCCCTGCCCCTCTGCGGCACATGCCTGCTCTCGCGGAGGAGAGGGGGGGCCCTCCGCTCTCCTCAGGTTCCTCCAAAGGACCCCGCAGGGGAGGAACTGTCAGGGGAGAGGGGCCCCAGGCTGTGGGGCACGCCAGCCTCCCGCTGTCGCTATGGAGAGGCGGCCTCCTTCGGGCTCGCCTTATCTCCGGGCCTGCAGTCACCCTCGCTCTCCCCTGCAGCCAGGGCTCGAGAGCTATTTCCGTCTCTGGATCAGATACGGGACCGTGATTTATTGATCGCAATAAACATGGCTTAACACGCACTTTGGTGACACGGCTCACTCACCGTTTACAGAAATCCCAGCCCCGGGAGCGGATGGAACCCTCTGTGATCCGAAGTGCCGGGTCAGGAGGAAGCCGGTGCCGGAGGGGGGGGGGGGGGAGCCGCGTGGGTGAATGGATGGGCCCATTTGCAGCCGGAGAATTAAGGCTCGCCTGCCCCCCACCCACACACCCTTATGGGCCTATCAGTTCTTCCTTAAGAGGGTCTTGCCGAGGAGGTGCTGCTGTGGTCAGAGGCTGTGGGGCCCTTACAAGCCCCAGAATTCTCCTCAGCCCCCTCCGCTGGCATTTCCTGGGCTTTCTTTTCTCTTTCTTTCTTTCTTTTTTTTTTTTTTTTTTTTTTCCGGAAAGCTACTGTCTTTGTCTTCTATCCTTTCTTGCTCTGGGGAAATACAGCTGCCTCTGAGCTAAAGCATCAGCTTCTTTTTTGCAGTAAAAGATTTCCAAGTAGGTCAGACCACCCCACACCCAGTGGCAGGCTCTGAGGGGGAAAGCTGGGGGTGTGTCCGGTAAAGAGGGGTTTCCCTCTGCCCAGATGATAGGGTAGGAAGTCATCTGTGAGCACCATGGGACGAGAGCGGGGACGGGGACAGCAGTGGCCCGGGGCGATGTCGCTGAGCGGTAGGGCCGCGTGCGGGTGCTTTGGTCACAGCAGCGTCCTGTTGGCTCGCTCAGCTCACAAGGGAAGGAGACGCGCTTGGGGTTCGTCGGGGCACGGGGAGCCGCCCCAGCTGCTGCGGGCCCAGGCCTCGCGGAGAAGGGAGCTTCATCAGGAGCTGTCGCCCAGCACACGGCCCCTGACACCTGCCCCCGAGGCTTCTGTTGGCTTCCGGCTTCTGCCGCCGCCGGCCGCCGTTTTGGGCCGCGTCTGCTCCTCTCCGCAGGTGCGGTAGCAGCGGTCCTCAGAGCCGAGGGGATCAATAAGGAGGACGTGCTTGTGCCTGTCGCCTCATCACCACCCAGAAGGGGAGGACGGGGTGCGCTCCTAGCTCCTGCTCTGGGGTCCCACGGATCTGGCCACATCCTGATGTGAGGCAGGTTGTCTCCCTTCGAGACTCTGTTTCTGCATCTGTGAAATGGGCATGATGATAGCCCCGGCCTCAGAGGACGTCCGTGAGGCTCAGTGCTGGATGCACGGGACACTGTCAACATGAGTTTGTTAGTGTTCCCAGGCTGGGCAGACTCATGCCGGCCTTGACCCCGGATCCAGCTGGCCATGACCCCGTGTGGGACCCGTGGGGCAAAGCCCAGTGCCCCACCTGAGTGCAGCCACCCTCCCGGTGTGCGGCGGGCACTCCATGGGCAGCTGGGCTGTGTGAGGACGGGGTCTGGTCCTGGGGGACAGGCCCTGCTGTAGGCTGGGGGACCTCGGGCAGGTACAGGGGGGAAACTGCAGCTTTGAGGCCCCGCACTTGCGGGCAGGAATGCAACGTGGAGGAAGGCAGAGAATGATAGAAATAAAACTTGAATAGTAATAGCACCTGGTAATTATTGAGCCTGAGTCCCAAGGCTGAGTCCTTCATTGGTGTTAACTCACTGAATTCTCACGTTAATGCAGTGGGGCAGGTATCATTATTATTCCTATCTGCAACCTAGAAAAAACCCCCAAAAAACCGGGTGGGGGGGCACAGGGTGAGCGAGGGCTCTCACCAGGACAGCAGTGGAAGGTGGGGAAGGGTTTTGCTTGCAGGGGCTCCCTCAGGCCCAGTTGCTGTGCAACCCACCCCCCCCCCCCAGCCATTCCTGCCTTTCCCCACGCAGGATGGCCTCTCCCAGAGGCCCAGCTGGAAGGCAGAGACTTCCAGGCCTTCCCAACCCCACTCCCACCCACTCTGGCCTCAGAAACTCTGCTTCAAAATGGGGAAATTCATAACCACTTGGCGGGACCGAGATGAAATGAGACCGCGTCTCTGAACACATCGGCAAAAGCTAGATGCTCCGTGAGAGGCCCCTTCTGCTCCGCCCGGGGCTCCCCAGAGGTCACCCGGCCCACCCCTCTCAGAGTGCGCATGGTCAAAGCTTGGTCCAGAGAGGGCAAGGGGTTCCCTGAGGCCATGGGGCAAGTCAGCCTGGCCTGGGGTCTCCTGACCACCCGCCCCTCCCCGCCCCGCCCCCTGACACTTGGTTCCTAATTCCATTCAATTCGACACGCTCTGATTTTCCCCTGCTGCGTCCAGAACAGTCTCAGTCACTTCGAGAGAGGTTTCAAAGGAAGCCACGGCCACAATGCTGCTCTCCACATCTGAGGCTGGACATGCCCGAAGATGCGAAGGTACGGCACCAGGCAGGCTGGGCACGAGTCCACACTACGTGGCAGGAAGTCAGGGCCGAGGGGAGGGGGCCTGTGAACGTAGCCGTGGTGAGGTCGGGAGAGGTTGTCAGCTGGACTCTTGCTTGCCTCTTCTGGCCAGGAAGGGCGCGAGCTGCAGGTGCCCTGGGTGCGTCTCATTGGAACCTGACAAGGAGGAAGAGAGGGGAGAACCACACGAGGCACATTGAGCAGATGTGGGCTGGGGGCCCAAGACCTCAGCCTGGTCCCCCCACCGCCCCAAGGATGGGCCTCATCGAACAATCGTGGAGGAAGCAGGGTCCAATCAGGGGCCACAGTTGACCTGAGAAGCCCCCTGGGCCCTAAAGGATGGATAGAGCTAGACAGCACGGCCATGCAAGGTGATGGGAACAGCTGGAGCACGATCAGAGGCCCACGGAGCTGATCTTCTGGACGGGTAGGCAGTCTCCTTGAAGAAAGACCGCATGCACATCGATCGACAGTAGAAGCTCCACGAAGATGGATGAAGAGGGCAGTGGACCAAGCTGCAGCCTTCATCTCACTCCATCACCTCGTGCCTCTGGGGTCAGGCACTGGGACCACCACGCCTAACACCACAGACGGGTGAGGTGAGGCTCAGCAAATCTAAGTCATTGCTTAGGATTCAAAGGCAGGTGGGGGACCCCAGAGCCCAGGCTTTTAGCACCCACCACCCCACCTGCTCTTAGGTTGGGTTTTACTACAAGGAGACCCTCGGACAATTGGAGTGCATAGAATTTATTCTGAAGGGCATCCTGGACACATACTTCTAGGAGCATGCGGGAGGAGACAGGGAAAAGAAGGGGAGAGAGCCAGCCACGAGTGTTATGGAGCAGGCGTCTGCTGTGGGCCAGCAGGGGTCCAGCCCGCTGGGGCACAGTGTGCGAGAATGTAGAACAGACCTATGAGTTATTCCGACCAAGGGGCGAGGGAGCTGGGGTATTTACACGCCCCCTTCCCTTTGGTGTGTGGTTGAGGGCTGCTCCCACCTCCGGCCTGCCCCACCCCCTTCTACCCTGCCCACCCGCCCCCCCCCCCCCCCCACAGGCCAGTGAATGGGCTCTGGAACCCAGAGAAAAGCCTCCTGCATGCTGGTCGGGGGTAGCTGTGAGGCTGGCACGCACAGGAACGGTGAGCACCGGAGAGAGATCGAAAGGGCACCAACGGCATCAGCCACCCCAACTGAACCGCACTTCCAGGCACAGCGAGAGGGTACCTTTTGGAGGAAGGAAGATCAGCAAAGACCACAAGGTTGAGGGCCTCAGGGACCAAGCCAGGGCATTTAAACTGCACCTTGCAGGCCTCCTGGAGTCGCACGGAGGGCTCGAAAGGAGAAAAAAGAGAAGGACGCTAACCACCAACAAATTAGCACCTGCTGTGGAAAAGGAACTTTAAATTCATCGAACTGATTCAAGTTTGCCACGACAGCTCAGTGAGAAGAAGACCTCTTTTTTAGCTGAATAGACTGAGGCCCGTGCTGGATTTCTCCCAGGGTCGTGCAGCTCCCCATCGCGGAGTCAAGATTCGAATCCTGGACTCGCTGAGCTCCTGCGTTCTCCGCCGCACTCACCCCAAGCTAAGGAAACTGAGTCCTCGGGAGGCCTGGGAGCAAAGCCAGTGCCTGGCTGACTTAGCGCCCGCGTTCCTTCACAGTGTGAATGTCAACTACCTAAATAGCTTCGGTTATTTGGCTAAATTAATCCTCCGAGGAGCTGCATAAATATAACTGGGAAGGCACGCGCACACACACACACACACACAGAGACGCATATATATTTAACACGGTGCATCGCTGCGTGCCGATAAACAGCCTGATGACAAGCAAAGGAAAGATATAAATACAAAAAATTATAACCAGGGGCCGCATGCGGGCTGATGACAGCATGGGAGCACACGAGGGCTCCTCCGGGGATGGGCCACAGGAGCTCCGAGAAGCGCTCACGCAGGAGAGAAAAGCGAAGCCGCGCCAGGCACGAACCCCCCGCGGCCAGGCGCATGCGGGCTCTGAACGGGTGAGCCCGGCGCCCACCGTTCGTTCCCTTTACCACGTGCCTTTGGGCAAGCCACACCACCTCGCCAAGCCTCAGTGTCCTCATCCAGTGAATGGGAACGAAATACAAAGAGGAAAAACGCAAAGATTTTGAAACGAAAGAGCACGCACAGAGCACCTGGCCTTGGTGGCGTTAACTGGTGAGCGAATGCCAACGGTGTGGCCCCACAGAGGTCGCCTGGAGGCTGGGTGGGAGTAAGGAGACCCCAATGCATGTCTTTACTCCCCGAATCAGGACCAAGAGGGACCAATGAGCGCGCTCCCTGGGGCAAGGAACCCTCCCCTGAACTGGAATTCACAGCAACAGTGACGGTCACCGGTCACCGACTCTATCCTCCTCTAGTCCTGGATTAACCGATGTATATACATTGTCCCATCCGGTCCTCTCAACCACGGCACGAAGACTTCGCCACGCCCACTCTCATTTTTTTTTCTTTTTTAATTTTTTTAACACTTATTTATTTATTTATTTATTTTTTCAACGTTTATTTATTTTTGGGACAGAGAGAGACAGAGCATGAACGGGGGAGGGGCAGAGAGAGAGGGAGACACAGAATCGGAAACAGGCTCCAGGCTCTGAGCCATCAGCCCAGAGCCCGACGCGGGGCTCGAACTCACGGACCGCGAGATCGTGACCTGGCTGAAGTCGGATGCTTAACCGACTGCGCCACCCAGGCGCCCCAACACTTATTTATTTTTGAGAACGAGAGAGACAAAGTGCGAGCGGGGGCGGTGCAGACAGAGAGGGAGACCCAGAATCCGAAGCGGGCTCCAGGCTCCGAGCTGTCAGCACAGAGCCCGACGCGGGGCTCGAACTCACGGACCGCGAGATCATGACCTGAGCCGAAGTCGGACGCTCAACCGACTGAGCCCCCCAGGCGCCCCTTTCCTCTCATTTTCAAGACGAGCCCTTCTAAGGCCCCAAGAGGTGATGTGACTTGCCCAAGGCCACCTGGCTAGCGTTACGGGTTGGACTGTGTCTCTCAAAAATGCACACGTCGGAGTTTCAACTCCTACCACCTTCGAGTGTGACCTTAGTCGGGTCGTTGCAGACCCGATTAGTTAAGATGAGTTCCGCCCGGAGAAGCGAGGGCTCCTACTCCTTTATGCCCAGGATGCTTATAAGAAGGGGAAATTTGGCCACAGACACCACGCAAGGAGGGCACCCTCTGAAGACGAAAGCAAGGGATCGGGGTGAAGCGGCCACAAGCCAAGGAGCGCCAAAGGTTGCCCGCAAACCCCAGGAGGTGGGAGAGAGGCCTGGAGCAGATTCTCCCTCCGGTCCCTCAGAGGGAACCAGTGCCCCGACCTTGGACTTCCAGCCTTCCAGACTGTAAGAAACAAAAAAAAGTCTGCTGTTGAGGCCCCAGCGTGTGGCGCTTTGTTATGGCAGCTCAGACAGCAGGTAAATGTGGAGTGAGGACTTGAACCCAGGCCTCTCCGATTTCAGTTCCTGCCACTACTCCGTGAGCTGAGGCACGTCTTCACCCAGACCCAGCCTGCCCGGCCCAGGAAAGGGTTTGCTGAGCCTATGCTTGGAGGAAGCAGGGCATGAGGGTAAGGGGGCTGCCACCAGAAAGAGCTCTCTGAACACCAGCCCGGACCCTGGCCAGGCTTCCTCGTGAGGGAAGGGATGGGATCTGGGAGGGAGGGGGGCGGGAGGGCCTGTGCCAAGTAAGAAAAGCCATTAAGCCCCCCCTGAGTCCAACACCCCTTAAAATCTCTCAGTCGAGGGTCTGTTCCGAGAGGAGCCCCTGGCCCCCTGTGCTGTCCCCCTGCCCTGGCAGCTGCCCGAGCTGGGCTTGGGAGGCTTGGGTGCAGGGACCCAGAGGGACCAGGAGCCGAGCTGCCCTCGGGTTGCCGTGGTAACCGCGATCCTCCTGTGTGAGCCAGAGGAGGCTGAGGTCTGAGGGGGTGCGGCGAGGACAAGGGGGCGGGTGTCGGGGGCCGGGATGGGGAGGCCAGTGCCGCTCAGGAGAGCCGGGTGTGCTCCAACACCGTAGCAGGTGCACCCCTTAACTTCTCTTGTTCGAGGCCCCACGGCGGCCCTTCGACTGGGATATTTCTCTCTTTTACGGGTGGAAATGGAGACCAAGGGACGAGGAGAGCTTCGAGTCAGGCCACACACCTGGCGACTGAGAGACCAGAGCCGGAACTTGGCGTTCTCTATCTCGGGAGTCCCTGCCTTTCCTTTCTGCACCACCGGGCCGCCTTTAGGACTCAGCGAGGGTTTCCTCTGTGGGCCGGGAAAGCGACGGCAGGGCTCCCAGCCTGGCTTGGGGGTGATCGGGACCTGGGAGTCGGCACGCCCCTTCCGCATCCCGGAGCAACATCCCACGTTTACCTTGTGGCTCCCAAGGCTCCCGGAGCCAGCACGCTGGACCCCCTCCAGCCACCAGGTTCACCAGACTTAGGAGGGTAAAGATGTGGTTGAAACAAAGCACCGGACATTTTGCACAGGCCGGGCTGGGGCTACGCTGTGTGCGCGGGGGGCGTAAACCAGGGGTTCCCGGGGGGAGGGGCGAATCGCTGGAGTCAGACCCATCCCAGCTCCGCTCTACTTGCTGTAGACTGTGGTCACCGAAGGCAGTGAATGAGGGGACTGGAGGCTGGGGTCGAGCCCCAGCTCTGGGGTCAGGTCTCTGACAAGTGTGGTACGTGACAGGGCCTGCCCAGGGGGTGAGGGAAGTGAGGCACCGTCGACTGGCTTGGGGCTGCGATAACCACAGCCCCACTGCCCAGTGAGGGGGGAGGCATGAATTCCGCGAACCCCTTCCAGCTCTGATGTTCCGTCTGCAGCAGCCAAGCAGCTGCGGTGGACCAGGAGGATTAAACCAGCTCCTGTGGCTTCCAAAAGCCAAACGAGGACCTATGTCTAGAAGTTACAGAAGTGCCCGCTCGGGTCCCCATGGAAGGAAAGCTATGTGCGAGGGGGTCTTCTCAGGAGTGAGCCAGCCCTTCAGCTAGTGAGTTCCCTGTCTTCGGAGGCATCCAAGTGAGGCCGGAAGAGGCTAGTCATTTCTAGCTCTGTGCCCAACCGTCAGGATGCCTTGTCATTTTCTGAGGATGTGTCTTCTTCCCAGTCCTATCAGGTCTGGAGACAGAGGCAGGGAGAAGCCGACAGACTAGCAGAGTTCCAGCAGGGTTCATTTGTAGCGCCTCCCATAGCCAAGCAGATGGGAGAAGGTGGCCCGTGCCTCCCCTCAGAGAGGCCCCTGCTCATGTCACGTCGACCTTCAGTTCGGTTCATACGCTCTCTGAGCCATACTCTGCTCACCTGTACCCTGGGGTCATAATCGGCCCCCGCTTCGTATGGTGACCAAAACAATGCTTCCGGAGAGCTTTCGGTAAATATCACACGCCAAGTGTGATCTCTTTATTCCTGGACAAAATGGAAACACCAGGACAACCACCGAATCCAGAGTCCCTGGGAGGGGTGACTGCCGCCAGCTGGCTTGGAGGCAGAGACACCACATGCAGGTCCAAACGCTCTCGGCCTCCAAGAGCGGAACAAATCCCACAGGGGTATTGATTGAAACCATTACGGATTCGTGGAGACAACACGCCGGCCGGGAATGGAGTCAGCTGCCGCCGCCTATTTCCATAAGGTAATAATAACGTGCGCCTTTGCTTTATGAAGTAGAATTTGTTATGGTCGATGAGCCATAAAAATTGCCGGGTGGGGAAAAAAAAAGAAAGGGGGGGGGGAAGAAACTATAAATAAATTTGTAATTTTAACAGGGATTACCATGTAATTGAGAGGGGAAGACCGCTAATGGCAGAGGCAAAGGCCAATTCAGCCCCCACGCTCTTGGCTGCACAGCAAGGCTGAGCCGCTGAAGGAGAATCACTCGTGAGAGGCTCTGGAAGGAAAAGTTCACCAGTACAAAGCCCAGGGAGCGGATCCAAGGAGAAGCGGGAAAGAATCCATTGGGTGACTATTTGCTGAGTGCTTACTACATGCGCCTGGCACGAGAGGGAGGACGCGACAGGAACTGCCCCCATTGGCCATCAACAGGGCGCCATGATGGATTGAAACAAGAGAATGACGGGGCCAGTTTTCTGCTTGAGAAAGCTCACTCTGGCTGTAATATGGGGAATGGATTGGAAGGGGCGAGAGTGGGGACTGGGGGATGATTTAGGAGGGCACTGCCGTGACAAGTCTGAATGAGTGGTGGCTTGAACCAATATATAATATTAGTAGACAGGGAGAAGAGAGATCGTCCAGATGTATTAAGAAGGGAAAGACCGAGGGGCTGGTAATGAATAGATGTGATAATATAGAAGGAGTCCAGAATGATGGCCAGGGTTCTGGCTGTAGCAACCTGTGTGGGTGACGGTACCCTCCATAAGACTGGGGGATGTTCAGCTTAGTCCTTGCGGGATTACGTTTAAGAAACCTACAAGACACCCCAATGGAGACCTCAGCGGACAGCTAGTCAGGAGGGTGATCTGAGCCAGAATGGGGATTGGGAAGTTGCCGAGAGGAAAGGGATCCTTGAAGCTGGGGATGGGGGGTGGGGGGTGAGAGAGCCCAGGAGAAGTAAAAGGAAGAAAGGAGGTCCAAGAAGAAGGTGGGGGGAAATATGGATGCTTAAGGAGCAGGCCGAGGAAAGGGGCCAATGGGAGGGTTTGAGGAGGAGGGCCAGATAGAGCGTGAGGTGCTGGTAGGGCCCCTTATGAACAGAGCTGGGTGTTTGCAGAACACTTGGACAGGTCATGGTTGCTGTCAGTGGACAGCTCTGGGACTATTGACCTGGAATGGAAAAGTAATAGGTATTTTGAAAATTGGAGCCCCCCCAAACCCTAGCCCCACCTTTATGAAATGTTGGAGAGTTTGAATCAAGGATCTTCCACTTGGTGCCTCAGGACCTTGAATGGGTAGGCTGACATTTTTGAACCTCAGTGTTCTCTTCTGTAAAATGGGAGAATAAAACACGACCCTTCAAGGTAGTTATAGAAACTAAATGATATGGGCTAAGGGAACTTGCCTGGTGTACTGCAGATGCCCCACAAATTCCCACATGGTTTCCTCCCACACTCTGAGCCACCCAGCCTAGGACAATGTGATCATAAAAGTAGCCCAGGGACAAATGATCTTTAACATGGGCAGAGGGTGGAGCGTGCCATGGAGAGAGGGGGATGCTGGGGTGCAGCTGTGAGTAGTCATGGAGGCTCCCTAGAAGAGGTGAGTTTCTGGTAGTTTCCGGGAATGGTGGGGAGTGGCTCATAGGGCTAGGAGGAGGTGAGTGTTCTCAGGGGAGCCTGAGGTCCCTGGGAGGCAGATGAGTGGAGAGGAGGGTGTCCTGGCTGGGCCAGGAATCCAACTGTAGGAGAATGTGACGAGCTGAAAGGAGAGTGGACGCCCAGCAGTGGGCAGTGTCCAGGCTATACCATCTCAACTCCAAGAGGGAGTGAAATAGAGGATTCCTGCCTCCAGGGAACTCACTCTGGTAGAAGGCTACATTTTTCCTTCCTTGTTTACACTTTGGAGTTATAAAATTTCACGTCTCTCCCTCCTCCCAAAGCCCCTGGTGCCTATAAACAAACATCCTGATGTACAAAGATAAATGGAAATCATAAGTCCCCAAGCTTCAGGACCCAAACAAAGAAGAGGAGGGAGGGCAGGGGCTGGGAGGAGGCGGACTTCGATGAAATCGAGACCATGCCAGCCCCGTTCTCTGGTCATGATCAATATGTTCTCCAAAGTGCCTTTTAAATTACTGTCGGAGGCAATGTGCCATATTTATGTATATACATGCTTAGAGGTGACACGGGGGAGAAATGCAATTTCTATTATGAAATCATAATGTGCATTTATCTTCAGGAATAACACATCGAAATGTTGGAGTGAGAAAAGTTGAAAAGCAATCTGTCTATAAATAAAGACCGCAGACATCCTGACATTTTACGATGTGGGATTTTAGCGAGAACTTCTCCTTTGGACACATCGCCCAAGGGATCGTGTTCAAACTCCAATTTCCTGGAAGACAGCATTTGGAAGTCCAGAAGCCTCCTTGCTGGTGTCCAAAGTAAAGGAAGTAGACTTTACTTCTCTAACAGAAGTAGGATGGGGTTGGGCTGGGGCTGGGGGGGGGGGGGCGGGTGGGGACGTGCCAATACACGATAAATTTAGTTTTTACTTTGGCAGGAGGATCTGGGCGGGGGGAGATGCTAGGAACAAGGAGCATGTAGATTTCTCCAGCCACGTATTGTGGCACACGTGTCCTCCCTTCTCTCAGCGAATCGACAAGTGGTGTGAAAATCCAGGCAAATTCACAGGAGGTAGGGTCTCTCAGGGACACCTATCCCTTGGTATCTCATGTCGCACCGGCCCCATGACCTCCAGATTGCACCCTTGGCCAGTGGCTACAGCGTCTAGAGGTCACTGTGGTCTTGACCCTCTGGATGCACGACCAGGCGGCATCTTCTGCAAGGACAACAGGCAAATTCAAACGCTGAGGAGAGGAACACTGGTGGGGGTGGGGGTGCCTGGGGACAGGGATGGGATTGTGTCACCCGCGTCTCTGACCCTGAATGTGGCACGGCTCATGCTGATGCCCCCGTCACCCACTCATTCATTTCTTTATTTGTCTGCTTCCTTGCTCATTCGCTCTGCAACCTTCCAAGTGCTGCGGATGGCGAGGACGCCAGGTGAGTAGGACACCCTCCCTGCCCGCAGGGACCTCACAACACTCCAGCCAGATGTGTAATTGACAATTAGCAGGAAGAGAGAGGTGTGAAAGGTGCTGTGCGGGCCGGGAGGGGAGGGCGCACGTCTAACTCAGCCTAGGGAATCAAAGAAGCCTTCCTGAGGAACCACGTAGGAGGATGAGTAGAAAACAGCCAATTGGGAAAAGAGAGGAGATTCCGGGCAGAGAGGATGGCAGGTTGGAAGGTCCCAAAATGCAAATGGGTTCTGGCTAAATGCAAGGTATGCTTAAGGCTGGAGGAATGAGTCAATATTTACTCTGTGTCTGGGGTGGGTTACGGGTGGTGCCAGCCCCTTAACCAGCCAACTGCATACGCCCTCGCCCACAAACACGCCTGCGTGTCACGCGGATGGCACTCTTGTTTACGCAGCATCAGTATTCCAACCCAGGTCTGTCCAACCCCAGCTGTCACCATGACCCCACCCACGTGGGCCCAGGTCTGTGCCAAGCTTGGGAGGGGACACAGAATCATGAGAAAATAAGTGACGGGTCCTGGACGAGGCAGTCTAGCTTCTGAGAAAGGACCTAGGTTTCAGAATCAGACCCAAGTTCAAAAGCAGCACTTCCCCCCCCACGAGCTGGGCGAGCCCGGCCCAATCTCACCGTCTGCATTACCCCCTCCTGTGCAAGAAGGCTGATGAAGTGATCCCGTCCCGGAGGGCTGCTGGGGGGGGGGTGGAGTTAGTGAGGTGACCAAGCAGGTGTCTGGCAGTGAAGGGGCTCCGGGTGACTTACTGATGGTCACTAGTGGTATGATTGTTATTATTACTAACGGCTGCAGTGGCTGAGGAGGGAGGGGCGATGACAGGACTGGGCTCCCTGCCCTTCCCTGGGCTTCAGCCATTCTGTCTGCCAAGACTGGGGTTGCATCTGCTGGCCTCAGAGCCCTGTCCCCGCACTCCCATAGCCCCCCCCCCGAGGAGCCCCAAACCACCCTCCCAGGAGCCTGGCTATCAGCAATGCTACCTGGGGCTCCAACGCTCCCCTGTCCCGTCAGCCTCACTGATCCTCTGGTCTCTCTGAAGTGGAGCACTGGTGGAGCCATTGTCTCTGGGCCCCTGGTGTCAGGGGACCCTATGAGGAGGGGCCCCCTGGACAAGCTCGGGCACTTGAGCCCTTTCCAGGAAGGACAGGCTTGGCAGCCCCTGGCTTCCTTGGCAAATCTTATTGGGAATGCCGTCTTCATCACATCCCAGTCCCCGTCGGTATTGGCACCCATTTAACAGATGAGGAAACGGAGGCCCAGCAAGGGGAAAGGGGGCAATTTGAGGCAGCCAGAACGCTGCTATGGAGTCAGACTGATGCCCTGCCCCTGTAGTTGTCCAGGGGCCGGGGAGAGTGGCTACACCAGTCAGGGCCTGTCGTCTGGGAGACGGAGGGAACGGGGGTAGCTGCCTCGTCAGATCTGGTGAGGATTACATGAGACTATTCATGGGAAGCACGTAGTAACCACTCAATAAACAGTAGCTGGTCATTACCGTTACCTGTGTTGTTACTACTGTTTCTGCGTTCTTACAAGAAATCAGTCACCTGCCTATAAAGACTCCAGTTTCTAGCATCTGGAAGTCATTTCCCTCCCCAGGGCTGGAAAAAAACAACAACAACAACAACAAAAAAAACGAGCTATGGATGAAAGTGAGGCTGGGGGTAGAAGGGAGCCTAGGGCAGCACAACAGCCAATAATAATGGCAGCAACAAACACTCACTTCTATTTACAGTGCTCTGGGCATGGATATAAGTGCTTCACATGTATTAACTCATGTAGACGTCCCCACAGCCCTGGGAGTAGGTCCTAGTATCCTATTTTACGTGTGGCGGGTGAGACCAAGGCTTCTGGAAGCTTACTCTCCTGCAACCGCCTCCCCACAGTATTGTTGAGCAGAACTGATGGGAACAGCTTTGGAGGTGAGGGTGGTGGAGGTGAACCGAGAAGTGGGGCACACGTTCTCTGCCTAAGAGTTCCCTAGTGTCAGGGAGCTCATTTTTGGAGGCTCATTCACTCAAAACACGCTCTTCCTAAATTCCTGGCGCTGGGCAGGAGCAGCCCTGGTCCTTTCCTCCTGTTCCGGGGGAGACGGAGGAGGATGAACTAAGCAGGTGCACCGGGACAGGGATGGTTTCTGACAGAGCTCACTCCCTGCAGAGTGGGTGATGGGTGTGGGAAAGGGTGTGTGGGAGAAGGGCAGCTCTGGTTCAAGGAAGGACGATGGGCGGGGACCCAAGTGAGGCTTCCCCAAGGGATGAGGCTTGGACAGGCTTTGGGCCAGAGTCTGGCTCCCGGACGAAGCCTCTAGAGGCTCCAAGGAGAGGCCAGTGCATGTCATTTTGAATAGGGAAATGCAGAGTCGGCTCTGACAGTCAGGAGGACAATAATCTCCTGAACGTGGAGCGAGAGAGCAAAGGAGATTGTCTGCACCACCAAAAGATGGAGAGGCTGGAGCCCGGCAAACAAAAGCCAGGGAAGGGGCAGAGAGGGAAGGAGAGAGGCACAGGGAAGAGATAAGGCTGGGAATGTAAAGGCTGGGGGAGAAGAGGAAGGCATGAATTGTCAGGGCTGGGAGGCTCAGAGCTGAGCAGGACTGCTTTGTGTGTGGTGGGGCAGGTGCTGACAAGGGGCAAAGGCGGTTTCTGCTGGTACTGAGTTGTCCTCACCCCCAAATGTGATCCTGGCTCCTTGGCCTGGGAGCCTCACTTCACTGAGATTCTACACCCCCACCCTGGGCTCCCAGAGCTCCCACTGTTGGACCCCTGAGCACGTACAGATCCTTATACCTATACATTTCTCATCTCAGTCCATCCCTTAGGCGAGGGAAGAACGATCATCCTCCATGAATAGATGACAATCAGAAACTCGAGGATGTGCAGACACTCACCTAGGATCCCACAGCTGCTTCTGCCTCCCCTGCCTTGGGATTCCTTCTTGGGAAGGGGCAGTCAGGGCCCCCTATCTCTACTAAGGACTTGGCTCATAAGACCAGCATTATATAGAGAGTCCTAGAGGGGGTGGCAGGCCTGAGTTCTGATGGAGAGCTCCTACTCTCCCTGACCTCAGTTTCTTTATCTGTACAATGGGGATTCTAACCCTGAAAATCTTGAGACATTGGCAGCTTCAGTCAGGGGGTGGGTATGAGTGGACTTTTTCTAGAAGTCACCTCAGTGCTACCACCTTCACCATCAGAAGCATCACCATTCTTCAACACCTGTATCCCCCACCCCAGCCACCACGACCCACTCTGCCTCACTTGGACTATTGGTGCTTTTGGGTGGGGCCTGAGCTCATGAGAGCTAAGCCTCCTCTCCCTTTTGTTTTCAAGACTGTTACTGTTTTTACTATTTTTACTGCATAGATTTTTTTCTTTTCTTCCTCTTTTTTTTTTTTTTTTATGGGGATTACTTTATGACCAGGGATTTTGTTTTTTGCAGCAGAGACTTGAAGCTGGCTGGGCCTCGCATTTACGAGGACTTTCAGGAAGGTTTATGAGGCTGCAGCCCAGACCCTTCCTTCTGGCTCCTGCCAATCCAGGACAGTGGGATGTGGGGACAGATGGAGCTGGAAAAGCTGTTTGTAGGTTTTCTCCTCCTCTTCCTTGGGTCCTAAGCTGTTCCCAGGGCAGGGCTCCCTCACGACTTGCCTAGGAAGAGAAAACCAAGGGGGACGGTGGTCCCCAACAAACATGTAGTCTTATGTGTTGCCCTCCTCCCTCTGGGACTCAGTTTCTTCATCTGTAAAGTGGGAGTGTTTGGAATATCTACCTCAAAGGTGGCCACGAGGATCATGCTCGGAGCAGAACCCAGCAGACAGACTATGAGATATACAAGTCCTACTATCCTTCTCTTCTCCCTGGGGGAAGATGAGCAAGTATCCAGCCTCACTTTGCATGTACAGCTTTGGATGATTCCATAACCATAACAAGTGATGTTTCCTGAATACTCAGCCCGGAGCCAGATACGATGCTAATCCCTCAACATCCTTCATTGTACTTATCCTCACAATAATTTTGTGAGGTGGGTATTATCATCACCCCCATTTAAAGATGAGGAAACTGAGGATCAGGGAGATTCTGTCACCCAGCTAGTAAGAGATGAGACATGGATCAGCACCTGGAAAGTTTGACCCCAGAAACCACATCCTTGGACTTGAGCCCCAACCCAGGAACTGTAACAAGAGACAAGAAGAAGAGGCAGGGCACCCAGTCTGAAGGGGAGAGGTTGGTCCCCATTTAGAGCAGGGAGGTCCTGGTCCCCAGAAGGACATCCACGCCGAGGATGTCTGGTGCCCAGGGCTCTGGATTCTTAGACGTGAGGCTGGATCTCCTAGGATCACTACTTGAGGAGGGGTGCTCTGAGCCATGGTGGACACTTGTCCCATTTTGACCAAAGACAATGCACCGGCAATGGGCTTATGCAAAGGCAGGCCCACTTCTATTTAGACAACAGGATGGACTTCGAAGAAATCGAGCAGCAGAAGAAACACAAAACAAAGATGCGTCTAGATGTCCTCCTCTGGGAATTTTCTAAGCACAGGGCTGGGCTTTCAGGGGTGCCCATGTGAAGAGATGCCTGCAGAGCCCTCTCCGTCTGGGCCAAGAAGAGACCCCCCTCCTCACTGCTGAACAACTGTGAGACCGCAGCATCCTGGGCTCCAGGACCTCCTCCTCCCCGCCTGCCCTGCGGCCCCTCACCACCCTCCTTGCCTCCTGGGCTCTGGAACAGCTATTTAATGGGTGGCGATGCAGCGCTGATGGCACACAGTCTTGTCTGCCAGCAGGACGGCTCCGGGAGCGGGATGTAGCAATGCGGCTTGTGTATCCTGCTAAGAGATATTTAATAAATATGCAAATTGCTGCCTCTACCTCCTCAGGCAGGTAAGGAGCGGGGAGAGGCTGGAGTTAAGTATTAAATCTCTGCACAGCGTGGAACGCTCAGCACAGAGGCAGGGACTGGAGCTGAACTTCCTGGGAAGACTTCCATCTGGCATCTTAGAGCCCCTGCTTGGATGATAGAAGAGAGCAGGAGAGGCAGGGGGACTTAAGGGTGGGATCTGGAAAAAAGGAGTACAAAAATCCACTTTACTTAAGAAGGCTGAGCATGATATAGGGAGATGGAAAGACAGTTTACTCATTGGTGCAACCATTCCCCTACCCATTCCATGTGGATCCATCTACGTGTTCACCACCTACCCATGTACACTTAATTCACCCTGAAAACCATCAATCCACCCATCTGACCTTCACCCATTTATTCATTCATTCATCCTTTCACTGACTTGCTCACTCTCCCACATCCAAACACCCAACCATTCGCCATTGTCCCATCCATTCATCTGTCCATCTACGAAGTCATTTATATATCCACCATCCATCTATCCACTCACTTAACTATTAAACCACCATACAACCACATACCTATCAATATCTATCTACCTTCTTTCCTTTCCATCAGCTGTCCACTCACCCATCCATCCAAACATCCATCCATTCATCCGTCCATCCATCCATCCATCCATCCATCTTCTATTTCTTACACGCAAGAAGACCCTGTTCTTGGCACCGAGAATGCAGAGATAATCGGACAAGTTCCATTCCCTTGACAAGTCTTCAGCATGTTTGTGGACAAGGTAGAATGTGGTCAGGTCATAATGCCTCCTCTTACACTTGATTTAGGGAAAGGTCTCATTTATGATCTTCCTTCCGGGAAAGTCAAGAAATACCTCCATATCCATGGAATTATATGGATTGGCTACTTACCTGCTCCCAGCCCCAAATTGGCTCAGTTTATAGCACGTGTAATTATTGAGCACTGGAAACAGAGAGATGAGCCAGTCATGATCTCTGTCCCCAAGATGTTCCTGAGCTACTGGGGAGAAACATATAGAAAGAATCAATTACATGTAATAATAGGCCCTGGGGCAGTGAAGTGGAGAGTGTGACTATCCTAGAGTGCCTGGGGATGGGTATGATTTCCATGGGGAAGTTTCTGGTTTGGCCTTGACCCATGTGGAACATCCACACCTTACCTGGCATTTAGGTCATGGCTCACAGGTGTCTGTATGTTATGGGATCCAGGCCTGGCTATGTATTGGACTAAGTATAAGCTGCTGACCTTTAAGGGAGAGTCTGTCTGCTTTTCTTGAGCCCCATCTTCCATACCCTTGCTTTATTCACCAACTTGGCGAATCAGTGAGAGCCCGCCAAGGGGCTTAGAAAGAGGGCTGGTTTTGGAGTCTGGCACATTTTCATTACACTTCAGGCTCTGTTCTTTACCCAGGATGAGATCTGGGAGCCTCTGTTTCCTCCTCTTCTAAATAAGAGGCTGAGGCTGTGCGTTGAAATAGGCCTGCGAGTGGAAAACAGCCAGGGAGCACTGTCTGGCAGAGTGGGCTCTCAGGCAGTGCTGGTGGGTGGCTGGGCACTGGGGGGCCGGGGCTGGGTCCGTTTGTTTATCTGTAGTCAGTCTACCCCATCCACCCCTCCCCTCTGCGGGCCTCCTCTTGAAACAGCAGCAGCCCCCTCCTGATAGAGTCTCAAGGAGCCCCCTTCTTTCACTATTCCCTCCACTAATTCGCATACTGATGCCGGGACATGGACAGTCACCTCCACCCAGCGACTGGTAGAATATCCCCTTCCCATCCCCTCACCAAGTGGATAGAGCACTGAAATTTCCTACAAGTGCCCTCCCTCCCTGAAGGACTCCTCCTTCTTCCCTCCTCCCCTGCAGGCTGAAATGGAATTATGTATTTTTTTTGCCACCGTCTGCTATAGACGGTGTCTCCCAGAGAACCATGGGTAATCTCAGATGCAAATGTCCTATGCAAATCCAGCTGCCTGTTAAAATTAGGAGGAAGCCCAAGGCGGACGCGGTTGCGGGCTGTCACGGGAATCTCCACAGAGCCTTGATGGAAACGTGCAAGGGAGGAGGGCAGCTTTCAAGATGGAGCTCCCAGCCCTGTCCAGGGTCCTGAGGCTCTGGCACTCTGGGTGTGGGTTTTGGTAAAGCAAGTGTGGACCGCTCACCCAGAAGATGTGGCACCGTTTTCAGACTTTGATTCCCACCCAGCAGTTCTCCATCAGGGGTGATTTTGCTCCCCCGGGGGACACCTGGCAATGTCTGGAGACATTGTGGTTGTCAACACTCAGCGTGTGCTCCTGGCAGCTGGCAGGAGAGGCCAGATGCTGGCAAACACCCTACCGTGCACACGGTAGCCCCACGGCAAAACATCCACAGTGCCGAGGCTGAGAAATCTTGTCCGGATCTATTCCAGCCCCCTGGGGACCAAGGACAGCAGCGGAGGAGGAAGTTGGGTGGCCAGTCGGTTGTTACCTTTACCTTGAAGGGAGAGCTAGGAAGTCCTCCACGCTCCTGAACTCATGCCTGTTATCACCACGTTCCTTCACGGTCCCACTCCTGGTTTCGATTTTCTCCTTTATCCCCTGATCCTGTTCCCGAGCCCCCCTCTAATGTATGTCCTGAGATATGGATGCTTCCTGTAAAATATACAGTGCTGTTTATTGTGCGAATGTGTTTTAATTTACATAAATTGTAGTGGGCTATAGATCTCATTCTGCTGCTTAATTTTTTCACTTAACTCTGTGTTTTTAACATCTACCCGTGTTGCTGTGTATAAATCTTGTCCGATGCCTCTGACTGCAGCAGAGGCTTCCAGAGAGACAACTGGTCTCCTAAAGGTGTTCACCCAGCCTGCCCCACTGTGTCCTGAGAGGGTGTCCCTGGGTCTCCCGGGAGTAGGATGGGGGTCGTGGTATGTGGTACTTCATTTCCCTAAATATTGCCAGGTTTCTTCCAGAACATGATGCTCCCCATGTTGTTGTCAACACACGGCATTAACCAATTTTCCAATTTTTCCCCCCAACCTGATTAGTATAAAGTGGTAGGACGGTGTTGCTTTAATTGGGGGAAGGAAAATGGAATTCTAAAAATTGGGGTATAAGTGACACACCATATCCTATGAGTTTCTGGTGCACATCATGGTGATTCCATATTTTTATACACTACAGAATGACCGCCATGATAAGTCTGGTTGCCATCTGTCACCATAGAAAAGTCATTACAATATTATTGACTATATTCCCCATGCTGTACATTTTATCCCTATGACCTACTTATAGCTGGAAGTTTGCACCTTTTAATCCCCTTCGTCTATGTTACCTACGTCCCCCAACCTATCCCCCCTCCGGTAACTAACGGTTGGTTTCCTGTGTCCGTGACACTGTTTTGTTTGTTTGGTTTGTTTTTTAGATTCTACGTAGAAGTGAAATCATACGGTGTGTGTCTTTCTCTGTCTGGCTTACTTCCCTTGGCATAACACCCACTAGCTCCATCCATGTTGTTGCAAATGGCAAGATCTCATTCTGGTTTATGGCCGAGTAATATTCCATTGTAGATTTTTATCGATCCATCTCACATCTTCTTTATCCCTTCATCTGTCGGTGGCCTCCTAGTTTGCCTTCGTATCTTGGCTCTCGTAAATGATGCTGCAGGGAACACAGGGGTGCATTTCTCTCTTTGCATCACTGTTTTCATTTTCTTCAGATAAATATCCGGAAGTGGAGTTGCTGAATTGTCTGGTGGTTCTATTTTTTATTTTTTCGAGGAACCTCTGTATTGTTTTCCACGCTGGTGGCACTGATTTACATTCCCACCAACGGTGTATGTGGGCTCCCTCTTCTCCACAACCCGGCCCCCACTTGGTATTTTTTGTCTCTTCGACACTGGCCGTTCTGACATGTGTAAAGTGGCATCTCATGGTGGTTTTGACTTGCAATTCCCTGATGGTGAGTGATGTTGAGCATCTTTTCATTTTTTTAAAAAAAATGTTTGTTTATTTAGAGAGAAGGGATTTATTTATTTTGAGAGAGAAGGGGCACGAGCAAGGGAGGCACCGAGAGAGAGAATCCCAAGCAGACTGTTCACCGCCAGCACAGAGCTTGACACGGGGTTCGATCCCATGAACTCTGAGGTCATAACCTGAGCCGAAATCAAGAGCCAGATGCTCAACTAACTGAGCCACCCGGGTGTCCCAAGCATCTTTACATATGTCTGTGGGCCATCTGTATGTCTTTTTTGGAAAAAACGTCTATGCAAGACCTCTGCCCATTTCTTAGTCTGGTTGGTTGGTTTTTTGATATTAAGTTGTATAAGTTCTTTATATATTTTGTATATCAACCTGTTATCAGATGTATGCTTGGCAAATATCTTCTCCCATTCGGTGGGTTGCCTTTTCATTTTGTCGATGGTTCGTAGAAAGCAGAATCTTAAAAAGTTATTTTCTAGGACCCAGGAATAAGTCACCTTAACAGTGACCTAGAAGGGGAGCCTGGGTGGCTCGGTCGGTTAAGTGTCTGACTTTGGCTCAGGTCGTGATCTTGCAGTTCATGAGTTCGAGCCTTGCGTCGGGCTCTGTGCTGACGGCTCAGAGCCCGGAGCCTGTTTCAGATTCTGTGTCTCCCTCTCTCCGACCCTCCCCCATTCATGCTTTGTCTCTCTCTGTCTTCAAAATAAATAAACGTTGGGGGCGCCTGGGTGGCGCAGTCGGTTAAGCGTCCGACTTCAGCCAGGTCACGATCTCGCGGTCCGTGAGTTCGAGCCCCGCGTCGGGCTCTGTGCTGACGGCTCACAGCCCGGAGCCTGTTTCAGATTCTGTGTCTCCCTCTCTCTGACCCTCCCCCATTCATGCTCTGTCTCTCTCTCAAAAACAAATAAACGTTAAAAAAAATTTAAAAAAAATTTAAGAAATAAACAGTGAGCTGGTCATGGGGAACTATTTTCCATGCACGCATCCCTGAGGCAGTTGAAGTCCAGAGTGTTCTAGGTATGCAAAATCAGCAAGCCCCCGATTCCTCAAAGAGCAAGTATTTACTGGGGGTGTTCTCTGAGCCGGAATCCATGCTGAGCATTCAGGAGAGAGTGGTCAACAACACAGATGTGGGCCCTTCCCTTGTGGGGTTGTGGAGGACTGGGGAGGAGTGAACCACCAAAGGAATGATGGATTAAATACCACTGCGATTAGTGCCTCCAACATGTACAGGACACCGTGTGTGCGGGGGGTGGCGGGGGGACTCAGAGAGAATGTCTTAAGGAAAGGACGTGGGGGCAGGGACCCAAGGGATGACAGGAATTACCCAAGCAATGCGGGAGCAGGTCCTCAGGCTTCTCAGAGCCACCTATTGATGAGATGATGCACACGGGCCCAGCATAGAGTGTGCATTTAACAAACGTGGCACGAAGGTCATGGCCAGGCTCTGCGTTGGGTGCTTTTCCTCCTGGAAAGCAGGAGTCGTCCTTGGACAGGTGACGGGCATGCAAACAGAGTTCCATTGCTAGAGGCTGTGTGCATGGTGAGGACACTGTGGCTGACGGGGTGGGAGCCTTGGGGACAGGTGGGAAGGCGGGAGTTCAAGTGGAAGTGAGATGGGCTCGGAGGGACCAGGGGCAGCCGGGGAGCTGAGAATATGGATCCGGGGACACCAAGCCTTATGGGAGGCCTCATCGGAGGCAGCCCCAGTGGGGCTGGGGGGTGGAGTGTCCACCTCTCTGGTCCAGGAGTCACCTCCCGACAGAAGTTTGGGGGCTGGGTTATAAATGCCAGCTTTGGTGGATGTGGGTTGACACTGGGGAATGACAGCTCCTGGGCCAGAGGTTTCCATGTTTACACAGGTCCTCCTGCCCCTGCTTCACTGGGCACTTCCTAGGGACAAAGCCTGGGTCTCCCCATCAGCCTGGCAGCTCCCTGCAGACAGACTTTTTCTCCTCTCTTGGACTTGGGGGACCGTTGTCCCGACAGGGCATCGCGGCCCCCAGGTGCTCTGAGTGTCTGCCCTTGAGGGGAGGTCCCCAACCCAGCAGCGTGGTAGGGAGGGGGGTCGGTGGAGGCCAAGTGTGGCACCACCAACACCCACAACACATATGTACCTGTATCCCGCAAGTACACGTGAACACAGAAAACCTCGCCAGTTCCCCAACCGGATCCTTTCCCTGGGCACAGAGATGCCCCCCAAGGCCTTGGGGTGCACAGAGCGTTCTTTTCCTCTCCCCGTCTTGAGAGGGAATGCCCAATCACCCAGCCTCTGAGAGATCAAATCCCTTGCAGAGAGCCTCCACGGGGGCCACCTCCCCAGGGACCTGTGCTCATCCCCTACTGCACCCCCCTCCCATGGGGGCCTCACCTCCCGTCGGAGGGGACCCAGCCTTCCTTCTCTCGGGCTTCCCTCCTCTGTCCCCTCGATTGGAACCGTCCCTGCCAAAGGTGCTGTCTTCCCAGCACAGGCCTACACTATCTTCCTGCTTATCAGTCTGGAGCCCGAGGCCATCAGACTTCAAAGACTATATCAAATGTGTTTAGTGGTTGTGTGTTTCTTTTTAATATCAGCAAACTGTATTTTCAGGGGGAAAGGGCCAGAGCCACAGAGAGGAATAAAGGAAAAAACCACCCAGGAGAAAGATTTCGGCTGTAAGGCTGGGGAGGAAGGGTGGGTCCCGATGTGGGGATGGGGGGGGGGGGGACTTGCTTCTTAGAGCGGCTCGGCTGCTTTTGAAGCAAACCTGGGGTGCATCGGGTGGGCCAGGGGCATGGAGGCACTGGGGACCCCTCTCTATTCCTAAGATGAAAGGGGGAGGAAAGAACGGAATTTTCGAGCTTGTGCACATGAAGCCAAAATCCACCTGCAGACTCCTGTGGGCCCAGTGGTTAAGGTCACGGCCCTGGAATCAAACGGCCCAGCACAGTGACCGGCAGGGCTGGTGAACTCAGACTTCTAAGCTTCGGCTTCCTCGGCTGCAAACTGGGGCTGACCATGGTGCCCAGCCTCAGGTTGTTTGGAGAAGTCAGCGGGATGATGGCTGGAGAGAATTTCTCGAGTGATAGGCCACTTTTGGAGAACGCCACGCTGAGCCTCCCTGGCATTACCGTGATTCGCCAGGGCACGGAGGCCAGCCCAGCCAGAGGCGGCAGGCCCTGGGAGGTCTCTGGGATGGCTGGGAGGTAAGGGGGCTCGGGGGCAGGGTCCCCGGTCTTTGCATCGGCCCGGCACCTATTCAGGGTGGCTTCAAATCGAGGCCATCCCGCGGAGAGCCGTGGAAGGAGGAGGCCGCACCGTCTTGCTTCCGGCTGCGCACTGGGGAAAAGAAGAGGGTGTTCACGGAGGGCAGGTCGTGTGGGCAGACGCTCCCCACACCGACCTCAGTGCGTCTCCACCACCCTGAGAGCCGCGACCGTGGCTCCCATTTTTCCAGATGATGTGACCCTCGGGAATGGTCCCCGGGAAGCCGGGGAGCTCCAGCCATCCCCGCGCCTCCGGCTTTCCTGAAGTCCCCCTTCTCCGCCTTCCGCAGGTTCCATTTCTCCTTCAAGTGCTTCTCAGCCTTGTGTTGTCCCCACCTCCAAAGGCAGCCTGGGGGTGTCCAGCTGGGCCACGTGGCAGGGGGGACGCCGGTGGGAGGGAAACGCTCCCCAAACAGGCTGCAGGCGGTGGGTGTTGACATCCCAGCACCCAGGCCGTGAGTTATGGCCCATTACCCGCTGCAGAGGCTCTATCTCTGATAAGGCTCTTTATGAGCTCCTCCATGAGTAGGGAAAGGTAATTGCATTTTTAGTGCCCTGAAAAGGTAAAGGAAAAGGTTTGCTGGGTTTCCATCTCTTTAGGCGTGAGGACGCTGCTGTATGCATACAGAAGCAGGGCTCTGTGACCAGCTGATAGGTAACTGTCTGGGGGGAAGCGGCTAATGTGAGAGGTACGCTAACACACGGACCGAAGTACTCACGCCCTATCCCCCAGCTGCCTGCAGGCCGGGCCTGGACAGAGCGGGGACTGTGCCAGGCAGTGGTTAGGCATCCTTTCTGCGCAGGGCAGGGAGGCCCCAGAGGCTTTTGGGTCAGGCACCAGGTTAAAAGGTCTTTACCTTATCCCACAGGTGATAAAAAGCCACTGAAGGCCTTTGAGCCCTTATACGGCATGAAAAACAAAAAAAAGTGGAATTTAGGGACTTAGTGTCCAGGATGGCCAGGTGCAGGTTAGCAAATTTAGCAAATAAAATACAGGATGAATAGGGTTTTTGTTTGTTTGTTTGTTTTTTAGCATATGTGTGTCCCATATCATATTTGACCATGCAACATTTGGGATATACTTATGCTATAAAATTATTATTATTATTATTATTATTATTATTTAATCTGACATTCAAATTGAACGAGATGTCCTGTTGTTTATCTGGCAACCCAAACTGGAAGGAAAAAGGAAGATAAAAAGAAGATTAGGAGGGCACTGGGGTGGCTCAGTCGGTTAAGCATCCGACCTCGGCTCAGGTTGTGATCTCATGGTTCGTCGGTTCGAGCCCCGCATCAGACTCTGTGCTGACAGCTAGGAGCCTGGAGCCGGCTTCGGATTCAGTGCCTCCCTGTGTCTGTTCCCCTCCCCTGCTCACGCTCTGTCTCTCTCTCCCAAAAATAAACATTAAAAAAAAAAAAATTAAAAAAAAAAAAAAAGAGGATTAGGACATTCAGACTTGCTTTCCGGTCTTTTACTCGGTGCTTTCACTATTTAACTTTATTTTCTGGTTATAACAAATACGGCTTTGTCCCTCAAGTGACTGTTACAACCGAGCAGAGGCATGCTCACATTCTGTCTCTGTCACATACGCATCCATGAGCCATGGATTCTGAAATGTCTTCCTTCAACACATTTGTGTTAAATGTCTACCGAATGCTTTTGTGGGCACTGGAAGCGATCTGGGGACGACTTCAGGAAAATATCTAGAAACGTGTGTGTCTGTCTCTTTCTGTATTTCTCCAGAGTCTACTTCGTCTGTCTCCCTATTCATCTTTGTAACACACACACCCATTTATTTTGTGTGGGCGCGTTCTTGTGTATGCGTACAAATATATACACACGTGCATCGTGCGGAGCCTTAGGGACGAGCGAGATAAAATACGTTGCAACAAATAACAGTAAATAAGGATGAGGTGCCCGGTTCCAAACGACTGGGCACTCTGCTGTTCTAAACCAGCCATGGCACTGGCATCGATCAACTACTTGTCGTTTGTCACATCGATGGCCTCGCTTAATTTTCAGAGAGCCTGTGAACCAAACACACTGGCGGCGGCCGGGAAGGGCAGTGTTTGTGCCTTTACTAAAGATCATACGACCAGGAGCTGGGGAAGGCCATCTACAGACCAAGCCTTGCGTCTGATACAAATGCACATGGTGACAAACCAGTGGATTAGGACAATCTGACTCCCGAGGCCCCTGGCTTTCTGCTATGTTACATAATCCCAGGGGGCTGTCTATCTTTCTTCCTGGAGCCCTCCTTCGGATGACCCCTACGCTTCGTCAAGGCAGGGGCTGAATTTGTTAAAAGACTCTGGCTTCTCTTTGGAGGACACAGGCTGACATCACCCCGTAGCTTTGTGGGCCCCGGCAAGGGCGTGAGGCAGGATTTGGAGACGCATCCGTCAGCAGAGGCTGGATCTGCAACGCAAAGCCTGATGCTTTGGGGCCCAGAGCAAGAGAAATAAATGTAGGGGTGTGGATCATCCAGGTGAGGGCTTCCAGGCTCCCAGTTCTTGGGAGAGATGAGAGAGATGATCCATCTGGAGAGATGAGTGGAGGACATCCCTGAACAGCCAATTAAACCACTTTTAATGGTCTCAAAGAATGTATGTTCAAGTTCCAAACCAATCTCAAGACTTAGTGAAGCAGAGATAACTGGGCCTTTGGCCGTGCAAGATAAACTAGCAAAATCTGAAATGCAGGCAATCCTGTTTTACATTAAGGCAAGTGAAAATCAACATGAATCCGGGCTCTTCTCTTACGGCTGTTTGACGCGTGTGGTTACCCACAAGAAAATGCTCCGACCTCTGGAAGACAGCCAGGCAGAGAGAAGACACTGAATGGATGGATGAATGAATGAATGAATGAATGCTTGCCCTGAGGCTCCAACCATTACAGTCAGAAGGGTAGAGCATAAACTGATTCGAAGATCCAATAAGGAAAGTGGACATTTGAGATTAAAAAGGGAAATAGGCAGGGGCACCTGGGTGGCTCAGTCTGCTGAGCATCCGACTTCGGCTCAGGTCATGATCTCGCAGTCTGTGAGTTCGAGTCCCGCGTCGGGCTCTGTGCTGACAGCTCGGAGCCTGGAGCCTGGAGCCTGCTTCGGATTCTGTCTCCTTCTCTCTCTGCCCCTCCCTTGCTCGTGCTCTCTCTCTCTCTCTCAAAAAGAAATAAATAAGTTTACGTAATTATTCTGAGAGAGAGAGAAAGAGACAGAGAGAGAACACGAGCAAGGGAGGGGCAGAGAGAGCTGGAGAGACAGAATGCCAAGCAGGCTCCGTGCTGTCAGCACAGAGCCTGACACAGGGCTCGAAATCATGAACTGTGAGATCGCGCCCTGAGCCAAAACCTAGTCATACACTTAATGGACGGAGCCATGCAGGCACCCAAGCCTCATGTTTTTAACATAAGGACAGCCATATGGACAGGTCTGAGTTACTCTCAGGATTAAGTGATACACGGAGACACCAGTAAGGTGCCGGGCACATAACGGGGTTTCCATGAACTTCCCTCTTGTCCATCCCATCCTTGCTCCCTTTCCTGCTGCCACACTACAATTTCAGATTGCCTGGTGTGGCTGGTTTGATGCCCAGGGGGATGCTCACTGAAGGTGCCTTTGATGTATTCGTGCAGGGCCGTCCAGCAGGGCCTCCCCTTGGCCTCATCTTCTGGGTGACTGGCTTGAGTCAGACCCCCGAGAGCTCCCGCTGCCTCTTTCTCAGGACACTCCCTGATTCAGAGTCACCATGAACTCACCCTGGACTTACCCAAGTTGGGCGGCATTCGTGGGGGCCTATGCTCCCAGGGGCTGGCAGACATTCATTAGGGACACAGGCCCTGGAGTCAGACAGACTGGTTTTTCCAACACTAGCTATGAACCCTTAGTCAAATTTCTACACCTCTCTTGGCTTCCTTTCCCACATTTTCAAGTTTTCCAAATCCCCTGGGAAGTTCTAGAAGAGTTTATGCTACTCTCCAGCTACAATAGCCCACCTTCCTTTTCTTCAAACACATCAAACTACCTCCCACCTCAGGGCCTTTGCACCTGCTGCCCTTCTGCCTAGAGCTCTCATTTGTGGGCTCCTTTCCATATTTTAAATTTCAGCTTAGGTCTGCCCTGACCACCTGGCCAGTAGAATTCCCCTCGATCTTATCAGCCTGTTTATCTTCTTCCCAGCCCTCACCGCAATCTGAATGGACTTTGTTCATTGATTTTTTTTATTAGCTTAATGTCCGAGCCCCAGCGGACACTTCTTGAAGGCACAAACTATCTTTCTGAGTGCATCATCATATCCCACGTTACCTGTCACAAGCTAGACATTCAGTAAATATTTCTTCAAAGGAATACATGAGTGAATGGTGCTTATGCCCATAGTAATAATAGTCACTGAGCTCTTAGAACATACCAGAGACTGTTTCAGGCACTTCACGGGCATTCGTTCTGTTTTATAGTGGAGACAGGACACGGGGAGGTTTAACGGCATGCCCAGGGTCACGCCCACAGCAGATTAGCTGAAGTAGAATCAAGATTTAAATGTAAGCTGTTCAGAGGCGCCTGGGTGGCTCAGTCGGTTAAGCATCCGACTTCAGCCCAGGTCATGATCTCATGGTTTGTGGGTTTGGGCCCTGCCTGCTCGGGATTCTCTCTTTCCCTTTCTCTCTCTCTCTCTTTCTCTCTCTCTGCCCCTCCCCAACTCCCGCTTTCTCTCTCTCTCTCTCTCTCTCTCTCTCTCTCAAAATAAATAAATAAACTTAAAAAAACCATAAACGTAAGCTGTGCAGCCCCAGAGCTGGAAGACTGGATGAGTGAATGAATATGTGAGCAGAGAAGCACGTAACACAATGCCCAGCACACAGTAGGCGCTCCACGTAGGATGGCCGTGATGCGGATTTCAATACTGCACTCTCTCCCACGTGCAAAACGATTTCGCGCGTCCCTCAGGGTTTCCAGATCTCCACGCCCGTCCACCCCCACCATTCTGTCTGTGGCATCGGTGTTTCTGTGCCCAAACTACAAAATATATATGTGTATTCAAAGATGCGGTTCTACATTTTAAGCAGCCAGAGAGCTAAATATTTAAAGGAGATGTGTGAATTATTGACTCGCCTCTGCAGTGGGTTCTTTTCTTCGGTCCCTCTCTGTCTCACCATTGTCCTTCGACTCCAGCTTCTGGTACTGCCCGCGGCCCAGCACCCGCCTCCCTTGCTTTCCCTGCAGAGAGAGAGGCCGCACCCTCAAAGGAGCGGGGGTCCCCCCACCCACGGACCGTCACTGTGGAGCCAGAGCGCCGCCGCCCCCCCCCCCCCCCCCCCCCGAGAACCCAAGGGGAGGTCGGGGTTGCCCTGTCTGTCTCTCAGGGGCTGGCGGACAGGCTCGGCTTATGTTGCTAGTTTCAGATGATTTTGACTCCAGAAACTTTAATGATCACCTACTGTATGCAGAATCACCATCGCCATCACCATCACCAGAAACGATCATTTACTGAGAACTTTCTGTTCTCCGTGTAGGTGAATTAATGAAATCCCAGACCTTCCACTTGATTGACAGCTCAAGGCCCCATAAGTTACTCATCTTCTCTGGGCCTCACTTTTCTCATTGTAAATCAGGTATAATGCTAGCTCTCCTTTATAAGAGATGTATAGTCTGCCTTTCCCCTGCTGGATAAGCTCCTTGGCAAGGCTAGGTTTCTCCCTTGTAGTCATAGATATATCCCAGTGCCTAGAACAGTGCCTGGCCCCCCGTGAGTCCTCATTAAGCATTTTTGGAAGGAAGAAAGGAAGGCCAGAAGGAAGGCCAAACTGGGCAGGAACCACTAGAATCATGTTCATTACTGGGGCGCCTGGGTGGCTGAGTCGGTTGAGTGCCAGACTCTTGATTTTGGCTCGGGTCATGATCTCACGGTCGTGGGATCAAGCCCTGCGTCAGGCTGCACTTGAATTCTCACTCTCTATCCCTCTCCCAGGCTCTCTCTCTCTCTAAAATTAAAAAAAAAAAAAAATCACGTTCGCTACCATGACTGTTATTTTACTAGAGGCCCCCGCACCATACCTATAGGCAGGTGACGTCATTATCTCCACTTTGCAGAGGAAGAAACCGAGGCCCCGGGGGACAGTCTTGGAAAGTCCCCGTCTTCAAACCGCTTATGACCAAGAAGGTAAAAGACAGGACTCTGTTCTCTCTTGAAGGAACCCCCGAGGGAGGGGGCCAAGCCTCCTCAGTGCCACCTGGATCCCAGACCCACTAGGAGGGAATGTAGTTTAGCCCCAGCCTGGCTCAGCCATCTGGGTCTGGGTATTCCCCATTTTACAGATGCACACACTGAGGCTCAGAGGCTCTCAGAGACTCCCTGCAGACAGGATGGGATCTAAAGCCCTTCCACTCCCAGGCTTTGCATACTGAGGCCCCACCTGCTCTCTCGTCTCATTTCATGTCCCCGGAGCCTTGGCCCACCCCCACCCCCATATCCCTCACTCTCCACGTTCCAAACACTTGGAAGATCATTGCTCTCTCCCCAGAGCCCACTCCGATGCTTGGGGCATAGAGAAAGAGAGAGCAGGGTCAGAGAGAGAGAGAGAGAGAGAGAGAGAGAGAGAGAATCCCAAGCAGGCTCCGTGCTGTCAGCACAGAGCCCAAGGCGGGGCTTGATCCCAGGAACGGTGAGATCATGACCTGGGCCCCAATCAAACACACGGAACCGACTGAGCCACCCAGGTGCCCCATAGTAGGCTCGTCGTAAGGTGTGGTTCAGTGAAAGGGATCTCACCCTCGGGCTCCGGGCTGCACCGTCACGCGGGTTCAGGAATCCAGTGGCCTGAGAGTGAATGCCTCCGAGTTTTAGCCCCCAGAGGAGGGGTCACGGCCGAGGGAGGTTGGAGGCAGGCCCTGGGGAGGGCATACCACACGGCCAGCAGGCTGGGATCACGTGAAAAAGCATCCCAGGTGGAGTGAACAGAATGAGCAGAGGTTAAGAGGTGAGCAAGGGCACGGTTGTGTTAGGGAACAGGGGCAGCTCAGCATGGCTGGGGCAGAGGGGCTTTCTGCAGAGGCACGTCACAGACCATCCGTCCGAGCCTCGAGAGGCATGTTGGGATAAGAACGGAGACGGCTCTGAAAGCCAAGTGAGAAAATGGGGAGCCCTTGCTGCGGTGTAATCAGAGCTGTGCTTTAGAAGTGCCGCTCCGGCCAGGGAGGGATGGGGGACAGTGGCTGGACGTCCCCACGCGGCGCTCTCCAGACGGGGCGTGCTGACCCGGGGCAGCGGGTAGACATCAGGCGGAGACATCACGTGCGAGGAAGCGGGGGCGCTTGGGTTTGGTGGCTCCCGGCTAGTCGGGGGCAGAGGCGGGAGCCGGGCGCCCTGGTGCCCGTAGTCAGGGTTACGGAAGGGACGATCGCCACGGAAATCACAGAGGTCACCTCCAGCCTGGCCTCCCCACTGGCTGCTGCCAGGTGATGATTCATCACAAATAAAAAAAGGGAGGAAGGCGACACCAGCCGTGCGGACCCCGACGCGGGGAAGAATTCCAAATAAATGGGTCCTTTGATCATTGGACCAATTTCCGCAAAGGCTTGTTAGCTCCAAGAAGATCAAATGGGGAAGATAATGAGCAATTTTCAGGTAGTAGGTGCAGCATACAGGGTGACAACCCAATTTAGTCAGATTCTTAATCAAGTCGGAATCCCTGACTTGACGCTATTTGAGGAGTCTATTACTCCATTATGCTGAGTGCTTTGCTGTCTCCGGTCTCCAGATTTCCAGTCGTTAGAGGTATTTATCTCCATGCGATTTAATTAAAGTCTAGTGTTTAATGACACAATGTGCGCTAATTATTTCTTGTTGGTTGTTGAGGGTGTGTTTTTTTTTCCCTCCCCCCTTTTGCAACAAAGCAAAACTCTCATTATTTCACTTGGCCAAGGAAAGGTGGAAGGTAGGGGCTGGGCTGGGCGGACCTCGGGACAGATCAGATGTCGGAGCTTCCGAGAAAAGCAAGGAGATGTTTTGTCCCTTGGATCCCTGATGCTGGGCTCTGTGTCCACATCATCCAGGGGATGAGCCCTCTTTCTGCAGCCCCAACGTGTGGGAAGGACTTAGCATGTCGGCCTAGACTGTGGCCACTATTCTTGTTACATTGCACACTGTCATCAGCCGGCCTACACATGGAGAAGGAGGATGGGGCCCCTCCCTTGTTACACCAAAGTGTAGCGATTCCCACATAAATCCCTCGCTCTGTTGCTGGAATCTTTGCCGATATTATTCTGAGTCCTTGTCGGTGCAGGACACGTACTGAGGAAAAATCCGACACAGGGGAGTTTAGTCCCGCCCTAGAGCACCAACGCCAGAGACAAATGACCCATCTTTGAGGAGGTGATCCGTTCTCAGCGTCCAGGAGATGGACAAGGCCTGGGCTCCCCGCCTGCAATCGAGTCCTGCCCTCGTAGCAGAGTTCATTCGCTCTCGCTGAGCCTCGATGTCCTCATCTGTACAATGGGGCCTATCAAACCCAGTGACGATTAGGAGAGAGAAACCATGAAAGTGCCAAGCATTTGCCTGGCACGTATGCCTGGCTTAGCAAAGAGCAACCTGGATTAGTAGGGTCATCTTTGCTCTCAGAAGTGCTTGGCAGAAGGCGGAGCCCAGAAGTTGGTGGCAGTCGGTGTCTGGGAGTCGGGGGCTAGCTAGGGTAAGGATGAGAACTACCATGGAGGGAGGAAGCCCTCTCACCAGCGTCCGAGGGTGATGGTGGCCAGATTCACTCCACAGGGATGATAACTGGGAGAGCCCAGTGGTGTATTAGACCCCAGCCCAATGGGCCACCAGGTGAGCAGAGTCCAGATCCTAGAGAAGGAACAAAGACAGGTGCAAGGAGGATTGGCCAAGGCAACAGCCCCTGCAGGCATCAGTGAGCCTGCTGCGGGGGTGTGCTGAGACGTGAAGGCTCTGTGGGTGACCAGGATGGTCCCAGGCCCTCTGGGCAGCAGGCACTACAGGACAGCAGCTCCTGGAGTCGTCTGTGGACTCCAAGAGGCAGATGGGATGGGAGGCTGTCCTCGGGTGGCCCAGGACGGGATGCAGCTTTCAGGAGCTAGACCAGGCAGAGGGAGGATGGAGGCGGGGGGCATGTGGGTCTGGGAGCCCAGGGCCACCAGGACGTGCTGCTTGGGCAATAAAGAACAGAGGCCAAGAGCACCGGCTTTGGAATCAAATTGATCTGGAGACCTGGTCCTTCCCTACCCTCATGTGGGTCCCTCCCCCAACCTGAGTCCCCTTTCCACACCCATGAGGTGAGACAGTAGGACCTGGCCTCAGCAGGTTGTAAGGGGAATCATCAAATGACATAATGCCTCCCTGATGCAGACCAAGTACTCGGCGTATTGTCCATTATTTTTGTCGCTAGGAGTCAGGGCACTCCGGGTACCAAGACCTCGTCTATGGCAGCCCTGAACTGGGGCTTAAAGAGAAGGGTCCCGTTGACCACCTGCAGGTTTTGAAATGCCACAGGGACTCAACGTCTATCTCCCTCCGTCCTCTTGATGAGGCCAGATGTCTTCCCATCAGAAAGCGAGATCCCTTCTGAGAAGCTTCCTTCCACTTACGATGGATGCTGTGTGGCTCTGCAGAGGGGCCCCAGAGTCACCTTTCCCGCTGTCCCTTTTGAGGAAAGATACCACGAGAGAATCTTTTCTCAGGGTGGCTCTGGCCTGTGCTCTGAGCATGGAGACCCTGCTGGGCCCCAGTCATGTTGGGCGGGACCCGGGTCAGTGCCCCAGCCTCTAATAGCCCGTGTCCCGTGTGGACCTGGGGGGGGGGGGGGGTGCGACTCTGCTAGGGAACGATGCTTCCTTCGAGGAGGAAACAAACAAGACAATCAGGTTCTCTCTCCTAGGGGTCTAGATGCTGGAGGTCCCAGAGAAGGTGGGTCATCCTACATATTTTTGGACTGTGGCTGAGCATTTGTTTTGGCTTTTCATGAGTCCAGAAAATTCCAGAACCTGGCATGATGGCACAGCTATGCTAGCTCATTGCCTAGCTCGAAGCAACCAGCCCCTTCCCCCCTACATCACCAGAATCATCACAGACACCACTGGTCCTTGAAGCCTTACAAAGCCAAGCTGACACGGCCCCTGCACAGTGCCAGGCACTGTGTGTGTGTGTGAGACCAGCTCCTGACCTCCACAGGGCTCCCGCTAGTGGGAGGCGGCTGTCCACGCAGACAGCTACAGGGTCGGGTGAGCAGTGCTAAGATGGAAGCGGGTGAAGGGGGAGAGGTGGGGCCTCCCTGGTGGTCAGGAGGGTGATGTTGGAATTACACCGGGTCCGTGAGAGGAGGAAAGGGGTCCGGGGACAGGAGCCCCGTGTACAAAGGCACAGAGAGGTGGGAGAGAGTGGTGAGCCCCAGGGACTGCATGAAAGGTCTGTGAGGAATGAAGAACAGGGCCTGGGGGGTGAGGGAGGGGAACGGTGGGCAAAGGACCCAGAACAAGAGACCAGTGCGTCTTACGTCTCTGCTGATGAGCAGGGACCACAGCCCACAGAGAGAGACACACGGGCGTGTGGGGCCCTCTCGTGAGCTCGCGTTAATGCCTAGACCCCAGAAACTTAACAAAGGCCCAGCTGGGCCTTGGGAAACCTCCAGAGGGTGACCACAGATGACCGTCCCCTGCCGACCTCTCCCCTCCCCAGCGCTGGGGCCTTGGCCTCGAGTCAACTGTGAGGAAAGCAAAATGATGGAAGCCAATCCACCATATGCCCCAGAGATTCCAGGAGCGAGGCTCATCTTGCCTGCTGCAGCCGGGAGACCTGGAAAATCACCAAGCAACGGCTGAAGAAAGTAAGGAAAATGGAGAGGCCTTTGGATCCAAGGGGCTCTGGGACTCAAAAGCAGCAGCTTGAAAGGTTTTATGGGAGTTTCTTCAAGGAAACAGATATCTCCACTGACACTTGCCAAGGCATTTTCTCCGGTAACAAGCTTCTTTATTCAGCCAAACAAAGAAACCATCGCACACAGAGGAGTGAGGAGAGCTGTCAGAGGCTGTTCCGGGGAGAAACGAAAGAGGCTTTTGCCGAAGCTAAAGCCCATAAAAGCTGAAGGTCAAGACGGAGGCCCCCCTTCTGGCTGCTTTGGGCACATAGGACGTTCAAGATGGCCGACCCAGCAACCAGGCCGCTGTCGGGCCGCCCGGGGGGCTCCCCCTTCCGGCCTCACCCCCGAACCCCATCTTCCCAGCCAGGGTAGGAAGGCAAAGAAACAATGCTAACCCCCTCTCGGGACCCATTGTGGGGTCAGGCAACCCCAAGGTGGGTCCTGAGACCCCCGTGACCTGTGGCCTGTCATTGGACCTCATGCCCCCAGCTCTCCCTGTGGTCCCCCTGGGACCCATGCCGCTGGTGGGGAGGCCTGAGCACCTGGCCTGGTCGCGAGGGGGACCCGCACTGTAATCAGACCGATAAAAACGGCAGCCACCAACGCTGTGGAGGGCTCTTGCCACTAACACACTCCACACCTCCCCCTATAAGCAAGCAGTCCTCACAGCAAACCGGATCAAGGCTCGGGGAGAATACTTCACTCCCCCCAGTTGACAAGTGAGGGAGTGGAGCTTGGGTGATTAAATGATTTGCCCGAGGACACAGTGCTGGTAAGAAGACCGGTTGGGGGGCATCTGGGTGGCTCAGTTGGTTAAACGTCCAGCTCAGTTGTGGCTCAGGTCACGATCTTGCGGTTTCGAGAGTTCAAGCCCCACCTTGGGCTCTGGCACTGGCAGCATGGAGCCCACTTGGGATTCTCACTCTCTCTCTCTCTCTCTCTCTCTCTGTGCCCCTCTCCCCATTCTTGCTGTTTCTGTCTCTCACAAAATAAATAAATGAACTTAAAAGAGGGGCGCCTGGGTGGCGCAGTCGGTTAAGCGTCCGACTTCAGCCAGGTCACGATCTCGTGGTCCGTGAGTTCGAGCCCCGCGTCGGGCTCTGGGCTGATGGCTCAGAGCCTAGAGCCTGTTTCCGATTCTGTGTCTCCCTCTCTCTCTGCCCCTCCCCCGTTCATGCTCTGTCTCTCTCTGTCCCAAAAATAAAAATAAAACATTGAAAAAAAAAAAAAATAAAAAAAATAAATAAATAAATGAACTTAAAAGAAAAAAAAAAAAGATGGGTTGGGACTCCAACCAGTGCCATCTATTTCAAACGTACTGTGGTCAGTGGCCCTGTTGTGGGATTCCAGCCAGGCCAGCCTGAGCTGCCTAGTGGGCAGGGAGCCCATAAAAAGGGTCCCTCTTGGACTGTCCCTCTGCTCATCTCAGTCTGGCCATTTGAGTGTGTCTGACCCCTGTGTCTTCTAACGTCAGTTAATTCATTAATTTATCGATTTATGATTGTTTTAAAGTTTACCTATTTGAGAGAGAGAGAGAGAGAGCTCACAAGCTCGAGCGGCGGAGGGACAGAGAGAGAGGGAGAGAGAGAATCCCACGCAGGCTCCACGATCTCAGCACAGACCCTGATGCGGGGCTTGAACTCACAAACCGATAAATCGTGACCTGAGCCAAAACCAAGAGTCGGATGCTTAACCAACTGAGCCACCCGGATGCTTCTGAGGCCGTTTGATTTAAACGTTTGTTTAAAAGCCTCCTCCTACCACTCCCCCAAGCTGGTGACAAACTCTTGAATCAGAGAGAACCGAGTATAAATGTCGGCCCCTCCTCTTACTAATTCTGTGACCTGGGCAAGTCCCTGAACCTCAGATTCTCCCTGCAAAATGTAGAGAAATGGTGTCCTCTACAAAGAGGTGGGGCGGGGGTTCTACAGACTACTCCATACGTGGTTCTGCGTGGGGCCCGGCAGGTGACAACTGGTCAACAAACAGTGGCTGTGTTGGTCCACCGTTTCTCCGTGTCCACCGCAAGGCTTCAGTGGCACACGACACTTAATTAGCTCATTAATTAGTTGGCTGATGTGGGCTGGGCTCAGGAGAGGGGGGGTCCGCTGTGCTCCACGTGGCTCCCATTCTGTGCCTGGGCCCATGGCAATGGCGGCAGCAGCGGCGAAAGAAAGCACGCAGATGCATTTCAGGTCTCTGCTCGTGTCACAGCTGCACATCTTCCATTGGCCAAAGCAAGGCACGAAGGCGAGCCCCAGCTCAAGAGACAGAGGGGTACACCCGGGCCACTCGGGCGGGCATTGCTAAGGGTGCGGCCGTGTAACCCCGGGGCTGGACGGGGAGCGAGGAGGGGACCCATAGCCCGGGCTTCTATAGGCAGCGGCTCAGGTACACTTCCGGTGACTTTCCGGGCGCTCACGCAAGCACGGAATTAGAATGGAACCCGTTTCTTATCTTCTCTGGCACAGCGATTTATCCTAATAAATTAGCTTCTAAAACCTAGTCAAGTGGGGTTTCTTGCCTCTACGAATGACTCCTGAGTTGTCAGAGTCGTGAATTGTGAACTCGTTTTGTGTGCATGTGTGGAGACCAAGTCACGAGCCTAAAAAAGCCACTTGGAACGAAGCCGCGTAAAGAACAGCTGAGACGATAACGGGCATTCACAGAAACTACCAACGGGTGGACGCCTTGGGTCCCGTCGCTCTGGAAAGCAGCTAGGGATCATCTGACAAAATTGAAGAGAGCCACAGGCTGTGATTTGAGAAACCTTTAGATGTATGCCCGAGGTCTCAGGATATTTATATCTCAGAATATTTGTAGGTCTCAGAATATTTATAGCAGCGCCGTGTGTCACAGCCCAAACTCAGACACACCCCAAACGTGCACCGATAGTAGGATGGGTCATCGCGATGTATTCACACAGTGGAGTAGCACGCAGCAAGGATCAGAGATGAAATGTACCGCAAGCGACAACATCGATGAGTCTTACGAAGCACAAAAGAACCTGTGTGACTCCATTTGCCCGAAGCTCGCAGGCAAAAACTAAGCCGCATGGTTTAGGGATGGACATGCCGATAATGATACATCAAGCAAAAGCCCGGAAATTATTACCATAAATGTCAGGATGGTGGGTGAGAGACAAGGATGACCAGACGGGACACACAGCATCTTCAAGAGGTGCCAAAGTTGTAGCTCCTGGCCTCTGACGGTTCATTTATACGGGACTCCCTTTAGAGAGATTTATTAAACTGTGCGTTTGTATTTCGTGCTCTTTCCTGTATACGGTATTTCACGATGGAAGTATGTTTTCTTAAGGACGGTTAAGGAAGTAGGGGTATTTCGTTCAGAGAAGAGAAAACACGGGGTGGATGTAAAACCTGTCTCACAATATTTGAACAACAAGCGATGTGGACGGGAGAACCCCGTCTTCCCACATGGCCCCAAAGGCAGAAAAAAATCAGGACTGGAGAGGCACAGGGTTTGGCTCCAGATAAGGAAGAATTTCCGATAACCAGGAACGTTAAAAAATTGAGTGTATATATATATACATATATATATATATATATATATATATATATATATATATATATATATGTATTTTTGGGGAGGGGGAGATAAATTCCTTTTTATTTAATTAAGCGACACCACGGTACGCTGATGGGAATCTTGGCAAAGATCTTGGAGGATGAGTCAATGTCAGAGAAGCCTGGGCCAGGGAAGATCGAGGCTGCCCAACCCCCAGAGGCAAGGCCAGTGTGGAAGAGTGAGGCATTTGGAGCCAGCCAGACCCGAATTTGATCCCAGCTCCACCACTGAGTAGCTACGCGACCTTGGGAAGGTTACCCGACCTCTCTGTGCCTCTGTTTCCTCGCTTGAAAGCAATACTGCATCTAAATTATGTGGCACTTAATAAGCCCTTGATAAATGATGGTCATTATTGCTAATAAAAAAGTTTCTCCCAAATTTGAGATTCTGAGGATTCTCTGCATCCAGAAGTATATGTGTTGTATTAGTCAGATTTTTCTTTTCTTTCCTTCTTTCCTCCCTTTCTTTCCTCCTTTCTTTCTTCCTTTCTTTCCTTCCTTCCTTTCCTTCTTTCCTTCTTTCTTCCTTTCTCTTTCTTTCTTTCTTTCGGTAACATAGCAGCATAACACCAAATTACAGTGGCTGATAAAAACAAGCAATTATTTTGTGCTCACGGGTCTGTGGACCGGTTACAACTCAGTAGGGTTGGGTCCCGGCTTCAGGCTCAGCTGCGGGCCGGGTTCAGCTCTGCTCCCCGAGTTTCTCATCCCAAGACCAAACGCCACCCGGGACACTCCCTGTCCCTGAGGAAGGGCAGAAAGTTTGCGAAGGACACACAGAAACAGACAATATGTGCTAAGGCTTCATCTCAGAAGTGCCCGACCAATCCTCCCTCCCACACACCACTGGCCTAAGCAGGTCACAGGGCCACGCCCAAGGTCAATGCCACAGGGATGTCTGCAAGGCCCCTCCCCTGCAAAAGTCACACCGTGAAGGGGAAGGCAGGCCAGGGAAGAATTAGGAACAATACTCTGATCGCATGCATGCGTGTGGCATATTCAAGAGTTACTCTGTTCAATGTAGGAGAATATATTAAAAAAAAAAATCTTCTTCAAGAACCATGAGGTTATAAAATATAAGGTTCAAAAGCCTCAGCCTAACCGTGAACAGTGAAAATGTAATTTTCCCATTTTATTGGCTTATATAATAAAATCGTTGCATAGCTGATTAGTTTTAATGCTCCACGATATGTCGGCGAGGAGGTACATTCAGAGCTCTGGGGTCTTTCTTCCTCTTTCTGGTTCTCACCTGTTGGCCAAAAGACCCCTGAGACTCACCTATTCCTGGTTGAAAATTGCTTTTGCCTTTTTTTTTCTTTTTTCTTCTCCATTCTCGGACTCCTTGGCAAGTTGAGATTTCTGTTTAAGGACCTGTTGTGTCAAAGCAGAGATGCTTGGAGAGGAGGCCCCCAGAGTCCGGGCTTAGGTAGGGGCAGAATAAAGTGCTGTTCCCCTTCAAAGAATTTTAACCAGCTCAGCCGGGCCCCTGTCCAGCGGGACCCCCCCGCCTCTCTTAGCATTTCCTCTCTGGCTGGCAGCTCCCGCCTACAGGACAAGTGGCTGGGCTGTGTCCCTCTGGCCATCGTGCCTCGTCTCGTGAATCACTTCTAGATGGGCCTGGGGGGTACAGCAGATTGGATGCACCCACGGGGGGGCTGGGTCTCTGGGGATAACTTAAGAAAACAAAATGGCACGATGCAGCAGGGAACGGAGAAGACAGAGGCTTGCAGCCTTGCCTGGATCCAAGGCTGCCCCACAGGAGGGATGCGGGAAGCCTGGAGAAGGACTGCCTACCAGGGAGCGGATCATCAGTGTGCCCGCCACTAACTTTCCATGGGAGCCACCGAAGGCCGCTTTGCCTCTCTGTGTCTAGTCTCCATATAGGGCTGGGTTTGAGGACCCCCTCCATTTCCTTTCGGGGGAGAACACAGAGCACGATCAAGAGGGAAGACTTCAGGGCCCAGCGTACAGAGCTCAGATACGGGCCCCGATGCATGAACCCCTCCTGTGTGACCTAGAGAGCCACTTACGTGCTCTGTGCCTCAGTTCCCTCTGCAGAAAAAGCGCGAGACCATCTCCGCAGGTGGCTTCCAGGAAGAAATAAGTTAACACGTCTGGAGCGTTTAGAACAGTCCCCGGCGCAGAATAAACCCTCCGTCCGTGTTACTTCCTGTTATTATTATTCCAGCTTAAGATGCTAAACCACTTTGCTCCTTTTTTAAACGTGATTTATGCTTTTAGGCTGCGAGGGCTATTAGGCTGACTACGTGAGGGTGTGATATATGGGAAGGGGGAAGCAGCGAGAGCACAATCTATGTGGAGATGCCGAGCCGTGTGGCAACGGGAACGGATCCAGCGAAGAGCTGGGGACAAGATTAAAGGTCTGAAGGATGGCACCTCCCGGCCAGCAAGACAGAGAGTGGGTTATTTACTACAGCAGAGGTGGAGAGGTTACGGGGAAGAATTCCCGGGCACCAGCTCTCCCCTCGCAGGGGGTAACTTTGCGGGTGAGACACCAGCTAAGCTTCTGGATGATTAACTAGGAAGGCAGGAGAGCTGATCGAATCTTTGCCCACCCGGCAGAGGGGTGCGCATCATTACCTAGCCGCTAAGATTTACACCCAGATGTGAAGTTTCGTCTCGCGGGATCCTCTTCCCCACCCCCCGTGCCTCCCTAAATGAGACAGGAAGGCAATGTTCGGGTTCTCAGAGACCGCCTGTCTGGGGGAGATGTAGCAAGAAATGCCAGGGAGATTCCGGGGAAGTTTAAAACAACACCGTTTGTCTTGTATGACCTTGAACACGCGAGCCCCAGTGTCCCCACTCAGAGTAAGCGGACAGCATGAAAAGCGATGAGGCGCCTGGGTGGCTCAGTCAGTTAAGCGTGCGACTTCACCTCAGGCCGTGATCTCCCGGCTTGTGAGTTCGAGCCCCGCGTCGGGCTCTGTGCTGACAGCTCAGAGCCTGGAGCCTGCTTCGGATTCTGTGTCTCCCTCTCTCTCTTCCCCTCCCCTGCTCGCTCGCTCTCTCTCTTTCAGAAAATAAACAAACATTAAAAAATCAAAAAAAGAAAGAAAGAAAACCGTACTTACTGAGCACCTGGCCAACGCACCAGGCTCTGACTCGTCTCTGACGCCTCGTGACCTAAAAAGTAATTGAAAAGGCAAAATTCAGTCGATAGATTGCCTTCTGTTTCCATGATACTGGACATCCCGTCTGATTCTTATTTCCTGAACCGAATAAGCACTCGTAACTCCTGGAACGATAGTACCAGCAGCCCACGAAGGGATGTGAGGATGAGACCATCCTACGGTTCTAGGTCCGAGACCCATCTCCTAGTCTGGGAGGTTTGGGGTACAGGTTTGGGGACAGGAAGTTGGTCGTTACGTGGCTGTGGTTCGGGACAGCTGCACAACTCTGTGGTCTGGGGCTTCTCTTGTTAGACCGTGGCCCCCAGGCAGAGCCCGTGTTGGTCACGGCGGGGTGGGGGAGGGTCCAGTAGCAGTGACCTTCAGCCTCAATGGCTCACGTCCACTAAGTGTCATTGCTCTCTCCTGCTGTGCGTCCACTGCAGTGGAGGCTCCACGTTGCCCCAGGCTGACGGCTCCAGTCTACCCACCCCTCCACCATCACTATAGCAGAGAGAAGGCGATTCTGGACGGTCTTGCGCCAGCTCGTAAGGGCTCCCGCCCCGAGATGACCCACATCCCTCCTCCTGACAGCTCAGTGGCTCCAACAACCAGAAGGCAGGGTGGGGAGGGGGGGCAGGAAACGCACCCCTGCTGGTACCCATATGGTGAGAAGGGACGCATTGGATGAGTGGCAACAATACCCACCACACCCCTTCTCTGAGCCCCACGCCTCCTCCCCCCAACCCTGCCCGCTCCACTCTCCGCCAGCTCTCCATCACCACCCCCACCTGGAGCAGGATCCTTGGTGGGTGCGTGGGAGAGAGACAGAGATACACGGAGCCAGAGACAATGCTATCCTCAGCTCGTCCCTCGAGAAACAAATGGGTCTTTGACACTCATAACCCATTACCAAGGTAATGCAGTCTCTGGAGTCCTTCTCATTACACGCAGACCAGTGTTATTATTATTATCGTTTATCATTTGTATGACACAACAAGGATGTGCTATTCTCATTCCTGTTTAAGATCAGCTCGGCTCTGGGGGCTGCCACCTCCCCCTTCTCCCCTCGGGCTCCCCTCCCTGCTGCCCCAACCCCGTGGCCCTCCCTCCACCCTGGTCTCCCTGCCTGGCCTCCACACCCTCATCTGCAGAACGCCATCCAGGCAGCCTCTGCTCCCCGTGACTGGCAGGTGGCGGCCCAGACAGGAAAGGGAACAAGTTGGCACCTGCCGTTCGCACTGCACCGCGTCGGCCTTGGGGCCTATGTGATTATCTTCACACGAAGCAGGTAAAGTGGAAACAGTCATGCATGCCGCACAGGTAGGGAAACCGAGGCTTGGGGAAGAGAATGGCTTGCACAACCCCCCCCCCCCCCCCCCACAGCGTGTAAAATCGCACTTGGCAGAAGAGAAATTCCAGAAATGGAGGGGCCCCTCCACAGGCTAAGGGGTTGGTGTCTAGGACCTTGGAGGTAAGTGGGGCTCCCGGAAGGAGCTCTGGGCTTGGAGACAGAGCCCTGGCTTTGGGGACTGATGTGGCCTGTCCCGCCCCACCCCCAACCCCCCAGCAGCCCCGTGAACCTGCGAGGTGCTTCACCTTCCCGAGCCTCCTTTCCTGGGTCTGGAAGTGTGATCCCTCTTCCTGCCCTCCTTGCCAGGACAGGTGAACTAACAGAGCCACTTTCGACATAACAGGAAGGAGCCTGTTGTGTGCCCCTCGAAGGAAGGGGGTTTGGAAAGGCACCAGCTCAACATACGTTAGTATCGTTAAGGTCAAGTGTTCCTAAAGAGCCAGCAGCTCAGTTGTGGAAGGTCACGAGCAAGGAGATCCATGACCTCAGCATAAGGCTGCCCTTGGGGTTCACAGAATGGCATCGTTTACAACTTCATTCACGGTGCAACTAACGGGCGTCGGACCCATTGCCCACTCTGTGCCGGGGACCCGGGGGCTGCCCTCCGGGGGCTTACGACCTGGCTAGGGGAGATGGCAATAAGAAGGCAGACAAACATGATAATTTCAAACAGAGATGCAGGTCATGAACACCAACAGGCTGGTGATGGAGTGTGGCTGTCCGTCCTACTGGCCTTATTAATCGTGGGTTCATTACCAGGCGCTCTGACGGGCCTCCCCCTTCCCAGCCAGCCCCTTTGGATTGTTGGCCAAGGGGAGCTTCTCCAGGCACTCACCTCCTGGAGAAAGACTCCCGCGATTCCCCCAGCTGGAGTGCATCGGTCCTGCCTGGAATCCCACCCCCCCTTTGTATTCCTCTTCCGGAATTTCGGAGCTGTCTTTTACTGGTGGTGGCCAGGATGAGCAGGCATCTCCATTTCGAAGATGAGGAAGCCGAGACCTACACAGGTAAGTTACCTCTCTAGATTTGGACCCACGACTCACGTCCATCTCCCTCTGAAGCCCCCCCATGCCCTTTGTTCCTCTCTTCCTTCTGCTTCGGTTATTTGTGGGTGCCTCCCGCCTCCCCCTCTTTTGGGAAGCTCTTGGCTCAGATTTTCTCTGTGTCGACTAGCCTACGAGCTCCCGGGGCAGGGACAGCATCTGTCTTACTCATCGCTGCATCCTCCTCATGAGGACAGTCTCTGGCATATAGTAGATGCTCAGTAAACATGGATGTGTGAGTGGGTGAGTGAATGATGATGCCCCATGGGTGCTGATAGACAGTGAGCCCACTGTAACCGTGTGTGGAAGGGAAGGAGGGAGAAGGAACCAACCCCCCCCCCACCCGACTCCTTCAAGGAGCCAAAGGTGGATTCCAACTATACAGGAACAGATAACAACCCAGTCTGCTTTTTTCTAAATTCCTCTAGGGAGCCCATTCTCCAAGGCATCGCGGAGGATGGCTCTCATCGGCACTGTCCCAGTGGCCACCCTCTTCCTGCCTGCCTGGAGCCTGGAGCTCCCTCCCCAGGGTCCAGACTGTCTGTAGCCAACAATTAGAACAGTTTGGATCTTGTTAAAGGCAAAGAAAGGTCATGCTAATGAGGACGTCCGTTGCCAAGCAGTCCAGAACATGAATGAGCACTGGGCGGAGAGTCTTAGGGGACATCCACACACTCCCTGCTCTGGCCTTGGCTTATCCAGTTGAAGCTGAATTAGGTGATTAGGTTCCGATGAGGTCAAGAAGGTAGGGCTCATGATGGGATTAGTGCCTGTTATGCCCAGAATCCGTGATCCCCAAAGACCACCGGGGAGCCGAGTCCAAAGCAAAAGCAAAGAGTTTTATTCGAGCTAGCTCGAGCTCAATCCCCTACCTGTACCGACAGCGATGAGATACCGGAGAGAGAGAGCGGGTTTTAAGAGCACAAAGGTTTTATAGGGATCATGGCCTTAGCCGATTGGCTGGGGAAGGGTCGTGGCCTCAGCTGATTGGCTGGGGAAGGATAGACCAATGGCTGCCAAGGTGTGGTCCCAGATCAGCAATTATCAGCGTCACCTGGAACTTGTTAAAAATGCAAATGTTGGGCCTGGTGGTCACAGGCCTACTGAATCAGAAACTCTGGGGGTGGGGCTCAGCAATCTGTGTTTGAACAAGTCTTCCAGGAGATTCTGATGCACCTGAAGTTGAAGAACCACTGTGTCTGAGGGTCTCTAACGTGTTTGGCCTCAGGGTATACAGAACGTTTCTCACTGGTCACCTATGAAGCATTGGCTGTCAGCCTTGCTGTGCTAGATAAATACCTAGCACCAAACACCATCCCCAGAGACTCTGATTTAATTGGTTTGGGGAGGGGTAAAATGCTCCCAGGGGTTGAGGGCTCCTGCCTCTGGCCCCTACCTGAGAGAAGCCCTCCCTCTTCTACTCACGCTTTCCACGCCTCTCACACTCCCCTTCCTCCCACCTTAGACTTCGGAAGAAGGCATCAATTGATAGCCTGCTTTCTTAGAAAACATAAGTTACTCAAGGGGAGGAGGCGTGGTCTGAGGTTTGAGTGGGAACTTCTTTCTGAGGCCATATCGGGGACATAGTCACTAGTCAGCTGGCCTAGGTCTGCTCTTTCATGTCCTTATAAGAAGAGGGAGAGAGAACAGAGCCCTTTCCCTCTCAGCCACGTGAGGACACAGAGAGCATCTTGGGAGAGGGCCTTCGCCAGGAACCCAATCAGCAGTGCCTTGCTCTTGGACATTCAGCCTCCAGACCTGGGAGAAATGAATGCCTGCTGTTGAAGCCCCCAGTCTCCGGTAATCTCTTAGAGCAGCCCAGAATGATCAAGAGAATCAGAGAGGAGATGGAAGGAGGCAAACTCTACCCTATAACCCTTGATCTCGACTCACCGACCACCACTGTGTATCAGAGTGTATGCCAGACCCCGGATTCTATCTGCAGGAAGATTTGATCCCTGCCCTTGAAGAGAACCTAGTCTTTGTGGGAGGCAGACATATGGCCAATTATTACAAAAACACTGTGCCATAATCGTGGGCTCAGAAGGTACTATGGGATTGCAGAGAAGGCCAGCAGGGGACTATGGAGCCAAGGGGCCATCAGGGAGATCTCCTCGGAGGAGGTGACCTTAGGACCAGAGGGTGGTGGTTGAGTTGCTCAGGATCCTGTCCTGATCTTCGATATCAGCCTCTGCCTTCCAAGCTGGCCTCTCTCCCAATGTGCAAGGTGACCTCTTCTTCCCCAGATGGCGATGTCTCCTCTGTGGATGAACCTGCCAGGGAAGAACCGCCTTCTCGGGAACCCCCCCCCGCCCACCCAAACGGCCAGGCCATGACTGTGTCTCCGGAGGACCATCCTGAAATCCAAGGGGCTTTGGGAAGTCTCTGCGTGGGTGCCAGGCACTGGCCGAAGACCGCGGACAGAGCCGCACCGGCTTGGGAAGCCTGGGAAGAACTCCGTTGCTCCTGCTGCGAAGGGAGCTCGGCCCGCGCTGGTGGGAGGCGGACAAGGGAGGTTCGCAGCCGACCACACTGCCGCTGCGGAGCACGGGCCTGTCTGAGAAAGATCCAGACTTCTTCCTGCTCTCCTGCACCACGTCCTCTGTCCCCACCATCATCACTCTCCCCGCGTGTCCCTCAATACACTGTCCCCATAATGTTCACTCTCCCTCAGGGTCTCCATCACCACACGGTCCCCACAGCCACCGCCACCCCGAGTCTACACCACGTCCACAGCCTCAGGGACGGCCCCTCCCCACCTCCTCGCCACCGTTAGCCCAGAAGGCAGCCCTTGCCAACCACATGCAAAGCCCTGGATTCCCTCCTTCTCCCTGCGATTCCTCTGGGGCTGGGGAGCCCTGGATCTGTGCTGACCCCCTGTCATCTATGGACACGTTGGCCTGTCTGTGGTCCTGGAGGCACTGGGTAAGTCGGGTATGACCATAGGGTGCTGGTCCTTCCTGGTGCCCGCGGCCTTCTCCTCCACCCAGGATGCCACCCCTAAGATCCTTGACCTTCAGGCTCCCCCCTCAGCACATGGGGGACGGGGTCCCGGGGCCCGTCGGCTCCGTGGCCAGTCTCTGTCCCCATCAGCTCCGCACGGATTCCATTGTCTGCTTCCCCCCCGCCCCCCCCCCGACTACCACACTCTGGAGGGCGGGTCTGTGTGTTTTTCGTCTGCTCCCAGCGTGGGGCTCGGAGCCAGGAGCCTCGCCCCCAGCAGGGAGGCCTGTTGACCTGGGGTGTTGAACAGGAGAGAACGTTTGCTCATCAGACCCCTGTGGGTCTGGCAGGGCATCAGGGCTTCCTTCCAGGAGAAACATCTTGCCGGGCGGACGCCGGGCTTGGCGAGGCCGGTGCGGGGGCCGGTTCGGCAGCTCCTGGCGGCGGGAGGGCCTCGTGTCAGCTCGGAAATGAGGTCGCCCGCCAGCCCGCCCGCCACCGCCTGGGCCTTGCACACATTCCTGGTTCAATGAGATGTTGTTTTCAAATGTGTTTCCCAGGGAATCGGTGTGGGTTTTTTTTTTTTTTTTTTTTTTTTTTTCCTCTCTCTCTTTCTCGTTTTTTCCCTCCTCTTTCTGTCTGGCAGAGGAGCACGGCTGCAGCTGCTGTTACACAGGCAGGAAACCGGGATCAGGGTTTGCAGGTGGGCCCACGGCCACACTGCTGCCACCCATACGGCTGTCACCACCCCTACCCTCCACCGCCCTGTCACCCAGGCCACCAGAGCACAGCTGGCCCCCTCCCCTGGGGCCCGGGGCACAGCGATTTGCACAAACCCGGCTTCCTGCCCTGCACCCAGCCTCCCCTCCACCTGTGCCCAAGCCATCCCCTCCCCACCCCTCCGCCAGCCCCCCACGATGATCTCCCTTCCTGCCACCTGCCAGGGCAGCCTAGGACTAGTTTCTAAGCCCCCACCCTCCCGGGTCCTCACTCTTGCACCCAGTACTTTCCAAGCACCTGCTCCGCGTCTGACCCTGGAGACACGCCCCCGGCAAAACGAGACAGACGCGGCCACGGTCCTCCAGGATTCTCCCGCTAGTTGGACAGAAGGAGGTAGAGGAAGCCCACAAAACACAAACTGTGAAAGGCGCTAACGGTTATGACGGAGACCAAGGGATGTGAGGCCAGAGACCCTGAGGGAGGGAAGATTAGGGATACGTCTGGGGGGGGGGTGCGTCCCTAAGGCAGGGACATTTGACGTGAAACCCCAAGAATGGAGAGAAGTTCATCACGGCAACATGGGGTGGGGGGGCACGGGGGCAGCAGCGCTAGGCGGCTGATGGAGAGCGGACAACAGGAGGGACCCGGGATGGGGGTGGGGTGCAGGGTCAGCTAGTGCTTCCCACGAGAAGGTGGATTTTGACGCTGGGCAGGGGCGGGGCCTGTCTACTCATCAGAGCCTCTGAGACCCCTCCAAGGACGAGGAGCGGGGGCTGGGGGGGGGGCGGGGACCGGGGGGGGGGGGCCGCAGCCAGTCTCTCTCTCTCCCCCTCCCTCCCCGCCTCCTCCCTCCTTGCTCCAGCCCGGAAAACTGGCCCCTTCTGCTTCTCCTGTTCCTGCAGCCCGACGGCTCGCAGAATGTCGGTACGGAAGCTTCGGCCAAGTCGGGCAGGGACGGAGCCTCTCTGTGCAGTCGGTGGTCACAGTCACCGCAAGAAGCGGGCAGCACGTCCGGGGCTCTGGAAACACACGTGCCTGGCTTCAGATCGCACACCCCTCCTGAGCCGCGTGACTTCTGTCGCGACCCTCGACCTCTTCGCGACCCTCGGCCTCTCCGCGTCTCGGCTCTCTTGCCCACGCAACGGGTGCTTCGAGAACCTTAGCGGAGCGTCCTGCTCTTAGCCCAGGCTCCACCAGCATCCGTCAGCCTGATTTCCGCCGTGGCCATGTGACTTCACGGGGATCGCGCGAGAAAGGCATCATTAGCTCCACTTCACACGTAGGGAAATCGAGGCCAAAGGACGAAACCGCCTGCCCCGGGGGGCTCCGAGACAGCAACGGGGTCTCGGGCTAGGATTTCTGACGCTGGGGTCGCGCCCGTCCCGGGAGGCCCCCGGCTGCCACCAAGGCGGGAAGGCGGTTCCCTCCGGGGAACGCGGTTTCCCAAACGCCACCTACTCCAGAGCGATCTTTAAGGGAAGGCAAGCGTAAGAAGGCCGTGTTGGGGAAGCCTGTGAACTCGCTGTAAAAGCCCAGAGCCCTGTGGTTCCTTCACATCCCCTCTAGGTGCTCACCTTTAGCACACACGACAAGAGACTCCCACGCTCCGCCCGCCCTCTGACAATTGTCCGCTCAGGTCCGTCTAGCACCCACTTCCTGGCCCCTGGGGCCCGATGACCGGCCTGCCGAGATCTCTGGGGACTTCCCTCTCGGGTGGCAAAACTCCCAGAGGGCCGTCCTCTCTTTGATTGCTTCCCAGCCGAGCTCCAAACGCAAGAGAAGGAGCAGGCAGGGCCCAGGCGAGAGCCGGAGAAGCCGGCTGCTGACAACAACAACACATTTTTTACCAAATTACCAGCTCCCAGCATCTCCCATTAGTGAGCGATTCTTGCGAGGCAGACACACTAACAAGACGCTTCTGAACTCCTGTCCGCGTTTTCCGCTGCCGATGGGGGAGGCTTGGAAGCTAATGTGGGGGGAGCCGCGTGCTTAATTGCTGAGCGAGGGAGGAGGGCTTCTTCATCCTTTGCGGATCTTTAATGAACCTTTTAACACGCTTAAAAAAATAAATGAGGAGAAAATTTTTTAAAAGCCCTTTTTAAAGATTTTGGCAGGTCTGATTAGTGGTTTTGAAAGCCCTAAACAGCCACTTAATTGGTGAGCCCTCGTGACAGCTGGTGAATGGAAAGGTGGGAAAGCAGTGGACTTCACTGGCCTTTTCTCTTCCGAGTGCCTTGTCCAAGACGGCTCGCTGGCCCCAGACTCGCCGACCCCCATCTGCTGCCCACGGTGCCCTGCAGACACGGCCGTGCCAAGCAAGCAGATGGACACAGGGAACTTTCAGGTTATGAAAGTTCTCGCAGCGTATGGGAAGCCGCATCCGGAAGGGCGGTCAGAGGCGGTCCAATGGGATGGGTTTGGGGCGCAGCTGGGACCACGAGCAGAACTTATGTGCCCAGTGAAGTCTACCCCGGGGGTGGCCTGCCCGCCTGCCTGGCCTTCGAGTCAGACGCGTGCCGTTGGGAGGAACTCATGGTGTTGCTGTAAGATCACGGGCTCAGGGGACAGGCTATTCTGGGTTTGAATCCCGAATTCCTGAATCTGCCTCTCTGTAGATGAGGATCCTGTCCGAGCCTCGGTTTCAACTTTTGTAAACTGGAGACTGTCATGCCTACTTTGTAGGATTGTTAGAAGTGAATAGTTGCATGTGTATGAAGTACACATAGTTGGAGTAAATAGTTGAAAGTACTTGGCACGTAGGAGGTGCTCCAAAAGTGTTACTTTTCTTCATTTTCAGCTTCTAGTTGAGTATTAGGAACCACAGAAGAAATCAACTGTATGAGAAAGGTTGAGACAGTTACGATATGTGAAGAGCGCAAGGGTATTAGAAGACGGTAAATATCTTGTGAATCACCAATAAGATATAGGGACTCAAACAATAATGGCATGTTGGCCATATTAATAAAGATAGAGTATGTAGAATGTAGGAGGCGATTATCCTATTGTACTATACTCTAACACTCCCACACCTGGACAAATGGCACCATACTTTGAACAAGATAACGGCCAAGGGAATTAGGTCTAGAGAGAGCCTGGGGAGAGGGACTCCAAACCATATCACATGGAAGGTCACTGAAGAAACTAATCCTGTGTAGCCTGGGGCGAGAATGGATGGAGTATAGGTGACAGATACTGGGTAGTCTCAAATGTCTGACTTGTAGTTCTTTGAAAACAGTAAAGCTTTTCTGAGTGGTCCTAACCAGAGGGTAGAAATCCCCCCAAACTGAATTTTGGTTAAATATACACCCATCGAGGTATACATATACACGAATATCTCTCCAGGTTTTGCTTGTCGGGAATACAGGCCCCTTATTCCTGGCAACAGCGACCTGACTTCCCCCCCCCCCTGCCCTTCTCGGTGTGGGTGGCTGGACCGGGTCTGTCTCCCTTTTTGCTCCAGGGATGGACATGTGATCCAGGACTGTCCAAACAGAGCATCTCTCTCTCTCCTGACCATGATGATTGATTCAGGGATGTGTATGTGACTCAAGCTGGGGCCAGTGGGAGCCGGTGAGAATCAACACTGGACGTTAGTTGGTGAAAAAGAGGAGTACTCTTCCCCCCTAAGAAGATAGGATGGAAGCCTGGAGCCAGCTACTGGCAGCCCTTTTGGCACAATGAGGGAAGTGCCTGAGAGCACAGTCAACACAAAGGAAGGCAGGGCCAGGCGATGACAAGAGAAAGATCAACATTTTTATAGTGGGACTTATTATATTTTGTATAAATAAAAATATTTATATTTTTCATACTTTCCTGATCATATTTTTAGAGTCACCTGGATCCAACCAGACCTGAAGCTCTCCTCCAAACCTTGATGTTCTGTGGCCTAAAACATCATTTATTCTGGCTGCTGTTTGAGTCCATTTGAATTCATTTTTTCTGTCACTTGCTCCCAAAAGAGTTCTCCCTGATGCGGGGGGGGGGGGGGGGACTCTGTTAAGTATAATATGGCTGTTCCCTCTCTGGCCAAGCTCAGATGACCTGATGGGAGGGGAACCATTTCAAAAGGAGCAAGAGGGAATCAGTTAGCATCTCACGGAGCTCCCCCAAAGAGATTAGTGACCCCTGCTCCTGAAGAAATGCTGGCTGGGCGGGGGGGCGTGCGACGATTCTAGAAGCAAGGAGCAGACCAAAATGCACCCGCAAGGTGCATTATCACCCTTGTTCATGGTTATTAAGGGGGTGGCTTTTAAAATTCTTTTTCGGGGCGCCTGGGTGGCACAGTCGGTTAAGCGTCCGACTTCAGCCAGGTCACGATCTCACGGTCTGTGAGTTCGAGCCCCGCGTCGGGCTCTGGGCTGATGGCTCGGAGCCTGGAGCCTGTTTCCGATTCTGTGTCTCCCTCTCTCTCTGCCCCTCCCCCGTTCATGCTCTGTCTCTCTCTGTCCCAAAAATAAATAAAAACGTTGAAAAAAAAATAAAATTCTTTTTCATGTTTATTTAGATTTGAGAGAGAGACAGAGACAGAGCGTGCGTGGGGGAGGGGCAGAGAGAGAAGGAGACACAGAATCGGAAGCGGGCTCCAGGCTCCGAGCTGTCAGCACAGAGCCTGACGCGGGGCTCGAACTCATGAACTGTGAGATCGTGACCTGACCTGAAGCTGGACGCTTAACCGACTGAGCCACCCAGGTGCTCCCGGGGGGGAGGGTGATTTTTTTGCACCCTGCCCCCACCTCTGGCCACCCCACAGGGCACTGTGAGTCACGTTGCTGAAGCCGCTTGGGAGGGGATGTTGCTGTTTCATTGACCATCAACATCAGCATCATCGTTATTACATTAAAAAACCCCACCTTCGGAGATTATTAAAATCTCCAGCAAGGACAAGCAGACCCATAGACCTGGCCCCTGATGGCTCCCTCCTGTAAGCCCCTGACAGGGCACTTGAGTTGAATAATAATGCTAATTTGTATCTAACGAGCTCCTCTCTTCAGCTAGCAGGTCAGGAAGGGGTTGGTGCAGGACGGCTTCTGGAGACGTGGAGACCTGCAAGCCTGGTTCCCGGGGCAGGCGGAGAGGGTGGCCCAGCCCCTGCCCGCAGGCACTTTGGGATGCCCTGTCTCGGCTGGGTGAGGTGGTGAGACAACCAGGGATCCTCAGCATCCGCAAGACCGCATCTTGCCCCCACCTCCAGGAGCTAACTGTGCGGACTCTGTTCTTTCGGCGGGGGGCTAGCCTGCAGGGCATGGGGGGCGGACCCCAGGCTCCACAACCGTCGTGTGAGCTCCCGGGCACCCCTGGGCAGCCGTGTCAGCCTCTGGGGCGTGGGCAGACCCAAGGGGAGCCCTCAGGTGATTCGAGGGCGCAAGGTCTCGGGAGAGAAGGGAGGGTGAGGCAGCGGGGGGTCTGTCTCGTTGACCTGTGGACGGCCCGTGAGCTGGGGGGATCTCCAGGAGACTTTCAGGCCAAGACAGGATGGCCTGGGACGCCGGTGGGTGGCGGTGGAGGTGAGAAGGGTGAGTGGGAAGCAGGTGACAGCCTTCCCCCCGGGGCGCTCTGCTCTCAAGGGTCGTATACATCAGGGCCCCATCAAAGATGTCATTCAAAGGAAAGAGTCCATGGCTAAGAACAAGATTTGCAAAGCACCAGTATGGCCCACGCTCCCCCATGGCAGACGTTTAACTGAGATCCAGAGAAAAGAGCAACCCTTTCTGAGCTGGTGTTACGTTGAGTCCAACAGGACAAAGGAACAGACATCCAAGCTTGAATCCTCGCCAGGGCTGAGGCCAGAGAAAGGTCTTGGGGGAGACCTCCAGGGAGCCAGCGGTGTCTGGGACCAGGAGAGCTGAGCCCTGAGGACCCCCAGTGGCCTCGCTGGAGGCAGGAAGAACAGGGTTCATTTCCATGGGTTCTGGCCAGTGCAAGTCCCAGCAAGAGGCTCCCATTGGCAGAACCCCACATCCCCGGGGTTGCAGGGAGTGGGTAGGCTCTAGGGATTGTCTGGGAATCTCAGCCGGAAAACTCTGGTAGAAACAGACACCCTGGCAGGGAGAGAGGGGCATCCTGGGGCAATGAGTGGGGTCTGCGATGTTACAGATGTGCCTACGGACCTCCAGAGTCAAGCTCTCCCAATCTTTCCATCTCTCCCTGGCAGATGCAATGCATCCCGGCTCTGTGCTCCCTGCGTGGCTGTGGTCCACCCTTCAGACAGCTGTCTGCACATCTGGGACAGCTGCGGTGGGCCGAGCAGGCACGTCCGATGTGCCAGGCACTAGACAGGGCCATTTCATCCTCTCCAGAAGCCTGGATGCGGAAGAAGCACAGTTAGGGTTCAGAGAGGAAGGATGACACTTCCCACGTCCATCCGTAGGGAGCTGGCGGCAGCTTCTTCTGGTTCCTGTCTGAGGGTTCACACCCTTCCCTGCTACGCCCCCTCGGCACTGCCCAGGAGGATGTCGGAGATGACAGTCTCCCAGAGGTGCACGTCTGAGTCTGGGACAGCACCTTGGAAGGTTTTTTAGCTGCCGTGTGTCCTGGGCTTCCCAGACTGGCCTTTCCCAAAGATGAGTTCACTGGACATTTGTGGGGTTGGGGGCCGCTACTCTTAAGTCTGAAAAACCTTGAATTTATCCAAGGTAAACAAGTTTCTTTCTTTCTTTCTTTCTTTCTTTCTTTCTTTCTTTCTTTCTTTCGTTCGTTCTTTCTTTCTTTTTTCTTTCTTTCATTTGTTCTTACTTTCGTTCTTTCTTTCTTTCTTTTTTCTTTCAGGACATCTCAGATCCTTCACGATGATAACGTATCCTGTAAATCTCTGAGAAATGGATCGGGTTTGCAGAATCTCCCTTTCTCACTGGATCATTTTTCTCTGTGAGGCTGGACTCAGCTGTGCCACAGCGACAAAAATCCCTCCAGCGCTCCTGGCTCGTGACCACAAAGGGATGGATGTCTCCCCCATACTGTGTGTCCCCTGCAGGTTGACGGGGGTGTTGGCTCACGGAAATCACTCACAACCCCTTCTCCACAGGCCGTTCCCAGAGGAGGCTGAGAACTCTGGAGGGTCTGCTCCAGCGGTTAAATGTTCCAGTGTGGGAGTGACACATGTCCCTTTCACTTGCGGCTCATTGGCCGGGATGAGTCACATGGCTCAGCCAAGGACAAGGGGGCGGGCAGGTGCATTGCTACCACGTGCCCAGGAGGCACAGGGCTAGAAAGCACAGGGGAGCACCACACCCAGGGGCTGTCTGGTCTGCAGACCATGTGCCAGCACTCTGTGGGCCCCATGGCTCTGCAGCGCCCAGTTTGGGAAGGCACACCCGGGTTACCCGGTGCCCAGGCTGCACCAGAGGCAGCCCTCCACTTGGATTTCTGGAGTTTTCCTCTCTCCTTCCACTGACGCCCCGAGAATAATAGTTGCCTGTGTCCTCCCTTCCTCCATTCTCTCCTCAGTGGCCCTCGTCCTTGTCACTTCCCGTTAGACACAGGCTAAGCCCTCTTCATGGGCCCCCTTCTGAGAAGGAGATCTTGCCACAGGCCTCCCGTGATTGCCCGCTGGCCAAGAAACCTGTAATTACCAGGAAGCCACCGCGGGATCCGAACCCCTCCTTCACAGCAAGCAGTCCCCCACGCCCGCCTGAGTCAGAGTGGGGTTGCAGAGGGACACAGAGGCAGCAGCCGGTGACCATGGAGCAGGAAGTCCAGTTCAGCACAGTCGGACGGAGGAGCCTGTGCCCCGTGGGGCCCACGGAGACCGGGCTGATGGAGGGCATTGGTGTCCAGGGGTCAGGATCATGGGCGCTGGATCGAAGTAGGGTGCGGCCTGGGGCAGAATGTGGAACCTCTCTGATCCCCAGTTTCCTATGTGCAAATGGAGATATTAACAGGGTTAAATCAGGAAGCGCTGGATAAATGAGACCTGACTGGGTCATACTGAATTTTGGTGGGGTTGAGTCGTTCCTGCTGTCATCGGTAAGATGCGAGGAATAGAGGACAAGGGATAGGTGGGATCCAGGAGTCCTGCGCTCCAGCCCCAGCTCTGTTCCTAACTTACCATTGGCCCTTCACCTCTCTTGGCCTTGGCTTGGCCCTGTGGGAACTGGGGAAACTCCCTGTATGTTTAACGGGGTCTACAGTGCCTCTGCCAGCCCCAGAGCTGCACCTACACCTCACTTCCTGCTCCCCTCCCCATTCCAGCTACGCTGGATGGCTGTCTACCAATAGCACATATTTTGTATCAGTCAGCTACGACCACACTAATGCTGCGTAACAAACCACCCCAAAGCTCAGTGGCATACAGTCGTAAGCATTTATTCTCAAGTCCGTGGGTCTGCAGGGTGGCTAGGCTGGGCTCAGCTGAGTCGCTCTGCTTCAGGCTGTGGGCTAATTTCTGCTTCACAAGTTTTCCTTCTGGAGTTCAGGGAGGTTCTTCTCATAGTGGATCACCAGAACATGATAAACCAAGCCAAGCCAGGCCTCTGCTCATATCATATCTGACCCAAGCAAGCAATCACGTGGCCAAGTTTGACATCAGTGGGGCAAGAAAGTGCATATTACCTACATGGAAGGAAAAAGGAAGTGGATATTGGTTGACCAATCATCCAAACTATTACAGACGTGCCATGCCTTCCCTCCATCCCTGGTCCCAGGACCTTTGCTCAAGCTGTTCACCTCAAATGCACCATTCAGATCTCGGCTTCTCATGAAGTCTCATGACTTCTCGTGAAGTCACCTTCATGAGAGGAGCTGCCCCTGACCCCACAGCATGGATTCACTCCAGCATGATCGCCCACAGCACCCTGGGGGCCTTGTCTCTCAACCCTCATGATGGGTCCTGGATATCAGCTACGGACACATGACACGTATTCCCAGCCCTTCTCTGTACCCCCTGCATCTTCTGGTCTGGAAGGCTAAGATCCTCATCTCCCAGATTCCTTTGTGGCTTGGATTCAGATACAAACGAAGTTTCAGAAGGCAGACAGGAGGTGAGTGGCCTCTCTCTGTAGCTTCTGACCCTCTCTGCTGGTGAGGAGAGCTGTGACTCTCCTGCACGAAATTCCCAGGTTGATTTGCCAGCCTCCTGGGGTTCATGGAAGCGTGTGGTCGTGACACTCCCTGAGCTGACTCCCGAATCATTGGACCGCAGCGTGGACTTGTCCTTTACCACCTCCTGGTGTGCAGGGGAGTCGTCGGTGGTGCTGGTGGTTCCAAACCCAGATGGCGGGAACTCCAGGGTGGTCTCAGAGGTCCCAGCCCCCTTCATGGTCCAGGCCTGCATTGTTCTGAGAGTCAACCCCAGAGGCCCAGCCAAGGGCCTGCTTCTTCAGATCTTCCGGTGGTTTTGGAAACACATAATCCCCTATATTAAGCCCCTGCCTTCTTGAAATACATTACTGCACCCTGACAATGTTTTAATTGCTTGGTCAAGTGCAGTTTTCCCAACAAGACCGCAAAACTGCATGCTGGCAAAGCCCGATGAGCTGCGCTCGCAATGACAGCATCTATCACAGTGACTGGCACACAGTAGGGGCACCGTAAATACTGCCTTAAACTACTGGATGCATGAATCCACGCAGTGCCTACTGCAAATTCTTACCATGATAATCAAATGCTATATGGACGTTAAAATGGTAACCCAAGGAGAGGTCCCAGGTTGCCCCAGGGTCTACCCTTGTCCAAATGCCCAAAAGAAAGACATCGCAAACGTTGCCTCCAACATTATAGCGCATCAGGATATGATCAGGCTGTGCCTCTTTCAGCAGGTACGAAAATAGACTCTGTGCACATGGTTGGAAAGCAAGAGGGTGTGGTAACGTCAGGAGGGCATAGGTTCTAATCCTTGCTCTGCCACTTACAAGCTGCTTGGCTTTGAGCAAGTGAATTAACCTCTCTGAGACTCAGTTTCCTCGTCTGTGAAATGAGAGGAGATAACATGCATCTTACAGGGAAGTGAGTACTTTGTAGATAACCCGTGCCAAATAATTGGTTGTTTTTCTTCATAGCCTGAAGCCTGACATGGGGCAGTTGTTCACTTGGGGGTTCCCATTTCAACTCACCAGAGGCCTTGGGGTCCTTCCTGGGCTAGGGCACCCCACTGCTCCCACTCACGAGCCTTTCGGGCCACCGGCAGCCGACCATCCATTGACGGGGAATGTTTCAGTGGGCCCTTCGGATGTCTGCGCTGTAGCAGAAAAAGGGTGCTGTGCGCCTTCCTGGTGGTGGCAGTGTTACCGTTGAAACATATGGGATCTCATGACAGGGACAAGATGTGTTACCAAGTGAGGATTCCCCACCACCCTCTCCTCCCGGTGAAAATGCTGTCTCCCTGCCGGCTCAGCTCCCAGTCTCCCCGCCCCCTCCAGTGATGGCCCGTCATGTGCAGTTGGCCCCGTGCAGCAGATTGGACTGAGCCGGAAGAAGAAAGTGGGAAGACGTAGCCAGACTGGCTCTCTCCACTGCTCTACACAATAAAGAGTTGGGGAGGGGGCGTGGGGAGAAAGAGAAAAAGTCTCAGTGCTGGGGTTTGGAGAGAGAGAGGAGGGATAGATCCAAATTATGGAAAACAGACCCCCTCCACCCCCCCACCCCCACCATTCTAGGTCAGAATGCTTCCAACGCAAGCCTGTAGGGAAGCGGAAATCTCTAGCTTCCGAGATTTCGTGGGTTTCACAACACATAGATCGCACAGGCCAAGGGGAAGGACAGAGAGACCCGGGTATTTTGGTGAAGTGAGGGGCACAGGAAACATTTAGAATGAGGCCTCCCAGGAGGGCGGGCAGAGGGAGAACAGGTACCCTTGGGTGATGGACGGAAGCTTCGTAGATGCCTCGAATCTGCCTCTCCACTCAGGGCATCCCCGGCAGAACCTTCCGTGGCAGAAGCGGACAAGTCTCTGATTTACCTCTAGGCCCTCCTGGTTGCCCTTCCTGACCTGTGGCATCTGCCTGCCCCTGGCCCTGGACTTGGCAGAGGAGAGAGCACGCAGGGCTGGGAAGACAGAACAGGGACGGAGTCTGGTTCCAGACTCAGTTCCTACTTCCAGCTGCAAGGGTTGGGCAGACACTCTTACCTTCCCAAAGCTCAGTGCCTTCAGCTGTGAAATGGGCGTAGCGATGCCTACATCACAGGGTTGCTCCGGGCGGAAACAGTAGGCTATTGAAAAGGGCTTGGATGGAGGGCTGGAATGGGGGAAGCCCTCAATCCATGATGGTTACCATTTCAGAGCCAGCTACCCATCCTGTCCCGTCCTGTGCCCCCTGGGGCCATGCCCACGTGATAACCCTGGGGCCCTGCAGATGTCCTCATGCCCCACCTCTCTCCGGACCCCCAAGCCCTTCTCCCGACATTCATTGTTTTCCATGACACCCTCCTTGGTTTGAGGAGCTAATTTTAATGAAGGAGATTGATTAATACCAAATTATCACCTTTCTTTTGTGTCCCTTTTGTTATTTAGAAATGGAAACAAAAGACACTCTTGAGCTCAAGTCAAACATTTACCAAATTAATTCTCTGCAAGAAAATGTTTGGGATTTCAAGGGTTGGTGGTTTGTGGTTTTTTTTTTTTTGTTTTTTTTGTTTTTGTTTTTCCCCTCTCCTTAACTATACTACATCATAAAGTAATTGCCTGATTAAGGGAAGCGCAGTTTGGAGAGTGACACATTTTTTAAAATTAGAACATGCCTGCCAACGGACACAGTTACGCAACTGGTTTTCTCTTTCCCAAACAACTTGGTTCTCAAGGACAAGGGCAAGCAAGAAAGTCGAGATGCAGCAAGCAGGCGAGGGCCGATGGGTCGAGCGGGTCTTTGGCGACCCAGTTCTGCTCCCCTCCCCTCCCTTGACACCCTGCAGGGGTCTGCCTCCCACCCCACCTTCATTCATGCAGACCTGCTCTCCGAAAGGCCTATATTGGGAATTCCTGCGAAGATATCAATTCAAACGATGCTGACCCAGCCACGGGTCAACCAGGCACAGGGGCGCCGGGCTCAAAGACCTAGCCATCCAGGCCAACACAGGAGACACTGCCATGAACACGCAACGGCCACTGTGACAGATACGTGGTGTTGGGAGGGTCAGGGGGAAAGTGAACCTTACCTCCCACCACTGTCCCCACGAGGACGCTCCAGCCACCCTGGCCTTCTCTGCAGCCCCGCCTCTCCACGTTCAGTTCCCAAACTCTGTTCCCTCCTGTTAGAATTCTCTTCCCCCCTAGACGTTTGCACAGCTGACCCCACTGCACCAGACGTCCCCTCCTCCCAGAGGCTTCTCCGCCCGCCCGGGAGGATGTGGCAACCCTCCCCCAGGCCAGCTACTCTGTCACTTCCCTTCTACGGTGTCCACAGCGCTGGCCGCACCTGACGCTCCTTTTCTGTATGTCTGTTTCCACGTTACGTGTCTATAGTCACAAGCACTAGGCTTCTCTATGTCCTTCCCTTCTGTCTCTCCACTGCCTGGACTTGGACCCGGCAGGATATTGGTATTCAACAAATATTTGCTGGTGAATGAATGCATGTATGAATGAATGAATGCCCTCAAAAGGGGAGTCCTTATTTCTCAGGGATCATACCTTTAAGTTGCCCCTGGCACACACTTCCTGAGGGGGGGTGGGTGGGGAGAGGCAGATGAGGAAAAGAGGGTCACAGTGGGCATTAGGAGTTACCCGTTCTAGTCCTGCTCCCGGCCGTAGAGAAGTGACCTCCCCCCTCTTTGGGCCTCACTTTCCCATCTGAAATAGAAGGATTCGGGCTGGATGATCTAGGAGATTCTCCTAACGGTACACGTAGGAGTCCATAAATAAAGCCGGAGAAGCCAGTCACAGAAGACCACGTGTTGTATGATTCCCTTTGGACGAAATGTCTAGATCAGGCCACTGTACAGAGACACAAAACAGATTAATGGTTGTCGGGGCTGGGGAGGTGGAGGGGAGGGGAGGGGTGATGGTTAAATGGGGCGGAAACTCTTTTTGGAAAGATGAAACGTCCTAAATTTTGTCATGGTGATAGTTTCTCAACTCTGTGAATATACTAAAACCCAAGGAGTTGTTAAAAAACAAAAAGGAAAGTAAGTCTGACTTAAGGTATTCCCCCACAGAGCCAGGAACGGGTGATTAGAGTGGTGGTCCCGGAAACTGTACCCCGTAGGTACCTGCTTCATACACATGAGCCACTGGGGCCTTTGGAGGCAAGAGGGGGTCAGGGTCAAGGGTGGGCTTCCTGGGCTCTCTGCTCCCAGAGCGCTGGGCGGAGGACTATGTTTCCCAGACTAACGTTTTCCTGACTCCTGACTTCGTTGACAAAAGTCGCCAGCCCCCCCGGAGCTTCCTTTTCGAGACTCCTTGGAAATTCCCCGTGGCGGGGGATCTGTGTCCCGTCTTGGTCGGGCACCAGCCCACCTTCTCACCAGGTGCTGACCATCCACGGGACACCCTCCGTCCTGGGCCTTGATCCATCCCCGGTCCTCCCTCCAGTGACACAAGGGAAAAGTTCGCCCCGTGAGCAGGGGGCAGAACCAGGATTGGAACGCAGCAGGCTGGGCCCCAAGTCTGTCCTCTTAACCCTCACACCTGCTGCTCATCAGGGGCAAGTGACAGCCAATGAGCTGGAGGGGCTGCCTGCCTCACCTCGGGTTGGAGGGCAAGTGATGGGGGGGCGGGGCAGTGCTTGTCGAGTCCTGCTCGGTCTTTCCCGCTAGGGGACACCACAGGGGAGCGGACGCCTGGGGCCTGCCACCGAGCCGCTCTGTGGTCCGGGCCACGTACTGCCCACAGTCACCGCCACGGGGAAGGCTGGCCCCTACCCGGGCGGGGGCTGAGCCAGGAGCTGAGCAACCACATCATCCCAGGGGAGGGTCCCGGCCATCCCGGCAGGGAAACAGAGGCTGGCAGCCTATGAGCATTCTCTCTTGGGATTGGATCCAGGCCTGTCCCGCTCCAAAAGCCACCTTCCTCCCTCCGGCTCTTTGAGCATCGCCCGCTTGCTCACTGAGCTGTGGGCACTCAGCCCATCCCTTCTCTCTGCAACCTTGTTGTCTCAGCTACAGCACGGATATGTTGAGACCCTCCCCCCTTCCGGCAGGGTTGTTCTGAAGAATAAATGGGATACGTACTATGTGATACGTGATGTCGTATGATGTCATACGTGGTGTGCAATATAGCATAACATCATATAAATTCTATACCATGTAACAAAGTTTAATATAATTAGATCAATGTAGTATCGTGAGTATAAATATATAGTCGACAATAATATATATAACTCCTTCCGCTAGAACATAGCAGAACGAGATAGCATATGCGACCGCCTTCTAGAATGTAAGCTTCCCAAACCGGCCGTGGTCTCCAGCACTAAAAAGCGAACCTAGCAAATAGTAGGCACTCAAAGGAGACTTATTGAATGAATAGGAGGACAAGCTTATGGAGAGGAGTGGGCACCCAGTAATTTCTAAGTCAGGGCAACTATTACCATTGTTAAAAGCAAACCTGGGGGCACCTGGCTGGCTCAGTGAACGGAGCGACTCTTGATCTCGGGGTTGTGGGTTCAAGCCCCACGTTGGGTGTCGAGAATAAGAAAAAAAAAAAGTAAACCCGCCCCCACCAATAATCGCCAAGATCAACCCCCTGGTCCACGCGGGAGGGGCTGGGCGCCGGTAACACAGTTGTTGATGTTGGCAGAGTTCTGCCCCAGAGGTAACCGTTTGCCCTGGTGACGGACGTCTGTCAGCTCCTTCCTCTGCATTCCCCATGCCCGTGCTCCTGCTCCCCGGGGATGTCCACACCCTAGGTCTGTACGCTGTGGGGGCAGGAGATCTGTAGTCATCGGGTTGACATGAAACGGAGCAAGACGGCCCACAGCCCTGCCTCCATCCCCGTCAGACCTGGATTAACCATTTGGCTCAGTACCGGAGGGCCTCCCGCCTGCAGACCTGACCCCCCAACCGCACAGGTCCTGAAGGTCCTTGGAGACACACAGGTGAGCGCAGCCTGCCTTCTGCCCCACCTGGGCTGGGGGAGGATTCAGATGACTAAGCAGATGCTGCCGGTCCCTGGAGTCCCGCGAAGCTGTCCATCCGGAGCTGAGGAAGTCACCGCGTCCTGGGAGTTTGGGGACCAGCTGGCTCCTGAGTAGACAGAGCGTGCAAACTTCAGGGACAAGAACACTGGCAGGAAGGGACGAGGGGATGGGGGGAGTGGGGGGGGGAGAGGGAGCGGGGGAGGAGGAGGATGTGAGCAGGAGCGGGGCTTGGCTGCCAGGAAAACTCGATTTTGTGCAAATCTGGGTCTGAAATGAAATGAGCCTTTGGGGATGGAATTTAATATTGTCTCAGAGCCTTTGTCTTCATTTAGGGCAATGGGATTGCGTTTCTCACGGCTTCTCGCTTTGTCCGGTTACATTTATTTCGGATTTATTCGCTTATGAGTCTGGCAACAAGAGGTTGAAATGAGTAAATGTGCTTTTTTTTTCTTGAGCTACATTAATTTCACTGTGAGATTTATTCTGCCCACTGCTCTTTCCACTGTTAACTGGCGAGCCGCTGAGGTCTACCTGGGGGTGGTGTCCAGAGAGGTGAGGCCGGTGAGGCAGGGCTGCTGTCCCCAGCAAGCCTGGAGCCTGGGAATTTTCAGCGGGGGGTGCAGCCCTGAGACACTGTCTTCCCCGTGGGGCTGTGGTGAAGGGGGGAAGCGTCTACGTGACAGGTATCCTCCTCCAATGCCAGTCACCAGGCCGGGTACGTGTTGGGCGTGCTGGGTTGATATGTGTCCCCCAAGAAGGTATGTTGAAGTCCTAAGCCCCCAGTCCCTGTTAAGATGATCTTCGCTGGAAACAGGGTCTTTGCAAATGTCATCAGGTTAACGTCGTTAGGGTGGTTGGTGTCCTTATAAGAAGAGGGAAATTGGACACGGGACGCAGGAAAAACGCCATGTGGCAAAAGAGCAGAGACATTCAGCACCACGGACAGTCGGCCACCGCGAAGCTTGGAAGATCCGGGAAAGGATTCTACCCGGAGCCTCGGAGAGGACACCACGGCCCTGGACACTTTGATTTTGGACTTCTAGCCTCTAGAACTGGGAGGGAATGAGATGCCTAGGTGTCGGGGGAGTGTTTGTGAACGTACAGACCAGAGTGTACGAGCGGGGAAATGAGCCATCGGGAGGCTGGATTCCTGGGCAAATGAGGGAGGAAGGGGCCTCGGTGAGTGAGGCAGGGAGCAGCTGGGGGGCAGTGTGGGGGCGGGCGAGTAGGGCTTAGGTGGGTGCAGCGGGTGGTCTTTTCCCTGAGGTTGGAGCCTTGTCCACACTGGCCAACGTAACCTGACGTCGCCCCAGAAGTTGGGGGACTGGGGGCTGGAACGGGGTGCTGCCGGGTGATGACCTTCCCCTTCGGTCAGGCTTCGTGGGGGGAGGGGTGCTGGCCTCGCAGGGATCACTACTCCCACTGTTTCGGGAACTTACAGCAGGAACCACCACCCTTTTCCAAGCAAGAAAAAGCAGGAATAAACGCCAACACGGTCGGGTGCCGTCTTCCGTCATCCCCCACGGAGGCTGGGCCCCTGGGCCCCTCCTGCTCGGGTGGCCTTGCCCAGACGCAGCCCAGCCCAGCGGGTGCTTCCAACCAGGCTTCAGCCAAACTTTCGGCCCAGTGTGGGGGAGGTTTTTTGCCACTGAGTTGACCGGTAACTTAACTGACTTGATCAAATCGACAAGTGACTTCTGGGTTATGTGGCTGCAAATCCTCCTTCCGAAGACAGGACGTGGCATTCTGCTTACAGTAATACACCAGGTCTTTATATGGGACCCCAACGCGGACCCTCAGCTCTTGATCTCCTGCCCCTCCCCCCACCGGAGCACACCGGCTGCCCACGAGCCGTGCGTGCGGGGCGCTGGGGGGCCCCCCTGCCTTGTCCCACCTCCGCGTGCTGGCCCCGCCATCCGGAGCCCCATCTTGTCTTCCACAGACTTGAATCCTGCACACCTACACTGTGCATGAGCATTCCCATCCTCAGGGAGATAAGGATACAGCAACAATAATAGAGTGTTTGCGGAAAATGTACTCTAGGCCAGTCACTGCTCATCACTATGCTTAAATTATGACGTGTAGTCCTCTACAAACCCATGGGGTAGATGCCCATGTTACAGACAAGGAAACTGAGGCACGGACGCTAAGGAGTGTGCCCAGTGTCACGGGGGTGGGGCCGGGATTTGAGCGCAGGATGATGCAGGCCTCGAGTTCCCTCAAGAGTTGCCATAAGCACCGCCCTCTCTGGGGGGGGGCCCTTCATGGTCCACCCCTACACTCCAGGGGGAGGCCTACTCCGTCCCCTGGGCCCCTCCCCCCCCCGGGCACCATGGGGGGTGCCCCTCACACCATGGACATGAACTGCGCATGTAACAATGGATTTTGCTCACTGGCCGTGAGTTCCTCAGGGACAAGGCCTACACCTGATTCATCGCTGGACCCCAACACGTCTGATGTGTTGTTGGGGCTTGCATTTCCTGCCAGAGGCGAATCCCCTCATGGTCCCTGGCCCCCGGCCAGCACACCATAGCCAGAGAGGGCCTGGAGCTGGCATCACCCACCGGAGCTGGGGTCACAGCCCCCCCCTCGTCAGAGCTCTCTGGATGGACTGTGGCAGAAAAGCCAGCCCACCCAGCCAAAGAAACCCGGGAGGTCGACAGGCTGGGACAGCAGAGGGGTCCGGCGCGGCTGGATTTGGGGCTCGGCACAGCCTCTCGGCTGTTTCCTACTCTTGCGTTTTCTACAGACAAGCAGGTCCTTCTTCTGAAGGCTCAAGTTCACCTCCTCCTGGGTTCAAGTCCATAGAAAAGAATAGTTTCTATCACAGTCCCAGGCCTGCCTCTCACTGGCCCAGTGGGGCCGTGGGCCTGGAACAGAACTGACGTCAGCGAGCAGGGAGAGGAAGTGCGCTGGCTGGTTCACCGTCCACCCAAACACGGGCCCGAGGACTCCCTGGGAGGGAGCGGGCGGGCGGCTTGGCTGGCGGAGGCCCTGAGTCGTCATCTCAAACTGGGCTGTCCCTTTGTGCCCTCGGTCTTGTGACTCATCTCAGAGTGGAGCTCTGGGTTACAGGTCAGAGGCCATGGCCGTCCAGGTGCAGGGGAGAGGCGGGCTGGGCTCTGGGTAAAATCACATTTGGATGTCGACCTGCCGTCACCTGTTTGCAGCCTGCAGGATAAGAGGAACTTGCACAGAGAAACCATCAGTCCAGAGGGTGACACTCTCTTTCTGTCTTTGCCCAGTTGAGGGTTCCCGTCCGGGTGGGACAGGGGGACACAGGCCTGGACCAGCAGGGAGGCCAGCCCCCGTGTCTCACTTTCTCCTGCCACTTCCAGGAAGCCTTCCCTGAGAACTGTGTGCAAAAGCAGGCCTAGCCATGTAACAGGCATTTATATAAAGTTCGGGCCCCACAGAGCAGAGTCATGTAGTGATTAGGGGCACACACTTCAGAGCTGGGTTCAAACCCCAGCTCAGCCACATACTAGCTCATTTAACCTCTCTGGATCCGTTTCCTTCTCTGTAAAATCGGGACCAAATAGTGTCAGCCTCCCAGGGCTGTTGTGAAGATTCAATCAGCCAGAACACATAACACGCTTAGAACTATCAAGCACGCGCTAAGAGCCATGCTAGCTAATGTTCCTATTACCGATACTCAGCACGCCCCAGGCACCGCGGTGGCCTGGGGACAGAGATCCTGTGCAAACAGTCACAGGCTGCACTGACGAGATGTGACAGAGAGGTTATCAGGGGCTGCTCTGTGTTCACAGATACGCAGCGATCGGAACCGGGACATCTGACTTCACTCTGTTCACATGACAACGAGCTCACATTTTCTCGCATGAGTGAAGCATGAGCAACGCTTTAAAAGCCATCAAGGTGGGCGCCTGGGGGGCTCAGTCGGTTAAGCGACTGACTTCGGCTCGGGTCACGATCTCACGGCTCGTGGGTTCGAGCCCCACGTCGGGCTCTGTGCCGGCAGCTCAGAGCCTGGAACCTGCTTCCGATTCTATGTCTCCCCCTGTCTCTACCCCTCCCCCGCTCACACTCTGTGTCTCTCTGTCTCTCAATAATAAATAAACGTTAAAAAATAAAAAAATAAAATAAAATAAAAGCTATCAAGGTCCTCAGCTATGTTAACAAACGTACAATGTTGAGACCAAGACTTTTCCTCTTCTGCGCGGTCATCAGATCCAACCCCGGGTGTTTTTCAAACTCGTTTTGAAAGGGAGGATGCTTGGCAAACGAAAGTGTCTGAAAATAAGGGAAAGTGGGCTGTAAAGGGCCACAGTAACGTGGCTGGAACTGGACATACCTCCTCAGGTGAACAGGGGTCGTGGCCGTCATCCTCACGTCGTATCTGAAGGACTTCAGTTTTTCTAGAAGGTGTGATGTCTGGTCTCTGAGTCCCCAGCACACACGGCTTAAGGTAAAGGAATAGTGCCGACTGGACAGTGGATTCGTTTGTCACGCGTGGACTTTACAGCTGGATGGGGATGGAACCGACTACCTTTGGAGGTAGTAAAGGGCTTGGGCAAATGAGGGGTGCATTTGCATTGGCCAGGGGGGCCATCTGACCAGAGTGCTTGGGAGCTCTGGGGTGTGAACAGGCTTCGTTCCACGTGCCAATCCAATCAACTGGCGGTGGGCGCTTTGCACGCTGGATTAAAAGACCATTGGATCTGGGAGTGAAGTCTAGCTGAGCAGGAAGCAGTTCCACCATTGATTAGTGATGTCTGCAATGGACACAGGAAGGGTAAGTGGCGGCGAGCTCTTTGTAGATTTCTAATCCTGCCGAGGAAGTGGTTTTGAATGGAAGGTTGGGCTCCATCACCTACAGGGTCCTGAAAAGCCTATGGTTCTGTGATTGCATTTTATGGCGCCCTTTACAGAGCAAGTCAAGTCAGAATGAATGTTTTGGACAGATTAGACAGCAGATTAGACAGCTAGAGCTCAGAGAGGTTATTTTGGAGTCGTGATGCCAAGCGAGAGCCTGCTGCCTGACCAACCCCAGATCCTAGACGTGTCCCTGACTCTGGAATTTCCGGCAGCAAGTGGGAATGGAACCGGTTCCGGTCCCGGAAGTCCGAGCCCCAGGTCCACGGCCCCAGGCTTTGGACTCGGGCAGCCCTTGGCTTCCATCCTGGTTCTACCTGTCCTCAAGCAAGAAATGGGTGACGTTATGAACAAAATCGTGTCTGCCTTAAAAGTCCAGCAGGGCTTCAGGTCAGGATGGGGTAGCAGGGATCAGATGTAGCCTACTGCCCAAACAGCAGCAAAAAACAGACTGAATGCACTCAACAATGGTTTTTAAGGCACTGGGCACCAGACAGAGAAGGACTCGGATCCCTGAGAAGTGAGAGGCACATGTGGCTGGCCCCACAGATGCCCCAGCTCAGGGCCGATGAAGATTTTCTGGACTCCGGGCCAGGCCAAGATGTCTCAGATACAACATCAATAACACGGTCTGCTCTTTGAGAGGTACGTACAGTTAATGGGGATGAAAAGGCAAAACAAAGGCTGAGAGGAAAAAAAAATATCCACAGATCGTACATCTGCTAAAAGACGTATCTGGAATATGTAAAGGATTCTCAAAACGCAATGGGAAGAAGATAAACAGCCCAATTAAAAAGGGGCAAAGGATGTGAGCAGACATCTCGCCCAAGAAGACGTAGGGACAGCAAATAGGCACACAGGGAGATGCTCAACGTTACCAGACATGGGGCACGCCAATTAAAGGCTCAGAGATGCCAGCCGACTTGTTAGCTTGGCCGAGAACGAGACTGGCCATACCGAGTGCTGTGAGGACGTGGGGCAACAGGAAATCACGCGCACGGCCGGTGGGAATGTGACGTTGGTATACACGCTTCAGAAGCGTTTGCTGGTTTCTGAAAGCAAGCGCACACCCACCATACGATCCAGCCCTTCCAAGAGCAAAGAAAGCACGCGTCCATACGAGGGCTCTTACGCACACGTGCGGAACACCTTTTGTTCACAACTGTCCGAAACCAGAAGAGCTCCGTCCACAGGTGAATGGATAGACAAACCGCAAAACAGCCACGAGGTGGAATGCTAGCCGTCGGTGCAAAGAACGAACCGCGGATACATGATAAGTCACGGTCGAATCACCCAATGACCATGCTGAGTGGGAGGAGCCATACAGGAAACAGTCCCTCCTGTACAGTTTATGCTCTAGAAAATGCAAACAAGTCCATGGTGGCGGAGGGCAGATTGGTGATTGCCTGGAAATGGCAGGGCGACTGAGGACGAGGAAATTGATGACACAGGGGCACAGGGAGACTTCTGGAGAGTGATGTATATATTATATTCATTATCTTGATTGTGGCGACGGCTTTACAGATGTATGCATGCATCAGAATATAACCAGAGTCTCACTTGAAAGATACACAGTTCCTTGTGTGTAAATTATGAGTCAATAAAACAATTACAAAAGGAGGGGGAAAGGGGTTTTACTGAGGTTGTTAAATGAGTGGCTCCCATTCATCTCTGTGGCATATGGTGGGACTTTCACTGCTAAGGATGGACGGGTCTCACGCCTGTGCCCTTAACCGACTCCATCCACCGCATCAAACAGGGCCAGACAAGCCCCTTCTTGTCGTCACTCCGTTCCCATCCTCGCAGCATGCTGGCGCACAGGTCACCAGGCACAGTATCCCCTGAGGGGCTAGTGAGGGAGGCAGGTGGCTGGGGGAGGGGGGGGGAGGGGCTCCCCAGAGCAGCAGTGATGGAAAGGCTAGGCTTGGCCTGCCCCTGACTGTCACAGGCAAGTCCCCAGGACAAGGCTGCTCATTCTCCCTCTCCAGAGGTGGCTGCTGATCCTGGGGCTTTCTCCTCCCAGTATCCCGTTATTCCCCTGAAAAGGTTGCTGATGATTCATGTTGCCCAGAAAGGATGCCCGCTAACCACCCACTGCAGCTGGTCCAGGGGGGCATCTCTGGGCGCTCCTCGGAGTGTGGGCATCTCTGAGCCCAGACGGACGGCTGGGGTTCAGGGAGCAAGCCGACGGGTGAGAGCAAGAGCTTTAAACCCAGAGAGCAAATCCTGCCGCTTGTGCTGATTCTTCCCGGAGAGTTACACAACCTCTCTGAGCCTCAGGGCCTCCCGAGTAAACCGGGGTAAAATGTACTCCTCGGAGGATCACTGTGAAGGTAAAACGTAAATAATACCTATGGAAGAGCAGGATGGGGGTCTCTGTTCAAGAAGATAATAGGTCAGGAGATGGTCCACATCCAACCCCCCAAACCTGTGACGGTACCATACTTGGAAAAAGGGTCTTGAAGACAGGATTAAGTGAGGAGGTCCTAAGACGAGGAGATAATCCTGGAGTGCCTGTGTGGGCCCTCAATCTGATGGCAGGTGCATCCTCAGAGACGAGCAGAGGGAGACCGAGACCAAGAGAAGCCGGAGGGAGGCCAGACGCAGAGGCTGGAGCGCTGGCAGCACGAGGGCTGGAGGACGCGAGGATCTCTGCCAGAGCCTCCGGAAGGGAGCGTGCTCTCGCCGCTGCCTTGATTTCGGACTTCTGGCTTCCAGAACTGTGAGGAAATGAATGTCTGTGGTTTTAAGCCGCCCCGTTTGTGGCAATTGGCTACAGCCGTCACAGGAAACTAACATAGTTGCGTTGGGACAAAACAAATCCGAGTTGCATTCGCTGCCAGGCTCCCCGGACAGCCAAACCAGGGTGTCCCTAACTCAGCACTACCGACGTTTTAGGCCAGACCGTTCTTTGCCGTTGTACTGAGGGTGAATTGAGACCGTACGTTGAGACAGCCTGATGCAAGCCTGCCCCACGGTATGCATTCAACAAATGGCTGTCTTTTTTCAAGTTACTAATCACTTAAGCATTGGTGCCATTTTTAGCACAATCCTAATTGCATTATAAACACTTAACGTAATACCTGGCACAGAGTACTTACTCTTCAGATTAAGATCGAAATGGTGGCGATAACGTAGAGTAACACGTGGGAAGTTCTTAGCACGGCACCTGGCCCACCGAGGATGATCAACCCGTATTAGCTTCTTTCCTACCTCTCCAAAGCCAGCAAGGGAGTTAATACAAATTTTTGGGTGAGGGGCGCCTGGGTGGCTCAGTCGATTGAGCGTCCGACTTCAGCTCAGGTCACGATCTCGCGGTCCATGAGTTCAAGCCCCGTGTCGGGCTCTGTGCTGACAGCTCAGAGCCTGGAGCCTGCTTCGGATTCTGTGCCTCCCTCTCTCTCTGACCCTCCCCCGTTCATGCTCTGTCTCTCTCTGTCTCAAAAATAAATAAACGTTAAAAAAAAAAAAAAAAAGAAATTTTTGGGTGAGAGCCCAGGCCTCCCGTCTCCTAGTCTAGAATAATCTGTTTTGCTGTGTCATTCACTGAGGCCGCAGCCACCCTCTGAACTAGCCAGGCTCTGACAGGGATAACGTGGTGTAACAAATAGCACAGCCTCCCCGTGACCGGCAATCAGAGCACGTATCCTCGTGCTCATGGGGCTCGGCGTGGCTGCGACTGGGCTGGTCTAGGCTGCACCCGGCTGGGCTCCTTCACTCTGGCTGCGGGTTGAGCTCACATCTGACTCCTGGGTGGTCATTCTGGGGCCCGCCCCGATGGGGGCAATGACCCACCCTGGGCATCGTCTGCTCACGTCAGGTCACAAGAACACAAGAAATCACGCCGCTGCTGCATGCATAGTGAGGGCCTCTGCCCGGGTCACATCTGCCGACTTTGCACCGGTCAAAGCAAGCCACACGGTCCAGCTCCACATTGGTGGGTGGAGCGGGAGGAGAGGGGAGAGAATGTCTGCTGAACGGCATTCCAAAGTGTCCCACCTTCTTCGGGGAAAGGCCTGCATTAAGACACCCAGGGCGTAGAGAAGGAAACAATTAGGTTGGAGACAGGGAGCAGCCAGTGCAGGCATGGGCAGGGCTATGGATCCTGCAGGAGAGCAGAGAGGCTGGGGGGAGGAAGCAGGGAGCGATGCGGAGGGGAAGGCGGATGAAAACGCAGGAATTATAAGTGCCCCCGGGAGCACCCGTGCCCAGGTTGCAAGACACCAGCTGTCCCCTTCCTCCGGCCTCCTTTTGTTCTGCAGCTACCCCTCTACCTTCCAGCCCGGGACCACAGAGGCTCATTCCACCTGCCACTGTTATCAATATCTAATTAAATCTAATTGGGCAACAGGAAAAGAGAGAGGCAGAAAATACAGCCAAAATAATAACTAGGGTCTAGCTGTGACTGATCACCCCGCCCCTGACCACAAGCTGGGCGGGGCTCCCGGACCAGAAGCTAAAACCCCTGGGAAACTGTTCCTTTGCTGGAATTAACCCGTGTGGGTCTCAGGAATCACCGAAGCAGGCTCTATGCCATCACCATGTGGTGCGATGCAGGGACCATGGACCCGCTTGGTCCCCACAGACCATCACACCTCCGCGCAGCCTTCAGTCTGAAATGCCAACAGCCTCTCCCACAGTCCCTTGGGTTCACCGTCGCCCTCTGTAGGTAGGCTGCGGGACTGCAACACCTCATAGCACCTCCGCCCACCTCTTTGAAGAAAAAAAAAAAAAGACCTTTATAAGTTTGCAGTTTTCCCGGATCTACAATCCCAGATTCCTCAGTAAAATCAAACAGATCACATACATACTACGCATCAGATACCTTGAGGGGCGCTGAGGGGCCGCCGCAAACAAAAAAGACACAGACCTTGTCTAAGCTCTCAGAGCTGTCCGCGGATGCGTTCGCTAAAAACGGGTGACACATTCTGTGTGTGGCCAGTGCTACGCCAGGATGAACAGGTTGCCCTGGGAACACAAAGATGGGACTCTGGTCATCAGAGCGAGCTTCCTGGAGGAGGTGACCTCTAGCTGAGACTGCAGTACTGATGGAGTGTCAGCCAGAGGAAGAAATTGGGGGAAGGGGCAAGGAGAGGGGGAGTCAGGAGCCATTCCAGGAAGAGGAAACGTTATGCTGGCAGTCATTGGGACCTGGTATGTCAAGGACCAGCCCAGGGCCTGGTGCACACAGTAGGAACTCAGAATGCCTCAGCTCTCTTTACCCTTATGTTTATACCTGACTGTTATCCGAATTCCTAACTGCTCTTTGAGTCAGATGGGGCGGGGACTTGTCCTTTCATTCATCCATGTGGGGAAACCGGAGCTCGGGGAGGTGGAAATTGCCAATGGCGATGGCCGAGGAGTGAGCTATGGGGGGTCTGGCCTCCTCCAGTGAAACCCAGGGTATTGGTCGCCGTGGTTGAGAGACTGGGGTAAGAGTCTTAGCTGTTCTGGGAAACAACGACCTGTCCCTGGCAGGCTGCTTCCGGTCTCCGGCCTTGGTGTTCGCGGTTGGAACACGGGCAGGCACTAAACTGAAACAATAGTGTCCCTTCTGGCCCTGCCGCCCTGGGATGCTCAGATTCACTGCACATGAGGATGATTTTCAGGCTGTTGCAGAGAACTGAGGCTATTCCTTGTCCTCTCCCACCCATACAGTTGGGCGATGGACATTTCCTCTGCTTCCTCCTCCTCCCCACAAGAGAGAGACGGGTGAAGGTCTCTGGAAGGCAGAGTTGTGTCATCCTGGCCAGGCAGTCAGCCTGGCATCGCCCAATATTTCTGGGTGGCTGAACACAATCCCTCAACCTCTTCAAGCCTCAGTTTCCCCACCTGTACGTGAGGAAGGTCACTGCCACTTCTCTGCCTCCCAAGAGTCTTTTGAGGGCTGATGGCCAGGTGGCCAACGCCTCCCTCCACCCCCAACCTGGAGACGATCCAGCACGCTCTTCCCCTTTCCTTCTGCCGCCACGGGTCTGGGTTCTGTCCCCTTGCCCCCTCCGGGAGATACCTCGCCAGTGGCTTCACGGACTGAAAACCCCGGCCAGAGCCCTCGGCTTCAGGAGGCTGGCATTCAGGGGCCGGTGAGGGGCCAAGAGTCTCACTCAAGTTCTTGGCTAGGAGATGCAGACGGGGGCTACCTTTGGTTTGCAGGGACCCAGGGTGGGGGGGGGCAGTTTCCTTGGCCCTCTCAATGCTATTCCCCATGGCCAGGGGCCTCACGTGTCCTCCGGTCACCACAATACTTGACACATCTGGTTGAAAACCTTCCACCTGCCTTTCAGATGTGATGCCCACCGCCTGCCGGACATCTGGCCCTCTAAACACCCTTGGCAGCATGGAGAGATAAAACAGCTCATTTTCCCCGGCACTTTCTCCTCCAGGTATAGCAATGTGGTAGCGATGTGGACAGAGCATGGGATGCCTCCTACTGAAGTTAACGAAGAAACATGCAAGGCCTAGGGAGTGGGAAACAGGAGCTGTCAGCTGCCTCACTCTGAGAAGCTGGGAATCACTTTCCGGTCTCCCCCTCCTGCCTGTCTCCGGGTCTCCGGGTCTCCGCTCAGACTTCCACAACTGCCAATCCCCCCGTGCCGGGTGCGGTCAAGAAATGTCAATGGGGAAAACGAGAAAAGGAAAACCAAAGGCTGATGGCTTTTGATGCCTGCGAACACGGATTCCCATGTTACATTTTCTTTTCTTTTCCTGGATGGAGGAATCAGTTGAATCGTTTTTACTAGAGTTTGCCCTTTGTAGTTAGCTAAGGGTCACTGGCTGTGCTGAGCTCTTCTCACGCTTTATCTCATTTAATTTTCAGGGCTGCATTGCAGAGGTAGCACCGTTAGACACGCCGTTTACAGGGGAGGAAATTGAGGCACAGAAAGGTTAAGCGATTTGCCCAAGGTCACACAGCTATGAAGGCCCGGAAAACAGGCTGCCAAGCCAAGATTGACTCCAGGGTCCTCGCTCGACTGCCTCACAGCACGCAGTTCCTGCCAAATGGGTCGGATAGAAGGGCATGGCTACGTATTTAAACGAATGATGTCAGTGATGCCCCCCAAACACACCAGAGCACAGCGCATCTTAACAAGCTCTCCAGGTACTTAGAAGAGGACTGGGATTAAGGTAAACAGATGAGGCCGATGAGGCAGGATTGCGCAGGGTTGGATCTTGCCTTTATTTAAATTTTGATAATATGTTCATCATAGATTTCTTTGGCATTAAATTTGATATTTTAAGATGGCGTTAAACTAGGACTTACCTTGGGGGCACCTGGGTGGCTCCGTCGGTTGAGCGTCCGACTTTGGCTCAGGCCATGATCTCACAGTTCATGAGTTCGAGCCCCACGTCAGGCTCTGTGCTGACAGCTCGAAGTCTGGAGCCTGCTTCGGATTCTGGATCTCCCTCTCTCTGTGCCCTTCTGCCTCTCGCACTCTGTCTCTCTCTCTCTCAAATATAAATAAACATTAAAAAATTAAAACAAAATAGAACTTACCTTGATTCCTGATATTTGGCGCACTCCTTCCAATTTTGCCCTGGAGGCAACCGCCCGTCGCTCAAGCCCTGGCCCTGAGTTAGAGACCCGACTTCATGTCCTCACTGGGTCAGGAATGGGTAACATGAGCATGAATTTCCATTCCCCATATTTAGGAGCTCATGAGATCTTGGGGAGATAAGACTTATGCGAGCTCAATGCCTAAGCAAACATGGCTTGTGGGAAGCAGCAACCGAGTAGCTTTAAGGACAGGGTGTCGTCCCTACAGTGTCTGTGTCCTGCCCCCTTGGCCCACAACTGAGGAAGCTCAGGCAAGTTACTTAACTTCCCTGGGCCTCAGGTTCCTCATCTTTAAATGAGACAAATGGCAGCACGTGGCATCATTGTTATGATGATTCTGTGAAAAGTGTGAGCACCTGGCGAATCTGGAGGCAGGCGAGCTGGGGAGGGCTGGAGTCACCTGCTGGCAATGCGTGGGGGGAGGCAAGACGTAAGGTAGAGTTTGACCAAGAGTTTGGATTGGAACAGGTGGGAAGGAAGTGGTGTTCTGCATGAGGGATACTGCAGCCCACCCAGGAAATCTGATCGTTTTCTAAATTAATTACTTTATTTTCAATTGTGGCAAAGTATAAATAACATGAAATTTACCATTGTAATCATTTTTAAGAGTACAGTTCAGTGGCATTTAGTACATTTACATTGTTGTGCCACCACTATCTCCATCCATCTGCAGAACTTTTTTCATCTTGCAAAACTGAAAGTATACATACATAAAACACTAGAAGATGGAAAAAAGAACAGATGGAAGGCTGGAGGATAAATGGATGGGTGGATGGATGGATGGACAGACAGGCGGATGGATGGATGGGTGGGTGGATGGACGGATGGATGGACGGATGGATGGATGGATGGATGGATGGACAAGTAGATGGGTGGATGGGTGGATGAATGGACTGGATGGACAGAGAAGCAGATGGGTGGATGAATGGATTGGATGGATGGATGGATGGATGGATGGATGGACAGACAGGCGGATGGATGGATGGGTGGGTGGATGGACGGATGGATGGATGGATGGATGGACAAGTAGATGGGTGGATGGGTGGATGAATGGACTGGATGGACAGAGAAGCAGATGGGTGGATGAATGGATTGGATGGATGGATGGATGGATGGATGGATGGATGGATGGACAAATGGATGGCTGAGCGAATGGCTGGATGAATGGAAGGATGAATGTCAGTGCCAGCATGCAGACACAAGGATTGAAAGAATGATGGTAAGACAGGATACAGTTCAACTCTCCAACGGGAGCTGGGAGGGCAAACACTCTCTAGGTAATATCCCAGGGTCCACACTGGACATATACACAAATCCCCCTGAGAGGCCATGATGATGCCAAATGAAGACATACAGACACGACCAGCCTTCCCAGCAGAATTGCAGCCAGGTGGTGAGGGCCAGTGAGGAGCATTTCTCTCTTGGGTACAGGAAAGAGAAGCCAGGCACTTCAGACCAAGGACACTGCTTGTGCAGAGGTGAGAGGCAGGAAAGCACAGGGCAGAGGGGCTATGCTTGTTTGAAAAAGTAATGCAGGGCCTCTGGAATAGGGAGGGTCTGGGCTGGAATCCAGACTTTGCTAGTTATTAGCCATGAGGGGCCAAGTTGCTTCACCCCTTGTGAAGTGGGGGTTGCCCTGGCGTTGATCTGTGGCCTGGTGGTGAGGCCCTGGTGAGAATACAGAGCATGAAGCCCAGGGTAAATTCTTACGAAAGTATCATCTCTTCTTAACTCCCCGCCCGCGGTCGGGCCCCCTCCCCCCCAGGGTGTGCAGACAGACTGCACCCAGTCTGGGAGGGGACCCCCAGCACACACAGGACCAAACTCTGGGGCAGCAGGCAAGTGACTTCTCCTGGGACCCCACTCCCAAAGCCGACTGGCTGAGGTTCCCGCACCTCAACCCCCCTCATTATTCTCCAATGTGCACCTGCCTTCACTTTATTCATGAAGATTTGCATTGATTTTGCCATAAACCGTTATGAATTCAGCTTGTGGAAAAAATAACATTGATCCTCTGCCTCGTAATTTGTCTCTGGGCTGCAGGGCCTGCTAATGGTTTTCCCAGAGATTTATGCTGGGGAGCAGGGGACACGGTTCCAGTCACCCACTCCGTGCCACCGCCTCCGCTCACCAGGGCTTTCTTTCAGAACTTTGTCCCTTTGGTTGAAAATGAGTAGGTTCAGTGACTGTGGACCAGGGGCCCTGCCAGCTTTCGCCTACTCGCTGCCCGGGAAGGAAGGAGCGAGGACGACAGAAGGGGTGGGACGGGAAGGAAGTTGGTGGTGGGGGAAAGAGGAATCCTGGACAGCAAAGAAAGGAAGGAAAAGAACATTCCCCAAATAGCCTCCACACACCAAGCACTTTGAACATCCCTTTCCTTTCTGTGAACTTCATAATAAAACTGGTGTCATTAGTTCCATTTACCATGAGGAAACTGAGGCTCAGAAAGGTTGAAAACATGTAGAGAATCACACAACATACAAGGGACCAAACCAGTATTGCAGGCCAGGTATGGCAAGAGGCTGTGTCCTCCCCTGGGCACATGGTGAACCACATTGCCCAGCGCGTCCCCCCTCCCCTCCCCCCGCAATGTGGTTGTGCCATGGACAACTTCTGGCCAATAGGATTGGGCAGAGGAGATGTCTGTTACTTCCCGGCCCTTGGGAACATCCTCAATCTGTCTTCCCCTCTTTGGGGACCTTGGACAGCGTACCTAGAAGGTGGAGGACTACCTCTCCAGGTGCCATCAGGCTGTAATATGAGTAAGAAACCAACAATTGCACAAAGCCATGGAGATATTAGCAATTCACATTAATCACCTCAACACAAGCACTTGCTCTGTGCCAGGTACCACGGTAAGCACCTTTCCTCGTCTAAACCTTACAGCAACTTCACAAGGTGGATATTGGCGCTACAGATGAGGACACGGGGGTCCTCTGAAGTAAATTACCTGCTCTAGCTCCCACAGGTAGGAAATGGCACGATCAGGATTCAAACCCAGACAGTGTGATGCTCACACCCGGGTTCTCTTTTCCCTGCCTTGCCAGGACATCGCCCATCCCCCCTGGAAGGAGGCAGAGTCGGTGGGAGTCAGGAGAGGGGCCGGTGCCACCAGCTTGATTCACGATCCCTCAATTTTCTGCCCTCTTTTCACCAACTTCCTTTCTTTTCACTACCCTTGGTCATGGAAGTGATGCGCAAAGGAGCCGATAATAAGTAGAAACCCTGTGGTGGGTCCCCTGATGTGAGTGATTGCTCCTGGATCCGTCCACCATGCAGCTGTGCGGTCTTTGGCTGGGCGCTGTCCCTCTCTTGTTTTCTACTTCTCCACATGGAAAAAGAACAGCTGGGCTTGGCCAGAGGTGCCTGGGTACATGGGAAGCCCTGTGCCCAAAGCAGGCTCTTGCTTAGGGCGATCAATTCGACCCAGAGAAATGTAGCTCTATAATTGATAGCGTAGGCTTTCCTTCCGTCTGCTTTGTCAGTTCCACATACAAGCAGCCACGAGCAAGAACTCTTCTAGGTGTAGTTTTTCTGTTTGGAAACTTGTCCTAACGTCCGAGCATCTTTGTCTTGCCCATACCCCCTTCCCTACTGGCAGGAGGCCTCCCGGGGGCCGGCTGGGGCAGCAGGCTGGGACAGCACGGCCACACTCTGATCTGACTCTGCTGCCATGTTCCATCTTTGATGGCTTGAGTCACTCCAGACAAGGTTAGGGCTTCGGTCTTCTCCTCTCCTACCTGCTAAGACTTCCTCTTCCAGATCGTTTATAACTAGCCTGAGATCGTCCCTGTTACAGGACTCTGCTGAACATGAAAACGTAAGCCATGCGTGCTACACTCTGAAGGCTTGAACAGACCCACTAGAGCCATGAACACTATTGGCCGGTGATCTGCTTTTGAAAAATGGCAGGCAACATTGAATTTTTGCCATGTGATAAGAGGGGCCGCCATCTTCCTATCCCGGGACACGGGCATCTTCGCCACCTGCTCCCTGACCACAAGCTAAAGGTCCAGCACTTCAGTTTGCCACGCAGCGCCCCACTCCGGAGCCAAAGTCACTAGCAGTTAAGACCAACAAGCAGGGACCAGAAGGGAAGTGCAGGCTATTTCCTGTTCTCTTAAGGGCATGACCTGGAAGTTGTTCCCATCACTTCCTCTTAAGTCTTATTGGTCAGGCCATAATCACATGGCCACACTTAGCCACACAGGAGTATGGGAAATGTAGTCTTTACTGCTGACCACGTGCCCAGCTCAAATCCACCAGTTCTTTTACTGGAAGGAAAAGAAAGGAATAAGTATGGGAGCCAATCATCTGCAACAAAGCAGGCATTCCACAGATAGGGGAATGGAAGCTCAGAGAAGGTAACTAAGTCATCCAAGATTAAACAGATAGCAAAAGGGATAGAACCAGACCTCCAAGCCAGCCGACTGAGTACAGAGCCCATGCATATAGCTACAGCATGTGTCTGCCTCGCCAGCACAGACAGTGTTCTTACACGGTGTTCAAGTATAACAGGAGTTCAGTCAAGGTTACTTCTGCTTCACCCCCGGCTCTAGATAGCCAGGTCCTACAAAGGGGGGGTTGAGGAGCCTGTCACTACCATCACATAGACAGATAGGTTTTGAAAAGAGGTGAAGAACATAATAACTTCTGGAACATCATGAGAGGTTTAGCCAAGTGACATCCTGGATCTTTGGTGTCTTGGGAAATAGCACAGAGCTGCGTTTCGCAAGGTGCGTTCTGCAAGGCACCATTTGCCGAGCCTAGGGATCGGCATTGACCTTGACCACAACCACCGGTGTGGAGTTTCCCTGGCACACGGTTACCTGTGGCACAGTTACAGGTGGCAGCCAGGAAGAGTAAGTCCAGGCCCTGGCTTGTGAGCCAAATCAATCTGGGTTCCAACTCAGGCTTCCCCTTGCCAGCCTTGTGCGTCTGGACAGATTGCCGCAGCATCGGTGTCCTCTGTTTCCTCATCTGTAAAATGGGGGTGAAAACACCTACCCCCACAGAATGGTCCGCTTGTTCAGTAAATATATGTTGAGCACACACTACGTGCCAAGCACCTGCCCTAGGCATTAAGAAGAACAAGTCAGACCCTGCTCTCACGAGCTCACGTGATCGTGGAGAGGCAGAGAATAGAACAGAAAAATAAGTACAGCGTATAGTTTTCTAGACAGCGGTTAAGTGTTACGGAGCAAAGCGAAGCAGGCAGCAGAAACCTTGGTAGGATGCAGTCCTAGGTCAGATGTCCAACGAAGGCTCCACGGAGGTGATGTTTAAGGCAGTCATGCCACTAATCGACAACCGAAGCATCGCCCGGGGAGGAGGGATCAGCGTGGTACTGAGGCGGGAGCAGGCCCGGCGTGTTTGAACAACAACAAGGGGGCCGGTGTGGCTGGAGCGGAGGGAGCGAGGTGGGGAAGGCAGGGGGCAGGCAGGATGGGGGGGCAACGCGGGGCCAGACGGTCAAGGGCACCTAGATACCGTGTGTGGTTTGGCCTTGCAGTGCTTGGAACGAAAGCCGTTGGGAGGTTCTGTGCGGAGAAGAGGCGTGAACGGGCTGACAGGTTAACAGAATCGCTCTGACTGATGGGCGGAGAATGTCTTCTTGCAAAGAGGCGAGCAGGGGAGCAGGAAGCTGAGACAGTGGTCCAGCAGGGAGAGAAGTGCTGAGACCCGACGAGATCCTGTGTGCGGAGCGCCTGGCTGGTCCTCCCCGCTCTGCGCGAGCTCCCGGGCTTATCAGGCCCACCCCAAAGCCTCACAGAGACGGGAAAGCACCCAGATCCTCGTGCTTGAAGGAAGTGCTCTGTCCAGTGCCCAGGAAGCCTGCGAGGGTTTCTCTGAAGCCCAGGTCTCTCAGTCTCTGACCTGCTCCCCGTGGGAGGCCGGGCTGGTGTGTGCGGATAGTGTGTGGGTAGTGGTGTTTCCCCCATCCACACCTCTCCCACGGACGTCCTGTCCCAGTGGGATTCTTGCACCACCACGGCATGGGGAAGGAGCTAGAATGACTGTGGCAGTCACTCTGACAGCCGACCCAACCCCGGGGGCAGCGATAGAGTTCACATGGTCCATTGCAACCTCCGCGGGGTCCCACGCGTGTCTCTGCTGTGGCCTCTTCCAGCCCCAACTCACTGCTGACGTGCCCCCCACACGCCAGCAGGGGAGGAGCAGGGCTGGGGAGAGGAGAGGGCTGCTGGCTGAGCACCTGTGTGGTGCTCTCGGAGTGTGTGCCTCTTAGTTTGCATACCTGAGTGTGAGGTGGGGCGTCGGGAGGTGGGCTTTCCTCTCCCACTTCCCGCTTCCCCTGTGTGTGTGCCTGGCCGCCCACAGGTGTCTATTTCTTTCCGTTTGCATCTTATGCGCGGATGCGTACACGGCTGCCTCTCTACCTGTGGGCCCGCGCATGCCTGCATGTCTGGGCGCGCACCTATGTTTTGGGTCATATTACGTATGGATCTGCGTTTTTGTGCTCATGGTGCCAAGGCAAGCATTTGTGTGTTTGGGTGTCCGTGCGGGTGTGTGTTTCTCTGTGCATTCATGACTCCGTAGGAATGCAAGAATACATGTGTGTACGCACACCTCCAGGACCTGACCCTTCCCTCTTGGGGTGCAAGAATCCCGCCTGTCTCATTGGTGGTTCCAAGGGCCCCTTGTCCCCTAGGAAGGCATGAGGCTGGTGGACAGCCGAGGCAGGTGAATGCTTTGAGCAACTTGAATTTTTTCCTACTTGGGGAGCATCTGCGGGGACTGAGGTCGGGGCTGGCCCACAGAGTGGCGTCTCTGGGCTGAGGAGGGGAGAAGGGCAAAGAGGAGCAAGATGGGGGACAGGGGTGAGGAGAGAAGGAAGATCAGGGGTAGAAGAAAGAGGAACAGGTGGAGAGAAAGTTGACCAAATGATAGCAATGGTTCTGAGCGACATATCCCCAGAGCAGCTCATCGAAAAGTTGAAAAAGTCTACCAAGTTAGGTAACAGGTGTCGCATATAACGTACATTCGTTTGTTTCTTTTCAACCGGAATCCATTAACTTCTCTATGTCTGACACCCCCCTCCCCCCGCAGTCCTGAATTTTCAGTTCTGCTTCCCTTGTCTCATTGATGGTGAGCCCTCAAAATGCCGGCACTCCCATCCGGGGACAAGCTAGCTTCTCCTTGTCAGTGTAAGACAAGACCCCTGGTCTGTAACGTAATGGGCTCAAGCCCCTCAGCCGACCTTCGATGGCAAGCCTGATGTTGTTCCAGGTTTTCTGAGCCCTCCCTGCAGAGCAGGGCTGTGACCACTTCCAGCTCAGCTCAGACGTCTCTCCTCCCAGGCCTTTCGTCCCCCACCATTCCCTCCTTCAGCTGTGCTCGCCCAGCTGTGGGACGGCCGCTTTCCTGATTTCCTCCAAACTCAGGAGACGAGGGAATCAGCAGGTGCGATGCCCTTTGTGCATGGTGGTGCACACTTAAAGTAGAACTTTCCAGACACCTCCCATTGACCATGACACCCTTCACAGGCCAGGCTGCCCACCCTGTTCCCCTGGAACTGGACAGATTCCGAGCTACCTCCCAGCCCTGACGTTGGATGGGGCTCAGCCGGAAGCCATCCTTCACTCCTACGGGAAAGAGCGCTGTCCAGAGACTTCATAAGGACTTGTGGCTTTGTCATCCATTCTTTTTTTTTTTTTTAATGTTTATTTATTTTTGAGAGAGACAGAGATAGAGCATGAGTGGGGGTGGGGCAGAGAGAGTGGGAGACACAGAATCCGAAGCAGGCTCCAGGCTCTGAGCCGTCAGCCCAGAGCCCGACGCGGGGCTCGAACTCAAGAACCGTGAGATCATGACCTGAACTGAAGTCGGACACTTAACCGACTGAGCCACGCAGATGCCCCTTTGTCATCCCATTCTTTCCTAGTGACATATTCCCTCTTATCCTCAATCCCCACTCCCTCTCTTTCCTCCCACAGGCAACCCTTCTGGTGTGTTTTATGTGCATCCTTCTGTTTGTATGTGTCTTTTGTGAAATGCATATTGTTGTTTTAGATGCGTGCATTTTCAATGTACTTAAATGGCATTTCCATCCCAGCACTGGGCTTTGCGATTGATCCATATCGCTGTGGGGACATCTGGTGTGTTGCTTCTAACGGCTCTCAGCCTCATGGTGGCCATCCTCCCGTTCTGTCTATCCAGTTGCCTGTGAAAACTAACACTGTGAACATCTGTCATTTGCCAGGCACTGGCCAGCATGAAGGCTCAGACTTGAACTGTCAGACTTAATTCTTGGAGCAACCGACGCCGTTATTGTGCCCATTTTATGGAAGAGGAAACGGAAGCAGAGGTAAAAACAACTTTCCCAGGATAACTGAGCTAGGAAGTGCCAGGGCAAGGATGTGAATCTAGGTCCGTCTGATTCCAGTGTCCTCTTTTTTAAATCTCTGTGTAAAACAGCCCCCCCTCTGGGCCCCTTCCAAGTCCAACATTCTAGAAGTAGTTGTACTTAGGACTAAGAATCACAGTGATAATGATAGTTATTGCCTATTGCCTACCTACTATGCACTAGGGGTTTATATCATGCGGAGTGGCCATGTACAGGAGCACAGGTAGCACACTGTACAATTTTAGGGAGCGCCGTCTATGTGCGGTGGGGGGACAACAATCCTCTAAGACTGAAAATATCACTACCTTTTTTATAGCCAAGAGAGTGAGTCTCAGAGAGGTTATGTGACCTTCCAAAAGCTCACAGCCAGTGAACGGCGGAGTGCAGTTCCGAACCCGTTTCGTTGCAGAGACTGATCCCTGGCGCCTTTCGACTCCTCCCCAGCCTACTTCTGCCTTGTCATGCAACCGCTTGCACCAACCTCTCAAGCCGAGGGTGCCTCCAGTTTTCCGGAGGACGGCTGCCCGAGGAGAGATCCCGACAGACAAGCCACATGGGGCGGTGGCGGGGGGGGGGGGGGGCATTGGCCATGGTGTGCCTGCCACACAGACGCTGCAGCCCCCGGCGCGCATTCTCACGTGTGCCCATCCTCTCCACGCTTATCAGCCTGAGCCAGCGGTCACGCTCCCCGCGCCCCGCTGCATCATGGGCTAGGTACCCACCCACCCACCAGCTGGTTTCCAAACTCATCGTGGTAGAAGGCCACGGAAAGGGGCGCTAATTCAAAGGAAGAAGCCCTTGAGAGAGCGCTAGGTTTTGTTCACAGCATTAAGACAGCTTCAGAGAAAAGCCTTTATTGCAGACAGAAGAATATTATTTCAAAGCTATTCCCCTGGCCCATTACAGCAAAATAATAGAGCTTTAGTTTCTGTATATTTGTCACGCTTAGCGCACATGTATTTCAAGTATATTTGACAGCATATAAAATTGAGGTGAAATATTGCAAAATTGGCCAATTCTTGTACATTTTAAATGTATTTCCTTTATTTGTTACCCTTATTTTACATATCCACACAATCCATCTTTGGAACTAGAGAGGCAGTAAGTGATGAATCGATACTGAGATTTTCCATGGCGAAGAGACTCTCGTTGGATGTGAAATTTCCATTTTGCCAGGCACCTCCTGGTTCCGACTACAGAGAGAAATGGCCCAGTTCCTTCATCTTCCTGGGTGGTTGCGTCTCTCAGGGGCCGGGAGCCGCGTTTGTCACGGAGGCGATGTCTCAAAATCCCTTCCCTTCTCATCTTGGCCGGGGCTGGGTTCCAGCTTTCTCTAATGATACCAGAAAGTTTTCTTGGTCTGAGCAGGAGATCTAATTAGGTAGCTAATCTGAAAGTCCTAAAGTTGGAGCTCTTATCCTGGGACGTTAGGGGTCTCCCTGAAATCTTATGCCCAATTTTGAGCACTTATGAATCCTTCTGTGGCTGCAAGCGAAGGTTAAATGCCTATCTGGGCTCTGTCCTGCTGAGGAAGAGCATCTCTCCCTTGTCTGGTCCTTCCTGGCCTCCGCTCACCCTGGGGGGAGGGGGGGGGGGAGTTGGGTGGCGGCTGGAGCCCAGACATATAACTATAGCTACATAGCCACTTACCTGGATCTTTCTAATTGGACCAGTTGCCCTCAAGGGAAAGCCCTCTGGAGTGTTGACAGGGATGAGCTCCCCCCATTAGCTGCTCAGCCACCCTCCCACAGATGGCCACAAAACGAGAGCTCGGGACCCTTGTTCGTATCCACCCATCAGGTGTGATAGGGGCAGGATGGAGAGGCCATTCCCTGGGGCTCAGACCACAGGACAGTAGGTCTGGACCTCAGGCCCATGGGTCCCACAGGGACGCATCCCATCACCATGGTGTTCGCCCATGAAGACTCTCGTCGGTCAGTATCTTAGATGTAAGGCCATGAAGGGCAGGGCTCTGATCCTGGTACCCTGGCTTTAATCCTTTAAATGTTGGAAGGCAGTTCTTTGGGCCTGCAGAGAGCCGGCCACATCTTTTCCCTCAGTGTTCAGCCTGGACGCAGATTCCTCCTAGGTCTGGGGTGAAATTTGCCTCTGCCTGGCTCCTTCCCCCATGCCTAGCTTCACCCAACACCCAGAATGGTCTGTTGGCTGCTTATGTGTGTGCCTCCCCACCAGGTGGGGGTGGGGACCGGGGCTCTGCTGTATTCATCTCTCTGCTGGCTGTCCCTGTCCTGGCACATAGAAGGTCTTAAGATGGGTGGACAGGTGGACAGATGGATGGATGGATGGATGGATGGATGGAATTCCTTTAAGGTTCTTTCAGGTTTCAACACATGGAAACCGGGCCTGTGAGAAAGTCTGTCTTTTGTGTCACCCTCCCCAGCAAGGTGCCATCTATAAAAGCCTCATTAATACTCAAACAACAGAGAGACCGAATCAGCCATGTCCCTCTCTCCATTAAGGATGAACGCCCCTTGGGAGCACAAAGGGGGGTTAATGCATCTCTCCCCATGGCTCTTCCACAACCAATGACCCTCGGGGAACCCATTAGGGAAGGCAAAGAGCTATCGATCACCGATGAAAGGTGCCTGGAATCCCGGGCAGGCACTTCCTGGGCACAGCAGAGGAGGGACAGAGGGAAGACCCTTCTCCCCACTGTTACCAGCTAGAATCCACCTGGGATCTGGAGGCTGACATGAGGCCGGGTCCTCAGGTTCGCTGAGCTGGAAGAATCATTCCGTGCAACCTCCTCCTTTTACAGATGACAAACCAGGTCCAGACAGAGTGGGTGACTTACTCAGAGCTACCCTATTGTAAATAAATGGCAAAAACAGCCCTGCTTCATCGATTCTTGTATCCACACCTTTCGCAGTGTGACCGTGCATCTCTGCCCACCACGAGGTGGAATGTATTTTTCTCTCCCTTGGATCCGGGCTTGGCCACGTGACTTGTTTGAGCACAAAGTGCCAGAGAGGACCCAGACGAGGCCATCAAAGCCACCTGACTGATGTGCAGCTGGCCGGATGGGTGCGTGTGCCCTCATCTCAAACGTATATGTTTCACAACAGATGGCCGGTGAGGTTTTGTCATTGTTTGTTACACAGCATAGAGGTAACTGATACATGCCTTTTCCACACAGTCCCTCCTCGTTACTCTCACTAGTGTGCCAGGGCACCCGCGTACCCTAAATTGGGACAATTGAAGCTACTGTTGAAGCTAATCTCCCTTCCTCTAGCCTCCTCTCCTTTCCTAATCCCTCCTCCACCATGGAGGCCTCCACCGGTGGCTCGTGGCCTCCAGACTTTTCTTCTTTCCTTCCTTTTTACTTTCTTTGTCCTTTCCCTTCTCTTTTTGCTCACGCCGTGTGTTAAAAAAAAAAAAAAAAAAAAGCAAAATGAGTTTGAGCCAACATTTAGATATCAGAAGCCCTTGCATAGAAATCCTTCCTTTGAAAAATCAGAAACTCCTGGGTGCGGCCTCCCTGCATGGAACCGACCGTCTGGTCCTGGGAAATAGCTTGCCCTAGGAGATTGGGGCACGTGTAGTTCCCGAGTTGTGACAAGTGTCCTCCCCACTCCTGTTTCCCCAACCCTCATCTTGAGCACCAGTCACCATCTACCTTATACTCTCAGCTTCCTTAGTGTAGAGAAATTCCTCTGCACACGTTTCTGTCAAAAGTTGGCAAACGAAAGCTAGACCTTGAGGGCCTCGTGATTCAAGGGAAATAAAGAGAGTGTTTCCTTGTGGAAGTGATGGATATTTCCATGTATTTAAATGCAAACAACAGCCGGCTTCTCTCATTAATACCGGCCCCTGGAGGCATCTGGATTTTCCTCTCCAGCTCTAGACCAGACGCCTCAGACTGTGGTCCTAGTTACATTCCAGTCTTCTCTCCCCTGCCTCCACCACCCATGCACCCTGGCCCCCCGGGTCCCATGACCACAGGCTCTGCCCCTGCCATTATGCCTGCCCAGTGCCTCGCATGCTCAGTGGGTGATGTGTTCTTCAGACCTGCATGTTCCTTCTCACTCACCCCTGCCCAGAAAACTCGTCACCGCACCCCGGGCAGGGCTCCCATCTCTCCCTCCTACAACCCACACCACCCATTCTGGTGATGATGCTCCCACTTGAACAGCTGCCTCCTAGGCAGGGCTAAGGGTTGGGAGGCGGGCAGTGCTAGCCCTGCTGATGCACCGTCTCCATCGTCAGCCCTGCTGCAGACTTATTACCAAAAGTAGCTTTGGACTGAAATTGAATGTCCGTGATTTGCATCATTTTGCATTTCATTTGCATACCACTTTTTTTTTTTTGGTCCAAAAATACTGACATTTGCTCACAATTTGCTCCTGACACTTCAGGGTTCCCAACATTGCTATCTGTGCTCCTGCCCTCTCACCTTCTGCCCACCTCTGCTGGTGCTGGCCACACCTGGAAAAACACCTGGGAATCTCAGTTTGGCTTCCAGCCTTGATGTTGGCTGAACTGGTATGTGCTGTGCCCAATGCCCAGCACAGGTCTGGGCATGCCAGGAGCTCAGCAAGAGCCAGCCTGGATGAGCGCATGCATGAATGAATGAACGGGCGTTGGAACTAGTAAGACAGAGATTGAGTGGGTGGGTGGTGAGCGCACGGTCAAAGAAGAGAGACAGGGAAGACCCGAAGGAAAGGGATCCCAGGCAAGTGACAGCTGCAAAGGTACTCGGAGTGAGAAAAGTCTGGGTCTGAATCCTGGATTCATCAAAGGGTGTGGCCCTGGGCACCTCCCTTCCTTTCTGTGTGCCTCAGTTTGTCAGATGAAACCACGTGCCCCATTATATCCCAGAGCCCAGCACGGTGCCTGACTCAGAGAAGGCGTTCAGAATTATCTGTGGGATGAATGAATGCACGAATGCATGAATGAATGAATTACTATCGCATGGGTTGTTAGGCAGACTGAATGTGGTGATGCCCACGGGACACTTGGCGTGGTCTGGCACTGACTAGTCGCTCACTGTGACTTCAGTCCGCCCACCCAACCTCCTGTCCTCACTGGGACGCATCCACACCTGACTCACGTATGATCGTCGAGACACGTGTGTTCCCGGTCCGGCACTAAATGAAACTGGGAAGGCCACTATGTGTCATTCAACGGTTGGCCCGGGGACCAGCTTTGTGCCCTGAATCAGATGCTGGGGAGCCAGAGATGAGACTTGGAGCCCCGTCCCTGAGATCTTTACAGCCAGGTTGGGACAAGGAGGCTACTCCTTGCACGACCAATAGCAGACAGATGGGAGTGAAAGAGTTAGGGCTGATGTAGGGGCAAGGACAGACCTCTGGTGTCCTTCGCCTCCCCACCCTTACCAGTCTGAGAATCACTTGGTTGACAGCCTAGATGGCCCTCAGCTCTGAAGCCACAGGGCACTGAGGAAAGTGTGTGGGGCCTTAGACACAGATGGCCCTCTGGGCCTGGGTTTAAAATCCCAATCCCACCGGGGCGCCTGGGTGGCTCAGTCGGTGAAGTGGCCAACTTCGGCTCAGGTCATGATCTCACTCTCCGTGAGTTCGAGCCTTGCGTCAGGCTCCGTGCTGACAGCTCAGAGCCTGGAGCCCCCTTCGAATTCTGTGTCTCCCTCTCTCTCTCTGCCCTTTCCCCACTCACACTCTGTCTCTCTCCCTCAAAAATAAAATAAAAACATAAAAATAATTTAAAATCCCAATCCCACCAATGTATTGGTTGACTCTTGTTGCCCCCAAACCCAGGACTTAGAGAATTATTTATACTCACACACTTGCAGGTCTGCTGGGTATTGGTGGATCTGGGCTGACCACTTCTGGGATGCCTCAGGTCTGCTTCTTGGGCTCTCCTGGGACCTGAAGGTGAGACTGGGCATATTTGGTCACCTTCACCAACATGCGAAACAAGTCTCATGGCCAAACCCAAAGTCAGGAGTTCCCCACACCGAGACAAGGATGGGGTGAAGAGTTGAGGTCGACAAGTCAATCTACTCCCCTTCTTAATGGCTGACCTTAGGCAGGTGAATTAAACTCTCTGAGCCTCAGTGTCCTCCTCCAGAAAATGGGACTAATAATACCCACATGTCATGAGATGTGTTCATAAATGATATGCTCTCTTTCCCCACCAACTCTACCCTGAGGAGACCCTGACCAGACAACCCTAACTCAGACATAAGGTCTGGGAAGCTGATATAAACACACAGCTACTATCTCATGGCAACCTGTGTTGGGGAAACCTGGTGTGTGTGTGTGTGTGTGTGTGTGTGTGTGTGTGTGGCCGTGCATGTGCCGGCACAGATGTGAGAAGCGCGTCTCTGAAAGGGAGATACTGCAAACCCTGCTCCATGATGCCACTCGGAGGCTGAAGTCGCTTTCAGGGCCCAGCTCCCAGATTCTGCCCGCTGCAAAAATCATCATGTTATAATTACAAGTTAATTAAAGCAGAAGAGATCAAAGCCACTTTAGACAGATTAATGATACAGTGAGTGCCAGAAATTTCACCGTTTTATGTATTAACCACATTGTCGTTTTTATTCCACTTTTTCCCCCTCTTTTGTGTCAGCTGAAAAGCCTTTCATATCTTTTCTCTGCCCCCCTCAATGCACGAGGAATTTGAAGTCCTAACAGCTGCGAGGAGCTGTCTGTAGAGAAGGGGCACATTCAAAGGATATCAGAAAAATCAACGAGCCTTTTAGCTTCTGACGAGAATGAAGCTGCCACCCGCCTAACCCTCCTCTACCTTAAAAAAAAAAGGCCTAAAAAAAACATCAGTCATTAAAATCAGGCCAAAGCAAAGGGAGGAATTGGAAGCTGGACTCCCCGGCTCCTGCCTCTCCAGGGAGGCTCTGGGAGGAGAAGAGTTTTTGCCACGGTGCCATCATGGTTCCAGTGAGAACCCTCTCCTGGGTGACTTCTCATTGTGCCCTCACATGGCGGACAGCAGAAGGAAGCAAGCTTTCTCGTGGCTCTTAGAGGAGCACTAAATCCTATTCATGGTGGCTGCACCCTCAACTCATGGCCTAATCTAATCCTAGTTACCTCCTAATACCGGCACACTTCCGGCGTAGGGTTTCAACATATGCATTTGTGGGAGACATACACGTGCAGTCTGTGACTACCACCTGCGTGAGCATGACAACCTAGCCATCAAAGTTTAGCCCGAGGGTCAAGTGTGATTCAGATAACCCCGCAGAAAAGTAAATGAATAGCCCACACACTCATTCACTCACCGGGTGTTTATCAAGTGTCCCCATGTGCCAGGCATCGGGTTAGAGCTGGAGGTACAAGGGTGATCAGGTTAGATGTTGGATCTGCCCTCGTGGTGTTTACAGTCTGGCCAGTGGGAACACACAATTTACAAGTGTATAGTGTTAGGTAATACATAGTAGAAACACCACACCCCCTCAAATCCCAGTGGTTTAAACTGAAAGTGTGTTTCTTTTCTGCATACAGATCAATCTGTGGGTGAGAGACCTCTCCTGAGGGACCCAGGCAGATGGGAGAATCTTCATGTTCAATTTATGGTTCTTAAATTCACCCCCAACTGACAGACAGAGGGAGACAGGAAGTAAGAAAGACCACCCAGGACATTTTTTTTTTTAGCCCTTCCACATCTTTTGCTATGATGACATGGTATTCATCACGTTCACCCCTAATCTGCTGGCCAAAACTCAGTCACCTGGTGAGATGCCTGGGTGGCTCAGTTGGTTGAGTATCCGTCTTCAGCTCAGGTCATGATCTCGTGGTTCACAAGTTCGAGCCCCATGTCGAGCTCTGTTCTAACAGCTCAGAGACTGGACCCTGCTTCAGATTCCATGTCTCCCTCTCTCTCTGCCCCTTCCCCGCTCTCTCACACTCTCTCTCTCTCTCTCTTTCTCAGAAATATGTAAACATTAAAAAACTCAGTCACTTGACCTACCAAGTTGCAAAGGGAGCTGGGAAATACAGTATGGCTGGGTGACTGCTTCCTAGCAACTTCACCACCATATGCAAAGGATGTGGAGTCTTGGTTGAAGAGCATGCCTCTCGGCCAATACAAGTAGTCACTAGAACAGTCTATGAATGTGTAATGGGAGGACCTCAGGGGTCTGTGGGTGCATATGGCAGAAGGTCTGTTTCCACCACCTGTTATTCTGTAACAAACAACCCCCACAGAGTAGATTAAAATACAAATTTGTTATTATCTCCCCAAGTTCTGTGGGTTGACTGGGTTCCACTGGGCAGGGCTCACTTGGGTCTGTCATGCAGCTGCTGTGTATCCCTGATGCTCTTCATTCACATGTCTGGCACCTCACCTGGGATGGTGGATCACGGGTGGCCAGATAACTCTCTCCCCAGGTGCCAAACTGACCTTCTTCACAGCTTGGTGGTCTCAGAGTAGGGAGAGTTTTTGCGTGGTAGCTGGCTTCCCCTGGGTAAACACTCTAAACATCTAGGTAGAAGTTGCAAAGCTTTTTATGACCTGGCATTGAAAGCCCCAGACTGTCACTTCTATAGCATTCGATTGGTAAGCAAGTGAGGAGGGCTAGCCTGGATTTAGCTTCTTCTAGTTCTTGGTGTTCTATGATTCTTTCTCAGATAACAACAAGGCTTCCAGAAGATGAATCTGGCTGCAGTGTACAGAGTAGGTTGGAAGATAGCAGGGGGACACCTAGCTTGTCTGACCGTTGTATTTTTTGTGCATTCTAAAACTTCCCACTCACCTCATCACCCACACCCCTCCATCATCAGGGGAATTTAGGGTTTGACTGTTCACACAAGCTGAGTCTGATGGAGCCTTTCACACCTGGAAACACTTTTGTGTTGGGAAGATCCCTAAAATCTACACAGGGGTGTGAAGACATCTGTGGAGTACAGTTGCCTTTCTCTTCAGTGAGACCGTTGCAAGCAAGTCAGCACCACGGTCAGCGCTGAAAGTGGGTCAGCACCACGGTCAGCGCCCATCCCATTTATGACTGTGGGTTTAGCTAATTTGGAAATTCTGGTGCTGTCAGCTGGAGGGTGGGAACAAACCTCTCTCAGGGAGCTCTAGATCTGAGAAGGAAACTCATATCCTGTTTTGGGGTGGTGGGTGCGGTGTAGGAGGAGAGAGCACGCTAAGACTCTAGTCTGGTGCAGTACGTGGCAGACTTGCAAAAATCATGACACATGAGAGTTAAGGCAAGGGTGGAAAGAGTGGTAAAAAGGGGACTGACATTTACTTAACACCACGCTAGGCACCAAATAGATGGAGTCCTCACTATAGAAGGTCGATATTATTATGCCTGTTTTATAGGTAAGGACTCGAGGGTTGGAAGAGCAAAGCAGCTCCCCCCAGATCTTATAGCTGGTTAGTGCAAGAGCCAAGGCTTGGACCCAGTCCATCGGAATCCAGGATCCGTGTCCTTTTTTGGCCAATCCATAAGACCCTTGGAGGCCAGGCAGAATGCTAGGGTATGACACTCAGCAGGGGCTTGGTAAATGCCAAATTACCGCGAGAATGACTAAAAGCATCGTGCGTGGATTGGGTGAGTGTGCAAACAGCTTGGCGGGGGGTGTGTATGTCACCATGAATTTAAATGCTGGACTACGGAGGAACATCAGGTGGTCTTGAGCCCTCTGTCCTCCTGAGGGAGTGGACCATCTCGCATCTCGCCCAGGTCACGGGGTGAATTGAGCTGAGGGGTTCACCCTGTAGCATACGGGATTCGGTAAGCCTCCCATCCTGTCCCGCACAAGCTCTGCCTGACTTGACGGAAGGAAGTCTCCTTCCCACCTGTAGGCTCAGGTTGGGGAGTCGGAGGCAGCACACTCTATACCCTCCGTGGATCATTTGCTTGGCAAACAGCATAATGAAGCCATCAGTGGCATCTCTGACAGGCGTGGACATGCCCAGGGCAAGGGCAAATTTATGCCTGGGATCATGTTCTGAGTTCGTCTGGCATTAAGAAAAGACACAAAGGCTCCTGGAAGACGGAACATAGAAGGAGGGAAAGGGGCTCTTCAGTTAGACCTGAGGGAGATTCTCCCAACAACAAGAATTGTCCAGCTCCAGGGTGGTGGGAAAACCTCACTCGAGAGCAGATGCCTGCGGAGAAAGCAGGGAAGTGTTGGGGGCCCTTCTGATGGAAACCTGTGGGAAAACAGATGGATTGCCAGGTGCCATTCATCAGATCCTCGAATGTCAGAGCTGGAAAGGTCTTTAGAGAGAGCATTTCTTAGACTGACTTTCCCCTTTGCAGATAGAGCTTCTGAGGCCCAGGGAAGGGTCGGGAGACACCAAAGTGAGACACCAAGGAGGGGCCAGCTGGGGCATTAGAACTCACTTGTCTCGCCCCCTGTCCCAGGCCAGGCACCAGACAAGAGTCCTCTCCGTGCCGCCTTGCTCTGATCGTTCCCCCCTCAGCTGTAGGATTTTCCCACAGACTAAAACCATTTTCGTATATCCAATTTCATGAACCACTTCAAATCTAGTCTGCTGCTGGCCCTGGGGCCCTCCAGTGAAGACACAGTAAAGAGGCTTTTTATGAATGGGATTCAGTGGCACACAAAACTGATAGACCATAAGACTCCTCGAGGACAAGGGGCTCTAGCTCCCTCGAAGCTCTATTTTTTTTTCTTGCATTTTCAAGACACTGGACTCTGGAGCCAGGTGACCTGGATTTGAAGCCTGACAGCCATTTTCTGGCAGAATGACTTTGGGCAAATTACTCTGACTTCATTCCCTGTGTGTAAAACGAGGATAATGTTATTAACTGCTCCCTCAGAGGTGAGATAAAACAAGTTTGTGCTTGTAAAACATTTGGAAGAGTCACTGGCATATAGTAAGTGCTCAATAAATGTCAGCCAGTGTTACCAGCATGGCGGGATGGAGGTGAGGTCAGGGGAGGCTGGCTCCACGGACACCTGACGCTGGCTAGGGATGGAAAACTCTTGGTCCAGCTCAGTCAGGTAAGGTTCACTGTATGGCCTTGGGCAAGCAGCCTCAAGGAAGTAACCCAAGCCTCAGTTTCTGCATCTGGAAAATGAAGCAATGATACCAAGAAATCCCTCACTTGCACTCGCAGCTCTAAGGCTCTGGGAGTCAGTGGTTGTGATCCCTGGTACCGTGATTGGAGTTCAGCTCAATGCGCCCTGTTTTATGTTCCCCACCCTGATACAGAAACATTGAATCTCCTTCCTTACATCTATTCTGTTCTTTTCCATCCCATTCTAAGGGATTCGTTCATGGATCCCAGAGCCGGGACAGCCAGGCTGAGTCATCAGAGCTAACCCAGATGTCAAGACAGAAAGCTTGTCTGAGGGTCCCTGGGCTGGCCACTCTCTGACCATGACCCTCCCCTGGGTCCTGCCATCCATAGTCAGGTACGAGTCGCCCTGGCCCCTGAGCCTGGAGATGGCGGGCAACCTGTCGGAGAGGCAGAGCAGACGCTTCCCTAAGTGATGGACGGGAAAGCCCTGTGCCAGCTGTTCCCTTCGTCTGAGCCGGAGTGGATCTGACAGTCTGGGAGACAAGGAGGAGGGCTGTCCCTTTCCCAGCTGGCCCGGCATGAGATCAAGGGACAGGACTGTCAGCATGAGTTTGGGAAGTGCCACTAGACTGCCTCAGACAAGGACTTTGGGGACCTACGGGGGTGGGGTTCAGAACAGCCTTCTCTTCCTCCTCCCCTCCGTGCTTGCTCGGGTAGAGCCCACCTGCAGATATGGGCTGCACAGAAGGCACAGGCGGGGCATGAAGCAGGCCAGGTGCATCCCGCCCCTTCCTCAGCCATATGGCTTTGGGCAGGTCATGCCCTTCTTGGAGGCTCACTCTTTTCATCTATAAAATGGGGGTCCTCCTAGGACCCGCCTTATCGGGTTTGGGGAAAGCCCAGAAGAGAACACACAGCAGCCAATACTTATGTGCTCTCACAATATGCCAGGCTCCGCTCTGGACACTTTGCATATATGCTTTATTTCCCACAACCACTCTTCCAAGTTGACACAGAGAGGTTAAGTGACTTGCTCAAGGGAACACAGCTGGTCAGAGCAGAGCCTAAGCGATCTGGCTCCAGACTCGACGCTCAGCTGCGTTTCCGGGGTGAGGGTTTCTAGCACAGGCTCTGTAGAAGCTTGATCAATATTCACTCTCCTCTCCCTTCCCCTCCCTGATGCCAGAGCAGGGCTGTTCTACGGAGGGAGGCTCTGGTCAGCCCTGCGGCAGGAGAACAAAAGAGCAGAGACGTTCTGGAAAGCTGCCTCTCAGACTGGGCTTCAATGACACCGAAGAAATGTCAGCAGCAACCCAGAGCCTTCTCGAGCTACCCTGGACTGAAACAGTTCAAACCTCCATAACTTGAGGGGAAGTGTTTCTCCAAGCCCATGAGAAGACAGAAGCTTTGCATCCTGAGCACGTCGCCAGGTGTGTCTGTTTCAAACACCTCCCAGAGCCCGACCCTCATAAACCACATCACCAGCCAGGACGTCACCTGGGCCTGTGCTCTGGGGCCCCAGCATCTTTTGAGGGCTAACCCCCTCAAGGTTAAATTCAGTCCAGAGTAGCAGACTCAAGGAGTCTGCTCCTTGAGTGGGGGCTCCCAGCCAGTGGCAGCAGGTGACATATTTGCTCCTAAAGAGACATGCCATGAGCTCCTCTAGGGAGAAAGCAAACCACTGCTGTCCCCGAGGCCCCAGAGCCTGGAGCCAACTGTGCGACCCAACCCTGGGCTGTGGGAGGGGCCGAGGGTGACCGCCCTGGCCCACCTCTGGGCTTGGTCACCTACTAGTTCTGTAACTGGGTCTGCAGGAGAATAACGATAGCTGATATTTATTGATGCCTGTGCCCAGCACAGTGCCCAGCACTTTGGGTGTATTCATTCATTCACCTGACCCAACAAAAACGGGCATAGGTGCTACCATTATCCCCACTTTGCAGATAAGGACACTAGGCCCAGAGAGACCAAGTGACTTGTCCAAAACCACAGCACTAGGAAGTGGTAGAACCGAGGTGCAAGCTGAGGGCTGCACAGCTCAGGGGCCACTGTCCCTAACAACCGTCTCCACCTACCACACTAGTCAGGAGACCGTGGGCCGCGGACAGGGCTGGCTTTGCAGGCAAGCAACCCTCGTGGGCACACAGGGCCTAGTTTACTGCTCTGCCCTTGCCATCGTGAAATCAATGCTTTCTTTTTTAGGCTTATTTATTTATTTTGAGACAGAGAGAATCCCAAGCCGCCTCCGCACTGTCAGCGTGGAGCTTGAGCTCACAGAACCGTGAGATCATGACCTGAGCCGAAACCAGGAGTCAGATGCTCAACCGCCTGAGCCACCCAGGCGCCCCTTGAAATTAACAGTTTTTGAACGTGGAGTCTGACGTTTCCGTGGCGCCCTGGGTTCTGCAAATTAGGTAGCTAATTTGGCCTCCTGATGTCAAAGTGATTTTGCAGGGTAATGGCGAGATTCAGGAGCAGGGACGCAGCCCCTGGCCCAGGGGCAACGGCTGGCGTAGCTGTGAAGCCAAGGAATGGAATCCCCACACGTGCACCCCGCTCGAGGCAGGCAGTGTGCTCCTGCCCCACACGAGCTGGCAGACCGGCGTGCAGGCGAGCACACGCTCACGGCCCTCACCCCAGCACGCTTTGCTCCCCCCCGCCGCAGGCTGTCACGTGGGCGCCCGTGAGGAGTCAGCCCACTTCTGGCTGCAGGGCACCTCTCAGGGACACTCGCACGGCCTCTCATGGTGGCCTCGAGCTCCGCGGCAGAAGATGACGCCGTTCCAGGTCACAGGGTCGAGGCGCCGAGCGCCGAGACACAAACCCAAGGCTCCCACCTGCAGCCCAGGCTCTCTCTGGCCACGCCCCGGTCACACCCCTGCCACCCTGCCTCCCTCTGTCCCAACGTCCGCCTGGGAAGGCAGACGGGGTGATGTGACCCCCAGGCTCTGAGCCCGCCCCGGGCTGTCTGTCTTGCCAGGAGTGTGTGACAGCGGACGGACGAGGGGGGCCGGGTGCCGAGGACACCGGCCGTCACTTACCCACCTATTTATCTGCCTGCCTGGAAACCTGCCTGTCTGCCTTTCCTTCTGTCTTGGATTTATTTATCTGTCAATCTATCTCTCTGTCTGTCTTTTCATCTATCACCTGTCTCTGTGTGTCAGAGCTGCCCACGCCCCTCACTTGCTCACCTGCTTCCCGAGGGAATCCTAATGCTTTCGCAGCCCCCGAGGGCTCTCTCCTTCCTCCCACAGCCGGTAAGGCTCCACCCTGGCCCCGGAACTCACACCTGCCCCTGACGCTGCGCTCCAGAGAATCCTACCATCTCGTAGCAAAGTCATCGTGATCACAAACAGCCTGGGGGACCCGGCACCCGCCCCGCACAGGCCCTGCACTCCCCTCTATTCCCTCAACAAACATTTTCCGAGCACCTGTCATGAACCAAGCCCCGCGATTGGGTCCTGATGGGTTAGGATGTCAGACAAGGCAGCCAAGGGGCCTGAAGAAATGAGTTTCTACTCTGGGCCGAACATAGAAGACATCCTCATTCACGTGCGAGAGCCCAGGCTCCGAGAGGCTAGGTGACATGTCCCAGGTGGCACAGCCAGCCAGTGAGGGGCACAGCTGCACCGCACGCTGGTCGGCTTTCTCCCCGAGTCAGTCGTTGATGGGCAGCTTTGCCCAGAGAGGCCTTACAGAGCCGGGGAGGGTGACAGGAAGGCAGGATGGAGTGGGGCCGTGCCCTTAGCTCCTGGCCGATTCAGATCTGCCCCCAGGGCCATGCACCCCATCAGCTAAACCTCCCTCCTCTCAGCCAGCGGTTTTGTGGGACCTTGCTGCCCACCCACGTCTTGCAAAAACATGCTCGGGAAGGAGGGCTGTGTGGCCCCGGTACCTCCCCAGAGGCGAGCCGCAGGCCTGGGGGTGGAGAACGGCCTCAAGTGGCAGCGATGGGGAGGGGACAGAGGTCATCTACAGCACCGCACTCCTGTCCTGGCACCTCAAAGAGAGAGAGAGAGAGAGAAATCTTTACTGAAACGTTATCTGGCAGCTGATTCCATCTAGAGCAGCGGTCAGCAGCCTTTCTGTAAAGAGCCGGCAGGAAACATTTTCGGCTTTGCAGTCACGCAGGATCTATTGCAAAGACCCACTCGGCCCAGCACGGACGACCCAGACGCAAACGGGGGTGGCCATGTTCCAGGGGTCCTTCGTTGACAAAAGCGGGCCCCTTGGGCTGCGGTTTGCTGACCTCCAGTTAACAGCAACAATGATCATAAGGAGAGCTGACATTTATTAAGCACTTACTGTGTACCAGGTCAGGTCTCATAATAACCTGAGAAAGTTGGGACTATCGTTCTCTCCAAGTTTACAGTTGAGGAAACTGAGGCACAGAGACGCTAGGTAAGTCGCTTGCCCGAGGTACCCTGGCCAGTAAGTGGCCGAGACGGTCGGAAAGCTCTATATCCACACATCCAGTTGCTCAGAAGCTTGGCATCATCTCCTCTCATACCCCACCTTGGACCCACCAGCAGATTCTACTGGCTCCGCTTTTAAAATAACTTCCCACCTCCAGGGCGCCTGGGTGGCTCAGTCGGTTAAGCGTCTGACTCTTGATTTCTGCTCAGGTTGCGATCTCACAGTTGTTGAGTTCGAGCCTCGTATCGGGCTCTGCTGACCACAAGGAGCCTGTGTGGGATTCTCTCTCCCTCTCTCTCTGCCCCTCCCCCACTCACTTTCTATCTCTCTCAAAATGAAATGAAATGAAATAAAATAAAATCTTCCCAACTCTGAAGGCGACCCACCCCCCCCCCCCCCCCACCGCAAGCAATCCAAGTCTGAGCCCCCATCACCTCTCACCTGGCTACTGCAACAGCCCCTCCCCACCCCCGCAGTCTGCTCTCCACGCAGCAGCCTGAGGCACCCTTTAAGAACACGTGGTTGCACTACATGGGTTAGTTATCATGCCACTCCTCCGCTCAGCACCTTGCAGTGACAATAAAAGCCTGGTCCTCACTCACCATGGCTCAAATGCGGCAGGATCTGTCCCCACCCCTCTTACGTCTCCCCCAATTCCCTCTGCTTCAGCTCCAGGGGCCTCTTCACTGGTCCTGGAACACACCAGCATTCTCCTGCCCCAGGGCCTTTGCACTGGCTGTTTTCTCTGCCTGGCATGTTCCTCCCCAGGCAGCCACAGGGCGACTCACTTAACTCCTTCGAGTCTCCACTCCGATCCCACCTTCCCAGTGAGGCCCCCCTTCCTGAACTCCCCCTGCAGTTCTGCAACTCACCCTTTTGCTCCTCACTCCTGCCCCCCCCCTTACCTTGCTCTACTTTCCCCTCCCCCATAACACAGATTACCTCCACCACACGACAGAATTTAGTTATTTGCTGCTTTTATTGGCTTGTCTTTCTCCACTAGAATAAAACTTCCCAGGGAAAAGTATGGCTTGCTGTATTGCTGATGCACCCCAGCCCCTCCCGCAGCACCAGTCCACAGAGGGCACTCGATGTTTGTTGAATGGCTCATGAACCCGGCCTAAGCCCTCCTTATCCAGTGCTTTGCTATTTCCTCAGACTCTGCGCGGAGATAAAGAGCTGAAGGAGACACATGTCAAGGACACAGAGAATCCACCAGACTGCAGATTCTAGCACCCGAACAGGAGTTGCCACCTTAGCTGGACCTGGACGAGCTCAGAATAAGACAACATCGCTTGGGTGTTCGTATTTGAGCGCACGCGCCAGGCCGGTCCTCAGGGAATTAGGTCATTTGCCTCCACGGGAGCCCTTGCCCTGCTCCCAGAACCAACAAACCAGGAAGAAAGACTCCCCGCTCCCTTCGCACAAAATAAGCCGAAGAAATCCAAGGAGCTTCTGGTGACCTGCAAAAGGGACTCTCTCCAGGGACATCAGGACGATGAGATGATGCAACTTGGTTAGAGCCAAGCTGCCGGCTCCACCTGGCCGCTAGGACCAGAGGGCATGACAGGAAAACGTTCGTGACTCCTGAACAGGCATTTTTGCCTAAGGCCGACGTGGATCCCAGCCTCGGGCACGTTCGGAATGGCAAGCTCATTTAACTGCTTAATTCCCGGCCCCCTGGGTGTAGCTCTGGCCATCACCCGAGCCCTGTTAATGACCCACTGGGTTGCCTTGGACAAATTGCCTCACCTTTTTGGGCTTCGACTTCCCTAACTCTAAAGTGCTCTTTAGGACCCCATCTACCAGGGACAGTCTGTGGTTCTGGGGTTCCCTATCCAATCCATCCCCAATAACCTGCTACGAATATTAACTCAAGCAGGGAAAAGAGAGAGGGAGGAGATTCCCTGCAGCACGCTTTGGCTACAGAAGCAGGAAGCTCCGTCTGAATTCTGTCTCCGTCCCTTGCCAGTGACGCAACTCTGCCCCCTCGGCATCAGCTTCCACATCTGCAAAATGGGGATAGCAGTTCACTGTAAGGTCATCAGAATTAGGCGAAATGATGTGAGTTAAGGGCAGACTGGAGGTGGGTAGCTATTATTATTATTACAAAGAGATAGGGGTGTCCAGCAGAGGTTAAGAATGGTTCTCAGGCTTAAAAGAGTAGCGATGACCTTGGATTTCAACCTGGGGGGAGAACGCTAATGTGCTTGCCCTTGTGGCTCTAAGAAGACACCCACGCTACCGTGTTTTTGTTTGGAGACTGAAGGAGGCAACGTGGCAAAGTAAGGCACGGTGCCCACAATGCTTTGCACTCTGTCAACGCAGTGCAGCTGTAATGACATTTCCCAACAAACCCTTCTCTGTAGTTCTGGGAATGAACCCTAAGGATACTGGATCGGAGTAGCAAAAAATACGGTGCCGGATTAGGCCAAATTCATTGATGTGGGTGCAGGAAGCAGTCTGGATTCACGGCATTAGCTCAAGCAGCTGGGACTGGCTCTAGCTGTTTGGTTGATTGACTAAAACCTGGACACAAAGGCAGCCCACACTAGATCAAGTTCTGACACCAGCATTTCCCCTGGTAGATTGTAGAGGGAAGGATCCCAAGGCTTAGGGACCTCGGAATGCTGAAACGGATTTATCACGCCAGACCTGCTCTCCCACCCCCGACAGGTGCCGCCTGCCATGTGAACTACTCTGCCATTGGTCTGTGTGGCCCAGAAGATCTGATGCTGCTGGAAGGGTCTGTGGCAGATGGGGATATCGTACGAGACTTAGGCAGGCCCCGTTGGTGAATGATAGCACAGGCCCTCAAGATTTCATAGAAAAGCCACGCTACTCTCTGGAGAGAATTGTTCTCTTTCTGAGAAGTGGCTTCTGGATTGCTATTGGGCCTCGCTGCCCACCGAAAGCTTGATCACAGGCCCCAAGTTAACGTGCCTTCTGAGCTGCCCATCAGCGAACCGAGTGTTGTCTGAGCAACCAAACCATAAAAATGAGCATTTATGGCAACAGTTTCATTATCAAATGGAAGTGGCATCTATCATGTCAGCTCAAGCGGCTCAAGGAGACTCACGTAAGTCACCTGGGCAAGTACCGCGAATGCCCGTCTCTCCTGCTCGTGCTGCATAACTTCCTGTCTCTTGACCCACACCTGGGGCCTCATGTGGAACTCCTGGACCAATTGACCAAAGAAGAAAAACAGTGGTTCTGGTTTACAGAAGGTTCTGCACATCATGCTGGTACTACCCAAAGGGGAAGCACTCCAGCCCCAGTCGTAAAGGACTCCTACCAGTGGCAGAACTTTGAGCAGTGAGCCTGATTGCTTACTTAGCCTAGAAGGAGAGAGGACCACAGGTATGAGTCTACACTGACGTGTGGGCCATGGCTAATGGTTTGGTTAAATTGTCGGGCGCTTGGAAGAAACATAATTGGAAAATTGGTGCAATGAGGTCTTGGGGAGAAGCACGTGGCTAGAACGTGCTGAATCAGCAGATTGGATGAACGTATCTATGTTTGTGCTAACGTGCATCAGAAAGCCACTTTAGTAGAGGGGGACTTTAGTAAGTGAGTGGGCAAAGTGATCCATTTTGTGGACTTCAGCCAAACTCTTTCCCAAGACCTCCCCATCATTACCCGTGGGCTCATGAACAAAATGGATGGAGGTTATGTCAGGATTCAGCAAACTGGACTTTTGCTCATCAGGGCTGATCTAGCTACAGTCACTGCTAAGTGCCCAAGTGGCAACCCCAGAGTCCAACACCGAACCCCCTGTAGGGCACCATACTTTGTTCTCCTTTGCTTATCTAGACCTTACTCTGGATAAGGACTTGCCTTCCCTATGCGTGGTGTTTCTGCCAAAACCACCATCGGGGGACTAATAGAATGTTCTATTCCTCATAGCATACCACACAATTTTGCTTCTGACCAAGTGAATCGTTTACAGCAAGTAGAGGGTGGCAGTGGGCCCACGTTCAGCCAATTCACTAGTCTTACCATGATTTTCATCACCTTGAAGCAGCTGGTCTGACAAAATGGCAGAATGACCTTTTGAAGGCTTGGGTATGGCACCAGCCTTATGACAACATCTTGCAGGGCTAGGTCAATATCCTCCAGAAAACAGTCTATGCTCTAAAATCAACAACCAATACATGTGTTATTCATCTCACAGCCTAGATTCCCAGGCTCAGGAATTGGGGTGGAAATAGGTGTGGCTCCTCTCACTGCCATCTTATATAATTTACTAGCAAAACTTGTGCTTTTTGTCCCCGTGACATTAGGTCTGTTGGTCCAGAGATCTTAGTTCCCAAAGGAAGAATGCTTCCACCATGAGACATAACAATGGTCCCTTTAATTTGGAGTTGAGATTGCTGTCTGGCTACCTTGGGCTCTCGATACCAATGAATTGACAGGCACAGAAGTGGGTCTCCATACTGGCTACAGTGATTAATTCTGAATATCAGGGGAAACTGGGTGGCTACTATCCAATGGGGATAAACAGGAAGATGCCCTGAATTCAAGAGATCCCCTGAGGCACCTCTAAGTATTCCCTTGTCCTGTGATACAAGTAATTAAAAAACACAATCACCTTTAAATAAAATTTAAAAAGTTGAATCACTGTTGGACACCTGAAACTAATACAATACTGTATGTGATCTATAGTGGAATTAAAATAAAAACAAACCCAAATAAACAAACAAACCAACAAACAAAACACAACCACCCTTTATAGGTAGGACAGCTAAAGGCCCAGACACTTAAGGAATGAATTTTGAGTTACCCCAGCAGGCAGGAAACCACGATAAGCCAACATTACTACTGAGGACAGATGGAATATGAAATGAGCAGTGGAAGAAGGAAATTATAAATATCAGTTATAATCACATACATGACCTGTTGAAGAAAGGAGAAAGATAACAGATCGAAGTATTTCTTCCTTATTTGGAACGACAATTTTTGTGTGGGTGTTAATTAATTCTCTCCCCGCCCTCATTCTTATTCCCCTACCATCTAGCATAAGATTTGTTAACAGTTGCTAAGTTACCATTCAGCATTTAAATGATAGGCTGTCTGTGAAGGAATGTGACCCACCTACAAAAGGTATGAACATCCCTCAAAGATAAAGGAGCTTTGTATCTTCTTTGGGGAAGGAGGTTAGCGCGCTATCAGTCGCACCAGGGATAGCTCTAGTCTATTAGCAAGAAGCATGATTTTGCTCTGATCTACAGCCTGAGACGGTAATTCCCATCTAAGTGTTTCTCTTGAAGGAGAGCCTGCAGGTGAAACCTGAGAGTAAGTAAAGGATGAATGGGGCAAGGGAAAAAGCTAAATAAAGAGGTGGGTTCAGCTGAAGTCTAGCTTCTATCCCATGGAGTTCTGGAGGGTGAAAGACACTGCAAAATTGCCCCATCTTGAGAGAAGAGGGTCAGTGCTGTGCACCCATTACCCACCAGCTATTTCCTGGAGGAATCCCTGGGGGGAGGGGTAATCTTTCAGGTATTTCCCGCTGAAATGACTCCCGGAGGCCAAGGGCAATTCTCTGGGAAAGAGGACAGCTGTGCGCTGTTAGAAGTCAGCCCTCACGGTAGCTGGGATGGGTGTGCTGGTCTGGTAAAGAGGACCTGGTAAACATCATCTACTGAATATTTTTCATATTAGAAGACCCGGATTCAAATCCTGACTCCACTACTTAGTGGCTATGTGATTTGGGGTAAGTTTTGCCAATTCTCTAATTCTCGCTTTCTCAGCTGTAACATGTGACTAATAATAATGCATGACATACATAAAGGTGCTTATCACACCTTTATGCTGAGCATGTCGTAAACACTTGGTGAATGTTACTATTATTGAAATTATTATGAATAATAATAGTTTAATGAGTAGGAGTCATAAGTCTGGGCTCTGCTCCCAGTTCTGCAAACTACCGCTCTCCTTTTTCTGTACAGTACGATGGAAATAACTGGGTAACAGTACCAGTGTTCCCTACCATGAAGGGTCTTTGGGGCAGAATAATGCCCCTTCCCAAAGACGTCCATCCTAATTCCTGGAACCTGTGAATATGTTACCTTATACGGAAAACAGGACTTTTCAGATCTTGAGATGGGAAGATTCTCCTGGATTCTCCAGGTGGATCCAACATAACCACAAGGGAGACAGAAGAAGCAGGGTCTGTAGTAAACGAAAGCAAGAGGCTGGGGTGATGGTGGAAGAGGTCATGAGCCAAGGGAAGCAGGTGCCTCCAGAAGCAAAAAAAGGCAAAGAAACATGCTCTTGCTCAGAGCCTTCAGAAGGAATCAGCCCTGCTCAGACCTTGACTCTAGCCCAGTGAAACTGATTTCAGACCTCTGATCTCTAGGACTGTAGGAGAATTAATGCACATCGTTTGCAGCCATTAGGTTCATGGACATTTATTCCAGAAGCCACAGGAAGCTAATGTGTGATCCCATGAGACAATGCGTCAGTGACCACAGGACCCATGTATCACTGCGGCCAAGGCACTAGGCTCGGGTCATGAAAACTCAGAAAACAGGCTGGTAGGATTGCAGAACATGGTACTGGTGTGTGCAGAATCACGGGGGGAGGCAGTGCCCAAGCCAAGCCTGAATCAGAGAGAATTTCACAAAGACTGTGTAGGCTCTGAAATTACAGAAACCTTTTGAGTCCCTTCCCACCATTTCCATTTCCTCCTCAACACACCACTGGAACCACCCACACCCATATGACAGACTCGGGGAGCTGGAAGAAGAGGGCACATCAACCTTTCTGCTGAGATGTCTTTCCTCAGTGTTGAATATTTCAAATAGGACAAACCAGACTCCTCTATGCCCTGGATCAAACCACAGGGTTCCTAGTTATAGATTAAATATGCCCAAAGTGACAGAGGGGACAGGCCTCGTTCACTCAGACCCTTCCTTCTAGAAGGCTGGGACCAAGCCATTTGGAAGCGCGTTTGATTAGCAGAGGAAATAAACTTTATTCGCTGTATAACAGCAAGGACAAAAGGGTCCATCAAAGCACCCGCACCCCTCCACAAGATGTTGCTTTAGCCAGGAATTCAGGAAGTCTGAATGTTATCTGTTTGCTCAAATGTCACTGCTAATATGACTTTAATGTTAGGCCTCTTATTTTTTTAATGTTTATTTATTTTTGAGAGAGAGAGACAGAGACAGAGCGTGAGTGAGGGAGGGGCAGAGATAGAGAGGGAGACACAGAATCTGAAGCAGGCTCCAGGCTCTGAGCTGTCCGCACAGAGCCCGACGCAGGGCTTGAACTCACGAGTTGTGAGATCATGCTCTGAGCCAAAGTCAGATGCTCAACTGACTGAGTCACCCAGATGCCCTAATGTTAGACCCCTTTATGATTAAGGACAGTACAACCCGGGGCACCTGGGTAGCTCAGTTGGTTAAGCATCCAACTTTAGCTCAGGCCATAATTTCACGGTTCCTGGGTTTGAGCCCCATGTTGGGCTCTATACTCACAGCTCAGAGCCTAGAGCCTGCTTCAGATTCTGTGTCTCCCTCTTTCTCTCTGTCCCTCCCCCACTTGTGGTCTCTCTCTCTCTCTCTCTCAAAAATAAATAAATAAATATTTTTTAAAAAGGACAATATAACTCAACAAGGATGCTACACTTATACTGGTCTGTGTGTTCAGTCTATATATTGGTCAGATTTCCACTATACCAATGCTGTGTAACAAACATCTCCAAATTCTCAATGATTCACAATGCCAAACATGTGTTTCATACTCACAGGCCTATAGGTCATCTACAGTTCTGTTGATCTGGGGCTGGGTTAAGTTGGGCCAGGCTGACTTCAGGCTAATTTAAATAGAAAACAGGTCTGTTCCATGTGTCTTTATTTTAGCACCTCTGGTATCAGGCTTGCTCATGGAGAACAGAAGCTCAACAGTGCTGGCCATGGCTCTAAAGATCTTGTCTTGGAACTAGAACATAATTATTTCCACCTACATTCTTTTTTTTTTTTTTTTTTTTTTCAGAGGGGGCAGAGGGAAGAGAGAGAATCCCAAGCAAGCTTCATGCCCAGCATAGAATCCAATGCAGGGCTCGATCTCACAACCATGAGATCATGACCTGAGCCAAAATTAAGAGTCAGACACTTAACCGACTGAGCCACCCAGGCACCCCATTTCCACCCACATCCTAATGGCCAAAGCTAGTCACATGGCTAAGTCTAAAGTCAATGGGAAAGTATATTTTTCCCACAAAAAAACCATGTAACAGGCAAAGGAAAGGAGAATTGAAGGAACGACACAATAGAACACAGTCCAGAAAGAGTCTCTGATATTCACATGATTACTCTTCTCCCTGCCCATCCTCCCACACCAACACTGTCGGAGACACACATGCTTGCTGGTATCCTCCCCTCATCCTTATCGGGTCCCAACCACATTTCTACAAGGAAGAGATTGCTGCATGGACACATCATCTCTAGATAGGAGAGACTCCAAAGACGATCCTAGAGTGTCCTCAATGAAAGGGTCCTTAAGTACTATCTCACCATAGCAATTCATTGTACAGATGGGAAAACTGGGACCCAGACATTTGCAAGGTCTTGTCCGATGTCACAAAGACATTCAGCTCAGGGGCTCTGGAGTCAACTTTCCCAGGTTCTATTTCTGGCTCCACCATTTATTAAGGTGTAATCTTGAGTAAATTACCAAAATCTCTCTGCACCTGTTCTCTCATTTATTAATGGGGAGAAAATAATAGTTCCTACCTTATAAACTTATTAGGAGGATTGAATGTTGAAACACTTGGAACAGTGAATGATAGGTACCCAATAATCAGTGGCCACTACCATTATAATAATTCTGCAAATAGTTATTATTATAATAATTCACTCCCATGCCATGAAGGATACAGACAGAAATAATCAAATTCACTATTTGAAATGTTCTTCAGTAGAGGAAATCACAAGAGGCAGAGGGTGGGTCAAATTTTGCCCAAAATGGGGGGGAAAGGGACCAGGAAGAGTTCCCAAAGGAGGTGTAATCTGAATCTAGTCTCAAATAGCATGCAGAAAGTTTTCCAGATGGACAAGAGGGTAAAAGAGATTCCTGTAGGGGGAAAAGTACCTGCAAAGGCCCTGAGGCATGAAAAGATATTTCAAAGTGTGTTTGGAAAGCATGAACAAGTCCAACTAACCGGAAGGCCTGTTAGTGATAAGAGAGGGGGGCAGGAGTCAGATGCTGGAAGCTGGGAATGCCAAGTAAGAATTTCTCCTATTGGCCTGTGATCTCAAACTGTCCTTCATAAGAAGCACTAGAAGCAGATGGAAGGAAATATTGCCTGTAGCGATCTATACAATGGCATTTGGTTATGTATTTGAAATCTCCAGTTTTACCTTAATTCCTATAAAGTTGTATCTTATTCAATATTATATCCATGTGTAGTCACTCACTTAACAAACACTTATTAACTGCCTACTTGGTGGCACTTAGAATAAAAGTAAATAAAACGAAGGTTCTTGCCCCTGTGGGTCTTTTGTACTGGTGGGGGAGGGGGAAATGGTGGTGGAGAAGTGATAGATAACTGTTTCAGTGTGTGAAACAGCGATAAGTGCTTTGGAAAATAGGAACATTAGAGCAGGACATGGCAGGCAGCCATTAAATGAGCTAATGAAGTAATGAATGAATTAAGATGGACGGACGGATGGATGGATGGTGGAAGGATGAATGGAAGGATGGATGGAAGGATGGATGGAAGGATGAATGGAAGGATGGAAAGATGGACGGATGGATGGATGGATGGATGGTGGAAGGATGAATGGAAGGATAATGAATGGATGGATGGATGAGTGGAAGGATGGAAGGAAGGATGGAAGGGTGAATGGAAGAGTGGAAGGAAGGAAGGAAGGAAGGAAGGAAGGAAGGAAGGAAGGAAGGGAAAAAAAGGCTGGCTAGGTGGTAGGGAACCACTGAAAGGTTTAAGCAAGGGAATGACAACACTCACATGCGCCAACCCCCTGCCTCCCGAGGCTTCCACTCCTAGGGCCGCAGAGTGTTCTCCTGCACACTCCGGGTCATGGAAAGGTGAGGCCTGCCAGAGCAGGTTCCCCAGATCTCACCCATCCCCAAGCGGGTCATTAGCTTGTTACCCACACTTGAAGTGCAGCTGAATTTCCAAATGCGCAATTGATATAAATACCTTCTGGGCGCATAGCAGTTAATGAAGAACTTGGTTAAACTGCAGCCGAGGGAGGAAGCTCAAAAACAGGAGGTGGTGATGGAAGGCTGGGGAACACGGTCCTTATTAACGACCAAAATCCAATCTCTGAAAAGAGGGGAATGATACTCTGGGAAATGAGTTTATGATAATCATTCCTTCTGTTGGCAGAACACACGGACGGCTTCTCCCAGACACAAGGCCGCCTCTAACCCAGCGTGCCGGGGAGAGGAGGCAGGAGCCCAGGAGTCCCTGCTCCCACTCAGGGCAGGTCACTTACCTCTTGGGGCCTCAGTTGCCTCGTTGTTAAAATGGAGGCACAAATTCCCAGTCTTCCTCGTAGGATCAAGATCGAGTAAATTTAATGGGTGGGAAAACTTTGGAATCTGTAAAAATAAAAAAGCGGGGGTGGGGGGCGGGGCTTGGCACCTGGGTGGCTCAGTCAGTTGAGCGTCCGACTTTACCTCAGGTCATGATCTCATGGCTTGTGAGTTCAAGCCCAGCATCGGGCTCTGTGCAGACAGCTTGGAGCCTAGAGCCTGCTTCAGATTCTGTGTCTCCCTCTCTCTCTGCCGTTTCCCTGCTCATGCTCTGTCTCTCTCTTTCAAAAGCAAACATGAAAAAAATTTTTTTGTTTTTAAAGATGGGGAGTGGGTCTATTAATTAGAAAGAAAGCCAAATATTTCCCACTTTACAAAGCACGCTGCGGTGCGGTGGTTAAGACTGGGATCCACATGGCTTGGTCCCAATCCTGATTCTGCTATGATTTGGGACAAATTGTTTTATCTCTCTGGGCCTCTATTTTCTCATCTGTAAGATAGACTCATTACATTCCCCTCATAGGATCACTTGGAGCATTAAAAGAGATCCCTCACTTTGTTGCCCAGTGCACATAAGTGCTTCATGAACATGGGTCTAATGACTATGGGTTATCGCTGCTGTGCCGCCCGGCCTCCCGTCCTGGTTCACACGGAGGCCACCCCAGCCTGGCTCGTGCCCCGCCTTCAGAAACCCAGCGGTGGGTGCAGGTGCGTGGAGAGGGGTCCTTTCCTGCAGCCTCCACTTCCCTGGGGATCTCTTCTAGACCATTTCTGGGCCAGACAAGGGCAGACAGAAGGCAGGAACCGTGGGGAGAGAGGTGGCCTTGAACCCACAGGTGGTGTCACCACTTCCCGAGTCAGGGGTAGAGGTGCTGCTGGAGCCTCCAGGAAAGAAAGGCTCATCAGCTCAGGCCTCTCGACACCAGACCAAGCACTCAGGCTCAGAGATGATGCTTTCCCATCACGTCCCTGATTTTCAAGCGCAGGCCCCCGCTGCTCCCGGCAGGCCCAATGATGGGCTCCATCCAGGCCTGCTGCCCAGGGAGCCAGGACAGTTTGTGGCCCATGAAACAGCTGGTTTGTGAAGTAGGTGTCAGCACCATAGTCCTGCCTCTGGGCCAACGTCTGAGAACCTGCCTGGTCGGGAGGCCCCCTTCACTGCCTCGGGGCCCCACTTTGTTTTGCTGTAGCTGCTGTTTCTCTTTTTAAATGCAATCAGATGCGAGTTTCAGGACACTGAGAGACAGAGACCGAAGGGTTTCATTCTCCTTTGAGTCCCTTCACCGTACTGAAGAATGGCTCTATTATATACACGGCTCCGGTCTGCCTGACGTTATGTGGATCCTGTGAATATTATTAACAACAGCTTACACTTACTTTGAATCCCCTAGGGGCTGGGCGCTGCTCCAAGTGCTTTACCTGAACCAGCCCCTTTAATCCTCATAAGAGGCTGGTAGGTTCTGGGCCCCAGAGCCAGTGGGGACGGGGAGGGCTCCCCACAGGCCTGCCGCCTAGCAGCAGACACTGAACCCAGCGAACACGTTCTGGGTGCGGGGAGCTGGTCTGACCTCCCGCATCGCCCACCCCAGGCGGGGAGAAACGACCGGCCCGGATTGGCATGAAACCCCAGCGCCTTTAACGCACTGGAAAGTCCCCGTGACAAACTTCAGCACGTTCTTCCATGCACCCATTTGTCAAACCCTCCAAGGTGATTTCTACACGAGAAGGAACTTTTCCCAGAGAAGTTGCCAGCCTTTTGGGCTCCCGTCTCCTGGTACAGGGACACCATCTGTCTTCCAGGAAGGGACGCCTGGAAGTTGCTTTCGTGCAACTTGATTGGAAGCAGAGACTAGAGTCGGAAGCTATAAATCTCTTCTGCTCCTCCAGAGAAGGGAAAAAACACTGCCTGTGGGTGTGGGGGGAGTCTCGGGGCCCTAAAACAGCTTCCGAGGTCTCCTGCAGGCAGTGCCCACCCCTCGAGGGTTCTCCCTGAGGACTCCGGGGGCTGGGCTGGGAGGCAGCTGCGGGCCAGGGGGTGAAGAGCACAAAGCGGCAGGGCCAGGACCTCCCGCGAGGGCCACCCTGCTCTGTGATTGGAACACGAGGCTGGCATCAGGGGGTCCCTCACTCTGTGTGACCTTAGGCCAGTCTGAGCCTCAGGTTTCCCTCTGACAAACGGCAATAATGTTGGATCGATTCTGCCCTGCCCGGCTCGGGGCGGGGGCTGCGGTGAGAAGGTCGCAAGAGAGGGAGGTTGTGGAAATGACTGGAAGCCCTAACATCCCATCCACATGTAGATGATGACAATATGGCGGCTGTGAGGGTGACCGCGGCTCAGTGCTCAGAGCATTCAGAAGCAGGAGGGTTGGCTGAATCCGCGTGCTGTGTGGCCCCAGACAACGCACCAAGCCTCTCTGGGCTCTGATGTTCACTCCTGTCAAACGCAGATAGACAAGGGGTGTGCGGGGACTCCGAACACCTGTTTGCCAGGATTTTCCTTCTAGTCAATATTTATGTGACGAGAAGAGCCCTTCTGACAATTACCAGAAGGAGACTTCCACCCAGGAGAGTAAACTCCAGGTCAGCAGAGATAGGCGAACTCAAATCCTCACCGTGCTCATCCGCATAACAAGGACAAAAGAAAAGCCCTCACTTGCAACGAGAGCAGAGGCTAAATACTGATTGATTTGTTGGTACCTACTAAGTGCCCAACACGTAAAAGATGAAGCTCGTAATAATGATAAGAGCGGCGATGGAAATACTTAAGCATAAGTATAAATTACTTATGTGCTGAGCGTGGCACCAAGTACTTCACATACATCATCTCACCAAACCTTGCTGCAAAATAATGGGACTCAATTATTATTTTTACTATTATTTTCATTCTATAGCTAAATAAATCGATGCTCGGTAATATACCGTCCCTTGGCCAAGGTCACAGCGGGGAAACGTCCACAGCTGGATATGCCAACCCCCTGCAACATACCGTCCCTGGATCGACTCCTCCTACCAGTCCTTTGGGATTGACTACTACCCATTATGCAGATGGGGAAACTGAGGCTCAAAGAAGTAAAGCTATGTGCCCAAGGGCACACGCTGGGAAGCAGGCGACTAAAGCTGAGTCTGTTTGGGGAAATCAACCTTTGGACACTAACCCTGGCAAGCACAGGATTTGTCCGCAAGACAAGAGCCCATGCAGGGAGGGTAGATCAGTATCCACCACTCGGGGTCCCAAGATGGGAGAGCAGAGTTAGCCTGTGGAGGCCGCACACCCTCGTGGAGCCGGGCCCAGGCAGGCTGGGCAGCAGGGGAAGGAATAGTGCCGGGGGAGCAGGATCCGGCCAAGCCCCCAGCCCCAGTCCAAAGTCAGGCAAGGAACAGCCAGGGAGGCTCAGCCTCGCCATCTTACAGCTGGGGAGACAGAGCGTCCCAGAGTCAGGGAGGAGGTGGGGGTCTCCACCCTGCCAGGAGACGAGTGGCCACAGAGTGAGAGTCCGAGGGACCACTGTGGCCACCCCACGCCCCAGGAAAGACTTGCTGAAGCCATCCACCTGCCTTCATTCATCCATTCACTCGGCAGGTGTTTATCGAGCACCCGGGACTGTGCTGGGTGCTGGGAATGGAGTAGTGAACACGACCAAGTCCCTGCCCACAGTGTGGGGACAGACAGCGCACAGGATAACGAACTCGGCCGGGAGGCAGATGGTGATACGTGCCGTGGGGGACCGCGGTGGAGCAGGGGCTGGAGAGGCCCCAAGCCACTTGTGTGTGTCCTCTCCCATCTAGAATGCAAGCTTCCTGGGGGCCGGGACCTCACAGGTCTTCAGACGTCTCTCTCCTTAGAGCCCACACGTGGCCTTGCCCAAAAGGGACATTCTGCTCCTCGGCCTTTTTAAGGCCAAAAAAGTCACTTTCCTCCAATTGAGGCTGATTCTGAAGCGGGGTTTACAGGCAGCTCACCCCCACCATCCCAGCTTTGGACAGTTCAGTCAAGTTCGTTGATCATTAGCTCAATGATAATTAGTGGCGTGGGGAAGGGGTATAGATCTAAGACTAAAGACAAATCTGTCCATTAACACTATGTTCAGATCCCATCTCTAGCAAAACCCAAACTTAAAAAAAAAATTTTTTTTTTAATGACAGCCCATCTCAAAGTTGTAAAGCAGTGAGGTTGATCTTAACGACAACAGTCCAGCCTTGTCCAGGGCAAGTGGTACTAACCCACCATCAATGTAGCCCCCGCAAAGAAGTCAGCATGGAAGGCTCGAGGCTGCCAGGGCTCGATCTGCTTTGGGAGTTGCCTTCCAAGCGATTTCTGAGTCCACAAGGAGATTCTCTCATTATCTGCTAGTCTGACCTTACATTTGCCAAGCTGGCCCCTAGTTCCCATGGCCTGTTATTAGGGTAGTGGGACATGAGATCCCGCTCCAGCAGGAAGGATTCGGGTTAGTCCCCAAAATGCACTTCCGGTCAAAATGGCTGGGTCAGGGCCAACCCCTGAGCGAGGCTGTGCCACCCCATCCTGTTCTAGAAGCTCCTCTCTTGTCTCTCAGCCCCCGCTAGCACATGCTCACCACCCTGCTCTGGATGGACTGCTCGCCGGGAAGGATTCATCACCATGTCCCGGAGCCCAAAGCCACCGTTTAGCTTCATGCATGTCGGGTTTGGCCCTCTGCTCGGAGAACAGGCAGCCCCTCAGCGCTGTCTTCCAGGTCCGTTCCCGGCACGCCATGTGACGCCTGCGTATGCAGCAGGCGCTCAACGGTGCTTCCGGTTAGCCGGAGACTTTCCAAGTGGCAGTGACCCACCAGTCCGTAGAGGGTGGCGGTGGATGGAGGCGAGGGCCACACACCGAGGCACCAAAAACCTCACCCAGTCCTTCCCAATCTCAGACATGGACACAGCTGGCTAAGAGGGCGACCCTTCTTTCCTGAGTCACTTTGGATGGAAACTCCAGACTCATTCTCAAGCATAGGCTTCCCTATGGGGCCCCTGGGTGGCTCAGTCGGTTAAGTGTACAACCTCAGCTCAGGTCATGATCTCACGGTTCGTGGGTTCAAGCCCCGTATTGGGCTCTCTGATGTCAGTACAGAGCCCGTTTCGGATTCTGTGTCCCTCTCTCTCTGCCCCTCCCCTGCTCTCTTGTGCTTTCTCTCTCTCTCAAAAATAAACATTAAAAAATATTTAAAAAGAAAAAAAGAACAGGCTTCCTCCTTGGCTGCCGTCTCATCTGAAAGCAGGGGCTGGACCGGACTAAGACCAAGAATAAGAATAAGATGGGGCGCCTGGGTGGCTCCGTCGGTTGAGCGTCCAATCACGGCTCAGGTCATGATCTCGTGGTTCGTGGGTTCGAGCCCCACGTCGGGCTCTGTGCTGACAGCTTGGGGCCTGGAGCCTCCTTCGGATTCTGTGTCTCCCTCTCTCTCTGCACCTCCCCCGCTCATGCTTTGTCTCACTCTGTTTCTCAAAAATAAATGTAAAAAAATTTTTTTAATAATTAAATAATCAATAATTTTTAATAATTTTTAATTATTAAATTATTTATGTATAATTATATAAAATATATTATATATTTATATAATATAAATATAATATATATTTTATATAATTTTATATTTATATAAATATAATTTATATTTATATAAATATAATTTATATTTATATTTATGTATTTTACATAAAATATATATTTATATATATTTTATATATTATATATAAATATATATTTATATATATTTATATATATTATATAAAATATATTTATATAAATATAAATATATATAAAATATATAAAATATATATATTAAACATTTTTAATAATTTTTAATAATTAAAGAATAAGAATAAGAGCTGACACGTAGCGAGCACGGATCATGTGCTAAGCACGGCTCTGAACGCTTCAGGCACACGGATTCCTTCCATCCCGCAAGGGAACTGACGCATGGGGAGTTAGCCACTTGCTTGAGCTGGCACAGCACTCTGAGGCCAGACCACAGGCCCTGTCCCCCTGCACCTGCCTGCCATCCGGGGACCGTGCTTTATGCGGAGAGACAGCCATCGCCTTCCCTCCCACAGAGGCCCAGAGAAGCCAAGTAGCCACCTAATGTCACACAGCAAGGGACCACAGGTTCCCTAGCCCCACCTATGTTGGGGGTTAGAGGGAAACAGGGAAGATCCATCCGTGCCAGGCACCGTGCTCGGCGCTTTCTCCACCCAGATCGCACTGGATCCCGACAACAGTCACAGGAGGTCATACAACCCCTGTGATATGGAGGAGACGGCAGAGAGGTCAGGACACCTGCTCTTAACAACTCAGTGGTCTGGCTCTCCACCCCGGCACTGTGGGTAGGTCTCCCTGTCCCGGGAAGGGATCCGTGGGCCATCTGGCCCCTCTCCCCTCCTTCCCTCCGGGCCTCTTAGTGCTAATTGAGAGACGGGGAAGCAGAGTCTGAGATGCCGAAGGCCAGGTATTAAGAGAAGGCGGGAGTTAGGAAGAGGGGGCGGGACTGGAAGTACCAATTGTTCTAACAGGAGGCTGCTTTCCGTTTTCCTCGAAGAAGAGAAGGCAATGTTTAATTAACTCTGCTTGCGTGCTCGGGACAGGGCCTGATTGAAAACGAGCTCCGGGGCCTCTGTCACAAGGCGGAGGGCCCCGCAGCCTCACAAATGGGCCAGCCCCGTCGACATCTGGGCGCCAACTCTGAGGCAGAGAGGTCCACAGGCTCGGCGCTGTTTGTTCTGGGGGGTGGGGGGGGCCCTCCCCGCTTTGTACCAGCCTGCAGGCCCCGCACGAATGAGCGCCTCCCCCCTTGTCTGCCTCTGCCTGTTCTTGTCGTCTCTGGCTGCTGCGGATGCACCTGCCCGCCTGTCCTAGGCTGGCAGTTTCGTGGCAAGAAACCAAAGGCCACTTTACAGCTTAAGTAGGGAGGACTTGATTATCAGGCTGGGAGGGTGCCCCCCGCCAGCCCCAGATGCTGGGGGAGCAGCTGCGCCTCTGGAACTCAGAACTCCATCCCCTTCTGTCCCGCCCACCCCAAGCCCTACTGCAATTTCCTCGCTCTGCCTCTTTCCAGACCCGTTCCACCCCTTTCCGGGCTTCAAATGCTTTGGCTGCCGCTCTCTGGTTCCTCCCGGTTAAATTCTTGAGAGCAAGAGTCTGATTGGCCTAGCGCCTTGGTCAGGCACCCATTCCGGTCCAATCAGCCAGGGCCACGGCAGACGGGTCACATGCCGGCCCCTTCCTGTCAGGCAGCAGGCGGCCCTCTGGAAAGCATGGGGGTGTCAGGATTCAAGGCCCACCTTCAGGCTCTCCTCTTAGGAGGTGCTCCCCTGCTCGACCCCCCCCCCTCTGGGGTTAGTAACCCTTCCTCTGGGCTTCCATTGCCCTTTTTACCATCCACCAGCTGTGTGACCTCCCACAAGGTACTAACCCTCTCTGTGCCTCAGTTTCCTCACCTGCACTATTGCTGCACTAACGGCAATCTTTTCATGGGTCCTTTTGAGAATTTATTAAGACAAAGAGGCAAAGCCTTCAACAGAGCCCCCAGGCACATAGTAAGCACCTAGATATGTGAGCTCGAATTTTGTGGCGACCACGGTTTCATCTCTGATAGTGTTTTTCACATCGCTTGGAATACCTTTCTTGCGTCTGTCTCACCTGCCATCTGGGGCATAATCCAGATCCGGGGCATCTGGAGACACCCATGAGTCTAGCTGTTTGCACCTTGCATAAGGTAATTGCTTAGTAAATGCCTAATGGCCAGACGCCAACACTCACTTCCATTGACTGGGCATCTACTACGTTCTAAGGCAGGAAGACACGTGATGGGCCCCCCCTGGGGATCTGGGTCCTTGACACATGTTTGCTGAACAAATCCAGTGCTTTGTACGCCCTCTCGTGTAATCCTTGCCCCAGCCTTGGGGGGTAAGAACTTCTGTCCCCACTTTACAGAAGAGGGGGTTCACCATTCTTAGCCTCGAGGGGCCCGGGGTCACCGGCCATCAAGGTGACATGAAGTACAGGAACCCAGGGTTGTGAGCGTTGCCACCTGAGATCCTCGCTGGGTGGGCATCACAGTGAGGCTGCAAACAGGTGCCAGGGCCTAAGGGCGCCAAATGGAGTGGGGGGGGGGGGAGGGAATGCAGGTGGGCAAAAGTCCTTCCAGCCACGACGACCCAGGAAGTGATTGTGGACTGGGGAGACTCGGTCCAGGTAGGTGGCAAAATCCCTCTGCTCTCCAGGGATGAAAACCAGAAGCAGCTCAGGAACCAGGTCCAAGTGCAAGTGGGTGTACGTGCACACGCACCTGGGGTGCCTCTGGGTGTGAACGTACCTGTGCATCTGTGTAGATAAGAGTGGACTGTGCATGCCCGGCCTGCGGCCCTCTGTGGGCGCCCGGAGATGGGGTGTGTTTTCTTTTGTTGTCATAGTTTTCAAGGACTTCAAATTTGGAAACCTCCTTTATCCCTTAGCCCCAAACTGGGATTCAGGGTTCTAAGCCCAGCACCGTGAAAGCCTTGCTGTGTGATCCCCGGCAACTCCCTTCCCCTCTCTGAGTCTCTGTACACTGGTGGGGTTGAGTGAAATTATCTGTAAAAACCCGTCCAGCTCAGAGCAGTGGAGAGACCCAGGGGGTTGGGACCGGGTGCCTTACCTCATCCCCTCCCTGCAGAAAAGGCCGGACCCTTGGAAGAGGGGGGAGAGAAGGGGGCAGGAGCCTGTGTTATTTTCAGTTCCTGATTAGGATCCTCTCGCCAGTCTCCAGGCCCTCTGACCCCAGGCTCACTCATCTGAAGGGTGTGCCAACCGCTTAATCAGACTGCTCTCAGCTCAGCTGATTAATAGAGGTTCCTGCTTTTAAAGAAAGAAAGAAAGAAAGAAAATGCGTCTGTAAATCAGCTGTTTATTTAACTTTCCCTGGCATTTAATGATTGCAAGGCTTGGGAGAGGGGGAGAGATGGAAAATTAATTTGAGTCGTTCCAGAAAAGCCGGTCAGGGAAATAATGAACCTCCTGGTCTTACAGAGAGCAGAGATGGGGGAGATGCCGGGAGTGGGGGAGGAGGGGGGAGCGGGAGCCAGGGTTCCCCCCACCCCACCCCGCGTCACACCCCAGCCTCCACAGCCTGGGCTCCGGCTGGGCTGTGCCGAGTGACAGACAGAGCGCCTGCCCTCTGGGGCCGTGACAGCCCGGCTGGGTTTCAGCTCCTTTCAAGATGCAAAGTCTCATCAAAACGTTTTGCCCCCAATCTCGTTACCGGATGGAAGCATGGGTACGACAAGGGAAAAGAGACTGCAGGTAATAATTGATGGTCCTTAGAATCCCCACCCCCACCCCCGCGCAATATGGCGGCATCGAGGACGGAAAGCAGGTGGCATGAGTGATGTATGATGTCAGAATGGAAGAGCTGGTAGGGCTTCGCAGTTCATCTAGTTTGACTTCCTTATTCTCCACGCAGGGAAACTGAGACCCAGAGGGGGGCAGTAGTGCGTCCAAGACTGCGCAGCAAGTGTGGGACGGTCTGGAGCTCCAACCCACATAGCTCCGTTCCTGGTCTCCTATCTCCCCTTGGAGGATGTGCATGAAACAACTTGACTATGGACGGAACGCTTGTGTCTCCCCCAGTCCGGATGTGGCAGCCCTAGTCCCTCGTGGGACGGTGGTTGGAGCTGGGGCCTTCGGAGGTAGTTGGGTTTGGCCGAAGTCATGGAGGCGAAGCCCCCACAATGGGATTCGTGCCCTTCTAAGGGGATGAGGGGACCGGAGCTTTCACTGCGATCGGCCATGTGAGGACACACAAGGAGCCAGCCAGCCATGCGCAAGCCAGGAAGAGCATCTCTCCGGGAGGCCATCATGCCGGTACCCCAATCTAGGACTTCCAGCCTCCAGAACTGGGTGAAATAAATGCCTGTGGTGTGAACTGCCCCGTCTGCGGTCATCTGGAAGAGCAGCCGTAGCTAAGACAGACGCCCTGGCCTGTAGGTAACACGAGCTGTGGTGGTGATTCCGCCCGAGTCCCGTGGCTGATTCTTATTGGGCCACCTTGGATCACATGTCATTCTGGAGCCAATCATGTGGCCAGGAGAAAGGCCTATACTGATTGGCCAGAGACAGGTCAGGTGACCCCGCCTTTCCCGACACCCGCATGTGCCTCAGCCAGGCGGTGCCCAACCCGTTGTGTCTGTGCCTGGCACTCTCCCACCTCTGGGTCTTTGTCCACACTGCCCTCTCCTCTGGGGCATCTGACATTCTGCAGGGCCCAGGGCAGATACCGCCTCCTACAGGAAGCCTCCTGTGCTCCTCCTGGTCCCAGCTGTCATCTCTTCCCTCTGACTCCTGGTGCCCTGGTCCGCCAGCAGCTTCAGTGTGTTACGGTCAGCTGGGCTCATGCCTTGTCTCGCTCCTAGAGTCCTTGAGACAAAGGACTTTGTCGTATTTGTCTCCGTTTTTTTTCAGGTCTCAGCCCTGGCGTGTAGTAAGGTAAGTAAGGTTGAAAGAATGAGCAAATGAATGAGAATTCATGCAGATGATTCAAAAAATCAGAAACAACCACCTCCATGCAGGTACCCACACTCCTCTTTGAGAATACAAGTCCCTGTTTGGCATCTGGCCGTGTCAGGATGTCCTTCTTGGTGTCTGACTTAAATCCTTCCTGCTTTTTGGAGGGGGTGGGGGATGAGGGGCTCTGTAGAGACAGTCGCCATCCTTCCCATGAAGATCTTCCTTTTGTGCTTTGCTCTGCCCGCTTCCCTCCCCAAGGTGGACCCCTGGTTTCGGGATTCGGCACACAGGGGCTGTGGAACGTGGCAGGTGGGAGCCGCCCCCGCAGCAGCGGCCCTGGGTTGGTCGGTTCCCAGGAGAGGCCCGGAGGCTGGTACCCGAGAAATGCTGTCACCCCCCTCCCGTGGATCCTCCTGGCAAGCCCAGCTCTACACCTCCTTTCCCTTTCAGCAGCCTGTCAGCTGCTGATGGACAGGAAACTGTCATCCGCTTCCCCCACCCAACACGGCCACCCCCACCCTGCCCCCTCCTGGCTCCGGGAAGCTGGGAAGCTATTCCTAACGAGTTGGCACTCAGCCTGGCTCTCCCTGCTGGAGGGAAAGCGGCTCCGTCATGCTGTGCCAGGATGCTGGCGAAGGAATAGAGCCTTCTCCCCACATAGGGGGCAGCAGGGAGAGCCTGACTCTCAAGCCTGGGACTCAGTTTACCCTCATCAGGACCCCAGTGGCGAGCTGCCCCGCAGAGTCCCAGCCTTCCCCGGGATCAGGAGCACCCAACCCCTGTGTCCCCGCGTTCTTCCCAGTAAGCCACGGAATGTGGCAGCTGGAGAGGGTCTTCAGGATCGTGTTGTAGACAGAAAACCAAGGCTGGGGTGTAGCACGGTGAGGGGGAAAATCCCTCTCAGTGCAGGGCAGAGATGTGCTCTCAGTGCAGAGAGCTGAGTCCAAAGCTGACTCAGAGGCCCTGTACAGGCACCCAGGACCCCACTCTGTGAACTCCAAAATGGCCCAAGCCATGTGTCAGTCTCAGCGCCATAATCTTAACGCCTGGCATTGTGCCCCACGTACAGCAGGTGCTCAGTTAATGTTTGCTGAATGACTTATTACAGAATGAGCATTTATTAAGGGATAGCTTAGGTGGTTTTAATCCCAGGTGAATACTCGATCTCTTTTACTCTTTGCGGACAGTTGAGAATAACCCTCGAGCCCCTGCACAGTTTGGCTCCTTTGAGATCGGGAGCACTTGTGTTAGGAAACAACGAATCTGAGCAAAATTATCTCACCCAACATGTACTCATTCATCGATCCATTCATGCATCCATCATATGTTTACTGAGCACCTACTGTGCGCCAGGTGCTGTTCTAGGTGCTGGGGCTCGGCAGCAAGCAAGACTGTTGTGAATATAGCCACCCCTGCGACTTGACTTTCACACTGGGCAGATAAAGAAACACACAAGGTGATGTATGGGGCAGCGGCGGGGGTCGGGGGAGGTTGTTGATTTCCCTAGGGTCGCCAGGGAAGGCTTCCTGCTGAAGTGACACATAAAAAGACTAAAGGGGTGGGGGAAAGGGAATGAGCCATGTAGGTATCTGGGAAGAACTTCCAGAAAGAGGAGTCACAAGGCGGGAAGCCCAGTATGTTCTGGGGAGAGCAGGAAGGCCTGTGGAGCCAAAGTGGGCGAGCCGGAGGGAAAGTAGGAAAAGACGAGGACAGAGAGCCGGGCAGGGGCCAGCCAGATGCCCCGGAGGCCAGGGGCCTTAAGGACAGAAATGGTGGGGGTGTCACCAACACCCAGCGGGCACCCATCCCATGCCAGCGCATCATCCCACCTGTGCGGCAGAGCCACGTGCGAGGCAGGGGTTATTGCTGCCCTTGGTTTACAGATGGTCCAGGCACCTCCTCATCAGGAAAGGCTTCCCAGCTTCCTGGAGCCGGGAGGGGGCAGGGTGGGGGACGAGGATGACAGCAGCTGACAGGCTGCGGAAAGGGAAGGGAGGGGTGAAGAGCTGAGCTTGCCAGGAGGCTCCAGGGGAGAGGGGTGGCACTTCCCAGGCACCAGCCTCCGGGCCTCTCCTGGGAACATGCTCACTTGGCAGGGCTGGTGCTGGGCTGGATCCCACCTCCTCCAGAAGAAGGCATTCTGTCTAACAGCCGAGTGGCGGAGAAGGGAGGCATTTGGCCTGGGGAAGGAGGAAGGCAGAGCATATCCCAAAGGTCACCCGTTGCCGGGATTCAAACCCAGCTGCATCTGGAGCCAAGGCCAAGGATGCTTCCTAACACAGCCAGCGGGATCCCGCTGCCCCGCCCAGCTCCGTCCCCGCTGGGGAACTGCTCTCCCAGTCGGTGTTGGGCAGCCTTCTCTCACCCACCGGAGAATTATTTGGGATTCAGGAAGTGCAAACCGGGTCCAGTGTTCATCAAAACGAAAGCACCCTTGCTCCCAGAAAGATAGGACGGCACCTGCCCCTGCCACCACCACGTGGCCAAGGTCCTGGCATTCTGAGCTAGAGACAGGACTCTAGACAGAACGTTAGGACTCCAGGCACTTTGGCAACAGGATGAACGACTGAGATATTCCGGGCAGGGGCCCCTCCCGGCAGCCATCATTCACACCCTGCCGGCTGCCGCCTCCCCTCCTCCATTTGTACATACGGCTGAGGCTTGTGCATATGCGGGTTCTTGCAGGCAGTTTTTTAAAAAGCATTAATCCCAGGGCAAGTCAGGCTATTCGTGGACTCCTAACGCTCGAGGATCCTTCGAGAGCGTGCCGGTCCAATGCTTCCATTCTCAAATGGGGAAACTGAGGTCCGGGGAGGGGAAGCGCCTCGTCTGAGGCCACACGCCCGCAGTTCCCGGGGCAGAGCAGCGCCGATCGGCTGACTCCTGCCTGACGCTCCTTCCCATGGCATCACGTGGTCCCTGTCACTCGCTTCCGAAGTCAGGCAGCCACTGTGAGCCTCGGTCTTGCCACTTCTTTGCTGAGTGACCTTCAATAAATGCTTTAACCTCTCTGACCACTGACTTCCTCGTGACAGTAGTACCCACATCACGGGCTGTAGGGTAGCTGTGTGCTTGGCACAGAGCTAAGTGCTCGATAATAATTGTGAAGTCATCCCCCCCCCCCCCCACATCTCAGGGCCACTTTCCACGTCTTCATCTCCTGTGACTCAAAGAGCATCACCTCCAGCTCCCAACACACATCAGCCCCTCCAGGAGAGAACTGGGGCCGCAAGACAGAACCCCAGGCTTCGGGACCGCCTTGCCTTCTACCCCGCTGCCCTGCCTCCCCACGCTGTTCTACTGTGCACGACCAGCTCAGAGCGCTCCGCACCCGCAGCGGGAGACTGCAGGGGTGGGGAAGGAGAGGAGGGGAGCGGGCAGACTGCTCCCCTGCCATGCAGACCTGGGGATGAGGAGGGTGTCTGTGCAGTGCCACGAAACCGGGCAGTAAGGGGGTCAGACAAAAAAGCAGGACAAACCTCCATGTCAAAGGCCTAGGAACAGCCCCGGCTGCCATGATGGGAGCCAGGGGGGTGGCCAAGAAGGGATGGTGGGGAGACCAGAGATGCTCAGGGTTCAAGGACCCCACTCACTGCAGCGGCCTTAGAGAGCCTAAGGGGTGTCCTTGAGGGGGTGACAGTTGGGGAAACTTGCCCCAACACAGGATAGTGGGTGCCATCCACTGGCCCCTAGCCCCAGAGGCCCACCAAGGCCCAAAGCTCACCAGAGCCTGGCAAGTAACCCCTTGCCTTACGGATAAGAAAGGGGTTTCCCAGAGCAGGGAGGACCACCCCACTCTGACTGTCCCCAGCCCCGCGTACATGTGGCTGGCGAAGGCAGACTGAGGATGCAGATTTCCCTCTTACGGCTCCGTCAGCCCTTTTTCTCTGCTTATCTCCTGCGGGGATCAAGACAGATACCCCAGGGGCGCCTGGGTGGTTCAGTCGGTTGAGCAGCTGACTTCAGCTCAGGTCATGATCTCGCGGTCTGTGAGTTCGATTCCCACGTCGGGCTCTGTGAGGACAGCTCAGAGCCTGGAGCCTGCTTCAGATTCTGTGTCTCCCTCTCTCTGTGCTCCTTCCCTTCTCGTGCTCTGTCTCTCAAAAATGAATAAACGTTAAAAATTTTTTTTTTAATTAAAAAAAATAGATACCCCAGGGGCGCCTGGGTGGCGCAGTCGGTTAAGCGTCCAACTTCAGCCAGGTCACGATCTCGCGGTCCGTGAGTTCGAGCCCCGCGTCAGGCTCTGGGCAGATGTCTCGGAGCCTGGAGCCTGTTTCCGATTCTGTGTCTCCTCTCTCTCTGCCCCTTCCCCGTTCATGCTCTGTCTCTCTCTGTCCCAAAAATAAATAAACATAAAAAAAAAAATAGATACCCCAGAATTCCTGGACTATGTGCATTTGGGGCCCTTAGCTTTTCAGGAGGCCTGGGAGACAACAGTGGACAGAGTTCATACAATTTGTTTTCTTTTAGAGAAAACACATGTGACAGGGAGGTGGGACTGTCCCCGGGGCTGGGTCCTCTTCTTCAATGCCCTGTCCACTGGTGACTGTCTGGGATTGATCAGCTCAGGGGGACATCCATGGCAGTCCTTGAATGCCAGGCCAACTTCTGCCCCTGGACCTCTTCTGGGTCAACCCCATCAAGTGAGGGTGATGCGGGGTAACAAACGCGTCTTAACAAAGCCATCTACCAAACATCAGCGTCAAGGCAAACATTTATGGAGCAGTTACTGTGTGCCAGCCGTCATCCTAAGGGCTTGACATGTAATGATTCATTTAACTTTTTTTTTTTAAGTGTATTTATCTTTGATAGAGAGAGACAGAGCACAAGTTGGGGAGGGGCAGAGAGAGAGAAGGAGACACAGAATCCGAAGCAGGCTCCAGGCTCCGAGCTGTCAGCACAGAGCCCGACGCGGGCCTCGAACCCCCCGAGATCAGGGCCCGAGCCGAAGTCGGCCGCTCAACCGACGGAGCCACCCAGGCGCCCCAAACATGTAACGATTCATTTCGTGCCAACAGCAGCTTTGCGAGACAGGCACCATTATTAAACCCACCTTGTCACAGATTTGGAAACTGAGGCACAGCAAAGTGTCGTCCTTTTCCCAAGGTCGTGCAGCCGGTAAGTGGTGGAGCAGAGATGCACACTCAGATGGGCTGAATCCAGAGTGCACACACCTCATCCCGCCACCCTCCCCCCTCCCCTTGTAATCACATAACGCAAGCGAAGGACAAATGTAAATGATTTTTGCATTATCTGCTGCTTTGCATGATTGGTGACCTGGCTCCCTTCCATGAGTGCAAACTCCAGGAGCTGACTGATGAAGGGGCTTATGTCCTTTCGCTGGAGAAGGGGTCACAGGGTGAAGACCAGAGACAAGGGCAGAAAACGCCCTTGGACTCAGAAGCCACGTCCAACTGCCAGGTCGGGTCTGAAGGCGAGCAATCAGGGCCTTGGGGACAAAAGACACAGCATGTGGGGCCAGGAAGACCGGAGTAAGAAGCAGAACTGGGTCCCAGGATGGCAAGGTCAGGACTAGACTGGGCGAGACATTCTAGGAACTTTGGTAGTCAACTGTAATGTGCCTCCTGGATGGTCCTCAGGAAGGAATGAGGGCTCAACGTCCCAGCTGCTGGGAAGGCTACCTGCTGACAAACCTAGACCATCAGCCCCCCTTCAAGGACGGCCTCTGCTGAGGAGTCGCCCCTCCCAAGTCTTAGCCCGCACCCACCGACTGGCTAGCGCATGGGTATAAAGACCTAGCATGTCCCCAACTTGGGCAGACTCTGAAGAACCATCCCAGCTCTGGCTGGAGGACTGCGTCCTTGCTCAGAGTCTCGCTCCAGCCAGTCCTGCTTCCTCCCTGTCCTTCCCGCGGGAGAGCACCTCCTCATGTCCCTCCCGCACACCATCCCGGAGTTGGCTTCCCATAGAACCCAACCAGCGACAGCTTCAACGCTCACCTCACTTAGCGGAGATGCCCAGCCAACCATCTCCCGAACTTTAGATGCCGTTCCCTCGGATTTTTCACATAGGAAAAAGAGCACACAGAGGATTTGCGGCATCACCGCCAGGGCAGAAATCTCCCCTCTTGGACCCACACTGTCCGTGTGGACCACGGCTGCGGGGCGAGGAGGTCAGTGAGTGGACAAGAAGCGGAAGGTAGTACCAGCCTGGCAGGCTGATCGGAGCCAGAATCCCTCCCCATCTTCGTGAAGGTGCCCGTGGAAGTGACACAAAGGGACGAAGCACGTGGCGTATGTGACAAAACTATAATTAAAGTTAGTCATTATACAATCCGTACAGCTGCGGTTGGCAGTGGAAATGCACCCCTGCCTCCCCCTCCCTGTGCTGTCGCGAATCCATGTTCCCATTACACCTGTTCTGCGTATAACGATACGGACATCCAGTCACCCAGCTGGCCGGAGGGCAAGGGGGACACTGGGTTTCAGATCACACGACGTGGGTGGCGAGTGGAGAGGCCAAGACTGAGACAGGGAAAGACAACAGAGAGAAAAGCGAGGAGGAGAGCCAAGAAAGCCGTGCGGACGGCGGAGGGGAGGGCGGCCAACACCAGCTTCGGGAGCTGCTCCGTCATTGGAGAGGAAGGACGCCCGGGCAGCTTCATTTCCCAAAGCCCAAGCTCGATGAGGAATTTCGAAGTTCTCTCCGCTGCCCTGGTCTGGACTCCCTGCTGACAAATGGAGAATAAATGGGAGCGTTTAGCCAGTAATTAAGCAATAATGGCCTGCTCGGAGGTGTCCACCAGGCAGGAAGCAGCCAAAGAAAGGACCTGGAGGTTCCGTGGAGGAACGGGGTAGGGAGGATCCATTTGTCAGAGTATCACAGGGAGAGAGAGGCTCATTAACCCCACACCAGCCTCTGGGCTCTTCTTTCCCGGCATGGACAGAGGGAGGCCTCGACCGCTCTGTGCTCTCGTACAGAGAGAGCCCAGCCTCCCAACTTGGCCTCCTTCTTGGATCTGACTCCAGGGCTGAGACCCCCCCCCCCACCCCGTCCGCTATTCGCGGGCCAGAGAGCGTTCCCCCAGCCCCCAGCCCATAACGGGGGTGGGGGGAGGGGCGGCGGGGCATTGAGGTGAGGTCACACTCCAAAGGGCCCTGTCCCGCCACAGACTGCAACTCAACTCAACAAATAGATAACGACCTTTTTAAACAACTTTTTTAATGTTCATTTATTTTTGAGACAATGCAAGAGACAGAGTGCAAGCGGGGGAGGGGCAGACGGAGGGAGACACAGAATCCGAAGCAGGCTCCAGGCTCCGAGCTGTCAGCCCAGAGCCCAACGCGGGGCTCGAACCCATGAACCGCGAGATCATGACCTGAGCCGAAGTCAGACGCTTAACCGACAGTGCCACCCAGGGACCCAATATTGACATTCGTAACAGCGGTCATCATAATGGTGACGGTAACAGACCCGATATTGACATTCGTAACTGCGGTCATCATAATGGTGACGGTAACGGTAGCGACTGCCATTCATTCACGGTTCACTATGTGCCACGTGTTCCACCGCGCTGTTGGGCGAAAACGCTGCCCACGGGCTCTATTATTACCCCGTGTGGCAGATGAGGACAGTTACACGTGGGGCTCAGAGACATCGAGTAGCTGTGTCCAAGGTCACCCCGCTCGTAGGAGGCAGTATGGGGACACCAACTTCCAGAGTCTGTCCCGGGCTCCAAGCCACCCAATGCCTGCTGCGGAGTCGCTCTCAAAAATCCTTGATATGAAGACTCCTGGGAGGGAAAGACTGTTTCCAGTTCAAGGAATCGAGGAAAACTGCCTGGAAGGGGTGGGATTCCAATGGGGCCTGGAAGGATGAGTCGAACTCGTAGGCGGAGGTGGGGCGATCTGAACAGGTTTGATCGGTCCGGCCGCTGGGCTGCTCCACAGCTGGGCTTGGCCTAGCGCCTCTTTGTGGTGTTACCTAGAGTCACAAAGGGAACAAAAGCAGAATCCTATTGTCAGACGCATCCGGGAAATGTTAGCTCATCCTGGGATTTCTCAAGGACTTGTGGATGTTGGGGCTTCGGAGGCTTTGGGCCAAGGAACGTTCTTCTGGGGGCCAGCTGACAGAGCTTGGGTTACTGGAACTGGAACACACACCCTCCCCACTTCTCTGTGTTCAGGGGACCCCTGGCTGAGAGCCACGCAGACCCAGGCGGGTGTTGGCCGAAGTGTGCATTCGCAGGGTGACAATGGTGTGTCTGGAGAAGGGGCAGCAGGAGTGAGTCACAGGACAGTGTGACTGCATCCTGGAAGGAGTGACCTCAAGAGGCGAAGGGAAAGGCCAGGGACCAAGGTCAGGGGGAGTCAGGGCGTGAGCCTGCAGACGGTCAGATCAGAGGCCTGTTTGGATACTCTTCAGCTTGAGAGAGGGCACATCCGGAGAGCCCGGAGGACAGCCTTCGCCCCTCCCGCAGGGGTGCAGCGTGACAGGAGCGGACAGCCTTCCCGGGAGCGAGGCAGGACGAATCTGGAAGAGAAAAGGGTGCAAGATGAGAAGTAGCTTCCTCACAAAAGAGAAAGTGTGGCCTGCGGATTCAGAGCCCCAGCCCTGCCCGTCAGTACTGTGTGACCCTGGGCAAATTCCTTAACTTCTCTGAGCCTCCGCTTCCCCATCTGTACAGTAGGGGTCGTATCGGCATCTGCCTCGCAGGGTCAGCGTGACCGGATGAGGTAATCTTTGAAAACGACTCAGACCGATTTCTGGAGCGCGCTACACGTACCATAAAAGGGAGCCAGCTCCGCAGGGAACCGTCACAAGCCGTGAGGTGCCGAGCCCGACCTGGCCGCCCGTGTAGGAAACCTTCCAGCGCCTCAGATCTTCACGAGGGACGAGCCAGCCACCCGGTGTAGGGACGAGAACACGACGGGGTGTGGTGCTTGATTTGCGCTCGGTGGGGCGGGAAGGGGTGGGCCAGACACAGCGGGTGATGCGGGGTCTGTGACGAGCGTGGACCGGAGGCAGGGACCGTCACTGATCGCTCCCTGAACACCACGGCCCTGCACACACCAGTCCCCGGAGCTTGCACTCATTGAGGGACACTTACTTACTATGCGTCCTTATAATCCATTCATTCACTCCTCGTGACAGCCTTCTGGCTTTGCCTTCTGATGAGGGACAGAGTGGAACGTGGGGTGAGCTCTATGCCAAGGTCATAGGCCATGAACGAGCCATGTACCTGAGAGAAGGAAAAACCAGTAAAAGGGTCAAAGCAGAGAACCCCTCTCAAGGACCGTTTCCCGGGGACTTTGTCAAACCTCACAGCGGGAACCTCAGAGAGTCCAGCTAACCCCTTGATTTAGAGCCAGAGCGACCGTCACGACCGAGGGAGGAAGCACAATCCACCAGAACTGTCGATGGGAGGCTGGAATGTTCTCCTCCTATGGGACTCTGATGCCTACTGGCTGAAGGCTACAGATTCCCTGTTGCTACCTGATCACTGGTCCGCCCTCCCTCCTTTGTCTCCTATCCACGATGGCAGGTCTTTCAAAGGACGCGATCATCACGTGAATTGCCAGTATCGGTACAAATCCTCATGGTATCTCTCCCACTCGGGTGGAAAGAGGAATGTCTAAAGGTGCTGGAATTCTGAGTGCCAGTACCGAGCTGCTGCCTTCCAGCTGAGCGACCCGGAAGAAGTGGACTCACCCCTCTGGTTCCTCCGCGTGTCCAACTCGAAAACACAATGTTGGCATGATTACAAAGGACGCTTCCAACTCCGGCACTTTCAACTGTAGTAAACTGTTAGCTCCTTCATGAAAAGGAATCTTGATTTATCTTTGTGTGAATGCCTTAGCGGGGTGCCCGGAACATAAGAGGGTCCCAAGTCCGTTGGAGTAAGAGAGGCAGGCGATGGGGGGAGGGAAGGAAGACAGACAAGGGGAAGGAGGAAAGAGGGAAGGAGGGGAGGGAGGGAGGGGGAGGCAAGGAAGGAAGGCAGGAAGTTTTATTTCTTTTGGTGCCTGCCACCCACCGAGGCCTGCCATTGGGCCTGGCACCTAGCAGGCCAGATGCTAACTGCTGGGTGGCCCCGATCGAAGGGATAATCAACCTAAAACGTCGGCAGCAATCGTCAGCAGCAGATCTCCAGATAATGCTACTCTGGTCTTCTCAAGCTCTGAGTAATGGAGTTGTTGTTTTAAATACAGCCCATCCTGGCACTCCCCATAATTCAAAGTCATGTACATTTGTATGTTTGTCTGCTATACAAATAATCACATTAGGACCTGCGGGGGGAAAAAAAAAACGTTTTTTCCACGTTGTCTTCAGAAGGAAACGCAGAAGTGGAAGAAACACTGGCAATATTTTTGGTGGGTCCACGGCCGTCCTGCCAGTGTGGCTGACCGGGGAGGCGGCTTGGGCACAGCCCAGTGTCGGGGTCCGCAGGAGTCAGGAGTGCCCGGGAAAGGGCAGCAGGAGGTGAGGGCCGGCTTCTCTCCAGACTCAGGCGGTGGCAGGGAGACCACAGCAGCGCTGGTGTCTCCTCTGGCCTCACTTTCTCCATGGGAGGGGTTGGAAACAGATGAGAAAAGCAAGGAGTGCTGTGGTTTTGACGGCTGGTGCTGGGTCAGACGTGCTTCAATCCGGCTTCGAGGCTTAAGAGCCTGTGACCTCGGGCCAGGAACTTGATCTCTCCGATCCTCGGTTTCTTTTTGGGAAAATAAGAAGCCATGCTCTCTCATGGGGCTGTTGTGAGGATGAAGGTCGTGTCGAGCACTTTACTAAGAGTCTGACATGTAGGAAATACTTGGGAAATACTATATGTACGTGTAATATGCCGTGTGTCACATGCAATATATAGCATTGTATTAGAGTATATAGTATAGTATATATATTATGCACCCACCTATAATGTAGGTATACTTCCCTAAAATTCAGCTGAACATGTTACCAGGAACACAAACATCAACAAACACCAGTAACAGCATAAAGACCATGTCATTAATTCATAAATGTTGATACAGATGACAGGTAAGTTGTAACTATTTATGTAAGTGACTGCTGCGAACTTAATCATTAAAGGGTTGTTTTTAAAAAACAAACTTAGAATTTTTCATAAGGTGGCAGGGTAAACACGGACTGTCTCTGCCCTCGTTCAGTGAATAAAGTATTTACAGGAATGTCCCCCGTTTCTCGGTATTGGTTTAATTAATCAAAGGATGTGGAGCGTCTTTGGACGTTCCTTTACTTCGACAGAGATTTCAAAGCTTCAAGAAGTGTAAAAATGGCTGAATTGTACGTAAGGACTCGGCTAAACGTGGGAGGATGGCTAATAAGATTTCCGAGGGGAGCTTAACGGAGCGTCTGGGTACCAGGAAGCCCTTATGCCCGGTTCCCCAAAGTACGATACTTGGTCCTCTGGTGTGACAGATTTCGTGTGATTTCAGCATGATTTCAGGTGGAAAGAGAGAAGTCACATCAGTGGCAGGGGTGGCACAAAATCACGGGGGGAGAGAGCGAACCCCTTCCCGGCTCTGTTTCGGTCCCTCTGATTACATCAAGGGAAAAAAGTCTCCCCTTGGTGCCACTCTCCAATACCTCTCCGTTTTATTTTTAACAAATTTCCATTTTAACGAAGAGCCTCACATTCACAGCCTTTGCCAAAGCAGGAGGATCTAGCCAGAATTTAATTAACATGATTCCGCTTCATGGTATTTATTTATATTGATGGCATATGATTCCGAGTTGCTATTTACAGCAGTGGTATAAAGTTTTCTTCATCACTAGATTTATTAATGTGCTGAAAAAAATGGAGTGGAAAGAAGATAAACAATGGTACCAGCAGTTATGGAGGGGCGACCGGAGTCACCAGGGGAGGTGGAAGCGGGACCTGAGTATGGGCAACGTTGAGAAGGCGTTCGGGGAACATCCGAACTTGGGAAGTCGTCTACACCGCAACAAAGAAGGGGAAAAGCCGACTTGAGAAGGAAGGCGCCAAGTGGGAAGGGCAAGGCAGCTTCGGACCCATTACACACAAGCTGAACGAAGGCAAGGCCCAAGCAAGCAGCTATGAATGTGGACACACACCGCACAGGATGTATGCCCGGCCGAGGCTGGCCCGGCCGTGAGCTTGGACACTGCAAACTCCCGTCCCCTGACGCAGACAGACTTTGGGCACTGAGCCTTGCCAATGGCCATCGGAGGGATGGACTTGGCATTATTTGCTCTTCCCTCCCCGCCGACTCCATGCCCGTTTGACTTTCTCTCACTTCCTCCCGGCGCCCAGGTTCGGTCAGAAAGCAGCTCCAGAGACTCCCGGGGGAGGTGGCTGTGGCCAGGTAGAAATAGGAGGCTGGAGGGAGGCAGAAGTCAAGGTATCCCGCCCCTCCCTTGCTGGGGTGAAATCCAGGAGGGGCTCCCTGTCCTCCAGGGCCCTGACTTCCACGGAGCAGGGCTGCTAGGTTTCCAACTTCGGCTGGACCCTGGACCCTGGGGCCAGCATCACCCCCCTACACGCACACACCCCCTCCAGGCACCTTCCCTCCTGTGTCACTGTGGGTGCCACCTCCTTATAGTAAAGGCTCCCTCACTGCCCCTCCCGCCCCATTTCTAATGCTTCCATCCGTTTCTGTTTCCCCGGTTGGGGCTGACCGACACGCCCTTCCCCCCAAAGCTTTCTTTGGTCACTGTCTGAAGGGCCGCCTGGTACACTCATTAAATGTCAGATTTGAGAAGAGCAGGGAGGAGCCGGTTCTCTGTGTTTACAACAAGACGGGTCAGGGGTCGACCCGGTCTCCCCGTAAAGAGCCAGCTACGACTGGTTTAGACTTTGTAGGCCACAGGAGCCTGGGTAGCACAGCCTTTTTTGTATTTGTAATGAGGCCTTTTGAAACTGAAAACTATTCTTAGCCGGGGAGCAGCACAAAAATAAGCCGGGGGCCAGATCTGGCCCGGGCGGGTGGGGCGCCCAGCCCAGCCCAGCCCCCAAATAGCGCGGGTAGAAACACCCCCTAGGCTCTCTGGGTGGGCCCGGGGCTCCACCCCCCAGGGCCGGTCACGTGGCCCAGGTCTGGCCAATCCCTGTTCTTCTTCCTGGCCCCAGATTGCTTCTGAACGTAATATAGGTGCTCTGAGAAGGGCACCCGGTCGCTTCAAGGGAAAGAGCGTCTGAAATAAATTAACCTGCTCTGACCAGGCGCTGTCACTGTCGTGGGCGCCGTCACCTCTGCTCCTCCTTTGAATCCTCACCCTGGGGCTTAGAGGCATGAGTTCCTGAGTAAGCCCAGCCGTAAGGGGCCAGTGGCAGGTTTGGGAAGCAGGTGATCTGGGCTTCGAATCTTTGTATACACTAGGCCAGCCTAAAATAAAGCGCGGGGCTCAAGCAGGAGGGGGACAATAAGCCTTGACACATTGTCAGGAGCCCCCCCCCCCCCCCCCGGCTAAGAATAAATGCATCAAAGCTGTCCATAAGCATCACTCTATTTACAAAGCGCTGTGCTTCCCAAGGCACTTGTATGCACATCATTTCGTGCCACCCTTACAACCATCTGGTGAGGCAGGCAGCGCAGAAATCCTATCTCCCAATCTAGGGATGAAAACCCTGAGGTTCAGAGAGGTGAAGCCCCTGCCCCAAGGTCACCCAGCTGGGATTTGAACAAGACCACGGGGGAAGGCGAGAGAACCTGTGAGGTGTAGACACAGCCCGGGGCATCTTGTCGAAGCCACAGGGTTGCAGGGCCAGGAGCGCCCGGGTCTCAAGCGCTTTGACCCACGTGGGTGCCTCCCCGCCCCCCCAAAATGCCCACCCACCTGCCAAATCCCCCTGTCCTTCAAGCTCAGGTTCAGGGGCTCACGCTCTCTCAGAAACACTTCCCTGACTGCAGCTCACAGTCCCCGCTCTCTCCTCTGAACTCCTCGAGCAATTACTGTCTGCACCACTCATTTAGCAATTAATCACCTCCAGCCTCCTGACAGCCGTTCTGTTCTGCGGCGGCCCCCACCTATTGTTCAAATTCACTGTTGGTCTTTAACTCCGGTTTCCCCAGGTAGATTGCACGCACGCCGCGGTGGCAGGGGCTGGGTCTCCTGCCTCTCTTCGCAGCCCCGCACACTGGAGGCGCTCAATTAATGCCTTATCCATTCAGTTTAACGGAGTCCCCATCTCTCCATCCTCCTTCGAGTGAGTCACTTGCCCGCCGCGTGACCTGGACGGTTTACTCAGCCTTCTGGACCCTTTATGTCCTCATCTACAAAATGCAGCTTCACTGTACCTTTCTCCTGGGGTTATGTGAGGGCTGATGAGACTCAGCTGGGAACACGGAGTCTTTTCTGTGCACAGCATTAATGATTCCAGGGGGGTTGCCAATTGCAGAACCCCACCTCCACCCACCACACGCGCAGAAGGGGACATGCGACACGCACTTGGCCAGGCACGGATCCCCCTGCCCGGCAAATACTGGTCAGTCCTGGAAATACCGATCGGCTCTGAAGATAACTGATTGGCCCTGGAAATACGCATGAGCCCAAGGGTGGGCTTCTGCTCCAGAGAATAGCCAATCAGCGACCTTCCCTGGAATGGCTATACACACATGGGCGAATGACAGTCTCTGTTCCTCTGTGGTGGTTAAGCCACAGGAGTGGAAATCCGGGGGCGGCCACATGGAAAAATCCCTGTTCCAGCACAGGAATGGAATTGAGTAGAATGGATGGAGATGACAGAAGATAGGATTTAGCCCCTAGATCTGCCCCTGCAGGGATCCTAACCAGGATTTATCAGTTGCGTGAACCAAAAAATAATATTTTGCCCGAGCCAGTTTGCATTGCTTCTCTTCACGTGCCAATGAAAAGGTTTCCGCTTTCCACAGACTCGCATCGCACATAGAATCACCTGGAATGATTCCTAATTGTAGAAATGGTCGTTGTTGGTGTTCATCACCATTAGCAGCAGCAGCAAGAAAAGCAAATGCCTTTCCTTAGGACACCGTGTGGCTTAGTGGCTCGAAGAGGGACCTGCGTTCGATTCTTGCTACTATGCTTTGCAGCTCTGTGTCTCTGGGCAAGTCAGCTAACCTCTCTGACCCTCTGCTTCTTCTTCCGTACAGCAGGCTTAGTCATGTCGGCCCTACCGAGTCGTGGGGGCAAGCAAGCACGTGTGCTGTTTGTCTTACCTGGTGCCAGGCACATAGTAGGTGCTTAATAAATGCGAGGTGGCACCCCACTGCGGTTTCTGGCCAGGGTTCCCAGCAGAGGACAGCAGTGCACCTGCCGTCCGGACCCCTCCTTCCCCGGGGAAAGCTGAGGCTCAGACTGCAGGAGTTTCTTGCCCAGGATCCCAAGCAACATCCAGGGCTGATGTGATCCAGGGCTCTGGCTACCCCTTTTCAAAATCATCCGCAGCTCCTCTTCCTCACAGAATCAATGGATTTAGCGACTCTTTCTCTGGGCGTGAATGGGAAAGACCCCCCCCCCAACGGGTTCTTCTCTCCACCCCCCCCCCCCCCGCCCTGGTCGTGCCAGTGCTCCATGACCAGCCACTACCTCTCTGGGCCTCGCTTCCTCCATCTGAAAAACGGGGACAATCAGGATGCTCCTGACACAGGACTATCTAAGGGCTGAGAGCTGACATCCGTGACCTGTTGTCTTCTGCGAGGAAAGAGAGGAGGAGGTGTTGAGCCACGTGGCCGCAGAGGAGAGACGCTTCCCAGAAACCCAGCCGGGTGTTCCCAGCCCAGCGAAAGGTTGTTCCGGTCCAGTCTCCAGGCGGCGAAACACCTTCGAGGTCTGTGCTTTCCCTGTCAGACTCCAGAGGACAGGGTTGTTTCCCCAGCAAGATGCTTCCCGCAGGAAAGGGACCCTGGGCTCTTCCTCTGCCCTGAGTCTGCCTCGTGCCAGGAGCCAGGCACACCTGACAGCTCGCTCTCGCTCTCGCTCTCAGACTCACCTGGAGCTCTCTGGCAGCACTCAAGGCCTCCTCTCCTTCAGGGAGGACGAGGAGACCGAGCTGAGTGGCGCTGTGAGAGCATCCCGCCTGGACTTGGAAACAAAGCCCGGGTGTATCTCCCCCCCCCCCGACTGTGCCTGGGCTGCCGGAATCACGCCGGTGCACGGGGAGGGAATTTTTCTTGCACTGTTTGCGAGTGGGTGATCCGCCCCCATGGAAACTATTCACTCACGTACTCACTCCCTCACTCACTGACTCCATCATCTCTCAGTTACTCGTATATGCACAGATGGCCTCCCTGCCTCCCTCTCCCTCGGCATACAGGACACCCCTTGGACACCCAGTTCGTTCCTCTCGGCCCCACCTCTTACTCCAGCCACTGCTGTGATGACCGGCCTGCATGGACTCCAATCTGGGGAGCCACTGGGGAAGTGCCCCACCTCTGCCATAACCTCATTTCCTGCCCCGAGGTTTCCTGACTCGGTGACACGGGATGCTGACAGGGACCTGCCTGGCGCACACGCATGTGCAACCCACAAGTTCAGAGGCATCCATGGCCGTGAGGCAACCCTCGGACGGTGGAGGTTGGGAGTCACTGGGTAACTGCTCCTTTCCTTCTCCCCCCCCCCACCCCCCCCCCCGGGGAAGACGGTCTTGAGACACGTTTCGCGCGCTTCTCTGGGGTCCCTTGGGATCAAGCAATCCGTCATCCAGAGCAGTGACAACTTCAACAGTACAACTTTCTGTTAGCCCGAAACTTAGTGGCTTAAAACAATAAACATTTCAAATCTGTTTCTGCAGCCAGAGCTTTGGGAGTAACTTCGCCAGGTGGTTCTGGCTTGGGGTCTCTCGAGACTGGGGCTGTGGTCATCTGAAGGCTCGCCTGGGGCTGGAGAATCTGATTCCAAGATGGCAGACTCATTGCCTGGCAAGTTCAGGCCGGCTGTTGGCAAGAGGCCTCAGTTCCTCACCAAATGGACCTCCCCATAGGACTGTCTGAATGTCCACATGACGTAGCTGTCTTCCCCCGGGAAGGGGACCCAACAGAGCAAGATGGAAACCTCGGTGCCTCTTATGACCCAGTCTCAGCAGTCACACGCTACCGTTATCTTCTGGTTCGAGACGTCAGCCCTGGTGAACATTTACTACGTGTCAGTAACTTCCTTCACAGTACCCGCGACAGAAAGGCGGGAGAGGATTCATGTAGGTGAAACACTTAGGATAGTATCTGGCGGGGGCGCCTGGGGGGCTCAGTCAGTTAAGCCTCCGACTTCGGCTCAGGTCATGATCTCGTGGTTCATGAGTTCGAGCCCCACGTCGGGCTCTGTGCTGACAGCTCAGAGCCTAGAGCCTATTTCGGATTCTGTGTCTCCCTCTCTCCCTCTCTCTCTCTCTGTTCCTACCCATCTCTATCTCTCTCTCTCTCAAAAATAACTAAACATAAAAAAAAATAGCATCTGGCATAGTAAGTACTCAATAAAATGTTAGTTATTATCTTAGGTCAGGTTTTCCAGAAGCAGAGCCTGGGTTGGGATCTGCATGCAAGTGATTTTTTTAAGGGCGAGTTCTCAGGAGAAACCTGTAAGGGGGTGAGGGAGACAGGATAGGAAGGCAAGGAGCTAAGCAAATATACGTGGTTCCCATGAGGCGCTAGATCCTACGGAGAGTTCTGGAACATAAATTACATTGCAGAATTTGTCCCACATTAAGACAAGGGAGCTGGGTTTCTGTAGCCCTTACACACACGCACACACACACACACACACACACAGCCCAGGCAGTCACTGGCCAATGGCCACCTGGGGACAGGGACATAGCCTCCTTGGACTCTCCAAATTGGTGGCTCTGGTCACCCATGGGTTACTCCCTGGGGAAGATGCTTTCAGCCGTAACAGCTCTCAGCAACTAGGGGATGGACACACATACCCAGAAAAGAGATCCCAGGGCATCTAGGTCAACACCAACAGCATGTCTGGAAACTATTACCAAACCCCTACGGAAGGTGCTTTGATGATCCACATTGGACAGGTGTGGGAAAAGAAGCAAAGACAGAGGTCCAGTTGCTGCTCCAAAGTACACAGCTGGGAGGTCATGAGAATACGATTCCAAATTCCTGGCCATGGTTACACTCTGCTAGCAGACCTCTGAGGGGACAGCCCCAAACCAGGAGTCAGGAAACTTGGGTTCTGTCCCAGCAACACCGCTGTCTACATGGTCAAGGCAAGGTCTTTGTCATCCAACTGCTACTCCCAAGGTTATTCATCTATACGATAGAGGAGAGTATCCAGACAAGCAGCCACCAGGAGTCCAGAAGAGCTGGGCCCTTGGCTCAGGGAAGCAGCGGGACTAGAAAACACTGTTCCCCAGGAATCATGCCTTATCCGGTCCGAATTTCTCCCTTGCTCCCTCCCTAGGGGGTGGGAAACAGGCACCACGCTGGCTGTGAATGCAAAGATCACCTCACAGATTGGTTTCCACTCATGCCCCAGAGCTCAGGGCAATACACTTGAATTAGGGGGAGAGGGTACTGGGGGTGGGGAAGCTCCTCAAGGCTGCCAGGGGACTCTGGATCCCAGCACAGCACCCCAGGGTAGCTTGGAGGGCAGGTTCCCCCAAAACATAGTGGGGGAACTACATTTGATGGCTTCTACTCTGTACCAAGCTTCAGCTTGGGGCTGGGAATGGGGAGCTGCAAGGGTGCATTTCTTTCTTGGGCCACGTAAGGCCATTTGTTTCATTAGGTAAATTTTCCTGCATCAACTTCTGCGATGCTCTAGAAAACTGTTCTCTGAGGATTGGGAAAGAATTTGAACTCAAGGAGAGATTTCCATGATCCCCAATAGTCCAGCCCAAGCCAAAAATGCATAAAATGATATAAGAGCATAAAGCAGGACCCAGGGGAGTCCCATGGAGCACAGGCCACGTGCTTTTCCCATGCTGCCCCCAGTAATTCTGATGACCCTACAGAGAGAAATAGTGTCCTCACTTTATACGAAGGGGAAGTGGGGCTCAGAGACGGCCTGCCACTGGCCCCCAGTCGCTCAGCCAGTGAATGGCAGGGCTAGAGGCTGAACCCAGAACTCTGTGTTTCCCAAGCCTGGGCTCATGACCTGGAGATTTCTCCACATGGGAGGTGGAGTTTGGGGGCGACCTGGAGGCCAAAGTGTTAGGGAGCCTAGAGTTCACTGGAGGAGATGTTTTGTGCCCAGGGTGTGTTTGTGCCTCTGTCCCTGTGGAGAGCTGGAAGGCGACAGCCGAGAGCTTCTGGGGCTCCATCCAGAAGGGTGGTGGGGCTCTCCCCTGGTAAAGGTTGGGTACGTGGAGCCTCATGAATGCAAGCGCTATTCACGGCCCCACTGCATGCTGATTTCTGTAGGTGGAGAGGCATGAGGGCCAGAGGTGGAGAGGGAGGCAGGAGAAGGGGGCCAGGGTCTGGCCACTGGCTGAAATGGGACAGGGCACCCAAGACAATGGAGAATCTGAACCAGCGTCTGGCATCTGGGGAGCATGGACACGGAGGTCAGGGCGTCTCAGGAGGTGTGAGATGAAGACGAGAAAGGTTCCAACTGGAGTCCTGACAGCAGAGTCACCTGGGACCTGGTTGGGGGCAGGGTCCCAAATATACTGAGGCTGCCTGACCAGCCCCTGGTCTCCCCCACAGCTGGCTCTGCAGCCCACCTGCTGGGACCAGCCTGGAGAGGAAACAGAGGCACTGAGACCCCCTCCCAGGGACGGCTGTCTGCTGGCTGGGGTCAGGGGCGGGGGTTCGTAACTCGACTTTTGCTGGGTACCCAGACTGTCCTCGGAGAAGATTGCCACTGCCATTCCCCCAGCCTGAGTCCTCCTATCCTGCCACCCACCAGCATCCAGGTCGGTCAGCACATCCTGAGTCCCTACCAGGTGCCAGGTGTTCACACACACACACACACACACACACACACACACACACACACCTTGTGTCATCCTGTCACCCTCGCAAGGTGCTGGTCAGAGGGGACCATTGGCAGCTTCACCCACCCACCATCTGTTTGGAAACAGCACCGGCCTTTTCCTCCAAGTGGGTCTATGGGGGTGGGCAGGGCTAAGCCCTTCCCCGCCCCAGGGAGTGGGCATGTGACCCAGGTCTGGCCAATCGGCAATGTTGTATCCCAGCGGCCACCGTGATTGGCCCAGGGATTGTCGAGTAAAGGCAGGTGGATGAAAGAGGTTGAGGGGCTTGTCTGCGGTGACACGATGATCAATGCCAGTGCTGGGATTACAATGACATCTGCCTCAAACACCAAAGCACATTTGCTTGTCTGCCCGTGTGGCTTTTTTTCTCCAGATAAGGGTCTTCAGAATCTGGTCAGGCTCGGACAAGTCAGGTGCCTTGTGCATTTCAGCCGGTCTACTTTGCACAAACTTGCCACCACAGTGGAGGTGTCACCTGGGTGGAGTCTCTAATAGTGACTTGTTACTGGTGGGATTTAGCCCTGAGAGAGGGGAGCTGAGTTAGCAGAGTTTGGTGGCGAGTTACAGAGAGCCGTGGCTCAGTTCATCTTCATCCAGGACATTTTTTTTAAGTTTATTTATTTATTGACAGAGAAAGAGAGAGAGAGAGAGCATGCAAGCCGGGGAGGAGCAAAGAGAGAGGGAGAGAGAAAGAATCCGAAGCAGGCTCCGTGCTGTCAGCGTAGAGCCCGATGAGGGGCTCGAACTCACGAACCTTGAGACCATGACCTGAGCCGAAATCAAGAGTAGGATGCCCAACCGACTAAGCCACCCAGGTGTCCCAAAGTCACATAGGGTTTTAGTCAAGACCCTCTTATCTCTCTTATGACAGAAGCTGACCCCACACCAGCCGACATGAAAACAGAAACACCTGGTTCATATGAGAGGCCTGGAAACACACCTTCAGGCTCGGCTGGATCTAGGGGCTTGGGTACAGGGCAGCTCTGGTCTCTCCAGCTCAGCGCTGCCCTCCTCTGCACTAACCAGACTTTCTCCCCCTGGCAGCCTCCAGGCTCACATCCTCCAAGTTTAGCAGCCTCTTTGCTGATAACAGCCGCCAAAGTCCCCAGGTCACGTGTCCACCACAGAGCCAATCACTGTGGCCAAAGAAGATAGAGTGTCCTGGTGGTGCAGGCTTGGATCACCTGCTGGCTCCAGGGGCCAACCGGGAGGATTAGCCCCACCCACTCTGCAAGGACTGGGAGTGGGGGAGGGGGGGCACCCCAAATGGGAAACCAGGGTGCTGCCACCATAGGAAGGAGAAGCGGATGGTGAATCGGTAACGTAAACAATGTCCACTCTACCCAGGAAGTTCTGGACAGAGAAGGGCTAGAACGAGGTGTCCTGGCTCTTGAGCCCTAGACTAGGGGCTCTCGACCTTGGCTGCAGGCCGGGACCACCTAAGGTCTTTTAAAAAGTAGAAGGGGGGGCGCCTGGGTGGATCAGTCTGTTGAGTGTCCAACTTCGGCTCAGGTCATGATCCGCTGGTTCGTGACTTCGAGCCTCGCTTCAGGCTCGCTGCTGCCACCACAGAGCCTGGTTCGGATCCTCGGTGCCCCCTCTCTCTGCCCCTCCCCCACTCATCCTTTCTCTCCCCCAAACAGATAAACAGAAAACCTTCTGTAGATAAAAGTTCTAATGCCTAAGGCCTGCTACAGAGACTGATTTTATGAGTCTTGGTGCCGTCTGGGCATCAGGACTTTTAAAATTTCCCTGGTGATTCTAATACGCACCACATCTGAGACGCACAACCGGCCAGTCCTTGGAGAGGGGAAGGGAAGGGAAGAAAAGGGTCTGGGGAAGTGGGGGGAGGGTCCAGGAGCAGGGGAGCACTAGAAAACCCTATTCACCTTTGATGACTGTGCTCACTGCTCCCCCTCAAGCCCAGTCTGTGCCAGCAAAGCCCCATAGGTCCCAGCCTCACACTCAAAGAGCTCTCAAGTCCCATGGGGCGCCTGGGTGGCTCAGTCGGTTAAGCGTCTAGACTTCGGCTCAGGTCATGATCCCATGGCTCATGGGTTCGAGGTCCGTGTCAGGCTCTGTGCTGACAGCTCAGAGCCTGCAGCCCGGATCCCGCTTCGGATTCTGTGTCTTCCTCTTCAGATTCTGTGTCTCCCTCTCTCCCCGCCCCTCACCCACTGCACGCGCGCTCTCTCTCTCTCTCTCTCTCTCTCTCAAAGATCAATAAATTTTTTTTTTTAATTTTTTTTTCAACGTTTATTTATTTTTGGGACAGAGAGAGACAGAGCATGAACGGGGGAGGGGCAGAGAGAGAGGGAGACACAGAATCGGAAACAGGCTCCAGGCTCTGAGCCATCAGCCCAGAGCCTGACGCGGGGCTCGAACTCACGGACCGCGAGATCGTGACCTGGCTGAAGTAGGACGCTTAACAGATTGCGCCACCCAGGCGCCCCAATAAATATTTTAAAAAAAATTTTTTTAAGAGCTCTTAAGCCCCCATCGCCCTTCCCATGCAGCCACCTGTGCCTCAGTCTACCTTCCTTCTCTCTCGGGACCCTCTGGCCAAATCTTCCTCTGCCCTGCACGAACAGAGTGCATCAGTTTCCTGCGGATGCTGTCTCCAAATACCACACACAACGTGGCTTGGAACAACAGGAACGCACGTATTTTCACACAGTTCTAGAGGTTAGAAGTCTGAAATCAGTATCACCGGCCCCCACGCAAGGTGTCGGCAGGCCAGACTCCCTCGGGGGGCTCTCGGGGAGCCTTCAGTCCCTGCCCCTCCCAGCTTCTGGAAGCTGCAGGCGTCCCTCGGCTTGCGCGGCAGGCCTCCAACCTCTGCCTCGGCCCCCACACCACCTTCCCCTGTGTGTGTGTGTGAAGCCCCTCCACTGCCCTCTTTCTTACAGGGACAGGTGAGGTGGCATTTAGAGCCACCCGGATCACCCAAATCATCTTCCCATCTCAAGATCTTCTGCCTTAAATCTTTTTCAGATCATTTTTTATTGAGATGTAATTGACATGCAACATTACATTGCTTTCGGGTGCACAACATAACGATTCCGTATTTGTACACATTGTGAAATAGTCACCCCGCTTAACACACATAATAAGTCACCACACTTAGTGACACATTCCCTCCCCTCCCCCAATGAGGACTTTTAAGCTCTAACCTCTTAGCGACTTTCAAACATACAATACAGTAGTGTCGCCCATGGTCACATGACATCCCCAGGACTTATTTATTGCATAATTAGAAGCTTGTACCTTGTGACCACTGTTTCTCTGTTTTGCCCCTCCCCACCCCCACCCGCCGTCAACCACCAATCTGTCCTCTGCTTCTGTGGATCTGGGGCTTTTTGAATTGTATTTTAGATTCCACATATAGGTGCGATCACACGGTATGTCTTTCTCTGACTTATTTCACTTAGCATAATACCCTCAAGGTCCATCCGTGTTGCTGCGAATGGCAGGGTTCCCTTCTTTCTTGTGGCCAACTCACGTTCCAGTGCGTGTACCCCGTTTTCTTCATCCCTTGGTCCACTCAGCGGACAGGCCAGTGGCTTCCACGTCTCCGCTCTTGTAAATAACGTTGCAATGAACACGGGGGTGCAGGCATTTTTCAGGTTAGTTGGTGTCATTTCCTTTGGGTAAATACCCAGCGGTGAAGTTGCTGGATCTCGCAGTAGTTCTATTTTTAATTCAAGATCCTGAATTTAACCACAGCTAAGAGCCTTTTTCCAATGAGGTCACATTTCCTCGGGCCAGGATGAGGACCCGCTGTTGCCGGGGGCCACCGTTCAGCCTGTTACAGGGAGTTAGTCTTCCATTCTCTAGCTGAGCACACTGAGGTCTGGAACCGTTGTAGACGCTGCCCTGGGTGAGAGGCACCACCATTGTCTCAGCCCAGGGAGAGGGGGACGAGGCTGTAGACGGAGAGGAAGGAAAGAGATTCCCACAAGGGGAAGGGAGGAGAGTATGTGGGATGGAGTGGCCTCTGACAGATGTCCCAGACAAGCACACTTCGGTGGGGGTGGGGGGCTGTGCTGCCCACTGGAACCCTGGACCAGGCTGGCAAACAGCTGTGGCACCAGGACCCCGCCCTGAGGCTCGAAGGCGGCTGCTGGCACTTTGCCACAATAAGGTCTATTTATAACGTGTCTCATCCCCTGTGTGCCTACCGCTAGCCTGGATTCACCCTCCAGAGCCCGGGGAGCAGAGCAAGAAGAGGGGCCCCTCGGCCGATGGAGACACTGAGGCAAGGAAAACCTCTGTGATGTCTTCAGTACTGAGGGATGCAGAGGGCGGGGTGACATGGGCAGGGCCTTTTCCTTGGCTCCAGCCCACCTGTTCCATCAGCTAGCTGCGTGACCTTGGGCAAGTCACGGCATCCGGGACTCAGTTTCTCATCTGTAGAATGGAGCTCCTACCGTCGCCCTGGGAGGGCTGGTGTGGGCCCTGGAGAAGATGGCAGGTGTGCAGGCTCCTGGCCCAGGGCTGGCGCTCAGGATGTGGCTGTGGGCTCCGAGGGTGGAGGAGCTGAAGGGGGCGCTGAGGCCAGTCGGAGTGGCAGGGTGGGCTGGGACAGAGGCTCTCGGAAGGCAGGTGCGGAAATCAGGACACTTTCAAGGACAGCCACCTTGGCTTCCTGGCCCAGAGGCTCTCGGGGCACTTGAGGACACTTCCCTTTCCCTGTGCCCCCGCGGAGACCACCCAAGGGCAGAGGGGTCATGACAGGCAGCTGGGGGGACACCCCGTGGCAGAACCAGTCTGCAGGTGGGACAGAGAGCAAGAGAGGGCACCCCAAAGCTGCCTGTGCCGTGCCCCGGACAACCCCTTCTCTCAGAACTGGTCTTCTGTCCCCTCTGCCCCGGCACTGACGTGGGCCCCTCTATTTAGCCTCGCCTGGTGGGCTGCAGGCACCAGAACGCGCTACACGGTGGCCCTTTGGGAATGAACACTTCGGTGTTTACATGTGAGTGTGGCCTGTGTCCCTCATCTGACTGGCTGGGGTCATGTTCTCTCCATCAGACTGGTGGGTCCCAGGGAGTGGACCCTTCCCCACTCCCTGATGTGTTCAACCGGCCCTTACTGACAATCTGCCGTATGCCCCGCACCGAGCCCAGTGTTGGGCACAAGCCAAGATGGACATGAAGTGCATGTCTGCCTTCCAGGCCCCCGGTCAGCCATCCCCCAAGTACATCATCAGCATCGTAATAATCCCTTTGTAGCACCTGCTTTATGGTAGGCCCTACGTAAGCTCTTTAGATATGAGGGGTATGCTATCTACTTCTGAACTTATACATCAGGACACAAAGGCTTGAAGGGCTGGGTGGTTTGCCCATCGCACCACTGGTAAGCAGGGGACCTGAGACAGCCTAGCAGGTGGCCTGGCCCCGGGTGCTTGAGGAACTGAGCGCATGGCCTGGCCCGGAACTGCCAGGGTCAAGTGCAAGTCTGAGGGCAGGGGTGAGAGGTGAGGCCTGAGGGGGGTATAAAAGTCCACATCCCAGAGGAAGACCGTGTTCCTGCCATACAGGCCCTGGGGGTGAAGGATGGGCAGTGTAGGGAAGTGGATGCGGGGAGAGGAGAGAGGAGTGTAGGGGGGAGGCGTGGAGGAGAGGAAGAAGGGAAGCAGGGAGAGGAGACCAGCTGGGTCTATAGGGATTCCTGGTGCCGGGGGACTGACCCAGCTCGGGGGCCTCGGTGCAGCCCTCTTCGGTGACCTTGAACAACCCTGAAGAAGGTGGAGCCTGTTTCCTCATCCGGAAAGCGGCCACAAGGCCGGAACCAGCCTGATTCCAAGGCCACGACCCTCCCCGACACCAGGTCCCCTCACCTTCCCGCAAGACCTGGCTTTCAGGAAACTCGCCCCAGGCCCACCAGGTGTGGCCAGCAGGACAAAATCCTGCTTCTCCCAGCGTCCGGCAGCCGAGATGAACGACCAAGAGAAGGCGTTAGTTAGAGCAGCTCCAGGGGCCCCTCCTCTTCCAGGCGGAGGAGCCCCCCTTCCCTATCTGCCAGGAGCAAAGCCCCTCTGCCACCTGCTGTTCCAGAAGAGCTCTAGGTACCTTTTATATCCTTCCCCGGTGCTCTCTGATCGCTCCACGGTCCTAGGAGCCGAGAGACAGAAAGCTCCACCTCCAAGCACTGCCTCCGCACGAGTCTTTTCATAAATCCTCCCCCCCCCCCCCCCCACCCAGGGCTGGTGTGCAACAGACCAAACAGTGTGCCTTCCCAACCCATTTGTTGAAACCCTAACCCCTCAGGTGGTATTTGGAGAGGCAGCCAGGGTTGGATGGGTCCCAAGGGTGGGTCCCCACGGATGGGATTAGTGCCCTTATGAAAAGTGACACCACAAGGGCGCCTGGGTGGCTCAGTCTGTTAAACAACTGGCTTTGGCTCAGGTCACGATGTCACGGTTGGTGAGTTCGAGCCCCACGTGAGGCTCTGTGCTGACAGCTCAGAGCCTGGAGCCTGCTTCAGGTTCCCCACCCTCCTCTCTCTCTGACCCTCCCCCACTCATGCTCTGTCTCTCTGTCTCTGTCTCAAAAAAAAATAAACATTAAAAAAAAAGAGACCAGAGAGCTGGCTCTCACTTTGCTCTCTAGGCCACCCCAGGACACAGAGAGAAGGTGGCCATCTGCAAGCCACAGGGGTCCCTCACCAGGCACACCATCAGCGGCACCCCACTCAGATATCCCCTCTCCAGAACTGAGAGAGACAAACGTCTATGGACCAAGCCCTCAGTTGTAGTATTTTGTGACCAACCTGAACGTGCCTACAAACAGGCCCTGGTCATGTCAAATCACCTGCCGCTCCTAGACATGCTGGGCCAAGGCGAGGCAGCCTCTCAGCTACCTGCACATGCTGTTCCCTCTGCCTGGAATGCCCTCTCCCTGGTCCCCGCCACCCAGAGCTGACCTCGTACCTCAAGACGACAACACAGCCACCGCCTCCTCCGTGAGTGTCTCCTGACCTCTCCCCACCCTGCAGCCCCGGCCCCCGTGAGCCATCCTCCAGATGCCGACAGGGGTGAGAGCAAGATGTCATCAGTCCCCAATAGAACCCAGTAACCTCGGTGCCTCAGGGTGCCCACCCGGGAAATGGGGCCATGGACAGTACCCATCTCGCTGGGCTCTTGTGAGGGTTAAATCACTTAATATACAAAGCGCTGGCACATACTTAGCTTTATTATTCTTACTTACTATTATTTACCTTTAAAGCCCCATGGTTAATGATTACGGAGGTGAATCGCTAGCCCCATGATACAGCTGAGGAAAGTGTGACTGAGCCAGGGCAGGGGAGGGGGGACCATTGTGGTCCCTCCGCCAGCTGCCAGCCCCGGGACCTGGAGCCACCGTCCAGCTGCGTCCGTAGTTCCTCGTGCCCCCAGTCACAGACGGAGACACCGAGGCCCGGACCAGACAGAAGCAGGACCTTGCCAAGCGCGGAACTGAGATCAGAGAGCAGCCCTGGGCAGCCACGCAGGGGAGGGGTGCTTTTCTGGAGGTGACTTCATTCACCCCTCCACACCCCTCGCCCTGGAACAGGTGACTGAGCGGGGAGGTGATCAACACATCCCCTGACTTCCCTGAACTCCCATCCAATTTGCTGTTCGGGGCTTGTGCCAAGAGTGTTTGTGTTAATAAACCAAATGGACTTCTCAGAGTCCACCCAGAGTGACGGATGGAGGAGGCAGCCAGGTGCCAGCCCGAGGGGGGAGGGAGCGTGGGGCACAGACTTCCAGTCGAAGCCTTCTGGGATTTCCCAGCCCCAGAGACCCTCGGGGGGGTCATCTCTCCCAACACCCTCCATGCACCGGGGAAGAAACGGAGGCAAGGACATTGGTGGGACTAGAATCTAGGACTCAAGTTCTGAGCTGGGTGTAGTCAGGTCTAGGGTCTGATGGCGGTGGGTGGTGGTGTTTTGATGAGCCTGAGACCACTAGGCAAGGAGGCTTCCCTAGAGGAGGTCGCTGGAGGGGGCCCAGCCTAGATAATCCACGGGACCCACGTTATCTAGGGAGAGGCCGGTGGTAACACTCAAGTGTAGCCCCAAGTGGGTCCTTCCCAGGAAACCCTGTGAGACCAGGGTCCCCTCCAGCCCAGGAAGATGGGTTCAAGACTTTTCAGGTCACCACGCCCCGCCCCCTCCCAGTGAGCCCGGCTCAGTCCCCACTGAGCCCTGCTGGCCGCAGAGCCGGGGTGGGGGGGGAGGGGTGGTGGGAAGGGAGCCGGGAAGGGCCCACCGCCTCCTGAGCACCCACCCCTCCTGCGGCTTCAGGCAGCCCCTCTCTGCTTTTATGTCTTTCCCGTGGAGAGTTTCCACGTAAGATTGTGTTTGAACAAAGCCTCCCTCCACTGCAAACACTTTACAAACCTGTGATGCGGCCCTCCCCTCGCTTTGGCCACCAGCACAGGTCTGCAGTCAGGCTGCCTTGGGCTCGAGCCCATTTACAGCACTCCCTAGCTGGGGGAGTGGGGTCTGTTCCTCTGTCCGAGCCCCAGTTTCTCCGTCTGTAAGACGGAGAACTTTCCGGGCTTGTTCTAAGAACCTGAAACAAGGAAGCAAGGTGCCTGGTACACAGCAGGCTCCCTGGGACAGTAGTGAAATTCTATTTAGTGACAAATGAGGAACCGAGGATGCGCTGGGGGGGTGGGGGGCGGGTATCAGACGTCTGTCTGCAAGGTGACACAAGGTCCGGGTGCCATCCCTGCCCTAGGACCCGATGCTGGCGGCCCGGCTCCCCTGCTCCCCGGCTCTCCCCCAACCGCTGCCCGCACGTCCCATGCTGGTGCTGCATCGGAGATCCTCACTGGCCCTGACAAAGTGTGAACACTAACCGGCCCCGACAGGCTTTCTAGAACGGCGTCTGTAGCAGGGAGGACAGGAGGCAGGATTCGGCCAATAAGCCTGCACATTGTTCATAGAGCCCATCTCGGCTGTTACCGACGCTATTTACCATTTAGATAACGCTCTATATTTCCGCGGGGTTTGCTGCCTAGGCCTTCAGTAACCAGCCAGGGGGGCAAGACGCTGGCTCCAAGCAAGGGGGAAAAAAAACCGCATGGAAGCAGCCTGTCTCCCCTGAGCCTCACTCCATCCAGCTCATCCATTCATGCATGCATTCATTCAGCACACGGGAGCAAAGCTTCTAGCACATTCCACGGCCTGCACTGGGCACACGACACTTGGGCCCAACCCGTGCCCTCCAGGAGTACAGTCTAGACAGGGGGACACCCAGCCTGGAAAACACGGCTCAGGACCCGTGGTCTCTGGGAAGTTTCCTGGCCCTTATACCATTAAGACAAACGTATGCCTCACACACACCTGCTAGCACTCTGGGGTAGTCAGGGGGCAAAGCCATCACCAAGAGGTAACTGTGTCCAACTCTTGCTCCAGGCTATTAACACAGACACGGAGGACAGCTCCTCCAGCAGTGTGAGCAGATTATGTGGAGGCAGCCGGCTGCTCTCAGCCCCCGGCAGGGCCTCTGCGTGCTCCCCTCCCCCCTGCTGATAACAGTGATGGTGTCCACGGAGTTTGCGGGAGGCAGGATCGTGAAGGACCAGCATTGCCAGACCTCTACTGAGAAGCAGGCTACAGGCCTAGTCCATGAGCAAGGTTGGGGGGTCAGTCTGTAGCCAGGGCTGGGGTCAGTTGAAGGGGGATGTCCTCTAAAATAGAAGCTCCGTGAGGACCAAGACACCATCTGTCTCGTTCTCCAAGTGTGATCCCTAGGGCGCAGAGCAATGCTTGGTGCTCAGTAAATAGACATTGAATGAATGAATGAATGAATGAATATTAATCAAGGTTCATTGTGTCGCTGGGGCTCTGGCTCAGGGACAGCTTGTGTCCCAGAATAAGTCAGTCTGAGAAGAGGGTCGGAGCCTTTCTGTAGCAAGCATCGAGCCAGGGATCTGAGCAGAAACCAAGGATCCCCTTGTGATGAAAACACCACCCTGGTTTCCCAGTCCCAGCTCCCACACCAGCTCCCGATTTCACTGACGCCTCCAGCCCCTGAAGCCCCATCACAGGACAATACCCATTGTTCACAGGTCTCCGACCCATCTAACCCTTCCCCCACCCGCCATCACCTGCCCTTGGGTGTATCAGCCATACACAAGAGCTGGTACCATCAGGTGGCTCTGAACTACCCCTAGTGCCAGCTGATCCAATTGTGTTCGGTGGTCAGTACCTTCCCCCTCGTTGTAAAACCAAGGCCAGACTCCTTGGGGTGGCATTCAATGCCCTGCCTTTCTCTCTGGCCCATGCCTTACCACCCCAGTCCCAGCCCAGGTTTCATGCTTCAGTGACAGTGAACACCCTGTCCTGAAGAGTTCAACCTAATGTCCCTCGTAATCACCCTTGGCACGCAGAGTATGGTAATTGCCGTTCGTGTGTTTATCTATCCTGCCCTTTCCTTTAAAGTCTTCGTGTCACCAGCACCAAATCCCAGGCCTAAACTACATCGCTGTCGTCACCACCACCGTCTCCACCGCCATCCCTGCCATCGCTGTTGATACAGCTAACGTTGATCAAGCGCTAACTATGCACCAGTTGGTGTGCGAAGATATTCACATAATTTTGGCTGCTCTGTGACATCCTTGATGAAGAGGAGGGTACTCCATCGTTATCTCCATTGTACGGATGAAGAGACTGAGGCTCAGGGAGATTCAGTAACTTGCTCAAGGATTCAAATCCAAGCGCTTTCCTTCTTATCCAGACCAGGGAGAGAGCCCGGAGCCTGGATAATCCAAACTTCCTCATAACACAACATTCACTCTCTTCTACTTGGGGATGTCTGGAGAGGTCAACCAACCACTCAGAAGGCCACTAATTTCTGTGGACTTGGGTATAGCCTGGGGCACCACATCCCAGGTGGTGTAAACCTTTGGGATAGGGCTCTGAGTTTCCATCTGCCCCCCTCCCCTCACTCCTGGGCTCCAGCATCAGGCTGGTTGGCCCGCAGAACCATTTACGAGGGGCCCACACCCAGTTCTGCACAGCTGTACCACGAGGCACCCAGCCCTGGAAGGGGCCAATTCCAGGCCGGAGCCAGCAACTCGGGCGGCGTGATGGATGTTCCCGGGAAAAGGAAACCTCCCAGTCCGCCAGCCAGAATGTTCTCCTTCTCTCCTTCGCTCTCGGCCGGGGAGGGATGGGGAGAGTGCTTTCCAGCTGACGTCATCCTCCTGTGCAGCATCCCAACATCCTCCGGTGCCGACTCCCCTATGTCCACAAGTCTGCCTAGGCCTCCTGCCTGCCCACGACCCTACCCCCAGCCCAGCTCAAATGCCAGGAATGTTCTTCACTCCAGGAGAGTGAGACAGGAGAGGGGCCCTGCCAACAGCTCTGATGTTTCACAATAACATAAAGCCTCCCTTTCTCCCTTTCCACTGATCCTGAGCCTTGCACAGCAGGGATGAAGCAGACCTTAAAAGTAGAAGCTGATGTTAACTAAGCTCTTGCTTTGACCTAGACATTGTTCCAAGTACTTGACAGGTATTAAACCATTTCATTCACACCCAGACCTAAGAACGAAGATTTCTTGTAACCTCCATTTTACAGATGAGAAAACTGAGGCTCAGAGAGGCTAAGTTGCTTGCTCCAGCTCTCCCAGCTAGAAGGTGGCAGTGCCGGGTTACTTTTGTATACCTGTTGGAGGAATGTCCTTCCCTGGTTTCCAGTCTTCTGATAATCCCGCGTCTCCCTCCCCAGCCCTCTGCTGGTGAGTCTGGGAGGGGCACTGAGCATGTGCAGATACCCCCCTCCCCGCCCCCCCAATGCCTCCACCACCCGCTTGCAGGGGAAACCCTGGGGCCCCGGGAGAGGGGTAGGACCAGAGTCGCCTACTCTGCCTGGGTCTGAGCAGCTCTGTGAGTGGGAGGAGGCCGGCTGAAAGCCAAGCCACACCTTCCACACGGCTTCATCAGGATCAGGATGACGTCCGGCCTCCTTCTGTCCGACTCAGGCATCTGTTTCTCAGTTGGTTCCAAACTTGGACACAGACTGAAGTGTCTTTTGCTGCCCTCCTGTAAGCCCCAGTAATGACAAACACGTAAATAAGTAAATGGATTGTGTTCGCCCCTATTGGAATGCATCGCCTTCTAAATATATCCCCTTCCAAACATGAACATTGCCATTCTACGCTGAGTAGACCGTACTGTTTTCGCCGATGAGGAATTTTGGCCCCGACAAGGTAGGCGGCCTTCCCAAGGGTACAATTCTGGCATGTGACAGATTAGAATCTGTACAGGGCTCACTAGTGGCTCCCCCGAAGTTTACGTCTACCTAGAACTTCAGAATGAGATCTTATTTGTTAATGGGGCCAGCACAGATGCAATTAGTTAAGATCAGATCCAGGGACTAGCTCTTCCAAGGAGACAGACTTGCAGAGACCCAGAGAGGCAGAGGGGCACCGGTGGGGGACACAGCCGTGTGATGAAGAGGCGGAGATTGGCGTGATGTATCTCCCAGCCGGACAATGCCAAGGATCACCAGCTACCTGGCGAATCTCAGACAGGGAAGGATTCTCCCCTGGAGCCTTCGGGGTGGGGGAGCATGGCCCCACCATCCCCTTGACTTTGGACTTCTAAACTCTGGAACTGCGAGAGAGAATAAATTTCTGTTGTTTGAAGCCACCCAGTTTGCTGTCCTTTGTTACAGCAACTCCAGAAACCTAATCTGGAATCCAAAAGTGATTATTCTTTTTTCTTTCTTTCTTTCTTTCTTTCTTTCTTTCTTTCTTTCTTTCAGTAGGCTTCATGCCCAGCACAGAGCCCGACACGGGGCTTGAACTCACAACCCTGAGATCAAGACCTGAGCTGAGACCAAGGGTTGGACGCTTAATCAACTGAGCCACGCAGGCGCCCCGACTACAGTGATTATTCTGATCCCTCTCCCAAGCAAACCGCCTCCCATAGCCAGGGTCTCACCGAGAGTCAGTGGGTGCCCGGGGACTGAGGACACAGGGAAGACACAGCCCCTCACTCCAGGGGCTCACACACAGTGACAGCACAGTTGTCTCTTGTCCTAGTTGCTTTGGCTCCTGGTGGGGGAGCAGAAGGAGGTGGGGGCTGTGCGGATAAATCTTGCTTTTGAAGGTTGGCAACATCGCTTCCCGGCTGTGTGACCAATGGCGGGTCAGAGCCCACTTCTCTGGGCCTCAGTTTTTTCATCTGTAAGATGGGGGTACTTATACCCACCTGCCTCCTTCAAGGCCGGCGAGGGATACAGAAACACTGTAGAGACCGTGTCTGGCTGCGTGAAGGGCAGTACTTTTTTTTGAGATTGAGGGAGCATACCCACGCATCCTTACACTTTGGAGATGTGAGATAAACTCCCAGCGGTTAGTAAGCAGAACTTGGTTAATATCCTTTGCACCTGTCTGTGCATGGAAATATCTCATACAAAATTCAAAAGAGAAAAAAAAAGGGAGGGGGCATGGTGATAGAGGACACAGGGCAGTGAGGCATCGTCCTGGATCTGTGCTCTCAGGCACCGCTTCCTCCGGGAACAGAGTCATCCTCAAAGGGCATCTTGAATCGCAAACAGCCTGAGCCACAAAGGGAAGAAAAGGCCTAAGGGAAGAAGGCGTATTTGGACCAGTCCCCAAGCCCCGCCGATGCCAGCTGGCCAATTTGGGCTCCTCCTGCCTCCGTTGCCATCATCAGCCATGCCAGGGACTGTGCAGTAAGCCCGAGATTTGTCAGAGCTGGTGTGGGACTGCCGCCAGTCAGGCGGAGGGGGAAGAGACCCACGAGATCAGACGATGCTCCTTTGAAACCCCGCTCTGTGTGGGGAAAGCCTTGGGGCGGGGGGCACCCGAGTGAGAGCCTGTGGGCTGCCTTGAGATGGGAGGATGCAGAGAACGGGGTTCTGTAAGTGCTGGGGGTTCAGCCTGCAGAGAGGGCTTGGCAAGCGCCTGGCACCACTGATCCAGGTCTCAGCAGGGCATCGCCCTTTGGAACCGCTGGACCATGCTGAGCAGCCCAGGCTCCAGAGCTCGGAGCGGCTGGCAGAGGCCACGCTGCTGACTCTGCTTGGAACCTTCTCAGGGGCTCCCTCGTGGGAGTGTGACTTCACTCCGGAATCACAGTCCGAGGGAAAGATGGACACGGTTGGCTCAGCCCCGCGGGGACTCACGAAAACTACCCCCAAGCAGTCCTGGCCGAAATCACTGGGGTGATTCAATGCAATTCAACCACTGTTTATTAAAGAAACGGACAGTTAAGCGTCGAGGCTAAGAGCAGGGACTCTGGAGGCAGGAAGACCGGGTTTGAATTCCAGCTCTACTGTTTGGCCAGTCACTTGGCCTCTCTGAGCCTCGGTTTTCCCATCTGCAAAATGGGGATAACAACAGCACTTGCCTCACAGGGCTGTCTGAGCCCGAAATGCGTTAGTACTCATAAAGCACTTAGAATCATTTCAGCCATACCGTAAGCGCCAAATAAGTGCTGCATTCAAGGGGCCAGTAAATGAAGCAGTGTAGGGCAGTGGGACACACAGAAGCCTTGGATCTCCTGCAGCGACCCCACACACGGACAGCTGGGGCTGGAGGGAGGAAATGCTTCCTCTGCGGGGACACAGCTCCATTGTCAACGCAGGATCTGAACCTACAGAGCAAGTCCAGAGACCCTGCCCCTAAACACTAAGGTACAGAGAACCCTCTTCTCCTATTGTCCCTCCCCCCCCCCAACCCCCCAGGAGTCTGGCGGCAGCGGGAACCCACAGAAGACACAGGCGCTGAATGAATCACAGTGCCCCTGCATTTGCGTAGTCATCCTTTCCCTTCCTCTTGACATGACCTTGAGCGTGTGACACAGTCTGTCTTCAGTGTCAGTTTCTTTGTGCGTAAAAATGTGTGTCCGAATATTCAATTCACAGGGCTGCCGGTGAGAACCACATGAGGGCTCGATGCAAACACGCCCAGTGGGGTGTCTGACAGTTAGTCCATGTTAAATAAATGTCATCTTGATTTCGTTTCATTTCCTTGGTTCTGTGCTCAGTTCTGCCCAAGGACCCATGGGGAACACAAGAAAAGAGAAAATACCTTCTCGTCCTCAAGGACTTTACGCAAGACAGAAGAGTAGGAAACTGTTCCTTTAAAGGACAGACTACAATTAGGTGCCGAAGTAGAAATCACCTGGGAGTTCAGAGAGCTCTGCGTGGACTGGGGCAGTCTGGAGGGCCTCTGGGAGGAGGTGTTTGAAAGAGCCATCCACCTCATTATCTGCCACATGAAGGGCCTCGTGGACCGCGTCCCCATTAGGCGAGGCCGGACCAGAGACTCGGGCGAGGACATGAAAACGCTGCCTCTCGGGGGGAGAGGCCGGCTCTGATGAATTCCTTCCCATCAAAGGGTCCCGGATGGCAGCGGAACCAACCAGAGAGCCGGCAGCGGGCGAGCCCGAGCGAGTGATGTTCAAAACCGCCCTCGTCGGGCCCAGACATTGATGTCCTTCCAGAAAGTGCGCTGCGTGGATGTGAGGAAGAACACAAGGATGGGGGAGATAGAACACGCTCAGCTGGGAGAGCCCAAACGAGCCGGTTCCACGACGTCCCGGTCGGGAGGAAGCTGAACATCTCCAAGGCACGCATTTTCAAGGCTGGGTAGCTCTCCGGGCCGCTCCATCCCAAGAATCCCTCCACAGCACCCCCGTGGCCAGCACCCTGGTTGAACTGGAAGGATGTTGAAGCTCAGCGGGTTTGTCGGCACCGCCCAGGTTCACGGTGATGGGCAAAGGTGCAGCGTCCAATCCCCTCCCCCACATCCGCCCACGTGCAAGGGACTCCCAGGGATAGACACGCCCTGGGCCGACCAATCCAAGCCCGGCAACCCCGTGGAGGAAGTCATTCATTCGGGGATAAGCTCCCAAAGTAAAGCGATGAGTGACAAGGTCTGAGACTTTGTCCGTACTATTAGGAGGGCGGGATACAATCTCTTCTGCTCCAACCCAGGAAGCAGAGGTGTCGACATATACCATCCCGTGGAGCCAACAGAGAAGAAGGCAGAAAAGAGAGCTGGAGACAGACGAAGTCCTGGTGGTATCTGTAGTAGTTAGGGCAATGCCAGCTGCTGTAACAAATAAACGACCCAATCTCGGTGACTTGGTCCGATAAAAATTTATTTCTTGCTCACCTAACAGTCTGACACGGGTCTTTCAGATGATCCGGGATCCAGGATCCCTCTACCTTGTGCCTCACCTTCCCCTAGTGTCTTGGAATTCTCTGGACTCAGCCCTTGGGGGGAGATGGGGTGGAGGAAGCATATCTGTTTCTCAAGCTCTTTAACCCGGAAGCCACACCTACCACTTCCCACTCCCTTCCATTGGTGGGAATCGGTCACATGGTCACGCCTGAATGCAAGGGAGGCTGGGAAATGTAGTTCCTGGCTGGGCTGCTGCTTCTCAGCCACAGTTCTGCAGTAGGAAAGAAGGCAACTGGACCTTCAGTGACTGGCCAGCCACCTCCCTCTCCACGTCACTGAGTGCTCACCTCAAGCAGCTTCTGAAGCCTGATCTACCCTTGATCTTTTTCACTTATATAAGCCATTACGTTTCCTATTTCAGCGTGGGCCAGTTTGGGCTGGATTATGCGCCATTAGTGCCCAGGGTCCTGACTATTTGATGGAGTCCTGCAGCCCATTTAGACAGATCAGGATGAAACCCAGTCCTTTCCCCATCCAGCGCCTGTCCCACGATACCTTAAAACCTCCCCTCCCCAAAGTTGCATGGTCTAGGCCGTGTCCCATGAACTTACTAATTACTAAGTTACTAATACAGTAATGCCCAAGGAAGAAGGAGGCTGGTCTGTCCGGAGAGCAGAGACCAGAGGCTGTCCATCGTGTTCTCCACTATGTTCCCACGTGGGAGAGCCACATAAGAGAAGAACCAATGGGCCCCCTTTCTCTAGTGACTTGTTTAGGTAATTGTTCGGTTACCCAAAGAGAAATGCTAGAGGGGGTGAGCTTAAGGACAGAAGTCCAGAAAGAACGCCAGGAATTTTCTGCTGCCCTGGGTACTCTCAGCATCTAGGCGAGGGCTGAACGTGGTGGTGCTAATAAAGGTCCACAAATTCTTTAACATCCCTCCCTTCCATAGCCCCTGAGTGCGGGCCAGACTTAGCAACACACTTCTAATGTACAGACGATGGAGAAAATGGCAGAAAGTGACCTCCGAAGGGGGGCCCTGCCGACAGCCATGTGAGTGAACCTTCTTCAAAGCAGACCCCCCAACCCTAGTCAAGCCATCAGATGACTACAACGCTGTCCAACATCTTGACAGCAACTTCGTGAGAGACCCTAAGCCAGGACGACCCGATCCCACTGCTCCTGAACTCTGGACCCACAGAAACTGAAATAACGAATGCCTATTGTTTTCAGTCACTAAGTTTTGGGGCCATCCGTTACCGGACAGCGGACACCCGGTACAGCTGAGTAAGGGGACAGTTGAAGGAAGGTTTCGAACCTCGATGACACTTAGGAGCCCACAGACACGTTGGCTGAGCTTCGGCAACGGCTATGAAGTAGGTACTTACAGAAATGCAAGCCGACTTAACATATCCACCCCGCTCATCAAAACGGAAGCCAATGAGTCAGTAAATCATCAGTAACAAGGTCAAACTAAAACACCCAAATTAAATGGGTTTGCTAGCATTAGACAAAGGGGAAGTTGTGTAAGCCGAGCCATCTGAAGTGGTCAACGGACAGCCATTTTTTGATGTACAAAATGATGAGTCTATGTGTTTTATCATGATCCTTCACTCTCTGAGCTTCGGTTTCCTTTTTTATGAAATAGGGGTAATGACCCTTATCATGAGGATTAAGCTGATAACCAAATCGGCCGCCTCAGAGCACACAGGATGCCCGTGAGTGTTGCTGACTCACCAGCGCCACAGAAATAAAGCTAGTCGGACCTAGAGAATAAAAGTGAGTAGTTGCCTGTTTTTCCCCACCCAATCTTGTCGTCTCTGCCTGATGAATCCTATCTTTTCCTGTCATACCGGTACGGTCATACTCTAGCGAGGGCCTGGTTTCTGGTAACAGAGGGCTGTCCTCTCTTTGTTTCCTCACATGGCGGAAAGGGAGCTACCCAGCTCTCTGTCCTCTTCTTTTAAGAGGCACTAATCCCATCCTCTACCCTCATGACCTAATTACCTCCCAAAGGTCTGTTGTACCTGCCCCTGACAGTTTGCAATAGACTCCCCTCTCCCCTCCTGTTACTTGCTTTAAACAATATAATAATATTTTACTTGGTATCCTTGGGAAAAAATCAATTCCACTTGTTTTCCACAGGCCAAAGATATATAGATAAATGGACCCGTAATACGTCAATAAGAGAGGAGCTTAATTGACCAAAAAACAAACAAACAAACAAAGAAAAAACCGGGTAGTTGCCAGCAGTCAGAAATTTGAGATCTGCCCCTGGGTCTCCTAAGTGAGAGAGAATTGGGATATGAATGAAGATCCCTGCCTCTGTCTTCCCACCTGTGTAATGGAAACAATCCACTGCAAAGGTGTCCTTCTTGAGCCAGACTTGCCCTTCAGGCCCATCTCTGGTCCTTGGCAGGAGGAAGCGGGGAACTGGGGGGGGCTGTGTCCAGACAGCCTGCCCTCCATCCCAGCCAGTGGGAGGGAGGTTGAGGACAGAGGGAGGCGGCCAGGGCCCTCATTGCTGAGGCAGGCCACATCCCAGAGGCCGGATTTAGCTGGATTGTTCCAGCAAATGGCTCAATTCCCTCTGGTTTTTGTAGTACAAACAATCCCAGACAAGTCTTAGAGGGTGGGAAAAAAAAGAGTAATTTGTGTGGCAGAAAACGTGAAGCATTGAGCATGGCCTTGCAAAGCATTTGCATTTTTAAACAAGAAAAGGCTGCCGCTGAGTGTGGCTGTCACTTAGTTATCTTGTTAACTCCCTCCTGGCCCAGGCCCTTGAAGCCGCAGGCTCCCAGCACCCCCGAGAATCCAGGATCTGGAAGGAGAGGCGGATGGCCGCCCTGAAGACCGGAGTTCAAGTCCAGCACTGTCACTAAATCTGGAGGTATCTTTGTGTGGTCTTCTCTTTGGCCCTCAGTTGCCCTTCATTTCTGTAAAGCGTGGCTGTTGGACCAGCTGAACCGTAATGACCTTTAGAAGGGACAGTCGAGGGTTATAAAATCTGGGAGCCGGGAGACCTGGATTCAAATTGTGGCCCCGGAACTAACTTGACCAAGTGACCCCGAGCTTAATGCCGAAAGGAATTTCTGGAATGAAGGGGCGCAGCCCCCAGCATCCCTGAAAGATGGCCATCTAGCCTCTGTGTCAAGGCGCTCAATTCCCTCGGTGGAGAGGAGGACACCATTCTGTTACCAGACAGCTCCATGAGTCAGAGAACACCCTCAGACTTGAGTTCAAATCAGCTCTCATGACACCTCTACCCACAGGGAGTCCCGGGCAAGGCCAGTGGGCAGTTGCACGCGTTTACAACCAGGTAGTTTTCGGTTCCAGTCCCAGCCGGGTGTTCTGAGGTGACCACATCCGTCTGTATCCTGGTTTCCTCCTCTATAAGATGGAGATAATAATCCAGCGCACCTCTTTGGGTTGTTGGGAGGGTCAATCAAGGTTGGCACTCAGCACAGCTTTGGCCATGGTGCTCCATGAAGCTATCTAGAGCAGTGACAATCATACGTCAGCGCCTCTCCACCCTTTTCCGCACGCTGGCACACAGAGCACAGGATGTTCACAAGTGGAAAGCGGAGCTCTGACCTTCTGCCTGGGAAAGATGGCATAGAGCTACAGGTGACTCCCCAGGGGTCCATGTGATGTAACCCGGCCCTTTCTGTCCTCCCCAGAGAGCCCAACAGTGCACCTGACTGCTGAGCATGTCCGTCCAGCGGCAGCCTGGCTTCCACTCTAACTTTTTTTTTTTAAGACACATCATTCACACACTTTGGTACGTGTGGTAGATTGGACATTTTTCACAATTCTTCACACCCTCCCCCTATTAAAACTGCACAGCCACACCTGCAGAATCGCCCACTAGAAAGAGCAGAGCACGTTTCCTCCCCACGGACTTGGACGTGGCCATGTGACCTGATCTGGCTGGTGGGTCATGGACAGGAGCAATAGTGTGATGGTTCCAGGATGGAGCCTCAGTCACATCACATGTTTCTACTCACTCCCTGGCACTCCGGTGAGCCAACTTGGCAGCTGCTGCCTGTGCCCGAGCCTCCATGGAAGCACATATGGGGCAGACCTGAGTGCAGCGTGCAGCCTGGACCCAGCCCGCCCACCCCGCAGGTGGAAACGGAGCCATGCGACCAAGCCATCCTGGATCAGCAGAACCACAGTCCCGTGAGCTTGAGAGGAAATGCTTGTAGTTGTAACCCAGCTGAGCTATCAGATGATTTGTTGTGCAGCCCTACCGTGGCGATAGCTGGGACCATATTATTTACCAGGAGCAAGTGACTTATGAGACCCCAAGTGACTAAGACACACAATAAGTCCGACCACCGCTGGTGAAACCAAAGCTCCACCTGACGGTCCTTTAGAGTCGCTCAGAGGGAAGTCCCAGTGTGACGGGAGAGGACAGAGTCCCCCTGAAAGTACCCGAGTCCACAAGCACTCTTGAACTTAGATGGCCGCCTGGCTTCCTGTCACCTCCCAGTTCCGGTGCACCCCCACCCTGTCCCTGGACCTCACCTTCTAAGTTTATATCATCAGAAAGATGAGCAAAGAACCTGAGAGAGTTGATGGGTGCCTTGGAGGAGCAGGGGTAAAGCCCTTCTGCACACCAGGTCTTCACTACTCCCCATGAGCACCCATGTCCATTGGGTGGTAATCAGGCTCCAGGACAGCCCCCAGTGATCTTGCCTCCTGGGACACACGCCCTTGCATGGTCCCCTCCCTTCCTTTGCCAGGGCTGGTCCGTATGGCAAAAAGAATATGGCGCAATTGATGGCATGACACTTTCAAGAGTAGTTTATGAAAGACATTAGCATCCCACAGAGACCCTTTTTCGTGGAAATTGACAAACCGATCCCAAAGTTTACATGGAAATGCAAAGGAAGTGCAAGAGCCAAAACAATTCTCAAAAAGGAGGACAGAGGTGAAGGATTTACACTACCCAGTGTAAAAACTGACCACGAAGCCACAGGAAAGAAGACAGTATGGTCTCGGCACAAGGACTGACACGCAAAGCAAACGGAACAGAATTAGGAGTCCCGGAATGAGTCCTTAAATTAATTTACGGTCAACTGATTTTCAACGAAAGTTTTAAGACGTCAGTGGAGATGATCTTATGACCAATCGGTGCTAGAAGAGTTGGAGAGCCAGATGGAGAAACAAAATCAAGTCAGGCTTTGACTTGCATCATATCCAAAACTTAACTCAAAGCGGGTCATAGATCTAAACATAAGAATTGAAACTATGAAACTTTTAGAAGAAATTATAGAAGAAAATCTTTATGACCTCAGGTTGGACAAAGAGTTCTTATGTATGATCAATAAAACATGATCACGCTGATCAATAAGAGAAAAAAAAATTGGTAAGCTGGACTTTATTCTAGCTAAAAACGTTCACACTTTAGAAGACACCAGCAGGGGAACAAAAAGACAAACCACAGACTGGGAAGAAATATTTGTGAATCATCGATCTGATCATGGATTCGTAATCAGAATATATAAACAACTTTTATAACTTAACAATAAGACAAAAAGCCCAATAGGCAAAAGATTGGAATAGACATTTCATCAAAGAAGATGTATGAATGGCTAACAAGCCCACGAGAAGATGTTCAACACAATTAGTCATTAGGGAAATACAAACGGGTACCACACCACAGAGCATTATGCATCCACGGGAATGGCTTTCATCAACAAGACAGATAATACCAAGCTTTGACAAGGCTGCAAAGCTACTGGAACCCTGATGTATTACGGGTGGCAATTTAAAATGGCACAGCCATCTTGGAAAACAATTTGGCAGCTTCTTATAATAGATAAAAGTGAGTTTACCATGACTCAGCAATTCCACTGCTAGGAATCTACCCGAGACAAAGGAAACATGTGTCCACACAAAGGCATGAATGGGAATGCTCGTAGGTACGTCAGTCATCACAGGCAAAAACTGGAAACCATCCAGCTGGCCGTCAACTGATGAAGGGGTAAACAAACTGTGGTATGTCCATTCAGTGGAATGCTCCTCGGCAAATAAAAAGAAAGGAAGTCTTGATTCACTCGATGGATGAACATGGATGAACATGGATGAACCTTAACCACATTTTGCCAGGAGGGGGAATCCAGACAGAAAACGCTGTGTGTTCTATGATTCCATGGATATGAAATGATCAGAAAAGGCAAATGGATAGAGACAGAGAGCAGAGGAGTGGTTGCCTACGGCTGAGAGTAGGAGCTGGGATGAACCCTAAATGGGCCCCAGGTAACTTTTGGGGATGATGGAAATGTTCTCAACTGGATGATGGTGGCGATTGCAGAGCTCCGTAGATTTATTAAAACCATCGGTGGCAGGGAGACTTTGGGGCTACCGTGTTGGTGGCTGTCTGAATCATTTGCTGCCCACTGCCATGTCATGAGCCCATGGAGGGGTCCAAGTCAGAAGGAAAGGAGGCCTTCCGGAACTGCATTGGAGTGTGGCATTGTAGACCCCAGCCCCAGGCCCAGGCCCAGCTGACATCTTAACTGAAAGGGACCACATGAGAGACCCTAAGCCAGATCTTAAGCTGCTTCTGGATTCCCTCACCCTCAGAAATTGTGAAATAATAAATGGGTTTTTTGTTTGTTTGTTTGTTTGTTTGTTTGTTTGTTTGTTTGTTTTAAACTGCTAAATTTTGAGTCATTTGTTGTGCAGTCGTAGATAACTAACACAAACTATGTATATGTCGTGGTGAGCCTCACAGCCAAGTTCTGGGGAGAGATCTGTATCCCCATTATAGAGGTACAGAGACTGAGGCTCAAGAGTATGCAGCTATCAAGAGGTAGGGGCAGGGACACATGGATGGCTCATTCAGTTAAGCATCTCTTGATTTCAGCTCAGGTCATGATCTCACGGTTTGAGGGATAGAGCCTCACGTCAGGCTTTGTGCTGCCAGAACAGAGTCTGCTTGGGATCCTCTCTCTCTCTCTCTCTGCCCCTCTCCCCTCTCAAAATAAATAAGTAAACATTAAAGAGAGAGTGAGAGAGCATTTAAACCAGGCCAGCCTGAAGTCAGACCTGCGTTTTACAACAGCTCCCTTAGCATCCTGAAGCGGGTACCGTGGGAGACACCAAGGAAGGAGGAAAAGCCAGACCCTGCCCTGTAGGGGACACTGAGCAGCAAAGCCTCTGAGGCGCGTCCAGCAGCTGCCTTCCTGCCTTGGCTCCTCGTGGCGCCCCATGCGGTACCACGGCTGCCAAATCCATTTCGTTCGGTTCTGAAAAAAGCTCCAAGCACCCCACGTGGGGGTTCCTGCCTCCCCCCTCGAGGCAGAGAGCAGCGAAATTGGACAGTAATGTGTTGTCGTTCAAATATCTCAGCCGGAGCCGGGGTGAATTATGATGCCGCCTCACTTCATTCAGTGTAGCATCTTTCATAAGAGCTGTGTCTCAGAAACACTTTGGAGAAGGAAATAATAAATAATTGCCCAAGGGGACAAAACACGGGATGAAAAGCTCCAGGCTGGTGAGGAGGGGAGGGGGAACTCGGTGTGGAGGAGCTGGCGTGACCGGGGAGCTCAAGCTGGGCGGCGGGGCTTTGGCGAGCAGAACTTTGGGCTTGAGCGCTGGGTTCCAGATGCTTCTGGGAGAGGAGGCCACAGGACCCCGCACCTCTGTGCTGGGTATCTCCATAGGAGACCACTGGTAAGGAGTCCTGGAGCCCCTTCCATCTGACGTAGGGCCCTGGATGGGGTGACTCTGCCTCTCCCACACCTGTGGTTTCTCCACTCAGAGCCCTCACTTGCTCAGCGTCACTCAGAGTCAGGCCCAGGTCCTTCTCTGACTCCCAGAGCCCTACGCAACCTCAGCCCCAACATTTCTCTTGCTCGTTCCCCTCCAGCCCCACTGATCTCCTTGCTGCGTTTTCAACACGCCAGGCACACGCCTGCCCTCGGGGTCTTTGCACTGACTGTTCTCAGAATCGAACACACTCTTCTCCCAAACATCCGCCCAGATAATTCCCTCATCTCCTTCAAGTCTTCGTTAAAGTATTGCCTTCTTGGTTAGGCCATCCCTGACCTCGCTATTTAAAATGTGTTCTCCTGGAGCACCTGGGTGGCTCAGTCGGTTGAGCATCTGACTCTCGGTTTTGGCTCAGGTCATGATCTCACAGTTTGTGGGTTCGAGCCCCGCGTCGGGCTCTGTGCTGGCAGCTCGGAGCCTGGAGCCTGCTTCGGATTCTGTGTCTCCCTCTCTTTCTGCCCTTCCCCCACTCATGCTTGCGTGCTCTCTCTCTCTCTCTCTCTCTCTGTCAAAAATAAATAAGCATTTAAAACAATTTTTTTTTAATTTAATGTTTATTTATTTTTGAGAGAGAGACAGAGCGTGAGCGGGGGAGGGGCAGAGAAAGAAGGAGACACAGAATCCGAAGCAGGCTCCAGGCTCCGAGTTGTCAGCACAGAGCCCGATGCGGGGCTCGAGCCCACGAACCGCGAGATCACAACCTGAGCCGAAGTCAGACGCTCAACCAACTGAGCCACCCAGGAGCCCTTAAAACAATTTTTTTAAATGTGTTCTTCCTTTTTCCTCACTCCTGACCTCCCTGTTCTGCTCTGTCCGCCCCCCACCCTTAACCCCCTCACCGACTCTTAGGTTCCGTAACGTATGTATTATTAAAATCATAATTGTTCTCCTGCTGCTAGATCATAAGGAGCACAAAGGCAGTGCTTTTGCTCCCGCATATGGTGCCTGACACAGCCGAGGTGCTCAGCAAACATCTGCCGAGTGAACACAGGCACCGCTGAGCGGGGCCTCGAGTGCCCGGGCACAGGTGTGCACCTCCTCCCCACTGTGGACCCACCTGCAGTCTGTGCGCATATGTGTCCCCAGTGCGAATCCATAGTAAGTTCCTCCTTTGGGAAGAATGGTCTCTGACTTGAAAGACTGAGACCCAATATGGGTAAAGAAGCCGGGCTCCGGGCCCCAGCACCCCAGGGTTTTAATCCCAGCTTTACCACTTGTTTTCACATAACCTCGGCCGGGGCATGACGCCTCATTTGCAAAGAGGACTAATCATGATGGTTGCCACTCTGTTAGGTAGGAACTATTGATTACGTCCATTGTGCCTGCGGGGAAACTGAGGCACTGAGAGGCCAAGTGAGGGTGAGATCGGACGCTCAATAACAAAATAACTACCACGGCTTGGGTATCCGCTGAGCCTAGAAACGGAAGCTGGGAGGAAGCAGGAGGCAGATGAAGCCTGGAGACCAAACCTCGAAATGCAGACAGCGGGGCGCCTGGGTGGCTTGGTTGGTTATGTGTCCGACTTCAGCCCAGGTCAGGATTTCACGGTCCGTGAGTTCAAGCCCCGCGTCGGGTTCTGTGCTAACAGCTCGGAGGCTGGAGTCTGTTTCGGGTTCTGTGTCTCCCTCTCTCTCTGCCCGTCCCCTGTTCATGCTCTGTCTCTCTCTGTCTCAAAAATAAATAAACGTTAAAAAAAAATTAAAAAAAAAAAAAAGAAAGAAATGCAGACAGCAAGGCTGAACTAGAACCATTTTCGCCCCGATTACCTTACCGTGGAGGAAGAATTCGCCCGAGCAGAGCAAAGAGCTGATGCCAGTCATCCGGACTAAAAACCCCCTCAGACATCAGTGCAGGAAGGGTCTTGGAGATAGACCGTCAACCCCCGTTCCCACGTTCCCAGCGAGAAAGTGGGGTTCAGAGAGGGAAAGTCCTTTACTGATGATCGCACAGCAGAGAAAAGTGTGAAATGTGAGATTGGCCTGGCTCTGCCTGCCACCAGGGCCCTCGTGCTTTTCACTGTTTGATTTCTTTTTCATTCATTCTACACGCACCAGGTGTGGCCCGACTCCTGGGTCAGCCGGGTTCCCCCGGGGTCCTGGGGATGAGTCCCCTGGAGGCCGTGACAGTCCCCCATCCTGGGTCTGCTCTGAAGGCAGTAGAGGCGACAGGGCCAGGAGGAGGGGTCCCTGGGGTAAGGGGCAGGGGGTCTGCCCACCCACGTGTGTCCATCAGACTCACAGCTCTGGCAGCGGGAGAGAGAGAGAGCTAAAGGGTGGCCGGGCCCCAGGAACATCTGGCTTGAGGCCTCCTCACAGACATTTTTTTCTCCCTCACTCAACAGCAGTGAGTTCTAGTTGGGGGGCGAGGGACGTTTCTCGGCACAGGCTGAGTTTAAAATAACTAAAGATGTCATGTTCCTCAGGACCACCAGGTGCCTGGCACCAGGCAGGGTACCAGGACACCAGGCCAGGGGCCGGGGGCCCACAGATGAGCACTCACGGAGCCTGCAGTCTGTTTAGAAATAGGATGCCCTGCGTGTTGATGTCTGAATCTAGGCATCTGTAGGTCCCTCCAGCTCAGTGCTTCTCAGCTGGGGTGAGTTAACCCCTCAGGGGACATTTGGCAATGTCTGGATGCATTTTTGGTTGTCATAACTTGGTGGGGAAGGGGGGGCATGCTGCTGACATCTATCGAGGCTAGGGGTGCTGTTAGACATCCTACAACGTGCTGGACAGGCTGCGATATGGAATTAGCCAACCCGGGGCGCCTGGGTGGCTCGGTCGGTTAAGCGTCCGACTTCAGCCCAGGTCATGATCTCACGGTCTGTGAGTTCGAGCCCTACATCGAGCTCTGTGCTGACAGCCCAGAGACTGGCACCTGCTTCGGATTCTGTGTCTCCCTCTCTCTCTCTGCCCCTCCCCCACTCATGCTCCGTCTCTCAAAATATGAATAAACGTTAAAAATTAAAAAAAAAAAAGAATTATCCAACTCAAACATCAGCAGTGCCTACATTGAAAAAAGCCTGCTTTAAACAGAGTTTGTAACCAGGAGTTCCGGGACCCTTAGAAGGCTTGGGGATGTCCTTGCAGAAATGCAGGCACCTCCCTGAGATCATAAAGCACAATTTGGGACCTCTGTGTCCATGAGAATTGTTCTAGCATGATCATTTGAAATCTCATCCACTTGGAGGCCAGGCATGTTGCTGAGTTGTCTGACTGTTTTCTGCTCAGTACCCAGCATGGGGTATGAGCAGACGGTAAGTCCTTGGTACGCACTGTTTGGATGAATGGCAGGGGGTCCTCAATAGACCCAGAAATAGTTCTCCTCTTCTCCACCCAAGTTCTGAAGACGTTGGGAAATGAGACAAAGGAGACAGAGAAGGAGGCCAACATGTCACCTTCGGTGTGGAGAAAAGCTCATTTGAATAACGCAACACAGCTCTCTGTGAAAGGCAAATGGGTATGCTCAGCGAACCCCAGAATTAGGCGGACCAACCCACCTTGTCACAGACAGCTCGGGGTGAGGGCAGGCCACCCACCTCCCGGCCCTCACCACAGGAACCAAGCCTACGTCTAGGCTGGCATCGTCCAACAGAAGGATAGCACGAGCCCCAAATGTCATTTGCAATCTATTAGCAGCCGTATTAAGAAAATAAAAAGAAACAGGTGAAGGTACTTAGAGAAGTACATTTCATTTAACCCAATGTCCCTAACCGGCGATCATTTTAACACATTGTCAACATAAAAAAAATCTTAATGGGGTATTTTACCTTCTTTTTTTTTTCATACTATGTCATCAAATCCCAAAGTGTATTTTACAGCAAAATGGCACATCTCAATTCAGACTCGCCACGTTTCAAATGCTAATAGCCACATGTGGTAAGTGGCTGACATATTAGATGAGGAAGGTCTTAGAGGATCAGGAAATTATTCTTTCTCCCTCTGGATGAGCTCCAAGCAGGGAGAAGAGGGGAAGGACCAGGTCCCATGAGCCTAAGTCACCAATCAGAGAAATCACACTACCTCTCCTGGGATGGCATGGGGAGAGGACAAGAATTGTGCTAATTGCTACCTTCACGTGGAAGGAAATATTGGAATTGGAGATGCTTCCCTCCTGAATGGATGGGTGGGTGATGGGTGTGTGGGTGGGTGGGTGGGAGGGTGGAAATGATGGATGGATGGATGGATGGATAGATGGATGATTAACAGATGATGTGAAATCCAGGTAAGGCATACCACACCAGGGCAGGGAGTCAACTCCTATTTTTAAAAAGTTACAAATGTCAAACTCAAGAAAGAGAATTCTGTGTTTTGGGTAGCACTATGTCTTTGTTTCGAGAAACCAGAATCCCACCCACTGCCACCTCATCCAACCTCTGTGGGTGGAGGAAACAATAACATCTGCGTGGTAAATCTAAATAATGTCAGTAATAACAATAACGTCTAAAAACAGTCACCATAATACTACATGGCAGGTAATTGAATACTTTGGCAAGAACATAAGCTATATGCAAAGAGGGATTCTTGTCTGATTGCTTACTGCTCTGTTTCTAGTACCTGGAATATAGTAGGTGCTCAATAAATGTTTGTCAAGTGAACAAATCGTTTGATTTATTCAGGAGGCTCGATGAGGTTCAGTACCTTGCCTGATGTCACACTACCACCCAATGGTAAAATCTGAATTTGAACTCAGGTCTAGTGGAGGCCAAAGCCTGTTTTAACACCTGCTTCTCAAGTGAATGAGGCAGAAAATCACACGTTCCCCTCTGTTCTTCGTGAACATGACACTTGGTCAGCCCTGCAGACTATTCACCCTGGAGAGCACCCCAGCAAAGGTTCAAGGCCAAGGTGGCTTCTTCTGCTTCTCCCACTCAAACTGCTGTGTGATGCTCTCCCCGTGACCCTCAAGCTGAGGATACTGGGAAACACAAATTCACTTGAACTAATGTAGGTGGAACTGCCTCACCATGGCCCATGAGAGCCGGCTGCTAAGTTTTCAGGAGTGCTGTGAGCTGGTTGTTAAATGCAGCCGTGACTAAAAAGTTAAAGCATATAAAGCTACCATTAAACTCAATTACATGAAAAACAAAGCTTATAAATACTCAAAATTCATCACTTCATCACTATTTTACTCTATTTTGTCGCCATCGATGCTCTTAAGGTCATTTATGTCTGTTGTACCCGTTTGGTGGAAATGCTCCTACGATGGTGTCCGACCGAGCGTCTCTTCCCAACTCTGCACTCAAAGTCCCCAGCCTGAAATCAGCCGTGGTGGGAGCATTTACACCACGGAAACTGGCAAATGTTGCAAACCAGGTCCTGCTTTTATTACTGTCCTTGAGAGATTGTTATTATACATTTACTAGTATCTCATGGCTGGTTTACAACCTAGGATGCGGTCACAAATCAAAGAGTGTGGCTTTAAGATTCCCCATTCCACCACCGGGTAATTAGGAGAAAGCCATCTTCGCTCAAAAGGGACATCTGACTTCAGGAAAGAGAGCTATAGGCTTTCTGGGCCTTCCTGTGGGAGGTGGGAAATCCAGTGCACATTCCCTTTGGGGTCCTGTTCATCTCAGCAGAGAACGTCCAGGACCACAGGATTCAGCTGAGGGGCTTTCTCACAGACATCCAGCTTCCTTTGGAAATAGCAAAGCTCAGCCCTCTGCAGTCTTTGCCAGGCACGGCAAGTAGGTCTCTTGTCTCTAATGAGCAGTTGGCATGATGCCCATGGTTTGGTCCTGGGCCCCCTGCTGAGATGAGTTGATTTAACCATATCCTGCTGTCCACACCACCCACCCTTTGTCTCTGCTTTTAACACCTCCTGTGTGTATGTCGTTGGTTGGAGTGGGGACCGTGTAAAATACAGAACAAAAGCCTCGGGAAGCGTGTCTGCCCAGCCAGCCACCTCCTCTATACACTTGGAGAATCTAGGAGGTCTTTAATTAGTTTTGCATTTCCTCCTCAGGGGAGTCGAACATTTGTTGAGTACCCCCTGGGTGCCATGTATGTTTCCGGGCATCTTCTAGATAATCGTATTTAATGCTTTAACTACCTTCCAGAGTAGGTACCACTAACTCCTTTTACCTATGAAGAGATTGAGACCTGGGAGGTTGAGCACCCACCCCTTCCCGAGGTCAAGCAGCCAATGAACGGCTAAACCAGAATTATGACACTCTTCTCTCTGGCTGCAGATTCACATATTTCCTACTATGCTACAGTTGCCTGAAATAGATGCCCTAGAATCAACCTTAACAAGTGGCTACGGTCTCAACAATCGGGGCTGAGTAGGAGGACACTAGTGGCTGGTGGGGAGCGCAAACACACTCACGGAAGCAGGAGATGATGGGGCTCATTGGAGAGCACCGGGTGGGCTAAAGGTTTACACAGAAGAGGAAGGAATTCATGTGGGTGGAAGGATACGTGGCCAGACTGAGAGGTGGTAAGAAGGCGGGGCAGATGGGTAGAAGGATGGATGAGTAGACGGACGTGAGGGTGAACATGACATATGGAGAGATAGAGGGTGCCAGGGGGGACAGTGAACAGTGAGTGCTGGACGGGGGTGGGGACAGCAAAATGGCGGTGGGTGGATGAGTGGATACGAGAAGGAATGGATGCCCAGATGGGTAGAAGAAGGAAGAGAAGAGGAAAGGAGGGAAGAGATGCGGGTGAAGGGAGAACTGGTAGGTAGGTGGGCAAGTGGGGGGGTAGGAGGATGGATGGATAGACGAGGAGATAGCGAAAACGCAGACAGGCGGAAGTAAACGCACGGGTGTGTGCTAACGTGGGCACGGGGAAAGGCTATGGGTGAACACGTGGCTAGCGGAAGACTGACATGTGGGGAGGGCGGCGATAGAAACGCGGCCATGGATGGGAGGGAGAAGGGAAGCAGGCGATCGGGTGGGCAGAGTGGACAGCGTGTGAGAGGGGACAGTGTTGGCTGCATGGACGGCAGGCGTGGGCATGTGGGGAGCATGATGGAAACCACGGGAGAAGAAGGGACAGAGGGAGAGAAGAAATGAGGGGAAGCCTGGAGGGAAGGGCTCATCCCTGCACTCGTGCACCACAGAGGCGACCCCTGGGGAAAGGGAGTCACCCTCATACCCAAGAACCAACCAGAACCAGGGCTGCCCAGGCAACACAAGCAGCCGACAGCTAAGCTGCCTCGAGAGCTCAGTCCTGGGGCAGCCCCCCCTGCCCGCCATGCCCCAGCCAGGAGCTAGGCTGGGTTCCTCGCCTTTCTCTGCCCCTCCCCCTCCCTTCCCGCCTCCCTGCCCCTCCTTCCGCTCTCCTTCCTCACCGGGCAGCCTCTTGGCAAGAGGCTCACTGGAGTCGAGCAGTGGGACCAGACGCTTTGACCTTCTCTGTTCTTGGACATAATTACTGTTATCCCACATAATCGCTTTGAAATAACTCTGTGTCATTATGCACCTTCGTGCTATGTCGCCCATTTATCTGTGAGCAGGCCTGTGCTGGGGAGCAGGGATTTGGGTGGAACAGCGTGCTGGGTTGTTTCTCCCCGCTCCTCCTCCTCCTCCTCCTCCTCCTCCCCCTCCCTTAACCCTTCCTGTCACTGGACATGGAGTTCAGACAATGGTGTAGACAGCCCCTCCAGGCCAGCGTCCAGGTACCTGTGGAGGTGTGACGGGACAGTGGGTCCAGGCACGGATGCTGGTACCTCGGTGGGTGTTCCAAGAGGCCCAGGAGTGGTTAGAGGTGGGAGGGGCAATGGAAAGTCAAAAGCAAGAGCTGAGCAGTGTAAAGGGAAAAGCCAGGGTCAAGTCCGAGAGAGAACCAGAAGGCAGGTACCAGACAAGGAGCAGCCCAGAGAGGGCTGGATGGTGGCTGAGATTATGCAAGCGTCCTCAGTTCACTATTGTGAGCGGGCAGGGCTGGGTGTGTCTGGGGACACCGCGAGGCACAGGGCCAGGGAGAGTGGACTTGAACGAACCTGACCAGGAACGGACACATCCCTGGGGCCCAAAGAGCCGCACCTTTGAGCCAGACAAGCCCCATCATACCTCTGGGTCTGTGGACAGGGGTAAAGGTACAGACGGGCCTGGCCAAGAAGAAGACGCCAACTTCCCTTGTGTTGGCCCTGGTCCCCGCACGTCGCCAACGTTCCCAGGAAGGTGTGACCCCAGCCTGCCCGCCCACTTTCCTTCCAGGACTGGCCTGCTCGTTACGCTGCCTTTGGCGATTTCCAGGCTTATATCTGAATCCTGGCTCCATTGCAGGGTAGCTGTGTGACCTGGGGGAAGGGGCTCACCCTCTCTGAGCCTCTGTTCCCTCAGCTGTTTAGTAGGGATAATAACTACGCCTGCTCAGAGGGTGGTTGGGGGGGGTCTCAGTGCGATCGTGCACAGAATCAGCCCATGCCCGAGGCATAGCAATCGCTCAGTAGAGGAAAATTAGAGAAACGGGACACTAGGAGGCCTCCCCAGCTCCCAGCTCCCATCTCTGTCGAGACCTCTCTCCCAGCACGCCGGACTTTGGCTCTCCGACCCTCCATTCGGCTCCACCTGTCCCGGTGGTGGCAATGCCCACCACCTCCCCCTTGGGGCCCAAACCACCCGTGGGGAGGGCTTGGGAGTTTAAATGGACAAGAGGGGGGCGCCTGGGTGGCGCAGTCGGTTAGGCGTCCGACTTCAGCCAGGTCACGATCTCGCGGTCCGTGAGTTCGAGCCCCGCGTCGGGCTCTGGGCTGATGGCTCGGAGCCTGGAGCCTGTTTCTGATTCTGTGTCTCCCTCTCTCTCTGCCCCTCCCCCGTTCATGCTCTGTCTCTCTCTGTCCCAAAAATAAATAAACATTTAAAAAAAATTAAAAAAAAAAATGGACAAGAGGGAATGGTAGGTCACCTGGGTTAGGGCCAGAGAAGCCAGCGAGGAAAGCCAATCGGCCGACCATAAGCCCGCCGGCCGAGAGCCACAAAGACAGAGCTCCCAGAAGCCTTGCCCCCAGTCCACACCCCAAGACTCTGGGAGCTCCCCAGCTTCTCCCGCCTCTGCAGTCCCTGCTTGTGGCCTCAGCTCTCGTCCGTGGTGGGTGCTAACACTCCAGCATCCGCCGGCACGGGCTGACTCCAGCTTCCGGTGGGTCCGCACCGAACGTTGCCACGGCAGGTGAACACGACCTACTGGTGTGGCCACTGGAGGACGGAATCGCGGCCGAAGAGCGAGGCGGCATGTTCGAGTCTAATTCCATTATCAACCAGCAGCTCTGCTGGGCGTCTTCCATCCCCTTTAACGCCCTTCGTTGCACTTTTCCATCACCACCTTTAAACACGTCCTCTTGCTCTGAATGTACCATCCCTCCTGAGCTGCCTGGTGCTGCTGTCCAGAAGGGTGCGAGGAGAAGCAGTGAGGCCCGGAAAGGCTAGAACGGTCGGCAGCCGAGATCCTCCAGGGGAACTTGGAAGGGAGGCTGAGTCCTCTGAGTCCAGCCTCAGGGCACTCCTCCTACAGGAAGCCCTCCACGATTTGAGCTTGCCCAAAGAAAATGAATCAGAGTAGCTATCATGATTTGAGTGCTCACAGCCAAGCGCTGCGCTTGGGACTATGCGAGTGTTAACTCGCTTAGGTAATATCCTGTCTTGAGCGAGAAAATAGGCTCAGAGAGGAAAGGGCACACAGCTTGTCAGTGGTTGGGCAGGGATGTCAGTCGAGTCCATGGAACTCCCACTGAGCCACACTGCCCATCACGTCTCTCCTTGATGTAGACGCTTAAGGCTTTGTAATGCTTTTCTACTGTCTTGTCCATACGACTGGGAGGTGTCCAAGGGCCAGAACCCTTTCCTGCCTCACTAGACCGGGAGCTCCTTGAGGGCAGAAGTTGTGCCTCTCCTATCAGATTAGGAGCAGAAGCTATGCCTCCCCCAACAGACTGTGACTTCCAGCTCTCCCCTCCCACCCGGCCCCTGCCCTGCCCTGCCTTCCTCTGCCCTCCATCTGGCAGACAGCTGGGGCTCCACTCTCCTTTCCTGGCATGTGGCCCTGGCACTGTCCCCTCCCTGGGTCCCCCTCCCATGGCTCCTTCTCGTCAAGGCAAAGAGTACATCCATCATCTCACTAACTAGAGCCACACGCGCGCCCCGCTCTCTCTGACAGCTGGAGCAGAAGGGAACCCGTCCTCCCTCCCGCAGCAGCCCGGAGCCCACATCTGGACCGGGCCACGAACAGAGGGGAGGGCGGCTTGCCTGCCCCAGCGTCACTGCCCAGAGGGCACAGATGAGTCCTCCCCGCCCCACAAGTATTACCTCAAAAGCCCTGCTTTGGAGTTGTACCCTCGAGTCTAACTTACCAGCTGTGTGGCCCCAGAAAGCTCCCCTCTCTGCCCCGGCCCGAAAATCCCCGTCCCAGCCTCAGCCCTGTGCCCCCGTCCCCCATCTGCGAGTTTCCCCACCTGTGACATGGGAATGACAGCCCTCCTGCCCTTTTCTCACAGGCTGCTTCTAAGAATGGGCCTGGATGGGCTTTCTGAGGCTCCGTGACGGGGCTCCTGCCGGCCTGGGACGCCAGCCTCCCTGCACCCCAGGACAGGACGCTCCAGGGCGGTCCCCAGGGGTCCTGCGGCCATCTGTTTCCCTGAGTCTTCCTTGGGCTTTGGAGTTGGACATACTTGGATTCGAACTCCACCTCTGGTGTGTGTGAAGACGTACGATGTTTATAACCCTTGACCCCCAGTCCGGCTTCTAGAATTGATCCTCAGGCAGAAAAGCGCCATCACCGACAGACGTCCATCCCAGGCTGGCTACCGCGGCATCATAGGAGCGGAATCCTTGAAACAGCCAGGATGCACATCAGGAGGGGGCTGGTTGAATGAGCCGTGGAGACCCACGCTATTGGCCACAGCGCCCCCGTGGACGTGCGTATACGATCGTGCGTATTCGTGAGCACGGGAGGAGATCGGAGGCGGGAGGCGATGGAGAGGACAGAGAACGAAAGAAGGTTGGGAAAGTCTAATCCTATTTGGTATGCTTGAGTACTGTTGAGTATTGTTTTCATGAGCCCACACTGAAAAAAAAAAAAATAAAGCAACGGCAATTTTCAAAACTCCCATCTCTCACTGAGTTACCAAGGGACTTGGGCACGTCGCAGCGATGAGCCTCAGTTTCTTCATCTATAAAATGGAAATAACAATGTCTGTGCATTGGGGAGAGGGTGGAGCACAGGAAGTTCTCTTCCCTCATGGGGGAGGTGGTTGCAAGGGCTGGAGGGGAGGCTGCGCCCCAGCAGCCAGTGACCCAGCTCTCGGGGACACTTTGATGGGTGTAGGGGAGTTTCTGCCTTCACCCCCAGCCACGCTGCAATGCACACTCCCTGCCCTTCCCCAGCTGTCGTGAATGCAAAGCCAGCCTGCCTCACTTTGCTTCCAAGTGACCTAGAGCAATGCCTGTCCCTCTCTGGGTGCCAGTGGCCCCCCCTGGGACTAGGGAGGTGCCTCCTGCCAGCCTCGGAGGTTTGTCCGGTGCACCTGGCTTTCTTCCGTGCAGCCTCTGGATGGTGAATTCTGGCGGGAGAGGGCAGAGCTCCTGGGTAAACATCGCTTCTCATGCAAAAGCTCAGAGCTCTGCCCAGCGATGCTCACCTGAGGAGATGTCTGCAAGCAGCGAAGAATCCCGAAGCGCTTTGCAAACACAACTCAAGCCGGCAGCTGCCCCTCGGGAATTGGGGTTAAATTCTGGGCTTCCGCTCGGAGGAGCCTGGCGATTTCCTGGATTCCTCCCTGTCTTCTCCCTCAAGAGTCAGAGATGAGACACGGTTCCCGCATTCCTGCAGGTCGGATAGGACCAGCGACACCTCAAGGGAGGAGTGGCCCGCCCCCCCCACCCCGCCCACCTCCATGTCAGGCCGGCTGATGTCTGTCTCAGCGGAGACCCCCTTGGGGACAGACACTGAGGACCAGGCGCCGGACGTGGCCCCTGAAACGTCGCACCCTGAGGAGCAGGAAGGGAGGGCAGTCCCCAGTCAAACTGAGCTTAAAAGTGGAATGACTGAATTTACCTGGAATTGCCTGAGATTACATTTTCTGCCCTCGGGCAGCAAGGGAGCTTGGGACAGAAATTCTGTGCTGTGAGAGAAAAATAAAGTTACGGTTTCTGGCAGACCACAGTACGCGGCTTGAAAATTCATACTTGCTATACACACAGCCCCTAGATTTGAAAATAATGAAAAGAACCCCTGGAATAAGAAGTGGCCCGGACCCCCGCCCCCTCGGCCTCCCTCGTGGCCCCCCAGGGAGGTTCTACTGGTAGGTCAGGCCAAAGGGGGGGCTGCCTGCCATCCATCCCTGCTCTCGGGTGTCTCCCTTCCCCCAGTTCGAGTCGTCACCCCAGATCAGAGCAGATCGGGAGCCCTGGGATCTGTCCCGGGAGCAGACCCGGAGAGCACGCATCCATCCGGAACCTGGGGGTGCCCCCGGGACTGGCAGGGCAGCACTACCCACCCGCACCCCAGAGGCCACCCAGGTGCCCCTCAGGATCTCAGCTCGCATACCCTGAAACGAGCTCCCCACTTTGCCCCTACACCAGCCCCTCCCCTGGTTTCCCCACCTCCCGTCTGGAGCCACCTTCGACCCTGGGCCCAAGAGGGGAGCAGGGGCAGGAACCCGTGGGTGTCTCCTTGACCTTCTCCCCCCCCATCCAATTGGCTACCAGGTTCCACCAACTCAGTTCTCAAACATCTCCCGAATCCAGCATAGCCTGCCGCCCGGGCGCATGCACTTACGTCCCCGGTGTGGGCGGGCCTCCAGGCCTCCAAGGAGTCAGGAGAGAGGAGTAGCTTCACTGTGACTATTGGTTGTAGGACACTGAGCTCGTTTTCGAAACCTCCCCAATCTTCTCACCTTCAAGATGAGCATGAGAGGGGTGCCTGTGTGGCTCAGTAGGTTAAGCATCCAACTCTCAATTGTGGTTCACATCGTGATTTATGGTTCATGAGTTTGAGCCCCACATCAGGCTCTAAGCTGACCGCACAGAGCCTGCTTGGGATTCTCTCTCTCCCTCTCTCTCTGCTTCTCTCTCTCTCTCTCTCTCTCTCAAAAATAAAATAAAAATAAAATTAGCAGGATTATAGTACCTATCGTATGTATCTTAGAGTTGTTCAGAGGATTAAATGAGTTAATAGGGTGAAGAACTTGGAACGATGCCTGGAAGAATAAACGAGCAGGAACCGTCAGCTAAGGTCATTCCTCACCCCGTCCTGTCCGCTGTGACCCGGGTGGCCTTCCTAACCTGCAGATCTGCCCTAACCTCCCATTGTAGGCTCCCCCCTGGACTCTTTGCAACTGGGGCTTTGCTAGCCACTTGTATCAGTTAGCGTTTGCTGTGTAACAAACAATCCCCAGATGTAGTGGCCTGAAACGACAAGACACATCGATCATCTCCCTTGGGGACTGTGGGTTGACGTTAAGGGCAGCCCAGCCGGGTGGCTCTGACTCCAGTGTCCCAGACGGCTGTAGCCAACATGTCAGCTAGGCTGCAGGCAACCACAGGCTTGACCGGGGTGGGTGAATCCACTTCGAAGATGGCCCATTTATGTGGCCATCGTCAGGAGGCCTGAGTTCCGCCCCACATGGATGTGTCCATAGGACTGCTTGAAGGGGCAGCTGGCTTCCCCCAAAGCAACCGATCCAAGAGCAAGGAAGAAGCCATAGTGCCTTTTAGGACCCAGCCCCCGGAGTGACATACCCTGACACCTGCCATGTTCCATCGGTCACACGGGCCAACCCCAGGCCAGTGTGGCAGGGGATACACAAGGGCATGATACCACTTTGGAGGCTGACTCCCACACCCCTCCAAGTCACGTCTTTCCCCAGTCCACAACTTTTGGGCAACAGTCCTGGAACACATTGGTAGTGCCCACGCAGTGCCTCTGTGCCTTTGCACATGCTGTTCCCTCGGCCTGCAACACTCTTCCCTCCCATCTCAACCTAGCCAAGGTGTATTTGAAGACTTAGATAAGGATTTCATTTCTAGAAAAGTGTTTGTGACCTTACTACCAGGTAAAGTCTCTTTCCTTGGCTTAAGATTGTCATAGCAATTGGATGGCCAACAGTGATAATGATATTAACATTTATCAAGCACTTACTAGGTTCCAAGCACTGTACTAAATGCTCTACATGTCATAACTCATTCGGTCCCCCAACAGCTCTGTGACGGAGGTCTATTTTACAGAAGAGGAAACTGAGGCTCAGAGAGAATCAGTAATTTGCCCAAGGTCATGCCGCTGGTAAGAGGTAGAGTCCAAAGGCAAGCCCAGCTCTCTCTTTTCCATTATGAATACAGAGCTATGTCTCTCTCCTTGACCATGAGCTCCGGGAGGGATGGCATTTTGACTGGTTGATCTCTGTACTTCCAGTGCCTGGCCCACATCTAAGAGAGGAGAAAAGCTTTAAGAAGAACAGAAAGGAAGTTTAGAGGGGCAGACAGACCTGGGGGGTAGAGGTTCAGGCAGGATCCTGAGCAGGAGGCCTGGGTTCTCCCTCATCTGTTCCCCTTCCCCCTTTCTCCCTCTCCCCCTCCTCCTCCTCCTGCTCCTCTCCCTCCTCCTCTCCCTCCCTCTCTCCCTCCCCCTCCTCCTTCTTCACCCTCTTCCTCCTCCTCCTCCTCCCCTCCTCCTCCCCTCCTCCTCCCCTCCTCCTCCTTCTCTTCCTTCTTCTCCCCCTCCTCCCCCTCCTCCTCCTCCTTCTCTTCCCCCTTCTCCTCCCCTCCTCCTCCCCTCCTCCTCCCCTCCTCCTCCTTCTCTTCCTCCTCCTCCCCCTCCTCCTCCTTCTCTTCCTCCTCCTCCTCCTCCTCCTTCTCTTCCTCCTTCTCCCCCTCCTCCCCCTCCTCCTCCTCCTTCTCTTCCCCCTTCTCCTCCCCTCCTCCTCCCCTCCTCCTCCCCTCCTCCTCCCCTCCTCCTCCCCTCCTCCTCCCCTCCTCCTCTCCCTCCTCCTCTCCCTCCTCCTCCTTCTCTTCCTCCTCCTCCTCCCCTCCTCCTCCTCCTTCTCTTCCTCCTCCTCCTCCTCCTCCTTCTCTTCCTCCTTCTCCTCCCCTCCTCCTCCCCTCCTCCTCCTTCTCTTCCTCCTTCTCTTCCTCCTTCTCCCCCTCCTCCCCCTCCTCCTCCTCCTTCTCTTCCCCCTTCTCCTCCCCTCCTCCTCCCCTCCTCCTCCCCTCCTCCTCCCCTCCTCCTCCCCTCCTCCTCTCCCTCCTCCTCTCCCTCCTCCTCCTTCTCTTCCTCCTCCTCCTCCCCTCCTCCTCCTCCTTCTCTTCCTCCTCCTCCTCCTCCTCTCCCTCCTCCTCCTCCTCCTCCTTCTCTTCCTCCTTCTCCCCCTCCTCCCCCTCCTCCTCCCCCTTCTCTTCCCCCTCCTCCTCCCCTCCTCCTCCCCTCCTCCTCCCCTCCTCCTCTCCTCCTCCTCCCCTCCTCCTCTCCCCCCTCCTCCTCCTTCTCTTCCCCCTCCTCCTCCCCTCCTCCTCCCCTCCTCCTCTCCTCCTCCTCCCCTCCTCCTCTCCCCCCTCCTCCTCCTCCTCCTTCTCTTCCTCCTTCTCCCCCTCCTCCCCCTCCTCCTCCTCCTTCTCTTCCCCCTCCTCCTCCCCTCCTCCTCCCCTCCTCCTCCTCTCTTCCTCCTCCCCTCCTCCTCTCCCTCCTCCTCCTCCTCCTCCTTCTCTTCCTCCTCCCCTCCTCCTCCTCCCCTCCTCCTCCCCTCCTCCTCTCCCTCCTCCTCCTCCTCCTCCTTCTCTTCCTCCTCCTCCTCCTCCTTCTCTTCCTCCTCCTCCCCCTCCTCCTCCTTCTCTTCCTCCTCCTCCTCCTCCTCCTTCTCTTCCTCCTTCTCCCCCTCCTCCCCCTCCTCCTCCTCCTTCTCTTCCTCCTTCTCTTCCTCCTCCCCCTCCTCCTCCTCCTTCTCTTCCCCCTTCTCCTCCCGTCCTCCTCCCCTCCTCCTCCCCTCCTCTTCCCCTCCTCCTCCCCTCCTCCTCCCCTCCTCCTCTCCCTCCTCCTCTCCCTCCTCCTCCTTCTCTTCCTCCTCCTCCTCCCCTCCTCCTCCTCCTTCTCTTCCTCCTCCTCCTCCTCCTCCTCCTCTCCCTCCTCCTCCTCCTCCTCCTCCTCCTCCTCCGAACTGATTCCCAAGGCCCAGCCTGTTCGTTGAGCCCCTCCTCCTGGCGGGAGAGGGAAGTGCTCCCTGTCTCATCCCACCCCGTTCCTGCAGACTTTTGTAGCACCGGTTCTGAATTTTTATGTCTGCTTGGCCACTTGTCCTATCAAAGGAGTAATTTAATTAACTCCAAGAAGTGTAATTAATTTTAATTGTTCATGATAATTCATTGTTTAATACTCTATTAATAATTATAAAAAATCCTAATGCCCAGTTACTGTCCTATAATAAGATAATTAAACGCTTGTATGGGAGACACTTCATTTTCAAGTGCTTCCACGTCACTTCAGTCTTCGAAGCAGAGCTTCCTTGATTCAGCCAGCGGCCTGCTCACGCGGAGTCTCCCGAAGGTGGCGACTTTAAATTTACTTTGGGGAAGGACGGGCCGGTCCAGAAGTTGGCACGGAAGCCGGAAGAGACGGAACGCAGCTGCGTCGGAGGAGGGAGAAGCCCCTGGACGGGTGCCCTGTGCACTCCCCGAAGCCAGGCCAGGCCCATCCCGACCCGCCACACAGCTTGTCTGTGACCTTGGGTGAGCAGGTTAATTAGGCACCAATTAATACACATTATGGAGCGTTTTCCAAGCCCACTGCCTGCCATGATTCTTGGTGGTGGGGCCATGTCTGTGATCAAGACGGATGAAATAACGCCCTAGTGAAGCTCAAATTTTAGAAGGGCGAGTTAGACCACAGATGGATGCGTGGATGGACGGACGAAGGGACAAACAGACAAAAGAATGAGTGAATTCAAGGAGCACCAGTGCTACGAAGATATGGTAAAGCAAACTTGGTATGTGCTGGGTGGCGGTGGAGGGGGCGGGAAGGTTTTTCGCTAGACTCGCCAGGAAAAGGTTTTCAGGGAGATGACATCTGCCCCAGCATCTGCGTGACAGGAAGTCAGTCTTTTGAAGATCGGGGGATAGAGTATTCCAGGCATAAGGGCAAAGGCCTGGGGCTGGGATAAGCCTGGGGTACCCGAGGGGCATGAAAGACAGAGGGGGCTGACAGACAGTAAGGAGGAGACGTAAGGTGGGTGACGAGGTGAGGGGGCGAGGACTGGATCGTGCAAGACCCTGTAGGTCAGGGGTCAGCACGCTGCGGCCCCGGGTCTAAGTCCCGTCCGCCACCTGTTCTTGTAAATAAAGCTTTATTGGGACACGGCCATGCCCACTCACGTGTGAATCGGGGCCACTCTTGTGCTACAAAGACAGTGCTGAATAGTTGCGACAGGGACCATATGGCCCACAAAGCCGAAAATATTTACTATCTGGTCCTTTACGGGAAAGGTTGCCAACTCGGGCTGCAGAGCCTCAGATTTTATTTTAACTGTAATGGGAGCCCCTGGAGGGTTTTAAGCAGGGGAATGTCACGGTCTAATTTATATTTTTAAACTATCACTCTGGCAGCTGGGTGGAGAGAAGACCGGAGGATGGCAGGCAGGGACTGCGGTGGGGAGAGGCTTGGCAGCCTCCGCTCAGGCTGTTGGAGGATAACGACTGCTCAAGGCCAGGGTGGAGGCGGCAGGAGGCCACGGGGTGGTGGTGGGGGGGGTGAGGCCCTGCAGCCTCCAGGCGCGAGGTGACGGGTCTTCAGAAGGTGCAATTGGTGGGGCTTTTTGACGGACGGAGGTCTCCGGAATCCAGTCCCTTACTGCCACGCCTGTGGCTCGCATGGGGTGCTGCCCTTCACTCGGCCTTGGTCTCCCCGCTGTGGAAAACAAGGAGGTGGGATTTTCCAACCTGGCCTTCCTGGGTCCCTCAGTCTGGAGCAGTCATTTTAACCCTCTGTCCAGTGGCGCCTCCTGCAGCCACGCACCTGCTACAGACCCCAGAGGAGGGAGGAGCAGGCTGGGTGGGTGGGGCCGGCTGGGGTGGGAACTTGCTGGGGCGGCTGGGCCCCAGATGACATTAGAGAACCAGCTGGACTTGGCTCGGCAGAGGAGGAAGAGGGGAGAGGGGTCCCCCACCCAGGCCCCCCAGAGGAAGGGTGATAGACTCAGGTTCTTGGAGCAAAGTTTCTTGGAGCAAAGGCAGGAGGAAGCAGCAGAAATCCCTCTGGACCTCTCAGCTCCAAAAACCTCTCAGGAGTGGCCAGTCACTCATTCGTTCCAGAAAAATCTGTTGGGAACCTAATGTGGATAACAACAATCCCTGCCCTGCGGAACCTTACAGTGCACGAAAACCTAACAAGCACCTATTGTGTGCCAGGAGCTGGGTGCTAGTGAAGGAGATAAACCCCACCTTATGGAGCTTCCACACTTATGGGGAAACCGTTGCCACAGTCATAAGTACCGACTTAATGCCTGAGAAGTAGAATACAGTAAGCCCAAGGGGACGTGGGGGCCCAGAGCAGGCGCCATATCACCGAGGGACCACGTGGTCCGAGGAATAATCAGATCAGCTAATTAATTAAAAATTATTTTTATGTGTCAACTCAGTTAGGCTAAGGCGTCCAGCCGTTTGGCCAAACACTAGCTTAGGTGTTGCTGTGAAGGCATTCTTTAGATGAGAGGAACGTTTACGTCATCTAAAGCAGACCGCCCTCCGTAACGTGGGTGGGCCTCATCTCATCAGTCGAAGGCCTGGAGAGCAATGACTGAGGTTTCTGGAAAAAGAAACAATTCTGCCTCCAGAATGCAAGCGTAAAAAGTTGCCTGGGTTCCCAACCTGTTGGCCTGTTCTGTGGGTTTCACGCTTGCCAGCTCGTGTGTGTGTGTGTGTGTGTGTGTGTGTGTGTGTATGTGCATATGTACGTGCATACTTAGGTGCATGTGTGTATTTATGGGTATGTGTACCCTACCCGTTCTGTTTCTCTAGAGAATTCTGGTTAAGACAAGGTCCTGTGGCCCATCCTCACCTGAGCGGATGAGCCCCTAGAAAACATCTGGCCAGGATGCAGGTTGAGAAACTGAGGCCCAGACCTAATATGGGACTTTCAGATCACATGGGCCTCCCATTGCCAGAAATGTCCCCACGCCTCCTCTGTCTGGAACATACAGCACTTCATCTGAGAGTCCAGGCGTCCCCGACAGAGGGAGACCTGAGAGCCCGGAACATTCAGTAAAAGGGGCCGAGCTGCACTTGCCCCAAGCCTGCCCACCCTGTCCAGGACGGCTGTCTCAGCTCTCAAGGACGGCTCACCACTTACCCACGGGCATAAATCACAGGTGCCAGGGCCTTGACTGGGTGGAAAGTGCTCCATATTTTCCCGACCCTTGGGGAGACTGTTCAGCATTGGAGACCACAGTGGACTAGAAGAGCGCCCGAATAGGTTGGTGTTCGGGCCTCATGGTGCCCCACCCCCACCTCCCAGACAGACCCCCACCCCCCACCCCCACAGCCTTGACCCAGCCTGCCCATGGTGGCTGCGGGGCAGGCCCTAAATTGGGGGCTGGGAGAGGGCTCAAGGAGGGATTCAGTGAGGGGGCCGTAGGGGGACCTGGGCCACTCCTTTAGGGGCTGGTCTGGGAGGAAGGAGGGCATGTGGGGGCGGGGCTGAGGGCTTGTTTCTGAGGCAGCCAAGTGCCCTCTGCGCACACACATCCAGATACAGGCGCAAGGGGCACACAGGCAGAGAGGGACAAACGTCTTTAGACGCCCGGGGAGACACGGAGTCAAGACACAGCCCCAGAGAAGGACACCTCAAACACACACACACACACACACACACACACACACACACGTGTGCGCACGTGTGTCCCCGTCAGCAGCCAGCTAACCTCCCTGGAATTATCTTCCCGCCCATCTATCCCAGGCTCTGGAAGAGAATGAAGAATTTGTACCTTGAAAGGGGCAAGGATGGAGAGGCCTCCAGAACTTCTAGCCGCCCTCCCTGCCCCCGAAGCAAAGCGAGACCCTACCCTTTTCAAAGCAGGCAACAGGCTGGAAAGGCAGGGCAGGGCCACGCCCTGCACTTAGGCACCCGCTTCCCCCACCTGCAGGCGGAGTCCGGACCTGGGGTGGGAGCTGGGGGGATAGGGTGAAGGGAAGGGGACTGGCTGGAGGGGGAACTGATGGGCCCTGTGGCCCCGTGGGTCTAGCGTGGCCCACACCCTGACCCAGAGGCCACATGGTGGACACAGGGCTGAGAGAGTCAAGGGGGCACAGGACCGACCGCCTCCCAAACCCCTCCTGTGCACCGGGGGCTGGCCAGCAGTCTACAGGAAGCCCCTCCGTGGCTCTCTTTAGAAATCCCCCAGGGAAGCCTTATTCTCTCCAGTCTGTGTACAAAAGAACCAAACCAGGGATCTGAACGTGTCGATAGCACGCCCCGAAAGGGCGACAGAGCACGAATTACAGCCGGTTCTTACTACCCCCCTTCTACTCAGTCAACCCATATTTAGTGAGCACCTGCTATATACTCATGAACAAGCCAGATGGACCCCTGGCTTGGAACTCCGCAATGCCTGGAGACGCTGCTGGTCCCTGCAGACACGGGGGCAGGAAGGGGAGGCCTGAGCCCCGAGGAGACCGTGGGGAGACTGTCCCTTCCGTGGAGGGGACAGTGGAACACACGCCCTTTGAAGCCTCCCATCCTGACATAGCCTTTGGGGTCAGGCACTGCCATCTCGGGGGAAGGCAAGGGGCGGGCTCCGTCCTGCCTCCAAGGACAATATGGGGGATGCCATCTGTCCCTGCCTTCCCCTAGCTGGGCCGAGAAACTCCCTCCCGCCCCCAGCAGGAGCTCCAGATACAAGGGCCCAGCGTCTTCTAATTTCCAAATCGGAGGCGGTGAGCGGCTGCGTCCCCACCCTAAGCTCTGAAATCTACAATTTACTTGAAGGAATTATACACTGCCGGCTGCTTTTAAAATCGAGAAAAGACCCCCCACAGAACTGTTTCCTTTCCTCAAGTGGCATCATCTTCTGCAGAGAATCTGCCCAATTCTCTAATTGCACCATCTGTGCTGGGGAGGGCGGAGGCTCGGCTTGGCTCCTAGTCTGTTCCCTCCAATTTAGTCTTAAATTCCACATCCCCACCTGCCGGGCTTCTGCCGGGCGGCCCTCCCACTCTGACCCTACAGCTGCCAGACCCACCCCTCCAATGGGCTGGACACCTCCCACCCCCTTGCCTGGTCTCCCCTTCTTATGCAGGGCGTTAACCCCTCAGCCCCTGTGCCAAGAGACGCCCCCACCCCCCGCCAGCCCAGATTTGGGGTCAGTGGTGTCTCTCCTAACTTCTGCTGCTTACAGAATCTTCTGGAAGCCCAGCTGGGCGTGACCCGCAGGGACCTTCTGCTTTTCCCTGTAACGAGACCCCAGTAGGCTTTGACTCCAGAGGCCAGGCTTCTCCTTCCTCTCCCCCACGTTACCCTTCTGGGCCTCGTGGACAAAACCTGACCTGGGTTCTGAGCCAGGCTCCTGCGTTCCTGGCTGGGGAAGCCACTTGACCTCTCTGAACTTGGGTTTCTCCACGAGAAACACCACCGACTCCATCTTTTTCTATCCCGACCACCTTTCTCCGTTTGGATCTCCCCCCCAGCCCCCAGCCCGCCACACCCCCAAAGCAGACCAAGATTTGGCTACAAGTCAGTTAGGAAAGAGGTGATCCCATCACACCATGGGCACAGCAAGGGAGTCCCAAAGTGAGAGAAGGAAGGGAGTCCATAAAGTGTGGGCACTGAGCGGTAACCACTGTGGATACCCAGGGCCCAATCCCGCGGGGACCCTCTGAGAGACTGGGTGGCGCACTGCTCAAAACCGCCCCCCAACCCCCACCCCAAGGGACAGGCGGGGAAGCTGGGCTGGCTGAGGGTCACTCCCAGAACACTGACTCCCCAGGCATAGAGGCCCGTCCCGGGCAAGGACTGAGCCTCAGGACAGGGTGCAGTGTGCGGGGGGAGTGTCTGGGAGGCACCTCTGCCCGTGACCCACCTCATCTCCTGCAAGGCGGTGCCTAGGGCAGCACCCAGCACGTAGCAGGGGCACAGCTGCCCCATTGTCCACCTGCTAAATGGCCTCATTTGAAATTCTGATCTCATTAAGATCGGGACGAAGGAAAATGGCTGGTGCCCATGTCCCAGGCCACTAGGCCTCTCTCCTCCACGGGAGTTAGAGCCAAGCCGGGCGAGGGAAGCTGAGACCAGGCCCGTAGCCCCTGAGGAACTGTGTCTCCACCCCGTTCTCCCCTGCCTAGGCTGGCTTCCTTTGCCACACCTCCCACCTGCGCAGGGAACTGTCCGCACAGCCCTCTCCCTGCAAGCCCATCCCCGATCAGATCAGCCCCTCCTGTATTCCAGCCTCTTGTGACGGCTGGTTCTCCCCTGGGTGAAGCTCCATGCCTCCCCACCCCAGCCAGCCCTACTCACAGCGGGGTCTCCTCTCACTCCTGAGCAATCGCAGCGACCTACGTGGCCTCTTCCTGGGCAGGGAAGCAGTCAGCACCTCATTGGCACCTGCCCAGGTCACCCCCCTGCTTCTTCCTGTGTCAGCATCCACACTTACTTCCCCTGGCCCTCACGTTCCCTCTTGAGGTCTGAGCATCTGAGCCCAGCTCTGGACCCATCAGTGTAGGAGAGGACTCGGGGTGAGCAGGCTGACTCATGCGATTCTAACCAGCAAAGTCCCTGCAGTCCCTGCTACCTCAGCCCCTTTGAGATGCCCTGGTGTCCTAATCAAATCCTATGGGCTGGACTGTGGACACCTTCAGCTGGGGAGGGGGAGTACACGACTCAGGGTGATGTGAGGTCACCATGAGTCCTCAGCCACGCAGGGATCTGGGGGACAAGATATTCAGGCAGAGGAAGAGGGAGCAGCACGTGCAAAGGTCCTGAGGTGGGAATGCTCAAGGTATGTGTGAGGGTAACTAGATGGGGAGGTGGACGTGTTTCGGTCTCAGTTTGGGTGGGGCTCAAAGACAATCGATGCCAATTACACCCATATTTCCATAGGAGGTGTGAGACCACCCAAGCGGGATTTGCAAAAGGAGGCCGGGAGACCTGGCCTTGCCACCCTTAGCTTATTTCCCACCTCTAGCTTAAAAGAGGTTGGAAAAGCCAAGAGGGGGCTGGAGATGAGGAAGGGAGTTTGGGGGCAGAGGACTATCGGGAGTTCTGAGACTCGCCCCACCAAGAGAGAAGGGTGACGTACCTGCCCTTCCCTCAAGCCCAGGCAGGGGGGTTTTCAGCAAGACCACTTGGAGAGGTGGACAGACGCCCCCTGGGTGCTTGGGTGGCTGGGGACGCGCAACAATGATCCGTGACTCATTCAGGAAACGTTAAGCTGATAACATGGGGGAAGATAGGGAAGCACTTGAAACCTGGTATGTGTCAAGGCCAAGGGTCTCCCAGGGACCGATGTGGGCCCCAGAGAGAGGGATTCATCAGGGAGGGTCCCTCGAGGGGCGAGGAGACCTTAGAGCATGTCACTAGCAGAAGGCGGGTGGGGAATCCCACGGGCCAGTCCAAGGAGCTGTAGGTGGGGGTAACTGAGGTCAAAATGAGCTCCTTAACCCAATCTGACCGGTGTCCTTAAAAGAGGAAATCAGAACAGAGGAGGGCAGTACTTGTAAAGGGAAACTGGGTAAGGACACAGAGAGAAGGCGCCACCCGTAAGCCAAAGAGAGAGGCCCCCAACCTGCTGACACCTTGATCTTGGACTCGCAGCCTCCAGAACTGAGCAAAAACGAGTGTCGTAGGTCAAGCTCCCCAGTCTGTGGTATTTCGTCATGGTAGGCAGACTATATACACCACCGTGCTGAGCCAGCCCAACACTCCAGGGGCAGGGTAGGGCTGGGCAGGGGCTGAACGGACCTAATCCCCAAGCTGTCTCACCAGGCTGTGTACCACGGGCTGAAGCCAAGAACCGTGGAAGCTCCACCACCTTCGCGATAAGGACAGGCGGGCATCCAAGGCCCTGGAACCGCTTCTGTCCCCCACCGACCCTCCTGGGTCCCTTTGGCTCTGGATGGAACCGCCAGCCCGCCTTCCAACCCGGGGCTGTCCTCTGCACTTTTGCATAGGCTGTTCCCTCCATCTCGAATGCCCTTCCTTGTCTAACTCCTACACATTATCTCAGGCTGGGCCCTACAGCACTTCCTCCAGGAAGCCTTCCTGGGCCCTCCCCTGTGCTTCCACAGGGCTCTGGGCTTCCCTCGTGTTGGGATCAGTTTCCCAGAAGGTTACCTCTACTGGACCGTGAGATTCTAAAGAGCCGAGGCCGTCCGTGCCGTGACCGCCTGCTTTCCGAGGGTCTGATGGCGTGCTTGGGGGTTGGGTGAATGGAAGCGTATACACAGAAACAAGCAGGACTGGGGTACGTGGGGGCTGAGCACCGTGGACTGTCGGAGCTGGTGGGGGCTTTGGGGCCACCTTTTCTAACCTCCTCGTTGTGCATGGGGAGGCCGAGGCCCGACAGAGGAAGCTGCTGGCCCAAGGTCACAGGGATCAGACGCGGGTCCCAGAACTCCGTCTCCCAGCCCGGCGCTCCCTGCACGGTGGCGCACTCTCACCAGCCCCCTCTCGGCCCCTTTGACAAGTGGAGTTTAATTATTTACGACGGCGCTTTATAGCTGCGGGTGAACCCACCGGAACATATTTTGTAAAAAGTAATGAAGGCTCAGTAATGCGAGACCTCACTACAGCTCCCGTCACTAAATCTTGGCCCAGGAGTCGGCCAGACTCTGCATAGGCATTTTTTTTTTCTCCCCTTCTCTCTTTCGGAGAATTACAGGGTTTGCAGATTTGCAGATTAGGATTGGTTGCAGCAAAGGCATATCTGAGACATTTTTTCTCATTTAGGGGGGAAAAGAAGGAGGCTTGTTGGAGCCAGAGGCTGAGCCCCCTAAGTGGGGATAAGGTCAGCTACAGGCCCCCCACTGACGCCCACCCCCCCCCCCCCCGCCCCAAGGTGTCATGCGGGGCAGGTGGGATGCTGTCACAGAGGAGCTGAGGACTGAGGACAGGCCTGGGAGTCTCTGGGCCTCAGTTTCCCCATCTGTAAATTAGGAAGAGACTTTGCCTCTTTAGTTCCTTCCGCCACGTTCCAGTCTTCTCCCCAGCGATAACGATGGCGATGGTGAAACAACAGGTTTATTCCAAGAGGCAGGTGTGCCGTGGGCGTCCCACAGGCTCTCACTGAGGACCCCCAAGCCCCCTCAGGGAGGCATCAACTCCAGCTTGCAGAGAAGAGGCAAGTGACTTATCCAAGGCCGCCATGCTGGAGGGCAACAAAGTTGGGATTTGAACCCAGGCCTTCTGTCTCCAGAGAGCTCACCTGTACAAGCTTTGTGCGGAGCATCTGCAAAGGCCAGGGGCTGACCTTTCCAGGTGCAGGGCCAGGCGCTATACTGAGCGCCTCATGTACAAGGTGTGAGAAAACACGCCTTATGTTTTCTCCTCTCACTTTAAGTGACAACACTGAGGCTCCCAGTGAACCCTGACTTGGGACCCGGCTCTCCCACCTAACGACACAACCCAGATCTCTCCACTCAGCGTGTCTGTCACACCAGGACTCTGAGCTGAGTTCCCTGGACTCTGGTAGCCACAGTTTGGCCTCCCCAAATATCTAAGGAGCAGAGGTGGTGTCCCCAACTCATGGCACAGGAGGGTGGGGGACACACGCATATTCAGCTTGCGAGTGATGGTGTTTTGAGCCAGACTGAAGAGAAAGGCAGGGGAGGCCGGGCAAGGCAGGGGGGTGTTTGCAGACAGGGTGTGCCTGGAACATTCCAGCATTTGGGAGGAAGGTTGCAGAGCTTTAAATAATAGATTCGGGGATGAAAAACTCAGACGGTGAGATGGAGAGTCTGGACAGTGAGCCCCTCACGGAGAGGAGCTCTTCATCTGTGAATCTCCAGTGCATAAGACAGAGTAGGTGCTCAGTAAATAGAAGCCGGGGTTGTCAACTAAGATGATTTGATTTGGACCTTGTTCTGCTACTAATAAGCGGGCGGCCTTGCGGGTATCCTCACTTCTCTGGGTGTCTCCCCTATCTCCACAATCAGGCCCATCTCCCCACCACCGAAAATTCTATCAGGCAGCTACCTAAACACAAAACGCTGCAGGTGAGAGGCTTTCAAAGCTCCTTGAGAGCCAGTTCAATAAACGTACCCGCAAGACCATGCCAATATTTAACTGAGTGCCAGAAAATTCCGCGAGCAGCTGATCTAAATACATCCTGCTAGGTATTGGAACCACGTGCTTTTGCTTGGTCCTCGGGAGAGAATGAAACACCCGCTGACTAGTCCCTGTGTTGATTGCAGACCTACTCTCAGGGAAAGAAGATTAAGGCATTCATTCATTTAGCAAACGTTAATTGAACCGGTACTATGTGCCGGCACTGTTGTAGGTGCTGCGGACATACGCGGCAGTGAACGCAACACAAAATCCTGCTTTCGTGGAGCTTACGTTCTAGTGGAGAGGCGCACTTGTATTTTGAAAACTAAAGCAGGGAGAAGAAAGACAGGAGGTGTGTGGGGATGGGGGCTGTTGCTTTTTGATGTGGGGCACGGGGGTCAGAGAAGTGCTCTGCTCTGAGCAGAGCGGAAGAAGCAAAAGAAGGAGCCAACAGATGTCTGGGGACAGTGCTCCAGGCAGAGAAAACGCGAGGCCAAAGCCTGTGCCCGGAGCACGCCTGGCCAGAGGGAGGATCCCTGGGGAGGCCAGAGGACAGGGAGAGGGAGGAGAGGTCAGAGTGTGGCAACAGCCACACCAGGCAGGACCTTGTGGGACCCAATGGGGACTTTGTCTTTCGCTCTGAGATGGGAACCAATGCAGGGCTTTCAAGCAGAGTGTGATGTGACCTCACCTTCTGCGGGCTCCCTTCTGCCAGCAAAAGCGGTAAGAATAAACTGCAAAGCTGGGGCAAAGCAGACGGTTGCTCCTCGAAGGGACCCCGGTGAGAGATGAGGGCCCGGGGTGGTCGCTGCAGAGGGGGTGAGAAGTGGCTGGTTGGGGATGATTTTAAGTCAGAGACCACAGGAGGTGTATTTATCGCTACTCTGACTTATCGTCCAAGGTGGATCTGAATCTGACTTTCAAAGTCTTGGCCACCAGGTCCACAAGTTTTTGCTTCCAGGAGTCCTTGGCTGACGTTGACACTGTCTCTTTTGACTCTAATCCCCAGAAGCTAGAAGATGCTTCCACATTAAAACTGTTAAGTATCTCAGGGCAGTGGCAACCAGAAGAGGAGCAGCTTGGAGGAGAAGCCAGCCCCCTGTGCCGGTCTGAGACGTGCTGTGTAACTCCTGGGGGACCGGGGTCCTCCCGAGGGGTCCACCTACATGTGGCAAGACGCTGCTACACAGCAGCAAACCCACAGCCCCCAGCAAGGCCAATAACCTCAGAGCAACGACAGTGGCTGTTGGTGCCAATGACCCCCGATTTGACTAAGTGCCAGGCACTGTGCTGAGCACTTTGCTTACAGTAGCTCACATAACCCTCTCCATCGACCATGAGGTTCGTACTATTATGATACCCATTTTGCAGATGAGCGTTGGAAGCTCAGAGACACTAAGTCATTGGCCTGAGCTCGCACAGCTATAAAGTGACAGACCCAGGGCTAAAACTCTGGTCTCTAGAACTGCTCCGTCAGCCTTTACAGGCAAAGCCTCGCTGACTAGCTCTGGGTCATGGGGCAGCCGCTCCCGAGGCTCACCACCCAGACCCCTCTGATGGTCTCACGGACCTGGGCCCCTTCTCTTCCCAGGCAGGGCCAGCCCTCAACACCCACCAGCTCCATTCACACACTCCCCACCCCCACTGCTTCCTGCAGCAAAGGCTCCATGGTCCACTGTTTCCCACCTGCAGAGAAACCGCCTCAACTCCAAGGCCAGGCAGTTGGAGATGGGCACCATCTAGAGAGCTGAGAGCCCAGCCGTTTGCTTATTGCAAGGACAACAAACTAATACCTTAGCAAGGCCCGAGGGAACCTTTTTAATGAATATGTAATGACTAAAGTGTTAGATGAGATGACACGACCATAGGGGATTCCCCCCACCCCCCCGCCCCCCAACACTGGATGGCCTCCAGGGTGGGTCGAGAACTTTGCTGAGTGCACACTCACAAAAACCCTGCGGTACAGACAGCGTTGGTGGCTGGTCAGAGCCATCTTACAAATGAGGAAACTGAGGCTCAGAATGGCTAAGTAGCCTGCCTGGGGGTGCACAGCTAACAAGGGTGGAGCGGGGTCGCACCTAGGTTCACTGCCCGTATGGCACTCTCCCCACAACCGTTAGGCAGGCCGGGTGGGGGAAGGGCGCTGAGTATTTCCTTCAACAGGTTCGACATCACAGCTGCAATTTTGCTCTGTTTACTTTCAATGAACTCATTCTTTTCTCCACAAATCACACAGCAGTCCTGCCCTTGTCAGAATCATCAAAGGCCCAATTAACCCTGAATACCGTGGCCCCTTCTCTGCAAACCTCCCTGCCCCCCCAGACCCACAGCTTTTCGGGCTGGGAATGCCCAGCAAGCAAGCACTTATTCTATGCCGGCCCTGTGGGGGGAGGGGTGAACCCACACACATACGAAAACCACCCACAGCAGCTAAATTCCGACTGCCAAGCCTTTATTAGTGGTGATAAAAGGCAGCAGAAACAGCACAGGGCTTTAGACTCCCAGGTGGGGGCTGCAGTCCCAGGAATTAGTCATGTTTTGACTGGTAGAGTTATGGAATTTATAATGGAGGCCCTGGAGAAATTAAACGCGGATTACGGCCAACTCCCTCCCCCTCCCCCGGCTGAATGCCTCCTGCGGGAACAGTGCCTTGGGCTCCCTCGCCCCCTCCAGGAGCCTGGTTTGCTGGCCCTGGAGGGCTGGGTGAAGGCGGAAACCCCCTCAGTGCAGGGTCACAGAGGAGGTGGCTCTCACCTGCTCCCCACCTCACCGGGTGATGTCCACCCCTCATGGAATCCTGGGCCGTAGGAGTCAGGTCTCTCCTGAGCAGCACCAAGCCCCCAGCCAGGGTTCAGTAAGTCTCGTCGAAATGAATCCGTGTCTCCGACCTTCTCAGCTTTGCCCTTCGTAGGTGAAGCGTCATTCCCTGCCCTCCCCGCCCCCCCGGGGGAGGCAATAGTCGAGGGTCAGGAGAAGCGGCCTGAATTTGGGCAAGTCCAGCGAACTCTGCCTTAATTAAAGAAAAGAGTTGCACCCACCTTTCACACTCTGCTTTCAGGGCCTCTTTAAGAAGCCAAAGATCCCTGAGAGATCCTAACATCTTAGTGGAAAAGTTCATCAAAAGGACAGGATGAAAAGGCATCTCTGTTAGCAGCTTGCTGGAGCTTCAGGGTGTTCTTTGTGATGCCTCTGTGTGGTTGACTGCCCCTGGAGTCTTTAATCCCGGCTTTTTGTTGGCAGACCAGTGACTGGGGAGAAACTTAACCTTTGCTGAGCACCTACTACGTGCCGGGCACTGTGCTAAACCACTTTATAAACATTCTCCCGTTTCGCAGATCTTAAGAAAAGGGTTCAGCCCAGGGTAGGTGTCTAATAAATAGTCACTGAATGGATAAATGACTTTAAGCCCCCATATCAGCCCTGTGAGCTAGGGCACTATAAGCATCATCTCTTTACAGATGAGGCAATAGAACCAGAGAGGGGCAGTTCTTTGCCCCAGGCAACACAGCGTGCAGTAGGACACAGAGATTCAAGCCCAAGTGTCTGATTCCCAAACCTGAGCTCTCTCCAGTCTCCCTCCCAGGCCGGGCTTCCTCCTTGCTCAGCAGGGATTGGCTCCGGGATTGTGGGAAGTGAAAAGCCCAGGAGCTGTCCAGCATTTGCATTGCTGAAAGGAGAACACAGGAGCCAAGCCCAGACTCCCAGCTGGGGCAGGGCATTTTCTTGCCCTACGTACAAATACATCTCCCCTCTCACCTTGGAGACTGCTTTTCCCGTGTCCCACACTCCGGGCCCCAGGCTCAGATGCCCTAAAACTGACAACTACCAGACAGCTACCGGATGACAGGACCAAAGATCTGCTGGTCCCTCAAACCCAGTGCAACTCCAAGTACCACCAATACCAAACCCCCCGCCTAAGGCATCATCAGAGCAGAGCAGGGTCCCGGATGACGCGGAACATTTCGCCTAGAGTCTGAATGCACGCTTTCCTGATTTGTGTTATCGTTCTTGTCTGGTCTCTCTCTAGACCATTCTCCAAGCTATGCCCAGAGCTCCATTTCTTCAAGCGACGTCATGATTCTGCTTGCAATTCCCAAGTCTTCACTCCTTCATGCAATACTCCATGTCCTTCAAGAGCTGGCCCTCCCTATCTCCATCTTCTTTTGTCCCCCTCCCCACCGCTTTCATTCTCCAGCCATTCTAAGCGCCCCCTCGGTTTAATCCCCCATACCAGGTTGTCAAAGACAGCCACGGGGCCGGTAGCAGGCACAAGTATTCCAAACAAAAGGAGCAGCGCATGCTAAGTCCTGCTCCTCAGGCCAGAGCTATCTCAGGAATCACTTCCTACGGAAGATCCTCTGGCTGACCACCTCTCCCTGTAGCCATCAGTCGCTCCCCATCCCTATGACATTTCTGTGTACAGAATGGGACTCTGCTCCATGAATCAGACAAGAAATTACCCTGCAACACTTCCCCCTAGAAAGTAAGCTAGCACCTTACGATGTTTTATCCATTTTGTGTCACCAGCACCTACCTGCCTGTGAGGAAGTAAAAACAAACAGAAGAGGGGCGCCTGGGTGGCTCAGTCGGTTAAGTGGCCGACTTGGACTCAGGTCATGATCTCGCGGTCTGTGGGTTTGAGCCCCGCATCGGGTTCTGTGCTGACAGCTCAGAGCCTGGAGCCTGCTGGGGATTCTGTGTCTCCCTCTCTCTCTTTGCCCCTCCCCTGCTCACACTCAGCCTCTCACTCTCTCTCAAAAATAAATAAACATTTAAAAAATGAGTAAATAGGGGCGCCTGGGTGGCGCAGTCGGTTAAGCATCCGACTTCAGCCAGGTCACGATCTCGCGGTCCGTGAGTTCGAGCCCCGCGTCAGGCTCTGGGCTGATGGCTCGGAGCCTGGAGCCTGTTTCCGATTCTGTGTCTCCCTCTCTCTCTGACCCTCCCCCGTTCATGCTCTGTCTCTGTCTGTCCCATAAATAAATAAAAACGTTGAAAAAAATTTAAAAAAAAAAATAAAATAAAAAAAAAAAAAAAAAAAATGAGTAAATAAACAGAAGAGCCAGGTTTTTGCTTAAGGACTTGGTTAACAGAGGCTGGTGTATATAGAACTAATAACATCTATAATAAAAATTATGATAATAATAGCTAACCCTTATGTGTCTGGGACCTGCTCAGTGTCTTATTATGTTAACTCATCAAACCCATACGATAATCACCAAAACCACCTGAGGTAGGCATCTCCACCAGGTCCATTTTACAGATGAGAAAGCTGAGGCACAGGAGGCCAACTAACCTCCCCCAAGGCAACAGAGCCAGAAAGCAGCACGGCAAGGATGCCGGTCCAGACAGTCTGGCTTCAGAGTCTGAGCCCTTGTCCATTTCGCCATCTGTTTCTCTAAAGGGGACGTAGAGGTGGGAGAGGCAATCAAAGTCTCTTCTACAGCCAGGAGGACACCAGTGTTCACTTTATTCTCCACATCAGCAAACCCTAGAGCTCCTAGCGGGGTTATCTCGGGGAACTTGGCCTTCCACGCCCCACCCACACCCTAACACAAGGGTGCCAAGCCCCAGCTTTGGAAGCAGAAACTGGCAGGACAGAACCCTCACGGCTGGGAACAGCCCCCCTTGGGGCCCTTCCGGTGGCCCCCTCCACCAGCCACGCCCAGCCCCCCCTTCCCCAGCTGCCGAGACCCTGCCTCCCACCCCCCTGCACCTGGTTGCCCCTGGCAGGCAGCCCCAGACCCCTCGTGGAGGATAAGCTTCCCCCAGCTCTGAGCAGCTGCCAGGCCATGCCGGAGCCGGCAGGCATCTTCTGGGCACCACTTGCCGCCCCGCCAGGCCTGGCATGCCAGCAGTTGTGCGTGAGGTTGACGGCCCTGCACAGCCCCACGGAGCTGCTATTTTTAATTTAATTGGAGAGTCGGAGGAGAAAGATGGTACCCAGCGAGGGAGTTTTAAAAGCTTTCGGGGTGGGGGCGGGGGGAGAGAAAGCGAAGAAAAGTTCGTAATTATACACCAGGCAGCCAGATTTGATGCTTGAACAGAAAGGTTAAATGTTACATTCAGAATAAAATGAGAAAAAGTCCTGATGACAGTTGCCCAGAGCTAAATAAGGAGGAAAAAAAAAAAATAACCCTTGCCCATCTCTTCTCCAGCTTCCTCGTCTCCCTCATACTCCTTTCTGAGTCTCCCCCCTCCGCTTCTGCCTTTTAAAGCTCAGAAGCCCACAAATAGGCCAGTTTGGAGCACAAAGATTACCACTTACTATGTCAACACTTGATTGCCACCCCAAAGCAGCTTTCACTCGAGCCTGAAAAAAATCACACATTTTCATTTCTCAGGCCAATAAGGTCTGACAGGGTCCAGAAAACTGGGATGGCAGTCTGGCACTGTGAGTAGCCACATGGGCTTTAGTACGGATGGACCTAGGTTCAAATCCCTCCTCTGCCAAGGGACAGATGGTGTGGGTCATAAACAGAAGAATATAAAGAGACGGACTCAGATGGCACACTCCTTTCATCCTTCCTTTTCCCACGGGGAATATAGATATGATGCCTGGAGCTGCTGCAGTCATTTTGTGACCATGAGGCAAATCACTAAAAGTGGAACAATCGAGAGACAGCATCCTTGAGGATATACCACTGTTCCCCAGGACTGCCTATTTGCAGTCAATAGAGACAAATCCATCCCACTGCGTTTCAGCCACTTTTAATCTCAGTGTTCTCGAAATGCTGAATCCATTCCTAACTCTGACAATCCCATATTGGCCTGAGCTTGAGGGTCAACTTGAGCAAGAGCATCACATCACTAAGCTTCATTTTACCTACATGTAAATGGGGACAGATGTCACTCACCTCACAGTGTGCACGTGGGGATTGAATGCGACTTCGTTTCTAAGGCACAGTGGCTACTATTGTTGTTCACAGTCCCAATGAATGGGAAAACAATATCAAATTATAAAATGCCAAGTCACCTTTAATTCAATAGCACTTTCTAGTTTTCCAAGAGACTTCTCTCCCTTCATTTTAGCTCATCCTCCACCCCAAATCTCTGAGGGGAGGACGTACTATTCGCTATTTTACACCTGGCAGCCTCAGAGAGGTTAAGCAACTTGCCCAAGGTAGCTTAGCTAATGACAGAGCCAGCCTGTAATTCTAATCAGATCCCAAGTCCCCGGGGCCTCGGCCGGGCCGGTTCTGAGCTGTTCTACTAAAGGTCCCACTTCTCCTCCTGGGGAGCACTGATGTCTCAGGGTTGGGGACAAAGCTGTGTCTGAGACAATATGGTTCATGTGTCAACACAAGGTGAGTTGGACCCTGGCCTTCAAATTCCTCCTCCCGTCCCTAAAACCTCGAGATTCCTTGAGCTCTAATCCCCGACCCACTGCACTTGTGACTCTATTCACATTAGGCCCTCACAAGAGCCCTGTTCACAAGGAGCCATATGACACAGTGGTTGAGAACCCAGACTGCATTTGAACACCACGCTTGCCACTTAGCAGAAAAAGATATGTTCAAATTTATTTTGAGAGAGAGTGCGTGTGCGCGCGCATGCAAGTAGGGGAGGGGCAGAGAGAGAGGGAGAGAGAATCCCAAGCAGGCTCTGCACTGTCAGCGTGCAGCCCGATGCGGGGCTCAAACCCGTGAACCATGAGATCATGACCTGAGCCGAAGTCAAGAGTTGGACGCTTAACCGACTGAGCCACCCAGGTGCCCCGAGAAAAAAGTATTTGATACGTAAATAGTAAGTTCTATGAGTCAGGGTGAGCAGAACAGCTGCTGTAACAAAACAACCCCCAAATCTCAGTGGCTGAAGGTGGTCGAGTTTTCCTCAGGTCCCAGGGCAGTGTAGCAGGGTTGGGTGGGGCTTGGGGAGGGGGGTCTATGTTCCATCTAGTCATTCGGCCCCCTTCCCCCATCGGATCCTCTGCATCCTGCAGGCTGATGGAGCGATTTTAAGGGTCAGGCACACACTGAACTGGCCAGAGCCTGTGACATGGTCACATGACCCTACCTAACTGCAGGGTGGGGGTAGGGTGCTGGGAAGTGTAACCACACGGCCGAGGAAGGAGGGGCGGTCTCCCACGGTCCCCAGCAGTCTCTCTCAGTCTGCCCCATGGAAAGTAGGCATCCTCCTCCCCCCAGATCACATGACCTTGTTACATTTGATTATTTCAGTCTCCGTCACCTCAAACAGAGTTCCTCAATTACTGCCTCCGTCCCCCCGGTAGGTCACAATCTCCTCGAAGCCAGAAAACCCGGCATCTATCCCTCCGTGGTCCCCAGTGCCTAGCACATAGTAGGTCCTCTAATGTGTATGAAATAAATATTACATGAGTAGAAACTCAAACTTTAACAGAATTTCGGGACATCTGGGATAAGGGAGGGAACGTGGCAGAGAAACAATGAGAGGCTCCAGGCCCCTGACATCCCACCCGGCGGGTCCCTAGAGGCTGCCCTGGCCCCACCTGGGTCCTCATGGACTCCCGCTCCCCGCGTCTTCCCCAGAGACCGTCCATCCTGCGGCCACGCATGACAGAAGCCAGCTCTGGTTCCAAAGAAGTTTATTTGCATATAAAACAAAACCCTGGCCATGGAGGGAGGGCCCTTTGGCTCACCTGTAGCAATTTCTCCCTGGCCAGAAAGAATGAGTAAGACTAGAAACTTCACCTCTCCCATCCCACCCCATCTGGGACCCCAGCACAAGGTCCCATCTCACTCGCCCCAGTTAAAACCTACTGAACTGAGAGCAGGACAGCCCAAGGGAGATGCCAGCGAAAAATTAAGTGGCTACGAGGGAGACGGTAAGTGATCACTCCCCTCCAAATGACAGACCACCGCCTGGAGACACTGCCTCCGGAAGGCTTCCAGGGTCGACCCCCTGTCCTCCTATGGGCTGGATGTCACTCTTGAAACAAGATAAAACCCTAGTACCTAAGAACAAAAACAAAACCAAAAACAAAAACCCTCATGAACTCGGAATTCCAAAACCAGCTGACCCCACCCCTGCCCAGGCCCCCATCACTGAAATGAATCCCCTCTAACCCGCGGGCGGGGCGGGACCCAGGGGCCCACAGGTCACAGCCTGAGACTCTCCTCATAGTCCTCCTTGGTCATCCACTCGGACCTGTAGGTAGACAGATGGGCCACCACGGACGCTCCCAGCCAGACGCTGAAGTTTCTGTTGGAACCCACCCACATGGTGGCCTTGGAGGAGGAGAAATGATCTGCCATCAGCTCCTTGTACAGGCGCTTGGTGAAGCCGGGGTACAGGGTGTTGCCCCCGCAGGCCATCACGTGGGAGGTGAGCAGCGGGTGCATGGAGGCCTCGCAGGCCAGGATGGCATCCACCACGGCCTGGGAGATGCCCGGCCCTTGCAGGTCGAACACCTGGGGGCTGAAGAACATCTCGGGGGCCAGCCGCTGCATGGGGGTCAGCTCCACGCGGGTGCCGTCGGGGAGCTGGTAGGCGTTGCTGTCGTCCGAGCCGCTCGGCAGGCTCTGGCGGAAGTCGAGCGCCTCCCCCAGGTTCTGCGGCACATAGCACTTGCTCATCTGCGTGGTGGCCACCGTTTCCAGCTGAAACAGGTTGTGGAGATTGCAATCCTCCTTAAAGAGGCTCTTGAAGAGATAGGCCGCCAGATCCTGGCCCGCGAACTCCAGCGTCTTGCCGCCGGGCTGTAAGGGGCGGCCCAGATGGAAGGGCTGCACGCGGGTCAGGCCGTAGCCGGAATCGACCACCACGCCGGTCAGGAGGCCCGAGGCGTACAGGGACATCTCCAGCTGGTCGGCCAGGAGTACGGACGGCACATCCAGTAACTCAAACATAATCTGCAAGAAGGGAGGAGAGACGCTGGGTTATTCCCCCCCCCCCCCCCCCGAACAAAAGGTCCCTATCCAGCTCTGTCTTCCCCAAGACTGAGCCACGTGCCCAGCTCTCAGAATGGAAGCCGGTGCAGACCTGTGTCCCCAAGGGATGGAGGCAGGCGGCTGCGGGGGGCGGTGCCCAGAGGACGTGGGGCACAGGGACCCCCCCGGGAGCTCATGCTGTGGAAACCAGGGAGGCTCTACAGGGATTCGGAGTCGGATTTGCCCTGGGAAGTTTGACGACCACATTCAGGAGACCCGTTTGGGTGGAGGGGTGGGAAGAGGGGTCAGCTGCGTGTCAGAAACGGTGCTGAGGTGCTTGGCTCTGTGAGCAGCGGTGGACCCAGGGGGGCTGGCCAAGGGCAGATCGCCGCCTGGACAATCTCTTTAGAAGAGGGAAGAAGAAATCAGACAAGAAGCAAGTGCAGGATATCCACCACTGCCTCCAGAAAAGGGGGGGAAGGAAGGGGAGGGGGGAAGGAAGGGGAGGGGGGGAAGGAAGGGGAGAGGGGGAAGGAAGGGGAAGGAAGGGGAGGGGGGGAAGGAAGGGGAGGGGGGGAAGGAAGGGGAGGGGGGGAAGGAAGGGGAGGGGGGGAAGGAAGGGGAGGGGGGGAAGGAAGGGGAGGGGGGGAAGGACGGGGAGGGGGGAAGGACGGGGAGGGGGGAAGGACGGGGAGGGGGGAAGGACGGGGAGGGGGAAGGGAGGGAGGAAGGAAGGAAAGAAGGAAGCGAGGGAAGGAAGGAAGGAGGGAAGCAGGGAGGGAGATAAATCCACTCACCTCCTGGTAAGTGAAGCCTTTTTTTTTTTTTTTTCACACATGGAGGCAAAACTGGGATTCTGACATTTAGGGTTTGGCAAAATCCCTAGGCTGATTTTCTCCCCCACCCATCACCCCCTAGATCTTTACAGAGTCTCCCTCCCACCGCCTCCCTAATTGCCCAGTTCTGACTGCAGCCCCATGTTTCTGACCCTACACACACAGGAAGGTGGCACCAGTGGGGGCTCCCGTGGCCTTTGGCCCCACAGCCACCACTTCCTGCCCCAGCGGGCCCATCTCCCCCGCTCAGGGGGAGGGGGCTGCCCCATCCCCGGACTCAGAATACTGTCCCGCCACCATCCATTTCCCAAATGGAAGCCAAGGCCCTCTTTTTCAAATGGGAAATCAAATATGAATCCCACTTAGAACTCTCCAGGAGCTTCCGATCTATTTAGAGCGGGGGTTGGCAAGCATTTCCTATAAAAGCTAGACAGCCGGGGTTGCCAAATTTAGCAAACAAAAATACAGGCTGCCCAATTAAGTTTGACTCTCAGACAAACAACAATGTTTTCGTGTACGTATGTCCCATGCACTACTTGGGACACGCTTATACTAAAGTATTATCTGTTGCTTATCTGAAATTCAGCTCAGACGTGCATTTTATCTAGCAACCCTACAATAAGTAGGTCTTTTAGCCTTTTCATGCTATATATACAGTCTCTGCCACAACTACTCAGCTCTGTGCTACGAAAGTAGCCAAGGACGATATGTAAATGGGTGAACATGGCTATGTTCCAATAAAACTTTATTTATAACAACAGATGGTGGGCCACTTTGGCCCACTGGCTGTAGTTTGCCAAGACTTGACTTAGGGTAAAATCAAAGCCCTCCCCACCCACAGGCTCGGGCCTACAAGACGCAACCCCTGTGACTTCACCTTCCTGCCTCCCTCTTCCCATCCTCCCTGGTGACTGAAATCACCTCCTCAGAGAAACCCTCCCTAAATCACCGTCTCCCCACCAGCCAGCTATCACCCCATTTCATTTTGTTTCTAGCAGTGATCACTCTCCGGAATTCTTAGTGGGTAATTTATTCAAGGTCAAGTCTTCCCCAAAGATGGAACATGATCTCTGAACATTTCGGAATCCATGAACAAAGTACCCAGCTTCTCCCCATCTTCATAGACTATTTCTATTGTTTTTTATTTTTTTTTAACGTTTTATTTATTTTTTAGACAGGGAGAGACAGAGCATGAACGGGGGAGGGTCAGAGAGAGAGGGAGACACAGAATCTGAAACAGGCTCCAGGCTCTGAGCTGTCAGCACAGAGCCCGACACGGGGCTCGAACTCACAGACAGTGAGATCGTGACCTGAGCCGAAGTCGAGCGCTTAACCGACGGAGCCACCCAGGCGCCCCTTCATAGACTATTTCAACTGCCATGTCCCCGTCTGTTGGAGGAAACTCCGTGAACCCCATCTTGCCTAGAACAGGTGCCAGACACACGGTAGGTACTCGGGAGACCGCGATGGGGCAGATTCTTTAGAAAACGGAGCTCCCGACCCTCCTCATGTCCAAACACAAAGTGCCAGGCCTTACCTCCAGGGTCTTCTGTCGGTCCGCGGGCTCCCTCAGAGGGCACTCTGTGACCATCACGGGGGAGTCCTCATGCTCCCGCCTGTGTTTCTCCAGGACAAATGACCAGATGTGCTCCACGCCTTCCCAGTTGAGGACGCGGCCACGCTGGATGGGGTAGCTGAAGGTATCAGGGTGGCAAATGTCGATGCCCAGACTCACGCGCCTTCGGGCATAGCTGGGGCCGGGGTTCTCCCTGCACGGGATGTAGTTCACGATGCTCGGGAAGACCATCTGGGGCTCATTCCACCCAGACAAGCCAGCCTTCAGAAAGCCAGACCCGTGGTCGATGATAATGGTTCTCGCGGCCATGGCGAAGGCAGGGATCGTCGGGACTTGACTGTGGAAGGAAAAGACAGGGAGGGAAGTTACTTGTGAACCCATTCCAGGCCACGGTGGGCTGCTTCCCACGCTCCGCCCCAGAATCAAACCTCAGGCTCCCCTAAAGCCTGCCGGCCTCCCCTTCCAAGCCTTTACACAGGCTGTGCCTGCAATGTTCCTCCAGCCCCAAACTCCTAATCATCCTACAAGGCCCCGCCTGGGAAGTCCTGCCACGCCCTCCTTCCCACCCACTTCTCCCGTTGTACTTTGCACACTCTGTTACACCGGGGCACGCTTTCGCTCCACGGGAGTAGAGGTTGGGCCGTGTTATTCTTGGAAGCCTTGGTGAGAAGCTTTGCCCCCAGAAGCTCTCAGTGGTGGCTGGCTGCCCGATTCAAGGACTCAGGGACATCAGCCTCAGGGGCCACCGCCATCTGGGATAACAGCGCACTAGCGACAGCATCGTGAGCAGGGGTAACGATAGTGACAATGGCCACCGGCAAAGCTGCCTTCCTGGGGTACACGCCCTCTGTCTAGCTCTAGGAGGGAGTTTGCCTGTGAGGTTGAACGATGTGAAACTGCCATTCGTGCCTGCCAAAAATGATCAAACAGCAGCAGGCTTCCAATGGCTTGAGCTGGCAACCATTCCATGTTCATACCCACCTGTAAGGCAGGTAGCACGGTTGCACCCATTCTACAGGTGGGGATAGTGAGGCACGGAGGGCTTAAAATTACTTTCCCAGGGCCACACAACCGAGAAGCAGGGCTGACACCTCTACCCAGAGCAGATCCCAAAGGCCACACTCTGAGCATCAGGCTAGGCACGAGAAGTGGGTTTTGAGTAGGAGCCAGGCAGCTGAGTTACTACATAAGGGAGGCCAGGCTGTCAGCAGGTTGGCTAAGCATGATCATGGACAGTTCCAACACCCATAAAGTGGGGGGAATAATAAACGCCATGCTGGAGAGGTAGGTGGAGTCACTATGTGATTTCCAGACTTACTGCAAAACTCCAGCAGCCAACACGATGCAGCATTGGTGAAAGGCTAGTGACAGAGGTGCCTGAGACAGAATGAGGAGTCCAGACACAGATCTTTGCAAAGAAGGAGAACTGGTGTTTGGCAAGGCGCAAAAACAACGAAAGGGAGGAGGAACAGTCTTTAAAAGAAACGGTAGGGAACGATTGGATGTCCACACGCCAACAAAAATGAACCTTAATCCATACCTCACACCTTATAAAAAACTAACTCAAAATGGGCCATAGATCTACACGGAAAACCTTAAAGCCATAATAAAACTATCCAAAGAAACAGAGGCGAAAATCACTGTGACCTCAGATACAGCAAAATTTTCTTAGATGGAACATCATTAGCCTGGCCCTTAGAAGAATGAACTGATACACTGGCCTTTGTCAAAATTTAAGAAATTTGCACTTTGAAAGACACCGTGAAAAAAAAGAAAGAAAGAAAGAAAGACACCATGAAGGGTACAAAAAGACAAGCCACGGACTGGGAGAAAGGATTTGCAAATCGTACGTCTGATAAGTCGCTTGCATCCAAGAACATACAAAGAACTCACAAAATTCGGCGTAAGAAAAACAATCCAAGTTTTCAAGAGGCCAAAAGATCTCAACATGTCACAAAAGAAGATACACGGATGGCAAGGAGCCATATGAAAAGGCGCTGGGCATCATGAATCACCAGAAACATGAAAATTAAAAGCAGCACCGTGGCTAAGAGAACGGCCAAGGTTAGAGGCTGACCAGACCCGGCGCTGGTGAGGAGGTGGAGGACCAGTGCCCTCGAGCACTGCTGGAAGAAACGCAATTTAGAAAACAGTCTGGCAGTTTCTCCTCTAAAGCGAAATACACCCCCGCCATCCCTAGGATCCCCACTTCTAGGTTTTCTCCCAAGGAAATGAAAACATATGTTCACCTGATGCTCACGTGAATAGTTGCTCTATTCATAACGACCAAAACCCCAGCGGCTGCCTAAAGATCCCGCGGTTGGGGAATGGATAAACGAATCTCCATCCAGCGGACTAATACTCAGCACCGAATGACTGGTACGCATAATCACACAGAAGAAATCTCAAGTGCACGGAGGGAAGGAAGCCAGACTCAAAAGGCAACGACTGTATGATTCGAATCCCGTGACAATTCTGGGTAAGGCAAATTATAAGGACAGAAAACAGATCCGTGGCTGCCAGCAGCTGGAGGTAGAGTGAGGGGGGGGGGCAGTTGCCCAAGAGGGGTCCTGGCAGGATTTGGGGTGATGATGGAACCGTGCAATATCCGGGTTGAGGGTGAGTATCACTGGATGTGTTGGGCAACTCATGCAACTATACGCTGAAAGCGGTGACTGTTACTCTAAGTAAAAAATGTTACGGGCCCCTGGGTGGCTCAGTCGGTTCAGCGTCCGGCTCTTGGTTTCGGCTCAGGTCATGATCTCCCAGTTCGTGCGTTCAAGCCCCACGTTGGGCTCGGAGCTGACGGTGTGGAGCCTGCTTGGGATTCTCTGTCTCCCCCTTTCTCCGCTCCTCCCCTGCTCGTGCTCTCTCTCTCTCTCTCAAAATAAACTTTTAAAACAAATGTTAAGGGAAAACCCAGTGGGCGTGAGGACAAATGAAAGCGCGTGAAATCACCTTGCAGAATATGAATTGTTGCACAGACCGCAGACGCAGTGTCTCGAATGTGCGTGGGTGTTTCCTGTAAGACAGACATCCAGGAAGGCAGTTGGGCCCGAAGGTTATTTCTGGGGCTGGTATTCCACCAGCTATATGCTCTGCTTCCGTTCTGGGTGGCCCGCGACTAGGGAGCACGGCAGCCACCGCCTGGCCCCGGCCAGCGGCTCCCCCGCACCGCCAACCTCGGGGCAGTGACTAGGCTTCACCGCTTTGAAATCGCTCTGACATCAGATGGGGCAAAAAGGAGAAGAGAGATGGGGCCAAGGTGTCGGCCTCCTCCCTGGCGTGCTGCCAGGCTGAGTGACGGATTCCTCACACTGCATCACCCGGTGAGGGAGAGCAGCAGGCCCGGATGGCATTCCAGGAAAAGAGCTCTGCCCCCGGGTTCCCCGCATCACAAGAGCAGGGTAACTTGCGAACGCTTCCCTGGCCTGGGCGTTCGGAATCACGCGACCCCACTGTGGTTGTGCGTCAGGAGGCTGGCGGGGGGGGAGGGGACTCCAGGCCGGTGGCCCAAGTGACCTGGCCTGGGAGCAGAAGGCGGGGGAGGCAGTGGGCCATTCCGCTCCTGGACTAGAACACAGAAAGGAAGTAGACAGACATGAAACCTACATACTCAAAAGCATTTTTACAGTCATTTACTCCACAAGCTCCTACTGAGCACCCTCTATGTATACCAAGAACTCTCATAGACTGAGTGGCTCCTGCCCTCCTGGTCCTTCCACCCCACTGAGAAAGACTGTCAGTCAGCACCAGACCAGATATATCATGCCGGGGGCAGGGGAGGGGGGGGGAGGCGATTAGTACAATGAAGAAAAGTAGGGGTGCCTGGGTGGCTCAGTAGGTTAAGCATCCGACTTTGGCTCAGGTCACGATCTCACAGTTTGTGAGTTCGAGCCCCGCATCAGGCTCTGTGCTGGCAGCTCAGAGCCTGGAGCCTGCTTCAGATTCCGTGTTTCCCTCTCTCTCTGCCCCTCCCCCCATTTGTGCTCTGTCTCTCTAAAATAAACAAATGTAAAAATTTCTTTAAAAAAAGTAAAATCTGGTAAGAGGGACACGGAGAATAAGAAACACAGAAGTGTGGTGTTGTTCTCAGTGGGGCAGCCAGAAAAGGCCTCTCCATCAGGTGACATTTGAGCAGAGGACTGAAGTGAGAGAATAAGGCATGTGATTACCTGGAAAAGCATCTAAGCCGAAGGAACAGCAGGTGCAAAGGCCCTGAGGAAGAAACTGCTGGATGTGTTCTAGGAACAGCCGGGATGCCAGGATGGTGGGGATGTAGCGGACAGAGGGAAGGGTGCTGAAGGCCTTGGGTGGGCCTTGCAGGCCTTTGTTTGTTTAGAGACGTGGGAAACCACTGGAGGGGGATGAGCACAGGAAGGACATGATCTGACTCAAGATGTCCATACATCATTTGGGCTGATATGAACAAGGGACCGCAGAGATAGAAGCAGGGGATAGAAAGGTGGTGACAGGTGATGGTAGGTAGCCTGCACGATGGAAGCAGCAGCGACGAGGGTGGGAAGTGGCCGGCCCCTGGATGGACTTAGGAAAGGCCGTTATGGTGGAGTGTGGGACCGGGAGAAGGATAAAGGAAGACATCAAGATCTGGGGCCTGGAAAGCCACAAGGACGAAGTACCCACTCACTGAGATGGAGACGACAGCAGGAGGAGCGGGTCTGGGGCAGGGAGGGAGTCGGGAGGTTTATGTTGGATGTGCGAACAGTTTGTGATGCCTGCTGGGCACGTGTGACGATGTCTGGCGGCAGAGTCTGCAGATGTCTGAGCTGGAGATATAATTGGAACTTACTGAGTGGATGAAATTGCCAGTTTTGGGGATGGGTGAACTCACGAAGAGCCTTGAGGTAGATCAAGCCCAACGCCTGCGGGTAATTTAAGGTCTGGGAGCTGGGCGTTGAGAAGCAACCAGCAAAGAGGATAAGAAGGAATGGCCGAGGGGCTGGTGGGGCGTCTCAGAGGCCAAGCAGAGAAAGTATCTCGAGAAGAGAGAAACTAGATGAAGACCAAGGAAAAATCTGTGGAATTTAAGCCACACGGAAGCCACCGGTAGCCTTGGCAAAAGCATCTCATTGGAACGTCACCAATGGAGGAAAGCCTGAGGGGTGGGAGACGGGGTCTACAAAACTGGCTCTGGGGTGGCAACAACATCAGCGGAGTCTGCAAGAAAAGAAATGTTAGGCGTTCAAACTTACAGGACAGAGTCCCCCACACGATGTACTTTTTCTGATCCTGGGTCCCAGAAAAAAATTACCATAAAGATTTTCGCAGGCTTCCGTTACCGGTCGGGATGGAGGAAGCCCAGCACGGCCCCGCCTGCCACTGAATGTAACTAACAACATCGGACAAGATGCAAAAAGCGAAAGAAAAGCCAAAGCGGCAGATGAAAGAAGAATGGAAACTTGGAGGTGAGGTTCTCGGCCGTTCTATTTCCCTGTTCTCTGAAAAGGTTCCCAGCAGGGCTTCAGGAGTGGGTCACTGACAAGTAAGACCAAGAGAAAACCTGTCTTTCTGGTCAGAAGATCAGGAAAGGGGGCCTCTGTAAGTCAGAGAATGTGGAAAGAAGACAGCAGAGGAGGGATCCCCTCGTTCTGCGTTAAGAACTGGCTCAGAGCCCAGGCTTGCCTGTGCATGTGAGGGATTGACCCAAAGCAGCAGAAGGAAGGCCCTACGAGCCGACCCGACATTGGAACCACTGCCCCCCGGATGGTCCGAGCCCACCTGGGCGCTGGATGTCTGTGGGCCGCTAAAACAGAACCAAGAAAGCAAGCCGAGCTCCAGGGGAGTTTCACAGAACACAGGGTTTCACGGATGACATTCAGGACACCCCACACAGAAACCAAAATTACTCAACACGCAAAGAATCGGGAAAATGTAACTGACCGCTCCTTCAGGGAAAACATGCCCATGCCAACCCTGAGCTGACCCGGATGCTGGAATATTCCTGAAGACATCCGAGCAGCTGTTACAATGGACGTCAAGGTAGACAGGCTGGAAGTGAATGGACAGACACGTGTTTTCAGCGAGAAGTAGATACTATAAAAAGAAGCAAGAGGTATGCATAATAGCTGGAGTTTGTCAAAAAGAAAAAAAAAATCTGTGCAGCAGTAGAATAAAGGCGTCAGAGCAATGAATAAGAGAAATTAAGATAGCAATAGAGGGGGCGCCTGGGTGGCTCAGCCGGTTAAGCAACAAACCGACTCTTGATTTCAGCTCGGGTCATGATCTCAGGATTCGTGAGTTCAAGGCCTGTATCAGGCTCTGTGCTGACAACACAAAGCCTGCTTGGGATTCCCTCTCTCCCCCGCCCTCTCTCTGCCCCTCCCCACTGGCATGCGCTCTCTCTCTCTCAAAAAATAAATAAAAATGGTATCAATAGAAATTTTCCAAACTGAAAAACAGGAAAGAAATAATAAAAAAAAAAGCCTCAGAGACCCATGGGACTATATAAAAAAGTCTAATATTCATGTCACTGAAGTCCCACAGTAAAAAAATATTTGAAGCCGGGCACCTGGGTGGCTCTGTCAGTTAAGCGTCTGACTTCGGCTCGGGTCATGATCTCACAGTTCATGAGTTCGAGCCCCATGTTGGGCTCTGTCCTGACAGTTCAGAGCCTGTCAGGAGACAGTTCAGATTCTCTCTCTCTCTCTCTCTCTCTCTCTCTTTCAAAAATAAATGAACATTAAAAAAATTTTAATAAAAAATATTTGAAGTAATAATGGCTAAAAACTTCCCAAATTTGGTGAATGACATAAATCTGCCAATTCAGGAAGCTCGGCACATCCTGAAGAGAATCCGTTAAAAAGTAAAACATGTGTAGGGGCGCCTGGGTGGCTCAGTTAGTTGAGCATCCGACTTTGGCTCAGGTCATGATCTCACCATTTGTGAGTTCGAGCCCCGCATCAGGCTCTGTGCTGACAGCTCAGAGCCTGCAGCCTGCTTCGGATACTGTGTCTTCCTCTCTCTCTCCTCCTCCCCTGCTTACACTCTCTCTCTCTCTCTCTCTCTCTCTCTCTCTCTCTCTCTCTCAAAAATAAATAAACGTTAAAAAAATTTTTTTAAATAAATAAATAAAACACGTGTAGACAACAGTGTAGTCAACCGCTGAAAACAAGGTTTTCTCTTGCTCAATGCTGAAAGCCTCTAGAGAAAAAGGAAACGCATTATATAGATGGGGGAGTGACAATTAGGCTGACTGCAGACTTCTCATCAGAAAGAAACGTCAACCCAGAATTCTATACCCACCAAGAGTATCCTTCAGGAATGAAGACAAAATAAGACATTCTTAGTTGAAGGAAAACAAAGAACATTCACCCCCAGGAACAATTCTTTAAGAAATGTTAATGAAAGCTCTTCAGGTTGAAGGAAAACGATGCCAGAATCTGGAACCCCCAGAGTGAAGGAAGGACAGCAGATTTGGTAAGTAGTTGGACAATACTGTCTTCCTCTTAAAAATCGGTAGGGCCATTGAAAGCCAAAAATTGTAACAACGTGTGCTGGGGTTTCCAGTGTCGGCAGATGTCATACGTGTAACCCCTATGAGGTGGGGGAAGGGACCTTTGTGGTTGCAAGTTTTACACGCTATGTGAAGTGTTAAATATTGACTCTAATTAGAACGTTGAAGGCTAGGCATATATGTGGCAATCCCAAGGACAAGCAAAATAATAATAATAATAATAATAATAATAATAATACAAAGAGATAAGCCCCAAAATCCAATAGATAAAGTAAAATAGAATACTAAAAAACATTCACATAATCTAAAACATGGCAGGGAAGACAGAACAGAGAAATGGAAGCACAGAGCAGGGTGGGGAGACAAAAGCAGTAGCCCTATATCCAACCGTATCAACAATTACACTAAAATAAAATGTCCCGAGCCATGCCAGTTACAAGACAGAGACTTTCAGTTTGGAATAACAACAACAAAAAGACCTAACTATAGACTGTCTCCAAGAAATCCACTTTCAATACAATGATAAAGACTAGTTCCAAGTAAAAGGATAGAAAGAGATAAAACCACGTAAGAACGAATCAAATGAAAGAGGCAACAGCTACCCTAGTATCAGACCAAGTTGGCTTCCGAACATAGACTATCACCGGGAACAAAGACAGATGTTGCATAGTGGTAAAAGGTTAGCTCACCAAAATGTCGTCATAACCCTAAACATATGTGCGTCGAACAGGTACTCAAACTCTTTAAGCAAAGACTAAAAGACGCATAAAGAGAAATAGAAAAATCCACTATTCAACCTGGAGGCTTCGATCCCTTTCCCAGTAACTGAGAGAAAAAGTGGACAAGCCAAGCTGGCTGTTGAGGATTTTCACATCTTTGCTCATTTTCCAACTGACGTTTATAAAGCATTCCATTAAACAAAAGCAGAACGCACATTCTTTTCAAAAGCACGTGGGACACTCACCGGATAAGCCACCTTATGAGCCACAAAACAAACGTTCACAGATGTAGAATTGAAATCACAGAAATCACATTGTCTTATCCTAAAGGAATTAAGCTAGACGTCAAAAGCAGAATGATATCGGAAAATCCTCAAACAACTGGAAATTAAACAGTACGAGTCTAGAGAACTCACGGGCCAAAGAAAAAAGAAATAGAAACTATTTTGAAATGAATGAAAATAAAAATATAACCTATCAAAATGGGTGGGATGCAGGTAAAGTAGTGCTCAGAGGGAATTTATAACATTCAGTATTCATATTAGAAAAAGAAGAAAGCTTTCGAGTCAATAATCTAGCCTTCCACCTCAGGAAACCAGAAAAGAAAGCATGCCTTAACCCCAAAGCAAGCAGAGGGTGGAAGTGAGGAGTAAGATCACGGAAATTGAAAACAGGAAACCAAGAGAGAAAACTCAAGAAAACCAAAAGCTGATCCTTTGAAAAGATCAATAAATTAATAAACCGCTAGTCAGACCAAGGGTGGGGGGAGGGGCAGAAAGACACAGAGGGTTGATATCAGGAATGAGGGGACATTCCTTCAAACTCAGACATGAAAAGAAAATATTACGAACAGCTTTCTGCCTATCAATTTGACAACGTAGGTGAAATGAACAAATTCCTTCAAAGATAGAAGCTGCCAGGTTTCACTCAAAAAGTACTATATAAGCTGAATAGCCCCATGACAATGAAAGAGATGAATTTTTAGTTTAAAAACCTTCCAACAAAGAAGATGACAGTCCCACTGGCTTCACCGGTAAATTTTACTGAACCCTGCAGGAAGAAGCAAAGCTAGTTGTGCACAGTCTCTTCCAGGAAGCAGAGGAGGAGGGAACGCATCCCAACTTGTTTTGATTGGACACCCAAATCAAAAATATTACAAGAAAACCCAACAACTACCAACCCAAGTCCCTCGTGAACGTAGATACAAAAGCATTCTCAGTGAAATGTTAGCAAACCCAGCAATATACAAAGAGGATAAGCCACCTCAGCTAAATGGGGTGTATCTCAGAAATGGAAGGCTGGCTCAATATTTTAAAGTCAACAGAATTCGACTTAGTAACAGATAAAGAAGAAAGACCACTTGACTATTTCATTGGCTAAAATCCAATGTGCATTCACAACAAAAAGTTTCAACAGCAAGGACTAGAAGCGAATTTCCTTAACCTGATAAGGGGCATCTACAAAGAACCGACAGATAATGGTGAAAGCCTGGAACTTTCCCCCCTAAGATCAGGAACAGTAAGGACATCACCTCTCACTTCTCCTAATCAACAATGAACTAGAAGTCCTACCCAGGTCAATAAGGCAAGAAAAAGAAAGAAAAGGCATAGAAATTGCAAAGGAAGAAAGAAAACTCTCCTATTTACCGAAGACATAATTATCGGTTTTTTTTTTAATTTTTTTAATGCTTACTTATTTTTGAGAGAGAGAGTCAGAGCGTGAGCGGGAGAAGGGCAGAGAGAGAGGGAGACCCAGAATCCAAAGCAGGCTCCAGGCTCCGAGCCGTCAGCACAGAGCCTTACGTGGAGCTCGAACTCATGGACCCTGAGACCCTGAGATGAAGTTGGATGCTCAACCGACTGAGCTACCCAGGCACCCCAGAAGACATAATTATCTATGTAGGAAATCCCAAAGAACCTACAAAAAAAAAAATCCCACAACTAATAAATGAGCTTAGCCAAATCACATCACTCAAGTTCCATGTTTTAAAAATCATTCTATTTTATGTACTAGCAATGAACAGCTAGAAATCACAATTTTAAAAACAGTGCCATTCATAATATCATCAAAAACCGTAAAAGACTTTGGCATAAATCTAACAAAATGTGTCATGAAATATGCTGAAAACTACAAACACTGATGGAAGAAATCCAAGAAAACCTAAATAAATAGAGATACCGCGTAGTCCAGACTCCAACAAATACAGCCAGTGATTCGAACAAAGGTGACAGGTAGGACATTGCAGGGACGAAAGATGGTCTTTCCAACAAACAATGCTGGAAACAAATTAAACCTCTCTCTGGGGGGAAAAAAAATAACCTCACCCATTCCTCATCTCTAACACAAAAAAAATTAACTTGAAATAGGTCATGCAAACTGCAATTATAAAACCTCAAACTATAAGGCTTGTAAAAGAAACCGTAAGAGAAAATCTCGTGACCTTATCTAGCAACATCTCGATGCCCTTAGATACCACACCACCAGTGCAACTCATAAAAGGAAAGATTTTAGATTTATCAAGATTTAAAAGCTCTGCTCTTTAAAAGACACGACTATGGGAATGAAAAACATTAGCCACAGGACTGGTGGACAATACCTGCAAATCACACTTCTGATGTAGGACTTATATCCAGAATATATAAAGAACTATCAAAAATCAGTAATTTAAAAAAATGAACGTTTTAAAAAGGGGCAAACATTCGGACACTTCATCACAGAAGCCGTATGGATGATATAGAAGCACACAAAAAGATGCCAAACATCGTAAGTCATTAGGGAAATGCAAAGTAAAACCACAATGATGCTACTATATACATTCTAGAAAGGCTAAATTTTTTTTGAAAAAGAACAATCCCAACTACTGGCAAGGATTTGAAGAACTGAAATTCTCATACACTGCTGGTGGGACCATAACAAGATTCAATCAGGAAAATAGCTTGGAAGTTTTGGACAGAGTTAAACACCCATCTACCAGTCAACCCAGCAACCCTATTCTTTTTTTTTTTTTTTTAGTTTTTTTTAAGTGTTTATTTATTATTTTGAGAGAGAGCAAGAGAGAGACAGAGTGTGAGCAGGGGAGAGGCAGAGAGAGAGGGAGACACAGAATCCGAAGCAGGCTCCAGGCTCTGAGCTGTCAGCACAGAGCCTGATGCGGGGCTCGAACTCACAGACCTCGAGATCGTGACCTGAACCCGAGTCGGATGCTTCACCGACTGAGCCACCCAGGCGCCACTCCAGCAACCCTATTCTTAAGAGAAACCAAATTTTATGTTCACACAAAAGCCTTTACACCAGTGTAAATTACCCAAACCTGGAAACAACCTAAATGTTCTCCAACTGAGCAATGAATAATAAATGATAGGTCCATCCAACTGGTGAACCAGTCAGTGGTAAAAAGGAGAAACTATGGATACGTACAATAGTACGGAGAAATCCGTAAGTTTGAATTTCTAGGACATTCTGCAAAAAGGCAGAAACCGTAAACACCGAAAACTGACCAGTGATCGCCCAGAGTGCGGGGCTGGTAGAAAGGGTTGACTACATAGGAGCCCGGAGGAATTTGGTGGCGGGGGCGGTAGAATTGGATTATATCTTGGTTACATGTCTGCATGCATCTGTCAAAATTTAGAAGCACCCATCAGAAAGGATAAATCTTAACCGCATGCAAATCTTTTAAGTGAATTTTTAAAAAGAACACTTTGGGAACTATTGGTGGTGATATTTGAATATGGGTTGTATCTTCAATGTTAAATTTCCTGCATTCAATCACTATATTGTGGTTTCGAAGGAGAATATCCTTGATTTTAAAGAGATACATGAAGAAGTATTTAAGGTAAAATGTCATGCAATTTACTTTCAAGTAGATGGGAGGAAAAAAAAAAAACAGCGTGTGTATATAGAAGCAGCCTCAAAGCAAATGTGGTCAGAAGATAATGGCTAGTGCATATAGGTGAAGGGTTTTTGAGAGTGCATTGAACTGTTCTCGCACCTTCTCGAAATATGAACGCTTCTTAAAATTAAAAGCTTTCAGGAAAAGAAAGGCTGGGAGAACAGAAATCAGAGACGGCAAGTATAGACGATTTTGATGAGTTCTGCTATGAAAGCAAGCAAAGAAATACAACAATAGATATGGAGGGATATGGGGCCCCAGGAGGCTTGGAGGGCTTTTTTTTTTTAATAGATGAGAAATAATATGTTAAGGTTTTGTGCTGATGGGAATAATCCAGTGGAGAAAAAAGTTGAACCAAATCAGAACAAACGGCAGTTAATTCTGGACTCTGTATTATGAAGCTTTTGCCTGCTTTTCCAATACTATATTCTACCCTCTCCCACAGAGCACAGGCCTCCAGCCTTTTTCTGGTCCTTCCGTCCCCGGGCCATAGCCTACGCTGTCCTCCCCAAGAGCCTTGGATTCCCTTTACCTTCCGTCTGAAACACCTGTGTCAGCTCTTCTGGAAACAGGTGCTTCTCGTCAGGCAAGTCTGAGCTCAAGGGTTGCCCCGTCGGAGAAGCCCTCCCCTGTCCACTCGATCTGCTCTCAGCCGTCACCACAGCAGTGACCTTTACGAGTCCCGCAGCCCGTATCCAAGTACACACGTTGTATGTCTTCCGGCCTGTTGTCTGTCTTCCAAGTGCCACCAGAGTCCAGGCTCTAAGGCGGACAAGTTGTTGTCTTTTGCTTCCATGGTCCCACCAAATGGCTGGCATGTTTTTGTTAAATCAACTTGTGTTGAATGAATACCATTCTTTTTAAATATTTATTTATTTATGGAAGCATGCAAGCGGGGGAGGCACAGAGAGAGAGGAGGACAGAGGATCCGAAGTGGGCTCTGTGCTGACAGGCTGAGAGCAGCGAGCCCGATGTGGGGCTCGAACTCATGAACCATGAGATCATGACCTGAGCCGAAGTGGGACGCTCAACCGACTGAGCCATCCAGGTGCCCCGAATGATTACAGTTTTTAAAACACATTGGCATGCTGGCAACATGATGTTCCATGCGGACTCCGCTTCCGTATCCCTAAAACCTTGGTTTCCTCCATTAGCCTCTGGTAACTTCCCTGGTCGAAACCCTCCACCAGCTCCCACTGCCGACAAGAGAGGGTGTGAACTCTGCTGGAAGGCACCAGTCTCTAGCCCCCTGGCTGGCCTCACCTCTCGCTCTCCTCCCCATCCGTGCACCTGGGGCGAGAGCCATGGGGTGATATCTGCTTCTTGAGAAGTTTACCCATTTCACATCTCTTCTCTGTCTGAAATTCCCTTCCCTGAAACGTCTCCAGCCTTGAAGACCCAAAACCAAGGCTTTACTCCAGAAAGCTTCTAGCATCAGACAACTTTCACCGGGGAGCTCCCTCCTCCACGGACTACCACAACCCAGAACACCTGCTGGAGCTTACTATGTGCCAGGCACCGGGCAAGGCACCTCCCCCATATGATCTCATTTAACCTGCACAAGAAGCCAATGACAAGGGCATTGACCCGTCTCCAGTGTATGGATACAGTCATTATAGTTGACAGACGTGAAGGAAGGCATCGGCTCCAAGACACCCAGTCCACAGGGCGCTCGGGATTCAAATCCATGCCTGCGGTTTCCAGAGCCCAAGGTAAGCGCCGCCCTGACTAACCATGTGGCCTCAGGTTAACCAGTTCACTAAGCCTTCGTTTTCAGATGAGAACAAAACTACCTTTCAAGGATGCTCCAAGGACGAGCGATATCGCCTCAAGGGCACGGCACAGAACCATCACACGTTAGCTCCCATTAGTTGATGGAGCCTCTTACTGCTACCTGTCTACCTGGGGGTCTTCACTCCCGCGGGGTCTGCGCGCTATGTGTGCACGAGAGCCCTCCAGGGTTTGTCCATCAAGGCTCCCTCTGGGGCCCATGCCCATTACTGCGTTTGGTTGGAAACATTTTGCAAGGAACTCGGCATCTTCATCCCCACTGTCACTGGCTCCTGAGGAACCCGGTGACGTGGGCAGCATCACCCCGGCTTTACACCCCCGCGTTCGGATACTGGCACTTGACTGCCACTCACCCTGAGCATACGTCCCAAGATCCCTGTGCCATGTGGGCGCTTCACTCCCCATCTCGTGAGCACAGCCACCCTGTGGGCTGGCCACCAGCATTGTCCTCGGGTGTTTATTTAAGGAAACGGAGGCACAGGTAGAAAACCTACCAAGTTCCCACAGCCATTGAGCACTGAACTAGGGCATGATCCCAGAGTGTCTGGCTGCAGAGTTCATGCCTCGAACCAGACAGCCACACTGCTCTCAGCCTCCTGATGCTACCTACGGTCGGCACAGCACAAAGACGTCCCTGTCCCGCTCCCCCGACCTGCAGACATGTCAGCTTATGTGGCGAAGGGGCATTAAGGTTACAGGTGGGATTTGGGCTGCTCATCATCTGATCTGGGCACGTACCCCGGATTATCCAGCCAAGCCCAAGGGAATCACAAGGGTCCTTTAAATGTGGAGGAGAGAGGAAGAAGGTCAGAGTCAGAGAAAGATCTGGAGAGGCAGCAACACTGCTGGGGAGCACGGGGCCGTGAGCCCAGGAGTGCAGGTGGCCTCTAGACGCTGGGAAAGGCAAGGAGATGGGTCCTTCCTCAGGGCCTCCACGAGGAACACAGCCCTGCCAACAGCTTGATTTCAGCCCCTGAGACTCACTTCATGCTTCGGGCGTCCAGAACCGTAAGTTAATAAATCTGTCTTGTATTAAACATGAAGTTTGTGGTCATTTGTCATAGGAGCCATAAGGAACTCATACAGATGCAAAAGCAGCTCACGTTTCTTTCCTGTTTGTGGCTGACCAGGCCACAGGGGACCCATGGTAGGGCCCAGAGGCAGAGCGCCCACTCCAAGCACCCTTCCCTTGCCTCCCGTGGGGAGATCCACCTGCCGGGCAACCAGGTGAAACCAGACATTTCATCATGAGGCCAGACATGGCTCTCAGCTTCTCTGCAGATCAGAAACCAAGCTGGGGGACAGAAGCCGGGCACCGTCAATGGCTCCAGACTCCCCCTTCCAGGGGCAGGGAGCTGAGCAGACCCCGCCTCCCGGAGGCAGATGGGCTGAACCTCTTTAGAGGAAGTCCAAGGGCAGGGTGGAGCGGATCCTTCCAAGGAGTAGCTGGGTTCAGGGAGTCCCTTCACTGAGGCTGGGACAGGGGAGGCAGAATGGAGAGAGACAGAGACAGAGAGAGACATCAAATTTGCATGAGGAGAAGACAGGGTTTTAATTACTCCTTTTCTTAACTCCATTGTACCTTGAGGTATTCTAACATTACTCTCCCTGGCAGGGAGGATTGATTGATTGTCTCTTGGCATTCAGAAACCCTGATTAATGTAAAACTAACCAGTCGTTCTGAACTCTGGGGAATTAATCACTTAAATGTGGGAATTACTCAATAAACCATTCAAACATGCAATAAACCAAGCCATTAAAAATTAATCGCTCGACATCCTGGCCGTGTAAACAGGGCTAATAAGATCCTGGCAGCCTATGGTGAGAAGGTGGGGGCAAGCAACGCCTTTCCCCAGGTGCCCAGCTGCCCCCCAGGATCAGAGCAGATACACCGATGTCCGGGCCAAGTGTCACAGATCATTGGGGCAGGTGACCTCTCGTCCCTGGGGCCTCCTGCCCTGGTCCTCGGACAAGGCCGGCACGTGAGAGCGGAGCGCTCACTGGACTGGTAGCAGGAGAGGGCGGGGTTAGAGCTACAACCTCTGACAAATTATCGAGCGCCTACTGTATACCAGGCACTGTGCGGGGCCCGGCAATGGAGCAGCGGACAAGAAAAGAAGGCCACGGAGCTGCCCTTGGTGTGTGCGTATGTGCCAGAGGGAGGCAGGAAGCAGATTTGTTTTATAAAATATCGGCTACAAGGAAAAATAAAGCAAGGGACGGGGGGTAGGTATACGGGAAGAAATTCCTATTTTAAACAGGCTGATCAGAAAAAGCCTCTCCAAGGAGGAGCCACTTGACCAAGACCTGAGGACATGGGGACACAAAGCATGCCGGTATCTGGGGAAGAGAGGGGTAAAGGCCCCGAGGTGGGAGGGGACACAGCGTGGCTGGAAGGGAGAGACCCGGGCGTGTGGGGTGGTTTCCAGTGGGGAGGAGGACAGCAGTGGGGAGCACAGAGTACAGAGCATGTAGGGCCTGGGCAGGAAACCATAAAGGAAGATGTTGCCCCTGAAGGTTTCTGAGCAGGATGAGAGGGGTCGTGCTCCCCACCCCCCACATTAGGAGAACCCCACTGGCGCTAGACTAAGGATGGGGGGCGGGCACAGACGGAAGCAAGAAGGCCAGCTAGGAGGTGGCCACAATCAACAGGGGCAGCCACCGCGGCCTCACCCCATCCGGTCAACAGCCCTTGCACCTGGCTTTGGCCCCACCCTGTACTTAACCCTCAGCCCAGGGCTGTGTCCCAACCCCCTGACCACAGTGATTGGTTTAGGGAAGGACAAGTGACCCGATGTAAGCCAATGACGAGGAGACACTAACTCAGGGCTTCTGGGAAAGAACTTTTTTCTCTCATCGCAGAGGGCCGCCCCCACGAACCATTTTCTGCTGCTTTGCATGCACGTGTCAGATCCAAGACACCCACCGTCCTTTACGCGACCGCCTGAGGATAAAGTGGGCCTGGGGAGAAGGGCAGAGCCGAGAACGTCCCAGAGAAATGAGGCCAGTGGACAACGTCATACACTTCTGGATCAAACCGTTCCTGAAGCCAGGCTCCTTCTGGGGTTTTCAGTTCTCTGAGCCAATCAATGTCTTTGTTTTGTTTGAGCCAGTTTGGGTCGGTGGGATTCCTAACTGACACACAATTCCTATGCTGGGTGTATGATTTCACCTAGGCCTTACACATACCCTTTGAGGTCAGTATTATATGCAATTTTCCAACCTATAAGTAAGAAGACGGAAAAACTTCCCAATGGCATACCGCTGGAATTTGACAAAACTGGAATTTGAACACAAATCTCACGGGCTTTAAAATCCTTGCCTTGAACTACCTCTACAACCACAGGGGCCTTCAGCGGGACCGAATAGCTGAAATCAGGAACAGCCACACAACATGCGCTGTCGCCTGCTCACTCCCTCAGCACACAACGGCCAACAGACATCACTAACCTTCTGAAGAGCCCTTCCCGCAGGGACTCTCTCCCCTCCGCTTACAGCCACCTGGAAGCCCCACATGACACATTAACCGTACACAGTCCTGACAAGTTCAAGAATGAATGCTGGCTGCTGAGTCATGGCTCCCAAGCCAGCCCAGGCCCCTGCCGGGAACCCCAGGAGACTGACCTCCATGCCGAAATCCAGGAGAAGCCACCAGGAGCCGGGGGTGGCCCGGCCCCTGCAGAGAAACCGCAGCCCAGAGGACAAGACCGCGGCAGCACTCACAGGGGAAGCCAGGAAACCCCACCTGTGCCCCCACACTGTCCTGGGCAGGTCATGAATTTGAAAACCAACAGAAATTTCCAGAAAAATATAAAACGCCAACCTCGGTAAAAGAAGAAAGAAAAAAGTTGAGCAGAATAAACCATTAAATAAATTGAAATGGTAATTAAAGATAAGCCCCCCCAGAGGGCTGTGGCCCCACGTAAGTGTAAAGGTGAGCACAGAGGTCAGCTCTACCAAATGGATTATCCCTCGGTTATAGAAAATAGGGAAAAAGCACCGAACTCATTTTATGAATTTGGTATAAGGTGAATTTCACAACCGAGTAAGGATATGATAAGCAAAGAAAATCATAAGCCCATTCCACTCATGAACGTAAGTGAATGTAACTCCAACTTTAATATCAGCTAACCGGGAGTGCCTGGGTGGCTCAGTCAGTTAAGCGCCCGACTTTGGCTGGGGTCATGATCTCACAGTGCATGAGTTTGAGCCCCGCACCAGGCTCTATGCTGACAGCTGAGAGCCTGGAGCCTGCTTTGGATTCTGTGTCTCCCTCTCTCTCTCTCTCTCAAAAGTAAAAAAATTTTAAAAATAACATTAAAATTTTTTTTTATTTTTTTAAATTTTTTAATGCTTTTATTTATTTTTGAGACAGAGAGACACAGAGCATGAGCAGGGGAGGGGCAGAGACAGAGGGAGACACAGAATCTGGAGCAGGCTCCAGGCTCCGAGCTGTCAGCACAGAGCCCGACGCAGGGCTCGAACTCACGGACCGTGAGATCATGACCTGAGCTGAAGTCAGACGCTCAAAGGGCTGAGCCACCCAGGCGCCCCTAAAAAACTTTTTCAAAAGGATCAGCTAACCAGGGCAAGCGTCAAGTTAAAGCAACTTGGTAGAGAGGCAGCACGGGTCAGATCAGGTCGGACAGCCTGGGTTCCAATGCCAACGACCCCTCCATTCCTCACTAGCTGCCTAACTCCCCTGGATCCTGCCCTGGACCCTGGGCTCCACCCCCAGTATGTGTGCACATGCAGACATGCACACACAACACAACACATGCATACGGGCACGCTTGTGCACACATATACACACACGTATGCGTGCACTCACACGCACACCTACCCGTGTGCATGTGTGCATCCTCAGTCACTCGGCCACACGACCCAACCTCCACCCTGATGACTAACACCGTCCAGGCCCCAGAGAAGCGCGTGCAGAAGCTCCTGTTCAACATCACAGAAACGAGAGGCCACCCGAGCGCAAAGGCCGGGGACCAGAAGGACCCAGCTTTGAGGGGTGACAGGCACTGAGCAGCAGAAGCACTTTGCTAAGAGGAAACACAGAATAACCAACATCCCAAACCTGCTCCCAGCCCCGCCCCCATGCAATAGATGCCCGCGGAACGAAGGACCGTTCCCTCCCTTCCTTCAGGCTCCCATCTGTGGGAGTAGAGGCACTCATGAATTAGCCGGACCACAGCACCATTCACAGCCGCCTCATGTGGCAGCTCAGGGACACTCGAAACACTGACCAATTTCTAGGACTCTTAAACATCCCAATGTGCCTGGATCTCAATGTACTAAGGGTCAAAGCATGATACTAATTATTTACATTGGCAACTGGATGGACATTGAGGGCCAGAACTGTATATATTTTTAAAATTTTTTTAATAAATTTCATTTATTTTTGAGAGAGAGACAGTATGTGTGTGTGTGAGCAGGGGAGGGTCAGAGAGAGAGAGGGAGACACAGAATTAAGAGCAGGCTCCAGGCTCCGAGCCGTCAGCATGGAGCCCGACGCGGGGCTCAAACCCACGAACCGTGAGACCATGACCTGAGCCGAAGTCGGACGCTCCACTGACTGAGCCACCCAGGCGCCCCTGCTAGAACTATGTTTGTAAAGGGCAGATACATTCAAGCTTCAGATAATTTTGATAAAAATTTTACTGATGTACACTTTGCCACATAATGTGCACAGCTGATTTTGAATTTCAGATCAAAAACTTCTAAAAGCTAAAGAAATTCTTTTTATTTGTTTACATTTAACTTACAGTTCATAAAAGTCTAATTCTGTATACTTTGTACGTAATGTTTTGGTTTTTTATCTTTTATCTCGCTGCTATCAACAGAACACAAATCGTGTGAAAGCCTTGATTACAATAAAATCTAGTTATTTTACTGAATTGGAGGCCATGGAAGTAAGTTCTCTGGAACAAATAGGTAATGTATGAATTATGTGTGACTTCATCACTCATCCAGATATTTCTGACTTATTAATAGAATACTGAAACGTCTGGTAATAAATAAATTCGGTGATCTTGGTATCTTCTGGACTTGATCTTTATCAAGGTAGATTTCTCAGGCAGGAGGGCAGAATATATTTTATTTAAAATATTTTTTTTTTCTTCAACGTTTATTTATTTTTCGGACAGAGAGAGACAGAGCATGAACGGGTGAGGGGCAGAGAGAGAGGGAGACACAGAATCGGAAACAGGCTCCAGGCTCTGAGCCATCAGCCCAGAGCCCGACGCGCGTATCGAACTCACGGACCGCAAGATCGTGACCTGGCTGAAGTCGGACGCTTAACCGACTGCGCCACCCAGGCGCCCCATGAATATATTTTATTTAACCGTTTGTTAACTCGTTTTATAACTTGATTTCTAAATTGAAATGAAATTTAAATTATATATGAGTGGGTTTTTTTGTTTCAGGATAGTTTTCACGTTTTTTTAATTGAAGACAGAGTTAATACACAGTGTTAGATTAGTTTCAGGTGTACAACAGAGGGATTCCACAATTCTCTACACCACTCAGTGCCCTTTAATTCCTATCTCCTATTTCCCCCATCCCCCCCACCCACCTCCCCTCGGAAAACCACCGGCTTGCTCTCTCCAGTTAAGGCTCGGATTTTTTATTTGGCTCTGTTTTTCTTTGTTCATTTGTTTTGTTTCTTCAATTCCACACACAAGTGAACTCATGCGGTGCTTGTCTTAGACTTATTTCACTTAACATTATACCCTCCAGCTCCATTTATGTTGCTTATTTCATTCTTTTCATGGTTCAGTAATACTCCATTGTATATATATTTAGAATTGATATATGACTATTCATATATACCCTTTCCCTGGCCCTACAAATGCTAAAGTTGGGCCCGACAAGCTGTGCAACTTTGGGCAAGTTAATTAGCCTCTCTGTACCGTCCTTTGCCCATCTAAGAAAGGGATAAAAAAACAATGCCTTACTCAGAGTTGTTAAAAGGACTGAGTTAACATTTATAAAGCTCGCGTAACCCAGTCCGGCACACCAAACTTTATAATTACTTTTATTTTATTTATTTATTTATTTATTTATTTATTTATTTATTTAAAAAAATTTTTTTTCAACGTTTATTTATTTTTGGGACAGAGAGAGACAGAGCATGAACGGGGGAGGGGCAGAGAGAGAGAGGGAGACACAGAATCGGAAACAGGCTCCAGGCTCTGAGCCATCAGCCCAGAGCCTGACGCAGGGCTCGAACTCATGGACCGCGAGATCATGACCTGGCTGAAGTCGGACGCTTAACTGACTGCGCCACCCAGGCGCCCCTATAATTACTTTTAGACATGGTAGGGTTTAGCACACAAGTGCAAGAATTGTAACAAGAGATTGGCAAACACCTCTGGTCAAATTTGACATCTATGTTTACAAACTCAACAAGGAATTGAAGAGAATTTCCTTAACTGGATCGATGCTACATCATAAAACCTACAGCGAATGCCATCTTTAGCTGAGAATCTTAGCCCTGTTCCTTTTAAAACTTGGAATAAGACAAGAAGCCTGCTCTGACTGCTACTACATTTTCGACACTGGAGGTGCTGGCCCACGCACTAGGACAAGAAGAAATAAAGCATAAAATAATTGGAAGAAGAGAGAGAAAACTACCACTGTTCACATTTAAGATAAGAATGTCAGCACTGATAGAACAAAAGCCCAACAAGACTGAAACATGTTCAAAACAATGAACTTAAAAATGAACTGCATTCTTCTGCACTGGTAATAACCAATGAGACATGCCGCTCATGTTATCAATTAAAAGATATAAACTAGTTTAGAACTGACCCAAATGCTCAGGACTTGTATAAGGAAAAGTCTTAAGTTATCAAATGACAAAAAAAAAAAAAAAAGATATAAATGTCATGTGACCGTCATTAATACGTTAACTCCCCAAATCAATCCAGAAATTTTAATGCAACTTCAATAAAAATTACAGCCAGTGTTTTACAGAATTTGACCAAGTTATTCTGTTTTAAAGTTTATTTATTTATTTAGAGAGAGAGAGAGCAAGCGGGGAAGGGGCAGAGAGAGAGGGAGAGAGAGAATCTCAAGCAGGTTCCGTGCAGAGCCTGATGCGGGGCTCAAACTCACAAACCGTGAGATCATGACCTGAGCTGAAATCAAGAGTGGGACGCTTAACCGACTGAGCCACCCACGTGCCCCTGTTCAAGATAATCTGGAAGAAGAAAGTTGCTGAATCTTGGAAAAGAAGAACGAAGTCTCTGGACTCTGAGGAATGAAGAGCTATCCCAGGGGAGTGGTAATAAAAGCAGCTGTAATATTCGTATGAAAACAGATGGATGGCAGAACAGCAGAGAGAACTCAGAAACAGGAGCCTCCCTCATGCACCAAGTTGAGTCCTGATAACAGTGGTCCCTAAACTGGAGGAGAAAGCCTAAAATGCGGGCGGTGGGGGGTGGGGCACGGGACTGATTTATGGCACAAACTACAGTACAGAGAACACAAGACAGGATCCACATGGATCAAAGTCCTCAATTTAAAAAATAAAACCATGGGGCACCTGGGTGGCTCAGTCGGTTGAGCGGCCGACTTCAGTTCAGGTCATGATCTCGTGGTCCGTGAGTTTGAGCCCCGCGTCGGGCTCTTTGCCGGCAGTTCAGATCTTGGAGCCTGCTTCCGATTCTGTGTCTCCGTCTCTCTCTGCCCCTCCCCTGCTTGCTCTCTGTCTCTGTCTCTCTCAAATAATTAACATTAAAAAAAATTTTTTTAACTAAAACTATAAAGCTAAGAGGAGAAATCATAGGAGAATCTTTTTGGCTTGGCATAGAGGGAAGGGCTTTTTAAACACACACAATTTCTAAGGCCAAAAACAAAAACCGGGAGAGATGTAACAACATAAAAGTGATCGATTTCTATTCTGTGAAAGCACAGATGCGTTTAACAGACACGTATCACAATGAGAGAAGAACCCAGTGATGTCTAAAAGTGATAAGTAAGGAACTCTCACAAACCAACACAAGAAAAAGGACCAACACATGGGGCAAAGGGGAAAGCATACGACTAGCCAGCTCGGGGACAGGCAATCCAGACAGCTGGCGTGCAGACAGAGGTGTTCACCCACACCTCGCTCAGCAACACCCCTGGTAAAGCAATGAGATGTTCTATATGTACCAGATGAACTAAAAATCACCAACAGGTGCAGGGAGGATGCAGGGGGGTTGGTAAGGGAGGGCGGGAAAGAAACCTCCGAGCCCTACTGGTGGAAGAGAGCCCAGGAGGACCTTCTGGAAGGTCATCCGGGGCAACCCAGTGACTAGGCATTCCCACTCTTTGGTCTACACCCCCAGAGAAACAACCCCACCAGGCCTGTGACGGGGCTTTACAAGGACATTCCCTGAAGGCTTGTTTGCGGAGCAGGACCTGGATGGAGATGTCACCAACATGGGTGCCCCGTAAGGACAGACCAGAGTCCCGGGTGCATCCACGGATAGCTTGCTGGTCCCTGGACTTTCCAGCAGCAGACGGAACTTTGAAACAGCCGCTGAGTCGAACCGGTTAACAAATGAAACGAGCTCATCAGGAGCACAATACCGGTGACATAAGTTAACACGAAAGCCTACATGTTTTATATGGCTGCACACGCATCAGGACGGACCAGAGTCACGAGCGTTCCCCTGGGGCGGGTATAGCGGCCAGGCTGGAAATGAAAGATCTGTAGAAAGTGAAACCAGAGAAGGGCCTTGACCAGACAAATGATAGAATGATGTGAACTTGCCTTACCTGGGGGACAAAAATAGAAGATTTTTTTTCAACGTTAACCTAGTTTGGGCACGTGAAAAGCGTGTGATGAATGAGCGCGAGGCAATTATACCAGATTCAATCATTCCTGGTAGAAATTAGGGCACGACTCAGACTAACAAATCTTGAAATCAGAGCTCCTAGTAAACTCTGTGGGCCTTTCAAATCTCAATCTCCGTCCAAGTCTTTCTCTCTCTTTTTCTCTCTCTCTTTCCCTCTTTTGCTGGCTTAATGTCCTTCCCGGGGCTCAGCACCCGCCAGGTAAGCGGTTAGTGTTCCCCTGAGAGCCAGCGCTCCCTCCCCGTTCCAGAGGCCACCCAGTCCCGCCTCGCGGCATCAGAGGGTCCCCCTGCCCTCGCAGACCCCGCCCGGGCTGCCGGTCCCCACTGTGCGTGCGCTGCGCGGCTCCCCCGCCTGACCGTGAGCTCCGTGGGCACCGTGCCCTCCCCGGAGGTGGCATGGGGGTGGGGGAGGAAGGGAAGTCGCATGCTACACCCTTGCGGTACCAGCACCCGGTCTGTGTCATTCAGGACGAGACAGAAGGCAGAGCCATGGCCGATTAAGTCGGCTTAGTTCCCCTGCACACTTCACAGAATTACAAGCCAATACGACCTCTGCCTTCTAGGCAGAACCAGCCTAATTAGCTAATTCTTTGAGATCGGGAGAGAGAACTCAGGTGCCCCTAAAGCAAAGTCGTGGTGGGGGAGGAGCTGGACTGTGAATCCCTGCACCCCCCCCCCCCCAGGATTTGGCTACACAAAAGCCTTTATGGAGAGAGGAGAATTCGCCTCTACCCGCCCACCTCTGTCCTCTCCCCATTCAGACCCGGTAACTTTCCAGGTCTCCCCATTATTCCAGGTCCCACCTCATCTCCGTGGTGCCAAGTCCTCGGCTTCTTGGACCCCCTCTGCCCCCTCTCACACCTCCCGTCTGCTGGTAATAAGGGTTACTGCTTCCTGGGCCCCCACTGTATGCCCGGCCCTGTGCAAACAGCTTCAACATCCCTGCCCCGGTGAGACACCCCCGGAAAGCAACATGCCCGGCAGCTTCTACCTGAGCAGAGCCAGCTGCCTGCTGGTCTCCTGCACTCACTAGCTCAGCTTTTAAAGGCCCCAGAGGGGCTCCTGGGGGCTCAGCCCTGGCAGGAAGCGGGCGTCAAGGGAATGAGAGACTCCCCAATGCTGCGCCCCGTGCCAGTTTGCTTGGTGTGCAGCCTTGAAACTGCCCATGCTTGCCTTGAGGGGGAAAAGAGCGAGACAGGCCTGTGCAAGCTCTGAGCGCCTATAGGGAAGGCAATCACGGCCATGTTCAGGAACCGAAGGGCAGATGCCGTCCTTCCAAGCTCATTGGGTCCCCACCCCATGTCTACACATACCTAACCGCTAGTGATCAACATGGGACCCGGGCCCTGCTTCTTAGTTTCTGTTTTACAGCCTCACTGATTGCAGCCAAAGGGAATCTGTTACCCCAGCGCTCCGGGTGTGTGTGTGTGTGTGTGTGTGTGTGTGTGTGTGTGTGTGTGTTGCAATATTTTCTCTTTTTTTATTGCTCCTAAATCTTTCCAGTTGTAGCTAAAGCTTCCCTCTTCCTCCCAAGTAATGGAGGGAAGGGAGAACTAAAAATAGAAGGAAATTTACATTTGCGCAACACCTGTTATATTTTACTATGTTCTTATTTAATCCTCTTAAGAGCCCTACAAGGTGGTTGGTGTGTTTATAGTGAAGGATAGGGGCTCGGAGAAAGCCAGGTTTGCAGGGATGAACCCTCCCTGGAGGCTAGGCGTGGCTGTAAAACGGGTCAGTGGGGAGAAAGATGGGGGGGGGGTTCTATCTGCAGTTTCTAGAAGTATCTTTAATGGGAGAAAGCAATGCCCTTCTTCGTCCTTCCTCCCTTCCTTCTGCTGGCTGAAATGCAGACATGTTGGCAAGTTCCAGTAACCATCTGGGAGCAGGAGGGGCTTGGGGAGTAGAAGCTATGGCATAGCAGAAATAAAGAGGAGGACTGAGTCCCCACACTGTGGGCCCCGTGCCAGGCCAGGATGGACCCCACCTCTACACTTTGCTTAGGCCTCTTTTTTGGCTTTTCTGCATCAACCTTAAGCTGATATGGGGACCTATGAGATAATCCTCCTTTTGCAGACCTTATCAGTGCATTGTCCTACCACCTTAGCATTCAAAGGATTAAAGGGATTTTCTAGTATTGCTCACCCACTCCTTCCCACGAGAGTGGTTCAGTTTTCAAACACCCTCTTCTCTGAGGGGGAAGGACTGGGCACCATCTGGAAGAGCAGCTTTCTAGGATCTCTACACTGCCCTCAACTTCCCCTGTGATGGCAACGTCAGTCTGCGACAACCAGGAGAATGTTATGTAACTTCATAGGGTAGGCAGTAAGACACAATGACATAAAAAACATTACAGCAAAGGGAAAAGTAGAAAAAATGAGACCGGAAGGTTTATATACCTGCAGCAATTTGACTGAGCTTCCTAGCAGCCAAAGCAAAGGGGGAAACACAACTCATGGTGACTGCTGGTTGCTCAATATCTGTTTCCCAGACTTTGAGGCCTGAAAGGCACTTCTCCTGTGGGACGTAGAAGTCAATGGATGACGCCAGCAACAGTCCTTGTGGCAAGTGTAATAAAGCGTCTTAAGTTATAACGTACTTAATCCTTCCAACAACCCTGGGCGTTAACTGTCATCCATGTTTTACAGATGAGGAAACTAAGGCAAAGGAAGTTAAGTGAGTAACCCTGCCCAAGGTCACACAGCTAGGAAATGACCGAGCTGAGATTCAGGAACTTGGACCCCGGGCTTTTATGTGAGGGCCTTAAGGTGAGCCGGACCTGGGTTTAATTCTCATCCACTGCCTATCGCTGAGCAGCCTTGGACAAGTGACTGCACCTCTCTGAGCTTCTGTTTCCTCACCTGTGGTGAGAATAACCCCATAAACCAGAGTGGTTGTTACCACAAAGAGAAATCTGCAGGTAACCAGTATGGGTGGGACTTTTCCTGGTGCCTTGGAATTACCCCTGAAGCCAAATGAAAGATAAGGAGAGCTAAGTACTCTCAGATTCTGGAAAAGAGCTGACAAGGTACCGCCCAGAATTGAGGTCGGACTATCCCCTCCTGTCCCCTGCCAGGATTTACCAGGAAGAAGCAGAACCTGTCTTAAATGCCAACTCTCCCCACACGTGCTGTGCACAGAAGGGCAGCCTTACAGAGAGCAGGGTGTTGGCCATGGAGAGGTGGCCTTCCTTCCACCTCTCCCGAGGATCCTGGGGAAGCTCGGGGACTTTCGATGGGACATGACATCGGAGGTCCTAATACAGATCGGATGATGCTCTAATAACTGCCAGGGCCCAGAACATAGTGAACATTGTCAAAGACATTAAGATCCAGGAAAGGAGAATTTGAAGAAACCCTGTTAAGGGCAGGAAGTGGAAATGTCAAAATTGTTTCCCATTTTTACCCACGAGGCGCTAACACTCCACAGCCAGCAGGCTCCGTGGGCAGAGCCCTTGGCACAGGGCCTGTGCACACAGCAGGTGGTCACATGCGTCAGCTCCACGTCCACAGGGTCAGAGAGCCCCCGTTGGCCCTTGCAAACCCCTCCCCCAACAGGGACCCCACAAGGTCAGCCCCTCGCCAGGGAAGATGCTGGACTTGAACATTCCCACAGCAGAATACACGGAGTCCTCCCAGGGGACCTGTCCCTTGGGTCCACCTCCTCCCTCACCCCACTGACCTCTGTTTGGCTCTCCTTGACCTTGAGTCTGCCAGAGAACTGGGTGACTAGTGGTGGCAGGACGGGGTCCTCTGTCCTCTGTCCTCACCTTCTTGTTTCTTGGGTCTCCCGTCTTTACTGCTACTGGAGAAGGTCTTGGCAAAACCCCAGAGTCAAGCCCCGGGGAGGCCGCCTCCATGAGCAGGAAGGCAGACGCTGCTCAGCCGAGAGGCCCATGGACTCTGGGAAGAGACAGGAGCCACTGTCCCCGATGCGAGCCTAAAGGTGGGGGCAGGGCAAGCAAGGGAAGGGATGCGTAAGAAGGAGCTTCCCACCATTCACTTGAGCCCGAAGAGGGCAGAGAATAAACGTTGGACACAGACCCCGGGTCTCCACGTAGGTTTACATTCAATTCTGAGAAAGACTGGGCTCTTTGCAGTGCCCAGTGCAACAGAAAACCCTCCCAGGATATCTGAAGGCAAAGCCACGCGGTCGCACAACACTCGAGGAGTTTTCTTAAATCCCGGCTCTTCCCCACCGGTTGGTTCCAACTGGCCCCAGGCCTGTGAAACCTACCTCTGAGCCTCAGCTCCCTCTCCATCAAGGACGGTTGAAAACCCTTCCCATCAGGGAAGATGGGGATAAGGTGGGTGAGGCCACCGGGCAGGGACATCCACTTACAGTAGGAGCCTAATAAGTGCTTGGGCGGCCCTTTCTCGCACTCAGACTGAGGCCGGGGTCCCGGCTTGGCTGAGCTACACGCTGCTCTGATGCAAAGGAGAGGGGGTGCCGGGGCGCCGAGGGGGCCCTGGCTGCAGCCCAGCGCCGGAGGTGCGGGATCCAAGCCGAGGAAGCCGGAGTCACGCACTCGGCAGATGGCGGAGAGGAAGGTGCCGCGAACACGCGTCTCGGCTCTCCAGTTAGTTGGGATCAGCGTGGAGGGAGCTCTTTTTTCTCCCCCCTTCTCTCTTCCTCGTGTGATGTGTTTCTGACACTAATCAGGGATCCGTCCCCCTGGGAGCCAACAATAATGATTAATGGTGTTAAATATAGCCAGAGACTGCCGGGGCCAAATTAGGCGCCATGCATAAAACATCACTCGCCTCGTCAGGCAGGCAAATCAGCCGGGCGTTGAGGCCTGGTGCCCGTGGACCAGCGCCCACCGTCGGGAGGCCCGACCCAGCCACCTCCCCGCCACTGCCCACGGGGGAGTCTGCCGGGGACCCCGCCATACAGTGTGTGCCCGTACGTGCCCCCCCTCCCCCACCAGGCCCCTGAGTTGACCCAGAACAGAGGAATTGCTATCGAAGGGTGGAAAGAAAAAGTGCTCGGGACCCAAACGGAGGTGGGTTCAAGTCCCAGCGCTTCTACTTTGTGGTTGAGCGGCCTCAGGCAAGTCACGTCCCACGGCTGAATCTCAGTTTACTTTTTGTAGCCGGTAAGGGGATATCGAGGTGTAGGGAGACCGGCCCTTTATTTAGTGGGCACTCAGAAAATGTTGGCTCGCTTCCTCCCCATCTCGGGCCTAAACAGCTGTGTGACTGTCAACAACTAACTTGCCCTCTCTGAATCCAAGTGTCTCAGCTGCGACATGAGGTCTCCTGCCGCGGGGCACGGAAAACACTTCGTACGTGCTAACAAACACATCCGTTCGTTATGCCGTGGCTGTGTACGAACACCAGCTCTGTGCCAAGCACTGTGCTAGATGCTGGGTTACCCCAAAGACAGGGACATCCGGTGCCCGCTCTCACGGAGCATGCAGGCCAGTGGGGAGACAGGCGGTAAGTCAAACAGATGAAGTAACTACAAATTATAAGATCCTCTCTAAAGGAAACAAAAAGGCTAAAACAAAACGTGAGTGGGATTGGAAGGGGGCCGTGCCACGCAGGGGACAAGTGAGAAGGGGCCGGCCCTTCTAGAAGCGCGGGAGAAGTTACTCCCGTCTGGGCACCCGCTCTCCCTGGTCTGCCCCACCCCCGGGAGGGTCCCCCTCTTCTGTGACATGGGTCCCCTCACTCTTAGGGGTGGCTGGGACGGCGGAAGTAGCCCATCGCCTAGGATCGACGGTCTCCCAACTTCTGATTGGGCACAGTACCCAATAAGCATCTGTTGACAATGATAAACACACACTCCTTCCTGACTTGATGTACATCGTTCAACATACATCAAAACACACCTCGAGAGGAGGAAGTGAGGATATAAGCAGGAATCGAGTTCTGATTCTGTCTCCCGTGTTCTGTGGCTCTCTGCACGTGGGATCCACGTAGCCCACGCTGGTGACCACAGCACAGAGGTGGCCCGTGGCACACCAGGAAGTAGCTGGCGGACGCACCGGCCGTCCCCTCCTGCCACAGATGCACCAGGAAGGCGGGGAAGGCCCCGCGCTCTCCTCCACCACACCCGCTCATGGGGCGCATCGACTCCGGGTCCTTCCCCAGCACGCCTCCCCGGCCCCCTGCAGCCATTCCTGTGGCCCAGGCGGGGACCCCTCCGGAGGACAACCCTCCTGCTGTTCCTTCCCCCTCAACACCCTGGTCCTCACCCAGCTAATTCAGCCATCATCCCCGAAGCATCAGCTAAGGCAGCCCCACAACATGGAACATAGAGAAAATGATGCTCGTAGGAGCTCAATGGATGAGGCTGCCCACAGCCGGTGGCCACCTTCCTGGGGACGTGGGCCACCCCGGGCCCCTCCTGTCTGTGCTGAGGGCCTTAGGCCTTGACGGTCCTGCACCCTATATCCTGACCGGGAGGCTCTGAGCTGAGGGAGAAGCCCCCTGACCGTGGCCGCCTGCTCTGTCACGCTGGTTGCAAATACCTATGTGACACTGAGCTCCTTGAGCGTGAGACTATTTACGCCACATCGCGAGGGCTTGGCCCAGGGCCTGGCCCAGATGATATGCAGGACAAATGTCTGTTCGACTGAATTGTCATAAAAGTAAAGCAAACTTTGTGTGAGTGAGGAAGCCTTCTTTTTGTTTTTTAATGCTTTTTATTTATTTTTGAGAGAGAGAGAGAGACAGACAGAGCACAAGCAGGGGAGGGGGAGAGAGAGAGAGACACAGAATCCGAAGCGGGCTCCAGGCTCTGAGCTGTCAGCACAGAGCCCGACGCGGGGCTCGAACTCATAAACCGTGAGATCATGACCTGAGCCGAAGTCGGACGCTCAACCGACTGAGCCACCCAGGTGCCCCTGGGTGAGGAAGCCTTCTGAACCAACTCTGGAGACCCAGAAACCACGGAAGACAACGTGGGTGTCTCTAACCACGTATCGATTCAGAACCTCGCGTGGCAAAAGGTGCCATAAACACAGGTAACAGACAACTGAGCATCTCAGGCGAGAGAAGCGCTCTGCAGAGGCCAGGAGAGGGTTAATACCTACACAACACGGAATGCCAACAGGTCCACGAGAAGGGGACAGATGACCCCGCACACAAACGAGCAAAGGATCCGCAGAGGCAATTCACAGGCGAGAGCGTCCAAATAGCCAAACAGATAAGAAGCCACTCAGACCCACTGCTGGTCGGGGAAATGCAAATTAAAAGCAGTGATGAGCTTTCACTTTATGCCTCTTGACTTGGTCAAAACTAACAAGGCCAATAACGACTCTTGCTGGCGGGATCCGGGGAAAGGAGAACTCTCAAATTTCCGGGGTAAACGTGAAGTGTTAAACCTCTGCGGAAATCAGGCTGCGACGGCTATTATAATTAAAAGCACACAAACCTCGTGGCCCGTTGCACGATTCGACTCCTGGAATTATACCCCAGAGAAAGATCTAAGGACGCACCTAGGGATGTATGCGTGCACGGAGCTTTACCATCATGCTGCTTATTATGGTAACAAACAGAATACAAATGACAATCAACCCGGGAACCAACCAGTCCAATGACAGTATAGCTACACGCTGGAATATTACACGGTCGTTAAAAAGAATGTGCGGGAACTACAGCTCTCCGTGGAGAAGGGTTTCTACAGGGCGTGGCTGAATGAGAGAGGGTCCAGGAATCGGAAACCATTACTATATGTCTGGGTGTGACTCTAAGAACATGGGAAAATATGAGAATATCTATACAAGATGGTCTCGGGGTGGGAGGGTTAGAGGATAAACAGACTGAAGAAAAATCACGCTAAAACGTATAACAGTTACGCATGTATATAAAACTGTCTGTAAAAAGGCATCGACACGCGTATGCAGAAGGAACGGACGTACACACTCCCCGCGCCCCTCGATCGCTCTCGTCCTCCCGCTCACTTTCATCCCCGATTTTCTCCACTCTTCCTCATATGTCGCATAATTCAGGCACAAAAAAACAAACAGATTTCCAAATAAGCGGCTAAATGCCTTATTTATCTGGCGCCCTGAACTCTCCAGAACACAGCCCAGAACTACAAAGCAAAACAGAGATCTGATAGCCAAAACGGATTATACATTCTTCACTCGGAGCGAAGTGCTTTGGGCTAATTACTCTTATTTTATATAATTTAAATAAGCTTATTAAGCTCAGGGTGGCAGACATGCCTGAAGGTGACCCCCGATGGTCCACATCATTGTGTGTTCCCCTCCCCTTGCGTGGGGGTGGGGCTTGCTTCCAACCAACGGAACATCGCAAAGGGACTCCTAGGATGGCGTTTCATTCCGCCTTCGCAGGCTGAAGGGAGGGGCTCTCCTGGGGGCCTTGAACGAGGCATCCACGGGGTCTCCGATGGAGAGCACCACGAGGCTGACGATAGCCAGGACCCCAGGGCAGTACCAGCCACCAGCCAGAAGGGGGCGTACGCCCTCGGTCATTTAACCACAAGGAAACCAATTCTGCCGACAGCCTGAATGAGTCTGGAGGAGATTCTTTCCCGATCGAGCTTCCCATGGAGCACACAGCCCAGAGGAGACGTTCGACTGCAGCCCTAGCAGATCCTGAGCAGAGGGCACGGCTCAACCGCGCCTGGGCCCCTGGCCCACAGAACACACGAGACGGTAAATGTGCGCTATTTTCTGCCTCTGCGTCTGTCGTCGAGTGGTTATGCAGCAAGAGAAAACTAACACACTCATCAAATTCAGAAATAAAAGGTTGAATCGAGGAAAACCTACCAGGAACTGTAAGACACGACTGTATAGCAGATACAAACCAGCTAAGAAGTGTGTGGGGGGACGCCTGGGGGTGCCCATCGGTTAAGCAACCGACCCTTGGTTTTGGCTCAGGTGGTGATCTCACAGTTTGTGAGATCGAGCCCCGTGTCGGGCTCTGTGCTAACAGCAAGCAGCCTGCTTGGGATTTCTCTCCCTCTCTCTCTCTCTGTGCCCCTCCCCTGCTCACACTCATGCTCTCTCTTTCTCTCTCAAAAACAAATGAATAAACAAATGGGGCACCCAGGTGGCTCCATCGGTTAAGTGTCCGACTTCAGCTCAGGTCATGATCTCACGGTTCATGGGTTCGAGCCCCGTGTTGGGCTCTGTGCTGATATCTCAGAGCCCGGAGCCTGCATCGGATTCTGTGTCTCCCTCTCTCCGCCCCTCCACCACTCATGCTCTGTAAAAACAAGTGTTTGGCGTCATTGTGCGTCACGGTCGGGGACTGATAGCTAAGACCCCGAGGGACCAGAAGGGGGGGTGAGGAGATGGGCATTTGAACTCTCAACAACCCTGGCAACAACCTATCAGATGGGTGCCTTCACCATCCCCTGGAACAGAAGGGGTGAATCCAGATCCTGTCATCGTCCACCAGCAGCACCCTGCAGAACGAAACCCCTCTGGTGAGACTGCCCCGCACGTGTTTGCTGCACTCACTGAGCACCCGGGGCGGGCGCTGCGCTGGAAGGGACAGACCCTCCGAATGGCGGGGATGACTCCCACCTCACAGGTGAAGAGAACAGAGAGGCTCAGCGGTCACACAGCCAGCGAGCGGCCTGATGCCCACCGCCGGCCGGCCTCCACCCCCAGGCTGTGTCTCCTCTCACTCCGACTGTTCTTAATACACCGTGCGGCCTCCCTGGGCCTCAGTCTTCCCCATCCATAAAATGGGGCGAAGCGCGGTGCTCATCTCACGGGGAATATAAATGGTTCACGGGTGTAGAGCATTCAGCAGAGTGCCTGGCGGGGTGGGGGTGGGGGGAGAGCCCGATCTCTTTCCTATTATTCTAGACTGCTCTCAAAAACGCAGATACAAAGAGCAAAAGTTCGATCTCTGAATACTGACAACTCCTGGGGAAATGGGTTTTTAGAAATCATTCTTCCCGACAGGTGGTGTTTTTTCTTCCCCTGGAGGGGTCAGTGCCACCAGCCTTCCAAGGCTCCTCTGAGGCACGTAAGTGAGGGGCTATCGTCCCACATTAAACACAAGACCACAGGGTCTGACACAGTTGAGCGCTTGACCCATGTGCACAGTGAGAGGCAGGCAGGCTGGAGGACAGACCCCTGTTTAGACCTATAGGGGGGCCTGGGACCACCTCGGAAACCCCACGCTCCCGCCAACGGCCCGGAACATCTCTTTGGATCAGCCCGAGCCAAGAGCTTTGTCATTCCAGAATTCTAGGCCAACAGGGCCTGGGAGACACAGCCCCCAGAAAACAGAGCTTCCCTTAAAATGGGGGTGCACGCTTGTATGCTGAGAACCCCAGGAGACCACAGACACCCCCAGCACACGCTGTGCACTTCTGGGTCCCCCTCAGGCTCGCGAGAGACCAAGAGCTCACATCTAGGACATGCCCGAGGGCCACGGTTGCAGGGCCTGCAGAGGGCCAAGGAGGACGCTTTCTCCTCAACTCCCAGCCAACTCAGTCTTAGGCACAGCGTGAAGCTGAGAATGTCTTTTTTTTTTTTTTCAAGTTTATTTATTTAAGAGAGAGCATGGCGGAGGGGCAGAGAGAGGGAGAGAGAGAGAATCCCAAGCAGGATCCGCGATGTCAGCACAGAGCCTGACACGGGGCTCGATCCCACGAGCCACGAGATCGTGACTTGAGCTGAAAGCCAGAGTCGGACGCTTAACCAACTGAGCCACCCAGGCACCCCAGGGAATAAATGTCTTAAATGACCCCTTCACAGAGAGCTGGGCCCCTTCACGGGGACCCAGCGAGGATCCCAGAAAGCATGAGAGCTGGTGCCTCGCCCTCCGCTCTAGGCGCCCCCGCGCCCCCCAACTCGCATCCCATGCCAAAGAACAGTTTCTGAAATGGGTGCCTCAGGAAGGTGCTCTGCGCCTTAGGATTTACGACACGCCTACCCCCTCCAGAAGCAGGGACCCAAAAGACGCTACAGGGATGTTCGCAACGCAATTGTTCATAAAGCAGGAAAGGGAACGGGGCGATGTGTCCAAAACCAGAAGACGGGTGACGTTATATGGAACGTCCAGACAGCAGACCCCCGTGCGGCCCATACAGATGATTGAGGGGCGTTTCTTCGCACGAGAAGGTATTAAACATTTTGGGTTACAATGTGAGCTTCCCTATTATGTGTATTATCATCCCTTTGGTGTCAAATAAAATACAGAGAAAAGGGTTCAGAAGGTCACAGATCAAGGCGGTCACGGTGGCTGTCTGGGGAAGGAGATTAAAGGGATTTTCCTCCTTTTGCTTATCTGCATTTCCTCATTTTTCCCTACCACGAACAGATACTGCTTTGTACAGCTGAACAAAAAAAGAAAAAAAGACGAAGTAAGTACTTTAGCTTCTAGAACCGGGGAGCACTTTCACCCGCATTATCTCTTATAATCCTCAAACCATAAGCAGATACAGCAGCTACACCCCGGCCTCCTAAGTGCCGAATCCGACTCAGGCCCTCTGTGCCATCCACACCGTTTCGGGCTGTTTCCTCCCATTCTGTTCTACTGAAACTCTTCCGCTCTGGTGGGGGTGCTGAGCGGGGTCTCTGGGTTCCAGGGGTGGGCACACGCCCCCGGAGTTATACACCAGAGGTGGGAGTTCATAGTGGACATTTTTCTGGGGAAGAATCTGGAAAATTTTGTATTCTTTTTTTTTTTAAGTGTTTATTTATTTTAGAGAAAGAGAGAGAGAGAGAGACAGAGCATGAGCAGGGGAGGGGCAGAGACAGAGGGAGACACAGAATCCGAAACAGGCTCCAGGCTCTGAGCTGTCAGCACAGAGCCCGACACGGGGCTCGAACCCACGAACTGTGGGACCGTGACCTGAGCCGAGGTCGGATGCTTAACTGGATTGAGGCACCCTGGTACCCCTGGAAAATTTTTATATTTTTAGAGATGCCTGTGACTCCTGAGAGGTACGACCCACTGTCCTGGGCCCTCCAGCAAGCCCCTGCCCTCCTGTGTGTTCCAGCCAGCTCCATTGGTGACCCACTTTCCAGATCCTGCCTCCTGCCTGGGTTTCCTGTGACCTGTCCTCTGTCCTAACAGTCCCACCTGCCAGAGATGTGTCCTGCCAGAGTGCTGTCCTTTATCTTGTCCCTTATCTTTGCACAAATCAAAGCAAGCTATGAGTCTTTCTAGAGGGAAACATACACAGTGAATTTTATTATGGATCTGGGTGATTTGCACCTCCTGAAGCCCACCCACCAACGGCCCCCTGCAGTCGGTTGAAAAGTGTCCCCTAAAAATTCACATCCACCCAGAACCTTAGAACGTGACCTGACTTGGAAAGAAGGTCTTTGTAGATGTAATTACTTAAGGATCTCAAGATGAAATCATCCTGGATTTCGGTTGAGCCCTTCATCTAACGACTTCTAAGTTCTTGGGATCCTGAGAGAAGGAAAAGACTCAGAGCCACATGGGAACAGGGGACAGAGACAGAGGGTGAAGGGATGTGGCCACAAGCCAAGGAGCACCCAGGAGCCACCAGAAGCTGGAGGCGGCCAGGAACGATCCTCCCATAGAGCCTTTGGCGGGAGCATAGCCCTGCCCACGCCGTGAATTTCAGCACAGTGATCCAGATCTCAGACTCCTGGCCTCCAGAACTGTGAGAGAACACACTTCTGTTGTTCGAAGCCAAGTTTATGGTCGCTTATAATATCAGCCCTGGGAGATGGACACAGCCTCCAATCCCAGAGGGCCCGGAGGCTCCAGTTTAAAGAACCTCTTTGGTACGAGCAATAGTCACCCGGTCTGCACATGCTCCCTGGACCCCTCCCGGTGGCTACCTCTTCACCCTTCAGCCTCAGGGCACCCCCACCCCTGCTGTTCTCCAATGTGCCTGAGGCAAGACTGGTTGCATCAAGCCAGGCTCCGCAGCTAGAACCTTCCACCACATCTCACACCCTTCCCTCCCCTCCCACGTCCTATTAATAAAACAAAGTAAAAATTAAATTACTTCTAACACACCCCCGGTCTGCTTTCAAGAGGGCTGGATGGTTTGAAATTCTAATTTGCTTTCCAAGGTCTTAAAATAATTTCACAAGAGCCCTGGCGAAGCCGCCCCCACCCCCGCCTGCATTACACAGCGGGATTAGACTGCGGGAGCCCAATCCACAGCATCGGGACCGGGAAGTTGGAAAGGACAGTGCCCGGACAACCGGACAAACGGGAGAACTGGGGTCCACTTCCGGCCCCCCTGCAGACTGCAGGTGCCATCTCAGGGGAGACCCCACCCCTCTCTGGACCTCCGTTCTGCCGTCTGCAATATTCCGCGGGAGGCATTCAGAGGCTAATGCCACATCTTGGCCACAGTCAGTCTCAAAACCAGGGGTTTTAACCCTTTTTGATTTATGGACTGTGAGAGTCCCTGGTGCTCGGCCAGACCCAGGCCCCGCTCCCCAGCTCATGGAAGACTAACTTCCCGGCCCCAAGCAGGGCCTAGAGACCAGTTCTGGCCTGTGAAGGGTGAGCAGAGGACATCAGTCCTGGGCAAAGGCATCTCAAAGGCACAGGGCCATCTCCACAGGCTGCCCCTTTAGCAGTGACCACAGAGGCCCCACGGAGAGATGTGGGAGCCACAGATCTGTCCCGGAGCTCTGAGTTGCAAGGCGGGAGAGTCCCCCAGCTGATCTCGGATTTTGCACGAGCATAGAGCTCGTGCTCTAGGCTGGTTTGTTTGAAGCCACTGAGACTTCAAGGCGTGTTCATTAATGCAGCACAGCCCGGCCTAGCCTGACTAACATCAGTACTATTTCTTTTCAAGGATCCGATGATGAGAAACCAGGGAATAAAGTAAAAGGGACTTTCCCGAATTCACAGACGGACGGCAGGTGCACGGCAGGGGAGGAGGGGTGGACTAACTCAAGCCAGGTGCGTGGCACCGGGCAGAGGTCGGAGACAGCTTTCTGAGGAGAGCCACCCACGCTGATGCTGAAGGGGAGGGACAGAGGAAGGAAAGGGAGACACAAGAGGGGTCAGCAGGTGCACATGCCCGAAGAGAAATCCAACAGGAAGCTGCAAAGCGTTCAGCGTGGCTGGAATCTCAGGGTGTGTTGGGGTTGGAGAGGCCGAGAAGGGAGCACCGGGGACGCGGAGGCTCTTCCGTGAGTCTATCCCACCTCCAAGCAAAACCAGCCGTGGGGAGGCGGGGGCAGGGGGGGGCGCTGGGGATGGGGCCGGAAACATGCCCAGCTTCTCCCGACCCTGAAGAGGCTGTGTCAGCAGTCCCTCTGTCATCTCCACACCAGCACTTCCTCTCCGGCAGCCCCCGCGTCCCCGCCCAAGGGAGCAGGAGCGCGCCAGCTAGCCCACCGCCGGCCTTCGACCCTCAGACACACCCCGCCCGAGGCTCATCAGACACAGGCTGGTGCCCAGAACGGCCCATTTCCACAGCTAGAGCAGAAAAGGCCTTAGACCTCTGGGCATACCTCTTTGCTCTACGGAGAAGAAACATGGGCCCAGAGTGGGGAAGCAACGTGCCTAAGGCCACACAGCAAATCCATGGCCCAGCTGTGGGACTAGAATACAGACTGGACCCTGAGTGTGCTCCTCTTTCTTCTACCCCTCAGCTTCTTCTTCTTCTTCTTCTTCTTTTTTTTTAACGTTTATTTATTTTTGAGAGACAGAGAGAGACAGAGCACGAGCAGGGGAGGGGCAGAGAGAGAGAGAGGGAGACACAGAATCCGAAGCAGGCTCCGGGCTCCGAGCCATCAGCACAGAGCCCGACACGGGGCTCGAACCCATGAACCGCGAGATCATGACCTGAGCCGAAGTCAGACGCTGAACCAACTGAGCCACCCAGGAGCCTGTTTATTTTTTTTTTTAATTTACATCCGAGTTAGCATGAAAAAGCAATTTCTTTTTTTTTTTAATTTTTTTTAACGTTTATTTATTTTTGAGACAGAGAGAGACAGAGCATGAACAGGGGAGGGTCAGAGAGAGGGAGACACAGAGTCTGAAGCAGGCTCCAGGCTCTGAACTGTCAGACACGGAGCTCGAACCCACGAACCGCGAGATCATGACCCAAACCGAGGTCGGACGCTCAACCGACTGCGCCCCGCAGACGCCCCTCTTCTCCCCCTCAGCTTCTTAAGATCCCAGGGCCCTGGGGATTTCTGTTTCACCAGAAACTGGCCCTTCCCTGAACCAGCAGCTCCACACAAGAAAGCTTCAGCCAACCGGTGTCACTTCTACTTTTCACGCAGGAAGAAAGGAAAGGATCCAGGGTCTCGGTGGGAACAGCTCCACTCGGGGTCTTTTGTGGGTTCTGGTGAGACCCAGGCCTGCACCCCTACCCCCCACTGCTCCCCACGAGCCTGAAAGGCATCCTGGGGAGCCACCCATGAAATGCTGCAGCCCTGCAGCCCCTCCGCCCCGTGAGACCCCACCAAGGACAGAGCAAGCCCTCGGCACCACAACTAGAAGAATCTCAAGGCTTGGTGCCTGGATAAACCCTCCCTGCTCACCCCAATCTCCCAGAGCTGCCTCAGCTCCCCTGTTGGCATAGGGAGCACGCCCTGGCTTGTTGATGGTGAGGCACATGCCTTTGGATCAGCACGTGTCTCGAGACAGAGCACTTTCTACACTGTTCCCCAGACCAGCTGGGACCACTGTGTCTCCCACCCGGCCCCCCAGGCAGCCACCGGGGACCACTACCCGCTCTGCCAGCTTGATGAGTGAGGAAAAGGCAAGAGGAGAGTCCCCCAGCCTCAGAAGGAAACTTCTAGCACATACACCACCGCTCGGCTCCCTCACTGTCACGGCAGACATCGCAAATCGATCATCAGATTCTTTCTTGCCGAGCCCAACTGCAGCCTGGGATCTCCACGCACCCCACTCCGGTTAGCAACAGCCACTTGTCAGAGCAGGTGCACCGGGTGAAACCACCTCCCCACACCCGCTATCGCCGGCCAAGGATCTCCGACACTGGGCTGCTTTCCACCCCTGGGCACGCATTTATCTGGTGGCGTGAGCGAAAGAATATCAGGACACACTTGAGGAGCAGGAATGACGCACGCCTGGGGCCCTGGGGTAAGGAATTTCAAGAGGCACTCGACCAAGCAAGGGGTGCTGAACACGCAGGAGGCGCTGGTGGGGAAGGTGGTGTTCCTGCGATGTGAACAACCCGTCAGCACTCTGGAGAGGCGAAGAGGTTCCTCGAGAAGCAGCACGTGGTATCTTACGTTTCCTGGAGGTTCTGACCCAGCACAACGTGCACATTGTTTGCATTTTTTAGGAGACGGGCTCGTTCCGCGTGGTTAGTTTCCCGCCTTAGGAACAGAAGACAAAGAAAAGGGACAAATGGGTCCCTCTGGAAGGAAAAGAGTAAAAAAGGAGGTCACCCCAGGGATTGGTGCTAGAACCAGTCTTATTTAAAACCCTCGCAAGTGAGCTGAGCAGAAGAACATATGTGTGATTGATGGCATTGACCGCCTGGGAGGGAATAGGAGGCCATGGGGGACACATGGCAGGGAGAAGGGGACAGAGTAGCATGGAGGGGAAGTCGAGTCTGCTCCGGAGAGACAGGCTCTGGGAGAACCCAGCTGCCCAGGCTCCTGGGGACGCTGCAGGGAGCCTCTCCCCCACCTCAGCGGCGGGGAGCAGACGGGCGCAGAACAGGAGGAAACAGAGTTCAGGACCCACACACAAGTCCTGGCTGCCCGCTCTGGGCACCGAGCAATCTGACTCATCGACCCAGAGAATCCTTGCTGTCTTCCAGGTCCGTGGCAGTGCCCGTCAGAGAGGACAGCTCTCACCAGAGCCCAGGGAAGGGGCAGGATGCAGGCTACCTGGACGGGTCCTCTCCCGCCCAGGATCCGGGTGCTGCCCTCACCACAAGCTTCTTTCCACACCTCTAAAGCTTGCTATGGCTCCCTGTGGCCCTTAGGGGCAGGACTCAAATGTTGGCTGGGGAGAAGCAGCTAAGGGGTGCCAATCCTGTCCTGTCATTTACAGGCTACGCGACCTGGGCCGGTGACCCACCCTTTGCGCCCCGGGCATCTCCACAGTGCAGACTATGACACCTGCTCCTAGAGTAGCAGACAAGAGATGGCAGGTGACCAGCACCCTGTGGATACTCAAGGGGTGGCTGTTGGGTTATCAGTTTCCACAAGACCTTCAGTGAGTTTTCTGCTGAGCCTCCTCTCTGGCACGCCCCCCCTCAGCCCTCAGAGCTTAACAGCAGTCATATAGAACCCTCTGCAGTCTCTCGGGCATGCTGCACTCATATCTCCGTGCCCTTCTGCCTGCAGTGCCCTTCCCTCCACCCTGCCTTAGACTCCCACGTAACTGCTTCTCTTCCAGTCTTCTCTTTGAGTGACGCCTCCTCCAGGAAGCCCTCCCTGACTCTCCCACGTGGACCAGACCCTTCCCTCCACCGCCCTGGGAATCTCCTCTCCTGGCTCTAAGACCTCCCCTCCCCACCCTGGGTTCATCAGCCCTGGTCTGTCCACCCCACCAGCCTGAGGGCACCCAGGGCAGGTGAGTGCCGGGAGGGAAGGGGAAAGAGGGACTTAAGGGAGAAGCCTCAAGGAGTTCCAAAAACAAAAGTTCTCAAACCCAAACAGGGACACGGAGTTGAGGCAGGCCAGAAGACGGAGAGCGTACCTTTCGTGCCGAATCAGGATGAGGTCTAAAGCGGCCATCAGATTTAGTTCTCATTCGTGGCAGGTGGCTCTGGCCGGGGACAGCACACTCCTGATCCAGGTCTGCAGGGGTTTCCTTTTGGGTGTCACCCCTGGGTCCACCTGGGCTTTTAAGGCTGACGGCAGAGCCCTGGCTGGACATCCCGGCCTCTGGTACCTCCGTGTGGACTTCCCTCTAGAACCTCCCACCTCCCCAGTCCAGGGCTGGTAATGAACTTCAGGGTCACTCCCATCCTAAGAGCCAACTCTCTTTCCTCCACTGCCAGGCAGAGAGAACTCAGGCTCCAGGAGCCAATCAGTAGGGTGGGGAGGGGCAGCCTCGGCAGGCTTCTCCCAAGACCCCCATTTCTGTCCCTGTCCACCTGGACCCCTTGGGCCCCAGACTTCCTGCCTGAGGTCAGTCCCGGGTCTCTCCTTTGCTGGGTGAACTCGGCCAAACCCTGCCCCATCTGGCCTCAGTGTGCCCCCCTTTTGTTGAGAGTCAGACTTGATTCTGCTCCGACCTGACAAGTCCTCTCCAAGGAGCCAGTAGGGCAGCCCTCCTGGAACTCCTGGGGGAAGGCATTTCCCAGGAACCTCTAGGCCTCTCGCCTCACCCCCAGGCTCTCGGGCCAGGCCTCCTGCATACAAACAGGTAAAGGAGGAGGGCTAGAGGCCATGTCAAAGGAGAAGGCAATGCCTGACCTGGTAGAACATTCAAGTAGGTTTTGAGAGGGGACACCTGCTGCCAGATACAGGACACGCATACTGGCAGCAAGATTCCAAAGAAGGTATTTCTTGGCCTCCTTCCAGCTGCCTCCCTCCGGCCTGGAGTCTGGTGCCGTCAGCTGATGGCAGAGCAGGGGGCGCTCACGGCCCTCTGGGATCCCTAGCTCCCTTCTGTTCCTCAAACACTCCAGGCATGTGCCTACCTCAGGGCCTTTGCACTTGCTGTTACTTCTCCTGGAACACCCTTCCCCCCAGACAGCCTTGCTCCTTTACCACCTCAGGGTCTCTACTTGGATGGCACTTTGCAGTGGGCCTTCCTTGGTCCCTGGAGAGTTAAAATTGCAAACCTCCCTACACAGCCTCCAGTCTCCCTGTTCCCCAACCCCTGCTTTCTTTTTCCGCATTACACTTATCACCAGCCACAGACTGTAAGCTTCATGCAGACCGGGGTGTTTGCTATTTACTGAACACCTGCTATGTGCCAGGCACCGTGTCTGGCCCTGAGGACACAGCAGTGGACGGGACGGCCCAGCCCCTTACCCTCAGCTCTGCCGTGTGAGCTGGTGACAAAACGCCAGGCAGGACTGAAGACATGTGCCCCAAACAGCCCCTGCCTGCGAAAGGGAATGAAGAGACCCTCTGGGGTCACCGCGGGCACCAGAAGACCGCCACGACGATGCACAGACACTACCCTGCCGCGCCCTCCAAACGGCCCTGCAGAGGCGGCACCACGCCCCCCACTTTATAAAGTAGGAAACAGAAACTCAGACAGCCGGTTGACCTGACGAGAACCGGCCTCTGTGCGGCGCGGGCCAAGCAGGGTCCTACACGCTGTGCCGGGTTTCCCTCATTTGATCGTCTCCCTAACCCTAGGAGAGAGGCCCTCTTATCGCCCCCATTGGACAGACAGGGAAAACGCAGCACAGAGAGGTCAAGAACGGTGCCAAAGCCACACAGCCGATGGGAGAGCGGAAATTTTGAGCCCCTGCGGTCCCATCTCTTTTCCAACCGGACGAGACTGCCCCCCACCCCAACACGCTGCGTGAGGGAGGGCAGAATCTGGTCCAGCAGAAACGCTCATTCCAGATGTGAGACTGCTAGACCGTAAAGCACAATAAATGCGTAAGTGGAGGCAGAGCCCAGTTCCCACCACACCTGTATTTGGCCATTTCCGACACAGCCCGCATTCAACGCTTGCTACGTGCAAAGAAGGTGCTTCCCAGGCCGTCATTCCACCGGCATGCCTCGTGTCCTCTCATTTCATATAGGAGGGACCAGAGAGGTGAGGCATCTTCCCAAAGCTCACACAGCAAGGCGTGGTGAGAGGTGAGCCCCTGACCCCCAGCCCAGCGCTCCCCTGACTTCCTCAGCTGGTGGCCGGAAGCTGCCCGAACAGAGACATTCTCCGCTTCCCTTAAACACATAAAACAAGTCCCTAATCCTTGTTATTAATGTAAATAATATTCCGGCAAAGGAAGCAAGCTCCCTGCCTCCCCAAGGGGCTTCGGGGATTAGGTCTACGGTGCCCGACGCAGCAAGGACAATAACCAATTGACTCTTATTAAAACTCCAATAATGCTAGTGTGATTGCGGCTTTGATAAGAGCCCTGCTGTGAGCGGGGGTCAACCACATTAGGAAAATGTAATTAGACTAATAAATTCCAGGCAATCCTTTTTCTTTTCTTTTTTTTTCCCCCCTCTTTGCTCCAAGGAGGAGCCACTTATAAGACCTCATTACTCACATGGAGGCCCCATCGTCGGCTCTGCTGCAGAGGAAAGCGGCTTCTCAGACCGCCCGGGTCTGACCACGGAAAGACCCGTCGGCTCCCGCAGCGCCCGAGCCTTTGGGACTTACTGGCCACACGGGAGAAAGTTCAGGGAGCCGCAGAGGCATGGGCGGGATGGGGGTTATTACAGACCCCAGGGGGGGGTCCCCTGAGATTCCAAAAGACCAGCTTCTGGGGGGTCAGCCAGGGGTAGACTTTACCGGAGGGTCAGCCTCACCCGAGGCCCAGAGATCGTCCTAGCCCCGCACTGCAGAGGGCAAGGCCATCTTCCAGGGCGAGGCGAACCTTACGAGGAAGTCCCTATCTAGGAAAGGCCCGGCCACTCCTCCTAACTCCTGACCTTCCAAAGTGTAGTCAATTCTGCTGTCACGAGGGCTTTGAAAATGCAAACATGCTCTGATGCGACCCGGATATCAGGGAACAACTAGAGCACTGAATCTCGTTGGCTGATGCATCATTCCATCCACCGGAAACACCGGGTAAACAGAAAACCACACCGGCTGAACAGAGCAGCCCGGGGACACACACAACGCACACGCCTCCCAGGACGACAGCCCATTTCCCATCACTTTTCCTTCTGCCGCGTCAGCAGCAACCTAACGCCCCCTCCCTATTTCCATCCCAGCCTGTTTTGTGGTTTCTTTCGCTCTGTCCACGCTGTCTTTTTCTCTCTTTACCTCTCCTCTCTTCCTCTTATACACAGGGTGACACGTGTGGGAACCGGGCGGGCAGCCGGCAGGTAGAGTGGGTGTTAACTCCCACGTGCAAAAACTTCAGATCGTTTTCAAGATGAAGCACCACATTTATTTAGTACGTGGGTGTTTCCTGACCCTACACATGGATAGAATTCGGCTGCCTTTTCATTAGATTCCTGCCCTTTTGTGTGCGTCCCCGTTGCACAGAAGGGAATGTAAAGTCCAGAGTGGGTCCGGACCCACCAGTCTCCAAACAAACTCACGCTGGCCCCTTGGTCTCGGATGTTTATGTTTATCGTGTTATCTGCTCTGTGTCTGACGATAGGCTAAGCACTTTACAGTCGAGTTTCAAGGCAAGAGAACGGGGTGAGAACCTGCTTCGGGGTTACGATTCCTGAGTTCCAATCCCAGTTCTACAAGTTTAGCTTTGTGACCTCAGGCAAGGCACGTAACCTCTCTGTGCCTCAGTTTTCTCATCCGTGGAATGGGAAGAGCTCACAGAGAGGTGGTGAGGGTTATGAGATTTAAAAAAATGTAAGAGGGCATGTATGGTTTTATGCTATGACCTGGGCCAGGGTCTGGGGCACAGGAACCACCCCAAAAGCGTTGGCTGCTCTCATGTTTAGGGCTTACACTGCACACCGTGAACTCCAGTGCCGGCCGAAAGGGGACGGGGGATGGGGACGTTGGTCGAGGGGTGAGGCTCTTGCGGTCAGACCCAGCTGCAAAGCCCGACTCACCAACTTCCTCCTTTGTGGCCCCGGACAGGTGACCTGGGCTCTCAGTCTCAGTCTGCTCATCCCTAAAATGGGGTAGCAGTTACATGCCCCTCATGGGGGGGGTGTGAGGATTCGTGGGATTCCCCACGGAAGTCACTCGTGCAGAGGGCCCAGCACACGAAGCAGAGACGAGGAGGGAGGTATGACCCTGGGCCACCCCCGCCTGTGGGCACAGACCCGTCTCAGCTGAATGCACCTGTTCTCCCCCATTAGACTCCCCGGCGGTCCCTCCCCTAGGCCCCCGCGTGTCGTGGCCGCACAGGTGCAGGAGGAGGACCCATGTTGGCTTTCTGGGCTGTCTGGAGGTCACCCTCGGGACCACAGACCCCCCCCCACCCTGCCCAGTGTAGATGTGTCTGTATCTCGGTGGAGAAGGTCCCTGGCTTGTGGGCCCAGACTCTGCCCCGACACCCATCCCTCCCTGAAGATGCCAGCATCCCAGGCCTGGGGGAGGAGGGCTCCCCGACATCAAACTGCTGGTGGACAGATCGCATCCCAGAGGACAGGCTCCTCCCTGACCCTCCCAGGCCACCCAGCAGTCCCGGACCAGAGGCCGGGACTGTGGGGGACATGAATGAGCACTGTTGGAAAACCTACCGTCCACCAGGTACCACACTAGACGTTTTCCATACAGTAACAAATACTTTGTCAGGGAGATCCTGTACGTCCACTTTACGGATGGGGAAACAGAGGCTCAGAGAGGTTAAAGAAGCTTTCGACCCAGGAAACAGCAGAGCTGGGACTGGACCCAGATCCAGGACCACAGTCCATGTGCCTCAGCAGGCACACCTCCCCACCTAGCGGGCAGGCTTCTCGGCCCAGACCAACCGGTTCAACGGGGGCAATGCTGCCCCGTACACATCACTGGATTGTTCCGGAAGCAACAAGACGGCAAGGGGCCTTAAATATTAGGAAGAGGGACCATGGGAAACCAGGAAACAGGAACCATCTCCCCAACACCGTCCCCACTTGGCCAGAGCTGCAGGAACCCAGCTCAGACCCCACAGCCAGTGTCTGTTTTTCCCACGAGCCAGCCTCCCCCCAGCAGCGTGTCGGGGCCTTCTGGCCCCTGCTGGAGCTCTTCTGGTGACAGGAGCTCACTGCGCCCAAGGCAGTCTGTTCCAACTGGCTGCTAGAGGCCTCAGCCAAAAATTCATCTCCCTGTCAGTTCTGCCCACAAACAGCCGAAGATACCCCCGCTGGGATCCCATCTTCCCTGAGTATAGTTAATATGCACCCTTAGCCCAAGTCATTTCTTTCTGGGCCAAATATTTTCCTGCCTCCAGTCCACCCTCCTAGGACGAAAAGAATAATGGCGAAGATAAAGGTAACATCAGTGACTGACGTCTAATGAACGCGAAATCGGCAGTATTCTACATCAGGAGTCAGCAAACCACGGCCCGGGGGCCAGATCCGGCTCGCTGCCTGCTTTCGTACGGCCGCCCCAACACGGGTGGTTTTTGCACTTTTAAACGGTTGGGAAAAAATCAGGACAAGAAGGCTCTTTCGCGACACGTGAGAAGTATATGAAATTCAAATTCCAGGATCTATGAATAAAGTTTTATTGGAACACAGCCACGTCCATCATTTACATATTGTCTATGGCTACAGCAGACGTGAGGAGTCTGGCAAACGATACGGCCTACAAAGCCTAAAATGTCTCCTCTCTGGTCCTTTGCAGAAAAGTTTGCTGACTTACGTTCTATGTGTTTCACACGTACCTTCTCAGTCCTTTCAGTAACCCGTGAAGAAGTTAGCGCGGCGGTCTTCGTTTTACAGACAAAGACGCAGAAGCTCAGAGATGTTCAGTAAGTTGCCCAAGGCCCCACAGTGGTGGGGCCAGGATTCGAACTCGGGCAGTTGGACTCCAGCGTCTGTGCCTTACCCACTCCCCTCTTCTTCCTGGTCACTGCCTGGGACTGATAGTTATGCCACACCCCAGCCCCAGGGCAGCCACCTCCCTCCCCGGTCTCTGGGTCCTCTTGGCTTCACCTGGGCATGGTGCGAATGACCAGAGCCCCTGCTCAGCTCATTGGCCACTCTGACCCCCATATCCTCTTCGAACCCCGCTGGCTTTTTTCAAGTCTTTCCCAAGCCCACCCTAAAAAGGACCAATAAACCCATTGATCTCTGGATACTATGGGATTGATCCACAGGCACTCTCCAAACTGGGAACGGTAGCCGACGTGATGAAGTCAATAGCTCTAAACGGAGGTCTCGAAAAATTCTGGAGAGCCAATAAATCTCGCTCTTGGGCTGCCCGCAGGCTTCAAATAAACCTGTCCCGCCCATGATCTTGCAAAGGTACAAAGCAGAAGTCCCTGGGTCCGCCGTCCAGGTGAGGGAAATCTCAAGGCCACCCGCCCCGCTTTTCTCTCTCCGAATATACAAATCTACGAGGGGAAGAAGGTAGCATGCTCTGTTGCCATAGAAACCAGGCTAGGCTGTGTCTGCACCAGGAAGGATTAAAGACAGACATAAGAGGCAGAAGTAACCCAGAGGGACAGAGAGGGACAGGCCCACGGATTCCTAATCTGTGATTAAAGTTTCTCAAAGAGGTCTCCGCCCCATCATTATTTCTGAGCTTAGATGCCCGTGATAAACCTCAGGCTCACCAATAAATACAAATCAATACCTCTAGAAGGCAAATAGTTGATTTTTATTTATATGCATGTTAAGCGTAGCTGTAGCTCATCCAGCTGGAGGAAACCCGAATGACCCAGTCCTGGCTTTGGCAGCTGGTGACCCCACAGGCCAACTTCAGCCCGTGAAGCTCCTTTTATGGGCCTCCGCAAATTTTTTCCCCCAAGATTTCTAAATAAGCTGCTGACATTTAAATTTTGAAATATTTTGGAGCGCAAGTCAGCTCCCTGGCTTTTCTTAAAATAATCCAAGGACCCGGCAATCGCTGCCCCACGCCAGCAATAACCGGTCGGCCCCGAGCAGGAGCTGCCCCGATGGGCAGGGCAGCTGCCCGCCGGACCACACATCCCCAGCACCTCTGCTCTCCCACACCTGGCCCATTTCACACCTTTGTCTTTCCTGGCCGGTGGAGGGCCCCCCCGTAGGCACTTGACTTTGCAACACCCCACCCTGAGGACCGGTCCCTCCCATGTTACCGGTAGAAACACTGAGGCCTATAGAGAAGAGGCATCTTGTCTAAAATGCGACAGTGAATTCGCGACAGGGCTGGTGTCCCAGTGTCCAGGGCAGGACTCGGCTCAGACCCGTCTAGAGGGAAAGTCTAGAGGTTGGGTTAGTATCTGTCAGCTACAAACGTGTCTGAGGTGAAAATTAGATTTTTTCTGCTGACTCCAGTTTTGACAGCTTTGTTCCAGCTCTTTGCAGGGGAAAGGGAGGGAGGAGAAAAAAAGGAGAAAGTCACCTCGAACCCGCCCCCAACCCACCCCTGCACTGGCCACCCCTGCCCGCCCACAGCCATGCTCGATGGCACCTAAGAATACGGAGGAAGAAACATGACTGGGGCAAAGGGCCAGAGCAGGTCAGCAGGCTGCCCAACTTCACAGCTGATGAGTCTGTAACCCGGACAAGGAGAGACCGTTAGCCGAGCCTGGGATCGAACCCCTTCTCGGCTACTTGCTGGCTGTGTGACCTTGACCAAGTCACTTAACCTCTCTGAGCCCCTGTCTCTTCCTCTGTGTAGTAGGGGTAAATAGCAGTGCTATCGAATAGGACTGCTGTAAAGGTTAAATAAGGCCACGACAAAGCGCTTAGCGGAGCGTAGGTACATAGTAGGTGCTCCCCAAAGCACTCCTCCCCCCCCACCCCCCCGGCTTCCGCCCCAGCCGGATGCCATCACCCTCCTAAGTCTGAACTCCCCAGACTGGGGCTCGGTTGCATGCTCAGCCTGCAGCTCCAGCAGCACTCCCCACTCCCTGCCAGTGACTCAGCGGCTGCTCCCACCCCCACGAAAGCCAGGAGGCCTCCCTGACTTTGCCTGAGCAGTGAGCCCCACTCAGAGCACCCCTCCCCCTCGCTCTCAAGACCACCCAGCCCTCAAAGCCCAGCCAGACCCAGCGTTGCCACAACCTACCCCAGACCCGGGAACCTCTGTCCTCTCTGAACTCCACCCCACCATTCACTCGGAGGAATCCGGCCCCCTTCTTGAACATTCCACCCGGGACGGGCTCTGCCCTTAGCATCCTGAAGGCAAGGACAGCTCACCCATCTCTGAGATCCTTGCCGGGGACCCTGGGCCTCTGTTAGCAGCCAAGCACCTGTCTGTCCCCTCTTCTTTGGATACCGGCACCCCCAAATGCCCTTCCAGGGCGGACCGTGCCTCCAAAATGCACTCCCGGCGGGACTATTGATCATGAGGCCCTGAACACAAACTAGGACTGGTCACGTGGCCAAAGCCCCGTCTGTTAGAGGCCCTCTCTCTCCCCCCCACCCCGGACCTAGAATTCCAGCCTGTAGAATCATTCCGAGCTGACTGGGGCCACCCATCCCAGTGGGGTCTCAGAAGGCTTGCGGTTCCTGATCTTTGCAAACTAGTCCTTCGGCCAAGCCTCCGATTCTGCAAGCTGAGTGGTCACTTCCTTTCCTGCTCATATCAGCCAGAGCCTAGTCCTGTGGTTTGCCCCAAAGAGAGCTCCCACCTGACTCTCTAAACCTCACCTCACACACACGTATGCACCTGCCTCCCAGAACCAGACTTGCTAGAGGGACTTTGGCACAGGCAGACACGCTGAGACTTTTCCCGCTTTCAGGGAAAGGCCAAGCTGCCAACCGCTTCAGTAACACAACTGAACTCCCCCCTGTATCGGCCAACGGAATCCAAGCGAGCCAGGCTCGTCTTCCCTCCCTACCTGTTTGAGCCCCTGCCCCGCCCTGCATCTCCCCACTCAGCTTCCTGACATCACTTCCTACCACCCTCCTTGCAGGTCCTCAAACACGCCTGGCACAGACCTACCACAGGGCCTTTGCACACACGGCTCCCTCTGCCTGGAATCTCTTCTGCGTGGTGTTCTCATGCTTCCTTCTAGTCTCTGCTTAGCCCGTCCCTGACCACACTGGCTAGTGTCCCCCTCCCAACACCCCGCATCTCCTTTCTACTAATTTTCCTCCATCGCTCTCCCAACCCGAATTCGTCATTTGTCTGGTTTTGTGATTTGTCTCCCCCAGCTGGGATGGAAGCTCAGGAGTAGAATGGAAGCTTGTACAGGACTGAATCCCTAATACCTAGAACAATGCTTGGCGTTAACAGGGACCCACAAACAAGGCTGGATGGATGAATGAATGAATGAATGAATGAATCAATCAATCAATGAATTCACAAGTGAACCAATGAGCAAATGGATTGATGAGGAAGAAGGAGGAGGAGGAGGAGAAGGAGAAGGAGGAGGAGAAGGAGAAGGAGGAGGAGAAGAAGGAAAAGAAGGAGGAGAAGAAAAAGAAGGAAAAGAAAGAGGAGGAGAAGACAAGGAAACACTACATGTTCAGGAATGCTGACTTTCTGCCGTTTGCACAGCAGGAGAGACCGGAGGCTGGAGCTGGAGACTGCTTCGGCTCCAGTCTGGGCTCTATCACCTCCTGGCTCCCTGGCCCTCAGGTCAGCACCCCCTCTCTGGGCCTCAGGTCCTGCATCTGCAAATTGGGAAGCATAACCGTGATGGGCTGTGGGGGGTTAAATGCGTTCCCGCTTACAAGGCGAGGTGAGCGGCCCGGTGAGCCGTCAGGGCCCAAGGTCATGATTTTTGCGCTCGTTATCGCTCTTCTCTAACGCACTTGAGCCCAGGTGGTAGAATCGTCAGAACATCCTCTCTAACAGGGCGTCTGAGCAGAAGGGATGGGAGGCAGCGAGCGAACCCAGGAGCCCCGGGTTCCAGCCAGGCCCTGCCGCTCCCACACTGCACGATTTCGGGGAACGCAGAACCCTCTGCCCGACTGAGTCAGGGCCACGCACTGCCCCCGGTTCACGGGGCTGCCACGAGGCTCCAGATTGGACCAGGGATGTGAACACAGCCCCGAGGACACAGTGAATCAATGCATCCCACTCATTCATCATAATTGCATTTGAAGAGGCGCCAGAGTCAAAAAGCCAGGGTTCAAAGGTGACGCCTCTGACACACGCCCCGAATCACCAGCTCCCTTTGGAGATGTCAGCAGCGCCTGCGAAGCCGCAATTACCAGGGCAGGGAGTGTTCCTGCTTCTCCCATTTCGGTCACAATACCATCCAAGAGCGGAGGGTTACGCGGGGGAAATTATAGTAATTACTCTGCGGGAGGGCTGGCTGCGTGAACTGCGGCTGATCTAAACCTGGGCTGAGCTCGACCTCCCTGGGAGCTGGGGGAGAGAGCAAGCCAGGGAACGTCTGCCTCACCCCAGGACCCCGGGCAATGATGCCGATGTCGCTTAATGAACTCACAACTGTCATCAGGCCACGCGGGCAGGAGAGCCTAGTGGCTGAGAACACAGGCGTCAGGTCGGGGCAGCTGGTCCACCACGAGCCAGACCTTATCATCCAGGGCAGTGGAGACAGCACGTTTACACAAGCTGTGAAGGCAGCAAAGATAATGGGGGTGTGTAACTGGCCCGGGGCTCAGAGCACACCCCTCCGAGGAGGCGAAACCTGAACTGGAAGTGGAGGGGCAGCCATGAAGAGGGACTTCCCTGGGCCTCAGTTTCTTCATCTGCCAAATGGGTGTGATCCTCGTGCCTGTATCCCGGGGCCATCGGGAGCATCTGAGGAGTTAATGCACACAAGGCGTCCAGCACAGGGTCTGGTCCATAGCGCTCAAGCAGAGGTGGGGGCCAAAGGCAAGGAGGGGCTGTCCCGCCTTATGAAGTTCATTCCCACAAAAGTGGTGAGCCCCTCCTTCACACCAACCCCTGTCCTAGACACTGGGAGACAGCGGTGACCTAAAGTGGTAAAAATCCCGGTCCCTGCGGACCAGGACCAGGACGGTAGGAAGTCACCAGCCATGCACTCTGCAGAGCCCCGGACTCACTGCCCTTTACCTAATGCTTTTCACGGATGGGGAAGCATCCAGCACCCCCAGTCGGCCCCCTCCTCCCACCGACCCTGGATCCCAATGGCACCCCTCCCACCTGCTCTCTGGCTGGAGCCCCCCAGCTGCTGCACAGCTGTCCACTGAGAGTTATGAGTCCCCAGTTCCTAAATCTGGGTCTCAGCCGTGATCCCCTGGGGAGCTTGTGACAAAGTACAGATGCCCAGACCCCACCCCAGGTGGCTAATTCTTTGGTCCGAGCAAGGCCAGGACTTCACTCGGATGCTTGGGAACCACGAGCAGAGCCCCCTATCCATCACACTTGACCGTGAGCTCACCGAGGGCACAAATCTGCCCCCCCCCCCCGCCCCGGGGCCTGGCACACAGTAGGTGTTCAGGGGAATATAAGTGCTTAGCAGAGTAAGTGAAGAAATAGTTGACCGGATCAAAGCCCCCCTTCCCCACCCCCAAGGCTACCAATGGCCCACTATGCTGCCACCAAGCAAGACACGGGGCTGACATGCTCAGAACCCGGCCACCTGGGATAAGTGGAAGAAAGGGGGAGGAACCAGCGATCGGGGCACAGAAATGCCTGCTTCTGAGCCTCAGTTCCTGTGAGTGGGATCACTGGCGCCATCTCCAGTAAGGAGCGGGGAATTCAAGACTCAGGGGACCGTGATCCTGAAAGGTGGACGCCCCTGAGACACCTCTCAGTGTCATCTGCGAAGGGTCCCCTCCGTCTCCCTGAACGACGGCCCTCAGCGCCTGCTTGCCCACTCCCAGCAGTGGGACGCTGAGCACATCCACTGGTCCACGGCTGGAAAGTTCTCGCTTGGGAAGCCAGCCCTGCCCTTCGGCCCCACCGCACGAGGCTGGCCCTTGTGTCATCTGAAGACACATCACAGAAATAGTATCACGTAAGGTCGCGGTGAGGACTGGATAAACAAGGCACGTGGGTGCCGAGCCCAGAGCCGGCAAATCTTAAGGGCTCAAGGCCTTCCGCTGCATCGACCAGAGGCCACAGCAGGGGAGGGTAGGACGTGGGCAGGTCACAGGGCCTTGAAAGCTGGGGTACAGAAGTGGGTGTGTCCTCAGAACAGCCATGGAGGGCCTCCTGTCTCTCCAAACTTCTCTCATGGCAGAGCGGTCGGCCAGACAAGCCACGAATAAATGACCAGGCCCCGGAACAGAGGGGCCCTCAGGGGACCCCCAGGAGGCTGAACCGCTGAAAGACAGAGGGACTTTCAGGAAGGAGGACCACAGGGTCATCCCCAAGGCCTGCCCCACAGCTGCCCACCAAGGGGAAGGACCCGCCAGAGGCTCGTGCACACATCAAGGCACCAGGACTTCCGTGAGCCCTGCCGCGGGCCTGCGGAGCCTCTCTCGGCTGTGCCCATGTGGCTTTGTTTCCACCCACTGTCGTCTGGGTCTGGGACACATCACCAAGAACCATGACGGGGAGTGTGGAGGACTCATGGCCTCATTTAACCCTGGTGACAGCACTGAGGTTACCATCCCCACTCAGCAATCAGAAAACTGAGGGCTCAGACTGACCATAGCTGGTGAGGCACGGAGCTCCGTCCCAAACCCGGGTTCCCTGGGCGGGGGGTGGGGGGGCCTCCCCACCCCTCCACACGCTCCAGCTTGTCAGCCCCAAGGCTCCCAGCCTCTCATTCTTGGCAGGGGGGCGACGGTTGGGGGGGGAGGGACATTAAGGATCATTTTGCTCTAAGCCTTCTTGTGCCCAAGGCAGGCACGGGCACAAGCCCAGAAGTCCCGGGAACCCTCTCACAGAGAAGGGCTGTGGCTAACGAAGAACTGGGAAGAGGAAAATGTAACCAGCGCCTCACAACACTTCTCCACGCAGAGGAGCTGCGCTCCTCCTTTGGGGAGAAAAATCAGCAGACTCTCCTCCCAGGCCGGAAGCAAGGGGTCCTGAGGGTGCCGGAGAGAGGCTGGGGTCCGTCCGGGGTCCAGCAACGGGGAAGGGAGGGCAGAGTGCGGCATCAGGGGGCGCCTCGAGCTCCCTGGGTCTCCCAATGCCCTGGCCAGGAGGAGGTGGGGCGCACAGGACCCAATCTTCCCCCAAGTTTGAGATGGGAGAACCGAGGGGTGGGGGCATACGGATGTGACCGTGAGAGAATCAGGGATGCCACCTGCTCAAGGGGTCCTTCTGACGACCCCAGCACCCAAGCACCCCCTCCCCACCCACCTGCAGACATCATGAAACCCAGGCAGGGCTGGAACCACCAAAATTCCCGCCGTCCTGGAGCCCACAGGCACCTTTTCCTGGTGCCCACCCCATCACAGGACTGGGGAGAGTTCCAGAGACTCGGCTCACTCCAGCCCCAAAAGCCTCCCCTCCGCAGAGGTCTCGGCCCCAGAGACAGGAGCCTGAAGTAAGGTTCACACCTCCGGGCCCTTCTCCCAGCCTGACCAGAAGAGAAGAGCGAGGAGACAGCCACATGCTCGTTTCATTGTCGCCCGGACCCTATGACAAGCCCATCTTATTATCCCCACTCACAGGGAGGGAAACTGAGTCCACACAAGGTCGGGGTCCTGCCCAGGTCACGCAGCCAGAGGCACGGCCGGAAGCCAGATTGTCCCCTCTGCAGCTGATGGAGTGACCAAGTCATCAGGGAGGACCCAGGGGCTGGGGACGCGCAGGGAGATGACCTCCCTCGTGGGCACAACCAGTCCAGAGGCCTCAGCTTCTCATAAAACTCAGCTGCAAACCCGAACCCGCAGCTCTGCCGGCCCCGCCCTCCTACCTCAGCCCCAGGCCTGTGGTTCCAGAACCAGACACCAGGGGACCCCGGGCCCAGGGCAAACCACCGCTAATCAGTCACACTGGAACCGCCCGGCAGAGAGGAAGGAAACCAAGGAGAGTTCCCTGCCCAGAGCAGAGCCATGGCGGGAAGGACTGAACTCTGATGGCTCCTGGCCACACATGTGGGCTTTTCTACAGCCGACTCTGAGGAATCAAAGTGTGGCCGGCTGCGGGGGCCTAGGCATGTGCCTGTGGTTTTAAAGGGCCCAAGGGGCGGGGGGGCTGGTTTGTGCTTGACGGACAGGTGGGCAGGGGAGGCAAAGAGGAACAGCCTGTCCATGAACAGACCCCTGGCCCAGCAGTCAGGGGACTGTGTGCCTTCAAGCATTTGAGGGTTTGGGCCCTGCGAACCCCTCTCTCTGGGGGTTCTCAGTTACATTTGAGCCCCTTCCAGCAAAACCACCCACTCCACTGGCCCCCATGAAGCCTCCTGAGTCCCAGGTGCCCTCAAAGTACAATCTTGTGTTAAGCATCACAAGACAAAGAAGGGGGTGGACTTCTAAAACTCTTTCCCCCCAAGAAAGCAGGAGCACCTGAGCCAGGTGACCTCAGATGAGCCCCTCAGCACCTCAAACCCTCCTGCCTACAATGTCTCCTCCACGCCCCCCCCCCCCCCCCCCGGGGCTGAAGGGTCAAAACAAGTCAAGCACTAGAGGAAAGCCATATATTAGTAGCAGAACGATGCTGGGCCCACATTCCCCCAAAATCTCCCCGCCCAGTGTTCCTTTGGGATGGACACCTGCTAATTCATTGTCCCATTTTGAGGGCGAAGCTCGAGGCCCAGACCTTCCGTGGAGCGGCCACACAGAGTCTGTGACAGCAACAACCCGGAGCCTGGCTCAGGCCCCAGGGGGAAGAAGGAGGGAAGCAGGGAAAGCAGAAACGTGCATCCATTAAGCACCTGCAGTGTGCATCCATGAAGACCTGCCAGGCCTTTACTAAGCCCTCTGCATCCAGGGTCTTTCTAAACACCACAACGACCCCCAAGATTCAAACACAGCGCCCCTCTTCTTCTTCCCTCTACAGAGAAGGACCCACCCCCACCAGCCCAACCCCCTCCGGCCCAGACAGCGATGGGGGTCTGGCTCACTCTGATAAGGACATCTGCAACCTTATTTAAAAGTCACTACTGCACATAATTAGAGGCACTTACCCCCTCAGATCCATCCTTCTCCTCCGATTGCTTTTATAGCCAGTAATAACTCTCGAAAATTCCTCAACAGATGGAAATTTTATTTGACTAATCATGGCTGTCTGACTAGCTGGGGTGCAGCAGCTCAGGGTTCAGCCTGGCAGGATGCCAGCTGAGGTAGCTGTCAGGGGGCTGGGCAAAGAGCCCAGAACCCAAGGCCACCTTGAGGGTCCACTCCTCAGAGGGAAGGCACAGGAGGGCGTCAGAAAGCGCCAGGCACTGGGCAGCCATGGCAGCCGTGTCCCAGCTTTCCCGGGTCCCGACAGGGCACCGAGACCCTTTCCCACTCCTCTAAGCTCTTGGTCTCTAGACACGTGACGGTCGGTGCCAGGGAGATACGGGGACATCCCAGCGTAAGCACCTAATAACAACGGTATGTTGGCTGCTGCCCACTGTGTACCTACTCCATGCCAGCCCCATGCCAAGCACCTGTGCGCGTTATCCCATTCGGTCCCGCCAACAATCCTATGGAGGCACGAGAACATTCCCATTTCACAGATTCACAAATAGACGATGGAGCAGAGCCACATGAACAAGGTCACCAGGCTGGGCTGCCGCCTGCATCTGGGGAGTTAAGAGTTGGTGCCTTTGCTCCCATTCACCCAAGGCCAAGAGATCCTTCTAGAACCCACAGCACCCTGTAGGCAAAATGAGCGTTTATCCATGGGATAAACATGTGCACAGAAAGGCTGGTGCATTTGAGAATACGCATAGCAAATTATTCAGAACAGCCCCAAATTGGAAATACCGACGTGAGAATGGATGGACGGACAATGACTTATAACACACAGCGTGAGTCACTTTGCAACCAGTCAGGAGGGAGAATCCACCCAGTAATCTGAATGGGGAAAGTTCTGTATAAAGAATTATTGCCTAAACATACTAGAAGACCAGACAAACAAGGGACTGGCTAGAAACAATTAGAGAGAAGTCTAGAGAATACTATCCAGGAAGAATCCCTCTAGGGCTGACACAGAACCCCTAAGAAGCAACAAACCCCCCCCCCCCAACCTGGGCTGAATAGAGCCCCCAAGGAGGCACTCGCTACCCCAGACTGAGAGGAGCCCCTCCCCTGGCCACAAGGTTGAGACAGAACCCCCCAAGGAAGTACACACACACACACACACACACACACACACACACCCTTCAGGGCTGCCAGCCAGACTCTGTGGACCAGGACATGGCTGTGGCCCACCACATGGCAAGCACTTGGCCTGGTGCCATGCTGGTGGAACTTGCTAGAAATCCACCCCGGGGGACTCACCAGAAATCTGCCCTGGAGGATACCACAAAAGCCGCCGCTGGTGACACACCCCACGTCAAAACTGCCAAAACTGCCTCCAACGCGGTGCCGGGGGGGCCGCGGGCCGTGCACTGCAGGAGCCAGGAGCTGGGGAGGCAGAAGCCTGGGAGCACCCGGAATCAGGAAGCAGGGCCCTGTGCGGCCGCATGGGCCCCCCAGCGCCCTCTACTGACCAGGCTGAGCCGGCTTGCAGGGAAGAAATTTAAAGGGCCCAGATCCATTTCCACCCGGCAGGCAAGAAGGATGGCTTGGGGCAGCACAGGCAATCATGGACACACAGCACGTTCCGTCCCCTTGACTACTGAGCTTCCGTAGGAACCCTGCTCACACCATTGAGCTCCTGACAACACAACTCTGCATTCCCACCCAAGGAGACACAGCCATCATTCTTAACACTTCTCGTAAAATGAAACCAACAGCCCTAGAAGTCACCACTGACTGTATTTATTACTCCTCAAACCCCGTCACAGTTCCCCAGGATAGTCTGTCACCTAAAGACAAAATTGTAAAGTTAACTTCCCAAAACTCGCATATAAGATAAAAACGGAAAGGGGAGAGAACGGTGAGTCGCTAAGTCTGTCTATGTGTTGTAATCATTCGTTCAGGAACTGGAGGAATGACCTTGGGGCAGGTCCACGAGCCACCTGGACCCCTGTGCGTCAGCCGCCACCTTCTATCACCTGACCACCATAAGCCCCCACGCTGACCTCTGGGCCAGAGTGGCACCGTGGGTCCCCAAGAATCAGGGTTTATTCAGAACCAGTGCAGAGCGATCCCTGACCCGTCTGTGTATGTCCTTTTCCCCAGTACACAGCCACCCTGGTAAATGGCCCCAGGTCCCTTTGGGGGAGGTTTGGAGGAATATTTACAGTAAGTGCTTGCAGAAATGAGAAGGCTTCTTCCTCAAAGGGACCTGGCCTCCCAAGGGATCTTTCTGGGCTCGGGAATTGACTGAGGTATAGAAACTGGAGGAGAGGCAGAGAGACTCTCCGTCACGGCGGAGCATGCCAGGTTTTGGCTAACCAGACCCAGAGCTTTTTATGTTATGTATCTATCAAGCTGCCATTTATTTCATTCCCGGGGACACTGTGATCCACTAGCCACCACCAAAGATCCCTGTGGGCGAAGGCGTTCCGATTGCCTGCACCTCCCTGCTGCCTTATGGTAGACGTGCCCACTTCGTCCTTGGCAATGATGTCCTGCCCCTTGGTCTCCGCTATTCCAGGATGCCCTTATACCCGCTGCAACCAGAGGGCCAATCCCAGCGGAGGCAGCCTCTGAGGTCACACCCAGCCTACAAAAGAGAAGCCACGCAGCGTTTCAAGGATGCTCCCCTCACTCGTGTACTTGTCAACGCCTCTGTCTCCCGCTCCCTCTCGTGGAACATTGTTGGAGGGGGTGCAGATCACACACAAAGTGCCCAGTCCAGCAATCCTGTCTCCCCACGCCTTTGGATTCCCTCTTCCGATCATGACGCTGCAGCGTCATTAACTGTAGGCCACCGTCGGGTCCAGATCTCAGCCAACCAACCAAGTAAGCTGTTTCAACCACCTCTAGCGCACATGCTAATAATCAAACCCAGAATCTCCAGTGAGTGCATGCGTGACAATTCACCAACCCAGTGTTATCACCTGCCCTCTTCGGTCTAAAACCCTTGGAATCCACTCCTACATGGGTTCCCCAGAATTCTGCTGATATGTGTTAGTGAAGTCTTGCAATTTCTTTGGGTGTGCTAGTGTGTCCCTGCCATGATGCTGAGATCTGGCCCTAGTTAGAGTCTAGTGACAACAGTAAGCAGTCTTTGTAAGCCTTGAGGAAAATGGACATTCCCTCTCAAGGTATCTGTCCCCACCAAGGGTATTACAGGGTGTTTGTTTGTTTGAGAAAAAGAGAGAGAGAGAGAGAGAGAGAGAGAGACTGTGTCTGCACCCAAGGAGGGAAAGGGCAGAGAGAGAGAGGAGAGAATCTTTTTTTTAAATTTTTTTGATGTTTTATTTATTTATTTTTGAGACAGAGAGAGATGGAGCATGAGCAGAGGAGGGGCAGAGACAAAGGGAGACACAGAATCCAAAGCAGGCTCCAGGCTCCGAGCTGTCAGCACAGAGCCCGACGCGGGGCTTGAAGTCACAGACTGTGAGATCATGACCTGAACTGCAGTTGAACGCTCAACCACCTGAGCCACCCAGGCACCTTGTCACAGGGTTTTTAAACAGAGGGGAAATAGCCACAGACGCAGGAGGGAAAGCCACCACCACCTACAAGGGGGGCTCAGAGCCACTGGGGTTTAAGATCGTCCGTTTCATCTGGGCCCATCAGATAGATGTCCCCATTTCATGTTTCAGAACCCCTTTCCTTCCCCGTCAATGCCCTAATTTTCACATGAGCAATCTGTCAAGATGTGAATTCAATTGTGGTTGTAATTCAGCAACCGACACAATTCAATTTTCTGTTTGATTTTCAGCAATACCAGCCCTGCAGCTGCAAAATAATGATAATAATAATAATAATAATAATAATAATAATAATAGCAGCTTCTCAAAAGGCTGTCATGAAGGCTTTCCAGTTCTCAGATCGTGACTTGAGCTGAGCCAATGGATCTGAGCTTCTCATCTTCTCTCTGTAAGCTCAAGAGCCCTCAAAAGAATCAATCCCACACCCCCAGGTCTTTATACTTGTCACCACTGCCATTAACGGTGAAGCACAGCATCACTCTGGCTCCCAAGGGACGTGCCTCGTTGGCACTTCATCTCAATCAACCACGGGTGATAGCTTGGTTAATTGCAGGGCCACTTCATGCCCTGGGTTACTAGCACCCCAGTTCCCACTGGCTCAGCACCACGTTCAAGCCCATGAGAAAACCAGTCTGGAAATCTCGTCTCTGCAGACCCACCCTCCCCCCGCCCCCCGTATCACTGCTGACACCAATTCTATACTGGTTTGGGTCTGATCAGGAAAAAGAAACCACACAGTAATTCCAACAGGGAAAGTTCCATATGAAGAGTTATTCACTTCTAACAGGGGACCGAATGAACGGAGCATTGGCTAATAAAGATTAAAGAGAATTATAATTAATGTAAGGTTAGAAGCTAAAGGAATAGCCATGACCCAAAGAGCTGAGACAGAGCCCCCGAGGAAGAGACCCCACCTGGGGCAGAGACGGAGCCCCTAAGAATGCCACCCCCCCCCCAGGAACACCACCTGAGGGGCTTTGGTGAGAGCCTGGAGGATGAGTTTCCCCACCCTACAAAGGTGAAATAAAGTTCCCAAGGCCTGAGGTAGAGTTCCCAAGAAAGAACGCCCCCCCCCCCATGCAGGGGCTGAGACAGAGCCCCAAAATGGAGCTTCCTCAGAAGAGATTCCCCCACATCAGGCTGAGGGAGAACCCACAAGGAGGATCCCCTACCCTGGGGTGACGTAGAGGCCCCAAGAGGAGCCCCCACCCTGGGATGATATTGAACACAGAGCCTCCCCAAAAAGAAACCCCCACCAGGCTGAGCTAGAACCTGAGCTCCCCCCAGAGCTGAGGAAAAGCCCCCAAGGAAGAGCCCCCACCCCCACCCAGGACTGATGATAGAGAGCCTCAAGGAGAACCCTAAGGCTGATACAGAGCCCCCAAAAAGAGACCCCCCATGAGGCTGAGATAGCTGCCCCCCTGCAAGGAGAAACTCACACCCCAGGCTGAGATAAGGCCCCCAAGGAAGAGTCCCCTCCTAAGGCTGAAAAATCTCCCCAAGGAAAAGCCCCTGAGCTGAGGAAATGTCCCTTAAAACACACACACCCCCTCCAGGGCTGCCAGCCAGACTCTGCGGACCAGGACATGGCTGTGGCCCACCACATGGCAAGCACTTGGCCTGGTGCCATGCTGGTGGAACTTGCTAGAAATCCACCCCGGGGGACTCACCAGAAATCTGCCCTGGAGGATACCACAAAAGCCGCCGCTGGTGACACACCCCACGTCAAAACTGCCAAAACTGCCTCCAACGCGGTGCCGGGGGGGCCGCGGGCCGTGCACTGCAGGAGCCAGGAGCTGGGGAGGCAGAAGCCCGGGAGCACCCGGAATCAGGAAGCAGGGCCCTGTGCGGCCGCATGGGCCCCCCAGCGCCCTCTACTGACCAGGCTGAGCCGGCTTGCAGGGAAGAAATTTAAAGGGCCCAGATCCATTTCCACCCGGCAGGCAAGAAGGATGGCTTGGGGCAGCACAGGCAATCCCGTTATAATAAGCAGCACAAAATGGAACATTGCCCAGCAGTGAAAAAGATACGTGGCTTAATCTTAGAGCTATTAGGTTGGATGAGAGAAGCCAGACTCAAAGCCAGCGCCTTCTGTAAGGTCTCATTTGCACCAAAGTCAGCAACAGGCAAACTGATTTACTGGGACAGAAAAGTGTTTAAAAGCAGGGTGGAGAGGGAGGCGTTTTAGTGGAAAGAGGCACACTGGGACTTTCCGGGGTGACGGACGTATTCTCCGTGCTGAGTGGGACGGTGGTAATACAGGTGTAAACATTTGTGAAAACCCTTCAAACTGAATACTTAAGGTCTGCGCATCTTGTGGCAGGTAAATTATACCTCAATTTTTAAAAATCAGCCCCCATGGGGTGCCTGGGTGGCTCAGTCGGTTAAGCATCCAGCTTCGGCTCAGGTCATGATCTCACAGCTCATGAGTTCGAGTCCCGTGTCGGGTTCTGTGCTGACAGAGCCTGAAGCTTGCTTCGAATTCCATCTCTCTCTCTCTCTCTCTCCCTCTGCCCCTCCCCCACTCACATTCTGTCTTTCTCCCTCTCTCTCAAAAATAAATAAACATTAAAAAAAAAATGTTTGTAATTAGCCCCTGAATTTTTGGTTTCAAATCCAGTCACTGTTGGGGGTGCCTGGTTGCCTCAGTCGGTTCAGCATCTGACTTCGGCTCAGGTCATGCTCTCATGGTCCATAAGTTCGAGCCCCGCACCGGGCTCTGTGCTGACAGCTCAGAGCCTGGAGCCTGCTTCTGATTGTGTCTCCCTCTCTCTCTCTCTCAAAAGTAAATAAACATTACATTTTTTTTTTCACATCTGTGTACCATCTTCCACACAGTAGGTAAACAAATATGTTTGAGTAAACGAATCACACGCTCTTTGCTTTCCTCCCATCAAAACAACGTGACAAGACCCCCGAAGTCACTAAGCTGCAGCGGTCCCCCCCCACCACCTTATCTGCAGCATCACTTTTGGTTCCAGTTACCCACAGTCAGGTCCGGTCCCGTGGCAGGTGATTTTCCGACGCACTCCCAGGAGGCCGGTAGCAGCCGCTACGTCACACGCCTACATCATTCCCCTCCACTCCTTACGCGGGCATCTTATCATCTCACGTCGCCACACGAAGGGTGATTATGGCACGTATCAGCTATTTTGAGAGACAGACCACATTCACAAAACTTTTATGACAGTCTATTGCTATGACTGCTCTATTTATTATTAGTTGTTCTTAACCTCTTATTGTGCCTAATTTATAAGCCTTATCGTATGTATGTACGGGATAACTTGGTACCATCCACAGTTTCAGGCACCCACTGGGTGCCTCGACCTTCCCCCCACCCCAGATAAGGGGGGACTACTATCCCGGCCTGCTTTTCCACTTTTCCCATAGCTCTCTGCTTTGTGTTTAGTAGCAGCTCTTATTACGCTGACGTTAGCTTCAGAGAGGCAAAAATAATAATAATAATAATAATACTCCCAGAGTGACCAGCCTGTCTTGAATGTTCTGTGCCTGACCCTGTTTTCAATACTCTAACGTTCGTAACAGCCTATGAAGTAATTACTTCTCTCATCCCCTTTTTGCAGAGGAGGAAACCGAGACCCAGTTTGTCTCAGCGTCTACACTCGTAACCACTCTGGAGTCAGACTGTCCTAGGTTCAAATCCCTGCTCTGCCACTTGCTAAGTGCGGGTCTTCGGCAAGACGGCACGTCGCTCTGAGCCTTGCTCCACTCAGTCTTTGAAACAGGGATGCTATTCTTTCTCCCTCATTGTCTGAGGTGCAAGCAGGTTTACCCACATGGAATGTTTAGCACGGGGTCTGTCCCAGAGCAAGGGCTCACCGCCATGAGTGAACAGTGGATGCCACCAGTTCTGAGAATCAAAACACACCTTTTCGCGTTTGAACACCCCTGACATCGGAATGTGCCATGCAACCAGTGACATCTCGCCATCTCCTGGGACGGTGCCAGTCCTGACACAGGGGTCAGAGCCGGGGCGAGAGCAACCCTGGTCAAAACCGTCCATGCTGTTGTCACTTCCACATCCGGGGATCAAATAGCTTTCGAAAAGAATAAGATAAAAATATGATGAGCTGAGAAAGCATCATGTCACCCTTTAGTTGGCAGCTGCTTTGCCTTCTTAGAGACACCTAAATTACCGGTGTGTTTTACAGTTGATGGTTTCTTGGATTTGATGAAATGCACCCCGGTGTTGTCATCCCAGTCTGTCTTCCCTGCTGCAGACAATTGGATTATCATACCCCATTCTTCCTGCCTCCCTGTTAGACAGTCAGACGGCCATGCCTTCGTCAGGTGCCCGTAGTGCCTCCCCCCAGGGTAGAGCTTGGCCACGCAGCTCACTTTGGCAGGTCAGCAGCAGGACAGTGCACCGGTTCCAAAACAAAGCCTCAGGAGACATCCTGTGTCTCTGCCCAGCCATGGGAAGCAGACCCTGCATTGCCACTAATACAAGGAGAGCAAGAGACACGTGTGGTCCGCCCGCAGCCTGAAGTAGAGCCACCCGGCTTCCCAACCACCCTGAGCAAGAGTAATTGCTTGTAAGCCCCTGAGATTTGGGGAGTGCTACTTGTTATGCGGCATTGACATCGTAGCAATAGCTAATTCATCCATTGAACTACTTGTGAGGGCCAGTCCTCTGTATCTCCAGTTTCCAAACTGACCCCTAGACATAGTGGGTGTAGAGGGCACTCAGAGAGACGCTCAGAGGTGGGGGGGAGGTGGGGAAGCAGGCTTGGGAATCACACAGACCTGGATTCAAAGGTGAGCTCTTTGGGGCACCTTGGTGGCTCAGTCGGTTAAGCGTCCGACTTCAGCTCAGGTCATGATCTCGCAGTCTGTGGGTTCGAGGCCCGTGTCGGGCTCTGTGCTGACAGCTCGGAGCCTGGAGCCTGTTTCGGATTCTGTGTCTCCCTCTTTCTCTGACCCTCCCCTGTTCTGCTCTCTCTCTCTCTCTCTGTCTCAAAAATAAATAAATGTTAAAAAAAAATTTAAAAAAAATGTCAGCCCTGCCCCTTCCTAAGCCTCAGTTCCCTCACCTGCTAAGTGGAGCTTCTAGATTACAGGAGCGATGGGAGGTGCAACAAAGGGGGGTTCACCCAGTGCCTTGTTCTACTGGGCACTCGGAGAACACATCACTTCCCCCTTCCTTAGTAGGTGCTTGTGAGTGAATGTATGACTGAGACCCCTGTAACCCGCTTCTGCACCCCAGGACCTGCCAGAAAACTCTCTTCCAGGTGTTGCTGGCACAGGGCAGGCAAGATAGGAGGTCTTAGCAGGAGCCAGGGGAGGCATTTGCCAAGCTGCTCCAGCGGTTCACCCCCCACCCCCCGCTGAGGCCCCTGCTACCCATTCTATTCCAACCTGCTTGGCATCCAGGTGCCCGACTGGTGCCAGGCTCGAGCTTGGCAGGCTTTGTGCTCCCCCAGGATTTCCTGCCCCAGTTATTCCCTGTGATAAAGGCAAGGGTGAGGAACACGAGGGGTGAAAGGGCTGCCCATCTGGTCCACACAGGGGGCGGGGGCCGGCCAACTCTCCTAGCAGAAGATCCCAGGCATAGGGGCCCACGACCCCTACGGACCAACACATCCTAGGTCGCCCCACCACAGCCCCTGTTCTGGGCCAGAGTGACCAGCAAGGAGAGCTGGATTCCTGCCCAGACTCTGTCCCAGGCTGTTGGTGACCTGAGGCAGGTCCCTTAACCTCTCTGTTACCTCCATTTCTCTGGTCCGTACCGTGAGTGTATCTGGAAAGTCTCTGTGGTTCAGGTCACAGCCTCAGGCAAGAACCTGGTGCAGCCATGGATACCCTCCTAGGAACTGTGTAGAAACATCTACGGCCCAGGCCCTTGGAGCAGGTGACCCCACAGGAGCCATCCATTGGGCACTAGGAGCCCTTGCTTCCTGGAATACTGGGGCTGGAGAGTCAGGAGCTTGTCCCCCGCCCAGACCCTCTCTGGTATCACTCTACCAAAGAAACCCCACAGGGCCAGGGAAATAAACCCCAGTGGACCTCCCCCCTGAACTTCTCTTCTCGTGGCCTCAGAGATACCCAGGTTCCCGGCCTCCTCCCTCCCGGCTCATTAACCATCCCTTTGTTGCCATGGTGTTTCTGAGCCTTCCTCAGACAGCAAACCCAGAAATAAGCAGCAAATCAGATAAGTAGCCAATCTTGGGCTGAAGGGTCTACAGAGGTGACCTAACACACACACACACACACACACACACCCTGTACACACATATCCATGCACATAAATGCACATATCTGTACACGTGCATGCACACCTACAGGGGTGCCCCATGCGTGAATGCACGTGTGTGTGCAAATTTGCACACATGTGTACACATACCTGTGTACGTGTGCATACGTAACGTGCGTGCACACACTGATCCTGTGCCTCAGCCTTGCGCCACCCCACGCATACCATGGCGGCTCCAGAAGCCCAGTGACCGTCACTGCCACCGTCACATTTTCTGCCCCTCCACCCTCTGACTCTGCTGTTTTCTTTCTGGCAAAGCCTTCAGTGCCCACCAAAGTCAGTAAGGCGTCGGGGGCACAAATAGTTAAAACTGGGCAGCTGGGAACCATAGGATCATCAACCTTGTCACACCCTTGCTGTGTGACCTGGGTGGGGGGGGGGGGTTGTCAATGATAATATTGCTCAGGCGGTCACTGCTTTGTCACATTTCATTCAGCTTTCAACATGTGTCAGGTACTACACAGAGTGCTTACCTCAATTTCGTCCTCACAACAAACTTACAAGATAGACATTATTATCACTGTATGTTATTTATCCACTACTGGCTACCAAATTATTCCAAAACTTAGCAACTTAAAACGACAAACACTCGTTACCTTATGTAACTTCCGAGGGTCAGGAACCCAGGAGCAGCCTGGCCAGATGGCCCTGGGTCTCCCGAGAGGTTGCAGCAGGCTGTCGGGCAGGGCTGCTGTCCCATCATAAGGCCCGACTGGGGCTGGAGAATCCACTTCCAAACTCGTCCATGCGGCTGTTGGGAGGCCTCAGGTCCTCACCATTTGGACCTCTCCATGGGCTTCCCGAGCAGTCCCATGACATGGCAGCTGGCTTCCCCCAGAGCTAGTCATCAGACAGAGGGAGAGAGAAGAAGAGGAGAGGACCCAAGACAGGAACTGCAGAATCTATTCCAACCTAGTCTCCTAGCCTCACAAATGGACACCACCCCTTCTGCCGTATTCTGTTGGTCACAGACTCCAAGCCCGGTACAAGGTGGGGAGAGACCAATGAAGGGGGTAAACACCCGGAGATGGGGATGACTGGAGGCCATCATGGAAACCGGCTATCACATCCCATTTTACCGATGAAGAAATTGAGTCTCAGATGAAGTGACTTGCCTCAGGTCAAACGGCAAGTGACGGAGGGGACATTTGGAGGCAAAACTTTCCAACTCCAACATCTATACCCTTCACTCCAAACCTTCTCCTCCCTCTGACATCAAGTGCTTTCCCGAATGTTAGAGGTATTAGAAGAAGTCAGGCTGGATTATCTTTAAGGGCTCATCTATTTAGAAAGTTCAAAGGCTTAATTAGCAGAGCGGGACCTGAATCTATCTCCCGACTTTCAACCACCAGGCTCTTGTCTATCTCAACATAGCAGCCCTCAACCCCAGTCTCGAACCATCTCTGGGTGTTGGTTGCCTCACCCCTGCACACTTGCTGGAACTTCACAACCCCCGCCCCGGGGGAAGGACACGCACAGCTGAGTCTGGGAAGTGTGCAAACTTCCAAGAGCAAGCACAGCCATCCAGAAAGGAAAATGGTCTTGTCCCCACTTTGCAGGTGAGGAAGCTGAGAGCTGGAAAATTTCCAGCCAATGGGAACAGAGCCAGAATAAAGGTCCTGATCCTCACCCTGGACGCTTCCCACTCCTGCCCCTTGGGCTGGAGATTCCACCCGATCCTGGGTGAAGAGAGGTCACAGCCTGGAAGCCTGGTCCTGTCGCCTCCTCCATCGAGCCTGGTGCGTGGCCTCCTCCATCAATCTGCCTCCTGCTGCTCACATCCCCTCAGCCTCGCCGGGCTGTCAGCGGGCATATCAAAGGCAAGGAAGCCTGCCTGGTGAACACTGACCTTGTTCCAAATTACTCCGGGGGAAGGACACTCAGAATCAAGAGGCAGCATTCGGCACAACAGCACGCAAACAGTTCAGAAAGAGGGGGAAAAATTAAGTCTTTGAAATAGCATTAATCATGATAATGCTTTTGCTGGTTCCCTCCCTCGGTGTTTGTAGATGTTCTCTCTCGAGACAGGCTTAACCCTGGAGGATCCGGGCTCTGCTAGAGTCCCCAGTGTCACATTCTCTCCCTCCCTCAGCCAAGAAGCTCTCCCAGTATTGTCTTTGCCCACCTGCCACCAGCCCTTCGGGGTCCAGGTGTCCCTCCAAGCAAGGTCAGAATACACGGGTGAGGCAGGGAAAGTCACTGAAGGAAGCGGCTGTAATCAGGACTGGGGTTCCCCCGGCTCATCCCGGTTTGCCTCATTTTACGGCCGTAAGTCTGATGTCCCAGTCACCGCCTCTGTCCCAGGCAGACCACCCGGAGGAGCCACCCTCAGGCTGATTGCTAGCACGCAGTACCAGGGGTGCAACTGTACCCCCCCACCTCCATTCACATGCAAAAGCCCTAACCCCACCGTGACTGCGCTGAGAGACAGGGCTCCAAGGAGGTGAGTAAGGCTAAGCAAGGTCAGAAGTAGAGGGCCCTAATCGTGTGGGGGGGGGGGGGGAGAGACACCAGGAGTGCGCATGCACCCAGGAAAGGCCACGTGACGACCCAGCGAGAAGGCGGCCGTCCGCAAGTTCGGGAGGGAGACCTCAGGAGAAACCAACCATCCTGACACCTTGATCTCGGACTTCCGGCCTCCAGGACGGAGAGAAAAATCAGCGGTACTGTGTTACAGGAGCCCAAACGCACCGACAGACACGGGGGAAAATATAATAGTCGCGAAAACCAATACCGTAAGACCTTGGATCGCGAGGAACCTGTTCGAATGTTCCGCAAGACGAGCAGACATTTCCAATAAATTTTCACTTGACAAACGAGCGACGTCTTGCGACATGAGTCGTATGTGATGCCAAACGTCGCGTGATCACAACTGAGCCGATGGTTCTCAAAAGTCTCTTTGATACACGCGCGCTTTGGATGGCAAGCGTGTTTCCGGAGCGAATCTTGCTCGCAAACCAAGGTTTTACTGTACTTACACACCCCTCACAGTGTTCCTGGCACTACTCTAAGTCCCTGCACATGGTGACTTCATTGTGACCCCATGAAGTAGGTGCTATTATCGTCCCCATTTTGTAGATAAGGACAGTGAAACACAGGGTTTCAGTAACTTTCTCCAAAGACTCCAACTAGGAAAAGTCAGCTCTGGGATTTGAACGCCTTCGGACTTACTGCAGAGCTCGGCTCCTCCCGGCTATGCGAGGGAAATTGAAAAATTGCCTGATTTTCAAATGCCGGCTGCTAATTAAGGAAAAAATAATATTTATGGGCATGAACAAAAGTGTCTAACTCTCAGCTGCCAGCTTGTAATTGCTGCTCTCGGAGAATTTCAGCAAGTCAGAATTAAAATTTCGGCCACTGCCACCGCCGCGAGCTACCTCTGCCCTCTGGCGTGAGTGCGGATCTTACAACTGTGGGGTCGAGAGACAAGGAAAGCGGGGCACGCAGGAGCCCACGGGGAATTTGGAGACTGTGGCATCTAAGCCCTCCTTTCACGACTGGCACCACCAGGCTCAGAGAGGTTAAATGGATCACCGAGGTCACACAGCAAGCCAACGATGGGGCCAGAGAAGCCTGTTCACCGGTCACCCATCAAATCGAGGACAAAGGGGGTATTGTGTGGCCTCGTTCTGCTACTTGGCTTTCTCTAGGTCTCTGAATATGGCTTTCTATCCATTCGTCTGTCTGTCTATCCGTCCATCCATCCACGCATCCATCCACTCATCCCATCAGCCAGCCAGTCGACCCGGTATAAGGCCTGCCCTGCCTGTGGCCTCCTTGAAATCAGGGATTTTGCCTTACCTGTTTTTGTGTTCCCAACTGCCACACGGTGGTTGTCCTTCACACAGTCTCACCCGAGTTAACCCCTTCCCGGCTGTAATCCTTGGAAAAGGCGCCTCGCATCTCCAAGCCTCAGTTTCTCTGTCTACAAACCTGAGGGCGTAACCGCACCTGTTCCACAGTATCATGAGGAAGAGGCAAAGTGGGCACGTGGCAGGTGCACAGGAAAAGCCAGCTGTGACCCCCGGCTGCCATGAGGGGCTGGCACCCACCCAGCTCCACACTGCTGGCCCTGTGCTCTCCGAGGGATGGGACAGGCAGCTGGGAAGCCTCGCTGCAGGACGGGGGAGGGGAGTGCGGGGCTATAGCAGATCATAGAGAAAGGAGCGCAGGGCAAGGCTGCAGAGAGCGAACTGGAGATTCGGCACCGCAGGACGAAGCGGGCCAAGGGTCGGCCTGTCTGCAAGGGCCGCCGATCCGTCCGGGTCAGGGTCGACGCCCAGCCTCGGCGTCCTTGCTGGGACTGCACGGGCTCTGGGAGGGCCGCTGAGCCAGCTTCCAGAACCACGCAGAACTGCGCCGGCTTCCCCATCACCAGCTTCTGCGGAAAATCGACTGTGATAGGTTAACGTCTGCTCCGTTGCTGTTATCGGCTTTTAATTATACCTTTTTGTTGCTGTTGTTTAAAACTCAGGGACCAAACTGGATCCAGCCACCTGAAATTAATCTTGGCGTCACATGGTGGTGTGGAAACACGGGCCATCTGCTCTCGGGCTGCGGGGGAAAGAAAGGCAAGAAGAGGCCAGAGGGGAGGCGGGGGCTTAAGGCCACCGCTCAGTGTTTCTGCCTCTGACACTCTCCATGGAGAGAGCCCTTCCTCGGGCGTCTTTGATAGCTTCCTTCTTCCTGCAACTGCTTAACAGCCCCTCCTGGGCACCGTGTTCCCGCTGGGCAGTCGGGCTACAGCTAAGAACAACCTGGTCCAGTTTCTCATCCGAGACGTTTGCCATCTGACTCACTCACTGAGAATCTTAAGACATCTGACTTACTCACCGAGAATCGTAAGATTCTACAGGACGGGGTAGGGGCAGGGGTGGGAAATGGACCATTCATAGTCACGGTTTTCTCCAGACCTAGCAGCCCGAGATGTAGTGCAAGATTATGTTAATGTCCCCAGTGACATTTTATCAAAGGAATAAAAGCCACTCTACAAGGCACTCGACAAGGATCATCTCATGGGAGCTTTAGAGGGTTAATACTACACGCATTTTACAGACGAGAAAACTGAGGCTCAAATGGGACCAAAGTTGCCTCTGGGGAAGGAAGTGACAAAGCTGGGACTTGAACCGAGACCCGAATGATCCCCAAGCCTGTTCTCATCACCACGAGGCTGCTCTACCTCTCACAGGAAACCGTGGCGCTCCGGGTCCCTTCCCGCGCCCGCATTGGACCTGAGCGTGATCCCAGAATGCCGAGGACTGGGAAGGAGTGAGTGAGGGCCAAGGAGTGTGTTGGCGGTAGTAGGGATCAGTGGGCACAAATCTGGCTTTGGTGGGGGCAGTGCCCCCCCAACTCCAATGTGGGGATGCTCAGCTCACCCGGTGGCACTTTGTTCCCTCCTCTCTTCTCCATCCTGTCACTGCTGGGAAAGGACGTTTTGTCCTCCGTGGAACTGAGGCTGAAGAAAGCCGGTGTTTGGGGATTTGGGCTCCTGGCTCAGGGCACAGATGGCATTAGGATCTACAAGGGGAGTCAGGCTCCCTGCACCCCCTCCCCACCCCCCCAGGGAACATGGGAGCCTTGGAGGACCATGGGAGCCCTTTTCTTGACCGGACTTCTCTCTCCCTCTTTGTGCTCTCTTTTTTCCACTTTTTGATGTATTTTTGCTCAAGGGGAAGGGTGGGGGAGGGTAAGGAGCTCTTTCCCCGGTATTTAGGGTTTTTCTTAATGAACACTCTTTTTTTAGTTTATTTATTTATTTTGAGAGAGAGAGAGAGACAGAGACAGAGCATGAGCAGGGGAGGGGCAGAGAGAGAGGGAGACCCAGAATCCGAAGCAGGCTCCAGGCTCTGAGCGGTCAGCACAGAGCCCGACGCAGGGCTCGAACCCACAGACCGCGAGATCATGACCTGAGCCGAGGTCAGACGCGTAACTGACTGAGCCACCCAAGAGCTGGATGGTTAATTAGACTGTGCCACCCAGGCTCCCCATAGGTTTTTCTGGAAAGGGCGTTCCTGCTCCCCCAGAAGCGGGCAGATCAGCCCAGGTCCCAGTATCCTTATCTGCGAGAACCCCTTGGAGCAGCCAAAGAATCTGCATCCTGTGTGGCTCAGGATTACTTCTCCCACTGCCAGGAAGACCACCATCAGGGCTGTGTGAGGGTCCCCACTGCACTGCTGGGCCAAGTTCTCCCTAGCGACCTCAGACCTCCCACTGGCCAGACAGAGCTGGCCTGGCTCCCCCCTCGGGTCCCTTCCACCCACTGGCTCGTCCTCCCTCGGCCTGGCCCACAGCACACATCGCCAAAGACCGCACGCAGTTGCCCAAGAAGGAACATTGCCAGAAAGAAAAGTCCGCGCGGTCCATTTCTTGTCTCCCTGGGTTCATCCGCCAGCGCCCATCTCCAGTTTTCTTTTCAGCACAAGTCAACTTGGGATTCAAAATATGACAAACTCAGTAAACATGTTCTGTACGAGATGACCTTTAAAGAGAATACAGCATTCGGGGACGCCTGGGAGGCTCAGTCGGTTGAGCATCCGACTTCGGCCCAGGTCATGGTCTCGCGGTCCGTGAGTTCGAGCCCCGCTTGGGGCTCTGTGCTGACAGCTCAGAGCGTGGAGCCCGCTTCGGATTCTGTGTCTCCCTCTCTCTCTGCCCCTCACCCACTCATGCTCTGTCTCTCAAAAAAATGAATAAACGATAAAAAAATTTTTTAAAAAGAGAATACAGCATTAGGATAAAAATATATACAGACACTAAACTGTGAGCAGTGGTTGTTTTTGAGAAGGAGGAAGGTTACCAACGACTTTCACTTTCTAATATATTATATATAAATTTTCACTCTAAGTAAACATTACTTTCCTAATCAGGAAAATGAAATCGAGCTGTTTCAAAAAGAGACAAGAACAAGAAACCCCTCGGTTTGACAACTGAGTGGTCTAGAAGAAAAGTCGGTAAACTATGGCGAGGGGGCCAAATCCGGCCCACCACCTATTTTTATAAATAAAGTTTTATTGGAACACAACTGCATCCATTCACTTACGGATTGTCAAAGGCCGCCTTAGCCCTACGGCCTTAGAGTTGAGGAGCTGTGACAGAAATTGTATAGCCTGCAGAAACAAAAATAGTTACTGTTTGCTCCCTTCCAAAAATAAGTCTGCCCTGGTCCAGAAAAACAGAACTCTGTGAAGGAAAAATTAGTGTCCAGTGCCAAAGCGGGCGTCTAACGCATTTATAGGCTGACAATCCAGGCCTCACAGAAAACTGGATCCTTCAGGATTCAGGGTTCATCCTCTGCCTTCTTTCCCCATAGATGAGAGTCTCCTGTGCTCTGACCAATCACCTAGGGAGAGCAATACCAGAATCACCCTCCGACAAGGTAAGTCCTTCCTTAAGTCTAACCTAAATCTTGCACGCACCTCCCCCCCCCCCAAATCCTCCTGCCTCAACAGCTCAGACCCTTGGCTCAACCCTGGGCACTTGACTGGGTCTCCCGTTGTTACTGGCTGAGTCTTGGATCTCGCTCAGTGCCCCATCAAGCCGGCAAGACCTCAGCTACCGGGAGGGAAGGTGGTGCTGTGGACAGCCGGCCTCGCCCCTTCCCTTCCGAGGCTCCAGGCCCCCGGGGATGTGCAGAGGCAGGGGCTGACCAGTGGGGTCCACCACACCAACGTTAAGAGAGCGCCAATGGCTCTGGAAGCAAGTGTCACCACTTCTGGAAGAACGATTACTTTAACGCTGCATAAACACCCATCCAGACCCGTTCCACGGGGGTAAATGAGAGCATGAGAGCATCTGGGCTGATTTATCTCAGCCAGAGGAAGCCAGAGAAATTCATTTCCCCCTCTAAACGATCTGCTCCGGGTCCTAAATATTCAATAATTTCCTAGCTGGGAAATGGATTTCCTCCCCTTCCCCATGGCAGGCGGTTTGCATTCTTATGCACGACATCATCGGGGTATTAGGGGGCTCACTTTATAGCAGGCTCTGGGCCGCGGCCCCTAACCCTTTGCCAACTCAGGGAGACTTAGGAGCATATCAAGACCTCAGATCCCCTTTCCCACCCCACCCCCCACCCAGCGCCGTGTCAGGGCAGCCCCACCCGGTCCCTGAGCCAGGCCTACAGTGACTGCCCCAGCCCAGCCCGCCTAGCCCACCACCAGATCAGCTCAAGAAGAGGTCTGACTGGCCAGACCTGGAATCTGGTGGGGGCTCAGTGCCCCTTAACTGTCCATTTGCTTGTCTGTCTTTCCCACGAGGGGGTGACTCTGAGGGCAAGGATGGTCTCAAGTTCATTCCTGTATCCCCTGGTGTCTGTGCCACAGTGGGTGGGCAGTTGTGGAATGAGTGAATGAAGAGATGAATGAATGACAAAAGAATAGAGAGGTAGATGGATGGCACTTTGAATGTTATTCACTTGAGTCCTTAAAGAAAGGACTGTGGTTTATTTATCTTCCTATCTCGGTGCCTGAAACATCATAAGCTGCCCATAAATGTTCGGTGAATTAATGTAGCAGAGAATGAGCCAGCATCACTGCCCTAACCAGACTGGAGGGCTGGGCTTCCTGGCCCCACCAAGATCGGGAATCGGCTCAATGCAGACTCTGACCCTTGAGTAGCCCCTGCCCCCGTGAGGCCCTGGCAGAGGGTAGAGGCAGGACCCTGCAGTCTGGTCTGCGTGCCCTGGCCAGGGAGGGGGTTTTGCATCCACTGGCAGAGGAAGGGAAACAGATGGAATTTGGGGCTTGGAATCTGTTCATCAAGGAAAGGGATGTGGCCAGAGAGGAGAGGTCTGATAGGGCGAGATGTTTCCCAGTGTCCTAACGGGGTCAGGGGTCTAACTGTGCCTGGAGACATGGAGACAGGCAAGCAAAGGAGAAATGGAAAGAAAACCGCAGAAGGAAGGGGTCAAAAATAAGAAGCAGAGGCAGAGAGTTAAATTAAAAAGGGAAACAAAACCAAAGAAGCACCAGAATGGGGCACGCGTGAAACAGAAGGGGCTCCCAGACCCACCACCCAGGGACGGGCCCCAGGGAAGTCCTGTAGTCGTCTTTGCTGGGGGCAGAGGGATTCACTGGATGGCCCCGAGGTGCCTACGGTCTAGAAGCTGCACCAAGGTCTGCCAAGAGAAGCTGGAACCCAGGAAACAGCTTCACCTCCCCTCTGGGCTAGGTTTTGGAGAATCCACCCAGAGCGAGTGCCGGGAGCCTCCCCCACCGCCCCTGTGCCCAGCCCCGAGCCCGCTACCTGGCCTGGCCCAGTCTTTACGTCCCATCACTTTGTCAGTTGTGCGCATGAATAAAGAGACGCTCAGGTGCCCCGGGCGGCTTTGGACCACACTTCGCAACATCGGTGCTGTGAACTGGAACACGAGCTTCACGAAGGCAGGGATCTCGGTCTGTTCCATCCACAACGGTATGTCCCAGGGTCTAAGCAGTGCTCACAGTAGGTGCCAAATACATGTCTGTTGGATGTGGGTGGATGAATGAACAGACCCCGCAGCAGTGCCAGATCTAGGAGAAGCCAGCCCGGTAGCTCCAAGAGGAAGAAGGTCCCGGGGCTGCCTGGGCCCTGAGTCTGGGGCGGCCCCCGGTGGGAGCGGGGCCCAAGGCTCTCCCCCAAAGCCCCGGATGTGTCTTTGTCTCCCCCCTCTCAGAGTGGGCCCTCTGAGTGGGGCCACGGACCTCGGCAGCAGTTTGAAATCTCCGTAGGTGATTCCAAGAGGCAGCCAGGGTCCAGGACCTAGCACCCAAATTCGGGGACAGGGGTGTTCACGCATGCGATCCGTGGACTGGGGAGAGAGCAGCGTTGCCCGGGAACTTGTCAGAAAGGTAAATTCTTGGGCCTTGCCCCAGACCTGCTGAGTCTGAAACTCCAGAGGGGGGCCCGGCTATGTGCTCCAGGAAGCATTTCCGGTGATGACGCTGCAGCTTGGGTGGCAGGGTCGTGCCCTGGGAGTACGGTCTCCAAAGCCCCTCCAGGGAGGAGGTGACTCACAGGGACCCCTGCCGGGCCTAGATGAGCTCCTAGGAAAGCCAGGTCGCTGAGAGCCTGGGGGTGTCAAAGGGCTATTCCTGGGGTGCCGACAATACAGGGAATTAATACTCTGGGAGTCTCAACGCTTCCCGAATAACAGTATTCTTAGATGACTAAGATCATCACAGTCCCCAGAGACTGGGGTTCCGGTGATCCTTAAATATCAGTATTCCCAGGACACTAACTTTCTGGGGTATCAATAATCCAGTATCCACAGGAGGCCAGCAGGATCGGAACAGGCACCTCCTGGGATGGGCTTCCAGTCCCCCTTCCGTATCAGGTCTGGCGACGCCCGTCGCTTATGTCCAGGATACTTCTCTCTACTTCCTGTAGAGATCCCATCAGATGATCCCATCAAAACACTGGCTTCGTGGTGTGGGGGCAGGGTGTCCGTCCCGATGACCTCTCGAAGGATTCTCACATGAAGATCAAATACAATAACAAGCACAAACACACATCACGGGCCCATGATGGGCACTTACAACAGACGGACCCCAGTTCTCTCCTCTCCATCACCTCATGACGTATATTCTGCTGTCGGTTCACAGAGGAGGACGTGGGCTCAACGAAGTCAAATCCCTGGTCCACGCACACGGGCTTTTTAAGTGGCAGAGCCGGGGTGCCACAAGGTCCGTCTGACTCTGGACTCCACGCTCCGGAGTGCATCGAGCCACCTGCGTGGGCCTGAGCCCGTGTTAGCGTTTGGCTGCTTTTCTCCCTTTAGCATCAGGGCCAAGTGGGTTCCTTTCACAGTGGAAGGGGTCTCCCCCACCTCTCACTGCCGTAGACCCTGACGGCCACCACGGCAGGAGGGAAAAGGAACCAGCCACCAGAGAGGATCCTGGGCGGTCCCGCTTTTCCCTTCACTCACGTCCCGCACCAGGTCCACCACAGGCCCCGGTCTCTGCGGGCGGGAGCTCACAGTGTGGCAGTGGGCCTTGCGCCATCTCACAACCACCACCCTACACACGGCCAGACGGAGTGTCATCCCTTCCAAGGCAACACGGTCAGTCCCTGCACTCGGGGACAGGGGACTGCACCCAATGACCCCTGCGGCCGATCCAGCCCTGAGATCTCAGACCAGCAACTCACCGGAGGTTTGTGAAGAGAAGGCCCAGGCTTTGGGGAAATCCCCGACAGTGGTCAGGCCCTGGCGGTGGCAGCTGGGGACAGAGCTGGGAAGCGGCCAGCGGGTGAGATCACTGTGCCGTCTCGTCTAGGAGGAAACATCTGAAGGCTGCCCGCAGCCTGATAAAGAAGGCTTCTCTCGCCCGGGGCCCAGAGGTGCCGTGGCCCCAGAGTTGGCTGGAGTGCGATAAGGTTATTAATTAGCCACTTGAGCCTTATTCGGTGGTTCTTATCCTTAATTGCAATCAGGCGGGCAGGAGGCCGCATGAAGCAGAGCAGGGAGGAGACACCCACAGCACCCGAACTGGCCCCCGTGAAGCAGGCAGCACAGCACAGAGGGCTTTGAGGGTGTCCCCTGACCCTTAGTGGGTGTGGGGAGGGTAGATGAGCTCGTGACCAAGCTGGGTCATGTCCCCATTATGCAAACGCAGCCACCATCAGAAAAATGGGGTCCCAGTCCCAGCTCTGCCCCCTGGTCGAGCTGCCGCATCAGCCTAAGCTGCCATGCCTTCACCCAAAAGGGGATCATGATAACCCCTCTCCGATGGTCGTGGAGAGATTAAATGAGATAATCCATTGGACTCACCAAGCGCAGCTCTGCCCTGGGCCCAGGGTCAATAGGCGAGAGCCTGCCATATTTCTGAGTCAAGAACAAAATGAAGGGTGCTGTATTTTTAAATAACCACCTCCACAAAATGCCCATTTGATGGCTCTGAAGGGAGGCTGGTGCCTTTAAGACAGGAATCGATCCGGCCCTTGGCCAGGCCAAGAAAGAATATCAATCCTTGGGCGCATTAGGAGTGGGATTGATGGGGAGCTCAGAGGTGTGATGAACGGAGACCAGAGGGACCCGGCCCTGACCCCGGCTGGGCCCCCAAGGACTATTCTCTGCAGGAGGCTCCAGAGAGAAACCTATGGGACCATTGGACCTGAACTATGACTCCTGGGCCTTTTCCCAAAGGAGCAGCTGGGATGCAACCCCCTTACATACACACACACACACACCTGCACACTTACACACTCACACACCCATGCCCATGGACAGGTGCAGGCTGGGGGACAGCACCTCCCAAACCCAGTGGGGTTACATTAGTATTTGCAGAGCACCTGCTGTGTGCCAGGCTCTGGAGCCACGGAGGTGAACGCACCCCCACAGGCTCACCGTCCGGTCTGGGAGACAGGGAATAGAGAATCACTGCCTGGGCGACTAGAGCTCTGAGAGAAGCCAGTCCAGGGCCTGCAGGAGCCCAGAGGAGGGGCACGCACCCAGGCTAAGGCCAGGCTGAGCCCTGGAGGCAGGCATTAGGCAGGGAGGGAAGGAAACGTTCCAAAGGGAGTGGCACGGGGCGCCTGGGTGGCGCAGTCGGTTAAGCGTCCGACTTCAGCCAGGTCACGATCTCGCGGTCCGCGAGTTCGAGCCCCGCGTCGGGCTCTGGGCTGATGGCTCAGAGCCTGGAGCCTGTTTCCGATTCTGTGTCTCCCTCTCTCTCTGCCCCTCCCCCGTTCATGCTCTGTCTCTCTCTGTCCCAAAAATAAATAAATGTTGAAAAAAAAATTTTTTTTTTAATTTTTTTTTTTTCCAACGTTTATTTATTTTTAGGACAGAGAGAGAGTATGAACGGGGGAGGGGCAGAGAGAGGGAGACACAGAATTGGAAACAGGCTCCAGGCTCTGAGCCATCAGCCCAGGGCCTGACGCGGGGCTCGAACTCCCGGACCGCGAGATCGTGACCTGGCTGAAGTCGGACGCCCAACCGACTGCGCCACCCAGGCGCCCCGAAAAAAAAAATTTTTAAAAAAACAAAGGGAGCGGCACGAGAAAGGGCCGGCAGGAAGGAACAGGGTGTGTGTGCAGGGACCAGCAGCCGCCCTTTAGGGACAAGAGGGACCCCCACCCCCCACCATGTTCTCCTGTGAACAGTCAGGAAGCGCTGAGGGTACTTTGAATCCCTTCTAGACCTTCTGTCTGGAATGGGTCCCAGAAGGGAGAGCAGGTAAGGTGGGCTCCAGGGCAACACTGATGAACGCCAGGTTCTCTGGGGCCCCGGGGCCCAGTCCTCGGGAAGCCGCGTGACCTCTGCTGGAAACCCACAGTGCAGAGCACCACCCTGGACCCCCAACACTGTCTCCACAGCTGACCCTCGTCCACAGGACTTGTGTATATGAAAGGGAGGCTCGGCAGAACCCGACTCCTACCCAGGGCAGCTGTGTGACCCAGAGGCTCCCTCTATCCCATGAGTCTTTTGCTCTCAGCAGGTAAACCCCCCCTCCCTTCGGCTTGACTTTGGCTACAGAAAGGAGGAAGGAGGGGGGGAGGGAGAGAGTGAAGGAAATGGACTTACATCCACAATGTGCCAACTACGGGCCAAGAGCCACGCTTCCTTTCTCTGTTGATTCCTAGAAAACTCATTGCCGAACTGGCCCCGTGACCTGGGGCAAGTCACGTCCCCCATCGGGGAATCTATTTCCCCACTGGAAAGTGCCATGGTTGGTACTGCTTACCTTCAAGAGTTCACCCAGTGCGCGCAATTTGGGGAGTATAAGGCACCCGCTTCCTGGCTCCTGGCTTCCTGGGCCGTGTGACCTCAGGCAAGTCCCCCAACCCCTCTGGGCTTCCCATGCTTCTGCAGAAGGAGGACAGTAACTCTCCCCAGGCCGCAAGTGGTGGACGTGGAATGAGACAGCGGATGCAAAGCACCCAGCCGGTCCTGGGCACACAGAGGTTCCCCCCCCCCCCCCCCACCACGACAGTACCTGCCGTTGGTTCTGCCCTGGCCAGGAGGGGGAGCCAAAGCTGCAGCAAAGAACGGGGCGGCAGAAACGCACCCAGGAGCCGGCTGTTTGTTCAGCCATTCCGTTTGGAATGAATCTCCTTTTATCCCTGCGAGTGAAGTCTCCAGCGCCGGGCCGCTCGTCCAAAGCGAGTGTCTACAGCGGCTCCGGCCCCCATTTATCACGCGGCGTTTGATGGAATATTCCTCCTCGAGGAATTGCGCTCCCGGACACTATTCACGCACGGCCGGGGTCTTTGAAACTGAACAGCAGGTTCTTTAAAGGGACAGGAGAGGCGCGCTGCATCCGATATGCGCCTTTTGAACACGTCAACATTAATAGAGGTCACTGTTCCAGGGGACGCGGGGCCCTTCCCGAGAATAAATCAACAGCTGGTGCCGCCGGCCATTCGTCCCGTTTTGCTCACGTTTCCTCTTTGATCTTCGGCTGCTGCTGGAGGTTAGGGGGGCGGGGGAGGCAGGCATGTCTGCACCCGCTTTACTGGGCCTTGCGGGGAGAATCCTGTCTGAACGAGGCCCAGAGAGGTCATCCGTCACCCTGTCCCTTCCCCGGCTGCCAGGATCTCAGAGTTTCGACGCAGGATGGCAGTGAGCTTTCCAGGGTGGGGGTTTACCAGGAGTCGGGCGTCGGGCTCAGGGGTCTCTGTGCCTCAACTACCTACTACTGCTGGTCGGAAGGGCTTTGGGGTCAGAAATGCAATTCACTGGGAATTCCTGACCTGCAGACCCACTGGGTGCGGTCCCTCGTGGCCTCCTTTTATTTGAGGGAGGAGAGGCAGAAGGCTGGTCCGGCCTTCCGCCCTGGTCCAGCCTCCTCGAGAAAGGCTGCTACAGTATAAAGCCCAGAGGCAGCTTGGCTCCTGAAGTACCCCCTGGGCTTTGCAACCAGTCATGGTTCAAATCTCTGCTCTGCCCTGTCCTAGCTGTGTGGCCTTGAGCAAGTGACTTGACCTCTCTGAGCCTCAGTATGAAAACGCAGCCCCTCCAGCAAGGCGTCTGCACAGTCGTGGGAAGGGGGCTAGCGTCTGTGTGACGGTCACCCCTCCCCTTGCCCCAGGACCCCCTGCCTCCTTTTCCCAACGCTTCACTGTCTGCGATAAGGCAGGCACAGAGCGGCTTGCCCCGGTGCTGGTCCTGCCACACTTAAAAAACTCTTAACAAATGCTCAGATGTATGATGTTTTATGTTTCTGTCGTTTCTTCGTTACTGATTGCTTTATCAATACTGCTGCTCATGTGAGTTCCGTGATTTATCTGGTTCTGCCCCCCACCTCCCTGTGTGGCCCTGGGTGAGCCATTCATCCTCCTGGGTCACAGCGCACGGGAGCTGGAGGGAGGGACCTCAGAGGTCATCAATTCAGGCCTTTCACCGGATCCGTAAGAATCGCAGGAATGACCCAAACCACCTCCGAGACCGTGGTAGACCAGTGCACCCATGGCCCGCCCAACACCACGGCTCGGCTTATTCCTGCCTCATTCCTATCTCTCCTGCACCAACTCCGGGTTAGGCCACATGACTCCTTTTGGCCAGCGGGACGTGAACAAGCATGAGCAAGCCAAAACTCTATAGGTGCTGGCTCTTTGGGGCTTTTCTCTCGGGACACGCCCTCTTGGAAGGCTACCTTGAGACCCCCAGGCTTAAAGGAAGCCCGGGCCATCGAGAAGAACCTAGAAACCCCAGCAGAGAACCCCAACTGAGCTCCCAGCCTCCCGCCGGCACCCACTGCCAACCATGTGAGTGAAGCCATCCCGGGCGCCCCAGGTAGGACGTCAAGCCCACAGCCACCGGCCGCGGCTGCGTGAGTGATATGGGCAGCAGCACTGACCAGCTCATCTCAGCTCGCCCAGGACCTTCTGGGTTTCAGCCAGAGAAGTCCCCCTCCCGGGAACACGTCCCCTGCCTCCCCCACCCTACCAGAAACAGATGGAAAAAACCCAAAAACCCAGCCTATCAACGCACAGTGTCAAGAGACACAGCAAACAATTACTTTAACCTCTAAGTTGGGGTGTTTGGTAAAGTGGCAACAGACAACTGAAGCAGGGCCCTCGTGTGTGCCAGCCCCCCGACGACGTGAGTTCAGTCTTTGATGTGAGTCCTAATCTTCACAAAAGCCCTTTTGAGATGGTCTCCGGGAAAGAATCTGAGGAACAGACAGGTCAAGCGCAGGTTCAAGATCAGGGGTTAAGAAAGCAGAGTAGTGAAGAATCCTGTGATGAATAACAATGCCAAGATTTTCAAAGGGAGGGGCTCGGAGAAAAGGGAGGGGATGGGAGGGGAGGAGAGGGAAGGGAAGAGAGAAGGAAGGGGAGGGGAGGGAAGGGGAAGGAAGGGGAGGGGAGGGGAGGGAAGGGAAGAGAAAAAGAGTAGGGGAGGGAGGGGAGAGAAGAGGGAGGGGAGGAAAGAGGAGGGGAGGGGAGGGAAGGGAAGAGGGAGGAGGGGGAAGGGAAGGGAAGGGAAGAGGGAGGGGAGGGAAGGGGAAGGAGGAGGGGAGGGAGTGGAGGGAAAGGAAGAGGGAGGGGAGGGAAGGGGAAGGGGGAGGGGAGGGAGGGGAGGGAAGGGAAGAGGGAGGGAAGGGAAGGAGAAGGGAGAGGAAGGGAGGGAAGGGGAGGGGAGGGGAGGGAGGGGAGGGAAGGGAAGAGGGAGGGAAGGGAAGGAGAAGGGAGAGGAAGGGAGGGAAGGGGAGGGGAGGGGAGGGAGGGGAGGGAAGGGAAGAGGGAGGGTAGAGAAGGGAAGGGGAGGGGAGGGAAGGGGAGGGGAGGGGAGGGAAGGGAAGAGGGAGGGAAGGGAAGGAGAAGGGAGAGGAAGGGAGGGAAGGGGAGGGGAGGGAGGGGAGGGAAGAGGGAGGGAAAGGAAGGGGAAGGGAGGAGAAGGGAGAGAAGGGGAGGGGAGGGGAGCTAGGGCTTAAACCTCAGTCTAAACCTAAACCTAAGTCCAACATCTGAGCCACAATTGTCCCCACAAAAGCCCTGATGTCTTTGCTGCCATCTAGCAAACAGGGATGCACAGTTCCGGAAGATACGACTTCCCCAAAGCTGCACAGCAAGCAGGTCCACAGGGCTACCTGTGACATTCTCAGTATATCACACAAACACCTGCATCAATGACACCTAGTGCCACGATGCTGCTGCGTAACAAACCACCCCCAAACTCAGTGGCCTAAAACAAATGTTTATTGAGCTCATGAGTCTGTGGGACAGTCGAGAGGCTCTGGGCTGGGCCGGGCTCCCGTGTCTGGGGTTGGATGGCTGCGGGGTGAGCCAGCCGGGCATCTCAGGCCCTCTCTGTATGTCTCCCATCCTCGGGCAGCCTAGTCGGGGTGTGGGGGCAGGGGCGAATGCTCTCGCGACAAAGGCAGAAGCGTGGGAGTAACGCACGAGACCTAGACTTGGGACAGGTGCGGCGTCGCCCCCATTCGGCCAAAGCGGATCCCAAAGCCAGACCAGGAACAAGGGAGGGGGTCCAGACTCTGCCTGTTGGGGCAGCTGCAAGGTCTCCTTGCAAAACACGTAGGTACAAGAGAGACTGAAAAATCAGAGTTGTTAATGCGATCGATTTATCACAACAGCCTTCAGGTGAGCGCGGAATATTTTACACTTATTTATTTCTTGAACCATTCTGATCATTTAATCGGGCACGATTCTCAGCCCCCCTGATCCGGTTAGGGAAGCCAAGTCCTACGAGGATGAAGCGGCTAGCCCGAGGCCACACGGCAAGTAAACGGTAGAGCCGGAATCCAAGGCCAGGTCTGCTTTGCTCCCCAACCCTTGCCCTTACCCACTGAGCCACGCAAACACGCCAGCTGCCTGCAGCCGGCCCCAGCCTTGATTTTCCAGAGGACAAGAGGCTGGGGTCCCCGATGCCTCCCGTCGGGGCAGGAGCCAGTTTCGTCCCCGGCCAGAGGTTTCTGCCAGGGCCTCACGTCGCCTGGTCCTCACATCTCCAAGGGAAAGTCAGGTCTTAGGGCATTTGGGGCCCGCTGAGCTATTTCCGTGTCTTTTCTTCAAGGAGATTCAGCCGAACACGGTGCTGATCAGCAAACCCCATTTATTACCTCCGCTGCTCCTGGAGCTCCGTTCTCGGAGACAGATAATGCCCCTTATCTCAGCCTGGAGAGCTGGGTGGGGGGGAAGGCCCAGAATGACGATCCCTGCTTTAGCGATAAGGATTTGGAAGCGCCAGCCTCCGCAGCCTTGAGCAAACACAGCACCAGGGGCACGCGTGGCATTTGCATAGGGCATTTTACAGAGTGCAGCTGGGGGAGGCTCTGCGGGGGCCCCGGCAGCGTAGAGGGCGCAGAGGACACACAGCGCGGACGCCGTGCAGTCCAGGCCTTGCCTCAGCCTCTGCCTCCCCGGGTGACCTTGAGCAAGTCAGGTGCCTTCCTGGGCCTCCTTCCCCCCATCTGCTCAAGAAGGGTATGGTTGAGATTAGGGGTTTTCGAAGTGTATTCCTTGGGACCCCAAAGTTCTCTGGAATGGCATCACGGGCATTACTGAAGGGGGGGGGAAGGGGGGAGAAGGGGGAGCCGTGACCCTGACCCCCAGCTGCCACCAGACCACTCGCTTTTGTCATCTGCTCGATGAGCTGGAGTCCATGGAGGATGTCATTTCAACAAAGGGCTTCACTCGTTCCAGGGAATCCGTTGAAAGCCTAGACTAGATGAGCCATGAAGCCCCTTCTAGGAGCCTAAGGGGCGAGGGCGGGGGACGGGGAGACGGGATTGAGGGCTGCATGACGGGGAGGGCGTTGGGACTAAGACAGGGTGTCCGCCCCCCCCCCCGGCAGCTTCTGATGTCCACCCACGTCTCCCCCTTCCAGCCCGGTGTCTCCCCCATGGCTTTCTCCCTCGAAACATCTAGCACCTGCCTGCCACTGAGCAGTCTGGCCCAGCCACGGGGAGGATGGGGGCCGGGGAGGAAAGTGGACCCAGAAGGCTGAGCTGCAGGGACAGGGAGTGTGAGCCAGCCGATGGATGGAGGCAACAGCAAAGAGGTCCGGCTGCCAACCCTGACCCCACTCTTCCCGGCTGTGTGATCTGGGGCACGTGCCTTCACCTCTCCAAGCCTCGGTTTCCTCCCCTGTGAAATTGGGGGGTGGTTTATAATGCCTCCCCCATGGAATTATGAGGACCAAATAAAACACTCAAGTACTCAGTATGGAGCCTGGAACAGAACAGGTGCACATGAAGAGACACAAAACAATGGAAGCCCAGCTGTGGTCTTGGACTCCCGGCCACTGGCAGAGCTGAGCACCCCTGGGTGCCCCTGGGCCCGGTGAGGGGACAGGGGATGACAAGGCGGGGCGGAGACGGCAGTCCAGAACACCTCTGTAGGGCCTCTGCAGACCCTCCAAGTCCCCTACCCCCAGCCCTTCCAGCAGCTTCGCGCAGGGGCCGCTTCACAGCACTGAGGACGCTGCCCTCTTCTCGCCCCTTCTCTGAGGCTATAGCAGGACTCACATGTCACAAGTGAGGGGGAGCTGACGCCCCTGGGAATAGTCTGGCACACAGTAAGTGCTCGATACGTGTTGGCTGTCCTCATTTGGGATTCTAACCAAGGTTCCCCCAGGTCATGCACCAGCACCTGCCCAAACCCCACATCTGGTCCAGGCGACTGTGCTAACTGCCTGGGCTTCTGACATAAGGCCAATGATGTGGAAGCAAGCGGGAGGGGGAGATGCGGGAGGGTCCCCACCCGAGACCAGCTGAGGAGTCTCTGAGCTAAGCACAAGAGTCAGGGAGGCAAGAAGACGCTTAGATTCCGCTGGATCCTCCATAAAAGTATGGAGACCTGAGACAGAGAGGACCGGCTGCCACTCCCAAGGAGGCAAAGAGACTCCAGGTTTGCCACATGGACACAGAACGAGAGCAGGAGAGATGTCTGGCTGCAGGGTCCAGGCAGGAAGCCTGAGCTTACTGTCTACCGGTTCCCTCATCCCCGAGGGAGAATGTTCCCCACGCATCATGGCCACGGGGCTGGGAGAGCCTGTAGGATCAGGCATGGGGGTGGGGTGGGGAGGGGACAGGCAGTGACCAAATGGACCACGAACCAACCACGACACAAGGCCAAGGACACGCCAACGGGGGAAAGAGGCCTGAGCCAATAGACATTAGGCTTCTGCCCCTGGTCGGAAATAGAAACTTGAAATAGAAATTAAGCTCAGTTTTAGAACAATAGAGAGGGTTGCCTTTTTTGCACGCTGCCATTGGCATGCAAGGTGTCTACCAACAAAGACGGATAGGTATACAAATTTGAGATTACGGTGTTACCGGGTCTCCCCTGCTGCCCGAAACCGGGCCGGGGACAACTTCCCGTATCGTGGTTGAAGGGTCCTGTCTCCCATCGCGTACGGTTGGGTCCCTGGAAGCAAAACTCCTGGAAGTCAAAACACGGACGCACTCTCTTCCAGAAAGCTCGTACCTGTCGCGACTCCGCCAGCCAGGGATAAACAGCCTGCCTCACTCCTCACTCCCCAGCTTCGAGGAGCATCATTTGGCCCACCTTTGCCAATGTGATGGGCCAAAACCGAGAGTCTTGCTGTCTCCGTTTGCGCTCTTCGATTAGCAGAGTGAGGTGCTCCGGTGCGCTTTGGGAAAGCCAGGGTGTTAGGGTTACGTGACCCTTGTTAAGCACGTGCGTGCGCACAGGGTTTTTGATGTAAGACACCCTGGGGACACTCCCTCCCCGGTCAGAGAGCGCCTTCCTGTAGCTTGGCCGCTCTGATCCTCAGTTTCTGCATCCACTAAATGGGGAGAATGATATCTGTCCTGTAGGAAGGAATAGTGGGCATTTATTTGTCATTTGCTTCCTTGGCATTCTCTCTCCTCTCCCCTCTCCCACCCACTGCCCTAATTTCCTGGCCGCATGGTTTGGTCACAGGAAGGCTTGACTGACTTAGACCAATCTGTCTTTCATCCTCCTGGCCACAGCGACTGATGCAGGAGTGGGCACATGACCCAAGTGCCCACAGGCCAAATTCTGGGATTTGGATTGAGCTGTAGGGGGATGTGGCCTCTCATTTACTCACAGGTGTGAAGGAGGAAGCCGCTGGTGGCCATCCCAGAGGCAGAAGGGAGGGGCCTGCTGTGAATGGTGCAACACCGAGGACATAGAACCGAGTGGAACATGCATTGGTCCTATGCCTACCAGAGTAGCGAGGCTGGATCAACCCTTGCCTGAAGCAGGCCTTATCTCTTTTTTAGTTCTATAAGCCAGTGAGTTCGCTTTATTATTTAAGCTCCTTTGAGCCAGGTTTTCTGTCACCTGCAATGCAAATGACAGTACTGAAGATATGCTTCCCTGCAGGGACAGTGCCTGGGTTGGCACACAGAGGGCACTCAGGAGATCACGGCCTTGGGCACAGAAGCTGGCACCCAGACGCATAGAACAGACCCGTGAGGTTTCAATCACAGCTCCGCTTCCTCCGAGCTCCGCTGTGTGACCCAAGCAGCTTCATCCCTCTGAGGGTGATAACATCTGCCTTCTCAGGTTGTTGTGAGAATTCAAATAAAGTCCATGAACACACTTCACAGTTCCCAGCCCATCATTATTATTTGTTAACGGTATTGCCGTAAAGGAAATGTTTGTTCCTACCTGTCTCCCAGGCTTGACGCGAGCTCCTTGGGGATAAGGCCGAGTTTGGTTAGCGTCTTAGTTCGACAACCCAACCCATCACTCACGTGTTGATTACCTGTTGCATTTTGCCTCCTTGGGCCTGGCAAACAGGGGCTGGGACCCACCTCTGTGCTCTGCGGAGGGTGGACGGACGGGTAAGTCGCGTGTCCCAAATCCCTTGTTGGTGCATAAGTGAATCATGAGACCTGCCGTGTCGAAGGGTTACAACACCTACCAGGAGGTCCTGCCCACGGTGCACTTTGGGCGGATGATAAGCCGAGGCCCGTCGTGGTGATGGGGAGGCCGAAGGCTCCAGGGCCACGGTGGCAGTGGCAGAAGCAGCATTTGAACTTGGATCTGTCCGACTCCTGAACCTGTAGTTGGTGAGACGCACCCTTGGGCCTGTGACACGCCCCGATGGGTAAAGTGGCAAAAGGCCGCCCCGGAGCAGACAGGACTATGGCGTAGAGGCAAACGGTAACACGGAATTCATCAAGGCTGCTCTCGGTGGCTCACGTATATAGTACTAGGTGGTTGTCGCAGCTCGAGGGAAAAACGGAGAAGGCAATGGCCAAGAGTGTTAGCGGGGAGGGGGCTCAGGCAGGCGAGACACAGGGAGCGAGGGCTCAAGGCTCTTGGGCGGGGGCTCCGGGTCTCTGGCTCCTGGGGAGCAGGGCAGGAGGGTGAGGCCCCTGTGCCCGGGACCTCACTGCCCCCCTTCGAGGCAGCTCCTTCACCCTAACTCTTGGGCAGACACTGTGAAGATGCGGGGTGGGGGAGGGGCTAGGAGGAGACCGAGGGGGACCTGGGAAGTTCCAGAAATGAGAGACTGGGGAGGTTCCCTACTGGGACACCAGGAAACAGGCGTCACAACAGCCCTGGCGGCCAAGCACCTATGTCAGAGAAACTGAGGTTCAGAGAGGTTGAACCCAGTCTGTCCCCGCCCCTGGTCCCTCCTGGGGGACCCCACTCTCTGCCCTCCCCCTGCAAAGGGGAGACCGCGGGCACCTCCCCACAAGGCCTGAGTGTCTGACAAGGTGGTGGGGGCAGGGCGAGCTTCCCTAGATATGGAGGCACCAGAGAGGTGGGGGTGGGGGGGGAGTGAGGCCAGATACCCCCCTTCCTACAACCACCGGGGACACGGGGGACCATCCCTGCAGACACTCAGCGTCCCGAAAGGCCATTTGCCTTTACGCCCCTTCCCCTCTCAGGCTTCCTCCGCCTCCTGGGCAGGACGTCCACCTCTCAGAACGGCTCCCTCATCCGGAACCGCAGAGGACAAAGCGACACCCACGGGACCGTTGCGGGGACGATTCCCAGCAACAACAACAACAACAACAAAGCGGCCAAAGGCTCAGGCTCCCCTCCACCCAGCAAGCCTGTGAGTCCCTCCCTGTCCTCAAGGCGACGCCCCAGGGACATCCTCGCTGCCCCTTGGCCTCCTGTCCCCCCTTGCCCCGCCACCCTCCCAGAACCCAGAGTCAGGGATGCCCCTTTCCTGGGGGGTGGGGGGTGGTCAGGGCTCCAAACGCTCTGCGCAGGTGTCCGCTGGGTTAAGAGCGGGACCCGGCCTGTTCGCACATCTCGGAAGAGTTGTTGACTGACTGACTGACCAACCGGGAAAACCAGGGTCCAGGGAGTTGCTCCCCAGAACCCCCTCTCCCCGGAGGATTTCTCTGACCCTCCGCCCAGGCTGAGTTAAGGGCTCCTCACAGGAGCTCCCTCGAAGCCCGGAAACATCCAAGACACGAAAAGGTGTAGGTTCTGCGGTTCAAGCCTCCGCTCTCTGCACGGACTAGCTGTTTGCCTCCAGGCAAGTGACCTAACCTCTCTGCACTTCCCTGTCCTCACCCGTAAAATGAGGGTAGCTGCCGTGGAGAATGTTGGCGAGGCGTCACAAGGCAGGCAGCACACGCAGCACGGCACCCGGGAGGTCCCGAGCTCCCCCAGACCACCGCGAGGATCTCGCCATAACGTGTTGGTCACCGATCTTTCGCCACCTGCCTGTGAACTCATCAACACCCGTAGGGACGCCTGTCGGGCATTTTCCCAGAATCCCACAGGGACCTCCTACTGCTTCCTCGAGCCTGCCAACGTCCACACCCGCAGGTCTTACGCAGAGGTGGGGGGCCCCTTAGCTCACGTCTACGGGGAGCCGGGCTGTCCGGGAGTCCCCAACCCCAAGGCTGGCCCGTGGCCAGCGACAGACAGGTCCCCAGCAGGGCCAACTCTGAAGTTAACTTGTAGTCCACAGCCCCCGTGGGATGCGGCTGAGGCCACTTTCTGTGGGATTTTGCTCGAAGTCATACCCCAGCGTGGCTGCACGCCCCCCCCCCCCGGGCCCTCCCTCACCCTGCCCTGCACCTGAATCCTCCTCTCCGGCAGCCGCAGTGGCAGATGTCACACTTACCTCTACCCCCCACGCTTAGCACAGTGCCCAGACATAGGCCGCTTGGTCCTTATGGGTAACTGCTGAACTGAGTGACGTGGTCAAGAAAACGATTTAGGGAGGGGTACCTGGGGTGGCTCAGTCGGCGAAGCGTCCAACTCTGGATCCGGCTCAGGTCACGATCTCACGGTTCCTGAGTTCGAGCCCGGGGTCGGGCTCTGTGCTGACGGCACAGAGCGTGCTTGGGATTCTCTCTCTCCCTCTCTCTGTCCCTCCCCTGCTCCTACGCACAGGTGCTCTCTCTCTGTTCTCCCTAAAATATATAAAGAAACTTTCAAAAGGAAACAGAAAAAGACTTAGCCAAGGCACGACTTCTGAGAGGGAGAATGAGACTGAGAGCCGGCAGGGCTCCCCCAGACCCCCCAGCTGCCTCCCTTCCCCACGCGGAGAGCCATTTGCAGCTATAAATGTTCAGTGGAACATGTGGTCTTTAATGCACGGGCTTGAGCTGCGCAAACAAGGTTGTAAAATGTCAAGGCAAATCAAGCCGGGATCCCGGGGCGGCCACCCTGACGTCACGGCTGGGGGCGGGGCTTGCCCGGAACAGGCTCAGAGCGCACTGAGTGTGGGATGGAAAGAAGGGGCGATCTGGCCCCCACTGATGATTGATTGCTTCGGTTGTTTTGTTGGTAATCCTTTGCTCTGACATGATCAAAGATGGGCAAGCAGGCCCACATCTAGAACGTACCACGGTCAAGGGGCGGGGGGGGGGGGGGGGAGGGGGGTGTTTCCCCCTCTTTTCCTCCTCCTCTGTGCAGGTACACAAGGGACCTGGCACTCGAAGGTGCTCGATGAGACCCTTGCCCTCCTGGAGATTACATTCTAGAGGGAGAAAAAAAAAAACAGTCATACATAGTATCTGTAGGAGGACGTGGCAGCGGCCCAAGGCTGGGGCTCCAGCAGCAGGTGGCGCTGGCCGTCTTCCCCTCCCCCCTTCCCTCCACTGCAGACCAGGCAGCGTTTTGCAGACCACCGTCCTGCTGCCCAGCCTCAGCCGTGGGGATCCCTCACGGGATCCGGGCAAGGGGGTACAGGGAGCCCAGTGGGGCCTCACCACCTCATTCAAGACACGCCACAGAGGGGCTGTGCATGGCACCCAGGGTGTTCTGGGGTGTTCAGGCACGCCTGGTGGAAGTTACCACAATTTGTAAGATGAGGGAGAGGGAGAGGGGTCCGGATCCTGGCCTCGGCCACTTAGGGGCGGCGTCACAAAACTGGGGGCTCCCGAAGCCTCAGTGGCACCATCTGTAAAACGGGGCCAAGCCTGGACTCCACCTCTCAGGCGGCTGCAAGGATTGGATGAGATCCTGGCACGAAGTCAGCCCTCGTTTCGTGGCAGTTGAAATTACAGTGAAGAGTCTCTGATTTTAAGGTTCAGTGAACCCCTGGCTCGTCAGCTCTGTGAGAACGGGGATCTGGTCTGTTTGGTTCATGATTTTATCCCCAGTCACCTGGCACCCAGGGCCTGGCATATAGGTTAGCAATTTGTGTATGTGTGGAATTGCGCATGTGTGTGCGTGTGTGTGTGTGTGTGTGTTGGATGAATGAGTGAATGAACGAATGAATGAATGGCCAGGCTGACCGCTCTGTCCAGTTGCCCAAACCAGAATCTAGGATGTGTCCCTGCCCCCCCAGGCATCCCGCCTCCTGACCAGCAGCTCTCGGTCAGCCCCCGAGCCCCTGCAGACAGCCCCTCGCTCACCTAGAGTGACAGCCTCTGAATGGGTTCTTCCTCCCCTCCCATCTCAAAAATCTCATTTCCAGAAAGAAAAGAAGTTCATTAACCAAACCCCGGGCATTCTGCCGCAGGGCTGACCCATCATCAGGCACAAAGGAAAGTCTTATCTTAGTCACTTACAAAATTAACCACCAGGAACTTGGGCCCCACAGGCCACAGCACACCGTCCTTCCCAAGGAGCAGGGGGATGCACGGCGGGACCGGTGGTAGTCACCCACAGCCCTGGACTGTGGCGGAGCAGGAACCTCACAGCGGTCAGGTCACACTCGGACACCTCCTCCCCTCCTCACCCAGGACACTGTGAACCTGAGTCCAGCCACTCCTGCCTCATTAAGCAGCCGGCACAGGGCCCTGGGAAACGTCTTAATTAGGTGGCCACACTGGCTTGTGTAAATTAATTTGATAAAGATAATGAAGTTCAGCAGAGCAGAGCTGACCATGTTTCTGAGAGCAGCTGCCCTGAGGCCTGAGCTCTAGGAACCAGGATCTGGGGAGGGGTGGAGGGGTTTGCCGGGGGGGCGCCTCCCGGGCTCGCTGCCCCTCCCCTGCCCTCCCACACACACCCCCACACCCCTGCCCACGCAGTTCAGCCTCTGGAGGCTGAAGGACCCAGGCTGTGGAGGGGGTGGGGCGTTATCCTTCTCCACGTGCCACAGGAATCAAATCACCCGACCTCTGAGAGCCTCAGTTTTCTCAGCTATAAAATGGGTATGACAATCCTGCCTCCTAGCGCTGATTAAATGAGGTAAAATGTCCAAAGCATTTGGCCCATGCCTGGAGTTTATGGTGGGTCCCCAGTAAATCGTAGCAGTTATTTATATTACCGAAATAAAATAATGAAGCCGCCCCCCTCCCTGTCCTTGTGTGTCCATGGGGAAAATGGTTCTTTTGGATAAATTGTTAACCCCTGATTTTCCTGAGCCCCTTCTCATTCTAGACTTCCTGCTCCCTTTGGGGTTCAGAGGGCTGAAGAATTTGGTCAAGGTCACACAGCCGGTAAGTGGTGGGTGCAAGATTCAAACCCCGTTTTCCTGGCCCCAAAGCAAAGGAAGGACAGCTGTGTAGACTTAGGAGTCTGCAGATAAGTGGGCTGGACCGGTGCCCGAATACATCCGATGCCTCTGTGTTCCCTCTGAGCTGGCTCTGCTTGCCAGTGTAGGCGGCTGCACAGGAGACTTAAACAACACTGAGCACACACTGGCCGTTGGTGGCGGGTGGAAGGACTGTGACATCGGGGAAGGATGTGACCTGGGGCTCAGGCACAGCTCTGCCAAACTATCTATGGCACCTTAGCCAAGTCACACCCCTTTGGAGACCCTTTCCCCATCAGTAAAGGAGAAGGAAAGTTTCTGACTCTGGACACTTTTCCAGCCCCAGTCATTCCCCAGATCCTCCCCTGAGTCGCCTGCTCTTTGGTCTGAGGATGCCTGAAATTTCTCCCCACGCCTTCTGCCTCCTGGCAGAGTGCCATCTCACGGGGGGCTGAGCACAAGGAACCACCTGCACCCCATCCCTCCCGAGAGCGGCAAGAAGGACTAAGTATGGACAGCAGGGTTCCCGGACTCTCCACAAGGAAGTGTCACGGGGACACGGGATCCTGAACGCAGAAGTTCTCCTCGAGATGCAAAATCCCCAAGCTGGGCTACATGATAACCTCTGATCAGCAAAGAAGAAGGACGATGACAGTGTGAAGGATTTTTTTTTTCCCCTTGCTGTAAACGAGAGAGACACATTGGGCGTCTAATTAGCAAAATATTAGGTAATTGGTGTAATCTGGGACTATTCCCTTTTTGACAGCTTCTACTGTGCTGGCCCATTTCAAGCCTGAGCTGCTGGTAACATCAGCTGATAATTGTAATACTGAAAATGAAAAATCAAATCAGAGTCATCGGAGGCTCCCATTAAATTGATTTAGGACTGGAAAAATTAATGGGATTTCCCCTGCCTCCCCCCACCCTCCCCCCCCCCCCCCCGCCTTGCCTCCTCCCTGCCTGGTCTCTGCCTCGCTCTGCCGCACAGAGAGAGAGAGGGAGAGAGGCTCGTGGATGGTTGGGGCTCTGCCACTCCGCCTCTCACCTGCTGTCTCCCTGCAAGATGGCCAGGAACCACCCCCCTGAAAGCCAGCTGTGGGAGGTCAGTAAGAGAATGGAGGGACGTACGCAGTCTCAGAGCAGGTGCACCTTTCCTCCCCTTTCCCAGGAGCACCGAGCCCCTAAGATGAGGCACAGAGCAGCCTCTGCTATTTCTAAGTTTGATGAAGCAAGGAAATAGAGTCAGTCTGATGTGTGTCCCATCAGTTCCAGTGACAGAAATCAACCCAAACCAGCTTAAAGGGAAGAGAACACGCATTGGCTCATGAAACCGGGAAGTCCGGCGGGAGAGCTTGCCCGGAGACACCGAGAACCCAAAGGTGTCGCCCCACCTCTTCTGTCCCTGCCTCCCCTCCTCCCCTCCCACCGCGGCTAGGATCGTTCCACACCGAGCTAGGGTAGGGATGGGTGTGCGGAACGCGGCCACAGACAGCTTCCAGGCTTACGTTCTCCCGGGTTAGCAACCCCGGAAGAAACAGAGCTGTTCTCCCCCAGCATCCGTACATAAAGCCCAGGCAAGGGTCCCCATTGGTCTTTCTAGAGACACGCGCCCTTCTCTGCCCAATCACTGTTGCCCAGGGTGGGGAGGAGACATTATACTGACCGGACCTGGGTCCCAACCCACCCCTGTGACTGAAGGGACAAGGTCTGATCGTGACCTTGCACCCCACGGCGGGAGCAGGTGAGGCAGCATCCCCAAAAGCATGCTTTGACTCCTGGAAGAGGAGGAGGTGTGTGGTCAGGAAACGAACCGCCCCCAAACTTAGCATCTTAAAGCTTTGCTACGATCTCTCATGATGCTGCGGGTCGCTGGGAGCGGGTGGTTCTCCTGTAGGACAAGACCGGGTCTGGATCTGTACCTACCTGGGGACTCGACCAGGCGGCGTGTCACAAGATGGATCCACGGCCTGCGTGGCGCCCCCGTGGCCAGGGCTCTCTCTCAGGCCCTGTCTCCACACATGTGTCCTGTGGTCTCTCCATCAGGGCAGCTGGACCGCTCCCATGGCAACCCAGGGGCTCCCAGAAGCACAAAAGCAGACGCCATCAAGCTGACGGGCAGGGTCACTTTCATCATATTCCCTCCTTAAAGTATAAAGGCCAACCAAGACTCAAGAGGAAGGTACGTAAACTCCACTTCTCAATGGGGGAAGGGACAAAGAGTCTTCACCGTCTTTTGTTGTTCTTTATTTTTTGAGGGGGGGAGGGGCAGAGAGAGAGGGAGACACAGAATCGGAAGCAAGCTCCGGGCTCCAAGCTGTCAGCCCAGAGCCCGACGCGGGGCTCGAACTCACGAACCCTGAGATTCTGACCTGAGCCGAAGTCGGACGCTCAACCGACTGAGCCACCCAGGCGCCCCTAGAAGCTTCACCATCTTTAACCACTCCCCCCGGGAGGGTGGGGCAAACAGTGGCGAAGGGGGGATACCCATCCCATCTGTGAATGAACTCAGGAAGCGCTCACGGGGACCCTGCTCGGTGTTCGGTCTATGCCAGGGGCTGAAGTTCCTTCCCTCAAAGGGAGACGCCCCACCACTCCGTCCCTGTGACGTGGCTGTGGTACCTTTGTTGCTATGGAAACCAAGCCATTCTAGAGGCACAGGTGCCCTATGGCTTCCTCCTCAGGAGAAAGTCCACTGAAACACAGGAAAGAACGAAGAGAGGGCTTCTGTCTGGCAGAGAGAGAGAGAGAGAGATGCTCTTGGAGCTGCCAAAGGCTGGGTTCCTCGCTCTGCCTAACCAGGGCTGGAAGGCTCTGGAAATAAACTGGCCTGTATCTGAGTCTCGGACCTCCAAAGACCAATCATGTGGCCTTGAGGGGGTCACCTCGCCTCTCCACACTTCCATTTCCTTATGTCTAAGAAGGGCGGGATAACAACCCACCTCGTCAGGGTCTAAGGAGAAAATGGGCCAAACTGTGCGAAAAGTCTAGCACGGTGCCCGGCGCAGAATCGGTCCTAAATGATGACAGGGCAGAGGGGTTTTCATCACTGCCCACTGTATGTACCTGTTCGAGGTGCTGCTCTGGGCGGTGGTGGACACTCCGTCCTTTGTACCCAGATGCCCGAAGTTCTCCTCCCCCACGTCAGTCCCGAGTGTCCCTAGAGAGAGCTGGCGGGAGGCCCTCCCTGGTCGAACCATCTCCGGGAGACCGCCGGCCCTCTGAGCGCCTTCGTCCCAGCCTGTGGGCTTCAGGCCGGCTCGGGGGGAGTGGGGCTCAACATACGTATTTCATTTTACACGCGTTGAGTTCGGGCCCCTTGAATCTCACATCCGGAGAAACATGCAAATGAATGCAAATGATGCCCTGAGTTATGCAAAACAGCATGCAAATGCATGTCCCCGGATTCGCCACACAAGAGGACCCGGTCACCTAATTTAGCTGAAACAGCAGGGGAAGAAGATCGTGTCTGTCCATCGTGTCTTAGTTAGGTTCGGCTGCAAAGAACTCAGGAGACCTTCTGGAATGGAGCTCAGGGGTCTCCGGCCACACCTGGGCCACCGGCACCCAATCTCTAGGACCAGGAGCCCTCGGGCCCGGCTCTGCCCGCAGACGCTGGCTTCGCAGTGTTTGTAAAGCTGGACCTTCCGACCCCCTGACCTTCTGAGGGGAGGGCACTCGTTTTAGGGGCAATCATTGGGGTGGGGTGTATGAAGATCTTAGCTCTCTGACCTTCCGCAGCTCCCTCTGATCCAGGTAGAGGGACCGACATCGCCAGGCTACCGAGGGTAATTGCCACAGGGCAGTGGCTGGTATCGTGCAGGCCCAGCAATACCCGTGGCAAGGTGACTTTCTCCAGCCGCTCCTGAGCCCAGTGCTCCGTGTAGGCCTCCAGGTGACCCCCTGCAGCAGAGGACCCTGAGTCTCCCTTCCCTCCAGGCGGGCCCTGAACAGGGCGCTCCCGGCCGCCCCCACCCACATACAGCCACCTGCTCGCTGCTGGTCAGGCCCGACACTGACATCCTCACACTGAGTGAGCAGGCCCCCGGGGGCTGAGCACTGTATACACATCGGCTCCTTGACCCGGGACGTCCCGTGACCCTGGGACAAGGGCCTCTAAGAACCTCATCTTTTCAAACCTTTGTTGCCCGTTGGCCGTGAGGCTGGGGGCTCAGCCCCAGGAAGCCAGGGACCGCGTGGCCTCCTTGGCTGCCCAGGCGCCGGGCCCCGGCGGGAAACTGCCGTGGCCAGCAGGAGACGCTTGCGGACGGGCTGAAATCTACTCCGAGGCCGTGCGCGCTCAGACTGAGGCCCGTTGTCTGCAAACGTACACGGTCTCTTTTCTGGACCCGTTAAACAGCCCACGGCAGGATGTCGACTTATCGGTATGGTGGTTACCGCTCTTTGCCATTGCCCAAAAAGCTCGATGAGCAGCTCCAGCATTGGGGCCCCCCAAGCCAGCAGAGCTGATAGAAGTTTCTGCACAAACTGCTGTGCTCTTCAAGCTGGCTGGAGCAGAGCTGTGCCTCTCTAAAGAAGGTACTGGAGGGGCCCAGCAGGCCCGGGCATTTACCACTCTAAGGAGGAGCATCTAGGATACAGACACCCGGCAGGGCTCCTGTGTGTGATGATAATGATCAAGTTGATGAGGGCTTCCTATGGGCCAGGAGCTGCTCTGAGTAGCCTACATGAATTAACTCATTTTATCCTCCAAACTGCCATGCACACAATGCCGTTAAAGTCCCCCACGTGCTAGAAAGAAAGACCAAGGCTAAGGGTTTGCAAACATTCCGTGGCTCAGATCGGCACTTGCGCCCCTGTTCTCATCCAGGGTCCTCAGGCGGCAAAGCAGAGGGGTGGGGCCAGGGAATGGGCCCCAATTTACCACCAAGGTTGGGGGGCGGGTAGGGCTGGGTCAAGGGTGTGGGCATTAAGGCTGTAGCCCTGGGGTCCCCTCCTGTGCTGTGCGACCCTTGGCAAGTGACTTCACCTTCCCGAGCGGCCGTCTTCTCATCCGTAAAGCGGGGGGTTGAGGAAAGAAACCCTCTGGGAGTATTGGTGGTGATCCTTTGTGAGCGAGGGGACAAGGCGCTGGACACGGCGCCTGGACCCGGAAGAAAGTTTGGCACGCCTGGACTAGTATTGGGCAGGACTTGAGCGCCCAGAGGTGCAGGGACCCGGGAATCCCACGCAAACCAGCGACAGGGCCAAACCTCAAGCCGCATCTCCCGACTCGAGGCCCGGAGCGCCCTCTGCGCCACACACCCCGACGCACCTGTCGGGCCTGGCTTACAGGTGCCCGGCGCACCTGTAAGAACCTGTTCCCCGTGGAGGGGGAGGCAGCTGTCGGCCTCGCTGCTCACCGGGAAAGGTTTGTGGTTTCTGTTGATATGAAGGGAAGACAAGAAATAGCTTGGGTAATTATATTAATTTTCCTCAATTTACACATTCTTGCTATTTGCCATTTCCCCAGGAATGTGCAAATGAGGAGTTTAAGTGGTTCAGCAGCGCTGTAATTGGGTCGGCATTGTTGAAAAAAAGTTTCCGTTGTGTGTCTCATCATTAGCTGTCTTCACGGTTGAGGGTCCTGTCTCCCCTCTCGGACTGGGAGCACTCCGGCCCAGGAGCCTCCACCATCTGACCGGAGAACCTTCCGAGGACAGAAATGTATCTCCCCCGTCAGATGAGGGTCTCCTTCTGCGCAGAAACTCTATCTTTCCCAACAAACTGGCAGGTCCCTGAGGGTGGGGCTGGGTCTCCCCCCTCCGACTAGCAGCTTCCTTATCAACCTAGGTGATAGGAGGCTTTGAGTCCTCCATCAGACTGGGAGTGCCCTGAGAACGAGGACCTCCCTCCCCCATCAGTGGCTCTGTCTCCCCCATCAGGCTAGTAGGGTCAGTGCTGTTAATGTCCCCACAGTGTGTGGCTGAAACTCTGATTCCACCCTTGTGTGACCACCGCCCACGTGAACACACATGCCCATGCTTTGCAATCCAAAGAAAGCACATATCGGGCCCCCAGGAGGCAGGTTTCAGAGGCTGTCGCCCCCACAGAACAAGGGGACAGTCCCTTCTCGTGTATGTGTGTGTATTGGGCTTCCACAGGGCTAGGGGCCCGGCAGGGGTCCACAAATCACGTCGGTGGCAGGAAGACTGATCCCTCTTAGGGCAAGAAGCCTGTACCCAGGACATCGGTCTGGCCCCAGGGAGGGACAGCCGGGGTCTCCTCTGGCTTCTTTCCAAAGCCTGGACTCCAGAGGGACCCCTGTCCCAGGACAGGGGCAATCTTATCTCCCCAGTGACTCTAGCCGAACGTCGAGCCAGCAAAGCTGGACGCCGTGGGGTGATCCGTTTGTGATAGAAACCTGGGGTTTATTTTCATCCTCTATAAATCTCGATGCGCTGATGGCTCCCTGGTCCCCACCCCACCGAACCGATGCCAGATAGCGTGCGTGTGCGTGCGTGTTACGGGCCGAATGTTCGTGCCCCGCCCCCGAGTTCATGTGTGGAAGCCCTAACCCCCGCTGTGATGGTATTCGGAAGTGAGGCCTTTGGGAGGTAATGAGGTCATGAGGGTGGGGCCCCAGGGTGGGATCAGCACCCCTGTAAGAACCGGAAGAGAGACCACAGCCTCCTGTCTGCATCATGTGAGGACACAGCAAGAGGGCAGATGTCTGCCAGCCCGGAAGAGGGCTCTCACCAGACACCAAAGCAGCCAGCACCTTGATCTTGGGACTCTCGGGCACCCAGAACCGGGAGAAACAGATTGTTTAGGCCACCCAGTCTGGGATATTTCGTTACCGCACCCGGGGCTGACTGAGACAGGGAGGCACAAGCTGAAACGGACAACCAGCTTTGAGTTCCAAGTCTGATACTTCTGTGTCCATAGCAAGACCATCCCCTCGAAAGCCTGGCTTCGCTGGGGAAGAAAACATTTAAAATCATAAAAGCCCATTCTCCCATACGTTCCCTCTGGCAGTACACGCAGTCCTGGGGGTCTCAGGATTCTTTCTCTCTGGCTGGCCTGGAGCGCCAGGAACTAATGCCTCTGGCTGAAGCCTCAGCTGGGGACACCCTGATGGCAGTGGGGGGGGACAGATGGTGGTCGGGGTGACTCTGAGGCTTGCTCTGTGCTGTCCCCAGAGCCCCCACTACAGCTCACCTGCTCAGTACCGCACCCTGTTCTGGCTCCCTTCCCTTCCCTGTCCCAGACATGTCCCCTCCTGCTGGTCCTTGGCCTCACCTCCCTAATAAAGGATTCGAATCAAAATCCTCGTCTCAGGCTCTGCTTCTGGGGGAAATGCCGAAGCAAGAGCAAAGCTCTGGGAGCATAGAGATACCCACAGGCCACTGAGGCACTCTTCCCCGGCCAGAAATCCCATTTTAGGCAGCAAGTCAGAAACAGGACAGACTGGAGGGGAGAAGCTCGAGCTTGGCCCCACACCTGAGGCCTCACAAGTCCAGGAGGAAGTCAGGAAGCCTGAAGGGAGCCTGGGCACCACGGGCAGGGGGCTGCGTCTCCAACGGGCCCACCAGGTGGGAGAATGGCAGGGACAGCAGGACAGGGGAGGGTCCAGGCCTCCAAGTCCAAGATGGCCCAGCTGGTGAGAGTCCCGCGGTGCAGAAAGGCGGCAGGAGGGGGTGGCAGGCTGGGTTACCCACAAGTGGCGGGGCGGGGTGGGGGGGGGGGGAGCAAGCGACCTGTCCTCAGCCTGAAATTCTCAACCAGCGGCTGCGCGGATCCCGGTTGGGAGGTGGGTCCAGTGCACCTGCCTCCTGACAACAGGCCCTCACCTGTGCCTGCTCGTCAGGGGTGAAGCAACAGCACTTTTCCTTCTAGGGCAAGGGCAGGGGACAAAGGCGTGCGGCCCACCTGGGCCCCAGACCCCGCCCAGGCCCCCTGCTGCCCTCATGCCCAGACCAGTCGGTTCTTTGCCTCCTGTTCCATCTTGAACCCACTGCCATCTGGCTGGTCCCCCACGGCTCGGCCCCCCTCCTCTTGTCAAGGTCACCGGACGGCCCCTCTGGGCCTAAATGCAAGGTCACTTCTCTCCACGGCACTGGACACAGAAGATGGCTCCCTCTTCCTTCTGACACTCTCCACACAGCTTCCAGGACGGCGAGCCTTCCTGGTTCTCCACCTCCCCCGGCTCCCTGGCCCCTCCTGTCCACCTCTCAAACCTCCAACCCTGGCCTCTTCCCCGCGCTCAGGCCCCCACACCTCCCCGCCCTCCTCTGCGCCCTGGAGATCTCCCCGCTCACCCCTGTCTCTCATGCGGACCTCTCCCTAGAGCTCCAAACTCCCAGTCACTGTCCTGCCTGCCCAAGATGCTCGGCGACAACTCAGTATAACGCCCCAAACCCCCTTCCCAGTCTTCCCGGGAAAAGCCCGCCCCTCCCACACCTCCTGGCAACTCTGTCTTTCCAGCGTCCCTGACGCCCCTTCTGTCCTCACCCACCCAGCTGCACACCACACAGGATCTGACACCTCCTCGCGCCTCCACCGTGGCCACTGGGTCACTGCCACGGCCCCCTCGGTGTGTGCTCTCCGGACTCCCACACTTCTGCCCTTGCCCTCGATGGATCAGCCTCAACCCAGCAGCCGAAAGTGATCGTTTGAAAGCACACGACAGATGCTGTCACTCTTCTTCTCGAAACCCTCCCACGACCTCCCGTGTCACAGAGGAAAAGGCCAAGTCCCTCCGTGATCTGACCTGGTAACGCGTGACCATCCCCCCGCGCCCCCCCCCCCCCCCGCAGCCGCCCACTCCCTCCGCCCCAGCCACACTCCTGCCTCGGCCCCTGGCACTTGCCATGCCCTCTGCCCAGAATGTTCTATGGCCTGATGTCTGCTGCTCCTTCAGGTCTTGGCCCAGATGTCACCTCCTCGGTGTGGCCTCCCCAGACAACCCTGCTTTTGACATCACAAGCCCCCTCTGCAGCCTCTCTACCTCCCGGCATCTGTGTTCTCTGTCCAGAGCACAAACACCACGTGACGTGTTGTCCTTACTTACTGTCAGTGCCCTCTGTGCCCATCAGCAAAATGGGGGCCGGGCCGTGTGCAGAGTTCACCCCACTCTACCCAAGTGCCTACCTGGATCCGGGTCCTGGCACACAGTAGGCTTTCCGTAAATGTGGAATGACTGACAATTCAATTCCCCTGGCCTGGACTGTTCCTATCTCCTCTCTGAGGCACAGAGAGGTTAAGGTGCTCGCCTGACATCACACAGCTGGTGAGCGGGGAAAGCATCGTTGGAACTCTGGTCTGTCTCCAGTTTTACTCTTGGAGGCAGGGTGGTCTGGGGGCAGGAGTCAGGCCCTGATGCTGCCTTTGGGGAATTACTTCCTGAGCCTCGAGTCCCTCACCAGCAGAGCGGCCACGAGGACACGTGAGTGCTCCCAAAATGCTGCGGTTATTGTTACTCTGATCAGCCCCTTAAAGCGAGGGCCTCTCTCCCTCCCATGCCAGGCACGTCCTCGACGTGTTTCCACGTCTCTGGAGCCGCCAGACGCCCCCAGCCCACCCTCGCTCTGTTGTCAGAGACTCTGGAGAAGGGCTGTTGACTGATATGATAATTTCGCCGTGGAGCTAAGTCAGTCACTGAGGATCTCCCGGGTCCCCTTCAGCTGAGCGAGCGTTCTGTAGGGCTAGGATCTAACAGACCCGCAGAGCTCCCAGACGCCCACTCCTGCACAGAAGGGGGACTTCTTAATAAGACAGTCTGCCTCAAATCGTTTGGAACAAGGCAGGCTGTGGTGATGTAAGGGATAATCGCAACGCTGCTGTTGGAGGATGTCCCGGGTGCTTTCCACGGACTCGTTACCGCTTGTCCTCGGCAATTCCCTGAAGCGTCGTCGCCCCCGGTTTAGAGGTGAGGATTCTGAGGCCTGGAGGCGAAGGGACGGGCTAAAGGACACACGACAGGCCTTTCATGGGGCGGGACTGGAACACAGGCCTGCCAGATCCTAGCCCCCAGGCTTGGTCACCGGCCCAAGCGGCCGCAACTTACCGGTCGATCGCTGTCCTAGGAAACGTCTCAACCAGCATTTGACTAACGGGATCAAGGCCCCCCCCCATGGGAGCCCCACCCGGACGGCATTCAGTAAGTAGCTCAGGCGCAGTGCACCTGATTTCCTCTCCCACCAGCAGGGGGCAGGACAGTGGTGAGTCTCCCTTGGATACTAAATGGGAAACTGAGGCTGAGAGAAGATGGGCTCGTCTGGAACACAACGTCCGGCGTCCTGAATGGCCAGCGTCCACGACCACGCTTCCTGCGGACACACGGCTCCCCTCTCCCCCTCCTGGGGACCCCCCACCCAACTGCGCACTGCCTGCGGGCGGAGGCGGCTGAGGCCTCGCTCACCTCCGCGGCCCCAGCAACTAACACGGTGCCCGAGGATCTAACAGGAGCTCAAGGGGTTTGCGGAAAGGGGTGAGTGAGTGAGCGGCTCCTCCAGTGGGCGAGAGCCCTCCAGGTGGTTAGGACCTGGCTGCCGTGGCCTCTCCGTGGTGGCTCTTGTCCCCCGGCTTCCCGGGGCGTCCGTGAAAGCCATCGAGCTGCACAGCTGGGTCTGGTTGACAGGTCCGCCTCCCGCCCCCGCTGATCTCTGCTTCCCTCCTCCCCGCCGCCTGGTGCCTGGTGCTGCGAAGCCGGGAAGTGTGAAAGGGAGGACACACAGGTGGGCGGGCGGTAGGTGGACAGACAGGTGGACAGATGCCAGTGAGGTGGTGGGTGGGGAGACGGAGAAAACACCTCCCTTTCGGGTGGGGGGGATCGGTTTTGTTGCCTTGCCTGCAGGCAGCTCCAGACATCTGAGGATGGAGACTGAGCCAGGAGAAGGAAGCCGGGGCCCCAGGCAGCCCCGCCCGCCAGTCGCACCCCACAGCCTGGGCTCTGCCACCAGCATCTGGAACTCACCCCTTCCTCCCTCGGCCCCCTCCCTGCCTCACCCCTTGCCCACAGCAATGGCCCCAGACCCCTATCCCGCACACGGTGAAGCCCTTCGCCTCCCTTCCCTCCCGGGTCGGCAGTGACAGGTGCCAACGCCACCTGCCTCCATACCATTCCAGAGCGGGGACGGCAGCCTTGGCTTCAAAAACTGTTCGGAGGCGCCTGGGTGGCTCAGCCGCTTAAGCGTCTGACTTCAGCTCAGGTCATGATCTCGCGGTTCAGAGTTTGAGCCCCGCGTCGGACTCTCTGCCCTCGGCACGGAACCCACGTCAGATCCTCTGCCCCCCCTCTCTCTGCCCCTCCCCCTGCTCGCTCGCTCTCGCTCAAAATAAATAAATAAACTTCAAAGAGAAACTATTCAGGAAAGAAGCTCCCAAGAGCCCCTTCTCGGGCAAAAGAGAACTTTCCGGGATGATGGAAATAGCTGGACCTGTAGTGTGGGAGGCACACACCCCGTGGGGCTCTCCAAGACGCTTCTCCAAGACGCCCCACCCCGTGGGGCTTCTCCAAGAAACGTGGCCATGGGACTCAGGACCTGGATTTGTGATTTCGTTTCATTTTAATTAATTACACGAATAAAAAGCGACACGTGGCCAATGGCGAGTGCACCGGACGGCTCACTCTGGGGCCTGTGCCATGGCGGGGTCCCCCTGGTTCCGGAACAGCCCTACCTCCTGCCCTCGTGCCTCCGTCACACCTCAGAAAACAAAAAGTCAGCCCAAGCACTCACGTTCTTCTTGCCTTTTATTCCAGCATCTCCCAGAGCTCCAATATGTACAGACTTCATTTATACACATAATGTACACCATATATACGTATTTATATATATTCACACACCAGCCCACACGCTCTCATACACTCACACGCACACGCCCGTCCAGGAGAGGCGCGTGGCCGTCTCTGAGCCCCGCTCGGCCCGGACAAGAGGTGCTGGGCTTGCCAGGCAGTTGTGAGGTTTTGTGTTTGTTTTTTGCTTTTAAAAAGAAGGCCATTTCCTCCAGAGGTATCCTCTCCCCGCACCCAAACCCCTCCCCCAAAACTCTGAAATATTTTCTTTCTTTCCTTTTCTTTCTTTCCTTTATTTTCTTTCTTTCTTTCTTTCTTTCTTTCTTTCTTTCTTTCTTTCTTTCTTTCTTTTCTTTCCTTTCTTTTTTTTTTTTTTAAAGGAAGAGGTTCTCCTCTGCTCGGCCAAGGTAGTTCCGGGAGACCCAGGCCCATCCCCACGGTCCCTGGAAGGCGATCGGTGCTCCCGGGAGGACCCCGCATGACTGTCGGTCGCCACGCCCGCGGCTGCGCGCCCCCCGTGGGGGCTATAGCGTCAAGGGCACCTGCCAGATGAGGAGGGCGCTGTCCGTCTCCCCGCACGGGGCTGGCCTCCCGCTGCCGCCCGAGGCGCTGCCGAAGTTGCGGTAGCCTTGCCCCCCCGAGATGATGGCCACTGAGCAGATCTCCTTGCGGTGGGCGTCCCGGGCGCAGGGCCGGCTGCGCACCCAGACATCCGGGTCATCGGCCATCTCGTAGATGGAGCCGTCCTCCTCACTGTGCTCCAGGGCCGAGCCGTCGGCGGGCGCGGGCTCCCGCACGGACAGCAGCGGGCCCGGGAGGTGGGCCGTGGAGCGCAGGCGGTACTGAAGGAGGATGCCCTTCTTGCGGGTCAGCTCTCGGCCCACGCGGCTCGCGGGCGGGGGCTCGTGAGCCTGCCCGTCAGGCTTGTCCTCCTCCGCCCGCGGCCCTTCGGCCTCCTCCTGGTCGCTCCGCAGGATGTCGGGGGCCAAGATGCTGGTAGCCACAGCCAGGAAGGCCACAGGCCCGCAGTGACCGTTGAGCGACACCATGCCTTTCCCTGCAAGAGTGGGGCAGGGAGAAGGGGCCCAGAGGCCCAGTTTTGGAGGGGGCACCCAGACCTCTCTTGGAGAACGTTCTGGGTGGTGTTTTGGTTTTACTAACAGCAGTGGATGCTGGAGCCTCCGGGGGAGGGGCTCTCCCACACCCTAGGGCTATTTTCTGTGGAGGAGCGGGACAGGGGACAGCAACGACCTTATCAACCACTTGGGGGGGGGGGGGCATCAGTGTGAAAGCGCCAGCCACACGTCTCTCCGAGCCGTTGGCTCCGCCCAGAGAACCTTCCCCACCCACCTGCCGCTCCGCCCCATCCCCTAAAGCCCAGCTCGAGCCCCTCCCGCCGCACCTCCTTCTTGACCCACCCACAGATCGCTGAGCGCCTGCGTCTCTGTGCCCCGCGGGCCCGGAACACCTGCCGGCATAGCACCCGCCACCCCAGGCCTCAGCTGCCTCCACCAGACTGTCAGCGCTGGGGGGCAGGGTCTCTGCCCGATACGTCCTGGCAAACCCAAGGACTGACACCGGGAGGAGCAAAATGATCTCTGTGATGGAAACAGATCTTGGATTTAGGAAGAGACTCTTCCTTAGCCGGGAGGGCGGCTCAAGATCCGGCTGGGCTGGTCTACCCTCAGGGCTTCCCCCCTCCCCCTCCCCACCTCGGCCCTCCAGGGGCCCGGCCACTATTCAGGGATCCCCACGAATCCTGAAGCCACAGGGGGAGGGGAGGACATAATTCCGCCGTGCCACAGCGCCACCTGTGGTGACAGAGGACATTGGAGAATGATGCCTAAACACCTGAGCACGAGACACGCCCTCCCCGGCCACCTGCAGCTGACTGTCCCAGGCCCTGCCCAGACGGGCTCCCAGAGCCTCACCTGTGATCTTGGGGATGCCTTCCAGCCGAGGCACAGGCAGCAGGACGATAACACCCTGGTCGGTGCCCACCCAGAGCAGACCCTGGCAGATCAGGAGGCTGGTGACACACAGGTGCTTTTGGCCTGCGGAGAGAGAAGCCAGCGTGAGCCGCACAGCCTCCCCCGGGAACGGCAGTGGGTTCTGGGGGCTTCGAGGTGAGGAAACAGCTCCTCCTGTGAGACCAGCAGGAAGCTGGATGGGGGTGTGGTCAGGACATGGGCTTGGGAGGCTGACCTGGCTGGATCCCCCAGCTGAGTGCCCCTCTACCCAGCCTGTTTCCACCCAGGGAAAGTGGGACTGCCCGAGGAGGCAAGGGGGTTGAGCCACTGGCCACGGAGCTGGCCCGTGGGGGCCCTCCGCGGCCAGGTGGGGAGCAAAGAAGGGTTTGAGGGCGACGCGGATGTTGGCGCACATGGGATGCCTGGGAAGGGAGCCGGCGTGGACGCAGAAGCGAGGCGAGTCGGCAGTCTGCCGCAGTCCCTCGGTCTCCAGCCCAGGCCTGTCCTTCCGCCCACGCGGGCCCTTCCCTGGGTGAAGGCACAGCGCACCCGGCAGCCCCTGGCCTGACGTGCCAGGAACCAGCATGTTACTGATGGCGGTCCAGATTAGCGCCTGACCGTCCCCCTGGTGCCGTCTCTTCGTTTCATCAAGAATGCGGTGGCAGGGACAGTGCGGGGATCCCTCCGCCCTTTACAGGCAGGAAGCGCAGCATGAGCAACGCCCCACAGTGGCCCAGAGCGGGGTCTCCAAGGCCAGGCGCTGGGCTCAAACCCGGGCTCTGCCCCTTCCCAGCTACATGACCCAGGCCGGTCCCTAAACCCCTCTGCGCCGTGGCTCCCTCACCCGCAAGAGGGGACAATGACGATATTCCACAGCCTCGTCCTGAGGATGAAATGAGTCAACGACTGAGCGGAAACCACCTAACCCAGTGCCCGGCACACGGCACACACAGAAAGGCGCCTTCAGATGCTACTGCTGTTGCCCTGTTGACGACGACGGTCGCCGGAAAAGGGCATGAGGGACAGGCGACACCGACGCCCCCCTGCCTTCCTAAAGGGCCGTCTTGCTTCTTGCCCGATTCCTCCTGCCCCCCTGAGAGGGGCCAGCTCCTCCCTAAAAGGAAATTCGAACTCATGCCATGTGCCATGGCGACAGCAATGCCACGCGGTGTGTGAAATGACGCTCGGAGCACCGGTTCGCGGCCTGGACGTGTCTCAGCACCAACAGCAGGGCCAGGAGGCCCCCAACTGCATTTCTGGCAAGTACCCGGGTGTCACTGATGCGTGCTGGTCCAGGGACCGCACTCTGGAGTTTCTAAAGCACACAGAAACCCAGTCTGGTCGGACGTAAGCCTTGCAGCGGCCTGGGACACGTGTGAGACACGGATGTTATGCCCGTTTTCCAGATGAGGACAGGAAGGCCCAACGAGGTCACCCAGCTGGTGAGTGCGGGGCAGGGGCAGGGCTCAGGTCTGCTGGTTGCAGTCTGTGCCTCTGTTGCCTCTCCGCTCTTGAGCACATTACTGCGGTTCCACGCGTGTAAGGGTACAAGCTTCCTGTGCACGGCAAACAGCCTCCGAGCCGAACGGGGCGGCTCCCCAGGGTTCCCATGTCGGGGTTCACGCGGCACCGTCTAACACAATGGACTCTACCATCACTGACCCACTCACTCGGCACTCCGGGACACCCCAAGCACCTACTACGCGCAGGACTCTGCACTCAGTGCTGGAGGCACAGTGGGAGCCACACACGCGAAGTTCTGCTCTTGAGGAGCAAACACTCTAGGACTTTCTGTGATGATGCAAATGTTATGGATCACGCTGTTCGATGCGGCAGCCACTAGCCACAGGTGGCTCGTGGACACGGGCTATGTAGCTGGTGGGATTAAGGCACTGAATTTTTCATTTCATCCGGTTTTCATCGTCATAGCGGCTACCGTATTAGCACAGTCTAGAGAGCGGAAAGAGGAAGTGAAGACATAAACCAGGAACATAAATACCAGGCAGAGGATTCAGATGGGAGCATGGGGCAGGGAGAGAGTGGGCAGGAAGGTTCCTGAGCTTCCTGACTTACCCCCACATTCTGGAAGGATAGGGAAGCAGGCGTGGGGACGTGAGTTTCGAAGGACAAGGAGGAGGCAGCCACCCCGAGCCCTGAGCTAAGGCCTGGGGCACAGCACATGCAAAGGCCCTGTGGCAAGAATAAGAGGGTGGCAGGAGCAGACTACAGCCAGCGCAGCTCGGGGATCGGGAGGGGGGTGGAGCTCAAGACAAGCAGAGAGCGGGTAGGCCAGGGTAAGAGCGGTGACTGTTCGTTCTGAAGCTACATTCTAGAAGCTATTGGAAGGTCTGAGCAGAGGCGTGGGTGGCCTGGCTTGGAGGAGCGAGCGCTTTGGCCTCAGTGTGGTGGAGGGCAGGGAGGGAGCAAGCAGACCAGCCAGGCAGAGATGTGGTGGCGAGACGCCATGGTGGCCTGGAGGACGACAAGAAGCCAGCTCGTTCGAGATCCGGTCCGAAGTCGAATGGCAGAGAGCGGACAGGCGTCGAGGGCAACTCCAAGGTGTTTGGTCTCGAGCAGCCGGGCGCCTGGCAGTGCCTGGGACTCCGACGGGAGGGCGGGCCTGGGGTGGAAGGCCACGCTGCCTCCCGGATACGCGGACGCACATGGTGGGCCTGGCCACGCGACGCGAACGGAGTCCCACTCGCGGTGCTGATTCAACACGGGAACGCACACCCCAGGAAGAAGAGCCGGGCCCGTCTCTGGACAACAAGGGCCGTTTCACGAACGGGTCTGGGTGTGTGCAAAGCTGGGGCTCCTGCCCACGCCCGCATCAGCTCAAAACGCGCAGACACCAACCAGGAGGACGGGCTCCCGGCCGGCGGCGGGTGCTCCCAGCCCCTCCTCACCACCTGGCCCCCGCTCAGCCCTGGTCAGGGTCTCCATCGCCCCATCTCGCTCTCTCTCTCTCTCTCGCCGCTTGCTTTCGCAGATGGAAGCCTCGTGAGGGCAGCAGCTCATCTGCACACTCAGAGTTGAGTTGATTCCCCAGCTCGTGGCTCAAGCGCCCTCGGCTCGTGAACAAATGAACGAGCGAGAGCAGAATAGCGAAAAAGGACACGGGTGCGGGTGTCACGCACGGGGCGTGCGAACTGACAAGTCATTTTCTTTCCCTTCTCTATCCGTGAGTATTATAAACCTGCCTCGCTCAGTTTTATGATTATTGGAAATACACGTGTGTCTGTATAATACACACACACAGTTGGGCGCAGCTCTTAGCCCAGAGTGTACAATCAATAAAAGGAGGCCATTAGGATAACGTCTGTGATTATTAAAAGGACCTAGACTCGTGGCTCAACATCAGCTCCATCAGAGCCATAAACCCACAAAAATAATTAAGCCCAGAGAGCGAGCAGTGGCAAATTTTTCATCTCGCTGCCTCACCTCCTATTCCAGGGAACCCTGGGGCCGTGAGCCCAGCAAGAGACGGCTCCCCGATGCCCCCGCATCCTCCCGGCCCCCACTGGACAGCTGAGACCCAGCAGACGAGAGGAGGGCAGCAGGAAACCCAAAGAAGTGCCACCAGCATTGAGAAATGACTTCATCTGCAGACCTCATTCTAGGGCCCTTCCTCCTCCCTGTCTGCCTCGAGGAAAAGATCAAGACACTTCACAAACAGTCCGAAAGGAAAAAAAAAAAAAAATTCTAATGGTGGATAAATATTTTATCACAGAGACTTAATGCAGCAGTGTTCGACTCACCCAAGCCATCTATCTGGAGATATACAACTTTAAAAGGCTCAGGCTCTTGGAGAACATTTTATTAATGACCTGTCTAGTTAGGAGGAGGGGGGGAGTTTAGGTTCAAAAAATGCATTAATACCAGCCGGGTACAAGAGAGGAAGAAAGGGGTCGGGGGAAGGAAGCGTGATAAATTTTTAACACGCCCTTAAAAAAGTCCACACTTAGAGGAGGAACAAATTTATTACTAATTATGCAATTATTTCATTTGGTGGTGCGGGGGAAGAAAAAAAATACTTAAAAGCCTTTTAAAAATATTTCTAATAAAGAATTTACGAATCCTGCTCTGTTGTTCTTCCGCCAGGGGCACAGTGTGAAACGGGTCTGAAGCCGCCCTCTCCCTGGGGCAGCTCCGGCCCGGCTCTTCTGGGGTTTGGGGGGGTCCTGGCCCCAGCCCCAGGCTCCACGGTGTCGCTGACTAGGAACGGTCAGGCCTGGCAGAGGAGGCCCGGGGCACTAAGCCCTGGGGAAACTAAGCCTCCCCCCCTGCCCACATGTCCCAGGGCCCAGCCCCAGGGAGGTCTGGCCAGCGAGAGGTGGCTTCTGTCTGCTGGATGTAGCAGGTACAGCCGGAAGGACATGGGCTGGAGAGTGGGGGCGGAGCAGGGAGGCACCCTGGGAGATGTGCAGCCCACAGGGCGGGTACGGCGAGGGGCAGGGATGGCCACGAAGATGAGAACAAAGATGATGCCCCTGAATGACACCGCCGTGGACCAGGACTCACTCCAGCCAGAGACTATGGGGTGCTGTCCCTGCACCGCCTCAGGCAAGGCCCAACCTCCCTGGGAGGCAGGGACCGGGGATCCCAGGGGTTCCCCACCTGCCCCAGGTCACGGGGCTGGGTGGCAGCAGAGCCAGCCTGACTCCAGCTCTGGTCCGCCCTGTGCCCCACGGCCAGGCTCCGACTCAGATCTCGGCCCCTCCGTGTACAGATGGGGCAACTGAGGCCTGGGAATGGGGACGCTGCCCAGTAAGTCTCGGAGAGGCTGCAATTAGGGGCCTGGCTCCGGCCTCCTGGGCATATGACCTTCCAGGAGGTCATTTAGGCTCCCGGGCCTCCGTTGACCTGGCCCTGACATAATCATAAGATAGCGAATGCCCTTCCTTCTTCAAAGGGTAACTGCGGAGAACAAGTAAGCCAGTGGGTGTGCAGATGCATTTTGAGCTCACGTGGTAAAGTCACAGTTGTGCCCGAGGGGGCTGCGGCTGTCCACCTGCATCCGGGTCTGCCCGCCAGTCCCGCCTCGGACGGCCTGACGGGCTGATTCTTTCTCTCCCCTCCTCTGCCCCCAGATGAAGCTGAGGAGATTTAAAAGGCCCACTTATTTTGTTGTTCCACTAACTTGAAGTAATTTAGCTATCAGCAAAATGTGGAAATATTTTTGTGATATAGAGAAATTTCTATCATAGGTAAAATAGATTTACCTTGTATAATGGCTAAATACTGTGAAATGCAATGAAACTGAAGAAGGAGGGAAGGAAGGGGAGGGAGGAAGGAAAGGGAGGAAGGAAGGAAGGAAGGAAGGAAGGAAGGAAGGGAAATCAGGGATGAAGGAGGGAGGGAAGGAGGGAAGAACAGGCAAAGAGCCATAACCCAGGTCCCACAGAGCCCACACAGCACACCCTGGAAAGTGTATTATGGCCCTATTTATTCTCCTCACACACCTACCATGCTCCAAGCCCGTGCAAGGTGTCTTCCCATGCCTGAAGGCATTTATCCGGAGCCAGGAAGCCCTCTGTCTAGTCCCACAGACGGACCACAGACCAGCAGGCAGAGAGACCTGCCCAAGCCCCACAGTGGCCGAGCCAGGGCTCTGGCCACCTCTGAAACCATGTCTTCCCCGTTATACACCGTGGGACTCTCCCATAGACTCCCAGCCCTGCCTCTGGCCTGCCGCGTGACCACGGACAAGCCACTTCATGGGGTTACGGTGAAACGCGACCCTGTACGTAAAACACTTGGAACCCAGCTCACCGCAGGGTTTGTGGCAGGCTACTGCCACCGCTGAACGTGGAGCAAGCAACCACCACCCCCTGTCGCCACCAGGCCAGACTCAGGGACCATTGTTGTGCCTGGCCGGGAGGAAGCAGGATCTCTGGGGGTGATCTCTGGGTCCCCTGGCTGGGGTCAGGGACCAGGCCTCTGTGGTAAAACAGAGGCCCCCACGCGGCCCCTTAGGTTTTGGCTAACGTGCTTGTCCTTGGCCCAGCCTCACAGGACGGGGAGATCAGTCCCTCAGCTCAGCACACAGCCACTTCTGGCCTCCACACGGCCCATCTGCTGAGTCCTTGTAACAATTAGCTCCCCACCTGCCATGCCGGGCCCGTGTCCCTGGCCCCAGGGCCCCTCGGCTCTCCCAGCTGCCAAACCTAGCCCAGTTTGGACAGGATGGAGCCTCTACATCCTCCCAGACCAGTCTATTTGTCTCCTGGGGGCTGGGCCAAGCTCTAAAGCCAGCCCGGGGGTAGGAACGGGCCCTGAGCAGGTGTCTGCCCTGGTTCCCTCCAGCACGGCCTGCAGGGTCTGGGCAGCACCTTGGACAGCAGACGGTAAGGGCGCTGCCTGGAGCCGATTCCACAGAGGCAGATGCGGGAGGAGCAGGGTATTAGGCGAGCTCCAACCTTACTCCTCTCCACTGAGCATCACCAGTAGCTCTGCAGGAGGAAGCAGGGCCCCAAGGGGATGACGTCCAAGCCCTTCGCCCTCCGCCTGCCTCCAAAGCCCAACCAGCAAACTAAGAGAGACAGCTGCCTTTCTTAGAAAAACCTCTAAAGAAATAGACCCCTGTCGGCCTTCTCTCTTGCCCCTCGCCTCATGTTCCGAACGTGATGGGAGGCAGAACTGGGTGTCTGGTCAACCTGAGGGGCGGCAGGTGTAGACGGGCCTGGGTTCCCACCCAGTATGGCTTTTTAGCAGCTTCCTGATCTGGAAGTCTGCTGAATTTGGAGCCTCATTTCCCACGAGGGGTGAGAGGGAAGAGCGACAACAGCAAGAGAGGTTTTGGAACGATGCCCTGAGTTCGAATCCCGACCCTGCTGTCTCCCCTCTCGAAGGCCCAGTTTTTGATGCCGGCCAAACACTCCTATGAGGGTTAACAACATGGGCTGACCAGGAGGCACCTCCGCCTGGCCACGGAAGATGCTGCACGGATATCAGCATCTTCCCCGCACAGGCCCAGGACAGCAGGGCGCGATGCCCAACAGCAGCCTCACCCGGCAGGAGGAAGGTGGTCCTGGTGGCGATGTTGATCTCCTGCAGATGCTCCAGTGTCTCAGTGTGGAAGAGGCGGATGGAGGAACCAGAGGAGAAGGCCATCCAGACGCCGCTACCCGCCTTCACCATGTGCGTCACACTCACGGCCTCGTCCTGATGCGCCTCGAAGCTTTGCTGCGGCACAGAGAGAAGGGTGTTGGTGCTGGGCTGGGCCTGCCAGCTGAGCCTCGGGAGGCCAAGCTAACTAACCCAGCCTCTGCCTGAACCAGACTCAGGGCTAGAAGGGACCCTCAGAAGCCTAGCAGTGAGTAGTGTGCTGGGAAGTGTTTAACTACTGGTGGGGAATCCTGGTTTGCCCTGTCTGCCGATTCCCATGGTGTCAATATTTCCAACATGGGCCATCTCAAGCTACCCACATGACATCAATGAACAAGGAACTAGGAAAGGGATAACAGACCAAGCTCTAGCATGCCCCTGTGACACAAGGGAAAGTCAGGGCCAAAAGGCGACACAAGAGGAGGTGGCATCTTATGAATATCATCTAGAGTTACAAAGGCAACTAACGGAACAATCGGGAAAGGGAGGTGGGTCATGTGAGTCAAATCCTAATCCTTTACATCTCTGCATCCGAATCTTTGCATCTGTGGGGATGCAACACATAATGTCCAAAAATTGATGAGAAACAGCAGGGAGCGGGGTTCAAAATGGTGAAGCAGCAAGATCCTGACCTCACCTCCTCCCACGGACACAATTATCTACACATACTCGTGGAATAATTCCCTCTGAAAGGAACCTGGAAACTGAATGAACTGAGCCTCCACAAGAAATATAAAAGGATGGTGTCGAGACCAGATGAGAGGCAGAGACACCGACGCACCAGAGGAAAAAACCCAGCCGTGGCGAGTCACAATCAAGAGGGATATCAAAGGTAGAGAACTTCCCTGAGGAATGAGGAATTCAAGCTCTACATCAGGCACCCCAACCCTTGGACCCTGCACAGGAGAGATGAGCCCCCAAAACACCAGGCTTTGAAAATCAATGGGGATTATATTCAGAGACTCTAGAAAACCGGAAGGAACAGGAAACTTGCTCTTAAGGGGCTTGCACACACTCACTCAACCTGGAAACCAGTTGAAAACGCCAATTTGAAAAAAAGCATACGCCACTGATAAAGAAGATCCATTTACTACAAACCTTAGAGGGTCTGCCACAGTGGCAGAAAACAGCAGGGGCTCTGCCCATGCACTGAGACCCTGGTAGGAGCCCTTTTGTCCATCTCAGCCTATCTTACTAAGAATGGTACTGGTGGGCGCCATTTTGGAATTCTCCCTGTAACCTACTAGTGCCAGTGGGTGTACTCCACTGAGAACCTTGTCCACCAATGTGCCCCAGTAGACGTGGACATGCCCACAGCCAGGCCAGGAGCCAGCCCCACCTACCAATGTGTCACAGCCACAGTCCCACCACAACAGGAGGGCACACACAGCCCACAGAGGGGACAGCCCTTGAGCACCTGGCTCTGGAGACCAAGAAGTTTCCACTTCTGGGTCCCATACATCCTCCCCTACATAAGGCCATTCATTTGAGACTGGGAGAGGTCAGTGATTTACCTAAATACATACAGAAAAACACAGAGTAAGGCAAAATGAAGAGACAGAGGAATATGTTCCAAATTAAAAAAAAAAAAAACAAGACAAAACCTTAAAGAAAGAACTAAATGAAACAGAGATAAGCAATCTACTTGATAAAGAGTTCAAAGTGATGGTCATAAAGATGCTCCGTAAATTCAGGAGAAGGATGGATGAATACAGGGAGAACTTCAACACAGAGAGAGAAAAATAAAAGAAAATACCAAACGGAAATTATAACTGAACTGAAAAATACACGAGAGCGGTCCAACAGCAGACTGGATGAAATACAACAAATCAGCAAGCTGGAAAATAAAGCAATGAAAAACACCCAGGCAGAGCAGCAAAAGGAAAAAAGAATTAAGTAAAGTGAAGACACCTGAAGCGACCTTTGGGACAACATCAAGTGGAATGACATTCACATTACGGGGATCCCAGAAGGCGAAGGGAGAGGGAAAGAGCCAGAAAAAAAGAAATAATGACTGAAAACTCCCCTAACCTGGGGAGGGAATCAGACATCTGGATCCAAGAAACCCGGAGAGTTCTAAACCACATGAACTCGAAGAGAACCACACCAAGATACCCTGTAATTAAGATGGTAAAAGTTAAAGGAAGAGTCCTGAAAGCAGCAAAGGAAAAACTTGTCAAGTACAAGGAAAACCCCACAAGGCTATCAGCAGATTTCTCAACAGAAACTTTCCAGGTCAGAAACGAGCGGCCTGACACATTTAAAGTGCGGAAAGGAAGAATCTCCCAACCAAGAATTCTCTAACCCAGCAAGGTTACCATTCAGAATTGAAGGAGACATTAAGAGCTTTTCAGATAAGCAAATGCTAAAGGAGTTCTTCACTACCAAACCAGTTCTACAAATACTGCTAAAGGGACTCCTTTAAGCTTAAAAGAAATGGCACTAATCGATAATAAGAAAACATACAAAAGTAAAAATCTCACTGGAATAGGTAAATGTACAGCAAAGGTAATGAGCCAATCACTTCTACAGCAAGCATAAAGATGACAAAATGTAGGGCCGTCTGAGTGGCTCAGTTGGTTAAGCGTCCAACTTCGGCTCAGGTCACGATCTCGTGGTCCGTGAGTTCGAGCCCCGCATCGGGCTCTGGGCTGACAGCTCGGAGCCTGGAGCCTGCTTCCGATTCCGTGTCTCCCTCTCTCAGCCCCTCCCTTGCTCACGCTCTGTCTCTGTCTCTCAAAAATAAGTAAGAGTGTTTGAAAAAAAATTTTTTTAAAGATGAAAAGATGGAAGTACTAAAATTAACTAAAATCACAATAATTCATTGAGGGAAAAGCATGAAACAAAAAAATATAAAATGTGTCATCAAACATAAAACATCAAGGGTGGGGAGTAAAAAGGTAAAGCTTTAGAATCTGTTTAAAATTACACTGTTATCAACTTAAAACAGACTGCTATTGCCAATAGGAGATTTTACATGAACCTCAAGGTAAGCACAAGGAAAAACTTATAGTAAATACCCAAAAGAAAATGAGAAAGGAACCTAAACATAACAGGAGAAAACCATCAAACCACAAGGGAAGAGAGCAAAAGAAGAAAGGGACAGACCGGGAACTACAAAAACAGCCAGAACACAATTAACAAAATGGCAGTAAGTATACACTTACCAACAATTACTTCAAATGTAAATGGACTGAAAGCTCCAATCAAAAGCCAGAGGGCGGCTGAATGGATACACAGCAAGACCCATCTCTACACTCCCTACGAAGGACTCACTTTGAAGTAAGGACACACACAGACTGAGAGCGAAAGGATGGAAACAGATATTCCGTGCACAGGGGAATGAAAAGAAAGCTGGGGTAGCGATACTTACACAAAGTAGAGTTGCAAACCAAGCCCGTAGTAGACGACAAAGAGGGGCACTACACAAATGATAAAGAGGTCAATCCCGAGGGAGATGTAATTTTTATTAACATCTATGCATCCAACATGGAGCACCAAAATTTAGAAAGCAAATCTTAACGGACCTAAACGGAGAAATTGACAGCAACCCAATAATAGTCGGAGACTTTACTACTCTACTTTCCTCAGTGGACAGATCATCCAAACCAAACAAAAAAATCAATAAGGAAACATCGGCCTTAAATGACACATTAGACCAGATGGACTTAACAGGTGTATAGAGAACTTTTCGCCCCAAAGCAGCAGAATACACATTCTTCTTCGCAAGGGCACAGGGAACATTTTCCAGGGTAGATCACATGCTGGGCACAAAAGAAGTCTCAGTAGATTCAAGAAAATTGACATTTTATCAAGCACCTTTTCTAGCCACAGTGGTATGAAACCACAAATTAATTATAAGAAGAAAATGAGAAAAACCACAAGTTAGGAAGACGAAAAAACTATGTTACTGAACAATCAACAGGTCAAAAAAGAAATCAGAGAGGAAATTTTAAAGAATACCTAGAACACTTCTCCAAAGAAGACACCCAGATGGCCAACAGGCACATGAAACGATGCTCAACGTCGCTCATCATCAGGGAAATATAAACCAGAGCCACACTGAGATACCACCTCACACCAGTCAGAGCGGCTAAAATGAACAAATCAGGAAACTACAGATGCTGGCGAGGATGTGGAGAAAGGGGAACCCTCTTGCACAGTTGGTGGGAATGCACACTGGTGCAGCCACTCTGGAAAACAGTGTGGAGGTTCCTCAAAAAATTAAAAATGGAACTACCCTACGAGCGAGCAATAGCACTGCTAGGAATTTACCCAAGGGATACAGGAGTGCTGATGCATAGGGGCACATGTACCCCTATGGGTTTTTTTCAATTTTTTTAATGTTTATTTATTTTTGAGAAAGAGAGACACAGAGCATGAGCAGGGGAGGGGCAGAGAGAGGTGGGGAGCAGACTCCAGGCTCTGAGCTGTCAGCACAGAGCCCGACGCGGGGCTCGAACCCACGAACTGCGAGATCATCATCTGAGCCGAAGTTGGCTGCATCACCAACTGAGCCACCCAGGTGCCCCACTAGAAAGGAGATTTTAACAGCAATCAAAAACCTCCCAACAAACAAAAGTCCAGGACCAGGAGCCTTCCCTGGTGAGTTCTACCAACATTCAAAGAAGATTTAATACCTACCTTTCCCAAATTCCTCCAAACACTTAAAGGGAGGAAAGCATCCAAACATATTTTACAAGGTCAGCATCACCCCACCAGACGTGGACACCACACAAAGAAAGAAAATTACAGGCCAATGCCCTTGATGAACGTAGATGCAAAAATCCTCAACAAAACATTAGCAAGCTGAATCCGACAGTACATTAAAAGGGCCATACACCATGACCAGGTAGAATTTACTCCAGGCATACAAGGATGTTCAACATCTGCCAATCAATTCATGTGATACAGCACATTAGCAACATGAAAGATCAAAATCATATGATCCTCTCAATAGATGCAGAAGAAGCATTTGGCAAAATGCAACATCCATTTATGACGTTGAAAAACTCTCAAAACAAGGTGGGTACAAGGGAATGTACCTCAACCTATATGTGACAGTCCTACAGCTGATAGCATCCTCAATGGAGAAAAGCTAAAAGCTTTTCCTCTAAGAGCAGGAACAAGAGAAGGATGTCCACTCTCACCACTGTTATTCGACATAGTACTAGAAATCCTAGCCACAGTGATGAGGCAAGAAAAGAAATAAATGGCATCCAAATCAGAAAGGAAGAAGTAAAACTGTCACTGTTTGCAGATGACACGATATTGTATGTAGGAAACCTTAAAGACTCCACCCAAAACCCATTACACCTAATAAATGAATCTAGTAAAGTTGCAAGAATAAAAAATCAATATACAGACATCTGTGGCATTTCTGTACACTAATCACAGCTCATCAGAAAGAGAGGATAGGACAACAACTCCATTTCCAATTGTTACCAAAAAGAATAAAATACCTAGGGATAAATTTAGCCAAGGAGGGGAAAGACCCGTACATTGAAAACTCTAAGACATTAATTAAATAAACTGAAGAAGACACGAATAAATGGAAAGATACTCCATGCTCATGGATGGGAAGAATTAATATTATAAAAATGTCCATTCCAGGGTGCCTGGGTGGCTCGGTCAGTTAAGCATCCGACTCCTGGTTTCAGCTCAGGTCATGATCTCATGGTTTGTAGGTTCAAGCCCCACATCGGGCTCTGCATTGGCAGCACGGAGCCTGCTTGGAATTCTCTCTCCCTCTCTCTCTGTCCCTCCCCCACCGCCTCTCTGTCTAAATAAGCTTTCAAAAAATGTTTAATGTCCATGGAGGTATCATACTCTCTGATTTCAAACTATACTACAAAGCTATAATAATCAAAACAGTATTGTTTTTGCATCGGTACAAAAACAGACCCAGGTCAATGGGACAGAACTGAGAGCCTAGAAGTAAACCTGCATAAATAGAACCCATACAACTCAACAACAAAAGCCCCAAACAACCCAATTTAAAAATGGCAGAGGACCTGAATAGACAAGTCTCCAAAGAAGACCTACAGATGGCCAACAGACACATGGAGAAGATTCTCAAGGTCACCAATTATCAGGGAAATGCAAATCAAAACCACAATGAGGCCTCACCTCACACCCATCAGAATGGCCCCCAGCAAAAAACACAAGGAACAACAGTGTTGGTGAGGATGTTCAGACAAAAGAGCCCTCGTGCACTGTTGGTGGGAATGCACACTGGTGTCACCACCGCAGAAAACAGGATGGAGCTTCCTTGAAAAATTAAGAATAAAAATATCATATGACCTATTTCTGGGTATGTATCCAAAGAATACAAAAACACTAATTCAAAAAGATACCATGCTCACTATGCTCACTAAAGTTGTATTTACAATAGCCAAGAACATGGTAACAGCCTTAAGTGTCCATCGGGAGATGAATGGATAAAGAAGATGTGGTGTATTTACACAATGGACTATTTGCTACTCAGCCATCAAAAGAATGAAATATGCCATTTGCAACAACATGGATGGACCTAGAAGGTATTATGTTAAGTGAAATAAGTCAGACAGGGAAAGCCATCCTGCAGAATTTCACTCATATGTGGAATCTGAAAAACCAACACCAAAACAAATGAAATGAAACAAAACCAAACTCACAGATGCTGAGAACAGATGAGCGGTTACCAGAGGGAAAGGGGGGTCGGGGACGGGCAAAATGTGTGAGAGGTCAACCATATGGTGACGGAGGGTGAGGCGACTTTGTAGCGCGCACAATGCCAAAATATAAAGCTGTGCTCCTGAAACTTACGGAATAAAAACAGTTATGGGATGTCAGGCACTTACTATGTTGAGGGTCTCTAACTCTGACTTTGGGTTTGAATTTAAGAAAAGGAAAAAGAAATCGCAGAGCAGACAGATTGGAGCCCGAGGGAAGTTCCTGGCGATTAGAAACAGAACAGGTGCATTTTGTCCCAGGGAGCAGGGCCGGGGTGGGGAGTGGGGAGGCCCCTCAGGAATGAGTGTGCGTGTCAGGGTGCAGCCCGTGGTTAGATGGAGGGGAGAGGGGGGCAGGCGCCGGATCACCCCGGGGCCACCGCCATCCGGTTAGGTGCGGGAGGGGCTGGGCTGGGAAGTGACAGGGTCAGGTTTAGCCCCGAAGGACGTTTGCTTCGCCAGTGAACGTGGCGCTAACGCTGCTCGGTTTCTCTGGCCGCAGCCCCGACTCCACCCAGCTCCGATCACCAAGACCTTCAAGCGTTTTCCCTGTTGAGATAAGGAAGCTAATGGTGGAGGGGAGCCAAGCCAGGGAGGGCAAGCCTGTGAGAAGGCCAACAAAATTGCTTTTCCGAGCCAGCCCCCGGCGGCTGCGCTCTGCACAGGGCTGAGGGTGGCCTAACGGGTTGGGGGTGTGGGTACAGGAAACTCCAGAGCCCCAGGTTAGGGGAGGAGAGAGGCAGAGCATCGTCCTCCTTTCCCCGTGTGCCAGGCTGCCCTCGAGGGGCACGGTTCTATGGCACAGCTCGCCCCTGACTGGGGGCACTCGGAGAGCAGAAGCTGAAGAGGCAGTAGAAACTTCAGAGCCAGGCCCAGTCCACGCCGTGCAAGGGGAGAGGAGGATCTTTGATCCCTCTGGCCCTCACCCCCAAATGCTGGCTTTCAGTACTCCTTCTCTCCTTCAGAGAAACCCCGAGCAGCCTGCTGTCCTGAACAGACAATGTTCCAGAAGGCCCAGCCCCGGGCACAACACCAGGTTCAACAGGACACCTCCCGAGGGGCCTTGCTGGGAAGGGCCAGCCGAGGACTCACCGACCCCCATCACAGCCAAGCCGCTGAGGCTGGACCCGACTGCCCACAGTGCCCACCGCCAACGAGCAGACAGATGGACGGACGGGGCAGCAGGGTGGGACGGGCCCCCAACAGGCTCTGGCTGCAGTCTTTTTTCCAAAAACAGCACGCACCCATTTGCACACGAGCGCACACACACACGTGTGCTGCACAGGAAAGCGTGGGCATGCTCGCCCCTGTGTGCAGCAGGGCTCCTGCCCAGCTCCTGAGAAAGGGCCAGAAGCGTTTCCTGCCTCCCAGAAAGCCAGGCTGTACTGGAACCGAGAGGCCTAGGGCTGTGGAAAGCCATACCTGAGTCTGCAGGCACTCAGCTCCGCATGCTGTTGTCAGAATCCAATTAAGAGAGAAGTCAGCAGTGGAAATCCAGGCTCATTTCTCCAGAGGCGTGACAAGTCTGCCCCCAGGCCCGAACGACTTTACACAAGGCCTGCGCCAACCCGCCAAGCCCAGCGGTCGGGCGGGTGGGGGAAAGGGCAGGATGTACGACCAACGACACGGAGGCCCAGCCCCTCACCCCTCGGTGATCCCCGGGCTCCCCGAGACCCCTCCCCACTCCAGGAGCCCGCCATGGAGCCAAGTCCTGGGAGTCCTGGCCGGGCCTCCTGGGCACACAGGCGGACTAGGTGGCATCCCGCAGCATGGGTCCCACTACCCCTGGGTGGGGGCAGGTGGCGGGGAGGCCCGGCCCTTGTTGCCCGTTGGGCTCGGTGCTGGCATCCCACTTGTCACCTCTGGACCCCTCCTCTATCCCTAGCTGGTCTTGGAGCCCAGGAGTTGGGGTGGGGGCACCTTCTCTCTAAGAGGACTCTATCCCCCTTGTCTTTGAAGAAGGCCCCCTGCCCAGCTGCCATGAGCACAGCCATGCCCCTGCCTCTGAGCTCTGGGGGGCTCCGTGCCTCCTGCCCACTTGACCCCCATGGTCCAGGCATGGCGATTTGCCAGCTGCTTATCCTGAACCAGGAACCGCTCTGTTGGGACGATAATTCTGGCCCAGTGGTCTGCAAACAGTGGCCCTCAGACTATACCAGCCTGCCACCTGTTTGGGGAAATTAAGTTTTCTTGGAACATGGTCACAGCCACATAGAAAAGAATCCATTCCAGTGGCTTGGGAACTCAGCACTCTGACCATACACCCCAGGTCCTTAAGGACAAAAAGATCTGCAAAGAAATCCTGAACTTTACCCAGTAGGCTTGGTGTGGGTGGTGGGACAGGCAGAGCGATCCGGAAACTGTGGTGTGGCTGAAGCTCACTGATGTTGGGGGGTGGAGGTCCGTCATCTGGGATCTGAATCGGAGCTGTCCGTATGAGCCCTGGCCCTGTGCACCGAAAGGGTCTGGAGCAATGACCCCCAGCAGTGGAGGGCACACCAGGTCTCGATTTCCAGACACCGTTCCCCACAAAAGGGAACCAGCCTAGGCACCCCAGAGAAATGGCTGATCAGGGCAGGGGAGATAACAGGGGAACTTAAAAGTCCCGATGCAGAAAAGCAAGGAAGTGCCCAACGAATGACGGGGAAGGTGCCCAAAGGACCCAGGAGCCAACACAAACAGCTCCTGGTGGCCACATCGGAGACAATTTGAGTATCAAAAATAATAATGATGGTCTTGGATTACAGTACACTGGGTTTAAAAAAGAATCTAGGGGCACATGAGCGGCTCAGTCGGTTAGGCATCCGACTCTTGATCTCAGCTCAGGTCACGATCTCAAGGTTCATGAGATCAAATCCTGCATCGGGCTCTGTGCTGACATCAGAGAGCCTCGGCATTCTCTCTCTCTCTCTCTGCCCGTCCCGTGCTTATGCTTGTGCACGTTCTCTCTCAAAATCAACATAAAAAAGAATCTATAAACATGTAGAGGTCGTACAGGAAGGGGGGAGGGCTGAGTCCGGGTAAGGAAACCCCTCTTTAAATAATGAAAGTTCAGGATGAAAGTTTGCTGAGGAACAGGATGTTCACACATTCTGGAAGAATCACCTGCAGGTGACCAAGGAATTAATTACACAGGGAAACCAGTCCCTTTAGGATGGGGACACCTGAAGGACCCCGCCTTCACCGAGTGACAGAGGATGAGGACGGGCCAGCCTGCGTGTCCTGCCCCCTCGTGTGACGCAGCGAGAAGTGCACAGCTTCCCCACACAGGATCTGGCCGAACACCCCAAGCCCATCTGGGGGAACACCAAGCAATTCCTGGGTGTGAATGTTTTATGAGACCCTGACTTGGATTTCTCAAAAAAGTCAGGATCATGGAGACCAAAAAAATAAATAAATATGGCAGAGAGATTATTCTAGATTAAAAGGAGACTAAAGAGGCCTGAAAAACAAAAGCAAGGTTCAATCCCAGCTGGAGGGGTCGGGAGAGAAGCTATGAAAGATACTTGGGCACAGCTGGGAAATGCCACTCTGCTGACGTTAAATTCCCGGGCACGATAACGCTGTAGAAGTTACGCAGGAGAGCCACACCGCCCTTTGCTCTTGAGGGCTTAAGCCTCATGATGTCTGCAACGGACTTTTAAATGGTTTAGCCAAAAAAGGGAGCGTACGTATAAAGTAGGGAAAGAAGTATAGCAAAATGATAACGGTTGGTTAACTAGCTAAAGAATATTTGCGTGGTTTTGTACTATTTTTTCAACTTTACTGTTGAAATTTTAAAAGTAAAAAGTTTGGGGGGGGGGGAGGGGGCGACGCCTGGGTGGCTCAGGTGGTTAAGCACCGACTTCGACCCCGGGCATGATCTCACAGTTCGTGAGTTCAAGCCCCGCGTCGGGCTCTGTGCTGACAGCTCGGAGCCTGGAGCCTGCTTCATATTCTGTGTGTGTGTGTGTGTGTGTGTGTGTGTGTGTGTGTATGTGTGTGTGTGTGTGTGTCTGCCCCTTTCCTTCTCATGCTCTGTTTTGGTCTCTCTCTCTCAAATATAAAAAATAAACATTAAAAATGTTAAAAATAAATAAAAAGTTTGGGGAGAGGGGGAATTTATTTAAAAAAAAAAAAAAAAAAAAAAGCTGGCAGCCAGAGGGAAGGGCCCGGGTCGGAGCCCAGGCTTCTAGCTCATCTCTGTCCAGGTAACTGGCTCTCCTCGCACGCCTGTCAACGGAGCCTGGAGGAGAAGCCGCCGTCTGGGGTCCCGGAAGGCTCCACGGGGAGGGCAGGGCGGGCCTCCGTGAGGAGCTGGTCAGGGAGCTGGGAAGAAACCAGGTGGCCTCACCGGCCCACGGCGGCCCACCTCCCCTCGCCCCACGGCAGGGGTGCACACAGAGGGTTTCAGGTGACTGACACTGCTCCAAATAGTGCTGACACAGCCCAGCCTCCATCCTACAATATTTATGTGCCTCCAGGTGCCGTTTCTGTGCTTGGTTTCTATAAATCGCCAGGGTGAGCAGCTCAGCACTCAAAGTCATTAGAGCTGAGATGGGAGTGCGAGGGTGGTCGGGGCTGGCCGGGGGCTGCCGAGGAAATGGCAGAAGGCTGGCGCAGCTACGGCCCGTGGGCACCTACTGTGTGCCAGGCCCTTCCCGTGCTGTAGGACTGCATCCTTGCAGAGACCTTTACGAGAGAAGAGGGACCACCCGGAAAGGGGAACATGAGCATAGGTGACCCCACGGGGCAGGGGCAGGGGCAGGGGAGCAGCTGGACTCCAAGCTCGGGACTCACCCCCAGACATCTCTGACCGAACGACCCAGCAGAATGGAGGCATACGCGGGGCCCTCCTCCCCACCCCCTGCTTGGTCCCCAGGGCGGGCTGCCCGGCAGGCACAGTCATGGGCCCCTCCAGAGATCACCCACGGAGCACTCGCCAGCTCCTTGGCCAACCCTGCCTCCGCGTAACGCCCCAGCCACCTGGGATGAGGGCCCCTCCCTGCCGTCCCCATCTAACAGGCAGGACACGGAGGCTTCGAGAAATCAATGGTGTGGGGTCACTCCACCAGCCTGGGGCTGGGCCGGGAACGGAGACGCAGGGGTCCCGCTCTGATCCGCTGCTCTGGGCAAGGCACCGTCTGTGGTTTAAAGGCAATCGGCATGACGACTCCCGTCCCTTTCTTTATCTGTCTTATTCTTATCAACGCGTCACAGCTGAGAAAACAGAGAGGCTGAATGACACTCACAAAGTCACGGCACAGGAAACGGGGGGGGGGGGGGGGAGGAGGTGGTGGCCAGGATTCCAGCTCAGGGTGACCAACCGCCCCGGTCTGCCTGGGGAGGTACCTCTGTAGCACCAGAAGTCCAGCGCCCTGTCCTGGGCAAGCTGGGACGGTTGGTCACCCCAGAGGGACCCCACAGGCCACACCTGGTCTCCCGGCCATGCACAGACACCGTTGTGCCTCCACACACCTCCTCCAGAGTCCCACCTGCTCACGGCCAAGGGATCACGTGCCAGAAGCAGAGGGGTCCTTCTGGCGCATTTCTCAGGGGGGCCCAGGACGTGACACCCGCTTCCCCCTCTCACCAGCAAGTCGGTCAGCACCCCTCGGGCTCAGCCGACTCATCTCTAAACCGGGGGTGAGGTCGTGTCTGGCTAACGAGAGACCTGACCTGGTGCTGGGCTCTTCCAGCTCAGGGCCACCCCGGGAACCGAAAAGGGAGGGACGGACGGGTGGAGGTCCCCACACAGCTCCAAGACTGCCAGCCTGTCCCGAACTTTCAACAACCCGTTTTGGAATCAACTGTGAAAGACTTGGCATCCCTGGTGCATTTTTTCCAGAAAGACGGTCAACTGCTTAGTCTGCAAACCACCTTTGCCCGTGCCTCTAAAAACTAAACTAAAATCCATTGGTGCAGCGGCTACTCTGGAGGGAGTGGAATATGAAAAGCACCTCTGAGCGTGGGCCACCCAGAATCCCCTCGTTAGTTCCTATTTAATTTCCTTCTGTTGTCTTGGGTTACGTGAGGCGGCAGGCGGTTCCTCTCCACCTGAGGGGGGACGCCGGGCTGTGGGCCACCCGGGGCCACCCAGCACCTTCAGAGGGAGTCTGGCCCTAGCACGTGCCCCAGCCCTGCCCTGCCCTGTGCAAGCAGTGCCCTGGCTGAGCCTGCGGTCTGCCTCTGCCCCAGCCACCACGGGGGCCCCAGCAAGACAGGGCAGACACAGGACACGCACCTACAGCACCCACAGCACCCGAGCACGTCTGGGCCCCGCTCACCGCAGCTCAGCTCAGCTCACGGAGTCCCCGCAACCCCCTCCAAGGGGTAGGACCACTGAGCATCTGGGCAGACAGGGGAACTGAGGCTCGGAGGGGGCGTGACCTGCCTGGAAATAGCCAGGCTGAGCTCAGTGTGCCTGGCTCACCTTCTGTGTGACACTTTCATCAGCCGCTTCCTGCTCAGAAGAGGCAGTGAGGTCATGGGCTCCGGGCCAGACTGTCAGGGGCAGCTCCCCGACTTCCTGCCTCTACCTCCCCGACTTTGGGGTGATAAGGCGAATGCCACATAGGGCTGCTGTAAAGATTCCAGGAGTCGCGACTGGCAAAGGCCTTGGAACAGCCACTGGGACAAGGGAGTTTCAATGAGCGTCCACCCCACGGCCCCACCCCCACCACCGCACCCACGCCAAAGGAGCAGCTGCACAAGAGCAGGGTGGCCCAGTGCAGGGACCGAAGTGCCAGTCAGTGCCCAGCCCTGCGCCCGAGGGCTGGGAGAGGCGGGAAAGAGGCAGTTCTGGATCAGGTGTGATGGGAGCTTTGTTCGGGAAAGATCCTCCAGCAGCCTGGCCTCAGAAACAGTTCCAGGTGCCCGCTACGGTCGCTCTGCCTTCTCTGCTTTGCTTCCCTGCGGGCCCCACCTGACTGAGCCTGAGTGATGCCAATCCAGGCACGTCACCTCACCGGGTGTCCCGAGAAGTCCTGACCAAGCCCTTCCTGTCACCGTACAACAGCTGTGACACTTGGTGTTTCACATACATTGAGCCGCAGGTCCTGGGCTCTGTTCTGTAATTATCCCCATTTTACAGGCACTCAGCGGCAGAACCCAGGGCTGAAGCCAGTCAGCTCAGCTCCCCAGCCCACATGGACCGCGATGCGAGCTCACCCAGACACGGAAGCAGGACGGCCTCCTTGGAGCTTCCAGCCCAGCACACCCTCCCCCAGCCGGCTGCCAGGCTTGAGATGACCATTTGAATGTGCGAGGCACTGGCCTGAACCCCTTCCTGTGTGATCTCACTCAATCTGTGATTACACCCGGAGTCTGGTTCTGGGCTTAGGCTCCCAGCCTCCACTGCATCAAGGCCCAGCCTGGGGCCCGGCATTCAGGGGTCCGTCCGCAGCTCTGTGTATCTTTGCCAGGTTCTGGGGGGCTGGGCAGCTGGTCCAGTGATGTCTGTCCTACAGGGCTCAGAGCGGAGGGTAACCGCAGAGGGGGTGTGGGGGGCACATGGGAGAGCCAGATAGACAGGAGGACAGACTGACAGCCAGAGACGCTGGGGGCGGGGGGCAGGGGCTCAGAGACAGAGGACTGCCACCTGCCGCCATCATCTGTCCCCTCCCTCACCCGCAGCCCCCATCTGTTCTCTCCGTAATAACCTCTTCTGTCTTCCCCTCACCACCTCCCTCCTCTCTTCCATGGCTTCACAGAACCTGCTCCCTGAGCCGACAGCTTCTTGGGTTCAGCCAAACAACTTGTTTTTAAACCATGAAGTCCTTTACCAACCTAAATCTTCTAGGACAGGGGGGGACCACCTATGGGATACAAGAAAGACCTGAGCTCTTCCCGGTGAGGGGAGAGGGGGCCTGGAGCCCTGCCCCTCAACCATCCCCAGGCCCGTAGGACGTCACTGGAGATCCCTCCTCGCAACCCCCCGATGCCCGGAGCAGGGTCAGCCCTGAGCTATGCCTGACCCCTCGACACATCCCCCAGGAGGGGGGGGGGCCCGCAGGATCCCCAAACCCACCCCCACCCCCTACCCTTCACAAGCTCCCTGAAAGGAAGTTCTTCTAAAAGTCTAACCTCCATTCTTCCTACTGTTGGAAAACGCTCACTATCGTTGTTACTGTCTGAGCCTCCTGGGAAGTCTCTGGTCTTTAGAAAATCAGTGTCTCAAGTTTCACCAGCCAATTTTTAATTTAAAAAATAAATAACAGGCCGACAATAATAATGATGCGCGCACTTAAAAAACTAAGACAAAACCGTGGAACAGAGAGGACTCAATGCAGTGACATGAGCCCTGCCCCGCACGCGCAGGGGGCCCCCAGCACCCCAAGGACTGGGTGAATCTTTCCGCCCTCATGCTAATTTGCATACCATTACCCAGGAAACCCTGCGCCTAGACTTCGCTTTTGCAAATTCCCACCTGTTTCGTGTCATAAATAAGACGGGAGACAGAAAACTAATACAGCCCAGGGATGCATTATTCATACCACATCACACTGTTATGATAGATTTACAACAGCTAATACATGCAAACTAAGTTTGGGCACTAAACGTGAAAATTAAGGGTGGGGAAGGTGGGTGTATGCGGGGGTGGGCAGGGGGACATCTGGGGGCTGTCGGTGTCCAGGAATCCAGAGAAGTTTCTTCTCGGGCATGCTTGGCGACAAAAAGCATCGGTGCCTGTATCGGAGGCCAGCGCCTGGGTGCCAGGGGGGCGTGGCAGCCGCAGGAAGTTCGGGAGCCAGTGCGAGGTGGGAAGCACCTTTCATGGGCTCGGTGCTGAGCTCTGAAGCAGGCTAACGTCACACCCCCTGTTCCGCACATCCCCTGGCCAAATCTGCCCTCCTCGCTGAGCGGGCCTGCCACACTCCGAGCCCATTCCCCGAAGGGGCGTGCCCAAGGCCTTCACGGCCCTTCGCTGAGCACCTGCTATGCGTCCACCTGGTCTCAGCACCAGCTCTGCAGTGGGAGCCAACCGGGCGTGCTCCTGCCCTCACTCAGCCTCGGTCTGGTTAATCTGGTAACTGTCCCCAAAACATCAACACGCGGCCGTGGCCAGTGCTACGAGAGAGAATGGCCTGGTGTCACGGCAGCGGGTCACAGGGGTATGACCCAGTGCACGTGGAGGAGGGGAGGTGGTCCAGACAGGCTTCTCCGCGGGTGGGAATGGGGGAGCCAGGGTCTAATGAGAGCGACGCTGCCCCCATTAACCCTCTCAACAGCCCTGCGGGACAGGCGCCAGGCCCGGTCCCCAAACACGGACACAACCCGCCCCGTGTCCCAGCACTCTCCGGGCAACCTGTCCCCAGTAAGGTTTTTTTTGTTGGTTTTGTTTTTTTTTTTAATTAAGATGCAACAATCATCCCACAGCCGGCTTCCCCTCCAGCAATCGGTTAAAATGAAGTCCATACGACTGGATTAGACTTTGAAGGTGCCGATCTAGATAATGAACAGGAGGACGCGGTGTTGACACAGGCCCTGGTGAGCTACATGATTATTTAACAGGCCTCGCTGCTGTCCCGCTGGGATCAAGGAGCTGAACAAGCAGTTGGTGGACGAGCGTCAAGCCGAGAGACAGACTATGGGCACTGGCCCCGCGGGGGACAGGCTCAGTGAGGTCAGGGGCGGCTGACGGGGCGCAAGCGGGCCTAAATGGAGACGGCTGCAGGGGGCGGGGGCGCAGCTCAGGGGCCTGGTCCCGGGGAGCCCTCCGAACTGTGTCTGCGCACCATCGGGCTGACTGCGGCCCGGCTCACGGTGCCTCCCCTGCTCCAGCATCATCCCCGCCTCCTCCCTTCCTGCCCTCATCACAGACACGCGCCTGCCTGGCCCGGCTCGGGGGTCCTGACCTCCAGGAACCTCGCCTGCTCCTGTCCCTCCTCTGGCTGCATCTGGCACCCCTCGTGGCTCCCTTGGGTTCCCGCTGGGCCTGGGCCTGCCCCCTCCCGGTCTCCCCACCCTGGGTTGATACTGACTACCCCAGGTCTGCTCCCCACACTGGACTCTGAGCTCCCTGCAAGCTGAGAGCAGGTGCTACTCGGGTCCGTCGATCCCTGCAGCACCCCACACAGAGGGCCTGGAAATCAGGACACCCCCCTGTCCGTCCACCATGACTATTTACTCAGATCACTGCTATGTAAGCTGGACACCGGGGAAATGAAAATGAACAGGCAGCAATCCTTAGCCTGGGAGACGAGTTGGCGGAGAAAGCAAGTATAGGAACGAATGACAGTTCCCAGGAGCTACGTGTAACAGGACAGAAACTGCAGGGGACAAATGCAGCCCAAAGGAGACAGCCTTCCATCTACCCAGGCGGCCAACACAGAGGTCAAGAGCAGACTCAGAAGTCAGATGCCTGTGCTCGGAACCCAACTCCTCCTCCTTCTAGCTGTGTGACCTTGGGCAAGTCACTTAACCTCTCTGTGCCTCTGTTTCCTCATCCGTGAAGTGGGAACAATAACAATGCTCATCTCATAGGGTGACTTGAGGGTTAAACAAGTTAATTCATGCAAAATACTTAAAACCCATACCTGATCCCCACCAAGTACTCACGATGTTTCGGTTATTATTATTTCCTGGGGGTGGGAGAAAACCAGGCAAAGCCTCTCAGAGTCGACGCGAGGCCGACGTTAACTCACTGTGTCTTCACATCTGGCCCAGAACCCCGCTCACCACACCTGCAGCCAACGCTGCAGAACCCCGCTCACCACACCAACGCACTCCGGGGCCTTCTGGCTTGGAGCACCGAGCAGTTGTATCTCAAATCCCCATCGAGGGTTTTCTCAGGCCTGGGGCAGAGGCGCGCGCCGGGCCCTGGGCGGCTGTGCGAGAGCACGGCAGCCCGGACGGCAGCCGGGTCTCCAGGCTGCTCCCCCAGGCCTGGCTGACCGTGTGCTGGGCACCAACGAGAGCCTCACTAGCTGCGGCCGGACGGAGCTTGCTTCCAGAGCCCCGGTGCTGAGGTGGGCAGGCTTCCTCTATTCCAAGCGGCAGCAGAGTGCAGCTTTATTAAAAATGCACGGCGATCACCTCATCGCTGGAGGGTTGTGGGGACCGCATGGCACAGCGCGCGAGCTTTCCGGTCTCCCTGGCCGCAGAGGGGGCGCGTGCTCCCTCTGACCCGCCACCCCTTCTTCCGTCCAGCCTCCTGCACCCGACGCCCCCCCGACACCCCCCGTGGCGTGCAAAGCAGATGAAAGGCCATATTGATCCCTTCTTGAGCAGCTGATCCAGAACTAATCTTGAATCATCACGGCCTTGAGCTGCAGCACGGTGGCCGCATGGCCCCAGGGCCGGTCGGGCCAGAGCGGGGCTCCCAGGCCTCGGTAGGACTGTGCTGCGGCTGGTGGGCAGCAAGATCGGGTGAGAGATGGCCGGGGCCCGGCCTCACCCGTGTCCTGCCCTCCGTCCAACCGTCCCACCCTCCCAGGACCGCCGTCGGCAGGAGGCGAGGCCCCTGCCAGTGACCCAAGACGATGGCGCGCCCGGGGTGCGGACACGTGTGACACCGACCCAAAGGGAGCTGGATTCTCCAAATAAGCCGTAACGAGGATTTAGGTTAGGGACCTGATTACGGGGATGACTCATGCTCACTGAACACCTGCTGTGTGCCAGGCCCCGGGGTGAAATAACCGTTTTCCATAAATGTTCTCACTCGACCCTCTAGAAGTACTGTTAACATCTCACTTTACGGATGAAGCGACTGAGGCCCAGGAAGGCTCAGTGCCTGGTCCAAGGGTGCACAGCTTGGCAGAACAGAGCAGGGCCACCCAGCTGGCCGGCCAGCTGCACACCTCCAAGGGCTTGGGACGCCCAGAGAACCCGGCGTGCGGGGCGGGGGGTGTGGCCAGGACAAAGATGGGGCCACTGCCTTTGGTGATGGCCCCCATTCCCTCTCCAGGAAGTCTCAGGGCCCGGGGGAGGGGGGTGGAGAGGGGAGGGGAAGAGATATGTTCTGCTGTGCCGCTCAGGCCCCACTGCTCACACCTTCTCCCCAGCAACCAACAGCCACTGACCCCCCCCGCCCCCCGCCACAGGCCTGTGCTTTCTGGGTCCTCAGGACCTTCCTCAGACAATTCTTCTTCTGAAACACCTCTTCGTTCACATCCTGCCTCCCAATGTCCTCAGCTGCCTCCTCTCTCCCACCCCTGCCCCATTTCCCCTGTTGGCATCAGGAGCAGGTCCTCTGGCCAACAGGGGACTCGAAGAGCCTACACCTTCTCATCTCATCCTCTCTCTGCTCTTGGCTTCTTCATATCTCTGGGCTCACTTTTCCCACGTAGAGAACAAGGTTGTGTCTCCCCCATCGGACTGGAGGCCCTCAAGGGCAGGGCTGGGCCTTCCCCCATCAGACTGGAGGCCCTCAAGGGAGGGGCTGTGTCTCCCCCATCAGTCTGGAGGCCACCATGTGCAAGACTGGGACCCCTCCTCCCTTCCCCAGCTGCCCTCAACCAGGCCCCAGTGCTCAGCTGCCGGCCGAGGGCCCCTCACCACTCTCCTCCGAGAGTCAGAACCTGCACAGGGTTCGAGCAGGGGAGAGCAGAGGCGGCACCCGGGCCTGCTGTGAGGACAGTGCAGGGACACTGGGGGAGGGGCTGCAGGAGGTGAGCCAAAGGGTCCAAGACGGGCCTCATCCTTCCTCCTGCCTGGGGGCTTGAGACCCAGGAGTTTAGGGGACCCCGAAGGCCCTGGGGAGCCAAGTCTCCCTGCTCTCCTTCCTCTCAGAAGGGGGAGGAGGTAAGAGGCCCTTGGAGCAAGTGCAGACAAGCCCCCAGAGCAAATCAGGCGCTGGGAAGGGGGCCTGTGGCTACAACGGCTCAGGGCTCCCCTCCCCGCTCTGGCTTTCCCCCCAGGAAAAGGAAAAAGAACAAGAAATCCAGAGCGGGAGGTAGCAGACTCCTTCCTGCTCACGCCTCCCTGGCCCCTCCCTGGAGTGTCCCTCCCCCTGCGTCCACCCTGCCCCTGGCCAGGCCCAGCTGCACCAGTGAGGTCACAGGTCCTCAGGCTCTGTCCCCAGAGCGGAGCCCAGGAGTCACCTTCAGCCCCCAACCCCCTTCTCCTCTAAAGGACAATTAGAACTCAAAGCCTCAACCCTCTGGTTCTATTCGCCCACAGCTCCCTGGGCCTCAGTCTCCCCCCCTGACCCGGCTCCCATCACCTTGATCTTACGACGGCAAGACTCCTGTAGTGCTCTCGCCTGCCTGTCGAGTAGCCAATTTACAGCCGGTCTGTAGAGATGACTGACCAGGCGAGCAAACGGTAATGGTCCCCCCTCACAGAAGCTCGCCCAGGGCATCGGTCTGTTCCGACCCTGAGCCTGAACCCAGACCTCTCTTCTGGGCCCGGTCATCAAGGCCTCATTCCACGCTGATAATCCAGACAAATCAAATGATGGCAAACGTCACCGAAATACCACTGTGGAGCCACACCCAAGTCTCACGCCTGCCACCCAGGATGGGCCCCGGGGTGTGGAGAGACGGGGTGGGCAATGCTGTTGGGCGGCGACAGGCACGGGCCCAGGCTGAGTCCAGACGGAGGCCCCGCGTGGAGGCCCTCATCCCAGGGGCCAAGGCGCAGGCCGTGCTCCGCCCACAACGGAGCAGGGAGCACCCAGCAGCCTCCAGGTCCACACTATTTAAAGAGCCCAGCCCCCAGGACAGCTGCATCCACACTGGCCTCCCCTCAGCACAGCCAGGCCCTGGGTACAGTGCAAGGCAAGGACCCCAGTTCCAGCCCCACAGGCAGCAGGAGATCACGGCTCAGCCCAGTGGTCGTGACCCTTCCCCTCCAGGCAGCCCATCATCCAGGGATGATGCCGGGGCAGAGGGCAGGGCCCGGCAGCGATTTGGGGGCCCCTCTGCTTCTCAGCAAACCCTCACTGATCCCTGAGACACAGCTGGAACCATGAGAAGGGTCTGCAGGGCTCTGCCCAGCAAGACGGCCCGCGGGCCGGCGGCCTCGAGCCACAGGTAGGGCCAGTACCTGAGTCTGCAAGCTAGTGGCATCTAACACAGTGACCCGAGGCCCACAGCTGGCCCACACGGCATCCTCCAGGCTCAGCAGGGTGCGGACAGGTCCTGGCCCCACAGTCAGGCACACGGGAGGGCTCTCCAGGTCCCAGGGGACACCACCTGCAGGGAGAGGAAAAAAGCAGGTCAGGAGCGGGGAGGGGCACTCCTCAACCCTTGGGAACGGATGGGAACCCTCCGCAGAGGGAGCACCTGCTCGACCCTCTCTGTGGCCCTTCTCCCTCCTCCAGAGGGTCGGGGCTGTTCGTACCTGCCTCCGTTGTGCCCCACCCCCTCTGGGGGCTGAACCCCCCAGTTCGCCCTCCTGCTCCCCTCCTTTATCTTTCCCGCTTTCATTGCCTCCCTCTCTCCCTTTCCCTCTCTCTTCTGTTCATCCCACGCACACTTGGTGAGCGCCAACTCGGTGCCAGGCCACGTGCTGCGCCCTGGCAAGAGCGCAGACCCTGCCCTCAAAGAACCCCCCTGCTGGCTGGAGAAGCCAAGGGGCCGGTTGATCAGCAGTCCCCATACAAGGTGACAGGCACGAGTGACCGGGCACGCACAGCGGGCCTTGAGGACTTCGAGATAAAGGGGAAAATTCGGCACAGGGGAAGAAATCCCAGGAGGTTTCCCAGCATCGGCAGCATCCGCACAGTCCTGCCAAGAAGGCCGCACAGCATGGTGGGAAGTGCCTTGACCCATCTCTCCCCCCATCTCAGGGCCTCAGTTTCCCTATCTGTAAAATGGGGCAACCACCAACGTGGTCTCCGAGGACTTTTTCTACACGTTTCTGGCCGACTCTTGCCATCTCTGAGACCTTGCTGTCTCCAGGACACTCTGTCACCTGTACCAAGAGCTCTGATGACCTTCCTCCTCCAGAGATGCCTCCACCTCCGGGTACAGAAGAGGAAGCCTGAGGGGCAATTAGTCCACAGTCCACCACCCCTGGAGACGGAACAGAACAAGAGACCTGACCCGGCTCTGGACACGATTCTCCCCTGCCCACCCCAGGGGTGCTCGGCCGACCCGAGAACATGCCTGGAATATCCCCGGGTGTGTGAGACAGGCGTTTCTCTGAGGTCACACTCAAGGCCACACGGAACCCCCGGGGCCACCCTGTCTTGCCAGCATACCGGGTGAGAAGTGGGGGGCGTTGAGAGGGAATCTGGGGCACACTATGGAGACAGGCGGCAGTGGCTGGGGCCTGGGAAGAGGGCAGAGGCTGCTGCTGGCGTGCCAGTGCCCGGCCGCCCTGACAGCCCCCCCACCGGGTCCCTGTCATAGCCCATCCCTCCGAGCCAGCTGCTGGGGGCCAGGGCGGGGCATGACGGGGCACAGCTGTCTGCAGGGCTGGGGGGGCCACCGGGGCACCCGGTGGAAGTCGCCGCTTGGGTGCATCGGGAGGAGCCCTCGGAGGACAGACCAGATGCCCTACCACCCCCGACCCCCAGCTTTCCCTCTTCCTCTACCCCTCCCCCACCCGTAAAGCAGGGTCTCCTCTCGCCCTTCTGTCCCACTGACAGCTGGCAGACTCCCGGGTCAGCTAGGAGGTGGGGCATAGGGTCTTTCCAGCCCATGAACATGAACACACGGGGAGTAGGCTGGGCCAGAACCCTGGCCGCAGCCCCCAACCTTCTGCAAGACCTTGGACAGGGGACTTCACCTCTCGGAGCCTCATCTGTAAAATGGGCGTGACAGGCGCGCCTGCACGTCGCAGAATCAGAGGAGACACGCAGAACACAGCACGGGGGTGGCACCCAGTCAGGAACACTGACAGCTTTGACCTGCCAGGCGCTCTGCTCGTGAGTCGTTTCCTGAACTCCTGGCAAGCCGGTGTGGAAGGCGCTATTCTTATCCCGGTTTTACGCCGAGAAAACGGACACAGAGAATTTAAATAACTGGCCCAAGCGATGCGGCCAGAAAGCCTGCAGTTGCCCGCTAGCTCTTGTCGGGTGTCATTTGCTACAAAACAGCAGTGTGCAGAAGCAGGTGTGGACTCGCCCTGACTGACGTGACAGCAGAGACCCAGACAGCTGAGAGGTTGTGCAAAGCCACCCGAAGGGTGACGGGCCAAGCAGGGCTTGAACTCCGCTCACTGATCCTGGCCTCCTTCCCCAACCCTGGCGCCCTCTCGGCTTCCCAGAGTTTCCGACGGGCTCTGGGATCAGGACTGGGGTCTAGGATGGTGAGTGACCACACGGTGGCCGGGCCTCCACAAGGGATGCTGACCCCCTGGCCCAGACACCAGAACCACAAACTGCAAGGCTTCTGGCGCCCCCCAGTGGCCAGAGGTGAGTAGTGCGTGTGTGTGGCTGAACTACTGTGGCTGGGGTGGGGCTGTGACCTCTTGGGGGGTGGGGGGAGGGGTTGGTGAGCAGGCGGGGAGCAGCTGGGGATGCTGGGACCACACGTGAAAACAAGGGAGTGGGGGCTCTGCCCCGTGGGCACACTGGTGAACTGTCTACCCTGTGCTTTTCTAGCACAGAGCACAGTCATGGCTGCCTGGGGTGGGGGGTGGGGTCTGAGCCCTGAGGGCCACATCACTCTGACCCCTCCTCCAGAAACCCCCCAAGGCCTGACTCCAGGACAAAACGATAAACTGTGGCAAAATTTAATAAGATGTTTGTCTATCAAAAAGGGCACCGGACAGGCTCCAACAGGCTCTAACGAGCTGAGCCTCAGTTTCCCCGAGTGCACCACAAGAGGCCAGAGCTCAAGGGCTCCTCCCAGCCCTCCCGAGCCACAACCTTAGGATTTTAAATGCAGTCACTGTGAGCTCGGGGCAGGGCTGACCCCGGTCCCCTCCGTGCCCTGCAGCGGCTCTGGGTAAGCCCGCACACGTCCTGGCACACACGTGCACACTCACATGCACACGCCAGCCCCGAGTGACAGCCTATCCGTCTGGGCCCAGGACCGGCTCTCACGCCAGACGAAGGGAGATGTCTCAGCAAAGGCACCTTCAGGAAGCAGCTGGTCTCCCTCAGGGACGCTCACCCCGCTGGAGTCACAGGTCAGGACACAGAGGGAACGTCCTCGGGGCCGAGAAAGGCCCAAAGGGCAGCCTGAGCCCAGCAATAACGACAGTGACGATGATGGTGACAGGAGCTAACAGGCGCCTGTCCCGATACTTCCCGGGCTCCATCTGGGCACCTGACTCATCACATGGGGCCTTCACATCCACTCTGTGTGCGGCTGCCTTCACACCCATTTTACAGGTGGGGAAACCGCGGCTCAGAGAAGGGAGGCAATAGGCCCAACCTCTCACAGCTGGGACTCCATCCCAGGCAGCCTGACTCCTCAGTCCATCCCCTTACACATTCCATCATCTGCCTCCTCGAGGGGGTGGCCCTGGCCCTCGTCCCCAGCACCTAACCAGGGACAGCCCCATACCCATAACCCTCCTCTGCCTGCTCAGAGATGGGGTGACAGAGGGTACCTGGAGGTAGCTCCACTCAAACACAGGACTGGGCAGGGACAGCAGCCACCTGAGTCATCTCTGGGTCCCAGTGCCCTGCTCAGGGCCTCGCACCTCATGGACACTGAATACGTACTTGTTGAGTGAATGGAAGAACGAATGAATGAATGTGTGAGTGAATGAGTGAGTGAGTGAGTGAATGAATGCACGCAGGTATGCAGAGGCTCCCGGGGAGCAGCAGAATGACTGCCGTGACCACATTGCTCTTGGCCTTGGACTCCAAGGCCCCTCCAGCTCTGCCGTTACGGAACTCTGTGTGGCCTGGTGGCCTTGGAACCCTGTCATGTCTCAGCCGCTGCTTCCGCAGGTCCCAGGACTTGGGCCAGTCCCCCGTTGGCTCTGCACCTCTTCCTTAATATTTCTGGGCCTTCCCTTCTGCAATGAGCCAGATCACGGGCCAGAAATCCCCGTTTTACTAGGTCTCGGTCTCAGCCAAACCCAGGCAGGACGGTAAGCCTGACTACAAACACGAATATTCCGTCCGGCACTGGCTGCGAGCCCACGAAGGGTCTGTGTCCAAATTTCCCCTTTTTATAAAGACATCCTTGCGCTGGATCAGGAGCCCACTCTACTCTACTGTGATCTCATCCTAACTAATCACATCTGCAACAACCCTACTTCCCAGCAAGGTCACGGTCTCAGGTTCCAGGGACTAGGACTTGAGCCTCTGAATTTGGGGAGGATATAACTCAACCTATGCTAGAAGATGTGGGTCTAACTATTGGCTTTCAGCCCAGAGCTGAACCAGAAAGGCTCCACACCCGGGGCGCCTGGGTGGCTCAGTCGGTTAAGCGTCCAGCTTCGGCTCAGGTCGTGATCTCAGAGTTGGTGAGTTCAAGCCCCACATCGGGCTCCATGCTGGCAGCTCGGGGCCTGAAGCCTCTTCGGATTCCGTGTCTCCCTCTCTCTCTGCCCCTCCCCTGCTTGCACTCTCTCTCTCTCTCTCTCAAAAATAAACCAACATTAAAACAATTAAAAAAAGAAAAAGAAAGGCTCCAAACCCTCATTTTTTCGAGGTGGGAAGGGACTTCCCAAAGGCCCATGGGTGAGCCAAGCATGAACTTAGGTGTCCTCAAGTGGATTATTCACAATTCCCAGACTCTCCAGGCCACCAGGAGCACCAGAGGGGGCTCCACCAGCACAGGGCTGCAGAGATTGGCCCAGGAGCTCTGGGGCTGGGATGGGGTATAGGTATCTGAGGCCTCAGTGAGTCTGGAGGGGGCCCCACAGCTAGGTCATGGGCCAGGACGATGATTCCAGGCCCTGCCACATGCAGCCGAAGTGAAAGGTCATGGGGGGGACCCTCCCCCACCCTACACCGTGAGGCAGGTCCTGAGAGCCCCTCCGCCCGCCCCCGGCCTTCCTGCCTGGACCACCTCTGGAGGATAGCACAGAAAGAATGGGGGAAGGGGGAGGCCGGGCGAGACAAGGCCTCTCCCAGAGGCCTCCCTGGCCAAAGCCAAACCGAAGCCCCAGAGGGTGGGCTCCAGAGAGAAAGAGTGAGCCCAGGCCCATTTGGCCAGCCGGGTGTGACGGCCTCCCAGCCAGCCTCCCTGCCTCCTCTCCCGTCTGCCGGCCGCAGGGCAGAGTGCTCAGCCTCTTCCAACATTCTATTTCCCATCGACTGAGACAAACCCAAGGCCCACCCTATCAGCCATCTGCTCCCAGACCCTGCCCCCTGCCACTGCCCCCCTGGTTACTGCCCAGCTTCAGCATCCCATGCCTCGGAGAGGCCTTTGCCCACCAGCCCACCCCATGCCCGGGGGTCAGGCCCTCACGTGCCACCCTGTTTCCCCCCAACGCCCCTCAGCGTGATGTATAACCATAAGCTCCCTACCTGTCCACTTGACTGATTCTGTCTCCCGCTACAGGCTATCTACATTCTCCAGGGTCACACCTGTTTTGCCGGCCGCCATATCTATGGCACATAGCAGGTGCTCAGCAAATACCTGGTGACAAGCGTCTGCAAGGCAGCAAAGCTGGGAGAGTGACTAGCGGATCTCAGCCCCTCCTCCCGGCCCGATGGCCTCCAGCTCCGCTCGGGGAAGCCCAAACCCCCTTACGTCTGGAGAGGGCCCTGGCCCTCGCAAGAGGACTTGGGCTCGGGCTCACCCACGGCACTTTGGGAAGTCCCTTCCCACCTGGAAAATGAGGGCGTGGAGTCCAGTGGTCCCCAGTGGCCTTTCTGGTTCTGACAAAGCACCAGGCTCTAACCCTGGGCTGAAAGCCAACGGTTAGACCCCAGGCCCCCGTTATGGGTGTTATGTCCCCCGCAAATTCGTAAGTTCATGTCCTAAACCCCAGGACTTCAGAATGTGACCTTATTTAGAAGTAGGGGTGTCACGGATATAACTGATTAAGATGAGGTCATACTGGAGTAAGGTGGGCCCCTAATCTAATAGGACACAGGGGAGGCAGCCATGGGAGGGCAGGTCCTGTGGCCAGAAGCCAAGGAAGCACCAGAAGCTGGGACAGGAACCTGGAACAGACCCTTCCCTCCCGGCCCTCAGAAGGAATCGACCCTGCCAGCACACTGGTCTTGGACTGCTGGCCCCCAGAGCAGGAGGTGGTACAGTTTGTGGTGTCTCATTAAGGTGGCCCCAGCGATCTCACCCCGCCCCCCCACCTCCTCCCACCCCCATGCCCAAACTGGTAAGTCAGGAACCAGGAGGCAAAGGGCCAAGGGCAGCCCCTAGTGGGGACCCGGGCGGCCAGGGCAGGGCAGGGCTCGCGGGATTCAGCAGGAGCCACAGGGTACAGGTCCCCTTGGAACCCCCCGTTTAGATCTCCAAAAATCAGGGTCCACGTTTACACTCTCACACATGCAACATCTGTCGGTGAGAGGGATTTTTTTTTTCCCTCCCTCTTCCCCCTTTAATTAAAAACTATAAATGCCTTATCAAAAGCTAATTAAAAATACCAACACAGTGCCAAGTGGCAAAAACATAGCTCCGTGCAAATATCCGTTTATATCCTTGCAACAGGCAGTGATGACGCAGCAATTAGAGGCTCTCTCAGGAGGGAGGGGAGGGAGGAGGAGAGAGGGAGGGGGACAGAGAGAAGAGGAGGAGAGGGGAGGGGGAGGGGAGAGAAGAGGGAGGGAGGGGAGGGGAGGAGAGAGGAAAGGGGAGGAGAGAGGGGAGGGAAGGGAGAGGAAGGGGAAGAGAGAGAGGAAGAGGGAGGGAGGGGAGAGGAGGAGGGGGAGAGGTCTATGACTGCTGAGCTTCAGACCCATCAGCCCTCTCTGGGCGCCCTGGGGGTGGCTGCCCTCCCACCCCCAGCACATATCTTGGAACCGGGAGCCGAACGAGCCACAAGGGCACAGGGGCCACGGCCTTCTGTGTGGCTGTGCACAACCCACACCCCCTCCCGGACTCCCAAGATCTGCAGTTCTAGAGGCTTGTCGGGAGAATTCAGGTGATGCGCACAAATCAAACACTTCTCCCGTTCCTGGCGCACAGCAGCTCAGACCTGTTAGCCTTGCCCTCCAGACACCATCTGTGCCATCCGTGGCTTGATAACGTGACAGGCGTTCAAATGCTTGACTCCATTTAAGCACTCCCCGTGCCAGGTTGCTTTGCCTGGCCGGGTTGTTTAACCCGCCGGGACCCGTGCACAGCGGGTACAGACATATGCCCATTTCACAGACGAGGAGACCCAGGTGCAAAGAGAAGCCGATCGCCAGCGGACACAGCCATCGACAGGGCAGTGAGGGGACCCCAGACCCCAGAGTCTTTGTGACCCAGAGTCCCTGCTCTTCCCAGAGCCTCCTGCTAATGGGGTGAGCTGCCTGCACGGTAGTGAGCGGCCTGTTCCCGCAGGGACCCCCATGGAATCTCTAACTACCCCCAGACTCCCCGATTTGTGTCTGAGCTGCCTCCTTGGCCTGCCTCCCGCGGCCGCTCGCAGGCAGTGCCCGGGGCCGCCCCCCACTGCCCCCAGCACCGCCATCCTCACCACTGGTCCGAGGGTAGGCGGCGACGGTCCCATCCTGCAAACCAGCGAACAGGTGGAAGGGGCTATGCCGCAGGCAGAGCACAGGCTGCAGGCCTGGGCTCCTGCAGGTCGCCAGGCACTGGGTACCCGTGTCCACGCTGCCGTAAACCAGGATGCTGTGGGGAGAGGCCCGAGTGACTCACGGAGCCCCCTCCCCCCACCGCCCCACAGGCCCTCCCGCGGAGAGGGGTCTGGGGGCTCCCCAGCTCAGCCAGGCCTCCCTGCCATGGCAACAGGCCGTTGTCCCACTCTTTGGGAGCCTGCACTTGGCCATGGGTGGTTCTTTGGAGGACGGCACGCTCCCCACCCCTGGTGCCAGGGAGAACTAGGTGGGAATCTCGAGAGGCGGCATGATCAAGGTGCCGAGAAGACTGTTTTCAGGGGGCACCTGGGGGGCTCAGTTGGTTAAGCGACCGACTTCGGCTCAGGTTGTGATCGTGCAGTTCGCGGGTTCGAGCCCCATGTGGGGCTCCGTGCTGACAGCTCGGAGCCCGCTTCCGATTCTGTGTCTCCCTCCCTCTCTGCCCCTCCCCCACTCACACCCTGTCTCTCTCTCTCTTTTTCAAAAATAAATAAACATTTTAAAAAATTTAAAAAAGGGGGCGCCTGGGTGGCGCAGTCGGTTAAGCGTCCGACTTCAGCCAGGTCACGATCTCGCGGTCCGTGAGTTCGAGCCCCGCGTCGGGCTCTGGGCTGATGGCTCAGAGCCTGGAGCCTGTTTCCGATTCTGTGTCTCCCTCTCTCTCTGCCCCTCCCCCGTTCATGCTCTGTCTCTCTCTGTCCCAAAAATAAATAAACGTTGAAAAAAAAAAAAATTAAAAAAAAAAAATTTAAAAAAGAAAAAAAGTGTTTTCAGGACCCCACAGACACAAGTGGGAATCCAGACGTGCCGCCTTCCAGCGGACTGACCCCAGGCTGTTGTGCCTCAGTTTCCCCCATGAAATGGGGCAATGATGCCGGCTTCATGGCCAAAAAGGAAATGAGGCCGTGACACGCGCCTCCTCCCCAGGCCCCTCACCTGCCATCCTGGAGCCCGAGGCAGATGGTCGGATGCACTGCAGCTGAGGGCTCAGCGGCCACATGGCCCTCGTCTCCGCTCTCCCCCTCCTCCGGCTCGGGAATGTACTCCATGCAGAGCACAGGGGCTGCCAGCGGGAAGGACTTGACCGTGCGTGGCGAGGGCCGGTTCAAGGAGAAGATCTCAACCTGGCCCCCTGCACCTTCCTGCCCGCCCCCAACCTGTGGCAGAGACCCGGAGAGGCCGTCAGGCACAATCGCCAGAGCAGGGACAGAGCTGGGCCCCCACCCTCCCAGCGACGTGCCCCAAACTTCAACTGAGGTTAGGCATCGGGAGGAGCATTCCACCCCCCTCCTGCCCCCACACGTCCTGCTGTCACTGGAGGTCATGCTTCCCCAGTTGCCATAGCAACAAGTTAGTCCAAACGAAATCAGTTAAGGAGCTAAGGTAGACTAAACACCAAGTCAGCTCTATTTCCCCATCTTTAGGGTGAATTTCAACCAACAAATAGTGAACATACATGTGCTCCTTCAAAATGTTCTTCTCTTATTTACCATTCTACTTCTGTGTCACGCACAGTAGGCACTTAATACACACTTGCTGAATGGATGGACAGATGAATAAACGGATGGAAGCAAGGGATAGAAAAGTGGGTAGATAGATGAGCAGATGGATAGATAACTGTATGGATGAGTGGGTGGATGGATGGATGATTACACGGATAAGTGGATGGATAGATGGGTGGATGAGTATATGGCTGGCTGGCTGGTTGGATAGTTAGATGGTTGGTTGGATGGATGGATGGACGGACGGGTGGATGGATGATTGGCTGGATGGTTGGATGGCTGGATGGTTGGCTGCATGGTTGGTTAGATGGATGGATGGATGGATGGATGGATGGATGGATGGATGGATGGTTGGATGGATGGTTGGATGATTGGTTGGATGGTTGGATGGCTGGCTGGCTGGCTGAATGGATGGATGGATAGATGGATGGATGGAAGGAAGGATGGATGGATGGATGGATGGATGGATGGATGGACGGATGGACGGATGGCTAGATGGTTGGATGAATATACCACATGCTAGAAACTGGGGAAACAGTGAGAAACAAATCACCCTCAGAGGACACTTGGGTTGGACTCTCAAGAGTGAGCCAGTGTTCCTGCCTGAGTGCCTAGATACAGGAATAAGCAGGAACTGGAAAGTGGCCAAAGGGGTGGGGAGGTGGAACCCCAGGCAGCCTATGGGAGAGCACAGGCTGCATCACAAGGAGCGTAAGGGGACCTATTTGAATTGAGAGAGGCTTTGCCAGGAATCCCAGGGGAAAAGAGGTGGGTGGGGGTCTCTGCCAGAGATGAGCAACATCCAGCCCTGCTTCCTGACCCCCAGGGTAAAAGACCCTGACATCCAGGTACTCGGCACAGCTTTGTTCGTTTCCTTCGTGGCACATGGCCATTTGCAACAGCCACGTTCACTTCTTCGTCACTTGGTTTTCTGTCGTCCCTGGTGAAGTCGCATGTGCCAACTCTGAGCACACAGCCCAGTACAGAGGTTCCCAGGAAGACCCTCCTGGCTGAAGATGGACCTAACGGGGGCCAGCAGGCAGGCAGCACCCTCCAGCACCCCCTTCCCGGTGCCACCCTCCCTGCTTCTGTCCTGAGGCCAGAATCCCTGGCTGGGTTCAGGAGTGACTTACCCAGAGGTAGCCCTGTGGAAGGGACGTGCTCACCGCCGAGAAACCCAGCAGGGGACAGCTGACAGGACTGTGGACCAGGGCCCCAAGCTGTGAAGACACACAAGGCACACACGTCTGGCAGCAGGATCTCTGTCTGAACCACCACCTGTGGGGTTGTTAAGCCTGCAGATTTCCGGGCCCCATCAGGCCTCAAATGTGAATCCCTGAGGGGGATGGGGCCGGGAAAGCCCCATAGGATCTCCAGGCAGTTCCTATCCACTCACGTTTGACCAGTGCTCTTCTAGAACCTTCTGGCTAGGAGGCGCCCGAATGATGCTCTGGGCCAGCCACAGATTTCTCAGACTAAGCAACGTCCAGATAAGATTTGATGGAAACCACTGATGCCCACCACCCCCCAATTTCACAGATGGGGAACTGAGGACACATGATTGCCCTAGGCCACGAGAAGATGAGTGCCAGGGCCCAGCCTGCGCCAGCCGCCCTCCTAGGTCTTCCTGAAAAGCACAGTGGAGGAGGGAAGGGGTGCTAGACATCTGGTACCACCCCACTCAACATCAGAACCCCTTGCGGACGAGCTAGACCCGGCCAGTCCGTCTGTCCGGCCAGGGCAGCAGGGTGAGGAGATGGCTTGGCCCTGTCGTGGACGCTGCTGGAACCCGGGGCCAGCGGGAGGGGAAGGAGGCCAAGAAGGGACAGTTCAAGGGTCCCCACCTGCAACGCGGCCACCACGGGACCTTTGCTGGGCAAGTGCTGCCCTCTGCTGGTGGTGAAGGCCCTGGCCCGCCCCGGCCCTGTTGGGATGTTCGAACAAGATGTCCCATGGTTAAAGGTAAGGAAGCCCAAAGAGGTCGCCTCATCCAGTCCCCTCATTCAGAAGTCAGCACACTGAAGCTCAGGGGGGTGGGCATGGGAGGCACATGACTGGCTCAAGGTCACATAGCACGTTAGCAGCGGAGTCAGGGCTGGAATTCAGAGTTCCAGCTCCCTGCCCAGTGCCCTTCCCGCTCTGGTTAATTCTACCCAGAGGCCAGGCCGCCCTACTGGAGGCCTGGGCAGTCACCAGCTCCCACCTCTGCACAGCTGGGAGCTCTAGAGGCTTCCCTTGCCCCGGCCCCCGGGGCCCCCTCAGGCCCCTGCTCCCCAGTCGTTTTGCTTCCTGGTAGGCCACAACCAGCTGAGGCCGCCCAGCACCCCCCTGTCAGGCTGCTGCTCCCGTCCTCACAGACGGGCACGGGGCAACCACAGCCCAGGCTCAGACGTTTCCATGGCAACTCCAGGGGGCCCAGAAGTCAGCCAAATAGAGTCCAGGTCCAAAGTGATGGCAAAAACTCAAACGGCTCGTTGGACGGGCAAGGCCCCGGACCCAGAAGTCCCACCTGTGCCAAGAAGCCAGCTCTCCCAAACCACAGTGCCCCACGCAGCACAGCAGAGAGCGGCTCGGGGCTGGGGAAGGAGACGGGCCGTGGAGGCAGCCAGCCTGGGCTCTGGTCCCAGCTCAGCCGCTACCAGCTGGTGACCCCACAGGCCAGTTCGTCATGCTCACGGAGGCCCTGACATCTCATCAGGATGGTCGTGGGGACTGGAGAGGCAGACAAAAAAGCAGCGGCCGCTGCTGCTTACCAACAACCTCCTGTGCATCACCTTACCTCACGGGCAGGCCCAGGCCAGGAGGGGAGGGCTGGGGCAGGGCTGGGAGGCAGCGGAGTCCTGGCTAACGATGGCCAGGACAGAGGCTCTCGGCCAGCACGCTGAGGCCTAAGCGAGCCTGGAACAGACCCTCTGCAGGTCGGGGCCACAGCCCCGGCCCCCCCGAGGGGCTACGTCCTAGAGCACCTCAGTGCAGGGGGGCACCCCCACCCCTCTCCCCGAGCCCCTGCCCCCAGGTAGGGCTGCAGCTAACGGTGGGGACACCTTTGCACTGAACCCTCCAGGGACAGGCCCCCAGCCTGGATGGGTGCCGCCGGGGTGACCCCGCGGCCGTGACGCCTTCGGAAACCCTCCAGAACAGACGCTCGTGGGGCCCTAAATGTCCTCGGATCTTTGCTTCCATCTCTTGAACTCTGCACACACGCCCCGTGACAGGCCTGCCAGTGCTCGGCATGAAGCGCGCTGCCGGCCAAGGTGGCATTCCCAGCATCACTCGGCTGGAGCTCAGGCCCAGGGACGCGTGTGTCCCAATGACGTCCCCTCGAGGAAGGCCTTGGTGTGGCCCAGCCTGGGCCCCAGCCACCCGCCGGCACTGAGAGGAGAAACGCTCCTTCCTTCAGCCCCCATGTCCCCGTTCCTTTGACCCCCCACGCACGCCCTCATCCAGCTGGCAGGACATAGCACGGACCTCGTCCACGCTGGGAGGGGGCTGGGGCCAGCGAGCGTTTTCCCGGACGGCAGACTGAGTCCTGGGCTCCCAGGAGGCCAGCCGCAGAGCCCGAATCCTGGAGAGAGGCGGCGGGCCAGGGGGCCCAGACAGCGGCCAACAGGCTCACATCTGTTGCCACGCTGGTTGGACAAGGCCCTGGCGCTCCGGGCCCCTAATGCATCTGGCCGCCTGCACAGAGCTGATGGGGCGCATCTGCCCGGTCCGGGGTGGGAGGCAGGTGCAGGCGGAGCGGAAGTGGTGTCTCGGGACCCAGCAGATGGGCACACGCAGGTCCCTCAGGAGCTCCACAGGCTCGCCGCCCCCGGAGATTCACTGGGGGTTCTCTTCGCTCCCACAGGGGGCTCCTCAGGAGGTGGCAGGCGGGGGGCTTGGAGGGGGCTAAGGATGCTCCCCAGCCTACACACCCCCAGGCCCCGAGGGCTCCACATAAGGAGTATGAGGCGGATGATGGCTTCCCAGACAGGTAGGGGTTTCTTTCAGGGGGGCCCTGGGAGCCGCAGCTTGTCCCAGACTTTACTCAGCCCATGAACAGCCTGAGCCCTGGCAGTTGGGGAAAGGGGAAGGGGGGTTGGAAGTCACCCCAGATCAGTCTTCTCCGCAGGAGTCCTAGGACCAGATGAGCCACGGGCAGGGTGGACCCTGAACAGCCTGCACTCCATGGACTCTGCCCTTCTACCCCACCCCTGCCTGGCCCAAAAGGTACGTGAGAACGCCCGCCATGCTGGGAAAGAGCTCACAAGACCCAGCAGGGCCTCCCCATGAATCAATAAATAATCAATCAATAAATAAAGGCCTACAAAGGCTGACTTCCCCAAGCCCTATAGAAATGAACAGCATCTGTCCTTCCCCCCCGCCCCCCCCCCCCAGAAATGTTTGGTGGGGGGACCGACGCCAGGGAAAACATCAGCCAAGGCCGTGAGAGGCAGGAAAAGCAGGATGGGGCACGAGTCAAGAAAACTCTCCTTCCCCAGTGGGCGTGGGCAAGCCCTGCCTCTGAGGGCAGCTGGGGGGACCAGAGTTATCCATGGAGAAGTGCCTCGAACAGAGCCGGGCACAGATGCCTCACGAAAGGGCTTGCCACCATATTGTTGCTGCCGCTGCCCCGGCCGCTGCCCCCCCAGCAGCGCTGGGAAGCTCACCCGTCTCGCTCACTGCGCCCCTAAATCAGGCTGTGGCACGGGGAACACACCCCCATCTCCCGACACCACTTGCGGGTACACAAGCCCAAGACCCGTCACGTCCCTCCTGCCCCCGCGGCCGCCCTCTAAACCCTCATCAGATCAGTCAGCCCTACGCCGGCACACTCCCCAAATGTGTCCCCGTGTCCCCTGCCCACTGCCTCCTCTGGGACCAGGACAAGACGGAGGAGAGTGGGGCCGACACACTCCCACGTCGAAGGGAATATTATATATAACACAGTTTTGGGCAATAAAAATTAATGCCAAAAAACCCACGGTGAACAATCAGTGAGCCTGAAATAAAGACAGCAACGGTCTCTGCCCTGGCACGACTGTGCCTCACCCTGATCCCCGCCTGTCACTCACCCAATAAATGCAGCCAAGCCAAGGTCACAATTTGCTGATTTGCCTTTGTAAGTATTACCTTGAGAATTAGGATCAGGTGAGTTCTTGCTCCCCTTGCCCTAGTCTGGCCCTACCTCCACCTGTACCATGTCCTGCCACAGCTTGGTGGGACAACCCCCCACCCCCGGCCGCCAAGGTCCATATTGGTCTGTCTCTTGCCCCCTTCAGGAGCCACAGTTCACAACAGCCAGAGGAACCAGACGATCTTTCCAAAATGTACATCAGATCGTGCCGCTCCCGTGTGGAGCCATCCTTGGGGTTTCACCATCCTGAGAATGAAACCCAAACCCGACGAGCCGGGGAAGCTGGCTGGCCCACTGTGCCCACATCGACTTCACCGCCGGCCCCTCTGCCCGGCTCCCCGAGCTGCAGCTGCCCAGACTGTTCCTCTGGGCTGCCCTGTCTGTTTGGAATATCCTTCCCCTGGGCCCTCAAGGGACTGCAGCCTGCTTGCCGTTCAGGTCTCAGTTTAAAAGCCACCTCCTCCGTGAGACCCTCCCTGCCCCCTCGTCATGGGGCCCCACCTCTGTATCCATCACAGCTGACTTATTTTCTCTATAACACACATCACTCTTCTGCGTTTCCCTGTGTTAGCCGGGGTGCCACTGTCTGTCTCCAGGTTAAAAGCCACAGGAGGGTGGAGCCCTTGTATGTCTTGGTCACCACCATAAACCCAGCGTCCAGCACAGGGCCTGGCACACAGTAGGTGCTCAAAAATTATGTACAGAACAGACAAAAGAATGAATGAATGAATGAACGGACATCTCAAGGGCATGTATGCTTCGTGCCCCAGTCTACACCCCAATGAGCTTGTCTCTTGGGGCTTATGTATCTGGGCCGAGGTCCCAAGCCTGCTCCCGCTCCCCAAAGTTCACATGACCCCCTCACCCAGGGAGGAGGACGGGCAGGGATCACTCCAGATGGAGGGGCCAGGACATCGGGGACGGAAGCCAGTGGAGCAAGCGTCCCGGTGGTTAAGAACACGGGGGCTGGAATCAGGCGAAGTGAGGTTCCGATTCCTGGACCCATCACTACTGGCTGTGTTTTTAGAACTCATGCCGCCTATCTGTGCCTTAGTTTCCTAACCCATGAAACTAATCTAGAAACATCTATGCATGGGGTTCTTACAAATATTAAAACAAGAGAGTGGTGGCAAAGCGGGGGGGGGGGGGGGCGGAATACAGTAGGTGCTTGACAAATGGAGGCGTGGCGGCTGCAGCCAGAGACCAGCTCCCGGCTGGCGGCCTCATAAAGGGTCCAACCCACAGTCTGGCAGAGTCCCTTGGGCATATTCCGGTCTATCTTCTTAGCTGGAGTCGCACCATCAACTGATGAGATCACTGCTATTTGTTAGCTCAAAACCATGGAATTTTTCCATTCACTTGACCCACAGAAGGCGTCTATCCTCTTTGGTGGGAAAGCGGGCTCCTAGAGCAACAAAAGGTCTTGACCGACTCCGTCAGCGAGAGGTGGGGAAGCCGGGACTGCAGCCGGGCCCTCTCCAGCGGTGGGCACACCCTGGAAACTCTGGTTCCCCCAGGAGCCACCTTCGTGGTGGGCTCGGCGAGATCCATTCCACACTCACCTGCAGGCTGAGGCCCCGGGGGGAGAAGGCAGGAATGCAGCAGGCCAGGATGGGGCACCAGAACGGGGCTCTGCTTTTCTTGTCCTCGTCCGGACACAGCCAGCCCGGCTGGTTCTCCTCCCCTACAGCAAGAGGAAGGAGGTGGGTCAAGCCGGTCAGAGCCCCGCAAAGCCCAGGGGGCCACCCCCAGCCCCACGCCTGCCCAGCCAAGAGGAAAGGTGACCTCACTCCATGGTCATGGCTGTGGGTCCCGAACAGCGAGTTGGGAAACCTAAGGCTTGGGTCCTGGAGACGAGAAAGGGTTTCAAAAAGCATGTGACGCTGAGCACAGTCCCCAGGCCCTGCTGCCTTCATTGAGAGCTTCCGGACATGCTTCTAGAGGTGGGAGATGGCCCCCCAAACAGGCTGAAAGATGATGCAGCCATGCCGCTCTCCGCCTGACTCTGAGGATGACGGTCAAGAGGATGACTCCCTCCTGCTCCCTTCGAGACCTACCCTGAGTCCCGGGTGGTCATCTGCCTCCAAGTCCCCAGGCCAGCTGGACACTGAGGCCCCGACCCTGGACTCACATCTGGACACCACTGCACTCACATCTGCCAAACTACACCCTGACACGTCTCCTCCCCATGGGTCAGGGCTCCCTCACACGGCACCACCTCCAAGAAGTCCTCCCTGACCACCCTGCCTACGATGGCCCCCTCTCTCGGAAACCGGTTCTAAAGACCACATCTTATCTCCTGCATCGCCTCACTTCAATCTAAAATCATAAAGACCACATCTTATCTCCCTCATCGCCTCACCTCAATCTAAAATCATTTTGTCTGTTTCCTGGTTTATGGTCTGTCTCCTTAGGTCTCTGGAATGTGACCTCGAGGCAGCAAGACCTGGTCTGTCTTGTTTGCCACGGTCTCCCTGGCACCCAGCGTGCTGGAATGCTCCGCGAGCACGGACGGATGGGGTGAATGAAAAGCGGGGGCGGGGGGGGGGGGGGCGTAAGCGAGCAGGTGGAACTCTCCCTGCACAGGAGCCCAGCCTTCTTTGCACCCCACGTGGGGACAGCAGGGGCACGGTGCTACAGACACGTTCCCAGGCCTCGCTTTCACAACAATCGAGCACAATCAGGATCACGATGTTCGCTTTAAGGGCAACGACGCCGAGACCGACCCTTGAGGATTAGGTAACGGGCTAGGTCACGTGCATGGCCTGGTGGCAGAGTCCAGGTGGGGACCTGGGTCTGTCCGACACAAATGCCATCTCCCAGCAACCAGCCCCCCGCTGAGGCCCGTGGGTATCACCGACCCTGGACAGCCAGCAGGTAGCTCTGCCCTGGAAAGGGAGAGCCAGAGGCACAGGACAGAGTGCCCCAGGGGACAGGGGCCACTGAACGCAACGCCAGCAGGCTGAGCTTCGGGCCTGGGAGGAGAGGTCTTCTGCAGAAGGGTTGTGACGGCGGCCATCCCCACCCATGAGTCCACTCAGTGTCAAGGAGGAAGCTGGAACCCGGGCCCACCCTGGACCAGCCAAGCAAGGGTCAGCTCAGCCCCACAGGGCCCACCAGCCAGACGGGCTTCCCGTGCTCACTACTGTCCCCTACAGTCGTTCCGCCCCGACAGCCAGAGCCATCCCACTGAGCTTCCACTGGACTTCGCCATTCCCGCATCCATCGAGTCCCATCCACTTGGAGTAAAATCCAACCCTTCCAGAACTGTGAGGACACTCCTTCCCTCGCAGCCTCCTCCCTCGGTCACAGGCTCCACTGCCCTGGGCTCTCCTCAGCAACTTAGACAGGCCCAGGATGTTCCCTCCACGTGGAAAGCTGTCCTCTGCCCTCCAGGCCTGGCTCCTCGCCTCCTGTCACCTTCTGGGAGCAGCCCTAAGTGACCATCACTGTCCCCTGCCCCTCCATCACCTGCCATCTCAGCCCCTGGTCTGTCGTGGCCCTTAACACAGTTTCTGGTGCTTTTACTGACTTGCCTCTTTTTTCCTCTGTGTGCATAAATGTGTGTGCATGCGTGTGTGCACAAGTCTGTGTGCATGTGTGTGTACCTCCATAAGTGTGGGTGTAAGTGCGTGTGTGCATGCGTGAGTGTGTATCTACATAAGTGTGTGCGCGGGAGTGTGTGTGGGAGTGTGTGTGTGCATGCATGTGTGTGCATGAGTGTGTGCACAAGTCTGTGCATGCGTGTGTACCTCCGTAGGTGTGGGTGTGCGTGCATGTGTGCATGTGTGAGTGTACCTACATAAGTGAGTGTGCGGAAGTGTGTACAGGAGTGTGTGTGTGCATGAGTGTGTGTGCACGGGAGTGTGTGTGCGCGAGCATGTGCATGAGTGTGTGTGGGAGTGTGTGCGTGCATGAGTGTGTGCACAAGTCTGTGCATGCGTGTGTACCTGCGTTAAGTGTAGGTGTTGGTGTGCGTGCGCATGTGCATGCACGTGTGTGCGTTGAGTGTGTGCCTACATAAGTGTGTGTGAGTGGGTGTGCGTGCATGAGTGTGTGCGTGTTTGTGCGCATGTGTGCCCACGGGCTCCCCGACTACGCCTGTGTTCCGTGTGAGGTATGTCGGTCGTACCTCAATAAAGTGGCTTTTAAAAATGCCACCGCCACCACAGAAAGGTGGCGTCTCCGTGTGGGTCACGGCAAGAGCAGCTGGGACGAGGTGGCAGGAGGCGATGCTCGTCCAAGACATCCGTAAATGTCGGGCATCACCACGTGCGCAAGAGGCCTCTGCTTCGCCAGAGGCGCCAGCCCTCCGCCCCACTGGCTCCTGGAGGCAGAGTCCAACGAAGCCGGATCCCGTCACTGAGGAGACGAGGCCACCACGGAAAGGCCAACTACGGCATGGCCCAGGCACCCTCACAACAGTGCCGACGTGCCCCACACGGCACGGATTACAAGGCTCTGCCCCGCATGAGGCTTCGTTTCGTCCTTGGGGCCGCCGGGAGTGGTCGGTGATCGCGTCCCCCTCCTACCCCAGAGGGGACCGGAGGCCAGGAGGAGAAGCCCAACGCTGGGCCCAGGAGGCAGGGGACCGACCAGCGGGGGCACCCTGCCTGGGCCTGCAGCACGGGGTGTGACAGCCCAGACCGCCCGCCCTGCGGGGCAGCCGCCTCCGCCTCCACCTCGGCAGGGGACATCACCACACGGCGTCCTGGACAAGCCCCCGGCCGGCAACAAACGAAGATAGATGGGACTCGAGTCCGCCCTGCTCTCAGGGAGCTTAGGGTCACGCAGCCCCCCGCCCAGGCCCCACGAGAGCCCTGCAGGCCACTCAAACAGACCGCCCCCGCCCCCCCCCCCCCCCCGGGGGCTCCAGCTCCTTCCGGGAGCCCAGCCTGTGAACATCAGCCCTTCCCCCCACGCCCACGGCCCACTGAGTCCCGGCAATTTATTATTATATATTTTTTTAATGATCTGACCTTCTCCTTCCAGATGGTGCCTTCCCTGCCTGCGATCGCGAACGTTAAAAGAAAATGGAGTTGTTGCTCCCCATCTGCCACTGCCATTGTTCCTGTCACAAAACCAGAGCGGCTGAGACCAAATTAGAAGGCTGTTGCGGTCGAAAATTGAGAGCCCGCTCGGGATAAGTGACATTAAGAACTGGCAGCATCGGCAAGGCCTCGAGTTCCAACTGACATTAAGTGGGGGCTTATTTAGAGCCCAGCTCTGTTTGTCGGCACCCACCGAACACGAGAGCACCCCAGGGGGCAGCGGGGGGGGGGGGGGGGAGCTCCGGGGCTGGAGGCCACGTCCCTTTCCACTCCCCCCACCTCACAACCCCACCTGCGGCTGGAGGCGGACTCTGCCAGGAAGCCCCTGGCAGATCCCCCAGCCGCCTCCAGCTCGCTGTGCGACACAGAGCAGACACTTAACCTCTCTGAGTCTGTGGCCTCATCTGGAGGATGGGGGAAATGCCTCCAGCCATTCAGTGTCATCGTGAGCACTGGGAAGAAAGGATTTGATGCCTGGCATGTGCGAGGCCCGCAGGAAATGAAGCTCACGGAGATCACCGTCCCCGAGGGGAGGAGTCTAAGGGTATGCTCGAGGGCGGCCACCGCGTCTCCACCATGCTGAGCCCCCGGCCCCGCCCTGCTTCTCTACCCCAACCTGCCCCCAAAGCCTTCCTGTGCTCATTCCCAGCGCTGTGCCTATCCTGCCACCACTAGCCCCAGGGGGACAGGCCGGACCACCCTTCTCTACCTTCCAAATCCGAGGCTGCCCTCGAGGCCCTCTCATGCCCCCGGTGCCACGGAGATGCCGCTGGCCACAGTCACGGACGTGGGGGGCCGGTGGGACCTCGGCACCCCTCTTTTCCCAATACCCCCCATCGTGGAGACGGAGAGACACTGGTGCCCCGAGAGGCCAGGTGAATGGCCGTGGTCGGCCAGCTGGGCTAATACCCCTCCAGAGGGCAGACCCGAGGGCTGGGGCAGGTCCCGGCGCCCGCCTCTGCACTGGTTGAGGGTTAGTGGAGATGAGAGTTCAGCACGTGGCCTGGGCCACGCTCAGGATCCTTCACTGGCTCGCAGTCAGGTGGAACAGAGGCCGGGTAGAAACCAGATCAGGATGCTGTCCAGCTCTCACTGCCACGAGGAACAGCCGCCCGTCCCATCCAGAGTTTAAGTTCCACGCACCTGGCCCTGGTGTTCTGGAAATGCGGCCCCTTCTTCCACCTGCCTGCTTCTCTCCCCATCACTCATCAGCTCTGGTCACCACAGGACCTTTGCACTTGCTCTTCTGAAGCCTAGACTGCTTCGGCTTCAGATGTCGCCTCCTCAGAGGCCCTCCCTGACAGCAGCCCTGGCCCCCAGGCTCGGTGACCGTCATGCCACCCAGCTGTGTCCCCTAAACAGCACCGTCTCCCCCTGTTGATTTGCCCCTCGTGTAATATCTGTCTGCCCCTCATAAATTATAGGTTCTGTCCGTGAGGACGAGGGCTGGAAAATTAACCAACTCAGACACAGCGAGGAGTGGGGGCCCAGGCCGTGCCTTCGAGGATGTATCCTGGAGAACCTGGGGGCAGCCGGCAGCCTGCCCAGCCCGGGTCCTCTGGGAAGAGGAGAATAAGGACTGTGGTAGGAGAGGCCCCAGGGGTCTGTGGGGTGGAAAAGCCAGGAATACAGCACTTGGAGGGCTTCAGGTGAGGGGACATGGGAAGGTGGAACCAGAAGCCCACAGCCACGCCTCTCCCTCCTCTGGGGGAAAGAGGTCCCAGCTCTTTTTTGGAGACTTTATGAATAGGAAACTAATTGGCAGAGGGTGGGAAGGTGTCCCACCCCCGTTCTGTGCTGAATCGTATGCGACCTCAACCCGGTCACTTCCCCGTCTAGGCGACGCGGGTGCCCCCCGTCCTCAGAGTTTCTTCCACGTGCCAGGTGCTGGCCTCCCCGAATAGGCACAAGAGCCCCGTGAGGGCACTGGCTTTATCCCCCCTTTCTGGTGGAGACAGGCCTCTGAAGGCTCAATCATCGGCCCAGGATCGCAGAGCTGGTAAAGGGACAGAACTGGGAAATGAAAGCCAGGCAGCCCGGATCCATTTCACAAGGCCCGAAGACCCCAAAATGTAAGAGGGGACAGGACCACGGGAGCTCTAGTCCAAGTTACCAGGAGGGAGCCTGCCTTTCCCCAGAGCGCATGGCACAGTGGGGGCCCCAGTGGGATGTGAAACGGGTCCCCAGATGCCCCGGGGCACCCTGGCCTTTCCTCCCAAGGGGCAGGACCCCCCCCCCCCCCCGCCCACGCTGAATCCCAGGCACCCCCATTCCGGTCCTCTCCTTTCTCAATGTGGTAGTCAGGAAAAGAGGAAGACGGGGGGGGGGGGGGGGGGATTAAAGGAATCACATCCTTTGTGAATAAATGTTTTTAACATATTCTATTACTAACAGGCTCGTATTATCCCCCACCCCACCCAACCAGGCACTGCAGATAAAAAAAAAAAAAAAAAACTGGCAAAATAAAAGGAACAAATTATTCAAGCCCCAGGGGAACCCAGGCTTTCAAATAAGATTTCAAATGACTCTCCTTCCATTAAAACTTTTGCTGCAGTGAAACCGCGTGGAGTATAAAGCGGCTGAGCGTCACAGGCAGCCGAGAAAGGAGAGGCTCACCCCGTTCAGCCCGTCTCCCTCCAACGCCAAAGCCCAAGCCCCACTCAGCAAAGCAGCAGGAGACTGACCCGCCTTTAGAGCAGGTGTAAAATCGGCTCAGGCGCGCCCGAGACCAAAGTGCTCCCAAAGTGCTCCGCGGGCCTGCGGGGGAGTCACGTCAGCCTTCCTGGGGCGAGCGCTCCCACAGCGGGGCTGGCTCTGCTTGAAATCCTCTCTCCTCCCTCCGCAGCCCTCCTGGTCACCCAGAAACATCCAGCGGAGGCCTGTGCCGCATCAGCAACAGGTCCAAGAAGGGACTGGCTCCCCCAGCGCAACCATCTCCTCCCCATTCCCTCCCGCCTCCACATGCCCTCTGGGCCCAGCAGGCAGAGTGATCCACTCAAGTGGAACCCAGTTCAGGGGGCTGTCCAGCTCTCACTGCCATGAGGAACAGCCGCCCGTCCCATCCAGAGTTTAAGTTCCACGCACCTGGCCCTGGTGTTCTGGAAATGCGGCCCCTTCTTCCACCTGCCTGCTTCTCTCCCCATCACTCATCAGCTCTGGTCACCACAGGACCTTTGCACTTGCTCTTCTGAAGCCTAGACTGCTTCGGCTTCAGATGTCGCCTCCTCAGAGGCCCTCCCTGACGGCAGCCCTGGCCCCCAGGCTCGGTGACCGTCATGCCGCCCAGCTGTGTCCCCTAAACAGCACCGCCTCCCCCTGTTGATTTGCCCCTCGTGTAATATCTGTCTGCCCCTCATAAATTATAGTTTCCTTGACAGCAGAGATCTTTCAGTTTTCGTCACCGCTCTTTCCCCCCAGGCCTAAACTCACAGTAAAGACTCACTCAAGATTTTTGAATTGATGAAAGCCAGTGACAAAGGTCCTAACCTCTTCCCAGAAATGTTTCAAAGCCTAGAAAAAGATCACTAGAAACGACAACCAACAATGAAAAAGCAAACAACAACAACAAAAATGTCCCTGCCACCGGCCGGAGGCAGCAAATAGGAATGCTAGTGCGTCACAGGATATGGCAGTGCTGAATGACAAGGACCCAGGCCTTTTGTCAATTCAAAACGAGGACAAAGAAAGTAATGACAACTTAACAGATGTGTTTTGCAGACAGAAACTCTCCAACGTGAGAAGGCAGAGAGACAACGGTCCAGACTGGGCTCTGGGGGCCGAGGGCACAGGGTCTGAACCCCAGCTCAGCCCCTTCCTTCTAGGTGAGCTCGGGGAAGTCACTGGCCCTCTCTGGGCCTCAGAACCCTCTCCAGTAAAAGGGGGATCACGACAGACTTGCCTCCTAGGGTCATCGTCAGTGTGAAATGAAAGAGATGTGTGTAAAATGCGCAGAAAAATGCCCCAGAGGAAACGCTGTCCACACATGTCTGGTATTTACCTACGTGATTATCGCAGGGGGAGTAAGAGAAAGAGATCACAAGGAGGTCCTGTTTGAGAATCAGTTTAATCTCACCCGCACCGTGTGGCGTTTTTCTTTTGGTAGCAGCTTTACTGACACAGAAGGGGGTGGCCACGAAACCGCCCTTCTCTAGCGTTGACGTCACTGGTTTCTAGCACGTTCTGAGTGGAGCGACCATCACCACTACCTATTTCTAGAACACTTTCGTCACCCCCCCCCCACCAAAAGAAACCCCCTCAGCAGCCACGTTCCAACCGCCCTCCCCGAGGTCATTTATATGGTGAACTGCCATCACTTGATAGATGGGGAAACTGAGGCTCAGAGAGGAGCAGTGGCTTGTCCAGGGTTACGAGGCAAAGCCTCAGCGCTCAGAACTGGCTCCGGTATTTCTCCACCGCACGACCTCCCTCCAACTCAGAAGCCCCCCGCCCCCACGTGCACGCGCACACGCACACACACACGCACACACACCCAGGCCTCCCGGCTCCGCATTCCTGTCTCCTGGGCCCTTTCCCCGGGCCTTTACTCACGGAGTCCAATCTTGGCCAGGTGCAACCTGTTGACCCAGGAGATCTTGCTCAGGGGGTTGGGGGTGATGAAGACCACCATGAAGCTGATGGGGCGGCCAGATCTGCGGCAAGAGGGTGACAAGCGTGAGTGAGTGTCCACAGCGAGCACCCAGCTCTTCCCTCGACCACGCGCACTCGCAGCGGCACTGACTCTGCTCGGAGCACCGAAGGGTGGCCAGAAAGGCTGGCGGCCGGCAAAGCCGAGGTCTCCTGGGGGAGGGGTCCCTCCACCCACCGTGGCCCCAGAATGGAGGTCCCTCCCCAAAGTGATCAGGCCGCGTTCCGCAGCCCAGCCTCCGGCACCTGCCCTGCCCGGGCTCCCCGGTCAGCTCTCCACGGGCCTGTCAGACACACGAGCATGTCCGACCGGGAGCCCGTGCAGGCAGGAAAGGGCCCTCTCGGACTCCCAGGACCGGGCACAGTGTAGGTATCCAGCAGACATTTGTGGAATGGACGCACGAGTGAATGAAGCCGGGAATGAATGAGGTTGTGCCCAGGCTTGGGCAGCTAGGGGCCGCTGTTGTCACAACACTGTCCCCTCACCTTGGAGCAGCGCCCTCAGAGTCCTCTGGGGCAGGCTCTCCGCCAGGAGCCATCCCGGGAGGCAGGCAAGGCTAGTGTCACCAACTCCGCACAGAGAAAGGGGTGCGGGGGCAGGAAGGGGCTGCGAGAGGCCACTCAGCAGGGGCGTGGCAGATTGGGATTACGGCTCAGGGCCCTGCCTCTCTGCCTCTGAGACCCTAGCCTGGAGCCTCGTCTCCTGGGCTCCCGGGCTGGTGGCCCTCCCTCGAACGACAGTGCTCCCTCTCCATGCAGCCAGTGTGCTTGGAACCCTCTGTCCCCCACCGTCCCCTCATCCTCGAGGTCAAACGCAGGCCGTGGGCCCCTCATTGTGCCAGCCCAGGCTTCAGAGCCAGAGCCCGTCAGAACCTGGCTCAACCGCCTACTCTGTGGCCATGGGGCGATCCAACAGCTCTTTGGGCCTCGCCACCCTCATCTGCAAAATGGGGCTCAGATACCTTTCCTCACCTCTGCTAGATCTGTCATCAATTCCACAAACATCAGCGGAGGGTCTAGGGAACCCCAGCGCCTGTGTGGGCATCTGGGGGGAGGCCGGAGACCCAGCCTCGGTCCAAGAGGAGACCCAGGGCCCGGTCCCGGGGCTCTGCACAGTCTGAAGTGAGTGACAAGGTCACCGCACAAACAGAGCCAACCGACAGCAGAGGGTCTGAGTCCTCAGTCTCCTAGCAGAGGACGGGCCCAAGTATGAATCCGTCATTCATTCGTTCGTTCGTGCGTTCATTCCACAAGGAGCACCCACTCCGCGCCAAATGCTGTGCTGGGCAGGGCCCACGGTGTGCACAAACCCGTCACCCGTCACCACCCTGATAAGCAGATCGGCTCCAGGTGCCACCTCTCGGGAGCACCCCCCTTTCAGCGCTGTCCACTCCCCATCTCACTTGTCAGGTTTTCCAGGAAGCAGGAGCCTGAGACGGCACTTGTTGGCCGAGTGGATCTCCTCCTCCTTCACCCGCATTAGCCTCTGCAGGGCCAGGCACCAGTCTTGAGCCACGGTCATGTTCAGGTTCTAGGGTTGAGGAGGCCAGCGAGGTCACCACACAGCCGGCCGGCTCCCCAAAAGCCACACAGGACCCTGCAGCATTCAGGGTGCCCAGAGGGACAGGAGCCGGGAGGTCCGAGAGCTCGACAGGGGCCACCCGCTCAGCCATAGCGGGTGACCGGCTCCCCGCTGCAGACCCCGAGTAAGCTCCCCCAGCCCGGGGTTCAGACCCCACCTGGCACCCCTCCTTTGAGAGGGACATGACCTCCCAGCCGGCTTCTTCTCCAGCCCGGGCTGAGGTCCAGGAAGGGGCTGCTAGATGGACTAGTCATCGTGCAGAGAAGAAAAACGTCACCACGCAGCCAGCCCCCACTCAATCCGAATCAGAACCTCCACCCAAACCAGAGGCCGCACACCAGACCTCCAGGGAGCCACGGGGAGCTTTGGCCACTCGTGCTGACTGTGGGAATTCGGAAGCCAGGAGCATGCCTGGGGCCTGGGCTAAGACAGGAGCCCTCTCCCACTTTGCCTGCTGAGTCTGGGCGCTGCCCAGAGCCCAACGAAGCCGGGCCAGTGCTGCGTACCTGGTAGGTGCCGTGCAGCGTGCTGATGAGGAAGGTTATCTGCTCTACAACAGCCAGGTCCTTCTGCAGATCCTGCAGCTCCTGGAAGAGGCGCGGGGGGCCGAAATACACCTTATCTGGACGGAGAAGAGACCCAACTCAACTTCAGGGGTGGAGAAGGTGCCAACAAGGACCCAAGCGTCCACTCACCGCACAGGAGAAGACCTGTCGCCCCGGAGATATGGCGCTAGAGACACAGAAGGAAGCATTACCAGGCTCTTGCCCCGGTGGAGCCCCTAGTCTACTAGGGGGACAAGTGTCACCACAGGTGGTTTAGCACCTAGGGTCTGGGCCACACTCAAAGGGTCACAGGAGGCCAGAAGATCGAGACCCAACTGTGCCTGCAAGCGGTGAGGAACCTTCACGGGGCTGGGGATGCGACGGGCACAGCCAGAAAGGAGAACGGCACGTACAAAGGCACTGTGGCTGGAGGAAACCCAGAAAAGGCAAGTTGTTCAAAGATGTGCCAGGGACCTACTGGGTGCCAGATTCTCTTGCAGGTGTTGGTGACGTAGCTGCAAAGCAGACAGATAGGGTCCCTGCTCTCGTGGAGCTTATGAACCAAGTGACGGGGGACAGGGGCAGCAGCCAATTAACAGCAATTAAGAACAATGATGGAAGGCACTAGGGAGAAAGACATCAGGGCGCGGGGACGGTGAGGGTGTCCAGACCTCTGGTGATCACACACACGTGGTAAGTACTGGGGCCACGTGGGGAAATCCTTGAATGCGGAGACAGGGAATGTGGGCTGTAGCCTCTAGGCCATGGTTCCTCAAGCTGAGGTCTTATGGAATCCCAGGGGAGGGCTTATCTGGGGGTTTAGAGGACTATCTAGAAAACAGATGCACATCCATGGGGCGCCTGGGTGGCTCAGTCAGTTAAGCGGCCGACTTCGGCTCAGGTCACGATCTCGCGGTCCGTGAGTTCGAGCCCCGCGTCGGGCTCTGGGCTGATGGCTCAGAGCCGGGAGCCTGTTTCAGATTCTGTGTCTGCCTCTCTCTGACCCTCCCCTGTTCATGCTCTGTCTCTCCCTGTCTCAAAAATAAATAAACGTTAAAAAAAAAAAAAAAGAAAACAGATGCACATCCACGGGGCGCCTGGGTGGCTCAGTCGGTTAAGCGCCCGGCTCTTGCTTTCGGCGCAGGTCACTATCTCACGGTTCGCGGGTGAGCCCCGCATCAGGCTCTGCGCTGACAGCATGGGGCCTGCTCGCTCGCTCTCTCTCTCTCCCACTCTCTCTCAAAATCAATAAATAAACACATTTTTTACAAATTAAAAAAAAAAAAAAAAGACCAGATGCACATCCTGAGTCACCCGGATACCGTGACTTTCAAGCCGCATTTTGCTGCGTGGGGTCAGGGCTCCTGTGGACTCTGGTAGTGAGTGGTCAGGCAGGGACGGAGCAGAAGCGAGGTGTGCAGGGGAGGGAGGTAACGCACTCACACCAAAAGAGAGGCAAGAACAGACTCGCCAGCGGCCCGGACGGGTGAGCCGGTGGGGAGTGCGGGTCACCGTCCACATGCCCTGGGGTGCGCGCAGGTGTGGACAAACCCAAAAGAACCTGGCCCAGAAGAGGGCCACGCCCACGGCGTGAGCGATTTGGTTCCGGCAAAACAACATCATTCATCACGTTCACGCTGTTAATTTGAATTTCACTGTTTTGAGGCTTCATTTTTATTCCATTTGTGATTTCGTTTTGGCTTTATGGTTGTTCAAGGGACATACGAGCATAAGGAGCTTATTAGAGCTAGCCTTGTATGTGCACCTATTTGAATAGCAACGTAATAAAAAAAAATCAGTCGAGGCCGATGAGGCTTCAGCAAGAATTCTTTTTTTTTTCCCCCTCTTTCAGGGAGTCTGGCCGTGGATGACTCTAGTTTGAGAAATGTGGCCACGGACAAGTCACCGAAGGGGGGGGCCCCAGAGCGGTAGCGGTAAGGCGGAGTCAAGCTGGGGTAAAGGCACCTCAGAGGAAGACAAATGGGGCCGATGAGCCCCTCGCCGGGGGCTTCTGTGAACCGCGAAACAGCCTTCCTGCTCACAAAACCCAGGGGAAGAGGCACAAATCTGGGAGCAGGCGTGACTCTGCAGCCCAGCCCTCCTAGGGCAAGAGCGCATGATGCCATCGCTCCCTCAAAGTTTCCAGAATTGCTGGCAGCCCAGTGAGGCCACCTCTGGGGTCAGGCGCGGGACAGAGTCTGGCCGACCAGCCTCCTGCCTGTGGAAGGTGCCTCAGGCACAGTTCCTCTCTGCCCGCCCTGCAGCGAGGCCCCCTTCACTCATTCGACAAACATCCCTTAACCCCCATCGCACACCAGGCTCTGGGGCGAGGGCTGCAGCAGAACCGTCACCAGTGATGGTGACCATATAACCGGGCCCCGAGAGGGGCGCCTGGGCGGCTCAGTCGGCTCTGGTCATCATCTCACAGTTTGTGAGTTCGAGCCCCACGTCAGGCTCTGTGCTGACAGCTCGGAGCCTGGAGCCCGCTTCGGACTCTGTCTCCCTCTCTCTCTGTTCCTCCCCACTCGCTCTCTCTCTCTCTCTCTCTCTCAAAAACAAATAAACATTTTAAAAATTTAAAAAAAAAAAATTAACAGGCCCTGGGAGCAGGGGACAAGGGGACCTGCCCATCCAAGGGAATCAGAAAAGACTTCTCTGCAGAGGTGCTATCTGAGCTAAGAGGAAGAAGGGCAGACTAGGCCAAAATACAACGGCAGAAGATTCTGCAGGCAGAGCCTGGGAGAAGGCCCTGTGGCCGGAGGGGTCTCTGCCCCTCAGGAACCCAGAGGCCCGGTGTGGCTGGCCCAGGGAGGGCGGGGTGGACAGGAGCCCAAAGGAGGGGTGCACAGAGCCCACGAGGACCTGAGACTTTACCCTGAGAGCAATGACAAGCCACGGGTGGGTTGGGAGCAGAGGGGGACACACACAGATCGGATCTGCATCGCAAGAGCCAGCTCCGGGGGTGGGTGGAGGACGGACAGGAAGGGCACAGAGGTGCAGGGAGGGACGGCAGCCACCATGGAGACGGCTGGGGGCGCGGGGCTGGGAGGCTGCCGGCCACACTCTGCGTTCTCGATCTCCTTGGGCCCCGAGCCTGTCCCTGAGGATGTAGGGGCCTCAGTGAGTGTCACCTGGGCCCTTCCCCGCACGGAGTGGCAAAATGAGGCACAAAGAGAAGGGACAGCTGCCGAGGTCCCGGAGGAGGCAGGCAGTGGCCAGGTAGTGGTACAAGTCCCGCCGGGCACGGCGCACGAGTGCTCGAATGGGCACAGACGTGCTGGAGGGGGTAGGGGCGGGGACCAGCAGCCATCCCTCGCGCAGCAGGACGTGCCTGCAGGACGCACATGCGCAGGTGGGTCGTGGGTATGCAGCGTGCAAACCAGCAAGGGCCTCTTGGCCGAGTGGCCGTCGTTCTGGGGTCCCCAGACAGGGCCCCCAGGCCTGGGCAGCAGCGGGGCGGGTACTCACTCTGGGCCTGGCCTGCGGCAGAGGCCTTCTTGGTGCCAGCGTGCTGGATGAGCACGTTGTCCTTGTCGTAGGAGCTGCCATCCTGGCCCACCTCCACCACCTGCACCTGGGGCAGTGCTGTGTTCCACTTGACCACGTACTTGGGCCCCAGGGGCACCAGGCTGCTGATCTCCAGCTGGCCCCTGCCAGGACACAGAGGAAGCCCTGCAGGGCCCGCGGCACCCCAGGCCCAGGGCCAGCCCAGGGCACACCAGCTCAGCCAGGCACCTCGCGACAAGCGTAAGACCTCAGGCCAGAACCAAGCGAGGCAGAGCAGGGACCCGCCGATGAGGCCAAAGCACCGGGGTGCCCAGGCCCCAGCCCAGATCCAGAATCACATGCCCCAAGGCCCCGAGCCCCCAAACCCCTACCTGTGGTTGGCAGGCCTGAGGAAAAAGACAAGACAGAAGGGAAGGTCATTACCGTTAGTGAGTGACTTCTAGGGGACTGAGACAGCGGGGCCGGGTGTGGGCATCGGGGATCACAGGGGGGCCTTCTCCCTGAGCTGGGCACCAGCCTCTAGTCACCCGTGATTGCCACAGCGGCCCTGCTGGAAGCTTGTATTATTCCAGACAAGGACACTGACGCTCAGAGAGGTCATGTGACTCACGCCAAATCCCCCCCACACGCTCCCTGCCACAGTGGGCCACCAGCATCCCCATCACAGCTCATACCAGGCTAGTCCCTGAGCCACAGGAGGGCAGAGCAGGTGTTCATCGGCTATGGTGCCTTAAAAATCACAGGGCTTGAGTGAGTGAGGGAGAGCGGGAGGGAGGGAATGGATGAGGCAGCCGTAAGCACCACCCACACTGATCTAGAACAGAAGCTTCTCTGTCCAAGTCCGCTCTCCTCCAGACCCATGAACTGGCATAAAGCAAGGACCCAGGAAGTATCTGATGGATTAACGGATGGATGGATGGGTGGCTGGAGGGTGATGGGAGTCCCAGGACAGCCCCACTTGCTCCCGTTCCAGGGCGCGTGAGCCCCAAGCATGGGGACCGTCCCCAAATCCGCTCCGTGGCCGTGCCTGCACCAGGTACAGAGCCTACGTGAGTCCCCTCAGGCGTCCCCCACCCCACGTGCGCTCCAGCGGGCGGGCAATAAGAGAGTCGGGCCGGGATTCACATTGGAGTACAGGCGATTTCCCTCTGGACCTCAGTGATCATTGCCATGCTGGTGTTGCCCTGATGTTGGTCAAAGTGTTATAAAATACTGAGGGGGTGCCTGGGTGGCGCAGTCGGTTAAACGTCCGACTTCAGCCAGGTCACGATCTCGCGGTCCGTGAGTTCGAGCCCCGCGTCGGGCTCTGGGCTAATGGCTCAGAGCCTGGAGCCTGTTTCCGATTCTGTGTCTCCCTCTCTCTCTGCCCCTCCCCCGTTCATGTTCTGTCTCTCTCTGTCCCAAAAATAAATAAACGTTGAAAAAAAAAAATTAAAAAAAAAATAAAATAAAATACTGAGAGCAAAGAGCCTCCTGCTTGAATGGATAAGAGTCACAGCTGGACGGGTCACACAGCTGGAGCTCACTCCGTCACAATCCCTGACACGTACAGGGCCAAGCAGGGGACACAAGTGAGTAAAGTGGGCCAGGTGGGGACTCCTCCCCAGGAAGGGGGCCACGTGGCCCAGCCCCAGGCCCCAGTGGCCCGGGCAGTGTAGGCCCAGAATGCCGGAGCCTCAACTTTTCCAGAGAAGTCAAATGTCTCGGTCTTTGTGCGAACTCCCGGTGCGAGCCTAATAAGAGATTTCTGGAGATCTAACGCAACCCACGGGGCACAATCGCCCTCACCCTGTCCGGGCTCTGATTCTTTCCGGCACAGTCTGGAAGCCCCGCTCTGGGCATTTCCACCACCTCTGACTCAGAACGAGGCAGCCAGGCTCTGTAGGGGAGACAATGCCCTGGGCAGCGAGCGGGGGGGGGGGGGGGGGGCGGGAATTTCTTGAATTGCAACGTGGCTGAAACTCAGGAGGCTGTTCAGTTACCAACAGCAGAGTTCCAGAACAGACCAGTCCGTACAAATGGACAGCTGTTGGCCCAAAGGCCGGGGGTTGGCCCAGATGACCCCTCCATATGCTCCCCAGCTCCGGGGACCGGGGACAGAGCAGGCCGAGAGGGCTGGGAGAGGAAGCTGGAATGTCTGAGACCTAAGCCGAGCCCAGAGGGCACCCCATCACAGAGAGGCCGGTCCGGGAACTGGGACACAGCAGGAGGGGGTCCCTAGAGAGTGGCCACGGCCCAGACCCACTTACTTGAAGTTGATGTTGGCACAGACCAGCATGTCATTGAGTAGGAACACCCTACGCTCCTTGGACTTGATCAGCTGCCCACGGTCACCGTACACGGTCTCTGTCAGCGTCTCACATAGGAGCAGCTGCCGCTGACCCGAGGTCAGTAGCTGCGGGAGGGGGACAGAGCAAAGTCAACACCCACAACACACACCGGCTGCGACAGGGACGCCAACGCAGCAGCGGGCCAGGGTCCCCTCGCTGTGCACGAAGGGGACCGGGGCGGGGGGCACCGGGGAGGAGGCCAGGGTCCCCTCGCTGTGCACGAAGGGGACCGGCGCGGGGGGCACCGGGGAGGAGGCCAGGGGACCACATGCTGGGTTCTCTGACCGCCCGCCTTGCCCACAGCCAGCACCCCTTCTCGGGAGTGACGGGTCCTGGCAGCCCACCCACCCCACCCCCCCCACCCCCCCGCCGTGAGGAGGTGTGGCCTCCCTCAGGGAAGACTCCCAGCCCGGAAGAGGTCTCAGCCCTGCACCCTGAACCGAATGGCCTGGACCAGCCTTGCCTCACGAGGGGGTTGGCACAGATTTGTCGTCCAATGAGGCGACCCTCCGAGGAGGCTGGAGACCTTCGAGCCTCAAGCACCTCAGCAGGCCTTTGCCAATCTCAGGCTGGGCACCAAGAACCCCCTGCCCACACCGGGACCACCGTCCTGCCCAGGGACCCACCGGGAAAACATCTTTTTACTGACAAGGATTTTTTTTTTTTTTTTCCCAGAGAGAAGGAGAGTATTCAGCAAAATTCATTCCCAAAACCCATGACTCCGATGACAAGAGTCATCCTCCCCTCCCTCCTCACCCCTGCTGGGAAAGGGCAGATCACCCAAAGCCTCCCCGCCCCCCCCCCCCCGGAGAGAACAGCCTGTCATTCTCCACAGAACCATGTTTTCTGATCAACGCCAAAGCCTGAACGGCACCAATGCCCTTTGCGTGTTGGGCACTGCACGTGGCCCTAAGTCTCCCACTTCCTGTTTCACGGGCTCCGCAGCCCCTGAGGCCATCCCCGTCCCCAAAGGAGGAAGCCATCCCCAGCCTGGGCAGCGCTGGGTGCGACAGTGGGGAGGCCCCACCGCTCGTAACACAAAAGGGACTCAGGGGTCCCTCGGGAGTCCCCGCGTAACGGCTAAGGCTGGGCTCCCCTGTGTCACTACCTCCTCCATCAAGCTGCCGCCAGCACATGGAAACAAGACTGGAAGCCCGAGGACAGCAGGCCCCCCAGAAGGTTGCCAAGAGCGCCACGACCCGAACCTTGGAAGGAAAGTCCCCTGGGCTTCTGGAAACCACGCCCCTGCCCCTCAGGCAGATGAAAAGAAAGAAGAGCGGATGTTGCACAAACCCCCCTCTGGAGGGTCCTGAGCAGGCACATTTTGAAATAGCCGGCAGGGTTCCGTTTGGGGCGCGCCCAGTTTCAATTCCGCTTTTCCCCAGGGGATGGATGGCAAGAGGAAAATCACCGGACTGGTCTCAGAACTGGCTGAGATTGTCCAAGGTGGGGCGGGGGGGCGGGGAGGGGGCTAGCTCGAGGCAGGCGCAGTGCGTGGCCACCACACCGCCACCACGTCCCACACGTCTCAAAAATGCCCCCACTTGACAGGTAGAGAAACTGAGGCTCAGAGCCTTCTGTTCCTTGTCCAACACCAAACAGGTCTTCCCGACCTCCAGCCAGTGACCCTGGCCCCTTATTGCCTGGGTCCCATCGGGGACAGAGCTGAAGAGAACAGTGATGCCGAAGAGAGGGATTTCCTCCTGCCCAGCCAGCTCTCCTCGCACCCCCCCCCCCACAGGTGCACAGGTGTGCGAGCAAGAGAAACCCCTTGGTTACAGACAAGGGGGCCAAAGGAGGGGACAGGAGAAGACCCCTCCCAAGTGCACAGCAGGTGCCAGCGCTGGCCTGAAGCCTGTTTTTCAAGAGACATCCTGAAACAGAAAGCTGGTGTGGGGCAGGTTAGGGAGGCCTGCCTGGAGGCGGGGACAGACTGGGGACTGCGGGGGCAGCCACTACGCAGGTGACCTTCCTGGCAGGAAGGCGGGCCAATGTGCCAGCTCTTCCAGCCCCTCAAGACCTACAAGTCTGGACTTTCTGGGACATCCTTCCATTTTTGAATGATGGCAACCGATTCCACCTTCTTGAAAATACTACGTGGGGGGGCGCCTGGGTGGCGCAGTCGGTTAAGTGTCCGACTTCAGCCAGGTCACGAGCTCGCGGTCCGTGAGTTCGAGCCCCGCGTCGGGCTCTGGGCTGATGGCTCAGAGCCTGGAGCCTGTTTCCGATTCTGTGTCTCCCTCTCTCTCTGCCCCTCCCCCGTTCATGCTCTGTCTCTCTCTGTCCCAAAAATAAAATAAACGTTGAAAAAAAAAAAGAAAATACTACGTGGGCCTAAAAGCATGTGTACGGCCTGAATTTGGCCTGAGGAGGGAGAGTCTTAAGAGGTGGGACCTCTGATGCCTAGAACTGCAAGGAACCCCACAGGCTACCTCGCCCGGGTTTCCAGGCTCATGGTGAAGATCAAAGACGACGGTGTAAGTTAGTATCATATACTGTAAAGGGCAGTCCGCCTGGAAAGGGCTGTTGGCCATCTGGCAAGAATTCCTGTGCTCTCAGAAAGTTCCACCCCGTGTGGCTGAAATCTCACTGGCCTTAGTCACTAGCCTTACTTCTGCTTTCAGGGCCCAAAGAGCCAGGAGGCTCCCAGTCTTGCCCCAAAAGATCTGAACACCTCCTATGATGACCTCATACAATGTCTCTGCCCCAAAGAACAGCCACTGTCCTTGCCTATGTCCCCTGACATGGGGGTCACCCCACTCTGAGCCATCCCCACCAACCTCTGCCCTCCAGTGGGAGAAAGGAAGGTGGGGCCCAGGGGGCAGGGCCTCCCAGATCTAGGTGCGGCTTTGAGCTGCTCATGTCACGCGCACCAACAGGTGACTCTAGGGGACTCCAGTTTTTTGTGCTGGCTTCTCATGTTGAAAACAAGGTTCTCGGGGCGCCTGGGTGGCGCAGTCGGTTAAGCGTCCGACTTCAGCTCCGGTCACGATCTCGCGGTCCGTGAGTTCGAGCCCCGCGTCGGGCTCTGGGCTGATGGCTCAGAGCCTGGAGCCTGCTTCCGGTTCTGTGTCTCCCTCTCTCTCTGCCCCTCCCCCGTTCATGCTCTGTCTCTCTCTGTCCCAAAAATAAATAAACGTTGAAAAAAAAAAATTTTTTAAAGAAAACAAGGTTCTCTACAGACTCATTTGAAAGTTTTCCAAGGTTTTGGGGGATTTTTTGTTTTGTTGTTTTTACTAGAATGTTCCTGAGTCACAGTCCCAAACCATGGCCTGAATTTCTCATCTTTCTTCTTTAAAAATAACACCAGGGGCGGAGCGCCTGGGTGGCTCAGTCGGTTGAGTGTCCCACTTTGGCTCAGGTCATGATCTCACGATACGTGGGTTCGAGAGCTGGTCAGGCTCTGTGCTGACAGCTCGGAGCCTGGAGCCTGCTTCGGATTCTGTGTCTCCCTCTCTCCCTGCCCCTCTCCTGCTCGCACTCTGTCTCTCTCTCTCTCTCTCTCAAAAATAAATGAACATTAAAAAAAATTTTTTTTTAATAATAACACTAGGAGTGCCTGGCTGGCTCAATTGATTAAGTGTCCAACTCTTGATTTTGGCTCAGGTCTATTCCAGGGTTATAGGATCAAGCCTGATGTCCCTGTTTGGGATTCTTTTTCTTTCCCTCTCCCTCTCTCTGTCTCTCTCTCTCACTCTCTGCCCCTCTTCCCCCTCTCTCAAATTAAATAAATAAACATATAAATAAATAAATAATAAATAAATAAATAAATAAATAAATAAATAAAACACTAATAATGACAACAGCCACCTTGTATTAAGAACTCTGGGTCTGCTGCTTTGCCGACGCCTCCGTTTGCCTCACGGCAGCCCTGGGGTCAGGCCCCACTGAGTTCTCCTCATTTCAGAGGGAGCAAGTGAGGTTCAGAGAGGTTGGGTGATTCTCCTGAGGCCACACAGTGAGCACCACTGGCGAAGTCTGGATTCAAACCCAGACTCTTGACTCCAGAGCCTACTTGTGTCAAGCACGATGCTAGACTCTCATTTCTGGTGTCTTTCCTGGCAATGACACTGGTGGACAAAATCAGCTTTTATCCTAAAATAACATGAATGGTAATGAATGGGGAGGAGGCTGTCAAGACCCCAATCCTCGGGGTTAGGTCTGCGGGGCTCAGAGGGGAGCCAGGAATCCCTCCCTCGGAGAACACTGCCATCTAGTGGGTGGCCGAGGGGAGGAGGCAGAGTGACAGGTGATAAAGGCTGCAGAACAGGTAAAGGCTCGCAGGTGGGGGGGGGAGGGGGGACCCTGGCACTCACCTTGTTGAGGCTGCTGCGGTCACTGACGCTCTTGGTCAGCTGTTGGATCTCGGCCACCTGGTCGGCCAGCCGCTTCTGCTCGTTGAGCTTCTCGGCCAGTGTCTCCAGCTCCGTGAGGGCAAGCTGCAGGGACAGCCTGTCCGGGTGGCCCCTGGGGGTGTTCTTCAGCATGTCCTGCCAGGACCCCGAGAGAGCCGGGAATGAGAACCGCACGCCGGCAGACCCTCCTCCCCTGGCCTGGGGTCAAGGCCTCACCCTCCCACCTCCTGCAGAGACCCAATCTGAAGGTGCCCAGCTTTCGGCCAGGACAGATGGTATCGAACATGGAGTAAGGACTCCAGAAATAGCTAATGAACGGAAAAAAAAAAAAAACCTCTGGATCAATCCCTAATTCACTGATCAGCAGTGTCCTGAGATGAGAGCTCCCTCCTTCAGCTGGAAGCTCTGAGGACAGAGAAGAAAGTGCTGGGGCGGCCCTCGGCCTGGCGACCCCCCCCCCTCCAAGCCCGGCAGTGACGGCTCACCCCAACTAAGGGCCCTGGGTGATCAGGGGAGGGGTTCCGAGCTCCGGGAGCCCTGCGTGGGGACCAGCGCTCCCTCTGGAAGCCTGACGTGGCCAAAGCCAGCTGACTGAGCAACTCCCCACTGCCGGGACCCCTCAGGCCCCGGGAGGCCACAGGCTGTCACTCCCTTCCGGGTCGCCTGGGCTCCTGCCCCCGCACCCTGCAGGTCCGTGGCAGCCCGAACCCCGCACGGTACCTGAAGCAGGAGGATGAACTGCGGGAACCTCTGGATCGGCTTCACCATCAGCCCGTAGAGCGTGACACGGTCAGGGCTGCATACCTGCCGACGCTGTTGGAGAAGGGGCGGAGCCGTCCGCTGACCTCCCGCGGCGAGGGCCCAGCCACAACCTGAAGCCCCACCCGAGCCAAGCCCGAGCCAAGCCCGACGGAGGAGCACAGCCCCAACAGGGCCAGGTCCCCCCCCAACGGACCCGCCCATCACCTCGCCCATCCGAGACAGGCCGCTGGCCTCCTGTTCCACCTGACAAACCTCCAGATTCCCAGGCTGCTTACGGATCTGTCCACCTCGTCATCACCCTCCTCTTGGGGGGCAAGAGGGACCGATCCTCTCCCCCCAGGACGGGGGATGTCCCAAAGGAAAGGGGGGGTGGCATCCAGGCCACAGCGATGATGTGACACCCGAAGCTGGGCCACAGGGCCCTCTCCCTCCTGAGAAACCCGTGAGAGGGGCCCACCTTGAGGAACTCGAGGAAGGCAGGCTTGGTGAGACAGGCCTTCTTGATGATGGACATGGCGTTGGTGAAGTTGTTCACATAGTCACTGTAGACGTCTAGCACCATGGACTTGGAGAACTGGGGTGGGCACGGGGGCAGGGAGGGAGGGTCACTGTGACGTGAGGGGAAGGGCAGGCGGCACCCCTGCCCTCGGTGCCAGGTACCCAGAGGCTCGCAACCAGCCCTGTGGTCAGGAGACCTGTCGCCCTGCTGAGGGGACGAACCCAGGCTCCGAGGGGTGGAGAGATGCCCACGGTCCAGGGAGGGAGGGGCGGTGCTAAGGAGAGACCAGGGACCCTCCTCCTCTCCCAGCAGGGTGACCCGGGAAGGCGAGGGGAGAAGGGACAGAGGTGGGGGCAGCCACGATGCCCCTTTTTGCATTTCCTCACCACCCCAGGAAGTAAAATGCCCTGGGCCTCCAGCCCCGAGGACAGCACTCCTGACCCCAGGTCCTTGTCCACACCGACCAGGATATCAGATCTATTGAATGCTGGGGTTTGCAAAACCATATATATTTTTTCCTTTTAGCAGAACCCAGTGATCTAAAACAGATCCACTGACTTGATGCGCCCACCCCCCACAAATCTCTTTGGGGTTCACAGACTGCAGTTTGAAAAACCAAGAGTCCCCCCTCAGACGGGGGGCCTGAGCCCTGAGAGAGCCCTAGAGCTGGCCAAGGTTACAAAACTGAGCTGGGACCCAGCCGGGCCTCCTGGAGAGCAAGCCAGTGCACCTGCCCCTTGCCCTGTAGCATAGAGTCCTCTGGGGGCCAAGGCCATGGGATGCGAAAGCATCTCATATGGTGAGCAACCTGCGGGTACTCAGACCAGGCCGGTGAGCACCCTGCGGGTACTCGGACCAGCCGGGTGAGCACCCTGTGGGTACTCAGACCAGCAGGGTGAGCACCCTATGAGTACTCAGACCAGCCACCCCAGCAGGGCCAGAACAGTGAGCTGGCTTCCCCAGCACCCTGCCCACAGACATCTCCAAGGACCCACTAGAAGCTGTCGTGTGCACCCCAGCTTGGGCCAGGCAGACTCAGGCCCTGCTTCCCCCTGACCCTGCCGGCTTGGACAGGTGACCAGGTGGAGGCAGGAGGCTGGCCCGGATGACATCCGGGTCAGGGCTGCGGTGTTCACCTTGGTGGGGGCCGGGGAAAGATAGTCTGGGATACCTACTGAAGCCACGAAGAGGTCCCCAATCTTCTCGGTGGAGTCCCACTCGGCCACCCGGGAGGACAGGGCTATCTGGAACATGGAGTGGCAGTGTAGGATCTCCTTCACGCGGAAGAACACCACCTGGCACTTACGGGCGCTCAGCACCTTGGGTTCCATCTCCATCAGGGGGTTGCGGTAATCCTGCGGGGCGGGGGGGGGGGTGGGCAGTGGGGTGAGCACCCCAGGGCCAGGCCACAGCCCCTCCCACCCAGTTGCCCTGCCAATCAGAACTCAGCAGGCCATGTGTGGACCTTTCCGGAGGCAGGAGGTGGGAGGGCACTTATCCCTCACTCCTCACTGTCTTTTGGGAAGGGTCTCCATGAATATAACACTCCTGGCCCCTCTTTGCCCACCCACAACCCACCCCCGTGACTTAGGTGTCACGCTGGACTGGGGGAAGAGGCCGCCTGCAAACAGCCCCGTGGAGGCAGGCCCCGAGGCCCAGGCCGGCCCTGGGCAGCTCTGCCTGTGACTGAGCCCGCGTGTCGAATGGAATGGTGGCGGCGATGCCCCCCTGGCAAGTCCCCTGGCCCCCAGCCCTAGAGCCACACCCCCACCAGCCATCAGGAACACGGTGATATTGTCATCTCTCCCTGCCTGCCACCCGGGCTGCCCTTGTGTGGCTCCGAACTCAGGAGGGGCAAGAGGACGGTGTCATCGACACCCCACGACCCCCAACAATTCCCTTCCCCGCTGGCCTGTCTTGGAGTCACAGCACCCCCAGAGGAGTCACCCCTTCAGGAGTGCAGATGACAGACCGGGGCGGCAGGGTTACTCCAGTCACATGAGCACTGACAGACCATGAGGGGGTGCATCCACTCCAGCCTCGGGCGGGGGGGGGGGGAGGGGCGCCCAGGATGATCCCAGATGATGGGAGACGTGGCCCCTGGCCCAGGGCTCCCGGACTGGTGAGGAAAGCACGGTCCCTTCCAGGCACAGAAGGGTCCACACGCCCTCTACTCTAGAGGGCACACCTCACTTCACAGACCCGCGACTCTGGTTCAGAAATGCAGTCTTCCTGCCAACTCCCAGGCATCAGGAACGCTTGCTGTCCCCATAAAAGTGCTGGCCTGTGGCCCCTTCCCCTTAAAACTGCCCATAACCTCCCTACGAACCCTCCTTACAAAGTGTCCCCAGAGGCCCCCGGAGTCGTACCTGGAGTACCCGCTTCAAAGACTCCACGTAGCTACCTTCACTCTGCACGATGGAGCCCAGGATGTGCCTCCGGACCACCTGCCCGGGCCAGAAAACACAGTCAGTGGCCGCACCCGCCATAGCACAGAGGGAGCACCCGATGTGTGCAGAGGCCCCAGGGGGCCGATAAGGAGTCCTGGTGCCAGAAGAGCTGAGGGGCTGCAGGACGGAAGGGACTCGTCCCTCCCAGAGCCCGCTCCTGGGACCACCGGGGCCCGCAGGCCAGCATTGCCCTCCAGAGCCCCGCCTACAGATGGGGGGTGTGGGGTGCTGGGCTCGAGGCCCCCGCCAGGCCGCTCCTCGCGTACATCCAGGCATAGGGAGTCACCACCCCTCCTCCAAGGGGTCAGGTGGCCTCCCACATCCTGGGACAAATGGGGGAGAAAATTCTTTCTTGGACGGAACAGAGATCTCAGCTCCCACCCTTCGTAGCTCCAACCCCTTAACCAACCCCCCTCCCTCAGACGGGATCCCTCAGGGTACTCTCCACCCCACCGGGTGAGCTCCACCGCAGGCCAAACAGCCCAGTCCCTCCCAGCCCCCCTCTCGCTGGCCCCTTCTCTCCTCGGCCCACATCAACACACCCCTCAGGTGCAGCCTGGCCAGCAAGAGGCTGGGAGCCCTTGCCTGGGTCCACAGCACAGAGGGAGCAGGTGCATAAGCAAACCCTGCTGCACAGTAGAATCACATGGGCGTCTTTAAAATACTGTCACCTAGCTGCTTCCCCAGACATTCCGACTGAGTCGGTATAGGGCACTACCTGGGTATGGGCGGGGCGGGGGGGAGGGGGTGGTGAGAGCATCCCAGGTAATTCCACTGTACCCCCACAGCCGTCCTGGGCATCGATCCAGCCACTAACATCTCCCCCTGCCCCTCTGGACACCTCCTTCCCGCCTGGCACACCTCTGTCAGCAATTCCCACGGCCCCGCCTGGGACCCAGGCCTGACTACGGCCCGCACAGCCCCAGGGCCGCAGGATGGGCCAGGCCCACTGTCCTTCAGGCCGCCCCACAGCCAGATGCACTGTCACGGTCACCGATCCCCAGGTGCCCAAGCTGTTCCCAGAGCAGAGTTCTTGACCACAGCACGTAGACACTGGGGGCCGGGTGACTCTTGTGTGTCGGGGACTGTCCTGTGCACTGTAGGACATTCAGCAGCATCCCTGGCCCCCGCCCACTAGATTCCAGGAGGACCTCCAGTTGCGACAACCACAAACGTCACCAGACACGGCCAAATGCCCCTGGAGGGTAAAATCACCTCGGCTGAGAGCCACTGGCCCAAAGTAACTCATATTGCCTGACCGGGAAACACAAGAGGCTCCGGAGGAGAGAGACGCGGCCAATGCCAGCAGGAGCAGCCCGGACTGTGAGCCGGAAGCCTGGGCTCGCGCCTGGCTCTGACAGGGACTCGCTGCGCGCGGGCAGGGGGTCACCACCTCAGTGCAGGGGGGTCCAGGCGGGTAACAGAAAAGAAGGAAGCAGGCGGATGGACTCACGTCCTGAGACGTGAGGTGTGGCCACCACATCTCCTCTCCCTGGTTTTCAAAAGAGGCCAAGCATCTCCTCTGCCAGCCAAAAGAGGGGCAAATCCTTTTTCGCACCTGCTGCCCCAACGCGACTCGCTTAGTGTCCCCACAACGGGGGAAGGCAGGGGTCTCCCCCCCCCCACCCCCACCCCACCCCGTTTCATGCCTCATGGCAACATGCCTGTGCCTGAGGCCCGGAGCAAAGCCCCCGGGTCCTGGTCCCATGTGACACTTCAGGGGAGGGGAGGCATGGCCCAAAGACCCCCGGCGCCTGGGAGAAGCCCAGAGATAGAGGGTGGGCTGGCCCCTCCGTAGTCTCCCAAGTTGGAATAGCTCAATGCTTTCCAACCCTTCTGTCACTGTGGTCTTCCCTGCAAACGACATCTCCCGTGTGAAATGATTAAGCAGGAGCTGCTCTCGTCACCCTGGGGGTGGGAAGAAAAGGCTCTGAATGCCGGCCCCCCCGTCCCCACCCCGGGACAACGGCATGGGACCTGCTGGGCCCAATCTGGAAGTCTGCGCAGCAGGTGAGGAGAGAACGAGCTGAGGCTCGGCCAGGAGGCCCCGCTCACCCCTTCCCCTTCAAGACCCAGACCCGCGGGGTCCCCAACCACCCCTTTTGCCCCCAAAGACCCCCGGCACCCCACCCTACCCACAGACCTGCTGAGGGCTCAGGCCATCTGGCATGGGGCCCAGCTCCGGGGCCGGGGGCTTGATGTCCGTAACGCTGACCTCCAGGAGTCCCATGTCCTCCTCCTCCGAGTCACCTGCAAAGTCAGATGGGCTGGTGACACACGCAAGCGAGGATGACCTAGACTGTTCAGCCCCCCAGGAGTTGGGAACCACCCTGGGCCAGGGTCCTGGGGCCGCACAGGGTCAGAGCCCACAAGCTGCACTCACTGCTGCGCTCTGCTAGATCGTTCGGTCCATAAATTAATGGGAACGAGCAAGGGGCCACAGAGCAGCACGTCCGGGGCCTCCAGCTCGCCCGATCAGCTCTGCCAGAGTCCCTGTCCCTGCTCAGACCCGCCCACTCCTGGCCCGGAGTAAGCCAGGCCGCCCGTGTCTCCATCACTATGCACTAAAAATAGTTTTCTTCTGGATGCCCAAAAGGGGGAAGAAAGTAAGCCCCAAGAAGAATGGGGCTCTTTGGCTGTGCGTTTTCAAGTTTTCATCACAACTAATGCAGACAGACCCAAAGGGAAAAAGTTCAACTGGGCGATGCAGACCCGAGTGGAGGCAGCTCTCGGACAGAGCAGGAGACAGGCCAAGGATCAGGCAGAGAGAGAGAGAGAGAGAGAGAGAGGTCAGGCAGAGTGTAGGGACCTGGCTTTGGATGGTTCTGCCCCCACAAGAGAGGCACAGGCACAGGGAGATGGGACCCTAGCTGCTCAGGACTCTGACACCCAGTGGGGGTGGCCGTGGGGAAGCTGAGCAGAAAGAAGGGGCCGAGGGAGCAGGGACACCCGGGCGGGCCCTTACCTGAACAGGAGACAGAAGAGGAGGAGGAGGAGGGACAGCGGACGACAGTGTGGGGGTGGGGGTGGTGAAGGCCCTCCTGCCTGGCCCACATGGTACCCCGGGCATCACTCCGCACCCACCCCAGCCGCCGGCCCCGCGGCTTCCTCTTCCCCCATGCGCCACCGGGCAACATTCTTGGCCAGTGATCCGAGCCCTGTCGTGGCTATTAATAACACGCGGGTGGGAGGGTCACTTTGGGGAAGGCTCTGGGCCGACGGGCGGGGCGGGGGAGGGCCGAGGGAGAGCCCGCTGGCAGCCTGGCCAGTCTGGGGGTGGGGAGGGTGACCAGGGACCGCTCGCGGCCAGCCGGCCTGTCACCCCGTCCACCCTCCAGGCCACCCCACCGAGTCTGAGAGGACCCCTCCGCCCATCCGCTCCCCGGTCGGGGGCCGGGGCTCTCCCAAAGGTTCAGGGTTGTGCCAAGTTCACGCAGTGCTGGGGTAATAAGCCTATTTCACAGATGAGGAACCTGCCGCTCTGAGAGGGGCAGAAGCCTACGCAAGGTCTTGCAGCCAGGGGGCCGGGGAGCCGGGATCTGAAGCCAGACCAGAGAGCTGCCATCCACCAGCACACAGCTCCACTGAGTGACTGCCCACTGAGAATTACACCTGCCACACAGGAGCCAGGAGCCGTGCCGGGCTCTTTCCACGCACTGCCTCGCTCACTCTCACCCCGGCCCCTGAGGCAGATGCCGCAGCAGCCCCGTTGCACAGATGAGGAAACTGAGGCACAGAGAAGGTAAAGCACGTAACTTTTCAAGAGGGCACAGAGTCTCGAAGGCCTCCCTGGCCTGAACGCCTGTGTGGCCCCCGTCTCTCACTGGTCTCCTGGACCCTCACTCCAGCCACATGAAGCCTCTGCTTTATCCTTTCTGTCCCTGTGTGTCCCCAGGCAAGTCACTGAGCCACTCCGTGCCTGTTCGCTCGTCTCCAGATGGACACAGGACAGCCCTGCGTACCATCCGGTGTTGATGAGGATTCAGCAAGGAACCACAAAGACCGTTAAGAGACTGCCTCGCGCACAGTAAGTGCCTGATACATGTGGACGATCACGACAATCCTTTCTCGAATGTCTCCTACTTCCCCACTCCTGGGCCTTTCCACACGCTCGCTCCTGTTCCCTGCCTCACTCACCCCCCCCCACCCCTGCTACCTAACTGACCCGCGTCCTCCTCCTCCCAGCCCTTCCCTGACCGCTCATTCGCACTGCACTCCTCCCTGCTCCTGCCACGTTTCCCCACCACTGCTTGTCCGCCTCTGACCGTCACTTCCTGTTTATATTCCTGGAAGAAATGCTGCTTCGTTCCTCTTGGTGGCCCTGCACCCGGCACGGGGTGCGGCTCTCAGTGGGTGTTCAGTAAGTATCGGCTGCCGGGCCGATGGGTGACGGATAAAGGAAAGGGTGGGAGCGTCCAAAGATGAGGCCGGGTAAGCTGCACAGCATAAGAGGCGGGGGGCCCAGACGGCCAGGACAGAGACCAAGGGCAGGGCCGCTGGGCCCCAGACCAAGGGAGAGGCCCCAGGGCCCCCAAAACGAGGTAGACCATACCTGCCAGAGGGTGAGAAACTAACTGGGACCAGCCAGAGAGGACTCCGACCACCGAAGGAGCCCAGAGCCCGAGTGACTTCGCCCACCGTCCCCGCTGTCACAGAGCCGAGTCCTGACCCTCCCGCCAGCCAGGCCCACGGCGCCTCACCGAGGACGTCCTTCCTGTGCAGAAAGGACACTTTGCGCATGACGGCCATCCTCGTCTTCTCCAGCCCGTCCCTGGTCCCGCTCTTCGCAGCCTTCATGAGCTGGGTCATCTGAGCAAAGGCAGAGGGGCTCATCAGAGAAGCCGAAGGAGAGCCCAGGACGCCTGCCACCAAGGGCCACGCCGCCCCGCGCAGGCCTCCCAGCCGGGGCCGCGCACATCATGACCCCAGGGCCCGTTCACTCCCAGGGACGGGGTGGCAGAGGCCAAGGGGGACAGCCAGGCAACGCCGCCCAATGCATCCCAGGAAGGGGTGAGAAGGGGCATTTGTGCCCTGGAGATCACCCCGGAGGAACCCTGTTTACTGGCAAAAGGAGGTCTTAACCCGACGTCTCCCTTCGGGACAAAGTGCACGGGTAGGCGTCAAATGAAGGCAGTGGCATGACACAGGGGAAAGACCCGAGGCCTGGAGTGCCAGGCCTGGGTTCAAATCCCAGCCGCGCCTCTCGGGACAAGTCACTTAGCCTCACTGAGCCTCAGTTTCCTCACTGAGATGTGCCAGGGTCTATGAGGACTAACGGGGGCCAGGGAAGCACGCTGGACAGTAAGATGATCCGCGCAAACGGCAGCGGTTACTTTGGGGGCAAGCAGAAGGAAGTGAGTTCACACCCCCACCCCATCTGCCAAACCCAAGTGAGGCCCCCGTCCCTTGCCCCCCAAAGCAGCCAAGTTTCTGACTGCGCCGAGGCCCGGGAAGGGGAGGGAAGGCCGGAGCTGCCACGGAGCCGAGCACAGCTTCCCCGGCGTGGGGACGGACCGCGGCCACCACACCTCGCGGCAGGCAAAGCAGGATGTGAGGCGGGAGAGGACCCGCGCCCAGGAGGGGGAAGCCGCGAGCTGAGCACTGGGGGAGCCCGGGGCCCGCAAACAGAGCCGCTGTCCCGGAAGTTATCCCTGCACTGACCCTCCAGCCCCCAGCCCTGGCATCTTCCCCGACACACGGTCAGCCCTATCCCACAGAACTTTTCTCAGTGATGGAAATGCCGACTCTCGGTGTGCCCACAGGGGGTCCACCAGCCACCAGTAACTCCTGGGCCACCTGAAAAGTGGCTCTTGTCACTAAGGACCTGAAGTCCCGGTTATATTTAATTGTAACTGATTTAAACGTAAAGAACCACATGACTATCATGATAGGCAGCGCAGTTCTAGAACACTCTCTCCTTCCTGAAACTCTCTGCTGAAGGCGGAGAGCACTCCCCTGGGGGGCTCTGGTCCCTGGAGGAGGAGGTCACCTTCCTCCAAGCAAACCCCCTGGTCCCCAGTGGAAGGGCCCTGAGCAGCCGGCCTTGCCAAAAACCCATTGGGCGTGAGGCCTGGGGCACGGGGTGGTGGTGGCTTTTCAGGAACAATGCTGACTTCTGGAAACACCCCTCGCCCCCCCCCCCCCCACACACACACCCCGCAGGAGGAAAGGGAAGTCCCCTGGGGCCTCCCTGCATGGAAATGGTAAAATTCTTCAGTGGTGATTCTTGGCTTCTAGGAGTGGGGCTCGGGGGTCAGAAACACCTGTGATAATCTAAGGAGAAGCACGGATGTCCGACCCCAGAAACTACACAGAGATGCTCGTCCTCCTCTGGGGGTTGGGAGGGGTCACAAGCCCCAGATTGGAAACCTCTGCTCTGAGCCCAGTTCCTTCCCGGAAGAAAGCTGGGGCAGGCGGCTATCCTACAAACTCCCAAAGCGGTCTTCTCTTGCTGTTTTCCTGGGCAAAGAAGAGCAGCAAATGAACATCCCGGAAGGTGTCCCCACCATCAACCACAGTGCAGAGGCTGGACCAGGAGTCTGATTCCAGGGTCACAGCCAGGGCAAGAACAGTGGTCATAGAATCTTCCCTTCAAGGCTCCCTCTCCTCTCTGGGCCTTTGCCTTCTGAGAACATAAACCTGCCCCCCTCAGGTCACAGGCCCCCCAAGGCATGTGTATAGGAACTATAAAGTGCCTCCCCTCCCCCGCCACCTCCTCCTCCTCCTCCCCCGCCCCCTCCGGGGAGGCCTCGGGTTCTGATGAAACAGGACGTGGCACAGGATGGACAGCAGACCCCGGTTTGAATCCCGGCTCTGCCACTGACCAGCGCTGTGACCATCGGCCAGTTACTTCTCTCCAGCCTCACTGATGCTAAATGACAGCAGTAAGACAGCTGCCTCCCCGGATGCCCTGGGGATAAAACGGTCAGGTGTGTAAGTAATAGTAGCCACCACCCACTGAGCTCTTAGGTCACACCAAGCACAGCACTGAGCACCTTATAGATCTGAGCTCACCTAATCTTTACATCTATCAGGGGGCTGGTACTGTTAATGCCCCCATTTCACAGGTGAGGAAACCAAGGCTCAGAGAGGTCAAGAGACCTGCCCGGGATCACAAAGAGAGGAAGTGGTGGGACGGGGATTCAGAGCCAGGCCTGCAGGCCTCCACAGCACATAGTAGGTGCTCAACTAAGAGAAGTTCCTGCTGTCGGTGTCATCGTTATCCAGAAGTCTGGGTCTCATCTAAGACCAAGGTGTTATGATTTCTCCTACAGACTTCCTTACCCTGGATCTCTCTGAACGGCTCAGGGCGGGAGGAACGTTCAGCATCACTCACTAAGGCTCACATCTCTCCAGGTGTCACCCAAACCCACCGCCACAGTTACCAAATTCCCGGATTCCTGGGCCTCAGTCCAGACCTACAGAATCAGCATCTCTGGGGGTGCAGCCCAGGAATCTGCATTCTCCAAAGCACCCAGGTGATTCTGAGGACCCCAGAGTTTGCAGACCGCCCCAGCCCAGCCCAGCCCACCCCCCAGGAATTCTGGCACAGTGACAGTTTCACTCGGAGAGAGAGGCGAGAACGTGGAAAGGAGCAGGTGCCGGCACCACCGGTCCCGGCACAGGTGCGAGAGGCGGCCAGGCTCCGGCGTCGGGGCGGGCCCCTGCCAGGCCGCCGGGGGACAGACAGACAGTACCTTACAGTCGTACTTGTGCTTCAGCGCCTGCACGTCTCTCCCCCCGGCTCTTAAAGCCAAGATGTCTCTCTTAGTCCTGGCGTATCTCTCCTTTAGCCTAGTCAGGTCTGGAGAAAGCTGGAGCCCCCAAGCAGCCAGGCAGAAGGAGAGCAGGTGCGAGGAGCAGGCGGGACGGGAGGACACAGACAGGACAACAGAGGAGAAAGGAGACCAGGTGAGGTGGGACGTGGGGCCTGGGGATGGCTCCCGCCGGGGATCGGCTCCAGCAGCGTCCCACCCCAACGCGCAGGCAGCGGGGGCTGGGAGTCCTGGCTGCTGGGGGGCCAGGGGCAGGGGACCAGCCGGCCCCGCTCAGAGAAGGGGAACAGTGCCTAGAGGACAAGGACTGTGTCTCAGGCATCCCCCCATATGCCAGGGGCCAGCGAGGGGCTGGTGACACAGGAGGTCCTTGGCAAGTTTGGGAGATGGATGGATGGGCAGGTGCGTGGGCCAATGCACAGGAAGACGGGTGAATGGACAGAGAGCTGGTTGGACAGACGGATGGACTATAAACAGAGGGATGAGTGGTTGGATGGACAGACAGAAAAATGGCTGGATGAGCAAATGGATAAACTCGGCTGGAGGAGTGCAGATCTGGGTAAATGGACGGACAGACGGACAAGAAGATGGATAAAAACCCGGGGGGACCAGGGGACGGATGGAAGCAGTGCCGTGCCGGTAAATATTTAACACGCGCTTCTCCAGGAAATAGACCCCTGCTTCGTTGGCTTTCCATGATGTCACTACGCCACCGTGGCAAATTTCAAGCCACTAGTGTGACGTCGCTGAATGCGGAGTCGGAAAGAGCGCGCGATTGGTTCCTAGTTGTCGTGAGCTAGGAAGAGCGGACTCTGGCACGCCGCTGCAGGAAGGAGTGGGCAAACAGAGCAAGGGACGGACGGACGGACGGACGGACGGACGGAGGGAGGGCAGGTGGGCGTCTGGATGAAAGGAAGGGTGGCTGACTAGCTTACGCGCCACCTGGGAAGACGGATGGATGGAGAGACAAACACAGACATTCAAACGCATGAGCAACACTGACATCCGGTGAAGCATTCAGAACCCCAACAAGGTACTACTTCCGGAGTAGACCAGGAAGGGGACCACGAGCAGGAGCGCTGGAGGCAGGCGGGCCTGGGTTCAAGTCGCCACCCCCCGCTCACTAGCCAGAATAGTGTCTTCACCTCCCGGAGGGACACCTTCCTCACTGGGAAAGCGGCCCGGATGATAACCACTTCACGGAGTTACTGAGAAGATGGAATGGGAAATACGTGTAGACCCCAAGACTTAGCAAGCACTCAAAACATGGAAGCTAGTATTACACTATCTTTCAGATTATAAGTGCTCAATATTTGTTGAATGGGTGGATAGTTGGTAGGATGGATGGATGGACGGATGGATGGATGGATGGATGGATGGATGGATGGAAGGGAGGGAGGGAAGGAGGGAGGATAGAAGGAAGGATGCTTGGATGGATGAATAGATGGGTGCATGGATGCATGGACAGAAGAACGATGTATGTTCTTTCAAATCTTGTGTGATGTTGAGTTGTATACCACTTACTGGCTGCGTGACCCTAACCATATCATTTAGCCTCTCTACACTTCTGTGTTAGGGTCTCTGATCAATAACATGAGACTCTTAATCCAAATAACACCAACCACTTTAGGGTATCAGGAAAATCACTGGAACCACTTTGTAAACTGCACCACACTATGCAGAGGCTCTCTATTGTCAATGCAAAGAAATCGCAGGACAGGGGGCACCTGGGTGGCTCAGTCGGTTAAGCGTCCGACTCGGCTCAGGTCATGATCTCATGGTCCGTGAGTTCGAGTCCCGCATCGGGGTCTGTGCTGACAGCTCAGAGCCTGGAGCCTGCTTCAGATTCTGTGTCTCCCTCTCTCTCTGCCCCTTCCCTGCTCGTGCTCTGTCTCTCTCTGTCTCTCAAAAATAAATAAATGTTTAAAAAAATTTAAAGAAAAAAAAGAAAGAAATCGCAGGACAGGGATCCTTCTGAGAGTTACTCAGACTCCCCACAACTGGAGAGAGGCTGGGGTTTGTCCTGAGCCCTGGTTCACCTGTAAATTGACACAATAAAATCATAAAGCCCCTGGTTTTGCACTTCCCCTCTGCCTCTCTCAGGATTAGAAGAACCCGGATCAGAGATCGATTGCAGACTGGTCCGATCTGAGCAGGGGAGTGAGCAAGGCTGAGGTCAGAGGTCAGAGCTGGCGTTTCTGCCCAGTGCCCTGGCCAGCTGGATCATGGTAACCTTAATTATGAAGAGGTCACAGTCAGGAAAAGGAAGAATCCAATGCAGCCCAATCCACAACTGGTTAGAAAGAAAAAAAAAAATCCCAAGGACCATGGGTGGCCATCAGCAGGTACTTATTAACATAATGGGATCAGGCCCCTGCTTACATCTGGGTCAGGTGCTTCTGAGGGGGTCCCTCTGAAGACCCCTCGGTCACTTTCTTTGGCAAAAATCCACCCGCTGAGGGCTGGCCTTCTAAGACACCTGAAGCAGGGACAGCTTGCAGCTGAACAGGAAGCTAGGCCCCCGTGAGACTCCAAGGACAGGGCAAAACACCACCAGATCTCTGTGGCCCCATGCCCCACAGCACACACAAGACACGGCCAAGCAGTGGTGGCCCCAGAACGTTCAGCCACGGCGGTGCCAGGCACGGAAGCAGGTGGGCCCCAAGCGGCCCAGGAGGGCAGAGCACAGCAGGCAAGGTGCCAAAGGAAAGGTCCCTCCACAACCCTCACCTCCCTGGGGGCCTGCTGTCTGGGGAACAGGCAGGCCGTGGCCCGCAGCCAGACAAAAAGTCCTCCCGGTTAGAAATTCCAAGAACTCTGCCACACTGTTTGTCTGCTGAGGAAGGGTCCAAAGCCCCTCGCTTGAGGGTCTGAGGGACAAACGCTAATGGTCGGCCGCCAGAGACTCCTCCCCTGGGGCCCGGCCATGGTGAGGGCCAGCCCAGGGAGGGGGCGCCTGGGTGGCTCGGTCGGCTGAGCGCAAGACTTCGGCTCAGGTCACGATCTCACAGTTTGTGGGTTCGAGTCCCACGTGGGGCTCTGTGCTGACGGCTCGGAGCCTGGAGCCTGCTTCGGATTCTGTGTCTCGCTCTCTCTCTCTCTGCCCCTCCCCTGCTTGCACTCTGTCTCTCTCTCTCTCTCTCTCTCTCTCAAAAAGTAAACATTTTTTAAAAATTAAAAAAAATAATAAATAAACTTGAAAAAAAAAAAAAAGGTAAATTGCCAGGCTCCCACCCCCCACCCCCAAACCATGAGCCGGAGTCCCTGGGAGTGAGGCCCTGGCATCTGCGATTTCAATCAGCTCCCCTCGTGGTCCTGATGCTTATATAAGACTGAGCACCAGCACTGGGAAGCCCAAACTCGGCATCTCCACACCTCCTGCCCTCTGAGAAATGTGTGGCAGGGGCCTGGGAAAGTGGCCCAGGGGGATCAGGAGGGACAGCCAGAGGCTGAGAACAAGGGCTGGCCCAGGCCTCAAGCTCCCCCCTGCCCGCACCCTGAGAAACGACCGGGCACAGGGTAGGTATCATAGATGCTTAACTTCATCCTAGCGAGATACCAAGGCCATCTTCCGTGGCCCGGCCCACGGAGGCCCGGCCGCAAGACCACATTCGAGAGAGACCTGCTCCGCCCCCAGGCTCCTCGAGGACTCAGAGGCGTGGGTGCCGCTCTGGCCGGCAGCCTTCCCCCAGAGGGGATCCTCAAACTCCGAAAGGGGCAGGATGCACTAGGAAAGACATGGGGTGCTATAACCCCAGCCTAGTCCTGGGGCCCCTACCTTCTCCCTGCACCACCTTTGGGTATCTGTCATGTGCGTTTTTTCACAAAGAGGCTGAGAGGGACCCAGTCACCTCTGGTCGGGCGGGGCCTGCCTGTAAGGAGTGGTTCCCATTAAACCCCAAATCTCAGCATGGGTAGAATCTGCTTTCTGCTGGCTTCTGTAGAACAAACGGGAGGAGCAGTCTGTCTCAGGAGGAAGCAGTCCGTCCTCCTCTCGGCTTCCGGCTCCTTCCACGAAGCCAGCAGAATGAACCCTGTTCCAGGCAGAAACCAACGCACGGATGGCATCTCAAAAGACCTCGGAGGGGCTCAGTAGGTTGGGTGTCTGACTTGATTTCGGCTCAGGTCATGATCTCACGGTCGGGGGACTGAGCCCTGCGTGGGACTCCACACTGGGGCACAAACAGCAATGCCGGGGGGTCTCTTCCTATGCTTGGGGTACCCGGGCCACCGCCCCTCTCACTGTACATTCCTGGGGGCGGGGGGGTTCCCTAACAGGATACGAGTCTGAGGCCAACCCTTCCCACCCTCCTCACCCCCTCCCCAGGGGGTCCTGGAGCCCTGGCCGGGGTGGGAGGTGCCTACCCCTTACCTTGGGCTGGAAGGACACTCGGTGCTTGGCGGGCTCGGCCTCTGGCTTGGCCTCCTCCCCCGAGTCTTCACTGTAGCTCTCAAACTCACTGGAGCTCCAGCCTAGGTCCTCGGGCTCCCTGGGCGCTCCGTCCCGATGCACATCCTCGTAGAGCAGGCTCCTCTCCGCCCCTGCAGGCCAGGGAACAGGGCTGGTGAGGGGAGGCCCCGGTGCCAAGGCCACCAGACCTGATTCCTGACCCAGGCAGGCAGGTGGGGCTCCGCCCCCACTTCCCGGTCCACAGAGCAGGGGTGAGGACCACACAACATCCACCTGGTAAGCGAGGAGGAGACGAGAAAGACCGGAGAGGCGCAAGAAACGAGTCGGGAACGCAACAGGCTCCTTAACCCCCTCCCCCCGCGCCTCCGTATTGCTCTTCTGGGATCTGAGTGCTCATCCTGGGCCTCGGAGCATGTTTCAGTGGGAAAGACAAGACCTAGAACCAAGTCCTGAATCGGGCCCTCAGCTCCAGCCCCAGCATCCTCGGGGTGGGGGGGGGGGGCGCGCAAAATGGAAATTGTCGGGAGCATTAAATTGGCGTTTCCCACATCTGAGTTTCCCGTGCAGGTCCAGAATGGCCCAGTAGGCCCAGTAGGGGGCGCGCCAGGCCCAGCGTCCAGGAGTGTTCCCTTGTCTTCCAGAGCCCCACTGGAGAAGTGGGGGACAAAGAGCTGAGAGTCCACTGGCCAGGAGAAACAGGTCCCCTCAGGGGCCTGGGTACTCCCAGGGTCCCTGTCAAATCCGGAGTGAGATGCTCAGCTTTGAGGCTGAGGTGGGAGAGCTGCTGTCCAGGTAACCCCAGCTCTCCCATCCCGAGACCTTGGCCTTCGCTCCCACCCCTCTGGGCTGCACTTCCTGGCCTGTCACCTGAGGGAGAACCGAACTGCAGGCCTCACTGAGGCCAGACCCCCAAAAAGCGCACCAATATGAAAATGCCTTTGTCAACGCACAAGAAATACAGCACTGGGAAGGGTTTTTTAAAAAAATCTGCTCAGAACAGGGAGCTTTGGTTATCGGAGACCTCTCTGCAAAAACGGCGACAACAACAAGCCAGAAAAGGTCGAGTAAATAAAATATGAACCAAAAGCTCTAGCAAAGAGTGTAGCACATGGCAGGTGATCAGCAAAGAGCAGCTGATCCTTGCTTTGAGGTGGGGGGGAGGGGGGAGTGTCTGCATGGGCCCGGGAATCATCCCACTGACCCCAGAGCCCCTACCGGAAAGCTGGGGAGTGTGGGGTCTGGGAGACTGTCACCCAAAGAACAGACACACTGAGGCTTAGCTGGGGGCTCAGGTCTCAGGATGAGGCGGGAGCGTGAGGTTATTTTTTAAGCAAAAGATAAAAGTGACTAACATCTCCAGGGACAGGAGCAGCTGGTAACCAGGCTATTGACCTTTACAAGACTGGGTCGACTGTCTTATTACCGCAGCGGAGGCCCGATGACTGGGGAGTAAAGGGGCAGAGCCCAGTTCTTGGGGCTCCTTCTGAGGAAGAACCCAGGCAGCATCTCGAATGCCCACCTCCCCACGCTTCCATGAGCCCCGGCCTCCCACCCGCCTATGTCCTCAGTGAGAGCCACCTCTCTTGCTGGATTCTCCCGCAGCCCTAAGGTCGGCGGGCTACAAATAATCACCGCCTCATTAGAAACACAAGAAAACAGGGGCCTGGAGAAGACAGGTGGCTTGTCCAAGGTCAGACAGGGCACAGAGAAGGAGCTGCAGACTCAGGCTCCCTCCACTCACCACGCTGCCTTCTATGAGGCCGGCTAACCTGACCACCTCCTGGGCTCATTTAGAAATATTCTCTCCAGTGGAGACAGTGCCACCAGAGTCCTGAGCCTGGACCAAAGCCTCAGCCTTCAGGGGCCTCACAGGGATCCTGGCTCCCACCCTCCGCTTCCCGGGGCCTCGGGCTTCACGAACGGCTTCCCCCTGCAAAGCACGGACCACCACCGGCTCAGTGCTCTGCGTCAATTACCTCACGGCAAACTCACAAGCCCAGGATGCAGCTGTGACTGTCCCAAATTTACAGATGCGTCAACTGAGGTCCAGAGATAGGAAGCGGTTCTCTGATGTGACACTCCCCAGAGCTTCAGAATGACAGTCCATGAGGTAAGGATGATATTCTGATGTCATATGAAGAAGCCAAGGCCCGAAGGCACGGAGCTCTGTGCCCTAATCAGCGGCAGAGCTGGGATTTGAACCAAGGGCTGCGTGTGCGGCCTGCTGCTCAGCTGACAGCCTCCTCTCCCGTGCCCACTGAGCCCACATCGGTCCGTGAAGGTCAGTGCTGGGCCCTGGCAGACGTGGTAACGACAGTACCATCGTTTGTGCAGTGCACCTACTGAGGGCCAGCCCTGAGCTGACCCCCCACTGAGGGCCAGCCACAGCCTCCTGGGACTCACCGTCCCGAAGCCGTGAGGGTGGGGGCCCTCGGATGGGTGTCACGGTCCCCCACTTGAAGGCTCAGGAGCTGATTCCCAGGCTGCCTGCTTGTAACCACCTCGGGGTCAAATGCAGGATGGCATAATAGTGATCCTTGTTCAGTGAAGATTGGGGCCAAGTAATGTGTTGCTTGATTTGATTCAGGCGGGAAGACAGCCCAACAGGGCTAAACAATGGACTGCAGCCACTCAGGACCTTCGGCAAGACCCCACTGCCTCCCAGTACAGCGTGCCCTTCCCCCTCCTCTCCCTGGATTCAAAGGAGCAAGCAGCAGGGATGTTCCAAGCACCTCCGGGACTTGCTAAAGGGATGTGCATACCATCAGCCCACCTGTCCCTGCCCCTGGAACAGGAGTCGGGAGCATGGCTGTGGGCGCCCTGGGGCCTTGTAGTGCTATCCACGTGTCTCCCCCATTGGACTACGCACAGCCCAAGATGGTGCTGGCCACCCCTATCAGACTAGAAGCCCCTCAAACACGGGCTGTGTGATCTGGAGACGGTGTCTTAACCTCTCAGATGCAACTGTCCCCGGGAGCCACTGGGCCTGCCTTGCTGACCTCAAGGGGTTGACAGACCGGTGGGAGCAGATGTGCGTCATCGGTCATAAGATGCCACCCAAATCCTCCCGGGGCAGGGGACAGAGCAGCGGACTTGGAGGCAGAATAACCAGGTTCAAATCCCAGCTCTGCCTGTAGTTTCCTCGTCTGTACACTGAGGCCACGATACCCCAAATCAAAGTTTCTAAGCAGATTCCAGGAAATCAAACACGAAGAGTCGCTACCCTGATGTGTTTGGACAAAGACGGCTCTGGCTGTGAAGTTACTAACCATTCCTCCTCCCTGGATCTGAGTGATGCTCTCTCCTGCTGGGTGACTGACTCTATGCTGGGGGGCGGTTGGGGGGGGGGGGGCAGCTGGGGCAGACTTACCCCCACCCCACCCTGCTTCCTCTCTACAGCCACAATCCCCACCCCCCCACACACCCCCCACACCCCCGCCCCGGCCTCCCTGGGCCCAGAGCAAGCAAGGCACAGGCTTTCTGGAGCCCTCTCTGCCTCAGCGGTCAGGTTTAACGAGCTGCCCTTCTCCCCAGCAGCCCTGGGAAGCCCGGACTATACCACCCCCTTCTCCCAAGGCAGGAATGGAGGCTTGGGGAGGTGAAATGCCAGGTCCGGCCTCGCCGCCAGGGGGTCCCAGCAGCCAGCCGGGGGTCCCTGCCCCCGAAGCCCAACACCGCCCAGCCCCGGCCTGGCCACGCCCCCAGCCGGCACCATCCTCTCCCAGGACGACCTGAGGTTGGTGAAAGCTGGAGGCAGCGGCCAGGGCCGGGTGGGGTGGGGAGCCAAATAGAAGACGACCCTCCCCAGGCCCCGCCCCCCGGCCCGTCCCCCAAGGTGGCACGGAAGCGCGGAGGAGGCGTACCGGGTTGATGGGCATCCAGGTTCTCGCAGGGCACGTCGTCGTAAATCACATCTTCTTCCAGGGCGGGGAAAGTGAATCGGTCGACTGGGAGCGAAGGGAGAGGACAAGAGCGCTAGGGGCGGAGGCGGCTGCCGGGCTGCCAGCGGGACTGCGCCAGCCGGCGGCTCCCTCCCGCCGCCCCGCAGCCTTACGGCTGGGCCCCGCGGCCCGGCCCCTGGGGAGCCCCTGCGGGCTGCTCTCCTCTCGGAGGACACGCTTCCGCTGCTTCTCCCCGCCCTCCGCCCCAAGGCACCCTCCTGGCGAGCCGGCAGACCCCCACTTGCCTCCCTGCCACCCACAGGCCTGCCCATCTGGCTGACGCCGCAGCTGCTCGCGGCACCTGCAGGGAGCATGAAGCCGACCCTGCGCCTGTGCCCTGGGGCCCGGGGGACATCTTCAGGGGCCCAGAAGCCCTCACGGGACTTACCCTAAAGGAACTACCTCCCGCCCAGAGGTGGCCGGGCAAAGCAGCCCTACTGAGGACAGGGAATGGGGGGAGGGGAGATGGATTTGGAGAGTGGGGTGAAGGAGAGGCCCCCCCCAAAACTCAGCCAGCAGGATCCTGACTGCTGAAGAATTCAGCGAACAAACACATCCCTCTGCTAGTATTTTGCTGGGCTGCAAGGGGGCAGGGCAGGCGCGCACTCTGCCCCTGTTAGCAGCTACCCGGATGCACACATTAAGGAGGTCTCCCCTCAGGGCGCCTGGGCGGCTCAGTCGGTTAAGGTTAAAGCCCCTGACTTCGGCTCAGGTCACGATCTCACTGTTCGTGAGTTCGGGCCCCGCGTCGGGCTCTGTGCTGGCAGCTCGGAGCCGGGAGCCTGCTTCGGATTCTGTGTCTCCCTCTCTCTCTGCCCCTCCCCTGCTCGCACTGTGTCTCTCTCTGTCTCTCAAAAATAAACATTAAAAAAAAGGAGGTCTTCCCTCAAAACTGTGTGCCCAACCTCTGCCCTCTTTAGGGGTGTGCCTCCCTCCACAGAGCCAGGGTTTGGAAAACCAGTCCCCACCCTGATGGGAGCCTGTCTTCGCCCCATTGCCCTTCGCAGAAGACACAGGACCAGATGGGCTCTGAAATCCCCACGGTCCTAACTTCAATGCTTCTGGCTGTCCCGGGGCCCCCAGGGCCCCCAGAGCCTGGTCAAGCCTCACCCTCGACCCCCTCCTCCACCCCCATACGGACTCTGTTTCCCACATGGCTCTGAGACCTGCTCACCTCTCTTCAGGTCCCTAGTTCTGGCCATCAGCCTCCCCACTGGGCTGCAGGCACCCCACCCTGTCTTATGGCTTTGCCCCCACCCCACAGCATCTCCGGCTCCCCTCTCGTGGTTCCCTGTTGCCTTCGGAAAAGCAGGGCTGGACGGCCCCAGAAGGAGCTGGGGACATGCAGCCTCACCTCGCCCCAATCACCCCTTGGATGCTACCCTCCATCACACCAAGGCCGTTGCTTCCCAGGGTGCCAGATGTCCCCCCTCCACCCTGGGGCTGGGGGGGACTGGGGCTCCTGCACAGGTGGACCCTGCCTGGATGCTCTCTCCCTGAGCTCTGCTCCCGCCTCTCTGCCTTCAGGACTCTCAGGTTCTCCTCACTCCCGCCTCCCCCTCCTGGCACCTTGCCCTCTGCAAGGTGACCTCCTGCCTACCTGGTGGCTTCTGCTCCCGGGAGGGACCTCGTCTTGGGCAGCAGGGCACCCCACTGCCAGCCCATCCGCCCTGCTGTAGGAGCTTCTGGGTATTTGGGGGAACAGATAAGCGGTCAAACACACGATCTACTCCTGGACCATGGCTCCCATCGGGCAGGAGACGGGGGCAACTCCCAGGCATGGGCAGCGGCCGGTCCCCCTCAGAGGTGCCACCAAGCCTGCGGCAGCCCACCCAGTGAGGACGCCCCTGTGGCACGGGGGAGCCCACATCAGCCCTCTGGGCCTGAGCAAGGGGCTCTAAGGTTATCACGGTACCACCTTCCTGAGCTAAGATGAGGTTTGGGGGGGGGGGGGGGCACTTACTCCGGCGGGAGCTCTTCCGCTTCCAGCTGGAGCGCCGGACCCCGGAGAGAGCAGCACCCACAGCATCCCCGTTGCTCACCACCGGTGGCACCCTGCGGGCCAAGAAACAGAGTCAGGGAGCCAGCGGGGACAGGGACGGTGCCGCTGAGCAGGGAGGGACGGGCCGGCCGGCTCCTCGAAGCCTCTGGTAGCCCCTCACCAGGACGGCAGGGTGCATGAGGTGCAGGGGCGGGGGGGGCTGAAGCCCAGGAGCCCCTGGCCCCCAAAGCCGTGAGTCAGGAGAGCAGGGGAGGCCGCCGCTGGGCTGGCCTTGAACAAGCCCCTCCCTCTCTCAGTTTCCCCATCTTTGGAAAGCACCCTAAGACCCCAGTGCTGAGGGCCAGGTGCCTGGATGCAAGGGCACCCGTCTTTCTTCCGGGGCAGACTCAGTGGGCTGGCCATCGCCCATTCTCCTCTGGGCAAGATGGGGGCTGGGGTCGGGGGACCCCTGCCTCTGTGGGAAACGAGGTCTTGGAAAGCTTCACAAAACCACGCACGGGACGCAGAACTTCATCCCCCACGACGTGAGGATGGGCCGGACCCGGAGGCCAGCTTCCCGGCCACAGACACTCAGAGGGAAAACTAGCCAGGCAGCGAATGCCAGCTCAACCAAGAGGCTGAGTGAACATCTCCCGCGACATCACACGTGACGCCGTGTACCCCGACGGGATGTGACGAGAAGCCGTCTGTCCTCTGCAGCACTGTAACCCCACGCCCGTAGCCCCAGTCTGATCGCAGGAAGAGCGCCAGACAAACCCAGGCATTCTACAAACCCCTGGCCATGACTCCCCAACACTCCCAAGATCGTGAAAAGCAAGGGAAGAAAGACTAGGAAACTGTCACAGACCAGGCTAAACATACAACAAGTACGTGCACAACGTGGGAGCCTGGACGGCATCCCAGAACAGAAAAGGGTGTGAGAAGAAAACCTGGCGAGACTCAGATAAAGCCTGGAGTTCAGTGAATGATCGTGTGCCCGCAGTGCCTTCTCACTTCCAAGAAATGTTCCGTGGTCGGGGAGGCTGGGTGGCTCAGTCGGTTAAGCATCTGACTTCGGCTCAGGTCATGATCTCAGGGTTCATGAGTTCGAACCCCGCGTCGGGCTCTGTGCTGAGAGCTCCGAGCCTGGAGCCTGCTTCGGATTCTGTGTCTCCCTCTTTTTTCTGACCCTCCCCCACTCACACCCTGTGTGTGTGTCTCTCTCAAAAATAAACAACCGTTAAGAGGAAAGGAAAGGAGAGGAGAGGAGAGGGGAGGGGAGGGGAGGGGAGGGGAGGGGAGGGGAGAGGAGAAGAGAAGAGAAGAGAAGAGAAGAGAAGAGAAGAGAAGAGAAGAGAAGAGAAGAGAAGAGAAGAGAAGAGAAGAGAAAAGAAGAGAAAAGAAAAGAAAAGAAAAGAAAAGAAAAGGAAAGGAAAGAAAACGTTCCGTGGTCGTGTAAGATGTTAACCACAGGGAAAATGGGCTGTTGGGTATACCCAACTCTGTATGCTACCCTTGCAACTTTTCTACAAATCTAAAACTATTCCAGGAAGAATGTTGGGTTTTTTTTTTTTTTTTTTTTTTTTTTTTAAGTCCAGCCTCAAAAAACTAAAGGCCACACCTGCCGATCCAGAGGGACCTGAAACGGTCCAAGACAGTAGCCACGGTTGCCAAGAATTGACTGGAATGTCCCCGCACAAGAGCCCTGGGAGGAGGAGGGGAGGGAGGAGGCAGCAGAAGGGGTGGGGGGGAGGAGAAGGAAGAGGGGGAGGGAGCACCTCCCAGGAGCAGCCAAGAGGTGAATCCTGCATCCATCTGTGGGCGCTGGGCCCACGGGGGAAACCTGGCCACGGTCACACTGCCCGAGTGGCAGAGCCAGACGTGGAGCCAGCTTGCCTGGCCCCGGCGTGGGCTCCTACACCTGCGGCTCAGGTATGAGAGCACGGACGGCTGTGATGCTGTTAATGTTCCGTCTGTGCCGTCCGGCGAGCCACGCTGCCGGGTGCTTGGAATGTGATGAGTGGAACTTCATTACTGGAGCTAAGGGGACTAAGGGACTTCATTTTTAGTTCTGTTTCACGGCAAGTAATTTAATTTTAAACAGCCACCCGTGGCTGGTGGCCGCGTACAGGACAGTGCAGGTCTAGGTGACGGGCAGCCCTGGAGAAGCAAATCTTGGCTCACGTTTTACGGCCAGAAGTCAGCAGTGTCACCCCGGGGTGAAGAAGATGGCATATTTCAGTCCAGGGTAGCACTTTCCACGGGCCAGCGAGGGACAGGGCTGGGCTAGACCAGGACGGGGTGCTGGGCTGACGGGAGCCACCTTCCCTTCCCTGACACCTTCCCTTCCCTGCGCCCCCCACCTCCTCAACCCAGAGACATCTTGCAGGTGCTCGGACGGCACCAAACCCGTTCCAGCCCCCGTCCACGCCAGCTTGGTGATTTGGCTCAAAAGTGGCCCAACCACAGACTCTCTCTGCTTCGATATGTTGACCACGGCAGGCGGTGACCATTATGAAGCACCTGTTGCGTGCTTCCCGGTTTGCTTTGTATTTTCCGATTCCACTTCGCAAGAACGCAGGCGAGGCGGGCTCTGTGATCCTCATTCCGCACGTGGAGACGCAGACTCGCAAAGACTCCATTTCACTCGCCCAAAGTCGCTCAGTGCATCCGCGGGAGCTGGGATCTACAGCCCAGCCCATCTGCCTACGAAGTTTTATCATCTTTCAACCAGACCACTTGGAAGTAGATAAGCGGCATTTAGGTATTCAACTACATCACATATTTGCTGTGTCATAACGCCACTGAGCCTGGCTTGAGTGTGCAGACTTTTTAAAAGGAAGGAGAGGGGCGCCTGGGTGGTGCAGTCGGTTAAGCGTCCAACTTCAGCCAGGTCACGATCTCGCGGTCCGTGAGTTCGAGCCCCGCGTCGGGCTCTGGGCTGATGGCTCAGAACCTGGAGCCTGTTTCAGATTCTGTGTCTCCCTCTCTCTCTCTCTGCCCCTCCCCCATTCATGCTCTGTCTCTCTCTGTCCCAAAAATAAATAAACGTTGAAAAAAATTTTTAAAAAAAATAAAAGGAAGGAGAGCGGGGCGCCTGGGTGGCTCAGTCGGTGGAGCGTCCGACTTCGGCTCAGGTCACGATCTCACGGTCCGCGGGTTCGAGCCCCGCGTCGGGCTCCGTGCTGACAGCTCGGAGCCCGGAGCCCGCTTCGGATTCTGTGTCTCCCTCTCTCTCTCTGCCCCTCCCCTGCTCATGCTCTGTCTCTCTCTGTCTCAAAAATAAATAAAAACATTTGAAAAAAATGTTTAAAGGAAGGAGAGAAAGAGCACTGGGCCTACGCAAGTTCAAGTCTCTGTCCCAGAGAAATCCTAACAGCCAGCCCCAAGGCTGCATTGCGATTCAGCCAGAGAACACCCGAGGAGGCCCTGGGTGAACTCTGAAGGTGACATCAAAAGGCAGTGGGTATTTTTGGGTGAGGTCAGGCAGCTTTAGGAGGGCTCTGGAAATAATACATGACGTACTAAAAGCCGGGAGTGGCTGAAATACGAGCCTCCGGGCTGAGCATCACCGAAACACAGCGAACTTAAGTTTTCATTTTATTTCATTCTACGTCATTTCATTCTAAATAGCCACACGTGGCTAATGGCCACTGTACAGGACAGTGCAGGTCTAAGCCACCTCCACTACCGGAGAAGCTAGTCTGTGCCCCTGGGCTTGGGAGTGGGGATCTTCCAGCAGAGAGAAATCACCTTCGTGCCCACCCCTGCTGCCTCCCCGGCTCAGGCAAGCAGAGTGACTGGGAGCCCCAAGGGAGGGAAAAGGCCAGTGCCTTTGGGTGTACAGGTCTTCCTAGGCTGGGCTGGAGACAATCACCCACCCCCTGCCCTGCACTTGGCTGGTGCCTATGCCGTACCCCATGCTGTGTTGAACGCTTGAGACCCCTTGAGCACAAGTGTATGTCTCATCACGACCGTTTTATAGATGAGGAAACTGAGGTTCAGAAGGAACCTCCCCCCAAGTCACCTGGTCAGCAAGGCTGAGCTGCAATCTGCCTGCGAAGCCTCGCAGGGGAAAGTACCTCCCGGGCCAGGGAAGCGGAGGACGTGGCAGGAAATGAGGCTGATGGTACCCGCTCTGCAGTGACCCAGAGGACAGCCTCTCCCAGCTTCTGCCCGGCCAGAATTCTCCGTGGGAGCAAACCCTCCCTTGGGGCCTCCCCAACGCTTCAAGATAACCAAAGAGCCATAAAAGTCAACGAGAAGCCAACTGTCTCACGCTTATCTGAGCTTCCGGCACTTTCGACGCCTCTTATCTTGCACCTGAGAAACAGGCCATCCGCTAACAGGACTCCAGTCTCACGAGGTGAGCCCGCTGCCACCAGAATGCAGGGGGAAGGAGCCCGGTTAGCGGACAGGAGCGGAGAACAAGGGGCTCGATGGAAACGAGGGGGCAGGAGACAGAAGAAAGGACGCCTCCTTGGTCCCCCAACGCCGGTGTGCACTCTCCACCGGACTTAGGCCACCACGCAGCTCCAAGCAGCCTCTGTGCCCATCTCCTCGCTATCCAGGGAAAAGCCGGAGATGAGAGGGAAGTGAGTGCCCTGGGACAGCAGGGACCTGCTCTGTCCTGGCCGCCCCATTCCGTCAGCCCCAGCACACAGGGGGCACGATCGATGCCGACGGGTGCCCTCCCCGGCCTGTTTTCGATCAAAGCTCCACTCCAGACGATGTCAGTGGCCTCACCCCTGCAGCTGCTGGTCTAGCCCCCCATTTCTCAGTGAATCTCCAGGCACAGCTGATTCCACAGGGTCCCTTCCCCAGGGGCTACGCGGTGTGGAACACCACCCAAACCCTAACGGCCCGAGGATTCCCGCAGGCTGGGTTTGCGCCCTGTGCACACACACATACACCCCACGTGCACACACGGGGCATTCCAGGGCCTTTTCCAGGGCAAAGTATGAAAAACGCAAAGGTGGAAAGAATCCCCCCATGGGGAATAGAAAGGACCAGAATACCGACTGCCTTATCGGGCCTTGACAAGAGGGCTTGCCCGGGACGGTCCTACTCAGGGCATCACCCCTCCAGAAAGTCACCACTGCCACCATCCCTACATCCAAGAGACACAAAAGAATGACAAAAACATTAAGCCCAGATTAACCCTGCTACCAGATTTCTCTTCAGCACTGGCCACTTTCCAGTTTATATAACACATTAAAGCTCGAAGGGCCTTAAAGATCATCTGGTCAGATGACTCACAGCAGTGGCCCTCGCGATTGCCCGGGAAGCCCCCAGCAGGTACCGGCCAGGGCCCCGGCCCAGCAGTCCTGAGCTGGTGGTCCAGAGGAGGCCAGGCATTGGCGTTTCTAAACTGTCCGCTGCTTCCCCTGGGCAGCCAGGGTCGGGAACCGGGCTCACGGGCTTCTCGGCGTGTCCTGGGCGGCCAGGACAGTCGACATGTCCCACAGCTACTGTGGAATGGGCCGAATAACGGTTTCTGCCTCCTGTAGCAAGGATTAACGAGACAACCTATCTGCGAGATGGGGCCACGATACCTCCCCGGCAGGGTTCTGGTAAGGAGTAATCAAAGCGAGCACTTAAAACACTTAGCAGGGGGGGCTGGCGCTTGATAAATCCTGCCAGTGTGCCACCTCCCTTCCCCACGTTCCCCTCCGTCCCTCCTCCAGTTACAGGGTCCTGGGCTGTGGGTCCCAGAGCAATGCCACCAACCTGCAGGCACGTGCCTCTTTGCAGCCACAGCCGGGCCGTCCCTCTCCTACAGAAGGGATCGGGGACCCAGTCTGTCTGTCCTCTGCCACCCCCTGAGAGGTGAGAAGACGCCAGGGGGAAGTCTGGGGGGAAAGAGAACCCCTGACTTGCTATCCATAGCACAGCTCTCACTGGGGACAGAGTGCCAAGGCCCCCAGGGACACCCTCCACAGCCACGGATGCTGACACGGCCCCCCCCCCTTACGTTCTGTGCCGCACGCACCCCTCTGACATCTGGAGGGCCCTGGGCTCGGGGGTCAGATCACGGCAGGCACTGTACCCCCCAGCAATAACTTATCAAGAGCCATGTGGGGTGCTGAACAAGAATACAGGCTCTCACAGGAAAACGCTCACAATATGCAATTAGGACAAAGAATGAGCCACGAAACAGCATGTGCAATAAAACCACAGTTCTATAAAAAAAAAAAAATATTATGAATACTTGCATATCTGCGTAGCAAAGAAGCTGGACAGAAACACACGGTGGTGGAATTAAAGCTCGCTTTAGTCTGTCATTTTCTGTACTTTCTAATTTTTCTACAGTAAACATGTATGCCTATTATAAGAAAGCAAAAGGAAGGAGACGCATCTCTGGAAATGCTAAGCAGCCCACTGGCCAGCACGGGTCCCTCATGCCCTGGGGTCAGCCCCAGACAGACCATCACCCTGTGGGGACAGTGACAAAGAGCCGGCTTGCTGGCCTGGCTGAGCATCCGATCCCTGCATCTCATTTCATCCCCGCCCCCACCACACACACACACACACACACACACACACACACACACACACACGGCTCCAGCAGCCAGTCTATCTTCCCACTTTACAGACAGGAAGCGGAGGCTTAAGCAGATAAGGCAACCCACGGGTCCTGGGTCACGGAGCTCATGCGTAGGGCGGGCAGGATCCAAACCGGATCCGGGTGGGAGACCTCGGCAGGTTAAACCCCGGTTCTGGAAGCTGACTGGCCTCAGCCCCGGCTCTGCCTCATCTCAGCTCTGGGCTGACATTAGGCTGACGCCATGTCCCCTCGGCATCTGGTTCCACATCCGTAAGATGGGGATTATAACAGTGCCCGCCTCCGAGGGGGTCATGAGGATTAATGAGATAAGGCAGGTAAAACTCTTAAAACAGAGCCTGGCATGTGAAAATAATACAGCCTGGCACAGAATGTCAGCGCCCCCTCCCCCCGAGGGCAGGGACTGTCGGCCTGGGTCACTGCAGCGCCGGGCACATCACAGGCATGCCACAAAGACGTGCGAGCTGGAGGCATGGGGGTGAGGGGCAGGGGGCGCCCAGCCAGCCCGCCAGCCAGCAGAATACCGGCCACCTGCACCCCAGCACTGTCCTGCGCAGGCGGGGAGGGCTGCGGGGTGCGGGGGGCGGGGGTGGAAGCAAACAGAGCCCTGCCCTCCGGCTTGGAGCTCAGGGGCCAGCACCACCCCGGGGCCAGGAAGTGCACCCCTCTGGGTCTGCACAATGGGATCCATAATGATTCCCTTTTTCCAGGTGTGTTAGTCTCCTTATTGCTGCGGGACAAATGATCACAAACCTGGTCAACTTAAAACAACAGACGCATTATCTTACAGTTGTAGGTCAAACCTCTAACATGAGCCTCACTAAAGATAAAAAGCAAGGTGTTAGCAGGACTGTGCCCTCCTGGAGGCCCCGGGGGGGGGGGGGGGGGGGGGATCCGTTCCCTCGGCTTCTCCAGGCCTCTGGAAGCACAATCTGTATCCCTTGGCCCGAGGACCCTCCTCCATGTTCCACGCCAACAGCGTGGCATATTTTCTTTAAAAAATTTTTTTAATGTTTATTTATTTTTGAGAGAGAGAGAGAGACAGAGAGACAGAGCATGAGCAGGGGACGGGCAGAGAGAGAGGGAAACACAGAATCCGAAGCAGGCTCCAGGCTCCGAGCAGTCAGCACAGAGCCCGACGCGGGGCTTGAACTCACGAGCCATGAGATCATGACCTGAGCCGAAGTTGGACACTTAACCGACTGAGCCACCCGGGCGCCCCCAACATGGCATCTTTCAGTCTCTCTCTGACTGGGGTCCCTCCTGCCTCTCTCATAAGGACCCTTGTGGCTCCACAGGGCCCACCTGGATAATCCAGGAGGACCTGCCCCCTCTCAGATCCTTAACTTACACCTGCCAAGTCCCTCTGTCATAGACAGTAACATGCTCACGGGTGCTGGGGATTAGGACATGGCACTCTTCGTGGGGGGGGGGGGAGGGGGCATTATTCTGCCCGCCACAGCTAGGAGATGCGTGGAACGGACCACATAAAGTCCGTGCACGCGGAAACTATTGGGGTTGCACCTTCTCTACGCCAAGCACCAGGGATGAGAGAGGAAGAAGGCAGCGTCCTGTGGCTGCAGGGATCCAGGGATGGGCTTCACCAGATTCCCGAAAGGGGTACTCAGTGCAATGAATGCGGGTGCGTGGGGACCTTTCTTCAGGAGAGACCGTGTGGCTCTTATGCTGGGTACTTTTGTGCCAGGATCCAAAGGCTATGGCTCCGGATGTGGAAACCCCTCGTAACCAGAGGTGGGGAGGAGGAAAAACAAAAACAAAAAAAATACAGCTTTTCCACTTCGGGACTGGCAAGGAGCCAGAGAGAGGTCTCTAATGGAAAAGGGGCCTGGTCCCCATAACCCTGTCACGAGGACATCTTCCTCTGAGGGGCAGTGACCTCTGCCAGGGCTCAGATTTCACACAGAGCCCTCGGAAGAGGACGCGGGAGGCTGAGAATGCCCCAGATTTGTAGAAACAGTGAGTTTGAGGGCAAGCCTGGAGCATAAACAACCCCAGACTAGGGCTGCAGCCAGTCTATAAAGCCTTGAGTGATAAGCCGGTGACTGACTTCCGCCAGGGAGAAACTCCTCCGGGGCTGGGGGCACTCCAGCTTTGTCCAGCCGTCCCTCCCAAGACCCCCGTACTCCCCACATCCATGAGCCTCAGAAGCCACAGGCCGCCGCCAGGCCCTCCAGTGCCCTGGTTCCATCCATTCTGTTCAAATGCCGCTTCCCTGTGCCCGGCTGGATGCTCCCAGCACCGGAGGTGTCCAGGGAGGACGGGGCTCCCTGGCACCTCCGGGAATCCAGCTGCCCAACTGCTTCCCTGGCGTCCAGGCCCAGGTGAGAGCCTCTGACCAGTCCATCTCGTCTGGGTACCCAGGAAGGGGCAGGACAGGTGCGTCCAGGGAGCCAGTAAGCATCCCTGCAGCCCGGACAGGAGCCAAAAGCCTGACCCAGCAGGAAATACTAAGGCTGCAGGGGGCCCTGTTGGGATGGCAGCAAAACCGGGCAGGAAAAGCAAACAACCCCAGAGGGGGCCGGTGCCCTCAGAGGTAAGAGGCCCGGGCCTGAGTCCAGGGAAAACACAGGAAGCCAGCGACCCACACGCCCTTGTTTCTAGCAGGCACTGGTGCTCCGGGCTGCTTCGTCAGAGCAGAGCTCTGGGGCGAGAGCTCGGGGTGCTTGAGTGCATGGGCCTCAAAGTCCACCAGGAAAGGCCAATCCCACGGGCTCCAACAACAGACAGCTAAGCCGCTTCAACTCTAGCCTCCGTTCCTCATCTAAAAAGTGGGCAAGATCAATCATCCCATCTCCCACGGCTGCGGTGCTGGGAGAGATCAGTTGCAAGATGAAGTCAGCTCGCGGTGTTAGCTCACCACCACCACCAGCATCAGTGGGACCAACCACCCAGCCACGGAGAGCCTGCCTCCTACCGGCCTCCGTCAGGGCCAGAGTCGAAGCCCGGGCTCCAAATACCCATTCTCGTCTTCATGGAGACACGGAAGGTTGCCTTTCAGACCCCACTGGTCCTTCTGTCCTCCCGCGCCCACCATTCACTCCACACGATGCCTTCAGGACTCCCCTAGGCCGGGCAGTGTGCTAAGCCAAGAGGACCCAACAGCAAATACAATGCGTCCCACCCCCACCCAAACCACCAGCGCCCAAGGGAGCCAACGTGCAGGCAGGAAGACATGCCTCCACACCCTTCTACCAGAGGGGAGGGGGCCGCTGGTACTCTGCTCCCCTTTACAGGAAGGGACCTCAGCCAGAATCACGTACAGGCAGTGCCGAGGCCACCCTGCTTGGCCCCCCAAGAGCCGACCGCTCGCAAACTGCTCTCTAAGAACTCAGAGGCAAAGTTAAATCCCCTAGCAGGCAAAATCCTCACCCCAATTAAATACACGCACAATCGGCTCATCCATATGTAACTGGCCACAACCCCCACCATGACCCAAAGCCTGAGGTTCTGGGTCTGCACCTGGAGTCCCCAGCGCATCCCTGGAGGACAGCCTGGGGCCAATGCCCAGCCTCTGGTTGGAGAGGCCCAAGGTCCTAGTCTCCGGGCTGAATGAACACGTACCATCTCCGCGTGACCCTGGCCGCCTAACTTCCCTGAGCCTCAGTTTCCCCACCTGTGCCATAGGTAAGGACAGGGTCTACTTCCTGCAGATGGGAGGCATCAGCGGGAGTGGGCACTTAGCTCAGGGTGCCTGGTACACAGTAAGCACGATCATTATCACTGCCGTTAACTTTGCCGCTGTCATCGTGGTTGTTTTCCAGCAATAGATATGTCTCGTGCCACAAGCAGAAGCGTCACCAACGCCGAGCACTTCGAAGGTGGCTCTTGACCAGCAGCAAGGACGGACGAGACCCCGGTTGTTCTCACTCCTTGTTGGGCAGGGTGACCTGACCCTCAAATCACCCCAGGGGCCTCGGCACCGTGCACCCAGAAACACCAGCAGCTCTGTTTACCCCGTAGACGCCTGGCTGCCCCCCTCTGGCCGAGCCGGTGAAGGGACCAGGAAGTCCACAGGCCTCAAAGTCAGACACGGACCCAGTGCCCCCGCCAGGGTACCCGGACTGCCAGTCAGCCTCAGCCAGCCTCGCCACCGCCCACCCCGCAAGTACGATTCCCCTCCCCGCGCAGACTGGGAGAGCTGGGGTAGCTGGTTGCTGAGAGCCCAGTCAAACCCAGGTCGGTCTGACTCCCAGGGTACGGAGCCCAGCCGGCTCCCTCGACAACCAAATCTCAACCAGGACCCAGAATAACAACAGCAAACACATCCGGGGCGGCCGGCGCATGCCAGCCAGACTGAGCACGGGATCAAGGTTACATGCGCCTCGTGCAAGTCCTGCAAGAGAGTAGATTTATGATCCCCGTCTTACCCCTGGGAAGTGAGGCTCGGGACAGGAAGTCAGTTGCACAATGACGCACAGCTAAGCGCAGAGCAGGACTCGAGGCCAGCTCCGCGTGGCTCAGGGCCCAGGCTGCCGGGTGATTCAGGCCCCGGACACCAGCCCTCACTTTACCCACCTCGCTCCTGCCTGGCAGCTGGCCGGCGGGGACGAGGACTGGCCCGCTTCCCTCCCCCGCTGGGGACGAGGGCCCGGATGGGAGTGCGGTGGCTCTGAGGCTGCAGCAACTCCGGGACCTGGGCGGTGACCCCAACTCTTGTCAGAAGCCTCCCGAGGCCAGGTAGGCAGAGGGACCATTTCCAGACCCGCAGGCAGGGGCCGTGGAGGAAATGCAAGGAGGACTGGTGAAAATGTCCTCCGCTCGGCCATCTGCTTTTTCAAAGCAGCCTCTGCTGAGAGACTACCGTTAGGAAAGTCTAAAAACAAACAAAAAAAAAGGACAGCAAACTTTTTTTCCTCTTTCCCTTAGATAGAAAGGAGGACAGTGATCTGAGCGGATTCTTCTCCCAGACGACTCCAAAGTAGAAAATCACCCCCCAGGCAAGGAGCTGGAAGTGAAGTAAACAGAGACCCGGAAGGAAGGGGTGCCACTGGGAGCAGACAGAGAGCACTGGACGAGGAGTCCGAGGCTGCCGGAGTCTCACCGCATGACCTTGGACAAGTCCTGCCCCCCAATCTCTCCATCCGGGAAACTAAGGGCAGGAAGAGAGGCCCCTGAGGACTCCGGCCAGGACCGAGGCTCTGCAGAGGGCTTTGCCCAGTCAGGGAACTCAAAAGTGACATTTATTCAAGCCAAGTGTTGGCAAGACTCACCGGGCAACCCAGGCCCAGCCCAAGAGGCTGAGGCACTGAGCGCACAGTCTCCATCCCTCGGGTCCCATCACTGGGAACACCCAGACAGGAGGCGGAGTAGAAGCAAACACAAGGTGCATATTTAGTGCGTCCTTCCACCAGCCTCTCCTATTCCACAATGCTCCTAGATGGGTATTAGTTCCGCCTTACAGATGGGGAAAGTGGGGCTCAGAGAGGTTCAGGGGCGCCCAAAACCACCCATTTGGAGAAGAGCTGAGTGGGGATTTGAACCTTCGAGAGCTCACGCCCTGGCGCCACCAGGAGATGGTGTTCAAGGGGGCTAGGGCTGCTCCAGGGCGAGTCCCAGGACAGGTAAGGGTGCTGCAGAGGGGCGGGCGGCGGGTCAAGGCCGAGGCTGGGCCCCTGTGCCTGAAACACTCTCTGAGCTACCTGCCCAGTGGGGCTGATGGAAACAACATGCTAATTAATGGCAGCAGCTCTCAGGCCCCTGGTTCCCCGCCTCGGCACGGCGCCAGCACTGGCCAGACATCCAATCCGGCCTCCAGGACCCACAGAGAGAAGGCGGGCAGGGACAGTCCCGAGTGGGCAGCGGGGTTCTCCTGGAGGGTGGTCTGAGTGAAGCAAGAGCACCAGACCTTGAGGGTAGCGGTGCACTAGCTCATGGCCGGCTCCCCTTCCCACCCCCCTGCCTCGGCCAGTAGCTTCCTCCAGTAAACTCTCTTCCCCGACCCTCCCCTCTCCCTGAGCTCTCCTCCTGGGCCCCCTCCCATCGGTGTCCCCAGTTCCCTGTGCATCCTTCTCTGGGCCGCTCTCCTGTGTCTGCATCCCCAACTAGACTGCCTTTCTGGCCAGCTTCCTTCCTGGCCCACCCTGGAGGGCTCTAACCCCTGGGAGAGCAGAACTCCCCGCGCGTGGGTGCAGGGCTGCTGATTCAGTTCAGATCCCCCGCCAGGGAGGAGAGGCCGGCCATACCTCTGGCCCAGCAGAAACCCTCCCAGGGCCCACCCACTCCAGATGGCAAATGCAGGGACATTTGCACTTGAATCCAGGGCTGCCTTGGCTCCCGGGGCCCAAGGCAGCAAAATGCATCTCTGAGACAGCCAGCCTGGAGACACCTGCCTGAGCCTCAGTCCCCCTGGCTCCCCGCACCAGGAAGACAAAAGGAGACTCAAATACCCCTCCCCCCAACCAGGGTGGCCAGGATTTAAAGCCCCGGCCCCAGGCCCTCAATCCACCACTCAGAATTCCTTTAGAGGAGTGCTCTCTAAGGTCCCCGAAGCCAGGCAGCAAGCAGCAGTGAGCCAAACCCTGAGAACCCGCTGCTTGTAAGACTCCCAAGCCCCAAATGTGAAGCCCGCCCCAGAGTTGGCTGGGGAGGCCACAGAGGGGATGGCTGACGGATCTTGAATGCGTCCCTGCTTAGCCAAAGACCCATCCAAGCCCTCCTGGGCACAGCGCCACCCTCTCTCACACTCCTGCCTGGTGTCTCTTCCTCCAACCGCCAAAGCAAAGGAACAAGGCTCACTTACTGTGTCTGGGGTGGTGAGGCTACCGGGTCTGGGTCTGGGTCTGGGTCTGGGTCTGGGTCTGGGTCTGGGGGAAGAGAGCAGAGGAGAGCCCGTCAGGCCCGAGGCTGGTCTCTACCGACTGGGCCCATCCCCGCCCCCTTTCCCGGGTGCCTGCTGGGCTCCTGCCTCCCCGCCCCCAGCCACTGCACCGGCTGTCATTAAGCTCCCCAACCTGTCCTACCTGCACCACCCCCACTCCCACCCCCATGGCCCACATCCCAACTCTGACCAGAACCAGCCGCCCTACCTGCACTGGGCCTGCCCCCCCCACCACCACCACCCCCAGCTCCTCAAGGAGCCTCTTGTCCCCAAGCCTGCAGGAGGTTCCTGCTAGTCCGGTCCCCAGTCTCTCCCAGATGACACAATACGAGAGCCCAGAAGCTGCCATTTAACATCAGGCTTATCAGGGCACTCCCACCCCTAGAGCCACCCGCCGGGACTTCTGGGAGCCTCCTTCTCTGGTTGGTGTGATTCCCTGGGAGCAGCTGCTGAGGAAGAGGGGCTCGGGAGACACAGCCCTGGGCACCCGCTGTGTCCAAAGCACAACCCCGGGGCCAAGACCACTTTCATTATGATGTGTCAAAGTGCACCAGATGCTGCAGGAATGCCTGGAATGTCCAGTCCCCAAGGGAAGCGGTGGAATGCAACTTCTTCTCAATGGTTTTTCCCTTCCTGCTTCTGGGGACCGTGGTGGGGCCTGGGAGGCATCACTGGGAGCCTGGATCTTCCACTGGCTCTCTGTAGCCCCAGCGGACCGGAAATGGGAGGCCCCAAGGCTCCCCCAAAACACCTTACCAGCGATGGGGGCGGAGTCCCAGTGGATCAGTGGGGCATCGATGTCCTTCTCGGGAGCAATGCCCGGGACGGCCAGGCCAGTGCTGGTGTCCTCGTCATCGTCACTGTCGTCAAACTCGAAAGCCTCTCCGGGGTCGTCCTCCGCCTCAGGGGAGGGGCCAGGGCCTCCAGGAACCAGCTGATCTTCTGGAAGGGAGGAGGAGTCAGCGGCCACAGGGCCTGGGGTTTGGGCAAGGGGGGTAACTGCAGCGGGTGAGCAGCTGGGGTCTGAGCGAGGGCAGTTCCCAGAGACTAGAGTAAACCCCTGCCCGGGGCCAGCCGGCCCTCCTGTGCTCCAGAAGTGACCTGTGGTTCGGTGAGGGCTCGAAGCAGGTGGGCAGCGGACAGAGGGGAGGGAGAAAGCCTTCACAGAGAACGCGAGCACATCCACACTCGGACGCACGTCTTTCGTGCCCTTGTTCCCTATTTCCCCATTTTGTAAGCAAGGGGGGCCTTTTAAATGCATCTGCTCGCGTGCGGCTGGGTACGCACCTTCGTGCGTATCTCCATGTGTGTACCCATGTGCTTTTCATACGTGTGAGTGAGCACACACACGCTTGGCCTGCACACCGCAGCGGCATAAAACACGGCCGGCCGCCTGCAAGTGTTTGGAGCCATGCCCCCTGCCATCCATCAAAGCTCCACCGAAGCAGAGCCCTGCCCCACCACACCCCCCCCCTCGACTCAGCCCTGTTTTCTCCATTCCTGTATGACCTGCAGTGATGTGACTTGTGCTCGGTTGTATTCCCAGACGGACCTCAGATCCCTGAGAGCCCCTTTTACCGTCCCCTTGAAGGGGACAGGGCCTGGCCTGGCCTGGGGTAGAAACCCAGAAACTTCTGTTAAACAAGAAAAGGAACGGATCGTCTCTCCCAAAGAGCTGACCAGGCGCTCACCTCTCCACCTACATCACCGAGCTGAGGTTCTCAGTCTTCCTCCGAGGGCTCCCTTCCTAGAACCTGGGGCTGGACAGCGCCTCAGGCTTTCAACTTCACCCTCCCCTCCGGCCTCTTGCAAACCCGCTCCAAAACCAAAGGGTAGTGTGGCCTGGTGTTAAAAGTCTGCAAAGCTGACCACCCCTCCTCCGGCCGCCCTAAGCAGTCCCGCTGTATGCAGCTCACACCGTATGATTTAGAGCATGACCTTCGGTCCTGCCTGGGACCCCAACGTGCTGTGTGCTTCCGAGCAAGCCACTTCACCTCTCGGAGCCCTGACGCCTCCCTCTGTAAACTGGGGAATAAAAACACCCCATGAGACCGAGAACGTGAACTGAGAAGCAGGTCCAGGTCTGTCAGCCTCACTGCTACTGACTTTGGGGTCGCAGGGTCCTTGTGGTGGGGGCGCTGGAGGAGGACGTACGGCCACAGCCCCGGCCTCCACCAATTAGAAGCAAGTACTGCCCTCCGGCTGTGACAGCCAGAAACGTCTGCAGACATTGCCCAACGTCTCCTGGGGAACAAAATCACCCCAGGTTGAGAACAGACAGGGTAGATGGAGCACCCGGGCACCTGTTGTAGGTACGGCCCCTCCCAGTCTGAGATCCTTGAAGACAGGATCGCCTGGTCTGTGGACTCGGCCCCAGCAGGTGCTCGGGGCAGGGAGGGATGAGTAAGAAGGCAGCGAGGTGCATGGAGCAGAGAGACAGCTGGATGGAACAGCAGAGAGACAGCTGGATGGAACAGCAGACAGACTGATGGGCATATCCAGTTCCAGCAGTCTGTTGGACCAGAAAACTCCAATCCTTCCCCCCGCGACCTGGGAGTTTGCAGAGCAGAACATTCCAGGTGCAAATGTACCAAATCCAAGAAGTCCCCACGTCAGCTGCACGCCAGCTCATCCTCCCTCCCCCACCCCCAGCCGGAGACCACTGAGGCGGGGGCCCACCTCTCCTCCTGGGAGCTTAGGGGGCCCCTTGGGCCAAAGTCAGCAGGATGGACCCTTCCAGGCCATGGTGTGGCCAGGGGCACAAGCCGCTCCCCCAGGTCAGGGAACCAAACCCTGGTGGCGAGCCCGAAAATGCCCGTTCTGTCTTAGTTCCCATCCTACGTGCTCCACTGAGCCCTGCTGCCCCCTTGGATGCTGGGTGGGCCCTGAGATGATGAACTGACACGAGAAATCCCGGGCTGAGTCAGAAGCCAGGTTAGTAGCTTTCATGTTCTGGCTCTCAACCCACTGGTGAGTCACAAAATCAATTAGGGGATTCCCCGGGCAGCCTTTTGTTTCATTTTTGAAATGCTTATTTGAGATATTTTTAAATATTTTAGGTTTATAAAGTCACACTTGGGATTACTCTCGATATTGCTTTTGACAGTTCTCTTCCAGGGTATATATACACACACACACACGTACAGGTGGTCTAGAACCTTCTACCGCTCTCCCCTCGCTCGCCCCACACAGCCACACTGGTCTTGCTATACCGTGAACGTGCCAGATGTGCTCCTGCCTCAGGACCTTTGCACTTTCAGTCCTGGGGTCCGGAATGTTCTTCCCCAGGCATCTTCTCCTGCTCTCACCTCCTTCAGGTGTTTACTACAGGTCACCTGCAGGTGAGGCTGCTGTGAGCGAAACTGCCCACAGAGACACCCTGGGACTCCTCATTTCACTCGCCTGCTTTACTTTGCCCTACGGCCCTCGTCAGCAACGAGGTTTGACGCTTTTATTTTACTGGGTCCTCACTAGAACGTACGTGAGCTCATGAGGAATTCTGGTCTGTTTTGTCCACTGTCACATATATCCCCAGCATCTGGTACAGTGCCAGCACACAGTAGGTGCACAACAAGCATCTGTTGAACACACACGCACACACATACGTGCACACACACACACTCCTGTTGCCATGTCTATGGGTCGTGGTATTAAAAGTTTAAAAACACCACAGGGCGCCTGGGTGGCTCCGTCGGTTGAGCGTCCGACTTCGGTTCAGGTCATGATCTCGCGGTTCGTGGGTTCGAGCCCCGCGTCGGGCTCTGTGCGGACAGCTCGGAGCCTGGAGCCTGTTTCGGATTCTATGTCTCCCTCTCTCTCCGCCCCTCCCTGGCTTACACACACACACACACACACACACACACACTCTCTCTCTCTCTCTCTCTCTCTCTCTCTCTCTCTCTCTCTCGGTGCCCTTGGCCCCTGCCCACTTGAATCTGCCTGAGAGGCGGCAGGGATACTGTGTGCATGACCAGTGTCACAGGGTAACTAGGGTGTCACAGCCAGACCACTGGGCTCCAACCCCAGCTCTCCTAGATGCTGCCTGAGCATCAGGTCATTTTATCCCCACAGGCAGCGGCTTCCTGACCCATAAGGAGGACAGTGACAGTGAGTACCTCACAGGCGAGCAGAGGGGGCGGGGTGAGGACGGGAGGGCGGAATGAACTGATGCATATAAAGCACCCGGTGTGAGGTACGTGCTCACTGACATTAGCTATTCTGATAATAATGGTCCCACTCATTGTCCTGTGTCATTGCATCCTTACCATTATCTTCATTGTTGTTATTATTATTATTATTCAGTCAGAGCCCAGCCCCAGGCCCTCGGGGAGATGGGCAGGCCTTCCCAATCACAGGCCTGGCCCGCTGAGCCACCGGCCCACAGGCTGTGTGCAGGGACATCCGTCAATACAGTCACGCCTGCATCCCGAGGACTGTTCCCAGCAGCCCCTGGGCCAGTAAGACGGGACCCCTCACGTCAAGGAGCTCACTGCAGGTGAGGCGGGCGGCAAATATGGCAAGAGATGGCCATAGCACACAAGGGACTGAGCCAGTGCCCAGCGACAGCAAAGGGGGGCTCAGGCTGGCCGGGGCTGCCCCTTCACAGGGCCTTGCAGGACGAGTGAAGGTCCGACAGGCTCGTATCGAGCTGGTGCTCCAGAGGCTGCGGCCACGGCCGGAGTGGGGAACGAACGGCCCATGAGCCAGTGGGGGTGCAGACGCGAGCGAGGAGGAGGGCAGCGACGGGACACTGCAGAGGTGTTTCGGGGGATTTGAGTTTCATTTAGTAAGACAACAGCAAGTTCTCAGAGAATCCGCAAGTGGCAAAGAGCCTGTCTCCACCAGGTGGCACTGGCCCGAGTTTCAGATGCAGCCAGAACAAGGAAATGCCTGTCAAATGTTTGCTGAATGGGACCGAATCGGTTTAATCGCAAAATCGTTGTGTTCTTCATTGTTGCCGGACAGGAGAAAGGGTGCAAAATGCCCACGGCAGCAGGAGGCAGGGCAGGGGGCATCCTGGGATCAAAGCCACAGTCGGGCATCAGAAGATGCCCTGGTCCCCACAGCCCTGTCCCCATGCTCCTGAGACCCAAGGCAACCAGACGTGGCTCCTTATCAGAAGGAAAAATCAGAAGGCCCCTCCCTGGATAATGAGAGCTGAACTGAGCCCTTCCCACCCGTCCCGACAGGTGGCAGGACCAGAACCGGCCACATATGCCTTTGATGTTCCTGGACGCACTCCCGTCCTGGGGAGAGCCAACCCCGGCAAGGCCGGGGGAGGCAGGACGCCTGAGCAGCCACCCTGCACCGTGAAGGTGGGTTCACTGTGCTGGTCCCCACCCTTCGGAGAAGAAGACGAGGGCTCAGGGAGGAAGGGACCTCTCCTTGGTCTCGGCCCGGGGTTCAGAGCCCGGCACACTTGGCCTTGTCCCGCAACACCCCATGGTGATAATAGCTTCTATTCATTGAGCGATTGATCACCACACACCCGGGCTTTACATATATTTAAACCTTGCAACAGCACAGGAGAGGGTGTCATTACCAACCCCATGTTTCCGGCTGATGAAACAGCCACGGAATCACCAAGTCGTTCAGCCAAGCCCACGGTGTCAGTGGCAGGGCTGGGCTGGTGAAAAAAAGCCCTCAGGCGGGACCTCTCTGCTATCTGCGTCCCCCAAAGGAGGATAAACAGACAGGAATCTGGGCCCAGTGGGAGAAGGGTGTCCAGCTCCTCCAGGATTCTGGATTCTGCCTACGGTGTCCGAGGCCCCACTGCCAGGCTTTGCCAGATAAACCACAGGACATCAAACTGAATCTCAGATTAACAACAAATAATTTGTTAGCATAAGCATGGATTTTTCTTCTTCTTCTTTTCGATAACTCTGGTGACCCTGCCGCTGCTAGACGACCTGACCTCGAGACCTTGGCAGATGGAGGCGGGCGGCCCCAATGCCTTCCCCTCCAACCTGGGGTCGCTGCCCTCAACTCATAAGCCTCACTCCCCTCCGCCCCCCCAAGCACACGACACGGCTGCGGTCACGTCTAAGGGTTGTGGCCTTCAAAGTTTAAAGTCTCCGGGGCATCTTAGGTAAAGACTCAAGCCTCGTCTGGAGCCTACTCTGTGTGACAAGGAAATTATGATTTCCCTGTTGCAGGCGAGGAAACTGAGGCACAGGGGTGAAGTCACTTGCCCAAGAGCTCACAGCCAACCACCAGCAGGGCAGGCTTCCGCCCAGGGCCGGTGGCCCTCGGCCAGCCCCGGGGCCCGTTCAGAGGGGGGTCGGGCGGAAAGCCTGGGGTAACTTACCTATGGCAGCCTGTGGAGGAGGGTTGGAGGAAGCCATCAGACAGGGTCCAGCTCAAACCAGCACCGTCCCAGCCGCTCGCCTGTGGGGGAAAAAAAAGGCCAGAAATCTAATTAGCTGGCGTTTAAGGGCAAAGTTTCGTCAACAGAAAGGGGTCACTGGCTCACGGCCAGGTGCTCCAGCCCGCCAGCTCTCCGGCTCCTTCCCCAGCGGCTCCGGGAGCACAGGACAGCCCCAGAAAGGGCCCAGCCCCCACCCACCATAAATCATTAACCCAGAACACCAGCAGCTGCAGAGCCGTAACCCCATCTTCCCAGAAAACCCTGGCCACCCCAGACCAGAGACCCGGGGCAGCCCAGTGGGTCCGGCTAGACAACCCCTCTCATTCCTTCTGGCTTGCAGGCAAACTCCAGCCCCAGAGGCCAGGATCACACTCAGGCCCCTGTGTTCCAGAAGCTGGATCATGCCTGCACGGTCATGGATGTGACTGGACACTTCCTCCTCCCGCTGCCCACTGACCACAGCTCCCTGGAGGCCGGCCCCTCGCACCAGCCCCGCCTGCAGCCCCACTGAAGGCCGTTCACTCTTTCTTTGTCTCTCCCCGTCCTGCCCCACAGGGTTGGCCAGCTGGCGAGGGGCCACTGGCCTTGGCACATGGGCGTAAGGGAAGTAAAAGGCTGCAGAGAGGCAGATGGCCAGAGACAGGGGTAGAATCCCAAATGCTTGGAGCCGGGAGCGCAACCTCAAAGTGGGGGCTCTGCTGGGCTTCCCGGGCCCTGCAGCCAACCTTGCAGAAGTCCTGCGGTGAGAGAAAGAGCTCTCCCCACTCCCCACCGGCACTCCCCCGATTCTGAGCTAAGGGCTGTCCTTCTAGACCTTTCTGTAGAGGACAGAATCAGTCCTGGAGGGAAAGCACCAGCCCTCCAACCCAATCAGCCCCTGCCACAAACTGGCTGTGTGCCTGTTTTTTTCCTCTCCAGTCCTAAAGCCTTTATTTTCATTAACTGACTTCCTAAATAAATATAGGACACATGTAAATAGCAATTAATTGATAACAGCAAACATTCCCATGGTGCCTGCTACGTCTCAGATGCTATTCTAAGCACTTTACAAATATTAACATCTGTTAACCCAAACTATGAGAAAACGAAGCCCAGAGTGGTTAAGAAAGTTGCCCAGCATCACACATGTACTAAGCGCCGGAGCCGGGGTTTGAACCCAGGCCATAGACCGCACCCCCCCCCCCCGCCGACCCGGTCCACACTCATTAAGTAGCCACCACACTCTAGTGCCTCTCGAAACCCAAGCAGTATAAAGGCTGCACAGCAAAAACTAAGTCTCCCTTCCCCCATCCACCCCGCCCCCCCCAAAGTGACCGCTGTCACGAGGTCCTTAGGAGTCCCTCTAAATGTCCCATGTGTGTGCCAGCTTATACCTGTCCTGTATACGCATCTTGTTTCACACGGGAGGGAGCACGCCACACCCACTGTGCTGTACCCACCTTTTTTTTAAAGCTTAAGAAGCTTGGGGGCACCTGGGTGGCTCAGTCGGTTAAGCATCCGACTTCAGCTCAGGCCATGATCTCACGGTTCGTGGGTTCAAGCCCCGCGTCGGGCTCTGTGTGGATGGCTCGGAGCCTGGAGCCTGCTTCCCATTCTGTGTCTCCCTCTCTCTCTGCCCCTCCCCTGCTCGTCCTCTGTCTCTCTCCCTCTCTCTCTCTCTCTCTCTCAAAAATAAACATTAAAAAAAATTTTTTTTAATAAGTAAAAATAAATATAAAAAAGCTTAAGAAGCTTGGTAACCATTTCAGAACGGTACAGACATCAGTCTCCCTCTGCTTAATGGCCACAGAGTTTGGGGATTTTTTTTTTTTTTTTTTTTTTTTTTTTTTGGATAGATCATAATTGATGGGATCTCTATCGTTGGACACTGAGGTGTTCCCGGGGTTTGGGCATTATGAACAACACAGCCTCCATATGTAGGGGCTTGTGGAAATGGACGTGAACCCACAGGGCACCTGCCAGGTCGAGAAGAACGGCAGTTTCCATCTCGGTTGAACGCAAACTGCTCTCCACAAAGCGGGTAGCTGTGCCTTCTAACCACGCGCTCAAGACTGTCCGGACTAAAATTTTATCTTCAGCAAAGGGTTTGGGGAAAGGACCTCAAATGTCTGCAAATTCTCTTGCGAGTCAAGAGATCAAACAACAGCCAGAGAACCTTCCTCGTGCAGGTCCGTCCTTCCGGAGCAGGGAGACTGACGCCCGTTTCACAGGAGGACAAAGGGAGGCTCTAACCCAGGCTCTCGTGCAAACTGCTGCTTAAATATGATTTTTTGATGTCGCAGAAACCCAGGGTCATTTCCCTCCAGGCCAGAAAGCCCACTGTCCGCCCTTTGCCCTCACCCTCAGGGTTGATTCACACCCTGCCCTCCTCCCTGAGCCCAAGGCTTTCCCCAGGAAGGGAGGGAGACACCAGCATTTATGGAGCCTGAAGCTTCATCTGCATGATTGTGTTTACAGATGAGGAAACCAAGGCACAGAGAAGTGGGGATCTGCCTGAGGTCACAGAGGCAAGGGAACGGGTGACAACACTAGGGTTCAGTGGGGGCCTTGGCCCCTAGCCGTCCTCTCCCTCCTCGAACCACAACCCCTCCCTGGACTTCGAGCCTGGAATCTGGGGGGGGGGGGGTCTGCTATAGGTTAATCTGACGGGGGGGGTGCCTGCTATAGGCTAATCTGGGGGAGCGCCTGCTATAGTCTAATTTGGGGGGCACCTGCTACAGGCTAATCTGGGGGGGCACCTGCTACAGGCTAATCTGGGGGGATCACTTGCTATAAACTAATATGGGGGCACCTGCTACAGGATAATCTGGGGGGGCACCTGCTCCAGGATAATCTGGGGGGGCACCTGCTACAGGATAATCTGGGGGGCACTTGCTATAAACTAATCTGGGGGGCACCTGCTACAGGCTAATCTGGGGGGGCACCTGCTACAGGCTAATCTGGGGGGGCACCTGCTACAGGCTAATCTGGGGGGGCACCTGCTACAGGCTAATCTGGGGGGGCACCTGCTACAGGCTAATCTGGGGGGGCACCTGCTACAGGCTAATCTGGGGGATCACTTGCTATAAACTAATCTGTGGGGCACCTGCTACAGGCTAATCTGGGGGGGGCATCTGCTACAGGCTAATCTGGGGGGGCATCTGCTACAGGCTAATCTGGGGGATCACTTGCTATAAACTAATCTGTGGGGCACCTGCTACAGGATAATCTGGGGGGGGGCATCTGCTACAGGCTAATCTGGGGGGGCATCTGCTACAGGCTAATCTGGGGGGGCATCTGCTACAGACTAATCTGGGGGGGCACCTGCTACAGGATAATCTGGGGGGCATCTGCTACAGGATAATCTGGGGGGGCACCTGCTACAGGATAATCTGGGGGGCACTTGCTATAAATTAATCTGGGGGGGGCACCTGCTACAGGCTAATCTGGGGGGATCACTTGCTATAAACCAATCTGGGGGCACCTGCTACAGGATAATCTGGGGGGGCATCTGCTACAGGCTAATCTGGGGGGGCATCTGCTACAGGATAATCTGGGGGGGCATTTGCTACAGGCTAATCTGGGGGGGCATCTGCTACAGGCTAATCTGGGGGGGCACCTGCTACAGGCTAATCTGGGGGTGGGGCACCTGCTACAGGCAAGGACCCGGACCCGCGGCCCCACGCACACCCATAGCCTGTGGCCGTTGGCACACATGCGCCCCTTGTCTCAGAAGCGTGCATGTGAAGGAGCAGCCATTGCCACCACTAGAGACCCTCATGGAACAACAGTTAGGAAGAAGTTCAGGCTACCTGACAGGGTCCTGCCTCTCAGTAGCCATGACACGTTGGACGAGTTCCTTAGCCCCCATCTCAGGGCCTCATTTACTCACCTGCAAAATGGGGACTAAAAAATAGCCAGCTCACCAGGTTATTAAAAGACAGTTAAGAGTAAATTCGAGGGCACCTGGGTGGCTCAGTGGGTTAAGTGTCCGACTCTTGATCTCGGCTCAGGTCATGATCTCAGGGCTCGTGAGTTCAAGTCCCACATTGGGCTCTGCGTTGATGGTATAGAGCCTGCCCGGGATTCTGTCTCTCCTTCTCTCTGCCCCTCACCTGCTTACCTGCTTGAGCTCTCGCTCTCTCTCTTTCAAAATAAATAAATCAACTTTAAAAAAGAAAGAGTAACTTCATGTAAAGCTCTTGGAAGGGTCCCCCGGGGACACTGGTAGATGGCTCTCATTAACACACATAACAGGCTGTGGTGAGCACAGCTCTACTTTGGGAGCTGGGGACCCAGGCCAGAGTCTCATCTCCACTGGCAGATGAGCTGAGCCTCAGTATCCTTATCTGTAAAATGGGGTCCCACTGCCTGCCCCATGGGACTCCCAGCAGCATACACGAGGTCAACCACAAAACCCTGGGAGGCTCAGTCGACACCAAGATGCCCGTCCTTGAAGCTGTCACCACCAAAAAGGGAGATAGCAAACGGGACCCTGTGTCTGGATTCTATACCCCCGGAGTGTCAGGGCCCCTGGGGGAGGCCCACAGAAGGACTTCACACTAGGGGAGTCTGGGGCAACTGGATCCACCTGCAGGCTGGGCTCGGGTCCCTCCTAAGCCTCTCGGAGCCTTGGGCTGCCCTTCTTTTTTTTTTTTTTTTTTTTAATTTTTATGTTTATTTATTCTTGAGAGAGACAGAGACAGAGTGTGAGTGAGGGAGGGGCAGAGGGAGAGGGAGACACAGAATCTGAAGTAGGCTCCAGGCTCTGAGCTGTCAACACAGAGCTGGACATGGGGCTCGAACTCACGAACCGTGAGATCATGACCTGAGCCGAAGTCAGATGCTTAACCGACTGAGCCACCCAGGCGTCCCGGGCTGCCCTTCTATAAAGTGGGCAAGACCGCCCCTATCCAGACTATCTCCCGGGCTCCTACGAGCAAGGAGCCAGGCTGTGGGAATGAACTTGCTAAGCAAACAGGTCGAGTGACTTGGCTATTTCCTTTTCTTCTTCTTTTTTTTTCTTTTAAGTCTTCCTTGAGCTATGCGTGGTCTGGGAGCTCTCAAGCGGGGGGGGGGGGGGGGGGGGGGGGGAGCCTGAGCCAGAAGAAATATGTCGTGATGACCCCGACACGAGTCTCTCTCTGAAAAGGGCTCCAGAACCTTCTTGCTATGACAGTCTCTGGCAAAAGGGGCAGTCCAGCTGGTGGAAGAGAGCCATCGGGGAACCGCAAGCGGCCCAGCAGAGTAGAGGACTGGGCCTGAAAAGTGCACGGAGGAAAAGGCCCACGAGGAAACCCAGGCAGGTAGTTAGGATGTTTTCGGTTCGGGTGAGCGTTAAAATAAGGAAAAACAAAAATGAACACTCCCGTTTCTAAAAAAAAAAAAAAAGAAGATCAAGGCAAAAAAAATATCCTAGCAGGTCAGAACCAGAACCAGAAAGCACGGACACTGACCACGACCTTGCTCTGGCTTTTCAGATGTGGAAACCGCGTCACGGAGGGAAGGGGCCCTGTGCGGCTGCACGCCTGTGCCGCAGGGACAGAGACACAAGGCCCACGGTTAAAAGGGTGAGATCCGGTGTCAGCTCTGAGTTCCAGTCCCCCGGCTCTGCTGCTTCCCCGCAGCGCAGCTGACGCCTTCCTCACGAGGACCTGCCACGTACGGGTCCCGCATCAGTGAGACGAGACGCACAGAGCAAGCTCTCTGGAAACGCCGGTAGCTGCTATCCCTGTCGCGTTCGCTGTGCTGAGCTCGGCAGGTGGGTCCTAGACTTCTTCCTCTTCGGGGCGGGGCGGGGGGGTCATCTCTTTGGAAACACCTGTCAAGACTGGACAGGCGGGCAGGCCCCCTCAACAGTGCCGTTTCCCCGCTACAGGGTGCAGAATGGCTAGCCGGGGGCTGTGCGACAGAGAGAAGGGCCGAGGAGGAAGCCCCAGCTCCTGGGCGGCAGGGGGACCCCAGCAGGGTGAGCCCATGACGGGGACCACCCAAAAGCAGCCACCATGAGCACCTCCCTCCACCGGCAGCCGCCCTGCTCACCAGAGCAGGTACCTTCCGGGTCTCATTTAATCAAAGAGCTTATCACTTCCTCCTTCCCTCTAGAGTTCAAGGTCCATCCAGCCCTGAGGCCCGGTAGGAGACCATCCTCCAGCCTGCACCCGCCTCCCCCTCATTAGCTCGTGAGGCTCACCCCAGTCGGAGCCACCTCCCACCCCCAATCCCTGAGCGGCCCCATCCCTCTTTCCTACAGGAGGCCTGGAGAAGACCCCTGGAGGGGCTCCGCAAAGTCAGGGAGGCTGCACAGGCTGGGCCAGGCGTTTGAGGACAGGGGAGGCTGGCCTCTGGGGAGAGAGGCCAGAGGACAGGGGAGGGGAGAGTGGGCAGGGGGTCCAGACAGGCAGGGAGTCAGTCCCAGAAGCTGGGGAAGCAGCAGATGCTGGCATAGCCGAGTCCGGCGGCCTTGCTCCACGACGGGGGCCCGCCGCCCAGTTTTGCTTGGAGGGAAACAAGAAAAAGGTTCTAGCCCCCCCAGCCATCTCAAACCTGGTCTCGGAGGCACCTGTGTCTGTCTCCTGGAAGCCAGGAGAAACGTGTGGCACAGGCCAGCAAGGCCAGGAGTTTGGGCCGGGCAGGACCAGGGCTTCTCCACGCAACTGCACCCTTCCAGAGGTTTCTGTGACTTTTGGCCTTTTGTCAGACATACACTTGGCTGACCTGCCCCCAACCCTTGGCTGCCACAGTGACCAATTCCACAACACATAGCCTCAGGCTTTTCCTTTCGCCTCCAGAATGAAGTCCAGGACCCAATCGAGGCCCTCAGGGACCCGCCCCTCGCCTTTCTCCATTGACCTCTCTCGGGCCTCAGCAGCTCCCATGCTCAGCCCTCATAAGGGTCGTCAGGCCCCTGCCCCTCCCAACCTGGTTTATATTTCTGGGCCTTTTGCTCAGGCTGTTTATGCCCTCCAGCTAGAACGCCCTCTCACAGCCAGCAAGCAAACTCCTACTTAACCTTCAAAACCCACTGATTTCATGACACGGTTCCCAAGGCTGGTTGTGAAACTTAAAAAAAAAAAAACATGTGTCCCAAGTCCATGATTCTGACAGCTCAGGGATGCAGCCAAGGAAAGTCTAGTCTATTTTCAAAAGGCACAAGTGATTCTGGGACACACACACACACACACACACACACACACACACACACACACACCCTGTTATAACTGTCTCCCTCAGTGGACTGTGACTTCTTGTCATCTCAGTGTCTGGAACACTAGACAACAGCCGCTCAACTGCACCAAATTAAGCCCAGGGGTTGTGAACCCGAGAGCCTGAGAACCTTTACCTGCCTGGGATCTACTCACTGTTGAACCCGTACGGCCGGTGTGTCCCTGGGCCTGGGGCAGCTGTGGGTGTTGGGCTTCCTGCCGGATGGAAAGAAGGGCATGACCCAGGGGGGAACCTCAGACCCCTCGGGTATCCTCGGCCCTGTCCGGAAAGACCGGAGCCGGGAGGGAGAGGTGGGGATGCCAGCTGGGCAGTGGGGGGGACCCGCAGCTACTGCGTGCGGGGAAGCAGGGCGCCCACAGCTCTGCCCTCAGAGCAAGCAGCCACCTGCTGGGGGCTCTGGAGGGAGACATCATCTCCCAGAAAGCCTGGAGAGACACGGCGCCTCGTCCAAGAAGATGCCGGAGGAGCTATAGCAAGGGGCACACGTCCAGAACTCAGAGCCCCGGAAAGAGACCTACAGGAAGGAAGGACTCAGATGCTAACGCTGCTTCTCTCTGGCCGCCAGACCTCAGGAGGTTAATCCTCTGGTGCCTCCTGCCCTTGACTCTCAGACGCAGGTGTAAACGAAATGGCACCTGATCATGCCGGTGGGTTCGTAACGCGTGCTAGTTCCCTGCCTGGAGTCCCTGCTGCTCTCTGGGGACGGACAGCCGTCCCAAGGACAGACAGCCATCCCACTCTGCAGACTGCTCAACGAAGCTCAGACCGACTGCCCAACAGACTCCTGGCCCCGTCCTTTTTTATTCTTAAATTCTTTTTAATCTGTATTTATTTTTGAGAGACAGAGAAAGACAGAGGAGGAGCAGGGGAGGGGCAAAGAGAAGGAGACACGGACTCTGATGCGGGCTCCAGGCTCTGAGCTGTCAGCACAGAGCCCGACGCGGGGCGCGAACTCACGAGCAGTGAGACCATGACCTGAGCCGAGGTCAGTCATTTAACAGACTGAGCCACCCAGGCGTCCCTGACCCTGTCCTTTGTGACCCTCATCACTCTTGAGATCACAGAATGACAGCTGACACGGCTGTGCACCAAGCTGCACGCTGGACACTTGAGTTAATTTCATTCCCCTGACAGACGAGGCCGATGAGGCTGAGGGATGTGTCCCAGGCCACGCAATCCTGAGCAGGGAGTCCCCGGGCTGTGAGCGGGGAGAGCCAGGGCAGGCCCCTCAGGCTGGTTCTAAGCAAAATCCCCAGCAAGAAGCAGGAGGCCGATAACAAGTGAGGGCACTGGTGGGGGGGGGCGCTTCCCTGCCCCTCACAAGCCTCCAAATGCCATTGGGACAAGGAGGCCGGCTCTCTCACCCACTAGGTGCCAGGCCACTCAATGGGCTTCCCTCGAGGGATGGGGGAGGAAGGCTCTGAGAGGAGCTCCCTCCAGGCTGCGGGCAGGAGCGAGGCTTGGTCAATGGCTGAAGCCTCATACAATGGAGGCTCTGTCCCTGCCCAGAGTAGGCACCCCCAGCCCCCAGCCTTCCTCCCCCGGGGACTTCCTAGGCAGGTCCCTGGTCAATGATCCCCAGGCAGGACAGGTGGGGAGGAGCCCCCAGGAGGAGGCCCCTGGGCAGAAGAGCCCATCCACTCAGCACCCCTCGGGGCAGGCGTTGTGGGGGGGGGGGGGTGAGAGCCAAACCAGCCGGGAGCAGCTAGTGGATCGTGTATATAAACAGGGCTGCCCCAGGCTGGTCCCTGGTGCCCCCCCTCCTCTCTCAGCCCCTAGCGCATTAACTCCTCTGTCTGCAGGAATCCAGCCCAGGCAAGAGGCTCCAGGCTGAAGGACCCGGGGAAAAGCCTCCTACTATGGGCTGAACCGTCCTGCCCTCATCTCCTGTCCTCATCCCTGGAGGGTCCAGGCCCTTGGCCACGTCCTGGGTGGGCCCACAGTCTGGAGGCGGGACAGGGGCAGCGTTGACTTTTTGCCTCCCCTTCACCCTTCTGAGCCTCAGTTTCCCCGGAAGCACCACCCCACCCCCACCCCCCCGCCAGGTAATGTTAGTGCCGGCGTGGCTTCAGTCGCTCAGTCTAGAGGCGGGGCATTTCCATGCCAGCACCAAACCTGAGAGGTGGGCTTCTTTCCCGGTCTTTGAGAGACGGGAAACTGAGGCTCAGATCGGCAAAGCCTTTGCCTGAGGTCAGCGGGCCAGCACCAAACCTGAGAGGTGGGCTTCTTCCCCGGTCTTTGAGAGACGGGAAACTGAGGCTCAGATCGGCAAAGCCTTTGCCTGACGTCAGCGGGGAGCACGAGGCGGGACCGGGAAAGGAAGGTGTGCCTGACTCCACCCAAGTTGACAAAGCTGACGTAGGGGAAGGATTGACTGTCCGGGCTGCAGAAATAGCCCAGGCCTCCAGACAGGCTGGGGGAGCTGGGGCTTCCAGGGAAGGGCCCCTCCATGGGAAATGGGGTGAGCCCGCCGGTGAAAGCGGGGGGCGGGGGGCGGGGTCAGGCTCACCTCCAGCAACTTTCCCAGTGACGGTGCCGGTGTTCGCCCATCCCCCACTCAACAAACATTTCACTGGTCACCTACTGCCTGCCAGGGAAGGGGGGGCAGCTGGGGCCTGGGGACAAAGGAACAAAGGAGAGGCCCAAGTTCCCATCCTCAGGCAACAAACCACAGGAGGTCTGCACCCGCACCTGCAGGGCAGGAGGCTCCCTGAGCACGGAGTGGGGGTGCCAAGCCCGCATTTCCCGCCAGGCAGCGATCCCACAGAAGCCCAGCGGATTCCGGGCCCACGTTGCATTCCAGATCAGAGCCTGGGGCGGGGGTTCTGGGGTCAGACTGATTGCAATCCTGGCCCCAGTATTTGCCAGAACTTGCTTAGCTGCGTATGCACTGCAGGGAGGGGGGCACCTCGGGTTAAGATGAGCCACGAACAAGGTAACGAACGTTGCAACGTGGCGTGGCGCGCCCAGGAACTCGCCAGAAGGTGCGACTCGTTACCACACGACAGACAGCCCCCGGGAGACTCGGCGCCCGGCTCCCCAAACACCACAGATGGGAGCCGGCCCACGGCTCCGGCCCCCTCCACACCGGCAGCCCCGACCTCCCAGCCCGAGGGGCTGGAGTTGAGGGCGGCGTCCTGGTTCCTGACCTGTACCCAGCGGGCATCCCCCCTCTGGTGCCCGGCATGCCGCCCCCCTCCCTCGGGATGCAGGGGACTGACTTCCCCAAGCAGGGAAGTCGGGGTTCGGTCAGGGAGGTGGTTTCACACGGCTGGATTCCAGCAGGGCTCCAGACCGGCCGTGTGCCTCCTGCTTCCCGCTCTTCCGCGAGGAGGGCAGTGGCCCTTCCCCTGGCCTGTCCCACCCCGGGCGCTCACAGCCCCACGGGCCTCCCGATGGGGGAACCCCGGCACCCTCCTCATGTCGACCCCGCTTAGACAACAAGACCCTGGACCCTGAGCTGATGCCAGAAAGGGAGGAACTTGGGGGCTGGGGGAGGGAGGGGGGGAGGGAGGGTTTGTGAGGAGGGAGGTGGTCCTTCTGGGGAGAAGATGACACAGCCAGGAGAACCTCAGCTCCTCTCTCCCGGGTCACGCCCCGCCACCACAAAGATGCTGCGTGACCGCCCTTCTTAAAAATTAAAACACGGGGGCGCCTGGGTGGCTCAGTCGGTTAAGCGTCCGAGACTTGATCTCGGCTCAGCTCATGATCTCACAGTTTGTGGGTCTGAACCCCACGTCGGGCTCCGTGCTTACAGGGAGGGGCCTGCTTGGGATTCCCCCTCCCCTGCCCCTCACCCTCTAAATAAACAAACGGGCACTAAGAGGGGCGCCCGGGTGGCTCCGTCCATTAAATGTCCAACTCTGGATTTCGGCCCAGGTCATGATCTCACGGGTTTGTTGAGTTCAAGCCCCGCATCGGCCTCTGTGCCGTCCGTGCGGAACCTGCTTAGAATTCTCCCGCGCGCTCCCTGTCTGCGCCTCCCTCGCTCGTTTGCTCTCTAAATAAATAAGTAAATAAGTAAATAAATAAATCAATCAGTAAATAAACAAACCTCCCTGATCTCCTCCACCCACCACCAGCTTCCCCTGCTCCCCTTGTGCAAGCGTTACCTGCAACCCCTGTCCGGGACCCGCTCCCTTTCTCTGCGGAACCACGTGGGTGGGAGGAGGGGTGTCTGCCCCCACTGCTCCGAGGTGCCCAAGCCAGTGGAGCCCATCTCTCCCTTCCTGCAACCCTCTCTCTGCTCTCCTCCCTCTCCGGGGCTCCTCTCCCAGCCCCCTTTCCTCCCACGGGACCACTGGGCTACTGCCAGGCTCATGACTCGGGCCTGACTCGAAGATGCCTCCCTGGGCCACCGCGCCTGTTTCTCGGTTTTGGAGACCGTTTCTGCAGTGACACCTCCAGCTTGACCTTCTCCCCACCGGCCTGCTCCGCGGACAGCGGGGCACCCTGAAGTTAACATCCGTCCCGGCTCCCGACGGCCACCCGACTCCTCCTCGGCCGCCCATCTCACCCGATGGCGGCGCCAGCTTGCGGGGGGGCTGGAGCTCAAGCCTCCGCCTCGCCTTGACCCCTTCTCTCTCCCACAGCCACATCCCAACCCCTCAGCAAACCTCGTTGGCTCTGCCTTCTAAATGCATCCAGACTCCGATGACTTCTCACCATCTCCTCTGCCGCCACGCTGGGCCAAACTGTCACCGCCTCTCACCTGGACCATTAAAACAGCCCCAGACCGGTCTCCTGTTTCCACTTTCACCCCCCCGCCCCACGCACTTTGTTCACGACACGGCAACCCAGGCACACCGCTGCTCGAACCCTCCAATGCTTTCCTACCTCGTTCAGAATGGAAGCCAGGGTCCCCACAAGGCCCTACCTGGTGTGCCCCCGACCCCAAACTGCAGCTCCTACCCGTCTCCACACAGCTTACCCTACCCCAGTCACAAGGACCATCGTGCAGTTCCTCAGACGCCTCATGCACGTTCCTGCCTCAGGACCTTTGCGCTTGCTGTTTCCTCTGCCTGGAACGCTCTTCCCCCAGACATACACATGGATGGCTCTGTCACCTGCTCCAGGGCTCTGCTCAAAGAGAGGCCCTCCCCATCCATCCTCTTTAAAACAGTACACACACATCCCCCTCACGCCGCTGCCCTGCCTTCATAGCATTTAACACCTCTGGACATCTGAACGTTTCGGTTGCTTCTATCAGTTTCCTCCTACCGGACCGTGCACTCGACAGAGGCAAGAGAATTAGCGTTTTGTTCACTGCTCCATCCACAGCCCCGGGGCAGCGCCTGGCCCCCAGCACGCCTCAACACACACCTGCTAAGTCAATAAAGGGATCCCTGGTCCCACGCCGGCCCCGGGGTCAGGCCCACCGTCACCATCAGGGGAGGGGAGACGGGGGCCAAGGCCCACGGGACACCTGCTCCTAGGACTGTGCCTCCCTCTCTGAAGTCAGCACGTGGCCGGGACAGCTCCTCCCAGGAGAGCTTCCCAATCGAACCCGCTGCCAAGCTGTGCAAGAGCCGGTTCCCCAAAACCAGTGTGGAAAGAGGTCTGGGGCCAACGCCAGGGTGTGATCACAAGAGGGGTAGGGCAGGGCAGGAGGGAGGACTTGGACTGTTTTTAAAAACTCGCTCCCAAAAAGACCACGTTCTTGTTCTGATGAGTCAGAGGCATGTGACCAGGAGAGGGGACAGGACCCCAGGGCGCCAAGGGCCACCCCCTCCCCTCCCCTCAGCCACTCCGGCAGGCAGGTGGGAGACCCTGGGACACGTGCGGCTTTCCAAGGAAGGGGCAGGCAGCTTCCAGCGCGGCTGCAGGGGCACAGCCCAGCGCTGCGGCATAGGCTGGCGGGCCGTGGACAGTGGGGGAGGCCTCCCTTTCAAAGCCCACTGGAGTCCACTCTGGCTCCAGCCCTTTCCCTTCAGGCCCAAGCTCTGCCTCTCTCAGGGAGTGGGCTGTCTGTTTTGTCCCACAAGAGAAGTCTGGGCAGGAAAAAAAAAACACCTTTGCAAACTCAGAGCTAAAAATACTCAGTCCACCCAACCAAGGCAGGGCGAGCTGGCCGGCAGCATCTGAAGCCTCCTGAAACACAAGCCCTACACGAGTCCCAAGGGATCCAGAGGCCTCAGTGACATGGCCCAGGATAGCTCTGGCTGAGCTCTCAAAGCAGCCAGCGCTTAGATCCAAACCACCCCCCCCCCACCCCACCCCCGTGACAATGTGCCACCTTCCCCAAGCAAGATGCGCATTTCCCAGCAGCTCTCTGTTCTCCCACCTGGGAGGGCGGGACAGAAATTCAGGTCTTCCTACCAGCCCCACAAGGGGGCAGACCATCCCACGAGTCGGTGGGATCGGCCCCATTTTCCAGACGAGGAAACTGAGGCTGAAGAGAGGGAGAGAGATTTGTCCAAAGTCCAGAAGCTCCAGGATTAGACTGAGGTGTGTCCGGATCTTTCCCCTGGGGCAGGCTGCCTCTCCCTCATCAGGCCAGGGGGTCCATCCCACCCCCTCACAATTAACTTCACATTTCGGAGAAGGCACTGCCTGGGCCTAGGGGAAGGGGAACAGAGAGGCTGGGCTGGAAGGGAGGGGGACGGTGGCAGGGAGACTGAGGGGTGATGTCAACCACAAAACGGCTTTGCCCTGAACCCCGGACCCAGGACACTGACCCACACAGGGAGCTGCTTCCAATCACCCGTCCTCCTTCATGGCCAACTTTAACAAGGTCCTAACTGGTGCTCACCAACCCAGGAATGGGGCTCTCAGGAACAGGTAACTGATGTGGCCCACAGCCAGGCCCCACAGAGAAGTCCCCAACTCCCTCCCCTCACTGCTTCTGCCCTTGGCACTGAGAGCTGAGAGCTCACCCCTGCCCCCATCCCGCTCCCAGAGTGGTGGCCACTTGGCCCGTGGAAAATGGGGGGCCTGCTGCGCTCAGGGCTGCACCTGTTCTAAAGCGGTCTCTGGCCCCGTGGTGGTGGCCGGGGGTCCTCAGGTGCCCCTTTTTGCCACCATCATACCCCAGGTGTTGTTCTGAGGAGAGTAACCTCTGTGGCCAAACCTGGCTGGGTTTACCCTCCTTGACAGTAACATTTATGCTACTGCTCTGTCCCTGGGCTCCTCTTCTGGAGGAGAACCACAAGAATCCCTACCCCGTAGGTTATTTTAAGGATTAAATGAGATAATAGCACATAGAGTGCCTCACTGAGAGCCTGGAACACAATAGGAGCTCAAGAAATGTTTGCTGGGTGCCCGGGTGGCTCAGTCGGTCGAGTGTCCGACTCCTGATTTCGGCTCAGGTTGTGATCTCTATGAGATCAAGCCCCGCGTCGGGCTCTGCACGGACAGCACGGGGCCTGCTTAGGATCCTCTCTCTCTCCCACCTCTCTCTCTCTGTTCCTCCCCTGCGCACTATTTCTCTCTCAAAATAAATGAATACAACGATTTTTAAAACGTGTTTGTTGAATGAATTAATGAACAACTAAGTGCCTCCTTCAACGTGGACTGGTGGTGTCCCAGGTCCCGCGGCTACGGGGGGGGGGGGGGGGGAGGGGCGGTCTCTCCTAGGGTATCTGACCATGCCACACCCCCACTGGGTGCCCAGTGCCGTGCTCCGGGGACCGTCAGCAGCTTGCCTGACCCTGAGGCTGACCCTCGGCTATACAAGCTCCCCAAAGCCTCCACCCATCTCGTGCCGCTTTCAAAGTGAAGGTTCCAGGAAAGGGGGTCACGGTCAGGAAAGAGGAGGATCCCAAAGCCAGACAGCAACGCTAAGTTCCCTTAGTTGGTGCGAAACACGGAAACGACCGAATCTCAGCCCGTGGCGTCAGGGAGACATTGCGATTCCCTGAATTCGCGCAGTCAGGCAGAAGCAGGGCTGGGGAGCCGGCTGCAGATGTGGACCCCTCTCCGTAAAGCACCCAGGCTGGAGAATCAGCTCTGGGAAGAGCTGAGAGTATGGGGACGCTCCCATTCGCTTGCTCGATCTCAAACATACTCTGCTGAACTCGGGGACGGAAGTCCCCCCTCCAGGCCACAAAGTTACAGTGACCCCCGGCATGCCCAGGGCTCTCACTGGACACAGCACAAGAAGTATCCTCAAGTGACCTACAGACCGGAAGGATGGAGTCCGGGGCTCCGTTCCCTGCTCGCAGCCGGAACTCCAAGCAGGTGCTCCCTGCTGGTCAGAGGACGCATGCCCAGACACCTGGCCACTCCTTGCCAAGACCGAGCCTTTGGCCAGGCTCATCCAAGGTCTGTGCTGCGGCCAGGGTGTTGGGCAGAGGACAAGGACCCCACCTCCTTCCAGATCCGGCTACAAACCAAGAAGCGAGTGATGGAGTTCACACACCTACGCGTATCCCATCTGTGTGAGAACCGAGGTCTCCGGGGCCTATTCCCTCCCTCCGGGAGACCAGACAGATCAAGACAGAAAAGCCAGGCTTCATCTCTCTGGATCCCCCGGCCATCCAAACACACCCCTGAATCATCCTACAGACATTTACTGCACACTCTGTATACCAGGGACCATGGAAAGTTCCGGAGATTTGCCGATGAGCAAGGCAGCCTTGATGCCTGCCCTCCCGAAGGCCGTGGTCCCGCAGGGAGACGTGTACTTACGGCACACAAATGCATACATCCCTACGAACCACGGTACGCGCCATGAGGGCAGGAAGAAGGATCAGTGGACGGCCGCCCACTCTGGCTCTCCCAGGACCGACGCCCGTCCCGTGTACCCCATGGGGTCATTCGATGGCCTGCCCTACATCATGACCACACAGAGCAGGACACACAAAAACCTGGCAACAGTCGGGTCACCTCTGCCAGGGGCCCCGCCTCCGGGTGGCCTGGGCCAAGGCACACAGCTGTCGGGCCACCGAGAGCCTTCCCACCTCCCAATGGATGTTTGCGCTTTGTGCCAAACCGGATGGCTTAGGCATCCAAGGAATACAGGATGTTGTGGGCTCTTTTTTCCCTCTTTTGCTTTTTTTTTTTTTCTTTTAACGTGTGGGGGAGGCAGTATTGGATCTCAAAATTCCCATCCCACCTTGAATTAGGCAATTAGTTGCACCGATCCATCTAAGGCAATGGCTCCCAACTGGGGGTGGTTTTGTCCCCCCGCCCCCCACCCAGGGAGTTTTGGCAATGTCTGGAGACATTTTGGCTGTCACAACTTGGCGGGGGAGGGGGCTGCTACTGACATCTAGTGGGTAGAGGCCGGGACCCTGCTGAACACACCCAAGGACGGTCCAGGACGGCCCCTACGAGAGAATGACCCGGCCCAGGTGTCAACAGTGCTAAGGTGGAAGTCCCAGGGCATCTGGTCGAGTCCTCTGAGGATCTAGAACAGATACTGGCCTGTCAACGTGCCAGTCATTACTCACGGGGACACAAAGACCAGAGTTGTTGCCACCGGTCTCCATGGTAGATAATGCCAGGCTACGAGCCTAAAAGAAATCGCATTTCGCTGTGTTCACCCGCCTCTGTGGCTCTCCCACACCAGGCTGTGCTTCTCTGTGCGTCCCCACCACCTGGTCCGGCCTCTGGAACACAGAAGGCGGGAGGCAGGGAGGGGGCAGACTGTGACCTCTTGGGGCACAGGCCACACCTCGTGCCTCTCTCAGCACCATTCCGGCCCCGAGCAGCCGTCTTAGGTTAAGGAATAAACAAGCAGACTGTGAGCTCTCTGAGGCCAGGGGTTATGCCCCACTCCCCCGATGTGTCCCCAAGCCTAGCCTAGCGCATGGCTGGACCCATCTAGTCATCGGTCCCTGCTCCTTGGAGCTCACAGTCTGGCAGGATGAGAACGGAACAGGTACCACGAATAAACACCGACAGTGTTTCTGTGGGGGAGGTCTGGGGGGCTGTGGGAGCTCCTGAAGAGGGGCCTGAACCTAGACGGGGGTGGGGGGGGGCCCTATCCATCAGCTGATGCCCCTTAAACAATGAGCACAAGCACGGGACACACAGCAATGGGCCCAGGAGAACAAGAGAGAGGGAGGGAAGAAGGTAGGAAGGGGGCGTCCAATGGGAGTCAAGGGCATCGCTTCTCTCTCCCCGACGACCAGGCCCAGGCACTCATTCACTCAGGACAAGCAGGACTGCGCCCCGGCACCGGGCACAGACAAGAGGCAACGGCTCCTTGGGTTGCCCCCCCGCCACCGAGGAGTGCCCACATCAGGGTCGTAACACCTCACACTTACTAATTGGTTGCTAAGCGCCCAGGCTGATTCCAGGCCCTTTACTCATGTAATTACTTAATCTTCACAACAACCCTCCGAGAGAGAAACTATTATCATCCTCATTTACAGATAAGGAAACAGAGGCACCGAAATGGCAAGAAAACTGCTCGAGGTTACGCACTAGATGGGAGGGGTGGGATTCGAACCCAGACCATCTGGCAATGGGGCTGGGACAGCCAGCCACCGGCCAGCAGGGGGCCCTCCCGAGCTGCTTGGTTAGACACCCTGGTGAGCAGATGGGGCCACAAGGACCCTGGGGAGTGGGTGGCAGAGGGCTCCTGTAGGGCAGCATATCCGGAGGTCCTGGGGGACTAGCAGACCGTGCTCTGACCCAGGGCCCCTGGAGACGGTTCTAGCTGCCGTGCGCCCCCTCTCTCCGGGTGCCAGCCCCGGGTCCCCGGAGCAGCTGGATGTGAAGGCGTTAAGTCTCACTGGGCATTCTGGTCTGGAACCACCTGGGGGCTGAGGGCAGGGACATGTTCCGGTGAACAGCCAGGATCCGCCCAGACAAAGACACCCGGACGGGGACCAGCCTGTGCCGACCGGTGTGGGCATGGCTACGTGCCCCCCGGCCCTGCACTGTGGCTGAGGACGCCCGTGACGTCAGACCACACCTAGAAGGACCCCGAGAACTGGCGGCATCGACTGCCCTCCTACTCTGGGTCCTTAAAAGAGCGCCCACTGGTCCAAGCAGGGGTTACCCACAGGGACCGACGGCACGAACCCACTATTGTTCCTCCATCAGGCATTCTGTATTTTCCCACCCTCCGCACTGTCAGAAGAGGGGTCTTTGGGAGGGTGAAATGCACAAGAATTCCCTCCTGAGGACCCTGCGCTAAAGACTCAGCACGAGCTCTGCAATCAGGCAGCCCAGGGGCGCATGGGTGGCTCGGCCGGTTGAGCCTCCGACTCTCCGTTTCAGGTCCAGATGTCACATTCATGAGATGCAGCCCCAAGGAGGGCTCTGCGCTGACAGCGTGAAGACTGCTTGGGGTTCTCTCTCTTTGCCCCACCCCTGCTCAGGTGCGCGCGCTCTCTCTCTCTCTCTCTCTCTCTCTCGGAAAATAAACATTTAAATTAAATAAATAAATAAATGAAATTAATAAATAATTTAAATTAAATAAATAAATAAGAAAAATAATCGGGCAGCCCAGACTTCAAATCCCGACCCAACGTGAGCAGTTACAGCAGCTGTATGACTTGACCTCTCTACACCTCAGTTTATTCATCTGCAAACTGGGTCTAATGACACTGCTGGGACCCAGCTAAATAATACACGCGTTCATTCATTCAACCCGTATTTCTAAGGCACCTCCGTGAGCCAAGTATTGTTCCAGGTGTTTGGGATACATCAGTGGACAAAAAAGGAAAAGCCCCCCCCCCCGCCCCGGGTCTCGCCCTGATGGGGCTCACAGAGCCTAGCCCTGTGCCTGGCACGGAGCGGGTATTCCATAAGCACCTGTGCCTACCCTCAGCCTGAGTCACTGTCCCACATCACACTCCCCTATTTGGGTCCTCCCTCGCCCCACCCTGGAAGGGTCTAAAACCTGCGCTCAGTCTGCCCTCTGGAGTGGCTCAGAAAAAGGCTCCTCCCTCCTACCTAGGACACCCTCCTGTGCCAGCTGTCCCTCCCTCCCCACAACAACCACACCCCCCACTAGGATGTGCTCCTGATGCCACCGCCCCACTTGTTAGTTGAACCAACACCTCTCGGGTGCCCGCCACGTGTCGGGGGCGGGGGGGTGGGGGGTGGACCGCCCTCGGACGCCACCCGGGTTGCGTTTCCTCCTTGCAAAGGTCGGGGCACACATGGGAACGCGGCAGCCCGGGCTGACAGCCGGGCACACTGGCTCACGTCAGCAGCGGACACAGAAAATCAACACCGTGTCTCTAGAAGCAGCCTCCCCGCCTGGCGGCTAGGAAGCGTGAAATCCCACGGCAGTCATTCACCTGAAGTCCCAGCCGGGCCGCTCTCACCATCCTGGCGTAGTTTCCATTCAAAAAAATGGAGCCCTGCGTGGTGGTTCACATGTGACTTGAGGAGATCCCCCAAGCTTCCAGGTACAGAGCCAGGTCCCCAGGCAAGTCTCCCACTCAATCCGGAGGCCTCAAGCCCCAGAGTCTGTTCACGGCTCTGCCTGAAACGTCCAGCGTCATACCTGGCATCTAACAGGCCTGAACGAATGCTGGTTGGATTGAATGAAGGAAACACACTCAGAGAAGCAAAGGGACTTGCTCAAGATCACACAGCTGGAGAGCAGGCCAGCCAGGTCTGCGCGGCTCCAAAGCCTCTATCTGGCCTCCCCTTGAACTTTCCCACATTTGGGCCTTTGCAGCCCGGCAGCTGTGGCCGGAGCTGTGCTGGGACAGCCTTCCCCAGGCAAAGCCACAGCCTCTCCAGGCCTCAAGAGAGCTGAGACAGCCACATGAGACCTTATTAGGGAAAAGTAAGAGAAAGGAAAGCGAAAAGTCTCTTGGCAGAGGAAAGGCCAGTCTTGTGAATCGTGGGACACAGAATATTCTGTTCATAGCTGGCCCCGGGGCAGGCCAGGGAGGTCAGGGAGCCCCGCAGCCCCCAGGGACCTACCCCAGCCCGCTGAAAACACAGCATCAGGATCGGGTGGGCCTCGGGCTGAGGGTCAGCCCGGCTCTGTCACCAGCTCCCGCCAACGCTGGGCACGTCACTTCCCCTCCCGGGGTTCGGATTCTCCCTGACTGTGAAAACAGCCAAAGGCCACGCTAGGGCTGCCTCTGCCTACAGGGCTGGGGGCAGGGAAGGGGAGGTAGGACGTGAAAGCCAACGCGTCCCTCTCTCCCCAGCTGAGCTCAGCCCCACATCCCGCCCACCCCGTGGCGGAGCTGATGCCCCGTTCTGCCCTGTCGCCAGCTGCCCACATGCTGTTCCCGGCTGCTGGTGTCGTGGGGGAGGCAGCCTCCACTCACCCTGAAGACCTGCTGGTCACTGCCAGCTTAGACGACTAGCACGTGAGGACCTTCCTGAGCACCTACTATGTGCCAGGGGCTCTGCAAATACCGTATCGCTTCATCCTCACGATGGCCCGAGGAAGCAGGAGCTGGAATTCCCATCTTCCCGAGGGAGCCACTGACGGAGGCCCTGCCCGAGATCACACAGCTAATCAGACACAGGATCCTGATCCAGGTCCTGAAGTCTCCGATCTGTGTCCTCACTCTTACTGGTGTGACAACTCCAGGAGGGCAGAAACGGTGGCTGGGCCCTGGCTGTCCCCGCAGTGCCTCGTGCATCGTCTTCAAGAGAAGGCTTATTTGGTTGGTAGTGAGGTTACGACTCCCAAGCCCCAGCCCAGGCCCCAGGAGAGCTTCGCATGCCGCGAGCGCAGAGAGCGCCCTGTGCTCCTGCCCACAGCACCACGGCCCTCGGCTGTCCTGGGCTTCGTCCTGCCTGCCGGGGACCCCAAACAGCCTGTCCCCACTTTGCAAAGGGGGAGTCTGAGGCCTGGGTTCAGAGAAGCCAAAGAGCAAACCTATGAGACACCAGCATCCTAGCGTGCGTGGTCCTAACAGCAGCAAGGAGGGGAAAACCGGGGGCCGGGGGGAAGCACGGGCTTTGCAGGCAGACCCCTCCCCAGCTCCCACACCAGGCCCACCCCATTGGCTGTGTAAAGTAGCCTCAGTTTCCCCCCTCACTATAAACCAGACATGGCAGCCCCTGACCACTGGACGGTAATGGCAACTGAATGCAGCTACCTCGCTTAGGGCAGGTGCCTTTTCTTCCCCCAGGGGTGCCCACTTATCCCGGCCATCAGCTGGGGCGGGGGACTCAGACCCTGGTAGCCCCCCAGGCAGCCAGCCCAAACGGGTTCACATTCAGATCTAGATTTACCTGCTTGAGACCCAGATCTTCCGGGGCCCCAGCATGACCGACCGAGTCGCCGGGCCCTGGGAATTCAAATCCAGCTAGAACGGGAGGTGGGAGAGCAGGGGTGCTGAGCCCCTGACAGGGATCAGAAACCCTGGTCTCCAGGGTGCCTGGGGGGGGGGGGGGCCCGGTCGATTAAGCATCCGACTTCGGCTCGCAAAGTTCGAGGTTAGTCGGTTCAAGCCCCGCATCTGGCTCTCTGCTGTCAGCATGGAGCCTACTTGGAATCCTCTGTCTCCCTCTCTCTCTGCCTCTCCCCCCGTCCTCTCTCTCTCTCAAAAAGAAATAAAACATTAAAAAGAAAAAAAGAAAAGAAACCACCCTGGTCTCTCCAGGGCACCCAGATCTAGCCTGGCTGGGGGAAGACAGTCCCTGCCCCCAACGCCCCTGCGGACCACGTCCAACCCGCTGCCCCGTGTCACCCTCCTCTGAACACCCAGAGCCCCAGTCATGGAATAAGCCATTTCCACAGGATCCCGGAAACCACGGAGGGCATACCAAAAGGAAGGCCACGGCCGAGAGGTGGCACAATAGAGCCAAGACTGACCCCCCAGAGCCTGTGGGCTGGGGAGGCCACTTGTCCACACCACCCTCATCAGGTGGAGTCTTCTCTTCTATCTGCTTAGACCCAGGTTTTCTGACCACAGCAATAGGCCCCATGCAGGAAACGGGCCGTCGGACTCCAGGCTCCTGCCAAACCCCACGGGGCATCAATCCCTAGTTCACAGATGAGAAAAATCCGAGCTCAGAGCCTGAGTCAACTTGGCCAGGATCTCTGCAGGTAGTCGGGAGGTAGAGGTGGGATCCGAACCAGATCTTCTGGCTCCTAGAAGAATCCATACACAGCCACCCAAGCCACCCAGCACAACTGTCTGCAAAGCTCCACCTTTCAGCTAACATTCATTAGTGTGCCAGGCACTGTCCTGAGCACTTGACATGGGACAATTCTCTGAATCGGCCCAAGGACCAGGTTGGGAAACAACTGAACCGCAGGGAGACACAGGACACACAGAGAATAAGAGGCAGCAGTGGGGATCAAAACCAAAAGCCAAGGCTCCTAGCTGCCATCGCATCTACTTACGTCCCCACCCCCCCCCCAACATTTTGCTGTCTTCTCACCACTACCCCCAACAGAAGCAGAGCCCTTGACCTACGGCAGAGATCCCACTGTTGGAAAGCAGTCATGGGCTCGCCAAGATTTCAGGAGCACCACGGCTCTGACTTGCACGAGGAGACAGCTGAAGGCTGAGGCCAAGGAAGGGTGGGAGCTGGGGAGGCCCCTCCATCCCCCCTCCCCATTCTCCCCTGCCCAGCAGAGGGAGCCCGCGTGAGGGTGTCTCTCCCGTGCCTGCAATCTGTCCAGAGCCCCAGAGCCACAAGCTCCTCAGCGCGCCGCATTCACCAAACACCAATGTTTGCTGAGCACCTACTGTGGACCCAGCCTCATGGGGAAACAAACAGGGAAAACAAAAGACAGCCTGAGCTCCAGGAGCAGAGGCTCCCCCCAGCTGCCCCAGCCACAGTGACCTGTCTTCCCAAGGGTAAGACCCTTCCTTGGCCCGGAAGCCATGCCCCACCTCATCTGCCTGGGACACTCTCACCTTTATTTTGAGCCTTAACACAAACCGACTTCAGGGAAATCTTCCGTGGCGCCCACTGGGAGAGCTGGACACCTAACGCTGGGCTAGAACCACTTGCTTTGTTTTCTGACTCCCCCACCAGACTGTGAGTTCCTTGAGGGCAGAAATAATGCTTTTCATTCGTGTCCCTCCAGTACCCAGCATAGCATTCAGCATATGGTAAGAGATTCAAGAGATGTTGGATGGATGGGTGGGTGGGTGGGTAAGTGAATGAGTGAATGGATGGGTGGGGGGGGGGGTAGATGGGCGGGTTAATGGGTAGATGAGTTAATGGGTGAGTTAATGAGTGGACAGTGGATGATGGATGGATGGGTGGATTATGGATAAATGGGTGGTGGATGGGTTGTGGATGGTGGATGGATGGGTGGGTGAATGATAATAAATGGGTGAGTGGATGGATGGGTGAGTGGGTAGATGGGTAGATAGATGGATAGATGGGTGAGTGGATGCATGGGTGGACAAATGATGGATAAACGGGTGGGTGGATGGATGGATGGATGGATGGATGGATGGACAGATGAAAGGATGGATGGGCAGACGGGTAAATAAATAAAATGAGTAAGTGATGAGCAAACGACAGGAGTCCATAGGTAGTGACCAGAGGCCACTGGGCTTAGGGCTTCTACTTCAATCTGGAATTTACGGAGTTCAGCTACCCAGGGATCCCAGCTTTGCCCCAGGTATTTAGTCCAACCCAACCATTTTCTAGAGACATGTTTCCCTATCCTGGCCGAGCACTCCGACGTCATCGCAGTCTAGCTCCTTCACCAGGCTGCAGCATAAGTAACATAACGTCCAAGACCAGGTCTGGCTTAACAATCACGTCCCCGATGCCCTCCCTTGGGCCAGGCCACTGCAAGCCTTGACAGACATTTGTTGAATGAATGACAAACAAATGAACAAAAGACCTAGGGAGCTTTCTAAACATAGAGATCTCTGGGTCTCAGCTGAGATCTCACTTGTGTAGAATCTCCAAGGGTGAGACTCAAGAATTTTTATTTTGTTCAAAGGCTTCCTGGCAACTCCAGTAAGCAGCCAGGCTTGGGGAACACTAGCTGATGGGGAAGAGAGGTCACCGGCGACTGAAGGCTGTGACCACGGATGAGGGCATCTCTGAACAGAGCCAGACAGAGGCACCACCAATCCCAGCAGATCATTCTCTGAAGCATGTTTTCATTCAAAGAGAGTCTAACAGCCTTTTTCAAAGTGTGGCCCTTGAGCTACTGACTTCAGAACCACTTGCAAGAGGAGGGGTTTTTTTTTTATTTTTTTAAGTAGGCTTCACATCCAGCGAGGAGCCCAACACGGGGCTCAGACTCACAACTGTGAGATCAAGACCTGAGCCGAGATCAAGAGTCAGACACTTAACCGACAGCCACCCAGGTGCCCTGAGTGAGGAGGCTTTTTCAAAAAGGTCAATTCTAAGGTCCAACCCCAATCCACAAACTTAAGAGCCTCCTGGGGTGAGGCCCAAGAATCTGCATTCTTAGTCTGGGTGAGCCTACAATACACAGATGTACGAGAATTCCTGGCTCGTGGGGTCCCCGGGTCACTGAGACCACCTGATGTGCACCTGCGCACACACCTCGCCTCCGGGGAGAGTGACAACTTCAGTGACACCAAGAAACCCCACAAACGACAGGAAGAGGTCAGAGGTACCGAATGCCCATTCCTCAGCACTTCAGCCTTGAAAGGAACCAACAGATCACCGAGCCAGGCCTCTCATCTTACAGATGAGGAAACTGAGGCCCAGAGAGGGCTGCGACTTGCCCCAGGCCAGACAAGAGTGAGGGCCAGAGCCAGGATAGAAGGCAGGTGGTGGGGTCCCAGGCTCACTCCATGGTCCCAGGCTGCCCTGGCCGGCGGAGGAGGCTCTGCTCCTCCCTGACATCCGCTCTCAGGTGAGCCAGGCATCCTGGGAAGCACCTTCAGCCGAGCACCCGGGCGGCCAGCCCTAGGCATCTCGGCCCGTCTCGCTGCCCCAGGAAGACATGCCAGCTTCTTGAGTTTAAACGTTTAAAACGGTCCCGAGTAGGGGCACCTGGATAGTTCAGTCGGTTCAGCATCGGACTCTCGATTTCGGCTCAGGTCATGATCCCCCAGTTCGCGAGTTTGAGCCCTGTGTTGGGCTTTGCGCTGACAGTGTGGAGCCTGCTTGGGGATTCTCTCTCCCCACCTCTCCCTCTCTGCCCCTCCGCCGCTCTCTCACTCGTGCACTCTCTCTCTCTAAATAAATAAACTTTAAAAAAAAAAAAAAAAAAACAGTCCTGAGGAACCACCAACATCAGGGTTTCTCAGGCTGCATATTCAAGGGTACACTGATATTGTCTGGAAATATGCTAATAGGGACTCACAGAAGAAAAGAGGTGTTCAGTGGCCCAAAACTACGGAAGAACCAGAGTAGGACTCTCGCCCCTGGACATCAACAATACTCAACATGTTAAAGGCACTGAAAAGTCCTGCGATTTCAGAATCTGCTTAAATCATGGTACACACGAAGCAAGTTGTCAGTGATGAGGAGGAACGTGCCTTGCCCAAAGTCACAGGGCCCGGAGATGGGGGCAGTGGGACTTGAGCAAGACAGCCAGCCCCGAGTCCTTTCCAGCGACCATTCGCTGAGCATTCAGCGACATGATCCCCTTTGTTGATTACTATAGTGTCTGTGTTTATTCCAATGGGAAGGAGAGGGGGTGGGCAGGACCTGGCAGGAAGTCACGCCCACGAAAAGCAGCCAGGAGTTGAGGCTGGTGATCCAGCTTCCCGAATCTCCTTCTGTTCCGGGGTCTGCCCTCACTGGCTGTGCAACCTGAGGCAAGTCACAGCCCGTCTCCAGACTAAGACGTCTCCGTGCATAAAGTCAGGAGCCCGGACTACGTGATCCCAGAAGGGCCTTCCAGTCTAAACGACTCTCTGACTCCATCATCCCACCTTCGCTCCTGTTTCCCATTCCTCTCCCTGGTCCCAAGTCCCCTTCTCTGTAAACAGCCAAGACCACTCTCCGGCCGAGCTGCCAGGCGGGGCTGAGCTCTGCCCAGTGGTGGACGCAGCCCTGTCTTTGCTCTCCCTGCCGCTGTCGTTTCGCTGGGCTTCATGGTGACTCACAGAAGTTTCCCCACGGGCCCCTCATGGCCGTTTCTCAAGCGTGGATGGACGCTTGGGGTGGATTTTCCCACCTGGGGCCCCAAAGAGATGGTTTTGTAGAGAGCTCCGTGGGAGGCGACGTGGCAGAGGAAGCATCTCGCACACAGGGAACTGTCACTGGACCCTCGGGAAAGTTCACCAGTCTCTGCACCTCACTCCGCACATCCACAGCACAGCCAACGACACCCGCCTCTCTGCTGGGCGCACGGTGGCGCACAACCCACGCTCTATCATCGGCTGCTCTCCGTCGGGCTCTCACAGTTGTTTCTTCACGTTAGTCTCCCCTGGCTCCCCAGGCGACGGAGGCCGGGAAGCAGGGAAAGTGGCAAATGTCTGACTCATGGATTCCTAGGAACCTGGATCTTAGATTCGTGGGTTACCACGACTGGTAGAGACTCCAGATTCTCAACCTGCCCATTTTGCAGAAGAGGACATCAAGGCTCCGAGCAGAGTCGGGGACGGGATGAGTTGGACTAGATCGGGAGCCCCAAAGTGGGGTGGACAGAACGCTGGGGTCCCCACAAGATTCCATCAGGTGATGTGCCAGGGAAGGGCCCGGCTGAACAGTCTGACGGGGACCGGAGGGGTTGCAAAGGAGGGCTCCAGAGTCAGGCGGATCAGGGGTCCAGTTCTGCCATTCGCCAGCTGTGTGGTTTGGGGCAAACTGCTTACCCTCTCTGTTCCTCAGCTGCTCCGTCTAGAACATGGAGATAATCACTACGTACGCCTCGCAAAACCGCCACCAAGAACAGAAAGATGAATACATAGTGCCTGGCGCCCTCTGGGCCCTCAGCAAACACTGGTTATTTTTTCAGTCCTTTGCAATCACATTTCATACTATCCCTGCTTCACAGATGAGGTCACCAAGACTCCAGGGAGGCAAGACACCTACCCGCCCAGAGTGTTAGGGCCCACAAGGGGCAGGGCTCTGCTCCCCATCTCTCCCGACCCTCCCCCCGACCCGAGGATGAGGCCTCTACCCCGCGCATGTGAAATGCAGAGGCCCTCCCCAGCAAGGACGCCCTCCCTCGCCGGCCACGCGTGACCTAGCCTAGCCCCAGAGGGTTTTCCACTCACTCACTGGGGACGAAGCCAGTGCCCAGGAAACTGCTAATACAGCCCATGGGGCTCTGGCTCCGAAGGCCAACTCCCAGTTCCCGGCAAGAGCCCAGCTCCTCCCTCCCACAGGCACCGCCCATTCTCTGCAAGAGAGCCCCGGGTGAGGGGTGAGGGGATGTTGCAAAAGGGCAACATCCAGAGGCACTAGGGACGCCAGGGGATGACAACATTCAACTAAAGCCTCCAGTGGGCTCCTCCCAGGGGTTACTCACCACCGGCTTCTACCCTTGAGGCTCTGATTGTTTCCCTCAAGGCACCAGACCCCCAGCCTGGATGCCCTGTTATGCTGGGTGACCGCAGGCAAGTTGCTCAAACTCTCTGAGCCTCAGGAACCTTTTTAGGAAAGGGAGATGAGCTGAGTTTGGGAAGCACTAAAGAAGCAGCAGGGTCGGGGCACCGGGCTGGCTCGGTCGGCCGTGCGTGTGACACTCGATCTTGGGGTCGTGAGTTCAAGCCCCACGTAGGGCGAAGTTACTTAAAAACAAAATCTTTGGGAAAAGAAAAAAAGGCAGCAGCAGGGTTCACAGAATGATCTAGGAATCAGAGAGCCTGTAATCTCTTCCAAAGGTCTCCCTGGTGTCTCCTGTCTCTTCCAACGCAGTCTCCACCCAGAACAAAACGTTCTGGTCATGTCCCTCCCTCGCCCCAAACACTTGAATGGCTCCCTCCAGTGCTCAAGATAAAGGGCGAGTGCCTAGTGAGACGTACAGAGCAACTTAGGGGCATCGGCCAGAGCTCCCTCCCTGGGGGGACAGGCCCTACTATGTGCTCATCCCCAGCCTTGGCACACACCCAGAAGCCTTTTCCCCTCCCTGAACCGCCTCTTGGCTGCTTGGCTCAGACTCTGCCCTGGGAAACCCCTGGGAGCCCCCACGCCTGGGTTGGGCGCTCTCCCATCATCCCATCGGCTACCTGTCCGCCTTCCCCACCAGAAAGAGGGTGAACCATACTTCATCCCACGAGCCCAGTGCCCGGCTCCCGGCAGGTGCTCCATAAACGTGGGACAGGAAGTCAGAAACGCCAAGGACAGACCAGTGAAAACACATTCGCTGATCCGCTTTGGCGGCCTCCTCTGCGGAACAGGAATGTTGTAGGGGTAGCCGCGGGTGGCCTGGGTGTGGACCCGGGCTTGCGGGCAGGCGTCTCTCTCTCTCCTTCTGTGACGGGAGGGCAACGCAGGAACCTGTGTCGCCCTCGCTGGGGGACTCAGTGAGCTCCTCCTCCCAGGTCCCCTCTTCCCTCCAACTGAGATGCCTTTCCCGGCCCCCCCCTCACCTACCGAGCATCTCAAAAGCCAGCCACACGTGCTGGCGTCTCGTCTGCCAATGCCACTTGGGACCCCAGCCCCATCACTCCCCCAAAGCTGCTCTTACAGAAGGTCCCAGCTGCCTTCGTGTTGCCAAAGCCAGCGGCCCCTTTCGGTGCCATCTCACGTGGACTGTCGGTGGCCTGCAGCCCCGTTGACCACGAGCTCTTTTCCGAAACGGTCCCCCGCGCCAGCTTCCCAGCCGCCCCACTCTCCCTTCTCAGCCCCTCTCCTGGCTCCCCGCCATCCACAAGGTCCCACCTGCCCCCGATGATGTGCTAATGGCACCCCAGTCAGAACCTCAGCCCGGGGGCTCCCCACTAGGACTTCTGAGCAGCCTCTTCACAGAAACGTGACCTGGACCGGACTCTTGATTCTCGAAAACCCATGCTTCCCGCCCTCCCTTCACCACCTTGCTTCATGACACCGCCCACATGCTCATAAGAAGATTCCAGGACACGTCGGATTCCTCTTCTTTCCCTCACCCGCTGTGAACCATCCACCAGCGATTCCAGCCGCTGTCTCTCTGACAGATAACCCGAATCCAGCTGTCCAACTGCGCTGCCACAATTCAAATGCGTTCCCTCAGTCGGTGAAGCGTCCGACTTCGGCTCAGGTCGTGATCTCACGGGTCCGTGAGTTCGAGCCCCGCGTCAGGCTCTGTGCTGACAGCTCAGAGCCTGGAGCCTTCTCCGGAACCTCGGTCTCCCTCGCTGTCTTCCCCTCCCCCCATTCATGCTCTGTCTCTCTCTGTCTCAAAAATAAACGTGAAAAAAAAAACAAAACAATTCAAATGCGTACCACCCGCACCCTTTCTCCGGGCCCAGCCCGCCCCGGCCGGTGCGTCCGGTCCTCCCCCCCTCCACCCTCGAGTGGCCAGAGCATCCTGCCCAAAGCGAAGCCTACAAGGCTCCCGTGGGATGCGGTGGGTCGGAGAGCTGGAACGCAGGCCCCGTGGGCCACTGGCAGGTGAGGCCTCACCTTCCGGGTCTTTGTGACTGTCCCTCGGCCCACAGCGCCTACTCGAGTACCGGCAGGTAACAGGCACTCAGTAAATCATTTTTGAATAAATGCTCTGGGGGAAGGTAAATTTCCTAACAGAGCTATTGACAGCTGGAATCTTGGGGTTGTATTTCACTGATGAAGGTATGTATGTGAAATGAACCGAACAAACTTCCAAGGGCTTCCAGCTGCATCTAGACTAGCCGTCCTCACTGCCCGCCTCGATCTGTTTTGTTGTCCACAGCCGCTTCCTATACTGCCCTCTTCCCCTTGCCCGCTGCAGGCTCTAGACCGTCTGCTGCTTAAACAGGCCAAGATCATTCTGGCCTCAGGGCCTTTGCATTTGCTATACCCCTGCCTAGAATACTTTCCCCTCAGTTTTTTTTTTTGGGGGGGGCGGAGTGTGGCGCTCTTTCTTGTCATTTAGGTCTCCATTTAAATGTCTCTCTTGGGGCGCCTGGGTGGCGCAGTCGGTTAAGCGTCCGACTTCAGCCAGGTCACGATCTCGCGGTCCGTGAGTTCGAGCCCCGCGTCGGGCTCTGGGCTGATGGCTCGGAGCCTGGAGCCTGTTTCCGATTCTGTGTCTCCCTCTCTCTCTGCCCCTCCCCCGTTCATGCTCTGTCTCTCTCTGTCCCAAAAATAAATAAACGTTGAAAAAAAAAAAAATTAAAAAAAAAAAATAAATGTCTCTCTTCAGGGGCGCCTGGGTGGCGCAGTCGGTTAAGCGTCCGACTTCAGCCAGGTCACGATCTTGCAGTCCGTGAGTTCGAGCCCCGCGTCAGGCTCTGGGCTGATGGCTCAGAGCCTGGAGCCTGTTTCCGATTCTGTGTCTCCCTCTCTCTCTGCCCCTCCCCCGTTCATGCTCTGTCTCTCTCTGTCCCAAAAATAAATAAACGTTGAAAAAAAAAAAAAATTTAAATGTCTCTCCTCAGAGAGCCCCACCCCGGACCACCTCCAGCTAACAAACTCTGCACCACCCCCCCCCCCGGGACATACACCACCACCCCCCAACTACCAACCTGACCCCCCACTCACCCCCATCACATCAGATCTGGTTGTTCCTTTCACAGGACTTATCACATGACACGCAGTTACTTCATTAATTTGTTTGATGGGATTCGTCTCTTCCCCATCACGAAAGGCCCTCAAGGGCAAAGCTACTGCCCGGTCTCGAGCGCGACAGCCACCAGCACGGCTAAGCTCCTCAGGGACCGGGCGCTGTCCCCAGCAGCCCGCCTGCACTTTCCCACACCCGGGGACACAGCTGCCAGGTTATCCGCATTTTACAGATGAGAAAGTTGAAATAAAAAGGGACCCAGCGAGTCGCCCAACGTCTGGCATAGAAAGAGGGGCGGCAGGAGCAGCAAATCCGTCTACTCCCCCCCCACACACCCCTGCCGCGCCCAACACTGGCCTGACCCTTCAGAAACAGGGGCCCGCCGAACGAGCAAACCAGTCCCCGGATAAATGCCCCATGTGCCCCACGATGTGGAGAGAGGCCGTCTTCGGGTGATGGAATAAAGGGTGATTTTCATTTCCTTCCCTCTGTGTTTTCCAAGTTTTCTTCAATGGTCATGCAATATGGGCATAATTTAAAGTAAAATAAACCCGTGCTTCAAGGGAAACTCAAAGGTTCTGGGCCATGTCTGGGCTCAGGACTATTTTTCTTCAATACCCAGAGACTTTCATTCTTCCATTTCATTTAGACCATTGTTTTCCTAGGGAAATTGAATAAAAAGGCCGCATTTTTAAAGCTCCTTCCAAGTCTGCCCACTTCAAACAATGAAGACAGGGAAGGAATGGGAGCTGGTTCCCGCCTTGTGTGCTAATGGCCGGAGATCAGGGACGCATACCAATCAGGCAGCCGCTGGAAGGGGGGTTCTGCCCGGAGGCCAGGCTCTCCAGGAGAAGGAGGGGGCCAGAGCCAGAAATGTCGCCTCGCCTAGGGTCCCACACACAGTCACCGGTAGGGGCCACCCCCACCACCCGCCCTGCCCTGGACTGGGGGTGCACCTGCAAACAAGTGGGGGGAGGGGGCTAGGTCAAGACCACCCTCTCGACAGAAAGGTCGGTGGGGAGCTTAGCACCAGGCTCTAACGAAGAGGGGGGCACAACCCACGCTTCCGGCCAAGTGGTCAGCTCCGCTCCCCTATTTCCCGCAGCGTGTGGGTACCACATCCAGGGGACATCAAAGGCACGGCCAGGCCAGGCCCGGACGCTGGGGTGGAGAGCTGGGGCTCTGGGACAAGCAGAATGAGGTTAACTAGTGCTGACCCTCAGGGAGGCAGGGCCCTGGGCCTCCACATCACTGGGAGCAAAAGGGACAGGACGACACAAGCTACCTCGCGGGATGGCCGGGGACCGAACGAGCTCCGGTGAGCCACATCCTGCCACTCCATAGATGCGAGAGTTATCGGTACCAGCTCTCTCCATAAACATAAGCCATTATCATTAGCCCCTCCCCGAGACCAGGCCCAGGGGGCCCATCGGGGCATGTGGTTCTGTTCTCAGCCTTGACCCCAAGCCACAAAGTGAGGAACCCAGCTACGTGGGTTAAAAAAACACACAAGGAACTTCAAACAGAGACTAGTAGAGTGTGTTGAGATTGCCGACCCGTGGTGAGTTCTCTCCCTCCCCTCCTCAAAGGGAAGCAGAAAACAGAAGAGAGGAGGAAATCGAGTGGAGAAGGATCTCAGGGCCTTCGTGGCTGGAATGCTGCCGCTTACAGACACAGTGTCCTTGGGAAAGCCGCACAACCTCTCTAAGACTCCGTTTCCTCATCTGTAAGGTGGGATGGTAATACCTACCTGCAGGGTCAGTATGGGAATTGAACAAACATGCCAGAAAAGTGTCGGGCAGGTTTCGACGTAAAGTAAACACGGCTTGTCTTTAAACACATAAGCTCTCAACCGGCTGCCTATCTAAAGGGTAGGTATAGCAAAGGCAACCAAAAATACTGGGTCACTCGGGGCGCCTGGGTGGCGCAGTCGGTTAAGCGTCCGACTTCAGCCAGGTCACGATCTCGCGGTCCGTGAGTTCGAGCCCCGCGTCAGGCTCTGGGCTGATGGCTCAGAGCCTGGAGCCTGTTTCCGATTCTGTGTCTCCCTCTCTCTCTGCCCCTCCCCCGTTCATGCTCTGTCTCTCTCTATCCCAAAAATAAATAAACGTTGAAAAAAAAATTAAAAAAAAAAAAATACTGGGTCACTTAAATATCAGTTACTTTTATCTTTGGCTTTTCTGGTATTAGCGAGGGGTGGGGAGAGCCCCGCAGGCTCACCTTCTCTGTTCTGTTTTGTTTGGCCTGATATTAAAATGAAAATCTTTCTTCTCCTTTTAATTTTTTTTTTTTAATGTTTATTTAGCTTTGAGAGAGACACGGTGCGAGCAAGGGAGGAGCAGAGAGAGAGGGAGTCACAGAAACTGAAGCAGGCTCCAGGCTCCCAGCTGTCAGCACGGAGTCTGACGCGGGGCTCGAACTCGCGGACTGCGAGATCATGACCTGGGCCGAAGTCGGACGCTCAACCGACGGAGCCACCCAGGTGCCCCTGAAAATCTTTCTAAAGACTCCACCGGCCACACAGATAACCGGGCTGGAGCAGCAGCAGGGTGAGGGGACGACAAGAAGGTGCCAGAAACCTTAAAGCTCTGCAGGGGAGGGGGTGACCCACACAGCACAGCGCCCATCATCTGAGCTGGTTCCCAGATGACTCAGAGCCTTCCGCCTTGAGACCTCGGCACTTGCCGCGCTCTGCCTCAAGCCCTGCAGACTTCTGGTTCACCTGACACCTGATCCCCCAACAGCCCGCGCCTCTGAGCCTTTGCAGCTGCTATTCCTTCTATCCGGACCCTCTTCCTCTCCCCACCCCATTCTGCTGCACTCCCCTGCAGGTTAAGGGTGAGCGTGTCCATTTCCCGCCCGGGGCTCTCAGATTATCCAGGGGCCACATGCAGCCTGTCCGCTCAATAGTCTGACTCTGTCTCTCACGCTGTCCCCGAACCCCTAGGGATGGGTCACGCCCGCCGTTGTCTAAGCCAGACCCAGACAGCTCTAGCCACCCGTGTCTTGGATGTCACATCTTCACCAGCCCCGAGCTGTCTGACTTGTCCACAGTCCTCAGGCCCCACCGTCACTTTGCCTCCCAAATGCCTGGGTCACCGTGAGTGGTTATTCAATCAAGGGCAAAGCGGGCCCTCGATTAATTGCACCTTCTCATCCCATTTCCCCCTCCCTCAACCCACTGGGATAGAACAACTCCTTTCTGGACCGGAGAGCTCGTGTGAGGGCAACTTATGACCCCTAACGCGGCAGTGGGCCCAGCCCGGCGCCTGCCCCTCTCACTTTGAATCCATGAGGACTCTAAGCCAGCCCTAGGGAAGTGTCACACGAGAGTGCAAGCCTCAGGGAGGGACAGAGCCCGAGGTGTTCACTGCCAGATCCCCGTGGCGTGCTGGTAAATGTCTAACAACTAGCTCTTGGGGCGGGGGGACCTCTGATTCACAGTACGCTGATTTCTCCCTGTGGCCAATTTCAAGCTAGGGTGACATCGCCGAACAGAGAGCTGGGAAGGGGAGTGCTGGAGCACACCCGTGTTCTGGGAAGCAGGACCCCAAAGGAAGGTGGCTTTGAGGCCGTGCAGCAAGGCCAAGAAGCTGAGCTGGGGCCCAGGAGGCACAGCGGGATGGAAAGAGAACACGGGCCCACCCCGCTCCCCCGTTTATAACTCTGATTCTTGTGTCTGGACTTCAGACCCCTTGAGGGTAAGGACAGTGGCTCCTTCACCACTGTCAAGCCAGGTGACAAGAATTCAAAGGCACCAACGACAAGCTCACAGAAGAAAGCAAGGACTGGGCCGTCAAGGAGACTGAGGCTTGAGTCCTTCACTGACTGTGACCTTAGGCAGTCGCTTAAATACTACGCTTCACCTGTTCCTCTGTGAAATGGGCGTGAACCCGTCCTCCCTGCCTAATTATCAGGGCTGTCTAGAAACAAAGAGATAGTGGATGCGACAGAACAATACACTATTATCACAATTATATGCAATATGCATATATATTTATATACGAGACACTTATATTATACATTTATGTAAACTCACCTACTTTATTTTTTCAAAGTTGGTCCAAGAAGATTATATTCTTTCCACTCTGCTCTTTTCCACGGTTTGAGAGATCACATTGGCGAAGAACTAGCCCAACATCTATCTGGCACTTACCAGATACAAATATGTTAATTAATCTGTAGTTTATCTAATTAACAATAGGCGTCCCCCTTACACTAACCTGGTACCCGGGCCCTGAGGAGTTCACTGGCTTTCCCTCCTCCCCAGACTCCTCCAAAGTGAAAACTTGAAACAGCAGAACTTCCGAACCATCAGTTACCGGACCCACTCAAGTGACAACTATTTATAGACTACCTACTGTGTGTCAGGCCCCGTTCTAGGCTGGCTGATCAAGGACAGACATGGTCCCTGCTCTCAAAGGCTTGCCGTCCTCGGGGGGAGTAGAAACAAGCCGTCCCCACCAGAATGAGGGCCCTAAGAGCATCATGGACCAGAATTCTCTCTTTTATTTTTAAAGCAGGCTCCACGCCCAACATAGGGCTTGAACTCATGACCCGGAGATCATGCCCCACCCCATGAATGAGAATTCTTCAGCCAACCTGGCTGACCAAAGAAGAGACTCCTGAACGAGGAATCAAGAAGTGAAGGATGGGGGCCAACTTAGCAGGGAGAGAGAGAAGAGTGAGTGGAAGGCTCTCTGGCAGAAAAGGAGGGGGACAGGGGATGTCAGGAGGGTAAGTGTGATGGGGCAGAGTGAGCACCAAACAGGGGCACAAAGCGGGGCCCTCACAAGCCACGAGGAGGGCTCTGAGCTTCACCCTGAGACCTCGACGAAGGAGGAGAGCCCCCAACCCACAGTGACAGGGAGCCCCGAGATCTCCAGACTGTGCCCTCCTTTCTAGACCACGTGCCTGAGGCCTGGACACCGTGGGGGGGGGGGGGGGGGCCGCGCCGGGCGGAAGGACGGATGGAGGCTGCACCCGATGGCCATTCGGGCAGGGCCACAGGGAAAGGGCTGAACATTTTAATGAGGGAGCACAGCCTGTCTTCTCCCCCCCCCCCCCCGCCCCCAGCATCTGTGGGGGAACAGATGGGGCTCCAGGCAGGCAGGGCATGTCTTTCCCCGGCTGAATCCCTCGGGAAGGCCAAGGACTTTGAGGTGATGTCTCGGCTCCAGAGCCAGTGGAAGAGTACAGCCCACCCCCCACCCCCTCCCTGCTGTGGCTGGAGACAGGGTCGTCAGGCTACTGAAGCTAAAAGAAGATTCCTGACCCCCGCCCCAGGACCACTCCCCCCCCCCCCCCCCCGTCCCCCAGGCACCCTAGTAGAGAGAGGAAGAACTGACCCCATACTCTCCCACATCAGGCCTGGGCTCCCCCTAGGAGACCACCCCTGGCTAGCCTTCACCCTCAGCAGGGCGCACCCCGGCCACACTCCCCGGCCTCCAGGAGCGTCCAGGCCTGAGCAGGTTCCCCCTCGGCCATGGCCTTCCGGCCGACCAGGGCATCCTCTCCTCCCACACACACTCCCTCCTTTGTGAAGCTGCCCCTGTTCCGCCTCTGGGCAGGGGTCCAGGGTGGGAGAGGCCAGCCCGCAACCGAGGTGACAGGAGCACTCCCTGACTCCCGGCCACCCCAGGACCCCCCAAAGGCAGCACAGGGAGAAGTGGAACCCAGCGGCAGCAGGAGCTGAAGGCCCTGGGAATCCCCCGGAAAATGAGGCACGGGCTCTCTCTCTCTCTCTCTCTCTCTCTCTCTCTCTCTCTCTCTCTCACTGATGCACAAAGAGCAGTCAGGAGTCATGCAGAGGGACGGGACACCCAAGGGACACAGAGGCTGGGAAGGTGGGGGGGGGGGGTAGGGAGTACACACAGTCACACGCAAGACGTACACACACACACTCAAATGACACAAGGAGAGACCCACACACGGAGAGAAGACCCAGGCTCCGGGGCCTCTCACACACCCAGGGACACGGCCGCGCCACGCAGGCTCCGGGACGAACGGACAGAGAAGACGCCGCTCCTGGAGCGGGGGACACCCACTCCCACCAGGGCCACGGGGAAGGCCCAGGCTCCGGGCTCGCACACCCCGAGGCACAGCGGGACGCACTCGCAGCCACGCCCGGGACCCCGGAGCCGCCGGGGCCCCCCAGAGACCCCCGCCGGCCAGCGGGGACGCGCGGACGGGCCCGGCCATCGCGGGCGGCGGGGACCGACCCCCCCCCCCCACTCGGCCCCGCGGCGACGCCCGCTCGGGGCCACACGGCCGGCCCGCCTCGCGCAGTGCGCGGCCCGCGACCCCCGCCCGGTCCCCCGTCCGCCCGACCACCCCCGCCCCGCGGGCCGCACTCACCGGCTCCGGCCGCCCGGCCGCGCCTTTGTTGTCCGCGCCGCTCACAAAGCGCCGGCGGCCGCTCCGCGCGTCAGCTGCCCCGGGGGCCGCGGGCGCCCAGGGCCGGGCGGCCCCAGCCCCGCGCCCCAGCCGCCGCCGCCGCCGCCGCCGCCGCGCGCGCCGCCCGCGAGGTCGCGGCCCGGCCGGGAGTGCGCCCGCCGCCTCCGAGCGGCCTGGTCCCGCCGCCGCGCACGGCGCGACGCGGCGCCGCCCCCGCCCGCCCGGTCCCCGCTCGCCGCGGCTGAAGTCACAGCTTAACCCCTGGAGGCCGGGCCCGGCGCGGGGCGGCCCCGCCCGCCCGGGCCGCCCGCGGCGCAGGTGGGGAAACCGAGGCCCGCGGGGGGCGGGGCCTCGCCGCGCGCCCCTTCCGCCCGCGGCGGCCGCTCCCGCCTCGCCGGGTCCCGCCCGAGGCCGCCCCTCGCCGTCCCGCTTCCCCGGGGTCTCCCTCCGAAAGGTCGCGCGCGCACGCTGGCAGCTGGCTTCTCCTCTCTCGCTTCCAGGAGTTTTCCAGGGCTTCCCTGGGGAGCGGGGGGGGGGGGGGGGGGGGGGGGGGGGTGTAGGTCCCCGCCCAGTCCCAGCCGGCGCCCCTCGGTGCCCTGGCCCCCTGGGCTCTGGTGACCCCAGCAGCTTGGGGCGGGGATGGGAGGCGGGGGAGGGGGGAATTTGAGACCATCCCCCCCCCCAACTGGCTCCTAGCCGCCAGCCCTGGAGCCCCACCTTCCCGACGAGACCACTGAGGCTCAGACCCGCAACCCGCCAAAGCTCGCCGAGCAAGGAAGTGGCCTCCCCTCCCTTCCAGCCCCCCAAGCTGCCAAACACTAGTTGCTCCCTCCCAGAATCCCAGAGAGGGCCTCCGGATGTGATGCAATTAATTATAGTTATCAGGTCGTTAATTAAGATTATCCCTGTTGTCATTAAACAGTGCCCTGCAACCTCTCTATTTGCAACGCAACTCACACTCCGGCTTATCAGCAATTACTCCTGGGTTGATAATAATGAGTTCTGCAGCCTCCAAAGGGCACAGGTGTATGTATACGGGCATCTTTGTCGGCCTGTGTTGGTTCGTGCAACACAGCCAGAGAAAATGTTTTTCTGAACTACTCTCTCTCTGCCAGGCACCAGCCTTAGGGGCTGGGAATGAAACGAGGAGCCAGAGAGACCCCAGCCCTGCCCCCTTGGCTCCCGCAGGCTAGGAGGAGACACAAATAGACAGGCCTCTACAGTGCCGTGAGACAAACCACACTCAGGCCCCGCTCTCTGAAATCATCTTATTCGTTGATTTGCTTGCTTGTTTATTGTCTGTCTCCACACAAGGACGTACGCTCCATAGAGCCTGTCCTAAGAGTCGTTCATAGAGTCCCACTTAGGCACATTGGTCTTTTTTTTAATTTTTTTTAACATGTATTTATTTTTGAGAGAGAGAGAGAGAGCATGAGCAGGGGAGGGGCAGAGAGAGAGGGAGACACAGAATCTGAAACAGGCTCCAGGCTCCGAGCTGTCAGCACAGAGCCCGATGCGGGGCTCGAACTCATGAACCGTGAGAGCGTGACCTCAGCCAAAGTCGGACGCTTAACCCACTGAGCCACCCAGGCACCCCACCACCAAATTAACTTTTCTCTGTCCTGCCAATTCCTCACGGTCTTTGTTTGTTTTTGTTTCATTTGTCTCTTCACCTGAGAAGTGTAAAAAGTGCCTGCATTGGACATTTTTTAGGTCTCAATTTCATTATTGAGCCTCTGTGTGCACGTAAGAAAACTTAAGGTTTGGGGCACCTGGCTGGTGACTCTTGATGTCGGGGCCAGACGTTCGAGCCCTGTGTTGAGCAAAAAGATCACTTAAAAAAAAAATTTTTTTTTAAACTTTGGGTTTTTTCCTCCTGTTAATCTGTCTCATGTAAATTTAATTCTTAGTCCAGGAGGAAACACAGCAGAAGAATGTTTCCTTCCCTGCACCAGCAAAGCAGCTAGAACGTCTTCAGATGTCCGGTGAGTGACATAACATTAAGCCTTGGGCCAGAATGTAGATGCTTGGGTCCTGCTGGCATATGCAGAGGCAACTACAAGTTCCTGGACCTGCATTCATAGCTTTTCAGATCCGCTCCAACCTCGCTCCTTGGCTATTTTATTTCCTTCCTGGGCCTCAGCCCCCCTGAGTCCTCCAGTCTGGAATGCCTGCCCTGTCTTTGGCTGCACTAAGGTTTACCTTCCCTCCCAGAACCATCAGAAGGCCCAGAATCCCTGGGAAACCTCCCCACGTGGCGCCTGTTCCCTGACCACCCCTCCTCTTAGCTCTACGGCACTTTGGGCTTTGGCTGGTTGCTCTTGTTAGTGCCTTTGTTAGTTTTGTTAGCTCTGGACATGTATACTAATTAGCACTGTCTTCAGCTTGATGGACGCTGTGATCCAGGCTTGAGGGCAGGGGCCATACCCCAGGGCCCTTATCAGACCCCCAGAGCCCAGCACAGGGTAGGGGCGCACTCAACATCAGACGATCATAACAGATTCTGAGTGGACACCCTCAAACGTTCATCACATAGACCCTCTGGGTCCCAGGTGACAAGCCACCAGCTCATAGAACCAGTGGAGTCTACAGAACCATTGCGTTTGGCCCCCAGTGGTGGCTCATGGGTCACCAACACAACACTCGGGAGATTTTGCAGTAAAAAAACAGACTGTTGGCTTCTCAGCAAACCTGAAGATCTGGTAATGCCGGGCCCTCCTCTCCCCCCCACCCCCACCCCAGGGACCACACATCCTCCTACATTCTTGCTCTCTCCAACATCTTGCATCCCGACACACACACACCCCTCGTCTCTTGCCTCCCCGGGGTCACATTCTAAGCTCCACAGCACAATTCAATGTCAAAGGCGCTTTATTGGCCTTTGCCCATTCATTACTGCTCCTTCTGCCTGGAACGCCATTACCACTCCATCCTCCTGCCCAGGCACGTTGGCTAATGCCTCCTGAGGCTCTCAACAGAGAACACCTTCTCAAGGTCAAGGATCCCTTCTCCAGGGCCCCCACACTGGACTCCGGGCCTCCCACAGTGTCCTATGGTCCCCTCAGGCCATCCATCCTACCGAGTTGTGTGGTGTACATTGGCCCTTAAAAAACACAGGTTTAGGGGCGCCCGGGTGGCTCAGTCGGTTGAGCGTCTGACTTCGGCTCAGGTCATGACCTCGAGGTTCGTGGGTTCGAGCCCCGCGTCGGGCTCTGTGCTGACAGCTCAGAGCCTGGAGCCTGCTTTGAATTCTGTGTGTGTGTCTTTCTCTCTGCCCCTCCCCTGTCTGCACTCTGTCTCTCTCTCTCCCTTTCTCTCAAAAATAAATAAACATTAAAAAATTAAAAAAAAAACAGGTTTGAATTGGGCAGGTTTCTACATGGATTGTTTTCAATAAAAATGTATTTTCTCTTCCTTATGATTTTCTTTTTTTTTTTTTTTCAACGTTTTTATTTATTTTTGGGACAGAGAGAGACAGAACATGAACAGGGGAGGGGCAGAGAGAGAGGGAGACACAGAATCGGAAACAGGCTCCAGGCTCTGAGCCATCAGCCCAGAGCCCGACGAGGGGCTCGAACTCCCGGACCACGAGATCGTGACCTGGCTAAAGTCGGACGCTTAACCGACTGCACCACCCAGGCGCCCCACTTCCTTATGATTTTCTTAATAATATCATCTTTTCTCGAGCTTATGCTATTATAAGAATACATTATATAATATGTATGATATACAGAAGACATTAATTGACTGTTTATGTTATTGGTAAAGGCTTCTTCGTGGTCAACAGTAGACTCTCAGCAATTACATTTTGGGGGAGTCAAAAGCTGTACTGCGTAAGGGGTTGGTGCCCCTAGCCCCTGCGGTGTTCAAGGGCCCCCTGCGTTTGCTCACGTCTCCTCCCGGGCTGTGAGCCCTTGCGGGCTGGGCCTCCGCTGTCTCATTCACAGCGCCTCCCCGCCACCTGGGACAGAGCCCGGTAGAGCACAGGCACGAGACAAATATTTGCTAAATAGATGAATGAATGGTTTTCAATGACCACAAAAGGAACACAAAGGATTTCTGGGGATGTTTCCATGTCCCAGAACATTCAATTAACCAGAATTTTCCACCCACTGAACACGCTGGTGAGTGCAGCGTTTACTGTGGATGCATAACCATCAGGGGTACATCTGGATGGGAAAAGGGTTCTGTTCTCCCTGGTCTCCACCGCTGACCTGGAGAAGAGGGAGGCAGGGAGGACAGGGGTGGCATTTTCCCACTGGCCAGTGAGGCGAAGTGACTTGCCCATGTTGCCTAGCAAGCTGGTGGCAAAGTCAGGATGGGAACCCAAGGCTCCTGCCTCTGCCTTCCAGCCCAGTCTCCCTTCCGCTGGCCGAACCACATAGTGGGTCAAAAAGGAAGTGGGTGGCTGGGAAAGTGGACCCTGTGGCCCAGATACCACGCTCACACGGGCAGTGTGAACAGAGAGCAAGCAGGAAGCAGTCAGGCCCTGAAATTTACTATACCATTAAACCAACCGTGACCAGGCTATTTATTACCTAAGAGAGGCTGGATCGCATTTTGATTACGAAAGAAGACGATATGACACTCTCTTCCCATAACACTCCTGTCTCTGTTTCGTAGGACAGGCATTTTGAGGGGAGCTGGGATAATCTGAGCAACCACCCCTGCTTCAAGACTTCCAGATGTACCCCCCCCCCTGCATTTGTGGGGAAGCAAGCTGAGCTCAAGGGCACAGCCACAGGCAGAGGGGGTCCTGGGAGCTCAGGTGAAGAAGGAAATTTGACTTCTCTGAGCTATCACTTTATGGGCCTGGGTGTCAGGGACAGACCAGTCTGAGCAGCTCCTTCCTTGTCTTGGGGATGTGGTCTCAAGGTTCACCCAAAACACCTACAAGGTGGGGGGTGGACGCTCATGTCCAGTGGGACAAGGACACGACACAGGGCTCTGCTACCCCACGATCTCTGTAGCACCCTGAAAACAGCCCTCAACCTCTTTTACTCTGTCTCACTGCCTGTCAGGTGGGAACAATAATCCTATTGCCCTCTTCTCTCTTCACAGAAGGTCAGAGGATCAAGTTAATGTAGCCTAACAGAGATTTCTCCACTTCCCACTGAAAAAATTAGATCAATATGCTACTTGAGGCTGTATTATTATAAATATTCTAACTGTTATTAGTGAGAGGCAACCTAGTATAGCAGTGGTCAACAGCTTGAACTCTTGGGACTCTCCCTGTTGGAGAAGCGAATTACAGATACGGAAAGGGAGAAAAGTAGAACGATCTCCCGGGGTATTGGGCTGGAATCGGAAGCGATGGTGTGAGCTCCTAGCTCTGTCCATCGCGAGGACCTGGGAACAGGGACACCCAATAGCAGTGAGCACACTTAGCAGCCGGATCGTGGTTCCCCAATACCCTTCTCTACTCAAGGGATCCAGAGGTCCCTGGAGAAACGGCTGATTCCAGAGGAAGGACAATTTGAGCCTGTAATATAGTGCTGGGCCACAAACTGATAAACTGCTCAAGAAGTGATAAAATTGCTCTGTGTCATAGCAAAAGGACATAGAAACCAGCTCACAGAGGCTCCCACTAATCAAACTGAGGGCAATCTGACATCAGAATAAATCATGATTGGATTTATATCCCATTGAATACAATAAGAAACCAAGAGTCCATTCTGATAAGTAAATAAGCAAATGAGTACATTGAAGGCCAGGAAATGACTGTTTACACAGTCTCAAAGCACCGCCCCACAAAATACTTCTTAACCAGAAAGGGGAAGAGAGCAACTTCACAGACAGCTCTCCACCCAAGTGGTCAAACCGGGGACGTGACCAGCAGGGGGACATTTGGACACCCCAAGGGTCCCGATGGGATGCTCAGAGAAGGTCCCGGCCATACCTCGCCATGTTCCCGCCAAAGATGCACAGCTCCCATGATCCTGAGCAAACATCACACAAAGCTGAACTGAGAGTCTTCCAAAACGCCAAGGTCACAAAAGTCAAAGAGAGACCGGGGAACTTTTTCAGATTGAAGGAAACCAGAGACTGGACAACTAAATGCCACGTGTGATCGTCACTTGATCCTTTCCATACAAAGGCCACTGCTGGGACATCTGGTAAGACTCCAGAGGGGCGGCGGCTGAGACGGTGGGAATGCATCACATGCGTCTCCGGCTTTTGATGGTTGTACTATGATTGCGAAGGAACGGGTCCGTGTTTCTCGCAAACACATACCAAACATCCAGAGAAAAGGATCAAGTCAACAGTTTCCTCTCGAAATGCCGCAGAGGGAAATGCTGTGGACTCGCAGCTTTGCCGTCAGTTTAAAGACGTTTCTAGGGGCGCCTGGGTGGCTCTGTCGGTTGAGCATCTGACTCTTGATTTCAGCTCGGGTCACCATGCCAAGATCATGGAATTGAGACCCGTGTCAGGCTCTGCACGGAGCGTGGAGCCTGCTTGGGATTCTCTCTCTCTCTTTCTCTCTCTCTGCCTCTGCCCCTCTCTCTCTCTTAAAAAAAAAAAAAATTTAATTAAAAAAAGAAAGTTGTGTCTAAAGTCAGATGGCCTGTGCTAATCTCTAGCACATCATGTAATTCTTCGAGCTGTCTGTGTAGTAATTCTTCACCGTCTGTGTCGTAGGGATGGAAGTGATGATTCCTACCTCACGGTTGTTTAGAGAAATAAATGAGATCATAGTTGTGGATATTTGGCACAAAACTGGGTTCATACACATATTCCAAAATGTTGAATAGCTAGCCAATTCTTCTTCTTCTTCGCGCAATTCCCATTTCCAGGCTGTAGAGTGAGGTGGCGAGGTAGGGGGTGACAGTGGAAGAAGCAGGCTGGACACGCCCGGACAACGATGACCAAGTTTCAAGAGTAGGGACACCACGGGGAAAGGTCGGGGGGGGGGTCCCTCAGGGCCTGGAAAGCACACGGTCCCCCTGTTGGAGCAGATGCTATGTGTCTACGCTCGGTATCCCCAGCGCTTTCTTTCTTTTCCCCCAAGAGAAGCCAGAAGTCCAGAGTTCTCTATGAAATCCCCCGATTTTTAAAACTGACAACGATTTCAAATTGCAAATGGGCCAAGTTACTCGTGAGCCAGACAGGCTCCAAGTGTCGGCAGGCAGCCGCAGTTCTGAAAGCTTGTCCTGATCACTTGGAAGCACCCCTGGGAACGCCCCCTGGGGGTTGGCAGGAAAAAAAAGCACCAAGCCACTGTGGGCAGTACTTTCCCCATCTGATAGAGCCTCTGAACAGGCTGGGGTTGACATGCCAGGATGTGCCTCCCTACACCCTCCCGCCCGTGGGCGGGGCAGCCCGCTCTGATTGGGGGAGAGGGTGAACATCTGACGGCAAGCTGGCCAATCAGCTCGTTTCTCCCAGGAATTTGGACCCGGGGAGGTGAGAGACCGAGTCAAGTGACCGTGGTCGCCAAGCCAGCCTTCACGCCGCCACATACCCGGCCACGTTCCAACCGATCCTTCCAGCAACCTTACAAAGCAGGTACTTTCCCTCCCGTTTTCGGGAGGAGGAAACTGAGGCACGAAGACGTTCTGTGCTAGCCTGGAATGTCCGTCGGAGCGGCCTGTTGGGTTCCTCCAGATCCCCCTCACGTGCACGTGCCCGAACAGATTTTTTTATTCCTTGAAAGCCCAGAAGCCTCGGAGGGATTGCTAACCAGGCAGCGCCCGCTGCCCATGGCTGCTGTCTCGCCGCAGGGTGAAGGGATTCTGGGGCCAGTTAGGGCGCAAGGGATCCCCGACATGCTGCTCTGGCCTTCTTGTACCTCCCAAAGTAGAAAAGGTGAGCGGGGAGGGGGAGTCACAGTCTGGGCTGAACGGCCAGGGGCATCCACAGCAGGTGTGACCGCACCCAGGTCACCTCCCCACGGGCCCTGCCTACGGTAGGACGCCAGCCTCACCCACTCCTGCAGCCCCTACCCGGGATAAACAGACAGAAAGCTTGGGCCTGTCTGCCAAGCCAAGGGGAGGTTGGATTTCTCCGTCTGGGGCCTGGCCAAGGAGCCAGAAAGGACAAGGAGACAAGGTCTCAGCTTCCTGGCATCAGGTTACTGCCCTTACCCCAGGCTCGAGTGCCAGGCAAGGCCTCCAGGCCTGAAGTTGCTAGTCAGCTGACAGTGAACGCAGGGCCCAAGGCCTGTTCTGGAAGGATCTTCATCCATAAAGATGAAAAAGATACAGCACTGGCTGCCGAGGAAGGGGGAGCAGGGAGGGAACCCCAGGGGACACAGTGAGCCTCCAGCCTTTTGCCAAGCAGACCTGGCCGGGCTGGACAGAGGATCTCCAGGAGGGAAGGTCCCGGGCCTGGGGAAAGGGAGGCCCTGCTGTGCAGCCCCCGCCAGCTACCCTGGCTGTAGGGAGAGGGCCTGGCCGTGGCCGCCGCCTGGCACCAGCCCCAGAAACCTCCAGCGTCCTCCAGTTCCCCCGCCCAGGGCTGGGAGGTCCCATCAGTTCCCTGGTCTCCCAGATGAAAGACGCTTTCTAAGAGTCATAAAACCGTCCCCGCTCAGAACAATGGGCCCTTATCCCACTGTGTCCTTCACATAAACTCCCATTAGCAACGCACCAGAAGCTGCAGGCAGGAGTTTTATAGACTGGATTTTTGGACCAGCCCCAGCGTTCATTAACATCTACTGGGATTTAAATCTGAAGCCCGTGTTCCTTCCCCCTACTGAATAGCCCCCAGTTACCATCACTCAAGCCCCGCCCCCATGGAACTTAAGAGGTTAAACCAAATGGTTTCCCTGGGTTTTCTCCTGGAAACAAGCACCTTCTGAGACCCACCCACGCGTCAGCAGAGACACAGTGCAGTGGGTCACTTCCAAGGGAAGCCCCGGCGTCTCAGAAGGGGGGACCAGGGCCCCTTCCCTTGGTGAGGATAGCTCCCCTTTCCTGAACATGTATAACATGCCAGGTCCCAAGCTCTTCATGCACAATCCCATTTACTCTCGCAAGAACTCTATAGAACAGCTGCTTTCAAGATCCCCTTTTGGGCAGGTGGAACAGAGGAGGCGCAGGGAGGGAGTAGCTTGCCTAAGGTCACACAGCAAGTAAGCAATAGATTCCGGGTCTATCTGACTCTATCCCGTCACCCCTCCCCCAAACTTCAAATGTGGGGGTTCAGCAGATACTCTGTCCGCACCAGCCCAATCCCCCAGTCCTGGCTCGAAACGCTGGGTGTCACCCCAGAAACATGGATGATGACAGCAGAGTCGCTTTTTTCTTCACCATCTCCCATCTACACAACAGCCCTCAGTATCGACCGCAATTCCTATTTTGCAGATGAGGAAACCGAGGCTCAGAAAGGGCAAGTGTCTTATCCACGGTCCCCCAGAGCTGGTAGGTGGTGGGGTCAGGCTATGAACGCTTCTCCCTCTGGTTTCAGAACCACTGTTTCTCCCAGGTGAGCCAGCCTGATAGTTACATCAGACCATCCCAGCACCCGTTCAACAAACACTCCCAGATACTCCCCGGAGAAGTGTCTGAGATGTGCCTGGCACTGTTCTAGGAGCTGGAGGCACGGTGGCAAGGGACACGGACATGCCCCCGCCCCGATCAGCCCCAGGGACCAGGGACCCCCTAGCCACTTTGGGCTGCTCCCCCAGAGCTCCAGCTCCAGCCGTCTCCCCTGAGCCCCCAGCACAGAGGCTCGTCCCCACCTCTGCTGCCTTCCTTCACTTCTGGCAGCTTCCAGACCGCCTACCCCAGCCCCTGCGAAGGCAGTCTACAGCTCCTGGTGTCATGGCTTATTCTGCCCTGAGAAGATTCACAACCAAATCCTAACTGGCTAAACCAGCCAGGCAGCTATGTTGGCTCCGGCTCCCCCAAGAAGCCCTCAGACCCTGCCTCCAGATGGCACATCCAGCACACATGCCCCATCCTGAGAAGCTGGCACGGGGCCTGCCCTCACCATTCCCCTATTACCTTCTGCTGCTGTTGAGAAAGGCCGTCTGCCCACTACAGCTCAGGGACACGTATGGTTGCTTGGTTAGTGCCAGGCGCTGATTTAGATGACCGTAAACTTCATCATCATCTTCATCATGATCATGGTCCTCATTCTCATCATAGCTCAAATTCATTGAGCACTTACTACATGCCAGGGACGGGGCCAACACTTTGCCTGTACTGTCTCATCAAATCTTCACCATAATCCCGTGTAATAGGTACTGCCATCATCCCATGCAACACATAAGAAAACCGATAAACAGAGGCGATAAGTCTGGAGCACAAAGTACTGTTTTTCTTACTAAATTTTCTGTTGCTCCTGCTGTCCTCTAATCTGCCTGAGGGCAGGCTCGTGTCTGTTTTGCACAGAGCTGTTACCTCCAGGATACAGTGCCTGGCACATAGTGGACACTCAAAAAACAGTGTATAGGTAGATGGATAGATATATGGGTGGAAGACTGGATGGACAGACAAATGGATGGATGGATTGTTGGATGGTGGATGGATGGATGATGGATAGATGGATGGATGGATCATTGGATGATGGATGGATGGATGGATGGACACACGAATAAATGGACAGACACATGGATAGATAAAGGATGGATGGATGGATGGATCACTGGATGATGGATGGATGGATGGATGGATGGACACATGAATAAATGGATAGAGACATGGATAGATGAAGGATGGATGGATGGATAGATCATTGGATGATGGATGGATAGATGGATGGATGGATGGATGGATCACTGGATGATGGATGGATAGATGGATGGATGGATAGACACATGGACAGATGAATGATGGATGGATGGATGAATACAATTGAAAACCAAGCGAAAGGGGACTAGAGGACAATACTTCTCCCACTCGGCGAAGCAGAAGGAAGCTGGATGCAGATTCTCTGCTAAGTGCAAACTCCCCTGGTCAGGATTCCAGGGAAAGCAGGGAACGGTATCCTGATTTTTAGGGGAGGGAATAAAGAAGTACCATGTGGCTGATGAGCTTTGAGGTAACTTAATAAAAGCAACAGCATGTAGGCTGATCAAGTCTGTTCTCTCTTCCCAGAAATCACCACTCTGCAGGGAATTTCATGTGCTCTATCCCAAACCACAGGTCTCTGAATTGGGGCCAACCACAAAATATACCCAGTGTGGTAAACTCCCTGACCAGTGGCTCCAGGACTGGGCCTAGGGACACAGCTGTGCCTGAGCCTGGTGTCTGGTCAGAGTCGACCCCAACCTATTCCCTGGGTGCTGTCTCAGAGTTCTGGAGCGCCTGCCAGGAGCCTTGAGCTTTAGGGGTCTTACCCTGCAGTTAATTTGAGAGATCTCATGCTGATCCACCAAATCCCATACTTTGTGAATTCTGATCAGTGGCTAGAGCCAGCCAGCTGGATTCTAGGGAAAGATCTGTGGGAAGCAGGCTCCTCTCCTCCCCGCTACTCTTCGGCCAGAGCATAGGGTTTCCCATTTCCTGTGGGCTAAGCAAGACTCGGGGATGAAGAACCCAGAAGTCTCAAGAGAGCGGCCACGGAGGCATGTGGCCCAGTTTTGTAATTTCCAGAGAAATTGTGAGAAAGAGGAAAAGGCACTAAAGCATGGTATCATCCCTAGCACACTTGGACACATCTGCTCATCTGCGTTAAGGTTCTGGGCAGCACAATGAGGTGTCCTGCCATCCTGGAGCCTTATTTGTTTGCTGGGAATGGGAGGTTGGGATGGCACTGGGGCCAGGGACATGCCCTTCTTTTTACTGAGCACTTACTATGCACCAGGTCAAGCACTCTGCCTGGGATAACACATGACCTGCACGGCACTTCAGCAAGTTCAGTATTATCGTCTGCCATTTCAGATACGGAACCTACAAGTTCACACACGAGAAGGGACAGAGCTGAGCTTTGAACTCAGTGAGACCCTGAAGTCCGTACTTCTTCCCCCCAACAACAAGGTGGAGGGCTCTCCCTGCAGCTGGGCAAACGTGGGCATCCTGGATATATTCCAGAATTGGCCAGACTGAACAGGAACAGGTTTTTGTGGTGGTCACTCCAGTCCTTGCCAGTCCGCCATGCATCAGAAGCAAACTCAAGCCTCCCCGCATTCCTGTGCTCCCGGGGCCTGGCCTGGTGGTCACGTGGGAGGAGGGATGGCTGGCAAAGAGCCCAGAGGGCACCTTGGGGCTTTCCCTTTGAGCATTTCGGAGACTTTCAGAGCTTGAAAGGGCCCTTAGGAATGATCCGAGCCAACCCCCTCCATCCACAGAGGGGATAACTGAGGCCCTCAGAGGACAAGGGCTTTGCTTAAGGTCACACAGGGCATGAAGAATGGAACGAGAGCAGAGGCAGCCTCCTGGCTCCGGCCCAAGGTCCCCTCCTCACCCTCTGCCTGTCTGGAACCATGACATTGGAGGCCTTTATATCAGATAGAATGAATGGTCGTCAGATTTAATCACTACAATGCTCCGAAGAACCAGGGGATAGGGTACGATGGGGAAGGAGGAAGGGGGCAGGGCTGCTCCCCAGCCCTGTCGCCTCCCCTCCCTCTGCTGGGGCATCAGAAGTCTCTGTGCAGTGGCTGAGCTGGGTCTGGCTGGTCCAGCAGGCGGGGTCAGGGGTCAAGGTTACCTACAGAACAGGTCCCAACACCCAGGAGAGCTCCCTATTTTCCTGGTCCCCTTGGAACAAGAGGTGCCTCTGTCCTTGAGACAAGCAATGATGGGGGAGGAGGCTCGCTCTCATTCTGCTGGAAGGCAAAGTGGGAGGAGGCTTGGACAGGGAAGCTAGGAATTCACTTCATAGCAGCACCATCTCACCTACCTCGGACCCACCTGCTAAGCTCCTGGGGACCTGCTCCCATGAGTATCCCCACCGGGAACTCTCTTGCTGCCCTGGGGCTAGAAACCCTGAGCCCCCCGCCCCCATCCCCAGGGAGCTGTCTCCCATGAGGGCTGGTGGGGAGGGGGGGCGCTCACTTCTGCACACACACACACACACACACACACACACACACACACGGGCTGGGTTCGAATCCCCGCCTCCCCACCTCCTAGCCCTGTGACCTTGAGCGAGTTGCGAGTTGCTCCTCTGCTGAGCCCCAGCTTTCTCTGGCTGTGAAGCTCGGCACCAATTCCTTCATCCCCAGTAATTGTGGGGATTAAACGTCAAGGCTGTCCCGGGCACAGAGGGGACCGGAGACGCTGCTTGGGTAATTATTCTCTTCTCGCCGGTTCCCTCCCTGCACACCGTGTCAAGGTTTTACAGGCATCCCCAGCCGTGACTGTAATTCACAGCCCCTGGTTAGATCACAGGGAAGAAATTATCAGCCCCTCCACCCAGATGGGGTGACCCAGTCCCCAGGAGGGTGAGGGGCATGTCCGGAGTCCCATAGTATTTTAGAAGCAGAGCAACCAGAACCCATGGTTCTCAAGTCCCAGGGCCGCCCAGCCCGGCCCAGCGGCGCAGAGAGGGAGGAGCTTAAAAGCCGGAAGCAACCAAGCCAGTCGCCGCTCTTGGCTGCACCAGGAACTCAGCACATGACTTTGGATGGTGACTTTGGGTGATGTGAGCTTTCGACTTTCTGAGTGATGGTTTCAGTGCCACGGGCCAGCCGTGTGACTCTGGGCCAATGACTTCACCCCTCGGTGCCTCAGCTTTCTCATCTGTGACATCTGGACTGGCAGGAGGGTTAGATGAGCTATGGCGTCAGGACACCTGACCTAGAGCTGAGCATGGGGTGAGTGCCCGATAAATGGCACAGTAGTCATGGTGGCAATGCCAGTAGTCAACCTCGCTGTTATTATTATTATTGTTGTTGTTGTTGTTGTTGATCACTAGGAAGAGAAGGAGGAGGGGACAGAACGGAATCAGCCTGGGGACTTCTCACCCATGAGACTGTTTTTGAGAGGAAGCCCTGGATGAATATATCAGGGATCCTTCTCGCCTTCTAGGTGGTAGGGATGTGAAGGGGCCGGACCAGTCACCCCCCCCGAAGACCCCAAAGTCCCGCTAACGGAGGACGCCCAGCGGGAAAGTCTGCGGCCATTGCTCCCAGAGGAGCTCAGCCCTCAAAGGGACAGAGGAGAGTTGGTGGCCGGTCCCCAGCCAAGCCTCAGGAGACCCGGATTCGTTGGCCAAAAGCCGGGGAGGCAGCCTCACCTTTAGAAACTTCTGGATCCTCCAGAGGAAAAACTGAGAGGAGAGGCCCGCTTAATGGCAGCACACGCTGTCAGGAGCCAGGAGAGAGAACCTAATGCTCTGCTATCTCTTAGCTGTGTGACCTCAGGCAGGTCACCTCACCTCTCTGAGCCTCTGTCCCTCAATTACAGGGATCTTCATTCCTGCCCTGCCCAGCACCCCAGGCTGGCGTGAGACCCATCGGGGACAACAGACGTGGCCCAGCTTTGTAAACGGTCGAGCACCTTAGGGTGAGGCGCTGCCCTTGTTAACCAGCAAAGGACCCTTCGTGGACAGACCAAGGCAGGTGTAGCATCGTGGAGGCCACTCTGGAAGGTCATTACCATTTGTGCTGGACTCTGCAGCTCGAGCGCCACGTGAGACAGAGCGTGAGCTGCCACGAAGCCCAAGCGGGGGAGGGAGAAAAGCTTCATCAGTAACACTTGTTTTCCTCGGACGCGGGGAGGCCAGAGAAACGCGCGATCCATCTAAACGCCCCTAACAAGCCCAGCCTGGCCGTGCCCCGCCAGCCCCCCACCCTGCTACGCCTCATGGACTCGTGGCAGCAGAAAGGGAGGGGGCGGAGGGCTCCATCAGGCCCCAGAACCAGACCTGTCTGGCCTCCCATCTCAGCTCCCCTTTACCAAGCTGCGAAACCTTAAGTAAGTTACTCAACCTCTCTGGGTCCGTTTCCTCGGCTGTGAACGAGAACGGCGACAACACCACTGGCCTCACAGGGGTGTTGGGAGGACTGAAAGAGCTAACGCGTGGGGCTTGCGTCGTTAGCAAGGTGCCGGGCACGAAGTAAGCGCCCCGCAGGCCCTGTGTCCTCACCGCCGGCCACCGGCCACGCAGACGCAAGAGGCTGCCTCCAAAAGCAGCGAGCTCACCGCCACCGGAGAGATTCAAGCTGTGGCTAAACAGCCACCTGTCGGGGACTCACAGCCAGGACCCAGGGTGACCGCAGGGAGGCGGCAGCCGGATCCGGCTTCCAGGCCCGGCTCTGCCGCTAAGTCACCGCGTGACCTTGACATACTACTTCCTGTCCTCCCGAGCCTCCGTTTTCCCAGCTCTGAAATGATGCCGTTGACCTAGGTGTCCCGTAAGGGCCATATCAGGCTCCAACCATCAAACTCTGTGACCCCGAGAAGGGAATCAGGGAAAGTTCCCAAGGCACCCACGCCTCTGCCAGGCTCCCTCTGCATTCCTCGCCCCCACGTTGCCCCGACCTGCCCCCACAGGTGGCCACCAGGGTCAGGGCCACGTCCCCCGAGGCTCCCAGCAGAGTCCTCCTTGTAGAGCCTGGCACAAGGCGTCCCCAAGCCCCATCACCGGCTGGGAGGGAGCAGGGTGTCCCTGGGCCCGGTGCCCAAGGGTGTCAATGATGGCAGAAAGCCCACACACACCCCGTGACCTCCAAAGGACCCTCCTCCAACTCGGCGAGGGACAGAGATGTTTACAAGCCCCAAAGCTGACCTGGATTCCGTGCGGTCCAATTCTGGCCCTCTGGGAAACGGGTGCGGGTGGCACAGGGTCAGGCGCCACCGGCGGGGAAGGGTCCTGTCCGTCACAGCCGCTGGCGGGGCAGGCAGGAGCCCAGGGGTCAGGCGCACTGGCTCCCCACGCTTCGTGTGCAGAGGACCAGGAATGTGAGTCATTCACCTGCCAGACCTGCCAGGCGGGCAGGCAGGAGCGCAGGAGGCGGCCCCTAGCAGCCGACAAGGAAGGGCTAGACTGGGTCAGGCCCATGGGCAGGGCCGGGCCGGGCCGGGCCAGGCAATCTGTCATCAGTCGGCCTGGGAGGACCAGGAAGTAGCCAGGGTGGGGAAAGGGAGGAGCAGCGTGAACAAAGGTGGGGGCCTCTAAGGGGGGGCAAAGGCAGAAGGTTTAACCACTGACAGCTGCCCACCGGCCCAGAAAGAAGCACAGGACATGGGCACAAGGGAGGGCTCGAGGTTCATCCACAGACTGGGAGTCTTTTAACCAGAGGAGGTGGAAAAGCACAAGCTTTGAAGTTGGAATTTCAAGTTTGAATCCCTGCCCTTTCCGGCTGCGTGACCTCATCTCCCGGAGCCTCAGTTTCCCCCTTGTCCCACCAGGATAACAACAATCGTCCTGATATGACGGGGTTCTCGTGAAGATTAAATGAGACCATAGGGAAAGGGCTCTGGAGTCCAGCTCCCGGGGGATAGACAATAACAATGGCTCTGATTACAAGGACACTTTTTTTTTTTTTCGGAGAACGACAGAGAGAGAGTGCAAGCTCCAGAATGAAGGAGGGGCAGACAGAGAGAGAGAATCCCAGGCAGTCTCCATACCCACCGAGGATCCCGACGTGGGGCTCGACCTCATGGCCATGAGATCATGACCTGAGCCGAAATGGTCGCCAGAAAGTCATTTACCCACAAATACTCGCTCTGCCAAATACAAGCCTCAGGCCTTAGATCCGGGCCTCAGCAAACCATAGCCCTCAGGCCAAATCGGGCCCATCCCCCGTGTTTGTAAATAAAGTTTTATTGAAACACAGCCACACCCATTTGCTTACTGTCCGTGGCCGCTTCGAAGAGACGATAGAATTTAATACCGACAGACTGTAGGGGCTACAAAGCCTAAAAGATTTGCCGTCTGGTCTCATAGCGAAAGTTTGCTGACCCCTGATGATGATGATGATGATGATGATGATGATGGAGACCATCCCGGGTTTGGGCTCGCACGTGTTTTATCCACTAAAAACTCTCCCCTTCATCTGAGCATCACAACAAGGTTTCCCCCCATTTTGCAAAGAAGGAAACAGGTTTCTGAGAGAGAAGTAAGTTGCCCGAGGTCACGCCGAGGGCGTACAAAATTGTGGCTATTTTGAGTTCGGGGCTGAAGGAAACCAAAGCCTCTGGTTCCACTAGTTACCCAAGCGAGCCCGGGGCGCAAAGGGTTCAGCAAGCCCTGGTGGGACTGAAGGTTCTGCACCACCGGAGAGAATCAACATACGCCTGACTCACTGGATTCCCTCCTGGGAGGCTGGCGGCCAAGAGCCAGCTGGGAGGTGCACAGCAGTGCGAGAGAATTAAATGAGATGGAAAGCACCAGAACAGCACCACTGACGCTGGCAGGAAGCCCTTGTCATCGTTAGAGCTTCGTTGGCTTTATTATTTGGGGCTTAAGGTATGAGTGAAGAGGCAGGTGGAGACGTGGCCCCTCCACCTGTGGACGTAGCGACGGGGAGAGCTCTTCCTTTAAGAGGCCCTGGCCAGAGTCAGGAAGGCGGGTTCCTGGTTCTGGGGCCCCTGCAAGGAGAAAAGCTGTCCACTACGGCTGCCCTTGCCTTCCTTCCAGCACCTTCCCTCGGCCCTGCTCAGGGGACAGGCTGCAGTCTCGTTCCCTTTGCCCGACGGCAGAGGGCCACCGTCTCTCCCGCCTCACCCACCCAGAAGGCCTGGCCTGGGCTCTCTGCTCCCAGAGAAAGCTGCCCCCCAAGGTCAGGGAAGGAGCACACGAGAGGCCAGAATCTTCCTCCATGTTTCTCTTTGGCAACCTGAACCTGCCCCCACCCACACCCCCGGCCCCCATCCTCTGAAGGGTATAAAGGCCTCTGGAATTTCCTCTCCTGCTCTCTAGAGTCTTGTCTTTCCTGCCCCCCTCTTCCCCCACCCACCCCCAAAGCCCAGGTGGCAGAGGGGGCAAACACTCCCTGAGCAGAATCCACGAGTTCAGAAAAACCTCAATAAACTCGCCTCCGCTCCTTTCTCCCCAAACCACCGGTCACTCTGGGAGGCCAGGGTAGCCTGTTTCTCCCCCATCTACTCGATAACCGGCCGCCTGAGCCACACTCTGTTGGGTGAGTTTCCGCCAGCATTCTGGAAGCACCTGTCGGCCAACAGAGGCTGTTGGCCGCATCACACTTTGCCAGCGGAGTCTGCTCGGCCACGAGTAGGGCATGACCACGGCCACGTGCCAGGCTTTCCGCCAGCTGAAGCCACGCTTTGATGTAGAAACGGTATGGAAGTGTCCACCATACGCCAGACCCTCTGCCGTAGGACTGGGTCCTTTCCGCCTTGTGTCCCTACCAACCCCCTGCCGTTCCCGCAGGCAGCGCCGAACGATGCCCAGGAAAGACGCGCAGAAGGAATGATTCTCCCAGGCTGCCCCGGACCAGCCTGTCTCCCCTCGGTGCTATCGACACCCTGGACCAGACCACCCTGGTGGTGGGGGCGTCCTGGGCCCTGCAGCCCATGTGGCAGCATCCCTGGCCCGTGCCCTCTAATGTCAGCAGCACCGACCCTTCCCAGCTGGGTGAACCAAAAATGGCTCCAGACATTGCCACTTGTCCCTCTTTGGTGGTGGGGGGGGGGCAAGCGGCCCCCGGTTGAGAATCCCTGCTCTGCGGTCATCAGCTTCATGTGGCCTCCTCACCAACGTACCAAAGAAAGCTCGGTGCGTGTTAGCAGCCATTTTGCCAGTAAGAAACTGAGCCTGGGTAACATCAAGAGACAGAAGTTGGAGAACGAGTGAGGGCACCCGGGGCAGAGGCGGGGCTGGACCGGGCCCCCCGGGTCCCGAGGGTCTGAGGCAGCCTCTGGCTGACTGGCCCCCAGAGCAAACAGGCCCCCCCGCACCAGGGCAAGATGGCGGCCTAACCAGGGCCCGACTCGTAGAGGCCCCCCACTTCCACCTGCCACCCTGTAAGCCAGAAGGCACAAAGCACGCAGATATGTTGAAATTAAAATAGCATCTTTCCGGGGGAAGGGGGTGGGGGGGAAACGGGCCAACTGGGCGAAGGAGAGAAGGAGCTACAGGTTTCCAGTCACGGAATGAGTAAGTCACAAGAATAAAGGCACAGCACGGGGGACACAGTCAACGGCACCGTGATAGCGTCGTATGGTGACAGATGGCAGCTACACGCGGTGGGCACAGCACAATGCACAGAGAAGCCGAATCACTATGTTGTACGCACGAAACTCACATACGAAAACATTCTTTTTAATTTTTTTTAACGTTTTTTATTTATTTTTGAGACAGAGAGAGACAGAGCATGAGCAGGGGAGGGGCAGAGAGATAGGGAGACGCAGAATCGGAAGCAGGCTCCGGGCTCCGAGCCGTCAGCCCAGAGCCCGACACGGGGCTCGAACTCACGGACCACGAGATCGTGACCTGAGCCGAAGTTGGACGCTCAACCAACGGAGCTACCCAGGCGCCCCGTGAAAACATTTTTAATAAAGATGTAAAATTCAATAAAAGCCTCTTTCTGAGTCTCCTAACCGACACATTCCAGAGAGGTCCATCGGAATGAAAATATTTCCATCTAGGGATGACCCAGCTTGGTTTCTTACGTAGGGACAGGCTTCTCAATCACCAACGACTCCATTTCCTTTCCGAGAATCACCCCCTCACCTCCCAAGAGCGGGTTGCAGCCGCCATGTTGTCGATACCCGTGTGGCCCAGGGCCAACGTGCGCGCACAGGACGGTCACCGTCTCTGCCTCAGAAGTTTGGAACCGGGACTCGGCTGGCGGCTGGAACTGAGTGCTTGCAACTCAAAAGCTGCAGGGTGACCACCCTCGGCCGCATGCCCAGAGATGGGAGAGTGGACCGACAAGACGTGGCACAACCACACCGTGGCGCTCGGCCTGAAGAAGGAACGACAGCAGGGGCACCTGGGTGGCTCAGTCGGTTGGGCAGTCGACTTCGGCTCAGGTCATGATCTCACAGTCCGTGAGTTCGAGCCCCGCGTCGGGCTCTGTGCTGACAGCTCGGAGCCTGGAGCCTACTTCAGATTCTGTGTCTCCCTCTCTCTGCACCTCCCCTGCTCATGCTCTGTCTCTCTCTGTCTCAAAAATAAATAAACATTTAAAAAAAATTAAAAAAAAAAACGAAAATCAGAGAAAGAACGTTCATGGGTCCTACTTTGTTTTGCAGGCTCTTTCCATCAGTTGGGGGAGGTGCAGACACCCCGAGTTCCTGGAAGAATAGGGTTTGGCTTTATGCTCACCGACCCTCACTATATGATCATCCGGGAACTGGGGGAAACACTGTAATGTATCATCTTATTTATCCTCCAGGATCGGAGAAGCAGATTTGATCACGCCCGTCTGGAATGTGAGGCCACTGAGGCTCCGAGAAGTAAGCAACTTGCCAAAAGTCACATAGCTCGAAGGTGGGAAAGCTGGAATTTGTGTCCAGGTCTTTTAATTTCTAGAGCCCGGGCTCTCACCCACAAGGAGACTAGGACTGTGGTACCGGGGCAGGAAGTCCAGATTCTGAGCGCGGGGCTCCCGACCTCCTAAGCCCCCTGCCTGCAGCCCTGAAAGTGGGAACAGTCAAGGCCATGAGACGTGCTGGCCTTCAGGTGCTACGTGGAGACAGAGGTGGGGACCCCATCCACACCCCATCGCCTTCTTTTAGCTTTGGCATTAGCTCCTCCAGCCCCGGGTCTCCTGGACCCCACCCTCCACCCCCTCTTCCAGCTCAGATGGGGGGGCCTCATTCCCAGGGGGTCCCCCCCAGCCCTCCAGCCACCGGCTTTAGGAACTCCCTGCCCAGCAGGAGCCCGGCCACGAGGCTCGGACAAGGTCTGTAATTACAGCAGGCAGGGATCAAACAAACCCAAGCTCAAATCTGGCTTCATTAGCAAGCTACGTGACCTCGGGCAAGTCACTTGACCCCCTGACCTCTGTGTGCTCCTCTGTAAGATGGAGATAATGACACTCGGCCACGAGGACTTCTGTAAAGAGCGAAAGAGCTCATTTCCATGAGGCGCTCATGGACATATTACAGTCTTCGCAGGCCCTTGCCAGTGTCCGGTTATTTTCATTATGGGATCCTAGAAAAACCTCACATTGCACGGACTTGGCTGAAACCTACCTTTGTATCTCTGAAGCTTTAATAAGCAAATGAGTTTGTTTCCTCCAAAGCATTTAGGCAATTTGTAATTGTGTAACCTCTCCGCGTGTTTACTTGGATTTCGTCTGTGCCCGCAAGTGTGCCTAAACTCCAGCAACGGAGCAACCTGCCTGCCTGATTCACCCGCCTCCTCCGGACCTAACCCAGTGCCCATTGTAGTCTTTTCACTAACATTTACTGAACGAATAAATAAACGTAAAAAATTTTAAGAAAACAAAAGCGGGGCCCCTGGGTGGCTCAGTAGGTTGAACGTCCGATGCTTGATTTCAGCTCAGGGCATGATCCCAGGGTCGTGGGATGGAGTCCCACATCAGGCTCGGCACTGAGCACAGCATCTGCCTAGGATTCCCCCTCCCTCTGCCCTTCTCCCCTACTCGTAGGCACGCACGCTCTCTCTCTCTCTCTCTAAAATAAAAAACAGGGGCCCCTGGGTGGCTCAGTTGGTGAAGCCTCTGACTTTCGCTCAGGTCATGATCTCATGGCTTCGAGCCCCGCGTCAGGCTCTGTGCTGACAGCTCGGAGCCTGGAGCCTGCTTCCGATTCTGTGTCTCCCTCTCTCTGCCCCTCCCCAGCTCACGCTCTGTCTCTCTCTCAAAAATAAATAAACATTAAAAAAGAAGAAGAAGAAGGATTTGAGAGGCATGCCTGTGACCACACAGAGGCAGAGCTGGGATTTGGAGCTTCTGTCTTGTTCTAGTGTGGGGCCCGTTTGCGCAAATGTCAGCCCATCAGAGGTCCATCCCAGGCTGGGGTGCCAACAGCTGTGTCCGGGTGGAGGCGTTAGTCAGTGTTAGGGGCTGGTGGCACTGGGACTTGGGGCCATCTGTCAGCTGCCTGGACCCAGGAAGGAGGATCCAGCCCCTCTCTGCTACAAGAGACGATCAGGGAATCGAGGCCTAGTCCAGAGAAGCTAAGGCAGGCACTCAGGTACACTGGACAGTTAAGGCAAGGGGGGCCTGGAGGTTCCTTCCTCCGGGTCATTGGAAGACAGAGGCTGCCAACCCCTGCACGGGCCAGACCAGCACTGACAGGTCACCAGCTGCGGCAGCGCACAATTTAAGGGCCGCCCCCACGTGTAACCTGTCTGCATGGTGCCCCTGGGGTCATGCAGCGCCTGGCCCACGTGCCCACACGTGGTGGCCCTGACATCAGGCACCCTGGCTGCACCAAAGGCAAGGCTCGCCGGCATCCTGGAAAGCCTAGAGGCTGATTCACCGAAACAGAAGTCCTGCTCCCCGAGGCCCCCACTCTCCCCTCACCCCTGCCCTCTGAACCCTGTGTGTCCCGATGGCCGCGGCAAGCTGTGCCTTCAACAGGTAATGTTGCTTCTCCAAAGACTTCCAGTCAGGCCCCAGGATCACAGATCAAGCCTGAGAGGAAGGAATGTTCAAGAAGGAGAAGTGATTTCTATGGCCAAGAAAGTTCCTTGGTCGGGGCCCCGGGACATTCTACCCATCCCCCACCACCCTCTAGACAAATCTCAGCCGGTCATTGAGGCCACCTCCATGTTCCTGGGGGCTGCGCCCACCGTGATGTGGCAGTGAGAAGGCTGAGGCAGGGTGGAAGGAGAGAGGAGGGTGAGTGAGGCTGGCCTGGCGGGGTCCCCGCTGGGGCATGGGGAGGGAAGTGAGGGGGCAAGGCAGGCGTTGTCACAGCTCCTGTGTGGCCAAGCAGTGAGGAGCAGAGAGGACAACGGGAAAGGCGGTGTAACCCCAATTTCCTCCTTCCGAGACCAGATGGCAGTGCCCCTCCCACATGGACACAATTACGATCCAACATGGCGCCCACACAGCAAACAGGGAGCCTCGGGCAGAGGCCTCAGTCGAGTGGGGCGTCTCGTAATGACAAGGGGGGTTTTCAGAAACCTCACGTCGTAGCCACAGGAGGACAGTCCCGGGAGGCCTGTTCTGGGGACTGCATCCAGCAGCTGTGATGGGTTGCCCTCAACCACCCACACTGTCCCCAAGCCCCCAGGAGACCCCAGGGGACAAGCTCCCCGGGCTCAGGGAGCACCCGCAGCAAAGCAAGCGGCTGTGGCTGACCACCTACTAAGGTGCCAGGTGCTTGGCCACGCCCAAAGACGCCCCGGCACAGACACTGTCGGCGTCCCCACTTTCCGGATGAGAGACTGAGGCCCCGCGTGGCAAAGTGCCTCGCCCGGAGTCAGGAAGGCACAGCCTGCCCTCAAGGAGCTTGCAGTCAGCCTTGGGAGGTGGGGTTTCCACCTGAGAAGAAATTGAGTGGCGTTCTGGAAACTTGGGGATCCTGTGGCCCAGCCCCCTTGCTCTCGTGTCTGGGAAACCCCAAGTCCAGGCGGGGGATTTGCTCGGTCTCACAATCCAGCCGGCCGCAAAACCAGCGCCGGACCCCCCGCCCACGGTGCTCCCCGAGGGGGTGCTGAAGGGCTGGCACAGCTGGTGGAGAGCCGGAAAGCCATCAACAGGGTGTCGCGGAGACTGCGGGGCGGGACCGACGCGGTGTGGACACAGCTGGGGGCCCCCTCCAGGGCTCCTTGCTGGGCGACTGTGTCCAGAGAGGCCATCGGGGTCGTCCTCCCTCGTCCCCTCCTAACCCACGGAGGACAAGGGCATTGGGCGCCCCCTGCTGGCCACCAGGGGCGTGTTCTCCAGAACGAGGACAGGAAGCTCGCAGGACCACAGACACCCAGAGTTTGCCCACGAGGTGGTGATGGGACGCTGGGGGCCAGGGCTCATCAGAGCCTCCAGCCCAAGCCCATTGGAGCTCCACGTTCTCCGTCCCAGCTTCTCATGGCCCTCGGGGCCGACCTTGATGGTCTGTAACCACGTCCACAAATTCTGGCTCTCTGGTCATGGAGGGACAGGGTCCAGGCCTGAATCTGGGCAGGCTGGTGGCTGGTTCGAAGCCGACAGGATGCCGTGGCACCAGCGATGCCGGGGCAGAACAGGCCGCCTGACCTCCACCTTGTTGGCTGGGACACTCACCTGTGGAGCCACGACGTGAGGCACCGCCGACCCCGAGGCCACCAGGGCCACGAGAAGGGGTCGTGTGCCAACGCTCTGGTCAACAGCCCGACCGAGTCTGGCACCCACTGCCGGACAGGGAAGAAGGGAACGGCTGTTGTGTCACCCCCAGCTTTTACTCTTTTAGCCTCTGGGGCCCCGGATATGACAGAGCAGAGACGAGCCGCCCCGTTGTACCCCGTCCGATTCCAGAGTCTATTATTAGCCCCACAAAATGGTTGTCTCCTGCCATGAAGTTTCGGGGTGGTTCGTTACACAGCAACAGCTGATCGGAACACCACCGTCCACACCGCGTTCTCCCCGAGCCCCCAGGTGTGGAAAGGGCACTGTTCTCGAAACCAGGCGATCAGTCCTACAACCCTGAACGTGTCCCTAGGCTTCAGATCCCACACTTGGAGAGTTGGAGTAGGAAGTCCAACCTGCCCATCTCTCAGGGGGTGGTGTTGGGGTGTGTGTGTGTGTGTGTGTGTGTGTGTGTGTGTGCACGCACGTGTGTGTTTCGGGGAAGCTCAGACAAGCCCCAGGATGTGAAAGCCCTTTATAGCACAGAGGTTAACAGTGAACACCCCGGGCCAGGCTGCCCGTCCCGGTTCTTTCACCAGCCGCGTGACCTTGGACGGGACACTGAGCTTCTCTGTGCACCTGTTCCCACTTGCGTAAAAAGGGGATGATGACAGAGGGCTGCGGAGAGGTTTCCGTAAGAAATGCTCACACAGCTCTAGGGTATGTGGGTGCATTCACTCTACTGAGAGTGCGGGCGATGGTGGTGAGGGTTGCAAATGGCTTTGCAGGGGCTTTGCAGGTTGAGCGCCCGACTTCGGCTCAGGCCGTGATCTCACGCTTTATGAGTTCGACCCCCGCGTCGAAGGCTGGGGCCTCAATGACACATAGCAGGTGCTCAATAAACAGAGCTGCGATTATCCCGTCTATGAGCATGGCTTTCACTCCCCTTTCGGTTTTCCCGGACTTGAAAAGCAGAGAACAACAGCTAAACGCGTACAAATGCTGTTCAGCAATTATTTCCGGCTCTCTCTCCGGGTAGGAAGGCTGGCACCTCCTGACGCCCCGGGCGGGTGCTGGGAACGGAGGGGCCCTGTTTGTCACCTCCGAGCGGAGCATTCAACTGCCAGAGCGAGACCCTGCCCGGTCCCTCTGGCACACCAGCCCACCGCTCAGGACGGGGAACTTCACCAGCCTAGGACTCTACCCGACCACAATGAGCGGAGTCCCCAACCCGAAGCAGTCCTTTGTTGTTTCCGTCATTTAGATTTGGGAGAGGAGCGCCTGGTGGCTCAGTTGGTGGAGCGCGTGACTCTTGATCTTGGGGTTGTGAGTTCGAGCCCCAAGATGGGTGTAGAGACGGCCTAATAAAATCTTTAAAAAAAAAAAAAAGAAAAGAAAGAAAAGAAAGGATTTGGGAGTTGCTTCTATGGCAGTACAGCAGCCCCCATTCCACTCCTCATGTCAATCCTCTGCGACTTCGGCTGCTTGCAAGCCCATATCACAGCTAAAGAAATCGAGGCTCAGGGCCACTCAGGTGGCTCAGTCAGCTGAGCGTCCAACTTCAGCTTAGGTCATGATCTCGCGGTTCGTGGGTTCGAGCCCCGCATCAGGCTCCCTGCTGACGGCTCAGAGCCCGGAGCCCGCTTCGGGTTCTGTGTCTCCCTCTCTCTCTGCCCCTCGCCCGCTCACACTCTGTCTCTCCCTCAAGAACAAACATTAAAAAAATCTTAATTAAAAAGAAAGGAAATCGAGGCTCAGCGAGGGTGAGCAATTTGACCATGATCATTGAACTATAAATGGCTGTCTCAACAAATGATGGCCGCATAATAAAAGAAAAAATTTAATGGCTGAAGATGATAAGCCTGTACCGTAGCTCACGGTCAGCCGTGCGGCTCCTCCGGTCGGGACTACGCAGAGTTGATCTCAGCTGGACTTGGCTTGCTCGCAAGGCTGCCGTCTGCTGGTTTCGGAAGCGCGTGCTCGGGATCCTGTCCTCCACGCGGCCCTCATGGGCCCCAGGCTCGTGTCACGTGATGGTCACAAGGGTCCGAGAAGGAACGTGCGAGCGGGCAGAACCTCCTGACCCCCTGACTTAGAAGTCACTTGTCCTTCTGTCTACCATGTTCTTTGGGTCGAGGCAAGGAATAGAAAAACTGACTCCACGACGCCGGGCGAAACGGAGCGTGGTGGGTGTTTTGGTCACTTATACGGTGGTTGGGCCAGGATTTGAATGCAGGCCTGTCGCTTCACTGTTACTGCCTCCTACTCTTTTGCCCGCCCCCCGCCCCCGAATCATCCACACTTGCTCAGTATTCAACTTGAGCCTCTGTCCTTTCCAGCTCAGGCCTCTAAGGTGGAGGCGCCTCACCGAGAACCCTAGAGGCACAGCTTATTTCCATCGATTTTCCCGGCCACCCACGGATGTGTTAGATTCCTACTGGCCCTGCCTTCTGCCAAGCTCAGGGTCATCCTGAGAATTAAATTCACAGCCCAAACAGCTGGGGCGCACCCAAGACATGGCAGAAACAGAAAGCAAGTTGGAGGGGGTGCTGAAGCCAACGGCTTGGAGGGGGGCCCGCTTCCCAAGAGGCCAGTGATGAGCATAATTGGTCATTGCCAGCCGCAGTGCGGTCCCCACAGAACTGTCCTCACAGAGATCGGTAATCAGACGCAGCTGCGGCTCCGCTGGGGGCCAGGGAGCAGCAGGAGGGTTCTGCAAGGCGCACGGCGCCCCCTGGCGTTGTGCACTGAGCACTACGCCAGGATGGCGGTCAGGGTCAAGGGCGAGACTTGGTTCCTATTCTTGCTGCCGAACCCCCTGGTCTTACAGATGTGGCTCTTGTGCAAGTCATTCCACCTCCTGGGGCCTCAGTCTTCTTCCCTACAAATGGGCATGATGATGCTACCTCTCACTGTTCACAACCGTAAAGGGCCAGTGTTCTGAGCGGCTTCCCCCTCGTCCCGAGGGCAGTAGCCCCACCTCTCGACTCAGAGACAGGAGCACGTGAAGCTCGGGGTCAGGCCCGCAGCTCATGGCGAGAATCTACACGGGATCCTTGAACAACATGGGTTTGAACTGCACGGATTTGGAACGTCCATGTGGATTTCTTTTCTCAATAGATACAGTACAGCACTATAAATGTATCCTTTCCTCTGTCGAGGAGCAAGAACTCCCGTCCCCCTTCCGGAGTCCTTCCGGCTGGACCAAGAATCAAATTGACTTGAGACAGATTAATGGGAGAAGATAAAATTTAATAGAGTGCGTACGGGGAATCCACACAGACACGGAGATTCCAGAGACAGTCGGGCACGATGAGATACGCACATCGTTCTGAGCTAAAGAGAAGGGGGCAGGGGGCAGGGACTTCGGAGGAAAGAAATGCATCTCACAGGGCGATAAGAGGAGATGTTTGGTAATTAGATGTCTCTCCTGCCATATAGATGGGTCACTCAGATAAAATGTGTCTCCGATAATAGCCCTGCTTCTGGGAAAGACCCCAATTTACATGCTTCTATGTAGTTAAGGGAGGGGCAAATATTTCTCTCGAGACCTCAGGGTCTCAATTGCCATCGGCTCAAAATAACCTTCGTGCCAGGGGCGCCTGGGTGGCTCAGTCCGTTAAGTGTCCGACTCTTGATTTCGGCTCAGGTCATGATCTCAACGGTTTGTAAGTTCAAGCCCCGCATCAGGCTCTACGGCACAGAGCCTGCTTAGGATTCTCTCTCTCCCTCTCTGCCCCTCCCCTGCTCACTCTGTCTCTCAAAATAAATAAATAAATAAAATTTTTTTAAATAAAAAAAATAAAATAATAAATAAAATAAATAAATAAATAAATAAATAAAATAAAACTAAAAATTAAAAAAATTAAAAAAAAGAATCTTCATGCCAAAGTGGACCATCTTGGGGCGGTCTGCCCTCGGCCCTCCACACTCCCATTTGGTTTAACATTTTCTTTTCTCTGGCTTGCTTTATCGTAAGAATACAGCGTATAATACATACAACACACAAAATATGTGTTAATCGACCGCTTGTGTTATCGGTAAGGCTTCTGGTTAACAGGAGGCTAGAAAGAGTTAAAGTTTGGGGGCATCAAAAGTTGTATGCAGATTTTCCACCGTGCGGGGTGTCTGTGCCCCTAACCCCCACGTTGTTCAAGGGTCAACTCTAATCTTGTGTTGTTTAACTGAAGACAACACAGAATCTCGAAAGCAACGGCAAAACACACACCTACAACATGTGTTTCACATTTTTGAGTCTCCCTGCATCACTATGAGGAAACTGAGGTTCAGAGAGGTTCGTTCGCGTGCCCGATATCACACAGCCGGTAGGAAGTAAAGTCAGGGTTCAAAGCCAGACCTTCAGGCTCCAAAATGTGGACTTTTGTCCTTGATGGAGATGTTGCTCTACCAACCTGCCTGGAGAGGGAAGGAGAAGACAAGGATTTTTTGTTTATTTATTTTTTTCGTCTCCTTTAGGTAGATGGAGGCAGCATACAGTTCAGCCCGCCCCCATCCCCCAGTTTGGCTGGAAGGCTGACCTGGCCCCCAGCCTCCCTGCTGCCCACTGCCTCCCCCTCCCAACCCCAGGAGCAGGGTTCATCCGGGGATCAGGGCAGTCTCGTTTCAGGGTGGGGTAGGCAGGGTGGGGTAGTTGGGGGGGGCACCCCAGGCTCCCACTCCTGCCGCGAGCTGCAGCCTGACTCAGGGGAGCCAAGTTTCCAGACGCACTGGCACCCCAGCTCAGGCCAAAAGCCTCGACCGACCCTTCCCAGAAGCTGGGACACAGACCGTAACCCCACCAGGAGCATTAGGTCTGGGGGAGCAGGGAGAACGTAGGAAGGCAGGGAGGAGCTGCCTTTCCCCTGGAGCCACAATCAGCTGGAATGTAAACCCGGACCTTGAGTATGATCATCACCACCAGGTAATAATAACAATAAAGGGAAATTATAATATAGCACAACCACATGCCCCACACTGTTCTTGGGTGTTTTACATGTATCGTCTCAATTTTCACAACTGCCCTATGGAAGGGGTGGTTAAAATTATCCCCATACCACAGATGAGAAAACTGAGGCACAGAGAGGTGACGTCACGAGTTCGTGGTCACCGAGCTAGTCGGTGGCGGACTCACGAATCCTGACCCAGGCGGGGCTAAGGGTTTCACATGATCATTTTGTTAAATACAAAATCCTTAGGGGCGTTATTATAGCCAGTTTGTAGAAGAGAAAAATTGAGGGTCTGAGGGGCAAATCGCCAGACCCAAGATCACACAGTTAGGAATGTATGGGCCAAGTCCTGGGCTCTTAACCACAGGTGACCTGGTTTCCAAACAGCAAGGGAAGCCCCTCTTCTTTGTCCAGATGCCTCCTGAGGGCAGGGGCGGAATCGTGGAGCTGAGGCGCCCTCTGCTGGCCTCGGCGAAAAGGACACCAAGAGGACTAGGGATGCTGAGCCCATTAAGGGCTTGATCCCTTCCCTGATGGGCGCGCAGTCCCCTGAGGGGAAATGGATCTTTTAAGAGAGGGGTAAGCACAGGACTCGGGAGCAATACCCGACCAAGACTGGGTGGTCTGGAAAGGCTTCCTGGAGGAGGTGTCCTGCATTGAGAGATGGGTAGCCTGATTCAGAAATGCAATTCACTGAGGCCAAAACCGTTTAGGTTCGAGCGGCCAGAGCCACCGGCAAGGGCCACCCTGAAAAGCTGGACTCCTGGTTTCAGCTCAGGTCATGGTCTCAAGGTTCGTGAGTTCCAGCCCTTCATCAGGCTCCTCGAGCCTGAGGACAGAAGAGGAAATCCCGGTCGGGTGGGGGAGGTGGAGGAAGGTGCTGCGCGGGCTGAGCAGGCAGAAACGGGAACCACAAGTTGGAGGGAGCCTCAGCAAAGGCAGAGGGAGAGAAGTAGGAGCTGGGCCGCGATCTGGCCGCCTGGGAACTTGTCGGAAACGCAGATGATCGACCCCCAGGTGCAGCTCAGAGGACCACCGCTCTGAGCCATCCCTGAGAGTCCTGCTCCGATCCGGACTCCCCCAAACCAACTCCCTGCTAGTTCCCTTCACAAACCAGGTGAGGGGCGCCTGGGTGACTCAGTCGGTTAAGCGTCCGACTGGATTTTGGCTCGGGCCACAGTCTCACAGTTCGTGAGTTCGAGCCCCGCGTTGGGCTCTGCGCTGACAGTGCAGAGCCTGCTGGGGATTCTCCCTCTCCCTCTCTCTGTGCCCCCCCCCCCACCAAAATAAATAAACTTAAAAAAAAAAAAAGCAGGGGAGCTCGCGAGCACACAGTCTGGCCTGCATTCTGAGAACCGCGTGGCCCTATATCACGATTTTGTGGGTTCCTAGTAACATGCTGACATTCGCTGCAGGGTCGCCCCGCTGGACCGTTCTCCATCCTCCCACAAAGCACCGGCGGTGGCGCACCTGCGCTCCAGACCCGGAGACAGGGACTCACCGAGCTGGAGGAACTTGGCCCAGGCTCCCAGAGCAAGGACTCAGTCCGGCAGCAGCAGGTTCTGGAACACAGGTGTCCCCACTCCTTCCCACTGCCTGGCCCTGAGCTGGACCCACTGCATGCGCATGACGAGCTCTTCTCTGCCCCCCACCCTTGGTTTCCTCGTCCTTGCAATGATGGAGTGCCAAAAAGATCGTAAGCTCCTTTCCCGTTCTAAAGCTAGCGGAAGTCCTACTGCCGGGGACCCTGCAGTCACGCCTTCCTTCTGGCCACAACCGTGCAGAGCGGGAGACAGGCTCCTGCGGGTTAGGAGGAAGTACAGAACGTGCCGGTAAGTGCCGGGGAGAGAGAGACAGCAGAGAAGGGGACAGGCGTGGGTGGCACTTTTGTTTCGGCTGCCTGAAGGAGGTGACATCTGAGCGGAGACCGAGGGCGACGAGGGCTTGGAGGAACTCAGGGGTATGTGGGAGCAACACATTCCAGCCAGATGGGACAGCGAGGGCATCATCTCTGAGGCAGGAGCTTAGCCTGTCCAAGGGGCAGGAGGAGGCCGGGCAGCTGGACCAGAGAGAGCAGGGGTAAAGCGAAGCGGGAAGACGATAAGGAGTGTAGGGAAAAATCACGAAAGACCGAAATGTCATGAGAGTCTCGACTGGCTGCCCGCCTACCCGTTTCTGGCCTCTAAGGTAACTTGGGACTCTACCCGATAGTGACGCACATCGCGTGCATTAAAATGTAAATTGTGTCCTGGGCGTGCGATTGATTTAAAGGTTCACCTGCATGGAGATTGGGTAGGTCGCACTGAACTAGTTGGGGGCAGGAAGGGTTTGCCTGGATAATACCATTGGATGGACGGACAGAAGGAAAGGAGGGAGATGGGAGGGAAGGAGGGAGAGGAGGAAGGAGGGAGGGAGGGGAGGAAGAAAGGGAGGGAGGGGAGGAAGGGTTTGGCTTTTCAGCGCTTCAAATCCAGGAGCTTCCAGAACAAACTAGAACCTTGGGCCCTTTATCAGAACCCAAAGGAGAAGAGGCCTCACACAGACCAGTCCTGGGGGCTAATTATTTGATGTGTCTGGCTCACGTCTCTCAATCCATACGAGTCAAGTTGCGGTCTAACCTGTTCTCTCTCTGCTGCTTGTTCAAAGCAACGTGCGCTCTTCCTATGGCCACGGTGCCACCTGCAGACGCCCCCACCCCCACCCCACCCCACCCCCACCCCCGAGAGTGGTGTTTTAGGGGTTTGCGGGGGCCCCGGGGGCACAACGCACTGTAAAGTAACGAAGGCAGAATTGAGCACACGAGCCTCTTCCTTCGCAGCCACCGCGCGTGCGTTCATGCTCGCTCGTGCGCGTGCTTCTTTAATCTTCCCCAGACATTTTGCAAGAAAACGTCAAACTTCGGAGGAACACTGGAGCGGGTCCGGCACCAAAGCAAGAAGTCAACAGAGGACGTCTCCGGATCCCAGCCCTTTGCTCCTTCGTCCTTCCTGGCTCCCAGTGCTCCCCGCACAGCATAAACACCCGACGTGAATTCGCCCTCACACCTGCGTGGGGGGAACGACCTTGACGTTTGGTTTTGTCTCTGCAGAGTTCAACATCATGAGGCCATTAGGCGGCCAGGCTCAGCATCGCCGTTCGGAGCTAAAACGGAGAGTTAGCCTCTACGGGGCCAGCCGACGACGGGCCACACGCGCGCTGCCTTCTGGGCACCTCCCATCCCTGGGTGCCTCGGAACCTCAGGGCTCAGAGAGGCTAACGGCGAGCTGGAGGTCACACGGCCATCTTCTGCCAGGCCAGGATCGGATGGATGCCAGACTCGCCCTCCTTCCCCTTCCCTGGGGAGATTTGGATCCGTGTTCATCAACCGCGACATCGCTCTCTGGTCGGCCCCTTCAACGGTATAGGGGGGGCCAGGTAAGTCTCTCGGAGCCCCCCGTCCCCCACTGAGAGTTTATAACAGCGGGGAAAAAAAAAAAGCTCTCTCTGGAAAAAAAAAACCCTCTAGATAGGAAACACGTGCCCATAAAGTGGGTTTCAGGGTAGCGATCAAAGCTATACATCTGGTTCTGGTCACCTCCCCCGTCGGGGCCCCACTCCAGCCCCCCCTTCCTGCTGCCACAGATGAAAATAATCCTGAACAGTAACTCCGTGGTGCTCAGCTGGGGGGGGGGGGGGGTAGGCGATCGTGCTCCCAGGGAACATCTGGCAGGTGTCTGGAGACGTTTGGTGGTCAGGTGGGAGAGGCAGATGTTATCGGCACCTAGCTGGTGGGGGCCAGGGAGGCTGTGCCACGTAGCACGATGGCCCCCACGAAGAAGACCCACCCGGCCCCCAATGTCAGGAGGGCCTGAGCACTCTGCACTGCGAGGGCTATTTGCATACCCAGGGGCCATTTTCAGGAGCTAAGTGGGGAGGAAGGATCCTTGGCGAAGAGAATGGTTCCGAGTGAAGACAAGTTTCTCCGGGTTTATCCACAACGAGAGGCAAAGATCCCCACCCTCGCACCCATTTCTTGGCCCTCAGCTCGAAGAAAACCACTGGACGTCTCCTCCTTTACCTCCGGCCTTAGATGTGTCATCCCAAAGTCAAGACTGCGGGGCATGAGATCCAACCGGTCAGGGCCACCCGCCCGCCGCCTTCCAAACCCTCCCTCGTCACTTACGCGTCCCCGGTGCCGGGCTCGGCCTGGCACCGTTGACAGAAATGGCAAAGCACGTGGGTCCCACCCCCAAAGAGGTTACTTCTTCCCTCAAGGAGACGGTCACGGTCACGGAGAGACATTACCCCCTACAAGGCGGTTTCTCCTGTAAAAGAAAAAAAATTAGTCATGGCACTTGTCAAAGGGCAGCAAGGCAGGCTTGACTCGGGGGCACTACGGCCGTGAACGGAGGGTTCCGTTGCAGGGGACTCTGCAGGTGGGGACAGAGACTGGGCTCAAGCAAGGGACCCAGCGAGGGAAGGTGGGCAGGCAAGGACATGGAGCAGGGTGGGTGTGGATGGATGGAGAGTTTCCAAGAGGAAACATCGGGGGTGGGGGGGGGCGGGGGTGGGGGCGGGATTCTGGCTTAAGCAACAATGAAGGAAGAGGGCACACTTGTCTTCCTTCCGAACACTTCTGGGCTCGGGGCACCAAACGTGTGGGAGACACCAGCCACGCGTCCTGCGATGTACCTCGTTCCGACGCTACCTACCTGGAGGGCATCAGATCCCAGCCGGGCAGGGCTCCGTCCTAAAAGACTGCCCCCGCTTCAGAAGCCAACCGCGGGCCAGGTTGTCACCTGCACCCCCGGCCCGGCTGGCTGCAGGTTGGAGGTTCCCCACCCCCTCCTCGGGTTGGGTTAATTTGCTCACAGAACTCACAGAACGTGACGTACTCGATCGCTGAGTTATCACAGGATGTAGCTCCGGAAGAGCTGGATAGGAGGGAGGGGGCGTGGGGCAGGGTGTACGGGAAGGGGTGGAGCTTCTGAGCCCGCCCTTCCCCCCCCCAGGGACCATCCCTCCCCCACCCCAGCACCTCCACACCCACCAACCCAGAAGCTCTCTGAATCTCGGGACCCTGAGCCCTGTCCTTTGGGGGCTTTTTGGAGACTTCATTACATTGGGATGGATGAAAACATTGGCCATAGGTGATGGAACGCCTTCTCCAGCCCCTCTCCCCACCCCGAGGTCCTGCGGGCAGGGCTGAACGTCGGAAGCTTCCAAGCTTGTTAGTTTCTCCCAGCACCCAGCCCCCATCTCAGGGCCTTTCTAAAACTGACCTCAGGGGCGCCTGGGTGGCGCAGTCGGTTAAGCGTCCGACTTCAGCCAGGTCACGATCTCGAGGTCGTTGGTTCGAGCCCCGCGTCAGGCTCTGGGCTGATGGCTCAGAGCCCGGAGCCTGTTTCCGATTCTGTGTCTCCCTCTCTCTCTGCCCCTCCCCCGTTCATGCTCTGTCTCTCTGTGTCACAAAAATAAATAAAAAAGTTGAAAAAAAATTAAAAAAAATAAATAAATAAAACTGACCTCAGTAACATAAACTCAGGGGTGGCTGAAAGGCACCTGTCACAGGTAACAGAAGACCAAGCCATTTCAGGAACTGAGGACAGAAGTAAATATCACAACAAAAGATGCCCCTGCCGATGGCTCTTCTATAGGAAATTGCGAGGGTTTCAGGGTCTCTGGGCCAGAACCGGAGGAAGACCACATGCATTTCTTATTCTAAATTGCCCTATCACACACCCACCTAGTTGGAGTCCCACTGAAGGCAGGCCAGGGTGACCAGACGTCCCCAGGGCGGTGGCGGGGCGTGAGGAACCCCAGCGGACATGGGGGGTGATCAGACGTGGCGAATGAGGGCTCCTGGCTGAGCCGGTTCAGCAGGGTTCTTGCAGAGGACGCAGGGACAGTGCAGAGACGCTGGAACGTGGAAACCCAGAGGTCAGCACCTCACGGGGAAGGAGTCAGAGGGAGCTGAGCAGGATCTGGGCAAGGAGAGGCTCGCTGTCACCGCCAGCTGCTGACCCCTGGGCGATGGGACACAAAGTGGCAAAGACCCAGAGCCCGGAGTCTGGTGACATGGGCAGAAGACAAATGAAGGTCCAGGTGATGCAGGCCTGAGAGAATGGCTTCCTGGAGGAGGCGGCATAGATGGGACTGGGGAGCAAGGAGCAGAAGTCCTAATGCCCTCGACGGCCACATGGCGGGGGGAGGCCATCCCCGCTCTCTGGCGACCTCATGGTCAGATGACAAAGGGTTAGAGCCCCGGGAGCCTTACTCATCACAAAAAGGCACTAAGAGGGGCGCCTGAGTGGCTCAGTCGGTTAAGCGTCCTACTCTTGATTTCAGCTCAGGTCACGATCTTGCGGTTCGTGGCATCGAGCCCCACCTCGGGCTCCATGCTGACAGTGTGGAGCCTGCTTGGGATTCTCTCTCTCCCGCTCTCTCTGCCCCTCCCCTGATCTCTTTTTCGAAAATAAGGAAATAAACATTTAAAGAAAAAAAAAGGCACTCAGAAGCTGGATGCAGGAAAGGACGCCGACCTTGGCAACCGGGGAATCAAAGTCTTATTCCTAATTTTGCCATCAGCTGGCTGTGCCACCTTGGACCAGAAACCTCCCCTCTCTGGACCTCACTTTTTCTCCTGTGAAATGTGAGCCCTGAGCTGGCGAAGCTGCGAGCAGCTGTCTAGATACCATCTGAGGGGCTGTTCCCTCGGAGATCCTATGTGGTTTCGAGGCTCTAATGATGCGCCTGCGCTGAAGCGAACGACTCACGTGACTCCGCATCCAGGCCAGACCTCTTCCCAACTCCGCGCTCGGGGCCAGCGGCCTGCTCCCGTCTCCACGTGGACGTCCCGTGGCATCGCAGGTCAACGTGTCCCAAACTGAGCTCCCCAGGGGTCCCCTCTTCTCATCCGCTGCCCTCCCCCACCACTCCAACCTGCTTCTACCCCGTGGGTCTCCCCTCTCCTCTGATGACAGTGACTCCGTGCTTAGGCTGAAAATTACAGTCACCTTTGTGTTTTGCTCCCGCACCCCGCAATCAATGAATCCAGTGGCCCCACCTTCAGAACACATCTGAAAACAACCGTTTCTTGCCATGCTCGTGGCTCACTTGGATTGTCACACGGGAATCCTAACTGATTTCCCTGCTGTGTCTCTTGGCTCCTTCTCGACACAGAGAGAGCAAAGTAGTCCATTTTTAAAAAGGAGAATCGTGTCCCCCATCTACTCAGTGCCCTCAGGTCTCCAGCTGAGACCCTGTATCACCTCCCCTAAACCCCTGACCCCTCCCACCTCATTTCCTCACCTCTCTCCCTCCACTCTGGCCACACCAGCCTCCTTGCCCACAGATCCTGGATACAGTCGGCATTTACCTACCTCAGGGCCTTTGCACCTGCTTTTCTCTCTGCCCAGTGTTTCCCCCGCCCCCTGTCCCCCCCGGTAGCCTCCTGTCTCCCAGCTAGCTCCCTCGCCAGAATGCCTCCTTCCCAGTGAAAGCTTCCCTGCCCACCCCGTCTGTAAGTGTAAATTTTCCAACTGGCACACTCTCTCCCCTTCCCTGCTCTATGGGACCCTCCTCCTTTAACAGACATCACAATTCACCTCCTTGCCTTGCTGGATGTCTGTCTCCCTTCGATCGAATAGAAGCCCCAGAAGGGCAGGGTCTTTGTCTGCCACTGGTCCCTCCTCTATCCCCAGTGGCAGGAATGGTGACGGTTCAGCCAGTGCTCAGAAAATATTGGTAAAAGGAAAACTTCAAAGGTAGCTCTTTGGAAGGATGGAATGCTAGGGCAAGCGTCTAAAGGAAAGCAAGATCGGGGCGCCTGGGTGGCGCAGTCGGTTAAGCGTCCGACTTCAGCCAGGTCACGATCTCGCGGTCCGTGAGTTCGAGCCCCGCGTCGGGCTCTGGGCTGACGGCTCAGAGCCTGGAGCCTGTTTCGGATTCTGTGTCTCCCTCTCTCTCTGCCCCTCCCCCGTTCATGCTCTGTCTCTCTCTGTCCCAAAAATAAATAAATGTTGAAAAAAAAAATTTTTTTTAAAAAATAAAGGAAAGCAAGATCAAATTGATGCAGAGACAGTCACCTTCACCCTGAATAACAACCTTTGGAGTTTGCCCTTCTCCTTGCCCCTCCCCCCATCGTTGCCTCTCAGCCTTCCCCCACAAAACTAATTTACAAATGGGGTCACCCTGTCCCCTAAAAACGTGCTAGGTCTGTCTCCCCGATCTGGGTCTCGGGCAAATACGTGCCCTGAGTAAATCAGGGAAGCCTCCCCCTCCTGGCAGGGGCGCTGATAAAGAAACGCTTTTCAGGGGGCACCTGGGTGGCTCAGCCGGTTGAGCATCTGACTTCGGCTCAGGCCGTGATCTCGTGGTTTGTGAGTTCCAGCCCTGTGTCAGGCTCTATGCTAACAGTTTGGAGCCTACTTGGGATTCTCTCTCCCTATCTGCCCCTCCTCCACTCACTCTCTCTGTCTCGCAAAAATAAACATTAAAAAAAATGTAAGAGGGGCACCTGAGTGGCTCAGTCGGTTAAGCGTCTAACTTCGGCTCAGGTCATGATCTCACAGTTCGTGAGTTCGAGCCCCGCGTCGGGCTCTGGGCTGACAGCTCAGAGCCTGGAGCCTGTTTCAGATTCTGTGTCTCCCTCTCCTTCTGCGCCTCCCCTGCTCACACTCTGTCTCTCTCTGTCTTAAAAATGAATAAAACATTTAAAAAAGTGTTTTTAAACACTGTTCGGGGGGGTGCCTGGGTGGCTCAGTCGGTTGAACGTCCGACTTTGGCTCAGGGCATGATCTCACGGCTTGTGGGTTCGAGCCCCACGTCGGGTTCTGTGCTGACAGCTCAGAGCCTGGAGCCTGCTTCCGATTCTGTGTCTCCCTCTCTCTGCCCCTAACCCACCTGCATTCTGTCTCTGTCTCTCTCAAAAATAAATAAATATTTAAAAATAAATAAATAAATAAATAAACACTGTTCGGGCCCCTCGATCTGCTTCTTGGCTGTGGGTCCGCAGCTGCCTGTGGGGTATTCAGAGCTCGCTCGCATGTCTCTGTATTATTGTAAGAGTCCCCGACCGCCGTTATCTCAGATCACAAGTGCCCGGTGTCGTGTTTGCTTCTTCAGCAGCGCACATTGTCGCATTTGGGCTTTGCAAACACACACACACGGACACACACACTCCTGAAGAGCTAGGCTCGCGTCCTCCTCGACCGCATCTCCCATCGCTGGAAAGGCCCCCCGCTGGCCACTCCCATCTCTCACGGGGTCCCCTCCCTGAGAAACGACCTATTCTCTCACTGCACCGCTCTTACCCAGCTGACGCTACGGAGGCCAAGAGGGGGTGTCCCTCTTCCCCAGGGTCCCTGGAGACACAGGTGCCTAACTAACCCAAGGGCCAGGCACTGAGCTGCGGGGCTGCTGCGATTTAGCTTAGACTTTCATTGTATGCAAATTATACCTCAATGAAAAGAGGAGTCTTAAGGAAAAACAGATGGGGGGGGGCCTCGGGGACAAAGGGAAGATTCCATTTTATTATTATGGTTTTAATGTTCATTTTTGAGAGAGAGAGAGAGAGAGCGAGAAGAGGAGGGGCAGAGAGAGACATACACACACACACACACACACACACACACACACACACACAGCATCCGAAGCAGGCTCCAGGCTGCGAGCTGTCAGCACAGAGCCCGAGGCGGGGGCTCAGACTCACCAACTGTGAGATCACGCCCTGAGCCGAAGTCGGAGGCTTAACTGACTGAGCCACCCAGGCGCCCCGAAAAGATCCCATTTTAAAAAGAGGGATACGTAGAGCAAAGGGTTAACTTCACAGCCAGCCTGGAAGGTACAAAAAGCTGTTTCCAAAAAAAAAGGAGCTAAAACTTCTCTTAATGAGAAAGCAGACATAAAATTCGCATATGGGGGCCTGTGTTTTTACCAGTCCCGAGCAGAGATTGTGGCCAAACTTGCAAATGCCTGTGAACTAAACGCACACAGTCTCTCAGATTCTGCCAAAGATAACGTGTCACCCGGGAAGGGGGGGGGAGGGGGGAGGGGCGGGGGCCGGTGCCACTCTCATTTCTCGGGAGAGGTGGCGTGGTCTGCGGGGATAGCAGACAAACCCCACAGGCCCTCTGTCCCAGCCCCTGCCTGCGACCTGATGGGATCATTTCAAGCCCCGGCTCCCAAGTCTGCCCGTAAAGCAATTGCTAACGTCGTCCACGGACGCGGTGGCTGTGAATCAGTAAGCCAGTCAGAGGTCAGGGGGCAGGGTGGGCTGAAGGTTAACGATGGGTGGTGTGGAAGACCCCGGTTGGAGTCCTGGCTCCCCCACGGTCTAGGTAGCCTGCTGTGAGAGACTGTTCCTCTGTTTGGTCACCTGAAAGATGGACAGATGATGATAAAAATAGCCACTTCATAGCGCTCTAAGGAGGATTTCATAAAATTATAGACAGAGTACATGAATCTTTGCCCGCACCTAGTAAGTGCTCAATGCATGCTAGGTATAATAATAGTAACAATAATAGTTATAAATTGGCATTATCTAGGCTTTCCCGCAGATCAACTGTGTGAGCTAAAGCTAATCCACTCACCTCTGAGCTTCCCTTGGCGGGAAGGAACAAGGCCTGCTCCCAAGAAGGAATAAAATAACGTGTGTGAGGGGCGGTGACTCAGTCGGTTAAGTGTCCGACCTTGGCTCAGGTCACGATCTCGCGGTCCGTGAGTTCGAGCCCCGCGTCGGGCTCTGTGCTGACTGCTCGGAGCCTGGAACCGGCTCCAAGTTCTGTGTCTCCTTCTCTCTCTGCCCCTCCCCTGCTCAGGCTCTGTCTCTCTTTCTCTCTTAAAAACAAATAAACATTTAAAAAAAGTCTTAAAAAAAATGAATGTGTGTTAAGTACCCAATTGTCCCTAGAAAAGAACCATGAGCAATGGTATCTCTAATTATGATGACTTCTCAAAGCTGGTCTTTGTTTGCCAGTTCTCTTTTGGGGCCAAAAAAAACAAAAAAACAAAAAAACAAAAAAAACCGGCCTGTGATTAGCATTTAGATTCCTTGGGGGCAGGAATTCAATTGTTTCCCAGACCCAGCGCTCTGGCCCCTCAGGTATAGCAGCTGCTCCCTGATCCCTGAAGATATAACCCCCCCTCCCCCCCCCAAAAAAAAACCCAGAATCCACCAAAATGGTAGCTGGTTGTGTTAAAAATAAATAAATAAAGGCCATCAGAGGAAGAACAAAACTACCTGGCTGATTGCTAGCTGATGAGGCCAGGGAAGGCAGGGCAGAGGAAAAACACGCCCATGGGTTCCCAAGGGCAGAGTCAGCGGCCTTCTGTGCTGGAAAGGGATTGGCCAAGTTGCGCCCACGGCACCTGGAAACCAGGTTCTGGGAGCCGCGCGGGGAGGCCCCAGGTCTGTACTCGGCTGGTTAACACAAGGCCCACTGTTCACTGGTCAGGAAAATGCCTTCACTTAGGTCTAGTTAGCGTCAGGGTCCTGGCCGGCCAGGTTCCTGATGACCTTTTATCAGCTTCTCTCGCTGGAGCCCCTGGGGGTGAAACACAGCAGCTGGCTTGGATGGTTCCCAAAAGTTCTGCTATAAGTGGGGAAAAAAAGAAATTTTATTTTATTTTATCTATTGATTGATTGATTGATTTTACATCTGCTATAAGTGGGGAAAAAAAGAAATTTTATTTTATTTTATCTATTGATTGATTGATTGATTTTACAAAGTCGTGGGTCATCGGCTGGCCTTTCCCCTCCTTTCCTGTACTTTGCTACTTTTCCTTCGCCGATGCTCTGTATTGTTTTCATATCTAAAAAAAGACGTTCAAGAAACATCACCACGGGGCGTCTGGGTGGCTCCGTCCGTTGAGCGTCCGACTTCGGCTCAGGTCATGATCTCGCGGTTCGAGAGTTCGGGCGCCGCGTCGGGCTCTGTGCTGACAGCTCGGAGCCTGGAGCTTGCTTCCGATTCTGTGTGTGTGTCTCTCTCTCTGCCCCTCCCCTGCTCATGCTCTCTCTCTGTCTTAAAAATGAATAAACATAAAAAAAACTGGTTTGAGTGGTATATTTTATGTTAGGCGTATTTTCCCACAATTCAAAAATTTTACTTTTTTGTTGTTGTTGTTTATTTAAGCAATCTCTACACCCAACGTGGAGCTCGAACTCGGGGCCCTGAGATCAAGAGGCACATGCTCCTCTGAGCCAGCCAGGTGGCCCTAAGACTTTTCTTAAAGAGTTTATTTACATATTTATTTTTAAAGTTTCATTTGTATTTATTTTGTGAGAAAGAGAGAGAGAGAGAGAGACATTGAGCACGGAGTGGGGGGGTGGGGAGAGGTCGAGAGAGAATGCCAAGCAGGTTCCCGGTATGGGCACAGAGCCCGACACGGGGCTCGAACCCACGAACCGTGAGATCGTGACCTGAGCTGAAATCAAGAGTCGGGTGCTTAACAGACAGAGAAACCCAGGCACCCTGGCCCTAAAACTTTTAATAAAAAAAAGAAGAAAAGAAAAGAAAAGAAAAGAAAAGAAAAGAAAAGAAAAGAAAAGAAAAGAAAGAAAAGGGTGTGCCCGGGTGCCTCAGTCGGTTAAGCATCCGACTTCAGCTCAGATCATGATCCCACTGCTCGTGGGTTCGAGCCCCGCATCGGGCTCTGGGCTGACAGTTCACAGCTCAGAGCCTGCTTCAGATTTCGTCTCCATCCCTCTGGCCCTCCCCCACTCAAGAGTGCGCTCTCTCTCTCTCTCTGTCTCTCTAAATATAAATTAACATGAAAAACAAAGAAGAAGAAGGAGAAGAAGCATCGGCCAGCAAGGTGGTGTAGCTGAGTACCTAGTACGACTGTATAAGCCCCCATCGTGAACAACCGTAAAATTGGACAGAATACCCTAAGCCATGGTTTTCAGACATTGAACCACAAGCAGCAGAAGCCTGTGGTCCCCAAGACCCAGGGAGAGACCGGGACAGGGTGAGTCCGCCCTTTGCCACCGCCCACCTTTTTCCTGGGGACGGCCCCCCAAATGCCAGCAAAGCCCTGAGGTCCTGCTGAGCGGAGGTCAGCCTTCGGGGGCGGCAGAAACGGCTGGAGGCGGTGTGGCAGGGTGCCACAGAGGCACTCCCCCCCCCCCCCCCGACCCAGCCTCTCCTCGCCCGGGCCTCAGTTTCCTCATCTGTAGAGGGGGATAACCACACTACCCACCTCATAGCATCATTACGGGAGTTCAAGAAGTTAAAATACGCAAAGCATCAAAACCTTTATACGGCGCATGCTGAGAGCCACGTATCTTCCGTTCGGGTCAGTAAAGACGTGCCGAGCGTAGTTAGACGCTGGGTGTTTGGTGTTAGGGGCCCGGAATGCATCTGCCAAAGCCAGGACCTGGGTCGGGTCGTGCTGTGCATGCTTCCGGCGGGGTCCACGGCGCCTTCACTCTTCCGGTGTGGTGTGCATCCACAGCCTTAAAGCGGTCCTGCCCTTTGCCTCGGTAATTCTGCTAATGGCAAAGTAGCCTGAACAAAATACTCCTAAATACAAAAAGTTCTTTGATTGGTTTAGTCATTGATACAGAAATTTGGGGGTTTTTAAAAAAATTTTTTAATGTTTTATTTATTTTTGAGAGAGAGAGGGAGACAGAGTGTGAGTGGGGGGAGGGTCAGAGAGAGAGGGAGACCCAGAATCCGAAGCAGGCCCCGGGCTCTGAGCCATCAGCACAGAGCCCGACGCGGGGCTCGAACTCACGAGCTCCAAGACCACGACCTGAGCCGAAGTCGGAGGCTTAACGGACTGAGCCACCCAGGCGCCCCGGAAACTGTTCTTAACACATGAGTGAAATGGTTTGGAAAGGAGCCACTCTCCTACGCAAGGTGTAGCAAGGATTCAGGGCCAGACTGAAGGAGGTGGGCGCTTCACGTTGTGGTTCGTGGTTGCAAGATGAACGCCGGGACAGAGAGATTTTCCAGCCTCTCTGAGCAGAGCGGCTGGCCGGAAGAAGAGCTCTCGTGTCCCCACCCCCTGGTGCACGCCTGTCACTTGCCACGTGAAGGAGCCTGGGAAGCCCGGCTCTCTCGTGCGGGGGTTCTGCCTGAAGCACCCTGCTCGGTCCTTGGCATGGCCAGGCTGGCAGCTGGAAAGCTGGGGCCGCCCACTGAGGGTCATGCCAGGCAAAGCAGGTTTGAACTTGGTGCCTCTCCAAAGGCCCTTCCCTTTGACTCTCAAGCCGTGGCCCACGGCCCGCACAACTCTCAGGGGCCGGGACCCACAGGTCCTGGGCCGAGCTGGGCGGGAGGGAGGGAGGTGGGGCTCCCGGAAAGCTGACCGACTGCAGAGGACACGGTAACCCCAGAAGCCACCTTGCGGATGGTGGGGGACTCCAGGAAGCACATTACACTGGAGGACTCTCCCGGGGAGGTCTGCGGGGTCCCCAGAAGAAGCTGCGACATGAAGCGGGGTGGACACGGGCCTCTGGGATCTTACAAGTCTGGGTTGACCCGGCTCTGCCGTCTACATGGTATGTGTGGCATCCGAGAATTTTGCTCCCCTCTCTGAGCGCCAAAGACGTTGCGATGGCGACAGTGAAAACACCTGCCCCTCGGATTGCTGTGAGGATTGCGTGACATGTGATTTGTGAAGCGTCTGGTAGGGATTTTGAAACTTTCAACCACAAGGGCAGGGAAGGACCCATTCTTACTCTGGACGCAGCAGAGTGTGGGGCTGAGATTGCAGACTGTGAAGTCAGGGGCAACTGAGCTCCAAAACGGCCTCACTAGCTGTTCAACCTCGGGCTGCTTACCTCGCCTCTCTGGGCTTTAGCTTCCTCATCTGTCAGCTGAGGTCGGTAACAAGAGCCCCTGCTCAAAAGGGCTGTCGTGCGGATTAAATGCAAAGATACATGGCAGAGGGGCGCCCGGGGGGCTCAGTCGTAAGCGTCTGACTCCTGATCTCAGCTCAGGTCTTGATCTCGGGGTCACGCGTTTAAGCCCTGCGTTGGGCTCTGTGCTGGGCGGAAAGCCTACTTTAAAAAAAAAAAAAAAAAAAAGACGTGGAAAACACAGGGTCTGCTTCATCACAGCCTCCACCACCGTCATCATCGGTATACCAGAGAATGCTTTGGGGAAGAGGTGACCTTGGAAAGGGCCTTGAAGGCTGAAGAGGAGTTTGAAGGACTCAGCGTGACGCTGGGCCCAGGGCAGACACCTAAGGAGTATTTGCGGTTGCAAAACAGAGCAGAGCAAGTTCTGCAGGACGGGGGGGCGGGGGGGTGGGGGGGTGCCTTCTAGAGACCCCCGGGTGTCGGGGAGAGAGGCTGGGCTCGGGAGGTGGTCAGCCCTGGGTGAGAGTCTGTACGAGGTTCTCCAGGGAGACAGGAGCCCGAGGCTATACTGAGATATATGTACCGAGGTACGTCTGTTCATATGAGCAGATACAGAAAGAGATCTATTGTGAAGGGCTGGCTCACAGGATCACGGAGGCTGAGAAGCACCATGAGGCACCGTCTGCGTGCTAGAAACGCTGACGGCACGGTGCCAGTCCAAACCCAAAGGCCGAGAACTCCGGGACCAGCCGTGTGAGTCCCGGTCCGGGTCCGAAGCCCGAGAACCAGGAGCGCTGATGCCCCAGGATGCGGGATGCGTGTCCCGGCTCAGACAGAGAACAATCTGCCCTTCCTCTGCCTTTCGCTCCATGCAGACCCTCTGGGGTCTGGATGATGCCTGCCAAACTGGGGAGGGTCCATCTGGCTCACTCAGCCGCCCTATTCAGATGCTGATCTCGCCCAGAACTCTCTCACTGCACGGCCAGCATTAGCATTAACGTCTTACCGGCTCTCTGGGCATCCCTCGCCCAGGTCACGCTGACGTGTGAAATTAACCATCACAGAGTCCCAGCTCTGCCCCCTACTGGATGAGAGAACCTCCCCGGCCTCGGGTTTCTTCATAGGAAAGCAGGATGGGAAGGATGCTTGCATTGCCTGTCTGGCGTCCTGCAAAGCCTCCTCGCCCCTGGTGCGTGATGGGTGCTTTGTAAATGGCAGTCACCGTTTCGGGTCTCTGGGAATGTAGCAGCCTCCTCTCGGCCACACCAGCCTCCTCTGCCCAGGGACACAGATCTGTCACCCATGTCCTTACCGTTTCATCTGGGTGCCCTGTCATCACCCCCAACCGTAGCGGTAGAGCTCAAATTTCCCTCCCTCTAGCGCTGGGGTCGGCCAAGCTTCCTCTGTAAAGGCCCAGACAGCAAATATCTCAGGCCCTGGGAGCCAAGAGGCACCCTAGCAGGTGACCTGGGGCTACTTACATAACAAGGATAAAATGAACGTTCCCAAATGCCTCCTTACTTGTGATCAAATCCCAAAATTATAATCCGGGAGAATTTTTTTGTAACACGGGTCGACCAGCGAGCAGAATGAAATTCTTTCGGGGAGAGGAAGACAGTTTAACTGAGGTTCACGTGGAAAAACTGTTCTTTTTTTTTTTTAAGTTTATTTATTTAGAGGGAGAGAGAGAGAGAGAGTGGAGGAGGGGCAGAGAGAGAGGGAGAGAGAGAGAATCTCGAGCCGGCTCCGTACTGTCAGCACAGAGCCCAGTGCAGGGCTCGAACCCACGAACCGTGAGAACTTGACCTGATTCGAAGTCAAGAGTCGGAGGCTTAACCGACTGAGCCACCCACGCGGCCCCCGTAAGAGCCATTCTTCACTCATGGGCTGGATGTGACCTCTCGGTGCCTCTCACTTTTCGGAAGGTCTCGGACCATCCACCTGTCGTTTGTTGTTATTTGCTGGATCTCGTTGCGAGAACTGACCCACCGGGCCTGTTCGCCTAAGCCCCCCTACAAGTTGCTGCGCTCACGTGCAGAGTATTTACTGGGTTAGGAAGCTATTCGTAGAGCTGGGAGTGAGGCAGTGAACAAGCAAGCCATCCCTCTAAGCTTCTAGCCTAGTGGAGGGAGACGGAAAAGTGAAAAGACAAGCCCCTTGACCTTCCTGAGCCCCGGGCTTCCCTGCTATAATGTGGGCATAATCATCTGTGACCGTGGCTTCAGCAGGTGGTCGGGAGGCCCGAGGAAGCAGACAGCACGCTTCGCTAACCTAAAGCACCCTACTGACGTGAGCCCGGCACCTGAGGCACGCTGCTATTTTTAGCTGGTTACTTCTTGTCTCAAACCAGAGATTTTGACAAGCGACCTTCAGGTCTCATTGCTGTTGGGAGGGATGGCAGAGAGAAGAGACATCGGTTCATCGAGGAGACGGGGCCGTTGCCAGCGCGAGATGAATCCTGGTGCAGGTACGCGTTGGGGGTGGGGGGTGCGGGGTCCGGTAGGGGGGGAAGGCGCGTTCCTCGTGCCCTTGAGCCCTCTGCGGCTCCTCCCAGGGCATCTGGGGGAATTCTCTCCCGGCATCCCATGGCGGTGGGTAGAAGCGAGCATCTCAATTTGCATCGTGAAGCCGCCCTTCCAAGTCCTCAGAGCGGGTCTCGCCTGGTGCATTCTTTCCCCCCCACCCCCACCCCCGGCACGTCCACCCCCTCGTCCACGTGGCCAGCTCATCATTGCTCCTCACGAGGGGGCTGCCTGCCTGCCCGCAGGCTCATGCACCTGCCCGGGGGTGTCCTCTGTCCCACTAATGAGCCTCCCATCAAAGGAAGGCTCCTTTCTATGCCGAGAGGCCCCATCTGGGGAGGAGGGCCCAGATAGTAAGAGGGGGCCCAGGAGGGGCCCGCTGCTGAGGCGGGAACCCAGGAGTCCCTTGTCTGGGGGACTTTGAAGCCAGCTGCTGAGCTCCATGCGTCACCCCAGGGCTTGGAGCTAATAAGGTATGAGAGCCAGGAGAACGTCCGCATCATCTCGTTCAACAGTTTTCAAACTATTTTAGCGGCGACATTTTCTCTTCAAACAAAATCCTGCAGGGAACACGAACGCACAAAGTGTTGAGGTGGCCAGGTGTCCTGGTTACAAGTCCGGGTTTGAAAGAGGAAAAGGATGGGCTTTTTGAACAAATGACGGGGAGCGACTGGATATCCACAGGCTACAACATGAACTTGACTTCAGCCTCCCGTCTCATATAAAAATGAACTCCAAACGGATCATGGACTTAAAAGTAAAACACACAACTATAAAACATTCCGAAGAAAACATAGAAGAATGTCTTTAGGACCTAGGGCTAGGGTTGATTTCCTCCCCTCCTCCTCCTCCTCCTCTTCTTCCTCTTTTTCCCAGATCATTGGCTGGTGGTAAAAAGATATAACTCAGGAACAGACAGACGGAAGAGACCCACAAGGCAAGGGTTGGGGGAAGGGCAAGGGCCTTCCCTGCCCTCTCTCAGAGCTCCCTTTCCCCCCACATCTCCACTTTTTCACCCACCCAGAAGCTCCAGGCTAGGAACATGATGCCAAAGCACAGTCCATAAGAGAAAAAAAAATTCATAAACTGGACTTCATCAAAATCAGGAAATTTTGCTCTATGGGAAACCCTGTTAAGAGGACGGAAAGCCCAGCTACAAACCGGGAGAAAATACTTTGAACCCACATGGCTGACAAAGGACTCATACTGAAAATATATACGGTCGCCTGGGTGGCTCAGTCGGCTGAGCAGCCGACTTCAGCTCAGGTTATGATCTCACGGTTTGTGGGTTTGAGACCCTCGTCGGGCTCTGTGCTGACGGCTCAGGGCCTGGAGCCTGCTTCGGATTCTATGTCTCCCTCTCTCTCTGCTCCTCCCCTGCTCATGCTCTGTCTCTCTCTCTCTCAAAAATGAATAAACATTAAAAACAATTTTTTAAAAAGATATTTAAAAAAAGAAAATATAGAAAGAACTCTCAAAACTCAACAGTAAAAAAAAAAAAAAATGCAATTAGAAAAACCGGGAGACATGTCACGGAAGAGGGTTTACAGATACCGATGAGGGGCGTGAAAAGATGTTCAGCATCACCAGCCAGAAGGGAAATGCAAATCAAGACCCCAGCGAGACATCGCGACGTACCTGTGAGAACAGTTAGAGTGAAAACAGTTAAAGTAAAAAAGTGGCAAAACCAGATGCTGGCGAGCGTGTGGAGAAGCTGGCTCCCTCGCACGCGGCCAGTGGGGACGTAAAATGCGACAGCCGCTCTCGAAAATACTTTGGTGGTTTCTTTAACGAAACGAAATACACACTTAGCCTCTGACCCAGCGATTACACACTCAGGGCGCTGATCCTGGAGAAACAAAAACTCAAGTCGACACTAAAACCGATCTACAAGTGTTCCCAGCAACTTTGTTTGCAACAGCCAAACTCTGGAAACAAACAAGATGTCCTCTCATTGGACAAATGGTTAAGCAGGCCACGATAAGTCATACGGAGGAACACAACGCGATAAGAGAGAGGAACAAACCGCTGATGCACACAACAGTTTGCACAGACCTCAAGGGATTAGGCTGAGTGTTCACACCCAGCCTTAGAAGGGTCTGATTCCAGGGGCGCCCGGGTGGCTCAGTGGGTGAAGCATCCGGCTGCCCATCTCGGCTCAGGTCATGATCTCATAGCTCATGAGTTCGAGTCCCACCCTGGGCTCTTTGCTGATGGAGCAGAGCCTGCTTGGGATCGTCTCTCCTTTTCTCTCTGCCCCTCCCCCACTTGTGCATGCAAGCACTCTCTCTCTCTCTCTCTTTCTCTCTCTCTCAAAATAAGTAAATAAGCTTCAAAAGAAGTGGATGATTCCATTTACAAAACATTCTCGAAAGAACAAAATCACAGAGATGGAGAACAGACTGGTGGTTGCCAAGGTTTAGGGACTCCAGGTGGGAGGGAGGGGGCTGTGACTACGAAGGACAGCCCCAGGGAGATCTCTGCCGTCAAAGAGCAGCTCTGTGTCTTCACTGGGGTGGTGGCCACACAACCCTACACAGGCGACACAAGGTGGCAGAGGAGGATACATCGCACCAACGTCAATTTCCCGATTTGGGAATTGTACCACAGTTGTGCGAACGCAACTATTACGGGAAACGGGCAAAGGGTACGTGTAAGGACCTCTCTGTACTATGTATGCGGTTGCCTGTGAAGCCATTATTTCAAAATTAAAGGAGAAACAAGTGAATAAATAAAAGAGTTCGGGCTCGGGGCGCCTGGGTGGCTCAGTCGGTTAAGCGTCCGACTTCAGCTCAGGTCACAATCTTGCGGTCCGTGAGTTCGAGCCCCGCACCGGGCTCTGTGCTGACAGCTCGGAGCCTGGAGCCTGCTTCGGATTCTGTGTCTCCCTCTCTCTCTGCCCCTCCCCCGTTCATGCTCTGTCTCTCTCTGTCTCAAAAATCAATAAATGTTAAAAAAAAAAATTAAAAAAAAAAAGTTCAGGCTCTGAAGTCACTCGGAATCGGGTTCAAATCCCAGGTCCCCATGGTTGGCTTGCTGTGTGACTTTAGGCAGATTGCATCACCTCTCTGTGCTTCCTGTCCCCTTCTGTTACCCGTGACCACCTCGGGAGTTTGTAAGGGTTGACTGATAGAGTGCACACATGCCTATAAAGTATCTGGTGGGTGGTAAGGGCCCAACAGATGTGTGTTATCATTTTGAAAATCTGATAGAACTGGGCTGATAGACCTTGGGCACGGGTACCTCCGAGGAAGCTTCGCCGGAAGGCCACTGATGAGGTTGTGCCTCTTTGTGTGGCCCTGGAAGCTAGAGGGACCCGGCCCAGGGGTCCCATCCAGCACCTGCCACACGGGGAGACTGAGACCCTGTGCTCCTGGCTCCTCACCCTGGGTCTCTTGCTCCTCAGCTGCCCCCTCCCCACCCACGTGGTCACGGGCATTCATTCCCGTGGGTCGATCCTGGGCGCTCCTTGTATGAGCCCCACAAGATCCCAGTGATACGTGGACAGGGGTCTTAGCTAATGCAAGTTCCTCTTTCTCGAGGGCTCCTTCCGGCCCAGACTCGGGGTTCGTGCCCTTGACTCTTTTTTAACAATCCCAGCAGGTAAGGTCCATCCCCACCCTGACTTTACACATCAGATGACGAAGTCCAGAGGAACGCAGGAAGCGACCCAAGGCTCTCTGGCGTGAGTCCAGCAGTGGCTGTGGTCTGACCTGGGTCTGTGGGTCCAGGGGCTCCCCTCCTAAGGTCTAGGAGAAGGGCACCCAACTCATACCCCAACTCAACACGCTGAGTACCATTCCGAGACTAGCTCACTGGGGCCACAGAATGAGGCTCTGAAGTAGATTTTATTGTTAAAATTTCCACTTGCAGAGGAGGGAAGCGAGGCACAGAGAGGCTCTTGAACTTGTCCAAGATCACACAGCAAGCGACAGAGCCGGAAGGAGTCTCCGTCTCCCTCCCTCACTGTCTCTCACACGGGTCCACCCTTTCCTGCCTTTCCAGAAGGGCCCTGCCTGCATTCCTGGGGCCACCTGTACTCTCCGCGGCCCCGTGAGTCATCTGGAGACCCCCCCTCCTTGTCAGACTGGTTGCCCAGAGATCCCCGGCACCCTGTATTGGACACAGAGCATTAGGTCATGGTGTGGGCGGAGAAGGCTTCAGAGTCCAGCCAGATTCCTTCCTTCCCTCCAAGGCAGGGAAGAGGAACCAGCCCAAGACACAAGCAATTTAATGAGGTTTGGTAATAAACAAACTCTTTGGGCGGGGGGGGGGGGGGGGGGGGGGACGTGTGTATAATAACAGTTATTTAAACCATCCAGAAGATAAAAAGTAATGAGTACTTTACTTGTCAAGGTGGCTTCTGGCCCAGTGGGAGGGAGTCAACACGTGGCCCTCCTCCTTTTGGCTCAGAGCAGGAGACAGCTGCCCTTCTCTGGCTTTTAGTTTTCGCATCCCTCAAAGGAGCGGACTGGGTTCCGGCTAGAAAATAATCCTTTCCGGAGCAACCTAATAGACCCAGAAATGACTATATTTCACACACACACGCTAGATACTTCGGGCCAAGATCAGGTTCCCACCTGCAAGGCTCAGGTTCTCGGCTGCCAGTTTCCGGCTTCCTGAGCCCCATAATCAGGCCGGTGTTTGATGACGGGTTGCACACACCTGGTCACACAGGCAAAGCCAAGAAGTCTTCCGTGGATCAGGTCCAGACCTGCGTGATTCAATGTGTACCTTTCAACAGGCTTGCCTTCTCGTTCACTACTCGACTTCCGTTCGCGGTGGATTTTTTTTTTTTTTTAAGTTTTTATTTCTTTATTTTTGAGGGGGGCGGCAGAGAGAGAGGGAAAGAGAGACAGAGAATCCCAAGCAGGCTCAAGAGGCAGAGCCAGATGCAGGGCTCGAACCCACGAACCACGAGATCATGACCTGAGCCCCAATCCAGAGTCAGACACTCGATAGACAGGGCCACCCAGGCACCCCATGGTGGATTTTTCTAGATCATCAGAGTCCGTGGCTCATCACAGACCAAAGAACATCAGAGCTGGGAGAGCTGTCCGAGAGCAGTGAATCCTGATCTCTCAAAACAAAGTAGTTTCTGAACCACTTTCTTTATTTTTGTAAGATCTATGTAACACCTGATGAGTATCTTGCTTTAAATAAACACCTACTTTGGGGAGCCTGGGTGGCCCAGTCGGTGAAGCATCCGACTTCGGCTCAGGTCATGATCTCGCGGTTCGTGAGTTCAAGCCCCGCGTCGGGCTCTGTGCTGACAGCTCGGAGCCTGGAGCCTGCTTCGGATTCTGTGTCTCCCTCTCTCTCTCTGACCCTCCCCCGTTCATGCTCTGTCTCTGTCTCAAAAATAAAGAAACGTTAAAAAAAATTTAAATAAACACCTACTTTAAGTTGAAGTGAATAATTTTTATTTTTTCCTTTTTTAGAGTTTATTTATTTTGAGAGAGAGAGTATGTGTGTGTGTGCAAGTGAGGAAGCAGCAGAGACAGAGAGAAAGAGAGGGAGAGAACCCCAAGCAGGCTCAGCTCTGTCAGTGTATAGCCAGATCTGGGGCTCGAACTCTACAAACCTCGAGATCATGACCTGGCCCGAAATCGAGAGTCAGTTGCTTAACTGACTGAGCCACCCAGGCACCCCTGAAATAAACAATTTTTAAAAGGACACTCTATATCGTACATTATTGAAAACACGGATTTGGTTGATAGTGATGCGCACACACACACACACACACACACACACACGTGTATTTCTAATATGCTCTGAAATGAATTTGCAGCAATTGGAATTAAAAACAATTTTTTTAATGTTTATTCATTTTTGAGAGAGAGAGAGAGAGAGAGACGGAGTGTGAGCAGGGGAGGGGCAGAGAGAGAGGGAGACACAGAATCTGAAGCGGGCTCCAGGCTCTGAGCTGTCAGCACGGAGCCCGCCGTGGGGCTCAAACCCACGAATCGTGAGATCATGACCTGAGCCGAAGTCGGACGCTTCACCGACTGAGCCCCCCCAGGCGCCCCTCAATTGGAATCTTCTAAATATTCATCTGTGTGCCAGCCTCAACCTCCAGGTGCACAGCTGTGCTGCATTTCCATGGCGCGTGCCCACGAAGCGTGTCTATAACGTATTTCCACCGAGCACACCCACGAAGTGTGCCATTGGTGCGTGTCCACAGTGCCCATCCGTGGTATCTGTCTATGGTGCGCATCCCTGGAGCACATCCACAGAGCACATCCCTGGAGCATGTCCATGGGGCATGCCCAAGGGGCACATCCGTGGAGCACTGACCTATCCCTTTCATTTTGCAGTGAGGATGCCTGGGGCCCAGGTGGGGTTGCCCACAGTCTACGCCTAATATTGCCGAGGCATATTCTGAGAAGGGGCCCAGGTCTCAGGGTTGAGCAGCAGGGAGGGGTAGCAAAAAGACTGTGGGTTTCCCAATACACAGAGCCCGAATCACCACCTTGGAACACACCAGTTGAACAACCTCTCTGAGCCTCAGTTTCCCCATTAGAAAATGCACCGCTGTACCTACACAGAACCCACCTCACAGGGCTGGCACCTTACTAGCACTCGGCCTGTAGTCATCGCCTTCCTCCTTCTCCACTTTGCCCAAAACAACAGAACGCATTCTCACCTCGGGGCCTTTGCACATGCTGTTCCTACTGCCTGGACGCCTGAACGAAGAGAGGCAGCTTGTGAACCGCAGGGCTCTGTGCCAACTGTGGTCTAGGAGCCCAACCTAAGGCCGTGATGTGGCCGCTGTGACATGCCTGGCTTTGGGAGGGTTCTGCCCCCAGCAGGGGACTTGCCAGCCCACGTGGTCCGCTCCCAGAAGAGCACAGACCTGGAGCAGAAGCTGGGCCCTGGCACTATCCAGCTCCCAGCCCAGTGTTCCTGTCGCCCACAGCGGACATCGTATTTGAAGATGGTGCCTCTTCTGGGGACACAGCCAGAAGAACCATTTGCACAAATGCTGTAATCCACCCGCTGCTTCCAGCTTCAGAGCGGAGCCGGGACTCGGATAGGCATAGCGAGGTGAGGAATGAAAAGATGGGGCCCTAGGAAGAGGGGGGATTTCAGAAGGTGAAGGGGGGCACGGGTGGGGGGGCGCGTAGCAAGGAGAGGGCTGACGGGTGACAGTGGAGAAAGTATCGGAACGGCTGGTTGAAATCAGGACTATACATTTTAGTCTCTGCCACTAGGCAAGAGTTAGGCAAAGAGCGTATCATTATTCCTTATATTTTATCATCGCGTTGTTATGTCCCATGTTCAACCCTCGTGAGCAGGAAACACTAAAGCCGTCGTCCACTCGCTAACAGGCACTGAGTTGCAGTGTTCTCGCGATCGCACGACAGGGAAACTGAGGCACGACCAGGAGGGCTCTGCCAGGCTCAGTGGCCCCTGTTGCGTGGACGTCTTTCTGGCCAAGTTTCCCCAGAGGGGGTGGAGGAGGCGACTCAGACAGTGCTACGTTGACCTGAGGCCACGCTGTCCCCTGTCTCCAAGGCTCTCTCTCCGGAACAGCGCTTTCCAGTTTAGGGAGCGCTTTAAGGTGCCAGCCCTGGGAGCAGGCAGGGCAGGAGGTGCTGGCCCCCTGAGAGGTGAGGAGCCCACGCCCTGGAGAGGGCTGTGCAGAGGGGGACAGCATGGACCCCCCTGCACACGTTTCGCATGCCAGGGAGCATACTGCCTGGTGGTCCCCTTCTGCAGGGTGGCTGTCCCTGCCTCCGTTTTACCTTTGTGGGGCCTGAGGGGTGCCTGGGGGGCTCAGCCGGTTAAGCAACTGAATTTCGGCTCAGGTCATGATCTCACGGTTCGTGGGTCCAAGCCCTGCGTCGGGCTCTGTGCTGATGCCTCGGAGCCTGGAGCCTGCTTCTGATTCTCTGTCTCCCTCTCTCTCTGCCCCTCCTCCGCTCATGCTCTGTCTCTCTCTTTCTCTAAAATAAATAAACATTTTTTTAAAAAGGTTTTTTTTTTATTTAAAAAGTAGGAACCATGGGACCAGTAGGGGGGAAATTGTGAAGGGGCTGCTTGTTTTGTTTTGTTTTATTGATTTATTTTTTAATTTACATCCAAGTCAGTTAGCATATAGTGCAACAACGATTTCAGGACGAGATTCCAGTGATTCATCCTCTCTGTGTAACACCCAGTGCCCATCCCAACAAGTGTCTTCCTTAATGCCCCCTGCCCGTTTAGCCCATCCCCCCTCCCACAACCCGTCCAGCAACCCTCTGTTTGTTCTCTATATTTGAGAGTCTCTTCTGTTTTGTCCCCCTCCCTGTTTTTATATTATTTTTGCTTCCCTTCCCTTATGTTCATCTGTTCTGTGTCTTAAAGTCCTCAAATGAGTGAAGTCATAGGATATTTGTCTTTCTCTGACTAATTTCACTTAGCATAATACCCTCCAGTTCCATCCACGTAGTTGCAAATGGCAAGATTTCATTCTTTTTGACTGCCGAGTAATACTCCATTGTATGTATATCCCACATCTTCTTTATCCATTCATCCGTCGATGGACATTTGGGCTCTTTCCGTACTTTGGCTATTGTTGATACTGCTGCTATAAACATTGGGGTGCATGCAAGGGGCTGCTTGTTCTTGAGGTGCAGGTGATGGGGCTACAAACGTAAGCCCCTCAAACCCTCAGGAAGAGAAGCAGGGGCATCAGCTCCAGGGACGTGGCAAAGCAGAGGTTCAGTAAGTATTTGTTGAATTTCCTTAAATCTTGGTCTTCACTGTCCAGCACGTGAGGCTGGGTGTCCAGCATCTCATAGCTTCTCTCACTGGACTCAGGCAGAGACTAAGTCCCACAGGGCATAGAGAGTAAAGCTTCCCTTGAGAAATGGGGTATGACTTTCCACACTTTGAGATACAGAGAAATCATCTGTGGGATCTTGATAAAAATGCAGATTCAGATTCAACAGATCTGGGGCCCAGCCTGAAATTCTGCTTCTTTTTTTTTTTTTTAATGTTTATTTATTTTTGAGAGAGAGAGAGAGAGAGAGACCGAGCATCAGCGGGGGAGGGGCAGAGAGCGAGGGGGACACAGAATCCCAAGCAGGCACCAGGCTCCGAGCTGTCAGCACAGAGCCTGACGCGGGGCTCGAGCTCACGCACCATGAAATCATGACCTAAACCAAAGTCGGACACTTAACCGACTGAGCCACCCAGGTGCCCCTGAAATTCCGTGTTTCTAACAAACACCAAAATGATGCAGCTGCGGCTGGTCCGGGGACCACGCCAAGGGTTTCCTGAAGTGGCTTACTTACCGGCCACTGTGTGGCCGATTCTGTGGCCTCAGGTGGTTTCAGAGCTTCTCTGGGCTTCCCTTCTTCCTCTGGGAAGCATACAGGTCAACAAAGCTACACTGAAAGCATGCTCCTGTCAGGCTGCCCTGGGTGCTTGCTGGAAAAACAAAGGTGAATAAAACCACAGGCCTGGGAGGGCCTTGCAGACAGGGCGGCTTAAAAGTCCAATGATAATATTTAAAGATCCTTTGGATTCTAAAATGTCATGGCTCCCTGGCAGAAATAGAGCTGGAGGGGTTTCCTCTCCCAGAAAACACCTTTCCAAACATTAGGACAAGGATCCCCATCACCTACTGTTCTCAGGACCAGGGAATATTCCTCCACAAGTAACCCTAAAAGAAATTTAGTGCAAACTCCAGCTTGCCATTTAACAGACGGGAAAACTCGGGAGAGTGTTGGGTCCAGAGCAAGTTACTGGCTTTCCAGTTGTGCTTTCAAAGGTAGTGTCGTCCAATAGAAATAAAGCGTGAACCACACAGCATTTTAACTAAGCAATTTTAAATTTTGTGGTCGCCACATCGGGAAGAGTAAAATGGAACAGGTGATATTAATTTTAATACTCCATTAACCTAATGCCAAAAAGATGATCATTTCAGCGTGTGATCAAGAGAATAAAATTAGTAATGAGGTATTTTACATTCTTTGTTTTTATTGGACGAAGACTGAAATTCAGTGTCGGTTCGCCCAAAACACGGCTTAATTTGCATTAGCCACATTTCCAGGGCTCAGAAGCCCGTGTGTAGCCAATGGCTACCATGTTGGACAGTGAATATCCAAATGATGGCACCCTCCCCTAACCCAACTGTACAAACACAGCCCATCGGGACCAATTTTCCATTGGTCACTAGCATCTTTCTCATGATCAGTGGTCATTTTTTGTAGACACTGGCATTGTAGCTTTCCGGGGTCAAGTCGAATAGCATTCCATTTCTGGGAGGGACCTTCAGCGCAGCCTAATTTTTTTTTTTTTTTAATGTTTATTTTTGAGAGACTGAGAGAGCTCTAGCGGCGGGGGGTGGGGCAGAGAGAGAGAGAGACACGGAATCTGTCAGCACAGAGCCCGATACGGGGCTCGAACTCACGAACCGTGAGATCATGACCCGAGCCGAAGTCAGACACTTAACCGACTGAGCCACCCAGGCGCCCCCAGCACAGCCCAATCTAACTTGACATACGCCTTTATCGAACACCAGAAGGGGCCAAACAGCCTGCTGTGGGGCCCCGCGATGGCAGGCTGGCAGTCGGAACCCACGCCTCCACAGCTCCTTGCGTGTCCTGCTTGTAATCCGGTGCCGGCCACCTAGGAAGTGCCCGGAGAACCTTCTTCGTTCCTCCTCTTCGAGTTTTGCGCCAAACCGGCCTGTCCCCAGAGCACCGGCTCCATTAAAGTGAGATACGATGCAGAGCACGTCTGGGAGGAGGAAGTGTCACTTCCAGCTCGCCTGGTGGGTGCACCTCCCTGGGTCACAATCATTGCATAAGTGGTGGGTCCAGCCCCGAAAGCCACGCCGGCTTTCCCCAGGAGACTGGTGTGGAACCGAGGCATGTGCGTGCAGAAATGGCTTTTGCCATCCGACGAGTCAGGCCAGTTCTCGGGTGTTATCCCCAAAGTGCTTTTCTAGCGCAGCGCGACCTCAAGAAAAACCAGTTTCACCCACACCACACCTAGGATCACATGACGCAACCCGATCTCAGCGTCTGGTTGCATCAGTGTTTTCTGACGCCTCTGTCTTCTGCGCTGGCAGAAAGCTTTATAATGGGGAAGGAGAAAAAAAAGAAAAAAAGAAAAAAGAAAAAGGCTCGCGGGCTGAAATCTAAAAGTACTATGAGTATTTCTCCTAATTGGCCACACAGGGTGCTTGGAGAATAAACACCCAACGACCACGGAGGCCTGGCAAGCATCAGCACGCCATTTCCTGAAGGGGACTTGATGGTATATTTAAGCAAAATGCTTTTCTGGTTCGTTCTACTCCTGTTTTATATGAAAGCATCAAGGTGGAATCTCCGAACTCGTTTCTTAATGCGGGTCTATTAAGAAGAGGCTTTCAAAGGGTGTTTGTGTTCCCTGTCTTGACCTATCTGAAAAATCTCTGGAAAGTACCAGTTGGTTTCTTATTCCTAAAGTCGCTCCTGGCTCCCCGGACACGGAGACTTTTGACGGATCAAACCCCTTAGACTTGGGCCCCTTGGTTTCTCTGCTTTGCTTTAGACATTTGTTGCCTCCTGACTCCTGCTTCTTGCTCTGAGGATTAAAGGAATTAATTGCAAAAATCCTAGAACTCTTATCCATCTTTGGGAAGTTGTCTAAAGATGAAACTTCCCGGTAACAGTCTCTGCCTAAGACAAAAGGAAGCAGAGTTGAAAATCCTCGGTAGGACACCCTGTGCTATTCAGATCATATCATAGGAGGGGAGACTAGGACATCATCCCCCTCCCAGGATGAGCAAACAGAGCTTCTAAGAAAAATCAACCCTTAGTATGGCTCACCTGTAGTATGGTGCTACAGGATCTAGCTTTTGCCTACTTCCTCCGCTCTGGCCACACTGCTTTTCCCGTCCAGCCCCACTCTCCCTCCACACGGTCTTTCAAGGTCCCCGGACTTTTGTCTATACTGTTCCTCCTCGTGCCCTGGTCTTCGCATCACTGTTCGTCTGGCGAATCTTACCCACCCTCAAAGTCACTCGGCTTAACCTTCTAAAGGAGGCTTTCCCTGAACTCAGAAGAGGATGAATTTCCTTGCCATAAAGTTCCCACGCGGGTGTTACTCTGCAATGCTTACGTTGGAGAGGAGAGAGCTTTCCTCGACCTTCTTTAGGGTTCTAGGCTGGGTCCGAAAATCATGCCGACAAAGGCAGCTTCACGGGAGAAGAGCATACGCGTTTATTTTTGCTTTGAGTTTATTGAAGTCATCTCTACACCTAATGTGGGGCTCGAACCCACCATCCCAAGATGAAGAGTCGCACGCTCTACCGACTGAGCCAGTCGGGTGCCCCGTGAGTTTATGTGACATGAGAGCCTTCATGAGGATATGAAGACCGAGAGAAACAGACCCGTGCATTTCCCGTCATGTTTGATGGCGAGTGGACAGTGTTGGAGGACCAGCATAGGTCAAAGAGTATGATGCACGTGTAGGTGACTGGGGACACTAAGCAAAGGTCACTTATTGGGACTCTCCCTGGCGTTCTTTCGTCTTCAGAGAGGCTGTTCCTTTCCTTCTGGGATGTGGAGGGCACTTCTCACCTGAGGGCTTTCTGACCTGTTTTAGGGAAGAGGGGTTTGGGAGGGAGGGGGTTGGTGGGGGGTAGGGGGGGTTCTCAGTGACTTTCTGGCTTCTGCAGGTTTTCTTAAAACTCCTTTAGCTGACAATATTCAACACACCGAGGTACCATGTTTCGGGGTAGCGCGTCCTGAACGCCATCACTTATCACACATGTGATTACTTGGTTAATGGTCTACGTGTCCCGTTAGACACCGTGTTTCGCTAGGACAGGACTCTTGTCTTCTAGCTTTATATCCCCAGCACCTAGCACCGTGTGCCTTACGTGTTCCGGGGACTTAGCAAATATTTATGAAAAATTTCCATCAACACTAGCGTCCTTGGCCTGCATACTGGCTAATTCACACATAGGGCAAGTCTTCACGTAACTCTACCCGGTAACGGCAGCTTGCTACATACTGGGGACGCATCCGTAGGCAGCCAAAGCGCAGCTTCTCTCTGCACAAGAGATTATTCAAATTGTATTCATCCTTCATTCCAATCACTCAATTAGGGCACGTCCCTTGTTGGCTGATGCGTGAGCAAAGTAACTATTTTCCAGCGAGTGTCCTCAGGTGACCCGTCTAGACGTGCTCGGGGAAAAACAATCCAACATGTTCCTAAACCCCAAGGAAACCTCTGGCGCGCAGAGGACGCGTCGCGGAGAGGGCCCGGGGCCCGCGGCGCGGCCTGCGGAAGGCGCAGGACCCGAGCGGGTGAAGGGTGGCCGCGTGGCGCCCGGCGCAGGCTCGGGTGGGCCGGCAGTCCCCCGGGCGCGGGCGGGGGCGGAACCGGGCCGCCGCGGGGTCCGCCGGCCGGCAGGGGGCGCGCGCGCCCCGGGCCCCGCGCCGCCCGCTCGGTCGCGCGCTCGCTTGCCGCCCGGCAGCACATGTGTTTCTGTTTTGTGTTGTAGCATTTGTTCTGGAAGCTCGTATTTACATTTTAAGTGTATCTGGTGAGTGGGCTGGAGCCCTGATCTGGGCCGGGGGGGAAAAAAAGGCCCTCCGGTACGTCTTTTAGTTGCTCCTCTTCCGTTTTCTCTCCGGTTTCTCATCACTCAAACCAGGTAGGGACTGAAAATCAAAATCGACAACGTTCAGTTTGCGGGATCTGGGAAAGTTTTCCCCCCTCCCTTCCCCCCCCCCTTTTTTTTTAAAGGAGAAAAGGTAAAAAAAAAAAAAAAACCTGAGAAGGGGGGTTGGGGGATTGAATGAATAAAAAGGGGAAGGAAGGCGGATCCACGTGGTTTAATCGGAGACAGACAGAGATCCCATTGTTCAAAATCAATAAAAAAAAAAAAAAAAGCAGACAGGGCGAAAGCGCAGGGACGCTGGGGGAAAGTAGCGGCGGAGCGGGGCACTTTGCAGCCGGGATCGGAGGGACCGGCTGGGCCGCACGGTCGGGGAGGGGCCGGGAGAGTTGAGCACCATTAAAGTTTTTATTTTTCGTGTCTGTGCGAGCAGGTGTTTGGGGCTGGGGGCCGGCTTTATTCGCCCCCCTCTCGCCGGGGGCAGCCCACCCCGAAGGATTAGGCTAATTAGAGCCAGAGGTCGGAACCCCCGGGCTGGCGCGGAATTGGGGGCTCGGGCGGGGGAGGGGGACGGCAGAGAGAATTGCATTTAATTGAGTGGGCTTGGGGAGGGGGGCGCGGAGACAAAAGCAGCAGGTGGGGCGGCCGGGGCGGGGGGGGAGCGCTTTCAGAGGGGGATCTTTGAAGTATCCCGGAGCCTTCTCTAATTAGAACGTAGAGGATCGGAGGCTGCTTTTTCTTTCCCTTTACTTTTTCGGGGACCAGGCTGCAATTGTGATGCGTTGTAGGCAAACCTAACTTGAGGATGGGCCGGGGGGGGGGGGGGGTCTCCATTTTTTTTCTTTCCCTACGCGGATTGCAGTCGGAGACCTGGGCTCCCGTGCGGGATTCCCCGGAGGAGGCGCGCCGGGGCCCGGGAGGGGCGCGATTTCCTCCCGGCTCGCCCCCTCTCCGCCCACCCCGCGGCCGCCACTTTGGGGAGGGCAGGGGAGGAAGTGGAGGCCGGTGGCTCGGCTGCGCTCCCCTCCCCCCGCGCAGTTTATAACCCGTCCATTGTGCGCCGCTGCCCCGTGTCTCCTCCAGCGCGACCATGCCCAGGAAGAAGGCGGCGGCGGCGGCGGCCTGGGAGGAGCCGAGCTCGGGCAACGGCACGGCCCGCGCCGGGCCCAGGAAGCGCGGCGGCCCGGCCGGCAGGAAGCGCGAGCGGCCCGAGCGCTGCAGCAGCAGCAGCGGCGGCGGCAGCAGCGGCGACGAGGACGGCCTGGAGCTCGACGGGGCCCCCGGCGGGGGCAAGCGCGCGGCGCGGCCGGCGGCGGCCAAGGCGGGCGGCGCGGCCGTGATCATCACCGAGCCCGAGCACACCAAGGAGCGCGTCGTGAGTGCGGGGCCGGGGGGTCCGGGGGGCCGCGGCGCGTCACTGCGCGTCCTGGCCGGGGGCGGCGGGGCCGGCGCAGGCCGCGGGCTGAATCATCGCCGCCGCCGCCGCCGCACAACAAAAGGGCGCGGGCCGGGGGCGGGCGCGGGCCGCGGCCTAGCCGACCCCGCCGCCCCCGCCCGCGCGGCAGTTGGCCGTTGGGGCGCGCGCCCCCGGGCCCCCGCCGGGGGAGGGGCGGCCGGAGCCCGCGCCCGCCCGCCCGCGCGAGGGGGTCATGGCCCCGCCCCCGGCGCCGCGCGAGCCGACTCCCTCCGCCTCCCCTCCCCCTCCCGCCCCGGGAAGGGAGACTTTTGCAAGTTGTCTCGGGCCGGAGGAGGGGACGCGCGCGCGCGCCGGGTGCGGCCCGCGACGCGGCGGGCCCTCGCCGCTCCCAGCCCCCTCTCCCCCCACCGCGGCTGCCGCTCGGTCGGGGCGCCGCCGCGGGAGGGGGCCGCCGGGGCGCTGCGGGGAGCGGCGGTTTGCGCCGGGGCTTTGAGGTTCCCGCCGCCTCGGCTCCGGCGCTCCGGGGGGGCGGGGCCTGGCGGCCGCCGCGCATGCCTCGTGCGGCCCTGCGCCGTCTCGCGCCGGCGGGGAGGCGGGGGCGGTCGGCGCCGGGGCGGGGTGCGAGGGCGCATGCTCGGGAGAGCCCCCCCCAACCCCCTCCGTTGGGGTCGGGAAGCCCCCGGGGCTGAGAGGTGTTTGGGCTTTGTTCGCCGCTCGCAGTCCGAGGGCGCGGGGGCTCCGGTGGCGCTCCCCCTTACCCCGGGAAGAAGCATCTCCAGTGCCCTGAGCGGGGCTGAATTCGCTGGTTAGCGTGGGGCCTGTAAGATCTTAGTTGAGGTCGTGACCAACTCAACTCCTGCGCCTGCAAGACCCTGCGGAGCCGGAGATCTCAGCCCGGGGCCTGCGATCCTCGAGACCCACAGGCTTCTTGTGGGACGTGTGTTTGGGAGAGTCTCAGAGCTGACACCGGATTTCAGATAACCTCCAAAGAGTCAGAACTTCCGCTTAGGGTGTAGACGCTCTGGAGAGGCCTTTCGATGTCCCCAAAGGGCGTGTAAGGGTTAACAGTACCGGAGCGCTTTCCCCCAAAGGCGCTCAGTGTTTAAACGGTTAAAAATGATGCATTTCTTCATCCACTTAACTGATGAGGAAACTGGGGCGCAGAGTTTCAAAGAGCCTCTCCCAGCATCACACGGAGGTGGATTTCCACATGGGCTCAGGTGTTTTCTGATGGCATCCTTAACCCCTGTGCAAAGGGGTCCCGTGAAAATGTTTTATGACTGCCCTCTCATTGAAAGGGTCAGCCCATCAGATGGTAGGGGAGAGCCCATGTCAGTGGAATGTCTCACCTGGCGTCTGGGACCGGGACGGTGCCAGGAACTAGCCACAGCATTGAGAAACTGGGGCGCAGGAACGGCTTTCCCTTGACAGATCTCATTCTCTGTGTGGGACTGTAGCCATTGGCCGCTCCAGTCCTGGTGTATGAGGAGGAGACTGAACAAAAAGGCCAGCTGAGCTCTGCCTCTGCTGCGTTCTCTGTGCGTGAGTTCCTTCAGCTGTAGGGCTCCACTCCGCCTGACTGAGCGTGAGCTTTCTGGTCCTGAAGGAAGAGATTCTGACCCCAACACCAAGGTTCGCCCAAGAGTGTGGTCCCAGAGGGACGCCTCAGTGGCTCAGTCGGTCAAGGGTCTGACTTCCCCTCAGGTTGTGATCTCTCAGTTCATGAGTTTGAGCCCCGTGTGGGGCTCCGGCTGGGCTGACAGCTCGGAGCCTGGAGCCTGCTTGGTATTCTGTGTCTCCCGCTCTGTCTCTCTCTTTCTCAAAAATCAATAAACATTAAACAAACAGAAAAAGAGTGTAGTTCCAGGGAGAGTGTGTGCAAGGCACACATGACTCTCCACCAGCACTGTGCGTGGCTGGCTTGTCTGGTGGGAACGGCACTTTCTCAGTCTCACTGAGCGACTCCTTTGATGCCTGGGGGTAGACAGACCGGGCAGTCCCCCGCAGCTTGCATTTGCTTTGTGTTTTCATCTCTAGGATCTTTCAAGTTCTTGGTTCTTCTGTACAGATCTACGCGTACCTTCCCCCATCCCCTTAAAAAACAAGGGGCCTGTTAAGCATTAGAGCAGTTTCCTTTGGGCCAGTCCGCACCCTCCTAGGCTGAGCGCATCTAGGATACTGAGGGTTCAGATGCCTCATGGAAAGTGAGTACGCCGAGGTTTAAGTTCTTGTTAGCATCTTTTGGGTTGGGTCCGGAGTCCAGGCCAGGCCCTGGTGGGTCTCCTGCTTGGCCCCAGGTTCCTGGGTTCCAGGGGAAACATAAGGTCGCCTTCTGCTAAGCTGTCCCGCCCCAGGCTGCCAGCAGCCCCTAGCTTGTTTCAAAGAAGGTTTTCAACCGCTGTTGAGGGCTTCCTGAAGGAGGTGTGTGTGAGAGCGGCTGCCAGGAGTGGTCTGGAACCGGAAGCTGCATAAGTTGGACTCCTGAAAGGTGAACCCAGATGCTTGTGTGGTCGAGGGGCAAGGTTGCCGTGAGTAAGTAAAGGTGTTGTGTTTTTGTAAAACATCTCATAGGATTTCAGTGTCAGGAAATGCTCCCTTCGCGGTTTATGTGCAGTGCTGTGAGGTGAGCGTTTTATGATGGTCTAGGGTCGATGGCTTGTGAGCTCCATAAGCCCGTAGGTGACTCAAACAGTCTTGGCAGAATCCTGGAAAACAAGTGAGTGTCCCAAGCCGTCCGGGTCTTTGTAGTTCCTTCAGTGTTGGTTTGCTAAGGTTTTGTAGACCCTGAGACAGGTCTGCTCCATCTGAAAGGGCCTGATAAATACGACTGAAAAGCGAGCTTGAAGTCTGTTTCAGTTGATAGCCCGTTAGGAAATTTGTCATTGCTGCCATTTCTCTGAACCATCTTCTCTCTGCCAAGGGTGGCGCTTTTTTAGGAGGATATATGTGAAGAGGTTGACTCTCAGCCTCATGAACATGCTCCTTGCACTTGGGCAGTAATTCAAAAATCGCTTTGAACCGGAAACCCCATTTTGTTGATCGGAGAAACTCTGCGTTTTGCTGGCATGGCCATTCATCTCGGCCCAGCTTACGGGAGGCAGCAAGGTGAAGTGAAATTAACTCATCCTGTTGGGGAGACTGTTTGGCCGGCTTCATAGCCACCTGGCCTTTAGACGCAAAAAGCAATCTCTTGGCCCATCAGGGAAGGTTGGATCATACCTTGCAGGGTCACCTAGCCTCCGGCTCGCAGCCCTGACAGCCATGGGGGGGTCCTCTGGCTGGGAGCCAGCAGGCTTTGGGGTCTTTCCTACCTGATGTCCTGGCTCAGGTCTGTGACCAGGAGGGACATGGGCTGTGATCTAAAGGGCGTTAGGAGTTGTCATTTTAATTTTTTATTTCATAGAAGGTAAAGGGGAGAATTAAATTATGGACAAAGTCGGCGACGGATGGCAAACAACTGTGTGGATAATAGCAGTGAAATCAAGTCTGTTACTTTGACCTCACGTGTGAGGACGTAAGGCCTGTGATGTAAAAACCTGAGTAAGATGACAGTCTCTCTGTAGGAATCAGACCACAGAGACTGGAGTAGACTCCACTGACCGAGGCTTTGCACACACCTCGTATCGGGAAGGTGGGAGTTTTGTGTGAGCACGTAGCTGGCTCGGTGAGCCAGTATCCATGGGCACCTGCTCATCGTGCAGTTGCTGGCACGTGCGGGTCACAGAGGAAACCCGTCCCTTCCCCGGGCCAGGGCAGAAGGTCTGGCCATCTGATGGAGTGGCAGAGGTCCGCAGGGGCCACCTGCGAGCTATTGCTCTAGCAAATGCCTCTCGATGTCACGGGTTGATGGTCACATTGCCCCCCCCCCCCCCCCCAGGGCTCCTCTGCCCGCCTGGCCCGGCAGCTCGTCCCACCATGCTTTAGTGCCCTCTTTGGTCTCTGCTCCCCTCTCCACGCACACCTGAGAAGTGGTGGGGAGCTGGCCGGTGACCTGGGCAGAGACCCAGGGCCACCCCTTCCTTGGGGAGCTTGACGAAACCCACTGGCTGCTGCTCATCCTCTGCTGTTGTAGATCTGTAGAATGTTCCAGCCAGGCCCGCCAGCTAAACAAAGAAGGGGAGATAACCAAGGGAAACTAGGCTCCCATTCAAGTAATCCGAGTCTGTGGGTGCCGTGGGGTGGGACTGCCCTGCGATTAAGGTCGTTCTCTGAATAATTTAAGCCTGGTGAAGCCCTTCTCCATTCATGGTTGTTTGGCTCCCCTTTGCGTGCTGCTTTCTCTGCCCGCAGGACATGTCCTGTAGACGGACTGGCTTTCTCCAACCCCATAAACGTGGGTGAGCATGGCGGGGTCTGTTCTGTGGCGTGTCCGAGGCCTCGGGTTTGGGTCACGCTGAGTCCCCGCGAAGGTGCGTTCCTCTTAAAAACGCATGCATCGTGTGGCCAAATGTCCCGCCAGGGCCACCACCGCCTAGACGTTATGATGACTGGAACCGGGTGGCTTTTTTTCATCAGGCCTTCCAAGAACAGCTCTGTAAATAGGAAGAAACTGTTCTCTTCAGTGTTCTGGGCTTGGTGCGGTAGGGGATGAGAGGGACGTCCCCTTCCCCGGCCCGTAAGGAACCGACCAGCGCGTGGTTCAGAAGTGAGTCTTTACCTGACTGCTGTTTGAAAACGTGCAGCAGACTGCTGAGGATATTCTAACGAGGGCCACCCCAAACTGGATAGTGGCCTTTTAAAGCAGTGCGTATTCCCATCGACGGCCCAAGGGCCGCACACGCTCTGTGTTGGACAGCTGAGGGTCTGGACCCCTCCCTGTCCCACTCGCTGCCGCTCCCCAGGCTCCCAGGCCAGCAGTGGGGACAAGCCCAGCCCCATCGAAGCCAGGTTCTCCCATGTCACACGGTGCTCTGATGATTTCCCCACAGAAAGGCACCTGGCACCGCGGGGCAGCACCCGGAGGGAGGGTCCAACATCACCGGTGACTCGGGGCTCCCAAGGCTTGGAGTCACGTGCAACACCGTGTTGGCCGTGGGCAAAGCAGACCTAGCCCCAAGGTCATCCGTTGTAATTCTCCCTGTGTGCCACCGTAGGCCTCCCGTGAATACCCGTATAGGCATTTGGCAGGGTGGAGGGGAATGCCATTTGGTTGATTTTTTTTTTTTTTTTTTTTTTTTTTTAAATGTTTTTTTGCGAAAGATCGTTCTCAAGAGAAATCAAAGGGTAACAGTGAGCCTGGGCATAAGGAACGAGCTGCCGTGGGCAGGTTTGGGGTTATGCACACTGATGAGGCAGTGACCACCTCAAGCCTCCGTTCGCTGTGCGAGCTGCGGGGGTGGGGGATGGCGGGGGGGGCATGCGAATAACGAATTCCTATTTTTTTTTTTTGTTTCTGACTGTCGTTGGACAGACTTAGAAAGCTAGAAGCCACGTTGCAAGCTAATATTTTTTCTCTCTCCCTGTCTCCGTAGAAACTCGAAGGGTCTAAGTGCAAAGGGCAGCTTTTGATTTTTGGGGCAACCAACTGGGACTTGATTGGTCGAAAAGAAGTGCCTAAGCAACAAGGTAGGAGGCGTGGTTTCCGAGTTCTCCCGCGTGATTCTGTGATTCTGGGTGATTCTGGCGGGCGTCCGCCAGGTGGGTCTCCTCTTCATTTACAGAAGCGATCAGAGAGGCCGAGCAACCTGCCCGAGGCCACAGAACCCCACTGGGGGCTCCCAGAGAACCCTGGTCTCCCGCTTTGTGATTCTGTGCTAACAAACCCGATTGCATTTAGGATTAAACGGGAAGATTATAAATAGCCACCAATAACATTGACCCCTTCTTTCCATTCTCCTTCTCACGTCAGTTATTTTCATGAAAACAGAGAGGCTGGTCAGACATCCAAGACATTTGTCACGTACCGCATGTCAGACTCCTTAGATGTTACAGAACCGAGTTCAGTTCTTTGTTAGCCGTCAAATTATTGCAGGAACTGGTCGGACAGAGCAAGTGACAGTGTGTGGAGTGGAGGGAGCAGAGGAGTCCCAAGAAAGCAGCTTTTGGTCCCCAGTGGCTTTTAGTGAGTTGGTATCTTTCCTCAGGCAGCTACTGGCCCGTCGTGAAGCTGGCACATCGCCACATTTTATGGCTTCTTGATTTCATTTGGAAAGATTCCCAAAGTGCTTCCCAGCATCGCCCAGTGAACAAATATTTGCACACTGACACTCCCTGGTGCCTCAGGACGGGCAGAGAAGGTCGTCTTATTCCGTGAAAACGGCAGGGGTTCCCGACGGGCAGGGCCCGCTTCCACCCCGCGGCTGGGGGGCCAGGAAGCCCCTCCCGAGGGGTAGCTGATGCCTCTGCAGCCCTGCCAGTGGGCCACGTCCCTTCGCAGTGCTCTTCCGGCCGGTGGCCCGCTCACGGTTCCACATCAGGCCCAGGGAGGGGAAGTAGCCGCCAGAGGAGAGCAGAGCTTGGGCTGTCGTGTGGGGCCGGATTGCCGGGCCCGGCTCGACTCCCCGCACCCCTGTGAGGCAGAGAAGGTAGGGAAACCAGCCTGTGGTTGGAGATCCGCTTTCACGGCCTGGTTCAAGGCACTCTGGGCCTGTTTTTAGGCGTGCCTTTGTGTCCTTTCCCTTTCCGGCTTTTGCTTCCCTGATCGGTCTCCCTTTAAATGGAGTTTTATGTAATTAGATTGACCAGTGTCAGACCTTTGTAAGTATCTTAAAATACCGCTTGGCCCTTTGTGACCTTGCCGGAGCACTAAATGCAAGGGCAGGGGGTTTGTTTTACCACTGGTGCAAAAGCCGGAGGAAGGAGGGCCTCCCTTCTGTGTCTCCTGGCCTCCTCGGAAGGCGAGCTCGCCAACCCCTGTGTGCAGGCTGCCCCAGATCCCGTTGGATCGGCACGACGCCCACTTCATTTACAGATTGACACGGCGACTTGTGCTCCCTCTCCTGACCACCAGCCTGGCCGAAGAGCCGGGACTGTGGCGGGGCACTGACTGTGGCTTGGATCGCCCTCCCAGGCTTCCCTGGAGGGTGGGCCCCCGGCGTCTTGGGCACGGGTTGCCCCACAGCTGCCGTAGGGAAGATGCTTTGGCGAACCCGAGCCATCTGGCCGCCTGTGAGGCAGGTCCACTCAGCGACGCCAGGGCAGCTGCCGCACCGCTCGCCTCCGCGGTGTCCCCGCGCGCTGTGTCTTGTTCCCAGAGGTGACACACGTCAGTCGTGCCCCCAATTCATTTTGCCTTCACGATAGACAGACTTGAACATAACCCGCGAAGGCTGTCATTTTTGGTCTGCTCTGTCTCAGGGAATTGTTGGGTTTTCTTCCCCCTTTGAGTAGCAGGAGTGTCTCAGGGCGGAGAAGCTCAGGGACTTTGCTGTGTGCCTTTATGACCCCAGGGCCCGCTGCCTGATGGGGGAGGGACTTCAGCGTCCCTTTGCCTGGGCGGACTCTGCAACTCATGAGGATACGCTTGGCGCCCTCTGCTGGTGGGGCACGGGCAGCGTAGGTTCACAGATGCTTTTCCTCCAGTGCCTGATAACTGATCAGCCTCCTAATCAGCTCGGACATCGAGATCAGTGTGACGGTTGACGTGGCAGCGGCTAGCGTTTCATAATGGCCCCCACGGGCCTAGAAACGTGTTCATGTCTCTGTCCTTGAGAACCCCAAATTAAAAATACTAAGCACAAAATTGGCCACACCCTGTCTGTCAAAAGGGAAAAGAGAGGGTTTTGAAGGAGGCAGCCGTTTTCTCCTGCCCACACACCCTCCAGTGTTCCTGGGTGCTCCCTGGGTGCGAGGCACTGGTGAGGCCCTCAGGTTACTAGGACCGTGGAAGGCACGTGAGTTCAGTAGGCTGAGTGCTGCGATCAGCCTCACGGTTCTCGGGGAACCACAAACTGTAGGGGGATGTGGTCAGGGAGGGCTTCCCAGAGGAGAGGGTGCTTGATATGAGGTTTTAAAGAACAAGTGGGGGGGGGGGAGGGCGCCTGGGTGGCTCAGTTGGTGAACATCCGACTTTGGCTCAAGTCATGATCTCGCGATTCGTGAGTTTGAGCCCCGCATCAGGCTCTGTGCTGGCAGCTTGGAGCCTGGAGCCCGCTTCAGTTTCTGTGTCTCCCTCTCTCTGCCCCTCCCCCACTCACACTCTGTCTCTGTCTCTCTCAAAAATAAATAAGCATTAAAAATTTTTTTTTATTTTAAATTAAAAAAAATAACAAGCAGGGGACAGGGAAGGGCATTCTGTGGGAGGGAGTACACAGCAAAGGCAGGGGGCCATGACCTGGCCACTGCGGTGGGACCCCTGAGGCAGGAAGCCACGTAGGGGGAGGGGTGTCAGCCGTTCCCCCTGCACAGAGCCTGGTAGGTGTGCGAGGAGGGCAGGTTGTTCTGGGGAGGATGGGGACACTCAGACCCCAAAAGGAGCCTCTGGCTGCAGGGGGGAGGCCGAGGTGGAGAGCAGACGAGGGAGGGTGACGTTGGGCATAGGGGGGAGGAGACCGGGGGTCCACCGCCAGCTTTCCTGGGTTGGGCTCCCAACAGGAGGGAGAGCACCGTGCCTTTCTGGCCAGTTGCACGTGGACGTGCTCGGTAGCCGGTGCGCGAGGGTCTGAGGTCCCTGTGGTTTGGGGGCCCAGACGCAGGTGGAGCAGGTTGGAGTTGCAGACTTTCTCCTTGAGCGGCCTCCCGGCGCCGGGGGGATGTCGCGCCCCCAGGGTTCTGTGTCCCAGGAGACCAAGCCCTCGGTGGCTGGCGACGTGTCTCGGGGTGCTTTCCGCCAGCCAGTCCCCGCGGGCGTCTGATTCGCCTTCCTCTCTTTGCAGCTGCCTACCGCAATCTCGGTCAGAATTTGTGGGGGCCCCATAGATACGGCTGCCTGTCAGGGGTCCGGGTGCGGACTGTGGTGTCGGGTTCGTGTGCTGCCCATAGTCTCCTCATCACCACGGAAGGGACGCTGTGGAGCTGGGGTAAGTCCGGGCGGGGGCGGGGGTGGGTCAGGGTGGCTCATGGAGGCGGCCCCCCACGGGGCTGACTTCCTCCCCCTCCGTCTGGTCTGCCTGGAAGGGTGGCCTCCTTGCAGCCGCATTTGCTCCGTCTCCGGTCCCTCCTGTTTCCCGCCAGTGCAGTCCCTTCCTCCACTGCCCTGTCATGCGCTTGTACACGGCCACCTAATTCTCTGAATCCTCTTTTTTAAGCAACCTTTTCCTGAACGTTCTGGCTGAATCTGGATCTTTCTGATCTTGAGGCACCTAGAATTGAATTCCTATTTTAGGCACGTCGTCCCCTGGGCAGACAGCCCCCCCTCCCCCCCTTGCTTTGTGGCTCAGTGTTGACGTAAGACCCGTGTTCTTGCCACCTGAAATGCCATGGGCCGTGTCACGGCATCGGCCACTGTGTCCCTGCAGTCCTGTGCCTCTGTTTCCGGGGATCACAGGCCCACAGGCTGGGTTGCTCGGTGCCTGTTTCTTACTGGATTTCCCGACAGCTGAGCGCGCTTTTTCTCAGCCGGGCCGATTTCCGGCTGCTGGACCCCCTCGTGTGCGCCCCTCGGCGGTGGTGTCCTTGCCGTCCTCCGGTGTCCCCTTGGGAAGGCTTCCACGCGCTGCCGCCCCTTTCCTCTTCCAGATTGTGGATCCAGGTACTGACTAAGGCTCACTTTAGCCCCACGCCCTGTGGTAGTTCCTGGAGTCGTCTTCCAGCTGGGTGTGTTGGCAGTGGTCCCCACCCTTTGTTTCTGGTCCTTTGGCTAGCTTTTAGTCCATATGACTCCTTTTTTATTTCGGTCTGTTTGAACGATTTTTTGCAATTTCATGAGCTGCTGTACCAAAGTCCAAATATATTAACATCTGTTGTCTTCGCTGCACTCTGCTAATTTTGTGATTCTGTTGGGGGAAAAAAAAAAAACCAGCTAACAAGGGTGTCTGGCCCAAATTTAAACTTTAGTCTCTGGATGCCGTGCTGACACGGCCGAGGTTTTCATTTTCTCCGACTGGCACAGCGGCGTGTCCTCCCCACCCCCAACCCCACCCCGCCGAGGACCCCTCCTGCCTGGTGTTCTGACACCGAAACACAGCGGTCTGTCAGAGTTCCAAACTTGAAATAGCGGATTTCTGATCTCTTCACCGAATTTCACTTACGTGGTGCTTCTAAAACTGTCCCATGTGCTGACCCTGCGGGCAGGGCATGATGCTGGAGGCTGGCCACTTAACTTGGCCCCAGAGCAAAGACCCGTGTCCTGGTGAGCGGACTTGGTTGCCGCCGAGGGTCAGGGGCCGGCGGGGGGGGGGGGGGGGCACCCAGTTCCGCAGTCAGCCAAAGGCACGGGGCGTTGTCCGGTGTCTGTAAGCGTCAGGGCTCAGCCCGTCGCTCTCGAGGGGTCCACGCCTGCCAGTCCCCCAAGCGTCTCGGGTGGCCGAGAAGCCACACCCAGCACCCGTGCTGGGTAGAGTGCCCTTCCCGGTGAACTTGGACCGTTCCCGGTAGAAGCGGGGTTCTGCCGCTCCTGCTGGGGGTGGGTGGTGCTGGGATCTGTGCGGGTTTGAGGGTGGAGTTTCTCATAGCCGGCCATTAACTTCCTTCTCAGGCCCTTAGGAGGCTTGGGCCTCACCTTCGTGGCTCTGCTCTCCGTGTTTCCTGTGACAGAGGTCACGTTCGTCGTCAGGGAGGGTGTGAACTGCCCCTCCCTCCCAGTGCCCTGACTCTGGCCCCGTAAAATCTCCCCGATATGTGGCTCCCACCGTATGGCTCTCTTGGCCAGGGGGACGACCCGTGAGGGGCCCGCAGAGTTGTTTGATTTGGAAGCTGTCGTAGCCCGTGTTGGAAACGAGGGCCGGAGCCGAAGAGCCTTGCCAGGGGCTAGTGTCTCGTGGAAGGTTCTGGCAGGGTCCGGCCCCCTCGGCCCAGCCTCCCCGCTGGTTCACAGCCTGCGGGGCTCCAGAGGCAGAGGCAGACCCGTTGGCAGGAGGGGCTTGTGGTCCGCACAGTCCTGTCCTTTGTCCGAAACCGAGGTTCCCGCGGCTCCACGGCTAAGGGCCCTGTGGAGGGCGGTCCGTAGGAGGTGGCCTTGGCGCTGTTCGGTGGCCATCATTTCCAGGGCAGATAAAAGGAAAGAAACGGCGGGCAGAAATGCTCCAAATGGCCCATGGAAGATGCCCAGGGCACTGAGGTAATTAAACTCTTGTGAGGCAGGTGTCGAAATGGTTCCTCTTAAAATCCATCTCGGAGAGAAGGGGACGAGGGAATTGTTGTCTGGCAGGTGGAGTGAGGACTGAGTTTCTGTGAGCTCATCTGCTTGTGTTGGACGCCCAGGGCGAACTGAGCAGCAGAGCCTCAGAAAGTGCTTCGGGGGGGGGGGGGGCAGCTGCCGTCACAGAAAAGGGGGTCAGAGAAGGTGAAGTAGATGGCAGCGGCCCGAGGAGAGGTCCCTGGGGAAGGCACCGTGGCTCTTCCCCTGGTCACCCGACCCCATCCGAGCGGGTCTCGAAAGGCTGGCCGTTGACAGAGGAGCTGGACCCAGACCTTTCCTCCGCCTCGATCTCCGCCACTGAGTGGAGGGCACCTTCTAGGGGACCCACACGTGCCTGCCCCTTCCGTGACGCTGCTCTGGCCACCCTCTCTTCCCTCTGCGTCTCGCTCTTGATCTGCAGGTCGAAATGAGAAGGGGCAGCTGGGCCACGGTGACACCAAGAGGGTTGAGGCCCCCAAACTCATTGAGGGTCTCAGCCACGAAGTGATTGTGTCTGCGGCATGTGGGCGGAACCACACCCTGGCGTTGACGGGTAAGGAACGGCGGGCTCCTTCTACATTTGGCACGAGGCCACAGGATCCACCTTGGGCACGGGGACAGAGCTGCCTCTGTGGCTCTCGGTCAGGATCAGAAAAGTGCCCAGAGTGCCCCAGGGGTGGGCCTCTTGAAGCCGCTGGCCGCCTCAGCTGCCTGCCTGCCTGCCTGCCGGTGTAGGAAGCCCGTCCGGGAGGCGGAGGCCGGGGCCGTGCCCTGTGTGCCTCTGCACTCTCATCCCCGGCTGTGCAGGGGTTTTGCTCCGAGCTCGTCCGCTCCACCCGCTCAGGACACCGTCTCAGTTGTGCGCTCTTCCTGGCAAAGGAGCTCTTTTTGTTGTTTTGGAGCCCTTGGTTCCAAATCCAGTTCAAAACCTTCAGTGTTCTTTGTCCCTTTTGTGATACTGTTCTCTCCTTCCAGAAACAGGCTCCGTGTTTGCATTTGGAGAGAACAAGATGGGGCAGCTAGGCCTCGGCAACCAGACAGATGCTGTTCCAAGCCCGGCACAGGTACCCGCTCCGGTCTCGCGGCCTTTCTCTTTGCTGTTGTGCAGAAATTTCTGGGGTGGGACCAAATACCTCTCCCTGCAGTGTAACTGATGTCTCGTAGAAACCGAGCCTAGAGTCTTTGAGTGGAATGCACACGTTACAGGCTTTAAAGCAGATTTACTATATGCTCACGGTTGAAACACACACCGAGAACGATTTTTCTCTCTCACGGAGAGAATTTGTTACAGAGGCCTTGTTCTTCAGCCTGTACTATTCCAAAGAAGGTGAGAGATGTTTTAGGGATGGGATTTGTCAGTATCTGCAAAGACTTGTTGAGTTTTGACCTTGTGTGAAGTCCCCTGCCAGGTGCCTAGAACACAGACCGGAGTCCGTCTTTTCTTCCTCAGGAGCGGAGGGTTAAGTTGGGGAGGGAGGAATTGCACCTAAAACGTGACTATGAACATAAAACAGCCAAGTGCTAGTGAGTGTCTGGTTTAATGATGAAGGCAGGGACTCAGATCGCTCGTCTCTTAAAAAGAGACCGTGGGCAAACTTAACCTGTGGTTTGAACGATTTGTGGAACGTCTCCGTTTCATCTGCCACCCGCTCCGAGGAGGAACAGTTTCTAAAGGAAGCCAGGACCAACGGGCAGGGCCCAGGGCTCACGCTTCTTGGCGAGGGCTCTCCCTGACTGATGAGTGCAGTAACACAGTTTCCAAGTACTGTCTTAGATGTGTTTCCCGAGCCCACGCTAAGTTCCTCGGGCCTTGGCTGTCTTCGTATTGGCTGTCTTTGAGCCATTTTATGTCTCCTCCACACGGTGGAGACCAGTCAGGCCATTATCTCTGTAGAGGGTGAGGGAAGTGTGAGAAAGTTCCTCTCAAAAGTTGAGGCTGAGCTGCTAGTGAGTAGGTGAGGTCTGGGGGTCACGTGTGGGTAAGTTTCTGTCGCTTTCACCCTCCTGCCCGTGCTGGCCGGCTGAGGAGTGAGTGCGTTGACTGGGCACAGCGTTGGGCATCTGGAGGGATACAGAGATCGGGGCACCATCAACCCTGTCTTGGGATTCAACTCTGCTGGGAAGGTGGGGGTCACAAGGGTGTTTCTTAACCTGCATCCTAAGCTTTCGCCTTCAGAATTGCTGAGTCCATTAAATTTCCTTTGTAATCTAGTAATTGTTTCACACTGACCTACGAGAGGTGGAGGCTTTTTATCAGTCTTTTAAAAAATGTCTGAGAGTCTCCTGTCTTGTCTTTTCAGATAATGTACAACGGCCAGCCAATTACCAAAATGGCCTGTGGGGCTGAATTCAGTATGATAATGGACTGCAAAGGGAACCTCTATTCCTTTGGGTGCCCTGAATATGGCCAGCTGGGTATGGAAACATTTTTTTAAAAGCTCTGTAATCTAACTGCGTATCTGGAGCCAGAAGTCGGTGTGGGCCTGCACACACATGTTGGAAATGTGGGTAATTGATCGCAGATAATAGCCTTGATCCATTAAGTGGATCTCCCATTTACTGGGACAGCATGTCCTAACTCACAGGGTTGTGGAGCATCACAGTGGCTTGGCCTTAATGAGTAAGTCAGGCTCAGTCTGACAAAGGATTCTTTTTTCTGATAATGGGAATTCATTTATATGTAAAAGGATTTCAGAGTTGTAAAAAAAAAAAAAAAAAAAAAAAAAAGGCGCCTTCATTCGGTTTCATATTTTAAAGATTTGCCTTTATTGAAAGTGAGAAAATTACACAAGATTAAGTCTGCTCTGCAAACCCTGGTCTGGGCGATTCTTTCAGGTACACGCATGAGCCCCATTCCGTGTAAAGTGCCTGGGATCCCTCCTGTTTTCGTCCCTAAACAGAACGTACTCCTCCAGAAACACATTCACTTCTATCTCATTGAGTAGAAAGGGAGAACTCAGAAAGCGGTTCTCAGTAAGTGGAAAATGTCTCTCGATCCTGATTTTACAAGGTCTCCATTTTCTTTTCCCATCTGACACCAAAGTGTTTTTTTCCTTCTGGCGCCTTCCCACACCCCAGCCCTTTGCGAGTAGGAGGTGAGGAGTGGGCGCCCTCTGCTGGCTCCCTAGCTGCATGCCACCCCGGATCCGCCGCGGCCCCCGGATCTGGGTTGCTGGGTCCCCACGTCATTAAAAGCAGGCAGATGGAAGAAGGTATAAATAGAACAAGGAGCATCTCGCTGGCCTTAGACTTTAGGGAACAGTGACTTTGTGAAACTAAATATACCTCAAGTCAGAAGTGAATAAGAAAGAACAACCCCTTACGCACATTCAGTGTTGGTTGCCAGGGAGTTGCCAGCGGCTGTTGGAGAAACCGTTTCCATGGCCACAGGCCCCGGTGCCATCCCCAACCCTGGGCAAAACACCGGAAGTGTGGTTCCGTTCGGCTTCCGGAAATGTGTCTACTCCCCTGCTGCCTCTGGCTGCCCCAGATCTGCAAGCAAGCAGGTGGATTTTCCTTCAGGGAGAGCCACACGATCTCGGTGACCATGATAATGGCTGATCGCTGAGCAGTTGCTGTGGGCAGGCCGCTCTTGGAGCACTTTGTACGGACTCCCCTTTCCCTGGGACATCCTTCTTCAGAAGTAGTTTGAGATACTGGCTTTACGTGTATCTGTGGAATCCGCTATGCCTCTCAGCTTTCTTTGAAGCCCGCTTTGAATCTCCTTGTCCAAATCCAGAGAGATCCCTTTTAGAATTAGAACATATGAATGTAACCTTGGAGAAGTGCATCCCGGCACATCCGCTCACCCCCACCCACCCCCCCTCATGATGCGTTTACTGGGTCAGGCAAAGCGAAGACGAGAACGTGCCATTAACTACGTTGTAACATCGTAGTGCTAGATCTAGGTTACTAGTAAGTCATAGAACCTCAAGTCTCAGGTTGTGTGTTGAACTTTTTCTGCCCGTCCCCCCCGTCCCCACCCCGGGGCCAAGTGGGGCACAGACCATACTCAGTAGACCATTCCTTCGAATCGGGAGCTTCTGACTTTGATCACAGCTGACATTAAGGTCTGTGTTACAGCCCCTTCACGTTAGAGCACGAACAAAGAACTTTTACAAAACAACGTCCTTGTGTGGACAGTGTCCTTGGGTGTTCCCTATTCTGTCCTACTCGTTTTTTTTTTTTTTTAATTTTTTTTTTTTAACATGTATTTTTGACACAGAGACAGAGCATGAACAGGTGAGGGCCAGAGAGAGAGGGAGACACAGAATCCGAAACAGGCTCCAGGCTCTGAGCTGTCAGCAGAGAGCCTGATGTGTGGCTCGAACCCACGGACTGGGAGATCATGACCTGGGCTGAAATCGGACACTTAACTGACTGAGCCACCCAGGCGCCCCTCTGTCCTATTCATTTTTTTAAAATAATTGGTTTCAACCCCTTAGAATCGGTTTCATGATACTGAGTGGGTTGTGCCCCAGATGGAAAAGCATTACCTTGGTGGGCAGATTTGTCCCGTGAGGCCCCAGTGCCGGGTTGGGGCGGGGTGCTGTCAACTGCTGCTTGACCCCTGGCTCTGGTCGCCCCAGGACACAACTCGGACGGGAAGTTCATCGCCAGGGCGCAGCGGATAGAGTATGACTGCGAGCTGGTGCCCCGGCGGGTGGCCATCTTCATCGAGAAGACGAAAGATGGGCAGATTCTGCCAGTCCCAAACGTGGTTGTACGAGATGTGGCCTGTGGCGCTAACCACACGGTAGGACTTGGGGGTTTCTGGCTTTTCCTCTTGCTTCCCGAGCCTCACCTCCGTGGGGAGGCTGTGTGTGTGCTGCGGTGTCCCAGCGCTTGGCTTCGGCTGGGACTTCCTTCATCCTGGGAGTCCGAGACCTCCTGCCCTTCTCCCCGGGCTTTGTACCATTCAGGTGGCTCCGGGGTGGATTTTCCTTTTTTCTTTTTTCTCTTTTTTAAATTTGTTTTGAGAGAGAGAGCATGAGCGGGGAAGGGTCTGAGACGGAGAGAGAGAGAGAGAGAGAGAGGGAGAATCCCAAGCAGACTCCGCACTGTCAGCACAGTGGGGCTCGAAGTCAACGAACCCTGAGATCACAACCTGAGCCGAAATCGATTCAGACGCCCAGCCGACTGAGCCACCCAGGCCCTCCCCCCACCCCACGGGGTGTAGCTCTTCTGTTCATAGTCTCTCCATAACTTCTGTAGACATAAAGGACAGACTTTTTGGTTGGACTCATGGTGTCTTTCTGGTTTTGGCCTTTGTCGACAGCTTCACAGACTTCTTTTTCTGATCCCCCGTATGGAGGGTGTTGAATGGTTTTTAACTGTGAGGGCTGTGTCCTTGCAGATCACTTGGGATAGATGGCGATACAGTTTTTGGATATGCGTCTTTCTGTCTGTATTGCCTTCTCACGGTGGTTTTGCCCAAGGATGCCTGCGAGTCAAAAGTTGGCTCTCTCCTCTGTTGAGAGAGCACTGGGCTGGGAGTCCAGAGACCAAGCTGGTCTCCTGCTGTGTGCGACTGACTGGCAAGTGACCCTCGGGCACGGCCTCTGGATGCTTTGTCTGCTGCTCAGTGATGTGGACTGGGAGATTTCGGTCCCCTGGAGTCGAAAATCCGTGGTTCTCTTCTGCCCAGTGTCGTCTGGGGAAGCAAAAGTGGATCCCGTGCTGGCCTCTTCCGTCAAATGGTTTTGATGGGCTGTCCGTTTTGAACGTTGAAGGTGCCGCGAAGGAAAGAAGTTCAGCCTTAAGTTGTTTCAGTGAAATTAAGTCCATGTGGTCCCGGCACCAGTGACCAGATGGAGACCACCTGCGAACGGGGCGTCCAAACCAGAGTCCCTGCAGGCAGGCAGGCCTTGCCTCTCGGTTTTGTGCGGTTCTGTCTCCACCGTGGAAGGAAACAAGCCTGCTCTCTAGAGACCCACCCACCCTTTTGCTTTTGATGAGGCGTGAAGGGGACTTGAGACTTAAAGTAGTAATAATTACGGACGAGAAAGAGCAAATGCCCTGTTGCCTCCGCCCCCTCTCCGCCCCTACTGTGGGGGCAGCTTCAGATTATCCTGCCTTTTATACCACCAGCCACAGCAACAGGCTCTCTGGAACGGAGTGATGGCCCCCTCGTCCCCTCGGGTGGTTAGGAGGCCCGCTCCAAGCCTGCGTTTTCTCTCTGCCCGCAGCTGGTCCTGGACTCTCAGAAGCGCGTCTTCTCCTGGGGTTTCGGCGGCTATGGCCGGCTGGGCCACGCGGAACAGAAGGACGAGATGGTGCCGCGCCTGGTGAAGCTGTTCGACTTCCCCGGGCGCGGGGCGGCCCAGATCTACGCCGGCTACACCTGCTCCTTTGCCGTCAGCGAAGTGGGTGAGTGACTCCCCCCCCCCCCCCCCGTTCCCCCATCGGGGCCTCGGGAGGAGAGTGTGGAACCAAGTCACAGCTTTCCGTGGCATGGCGGGTGGGCAGCCCCGTAGTCCTTGGCACGTTCCCGGGCCGAAACCCCCACGTTCTTCCAGCCAGAACGCTCCTCTGTTGCCAGCGGCGTGCAGTGTTCTTGCCTTGCTGATGTTGCTGGAGAGGGGAGTTCAGTTCTTGGTATGTGTGCCTCTCCCCAGGCGGTCTGTTCTTCTGGGGGGCCACCAACACGTCCCGTGAATCCACCATGTACCCGAAGGCCGTGCAGGACCTGTGCGGCTGGAGAATCCGGAGCCTGGCTTGTGGGTACGTGGCAGTGTCTCCTGGTGAGCAGGACGTGTGTCCCCTTCCTGGGCCCGGAGGACACAGTGGGGAGGGCGCCTCTTCCTTTGAGCCCCCCCCCCCCCCCCCCCCCCCGGTCCCCCAATCAGGGCATCAGACGCACCAGGGTTCGGGGCGGGAGGGGCTGTTTCAGGCTCCGGGGGTTGGTAGGTCCTAGAACAGAGGCTTTGTCTTACCGCACCCACAGAAAGTTCCCTTGTAGGGTTTTACTCCTCAGAGGCTTGGTGTGCTTCGCTCGTCTGTGCAGGTTAATGGGATTTTAGCTGGATGTAGCGGTAGGATTTTGGTTACCCTGACGCACGGAGAAGAAACCGTCTTTTAAGCCCGTGCTTTTTGGTTTATTTTGAGGACACCTCAGACGCCGTTGAGTGAGGCAGCGCTTCTTGGTGAGGAGTCCGATTATATTAATCAGCTGCCGGGTCGTTGGAGGGGAGCCGTGTCTCTCGTGGCTATGGCTTTAATCTGCCCGGATGTCTAGCCCCGCCCACGTCAGTTTTTGTGGCGTTCTACCCGCTTTAGAGTCAGCTCTCTGCCCTGATCTGATGACCTCTTTTCCCGGTGTGTTTTCCCCGCCCCAGCCCTCGAACCAGGCCGAGGTGAGGTGGGGGGAAGGCCTGGGGCCCCGGTTCCTGGCACCCTCGCGGGGCTTTGCTGTGGAGGGCCTAGAAGCCCGTTGGCCCGGCGCGTGTTGCCGGGAAATGAGTACCTCTCGGTGTTTAATGGGGGGACTGGACTCTGATGCTCACGAGCCACACCCTGCTGTTGAGCGGGCAGCCTGCAGGGAGGGTCCGTGGCGGCTGGGGCCGCCGGCCACGCTGGCGACATCCTCTGCCTTTTCGCAGGAAGAGCAGCATCATCGTGGCCGCCGACGAGAGCACCATCAGCTGGGGCCCGTCGCCGACCTTCGGGGAGCTGGTAAGCGGGGGGATCCGGTCTGGGCTGTCTGGGGCTGCCTCCCGCAAACACGCAAGAGGAAGAGGGGCATCTGTGTGAAAGGCCGAGACCCTCCCTAGTCTTTGGTCACATCGGCTTCCAGAGACCCTTCGGTGCCTCTCAAGTAATTGTGAAAGTCTTTCACATCCCCGTCGTAAATCTGGAAATAGGGAAGTTTCGGGTCCCATTTCCCCCTCGGTTTTGCAAGCCGTGGTTGCATATGCCGGTGACGGGGGAGAGGGGTGGTTTCTCTCGTTCCCTCCAGGAGGGTTTAAGTCAGCAGGCTCAGCGGGTCGTTGGGCCCCACGCAGGCAGTGGTGAGCAGGCGTCCTGTCTTCCTGGTTTTCTCCTGCAGCCACGGGGCCAGCCTCGCAGGTCATTTGGGGACGTTCTTCTCTCATTTTTCCTAAAAAAGTCAAAGTCTGTGTTGCCTGCTTTTAATCTCCGTTGCCTGCCTGATGAGAACTGATAGCCCTCGGTTTCTCACACGTACTTGGCCTTCCCCAACCAACTGTCTGATTCTTAGGTTCTGGTGCCTGATGAGTCTTTAACTTTTAATTTCTTCATCAGGAACAGCTTGGCTGTGGAGCTCGGCTGGCGGTCTGCCCGTTCTAGCTGCGATTTGATCCTCAGCCTGACTCTTTGTTATTTCCTGCGGGGAAGGCGGTCTGTTTCCCTTCCCGCCTCGCTCGTGGGAGGGAGAGGAGGGAAGGCAGGGCTCCTTGGTCCCTAAAGCCGTCTCCGGGGCTCGGTGGCCTGGTCCTCGGTGTTCTGCACCTACTTTGGGTCTGGGGCTCCCTGGGGGCCCATGTGCAGCTGCCCCTCAGAGTCAGGCCCCGGCGGAGCCTCGAAATCAGGACACTGAACCTGGCCCGGGTTTCACGGCTCATTCTTAGAACAGGACAGATGTCTCTAGGGCCTGTCAGAGATGGAACCCGTATACCGATTCAGCCACCAGAGGGGACTGAGGGGGACTTTGGGGCAGCTTCTCAGGGTTGAGGAGGTGGCCTGGCATCTCGGAGGCAAGCCTTCACTGTACGGGAAGGTGTGAGAGGGAGTCTGGTGGCAGAGATGCAGCCGGGAAGGGAGGCCCTTCCTCCCCAGCCCGGTCAGCCTCTCAGTTTGACCTGAGGGGTCTGCTTGGCCCTTAAAGGCCCCCGTGTCCACGCTCTCTGCGTGACGCCCTCTGCGTGGTCCTCAGGCAGAGCCTTCTGTCTCTGGTGTCCTGGAGTCTGGCGGCGGGTGGGGGTGATTCAGTCTCCAGTCTGCGGGGCGAGGGTGGGGACGGCCAGTGTTGTTGTGACCTCATAGCCCGAGGGCCACAGCAGCCGACTCTTCCTGTGCTCGTGACGGTGCTGTCTCCTCAGCGACAACCCCCAGAAGGTGCTCACGATAGCATAAACCCCCAGAGGTTGTCAGGGTCCTCAAGTGGGGAATCAGCCCCCTGTGCACAGCACTCTTGTGGGAAGCTGTCCTCCCCTCGTGTCACGCGTGGCGGGGCTCTGGTGCGGGGTCCCCCAGCAAGGTCGCCGTCATCCCCTTTGTGGACCGTGCCGCAGCGAGCCCAGTCCTGTGTCTCTGTCCACTTTGCCAGGGCTACGGGGACCACAAGCCCAAGTCCTCCACCGCGGCTCAGGAGGTGAAGACGCTGGACGGCATTTTCACGGAGCAGGTGAGCACGCACTCCCGGGCCAGGGGGACGCGAAAGGCGCCCGTGGAGAAAGTGCCGCCAGCTGGCACCCGACTTTCCTGCTCCCGGTCTCATTAGCCTGGCCGAGGCTTGTCTGATGGCTCCTCGAGCGGCTTTTCTGCTGCTTTGTGCTAGAGGCCAGCAGTAGGAGGCACAGGGGCGTGCCAGCCAGGCTCGGTGGCTGTTCTCGCCCTGAATGACTCTGGCCACAGGCCAGCCCCGGCAGACTTGTTCTGGGGACGAGGGCATCGCTCACGTCTGCTCTGTACCTTCGGCGGAGCCTGCGCCCCATCGGGCTTAGGGCAGATGGCGGGGCAAGGCCCCTGCTGTTCCGTCCACCGGCCTGCCCGCCCTTGTCCGCCGATACACAGATGGGGCGGGTGCCCTCACACAAGGCGGGATTGTGGTGCAGAGAGGCCCGGGAGCAGGATCCCCGTGTCCCTGCCAGTCTCTGCTGACCGCGTTGAATCCCTGCCTGGTGGCAGGCTGGAAGGCTTTGGTTTTGGCCAGGGCTCTTTAGCAAAGGGCTTTTGTGCGGCCCAGGGTGGCCAGCCCAGCTTACGGACGGCCTGTCGTCCGCTCCCCCCTCCACGACGAGCCGGCGGGCTCCGCTTACACCCCAGCCTCGATCTCTTCCCCCAGGTGGCCATGGGCTACGCCCACTCCCTGGTGATAGCACGAGACGAAAGCGAGGCCGAGAAAGAGAAGATCAAGAAGCTGCCAGAGTACAACCCCCGGACCCTCTGATCGTCCCGGAGCCTTCCGCAGCCCCACACCTCTCGCGGCAGCTGTCGGTTCCACGTGCACTGGGACGGGACGTCGAACAAGGAATTTCCAGAAAGCGAAAGTTGACCGAAGGTGCATTTTTGTTGGACTCCCTGCGGTTCCGTTTTATAAGCGATTCAACGTCAACTACCTTTTCTGTATGCTTTCCAAAGTGGTTTTTTTTTTTTTCCTTTTCTTTTCATGTTGAATTAAAATACCTGCTCATAGTTGACTTACCATTCCTACAAAAGAGGCAGAAACTTTGAGCGATCTAGGGGTTTTGTTTTTGTTTTTCTTCCTCCCCTGAATCCGCTTCTCAGAGCACCCCTTTCCAGCTGTAACTAGCGTTGCGATCCGGGCGGGTGTTCCCTGAGAGGAGTCCCCGTGGACTCAAAGAAACGTCCCTCCTGGGAACCGGCGGCCGCAGCTGGGCATCGACAGTCCTGGTGGCGGATCTCCATCCGGAATCACGGCCGCCCGCTTCGGGAGCATCGGGTCACTATTCCTGCTTCTTGTAGACCGGCTGAGGCTGGCGTTCTGTTTCTGTCCTTGGCTGCTTGTAAGCCCCATCGCCTTTTGGCTGCGACATTAGTAGAATCTGCCGTCTCCCCCCCTGGAGGGGGCTTTGGGGTCTGTGTTTAGCCATTTTTATCTACTTTAGCTGTAAAAGAAGTCCAAATGAAAATCAGGTGATTGTGGACCCAGCGGGGACTTGGGGGTGGGGAGGGGGGTGTGGGTGGGCAGACGCGGGAACAACGTCTCTGGTTCAAGGGCGGCTTCCGGGCTCCTTAGACGAGCCGGGGCCGCCTCGCCAGCACTCGCCATTAGAGATTGATCAGCCAGCAGTGAAAAGTGCATTCTGGAGTCCTTGCAAGGAAGGCTCAGCCCTTTATGTACCAGCCTTTACCACCTTCGTGCTTCTGTCTTTCTCCCCTGCCGGATCCTGCCGGAACGGGCCCCGTTTCTGAGACTCGGGCTCCTGTTCCACTAACCCAGCTCTCTGGTCGCATTGCTTGGCCGTGGTACCAAATAGTTGGGATTCCTGAAGAAGTCCCCCTTCCCCGCGTGTCGGCGCAGACCTGTGACTGCCACCCCCGTTCCCGCCAAGTGCCCTCTGTCCGAGCTCGTCACCGGTGTTGCGCTGCTCTGCGTGAGTTACGAGGTGCCTTTCCCGGAACCCCTCCTCTCACTTGGACCCAGGAGAGGCGACAGCTCTGGCTGGGGCTCTTGTTTTCGAGAGGGTCTGGACTGGTTTGGGTGCTTTAAAATAGATTTTTTAGTTCCGTGGTGCTTCTGGGGGGAGATGGGGGTAGAACTTCAGTGTGAGACTTGGGTGGATGGGGAAAGTTACATATTGGTCTTTTTTTATTCTTTGCTTTGCCGTTGTTACCACTTGTCGGTGTCTCGATGTTAAAATGCCAAAAATGATCTAGTCGTCGTTGCTTTTTTCCCCTGCCCGTCCCCCGCCACGCCTTACGGCGGCCTCTGCCTTTTCCAGGGCGCGTGACAGGCTCTGTCCCGGCCGGTCCCACCGCCTCGCGCAAAGAGACCGGCCTGCATCCTCCTTAGTCTGACTTCACACTCATCTCTGGCGTCCCGTGTCCGTAGTCCAGGGGAGAAGCTTCTGCACCCTTAGAGCTTTGGCCACACCAACCTGATTCGTCCAAATCACCCCAAAATTACCATCTCTCTTGCTTCCGTGCGTAGAACCTGTCCGTTTTCCTAAACACCAGTCTCCTTCCTGGAGCGGGGCTTAGGCGCCTTGCCCCTGGTACCCGCATATCTGCCCCCCACCCCCCCCCCCCCCGGGTCGGGTCGTGCGGTCCCTTTGCAGGAGCTGCCCTTGGTGAGGCAGGGCTCCGATCTTCCAGGGGACTAGTCTGAAACCTGCCACCAGCCTATATAGGGCCCCCGGCCAGGGACAGAGCAGCCTACACATACCTTCAAGTGGAGACGGCCCCATTCTCTGCCACAATCACTCCTTTGGGCTTAGACTTTTAAAATGAACTTCCTACTGGCGGAAAAAATCATGACAAGTGCAAGGGGGTGGTCCTGCACCCCAAGAGAAAGAGGGGCCCGGTCTGGGCATGGACTCTGCACCAACCCCTCGGGCATCTGACCTGTCTTCCAGCTCAGGAAGGAGCCTTTGGGAGAAGGGGTTTAGGGCGAAGGGGGAGAACCTGAGAAGAGGTTGTGATTTGGTCGAAGGTGCCTGGTTTAGTGCTGTAATTGTCTTATTTTTTTTTTATATATATTTCTTGGAGTAAACATTTTAAATAAACGACATCATTGTTTACTCTTGTTTTGGCTTTCGTGCTTCTTTTTCGGACACAGCAGCTCCGTTTTTCTCTGCTCCCTGCAGGTGCAGCCCCAAGGCTGAGGCACGCACGAGAAAGATGGGCTTCAGGGGAGGTCGGGGTCGAAGGGGAGCAGAGCTCCCCACTCTCCCTGGAAACCCGTGCCCTTCAGGGAGGGGACCGCCCTGCACTTGCCCGACTCAACAATGGCATTTGTATCGGCCCCACTCGAGCGTTGGGGAGGAGAGACCGGGCATGGAAAGCACCGGAACCGTGGTAGGTTTCATAGACCAAGAAACACGTGTTCTCCTTTCCCACCACCCGTTCCTAGGGGAGCCTGAGCCCTAGTGTCCCACAGGCCCTGGTTGAAAACATGCCCCTCCGGGCCCCACGTGGGCCCCTGGCTGGCAGCCAAGTGTCCACCAGGGGGCACTGAGGAGCCAGGCAGGTCTGCGGAAGCCCCAGGCACCTCCTGGTGCGCCCAGGCTGATCCCTGTGTCCTGAGAGCAGCACCCCCAACACACACACACACGCACACACAGGCATTGCCCCCTTTCCAGTGGACCTTCCCCTCAGCACGAGGAGGGGCAGAGCAGGAGCAGCAGCGGTTGGTAAAGTAAACGCTCCTCTGAGGTTTAATAGCATCTTTGTGCCATCAACCCAGGGGGCTTTGGAGGCCAGGGTAGGCATTTTTCCGTCTCCGGGACACTTCAGGCGTCATGAGAGGTCCCCCAGGCCTGCCCCTGCTGTAGCCTGTCCCTCAGGCTCCAGCGATCCCCGCTGAAGCCAGCTGCCCACAAGGCCCAATCCCTCCCCACACCTCCTCCTGCCAGACCTGCCGAGGAGCCCTCTTCCTTTCCCCGAGCCAGGAGACGCTCACGGCTCAAGCAGGTAGATTAGCTGGTCTGAGAAAACTCCCAATAGTTTGCGTCCGGCCCTGGCCCACTGCAAAGACAGGGATGGGGGAGAAGGGGCGGGGAGGAGGGAGAGGGGAGGAGGGAGAGGGCAGCCTTGTCCCTCCCCCCCCACCCCCCCAGGTGGGAGAGCCTGCCCCAGGAGTCCCTTCGCTGTTACCCCTTCCTCAAAACAAGGCAGCTGCTGCCAAAATGCATTCAGAACAGCTCGAACTTTAATGGGTTCTCAGCTAAAGACCGTTTTCTGAGGGGTTCAGGCTGGCAGTGTTGGCCATCGCTCTGGATACTGAGGGACAGGGTGAACAGGTAAGGAAGGGGTGCAGTACCTTCCAAAGAGGCAGGGGATCCTAACGCTGGTGAATGGTGAGTAATGGGCCGTTCCTGCTGGGGCAGGGCTGGCACGCTAGGCCTGGGGCTCCGGTACCATCCTCCACCATTTGAAGGCAAAGGGCACCCGGCGGATGTTGGCACAGGCACAGAAGTCCCCGACTTCAGTCAGGTAGCAGTCAAAGTCATCAATGAAGGTGCACTTGAAGCCCAGGGGCTCTAGCAACTGGCAGATCTTTTTTTCCAGGCAGCAGGTACCCTTGATCTGGGGCCCAAAAGGCTTGGGGATGCCCAGATTTTTGCCCATCACCATCATCTGCAGCTGTCAGACAGGATGGACAAGGCCTAGGTAGGGTGTCAGAGCCATGGAAGAAAGCCCCACCCCCACCCCCATGCAGGGGGAAACGTAGCTGCCTCTGTGGTCAGGGCTAGACCTCCAGCAGCCCACACAGGGCACCTCGCTATAGGCTCTGCCCCCTGCAGACATCACCAATCACCCTCCGCAAAATCCAACTCCCCTTTGCCTAACCCTCCTACGGCCCAGCCCAGCCGTGTTTCGGCGAAACCGAAATCCTGGCTAGCCAAGGCCTGCCTCTGCAGACCTCCCCGGTTCCTTCCTCTGTTGTATTTCTCTTACACCGGGCGTGAGGTCTCCTTCACACCGTAGTCTTGGTGCCTCTCCTGGAATGCCCTCCCCGACCAGCTCTGGCAGTTGACTTCTGTCCACTTCTCGTTTCCTCAATCGCAGCCTCTTTTCCCCAAAGGCACTCCCCCCCACCTTCACCCCTGCCTGCTCCCAGGAGCCTGTGTCATGCCCAGAGGGCCACACTGGTGTTGTGAAATTAAAAGCTACCCATGTGTGACTGATGAATGCAGGGCCCGTGTCCCTGAGACTTGACGGGGGGACACAACTCCCTTCTTCCAAGTTTGGGGACGAGCCCAGGTCCTGGCCTATAGTCACTGCTTAGCCAGTCACCCGGTCTGGGACCTGCGCACGTCAGGGGCGTTCCCTACCTGAGGTGGGAGAGAGGAGCTCCCACCTCCCTTCCTCTCAGACACCACTGTCTGCCGTGCCCGTGCCTCTGGTCCAGCACCACGGACGTCAGGAGACCAGCCAGAGCGGGCGGAACGGACCCCCTCCCCAGCCCACCCCTGACGCTCCTCACCAGGTCAGGGAAGTACGGCCTCGCGAAGAACTTCCCCGTCTGCTGGTCGGAGGGGACGTTCGTCAGCTGCTCCAGGCAGAAGAGCTGTGGGATGTCGATGATGTCCCTCTCGGCCAGGCCCAGCTCCTTCTTCACGATGTCACGGTTCAGGTTAATGCACTTCTGCGGGTCGGCAGAGGGCAGTTCGTGGGGAATTGAGGAGCCCGGGGTATTGGCCTGACTGCCGCCATCTTGTCTTCATCGCTCACCCTGTGCTGGGAGCCTTTCGTGGCCTGCCCACCCTCTGATAACTGTGCACACGGTTCCCTTTCTGAGGGGCGGTGGGGCTCAGAGGAAAGGCCAGGATCCCACAGCTGGGCTGGGCTGGGCTGGGCTGGGCTGGGCTGGACAGCCACCAGTCCTAATTCTGTAGCATGAAGGCCAAAGGGCCCACAGTCCTGGCCAGAGTGGAGGCTCCGGGCAAGGTCAGGCGAAGAGGAAGTCCTGCCTTGGCAGGAACCCTGCTTCTTCCTTAAGGGATGTGAGCAGTTGCACTGCCCCCGTCCTTGGGGGCACTTCCTCTCTCTGACCACCTGTTTCCCAGGTCTAGGCATAGGGTTCGTGACCTCCACCCTCAGGATAGGAGTCCCCAGGGCTGAGATGCGGTTCCCACCCTGCTGTACCAAGAGGCCTTCCCTGTTTAGCAAAGGTCGGCCCCTGTCGCATGGAGGCTCAGAATACCCCCCCCCCTCCCCCCGCCACTAGGAGCTGTGAGGAGCCAGTGGCAACGCTGTTTGGGCTGATCCTGTGACCTTGGGCAAGCCCGTGGCCTCCCCCAGGCCTCTGCTTCCCCCCCCAGACAGTTGGATGATCTCTTCTGGGAAACTCTTCTCCCCACAGTCAGCGGTTCACACCTTGAGACCCAAGGTGCTGAGTGACCCAGAACAGCGCTCATGGGCCACTTAAAGCATGGAGATGGCCCTCAGTCCAAATCTCTTGAATTTGGAGCTAAGTTCTTAGGGGATTCAGGGATGGGGTCTCCTTCATTTTCTGGTCAGACACGGGGCAACTTGAGTGGCAGAGAGAACAGGCCTTGGCATCAAATCCAGTCCCCCAACTCATGGCTTAGGTTTGCACCTGGCCTCTTACGCCTCGCTCTCCTCAGTTGCTCGGTGATCTCCAGGATCATAGTGTCTTTCTTGATGCTTGGGCTAGAGTAGCTGCTCAGTCAGGACCTGGTCTACCTCCCCCCGCTTTTTGGAGAGGGGCCTTCACACCCTTGGCGCGTACCTCCACATATTCGTTCTGCTTTCTCATGTTTTCATCAGCTAGAAGTTGATGGATGGTATTGGCCTCCCTCCCTGTAGGAAAAAGGAGCGGGTGGGCAGGCTGTAGGCCAGGGAACGATGCCTTCAGGGACAGGCCGACCCCCCGGGCCCAGCTAACTGGGTATATCGTTGCCCCGGTGACCATGACAGATGGCCTGGCCAGTTTCCGAAGACCAATTTAGGGCCACATGTCCCATCTGGGGACTGACATCAGGTCCACGAAAGCCCAGGGAGGGCTTTCACTGCCACCAGCCCCTTGGGCCCTGGGGAGGCAGCCGGAGCAGGTGAGCAGGTGACTTGAGCCCCCACTCACCCCTCACCCGGGCAGCTCCATGCATCACTTGACCTGAACAACCCATGACCTTGACCAGATTACTCTGCTCCCCCACGGCTTTGTCTTTAGGAAAGGGATGCCCAGTTCCAGTCCCCAGCTGAGGGAACACAAAGTCATTGCATGTGGTGTGTGATTCGTGGTTCACACTTCCTGGATGTCACCTTCTAGAAGTGCTTCTAGGACCGTGTGATTCCTGGGCCCCACCCCAAAGGTTGATTCACCAGATCTGGGCGGGGGAGGGCGGAGCTGAAATTCTGCATTTCTAGAACGAGTCTCCCCCTCCCCCCCCCCCCCCGTGACACTGAAGCTGCACTTAGGGTAGCAAAGGTCTAGAGAACCTCCCAGCAACCCCCTCTCTGGGTTCCCTCAGCATTTAGAGCAGAAATGCTGTGCACCAGTGATGCTATCTCTGTCCACTGAGGTTTTCCACAGGGGTGACCAGGGGACCCCTGAACTCCCAACGCCCAGGCACCTAACTCCACATTCCCTGAGTGGATCCAGACAGGAGCGTTGGTAGCGCCTGGTTTTGCCTCCCTCCCCCCCCCCCCCCCGTCCCCCAGAGCCCTCTTTGTATATACTCCAGCCACCCCTCAGCCACCTTAGGACTTCCGCCTGCCTGGTCTGTATGCCCCGAGACAGAACCAGATGTCCCGTGGTACAGGTTAGGCTTTTACACTTTCCTGAGGCTCTTTCAAGCAGGAGGAACAGAAGAAAACCGGCCCTCTGGGAAGGACCCCTGGGAGAGAAGGAGCTGGCCTCTGCCCCAGTGCCAAGGGGCTCTCCTTACCGTTGGAGAGGAGCTGATCCTCTCTGACCTCCTCAAACAGAGTCACGTCTCCATAGCCCTCTCTCTGTTTCTCCTCAAACAGCCTGTAGCAGGAGCTGGGGCTGGCCAGGAGCAGCCGGAAGCCCTGGAAAGAGAACTAGGGTCAGATGCGAGCTAGCTTCCTCTCCAGAAGCTTCCAAGGGGCTTTAAAAGGTGGGAGGCCCCCCTGTCCACCCCTACCCCCACCCCCACCAGACCTTTTCGCCCTCACTCTTGTCCTGTGTGGGGATAAAGCACATGAACTCGTCTATGTGGCCGACCATCAGCCAATCCGAGAAGAGCTCCACCGGGGCCTGGACTCGTTGGGCGTAGAGGAAGTCCCGGAGGGCCTTACTCATGTCTCGGCCCTCCTTGCTGAGGGGAAGACGGAAGGAACGGGCCCCTGAGCCAACATGGTGTGGTTTAGGCCACCACCTACTCCCCTTGGGCTATGGTAGTTGCTCAGTTAGGACCTGGTCTACATGCCCCCCACCCCACTTTTGGGGGAGGGGCCTTCACACCCTTGGCCCATGCCTCTACATGGTCATTCTGCTTTCTCAGGTTCTCATCAGCCATCAGGCTCCCCTTCTGCTAACTGGCTGCCCTAACCATTGGGCTCAAGTGACCGGTCCATAAACAATGGGCTAAGAATCTCTTACTCCGGCCCAACTCAGGACCGACGCCAGAGGATTCAAGCTCAAGAAATTCTGACCCCTGGGACACAAGCATCTCCTGGATGTCGATTCACGGCCACCAAGAAGTCCACACCTCTTGTGGGAGGAAGCTTCTAGAGGTCACTAGGCCAACCAAATTCAGCATCCTTCTAATTTAAACCCTGGAGTCAAAAGGATGAAGTTTGTCTGCTTTTTCTACCCGGGGTCTCCTAGGACAACCAAAGGCTCAAAAGTCCTTTCTGGGCAGTGTTAAGAATGTCCCCGAGCAGATGATCTGCCGAGTCGTGTGGAAGTTCCCTACCAAGAGGCCACCTCCTGGCCTCGTGCCTCACCTGGGGTAAAAGCAGCTGCCAATGAGGATCCTGCCTAGGGGGTATTCTTTCCCTCCCACCTTGACCGGTGGGGACACCATCAGGTTCCCAATGGAATCCATGCTGGCCACCCTGTGGTCCTGGGTGCACTGGATCACGTAACCGACCCCCGGGCTCTGGAAGGAGACCCAGTGGGGCAGGGGTGTTAGGAAGGACGGGCTTTAGGCCCCAGTCTTACCCCTAATCCAGACTTCCGGGTAGATTCCCACCTCCCCGCCCCTTCCCCAGGAGGCCACTTGGGACCTCCCCCTCGGCACCCCATCACTTCCCGGCAGCCGCCAGGGCCGACAGGTCGGACCGAGTTCAGATCAGCCAAACTGAGCCCCACACCAGTGAGTATTTCATGGGGAAATCTTCCAGCGTGAGGGCCCGAGGGGTGTCCAGGACAAAGGAGAGCGTCTTGTGGGGAGCCTGGGTGTAACAGAAGGCCATCTCGTCCTGGAGGAGACGGGAAGAGGAGTTGAGTTCTCCCTGCTCCGTCGGCCAGTTTTCCTGACTGTGTTATTGGCCCGCCAGTCACGATGCTTCCCGCACCCAGGCCACCTCTAAGAAGGGGCACAACGGGAACCCCTTCCACCCACCCCTGCTTGGCCCTCGACACCCAGCTCAGGCATCCCCTTCTCTGGGGCTGGCCCAGACCCGTTCTCCTGCTCGTCACGTTTAAAGCCAGAGTCCCCTCAGATCCCTCCTCCCACCTTCCGCACCCCGTCCACGAACAAGCCTCGTTTCATGTCGTGGGGACGGGGCAGGGTTGGCGGGGGGGGGGGGGGGGGGATAGCTCCTCTCTGGCACCGGTCAGGGGAACCTGCCACGTTCTCGTCCCCAAGTTACTGCAGTTGCCCTGCAGCCAGTTCTCTTTGGTTCTTGCCCCTTCCTTCCTAAGACCAGTTCTGTATTTCTCAGCCAGAAGGGACTTTTCAAAACCTAAATCAGAACACTTCACTCTCGATGCCCTCCCATCTCATTGTGAACTTGTTTCTACCCCTTAACCTTGGCTTTAAAAAAAAGTCCCTAATATAGGATCTGGCTCTTCCCTACCTTGGACCTTGTCGCTTTGATCCAGCCCCCACCACCCCAGCCCTTCTGTTCTCCAAACCCTCCAAGTACATGTCCACGTTCTGACCTTCACATCAGCTGTGCCTCTGCCCAAAGAGCCCCGATGTCTAATCTAGCACCTACCCCCAATCTTTGTCTGGCCAGCTCAGTTTCCTGAATTTGAAGATTTTCCCGACTGTCTAGAGACTCCCTATGGCATCATCTTCACAAGACTTAGAGAGTCCTGTGTCCTTGCTAGAGCCGGGCACGATCTGGCCCATTCTGCTTTATCTCTAGCACTCGGATCGATGCCCAGCCTAGGGTCATCACTCAGCTGCTCGTGGGGAGCAGAGCGCCGGACCTCGGGGTCCTGCCAGGTCGAGCTGGACGCTGAAGCGGGGAGCCCTGCTCTAACCGCCAACATGTGAACGTGCCAGACCCGTTAGCACCTGGGTGTTCTGTGGTCTCAAACATGTGCGTTCTCGAATGGGAAGAGAGTGGGTTGCCCCGGGGTGGGGGTGGGGGGGCGGGGTTTACCTGGAGCCACCTGCCCAGGCGATTGGGGTCCTCGTAGACAGATGCCACTTGGCTGTTACTCTTCTCGCTCAGCTCCATCACTGTGTTCACAAAACCTTGGACCTGCAGCTCTCTGCCACGGGAGAGAAGCCAACCCTGGGGGAAGCCTTCAAGACTCCGTCACGGCCTCGCTGCCCCAGGGCCAGGGGTGGGGCACCTCTTTCTGGTCAGGAGAGAGGACGCCTCCGGCCACAAGGTGAGCAGAGCGGCCCTCTCCTGCCTCCTGGAGCACCAGCCGGTGCTTACCGCGCGTCTCGCTTAGCAGCACTCGGCGCATGGCGGAGTCGGGTCAGGAACTGCCAGCATTGGTCCCTGCTCTGGTTCCCTAGGACCCTGCTTTGTCCCTGCCCTGCAGTGACACCCTGCGCGTGCCTTCGACCCCTGCCCCAGGCTCTCTCACCTCAGTCTACCCAGAGGAGGCTGGATTTTTCTCCCAAGAAGCCAAGCAGCTCAGCGCCCCCTTGGGAGGGCCAACGAGGTGGTCACATTTGTATGGCGGGTGGGGGTGGGGGTGGGGGTGGGGGTAGACCCTGGGGTCTTAGCGCTGTCGTGCACAGCAGCAGGCTTACGGGACCATGATGTTCCTCGTTGGAGATGCCCAGTGATGTCTGAGGCACGCATTAAGATCGTTCATTTTACAGACAGATCCTCAGGAGTTGAACGCCAGCAAGGTCATACTGTTGGAACTGGACCAGAGTCTCAATTCTGACACTTCCCAAGCCCAAGACTTGCTTTGTTCTTCCATGCTCCCCAAGAACCGATTTCTTAGGTCAACACAGACAAGGCTGCAGGGAGCTCAGAAACCCGACGGGCGCCCCTGGCAAGGCCCGGAACAGTCTGCGGATGTGTGCTGGGGGAAGGAAGTGTAATCGCAGGCCGGCGGCTAAGCTGGATCACGCTGTGCCTGCATACCTCCTCTGTAGGAGAGTCCTAGGAGACCAGGCTTTCAGCAGATGCCTCTTATGTAGTGAACGTCAATCTCCAAAGACAAAGTAGAACGATCTAGGATCTGGGATCTGGGGTCTGGGGATCTGTCGTCAGCAAAATCCCTTAAGCTCTTCCTTTTTTATTCTGAAGGGCATTCCTCTGGAGAGCCCTACTCCGTGGAAGCACCCCCACCCCCACAGAAGGGCTATCTGCTATCCCTCCCTGGGTGCAGAGGAGGTAGAGATCCCCCTCGCCATGAGGTATCGCACTGGGGCACGTGTACCACCTCCAAGATCTCACTCCGGCATCTGCCAGGTTTTGCCGCCTCCATTTCCGGCTCACCCTCGCCGGGACCTCTGGTCCTCAGCTGCTGTCTGAGGTTCTTGACCTTTCTCCTCGGTTGGCTTGGAGTCCAGGATCGTCGTCATTAAACCCTCGCCCCTGTGCTTGGGGCTGACTCATGCAGCCGAACCCCCCCCCCCCACCCCCAGTTAGCCCAGTTCCGTATTTCTTCTTCCCTAGAACTCCAGTCACTGAAGACAGCTGGAGCAAAGCCCCTGGTGACAACCTAACCTGGTCCTTAGCACCGGACGGCCGTCCTAGGACATCCCCAGTCCCTTTGCTCTGTTCTCCCTCCTGGAGCTGCGGGCGAGCGGTCCTTGTACCAGACCTGTGGACACGTCCTGCCGGCTTGGTTCCTGGAGCTGCCTTTTCCCTCCTGGTAGACCCTTCTCTGCTGGATCATTCCATCCGTATTGCTCTTGGTTTCCCACCTTAAAAAAGATGGCCTTCCCTTGCCCCTCCCCCCCACCCCCCTTCTTGCTTTCCCCGTTCAGACCATTTCCTTTGGAGTTTTGCTAAGTCCTCCCTTCCCGGTGTCCTTCAGTCCTTCCGCACCCACCGTTCAGGGTTTCTTGCTGCACAGCAGGTGCCCTGCATCTTGCCAAACCCGATGGCGTCTCCTCTCTTCCTCTCGGGGTTTCACCCGGTATCCCCGCCTCCCTTAATGCCTGGGTCTCCACCCTCCTGGCTTTTAATCGAGCTTCTCTTCCTTCGCGGTTGCCTTTGCTAGATTCTTGTCCAGAGCGAAGTGTTCGATCCCTCCAGAGCTCGCTGCTCGGCCAGCTCTCCTGTGCGCACTTGCTCCTCAGCTGGGCGTGGCCAGGCCCGTGGCCTTGAACATCCTCCACCTGCCGGGCCCGCCCGGACTGGTCTCGAGCTTCCAAGACGGTCCCTTGAGCTCCAGAAGCTTAGAAACCCAACAGGTGCCTCCAGGTTCAAGTCACCTGAACCAAAGCACCCATTCCAACCCATGTCACAGCAAGGACGCCACCATTCACCTTACTGCAGACCCCAAACTCAGGGCACAGTCTCCTTTCTCTGTAGCCCGTGCATCAGCTAACCTGGTCGGGCAGGGATGGGATGGGATGGGATGGGATGGGATGGGATGGGATGGGATGGGATGGGATGGGATGGGATGGGATGGGATGGGATGGGATGGGATGGGATGGGATGGGATGGGATGGGATGGGATGGGATGGGATGGGATGGGATGGGATGGGATGGGATGGGATGGGATGGGATGGGATGGGATGGGATGGGATGGGATGGGATGGGATGGGATGGGATGGGATGGGATGGGATGGGATGGGATGGGATGGGATGGGATGGGATGGGATGGGATGGGATGGGATGGGATGGGATGGGATGGGATGGGATGGGATGGGATGGGATGGGATGGGATGGGATGGGATGGGATGGGATGGGATGGGATGGGATGGGATGGGGTGGGGTGGGGTGGGGTGGGGTGGGGTGGGGTGGGGTGGGGTGGGGTGGGGTGGGGTGGGGTGGGGTGGGGTGGGGTGGGGTGGGGTGGGGTGGGGTGGGGTGGGGTGGGGTGGGGTGGGGTGGGGTGGGGTGGGGTGGGGTGGTCTACCTTCAGTACACCCCCTGAGTGGGGTGGGGTGGGGTGGGATGGGATGGGATGGGATGGGGAGGTCTACCTTCAGTACACCCCCTGAGTGGGGTGGGATGGGATGGGATGGGATGGGATGGGATGGGGTGGGATGGGGTGGGATGGGGTGGGATGGGGTGGGATGGGATGGGGTGGGATGAGGTGGGGTGGGGTGGGGTGGGGTGGGGAGGTCTACCTTCAGTACACCCCCTGAGTCAACTGCTGTGCTCCCACCCGCTGGCCTGAGCCACTGCTGTGTCCTATGTCCGGCCTGTGCCATTGCAGTGGCTGTATTCGTCCCTGCCTTCTGCTGGGACCCCTGGTTTTCCATATGGCCGGAGCGATCGTACACACAGGACTGTTGATGGTTTCCCATCCGTTTTACCGGCCGGGGTCCTTGGCCCCTTTCTCCCTGTCCTGGCTTCCCCATGGTCAGGCGCGGCCCTCTGCAGGCCAACGAGCACACGAGAAGCGGGTCAGGAGACTTCCAGGCCTCAGCAGCGACAAGTGACAGCTTTGCCTGGGCTTTGTCTCTTCTGCTTTCCTAGAGGATGGAGCTCGGAAGTGCCCGGCAGGCGGGGGAAGGTGTCACCGCGAGACTGAACGGAGCTGGGGCCCGAGAAACCGCGAGAACGCTGTTGCCCTCCTACCCGTGGGCATCCAGGTGGGAGAAAGTGGACTTTAAACCCCCGCATTTGGGGTCTGTCACAGCCCATGAGGCCCTGCTGCCTTGGCCGGGTCCTCTCCTACCTGCTCTCTCCCGGCCCTCCAGGTCCCCTGGCTGTCCCCGGAGCACACGCCTGTCCTTACCTCTCTACGTCCTTCACCCTGCTTGCCAACCCAGGACACCACCTGAAGTCGTGCCGCTGTCTCCCCAGGACGGGGGAGGGACTGTCACATCCACTGCTCTAGCATCATGCGCATTTAAACGGGACTTTTGGTAGGACCGTCCTGGGGAGAGGACTGGACAGTTCGGGCAGAAGGATCTCACTTGGCCGGGGAGAAGTCTGTAGTCCTTTTTACCCCTGTCACCACGCAGACACAGATTATGGAAAGGACAGGACACAGGCACCCAAGGGCCTCTTACCTGCACAGGTAGACCTCTAGAGGCATCTGCGTGCTGGGAATGAAGACGCAAGGGGCCACCCGGAATACCACGGTGTCTTTGTATACCAGGGTCTCTGGAATGGACTGAAACATCAGACACGGTTCCGTCAGTGACCTTGTTCGGAATCCACCCTCCCCCCAGCACCCCTGCAGGCCGCCAGCCGCCCAGCTCAACCCGCCTCCGGCCCTCACCCATCCCCCGCTGCTTTCTCCCAAAGGCGGCAGGAAACCCACGCTCTCCCTTGCCAAACCTGGCCTTCCCCTGTCCCTGCCCACCTTGAGGGAGGTCTACCTTCCCCCAAAGTCCCCGGCGCGGGGGCTGCTGGTCTACACCGGGGGGACGTACCGGGTCTGGAGATTCTTGCACCAGGGAGACGGAGTAGGAAATCAGGCCCGAGAAGTCGGCAGACGGGAATTCCGCAGCTTCAACATAGAAGGTTTCCTTCAGGTGGTTCTCGAGGGGGGCAAAGGTGTAGGTGTGCTGGCCAGGCCCCAGCAGTACCTCAAAGGTGCTCGAGCTGTCTTCTGAGGAGGAGAGAAGGGACAGGCCGGCTGCTGACGTAGCCTAGTGCCGGTCTCCACATCCGACGGTCAGGGTACCGTCTCGTTCCTCTGGTCGGAGGGACAAGGCGCTCCCAGCCCCAGGAGAATGGGAGGCGAGCCGGCTTTTCTGTGCCTGCAGTTCAGGAGGTCGCAAACGAGCATTTGTTTGCGAACGACGGCCCCCCAGACGCTGCTCTCAAAGCCCTGTCACACCTCGAGGGCTGGGGCTCAGAGGAGGATGGCTGTCTTCAAGGCGCTCGGTCCAGGGTAAAGGCTCACGGGAGGTGGTTCTCCCCTTTGACCCCCTTCGGGGAAGATATCCTAAAAAGCCTCAAAGGGGCAAAGGTGAGCCTGGCAGCCTCGTCTGCAAAGTCGGACGCTGCTTAAGTGAGCGCTAGGAAGGCGTCCGTGAGAACGGCCTGTTGGCTGGCCTCCGAGGGTTTCCTAAGAAGCCAAGGAAAGTTCCCATCAGCTGTGTGGAGCCCACCTCCTTCCGGCTTCTCAGGTCGTGAAACAAAAAGCCACGCGCGGAAGAGAGAGAGAGAAGTTGACCGCACCCTGTGGTTGTCTCTGGTTAATTCGATCCCCGATCTGTCCGGCAGGTGCCGGCTGCCTTGGCCTCCGGTTCCAACGTGCCAGCAGAGGGCCGCTGCGGCCACTGCCATCCCCCGGGGCACAGGCACGGCTCCGGCTCACTGGCCTCTCGCTCTGGGTCACGGCACTGCCGTGGCCTGCGTAGGGGCCGTGTTCCTCCAGATGCAGCCCAGCTACTGGTAGGTCTGCAAGAAAACCTTACGGGCACTGACCGCAGCCGCCGGCCCCGGGTGCTCCTGCTTCTCCTGCCGCCGGCCACTTACGGGCTGTGCCGGCCGGACAGCTCGGCTGGGAACGTTCCCGGGGACCCCTGCCTCTCTGGTCCGCCCGAAGGCTCCTTCGCTGACCCGGAACCAGGCCTGGAGGCGGCCAGCCTAGACAGGGTGGGAGGGACCCCCGAAGCTGCCCAGCACAGCCCTTCTGACCGGATGCAGAGGTTCACAGCTGGTGCGCTCGAGCCCCACGGGGTTCCCAACCGCACACACCGGATTGTTCCGGCCACCACGTGGCACCCGACAGCGGCCTCTGCGGGCCCGGCACCTCCCGCTGCACCAGGGCCCTGGGCTCCCCATGGCCGCTGCACCCAAAGGGGACTCCCCACGGAGTGCTGGAGCGAGAGGGTCCACCCTAGGTGCCCGTGGACGCCCACGCACCCTCCTACCCTTTGAGGCAGGTGCTGTGACCGCCACCCTCGTGAGCCGGGTGAGGAGGGAGAAAAGGTGCCTCACGACCCAGACAGGTGCCTTCCTGCCCTGTTCCCACTCCGTTCTCCGCTCCACTACCCTTGACCTCAAGCCACCCCCCCAGCCCCTGCTTGGCCTCTGGCTGTCTCCCCCTAGCAGGCTTCGAGAGCAGGGAGCGAACGCGTCCTTCCAGAGCGAGAGCCCCAGCACGCAGAGTCAACGCTGATCTGAGCTGTGCTTGCTCTGTCTACCTTCCACGTACCACGGGGTCCGTTCTTCGAACCTTCCAGCCCATTTCTTCATCCCGCAAGAATCCTCGTCCCGTGGAAGGACACGCTCGCAGATGAGGCCACCGGCTCCTTCCTTTCCGCGCCCGACTGCCCCCCTCAGCCTCCTCCGTGGACTATTTTAAGCACAGACTCGTCGCCACCACTATAGTGGCCATTGCTGGCCACACCCTAGACCAGCCCATCCAGCCAATCTGCTCTCTCCTTTGACCTCACTGCAAGGAGCCAAGGCTCTGTGCCGCCCCAGATGCCAATCTCCACGCTCACGGCCCGGACATCACCTCCACACAGCTCGTTGGCACCTTCCTGTCTTTTTAGCTCACCTAGACCCCGACCTCTGCAATCCTTCAGCCCAGCCCCCACCCTGCCTACCGCCGATTCCTCTTTTCACCCCCCCCACACACACATTCCGGGAACCATGGCTAAACCCACTCCCTTGCACACGCCATCCGCTCCCACACCAAGACCTCAACTCTGGTTAAGCCAGATCCATCAAGCTCTCTTGGGGGCGCCTGGGTGACTCCGTCGGTTAAGCACCTGACTCTCGATTCCTGTCTCTCCCTCTCTCTCTGCCCCTCCCTCTGCTTGCACTCTTCTCGTGCTCAAAAATAAAGAGAAAAATAAAGCTCTCTTGCATCCACGCAGCCAGAGGAGCCACCATGCTGAAAAGACCCCCCCCCCCCCCCCATTGGGAGAGGACCAAACCTCCGAGTCACCCTGGACGCTACCCACTAGACACTGGTGTCCCCCTCCCGTCCAGGAGGGCTCCCGATTCTCATAGTCTCATCCTTAGATGCGCTCCCTCCCCTCCGCTGGGTCAGTGCTACCCGCACGGGTGTGCCGCGTTCTACCGTCTTCAGACATCCCCCCCAACCCCAGCCTCCCAGTCACTACCTCCACAAGGTCCCCTTTATGGCGGAGTCCTCGGCCGTAGACCCACGGCCTGCCCACTTTGCCGTGGCTCCTGGCCCCACGGCTCTTAGCAGATCGCGAATGACAGTCGTTTTGAAAACAGATTTTTTTGTACCATCGATTTGATCAGCGACACCATCAGCCATGGTGGATCATGGCCCCCACGCAAGGCTTCCTTCCCTTGGTTTCTAGAACTTCAGCTCTGGCTGTTGATTTACTCCAGAAGTTCCTCCTCGGACTCCTTTGCTCTAGCGTATAGAGAGCGAGCCGTGGTTCTCCCACTGGAGCCTGCTGCAGAATCCCCTAAGGGTTTGTGAAAACGCCGCATGCTGGGTACCCCTGCCCGGTAGGTTTTAAATGCATTTTTAAAAAACTGAGCTCCGCTCCAAGGGTGGGGCTCAGACTCGCAACCCCGCAATCACGAGTCACACGCTCCACTGACTGAGCCAGCCTCACGCCCGGTTCCCCTGGATTCGTGAATGCTTTAAAAACAAAACAAAACCCCTTCATCTCTTCCCCCGACCTGGGGCTCCAACGCCTGACCACAAGATCCAGGGTCCTATGCTCTACCAACCTGGCCAGCCAGGCGTCCTTTGACAACCAAACAGAAACTTCAGTAAGACCCTGACAGCCTGACACAGAGGATGGAGTCCGTCTCCTCGGGCTAGACAGATCGCTGCCTCCATCATCCACACGCGGCGGGCAGCCCCGGGCAGAGCAGTCCTCATGGCCCAAACCAGGCTTACACCCACGGGTCTACGGCTCACTCCCAGCCCACGCGGGGAAGGACCGCGTACAACCGACGTGGGCGGCCTTTCCTGGCCGGTCCCACGCCACTTCCAAGTTCAGCTGCAGTCTACAGAAGAGACGGAGCAGAAGACCGAGCCAGGGCCCCTGCGCGCAGGGGAGGAAGCGGCCGAGACCTGCTCTCCAGAGCCGGACGCCGAGGGATGGACGTGGTACAGTCACCCAGCCGAGCGAAACTTGGCTTTAAGAGAAGGAAACACACCGGAACAGGCCTCCAGAAGCAGCGTTAAACCTCAGCTTGAGGAAGCTGGAGGCACGGAATGCCAAACCGGTGTAGGTAGACCAGAAGGCTGGTTTGTTCTAGGAGGTCCTGCTGGAGGTGGACGCGTCCCCTTTTTAAGCGACAGCCTGTGTGCCTTTACCTATGGGCCAGGGATGTGCCACCCGCCTTCCAGGCTGCAAGGGCTCCCGCTGGGCGGGGTGGGGCGTGGTGCCTGGGGCGAACATGCTAGCACATGCTACTCCGCTCCTTGGGCTCTGAGTTCTGGAAACTTCATACGGTGGGCTCTTGGAAGAGGAGGGAAGACAGACTCTTCCGGAAGAAGTAGCTGGGGGAAGAGCTTATCTGATCTGAGGACGTTGGGCGAGTACGCGTTGCTCCCCTCCAGCTGTGGAAACCCCATGGGGTGGGCACTATCGTCACCCCTACTGGGGGAAGGTGGCTTGGGGGCCACGTGGGTGATCCACCCACGTGTACAGACTTAGTCTTTGGAAATGGCAGCCAGAGAGTCCCCGGGACACACGTGTGGCCACACCAGGCCCCGACCAGCAGCCCTAGGTCCCAGCAGGCCTGCTGGCAGCGACGTGGCCGCGGCTGCCCCCGGCACGCTGGAGGCATGCGCGAAGCCAGAGCTGGTGCCAGAACACTCACTTTGGGGCCGGTAGACTCTTGCCTTCTCTGCCTCTTCCTTGGAGGTGTGGAGAACCAGCCGGTATTTCTTTAAAGTGCAGCTGGGCCCTTGAACATTCAGGGTCATCTGGGACAGACTCTTGATCTCTGGGCAAAAGACAAGGTAAGAGGTGGAGGGGCCTCTGCAGGCCAGCGCTCCAGAGGCGGAGGGAGGCGCGGTAAGGCCCACGGTCGGGGCTTGTGGATCGGAGCGCTGGGGACCTCGGGGCTCCCGCTCTGGCCCGGGCCTGCCGTAGGTCTCGGCTACTTGCTCCCCGCGTGGCCACAGGCAATCGGCCAGCCTTGGGGTCCGCTTTGAGTTAGGACAGCATTCACCCCACGTGGTTGGGGGGGAGTGCACGGCCCCCGTAAACACCAAGAATAGGGCCTGGCACAGCCAGTTCCGTGTGGGTTCCCCTCCAGCCTTGGTGAGAGCCAGGGCACCCCTTTATACCGCCAAGACCTAGAACGTTGGCCCCGACCCCAGGTGAGGACCAGGTCCAAGACTGCTTTTGCCTAAGGCAGAAGGGATCCTGCCACAGGTCACAAGAGGGTTTTTAGGGAGATGCTCGCATACCCCTCGTGTGTGTTTACTTAGACTCAACTACTTCGTGAAGCCAGCTGGATCATCCCCATTTTACAGATAGGGAGAATGAGACCAGGGAAGTTAACACACTCAAGTCTGTGGCCAGGAAATAGCAGTTTGTTATCCAGTATCAGGACCCACGGGGCCAGGTGGCCTCTTTCCTCCTCGCTACAAACTTCAAGCCTCTGACAAGTCGAGACTTTAGGCGCAGGGCGTCTGGGTGGCTCAGTTAAGCATCCTGATGGGCTCAAGTCGCGATCTCCTGGTTCGTGAGTTCAAGCCCCGTGTCGGGCTCTATGTGGAGGTCTCAGCGCCTGGAGCCTATTACAGATTCTGTGTCTCCCTCTCTCTCTCCGCCCCTTCCCTGCTTGTGCCCTCGCTCTCAAGAATAAACATTAAAAGAGAGACAGACAGACAGACACGGTTTAGGCTCAGAGGGGGACCTCAACCTAGAATCTGCGTTTGCTGAGGGCTGTGGCAATGAAACCCCAGGGAAAGCTGGGTGCCACGAAGCAAAGGTGGCAGGGGTCCCAGGACAGCGAGAGGCCAGTTCTTACCCTCGGGAAAGAACACCTTCGTGGTCTTCTTGTCCATGCTCTGGCCCTTGTCGGTAGGGCTGCAGTTCACAAGCAGGATGGCGCCCCAGCCACTGGGTCCCCAGACCCAGTTTTTCTGCAAACGTAACAGGAATGCTGATTCAGGAGGAAGCCGGGTAAATCCTGCTTCCCAAACACGCCCCCACACATCAGGAGCAGAGCCAAGACTTTCTCCAGGGGGACAGGGACCTCTTTGCCAACGCAAGTGCCTAATAGGAGAGGGTGAGGTCAGGGGAGCGAGTCAAGAGGGAGGGAGGAAGCTGGATGTGGGTCACAGCTCCCCTCCTGGTCTCAGTGCCGGGGGAGCAGGGATACAGGCAAATGAGAGGAGAAGCGTCCCATGCAGAAGGGCCGGTCCCGGGTAACCGCACAACCAGGCTAGGATGGGGGGCCAGCGTCCCCAGACGTTTTCGTTTTGGGGGCAGAGCTAGAAATGGACGGGATCAGCTCTGACTGTATTGCAGGAACGGGACTTCAGAGGCGTTAGGAAATCCAGAGAGAGTCTGTGGGCCCACGCCCTTCCCCGGGCAGCCTCACCTTAGCCTCCTTGTCACTGGCCACCTCGACTTGCCCGCTGCGGTAGATGTCCACGTCTAGGGAGACCACTGAAACGAGAGGGAAATTCACCACCACCCCCTAGACCTGCCGGATGGAGCCTCGAGGCGGTAGGTGATCCCAGCGCTGCCCGAAGCTGGGGCCAGGGGTCAGGGATGCCCCACCTCCCGGGCATGCTGCCAGCTTCGAAGAAGAAAGCTCCTCAGAGGCCGACCGCCTCCCGTGAGCAAGCCTGGAGAGGACCGGTATCTGGGCGTCTCCCCCAACCTCCCGGCAACCCCCAGAACGATTCCACCGTGGTCCTGATGCGATCTCGCACCACTTGGCCTCTACCCGGGTGACGCCTACCTAGAGGGCCCGCTCTCCAGCCTTCTGGAAAGCTCTTGGCACTCTCAGACTTAGGAAAGGCTCCATACGTGGCGATTCCAAGCCTCTCAGAACTTCAAGATCCAGGCTCTGCCCAAAGATCACCACCGAGGCTCCTCGTACAGTTTCTACGTTCTCCACCTTCTACGCCTCCCGCCACACACTGGCCACCGTGTGCCTTTACCCTGGCTGTTTTTATTCATAGCTCCCATCTGATGTGCTAGGTCCCGGCCAGAACGTCAGGGCCACGAAAACAGACCACGATGGCCGCATACACTTAGCGCCTGGTATGGATGCTCAGGGACCAGATACTAAGAACCTCGTCATCTTCAGCCTTAGGGAAGAGTGTGTGAGCGTGCGCGCCCACACCCCCGCCCCCGGCAAGGGGTGAAGACGGAAGTAAAATGCACATCCTGCCCGATGGTAGAAACGCCATAGGAAACAGGGGAGCAGGTGGAGGGATAGGTTTTAGTTTTAGGTCATCAGAGGAGTCTCCCAAATTGAAACGTGAACAGAGGCCTGAAGGAGGCATAAAAGTGATCAGTGTCCATATTTAGGGGAAAGCAATTAGAAGAGGAAGTGCCAAGCGGCAAGGTCAAAAGTCAAGCGGCCAGGGTGCTCTGGGCACCCACAAGACCTGGGTGGCAGGGAGGCCAGCTCTGACCCGGGTACGCAGAAGCAACAGAAGGCTCTGATCCACGGAGACCTTATCAGATAGCCTTCTGGAGACGCACCGCTCTGGGGGCCAGGTCAGGGGTGGACCTGTAGAATGGCAAGGATGAGGCAGGGAACCCACGCAGGGACGCAAGCAAGAGGGTGGCGGCTTGGACCAGCCAACAACATCCAAGTGGCCTGTGGCCGGATTCCAGCCAGCTTTGAGGAAACGGGAGCAAGGTACGGGGATTGACGTGGGCAGAGGGGAGAAGGAAGGGGGACATCCAGGGTTGGGGCCTGACCAGCTAGAAGCACGGACCATGGTCCACAGTGACGGGAAGACCGTCAGCAAGGTAGGCACTGGAGGGAGAGAGAACCAGTTCAGTTGGGGTCCTCCTACCCCACCATCTTCCCCGGAAGTAGAACCAGTTCCATTTGGGATAGATTGAGTTGGAGACCTTGGTTAGACACTCAGGAAGGAACACTGGGTCAGCAGATACAGGGGTCAAGTTGGCGGGAGATGCCTGGCTGGAAGAGTTTGGGGGGGGGGGGTGTCCTGACCGCAGAGCCACGTGACCTGCTGCCTGAGGCACTCCCACCAGGCTGGGGTGGGCGGCTGGGTGATAAAGGATCCAACAAAAAGGACCCGAGAAGGAAGAGCCGGCTGGGTAGGAAGGAAACAGAGGGCAGGGTCCCCGAAAAGGTTTCAAGTAGAAAGTGTCAAAGGGTAACCGGTTGTATTAAGGCTGCTGTCAGGTCAAGGCAGGGGAAGACAGAGCAGACTATTGGGCTTAGTGAAGCAGAGGTCGTTCAGGTCCTTCCTAAGGGCAGTGGGGGGTCAGACTTGACAAAGACAGACAGGGGGTGCAGAGTTAGGGGAGTGGAGCTCGAAGAGGACACAGAATCAGATCTCAGAGCGCACAGGTTAGTTACATCTTGTTCCTTAAGGAGAAGAGACATCACAGCCTGCTCCCATTAAATGAATGGATGGGATGGGCGGGGCGCCTGGGTGGCTCAGTCGGTTAAGCATCCGACTTCAGCTCAGGTCATGACCTTGAGGTTCAGGAGTTCGAGCCCCACGTCGGGCTCTGTGCCGACAGCTCAGAGCCTGGAGCCTGCTTCGGATTCTGGGTCTCCCTCTTTCTTTGCCCCTCCCCTGCTGGTGCTCTGTCTCTCCCTCTCTCTCAAAAATAGATATTTAAAAAAAAAGGGGGGGGTAGGATAGCTTGTTCTGGAATGATCCAGAAGAGTGGAGAAAAGGGACTGGCTTCCTATGGCAGCAAGTTGCTGAAGGAAGGTTCTGAATGAGAGGGGGAAGGATCGAATGTGAGCATTAACCAATCACCAGACCTACCACCAGTGGTACCCGGGGAGGCAGGAGGCAGGCGCCGGCCACAAGTAGGTATGGAAAACGAGGAAGCCCAGGGAAACCCCCAGGTCTGCTCTCCGAGAACGAGGTCAGCAGTGACTGAGCTCTGAGGGACCGTGTGAACAGGCAAGTCGAGTGAACCCCTCCAGGACCCACGGGAGACACCTTGTTGCCGGGAGAGCCCCTCTGCTCCCTGTCTGGGGTGGGAACATACTCACCAATGCCAGTGAGGCAGAGCACAGCCGTGGCCACTGGGACTTCCTCATCAGGCAGATAGTAGGAGACCAGAACCTGTGGAGACAGCAGCCAGAACCCACGGGAGGGGAGGGGACAGGAAGAGGGCTTCGGCTAAGTACCCAAGTCCAGCCACTCGACTTTGGTCTCCTCTTACAGCTTCTGACATCTGGGAGCTGGGGCAGGGTCACAGTCCCGTCTAAAACCTGCCACGACCCCACCAGGCACTTCCACACGGCGGCCCCACCACACCCCATGCAGGTGGGCTCTACCCCAAGGTCAGAGAGACCAAGGCACTCGGCCCTACATCGCTCCACTAGGAAGGGGCAGCACAAGGTTGAAGTTCCAGGCCGCCTGGCTCCAGAGGTCAAGATTTAGAGGTTACTCCCCATCCTCCCCACTTTCCACCCGCATGCCTAGTAGCAGTGGGCCAGCATCCCCCAACTGTCAAACTACTCACTCAAAAGGAAGCAGGACACCCAGGGTGGGGACTGGAATCGGAACTTGGTCTTTCCCACGTCCTGCACCAGACTGTTTCCGGGAGAGCCTTTCTACTTTAGACAAAGACCTGCCCTTTGGCCACCGGTGGCCTGGGCCACAGAGCTTCGTGACAAACCAGAGAACGAACCAGTAGCTGGGGCCATGCTTTCGTGCCTGTGACCCATCACCTGTTCCCAAATGGAAATTTAGGTCCTCCAAGGTCTAGCGTCTCCCCAGCGGGCCACTCCTGATGGTTCTGGAGGCTGAGCCCCGGGCAGAGAATGCTGCTCAGGTCCTCCGGGCTCAGCCAGGATAGATCGCGGCCCTGGAGGTCACCTGTGAGCCACGCTGCGCTCAAGCCTGCCACCTGCTTCCTAGGGAGTCGCCAGCCCTGGGCACAGAGCACGGAAGCGGGTGTGTACCACCCTCCTGTCATCTGTCAATTACCAGCGGACCACTCCAGCAGGTTCTGCTGGCCGAGCGCCCTAGTCCTGAGCGGGCCTCACCTGTGTTCTCACCCTCACCTCACATTGGAGTCACCTGGAGGGAACTGTGACCCACAGAGGCCAGGGGCTCGCTCCCAGAGGCTGACTTAATTGGCAGGGGGTGTGGTCTGGGTGGGGTTTCCAATCACCCTGCAGTGCCATCAGCTGCCGTCCCAGAACCACGGCCAGTGCCAAATCCGTGAGGAGCCTGCCCTACAAGGAACTGATTCCCCCCCCCCGCCCCAACCCCCTGCCAACACCACCGGGGCACTAGGGAGACAGCACACCCAGGAGAAAGAGCACGGTCTTGGGCTCACAATCTAGATCTGCCCCACTCGGGTTATGTCATTTAGGTCGAGAACAGTCCTTCTGTGCTTCAGTTTCCTCGTGTGGAAGAGGGGGGGCAGGCCGACCTCTCGAAACGTGATTCAAGATACCCATTACACATCATGCACTTAACACACATTAGCTCTTACGTTCCACTAAGATCTGCACACCCAGAAGAGCAGCCTTAGCCAGAAAGCCCATCTGAGTTTTGCTGCTAGAACCTTTGAGCCGGACTTTAAAAGCAGCTAGCTGGGAAGCTAGCCGGGTGTCTGGTCAGGAGCACACAGGGTGGAGACAGACGTGCTTGAGCTTGAATCCCGGTTCTGCGGGTCACTGGCTTGGGCAGGGTGCTTCCTCACACCCAGTGAGTCTGTTTGCCTGTCTGTATAATGGGGTCACCGAGGGCCCACCTCGCAGGTTTGGCACAGGCATCGAATGTCATGCCGAACACCTGCACTGAGTTTGTCACGGACTCCGGGCCCAGGAAACACCAGCTTTCAGGAGGGAGACCCCCGGGGGGGGGGGGGGGGGGCTGTGTCAGCTCCCTCCCCTGGGAGATTCCCCTCCCCCACCTCCCGCCCCAGACTTACCTTGTCACCATCAGGGGCAGAGCTGGGGGAGATCATATTCACCAGGACATCCATGGGATCAGACAGAGGCCACCGGGTCGTGGCCATCTCCTCCTTGGTCATTAACGGGGACGTGTTGTGGATGTCAACCAAGACCCCCGGAGAGCCACTGATGGTAAATGACTTGCATTTCTCTGGGGCACACCTGCTGGGCCCGACCAGGAGACAGACTCTAGGGCATAAGAACCTCAGGGGACGGCCCCTCACCCTCTCTCTCCTTAGGGCACTTTTGTGGTCCTCACACAACTTCAGCCCCACTCCCACCGCCCCCCACTGCAAGGAGCCCTGTTCTCCCTCCCACGGAGGCTCTAGCCTGGATCGCACCCTCCCACCGAGGCTCCAGAAGTTACCAAAGCTGCATCTTATTTATAAACCCATGGAGGGAGGAGCGGCTTAAGCTGGAAGGGATCCCTACAGGGGAAGAAACATGACCTAGTCCTGGGGATGGTGGGGAGGCCACCCCTAACTAAGTCACCCCCCCAACTAAGGCTCCAGTTCACAGGAGCCCCCCTCACTCAATCCTTATGGCCTCCTGGAGAGCCAGCCCCACCCCTATTTCACGGGCAAGAGGACAGAAGAGGCAAGGTGCTTGTTTCGCTAAGGTCCCACAGCCCACACGGGGCAGACGCAGGAATGGGGTCAGAAACCCGCAGCGTCAGGACCGGGGGGCCCTTCGACACCCACACCTGGCTCCCTGAGATGAGGCAGGACCCGAAGACGCAGGGAAAGGAGGTGACCCCCGACCCCCATGCAGCCTAGGGCCAACCCCAGCGCAGGACGGGGCGGGAGCGGGGGGGCAGGCACCAGCCTCCCTGCTCAGACCCACCCCCGGAGCCAGCTCCTCACCCACTGAGATCCAAGCAGATGTCCACACCCAGCACGCAGAGGGCACGGACGGGGCCGTCCAGGGACAGGTGGACGAGGCTCTGGAAGGACATGCCAAAGGCCTCCAAGGTGGCCGCCCGTTCGACAACCCTCCCTCAGCACAGCAGCCTCAGATAACCCCGGGGTCTCCCCCAACCCCCTGCCCTCCCCTCTTAAGGGCTCAGGGCCTCTCCGGCCCACCCCCCCCCCCCCTGCCTTGTTAAGGCTTCAGCAGCTGCCCAGGTGTGACTGATTTGCTCCACTGGGACTTGCCGATGGGGGGTGGGGGTGGGGTGGGGTCTGAGCCCCGTCGTCACTAATCCATCAGGCAGCCAGTTCCCACAGATCCAGGGCATCTGCGGCTGGCTGCTCAGGTCTCTGGCCTTCAGCTGGGAGCAAGGGGGGCGCTGGGAGGCTGGCGTGGGGTGTGGGGGGGAGTGGGCAGGATGGCAGCACGTGGCGACATCGCCGGGCTCTGGGGCCTCTCGGGCGTGTGTCTGTCCTGGCAAACGAGGAGCAGAGCCCGGCCAAGCGCTGGTTGCAAAAATGATCGGGAGGCTCGTTAACGTTCTAGATGCCTGGGCCCGGCAGGTCTGGGGTGCGGCCCATCCCCAGGTGGTGAGGGGGCGGCGGCGGCAGGGTGGGGGGCGGCGCTCCTTGTCCACAGCGGTGTCAGCCGCTCCCGGAGGGAGCACAGCGAGGGCCCGGATGGCACGCGCGAGTGGAGGGGCCCCTGCGGAGCCCAGGTCGCCAGCCGCTCTCCGTCTTCCCTGAGCTCACTGGGCAAAGAGCTCCTCCCCCGGCCCAAGGGACTCACCAGCTGACTTGAAAGCTGTGTGTTCGTTCCACATTTGACGTTTCATGTTACGGGCTACCTCGTTCACACGGGCCCGAGTTCAAAGAGGCTTGCAACAGAGGGCGCCTCCTGCACGGGACCAAGCACACACGTGTCCGTATCCTCCCCACCCTCTTATTTTCATGTAAACGGCAGTAGGTGCTCCGCAGGGTCCGTATCCCGCTGTTTGCACTGGATGGTGGAACTCGGAGGGAAGCACTTCCTAGCAGCACGTGAAAAGCATCCTTACCCTTGCTCGTGGCTCCGTAGTACTCCGAGCAGGGCCACACCGTTCTCTGCAGACGTATTTGGGTTGGGGCTTTTGCCCTGACGCACAACGCTGTGATGCGTGACCCATGTGTCACAGCCCAGGGGGCGCAGGCTGGGTCCTGAGTGGAGACTGCTCGGTCAGCCAGGCTTGTTAGATTCAGGAGACTGAGAAGGAGAAACCTCCCTCTTTGGAAGCCGGAAGCTTGCAGCGTAGCTATCAGGGGTGGCTTTGTTTAGGGGGCTCTCGGAGGCAGCGGGTTGGCCAGGAAGACCCCCAAGGCCCTTCTGGTTGGGCTGAAAGCGGCAAAATACAGCCCATGTATGCACTCACCCGCACCCACGTACCTCCCTGCCCGTCTGCTCACACACACGCTGGCCAGGAGGGGGGCTGGAGGGAGGGGATGGTCGGACGAGGGAGGGGTCGCTGAGGGCTGGGCTCTGGGTTCTGGAGCCAGACAGCCTGGGAGCTGTGCCCTCCTCGCTGCCCTGGGGTAGCCCAGCCTTGTGCGGGGGTTCTGAGCACCGTGAGGACGAGCGCTCCCGGCCTGGAGGATGGAGACCCCTCTGGGCATGGAAGGGACTCGGAGAGATCTAGAGTGGACCCCCGCTAGATCTAGAGTGGACAAAAGGAAGCCCTCCGCCGTGGTTTTACAAGATGAAATCTGCCCCCACAAAGAAGAAATGATAATCACATGGCATGATGGAGGCCTTGGCTAACACCGCGGTGGTGATCGTTCTGCTGTATATATCAAATCAACACGTTGCACACCTTAGCCTTACACAAAGTTACGTGTCCGTTAGCTCCCAATTTTTCCAAAGCTAAGTCTTGTCCCTTTCCCGTCAGGGTTTAACGCAGGCGCAGAGCTGCAAACTGTGGGAAAGGGATGCCCCGCTTCTCTCCGCCTCTTCCACCTGCCGCGTCCCGAAACAGCGGTTCCTAACCTGCGGGAGGTTAACACGGCCCCCAAAAGATGTCGGGTCCTAATCCCCGGAGTCTGTGACCACGAGACTTTGGGATGGGGAGATTATTCCTGGCTCTTCTGGGAGGACCCCAAATGCAATGACAAGTGTGTTTGTAAGAGAGAGGCAGGGGGAGATTCGACGCACGCAGAAAAGAAGGCAGGCTGACCACGGGCAGGGACAGGAAGCATGCCAGAGGCCACCAGGAGCCAGACAAGGAACTGACTCCTCCCAGAGCCCCCGGAGGGGACACGGCCCTGCCCACCCCTTGATTTCAGCCCGGTGAAACCGATTTTCAACCTCGGGCCTCCAGAACCGTGAGGATAAATTTCTGTGGTCTTAAGACGCCCAGTTTGTGATAATCGGTTACAGCAGCCGCAGGAAAGTAGGTGGGGGAGGGAGGGGAGACGGCCCAAAAGTTCTGGCTTCCCGGGTACTGTCCTAGGACGGCTCCGTGCTCTGTGGGGCCGGCAGGACTCCCAGCCGGTGCCTTCTCTCACGTGGGCTTTCCTGGTCCTTCGCAGAGGTTCTCACCCCCCAAGGGTGGCCGGGGGACGCTCCCCTGCACCTGTCTTGGTGCCAAGGTCTGCTTCAGCCACCTGCTTGTCCCTCGGTCCTTCTGCAGCCCCAGCAATGCAGCCAAACATTTCCCTTCCGTCTGCTGAGGTGGGTGGCAGCTCCAGGCTGCTCTAAGGTTTGGGGACAACCTCACACGGGACTCCCCCTTGTGCACGGTCCTCTTTCTGGTCCACAGAAAACACGTGCATTTTTGCCCCAGCCATTCTGGAGGGGAAGCAGCTGACTCTTGTCAGAGGAGCACATTTTGACCCGGGTTTTTTCGGGGTCCCTTTCCACACAGTCTGAGGGAAGAGGCTTTGGACGCCCTCCTCTTCCACCGTCACACGTCCGCCACGAGCACATGAAAACTCTGGTGTTTTCTTAGTATCTCGGACGCTAAGGAGCCAAGATCTGGCCTTAATTTTTATTTATTTTATTATTCTTTTTAAGCTCATTCATTTATTTTTGAGAGACAGAGAGTTGGGGAAGGGCAGAGCGAAAGGGAGAGAGAGAGAATCCCAAACAGGCCCTGTGCTGTCAGCTCAGAGCCCGATGCGAGGCTCGAACTCCTGAACCGCAAGACGATGGCCCCGCAGGGCACAGCGGAAGGAAGCAAGCCGCTGCCTTGGAAGGCGGCCACGCCCAGGGGGCCAAAATGTCCCTAAGAGCTCTCGAGATGCCACACTGCAGGGGATCAGAGTGTCTGGCCGGGAGCTTCGGAAGGAAAGGATGGGGGGGGGGGATGGGCTCAGGGCACAGGATGGGGGGGATGGGCTCAGGGCACAGGATGGGGGGGATGGGCTCAGGGCACAGGATGGGGGGGATGGGCTCAGGGCACAGGATGGGGGGGATGGGCTCAGGGCACAGGATGGGGGGGATGGGCTCAGGGCACAGGATGGGGGGAATGGGCTCAGGGCACAGGATGGGGGGGATGGGCTCAGGGCACAGGATGGGGGGGATGGGCTCAGGGCACAGGATGGGGGGGATGGGCTCAGGGCACAGGATGGGGGGGATGGGCTCAGGGCACAGGATGGGGGGGGATGGGCTCAGGGCACAAGATGGGGGGGGAATGGGCTCAGGGCACAGGATGGGGGGGATGGGCTCAGGGCACAGGATGGGGGGGATGGGCTCAGGGCACAGGATGGGGGGGATGGGCTCAGGGCACAGGATGGGGGGGGATGGGCTCAGGGCACAGGATGGGGGGGGATGGGCTCAGGGCACAGGATGGGGGGGATGGGCTCAGGGCACAGGATGGGGGGGATGGGCTCAGGGCACAGGATGGGGGGGATGGGCTCAGGGCACAGGATGGGGGGGATGGGCTCAGGGCACAGGATGGGGGGGGATGGGCTCAGGGCACAAGATGGGGGGGGAATGGGCTCAGGGCACCATGTGCCACCACTTGAAGGAGAAGGGCTGCCGGCGCACGTTGGTGCCGCAGTGCACCTCCCCGTGCCGCAGATGGTACGCGTAGAAGTCGTCGATGAAGGTGCAGTGGAGGCCCAGCGGCTCCAGCAGGGACCGCACCTTCTCCTCCAGGCAGCAGCGGTCGTCGATGATGGGCCCGAAGGGCTTGGGGATGCCCAGGTGCTTCCCCAGCACCAGCATGTTCACCTGCAAAGACGCGGGGTCCCCGGGTCAGGGGCGACGGCGTGCAGCCCGCATCACCCTCCGAGGGGCCCCCTTTTCTTCTGACCTTCAGCAACAGCAGCCCCACTTCGCAGAGGGGGAAACTGAGGCCCAGGCAGGTCAAGCGGGCTGCCTGGTCCAGGCCTCATACCCAAGTCTGGCAGACTCCAGGACCCATGCTCTCGCCCATCTGCCACCTTCTGGAAAACTCTCTGCGACTCAAGGGCCAGCTCAAATGCCACCCGCTTTGGGAAGCCGTCCGCGAGTCCCTGAACGGCGGCACTCGGTGCTCCCCCTCTGTGCTCCCACAGCGGCCGGCATGGAGCCTGGCATAACGAAGGCACTTGGGAAATACCTGTTGAACGGACGCACAAATGACCACCTTTTTGGTAGCGCTCTCTGTATACTGCAGTTTATGGAAATGACTATTTCCTCCACTATCTTGGGAGGTGAGAAAGGACAAAGGTGTTGACTCCAGGCCAACAGAGGTTCGACTCCCAGCCCTGTTACTCAATAGCTGTGTGACCTTAGGCAAGTCACTTTCCCTCTCTGAGACGCAGCGGCAAAAGGAGCCCAAACACACTGCCGCTGCTGTGACAATCAGACGTCAGGCTCACGGGGCACCGTGCTGGCACGGAGCAGGTGCAGAGTCGGTCTCCAGGGCTCAGGAGTCGTGGAAAGGCATCTCACTCCCTGGCACCACTCAGACACAGCCCGTGCTGGGGGTCTCGCACTCTGAGTTTCTCTGCCTGTTCCACACCCACGCCCTCCCCGCTCCCACCGTGGGCTCCCGGGGGGCGGGGGGAATCACGACTCTTGCTCGGGGCCTCGAACAGCGAAGGCACCCACGGTCGCTGGTCTCACTTCATTTGCGATGCCTCACCCCCCCCCGGCTGGTGGCATCCACCCTCTTTCCTGCCTGGGGAACCTGGCTGGAGTGACAGGCAGAAACAAATGCTCAGGGCCAAGGGCTTTTATTCAAGGTGCCCCTTCCTGCCTTGTTGGTTTAGCCACGGAACCTCTTCTTCTAAATAAAATCTTCTGTAGTACCTCAGTGCCTAAGACGGAAAAAAATCCCAACCGCTGCCTTGGAACCCCAGGGACCTGGGGAAACCAGTCTGATGTCCACTGTGCCGGGACTGGCCCAGCCCCAGCAGGACAGGGTAGCTGAGGACCCCAGCTGGGGTTTCTGCCCGGCCCTCGGGTATCCTTTGGAGAGACAGAGGAAGGGCACGGGGATAGTAGAAATACCGTGGATGGCTTTAAGACAGTCTTGGGGTGGGCGAGGAGGGGGTCACAGTTAAAAGTTCTTGACCAGGGTGGGATCCCCCCCCCCGAGTTCACCCGTCAGAGGAGTGAATCCGCCCAGCCCAGGCAGTGCTAGCCTCACGGCCTGCCCGGACCACCCAGTCTGAAATGGTGCCCCCGACTTTTCCCCTTCCCAATGGGACTTGAAACGGAGAGCAGCTTGTAAGTTGCCTGCTCAAGGGCACACCTACACCGGCCCCCCGCCCCCCTGCCCCCGCCGGGAAATCCGTAGCGGGCAGTGCCTCGGGGGTCAGGGTGTGGGCTCTGCAGCCAGACCCCTGGTTCGAATTCCAGCTCTAAATCCCATGTCGCCAGCTGTGTGTCCTTGTGCCGGAGGCCCGACCTCTCTGTGCCTCATCTGTGAAGCGGGAGCCCCACACCGTCATGGCTGTGAGACGCCCAGAGCTGCCCTGGGAGCGGCACACGGCCACGCCAGCCCCGAGCAGACAGCCAAGCCCCCTGGACCCACCCCCGGGGGTCCTGACTGGAGGCCACTGGCAAAGGCGAGCCCAACCAAAGCCCCCCTCCTCACCATGTTTGGGAAATAGGCTTCGGCCTTGAGTCTCCCTTGGAGGTCATCCTGGAGCTTGAAGAGCTGGGGGATGTCCACGATGTCCCGCTCGGTCAGGCCCAGCTCCCGCTTTAACACCTCCCGGTTCCAGTCAATGCATTTCTAGGGGGGCGGGGGGGCCGACTCAGGCAGGGATGGGGCGGGCAACGAGGGGGTGGAGGGGTGGTGAGGGGGCGGTGGGCACGGTGGGGTGGGGAGCGAAGGAGGGGTGGGGACCGCCGCGGAGGAGGACAGTCTGGGGCTGAGGCCTGGCCAAGGGAAGGACTAGGGACGAGGTCGGGGAGGCAGTGACGGGGCCCTCCTTTACTTCCCTCCGTTCCTGCTCTGCTCAGTCCCTCTGCCTCCTGCCTCTGCTTGTGCGTCCCTGTCTTTCCGGTCACTCTAGCACTTGGCCTCTCTCCTGCCTCTGTCCCTGTTTCTGAGAGCTCCCCGCCCCCCCCCCCCCCCCCCCGTCTTTCTCTGGTTCCAGCTTTCCCGATTTTGCTTCCCCTCTTTTCCATGCATCACTCGTGTGTGTTCCTGCAGTGGTGACTGAAGTCTGTCTCTCTCTCTCTCTCTCTGTCCCACACACATTTACCCGAATCCCAGAGCCACCTGCCACCAAGCCTACAGGCAGCTGGTGGAAGGCTCCGCCCTTGTGCCTCTGATGGTAGGGAAGGTGGTGGGGGCGGGTGGTTAGGTCTGCCCGGACTGCGGCGTCTCCGGCACCCAGGCTGGTACCTGCACGTACGAATTATCTTCTCTCAATTTCTCATTGGACAGAACGTCCTTTATTTTCTGTTTTTTTTCTGGCATGGAGAAAAAGAAAAAACAAAAGCAGGTGAACTCGGAGGTCAATTTCCGTCCTCCTGGTGGGCACGGTGGGGACTCAGTTTTCCCATCTATAAAATGGGGGCGGCTAGAATTCCTAACAGGTAGGTTTGTTGTGCGCAGCCGGGAGGCACGCGCCTTAACGAACGTATTTTCTCAGCGCGAGTTCTCCTTAAAGGTGTGGCTCTCACCCCCTTAAATTATCTCCAAAAAATTCCCATCCAGCGAACGGCAAACAGAGGTCTAACCGTTGCCTGATGCAACACGACATACTACGGACACGACGTAAAAACTCTCAGCCGTGACTTACTGACCTCTGACGCCAGCCCCTATCTGTGGACTTTCATGCGGGTCCTCAAACACATTTCACTTTCTCCTGCCTCTGAGCCTTCGCATTGACGGTTCCCTCTGTCTGAGCTACCTCTCTTCCCCTCAACCCGCCACCCCACTGGGTGAACTCCTGCTCATTCGTCATGCTCCTGCCTGCTCCTTGCCTCCTCCAGGAAGTCTTCCTCGGACTCCTCCCAGATACCCTCCAGCCCCCGTGCTGCGGCCGTTTTCCTGACTCGCTTCCCCAGGACTGCGGGCCGTTGCAGCAGCAGCAGGGAGCTCGTCTGCCCTGTTCACACAGCACCCCTGGCCCGGAGCACAATGTCTGGTGCACAGCAGGTGCTCAGAGGACAGGTGTTCTAGGTGCCCCCACCTGGCAACAGGAGGCCACGCGAAGGCAGAGAAAGGACCCCGGGTGGAAACGCAAGGCACAGCCAACTTACTCTTGACCCCTTCAAATAGCAGAGCCTCGCCGTGGCCCTCCTTCAGCTGCTCCTGGAACAGCCTGTAGCAGGACCTGGGGCTGGCGAGGAGCAGCCGGAAGCCCTGGAGGCATGAAACGCTGGGGTCAGAGGTCAGCTTTGCCCCTGGGGCTCCCAGAGGGGCGGGCTTGGACCCAGGCTGGCCCCCTCCTGGGGTTGAGGGAAAGCTAGTCTGGCACGTGAGGCCAGGCCCCCGCCCCCAGGCAGAGCGCGGAGCAAAACCCGGGAGCCCAGGGCGGAGGTGTGTGCCTTCCTCCAGGCAGTCCCCCACACTGCACCTTGTGCACCGGGACGAAGCTCAGGAATTCGTCCACGTGGCCCACAAAGAGCCAGTCGGAGTAGAGCTTCACGGGCGCCTGCACCTGCTGGGCGCTGAGGAAGTCTTGCAAGGCCTGGTGCATCTCCTGGCTCTCCTTGCTGCCGACACAGGATGAAGGGGGCGTTATGGGGGGCGGGGGGCAACAGGGAGATCTCCGAGGACCTGGAGGCTGGGCAAAGGGGTCGGGGGTCTTCTTCAGCTAGGGAAGGGATTCAGAAGCCTGGACGCCTTTAACTGTCTCCGCAAACACCGGGGGACTTTACGAATTGCCATCCCGGTTGTGTTGGGGGAAACTGAGGCACCGAGTCAGTATGGCAAATAAAGACCAGAGCTTAGCCTCGGGAAGCAAAACCCACTGGCTCAGCCCAGATGCTGGCGTTGTGGGTAAACATGGCTCACAATTCCGTGGAGAGCCGGTCCCGTCTGAGCGGATGATCTCTGATTAGCTGTGTGGCCTTGGGGACATTCCTTCACCTCTCTGGGCTTCAGTTTCCTCCTCGCTCTGGCCTCCATGGTCCTTCCTGATCTAGCCCTTTGCTCTCTCTCAATGTGCTCTAGCCCCTCTGGCCTTCTTGAACACACCCAGTTCAGTCCTGCCTCAGGGCCTTGGCACATGCTCTTTCGGCTGCCAGGAGCCCTCTGTCCCAGATCTCCACGCAGCCATGTCCTTACTGCCATCAGGCCTTCGCTCAAGAGCTGCCTTCTCAGCGAGGCCTTCCCCGACGACCCCCACAGTTCCCAAGTCCCTGGGGTCTGTTGAGGCCCTGGGGTCGGAAGCAAGTAGGGAGGGCTTCCACCGTGGCCCTGGGGCCACCCCTCGCCGCCCCTCCCCTCCTCACCTGGGGTAGCAGCTGCTCCCAATGAGGATCCTGCCCAGAGGGTATTTCTTCCTCCCAACCTTGACCGGGGGGCTCACTTCCAGGTTACCAAAGGAGTCGAGGTCAGAAACCTCTCCTGTTTGGGGCCCTCGAGTCACGTAGCCAAAATCCGGACCCTGGGATGGGAGAAGCATGTACCAAGCGTTAGAGAACACAGTCCCCGCGTGAGGAGAGGCGGGAACCGAGTCACGGGAAGGATTCGGGAGCGGTCAGCGGCCTGTACAGCCCAGGCACCGCTGTCACTTGTAGGAGATGCGGAAGGGGTTCCAAACCAGCTGGTTAAGAAAAGGGACCGGCGTTTGTCGAGTGCCTCATACGCGCCCACTGCTGTTGCAAACCTTAACTCGGCCGTAACAACGGATCTGCAAAGTATCATTTTTGCCCTCATTCTGCAGAGAAGAAACGCAACGTGTGGCTTCATCAGGTGCCACGGCCCGTCGGTGGAGGGACGCAGATTTGAGTTGTCTCTACAGCAAGCCCTCTTGCCACACTGCATCCTGACCTCGGGCTGGAGCGGGCCTTGCCGAATGGCCGCGACGTCCCCGCGTGGGTCTCTGCGGGAACAATCTCCTGCCCTGTGCGAGTTCGCTGTGGCTGCTGTAACACATCTAGTGGCTTAAAACAACACGCGTTTATCCTCTGTCGGCTCTGGGGGTCAGAGGTCTGAAACCGGTCTCACCAGGCTAATATCAAGGTGTGGCAGGGCCAGTTCCTTCCAGAGGCTCTGAGGGGAGAACCTGTCTCCTTGCCCTTTTTGGCCTCCAGTAGCTGCCGTGGCTGGCGGGCTCTCCCCCCAGCTTCAAGGCACACTGCTACATCCTCCGCTTCCATCATCAAGGGCCTTCTCCCACTCCGTCCTCCCTCTTCCAAGGAGCACCACGATGGCACAGAGCCCGCCAGATAACTCAGGGGCACCTCCCCCATCCCAGAGTCCCTAACTTCATCACATCTGCAAAGTGCCTTTTGCCACAAGATAGCATCAGGTCCTGGGGATTCGCACGGGGCCGTGTTCGAGGGCCGCCATTCTGTCTACTGCACTAGCCCTAGCTTTTTACAAATCGACGGAGCTTCACAGGGGCCACCGACTCCCTGCAGGTAGATTCCAAATTGTGAGCTTCCATGTATTTCTCTGGGAAGAGGAGTCCTCTCAAGGAGGTCTATGACACCCCCAGTTTAAAAGCCATCATTCCTGGGGCGTCTGGGTGGCTCAGTTGGTTAAGTGCCTGACTCTTAATTTCTAGCTCAGGTCACGATCTCCTGGTTCAGGAGCTCGAGCCCCATGTCAGGCTCTGCACTGACAGCACGGAGCCTGCTTGACATTCTCTCTTTCCCTCTCTTTCTGCTCCTCCCCCGCGCACATGCACCCTCTCCCTCTCTCTCCCCCTCTCTCCCAAAAATAAACAAACATAAAAAAAGGAGCCCGCAACAACTCCCCAGTTTCCCAGAGTTTAAACAAACAGCCCCCGCGTCATCCCCATCACCTCCCTGACAGCCAGCCTCTCCTTCCTCGCTCACTTCTTCCCCGCGCCCCCACCCGCCCAAATCAATACGCCTTTTATTGCATCTTTAAAATATGTCAAGTAGGTCTGAAAAATTATCTGGCATCTTGCAGTTTCTGTAGCTGGACAACTTAGTCCTTATTCATCAGCCTGCCGAACTGTTCCTTTTTTCAGAAACCTCGCCACCATCCCCAGATTTCCTGACGTCCTTATTTTTAACGCTTGTGGCCTGCTGAATCAAAAGCAGCTGAGTTTCGATACAAGTTCAATGTCATTTCCTTCAAGAATGAACTCATCTTTCTGGGCCTGAGATACCGAACAAGCAAACGCCTGGCCTCATCTGAACCCTGCGGGGGGTGTGTTTTTTCACCCGAGAGATTTTGGATCTCGACGAGAGCGTCATTCTCCCGAACGATGACGTCGGTGGAGGAGCGAGCGGGCACGGGCCTCATCTTGTAACGGAAGCCCAGCGTGATACCCTTGACCATGTTCTGCACACGACTACAGATGGTGCGAACGGTAGCCAGCTCTCCAGTTTTCCACCATGCGTCAACTCAGGGCTCTTCGTTTTCCTTCCAGGGAGACTGAGCTCTACACTGATGTGGTTGAAGTCCCTCCGCAGGGTTCCTCTGGGGCCCTTCGCAAATAACAGTGCCTCTCTTCAGAGTGATGGCGACATCTTCCGGAATGTTGACGGTCTCATTGCTGAGAAAGGCCTTCGTTCTCCCACCAGATGTGGCCAAGAGCTCCCACCCTTCCTCTTGCCCACTCTGCTTCACCCCTTCTGGCCTCTTCACGCTTCCCTGAACATGCCAGGCATGCTCGTGCCTCAGGACCTTTGCACTGGCTGTTTCTTCTGCCTAGCACGCTCTTCACCCAGACACCCACATAGCCGATTCTTTTACCTCTTTTGAGTTTTTGTGCGTGTGTCTGCTTCTCAGAGGCCCTACCTGACCATCCTGTTTAAAATTGCAGTGTAATCTTCCCACTACTCTGGAGCCTGGGAGCCTCTTGATTCTGTATTTTTTTTTTTTTTTCACCTATAGCACTAGGTCCCACCTCCCAACATACAATATAATTTATTTATTGTTGTACTTAGCTTATCGTCTGTCTTTCCGGGCTAGAATGTCACCTCCATGAGGGTGGGGGCCTCTGCAGCGCTCACTGATATACCCCAAGAGCCCAGAACAAGGCTGGGCACGGAGAATGGTCTCAAAGAATGTCTGATGAACGAATGATAAATTCATACAAGTCATTGCCTTGGCCGTTGCCATGAGAGGGGCTCAGTGTCACAGGCTGCAGGTTTGGATTCCTTTCTTCTTTATTGATTTTAGAGAGAGAGCAAGGGTAAGCAGGGGAGAGGCAGAGAGAGAGGGCGCGAGAGAGAATCCCAAGCAGGCTCCCCACTGCCAGCACACAGCCTGATTGATGTGGGACTCGAACTCATGAATCACAAGATCATGACCCGAGCTGAAATCAGAGTCTGAGCTTAACAGACTGAGCCGCCCCGGTGCCCCGTGGGTCAAGGCTTGGATTTCTGAAGGCCAGTGAAGGCGTGCCCAAGGTCTGCAGAAGTACCCCCCCCCACCCCCACCCCCAGGGAGTGGGATGGGCAGGGGAAGCTCACACGTGTGACGCCAGCTGATCCGGCTTCTAGCACAGACTTAGAAACATGTCGCCCGTTTAACTCTCCTCTAGTCTTTCTGGTTCATCAAAGACCCGGAGTGTGCAAATCTATCCTCAAAACCAGCCCATCTCCCCCTTTAACAGCCAGAGAGCCCATCTGGGCTTCCCGCTTGCACTTGTTCATACCGAGCTGGCTTTAGTAACATTGTTTGCTTTAATCCTATTTACTTTCACGGTTGCCTTTCTATTTACAGTGAGTGCTGCTGGTTTCCCACGGATGGGTGTCCAAAATTTACTGGCGTTGTCTTTTGGGAAGAACACCCACCGCATGTGGAGCTGTGTGCTAACTGGCCTGTGCACAGTGATGGGCACCCCGGCCTCAGGCTCCGCCCTCCTGCGGCTGCCGGTCTAGCAGGGAAACAGACAATAAAACGGAAGTAACGAGTCAGTGATTTGTAACAAAACACTCCGGAAGAAACCAACAAGGTGAAACCAACAAGAATGCGAGGGGCTGGGGCTGGAGTCCTGTAGGGTCAGGGATGGCCTCACCGAGGAGGGCACTGAAGGGAGACCCAGCCAGCCGTGTGAAGCAGGAAGAGCATTATAGGCAGAGGGAACAGCATATGCAAACGAGGTGAGTACAAGTTGGGTGCATTGGAAGAACAGGAAGGAGGCCGGTGAGGTTGGAGCTGGCTGGGGGACAGGGAAAGTGGCTCGTGATGAGTCTGGAAAAGCAGATGGGGTTGTTGCCTGGTGACAAGTTTGACTTTTATCCCAATTCTTTTCCTGAGTGATGGGAGTCGGAATACCGCAGATGTGCTTGCCTAAGAAAACATCGCAGCCCCTCGCCCAAGGCCGGGTGTGGGAAAGGATGAGGTCACCCGTGCTGAGGCGTCTGTCTGCCCAAGAGGACTCTGGAGATTTCGCTTGTGGCATCAGAGAATCTGACCTTTGTCACACTCAGATTACCAAAGTGAGAGGTCCCTGAGTAGAGCAGAGCAGGGCTGAAAACAGACGGAGGGACGAAGGTCCCAGTGGCAGCTGGCTCGTCTGTCCCCAGGGTCCTGAAACAGGATTAGCCTGATGCCACACAGACAGACACCGTGGACCCACAAAATCTCTGCATCAGCCCCACTCAGCCCAGGAGAGCGAGAGGGACTCAGACAAGGTGCTGAGTTGAACTCAGATTCCCTTTCAAAGCTTCCTGTGTGGGCAGAGCCGCTTCCCCTTCCCTGGGGCTCAGGGTGCTCCCCCGAAAGCCATTCATCAGAGCAAACCTTACACCCCACACTCCTTCCTCCATCCCTGGAATCAGCCTGGAATGCGGGCCTGGTGGTATGCTGGCCACAGAGCTCCCGGAGCCGGACCCACCAGCCTCTCCTCTCTCCTTGTGTGACCTTGGAAAAGCTGCTTCACCTCTATGAGCCTCAATTTCTCCATCTATATAATGGGCCTAGTGGCAGCATCTAGATTAAAGGTTGTCGGACAAATGAAATGAGTCAGCGCACGTAAAGAATCTGGCACCTTGACCGACACAGCATACGGGCTTGATAAATGTAACTATTATTATCATTATAAGTCTCTGCTGAGTTTACACAAACCTGCCAGGCTAGTCCGGCATGATTCACCAATATGTCACCCCCACCCCCACCCCCAAACACACACACGGTCACATCTAGGAAATGACCGCCCTGATCCCCAAACCCACCCCACACCCCAGATGGAACACCCCCGAGGCCAGACCCCACCCAAAAGACAGATCCTCCAGCCGGACACCGGGGAAGGTTCCAGTCCTGGCTCCACCCCCCCCCCCCCCCCCCCCCCCCCCGCACCTTGCCACAAGAGCATCTTCAGAGGAGCAAGGATGCCCAAGCCTGACCTACGTGCTTGGCAGGGTTATTCTGAGGACAGGCTGAGCTCATGGCTGGAAAGAGCTTTGGGAAAGGAAGGGCCAGATCTCGTCTCGGCAATGACAAAAATAACACGGTCCACCTGCGTGATGGCGGCTCAAGCAGGAGCTGCATCTACGGAGCGGGTGTGCTCAGCCACGGGGGCTGGCGGGGGAGGGGAGGGGGGACGGGCAGTGAGGAGGGAGACCTGGGGCAAGGGGGTCTCAGCACTGCCGGCCCCCCAGCACGTACCAGCATGCACTTGATGGGGAACTCCTTCAAGCCTCTGTTCCTTGGAGAGTCAAAGACCACGGGCAGTGTCTTGTGCGGGGCTTGGATGTAGCCGACCTCTATCTCGTCCTGTGTGTGGGGCGAGTGGAAGGAAGGCTGAAACGCGTGCTCTCTGGGTTGTGATACCCAGTGCAGGGATCGGGGGGTGGGGGTGGGCGCAGAACCATCTGTCCCCCTCCCACGCCGTGGTCAAGGGCAAATTCCACCCCAGAGAAGGGGCTCTGAGGAAGCGGAGTTTATTATCCTGTGTTTGCCCCAACAAGTTCACCCCCACTCCTGGTGAGTGTTGGGACCCAGTGCTGCAGGTGCCGGGGACCCGGTGAGCGAGCCTCAGACCCTGCCCTCAGGAAGCTGGGCACCTCGCACCCAGTGTGAGGTGCTGGGCGGGGACGTAAGGGTCTGTGGGGACACCCAGGAGGGGCTCCTGATGCTCTGCTAAGCTGAGGCCTGAGGTGGGAGCACGAGATCCCGCCCCCCCAAAAGGGGGCAGGTCGGACCCAGCCTCGCCCGTGGGGCAGAAGCAGAAAGGGCTTGGCAATGAACTCAAGTCCTGCCCGCGTTCTGGCGGACGGATGAGACTACTTTTAGGCTGAACCCCCCGGAATTACCACTCCTGTAGGTCAAAAATGTGCCATCAGCAATTTCATGCCATTCGATCCGACTCAACACGGAACGACGCAAGAGGAAGGGAGGGTTTATGCGTGGGGTTGGGAGAGGGATGGGGAAATTGGGGGAGGGGAAGCTTTCAAGCCGGGATGGTGCGAGCGTGACCCGGACGCGGGGGATGGGGACGGGGAGGACAGTGGCTAGAGGCCGCGGCAAGAGTAAAGGCACTGAGGCCAGAGCAGGGCGACCGACCAGCATGGCAGGGCAAGGAGCCTGAGAAAGCAAGGGAGGGGCAAGGAGGTTCGGTCCAGCCCGCCGGCTGCCCACAGCCACTGCCCTATGCCACGTGCTGGGTGCTGAGCTGAGTGAGACTCAGTCCCTGAGCTCGGGGAGCTCACGGCATGAGCGGGGAGCCTGGCACAGAAGCAGAATGGAGATACAGTGCGGCCGGCAGGCTGGCACCAGGTAAGGGGTGACCAGGCTGGGAGGCCAGGCTGGCGACTGCGTCCAGAAACCTGGCTTGGAGGGAGGGCCACTGGAGGGACCCGCTGAGCTCCAGTCCCCTGAGCTTCGCGTCATTTCCAGACGCCATCTGAGTTTTCGGGCAGGCAGGTGGTTTTCATCTTGGTGAGCACGGCAGTTTAACCGCTGGCCTGGGCCCCCGTACGCGGGGACCCTCAGGGGCTCCTCACTTCCTGCCCCTCTGAGGGACGGTGGCCAGTGAGCCGCCGGGCCCAGCCCCAGGAGCCTGGGTCCCCCAGTGTCGCTTGACCCTCAGGAGCACCCACCCCGCGTGTCCCAGCTCCCCTGGCCCACAGGGCTGCACACCTGCATCCACCGGTCCCCCACACTCTGCTCCCTGGTGCACACGGTCAGCTGGCACTTGGCTTCCTGGGTCAGCGCGGTCACAGACTTAAGGAAGTCCTCGTTCTCAAGCATCCTAGAAGGAGCAGAAAAGAAGCCCCTCAGGGCTCTGGATTCAGCAGCCGGTGGCCTTGGCCAGGCTCTGAGGGGGCAAGCTGGGCCCCCGGAGGGTCCCCAGGGGTGGAGCAGGAGCTGGGGCCCGGATGGAGTTGGGGACGGGCACAGGGGCTGCTGGGGAGATGCCTGGGGCCTGGACGGACATGCCCGGCTCTCCGGGTCTCCCTGCTCGTAGCAAACATCTCACTGAACTCTTGCAACAATCCCTGAGAGGAACCAACAGGAGGAGACGCCAGAATGAGGAGGTCAAGGCCCAAGGTCATGCCATCCGGGGGCGAGCACCCAATCTGAACCCAGGCCTCGCCGGCTTCCAGCCCGCGTCCTGCCCACGAGGTTACTCCCTCACCCCTTCTGCCTGGAAACGACTGGAAGAGGAGAGGGGAGGGTCCCCTGAGACCCCAGGATGCTTAACAGGTGCGCTCAGATGGCAGGGTGGATGCTGGGGGGGGGGGGAGGGGGACACCCAGAGCAGCTCGTTAAAAGGCAGATGGGCCCCATCCCCAGACCCAAGACCCCGCGGTTCTGGGGTTGGCCCGGAACACGCATTTGAAATGGTTTCTGGTTCGGCAGAAGGTCCGCAGGCCGCCCTCTCAGCAGCCCGGGAAGCCTGGCTCACCGACTGAGGGTTTTCATCTGCCGGGCCTAGCGAATTCTACAGTCCTTCAGGAGAGAAAGCCGCACGCGGCGTGCATTAGGGCAGGACAGCGAGGACAAAACAGTAGCCACGGTAATTCCCAACCGGCCGGGAGCCCTCAGTACGCTGCGATAAGGGTCATTTCCCCCCATTGGCCCAGCAGAGATGCGGGGGGGCGGGGGGGCCTGCGGCCAGAACCCAGGACCCCTCCTGGCGTACCTGTGCCCCGCCCACTGGCACCCCAGAGCCCTCACCTGCACACGTACACCTCCTCAGGGGGCTGAGTGTTGGGGGTCATGATCCAGGGGGCCACACGGAAGACCACACTGTCTTGGAAAATCAGGGTCTTGGGGAGCTCCTGCGAGGTGTGGGTGGGGGAAGGGCTATTGCAGCAGCCAGTGCCTCCTTCCTCCCAGACACCTGCTTCCTCCCAGAGGCTGTGTGAGCCTCCTCCCCGGCTGGGCTCCGCACCCCCACCCCCCGCCTGGTGACTCAGCTTCCCCCTTGGGCTGCCATCTTGGCCTACCGGGTTGGATGTGTCCAGTAGGGAGACGGCGAGGGAAATGAGCCCCGGGAAGTTGGCGTCTGGGAAAGCGAGGCCCTCCACATAGAAGTCTGTGCTGTGCTGGCCCCCCGGGAGTTCCAGGGGGTGACAGGGCTGCTTTGGCCCCAGGACCTCCCTGTACCTGGAGATCTGATTGCCTCCTAGAAGAGAGAAGGGAGGCCCAGGTCTGCTTCTCCCCGGTGCTGCGATGCCTTCTCGGGGCCACCGCTGCCATGAAGACATGTCATAGCCACTCAGAGAAAGAAACCTAAAGTGTCAGCTGGGACATCGCCCCCTGGCTGGGGCTGCAGGGATGGAGTGACCGGGGCGGGGGTCCCTGAGCCATTCCCGAACATATACATACAGGTCCGCTATACATTATGGTTCATTCATTCATTCATTCATTCGTTCATTCATTCCTGAGCCCCAGCTCTCGGCTGACACTGGGGGAGACCAGGGAGGTGGTCACAGTCTCCTGGGTGAGTGACGAGGAGCAGAGACGGTCAAAATCACAGAGGGTAGTAAGTGCTGTGATGGGGGGGGGAAACCCAGAGGGCCAGGGAAGGCTTCCTGGAGGAGGTGACGCCTCAGCAGAGGCAAAGAATTGGTTTGTCACCAAGTCAACGTCAGTCTGATCACCTTGGTCTAGAATGGAAGCAAGTCAGATCAAGCTGTGCCTCTGCCGAGAGCCCTCAGATGGCCTCGGCCGCCTCCCTCAGACTAGAAGGCAGAGTCATTCCCCGCCTGCCTGAGCCGGCCCTTCCCCTTCCTTCTCCACCCTCATCTGCCACGTTAACCCCGAGTCCTGCACTCCAGCCTCACTGGCCTCCCTGCCTTCCTCAAGCCCATCCGGGCACCATCCGGCCTCACCCGGGGCCTTTGCTCCTGCGGTTCCCTCTGCCTGGAGTGCCCTTCCCCTGAGTGTCTGTGTGGCTGTTCCCACCCCTGCTGCTCAAGTGACACCTTACGGAGGAAGCGTTCCCTAACCTCCTCTCCTCACACCCCCAGACCCTACCCCTCATCTACACCCCCTTCCTGGTGGCGTTCTTCTTCACACTAGCTGCTTCACTTACTTATTTTATACGTTGTCTCTCAACCCACCAAGAGGAAAGCGACCCGGGGGCAGAGGCGTTTCTATGTGCTTTGCTCCGGGCCCCGTGCCTCAAACAAGCCCGGCGCTCAGGAGCAGGTGCGAGCTGCTGCGAAGCTAATGCTGTCTTTGGTCAGGAGGATGCTGGAGGACAAAGTTTGATGCCGTCAGCTTGGGCTCGACAGTCCCCGTAAACCAGAGTCCTCTGTGTGTGTGCGTGTGTGCACGCGTGTGTGCACGCGGCGGAGGGGAGGAGACAGACACAAACACAGCAGGCCTGGGGGGGGGGGGGGTGGAGGGGTTATTTCCTCAGTGCTCGCCAGCACCAGACATCATGTTAGTGTTTGTCTGCACATCATCTGTGTGTCCTTTCTAGAAGGTAGCGGCATAGACGTCCACCTTGCTCACCGCTGCATCCTTGGCCCTAAGAACGTGCTACCTAATAGGGGTTCAGGAATTAGTCATCAAAGGGGGGTGTGAAGGGGCTGTCCCGGGGCGGGGAGGGGACACCAAGATGACAGCCAAGGGTGACTCACGGCTGGCTTGGAACACCCTGACTTTGTCCATCTCCGACTTGGCCACATGGAGCAGCAGCTGGTGCCTGGCGAAGAAGTCCCTGGGGGTGTTCGTGTTCAGGGTCACCAGGGACATGTCCTGTAGGTCTGGACCGAGAAGGGAGGGGCCTGAGACGCAGGCCCCCGAGACCCTCTCCTCCCCCGCTGCTCCCCTCAGGCCCCCCTCTACCTGGTCGCCTGGTTTCCTTTTCCTGACGCTCTTTCCAGAATTTAAAAGATGATTTCATTTTGGAATGAAAGCTAATTAAGTTTTTGGTCTTCTCCCGGACAGTGAGCTTAGCGTATAAGCTCCGTGAAGCAGGGGCCACAGCTATCTTGTTTAAAAAAATTTTTTTAATGTTGGGGCGCCTGGGTGGCTCAGTCAGTTAAGCGTCCGACTTCGGCTCAGGTTCGGCTCGCAGTTCGTGAGTTCGAGCCCCGCGTCAGGCTCTGTGCCGACAGCTCGGAGCCTGGAGCCTGCTTCGGATTCTGTGTCTCCCTCTCTCTCTCTCTGTGCCTTCCCCGCCTGCACTCTGTCTCTCTCTCTCTCTCTCTCAAAAATAAGTAAACATTAAAAATAAATCAATCAATACTTTTTTGACGTTTATTTATTTTAAGAGAGAGAGAGAGAACAAGTGGGGGAGGGGCAGAGAGAGAGGGAGAGAGAGAAAATCCCAAGCAGGCTCCTGCTGCCAACTCAGACCCCAACACGGGGCTTGAACTCACCGACCATGAGATCATGACCTGAGCCGAAATCGAGAGTCGGACGCTTAACCGACTGAGCCCCCCAGGCGCCCCAACACAGCTATCTTGTTCACCGCTCTGTCCCCAGCTCCTAGAGCCTAGGAGCACCTAGAAGCACCTAGAACAATGACGAGTACATGGCAGGTTGCTCGATAACTATTTGTGGAACAAAGGAGCAGCTAGGTTTCTCCGCTGGGCCCGAGTGGAAAGTGGACCAACCTGAAGAGTGGGCAAACAAAGGCATGGGGAGAGCGTGAAGCTGGACGGTAGTCACCACGGGGCAACAGTCAGTGGGTTACGAGAATAAGAGTCGGTGGGTTTGAGCCCTGGATCTGTGTGAGCCTGGGAGTTATTTCAGCTCTCGCTGCTTCCTTATCGGTAAACAGAGCTGAGCGCCGTGCCCACGAGCAGGGAAGGGTGAGGTCACACGTGCAAAGTGCTTACTGTAGCAGCCGGGGTCCTGGGAGTGTCCACAAGGGGTACCGGCTATTTTGATTATTACTCTGTGCCAGGCACAGCATAGACGCTGCCCCTTGGCATCAGGCCGAGACAAGTGCACGCAACTTTAAAATGCATCTGTTTCTGGGGCGCCTGCGTGGCTCAGTCGGTTAAGCGTCCCGACTTCGGCTCAGGTCACGATCTCGCGGTTCGTGGGTTCGAGCCCCGCGTCGGGCTCTGTGCTGACGGCTCGGAGCCTGGAGCCTGCTTCGGATTCTGGGTCTCCTCCTGTCTCTGCCCCTCCCCTGCTCATGCTCTGTGTCTCTCTGTCTCTCAATAATAAAGAAACGTGAAGATGCGTCTGTTTCTGTGCTCTCCTAGCCGCTCCCTCGGAAGGCCACCCCCTTAGCGCCCTCCTCCCACCCCAGCCACCTCAGAGGGGTGCCAGCAGAGACCCCGTGCCCACCTCCATGCTTGTGCCCTGGTGTTGGGATGTCTGGGTTCAGATCCTGAACCTGTGACTCACTGGCTGTGTGACCTTAAGCAAACTGCTTAACTTCCCCATCTGTAAAATGGGGTGAGGACTGCATATACCTCCAAGCCTCAAACTGAAGGATGAAACGAGTTAATGATTCTGAGGTGGCCACAGCGGTGTCCAGCGGGCGGCAGGGGCTCGGGGCTGCTCTGACGTGAGTTTGGGGGCGGTAGCCTTTCATTCCGAATAATTTCAGGTCCCAGGTTTGACCCAAGAGCAGAAATTTGGGTTGGGCAGCGGACCCGAACATGGGGCCCGGAGGAGGCACGGGGAGACGCAGCACTGGTCCCAGGTGTTATCTGGCTGCTGTGTGACCGTGGGTGCGTGGCCTGCCCTCTCAGGACCCCTGTCCACTCCTTTTATACAATGGACAAGCTAACAAGAACGTGCTTCCAGTAACCCATTTCTGAGGGCCGTTCCAAAGCTTAGGCTGCATAGACAGAAGGGCTTGACACACAGACAAAGCTCTATTTCCATTAGCTCTCTGGGCAGGGGGGAGGCTGGGGGGTGGGGGTCCTTACCTTGGCTGTCAAGCACCCTATCATCCTTGCAGTCTATGGTGGAAGATTTGGGGTTGTCCTTGTCGCAGTTCACCAGCAGGATGGCGCCTTGCCCGCGGGGGCCCCAGGTCCAGGCCCTCTGTGGACGCCCAGCAGAGACGGGGCACGTTTAGAAAACCTGTGTGTGTCCCTCCACCTCGTGGGGGAAGCAGAGCCACCTTTCCCCAGCACCCCGATAGGCTTGTGCAGTTTCCACATCTCGCTCCCACATCAGGTCAATTCTTTAGTCCCAAGAGGGGATTTTTCCTGCTCCAAAAATCCTAAACAAATTCCCCCCAAATGCAATGCATCCACCTATGGAAAGGAGCCCAAGAGGGGCGCCTGGGTGGCTCAGTCAGTTAAGCGTCTGACTCTCGACTTTGGCTCAGGTCATGATCTCACGGTTCGTGGGTTCAAGCCCTGCATGGGGCTCTGCGCTGACAGCGTGGAAGCCTGCTTGGGATTCTCTCTCTCCCTCTCTCTCTGCCCCTCCCCTGCTCTCTCTCTCTCTCTCTCAAAATAAATAAACTTTAAAAAAGGAGCCCAAGACAGTAAAATTGATTTCAGTGGCTCTAAGAAACTGTCTGATTGGCAAACCAAACTGAGCTAAATATTTGTGGCAAGATTCGAATGTAAATGGTTACTCTTACGTGAACTCTTTTTTTTTTTTTTTAAATATGAAATGTGTTGTCCAATTGCTTTCCATACAACACCCAGTGCTCACCCCAACAGGTGCCCTCCTCGATGCCCATCGTGAACTCTTTAATTACTCCTTCACCAAAGTGTGGGTACTATTCTTAGCAGTTCGTTGCTGCCTGTCCAAAGATGAAAGCCAATTAAGCAGCCCCTCCCGGGAGGGACCTATTGGCGATGACGTCTTCTGTTTGCAGGTCCCACCCCCAGGGAATGACTGGGTTGGGATGGGACAGAAGCATGAGTCCACTGCTCAGATGGTAATTTTTCCCTCTGCCTTTGGCTGACCCCACAGAGGGATCTTCATCTTTGGACAGGTCTTTTCCTTCTAAAGGGCTCACCAGCATTAAATCGGGCAGGCAGCTTTGGGATTTCAGTTGCTCCCTGAGCTTTATCCTCTGCAGACCCCAGTTAGGACAGCCTGCGTGCCTCGCTGGGGCTTTCAGCATCACACTTTCCCCACCCCCACTTGGCTCCTTCCCTCTCCTCCCCCCTGCCAGTCCTTCCTTTCTCTATTCATCACTCCCCACCAGCAGCACCAGGGGAATCTCTCCCCCCAGCCCAGAAAGCCCCCAGTGGGAGGGTTTTTTTTTTTTTTTTTTTTTTTTTTTTTGCCAGAGTTAAGAACCGCCTGCATTAACTGGATGACTCTGTCGTTTCCAATTTGTAGGACAACACATGCTCTGAACGCACAACGGGTGAACATCTAGCTTTGCAAAAGAGACGGGGAACATATGCATCAAAATGGACATGGGGATTGTCCTTTTCTTCTCTCCCTGGTTCTTGCTAAAGGGACAGGCGGCCATTTGTGCCATCACCAGCAGGGGGCGCCAGAGGAGAACCCAACGGAGTCAGGGCGCAGCTGGAGCGTCCAGAGGCTTGAGCCTACCTGGCCTTTCTGGGCTCCGGCAGGCTTCACTTTGCCAGTGCGGGTGATGTCCGCGCTCAAGGAGATTTCTGCAATCCCACCAAGAGGAGAGGGTTGGTGAAGGGACAAGGTCAAGGCACTCAGTCTGGCCCGGGGTGGGGATAATCCTTTCCCCGGGAGATTGTCTGCACTGCACGGCTTCAGGGGAGACACAAGTTCAAAGATGCCCCCATGTCCCCCAGGAAGACGTCTGACTGCAATTCAGACAGCAGAGCTGGAGCTTCTGACCGCACGCACTTTCCTTTGCAGGGGAACTTGTCACAGCTGCGATGCTACCCAGACCCTACATGTCTAGCCACCTTCAGGGGTTCAGAAAGAATTCCCAGCCACCCCCAATGGGATGCTTGGTGCAAAGACACCTCGCCGGGCTCCCAGAGACCTCTGGCCTCAACTCCAGTCCCCAGTGACCTTGGGGTGGGGGACCCAGCCTCACCAGGCTCTTCTTTATGTGCATTATGACTGTGCTGGGGACAAATCATGGCCCCAGACATACCCCTCTCTATGCAAATGCCAAGTCCGAGAAAGCATACACCTGTTTCTAAATCCCTCCCACCCTCTCATCAGCACGTGTGGTCACATCTGTAAGGGGTTACATAGAGTATATGTAATGACCTTGTGAGCTCCCAGTGTGAAGTTGACCTGGATGACCTTTTAAACACATCCACGGCCATGTGGTAGTCGGGTCAGAGCAGCATAGAGTTGAATGCTCTGCATTTCCCGGCTCCTTCACTAACCGGCTGCAGGAACTTAGGCAGCTCTGTCGGCCTCTTGTGCCTCAGTTTCCTCATCTGTCAAATGGGCTGTAACAGTACCAATTTCATATGGTTTAAATGTAAAGTCTCAGCACAGCACCCGGTATAGAATTAGTGCTATATCGTTCATATTATTAAAATGCATACTCATGAAATAAGTGTGTATTAATGCATGAAATTGATTTGTTAATGAATGAAACCCATTAATGAAATGAAACGTGACGTTTTCACATGCCGTTCATATATTTAATGCGCGTTTAAATGGCAACAACAATCTTATAAAATTATCATTTATGATGAGGTCAAGTTAGAAAATTTACTTTATTTAAAGAAGACTATTAAATAAATATGAGTCTAGGCAGATCATCGGTACGGCAGAATGGCAAAGACGGGACGTAAGTCGTGGCATTTGGGGAACATTGGTCTATTATTGTATAAGACTGTCATCATCTGCTTTTCTTATAAATATTTGAAGTATCAAAAGGTATAGAGGCTCATATATGGAAAATATATGTGGCACTTCCTAAGTTGAGAAAATATTAACGTGTCATTGCACACTCTGTAAATGCCTTCCCTCCCCTACCCCTCGGTGAATTTCTTTATGGTTCACTGATGGGGGAGGGGATATTTACGAACCACCAGATGCATGACTAGCCAGAGATTGTCCCTTTTTTCTGCTCAGTCTAAAGTAAGATCCAGTGTGTAGTTTCTCCCGGAGAGATGCCTTGCAAGGGTGGTGTGTGTGTGTGTGTGTGTGGGAGGGGGGCAGTGGGACCCCAAGATCCTGGTGGTCACTTACCGACACCAGTGACATAGAGCAGGGCTTGGATCGGGCTGGTCTTCGATCCATAGTATGAAATCTGGACCTAAAAGGCAGAGCAAACCATGAATATCTTCTCTTAGTCATTCAACAAACACTAACTAGACCCCTGCTCTGTGCCAGCTCAGGGTGGGATGTTGCAGAGACCAGGATGAACAGGAAATGGTCCCAGCCTATAAGGAGCACCCCAACTGGTGGGAGCAGAGGGGGCAGCAAAGTACTCAGATGACCACAATGCTTAGAAGTGGGCCCTATGGGGGCGGGCGGGTGGCGCCTGGGGGGCTCAGTCGGTCAAGCGACCGACTTCAGCGCAGGTCATGATTTCGCAGTTGGTGGCTTCCAGCCCGGCGTTGGGCTCTGTGCTAATGGCTCAGAGCCGGAGCCTGCTTCAGATTCGGTGTCTCCCTCTCTCTCTGCCCCTCCCCTGCTCTCACCCTCGCTCTCCACTCTGAAAAATGGATAAACCTTAAAAAAAAAAATTGTTTTTAAAAGAAGTGGGCCCTGTGGGTGCCAGAAATGGAAGGGCTGAGCCTGCGGAGGCCATATGGGGGGGGGGGTACCCTGGAAGGTGGACCCTGGAAGAGGAGTAGGGGCTCCGCAGCTGGAGACGTGGTGGAGACCGCATCGGAGAGAGCGCTGGCTGTAAGCCACTCGGTCAAGCAGAAGGGATGGCAGGGACCGGAAAAGCCAGACCCTGAAAAGGCTGGAGCCCGACCCTCGGAGGATCTGAGAGGGGGGAGTTTTAGATGGGAGCCGGTCTCGTCCATCCACCCCGCCCCCCCCCAACATGCCCAGGGTTCAAAAATCCAGGAAGAGTGGATCTGATTGGCTCACCCTGGTCATGGGGGGGGGGCGGAGCGTCAAGATTGACACTTTTGAGCAAAATGGCAGAGGGTTTGCTCCCCAAAGCAAACCCGCAGAGCTGTGACCCCAAGAAGTGGTGCTCTGAGGGGATGGACTGAGGTGTTTGGGTCTGTCCTGTAGATAGTGGGGATCCAGGGAGGGGTCACAGCCGCCATCACCTCGCATCTAGACCGGGGCATCAGCCTCCAGTCTACTGCCTGGATCCAATCTACTCTGGACGCGGCAGCCAGTGGGGACTTTCTAAGACAAATGCAGACTTGTTACTCCCTGGATGACAGGTTGTCACTGGCTTCCTGTTGCCCTCAGAAAATGAGGTGCCTGATGCCAAGCCCTCTGACGCTGGCTCCCTCTCCCCCGCTTTCCTCCTCACCCTCTTTTCTTGCCATGCATATCTTCCTCAGTTTCCCCAACACACGCCTGACCATCTCCTCATCTAGAGTGTGCACACAGGCCGCGTATCCTGTGTAGAGTTCCCACTCCACTTTCCCTCTCTTAGGCGGGTCATTTCTACCATCCGTCAGCTTGCCACTTCTTCCAGGAAGTTTTCCCTGATTGCACCCTCACCGACCTACTTTAGGGCCCAAACTCTCTGCTCCGACGGCAGGCAACAACGCTCCATCCCAAGGGGATGACCGCTTGGCCTGTCCTTCTGGAAACAAGTGCTCATTGGCCCAGATCTCTTGGGCAACCCCGGAGGCTCCTCCTGAGCTCATCTACGGTTAAAGGGGCGTGCAATGGGTTGAATGGCCGTCCCCACAAAGATAAGTCTTGGAACTTGCGAACGTGACCTTATTTGGAGAAAAGGTCTTTGCAGAGGTAATTAAGTGAAGGGTCTTGAGAGCAGATCCACGTGGATTATCCGGGGAGCTCTTAAACCCAGTGACAAGTGTCCTTCTTAAGAGTGAGGCAGAGGGAGATCTGACAGCCTGAGGAGGGGGGGACTGGAGTGACAGGGCCACAGGTCTAGGAAGCCGGAGGAAGCAAAGAACGGGGTCTCCCCTAGAGCCTCCGGGGGGAGGGCAGCTGTACGGACACCTTGATTTTGGACTTCTGTCCTCCAGAGGGAATAGATTTCCGTTGACTTGAGCTGATATGGTGCGCGGTCATTGGTTCAGCAGCCACAGGAAACAAGTGGGCACGGATCAGAGCTTCCTAGGGCTGCCTGGCCGTGGCCTCCCAGCACACGCTACCGTTCCCAATTGCTTACCTGTGTTTGATCTGGCTTGTAAGCCCCGTGCGGTCTGCAGCCTCGCCTATCTTAATCCCTTCTGTGTCTCCAGTGCCCGGCAGTGCCTGGCATGTAGTAGGTGAACAGTAAACATTTGCTGAACGGACGGATCGAATAAAAACCCTGGCCTCCGCAACCCCCTGGCACCCGTACGTTGTGAGGCTGCCGTGGCCGCGACGGTCGTCATAGATACCCGGGGAGGAGGAGGATAGAGACCCCTGCCGGGGCGGGGGCTGGGGGTCAATGCGGGACAGCCTGTGAGTAGCAGACCTGATGCCACTGGCTGGCCTCCTCCCACACGTCCCACCCCCGCCCCTGCCACACTCACCTTTTGGTCGCCTGTGCTGCTGCTGGCATCTCTCACCCTCAGGCTCACCTCCATCCTCGGGTCCAGGGACCACTTGGAGGAGCCCTTGGGTTTCTTCTTGGCTGGAGGGCCGTGGGCAACGTCCACGATCACTCCTGGGGAGGCACTGATGCTGAAGGACGTGCAGCCCGTGGGGGCAGAGCTGTGGAAGAGACCGTTGGGGAGGACGGGGGGGTACAGTGAGGCGGGCCTGGGTCACCAATGATGCCCCAGCGTTCTCCCTTCCCCCCAACAGGCGTAAACGCCAGGTGGCAGCCAGTCGGCCCTGACCACGGGGCAGGGCGGTGGCGGGGGGCGTGGGGTGGGCACCGTGAGCTTGCCGGGAGGTGGTGAGAAACAGAAAAGCCCCTGGGCCGAAGGGCTTACACTTGAACTAGGAGAATCGCGGAGGGACGTGCCCACCAAAGGCACACACACGGATGTGTGCGCACAGCAGACGGCGTGCCCAGGGGTTTACACCACGCAAGCGCGCACACGTGGGCTTGTGCGTAGATAAACGATCACGCGGACTCCTGCTTCTGGAATACGGCCGACCGGTACTCTGAAGGACCTTCCTCTCACGAAACAACCGGATCACGATTAAGATATGCTTCGCAGAGCATTGCTGAGACCCTGAGACATAGGGGAGATCTCCAAGGACTCCCTTCTCTGTGTGCACGTGCACACACACACACACACCACGTGCTTAAATTGAGGAACACCCAAACCAAGGAGAAGATGTGAAAGGTATCCAGAAAGAAAAGTCAGATCATCTACAAAGGAATAACTATTAGATTGAAAGCCGGCTTGGGGCGCCTGGGTGGCGCAGTCGGTTAAGCGTCCGACTTCAGCCAGGTCACGATCTCGCGGTGCGTGAGTTCGAGCCCCGCGTCGGGCTCTGGGCTGATGGCTCGGAGCCTGGAGCCTGTTTCCGATTCTGTGTCTCCCTCTCTCTCTGCCCCTCCCCCGTTCATGCTCTGTCTCTCTCTGTCCCAAAAATGAGTGAAAAACGTTGAAAAAAAAAAAAAAAGAAAGAAAGAAAGCCGGCTTCCCGGTCGCAACAATGAAGTCCGGAGGACAGTTGAATAACAGCTTCAAAGTATTTTGAAGAAATAACTGTTAACGTAGAATTGTGTGCCCCACAAAATAATTGTAAGAGATACACCTAAAATATAAGGATCCAGAAAAGATGAAATTTAAAGAAAAGGAAAAAACATACATTAAGCCAATACTGACCAAAAGAGAACCTGGGGTGAGTATATTAGTATCAGGCTAAATTAATTTTTATTTATTTATTTGTTTATTTTATTGTTTTTATTTTTATTTTTATTTATATATTTACTTGCTTTTTTAATGTTTATTTATTTTTGAGAGAGAGAGACAGAGTGTGAGCGGAGAAGGGGCAGAGAGAGAGGGAGATACAGAATCCGAAGCAGGCTCCAGGCTCTGAGCTGTCAGCACAGAGCCTGATATGGGGCTCAAACCCATGAACCTGGAGATCGTGACCTGAGCCGAAGTTAACTGACTGAGCCGCCCAAGCATCCTTATTTGTTTATTTGAGAGAGAGAGAGAGAGAGCAAGAGAGAGCATGAGCAGGGGAGAGGGGCAGAGGGGGAGAGAAAGAGAGAGAGAGAGGGAGAGAGAGAGAGAATCTCAAGCAGGCTCCAGGCTCAGTGCAGAGCCTGAGGCAGGGTTTGATCCCACAACCTTGGGATCATACCTGAGCTGAAATCAAGAGTCAAATGCTCAACCCAGTGAGCCACCCAGGCACCCCTAGATGAAAAACACACCATTAGCAATAGAGAGGATCACAGCCTATTAATTTAAGGTTCAACTCACTTAGAACATATTCTAAAGTTATATGCACCTAACAACATAGCCCCAATATACATATAAGGCAAAATTTGATAGAAATACAGGGAGAAGCTGACAAACCCATCATCATAGTTAAAAACTTCAAGTCTTTCTCAGTTAACAATGGATTAAGCAGACAAAAAATTAGTAACATGATTAACAAGCTTGATTTCGTAGACATACCTAGAATTCTTTGCTCCACAAATAGTGAATATACATTTTCCCAAACAAAGCACACATGGAACACCAAAAAAACATTAATCACATCATTGGCCACCAAAATAAGGGCAACAAATGTTAAAGGATAGGTCACATACAGGGTAGGTAGCATATTCTTTGATCAGAACGTAACTAGGTTAGGAGTCACTAACATAAAGTCCATTGTTAAGAGTCCCACACATTTGAGGGGTGCCTGGGTGGCTCAGTCAGTTAAGCTTCCTACTTCGCCTCAGGTCATGATCTCACAGTTCGTGGGATCGAGCCCCACGTCGGGCTCTGTACTGGCAGCTCAGAGCCTGGAGCCTGCTTCAGATTCTGTGTCTCCCTCTCTCTCTGCCCCGCCCCTGCTCATACTCTGTCTCTCTCGCTCTCAAAAATAAATAAAATATTTAAAAACTTACCAAAAAAGTCCCATTCATATGAAAATTTAAAAACCAGACTTCTAGATAACTTACAAGTCAAAGGACAATTAACAGAAATTCAATAATAATACTTACAGCAACAGTTAACACACCATATTTCAAAACTTTGGGGGGAACTGAAGGTGTTGCTTTGTGCCTTACAGGCCTATATCTCCAAAAAGAAGAGAAAATCTAATAAGTAAGTATTTAGAAAAAAAATAGACAAATAAAGTAGAATGTAATTTCCCAAAATAAAGAAAATAAAGATGGTGGAAATCTGAAATATAAAACAAGTAAATCAACAAAGCCAAAATAGACTAAAACAACCGATAAACCTCTGGCAAGATTGATCAAGGAGAAAAAAAATTTTGAAAACTAAGAAAGAAACATCACGACAGGAAAAACAAATTATTTTGTAGATAGTTAATAAAAGGTAACAAAAACTTCACGGCATGATTATCTGAAGCCTCCCCCAAACATTTTAAAATTTAAATTCAAAAGAAATACAAAGAATGTAATAAGATAGTGAGGCAGAGAGGCAAAATTCAGTTGCATTTCTGGATACCAGCAATAAATAGTTAGAAAAAAATAATTTTAAAAAATAATTTTAAATGATTTTATGGAGAAAAACAAGCCTATTGAAAGCTTTAGAGAAGACCCAAATTAATAGAAAGAAGTACCACAAACATGGGTAGGAAGGCCTAATATCATTGCGATTTGAATTTGCTCCAAATGAATTTATATATTCAATGGAATTGCAGGGCTTTTCATAGAACTTGACAAGTTGATTCCAAGATTTATGCAGAAAACCAAGGGGTTAAGGTAATCAAAGTATTCCTCACAGACAAGAAGCAAAATGTGAGGAACTTTCTCTACCAGATATGAATTTACCAGAAAGCCAAGTATGGCACTATAACGGCTCAGGCAGGGACAAATGACAGTTGTAACTTAAGAGAGATTCTACTTGACCTGTGACACAGTGGTCTTGCAGACAAGTGGGCAAGGTAAGATTTTGTAAGATTATGTAAGGTTGTGCAAATGGTGCTGGGACAATTGAATGCCCATATGGAAAATAGTTAAATGGGATGAATAATTCAGTCGATCCCATCCTCACACCATATACAAAAACAAGCTGCAGGGGGATTTAAGACTTACATACGAAAGGCAAAAATTTGAATTTTTTTAAAAATAGATTTTGTTGGGGCGCCTGGGTGGCGCAGTCGGTTAAGCGTCCGACTTCAGCCAGGTCACGATCTCGCGGTCCGTGAGTTCGAGCCCCGCGTCGGGCTCTGGGCTGATGGCTCAGAGCCTGGAGCCTGTTTCCGATTCTGTGTCTCCCTCTCTCTCTGCCCCTCCCCCGTTCATGCTCTGTCTCTCTCTGTCCCAAAAATAAATAAACGTTGAAAAAAAAAATTTAAAAAAAAAATAGATTTTGTTATTTAGAGAAGTTTTAGGTTCACAGCAAAATTGAGAGGAAGGTACAGAGATTTCCCATATAGCTCCTGCTCCCTACCCCTACATACAGTCTCCCCCATTATCAACATCATCCACTGGAGTGGTACATTCATTGAAATTGATAGACCTCCGATGATATATCATAATCACCCAAAGTCTACAGTTTACATTACATTTCACTCTTGGTGTTGTACATTCCATGGTCTTAAACAAACATATGCACAATGACATGTATCCACCATGATGGTATCATACAGAGTAGTGTCGTTGCCCTAAAAATCCTCTGTGCTCTGACCATTCCTCCTTCCTCCCAACCCCTGGCAACCACTGAGTTTTTACTGCTGCCATAGTTTTCTCTTTTCCAGAACGTTACATAGTCGGGATCGTATAGTAGGCTTCTTTTATTTTTTATTTCTTTATTTTTTTTAAACGTTTTTTATTTATTTTTGGGACAGAGAGAGACAGAGCATGAACGGGGGAGGGGCAGAGAGAGAGGGAGACACAGAATCGGAAACAGGCTCCAGGCTCTGAGCCATCAGCCCAGAGCCCGACGCGGGGCTCAAACTCACAGACCGCGAGATCGTGACCTGGCTGAAGTCGGACGCTTAACCGACTGCGCCACCCAGGCGCCCCAGTAGGCTTCTTTTAGATTGGCTTCTTTCTTAGTAATATGAATTTAAGTTTCCTCCATGTCTTTTCATGATTTGAGAGCTCACCTCTTTTTAGCACTGGATAATATTCCATTGTCTGGATGTTCCATTGGTTTATCCATTCACCTACTGAAAGACTTCTTGGTTGCTTCCGAGTTCGGGCAATTATGAATAAAGCTCCTATAAACGTCTGTGTGCAAATTTTGTGTGGACATAAGTTTTCAACCCCTTTGGGTAAATACCAAGGAGTGCAGTTACTGGTCTGTATGGTTAAGAGTATGTTTAGTTTTGTAGGAAACCACCAAACTCTCTTCCAAAGTGGCTGTACCATTTTGCATTATCACCAGCAATGAAGTGAGAGTTCCTGTCCTTCCACATCCTCTCCAGCATTTGGTGTTCTCCGTGTTCTGGATTTTGGCCATTCTAATGGAGTGGCATTAGTGGAGTGGCATCTCATGATTGCTTTATTTTTCATTTCCCCAATGACATATCACGTGGAGCATCTTTTCACACACTTACCTGCCATCTGTGTATCTTTTTTTTGGCCAGGTGTCTGTTAAGAGCTTTAGCCCATTTTCAACCAGGTTGTTTGTTATTAAGAGTTCTTTGTATGTTTTGGATAACAATCCTTTACCAGATATATCTTTTGTAAATATTTTCTCCCAGCCTGTGGTTTGTCTTTCAATCCACTTGACAGTCTTTTTTAGAGCAGAACTTTTCAATTTTAATGAAGTCCAACGTGTCAATTCTTTCTTTCCTGGATTACGCCCTTGGGGTTGTATCTAAAAAGCAATTGCCAAACCCAAATTCATCTAGATTTTCTCTTATGTTACCTTCTGAGAATTTTATAATTATCTGTTTTACATTTAGGTCCATGGCCTGTTCTGAGTTTATTTTTGTGAATGATATAAGGTCTGTGTCTAGATTCCTTTTTTGGAGGTGGATGTCCAGTCGTTGTACCATTTGTTGAAAAAACTACCTTTTTTCCCCCGTTGTGTTGCCTTTGCTTCTTTGCCAAAGGTCAGTTGATGTATTTATGTGGGTCCATTTCTGGGCTCTCTATTCTGTTCCATTTATTTATTTCTCTGTTCCTTTGCCAATACCACACTGACTTGGATCACTGTAGCTTTATAAGAAGTCTTTACAATGTAGTGTCAGTCCTCCAACTTTATTCTTCTCCTTTAATACTCTGTTGGCTATTCTGATTTTTTTTTACCTCTTCATATCAACTTTAGAATCAGTTTGTTGATACCCACAAAATGGGATTGCATTGAATCTATAGATCAAGTTGGGAAGGACTCACATCTTGCCAATATTGAATCTTCCTATCCATGAACATGGACTATCTCTCCATTTATTTACTTCTTTGATTTCTTTCATCAGAGTTTTGTAGTTTCCTCATATAGGTTTTATTAGATTTATAGCTAAGTATTAAATTTGGGGGGGGGGAGTCCAAATATAGATGGTATCATGTTTTTAAATTTCAAATTTCACTTGTTTGTTGGCAGTATGTAGGAACATGATGGACTTTTCCACATTAACACTGTATCCTACAGCCTTGTCATGGTTTTAGAAGGTTTGTTTTTTGTTGTTATTGTTAATGTGTTTGGATTTTCTACAAAGACGATCATATGACCTGCAAATGAAGAGAGGCTTATTTCTTTCTTTCCAATTTGTATCTCTCTTCTTTCCCTTTCTAGTCTCATTGCACTTGTTAGGAATTTTAGTATGATGTTGAAAAGCGGTGGTAAGAGGGGACATCTTCGCCTTGCTCCTGATTTTGGTGGGAAAGCTGCAAATTTCTCACCATTAGGTGTGATGTTAGCTGTAGGTTTTTTGTAAATAGTCTTTATCAAGCTGAGGAAATTCCCCTCTAAGTTTACTGAGAGTCTTGTCATAAACAGGTGTTTGATCTTTTAAAAAAAGATGTTGCAGCATGTTTATACCATTTCTCAAACAAAACACAAAACTAATAAGTATTAAAGATTGTAAATTCAACTAAATGAGAATAACTGTCTTCTGTTTACCAAAAGACACCATAAAGTGAAAAGACTAGCATAATCTAAGGAGAAGATATTCATGACATAAAACCAAAAAGGCTTAGCACCCACAATATGTAAAGAACTTGGGCTAATCAATATGAAAAAGACAGATAACACAATAGAAAAAAATGGCCAAAGACATAAACAGGCGTTCACAGAGGTTGAAACAGAAAAGGATGATAAACATGTGAAGACTCGCTCCATCTCACTAATAAGTAAGGAAACAAAAATATCCAGGCCATAGTAACACAGGAGTACACACCAACCTGACTGGCGAAAAATAATGCCATAGACAATATGGTTCAAAGTCAACTCTAACACACTGCTTATGGGGGTGAAGTTAACCACTCTGTAAAACGACTGGGTGTTCTCCTATGAAGTCAGACATTGGCCCCTCAAACCCAACGATTCCACCGCTAGACAGACACCCCAGGGCATCCCTGGAGCATGTACCCCAGGAGATATGTCTGACAGTGTTCTGAGAGGGTACTTTCTGTACCAGTGAGTGACCCACAGACCGTGGAAGGACTAGTAATGGCAGCAGATTCAAACTATGGAAGGCTCCCTGGGGAGCCTGGAGGGGGGGGGGAAGCTGACTCCACAAGGTCACAAGGATATGAGTGTTATGATTGCATTTTCCATTTTTATTTTTGTCGTCAAATTCTCCTTCTCTGTATCAAAAGCTGCATGTATTCCTTATAGAGAATTAGGAAAAGTACGTGATAGGCAGTCTTTGAACATGGCCCCCAATAATTCCACCTCTGGTGCTCATGCCCTCCTGTAAATCCCTCCTCCTGAGGGTGGGAAGGGCCTAGTGACGGCCTTCTAACCAATGGAAAATGGCGAAAGCGATGGGTTGTCACTTCTGTGGCTGAGGTTACAAAAGACACTTTCTCTCTGCCTCTCTCCCTCACCCCTCTCTCCTTGGCTTCCTCACCTTGAGAAGTCAGCTGCCATGTTGTGAGCTACGGAGAGGCCCAGATGGCAAACAACCGAGGGAGGCGTCCAGCCCACGGGGAACCGAGTCCTGCCAACATCTATGTGAACAGGCTTGCTAACATGACTATGGCTCCACTGACACCTGGACAGTGTCTCCGTGTCCCCCACTGGTGCCCCAAAGCGGAGGACCCAGGAAGCCACACAGGAGTCCTGCCCCACAGACAAGGCGAGAGAATAGACGATATTGTTTCAAGCCACTGGGTTTGGGGAAATTTGTCCCACAGTGATGTCATTAATATGAGGCTAGCAAGGAAGAAAGTAGGGGAGAGGCAGACAGAGGAAGGAAGGAAGGGAGGAAGGGAGGAAGGAAGGGAGGAAGGAAGGAAGGAAGGAAGGAAGGAAGGAAGGAAGGGAAGGAAGGGAGGAAGGAAGGGAGGGAAGGAGGAAGGAAGGAAAGAAGGGAGGAAGGAAGGAAAGAAGGAAGGAAGGGAGGAAGGAAGGGAGGGAGGGGGGAGGAAGGGAGGGAGGAGTTGCCTAGAAGAGAATGGAATCTTACCAACTTAGAGACAATCATTGACATTTTGATATTTTCTTTCAGGAGATTATTTTTTTTAATGTTTATGTGTGCATGTATTTTGAGAGAGAGTGCACGTGCACGCAAGCAGGGGAGGGGCCGCGAGACAGGGAGGGAGGGAGAATCCCAAGCAGGCTCCACGCTGTCAGCACAGAGCCCAACACAGGGCTGGATCCCACAAACAGTGAGATCACGACCTGAGCCGAAACCAAGAGTCGGACCCCTAACCGACTGAGCCACCCAGGCGCCCCAGGAGGAGATCGATTTTTGAAGTAAGTTTTGCAGGACCGAGAAGCAGCAGATGAAAAAGAAACTCATCTTTCCCCCAACGCTCCCCTGGTCTCTGTTGCCCAGTTTCCTTCTGTGGGCTGTTCACCCTGCACGGGCCCTTATGCCACCCCCGCAAAGTCAACCTCAAGTTCTTAGCCTCCAAGGACGGCGAGCTGGTCATCTCAGCCGCAGGACAGGAGAGGGGCACGCTGGGCGTTCGGAACAGCAGGAACACGAACAAGGGACTCAAACGACAACGGGCAGGCCGAGCCGGGGGCGCACGCAGCCCCCGGCCCGCGGCGGGTTCCCCTCGGCTCGCTCTGCCCCACGTGGCTTCCTCGCCAGGGGCAGGAAGACGGGTGCAGACTGCCAGGTCTGTGGCCTCACAGCCACCCTCTGTGCCAGATGGGGAAACGGAGGCTCAGGGCAGTGAGGCCCAGCTGGGAAGTGGCACCACTGGGATTGGACCTGGGATGTACGTCCTTTCCTTCGGCTGTGTTTCAGACCCTCTCGGGTCCCTGACCAAGGGGCTTCCATAAGCACAGAGGGGTTTTCACTGTGTGTGTGTGGGGGGGGCAGAGCCGCCGTGTGTGTTGCTTTAAGACAACCCAGAGCTGATCTCCGTGCGATTTCTACCAGCCTCTGCGGGGACAGCGCTGAGAGCTGGAGCCCCAGACAAGCGACCTCTGGATCCAGCTTCCGCATCCGGCATTTGCTTCCCAACGACCCCCGGCCGCACAGCACTCAGTGTCTGCAAGTCTTGAATTCGGGAGATCACGCAGTCTTTGCGGGAAGGGGGACCAAATTACTTGTGTCATTTGTAATCCTCGCCACGCACCGGCAGGGTGGATGTTAACGTTCCCATTTGACAGACGGGTACACCGAGGCTCAGACAGAGACTCGCCCGTGTTCCCCGCTGTCACACTGAGTGGTCACCTGTTGAGAAGGAGACGCTGGGGGGACAGTGGAATTTTGTTGCAATACCATCAGTGTATTTCCCATGACAGGAAAAGAGCTTTTCCAAATGCAGAACAGAAATCGCAAGCAGCATTTGTTAAGAGCAGCTCTGGAATATGGGTCCTACAGCCCCAGGTCTGCTCCTGCCTCTACAACCCTGTCTTTTTTTTTTTTTTAATTTTTGTGTTTATTTATTTTGAGAGAGATAGAACAAGCCAGGGAGGGGCAGAGAGAGAGAGAGAGGGATGGAGAGAACCCCAAGCAGGCTCCCCACTGTTGGCACAGAGCCCACCGTGGGGCTCGAACTCATGAGCCGTGAGATCGTGACCTGAGCCGAAACCAAGAGTCGGATGCTTAGCCCGCTGAGCCACCCAGGCGCCCCCCCACCCCAGCCCTGTTTTTCTCACCCCGGGGGCTCTGAGCCCAGTGGCAGAGGGCTCGGCTTGAGCTAAGGGGTGGAGGCATGCACGCGGCAGGGGGAGGACCAGGGGGCTGGGCTGGGGAGGAGGGCGTGTCTCAAGAAGAGAATTCACCTCCTCTTTCCCCTCCCCCCCAACCCCCATCAACCCCCAGTTTGTTCTCAGGGGGGAGGCGGGGGGTGGGCATCGAGGAGGGCGCACCTGTTGGAATGAGCCCTGGGTGTTGTATGGAAACCAATTTGACAATAAATTATATATCTATTTATACACATATGAAGAGAATTCAGACTGCAGTCGGTGGGGCGGCTGCCCAGGAGATGGGAAGAAGGTCCTCGTGAGGCAGGGCTGGGCAGGGGTGGGGGGGCTGCGGTCAAGGGCAGGTAAGAAGGGAGAGGGAGGAGTCCCCAAGACAGGCTGCCTGGGTCTGAATCCCAACTCCCTCACCTCTGGGCTGTGTGGCTTCAGGGGGGTTACTTAACCCCTCAGAGCCTCAGCTTCCTCTTCTGTCAAATGGGAATAGCAGCACCGCCTGCCTTCCTAAGGCCGTTGAGTGAGTTGTGTGTGGGCAGTGGGAGGGAAATCTGGGGCATCACTGTGTGAGACGTCCGGTGGGGGGGTGGGGGTTGGTGAATGACAGGGCTCTGTGTCTCAGAAGGAGCTCACTCTCAGAGGGGGCAGGTGGCCTCAGGTGACACCAGCCTCTCTTTCCCCTTTATCCCTCGGCTTCTCGGTCTCCCGCTTCCCCTCCACGTCTCCGGGAGGCTCCCCCCTTTGGTGCTGCTCTACCGCGGTCCAGGTTGAGGCAGCGGTGCCACTTTGAAGGAAATGTCCCAGACAGTCCCGTGGGCACCATCGAGGACCACAGATGTCCGGCCTGGGAGGGAGGAAGCCGGGGGAGGCCGCTACCTCTACTGACGACAACGACACCGACCAGGAGCACTGAGCGTCCCTAGACCGTATCTTGTTTAACCAGAGCCTGGGCCGGCTTGGCACATAGTAGGTGTTCAGTTGGTATTTGTTGGATGGATGGATGAAAACCACTAACAGTATGTCCAGCTCTATGCTGAGTTCTTACACGCTTTCATCTTTAATCCCTCTACCCTCCATGTGAAGTGGATATCATCCCCATTTCACAGATGAGGAACCTGAGGCTCAGTTGGCCTTGGCCTCAGCCTCTCCCACGCCACAGCCTGTCCCATCACGGATGCGTTCTTACGCACACCTGGAGGGAGGCTCGGCTGAGAGGTGGGGGGCTGGCAAACGGCCCCTTGAACCAGGTGTGGGTCGTGAAGTCCAGGGCCTAGCCTTCCTTCCAGGGCCGTGGGCCTGCTGTGTGCCGTGAGGCAAGTCACAGACCCTCTCTGAGCTCCGTTGCCTCAACGGCGAAAGGAGAGGGTCCTGTTGGCCCTGTGGTCATTCATTTGCGGTGAGGCCCTGGGGAACCCTCGCCTCGAGTCCAGGCACATCCCGGGGCCACGCAGCCTTTCCCCTCTGGCTTCTCCCTTGGCGGCAGCTACGGAGGCTGCGGCCGGAAGCCCCAGCCAACCACACATCCTGTGTCGGCAGAACCTGCTCATCCAGCATCACTGGGCCCGTCCCCGCCCCCGGCCCCGAATGTCCCCGCTCACCTGTAGACATCCAGCTGACTTTCGGTGCCCAGGACACACACGGCATAGGTGGGCTCCTCCGGGGCCACATGGATCACCGTGCCCTGGGCCATAGTCCCTCCCGCCAGCGCGTCGTCCCTCCAGCTGCAGGGAGCCCCTCGGCTGGTTCCTTTATAAGGCCCGGCCGGGCCGAGCCATGAGTCAGCACCTGTGGTTTGCGGGCCAGCGGCTTAGCCCTCCCCACGCAGGCCCCGGGGCGTGTCCTCTCCACCCTCCCCAGCCCAGGAGCTGCCCCTCGGGCCTGTATGAGTGACGATGCCAGAATCAGGGCACTGACGCCCACAGTCTCCTGGGAAGGGCCAGGGGCTCAGGAAGCCTGGGGGTGGGGAGCGTAGGTCTGAATCTTCACATAACAGCCCCGTGCGCACCTGGGGCCCTCCCACCTTGCCTCGCTGTGCCCAACACCTGTATCAGGAAGAGGCGAGAAACGCAGGGGGCTCGGGAGATCGTCGCCAGGAGGTCACGGCTGGCTCGGGACGGGTCTCCCCGGGCTGGTCACCCACGTGATGGCCCACTTGCTATGTTCCGTGCGTCTGGCAGCCGTCTCTGCCCCTCGCATGGAATGACCCGCTGAGGCAGGCCCGTGGGGGGAAACCCAATCGTGATTCCCTCGCTTTGTTCTCACGGCACCTCTCGGAGGTCAGTGTTGTTATTATTCCCATTTTACAGAAGAAACTGAGGCACAGGGAAGCTAAATAATACTCCCGGGGCTCCGCCAGCCATAAGGAGGAGCCTTCTTGGGGCTCAAAGCCCATTTCCTGAGCCAAAAGCCGATGCGGCCGGACCTGATGCTCTGACCCGTCCACACTGCTACTTGCACACAGCAGGTCTTAATAAACCCAATTTCCCTGGCTGGTCATAGGGTTAGGACTAGTTTGAGTTTTGGAGGGAAGCCAAGGGAGGGGGCTGTCAACTGTCAGACTCGAGAAGGCCCTCGTCACCAGACCCGGTCATCCTGTGGACGGGAGACTAGGCACAGAGAGGGCTATGACATGCCCACTCTCACACAGCAAGTCGGTGGCAGTGTTGGGCTCTACCCCCGAGCCTTAGGTCTCCTGGAGTAGTTTTCTTCTTCATCCTTTCTCCCCCTTTTTGCTTCAGCATTTTAGGGTTTACATTTGCTATGAATAAGCTACAGAGAGAACAAGCCCAGAGCACTTGTGTTAATTCAACAAACATTTATTGATTGCTTCCTGTTTGCCAGGCCCTGCTCTGGGCACTGAGGATACAAAGAGAACAAAACAGACAAAAGTCTTGCTTTCATGGAACTTTCTTGTAGTAGAAAGAGAGAGCCAGTAGGCAATAAATGTAATAAGTGAATTATATAACATGTGAGTGTTCTGGAGAAATGAAGCAATAGGGCAGGGCAAGGGGGAGATTGCAGTTTCCAAAAGGGTGATCGGAGGAGGTGACATCTCAGCCGACTGGAGGAAGGTGACAATGAGAATACCTGGGGGGAGAACATTCCAGGTTGAGGGACTGGCCAGTGCAACTAGTGCAAAGGCCCTGAGGCAGGGAGGGACGTGCCTGGAGGGTTCAAGAAAGGGCAAGGAGACCCGTGCGGCTGGAAGGCAGCAAAATGGGAGGGGGGCTGGAGGGCAGTGATAAGAGGCCGGTGTGGAGCACAGAGAGCCTTGCGGGCGTTGTGAGGACTTTGGCTTCTACCCCAAGTGACTTGGAGAGACAGGGGGACATTTTGAGCAGGGCAGGCCCATGGTCTCATCTGTCTGGCTGCTGGGGGGAGTCAACCACAGGGAGAGCAGCGAGGAGGCTGCTGCTGTCCGGGAGGTGGTGGATGATGGGTGCTGGCAGTGGAGGAGGTGAGAAGCAGTCAGATTCTGTACATAACCTGAGAGTACAGCCAATAGGATTCGCAGATGGGCCAGAAGGGGGGCAGCAAGAAAAGTGAGGAGTCTAGAAATCCAAGGTCCGGGGGGTGGGGGGGTGGGGATGAGCCCCTGGAGGGATAGACCCGGCACCCACTGCGGGGGGAGGGCTGGGAAGGGGCAGCTGCAGGCGGCGTGGCCATCGTCGGGAGTTTGGACCCGGCCATGCCGAGCGGGAGCTGTCTATCCGAGTCTGTGTGGGGATGTCCCGTGGGCCGTGGGACACATGATCCCGGAGTTTGAGAGGATCGGGCTTAGAAATGACAAGTCTGCCAGCGTCTAGAGCGTCCCCAGGGAATGAGTGTGGACGGAGAAGGGAGAAACCTCAGGACCCTGCACCAGAGACTGAGAGGGGCTACCAGCAGGACGGGAAACAAAAGAGGGTGTGTTTTGCTATTTCACAGGGTTGCGGTGAGCAACCAGCCTTGTGACACACACACACGCGTTTCCACACGCTCACACGGGGAAAGCAGCCGTACTTGGGCACGATGCCCTTTTGCAGACTCCCGTGCCCTCGTGTGGCAGAGTAGGGATGAAAGGCTCTGCGGTGGGCAGGTGGCCCGAGGGCAGACAGACCTGGGGGTCGTTGGGGCACCACCCGCCCCAGCTGCACCATTGCCTGGCCGCTCCCTGTCTTAGCTTGGCTGCCGTAACAAAAATACCCTGGGCCGAGGGCCTTAAACAACAGAGATTTATTTTCTCACAGTTCTGGAGACTGTAAGTCCTGGATCATGGCATCAGTTCAGGTGCGGACCCTCCTCCTGGCTCACACACAGCCGTCTTCTTGCTGTGCATGTGGCTCAGAGAGAGAGAAGGAGGGAGAGACAGAGAGAGACCCAGACCATTAGTTCTCTGATGTCTCTACCCTCATGATTCATCTAACCCCGATTACCTACCAAAAGCGACCTGTGCAAATACCACACTGGGGGTGAGGCCTTCAACTTACGGATTTGGGGGGAGCCACGATTTAGTCGACAGCCATGCGGGACGTGAAGGCTGTTTGCGGATTTCTGGCGTAAAAACCATGTTATGATACACAATTGCATCCAGGTCTGTGGCTCCTTGCAGGGATTTTGTGGATTGATCTTTCCTTCTCTTCATTCTCCTACAGGGCATTTTGGTTTTTTCCTGAAATTTGTTACAGCTTATTATTAGGTGTGTGTGTTCAAATGTCTATCCCCCAATCAGCCATGAGAGCAGGGCCTCTATAGGTCTTGGCCGCACCACCAGCACCTAGAATAGCTTCCGATTCATCGTAGGTGCTCACTAAGCCCTGTGGCTGAAGACTGCAGTGTTCTCCAGCACCCAGCCTGGCACCGGACCCTGGGGTGGGGCCGCTGAGGACAGCTTCCTATGAGGATCCTTCAGAACCCGGCCTGTTATCTCCAAAATGGCATCAACCTTGGGAAGTTTGGGAAGTAAATGGTCTGGCACAAGAGAGCAGCTGACTCAAAGCCCAGACCAGAACCGCTACAGGAAGGGGCCCCTCTCCCCACTGAAAGGCAGAATCACCAGCGGGGCTGCTCACAGCTTACAGGAAGTAAGGCGACGTTCAGAGTTGCCCGACGCCCTCCGGCACCTGAGCCGATGCCCCAGCAACTGGCCTGGATATATGCCCTTTCTCCAGGTGGTTGTGATGATGTTGTTTGGGGAAGAGGCCCTGGCGTCAGGGACTCTCCGAGACGCAGGGACGGGTGTAGGGCAACATTATGTTTGGGGTGGACGGCCGAGCCATTTCTCCAGGGTCGTTCGTTCACAGATAGAGTTCAGATTCACTTACTCGGCTCTTGACTCAATAAATACTTATCAGATGCTTCCTAAGTGCCCGGCACTCTCTTAGAGGCTGTTAAGCTTTGTTGGAAATAGATTTACAAGGACCCAGGGTGATAACAGAGACCGCAGTCTATTACACGTGCACTATGTTCCACACTTGCCTCCAGGTCCTTGGCTGTATTATTTCCAACTTTCACCCTAACGCAGCGGGCAGGACTTAGGATCTCGTTTCTACAGAGGAGTGAAGCCCCGTGCTCAAGGTCACCGGGCCCCTGCATGGGTTTCAAGGTCACCAGGCTCCTGCGTGGGTTTCAAACCCCACTTTGCCCACATGCTCTGCTCTCTGGTGCGGCCCCTGCCCGGGCCAGGCCACTGACATGACCTCATCTCAGATCCCTACATCAACCTTAATGTCTGAGTTATGCTCTCCCCACTTTCCAGATGAGGAAACTGAGTCTTGGAAGGCTTAGGTAACTCGCCCAAGGTTATGCAGACAGCAAGTGGGGACACTTGGGCTTACCTTCGCCCCTTGTCCCACTCTGCCCACCACACAGCTGCCTCCTGGTCAAGTCCCTCGGCTGATGAGCTCTGAAGCCCGGGTGCCCAGATCTTCCAGATTGGCCTGACAAAGGGAAGACCCCTACTAGTCACCGATAGGTGAGCATTATGTCTGGGCAGAGCTGGGAGATGGGACACAGGTCTGCCTGCATCGAAAGCCTGTGACCTTCCACTATGCCATCTTTGAGGAAAGAGGGGGATGCAGCCAGGTGCAAGTCTTTTCTGGAGCCGCCTTCTACCCTGTCTTCGACCCCAGGTGCCCACATCCCTTCTCCAACACCCAGAATTTCTCTTGGGGACCGTGACCACGAGAATGTCAACACCCCCAAAGCAGGGGCTTGCCTTTGTGATCATCGCTGTACCCTTAGTGCTGGTACCGAGCAGGTGCACAAGAAATTCTGTATTTTGTTGAACTGAAAACTGTTTAAGATATATCCTTGCTCCTTCAACCGTTTGTTGAAATGACGATCCTTCCTCCGTCGAATCACCTCTGCATCGTTGCCCAAAAATCAGTTGGCCATCCTTGCGTGGGCTGTTTCTGGGTTCTCTGTTCCGTTCTGTCGATCGACGCGTCTATCCCCCAACCCCCAAGCCCAGTCTTGATTACTACAGCCGTGTCTTGAAATTGGGTAGACTAAAGGCTCCCGCTCGATTCTTTTCCGAAAATGTTTTAGCTATTCCAGTTTCTTTGTCTTTCCATGTAATTTTAGAAGAACCTTGCTTATCTCTACAGACAGTCTTCCTGGGATTCTGACTGCAACTACATTAAAACCCGGGCATCAGTTTGCTGAGGACTAACACTTCACTGTGCCAAGCTTTCCGACCCACGAACACAGCATCTCTCCACTTATTTAGGGCTTCTTTCGCCAGCCTTTTGGAGCTTCTAGAATACAAGTCTTGCACACATTTGTTAGACTTCTATCTAGGGATTTCATTTTGGTGGGGCAGTCGTAGATAGATGGTCTTGTACTTTTAATTCCAGTATCCACGTGTCCATTGCTAGTGTATTAAAACACAAGGGATTTTTATGTGTTGGTCTCGTATTCTGTGACCTCACTGAACTCACTTATTAGTTCTAGGAGGGCTTTTTTTTTTTTTTTTTTTTTTTTTGGTAGATTCCTTGGCATTTTCTACATAGATAATTATGGCATTTGCGAACAGAGGTAGGAGGTAGTTTTATTTCTTCCTTGCTCGTTTGTACATCTTTCTTTTCTTGCTTTGTCACCCACTGGCTAGAACTTTCAGTGCTAAGTTGGATAACAGTGGTGAGATTGGTCATCCTTATCTTTCTCTCAATCTTGCGGGGGGAAGCGTTCAGTCTTTCACCATGAAGTATGTTGATAACTGTAGATGTGGTTTTGTGTTTTTTTTGTACATGCTCTTTCTAGTTGAGGAAGTGCCTCTCTACTTCCTTTTTTTTTTTTTAATGTTTATTTATTTTTGAGAGAGAGGGAGAGAGAGACAGAGTAAGAGTGGGGCGGGGCAGAGAGAGAGCGAGACCCAGAATCCGAAGCAGGCTCCGGGCTCCGAGCTGTGAGCCCAGATCTCGACGCGGGGCTCGAACCCACGAACCATGAGATCACGACCTGAGCCGAAGTCGGAGGCTCAACCGACTGAGCCCCCCGGGAGCCCCAGTGCCTCTCTCTATTTCTAATTTGCGGAGAGTTTGAATCATGAATGTCTATTGGATTTTTTTCAAATGCTCTTTTGGCACCCACTGAATACGACGGTATGAGTTTTCTTCTCTAGCCTGTTACATGGCGCATCACGTTGGGTTTTGTCCAGAACACCAGGCACCGATAACAAACGCCGGGGGAGGACACCCACTAGACGGAGGACAGCAAGATCATCGCAACGCCAGTCTCCGCGAATACAAGTCCAAACGCTTCTGCCCAAGACGGCTGACCTCGCTCGCCTGCCCCACAACACTTTCGGGCCGGGCGGCGGGGTGGGGGGCGCTTCTGCTATTTTGACGGTGGTATTTCGTGTTTCTTTCGTGCCTAATGGGGTGGCTACACGTGCCAGATGTCTGCCATCCAGGTGCCGACGTTGGCGATGAGCGATACCGTTCAGGAGAGACCTTAGGAGCCAGGGGCTGGAGCCCCGCAGGCGCCTTGTGTCCTCACAAACCCCTCATCTTGCGCTTTCTGGTTAGACCGCGAATGCTTCTCTCCAGCAGCGACTTGGAGGTTGCACCCGGAGCTACGTTAAAATAACACGGCCGTAAAAACTTGAACCCAAGCGCTGGTTTCAAATAACACTGACACCTCACATTCTTCTCAGCCAGGCTTGGGTGATGATCTTCTGCGGAATTTGTTTGCTCAGTGGACTCACACCCAACGGGGCAGCCAAAAGGCGGGGCCGGGTGACTCTGTCACAGAGGTCTTGGCCAGGCCAGCCAAGACCTCTTCCTCCTGGTGCTCTAGACCCCTTATGCGTCCCTCCTCACTGAGGACCGTCCAGGCATCTTCAGCTGCCACTCGGGGGCCTTGTGGGTTTAGCCTGAACGTGCCTCTCGGTCCTATAAACGGAGCCGTAATGGAGCCCAGGATGACTCCACCGGGAAGGCATTTTGCAGGCAAGGAAGTTGAGGCTCAAAGAACTTGACCGACCGGCACAAGACCACCTGGTGGTAAATGAAGTTAGGATTTGAATCCAGGGCGAGCGGATGGCAAAGCCGTAAGCACAAGGCTTCACTGGCCACTTGGGGGGAGAAAAAAGCCCCCAGACTCTTGGGTCTTCCGATTTCTGTTTATTTTTCTTAAAAAAAAATGTTTCTTTTAATCTTTATTTATTTTTGAGAGAGAGAGAGAGAGAGAGAGCGAGAGAGCGGGGGAGGAACAGAGAGAGAGAGACACACAGAATCGAAAGCAGGCTCCAGGCTCTGAGCTGTCCGCACGGAGCCCGACGCGGGGCTCGAACCCACGAACCGCGAGATCGTGACCCGAGCCGAAGTCGGACCCTTAACCGAGCCACCCAGGCGCCCTCTGATTTATGTTTATTCAACAGACATCTGCTGAGCCCCCCTCTGCACTAGGGCCGTGTGCCAGGTATTAGTGACACAGAAGCTCGAAGGGTCCCTGCCCTCAAGGAACACAAAACAAAAGTCCAAGAAACAGGGGCGCCTGGGTGGCTCGGTTGGTCAAGCATCCGACTTCGGCTCAGGTCACGATCCCGCGGTTCGTGGGTTCGAGCCCCACGTCGGGCTCTGTGCTGACAGCTCAGATTCTGGAGCCTGCTTCAGATTCTGTGTCTCCCTCTCTCTCTGCCCCTCCCCTGCTCACACTCTGTCTCTCTCTCAAAAAAAGCACTGGGGCGCCTGGGTGGCTCAGTAGGTTAAGCATCTTGACTTCAGCTCAGGTCACGATCTCACGGTCCGTGAGTTCGAGCCCCGCGTCAGGCTCTGGGCTGATGGCTCAGAGCCTGGAGCCTGTTTCCGATTCTGTGTCTCCCTCTCTCTCGGCCCCTCCCCTGTTCATGCTCTGTCTCTCTCTGTCTCAAAAATAAATAAACGTTAAAAAAATTTTTTTTAAATAAAAAAAAAAATTAGCATTAAAAACAAAAAAGTCCAAGAAACAGGACTAAGAAGATGTCTCTCTGTCTCTGTCTCTGTCTCGCTCTCGCTCTCTCTGTACGTTCTGGGACAGGAACTTGAGTGCAAGCGGTTTATCTGGGAGGTGCAGGAGGCCAGGACGAGGTGGGAAAGTGAGACAGGGAAGGGGGCCGGTGAAGGTGTGTGAGTCAGCTGGTCACCGTGGTGACTACTTGAGGGCTTCAGGGCCACCCCCCCGGGGGCGCTGGAAAGTGTGGAGCCCCTACCCCACGGCCAGCCCACCCCAGCGGCAGGGGAGCCGGGGCATTTACAGCCCATCCCCCTCAGCCATAGTAGGTCGAGGGCTGCTCCTGAGGGCCTCGCGTCCCTGGCATCTGGTGAGCAGGCTCTCGTAGACAAAGAGCGCTCGTGCTGGTACTTGGAGGCCAGGTGTCCGTGAACTGAAGACAGAGGGGACGGCAGGCGGGGCACTGGCAGCCACGGCCAGGGGCCGTCCTCCGGGGCTGGCAGGTCCCCTGCTGTCTGCCTGCTGGAGGCGGGGATCTCCTTCCAGCCAGCGTGAGCCGCGTTGATGAACGAGATCTGCTCACGCGCACGTTCCGCGGCCGCCTTTCTGTCTGCACGCGTGAGCCCAAATCGTGTGTAACACCTCATGCACACGGAGGAGCACGAGAACTCACGCTCGTTTTAAGGAACAGTAATAAAGTGGACACAGCGTGCAAACACCACTTAGGCTAAAAAACAGAAAGGGGGCGCCTGGGTGGCTCCGTCGGGTGAGCGTGCAACTCTTGATTTCAGCTCGGGTCCCAATCCCAGGGTCGTGGGATCAAGTCCTAGGTCGTGCTGAGCATGGAGACTGCTTAAGATATTTTCTCTCTCTCCCTTTCCCCCTCTCCCTCACTCAGGCTCTCTCTCTCTCTCTAAAATAAAATTAAAAAAAAATTAGAAAGTCTTCAGTATCTTTGAAGCAATTTAGGGACACCTCTCTCACTACATCCCCATCCCAGCCCTGAACCAACAATTCGGCAAATTTTTCCGTCATCACTCCTTTGCTTTTCTTAACAGCTTTTACCGTATTGGTTAGTTTTGTCCGGTTTTGGACTCAACGTAAATGGAAGCACACTTCAGTCCTTTGTGACTTGCCTCCTTTGCTCAAGGTTGTATTTTTGAAATGCGCCCCGGTTGCCGGGGGAGTCGTATACGGTGCATCTCCGTTGCCTCCCAATATCCCGTCACATGGACGTCCAACAATTTAGCGATCCGTCCCGCAGGCGATGGGCATCGTTTCCAGTCCGGGAATGATAGAAGTACCACTGTCGTGAACAGTCACGTCTCTCGGGGAACCGTGCAAGCGTTCCCGCAGGTATATACCTAGGAGTCGAATTCCTGGCACAGGGTGGGGCATTTTTAATTCACTGGGTCGTAGCAAACTATTTTTCATAGTGGTTGCACCAGTCTCATCCCCATCAGCGATTTCTGAGCCTTCCCTTTGTTCCACATCCGGGCTAAGAGTTCTCCCTTATGCATTTATTTTCGCCTCTCCGCCAAGCCTGGAAATAACGTATCATTGTGGTTTGCTTCTGAGTTTCCCTCATTACAAACGAGGCTGAGTATCTTTCCATCTCTTTATTGGAAATCTGTGTTTTCTGTTTTGTGACGGGCCTATTTATAGTTTTATCCTCCCCCCCCCCCATGGGATTGTTTCTCTTTTTCTTATTTTTTATTGAGTGGTAGGACTTATTTATCTATTCTGGATAGTGGTCCACAAAGAACACAATGATAAAGGAATGATTAACTGTATTAAAATGAGGAACTTCCGGAAGCCTGGGTGGCTCAGTCAGTTGAGCATCTGACTTCGGTTCAAGTCATGATCCCGCAGTTCGTGGGATCGAGCCCCACATCGGGCTCTGTGCTGGCAGCTCAGAGCCTGGAGCCTGCTTCACATTCTGTGTCTCCCTCTCTGTCTCTGCCCCTCCCCCCTCACACTCTGTCTCTCTCTCAAAAATAAATAAACATTAAAAATTTTTAAAAAATAAAAGGAGGAACTTCCACTTATTAAAAGATTAAGTGAATAAAAAATAAACCACAAACCCGGAGAAAATCTGTCTGTGATACATGCCAAGGGTGACAGGTAGAGTTGATCAGCAACTCCTACCAGGTAATAATGAAACGTCTGACCCTCCGATCTGGGTAATCGGACTGTTTGTCTACCTCTGCACGAATTCTACGTTGCCTTCATCATTACAGCTTTATACTAAGTCTTAATACCTGGTAGGGCCCATTCTCCCATCCTGTCATCTTAACAGTCACTTAGCTATTCTCGGCTCTTTGCAGTTCTAAATACATTTTAATTTTTTTTTAATGTTTATTTTTGAGAGAGAGAGAGACAGAGCATGAGTCAGGGAGGGGCAGAGAGAGAAGGAGACACAGGATCAGAAGCAGGCTCCAGGCTCCGAGCTGTCAGCACAGAGCCAGACGTGGGGCTTGAACCCACGAACTGTGAGATCGTGACCTGAGCCGAAGTCAGACGCTCAACGGACGGAGCCACCCAGGTGCCCCTAAACCTTCTTATTCTTATAGCGTGCAGATTCTTTTGGATTTTTCTATGTCTGTAATCATTCCTTTTTGGTCCTTAAAACCTGCACCTGTACTGCATGAACTTTCTGCTCAATGCTGAATAGACGTGATGACCATAGTGCCCTTGTCTCGCCCTGATCCTCTGATCCTAGGAGGGTGGTTTCAACATTCCCTCATTAAGTGTAATTGTTGACGTGGGTTTCTTGTAGACCGGTGGTTCTTGAAGTCCAGCCACACTAGAGTTACCCGAAGGGCCCATGCAGACACAGCCCACTGCCCCTGTCCACACCCTGACCCCAGAGTTTCTGACTCAGTAAGTCCAGGGGAGGCCCGAGGGCTTCGTTTGGGAGGAGTTCCCTCTCAGTGCTGCTGCTGCTGGTCTGGGGACCACACCATGAGAACATCTGCTGTCGATATTCCTCATCAGGTTAAAGCAGCTCCTTCCTGGGGACCCTGGGTGGCTCAGTCAGATAAGCGTCCGACTTTGGCTCGGGTCATGATCTCACGGTCCGTGAGTTCCAGCCCCACGTCGGGCTCTGTGCTGACGGCTGGGAGCCTGGAGCCTGCAGCCTGCTTCGGATTCTGTGTCTCCCTCTCTCTTTGCCCCTCCCCCACTCATGCTGTCTCTCTCTCCCTCCCTCTCTCTCAAAAAATAAACATTTTTTTTTTTAATTTTTTTTTCAACGTTTTTATTATTTTTGGGACAGAGAGAGACAGAGCATGAACGGGGGAGGGGCAGAGAGAGAGGGAGACACAGAATCGGAAACAGGCTCCAGGCTCCGAGCCATCAGCCCAGAGCCTGACGCGGGGCTCGAACTCACGGACCGCGAGATCGTGACCTGGCTGAAGTCGGATGCTTAACCGACTGCGCCACCCAGGCGCCCCTAAACATTTTTTTTAAAAAGCAGCTCCTTTCTATGCTTAGCTTAAGTTTTATTTTAAGCTAAAATAAATATTAAAATAAAACTTTCCATTTTAATGGAAGTTTTATCAACTGTCTTTTTCTGATTTATTGAGATCATGGTGTAAATTGTCTTTGATTTATGAAGCCATCGGACTGATTTTCTAAGGCGATCTGGGATCGGCTTAATTTGATCCGATATTGTATCCTCTTTGCATTTAGTTTGCTGAAGTTTTGCTTACAATTTTTGTATTTATGAATTCACTGCTGTGCCTACAGGCTTCCTTTTCCATGCTGCTCTCGTCGAAGCCGGGACCTAGCTCAGATTCAGTGCTAACAAACGGACGTTCCCATTACGTCCTGATCGTTGTATATATCCTGCCATGCCGCCGTTGCCCAGTGGCCTTGCTTCGCTCCTCACCTGTGAGCTTCGTAAAGGCGGGGTCCACATCTGCGCATTCGCTTCCCCGGAATCTACCACGAGGCTGGACACGCCGCAGGGATGATTGCGCCCGTATATAACAGGGGTGAGGATTAAGCGGCTGCTACGGAGAGGATGAATGAGGCACTGGTCCTGCAGGGTTGGAGAACGGAAAGTCAAGAAACGAACATTTGCCGGCTGCTCCCAGTCTGCCAGGCCTGGGTCTAGTCCTCCTCGAACGATCCGGGAAGACAAGCACCGTCCACACTTTACAGATGAGAAACGGAGGCTCAGACGTAGGAGATCTCTCGTCACATTTGCCGCCACAGAGGGTTGAAGGCAGCGACCTCTCCACGTCCTTTTATAAGGGCCCACGTGTGGCGGGGATCACCTGGCGCGTTGCCTTCCTTCCGATAATGAGAACAAGATGGCTGATTCTGCTTCCTGTTTTTGCACGGTCTGCCGGGAAGCTCAGATCCCAAATCTGAGCTTAACCACACTTTCATATCTTTGTCCTTTCTTCCTGTGGCCTCTATTTCTTAAAATTTTCCTGCTTCGGTGTCTTTCCCTTCCTCTATTTTTTAATCATCAATTTGCTGACTGTTTCCTTATGATACATGGTCTCAATTCCCTTGAAAAATCATTCCCGTCAAGGGAATTAAAAAAAAAAAAAATATGTAACTATAAGGGCTGAGTGGCCCCGTACCTTCCTGGGTAGTGTTACTCACATAAAAACTCATCTCTGAGTCATGCCCTGCCCAGCCCTGCTCAGGCCCCTGCTTGCCGGAGCCCTGGGAATTACCCGGGGCGACCGTCATTTCTGTGATTGAGATGTTTCCGATTAAGATAATTACCGCTGAGATGCAGCTTCGCAGGATGCCGAGGCACTTAAAGACCCAGGGAAGTTCAAAGAAGCAAGTGCGGAATGAACTTTAATGCTGGCCTCGAACTCTTCAAAGACAGCATTGCTTCAGGAGTCGGCTTAACGGCCGCTTTTCATCTGCTGGGTGAGGACACCCACACGTCTGCGGGGCGCTCACACCAGCACCGCGCACCCTGTGTTTTCGAGCGCACGGTCCTTTCTAGGAACTCCGAGGGGGACTCCTGGCCCCCCTCCCCCGCCCCAGCATCCCACCAAAAGCCGTCTCAAATCCTCGCCACCGACGTAACAAGAAAACGCTCGGAAACAGGAGGCCCCAGTCTTGGTGCCCCGACGGAGGAACGGGGCGCCAGCCCCTCGGGACCCTGGCCTTGTGACAACTTGCCACTACTTACTGACTTCAGCTTCAAGTCAGAGGGGAGTGGCCGCGGGCACATCGTGGGCACAGGGGACCCTCCACAGCCCGCCCCCCGGTGGGCGGAGGGTGTTTGCATCCACTCTGCTCATCAAAGTGTTGGCCGTAGCCAGACTTCTTAAGCATAAAAAGAAAGAAAAAAAAAGCTTATTATCAGGAGAAAGCGGGTAAGAGACTCCTTAGGTGGCAGTGCAGACAAATCGGGGCTTCTGAGCCAAATCACACCTGTCTTTCCGATGACCTCAAGTTACGGCTCCCGCTTACCGAGCACCGGGCGCCATGCCAAGCACCTTAGACCATCTCTTACTCTGCTCACAGCACCAGCCCGAGATGGGGACTATTATCATCCCCGCCTTACCAATGAGGAAAGTCAGGCGCAGAGGTCCTGCCCAAGGTCACAGAGCTGGCGACGGCCAAGCCAGGAAGCGCACCCTGGAGGCCTGGCTCCCGATGGGCTCCTCGCCGGGCTACGGCCATTGCCGCGTAGGCACATAGCACGTGCTCAGGAAACATCTAACAGGTGAGACGGAAGTATCTCTCTCTCTCCGTCGGCGGAGCTCTCGCCCAGGAGCAACGGGCAGGTACAGGCGGGCGGATGAGCCTCAGTCCGCTCCCGTGTTGGCACACCAGTCGCTCGAGCGCCACAAACAGGGAGGCAGGAAACACGGAGGCACTGCACGCCTCCATCGGTCACCGGGTCCTCAACGCGGGACTTTGGCCTGCTTGCACTGAAGGCACCCTTGACCCCTTCATCTCTGTCCAGGAAGCTATCAGGAGGGCCCGGTGTCCCAAGGCGGGGGGAGGGAGGGAGGTGTAGGAAGGAACAGGTTGAAAGCTCACCACTGGGACCTGGGATGTCCCTTCCCTGAGGGATCTTTCTCCCAGACCACTCTCTTTCTCCTCTGGGCTCGGGAAGCCTAGCGAGCAGCCTCTTCCCTCATCTGTAATGTGGATGTGACTCGGCAGGCCGCCTGCCCTGGCGAGGACCACGTTCCCAGAGTCCCTTGCACCCACACGCGGGCACTGAGTTCCCACGGTGATGTGTGTCCCCTCCGGCCTGATGTCGTTTCTCCTCTCTCCTCTTTTCTGCCGGCTCGAGGCCATCGCCCAGGGGGACCTTGGACATCACGACGGCAGGGCCTCCGCCAGCCTGGGCCCCCGAGCGACTGTGTGGAGCAGAACTCTCTAGTCGACCCGGCGCACCACACATGGGGCACACAACGCCCACCTCAGACTGTGGGCACAAGCAGGAAACAAACACGCGCTGCGTCTGAGCCGCGCGCGACCCGTGTTACCGTCTATTCGCTGGAACCGCGAGCCTCCCCGAAACGAACGCTTCCCCGCGTCCCCCAAAGGACCCATTCCCCTTTCTCCTCCACCGCATCACCATTTCCCCAGTCAAGGAGGCTAGAGACCTTCTAGATACTTCATCTAGAGAGACTCGTGAATGTGCACACCAGGGAACATCCTGACAATAACCCCGTTGTTCGTCACAGCAAAAAATTTTTAAAAAAATGGAAAGAACCCAAGACCCCTTGACAGAAAGACATAACCAAATCCCATTCACGAAACGGAATACTACGTAGCCGTGCAAAGGAACGGGGGCGATAGGCAGCGGGAAGGAATCTCACCAACACGGTGTTGCGTGAAACGGGCAAGACACGGAGTAACGGGAACGAATGTGGTTGGAAGCATCTAAACTCTAAAAACGGGCAGTGCTGCACAGCAGGTGGTTCCGAGATGCCGCCGCGAGTGGTGAAATCGTAACGAGGGGCGGAGTGATGACAAACACAACGTTCAGGGTAGCGAGAGGCCCCGGGTGTGGGAGGCGGGCGGGAAGGGTCACCCGCAGGACCGCGGAGGGGTTTGCAGTGTTCTCTTTTGCAAAGAAAACAGGGCCGCGTAGACCCGGGTCCTGTCTAAGAATCCCTTAAATCCTCCAGGAACATTATAAAGACTTTTTCGTAGCTGCGATCGACTGCGTAGTAAATCGGTGAGTTAATAAGCCTGGAAAGCTGGCAGTTGCCCCTGACCCGCCTCGTTGCCTCGGTTCTCACACAAACGGGGAGTTGAATGCGGTCCTGCTCTCCGGCTGACGGTGGCGGCCCTTTGACCCCGTCTTTGCGCCCGCCTCAGTTCTTACCGCCAAGCCAGTTCCCCGTCTAGAACGTTCTCTTAAAAAATCTAGACCAAACCACATCGCACCCTGCTCAGAGGGCTCCCCCTGCTTCAGAGCCACAGCGAAGCTCGTCCCTGTGAGAGCGATGGGGACCCGCCTTCTCTCCCAGGACATTCCCTTGCGCCAGCTCCCTCCATTCCGACACCGGGAGGCCTTTGGCCAGGTTCTAGAACACACAGAGTCAGCCCCCCATTCGGGGCTCTGGCCCCCGCTGCGCTCTCCACTGTGGCCCCTTCCCACTCTTTCTATCCAGTCTGAGATACCACCTCCTGGACGGCCTCCCTGACCACTTGTCTGAGGTAGGTCCCCTGGGGCTCCCAGCCGCACGCCCCCGTTTGTTTCCTTCGTGCCCCGAGCGTTATTTGGGGCTGGGTTACCGCATTGTCTGCTTGGGACATCAGACTATGAGCTCCGTGGAGGAGGAACCTCCATTGTGGTCTCAGTGGTGGGGGGTGCCATTTTCCCCCGTCCACTCTCCGGAAACTTCAACTTGTACTTTGACTCCCCAGCGTGGCCACAGTCTTTGGCCCAAAGCACAGCTCATTTTCACTAAAAAAAAAAAAAAAAAAAAAAGAAAAAGAGTTTGAATATACACACACGATGTGTAATTCTAATACATAAATCACGCAGGTAGTCGAATCATACCCACCTCGCAGCGTATTTTTTTTTTAATGGGCACATTTTTTTTAAGGGTTTGTTGGTTTATTTATTTCTACGGAGAGACAGAGGGAGAGAGAAATCGCAAGCAGCCTCCATGCTGACAGAAGACGCAGAGCCTGATGTGGGGCTTGAACCCACACACCGTAAGATCATGACCTGAGCTGAGACCGAGAGTTGGCCGCTCGGCCGACGGAGCCACCCAGGTGCCCCCGCGTGGTGTCTTTTTTATCCCTTATGTATCTGCTTGCCTCCTTCCTCCTCCCTGCCACCATGGTAGTCAGTCTGTGCTTTCTCCATGGTTGTACAATCATAAAGCAATGCACACACACGCACGCACAGCGGGGGCACTTTTGAGGGCCCCGTGCCCCTGCTGACCACAGCGTGTGCACGCCATTTTGGGCTTCGGGTTTCTCACTCGCTGCCTTGTGGAAACCCCTCCACGTCAGTTGGGATCATTCCCATTCATTCTTATTAAATGACATATAACAGTCCCAGGTATGGACGACCCCAGAATTCAAAGACACCTTCTGGGCGCCTGGGCGGCTCAGTCGGTTGAGCACCTGACTCTGGATTGGGGCTCAGGTCATGATCCCAGGGTCATGGAATCGAGCCCCGCATCGGGCTCCATGCTGAGTGCGGAGCCTGCTTAAGATTCTCTCTCTCTCTCTCCCTCTGCCCCTCTCCCCCACTCACTCTGTCTCTCTCTCTCTTTCTCAAAATTAAAAAAATAATAACATCCAAAGACCCATCTTGATAAACTTGTCCACACTATGTCCAGATGTTTTGTGATGATGAACAGGAAATCGTTGGAATTTTTAACCCAGAATCATCAGAACCATCTGGGAAGTTTACAACATCCCAATAGCCAGGCCCAGGGATTTGGCTCAGGGGGCCTGGCCTGACGGGTGAGGGTGGCCAGAAATCTGTATTTTTAATGACTCTTCTGGGAAATCCTGTGTGCACGCTAAGAGCCACTGGCCCTGCAAGAAAATTTGAGAGTAGCAGGAGCTGTCTGGTTGTTGGAGGTGCCACCACAGCCTGGGTGATGTGGGGTCCCACAGCCCCCCGAACTTGCCGATCCTAGGTGGCGGAGATGGCGACCAGGCAGGGGCAGGGGCAGGCAGGCTTGGGAAGGCGGTATGGCCTGGGCCACTCATGCTCTGCTCTGGCTGCCCGTCAGAATCACCAGGCAGCTTCGTGCAACATCCCAAGGTCCAGACCGACCTTCCAAGGGCGGAGACTTTGCCCGGCTAGTTTCCAGCCTCCCCGGGTGACTCTTAACGGGCGGATGGGGTGAGGATCTGTACCGTGGCTGCGTAAGAACCCAGGCTACGGAGGTCCCCCGTCTGGACTCAAACCTGTCCTCTCCACCTAAGGGCTCTGTGACCCGGGCAAGTTCCTGCATGTCTCTGTGCCTCGGTTTCCTTGCCTATAAAGTGAGGGTGATAATAGTAACCACCTGCCAGCCTGCCGTGCAGAGCAAACGAGACGGTTACGTGGCAGGTGCACGGCACCTGCTGGCACACGGGTCACACTCGCCGACCTTGGGCCGTGGGAGACGTGCCGTGACGCCGATGGTTTAGGAAACGGTGGCTTCCTTCCGGGCCATCCCGGAGCCCCAGCTGCCCCAGCCTGACGCTCCGTCCTCCGGGGCTGCCGGCCGAGGCGTAGGAGACCACAGAGTTGGGCAACCTCCTGCCAAGGCCCTGCAGTTACCGATTCCTAATTCTAAAGAAAGCACGAGTCAGGCGGGTCCAGTGCCACGAAGCGTAGCCAGTTCCCACAGGGAAGACAGGCCCTCGCTTCCCGTCTGGGCCGGAGCCTGGTCAATCCCACGCAGCTGGGACCAGCGGGCTATCATGTAAAAGTTGCTGGGCCAGCCCTCCCGTCCCTTCCTCCCAAATCTGACCTCGGGGCCTCGAAGGGTCTCCATCCCCAAGATGAAGGCAGGAGTTAGGAGCTCTATACCCAGCGGCGGCCTGAGGAGGGTCTGTTGCACCACAGCAGGCGTTATTTATTGAGCACTTACTATGTGCCAGGAGGTGTGCTGCCGAGCGTCTTACTGAAACCACGTGTGAACTCTCTGAGGCGGGCACAAGCATTACGCCCATTTTACAGAGAAGAAAACAGACTCCGAGAGGTTCAGAGCCGAGAAGTGCCAAGTTCAGCGTCGGATCGTCCGACTCCGAGGCACTTGGCCTTTCCGCTGCCCCACGCTGCTTCGCCCGAGGCCTGGGGTGCGTGGGCAGAGCGTCTGGACACACTCTTCCCCCATCCTGTCTACCCCCAGGTCTAGACCCTGGGGTGGGGGGAGGGGCAGTGTGCTTTGAGATGGGCGCCGTAGGGCTCTGGGAAAACGGGCCTCGTCCCCACTCACCCCACTCCATACCCTTACCCCGTCCTGGTCTTCTTTTGGTCCTGCTATGCCACGGACGCTCCCCTCCCTTCCCTGCCTCCGGGCTTCGTCCTGTCCCCACGCCCGGAAGCTTGTTCCCTCGCTGGCGGATCCGTGACATTCTTCAGCCTCAGCCCAAAATAGCTCCTCTGCTGGGAGGAGTCTGTCACCTTGCAAAAGCAGACCCCACCTCGCTTCTCTGCTCCTCATGCTGCGCTGCATGGCACTCGCCATCATTTCTAGTGATCTCTGTCTCTTTACTTGCTGCCTCCCTAGATGTGAACTCCGGAGGTTGGAGACTTTGCCTGGCAAACAGTAGATCCTCCTTGAATAGATTTTGAGTGAAGGGATGAGGGATACAGAAGGGTGCTGGGAAGACTTTTGCTGGGGCATAAATAACTGGCCCAACCTAGCAGCCTTCAGCCTGCCTTAGAGCACCCAACCTCACCTTCCCAGGGTCAAGGCTAACCTCTGTGTCGGAGAAAACATAGCGCGTTCTGGGGGAAATGGCCCGGGGGCCCCATCCTCCTGGGGGTTTCCAGGCCCTGGAAGGGAACACGCAGTGCAGCACAGGCAGCTGTCTGGGGTGGGAGGCAGGGGCTGGTCCTCAGGCTGGATGAAGCAACCTTGGTGCTCTTAGGAACCACCAGCCTGAACTCAGGGGATCCCGGGTCTCAGCCTAGTGTCCCCAATGGTCCAGGACTGAGCACCAGCCCTGAAGGGAGGGTCCACAGGTAACATCTTTCTCCTGCTGACCCGGTGACTCTCATGGAGCAGCCGAGCTGGATTTCAGAGGGGACATGTGTGGCCCAGTTCACGGAGTCCAGAAAGCCCAGTCGGGGAGGGGGGTGGTGGCTAGCTGGCCGTGGTAGGCATTAGAATCATGCCTCCACCCCCCAAAGATGTCCACATCCAGGACTTTGTCTTGTGTCCAACCTGAGGGCATCCGGCAATGGGGGGCGCGGGGAGTGATGAGAAAAGCCTGCTTGCAAACTCACCCCAGTTCTCCCAATTCTAAGCACTTGCCTTCTAGAAAACCCACATTCCCCACCTTTCACAAAACAGGATTTTCTCAGCAGAATCTGTGCCAGCTTCCCTTGGAGGTGGGCTTATTCTGATAAAAATCTGGCCACACAGGGGCACTGGGAGTCTGTTCAAGAGATTCTAAGTAAATCGTGGCGAGGAGGGGACTTGGAGGGGGAGGCTGAGCACTTTCTCTAACCACCCAGAAGCAACCCAGCCCTGGGGCCAGCCTGGGTGTGTTTCTGTTCTGCACCTTGGGGGGGGGGGGGCGGTTGGAAGGGTGCTGAGCAGAGGGAGTGATCTCCTGGGGCTCCAGAACAAGTCCACCTGGCCTTTTGTGGGGCAGGAAGGACGCTGGTAAGGGCACACACCTCAGCTTCCCCCATTGCCACACTCACAACGCAACCTTCCGGCCACAGCCCAGACCCTTGCCCTGCCGCACTTGCTTGGCCCCGGCAGCCTAGCACTTGACCCCTGGGCTTGCATGTATGTGGCTGGATCACTGCCCGTGGCAGCCCTAACTCATCCTGTGGCCAAGACGGAGCAAACTCACCGCCTTACCAAACTTTGGGCCTGGCAGCCCCAAGTTCTGCAGGGCCCAGGCAAGCAAATGCTTCAGCTGCAAGCAACTTCTCTGTTCTTACCGACAGGCTCTAATCCCGAAGAAGGACCCAAATTGGACTCAAACCATTCGTGTTGCTGCAGATTTATTAGCCAGTGGTAGAAACCCAGCTGGGCCCATATGGGACACATGTGTAACTGGCACACATCTGGAGAAAACCTCCCACCCCTCGCCCCTCCCCTCACGCTCAGAGCCGTTCATTCCCAGAGTGTCCCGCTGTGAGCTATGTTGTTGGATCTGCCCCTTTGGGCTCCCTCTCCTGAAGCACAGCAGGACATGGAAACGTTGACCAGAGGGCAACAGAAAGCCTAGGACCTATTCTACCAGGGGTCTCCCCTCCTGCAGAACAAGGTGCAAGGCCAAGGAAGCAGCCTATGCATCGTGGAGGACATCTCACCCTTGCACGTGCAGGCTTCCCAATCTCCGGGAATTCCCAACATACTTTCTCTTTTAAAATTTATTTCTAAGTAATCTTTACACCCTATGTGGGGCTCAAACCCACAACCCCGGCACACTCCACTGACTGAGCCAGCCAAGTGCCCCCAACTCACACTATCACCTCCAAGAAATTCCAGAGGTCTTTGGACAAAGCCAGATTTCTGGATTCAGATGATGGGGCAATGATAAGGCTAAGGGCCAACAATCATTCCTTCAAGACACATCTGGAAACGACCAACTATGTGAAAGCTCATGCCGGGCACTGCGTGGGGTGTAGAGTTCAACATCTGGTCAGAAGCTTGGCAGGTAGATGGATGATCCCACCTTGATCCAAATGGGCCCCACCTCCTTCCCTCTGGGGGAAGCTATGGGTAGACTCTCTCCTGCGTGGAGGGATCTAACGTTAGGGCTGCTCCCCTGCAGGATGAGAGGCAATCACACCAAAGCAGAAGTGTGGGTCCTTCCTCCATTAGGACACGCAGGCCAAGATGGCAGATGAGATGCATGGATGTTTCTAGACCCCAAAGTGCATGAGATCTCAAACAGAGGATTTGGGGGTGAGAAGCGGTAAGTTTGGAGGAGTCCCCATGGGTCTTGTCCACATGAGAGGCTTTCAAGAAATGAGAACTTTCTTCTTGAGAGGCCAACAAGAATCAAGCCTGAAAACCAAATGGGTTGCAACACTACTAGGGAAAAGGCTTCCGAGAGAGACAGTCACCCTCGGCGTGCTATCTGGAACCTTGGGGTCTCTTGACACTTATTGTTCAGGGCCCCCCGATGTCCCACCCCAGGGGGAGATGACAATGGGGGGGGGGGATGGGCTCAGGGCACCATGTTCCACCACTTGAAGGAGAAGGGCTGCCGGCGCACGTTGGTGCCGCAGTGCACCTCCCCGTGCAGCATGTGGTACGGGGTGAAGTCGTCGATGAAGGTGCAGTGGAGGCCCAACGGCTCCAGCAGGGACCGCACCTTCTCCTCCAGGCAGCAGCGGCCGTCGATGATGGGCCCAAAGGGCTTGGGGATGCCCAGGTGCTTTCCCAGCACCAGCATGTTCACCTGCAAAGAATAGGGGTCCCGGGTCAGGGGCGACACTTCCTCATCAGCTCCACGTCAACACCTGCACCATACCTGGCCGGACCTGCGTCTGTCTTCCAGGCGACCCTGAAAACAGCTCCTCACTCTTGCACGCAGGGGAGAGGCACCGCGGTGGGGGAGAACTCTGGCCAGCTGTGCATTGCCAAGGGAGCAACCGCTGAGCTCCCAGGGACAGCTTATTTCCCCAGCGACCGCCCTCCTCACTGGTGGATCGTGGCCGCGGCCATGTTTGTGCCGCAGAAGCCCAGCTTCCTACGTTGGAGCTGATTGGACCAGGGCAGACATCTGACCCACGCTGGACCAATCAGATTCTCTCTCTCTCTCTCTCTCTCTCTGGTGTTTGAAGATGACCCGAGTGGGCCGGCCCGGTAGATCTCTGCCTACCTCTGTATCCGTGTGTATGTTTATATTCCTCCCCAGGAACAGAGAAGCAAAGGAAGCCAAGCTGGGGCAAGGGAAGGGGAAGGGAGCAGATGACGGAGACGTAGAGATGAGAGATGGTCCCAGGCCCTCCTGAAGCCGCCACTGCAGCCATCCCTGCCCTCAGCTTTCATGGCAACCTTGCATTAGACCTCCTGCTCTGGCCGAAGCCGGCTCCCGTGGCCCCGTGTCTTGCAAGCACCAGAGGCACTTGCATAATTGCAAGCCTGCCTTAAACATGAGAGGAGGAGAAACTGAGTTTTGCAAATGGGGAAATCGAGGAGGGCGAAAGGTCAGCCAGAAAGGGGAAGGGAGATTGGGGAGATGTAGCAAGGGTGGTGTGGACAGGCCCCCTGTGAGGCCCTGATGATGGGCGAGCTGAGTTCCTCTGTTGGGGGGGTGGAGGTGGATGGGGGCTGGAGGAGGGGAGTGACAGGAGGGGAGGGGAGGGGAGGGGAGCTGGGTCATCTACAGCCACGCTACTCAAAGTGTGGTCCCCGGAGAGCAGCCTGAGCGCCACCTGGGTGCTGGTTAGAGGAGCAGCAGTGTCTCAGGCCCTGCCTCGGACCTGCTCAATCAGAACACATGGGGTGGGGCCCCAGCAGTCTACCTAGTCCAGAGGCAAAGCCCTCAGGACTCAACGGAAGACCACTGCTCCCACGAAGCCTTCTTGGATTGCCAGTCCTACCTCTCAGGCTGGAAGTGCTTTGTCCCACCTCTCAACTGCCACTTGGTTTTATTATACAAAAGACATCACTGGGATATGCCCTAAGAGACGTGGAGAGAGTTTCTCTCTCACTAGGTCAGACTCCCTCCTTGAAAGCAGCAAGCAGCCTTAATCATTTCTGTGTCTCTAACAGTGTACCCTAAACATATGGGGGGTGGGGGTACAGCTGCGGGCTCAGAGAACACAAGGGACATCTGAGCTTTCAGCTGACCTGCATTGTGGGGCACACACCACCTCATGCGATCATTGGTTCACTCCACAAATAACATGTAGGTCCCTGGGGGAAGTGAAGGGCCCTTCCCTGATGGCCCCTGAACAAAGGGCTTTGCCAATGAACATCCCATAGTGGCCAGGACAGTCAGCCAACTAGAGCCCTTCTGGGGCCCATCATGGGACCCCTGATTCTCTCTGCCACCCCCATCAGTCACCGTAATCCCAAACACGGCAGCAACCAAATGTCTTGCCCCTCTGGGGAGCAGAAGCGTGGAGCCTAATCTGATGAAGCAGATTTAAGTCATGAACAGGGGCCTCACCAAGTCAGGGAAGAAGGCCACTGCCTTTCTCCTCTCAATCTTGAAGAGCTGAGGGATGTCGATGATGTCCTGCTCGGTCAGGCCCAGCTCCCGCTTGAGTACCTCCCGGTTCCAGTCGATGCAGCTCTAAGGGGGGTGGGTAGAGTTGGAGAGACCTTGCCAGCGTGCGTCGGGGGGAACCCAAGAGGTCATGTCTGGTTAAGGAGACAGGCTTCCCAGTTGCCCGTAGACCAGCTCTCCACACAAAACGTACCTGTCCTTGGGTCCCACCCCTCACAGGCCCGGCCGACTCGCTGGGCCAGCTCCAGAGTTTCCCAGAGCGTTCCATCTTTGGCCCTCTTCCCTTCTCTAGATCTTTCACGCTTTAGGGGCTCTCCTTCAACCTCATGCTTGAAAATACCATCTAGACACAGACAACTCCCAAATGTCTGTGTCCCAGCCACTCTCTAGAGCTCTCTAGAGTTCTCTTTCCAGAACTCAGATTTACACATACAACCACCACTTGGCATCTTCGCCTGGATGTCTAATTGGCACATCAGATAGAACGCGTCCAAAGACAAACTCTTCATTTCTACTCCCCTCTCCAGGCGCCCCCCCCCCCCAGGGTCCTTCAGCTCTGTCATTGCAGCCAGCTGCTTGTGCCAGAAGCCTTGCCTTCGTGCCAGTGACTCCATTCCCCTCCCTTCACACCCATCTTCAGCAGGTGCCGCGGGCTCCACCTCTAGAATCTGTCCCCAGTGTGACCTCTTCACATCCCCTCCACCGCATCCACCTGGTGACAGCCACCCCAACCACTGCCTGGTTGACAACAGTGGCCTCCTAATTGGTCTCCTTGCTGCATCTGCTTTGGGGCCGCGTGGCAACCATCATAATGACCTCCAGCTGCGTTAGTAGACTTGACCAAGGGCCTTGCTGCCCCTCTGAAACCCTTCCTTTGTTCCCGCCCGAGGCCACACCTCCCTCCAGTTGCTAACAGCCAATGGCGACTACAACAAGGACACTAAGGCAAACCTATTTCTGGGAGACAGGGGACTCCTCTGCTGGCCAACAGCGGCTTGGGGAAACCTCCACGGCTTTGCTAAACTTGTCTGAGACTGCACGGCAGTACAGGATGCCCCCCTCGGCCTTCCTCCCCTCCGCACCCCCCCCCCCTCAGGGTCTGCTCTCCCAGGTCCCTCCAGCTCCCTTCCTCTTTCTCGGGGACAGGCACTGTCCCTAATAGGATCTCTGCATGTTGAACCCTGTCTTGGCATTTGCTTCTTAGAAGAGAGTGTGTTGGTATTCTGTTTGTCCTTCCGGAACCCCTACGTACCCTTCTCCCCTGCTCTGTGCCTTGGGAGGCTGGTCCTTGGCAATCAGGGGCTCCCATGCCCTCTGGCTTCTTGTCGGATTCGGCCAATGGGGCACTGACAGGAGGTGGGGGTGATAGGGTGCAGTTGGGATATTTGCTCCTGCACCTACCTCACTGCCAGGTCACTGCAGGCTGGCCAGGACGGTCACAGCTCCTGTCTCACAGCCCTCTTTTCATGGTGACCCATCCCATCCCAGTTCCAGTACCCCCCCCAACTAATTCCTTCAGGTCTAGGTGTCACCACAGCTCCCCTCCCCTTAGCCTGGGGACACTGCACAGTCCCCCACTGACTTCCTCCAATCCTGCCTGTGCCTTTGTAAATATTCCCTTGGTAAAGCTGTTCCACCGTTATCCAGCTTGAAGCATTTCCTGCCGGGATCTGATGTCACCCCACCCACCCCTGCTATGAAATATTGCTATATTGTCAACACAGCAGCAGAGAGATTCTTTCAAAGCATAAATCAGATCGGGTCCCTCCTCTGCCCAAATCCCCTGGCGGCCTCATATCTCTGAGCCATAGCCAAAGTCCTTGTGGTCCCCTCCATCACTTGATGACCCAGCCTCCCCTCACTCCACAACCCCCTGGCTTGTCCCCAGACAGTCCATGCCCCTGCATTCTACCTCAAGGCCATCGTGTGGTCTGTTCCCTCTGCCTGAATGCACGTCCTTCCCACATGCACACAGCTTACCCTTCATTTCTCCGGGGGCAGAGGAGGGATTGGAGCCCCTCTGTCTGGGCCAGTTCCAGCCTGGGCTTTCACAGACACCGAGCCTCAGACTCTGTCCCCATTGCTGTCCCCAGCCACGCCCACCTTCTGCTCACAGCCCTTGGCCCTGTACCTGCACAAACTTGTTGTAGCTGATGAGGTTTGCATTGGAGAGGACCTGGTTGATGGAGACGGTGCTGATCTGCTTGTCACCTGTGAGGGAGAGACCGACACTAGACGAGGGGCAGGAACAGTGCCAGCGGTGAGGGTCGCCTGCTCTGGGAGGCAGCCGGGCAGAGGCCAAGTTCACAGCTACTGGTCTTGTGAGACCAGCTCTCTGGTCTTTCTGGACACTGGGTAGGCACCACCCAGCAGAGCTCAGCCTGGCCACTGTGCGAGCCTGGGCGTGGGAGGGGTGGGAGGGACAGGTGACCACAGCATCGTGCACTTTAGACCTTTCTTTGAGTGCACGGGAAGTGGTGATGACTTTTACTGGAAATGCCCACCTGTTCCAGGGCACTGGGTGGCGACTCCTTTCACCGAGGGGCGGTAGTGGGGCCGGTCACCCACCTGCCCATCAGTGCCAGCCCCGATGGACGCCACTGGACCCTGTCCCTGCCCTCCACAAGGCAACCGCCTGGCAAAGGGGCTTCCCGGAGGCCCAGCTTGGGGTCAGCCAGCTGGGGTCCGGTCCCAGCTCCGTCGCATTCTTGCTGAGCCCCCTGGGCCAGTGACTTCCCCGACTTCCCCATGTTCTTGGGTATGGAGCGGGAGGGGACAGTAATCTGTGAGGTCAGCAGGGGAAAGGGCATGGAGCATGGCCTGGGGCGTGGCACACGGGGGGTGACTGACGAGCTGTGCTGGGCCTCCATGGCCACTGCTCCACAGGATGGGGCAGCACGGTGGCTGCGGGTGGCCTGACGGCTGTGAACGGCCGCCGTCTCCTTCCTAGCTAGGCGGCTGGGATAACCGCTTGGCCTGTTCCTGGGTCTCGTTCACGGTCAGTGTGGTCCTTCCAGGAAAGATAAACATGGTCTTACCTCCACCTGGTACATAACAGCTAGATTTGAGGCTTTTTAAGGTTTGGGCTCAGAGGCATTTAGCCATGGTCCCTATGGGAACAATGGGGCGGGGAAGACTATTCCTTTTGTCTTACAGCTGGGGCTCCAGGGTGGTGGCGGGAAGGGGATGAGGATCTTAAAATGCAAAGAAAGGGACTGGAAAGTTCTACCTGAGCGCTTCTGAGTTCTGCAGAAGCTTTTCTCTTGGAGGTAGGTTTGGCCCAGGATATCATTTACCACCTATGAGGCCAAGAAAATCTATGATCCACCCCTGCCCCCAGCCAAAGGTTTTTGCCCCGAGACCCCCAGGGACCCTGTCAGAGAGGAAGGCCCCTCTAGGAGCCACGTGGTCTTGGTGGGGAAAGGAATTTGAGCCAACAACCTTGCCCATCCACTGTGGCCCACGCCAGCAAGCTCTCTCAGAGCTCCTTCTAAGCAAAATGAAAATGCGGGGCCCTTTGCTCAAAGAGCAGAGGAAAAAAAGTATCACCAAAAGTACTAAAAATATAACTTTGGCTTTCCTCCGCGGTCTCTCTCCTGCCCTAGCAGGTGGGTTTTTTTTTTAATTTTTTTTATCTTTATTTACTTTTGAGAGAGAGACAGAATATGAGCAGGGGAGGAGCAGAGAGGGAGACACAGAATCCGAGCTGTCAGCACAGAGCCCGACGCGGGGCTCGAACCCACGAACCGCGAGATCGTGACCCGAGCCGAAGTCGGACGCTCCACCGACGGAGCCACCCAGGCGCCCTGCGTGTTGGTTTTTTACTTGCTATCGGATGTGGCGCTCCCTCGGCTATGGGACGCCTGCGTGGTGGGCACGGACCCTCGCGGCAGCACTGGGACCCCCACCTGGAACTTCACACGTGCTGCCACACATCCCAGCCCGTGAGCCACAGAACCCACATGGAGCCAGCTTCCCTTCCCACGGGCCCACCATCCCGAGCCATGGCCAACAGGTGCTCTCCAAGGGCCAGGGCAGCCTCTGCGCAGTGGACAGGAGGCTCACCCTTCCAAGCTGCCCACCACATCCCCTGTGGCACTGCTAGTCCAGGACAGGGACAGTTAATGCCAGCACCCCCCTCCCAGATGCCAAGGGGCGTGTGCATCCAGGCCTGCCCACTCCTGTGCTCCTGCTGCAGCCATCAGTGGGCAGGGGCAGGGAGGGGGAGGCCCGGTAGGCTGGGGCTCCGGGGAGCGAGGGGGGTACAGAGGGATCTCATCCCTGGGAGGCAGCAGGAGGATTCACACACAAGGCACAGATTATTAAGAATTTCAAGACAGTGAGAGCAGAGCATTAAACCTTCTGCGGGGAGGGCCCTGTCTGGTGACACTGGTGACGCACCCACGAAGCTGGCCACATCTCCGCCCCAGCCCCGGGCAGTGGGGGCTGGGGGGGCAAGGCACGCGGTGGCAGTAAGGCTCTTGAGTTTTAGGGGACGGCCCTGCTCTAGAATTTTCCATCCCTCTCTCAAGCCCGATGACGTGTCCTGCTTTAGGTGAGGGGGCAGGAAGGCTGGGCTGAGGGACACGGCCCTGGTGCTTACCGACAACCCCTTGGAACAGGAGGGCCCTGCCGTGGCCCCACTTCTGCTTTTCCTGGAAGAGCTTGAAGCAGGCGTCAGGACTGGCCAGGAGCATCCGGAAGCCCTGTGTGGAGAGGGCAGACCCGCCTGAGCTCCCCTGGCTTCCTGGAGCTCATCCTTTGACTCAGACACCCGGGGACAGGCCGGCAACCCCGCTCCTCACCTTCCCATCGGGGGCAGGGACAAAGCTCAGAAACTCATCCACGTGGCCCACGGCCAACCAGTCCACAAAGAGCTCCACTGGGGGCTGCACCCTCTGCGCGTGGAGGAAGTCCCGCACCACCTGCGTGACCCGGCGGCCACTGGACCTGCGGCCCGAGGGGTTAAAAAGAGTTGTTTCACTTTAAAAAGTCTATGCAGAAATGGAATGAAAGAGTTCAAGGTTTCTGCAACATCTGAGCTTTTAAAATTGTTTTGAGAGAGAGAGAGAGAGAGAGAGTGAGTGCAGGGGAGGGGCGGAGAGAGAGAGAGAGTCCCGAGCAGACCACGCTGCCAACGCAGAGCCCGACGCAGGGGCTCGAACTCATGAACTGTATGATCATGACCTGAGCCGGAGCCAAGAGCCGGACGTTTAGCCAACTGAGCCACCCAGGTGGCCCGCAAGGTCTGATCGTTGTTTTAAACAAAAAGACACGCACCGTTCTGTAACCAGGAGAGACAACAAGCACGTACTCTTTCAATTCTGCTCGGGGTGAGCTCTTGTGCAGGGGCGGGACAGCTCGGTCCCAGTCACCCAGCGGGTGACCCACCAGGTCGTGCCATCCAGGCACATGCTCCAAGCCGCCCTCAGACCCACGCTCACGTTCTCCAAGAGCCTGATACTCAACCCTACCCCGCGCCCCGTGGCCAGGCGGCTCGTCTTTGAGTTTAACTTGGGTCTCTCTTGCTGGGGCCGCACCTTCCTGCACATCAGTGGGAAGAGAGGTGGACAAGGTCACCCCAAGAGGCCTCGCAGCCCCGGCCTCTTATGCTCACAAACGTAAGCCCCGTTCTTCGTTTGCCCTTCTGCAGAGGTAGCTACTGGCATGGCCCAAACTTCCTCTTCCGTGGGATCCTGTGCTGGGGACAGTTAGTCCCCTCCAAAGCCTCTTGCTTCACCTGTTATTTGACCTCAAGTCTGTCCTAACTGCTTTGTTGAATTTGGTTGGCCCGATGTCTTGGTCAATGCCGCAGCCAATAACCATTACCACATCATTCCTTTTCTTTCGCATCCGTATCTCTGTCACATGTGGAACAACAAATAATCTGTTATTCTGTGTGTGTGTGTGTGTGTGTGTGTGTGTGTGTGTGTGTGTGTGTGGTATGACATCTTGTTTTCTTTTCTTGCTTTTTTTTTTGGACATCTCATTTTCCATGTACCATTCCTTCCTTCTCCTGTTCTCAGGAAAATATCTGATAGTAGTCATTTACATCATAGTATGAAAGCTCTTGAAATAGAATTTCCCCAGGACTGTTGAGACTTGAGGCTTTTTCTTCCATAACTATTAATTAATAGATTGTATTAGCAGTATCGTCTATTTTCGGAATCAGAAGACCTAAGTTACGTCCTAACTGTGCATTCTGTGTGGACTGTACCAGGTCATTCACCCTCTCTGGGCTCACTTATGAAATGAAAAGGCCGGACTGAATGGTCTCTTCGGTCTATGCCCTGTTTGGCCTTTTCAAACTCCCCAGGGTGAAGTACAGTGTCTGGTGAACAGCCCGCTGTACCACCATCCCCACATCTAGAACTAGAATTTTATCTTTCCATTCTGGCTCTCTCCCAGGAACAGAATGGTCCCTCACCACCCCAGCCACCGTCGCCGCCCTCCACCCCAGGAACACCTCTCCCTGCTCCTCTCTCACCCAGGCAGGTTGCCCCCGATGAGGATCCGCCCCAGGGGGTACTCTTTCCCATTGGCCACCACTGGGGGGCTGACCTCCAGGTTCCCGAAGGAGTCCAGGCCACTCACAGAGCTGTCTTGTGGTTCCCGCGTCACATAGCCGAAATCTGGACCCTGGTGAGGGGAACAGAGTCAGGCTAGCGGTGGGGGTCACCAGAAAGAGCTTGAACCACCTTGCTGGGCTCTGAGCTCCTTGAGGATGGGGCAGGAAGTGGCTGCCCATTCTTCAGATGGAAATACTGAGTCTAAGACTCAGTCTGACCTATTCAATATATTTTTTTAATGTTTTTATTTATTTTTGAGAGCTAGAGAGACAGAGCATGAGCTGGGGAGGGACAGAGGGAGAGGGAGACACAGAATCGGAAGCAGGCTCCAGGCTCTGAGCTGTCAGCACGGAGCCCGACACGGGGCTCGAACTCACGAACTGCAAGATCATGACCTGGGCCAAAGTCGGACGCTCAACCGACGGAGCCACCCAGGCGCCCCCTGACCTGTTCAATATTTCACACGTGCGCAGGGTCCTATGTTGGGAAACCTGTGAGGCCAGGGCTATAAGATCATTTTTGCTGATGAAGAAACTGAGGCTCGGCGCGGGGAGGTGACTCATGAAAAGTCACATGCATATGAGTAACCGAGCCGGGTTGTTCTGATTGCAGAGCCTGTGTTCTTAACAGCGGCACTGCCCGCCCCCGCCCCCTTACCTAGGGCCGCCGGATTTAGGAAATAAAAATACGGGATGCCCAGTTACATTTGAATTTCCGATAAACAAATACACTTTTAGTATAACTAGGTCCCGTGCGATGCTTGGTACATGCTTACACCAAAAGGTTACTCATTGCTTATCTGAAATTCAAATGTAACTGGGCATCTCTCGTATTTTTTTCTGGTCACTCCTGTCCCTAAAGAACGTGGTTCCCAGTGCAGCCCCCTAGACCCTACGCCCTACACCCCAGTGTGGCCCTCGGGTAATGTCCCTCGGCCCTCAGAGCCGGGCAGCAGCCTGCGGTCTGGACACTCACCAGGATCCTTTTGTAAGGGAAGTCCTGTAGCTCTCCGTTCCTGGGGGAGTCAAAGACCACCGGGAAGGTCTTGTGTGGCGCCTGAACATAGCCCAGTTCCATCTCGTCCTGCGAACGAGAGAGACGCCGTGTGGACAATCCGCACTCATTTGGCACTGAGAACCTTGGAGAAGACTGTTCATGTGGGTCCTTCGTCTCAGGCCTGCCTTGCCCTTCAGGGTGAGGAGGGTAGGGGTGTATGATGCCTGCTGGCTGGAGGAGGGGCTGGAGGCTCAGAGAGGGCACGCTTTTGCTCCGGTCACACAGCAAGACAGGAGGGAGTGAATGAGAAGGTGGATGTGACCCTGGGGGTGTCCCTGTGCCAGATCGGGGCAGAGTGGACACAGAGAGGGGCTCAGGGTGGCCCGACTTGGACAAATAAGTCACTGGACATCAGCCAGCACCTCTGGCCTCCACATGTGGTCGTGAAGGAAGGGCTGGCAGCTGGACAGGGCTGAGGGGACCCAAGGAGGTAGAGATATGCCTCCTCAGATCGCTCAACATTCAACCCAGTTCAATCCTAAGCCCTCTGGTCCTGGAGGCAAAGGTGGCTCAGCACCGATGAACTCTATCTCCGATGAGAAGCTCACTGGTACGTGCCTGGCCCTGCTCTAAGCTCCTTATAAATATTAATTCCAGGAATCCTCATCATACACCTGCACAGAGGCACTATTGTTACCCATGTGACAGATGAGGAAAGCGAGGACCAGAGAGGTCTAATTTTTGTCCAAGGGCACACAGCTAGTCAGTGGCACAGCCAGGCTCCAAACCCAGCCCATCTTGCTCCAGACTCCTGCCCCGAGCTTCCACCTCACTGGAGGACCCTCCAGCCATGAAAGCTTCTGAGCTTGGCATTCAGGGTCTCCAGCTTCAGCGCCTCCCTTCACAGGACCTTGGCCCTGGCCAACAAGAGTGCAAGACATTCTTTCTCGTGCCTCCCCTCTCTGGGCCCTTGCACATGCTGATCCTCTGCAAGGAACAGCATCGCGGGACCCCGGCACAGCCCTTACCAGCTCTGTGGCTCTGGGCATTTGCCCTCCGAGGGCTCCTCAGGTGGGTGACAGCAGGGAGGTGTCGAGAAGGTAAAAAGGATACCACGCATGACCCCCCCATAAGCGCTTGATAAACGGCAGCACTCATTGTCCATCCGGTCCTGCCCAGGTGTCCCTCCTCCGGGAGGTCTTTACCCATCCCCCAGACAGAGATGATGCCACCATCCCCCAAACCCTCTGGCACTTTGCCGACCCTGCCCCACCCCCCCACCCCACCCCCATCCCCACTGCACCTTCAGCTACGGGAGCGGGGGCTTTGTTGTAATAATTCACCACATCAGGGCTTCTCAGCCGCGGCACAATTGACACTCGAGGCCGGATCATTCCTTCTTGTGTATTCCCTGCAGGATGCTTAGCAGCATCTCTGAGCTCCACCCACTAGAAGCCAGTAGCACCTCCACCCTGGGTGTGACAGCCCCACAGTTGCCCGGATGCTGCCAAATGTCCCTAGGGGTACAGAGGTGCCTCCCGTGGGGAACCACAGGACCAGGCTGCTGAGGGCAGGGAGTGTGTCCCACACCCCCCGCCATCCCCTTCAGCGCCAGCCCCGTGCCTAGCCCACATCCTGTGGGCGAATGGGAGTTCAATCTAGTGTCAGGGTGTGCCTGGGTCTCCGGAAAGTTCTGGAGAGAAGGAGAGAGCTCTAGGTCTAGCAGGAGAAAAAGGAGTGCCCTGGGGAGGACACTCACAGCCCCCAGGTCCTTCTAAGAATTTGTAAGTGACCTCCTCCCACCCCCGCTTGGGATGCGCCAGCCTCGCCCTCCAAGACGCTGTCCATGGTACCTGGATCCAGCGGTCATTGCGGTTCTCGTTCTGCGGGCAGATGGTCAGCTTGCAGCCAGCCTTCCTGGCCAGCTCCGCCACGGCGTCCACAAAACACGTGTTGTTCCTCACGCTGCAGACAAGCCCAGGGAGAGGGGCTCAGGACACAGCCACGTCTGGAGACCAGAGGGGCCTCCGGGGTCAGAAGGACACCTGCTGTCCCCACCCCCCCCCCCACACACACACTCACCGGCACACGTAAACCTCTAGGGGCGGCAGGGTGCTGGGCGTCATAATCCAGGGTGCCACACGGAACACCACGGTGTCAGTGAAGATCGGGGACTCGGAGAAATCCTACAGAGGGGGAGGAGCAGAAGGGGAAGAGCGCCGGCCTCGGAATCCACAGGCCTGGCTGAGTCAAGGACCACGTGGACCCTGGGCAAGCCGCTGGCACCTCTTAGTTTCTAGAGAGGCACCGCAGGGTGGTGGAGAGGTCTGGGACCCTTCATGCCAGCGGAGCCCCTCCCCCCCAGGACGGAGCCCTGGTCCCCCCTCCCCCCCATCGGCCACCCCTACCTCGTTGGAGTCGTCCAGCAGGGTGACGTGGAAGGACACGAGCCCCGTGAAGCTGGCGTCAGGGAAGGAGAGCCCCTCCACGAAGAAGCGCTCCTCGTCACCGTGGAAGTGGGGCACCTCGTACGACACCTTGTTCTGGCCCAGCACGTGCCTGTAGGCCTCGCACGAGTCCTCGGGACCTGGGCGGGGACGGAAGGGATGGCCGTGACTCCCAGGTGGGCCCGCAGAGCGCCGGGGGTGCAAGAAGAAGCCGCCGCGCCAACCTCCCCAAAGAGCCTCAAGCCAGACCGCAGCCCCCACCTCTGCCCTCCCGCCGGCAAAGGAGCGACAGGGGCTCGATACCCAGTGTGGGCACGGCCCGGGGAGAGGCCGTTCCTCTCTGAGATGGCTGTTCAGACCTTCCGCAGGACGATCTGGCAACATCTCACAAAGTCCCGTCTACTCCTAAGCGAGCAACCCCGTGGCCAGGAGTTGATGGAAATCTGTACGTACAGATACACGTACAAGGGGGTCCGCTGGTTCTTTATCCGGTCATTGAACAAATATTTACAGGGCACCTCCTCGGCACCGACAGGGCACGGTTCTAGACTCAGGAGCAAACCGGGAGCAAGGCCCATGCCCTCGAGGCGCCTGTACTGTTGCAAAATCAGAACACTGCCAACAACGGGATGTTCAGGGCACTGGATGTGTTATGGCACATCCATGCTTTGGAATACCACGCAGCTGTGGACAAGAACGAGGAGGAGCCGGATAAATACAGAAAGGGGTGTCGGGTATATGATTCCGTGGGAGAAACCACTGGGAAAGCAGAAGACGTGCACGCCACGCACAGAGACAAGTGACGAAAAACACAGAGCACATTGTTAACGATGAACACGTGTTAAGAGTCAGGTTTAGGGGTGAGGATAGGGAACTCTCATTCTTATTTAAAAATTTTTAATATTTATTTTTGAGAGAGAGAGAGAGAGAGAGAGAGAGAGAGAGAGAGAGAGCAGGGGAGGGGCAGAGAGAGAGGGAGACACAGAATCCGAAGCGGGCTCCAGGCTCCGAGCTGTCCGCACAGAGCCTGCCGCGGGGCTCAAACTCACAAACCGTGAGATCATAACCCGAGCCAAAGTCGGACGGGAGCTCAACCTACTGAGTCACCCAGGCGCCCCAGGGAACTCTCATTTCTTTAGCCACATATACTTCTATAGTGTTTGATCTTGTTAACAATGAGCATTTTATTACTTGCATGCGTGTGCATCTTTAAAAGATATTTTATGTCCTTGCTCGTATGTGTGATAAGAGCATCGTGGCTGTGTGAAGAAAGCCATTTTTTGGGGGGGGGGGGGAGATGCACGCTGAATTATGCAGGGGCACTAGCCATAGTGTCTAGGAGTGGCTTTAAAATACTTCAGCAGGGGCACCTGGGTGGCTCAGTCGGTTGAGCGTCTGACTTTGGCTCAGGTCATGATCTCGCGGTCCTTGAGTTCAAGCCCCGCATCGGGCTCTGTGCTGACAGCTCAGAGCCTGGAGCCCGTTTCAGATTCTGTGTCTCCCTCTCTCTCTGCCCCTCCCCCACTTGCACTCTGTCTCTCTCTCTCTCCCCCTCTGCCCCTCTCCCCTGCTCATGCTCTCTCTCTCTCTCTCTCTCTCTCTCTCAAATAAACAAATAGGGATGCTTGGGCGGCTCAGTCAGTTAACTTCAGCTCAGGTCACGATCTCACGGTTCATGGGTTCGAGCCCCGCCTCAGGCTCCATGCTGACAGCTCAGAGCCTGAAGCCTGCTTTGGATTCTGCATCTCCCTCTCTCTCCGCCCCTCCCCTGCTCGCTCTCTCTCTCTCTCAAAAATAAAACAAACATTGGGGCACCTGGGTGGCTCAGTCGGTTAAGCATCCGACTTCAGCTCAGGTCATGATCTCACAGTTCGTGGGTTCAAGCCCTGTACCAGGCTCTGTGCTAACAACTCGGAGCCTGGAGCCTGCTTCTGATTCTGTGTCTCCCTCTCTCTCTCTGCCCCTCCCCGTTCACGTTCTGTCTCTATCTCTCAAAAAATGAATAAACATGAAAAATAATAAAATAAAACAAAACAAAACACTTGAGCAAACAGGATCAACGGAGCGAGAGAGGCAAGACAGCGGTAATTGTCGAATCTGAGTGGTTGGCCTGTGGGGGTCCATTACTATTCTCTCTACTTTTGTGTATGTTTGAAGTTTGGGTAATAAAAATTTCTGAACGTGCTTGAAATACATTTTTTAAATTGATCCATCCAATCAAATGGCCTTGGGCCACAGCTGCCCGGGGGCCCCAGCGGACCTGCTTTGAAGTTCCCACACCTGACTGTGCTTCCTCTGACCCCCAAGGCAGGCTGGAAGCCAGAGCAGGGGCTGCCCTCCGGCCCACGGTGGGGAAACTGAGGCCCCTCTCCCCAGCAGTGGGGGTGTGGGGGATGGGCATGAACTCACCGCAGGTGTGGAAGACCCGGGCCCACTTGGCATCATAGCTGGAAGTGTGGAGGATAAGTCTGTGGTCGTCGAAGAGGGCGGCGGGGCCTTGGGTCCGCAGGACCATGACTGACATGTCTTCCAGGTCTGTGGAGCCAAACAGGGGCAGCAGCTCAGGGGGCCTGTGACACTCTGTCTTCTCCTCCTGCCCACCGCGCCCCCTAAGGGCAGAGGGTGCCAGGACCCGGGTGTCCGAGCCCCAGCTCCGCCCACCCTGCGAAAACACTGGAAACCATGAAGGCGCCTCCGTTTCCTCACCTGCCCGGAACTCTAGAAAGTGCAGAGGGGCCAGCCCAGTGCCTGGCACGTGACAGGTGAGAAGGTGTGGGGCGGGCAGGCCACCTGGCCGGGTGCAGGGGAGGGTTCTGATCTCAGTGCCCCAGCCCGTCACTCCCTGCTGGCACAGACAGGCCCCTCCCTCCCTGAGCCTCAGCGCTCCCCTCTCTGAAACGAGGGACGGATGCATCCACTTTCAGAGAGGCTGTGTGCACCCATGTGTAAGGCACCTGGCCCACACCCCAGACAATCGCCGAGGCCTTCCTCACGGGGCTGTGGCACGCAGCGTGGGACAGACTTGGAACTCGGGATGTCCTAAAATGCAGGCCAGGGATAGACGTCCGGCGGGGAGGCAGGCCTTGGGGTCGGGAAGCTTCAGACCTGCCACAGGCGGGAATCCCGGCGGGGAGGCGGAGCGGTGACCCTGGGCTCCCTCTCACCTTGCAGGCAGTGCACGTGCTGGTCACAGTTGTCCTGGTTGTAACAGTTCGCATCATCCTTGTCACAGTTCACCAGCAAGATGGCTCCATAGCCACTGGGCCCCCAGACCCACTGCCGCTGTCCATAGCAAAGCATAGCTGGTGATGGGGCTCAGACCGGACCTGAGCCCCCGCCCCGCAACTCCTAACCCCACCTCTTCCTCTTCACCCTCCCTGTGAGGGTAGGTCCACTCTCACTGAAGCGCTTCCTGCACCTGATGTGGCAATGGCTCCCTACTGCCCACAGCCCCAAGTCCAAACCACGCATTGGTCTTTCATGGCCAACTGTGATGTGTCCCCAGCCAACGTCCCCTTCCTCAACAGGCAACCTCCTGATGACAGATCCATTCCTGGCTCCAGGCCTTGGCTCCCACCATTCCCTCCACCCGGAATGCCCTCCCTCTTGCATTGCTTTAGAGCCTAGCTCACATGGGCTTCCTTGCTGATACGGCCCACCTGGACCTCCTGCTTTGACCTCCCAAGGCATTGAGTGCCACCACAGTCCAGCCCCAAGTCCTTGAACAGTTTCATTCTTGGCAGAGTTCCCTTCTCACCTAGATCAGAAGGCTGGCACGCTATGGCCCGTGGGTCCCAGCTGGCCCACTGCCTGTTTTTGTAAATAAAGCTTTATTGGAACAGTCACATCCGTTTGTTCGATGTTAACTATAGCTCTTTGACACTACAATTACAGAATCGAATAGTTGCAACAGAGACCCTTTGCAATGCCTAAAATATTTAGTATCTCATGTTGCAGAAAAAGTTTGCTGACCCCTGACCTGGATTCAAATTCCCAAAGGACTTTTTGCCACAAAGCGAGGCCCAGCCCAGGCCTGGGCATCTTTATAACTTGATAATTCTCGGTAACATTTTTGTTCTCCTGGGAAAAGAAGATCCCCAGTCATGCCTGGCTCCCATTTGGCTCCCGTGACCTCGGCAGCAGCAGGGAGGCAAGGGGGATACCTGTCATGACCTCACCCCTCTTAACCCAACCTGGGTCAACTCCAAACTCCAGGCCCCTTTCTGGGCCCAGATCGAGATGCCCTACCTTGTCCACGAAGCCCCTGTTCTGTCTGCCCTCACAGTTCAGGTCACAATCCAGAGCGATGTCTGCAAGGGGAGCGCGGAGATTAAGTTACTAGGGGGTGCCCAGGAGTCCAGCACAGGTCTGTGGCCTCTGTTTCTCAGCCTCAATCTCAGGACCCATCTGGAACTGGGCAAAGAAAGTCATTTCTAAGAAGACACTGTCCAGAGGTAGAAGCATCTGAATGAAGCCCCTTTCCTTGAGCTGGGGAATGAGGCCTTGGGGAAGAAGGAGGGTAAGAGGAAAGGGCCAGGTCAAAGGCTGCCCCCCTCTGGGAAGCCTTCCCCGACTCCTCCCTCTTCTGCATCCATACAGCCCTCACTGTCTGGGGCCCACCCTATACTGAGCCCAGGTTCTCCTGGACATTCTTGGTCTCTATGAAGCTGGGGATGGGGCAGTGAACCTGGTCGTTGGTGTTAGATGATGAAGATGTGAATCCGGGCTCTGGCACCTACTGGCTCTGTGGCCTCTCTGAACCTCAGCTTTATCATATACTCCCCAATCCCAGCCCCCATCCCACATTCTCAATGTTTCTCCCTAGAAAGCAGGGAGATCTTATAGCACAAATGGAGCATTCGAAGGAGAGAAAGAGAAGGAAAACTCGAAATGATTTTTAAATATGCAAAAAGATACCCACTCACCATGCAACAGGTGGGTGAATCTCATAAACATAGTGGAGGCGAAAGAAGCCCAACCCCAAAGAATATGTTCAATATGGTTCCATCCACGGAAAACTCAAAGACGCAAAAATAGACTATATTCCTTATATATGCATATCCAAGTGAGAAAACCATAAAGAAAAACATGGAAATACTTATCACAAGATAGTGGTTAGCTCCAGGGGAAGGAGGGAGTTATAATCAGATTTGGGGACTTCGGAGTGCCAGTCATGTTCTAGTTCTTGACCAGGGTGATGGTTGTTCAAGTGTTTGCTCTGTAATTATTCGCCAGCTACACACGTGCACGCGTGCACATGCATCCACCCCGCCCCCCCCCCACACACACCCAGAGCTTTATGCACTTTTGTGTGTGTATATTTTCCAGGGGATAAGGGTGTGGGTTTGGGGAGGGAGCGGCAGGGAGATACCCAACCTCAGTCCTAACTAAAGGAAGGCAAACTAAAGCCAAACAGGGTAACTAACTTCTCAGCCCGGGCAAAATGGAAAAGGCTGACAATGCAGTGTTGGCGAAGGCAATCTCACATGCTGTTGGCAGCTGTGTGAGGTGAGATGGTCTGTTTGGAGAGCAGCTTGGCGGCCTCTACCAAAATTGACAAGCCCTAGTCCCAGCGTAAACCCCCCAAATTTACAAGGCACATTCTGCTTCTAACAGCACCTCCTGCAGACAGAGCATTTTCAACTTTCTTGCAAAGTGCTCTGCAGGGACTTGGACCCACACCAACTCCCACCCACCCTCAAGGAGCTCCCTGGTTCCATATCCTTGGCAACACTGAGTTAAGCATCTTTCCATCTGGGTTCTGATCACTGAAGCTTTCTCTTCTGCGAATTGCTTGTTCATATTTTTTTGCCTGTTTCCATCAGGTTGTCTTTCTTTTTCTTAGGGATTGGAGTTCTCCGTAATCTATATGCACCGATGCTTTGCAAATTTCTTCTCTTGGTCCAGAATTTGATTTCTTTTTTTTTTTCTTTTTTTTTTAAGTAAGTTTAAGCCCAATGTGGGGCTTGAACTCATGACCCCAAGATCAAGAGTCTCATTCTCGGGGCGCCTGGGTGGCGCAGTCGGTTAAGCGTCTGAATTCAACCAGGTCACGATCTCATGGTCTGTGAGTTCGAGCCCCGCGTCAGGCTCTGGGCTGATGGCTCAGAGCCTGGAGCCTGTTTCCAATTCTGTGTCTCCCTCTCTCTCTGCCCCTCGCCCATTCATGCTCTGTCTCTCTCTGTCCCAAAAATAAATAAACGTTGAAAAAAAAAAATTTAAAAAAAATTAAAAAAAAAAAAAAAAAAAGAGTCTCATTCTCTACGGACTGAGCCAGCCAGGCGCCACCATAGTTTGACTTTTTACTTGTCCTCTGTTATATACAAGTTTTCAATTTTAATAGAGTCTAATGTATCAATCTTCTCCCTTATGATCTGTGCCTTTGTTTTGTCTTGTTAAAAAAACACCTTGCCTACCCTGAGGTTGGAAAGATATTCTCTTCTAAAAGCTTTACAATCTTGATTTTCATTTTAGGATTTTCATTCCATCTGAAATTTATTTTTGAGTATGGTGTGAAGTAGGGCTTCATGTCCATTTTATTCACATGTGATCACCATCTGAACACGGCTCTGTGTCCAAGTGCTCCTCTGTCCCACTGGTTTGCATTTAACCCTGCATCAATTTCATACCACCTCAAGTACTATGGCTTGAACAAAGTCCTGATATCTGGTACCATGAATACCTCCACCTTGTTCTTTCTCAAAAACGTCTTGGCCACTCTTGCCCTTTGCTCGTTCCTATGCCTTTTAGGATCAGCTCTATGAAGATCTATGAAAAAGTCATGTTGGAATTTGGGGGCACCTGGGTGGCTCAGATGGTTAAGCATCCAACTTTGGCTCAGGTCATGATCTCGGGGTTCGTGGGTTCGAGCCCCGCGTCGGGCTCTGTGCTGACAGCTCAGAGCCTGGAGCCTGCTTCGGATTCTGTGTCTCCCCCTCTCTCTGCCCTTTCCCTGCTCATTCTCTCTCTCTCTCTCTCAGAAATAAACATTAAAAAAAAAGTCATGTTGGAATTTTAATGGGCACCTAACTGAGTTTAGATTGTTTGATACTGTTCCAGGGCTCTTACATCTGTTCTAATGTTTTGTTTGTTACACTCTTCTTTCCCCTCTCTTTTTGTTTCAGTTTAAGTAATTTTTGTTGCCCTATCTTCAAGTTCACTGATTCTCTCTTCAGCTGTGTCAAGTCTACCAACGAACTCACCAAAAACAATTTTTTAATCTCTGTTACCATGAGTTTTAGTTCTAGCATTTCCATTTGACTCCTTTTTATAGTTTTTCTCTCTCTGTTGAAATTCCCCATCTATTCATTCGTGGTACTCATCTTTGCCTCTAGAGCCTTTAATGCATTCATCAAAATGAGTTCTCTTGTATGGAATTTATATATCAATCTGTGGATAATCAGCACAAAAAAATTTAAGGTGGAAAAAGCAAAGTCCAGTTCCATATTCACAGTATGCCTCCCTTTGCTTACAAAAGGGGGAATGTACAGATATGTGTGCATCCACTTGCGTGAGCACAGCAGATCTCTGGAAGGATTCTAGGCTTGGGAATTAGAAGCCTTAGGTTGGAGGGAAGGAGGTTTACCTTTCAATATATACTCTTTTGTACCATTTGCGTTTTCTAAATGTACCTGTTGTATTTTAATTTTTATTTATTTTTTTAACGTTTTTATTTATTTTTTGAGACAGAGAGAGACAGAGCATGAACGGGGAAGGGTCAGAGAGAGGGAGACATAGTATCTGAAACAGCCTCCAGGCGCTGAGCCGTCAACACAGAGCCCGACGTGGGGCTCGAACTCACAGACTGCGAGATCATGACCTGAGCTGAAGTCGGCCACTCAACCGACTGAGCCACCCAGGCGCCCCTTAATTTTTAAAAGAAAATGAGTTTATTTTTATAAAAAGACTCTCGCTCAATGTCATTCCCAACCATTCTCACTCTTGGCCAAGGCCCCAGCATGGCCCCCAACTTACCAACACAGGTGAGGTAGAGCACCGCATAGGCCAGGGGAAGGGGTTCGTGGCTGGAGTGGTAGGAAATCTGAACCTGTAGAGAAATGGGCCCGGAGTCAAGCCAGCTGAAGCCAACAGCCCCACCCCAAAGGACAGGTCTTGGGGAACCTAGCAAAGAAGAGAGGGAGTCTCGGGAACCTCTGTGCCCCGAAGTTGCGTTCACCAACCCAGCTCTTCCTTTAGCCTTCTCTGTGCCATTTATTCTTCCATGCCTTGGTTGGCCCATCTGTAAAATGGGAACCGTCTGTGAGGGAGTCCCTGGAGACCTGGGTCCCGGTGCTACCAATGACTACCGTGTGATTTTCGGCAGGCCCCTCCTCCCCTTTGGATCTATGTCCTGCCATGTGCAAAATGAGGAGGTCTGACTGGGCAGGGTTTATGGATCCTCTCTTATCTGTGGGATTCAGACAGCCTTGGACTTGAGCCCAGCCCCTCTGGGTTCTGTGACCTTGGCCAAGGCCTTTCACCTTCCTGAGCTGTCTCGTTTCTTCATCTGCAGAACAACGGCCATACGGGTCCCTACCACAGACGATCGTAGTGCCGCTTAGAAACAATACACGTACAAGACTCGCCCCGTAGGTAGTGCCCAAGAAATGCCAGCTATTATTAATAGCGGGCAGGCGGCATTGTGTGAGATGGTGCAGGGCTCTGGGCTCAGATTCTGAAGCACCACTTGTGAGTATCCCCGGAAGAGTCACTTGTCTTCGGGCCTCAATGTCCCCTGCTGTCAAGTGGGGATAATGATAGTTCCCACCCCAGAGGGTTGATTGCAGGGTGTGACCATCAAGGAAGGAAGGCGTGTGACGTGCTCAGCACAGCACTTGGCCTGCAGCAAGGGCCCAGTAGCTAAAAGGCCAGGCTGACAATGGCTGAGGATGACACAATTCAAGGCCCATGGATCAAAGCCCCTTCACCCACAGTCCTCCACTTGCACATTCCCTCCTGATGTGGGTCCCTGAGCTCAGCCAGAAGGTTCAGCATCTTATAGAAGCCATTCACCCCTCAGTGCTGGGAGCCCCTAAATCCTGCAATTGCTGACCCCATGTGTCAAGCCAGAGCAACGATGCTGGCCTCAGCCATACAATTACCCGGCTCCGGGCCAAAGGTGCAGGAAGGGGAAGGACAGGACAATCCGACCCTCCTCGATCCCTCTTGTCCTTTGCATCTACACAGCCCACCAGCTCAGCCCCTCTTAGGCGCCCTCTCAGGCTGGCTGGTCCTCTGGCCCTGCCCCAGGGCCTCTGTCCTGACCCTCACCAACTCTGCTCCTCACTAGATCAGGCGCCTTCAGGTAAGCTGCACCTCGTTCTCAGTTTCCTCGTCTGCAAAATGAGTTCCTTGAGTCCTGCCCACCTGCGTCACAGCGCTCAGCGGAGAGGCTCGTCTCCGATACACAAATGGGAAAAAACTTGGGGGTGATGAAGGGAAATTTCTGGCAGGTCTGTGTCGAATACTCACTCTCTTACTGATGGGCTATGTGGCCCGGACAGAGGTACTCTGAACCTTGGTGGCCCCACCTGTGAAACGGGGATCAGACCCCGCCTCTTTGAGCTGTCGTGAGGGCTGGATGAGGTCATGGTGCCCAGTATGTGGTGTCAATGGTCTTAAAAGGATCCTTTCCTGAAACACTGCTCCTGACATGGGGTGGGAACCTGCCCCTCCCACGCCACAAGACCTGTCTCTCGTCACCCCTTTATGGGGGCATCAGCTGTGCCAAGCTCAAGGGCCACCCCATTTCTCCCATCTCTTATTCATTTTTTTTAAGTTTATTTATTTTAGAGAGAGAGTGAGAGCGAGGGGAGGAGGGACACAGAGAGAGAGAATCCTAAGCAGGCTCCCCACTGCTAGTCAGGAGCCTGAAGTAGGGCTCGGACTCACAAATCGGGAGATGGTGACCTGAGCCGAAATCAAGAGTCAGATGCTTAACCAACTGAGCCTCCCAGGCGTCCCTCTCCCATCTTGTAAATGCCCCCTGCCCCAGCCAGAGCACTGCCTACAGTCAGGGCTTGTTGAACTCGCCGTTGGTGGCTAAATGAGCCGAGAGGAGACGAAGGGAGGTTACGTGTCTCTGAGAAAGGGAACGGAGTCAGGAAAAGAACGGATTAGGAAAGATGAGGCACCCTGGAGAAGGGGGTCTCCCCAGGCGCCAGCATCCTCCTCCCATCTCTGCTCTCTCTCCTTCATCCAGAGGGACAGAGATCACCTACTCAGCCCTCAGCCTGCAGGTAGGGAAACTGAGGCCCGACCCAGAAAAGCTGGGACATCTCCCTTCACAGGGGTCTCGGGAAACAAGAAAGGAAACCAACGTTGGCTCGTGTTCTGCCCCAGACCAACACCAGGAGGAAGGTGCGGTGATCATTCCCATTTTACAGATGGGGAAACCGAGGCCCAGAGGGCTGATGTGACTTGCCAGGAGACACATAGCTTATGCCTGTAAGTTGCAGAGCTGCCTGGTTCCAGGGCCGGGTGCTTACCCATCATGCTACCCCGGCATCTGGGTAAGCAGAGGGTGCTGGCCCTTGTGGAGCTAGCTCAGCGCCCCACCCCCACCCCAGCCCAGGGGACCTGCTCACATGACTGTCATTGAGGTCATTGCTGGGCGAGTTCATGACCACGATGATCTCCAACCCCGTATCAAAGTGCCACCGTCTGGCGTCTGCACGCTCCCGGCCCCTCTCCACACTAGGAGAGATGTAGACGTCCACACCGGGGGTCCCGTAGACCTCGAACATCTCTGTGCCCTCAGGTACCGACCTGGGAAAGACAAGAAGCCATGGGAAGGGCCAGAGGGGGCAATACTCGCTCAGATGCTTGAGCTCTGGAGCAAACTCTTGCTTCCTCCGGGAAGCCTTCCCTGACCACCCCAGGCCTCACATCCCCACAGCAAGTTCCTGGGAGTGAAGCCTGGACCCCACACGAGTGCATACACATTCCCACATTCTGTGTTCATTAACACTTCTCTCGGGAGCTTCTTTGCCTCCCAACAAAACTGCAAGCTCTTTGCAAGTTAGGACCAGTTGAATGCTCTATAATTCCCCGGTGCGGAGCTGGGCACAGGGAGCTCAGCGGACACCAGCCTGCAAACGGACCCCCTGCAATTCTGAGACCGTGGCTTTTTAGAAGATTAGTCTCCCTCCCCTCGGTCCATTGCAGCCCTCTTTAGCAGGCAGGAAGATGCCCCTGGGCTCTTCTCCAGGGAAGGGCATCCAATTTTGTGCAGTGCCCGCTGCGTGCAGAACCTTGTTGCCTAGCTCCTTGTATTCTTACAAGTCGGCCAAGTGAGCAGGTAGTATCATCTCTACTGGAAAGATGAGAAAGCGAGGCTCAGAGAGATCAAGCCCAAGGTCGCACAGCAGCCAACGGCATGGGCAGCTTTGCGCTCAGGGCTCCGACACAGAGCCCGAGTTCTTCCACGGCTCAGCAGGGTCACCGGGAAAACTTGGCCAGATCCAGTCAAGCAGGAGGGTCAAAAAGCCTATGTCGTCCGGCCCTGGGACGTGTTTCCCCCACTCCAGCTAGTCTGGCGGTCCTGTTCGAAATCATCCGTTCACCTTCTTACTGTCTATGGGGGGATCTGGGGGCGCCCACTGTGCTCCGAAGCATTGCCAGGCTGTGGCGGGTACATTCACTACCCTCCGCACCGTCCCGGAACCTTCGATCCCGCCAAGGAGTTAAGGACAGCACTGCCCAGGGCAGCCAGAGGGGGCTCAGGCTCATGAAGTCATTGGTCAGTGGGATCCCAGGTAGGGAGAGGCCACTGTGAGCCAGAGGGGACAGAGTGCTTCCTGGAGGAAGCAGCACATGGGGGCACTGGGGGATAGCAGTAGCTGACCCTTGTTGAGCTCTTGCTATACAGCCGGCCCTGCGGAAGGTTCTTACGTGCGTGACACCACACAATCCTCTCAATAAACCCAGGAGACTGAGTACTATCACTGTCTCCCATTTGACAGATGGGGAAACTGAGGCTAAGTAACCTGTCCCAGGTCATGGAGCTAATAAATGGCCGGACTGGGGTCCCAGCCCAGGCCTTCCGGCTCCTGAGCGCATATCCTCACCTACCACCTCCCCAGGAGTAACGTCAATAATCGTAGCCCCGGAGGCTGCACGGTTGCCAAGGCAGGTCTCGGCTAGGCTTTTCCAAACAGGATTTGAATCGCCACCGTGGCCCTGGGAGGAGGGGATGATTGCTCCCACGTACATGTGAGGGAACGGAGGCTCAGGATGGGCAAGAGACTTCCCCAAGGTTGCACAGCTGGCCGTTCAACTCCAGGCCCTTTCCTTGCCCCGCTCCGCTTGGAGGAGAGCAGACCTGCCTCAAGGCGCCCTCTTTGCTCCTCTACCGGCAGGAGCCGGCTACTTCCCAAGGTGGCTCTTTGAGAAAAAGAGAAACAAGGCGAGCCCAAGCTCTTCTTCATCAGGCGGGTCCAGTGCGTGACCCTGCCAGGCGTCCTCACCAGCCGACACACCCGCTCCTCCTCCCAGGCAGGGCAGCTACGTTGAGCAAATAAAAACAGAGAACACCCAGGTGGACTGGAATTTCAGATGAGCAACAAATAATTGTTTTAGTATGAGGATGGCCCGTGCGATATTTGGGATATGCTAGAAAAAATATATTCACTGCTTATCTGGGTTTCAAACTTAACTAGGCATCCTGGGTTTTATCTGACAACCATAGTTCCAAAGCCTGTAATTTCTGGGGCTGGTGGTGCCCTCTGCCCCGTGATGCCCCCGGGTGTGTGGGCCAGCCCGTCATGGGACATAGAGAAGCTGGACAGAGAGGCACAGGGACACAGAGACAGAGAGAGACAAAGAGATATGGAAAAACCCAGAAAAACGGAGAGCCACCGGGAGACACATGGAGACAGACCGGGTGTGAAGGGACTCGGCCACCCCAGGATGTACCCTGAGCCCCACAGCCCCCGGCGCCTCGCCTCCAGCTCCCCGGGAGGCCCGTAAACTCTTTAGGGAAATTCTTCTACCCGTCAGCTGCTGTTTGGACCCCAGGGGCCCACGAGCTGGAGCTGAGCACCTTTGATGGTCCTTCTGGTGTGGAACCCCACCCAGCTCCCCGGCCCCAGGCCCTGGGCTTGGGGTGTCTCTGCCCAGCCCCCTTGCACCTCCCTGGGTGGGGCACCAGGGGATCCCTGATGAAGATCCCTTCTGGCCCGGGGGGAAGAAGCTGGAAGCTCAGCGGTGCCAGGACCAGAGTCAAGAGTCAGGTCCTAGACCGGGCTGGGTCGCGTGTAAGCCAAGTGACTCTGAACAAATCACCTCGCCTCCCTATAAAGTGGGATAATGACACCGACTTGGTCGACCTTATGGGCAATTGCAAAGCTCAGACACGATAATGGGAAGGGCTTGGAAAACCGCCCACCCAGGACGGGGGAAGGGGTTCTTACAGTAAATTAGGAAGCAGGAAATGGGCAAATGGAGGCAGTTTGAGAGGGTGGGCTGGGGGTGGGGGGTGGTTCTGGGCACAGCTTCCTGGAGGGAGGCAGGGGAACCAAAGACAAGGAGGAGACGTGTCTCAGGGGAAGGCATTTTCCCGGTGGAGCCTTGAGGTCAAGGGTAAGTGCGGGCTGTGAGGAGCTCCATTCATTTCATTCCTTTGTAACGAGGAGCCAGCGAAGGTTCTTGATCAGGAGGGACTAAGCCTGCAGTTGCTGAACGTTCAAATCCCAGCCCCACTACTCGCCAGGTGTGTGACCGTGAGGGAGAGGCTCGGCCTCCCCCTGCCTCAGCGTCTCCATCTATAAAGCGGAGAAGATGAAGGGAGTCAGTGTGCATCCAAGATCAGCGAAAGTGGGGGACGCCTGACCAATGCCTCACTTCACTCCGGAGAAACTGAGGCCCAAGAGAGAAGGGACTAGAAGGTAGGGCTCCAGACTCCTGGTCCAGTGCTCAGGCCCCATCAGGGAAGCCGTTAGGACGATCAAGGGGGTGGCTGCTGGGAGAAGAGCCTGCATCAGACGTGGGAGGGTCTGGATTTCCCATCGCACGGAGGACAGGAGGAGAAGCCAGAGGCTCACCCGGACGGAGTTCTTCCTCCGGTCGGGCCCCCTGCGCTGCCAGCACGCTGCTCTAGACAGTGCCCCAGCCCAGCCCTGGGGGCTTCGGGCTCACCCCCGCCGAGGCCGTCCATGCCCGGAACATTCCAAGGCCTTTCCTCGCACACGGTGGTCCCGGCCAGCCCGAGGGCCCAACGACTCTGCCCGCACTGCCAGCCTGGGAGGTGGCGAATGGTGGGTAAAACGTTGTAGGGTGACCCGGGACCGGGGTGCTTCCTGGGGCGCGGGACTTCCAGTGCTAAAGTCTAGAAGGTTTGGGGCAAACCGGGACAGCTGGTCAGCCTCACGGTGGCCAACCTCAGACCCACCCGTTGGAAATGCAGATTCCAGAACCAGACATGCTGTAGGCAGGGCCCTGGAACCTGTGCTTTAAGCCATGCCGATGCCCAGTGACGTCTGAGAACCACGGCTAAGGGTGGGCTGTGTCCCCACGCGTCGTGGGAATCACAGCGCGAGCCCACCCCCTCCTGGGAGTCAAGTCAGGTCTCCCTTGAGGCTCTGTGTCACCCCTTCAATGCTGAGGACACAGATGGTGACAGAGGCAGTCCCCACAGGCACACAACATCGGTACTATTATCCCCACTTTACAGATGAGGAAACAGGCTCAGAGATGACAGGTGATCTGCCCAACGTCGCACAGCTGGCAGGTGACAGAGCCAGGACTCACATCTGACTCTGCCCCCCCCCCCTCCCCTGCACACCCAAGCCCATCCTCTCCTTTCATGGGCCCAGGAGCCTTGGCCTCTGCAAAAACGAAACCAGACACTGCAGAGCCGAGAAACGGCTGGGAGAGGTCTTTGGGGCTGGAAACAGGTTGACAAGATGACCGCCATGGTCCCCACCGACACGGCCCATGGGGGCGAAGGAGACCAAGGCTCAGACGGCTCAGGCTCTCGTGGCGGCACCAGCTGCCTCCCCCTGCTCAGCGGGGTCCCCAGATCCCACCTCCGTCGGCCTCGCCACCACCAGGGTCAAGAAGACCACCTCCCCTCCTTAGTCCCAAGTCCGTGCCGCCCCTGGGGAATGGCGGCCACACGAACCCTCTTCCCGAAGCCCAGATGGTTAAGAGGGTCGATGATGCACCAGCCTCCCGGGACCCGGCTCTGCCCGGGCAGGTTGGCGCGCTCACCTAACACGAGCCAGTCGAAGGAGGAGAGCCGCTTTGTCAAACCAGGGGGGGGCGCTCACACGCCTCCACGAGTAGAGCTCGAAACCCACTGATCTGTGCCAGCCTCTTCGGGGCACATGTGGGGAAACTGAGGCCCAGGAAGGAGCAGAAAGTTGCTCCAGGTGACTTCGCAAAGGGCGGCAGAGCTGGGACGAAAACTCGGGGTACCTGGCCCCAGGGTGCCCTTTACCTTTTCACTCCATTGAACTGCCTCTGCTGAGCCAGAGGTGACACGAGTTGTTGGCTGGTCCAACTAGGGCAGCGGTTTGCCACCCTGGCTGCACATTTATCCCCGGGGCACGACTCACCACACCCATGTGTCAGTCTTCCTTCCCTTTCCCCACCGCCCTCCCCCCGCCCCCACGCCGTGAAACTCTGCTCGGGAAAGCAAAGCCCCCTTATCAAGTCTGGGCCACCTCCAACTCAATGGAAGGCAAGAAGACAGAGTTTTGTCCATTGCCACAGAGTGCCCCAATGAGTCTTGCCTGTGTTCATCCTTCAAGGCTCTGGTTGGGACCCTTCCTCCGGGAAGCCTGCCCTGACCACTCAGTTTATGTTCATTCCTCTTGTCTCATCTCCCAGTTTGGTTCAGAGGTGGCTCCCTTGTCTATGGCAGGCCTGGGGACACTTGAGGCGGTCCAAAGGGCCAGGACAGAGCCTCAAAATGATGATGGTGATAGCGGTGGCAGTTACCATGAATGAGTGTCCCCCACATGCCAGGCATCCCCAACATGCTCTACACACACGATCTCATCCCATTTCCCCACTCCCTTGAAGTGAAGGCCTAAGTGTTTGGGTTGCATCCTGGCCCGGCCGCTCCTCACAGGCTGTGTGACACGGGGCAAGTTACTTAACCTCTCTGTGCCTCCGTTTCCTCATCTCTGAAATGGGGGTGATGATAGAGCATCCACCTGGCAGAATCGTGAGAATGTTACTATATACAAAGCGCTTGGGGCAGTGGCTGCTATGGAGCAGTCTGTAAGGATCTTCACTGACAACATTGTCTCCGTCCTCCGGAGGAGGATACAGAGAGGTTAAGTGATGCTCCCCAAGTCAGACAGCTGCTAGGTCCCAGAGCCAGGGCTGAGCCAGCACACCCACCGCCCCTTCCCTGGTGGGCCCACGGTGCGGGCACCCAGGAGGGCTGAGTCACGACATTTCCAAGCCGGAAGGGACGTAGAGCTAAGCTGGTCCTGCTCCCCCTGCAAGACAGGAATCCGTCCGGGAGCGGTCCAGCCTCTGCAAGAACTCTGAAGGGACAGATTCTCAGACAGCGGGGACCGTGCCTCCTTGCTCAGTATTGTGTCCCCGTGCCCGGCCCGCACCAGACGCCAAAGAAGTACTTGATGAATGTGTGAGCGAGTGAACTGACAGCTCTCCGCCTGTCCCCCAAGGTGGCCCAGGCACAGAGGCCCAAGAATCCTTCCTTTGAGGGTGCCTGAGGCTCTGCCTCGCACGCTGGGGCCATCCCCCCCACAGCCTCCTCTCCGAACCCCAACACGGCCCGTCCATTCACAGAACCCCAAGACACTGCTGCCTTTGCCTCCTGGCCCTGATTCGTCCCCCCTCCTTGAAGGAGGCCCTGCAGGGGAGGAGCCAGCCCTGGCCTTCACGGAGCAGGTCAAACTGGGGGCACGTCTGCCCGATGGGCATGAGGCTGCCAACACAGGTGAGTCACCCCCATGGGCACATGGCGCTGGAGGAGGGGGTGGCGCCAGGCAGCGTGGACGCCCATCCTCCCGTGTCACTCCTGACACGGCCCCTGTGGCTGTCCCTCCTCCAAATCCCCTTCCTAATTCTCACCCTCCACCCACACTCAACCAGGCTTCAGCTCCCGATACCTAGCTGTGCTGGGCCTGCTCCGGACTTGGTTCCCTCCCCTGACCAGCCCCTCACCCCTTTACATCTAATGTCCTAGGACCACCCCCGTCTCTGCTTTCAACTAAGTCCGCTCCAATTCGTACAGTCTTGTTCTGGGATACTGGTCCTCAACTGGGATCGGTTCCCCCCACACACACCGGGCATGTTTGGCAATGCCTGGAGACATTTTTGGCCATCGCAAGTCAAGGTGTGCTTCTGGCATCTAGTGAGTAGAAGCCAAGGGCACTGCTCGACGGCTCACAGGGCAGGGTGGGGTGGGAGACCTGAGACAAGGGAACAGTGACACGCTTCTGCCTCCTCCCCTCCCAGCCCCCTGACTACCTGTGTCCCCAGCTCAGCCTTGGAGCTGGGACCCCTGGAGACTCCCTAAAAGGCTAAGTAGCCAGCTCCCTGGGGGTTCCCAGAACCCAGCTCCTGAAACCCTGCCCAAACTCTCCTTTTCTGCCTGAGAGAGAGAGAGAGAGAGAAGGTGGGGCCTCACCTCCAGCCACTGGCTCTAAGGACACGGCCATGGCACACAGTAGGAGCCTAACGTGTGGGCTCTGAATGGCTGGAGGAAACCAGATCCTTCCTCTCCAAGTGGCAGACAGCTAAAAGCATAAGACACTTGACCATGGGAGTGGGGGGGAGGGGGGTGTTAAATCCTGGCGTTGACGCTTAGTAACTGTTTGACTTGAGCAAATGGCTCGCCCTCGCTGTGCCGTAGTTTCCCCATCTGTCAAATGAGAAGCTAGTAACAAACGTAGCTCATGGGGTGTCGTGAAGGCTAGATTCGAGCGTTAAAGTTCGAGAAGATTGCCAAGCTTAAAACAGTGCTCGGCACATAGGAAATGCTACGTAAGCATAAATGATTTCTTAAAAAATGACACTCGCTGTTTGCAGAGCTCCTAGGCTGGGGACCAGGACAAGGGGAATACACCTCTTCCTATTTGTATGTATCCAGCCTGCAGGGTCCTCCAACGTGCCCAGCACCCTCAAAGGCCCTTGGACCAGAGCTCAAACACTGCAAACCTCTCTGTCCCCCATGCAGTCTCCCACACTCAACTCCCCTGGCTTGGGGGAGGGAAGCCGAGCCAGGCCTGAGCCCCGAGGAAACCCTGTACAGCGCACCAGACCAGCCCAAGGGGCTCAGCACCAAGGGCCTGCAGACCCCCAGGCCTCTGGCTCTTACCCATAAATGTCCACGAGGGTCTCCACGCCAGCCACACACACGGCGCTGGTGGGATGCTCCAGGGACACACGCACAATCCTCTTCATTGACATGCTGGCCTTGGACCCGGACTTGAGCCACCAAAGCCAACACTGCCTCCCAGAGCCCTTGGCGTGTGATTTAAAAGACCTTGGCCCCGCCTCTCCAGCCCGGGGTGCTAGCTCATTGGCTCCAGTCCTGGAAGCCCAGCCCCTTCCCAGAGCTAGGAGCACAGGATTGGCCAGGAGGAAGCCATCGTTTGCATATGAACCTGTTGCTCCGCCCTCAGCACGGAGGCAGTTCGTTTCTCTAAGGGAGCGTGTCCCAACAGGCACCTGGCCGGGGCACCGGGGCACTGGGGGGATGGGGAAGGCAGAGAGGTGGAGATGACCTGGGCCTCTTTCTCGACTTTCCACGCTCTTCCTTCTCACCCCCTTTCCTGCCTTTTCCGAGATGATACGGTTTAGAGGGGAGCTTCTCTACCCTGCTGGAGGATTCCCTACCTTCTCTACCCTGCTGGAGGAGCTGGTGCAAACGCAGATTCCCAGGCCCCGCCTCCAGGTCTGACGCCGCAGGTTAGGGGTGCGGCCTCACAACTGGATTTTTTGTATAAACACCCCAAAGCATTTTGAGAAACTGAGAAACACCGGCTTTTTTCTTACGAGCATGGAGTGTATTAGCAGGACTGGATTTCAGCCCTAGGTCAACCACACATCTTTGCTGTGCGGCTGCGGACAAGTCACTTCATTGCTCTGTGCCTCACTTGTTGCTTCTGAAAATGGCTCTTGCGAGGCTTAAATGGACGACGTGGGTAGAGCTCTAGTGTGGAGCTTGGCGTTATTCTATTACCGGCGTTGTCATTATTTTCACATGCCAAACACTTGTGGAAGGGGTGGGTGGTGAGGGTTAAATCCCTCTCTGGCCAGGAAGAGCTTAGAATGTGGGCGTAGGAAGGCTCATTTGTCAGGTGGGGAAACTGAGGCCAGAAGGGGGCATTCGGCCACCTGAAACAGCAGGAGCAAGGGCTCTGGGGAGAGGAGCCTTGGGTTCGGATCCAGACTCCACCATGCACCGGCTCTGTGGCCTGGGGGGTGGGGGGAGGGTTACGTTCCCTCTTAAGCCTTGATTTCCTCATCTGTAGAGAATGAGGCTGATCACTAGCCTGCTAGAGATAATGGCGGGGACACACCCTGCCCGGCCAGGCTCCAAAGGTGCTGAATAGAAACTTCCTCCCTTCTCTCTGGACATGCTGCCAGTCTGAGACAGGGCGAGGACCAGGACCTGCTCCCCAGGGTCCCCAGTGGGTGCACTCCTAGCAGTTCACGGATCTCAGCGGGACTCTAAGCCTGGTGCTCTTTTACCCAAGAGTCTGGGAAGGACGTTCTCAAGGAGAGCTGTTGGGCTGCTGGCTTCAGTCACCGCTTTACTTTTTCGGCTACAAAATGGCTTGCTGGCCAACTCACCTCTGGGTAAGAGTCAGGGCTCAGGAGGAAGCCCCAGTCTCCCTACCTGCTTATGAACCTAGTTGGGAAATAGATCCAGAAAGTGGAGGCTTCCCCCTGGCCACTGGACCACCGTGCTGGGGGCCGGACCAGCCTCTGGCTCGGGGCCCTGTCTCTCCCTTTGGAAATAGACCCGTGCCTTCACCTCCCCCCAGTTAATACCAGCGTTTAGAAACACATCTGGCATTCATTCAGACTAAAGTGTCAGTGGCTGATAGGCAGCATCTTTTTGCCTGAGTCCACAACAAAAGGTAAAAGAAAGTGACTGAGTGAGTGAGTGAGCGACTGGCAAAGGGTTCAATCGAGGCAGGAGCCAGCGTGTAGGATGCGAGGGATAATACTTTCAGGCCCCTGAGATCAGACCGCCGGGTAGCTTGGTAACTTTGGAGGCAGGAATGAAAGGCAATCATAGTGGCCTTTGGCCCTGGACACAGGTACCGCTGGAGAATCTCCCACCTCTGCCAGTAGGGCCCAGCACACCTGTCCTCTGAGGGCTGGAAGAGATAGCCCAAGGAAGGGAGAAGAGGTGACGAGGTAGGACCCGCCCCTCGCCTGATGCCCATCTCAGCAGGGCAGTTGGCCTCAGAGCCACGGGCCTGTGCCAGCCATCCTGCTGAATCAGCCCGCCTGGCCGGCACTGGCCCTGGGGGTTGTCCCAGCCAGCAGAAGCTAAGCCAAGGAGCTGGCGGCTTGGGGGGGGGGGGTAGAACTAGGATAGGGCTCCCCTCCCCTCCCCACTCCTCCCCACAGCCCGACAAACAGAAGCTGAGGAGGCAGCCACTTGAAGAAACGCACGTTGACATTTTTATTAATCAGGTAGGAGGCGATCCATCACCTGGAACATTCTCAGAGGGGACATCGGGCTCTCCGACAGCTCCAGAAGCAATTCCAGGGCTTCCCACGCTCAGCGCAGGTCCAGAACACATGCTCCCCACCCTCCCCATCTCTCTGCAACTTCCCTCCACCCACAGCCTTTCCCTGGGGAACCTCAACCCTGGCCGCATGCCCGTGGGCCCCGAAGGGCCTCCTTGCCGTCTTGGCTCGGGCTGGGCTGTGGGTCATGGTTATGTGCAGAAAGTGCAAAGGTTAGACCAGGAGTTGGCACGTGGGGTCCCACAGAGTCTTCCAGAAGGGGAAGAACCCAGGTATACCCCCCACCCCCCCACCAGCCACCTGAAACCAGAGCAGCTCTGTCTTATCCATCTCACGCGTCGGGTGTCCACGGCAGCCTTGCCAACTGTTCCGTGGCTAACAGAGTTTGACCGTGGAGGGCTGGCTCAGTCTCGGTCTTCCCAGGGGCCACTGAAAATCTAGGAGGCGGAGGGAGGCCCAGGGCTGATAGCCACCGCGATGGCCCCAGGGGCAATGGCGGGGAGAGGGCAGGCTGGCCACCTCGCGCCCCTGCGTGCCTGGGACAGGGGTCACCTCTCACCTGGCACTGGCCAAGCCCGGGCACGTCCCCGTGACCCCACCCGGGGCCAGGCTATTAACGTCCCCTCACCCCCATGGCAGCTCTGTGCCCTGTATGGGAGGGGACACAGGCCTGCCGTGGGGGTTTCCTCCCAGGCAAAACCCAGGCTACGGGCAGGGTCTCCGGGTTGCTGAGAGCGACTGGGCGAGCCTTCCCTCCCACGGCCTGCAGGGCGAAGGGGAATAATTAAAGACTATTAAAGGAAATTAAACCCCACCCTCCGAGATAACCTAATGGCTCCTCCCCACCCACCCTCTTCTAACATCTGGGCTCCTATCCCCTGTGACATCTGGAATGGCCAGCCCCCTTCACATCCAGAGTCCAGAATCGGAAGCAGGGAGACCTAAGACACAGAGGCCAGGCCCCGCCGTTTGTCCTCATGCCTCGGCCCCCTCCACAATCCTGGCCTCCCGCCTGCCAGCCTTCCTCGCGTGTGCCCTCCTGAGGCCTCTCTCTGGCCTCTCAGCGTTTCGGGGCGGAAGCAGCCAGCACTCGTAATTAAAGGCCTTCTAAACAGGTAACAAGCACCCTTTTGAGGACGGAGTCAGGTATTAAAGGGTTTTTGTTGCCTTTTCTTTTGAAGGCAGGCCCCAGATGCTAGGTTTCCCGTCCTTATTTGCCTCTATAAATATGGCTGAGGGGTGCTGGGAGGTCACATCTTGCGGGTCCCCTGCAGGAGAGGACAGCTGGTCGGGAAAAGAGGCTGCCTCGCCTCCCTGCGCCTGCTCTTGCAAGAACCACAGACGGCCTGGACCCAGGCCCCTGCCTCTGAGCCCAGGCCCCATGGATGCCGTTCCCGGTGCAGACCCGCAAGAGGAATAGGAGAACAGAGGGAGAGCGACTCAAAGTCGGGCACAGCCGCGGCCACACGCGGCTGCCCTTGAACGTGCTGAGGCCGTTGCTCTTTTCCAGAACCTCTGGGAGTGGCGGATTGGGAAGAGGGAGGGAGGAATGAGGACGGTCCCTCTCGGGCTGTGCAGGCCACTCCAGAGGTGAGGGTGCGGGCGTCCGTCGCTGCGTCCCGGGGCCTGCGGTGGCCAGCACGTTCGCAGGCACTCGAGGAGAAGCGCCCGAGGCTCCCCCACGAGGACGGGGGCCGGGTGGAAGTTCCTCGCCCCCTTCCCTGGTGGGGCTCCCTGGCAGGTGGGCAGAGAGGACGGCGGGTGGAGGGGGGCTCAGGGCACCGTGTGCCACCACTTGAAGGAGAAGGGCTGCCGGCGCACGTTGGTGCCACAGTGGATCTCCCCCAGCAGCTCGTGGTAGGACAAATAGTCGTCGATGAAGATGCAGCGGAGGCCCAGTGGCTCCAGCAGGGACCGCACCTTCTCCTCCAGGCAGCAGCGGCCGTCGATGATGGGCCCGAAGGGCTTGGGGATGCCCAGGTGCTTGCCTAAGACCACCATGTTGACCTGTAGACGAGAGAAGGCAAGAGGGAGACAAGAGGGGACCCATCCCCAGGTCCGACCCACCAAGACTGGCGCTGCCTCTAAAACTAGGGTCCATGAAGAGAAGAAATGGATTGACGGTTGGAAGAGAGGATTCATACCAGGTAGGGCTGCCAGTAACATGCATGGTGACTCTGTACGAATGAAAGTCACCCCTTCCTCCCACGCTGTCTTCCATCCATCAGAAAGTTGTCGCGACAATTCAGGGCAAGATTTTACCTTCCTCTGCCAGAAACCTTGTACAGCAGCTATCTACAAGGTCGATGGTGTGAATGTCTTTCTAGGTTTGGTGCACTTGTACAGTGCACAGCCTGCTTCACTCTCCCCGGAAGCCCTGATCGTCGTTACGGTTTACCGAACATCTCCTGCGCGCCAGATACGTCATCGCTATGCCTCACAGCCTCCCTGCGAGTCGGTGGCAGGGAAAGGTTAAGTGACATAATCCAGGCCACACAATCAGAGAATGGGGAGACTGAACTTTGACGTGGGGCCAACTCACGCCCAAACCCATGCTCTTCATATGCTGCCAGAGTGTGGCACGGTGGCCGCCTGGGGAGCTGAGGAGTTGGGACAAGGGGCTGGGAGCCCTTGGGGGCGCCTGTGTCTCCAGTGGCACGTCTGCTTCCCCGGCTGGGGGGCCCTAACACTGGGGAAGGGACGTCTCCCCAGGGCAGGGTATGGAAGTGTCTTAGAGAAAACCTCGGCCCCAGATGGGTGGCCAGAGGAGCTGTCCTTGGTGTTCAAAGGGGATACGCTGAACCTGCTGTCTGGAGGGGAGGGCTGGGTCATCTCAGCATGGGGTGGCCTGCCCTGGGCTCTGTGCCCTCACGCTCTCCATGCTCTGGCCCCTCGCCCTCCAGACTGCCCTGCAGGGCCATCCACAGCTGGGATCAACATGACCCTGGAGGGTCCTCTGGGGTCAGTCCCATGGCCTCCGCCCTGAGCTACCCAGTTGCCCCTAAGGGGCCAGAACGTGCTGGGTAGTAGTGGGACAAAGGGCAGGGAGGGGAGCCAGGTCCGTTTCTTCCCACACGAGGACTCAGGAGCCTGGAGGCCACTCGCTTGCTGGATGACCTCAGGGGAGTCAGCCACTCTCCTCTGAGGGCCCGTTTCTTCATCTGACAAACGGGTTAACTGAGTTCCCTGTGGGCTCTTCCAGTGAGGACATACCGGGCTCCTTCAGCAGGGTCTGGGTGGGAGCTGAGAGATTCCCACAGAGGGGGGCTTCCAGCCGGTGTGGGCAAGGCCACCGCCCAGAGAGGGCCGGCCAAGGTCATGGGCTCTGGCCAGAACAAGAGCCAGGCCGCCCCCTCAGCGCCCCCCTGTCCAATGGGGCAGCCACTGGCCACACGTGGCTGTCGAAATTTAAAAAGAAGTATAAAGTTCATCCTTCGGCCACACTAGCCACATGTGAAGACCCCCATCGCCACATGTGGCTTGGTGGCTCCCCTGTCCCATCGTGCAGACGGAGAACGTTTCCATCGTCTGAGAAAGTTCTCACAGGCAGCACCGCCTTGGAGGGTCGGTTCTCAACCAGGGCGATCCGGGCCCCAGGGCATTTCGGTTGTCACAGTGAGAGGAGAGCGGCTGACACCCAGTGGGCAGTGGACAGGGATGCCACCGCCATCCTGCGATGCACAGGACGGGGCCCCCACGACAAAGGAGTCAGGCCCAGACATCAGTAGAGCCGAGGTCCTGCCTCTGCCAAGACCCCACAGCGAGGAGTCAGGAGTGCGGGGTCCCGGCAGGGAAACCCTGCCCTGTCACCGTGCCTCCAATCAGGACCTCGGGACCCGCTCCCAACCCTTCGCTTGGCCGGTGCCGGTGCCGGGGGCGGGGGGCGAGGGGACTCCAGTTACAGGCCCCAGGCTGAAGAGGGAGGGTCTCCCATCCTGGGCAACCAAGCCATGAGGGGCCAACAGCCTGACATCCCTTCCCAAAGGCGTTAATGGTCGTGCAGCCGATAGCATCACCAGGCCCCTCCCAGAGGCCACACGGGTGACATCACAGCTGTGCATCGGCTGTCAGCTGCCTGACTTAATGACAGCCAGGGAGGCAGCCACCGTGGGCCCGCCTGCCCACCTCAGGAGCCGCACCGGGGAGCAGCCGGTGGGGTGCGGAGCAGAGCAGGCGGCTGGGGCCCCCCCCGGAGTGAGAGCCGGAAACACTGAAACCGAAACAGCCTTCCTGTCTCGACTTGGAAGGGAAACAAAAAGCCCTCAGTGGTGGGGGCCGCCCTGGGCACTGACCCATGTTCAACGGCATCCCTGGCCTCCACCCACTGATGCCAGTAGGCCACCTCCCTCCTTGTGGCAAGAAAAACAAAACAAGCAAGAAAACCTGGAAGGCAGAATCGCCCCAGTGGAGACCCCCCCGGCGGAGATGTCCTGTACCTGCACAAAAAGCAAACACACACCGGGGCGCCTGGGTGGCTCAGTTAAGCGTCCAACTCTCGATTTCGACCCAGGTCGTGATCTCACGGTTCGTGAGTTTGAGCCCTGCGTCGTGCCCTGTGCCGTGTCAGCAAGAAGCCTGCTTGGAATTCTCTCTCTCTCTCTCTCTCTCTCCCTCTCTCTCTCTCTCTCTCTCTCTCTGCCCGTCCCCTGCTTGTGCTTGCTCTCCCGATCTCCCTCTCAAACTAAATAAACTTAAAAAAAAAAAAAAAAAAAAAAAGGAAACACACACCTAGGGATCCGCCAGGCCCGCCCCGGTCTCTGTGCTTGTCTCTGCCCTCGGACAGGAAGCGCTTCTCCTCTGGAGCCCCAAGTGACACCCCTGTGGACCCTGCCAGGGGGCCCCGGGGACAGGAAGTGCCCCGTCCTGCTTCTGCGCTCTCACCATGTCAGGGAAGAAGGCTTCCGCGTGGGAGCCCTTCAGGAAGAAGAGCTGGGGGATGTCCACGATGTCCCGCTCGGTCAGGCCCAGCTCCCGCTTCAGCACCTCCCGGTTCCAGTCGATGCATTTCTGGGGGGGGCAGGAGGAGAGGCAGCGGGCGCGCCCAGTGAGCCAGGGAGGCTCTCACGCTCGCTGGACGCCGGCTGCGTGCCGGGCCCCGTGCAGAGCCCTCTCGCCCTCGTGCTCCTCAGGTCCTCCAACAGCTGGGTGCCACCGCCCACCCGCAGATGGGGAAACTGAGGCTCCGGTGACCTGCCCGAGGGCACAGAGCTAGGAAGCTGCACAGCTGGGATTTGGACCCAGGCAGCTTCCGGTTCCAAAAGTGTTTGTGGCCAACCCCCCCCCCCCCCCACCCCAGCCACAGTGCGGCTCACACATCTGTCCGTCTCAGCCGTCTCGGAGAAGGTGCCAGGCTCCACGCAGGAGACGTGAGGGGCCTCTGCGCCGGGCCCTGCACCCCGCCCGTGGCGGGCGTCAGCCCTGCCCCTTCCGGAGACCTCCTCCCACCCGGTCTCCTCCTTGCCGGATCCCCTTGACTCCCACCCACCCCACCCCTCACCCCCACGGGGCCCCAATATCTCATCTCACTCAGCTTCTCCGGAAACTCATCATTTCCCCCAGACCAGAGCTGGATCTCCCCTCATCAGACCGGGAGCTCCCTGGGGGCTCCTTTGTGCCTCCTCCGTCAGACTGTGCGTTCACGGCCGAGGCCTGGGGCTGAGCCCCGTACTCCCACTCCACCCCAGCGAGTCCGGGGGCTGCTTCCCCTGGGAGGACGGGGACCCCCCCCCACCAAGAGCAAGCAGCATGGCCATATATCCTCACCTGTGTGTAGAGGCTGTCCCTCCTGAGGCGACTGTCAGCCAGCATCTCATTAATGCTTCTGTTCACTTGGTGTCTTAACCCTGCGAGAGAAGGAAGACAGTATGAGGGCTCAGGAAGGACCGCCCAGGGCCGCCTCAGGGCCAGGGAGCTGAAGGATAGAGAAAGCCGGAGACCCAAGACCCTGCTGGGCCCAGGGTCTGGCTGCCGGTACGGCCAGGAATTCCTGGTGATGGAGCCCAGACTCTTCGGGAAGGGACTCCCGACTCGGGGGCCTAATGATCACGGTACAGCTGCCATTACTGAGCACCCGCCATGCTCTGGGCACCCTCCTAAATTATCGTTCATCTTTAAAACAACGCCAGGTGGGGTAATTATCACCCCCCCCCCCCCATTCAGAGAAGAGGACACTGAGGCACTGAGAGGTTTAGAATGCGACCTTGATCTCCCAGCCATGAGCAGCGAGATCAAGATTTGAATGCAGGTCTTGAAGCTCTGCCACGTCCCCTCCAGCGCTCCAGTTCTCAGATGAGAACACTGAGGTCCGTGGTGGGGAAGGCGGAGGTGCTCAGGGGGGCCAGCCAGGTCCTGGGAAGGTCTGGCAAGCCCCAGAGGCAGGTCCCCAGAGGGGCCCCGACCACCCACCTGGCTTCTCACCCCTGCCACTCTCGAGCCCCCGGCCCTGCCGCATCCTGGTGACAGCCCTGGGCACGCCACCCCTCTCTGAGCCTCTGGGGAAAGGGGTTAGGGGGCGGGGGCGAGATCCCGCGGGGTGTGCACTGTTTCCAGTCGTCTTCCTCTCCTGGGGTGTGGCCAGGAGCCGCCCGCTCTTCCTGAGAATGTCACCTTCTGTGGGCGCCTGGGGCCATCCACCGGCCTCTTGGCCTCCCGGCCTTGGCCCGGTAAAGGGACAGCGCTCAACCTTAGCTCCCAGGTGAGGGTGTTGGGAGAACTAGTGATGGCCGGTCCTGAGCTGAGGGATCCAAGCGAGGCGAAGGGCCCGTAAACAGAGCACAGCCACGAGAGGCATGAGAGGTGCTCAGGGCTGGCGATCAGAGGGCAGAGGCCCCACGCACGGGTGACTGGGTCATAGGCACTCACCGTCAAACTGGGCCGCCTCCCCGTATCCCTGCTCTTTCTTCTGTTGGAACAGTTTGAGGCAAGCGATGGGGCTCGCCAGAAGCAGCCGGAAGCCCTGGCACAGAGGAAGGGAGAGTGGCCCGGTGGACGGGTTCTCCCCGAGACGCAGGAGACCCCAAACTCGGGAGGAGGCTCCCCTCCCGCTCAGTCCCACCCGCCAGCCACAAAGCACCCCCAGGGCAGCATCCCCTAATCCCCCAAGCTGGTTCACACTCCTGGGGCCTTTGTCCAAGATAATCTCTTTGCCTGAATGCCCTTCCTCACTTGCCTTCCGGGGAACTCGGTCACTGGTCACTGGGAGGCCGCCCCTCCCGGGCTGCGTGCCTCTCTGAGGGCTGGGCCCCTCTCTGTAAAGTGGTGGCAGCCGAGCGGTCCCAAGCCCTCTGTCTGGGTCTGGGTCTTACCCTACCAGTAGCTGCCCTTCCGAGCCTCAGTTTTCCCATCTATAAAATGGGGTCAGCGAGAAGCGTACCCGCCTCACGGAAGTGTCGGGAGATCAAATGAGTTAAAACACACGCACATCATAGGTGCCGAATGTTACCAATTACTATCCGTGTCATTCCTGGGTCTAGGCTGAGAGGTTTGGATCAGGGCAAACGCCCAGCAAGTGTGAGGATGGGTGTATGAGCAGGGGGGCCGATGAGTAGCCTCCGGAGCTGAGCTCTGACCTCCTCCAGGAAGCCCCCTCTGATTAACACCGCCTGGCTCTCCGGGTGGCCGGACTCTGAGCTGACCACGGACACGGGCGGGGAGCTGATTTCAAGTGGCTTTGCCCTATCCCATCCCATCAGGTCGGGGAGGAGCAGAGGGGGCTCAGAGAGAAGGGACGCACCTTTTGGTCAGAGGTGGGCACAAAGCTCAGGAATTCGTCCACGTGGCCCACGGAGAGCCAATCGGAATAGAGCTCCACGGGCGCCTGCACCTGCTGGGCCTGGAGGAAGTCCCGCACCACCTTGGCCATTCGCCTCCCACCGGACCTGGCCCAGGAGGGAGACAGCAGGGTCACCAGTGCCTGCTGACTGCTGGCTCCCTGCAGGCCCCTCCTGAGCATCCCACCTCTGTGCAAGCCTCACGACAACCCTCTGAACGGGTCATCTTTGGGCCCCGGCCCCCAGGTGCTCCCAGGAACTCACCGTCCCTCCGGACCATCATTCCAGAGAGTTCATTCCCTCCTTACACCAAGGCTGGGAAGGCCCTGCCCGCTCCTGCCCACTAAAATGAGTCAAATGAGAGAGCTCCGCTTGTCAAAGACCCTCACCTCCCATCCCGGGACTCAGAGACATTGACTCTTTACCCAGGATGCCCAGTCTCTGGGTCAAAACATGACCGGCACCTGGTGAACCCCTCCCTTAGCCCAGAGTTTCCCAAAGTGTGGGGCCTGGACCACTCGGGGGGCAGACTCTGGGGGGGGGGCAGTGCTTGTTTACAAGGAGGGGTCTTGTGGCGTCTGAGGGGCTCAGTCAGTTAAGCGTCAACTCGGTTTTGGCTCAGGTCATAATCTCACTGTTCCGTGAGTTCGAGCCCCACATCGGCTTCCTCACGGATGGTGCAGAGCCTGCTCGGGATTCTCTCTCTGGCTCTCTCTAAATAAATAAATAAATAAATAAATAAATAAACTTTATTTATTTTTATTTTTTTAAGGTGTATTTATTTTTGGTGGAGAGAATAGACAGAGTGTGAGCAGGCGAGGGGCAGAGAAAGGGAGACAGGATCGGAAGCGGGATCCGGGCTCTGGGCTGTCGGCACAGGGCCCGCCGCGGGGCTCGAACGCACCAACTGTGAGATCACGCCCTGAGCCGAAGTCGGACGCTTGACCGACTGAGCCACCCAGGCGGCCCTACATAAATATACTTAAAAAAATAATAATGACTCATGCGCAAGAGAGCCCTGTCGCCATCATTTTGTGTTCGACACGGTCTGTCTCGTCCCCAGCCGTTCCCGAAATGAGCTCTGGGCATTGGCAAACCGCCCTTTACTAGCAGAAGGAGGGGCTGGGGTGGCCTAGGACAGGGAGCAGGTCTCGGGAGCCGGGGTCCCAGAGCGGTGGGAGGAGTCGTTACCCAAAGCTGCCTGCGCCTGTGTGGAGCTCGACCCCCCGCCTCAGGCAAGGCCATGTCCCCATTTCGCAGATGAGGCAGCTGAGGCCCCGGAAGTTCAAGGGGGTGACTTTTCCAAAGTCAGAACAATGCGTTATATACTCTGGGCACTTGCCACCTGCCCCTGGCACAGGTAGCCATGAGGAAACACGCATACGTACGTATAGAGATTTCTTCTTTCAATATGTTTTACCAAAAAAGGCATCACATTCCTTGACCTTGCCTGCTTGTCATGGACAAGCTCCCCAGGCTGCATCGAATCTGGTGCCTTCTACCGTAAACAGAACACCGTCCAGCCCCACCCTCCTCCCCTTCTGCCACCGTCTGGCCCAGACACCCCCCTCCTCTAAATAATCTTAGCGGCTTGCCCCTTTCTCTGGTCTCTCCGCCTTCACCCTTTTGCTCCCCCGCAGTCTAAACGGATGGAGAGTTTTTAAGTATGTCAGATCGTCTCCCTCCTCCGGACAAAACCGTCCTACCACTCCCCTCTCCCTCACCGTAAAAGCAAAGTCCTCACGACAACCCGCACAGCCCCTGCACATCCCCACCACCTCCCTCGGTCCACCCTCCTCTTCATCTGCTTCGTGCTGGCCATGCTGGCCATGCTGGCCTCCCGCTGCCCCTTGCACATACCAGGTACGTTCCTGCCTCAGGGCCTTTGCACATGCCGTTCTCTGCACCAGGAATTGTCGCCCACTCCCCGTCTGTCATGGCTCACTTCCACCTTTCCTCAGGTTTAACTCAAATGTCACCTTCTTTCTCTACGAGCCCTTTGAAAATTACAACCGCCCCTCAACCCCCTTCCCAGATTTATTTTTCTTCTTGGTATCAGCTGGCATATTTGATATCTTATTTATTGTCTGGCATCCCACCAGAATGTAAGCTCCGGGTGGGCTGGGATGCTGTCTACGTTCCCTGCTGTATCCCCGGCACCTCTTACATAATAGAGGCTCAGCGAATGATTGTGAATGATGTGCTTCTGAACAGCTTTTTTCAAAATGCTTTTTTAAAAAAAAAGGTTTTGTTTTTTTTTTTTGAACAGCTGTGTAATAATCCCTGGTCTCTATCACTCAAATATGTCATAGACAAAGATTTGAAGGGAGACCTGACAGTGACAAATGACAACACTGATTTGACTTGGGGGATAAGAGTGTGACAATTATTTTTCTTGTATTTCTGTTATGTTGGTCGAGGGCCGGCAATTTAAAAAGAGTTCTTAAACACGGTGAGATGGTGGAGAAGCGCTGGACTCCAGAAACTTCTCATGGGCGCAGAGTGGCAGGCATCAGAAACACATACGGTTGGGGAAGGGACAGAGCCCCGCGTTGTGCTGCCCTCTGACTGGAGGCTGGTGGGGGCGGGCGTGATGGGACAGACCCGCTCTTCAAGTCACATCAAAGCCACCACTAGGGGGCAGAATTGCTCAAAGATGATTCTAACCATGGGGAGCGGACTGTGGCGAACCCAAGCAGGCAGAGAACAGACCTAGGTGCTCAGCGAATGATTGTGACACTTACTGAGCACCTAGTGTGTGCCTGCCTGAGGCTCCTCCCACTAAGTATCTTGCTTAATCTCCATGATTCCTCTCGGATGTCCGTACAAATAACAGGCCCAGGTCACGATCTGAACTCTGCCCTGCTAAGCTCTCTGAACTCATCTCCCATCAAGCCCCTCCTTGCTCAGGCTCACTCTGTTCCAAACCCCAGGCCTCCTTGCTGCTCCTCTAATGTCTCTGTCACACTCCTGCCTCAGGGCCTTTGCACTGGCCATTGCCAGTCCTTTGCACGCTTTCCCCCCCAAATACCCCCATCTTTGACTCCCTCATTTCCTTCAGGACTTTATTTAAATGGCAGTTTCTCACCAGGGCTTCCTTGATCTAACACACTATATTATCTACTTACTTGTTGAGTTTGCTTACTGTCCGTTTCTCCCTGTTAGAATGAATGCACGTTGTCTGTTTGTTCACTGCCGAGGACAGAAAGAAGCCAAGACAGGAACACAGGACAGAGGGTTACATTTGTTTGGAGTCCAGGGAGGAGACCTGGATCCTGACTATTCCACTAACTCGCTGTGCGGTCCTAGCCGGTCGCTGTCCCTCTCTGAGCCTCAGGACCCCTTCTGTTTACCAAGGACCTTGTTCCTGGTTTTCAATACAATGGTCAATGGACTGGCTCATAGCTGCACTGGAGGCCCCCACTGTCCCATCCCTAGTCCTTGCTCTGACCCTGGGAGCTTCTAGATTGTGTCTTTTATCTAGAGCTTCTAGATTGTTTCTTTTATCTAGGCCTGTGGGAAGTCTCAGTAAATATTCACTGAATTGGCAAACGAATGCGTGAATGAGTGCAGTCACTTCGCTTTCCTGAGCCTCAGCTTCCTCATCTGTCAAATGGGAATAACAATCGTCCCAGCCCCATAGGACGGCTCTAAGAATTAAATCATAGTAGGTGATCGATAGCTTCTGTCCGATAAGTTCCAACCTGCTTCAAAGCAGACCCACTGCTAGGGGCCCGGCTAAACAATACCTAACCTAGTGGGGGATTCTTTATCCCCACTGGTGCTGATTCTATAGCCAGCCCAGAGATTCTTAATGGACCCATTTCGCAGACAAGGAAACTGAGGCATGGACTATAAACTAATGTGTTCGTTTGATAAAGTATCTGCTGTACACTGACGTATATCCCTAGTATCTTCAACAGTGCCTGGCACATAGTAGGCATGAAATAAATTGCTTCGAATGAATTAACTGAGCACCTATTGTGTGCCGGGTATATACCCAAAACCACATGGCTAGTATATACAGCAGGGTCAGGACTCGAACCCGAGTCCAACTGTGCTCCTTCCTCCTGGGTCCATCCCCGAAGTCCAGGATTCTACCCAGAGGCCCCGGCGTCCTCCCGCCTCCAGGGCTGTGGGCAGGATCAGATCGCAGAGTGGTGTCTGAGCCTGAGTCACCGCCAAGGCGAGCACTCCTCTTGCTCTAGCCGACCTTAGCCCTGGGCCCCCGGCTACGTGCCTGCGGTTGGTGCCAGGAAACCTCGCCTCACCTGACCCAGAGCCCTGGGGCCACCAGGGTCAGCACTAGGGGCTGGGTGACCTTGCTATGACTGCCTGGCTGCTCTAAATAGTCAGTCAGGGCTTGGGGACTTGGGGGGAGGGGCAAGCTGGGCTCACCTGGTTTCCATGCCAACCCCACACAGACGAGAAGGGGCTCGGGTGCCTGTAGCGGGCTTCGTCTCCAGGCGGGAAACAGGGGACCCCACCAGGATCCCCGCACAGCTCACCCCATTCTGTGGTGTCCCGCAGCAAGGTGGGGACCCATTCAGCAGGATACTGTCACCTGTCTGAGCACTAAATCCTGGGCACCTTGTTTCCTGCCTGATGACAGCTGTCGGCGGGTGGGGCGGGAGGGGGCGGGCACCCACCAAGTCACCTCCGTCACCCGGGTCTCCTGACCAGCCACTCATTCACCGGTAGCCACAGGGTGACCCCGGGGCTTTTTAAGCTATTGCTAGAACAGCAGCTACTTTGACCTCCTGCTGGGAGAGGTCAACCCGTCCCTCTCCCGCCTCTGCTCCAGCTGGCACATCACCTCCCCAGAACCCCAGTGTTTCTAAAGAAGCTGAAAATCTGGAATTTTTATGGAAGGCCTCCCCGCACATGCGGAGTCGGTGACTAATTAAGCTCACGAAATACTAGGCAGGCCAAGAGACCGTGGGTCAGTCGTTTCTGAGTCTTCCCCCAAGATTCTATGACCTTTTAAATCTAACATTCCAGGACTCTGGGTCTTTGACTCCAGGACTGAGCGTGGGAGTTAAGACCACCTCTGAGCCTGGAGACCCGTACTGGTGGTGAGGGAGCTACAGGTGGGCGCCACGGCGGTCCCCGCGCCCTCCCACCCCCCGCCAGGGCCTCTCACTTGGGGAAGCTGCTGCCGATGAGGATCCGGCCCAGGGGGTACTCCTGGCCATCCACTGTGACGGGCGGGCTGACGTCCAGGTTGCCGAAAGAGTCAAGGCTAGAGGCACCAGCGAATAGGATCTCCCGGGTTACATATCCAAAGTCGGGACCCTAGGGGAGGACCAACAAGCCCCCCACCCCAGAAGGAGGGGTCAGTTAGGACAGGAAGCGACAGCTCTTGGCAGGGGTTGGGGCGGGGGGGGGGGGCGATTAACGTCCAAGTCCACAACAGAATAACTAGAAAATCCCCAAATGCTGAGATCAGGCACCGCGCTTCGAAAGAACGCACGGGCCAAAGAAGGAAGCCAGGTGGAAACGAGGCAAGACTTTGAAGCGAGAGATGATAAAAGATACAGCACACTAGAACTTGCAGGATGCGGGTGAAGGTGCACCTGCTGGGGAGCCACCCGTAGGTCCGTACGCATAGGTACGGAAGAGGAGAGGTCGGAAAAATCTTCGCTTCCGTTTGCAGCTGGGAAAAGAACAGCAAATGAGACCCAGAGAAAGTGGAAGGGGGGACAGGGTAAAGACGAGGGCAGGGTGCCTGGGTGGCTCAGTGGGCTAAGCGTCTGACTTCAGCTCAGGTCGTGATCTCAAGGTTCGTGAGTTCGAGCCCCGCGTCGTGCTCTGTGCTGACAGCTCAGAGCCCGGAGCCTGTTTCAGATTCTGTGTCTCCCTCTCTCTCTGCCCCTCCCTGGCTTGCTCTCTCTGTCTCTCTCTCAAAACTAAATAAACATTTTTTTAAATTGTATTAAAAAAAAACGATGAGGGCAGGGATCAGTGGAGGAAGCCCTGGCCAGGTGAAGCCTGGGGTTGGGGTCAAGCCCTTGGTCGATTCAGAGTCACCCCACAGGGCTCATTGTCACCTGCGCTGGGACTGGTCTCTTGGCCCCTCTAGGCTGAGGTAAATGCCCCTGCTCTGTGTGCCCACAAGTTCCCGGGCATCTCCCTCCCAGCCCCCACCCTAACACGGGCATTGTCCTGGCGGTGGGGGTCTGGGAGTTGGTAAACAGGCTGCAGGCCTCGGGCCCACCTCGAAAGGCAGTTCAGCCTGGAAGTAGGGGTATGGAGACAGCCCCTCTGGTTTTGCACCTTGGTGCCATGGCTGGGTGGCATGGGGTCCGTTACCTAACCTCTCTGAGCCTCAGGAAAGAGGGGACAAAGACAGCAGCTAGCCACAGGACTGTGGATTGGATGAGTGACCGTGTAAAGTCAGGGCCGCACGGTTGCTGGGGCTGCTGTCGTCCCCAGCCTGCGCAGAAGAGGCCGCATGGGGCCTGGCACGCAGTAGGTGTTCAGAAAAAATGTGTTACCCCGAAAGAGGCCCCACCTCGTAAAAGCAAGAGTCATGAGGGCTCACTACTGGTGCATTTCCCCCATGAGGCGGTCTCCCCAGGACTGACCCCTCTGTCGACTCCCCAGTGGGGGAGAAGGGTTCCCCAGGACGACTTTGCTGGCCTGCCCCACCCAGAAGGGGAAGGAGGATTTGCATGTTGTTTGCATGCTATTTGCATGTTCTGTCCCAATTCCCCCACTGTCTCCCCGTTTCCCCACCACTTGTGTCCTTTTGGCCCCCGCTAAAGGACCAGGACCAGGGAAGACTGATTACAGGGTCCTATACAGAGCCACCCAAGGGACCTCCCCTCTGCCCTTTGCCACATACCAGGATCCGCTTGTAGGGGAAATGCTTCAGGCCTCTGTTTCGGGGAGAGTCAAAGACCACTGGGAAGGCCTTGTGAGGGGCCTCGGTGTAGCCAAACTCCATCTCGTCCTAGGAGGGGAGAGGAAGAGATCACAGTGGTATCCCCGGCGTGGTTTTCCTGACACGGTGAGCCCCACCCCTAGACCTCGCTCAGGGCGGTGCCACAGATTTCCCCCAAGACCTGGGGGCACGGGGGCCAGGGATGGAGGTGAGGCCTCTTGGGACTCCAACTGGGAGAGGACTCTGTCTGGGACCCGAGCATTCGAGGGAACAGGAGAGGGAGAGGGAACAGGCAGTGGGGAAGCGTTTACGGAAGCTGCCTGCGCCTCGCCCCGCCCCCCACCCCCCTGCCCTGACCGAGTCCTGGCTTCTCTAGGGAGACCAAAGCTGTGCAGGCTCCATTTCCCAAAGTCAGGGTGAAGGACAGGGGCTCAGGCCTCCCAGGCCACCCACCTGGATCCAGCGGTCATTTCGATTTTCAATCTGAGGGCAGATGATCAGCTTGCAGTTGGCTTTCAACGCTAGGTCAGACATGTCTTCCAGAAATTTCTTATTTGAGCCATGGGAGTCTACCACACTGCAAAACCCAGGGAGAGGGGAACGTAATGGTGACTTCTGGCAGTGGCCTGGGTCCAGTCGGCGCTGGGCCCCATGTGGCCCCTGGGTTTCGGGGTTCGAACACAGCCCCCGCCCTAGAGAAGGCAGGTGATGTCCCCAGATCATATCCGGTGGTAGGCGCAAGGGGCGGGGCAAGCCCAGGTGGGTGGAGCGCAAAGGCGCCCAGGTGGGTGGAGCCCAAAGGCACCCAGGTGGGTGGAGCCCAAAGGCGGGCCACCAAAACCAGGTGACAGCCACGGAGGAGATGGCGCCGGGGACTGGGTTAAGGTGGCAGCCAGGGGGCAGGGAGCCCCCTCTACTCCTGCCCCTTTGGCCTACACAAAGGAACCAGGGTGGGGTTCGTGAGCAAACGGAAAGAAAGAATTCCCCTCCAAACACCCACAGAGCAAACCTGTTTCTCTACACCATCCCAGCCTTGTGACTTATGTTCCAAGTCAGCTGCGGCCCTTCCCACTGGTCTGACCTCTGACACAGAGGCCTTGAGTGGCCTCTCCCATCAAGGCCCACCTGTCCATGAGGGGACTGACGAGGATTCTGGGCCACACAGGACTAGGATCCCAGGCTGGGCCGGGGCTTACAGCAGCTGGGTCCCGTGTTCTCCTCAGCCCCGCAGCACCCCACGCCAGAGCGAGGCTAGGACTCCCGCAACCCCCGGCTGCTCGAACAGGGCCTGGTCTCACCGCCCGGACTAAGTCTGAGCTGTTCCAGGGCTGCTACAGGCAGGACAGGGTAGAGGCAGGGGTGCTGAAGCTTGAGCCGGTGACCTCAGCTGGGGGCCTTAACCGACCGGCCCAAGCCAGCCTGCTGCTATCCCGTACCCAGCCTGTGCCTGTGGGTGCCCTCGGTGAATCCATCCAGTGAGTGAGGGCCCAGCCCTGGACACGGCATTCTGTTCCTGTCTCTACCGGTCCAGAGACGGTGGGATTGCGCAGGAGGGTGAGGCCTCACCTGCACGCGTACAGCTCCAGGGGGGGCTGGGTGTTGGGGGTCATGATCCAGGGGGCCACGCGGAAGGCCACGGTGTCTGTGAAGAGGGGCACCTCAGGCAGAGTCTGGGGGGGCGAAATGAGAACTAAGTGGGCCCTGCGGGGAGCCCCATCAGGCCTCAAGATCCCCCAGCCCCCAGCCAGCCCGGCCCCGGAGACTCCAGACTGGTCCCCCGAACCCTCAGCCCCCATCCCAGCCACCGGCACGGTTCCTACCCCCGTGTCCACCAGGCTGACACTGAGGGAGACCAGCCCCAAGAAATCAACGTCGGGGAAGGCGAGTCCCTCCACAAAGAAGCTGATCTTCCGCTCCCCCGGCTGCCGCTCAACTTCGTAGGACAGACGCTGAGGTCCCAGTACCTGCTTGTAGTCCTCAAGGGAAGTCCCACCTAGGGGGAGCCAGAGTCAGGGGCCAGTGCTGGGACAAAGGATGGGAGGAAGGACACCAGAGGCCCGGAATCCAGGGCCGAGCCGACTACACCTTCGTGTTAGATCTACTTGGCCGCTCCTCTCTAGCTCGGCCACGCGCAAGCTGTGTGACCTTGGCTCAGTGACTCAACCTCTCTGAGCCTCCGTTCCTCGCCTGTAAAACGGCTGGCAGCATCTCTTGGGATCAGCATAAGCTTTAAGTCAGATACAGGGATAAAAGCAGGCGCCACAACAGGTGCAAAACACCCAAATGCCCATCAACGGAGGAACGGGTGAACAAAATATAGTATGTCCACACAATGGTATGTTTTTCACCCATAAAAAGGAATGAGGCGCTGACACCTGCTACGATGCGGGCGAACCTTGAAAATATTATGCTGAGTGAAAAGCCAGACGCAAAAGGCCACATACTGGATGACTCCGTCGACAGGAAATGTCCAACATCGGTAGATCCGTAGGGACAGAGAGTGGCCAGATCAATGGCTGCCTAGGACTGGGGGCAGGGGAGGGGGAGTGACAGCTGAGAAGTATGAGGTTTTCCCTGGGGGGTGATGACCCTGTCTTGGAACTGGACGGGGGTGGTGTTCGCACAGCCGTGAGGACGTGTCAAGGGCCGCTGAATTATCCACTTTCAAATGGTTAATTTTGTACGATGTGAATTTCACCTTCATTTATTTATGTATTTTTACTTTTTTTTAATGTTTATTCATTTGAGAGAGAGAGAGAGAGAGAGAGAGAGACAGAGCACGAGCAGGGGAGGGACAGAGAGAGAGAAAGAAGAGGACACAGAATCCGAAGCAGGCTCCAGGCTGAGCCGTCAGCACTGAGCCCGACGCGGGGCTCGAACTCACAAACCGCGAGATCGTGACCTGAGCCGAAGTCGGACGCTCAACCGACTGGGCCAGCCAGGCGCCTCCCGCCCCCCCACCCAGCCCCTGCCTTCATTTATTTTTCAAAGTGCCTGGCCCACAGTACTTCTGTCCTGCACCCTTCTGTCCCCCCGGAAGGTGTCTGGGAAATGTCACCCTGGCATGCTCTCACTCACAGCAGGAAAGGCTATCCGTTGACTGACTGAGACTTTGCTCATGTTCCCGTATCACGGTGTTTCCGAGCGGGGCGTCTGCCTGAACTTCCACCAGGGGGACACGAGGAGGAACGTTCGGGCTCCCGCCAGGCTCATTCAGCCACAACAACAAGTTCTGGGTCAGTTTGAACAGAGGACGGTAAGGAGGAAGAGGGAAGGGAAGAGGAGAGACCTCTTGCCATTTATAAAAAGGAGTAAAGGCAGCTCAGGGTTAAGGTCACCCAGCCTGGACGGAGCTCACCCCGTGCTGACCGACTGGAGGAGGGGCTCTGGAGACCTGGGTTTGAAGCCTGCTCCACCCCAGTCGGCTGGGTGACCTGGAGACGGTGAATGCGCGCGCCTGAGCCTCAGTTGGCCCCCTCTGTAAAACGGGACTCGTTTCGGACCCTCCTTCTTAGGTAACATGCGGCGAACCGCTGGAAGATGTCGGAAGATGCCGGTTATGGAAGAGGCCGGAAGGGAGCGGGGATAGGGGTCAGAGAAGAAAAGAGCTTGGGAAGCAGAGAACGAGTGAAGCAGGGGGGAAAGCAGCCCCACCAGGCCACTCACCCCTAGCGCAGAAGACCCCCACTCTTCTGGAATCAGAAAACGGCACATCCAAGACCAGCTTGTGGGTGTCGAAGAGGCTGTCTGGGCCGTCGCAGCTCAGCACCATGGGGGACATGTCCTGCAGGTCTGGAGAGAGTGGCACCTGGAGACCACTCTCCCTGCACCCCACCCACAGGCTCCCCCCTCCACCCCGCAAGCCTCCACCACCCCCCCCCACCCACACACACACACACACCCCAGTCACACACCATCCAGTGTTGCCAGCTGGCTGTTGGTGAGGTCGGGCCCCGCGGACACGACACTGTCCCGGTCACAGTTCACCAGCAGGACAGCCCCATAGCCCTCAGGGCCCCAGCGCCAGGTTTTCTGTGGCAAAACAAGAGACTGGGGGGTCAGTGGGACCCAGATGGCCTGGGAAGGGGCTCTGGAGCTGGCTAGAGCTGGCTGCTTCTTTAAAACGGAGACTGCTGTATTCTGGGTTTGCTTAAAGATTTAAAGAGGCATCGTAGATGTGGGGACTGGCGTTTCAGGTGTCTAGACCCAGATCCACCCCACTCTTGTATAGTGAACAACCTGGGCAACCATACCCAGGGGCCTCACCCGGCCATTACACTGGAGGAGGAAGGGTGGTGTCGCCATATCCAGAAACAACCTCCACCAACCTGCTGGGTTTTGGCCCTGCCTGGGGGACAGAGGCTACCTCCCCCCGACCTTGATGGGGCTGGACAATCCCAGGGAAACTTTCTCCGTCTCAGCACTGTCCTGGGCCCTGTCGCATAGACATCTCTGGCACCTACCCTCAGTCCTGCAGGCCCTGCAAAGAGGTCTAAGCTGAGGTGGGAAAGATAGCTGGAGCCCCGCCTCTGGTCGCAGCTCTCCCTGACACACCTCCACTTAATGCCCACCAGACCCCACAAGGCAGGGCTCCCTTGCCCCATTTCACAGAGAAGGAAAGAAACGCTCTGGGAAATGAGCCTTAAGTCCCATAGGTCAGATTCAAACTCCTATGGGGAACTTCAGAGGGCCATTGCTAACCCATATGGCACTCTTGTCCACCTTTCTGGGTAAATGTTGCCCTGTGCTTGGGCACTAGACATGACTTGTATCATAGCCCCACTCACCCGCTTAGCCAAGCAACCTTGTGCAGTGAACAACCTGCGCAGCCATCCATGGCTACCCTTCCCCATCTTGTCCTCAAAGTCTGTCCCTGTGGCCCAGGCTTTCTCTCTAGGGTCTTTCCCTATAAACTATACCTTCTACCCTTCCAGGATGGCTTCCAGACACTTGCCCTGCGGTAATGTCTCGAACTCATGCCACCCTCCTCCTCACTCTCTGGGGTCTAACTGAGGCTGTCGCCCCAGCCTCCTCTGTCAGAAGCCTTCAGTCAGTCACTCAGCGACCTTTTATGAAGCACCTACCACGTCTGGGGGTCCAAATACAGCCAAGGAAATAGAAGGCGCATCAAGCAAAAGACCCAATCCCAACTCCAAAGTGGCACAAGAGAGGCTCAGAGAGGGTCTCACGGGAGTCACGCAGCATGTCGATCGCACGGTGGAAGTGACGCCCACCCGCGCCCGTTTGGCAGGTCCCCACATGGGTTCCCTATACTCTCGGCTACCACAGGCCCTAGGACCCACCACCCCAGGTTTGCCTGTCGACCGTGCCATCTGGGAGAGCCAGGAGACTGTCACCTTGTCGTAGTGGTTCCTCTTCACCTTGCCCGTGCGACCCGTGTCGACGTCCAGGGACACATCTGAAAAGGGATGGAGTGGGGCTGCCAAGGGCTCACCCGCTCCCGTCACCAGACCCAGGACATCCCGGCCGAGGCAAGCTTTGCTCATGAGACCCAGGAAGCCCTGTTCTGGGGACCATACCCAACGCCTGGGAGGCCGGGGGGCCGTGTGGCCGCGCCCCCTGGTTCTGGATATTGGAGGGACCCAGTCTCGGGCTCTTGAAGTGCATGCTCCGGGCGGCCCTGACTCTGGCAGTCGGGACGAGGCCCGGGTTCTAGGTGCTGGCTCTGCAGTCCTCGGAGCTCTGCCCGGGCTCTGGCCGAGGGCAGCTCGTGGCTCAGGGAATCTTGGGGTTCCGACAGCGTGACATGTGGGAGAAAGGCCTCCAGAGAAAGGAGGCCTATGGTGGGTCTAGCTGGTGACCTGTGGGCAGTGCAGTTTCTAGATTCTGGTGGCCCTAAGTCATCGCTGGGTCTCCGTCCCTGAGGTTCTAGAACGAATGGAAGGCCTCTGAAGAAGCTCCTTGCTGGTGGAGGAAGATGGCCATGGGCCTTGCACTGAGGGGTTCCCCTAAGACCCTCAGGGGGGCAACAAGGAGGGGGGAGGGGATATGGGGGAGCCGGGGGGGGGGTGCGGGCAGTACTTACCGACAGCGGTAAGGTAAAGCACGCTGTGGCCCAGGGCGCCAGCCTCCTGCCCCCCGAAGTAGGAGACCTTCACCTGTGGGGACATCGTCAGCCCTGAGCCAGCACGGCCACCCCTTCAGAGGTGGCAGTGGCAGAGGGAGTAGGAGGGACGGTCCTGCTGAGAGGTGGGGACCCCTGGGCACCCCAAGACGCTCCCCGCCGCAGAAGGTCCAAGATTCACAGTCTCCCGGCTTGGACTCAGGGCTGCCTTCCCGGCTAGAGAGGCTGTGCCTGGCTCCCCGGTCCAGGGCCGGGCTGAAGGAGCAAGCAGGGCCCGGCCGTGCGGGGCGCATCCCAGAGGGAGCAACGAGACCCTCGGGAATCCGTGGAGACGTCAAAGAGGACGAGGGAGGGAAGGGGCCGCCAACGCCATTGACGGAGGCAAGTTACTCGGCCTGTCTAGCCGTCTGTGTCTTCTTCTGGAAAATGGGACATCCCCCCAATAAAAGCCCATGGTCATGGCTTCTCCCACGGCCCGGAACGCACGCCAAGGGCTCCACCCAGGGAGTCCAGGCCCCCAACACGGCCCCAGGAGTCCAGGCCCATCCACAGTGGGGCCACTCCGGCCCCCTCCCCCCGCTGCGGGCATGCAGCTAGAAAGCAGAGGAGGTAGGTAGGATTTGAACCCTTGGCAGGCTCCAGGGCCCCTGCTCTGGAGGGGGAGAACAGCCGCACAGCCTCTGCCTCTTGCCTGTCGGGGGAGAAGGGGCCGAGTCAGTGACCCAGTGGGTCGCCGTGCGTGCCGTGGGTGCCCGGGGGTGAGTGACGAGGGCGTGACCCGCGAAGGAGAGAAGCCTTCCTTCTCCCTTCGCTACGGGGACACACACACATCCAGGAAGGCACCTGCGTCTGCGTGCACGCGCGCGTGCGTGGGCCCGCGGTGTTGCTGCGGGGTCCCGCCCGCTACGGGGGCTTGTTTCCGGGTCTGTGTGTAGGCCGGGCACGGGGCTTAGTGGGGAAGTGCTTGTGAACTTGAGGGGACGCGCAGGCGGGCTGTTTTTATGGGCGTATCCATCCGCGCGTGTACGTGTGACGTTGCGTGTGCGGGGTGTCTGTGGAGCTGGATCGGGACGCGTTACGTGGACGGAGGTGTCAGAGGGTGATACGTGGGTGGCGTTGAGCTTGCGTGGGGGTTGGGAGATGCAGCCTCTGACTGTGGAGACGAGGGCGGGGACGGGGGGGTCGCTTACCTTGAGATCATGTAAGGCCTTACTGGCCGCGTCCACGGATACGGTCACATCCACGTTGGCGTCCAGGGGCCAGCGGGTCTTGCCTGTGGGCACTGTCACCCGTGCTGGGTCATAGATCACGAACACCTCCACTCCGGGGCTCCCGGAGACCCCGAAGGTCTCGGCACCCTTGGGCACATCACTGATAGAAAGGAGAGAGGGCGGTTTCCGGGGGACTCAGGACGGAAGCTGCAGCAGGGTAGTGGGGGCTGGGGCAGCCAAGCGACACAAGCCTCAGCACCCCCTAACCTGCCACTGGCCAGGAGACCAGCCCAGCTGTGCATCAGACAGCCTGGACTCCATCCCAGCTCCCCACTGATTCCCCAGGACCCCGCCCTGGGCACCTTGTCCTCTGGCCTCAGTCTCCCCGACTGTAACCTGAGGGGTTGGAGCAGAGCATTGGCTCTAGTGACAGGGCCCCTTCAGCGGACCCCGGGTGGAATCCAAGAGGCCGCGGGGCATGGAGCTGAGCCACGGTTTTAACCCCCGCACGCTGACAGTGGTCCCCGAGGCTCCAGAGAGCGGAGACCGCCAACCTCTGGAGACCCCACCCCCCACCCCAAGGCTTCCCGTTCTGATACTTGCAAATTCTCCAACCCAACAGGGAACCCACTTGGCCATCCACCTCGCACCACCTGACGGCCGGGCAGCCTCCTCACTGGTCTCCCTGGCCCCACCCGTGCCCCCTCTGTTCCACACACAGCACACTTGAGCAGATTGTGCTGTTCCTTCGCTCAAAAGCCGTGGCTCCTGTCCCACAGTAGCTTACCAGGCCCCCTGTGATGTGCCCCCTGCCACCTCCCTGACCTTCTCCTCCCCCACTCTGCTCCCCCTCATCCTCTCTGCTCCAGCCACATTGACCTCCCTGCTGGTCCATGAAGCTGCCAGTCTGTCCTGCCTCAGGGCCTTTGCACTGACTGTTTCCTCTGCATAGGATGCTCTTCCCCCAGATATCCACAGGGCTCATTCCCTTACCCTCTTCAGGGTTCTGCTTAAAGGTCGCCTTCTCAGTGAGCCCCCATCACTCCATTTAATGCTGCACCTTGTCCCCACCTTCTCCCCCTCCACCCTATCCCTCTCACTCCGCTCTGATAGCTGGGCCCCAGGGTTCCATGAGGCTCTTGGCCAGGCGGAGCCCATACCCTAGAGGGGAAGTTGAACAACAGAACTATGCGTCAGTGTTTCTCCGTCCCCCTACATGTCAGGGCTCTTCCCTGCCGTTCCCCAGGACAGAGCCATCAGCCTCAAGGCTCAAGGTCAAGCCCACTTGCAGACGTCCACCTGTCTGCAAAGATGCTGGGCCAGAGGGGTCCTGCCTCTATCCTTTCCTGGGCTGCTGAGAACCCAGCCAGATATTAAACCCTCTGGAGAAACCAGACACCCCTCCGAAACCGCCACCACGGTCACCTGCGCCCATCAAACTGCCTCCATTGACAATGTTGATGGGGGTTGTAGTGATAAGAACCCCAAGTCCCACTCAGTGCCTGGCTCCCTGATGCTCAGCACGGCCCTGCAAGGCAGTTATCACTGTCCTCATTTCTCAGAGGCAGCCGGGACAGAGAAGAGACTGGAGCCCTGCAGGCCGCTGGCCAGACCCGCCCCCGCCACCCCCACTCGTCCCCATGAGCCATGGTACCTTCGGGAACCCCCATCTCGCGCGCCCTTCGTCCTCGTTTAAACAGTTAGCACGGGAACCCAAGTACCCCCTGATCTTCACCCTCTGATCTGACCCCGCCTCCCATCCGCCCCCACTCCCGGACCATCCCATGTGCCACCAGGTGTGCGGGGGGGGGGGGTGGTGGGGGGGGCGGCTCATCACGTCTCAGAGTGTTTCCTTGACCTTCCTGCAGCCTCAGAAACCTGCTCCCCACAGTGGGCAGCGTCCCCTTGCAGCCCTCTCAACGGTGGCCAGTTCCCCCTCACTCCCCCCCGACCGGGCCCAAAGGTGGGTGGGGGTCCTGCGTGCTCTTTCTTCCCTGTCACTTCCAGATCGTTGTCACTCTGCCCTCATTCCTGGAGGGGGCCGACGTCTGCCCCTACCTACAATTTCAGAAGCCAGGTGGGTGATGGGCCGGCACCGGGCATCCCAGTGCCTGACCTCCTTCCCCAGCGACCCTGTCCTCCACCCTCTCCCAGGGCAGACCCTAGACTTTGTCATCACTGAGAACTGCGCCCACCACAGACTCCCCTACCAGCAGCCCGGGGATTCCTCCTGCCCACCTGCCAGCTCCCTCCCCTAACACACCAGCCCCATGAAGCCCCCAGCTCCGCAGCCACTGAAGGGGGAGCCCTCACCATCCCCCCTGGGCAGCCTGTTCTCCCTCCCCTTCGCAGGCTTAGAGTCCCTAGCCTGTGTCACAGTCACTCCCCGGCACCGCTTGACTCTCTGCGCCCTTGCTCTCCATCCGACTGCCTAAGCACCGCCCCCGCCCCCGTCAAACTGCCTCCCTCCCCACTGTGCACCTGCACCCACACAGTTGACCACAGCCCACCCAGATTCGCCATCACTGTCCTCAAGGGACCCTTGTCACTGCCCAGCAGCCTTACAACATTTCTGGGGGCTGGACAGCCTGGGAGGGAGGGGCTAGGGTGTCAGGCCGATTTTGGGGTTCCATCTCCAGAGTTCCGGCTCTGAGCCCCGGGGCCAGGCTTTGGGGCCTGGGCTCTGCGTTCTGACGTCCAAGTGGAACCCGGGTGTGGCCCTAGAATGACCTGGTGCTCAAGATGGGGACAGGACTGGGCCGCCCCAAATTTCTCCCCCCGCTTCTTGCCTACGACCCATCTGCCTGAGGTGGAGGGGCCTTCGTCTCTTCGGCTCCCTTCCTTTACAGGAAAACGCCTCAGAAGTTGAGTGTGCTTGCTGTCCGACTCTGTCTCCCTGTGGTCCCTGTGACCTGCCACTAATCCGGGACGTAAATGTGGACTGATGTTTTCATTTGTGTCCAAGAAGAAAATGGAAGGAGGGGGCGCCTGGGTGGCTCAGTCGGTTGAGCGTCCGACTTCGGCTTTAATTTTTAATCTGCATTAATCTCCTTTCCTTCATCAATAAAGCAATGAATGTGAGTCCTGGTTTGTAGCCTTTGCCAATTTCTGTGGTACAGAGGCTTCCAGCAACAGCCACATTCAAGTTGCCAATGTAACATCAATGAATTCAGAGTTGCAAAGAAATACACAATCACGCCTGATGTGTAACTAGTTCTCCCGGACGGACGGACGGAGGTGAATGATGTCGGGGCATAGATCGCAGTAGAGTCCAGTAACATCGTAAGGAAGCGGTGCGTTTTGAGTTGTTACCGTTGTTTTAAATATGCTTTACTTGATTGCAAACATGTAGAGTTTCATTTTAAATACTGTCATGCCTGTGTTTAGCAGCAGGCTGGTAAACTTCCTAAAAATGGGCAATGAGGTGCTCTTAGGGAAGGACCCTGCCATACTGCTAAAAATAGGCCCTGTTCACCTCTCTCCTAGCCTTCTCCAAAGGAATTCACAGCCCTTACCAGGTGACGTGCCCTGGGGAAAAGGAAATAATCAGACTTTTCTGGTTTTAGTAGACACTGGCTCTGAACTGAGGCTAATTCCAAGAGACCCACACGTCACGGCCACCTGCCAGTCAGAGCAGAGGCTTTTAGCAGTCAGGTGATCAATGGGGTTAGCTCAGGTCCAGCTCCCAGTGGGTCTAGTGGGTCTCCAAACCCATTCTATTGGGGGGTGGGGGTTATCCCCAAACCCATTCTATTGGCGGGGGGTTATCCCCCAGACCCGGAACACGTAATTGGAGGAGACACCCAACGACAGGCAGGGCCACCTTACAGACATTCCTATGAGTGTGTCCCAGGGGGCTCCAGCCCACCTGGCCCCAGGGCTTGGTGCTCAGTCCTCTCTGGTGACACTCATCCCCTTGGTGATCTCCACCTGCCACACTGAGATGCTTAGAAACCCCACTTTCCGTCTCCAGACCCTTATAGTGAACTGTTTTTTGAACATCTCCCTTAGGTGAGTAACAGGCATTTTAAATTTAATGTGTCTGTATATAAGCATAAAGGGAACAATCCAGCAAGAAGATACAATGTTAAATATTTATGTCCCCAACATGAGGGCACCCAAGTACATGCAGCAGCTAATAACCAACATAAAGAAGGTAATTGATGGTAACACAATAATAGTAGGGGACTTTCACACCCCTCTTACACCAATGGACACATCATCCAAATAGAAAATCAACAAGGCAACAGTGGCTTTGGATGACCCATTGGACCAGATGGATCTAACAGATATATTTGGAACATTCCATCTTAAAAGAGCAGAATACACATTCTTCTCAAGTACACGTGGAACGTTCCCCAGAATAAATCACATATTAGGCCACCAAACAAGCCTCAACAAATTCAGAAAGACTGTAGTCATACCATATATCTTTTCTGATCACAACACTATGAAACTAAAAATCAACCACAAGAAAAAATCTGGAAAGAACACAAATACTTGGAGGTTACATAACACACTTCTAAACAAAGAATGTTTCAATGAATGAAACAAGAAATCAAAGAGGAAATTAAAAAGAAATACCTAGAGACAAATGAAAATGAAAACACAACTGTCCAAAATTTTCAGAATGCAGCAAGAGTGGTTGTAAGAGGGAAGTTTATGGCAGTACAAGCCTCACTCAAGAAGCAAGAAAAATCTCAACTAAACAATGTAACCTTACACCTAAAGGACCTAGAAACTAAAAAACAAACAAAACTCAAAACCAGTAGAAGGAAGGTAATGATAAAGATCAGAGCCAAAACAAAGTAGAAACTAAAATAACAATTGAACACATCAATGAAACCAGGAGCTGGCTCTTTGAAAAGATCAACAAAATTGATAAACCTTTAGCCAGACCTAAAAGAGAGAGAGAGAGAGAAAACTCAAATAAACAAAATCAGAAACAAAGAGGAGAAATAACAAGGGACACAACAGAAATACAAAGGATTATAAGAGAATATTATGAAAAATTACATGCCAACAAACTGGAAAACCTAGAAGAAACGGATGAATTCCTAGAGATATACAACCTACCAAAAATGAAACAGGAAGAGACAGAAAAATCGAACAGAACAATAGCCAGCAATGAAATTGAATCAGTAATAATAAAATAAAATAAAGCTCCCAACAAACAAAAGTCCAGGATCAGATGGCTTCACAAGTGAATTCTACCAAACATTCAAAGAAAAGCCAATACCTGTTCTACACAAGAGAAACGGAAAAGACCGTATTATCGTTTCAAGAGAAGCAGAAAAGGCATCTGACAAAGTTCAACATCCATTTGTGACAAAACCCCTCAACATGTAGGTTTAGAGTTAACATACGCCAACATAATAAAGGCCTTAAATAGAAACCCACAGCTATGATCATACCCTATGGGGAAAAACTGAGAGCCTTTTCCCGAAGGTCAGAAACGAGACGAGGACATCACTCTCCCCACTTTTATTCAACATGGCACTGGAAGTCCTAACCACAGCAACCAAGCAACAAAAAGAAAAAAGCATCCATATTGGTAAAGAAGAAGTAAAATTGTCATGATCCTCAGACGACATGATACCGTATGTTTAAAACCCTAAAGGCTCCACCAAAAAACTACCAGAGCTGATAAATGGATTCAGTAAGGCTGCAGGGTACAAAATCAATATACAGAAATCGGTTGCATTTTTAGACGCTAATAATGAAGCAGCAGAAAGAGAAATTAAGAAAACAATTCCATTGACAATTGCACCAAAAATAGTAAAATACCTAGGAATAAACTTAACCAGGGAGGTGAAAGACCTGTAGTCTGTTAACTATAAAACACTGATGAAAGAAATTAAAGATGACACAACCAAATGAAAAGATATTCCGTGCAGCTGAATTGGAAGAACAAATCTTGTTGAAATGTCCATACTTTCCAAAGCAACCTACGGATTTAATACAATCCAAAGTACCAACAGCATTTTTCACACAATAGAACAAATAATCCTAAAATCTGTATGGAACCACAGAAGACCCTGAATAGCCAAAATGATCCTGAAAAAGAAGAACAGAATTAGAAGTATCAAAATTCCAGATATCAAGATATACTACCAAGCTATAGTAATCAAAACGGTGTGGAACTGGCACAAAAAGAGACACGTTGATCAATGCAACAGAATAGAGAATCCAGAGGGGCGCCTGGGTGGCTCAGTTGGTTGGGCGTCCGACTTTGGCTCAGGTCATGATCTCGCGGTTTGTGGGTTCGAGCCCCGCGTCGGGCTCTGTGCTGACAGCTCAGAGCCTGGAGCCTGCTTCGGATTCTGTGTCTCCCTCTTTCTCTGTTCCTCCCCTGCTCATTCTCTGTCTCTCTCTGTCTCTCAGAAATAAAATAAACGTTAAAAAAAATAAAAAAAGAATAGAGAATCCAGAAAAAAAAAAACCCACAGTTATATAGTCAATTAAACTTCAACAAAGGAGGCAAAAATATGCACTGGGGGAAAAGACAGTCTCTTCAACAAATGGTATTGGGAAAACAGGACAGCAACACGCAAAAGAATGAAACTGGACCACTTTCTTATACCATCCACAAAAATAAAATCAAAATGGGCTAAGGACCTAAATGTGAGACCTGAAACAATAAAATTCCTAGAAGAGAACATAGGCAGTCATTTCTCTGACATCAGCCATAGCTGCACTTTTCTAGATATGTCTCACGAGGCAAGGGAAACAAATGCAAAAATCGGCTCTTTGACCACAGCAACATAAAATACTTCTGCACAGCAAAGGAAGCAATCAACAAAACTAAGAGACAACCTACTGAGTGGGAGAAGATGGTTGCAAGTGGCATATCTGATAAAGGGTTAGTATCCAAAATATGTAAAGAACTTATACAACTCAACCCCCCCAAAAAAACAAATAATCCAATCAAAAATGGGCGGTAGACATGAACAGGCATTTCTCCAAGAAAGACATCCAGATGGCCAACAGACAGGTGAAAAGATGCTCCACATCACTCATCATCGGGGAAATGCAAATCGAAACTACAGTGAGAGAAGCTCCTGGGTGGCTCAGTCAGTGGATGTCCAGCTCTTGATTGTGGCTCAGGGCATGATCTCAGGGTTGTGGGATCGAGCCCTGCATTGGGCCCTGAGCTGAGCACGGAGCCTGCTTAAGATTCTCTCTCCCCCTCTCTCTCTTCCCTTCGCCTGCTTGCTCTCTAAGAGAAAGAAAGAAAGAAAGAAAGAAAGAAAGAAAGAAAGAAAGAAAGAAAGAAAGAAAAAGATATCACCTCACACCTATCAGAATGGCTAAAATCAAAAACAAGAAATAACAAGCTCTGGCAAGGATGTGAATGCGAACTTTTTGCGTTTTGGTGGGAACGCAAACTGGGGCAGCCACTCTGGAAAACAGTACGGAGGTGAGTCAAAAAAACTAAAAATAGAATTACCATAGGATCCCATCATCCCCCTATTGAGTGTTTACCCAAGCAACACGAAAACACGAATTTGAAAAGGTACACGCGCTGTCGCAGTGTTATTTACCAATCGCCAAATTATGGAAGGAGCCCAAGTGTCTATCACTAGACGAACAGTAAAGAAGACGTGCTACCGACACGTGTCGTATACACATGTGCACAGTGGAATATTAGTGAGCCATAAGAAAGGACAAATCTTGCCGTACATGAACGTGGCTGGATCTAGAAAGTACAACGCCACGTAACATAAGGGCGGATACCAAACGATTTCAGTCATAGGTGGAATTTAAGAAACAAAACAGAGGAACAAAGAAAAAAAAGAGAAAGAAAGCGAAAAAACAGACTCTGAACAAAAAACCTGATGGTTGCCAGAAGGGAGGTTACCCGTGGGGGGATGGGGGAAATAGCGGATGGGAGGGAGAACATACTTATCAAACGGAGCACTGACGGGCGTACAGAATTGTTGGGTCGCTGTATCGTGCACCTGGAACTAGCCAACACTGCATGTTAACTATACTGGAATAATTAAAAGAAGGGGGAAAAAAAGACCTCCTACTCTAGAAAACGATAATAATAGAAATAAATAAGTAAATAAATGTAAAGCGTCCAAAACCACACTCCTACTTCCCCACCCCTGCCCCGTCCAAACATGCCCAACACCTTGCACTGCTTCTCCGTCCTCAAGTGCATCCTGGGGTGCCCCCCCTCCCCCCTTCCCTCCCACTCACACTCAGCACCCCAGCAGACCCTAACGCCTCCACGTCCACATCATCTCCAGAGCTGACACTCTCACCTCCTCCACAGCTAACGCCCTGGTGTGGACCACCAATTGCTTTCACGCGGATTTTGTAAAATGGCTGATCTCCTGCCGCCCTCGGTCTGTTCTCGACATGCTTTTCTTTTTTTTTTTTTTTTTTAAGCCACGGTGTCCCTCCTGCTCGTAAGCCTTCCACAGATCCTCTGTGGTCTGCCCCCAACTGGCTTCCTGGCCATGTGACTCCTCTCCCCCTCCCAAAAACCCACCTCCTTGCTCCCCCTCCGGCACGCTCGGCTCACTCCCACCCCAGGCCCTTTGCACGTGCAGTTCTCGTTAATCACAATGTTCGGCTCGCAGATATCCACCGGGGCCTCGCTCCCTCAGCTCCTTCTCCGAGACATCGTCTCTGCCCAATTTAGGACAGTGCGATAGAGAGGACACCACGAACCCCATGCTCCCTAGCCCCGTGACCCAACGTCATTGCACCCGACATCTGCCCATTTTGACACATTTGCTTCTTGCCTGCACCTCCCGTTTCTCCCTCTAGCTGTTTCCCCCCCACACACACACACACTTGACTCTCTCTAATGCTGCTGTCACCTGAGCACCCAGCTCAGCGCCTGGCCTGGAGCGAGAGCACAATGACCCCTTGTGTTCGGGATAAACCCTGGAACCCAAGACTGCCCTGGATTTGAATCCAAACCTCCTGGCCCCAGAGCCTGGGCCCGCTCATCCCGAGAGCGAGTAGGCGTGAGCCCCGGGCCCCCAGCTGGCGGCAGAAAGGTTCCCGGCTCGTGGGAGCCTTTCAAGGGGAGCGGGGTTCCGGGGGGCCAGTCCCCGGCTTTGGGCAAAAGTTGACATTTCCAAGTCACGGCCCTGGCGCAAAGCTCCCTATTTGGAGTAAGAAATAATAGAAACAGCGAGGACAACAACGGGGACAAAAGAAGAGGGGCGAAGAGCGGACCTTCCGAGCCCAGCCTGCTCCTCGCCCCCCACCTTGCTCAGTCACTGCGTCTCAGCGCGCAATCTCCGGGGTGCCGGGAGTCCGGGCTCGGTTTCTCTCCTCCCTGCAGGCGGCAGATGAGTCCCTCAACGGCCGCCTCTGCAGGTCTCCCCTGCCCTGTGCCCACCCACCCGCCTTCCAGGTTCTGTCACTCACATCCAGGCAACTTCCCGTGCCTGGGCTGCCTCTCGGGATGGAAAAGGTGTAAAAGAGCCAAGGCTATCCCACCAGGAGCTTCGCAGACTGGGAGGGAGAGGGAGAGAACCCCCAGAGGGGCTGCTGTTTCTCCCTGGTGCCCACACTGGGCAGCTGACGCCAGGCAGGCACTTGCCGCCTCAGATTCTCATTCGATGCCATCCGCCACCCACGAACCCGAGCCCCGGGCTTCGATGAGAGGGTTCGCAGCGCCCTTTCCTCATCGCTGAGGCTCCCGGATCTGCGGGCGGGGCCGTGGATGCAGGGCGGCTCTTGGGGGTGTCGCCAGCGGGCGTGGGAGGTTGTGGCGAGCTCCGGGCCCACCCGCGGCGGCAGCAGGAGCCTCTCAGGTCCCACCTACCCGCCTGCTTGCCTCCAGGGGAGTCTCACCCCGCAGCCCCCAGATCCAGCCCAAACTCACAGTCAGGTGAGGTAATGGGTTTGAAAGCACCCCTTAGATCAGAGGGTCTGAGTCATTACCATACATGTAACCACTGTTGTCTTTATCATCATTTCCGGGGCCCTGCCCTTGCCCTCTGCTTCCCCAGCGCCCTTCTCCTGTCTCTGCAGGGGCGGGGGATGAGGACGGGGAAGGGGGAGGAGAAACCTTCTGCGTGCTCGAAGACCCGTTTCAAATGCCACCTCTTCGGTGGAGGGAATTGTGGGCTCCGTGCGGAGCGTGGTGGGCGCCCTCAAACCTGGTCACTCCACTGCCCTGGGCCTCTATTTTCCCCCTCTGTAAAATGGGCTTGATCCAGGGGCGCCTGGGTGGCGCAGTCGGTTAAGCGTCCGACTTCAGCCAGGTCACGATCTCGCGGTCCGTGAGTTCGAGCCCCGCGTCGGGCTCTGGGCTGATGGCTCGGAGCCTGGAGCCTGTTTCCGATTCTGTGTCTCCCTCTCTCTCTGCCCCTCCCCCGTTCATGCTCTGTCTCTCTCTGTCCCAAAAAAAATAAATAAATATTGAAAAAAAAAAAATGGGCTTGATCCAAAGAGCTACTCCCTAGGGCTGTTGGAGGGATTCCATGAGATGATGCATTTAGAGCGCTTGGCACACCGTGGGCACTTAAGAGGCATGAGGTTGCCATTGTCACCGTTAACCTTTGCTCCCCCCAGAGCCCCCTACCAGCCCAGGCCACTCGGGCCAGATCCCGGTGTCCTCTCCTTCGTGTTCCCACGGCACTGGTTCACACCTGCCCTGGGGTCCGTTCACGGTTCGTCTGTGTCGCCCAGAGCAGCGTCCTGCCTGACTCACCCTGCACGCCCCCGCTCCCCACGCTCCAGCCCGGGCCCGGGGGACCAGGTTAATAAAGAGGCTGCAAGGAGAACAGAGTAGATTCCTAGAGAATCTCGCAGAAGGAGGCGCAGAGGGCGTGTGCCCACCCCCCTGGTAGGGCATAAGGGTGGCATGTGCCACAGGTAATACTGAGGTGGGGTGGACCGGGGGTGGCATTTTCAAGCACCTACCATGGGCCAGGCACGTGCTCAGTGTTTGATGCTCATGATCTCATCCATCCTCGCAACAACCCTCCCCTGTATGTGCTGCTGTCCTCATTTAGCAGATGAAGACACCTCAGAGAGGTTAAGTAACTTTCCCAGGGTCACACAGCTGGCAAAGGGAGGAGGAGGGAGCAGCAGGTTTGTCTTCTCTCTTGTGCTGTCCTGGCTGACGTTAAAAGGAACGCGGGTGCCCTGAGCACGTCCCCAGCGGGGACCGGAAGGATGAGATCGCTGGGGAAGAGACAGGAAGGGAAAAGGACAATGTTGAAACTTTGCAACATGAGCTCCTCGGTTTGGTTCCTCGGCAGTGGACAGGCGAGGCCTAGGGCAGCATGTGGGGCACTGAGTCAGGAAAGTCATGTCCCCTCCTCCCACACACGCACCTGAACTTTACAGGGGTGAGGTCAGGGAAGGCCAAGAGGGCAGCACCCGGGAACTCCTGGCTCCTGCCTGCCCTAAAACAACGAGCCTGTGAAGTATCTGCAGAAGGCGCGGGTCAGAAAGGGATCTCGGAGATCATCTTGGCCCGCCTCCTGCCCGTGGTAGGGCTCTATGCTTGAACACTTCTTATGACAGACAACTCACTCTCTCACACCCCTTTGTGTTTTGACAGCTCAGGTAATTAGAAAGCTTTTCCTTTTGCTTAGCTGCACCCTGCCTCCCAGAAGCTTCCTCCCACTGGGGTTCAGCAGGCCACACCTTCTCTCAGCTACTCAGACTGACTGCCTGACCTCTAAGGACAGGAGAAACACGGCAATCCTGGACGAGTCTCTCCCGTGCCCTCCATCATTCCTGCCACTTGGACTTCACCAGCCCCCGGGGATAGAGTTCGGAGGTCTGGGGCCCCTCTTCCCAGGCTAGGGCCCGGGCGGGAGGGCAGAGTGGTGCTGACCCGGTCTCCGGGGATGGGAGCATCGTGGCAAAGGACCAGTGTGCCCTGGAGGGTGGCCCAGGGCCCGGTGCTAGGGAGAGGCGAGGGCAGGAGGGGAGAATAATGCAGAATTGGAGGGAAAGGCTGAAAAGCAAGCCAGAGGGCAGCTCTCGAGCAGACCAGGCCAGGCAAACCTCACGCCCCGCCAGCCACCTGCCCACTGGATGCCCCCAAGGTGCCACCTTCCAGACACCCTAGACTTGAAGTTTTCTAGACTGAAGCCACAAGAGATGCCACAGGGCCAGCCAGCAGGATCCAGCAAGTCCCTTCTGATGCGGCCAGCTCTGTGAGTGCTTCTGCTGGGAGCCAAGAGTCCCACAGAGCAGGCCGGCCCCCACGGGCTCCAGTCCTAAAGGACGGCAGCTCGCCAGGGGCGCACGGAGCTTCCTGCGAGTGCTGCAGGCTGCTCGGCCTCAGCATGCATTCCCTGAGCACCTGCTGGGCACGGGGAGGGCGGAGATGGGTCACCCCGGCCCTGCCCTAGGGGGGGTCCACACGGCACAGGTGATCCACAGTCTGCACCACACTTTGACCCCGTTCTAATTCCATCCCCACGGCCCCCCGCCTGCTGAGCTCCTCTCTTCATTTGACAGAAGACGTCTTGAAATTCAAAGGGACCCAGTGCATGAGCTGAGATTGGACCCCACTCGGGGCCTGACTCCAAAGCTCAGCCTCCGCCTCGACCGCCCCTCCGCCCCTCGAACTGACCCAGCAACACAGAAGATTCCCAGCTGACGAAGCCTTTGGGGGTCGAACTCAGAGAATCTAGGGTCGGGCACACCTGGATTCAAATCCCAGCTCCAGCACGGGAGGGCCGGGTGACTTTGGGCAAGTCTCCCGACCTCTCTGTACCGCGGTTTCTTTGTCTGCAAAGTGGGGATCGTAGCTGCCCACGTCTCACAGGCTTGCTGTGACATTTCACTGACTATAGTCCTGCCCACGGCCGTTACCACCACAAAGAGCGTGGGGAACGGGCGGATCCTGGAGAGAGAGCTGGTGGCTAAGAGGATCCTGGTACCTCCCTTCACTCGCCCACTTGACCGAAACTGTGGATTGTTAACATCCACGTCCTGAAGTCCTTTTTGCCCTCAGACTAGTTTGGGAGCCCCTCACCGGCGGGTACGGGCTGGATCGCCTCCAGAGTCAAGGTCGGCGTGGAGCTGTTCCGTAACATCTGTTAAATGACCGCTGTGCGCCGTGGGGTAAAAGGCCACAGAGGGTCCTTCAACTTCCCGACCCTGGTGCGGCTTTCTCCTTGGACCTCCCGGGGTGCTGGCAGTGGCTGACAGAGGTCGGGGAGGGCAATGACTGGCACCTTACAGACCCCACGTCACGGGCAGGCATTTTCTCCTAAATCTAGGGTGCGGCCGTATCCTCTCCCTCTTTCCTTCCTTCCCAGAGATAATGATTATGGGTAAATTCTGCTCTGTCGTTGTTCAGGGAAGACGCACCCAGGGCCTGGAAGGAGGCCCCAGGCTGGGTAGGCCTTCTTTCAAGGGGCCCCTGCCTTCCTGGGAGTGGGGGCTAGAGGCGGGGAGGGGTGGACGGCTGTCACCCACAGGCCTCCCAGCAGAGGCAAACCAGGGGCAAACCTCCCCGCGAGAGAGCCTTGAATGGGGAGTCAGCCGTGAGTTACTGCTTCCCTGTCCCCCGCAGGCCCCCTGTGTGCGGAAGGAAAAGCAAGTGTGGCTGTGCTTATGCGTGTTGTGGACTGTGGAATTCCTCATCTGTAAAACGGGGCCCAAATTCGCAGGTCACAGCAACAAAAAACGTTACCCCCACCTAGCATGGGCGAAACAGGCGCGGCGCTCCCCGGGGGGCCGCCGTCCTAGGCTGGGTGGTGATTTGCCAGTTCCTTCGAGCCCCACATCCTACCCACCACACCTTCGAGCATCAGGGCCACCTGACAGAGCTGAACAGCTGCTTAGCAGCCCCAAGAGAAGGGAGTGGATGCTTCTCTGGATGGAGCAAAGCTGAGGACATGTCGCAAGGAGACCATTGGGGGGGGGGGTGTCAAGAGGAATCGACCGCACACGTGAGCAACACCCGCATTCCTTGTGTCTCAAGTGTCCTCTCGGGGTCCCCGGCTGGTCCGCCCACCAAGAAAGGAAGGGCAGGGACTGGGAGAAGGGACAGCGGGGGGTCGGAGGTGATGGGAGCTGGAAGGGCAAGAAAAGGTGAAGAATGAGAATGGAATTCCAGGGCCAACAATGATGGGAGGGGCGGGGAGGGGAGGGCAGAGTGGCTGACAGGGAGGGTCCCGAAGTCTCAAATGGCAGGTGGCCAGGGGGACCAGGGAGGCAGGGGCACCTGTAGGGTTAAGGAGTGGCTGACCTCAGAGGTCCACCCAGATGCCAGCATTTTCTGTTCCAAGAAATCACCCCCCACCCTTGTCCGGACAGCACGACACGCCGGCCTGTCACCCCTCTGTGGAACACAGGGAGGACCCTGGCCTCACATTCTCCAGACACCTCACACTTAAACTGTAAGATTACTTCTAATAAAGGAATGCCGTGTGGCACAGGATGCAGCCAGGAGGAGAGAAGGTCGTCACCCGGCTTTTAAACCCAGGTCCCAGCCTGGCTCTCGGAGCCTGTCAGTCATGACGAATTAGTGTCTGCATCAATCCTGTAATTATCCCATGAGCAGCACAATTATGCTTCATTGTACTTCTGTGCAAGTTAAAAGCATCAATTTACTCCATGTAAACATTAAGAATATATATATATACGTATATATATATATACATATATATACGCATATATATATATACATATATATATATACATATATATACGCATATATATATATATTCCACCACAAGTTTTAGAACTCTGTTCTGGCACTTTCCTTCTTTGAAATACACAGAACCGCAGGAAAAAGCAGCCAGCAGCCTGGGGCCTCACGCTGGCTCATCAGAGAGGCCCTGCAGAGTGCCCCCTCCCTGCACACCTCCAATCCTACCCGTCCGATAGGAAGCGTCTGTTTTGCTTTGATGCTTTTGTGCAGGGCTCGGGGAGGCTCGGGGAGGCTTGGGAGAGATCCAGGAGAATGTCTCTGTCCCCCCGCCAGCCAGCCTTCTCCTCCATTCCAGAAAATAAACATTCATTATGGCCTCTGGGCAGACAAAGAGACCAGACCGCACCAGGCATGGATTCCCCACACTGCCCACCCCCTCTTGTTTGGCCTGAGTCCTCCAGGGGCCACCTCTGAGCAAGGACAAGGACCACCAGGGCAGTCTGACCAGACCTGGAGGGTCAGGGTGGTGAGCTAGCCCGCTGGGGGGGGTGGGGTGGGGGGGGTTGGGTCAGGGCAGTGAGCTAGTCCATTGGAGGGAAGGGAAGGGGACAGAATCTGTAGCACATGCTAAGGCAGGGTGTTCTTTTCTTTAACGTTTGATTTCTTTTTGAGACAGCAAATCCGAACAAAGTGGGCACTGCTCCGAGAGCACCAAGCCCGACGTAGGGCTCGAGCTCACGAACCAACCGCGAGATCACAACCTGAGACGAAGCCGGACTCTCGGTCCGCCGAACCACCCAGGCGCCCCTGAGTCACGGGATTTCTAAAGCTTCCTTGGGCCGGGGCGCACAATTACCTTGAACACAAATATTTCTCCAAATAACCAGTCCACGCAGCACTGGGGGGAATTAATCACTTCCCGTGATGTCACCCCACATGCCCATCGCCACCGGCCTTGCCAGAGGGCTTAGCTCCTGGGCTGCCCTGGCGACTGAAACACCCCCTCTTCGGGAGGGCTTTCCCCCTTCGACCAGTAAGGCTAAGTAGAAACCCCTTGCTTTTGGCCTCAGCCGGAGCCAGACAACTGGCAATGGGGCAGAGGAGCCCCAAGTTCATCATGGGGTGGAGTCCCCTCCTCCTGGTCAGCCCAGGCCCTGGGGGACCTTCAGGCTTCTTCTTCAGACCTTCCCAGGCTGGCAGTCCCATGGCCCTTCTCCGTCTATCACAGACCCCATGGGCAGGAAGCCCTGCCTTCAGTCTACTTTTCAGCCAGCTTGCTGCAGAATAAACTTTTGTTTTCTAGTTTCGAGACTCTCGGTGGCTATGTCCCTGGTCGCCACCCATGCCCTGGTGAAGGCTCCTGAAAGGCTCTTTGGTGGGGGGGGGGGCTCTCAAAACGCTCACTACGGACCCCAAAGTAGCACCCCCTCCCAGAGTCAACCAGAGACACAGCAGCGCGGGCCAGGCTGGGCAGCTTCCTCCTGCCCCACGGCTGGGCCAGCGCCCAAATCTGAGGGTGCCAAGATGCTTGGTGATCCCGAAGGGGGTCCCCAGACAGCACTGCCCTCCGCTCCCACCACACATGCCCCCATCTGTCCTCTGCTCTTCCCGCCCTCTGAGACGTGATGGCAGGGGGAACCCAAGTCCGTCCAGCCCCGCAATCTGCGCACTCGACCTCCACGCTGAACTCAAGAGGGGCTCGGCTCACCTTGTCGGGGCTCGGATGAGGACATGAGGCCCAGCGAGGGCCAGTGACTTGGCTCCCTGCCAGACAGCACGTGAGCATCAGAGCCAGGACCAGAACCCGTGTCTCCTGGCTCCCAGTAAAATGCCTCTGGCCTTAGTCAGCAGCACTACGTGTGGCCCAAGTTTCTGAAATGACCTTCCATCTCCTCCAGCAGGGATGGAGACCATAGACAGTGTCAGAGCTGGAAAAGCCCCACCCCCGAGGTCCCCAAGTCCAGCTCCCTCAGTGACCAGGTTCTTGTCCTCTATTAACTCCTTGAATCATCCCTCTGACACTCCCCTCCTGATCCCAATCACCCGGGCTGGCCTCCAAGGATCGAGATGCCACACACTCCACACCTCCATTCAGACATACGGGTCGTGGGCAAGAAACAGAGGGCGGAATTCGGGACGACCCGGTCTTGAGCCGCAGGTCATCCCGCCATTGCACACGAGTTCCGCTCGGACGTCAGAACGCACCGCCTGGGGCCCAGAGCTGGAACCCTTAACCACAGGCTTGAGGCCAGAGACCTGACCCAGGTGCCCAGGAGACAGAGCCCCAGGATGGGCCTGATACCCTAACCCTACCTCCCAGACTCTCCATCCCACTCCCCCTACTCTGCCGTCAGAGCAACCTCCTACGAGCACCCTCCAGCGTGTTCGATCTGTCCACCGGGCACCCACCCCCCCTTGCCTTGGGGTCCCCCGGGGTGGCCCGGCCCAATGCAGCCAGGTGGCTGCGCCTATGTTCTCACCTGTGAACGTCCACGTACGTCTCGACTCCCACCACACACACGGCATAGGTGGGCTTCTTCAGGGACAGCTGCACCGCTCTCTGCGGGGCCATCCTGCGCCCCTGGCTCCCGGCCTCGGCGCGCCCGGTCTCCCCAGCTCCTCTCCTGGGCACCAAGTCACCAGGAAGGAGCGCACATTCTGATGGGTCGGTGATTTCCTCCTCCCTTTTAATTTCACCCTGTGACCTGATTAGCTGCCTAAGCCGAGTCCCCACCTCCTGGCTCCGTGCCCAGCCCTCCTCACTCAGGCTACCAATCCCGGAGGCCGGGAGAGGAGGCACCGAGGTCCCTCAGAGAGATGGGGGGAAATGGAGGGACCCCGAGGGAGGAGGGCTCAGCGGTCAGCGGGAGCTCCCCATCAGCCCAGCTTTGCCTCTGTTCTGAGACTCCTGGCTCTGAGGGCCGACCAAGTACCGGGTGGAGATCTTATCTCACGTGCTAAGAGATCAGGTAGCATATACAAAGCACAGTGCGGTCAGACCTCCGGGGCTCGAGTCCCCTTACAACCTAGAGCCCCTTACAACCTATGCTCTCGGGCAGTTACCCCACCTCTCAAGACTTTGTTTCCCGTTCCCTTCGACTGGTGCAGATTCTCCAGAGATGGCAGAAGCCTCCCCCTCCACCCCCACCCCGCCGGCAAGCACCCCTGGCCAGCCCGTGGGGAGGGCCCCTCAGAGGGAGCTCAGGGCAGTGGGCTGGGGACGGCTGATTCGTTTCTCAAAATCCCTTCTTTGCAGCTCCAGCAGGTGCCCGTCCCGCCTGTTGTCAGGGTGTTTGTGGAATCTCAGTGGACAAGCATTCACTGAGCACCTACTCCGTGTTGGGCCCCCCTTTAGGCGATGGGGACGCAGCTAAGAGTGAAACAGACCACAGACCCTGCCCTGACAGCGTTTGTATTCTGGAAGACACGATTAAGAGTTGAGACGCCGGTGGCTTGGTCCTAGGGGCGGGGGAGGGTGGCTGGCAGACTGGACCCGGGCGTGAGAGAAAGAGGGGAGTCTGGGATGACGGGAGTGCTTCGGGCCGCAGCCGCTGGAAGGATAGAGCTGTCATAGAGACATGGGGAGGGCTGGGGGTGGGCAGGACAGGCAGGGGGCTCGGCCGGCCCGTGTTGGACCAGTTAGACAGGAAGTGTCTATTAGGCCTCCGGGGGAAGCAATGCTTTACGAGTAACGTGCTCCCTCCATACTGGGCGTTGAGGAGGAGGAGGAAGAGGAAGAGGATTCCCCTGAGAAGCACGGGACACCCCCTTGGCCACAGCGTCCCCTCGTCCCCGGCAGCCATCGCACAAGGCAGAATAAGGACGCACAACCAGAACCCCCACCGTCCACAGGCCTGGGTGAAAGGGATAGCAGAAAGAGAGAGGGAGAAAGGAGGAACACGCTTGCCTGGGGGGTGCCAGTCAGATGGGGCAGGAGGGGGACACAACCCCTGCTCCAGGAACCCCCGGCCTGACTAGGAAGACAGGAAGCATTAAAATGGCACAAACATTTTTCTTAAGTTTATGTATTTATTTTTGAGAGAGACAGAGACAGCGCACGAGCAAGGGAGGGATGGAGAGAGAGGGAAAGAGAGAGAATCCCAAGCAGACTCAGTGCTGCCAGCACAGAGCCCAACGTGGGGCTCAAACTCACAAAACCATGAGATCGTGACCTAGCTGAAACCAAGAGTCAGACGTTCAACCGACTGAGCCACCCAGGTGCCCCTCAAACATTTATTCGTTCTGTTTGATTTTGAAGATCTTCCTGAAATGTCTTTCTTTTTTTATCATTTTTTATGTTTATTTATTTTTGAGAGCAAGAGAGACAGAGCACAAGCAGGGGAGGGGCAGAGAGAGAGGGAGACACAAATCCGAAGCAGGTTCCAGGCTCTGAGCTGTCAGCACAGAGCCCAATGCGAGGCTCGAACTCATGGGCCTCAAGATCATGACCTGAGCCAAAGTCGGACGCTTAACCGACCGAGCCACCCAGGCGCCCCTGAAACATCTTTCTTTATTGCCAACATATCTGATTACAAATGTTCTTAATCTGCAAAGTGCTTTATACCCAATGGCACCAACACAGAGTCTAGGTTTACTCTGTGGACACAGGACCTAGCAACACAGCACAGGGGTCTCCAGGGGGGCACAATGGTTTCCACCCCACCCCCACCCCCACTCATCAGAACATGAGTCAATTTGTTCATACGTAATGTAATGTGGGGTGTAAAAAACAGGTTCCCAAAAAGCACATGGGTATATACCCATTAGAGAAGGATGGATGGATGGATGGATGGATGGATGGATGGATGGACGGATGGACGGATGGACGGATGGACGGATGGACGGATGGACGGATGGACGGATGGATGTATGGACAGATGGATGGATGGGTGAGTGGATGGATGGATAGATGGATGGATGGACGGATGGATGGATGGGTGAGTGGATGGATGGATGGATGGATGGATGGATGGATGAGTAGATGAGTGGATGGATGGGTAGATGGGTGGGTGGATGGATAGATGGTGGATGGATGGATGGATGAGTAGATGAGTGGATAGATGAGTAGATGAGTGGATGGACGAATGGACGGATGGATGGATGGATGAGTGGATGAGTGGATGGATGGGTAGATGGGTTGGTGGATGGATAGATGGTGGATGGATGAATGGATGGATGGATGGATGGATGGACGGATGTATGGACAGATGGATGGATGGGTGAGTGGATGGATGGATGGATGGATGGATGGATGGATGAGTAGATGAGTGGATGGATGGATGGATGGATGGATGGATGAGTGGATGAGTGGATGGATGGGTAGATGGGTTGGTGGATGGATAGATGGTGGATGGATGAATGGATGGATGGATGGATGGATGGACGGATGGACGGATGGACGGACGGATGTATGGACAGATGGATGGATGGGTGAGTGGATGGATGGATGGATGGATGGATGGATGGATGAGTGGATGAGTGGATGGACGAATGGACGGATGGATGGATGAGTGGATGGACGGATGGATGGATGGGTGGATGGATGGATGGATGGATGGATGAGTAGATGAGTAGATGAGTGGATGGATGGATGGATGGATGAGTGGATGAGTGGATGGATGGGTAGATGGGTTGGTGGATGGATAGATGGTGGATGGATGAATGGATGGATGGATGGATGGGTGGATGGATGGATGGATGAGTGGATGGATGGATGGATGGATGGATGAACAGATGGATGGGAAAGAGAGAGGAAGGGAAGAAGGCAGGTTGTTGCATAAGGAGCTATTTGCAAAAATGACAATGATCATGGTGACAGTGATAAGGAGATGCTAGCAAACACCTGCTTGGCACTCACCATGTGCCAGGCACTGTTCTCAGCCCCTTCCATGTATTCACTCACCTAATGCTCACAATAATATTAGGTGGCAGGCACCAACTAAGCTGAGAATCCCAAGTTCAAATGGACCACAGCATGGGTGTACAGGATGTGCCTTTTGCAGGTTGTGGGCAGGGCAGGAGCCCGGGCAGGTCAGGGTGTCTTAAAGGAAATGTTCTCACAGCCAGAGGAAAGAGGGAGGGAATAGAAGAGAGGTGGCAGAGAGACTGAGAGGAACATCAGTGCATTCCCATTTTACAGATGAAGAAACTGAGGCACAGAGAAGTTAAGGGACCTTCTCAAGGTCTGAACCTAGAAAGAGGCAGAGCCAAGATTCGAGCCCATGCCATCTGACCCTGGGTTGGCTTTTAACTGTTGACTGGGTCCCTGGGAGACAGAATATCTCTGATTTGGGGTGTGTTTTTTTTTTTACCTTCTTCCTTATGCTTCTGTGTATTATTTGAAAGTTTTGGTTAGCAAATATTTTTACTATTGGAAAAAAATGAAGTCTCTCTTGGGTGCCTGGGTGGCTCAGTTAGTAGGTCATCTGACACTTGATCTTAGGATCATGAGTTCTGGCCCCACATTGGGTGTGGAGCCTACTTAAAAAAAAAAAATGAAGTCTCTCTTTAAGAAAATATAAGAGGAGTTTCCTGCTCTTGGCTTCCCTGCCCACCTTCGGCTCATTGCCCGTTGCCTCCTTCCCTCCTTTCCAGGGCTTTTAGAACATTTCCTTTAAGACACCATGACCTTCCCGGGCTCCTGCCCTGCCCACAACCCACAAAAGGCACATCCTGTTCACCTATGCTGTGGTCTATTTGAACTTGGGATTTCAGGCTTGATTGGTCAAATTTGGGAGGAGCAGGGGTGGGGGAGCTGAATGACCTCATTGGGTCAGGAAATGAGACACAGTGAAGCAGGGTAGAGGGGCAGAGGAGGAGGGGTGCTGTTTGAGTAGGCTGATCAGGGAAGAGCTCGCTGGAGAAAGGATATTGGAGCAGAGACCTGAAGAGGAGACCCTCAGGGACCTTCAGGGCTCTTCCAGCCTCGGGCAATCTAGGATTCCATTAACCCAGGAGCCCCCACCTCCCATCCCCCCTTTCACAAAACGGGGTTGTTGAGCTAGAGCAGGGCTTCCAGACTCAGATGCCTTCGGGGGTCTGGCGGGTAACGTAAGTGTGGGAAGAGCCAGGAGCATCGCGACAGGGCAAGTGGCAACTGGTGAAGGGAATAAAACCCGCTTTGCCCAGTGCATTAAAATTCAGTATTTCTTAAAAACAGAACACTATAGGTCAAGCAAAACCCATTTGTAAGTCAGACCTGTCCCCTTGGGCTATTGTTTGAGACCCCAACATGGACTTATTTAAAAAACTGGTGAAGGGGCACCTGGGTGGCTCGGTTGGTTACGCGTCCGACTCTTGGTTTTGGCTCAGGTCATGATCTCGTGGTTCGTGAGATCGAGCCCTGCATCAGGCTCTGTGCTGATGGCTCAGAGCCTGCTTGGGATTCTCTCTCTCCCTTTTTCTCTCTGCCCCTACCCTGCTTGCTTGCTCTCTCTCTCTCTCTAAGTAAATAAATAAACTTAAAAAAATAATAAATAAATAAAAACTGGTGAATAAGGAGGGTGGTGGAAGGAAAAAGTCAGGCTGGGGAAGCCATTTGATGCCCAGGAGGGTAAAGCTACCTGGCCCCAGGTAAGCCTTGGCATCATTGGGGCAAGGAATCTGTCTGCCTCAAGCCTGGTGAGAAGTCAGAATGGGTTCTGGACTGCTCCCATATGCTTACTGATACCAAGTGTGGGCTCTTCTCCTCGGGGGACCCCTCTCCCAGCCCCCACACGCCACCTGCGCCTGAGCTTACCTAGGATAGCCAGCAGGGGAGGCGGCAGGGGGTGACGGGGCTAACAGAGCCCAGTTCTCTGGACCCCCTGCCTGCGGCCTTTCTCCGCTCCCGGCATCCCTGAGTGCCACAGGGTCAGTTCCGCCTGCCTTCCAGGATTCTCCCATTTCAAGCTGGAAGGGCTTCTGAGAGCCCCTTAATTTTCCAGCTGGGGAAACCAAGGCTCAGAGAAGGGCGATGACAGACACGAAACAACAACTGTGGAGTCACAGGAGGCCAAGTCTGGATCCAAGGTTTTCATTCATTCATTGAAGAAAACATCTCCTGGGCTCTTCTGTCCACATTGCTGTTCTGGGCATCAGAGCGGCCACCGTCAATTCCTTATATTGACTCACCCCTCTGGGGTCTTCCAGGGTACCCCAACCGCCTCTCCCACCCCGGGAACCCAGGACAGGATCCTGGACCCCCTGTGGGCCTCGGGGGCTCTGACTCAACTCGCGCAAGAAAGCAGGGGACCCACCGATACTGCACAGCCAGAGAGCCTGGGGCCAGTGGCTCTAATAGCAGGAAGCGGCAAGGGCCATGAGTCACCCAACTCAATCCACACATCCCCTCAGAGCCGGAAACACAGGCCCAGGTCTCTGCCGGGCACCACGGACCTTCAGGAATCACTGACTCCCTCCTCGGCTCTGGGACGTCCCAGGCTCCGTGGGGCAGCGTCAGAGGCTTTAATGGCATCACGTGCAGGGCTGGGCTGGGCACGTACAGGCCCAGGGGGCTTGTGGTCAGGTGGAGTCAGCCCCACCCCCACAAGTAGCCGACTCAGCAGCCCCCCAGGCACATCACCTCCTTCTCTGCCCCCAGCTGGCTTTGTCCCATCTCAGCAAATGGTGTGGCCTCCAGCCCAGGTGCCAAGCCAGAGACCCAGGCAACCTCTCTGGTCTTCCCCTCCCTCGTCCCCGATATCCAGTCATCCCATCTGACTCATCAGCTCTAACTCCCAAACCCCTGTGGCCCCCTGCACCTTGACTCTCACCCCCACCCCCACCCTGGTCCCGGCCACCGAGTCTGGGCCAAGACCTGAGCAGCCCCCCCGCTCCCCCAGTCCCCAGGCTCACTACACCCCACACCACAGGTAGCAGTGACCTGTCTGAAACAGGCATCTGATCTGGCCTTCCCCCTGACAAGGCTGCTCCAGCGTCCCGAGGCTCCCAGGTAAAGGAGGGTGGCTGGATGGGAGACGGACCCTTCTGTGGTTCCAGTCTGGGCTCCCGTCTGGGCTCAGCCATTTCTTAGATTTCAGAGCCCTGGGCAAATGATTAAACTCTTTGGAGGCGTAGTGCCCTAATGTGGAAAGCCTAGAATAATGTAGAAATTTTAAATGATGTATGTAAAGTGCCTGGGATATAGTTGATCATCAAGAAAGAGAAACTGAGCCTGGTGTTCAAGGCCCCCCCCCAGAACAGGTCCCTGACAACCCCTTCTTCACTAAGTGCCAGACTCCTGTTCTCGCCCCCACCAACTGCCTGCCCTGGGGCTTTGCCCCCTGCCCTGGGGGGGTCTCCACAAACCTCCACCCATCCCCAGCCCTCCTGCCTTCCCCTACAACTGCCCCCCAAACTCAACACTTCTAGTCTTTCCTGGACTTTAAAAAATTTTTTCTTAACCTTTATTTATTTTTGGGAGAGAGAGAGAGAGAGAAACAAAGCACAAATGGGACAGGAACAGAGAGAGGGGGGGAGACACAGAATCCAAAGCAGGCTCCAGGCTCCGTGCTGTCAGCACGGAGCCCAGCGCGGGGCTCAAGCTCACGAACCGCGAGATCATGACCTGAGCCAAAGTTGGAGGCTTAACCGACTGGGCCACCCGGGGCACCCGGATGTCTTTCCTGGATTTTTATCCCATGTCCTAATAGAAAGAATTTGAGCCAGCTTACAAAATACACCCTGAATAAGATTAATTTTTAAATGAGAAAATTAAGTCAGAGAGTAGGGGAAGAAAGTAAAAACACAGGAATGGACACCTACTGTGCTTGGTAGATCTAGCTGAAGGCAAAGAGGCCCAGAGAGGGAGAGCAACTTGCCTCAAAATACACAGCCTCATAGAAGCAACGTGAAGTAGAAGACAGGGAATCAACCCCAGAGTTAGAAACTTGGATTCTCAGGCTGCCTGATAGGGTTCCTTAAAAAGCTCTTCTTTCCTGGGTCTCCCGGGCGGCTCAGTCGATTAAGAGTTCGGCTTCGGCTCAGGTCATGATCTCCCGGTTCGTTGGTTCGAGCCCCGCGTCGGGCTCTGTGCTATCAGCCCGGAACTTGCTTCGGATCCTCTGTCCCCCTTGGGCACCTACCATGGGCCAGGCCACGAGTAGAGGACCGAAACCTGACCGCATCCCGCCTTATAGGAGAGCACGGTTAATGGGGAATGCGGGTGTATGAACGCTTTGTCACAAGGAAGTTTTCCAAGAGCCACGACAGGGAAATGTGCTGAGGCCCGGGGACACACGCAAGGAGAGAAAGATAGTAATGATCGCAGCCTGCGTTTTTTGAGCACTGTCTTTCATTCTTGTATCCGACCTAGGCAGCGAACTGCTGGGAGAGGGGGCAATCTAGTCCGAGGGAGTTTCAGGACACGTCCCTTGCTCAGGAGGGTGGAAACGGAGCCGCGGCCCCACCGGGGGACTCAGAGCGTGTGTGTTAATTGCCGCACTCTTCTGTCGTCGGTGCTTCCAGGCTGCAGGGGCCGCTGGCCTCACCCCTCCTGTCGCATCACACGCACCCCCAACTTCTGCCCCGGGGAGGCAAGACTGTCCTGTGTCTGACACAGAGACCAGACGGCAGGACTCAAGAGACACCCAGTCCAAGATGCCTCACACCATCAAGGCCCTGTGAGCCCCAGCCACCCAACTCTCTCTGGCACCTTCACACCCTGGAACCTTCCGTGACATGGGCCCTGGCCATCTGGCCCCCGCTGGCCTTGGTCTGACTTGAGCCCTGGGGCTGGGGGACAGCCTGGGGGCAGACGCCCACCTCAGAGAGGGCCCTGATGGCTGGGGTGGGGGTGTGGGGGCACAGAGACTCCTAAAAAGTCAGGGAAAGAAGAGGCTTTAGAGATAAGCTGGAAGTTTCAGGGGGTTACATTTAAAACAGACAAAAGAGACACTCAGGACCAAGTGAGGTGGGGGCCCAAAGCCCACCTGCTCACCCTTGCCCCCCGCCCCAGCGCTTGATAAGGAGCCTAGGGCTCCACAGATCCTCTCAGAAAGCCAACGGCCTGACTATCACCAATAATAAGCCCAGAGAGGGCCAGCAATTTGTCCAAGGTCACACAGCTCGTCCTGTTTCTCCCACACAGGGAAGGAAGAAGGAGGGTGTAGGGAGGTCAGCAGTTGGACAGGCTGTACAACAGTGGACAGAGCGTGGGTCCAGAGGGCAGGTCCAGCCCTGGACCATCATTCACTGGCTGGGTGACCAAGCTTGACCCTTCTAGGACTGCTTTGGCCTCATCTGCAAAATGGGGCTTGTTACGTGCGCATTTGGTCCCAGAGCTGGGCTTTCCAACACGGTCCCCTTGACACCTCCCAGGTGGTGGCTGTGCTTATCCCCACTGTGCAGATGAAGAAACTGAGGTCATGTTTACAGAGCACTCAGCACAGGCTGGGCCCCTGGCGGGCACTCTACATATCAGCTCCCCCGCTGGCCCCTCGAAGTCCACTTCCTCCAGGAAGCCGTCTCGCATGCCTCTGGCCCCCAGGGAATGTTCTATAGTCTAAGGAGCAGCCCCAGGCTCTGCCCCTGGAAACCACCTGTTTTAACCCCATTTCTCTCATCACTCTAGCGAGACTACATATTTCCGAGGGCAGGGATGGGGCGTGGCCAGGCCTTCAGCTCTGGGGGATCGGGAAGCCGGCTCGAACGAAATCAGTTGACCAAGGCGGTAAAGGAGATCTCGGCCACCCACCCGCAGCCAGTCGGGCAGCCGCCAAGTTCTCCAGGCAGGGGGTCCGGCCACCCCTTGACAAGCCCTTGCGCTCTATCTCTCGACCCTGTGGCCTCAGGGAGCCCAGCAGCGTCTAAGGGGCTGAGCTCCAGCTTTCTCCCTGCGCCAGCCTGGCCCTGTGGCTCAGTGAAGCCAGTCAGTCCTCCGGAGAGGAGAGGTGGAGGGAGAGGGGACAGAGAGATGCACAGAGACGGGAAGAAACCGGGAGAGACAGAGACAAAGGAAGCCCCACAGAGAACAAACGGACAGAAGAAAGACACGGAGAACGGCAGGGACAAAGACAGATAAACTGCAAGACAGAGGGAGGGACAGAAACCAGGGAGAATAAAAGGCAGACACGGATGGAAAAGCAGAAAGAGCTGGGGCCAGGCAGACGAGAGCCCAGGAGCTCCGTGAGACCCAGAGCACAGAGGGTCCCCCTCTCAACTCCCTGCTTCCCCCAGGGGCTCCCTTCCCCAAGCCTCCTGCTCCCACACTCAGACATGTACCCATCACCTACTCTGCACCTGCCCTGGGTCCTGTGGCCACACGATCCCACCCCACCCCCCCTCCACCACCACTGCGACCTCCCAGGTAGTGGCCATGTTTATCCCCACTTCGCAGATGAAGAAACTGAGGCTGGGAGCCATCAGGTTACTCAGTCAATCAAACTGGATCCACCACTGCCAGGGTACAGGAGGAAGTGCAAGGGGCAGAGAGATTGAGGCCCAGAGAGGGGAAGTGATTGGCTCTGGGTCGCACAGCAGCCGGCCACAGAGCCAAAGGTAAAAGCCGGGCCCTCTGGAGCTTTGCCTGCTTGCAAAGAAGACACAATAAATCTCACTAAGTCTTCATGAAGCCAGCGGGACCCAGGTCTTATTAGATGGCCCGTCGCCAACACCCTAGAGGCTGTCAACACACCCTTGCCACATCCTTCTTGCGTCTCTCCTGCTATCGTTTCTGGGAAGTGCAGCTCAGGAAGCCCCCAGACTTGTCATCTCGGCCAGGAACCAGGATCGGGGCATCTCCACCACCACCCCCCTCCCCACCCCCTTCCGACTCAGACTGCCACACAGAACTGGCAAGAGACAGGGGGGCTGTTCCTAACTTTTGCTGACATCAGCTAAGCGTGTCCCCAGGCTCCCCACCAGGTCCCGATGGGTCCAGCCATAACACGCAAAACCAGGGCAGAACCCAGGGGAGCGAGGTCAGCAGGTGAGCACATGTTCACCCACTGGGACTTGCAGCGTCAGGGAAACTTCTAGAAGCAGTACTCACTGCAAAGGATATAAAGACCCAGCCCAGAACACAAACACAGGGGAACCTTGTTTGTTTGTTTTTTTCACCCCACCTGGGTTCTGAAGAAATTCTCCTTAATAAAATGTTTGTAAAGAAAATCCTATCAGCTTGGTGAGAGGCGTTGGCCTCTTAACAGCTCTTTCTTTCTCCTTCTGAACGTCTGTCTCCCCCGGAGGGGAGCTCGCAGGAGGGCAGGGGCACAGCACAGGCCTCGGCACCAACGGGGCCTGGCCGGTCATCACCGATGCTCCTGGAACGACCCATGGCTGAGTGAATTAAATTTTCGTGTGCAGGAGAAGATACTCATTATCTGTCTGACAAAAGGCCCACATCCGGGATACATTAAAAATGGCCTATAATCCACACGAAAAACAGAAACCACCAGCCCTGCGTAGTAAGCCGAGTAGAACACTCAACATTCACAGGCCACAGATGCCAAGCGGGAACCTTCGGGGAGAGTCCGTGCTCACAGCTGGCTTCCCCGGCTGGGACCCCTGGGCCCCTCAGGGGCTTGCTTCCACGGGGGCCTTTACTCAGGGGTCTATTTTGCAAAGTCTCATGGAAAGAGGGGCCCGGTTACAGAGCCAGAGAACAAAGGGTAAAAGGGTAGGAGGATGGGAGACCCCCAGAGCAGGAAGTCTCCCCAGATGGCCCCCCCTTCCCCCCCCCAGTCACCCAGCTCAGGGCTAACAGTGGGGTGTGTGGGGAGGGTTCTGTTCGCCCCCAGATGGGCGGGGAGGCTCCCCAAGAGTGCAACTGATTGAAGCAGGCAGGCAGGGTGGAAGAGGCACCGGGCCAGGCGTCAGGAGCCCTGGGATCCGGGGCCAACACGCCGCGTGCAGACTGGCAGGTGGCTTCGGGCACCGTCTCCGTGACCTCGGTCCTTACGTCTGTACCAGGAGAGGAAGGGGTAGCTGACCCTCGGAGCGCTCCCGGCACTGACCCTGAGAGCTGGTGAGGCACGCGCCTCCTGCTACCCCTCCCCCACCGGCTCCCCAACAGCATCCCAGGGCCCCCAGCCCCAGCGACGCCCCCAGGGAAGCCACAGTGAGGCCCGTCAGGGCTTGGCCGAGTGTGAGAGCCAACCGGCCCCAACGCGGGCCTGAAGGACCCAGCCTGACCCCGGCCCCCTGGCCTGGGAGTGCCTGGTGACAACGTGGCCTGGCAGGGCGGGCACCTCGTTCGTTCTGAGCCACCGCTCAGCTTTAGCGTGTTCTTCCTGCTCTCTGTGCTTCTTATTTCCCCCCGAGTCCCCCCCGCGGCCTCTTTCTCCCTGACGTCCAGCGCTGGTCCCCAAGGGCCAGCCACGCCCACAGCAGCCGCCCACAGCACAGTCCTCCTGCGTGCTGGCTGTGAAGGAGCCCCCGGTCTGAAGGGGCAGGCACAGCCCGCACTCTGTGGGGTCCCCAGGCCGAGTGTAGAGCCAAACTGCCTGTCCGACAGGAGTGTCCTCTCCGATGGGGGAGACACAGCCCCTACCCTTGGGAAGCTTCCGATCGGATGGGGAGGCACAGCCTCTGACCGTAGGGATCAGCTAGGCTGATGGGGGAAACACAGCTCCTACCTTGTAAGAGAGAAGAGTTAAGCAAAGCTCCTCTCTCTTCATCAAGCCTTCCGATCTAAAGGGGGAGGCACAGTTCTGTCCCAGAGGAATCTCTAGTTCGATGGAGGAGCCCTAAGGAAAGTCTTCCTGGCTGTGAAAGGGACCCGTTCTACCACGAACGTCATTCTTAAACCCCACATGGACTCAACTTGTGGCAAAAAGCTTTCACATATATACCGTCTTCCGTGATGTGCTTGATGTGTTATCACCACCCGGAAGCAAGGCCGGCCAGAGACTGGCCTCCCTGTTTGACAGATGAAGAAACTGTGGCCCAGCAGGAGAAGCGGCAGGGCCCAGGCCACACAGGAAGACAGGATTAGAGCCCAAGTTTATCTCCAGAGGGAAGGAGGGGAGGAAGGAGGCAAGAAAGAGGGATGGGCGCCTAAGGGAGCTGATGTTCCCATACCCTTGGCCCAGAAGGCCGGGCAGCTAAACGCCCCGCAACCAGCGCCCCCGTGACGGCTGACTCAGGGGCGCCCAGAGCTGGTCTTTCTCAACCCTATTTGGGAAACACTTCTTATTCGCCAGAGGCCTGCCGTCCTGCCAGGCATTTATGAGCCTGGTTTATTGGTCTGGCCCAGGGAGCCTGGGGCACGGCTTCTATGTGAGCCAAGGCTGGGCAGGGGCTGGAAATCGCCAATGGTCAGAGCCAGAGGGTCCCCAGGGCTGAGTTAGCCCCACTCCTGCCTTTTAGAGAAGGGAACAGTGAGGACCAGAGGAAGGGCAAGGACTTGCCCAAGGTCACAGAGCGCCTCAGCAGCACGGCTCGGCCCCCTAACCCTTGTCGGGCGCTCTCCCAGCCTGGGGCCGGGTAGAACAGGTCTGCACCTCAACCTGTCCTTGTGGGAACAGCCCAGGTGGCAGAAAGATCTTCTGTATTGGGGATATCTGGGGACTGGCTTGGGGCTGAACCCCCTTCCCCACCCCTGGCTCTGTACTCCCCCAGAGTATCCCCTGAGGAGGCCGACCCAGGTTCTGGCCGTGGTAGGGATTTGCCGAGGTTTGGGTGGGGCGTAGGATCACGTCGTCCCTCCCTCCAGCCCCCCACCATCAGCCACCAGGATCCCCTAGGGAGGAGAAGAGAAAGCTAGGGGAAGGAAGCAGAGGAACATACTATTTACGGAGCGGCTCCGGTGCACCAGCCCAGAGAGAGCCCTGGAACATGAGCTCATCACAACCGTTGTCAGGCTGGGCCCGTTTACGAGAGGAACTGGAGGTTCACAGATGTTGAGACACTTCACCCAAGGTCATGCAGCACCTGTGTGGGGAGCTGGAATGCCAGCCCGGCTGTCTGCCTCTGAAGCCCACGCTCTAGTTCTCCGTTGTACCCGCAGCCTCGGGAAGGGTCCCAGGGGCTGCCCGCCTCCTCTGAGCTGTCTACCTCAAAGGATAGAGGTCCCGTGGAGGCAGGGTTCTAGCCGTGGCCCACAGCTGACCTTGCCGCCTCCCGCCGCATGCTACAGCCTTGGCCTGGAGCTTCCTGAGCAAACCTAAACTCCCTGCAGGGAACAATGGGGCAGGCCTAGCCACAGCTGACCTTGGGGTATGTTTGACCCCATGGGGATCCCCGGGCCAGTGCCAGGCAGCACGAGGGGCCCCGCTGAAGAGGGCTCATGGCCACACTCAAGTTCATACAGCTCCAAGCCTGGGATGGGAGTTCAGAGGCTCAGGTCCCAGTTGGTCCTGCTGTGTGACCTTGGGCATTTTGCTGGCCTCCTCTGAGCCTCAGTTTCCAGATGCTGTTCGCTGACAGTCTGCTGATGCATGAGTCCGCACATGCCTGATGAGGCTCAAAGGTTCAGGCAGGACCACTGCTGAGCAAGGGTGCTTAGGAAGGGACCGGGCCAGCAGGAGGGGTGAGTTCCCAGACTGTCCCTCTCTGGTAGGACTCTGTCATCCCTCACGAGCTGCGGCATGAGCAACTCTACGAGGGTGGAGGGTGGCTTGGTGGGAAGTCACATGCAGGAAGACACGGCGGGTGTTTATGTCTTGTGTCACAGCTCAGCGGGGTGCTGGAGGCCGGCTCCGCAGAGTCGCAGAGTCGATGGGGCACCTCTCTTCCACCTCTGTCCTCCGCGATGTCTCACGGGGAGCTTGAAACCGGCCCTGGGGGAACAGTTATACCGTGGAAATTGGTTAAGTGCGACCAGCAGGGGGTTTGGCTTGGGTGAGGGTATGTTTTGTTGGTCTGGAAAGCCAATCGTGTAAAGCATTCACCAGCACGCCACAGGTTGTATGGAGAAGCTATATTTTTCTCGAGATGTGTCCATTACATCTAAGCCTTCACATTTGTCGGCAGACATTTTTCCTTTCATGTAAATTTAATTTTCGCCACGAAAGAAAGATAAATTGGGCTTCGTCAAAATTTAAACCGCTTGTGCTTCAAAGGACGATATCCAGAAAGCGAAAGGCAATCGAGAGAATGGGGGGAAATATTTCCAAACTGCCATCTAACAAGGGTCTAACATTCGGAACATATCAAGAATTCTTACAGCTCAACGGTGAAAAGACAACCCGATTACAAAACGGACACAGGATTTTTGTCTTTAAGTGTATGTGTTTATTTTGAGAAGGAGAGACAGCGGGCGCCAACAGGGGAGAGGCAGAGAAAGAGAATCCCAAGCAAGCTCCGCATTGTCAGCATGGAGCCCAACATGGGGCTCGATCCCACAAACCGTGAGATCATGACCTGAGCCGAAATCGAGAGTCGGACGCTCAACCAACTGAGCCACCCAGGCGCCCCTACACAATGGACGAAGGATTTAAATGACATTTTTCCAAAGGAGACATCCAGGTGGCCAACAGACACATGAAAAGACGCTCAGCATCACGAGTCAGTAGGGTGAGAGAGCGCCTCACACTCACCAGAATGGCTACTATCAAAAACACGGATGCGGCGCCTGGGTGGCCCCGTGGGCTGAGCGTCCGACTTTGGCTCAGGTCACGATCTCGCGGTTCATGGGTTCAAGCCCCGTGTCGGGCTCCGTGCTGCCGGCTTGGAGCCTGGAGCCCGCTTCGGATGCTGTGTCTCCCTCTCTCTCTGCCCCTCCCCTGCTCGTGCTCTGTCTCTGTCTCTCAAAACTAAATAAACATTAAAAATATATATTTAAAAAAAAAACCAGATAATGATAAGTGTTGGCAAAGATGGGGAGACACCGGAGCCTTTAGACAGCTGGTGGGGATGTAAAATGGTGTAGCTGCTTTGGAAGTCAGCTGGGCAGCCATAGGGTGATTTGATGGTTCTGCGGTTCTGCGATCACCCCAGGAAGGGGCTCCCACCCTGGGGGCTTCCCTCAGAGAGGAAGCAGAGGCACCCCCCTGGAGGCCTGAGCTGCTTGCGTGTTTGCAAGTGGGACCGAGAAGCTCCCAGAAGCAAAGACCCGTTGTAGCTGAGCCCACTGGTTTCCAGATGTTGTCTTCCAACTATTGTTTGGTTCCTAATTTCCTTTGACCGACAAGTTATTGAAAGGGCTGTGTTTGAAAATTTCCGAACGAACGGGTTTTTCTCACTCTCCTTCCTGAGCTCTAAGTTAATTGCAGTAGAGTCAGATGCGGTCTGGATGATACGATTTATCCCGATTCTGTTGAGACTTGCCTTATGGGCAGTGTTCACATGGCCAGTTTTCACTTACATTCCTGGGATTGAGAAGAATATGCGTTTGTCCGTGATTAAGGTTCAGAGCCTCAGATCTGTTGAGCGGATGGAGACTTATTTGTGTTTATCAACCTTTCTTTTTTATTTATTTATTTTTGAGAGAAAGAGCGAGGCAGAGAGAGAGGGAGACACAAATCCGAAGCAGGTTCCAGGCTCTGAGCTGTCAGCACAGAGCCCGACACGGGGCTCGGACTCATGAACCAAGAGATCATGACCTGAGCCGAAGTCGGACACTCAACCAACTGAGCCACCCAGGGGCCCCCTGCGCTTGTCAAACTTTCTATTGGCTACTGATTCCTCATCCACCTCATCAATTAGTGAGATATGTTAAAATCCTCCCCCCCCCCATTCATAGATCTGTCCAGTTCTCAGAGTTCCCTCCATTTTGCCTTCATAGATTTTTGTGACTTTTGTGTTTTTATATGTGTGATATTTTGGGGCGCCTGGGTGGCTCAGTCGGTTAAGCGTCCGACTTCGGCTCAAGTCATGATCCCGTGGTTCATGAGTGTGAGCCCCGCATCCGGCTCTGTGCTGACAGCTCCGAGCCTGGAGCCTGCTTCGGATTCTGTGTGTCTCCCTCTCTCTCTGCCCCTCCCCGCTCATGCTGTCTCTCAAAAATAAATAGACATTAAAAAAATCGTTTTCTCTATGTGATATTTTAACTGTCTTAGATTTTTATGTGTGATTAGGGCTTCCTGAAATGGACTGAGAAATGACCACTCCTCTTCCATTTTCTGGAAGAGATTGTGTAGACTTGGCGTTAATTCTTTCGACGCGCGGTAGGATTCTCCAGCGAAACCATCTGGGACAGATTTCTTTTTGCGGCGTCTCTAAATTATGAATTCAATGTCTTTAATAGGTATAGAACTAACTTACCTATTTCACACCAGGCGAATTTTAGCTGTTTGTGTTTTCTGAGAAAGTGGTCCATTTCACCTAAGTTCTCAAACTTGTGTGCAGAGCTGTTTGTATTTTTCCCTTATTATCCCTTTAATATTTGCAGGATCTTTATTTTTTTTTAATTTTTTTTAATGTTTATTTATTTTTGAGACAGAGAGAGACAGAGCATGAACAGGGGAGGGGCAGAGAGAGAGGGAGACACAGAATCTGAAATGGGCTCCAGGCTCTGAGCTGTCAGCACAGAGCCCGACGCGGGGCTCGAACTCACAGACCGTGAGATCATGACCTGAGCCGAAGTCGGACGCTTAACTGACTGAGCCAGCCAGGCGCCCCTGCAGGATCTCTATCGACATCCCTGGCTTCACTCCCGGTGTTGACAATATGTGCTTTTTCTCTTTTTCCCCTGTCAGTGTCCCTAGACATTCATCAATTTATTTATTTATTTATTTTTTAAGGTTCACCTTTGAGAGACAGAGTGAGAATGGGGGAGGGGCAGAGAGAGGGAGACACAGAATCCGAAGCAGGCTCCAGGCTCCCAGCTGTCTCAGCACAGAGCCCGACACGGGGCTGGGACCCACAAACCACGAGATCATGACCTGAGCCGAAGTCAGTTGCTTAACTGACTGAGCCACCCAGGCGCCCCAAGACATTTGTCGATTTGATCGATCTCCTCAAAGAACCAGCTTTTTGTTTCATTGATTTTCTCTGTTGTTCTCCTGTTTTGACTGCATTCATTTTTTGCTCTTATCTTTATTATTTTCTTCCCTCTGCTTGCTTTGGCTTTTCTTTTGCCCTTCTTTTCCTAACTTCTCACAGTGGGAGCTTGGAATATTGACTTGAGACTTCTACATTTCCTTTCTAAATGAGCATTGAGTGTAGATTTCGCTCTCGGCACTGTGTTCACTGTGTCCCATACATTTTGATATGACGTATTCCAATTTTCATTCAGCTCCGTGTACTCTTTACTTCTCTTGAGACTTCCTCTTTGACCCACGGATCACTGACAGGTGTATTTTTTAGGCTCCAGGAGTTTGGGGGTTTTCCTGTTACCTTTCTGGGATTCATTTTTATTTTAATTCCATTCTGGTCAGGGAATACGCATGGTATGATCTCAACTCTTTTCCATTCTGCTGCTGGGATGATCCTGAAGACAGTTCTGTCTGCGGTGTTCAGCTGGAGGAGAGTGGTTTATCATCTAAGAGGGTCCTGTGTTCCCCAGCTGCCTCCTTTCCGGTGCTTTGGCTCAAGAAGATAGACTTTTGTGGGACTTTTGTCTGTGCCTGTTGATATTTCTGGGTTACTACCTTCTCTGGTATCCAGTCTGGGATATTCAAAAGAAAGGCAAAAAGATGGGGCACCTGGGTGGCTCAGTTGGCTGAGCATCCGACTTCGGCTCAGGTCACGATCTCACGGTCTGTGAGTTCGAACCCCGCGTTGGGCTCTGTGCTGACAGCTCGGAGCCTGGAGCCTGGTTCATATTCTGTGTCTCCCTCTCTCTCTGCCCCTCCCCGCACACACTGTCTCTCTCTCTCTCAAAAATAAATTTTTGAAAACATTTAAAAAAAGAAGAAAGGCAACAAGAAAAGCCAGGAAACCCAGCTTTATATATTTTGAGCTTATGTCAGAACTGTTCCAGCTTTCCAGTGTGCTGAACCTTTTAACATGATGTGGCAAGCCCCTTCATTCTCTATTTATTTATGTATAATTATTCTGTTATTATAAACAATCACAGTGTTGTTGCCTCATAATGGTTTATCCACAATTATTAAAGCCACACCAGTTTCCTCTAGGTTGACATTTCTTTTCATCTGTCTCTTTTCTCTTCTTCTACTCTTCGAACTTTCTGTGATTTAATACCAGGGGGTTTCTTTTAGTACAAAGTTGTGCTTTTTCATCCACTCGGACTATATATGCCTTTAAAATGGATAATATATTGGGCGCCTGGGTGGCTCAGTCACTTAAACATCTGACTTCGGCTCAGGTCATGATCTCATGGTTCGTGAGTTTGAGTCCCACATCGGGCGAGCTCGAGCCCCGCTTCGGGTGAGCCCCACTTTTCTCTCTCTCTCTCTCCCCCTCGTGGGATTCTGTCTCTCTCTGCCTCTCGTTCACTTGTGCCCCCCCCCAAAAAAAGTAGATAGTATAGTCTACTTCCAAGTATGGTCACTGCTGACTCATCGGTTTTGTACATTCGAATATTCAAGTCCCTGCTATGAGCCAGGCACTGTTCTGGGGGCTGAGATATGGCAGTGAACCAGGGAGCCAGAATCCAAGCCCTAGGAGACAACAAACACATGACTAACACATATACTGTCCAGGGATGAGAATTCCAAGCAGCTGATGTAGATACTCTGCCCTAAAGGAGGTACAGCCTAATTACGGGCGGCACATAATGACTTTCTTCCAATGCGCAGAGCATGGAAAGGGGGAAGAAAGAGTGACTTCACAATGGGGTATATACTTTCCAGGGCCACCGTAACAAAGTACCACAAACTGACTGTCTCAAATTCTGCAGGCTAGAATTTTGAGATTGGCACATCCACAGGGTTGGTTCCTTCTGGTTCTTTCTGGTTGGTTCCAGTCATATTGGATTGGGGCCCAGCTAACAACCTCATTTTGACTTGCTTCTGTGAAGACCCTAGCTCCAGATCAGGGGGTTAGGACTACAGCATATGGATTTAGGGAGTGGGGTGGTACACAATTCAACCCACAGCAGGTGGAGGAAACTGACCAACACACCCTCAGCCAGGTGATCAAGGTTAACGCCAACAGCAGTAAGGCACGGTGCTCAACACCACAGAGCAGGGCCAGGCTGGTGTTTTGTACAGGGATCAGGAAGCCTCTCTGGCCGAGTGACATTTGAGTAGGGACCTGAAGGAAGCAAGGAAACAAGCAGTGGGGATGTCTAGGGGATCTGAGTGCTGGGAAGGGGAACAGAATGTGCAAAGCCAGGAGCTTGGTCAGCACATCCAAGGACCTCCTGGGAGGCCAGTGTGGCCAGGGGTGGAGGAAGAGGGACAGGGTGCTAGGAGATGAGGTCAGAAAGTAGAAGGTAGATTCGTGTTGACCTCGAAGGCGGAAGGAAGGGTCTCACGCATCCGCATGAGATTAGGAACCACGGGAAGGGTTTGGTTGGAGGAGACATGATTTGGCCCAGTTTCTACCACGATCCCTCTGACCGCCTTTCCGACCACAGATCATGGCAAGCAAGGGTGAGGCAGACAGACCGGTCAGAGACGGCAGTAATAATCCCGATGAGAACCCAGCAGTGGGGCAGGTAAAAAGTGGTCAGATTGAAACTGTTTTTTGGAGGCAGATCCGACAGGTTCACCGATGGATCACGTGTGGGAGAAAGAGAGGGGCCAACGGTGACTCCACGTTTAGGTGTGAGCCACCGGAAGCCTGGGGCTGCCACTGACTGAAAGGGGGGCTCTGGGGGAGGGGCAGGCTTGCGGGGCTGGAAATCCGGAGGCCGGTTTTGCAGGTGTTGACAGTGAGGTGCCACTTAAGCCTCCAAGAGGTGATGCGTGGGGCACGGATAGTCCCGCTGGGGCTCAGAGGCCCGGCTGGGCTGGAGGTGGCAGTGTGGGGAGTTGTTGGGCTAGTTCAAAGCCAGGGCCCTGGCTGAGCTCTTGGGGGTGTAGACCGGAGAGAGGAGGCTCCAGGCCGGTGCCCTGCAGTCCTCCGACAACCAGAGTTTGGGGAGAACAGAAGAGCCTGAAAAGGAGCAGCCAGGGAGGTAGGAGTGGGTGTGTCCCGGAGAGAGGGTGTCTCAGGAAGGAGCCCGATCGGTTGTGTGAAATGCGGCACATGAGTCTAAGGAAAGGACTAAAGGGGCGCCTGGGTGGCTCAGTCGGTTGAGCGTCCAACTTTGGCTCAAGTCATGATGTCACGGCTCCTGAGTTCGAGCCCGCATCGGGCTTGCAGCCGTCAGCACGGAGCCTGCTTTGGATCCTCAGATCCTCTGTCCCCGCCACTCTCTGCCCCTTCCCCCGTCATGCTCTTTATCTCAAAAATAAATATTTAGAAAGAAAGAAAGAAAGAAAGAAAGAAAATGAAAGAAAAAGAGAGAAAGAGAGAGAGAAAGAAAAAGAAAGAGAATGAAAGAAAGAAAGAAAGAAAGAGAAAGAAAGAAAGAGAATGAAAGAAAAAAGAAAGAGAAAGAGAGAATGAAAGAAAGAAAGAAAGAGAAAGAAAGAAAGAAAGAAAGAGAATGAAAGAAAAAGAGAGAAAGAGAGAAAGAGAAAGAAAGAGAATGAAAGAAAGAGAGAGAAAGAGAGAGAAAGAAAGAAAGAAAGAAAGAAAGAAAGAAAGAAAGAAAGAAAGGGACTAAAGATTGACCCCAGCCAGACCTCCCAACTTTTTCCATATCATGGCGCACAGAGAAAACACCAATGTGGGTCTGGCCACCCGGAACAGACAAGGCTGCTCAGGGACAGACAGAATGTGACAGACTCAGCATCTCCGGCCACCCTGGGCCCTGCCCGATGCCCCACAAGCTGAATGAACCCACATCTGGGCATCCAGGACCCTTCCCTGCATGGCACCCCGGTCGAGAAGCTCTGGATGACCGGGCTCAGCCACAGGGACGATGTTGGTCACCCTGACCGGAGCTGGGACAGTGGGCCATTTTTTAACGTTTATTTATTTATTTTGAGAGAGAGCAAGAGACAGAGAGAGTGCAGGAGGGGCAGAGAGAGAGGGAGACAGAGGATTCCAAGCAGGCTCTGCACTGTGGGCGCAGAGCCTACCATGGGGCTCGAACTCACGAACCATGAGATCATGACCTGAGCCAAAATCAAGAGTCAGATGCTTGACCCACTGAGTCACCCAGGCACCCCACCTTTTTTCCCTTTAAACTGAGTTTGCTCCTCATTCCGTTTTCCCCCTCCATTTAGACGTTATATCCTCTGTCTGTCTCCTTTCAGTAGTTGTCCGGAAGCAGAGGTCGGCAAACGTGTCCTACGAAGTGCCCAGTAGTAAAAATTTCAGGCTTCACGGGCCATACTGTCTGTGAAGCAATCGCTCGACTCTGCTTCGGTAGGTAGCGTGAAAACGACCATAAACGAGACCTCAAGGAAGGGGCGTGGCTGTGTTCCAATAAAACTTTATGTATAAAAACAGGCACGGAGCCTAATTTGGCCCAAGGGCCCCAGTTTGCAGACCTCTGTCCTAAACGCGTGTGCGTAAGTCACATTCCTGCAAAACAGCAAAGCCACCTTAGACAACGTTAAACCCCGTCACCACCCCCTGCCGGACTTAACATGCTACCGTTGTCTGGTGTTTTCACCGTATTTTTTCCAGCCCTCAGAAAAAGAAGACATTACTACCACTAATTATAGATTCGGTGTTTAATTAGATTTAGCCACATGTCTGCAGTGTTTATTACTCACAGTTCCATCTGCGGCTCAGACTTCCCTTCTCAGATCGTGCTCTGGCTTCCTGAAGCACATCCTTTACCATCGCCTCTAAACGTGTCTCGTTGGGAACTACACTCGCAGCTTTTCTTGATCCGAAACAGCCTTAAACTCCCTCTCACGCCACAGAAATAGCTTTGTGAAGCATCCGGGTCTGGTGGAGAGAGCTGTTTTTCCCATGCGCTTTCTGGCTCCCGCGGCCTCTGGCTTCCGAGGTCTCCGATCAAAGGTCAGCTCTTAGCTATCAGCCTACCTTCGGGTCTACTCTTTACCCTTCCTATTCCAAAATTTCAATGTAATCGTCGAGATGGGTATTTCTTTTTTCTTTTTTATGTTTATTTATTTTGAGAGAGAGAGAACACAAGCAGGGGAGGGTCAGAGAGAGAGAGAGAGAGAGAGAGAGAGAGAGAGAGAGAGAGAGAATCCCAAGCCTGCAGAGCACCGAGCCTGACGCGGGGCTCAATCCCATCAACAGAGATCGTGACCTGAGCCACAATCAAGAGTCATACCCTTAACTGACTGAGCCACCCAGGTGCCCCAAGATGTGCCTTTCTTTTTCTTTTTCCTGCTTGGGTTTCTGAGTTTGAGGATTCGTCTCTCCTTAGTTCTGGAAAATTCTCAGCCTTTATCCCTTTGAAAAACGTTCCTCCCTTTCTAGAATGCCGCGTCCGTTTGTTTTAGATGTTTTCACGTCTTCCTTCACGTCTCCTCACCTCCTCTTTATAACCGCCATCTCGTTGCCCTTCTGTGCTGTGATCTGGGTGTTTGCGTAGCAATCACTTGGTTGATCGAGTCTCTTTTCAGTGTTGAATCTACTACGCAACCTCTCTGTTGTATTTTCTATTTTGATTTTATATATCTCATCTCCAGAAGCTCAGCTTAAGTCTTTTTCAAACTGCCTGTTTATTGCTTTTATTAAATTAACTTTACTGAAGTATAATTTACCAAAGTGTAGTTATGCTGTATAATTTGCATACAGTAAAAGCGTCAATCTGGAGTGCACGGTCTGATGAGTTTTGACAACAATCAATCAGGGTGTAGAACATTTCCATGATCCAAAAAAAAAAAAAAAAAGCGGCCGCCAATATGCATTCTGCCACCATAGATTAGCTTTCGCCTCTTCGCCAAGTTCATAATGGGCCCGTGGGTGGCTCAGTTGGTTGAGCGTCCAACTCTTGATTTTGGCTCAGGTCATGATCCCAGGGTGGTGAGATCAAGCCCCGAGTCGGGCTTCGTGCTGGGTTTGGAACCTGCTTAAGATCCTCTCTCTCTCTCTCTCTCTCTCTCTCTCTCCCATTCTCTCCCCCACCCCCCACTCATGCTCTCTCCCTCTCTTTAAAATAAAAATAAATAAAAGCTCCTAAAATGAAATCGTACAGTTTGTCACTGCATCTAGCTTCTCCCTTCCCACGTAGTGTTTTGGGGATGAACTCAGGTAGTTGAAGGTGTCTGTCGCTCATTCCTTTTTATTTCCAGGTAGCATTCTGATTCAACCACCTGCCTCTGGATGGACGTTTGTGCTGTTTCCAGTTTGGGGCTATTAGAAGCTGTCATGAGCATTCACACACAAATCTTTTTCCAGGACGTATGTTTTCATCTCTCTTTGGCAAATACCTACAATATTATAAGAAACCATGCCTGGTCACTCTTAATAGTCTCTTGTTCTGTGTTCATACTGTCTGTACTTTCTTCTATTTGTTTAAATTATTCGGCGCCTTTATTTCCTCACAGGAATGCTCTCATTCCCATGCCTGACGTATTTACAGATCTGATTCTGCCGCTTTTCGTGTCTATGAGAAACTTGCTCATGGAATCTTGGGGGTTTGTGCGTTTTTAAAAATATGTCATTGTGAGCTCTTGATCATTAGGACTCTATCTGTGGGACTTTTATGTGGTTTTGATTGATAGGTTTTCCTCCAGAAAGGATGTTAGTTTGCTTTTGCTGGATACCCGGAGTATAATTCACCAGGAACTATTTTAATTCTCAGCTTGAGGTTTCTGGACCAAGCGAGTAGGAATTTGGGCTCTGGTCTCCCCTGAAGGCTGGCTCTGGGAAGGGTTTCTCCCCCACTCCGTCCTGAGTCAAAGCCAAGGCCAACACTTTTCCTGCCATCTTTGGAAGACAGATACTTTTCAAGTTTACCCCTTCACTGAAGATATTGCCTGCAGAAGTTCTGACTTTACGGGGGACCTCAGATCCCCCTTTCTACATGGTCAGGTCTAGGGCTATGTCTCCTGTCTCATGTGTATGTGTTAATTTTTTTTTAATGTTTATTTATTTTTGAGAGAGAGAGAGAGACAGAGTGTGAGCAGGGGAGGTGCAGAAGAGAAGGAGACACAGAATCTGAAACGGGCTCCAGGCTCTGAGCTGTCAGCACAGAGCCCGACGCGGGGCTCGAACTCATGGACCGTGAGATCATGACCTGGGCTGAAGTCGGACGCTCAACCGACTGAGCCACCCAGGCGCCCCTCACGCGTATGTGTTAAAAGCAAAGGTCCCCGTTGTTGGCACAGCCAATTTGGAAAACAGTTTGCAGTTACTTATAAAGTCTAGTACGTGTGGATCATACAACCCGGCGATCTCGCTCTCGGTTCTTTACCCCAGTGAAGTGGAAAACCTACATTCCCACCATAACCTGTACGTGAGTGGATGTAACAGCTTTATCCGTAAGCACTAAAAACAGCAAACAACCCAGATGTCCTTCAACAAGCGAATGGATCGACAAAATGTGGTGCATCCACACCATGACATAAACTAGCGCCCCACACAGCAACATGGTCAACCTTGAACGCTTTATGCTAAAAAGGAGCCAGCCACAAAAGGTGACCTACTATATGATTCCATTTATATGACATCCTGCAAAAGGCAAAACTGTACGGGCAGAATACAGATCAGTGTTTGGCAAGGGCTGGAGATGAGAAAATAGGTTGACTAGAGAGGGACACAGGGAGATTTGAGAAGAGAGAAAACTTCTGGATCTTGACCGTAGTGCTGGGTATAGAACTACGGTTGACTTTGTTTTTTTTTGTTTTTGTTTTTGTTTTGTTTTTTTTTTTTTACTACGGTTGACTTTGAATGACACAGTTTGAACTGCACGGGTCCACTTGTACTTAGATTTCTTTTTAAAAAATGTTTCTAATGTTTATTTTTGAAAGAGAGAGACAGAGCACGAGATGGGGAGGGACAGAGAGAGAGGGAAACACACAGAATCCAAACCAGGCTGCAGGTTCTGAGCTGTCAGCACAGAGCCCAGTGAGGGGCGTGAACCCACGGACCACGAGCTCATGACCTGAGCCAAAGCCGGATGCTCAACGGACTGAGCCACCCAGGCGCCCCGCCGCTTATACCTGGATTTCTTTTCGATAAATACAGGACAGTACTGCAGACGTATTTTCTTTTCCCTACGATTTTCTTAACAACATTTTCTTTCCTCTAGCTTACTTTACCGTAAGGACGCGGTATACAATACACATAACATACAAAACGTGCATTAATTGACTGTTCCGTTATCAGTAAAGCTTTCGGTCAACAGCGGGCTATTGAGTTTGGGGAGTCAGAAGTTATGTGGGGATTTTCGACGGCATGGCGAAGGAGGGATTGTCAGCATCCCTAACCCCCAGGTCGTTCAAGGGTCGGCCGTACAAGCATTTGTCAAAATTCAAGGAACTTTACACTAAAAGGGGCAAATTTTACTCTCTGTAAATTTGGTTTCAATTGAAAAACCCGCAAACGCTAGTTTACAGGCATCTTTTCGGGGAGCTGCCCGTGCAGGGTAGTTCATGTCATTGTATGGACGTACCACATTTTGTCGATCCGTTCGCTTGTTGAAGGACATGTGGGTTGTTTGCAGTGTTTAGTGATACGAACAAAGCTGTTATATACATTCGCGTGCAGGTTATGGTGTGAATGCAGGTTTTCCATTTCACTGGGGTAAAGAGCTGGGAGTGAGATCGCCGGGTTCTATAGTGCACAAACCTCTTGACGGGCATATACATTCTTTAGTTTTCATCTTTTTTTGCTAATTTTTTGCTTTTGAGTGCTTCTGTTCCTTTCTTGCCAGCTCGGCTATGCATTTTAAAACATTCTTTTGGAGTTTTTGTCCAGAGTTGCAGCCTGAGGAGGGAGACACCGTCTTTGTCCTCAAAGGGTTCCTAGTCCAACGGAGAAAGACAGAACTGGCCGGCAAGGAAGAACCCCCCCGTCCCAAGCATCCACAGAGAGGCGTTCCCCTCGGGGCGTTTCGGGGCTTCCTGGGCCTGCACGATCACGAACCTTTTTCATCATGACAGTAATGGCTGTAATTAACTGACATCAAAATGTGAGGCTCCGTAGGCAGCCGGCCGGGCTCACAGCCAGGGAGGGGGCACTGTGTGACTCACGCCGCTGCCCGGGGCGGCGGGGGGACAGCGAGGCAGACCGGAGAGGCAGGTGGCCTGACCAGGCTCCAGAGAAGGACCTGCAAATGCACAGACATTGCCTCACACAGAAGGGCATCATCAAGGTACAGAACTCTGAGGATGGGTCTGACTCAGTCCTACTCAGCATCCAGAGGGTTCTAGGGCCTGTGTTGCTTCCCTCTGCAAAGGAAATAAATGCCCCCTCTTTGATTTCACTGGCTGTTTTTGTTGCTAATGCAGACTTAACTTTTTAATTTTTTTTTTTTTAAGTAAGCTCTAAGACCAGCGTGGGGTTTGAACTCAAAACCCTGAGATCAAGAGTCGCATGTTCCACTGACTGAGCCCGCCAGGTGCTCCTCCCTGGCAACTCTAAGTGCTGAGTGCTCCCCAGGGTCAAACCCTTTACCAGCATTACCGCGCGGAACCCTTCTGTGCCTGTTTCTTTTTTTTTAATAATTCTTTGTAATGTTTATTTATTTATTTTTTGAGAGAGGGACAGAGAGAGTGTGAGCGGGGGAGGGGCAGAGAGAGGGAGACATAGGATCCGAAGCGGGCTCTGCACTGACAGCAGTGAGTGAGATTCGGGGCTCGAACCCGTGAACCCTGAGATCACGACCTGAGCCAAAGGCAGACGCTTAGCTGACAGCCACCCAGGCGCTCCTGTGCCTCTGTGGCAATAGTACCTGTGTCGCGGAGTGACTGAGGATTCAGTTGGCCACCAAGTGCAAAGCACTTGGCAGGGGACTGTCACTCAATGAATGCGGGCCGTGGTTATCACCTCCCCCCTTAAACAGAGGAGGAAACTGAGGCCTCGTGCTGTTGAGGGACTTGCCCAAGGCCACACAGCTACCAGGCTGCAGAATTGGGTACCCCTGGATCTAAAACTTCATGGGACAACACTCCCGGAGCAAGGTCACGACTAGACAGAAATTTCTAACCCTCCAGTGGCACTGCCTTTAAAATATTCCAAGGATAGAGGCACCTGGATAGCTCAGTCGGTTAAGCGTCCGACTTTGGCTCAGGTCATGATCTCACGGATCATGGGTTCGAGCTCCGCGTCAGGCTCTGCGCTGCCAGCTCGGAGCCTGGAGCCTGCTTCGGATTCTGTGTCTGCCTCTCTCTCTGCCTCTCCCCAGCTCTCTCTCTCTCAAAAATAAATAAACATTAAGAAGAATTTTTTTAAAATATCCGGAGGAGGGCAAAATGACGCCCCTGAGCCCTTTCCACCCAGCTCTAAGTCTCTCTGCCCTGTCCTCATCACCACTTGAAACGTTTACTGAGCACCTACTGTGTGACTGGTCCTGAGCTGGTCACTGGGAACAAAGATGGCCAGGTCACAGCAGTACCTTGGGGGTTCTGTGTGGGGGAGGCAGCTGAGCCAACTGATGACGGTGACGGTGGGGATGATGGGTCCAGTTTGTCAAGGGCTCACCGGGTGCCCAACACCATGCTGGACACTTGACATGCATTAACTCACTAATCCTCGTTACAGCCCTATGAGGTAACAGTAATTATTTTAATAATGGGTAACATTTACTACTTACTAAATGCCAGGCACTGTTCTGCATGCTTTACAAGTGTTAACCCATCTGAGGCTGGTACTATTATCGCCCCTGTTTTACTGGGGAGGAAACTGAGGCACTGAGATGTTTAATAACTTGCTCGGGGTCACGCAGCCAGTAACTGGCAGAGCAAAATGCATTTGCTTTGATGAAGGAAGGCGGGGGGGGGGGTGCCTGTGGGGTGTAGAGAGAAAGGAGTCGGTTCCTCCTGGGCAGATCAAGGAAGGCTTCACAGAGGAGGCGACTTTGAAGCCAAGTCTTAAGGGATTAGCAGGGCTTCACCAGGGGGACGTGGGGGAAAGGGCATTCTAGGCCAAGGACAGTGGAGCAAAGGCCTCAGAAGCAGGGTGTGGTTTGGGGACAGGGTGGGGTTCAGAAGAGCTAGGGGGTTGGGTAGGGCTGCTGGGGATGGAGAGATGGGAAGAGACCAGGTCACAAAGGGCCCCGGGGCTGAGGGGAGGGGAGTGCGCAGGCTGGGGGGGCTTGGACTGATTGCAAAGACTGGGGAGGCTGCGGGGGCCCCTGGTCGCTTCCCTGAACTGCTAAAACTAACCTTTAACCCTTCGAGGTGTGGAAGCGTCAGACCTTCCTTAAACAGGCCCAATCAGCAGCCTCCTCCTGCCCTCAGAGGACTGTGGGCCCTGCCACCCCAACGCTGTTCCTCTCCAGCACCATGACCTCTGCACCTGTCCCCCTGCCCGAATGCCCTCCACTCTCCCAACCGCCTGTCCGCGGCCCGTTTCTCCCTAGGGCTTTGCTCGGGGACCCCCTCCTCCAGAAAGCCCTCCTGGATCACTCTAACCCAGGGCGAGTCTTCATCCTAAATGCCAAGATGCTTATCATGGCCGAAATTATGGACTCCCAGCTTGCTTCTTACCAGTCCTGTCTTCTCAGCTGGAATATAAGATCCTTAAGAGCCAAGACCACATGCTATAATTAAGCGTACAAGGTAGATGCCGTTTTCTGAATGCTGTGTCCTGTGCCCAGCGGCATGACCATAGGAGGCTGTGTTCTGAGCTCACTTAGTCCTCAGGGCCAGCTTGCAGCCTGAGGAAACCGAGGCTCAGAGAGGTGAGGGGATTGCTCCACGGCCACAGCATCAGGATCTGACCCTAAGCGTGCCTGACTCCAAGTTCCCGATAAGCAGCTGCCTCCTGCGTCTCACCAAGATCACCCCCTCCCCACGGTAGAGAGTCAGAGACTGATCCAAAGGCTGATCTAACCCCAGGAGGCACCCCCTACGCGAGGTCCTGCCTCGCCTCTGTTCTTTCAGATGGGGCGTTCCCGAAGGGTCGCTGGCTGCCCTCGCAGTCACTGCTGGGGGCACTGGCCAACAAGAACACTGAGGTCTGGGTGGCCCACAAGTCGCGGGAGGCGGAGCCTGAGACTCTTCCATCAGATACCGGCTCAGACTCACCCTAAAAAGCCAAGGGCAGGAATCTGAATCAACGCTTAAAACAAACCGGCAGGGTGGCAAACGCAAGTTCCTATCACTCAGTCCTGCCAAATTGCAGCCAGATGATAACAGTCAGCGTCAACACGCACTGGGCACTCCCCCTGTGCCAAGCGTGGGCTGAGCCCCTCACAGACATTTCTGATCTCTCCTCCCAAATACCTAAAGAAAGTCAGTCCCGTGACCATCCCCACCGTACAGATGAGGATGCTTTCACGCATTTATTCCACTAGCCAGTCACTGTATTTATTTGAAAAACGTATGTGTATATATATCGAACCCACTGGCAGAGAGGGAAACTGAGGTCCGGAAAGGAAAGAAGCAGCCCAGGGCCACACAGCACGTCGAGGAGATGGCAGAGCCAGCCGGCCCACGCCCCGACAGGGGCAGCTCCCAAGTCAGCAGATTCCTCAGTGGGTCGTCTGGCTTCTTCATGAGGCCCCATCATGCCCTCGTGACTGGCACCCGGGCTGCTGGGCAGTTACTCACGGGCTTGTTACAGAGGCTCGAACAGACGGGGGAGGGGGAGGGCAGGAGAAACTGGCCTGGGCCTGGGCCTCCAGCCAGCTCCCCGCTCAGCTTTTCCCCTCCCTTGGCTCCCCTCCCACCGCGTTTCTTCTTTCCTGGGGCCCTGGCATCCGGGTTCCCCACTGCGGACAGCAAGGGCTGGGCCTGAGCCCCCCACGTTATGCTGGCATCTCCTCTCAGGCAGGGGCTGTGTCTCCCGTCTCCACACCAGGAGCTTCCCCAGGATCCCCCTCTCAGACTAGCAGTTCTGCCCGGAGGGAAGCTGGGCCTGCCCGTCAAAGTAGGGGCCTCTCCAAGGCGGCCCTGTGTCTCCCCCATGCCCTGGGGACCCCCTGGACCCCTGCTCCGGGACACTGGCCAGCCTGGCCCTGGCAAACCTATCCTCTCTCTTGGGGTCTGTTCAGTCGCTTCAGGGCCTCATCCTGACGAAGGTCTCGTGGTGAGGGACAACGTCCAGACTCACACTGACCCGGGTTTGCGACCCACGTTGCCACCTCCCAGCCCTGGGACCGAGGCAATTTACTTAACCTCCCCGAACCTCTCTTGCCTCATTTACAAAATAGACAGTGACAGCCGCCTGCCTTGTGGGGTGGGTACCAAGTCAATGGCATAATGTCGGTCAAGTGCTTAATGTGGGCCCGGCACACGGCAAGCGGGGTGCAAACGGACCCTGTCATCATTGTAATAAGAATCACGAGATGAGCACACCCTCACGGTGCCCAGCGCAAAACCGTTTACAAAGCACTTTCATCCTTGGCAGCCCGGGAGGAAGCCTTGAAGGAGCCCCTGCGCTGACGGGCAGAGGCGCCCTGCCTGGAGTCACTGAGCCCATCCTCCAGGCTCTGGCCTTGAAGTCCCGGCAAAGTCAGTGCTACCCATTTAAGCGTTCGCTAATATAACTTACTGAGCAACTACTACGTGCCGGGTGTTTCACTTAAAACATCAGGTTCAGGGGGCGCCTGGGTGGCTCGGTCGGTTAAGCATCTGACTTCGGCTCAGGCCATGATCTCACGGTTCGTGGGTTTGAGCCCCACGCTGGGCTCTCTGCTATCAGTGCAGAGCCTGCTTTGGATCCTCTTTCTCTCTCTCTCTCTCTCTCTCTCTCTCTCTGCCCCCCCCCCCCCACCGCTGGTTCTCTCTCTCTCAAAACTAAATAAACTTTTAAAAAATTCCATTCAATCCTCAGAACAATATTATTTCAAGTTTACAAATCCAGGGAACAGGCTTAGAGTCACTCCCGGGGAAGGACTCTGAGAAGGAGATTTGGACGCAGGAGTTAGCTGAGGGCTGCTCTCAGGATCGATCCCTGCAGGGTGGTGGGGGAAAGGGAGCCAGGCTGGGCGGAGGGAGAAGTTGGGCTGCGGTGTATTCACAACAGAGACCTCCGCCAACCCCACAGGAGGCTCTGCAGCTGGAATGTTCAGCGATGTCCTCCACTGAGGCAGCGGGGGGGGGGGGGGGGCTCTGTACCCCCACCCTGGTGATTTGCTGCATATGGGCTGCCCCAGGAAAGGGGCACGGCCTTGGGCAAAGTAGCTCCTTCCCGCTAAGGCCAATTCCAGGAGAGGGACATGCCTGAGGACTCTCAGCCACCAAGAGTCCTGGAAGCTGGGGTACATGTGTCTTGTCTCGCGGGGAGGGGGAGCATCTGGCCAGCACACAACAGCATCCCCCACAGAGAGTTTCAATGACTTGCCCTAAGTTTCCCAGCCAGAAAGTAGCAAACTTAAACGCAGTATTTAAACCCAGATCAGGGGGCGCCTGGGTGGCGCAGTCGGTTAAGCGTCCGACTTCAGCCAGGTCACAATCTCGCGGTCCGTGAGTTCGAGCCCCGCGTCAGGCTCTGGGCTGATGGCTCACAGCCTGGAGCCTGTTTCTGATTCTGTGTCTTCCTCTCTCTCTGCCCCTCCCCCGTTCATGCTCTGTCTCTCTCTGTCCCAAAAATAAATAAACGTTAAACCCAGATCAGACCCTCATTCTTCCTTCTACATCACACTGCCTCCCGTCAGACAAGGAAGGAAAAAAAACACGTAAAAATGGAATCAGCAGTACAGGGCAGAATGATTTCACCAACGACGGAAGAAACAGAGAAATACTGGAAACCATCCAGGTGGCCGACGGCTAGACGCCCCTCCCCCAGATCCACTCGCTCCTTTTAAGAGTAGACACATGGCTGCCGAGGAAAGACTCCATTTCCCAGCATCCCCTGCAGCCGCCGTGACCATGTGATGTCCCAGGGGATGCCCCAGTCATGTGACGGGAAGTGAGGCGTGCCAACTTTTGGATCGTGCCCTTAAAATGAGAAGAAAGAAAGAAATCTGCCCTCCCTTTCCCGTTCTCCCTTCCCACCGGAGAGAAGGCAGATGTGAGGGAAGGACCAGGGCAGCCAGATGAGACGATAAGGGGGAAGCCAAGGATTGGGGAGGGTGGAGCGACAACTCAGAAGGAGCCTGGGCTCCAAAATGTCCGTCAGCTCCGCCATCGGTCCCAGACTGCGTATGTCCTGCCCGTTCCTGGAAGCCACTGCTTTTCTGGCCGCGGTTACAGCGACGAAACCTGTGTGCCCAGGTGGCCCCATCAAGAGGAAACCTCTATTAACCTTGGATGTCTCTCCTTCGATTCTTTTTCCTGCATATATCGATATAGTCATGAACACTCACCTGTTCGCATGGGCATGCGCGTTGAAATACGCACGGAGCAGAGCGAGGGCCTTCCCAGGACACAAACTCACATACGCAAGCAACATTTTGTTTTTCTGCAACTGAAGGTAGTTTATGTCTCAAGCTCCTTGTTCCCTGCCGGTGGGAACCTCACCCAGCCAGTGGGTAACTTGAGTCATTTCAGATTAATTTCAGCCAATTAGAGCCGGCTTTGAGCAAATTAGAGTGCATTCCGTCAATTTAGGGTTCTTCCTCCCCATTCCTCATTCCTTCCTCCTTCCTCAGTAGCATTTAAGTTCCAGTTCATAACTTAACTGTAGCGTTGTAATACTGCGACCAGGGCCGGGGTCATCTGGCATTTGGGTAGACTCCGAAGTGGGCATCGTGCCACGGGGCTCACGGCCATCCTGAGGGATCTGCATCTCTGTCTGGTTTTCAGCTGTGGGGGGTCTCAGCTGCCCTGACCCAGGGCCACCTTGCCACGACCCCACAGTGCCGCTGCACACCGTCCTTAGAAGTTTCCGCTGCCCTGCACCTCATCTGAGGTCAGAGACCTCGGGGCGCTGCCTGGAAACCCTCCCTTCATCACTGCTTCCCAATTCATGCCCTGTCTGTTCTTGATCCCCTAACTTCTGTAGTCGCCGTGCCCTCTGAGCCCCTCTCACGGCGTCAGGGGGACTCCAGTCTGTCACCTGTCTTCTGAATCTCTCTGCCTCTTGTACGGCTTGGGGGCAAGTGGCCTCCGGGAATGCAGGAGGGTCAAGGGGTTGAAAGGAAGTACACTGAAGGACAGGCTCTCTTCTAAAAGATGCTGCCAACCGGGGCACCTGGTGGCTCAGTCCGTTGAATGTCCCACATCAGCTCCAGTCATGATCTCACGGTTCGTGGGTTCAAGCCCCACATCAGGCTCTGTGACAGCAGAGCCCGCTTCAGATCCTCTGTCCCCCTCTCTCCACCCCTCCCTCCCCTGCGCTCTCTCCAAAATAAACAAACATTAACACACACACACACACACACACACACACACACACACACGTGCTGCCACCCCCTCCCCCACACACTCTTGCTGGCACAGAGGACAAAATCGTGAGAAAACACGCTCCCTGGCAAGTCTGAGTTGAAAAGTGATTCAGAAAAGTTGGACTCTGAATGTGAAGATGTTTGAGGAATATCCTAACCAATTCACTCATGTTTCATTAATATTTTCCTTGGAAAGCATCCACAGGACTGATTTATAGTGAAGAATGTTGTCTAAAAAGAGCTCTTTCGGTAAAAATAAGATATAACCTCAGAGTAAGGAAGCACCGTGTCCTGGCCGGCCGCCTTCTTTCTTTCTTTACGGGACATAAAATATTGGTGTTGGGCAATTGATGGTCTTAGATTTGATGAACTTTGGTGGTTTCTAATAATATCCCCATTCTGCAGATGAGGAAACAGGCCAAGAGAGGTGAAGTCAAGGCCATGCAGCTAGGAAACGGGGGCGATGGGACTTGAACAGAAGCAGTCTGCATCCTAACCATGAGGCCGTCCTGTCTCTGTGGGCCGTCCTTCCCTTTCCCCTGTCGAATTTGATCCTCATGGTTTTTCTTGAAAAAAAATGTTTTAATGTTTATTTTTGAGAGAGAGAGAGACAGAGACAGAGAGAGAGACAGAGAGAGAGAGAATGCAAATGGGAGAGGGGCAGAGAGAAGGAGACACAGGATCAGAAGCAGGCTCCAGGCTCTGAGCTGTCAGCACGGAGCCCGACACTGGGCTCGAACCCATGGACCGTGAGATCATGACCTGGGCTGAAATCGGAGGCTCAACCGACCGAGCCACCCAGCCGCCCCTATCCTCATGGTCCTGTCGTTCACAAACATCTCCTAAAAAAGACAAGGACCAAGGCGAGGATTGCTCCTGTTTTACAGTTAAGGAAACTGAGGCCACCTGGGGGAAAGTGACTTGGCCCTGGGGACCCATCTAGGGACAAGTGGAGCTAGGTGTCCTCTGGGGAGGCCCCAACCCTGTCCAGTGATACTTCCGACACTCACAGACCCCTCCCCTCCCCCGAGACACACACACACACACACACACACACACACACACACACACACACAACACACACACAAATGTGCCTCCACACACCTATACTCAGAGCAGAGCTGGTCTGACCTCCTCCCAGTGGCTTCGTCCCAGAACACAAAAATCATTACCCTGCGCTGGTGCCCTGCCTTCCTCTCTAGGCAGCTTTGCCCGAGGGGAAAGTGGACCTTCAAAGCGGTGATTAATTCTCCGCCCCAATTACCGATGGCAATTTGAGGAGGGCCTATCGGCTCCCGGAGCCAGGAAGGACAACATCAAATGTGGCTCCTAAATTCACCAGAAGGAAGTCTGGCTCATTAACCAGAAGTAGCTACTGTGGGGCGGGAGAGGCCCAGGGTCACACCGGAGAGTGCCGGAGGCTCCAGGTCCCAGCTCCCCCACCGTGCGGCCTTGGGAAAGTCCCTACCCACCTGACATGGGCACCCCTAAAAAATGCTAACAACAGCTTCTTACACCTCGAAAACTCTGGGCCCTTTGGGTTAGGGACCCCATCTAGCTTGCCCATCAGTAGATCCCCAGCAAGGCACTTGGCACACAGAGGTGCTTAATAAAGGATTGTTGAATGCTTGGATGGCCACCCCTCTCTACTTACACACTTTTACAAACCGCCTCTCCCTTAATTTCATGATGCTGGGATTCATTTCCCTATTTTATAGATAAGGAAACTAAGGCTTACAGAGGCAGGGACAAAGTAAGTGCCAGTTCTCCCTGGCTCTATCCTCTGTGACCTTCATTTTCTCTTCTCCCCCATTTCTTTTTCATTTGAACGCCACCCTCCCAACCCCCACACATATACACACAAACATAAGAGCCATGGTATCCATAGTTATAAATGTGCCCATTACTCCGAAAGAGCAGAGGTGTGTGTCCTCACAAGGAGGACACGATGATGACTGGAAGGGCCACACCATGGACTCCCCAGCATCCATTCTCCCTACCTAACGGAACCCCAAGTTTGCTAACCTCGTACTCTAAGAGAAACTGACCTCACCTCCAGCGCCAGAGGCAGGCACCAATTGGCTTAAGTCAATGTCTCATCCTTGGAACCGTAGCTATTGACTGGGTGATGGTCAGATGACCCAAGGCAGGCCGACTAGAGCCAACACACCCATTCCAGAACCTTTTTGAAGTACCACAGAACTTTCTCTTCACTACTGAATTTGAATCTAGAAATATAGAGTCCCAGAAATTTCTTCAGCCCTCTTAGGAACACACAGGGAGAATGTGACTGAGAACAGAGCTACAGAACGGAGCAGATATGAGCTGCTGGATCAAGCTGTACCTGAAGGTTAGACTACTTCTGGCTTTTTTAGTGTCATGAGCCAATAAATTCCCTTTATTGATTGGGTTGGGTTTTCTACAAACCCACTGTAGCTGCTGAAAAGTATCCTAACAAATCTAAATAGCTTCCATAATATCTCCACAAGAAATACACTGTTTTCAGCTCCATCCACACTGCCACAGTTTTTGCTAAATAAAACCTATGGTTATACTCCACGAGGCAAATCTAGGGCGAAGTCCCAGAGGCAGCTTGGTTGGCACGGAGGCGGAGCTGAAGCACCTGCCGTGGAGGACATTGGTCGGGGCCAGGCCAGTCCTCCCACCACATCTCTCACCAACAAGGTCCCGTCTCTCACCAGCCTTGGTAGAAAGACTGACTCTTCATGGGCAGCAGTGACACTGGGGGTTCCAATGCCTCCATCCTACTTTTGGCATTTCTGTCCTCCTACTAAGGGTATCTACTGAGCACCTGTCTGTTGAGACTTCTTTGTTTCTAAAGTGATTTATGCACTTAGAAGGCTCCTGAAAGCTTTGAGTAAACCTTCACCCAGTCAACAGAAGTTAGAACCAGAGGGCAGAGGACCACGGTAGGAGAGGTGGCTGGGATTTGGCGCCTGGGGGGTTGGGTTCAAGGCCTAGCTCTGCCCCTCCTAGGCTGTGTGGCTTTGGACAGATCACTTAGCCTCTCTGTTCTAGGCAAAATAATGTCCCTCCCGAACAGGTCCACATCCTAACCCTGGAACCCACAAACAGTGGCAGAAGGGGCTGTACAGATGTGATCAAAGTTAAGGATTTTGAGATAAAGGGTTAATCCTGGGGGCGCTTGGGTGGCGCAGTCGGTTAAGCGTCCGACTTCAGCCAGGTCACGATCTCGCGATCCGTGGGTTCGAGCCCCGCGTCAGGCTCTGGGCTGATGGCTCAGAGCCTGGAGCCTGTTTCCGATTCTGTGTCTCCCTCTCTCTCTGCCCCTCCCCCGTTCATGCTCTGTCTCTCTCTGTCCCAAAAATAAATAAACGTTGAAAAAAAAAATTTTTTTTTAAAGGGTTAATCCTGGATTATCTGCATGGGCTAATCTAAGGACAGGAATCTTTAGAGGAGGACCTTTCCTCGCTGGGATCAGAAGGAGGCATGACTGCAGAAGAAGGGTCATGGAGCTGGAGCTCTGACTCTGGAGCCGGAGGAAGGGGGCTGTGAGCCAATGAACGTGAGCAGCCTCTAGAAACTGGAAAAAGCAAGGAAATGATTCTCCCCCAGAGCTTCCTGAAGGGAATGCAGCCCTGTTGATGCTTTGATTTCAGCCCAGTGAGGCTCACATCGGAATTCTGACCTCCAGAACTATAAAGTAATAAATGTGTATGGCTCGGCCACCATCATTGTGGCAATTTGTTACAGCAGCCGTAGGAAACCAATACGGATACTGGGCCTCAGTTTCCCCATTTGGGAAATAGGTGACGGCACCACCCTCCCTGGACTCCTGGGAGAACTACAAGTTGAGAGCCCAGCCCTAAAGTCACAAAGTCCAGGGTTCGAATCCAGACTTACATGGGGTCTCACTCCTCCCGAGCGGGCAGGGCAAGGGCTCACCCCGCACCTGACTGAGGCACGTTGCCCGAACACCTCCCCAAGCTCTCTTTTGGGCCTTTGATCGTGAGCCAGCTCACCTGGTCAGGCCAAAGCAGAAAGGATTAAGGGAGAGTCTTGGGAGGGGCCGGAAGAAACAGGGGCAGGTCCTGGCCCAGATGCCGGATGCAGCCAGGGTGTTGGGGGAGGGAAGAGGCTCAGCTTCTGACTGTGGGACCCCCAGAAAGGCAGTTAGCCTAAACCTCACTCACCCCATCTGGGAAATGGGGAAGAAGAGTTCTAGAAATAGCCGGCTCCCGTTCATATGCATGCTTTTTTTTTCCCCTACCCCACCTCCCCTCCCTCTCCTTCCTTCCCTCCCTCCTTCCACCCTGTGCTCTGATTAATACTCTCTCCCAGAAGCAAGCAGAGGAGAACCTCTGACCCCACTTGAGTCCAGACCCAGGTTAGCCTCCCTTCTCCCCACGAGGCATTCACTGCTCTTTGTCCCCAGAGACTTAATAAGAGGAGACAGTATCACACAGCAGGGCAGAAAGGTAAAGCCAAATCCCAGGTCAGCCGCCTGCCAGCTGGGTGAACTTGAACCAATGACTTCATCTCTCTGAGCCTTCATTTCCTCACCAGAAAAATGGGCATAATAAGAGTGCCTATCTCACTCAGAGCTGTTTATTGAGCACTAAATGAATAACCATGTGAAGTATGCAGCAAGGATTAGAAACATAGTAAGTACTTAATAAAGGCTGTCATTAAATTCCCTTTATAGATGTAAATAAAGAAATTAAAGATTTTATATGTACATATAAAAAAATAAATTCTCTTTAAGCTCCCCTTCCTCCTCCCCACCCCCCCCAGCAACAAGGGTGGGGTCCGCCTGGACTAGAGGAACGCTTCTTTTTTTTTTTTTTTTTTTAATGTTTATTTATGTTTGACAGAGACAGAGACAGAGCACGAGTGGGAGAGGGGCAGAGAGAGAGAGGGAGACACAGCACCCAAAGCAGGCTCCAAGCTCTAAGCTGTCAGCACAGAGCCCCAAGCGGGGCTCGAACTCACGGACCACGAGATCATGATCTGAACGGAAGTCGTGTGCTTAACCGACTGAGCCATCCAGGAGTCCCTGGAGGAGGGCTGCTGAATGAAGTCCTGTGTGTGAGGCCCTAAGGGCGGTGCAACTCGGAAGACACGGGCCCTTTCCCTGCTGGGGGACAGGGAGAGGAGACAGGGGTCTCTGGAAGGAGGGAGGGGAGTCACAACCCAGAGGGGCAGGCACTAGGGCCGGGAGCTGCTTTCTGGGGAAGGGGAGCAGGCAGCAAAGGCCAGATGTGGGAGCCTCTTAGGTTCCACTGGCCTTAACGGACTGGAGGGAGTCCTTCCTCTGCTCCGTTGTTCTGTTTTGTTTGGGGGGCGGGGGGAGGGGGGGGAGGGCTGTTCGTCTTTTTCATTTTTCAGTTGCTTGACCCTCACAACAGCTCTCTAAAAGCACAGTTATTCTCCACATTCACAGAGGAGGAAACTGCCCCCCTGAGTGTCCTGCCCAAACTTAGCAGGTGGTAGGAGGCAGACAGGGTCTGCTCTCCGCGCTCGCTCGGCCCCGCAGACTTCAGAGCGCGCTGGAATCTCCTGCGGATCCTGGTACAAAGCAGGCGGCTGGCCCAGCACGTCCGACTGGGGGTCCAGCCTCTGCATTTCCATCAGGCGCGCCGGAGACGAGGGGCTTGCTGGTCCACGGACCACACACAGCTTCCACGCTCTACACGGGCTCTTAATAAGTGCTCGCTGACGAGTGTAACCACGGTCCCGTAAGGAAACTGGACCTTGGGGGGGTGTAACTGGTCAAGTCACGGAGCCCGCCAACCGCAAAGGCGGGATTTGAACCCAGGGCTCACGATCGCGCCAGCACACCGGGCTGCCACGAAACGGAAGGAAGCCCGGGACCACCGAAAAGTGGCTCGCAGATTTCCGCGAGGAGCCAGGCTGGGCGGGACTGGGGCGGGGGGGGGCGGTGTTCTGTGCGGCGGGACCCCAAGGCAGAGACGCCTGCAGATCCCGGGAGGGCTGGGGGGTGGGGTGGGTGGGGCTCGCTCACAGACTTGGCCAACCCCCCCCCCCCCGCCAGCCAATGGGCTCTGGCGTTTCTTCAGCGGCCCCTCGACAGAGTGAGACCAAGCCTGTGATTGGAGGAGGGCGTGGCCCTTCCCTGGGTGCGCCCCGGGGGCGGGGGCTCGGGCCGAGAAGGTGCCGCTTAGTCACTAAAGTGCTGGCCGTCCGCCCTAATCCCGGGCTAATGCCTCGCTAAACCCTCGCTGCCGGCTCGCTCCGGGCTGGGCTAGGCGGTCACGGGTCAGGGCCCGGCCGGGCGCGCCTCTCCCGCCCCGCACACGCCACACGGTTCGCCCCTTCCCGCCCCTAGGCCCCCATCAGCAACAACTACCCCCCCCCCCCCCCCCCAGTGCATTACACCTCAGGCCAGAACAGCCCCCGCCCCTGCAGTTCTGGTCCAGGCCGACATCCCCGAGTCACAGATGGGGAAACTGAGGCCCAGCAAGAAGGAACTTGGCCAAGGCCAGCAGAACTGGACTTCCTCGTGGAAACCCTGGTCACCGACTGTCATTGCCTGTTGCTGTCTACACTGAACTCCGGCCCTTACGCTTAGGCCAGGCCGTTGTACACAATAGGTGCTGCGTGAACCTGGGGCCTTCGGGGTCATTCCAGAACTCCACATTGAACTGGATGGAGAAAAAGACAAGGCCGTGGCCTGAAGACTTAGTGGGAGAGGTGGAAGGATGGCATATTCTGGAAGGAGTGGAATAGACCAGTGAAATGTGCCCATTTTATACGAGTATTTGCTAGGAATTTGGACACTAGTGTCCTTGGAACCTGAATTTGCTGGGCTTGCTTGCTTGCTTTTTCCCTTCCACTTTGTAAAATGGAAGCCCCTATTTGCATATCTCATTTAAACCTTTGAGCTGGAGATTATGTTCTTCTTCTTTTAAGATGAGGAAACTGCATGGAATCAGAGAAGTTAGGTCACTTTCCCAAGGCCACACAGCTGGAAAGAGATAGAGCTGATGTTTGAAACCAGGTCTGTGCTCTTTTTCCAACTGAAATGAAATGAAAAGTCTGTTGAGGGCTTTCAGACCTGACGTTCTGTGGCTCTACTGTTAATATTTAAGTTTTCCCATTGATCTTTTTGAAAAGTCCAGAGTCAGGTCTCCTGCAGCCTGACGCCTGAGTCTGTTCTAGCTTTTCTGCCCAGGTCAGCCCACAGCTGGCAGGAAAAGGCATTAATCCAGTTCCCCCTCTGCGGGCTGTTCTTTGATAGAAAAACTCCCTGGAAACATGCAACCTTCTGTGCACCAAGCGGCCACTTGTCCAGTTTTAACAGAACACAAACTTGAGGCTCAAGCACTGGGTGACTGATCTCACACAAGCCAGCTCCACAGACTGTCCCCAACACTGTGTGACAAATACTGTCCTGGGACAACGGAACAACAGATAAGATTCTTCCACTCTCTGTTCTGCAGGCTTCCCATCTGTAAACCAGTAGCACGTGACTAGGTCAGAGATGGCAAGAACTATGGTGTACAGGCCCCTTCCCAGCCTTCTAGCACCTGGAACAGACCCTGCTAACTGATCGCAGCACACTTTCCGGCTGAAATACATCTCAGCCTCAAATGCACAACTCCCAGCAGCCACCAAGCACCAAGGATAGCGGTCCCGGGGAAGATGAAACCCTTTGCCCTCCCCGGACTAAGGTAGCTCGGACTCTCCCCAGCTCTGCCATTCAGCTCAAGGCCTTCCAATTCCCCCGGAGTCCCCATCCCTGCGGTTTCTCTGCTCCTGGAAAGAGTACTTCCCTACGAGAGGTGAGACGACCAGGCCAGGCCAGAGAGCCACAGGGCCGAGCCTCCCTCTGCCTCTTTCCTTGTCATGCAGAGAAACGAGACTTGGCCAGCCCCCCAAAGACCTGCTGCCTCAAGCAGCACCTCCCAGCAGGGCTGCTTCCCAGCCCTCTGCAAGGAGGAGGCTCTGGGCACTCAGTCACACGCCAGCCACCTCCCCACCAAGACCACCTCGGCTCAGGCCAAAGTCGGGAAGGGAAAGAGGTTTCAGTGACCCCCCCCCATCTCCGTTGTGTTGCTGCGGTTGGAGGGGGAAAAAAAAACCCAAAACACCTCGAGGCAACCTGGCTGTACGTGTAGGAGACAACATCCCTCATGACCTTGTAACATGAGACCACTTAATCAGGCTGCATGTTTGTGAGATGGGAGACAAAGAAATAGAAAATGTATTTCAAGAAACTATGCCACGTGGCGTTCGGGGCTCAGTTCTTGGGTACGAACCCAACTGAGCGGTGCCGGCACGAATAAAGTTGCTTCCTGGAAGGAAAAGCCTCGGTGTCAGGGCTCTCGGTGCACGAATCTCCAAGCCTCTGCGCCTGCACCTCCCTCTCTCTGACTGCCCTGCCCCTTGTCTGTCCAATAAACGCCTATTCTCTTTATTCCCTCCAACCCTTTCCGATGTCCTCTCCTTTGGGAAGCCTTTCTTGCCCCCCCTCTAGGCAGCCACCCGCTTCGTGGGTATGATGTGTGTGGCTCCTTGCACACACGCGTGCACACACACACACACACATTTCCCCTAGCCACTGTCGTGATTTCTGTATTCGTCTCTCTCCCTTTCCGGACTGTGAGCCCCTCGAAGGCAGAACTATTTTGTCAGGGCCAAGGTGCAGAGAGGGAACTCAGTGAACATTTGTGGACCTGTCGGTCCCACCAAAGCCTACTACCCAAAAAGTTTAAAACACCCCAAGCTGACGAGCCAGGGACAAACATCATTATCCCCAATTTGCGAGTGAGTCAGCTCAGGCAAAGAGACATGCCAAAAAGTCACCTGCTCGTGCCATTCGCTAAGTCAGGGCAAGGATCTGGGAGCCCAAGCTCTTCAGCATTCCAAGGAGGGGACACGGTCCCTCCCTCTGATTCTGCACATGAGTTGGCAAACCCTAAGTGTCCATTAGTGGGGTTTGTGGGGGTTGTTTCACTCTGTATATTCTTATTCTGAGGCTGGAGCAGTGAATCCAAGTGGTTAGAGCTCACGCTACCATAGTCAAAAGTTTACAGCACGTTCAGCAAAAACTTTTTTTTCTTTCTTTTTCACGTTGAACGAGCACTTTCTTTCTTTTTTTTTTTTAATATAATTTATCGTCAAGTTGGCTAACATACAGCGTATAGAGTGTGCTCTCGGTATTGGGGGTAGATTCCCGTGATTTACCGTTTACCCACAACACCCCGGGCGCATCCCAACAAGTGCCCCCCTCAATGCCCCTCACCCATGGTCCCCTCTCCCCCGCCTCCCCCATCAACCCTCAGTTTGTTCTCTGTATCTAAGAGTCTCTGAGGGTCTGCCTCCCTCTCTGTTTTAAGATCGCGAAAGACGGAGTGATAACATCCTTAACAAGCCAAGAGCTCTTACGAATAAATAAGATAATAACGCAGGAGAAAAATAGTAAAAATCAGGAAGAGGCAAGCCACATGATTTAAAATCAACTCAACAATGATTGAGCAAAGCACTGTAGGTCAGGCACTGTTGTAGACACTGGGGGTACAGGGTGAACAAGCCCCCCCCCCACACTCTTGGAACGATCTGGTGGGGGGGGCAACAAGCAATAACGAACAAACACGTAGACCTCGTACAGCAGGCAGCGAGAAATACTACACAGCCAAGCAAAACACGATGATATGAGGGAGGTGACAGGGCTGCTATAGGTGGGAAAGATCTCTCAGGAAGGTGCTGGTGTCTGAATAACAAGAATGCCGCTCCTAGAAGGTGGGAGGAACAATAGAGTGTCCCCCAAGCTGAGAAGGCACTTTGAGGCCAGAAAGCAAAGCAGGCGACTCCATACAGTTTGCACAGAGTTTTATTCAGCGGAACTGACGGACGGGGGGCGGGCATCGGGCAGAGGACGATCCGTGGCAGCCGCACAGCCTTCTCCACAAAGTCCAGACCTTGGTCCACAGATTTTGTAGAGCGAGGGGACACACAGAAGGGCAGGCGGTGAGAGCAGAGGGTTCCCATGCACCTGACAGCCCTTCATTAGATCCTGTGGCCCCATCTCTGTGCCAGGAAGGGGAAAGACTAGGTTATCTCTAACAGACGCGTGGGAGGCCAAAGCAAGCCTCCCCCATCCCAGCCTCGGCAGGCATTCCTAGGGTATGTACATTAATCTCCAAGGGCCCCAGAACACACAGCCCCAAGAGAGGTTGTCGAGTGATCGTGAACAAGATGGAGGACCAAAGGTGAAGTCAGTATTGACAGCACGGAAGGGTCAGGGGGAGAAGCCCTCCAGGGGAGGGGCTGATGAGGTAGGGCAAGGTCTCCAAGTGGGAATGAGCTCGAGTGTTCAAGAAGCCAAAAGGATGCTAGTGTGGGGGGGGGGGCGCCTGGGTGGCTCCGTCGGTTGAGCGTCCGACTTCGGCTCAGGTCACGACCTCGCGGTTTGTGAGTTCGAGCCGCGAGTCGGGCTCTGTGCTGACAGCACGGAGCCTGCTTGGGATCCTCTCTCTCCCTGCCCCTCCCCGACTCTCAGTTTCTCTCTCTCTTTCTCTCTCAAAAATAAATAAATACACTTAAAAAAATAAATAAAAGATCACTTTGGGTGCTGTGTGGAGAGTTGGCAAAAGTGGGGCCAGGGCGGGAGCAGGGGGTCCAGTTAGGAGGCACTCACACTGCACAGGAGGACCGATGACGCCGTGGAGGCATGGGGGGCAGGGAAGGTGCAAGGACTCAGGATGTTTGGGGAGTAACTGACAGGATTTGCTAACAGGACCCGGGGATGTGAGAAAGAGGAGGGAAGGATACTGCGTATATTTCGCCTTAAATACTGGGTAGATGGTGCTACTTTTTCTTCGAAGGAAGAAATGGCAGAAAGGGGGAGACAGAAGTTTTGGGTTTGTTTGTTTTGTTTTAAGATGTTATTTCAGGGGCGCCTGGGTGGCGCAGTCGGTTAAGCGTCCGACTTCAGCCAGGTCACCATCTCGCGGTCCGTGAGTTCGAGCCCCGCGTCAGGCTCTGGGCTGATGGCTCGGAGCCTGGAGCCTGTTTCCGATTCTGTGTCTCCCTCTCTCTCTGCCCCTCCCCCGTTCATGCTCTGTCTCTCTCTGTCCCAAAAATAAATAAACGTTGAAAAAAAAAAAAATTTAAGATGTTATTTCAGTAATCTCTACAACCAACGTGGGGCTCGAACGCACAACCCCAAGATCAAGAGTTGCACGCCCCACCGACTGAGCCAGCCAGATGCTTTAGAAGCTTTAAATAATGGCAATAGCTCACACTTTCTGAGCTTTGCCTCTGTGCCTGGCGTGCTTCACGTCAGGGATTCCCAACTTTGGCACGATTGATCATTCTTGGTCCTGGGGTCATCTTGTATACTACAGAATGTTTAGCAACATCCCTGGCCTCGACAGACACACACACACACACACACACACACACACACACACACACACACACACAGAAGGACAACCCAAACTGTCTCCAAACACTGCCAAATGGCCCCTGGGGTGGGGCGGGGGGGGGGGGGGGGGGTGCCGGGAAATCACTCCTCGTTAACACTGCTACACAGGGACTGTCCCACAATAATCCCCACAGGCACCCCCATGAGGTTGGCTCTGTTATCATCTCCATTTCGCAGATGAGGAAACTATGGCCCAGGTTGGTTAAAGAAACCAATTCGAAGTCATGAGATCTTTTTTTGGCCAAGTTGGGCTTGAGGGTCTACTGGCCATCCATGAACAGATAAGCAGGCAGGTGTATGGCCATGACTGGGGTCCAGGGAGGCAGATAGGCTGGAGAGGAGCTGCCATTGGGAGTCACTGGTGTCTGGCTAGGATTTACACCAGGGGACTGGAGGAGGTCACCGAAGGAGACTGTAACGTCCCCTCTCTTCTCATGATGGGTGTTACTCCTGCTTTCTCTGCCCTCTCCTGGGCCACCAGTTTCTTCCCCTTTTCCGAGTGTCCCCATAAACAAACACAAGGAGTGTCACCCTCCTAATAAGCTGCCCTCCAGGTCCTGCCCCATTTCTCCGCTGCCCTTCCTAGCAATACTCCTGAAAGAGTGGGGATGGCCTGTCTCTCCAAAGCATCACCTCCCCTGCTCCCCCTCACCCACTGTGGTTAGGCTCCCATCTGAATACGCCACTGCCACCGTGGCCTCCGTGCCACCAACTCCAGGGGTTGCTCCTCTGTCCTCATATCACCGACCCTCTCAGCTGGCCTCCCTCCTTCCTGAAGCACTTTCTTCCCCTGGCTTCCTCCACGCCATGCTCTCTGGCCTTCCTTCGAGCTCTCTGTTCCTCCTCCAAAGGGGCCCGGGGTCTGGTCCCGGCCACCTTTCACTTCCCTACTCACACAGAAGAAGAATACAGATGGCCAACATGTGAACACAAAGGTTCCCAGCCCCAACTGTAAGAGGTGCCCCATAAAACAAGTAAGATAGATACTGTCTTAATTGTTTAATAGGGTATTTATTTATTTGAGAGAGAGAGAGAGAGAGAGAGTTGGAGGGGCAGAGAGAGAGGAGAGAGAGAGAGAATCCCAAGCAGGCTCCACCCTGCCAGTGCAGAGAGCCCGATGCAGGGCTCAAACTCACGAACTGTGAGATCATGACCTGAGCCAAAACCAAGAGTCAGACGCTTAACCGACTTAGTCATCCAGGCGCCTCAAGGTATATTTTTAATCTATCACAAGGTCAGAGGTTCAAAAGATTATTAATTCTCAGTGTTAGTGGATATATGGCAGGGGGGGGTGGTGGTGGTAAGCCCTTTCATTCACCATTGGTGAGAAGGATAAGGGTGTGGTCTCGTGTTGGAAAGGAACTTCTCAGTATCTACCAACATACAGATAAAATGGAATGGAATGATTAACACTATGTTGTAAACTTTTATTACTGACATAATTTCTGACTTACAGAAAAATTATAGAAATAATACAAAGAATTCCCAATCTAGATTCCCATCTAGATCAACTGGATTCTCCAAATATTAACATCTTACTACATCAGTGCTCTCCTCTCTCTATATATTTATTTGTGTTTTAATTTTTTTTTTCAACGTTTATTTTTATTTTTGGGACAGAGAGAGACAGAGCATGAACGGGGGAGGGGCAGAGAGAGAGGGAGACACAGAATCGGAAACAGGCTCCAGGCTCCGAGCCGTCAGCCCAGAGCCCGACGCGGGGCTCGAACTCGCGGACCGCGAGATGGTGACCTGGCTGAAGCCGGACGCTTAACCGACTGCGCCACCCAGGCGCCCCATGTGTTTTATATATATTTTTTTTTTATGACGTCCTTTTACCATAACCACGTATTTGTTTAAGTGTTTCCTAAAGTAAGCAATTCCCTTACATAACCATAGTACAATTATCAAAATCAGGAAATTAACATCGATGCAATGCTATTCTCTAATCCACGGATCTTACTGGACTTTCACCAACCGTCAGGATAATGTCCGTTTCAGCAAAAGAAAATCCAAGATCAGGTGTTTCATCCAATCACCAGGTCTCTTTAGTTTCCTTTCGTCAGAAACAGCTCCTCAGACTTGCTTTGTGTTTCATAACATTGACCTTCTTGACGTTTTTTTCATAGAATGCCCCTTAGTTTTATCTGACACTTCCTCGTGATTAGACTGAGGTGATGCACTTTGGCGTAAACTTTTGTGTTTCTCTTCCCTCTGCCTGAAGCTGGTTTCCTGGCTCTGCAGCTGGTTTCTTCTCCTCCTTTGAGTCTCACTTCAAACATCACCTCCTCCAAGGAGCCTGCCCTGACCACCCTAGGTAAATAGGTCTCTTCTGTTTTCTCTATGACAGCATCATTGCTTATTTCCTTTACAGTACTTCTAGTACCCTGTAACTATGTATACATTTGTTTGCTTGTTTATCATTTGTCTCTTTGTATAAAGTAAGCTCTGTCTGAGCAATGACCTTGCCTGACCTGTTTTTTGCTTTCATCCCAGAGCCTAACACAGCTGGGAATCCAGTAGGGTCCCCAACAAATACTTGATGAACAAATGCATAATGGTCATGTACAAAAAGCAAGTTGCAGAATAAGATATATGATGTTAATTTGATCCCATTTGTGTTGGGGAAAAAAAAAATCATACAATATGGCTACAGATATCAGGGATGCTCTAGAAAGATTCACAGCGAATGGCTAAAAGTGGTCACCTCTGGGGAGACGGATTATGGGGGAGGGGGGACTTTTACTTTTTTACTTTATATAGTTCAGTATTGTTGGATTTTTTTTTTACAACAGACATGCATTATCTTTGCAATAATTTTTTTTTGACGTTTCTTAAAATAAAATGACTCACCCCTCTGGGAAGCATTCCCTAGCCAGGTCTCCCTCCTCCGGCCCCTCCCTGGGAACAGTTCATGATATGCCAGGCAGAACCGGCAGAACCCAGGCATCCTCAAGGTCAGGGGCTTCCAACCTTCTCTCCTAAGCGCTCTCCTGCCCCACTCTCCACAGGTGCTGTAGCTGAATAAGCAAATGGCTACATGAGCAGGATTCTGGACCCAGGGCCAGTGCACCAGACCCATTCCTTGGAACGTTCTGGACCGCTCACATCTCCAGAGTGCACACACACACCCCCGCCCCCTCCTCTTTCTTCTGCCTGGCAAACTCCTCCTTGCCCTTCAGGACCCAGTTCAAACACCACCTCCTCTGGGAAGTCCTCCCAAACTCCCACCTGTTGCTGCTTCCTTGGCTCTTCCTGCTAGAGCAGGTACTGGGTTGAAACCTTGTATCAGTGTTCCCGTTTGGAGTTCCTTGAGGCCAGAACCCACCCCTGTGCATCCCTGAATCCCAAGGGTCCAGCACAACGTAGGGGGTCTCAGGTCTTCAGCCAGCGTCCATGAAACCGTCACAGGTGGCATATCAGCTTAAAGGGAGGGTAAGACCTCAGACCCTTCACAGGGTCCACGCTATGGCCAGCACAGTCCCCAGCACATAGTAGGTGCACCTCCAGGGTCAGGACAGTGGCCAACAGATAGCAGGTACTCCGTAAGTATCATCCATGGAAGGAGCAAGTGTGTTTTGGTTAAGGATGATTAGCACATCCTGAAAGGGATGGGGAGTGAAAGTCACCCTGGAAAGCAGGCTTGAAATTCTCCTATTTCCAGAGCAAGGTGAAGTCCCCTTGTGGAAGAAGCTTCTCCCCCCTCTCATTCCCAGGGAGATCTGTATCCACCCTTGTCCCTCTTGGGAGACAGGTTCCCAGGGGTCCTAAGCGCCTCTGCGCCTTCCTCCTGGTTCTGCCAGTAAGGCAACGTTCTGACTGCTCCTTCTCAAGGCCAAGTCTCAGGCTCGTGTCTGCAGCAAGCAGCTGAGGATGAGGGGCTACCAGCCCCTGGGACGAAGCAGGCTTCCGCAGATTCTTCAAACTCAGTGTGCCTCTACTGGTGCCTGTGCCACCCCCCTCCCCGCTTCCTTTGGGCTCTTTCTCCAGCCCTTCTCCCCGGTGACTCCCCCCCACACCCCAACCTGCTCTTTCTACCACCCGTCTCCTCCTCCCTTCGTCCAACCAGCAACTAACGGGAAAGGAACCAACAAAATCATTCACCCTTAGGTATCCAGTTCCGATAACGTTCTCAGAGTAACCTCGTCCTGGAGTAATTAACACATTAAAGGCAGGCCAGGGGGTCACGCCACTGTCTCCCAATGTGTCAAAAGTGCCACAAGTGGTCCCCCAGGTGCTTTTCCGGGGGGGCGCAGGGAAATGAACACAGCATCAAGTAGCACCGAAGTTACTGCTTCCAGAATTCTCTTCGTGTCTTCTGGTCAGCTCAAGGACAGAGTATCAAAGTCGGTGCTAGTCTTCTCTTTAACACTGGCCAATCTCCCTCTCAGGCAAGAAGAGATCAGGTCTCAGGCTCTCTGAACCCATGCCAAGCTCATGTCTCCGGCCTGACCTTAATAAAAATGATTTCACTTTCCTTATACGTATTTTATAGGAATCTGCTGAGGGCAGGTCCTACTGGTTTTCCACTAACGGCAGTGACACAATCGCCCTTCTTAAATAACTTTATGTTGAAAAAGTGAGTGAAAGACCAAAAGGTAAGCAAGTAACAATTCAAGTAAACAATAATTCAAGTAGTAACCGTGTCATAAGTCACGGACGTGGCAGAAACTGCCAGGTTAGGAAACATGCCACAATTTGGGGGATGGTGTCCCTGACCCTGGGATTGGAGGGCACGCTCCGGGCCTCCCCGCTCTGTCCCACCCTAGCCCTCAGCCACATTCAGACCCACCTGGTACCTCCTGGTCGCCGAGCGCACATCTTGGCCTGCACAGAAGAGGCTCTGTGCTTGAACAATGAAGATAGAACCACCCACAGTGGATATTCCCTCTTAACCCATTTCACAGAGGAGGTAACTGGGATTGGAACCAAGAGACCCAAAGCTACCTCACTCGTGGAGGGCACCGATGAGCCTCTGCCCCCAACATCCAAGAGTGTAATGGCTCCTCTTTGGGACATAGTCTTTTTTTTTTTAATGTTTACTTACTTTTGAGAGAGAGAAACAGAGCACAAGTGGGGGAGGCATAGAGAGAGAGGGAGACACAGAATCCCAAGCAGGCTCCAGGCTCTGAGCTGTCAGCACAGAGCCCGAAATGGGGTTCAAACCCACAAACTGAGATCATGACCTGAAGTCAGACGCTTAACTGATTGAGCCACCCGGGCGCCCCTGGGACACGGTCTTGAAATCCTATCCTGCCCCTGATCCCCTGAGTTTCTCCCCCAGGGAACTGACCTAGACCACAGTGTCCCAGCCTGGTGTTTAGAGCACCAGGAGTCTCTCTTCCCCGAGAGAGAGCTATCAGGCAAAGCGGCACCCAAGCAGCCTGAATTCCTCCCTCCCCATGGAGGCAGAACAGAACTCCCTCAGAGCAAACAGGCCAAAAGTCAATCCACCATATGATCAATTCTCCAAGGAACCCATTGACCAAATTATCAAGAAATCTGATGTCTTAGAGCAGAGGCTGACCAACGACAACTCACAAATCAAATCCGACCCATGGCTGATTTTCCTACAGCCCACGAGCTAAGAATGGTTTTAACATTTTTTTAATGTTTGTTTATTTACTTGGGGTGGGGGTGGGGGTGGGGCAGGGGCAGAGAGAGAAGGAGAGAGAGAATCCCAAGCAGGCCATCAGTGGCAGAGCCCCCCGTGGGGCTCGATCCCGCGAACCACGAGATAATGACCTGAGCAGAAATCAAGAGTCAGATGCTTAACCGACTGAGCCACCCAGGCGCCCCCGTTTTAACATTTTTTCATATTGACTGGGGAGGGGGGTGGGAATCAAAAGGAGAATGTTTCATGACAACACACACAAATTAAATGAAATTCTATTGCCATGTCTGTAAGGAAAGTTTCAACGGGACAAAACCGCGCCTATTCGCTACACGCTGTCCAGGATGCTTTCCCCCCAAAGACAGCAGACCTGAGTTGTTACAGACCCACCACTCTCTTCACCGCGCGGGGCCACTCAGGGCACAACAAATCACAGCCACACAGCTGTTAACGTGAAGCGTGCGTATCGCCACGGTGCATCCTGTTTTTTTAACCGATCCTCGATACTTGTGTCAAAACAGGGAGGCACGGAGACTTCAAATGTCGCAATTTTTTTTTTTTTAATTGTGGTAGAATCCACCCAATGTGAAATTTACCATCTTAACCATTTTTTTCTTTTTTTTTTCCTTTCTATAATTTATTTATTTTTTATCATTTACATCCAAGTTAGTTAGCCCACGGTGCAACAATGATTTCAGGAGTAGCTTCCTTAGTGCCCCTTCCCCATTTAGCCCATCCCCCCTCCTACAAGCCCTCCAGTAACCCTGTTTGTTCTCCATATTGATGAGTCTCTTCTGTTTTGTCCCCCTCCCTGTTTTTATATTATTTTTGCTTCCCTTCCATTATGTTCATCTGTTCTGTGTCGTAAAGTCCTCATATGAGTGAATCATATGATATTTGGCTTTCTCTGACTAATTTCACTTAGCATCATAGCCTCCAGTTCCATCCACGTAATTGCAAATGGCAAGATTTCATTCTTTTTGATGGCCGAGTAATACTCCATTGTGTATCTATACCACATCTTCTTTATCCATTCATCCATCGATGGACATTTGGGCTCCTTCCACACTTTGGCTATTATCGATAGCACTTCTAGAAACATGGGGGTGCATGTGTCCCTTCGAAACAGCCCACCTGCATCCCTTGGACAAATGCCCAAGAGTGCGATCTGCTGGGTCGTAGGGTATTAACCATTTTCAAAGTGTAGGGTTCAGTGGCACTATTCACACTGTTGTGCAACCAGCACCTCCACCCATCTCCAGAACTTTCCATCCTGCAAAACTGAAACTCTGCACCCATTAAACGCTAACCCTCGCACCCCGTTGCCTCCTCCCCTCCCCCAGCCCCCGGCCGTCACCACTCTACTTCTGACTCTATGGATCGGACTACTCGAGGGACCTTGTACAACTGGAATCATACAGTATTTGTCCTTCTGTGACTGGCTTATGTCACCTAGACTAATGTCCTCCAGGTCCATCCATGCTGTAGCAGATGTCGGAATTTCCTTCCTTTTTAAAAGGCTGAATAATGTTCCGTCATATGCATTTACTACAGTATGTTCTGATGGTCAAATATCACACTTTTAAGGCACAGGGGAGTGTGTATCATTTTGTTATCGAATTCGATGGCAAAGCGTTATACTTAGTACACGACGACACTATACCCGTGCTAAAAGAAAACAATACATATCTTGGTCTGAAAAGCCTAAAATATTTACTAGCTGGCGGTCTATGGAAAAGGTTGGCCCACCCCCATTTTGGGCTTATCCTGGTTTCACAGCAGCCATGGGGCTGGACTGCAAATCTGACTTCACTGCACGCCAATGTCGGTATGGTTCCCATCTCAAATACAAGCTCAAATGCTCAACCTTCCTCTGTAACTTTGTGTGGACTTCCCCCGCCCTTTCCCCCTAATTGTGCCAACGCACACCATCCCTAACCCCTGCACCTGGCCCAGAACCACCCCAGCTCTTGTCCTTTCTCGCCCAAACATTCAGTCATTCTGTAAACATTTCCTGATTCCGCTTCTGTACCCAGCCCTTAGGGGGTCGGTGCGTATATAACAGACTTGTGCCTGCCTCCCCCGCCCACATGCTCAGCGTCTTCCTGGGGTTAATCATAGAATCTGCAAATCACGGGATCTAAGATGCAAAGGGATCCCCAGCAGGTGCGAATTATAGAATCTCTGAGTTACTAAGCTCTTGCTTTAGTAGAAGCTTGGATGGAAGAAACGCGTGACCTTAGACCATTAAAACGTCAGGATCAGGGACTCGTAGGACACGACTTGTTCAAAATAACAAACACGAAAATGTTAAAATGGTGGACTCATTTAACCTAGGTGCATGAGAGCCACAGAGTTTTGGGACAGTGGAAGAATAGCACAGTGTTCTAGGTGGAAGGGACCTTCCAGATGGTCCTAGATGGTTCTAGATGGTCAGGACCCACTTCTTCCCTGGGACATGACTCCCTTCCTGACCCCAGCAGCCTTCCTCCCTCTGCCTGATCTCAGTCCCAGGGTCTCACTGGTCATGCTGTGAGCCCCCGCAACCCACCCTGCTTACCACCCACCCCTCCACGCCCTCTCCAAAGACACCCACAGAGGTCCGTGTCTTCAAGCCTGGCTCGCACGGTGTCCTCTGCCCGGCTCATCCTCCCCCCTCTCCTCACCTCCCTATCCCTACCTGTTGACAGGCCAGCCACTTGTCAAGGGCCCCCCCAAATGTCCCCTCCACCAGGATACGCCCCTTCGTTCCCCTGCGCACAGGTCACAGCCTCTCCAACCTCAAGTTTACCTCAAGCCTGAAGGTCACTGTCATTCTGAGAGCCTCAGTCTCAACAACTGCAAAATGGAAAGAATAAAAGTACCCGCTCCCGGCAGGGTTGCAGTGGGAACAAAATTGGAGAAAGCAGAAACGTTAGCATAACATTAGCTGGGACACTCTGGCTCCAGAGCCCCCCCTGAGCCCTGCAGCCTCGCAGCCCACAGCCTCCCGAGGCAAATGCAGAACCAGTTGAACGCGGTGTTGAACCTGAGCCCAGGAAGAAGGGGAGTGTGCACCTGGCAGGGAGGTGCCCATCCAGGAAGACTCCCTGAAAGGAGATGGATTGCCCTTGCCAGAAAGCATTTAGGGGATGATTGATGAGGGTCAAGCATGGGTGAGGCCAGCACATGATTTCACCCAGCACTGGAGTGAATGACAGGTCAGAGGGAGGGGCTGGAGTAGGCATGGGGGGGGCCAATCGCCTAGCCTGATGAGGGGTGAAGATTTTAGCTGAGAAGTCACCCCAGGAACAAGGAAAGAAAGAGTGCATTTATTGAGCACTTACTGTGTGCCCGGTGTCATGCTAAGTACTTGACCTGGGCTGGTTTGGTCCTCACCAAGGCGCCCAGCATTGACATTTAATAGAAGAACCAGACGGACCTGCATTTAAATCCCAGCTACTCCGCGGTGATGTGATCTTGGGCGGGTCCTGTCCTCTCTCTGAGCCTCAGTTTCCTCATCTGCAACACAGGGATGATAATATTAGACTATCCTAAGTAACTTTGTCAACATTTGACTCTTTCTGATCTGTAAAATTGCCAATTTCAGATGGTTTGACCTAACATCTAATCTGGAAGGTTACCGAGAGGATCAAATAAATTAACCCGTCTAATTTTCCTCGGCCCGGTGACTGGCACACAGTAAACGCTAGCCCATTAACTGTCCTCCTTGTCCTTGCTTGTGTAACAGATGAAAATATTGACGCTCAGAGAGGTTAAGTAACTTGTCCAAGGTCATCCAGCTGGCAGGCAGCAGACGGAAGATTCACACCCAGAGGCAAACACAGCGCCCTGGGCTCTTCCCCCTCTGGAGCACAGGGCCCTCTGTGGCAGGTGAGACAGGGAGCAAGGCCTGAATGTGTGCAGGTCAGGCCTTCTTTCCACAGCTGCAGGCCAGATCCCGAGTGCTGGGGCCCGAGTTACCCCAGTTCCCTTAACCGTCTACTGGATCCTCCACCCCCTGCCCTCTCCCTCCCTGCGGGAGGGTGGGGGGTGGGGGGTGGAGAATAATGTGCCATCAGCTTGGCGGGTGCCCTGGGACAGCAGGGGAGTAGGGGCTGGGATCAAGAGATCCCAGCAGGCAGCGCAGGGATGTAGGGTGAGTTAGGGTCACAGCCAAAGCCTGTTACAAGCATTTACACAGACTCACCTTCCTTTCCTCGCACAAAGAACGTGACTGCTGGGCCGAGGGGAGACGCGGAGAGGGAGGGCGGGCGTGTGCAGGTGGCGAGGCGGGGTTACACCTGTGTGCGGACCAGCGCATGCGCGAGCCTCTGTGCCTGGGAAGGGTGGTGGAGGGGCGTGTTTCACGTGTGGATCTACGGGTAGTCGCAGAGGTGTGGAGGGCGCAGAGGCCACAACAGGCCTATTAGTAGAGCGTCTGGAGCCCGGCTTCCGCAGAAGAAAGCTCGAGACTGAACCCTGCCCCTGCCCCTTGCTAGCCATATGACCTTGGGCAAGTTACTGCCAATAAAACCAACAAACGCAGACTTAGCGGGAAGCGGCTCTGTTCATACAGATCATTTCTGGGGAGGAAGGGACGATTTCAGTGGGGGTGGGGAGGCTCTGACCCTGTAAGAGGCAGGCAAAGGAGGCGTTTCTTTCATAGAAGTAACAGAGGCGAGGGGCGCCTGGGTGGCGCAGTCGGTTAGGCGTCCGACTTCAGCCAGGTCACGATCTCGCGGTCCGTGAGTTCGAGCCCCACATCAGGCTCTGGGCTGATGGCTCAGAGCCTGGAGCCTGTTTCCGATTCTGTGTCTCCCTCTCTCTCTGCCCCTCCCCCGTTCATGCTCTGTCTCTGTCTGTCCCAAAAATAAATAAACGTTGAAAAAAAAAATTAAAAAAAAAAAAAAAAAAAAAGAAGTAACAGAGGCGAGATGAACCAGGTATGGGGAAGTGGGAGGAAAGGTGGGTGATGGGAAGGTAGACCAGTTGCGCCCCAAGGCTAGACTGTTTCCAGGGGCAGGGGCTGTAGCTCGCCCGTGCTGACCGTGGGCCGGAGTGTAGGGAGAAGGAAAGTAGATTGGTTAATAAGCACCTTGTTCTGATCGATCAGCGCAGACAAGCAGTCCCGCTCATCATTTGTCCCGTAAAGAATGGGAGTTTGGGGCGCCTGGGTGGCGCAGTCGGTTAGGCGTCCGACTTCAGCCAGGTCACGATCTCGCGGTCCGTGAGTTCGAGCCCCACATCAGGCTCTGGGCTGATGGCTCAGAGCCTGGAGCCTGTTTCTGATTCTGTGTCTCCCTCTCTCTCTGCCCCTCCCCCGTTCATGCTCTGTCTCTGTCTGTCCCAAAAATAAATAAACGTTGAAAAAAAAAAAAATTAAAAAAAAAAGAATGGGAGTTTGGCTCAACACCCAAAAACCAAATAACCCAGTTAAGAAATGGGCAGAAAACATGAACAGACACTTTTCCGAAGAACACATCCAGAGGGCCAACCAGCACATGAAAAGATGCTCCACATCGCTCACCATCAGGGAAATACAAATCAAAACCACGATGAGATACCACCTCCCACCTGCCAGAATGGCTAAAATTAACAACCCAGGAAACAACAGGTGTTGGTGAGGCTGCGGAGAAAGGAGAACGCTTTTTCCCTGTTGGTGGGAACGCGAACTGGTGCAGCCGCTTTGGAGAACGGTATGGAAGTTCATCAAAAAACTAAAAACAGAACTGCCCTATGGCCCAGAAAGTGCACTATTAGGCAGTTACCCAGAGGATACAAAAACACAGATGTGAAGCAGCACATGCACCCCAATGTTTAATAGGGGTGCTTTCAACAATAGCCAAATTACGGGAAGAGCCCAAATGTCCATCAACTGACACGTGGATAAAGAAGATGTGGCGTATACACCACGGAAAACTACCTGGCGATCAAAAAGAACGAAATCTTGCCATGTGCCACGACGTGGATGGAGCCAGAGTGTATTCTGCTAAGCGAAGTAAGTCAGAGAAAGACAAATAGCCATATGATTTCACTCGTGTGTGGAATCGAGGAAACAAAACAGATGAACATATGGAGGGGGGAAGAGGAGAGAGGGAAACAAACCACAAGAGACCCTTAAGGGTAGAGAACAAAGGGTAGAGGGTTGATGGAGGGAGGTTGGGGGGGAGGGGCTAGATGGGCGATGGGTACTGAGGAGGGCACCTGTTGTGGTGGGCACTGGGTGTCGTATGTAAGTGACGAAGCACTGAATTCTCCTAGAACCAATGTTGCGCTGTATGTTAACTAACTAAAATCTAAATTTAAAAAAAAAAAAAAATGAGAGTTTGGAAGATGTGTTCTGGCCTTACCCTAGGGAAGCCAGGGGACATCCGTGAGTCTTAGCTGAGTCATGTGGGTAAGGGGAGTTCTCTGTAGTAAGCCATTTTCTGGAGCACAAGGGCGGCGGGTTTCTTAACGTTTCACTGCTGTCAGGCCCACAGGGCTCAGATGGATTCACCAGTGTCATCGCTGAATCCTTGTGCCTCAGTTGCCTTTTCAGTAGAGTGAGATGATAGGAGCACCCACGCGGTAAGCTCGTGGAGAGCACTCAGTGGGTTCATACCTATAAAGAGCTTAGAGAGGGGCTCGGTGCTTAATTCTGTTGGTCTGTGGGGACAAGGTCTCCGCCCTCCCCTTTCAGGAAATGGTTACTAAGCCTTCTAATCCCCATGCCAGGCGCCGGGCACAGAGACGAAGGAGAGGGCCCTGAAGGCCAGGAGCTCACTGCCAGGGACGGGGGCAGACTTCCCAGCCCCTCGCAGCCATGCCCTCCGACAGGGGGCTGGAGCCCAGGGAGGCTTCTGGGAAGCTGACACTTACAGGGCCCATGGGATTGAAGCAGGATAAGCTTACGCGTGCGTTTGAGCGCCTATGTGCGGGTCTGGGCCGGAATGTGAGGTCAGCACATCTGTGCACACGGAATCTGGCTCATGGGGGCAGAGGTGAAGCTTCGACCCCTCCCTGGCCAGAGTGAGGGTGGCACCATGCAGCCCAGCCCCGCGTGGGGGCCCCAGGGCCCCTCCTTGGAGCCCTCAAGGACTCGTGAGGGCAGGAAGGTCACCACCAGGCCCAGGAGGGCACATTCCTGCAGGACACATGTGGGACTCCTGTTTCCTTCTCAGGCACACGTGGTGGGCAGTGGGAAGGTAACAAGTGGGACTGGTGAGTGGCTCACCCCTCCGCGGGGCTCAGGATGCACTCGGCTTTGCTGTGGGTGGCCATCTCCTGGCCTCAGGTCAATGGAGCAGATGCGACGCCAGGGTTCAGAGGCGCCTCCGAGGCTCATGGCCCAGGCTCCCCCGCTGGTCCCAACCATGAGGAACAGCAGGAAACACTGACAGACCGAGCTTCAAATTCCATTAGAAGACGCAGAACCAACACACCCAAAAAATTTGTCTAGAATGAACCCAGCCAGGCCCAGGTGGCCCCAAGAAGAAAACCTGGTGTTGAACTCAGCCTGGGGGCTCATTGTGATTTCTCAAGAGATCACCAAGGGTGACCTCCCAGAAAAGGGATCCCAGGAATACAGCAGGAAGGAAACAGAGAGACTGGACCCTCATGGGCGTACAGGGTGGGTGGGGAGAGGCTGTAGAACAGACAATTATCAACGCAAACCAGTGAGGTGGGCTTGCCAGATGACTACGGGGTGCCCAGTTAAATTTCAATTTTAGATAAACAACGGATAATTTTCTTTGCGCTGTGCAATATTTGGAACCTGGGATCATTTTTCATTGTTCATCTGAAATTCAAATTTCACTGGGTGTCTTGTGTTTTTATTTGCTTGCATAAGATATTTTTCAGCTGGTGACAAATAATCTGAGGAAAATAAGTGAGAGTGATTGGTGTCATAGACCGTGGGGGGGGAGCGGGGGGGGGGTGAGGGGCACCTTATTTAAATTTTTTTTTTTTAACATTTATTTATTTCTGAGACAGAGAGAGAGACAGAGCATGAACGGGGGAGGGGCAGAGAGAGAGGGAGACACAGAATCGGAAGCAGGCTCCAGGCTCTGAGCCATCAGACCAGAGCCCGACGCGGGGCTCGAACTCACGGACCGCGAGATCGTGACCTGGCTGAAGTCGGACGGTTAACCGACTGCGCCACCCAGGCGCCCCTCGGGGGGCGCCTTCTTTAGCCAGAAGGTTCAGAGAAGCTAAGACAGGAATGAAGAGAAAGCCCCATCTCAGGCTCCGCCCCCACACAGGTTCCTCCCCCCACAACCCCCCAGGCCCATTTCTCCAACTGCATTCAGGTTTCTTTCTTTCTTTCTCTTTTTTAATGTGTATTAAAAGAGAGAGACAGAGAGACAGAGTGGGAGGAGGGGAAGAGAGAGAGGGAGTCAGAGGATCCGAAGCGAGCTCCACGCTAAGAGCTAAGAGCCCGATGCAGGGCTCAAACTCACGAACCTAACCGTGATATCATGCCCGGAGCCGAAGTTGGATGCTTAACCTGACGGAGCCACCCAGGCGCCCTGCATCCGGGTGTTTTAAGCTTCAATTCACTGTCACCGTGAACACCTTAGAATTACCCCCAGGAGCCAGACAAAAGCTGAAAGATTCAGTTGGGTGTTATTTAAATATCTGTAACAGGGTGGCCCCAACAGGAAGTGCTTGAACAGGATTCAGAATAGAATCAAGCAGTTAATCCAGTTGAACCAAAACCCAAACCCAAACACTTAACCTCAAATTTGACTTGAGAAATAGGGAATATACAGGTTGAACCCACAGGAACCAGGCTATGGAGCCACTCCCTTTTCAGGTGATGGGAAATCCTGTTTAAGCGACAATGCATAGGACTCCTGTCCCATCAAGGTCATGGGCAAAAAGCTACATCTACCCCTGAGGTTTCTATGGATAGGAAGAAATCTTAGACGAGATAACCCCAAAACGGTTTGGGAAGTTAACCCCAGAATTTGCTTGGAGTAGCGAAATCATAGCTTTCATGGGCCCACTTTTCTTAAGCTTGGTAAGAATCGAGTGAAAAAAATATTTAAGAGAACCAAACATATGAGCAGGTACATAGTGGTGTTAAGAAAGAATGGGTGCATGTTTAGAATTTTAAGTATTTATAATATTTAAGAGAACATGCTTGATGGGTATAACAGATCAGCCTTAAGTTTCTAATTGAAAATGCACAAATGAATCATTGATTGATTTAGACTTCGGATTTTTAAATTGAAATCTAATCAAGTTTGTCAACAGTATTAGAGTAGTTCTGAGAATCTCAATTCACCATATTTATTAACATAAATTACCAGATTTCTAAGAACCATGTAAGTGCCTGCGAACATTTTGTTTGTCATTAAGGCAAGTGAATGAAGTATTTTAAACAGAAATTGAATACGTTCGATTTACATCTTCCATTTAAAATGTTTAAGCGTGTTTAATTTAACCAAGACTGCAAACAAACATTCATCATTTTTAAGTGATCATTTCAAAAAATTATTTTAAAAGTTGCTCGACTCATGAAAGATTTTTATTCTGAACTCAAACGCTGAGGTGGGATTGTTGAATTTATAACTATAATCAATCGCATGTTAATTTTGGAAAACCAAAGGAGGCTGAATAATCTTCTCCAGGTGGAAAAGCCACTGAAGGGCACCAAAAACTCGTCTTGACATTCAGGTAGCAATAGCTTTGGAAATGAACATCAGGTCACCCGCTCCCGCTTTCCCAGGGACCTGAGGGTCCCCCCACCGCCCAGATGGACTGGCATCCTCGGGCAAGGTCCCGGTCGCTGGACTGCTCCTATCACCTGGCTTCAGCCCTCACGGCTAGTGGCTGTTTCCAGAACTTTCTCACCAGTAACAACAGCAGCTACCATTTTCTGAGCACCTACTATGCGCCAGGGGCTTTAATGTGCTTTATCTCATTTCATCCTTATAACAATCACGTGCAGAGGATACACCTACATTATCGAAACGTAAAGGACACACAGAGAGATAAAGGTGACTCTCGGATTTAAATCCAGGCCCGCCCAACTCCAGGCTGCTGGCTGTGTCTTGCTAGTCCTCCCCTAAGAATGGAATCCAGCTAATTCACTCACTCAGAGCCCGGAGGAGGGGGCCCGTCTATCTTCCCTCTAGGAGCGCTAAGAAGCCGAGGGTTTCTGTGCCAGTGGCGCCCCCTGCTGGACGGTGGGCATATGGCAGAGCTGAGCTTGGCTACACGGAGAGGAGCTCACCTAAGATTTCTGCCCTGCCCCACCCCCACTCCACCCCAGAGGGACAGAAAGGACTCCAGGCTCCAAGATTTCTAGGACCTGCCCCCAGAAGGTTCTTCAACCTCCACGTTGCCTCTAAGTTCAGTCCCACTGTCCCATCAGAGACCTCATCGCCTGCCACCTCTAGCAGGCCTCCCACCTGCTCTCAGGAGTCCCTCCTGCCCACCCTCAGGGGCAGCCAGAGAGATCCTACCTCCCATGGCTCCCCACTGCCCAAAGAATCCATCCCGAAGGTTCTCTGGCTTGGCATTCCAAGGCCCCAGACTGTATTCTTGGCCCTGCCCCTCAAACATCTCCCCACCATTTACCCCCACTCCCAGAGCTTCCACATTCGCTTTTTTTTTTTTTTTTTTTTTAAGTTTTTATTTGAGAGAGAGAGAGCATCAGCATGGGAAGGGCAGAGAGAGACGGAGAGAGAGAGAATCCCAAGCAGGCTCCACGCTCAGTGCAGAGCCCGATCTGGGGCAAACTCCCACGAACCGTGAGATCATGACCTGAGCCGAAACCAAGAGTCAGGGGGCTAACCGACTGAGCCGGCCAGGCGTCCCCACATTCGCCGTTCTTGGCTGTGCTCTGCCTCCTGCCAGGAATGCCCTCCCACAGCCCTGCTCGTCAAACTCTTACCCGTCCTTCAAAGGTGAATTCAAAAGCCACCTCTTCCATAAAGCGTTCCCTTCTTTCCTCAGCTAGAATTAACTTTTCCCTGCTCTGTGAAGCAGGGGCTGTGCGTACCAGCCAGACTTCCAACAGCGCCTGTATCTCTTTGCCTGGCGGAAGGCTTTCTCTGCCGCAGGCCCCAGACCAGGAGTACTGAGGAATTATCCCCACCACCACCACCACCTAGGCACAGCCCTTCACGCGTGATTCAGCTGGAGGCTGAACACCCCAGCTCCCTCACCCCTCTCTAGGATAACTCTTTTTTTTTTTTTAAGTGTATTTATTTATTCTGAGAGAGAGAGAGAGACTGAGAGTGAGCAGGGGAGGGGCAGAGAGAGAGAATCCCAAGCAGGCTCTGCACTGTCAGAACAGAGCCCGATGCGGGGCTCAAACTCACAAACCGTGGGGACACGACCTGAGCTGAAATCAAGAGTCAGACACTTAACCGACTGAGCCACCCAGATGATCCCCCTGGGATAACTCTTGAGTTCATGTTCCACACCGCCTCCGAGAGACCCCAGTGGAATCAAGCCGCGGTTGCCTACAGTGGTAAATTCGGCAATACTCTCTTTCTTGACTCCCTAACCTTTACTGCCTCAATTCCTCCCTCTCCTCCTGCCTCTCAAATAAACAACTTGCACTGAATTTCCGTGGCAGGATCTGCTTCGAGTGAACCCCCCGCCCCCAGGCCCCTGCATTCCCCCCATGGGATTTAGCTGATGCCTTTGCTGTAGCACTGGTCAGCAGAGGCCTTGAGCGATGACCGCGAAAACACAGGCAAGATGACTCGAGCAAACGCCTGGCCCTTGCTGTGTATTATCTCATTTAAACCTCATGAAAACCTGGGAAGTAGGTGCCATCGTTACCCTCATTTCACAGATGAGAAAACCAAGACTCATGTAAAACGATTTGTCCAAGGTCTCATACGCCAGCAGGTGGCAGGGCTGGGATTTAAATCCAGGTGGACTGATGGTGCCTGTAACCACGTGTGGGATATAGCAGGAGTCACGACAACGCCTGCCTCCAGGTGGTTGTGAATGCCCGAGGCGAGTTCTTTTTTTTTTTTAATTTTTTTTAAATGTTTATTTATTTTTTGAGACAGAGAGAGACAGAGCATGAACGGGGGAGGGTCAGAGAGAGGGAGACACAGAATCTGAAGTATGTTCCAGGGTCTGAGTCATCAGCACGGAGCCCGACGCGGGGCTTGAACTCATGGACCGCAAGATCATGACCTGAGCCGAAGTCGGACGCTTAACCGACCAAACCACCCAGGTGCCCCGTGAGTTCTTATAAAAGGGGTTGTGTGTGTGTGCATGCGTGTGCCACCCCTGCTAGGTTGCTCCTAAAGATGGACTGTGTCTTACAGACCTACGCCCCTCCTCCTGCCCAGCCCAGTGATGATGCGTGCTCGGTGATTACTTATTAAGTGCTTATTAGAATGAATCAACACCCAGGCTCACAGGACCAAGGCATTAAGACAACAGGACAGGCGTAAAGGATGAGGCTCAGAGGACCTGGCCCCTGCTACCAGTACCAACAGGCTGTGTGACCTTGGGCAGGTCTCTGTCCCTCTCTGGGCCTCATTTCCTCCTTCTCCGGGCTCCTCTGTCCAAGGAGAGGGTCCCACTCCAAAGGACCCACCACTGACGTCGCACAAATGGAGTGCCTACTGACTCCAACCACCCAATAGGGAGAGGGTCCCAAAAGCTAAGGGAAGGCGCTAAGACAGAGGGAGGCGGCTTCCTGGATCTGGCAGTGACACCAGCGGGTACCCACCGTCCCTCCGGGGAGAAAACCTCCCTGCCCCCGGCTTCTACGATGGGGATTTGGCGCCACCTCGTGGTCATCGCTTCTTCGTCGTCCGAACGGTTTCCTTTCCGTGTATCTTCTTGCCCCGACGCCCTCTGGGAACTCCCGGGACATCCCACCCCGTTCACCAAATATTCAGTATGTGCCGGCACGAAGGCTCAACCCAGAAGAGACAATCATGCGCAAGAGGGCCACGGCCCCTGCGTGACAGAAGAATCTAGGCCAGCACCTCCAGGAGAAACACCCAAGCCACAAATGGACATCCCTTGGGTTCATTTAAAACTTTCCGGTCGTGGGGCGCCTGGGTGGCTCAGTCGGTTGAGCGTCCGGCTTCAGCTCAGGTCACGATCTCGCGGTCCGTGAGTTCGAGCCCCGCGTCGGGCTCTGGGCTGATGGCTCGGAGCCTGCAGCCTGCTTCCGATTCTGTGTCTCCCTCTCTCTCTGCCCCTCCCCCGTTCATGCTCTGTCTCTCTCTGTCCCAAAAATAAATAAACGTTGAAAAAATAAATAAAATAAAAAATAAAACTTTCCAGTCGCTACGTTTCTAAAATCAAAATAAATAGGTGAAGATAATTTTAATCATACGTTTTATTTCATCCAATAGGTACAAAATATCATCGATTCCACGTGGAGTCGATGTTTCAGATTACCTTTTGCTGCACACTAAGTCTCCAAAAATCTGTGTCTTTTCTTTGACCCTTACCGCACATCTCAATTCAGAGGAGCCACATTTCAAACACTCAGTAGCTCTGTGGGCCAGTGGCCGCCTGCCACGTTGAACAGCTCGGCAAAGAGACCGGGGCGGCTTACTCTGGCGCCTTGGCAGCTTTTCAGAGATTTGGCCCGTTACACACATCTTCTGGAGGATTTACCTTCGCACCTCTGTTTTAGGGGTGTCGAGGGGTTTATCCAAGTTTCATCCTCCCATTGAGCTGGGCTTGAATCTTAACGATTAGGGACAGGATGCTGTGTAAGTCATTTTACCCTTTGCAAGGTAAAACGAAGGCAATAAAGAAACTGACCTCTGAGGTTGTAGCGGGGATGGCTGGCAGGCAGTCGATGCTCCAGAGATGGTGACCTCATGAATCGAGGGCTTGGCCCCCTTTGTGGCGCCGTGATGGTTAATTTTATGGGTCAGGGTGGCTGGGCTGTGGCACCCAGTTGCTTAGGCAAACACCAGAATAGATGTCGCTGTCAAGGTATATTTTTTTTAGATGTGATTAACATTTAAATCAGTAGACTGAGGGGGGGCTCAGTCGGTTGAGCGTCCGACCCTTGATTTTGGCTCAGGTCATGATCTTGCAGTTCATGTGCTCTGTGCATAGAGCCTACTTGGGATTCTCTCTCTCTCTCTCTCTCTCTCTCTCTCTCTCTCTCTGCCTCTCCCCTGCTCACATGCACTTTCTCTCTCTCAAAATAAATAAACTTAATAATAATAACAACAATAATAATAAACCAGTAGACTTTGAGAAAAGCAGAGCACCTCCACACTGTGGGTGGGCCTCATTCAATCAGTTGAACACCTTCAGAACAAAGACTGAGGTTCCATCTGCTTGAAGATTGCAACATAGAAATTCTGCCTGGGTTTCCATCCTGCCGATTTCACACTCAAGACAGCAATAGAAATCCTTCCTGAATTTTCAGCCAGCCTGCGGTCCTGCTCCACAAACTTCAGAATAGCCAGCCCCAACAGCAGCACAATAACATGAAGCATTCCTTAAAAAAAATCTCCCTCTCTCTGTACATACACACACACACACACACACACACACACACATTTCCATAGGTGACAGTAGCCCTGGAAAGCGTTCAAGTGTGAGTCTCGCTCTGAATACCTATGATATTAAAGGTAGAATGACTACATTGTTATTTATTGTTCAAGCCACTGTATAAATGTAACAACGTATAAATGTAACATCTCAGCCCTTCCCTTCCTCTGAGTGAAACCGCTTACAGGACCCACGGCTGAGGCAGAAGTGGAATTCATGGCCATCCCAGAGCCCCTCCTTCACTGGCTGGCCAGAGACCCCCTTCCAAGAAGGTGGGATCACAGGGTGGGCTTTGCTGGGGGAAAAGGGATGTGAGGAAGCAAGGCAAGACCCAGAGTGTGGGGAGCTGCTCTTGGGGGCAGAGGTTGGGTGGAGGGCAATCCCTGGGCATAAAGGAGCTGCTTTGAGGATGGACGGCCCATCACCTCCCCGCTCTGGCCTCCTATCAAAATTCCTGCCAAATTTGGCTCTGCAGTGATTTTCCTAAAGCTTCCGTCATATCATCTGTCAGTCCTTGTGAGGCTTTCCTGTGACCTTAAGGTAAAGCCAAAAGTCCTTCCTGTGATTTACAGGCACTGTGTGACCTAGTCCTGGCCAGGCCAGCCCCTGCCCTACCCAAACCTTGGCCAGATGGAACTCACTAGACCCTCACACGTGCACTTGCCTCTGTCTGAAACACTTTTCTCATCTCCAGACCATCCTCCAACTTTCACCTCATTCTACAAGGCGGTCCTGTCCCCCTCCTCTGGGTCCCCAAGGCCCTGGCTCAGTGGCCTCTCCAGAATTTCTGTATAGGGGCGCCTGGGTGGCTCAGTTGGTTAAGCATCTGACTCTTTTTTTTTTTAACGTTTATTTATTTTTAGGACAGAGAGAGACAGAGCATGAACAGGGGAGGGGCAGAGAGAGGGAGACACAGAATCCGAAGCAGGCTCCAGGCTCTGAGCTGTCAGCCCAGAGCCTGACGCGGGGCCCGAACTCACGGACCGCGAGATCGTGACCTGGCTGAAGTCGGACGCTTAACCGACTGCGCCACCCAGGCGCCCCAAGCATCTGACTCTTGATTCAGCTCAGGTCATGATCTCATGGTTCATGAGATCGAGCCCTGCATCAGGGTCCGTGCTGATGGCTCAGAGCCTGCTCGGGATTCTCTCTCTCTCTCTCCCTCTCGCTTTCTCTCAAAATTAATAAACTTTAAAAGAAGAAGAAGATGTATTTTAAAGAAAAGAACTTCTGTGTAGAAGAGCTTTAGATTCAGACATCTGCTTGCGAGGCTTTAGGGGGCCACCCCAAAATATGCCTCTTTGGCATATTGGTTACCTTAAACTGGTTATTTTTAAGAAACCACAGGCACAAAAGAGGCTCCGAAAACCAGTAGAAGTTACCATTTCATAAGAGACATTTAATATGTATACGGGAAATCTTTATGTGTAAGGGTGTCTCCCTCACCGTGCCAGGAGGACTCTAAATCTCTAGACACTCTATCCACGCAGAAGGCACGACTTAAATCTGCATAACAACCTGCCCCTTATTGACTGTGCTTTTCCCGGTCACCTCCCACAACTGACTCTCATTTTCTTTCTTTAATTTTTTTTAAGTCTTCTCTACCCTCAATGTTGGGCTTGAACGCATGATCCCAGGATCTAGTTGCATGCCCCGCTGACTGAGCCAGCCAGGCGTCCCTCTTCTTTTGCCTTTAGCCTCAGATGGTATTTAAGGTGACAGCTTCAGCCATTTCCGGAGTTACTCTGTTTTCCTGAGTCTCCCCCATGTAAACAGAAGGTATACGTACTACTAGACTTTGTTTGATTTTCTCTCGTTAATCTGTCTCATGCAGTTTGATTCGTAGACCAGCTACAAGAACCTTGAAAGGTAGAGAAAAGTCTCTCCACCCCAGCAGTGATCAAGAACACTCCCCTGCTCCTGCCGTCTCCTTCCTAAGAATGGCCACAGCTGTCTGTTTTTACATCTCCGACCACCTGGTGCCTGGTACAGCCAGGCACACAGTGACGCTAAATATCATCCGCTCCCCACCCTGCGTTCTTCCATTTGCTGGCTGGCTGGGCGACCTCGCTCCAATCCCTTCCCCTCTCCGAGCCTCCTTGGGGAATCAGAACCTTGCTTTAATCTGCAAACTCTGAAGTTCTGGACAATAGGAAGGGGGAGCGATGATCGCACCCTAGGAACGCATGCTCTTGACAAACCGCAGAGATTTTTCAAGTGTGTTACAGAACAGCATGTACACTCAGAAGCCAGTTTTCACAAAAACTTAAAATCTATTCATATATTTTAAATGCCGAGCCCTGAGCCAGGAGCAGGAGCCCCGAGTGTGTGGGTCCACTGGATCCAGGTTGGAGTTAATATATAACTCCATCTACCGGACTTAGTCTGAGCTGGGCTCTGATACGCTAAACATTTTCCCGTGTGTATCGCCTCACTATTCCTTACAACCTTGTGGGCAGGGGACCCCCAGTTTCCCCTATAAGGAACAAGAAGCTACGGTTCAGAGAGGTCTCCTAGCTAGCGAGGGGCAGAACTGGACTTGACCCCAGGTTTGCCAAGTCCGAAGAGGCCATGCGTGCTTTTCACCGCCAGACCAGTTGGTGCCTCTGTGCAAATTGGGAATAATAATAGCTCCCGCCTCACAGGGTTGTTGGAGGATTAAATGAGCTAAGAGGTGCAAAGCCCTCAGAGCGGCTCCTGGCAGAGCCTGAGGGCTCAGCCAGTGCGGTCACCCACAACAGCACCGGACCGCCTCTGGGCGGGCCCTGCCAGACCTTCCTCAAAAAAAGTTCACGGTGATGTCTCCGGGCCTGAGGTCATGGGTGATCATACTTGTTTTCTTTTCCTATGCTCATCAGGTATTGCTTATATATTTCTTTCTTTTTTTTTTTTTTTTTTTTTTTTAATTTTTTTTTTCAACATTTATTTATCTTTGCGACAGAGAAAGACAGAGCATGAACAGGGGAGGGGCAGAGAGAGAGGGAGACACAGAGTCGGAAACAGGCTCCAGGCTCTGAGCCATCAGCCCAGAGCCTGACGCGGGGCTCGAACTCCCGGACCGCGAGATCGTGACCTGGCTGAAGTCGGACGCCCAACCGACTGCGCCACCCAGGCGCCCCTATATTTCTTTCTTTTTAAACTCTAGCGTGAATGATGCCCTCCGTGAGCTCAAAGCAGGCCCATGAGATGTCTGCGTCACCTCCCCAAGGCCTGGCACAGGGGGGCACAGAGACCCCCAGGAAAGGATCGTAGCACAGAGCAGCGCAGAGGAGCCCTTCCAGCCCAGACTCTCCAGGCAAATGCTTGGCAGGAGCCGGAGTCAGGGGTGTGGGGTGCGGGTCAGTGCCAGGAACTGGCCCACGCTAAGCCTGTCCTTTGTTGGCATTCCCCAAAAGGCACAATGAGATGCCTTGCGGCTCTTCCGGCCCCCAGGGGAGCGGTGGGACCAGCAGGGATGCGTGAGACCTCCGGCCCTGAATCCACCAACAGCTGTGACCACTTCAGCTATTTTAAACCCTTGGGCACCAGGAGCCCCCCCCCCCCCCAACCTTAACACCAACCAGGCTCTGAGCCAAGGACAGGAACCCTGAGTGTGGGTCCACCGGGTCCCGGTTGGAATTTTTCAAGGAGAGGGAGTCTCATCTCTCGCTTTGCCTCGCGCCAGGGACCTCGTGCTAGTGTTTTCCATACGTTGTCTCATGTGATGCCACCCTCCCCTCGATGCGGAGAGAGCAGCCGTTCACAGATGACAAAACCGAGGGCTCCAAATGGCAGGGCGCATTGCCCCAGGCTCCACAAGGGGACTAGAACTTGGGTTTCCTCATCTACCAATTAAGAGCCGACGTTCCTTCTCTGCTCCCGCCTGCTCTTCCCCTGTCCCCCACCCCACCCCACCCCCACGGCCACACAAGTCCTACTCTGGCTCCGCCACTCTCGGGAGCTAGGGGACTGAGGGCAAATTCTTTAACCTTTGTGCCGCTCGCTTTCTTCATCTGTAAAGTGGCAGGGTTAATTGGGACGGTACGATGATCTAATTCTAATACATGAAAAGTGCCGCTGGAGCTGAGCCTGGCACACTCCAGAAAGAACGCATTAAGGGCCCGCTGTTATTTTCTGTCTGCTGGCAATCACCACCTCTTGCCTGACGTTATCACTACGCGGCTGCTCTCATGACCTGCCGGGGCCTAGGTGGGGGTGCAATGTCCCTCCACCCCCCCCCCCCACACACACACTCTGGGCCCTAGTTCCCTGGTGGGTGAGGTAAGGGCACCATGCTCTACGATCCCCAGGAAGGCGGGGTCCCCAGCATATGCCCCGTATCTGCCACAGGGTAGGGGCTGCAAAAGTGACTCCAGTAGAGGGATGCCCAGACAAGGTCCCACCTGGGGGGACCCTCAAAGGCAGCGCCAAGGTGCACAAGGTAGCTCCCCTGGAGCTGTCTCCTGACTTGGATGGTGCACTCCCTCAGCATTGCCAGGAGCCTATTAAAAGTTACCAGCGTCTCCCTGGGTCTGTGAGCCCTTTGGGGCACATGCCCCCCTAGCCCAACTCAGGCCTTCGCCTTTCGCCGCCCACATTCCTCCCAGATCCTGCTCTACCCACGAGCAGCTGGGCTCTACTATCTCCTAGTTTGGGCCACCTCGAGAAAGTTGATGGGGTCAGGGGCTGGGTGTGCCTCAGCTCTGGGCACTTCTAAGCCTCAACCCTCTCACTCAAGTGCACCCCCTCCCAGGGCTCCCCTGCCCCAGCAGTCCTGCCCCCTCCTCAAACACACACCCCCTCCAGCCTGCCCCCTCTTTCTTGTAACCTCTATTCACTCCCCCCCCGCCCCCCTTCCCCCCCCAGCTCCTGTCCACTCTACCAAGGAACACTTACTCATAGCTGGCTGAACTATCTGAATAGGCATAGGCCCTGGCTCAGATTCGGAGCGGGGAGGGTCTGAGACAGGGGTGGGGACCGGTTTGGGTTCCCACTGGATGTTGTCCCACACCTCAGCCTCCACAAGACACAAACTGACCCCTGCGGTGCCACCCTCCTTGGCCCCGCAGCCCAGACCAGCACGGGACCCCTCACTGCCCTTCCCCCAGAACATCAATACCCCACAACCGCTGCTCACATCAATCCCCTCCTCTCCGGCCCGGCTCACACAGCCCCAGCTGGGGTCTTCATCACCACCACCCCCCCACCCCCGTTGGTTGCCCCAGGGCACCTCCATCTTCCACAGCCAGAATGGCCCTTTTCACTTCCACACCCCCCCACTCCTCGCTGAAGACGCCACGCCAAGGCTCCCACCGCCCACCCACTCACCAATGCCTTGACTTGGCATCCTGACCCTGTAGGCTGCTGGGTTCCCCTGCCACCCCCTCCCCATTTTCCCTGATTGTCCGGTGGGCGGAGGGATGTCACCTTGTATCTGGCTTCCTGTTGACTCCCCCGCCTCCCTTCCCCCGAGTTTGCAAATGCCTCCTTTAAGAAGGCTCGGGTCCGGCCCCCAGGCTGGATTTGGGCGCCCACTCCCTCTGGGCTCCCGCCGCTTCCTGTCCTCTCCCCTCTGACCTCTGACAGCTGCACAGTTGCACTATCTGCCCTGAAAAACTGGGGGCGCCCGGAGGGCAGACTGGCCCCGGCGTCCTGGCGCCGGTAGCTGGGAGCCCACTGCAAGTGTATCGAGCCAGCAAAGCAAGCGTGGAAAGGAGGAAATTGGCAACCGCTGACCTCACCCGGATTACAGGCTCCGGGGGCGAGGGGGCGGGGCCGCGCGCGCGGGAAGGGTGGGGGCGTGGCCACGCTTGACGGACGGGCCCGCGGCCCACTGCGAGAGGAGGCCGGCCGGCCGCCCCGCCCACCGGCCGTAGATAAAGCCGCCCGGGGCCGCAGCGGCTCAGGCGGTTCGAGGGGACTCACCTGCTGCAGGTGCTCGGGGCGGACCTGACCTGGACGAGCGAGGACGGGCGCAGGGCCGGCCACTGGGGGACGATGCAGCAGGAGCGGACCGTGCGGCTGCAGTACGGGAGCCGCGTGGAGGCGGTGTACGTGCTGGGTACGCACCTCTGGACCGATGTCTACAGGTGAGCAGGGCCACCGCGACGGCCCGAGACCCCCCGCCTCTCGCCCCCCCCCCAAATCCCGAGACCCTCACACAGACCCAGCAACCTCACCACCCCTTTCCCAGGGTCCCTCCCCTGTCCTCCAATCTTCCCACGGTCTGACCCCCTCCAGCCCCTTTCAGGACAACCCCAGAGACACCCCTAATCCTCCTGCCATCCTCTCCCCTCAGCACCTCCCTTCTCCCCCCAGGCCCTCCCCTTCCTCTCAGACCCTCCCGACTCCCCACTCACCTCGACTCCCCACTCACCTCGAATCAGCTGAGCTTTCTCCAGGATTTGCTAGGGGAGGGGAAGGGGGGTGGGGCTGGGGTCAGGCCAGAGGGGAGCTGCCCTGGGGCGGAATCTGGCCCTGGGGGTTGCTCAGGCTCCAATTTCGCCCTGTGGGGGCTGCCCGTGGTTGCCTGTCCCCAGGCACTGGCTGTGAGCTCCTGTCCCCAAATGCCTTCCCCTGACTTCACCCTGGGGTTGAGAAGGACTTTATTCTGCCAGGCTGGAGGGTGCAGAGGTGGGGGTCTTTGTCCGAAGAGCGTCCCTGATTCTAGACCCTGTCCCCTCCCCGTCTTCACTTGCCCACAAATGTTGGCAGGGTGCAGGATTTCTGAGACAGCAGGACATCGGGTGGGGGGATTGAGGCCATGCCCCCCAAAGCCCCCAGCCCCCAGGAAGCAGGCAAGGCCAGTGGTCCATCTCCTGTAATTCTGTGGGGCATCCTTGCGAAGGTGTGGCTGGTGTGAGTGAAAAGGTGGACGGGGTCCAGGTAGGATCATTCTATGACCATTCTGCCATAGCAGCCCTCTATTCCAAGCATGTGAAATGTTCCTCGTTGCTAGAGTTTGGAGGGGTCAGTGCCAACAGGAGAGAGCATGCCGGACTCTAAGGCGGGACCCCATGCTGATAAACTTAGGCATGTCCCCTAACCTCCCTGTGCCTTGAGCTGAGCTGGAGGTGCCAGTGTGACGTGTTGCTCCCAAACTGCCCTGTCATCTGGACCACCCGCCTCCCCAGACCCTTACGAACCCCATCCCTGTGTCTTCCCACACACCCTCCCCAGCCCATCCTCTGTCGTCTCCGGTGGCCCCAGCAGCCCTGCCCACCCAGTCGCCTGCCACCTCTTGGGCAGGCACTGGCCACCCTGATACCGCTAAGCCCCAGCCTCCTTCCATGAAGGCGAAGGTCCTGGTCACCACGCAGATGAGGGACCCTCCCCAGGCATCTGCCCCTGGCCTCGGTTGTCCACATGGAAACTCCAGGGGTGGTTTCTGAGGGTCATAATGCAGCAGTGAAGTGTGGTCCAGGCCTCAGTGCTTGGGAGAGCTCCCCTCTCTTCCCCACCCCCAGTCCTAAACTGAGCACTGCCAGGGGGTGGGCAGGTAGCCAGGGCACTTAGGTCTCTAAGCCTCAGCTGTCCCCATACCCGCCTGTTTGTGCACTGGGGCCCTTTTGCCGCAGCCTGAAAGACTGGCATGGTGCCTCCGGAGGGGGGATGGGGAGAAAAGAGAGGGGCCATGCTCAGGCCTCCTGCCCTACCTTGTCCTGGCAGAGAGAGGCCCAGCCCCGGGGCGGGGTGGGGGTGGGGCGGGCATTGAGTCGGGGAGGTGTGGACTCACCCTCCCTCTGCCAGGGGGCAGAGCTGTGATGATCCGCTTTGTCCTTTCTCAAGAAAGCGGCCACTGCCACCACAACCCACACCCCGCAACTGCACTTCCCTTAAGACTCCCCCACCCCCGAGAGAAGAGGTGCAGTCTAGACCAGCACCGTCCAGCAGAGACAGAATGCCAGCTACAAACTGAGCCACAAGTGTAAATTTTTAATTTTCTTGTGGCCCCATTTTTTAGGATTAAAAGAAAGAGGTGTGGGGCACCTGGGTGGCTCCGTGGGTTAAGCATCCGACTTCAGCTCAGGTCACGATCTTGTGGTTCCTGAGTTCAAGCCCCGCGTCGGGCCCTGTGCTGACAGCTCAGAGCCTGGAGCCCGCTTCAGATTCTGTGTCTCCCTCTCTCTCTGCCCCTCCCCCGCTCATTCCCTCTCTCTCTCTTTCTCTCTCTCAAAAATAAATAAGACACTAAATAAAGAAGTGAAACTAATTTTCATAAAATATATTTTTAAATGTTTATTTTGAGAGAGAGAGAGTGTGCGCATGCACGAGTTGGGGAGGGGCAAAGAGAGAGGGAGAGAGAGAATCCCAAGCAGGGCCGTCAGCACAGAGCCCTGCCGGGTTTGATCAGCAAACCCTGGGGCAGCAAATGACAGATTACTCCAGGCTCCTGAATCAGAGAAAGGAGAGAGCGAGGGGGCCAAGAACTCGAGTGGTGATGGCCCGGAGCAAAGCTCTTGCCTAGTTTTTATTGAGAATCTTATCAGTGCATCTCAAAGGCTGCAGGGGAAAGAAATATGTAGTTTCAAAAGCAGGATCAAAGCTTATTCCTAAGTTTTTGGCTGATGAGTACAATCAGGGTAGTGACGTGCAGGCAGGCGAGCGGAACGTGATGGGGGCAGTGTATACATCACAGGAAGGGGGTTGTTTTTCTACCTTAGATTAAGCATTTACACAGTGGGAATGTTGATCCACGGGCAAGGTCTGGCTGTTTCCAGGCTTGACATTTCAAAGGACACCTGGTTTTCCTGGTCTGCTTTGCCGCTTTTCAACCAGCTGTTTCCCAGGCTGCAAACATTTCTTCCTTAAATCTTAGCCAGCCAGGCTCTATGAGTCTCTACAGAGCCCAGCTCGGGGCTCTATTTAACAAATCTGTGAGATCGTGAACTGAGCTGAGACCAAGAGTTGGACACTCGACCAACTGAGCCACCCAGGCATCCCAATTTTCATAATATATTTTATTTAACTCAATATATCCCAAATACTAGCATTCCGGTATGTAATCAGCATGAAACTTGTTAGTGAGATAGTTTACATTGTCTTTCTCATACTAAGTCTTTGAAATCCAGTGTGTAAATTTTATACTTACGGCACATCTCAGTTCAGTTTTCACCGAGCATCGGGTGCCCAGAGCCCCAGGTAGGCGGTTGTCATTGTACTGAACAGCACAAGCCTGGAGCAGAGGTCCTGAACCCCAACGCCGTTGCACTTGGGGCCAGATAACTCCTTGCTGGGTGGGGAGGGGGCTGTTCTGTGCCTCGTAGAATGTTTAGCTGCATCCCTGGCTTCTAACCCCAGTAGCAATGCCCCTGCAAAAGTGACAAGCAAAAATGTCTTCAGGTGACGCCAGGAGTCCCCTGGTGGGAGGACAGAGTCACCCCCAGGTTTGAGAACCACCGGTCTAGTGGAAGGAAGCCCTTTCTAGAACAAAGGAGCTGGAGCTATTACTGCCGTTGTCACACCTAATATCGGTAGCGTTACGAGCTACTGTCAGTATTAATAATGGCAGAGATTTTAGGGAGCACTGAGAAACCAAATGCATTATCTTGTATCTTCCTCATCGCAGACCTTGGGGGTCATGCTGAGATCATCCCATTTTGTAGATGAAGAAAGTGAGGCCCAGAGAGGTGTCACATAGGACTCCGGGCCAGATCTGTCTGACTTAACTTCCACTCTCTCCTGTGTGACCTTCAAACTAGCAGGTTGAACTGGGCGACCCTCTCAGCCTGTGTCCCTTCTACCCTCCGCTGCCCCCAGACACTTCACTCGCCCTCTTTCAACCCTGCACTGCCCAGTGAGTCCTTCTGGATCCAGACACAGGTACTGACGCCAGACCCCACATGAGCCCCCCTCCCCCACGCCCCCGCCCGGGTGTCTGTGGAGGCATCAAGGGACAAGGCCTGGTGGACCCTGGGCCCAGTTAGTAAGGGAGTATTTTTGACTTCTCGCTCCTGAGTGACAAAAGAGAATGAACAAGTCTCCACACCCACACCCCCTTTCCTAAGACGCACACGCGGCTCCCCTCCCGGACACACGGTGGGGGCCTACCTGCCCCGTTACTCAGCAGACCCTATGGTTGACCACCCCCCTCCCCAGCCACACTGACCCTTTGGGGGTGGACGCCCTGACCCAGGCACATTCTGGGTGCTGGTTCTAGCGAGCTGTGACTAAACACACAGAAAAGGGGAAGTGGGGATTTTTATCTAGAGATTTGCTTTGCCATAGTTATTGAAGGCACTTTCTGTTTCCTTCTCTCACGCCCAAGCATCTTATCTTAGGTCTGGCACAGGTACGCCTTGCCCGCACCATCTCCCCCATGTTCCCGTTAGTTGGCAGCTGCTTCCTCACTGGGGCTGCCGGGGCCCCCGCCTGATCCTGGCTTGAAGCTAGTGAGGGCACAGAGCAGTGACATTCCCATGTTGGTTTCACCCTCCTCCCCACTCACCTTTGGTTTCCCAGCGGGGACACCCCCAGAGCTGGGAGGTGTTGGAGAAAGAGCAGCCGCGGGGTCAAGTAATGGGGTGATCACACTCTGCCTGACTCTCCCGCTGACCCACAGACCAAGTTGTGAAGGCAGATTCTCCTACCCCTCCCTTTGTTTACACAGTCCTGGGGGGTGAGAGGTGGCCCCCTCACTCTGTTGGAGAAAGTTCAGGATCCGTATCCTGAAGTCCACAGGAACTTCAGGGCACAGGTGATGTGAACAATTGTCTCTTGCCTCTGCAGGGCGGCCTCCTAAATTACACTTGACCTCAGGATGAGAAGGGAGGTGGGAATGATCCCCGCACCCTCCCCTGGCATACCCCAGGGCAGAGGCTGACCAGCCATGTTTCTTGGCAGGATCTTGACCATCACTTTCGGGCAGAAGCTAGGAAGGGGGGTACCAGGGCGGGAGAAGCAGGCACAGTAAAATGTTGGGAAAATACGGAGGGGTACAGATTTGTACCCCACTTTGGGGACGAGCCCAGAGCCTCAAAATTCACCACCTCACTCCCTCGACTCTTCTCAGACTCCCTCCCTCCCTGTTCCTCGGTTGGTATGAGTGTTTTAGAAAGTATCCTTAGGACAAAGGCCAGGGAGGGTCTGCGATCCAGTTAGAAGCAATGGAGACTTGGTGTGCCATGATCTCCCCTTCCCTTAGAGTGCCAAGCCCCGCCTCACCGATCCCATCTCCGGCCAACGACCCCGCACACACTCCACTCTGGCCGCACTGGTTTTGTGGATCCTACTAGCTCTCGACCACACCAAGCTCATTCATACCACAGGGCCTTTGCACATGCTGTTCCCTCTGCCTGGAGGACTATCCCCCAGACCTCTGCAAGCCTGACATTTCATCCACCAAGGCTTAGCTCAGATATCACCTCCTCTGAGCAGCATTCTCCACACCGGCTGCCTTCCTCACTCCCATACACCTCCAGCCCTCGAGTCAATGAAGGGCTCCTTCATTGAGTAAATGAATGGATGGATGTGGCCAGTGATGCATGTAGACTGGCCTGTCACTGGGTTGAGCTCCCCACCCCCAGCCTCAAGGGATGAGCACCGTTGGACTGGCCAGTGGAAGGTCAAGGGCATGTAGCCAAGCTTGGCCAGAGCAGCGCTTGCTCCTAAGAGAATGATGGTAGGAGGAATCAGGCCAAGTCAGGAGGCCTCATAAATTAGAACAGCACCCAGCGCTCTCAACCCTAAAGAGGAGGCCTTGCCAGGAGCGGTTCGGGGGCTCTGGTTTCAGGCTAGCTCCTGGGAGGGGTTGGGGGAAGGGGGGGCCGCGTTCTAAGGAGGACCTTGTACCCTGTGTGTCCGGCCCAGCTTGCATAGCTGGGGTCCCCGAGAGCCTTCCCTCCTTGCCCTCAGGGCCCTGCATCAGGTTGGGAGCATGGTGACAGGGGCTCACCACCATTGTCCTCTCCTCTCCCCCCTCCCCCGGCTGGACAGACACCTGTTAGATGGGGCGGGGGGGGGAGGGCAGTTTTCAGAGGCAGCTCTGCCTGTCCAGCCACGCCAGACTCCATGGCCAGGGGCTTTGACTATCTAGGCCACTCACCCAAGCCTTCGGTGTCCCTTCTCTGGGCCTCTGACCCCACCTACAAAATCAGCAGGGAGCTCTAGGGGTCCCTAAGGGCCTCTCATTTGCTCTTGTCCTGAGCCAGGCCTGACATTCTCCCCTCGCCTTCCACCAGAGGACCTTTAGGGAAGACTGTAACCTGTGGATCCTCCCCCAGGAAGGGAGCCGCCAGACCCAGAGCTCAGAGAGCTTGAATTTACCCCCACGCTCTGCCAACACCGTCCCTGAGACTTGGAGCAAGTGTTCACCCTCTTCCAGTCTCAACATGCTCCCCTGTAAAATGGGACGATATTGAGACAGACCTCATGGGGTGTCGGAAGGATGGACCGAGATCCCGTGAGTCAAGGGCTTCCAACAGTGCCTGGCACATAGTAAATACTCACTAAGTCATTATCGTGAGGCACCGTTGGGCTTATTGTAATATTAGTAAAACGATAACGAGCTATGGCCTCAAAACATCCATGAGACTCATGGGAAAGAAATGCTGAGCGTTTGTTTTAAGTGCCGTTTGAGGCACCAACAAAGTGGGGGGAGGGAGGAATCCTGGCGGATGGCATCAGGGAAGACTTGCTGGAGGAGGAGGCAGCCAAGCTGAAGGATGGACAGGGTGCACAGTGTGACCAGGACATGCCATGCAGGAGCAAAGGTACCTGGCAAGACAGTAGGGACCCACAGGGGCAGAAAGGGCATCGACTCCGTAGCCTAGAGCGTAAGGCTAGAGAGTCAGTGAGCTCAAGCCAGGGCTTTGACTGCCAGGCTCAGATGTTAGACTTTGTGACGTAGGCAGTGGGGAGCCACTGAAGGTGTCTGGGGAGGGAGTGACCACAGAGGAGACTGTTTCCGCCCTAAGGAGAGGGGCGGCTGGAAGCACCAGTGCCTACTGAGAGAGGCTGCTGAGGTCACCAGGCAGAGAAGGGGGTGGCTGAAGAGAGACCCATCCCCGTCCCCAGCCCCCATCACGCCAGCTAGAGGCTTTGCCTTCCTCCCGTCTGGAGGGTGCTCGCCGTGGCGTTGCCTGCCAAGCTGGCACCCACGAACCCCCTCACATCCTGCAGAGACCCGAGGGCAGGATGTTGCACTCAGACCGCCAGGAGCTGGGCTCCCTGTGGGGGTGATCCCCGCCTGGTGTTAACGAGGCCCGGGACAGGTGGATAAGCCGAGAGTTCCAGATGCCAGCTAGGAGCGGGCACGCCGTGCCCTCACGCCTGGGGCCGAGTGGGCACCCCAGCCCCACGAGGCCAAGCTGGTGACCCTTCCCTCTGACTGAGCGAAGATCGGAGAAACCGACTGGTTCCTCGGAGGCCCTAAAACCTTCGCGGGGCCGGGCACGTTAGGTCTCCGCAGTCCATTCCCTTGGGCCGGGCTCAGCCAACCTCCCTCTTGCACACCTGACACCGCATTCCAGTCTTGCTCAAAGCTCCTTTGTGTGACACCAGCCATGACTCTCCATTCCCACGGCCATCACCTTGTCCCACACCGCCATCCTGACTCACCCGGACAGCGGCACTCACTTCACTGAACCCCCCCCCCCCCCACCTTGCGCTGTTGCTCTCCTGAAACGCATTCCCCACCCCGCACCCTGGGCCATCTGTCTACAGCGCAAAAACGATCATGTCACCGAAGCCTAGAAGCCATCAGTGCCCTCGGGGGGGGGACGCAGGGGGAAGGCCAGCTCCTCGCCATGAGCTAGGTCCTCTCCTCCCGCCACCCCCTCCCCTTTGCTCACAAACCGCGGCCACGCTGCTCTCCCTGGTTTCTCCAACGCGCTCGGCTAACGTCCGCTTCAACCGCCACCCAGGCCGCCCGTGCTGCCGGGAATCCTCTGCTCGTCTTCCTCCTCTCCGTGTCCAATTCGTTGCTTCTCAAACTGTGGGAGCTTGTTAGAAAGGCAGTCTCCAGGCTACACGTTCGCCGTTTTAAGACCACGCGTGTGTCCCCAGACCCCTGTCCCTTTCCTAGTCCTGGTTTTGCAAATGCTGGTGACATACCCCAGGGATGCCTCTTAGGCGGGAAGGGTCTGTGATCCTCGGTCTCCCATTCACCTCGAGAAATGATAGCACCTTTGCTGTAATAACTTTTGAAGATAACCGTTGTTAGTTTGCCACTAAATGAATAACGAAACGAAGAAAAGACACGGGGCACCCGAGCGGCTCAGTCGGTTGAGCGTTGGACTTCGGCTCAGGTCATGGTCTCACAGTCTATGAGTTCAAGCCCCACATCCAGCTCTCTGCTGGCAGCTCAGAGCCTGGAGCCTGTTTCAGATTCTGTGTCTCTCTCTCTCTCTGCCCCTCCCCTGCTCACGTTCTCCCTCTCTCTCAAAAATGAATAAACATTAAACAAATTTTTTTTTTAAAGAGAAGAAAGACATGCAGTTTCATTCCACAACGTGTATGTGTAGCACATCATCATGTCGGACACTTTAAATATGCACAATTATATTTGTCAGTTGTTCCTCCATAAATTTGCGGGGGGGGGGGGAAGAAATGCAGTGTTTTTTAAATTTTATTTATTTATTTTGAGAGCGCGAGAGAGAGCACAAGCAGGGCGGAGGGTGGGCAGAGAGAGAGAGAAGATTCCAAGCAGGTTGCATGCTGTCAGTGCAGAGCCCAACGTGGGGCTCGAGCTCATGAACCGTGAGATCGTGACCTGATCGTGGCCGCCACCAACTTCCCCACTCGGTCCCTCGATACTGTCCTGGGCCCCTCCCTGCCTTCTCCAGGGACAATCAAGGTGCCCACAGCCCCTGGTTCTCGGGTTTCTGGGGGATGAGCTCTGAGAGGTTGGTTCTTTCTGGGGAGGGAGGCAGCCAACAGGATCTCCAGGGGACAATGGATGCCTTTGTTGCTTCTGCCAGAGCCGCTCCAAGAATAGCTGTTTGCTCAGCTCAGAGCAGGGCTGGTGCTGGGGTAGGAGGGAATGGGGGCCTGGAGCTCCAATGCCAGCCAGGGCCAGGCGTTAACCCCCTGAGCCTCTGGGGCCTCCCCCAGTTTCTCACTGGCCCCGAGGAACGAAGGTGGCAGGAAGCATCACTTAGAGCAGCAGCTGTCAAAGTCGGGTCCTAAAACTCATCCTGCCCTGTGAGTTTGTAAAGCATTTTTTTCTAAACTGTACGCAGAAAGCCAACGTATAAAACCAGATGAAATCATAGTGGCTGTGCGTAAAGGGAAGTGGGGACCCAGCCGAGAGATCCCCAGCTTTTCGGCGCCTCCCTCCTCACCCCTGGGTGCAGGGCCTGTGCTCCCCCGGTGCCAGCCGCCTCCCGCTGGTGTCATGCTCCCATTTTCCATTTGGTGAAACAGAGGAAAAGTGCGTCGCCCAAAGCCATCCGGCAAGTTGATGGTCAAAGCTGGGACTTGGGCTAGAGGAATATTTTCCTGACCTGAGACCACAATTGCCCAGGCTTGTGATTTTTTCCCCCGCACTGTATTCTACCTGTAGTACTGTTAGCATTTTTCTTTACATCAACTCACATTTTATAACTTTATCTTATTTTAATTTTTTTTTTAAGTTTATTTCTTTATTTTGAGAGAGAGAGAGAGCTTGAGCAGGGAAGGGGCAGAGAGAGAGAGGCGATGAACCTGATGCGGGGCTCGAACTCACAAATTATGAGATCATGGCCTGAGCTGAGATCAAAAGTCGGATGTTCAACTGACTGAGCCACCCAGGCGCCCCTAACTTTAAGTGGCGATCTGGCAGGGCATCTGGCTGGCTCAGTGGGTAGGGCGTGTGACTCTCCATCACAAGGTCTTGGAGCCTATTTTAAAAAATAAGTAAATAGGGGCTCCTGGGTGGCTCAATCAGTTACGTGTCTGACTCTTGGTTTTGGCTCAGGTCATGATCTCACGGGAGTCCGAACCCCTAGTTGAGCTCTGCGCTGACAGCTCAGGGTCTGCTTGAGATTCTCTCTCTCCCTCTCTCTCTCCCTGCCCCTCCCCCACTTGCGCTGTCTCTCTCTCTCTCTCTCTCTCTCTCTCTCTCTCTCAAAATAAATAAACTTAAAAAATTTTAATAAAAATAAATAAATGGAGAACTTCTGTTATTACCATAAATGGCAATCCTTTATCAATTGCCATGAAAACGTAACGCTTTTTTTTAATTTTTTTTCTTAACATTTATTTATTATTGAGAGACAGAGAGAGACAGAGCATGAGCAAGGGAGGGGCAGAGAGGGGAGGAGACACGGAATCGGAAGCAGGCTCCAGGCTCCGAGCCGTCAGCCCAGAGCCCGACGCGGGGCTCGAACTCACGGACTGCGAGATCATGCCCTGAGCCGAAGTCGGCCGCTCAACGGACGGAGCCACCCGGGCGCCCCGAAAAGATAACACTTTTAATAAATACATAAATCTTTTCAATTGAGCATCCACGTGCCACCTCACAGCGTCTTACGCGCGTGCCCTTTGGGCGATGCCGCCTGGCACTTCTAGAAGGCTCACCTCTGTCCTGCTCAGCTCCACCCTCTTTGCTGGGGTGTGTGTGATGTGCCCAGCCCCACGCTGGTCTCTGCAGGAGGCGGGGCGGGGAGCCCCTGAAGCCCTCGGGGGCTTGCCATCCAGAGAACAGGTACCCCGTGGCAACACCCTGAGACAAAACTCAGTCCCTGCCCTGTGACGGATGATGGACAAAGCCCGTGGGACAGGAGGGGTGGCTGGGTGTCTTCTGGGTGGGCAGATGGACACGCAGAAGTTGCAAGGAACACGCCCAAGCCTCCCTGGGCAACTCAGTGGCAAAATTGGGCTCAAGCCCACGTGTTAAGCAAGTGGACCCCCAATCCGGGTTTTTGCTGCGACTCTGCTTCTCCCAACCATGAGTGTGGACAGAGGACAGCAGCCCACCGCCAACAAGCGTCCAGCCTCAGATCAGCTCAGTGACCCCGAGATGGGCTCAGGAGTTCAGAGGGGGGCAGTTGGACAATAAACAGGGTGGCCCTGGAGCTTTTTCAGGCTCCTTTCCCAGCCCCGGGCATGGACGGCCAGACCCTGACCGCGCTCTCCTGCAGTGCCCCGGACCGGTGGTCTTGGCCAGCGGCCCCTGCAGTCCGTGGCCTGGCTCAGAGACACCCTGCCTGGCGGCCTCTACAGACTCACTCACAACCTTGGTCACCCCAGGGCTCTAACCACCAGACTGCACTGCCGGGCGTCTAAACCAGTGGTTCCCTAGACCCGTGTAGCTCTGGAGCAGCATCACCAACAGGTCCCCGAAACAGTAGACACGCAGGTGGCTCAGTCGTGAAGCATCTGACTTGGGCTCAGGTCGTGATCTCACGGTTCGTGAGTTCGAGCCCCGCTTCGGGTAAGCCCTGCTTCTCTCTCTCTCCCTCTCTCTCTACACCTCCTGGGATTCTCTCTCTGCCCCTTGCTCACTTGTGCCCTCCCTCTCTCAGAAAGAAAGAAAAGAAAAGAAAAGGAAGGAAATGGTAGAAATGCAAAGTCTCAGGCTCCACTCCAGAGCGTCTGAATCTGAAACTCTGAGGAGGGTCCGGCGATCGTCATTTAGACAAGTGTTCCGGGTGATGCTGCTGAGCTTTGAGAACCTCTGCCCTAAACCTCTCACCCAGCCTCTGGCCGCTGCTCACCTCTGCAGCTGCCCCGGCCGGACCTCCGCTCTGCCAGCCAGACACTCCGGGGAGAGGATCCGCAAATCTCCAGCCTTAAAAAGAAAAACCCTGAGGATTTAGACCGCACCCTCTGGTGATTCTGATGCCCAACTGTAGTGGAGAACAGCTCAGGAACCGGGAGTGCCGGGCCCTCGGGACGGCAGATGTGCCTTCAAAGCTGACACTTACCTCCATGTCTTAGTCCCAAAGCCCAGGGGAATCCCACCTAAATCCCTCTGAGCCCTCTTCAGACTGGGCGCTGGCGTTAGCAAAACTGTCCTCCCCGGACACCTTCCTCCCCCAGTCTCCCTGTCCTTCCTGTGGCCTCCCCTTAAACCAGTGTCTCAGGCAGTAACAAAATACCGCGGGTTGGCGGGCTTGAAAGGAGCCAATTCTCTCTCCCAGCCCTGGAGGCCGGAAGTCTGAGATCAGGGGCCAGCGTGGTCGGGTTGGGGTGGCAAGGCTTCCTGGCGGGCGGGTAGCCGCTCTCTGGCTGTGGCCTTCCTCGGTGCGTGGGAGAAAGATCTCTCTTTCCCTTCTCGTAAGGCGGCCAGCCCTATCAGACGGGACCTCGTGCGCATGACCTCATGTCACTTTAATTATCTTCTAAAAGCCCTGTCTTCAGATGCAGTCATGTTGGGGAGCAGGGCTCCAACATGTGTATCTGTGGGGGGACACAAATGTGCCTAGATCAAACCAGATCAAACCAGTTCGCTTCCTGCCCTGAAATCTTAATGGCTTTTCAAGAATTCTATATGTACCACCGTTTCATAGAAGGCCGCCCCAGAACCCCTAGGAATGACTGTGAGAGGGGAAGTTCCAAGGTGGGAAAGAAAGTCACGGCGGGAGGGGCCTTTGTGACAGAGCCAACCCACCCCTGCCCTTTGAGGACCCAAGTTCCAGGCTCCTTCCCTGGGCAGACCCCGCACTTGGGCGCCTGCCGCTTTGAGGCCTTTCAACCAAGTTCTGCCTGTAGCTCAGACACAGGAAGCGGGCCGGGCCCTGCCTTTGGAGCAAGTTCATTCCTTGGTCCAGGCCTCTGGGCCTGGACCCGTAAGGTACCACACGGCTGCCGATCGGAAGCCATGAGGAAGCCATTAAGAATTCAGAGCCGCAGGCCCCACCCTCGAACGTTCTGACTCAGTGGGTACGAGACGGGCCCAAGGAATCTGTATTTTTTTTTTAATTTTTTTTTTCAACGTTTATTTATTTTTGGGACAGAGAGAGACAGAGCATGAACGGGGGAGGGGCAGAGAGAGAGGGAGACACAGAATCGGAAGCAGGCTCCAGGCTCTGAGCCATCAGCCCAGAGCCTGACGCGGGGCTCGAACTCACAGACCGCGAGATCGTGACCTGGCTGAAGTCGGACGCTTAACCGACTGCGCCACCCAGGCGGCCCCCAAGGAATCTGTATTTTAACCGAGGGCCCTCCTCACAACCAGGTGATTGTAGTGCAGCGGGGTCCTTTGCGGGGGCCCCCAGACCCGATCCCCCAGAAGGGCCCTTGCCACCTGGCCCCCCAGGAGTTTTTTCTTGGAGCCCCTTGTCCCACCTGTCCGGGGATCGCCTCCTCCGACCCGCTCTCCTCTCTCCCTCCAGTGCGGCCCCCGCCGAGGCCCAGACCTTCAGCCTGAAGCACTCAGAGCGCGTGCGGGTAGAGGTGGTGCGTGACGGGCAGGCCGAGGAGGTGGCCGCCAACGGCAAACAGCGCTGGCTTCTGTCGCCCAGCACCACGCTGCGGGTCACTATGAGCCAGGCCAGCACCGAGGCCAGCAGCGACAAGGTACCGCGGCCGGGGAGGTGCTCCGAGGGCGGTGGGAACCAGCGGCCCAGCTAGACCGCGCCGTCCCAGCGCACAGCGAGTGGGAACCACACCCCCCCTTTTGCCCGTTGTCTAGTTGCCACAGTGAAAGGGCGAAAAGAAAGAGGTGGGCCTAATTTTCACAGTGCGTGGCCCTTAACACCATAGAGGACAGTCTTACGAGTTTGACGTGATACCAGCATAAAAGAAAGACTAAGGAGCTGGCTCACGTTCTTTGTCGTACCAAGTCCGTATCGCACGGCGCGTGTCAGATCAGATTTGCCACGTTTATGTGCTCGGTACCCACGTGTGGCTGGTGGCTACTGTTTTGGAAGCTCCGTGCCAGACGGCCGAGTGATGATTTCGTGGAAGGTTAAGGCTGTCGGCTGCCGAGTGATCTATTAGAATCGCCGGAAGGTACACCCCGCAACGTCCTCGGTCTCAGCGGGGTCTAAATGGGGCGCTGAGTGCCCCTGGGTGATTTGCCCGGAGCTGAGACCAGATGTCTCGTCGCTGGGTCCTTTGATTACGAGCTTTGCCATGTGCCCCACGGCAGTGATGGCTCTGGGCGTTACTCAAAGCAAACAACCTCAGTCCCGTGCCCTGGTTGCTTAGCAGAAGCTAGCCATACATCACGGTAGACCCAGCAGAATGCACCGGGGCACACAGGTAAGCAGTCAGCACCCCGGATGCCCTCTGAGAGGAGGGGAGGCCCCTGTCCGGTTGGATAATTGGACAGAAGCAGCCCCGCCACCCAGGAATGCTTCCTGGAGGAGACGGTTTGCATGTTTGGGGAGAACTGGCCTGACAGGCCGTGAGGTATGAGTCAGGGAAGGGGTCCCTGCAGACCTTGCTCTCTGTGATCTGTGATCTCTGCTCTTCTCTCCCTCCCGGTGCGCCCCTCCCTGCCAAGGTCACCGTCAACTACTACGAGGAGGAGGGGAGCATGCCCATTGACCAGGCTGGGCTCTTCCTCACGGCCATCGGTAAGTTGGTGGGGCTGTGGCGCGCGTGCCTTTGCTCCCCAGGGGCACCTGGCCTGTTTTCAGTGCCGCGGACCTGGCACTCGGAGCTTCCTCTGAATAATGCGGGCCCAAGAAGGGATGCACAGGTACCCAGTCCCTTCCGTACTGGGTTGGGGGGTGTCCTGCAGGAGGAGGCAGGCCCTGGCCCGCCAGCAACTCACCCTGGACCCAGCCGTGGAAACAGAGATGCCTGGGCCCTTAACTCGCCTAGTCCAAGCCCTTCATTTGGCATTTGGCACAGCAAGGCCCAGAGAGGTTAGGGTACTTGTTCAAAGTCACACAGCAACTCCACAGCAGGTTGAGTCCGGAGCTCAGGATTATTCCCCTCCCAGGGCCTTCCCATCTGCACAGCACTCCCCTGCCCGGGTGCCAGGGCACATGGGGTAGGGTCTTCTCCAGTCCTTCAGGTCGGCTTCTTCTGCAGTCGAGGTGTTCCATGTACATGTGTAAATGCTTTTTCCGGGAGGATATTTCAGGGGGTCATTCTGTCTGTCCAGCCTTAATGTAGCATTGATAGAGTTGCCACATGGCAGGGGGAGAGAACCACCAGTTACTGAGAGTCAACTCTGTGCTGAGCGCTTTAAAAACAGTAATAATGTCTTCCATTTCTTCAACACCCACTCTGTGTCCTGGCCTGTGCTGGGTGCTTTGAGGAGGAGAAGGAGAAACTCCTGAGCTTTATTGAGCACCTACAGTGTGCCAGGCTCCAATCCTAGACGTTGTACTGTCACGATTGCCATCTACTCTCCTAGCTGTCCCAAGGATCGACGGGGGGGGGTCTCAGAACTGCCCCCAGAAAACAATTCATTCCCACGTCAGGGCCGCCTCCTCCAGCCGTGTGCCGTTAGCCATCAAAATGGGCTCAACAGCAACGCTCCCCTGCTTCTCACCTTTTCCCCAGTGGGTTCTTTTGCTGGTTACCCTGACCCTCTTTCTGCACCTCATGAGGGAGAGCCCAGCCTTGGGGTGGGGTCCTCAGGACGCCCTCCGCGGGGCCTTGGGAGACAGGCACCAAGGCCTCCCCCCGTTGCAGGAGGGAGCCAGCAGGCGTATGCACGTGAGGATGTCTCAGATGACCGGCCCTGAGGAAACCTAATCCCACAGAGACAGGGACACTGGTGACAAAGCAGGAAGGGCAGCAGCCAGAGGCCTGTCCAACGGGGGTGGTCCCAGAGGGCTGACCATGCCATTAGCGAGACTTCTGCCAAAGCGAGGCACACAGAACAGATGGCAATGCCCCGTGAGGAGGCAGGACTGGACCCCCCTCTCCACTAAAAGACCCTGAAGCTTGTTTGCAGAGGGAGCAGCAGGGCCGAGACCCCAGAACATACTAACTACGCTTCCAGATAGTTTAGATTCCACGGGCCAGTAAAATTGTGGTTTACTCCAGTAATAAGCCTGACCATTAAAATTGTTGTGTAATGTTTCTTTATTTGAGAGAGAGTGACAGAGCATGAGCAGGGAAGGGTCAGAGACAGAGGGAGACACAGAATCCGAAGCGGGCTCCAGGCTCTGAGCTGTCAGCACAGGGCCCGAGGCGGGGCTCGAACTCATGAACCATGAGATCATGACCTGAGTCAAAGTCAGATGCTTAGCCGACCGAGCCACCCGGGCGCCCCCATCGAACCCTAGTTCTGTCCTGAGCCCACGCTGAGCAGAGAGAGCCCTGGCTGCGGAGTAGACAGAGATAAGTCTAAGTTCTGGCCCTGCCCCGTCACCCCTCTGAGCCTCAGGGCCCTCCTCTTCACGGCGCATGCTTGCGCTGTGCTCATGGGGACCCGATGGCATGCTGTGTGCAAAGAAGATGCTCAGTCAGGACTTTTTCTTTTCTCCATTCTGCTTGGGGGTAGCCACATTTCCCCTCTGCCTGAGCAAAGTTGGAAGATCCTTATTGCCCGTCAGTCTTCCTCCTGGGATTTGGAAGTAAACCCATGGTGCCCTCGGCCAAACCGGGTCTCGGTTCCCCGTCCCGCCAAGGACTTGCCGCGTGACCTTACCAAGGAGCCCACCCCTCTAGACCTCACTTTTTCCCAGCTGTGAAATGAAGCCTTTGGGCCCCGCGGTCCCCAGGGGCCTTCGAGACTCCAGGTGCAGCTGATTTGCAAAGCCCCCCCCCACCCCCCCAACCCCGTTGAGGGGAATCGGGGTGGGGGATGGGCTCCTCTTTGTTGCTATCCTGGCAACTGGCCCTGAGAATTTTTAGCATCGACCTAAGGATCTCAGTCCTTGAACCCCTTCCCCAGAGTCTAGGATGATCGCCCTAGTTGGCTGTGGGGGAGAAAGTCCTTCCTCCCCACCACACCCCAAGCTGCCCAGTTACGTAAGAAGGCCAGGCACCCTGCCACTGTCCATGGGGGCCGGCGGCCTCTGCCAAGATGCTCAGGCCTCTGTGTCAAGCCTCCGTGTCTTGATTCTCGGGGCAGACTACCTTGAACCCAATCCCAGTGACATTTCCCATAAATCTGCCCCACACCCCAGAGGCCACCTGACACCTTAGGGCTATTCTGGGGAGCTGAGGTAGGATTCAGAGCCTCTGGGAAATGTCGTCTGGAGCCTAGATGCCCCGAAACAGATGTCCTCTCCTCTCCTCCCTCCCCCCCCCCCCCCCCCCCCGGGGAAGACAGAGCTATCCCAAGAGGGCAGAGCTCTGGGAGGGCCATGAGAGCCCTATTCTCTGTCCCTACAAGGATCATCCCGTCAGCATCTAGTTAAATTGAACTTTGGAGGAAGCTTTGACGGGGGAGAAGTCCTCGGTTGGGCCGCGGGTGATAAGAGGGCCCAATTAGGTAATGCCTGAATATCTTAACAGGAAGTCAGTGAAACGTGTCTGAGGTTAACAAATCAAGGAAAAGCAGCAGAGATTGCCTCGGGCAGGTGAGGGGATGGGATGGACACGAAACTTATTTTTCTTTAGAAGCCGTTTGGTGCTATTTGATTTTTTTTTTTTTTTTTTTTTTTTTTGCATTATGTGCAAATATTATATCTATAAAATGTTTTAACTTAAGGAACTCATCATGAGGTAGAACACAATTAAGTGCTTCGTAATTTCTCTCCTGTGATCCGCTGCTCTCGTGGACCCGCCACTGCCATGGCGGGGCCCCACCTTGACCCAGAGACAAAAGCCACAGGGGTGCGCCAGGGTGGGGATGTGGCCAGCCCCTCTGGGAATGACCTTAAGGGGAGCAAATCTTCCCTTGAAGGCGGACTTGGGTTTCAGAAACAGCCCAAGGTGGAGATCAGCCTGAGACAGTGCAGGAAACAGGCCAAGGCCAGGGGTCTGGAGTCAGAGGCCCACCTGGGATGCCTGGCTCTGCACTCTCTGGGGACATCATGGTCACTTCCCTGCTGGGTGCCTCGGTTTCCTCGTCTGTGTGGTGAGGGTGGCAGGGCGAGTGATAACTCCTCCCTGCATGGCAAGTTCTCTGCCTCTGGCAAGGGGAACTGCGCGCAGAGGAGAGATTGTTACCTTGAAAAGCAAAGAAAGGGATTCCTTAAGGAGCCCGGGTCTGTGGCTGGTTCTCGGGGGCGGAGCTTCGGGAAGCCAACCTCGCTGAGAGGCCGCATTGTCTGGGGAGTGTCCAGCTGGAACGTTCATGAAGGTCTGGGAGCCAAAATCAATACTGCTTTTCCATCTGAGACTTCGGTCGCTTAACAGCAGCTGGGGGCACCCCCCTTCACCACTTTGTCCCCAGCATCCTTACCCTGCACCAGCCTCCAGGTTATCAGCCCCGTCTGCTGACAGGTGACATCTCTGAGGTTGGGTTTGCTCACCTGTACAACGGCAACAATAATATTTATCCCATAGGACCGGCGATTCCAGGGCAGGCACTATGCCCTGAATGCCCACTGCTGGGTCCCCATGCCTGGTATAGTGCCTGGAAATAGTAGATGACCAACAGTGATTGGCTGAGCAGATGGTCGATGGGAGAAGCTTACCTAATCATGCCCTATGGCACCTGGCATCCCTAGGGAGGCAGAGGTTGGGACCCTGGGGTGCTGCCTCTCCCAACGAAAGAGTACCCTAAAAGCTTCCCCTGCCCTGCCTCCTCCTAGACCCAGAAAAGCCACATTCAGGGAATCGGGCTATGGGCAAAGGGAAGACTTGAGTGTAATCCCCAGGGTGAGCCATCTCCGGAATGGTGACATCAGTGCCCTTCCTGTGCCAGGACCCTCCTTCCCACCCGAGCCAGGGAGAGAGCCTGCCTGCCAAGGGGACAGACCAGGAATGCATTCATTCCCACCCAACTCCTGCCCTCTGTCCAAGTCATGCTCAGCGTGAGGCCAAGCCCACGGGGCAGTTCTGGGACCTGGACTAGCTTGTTCCATTGTGTGACATCCCCGTCACCTTGGGACAAGCTCCCCTCCCCCTCCCTGTTAGTCTCTGACTCAGGGGCCATTTGGCAATATCTGGGGACACTTTCATTGCTGAAATTGGGGGTGTTACTGGCATCCAGCAGGTAGAGGCCAGAGATGCTGCTAAACATCCTCCAGTGCACAGGACAGTCCCCGCAACAAAGCATCCAGCTCGAAATGTCAGCAGTGCCTACTGTTCCAATTAGTACACCTCCTCCGACTAGGAAGGGCCCCATTTTGCAGGTAAAGAACCTAAGGCTCAGAGAGGCTGTCTAAACTGCCCAAAGTCACACAGCTTGTAAGCAGAAAAGCAGGGTTCAAACCTAGCACTCTCTTGACACTAAATCTTGAGCTCATTTCACTGCCCCACACAGTTTCTGTGACACCTGTCCCCGGGACAGGCCTAAGGTCACCAAACGCCCCTTCCCCAAAAGAAAGAATAAACAGGGACCTCACCCTGGATCTTCTATCTGAGCCTGGCTTCTCGGGCACCCTGAGATCCAGAGGGGTTGGAGACCTAGTTTCCCACCCACAATAAAACCCTGGTGGGAGGTGGGCGTTCTAGAAGAGATCACATACAAATGCACCACCTGTGTGTGCACCATCAGGACAGAAGACTGGGAAAGGCAGTCAGGAACCCCTATGAAAGTTTTTCAACTTTTTTTTAATGTTTATTTATTTTTGAGACAGAGAGAGACAGAGCATGGGCAGGGGAGGGGCAGAGAGAGAGAGAGGGAGACACAGAATCCGAAGCAGGCTCCAGGCTCTGAGCTGTCAGCACAGAGCCCGACGCGGGGCTCGAACTCACAGACCGTGAGATCATGACCTGAGCCGAAGTCCGACGCTCAACCGACTGAGCCACTCAGGCGCCCTGCCTGTGAAAGTTTTTAAAATGTGAGCTCCAGATCTGACCAAACACAGTGTGTGTCCCAGTTCTGCTAATGCTACCTGTTCACACAGGGCACACAATTTGGCCCCTCTGAGCCAAGGCTCCTAGACCTGTAGAGCGAGGTTCATCCCGCCCACCCCCCAGAACTGCCTGCGGAACAGTGAAGTATTGGGAGATCCCTGGCCTACGTCACCCTGTCCGGCAGGCTCAACAACTCACCCATGTGTCTGTCCCCAGAGATCTCCCTGGATGTGGACGCAGACCGGGACGGCGTGGTGGAGAAGAACAACCCAAGAAAGGTACCTAGTTACCAGGGCAGACGGGGCTGGCATGGGGGGGTGGGGGGAGTGCCTGGGGGCAGAGCCCCAGGATGGATCCCGTAGTTTTCCCAGCAGACACAGATAGCTCCCCTTTTACAGAGGAGGAGACTGAGGCCCAGCGCAGGCTCCCACACACGGCACACCCGTGGCAGAGCTCACGGGGGAGCCGGGCTCCTTAAAGCAATAGCTACAGGGCCCTTTCCTGAGTCTCAGTTTCCCGCCCTGCCCCCCCCCCCCACAGGATGGGACACTAGTTTGTGGAAATAATGACCGTCCTGCCACAGAGAAAGTGCTGCCAAAGCATTTGCTCTCATTATTTTCCCTTTTTTTTTTTTTTTTTTAATTTTAAAACTGAACGAGGGGGACTGTCAGGAGGAAAGATTGCATTAATCGTTCTCAGTTCAAGTCATATATTTTTTCTCACTTTAGAGGAGAGAGCAAGTGGGGGGAGGGAGGCAGAGCGAAAGAGAGAGAGAGAGAGAGAGAGAGAGAGAGAGAGAATCCCAAGCAGGCTCCACTCTTAGCCCAGAGCCCAACGCAAGGGCTTGATCCCAAGACCCTGGGATCATGACCTAAGCTGAAATCAAGAGTGGGATGCCCGACCAACTGAGCCATCCAGGCGCCCGTGCATGTTATTTTCCATGGTGCACACACAATGCCTCTCTTGTTCTATTCATTCATTCATTCATTCATTTATTCTCTTTTATCCTGCATTCCACACTCCCATTCTGCTTCCCCGCAAAGAGCCATTTTAATGGGCTCGAGGTGTTTCTTTCTGTTCTCATGATTCTTTTTTTCCTTTTTAAATTGTCTTTATTTATTTTGAGAGAGACAGAGACAGCACGAGTGGGGGAGGCGCAGACCGAGGGAGAGAGAGGCTCCACACTGTCAGTGCAGAGCCAGATGTGGGGCCTCGAACCCACAAACCACGAGATCATGACCCGAGCTGAGACCAAGAGTTAGACGCTTAACCGACGGAGCCACCCGGGCGCCCCTGTGTTCTCATGATTCTCGTAGAACGCACAGTGTGGTTCGTGCGCGTGTGTATTTTAACTCGTGTCGAGAGCCTTGTGCCGTCCATTTCATGCTGCTTTCTCCTTTGCCCTCAAGCCAGTTGTTCAGCTCCACTGGTTTCGCCCTGCGTATATCCAGGCGGTTTGCTCTTACCTATTTTCCATTTCCTGGCCTTCTACGTCACCGATATTTTTGCCAGGGGCACATGTTACTTTCATATGCCAGTTCATCCCCAGAGAGGACGTGTACGATGCCCTCAGTGTAGACCCAGGGCGGATGCTCAGGGCTGGAGAGTCAGAAGGGCCTCCAGGAAGAACGGATGGCCGTGCCACAACCAGAAGGAGGAGTGGGGCTGGCCAGGTTAGGGGGACACGGGACCACGCAGTGAGCACAGCGACGTGTAAGGGCACAGGCCTGAGAGCTGGGGGAGCAGAGCGAGCGAGGGGGAAGGTGGAGGGGGGCTGAAGGAGAGCCGGCAGGTCTCGCCGGGCCTTGCAGCCTGCGGTGAGGGATGGGGACTTTATCCTAAGTCAACAGGGAGCCCCCGGCAGGGCTTAAAGCAGGAAAGCAACATGATCTGGTTGGACCTCGTTCCAGTTCGGCCCTGGCTGCAGCGTAGAGAATGGATCGCCTTGCAGGTCCCATTTGGACCACTCAGCATGTCTGCAAACAGCTGGGTGTCTGTCCGTCCAGGCATCTCCCCGTGATCCCCTGTGGACTTCAGAGCCTGTCATAGAATGTCGGCGGGCTCATTGCTCTGGCCTCCCTCCGTCTCCCTGCCTCCACCTCCTCCAGGCACAGGCACACCAGACACAAGGCTCATAAAAGCCCCGGTCAGTTTTCCTATCTCTGGGTCTCCCTCTGCCACCGTCCCCCTCCTGAGCTTACCTCCAGTGCTTACACTGCCCCTCTCCGGGCATCAGATGGGGGATTCATGTTTGCCAAGTGCCCCCTGCCCCCGATGAGCGGTGACTGCTCTTTCTGTCATCCTGGGGCTGTCTCTTTGGTGTCCCGTGGGATCTGCAGTGGCGCCGGGAATCAGCCAGAAGGTAGACACGAAGGCACTGACCTGTCTCCCTGCCGACGCAGGCATCCTGGACGTGGGGCCCTGAGGGCCAGGGGGCCATCCTGCTGGTGAACTGTGATCGAGACACACCCTGGTTGCCCAAGGAGGATTTGAACGATGAGAAGGTCTACAGCAAGGAAGGTACCAGCGGGACCCACGCTCGGGGTTGGGGGCAGGGAGAAGCAATGGAAACACTCCTGCTCAGTCCTGGGCCGGGCCAAGGCAGAGGCAGGAGCGACCTTCAGTCTCCAGGGGGTGGTCGACTGACGTATCCACTCTTGCTAAAAAAAAAAAAAAAAAAAAGACAAATCTACAAATGTGGTTCAATTGGAACCACATTTTTTAGGAGTTACACGTACCCATACACCTAGGGAATGGACTGGAAGGAAATTCTCAAGAGGTCACAGGAGATCATGGTATTGGAGGTGATAACCGGGTTTTATGCTTTTCTGCGGTTTCCACAATATACATGTGGGGGGGTGGGGTGCGGGTTCTGTCTTGATGGGAAAAGTGAGGGTTATTTGCGAGCCAACAGTCCAGCCGCATGTCTCTTAATTCTAACCTCCTCGTGCATCCCCCTGCCCCGCCCCCCGCACTCGCCACAGACCTCAAGGACATGTCCCAGATGATCCTGCGGACCAAAGGCCCAGACCGCCTCCCCGTGGGATATGAGATCGTTCTCTACATTTCCATGACAGACTCGGACAAAGTGGGCGTGTTCTACGTGGAGAGTGAGTGACCCCTGCCCTTCTGAACGTTTCCGTCCCTTCAGTGCTCACTGAGCTAACCTCCCCGGGGCCCAGCTCTGCCCTCCACCTTCCCCAGAGTTATCCCCAGCTCTGCCCCAGGCCTTCCCCAGACGCCTCTGTGGAGTCTCCTGTCCTCCCACCCCTTAGCAGTTATGGCCCCTGCAGGTGCAGGTGACTAGAGAGGGCCAGGATTGGCCTCTTAGAAATAGCCACTGGGAGCACTCTTGTCCTGTGAAGTCACGAGGCCCCAGGGATGGGCCTCTCCCGCCTCAAAGGAGTTGGTAGTGATGCAGGTTTATGTACAACCTAGAGTCCCCCCTTCCCCATGAACCAAAGGAGGAAGGGCTTTTGAGGTCCATTTTTTCTAGAGCCACATCACCTTCCTGATATGCACCCATCACTTCCCTGGGTGTTTTCTGCCCATCTCGGACTTTCTGGAGCCGAGAACGACCTCTCTTTTTTTTTTTTAATGTTTATTTATTTTCAAGAGAGAGAGCATGCGCATACACAAGCAGGGCAGGGGCAGACAGAGAGAGAGAGCGGGGACAGAGGATCCGAAGCGGGCTCTGTGCTGACAGCACAGAACCCCCCATGGGGCTCAAACTCACAAACCGTGAGGTCGCGACCTGAGCCAAAGTGAGACGCTCAACCGACTGAGCCACCTGGGTGCCCCGACTGCCTTCTAACTTTTAAAGCGTCTCCAATGAGGTTCTGGGCACCTTTGCAGAGCTGACCCCTTGCTCCTCTTGATGGTGACAGGGCACCCTGGGTCCCCGCTGTGCAGGGAGCTTGCTTCCGCCACAGAACTAGCCCTCACAGCTGCCCACTCTGTCTCATTCTTTCTAGAAATACACGTTGAGCCCCCTCAGTGCCAAGTGCCATTCTCAGTGCCGGGGTCCTGGCGGTGAACTCTGCAGTCCCGGCCTGCTGTGGGGGAGGCGATGGCCTAGTGAGGGAGACCTGATAAGGAGCACAACTGGAGGGAATGATACCCACCAAGTAATAGGGAACATCAGAGACAGAGGGGAGGCCTCGCTAGCCTGGGAAGGTCTGGGAAGGCTTCTCTGAGCAGGTGACATTTGAGCTGAGACCCAAATCAACAATGGGGAGGAAATAGCCATTCATGAGCTGAGGGAAGAGTGTTCCAAGCAGAGGGAACAGCACATACAAAGCCCAGAGGAGCGGACCAGCTTGGGGCGTTGGAGGAGCAAAAGGGAGACCAAAAGTGGTGGCTGTGTTGGAGTCAAGGTCAGCGATCTGGGCAGAGGCCAGGGCATGCAGAGAGAGGCCTTGGATTTTATTCTGAGTGCAGTGGAAAGCCATTAGAGGGTTTTAAGCAAGGGGCTGTCAAGATCTGATTTATGTATTAAAAGCCTCTCTCAGCAAAATAGTTTGCTTTGCAATTTGCCATGATGTGGGGCGGGGCTTCCCCTGTGTGCCCAGCTGTCTGGGGGGCCCCGGATCTCGGGCCTACCTCTGGGCCCACCTCTGGACAGGCTTGCTAGAACCACGAGGAGTTGGTCACGGGGGCCCTGGACCCTCACCGCGGGGGGTGATTTAACCAGGACAGCAGTGGACAGCGGCCACCCAAAGCCAGTCCTCCCTCTGATCCACCCTGGGCCCGGACAGTGACCTCACACAGGTTGGAACGTCCCCAGAGACAGGCCGGCTCTGCTGCCCCCAGGGGGCCGGAGAGGTTGATGTTTACCCCGTCCAGTCCAGGGTTGCCACAGCGACAGGGGCTGCCGGCGGGACCGGGCCTCCACCTGTGCCTCTCGACCGTGATGTTGAATTGTAACTCGGGATGATTTGCTGGCGGTGACACCTGCACGTTATCCAGAGGGCCCTGTTTGGTAGTGGGAGGGGGTCGCCGTCTGGCCCCGTGATCACATCGCGGCCCCTCACTTGCCATCCGAGATGGGCCCTGAGTAGACAAGCACCTTGAGGCTCCGTCGCCCCGTCTGTCTTATCTGGGCTGCTGTCCCGAGGGGCGAGGGGTGGCCCGTTCCTGACACGGCGACGATTCCAGAATAGTTCCCCACAAAATGTGGAATCTTGGAAAGAACAGGTGGGGGGAAAGAAATAATCCATCTGTGATGGTTTTCTTTCCTTCTGGGCAAAGGTTTTCGGGCTTGGTGAAAATCTGAGTACGGCGATGGGTGAGAGCGTGTTGTGTTACATGAATGCGGTGTGTCACCTGTGTCCCCCAAGGGCTGGGGGCCGGGCTGGAGGCCAAGGGACCCCAGGAGGGAACTCCGGAGCCTGGGAGGTTCAAACCCTGCATCTGGGCAAGTCTGCTCACAAGCCCACGCCTTGTGAGTTCATCTGGGACGTAGGGATGATGAGAGGCCTGACCGTGTCCCTGCTCACGGTGGGGATTAAACAAGTAACAGGTGTCAGGTGCCCAGCGCAGCAGCCGGCCCGTGGAATGCTTCTAAAGGTGGCACTTGTTGCTTCTATTGGGATTATTCTGACGATTATTCATTACAATCATTGCCATAGACAGAGGTCCCCAGTGCTGTCAGGCAGACACAGGTATCTGTGTTGCAGCCTCAGATTCTGCCCCAGGACCCCAACGTTGGGGCCTGACCTCGTCCTCTAAGGATACAGTGACCAGCGTGCCCCAGTCTGCCCAGGACTTTCCTGGCTTTAACACAGAAAATCCCTCCTCCTGGAAACCGCTCAGTCCCCGGCAAACCAGGACAGTTGGTCGCACTATCAAGGAGCCTCCTTGGGAGGTGGAGTGGCTCCAAAGTGACCAGAAGGGTTATGCCAACCCATACCACGCGCCGGCCGGTAGGGCCAATGCCTGGGGCCAAGGAGAGGTCAGGGTGGCTGGCAGGCCCAGCCCGAGGCATGTGGGCTGCTCAACAGAAGGGCATTGTGGCGTCCCGCAGGGAGAGCCAGCCATGCCCAGGCGGCCCGCACCAAGCTGGGGACAGGGGGGGAAGGAGGCTCCTTGGGACAGTGGCTGGATTGTTCCCACCAGGGAATCGATCCGCCCGGCGCTGACCCAAGTCACCAGAAAGAGAGAAACATAAATTGCAGGCCTCGAGGGGGAGAATACAACCTGCAGATGGGCAAGAAGGTGTCCTGGAACCTGACCCAGCTACCTGACCAGACCCCTTCCCGGCCCAGGCCCAGGCCGCATGCCCAAGTGCCCAGAGTCCTGGGGAAGTTTTGGAGCTTCCTGCGAAGACAGGTCCGCTTCTAGGCCTGAGCTCTCTCCCCTGAGCATCAGTGCAAGTGCAACCTGGGACATACAGGTGGGCCTGAGTGCCTGGAAGAGAACTTTCTCAATTGCGCGCACCCATCTGGATCTACTTGGTGATCGGGAGGTACTCAGGGGGCACGCCGTCATTTCCGGGTCAGGCCGTGACGAGCTCCTTGGCACATCCGGTGTCTGAGTCTATCTGCCTCATTTCTTGGGCCCACCTAAGGCAAGGTGAGGTGAGGTATTATTTCTTCGCCTTCTGTTCATAAGCCGTTGAATGAGAAGGCCCTGAGGTTCGCAGGAAGGTCGGTGCCAACTCGCTGACGGGCTCTTGTAATACGAATGCCAACAGGCCCCAGCTGGGTTACTGATGGTTACCTGGGGTTACTGGGTTTCCCTAAGTTACTGATGCTGCGTTCTGTTATCTTGCAACGACTTTGTGGCGTCGGTGTTATTATCCCCATTTAACAAATGGGTGAACTGAGGCTCGGGGAGGTTAAGGTTTTGCTTGTGAAGTTAGAGCGGTATTTGAACCCAGGTCTCTGTGACTCTGGAGGTCATAACCACTAGGGTAACCTGCCCTCAGCGAGATGAATAGGTTAACCAGACCTATACCAGGGTCTAGTTGAGCATATTGTCCTAATGTGAGGAACTGTCCTGAACCCGGGCTTCTGAGATTCCTCCATTTAATTTACAAGGGTTTTTTTTTTTTTAATGTTTATTGATTTGTGACAGAGAGACAGAGTGTGAGCAGGGGAGGGTCAGAGAGAGAGAGAGAGAGGGAGACACAGAATCCGAAGCAGGCTCCAGGCTCTGAGCTGTCAGCACAGAGCCCGACGCGGGGCTCGAACTCACGAACCCTGAGATCATGACCTGAGCCGAAGTCAGATGCTCAACCAACTGAGCCACCCAGGTGCCCCTTAATTTACACGTTTTAATCAAGCACCCTATTTGTACCAGGACTGTCCCGGTGACATGTTCTAACCCATGGGTGACTGGTCATTAATCATGACCATTGTTATTGACGATGAGTATTAAGCTGAGCCCCGATTCTGCCCTTCCAGCTCTGCAGGGCATAAAGAAACTCCTTCTGGAAGCTCTGCATAGGGTCCTACCTCCATGCCTTTGGCAATGCAAGTATCTCCTCTCCTCGCCACACCCCACCTCTGCCACCCTCAAGGGCCTCTCAAAGTCTCCCTTCCTCTGCTCGCATGCTTCCCACCCTGCCTCCCTTCCCCTACCCTCCCTACCCCAGTAACTGCCGGGATCTCTCTCCTGTGGCTCACTTATGACGCTTCCCACACCCGCGTTACCTTCTCGTTGGCTGAGCACCGTGCGTAGACCGAGAGAGATGCTACATCCCGACCATTTCTATCCTTCCCTAGAGGTCCTTGCCCATGCTGGCAACACAGTTGTAATTCAGTACGTGTGCTCTGGCCTGAAAAATCTATAGGGCATGGCGCGGAAGCCATTGGTTCATTCGGTAGATATTTATTCAACATGAACATGTGCCACGTTGGCTTTGCGCCCAGCCAGGCCTGTCTCTGCCCCCAGGTGGCAGTCTCTCAGGGCCGACAACTAGCCCCCAAGATCATACTCCCTCAGAGAGTCTGTGATGGGCAAGGAGGGGGGGCTGCAGACGCTCCACACAGAGCCCCTGCCTTGGTCTCTGGGGGATCTGGGCATACTTCCCAGAAGGGACACACATCCGGGCCTGGAAGGAAAGGAACAACCATTCCCAGCGGAGGGAAGAGCCACGAGAAGGTACAGCCAGAGACCACGTGTGGTTCTTCATGCCAACGTGACTTCTGTCCCGCAGACAGGAATTTGGGGTGCAAATGGGCACAGCGACGTTTTGTTTATTAAGGGGGAAGGGAGATTGGGGTTCAGAATTACACATGAATTTGTGTCCCAGCTTGGCCACTTGCTGGCTGTGTGGCCTCGGAGAAGCCATTTCCCTATCCTGAGACTCGGGTTCCTTATCTGTAACTCAGGGACATAATGTCCTTCCTCCACGCCGCTAGCTGCTCAGCCATCATCTGCTGCCATTTTGTGTATACCATGGCGGGGAGGGCTAGCTCATTTCATAGGCGAGGAAGCTGGAAGCCAGAGAGGTCGTCTGGTTCCATGCCACATGGCGAGCGGGCCACAGTGCTGGGACATCGAGCGGGCCATGGCCCTTGTGGTAGCGTTTTCTGCTTGTGCTTTTCTCCCTAAGTCTAGAGGACTAGTTACTCTGCCATCTCACCCCCTGCCCCACTGACACTGCCCCCTGGTGGGGGCGGGGACCTGACGTCGGCCCTTCTCCCTCCAGACCCTTTCTTCGGCCAGCGTTACATCCACATCCTGGGCCGACGGAAGCTCTACCACGTGGTCAAGTACACGGGCGGCTCCGCAGAGCTGCTGTTCTTTGTGGAAGGCCTGCGTTTTCCCGACGAGGGCTTCCCGGGCCTGGTGTCCATCCACGTCAGCCTGCTGGAGTACATGGCCGAGGTGAGGGCTCCAGGCCTCCAGCATGAAGGGCTGCCTCCGGGGACCAGGTGGAGTCCTTACAGAGGGTCCGTCTCGGGGCCCCCACTTGTTCCACTGCCCTCCAAGCCTGGACCACCCCAAGCTTGGAGACCTAGATGCCCCCCCCCACCAGCCACACGTGTCTGCGAGGGTCCTCAGAGCCGTGCGCTGGGGACCCTCCGGCTTGCCGCACCGACTCCCCAGGATTCCCTGTGCGTGACATTTCTGACATCCCCCACGTCTGTCCCCTGGTCTGCCCGCCCCCCTGCAGTAGCGTGGGCCTGGTTCCGAGGCACAGATCCCTCCTGGTTAGTGCAGGGAGCAAACCGGGCCACACACGTGAGGTTTATCGACTACTCGTATGCCCCGCTTTTCTCTCCCCTCACCTGACTGTGGGTTACACCAACTCTGACCCACAGGCTGAACCCCAAATCCCAGCCCCAGGTCACACCCCCACCCTATGGCCACATATGTCACCCGTCTTTGTTCTTGGTTTTGGGAAACCGGACGAGAAGGAGGGCACCTGCCCCTCTGGAGGAGAAGCGACCCTCACTTAGATGTATCCTGCTGACAAGGGTCTTAGGCCCAGACTCCCACCTCTCGGGCCCAGCCCGCTTTACTCACATACAGGGAGGGACCTGGCTCTCGCGCCCACTGTCAGGTCCAGACCACTTCGGGCCAGGACACAATGGGCTCTGTAGAAGGTGAGGCTGGGGTCTAGCTCAGACTTCTGAGAACAGGCTCCAGAGTCAGACTGCCCGGCTTCGAGCCCTTGAGACACGGGGAGGGTGAATTTGCCCCCGGGCCTTCGTTTCCCCGTCTATGAAAACAAACGGCAAAAGTTTCTCCTTCTGGAGCCGTTGCGAGCATCCAAACTTGTAGGAACTCATTCCTCAGAATCCCTCAGTTCCCTCAGAAGAAGAAAGGCAGGAAAGGTGATGCTAACCGGACGAGGTAAGGAGAAGGCTTCTGTTCCCACCTGTGCCTGGAGTAGCCTGACCATCGGGGTCTCAGACCGGCCCCCCTAGTGGAAACCAGCAGAGATTGAAAAAGCAGACCCGGGCAGGAAAGGCCAGGGAGGCCCATAGTCCCGTCCGCTCCCGCCTTCTCTGCCAAGGGCAGGCGCCGTTTCCTGTAGGTGTTCAAAGCCAAGTACACAAAGGAACCCTGGAGTTCGCTTGTTTTCCCTCAGGTTCCAGGCAAGCCTTCTGAACATTTCCTGAAAGAACAACCTGGACATTGCAAAATTCCCCCCAAACATTTGAAACGTTCACCTGTAGAAAAGGGCACGGTGCCCAGAGCAGAAGCAGAAGGCGGGGGGCTGGCTCGGCCGTCCCGTGGGCCAATTTCAGGAAGTGGACTTCGATGGGGCAAGATCTGATAGTGGTTGTGTATGGCTGCAGCAGCCTGACCACCTGGGTTCAAATCCAGGCTTTACCCCTTGCTGATCACGTGCCCGTGGGCAGCTGCGTAACAAGCCTGGGACTAGAGGTCTGTGACTCAGTTTCCCCACCTGCAAAGCAAGGGGTTACGATAGTATCTCCCCCCTGGGGTTGCTGTGGGGCAGAAAGGAGATGGCACGTGTGACGCTACCCCAGGGCCCGGCACGCGGCGCGTGTTCAACAAGTGTAGGCTGGTTGTCGATTCCACCCGCTCTACGAGGCAGGACTGAAACGCACCCTGACCAGACTCTGTGATCCCCTCCTTTGTCCCGTGCCCAGGAGATTCCCCTGACACCTATCTTCACGGACACCGTGGTGTTCCGGATTGCTCCGTGGATCATGACCCCCAACATCCTGCCTCCCTTGTCAGTGTTCGTGTGCTGGTAAGCAAGCAAGCGGCTAACGCCGGGGCTTTGGGGGCAGACAGATCTGAGTTCAGATCCTGGCTCTGTCATTTACCGCCCGTGTGACCTTGGGCGACCCGCGGGGCCTCTCTGTGCCTCCGTTTCTCTGAAATGCTGACATCACACAGTCACCGTGGGCATTAAAAGAAGCAGGCAAAGTATCAATCCAAGGTCTTGGTACAGTTTGTGCTTCAAATACGATAGCCATCATTTCTTTTCTCACTCTCGCCCGCGTCATCTGGTTGGGAACCTCCCATGGGTGTTCAGCTCATCTTAGGCAGCATTTTTCTTTTTTTGAGCATCTATTATGTGCTAGGCACCTGCAGCAAAAGGAGAGGCAAAGAAAAGCAGGGCCTGCATGGGTGCCGGTCAAGCCCAATGGGACCCTGAGGCCCCGAGCCCATCCCCTGCCTCTAAGCTAGACACAGCTTTTCTTTGGACATCTGGGAAGGTGGGGGGCAAGAGTCCCCTTTCTCGTTTTCTTGGTTTGTGACCTTGGCAAACGCCGCGACTAGAGCAATTCGCTTGGCCTTGGCTCCACCTTTGCAAAGGTCACTATGAACGCATCTGTGGCCTCATCTGCCCAGCACAGCCCGGAGGTGCCAGCTGCTTGTTGCCACCTCGGTTGGACTGGCCCTTGTCCCTCCTCACCCTTCCTCCTGGCCTCCCTCTCTTCCCCAAACTTCTCAGCATGAAGGACAATTACTTGTTCCTGAAAGAGGTGAAGAACCTGGTTGAGAAAACCAACTGTGAACTAAAGGTCTGCTTTCAGTATGTGAATCGAGGCGACCGCTGGATCCAGGTGAGGAGCCCCAGGCTGGGAGGGACGTGGGCCATGGCTACGCAGGGAGAGTTGGCTTCATGTCAGGGCCCTGGCACCCAGCAGCTCCATGTATGAGAATTCTGCTGTCAACTCATACGTGCACATGTGCACAGAGATATAAATGTATAAGGCAATTCACTGCAGCATTGCTTCATATAGCAGCAAAAGACTGTAAAACAACCTAAATGTTTATCCACAGGCGACTGGGATATGGCATGATGGGCTAGCCTTACTGTGGAGTACTATACAGCAGCTAAAAAGAAGCCAACCTATATATACAGAATGCACTTCAAACAAAGATGTTACTTGCAAGAAAATGTACATAGGATGTTATTGATTATGTTTTAAGAAGTGGGGTTGATATGAGTACAAACGTGCTTGGAGCATGCAGAGACTATTTGAAGAAGGATATGTAAGAAACCACTGCCGTCGTTTGCTAGTGAAAAGAACTGGGGAGGCTGGCTTGCCTGACAGCTCTCCTTGGTGTCCCCACAGGATGAAGTTGAGTTTGGCTACATAGAGGCCCCCCATAAAGGCTTCCCCGTGGTACTGGACTCCCCCCGAGATGGATACCTGAAGGACTTCCCAATGAAGCAGCTTCTGGTGAGATGCTGAGGGCCACCTTGGGGTGAGGGGCAGGGGAAACAATCCTGAGGACTCTTGCAGCACAGAAAGGTCAGGAGACCTTGGGCATCCTTGACAAATTAGACTGTGGCCCAGCACCTCCATCTTCTCCCCTGCAGAATGGGTCAGTTGGGATAGTGACCTCCAAGGTCCTTTCCTTGGAGAATTTTCTCATAGGAAAGTGCGACACTACCCCAGGGCCTGACACACCGCAAGTGCTCGATAAATGTTCTATTGTTATCACTTGCACCCACTTGGGAAGGCAGGAGTGAAAAGCACCCTGATGTGACTTTTTTGATCCCCGGGCTAAAAAGTTTTCTCTCACAGGAAATGGGAGCTATGGGAAAGAGGCAGGGCAAGAACCCTAACTCCTGCCCCTGCCCCACCCCCCACTTGCAGAAAAATAAGTTCCAAAGAGGAAACTCATAGTGAAGCCATTGTCGAAAATCGTGGTTCCAACTTCAAAGCTCATTGAAGCTGTGGTTTTTTAGCTGATGTGTGGTTTTGTTGTTGTTGTTTTGTTTTTGTTTAGAGAGAGAGAGCAGGGGAGGGGCAGAGAGAGAGAGAGAGAGAGAGGGGGAGAGGGAGAGAGAGACAGAGAGAATCTCAAGCAGGCTCCACACCCAATGCAGACCCCAACACAGGGCTCAATCCTACAATCCTGGGATCATGACCTGAACTGAAATCAACCAACTGAGCCATCCAGGTGCCCCAGTGTATGTGTTTCTTTAAAGCAATCCGACCCCCTGATTCTAGAGGCCATTACCACCCCACTTATGCCCTGACCCACTGGCACAATAAGGGCAGAGCCGAAACCTGTCTCCTTTGTCCTCACCTTCCACCCTGAACAGGCAGGGGATGCTTGGATGGAGCAAGAGGCAGAGACGGGGATAGGTCAGGGGGCTTTCCCAAGGTCACATGCGTGGCAACCTCTCCGGGAGTCCCGAGAGGGCCACAGGGTCACACCTACTTCTTGAGAACCTTCCCTAACCTGGGGCCCTCGCCACGGTGAGCTGGTAGAGACTGGCCTCGCGTCTCACCCTCCTCAAGCCTCAGTTTGCGCATCTGCAAGTGGGGATAGAAACCGTATCGTTGTGAGGACTGAAGGCACATGTGGGGCATCCTGCCGCACCTAATACGATGGTCATTATTAGCCATCGTTATGGCTATCAGTCCACAGTCCTGGACATCGTCCTCGGTGAGGACTGTCCACTTCTTCCCGCACTGTGAGGGGTAGAATCAAACTGGCCACCAGCAACGGTGGCCGGAGGCATGAGAGCCGAGGCCTCCCAGTCCTGCTCCCACACTCTTCCCGGGTCACCACCTGCCTTCTTTGTTCCAGGCTGGCCTGGTTCCAAGGCCCCGGGCTGCATTGTTCCCGGAGGCCTGGGCCAAGCCCGGCTTTGTGCTGCCATCAAACCCAGCTGCTCCAGCTCCCGGCAAGTCACACCTTGCCATCTGGGGCTCCCAGGCGAGAAAGCGCTAAGCTGCAGCACGGCTGTCCCTTGAGCCCTCGGCTGGGCCAGGGTAAGCCACATCTTCCCACCCCACGGTATTGTTTTCTTTTCAAACAAGAATTTTTGTCAGGCAAGCTTCGTCCCAGCCCCAAGGCAAGTCTCCAAGCAAGGCCCCTACTTCTTCACCAAAAAGGCAGGGCAGGAACCTTAAAATTCAAGAGTCACTAGAGGGCTATATTATGTGTCGACTCCAGTTTGTTGGAGCTCTGTGCTAAGAAGGATTCAGAGGCTGCCTCTGGGCTCAGTGAACAAATACGGTGGGCTGGGAATGGGTGGGATGGTCTATATGTTGCGTGTCCGTCATTTCCCGCATGTACCGGTCAGCTTTTCTCAGTAAGGCTGCAGTAACAAACAACTCCCAAATCTCAATGGCTAACGACTAACGGTCCATGTATTGCTTGAACTCGGCAGTGACTGTTGGCTGGTCACCTGCAGTCCGGCTTCCTCACACCTTCCGCCTTCTAGATCCCCAGCTGCAGGAGCAGCCCCCAGCCTGGGAAATGCCATTCTCCTAGCACAAGGAGAAGAGAAAGCGTTGGCCGGCACACGCGGTGGATCTCGCGGCTTCTGCTCTGCCCTGGCACGCATACTGCTGCTCACGTGCCAGTGGCCAAAGCAAGTCACATGACCAAGTCCAACACTAGGGGGGGAATTCTATTCCTTCCACGGGGAGATACCCACATACCCACATATCAGGATGCAAAGTCTTCTCACTGGGAAAAGGGTAGCAAGTTGCTGGGAACGACGATACAATCTACCACCCTCTCTCTCCGGTATCTAATCGGATGCCTCTTTTTTGTAGCTTGGGAAACCGAGGGTCAGATAAATGAAGCTATGAGTGGGGATTTCAACAGCACAAAGTGAGAACTAACTCCGAAGTCACCGATATGTCTCTGTGTCTGAGAAGAAGAGGCACATGCAGAGACCCAGGGCACACACACACTAATGCACACTTGTATACCGTCAGGCATGCCCACCCTTACACCAGCGCGCTCACGAACTCAGCCTCCCCGTGCCCAGCCCCCGCTCTTTGGCGGGAATAAGAAGACCGTGGGCAAGGCTCCAGACGCTAAGTGTCAGATTAAAGGTGGTGAAAGAGAGTAGTCATCAGATGGTGGCTGAGAGGGGGCTGAGGACCTCGGGCTCCAGGAGACTAATGATGGGTGTGTGCCCCGTGCCCAGGGCCCAGATTTCGGCTACGTGACCCGGGAGCCCCTCTATGAGCCTGTTACCAGCCTCGATTCCTTTGGGAACCTGGAGGTCAGTCCACCAGTGACTGTCAACGGCAAGACATACCCCCTGGGCCGGATCCTCATCGGAAGCAGCTTTCCTCTGTAAGAGAAGCCAGGGCGGGGTTGGGGGGAGCAGGGGTGGAGGAGTTATTCTTTCTCTTTAGGAGTGGCCTGGGCTGCTCACGCGTGGAGTGATGGGCTGGGAGAACGAACCCCTTCCACAACTCTGAAAAGATGCAGACACGCTTGGAAATGAAACCAAGTTGGCCTTTGTATCTTAGCATGACTTAGGATCTAATATAAAACTAAATACAGAGCTCGTCCCCAAATGGGAGGGTGTGTAGTGAGACTATAAACCAGGTACGGAAGGGACAAAGGAGTCCGTAAAAGGTAATTGACGGAGAATGAGCAGGAGAGTACCAATAAGTCCTTGGGGGTGCCCACGCATAAAAGAGGGCTGCGAAGACATGGCCCTACCCCAAAGCACCAGTCCCTGGCTCCCTGGCCTGTCCGTAACACCATCACTCCCTCCCCGGATGACCCACTTCCCAGTGAAAAGGCAGATTCTTTCTTGATCAGGACAGTCAGTGGGAAGAGCGATTGGTCTTCATTTCACAATGAAGAGCTATTGGTCCTCATTTCACAAAAGGGCTGCCAGGAACCTGCCTATATGGGACCAGCCAGGATTTGGCCACCAAGTCCCTCTGAGCCACACAGGATGCTCTACCTTCTGGGAGGAGGCCACTGGCCAGGAAGTGACCATTGGTCTAGCTTCTTGCCACCCTCCACTCCATAGTCACTCATCCATTCAGCAGGCATTTTCCAAGTAGCAGCCAAGTGCCAAGCCCTGTGCCAGTCATGGCGTTCTAAACACGAAGCCCAGCCCCGCCTTCAGGGAGACAGTGGAGATCACAGACACGAAACACAAGGGGCAGAGGAGGGACATACAGTGATAGACAGAAGCACAGGGAGCCAGGAGAACCCAAAGATAGGTCCCCCTCGGGGAGTTCAGGGAGGACTCCTTAGAGACAAATACTTCTTGAGGGCCTCCTCTTCCGGGCACTGTTCTAGGCTGTAGGGATACAACAGTGAGCCAAATAGACAAAGCCCAGCCCTTGGGAAATTTTCAGCTAGGGTAGGAGGAGTACAGAAAATAAATAGCTTCTGTGGGTTTAAGGAAATGACTTGGGAGTTGAGGCTTGAAGGAGAAGCGAACAGCCATGGGAAGACAGGAGAGAAAGAGCATTTCAAATAGAAGGAACAGCAAAAGCAAAGCCTTGGGGGATAGCGAGCAGAGCGAGTAGGGCAAGGAGAAAGGGAGGGAACGGAGGTAGCAGACCCGGGCAGCGGCCAGATCAGAGAGGAATTTTGGCCACTGCAAAGGCCTGGAGTCATAGTCTCAGGGTACTGGGGACATCGAAGCCCTCAGAGAGTCTAACAGGAAGCGCTTCCTGGAGGAGGTGTTGCTTAAACTGATTAAAGATCGAAGATCAGTGGAAGTTAATGTAACAAAGAGGCACATGGGCTAGGGCGGGTTTTCGAACTGTGCCTGTGCCCTAGCCCCCTCCAGCAGTCCAGGCAGGACCCCTGAGCACAGAAGCTGGCCTCTTTCTACCCCGTGACACCCTCAGGAACTGAAGGGGCTGAAGGCTGGGCTCCGTGCCATCCATTCATACAGGCCACGGCTGCAGCCACGGCCTCCTTCTTTGCCTCCGGGCACAAACGCCTTCCTGTGCCTGCACCAGGATCTCTCAGCCCTGAGCCTCAGGCTCCTTCCCGTGACTTTGGCTGATGCCGCCCTCGATACAGGCTAGGTCCCAGAGGCTGAACTCCTGCAGGCCCTCTGGTGAGGCAGGCACAGCGGGAAATCCCCTGAAGAGCTGCCTCGTCCCCACCCCTACCCCAGGTCCGGTGGTCGGAGGATGACCAAGGTGGTGCGGGACTTCCTACAAGCCCAACAGGTGCAGGCACCCGTGGAGCTCTACTCAGACTGGCTGACCGTGGGCCACGTCGATGAGTTCATGACCTTCGTCCCCATCCCAGGCACAAAGGTGAGCTGGCCGCTGAGGCCTGAGTGACTAGGATAGAGGAGAACTCATGTGCTATCAGCTCTCATCAGCAGAGGGCAGGATCTAGAGGTAGTGGACCGCAGAGAGGAAGAAGGAAGTAGGCTCAAGTTGGTTTGCACATTGTCGCTGTGGCAGGGTCAATTTTTAACCCGATGTACCAAAATATTAGCATTTCAACGTGCCATCAATCTAAAAATTATTAATGAGAGATTTTACATTTTTTTTATTCATACCAAGTCTTCAGAATCCGGTGTGTACTTTACCCGGAACAGCACGTCTCAATTCAGACTAGCCACACAGTTCAAGTGTCCAATAATCACAGGGCTAGGGGCTACTGTAATGCTCTGGAGAGCTGTGGGGCGTAGGCCTGGGGCTCTTTTGTTTTCTGAAGGGAAAGGAATGGCTGCAGCGTCATACCCTGGGAATGTTATACAAATGGCCCGGCCTCTTGGCCACGTGGAGAAGCTCTTCCATTCTGCCCGAAGCCACTTTGGACTGTGAGCTTGGACTCCATGGCATTGCGGACAAAACCCTGCCAGGCCGTCTGTGCCACTTGGCACGGGGAGGCTTGAGACAAGAGGCAGACAGGGCTCCGAGTCCCTGGGGGGGGGGGGGCTCCCTCGTGCTCCTCGGCCACTTCCCTTCTGTGGACACTGTCCCTCTGGATGTTCTCTCACAGCAATTCCGGCTGCTCATGGCCAGTACCTCGGCCTGCTACAAGCTCTTCCGAGAGAAGCAGAGGGAGGGCCACGGGGAGGCCATCATGTTCAAAGGTGAGTGCCCACGGGCCCTTGGCGGGGAGTGGGGAGCTGAGCCCCCCCGAGAGACGCCCAGGAGGAGGGGGCAGAGCACTTTGCCCCTGAGCATCCGGTTCCAGTTGCTGGGGGTCCGGACGGCTCCGGGCTGTGAGGTCACCATGGCGGGAAGCAGCCCCGGCCTCTTGTGACCTTCGCCGTGGTCAGCTGGACCATCGAGCTGCCCGCTGCTCCCTATCATCAGCATACACATTTAAAGTGGACACTTTGGGTGGCACCAGACCCCAAAAAGAGCTAACTGACCTGTGATCTGGATTTGAGGAGCTTGAAAGGGAGATAGAGAAAAATATACGTAATGCAGTTGGGGGACAGGAAGAAAAGTGGGAACAGCCTGACATGATCTGTAGCCAGACATCGTTACTATCAGTCCCAGAGTGAGAAATTATCTGCTTAATTTAGGCATGCACTTAACTGGGACAGACGCAGATGGAGACTAGGTGTGCTCTTGAATTAATTATGGAAAGAGGGAAAGCTGATCGGCTGGGAGACGGCGAGCCAGGTTACAGAGGGCGTAACAATTTCTTACACGTTTTTCTTAAATTACTTCTTGTCACTTTTCGGGTTGGTATCTCCAGTCTGCCTACTCCCAAAAGTCTGCGTTCCTAAGGCTCATTGATACTTACGTACATCACTGCCCTCCGTATCCAAAGGCAGTGCTCTTGATAGTGACTAGGGGCCAGAATAGACAAAGCCAATTTAAGACCACTGTCCTGTTTTTATTCCCAACCGATGGGGAATTGTTTTTCTTGGATTGGCCAGCATGAGTCTGGATTTCCTGGAGGCTTCTTTATATAGTAAAAACACCCCCAAAGCCACCCATAGGATATAGGAGCCAAGGTCCAAGCAGCACTGTGGAGGTAGCACAGGTGCAGGGTGTGACAGCCCCAATCTCTTTGCCCCTGACAGGCTTCAAGATTGGGAAGTGCGACGGACCAGCCAACTCTTCCCAGATCAGGCACAAAAAAAAAAAAAAAAGAAGAATTAATAGCTTAGGTTCTAGAATCAGACTGCCTGGTCTGCATACAGGGTCTGCCAAAGCTAAAAGACCTTGGACAAGTCATTTAGCTTCTCTCTGCCTCAGTTTCTTCATCTTTCATGCGAACAGCTACCTCCTAGGAATATAGGAAAGATTCCTGAGTTGATCCATGTAAAACAGCTAGAAGAGTGCTCAGCGAGCATTAGGCAGGACTAATCAGACCAAAAGCCGTGCGTGGAATAGGAGGCAGGTGCAGGCACACATCAGGGCAGGGGCCAAGCATGAGGCAGCTCTAGAAAACAGCGAGGGCGACCTCTGGGCCTCCTGCTTTCGCCACACTCACCCTGGGCAGCTGCTGGTCCTTAGAAGCAGACTCCGGCGGGGGGAGACCCGGGTACCAACCTGTACCACTCCACCCTCTGGCCAGAGAGAAAGCCTTCCTTGGCCCAAGCAACATGGCCCGTCCTGGAGAAGGAAGTGTGTGTGCTGCCCTCCCCTGCCCTAGGGTTACCTTCCTGGGTCCCTGCCTGTCCCTGGCCCCATCTCTTCCCTCCCAGCAGTTAGCCCAATAGCTGGGAGCAGGGGCGGGGGGCTGACAGAGGGGAGCACCCAGGCTGGGAACCTGAGGCTCGACTGTCCCCTGGGACCTCTGACCTCCACAGGCTTGGGCGGGATGAGCAGCAAGCGAATCACCATCAACAAGATTCTGTCCAGCGAGAGTCTCGTGCAAGAGAACCAGTACTTCCAGGTGAGGCCGGAGCAGGGGGCCCTGGGAGGGATGGGGTTGTGCCCAATGATGCCTCTCACGTCCTCAGGGCTTCCATAGGGAGCGACCGAGGGTTCAGGGTCCAAGACGGAGGGAAGGGCCTCGATGAGCCTCCAGTCCAGCCTCCCTGCTTTGCTGCTGTGCTAAAGCTGGGAGCTAAATGGAGGGACAAAGGCAGGCTGTGGCGGCCCGCGGAGGCCAGGAGCAGGCAGGAGACCTGGGAAGGAAGGTGCATCAGGCAGTGCTAAAGAGCCAAGGGTTCTATAAGGCCCATGACATTGGGGGAGGCGCACGCCTTTAAAATATGATGCAAGCCTCAGACGTGCTTTCTAGGAAATGCATGTGTAAATATATGCCCTGGATTTTAATTTTTTTAGGGGATCAGTGCTCCCTGAAGTTTGCTATGGATGCATCCCCCCTTCTGAGTCCCTGTCTCATTTCTACCAAGCGTCATTCTGTGACCTTCTTCTGTCTCGTTCTCTTTATTCCCACCGTTACTGAGCCCTGGTGGGAGGGGCACTGGAGAGGTGGCGGGGTGCTAGGTAGGTGCTGGAAGTCTCCCTGGAGTGCTGGGGCCCTAGGTGTGATGCTGCAGACAGGAGCAGGGTCGACGCAGATGGCAGGAGTGTCCCCGGACTTGCCTACCCTCCCTTTTCCCCCCCCTCACCCAGCGCTGCCTGGACTGGAACCGTGACATCCTCAAGAAGGAGCTGGGGCTGACAGAGCAGGACATCATCGATCTGCCCGCTCTGTTCAAGATGGATGAGAAACGCCAGGCCAGAGCCTACTTCCCAAATATGGTGAGGCACGCGGGGCCCCAAACCTTGTCGGGGCCAACCAGGGGCAGCCAAAGCCAGAAGGTCCCCTCGGCTAAGTCTGTGGGTCGGGAAGTCCAGGTCCCCGCCCTGGATGAGCTGCTGCGTGGCCTCGCCCATCCACCCCAGGCACCTGTCCTCTCGGGGCCACGTTCCCTCGTAGGGGTGAGAATGCCCATCCTATAGCTGCCTCACGGGGGTCCCGGGAAATCCTTCAACAGATCGGAAAGTGCTTTCTGAGTTAAAAAGACCTTTATGGACAGGAGGGATCCTTGTCGTCATGCAGGAGAGTCTTCTATGAGGAGGGAGGTTAGAACACACACACAGATACCTATCGATGCACACGCAAATACTCACGCGCCCATATGTACACATTTGACCACGTGCGTATGCGTGTGCATATTCCCACGCGTGCGTGCAGAGGCAGGTTGCCTGGTTTTTCCACTTCAGCTCGGCCACGTAGGAGGTTGCTTCGCCCCATCGGTGCCTCGGTTTCCTCATCCATAAAGTGGGGATAATCAGCACACTCGCATCGTAGGGTAGCTGGGAAGGTTCAGTGAGCTTCACACGGGGCCCAGGCGAGTAGTAGGCGCTCACTAATCAGAGCTGGTGCCTCACCCCCGTGGCAGGTGAACATGATTGTGCTGGACAAGGACCTGGGCATCCCTAAGCCGTTCGGGCCCCAGGTGGAGGAGGTATGCTGCCTGGAGACACACGTGCGCTCCCTGCTGGAGCCCCTGGGCCTCTGCTGCACCTTCGTGGATGACATTTCGGCCTACCACAAGTTTCTGGGCGAAGTCCACTGCGGCACCAACGTCCGCAGGAAGCCCTTCGCCTTCAAGTGGTGGCACATGGTACCCTGATCTCAGGGGGCTGCCGTGTGCGGGTCTCAGCTCACCCATAACCCGTATCGTGGCTGGGCCCGCCCTCGTGGTTCTTTACGATCGCAAGATACCCTTCGGCAGTAACTGTCAGGAAACTTTAGGATTATTACCTGCGGGACGGCACACTTGGGGCCACACAGCGAGGTCACAGGGAGAGACAGACCACACAGGCCTGGGGTTCTGCTTTTCTTGGGGGGGGGGGTGCCGAGGTGGGGAGGGGGCTAGGGTTTTGCGGGCTCGCTCCTATTGGTGAGCTTAAAACATAAGAGCTGGAATTTAAAGCACAGGAAGAGGGAAATCCAGGGGCCCAGATGGTCAGCTATAGAAACCAACCAAATCTAAAACAAAGGAGCCTGGGGGGAGGAAGAAGCCTGGCTTTTTGTCTAGTCCTGTGGCTGGTAATATGCCTATTGGAGATCGCCTTCTCTAAAGTGGCTACCTCAGCAATCAAAGCTTAAGTCAGGCACTTGAGCCACCGAAGAGAAAACCCAACTGTCAGGGCTTACACTACAGGTGCCTTCACAATTCCCTCCTCCCTTCCTTCTCCAGACTTCTTGAACCCCCCCCCCCCCCAGAGCTTCCCCTTGCCCAGCAGGGACTTGACAAGGATTCTGTGCCACTGGCAGCAAGAGGTGAGGAATCTGGGATATCTGTACCTTGTCATCTCTCAGAAGGGCCCTAGCATCCGCCCAAACCACCCTGGTGAGCCTCAACTCTGTCCTTCCTGAAAACAGCCGTGCACTTGGCCAGTGTCTGTACAACCCTGATACGAAAAACAAAAAAGAAAACCAAAACCCTGTACCCAAATCATTCCCCCAAAGAGTCCTTAGTCTCTTGTCCAAAATGAAAGAGGGGAGAAGGGAAGGAGGTTCTGGAGGCTCTGGGATCACCAGTTCTGGTAGCCATGCCCTGAAGGTCAAGTTAGATCCCATGGAAAGGGACCCTGGGCCCCTCCCCCCAGACATACCTTGAACTGCTGACATCATTTCAAATTCAGCTCTCTTGGGGTGTCCAGGTGGCTGCCTCCAATTAGTCATTCCTTCCCTGCCTCGCTCCGATCCCCTTGGCTTTCTCTCTGCAGTGTAGACGCCATTGACTAGCTTCCCTATTCCCTGAGGGTCCAATCGTTTACCTTAGAACCTTCCCTGGAAGCGGATTTTATCAGAACAGCCTTCTCCATTTTCAAGATGCTCCTCATACCTCGTCTTTCTGATGGACACGGGCTCCCCCAAGTGCTTGATCCCCCCACACCAGCATCCTTGTGCCCAAGAGTGCAGTGCGTGAAGACACCTGGCCTCCACCATAGCCTTCTGCTGCCTGGTTCTCCAGTCTCTGGGCAATCCCTGACCTCCCTCCTCTCCTGCCTCTACTTCCTATTCCTGACGCCATCCCTCCAGGCAGCTAGACAAGGACTTTTTCACCACCAGCCAAGCTCAGCCCTGCCCCCCAGGGTACAGTGAAAGACCCACCTGTCCTCCCCAGATCTTAGACTCAACGGGTAAGGACCTGGCCCGGCCTCCAGCCGAACAGCCAGTTCTGGGCCAGCAGCTGGCCTCAGACGGACCGTCTGTCCCGTGGAAGTTCACCAGTGCATTTGCTGAGCAACCACTAATTTGGACATAACTAGATTAATTCCCTGGCTCCAACCAAAAAGACTCAGTTTCAACTAAAAAAAAAAAAAAAAAAAGTGTATGGCCAGCTGATGTCAGAAGAATAAGTAAAGTATAATTCCACTTGGAGAGTTTAAAAAGAGCCAGTTTATAACCAATGAAAAGGTTATACATCCGTTTTCTTGAGAGAACAGGATTTTTCTTCTTGGCTTATGTCATTCATTCTATCAGCAGGCATTTGTTGCAGGCCTACTAAGTGCCCGGCACAGTGCTGGGCTCTGAGGATACGGTGGTTAGCAGCAGGTTGTACCTCGTCCTTGCTTCGTGGAGCCAGTCAGGTCTCCAGATGCAATGCCCACATCTAAATGGCCAGCTTTTGCCATCTCAGTGTTGCGCTCTTTAGCAATGCCAACCTGCTACATTCAGGAAATGCACAGGGCACAGAACTTCCTGTAAGTCACTATTTTAGATAAAGGTAGAAGGTTCTTTTTCAAACCAGCTTCCTTTCCCATCCAGCTGGGCCGGTACCACCTGACAGATCAGACCTCAGAGCTTTCAGAAGCTATCGTGCCCCCCTGCCTTTTGGGGCCAAAGCCCCAGATATCTGCAACCCCAGAGTGCCTATTTGAAGGAGTTGATCTGGAGACTTAGAGTTTGTCGTGTGTGTGTTTGCGTGTGTGTGTTCGGTTACTGTGGGGTTTGGGGTTTCTTTCATTTTTTTTCTAGTCCACCTTAAGGGGAAGTGAACGCCTCCCATGTGGAGACAGTGTGTGTTATAGATTTTTCTAAAGCTTCCCATCGGGAAGTCGGTAATTTCTGATGATTCTGGAGCCCCCAGGACTCAGATACCTATTATCTTGTTTGCCTCCCACCCCGTGTGACTGCCTTCCGCGTGCACGCCTCCCCCACCCCATGGACTCACTGCTCTTCCCCGCCCCCCACTTTTTCTAAATGTAGGCCTAGGATACACTTCTGTGTTGCAAAATTCAGCTAAGTTCCTGTTTCGATCTTTATTTTGAAATATTCTGTGTAAGAGGGAAGGGGGGGTGTTGTGAAGAGGGCAAGAAGCAGGGCACGGTTTCAACTTTCTGGACAAGAGGCCATGATGGAGATCGAAAGATGTTTGGGGAAGAGCCTGAATAAATAGCAATAAAATAAACCATCAGAGGGGAAGTCACGTGTTGGTGTGATGTTCATTGTTGTTTCACGGACACAGCCTGGAGTGAAGCAGTCCACACATGGGCCCTGTCCTGATGGGCTCAGCCCCTGCTCTTCTGGGCTCAAGGTCAGGGTTCAGCAAGGAAATCTCAAGAGTTTAGAACCCCCTACACACTCAATGCATATGTATTACATGGCCACCACCCAAGGTCAAGACCAATACCCATAGTAAAGTCTGGCTATGTTTTTCTGGTGGTGTTCCCCAGAAGCAGACCCTGAAATGAGCACTTGGGATTTATTATTTATTAAGTCCGTCCAAGAGAAACCAGGAAGGGGGGTGGAGGAAACAGGATGAGGAAAGGGAAGAAGCCAAACAGGAATGTGCCCTGAGGTGTAGCCTCAGCCTGCTCACTGAAGGAAGAGCTCTGGAACATACGTGGCAGCTCAGAGTCGTCCCAAGGGGGGGCAGAGTTTTGTACACCTGCACCAGGCAGTCACTGGCGATGGGGACTTTGGCTCTCCAAATGGGCAAGGGGACACCAGTAGTCCATGAGCAATCATCTAAAGGGGATCACAGCTGCAGTGAGCAGCAAAGTCACAGGAGCTGGGGAATGGGCTCATAACCAGAAGACAATCTGGCAGGGCACCAACAGTATCCACTGCTGTAGATAATATCATATTCTTATATGGAACTGTTACATGTAGATATTTGTGATTTGACCCATGGTAGAAAAATCCATACTACATAGCCATGGTCTAACACGGTCTTCGTGAAACTTGGTGAAACTCTCTGAAGCCCTAAAATAAACCCACCTAGTTGCTTGCTGGGCCTAGAAGCCACTCCCAATTCTTTGGGGGTATACCTCAGGAGGTCTGACCCCTCAGCCCCACCTTGGAATTCTGGACTGATATTTTGGTGATGCCATTTTAAGGAGCCACTGCAAAATGAAAGTCACTAGTTATACTCCCAGACTTAACCCATGGGTCCAGCCCTCTGAGGTCAGTCCTCCGTTTTATACCCAACTAATGTGGCCCAAGCCATAGCAAAGGCAATCTTCACTGTGGTTTCCTGACCCACCCATTTCGGAGACTCCCCAGAGGATGCTGATGAGTTAAATCCAGTCTAGCGACACTTTCATATCTTGGCTACTCACCTACCTCAGGATTGCTGGAAGTCACCCTGAGACTTCTAGAACAGCACTTTCCAATAGAAATATGCAAGCTACACATGCAATTTTAAAAGTTTCTAGTAGCCATGTTTTAAAAAGTAAAAAAAAAAAAAAAAAAAAGGTGAAGTTAATATGTTCCCTTTAACCCAATATATCCAAATTATCACCATTTCAACGTGTAATCAATATTTGAAAATATCGGGGTGCCTGGGTGGCTCAGTCGGTTAAGTGTCCGACTCCTAACCCTAACCCTAACAGCTCGTGAGTTTAAGCCCCACGTCGGGCTCTGTGCTGACAGCTCAGAGCCTGGAACCTGCTTCAGATTCTGTGTCTCCCTCTCTCTCTGCCCCTTCCCCACTCACGTTCTGTCTCTCTCTCTCTCCCTCAAAAATAAACAAACATTTAAAAAAATTGTTAAGTATCAGCGAAATATTTCATGCTGAGGGAGCGTAAGGCAAGCTGACCCCGGCAAACCCCCTGTCCTCCCCAGGTGGGACTTGTGTGACATTCCTCAGGCACTCCTGGCTGCCCAAGAACAAAGGAAAGGGAAAAACCAATGGTTAATTGATAGAGATCACAGTCATGTGGGACCTGAGTCTCCATCACTTTACAGATGTCTTAGTAAATTACAAGAAAAAGGCAATCTTATCAATAGCCTCATCTCCAGAATCCTGTAGACTCAGTTTCTTGGAGCCCCAACATCACCCTCCCCTACATAGTGATGTGGGGAACAAAGGCAAGAAGGAAATGGTAGAGGAATTTAAATTTCCTTATAGTCTGCAGCACATGGACAAATATTTGAGGCAGGCAGAGTAGGCCATTCCTCCAGGGAAAAACAACCTTAGCTTGACAACAGCTAGGCCTCCAGGACCCTGTGAGTCCTCTGTAGCCTATGAAAGTCCTTTTGGAGACCTCCCCTTGCCTTTACCTCCCCCAACTCCCAAGGAGTATACAGTCCGTCACTCCTCACAATCCCCGGACAGCTCTTTCTGCCCACGGGTCCTGTCCCCCCGTGCTTTAATAAAACCACCTTTTTGGGGGCGCCTGGGTGGCTCAGTCGGTTGAGCGGCCGACTTCGGCTCAGGTCATGATCTCGTGGTCCGTGAGTTCGAGCCCCGCGTCGGGCTCTGTGCTGACAGCTCGGAGCCTGGAGCCTGCTTCGGATTCTGTGTCTCCCTCTCTCTCTCTGACCCTCCCCCATTCATGCTCTGTCTCTCTCTGTCTCAAAAATAAACATTAAAAAAATTTTTTTTAATTAAAAAAAAAACACCTTTTTGCACCAAAGACATCTCAAGAATTCTTTCTTGGCTGTCAACTCCAGACCACCTCCAAAACCACATCATTTCACATTCTTCTATAGTAAGTCCTTGAACACTGATGTATATTTTGTACTTATATCTTCATTCACGCTAGCCATACTTTTAAAATATTTATTTATTTTGGGGACAGCACAAGCGGGGGAGGGGCAGAAAGAGGGTGACAGAGGATCCAAAGCGGGCTGTGTGCTGACAGGCTGAGAGCAGCGACCCCAGTGTAGAGCTCAAACTCACGAACCACAAGATCATAACCTGAGCTGAAGTCAGATGCTCAACTGACTGAGCCACCCAGGTGCCCCCAGACTAGCCGTATTTTAGGTGTTCGATAGCCACAAGTGGCTACCAGGTTTGAAAGCATAGTTCTAGAATCTTCTCTGCCAGGCTGAGCCCCACTTATAAGAGTAGGCACATTCCTTAAATCCCCAGAGTCCGGCTAGTCTGACTGCAATGGCTAACAAAAATTTATTATTATAACACCGAAAAGAGAAGTATACAATAGACGTCAGCCCTCCATAGCCCTGGTGTGCAGGGCCTTGTCCCTCCAGAAGGTCCTCTTGCCTGTGGCTGCTGCTGTGTTGCCCGAACTGGCCTCTCTCTCAGCCAGGGGAGTGCCTTTGGCCAGGTCGCCTCTGCCCCCTGTCAAGATGAGAACCCCCACTGGCCCCATGCCCGTGGAAAGGGAAAATATAACTCCCTCACTTCTAGCCTCCTTCCCCTCACCATTGCCTGGGATACAACTTGCTTCTGTATGTTACTCTAGGATGTGGGCGGCAGGTCCCGGGTGAGCCGAGTTGAGGTCCTCATTAGCTCAAACCCTTCATTCCAGACGGGATCCAATCCACACCTCGGCATGGCCAAAAGGTGTAGAAGCAGGATCCCTCCTCCACCCCACCCCACCCCCAAAAAAAGAGCAGCCAGGGATGAATTCTGCCTGAAAGTGGAACTTATCCAGGATCGTGACCCAAGTGGCATCAGGTCCAGGGGGCCTAACGGTGATATTATTGGTAACTAAATATAGCGAATGACATCAAGTGACAGTGTGTGGAATCTCGTCTCCAGCCGGACAACCACAAAAAGGACATGCCCAGGCAGAAAGCTCAGCTCAACAGCCTTGTCTCGAGCCTGGCTGATGTGAGAAATCAGCCTCTTCCCCTGTGCTTCACCTCTGGGCAGCCCAGGCTCCTTTTGAGCCGTGATCTTTGAGAAAGCGAAGGTCTGGACCCCTCTTGCCAGTCTCGAAGCAAAGTGCCAGGTTCAGGTCAAGCCTGTTTCTGCCTCAGCCCTTCATGCTCTGTCAGCCAAGGCCCGTTTTGTCAGTCTTGGGGCATACCGCCAGATGACTTTAATATTTATTTTTGAGAGAGCGCAGACGGGGTAGGAGCAGAGAGAGGGGGAGAGAGGATCTGAAGCAGGCTCTGCGCTGACAGGCCGACAGCAGCGAGCCCGATGTGGGACTTGAACTCATGAACCTCGAGATCATGACCTGAGCCGAGGTCGGACGCTCAACCGACTGAGCCATCCAGGTGCCCCCGGCCAGGCAGTCTTACAGAGCAGTCTCTGACCTGCATTCTGGAGCCCTCCTGCCCTGCTACCCCGTTGCTGAAAATGTTGAAAGACTGTTCTACTTCCCTCCTGCGGTTCCTGGCACCTAGTGCTCAGCAAATACGTTTGCGGTTTTTTGGGGTTTTTTTTTTTTTAAGATTTTTTTTTTTCAACGTTTATTTATTTTTGGGACAGAGAGAGACAGAGCATGAACGGGGGAGGGGCAGAGAGAGAGGGAGACACAGAATCCGAAACAGGCTCCAGGCTCTGAGCCATCAGCCCAGAGCCCGACGCGGGGCTCGAACTCACGGACCGCGAGATCGTGACCTGAGCCGAAGTCGGCCGCTTAACCGACTGCGCCACCCAGGCGCCCCAAGATTTTTATTTTTTTGAGTAATCTCTATGCCCAGCGTGAGGCTCGAACTTAAGACCCCGAGGTTGACAGTCAACCACTGTACTGACTGAGCCAGCCGGGCGCCCCGGCAAATATGTTCTGAATGAAACACAATGAAGCAACTGTTCAGCTAAGCAATGAAAGCAGAAAGATCAGCCCAACCAGACGTGAGGTGCAAACAGCTACCCTTTCTTATGCAGCAACTACATGCCAGCTGCCAGCTGGTACTATTATGACAGGCCGTTTTGAAGGCCAAAATGATCAAATAGGGGTAATTTCGTATAGTTCAGCCTGGTATTTTACCATCCCCACTCTAGAGATGAAGAAACTGAGGCTCCGAGAGGAAGTGACTTGGCTCGAGTTTCCGCAGCTGCAAGTAGCAAAACCGGGACTCACACCCCGGTGATCTAACCTCAGAGCTCACCTGCTGAACCTCTGCTCTGCACTACCTCGTCTTAGAAACAGCTTCCTAACCCCACGTCAGTGGGTCATCGTCTTTCATTCATAAACGCTGCCTTTGTGCCAGTTACTTCTTAGCATGTCCCGTTAGAATCTTACAACAAGAATGCCCCACCACCTATAAGCAAGCTGTCTGGGGATTATAGGATTCCGTAAACCAAACCCCTCAAAGGCAACAGAGCCCAGGTTGAAATGACCTCTCCATGATGGAGCGCGTTCTCTCCAGTCTTCAGCCCAGAGTAAGGCGGCATCTCAAATTGCGAGCGGCAAATTACATTCATTCATCCACCATCCGTTCTTGTTTCCAATGAACAGTTACGGTAAACGTCTAGTGTGCGTAAAACTCAAGTGATGGCGTGATCTTGTCATCTAAGCCAGAGTGAAAAGGGGGCACTACCAATAATTCCACCCAGATAACTGATGAAAACTGGAGCCATGCTGGGTAAACCAGGACACTTGTTCTCCCTGGAAACCCCTATGCGTGAGACATGAGCTCACCCCCTTCCCCAGGAACTGACTGCCAAGTCAGGGAGACAGGAGAGCAAGGAGGCAGATTGATAGAGTAGGCACCTGACAAATATTTGCTGGATGGAGGAATGAATAAGGTACAAAAAGCTGTGGGGGCACCTGGGTGGCTCGGTCGGTTAAGCGTCCGGCTTCGGCTCAGGTCATGATCTCACACTCCGTGAGTTCGAGCCCCGCGTCGGGCTCTGTGCTGACAGCTCAGAGCCTGGAGCCTGTTTCAGATTCTGTGTCTCCCTCTCTCTCTGCCCCTCCCCTGGTTCATGCTCTGTCTCTCTCTGTCTCAAAAATAAATAAAAAAATGTTAAAAAAAATTTTTTTAAAGGTACAAAAAGCTGTGGAATCACACACACACACACACACACACACACACACACACACTTATTTCCAGCTGGGGAAAGACCAAGGGTGGCCCTGGTGTTCATTTAGGCTAAGATGAGTCTTCAATGAATGTAGGAATGGAAGACTGGTCAGAGAAGGGAGGGCTGGCAAACTGAGCGGAGACACAACCGGATGTAAATGTATGACACGTTTAAGAAATGGCGATGATGGGGCGCCTGGCTGACTCAGCTGGTTAAGCATCTGACTCTTGATTTCAGTTCAGGTCATGATCTCATGGTCATGAGACGGAGCCCCACCATGGGCTCCTTGCTGAGTATGGGGCCTAAGATTCTCTCCCTCTGCCCCTTGGCTGCTCAAGCATGCAACCACACACACGTGCACTTGCTTGCTCTCTCTCTCTCTCTCAAAAAATAAAAATTAAAAATTAAAAGCTAATAGGAAAATCACTTTTTAAGAAACCACCTGAGGAATGATCAAACTGTGGCACATCCCTACATTTAAACAGTTGGCAGCGTGGAGATGAAATAGATTTTGGACACTGATGCGGGAAGAGCTCCGAGGCAGAGCATGTGATGTTGGCATTTAAAAGAAAAAAAAAAAAAAAAGAACGCCAAGCAAAGCCATGGATTTCTATAGAAACATACATATGTATATACATGCAAAGAAAAAGATGGGGAAGCAATCCCTGAAATTGACAATACTAATCACCTCTGGGAAAGGTAGCGTGACGAGGGGATTTACACGTTACCGATGTTGCTTGAAATTTTTACATAGTGAGAATTTAATTACCTATGTATTTTTAAATAATTTTTTAAAGCCGCCCGAAACCCTTGGCATCTTATTTATGCTGCAGTCTTCCCATCCTGATTAGCATAATCTCTTCTCTCTAATAATTCACAGCTCTCTTCGGCCTCTTTCATTCCCCCAGCTGGGCTTCCTACTGCCAGTTTAAGACTTACACTTCCTTCCAGATACTAATTCATTTACTCCTGCCCATGAGGCGACCATGATTCTTTCCCCCCATTTTACACCATAGGAAAGTAATGCACCGAGACACTAAGTAACTTGCTCGATGTCACACAGCAAATGACTGATAAAACAGGATTTGAACCCCCAAAGGCCGGCAGACTTAAACACTCCCCCTCCTTGCTCTCTAGAAGGTCAAAATTGCTTTTGGGGCGCCTGGGTGGCGCAGTCGGTTAAGCGTCCGACTTCAGCCAGGTCACGATCTCGCGGTCCGGGAGTTCGAGCCCCGCGTCAGGCTCTGGGCTGATGGCTCAGAGCCTGGAGCCTGTTTCCGACTCTGTGTCTCCCTCTCTCTCTGCCCCTCCCCCGTTCATACTCTGTCTCTCTCTGTCCCAAAAATAAATAAACGTTGAAAAAAAAAATTCAAAATTGCTTTTAAGTTTCTTCACCCCTCTGACTTGAGCTGTTTGCAGTAAGCCAATAAATAGTCACTACCAATGAATATTTACCACTGATTCCTTTTTTTGCATTTCATTTACACGGCTCAGTCTCTGATAGAAAGAAGTGCTCAGACTTCAGATTCGGCTGGAAAGGGAGTTGCATCATGTACTGCGTTTACAAAGCACACACCCACACATGCCCCGAGGACCAAATTAACTGCTAATTGGAGACTATGCTGGTGATGGGGCAGGCAGACAGGAGGGGGACAGAGGTTAAGCAGGGTGGGTGAGCTCTTCGTGTGTGTGCATGTGTGGCGTGTGCTGTGGTGTGATGCTATAGGGCCCAGCAACGTGACAGTCCCCAGAAGGCCCTGGGCCACTCGCTAAGTCCCAGCAGCTGAGCTGACTTCAGCTGTGCGAAACGCAGCCCCATCTGGACTGGGAGTGGCTCGTGACTTTTGCTCCGGGAGTTCCACAGAGGCTGCTCATGAAATTGGAGAAGTCTGTGGCATATGATTGTCCCCATCCCACTCGGAGAGAATATTTTGAGAAGTCTAATTATATGGTGGGGTTTGGAGGGAAGAGGGGCTAGATAAGCCCTTTCTAAGGGCAGGTTGAAAAGGGCTATTAGGGAGCCTTGGGCAGTTCCGTGAGGCAGGGGCCCCCTCTGCAGGTGGACCAGACACAGTAGCTGCCACTAGGTTCCCAAGAGCCCGCGAACCACTGTGTTCCTTGGGTGGCAGGCCCAGAGCCCAGCCGTCTCTCTAACAGAGGATACTGACCTGACCTCCCGGCTGTGTGACTTAGGTGAGGCGTTGACCCTCTCTGAGGCTCAGCTGCCTCAACTTGAAATGAAGGACACAAAGCCCTACCTCGTGGGGTTGCTGTAATGATTAGACAGAGAAAACGTCCCCAGAGTGCCCTGCAGAGGGCCTGGTACACAGGAGCAGCTGTGCACCTCTCGAGGTGGCAGCTGACCTGGAGACCTTGGAGGCCATGCTGGGGGTTGGTGGTTGACTGGATGTGGCAGGGGGAAGAGTCAGGTGCACACTAGGTTTCTGGCTTAGAGACTGGGTAGATGGTGCTGAAAAGGGAGATGTGAGCGCCTCAGGTGGTATGTATGATTGGGGACAGGTTGAGTTTCAGAGGCCATTGGGACACCCAGACAGATGCTCAGGAGACAGCTGGACAAAGGGAGGGAGGGGGTCAGCCAGAGAGATGGAAGAGAGTGACAGCCCATTGGTCGAAAGGGCACGAAATCCCAAATTTTGGATGGCACGGATCCTAAGTCCCACCACAGAGATGAATTGGGGTGAGGTGGGTTTTTCTTGGAGACAAAATAACTCTCCCAGGCAATAAAATTATCTGATATTTCTCCCCTAAATCTTACCTGATAAATCTCTTTTGGGGGGGTGGGAGGGCGGGGAGGGTGGGTGATGGGTATTGAGGAGGGCACCTGTTGGGATGAGCACTGGGTGTTGTATGAAACCGATTTGACAATAAATTTCATATTTAATAAATATATATATATATAAAATAATATAAATCTCTCTTAAATCCTTGGCCCTCTGGTTGGGGGTGGGGGAGGGGAATCAGTGCAGGTTGCCCTAAATCACAAGACGCTAGAAATAGAGTTGATCGTACAAATGACAGTGGATACAACACAATGCTCTTGGGGTTTAATTTTTAACTCTCGAGTGGATTTCCAGCCCTTGGGAAAGAAAGCACTCCTGAAGCAAGAGTCTCACCCCAGATTGCTCACCTTTCTCATTACCCAAAGACTAAGAAAGTCTGTAAAATGGGGGCGGGGGGGAGGGGGAGGAGTTATTCCAACTGGAAGGGTTGTTATGAGGACGAAGCAGACTGTTTATGTAAACACATTAATAAGCGATGAGGTTCCGCATAAACTTAAAGTGACTAGCCAACTGTTGAAAAGCCATACTTCACTCGCTAGACAAATGGAAACTGACAAAGAAAAAAACCTTGGTTCTCACCATGAGGACACCTTGGGAAGATCTGTCAGGAGCTGGCCATGAAAACCTCTAAGCCGTGCAGCTGTGCCTTTCTGGAATCCCAAAGTTCAGGGCGGAGGTGCAGCCGCCCAGGAATTTGTTCCTCCATAACTCTGAGCTCCCCAAATCCCCATGAAGCCCAGGAACGATGTGACTGCAGGGCGCGTGGGCCCATTGGCACCAGGAGCCCCTCCATAAATCAAGGTCTCACTTCTGCTGGCCTCAGATGGCTCTTTCCAAGGTGACCTGGGTACAGTAAAAGAGTTATCACTTATCTAGGAGTAGCATCGGCCTTGGAGACGAAAGAGTCGTGAAAATGCCAACGGGCCCCATTCTTTAGGAACACGGTCCTTGGAGGGAGAGGATGCTCTCCCTTCATCTCAGAAGACGATTCAGCCAGGAGGAGTTAGAGAGAGGGTGATAATCTTCCCATGATTCCATCCAGGTTGGGTGGCCCAAGAGGCCCTGGGGCAGACTTGGAGAAGCCCTATTCCAGTGCTGGGTCAGCCCCAGTGGAAAGCCAAGGTGACCTCAGCCTTGTCCATAGTCACCGCCAAGACAGCGCCCCAAGACAGTCACATGAATCCCAGAACCCTAAATCAGCTGGCCCAACACCCTGATGCTACAGGCAAGGAAACTATAGGCCAGAGATGGGGAGGGACTTGTTCAAGGTCACACAGCCTAGAGAAGATTCAAGGTTAGACCCAGGGGTCCAGGCTGTTTCTTGTGACCTCACTACACACCTCCTTTAATGAGATCAGACAGCAGTGTGGCTGGCTGGTTCCAGCCCAGGGCTCCAGAAACTTAGCCCCAACAAACCAATTTGCCTGGCCATCTTAATTTCCCCAGCCGCATGTACATGAGCTGTGAGGAAACCAAAGCCTATGAAAAGATGCCCTTCGTATGTCACAAACAAGCAGGCAGAGAAGGGAAACATCATTCCTGACAAACACAAGTACCTGGAAAGCTAACTACCTGCATAAACGCCCCAGGTGACCCAGGAGACCATGTGACTCGGAAGACTGAGGTCATCAAGCCCCCAGAGGGACGCTGGTCCTGGGATGAGCCACGGAGAGGTTGGGAAAAGCAGCTGAGATGCCCAAAGTGGAGACTTCATGCACAGACCTCTCCCGTAAGACTGTTTTGGGTCTTAAGTGAGATGATGGATCCTAACGCTAGGCGTATAGCAGGTGTTCAAGCAATGGATTCTACTGCTAAATGGCTAAGTAAGCCGTGCTGAAACCAGGACAGTCTCGGGCAAACAACACCGTGTCTGACAAATGTCTGACCAAAGCCACTAAGCTCATCACTAAGAGATGAGTGATACTACTGACAAATTTTCAGGAAGAAAAGGGGGCTAAATACGGACTGAACTCCCGATCGGATGGCTCCTCCCCGCCGTCCTCTCAGCCCCAGCCGTCCCAACACTCCCCCTCTCCGACTCCGCTCCCTTCTGGGAAGGTCACATTAGGAAGGCGGGAGGCCCATTAGCATGCGCCGCGCACACCGCAACTGCGCACGCTCGCGTTGGCTTTCTCCGCCTTCCCTCCTCCCACCGGGGAAACTGGAACCGCCTCCCACTCGGCGGCTCCTGCCCGGCTAGCGGGGCCTCGGTGGATGCCGGCTGGGCGCCGCGGTGCTCGGCGGGACGACGGCGGAGAGCGACCTCAGGGTTAAGGGGTGGGGCTTGACGTCAGGAGCCAAGATGGCGGCGGCGGCGGTCGGAGTCTCCTTGAGGCGCCGGCTCCCGGGCACGGCCCTTGGCGGAGCCTGCCTGCAGGTGAGCTGCGGGGCCGGAGGAAGAGGGCAGGCATGAGAGTCATGGAGGCAGCCTGGCGCTGAGGGGTCCGTGGAGGAGGACGAGGGAGCACAGGACAAGGCCACAGGGAGTGGAAGGACCCGCTCCCGCTGTGTCGCGCGCGGGTTTGGTCCTGGAGCATCCCAGTCCGTTATCCTTCTGCGCCTCGCCGCAGCCTGGGAGTTTATCAGGGCGGAGACGATTTTTTTTTTAAGTTAAGGGGAAAGTATTCGGGGGGGGGGGGGGTCTTGAGGTGCCCAAGGTCATGTGGCAAGCGAGTGACTGTTGTAGCTGAATTCGAATCCAAACGTTTGGGCTCTAAGCCCGTTCTCTGTCCTCAAACTAGCCTCTGTGGAAGACACAGGCCTGCGGGAGTGGGAGGAATGGGAGCTGGGAATCGAGGTCTCTCCTCCAGGGTGCACGGTTGGGGGCTCAGTAAACAGAGACTGGACCGGAATTGATAAAGGGCAGAGGAAAGGGAAAATGGAGGCAAATCAGATCCCTGAAGGATCTGGGCCCTTCCCGGTGGGGGTGGGGGGCTGCGGGAAAGGTGCCTTAAAGCAGTGTCGGATGACACTGACTCAGTGTCCCTGTCTGTAAAGGGCTTACGACGGTACCAAGCGCAGAGTTTTGGCATGGATCCCATAGGAACTGAGCCTGGTGCTGCCCTTATTTACTACTCAGTTTGCGGTGATAAATTTCCCCACACCCCTTGTATTAGGACTCTACACACTTATCTCCATTCCAAATGGAAGATTTATTTGGAAGGGGAAGGGAAATTGGCATTGCACACATAAGGAACTAAGAATTTACAAATCCCCCCCCCCCCGCCTTTTTTTTCACGTTTATTTATTTTTCGAGAGACAGAGAAAGATGGAGCATGAGCGGGGCAGGGGCAGAGAGAGAGGGAGCCACAGATTCTGAAGCAGGCTCCAGGCTCCGAGCTGTCAGCACAGAGCCTGACGCGGGGCTCGAACTCACAGAGCGTGAGATCATGACCTGAGCCGAAGTTGAACACTTAACCCACCAAGCCCCCCCGGGTGCCCCTACAAATCCCTTTGAAGTCTGTCTCCTCCTCTCAGGTCCTCAACAACCCCTGCAACGTGGGCGAATAGTAGTTCTTACCTCCTTTTTAGAAGTTTCAACACTGAGGCCCCAGAGAAAATTTTTTACTTGCTCAAAATATCACAGCTGAAAAGTGGTGATCTAAGACCAAAATCCAGCTTGTTTGTCTGTTTGTTACATAATATGGGAAAAACTCTTAGCCCAGATCTGGGCACAGGTGAACCAGAAATACTCTTGCACTGACACGAGAATCTCTCTCATTTTAAATACAGCCCTGGCTGCATAACACAGTGCATACGGCCTGCCTTCAAATGCTAGTTCTTTCCAATGTGCTGTATATGAACTTGAATGAGTCATTTTATAGTCTTTCTAAAAAGGGGAGATAGGGAAGGAGGAATGCCTATCAGAGCTTGAAGTTTGTATCCGCTGAGCATTAATGAGTAGTAATGACCTTGTTTACCAGTTCCTTTCATAGTTGCTGAGCAAGCAGTCAAGTTGTGAGAGCCCCACCAGTGAGAGCGAGTTCCAAAGCTCAGGTCCCTCTTCCATGAATGAGTTGAGCAGAAGGTTGGTTTCATAGGTCAGTTTCATAATTCCAGGTGAGGCCGTTGCAGGGCCTCCTGAAGCTAGAGAAATAGAGAGCTGCCTCCTGTCCACTCCGCCTCGTAGGAATGTGCATTCATACCCACGAAAGTCACCTCAAAAGAATCCCGAAATGAGCTTGGTGTATTATCTGAGTGATGTTCAGGTGCCTCGGACTCTAAGACGCAGTAGAATGGCTCTTCTTAATTCCTTTCATGCATTAGTCTGCACTGAACCATAGTTCTGCCTAGAAGTGTTTAGCTGTAATGTATTACCTGCAATTGTATTGCCTTATTTCTTCATCTAGATCGTGAATTCCGTTAGGGCAAGTACTGCCCGCTTTCATTTGTGTATCTCATTGTTCTTAGCACTGGCAGGTCTTAGGATGCCCATCTGCCAATCAGAAACTGATGATATTGCCAACATTGAAAAGCAGAAATTATTTTCTGGGCTATGCTAGAAGGTTGACCCTCCAGTTTATAAGGTAGATATTAACACTCCCTACCCCTATACAAAAGACGGCTCTGTGGGGCGCCTGGGTGGCTCAGTCGGTTAAGCGGCCGACTTCGGCTCAGGTCACGATCTCGCGGTCCGTGAGTTCGAGCCCCGCGTCGGGCTCTGTGCTGACAGCTCAGAGCCTGGAGCCTGTTTCCGATTCTGTGTCTCCCTCTCTCTCTGACCCTCCCCCGTTCATGCTGTGTCTCTCTCTGTCTCAAAAATAAATAAACGTTAAAAAAAAACAAAAGACAGCTCTGTGCTGCCAGCATGGACCCTGCTTGGGATTCTCTCTCTTGTTCTCTCTCTCTGCCCCACCCCTATTGCTCTCTCTCTGTCTCAAATTAAATAAACATTTAAAAAACTTTTTTTTTTTAATATCCACCTGGATATCCGATAATACATCACAAACTTTGTTGGCCCAAAACCCAGCTCCTAGTACCTACCCCTCACCACACACAGCCCCGCTTTGTCCTTCCTTCTCAGGTGATGGCACCTCCATCTTCCATGGGGCTTGGGCCAAAAACTGGAGTCATCCTTGCTCTTTGCCCCACTGTCACATCCAGTCTGCGTGGAAATCCTGTCAGTTCCTTCTTAAAATGTATTCAGAAACTTACCACTTCTAAAAAAAGGCAAAAACAAAACAAAACTTACCGCTTCTTTCCATCCACAGCCACCAGCCTGGTTCAAGCTGCCAACATCCCTTAGCTAATTACCGTATACTGTAATTCTTGTGTGGTTTTCTCACTTTCATCTTTGATTCTCAACACAAACCAAAATAATCCTTTCAAAGCTTAAATCTGACTCTGTCACTCCTCTGCCCAAAACCAGTATTTTCTCATCTTACGGTAAAAGCAAAAACCATTACAAGGTTGGGGCACCTGGCTGGCTCATTCAGTACTGCACGCGACTCTTGATCTTGAGGTCATGAGTTCAAGGCCCATGTTGGGCATAGAGTGTACTTAATTTAAAAAGAGAGAGAGAGAATATTCTCCAAAGTTGGAATCTCAAATATACAACTCATTGAGTGCATTTAAAGAAATTTGCTAGGGGGTACCTGGGTGGCTCAGTCGGTAGAGCATGAGACTGTTGATCTCCGGGTCATGAGTTCCAGCACGGAGATTACTTTAAAAAAAAAGAGGGGTGGGGGGGGGCGCGCCTGGGTGGTTTGGCCCGTTAAGCTTCCAACTTCAGCTCAGGTTATGATCTCGTGATTCACAGGTTCGAGCCCTGCATCGGGCTCGGTGCTGACAGCTCGGAGCCTGGAACCTGCTTCCAGATTCTGTGTCTCCTTCTCTCTCTGCCCCTCCCCTGCTCGTGCTCTGCCTCTGTCTGTCTCTCAAAAATAAATAAATGTTTAAAAAAAAAAAAAAGAACCTTACAGGATCCTATGTGATCTGGCTGTCCCGTTAACTTCCCGATCTCCTCTCCCATTCCTGCCCCTGCAGCTCACTCCATTCTCAGCTGCACTGACTGCCTTGTTGCTCCTCAAACACATTTTCACCTCAAGATTTGGGCTCAGCGTCCCCTCTGCCCAAGTTGCTCTTCCCCTGAGCTGGGTATGGCTTACTTACTCACCTCTTTCAGGCCTTTGCTTAGCTGTCTGTCACCTTTTCAGTGAAGGGTTCCCTGGCCACCCTCTCCATTGTACTTATCACCCCCTGACATTACCATAGATGTTATTTGTGTGTGTCTCCGGTCACCATAAGCTCCATAAGGATCAGAGTGTGTGTGTGTTTTGCCCTGATCCCCAGGGCCTAGAACAGCCCCTGGAACATATTAGCCACTCTGTAATTATTTAGTGAACAAATAAATGAGTGTGTCTGGGCCAGCTACTGCGCAAGATCTTACTAATTGTATGAATTCAGTGTCCCTTGGATTTGTTTGAGAAAAGGAATTATCTTTGTGCTCTTCAGCATTGGATTTGCATTTTCGCCACATGTATAATGGGTAAAAGGTCGGGCTTTGGAGATTAAAAACAAAAACAAAGAAACCTGTATTTGAATCCTGGCTTTTTTGGTCTATGATTTTTATTTTATTTTTTATTTTCATTTTTATTTTTTACGTTTATTTATTTTTGAGAGATAGAGACAGAGCATGAGCGGGGAGGGAGCAGAGAGAGAGGGAGACACAGAATCCGAAACAGGCTCCAGGCTCTGAGCTGTCGGCACAGAGCCCAACACCGGGCTCAAACTCCAAGACCTTGAGATCATGACCTGAGCCGAAGTCGGACACTTAACCAACTGAGCCTCCCAGGAGCCCCTATTTTTTATTTTTATTTTAGAGAGAAAATGAGCAGGGAGAGGGGCAGAGGGAGAGAGAAAGAATCCCAAGCAGGCTCCACACTCAGCACGGAGCCAGACGTGGGGCTCAACCCCACAACCCTGAGATCATGACCTGAGCCAAAATCAAGAGTTGGACATTTAACCAACTGAGCCACCCAGGCGCCCCATTTTAATCTTTTAATGAGAATAATAAAACTTCCCTTTGTAGAGATGTTATAAAGATTAGAGACAGTTTAGTACAACATTTCTTACACGGTAGGGGCTCAGTCAATGAGAGCCTTTTTTTTTTTTTTTTTTTTTTACTTGAACACTGACATAACAAATTTTCACGTTTCTCTATTGCATAAATGTATTTGTTCTTATCACAGCTGCCATAATCCTGTGGATTAACTCTTAGTGCAGCTCAAGACAAGCAAACTCCTTCAGTTTAGAACAACAACCACCTCTGGTAATTTTTATTTTTTGCATCTTCTCTCCTCATTCCTGTTAGCCGCCCCCCCCCCCCCCATTATCCCTCCAAGTGTTGTGTAAAAGATGTTTTTAACTCAAAATAAACTTAAATTCGGTGTTTTTTAAAGAAGTAGTTATGTTTTGGGGCACCCCGAAACTTACGTTTGGGGTTCCTCATGGTGCTCTGTTGTGAAGCACCCTTGTGGTTTCTTGCTCACATCGTTCACAAGATAAGACTTTGTAAATGATGTCTAAAAAACCTAGTCACTTTTGGGAAGATCTGCATGATTAAGTCTAGACCTTTGTAGTTTTGTAGAGTGGATATGAAGCAGACATAAGTATTAGAAAGAGTTGTTAAGGTGAGGACCCGTTGCAGGAATCCACGGTCACCTTTGGCAGGCTTTATGGGAATGAGACCAAGCTTGATACGGCTGGATGCCTGTTGCCCTCAGACAGTACTTTTAAATCAGGCTTCACGGCCAAGAAGCTGTAATTGACAACCTCAAAGTCCCAAGTTTTTTTGAAAGTCCAAGCTTTACCAATATTTTAGTGTAAAAAAAAAAAAAAGTTTCTTTTTTAAGGAGTTAGATATTTTTTTAAATGCATTTTATTTTTCTCCCTCTCTCTACCACCTACCACAGGCAAGGCAGCCAACCCACTCTGGGAAATAATTTGGTTATTTTGTAAAAAGAACGAGATATGCGACTGTCCTAGAATCCAGGAGTTACCTTCCTGGGCATTTATTTATCCCAGAGAAGTGAAGATATGTTTACACATACTCGTTATAATTTCACTCATAATAGCCAAAAACTGGAAACAGCCCCGAGGTCCTCTAGTGGGAGAATGGCTGAACAAACTAGGGTCCATCATATCATGCAGCACTACTCGGTAGTAAAAAGAAACTACTGTTGAGGTGCACACGACTTGGATGAATCTCCAGAGAATTCTGCTGAATGGAGAAAAACCAATCAAAAGATTCCATACTAGATGATTCCATTTATATAACATTGTTGAAATAACAAAATTACAGGAGTGAAGGACTAAGGGGGGAGGTATGAGGGGAGTGGCTTTGATAAAGCAATCCCGGGGGTCTTTTCGGGGGTGGGAATGCTCTGTGTCTTGACCGTTATCAGTGCTGATGTTTTGAGACTGTGCTATAGATCGGGACTATTTTCATTGGGGGAAATTGAGTAAAGGGTATGAGGGGTCTCATTATTAATTCTTAAAAATGCATGTGATTCTACAGTTATCTCAGAATGGAAAGTTTAATTTTTTAACAAAGCAACAGACTGGATATATGCGAAAGCATGAGGGAAATCCAGAAGCATTATATTAGGTGGTAAAAGCTAGACCCAGGATGCACTGTCTGATTGCATTTATATGAAATTCAGTAAAAGGGGGCAGGGGTGCCTGGGTGGCTCAGTGGGTTAATTGTATGACTTCAGCTCAGGTCAGGATCTCGCAGATCATGAGTTTGAGGCCCACATCAGACTCTCTGCTGTTAGCGCAGGGCCCACTTTGGATCTTCTGTCCCCTGTCTTTGCCCCTCCCCTGCTCGTTCTTCTCTCTCAAAAATTAATAAATATTTTAAAAAATGAAATTCTGTAAAAAAATCTGTAGTGATAGAAAGCAGATCAGTTGCAAGGGGGAGGGAGTGGGCACTGATTGTAAAGGAACACTAGAGAACTTTCTAGGTGGAAGTGTGCCGTCATAATTATGGTAGCAGTTATACCACTTTATTAAAACTCTTCAAACTGTACACTTAAAATTGGTGAGTTTTATCGTAAGGAAGTAGACTTTGTCATCTAACCAAAACAAGGTGAAGCACTAAGCAAGCAGAAGCCTGCTGGAGTATCTTCAGTGATCTTTTTTCACTTCGTCTTAAATGCCACAAGGTGGCGTTAGCCAAATGTTCCTGTTTTACAAAATGGAGTCCCTAGGGACACCTGGCTGGCTCAGTTGGTGAAGGGAGCGACTCTTAATCTTGGAGTCATGAGTTCAGGCCCTGCAGAGAGCTTTTTTTTTTTTTTTAATTTTTTTTTTCCAATGTTTATTCATTTTATTTTTGGGACAGAGAGAGACAGAGCATGAACGGGGGAGGGGCAGAGAGAGAGGGAGACACAGAATCGGAAACAGGCTCCAGGCTCTGAGCCATCAGCCCAGAGCCCGACACGGGGCTCGAACTCCCGGACCGCGAGATCGTGACCTGGCTGAAGTCGGACGCTTAACCGACTGCGCCACCCAGGCGCCCCATGCAGAGAGCTTTTTAAGAATAAGTAAAAGACAATAGCATGGAATAGAATCTGCTAAAGGAAAAAAAAAAAAAAATGGAAGTCCCTAATGGAAGATGTTCTTTTGTAGAAATGACTTTCCTTTTTTTTTTTTTAATTTTTATTTATTTATTTTTTCAACGTTTATTTATTTTCGGGACAGAGGGAGACAGAGCATGAACGGGGGAGGGTCAGAGAGAGAGGGAGACACAGAATCGGAAACAGGCTCCAGGCTCTGAGCCATCAGCCCAGAGCCTGACGCAGGGCTCGAACTCCCGGACCGCGAGATCGTGACCTGGCTGAAGTCGGACGCCCAACCGACTGCGCCACCCAGGCGCCCCAAAAATGACTTTCCTTTTATTGCTGACGTTAGCCAGCCTGGTGATAAAGGAAAAATCTGCTTTTCTCTTCACCTTCACTTTCATCTTCCCATCTTTCCTTTTTTCCTCCTGGTAGCTGAGGTTTATATTTTCAGCCTCACTTAATTTGGGACGTTTTTTGCCGGCAAGTAAGAAACTCCATCGCACCTCTTGTAATTACACCGTTAACCTCCCCAGTTTTGTCTGTTTTTACCAGTTTGTAAGAGACTTAGCTGGCCTGGGATATAGTCTGTGTGTTTCTGCATACAGACCAGGGGCTCAGCTTCTAACTGCCGTTGGACTGACAGGATCCCTGCTCTGCTCCCAGGGTAGAGCCAGCGGCGGCCGCCTTGTGTGTTCACCTCGAGGGAAAGGTCTTCAAGGACTGTGGAATGGGGACAGCATGTTTGCATTTGCCTAATGCTCAATTTTTGCTTTGTACTTTTTTCTTTTTTTTTTAATTTAATTTTATTTTAAATTCCAGTATAATTTCTTGCGTTTGTCTTCAGTTTTTCCTAACCACGAACTGAAATGCTATACACAAAGGCCTGGACCAGGTATGCTAGAAGATGCAAAATAGAACCTGTTCCATGCTGTGAATGATTAGTTTTAGGTGTCAGCTGGGCCACAGGGTGCCAGATAGCTGGTCAAACATTTTGGGTGTTTCTGTGAGGGTGTTTTTAGAGGAGGTTAACATTTAAATCAATAGGCCCAGTGATGCAGATTGACCTTCCTGATGTAGGTGGGCCTTATCCAATCAGTTGAAGGCATGAATAGACCAAAAGGCTCCCCTTCCTCCAAATAAGAAGGAATTCTTCCTGCCTGACTGCTTTCGAACTGAAACATCGACTCTTCTTGGGTCTTAAGCCTGCTGGCCTTTGGCCTAGAACCGCATCATCGGCTCTCCTGGTTCATGGACCTTCAGGCTTTGACTAGATTTACATCATTGGCTCTCCTCGCTCTCCACTTGCTAACTGCAGCTCTTGGGACTTTCTATCCTCTATAATCATGTGAGCCAATTTCTCATAAAAAAAAAAATCTCTTTATATGTATGTGTGTATATATACCTTTCATATGTATCACGTATTTATATGGATAGACACACTATTGGTTCTGTTTCTCTGGAGAACTCTAATACACATGCCCTCAAGGCATTGAGACATAAAAAGGAGACAGAGCCAAGAAGAAACCTCCAAATATTCACAAATAAATGGACTAGTACAGTGTTCAGGAGCATCGGCTCTGGGGTCAGACAGACTTGGGTTCCAGTCATAACTCCTCTTGTCAGCTGTGTTATCATGGGCCCATCGCTCGGTCACTGAGCCTCATTTTTCTCATACAAAGACTCAGTGGAGTAATTAGTATAAAGCATTTACTACAGTTCCTGGCAATAATAAATTGTGGCCTTAAAAATGAGTGTGAATTTAAATATAAAACTTTTGAGCAACAGCACCCTTTTTGTAAATATGGGGAAGCTGTTCTGGTGAAGGACGGAATTAACCAGAGACCAGCCCTCTTAACCTGACCCTCTCATAGCAGCCTCTAAGGTGGTAGCACTCTGGAGTTGCTGAGCTCACCGTGTGAGACCCGCTGGCAGAGATGTAAGTGTCCAGGAGATGGGATAGAATCATCATGGAGAACAGGACTTGGGTGTTGGTTAGTTCCCTACATGGGTTCTGTTTTACAATATTCTTCACCGTCTTTCCTGCTGCAGTGCTGTGAGCTGAACGTTCGTGTTCCCCCAAGTTCAAACGTCGAAACTCTGATCCCCATTATGATGGTATTTAAAGATGGAACGTATGAGAGGGAATCAGGTTTAGATGAGGTCATGAGGGTAGAGCTCTTAACGACGGGATTAGTGCCCTTACACAAAGGGGAAAAGACGTGAGATCTCTCTCTCCGCCACATGAGACAGCAAGGAGGTGGCCATCTGTCAACCAAGAAGAGGGTCTTCATCAGACACCAAGTCTGCCTGAGACCTTGATCTTGGACTTCCCAGCCTGCAGAACCATGAGAAATTTGTCGTGTTTAAGCCACCCGGTCTTTGATGTCTTGTTACAACAGCCCAGACTGATGGAGACATCTAATCTAGAAACACCGGCATCTCGTTTTGACAACCGCAGTAGCTTTCTACTGGTTTCTCCACATGTTGCCTGACAATTCTTCCTTTGTAGCCAGTGATACCGTTCTCAAAAATAAAAATGATTATGTCATCCACCTGATAATTCGTTCTGGCTTCTCATTGCTCTTAGGGTAACATCAGAATCTTGACTTCCTCACATTTCCCACTCCTCCGACCTTACTCAAGCCCCCCTGACTCATATTGGACTTTTCTCCCAGATGTGCTGTGCTCTCCCCCATCCAGGCCTCTACACGTGTTGTTCCCTCAGTTTATAACACTCTCTAATCCCTACTCACCAAGTCTCAGCTTCATTATCATTTATGGGGCCTTCCCTGATCTCTTGTACTAGTGTAAGTCTTTGCTGTTTTCTTTCCTCTTTATACTTTATCATAAATATTTAATATCTCTCTTGCTTAAAGTAGATTCCGTGAGGGCAAAGACTGTTTCGTTAAGTGCTATTTCACTAGCCCCCAGCACCATGTCTGGTACGTGACGTGCTAGGTGCTTAATATTTGATGGATATTGAATGCCTTTTGCAAGAAGACAGTAATGTGTGGGTTTATAGCCAGTGCTGTAGTTTATAGCACCAGCTAAACAGTAGGATTTGTCTTGCATTTTTAATAGTTTTTCCCCCCCCTTCTTGTGAACCTTTTCGATTCCAGGCCTGCCGGGGGGCACAGACAGCGGCAGCCACAGCTCCCCGAATCAAGAAGTTTGCCATCTACCGATGGGACCCAGACAAGACGGGAGATAAGCCTCGTATGCAAACTTATGAAATTGATTTGAATAAGTGAGTATCTCTGTGAGAGCTAGATGTTTGCTAAGTGAAGGTGAGCTGTTGATCCGAGTCAGGGACCTGCTTTTCACATCCACGGAAGGTTTAAAAACAGATCATCCAGTGGCCCTGGAATTTACCGTCTCTTTTTCAAATGAATGAGGTAGGCACCTGATTCGAAAAGATAATTAATACCAGGAAGAATAACTTTTGTAAAATTCCTTTCCTTTCCCCAAATCGGAGGATGACAAATTTCTTTTTTTTTTTAAATAAAGTTTCTTTCTTTCTGAGAGAGAGAGAGCACGTGCACATGAGTGGGGGAGGGGCAGAGAGAGATGGAAAGAGAATCACAAGCAGGCCCCCCACAGTCATCGCAGAGCCCGACGTGGGGCTCGAACTCCCGAACCATGAGATCGTGGCCTGAGCTGAAATCGAGAGGTGGACACTTAACCGACTGGGCCACCCGGGCCTCCCCAGAGGATGACAAGTCTCTAGGAGTACTGGTAGAGCTGGAAGGACACCGTAAATGTCTCTGGAATGGTAATATGACAAGATAGTGATGCAGTTAAAATAGTAGCAGAGATCCATACCTCTGTATTATTTGTCTTTCTGTCATATCTAAGTGCCACAGACCTAGCGACTTAAAACGCCTGGATTTATTACTTTTCAGTTCTGCAGGTTAGAAGTCTGGTGAAGGTGTCATCAGACCATGGGTCGACGTGTCAGCAGGCCCTGTTTCTTTCTGGAGACCGGGGAAATCCGCTTTCTGTTCCCTTGGGCTGTTGGCAGAATTCAGTTCCTTATGGTTGCAACACTGAGGTCCCTGGTTTCTTGTTGGCTGTAAGCTAAGGGCCGCCCCCAGGTTTTAGAGGCCATGCACCCCGCAGCTCATACTCCCCGTCTTCAAAGCCAGCGACAGCGGGGTGAGTCCTCACCTCTTTCTGAACCACTCTTTCATCATCTTCCACCCCGGAGGACCTCCACAGGCAGCCAAACGGAAGAAAATCTGGTGAGCTGGGCTCCCCAGCTCCCCACTGCACCACCTCTCCCCTCTCCAGTGTAATCAGAACTGTCCTATTTCATGATCTGTTTTATTTGTAAATGAATAAGGACTTTATGTGTTTTGAACAAAAGCTTCCGTGGCACAAAAAAAAAAAAGATTTGAAAACTACTATTCTAAATGCTTTCTTTGACTTTACCAACATGTAAGTTCTATTAAGCACTAGAGTTAGTTGATATATAACCTTGTCAGACAGACACTTACCAAATACCCAACAACCAAAAGTGATTAGTAAAATACGTGTTAAAAACAAAAAAACTCTAACTACTTGGAAGTTAAAAAGCACTCTTTTAAACAACTACTTTTATTAAGGAATCATTTCAAATATTGTTGGATACTTGGAGAATAAAAACAATGCAAATCAAAACCTACAGAATGTGGCTGAAACTTCAGAAGAGTTAAATTCATAACTAACTTTTTAATGTTTATTTATTTTGAGAGAGAGAGAGCACAAGCAGGGGAGGGGCAGAGAGAGAGAGACTCCCAAGCAGGCTCCGTGTTATCAGCACAGAGCCTGATGCAGGGCTCAATCCCGTCAACCCTGAGATCGTGACCTGAGCCGAAATCAAGAGTCGGACACTTAACCGACTGAGCCACCCAGGTGCCCCCATAACTATTTTTTGATGCTAAAAAACGTAAAGAGTAACTGCATTCTTCTCCGGTTACGGCAGAGTAGCTTTCATCGTACTAACCGTCAAGTAACAGCTATAAACTCTGGACAGATGACAAGCAGTAATGACCTACAGGCACAGCAGAGTGACCAGAGACACTGGGAATGAGTTGACACTTGGAAGAACAGAATGTTACTGGGTTTTACACTCTGTGTGACCTGAGGGCAAGCCCCAGTGGAAGCAGAGGTACAAGGCCAAAAACACAATAAAACCACAGTCTTACTAGCTTGATGTTGTATAGCTACCACAGTAACCAGTAAACGAGGGGGCAGTCCTGGAAAGAAACATAGAGGGGGAGCCCCAAAGTCTGTTTGTGAACTGCCCAAGTCTGAAGTTCAGCCCATATTAATTATTGCTTTAAAAAAAAAAAAAAAAAAACAACTCAGGGGCCCTTGGCTGGCTCAGTCGGTAGAGCATGCAACTCTTGATCCCAGGGTCGTGAGTTTAAAAGCCCCACATTGGGCATGGAGTGTCCTTAAAATAAAAAACTATTTTAAAAGGATTTTTTTTTAAATCGATACTCTATAGAGAAACACAATAAAATCCAGAGTTGCCACGTCATTTATTCACAAAGTCCAGCACATAGTCCAGAATTACTAATCATATGAAGAAACAGTGAAACCTGACCCATACTCAAATGGAAAGACCAGCAATGGAGGCCACCCAGCCCTGAAGCAGTCCAGGTGTTGGAACTAGATGTGCATTTTAAGGAGTTATCCCTATGCTCGTAGATAAAGGAAAAGATGCTCACGAGCTAGAACATCTCAGCAGGGAAATAGAAACTTTTAAAAAGAACCAAACGGAAAATCTGGAACTGAAAACAGCAATATCTGAAATAGAAAATTTACTGGATAGCAGATTGAAGACAGCAGGAAGATTCAGTGACCCTGAAAATACATTAACAAGAATCACGTGTTCTTGAGACTAAAAAGATTGGAATGATATCAGAAGGTTTAACATCTGTCATTGGAGTCCCAGAAGGAGTGGAGAAAGAGAAAGGGCAAAAAAAAAATACTTGAAGAACTAATGACCAAGAATTCCCCAGGCTGGTGAAAGACATAATTGACACATTCAGGAAGCATGAACTTCAGACAAGGTAAATACAAGGAAAACTACACCCAGGAACATCATACTCCAGTTGCTGAAGATCAGAATGAAAGAGGGAATCTTGAAAGCAGGAACGATAAAACACATTACAGCCTGGGAAACGATACAAATGATTGTTTACTCAATAATTGTAGATGCCAAAGGACCATGAAATGCCATCGCTTAATTACTAAAAGAAAAACACCGTCAGCCAGAATCCTGTACTCCGCAAAATGGTGAGGATGGAATGAAGACATTTTCAGGTAATAAAAAATCCAAGAATTCACAGCCAGGAGACCTGTACTAAGTGCAGTGTGAGAAGTTATCTTGCCTGTTGAGAAGGAAGAAAGGAGAAGGAATGAAAAGCACTAGCTATGGTAAACAGGAAACCATTTTTCCTCTTAATTCCATTAAAGTATACATATGACTGTTAAAAATCTAATACTGTGTTGTGTAACAGACCGCTTACACAGATGTAATGTGTGTGATGACCAGCATAAGGGCTGGGAGTGGGTTGACCTATAAGGTTGGAGGGTTCTTACAGTACATGAAATGGTACAGTATTAACTCGAAATAGGTTGAAAAGTTAAGGACACATTATAATTCTAGAATAACCATTTATTAAAATGCAGAGTGAGATAGCTAAAAGCCAATATATAAATTAAATGGAATTCCAAAACTGCTTACTCCATCTAAAAATACTACTTAAAGGGGCGCCTGGGTGGCACAGTCGGTTAAGCGTCCGACTTCAGCCAGGTCACGATCTCGCGGTCCGGGAGTTCGAGCCCCGCGTCGGGCTCTGGGCTGATGGCTCAGAGCCTGGAGCCTGTTTCCGATTCTGTGTCTCCCTCTCTCTCTGCCCCTCCCCTGGTTCATGCTCTGTCTCTCTCTGTCCCAAAAATAAATAAACGTTGGAAAAAAAAAATTTAAAAATAAAAACACTACTTAAAGCAGGAAAGAAAGAACAGGGGCAAAAATGTTGGGACAAATAGTAAAATGAGAGAGCCAAATCCAACCTCATCAATAATTATATCATTAAAGGCGTTAAACACTCCAATTAAAAGGCAAAGACTGTCAGAATAGATAAAAAGCAAAACCCGATTTCATGCTACTTATAAGAAATACACTTTAAATATTGTTAAAAACAAAACTAAGTAAAATTTAAAGATCTTACTGGCATGGGGCACCTGGGTGGCTCATTCGGTTAAGCGTCCAACCCTTGGTTTTTGGCTCAGGTCATGATCCCAGGGTCCTGAGATGGAGCCCTGAGTCAGGCTCCACGCTGAGCATGGAGCCTGCTTAAGATTCTCCCTCTCAGTCTGCCCCTCCCCTGCTCACACGCTCATGCTGTCTCTTTAAAAAAAAAAAAAAAAAAAAGGAAAGGGATGTCTGGGTGGCTCAGTCGATTAAGTGCCCAACTCTTGATTTCTTGGTTTCGTCTCAGGTTAAGATCTCACAGTTTGTGAGTTCGAGCCCACATCAGGCTCTGTGCTGATGGTGCACAGGCTGCTTGGGATTCTCTCTCCCTGTCTCTTTGCCTCTCCCCTGCTCCCACACGTGTTCTCTCTTGAGCGCACACGCGCGCGCTCTCTCTCTCTCTCTCTCTCTCAAAATAAATAAACCTTAAGAATCTTTACATAATTTAAAAATAAATTTTTTTTAACTAAAGACAGATCATCTGAACATTATCAGTCATCTTGATCTAATTAATGTTTTTGAGACACCACACCAAACAGTTGTAAAATACATGTTCTTATCAAGTGTGCAGGGAACATTCACTGTGATGCTGGGCCATAAAACAAATCTCAGTAAATTCCAAAAAATTAGGATCTTCTAGAGTGTATTCTGTGACCACAATGGAATTCAAATAGAACACAGTAACAGGGGGCACCTGGATAGCTCGGTTGAGCATCTGACTCTTGATTTTGACTCAGGTCATGATCCCAGTGTCCTGGGATCAAGCCCCATGTTGGGCTCCGTGCTGAGTGTGGAGTGTGCTTAAGATTCTCTCTCCTTCTGTCCCTCTCCCCTTCTCATGTGCACGCTCTCTCCCTGTCTCTCTCTCAAATAAAAAGAAAATACGAATAGTTCTGTATTCACTATAGATATGAGATGCGTTGTCAAAAACCTTTTCATGAAGAAAACTCCAGGCCCAGGTGGCTTCACTGATGAATCATGAAACATTTAAGAAAACTCCTAATGCCTGTTACATCCTTTCAGAAAATAAACAAGGAATAATCACTTCCCAGTTCATTTTAGGAGGCCATCAAAACCTGATTCCAAAATCTAATGGAGACGTCTCATTACAAAAAGGAAGGATATAGATTGGTATCTTTCATGAACATAGACACAAAAATTCTCAAGATTTCATCAGATCAAATCTAACCATCTATAAGAAAAGGATAATGCCTTAATAACCAAGTTTGGGCTTGTTCCAGGGGTGCAGAGTAGTTTTAACATTGGAAAATCATGGGTGCCTGGGTGGCTCAGTTGGTTAAGTATCCAACTCTTGATTTCAGCTCAGGTCATGATCTCACTGTTTGTGAAATGGAGTCCACACCAGCCTTCAGGGTCCGAGCTGGGTGTGGAGCCTGTTTGAGATTCTCTCCTCTCTGCCCCTCCCTGCTCACAGTTCCCACTCCCACCCCCACCTCTCCATCAAAATAAGTAAACGTTTAAGAAAATTGGAAAATCAGTCCGTGTCATTCACCCTAGTAACAAGATAAAGAAGAAAAACCAGAAGTCTGCACACTTGAAAAAAGAGGGGGAGATTCCTCGACTAGATAAAGAGCATCTATGGAAAATCGACAGCTCGCTGTGAAATAGTTAGTGCTCTGCCCATAAGGAACATAGCAAGAGTGTCCACTCCGCTTCTGTTGAGTGTTCTACATGACATTTGAACAAGTGCATTAAGGGCAAGTTAAAAATAAAGGGCATGAAATTTGGAAGGGAGGAAATAAAACTGTCACCAGTCACAAATAACATCATTGCTTACATAGAAAATTTGAGGGAATCTACCAAAAAAAAAAAAAAAAAGAAAATTCCAGGGAATCTACAAAACTACAAGGACATAAGTAAATTTAGCAAGGTTGCATGGTACAAGGTCATGCAAAAAGGGTTTTTTTGTTTGTTTGTTTTACTAGCATCAGCCATTATAGAATTTTATTGGAGGGTCTAACCAGGGAAATTTGGCAAGAGAAAATAGAGCAAATTGACAAGGAAGAAGGAAACTCTTCATAGATGACATGACCTTGTATATAGAAAATCTTAACAAATCCACACCAAGAAACTATTAGATCTAATAAACTAGTTCAGCAAGGATATAAGATCAGTATATAAAAATCAGTTGTATTTCTATAAACTAGTCGTGAACAGTCCTTAAATAAGAAAATGGTTCCATTTACAATAACATGAAAAAGAATAAGATACTGAGGATCCAGCTTAGCAAAAGAAATGCAAGACTTGTACGCTGAGAACTATAAAACATCGGTGACAAGAAATTAAAAACCTAGGGGCAACTGGCTGGTGCAGTCTGTTGAGCATCCGACCCTTTTTTTTTTTTTTAACCCTTATTAGAGAAAGAGAATGCAAGTGGGGGAGGGGCAGAAAGAGCAAGAATCCCAAGCAGGCTCCTCACTGTCAGTGCAGAGCCCATTGCAGGGCTCCAACTCAGGCTGTGAGATCATGACCTGAACTAAAAATCAAGGGTCAGATGCTTAACCGACTGAGCCACCCTGGGTGCCCCAAGTGTCCCAGTTCTTGATTATGGCTCCAGTCATGATCCCCAGGTCAAGGGATCAAGCCCCACATTGGGCAACACACTGAGTGTGGAGCCTGCTTAAGATTCACTCTCTCCCTGGGGCGCCTGGGTGGCTCAGTCGGTTAAGCGGCCGACTTTGGCTCAGGTCATGATCTCGCAGTCCGTGGGTTCAAGCCCTGCATCGGGCTCTGTGCTGACAGCTCAGAGCCTGGAGCCTGTTTCAGATTCTGTGTCTCCCTCTTTCTCTGACCCTCCCCTGTTCATGCTCTCTCTCTCTCTGTCTCAAAAATAAATAAATGTTAAAAAAAATTAAAAAAAAAAAAAAATTCACTCTCTCTCTTTGCCCTGTTCACTCTCAAATGGGGGGGAAGAAAACAAGGAAAGAAATTAAACACTTAGATAAATGGAAAGACATCCCATGTTTAAGGGCTGGAAAACAATTTTTTTAAGTAGTCTACGCCCAACGTGGGGCTCAAACTCACAAGACTGAGTCACACACTCCTCCAACTGAGCCAACCAGGCGCCCCTGGAAAACGATATTTTTAAGGTGGCGCTGCGCCCCTAAATTGGTTTACAGATTCAACACAATTACTGTCAAAAGCCCACCAGTCATTTTTGTAGAAATTGACAAGCAGATCCTAAAATGTATATGGAAATGTAAGAGACACAGAATAGCCAAAAAAATCTTGATTTCTATGTAAAAATGTTATTTGCATCATTGTATATAATAGAGAAGGATTTAAGCAAGCTAAGGGTCCTTCCGTAGGAAAACAGGTGATTACTGTCCTTTATTGGAGATGTTGAATGAAAAAAGCAAGGTGTTATTATATATATTGCTTTTTTTAGGTGTGAGAAAAATATACCAAACTCTTTAACAGTCCCTAGCTATTATGAAATTTAGCAGGAGAGATCACTTGAAGGGAGGGCTTTGGCTTTTTAACTTGATATTTGAAATTTTTGTAAAAATAAAGAGGATTGCTGCCATTTAAAACATGCCAGGACAAGAATAGACAGATCATTTGAATTTTTTTAAGTTGCAAAATAAACTCTACTTCAGTGAAATTCTGTTACAGAATACCAGAAGGAGGTACCACAAATCAGAAGCAAAAGAAGGTTTAGTCAGTCAGTGATTTGGGGCAATTGACTAGCAGTTTTTGTAATTTGGGAGGGAATAATTTTAAAATGCATGGGGTGCCTGGGTGGCTCGGTTAAGCTTCCAACCTCAGCTCAGGTCATGATCTCACAGTTCATAAATTCGAGCCCCTCCCCTGCTCGCGCGCACGCGCTTGCTCTCTCTCTCTCTCTCTCGCTCTCAAAAATAAATACACATTTTTTTTTTTAATGTAAAATCTAGAGGAAAATTCTAGTCTTGAAACGTCAGGAAGGGGTTTAATCTTTTTAGATTTAAAATTGATAGTACTGGGGCGCTGGCTGGCTCAGGCAGAGGAGCGTGTGACTCTTGATCTTGGGATTATGAGTTCAAGCCCCATATTGGGTATAGAGATTATTAAAAAATAAAATTTTATAAATACATACATACATTAAAAATAGTGATAGTATCATAAGGGGAAAGGGTGGTCAACTGTAACATGTAAGCATTTAAATCTGTGTGGTTTAAAAGTTCCATTACCAAAATTAGAAGTCAAATAGCCAATTGCTGGTTATGGGCTGGAGGTGAGGGAGGGGCAGGATTCGCCACTGATAGAATAGATTGGTGGTATAAATTTGGTCTTTTCCAGGGTTTCTGGCTCCTAAAACCCTTGTGATCCAAAGTGATAAGAGCTATAGGGTCATCTTTTGTTATAATAGTTTTGGTTTTGTTCCCAGTTCCTGAAATAGCTCCGGATAAATACTGAAGGTGAAATGGGCTTGTAGTTTTTATTCATGACAAGCCCCTTTCAGCCACCTGAGTTTACTCTAATGAGGTGGTTTCTAGAAGTCTAGATAACCACAGGTTGGGGTGGGGGCTGATTACTAGGGAACCAACCCTGTGTTTAGACTGTTGGAACCCTCTGCCCTACCCCTTGACCTGGGAGGGAAGAGAGGTTAGAGGTCAAACCACTGACCGGCAGCACCATGTAATCAATCATGCCTGTGCACTGAAGCCTCCATGAAAGGACCCGAATTGTGGGGTTCAGAGAGTCTGGGTGCTTGAACTCGTGCAGGTGCAGGGAGAGGGCATGGAAGCTCTGCTCCCCTTCCTGGGCACCTTGCCCTGTGCACCTCTTCCACTTGGCCATTCTACTAAATCAGAACCTAGTGAATTACCTGTTTATCTAAGTTCTGTAAGCTGCTCTAGCAACTGTCAAACCCAAGGGAGGGGATCATGAGAATCTCTGATCCGCAGCCAGTCTTCCAGGGGACAGCCCGAGCTTGCAGCGGGCAGCGGGTGTCCGAGGACGGTGGGGGTGGGGGCTGGGACCAAGCCCTTCAACTGTGGGATCTGATGCTGTCACCGGCCAGTGGCGGTGGGGCCAGCTTGAGTTACACTGTGGGGACACCCAGCTGGGGTTGCAGGATTGCTCGGTTCCGGAAACCACACGCCTGGTGACCAGGAGTGTCAGAAGTGAAGTACTGGGAATGATGAGTTTTGGAGCTTTAAAAAAGATTTTTCCTTTAAAAACAATTCCCAAGATCTCCTAAACAAAGAGGCAAAGAACAAGGGTGGACCAAGTCTGTAGCATAGTCGACTAGAATGAAGGTGCCGCGCGGGCAGGAGTTTTCATCTGTTCCCTGGTGTATGTCCAGCAGCCAGCATGGAACCTGGCACAGCACACTTCCAATAAGCAGCTGGAGCGTGAAGAAAAATCAATGGCTTTATGACAGATACTCAACCACTGAAATACTCAAAGATCTCAGATTAAAACAATAATACTTCTCCATTCTCAAAATAGCACAGGTTTTTAAAGGGTAGTTCCCAGTGTTAGCAAAGATAGGGTGGAAAGGGTACTTGCATATTGCTGATAGAAATACAGATAATGCAGCCCTGTTAACTAATCTTGTTGTGGTGATCATTTCACCATATGTACATAGGGGCGCTTTTTTTTTTTAAGTTTATTTATTTTGAGGGGGGGCAGGTAGAGAGAGAGAATCTCGAGCAAGCTCTGTGCTGTCGGCACAGAGCCCGACGCAGGGCTCAAACTCACAAACCATGAGATCATGACCCGAGCTGAAATCAAGAGTCCGACGCTTAACTGCCTGAGCCACCCGCACGCCCCAGTATATACGTATATTAAATTATGTGCTACGCTATCATGCTGTGCACCTTAAATTTGCATGTCATATGGCAATTATATCTCAATAAAGTAGAAAAAAAAGAAATCTGGATAATGCTAAAGGATATTGGGGCGGGGGCATATTTTTTAAAATCCCATGCATAGAGCAGGACTGGGAGGCATGGGCGTGACAACCAGGAAATAGGTTTGTTGAGCATGTGACTGTGCCAGATACTATGAAAGTCACATGCTTTTATTTCATCTTTGTAATAATCCTGCAATTTTAAGTTTTGGTTCCATTTGACAAATAGGGAAACAGGCTCAGGGAGAGTGAACCGTTCATACAACTGCAGCCTCTGCATGATGATGGTCACAGTTACACTGAGCGAATGTGGCAGGCGCTCTGTTTGACTGTCCTGTGTGTTAATTCACCTGCAGCGGCCCCGTGAGATGTAGGGGCTGCCTGTGCTTCGTAGGTGGGAAGCTGATGAAGCGGTTTGCCAAGAACCTAGCAAGTGGCCAAGCCAGGGTTCTGACCAGGTTCTCAGACACCAGGCCTGCGCCCCAAGTTCCAAGCCCTGTGCTACTGCCCTTCCTCTCACCCCACTGCCCCCTCACGCATGGGCACTCGCAGTGCTTTGGAGTAAGGGGGCTCTCTCTCTGCTCCTTCAGCTTTCCTTTCCCTAGAAATGTATACGCAGCGTGACTCTGCAGGACTTACAATGTGTACGAATACACAAAAATAGAACGATGGAAAAATTCCTGAGTGTGACCTCAGAAAGCCAAAAGGGTAAGAGCAGCTAACATACACAGACGTGTCAGATCATACGATAATAACGAAGTATAGGTACATTGGACTTCGCATCAGTACGACTGGGGTGTCTTGTTGTTTTTGGTCAGATGTGGTCCTATGGTGTTGGATGCTTTAATCAAGATTAAGAATGAAATTGATTCGACTTTGACTTTCCGACGATCATGCAGAGAAGGTAAGCATCTCCTTCCTTATTAGGCTTTAGACCCTTATGCTTGGTGCCCGGGCCGGCCACGACTGAGACAGCTACCCGAACAGCTGGCCGTCTGCCGGGTGACCTTGCTGTGCGTCGCACTTCCTTTTCTTGGGTAAATGTGTCAAAATTTCGAACTGTGGTACAAGCTCTGGTTTCTGAATTTTCTTCCCGTCAGGAGCTTTATGTCACGTGGTCACTGCATCCGGCGGTCCCCGTGAGCTGTCACACCCTCAGGGACCAGCTTGGGTCTGCTAGCCGGCCACTTCTGCTCCCCTGCCAAGCTGCTTGGCCGGGGGGCAGGGGGGCAGGGGGGTACGGGTGTGCCCCCACCCCCAGCTCCCAGCATTACGCGTGCTCAGAGCAGCTGCTTAATAGGAACATTCTGGGTGGGAACAGAGTTTCCCACAGTGTGCAGCCGGTGTCGCAGGAGCTGATTTCCAGCAGTATTCAGACCCGCGTGTTTTACTTTAATAGCCGTGTGTTTATATGATACGTTAGAAAAATATAATTACTGATAACAGTGTAACAGTGGTAAAGTTTTTTAATATAAATCTAAGTAAACATGAGTTGATTTTAAGAAAACCCCTAAATAATCTTCTAGTGGTACATTTTGAGTACCAATCACAAAAGTCACAGAGGGATGCTACGAGGGCTGACTGGTCCCGATGGCCGTGGAGCACGGTCTGTGTGCCCGGCTCTGTTCTGTTCACTTTACGCGGAATAGACCAGCCCTATTAGTGTTTACGCTGAGGTCCGGGGAGGTTAAGGGACTTCCAGAAAAACACACAGATAGTTGGGGAGCCAGGAGTCCGCCAGATTTCTCAGATTCCAGAACTGCACTCAGGCGGTACACTCTGCTGGCCAGGCTTGGAAAACCTGACAAAACGAAACAGAGGGTAGTATGGGCCAAAACAAGTGACTGAATCTTCTTCCTAAAATAACCTTTCCTAAAAGGAAAAGTCACTATAGATGTTGGCCCATCACTTTTTAATCTTCGTTCTGCTGTACATTTCAGGTCATTCAGTCCTGCTTCTAAGACATCTGCTTTGATTTCATCTAATCTTACAGGATGGGATTTAGTGTACCAAATGCTGACAGATATTACCATAGTTTGGCTGAGTCCTGCTGTTCAGGGAACATTCTGCTGTAATTAAACACCAACCTTCCCCATGGAAGTCCTGGCAACACAGGAAATATAGATGCTTTTCAGTAACCTTTCCCCGTAAGACTTTTTCAGAGCCAAGAATATAAGCTGTGGCCCATCTGGACTAAAAACTACGAAGCAGAATGATATTAATTACCACTCCTTTCTCTTCCCTTGTTGGTAAGAGAATTTCTAGGGGAGCCTTTTTCAGAGAAGAAGAAAATTTGTTTATTTTTGAGAGAGAGCATAAGTGGCTCCAGGCTCTGAGCTGTCAGCACAGAACCCAACGCGGGGCTTGAACTCACAAGCTGTGAGATCATGACCTGAGCCGACAGTTGGATACCTCACCGTCTGAGCCAACCAGGCACCCCAGATTTATTTTTTAAATTGTATGCCATCGCTTACAAAAGCATATTTCTCTGCTGGGATGCCAGGCTTACATAAATATATTGACGACATTCAGTCCCCTGGGGAACTATAGGAGTATTTGCTTAAGACACGCTTATTAAGATTCACAGAAGGGAGTGGTCTCACTAAAGTGATAACCCAGGGCACATCTCACAAGTAATCACATTTCTCTGGCCTGATCTTCAAAAGACAGCTTCAGAGAAGTGGATTCATATTGCATAGTCATCTTTAAACTCTGAAATACCTAGGAAATTTCCATACACGGGACGTGAGTCCAGGCAAAGAGAAGTCTCATTTTCAGGGTCCTGCGTCAGCACCTTATTTTTGCTGTGCTTTGGTTTCAGTTAGTTCATTCTTCTCCTTGGAAGGTCAGTGCTCAGCCAGTTTACGTGGGTTTCATATCCCCAGAGCCGCTATGCTGCTAGTTTTGGTGAAAACAGAGTAAGAGTTCTACGTGGGTGATCCACACCCAGGCCTAAACCAGAAGATGATATTTTGCTTTTGGTTTCTGTCTGTTGGAGTTTGAGTTCAAATAACAGGGACTTTAAAAAAAAAAAAAACTCCCCCCCCCCCCCAAAAAAATACATGAATCATGGAGCTAGGACTGATGTGGGCACTCTGTGATGCCACCAGTGCCCCAGGCCCCTTCTGTCTTCCAGCGCCATCTGTGGCGTGTCGATTCCAGCCTCAAGGTTGCCTCGTGGTCCCAAAATGGCTTTTGGAACTGCGGCCGTTAGATCTGCATTCCAGGCAGAAAGATGGAGGAGAGGGAAAACAGCATCACCTTCTGCCCCGGGTGGATTCTGTGTCAGTGCTGCCTCTGATGGTAGAGGAACAACATTCCAGAAAAGAGAGTTTGAAGCTGGACTGCCTGAGCCTGGGGGAGGAGGTGTTAAATGCATTCTCTCTATCAGGCATCTGTGGCTCTTGCGCGATGAACATCAACGGAGGCAACACTCTGGCTTGCACCCGCAGGATTGACACCAACCTCAGCAAAGTCTCCAAAATCTACCCTCTTCCACATATGTATGTGATAAAGGATCTTGTTCCCGTGAGTTTCTGCCTCCCTCCCTCCCTCCCATCCCCCCTTCTGTCTCCTATCCCCCCCCATCCCTCCCCCTTTTTTATCTTCAGGGGAGAGGGGAAGAGGTGTGTGTGAGAGAGAGAGAAAGATACGTTATCAGTTCTTTAGGGCAGGCTTTTTCCCTGAGTTAAGGAATTTGAATGGTGGAAGATAAACCCACCTAGAAGATTCTCCAGCAGCTCATTTGGTGAGGATTGTTTGGGAATAACTGGGCACAAGACTGTAGAGTTGGAACAGTCCCAGAATCAAGAATTTGGCCATAACTACAAAGAATTCATGTGGAAAATCCCAGTGGGGAAGGCAACACTGGTTATGCGTTGGACTTTAATTTCTGCCTCCCCGTGTTTGACCACCTTCACTGGAGGGGCTATGGGATTGGAAGGCTTCCTGAGTGGGTGAAGGAGAGATTTCCGAGCCACGATTAATGCTGACCATTTCTCCTTCTGTAGTCTTTGCACAGATCCACGCCGAAGTGAGTCAGACTTCTGTAGGATCGGGGGGAAGTAGGGATTGTCCACGAAATGGGGTGAATAAGAAAGCTAAGGAGTGGTGGTGAAATCTGACCCTTTTTTCCTTCTGCCTCTTAACCTCAGGACTTGAGCAACTTCTATGCTCAGTACAAATCCATTGAGCCTTATTTGAAGAAGAAGGATGAATCCCAGGAAGGCAAGCAGCAGTACCTGCAGTCCATAGAAGATCGTGAGAAACTGGTCATTAGTCCCCATTTATTGTCTTGCTTTGAGGAATCTTGTTGCCAAGATGCTTGCCAGGAAGTGTGGCTTGGGGGGATGGGGTGGGGAGTGGCAGCATGGGATCGTGCAGACCGTTTATTTAGTGTGTTCTGGAAGGAAACTGCAAGAGCATCTGTCCAAGGGCTGGACTGCCATCCTCTCGGGACCACGTGGGCAGTGTGAACCCACAAGGGCCCACAGTGGACCAGGGGTCTGGAGCAGGCCCACACTGCCTAGAAGGGCACGTCATTACCGTGTTGCAGGATGTTTCTCTTTTTCAAAAGAAACCTGTGTGCAGATTACCAGGTTTTTCCAAGCTGACACCCCCATCAGAGGCTCTTTGACACTCGGGGGCAAATCAGACACGTCCTGGCCGTTGGTGGTCCTGCTTCCACCACCTGTTTTGCAGACAGGAGCAAAGGAGTTCATGGCAAAACTGGGACTAGAACCTTGCTGTGCTTTGCTGACACCGAGAGTCCAGGGATTGCTGGGCAGGGTGGGGGACAGCCCTGTCACTCTGAGTTCCAGTATCCAGGCTGTGACGTGTTTTTGTTTTGTTTTTTTTAATGTTTATTTATTTATTTTTGAGAGAGAAAGCACGAGCTGGGGAGGGACATGGAGGGAGAGAGGGAGGGAGACAGAATCCCAAGCAGGCTCAGAGCTGGTCAGCACAGAGCCCGACGCAGGGCTCGAACTCATGAACCTTGAGATCATGACCTGAGCCAAAGTCGGACATTTAACCAACTGAGCCACCCAGGTTTCCCTGGTTGCTTTTCTTTGTTCTGCTTTTTTGGGGGGTTTGTTTGCTTTTAGGTAACAGAGGTGGTGTATTAAAGGATAAGTACATTGTACTTGGCCTTCAGAACTCTGGGTTCTAATCCAGCAAATGTTTACATTTTGGTTCCAAGATCTCTTTTTACAAATCTGATACATCCGTACAAGCCACCCCTAGGATTTTGCCAAGAAAACTCACACGCAAATAGTCGCTTTGTTCACGTGCCGACCGCCAACATCACATTCAGTCAGCTAGAAACCCGAGTCTCTTCGGCCTTGGGCCCCTGACCGCCCTTTCCCTCCGCACAGGACGGGCTGTATGAGTGTATTCTCTGTGCCTGCTGCAGCACCAGCTGCCCCAGCTACTGGTGGAACGGAGACAAATACCTGGGACCTGCAGTCCTTATGCAGGTAAGGTGCTCCTTCGTTGCTCTAAGAGAAGTTGAAACTGAGGCATCCAGAAGTCCAAGAGGACGGTGGCTTGTTGGCAACCAGGATGCCAACGGGCGTCCGTCACAGGCAGGGCAATGGGGTGCCTGCACTTCGCGTGGTTTCAGTACATCTTCTGCAAGATACCTCGTTTCTGTGTGGTGAGGGTCACCCCGAGGCAACGCACGCCCTGCAGTGTTAAAACGCATTCCCTGTGCAGCTGTCTCTTGCTTCCCCACGTGCCCGCTTTCCCCAGACCACATCTGTCAGGCAGCCCCCCATCTCCCTCCCCAGGGAGTTTGGACGTGCAGGCCGGAGAGAGAAATTTGACTGAGCCTCCCAGCTGTAAGTTTGGAACTTGTTTCCAGGCTGATGAGAACCTGGAGTCCTGGGTTTAGGGGTTGCTTGGAGAGGAGGCAGCACGGCCTTGCTGGGCACATCGCTGCATGTGTACTCACTGCAGGGAAACTGCCTTTGTTCCTTCCCATAAAGCTGTGCTTTTTAAGTTTCTGGCCAGTGCTTTTCTCAGATTCTCGAGCAGCTCAAAAACACCAGTTCTCATTTCTCATCTTCCCACGAAAAGGGAAGCTCCATGCGGTGTGACCACTTAGCAGCATTGATTCCCATCCACATAAAAGATCGAACGACGAGGCCCGTTCGTTCACCGTTGGCACCCGCACCATCGCTGTGAGGTGCTGGGGAACGGAGCCCCCTCCGCCTCCCTGCGCCAGCAGCCCGTGCTCGGGCGGTTGACCGCCTTCAGCCGGCCCATGCCAGGCTCCCAGATGGGCTGACCAATCACGGGAGTCTGTCGGTGGAACAAATATTAAATATCCTCTCTGGACAGAGATCTTAAGTCATCAGTCTACGGGAGACGGTGGGTAGGTGCTGTGAAGGCGGTTCCCTGACTCAGAAGCTGGGCATCCGGGAAGCCAATGAGCGCCTTGAAGTGATGAGGGGGCCGTGCCTGCTCGCATGTAATTAAGCACCAGGGTACCAGGTGCAGTGTGGCTCAGAAGTTGGGGGGTTGTTAATCAAGGGGGTTACCGAGGAGTGGGGGGGGGGGGCCTTGCCTTGAAAGATGGCAGGACTTAAGGAGCAGAGACGAGGCCCCTAAACTGGGAGACTCCCTCCCTTCTGCACCCCTGCCTGGGGCTTTGAGCTGTGACGGGTTTAGCTGCCAGCTCAGCGCCTCGGCCCCCGGTTCCCCAGGCCTATCGCTGGATGATCGACTCCAGAGACGACTTCACGGAGGAGCGCCTGGCCAAGCTGCAGGACCCGTTCTCCCTGTATCGCTGCCACACCATCATGAACTGCACGAGGACCTGCCCCAAGGTACGAGGCGCCGGCGGCCCTCCGCCTTGCCTCCGGGCCGACGTGTCCGAAGCGGCGTGTGCGGTTCCTTCTGTGTCCCTATGCCTCCGTCTCGCAGCGTCGCACAGACAGTCTGCTATGCTCTCGCAGCCAGCCCGTTCGTTCTCGGGGTCTTTTCTCGGTCTCAGCTCGAGCTCACCTAGCTTTCCCTCCCCTTCCTGCTCGTCCTCCTGCTTCCTGGACTCGCCCTGATTTCAGCTTTGGCCATCCGCCTGTCTTCTCTGCGTTTCCGTGCCACATCCGAGGCGCATGGCCCGCTGTGGGCTGGCTGCCCTTCAGTCCAGGCGGTGGGCAGGGAGCAGCCCGGGCCACGCGGCTCAGAGCGTGGCCGCCCCTCGAGCAGAGACTGTAGACAGTGGGGTGAGTGGGTGAGCAGGCAGCAAGATGGAAACTGGGATAACCAGCCAGCAGCTTTAAAGAAAGGGTGGGGGGAGGCAGCCAAGCTTAAACGGGACATCCAGGTGGGTAATTTCCTTCTTTTTTTGCCTGACACCCGTGTTTCCAGGTGCCCATCTCTGCCACGGCGCTTCTCGTGGTCCATCAGCAGTGGGGCCTGGTAGGGGCCCCCAGGCGGGGGTGAGGCTCTGCCCCCGGGACCTCTAATTTGTGGGGCAAGTTAGACCACTGACGTGCTCAGAACAGCTCCTGGCACAGTGAGCGCTCAGGAAATGGGCCCGCAGACGGGTGCCCGGCCTGTTCCAGACTCAGAGACAGCAGCTCCGGGGGGCACTTGGCTTCTGGGTGCATTCCCTGGCGGGCGTCTTTGCATGACACCTGGGAGCAGACAAGAACGGAGGCTGTCTGGGACCCATGGGAGGACACACAGGCCCAGATTGTTTGAACTGGAAGGGACCCTTTTACAGACGGGGAAGCCGAGCCCGGGCAGGAGTAGGGAGGGCAGCGACTTGCCAACGTCACTGTCGGGGCAGGCCAGAAAAGCAGGCCCCCTGCCTCCCAGACTAGTCTCTTCCTGCTGCCCCAGATCAGGTGGGCTCGTGTGTGCTGACCCACTAGTCCTGTGGTAAGCGGAGGCGGGCAGGGGCACCGTGGACGCTCATCCCTCATCCCATCACCCCCTCCACCTCCCCAACGCAGCCTATGCTCCCCGCCTCTCGTGTGCCTTTCCAGAGATTGCACGCTGTACCAGATGCATACAGGGCCTGTTCAGTCCCAGTCACTGCCTTTACCCCTTAATTTATTTTTGAGATCGTTCCATAGCAGCCTTGGAAGAGTGTTCTCTCTCCTTTTCTTTCCTTCTGAAGATCTCTTTTTTTCTTTCTCTTTTTCTCTTTTCTTTCTTTCCACACATTTCCCCCCCTCCCCCACCGCCACCCCCCACACTATGGAAGTGCTTTATTGGCAGTAGGGTCGAACATACAAAAGGTTCTCAGCGGATGGGGCCAGGCAGTCACGAGGATAGATGACACCATGAGTGAGGAGAGGGAGATGGCTTAAAAGAAATCCCATCATCTGGAGCATCCGGATCACAGCACTCCACAGCAGCCCGTGGGTCTCCTCCGACCATCCTGTTCCAGGGCTTCCCAGGACAGCCTCCTTGGCCTCGGGAGGCGTCATAGTTACTCGGCCCCACCAGAGTGGGGACTGCAGGGCGGACAGCACCGGCTCCATAGCCCAAGATCGGGGGCATGAGGCCCCGCGGAGTCCAGTATGGAGAGGGGAGTGCTGGGGTCAGGCCAGGGCGGAGCATCTGGGCAGGGCCAGCTGGCCGGACAGGCTTGATCTCAGGCAGAGCTGGGTGCTTGGCATCAGTGAGAAAGTTGTTAAAAGGTGCCACCTCCTGGAAAGAGGATCTCTTTTGCATTGTTGGTGGGAATGCAAGTTGGTGCAGCCACTCTGGAAAACAGCATGGAGGTTCCTCAAAAAACTGAAAACAGAACTGCCCTACGACCCAGCAATGGCACTGCTAGGCATTGATCCACAGGATACAGGTGTGCTGTTTCGAAGGGACACGTGCACCCCCATGTTTATAGCAGCACTATCAACAATAGCCAAAGCATGGAAGGACCCCAAATGTCCATCGATGGATGAATGGATAAAGAAAATGTGGTGTATATATATGCAATGGAGTATTACTCGGCAATCAAAAAGAATGGAATCTTGCCATTTGCAACTACGTGGATGGAACTGGAGGCTATTATGTTAAGTGAAATTAGTCAGAGAAAGACAAAAATCCTATGACTTCACTCATATGAGGACTTTAAGAGACAAAACAGATGAACATAAGGAAAGGGGAACAAAAATAATATAAAAACAGGAAGGGGGACAAAACATAAGAGACTTAAATATGGAGAACAAACAGGGTTACTGGAGGGCTTGTAGGAGGGGGGATGGGCTAAATGGGGAAGGGGCACTAAGGAAGCTACTCCTGAAATCATTGTTGCACTATATGCTAACTAATTTGGATGTAAATTTTAAAAAGTAAAAAATAAAATTAAAAAAATAAAATAAAAAAAAAAAGTGACACCTCCTGGGAGCCTGGGTTAAGCGTCCACCAGACTCAGGTCACAATCTCATGGCTCGTGAGTTCGAGCCCCGTGTCACAGAGTCTGCTTGGAATTCTCTCTCCCTCTCTACTCCTCTCTCCCCCTCTCTCTGTCCCTCACCCTCCCTCTCCTTCCCCCTTCCTCCCTCTCTCCCTTTCTCTCTGCTTCTCTCCCCCCTCAAAATACATAAGTAAACTTTTTAAAAAGTGCCACCTCCTTCTTCACTCCCTCAGTTTCCTCTGCACGCTTGTTGGAGCTGCGTGTGCGTACAGATTCAGGCCCCTGAGAGGGCAGCGCCACTCCCCCCCCCCCCCACCGCCCAGTCCATGGGTGTTAGAGGTGGCAAACTTCCACTTCCTGCTCAGGGCCCATGCGACCCACACTGTCATTTCAAGGGTAGAGTTGTGCTTCTAGAAAGACGGGGCTCTCTTCTCACCTCGGCTGCGTCCTTGTGTCCTTGCTGAGGCGGCCGGCGCTCACTGGGCTCGTCATGGTGCCTCCTGCGGGATCAGGGTTACTGGCCAGTCAGGCTGCCACGGGAGCTTGGGAAGGGTCCCGAGGGAGGGCCCTTCCTTCCCGGCACCCGTGAAGGCTCTTGTGTGTCCACGGGAACGTGTAAGAGACTGAGCGCTGCCGGCTGGTTGGGACGCCGGCCGTGGCCGTGGAAGAGCTGCCCTCTCCTGGACGTGCGTGCGTCTCAAGCACACGGCCCCCGTGGGTCTGCGCAGGGGGGCGGGAGGGGTCACCGGAGCCGTCCGGCCGCTGTGAGGTGTCTGCAGGTGGACACCGGAGAGCCCTGAGCCCCAGCCCCTGGCTTTGAAAGGATGAGATTCGCATCGCCTTGCTTTGACCCCGGCCCCGCTTGAGGGGGTTTCGCCCCAGGCCCTGGGTTCTTCATTCAGTCTCACGTACCCTTTGGTACTGATTCTCTTTTCTTCTCTCAAGGGGCTGAATCCAGGCAAAGCTATTGCTGAAATCAAGAAAATGATGGCCACCTATAAGGGGAAGAAAGCGTCAGTGTAACTGTTCCCGCACTAACCGCGACTTAACCGGCCCAGCTGGACATACTTTATATCCAATTTGAGGTCTTGATTTTCCATGAATACAGCATGTATAATAAAGATTCTAAGAAATAAATAAATGTTATTCTACTTTATTAACAAAAAAGCACGCCTGTTCCTTTTACTTGCTGAAGAGGGATGCACGGGTGCCAGAAGGAAGGGCCCAACCCTGGAACTGAGCCCCTGGGGGTAGGGCAGGGTCCCGGTGGACAGGCCTGCTGGGCCTGGGACTTGTTCCCTTTGCCCTTCCCCCATGGGACGCCCTCGGGCAGCTTCCTCCTCCTCCTCCTCCTGGCCTCTTGGTCTGCCCATGTGGGGGGGGGGGGTTGTGACCCTGCCCACCTCACCCCTGCTGCCTGCAGGAGGGAATGTGCCCGTTCACTGATGGGAGCTCTTGTCCTACAGCCTCCCGGGTCCTGCAGCTTTCAGTATCAGAATTACTTCGAGCCGCGTCTTGCTAAGTCAGTTAGACGCCTCCAGCACAGAGCAATGACCGGGATCAGCTGTGACCTTGAGTTCCACGGCTGACCTCAGGAGACCTCTCCAGGCAAGCACGAATTCCCAACACTGCCACCTTGGCTGTAACGCTCTACCACGAAGGCAGCAACACTCACTGAAAAGACAGACGGTGCCAAAAGTGCGGCAGGCCGGAAACGGAAAGCCCCGCAAACACCCCGAGTCCCATACCGCCTCCCCCACTGACAGCTGAGGCACTTCCTTCCAGACCTTTCTGCCATGACAAATGGGCATACAGAAAGCTTTCCCTTCAAGAATAGAGTGCAGGGGACTCTGGGTGGCTCAGTCAGTTAAGCGTCGGACTTCAGCTCAGGTCATGATCTCACAGTTCGTGGGTTCGAGCCCCGCGTCGGGCTCTGTGCTGACAGCTCAGAGCCTGGAACCTGCTTCGGATTTGTGTCTCTCTCTCTGTTCCTCCCCCACTTGCACTCTGTCTCTCTCAAAAATAAAGATTAAAAGAAATTTTTAAAAGTACATATATATATACACACACACGCACATACAGTACAATATGGGTCGCCCAGGTGGCTCAGTCATTGAGTGTCCAACTTCAGCTCAGGTCATGATCTCCCGGTTCGTGGGTTCAGGCTCCACGTCCGTGCTGTCAGCACAGAGCCTGCTTGGGATTTTCTCTGGCCCTCTCTGCCCCTCCCCCACATGTGCGCTCATGCTCTGTCAAAAATAAACATTCTTCATAAAAGATTTTATTTTTTGAAGATTTTATTTTTTAAGTAATTTCTTCACCCATCATGGGGCTCAAACCCACAACCCCAAGATCCACGGACTGAGCCAGCCAGGCGCCCCGAGAATTACTTTTCTTTCTAAGGCTGAATAATACTCCATTGTGTGTAGATGCCACAGTTTGCTGGATCCATCCATCCCTCGGCGGATACTTGGTTGCTTCCACGTTTTGGCTATCATCAATAATATAGCAGCTTTCTATTCTCACCCCACAATATATAAGGGCCTCTTTGGTGCTAATAATGATCTGCCTCAGTGTGTGTGTGTGTGTGTGTGTGTGTGTGTGTGATTTATTGTCCACCTTAGCCTTTGGAACCACTGGTTAAGTGTTTGGTGGGGCAGGTGCACAGTGATTCTCTACTGCTGCCCATTCGGGCAAGCCCTCCTTACATTCAGGAACACTCCAAGGCTGCTTTTTAACTCCCAGCAGTGAGATCATCCAGGAAACAAAGGCCTCTTGCATCGTGAGGCAGGCAGCCAAGAAAAATGTCTGACTCACCCAGGATGAACCTTTAATGAGCATTGGTGGCTTTGAAAAGGGACAGTTCAAAAGCACTAGTCTTGTCTCCAGCATTACTCATTACGAGAGGCGAGGTGCTGGGGGGTAAAGATGAGCGAGATACGTTCCCTGCCATCCCTGCCAAGATCGCCAAATTAAAACACACACACACACACACACACACACACACACCAAAAAAAAAAAAAAACACAAACATTGTATTATTAGAAATTCAGAACAGGGTCCTCGCCCTAAAGTATAGCATCTCAGATGCTCGACCACCCCAGTGAGACCACACGGGTAACCCATCCTCTGGTGTTGAAGCCTAAACCCGGAAGTGAGAACTGAAAAACCCCCGGGGCAGCCCCCATACCTTCCATACCGTTGACACCCGATTCAGCCTCGGGGAGGTCACATTCCTTGGATTCATGGATAATTTGACTTTGCTTCTAATATCTAGGTCTGCAGAGAAACTTAAGTTTTTCCCACGATAACATGATGGCTCAGAAAGACGAGCTCTGCCCCCCCAGCTGCTGGTACGAGGCAGTGTCCTGGGAGTTGTCACTGCAAATCTGCCTCAGGGCACGTCACATTTGTGGCTTCAGGGCACCCCGTCTCCACCGGGGCCAAATGGGAACACGGTACCAACCGAGAGTTGTATTGACTGTTTATTTCCTCTTTCCCTGGATTGCATGCAGGCAACTGCTCTATTTTTAACAGTCACAAAGGCTCGTTCTAATAAAAACTGCAGATCTGAGCGGAGAGACGGTAACCTGTCCTTTGTGCTACTTCTGTGCCCCGATTGTGTCCGGACGATGTGCCTTCATCTGCAAAAGTAATACTGTGGAATTCGTCCAGTTTCTCTAAGACTGAACCCAGCCACGTCTTCTTACCTGGTCGTTGGGCAACTTCAACTTCTGTGCCTCTCTTTTCCCATCTATAAAACAGGCATTAACAGCATTCGCCTACTAGAATTGTGGTTCAAGTCTCAATGAGAATAAATGTTAAGTTCTTACTCAAAAAATAAGTAAGTACGTGAGGTGATAGATGTGTTAACTCAATGAAGGGAATCCTTTATACCTCAAAAAAGCTGAAAAATTTTTAAATAAATACTTAACATTAGTTTTCAAAAAGATGGGGCACCTGGGTGGCTCAGTCGGTTGAGTATCTGACTTCGGCTTAGGTCATGATCTCGCGGTCCGTGAGTTCGAGCCCCGCGTCGGGCTCTGTGCTGACCGCTCGGAGCCTGGAACCTGTTTCGGATTCTGTGTCTCCCCTTCTCTCTGACCCTCCCCCCGTTCATGCTCTGTCTCTCTCTGTCTCAAAAATAAATAAACATTAAAAAAAAAAAAAAAAAAAAGATAAATGAGAAAGCATCTAGCCTGCGGTAGAGCAAATGCTCCAGAAACACAATTCAACTGATTGGTTTCAACTACCCACGGCATGCAAGGCCCACTCAGTGCCACAGGGACCACACAGGCCTTCTATTCCTGGCCCCTTGGACTTGACAACCCGGGACGTTTCTGACACGCCTGACCAGAGTGAGGGACCTCCCTCCCACTCAGAGGATGGTTTTTCTGGGCGGAACCAACAGTGCTCATTTCTCATGTCCCACTGACCACTCGGTGCAGGGACAGAATGCCACCAACAGACCCCAACACCCAAATTCTCTCTGGCCCTTCTCCTTTTTGCCCAGGAGACTATAAACCAAATTGCTGGAACCCCACTTCATGTGTCTGGACAGCCATCATCTTGTCATGGGTTCTGTCACTAGGTGAGAAAATCCACTTTCATGGCAAAAACCTAGTGAAGCTGGAGAAATTGAGAAGTAAGGCAACGCTCTAGAATCAACTGGCCCAAACTAGTGACTTCTCAATCCTTTGGCCACGTGGACCGCACATATTTTATGTCTTTCTCGTCAGTCCCCAAGGGAGCAGCAGCCCTGCAAGGAAAGTTCCTTGATGGGTCCTGACCCACAGGTGCCTGGAGCCCAACCCACAAACCACTCAGAGGACCACACAGGGAGAGCCACTTCCCCAGAGGTAACCCCAGCAGATGGCAGAGACTTCCACATCCTCTGTGGTTTGGGAAGAAGCTTCCTCTGGCTTCCTGCCCCATGAAGGCGATGGGCAGAGCGGCAGGTGTGGCTCCTCCCTAGATGGCCGTAGAGGGTGGAGCCTCTTCAAAGCCAAGAGTAGGAACGGGGTGGGGGGGGTGGGCGAGGGAACCAACTGAGCAGTGCGGTACCTGAGCCCCCTGCTCTTACGAAGCTTCTAGCCCAGCGCCAGGAGCTAAAGAAAGCAACTGGCTTCTACCAAGCACCTGCTATCTCACTTCACCCTCTGAGCCACGAAAGAGGCTCAGAGAGGGAAAGTGACTTTTGTAAGCTCATACAGCTAGGAAGTGCCTGATGTACATCCCAACCCAGGAGAGGTGTCACAGCCCAGCCCCAGCCCCAGGACCACACTGCCTCTTGGCAAGGTCATCCTGGCAGGCTGGTTCTCCACACCCAGCCACTGTGCCTGCTGTCAGGGTCTGGGCTCCCCGGGGAGGATGTCCGTCAGGCATATTGAGCTAAGCCCTGGGGGAGGAACTGGGGACTGTGAGAAGTTAGCCTGCCCGCACTGGAAATGTCATCGGCAGATGACACAGGACTTATCTGAACTGAGTGAAGCCAGCCTCGTCCCCCAGGCGGTCAAGCTGCTAGGCCAGCAGCCTCCCAGCTCGGTAAGTGGCTCCACTGTCCCCCATCTGCTCAGAACTGAACCCTGGAGCATAGCTGATTCCATACTCCTGCATGTTCTCGTCCCACCCATGAGAGGGTCCTGCCAACATCTGTCCCTTTAGCAAATGGACGTATCGAGCTCTTGCTGTTTCAGACACTGTCAAGGCCTTCCCTTCTTTCCCTTCTGGAGTCCATCCTACACCATAAACCCCCATCGGAGCTCTGGCTTCTTCCAGCCCTTTCCATGACAGGCAATTGTTGGAAGTTTTCCTCTGCCTGCCTTTGGCTGTTCCCCGTGTCTGCTTTATTCACCATCGTGTTCCCAGCTTCTAGAACTGCTTGGCACGCCATAGATCATATTGGGTAGATGACAATTGGATAGATAACATATTGGATAGATGACAGGTCCCCTCCTTGGCCCTGATATGATCGTTCCCTGATTTACTCCAGACCCTGGGGGTCTCTGGCTCACCCTCTGCCTTTGGAGGTCCTTGGTCCAGAAGCCACCGACCCCAGGGTCAGGGGACGCCATGTTGGCAGTGTCACAAGCTGCATACAGGTATGAGGCCTCCGTGCGTCCCACTTGTGCAGGTGTATCCGCAGTCATGAGGTGAGGCTTCTGAGGCCTGGGTTATACCTCCGCTATTTCTCCGGCATTTAAGAGGCCTCTAGTGCATCACTGCAGTCTCCCCGTGCCCACGCCTATCTCTGAGGGGCGTATCTGACCGTGTGAGTCTCTGGGCGAATGTGTCTTCCTTCTTTGACATTTAGTGAGCCGTGCCAGCTACTGTCCCAAGTGTTTGATGTCTTTCCTCATGTGAGCCTCACAACGCTGTGAAAGCAGGCATCGCTAATGTCATTGCCATCCCGTAGGTTAAAAAGGGAGGCCCAGAGAGTCAAGTGACTTGCCCAAGGTCACCCAGCCTGGAAAAGATGGAGGCCAGCTTGACCCAGCCTGCATAGCCCTTGACCAGTATCTGGGGCCCACTCTGTGCGTGCCGTGCGTTGGTAGGGGGTTGTCATAGCTGTGTTTCTGAGCATCACATCACCGTTGCGTATGTGTGTGTTGTCTCTACGTGTCACCTCTGTGTGTGACTCTGTATGCGTGTATCTGAGGTTGTTGTGTACCTGTGTGTTGTTGGGCCAGAGCTGTCCTGTTTCCCTGAAACAGGGCCCTGCCTCTGTATGTGCATCTGTGTGGGTGCGCCTGAGGGCTGCTGTCCTCTCTCTAAATGTCACACCTCTGTGTGTGAATCTGGGTGGCGTGGGAGGGGTGTTGTGCACTGGTGTTTGTGTGTCTGAAGGTTACCGTCTCTGAGTGTGTGTCCGTGTGTTCACGTGTCTAAGGACTGGCCGTCGGAGTTCCTGACGGTCCCTGTCGGAACTCCCCCCCCGCCCCCACACCGGCGCCCGCCTCCGGGTCTGTGTATCTCGGGCCGTGGATCCGCCTCTACGCGGGCGGCGGAGGCGGCTGGGACTACAAGTCCCGGCAGCCCGCGCGCGGGCGGACGTGGGGCCGCAGTGGGCCGGGCGGGGCTTGGCTGCGCGCACACCCCGACTGCGGCACCGTCCCAGCCGCGCCGGCAGCCGGCTCCCGTGCAGGTGCCTCGGACCACCTCGCACCACTGGACTTCTGCCCCGCACCCCACCCCCCGCCGCCTCCCGCCTCCTGCCTCGCGCCCCCGCCGCGGGGCATCGCGACGCCCGGGCCCGGGCCACGGGCCGCAGCGCCGGGGCCGGCGATGAGCGCGAGGAGCCGGCATGAGCGCAGGTGAGTCCGCGGCTGGGGCCTCCCCGAACAGGGCGCGGTCCCCGGGCCTCCTGGGCCTCCTGTCGTCGCGCCTGCCGTGGCGCGACACCCCCACCGCAGGCTCGCAGGCCAGGGTAACGACCTCCGGAGGCATGCCCGCGCCCATCCCGGCCCCCTCCTGGGGGAGTCGGCGCGGGGACCCTTCCCAGAGAGGCCAGGAGCCCGGGGATGGCGCCGCGCGGAACCGTCGCCTCCCTGCTTTCCAGCAGCCCTGGGCGCTGTGCACGAGGGTGATTGGCGGCCCGCGGGGAAGGGGCGCGGGGAGATGCCCCACTCCCACTGGACTCCCTCCCGCAGTGACGGATGTCCAGGGCGGGGGAAAAGGCCGCATGTATGGGGAAGATGCGTGGACGCCGCCGCATCCGGGGCCTCTGGGTGCTTACTCCTCTTGGATGAATGAAGAATGAATGAATGAATGGGGTTGGAGACGCCAGGCTCCCGAATCCCTGGGTCAGAGTGCCTTGGACACAAAATGCCACTCCTGCCTCAGGCCTCCAGAGGAAGCCTGTCAACACCCCGGGTCCGAGGACCACACCCTGCCTGTGACCCTTCCCAGACCGCGTGTCCCAAGCCCACCCTTTTCTGAGTATAAATTAAATCCCTCCTGCTGAGAAGGGGCCCGCTCTTCTCCGGGAGGGGGGAGGTCTCATCTCCATGTCAGTCACTCAGGCCTCAGCAGAGGGCCCACCAAAGGTTGAGCATCCTGTACAGTCGCAGAAGGCTCAGTTCTGGGCTCTCCCTCCCCACCTCCCACCTCTCTCCCCAACCACCGCCGCCACCCCACCGGAAGCTGGGAGTGCACGGAAGGCTGAGGAAAGATACCCTCCGAACACCAGACCCGAAGATCAGATTACTACTAGCAGGCTGTTCCTCTCCCCCCTAGCCTAGCAGAGGAGAGGAGCTTCTGGCCACGGGGGAAGCACAGTGCAGGAGGAGGCAGTGCTGCTGCCCTGGGCCACTGCCAGGTCACCAGCAGGAAGCTGGGGCTTCCGCAGGAAACGAGAGGTTCTCAGATGGCCTTGCAGCCCCTTCACTCTGGAGTGCTGGTGGCATTGCCCCAGGGCTGCAGAGTCAGGCTGGGTTCAAGTCTAGTCTTGACCACCCATATCTGTGTGACTGTGGACATATTCATCAACCTCTCTGTGCCTCATTTTAAATGGGATCCAAATCCATCGCTTTCACGGTGCGGCTGCGAGGATGAGCTAAGAGGAATGTGTTCCTGCAGACCCACTCGTTCCCAGCTTCTGCCCTTTCGAGCTGTAGGTCTCTGGGCGAGGCATCTTGAAGCTTTGTTCCGAAGTTTTCCCTACTCTAAAATGAGATGATAATTGCCCCTCAGTCACTGTTATTCAGAAGAGCAACCGAATCATCCTGAAAAGTATTCTCATCCCGCACCGCACAGACCGCTCTGGGCCAGCCTGAGCTGGTGATGCTGAAAGAGATCAGATACTGCCCTGATCCTCCTGTGCCATTCCTGGGGAGCTGAGATGTGACAGGAGATCAACAGGCACTTGCCAGTGTCTTGACAAGTGTCCTGCTGGAGGGAGAGAGTGCCCTAGCCTTGATCTTGCTGGAAGACCAGAGTTTTCTAGGCTAGACTTTTCCATAGATCTGACTTCCTCCTTCAAGCCCCTCTTTCTTTCCTTCCTTCCTCCCGAGGTTGACTGGGAGAGCATCCCGTCCTGAAAGGAGGGGTGTGTGAGGGCACCAGGAAGAACTGCCCAGAGGGAACGGTGTTTGGGGCCTGGGGGAAGCGAGCAAACGAGGGTGGCACAGGGTGATCTCTGGCAGGGCCCTTCAAGACGAGGCCCGTACTTCTGCACCTGGCAGCTGACTGGCCCGGAGGCAGGGGCCGGTGCTGTCATGTCAGCGAGACGTGCAGGCGTGCCTCGGCCGTTCGTTCATTCAGTAAACGGTTCCAGAGTCCCAGCCTCGTGCCAGGCACTGTGAGCCGGAGGGGGACGCCCGTGCAGGCCTGATGCTGTGATGGCTGCCAGTGGGTGTGGCTGAGGCAGACAGGACGGGGGAGCCAGACAGATCCTTTCCAGCTGCGACAAGTCGGTGGGCAAACTGCCTCCCCAGGACTCAGCCTTCGCACCTGTTAAGTGGGGTAAATGGCAGGGTGGTTGCAGGATGAAACCAGATCAGCGAAGCGACCCGCTCTGGGTGGCCCGGCGTGCAGCAGGCTTCTTCCCCATCCCCAGCAGTTAGCCCGGAGAGGCTGTTGAGTGTGCACCAGGGAGCAGGGGACACTGTGGGTTTCAGACGGGGTGATGGGAAAGTAGAGGGGAGCCTGAGAAAGAGGGCAGAGCCCTTCCGTGGCAGGGAAGCCAGCCTCTGCCACGTGTACTGGCCATGCTTCAGGAACTTTAGACACCCCTGGGTGGCGGCTACGCTCGCTTCCTCATGTGCCAGCTGCTCAGGGTTATGCTCCCCGAGAGGGGCGATGGAAGCCCAGAGAGGTTAAGGTACTTGCCTCACAAAACACAGCTTGCCTGTAAGGGAGCCAGGGGCTCGGACGAAGACAGCTGTGAGGACGGTAGGGCAGTGGTTAAGGGCGCGGACCCTAGGGGCGCCTGGGTGGCTCAGGCGGGTGAGCATCCGACTCTTCGGTTTCGGCTCGGGTCATGATCGGTTCAAATGCATCGTTTCCATGCGTTTGAGCCCCGCATCGGGCTCTGTGGTGACAGTGCGGAGCCTGCTTGGGATTTTCTCTCTCTCTCTGCCCTTCCCCTACTCACACTGTCTCTGTCTCTCTCAAAATAAATGAATAAGCTTAAAAATTAAAAAAAAAAAAAAAAAAAAAAGCACGGACCCCTGCGCGAGACCGCCTGGATCCGGATCCCGCCACTCACCGGCTCTGTGGCGTCTGGGCAACTTACTTCACCCCTCCCGGCCTCAGTTTCCTAATCTGTAAAATAGGGATAAAAGGAGTCCCCTCTTCATAGAGTTGTGGTGAGGAATTGAGTGAGTTAATGTGTACAAAGCCCACGGAACGATGCCCGGCCTGTGTCAACCCCTTATCACCCCAAGATGCTCTCTCTTTCCCTTACACCTCGGACCAGCCGAGATCAACCTTAAAGGAGAAACTCCCCACCCTGCCCCACTCGGGGAGCAGTTGTCTGGCAGAAGAGATGGCTGGGGTTCTGGTAGCAACTGGGACTGTCCCCTTTTGAAGTGGGGCGAGAGAAGACTGTGGTTTTTTGGGTGGCCAAGGACCTGCGAACCCAGCTTGCCAGGCTGTGTCGCTTGCCCCAAATGCCTGCTTCTCTGCCCCCCCCCCTCCTCCAGGCCCAGAACCCTAGTGATCACCACCCCCAGGCCACACCAGATAGCAGAGGGCCCTCCGCTGTGTGTCGTCTGCAGGCTGCTGTCGGGAAGGGAAGGAAGTGATGCTCTGCTAAGCCTCACTCACAAGCTGGACTGGGCTGGGAGCAGAGAGTGAAAGGGACCATCTCAGGAGACCCGGTCTGGGACCTGTGTGAACCCCAGGGAAGAAGGCTGACCTGGCCTCCTGCCCTTCTGGCTTTGAGACTCTGTTGCCGGCCAGACACCCAGGCTGTGTGTGTGTGTGTGTGTGTGTGTGTGTGTGTGTGTGTGTGTCCCTGTCCCTGAGCTGAGGCTCCATTTGTGTTCTGAGTCAGCCAAGTGGACAGGGCAGGGGAGGGACTGGCTGGAGGTGGGGCTTCTGGGGCTTAATTGGTTGTTGACTCATCAAGTTCAGAGAGGCCTAGGGAGGTGCAGGCCATGAGCCCTGGTCTCTGAAAGTGCCCACATGGGCCCCAAAAACACGGGATCTGGCTCCAGCTTCCTGGCTCCATCATTTACCTGGGGCTCTCTGTCCCTCCGAGCCTCAGTTCCCTCATTTGTAAAATGAGAAAAATGAGTCGGCCTCCTCGCGTTGCTGGAGGGTAAAGGAGCTAATTCATAGGGATGCTCCCAGTGGGTCTTGTCACCCAGGAAGTGCTTATTGGCTGTTGGCTGCTCTTTTTATGGTCATTACCATAGTAATTATTATCCCCGTCGTTACGTGGCGATATGGGGGCTGGGGTAGGAGATCTGCGTGGCCTGATGGGGACCCGTGGCCCCAATCCTCAGGGTGTCCTCGGGTGGTCCAGCAGAGGGAGAAAACCCTGGAGTCAGCCTGCCTGGACTTGCATCCCGACGCTCCCGTGTACTTGCTGTGTGATTTGGCCAAGTGACTTAACCTCTCTGAGCCTCCTTTTCTTCTATAGAAAGGGGCTAATAATTGAGCTCCCATGGCAGGGTTATTGTGTCAACCGTGTAAAAAGGGCCAGGAGCAGAGGGTATGTGTGTACAGTGGGCCTTCGGAAGCGTTGGCTGTTTGGAAAGTTTCAGAAGCCCAAGTGTGTGGGGAGAGAGCAGCTGAGGGGCTGGGGATGTTTATGACAGTGGCAGTGGCCTGGGACACTCTGGGCTCGTTGGTGGAAACTTCCAGGCCAGGGCTGTGCAGGGCTCCTCTGGGGAGGGGAAAAGACAGGAGCTTGGGAAGCCTGCAGCCCGCCCCCACCTGCCCGGCCCTCCCATCCCTCTAAGCGAGCTTTTCCAGAGGCTCCTGCCATTGCTCCGGCAGGTCTGGGGAGGGGCCCAGGCACCTGCATGTCTGAACCCCACAAAGGCTGCCTGACAGCGGGAGCCGTGAGCCCACCCCGTCTGCAGCCCTGGAACATTCACTGCCTGCCCGCCCTGCCAGGACCACAGCTCTACAGCTGGGGATACAGAAGTAAACAGAATTTCTGCGATAGAGCCACCTAGTGCTGTTCTCTGAGCCTCAGTTCTCCCATCTGTAAAATGGGGGTGATAGCCCTCCCTTTGCAGAGGTTAAGTAAGGAACCCTGGGAACTGCTCAGCTGGGACACAGCATCTTCTCTTTGCAGCGGAACCCTCCTCTCTGCCCACCCCACCCCCCCACTGGCTGGGCTCCTCCCTCCCCTCACCCCTCCCCAGTTCCCCTTTGCAGTGGAGGCCCCTTTCCTGGCTGCCATCAGAGGCGGGCCTGACGTCTTGGCTTCTCAGCATCTCCTCGCTGCCAGGACTCTGCCGGGCACGGGAGTTGACCAAGGAGGAGCAGCCCTGATCCCTGCCCTCAGGGTGGGGACCAGACGGAAAAGAGGGGCACATAGCTCCCAGGAAGCTACCAGCTAGATGTGTGAGGGCGGTGTGAGCTCAGGGTGCCTCCCCCCAGGGCCTGTCCCCCACCCCATTCTGAGCCGACACCCAGCCAGAGAGAGCCAGACGAACAAAGGAGCTCGACATGGTGAGTGAGAACCAGTAGAACAGCCAGATCACTGCCATGAGATCCGTCAGACCAGTTTATAAAACAGCGATGCTTTTTACTTCAGTCTTTTATTGGTCAGGCCAGGTGGTTATGGGTTCACGGTTGGGAGAGAAACACTAGGGGAATGAGGGGAGCTTAATCACAGACACGGCTTTGTGAGCAGCAGACCTCACTTTATTATTATTATTTTTTTAATGTTTATTTTTGAGAGTAAGCGGGAGAGGGGCAGAGAGAGAGGGAGACACAGAATCGGAAGCAGGCTCCAGGCTCCGAGCTGTCAGCACCGAGCCCGACGCGGGGCTCGAACCCACGAACCGTGACGTCATAAGCTGAGCCGAAGTCGGAGGCTTAACCGACCGAGCCGCCCAGGCGCCCCAGCAGACCTCACTCTGAACACGGCATCAGCAGCAAGCTGGCGTCTTCAGAATCAGACGCTGCCAGGAATCCTGGGGGCAGCCAGGTCCTGAGGGGCTTGTGCTCCGTCGCGGTCCTGACCCCAGGATCCCCACGCACGGAAAGCGCCACTTCACTCACGCCAGAACCTTCGTCTCGCACAGCTGTGACTACAGTTGTCTTGTGCTCCTCAGCATCAAGGTTTGACTGCCTTTGGTGCTGGTACTGACACCTTAAGCTTTTCAGGGAAAGTACCCAAAGCACCACACAGGTCTTTTCCAGTACACGTGTCCAGCCCGCTCCCATCTGCCCCTCTGGACGGGCCCTTGGTCTCAGCAGGCGAGTTCTCGAAAGCCTCCTTCTGGTAACAACTATATGCGAGACCCCACCCATGGAACGTTTCTCCTGACCTCTGGAAACATGCCAGTTTTAGCAAAGGACTCTGTACCCAAGAGTTGGCAGGGACAGCGGGGACTCTTTTCCCAAAATGTTGCAGGTCAGTTACGGCAAACAGAACCGTGACCGTCAGGGAAAACAGCCACGCCGGCTCCTTTTTGACCACAGCGGCTGCATGGAAACAGCCGAGGCTTCTGTAGGGGGCCACAAAATGACAATGCTTGTTATGTTTAAAGAAACAGGAGCAGGAGGAGCCCCCCCCCCCGCCCCGCACCCCCGGCCATGACCTCTCTCCTTTGTGCCCACAGACAGCAGCCCTCTCGTGGGCAGCACGCCCGCCGGTTATGGGACCCTGACGATAGAGACATCTGTAGATCCCCTCAGCTCCTCAGTTTCATCCGTGGTACGTGGGCGGGTGTGGGCAGGTGGGCCCCCCAGACCCTCCGGCTCCTCCTCTAGCCCGCCCCGCCCCCACCTCGGCCTTCTCTGTCGGCGTCTCCGCAGAGGCTCAGCGGTTACTGTGGCAGTCCATGGAGGGTCATAGGCTATCACATCGTGGTCTGGATGATGGCAGGGGTCCCTTTGCTGCTGTTCCGCTGGAAGCCGGTGTGGCGGGTGCGGCTGCGGCTCCGGCCCTGCAACCTGGCCCGCGCCGAAACACTCGTCATCGAAATAAGAGACAAAGAGGTGAGTCCCGGCCGGCCGGCAGGGGCAGAGGAGAGGGTGGGGTGGGTCTGGCGCTGGAGAGGGTCCGATGCAGGGGGAGGAAGGCGATGGATCCTGCTCGGGTTCTCAGCCCGATCCGGCCCCGGAATCTCTTACACAGGTTGTCCTTTCTGGACCTCAGCTTTCCCGTCTGAGCAGTGGGTAGAAGGGACAGGTTAGGTGGCTTCTGAGAGGAGGATCATCTACGTCCCTGATCCCTGCCTTCTCCAGCAGGGGCCGCAGGGTGGGGCCTGGGAAGGGAGGAGTCTCCTCTGGGACCAAGTCCACGCCTCTGTGTTCCAGGATAATTCGTGGCAGCTGTATACTGTGCAGGTGCAGACTGAGGCCATCAGTGAGAGCAGGTGAGGCAGCCCATCACCCTTCCCAGAAGCCCCTGCTCCCCACCGGCCTCCTGCCACAAAGGCTCTGACCCTGGTGCCGTGCATCCCAGGGAGGGACCGTGGCTCCGTGGGGATGGGGTGGTGCTGGAACGTTCCAGAGTGCCGCAGTAACCCCCACACCCCTCCCAGCCTGGAGCTGCCTGCCCAGGTCCAGGCGGAGGACGGCCGGAGCCAGGCGGCTGTGGGGGCAGTGCCAGAGGGTGCATGGAAGGACACCACCCAGTTCTGCAGGAACGAAGAGGCAGTGAGTGGACAGCTGGGTCCGGACAAGTCCTTACCCGTCCCTGGGCCTCACTTTCACGCTCTATACAGCGATGGATTGGACTCCACGCTCCCCAGGCACCTCCGCTTCCATTGTCCCAAATGTCCCGGATGCCAGCTGAGCACCTTAACACATCCAGGCCTCCCTCCCTCTTTCCTGTGACTCTGGCCTCTCTACCCCTGCCCTCCCCACCCCCCAGCTCCTCTTGGGGCTGCTTTCCAGCCTCTTCTCTCTCCTATGCAGCAGCGGAAGCTGCGATATTACCTCTTCCGGGGCCAGCGCTACGTCTGGATCGAGAGCCAACAGGCCTTCTGCCAAGTCAGGTAGGGGTCAGGGCCGGCGCGCACACGCCGATGCTGGGCTGGGCGGGAGGGGTGGCATGAGGTGGCCCGGCGGGCTCCCCGCAGCCCTGTGCCTTGGTCCCCTGCGGCGTGAGCGAATCCCTGAGCCTCTCCAGGCCTCAGAGTCCCTGTAACCGGGACATGAAGAGAATCCATGCCTCCTAGGGTTATCTTGAGGGGGAAATCTGTAAGCTTCACGTAAAGTCTGGCTCAGCCTCGGGCCAAGGGGGTGACACCAAATCAGACCTGAGGCTCTGGACTGGGACCCTCCATTTGGGGTCTCGTCCCTGCTCTGCCAGCTACTTGAGAAATGGAAGCTCACAACACATCTTCAAGTGCAGGGAGCTTGTGTGCAAGGTGATCCCGGGGAACACTGGGGGGTGTGGGGGGAGCAGGAGGTATCATAGGGAGCTTGGTCCCCTTGGGGATCTGTGCCCTCACCCGAGGAGCGAGGAGGCTGGGGGTACTTCCCATCATCCCCCCACCCCCGCCCCACCCGTGTTGGCGGCTGGCTCCTGGCCACGGACGTGAATTCCTTGGTGCTTCCCGGCTCGCGGTGGAGCACCCTCCTGCAGCCAGGAACAACCCGCCAGCGAAGACAGGTGTTTGCAGTGCCAGCTGCGTCTGCAGAAGTGGGCACCCCGCGGACGGGGGGACGGGGCCAGCCTCTGCCACAGGAGGAGAATAGCACAAATGGCTGACGTGTTCGTCACGACGTAGGTGCCAGGGACTAGCCACGCGCTTTGTGTGGCTTCTATTTTATTCCACCCGTAGCCCTGTGAGGCGGGTGCTGTCACCATCCCCATTCCGCAGGGGAGGAAACTGAGTCACAGAGAGGTTGAGTCGCTTGACGAAGGCGTCATCATTGTAAATGATACTCCTGTCACTAAATAAGAGTGGTTCTTGTCGCTATTAAATATTATCAGTCATCTCTCTTTGTTCTTCCTCGGCGAGGTAGTTTGGGGCCAGTCAGAGGGATGGAAGGAGAAAGTTAAGCCCAGAGTTTGTGAGGGACCTGCCTCCTCCTAGGAGCTCAGTGGGCCAGAAGGGACCTGGAGCCCCAAGTCCCTGGCCTGCAGGGCGCCCGGGTCCCATCACCCATCCGAGTCACCCCCCCGCCCCCCGCAGCCTGCTGGACCACGGCCGCACCTGTGACGACGTCCGCCGCTCCTGCTCCGGCCTCAGCCTCCAGGAGCAAGCCGTGAGGTGGGTGCTGCCCTGGACCAGAAGTTCCCTGCGCTCTGGGGACCCCTGTCTTGCTCCCCTGAGTGTGGCCTTCTCTGGGCCTCGGTCTCCCTGGCTGTGAGATGAGGACCTCTGTCGCCCTTGGAGGATCCGGCCGCCACTCCCCCCCTCGCCCTTGGAGGATCCGGCCGCCACTCCCCCCCTCACCCTTGGAGGATCCGACCGCCACTCTCCCCCTCCATCTTTTGGCCTCGTCACTTCTCTCGCAGGAAGACCATCTATGGCCCCAACGTGATCACCGTGCCGGTCAAGTCCTATCCCCAGCTGCTGGTGGACGAGGTAGGGCTGTCCCCGGGCCTCGCCCCAGCTCTGGCCTGGATGGGCTATGTGACCCTGGCCGGGGGCTTGGCCTCTCTGGGCCACTTGCCAGTGGCAGACCAGAGCAGCCGTCCCCTTCTCCACAGGGGAGAGTCATCTCAGACCCAGCCCCATCAGCTCAGGGCCAGGAGTTGGAGTCTCTGATCCAGGCTGAGGCTGGGAAGAGAGGCCCGGAGGCAAAGCCACAGGGGCTGGGCTTCTCCTGTGGGTGAGAGCCGTGACTCTCTGTGCTTAAGCCGCTTTAACCGTCTGGCAGCCGTGGAGTAGGGACACTCGGTTCATATGCAAAGAACCCAGGCTTCAGAGGGGTGACACGGCATAGGGGACAAAGGGATCCCTCTGAGGGATCTGAGCACTCTGAGCCAGAGGCAGACGCCCCTGAAGGGGGACAGACTTCAGGAGTCTGGCCCGATGTAAACCCCAGGCAGCCACTCGGGACCTGTGTGGTTTGGGGCAAGTGACTTGACCCTACTGTGCCTCAGTTTCCTCGTCTGCAAAATGGAGTGAGGGTAGCATCCACCCCGTGGAATTGTCATCACCATCGGATGGTACTCAGATGTGGTGCTTAGCAGGGGCCTGGCCTGGAAATGCCCGCGTCCTCCCTAGAGCAGAGAAGCCGGGGGCTCGAGAGCTGTCCGGATGGGGCTGAGCAGGGAAACGGCCCCGTCCAGGGCTGCGCTGGCCCGGGGTCACGGGCCCTGATGCTGCCTCCCCGCCCCTCCCCCAGGCACTGAACCCCTACTATGGGTTCCAGGCCTTCAGCATCGGGCTGTGGCTGGCGGACCGCTACTACTCATATGCCCTTTGCATACTGCTCATCTCCACCGCCTCCATCTGTCTGTCGCTCTACAAGACCAGAAAGGTGAGTGGTGTGAGGGGGCCGGGGCGGGGCAGGCGGGTCCCCGAGGGGGCCACCGCCCACCCACTCCCCGCGCGTCCCCCTGCCCGCAGCAAAGCCAGACTCTGAGGGACATGGTGCAGCTGTCCACGCGGGTGTGCGTGTGCCGGCCCGGGGGAGGTGAGCGCTGGGGAAGGGAGGGGGCGGGGCGGGGGGGGGGGGCGTGCCCTGGGCCGTGCTGAGACCCCCTCCGCTTGCCCGCAGAGGAGGAGTGGGTGGACTCCAGCGAGCTGGTGCCTGGAGACTGCCTGGTGCTGCCCCAGGAAGGCGGCCTGGTGCCCTGCGACGCTGCCCTGGTGGCTGGCGAGTGCATGGTCAACGAGAGCTCTCTGACAGGTCAGCCCCCCGGCCCCGCGGCCTCCGGGTCTTCCTCCCCGGCCAGCAGGCCCCTCTGCCCGCATCGGGGACATTGAGGTTTTTCTTTTGTGCTCAAGTCACAACCCCGGGGGTCGGGTCGGCACACGCTAATCCTACACGCTCAGGCACTCAGTAAGAGATTGACCCTCGGGGCACGCCTGGGCGGCTCAGTCGGTCGAGCCTCCGACTTCGGCTCAGGTGCTGATCTCACATGTCGGTGGGTTCGAGTCCCGCGTGGGGCTCTGTGCTGACGGCTCAGAGCCTGGAGCCTGCTTTGGATTCTGTGTCTCCCTCTCTCTCTCTGCTCCTCCCCTGCTTGCGCGCTCTCTCTCTCTCTCTCTCTCTCTCTCAAAAATAAATGGACGTTAAAAAAAAAAAAAAAAAAAAAGATTACTACTCTGCCGGACAGCATGCTCGGGGCTTTGTAGAGGTTTAGTCCCCACGCCCCACCCTGTGGTTTATTGGCTTGAGTTATAAAAGGAGTACAGCTTGTTATAAAATAATTCCAACAGAATGAGAACATCCTCCCCGCCCCCTGCCCCCCCACTATGTGGACACGAGTGCACACCCGCCTTCCCGTCTTCCCCGCGGGAGGGGTCCCGGTACCTGGCTGGCACACGGCCTTCCAGGGTTGCCTGGCTGTGTCTTTTAGCTCTTTTGCCCTCTCTCAGCCTCAGTGTCCCTCTGTGTAAAACGGGGGCACTGGTTTCTGCACACACGGTTCCCAGAGTTAAATGAGACCTAGGGCTTTAGGAAACGATTCTGTGCTTCACTCTGGTCGGCGAGAAGGGGTGGCATGGGACCCCCTCACCAGCTTCGTACCGCGTCCCTTCCAGGGGAGAGCGTTCCAGTGCTGAAGACGGCCCTGCCGGAAGGACCGGTGCCCTACTGCCCCGAGACCCACCGGCGGCACACGCTCTTCTGTGGGACCCTCGTCCTGCAGGCCCGGGCCTTTGTTGGACCCCACGTCCTGGCGGTGGTGACTCGAACAGGTGGGAGTCCGGGACGCGGGGAGGGATGCTGGGCTCGTGACACCGGGCAGGGCGGGGGCCATCTCCGCTGCTGTCCTACCGTGGGACCTGAGACGAGTCCCGCTGCCAAGTTGGGGTTGGCTGATGTGGGCAGGGATGTGGCCAGCGAGGAGGAGCCCACCCCTCCGGAAGGGAGCAGCCCCGTACGATGCCAGCAGGTTCTTGTCGTGTGGGAATGGGACCCGGTGTCACCAGGTCTGAGTGTTTCAGCACAAGCCACATATCCGAATTTTAAGTGAAACCACCCACTTTATAGATAACTGTCCATTCATTCCGGTTTTACTGAGCCCTGTGAGCGCCGGGCCATCACGAGGAACCCCAAACTGGATGATTCCTAATCCTGGGAGCACCACATCTCACAGCCCCCAGGCGCGGTGGTGGAGGGGAGGGGCCGAGAGGACCCGTCCTGACCCTCGGCCTCCCCGGCTCCCCCCAGGGTTCTGCACAGCCAAAGCGGGCCTGGTGAGCTCCATCTTGCATCCCCGGCCCATCAGCTTCAAGTTCTACAAGCACAGCATGAAGTTTGTGGCCGCCCTCTCTGTCCTCGGTGAGCGTCCCCCTGCATTCCCCTCTGCTGGTGGGACGTCCCAAATCCCGTCCCAAATCCCGCTGAGTCCCTTGCTGTCTCCCCAGCTCTCCTCGGCACTATCTACAGCATCTTCGTCCTTCACCGCAACCGGGTGAGTCTCGGGGCGCCGGGTGGGGCCCGGCAGCGGGGACCCGGGGCCGGCCTGGCCCTTGGCGTTCACGGTGCCTCCCGCCAGGTGCCTCTGAATGAGATCGTGATCCGCGCGCTGGACCTGGTGACGGTCGTGGTGCCCCCCGCCCTGCCAGCCGCCATGACCGTGTGCACGCTTTACGCCCAGAGCCGGCTCCGGAGTCAGGGTATCTTCTGTATCCACCCGCTGCGCATCAACCTGGGGGGCAAGCTCCAGCTGGTGTGTTTCGACAAGGTGGGGGCCGCAGGGCAGGGGGCCCGGGCGCCACGGCCAGGCCTCCGCACCCGTGTTTCATTCGGCAGCGCTGACCAAGGGCCTGCTTGGTGCCAGATCCCGTCCTGGGGAGGAGACCCTTAGAGATACCACCCCCCACCCCCCACCCAGGTCCCAGCCGCGTCAAGCTCACGGCCTGGCAGATGAGCTGTCCGAGATCATTCAGGCTTTTCCCCCATATTGCTCTCAGCGCTGAGACCCAGCAGAGACCCCACGGTGATGTCGCCCCACCAGAAAGCACAGAAAGCTGCAAATGAAGTGATGGGCTTGGGGAAGGAAGTGAACGGGGTAATGGGATGGGTGCTACTTGAGGTCACTCCCTCAGGGAGATGGCAGTGAGGAAGTCTTCTCTGGGAGGCTGGGCCACTGGGGCAGGGCCGGAGGAGCTGAGCAGACCACGTGCCTGAGGCAAGAGGAGCAGGGGGGAAGGGGGCAGTGCGAGATGGGGGGGGCGCCCTGGTCGTCAGAGGCTGGTGAGCCCCGTGGAGGAGTTTGGATATTAATTATTCTGAGGGCACCGGGGGCCGCAGAGGTTTTAAGCCGATCGTGTTCACAGAGCTCCCCGGCTGTCCCTGGGCTGCGGGAACACAGCCTGGGGCGTGCAGGCTGGCGCCTGCCTCGCTCGTCCGTTCAGCAGGTACACCGAGCGCTGCGTGTGGCAGGGCCCCTTCCTGGCACCGCATCGGATGGGTGATAGGGTCGCAAAGGGGCCTCGGGTGGGGACCCGGAGGCAGTGGTGCCAGACAGAGGAGGTGGGGGCTGGGGAGGGCGACTCTGGGGCGTGGACGCCCAGCACAGCCGCACACGGCTCAACCCGAGGACTCACCGCTGGCCTGCCCCTTGCCCCCTGCAGACGGGCACCCTCACGGAGGACGGCTTGGATGTGATGGGCGTGGTGCCCCTAAAGGGGCAGGCGTTCCTCCCTCTGGTCCCAGAGCCCCGCCGCCTGCCCGTGGGGCCCCTGCTCCGAGCGCTGGCCACCTGCCACGCCCTCACCCGGCTCCAGGACACCCCGGTGGGCGACCCCATGGACCTCAAGATGGTGGAATCTACTGGCTGGGTGAGGAGCAGGTCTCCGTTCCAGGACTTCAGGTGGCGTCCAGTGCGCCACCGTCATTAATGACAACGTGGCCAAGGCCACACACGAGCACCTGCTGTGTGCCAGCGCTCTGCTGCACAGGCCTTGTCTCGGGCTCCTCCTGTAGCCCAGGAAGGAAGCTTCAAACCTGCCTCACAGGGAGGAAGGACCGGGCTGAGGGCGATTTGGAATAACTTGTCCAAGGTCACCCTGCAGCTTGTGAGTGGCAAAGCCAGAGTTTGAACTTGGGTCCATCCGACTCCAAAGCCCGTGCTCTTGACTTCCCGTTCCATCCGGTCTCCCGTGGAGGGAGTCTTCCTCGAATCCGATCTGAATCCCGCGCCGCCTCCCTCCGTGGGCCAAGGATTGGCCCGCCCCGGGGCCAAGCCGGTGCCCAGCCCGTCAGATGCCAACCTTCTCTGCCCGCCTCGCAGGTCCTGGAGGAGGGGCCGGCCGCAGACTCCGCATTCGGGGCCCAGGTCCTGGCGGTGATGAAACCCCCGCTTCAGGAGCCCCAGCCGCAGGGCGTGGTGAGTCTCGCGTGTGCCCGCGGGGCGTGGGGCAGCCGGGGTGGGCCCCACAGGCCGGCCCTTCAGCCGCCCCTCCGACTCTGCAGGAGGAACCGCCCCCGGCACCCGTCAGCGTCCTCAGCCGCTTCCCGTTCTCGTCGGCCCTGCAGCGCATGGACGTGGTGGTGGCGTGGCCGGGGGCCGCACAGCCGGAGGCCTATGTCAAGGGCGCCCCTGAGCTGGTGGCAGGCCTCTGCGACCCCGAGACAGGTGCAGGGGGCGGGCCACCGACCGGAATGGGGTGGGCACCCGGCCTCTGCCCCTGGCCCCGTCCACCCTCACCCCCCAACCCCCCCCCCCCACCCCGGCCCGGTGACACCTGCCTGTCCCTGGCAGTGCCCACGGACTTCGCCCAGATGCTGCAGAGCTACACGGCCGCCGGCTACCGCGTCGTGGCCCTCGCCAGCAAGCCGCTGCCCATCGCGCCCAGCCTGGAGGCCGCTCAGCGACTGACCAGGTGGACCGTCCCCTGTCCCGCCCCTTGGGGACTGCGCACCAGGCCCAGGCGTAGGCAGCGCCCTGGGAAGGTGTCCTTGCCCGGTGGCTGGCGGAGGGGCCTTGGCCACCGCCTGACCTCTGACCCAGCTCTGGCGCCCTCCAGGGACACCGTGGAGCAGGACCTGAGCCTCCTGGGGCTGCTCGTCATGAGGAACCTGCTGAAGCCGCAGACCACGCCGGTCATCCGGGCTCTGCGGAGGACCCGCATCCGCACCGTCATGGTGACAGGTACCCCGGGCGGCAGGGCCTGGGTCAGGAGGGCAGAATCTACCCCGTCACGGGCAGAGGGAAGGGCGCGCCGCGTCCCTTCTTTTCGGACCCCCGCTTCAGGCCGGGGCTTTTTCAGACGTTTCGTGGATCTTCACGACGTCCCTCCCAGGGGGTAACCGTCCCTCCATTCGATGGATGAGGCAGGCGAAACTCGGGGGGGTAGAATGACCTCCAGAGAGTCCCGGGGTGGTGCCGATCAGCCTGGGTTCCAGCCCGGCTCCAAGTCCCGAGTTCCAGCTCCACCTGTAGGAAATGGGGGAAGTTATGTCAGCCTCGAAAGTGGTGACGATTTCATGGAGCAAGGAAGGAAAGACTCTAGCCAGGGCAACACGGAGGAGCCCAACAGGTCTGCGTCCTCGTCCTGGTCCTCCCCACCCTCGCATGCACACGCTCGCATGCACACGCTCACATGCACACGCTCACACGCACACACACCTGCCAGCAAGGTCCGGCAGCACCAAGTAGTGTATGTGGAACTTGAAACCCGGGTGCCCAGTTTCCCCTAGGCCCTTCAATACCTGGTTTTCTAGAAGAGGAAAGTGGGGTTCAGAGACGTTGATGTACCTGCCCGAGCTCACCCAGCCAGCCGTGATAGACACACTGTGTCTGGCCTCAGTTTTCCCATCTGTAAGTGTCAGGGTGAGGACGGCCCCCCAGATAGCACCTGGACCCTGACCTTGTCCCCACGCTCCTAGGGGACAACCTGCAGACGGCCGTCACCGTGGCCCAGGGTTGCGGCATGGTGGGCCCCCAGGAGCGTCTGGTCCTCATCCACGCCACCCCCCCCGAGCGAGGCCAGCCTGCCTCCCTCGAGCTCCTGCCGCTAGAATCCTCCACGGCTACGAACGGGGCTAAGGTGAGGCTGAGCCGGGGTTCCGGCCGCACACCCCACCGATGACCCCGCCCCTGCGTCACCTGACCCAGGCCCCAGCTCTCCGGGGTGGGCAGGGGAAGCTGAGCGGAGCTTCCTGGGCCCCCAGGATCTTGGCCAGGCCGCAAGCTGCACCATGGAGCCAGACCCCCGATCCAGCCACCTGGCCCTCAGCGGGTCCACCTTTGGTGTCCTTATGAAGCACTTCCCCAAGCTGCTGCCCAAGGTAGGGCTGCCCCCAAGCCTCACCCCTGGTCGCTCTACGCCTCCCCATGTTCTCCTCCCTCCTCGTGGCTCTCCCGCCCCCACCCTACAGCTGCCCCAGCCTCCCCTGTCTCCCTGTGCTCTCAGGTCCTGGTCCAGGGCACTGTCTTTGCCCGCATGGCTCCTGAGCAGAAGACAGAGCTGGTTTGTGAGCTCCAGAAGCTTCAGTGAGTACATGTGGGACCTGCAGGGGGCAGCTGGTCCGTGGTGGTCGTGGTGGTGCATGAACACCTCAGGCATTAAGAATGATCCTCACCCTCCGGGAAAACCCAAGCAGGCTCTCCTGGGTCCATGATGCCGGAAGCAGTAACTGCCCCTCTTTGCTGAGCCCCTGCTCAGCATGTGCCGGGTGCCATGCAGGCAGCAGGGACCCGGCCGACCCCACCTTCTGCCAGCAAGCCCATGGGAGGGGAGAGGGGTCACTTCACAGACACGGAGGCTCCTCACCGGCTCCGGCCATTCCTGCACACCTCTCTGCATCAGATACTGCGTGGGCATGTGTGGGGACGGCGCCAATGACTGTGGGGCCCTGAAGGCGGCCGACGTGGGCATTTCGCTCTCCCAGGCCGAGGCCTCTGTGGTCTCGCCCTTCACCTCGAGCATGGCCAGCATCGAGTGTGTGCCCATGGTCATCAGGTGAGGCGGGCAGGGGCCAGTGGGCCAGGGCTCATCAGGGCCCGTCGGCCCAGCCCGGGCCCCCTAATGCCCATACCCTGCTACCCAGGGAAGGCCGGTGTTCCCTCGACACGTCGTTCAGCGTCTTCAAGTACATGGCTCTGTACAGCCTGACCCAGTTCATCTCCGTCCTGATCCTCTACACGGTGAGTAGTGATCTTGCCGCCCAGAGCAGGCCCACGGCCTGGACGCTCGGCAGCGTGGCTGGGAGCCCGGCGGGTTCTGAAATGGACGGTGCGGCCTCCCATCCTGCCCTGCCGCGTTCTGGCTGTGTGGCTTGGACGACTCCTGAGCCCTGGGTCGCACAACGCCGAGCTCAGCGCCCGGCACACAGTAGGTCCACAGAATGAGGGCGGCTGTCCCGTGCTGGCGTTTCACGCCTGCCCTCCGGGAGCTGCCATGCCCGAGGGAGACTGAGGCAGAGTCCAGGCAGGGACCGAGGCAGGCGTGGGACGGAGAGCCAGGGTCGCTGTGCCACGGATCCACCTGTTTCCCTGCTTGCCCTGGCTGAGACCTTGGCTGTACCCGGAGGGGTATCTCCCCGCTCTGCTCTGAGCACACGCAGCTCACCCCCATGGAAAGGAGGTGACCCCACCGGGCAATGCAGATCTCGTACGAGCCTCTGTCCCTGTGTCCACCAGGACCTGCGTCCTCTACGGGCAGAGCCGAAGCACCCCCTTCAGCCTGGGAGGGAGCTCCCCGTGGGTAGGAGGAACCTGCCCTCTCAGATTTAGGCCCCCCCTGCCTTCTCCCTCAGACCGGGAGAGGGGCTCCCCGAAGGCGGTGCAGTGTCTTCTCCATCAGACTAGGCCCTTCCCGGAGGCAGGAAGGCGCTGCCTCCCCATCAGGTTTTGGGCGGAACGATTCCCTTCCCATCGGACTCGTTGGGCGCAGGTCTGGTGCCCCCGCTGCTACCTGCCCCTCTGCCCTCCCTCCCCTGCTGGCAGATCAACACCAACCTGGGCGACCTGCAGTTCCTGGCCATCGACCTGGTCATCACCACCACGGTGGCAGTGCTCATGAGCCGCACGGGGCCGGCGCTGGCGCTGGGGCGGGCGCGGCCGCCGGGGGCCCTGCTCAGTGCACCCGTGCTGAGCAGCCTCCTGCTGCAGGTGGCCCTGGTGGCCGGCGTGCAGCTGGGGGGCTACTTCCTGACCGTGGCCCAACCCTGGTGAGTAGCGAGTCCGCCCCCCAATCCCAGCCCTGCCCCCTCCTCCACGCTCGTTCCCTGACCCCGGGCTTCGCGCCCCCAGGTTCGTGCCCCTGAACAAGACCGTACCCGCGCCAGACAACCTGCCCAACTACGAGAACACGGTGGTCTTCTCACTGTCCAGCTTCCAGTACCTCATCCTGGCCGCCGCTGTGTCCAAGGGGGCGCCCTTCCGCCGGCCGCTCTACACCAACGGTGCGGCCGCGGGATGGGGCGGGGCTGGCGTGGGTGGAGTGGGGAGGGGCCCACCGGCCTGACGGACTCCCTCCCCCTCCAGTGCCCTTCCTGATGGCCCTGGCGCTCCTGGGCTCCGTCCTGGTGGGCCTCCTCCTGGTCCCTGGCCTCCTGCAAGGCCCGCTGGGGCTGAGGAACATCGCTGACACCTGCTTCAAGCTGCTGCTGCTGGGCCTGGTGGCCTGCAACTTCGTGGGGGCCTTCATGCTGGAGGTGGGGCGCACCCTGGGTTGGGGCTGGAGGGGGGGCTTTCAGGGTGGGCTCGGCCGCGGCTGCCCCTCCCACCCTCTCCCTGTCCTCCGCAGAGCGTGCTGGACCAGTGCCTCCCGGCCTGCCTGCGGCGGCTCCGACCCAGAAAGGTCTCGAAGAAGCGTTTCAAGCAGGTGGAGCGAGAGCTGGCCGAGCAGCCCTGGCCGCCGCCCGCCGGGCCCGCGAGGTAGCGCGGGCCCGTCCGCACACCGGACGCCGATCTCCCTGCCTCTGAGCCACCGACTGGGACCCGTCTCCGGAGACGCCACCGCCGCCGCTCGTGCAGCCCGGAGGCTGGCAGGTGTCCTGCTCCTGCCCCGGGTCTGCCCGGCCCAGCCTTCCCTGCCCTCGGCCGGGGAAATGCTGTCGTCCCCAACTTCAGACCTCCCGTGTACACATGACAGCTACCAATGCCCCCAGAGCCTCTGTCAGTGGAGCAAATAAAGTCATGATATTTTCCTGGCATGGCCATGGCTGTCTCCTACGTGGTACCGCTGACCGGGTCCCCGGCTGGGAGCCCCTGGCACATGTCCGCTCTGAGCACCTCAGGTCACGTTGGGCGACTCCCCTCTCCGGGCCTCCGTCTCCTCGTGAGACAGTAATGTTTTCAGGTTGAGCAGTGCTTGGTCCTCCGTTAAGCATCTGGGGTTTTGTTTTTCTCTTTTTTTAAAATTTATTTATTTATAATAACGAGTGGGGAAGGGGCAGAGAGGGGGAGAGACAGAATCCCAAGCGGTCTCCACACCATCAACGCGGAGCCCGATGCAGGAACTCGGGAACCGTGAGACCGTGACCCGAGCCGAGATCCAGAATCGGAAGCTCCGAGGCTTAACCGACTGTGCCACCCAGGCGCCCCGCCGACAAGCATTTTGTGCGCATCGTCTTTTAATCCTTACGACTGCGGCGTCTGATTCCCCTTTTGCAGATACGGAGACTAAGGTTCAGAGGTCACACAAGTTGCCGGAGGTGGGGCCAGATCGCCTTGACTCCAGTACCCGCTTGCCATGCTCCTGTGCCAGCGCCGAGGGGGCATTTGACTGAGGCAGTTCCCTCCTATCCGCCCCCCTCCCCCTGCATCCTGGGCCGTGTTTGTGGTCCAGGCTCTGAGCCCACGTCTCCCAGCCCGAACCACGTGCACTGTCCCCCGGGGAAGGGTGGGTGCTTCTGACCTCATCCCATCAGTGGGACCCTGGCCAAGCCCCACTCTGGAGATGTAACTCGGTCATCCGAGTGCTGGGCAGAAGAGAGCAGGAAAGAAAGACTGCTTCCTGCCCTCCAGAAGCCCCCCGCCGACCTCATTCCTGGGAGTCCTGGGACCATCCCTGGCCTGCCCTTTCAACCGAGTAAATGTTGAATCAAACTGAGCAGAAAGGATGTGGGGTGTGAAAAAGCAATCTTCTTTTTTTTTGGAGTAGAAATTTGTTTTTGTTTTATTATTTTAATCTTTATTTTTGAGAGAGTGAGAGAGAGACAGAGTGAGAGCAGGGGAGGAACAGAGAGAGAGGGAGACACAGAATCCGAAGCAGGCTCCAGGCTCCCAGCTGTCAGCACAGAGCCCGACGCGGGGCTGGAACCCACAAACCGTGAGATCATGACCTGAGCCGAAGTCGGACGCTTAACCGACTGAGCCACCCAGGCGCCCCGAAAAAGCAATTTCTAACATGAGGCACATCCACAGACCTCCTGTACTGGGCATGGAGTCGTCAACCAGCAACAGTTCAGGGTGGTGGAGGCTGGAGGACCCGGGGAGAGGCTGGGTTCGAATCCCTCAACCGATTGGTTCACGCATTTATTGGACAGTCATGTGCCAGGCACAGGTGCTACCACAGTGTACAAAAGAACTTGGCCTAGGGGCGCCTGGATGGCTGCGTCACTTAAGTGTCCGACTTCGGCTCAGGTCATGATCTCGCAGTTCATGGGTTCTAGCCCCGTGTCGGGCTCCGTGCTGACAGCTCAGAGCCTGGAGCCTGCTTTCGATTCTGTCTCTCTCTCTCTCTCTCTCTCTCTCTCCCCCCCCTCCTGTGCTTTCTCTCTCTCTCTCTCTCTCTCTCTCTCAAAAAAAAAAAATAATAATAAATAAATAAATAATTAAAAAAAAAAAAAGAACTTGGCCTCTGTACATGTACCTTGTAACCTGGTGTGAGAGGTGAACAGACGGAGCGAATCTCCAAGGTCATGAGAGAAGAGCACCCACACCCACTACCCGCTCCCCAAGTATCTGCCGCCTCTGCTTGGGTCCTTTAGGGCCAGGGGAGTGGGTAGAAGTAGCACAGAGAATCTGGGGGCCAGGACACGAGAGTGGCAAGCTCTGGGGCCTCTGTTTCCCCTTTTTGTCAAGTGTAGGGAACAGCATTTCTGCCAGGTGTTTCTGCCTCTCCTACCCTAGTGGGACTGTGCCTGGAGCAGGCAAGGGCTAAGGGAGGGCAGGGAGCGCTGTGCTGGCCCCCAGGGCCCACAGGGCTCCAGGTAGCAGAAGCCCCTGCTATTCGGTGATAGACCCTGGAGAGGGGGTGGCAGATATTCATTCATTTGCCAAACCAGCACCGGGGAGCAAATGATACACGGGACATATCGAGGTCCTGCCTAATAGGATTCAGAGTCCAAGGGCTAGGCGGCTGTGGGGTGCCTGACTGGGGGCAAGGAGACCCCCATGTCCTCCCAGCCTGAGCCCCTGCCCCAGGTTCAGGCAGGGCTGAGGACTGCCCCAGAGGCAGGAACCCACCCCACCCCCACGCAGGCTCTCCCGGGAGAATTGAGCGCACGTTCATTCATTCCGTTAATGTTTACCGAACAGCTGCTCTGAGCCTGGCGCTGTGCCTAATGAGCATCAACAGGGATGAGCGAAAACAGACTTTGTCGCCGTCTTGCTGTCTTCGTGTGGCGCACAAGCTCATGAGCTCATCCGGGAGAGGAGCAGGATTCACATGGTCACAGACATAGGGCAGCACGACAGCTGTGAGCAGTAGAGCAGAAAGTGCTCAGGGGCGGAACGGGGAGAAAGGGAAGGCTCCCCTGAAGAAGGGAGGGTTTGCTCTATAACCGGGAGGAGGCAGACCTCACCAGGGTTCCAAGAGGAAGAAACGGCTTGAGCAAAGGTCCTGGAGCAGACAGAGGAAGGGGTTTAGTGAGAGATTACCAAAAGGCCATTGTGGCTGCACGGAACCAGGAGGCAGAGCCAGACGGAGGGGAAGGGTAGGGTCCTTGGGGGCCACAGGGGAATTCAGCCTTGATCCCAGGTACCATGGAAACCAGCAGAAGCTTTAAGTACAAGGGGGCCAGTGTCAGAGGTGGGTCTGGAAGGGCAGGCCCCACTTGGGAAAGCCTAGATTAGAGCTGATTACAGAGTCCAGGCAAGAGCTAATGGTGGCTTACAGCACAGCGGAGAGAGCGGCCCCATGTGAAAAATACTTGTGAAGCAGGATTAGAGGCCGGGTGCTGGATTGGACGCAGGGGCTGAGAGCAAGACAGGAAGCCTGAGTAATGGAAGGGTGCTGGGACTGCTCCCTAGACGGGAACCTCTAGGACAGCCAGGTCTGGGGGAGGGTCAGGGGTCATGAATTTGGACTTGGATCCTCGGAGACATGCATGGGGCCAGGCCTGGTAGCCTGTGGCCCGAGGTCTGCAATGCAGGTTATGGAAGCCAGCCCCCAGCCTGGAACTGGCTAAGAACACCCAGAAGGCAGAGCCAGAGAGGCAGGAGGGAAAGCAGGCCCGGAAGGCTGTCCTGGACGGTAGGAGAAGCCAGAGGGGAGAGCTGAGTCGCGGCGGGTGTATCGCCTTTAGGAGCCTCAGTTTCCTCCTCTGTGAAACGGGGTAACACGTCCTCCAAAACCCACCTCACACTAGACTCCAGCCCAGACGTGCGGAGGAGGCTGGAGAGGCGTCCTGCCCGCCAGAGGTCGGCGCAGACGTGAGGACGGCTCCTGGGGCGCCTCCCCCAGGGCCGCCCCCCCCAGGGCCGCCCCCGAAGCGGGCTGGAGACCCGCACGCACGGCGGGCGGGCGGGGCTCGCGTTAGGACCCAGCGGCTCCGGGGCTGGAGGGCGGGCGCCGGCCCGTCGGGGGCCCGGAGGGGGGCTCAGAGCGGGCGCAGGGGCGGCTCCGCGGGCGGACTCGGAGCGGGCGGCGGAGTGACCCGGCCAGGTAGGCGCGGGCCCGGCGGCGGGAGCGGCAGGGCGGCGCTCGGGAGTGGGGGGAGGGGGTCCCGGGGGGGAGGCAGGGGTGTAGGGGTCTGCGGGGCCCCCAGGCCTGGGGGAGGCTGCCCGAGTTCCCGAACCCGGGGCCGTCTGAGCAGATGCTACGAGGACACTTGGGGGGTTTGGGGTCGCTGGGAGGGGGGCCCGTTTGGGGGCGTCGGGGCCGGGGGGGGGGGGCTTCCGTTCGCCCCGGGAGGCTTGGACTTTGGCGAGCGGGGTGGGGGCGTCGGCCGGAGCCGCCGGGCTAGAGCGGCGGAGAGAGAGACAAAGGGAGACCCGAGACCGGGAGGGCGTGGGGAGCCGCCGAGCAAGTTCCGTGGCTGATTGTTCCCAGCTGTGCGGCGGCGGCCACCTCTGGTCCCCTCTGGCCGCACCGCACGGCGGCTGGCCTCCCCGCGGGGCAGTGTGGGGGCCGGGCTCTGAGTAGGCCCCGCTCATTCCCTCCTGCCCACGAACGCCTCGGGGTGGGGTCCCCAGCTGCGGAAGGGGCCGGAGGGGGGCCGCCTTCTAGGCAGGTCCTGGCCTCCCCCACACCCCAAAATCCGTAGTCTAGACAGCAGTGCTTGGAGATGTGGCCCCGGGGGAGGATCCAGGACTCCTGCGCCCCTTGCCCTGGGGGCCCCTTGCCCCCAGTAAGCCTGGGTCTGGGTGCCAGACCTTCCAGGGGAGGAAAAGACCCCATGCAGGAGGCTGTGAGGCCCAGGAGGGGCTTTGGGGACAGACAGCCCCCACCCCACCTCTTAAGGCCTCTTAGGCCCCAACTCAGGGCCTCCTTCTGAGTGGCGACAGCTCCAACTGGCCTGGCTGCCACTAACCCCGTGGGGACAAGGAGGGGATGATGAGGCCTTGCGGGGAGGTACAGGGAAAGAGCTCCAGGTCTTTGGGTCCCTCCTACTGAGAGAGGGCCAAGGGATTTCGGGATAGGAACACCGGGAGCCCGCGGTCCCCTGCCTCTGGGGCAGCCTGAGTGGTGGGTCTCTTCTCCTCCACCCCACCCCAGCCCCAGCTCAGTGAGGAAGGGAGATGGAAAATGTATGAGCCGGGCAGGGGGTCCTGGAAGGTTCTGGATTGGGAGCGAAGAGGGACAGATGCCCGTGCGTCCTTCCTCTCTCCTTAGAAGCCCTGTGGCAGTTAGGTCTCCAGTTAGCCGTCTGGAAGATGTCCCTTTGTGTGGTGGGAGGGGCCTTCCTGGATGGGTGAGCCCATGGACTCTCTCCCAGCGCTCCAGGCGGAAGGCTGATGCCTGCCCCCCCACTGAGCTGGGACCTGTAGACCCTGCCAAGCCCACTGTGTGGCCAAAGGCTGGAGTTCTTGAACCTCCAGAGCCTGGTGAAGGCTGTGGACCACTGCCCTCTCCCCCCAGAATTGCACACACAACACTTGCCGTACAGTGTTCAGGGGTTCAGAGCCTCTGGGCTGGGTGACATCACTGTCCCCTCCAGCTCTGCCCTTCTAGGATCCAGAGAATCTCTCCTCAGACTCCACCCTGAGCGTTTCCTGCTGCTGCAAATAGACCTTAGTCTCGTGAGTCTGTGGTGAAGACAGCCAGGTCTTAGGAGGCCTGGAGGCCTGGCAGGAGAGGAATCTTCTGGGGGTGGGAGCCCTGCCCGGGCCTGGCTGCCCTTCGGCCCCTGGGGCCCATGCATGCATGTGGTTCCCCGCAGAGCAAGACACTCGGGGCCCAGGGGCTAATTGGGAACAGGTGGTGGGGTTGGCAGACGCTGCAGAGTCGGGGCTATGATGGTGGCCGAGAGGGGCTGGGGTCCTGAGGATGGGCCTGGGGTCAAGGGTTTCCATGATCAGTGCACCAGGCACCGGGAGGTGCTGAATCGGAAGCGGGCACGGCTGCGGGCCAGGAGAGCAGAGTCAGAGCTAGCGGGGGGGCTAGAAACGTGCCCTCGGTGAGAAGGGCAGGGTGGGTTCTGTCCGCTTGTAAGATCAACTCTGGAGCGAGGTTGGGGGCCTTGTGACTTGGGACCTGAACACCCAGTGGGCCCTCGGGGACAGCCGATGTAGACCCCGCCCCCGCTCCGCCCTACTCCCGGCACTCCCTATGCCTGGCTTCTGTTCCCAGCACCCCCTTCTTCACCGGGCTAGATGCAGGGGAGCAGAGGTGGGCTCCACAGTCCTGGGTGAGTGGGTCCAAGCTACAGCCCACCCCCCCCACCCCCTCCAGCTGTCCTGACACCAGCCCAGACTGCCTCACCGCGTAGCCATGAGAGCTGCCTACCTCTTCCTGCTGTTCCTGCCTGGTAAGTGGCTCCTGGGGTTGGGGGCTCCCCTTGTGTGGCTGGGGGTTGGGAGCTGGCAGTGAGCCTTTATTGTGCCCCATGGCCAGCACTCAACTCCCCGGTCCCGGGACCTCCTGGACCACAGACTGTACTGGCCAACCCCTCCCAAAGCATGAGCCTCCCGAGCCCTCACCCCAACCCTCCACAGCAGCAGCCAGGCAGGGAGGCCTTCCAGGAGGAAGCCGATGTGTAGGAGGGGGAGGCACCCAAGGCAGGGAGTCTGTAGGTCTGGGTTCTAGACCCATTTGGGACCCAACCCCAACCCCCTCCCCACCCCCACCCCCCCACCCCCCCCCCCCCGCCATGCAATCTTGACTTTGGAGTGATCCCTATTGGTGAAATGAGGAGTTATCCATAGGGATCAAAGGCCCTGCCATAGCTAACATTTATTCATTTAACAGATACTGAGTTCCTACCATGTGCCACACACTGGGCTAGACCCTGGGGTACAATGATGACCTGGGCAGACATACCCCTGCCTTCTTGGTGCTGCCCGTCTAGAGAAGGGAGGCTGCTATATCAAGTAGGCGTGATAAATGCCAGTGTGTTGAGCATGATGGAAATAAACAGAGGAACTGGATGGAGAGGGTGGGTAGGCCGGGGACGACCTTTTGGCAGAACTGAATTTTTAGCTGAGATCTGAAGGAGGAGAAGTTAACCAGGATCACAGGCCTAGGGAAAGTCGAGTGCAAAGGTCCTGGGGCAGACAGGAGTGTGCTGAGTTCCAGGAACAGCCAGGAGGCTAGCAGGGGAAGACAGGCCAGAAAAGGTCTGTGAGGTGCCCAGGAGCCGGCTCTGTAAGGGCCTCTGTAAGGGTCGAGGAAGGAGTTTGGATCCCTTGGGTTGTAGGATCTTAGGGTCTTACCGGCCTGCCCTTGGGACCTCTACCTGTCCTCCCAGAAGTGCTGTCCTTCCCTGCAGGGCACCCCCTCATGCTTTGCTTCCTCACAGCGGGCCTGCTGGCTCAGGGCCAATATGACCTAGACTCTCTGTCTCCGTTCCCGGAACACGTCCAGTACACCCACTACAGTGACCAGATAGGTAAGGGACTTGCCCCCCGCCCAGCCCTCCCCACACCCGGCCACATCATCAAGGCCTGGCTCCCAGGTGTGCACGACGCAGCTGGGGACCAGGTGGGGAAGGGTGGTGGGAGTCATAGGGGGGTGGTCCTGGGTGTAGCCGTGACCCCCTGTGCCCCCCGAGACTGGGAGCTCGCCTGACCCCCGGCAACCTCGCATTCATCTTTGTTCTTAGACCAACCGGACTACTATGATTACCAAGGTAAAGGGCTGGGGTGGGGCAGGCGGCGGGGGCGGGCAGCTGAGCGCTGGGGTGGAGAGATGGAGTGGACCCCCTTGTCGCCCGCCCCCCCCCCCCCCCCCCCCCCCCGACTCAGAGGTGACTCCTCGGCCCCCTGCGGAGCAGTTCCAGTCCCAGCAGCAAGTCCAGCAGGAAGTCGTCCTGGCCCCCACCCCAGGTAGGCTGCCGGCTCCTGTGAACCCTGGGAGCGGCGGGTCTGTGCCGGGGCGGGGCTGGTGCCTTGAATGGACCCCTCTCAGTGATGTCTGCCTGCTCCTCTCCTGACACCAGCACCAGGAAATGCGGAGACAGAGCCCACGGAGCCTGGGCCTCTGGGTAAGAGCTTCCTGACAGCTGGAGAAACAGAGGCACGGCCTCAGAAGCGGGGGTAGAGCTGATTGCAGCGCTGATGGGACAGAGACAGACAAGCCTTTTGCTTTTGCCGGGCCGATGGCAGGGTCGGGGGCTTGCAGACAGGCCAGTGCTTTAGGCAACCGCAGGGCCCCCCCGGGAAGCTCTGGGAGACGCCCCCCTTGCCCCCCCCCCCCCCCGCAGTTGGTCGCAGCCTCAGGAAGGGCCCTCCACCCCCAGACACTGGGAAGAGGGAGGGAGCGTGCTGGGGGCTTCCTGCCTGCCTGCCAGCCAGCAGGAGTGGGTGGTGCTCGTGGCCAGCGAGGCGGAGAGGGGACCAGAAGCCCAGGCCAGCTGAGCCAGCCCCCGTGCCGCCCCCACCGAGAGCCGGAGACGGCCAGACCTTGCAGGCTGCTCTCGCTCCCGTGAGCTCAGTGTCCGCGTGTGCTCCTCCGAGCCCGGCCCAGTTGGTTGGTGTGGACTTGGGTGACCGTTGTGTGTGGGTGCGGTTGTGTTTGAGCTTATGCCCGTTCAGGTACGTGCTTCCAAGCGTGGTTGCAGACTTGCGCGTGTATGCATATGTTGTATAAAATCGGGCAGCCCTGGGAGCCCCAGCAATGCTGTCTATGCTGTGTGTGTGTGCGTGCGTGCGTGCCTGCGCTGTGCCAGAGGGCGCAGGGCGGACCTAGACCCCGCGATGAGAGCCAGTCTCGGTGGGCATCGTTGGGGGCTACGCTACGCCCAAGCTGCGGCCCCTAGTCTGATCCTGCCCGTCACCCAGACTGCCGCGAGGAACAGTACCCGTGCACCCGCCTCTACTCCATCCACAAGCCCTGCAAACAGTGTCTCAATGAGGTCTGCTTCTACAGGTGAGCACAGGCGGGGTTTGGGGGGCAGGGCAGGCAGCCACAGTGCCCCCCGCCCCGAGGTGGGACTGTGGGGGAGCATGAGCCCCGAATTGAACTCCACTCGGGTGAGCCCAGGCCTAGGGGCGGGGATGCGTGGAGCCCCCCTGGCGGGGCCGGGGGTGACCCCACTGTCCTGGCTCCACCCCCCAGCCTCCGCCGCGTGTACGTGGTCAACAAGGAGATCTGTGTCCGCACGGTGTGTGCCCACGAGGAGCTCCTCCGAGGTAGGGAGGCCTGCACCCCCACACCTTCCCCCTCCCCACACCCACTCGCCGCTTCTTCCTGTCCGTCCACCTGGTGCTTATTAAACCCGTGTTCCGCACCGCGGCCACTTCCAGGGGGCTCCTGAACTCCCTCCCGGCTGCTTCTCCTCAGAACATTCCCTGTCCCGGGATCGGGAAGGGGCCGATGGTTTCCCATGACCAGCCTCTCCCTGACCCCGACTCCTTGCCCCCCGCAACAGCTGACCTGTGTCGGGACAAGTTCTCCAAATGTGGCGTGATGGCCAGCAGTGGCCTGTGCCAGTCCGTGGCGGCCTCCTGTGCGAGGAGCTGCGGGGGCTGCTAGGGCGGAGCCAGCACCCCAAGCCCTGGGCCTTCCTCAGATCTGGGGCCCTCGGGCCCTGCCTCACCTGGTGCTTTTCTCCCCAGCCTGACATTCCTTTTATCCTGTAAAAAGTTAGTGGACTGTGGCCCTGGGGGTTTGTCTCAGGCCCCTCCCCCAGCCTGTGGCCACCCCTGGGGCACAATGGGGGCTCCCCACGGCCCAGTTTTCGCCCCCAGAGGAGGGGCATCCCAGGCCTCTCGGTGGGACCTGGGCCTCTGATGTGCCTTCTCAGTCCCTCGAGGACAGTCCCCCTGCCCACCAGCCCCTTTGAGGTAGGCTGTGCCCCTCACCCCAGCCGGTCTGCTTGGACTTCCTACAGCTCCCGGGCATAGACCACCTTTGTTTTATACAAAATTAAAATTGTTTTTACAAAAGCTTTAGTCATTTCTCAGTTGGGAGCACAGAGCGGGTGGCCAGGTGTCTCTGACACTGCCTGTCCTCATTGAGAGGCTGCCTGGCCCCTTGGGGAGAAGGGACCGTTCAGGTGACCTGTGGCCTTGCCTCTGCGGTCCCAGTCCTGCCTCCTCACCCACCAGCTTCAGCTGACCGCCCCCCCCCGCCCCAGAAAGGTGGATCATGACCACTGCCCCCTCCAGGTCCTGCGTCGGGGGCGGGGGGGGGGGGGCACTGCAGAGGGCTGCGTTGGAAATAGAAGGTTCAGGTTCAGGGATACAGCTTTCTCATTGGGCTGCTCAGTGAGGGCGTGAGTGTCCTGTCATCAGAGGCATGCAGGCCAAGACGGGAGGCCACCCATGTGGAGGCGCAGAGGTGTTTATAGGGTATAAAGCAGGTCATGGGAGGTGGGCTCTGAGATCCGCCTTTGCGGGGAGGGCTGCGAGTTCGGGGGGGCAGAAATAGAGGCCCAGGCTCCACGTGAGCGATCAGCACGCAGTCCTGTTTGCCTTCCAGACAGGCCCACGTGGCGGGCACAGGTAATTTCGCCACCTTACGGACAGGAAGCCCAGAGGCATTAAGTGACCCACCAAGGAGCCACAGCTAGAAGTGGCAGGGCGGGGGGGGCACCACCCGACCCCATCAGACTCCACGGAGACGAGTACGTTCTCCTCGGAGACCCTGAGCACCTGCCACGTGTGCCTCCTCATAGCCACCCTGTGAGGCACGTTCCCAGTTTACAGATGAGCAAACCAAGGCTCTGAGAGGTCACGCAGCTTTGCTAGGCTCACTCAGCGGAGCCAGGGCAAGACCCACGTTCACTCCCAGGCCCGCACACTGCCTGAGAGGCCTGCCACGGTGCAGAGGGTGGGCCCAGTCCTAACGAGGGGCCAGAGAAAGGGGCCAGAACGCTGTGGCTGGAAAGAGCCGGGCTGTGCAGTTTGGGCCTCAGCAGCCCCGTCTGTTACATGGGATGGGTGGTGCGGGACCCTGGAGACCTCCCCACGCCAGCATCCTGTGAGGCCGGAAAGTTCCACGGGCCTTTCCAAAGACCCCATCTCCCCCTGCACCCCTGCCCCAGGCCCCCTGTGTCTCCCCACCCATCTCTCGAGTGGAGGAAGGCACACTGAAGTAAGGGGACACATCTGTACAAACCATTTTTACAAAACGGGGTCTTTTGTTACAAAAAAACAACAGTTCTGAACAGTTAACATTGTAAAAAGGTATAAAAATACAGGGACTCTGAGGAATTTCCCGACAAACACTCTGAACTAAGGCGGAGAGATCTCTGGGAAGCCAGGGGAGGGTCTGGGTCTCTGACTCCGAGGCACCGCTCCTCTTTCCCATGAGCCCATGCTCTAGGGCCAGCCAGGGGCAAAGGGGTCTCCCTGACCCCCTGGCTTTGGCTCAGACACTCAGGTGACCTGGCTGCTCATCCCAGGGGTGGGGACTGGACTGAGGTGGGCCCTGGATGCCGCTAAGAAGCTGCTACCGGAGTCCCTGGCGTCCAGCATGGCCACCTGGCTCCTCCCTACCCTGAGCTGAGCTCTGGGCCAGGGGGCCACCCAGGAAGGGGCTCATTCCCCTGGGGGGCCGGAGGTTTGGGGGAAGGATGCTGAGCTCCTCCGGAGCTCCTGCTGCAACTGTCCCTTCAGTGTGGACACCTGGGAAGAAAGAGAAAGTAGGGCCAGCCTGGTCCCCAGCCTGATGCCAGAGAAAGGGGCATGTGGCTGCAGCTGGGACCCCAGAACGGACCCAGTCCTGCCCGCTTCAGGAAAAAATGGGTCTCATTAAACACCAGGGTGCTTCCTACCCCTTCCGTCCCGACCCACGTGGCAGCTGCTGACTGCTCCTTGGCATCTTGTCAGGAGCCACCCGTCCCCACTCTCATCACTTAGGCAGGCCTGGCACCAGCCCCACCAGGGGTGCCTGTGACCCAGGCCTGGCCCTACCCAAGCAGCCTTGTCCTGCACACGTCAGGTCAGGGATGGCTGGGAAGGAGTCAGGGACTAAGCAGGCCAGGAAGGGTCATCCCTGGGACTTATGCTGTTGCTCTAAGGAAAAAGGCCCCCTCTTTCCTCCGGGATGGTAGCTTGTCGGGATAACCTAGGCTGGGGCTGCTGAGGCCACGTGTGCCACCCAGGAGACAACAATGAGGACAGTAGAGCCACAGCACGGGGACGGAGTTCCAGTGACATCACTTGAGCCCGTGTCCAGCCATGACGGAGACCAGCACAGATCCCCTGGACCACTTCGGTCCTAGGTGCCGCCGACTGCTCACACCCGAGGTCACAGCCAGCCCTCTCCCGCTCCTCCCCCCGAGGGCGCTTCTGCAATATCCTGGGGCAGGGCCAGAACCCGGCCAGGCCTGAGCACCTGCTCTTCCAAACCGCGCACGCGCTGCCGGTGGGCCCGCTCCCGAGCCTCCAGGGTGCGCTCTGTCTGCACCTGGGCACTGCGCAGGCGCTCCACCTCCCGCTCTACCTCCCGCTGCTGCTGCTCCGCGGCCTCCAGCCGGGCTGGGCTCTGGTCCTGCTCCAGTGCCACCACCTGGGCCTGCGGGAAGAGCAGCAAGTCAGGGGTGTGGCCCTGGGGGGGGGGGGGGGGGCGGGCACTCCCAGGAATGGGAGCCTAGAGGGCCCCTCAGGACAGTGCAGGCGGGGGGAGCAAAAGAGATCCTGGTTTGTCCCCCATGTTCCTGGCCCCCCGGGTCTGCGAATCCGGGGTCAGGGTACCTAGTGACCCCGCTGACAGGCGTGCACATGCGCACACCGTGCACACACGCGCAGACGTAGTCAAACGTGGACACGCCCACATTCGTACCGGCCCCAAAGCAAGCACGGAAGTACTTAGCCCTTGGTCACAGGGACGCGTGCCTACGAGCAAAGCTCCAATACTCCTACATCTACAGACAGGAAGACTTCGGTACAGGAAGATACACACACACACCTGGAACACGTTCCTGACACGCAGACTTGTCACATCTGTGCGCGAGTCACGTTACATGCAGAACACTCCCATGCACGCTCACGCCTCCATGTTCCACAACACGCAAACACACAGGCTCACACGCTAACCGGCATCTCTCTCCTCTCCACTCTGGGGAGGACCCCTCCCTCTAGGACCTTGCTCTGGGCTGTGCCCTGCAAGAGTCTGGGCTCGTGGGTTATGGACGTTGAGGACCCTGGGCTGGCTGAGCCATCAGCAGCTCCTGGGAGGGTCTGGCACTCAGGCCTGGGGCAGGGGTGGGGCCCGGGTCCAGGGCTAGGGAGAGAGGGGGTGGCCAGGGGCTGGACCTCCAGCAGCTGGATCTGCCTCTGGGCCTCAGCCAGCTCCAGCTCGGCCCCCGTGAGCGTGCGGTCCAGGCGGCCCTTCTCGGCGCTCAGCCGCACCGTGTCCTCATGGCTGCGAAGCTTCTCGCGCTCCACCTAGGCCGGGAGAGGAGGAGGGCGTTAAGGCACCCGGGGGAAGGGGCGAGGGGGGCTCCCGTGAAGAGGGAGGGGCGCAGAGAGGGGTGTTAGGTTAGAGGCAGCAGGAGCAGGAGCCGGAGGGCACCTGAGGCCCCCGGCCCTGGGGACGTAAGGCCAAGACCCCGAGGAAGTGGGGGGACGGCGCCGGCGGCTCAGCCCACCTTGTCCAGCATCCTCTTGAGGGCCACCCGGTCCTTCTCCAGCCGCAGCGCTGACCGCTCCACCTCCCGCTTCTCGGCCTCCAGCTGAGCGAGGGCTCGCTGCAGGCCGTCCAGGCGCTCCTGGAGCAGCCGCCGCTCCTCCTGCAGCTTCTGGACCGCGTTCAGGGCCACTGCCTCCCCCTCCTGTCGCTGCCGCAGCACCTGCAGAAGCCGGCAGGCCCCTAATGCCTCCGGGCCTCGGTGCGTGTGCCTCTGAAGCTTGGGGATGGTGAGGCCAGCCTTGGCCCCGCAGGGGGCGTGGTGAGGCCCCCATCAGAGAACTATCACCCAAGGCCACGCTGTTCTCTGAGCCTCAGCTTCTCCATCTGCGTAATGGGGGCGCGGGTTGAATGAACCACGCTTCCTCACGGGAGGCTGGGCCTGGGTTCGGGATGAGGTGGGGATACGGAAGGTCCCGCTGCATCCTGAGGGCCTCGGCGTCCCGGGGACAGAAGGGGCCCATCGTGGCCCTCACCTCCTGAAGCTGTTGCAGCTGGCCCTCTGCCTCTGCCCGCTGCACCTCCAGGTCCGCCAGCTCGCCTCGCATTGTCTGCACCTGCTCACTCAGGGAGCTGCTCTGCTTCCGGGCCTCCGATAACGCCTGCCGAGCGGCCTCCAGCCGTTCCTGGGGGGCAGGGGCGTTTGATGCCAGGATGGAGCAAAGGCTCCCCTCTACTCTGTACCTCTGGGTCAGGGTTACAACCCACAAAACAGCCCCAAAATCTTATCTGGAGGGCGAGGCAGACAGCAGGCCTGGCCCACTGACCTGCATGACCCCGTATCTGGGTCCCTCAAGCCTATACCAGTAGGCGAATCCTTATTGCCCCCGCCCACCCCAAGCCCCCTCCTATTGGCCAATGCTCCTACTGGGAGCGCCTCAAAGCGCTCAGGGACTGGCTCCCTAGGGTTCCCAACTGACTGTCCTCCAAGGGCCCCTCCAAGCCTGCCCTGGTTGGCTCTCACTGGGGCCACCCCCGGCCAGGCCCTGGAACCCCCGTACTTGGAGAACTTGGCGGTCATGTTCACAAGCGGTCAGGGCCTTCTGCAGGTGCAGATTCTTGTCCTGGGTGCTGGTAAGGTTGGCGCTACTCTGGGCCAGTGCTTCTGACAGGCCCTGCGCCTTGTCCCGCAAGGCCCCCTCGCTCTCTTCCATCTTGGCCAGGGCCCCGTTCAGCCGCTCCACTGTCAGCTGCAGAGTCCCCGCCTTCACCTCACTGTCTGCCACCTGGCAGGAGGGCAGACAGGACAGTGAAGTGGCTCTGCTCTCACCCTGGCCTCCAGCAGGAACGGTGAACCCAAGCCAAGCTCCTCCCACCCCTGCCTAGGCCTTCATCACCGACCCTCATTGTTCCCATGCGCTCCCACTGGCTCAGCCCACTGCAGCCTAGGCTCCGTCCCGCTGCTGGTTTTAACTACCCTCACCCGGAGTGCCACACACCCGGATGTCCCAGACCCCAGGGTCTCCTCCCCTGCCAGGGAGGAGAAAAGGTAACCACCACAATCCAGAAATGTTCTGTGTTCTTGACTTTGGTGGGTGCCCTTGTAGGACTAGCAGAGTAACTGAACGTTCTAGTTAGAGCTGAGCTCCCTGGCAGCCAAGGCAAAAAAGGGACATGAGTGAAACCTATATCTCTAACTTGTCCCACATGTTTCCTAGGAATGAAGATTCTGGTGTCAAAGAGTCCTAAATTCTAATTTCGGCTGTGTCTCTTATTAGCTATGTGATCTTGGGTGATGGTAGCCCCTCTCTGTCTGTCTGTCTGTCCACCAAATGAGGATGATGCTTGCCTCGGGGTTGTCGGAAGTATTACATAGTCCCCGTAAAGCACCCGGCACTGAGCGTGCAGATGAGAAACCCGCAAAGGGTAATGGGGACCCACCTGTCTCTGCAGGGAGTCCACCCGATCCTGGAGGGCCTGGGCCTGGGCCTCACGGTCACTGAGGCCCAGGCGGCTGCGCTGCAGTTCCCCCTCGAGTGAGCGCCGCTGCAGCTCAAGCTTGATGGTGCGGCTCTCAGAGGCATCCAACACCTCCTTCAGACGCCGCTTGTCACTCTCCAGCTTCACCTCATTGGCCTTCATCTTGCTGATCTTCTCCTGCGGGTGGGGGAGGGGTCAGGCCCCAGCCGCCCAGCCACCCCCGACCCCGCACCTCCCACACCCCGTCAGGACCCTCAGGAGAAAGTGGGGAGCAGCCTTGAAGTGGCTGGCCCAACCCCTCACTGTGTGACCTGGGGCCAGCCTGTGACCCTTGCGAGGCCCTCCACCTCCCCACATGTTCACAGGATGGGTTGACCTGAGGATCCCAGAGCGCTTTCTGGATCTGGCTGATCTGGCCTTTCTAACAGGCTCTGTGATCCAGGATTCTCCCTTCCTGCTCTGCGGCCCGACCGCACATCTGTGCAGTAGGGAGACTGCACGGGCCCAGGGGTACCACGAAGTGTTCGCAGAGCCCCGGGGTGGGAAGGGTGGGTGAAAAGGCAGATTCCAGGGCTTCCCTGTTCTGCTGCATCACTCCCCAGAGCCAGGCCCAGAAGCTGCATTGTGTGATCTGAGCTGAGTCAGGTAGGAGCCTTGGGCCCCCCCTGGTTTTAGGGCATGATGTTCCTCCCTCCCCCACATGGGGTCAGACAGTAAAAAGAGGCTTGAGGAGTAGGGAGAGGACAGGAAGACAGACTGAACCCCCCCAAGCCCGGCCCCCTGCCGCCGTGCTCAGAGCCCCAACTCTGCCATGTCTGGGCCCGGCAGCCCCACTCTGGCCCCTGCCCAGCTTTGTTCCTGGCCTCCTCCCGCGGCCCCTGCGGCTGGGCCGGAGGCCAGAGCTGGAACCACAGACATAACAATCCAGCTCGAACTTGACCTGGAGCCAGAGACAGGGGGTGGGCTGTGGGGGCAACAATGGAGGGCCGGGGAGGAAGGGGGAAGGAGTGAGGGGACCTTTGGCATGAGAAGGGCTCAAGGCTTCGGTGGCCTGGACTGTCGCCCCCAGGGCCGGGGTGTCCTGCCCCGGGCGCACGCACCCGCGCGTACACACACACACACACACACACACACACACACGACACATGTACACAGATGTCCCCCAAACACATATAAAAACCCCAGAACACCACTCATGTGGCTATACAGAGACAAAGGAAACCGACGTCCCCTGAACACCATATGTTAAGAGCATTCACGGGGCGCCTGGGTGGCTCAGCCAGTTCGGCATCCAACTCTTGATTCCGGCTCAGGCCATGATCTCACAGTTTGAGGGATCAGGCCCCGCATCGGGCTCTGCGCTGACAGTGAGGACCCCACTTGTGATTCTCTTTCTCCCTCTCTCTTTGCCCCTCCCCTGCTCGTGCTCGCTCTCAAAAACAAATAAACTTTAAAAAAAAAAAAAAGAGCACTTGTGTATCGTCTCTGGGAGACGATTGCTGGCCTCCGTCTTTTACGCAGACCAGGCAGGCGATAAACAGCAGGGCCGGGACTTGAACAGACTCTCTTCTGTCAGGCTCAAAAGCCCAGGCCTTTTCTTCTGCAGCCTGGTGACCTCAAGGAGGAGCGAGCGGGTGCGATCTGAACGTGCTTCCGGACAGAGTCACAGGCGGCTCACCTCAGCGGGTGCTGCAACCCAGGCAGACGGCAACGGAGACGCACACAGTAGGACCCCCAGACAGCCATTCAAGCTCAGGCGGACGCCCCCCTGCCCCCGCCGGCCCTCCGCTCCCGTCTACCTGGCTGGCCCGGAGCTCACTCTCGGTGGCCTGCAGGCTCCTCTCCAGGGCGGCCACCTGGTCCAGGGCGGCCCGGCGCTCCCGCTCGCTGCGCCGCACATTCTCCTCCTGCAGCACCAGCTCTGCCTGGGCCCCGCTCAGCCGCCCGTCCACGCGGCGTCGGGCTGCAGCACCCCAGCCCCGTCAGGCCCGGCCGGGCGCACCCCGAGACCCGAACCTGGCCACCAGATGCCCGGCCTGCCCTCCGCCCGCCACAGGGCCTGCCTCTCCGAGTCCTTGAGGGTCTGCCGGTCTGCACACGTGGAGTGGAGCTGACCAGGGAGGGCCTCCCAGAGGAGACGGCCCCCATTCAGGTCACGGTGGGCAGGGCAGGGACGGAGTTGCCGCTCAGGCCAATCCCACACGTCCCACCTCAGCGGCTAAGAGCACAGAGAGCAGGGAGCCGGGGGTGGGGGGGTCAAACTCACCTTCTGCACCGTCGGCCACAGCCTTCTGCAGCTGCCTCGCCCGTGAGGTGGCACTGTCCCTCTCGGCCTCCATCTCAGCCAGCTGTCGACTCAGGACACCGGTCTGGGCCTGAAGCTCATCCTGCGGCCCCAACGTGGGGCGGGGGAGGAAGGGAAGACCCCTGTTCTGACACCTGCAGCCCCTCGCAGGGCCCTCAGCCACCCGGTTCCCTACCCAGCGGCTCACACCCAGCCTCACCCGCTGCCTCTGGGCACTCCGCAGCTCCTGCAGGAACTCCCGGAGGGCCCCCCGTACCGCCTCCGGGTCCAGGTCTGGGGATGCCGGGGAGGTGGCAGGTCCTGGGGATGGTGGCTCGGACCCAGGGCTGCGTTCCAAGGGGCTGGGGCTGCTGAGCCCTTCGCCGCTTCCTGGGGGAGGCGGCATGCTTAGGGCTTCGGGAACCCGAGCCTCTCAGGCCTGGGTGGTGCCTGCGGGCTGCTTGCACACCTCACCCCCCTCACCCCCCCCCACCTCCGAGCCGCACCCAGCAGCTTGCAGGAGCTTCCCACCGCACGCTGGCCCTCACCTTCTTGCTTAACCCTTCCCTGGTCCCAGGCCCCTCAGAGTAAGCCCAACTTCCCTGCCGTCGTGCAGAGGCTCCGTTGCTCACCCTAGCACAGCCCTCTCACCTTTTACAAGCCGTCCATTCCACATGACCCTCGGCTCCCAAGTTCTAGAACATTCCCTCTTCCGGGACCAGGGCCTTCGTGCATGCTGTTCCCTTCTCTCCCCACGGCCTCTCTTTGCCTGGCCCATTCCATTAGATCTGCTCCCCAGACGTGTCCCTGATCCCAGGCTGGGTCATGAGGCTCCAAGGTCTGCCTCCCCGCCAAGACCAGGAGCACTGTGAGGGCTGCACACCCAGGGCCCAGTCCAAGGGTGGACGTTCCACCACCTCAACATCTCCCTGCTTCCTATCTGCCAGGCACTGACGGCCTATCCCACCTTCACGATAATTCTCTGAGGAGTAAGAACCTTCACAGGCTGGACGCGCTCAAAGCAGTTAAGCGATCTGCTTGGTCTCCAAGCTGGGAAGATCCCGCAATGGGATTTAGAACCAGGTAGCCCTACTTCCAGAAAGAGAAATGAACTCTGTCTGCTTGAAGAGGCCAGAGGGGCGCACAGAGACAGGGCGCCACCTGGAGGTCAGCATCGGAACCACAGGGCAGGGCGTCAGCTTGCCCATAGCATCCTCCTGCCTTCGCAAGTGACACCTAAGCTGCCCCACGGCTCCGTCAACAGCCACAGGACCTGGAACAGGATGTCTACCCACTGTCCCCAAGGACCCCTACCACAGAGTGGCCTGCAAGGATTACTCAGGCGTGTCCTTTGTCCTCACGTCCTCACCTCCCACTCGTCTGTACCTGTTCACTGCCCCATGCCTGCTGTCCCCTCGGTGTTGACAGGGGAACTGCCAGTCAGGACCTTCCACTTGTCCCTTGTCCTCAGAGTCTCCTCTCCCACCCATCCTTCCCCCACCTACCACCTCCTCACCGGGGCTCTCCATTTCCCACACAAACACCCCTACCCCTGCCCTTGCTGTATCTTTAAAAATTTCTGGGGCACCTGGGTGGCTCAGTAGGTTGAGCATCTGACTTCGGCTCAGGTCATGATCTCATGGTTTGCAAGTTCGAGCCCTGCATCGGGCTCGGTGCTGACAGCTCAGAGCCTGGAGCCTGCTTCGGATTCTGTGTCTCCCTCTCTCTCTGCCCCTCCCCTGCTTGCACTCTGTCTCTCTCTCTTAAAATTCTTTTTTAAATTTCTTTGCTGTGATAATATATATAACATACAATATGCTTTCCTAGCCATCTTTTTCTCAGGTTCTTAATTTTAATTAAATAACATTTAGTGGGGCGCCTGGGTGGCGCAGTCGGTTAAGTGTCCGACTTCAGCCAGGTCACGATCTCGCGGTCCGTGAGTTCGAGCCCCGCGTCAGGCTCTGGGCTGATGGCTCAGAGCCTGGAGCCTGTTTCCAATTCTGTGTCTCCCTCTCTCTCTCTCTGCCCCTCCCCCGTTCATGCTCTGTCTCTCTCCGAAAAATAAATAAACGTTGAAAAAAAAATTAAAAAAAATATATATAAAAATAAATAACATTTAGTAACATTATGGTTAGCAGGGTGTGTGTGTGTGTGTGTGTGTTTTAAGAAATCCTTTCCTGTCCTAAAGCCGTAAGGATATTTTCCTATGTTGTCTTTTAAAAGCTACAGTTTTGTCTTTTATATTTAATCTTCAAATCTATTTAGGAGTGCCTGGCTGGCTCAGTCAGAAGAGCATGGGACTCTTGACCTTGGGGTTGTGAGTTCAAGCCCCACAAGGGATGTACAGATCACCTAAATAAATAAAAAACTTAAAAAAATGTGGTGCGCCTAACTGAAATTGATGTTATCTAAAAGGTGATGGAAGGGTCTCTTTCTTTTTTATTTTTCTGTATGGATTCTCAATTATCCAAATACTTTTGGGACTTTTGGGAAAGTCCATCACAGATCCAGCTTCCAACACAGATCAGGTTTCTTTGGACATGCAGGTCTGGTCCTTGACCACTCAACCAGTGTTGGTCTCAGTGGCACAGCACCTGAATTACTAAAACTTTATATTAACTTTTATCCTTGGCAAGGCAAGCCCCTACCCCTAGCCATGTAGTTCTTTTTCTTCAAGAGTGTGTTGGCTTTCTTGGTCTTTGTTTTTCCACAGATGTTTTAGAATTGGCTTGTCAAGTTTGACACACACAGAAAGAATTTTGCCGAAATACCATTCAATCTATAGATGAATCTGGAAGAACTGACATCTTTATAATAGTGAATTTGTTGATACACACAATCATTTCTCCTATTTAGGTTTCTTTTAACGTCTCTCAACATTTATGGCTGTCTCCATAAAAGTCATATTAGATTAGAATTATTTTTTCCTTGGATAGTAGACCTTATCTGTAAAGTCATCTAGATCTGGTGTTTTCTTTGGGGGAGAGATTTCTTATTGCCAGTATAAATGATATTTTATCAATTCTGCTGTTGGCAGTAAACAACAAACGTGTTCTGCTTCTGTTGATAAAATATAATTAACTTTTGTATGTTGATCTTGTTTCCAGCAACCTTACTAAAGGTTCTTACTTGTTCTAACAATTTGTTGCAGCTTCTCCTGTATTTTTTTACAAATTTTTTAACATTTATTTATTTTTGAAAGAGAGAGAGCATGAGCAGGGGAGGGGCAGAGAGAGAGGGTGACACAGAATCCAAAGGAGGCTCCAGGCTCTGAGCTGTCAGCACAGAGCCCGACATGGGGCTCGAACTCACAAACCATGAGGTCATAACCGGAGCCGAAGTCAGATGCTTACCTGCCTGAGGCACCCAGGTGCCCCCTCCTGTATTTTCTACATAGAAAAATCACGTGATCTGTAAATAGTGGCAGTTTTGTTTCTCCCTTCCTGAACCTTAAAACATTAATTCTATGTTTCTTACCATAGTGTACTGGCTAGGACCTTTGAGACTTCCAGTACAATATTAAATACAGGAGTCAAATGTAATATTTGCTGTAGGGTTTTGGAGAACTAGTTTATCAGTTAAGGAAACCTTTTTCTACTTTTCCAAGAGTTTGGATCATAACTGTATGTTGAATTTTATCAAATGCTTTTTCTACATCCATTTTGGTGGCCTTTTTTTTTTTTTTTTTTTTAATTTTTTAACGTTTATTTATTATTGAGAGACAGAGCGTGAGCAGGGGAGGGACAGAGAGAGAGGGAGACACAGAATCGGAAGCAGGCTCCAGGCCCCGAGCTATCAGCACAGAGCCCGATGCGGGGCTCGAACGCACAAACCGCAAGATCATGACCTGAGCGGAAGTCAGACACTTAACCGACTGAGCCACCCAGGCGCCCCAATGTGGCCCTTCTAACCAATTATATTCACATTGTTATGTGACCATCACCACTATCTGTTCCCAAATCTTCCATCATACCTATTTTGGGTTGAACTATGTCCCCCCAAAATTCATTAGTTGAAGCTCCAACCCCTGGCACGTCAGAATGTGAGTTTATTTGGGAGTAAGCTTCTGGGAGATGTAATTACTAAGAGGAGGTCATAGTGGGGATGCCTGGGTGGCTCAGTCAGTTAAGCACTTGGTTTCAGCTCAGGTCATGATCTCAGTTTGTGGCTTCTAGCCCCGTATTGGGCTTTGCACTGACAGTGTGAGCCTGCCTGGAATTCTCTCCTTCCCTCTCTCTCTACCCCTCCCCTGCTCTCTCTCTCTCTCTAAAAAAAAAAAAAAAAAAAAAAAAAAAAAAAAAAAGACGAGGTCATAGTTGAGTATGGTGAGCCCCTAATCCAGTATTATTGGTATCCTAACAAAGGGGGAATTTGGATACACACACAAGAAGGCCAAGTGAAGCTTGGGTCCTGCTGCCACCAGCCGAGGAACTATAGGCAGCCAGGAGAGAGGCCTGGAACAGATCCTTCCCTAGAGACTTCAGAAGGAGCATGGTCCCGCTGACACCTTAATCTGGGACTCTGGCCTTCAGAACAATGAGACACAAACTGAAGTTTAAGGTACTCGGTTTTGCAGCAAACTGACAAGTATGGCCTCAAACAGAAACTCTGTGCCCACTAAGCAGTTAACTCCCGAGCCTCCCCTCCCCCCAGTCCCTAGTGACCTCTAATCTACTTTCTACCTCTATACATGTGTCTCTTCTAGGTATTTCCCGCAAGCGTCCCTTTGCGACTGGCTTTTCACTTAGCATAATATTGTCGAGGCTCATCCATGTTGTAACACGGATCAGAATAGCATTGCTTTTTAAGGCTGAATAATATCCCTTTGTGTGGCTATGCCACATTTTGTTTATCTACTCATCTGTCGATGGACACTGGTTGACTCCACCTTTTATGATGCTCTGAATGGTTGGTGCACATGGTAATTCTAAGTGTTTTTCTAAGTTTTTTTTTTTTTTTTTAAACCGTTTATTTTTCAGAGAGAGACCGAGCCTGAGCAGGGGAGGGGCAGGGAGAGAGGGAGACACGAAATCCGCAGCAGGCTCCAGACTCTGAGCCGTCAGCACAGAGCCCGATGTGGGGCTCGAACTCATGAACCGCGAGATCGTGACCTGAGCCGAAGGTGGATGCTTAACCGACGGAGCCACTCAGGCAGCCAGTAATTCTAAGTTTTTTGACGAACTGCCAAACTGTTTTCCACAGCAGCTGTGCTGTTTTTTTTCTTTTTTCTTTTTTTTTTTTTCAACGTTTTTTATTTATTTTTGGGACAGAGAGAGACAGAGCATGAACGGGGGAGGGGCAGAGAGAGAGGGAGACACAGAATCGGAAACAGGCTCCAGGCTCCGAGCCATCAGCCCAGGGCCTGACGCGGGGCTCGAACTCACGGACCGCGAGATCGTGACCTGGCTGAAGTCGGACGCTTAACCGACTGCGCCACCCAGGCGCCCCGCAGCTGTGCTGTTTTATATTCTCACCAGCAATGTCCTTGAATGCATTTGTCCTCACCTATTCTCCAGCCCTTACTACCACCCAGAACATTCTCGATTTCATCTCTATATCACATTTATTGTCTGCGCCTCTCCCTAGACTAGAAACTCCCTAAGCGCAGAAACGCTAGTTTGTTTACTGCTCCATCCCATAGTGAAGCTGTCTTGAGCACCCAGCCAGCGCTTAATAAGTATTGCATAACTGATCGAATGTGATCCAGGGGTTCAATCTGTGGATTTGAAGAGGCAACAACTCAGTATCCCATAGTGAATTGCCCACGGTGCTACGATTCCAGAGGTTCTATTCTAGGCCCTAGGAGTCAAGACAGAATCATGTCAGGCTGAGACAAGGATGCTTTCCAAAGGTGTGCTCACCCCTGCTATAGCACAGCGCTGACTTTCCCGGAGTCAGCCACGGGGCCCTGGGAACAAATGGGACTGGAACGATTTCTGCAGGAGTTGCTGGAAGAGGTTTTAGGCCGGGTAGGTAACGGTCTGGTTGTGATGCTGGGGTCACAAGTCTAGTGTGGAGGGGTATCAAGCTAGGGGTGGGAGACTGATGGAGAGAGGGAGTGAGGATCAATTATAGAGGACAGAGCCTCAAAGTCTCAGAGGAGTCAGGGGCATTAAGAACAAGCACCATCAGGGGCGCCTGGATGGCTCAGTAGGTTGAGCGTCGGACTTCAGCTCAGGTCATGATCTCACGGTTCCTGGGTTCAAGCCCCGCGTCCAGCTCTGTGCTGACAGCTCAAAGCCTGGAGCCTGCTTCGGATTCTGTCTCCCTCTCTCTCTGCCCCTCCCCCACTCGCGCGCGCGCGCCCGCGCGCGCGCTCTCTCTCCCTCTGAAAAACACTTAAAAAAAAAAAAAAGCACCAGCACCTCCTTTAAAATGAAGCAACCAGAGGAACACAAATCAGCGAAGGGGAAGAGCCTGGGCAGACTCCCCAAAGGGAAGGAAAGTGATATGGGGCGGGATTGAGACTGGTCCGTTAAAGGAGAGGCATGGCCCAGACAGCAGCCCGCTCTCAGGCGGAGCCGACCTAATCGGGGGCGTGGCCACCGTGAAGCCCGCCCACCGCCCCGCCCTTTCCCTCGTGGCTCCACTCACCTCCAGCGGGCGCGCCCCGGGCCGGCGAGCCCGGCGAGGGCAGCGGGGCCGGGCTGGGAGTGCGCCCGAGGCCCAGGCCCCGACGCAGAGCTGAGCGCAGGCCGCCCAGCTGGGTCTCGGCTGCGCGCCGCTGCGCCTCCACGCGGGCCAGCTCGGCCTCCAGCCCTTGCGCCCGGCCCTCGGCCGCGCTCAGCCGCAGCCCCAGCTCCACGGCTTCGGCCCGCACCGCCTCCAGCTTCAGCTCCAAGCTGCGGGCGTGGTCCAGCTGCAGCTTCTCGGCGCCGCGTGCCTCCTCCAGGGAGGCCAGCAGGCCTCGCTCGCGGGCCCTGAACTCGCCCTCTTGTTCCTGCAGCTTCCTCTGGGCTCCCTGGAGCTGGGTCGGGCAACGCCGGGAGGTGGGGGTCAGCAAGGCCACCCCCAACCCGACGCCCCGCCTCCCAGGCCCAGCCTGGAGCCCACCCACCCAAAAGGGGCTGGCACAACACCTGCTTCTTTAGTGGTCTCCACCCAGGCAGTTTGTGCAGGAATATCCACGGGAAAGTGGGAATTAACTACTAGAATCTTTTTTTCTCTTTTTTCTGTGTACATGCCTTGTAATATATACAATTTATTAGTAATAAACTAACAGCCCACACTTCCCTGGACAGGACTTATCAGTGCCAGGACTAAGAACTTTCCCAAAAAAACTTTACCACCATGAATCATCTCCATTTTACAAGGGGGGAAACTGAGGCACAGAGCAGCTGTGCCAAGGCCAAACTGCTAGTAAGCTCGGAGCCAGGATTCAAAGCCAAGCACAGTAGCTCCATGGCTGTTTTCTTTCTTTTTCCTTCTTCCTTCCTTCCTTCCTTCCTTCCTTCCTTCCTTCCTTCCTTCTTTCTTATGTTTTTAATGTTTATTTATTTTTTGAGAGAGAGATTGACAGAGTGTGAGCGAGTGTGAGCAGGGGAGGGGCAGAGAGAGAGGGAGACACAGAATCCGAAGCAGGCTCCGGGCCCTGAGCCGTCAGCACAGAGCCTGACGCGGGGCTTGAACCCACAAACCGTGAGATCATGACCTGAGCTGAAGTCGGAGGCTCAACCGACTGGGCCACCCAGGCGCCCCTCCAGTGGCTGTTCTTCCAACCATTAGGCTGTACTGTCTCTCAGTGCACATAACTTATCAATAAATCACACAATGGGGCATGTACTAAAAAATTATTTCTGATGGAGTGCATGATCCCACACACCCCCCTCTGGTTTAGAGGATAAATCAACCACTCACAGCCATCAGTTTCACTAGAAACCACCATTCACAGAGACCCTGGATGCCAGGACTTATGCTAGGGCCCCCATCCCATCAGTGCTCTGAACCACAGAGAGGTTAAGTGATTTAGTCAAGGTCACACAGTAGATGCACTAAAGTGACAACAGCCAGAAAAGCGGAATGGAAAGAGTATAGGCTTGGGAGTCAGACAGACCTGGGTGGCTGTGTGATCTTGAGTAGACCCCTTGACCTCTCTGAGCCTAAGTGTCTGGTTCTCTGTGAAAAATGGGGTAAGAGAGCCTGCCTCATTAGGCTGCTGAGAGAATCAAACAAGGTTATGTCTACAGAGCTCCCCCTACCCCCCCTCACCCCTGCTACACAGTTCCCGCAGCTGTTATTACTATTATACCTGGAGAAGAATCTCAAGGAGCGGAGGACAGGAACGAGTCCTTGGGAGTGATGTCTCAGAATGACTCCAGCATTGGAGTCCCCACCCGCTTCTTGATGGGGGGGGGGGGAGGAAACCCAGGGCACCCCCAACTGCCTCCTAAGACCCTCCCCATCCACACCCGAGTTACCTCCTGCCGAATGGCCTCCAGGCTGGCCTCGCCCTTCAGCAGCTTCTGTCGGAGGCCCAGGGCCTCCCGCCGGCCCTCCTTTTCTGCCCGCTCGCCCAGGGCCAGGCGGCCCTGCAGCTCCACCAGCTCCCGGCCCAGCCTGGTGTTCTCACCGTCCAGCACCTTCATCTGTGAGAGAGAGCAGACAGGTAGGACCCAGCATCCACTCTCGGCATCCACAGCCCCTTCTAGCCCAGGGTGGCGAGGGCCCATTCAACTCTGCCCCTATACCTTGTCCTGTCCAGGCACAGGGAGCACACAGGACCCACTGCTCCAGGGACACAGACATTGAACACCACCTCGAATCCACTGGGGACCTGCTTCAGATAACTTCACCGAGCTCCAGCCATGCCAGGCACCTGGACACCAATCACCTCCATTTATTGCCTAATCGCAACTACTTATCTTGGGGCGTGGTGGACCCGCATCAGAAAAGGAATTCTGCAGGGCAGGAACCACAGGCCTCCTGGTCACCTTCCTCTACAGTGATGCCTGACCTACGGAGTGCTTACCACGTGTCCACATCTGTTCTAAGCGTTTCGACTGTACGAACTCATTTGGTCTCACACCACTGTCTATAGGGCAGGTACTGACATTATCCTTATTCAATAGATAATGGAGCCTAGAGAGGAGAAGTGACTTGCTCAAAGCCACACAGCCCACAAGCAGCAGACTGGGATTTAATCTCAGATGAGCGGAATACAAAGGTATGTTCTAAGCCCCCATTTCCCCACAGGAGCAGGTGGGGGGTAAGGCCCATCTACCCCATGCCACTAGAGTGAGGGGGCTGCATGCACAACACCCAGCAAGAGCCTGGCACATAAATGTGACTTCCTTTCAGACACTCCTGTGGCTTCCCAGGACATCAACCCAACAGGAAGGAGCCCGAAGCGGTAAAGGGGGGGCCCTGGTGGGAGATGAAGAGAGTTTGGTAGTCACGCTGTGATATCTCTGGACGAGGTAGAGCCTAGCAGCCAAATGGGGCTCTTGCCTGTTCTGTGAGTCTTCTGGGAAAGCCTGAGCCAAGGACGGTTTTTACATGTTTGTAAATAGTTGGACATGGTTCATTTTGAAATGGTGGAAACAAAATCCAAGAACAGGGGCGCCCGAGTGGCTCAGTCGGTTAAGCGTCCAACTTCAGCTCAGGTCATGATCTCACGGTTCGTGAGTTCGAGCCCCGCGTCAGGCTCTGGGCTGACAGCTCAGGGCCTGGAGCCCCCCTCGGGTTCTGTGTCTCCCTCTGTCTGCCCCTCCGCTGCTTGCACTCTGTCTCTCGCGTTGTCTCAAAAATAAATAAACATTAAAAAAAAAATTTTTTTTTTAAATCCAGGAATATTATGTCTTACACGCGAAGAATGACATAAAATCGAATTTCGGTGCCCATCAACAAAGTGTTCATGGAACACGCGCCCACACGTGTACGTACTGTGTCGGGCTGCTTTCTCGCTCTGCTGGCAGAGTTGAGTAATCGCGACAGAGACCGTATGTCCCCTAGAGCTGGAAATAGTTACTGCCGGGCTCTTTACAAGCGTTCGCCAGCTCCCCATCCATCTCACAGGGTCTACACCTTTTGCTGTTCATGGATTCCTCTGAGATTTGGACAAGAGGCAGCACGCGGCAAGGGCCCGGGGCGGGTACCTGCCGCCGGAGCTCCTGCAGTTCCCGGCGGGCCTCCAGCCGCGAGCGCTCCACCTCCTGCAGTCCGGCCCGCAGCTCCTCGGCCTCCCTGCCCGCGGCCACCCGTGCCTCCGTGAGGAGCACCAGCTTCTGCTCCCTGTCCTCGTTGGCAAGCTTCAAGCTGGAGTGGGGGGGGGGGCAGAGGGCAGAGGGCAGAGGTCAGCGGCAGCCACGGGTCCCGGGAAGAGTGCAGGGTGGGGATCTACACAGAAGCCTGTTTTCCTTGAGGGCCTGGGTGGCTCAGTTGGTTAAGTGTAGACTCTTATTAATTTCAGCTCAGGTCACGATCTCGTGGTTCGTGAGTTCAAGCCCCACGTCAGGCTCTGCGCTGACAGTGAGGAGCCTGCTTGGATTCTCTGTCTCCCCCTCTCTCTGCCCCTCCTCCGCTTGCTCTGTCTCTCAAAATAAATAAATAAACTTAAAAAAAAAAAAAAAAAAGTCTGTTTCCCTAATCCCTGGAGTTGGTCGGATTGGCTCTTGGCCTAGAGGTGCCCCAAGTGTTACTTGCCCACGTGGCCCCTCCTGAGCTAAGCCCTGTAGGGCCGGGGGCCAGGCCCGAGGCTGCCAGAGGCCAACAGGTGACTCCAGGGTTGGGGCTAGTCTCCAGGGTGACACCAGCAGGTGGGGTCAGCTGCTTCCTTTCCCCTTCTTTCAGATGGGAAAATTGCCTAAAACCACCCACGTGGCCAGCTGTGGTTCAAGGGCACAGACTCCCCATCTGTGTGATTTCCCCAGAACCCTGGGGGTGAAGTTAGCTTCCAGGGACGTGATCCAGGGTGAAGGATGGGCCCGGTGAAGGACCGAGCTGGCCCCTGCCCCCACGTTGCCCCACCTGATCCGTTCGCTCTCAGCCTTCTTCACGGCCGCCCGCAGCTCCTCGTTGGAACGCCGCAGGGCCTCGCGCTCCTTGACGCCCTCACCCAGGCTGCGCCGCAGCTCGCTGGCCTCCTGGCGCTGGGCCTCACGGCCATCCTGACTGTCGCGCACCTTGCGCTGGGCCTCCAGCAGCTCCCGCCGCAACCCGTCACGGGCGTCCTCCAGCAGGCGCAGCTGAGTCCGAAGCTCCTCTGCCTGCGAGGGTGGCAGGTTGTCACGGGACAGGGTACGGGCTCTGCCGGAGCCGGCACTTGGCAGAAGCCAGCCCGCACCTGTATCCCCGGCCACAGGCACCTGCCCAGCGGCTCTGCAGCGACTCAGACCACAGGTGTGAGTTCTGATTCGGGGGCAGAGCGTGCTGGAGTTAGTGGTGTCTGGGCCTGAAATAATCAGCCACCAGGATCTTTCTATGAAGGGACACCAAGAGGGCAGGGACCCCGCCAGTGCCGAGTCCCAGACAGAGACAACGAGCGCTTAACAAAGGCTTGCCGCCTCTTTTCTACATTGGCTGTTCGCTCGTTCCCAAATGCAGGGACAAACCTTACACACTCTTCTGGGCCTCTAGTGGGCCAGGCCCCCCGCGGCATTTAGGGTGTGCTGCCCAGAACGGCTCACCTCGCGCATGGAGGACTCCCGCTGCCTGTCCAGGTTTCGGGCCTGTTCTTGCAGCCTCTTGGCCTCCTGGGCGTGGGCTGCAGCAGCCTCCTCAAGCTGGGCCCGTAGGTCCCGCAGCTCGGACGTCAGTGCGTTCACAGTGCTCTAGGACAGACAGGACTCCTCAGACTTGGTGCTCCCATCCCCCTCCCCCGGCTGTTTCCAGGAGGGTCGGCTCCAAACGCGGCCCTTCCCGCGGGCCTGCCACACCGTCTGCTGATCCCTTGATGCCCAGTGAGTGCTGTGCCCACAGCCGCTCTCTCCCTCAGACTAGGATTCACAGGGCAGAGCTGTGCCACCTCCCTCTCATGGGGGACCCCACGGAGGGGCTGAAGCTCCCCCCACAGCCTGGGAGAGGGGGCCCCTCCAAGCAGGGTCGTGCCTCCTGGCTCGGATGGAGGCCCACCTGCCTGGCCTGCCCTACCCGGTCCTGCTCCTGCCGGCTCTGGGCGTCTCTCTTGTGCCGCTCCAAATCCAGGGAGACGGCGGCCAGGCTGTGCTGTGTACCCATCAGCTTCTCCGACAGCGCCGTCTTCTCGGATTCCTTCAGGGACAGGGCCTGGGCAGAGGCGGGGAGCAAAGGGCTTGGGGGCTCGGCTGGTCATGGGGGCACGCTTGGGCCCTTCCCCCACCCTGCCCTGGGAAATGTGCCCTCGCTCAGCTCGGTGCCTTGTCTGGGTCACCACAGGTGGACCCGGGGCAGCGGTGCCTCCGTAGCCCCCGAAAAGGGCACAACCACCAGAACAGCAAGTCTGGACGTGGACACAACTTAGAAATCCTGCCAACTTCCCACGGTAATCCTGGCCCTTCATTATTCATTCCCCTTTTACAGATGAGGAAACGGACTCAAAGAGGCAGAGTGGCTTGCTCAGAGTGACACAGCCAGTAAGGACAGGCCTGTCTCCTTTACGGTATGGGAAAGTCAGGAGTTAGCTCTTTTGAGGAGGGTTCAGCTGCTACACGTGGGCAACGCAGGGACTTCTCAGAAGGCAGCCCCGGGGACACCATGGCCAGCCTGGAGTGGCAGAAGGGATGGCAGGCTGTGGGTCAGCTTTCTGGGACCCAGTGCTCACAGTGCCACGAATGTGACAGCCGCTCCGGGAGTTCCCAGGCACGGCTCACTGAACGTGGTCTCAGCAATGCTTCACACACACCCCTGAAGTCCCCCCGTCCTGCAGGTGAGGAAACTGAGACCCAGAGAGGGACTCCTAGCTCCCAGCTCCTGAGCGGCTGAACAGGGACCAGCCCCGGGAGAACAGGGCCCCTGGGGCAGCAGCGGAGGCCACCCCGGGGCTCACGAACCTGCTGCTTCTCGCTCTCAGCCAGGAGGAGGCCCTCGTCACGCTCCTGCTGCAGGGCGGCGATCTCCTCGCTCAGCTCTTCCTTCTCTGCCTCCAGCCGTGCCAACAGCTCCTCTCGCTCCCGGTGCATCTGACCCTGCAGCTGGGCCCGCTCGGCCTCCAGCTCCCGCCACGCTGCCTCCTGCAGGCCAGGCCCCGGGCACGTGTGACCCGCAAGGCTGGACTCAGGCGGCCCCTCACCGACCTCAGGCCAGTGAGAGCCACTTGTAGCCCAGAACCTGAGCGGCGGGGCAGGCCACCAGGCAACTACAAGGTGGGGTGAATGGTAAGGGCTGTGACGGGGTCACGCCGGGGCTGTGTGCGCCCCAGGGAGCGGCAGGAGCCTGGCCCGGGGGCCAGAGAACACTTCCCAAAGAACAGATGAGCCGCAGTCCGTCAGGTCAAGAGAGAAACAGAATCCCAAACCCAGAGGCCAGCCCCGGGCCCGGAGGAAAGAGAAAACCCGACACACTGTATCTAAGGTCACTGGAGCTTGAACTACGAGGGGGACATGCATCAGAGCCATGGGCAGCGGCCAGGCCAGACCAGGCCCTGTGGGCTGTAGAGAGGGGTAGGCTGATTCTGAGAAGAGTCGGGGCAAGCTAGGGATGAGCTGGATCGAGGGGCGGTTTGGAAGCTGTGGAAGAGGGACGGGGATCAGGGCTGAGGTAGTGAGGGGCGGGGTGGGCTGTGGGGAGCAAAGGGGGTCTGGGGATGGCAGAGCAGCCCGACAGAAGAGAACAGATTCGGTGATGTTAAGAGGCCAAGCCAGAAGGCACAGGAGGAGTCGGAGAGGACACAGGAGTCTGGCGCCCTGGGGACCGGGTGGATGGGTGAGTAGGTAGAACCCACAGGCAAAGAAAGAACGGCTCCCTGGTGGTCCCAGGCGGGTACTTGGCCCCAGATGTAGGCCCTAGCGACCTTGCGAGAAGTAGGCCCAGGTGCCCCTTCTTCAAATCTTTGCTGCCCCCTGCTGGAGAAGGGAAATACTATCCACCCAAATCTAAGACGACTGACTCGAGGCGCGATGTGGTGGCCCCTGGAGTCATAAAGCAACAGCCTAAACTGCTGAGAGACGCAGCCCTGTCCAACACGGGGCTCTGGACAGTATCTTAGGGCCATAGTAATAACAATCAGCGTTTATGGAGCACTTATGAAGTGCCAGTCATTATTCCAAACCCTTTTTATGGATTATCTCACCTCACCTTCACAATACTCTATACTATCATTATCCCCATCGTTACAGGCACTGAGGCCGTAGGCAACCTAACCAATATATGACCAAGATCAGGTCCAAACCCAGGCAAAGAAACTCTAGAACCAGTGCTCTTAGATAGCTCTGTTTGGTCTTCTGGTGACCTGGCTCTTTGCCTAAGTGCTCAGGTCCCAGAGAGGTCTTTCGTATGCAAACAGCACTTCTTAGCAAATGAAAGTGTTTGTTAAGCGTTAAGCGTCTGACATCAGCTCAGGTCATGATCTCAAGGTTGGTTCGTGAGTGAGTTCAAGCTCCGCATCAGGTTCTGCACTGATGGTGCAGAGCCTGCTTGAGATCTTCTCTCTTCTCTCTCTCTGCCCCTCCCCCACTTGCACACACGCTCTCACTCTCTCTCTCAAAATAAATAAATAAACTTAAAAAAAAAAAAAGTGCTTTCCTACTATACATTAGATCAGCGTTTCCCAAATGTGGCTTGGAACCCCTGCATCAGGATCACCAGGGCTGAACCAGATTTGGGGCCTGGGAATCTGCATGTTTGATAAGGCATCCCCAGTGGATCCTCACAGGTGCCCTCAGGGCCCCTGGGACAGGGATGAGGTTCCGTTTCACAGATTTGGAGACTGATGCAGAGTGAGAAGGGTGAGTTGCCTGAGGTCACAGAGGAGACACCGGTTCAGAGCCCCGCCTGCCCCAACCAGCTGCCCGAACCTTCTCTCGCTGGAGTCGTTGCAAGTCCTCCTCATGGGCGGCCCGCTGCTCCCGCAGAGAGGCCTGGGCCTCCCGCTCAGCCTGCACCAGCTTCTGGGCCATCAGCTCCTTGTCCAGAGCCACCTTCTCCTCTGTAGTTGTCATCTGTTGCCGTAGGCCCACCAGCTCCCCTGCACAGGAAGGGACAGCCTTGGGTCAGAACCTCCCCATGGGCCAGCAGACTCAAACCTGATGAGCCACGTGGGCAAGTTCCCAGATGTTCGAGGGTCCCCCTGGGATCTAGGCTGAGTTCCCTTGGAGAAGCTCCCTGCTCTCTCTGGGCCTCAGTTTCCCCATCTGCCACATGAGTCTATTGGCCCTGTCTCCCTCCCTGTCGACTGCGAAGGACATCAAAGAAATGAAACGACATGAGGAAGACCTCCCTCCCCCAAATGGGGAGGTTAGCAAAAATATAACAGCCCCCATTATTGACTGAATGCTTACAAGGGGTCAAACTCCTGGCTGAGCACATGAGAGATATATTCTCACCACACCTTCGTAACACACCTACGTGGCTTGTCTCATGCCCAATCTACAGATGAGGAAATGGAGGCTCAGGGAAGTCAGGTAATTTTCCAAAGCTGCACGGCTTTCCATAAGGCGTCTCCTTTAATGACTGATTGCTATAAACATACTTGCTGGGCTGTCAGCACTAATGGAGGTGACCATGGGGAAGTCATACCCCACTGGGAACAATCTAAAAACCATCTCCTGGGCTGGAAGCCCACCAGAGACTCTGTCAGCATGCCCCTTCCTGGTTCTGTCTGGCTCAGGTAGATGTGGACAGCAAAATTAATTTTTACGGCCCAAGTAGACGCCTGGTAAATGCTCGTTGAGTAAGAGGAACCCCTGAGTTGAGACACTGGGTGGGGAACGCGGAGGGAAGAGGGGCTGCGGGTGGGGGGCCGAGAGAGTCCGTGGCTCTGCAGAGAACTCAGACCTAAGTGCCCTGACAAGGACAAACAGCCACCGCTGGCTGAACCAGGCCCTGGGCCAAGGCCTTCACACGCTTTTCTCGCCTCATCCTGGCAACAGCTGTAGAGGAGGAGCATTATCACCTCTAACTGCCAATGAGGAACCTTCGGCCCAGAGAGGGAAGAGGCTTGCTCGAGAGAGCTCAGATCTAAGTAGCAAAAGCAGAATCGGAACTCAGGTCAGCCAGACTCCAGGGCCAGTGCTCCCAACCTCCAGAGCCCCCAGAACCCGATGGGTTATATAGACCGGGCTGGAGCCTGGAGTTCCCTACCCCCGATTCGGGCCCCGCATACCAGTCAGGGTCTCCTTGGCCAGCAGCAGGGCCTGCCCGTCGGCTTCCAGCTGCTCCCGGCGGGCCTCGAGCTGCGCCAACTGCCGCTGCACCTCAAACAGGCTACTCTCCAGGGCTTCCTTCTCCAGGCTGCGGCACATACAATCCCTGAGGCCTTGGGACTCAGCCTCCTGGGGCCCAGGAAACTGTGGCTCCCAAGGCGTGGTCGGCCGTGGGCCAGGTGCCAGCCTACCTGCTCAGCCAGGCCCACGCTCCCTGGGGGAAGGCTGGGCCCTAGCTAGAACGTGTTGGCAAGCCTGGCTCCTAAGTAACTGCCCCCATGGGCCAATGCCAGGGCGGGCCCAGGCAGGCCCCCCTCCCCCCCCCCCCCCCCCCCCCCCCCCCCCCCCCCCCCGTCCCACCGCCTGCCCAGGGTGGGCTGGGCAGAGCCTAAGGCCTTACCGCAAGCGTGTGGCCTCCTCCGACAGGGTCCGGCTTTCTCGCTCAGCTGCGGCCAGCTGCACCGCCAGGCCGGCCCGCTCTTTGGCCAGAGCCTCCTTCTCCCGGGCTGCCCGCTCCAGCGCCTCCACCTGCCGCTGCGTCTCCCTCCGTGCCTGTTCCAGCTCCTGCTCGCGCCCGCTCAGCTGCCGGGAGAGCTGGCCCCGACCCAGGCACCATGAGTACCACTCCCCAAACTCCCCGGCTTCTCGTCAGGCAGCACCCCGACCCTGAGCCCGACCCAGGCCTGGCCTGGCAGGTGGGAGACCTGGATTCAACCTCAGGCTGTGTGTGCCGTGTGTACTTGGACAAGTCACAGCGTTCTCTGGACCTACGATGTACACGCATACAAAATAAGCGTCAGGGGGCGCCTGGGTGGCTCAGTGCGTCGTTAAGCGTCCGACTCTTAATTTTGGCTCAGGTCGTGATCTCACGGTTTGTGAGATCGAGCCCCGCCCTGGGCTCTGAGCTCACAGCACAGAGCCTGCTTGGGATTCTGTCTCTCCCTTTCTCCCTGCCCCTCCCCACTCTCTCTCGTTCTCTCTCTCTCTCTCTCTCTGTCTCTCAAAACAAATAAATACAGGGGCGCCTGGGGGGCTCAGTCAGTTAAGCGTCCTGACTTCAGCTCAGGTCATGATCTCATGTTCATAGGATTGAGCCCCACGTCAGGTTCCGCACTGAGCATGAGGCCTGCCTGAGATTCTCCCTCTCTCCCTCTGCCCCTCTCCCCCATTCTCCTCCTCAAATAAAAAAATAATAAGTGTCCTCACTCAGTTTGGGGAGTGCCAGAATGCTTTCTGTGCCCGAAAATTTCCTGAGGAGCTGAATACACAAAACAGAGTGGAGCCCTGGAGCCCTGTGTCCTGTGCCCCGTAGCCCATCGCCTAGAGGTCCCTCCCAGGAACCTGGGCTCTCTAGGACAGGTACTATATCAAGGCCCCTGGATCCCTGAAATCCTAAGGTGCCTTCCCGCTGGGTCCCCAAAAGTCTAAGGTGCCAATTCAAAACTTCTCTATCTGGTATCATATCATGAATTTTTACTGGGTGGTGATCCGTCTACCAAGTGCCTCCGCAACTGTGCCGTTCAGAACAACCCTTTGTGATAAGAACTATTAGCCCCACGTGACAGAGGGGTCAACTGAGGCATCGGGCGGTTGCGGAGCTTGCCCACGGCTCCCAGCTAGCAAAGGGAGGGCTGGACTTAAACCCAGAATCACGCTCCTAGGCCCGGGAGCTATCCCCTGGATGGGGATCCCCTGGATCCCAGGAGGCAGGAGGCTGCGAGGCAGAAACCCCTTCCCCCTCCTTGCTCCCATCCCCACCCCCCCTACACCCACCTGGGCCAGCTGCTCCTGCAGCCGGCAGCGCTCCTGGCGCAACGTGGGGAGCTGGTGCTCCAGGGCCTCCCGGGCCTGCTCGGCCACCCGCAGGGAGCCCTCCAGGCCCTGCTGTTCCACCTCCTGCTCCAACCGTAGGTGCTCCAGCCGTTCCTGCGCCTCCCGTGCCAAGCAGGCCTCCTGCTCCACCTGCCGTTGCCGGCCCAGCAGGGCCGCCTTTTCCTCTTCCAGCTGCGGCAGCCAGGTGCAAGCGAACCAGCCGGAGGGTCAGCTCAGCCCCTCCACCAGCGGAAGGACCGCGGACGCCCCCTCCTCTCCACCCACCCACCCACCCACCCATCACAGCCAGCCCAGGGGAGGCTCCCCGGGGGAAAGGGTGTGGGGACACTGAGGAGGAGGCAGCAGGGAGGAGGGTCCACGGAGCTTCTTTTCTCTCAGACCGCGAGGGAGAAGACACAGACGGAGTCAGAACAGACACAGAAAGAGAGGCAGTGACCAGGACAGGCACAGATGGACCAGGCACAGGACAGGACCAGGACCTGTCCCGACAGGTACAGGGCCAGAGGTGTACAGGGAGATATGCAGCGAGGGTGAGGGGCGGGGGCCGAGGCTGGGCCTGGGGCACCTCAGCGAGTAGGGCTTCTGAGTGGGGCACACGGGTGGGCGGCCTGCGGGCACACGGCATACCTGGGCGACGAGGCGGTTCAGACCCAGCTTGTCCTGGGCGAGGCTCTCGTTGAGGGCGCTCAGCTTGGACAAGGAGTCCCGCAGAGAGGCCTCCTCGACCCTCAGCTTGGTCATTGAGAGTTCGAGCTCCACGCGGCCGGCCTCAGCCTGCGGGGTGGGGGCCAGGGTGGCCAGAGACAGCCGGATGGGAGAGATGGAGAGAGGGGAGAGGCGGGGAGAGGCAGGAAACGACGTGCAGAGGCACGGAGATGGGAGAGGGTGGAGGCATGGAGGCGGGAGGGTGGGGAGAAACACCCTCAGAGACGGGGTGGGGGGCGAGGGAAAACACAACATGAGACAGAAAACAATCGCTACAGGCCGGCTGCCTATGAAGTTACTCAAAAGAAACCACACACAGCAGAGCTGTGCGGGAGCCAAGGGAACCCCGGCTCTTGTAGGGCAGGGCGGGGGTCAGAGGGTCCCACAGAGCGGGGTCTAAGGGGACACTGCTCAAGACCCAGAGTACAGGGGTGGGGCAGGCACCCGCCAAGGACTGTGTCCCCAGCTCTCACAGACCCCAGGACCTGTGTCCAGAGGTGGGATGGGATGGCCTGAACAGCACTGCCCCAGACGCATCTGGAAAAGCAAGGACATGACCACTAATAGAGGTCCGTTCACTTATGACTGGGGTCCGAGGACAGCCTGTGGTCTGGGGGGCCGGGATCAGCCTGTGCACAGGGTCAGAGGCCAGCCTGAAACAGGGGGCAGTGTGTGGCCAGAGGGAGAAGGCCTGGGGCCTCGGGGACCCACCTTGGTCAGCGCCTCAGCCACCTCGGCCTTCTCAGCCTGTAGCATGTCCCTCTGCAGCGTGGCACAGCTCAGCGCCTCCCTCACCTCCACCAGCTCCTTCGCCAGCCCTGAGCGTTTCATTTCCAGCTGCTCTAGCTGTCTGTGGCTGTGGGACACAGGGTGGGCGGGTACCCCACGTCACCTCCCTGCTCAGAGTCTCCCGCAGACAGACGGCCCTGGCGCAGGCCAGGGACTAGGCCTGAGACGGGAGCCCTGGAGGCCAGAGCCTCACTCACAAGGACAGCCAAGCCCACCACTTTTGGCTCTGGGACCCTGGGACTCTGGGCCTCAGTTTTCACATCTGCAAAATGGGCTAACAGCTGCCTCATGAAGTTGTTGTAAGGATATGTGATCTACTGAACATGAAATGCTTAAAATAGTGCCTGACATATCTCCCCAACAGTCTGCAGAAGCAAGAACAATATTCTCTACCACAATGTACTAAACACCACTGGTACTGATGCCTCAGAGGAGGAGGCAGTGCAGTGGTCAAGAGGTTAACTCTGAAGGCAGAACGCTTGGGTTCAAAGCCCGGCTCTTTACTAACTAGTCGTGTGATGACCTAGGTCAAATTACATGGCCCTTCTATGCCTCAGTTTCACCATCCACAAAATGGGGATGAGAGCTCCTACAGCAGAGTTGCCATGAGGGCTGAACATGAGAACCTCAGTGTAGGGGTGCCGGGGAGGCTCAGTCGGGTGAGAGGCCGACTTTGCTTCAGGTCGTGATCTTACGGTTCGTGAGTTCGAGCCCTGCGTTGGGTCCTGCACTAACAGCACAGAGCCTGCTTGGGATCCTCTCTCTCTGTCCCTCCCCTGCTCTCTTTCTCTGAAAAATAAATACACGTTTAAAAAAAAAAAAAAAAGGGAGAGAGAAAACCTCAGTGCTTAAAATGGTGTCTAATACTTGGTAACATTAGATTACTCTTTCAATTTAAACAATGATATTAATTTTTTTATGTTTATTTATTATTGAGAGAGAGAGAGAGAGAGAGAGACAGAGCATGAGCAGGGCAGGAGCAGACAGAGAGGGAGACACAGAATCCGAAGCAGGCTCCAGGCTCTGAGCTGTCAGCACAGAGCCTGACGTGGGACTCAAACTCACAAACCTCGAGATCATGACCTGAGCTGAAGTCGGACTGAGCCACTCAGGCGCCCCTAAATAATGATATTAGTGTTACTACTGCTATTTTAGTTATTGTTGTTGTCACCGTCCACACTCCTGCCTCATAGCAGTCCTCTGATCCCAGGTAAGTGACTGTATCTCCCTGAGCCTCAGTTTCCCGAAACGGGGCTGGTGAGAAGACCCTTCCTCAGAGAGGTGCCACAAAGACTCCTCAAGACAGTAGGACGTCTGGGACACCGCCGGTCCTCCCCGGCCCCCAGGGAGGACCGTCGGGACTCCCAAGGTCCAGTCTGGGCAGGGGAGGCCAGAAGCCGCTCACCTGCGCTCGAGCTCCCTGCGAGTCCGCTCGCTGTCCCGCGCCGTGTCCTCCCGCTCTTCCTCCAGCCGGTCCCGCTGGCGCCGCAGCTCCTCCTGAGCCGCCTGCAGCTTCTCTCGCTCCTGCCGTAGCTCCTCGGCCTGCTGCTGGGCCGCCTGCAGGCTGTGGGCCAGGCTGTCCTTCTCCCTGGAGGAGGAGGGAGCGCCGAAGGCGCTGCTGGGGCGGCTCTCCCCGGCCAAGAGGGCCATGCTGCTGTCCTCCCGTGAGCCCCGTCCTCTGACCTCTAAGGCGCCTGCCTCCAGGAAGCCTTCCCCGACCCCGCCCCAGCATGACTCACTTCATCCGCATCTCCCTGGAGCGGACTCTTCCCGTCAGAGGACACCCAGCTTTCCTTCTCCCCCCAGCCCACCCAAGGGAACGGATGGAGGCACTGGCATGGCCCCCAACAACCCCACCAGGCCACGCTAGGCTCTCGGGACACACGGACCAGTCTGTATGACCAGGAAATGCCCCTCAATTCTGGAAGGCCCAATAGAGCTGGGTATGCCCAGCTGCACACGGTGGCCAGCGAGGGAGGGAGGGGACTGCAACTGGAAACTCTGGAGGTTCACAGAGTGTTGCCTCTTGCCCCAGTGCCAGTGGTCACAGCAACGGAGCAGGGGATGTCACCCCTCCTTCCGAGCCAGCCGGGGTTCTTAGCTTGGGCATCAGCTTAGGGCTGATCGCTGGCATAGCCTCCACTGCCCGCCTCTTCACTTGAAGGGGCAACCGGTAAGTATACCGGACACGAAGGCCGCAGTGGGTGGGAAAAACCATATAACATGATATATGAAATAAAAATAGCAGAACGCAAGATGAGGAGTTCACCGTGAACACAGCCACGTATAAGGCCCTCCTTCCAAGGCATGGGGAGCCCGGGTTTTGCTCTCAGATGGACCTGAGTTCCAATTCCTACCCCCAGCCACACTGCTGCGTCAGCTGGGACAAGTCTTTCAACCTTGGGATAGCCCCAGCTCCAACCTGCAGGAGTTTGATGGGAAGACTAATTTAAATAATCTGCCCAAAGCGCTTGGCAATGAGCCTGGCACATGGCAGGTGTACTAGAAGCCTTATCTACGTCACTGCCAGGAAACACAACGGGGAGCAGAGTCAGTGCTCCCTAACAGAGGTTAGGACAGGCAGGTGAGGCTGTGAGAAGGTCCTGCCTTCTTATTTCCCCTTCTTGTTTCTTTTTTTTTTTTTTTTTTTTTAATTTTTAATGTTTGTTTATTTTTGGGAGAGAGAGAGAATGAGAGACAGAGCACGAGCTGGGGAGGGCAGAGAGAGAGGGAGACACAGAATCCCAAGCAGGCCCCAGGCTCTGAGCTGTCAGCACAGAGACCAATGTAGGGCTCGAACTCACGCACCATGAGATCATGACCTGAGCTGAAGTCGGATGCTCAACAGACTGAGCCACCCAGGCACCCCTTCCCTTCCTTTTCAAAATTTTAATTCTGCAGTTACATTGAGGAGAAACAGCAAACAACAACAACAACAAAAATAACCAGACAGCTAAGAGTGGGTAATTTCTTGTCTCAAAGATCTCCAATGACAGAGTCTAAATGGCACTGTCATTAGAACTCTCTGGGATGATAGAAACGTTGTGTAGCCATTTGTGGCTACTGAGCTTTTAAAATGTGTCAAGGACAACTGAGGGACTGAACTTTTACTTTTTAAAATGTTTAATTTAATTTTTTTTAATATTTATTTATTTTTGAGAGAGAGAAAGATAAGAGAGGGAGTAGGGGAGGGGCAGAAAGAGAGGGAGACAGAGAATCTCAAGCAGGTTCTGTGCTGTCAGCGCAGAACCTGACACAGGGCTCGAACCCACAAACTGTGAGATTATGACCTGAGCCGAAATCAGGGTCAGACATTTAATGGACTGAGCCACCCAGATGCCCTCAATTAATTTGGATTTTAACAGACATACGGCCAGTTATGACCATGTAAGTGCAATCCACATGCTTACAGGCTGGGGCTGGCATTAGATCCAGGCCCCCACCTCTGACCTCTCAGGCACCTGTTCAGAAGGTCAATGGTGCCCCGCAGACGCTGGGCCTCACGCTGGGCATCCTCATGAGCCTGGGTGGCCCCGTTGGTCTTGTCCCGTAGACGCTGCAGCTGTTCCTCTAGGCTGCGGCGCTCACCCTCGCTGTCACTAAGCTGCTTCCGCAGGGTGCCCAGGAGGTCCTGGCTGGCCTCATAGCGCCCACGCATGTCCTGTGGCATGGGAACCATTGAGTCTGGGGGAGCCCTAGGAAGCTCCCGGAGCGCCCCCTACTCTCTGCTCATTCCAGGAACACACCCAGCCTACTCTGTGGCCTAAGCCTGAGGCAGGAGAGTGGGGCTAAGCCCTCCAGACTAGGTTTCCGCTCCCGTTCACTGTGCCCCCACCCCCCTTCCGAGTGCTCTGCCGGGGCTCTGACCGCCATTTCCTCAGACACACTGACCTAAGTAAGCTCCAGGCAAACCACCAAGCACATTCCGACCTCTTCCCGGTTCTGACTATCCCAGGGCTCCCAGGCTCCTCCCCTTTGCATTCTGGTTCTGACTCTCCCCCAGACTCCTCCTTGCCCCTAGCTCCCCCGGTTCCTCTCATCCTAGACTGGCTCCTCCCCCCAGGCCTTTTCCCAGGGTCCTGGCTCTGCTTGTCCCGCAACCTCTTCTCTAATTTCGGTACCAGGACTCTAGCTCTGCCCCAGGCTCCGCCCCCAGCTGCCCAAGCACCTCCCACTCTGGGCTCAGATCTGCCCCAGAGCTCTCACCCACCTCCATGGGACCTGACTCAGTAGCTCTAACTCTGGGTTTTGGCTCCACCCAAAATGCTCAGGCCCAGCCCAGGCTCCTCCCTCCCCCCCGCCCCCTCCTTAGCTCCACCCCCACAATACTGGCTCCGCCCCAGATGCCCCAAGCTTTGTCCCCGGGACTCTGGCTCCGCCCCGGGGCGCTGGTGCCCCGCCTACCTGGACCTGCAGCTGGCGCTTGTGCAGGGCCGAGTGGATCAGGGCGAGCGTGGAGGAGTCGGAGCAGGCCGGGGATGGGCCTCGGCGCGGGGATCGGCCGCGGCCGGGCGAGGAGCGTCGCGGCGGGGAGGGGGTCCGGGGGCCCGAGAGCCCCCGCAGGCTGCCGTCCGACGCGTCCCCTGTGCGCTCAGAGCCGCTTAGCTGGACACCGCTCTCCATGTCAGACAGGACGGCCTGAGGTGGGGGGGCCAGGCCAGTGAGGAGGGGGCCGCGGGTTAGTTGGACCAAGAAGCCGGGGCGACGCAGTGGGGTGGCGGGCGCCCCGGGTCCGGCTTCCGCGCTCCGCCGCACATTCTAAGCTCCCTTCCTACAGGTCCTCCCGATTCCACCCGCCCTGGCTCACAGGCCTCGGCACGCCGGCTATTCTCCCGTGTATTGCCGAGACGACATTGGGCGATTCTCCCAGATGGGCCTGGAATTTGCAGCGCCTCCCCATCTCGGACTGGGGGCTCCCCTCGGGGTAGAGGCCAGGCTCAGCTGGCAGGGGTGTCCAACAGCAGCATGGGTCCCCAGGGCCCCCAGCCGCTTGCGATTCAGCGCAAGGCCACCAGAGGACGTGGCGGCCCCGGACTGCCGGGCCCCTCCCTGCCCAGGGCTCCTTCCCACCTCCCACCTGTGCCAGGTCTCTCAGGGTCTGCTGCAGCCCCTCTCCGTCCTCTGTCTCCAGGGCCGCCTGCTCCTGGAGCCGCAGGGATTCCTGGAGTGGTGTGGGGGAGACAAGGGATGGTCAGGGTCTCTGCCCTAGTCTGAATCTCCACCTTATTCTCCCTCCCTGGCTCCCCACCCATCAGGTGGCCTCTAAGGCCATGCTCAGAGGCCAGACGCTTGGTAGACCCCATGGCATCCCCCGTGCCCTCAAGGCACAGACCAGGCCCGGAGAAGTGCAGTGTCACTATATAGGTCACACAGCCTATTGGAGGAGAGCCGGACATAGGACCCAGGCCAGGCCCCACACAGAAGGATGACCAACCCAGGCAATACCCTTGAAGGGCGTCCCTCTGGTGGGGAGGCAGCTCAGTTCCTAGAGAAGGAGCCCTGTGCTAGCAGGGCACAAGCATCTTTTCAAACCCCAGCTTATTGGCTCTGAGACTCTAGATAGTATCTCTCCTTAGGCCTCAGTTTCCTCATCTGTGTAATGGGGATCATGCCACAAGGCTGCTGAAAGAATGAAGTGGGATAAAGGAGGTGAATGTACTTACCACTAAGCCTGGCACACACTAGGTGCTCAATTAATGGGGGGGGGGGGGTTGAAACCAAATCGGAATGGAATGCTAGGGATGGTCCTAGCAAACATGGCCCTCATCTGTGGGTCTGGTCGGCCTCCCAATCCCACCCTGCCACATCTCAGGGTCAGGTGCATCTCACCAGGGCCTCAAGCTTCTCAGTAAGGGCCTTGTTGACCCGATCCTTCTCCAGATTCTGGTTCTGAAGGCGCTCCACTGTCAGGGCCAGCTCTGTCACTCTGGAAGAAGAGCAGTGACAGAGGTGAATGCGAGACCCACCCCAGCCTCTCCTCACACCCACCAGCAATGTGTCCTTCATGCTTTCCCAAACCTTCAGGGGGGACCCTCGGTTCCACCTCCCTAACTGTGTGACCTTGAGCAAGTCACTTCTCTCTGGACTTCAGATTGCTCATCTATGAAAGGAGAATGAGGGCACCTGGGTGGCTCAGTCTTTAAGCGTCTGACTTTGGCTCAGGTCATGATCCCACAGTTCATGAGTTCGAGTCCCACATTGGGTGAGCTCGTGCCCTGCTTTGGGTAAGCTCGAGCCCAGCTTCAGGTAACCATGAACCCTGCTTTGGGTGAATATGAGTCCCGCTTCTCTCTCTCCCTCTCTCTCAAAAATATAAATAAATAATAAATAAATAAACAAACAAATGGAGAATGAAGTTGCCACTCACTTTATCTCCGGGACTCGTCCAGATCTCAAGAGCTAGGAGCGTAAGTTCTAGCCTCAGTGGTTAAACTGCTCATAATGTGCCCTGGACAAGAGCCCCCTGAACCTCAGTCTCCCCCTCTGCCAAATGGGGTGCCTGGGAAGACTGGCTGAGCTCACACAGGGGAAAGGCCCAGCCCCGGTGAACAAACACTCGCTCTTCCCTGTGCCCCCAGATACACACTCCACAGGGAAGCCTGCCTCACGTGGTGCCTCCCAGGCACGCACCTGGCACTGAGGTTGGCCTTGTCCAGGTTGCTCTGCACCTGCAGCTGGGCCAGGTCCTTCTCCTGGAGCACCTTGTCCCGCAGCTGCTCCTCCAGCTGGGCCTGTAGCAGTGTCTGCTTCTCCAGGGCCGCCTCTGCCCGGCTCTCGGCCAGCCGCAGGCCTGCGCTCAGCCCCAGGTCCGCCTCCTGGATGGCCCTTGAGGTCCGGGCCAGCTCCCCTCCCAGCTGCAGCAGGTCCCTGGTGGAGAGAGCACAGAAGGGGGATGGGATGGCGGGGTATAAATTAAAACCATCCCAGGATAGTTTAATAGTTTAATTTAACTATAGTATAAACTAAAACTATCCCAGGATGTTAACAGTGGGATGCCACTATCAGATGGTCAAAAAAAAAAAAAAGTCCCATAACACACAGTGTAGGTGAGGCTATGGAGAAACAGGCTGTGCCTACACTGCTGGCAGGAGGGTAAGTGGGTGTAACCACAGCGCAGGGCAATTAGGAAGCACTCTGAAAAGTATCAATGGGCAGGTTCTTTGACCCACCGACTACACTCCTAAGAATTTATCCTACAGATATGGCCCAATGCAAGGGAAGTGACCTGTGTATAAAGTGATCCACTGCAGTACTGCTCATGTAAGAAACACTGGTGACAATCTACATGTGCATCAAAAGAGGGCCACTATTGGGTGGCTCAGTCAGTTAAGCATCTGACCAGGTCAGGTCATGATCTCGTGGTTTGTGGGTTCAAGCCCCGCATCGGGCTCTGCACTGACAGTGCTTGGGATTCTCACTCCCTCTCTCTCTCTCTGTCCCTCCCCGACTTGTGATCTCTCCCTCCCAAAATAAATAACTTAAAAAAATATTGTGGGGCACCTGGGTGGCTCAGTCAGTTAAGCATCTGACTTTGGCTCAGGTCATGATCTCGCAGCTCATGGGTTCGAGCCCTGCGTCGGGCTCTGTGCTGACAGCTCAGAGCCTGGAGCCTGCTTTGGATTCTGTCTCCCTCTCTCTCTGCCCCTCCCCATGCTTTCTCTCTCTCAAAAATAAATTTTAAAAAATATATATTGCTTTGTGTAAAGTAAAAACATAACTTAAAAATAGAACTACCCTATGACCCAGCAATTGCACTACTAGGTATTTATCCAAAGGATAAGGTGTGCTGTTCCAAAGGGGCACACACACCCCCATGTTTATAGCAGCGCTATCGACAACAGCCAAAGGATGGAAAGAGCCCAAATGTCCATCGATGGATGAATGGATAAAGAAGATATGGTATATATATACAATGGAGTATTACTCGGCAATCAAAAAGAATGAAATCTTGCCATTTGCAGCTACGTGGATGGAACTGGAGGGCATTATGCTAAGTGAAATTAGTCAGAGAAAGACAAATATCATATGACATCACTCATATGAGGACTTTAAGGTATAAAGCAGATGAACATAAGGGAAGAGAAGAATAATATAAAAGGGAGGACATAATATATAATAATTATATAATAATTATATAATTATATGATAATTATATAATTATATAATAATTATATAATATATATAATATAATATTATTATATAATAATATAATATAATTATATAATAATTATATAATATATATAATAATATAAAAGGGAGGGGGACAAAACATGAGATTCTTAAATACAGGGAACAAATTGAGGGTTGCTGAAGGGGTTGTGGGTTGGGGGATGGGCTAAACGGACAAGGAGGACACTTGTTGGGATGAGCACCGAGTATTATACGTAGGGGATGAATCGCTGGAATCTACTCCTGAAATCATTATTGTACTATATGCTAACTAATGTGGCTGCAAATTAAAATTAATTAATTAATTAAAGAGGCCCACAACAAAATGGATCACTTCTAGGTAAGCAATGTTAGATAGAAAACAATTGAAAATAAGTACACTAAAAATCTTAGCCATAAAAAAAAAGAAAGAGGGCTACTATTAAATAAATCTGGCACATCCATTCAATGGAATACTCTGTAACCAAGAAAAATGCATCAGCTATTCAGAGCTTAAGAGGGAGCGACCTTGAAGTTATAACTATTAGGTGAAGAAAGTATCTTCAAGAACTCAAAGACAAAATTCTACCAAAAGTATAGAACAAGGAGGGGGGCAGAAAAGAGAGAGAGAGAGAGAGAGAGAGAGAGAGAGAGAGAGAGAGGGAATGAGATCTGCTGTATTTCTTGTATAAAATAAGGCTGGCAGGTCATGTAGGAAACTGGGAGGGAAGCATCTGGGCCAGAAAGGCGAGGGAGACTTTTCACTGTACACCCTTTTGAAATTTGAATTTTGTGAATAGGTAAGTTATTCAAAAGTAAAATAATTAAATTTTTAAATGCTAAATAAAAATAATACGTATTTGGGGCAACTGGCTGGCCTAGTCTGTAGAACATGCAACCCTTGATCTTGGTGTCCTGAGTTCAAATCCCACGTTGGGCAACGAGCTTACTTAAAATATATATATATATTACATTATACATATGTATGTTATATATATTATATCGATATATGTTATATATATTATATAGATATAATATATAGAGAGATATAGAGATAAAATATAGATATTATATATATATATATATAGATGTATAGATATATATAGATATATAGATATATAGATGTATATAGATATAATATATATAACATATATATATAATGTATATATTATATACACATATATATATATTTTTTAATATATCAAACAGGCTAAATCCTTTCCTTTCCTGAATCAACTATACCACCAGGTGCCTAATACTAAGGAGAGGAAGTGCCTCATAGAAGAATTCCAGTTAATACACGAAGAAGTGACAGAATGGGACATTCATGATTTGGTGACCCCTGATGAGTGTCTGAGTCTTGGCACTGAGCATCAAGGGCCTCCAATGTACACAAAGAGAGGCACCCAGGCATTGGGGTTTCCTAATAGAAGAGCACACAGCACTTAGGAAGAAGTCTTGTTTAAAAAAAAACAAAAAACAGAAATCTGAACCTGAATCTGATCAACGCTTAGATCCAACATCCAATTTACAAGGAATACAGGGGACAAAGGTGTTAAACACCACCTCAGAATCCAGATTATGGGAATCACTCAGGACAACTGTCCCAGTTTCCTAAACAAATAAATGAAAAGACTTAAGAGGCAAGTCAGCCAATCACATTTGGTGAGCATCTATGATGGATCCTGATTCAAACAAATTATAAACACAAAAAGTGAAGCAAAACCATCTGTGACACTGATGAGCCAATTAGAAATTTGGACACTGAATACCTGATGACTTAAAGAAAAGATCATCTGGGGTGCCTAGGTGGCTCAGCTGGTTAAGCGTCCGACTTTGGCTCAGATCATGATCTTGCAGTTTGTGGGTTCGAGCCCCACGTCGGGCTCTGTGCTGACAACTCAGAGCCTGGAGCCTGCTTCAGATTCTGTGTCTCCCTCTCTCTCTGCCCCTCCCCTGCTCATGCTCTGTCTGTCTCTCTCTCAGAAATAAATAAACATTAAAAACATTTTTTAAATAAAAAAAACAAATTTAAAAAAAAGAAGCTTTAACAAAAGATCATCAAATAAATAATTAAATAAAATTGTAACGCGAAAAAAGAAAGGAACTACTCTGCCTGTCTCAGCTCTCCCTGCCACCTCACTTGCTCAAAGATCAAGCAGGACCGAGCTCCCCTGCTGACATGGGCCTTTGAGGCTCTCCCAACCTGACCTCCCTTCCCCTGCCTTTTGTTCCAGACCCACTGGCTGCCATTTCCTCCTACCTCCGAGCCTTTGCTCACGCTCTTTCTTCTGCTTGGAGTGCCCCTGTCTCTGGTGGTTAAAATCCTACCCAGCCCTTGAGGTCAGTGCCAATTTCACCTCGTCTATGAAGTGTTTCTCTGACCTCCCCAACCCTCCCATCCTTCTGAGCATCTGGGATAGTCTCTCTGTTCTGTTCACTCACCACTCACTTCCTCGGTCTAGAATTTGGGGGGTCCATGTCTTTTCATCACTAGAGCTTGCGAGGTCCTGTGGCAGAAGCTGCACATTCTAGCAGATTAAAAGCAGGAGCTGTAAATCCTGACTAGGCCACTTACTTACTGCTGTGTGACCTTGGGGAGGTCACTCTACCTCCCTGAGCCTCAGTGCCCTCATCTGTGAAGTGGGGAGTATCACAGCTCCTACCTCCTGGGACCCTGTCCATATCAGAAGACACGAAACAGCCAAAGAGCCTAGCTCAGAGTAAACACCTAGTACCTGCTGACTGCCATGACGGTGGTCGGAATTAACTATTACTAGTTGTCTCTGCACCTCTACAGGGCCTGGCACACAGTAGGTGCGTTAGGTTGGACTAAAGTTCAACTGCGGAGTTGAATTCAATTTAAAAAGCGGGGCTGCCTCCAGCGGCTGCAGCGTCTCCCCAGGCCGCCCCTCCGCCAGCCGGGCCTCACCTCTCGGTGGACATCTTCACCTCGCTGACCAGCCGACGGAGCCCCACAACCTGCCTCCAGAGGAGGAGCAGGCGGCTGTGCTCGTTGCTGATGTAGGTGTTGAAGGACTGGAGGGAAGGCGGGCTGAGTGAGGGCCGGCCCCGCCTCCTCCCGGCCCCGCCCAGGCCCCGCCCCCTCCCCAGCTCCGCCTCCTCCCCCAACTCCAACCATCGCGGGAGACCGGTCGTCGGTCCGGGAAGTGGGTCTTCCCCTGGGCCCGCGCCCGGCCTGCGCGCACCGCTCAGGCTCTCAAGCCTCCCTCTCGCACAGGGAACGGGTTGCAACGCCTCCACGGGCTGCGGCTGCACGAGGCAGCGCAAAAGGCAGAAAGTGCTGGAGCTAGACCTAGGTTTGCATCCCAGCTGCCAGCTGCATGACCGTGGGCGGATGACTTAACTTCTCTTTAAAATGAGGATGACAGCACCTACCACACACAGTTATTAGGAGGAACAGAAGAGAAAATGCATGCCAGGCATGTCGTGTAGGCTAAGCAAGGCCAGCTATTACGACGACAAACTCTTTACCTCTCCTAAAAGGCTCATGGGCCAGCAGGCCGTCCCTCTCTCTCTCTCTCCCTCTCCCCTCGGCTCCTTAGTCCTCACCACTCTACGGTGGCCCTTCCCCGCCGGCCAGCCTGGGACCCCGAGGCCCCAGTGGCCTCCCAGGAGCCCCGTGCCCACCTCCTCCTCACGCCTCCACGCCGCCTCCCGCTGCTCCAGCTCCTTACGGCTGCGTGTCCAGTCAGAAGTCACCTTGCGGATGTCCTCACTCAGAGCCTGGTTGGCCGAGTTCGCCTGGTCCAGCTGCTCTCGGAGCATGGAGTTCACCTGGGCCAGGCTGGAACTCCTGGGGAGGACATGAAGGGGACCGGTGGGCACATGGCAGGAGAGGCCAGCCCCACCAGCTAGCCTCCCTCCCTACCACACCCCACCTCTGCTGCTCCTCCTCTAGGCGGATGAGGGCGCTCTCCAGGTCATGGCTGTGCTCTGTGTCCTGGGTGGGAGAAGTGGGGCATCAGCCTGGGCAAGCAGAGGGAAGGGACCGCCTCGCGCCCCGCCCCCCGACGCCGGCACCCACCCTCAGCCGCTGCCGCTCCAGCTCTGTAGATCTCTCTAGAAGCTGTTGCTCCAGCTCCGAGCACTTCTTCTTGTACTGCAGGGTCTGCGGGTGGGTGGGGAGTGGAAGGTTAGCCCCAGGGGCTGGGGACAGGGCAAAGCGAGCACACGGGGGACAGGAGCAGGAGTGGGTAGCCCTGACCTTGGCCTGCAGCCGCTGCACAAGCTGGGCCTGCCGCTGCTGGCCTTCCTGGTAGGCCTGCAGCTTGCGCCGGTAGGAGGCCTGCTCCTCCTGCAGCTGCCTCCGCAGCTCCACGCTCTGCCGGACCAGCCCCGTGGGCTCCTGCGTTTCTGGCTCCCCAGACTCCAGCCGCACAGCCTGCTCCAGCTGCAGGGAAGGTGCCTGGGTGAGAGGCGCAGGCCTCTCGGGAAAGCAGGCCCAGAGCTCTGCAGAGGGTGCCAGGCTGGGCCCAGACCCACAATGCCTTGCAGGCATAGATGGGCAAGCCCGGGATGTGATGCGCGCGTGCACAGGGTAATGCCGCTGTGCATGGACACAGGCTGAACATGCATCGACACACAGACAAGGCGTGGATGGACACATGCAGGTGGGCCCAGGAACATTTGCATGCAAAACACAAAGTTGCACCCGGAGATAAACATTACAGCCTCCATGCACCGTGCACAGTGATCCTCTCCGCCAAACACCTAACCCGCGGCGGTTGATTATTAGCTCCATGCCTATGTCTCCTCACCACCACCCAAACCGTGCTCAGGAAAACCTGGATTTCTGTTCCCCATTGTATCTTAGACCCAGAGGAGTGGCAGTGGCATGTTTGTGGAGATCATGAATTAATCGCATGAACAAATGTGAATGCATTCAAGCAGAAGCAACAATATACACGTGCGTATCTGAGCTTAGAGACATGCACACACATAAGGACAGGGGCGGTCTCAAACATCCCCAGGGTGACAGAGGTGAAGTCCCCACCCCACCCCTACCCCCACTCCGACACGCACACAGTGCTGTCTCTGTAAGAGGCACAAACTCTCTAACATAAGGCACGCTTATTAATACCGTCTCATCTCAGCCCCAAGTTACCCCCACCTCCCACCTTGCGGGAAGCTGCCGTCAGCACCCTGCTCCACCCCCAGGCAGCTGGCAGCCCCTTCTTTGTCAGAGGCCGTGAGCACAGGCGGTGCCCCACTCTGGCTGAGCCTCCTAACCCCTTAGGCACCTGCTGGCCCCGGGAGGCCCAGCAGCCTCCTCAAGCTTTTGGGGAGGGGAAGAGGGAATGGGCAGTTGAGGGTGAGCAGGACTGAGAGTAGAGGGACACTCGTCAGGGAGAATCAAGGGGAAGACAGCCCAGCCCAGCTGACTCCAGCCCAGGCCCACACTCACCATCCACCTCCCCACTGCCTGGGCTGCTAGCCCGGGCCCGGCATTCGCGTGGGTTCCAAAGCTTCCAGGGTTATTTGCCCTGGCTAAATAACAGGCCAGACCAGGCTAGCCCTCCGGGCCTGTATTCACACCCAGGGCACCCAGGGGCCACTCAGCCACGGACCACTGTGCTGGGGCAGGGCGACAGTGGCCACTGGGGTGCCACCCATAAAGAGGAGCCGGTGGGGACTTCTTGGGGGCTTCTGCCTGGAAGGCAGGCTGCAGGCCCGTGACCAGGGTCTGCCTGGAGCCTACCTAAGGCAGGTGACAGGCAGACTGTTTACATCTCAGCGCAGTGAGATGCTATGTGTATCTGGCGGCGGCTGGGTGTGTTTTGGCATTTGTCTCCATAAGGGACCCCGTGTATCTCTGAGTCCAGGCCTTCATGGAGACCTCCGCGAGGAGGCCTCTGTGGTCACAGGTCTCTGTGGCAGTGCAAGCACAGGGGTGCCCGTGTGTTCGTATGTTTTTACGTCTGCATGCAGGCCTGTACGTGGGGGGGTCTGGGGCACACGGATCAGCGACTCTAGGCCACGTGCAGGTACGCACGCCTTTGTCTGGCCGTGTGTGTCCGTGAGATGTGAGACCACGTGTCGTGTCGTCTGCAGGATGGTGCGTCTCGTCCGTGTGGCTGTGCGTCTGGGTGGTACGTGCTGTGAACGGGGCGGGGGGACTGTGCGGTGCCCGGCTGTCGGTGTCACTTATGCTGTGTCCGGTGACGAATCCGACGAATCTGAGCGCGTATCACCGCGGGGGACTCGTGTTTCCGTGTGACGTGTCTTGTGTGGGGTCCGATCGCGGCCTGTGCTCTGTGCGTTTTGCACACGGGGGCTGTGTGCTGCTGTGACGTGGAGGGGTTCAGGCCGTCGCTGGGTGCTCCGCCCGCTTCCCCAGTGCTCACAGCCAGACCAGGGCCACTCCCGGCCACACCTCACCCCTTTCCACAAACTCTACCGCTCACAAAACAGCCTTTCAGTTTTACTTGTAATTCAAAAGGGAAAGAGGCGGTCACCACGCTGAGGATGAAAGAAGTTTACTGTCTCCCCTAGCAACCCCTGCCCAACTACCCGCCGTTCATTCACTCTGTCCAGGTTGCCATGGACACTGGGGGAGCCCAGGGGGTCTGTCCTGTGGAGCCCAGGGGATGTGGCCATGGCTTCCTTCCCATTCGCAGCTGCCTCGCCCAACACCTGCTCCACAGGGACAGGAAGATGGGGGGGGCCTCCATAGGGACCGTGAGGTCCTCCTTGGAACCTGGGAAGTGGCCACTGGGATCCTCTGCCTCAGTTTCTCTCCATGCGTCAACAGGACACAGACCTTGACCTTGCCTCCACTTGTTTTTCCCAGGGATGCTGCGGGGTTTAAAAGAGTGAACAACCTCACCGACCGGCTTCCAAAGCAGCCCGCAGGTAACACTTATGGCCACCGGGGCAGGCCCCACCACCGGTACCCTGGGCACAAGTGGGCAGCAGGGACAGAGTCACAGGACTACAGAGCCCTGGACCAGGGGTCTCAACCCAACTCCACCACTGACCTTGGGCCTATCATGCCCCTGCTCTGGGCCTATTTCCCCATCTGTAATAAAGTGATCTTCAGGCTCTCATGTTCTCTGTGAGCCCACCCCCCAGGACAGGCTTTGAGGTCATTCGCACCCAAACCCTGCCTGCAGGTGGGGGCCTCGCTCACACCATCTCAGACAGACAAAAGTGAAACACCAGGCCCCCTCTACATGCTATTCAGGGGCCTCCCCAGCCACGAGGGAATCTTCTAGACGAATACAGCCCCCCCTGCCACACACACACCCCAGCCTCTGACCTGCTGCAGCCCAGCCTCAGCAACACGTGTTAGCAGAAAAGAAGCCTGCCACCCCCCCCCCCCCCACCTCTCCTTTTCTGCCCCTGCCCGCTTAGGGCGCCGTGCTAGCCACACTATGAGTCAGAAGTTGGCATTTAAGAGACAGCCCCCGGGGACCTGGCATCGTGCCAGTGGCCAAAAGATGAGAGGGCTAAATTGGAAGAGGGCTGGCTCAAGGCCCCGTCACCACCAACAATGTGGGATTCGGGCCAGCTCACCCACCACACCTCCCGAAAACTCTGGAAAAAGTAGCTCTACGCTGTCCCCGGAGCTGGGGCCACTACGGGCCCCCCACCCTGTTCCTCTGCATGTCCCAACACGTCGGGAGCCTGTCCAGGCAAGCAAATACCAGGACACTGGCGGACCTCACAACCACAGGCACGAACACATATCCCTCTTCCCAAAAGGAGTATGCATGCCCCCGCGTGGACAGGCCCAGCCCAGGGGTCCTCGGCTAACCTGGCTCTGCCTCCCGCACAGGGCGTTCTGGGCCAGCCTCAGTCTCTGGGCTCCAGTCTCTTTGTTACATCCAGAGGGTCATGTCCGAGGTCCTTCCAGCTTTCCAACTGCCCCCTGGAACTCCCAGCCCAGTCGTCTCTTTCCTACACCCAGAAAACAAATCTGCAACGCACATCTGGGGCTGGGGGTAGAGAGACCCTAGCCTTCACCGGCTGTGGGACCCCAAGCACGGTGCTCTCCCTCTTGGAGCCTGTTAGTTCCTCTGCTACACGAGCATCATCATGGTCCCAAGCTTGGTGCATCAAACGTAAAGCACCCAGTAAGTGCCTGGCACACAGTAAGCACTCAATAACCAGTAGCTACGATTATGACTGTGATTACAACCCACACATCTCCCATCTAGACACTCCTTCCCCCGTGCAACTCTCTCCCGAACTTGCAGCCATCAACTCCCTAGCGTCACCTCTCACAAGACTGGGGGCCCAAAGGAGACAGTGCCCCCGGCCCTGGCCCACAGCGACCCCCTGCCCCGGGAGCCCCACAAGCTTGCAGCACAAGCCTGGGGAATGCGAATCCTGTCTGGACTTGGAGGCAAGCCTGGATTCTCTTTCCTTCCTTTGCTGGTCCTCAGTCCCACGGGGGGTGGCAGCAAGTCTGTGGTGGCCCCAGAAGGCCTGCAGAATGCGGCCTGGGCCCCCTCTACCTGCCGGCCTCCGTGTTCAGCCGCCGCTGGGTGGGCCCCAAGAGCCCCACCCATCGGAGCACAGAGAGACGTCCAGACACTCGAGGGGTGGCAGGGGCACCCCCGGTGTCACCCCTGGTGACAGGTACTCTCAAGCCCACATCATACTAGCCTCCCCAACACAGAAAACAAACTGGGAGAGCACAGTGATTTTCTCGAGGCCGCTCGCGTCGGCAGGGCCACAATCCACATCCGGCCCAGCCGGACCCCAGGCCCACCTGCGGCCCGGGGCACAGCCCTGGCCTGGCTGTCTCCCTGCCCTCGCATCAGGGGAGCACGGCGGCCCAGCTCTCGGCCCCCAGGCAGCACCCACCCTCTCGCTGACCGCGTTGTACTTGATGGCCAGCTCGTCACGCTCCGCCCGGCTCTGGGCCAGCAGGTCCTCCACGCGGGACAGTTCCTGCTGCAGCAGCTGGTTTTCCTCCTGCAGCGACAGCACTGATGCCATCTCCGCGGCCGGCAGCGGGGCTGGAGAGGGACAGCAGGCACATGGTTGGCTTCCTTCCCTCCCCCCCCCCCCCCGGGTCCAGGAGGACACCCTCCCACGATAGGTGCTCTACAAACATCACTGGAGGCAGGAAGAGGGACTGGGCCCCTGAAAGAGGACGTCAGCACCCAGAGCACGCAGAGATAAGAACAGGAAGGTGGGCAAAGAGACAGGCCTAGGGCTAGACTCAGAGCGGACGCAGACACCGCCGAAGGGTGGCCCCAGCGGGCCCAGAACGTGCTGGAGGGAGGCTCCGTCCAGCAATTCTAGCTCCTTCTTTCTCCGAGTATTACTCTTCTCTGGGCCTCGGTTTTGCTGATCTGTAACCTGGGTGGAATTGGTAAACAGGAGACCAGGAAGACCTCACTTAAGGGAAGGGCTTCATGTAACCTCTGAAGCCAGGGCTTCAGATAGTATAGGTCATGTTGGGAGGAGGAGGAGGAAGAGGAAGAGGGGGAAAAAGGGAGAAGTCGAAGTGTCCCCCCGCCCTGTGGGCTCCCCTTCCATCCCAGAACTGGACACACGCCACAGGTCTCCAGGCTCTTTCAGCCTAAGGTGAGGGTTCTCTAAGTCTCTCCTTGCCTGGGGCTCCCAGGGGCCCCAACACCCCTGGTCATCCCAAAGAGGTTGGACAAGGACTGTGGCGGAGCCCCAGAATCACCACCAAGGAGAGCTGCCCACACGCCAGCTGTAACTGAGGGTGCCCTTCCCAGACTCTCAAACCACACAGGAGGTTGTGGACGGCACCCAGCAGGAGGAACAGGGGCCCATCAGCCTCTCCGCCCTGCTGGGGAATGGACAGGACCATCCCTGGGACTTCTGCAGAGCCCTGAGCTAAACTAAGCTGCCCTCCCCCTGTAATCTGGGGTTCAGCCAAGCTCACACCTTCCCTGGGAGAGAACATGGTGTTTGGGTCTAAGTCTCTGCTGTGGGCTGCGGGTGGGGGTGCTCATCCCGTCTCGCAGTGTCACATAGAGAACGACTCTGGGCAAACTATACCTCTGAGCCTCCATTTCCCCATCTGTAAAATGGGTCCCTCCATTACAGGGTTGCGCCCGCCTCACAGTGAGTATTTGAGAAATGGAAGCTGCGGTCATTCCTGTCATTACGGCCGTGGAAGAGGGGGATGTGAGATGGGGTGAGGTGCAGTCAGTGTCTGTGGGGGCGAATGAAGAGGGGCACCTTGGTTCTCAGGCTGGGAGAGGTTGCGGGTGATGATCTCCCTGATGCGGGCAGGTAGGCAGGCGAGTTGAGAGTCCTGGGCAGGGTCCTGCTCGCTCAGGCCCTTCTCCCGGCCTGCCCTCAGGACGCTGCTCTCCAGGGTCTGTGGGGGGGTGGGGGGGAGAGAGAGTGTGAAGGGGACTGGGGGCCCTGGTCTCCCTGGCCTGGATGGGAGAGGAACAAAGTCCTGCTGCCCAAGATGTGGGGGCCCGTGAGACCCTCAGGAAGCCCCCATGCGGAGGGAAGCCTGGGAGCTACAACGGAAAAACGCCCCATGGGAGGGCACGCTTCAGTGCCTCCTGCCCCGGGAAGGAGGCCCCATGGAGCGCCAGAGAAGCGAACCAAACCGCATGGCTCGCTCACAAAACCCATCGGGGCAGCACAGGGCTGGGGGCTCCAGTCCAGCTCCAACCCTCCAATCCCAGAGGATTCCACTGTGCTAGCAGAGGTCACCTCAACCCTTAAATCTGGGAGCAGGGATCCCCTTTTCCCTGGGATAAGGGGGCCAAAGCAGTTTTGCTCTGAGCACCTCTGTACCCCCAATCCGGCTGGGAGTTGCAAGCTGGGGCCCCCGTGCACCCTCCCACCCACCCCTCCCACCCCATGACCCCAAGATGTACCTACCACTCATCCGTTCCTGCTAGACCCATGCTCCCCTGCCCCGGACAGGGTGGGCACAGTCCTCAGGACCCACCTGGATAACCGTCTCCAGTGCCAGCTGGGCCTCCACCGATTCCTCCAGCCCCAAGCTCATGGAGGGGGCAGCTGTGGGCACCCCCCTCCAGGCCCTTCTCCAGGGCCCCAGAGACTAGCTCAGCTCTCCCACCCCACAGCCAGACCGCTGTGCTGAGCACAGGGCAGATTAGGCTTAAATCCGGCGGTGCCCCCCATGTGACCACCGAGGTGGGAGGGGTGAGGGAGGGGGAGGGGCTGGGGAAGGAGAAGAGGGGAGGGAAGAAAGGGGAGGGATGAAGAGGGGGAGGGGAGGAAAGGGGGAAGAGGTGGGGGAGAAAGGGAAAGGCTGGAGAGAGGGAGGAGGAGGGACCTGAAGGTGAGGGGGTCCCCCCAACACACACACACACACACACACACACACACACACACACACACACACACACACAGTCCACCCTCCCCAGCTGCTGGGTCCTAGAGCCCTCCAAGGCTAGGGGGCGGGGTCAGCATCAGGAGGCGGGAAAGGCTAGTCTTTTGAGACCTCCTTTGCTGACCCAGATGGGGATCACGTGACTTGCTAAGAATGTATTCAAAGGGTGCTGGGATGACGTTTTCCCACATCGGGTTCGGGGCAAAGATCGCAGGCTGTGGAATCGCCCACACCCCTTTGCCTCCATTCCCCTCTCCTCCCCCCGCCCCCCCACCCCCCACACAGGCTGTGTGCCTCTGGGAAAGGAACTTTGCCTCTCTGAGCCTCACTGTCCTCTTGTAAGATGCAGATAATATCGGCATCGATCTCATGGAGTTGTCTGGGAATTTAAACAAAAAACTGGGGTGTGCACAAAGAGTGTGTGACTCCGGCTCATACTAAGTATTTGATAAATGTCGATTTCATTCCTTTGAAAATCCCAAATGTACAGTCCCTGTGCCCCACGGCCAGAGGTCCACCCACCACCTCCCACGGTCCCTGCCCTGTGGCAAGGAAGCCGCCTGCTGCAGTTAGGCCCAAAACTCTGGACTGAGCAGCAGATCTGGGGTCACATGGGAGTCCCAGCTCTGCCCCTCGTTGGCAGTATGACCTTGGACAAGGTACCCCTCTGGACCTCAGTTTCCTCATCTCTAAAACGGGACTGAAAGACCTACCACGCAGAGTCACTGAGGATCGGGTGGGTTGAAAAGTAGAAGGAGGTTAGAACCACATCGGGCACGTAGCCAGCAAGGAGATGGCAGTGGTGGGTCCTGTTTGCATGAGCATCACTCCTGCTACCTCTGGGCCCCTCCGCCTCAGGGTGCCCTCCGCTCTACACGCCATGTCCCACAGGAGTCATATTCGCATTATCTCATTAAATCCTCAACTCAACCCATCTCCCGATGAGAAAACCAAGGCTTAGAGAACTTAGGGCTCTTACCTGTTCAAAGTGACCCACCACAGGGAAGTGGGAAGCCCAAAGCTCATGCCACTTGGCCCAGGCAGCCTCCCAAGAAGTGCCCAAAGGCCAGGCATTTTCCCTGGAAGACTCTACCCCTGTGTCTAGGTCAGACCCAGGAATGCAGCAGGTACTGCAGAAATGCACATCAGTCAGGCTGGACCCCTCGCCCTCAACTAGGAGATCTGTTCTGCAAATGGAAAACCAGGAAACAGGGCACGCCAGGCCAAAAGATAAGTGCCACCGAGTTGCTGTGGCAACCAAGGCCAAATTTAGGCAAAAGTGAACTTGGCCGGGGGCAGAGAGCTGTCGCTACCAAACTCTGAGACTCCCGTTTTCTCACCTCCAGACACCCTCCAGAAATCCCCTCCAGAGGCTGCACACCCAGAACCAGAGCAGGGGGCAGGCCACAGACACCCCTAGGCCAGGATCTCTGCCCCTGCTTGCCCGGCTTGGCAGAGAGGGGGCCCCAGATGTGCCTGATGAACTGAACGGAATTATTCTGTGCCTTCCCCCTAGCCAGTGCCCTAAGGGATAAGGAGAAGGGAGCAGGATGCCAGAACCCTGGGCACTGGAGGTTGCCTCTGCCCAGAGTTCTCCCCCTAGAGTCTGACTGGGTTCTCTAGATCCCAAGAAATCACATCTAAATCCTGTGTGTACGTGTCACTCTCCAATGTTCACAGCTTCCAATTCTCAAAACCATGAATTCCTCATAGGAAAAGTCTGGATGTTATAGCTTCGGCATCCAACTCCAATCTGGGCTATGCCTCCCTGCCAGCTGTGCGAGCTGAGCAGTGACTTTGCCTCTCTGAGCCTCAGTTTCCTTATCTGTAAAATGGGGTGATAATGGCACCTGCTTCTATCATGAGGCTTCAATGAGGTGATCCACGCTTAGCTGTGCACTTGGATACGGTGTGGCAGACGCTTCCGTGTGTTGAGCAAAACGCATTTCCGATTCTTCTCAGGAAATGGGACTCCCTTGCAGCCAGCTACAGCCATGTGATCACATTCCGGCCAGGAGAATTAAGATAAAAAGAACGCAGACCTGGCCCATGAAATATCTCTCATGAGGAAATGCTTGTCTCCTTCCTTGTCCACCAAAGGGAAGGCAATCGTGCTGAGGCCCTAGGGGATGCCAGAGCCACGTGCTGGAAGGGTCTGGGTCTGTGGGTCACCACGGAGAAAGCCAAACACCACGGGGAAAGCCAAACACCCAACAGGACTTTTCATGAATGAGAAACAAACTCCTGTTAAGCCTCTGAGATTTCAGAGTTTTGCTGTCACGTCAGCTAGTATCACCCTAATGATGACACACGCTGTTAAATAGTGGATAGCGTTGGGTCTTATTAGCGTTATCATTACCACCACTGATATTATTGGCTCGTCCCAGGACCCAGTCTAGAACCTTGTTGCCTGACAAGACTAAGGCTCAGCGAAGTTAAATAACCTGCTCAAAGTTACCCAGTAGGAACAGCTGAAGCCACATGCGAGACCCAGGCAGGCCTGGTTCCAAAGTTTTGAACGATAACAGCAATGGCTACCATTATGTAGCACGTACTATTGCCAGCCACCGGCCTAGGTCTCTGACGTGTGTCACATAAGCCGCTGCCACCTTTTTGCCTGCCATCGTTTGCCTGCACTGGGTCTCCCAGCCTCTCCTCTCGTCCCTCCATTCCAGTCTATTCTTTTTCTTTAAGTTTATTTATTTTTGCGAGAGCGAGCACAAGAGAGCAGGGGAGAGAGAGAGGAAGAGAAAGAGAATCTCAAGCAGGCTCCCAACCGTCAGCATAGAGCCCAATGCAGGGCTGGAACTCGCAAACCGAGAGATCATGACCTGAGCCGAAATCAAGGGTCGGATGCTCAGCAGATCGAGCCACCCAGCGCCCCAATTCCAGCCTATTCTCACACAGTAGAGACCACATCCCTCTTCTGTTCAATCCCACCCCTCCCCCAACACACACACGGCTTCCTACCACACTCAAAATTAAATAACAAAATTCAAGGTCCTGCCACAGCATACGAGGCTTACCGGACCTGGGCCCTGGTCCACTTCTCCCCCCTCACCGTCCCCTTCTCGCTTGCCCTTGCTCATTCCACCCCAGCCACGCTGGCTTTCTTGAGTCTCAGCCATACGTATCAGGCATGCTCCCACCTCAGGACCGTTGCACCTGCCGTTTTACCTGACTGCAATCCCTCTTTTGCAGGACTGACTACTGCTTGTCAGCCAGATCTTGCCTCAAAAATATCACCTTCTGGAAGGGCTAATCCTGACACGAAGCTAAAGTGGTCCCTGCCGGTAGTCATTCACCATTTTCTCTAACATGTATGTGGTCTACCTCCTCCAAGGACAGGGATCAAGCCGGCCTTGTTCCCTGCTACCTCCGCAGTGCCTAAGGCCCTGAGCTCCATGAACAGCTGTTCAATGAATGAATGCATGCATGCATGCATGCATGCATGCACGCAAAGAAACCATAATACAGGAAACTAAATGAAAAAAATTTGAAAAAGAAACAGTTCCCCTGAACTTTGGTGGGGGGTCACATAGGGCAAGTCCTGGCCATATGATGTCACCCACAGACTGGAATTCCAGGCGGACCCCAGGCAACACATACCCAGCACCTGCTGTGTCCCTGGAGCTCAGGGTAAAAACCCGACAGTGTCCGCAACATGGGACTGAGTGGGAAGGGTGCCTAGTGTCCAAGGGCTTGAGAGAAAGCCTGGGGGAGTCCTCTCCCTGAGCGAAGTCAGGCAAACCCTCAAGATCCAGGGGTTCCGACTCCTGAGGTCTTTCCTGAACCCTGCTTCTGACTAAGGAGCCCACCGGCCTGGCTATACAGCCTCGGGTCTGCTGCTAACACAGGACTTGTTTATTTATTAAGCACCTGCTGTGAGCTCAGCTAAGGAAAATAGCAAATCTCGGATGAAAACAGTAAGGTACCCTCATGGGCCCTCCCCCACGGTGTCCCAAGCTCCCAGACACGTCCCAGCCCCAGGGGGAGCTGGCCTCTCGGGTTTGCATTAAAATCCGGAGCGAACCCGTTGGGAATACGCCAACCCCAGGCCCCATGTGGAGAAACCCAAGGAGGGCCCAAATCCCTGCACAGGCTGTGCCATCGTGGGCAACCCTATTGACCGCTCCGGGCCTCGGTTTCCCTATCGGTAAAATGGGGCTACTTTGCGTTTTGCCGATCGCAGCGAGGGTGCAACGCCCTCCCGCGCGAGGAGGGCAGGGACGCTGCTGGGCCCACAGGAAGCTGCAGCCAGGGAGCTGCTGTTAGTGGCGACGGTCGGGAAGGGCCTCCCGCGGCGGCCCGGCCGGCGGAACGACGGGACCCGGGACGGGGGCGCCCCTCGGGGCCTCAGAACGCCGAGCCCCGCAGGCCGCCGCCGCCGCCGCCGCCGCGCACGGCCTCTGGCCCCCAGGGTCCCGGCAGGGTTTGGAGCCGGGGACAGACAGGGCGCGTGCACTGCCGGGGGGTGCGGGAACGCGGCGAGGGCGCGGGGTTTCCCCAGGGCCCGGGGACGCCGGCTCCGGCCCGCCCCCTGGCGCGCGCCCGCCTTCCCGCCCGCGCGCGCCGCCACCTCAGCCTCGCGGCCTCCGCCCGCCGCAGCGCGCGCCCGCGGCCTCCTACCTTCGCGCGCCGCCACCGCCACCGCCGCCGCCGAACGGGCCGGGCGGGGCGGGGCCAGGGCAGGCCCGGGGGCGGTTCCGGGGGCGGGAACGGCGTCAGCGCCCGCCCCGCCCGCGTTCCCGCCGGGGCCGCGGAGGAAGGCGCGTCCCCGGGCCCGGGCGCGGCGGCGGCACAAAGGGTGCAGCGCGCTCGGTCTGTTGAGCGCTTGCCGGTGGCGGGCGCTGGCTTGAGGGCTTTTCCAACACAGTCGCATTGACTGTTCCCGACGACCCGGCCAGCGGGGATTATTGGCTCCTTTTGCGTAACGGGAAGCTGTAGACGAAGCAAGTCAAGGTCGCGAAGCTGCAAGGTGGCAGAGCGGAATCGGAGCCCACTCCCAGCTGCGGAGTCCGCCGCGGTCTCGCTTGTGTTCACTGGCCCCGACTTAAAGGTCTAAAACTCTTAAGCTCTGGCCTCCGCCCATCGCCCCACCAGACTGAGGGGGCATTCCCTGCCCTGCCCGCCCGCACCTTGGAGCCCCCGGTAATTGTACTGAGGCTTCGCTGACTCCACAGGCAGGAGAACATTTTCTGATTGTCTTGCTAATCGTGCCTGAGGCATTCTGGCCTCAGTTTGTTCATCTGTGAAATGGTGGAAACCCATCTGCCGCCCACTTCTCACAAAATCATATGCCTTTCCCAAATGGGATAGGGATCAGCCCATAGAGGAAACTATGTTTTTTGTAGATAATAGAGAGATAGATAGATGCCCTTTTTCTTTAAAACATTAAAAAAAAATTTTGTGTGTGTGTTTATTTTTGAGAGAGAGAGAGAGACAGAGTGTGAGCAGGGGAGGGGCAGAGAGGGAGACAGAATCCGAAGCAGGTTCCAGGCTCCGAGCTGTCAGCACAGAGCCCGACGCGGGGCTCGAACCCACGGACTTGGAGATCATGACCTGAGCTGAAGTCAGACGCTTAACCCACTGAGCCACGCAGGCGCCCCTAAAAAAATTTTTTTAATGTTTATTTTTGAGAGAGAGCATGAGTGGGGGAGAGGCAGGGAGAGCAGGAGACCCAGGCCGTGAAGCAGGCTCCAGGCTCCTCACTGCCTCACTGTCAGCACAGAGCACGAGGCAGGGTCACACACACAAACCATGAGATCCTGGCCTGAGCCGAAGTCAGATGCTCAAAGGACTGAGCCACCCAGGCGCTCCCCACCCCCTTTTTAAAAAAGTAATGTCTATACCCAACGTGGGGCCGAGCAGACAAACCCAGGATCAACAGTCGCATGCTCCCTCCATGGACTGAGCCAGCCAGGTGCTGAGGAAATCATGCTTTGGAAAGTAAACAGTGATAGGTCATTTCTATTGTAACAAGAAGTTAGATTCTGTCCGCCCACTGGGCCTCAATCTCCCTCTGTTCTCCAAAGCACTGAATCAAATCATCCATTTTCAAAGGAGGAAGCAGGTCTGAATCTCTAGGGCTGCGAGGGGGGCGTGCTTTGTCTGAAAAAGCACGTTTAATTTTATATTTGGAAAATAGAAAATACCCAGAAAGAAAAGAAGGCCTATGGCTGGGTATAGATGGGTAGGAAGGGGTGAATGGGAGTTTCATCTTTGTCGAAGAAGAGCCTGGGTTTTACATCTGAGAACCCACACTTGAGGCTGCGAACGTGGCCTTCAGGCTCTCCCAACCTGGGGTGGCACAGGCAAGGCTGCAGCCTGGGGCACCTGGGCGGTTCAGTCAGTTAAGCATCTGATTCTTGATTAAGGCTCAGGTCACGATCTCATGGGTCATGAGTTCGAACCCCACGACAGGCTCTATGCGGATAGCGTGGAGCCTGCTTGGGATTCTCGCTCTCTGCCTCTCCCCCATCTCCAAAATAAATGAAAACGGGGGGGGGGGGGCCATAACCTGGGCCAAGGCTGAGAGCTATTGGTCAAGAAAGGTTTGGGTCAATCCCTAGAGTCTGGGGAAGGGGAGGAGGAGCTGCAAAATTGGGAGAAGGGCACAATTTCCCAAGAAGGGGTGGCTGACCTCCGCCAGTAAGCATAGCTGGCCCCAGGTGCCCCAGGATGGTACAGATCTCTGTCACCCTGTCTGGACTCCCCAGACTTGCTGGGTTCCTACCAGGCCCTGACAGGCTCATGGACTCCCCAGTCCACTCCCGATCCCATCCCTGCAGAGCCCTCCGTCCAGAGTGCTCCTCAAGCACCAGGGTCTGGGTTCAGGCCCCCATCGCTGCCCCTCCCTCCAGCCGACCTGCCCGTTGCCTCCACCAGGCCTGCCTTGGTTACCAGTACCTGCACCCCGGAGGCAGCCTACACTGGCTGCATACCACACTGTGCTGCCTGCTTCCTCTTAGATTCTCTCACTTCATCCTCGGTCCCCTCTGAACAGGATCTAGGCTGCCAAGCAGGTCCTAGGGTTGTTTCTATTTTACAGATAAAGAAACGGGACACTCAGAGAGGTACAGTCACTTGCCCAAGGATACGCACCAGGGAGTTCAGTGCCTTTCAATCTCATGTTCTTTCCCCTATACCACGCTACCTCATGTGAGACTTTGGGAGGGACAGCAAACACAGCGACTCTCTCCTGACCCTCTTACCCCCAGAGCCCATAGGAGCCTGCTGCGGGCAATCACATACTTACCCCGGCCTCCGCCTCCCCTCTCTGTGAAGAGGCCGGGTCCCCTTCTGTGCCGAACCAGGGACTCTGCTCAGTTCAGCCTGGCCCGTGGTCATTTGAATCCCCAGAGCTGCTGCCCACTCTCCCGGCCCTATACCTAGATGGTGCTCAGCCCAGTGACCCCAAGACCAGCCACCAGAAGGGAATTGTGCCAGGGCCTCACCTGCTCACTGCAGAGGGCTCTAAATCTGCAATTCAGGTAACTGAAAAACAAGTGACTGACTGGAATTACCACCCCAGGGTTGCTAGGGCCAAATGCCTGCCAAATCCCGGTGCTAGGCTGGGTTGGACTCTGACCACCGTCAGCAAAACCACATTAACCAGGAGGCGTAGAGCACAGGCATTCTGATTAACTGGATCCACTGGGTATCTTTTTAAGGTGTGTTATTTATTTTAATGTTTATTTTTGAGAGAGAGAGAGAGAGAGAGAGCACGCGAGCACAAGCAGGGGAGGGGCAGAGAGAGAGGGAGACACAGTATCTGAAGCAGACTCCAGGCTCTGAGCTGTCAGCACAGAGCCTGATGCAGGGCTTGAACTCAGGACCCGTGAGATCATGACCTGAGCCGAAGTTGGAGCCACCCAGGCGCCCCCGAGACTCCCACTTCAAACCCACTTTGCTCACTTCTTATATTAGTTCTCTATTGCTGCATTGATAGGATTACCACAAATTTAACAGCTTAAAACATTTAATGGCTCAGTTGCTCTGGGTCCAGAGTCTGAGCCCAGCTTCACCGGGTCCTCTGCAGTCAAGGTTTGGCCGGGGCTGGGGCTCATCTAAATGACCAACTGGGGAAGGACCAGATTCCTAGCTCACGTAGTTTGGGCAAGAGCTCTGTTTCTTGCAGACTTTTCAGACCAGGAGGTCTGGTCTCCTGTTAGCTGCCAGCCAGGGGCTGCCCTCAGTTCCTTGCCTCTTCGACCCTCTGACGAGGGCAGCACACACATGGCTACTTGTTTCTCTAAAGCCAGTGAGAAGGGATCTCAGCCAAGTCAGATGTTGTCATGTTCTGTGACTTAAGCACGGAAGCAACATCTCGTCACCTTTGCCTTATTGTATTGCTTGGAAAAAACGGGTCTGGCTTACGTCAAAGGAGGGGATTACACGAGGTGTGCACGCCTGGTGGGGGTAATCACGGGGGCCACCTTTGTGGGTCCGGGCATTCGGATCCCCCAGCTCCGCAGAGAAGAGCCCAGGCCTGACGTTCCCCACCCCCAACCAATTTGGAAGCCCTGGTCAGGCGTCTAATTGAAGAGATGCCTGGTTTGGTACTGGGGGTTTTCCTGGGGACCCTGGCCCCACAGCAGGTTTTCTCCGGCCAGGATTCCGGTAGGTGATGGGAGAACACCAAACCGTTTCTCGCCCCACCCCTACCCGCCACAGATCCGTCAAGGTGTTTTTCAGGTTAGATCCTTGATGGCTGCTTCGCCAGCGGCCTTGCCACCCCTGTTATGAGTAATGGTTCTGGGCAAGTTATCTGATTCTCGGCAAAGGTCATTAAGGCCAAACTATGAGATGGGCGCCTCCTAATGCTTCTATGTCTCCTCTGAGTGACACCTGGGGTAAGGAAGGAGCCCGTGGTCACACACCTAACCAGGAGAGAGACTAGCTCCAAAGCCAAGGTCCACCTCCAGAACCCAAGCGCCCACCTCCAAGGGGAGGTACTTCCAACTCGAGGGTTCTTTCAAGTGTAAGCTTCCTCCCTTCCAGCCACCAGATGCTTTGGAAGAAAACAGATGGGACGTAAGAGAGACCCAAAGTTCTGAGATTCCTTTGATGCGAATTCCTTACTCTTACTCAAAGGGCACAGGACCCTCAATTCTAATTTTCTATGTCCCCCCCCTTACCTGGTTTATTAGCCAGAGCAGCTGTTTCTTTCCATCAACAACAAAACCTGCAGCTTTCCTACCAAACCCTCAGGCACGGGAAGTGCCGTGGCCTTTTCTTTTTGGCCTCTGCGTGCCCGTACACCCTTACCATCTCGGGAGATGCTTCCACGGTGAGGTCTCGGTGGGAGGCAGGGGCCCCCCTCCCACCTTACAAGGCAAGGAGCCCAAACATCCCAGAATGGCAAAAAGACTGTGCCTTTCTAGGCGCACGGGAGAGGAGTTACTGGTTTCCTTAGGGCAAGAGGATGGAATTCTCTCATTGTGGCTAATGTGACACCTTGACATCAGACTTTGATCTGGACACGTGACCAGTGGTGAGAGGTGGCTGAGTCTAGCTGTGGCATCCCGGATGGTTTGGTGGCCGTGCTGCCGAAAACCTGTTCATCTTTGACATACGTTGACAGACGCAAAAATATTTATTTCTTTATCTTAGGGAATCTGGTCCCACAAAAAGGCCAACACCTTTTTCATCTCATCGTCTTGACCCTCCAAAAAAAAGATCTTTCGATTAAGAGGTAAAGTATGTCGATAAAAGCAAATTTAGAGGTGTGCTCAGATAAAATCATTTCTTACAGACCGGTACTACAGGCAACCCTAGACTTCCAGTTCACGCAGAACTCCCTTCTATCTGTCATGTACAGTCTCTGAAGGAGAAAAGAAAGTTAAGAGGTTGTCTGCAGACAAGGCACTTCAGAAACCACCTGGCGGCGGACAGGAAGGCCGAACCCCCACCTCCGTGAGAACAGCTCCGACGTTCCTGCTCAAACACTCTTCCGCCTGGCTTCCAGCGAAGCCTGCCTCAGCCCCGCATTGCCTACCGGGCCCGGAGGACCCGGCAACCAGGCCACTTGGCCAGGACGAACACCGTTTTCTGAAGCTCAGCGCGGTTCCTGCGGCCGACGCCGTGGAATGCTTTCAGAGCCCCCTGCCGGGGCCTTTTGCAGAAGGAGTCCCTTTTGCAAGGGCGCGTTAGTGCAGATCAGCACGTTAGCAAAGCAAATCTTAAAAAAGGTTTTAAAAGCTGGTTAATACTCCTGATTCCCCTCCTGATTATCTGTTCAAGCTGCAGCCTATAAACCTGCCAGTAATCAGGAAGGAATCCCCCCTCTGAAGGCACCTTGAATGAAGTGGCTCCAGCCAATGGGAGTGCACAAAGCCCTCCTTCTGGACGCTGGTCATGTGACACCTGTAACCACTGAGAAGGGCCGATCTGAGTCCAGGCAGCACACTCAACCCCTTCTTTTGCTTTGGGGGCTTGTGTTTAATACGGGTCACTGTGATGGAAGCAGCAGTCTCGGAGTCTCTCACGTCAAAAGAACAGAGAAGGGGATGCCGGAGTTTTTCTCCTCCTGCGTTCTGGCGGCACACCTGAGTCCCAGGGAAGTGTGACATGTGCCAATTCACTGCGAACATGCCAGTCTGTTAAGAACGTCAAGACGAGGAGGAGAGGGTCATGCTCCAGACAGAGGCTGGCCGCGGAGAGCTTCGTCCTCCTTCCTTTGGCCCAGGTGAGGCGGCTCCTTTCCAGAAGTTGTACGAGGAAGAAGGGGGGTGCGCTCAGATCAGAACTGGACCCAGCCTGTGCCTGGTTGAGTCTGGCTGGAAGTCGACCTGTAAAAGGAAAAAGAGGGAGGGGTGGGAGAGTTCAGATGTTTGAAAATATAAAGTCGATAAAATGTGGCTTCTCTCTGGGCAGAAAGAGCTCCAGGAAGCTGGTCCCCGAATGTTCTAGAGCAGGGGTCAGCAAACTACAGCCCAGGGACCAAATCTAGTCCTCTGCCTGTTTCTGTAAATAAAAGGTCACTGCTGCACAGCCACGCACATTCACGGACACATCATCTATGGCTGCTGTTGAGCTACAAAAGCAAAACTGAGACCATAAGGTCTGCAGAGCCTGTACTAATTGCCATCTGGTCCTTTACAGAAAGCACGTGCCGAGTCCTGTCCTGCAGCCCGTATAACGTCCGCAGAATACAATTAAGTTTGGAGTATCTCTTCACCTCAACTCCAAGGCAAGGCTTGAAATTTTATCGAGGCGAAGAAGGCAAGAGACCTTGCCTCAGAGGTCCCATGAGGACGGGAGCGGAGGAGGAAGGGGGAGCTCCTAGTGAGGACGAGACCGGAGAGAGTCGCAAAGGGTAGCCCCAGGTCGCCCAGCAGTAGAAGGCAGCGAAAAGCCTTCATGGAGAGAAGTGTGCCACCCAAAGGAGGCACTTGGGGCTCTGCCCTCCGGCCGGCCTGAGAATCTCCGAGCAAGAGCTGCTGCTCTGAACACCACAACAAAAGCACCTGGGCCGATCCCAGGTTTCTCGAGAAGCAGCCCCGGCCCCAGTCCCACCACAAAAATGTGACCCTCCTCACCCTGTGGATTTGGTAAAGTCTCCCCAGATGTCGGCGGTGGCGGCGGTGGCAGGCTTGGGTTGTGGCCAGGACATGGTGGCACCTCCTACTGACGTCCCCACATCCGATGGGCAGGGAGGAAAGAAAAGGAGACACACGTCAGGGATCGCTCTTTTGGGTGGCCTCAGTGACCCTGAGAAATCAGCCTCATGACTCCAGGTGCCTGAGAAAGACACACGGAGACCTGCTCTGGGGCAACCAGACCCAGCGAGCTGCCACATTTCCGCCATCAGCTCACGAGGCCTTGAGGGCTCCTGGGGAAGAGTGGAAAGCCACGTACAAGGTGGAGGGGAGGGTGCCAGCGAGGAGGAATCACACCTCACCTATCATCCCTACCTGAAGCTGACCTTGTTTCCAACGGCTGACGTTGGCCATCTGTTTAAAATTTACCATCTCCTGCCCTGGCTTCTTGAGTGGAGAATGCCCACCAAAGCTGCAAGCCCGTCTTCACGTAAAGCCCTCAGTCCAGTGTCTGGATCAACCGAATGAAAAAGTCATGCTCTGGACAAGTGGCAAGTGCTGGGACCCAAACAGGTTAGGGTTTGGGGAGAGCCTTCTAGAAGAAGCCACAGAAGCTGCTATCCGTGTGTACCTTTTCATCCAGGGAGGGGGCACAATGGGGCCGCAGGGGCTGTTTCTGTGCGTTTCTGGCACCTCTCCCAGGGCTAACCGCTCCTTCCAAAGGCCCTGAGCCTGCTACCCTCTGCCTTCCCACCAATTTGCTATGTCTCATCTGCTCTGGGCTGGGAGATCAGATAAAACCAGGGCCTTCAAGTGTTTAGTTTTACAGCTCGCCAAGTGCTTAAGCAGTGCTTTAAAGCGCACTATCTTTCAAACCCCATCACAGTCCCTGGGGGAAGATAGGCCGGGACCAACCGTGTGACTTCATGCACATTCCTCAGGTCTCAGTTCCCTTATCTCTCAAAGGGAGACAACAACAGTGCTGACTTCACAGAACTGGTCTGTGTTTTGTTTGGTTTTGTTAAGTGGGCTCCACCACACCCAGCACGGAGCCCAACTCAGGGCTTGAACTCATGACCCCGGGATCAAGACCTGAGCTGAGCTCAAGACACTTAACCAACTAAGCCACCCGGGGTGGGGGTGGGGTGCTGACACCATTTCATCTGGAGACATGCTAATTGCCAGTCTGGCACATTAGAGCACAGCCCTTGAGAACAGCAGCTGTACTTGGAGTATCCCCAGGACCTGAAACACCCCCTGGCACATATACATATTCTGTATCAGCTGTTAAAAACGCACCAGCAACTGAGGAAAGGCCTAAGACTGGCTCTCAGACCTCAGCGAGCACACAACACTAAGAACATAGACGTTCCTGCCCCTGTCCCTGGTGATGCCAAGGTAGGTGGTCCTATACGGGGCTAAAAGGATAGTTCCAGGTGTCGGGGCCGGGGCTCACTGACTGCTACTCCTGCCCACTCCTGGGCTGGGAATCCCCCACAGGGCTGAGGTTGGAAGCCCAACCTTCAGACAGGGAAGCCAACGTCCACACCGCTAAGAGAGAACGAAAGCAGGACTCCTGCCTAGATCCTGCCCCCTGCTAGAACCTAGTGAGATCTGCGTGGAGAAAGTGGGCTGGTGACAATCACCCAGCCTGGGGAAGGCCAGGAGCATCCAGCTAGGCTGGGCAGGTAGGGTGGGGAGGCCAAGGAAATGGGCTAGCTCCCCGGCATTATCAGCGGCTGGTAATAGGCACAAACCTCTGGAATCCCAGGGTCTCCAAAAGCCGTTCCTTACACCTTAGAACAAGCACCAGCATAGCGTGCTGGGGGAGTTACCTCTCAGTTTCCCAGCACCCCGAGGGCCTTACAAGGAGCGTGCTCCAAACTAAATCCCCAATTTTATTTCCCACCACTCACCTTGGCAGACTTATGCTACATCCATAACCTTAAATACACCAGATGTTTACAAATCTGAGCCTTGGCGCACCTGGGTGGCTCAGTCCGTTGAGCGTCTGACTCTTGATTTCAGCTCAGGTCATGATCTCACGGTTCGTGGGATGGAGCCCTGTGTTGGGCTCTGTGTTGACATGTGGAGCCTGCTTAGGATTCTCTCTCCCCCTCTCCCTGCCCCTTCCCTATTCTCTCACGTGTACTCTCTCTCAAAATTAATTAATTGAAAAAAAAAAAACCAAAAACCTGAGCCCCATTCACACTCTTGTCTCTCTCTGCGACGCCAAGCATCATCCCCTGCCCCAATCTCTTTCCTTCAAGGCCCAGTTCAATTCCACCTTTTGCGTGAAGCCTCCCCACACCATGCTGGCTGGTAGTATGTGGACCCATACATTTGGTCTTTGCATCCATGACTCCTCTCTCCTACTAGATATGAGTAGTCGACATGAGCAGACCATGTTTCCATCACCCACCCACTAGACAAACACTGAGCAGCCTCTGAGAGCCAAGAACGCACGTGTGGGTGATTTCACAGCCATGAACAAGTTTCAGTCCCTGCCCCATCAGGGGTAGACAGAGGCACTGAGGGGGTTAGTGGTGGGCATCAGAGAACAGAGGAAGCCCTTACCCAGTCTGGGCAGCATCACCTTCTAGTTTGTCACATACAGGTACCGGATGATGGACCAGTGTGAGTGCAGGAGGGAACACGCCACAGGGCCCCAGCCACTGGGGGTGGGGAGAGGAACCCACAGGGCAGGTTCAGCAACAAGCACTCCGGAGCACTGACCTGAACTGGGAGCAACTGCTGTCTGGCCGAGGGACCCCCCCGCAGACAGCTGCTCCCCAGGAGGGGGTATCAGGGTGGAGGTTTTCCCCCCTGGAGGCGGGGGAAGCAGGCTCAAGCCCCCTGTGCTGGCGGGCCGGGCTCGGGGAGTCCCAGCTCCTCCTTCCTTCTTCTTCATGTTCTAAAGAGAGGAGAGGAATGCAAGCCAGTCAGCTCTGCTGGGGTCCCACTCCCACTGGAAAACCCCACAGGGAGGGCCACGGCGGCCCCCAAGCCCCAAATGTCTGTATAACCACAAGACGGTCAAGAGCTGTCCAGCACTCTCACTGTTACGAGCAGTACTCAATGCGGCACAATTCTGGAGCTATTCCCAAATACATTTCATTTTAAGACTCGGCACTGGCTTCATTAATCATCAGAGAAATACAAATCAACACCACAAATGAAAACTAGTGCTGTGCCAGTACACGCCCACCAGAACGGCTAAAATGTAGGCTGTCAAGTACCAGCAAGGATAGGGAACAACCAGAACATTCCCACACTGCTGGTGGAAGCACAAACTGGGAAAACTCCTTGGAAAGACAGCTTCAAAGAATCTATAAAGCTGAGCACGCCAACAGATGACCCAGCAATTCCCCTCCTGGAAACAGACCTCCCAGGAATGCGTTCTCACATGCACTTGGACGTTCACAGCCGCACCATTTGTGAAAGCTCCAAACTGGCAAGCGCTCCGGTTGAACGGTAACACCGGGGCACATTCTCATCACGAAATACGCCACCACAGTGACAACAGACAAGTTACGTGCACCGAACGGAGGCTCTCACAAATGCTACACTGGATCAAGGGGTTACACACACAAGAGCACAAAGCGGAGGATTCATTCATAAAAGGCACAAACAAAATCTAGGGCGTCCAACATCAGGACAGTAGCTACTCTAGCCTGTGGACGGGAGCAGGGGAGGGGCTTCCGAGTGCTGATAATCTCTGCTTCTTGATCTGGGGCTCGTTTGGGTGGGCACATTTGGTTTTCAAAAATTCACCGCCTTCTACATTTATAACGTGTGTGCTTTTCTGTGCGTGTATCATACTTCAGTAAGACCTTAAAAAATCCCCAAAATCTGAGTCCCAACGTGAGCCAGAAACCAGTGCTAGTTACAAGGATGAAGACACAGTCCCCACCTGATAAGGGGAGAAGCAGCTTAATCCAATGCTAAAACCATAGCCCTGAAGTCAGAAGCCTCACAGCCCTCGCTGGGAGTCCAGCTGTGCTGGTTATTTCCAGCTCTATGACCTGGGCAAGTTCCTTAATCTCGCTAAGCCTCAACTTCCTCGTCTGTAAAATGGGAGAATGTTTGAGTCATGTAAGTGCCTAAGAACACTACCTGGCACACAGCTGATGCTCATTAAATGCTAGTCCCCTCCCAGCAAGAGAGGAATCACATCCCAACCAGTCCACTGGACATGACCGGTATTTTCTCTTAAGGGCCAGCTGGCCAACTTCAAGGGTCCCAAATCATCACCATCATGAAGCAGAAAAGAGGAGAGAGAGACAGTGTAAGTAAAAAGGAAGAGCATTATTTTAGGGTTACAAAGTTTCTTCAAAAAACATATCCATCTGGTCCTTGGTTCCCCCAAATCACTCCAACCCCCCTCCCTGTAGCCGGGTGAGGACCAAGCCTTGGCCACCCAGCCCAGCACTACCTTTTCCCATTCTCAACAGGAGCTAACAAGGGGACACCCCCAGATGCCGGGCAGCTTAGGACGAAGACACGGGGTGTCAGGACACCCCCACTGGCAGGAGCTGCCCATGACTCCCGGCATCCACCTCAGCGCCCTTCTGCCCAGAGCAGAAGGCTCTGGCTTCTTCCAAAAAGCCTTCCTGGCTTCCCCAAGCTCTAGGCTGCGTGCCCCTCCTCTAGGAGCTCATGGCACTGAGCAGTCCCCTCCCCTGCCAGGTTGTGATCACTGTTCGTCTCGTCCACCTCCGTTGAACTTTGAGCTCCACGACAGCTGAGCCCTCTCGCCCACCCACGGCCCAGTACCTGGCACAAGGCAGCTGCTCAACAAGTATCGGCTCAACTGATGGAACTGAATTATGGGAAAAGAGGGGTGGGCTCTGGGCCGGGCTTGGGTGCCTGCCAACAAAGCCAAGTGAGGGTGGGACTCACCGCGATGTTGAGCTTGATGGTCTGGCCCTCTTTGAAGCCTAGGTCCAACTTGGGGCCCAGGTCGGGGTTCTGGGCTTGTTTTGCAAATTCACACTGCTGTTTCACCCACCTGGGGAGAGAACAGGAAGAAAAGCGTGACAATGAGACCAGGTGCCCTGCTGAGAAAGAGCACACGTGGGCTTGCTACTTGGACCTGAATTCAAATCCTGACTCTTGTCACATAAGCAGCCGCGCGCACATCCGTTACCTCATCAGCAAAATGGGATGACGATCCTGTGTATCTTAATGACTGCTATGAAAACTCGGTGAGCTCATTTATGTACAAGGCGGACCTGGCACCTGTCTTTCGGAAATCTGAGAACCTGGCCCTTTCCTCCCCAGCACTTGGCGTGAGAACTAAGACTATGTATCCACACGCCGTGCCCAATGACTCTTAAGGTAGGTGGTGAGACAAGACAGATGCCCAGGCGGTAGAGAGCAACACCAAGGTCCCCCACCCGCCATCTGATACCCATCCAGCAGCCACCCAGGGACACGTCAGGGAAGTGCCGGGGGTGCCCACGTGAGTGGCGGCACTCTTTCCAACGTGCCAGCAGCCGGGGGGGGGGGGGGCCTGCAGGTGGCAGGGGCACAGTCCTTCCTGTCCCGTCTTCTAGCTGTAGAAAGGATTCCCAGGACATCTGGTAGGTGACCGAGGATCGCGCCACTTATGGTACCTGGGGGAACTGGCTCAGCAAGGCCACGTGAGCCTTGCACGGACTCTGGCACCTCTGGTGCCTGGTATGGGAAGAGGAATGGCATCCCAGAGGCTGGGCCGGCTGACCCTGGGAAAAGGAGACGACTCGAAAGCAGAGAAGGCAGCCTGCCCCACAGGAGCAGCAAGTTCCCCCGAGGCGCCGCCAGGAGACGAATCCCACACAACCACCTGGGTATCCTAAACTGGGGCACCATTCTGTCCAGGAAAGAAGGGAGGAGGCGTGAGCACGTGTGTCCTGCAACCACTCACTTGAAATGGTCCTGCAACGCGACATTGAAGTCAAAGGCGTCGCCGCGGTCCCCGAAGCCAATTCCAATAAACGCCCGACGCCCTGGGGGACAACGCAGGATTAATCCCACTTGCCAGAGGCAGAGGAAACCTTTCTCAGTGGGAGGAACTACCAAGCCCCGCACGCACCGTTTCCGTCTTCGATGCGGATAACGAAGTACCTGCTGGAATCCGTCACGCTCTCCACGGCCGTGCCAGGAAACTGATCCACCGGGGCCTGAGCAAAGAGCTCCCCTGGAAACACAAGGGAGGGTGAGCCTCGAGCCCCCTTCCAGCCTGACATTTCTATCCCACCACTGGGCCCTTTTCCCTAAAAGGCAGGTAGGCAAACCTTACTCTCGAGTTCAAATCCAGTCTATTCTAATGGGACCGGCAGACACAAGAAACATAAGGAAAGGTTTAAGTCAGAGGGGGCTTAGAGGTCAGACACGGCCCAGTTTTAACATTTTTAACTTAACTGCCAAACTTTTCAAAATCAAACTACATGTAAAATAATCCAGGTTTCTGGCTTCTCTTAAAACCTAAAGCCCATTCTCACGGGAGCGGGCTAGAGTCTACCCGCCTCACCTGTTAACATTACTTGTCTGCACTCGAGGGCCCGGGAGCAGGCAAGCCCCCAGGTAGAGCACAGGACTGCAGACAGGCTGGCGGACCCAGGGGAAAGAGGGTTTGGGCACTCACGGAAGGATCTGAAGCAGCCAGGACAAAAGGGCCACTGGTCTTAAAAGGAGCCCTGGTGAAATGCGTCCCCTGTCCCTCTGGCTCTCCAGGCCCCAGCACAGCACACACCTTTGGGGACATTCTGGACCTGCGTCATCTCCACAGGTGCCGACCTCCGTTCACAGGTTCAGTACTCGACCCAGGATTTACAACTGACTGCTGGTTCAGAGGTGACTGCCATCAAGGCTGAAGTGAACCGAAATCAGTGTCCCTGAAGTCTGCAGCTTCTTGATAATTTCTCTGACCCCCTAGTTGGGTCCCTGGCATCTGGAACTCAGCTGGGTGCCTTCAGCCGAGAGCAGCGATTCTCAACCAGGGGTGATTTTGCTCACCTTTCCCCCAGGGGAGACGTGGCAATGTGTGCAGTCATTTGTGGTGTTCACAACTTGGGAGGCGGGGGGGGGGGGGGGGGGGGGGGCGGTGCCATTGGCATCTAGTAGACAGAGGCCAGGGATGTTGCTAAATACCTTAAATTTGACTTAACAGCCCACAACACTCACGTGGCCTAAATGTCACTAGCACGGAGGCTGAGAAACCCTGGCCCAAAATGACTGCAGAATGAGACAACCAGGACCCAGTGGGCGCAACCCCAAGCCAAGAGCATGCTGGGGTGGCTCCTACAGGTGAGGCTCAGCTCTAGGCAGTCTCTGTTACACTCAGCGGTCACCCGGAAGTCAGCTCCCAAGGCTCCCAGGAAACAGGTGTTGCCATCCCTTGGGAGGTCACCCGGGACACCCCAGCACGCTACACAGCCAGAGTTCTCTGGCCTAGTTATGGCAGCTGTCTTCTCAACCTCCTCTGCAGCCAATACCCGTCAACTCCACGTTCCAGAACAAATCGACGCTTTGGATCACCTTGCAATTCACAAAGCAATTGGCTAAGTATGTGCTCACTTCACATTTCCAACAGCCTTGTGAAAACAGAAGCTAAGGTGACCCCCATTTCAAAAAGGAGGCCGAGGCACTAGAGGCCACATGGCTCGCGCAAGGTCTCAGAGCTCAGACACAAGTGACACAGTTCTGAAAGAGGCAGCCCATTTGCCTATGACTCTTTACACTTTGTCCTGCTCCACAAAGAACAATCTCTATATGTTAGAAAAATAAATGACCGAATGTTCTGGCACCCGACCAAGCAGGCGCTGTGCCCGATCCCTGCCCTGGGGGCTGGGACTATTTCAGGCCACAATGCCCCCCACAGCTCACCCAGAGACACTAGGGGCACAGGACTTCCAGATTTCCCCTAAGGTAACATCTGCCAGCTGACCCCGACACAGCCCAGCTTGGCTCGTCGTTTCACCAGAAAAGAGCTGAGCAGGACACTTTCCAGCTCTTTCGGTTAATAGGCGTGGTCAGTCTGGGGAGCTACCATTTAGTCGATAAACAGAATTCCTGAGTAAGCAGCAGAGAGCTCAGCCGCCAAGGGCTGTGTGTCTTCCCCCAGCTCGTCTTCAAGGCAAACTCTGGGGCTTCCTCCTTGGGACCAACCTGCAGTTCTCCTCTCCTCGGACTCCCAAATTAGTATTTTCTTAAGGAAAAACAGGTGCTTGACAGGTACTCCCTTTTACACCTGGAGACAGTGGTTTCTGCAATTAAAGGCTGGGGCAGGGGGGATGGAGACAGTTTAAAGGCACAGTCGGTCCTTCGATTTCCAGATCGGTTCCCATGACCCGTGAGTGGACCGGCCTGGGCCGGGCTGCCTCTCCCTTGACAGAGTAGGAGGTGCGGCATCTCAGCCCCAGGAGGGCCTCCCTTGCCTTTACCTGAGGTCCTGTCCTCCAGCTTGATGTAGGCCACCTGCCCTTTTGCAGTGATCCGCAGCCGGCCACTCCATGATGGCTGGTCCAGCTGCCACTCCGCGGCCCTAAGGGGACAAAAACCATTGAGCCTCTGCTAGAGGCTCCTGCTCCCTCACTCCAGTGCTGGGGACAGGAATGGAAAGGGCACCCAGGCTGCTTGCTCTAGACCAGAGGTTGAAAAGGGCCATTCAATCTTTGTCACAACTACTCACGCTGCCGTGGTAGCGTGAAAGCAGTCATAGATGATACGTGAGCATATTGGTGTTTTTAGTATTTTAACTGAGTGTTTTCTACTGCGACTGTATTTCAGTGCAGCTCTATGGACACTAAAGATTTGAATCTCGTATAATTTTTTTTTTAACTTTTTTTAATGTTTATTTTTGAGAGAGAGAGAAACAGAGCATGTGCAGGGGAGGGGCAGAGAGCAAGGGAGACACAGAATCCGACGCAGGCTCCAGGCTGTCAGCGCAGAGCCCGACACAGGGATCAAACTCACAAACCGCGAGATCAGGACCTGAGCTGAAGTCGGTCGCTTAACCGACTGAGCCACCCAGGCGCCCCTCATATAATTTTCAATTAAGAAATATTTTTTTCTTTAAATGTTCTCCAACTATTTAAAAATGTAAAAACCATTCTCAGCTTGTGAGACATTTGGAAACACAGTGAGTCGCACTTTGCCTACCCCAATTCTAGACTACAGAGAACTTCTCTGAAGTAGGACTTTGCAAGTTTCTTTCTTTTTTTTTTAAGTGTTTATTTATTTTTTTGGGGGGGGGGGAGAGGGGAGAGGGAGAGAAAGAAAGAGGGAGAGGGAGAGGGAGAGGGAGAGGGAGAGGGAGAGGGAGAGGGAGAGAGAGAAAGAGAGAGAGAGAGAGGGAGAGAAAGCCAGCAGGGGAGTGGTAGAGAAGGGGACAGGGGGTCTGAAGTGGGTTCCGCGCAGACAGCAGAGATCTGGATGCGGGACTCGAACTGAACCGTGAGATCATGACCTGAGCTGAAGGCAGGCACTTAACCGACTGAGCCACCCAAGCGTCCCTCCACAAAGGTGTGCTAGGCAGAAAGAACCACAGGACCTCATGGACCTTCTTGGGGGACTTTTAAGGCAGCAACTGCACATTTTATTTCTAAGAAGCAGTTCAGTAAAACCCCCAAATACCAAGAACCTTGGGTGTTTCCAAGAGGCTTTTCTTGGAAGTCCCTGAGCAGAAGAAGTCAGGCCTTTGAGCGACACCATAACGTGCACATGCAGACTCTCAATTCACAAGTCCGCGGACTCAGTTTCGGTTCCTCTTAATGGGGCAACACAGGCCTTAGATTCAAGCCCAGCAGAGCTCTGAGGATGAAATGCAGGGACTGCCAGTTTCCTCTACACCACACCAGCCAGCCCCGACACTTGGGAGACTCACTCTCTGGGGGACCAGGAGGGACAAAGTCCATCCTACTTAAGGGGATCGCAGTCGATGACCATCCCCGGTTTGGTGTCCCACCTCCAGTCCGACGACAGAAAGTGAATGTTTTTGTCATCGTTCCTATTGTTGCTTTCATACTCTTTTTAAGTTACATCACGGATGTAATAGGTGTTCAAGAAAAGAATCTGTTCTCTAGAAAATCAGCTACGAGTCCGCATTAACACAACTGGAGAGTAACAAGAGGCCAGAGATGCGGACGCGCCACCGTTCTCGCGGTGCAGGCCAATCCTGTATCTCCAAACAACTTAGACAAACACGGCCTTCAAGAGCGACCCCACCCCCAACCCAGTGGCACAAAATAGCCACAGATCAGGCGGTCTGTAACAGGTACATCTTTTCTTCTGCTTCTTTTCACAGGCAACGCACCCAACATGGTAACAAAATGCGAACAGTACAAAAAAAGGATGCCTTGAAAGGAAGTCTCCTTCCAACCCCCACTGTCCTGCGTTCCCTTCCTGACGCTACAAGCACCTGTTTATCACCGGAGACGCGCGGATGGGCTCCTCCCAACCGCCACAGGCTGTGACAGGGTCTGAGGTTCGTGGGAAGGGGGCTGGGCAGGGAGGGGTCCCCGGGCTTTGGCCCCCCGCTTCCGGCTCGGACGGGTCATTTTGGCCGGTTCTCGGCTCCCTTCCTTCCCCTGGGGATTTCCGCCTGCGATAGGACCCCTCCCCCTTCAGGCTTTTCAAGGTTCCTTCCAAGGCCAGTTGGCGCTGAAAGAAAAGGTCTTGTGAAACCCCCACTCCCAGCCGCTTTCAGGGTACCCGGCAGCCCACAGGCTAGACGCGGCTTTAACGCCTTCCGCGCGCCGGGAGCCCCGTGCTTGGGACTGAGACGGCCCAAAGTCTGGGTCCCTCTTGCTGCTCTGGCCTCGAGCTGGGAGAAGCCGCGGCATTACCTCCCGCCTCTCCCCTACAGCCGCCGGGGCCGTCCTCGGCTTCCCAGTGGGCGTGTCGGCCGGCGGGGAAGGGGTTAAGTCGGGGTTAGCCCGGGCCGGCGGCGAGCGGTCACCTGTAACCACGGTTGGTGGCTCGCGGCGGGATGCGGTAGACGTGCACCTCCGGCTTGACACAGAGCACCGACTCGTACTCGCCCTCCTCCATCGCGACGCCCGGAACCCGCCGGACTTCCGGCTCCTTCCCGGCAGCGGGGCCGGAAGCGGCGCGACTCTATGGCCCGGGTCAGGCTAGAGCGGCGGCTTGCGGTCCTCCGCCCGTTTGTCTCCCGCGCGCCCTCTGCTGGCCGCTCTGGCTCCAGACGTGCGGCCGAAGGATTCTAGAGCCGAAGCAATGAGGTCCAAGAGCCTTGGGGCGGCGGGGGGGGGGGGGGGGGGGGGGGGGGGGGGGGGGGGCTTCCCGCTCCGGCAAGGCCGAATGGGCAGCCGAGACAACTTGGGTACAGACCCAGCTGCAATCGGCTCTCCGGTTGTGTGGCATCACCATCTGACACCTGGGCCCAGCTGGCTGAGATTCCAGGCTGGATCTACCTACACGGTTCACCCTGAAGCCTCTCTCTTCCCTCTGCTCTTCCTGCGTGTCCTTCCTTCTCCTGACTCCAGATGATTCCCTGAGGCTACTTCTCCTTGAGAGATGCTTGGGATGCCCTGACCCCTCCACCCGTATTCTAACCCACCACATGCCTGAGGCCCAGTGTGGCCTAGACTCAACAAAGAGCGAAGTTTAGTAACATAACTAATTAAAAAACAATCCCCCCTTAAAAAGGGGTGTCTGGGTAGCTTGGCGGGTTAAGGCTCCGACTCTTGATTTCGGCTCAAGTCGTGATCTCACGGTTCCTGGGATCTAGCCCCAGGTAGGGCTCTGCACTGACAGCATGGAGCCGGCTTAGGATTCTCTCTCTCCCTCTCTCTCTCTCTCTGCCCCTCCCCCACTTGCTCCCTCTCTCTGTCTTTCTCAAAATAAATAAATAAACATAAAAAAAAAAAAAAAAAAAGAGGGGCTCCTGGGTGGCTCAGTCGGTGACTTTGGCCCAGGTCATGATCTCGCGGTTTGTGAGTTCGAGCCCCGCGTCGGGCTCTGTGCTGACGGCTCAGAGCCTGGAGCCTGTTTCCGATTCTGTGTCTCCCTCTCTCTCTGACCCTCCCCTGTTCATGCTGGGTCTCTCTCTGTCTCAAAAATAAATAAAAACGTTAAAAAAAAAAACCCAGTCCTGGTTCGAATTTCTCATAGAATGTTACGGGGATACATATTGTCCCACCATAGTCAAATTCTCCAAACGCCTTCTCCTGTACCATTCTCTCATTTCTTCCACAATTATTTAGTAAGTGCTTACAACCTGCCAGGTCCTATGCGGAGAGCTTTGCTCCACCGAAGCTTTGCTCCACCCCCAACTCCCCTCTCCTCCCTCTCTCTCCTTTTATTCACTCTGTACAAGTACTTTATCATAGAATTAATCTAACCTCTTAAAAGATCTTTTTTAGGGACGCCTGGGTGGCTCACTCGGTGAGCGGCCGACTCTTGATTTCAGCTCCGGTCATGGTCTCACGGTTCCTGGGTTCGAGCCCCGCGTGGGACTCTGTGCCGACGACACCCAGCCTACTTGGGATTCTCTGTCTCCCTTTCTCACTGTCCCTCCCCCATGCTCTCGCACTCTCTCTCTCTCTCTCTCCAACAATAAATTAAAAAACAACAACAGAAACCTTTCGTATTGTGGCAAAATATACATAACATGAACTTTACCATGTTGACCGTCTTTAAGTGTGCAATTCAGTGGAATTAAGTACATTCACGGTATTGCATAGAGCTATCACCACTATTTCCAGAACCTTTTTCATCATCCCAAACAGAAACTCTGTACTCATTAAGCAATAACACCCCATTTCTCCGCTCCCCCCAACCCCTGGTGGCTTTTATTCTACTTTCTGTCTCTGTGAATTTGCCTATTCTAGATACCTCATATAAGTGGAATCATACAGTTATCAGGCCTTTGTGCTTGGTTTATTTCTCAGCATAATGTTTTCAAGGTTCCTTCCTGTCCTAGCATCTATGAGAACTTCATTCCTGTTGATGCCTGAATGATACTCCCTGGTGTGCACATTTCACAGTTTGTGTATCCATTTATTTGTTGATGGACATTTGGGTTGTTTCCACCTTTTGGCTACTGTGAATGATGCTGATTTGTTTGAGTCCTTGTTTTCAATTCTCTTGAGTATATACATATCTGGAGGTGGATTTGCTGGGCCATATGGTAATTTTATGTTGAGCTTTCTCTGGAACCACTGAACTGTTTTCCATAGTGGCTACACCATTTTATGTTCCTCCCAGCAATGAACAAGGGTTCCGATTTCCCCCCATCTTTACCAATACTTACTTTCCACTTTCTTTGATCACAGCCATCCTGGGGGGTGTGAAGTTATTTTCTCTTTGTGTGAATTGATTTACCCTCTAATTTCAACTTTGCTCATTACCCTGATTCTCCACAACAAAGAGGAAATTGAGAAATGACCCAGAAAATGAGATTTCTTCCTCCTGCTTCTTTGATCCCGTCTCTCATTCCCCTTAAGTCCTGGAGTGGCAAAGACAGAACTCCCTTCAAAGGTGGAGGGGAGAGGTATGAAGAGGGGCAGGGAGGGTGCACTCCCACACTGACGATCTTACCCCTTCACATTCTCACCATTCGGTTTATATGACTGCTCTCCCACCAGACTGTGAGCCTCTTGAAGGATCCTGTCCCTGTCACCTGTGGACCCTGTATTCAGCAGCACAAGTTCTGGCACAGAGTAGGTGCTCAGCGAACGGGTGAGTAAATGTGTGCGTGTGTTCAGTTGGCTACATCCCAAAACCAAGTGGCCATTTAGGGATGGGCCACTGTGTTTTCTCTTTCACACTCTGACTCCTTGCATCAATATGTACTGAACAACACAGGGGAGAATTGGGTATCCAAGGAGTAAAGCACCCAGACTCATTGGGTTAGAGGACTTCCAGCTGGGAGAGCATCTAGGACCTCAAGAGCTCAAGAGCTGAACTTCAAGAGCTGAACTCTCAAGAGCTGAACTTCAGGGTAGTGTCTGTAATCAGCACTGAGCTCGATCACTTCCCCTCTGGAAGCCAAGCAGCTTGAAGGCAGCCCACGGTGGCTGTGTGGCCTCACCATGTGGCCGCGACAGGTAGGAAGCTTTCCTCTCATGAGCCCCGAAGGGAAGCATCACCCATGCCGGGGAAAGCCAGGCCCTACCATGTGTTCAGAGCACGTTCAGTTCAGTTCGGTCTAACAAAGACGGGGATTGAGCACCTACCCTATGGCGGGTGCTGGCTGCTGGGGCCACAGAGATGAAGCCAACCCAGCTCCTGTCTTCGTGGAGCTCACAGACCAGAGGAGACAGAGAGAAAAGGAGTTATTTACAGTGCACAGTGGGAAGGGCTATGATGGAGGAATTCGCAGGGGCTATGGGCGCCAAGAGCAGAGAGACCCAACTCAGCCGTGGGAAGTCAGGGAAGGCTCTCCGGAAGATGTTACATGGACATAACAATCTCTGCGAGGTGGGCAGGGTGAGGATTGTTCTCTCCGTTGTGTGATGGAGGTCCACTGAACCAGTGACAAGCCCAGGGCAACTACATTGTCCTCGGGTTGGAGGAAGTCCAACTGTCCCTTTTGCCTTATTCTCAGATCCCAGCCTCATAGCTGGACGTTCCTGAAATGCCTCCCAACACCTCTGCTGCAGAGGGTAATTGGACCTATCATCAACTCCCGGGTTAATTACATTATTTACCAGACATTCAATTCAACCCAACAAGCAGAGTATATATAAGCCCAGATAGAGCCCATCCCAAGCATGAGGAAGGGAACAGGGAAGCAAAATCTTGCTCATTCACCCAGCTGCTTTCTGGTAGGTCCCGGGCCAGGGTGAGGGTTTAATGTGGATAGCTGTCCTCGGTGGCCTCCTGTCACTTACCATCTTTCTCTGCTGTATCTTTCTCCCATCACAGACATTTCTCAGAGGAATTTCCCCCATTTCTCAGATGGGGAAACCACTTATAAAAGGGCACTCAGTAACAACGCAATCTTGAAAAAGAACAAAGTTGGAGAACTCACACTTCCCGGTTCCAAGACTTACTACAAAGCTACAGTCATCAAGACAGCATAGTACCAAAACAAGGATGGATGCACAGATCAGTGGAGTAGAATTGAGAATCCAGAAATAACCCCTCACATGTATAGTCAGTTGACTTTCTAGAAGTGTGCCAAAACAATTCAATAGGGAAACAGTCGTCTTTCCCACAAATGGTGCTGAGATACCCACATGCAGACGTTCGATCCCTACCTCACACGATATACAAAAGGAATTAAAAATAGGTCTCAGACCTAAGTGTAAGAGCTAAAACTACACAGCTTTTAAGAGAAAACATAGACCTAAACCTTCATGACCTTGCGTTTATGTCCTAATCAAAAAAGAACCTACTGGATTCTTAGAAAGGACACTAAAAGCACCTTTAAAAAATGACACTAGGGGTGCCTGGGTGGCTTGGTCGGTTAAGCATCCGACTTCGGCTCAGGTCATGATCTCGCAGTCCGTGAGTTCGAGCCCCGCATCGGGCTCTGTGCTGACAGCTCAGAGCCTGGAGCCTGTTTCAGATTCTGTGTCTCCCTCTCTCTGTGACCCTCCCCCATTCATGCTCTGTCTCTCTCTGTCTCAAAAATAAATAAACGTTAAAAAAAATAAAAAAAAAATGACACTAAAAGCACAAGCAACAAAATAAAAAATCGACAGGGATGCCTAGATGGCTCAATTGGTTAAGCGTCTGACTCGTGACTTCAGCTCATGTGGTTCGATCCCATGGTCCTGCAATCAAGCCCTTCGTTGGGCCCTGCTCTGAGCATAGAGCCTGCTTGGGATTCTCTCCCTCTCTCCCTCTGCCCTTCTACCCTGCTCTCTCTCTCTCTCTCTCTCTCTCTCTCAAAATAAATACATAAAAGTTTTAAAAAAGAAAAAATAGATAAATAAGACTTAAATAAAATTTAAAACTTTTGTGCTACAAAGGACAAGTGAAAATACAATGCACATAATGGGAGAATAATCTTGCAAATTATATATCTGACAAGGGACTTATATCTAGAATATATAAAGAACCCTTACCATTCAATAGTAAAAAGACAAATAATCCAATTTATGCATGAATAATGGACTCTAGTGGACATTTTCCCCAAGAAGATACACGAATAGCCAATAAGCACATGGAAAGATGCTCCACTATGTGGCACCTGGCTGGCTCAGTCGGAAAAGCATGCGACTCTTGATCTCAGGCTGTGAGTTTGAGCCCCTCATTGAGCCTAGAGATTACTTAAAAATAAAATCTTTTAGGGACGCCCGGGTGGCTCATTTAGTTAAGTGTCCAACTTCAGCTCGGGTCATGATCTCACAGTTTGTTGAGTTCAAGACCCCATTGGGCTCTGTGCTGACAGCTCAGAGCCTGGAGCCTGCTTTAGATTCTGTGTCTCCCTCTCTTTCTGCCCCTTTCCTGCCCGCGCTCTGCCTCTCTCTCTCTCTCTGTCTCCAACAAAAAATCCTTTAAAAAAGTAAATAGGTAAATGGAAAGAAAGAAAGGTGCTCCACCTTATCAGCCATCTGGGAAACACAAACCAAAACCACAGTAAGATTCCGCCTCATACCCACACCCACTAGGATGGCTAGAACTCAAAAAGGCAGATAATAACAAGGGTTCGTCAGGATACAGGAGAGTTGGAACCCTCCTACACTGCAGTTGGGAATGTAAAATGATGCCTTCCCCTTGGAAGCCATCTGGCAATTACCCAAGAAACTAAACATAGAGTTAGCCTCTAACCCAGCGATTACTTTCCTAGCTGTATACTCAAGAGAAATGAAAACATGTATTTGCACAGGGGCGCCTGGGTGGCGCAGTCGGTTGAGCGTCCGACTTCGGCCAGGTCACGATCTCGCGGTCTGTGGGTTCGAGCCCCGCGTCGGGCTCTGGGCTGATGGCTCAGAGCCTGGAGCCTGTTTCCGATTCTGTGTCTCCCTCTCTCTCTGACCCTTCCCCGTTCATGCTCTTCTCTCTCTGTCCCAAAAATAAATAAAAAAATAAAGACAAATGAGAAATGAAAACATGTATTTGCACAAAAATGTGTACACGAATGTTTACAGCAGCATTCCTCATAATATCCCAGAAGTAGAAACACACAAATGTCCATTAATTGATAAGTGGTTGTACAAAATATATTATGTTGGCCACAAAAGGCAATGAACCTTGACAACATTTTGCCAAGTGAAAGAAGCCAGTCACCAGGGACTAGGTATCGTATGAGTCCATTTATATGAAATGTCCAGAACAGGCATATGTGCAAGGCAGACAGTAGATTAGTGGTTGCCTAGGGCTGGGGTGGGGTGTGAGAATTGAGGTGATGGTGAAGGGGTGTGGAGTTCCTTTTTAGGGTGATAAAGTTGTTCTAATATTGGGGTGATCAAACAATTCTGTGAATATATTACAAGCCTCTGAGTTGTACACTTTATTTTTTTTTAAGTTCACTTATTTATTTTGAGACAGAGAGAGAGAGAGAGAATCCCAGGCAGGCTCTGCCCTGTCAGCAGAGAGCCCGATGTGGGGCTCGAACTCATGAACTGGGAGATCATGACCTGCGCCGAAATCAAGAGTCAGACGCTGAACCGACTGAGCCCCCCCAGGCACCCTTGAATGGCACACTTTAAATGCGAGAACTGTGGGGCGCCTGGGGGGGGGGGCTCAGTCAGCTGAGCATGTGACTCAATACTGGCTCAGGTCATGATCTCACAGTTGTGGGATCAAGCCCCGTGTCGGGGTGTGTGGTGAGAGTGGAGCCTGCTTGGGATTCTCTCTCTCTCTCTCTCTCTCTCTCTCTCTCTCTCTCTGCCCCTTCCCAGCTTTCCCTCTCTTTCTCAAAAATAAAATAAATAAATAAATAATTTTAAAACTAATTAATTAATAAGTGGGAGAATTGTATGGGATGTGAATGAAATCGCCACAAAGCCGTGGACAAAACCAGAAGGTACAAGTTCTCGGAAAGGACATCGTCGTCTGTATGTGCCACCCACCTGCCTCAATTCTGTCCTCAGATTCCATGCCCTTCTACTAGGGTTGGGGGCGTCCCCTCGTTCAGACTCTCACAGGGTTTGTAAGTCCCAGATGGGGACGGAGAGGGGGCTGGATCCCCTCTGGAGCCTCTGCCCCCTCAAAATTCCAGCTTGTGGAATGCCGGGGCCTGAGGATTCTGAGGTGGAGACAGGGGACAATGGGGGGCGTGTTCGAGGGGTCTGGAAGGGCGGTCCTCCGGACGGGTCATCCACCCCTGGGGCGGGAATGCCCGGAGGGAAGGGGGAAGTGCAGGGGGCCCTCATGGGAGAGAGACTGGGAGGAGCAAGGAACTTCCAGGGCAGAGGGTGGGATTTGGTCACAGCGCTGACCTCCCTGTGCCAAGCGAGAGACTAGACCCTTGGGGAGACGGGCGCTGCGCCTGGGGCGGGCGCCCCACGGGATGGAGGTCTCGTCTGCATTGTAGGGGCGCAGGCCTAGCTGCAGGAAGGATCGGGGTATAGGTAGGGGTGGGAGGAAAGGAGGAGGGAGTGGGGATTGGGGGTCGTGGCTGTTGGGAGCACCTGCTCTGTGCTCCCGGTACGCTGCGAGAGCCTTCAGAACAGCCAGCGCATCCTCAGGACCTGGTGCCGTGCCCAGCTCGGGCAGGTGTCTGTTAAACAGCTGTTGGTTACGTAGGTAGACGAGTTAAGTGGCTTGAGCTTCTTTGGATGCGAGATAAGACGGTGAGACACGCGGTCCCGGGAGCCGCACAGGCCTGGGGCTGAACCCAGATCTTCTGCAGACTAGCTGAGTTGCGCTGGACGAGACACGGGGCTCCTCTGAGCCTCAGGGCTGAACCCAGTGATCCCACAGAGCCCTTAGGAGAGCACCGCCTGCAAACGCCCCCAGCAAATAGAAGACTCCTGTGTCTGTTGGCTGGCCTGCCCTGGTTTAAAGTGAAAGCACCATCAAGATCTTCAAGGTCCCAGGGTCGCACTGGGGGGGTGGGATTTACCCCTAGGAATCGTCAACAGTATAAAGGGGTCTGTGATGCACCCATAGAAATAGTGTTAATGTTACCTCAGAGGAATCCAGACGCTGGAGGTGACTGAGGTGGCTAGAAGCTTGGAGAAGAGGTGGGAGGTTGAAGAATGGTGGTGGTGGGGGGGGTGGGGGTTGTTGGGGAGACAGAGAAGTGGGATGTGGGCACAGAGGCTGGGGGTCTGTGGGATTAGGATTGTGGGAGGGCTGCTCAGGTTGAAACATGTTTGAGTAGGGGGTGGTGAAACAGCCTAATAAGAGGTTGGGTGGGAGAGGCAGGAGAGACACCAAGAAAGGCTTTAGAAAGGGATGTGTCCGGGGCAGGGTGGAGGGTGCTTTGGCGAACTAAATGTTGCTATTGGAGACCTTGGGGTTCCCGAGACAGATGTTCTCAGCTCTTGTTCCTTAACCCCAAGAAGAACTTGGAGTTTTCATCTATAGCAGCAACAGCCGTGACATTCTGGGACACTCTTTAAAATGTATATTTAACATGCACATTGAAGGCTCTGAGAAGTTCTGCAGCACAGAGCCTATTCTATTTAAAAAAAAAATTTAACGTTTATTTATTATTGAGAGACAGAGAGAGAGAGACAGAGCGTGAGCAGGGGAGGGGCAGAGAGAGAGGGAGACAGAATCCGAAGCAGGCTCCAGGCTCTGAGCCGTCAGCACAGAGCCTGACGCGGGGCTCGAACTCACGAACCGCGAGATCGTGACCTGAGCCGAAGTCGGACCGTTAACCGACTGAGCCACCCAGGGGCTCCAGAGCCTATTCTATTTTAACTCAGCACTTTCCAAATGCATTTGGCCTCAGAACTCTTTTGTGTGTGTGTGTGTGGTGTACCTCATGGGACCAATATTAGGACCAAAGAGCACCCATTAGGAAATGCTGGGGTAGGAGAAAGTGCGTGTGTTTGGGGATCCGACAGGCCACGGTTTAATTCCTGCTCTGTGGCCTAGTTGGCATTGGACCCTGGGCCAGTGACTTTGCTCCTCGGAGTTACTGTGAGAATCAGGATGAATGTGTGGCTAGCTCTCTGTTTCCGCTGCATCCCTCTCCGGTGTGGGCCGGGCCCTGACTATTCCCTTGAGCCAGGCTCTCTGTATCACAGGTTCCAGGTGGGCTGCTGAAGAGTGCATAGGTAATGACCTTGGTGGAACTTTGATTGGATTTCTCCTGTGGGACCACAGCAACTGATGCCCCTCACTTGGCACCCTCACTGGCTGTGGCACAATGGACAACGGAAACGCCCAGATGCACACGGAGGGAAGGATCAAGGCTCCAGAAGCCCAGCCAAGTCCTGGCATGAGCACCACCAGCAAGAGGCCTGGTGTTGAGCCTACCATATCAGAAATCAGCCAGGTAGGGCCCTGCACCTCATGTTCTGACCCTGCTATTCCCAGCCGGCACCTTTCCCTACATCAGCTTGGGTAGATGACAGATCTACGGGTGTGCTTCAGGTATGGCTGGATCAAGGTGCTACATGAGTGTCTGTTGGCTCTGCCTTCCAGTGTGACGCTCCCAGGCAGGCCCTTCCTGAAAGGTGGCAAGGATTGCCCTGGCCACTTCGGGCTAAAATCTTCTCATCTTACGTCCTCTGGCATAGCGTCCCCAACAGGAAGAGAGCCTCTCTGCAATAGTTGAAGGAAGTCTCTGGTATCACTGCGACTGGCCCAGATCGTGGTCACATGCTCATCCCTGAATTAGTCACCGTGGCAGAGCAGAGTGGCCTGGATCTCTTGGTATAACGGAGCCAGAGGTGGTACTCACCTGACTCCACTGGCTTCTCTTACCAGGATAGATGCTGGGTGAGCAAAACCAGAATTCCTATTTACTCTGCTGTGTGCCCCCAGCCCCCTTTAGACCCTCCAGTCTCCTGACAGTTGCTCAGGGCTTCCAGCACGACCCTTCCCAGCCCTCAGCCTGCATCCTAAGCCTCCATCATACCCCTCAGCCTCTTTCCAGCCATTCTTTTAGGTGCCAAGGGGCATGAACTGAAGAGCACAGAGAAAGCAAAGCCCTCCTTCCCATCTGGTTTCCCCAGAGCCAAAAATGTCACCATAAAAAAAAAAAAAAGTCAACATTCCCTTGGGTAAAGTGTTATCCTCTCCCTGTAGCTTCTGTTATAAATCACGGCTTCCCTTGGGGGCAGGGAGAGCGCCTGAAGGTAGGGGGGCCGGTCTTAGAAGGAGACTGGGGCAAGCGTTCAGGGCTCCCTCCACCTCTACCCCTCATTTTTTTTTTCAACAAACAAAGTCATGGGTTTCAGTCCGGTTATGTAACCAGCCATATGACCTTGGGCGGGCCATGGCACCCCTTTGAGCCCCACTGCCTGGGGCACAGACCCTGCCTCCCCGAGCGTAGGTGTCCTCAGTGTTGGCTCGACCTTGCATTAGAACAACTGTCCTCAAGTGATTGAGGCAGGTCGTCTGGAGTCTGCTGCCTCAGGTGAGGGTCGGAGCTGGCTCCAGTCACTGGCTCAGCCAGGGACTGATAGACCAAGATGGGCATCGAGATCCGGTTCCAGAGCCTGACCTGTGAAGTAGCAGAAATCGTGGAAGCCTCTCTTGGATCTTCTGAGGGTCGTGATGTCCCCCAGGGGGCTCCATCAGGCTGTCCTCCGGGGGTTCCCTTGGCTCAGGTGCTACCCCGGACTGTAGGTTTCTGCTAGAGCCCTTAGCGCTGCTGGCTTGGGCCAGGTCTTACGCCTAGCCACTCTCCAGCTCCCTGTCTCCCCCCTCCCCTTCCCCCTCCCCCTCTCTTGCACCTCTCCCTTCTCCTCCTTCTCCTCCTCCTCCTCCTCCTCGCCTCTCTGCAGCGCCTTCCGCAGTCAGCACAGGATGTCCCTGTCCCTGAGGCCTGGACGATGTCCAAGGAGAGGGAGGAGCCCTCCAGAATGGGTACTTGTGGCCAACCCTTGGGCTAGCGCATGGGCATCTCTGTTCCAGGTTGCGTTTCCAGATGCTGCAGGGATGGGCAGTGGGAAGCAGCCCTCATCAGCCCCAGGGGGGCCAGAGAAGGGACCAGAACACAGCGCAGCCTCAGAGGAAGGGCCTCGGGAGCTCAGGACCCAGGAGCAGAGGCGGCCGGCAGAACCAGGGTGAGCTGGGGACTTCTTAAAGAAGGTCCGGGAGAGAACTCTATGAGCCACCTAGGGGACAGGGATGAGGCAGGACTCCCAGCCTAAGGCAAATACGCCCTTAATCTTCTCTCTCACGGGGGGCACAAATCCTGCTACATCATTGCTCCCGAACCTTCCATCTGCACTGGCTTCTAGACCCACTGGACCACAAGCTTCTTTTATGTGTCCTGCTCTGCTTCAAACCCCTCATGCCTGGGACTGTGCCTGGCACTTAGTAAATGTTCAATAAACATGTGTTCACCGAATTAATGGAAGACTGAACAAAAGAGAGGCTGAGACTCAGAAACACACATTTACATGGCATTCTTGTTACTATTTTCTATATATTGTATTTTTACCTTGTCTACAGTAAGACTCATATTTAAAAAAAATTTTTTAATGTTTATTTTTGAGACAGAAAGAGACAGAGCATGAACGGGGGGGGGGGGGGCGGTCAGAGAGAGAGGGAGACACAGAATCTGAAGCAGGCTCCAGGCTCTGAGCTGTCAGCACAGAGCCTGGAGCCGGGCTCGAACTCACAGACCGTGAGATCATGACCTGAGCCGAAGTCCGTCGCTCAACCGACTGAGCCACCCGGGTGCCCCAAGACTCCTATTTTATTTTTTTTTTTAAATTTTTTTTTTCAACGTTTATTTATTTTTGGGACAGAGAGAGACAGAGCATGAACGGGGGAGGGGCAGAGAGAGAGGGAGACACAGAATCGGAAACAGGCTCCAGGCTCTGAGCCATCAGCCCAGAGCCCGACGCGGGGCTCGAACTCACGGACCGCGAGATCGTGACCTGGCTGAAGTCGGACGCTTAACCGACTGCGCCACCCAGGCGCCCCAAGACTCCTATTTTAAAAGGCAAAAGCTTTATACGATCTGAAAAGAAACCAGAGTATGAGACTCTTATATTTTAAAGATTTTATTTTTAAGTCATCTCTACACCCAACGTGGGGCTCAAACTCAGAACCCTGAGATCAAGAGTCCCATGCTCCACCGACTGAGCCAGTCAGGAGCCCCAGAGTGTAATCTTTTTCAAAAGAGGAAAGTGAAAGAGAAACAGACAGAAGCAAAAAGGGAAAGATTTGAGAAATAGGAATAGTTCAGACTAGTCAGCATATCGTTTTAATTTGCTTATAACCAAAAGCCTCTGAATAATCTCTTCTACATGGAAAGTTAGGGAAATGAAGCAAAGCTAGGTCGGAGCCCCCCTCCGCCCAGATGGGAACCGGTAGAAATAGAAACCATTTCAACACATCTGTTCAACAACTTGGCCATTTGTTTCAACGGCCTTAAAAATACCTTTACCTTCATCCATGTCTAGAAATACACCCTGAGGAAATAATTGGCGACGTGGGCAAAGTTTTACGCAAGTTTTTTCCCTCTGCCACGTCATTTTAAATGCTAAAAATGCTGGAAATGCCAGTATGCCCTAAATACCCACTACAGAGGAATGGTAAAGTCGAATATGCTTATTTATCGAATATGGAATTTTCTACTTCCACTTAAAAGGCGTGTGTATGAGAGATGTTTTGGCACGGAAAAAAATTAGGTTAAAACGATCATTGAAAAAAGATGGCAAAAAAGAAAAAAAAAAAAAAGAAAAAAAAAGGGGGCGCCTGGGTGGCTCAGTCGGTTAAGCGGCTGACTTCGGCTCAGGTCATGATCTCGCAGTCCGTGAGTTCGAGCCCCGCGTCAGGCTCTGTGCTGACAGCTCAAGCCTGGAGCCTGTTTTGGATTCTGTGTCTCCCTCTCTCTGACCCTCCCCCATTCATGCTCTGTCTCTCTCTGTCTCAAAAATAAATAAATGTTAAAAAAATTAAAAAAAAAAAAAGAAAAAAGATGGCAAAGCTGTACACACGACGTAATCGTAACTGTGTACAATTAGGCAATTGTTTGAAGATGGTAATGAACTAAATCCCCATGAGAAATACACATGTTACATCCATAGGAAGAAGCCTGGGGAAATACTCCAGAACATGAAAGTGACATCAGACTGGCACAGACTGAATCAACCCTGAGCTCTCTCCTTCGGCTTTATGGGCCTAGGCTCAAGCCTTCAAGCCCCTCAATCTCTCTTCTCTCTGATTTTTCTTTTTTTCTTTTCTTTCTTTCTTTTTTTTTTTAAGATTCTTTTATTTTTTTAAATTTTTTTTTTCAACGTTTATTTATTTTTTGGGGACAGAGAGAGATAGAGCATGAATGGGGGAGGGGCAGAGAGAGAGGGAGACACAGAATCGGAAACAGGCTCCAGGCTCTGGGCCATCGGCCCAGAGCCTGACGCGGGGCTCGAACTCACGGACCGCGAGATCGTGACCTGGCTGAAGTCGGACGCTTAACCGACTGCGCCACCCAGGCGCCCCAAGATTCTTTTATTTTTTAAGTAACCGCTACACCCAAGGTGGGGCTTGAACTCACAACCCTGAGATCAAGAGTCACATGCTCCACCGGCTGAGCCAGCCAGGCACCCCTGATGTTTCTTTTTATTCTGAACAACAACAATAATAAAATCCTAACGCCCCGAAACACTGAGATCATAGTATCTGGGATTTGGGGAATTCATGTCAGTCCTCCATTCATTCTCTCCAGCATTAAGTATGCACCTCTGGTGTGCCTAGTCCTGCACGGGCGCTCTGGGAAATACAAAGGAGTCTAAGAATATAAAACGATGGCCCAATCCAGGAGCTGAGGTGTCGCTTTGTCGTTCTCCCCAGGAAGAAGCAGTCAACCCCGGCACCCCAGCAAGGGCCCGGATTGCGGCAAGGAGGCCGTGATCAGGCCAAGCCAGGAAGTGAGCTGGGGGTGCTGCCTTCCAGGGTCCCCGCGGCACAGGAAGGACAGCAGCAACAGGGCTCAGGGAAGGAGACCGAGGACCAACAGGGGAGACATCAGAACCCAGGGATGGTGGAGGGTCAGGCCCCCGAGAGCCACCAGGTAATGTCCACGGAGATGTGACAGGAGGGCACAGAATGGCTGCTCTCTGGGGGAGACCAAGGAGCCTCCCGGGGCCCCCCCATTTCGTGTCTGCTCCTCTCTGTGCCCTGGCGATGTCGAGTGCCCAGTCTGTGTGGGTCACTGGGATATTCTGGATATTCTTGATCGCCCACGGCAAGCCTTTACAACCTGTTTCCGGAGTGGCCCCACAGTATGTCAAGGGGTGATGGAGGCAGGGAGGACTTGGGGGTTACGTGTAGGATAAGAACAGGCACATGTTGGATTTAAAAAGCTCAGACAGGGGCGCCTGGGTGGCGCAGTCGGTTAAGCGTCCGACTTCAGCCAGGTCACGATCTCGTGGTCCATGAGTTCGAGCCCCGCATGGGGCTCTGGGCTGATGGCTCAGAGCCTGGAGTCTGTTTCCGATTCTGTGTCTCCCTCTCTCTCTGCCCCTCCCCCGTTCATGCTCTGTCTCTCTCTGTCCCAAAAATAAATAAAATAAATAAATAAATAAATAAAATAAAAAGCTCAGACAAAGTTTTCTTCACGCTAGGATATCCTAGAAGCTGCTTCTTAGCGGCCGAGCTTTTGTGGGACCTCGCAGGAGACGGCTAGAGCGCGGTGCCTTTTTCGAACTCACTTGACTACAAAATACCTTTTCACTTATTTTCATTTTAAGATTATTTCCTTAAAGCTTCAGTGAGGTATAATGGACACACGCTCGCACATACTCCAACCGTACAACTTGATGTTTTGGTGCACATGAAGCCAGCACCACAATCAAGAAAGCAAACCTTATCTGTCACCTCCCCCCCCCCCCCACTAAAATTTCCCCAGGCCCCTTAAACAGGCTCCAGGCTCTGAGCCATCAGCCCAGAGCCCGATGCGGGGCTCGAACTCCCGGACCGCGAGATCGTGACCTGGCTGAAGTCGGACGCTTAACCGACTGCGCCACCCAGGCGCCCCAGGCTGGTCTTTAATTTTAAGTGTTCTGATAGGTGCCTCGTGGACTCTCATGGTGGCCTGGGTTTGCATGTTCCTAATGACTAACGGTGCTGACCATTTGTAAATGCGCTTCTAGGCCATCCGTATATCTTCTTTGGAGAAATGTCTATTCAAATGCTTTGCCCGTTGTTTTCATCGGACTAGTCATCTTATTGTTGAGTTGTAGGAGTTCTTTATATATGGTGGATACTAAACTCTTATGACAAAAACGATTTACACACTTTTTTCCTTCCATTTTGTGCATTGTCCTTTCACATACTGCCTTTAAAAAAAAATCAGATTCTAGGGGCGCCTGGGTGGCGCAGTCGGTTAAGCGTCCGACTTCAGCCAGGTCACGATCTCGCGGTCCGTGTGTTCAAGCCCCGCGTCGGGCTCTGGGCTGATGGCTCAGAGCCTGGAGCCTGTTTCCGATTCTGTGTCTCCCTCTCTCTCTGCCCCTCCCCCCCGTTCATGCTCTGTCTCTCTCTGTCCCAAAAATAAATAAAAAACGTTGAAAAAAAAATTAAAAAAAAAAATCAGATTCTTTTCTTCTGATTGAGTTTGGAGAGTTCTTATATATTCTGAACACAAGTCCTTTATCAGATGTGTGATTGGCGAATGTCTTTCCCCCAGTCTGTGTCTTGTCTTTTCCATTCTCTTACCAGTGACTTTCAAAGAACAGAAGTTCTGAATTCTGATAAGGCCGAATGTATCAATATTTTCGTTAGGGCTTGATTTTTTGGTGTTGTTTCTTAGACATCTTTGCTTAACCCAAGGTCACATCAGAAGTTCTATGTTTTCTTCAAGAATTTTTTCATGTTAGGCTTAACATTTACATTTTAGGATCCGTTTTGAGTTAATCCTTGCGCGTGCGTGCGTGTTAGATAGTGGTTCAGTTTTTTGCGTGTGGCCATCCATCCATTCCAGCGCCGTTTACTGAAGACTCCTTTCCACACTGGGTTTGTACCTTCGTGGCAAACCAGTTGAACGTGCATGTGGAAGTCTATTTCTGGACTCTCTTTGTTCCATTTATCTCTCTGTCCTCATTCCGGTATCACACTGTGTTGATCATAAGTCACTTTATAATAAGTCCTGTATCAGTTGACGTAAAACTCCTTTTTTAGGGATTCTTGTACTCTGAACCCTCCTCGGGAAACCCTATTTATTTATTTATTTATTTATTTTTTTTTTTTTAAATTTTTTTTTTTTTTTCAACGTTTATTTATTTTTGGGACAGAGAGAGACAGAGCATGAACGGGGGAGGGTCAGAGAGAGAGGGAGACACAGAATCAGAAACAGGCTCCAGGCTCTGAGCCATCAGCCCAGAGCCCGATGCGGGGCTCGAACTCACGGACCGCGAGATTGTGACCTGACTGAAGTCGGACGCTCAACCGACTGCGCCACCCAGGCGCCCCCGGGAAACCCTATTTAAAGGGAACTGCCTCACTTCCTCCAAGTTCCCCTTCTACGCCTATGACTTTGGGTGGGCCATGACTCCTACGGGCCCCGGCGTTTCATCCCTGAACACCAGAATCTGTGCTGCTTTCTAGGGGTGCTGGGAGCACGCAGTAAGAGGACGCTTGCAGTGCCTGGATGAGACTAAGCCTGTGATAACTGGTCTCCAGGTGACTGTGGAATTCACCTGGGAGCCAGGATGGGACTCCTCATTTTGGTATCCTTGTCCTTGGCAGGACCCAGAGTGGCGGCCTCCCCCAGGTCACCAGGCAGCTAATGGGGAAGACATAGTACAGCCGGTGAAGGCTTTTTGCACCTCGGACAGCCGTGGGCAGCAACCGGGAGACAAGCCCGCCGAGGAGGTGGACACCCCATGTATCGGGCCACAGGGGGCTCTGCCAGAGCCTGGCCCAGGGGGACATGAGGACAGTTCTCGGGGGGCAGGGCCCCGAGTGCCCCTGGCAACTCTGGAGGAAAAGACGGCCAGCTCCTTCCCACCATCCACGCCAGGACCTGACCCCCCAAAAGGAGGGTAAGCCATCCCCTGATGCCATCCCCTACCCCACTCCCTGGCCCAACGAGGACATGCTTCTGGTAAGTTACCGGTGAGGTGAATTCTAGTCCTGACTCCTCCTGACCTGATGTAGGACCTCGGGCAAGTCACGCCCCTCTGGGCTTCAGTTTCCCCGTCTGTATGATAGCTCTGACACCAGAATTCTTTGTGCTGCAAACCTGTGCTTTAAGGGCCTTGTCCTCACGTGGGGATGTGAGGGAATGAGGGGCCCCTCTGAGATTAGAAGGCCGGAGGGATGCAGGGATCATCTGAGTGTCCTGGGGGCGGAGGGACGGTCGGCGCAAAGGACAAGTCTTGAGCTGAGCCCCTCTGCCGTCCCGGGGTCTCTCCCTTGTTTAGGGTCGAGGGGGTGGAGACCCAGCCAACACCAGGGCCTGTTCTTCCACCAGTAAGTAGACCCAGAGTGGGGGGTGGGGAGGGCACAGGTGGGCAGGAAGAGGAAGGAGGGGGCTGTGGTATTTGGAGTCCAGCTGGGGAAGGCGTAGGTGTGAGTGTGTACGTGGAGGCACACGCATGCGTGTGTGTTTGCACGTAGGCGTGTGTGTGCGTCTTGTGGGGGGGGGGCGTGGTGGTCAGAGGATGCCCTTGTACTCTGGAGCTTGGAAAGAGGAGCAGAGCCCTGGGCTGGTAGCTGGAGGGGTTGGTCAGGGGGGAGATTTTTTTTAGGAAGATAATAACGGACGAAGCAGAGCCGATACCCTCAGGGACAGGGTGTGAGGCAAGCCCTGTGTCTCATCTGGGAGAAAGGGCCCAGGAGTCTGTGCAGCATGGCCTGGGGGCTGGAGGTGGACTGGGGACGGCCCATCCCTGTATTGGGAGGGACAGACGCAGGAGGTGGCTGGATTTGCCGGACGAATGAGTGGGCATTTATTAGGCGCCTCGCATGCGTCGTCCCGGGCAGTTATGGAGGGTCCCTTCCCGTGTCCTGTCCCCAGGAGATGAGGGACACTGGAGAGAGGAGGGACCTGGATCCCGTGCAGAAGCAGCCTCAGGCGCCCATGGTGGCCGCAGGGGCCCAGAACCTCGGGAACCTTCGGCAAGGCTTCATGAAGTGCTTGCTGGAGGTGGAAGAGGCGGAGGCCACACATCGGAGGGCGACGGCCAAGGCCCGGGCCCTGCCAAACCGGAAGTCCCCCAGGACCCTGACCCCTGTGCCCAGCTCAGCCCCCAGCCTGCTTCTGACCCTGCCTCAGACCCCCGCGCCGGCCCCTGTGATGGCCCCATCCTGGGCCCGGTGGCCAGCCCCCGGGTCAATCCCTGCCCCGGTCCCAGGGCCCGTGGTGGCCCTGCCGCCCCCCACCCTGGACGCGGGCTGGAGAAGGACAGAACTCCTGCACCCGAGCGGAGACAGGAGCCTGAGCAGCTCCAAGGCACGGTAGGAGCCACCCCGCAAAGGGCGCCCAAGGTCACAGCCCGTGTCCCAGTGTCCCTGTCACTGCACCTGTTCCTGCTCGGGTGTCCTCTCTCCGTTTCTCCTCGCTTCCGGTCCCCTCCCTCCCCCACACCTAGGTCTTTTCTCCCCCCATCTCTGACAGCTTTTCCCTTCCTAACCCTCCCACAGTGTGTCCCTTCCCCTCATGGCCCCTCACCCCTGCCGCCTCCTCACCGGGGGTCACTCTGAGAGACTCTCTTGACTTCCCAAGCGTCTTCCCGGTGCCCTCCCCTGTCCCCCCCTTCCCCCTCACCCTCCCCTAGCTTCCTGGGGGAGGCTCCGGGCCAGGGAGGGTGGCTGGACATGTGCCCCTGCCCCGGTCCGTCCTCTGCAGGCAGGAGCTGGAGGAGTGCGGCCTCCTCAAGCTGTCTCAGACCCGGGAGGAGAGGTCGGAGGAGCACCTCACCCTGAAGCAGGAGGAAGGTGAGGGCAGCCCCGCCGCACCCCACCCCAGCCCCAGGAGGGCACACGGCTGTCCTCCTTCCGCCCTTCTCTCCTCTCCCAAGTCTGTGACCTCTCCGTCAGCCGTGGCCGGCCGTGGCCCCTTCTGGCTTCCCCGAAAGTGCTCTCTGGCTCCCCGTGACCCCTTCCTGGGGTCTGTTCTATGCGCCAGACTTCAGAGTCTATCATGTGCCAGGCACTGAGTTAACACAACTGCTCTCAGAAGAAGAGGCACCGTTCTGCCCGTCTCACAGATAGGAACATCGAGGCTCAGAGAAGTACAGCGACTCACCCACGGCAATTGTAGAGTTTGCTTGGGCCGCCACAACAGAGTATCCCAAACTGTGTGGCTGAGCATTTATTTCTCACAGCTCTCAAGGTTAGAAGTCCAAGATCAAGGTGTTGGCAGATTTGGTGTCTTCTGAGGCCTCTCTCCTTGGCTTGCAGGCGGCCGCCTCTCCTTGTGTCCTCGTGTGGTCCTCCCTCTGTGCACACGCATCCCTGGTGTCTCTTCCCACATTTCCTTTCCTTGTAAGGACACTCGTCACATTGGATCAGGACCCATGCTACTGTCACATTTTAACTTAACCGCCTCCAGGGGCACCTGAGTGGCTCAGTCGGTTAAGCGTCTGGCTTTGACTCAGGTCACGTGAACTCACTCTTGGGAGTTCGAGCCCCACGTCGGGCTCTGTGCTGACAACTTCAGAGTCTGCTTAAGATATTCTCTCTCTCTCTCCTTCCACCCCTCTCCCCTGCTTGCGCGCTCTCTATCTAAAACAAAACGAACAAACAAAAAATTTAAAGGGGCACCTCCGTGGCTCAGTCGTTGGGCGTCTGACTTCAGCTCAGGTCAGGATCTCACAGTTCGTGGGTTCGAGCCCCGCGTCGGGCTCCGTGCTGACAGCTCAGAACCTGGAGCCTGCTCTTAATTCTGTGTCTCCCTCTCTCTCTGCCCCTCCCCTGTTCACACTCTGTCTCTCTCTCCCTCAAAAATAAACAAACATTAAAGTAAAAAAAAATTTTTTTTTTTAATTTAACTTAACCACCTCTTTAAAGGCCCTGTCTCTAATGCAGTCACATGCTAAGGTAGTGGGGACTAGGGCTGCAACAGAGGAATCTGGGTGGGATGCAATTCAGCCCATGAGGGCAACGCGGCTTATTGTCAACTGGTGGAACCAGCTGTCTCTCTAGGTCTGTTGACTCTCCCTGCATTTTGCTGTAACGAGAGGGCTGAGAAGCCAGGCACTCTCAACGTTATGACCAGGCCGTGGCTTTGGTATCAGTTGGTGCTTTTCTGGAATTTTCTCAGTGTGCTTCCAGCCCTCTGCTCTGGTCCAGACAAGCTATCCTAGAAGCCTAGTCCGTGCAGATAATTGACCACACAGCACCAAAGCCAAAGAGTCAGAAAGACCTGCCCGGCTAGTCTCTAAGCCTCAGTTTCCCTATCTTTACAAAAGGAACACGCATTCGACTCTTTTTTTAAAAATTTTTTTTTTCAACTTTTTTTTTATTTATTTTTGGGACAGAGAGAGACAGAGCATGAACGGGGGAGGGGCAGAGAGAGAGGGAGACACAGAATCGGAAACAGGCTCCAGGCTCTGAGCCATCAGCCCAGAGCCCGACGCGGGGCTCGAACTCACGGACCGCGAGATCGTGACCTGGCTGAAGTCGGACGCTTAACCGACTGCGCCACCCAGGCGCCCCCGCATTCGACTCTTAGAGGTTGTCGTAAGAATTTAATATGAGAACACGGCCGTAAAGAGCCCAGCATGGTGCCTGGCACATGGCAGGGGTGCCCTCAATAGGGCGTGTGCCCTCCTGGTACAAAATGAAGATCGCTAAGGAGGTTAGCATTTGGTGCACCAGCTGAACCCTTGGCCTGACCTTGTAATAGAGAGTAGACTGAGTAGAGTGCGTGAGTGGGCCTGCGCCTTCCACTGTCGTCCTTTTAGTGACCTTTGCCCCTCCTCCCGGCCATGGTGTTAAAGGATGCCGGGGCAGGAGGGTGGTTGGAAGGGGTGGAATGAATGGTAGCAACAAGCAATGTCCCTGCCTCACGTGACCCCGCGGCGCCACCCCCCCCCCCCCCCAGCCTTCCGCAGCTACTTTGAGGTCTTCAATGGCCATGGCGAGGTGGACGCCCAGAGCCTGGAGAACATCCTGTTGCTCGTGGGCATCTCCCTGACACCGGCCCAGGTAGAGGACGCCCTGATGAGTGCTGATGTTGATGGTGAGTGGGGGGGGGGAGGCGTCATTCTCAGTCCCAGGCAGGACCAGCCACGTGGGACCTTCATGGTCACACAGGGCCCCGCGCTCAAAGGGCCCTGCGCGCAGTTTAATGGTCTGCTGTCACAGTCTGGAAACTCTTCGTAATTTTTGAGTGAGGGGCCCCACCCTGCGTTTTCATTTTGCACTGGGGCCCACAAGTTATGTAGCTGGCCCCCACGGTTACTGCTCTCTGAGCACCCACTCAGTGCCAGGTCCTGGGGACCCAGAGATGACCGTGACCTACCTTCTGACCCCAGGACGTAGGTGATTCCTCAGACTCCTCCCTTTTAGGCCCTCACGTGTGCTTCACAGGACATTCTCCCGACTTGGTAGCTCCTTTGACCAGCTGTGTGACCTTGAACAAGCTCACCACGCCTGTTTCTGTAAAATGGGTCTGATAGTAGTACCCATCTCACCAGGCTACCGAAAAGCAAATGAGATGATCCAGGCAAAGCATTGAGCACAAGGCCTGGTGCACAGGACGCGTCCAGGAGACGTTAGCCTGCTGGTACTATTCATCCACCAAATATTTATTAAATGCTCACTGTGTGCCCATTCCCGTGCTGGGCAGTGAGAATAAAGGGATGTGTAAGACCCATGAGACCTGCCCTTGAGGTGCTCACCTAGACAGGGACACAGAAGTAGGAGTCATCAAAGGAAGAAGTACTTAAGGTGGCTTGGAGGAAGGGATCAGGGAGGAAGGCTTCCTGGAGGAGGTGATGCCTGAGGCAAATTGTGAAAGATTAGACAGGGGTTAGGTGGGGAGAAAAGGAAGAAGGGCATTCCTGGTGGTGGAAATAACGTAGACAAAGGGAAGAGGAATGGGGGGGGGGGGGTCAGGGGAATCGCACGTGGTTTGATTGGCTAGATGCACAACACGGGGAGCAGTGAAGCTGTAAGGGTCCTGGGGTCCTGGCCACTACCTGGCCTCCTGTGTTTCCTCCATCACTGTACAAGGGTGAATCCACACACACAAGCCAGGAATTGACCCCAGCTCTGCCCCTATGTGACCCTCTGGCAACTGTTTTCTACTCTCCGTGCCTCAGGCTTTATCTGTGACATGGGGATAAGAGTATTAAGCACCTTCAGAGGGTGGTTTTCAGGATTAGAGACCATTCATTCATTTGTCTAGTAGTTCAGAGAACATCTGCTAAGACCTACCTGTCTTTTTTTTTTTTTTTTAAGTTTTATTCATTTAAGTAATCTCTACACCCAACATGGGGCTTGAACTCACAACCTTAAGACTAAGCCTCACGTTCCTCCAACTGAGCCAGCCAGTCACCCCCAAGACCTACCTGTCTTAAGTCCTGGGCATACAGCGCAGAACAACACAGACCCAGTCCCTGCCTTCCAGAACCTCCATTAAATTTATGAGAGTGGTTAATGGGGCAGCTGACTCGGTCAGGTGTTAGTCAGGCAGAAGCACACGTAGGATGCTTACTAAGTGAGAGAGTTGGAGGACGGTAGAGAGGATTCGGGAAGAGGAAGCAGCATGTGCAAAGGCCCAGAACAGGGAACGTGGCCCCCCGTGGAAGAACAGGCTCGTGCCGGAGGCGCTTGGCACCAGGTGAGGCCGGAGACAGGTAACTGGGCCTTGAAGGCCGAGGTGGGACTCTTGTGGGTGCATAATTTTCGTGCAGTGACTGGCACGTGGTGATAATAACAGTCGCTGACATTTAGTGAGCTCGTAAGAGATGCATGGCCCTGTTCTAAACACTTTGCCTCGCGTGATCATCCATGATACAGGGATGACTATAGATGAGAAAACTAAGGCTTGGGGGGGGGGGGTGGTTCAGAGACTTTGCGAAGGCTGCACAGATAGCAAGTGGTGGACTGGGGATGTGAATCCAGGCTGCTATCTCTAGGACCCAAGTTCTGGGAGCTTCCCACGCAGGAGATTTTAATTTTCGCCTTCCACTTTCCCGTCTGCTCCACAGATATATGCATTGAATACATGTGATATATGTGTTCAGTGTGTGCCGTATACGTGTTTTATCATCAGACCCATTGAGTAGATGCCAGTAAGCACGCCTGGGCTGCAATGCCTGGGACCCGCCCACTGTTGTACCTCTGGCCTCCACAGGAGATGGTCGTGTAGGCTTCAAGGACTTCTTGGCTGTGATGACAGACAGCGGGCGTTTCTTCTCCTCCGTGGGTGAGCAGGGATGAGCCCAGAGCAGCGAGAGTTCGGGGAGGGGCCTGGAGGCCGGTGGAGGGTGGGTCTCCGGAGCTGCCAGATGGTAACGGCAGACATCATCCCACGTCCCCAGAACAGAGCGCCCTGACGGACACGGCTCCCCCCAACCCCCACACTCTGCTCTTTGAGATCCTGTCCCTGATGGTGGAGATGCTGGCCCTACCCGAGGCAGCCTTAGAGGAGATCACCGAGTGAGTGGGGCTGGTGGCTGGGGGTGGAGGGTCGCAGACCCAGAAATGGCACCTCGTATTTTGACAGCTGATAGTTAGGGTTCCTGGTCGCAAGTGAAAGACACCCAAATAAGACTGGTTGAAGCAAAAGGGGAATATATTGGCTCACATAACTGATCGTGTCTCAGGAATGGCTGGATCCAGGAGACCGGATGATACCATTAAGGCTCGGTCCCTCCTATTCATCTCTGTACACTGGCTCCAAGCTCAGCTAGGCTCTTCTCACCGTGGGAAGGATGGCAACTGGCAGCCCCATATTCACACCCTCCTAGTTTAACAACCTCAGCAGCAAGCAGCAAAATTCTTTCTTGCTCTATCAGTGTTGCGATCTCAGAAAAGGAATGTAATGGAGGCTGCCTGGGGCCAGAGAACACTAGAGATGGAGGCCTCCCCACGTTTCCAGAGTGGGCTGGTGGGTGGTTAGTGGTTCGTTTCCAGAGTGGGCTGGTGGGTGGTTAGTGGTTCGTCTAAGGAAGGTATGGCTACATACAAACGGAACATCGACACTCAAGGGCTAAAAGCTACACATGACAGGAGAATGCCCCAGCTGGTCTCTCTGTGTCCCCCACAGGGGCTTGTCCCTGTCGCTGAGACCAGGCCTTGTCCACATGGGGCCAGAGGAGGGGGAATGACAGCAGGCTGTTCCAGCTTAGCAACCCCAAAGACAAAAAAGGTCTTTATCCCCCCAGCCCCTGTAAAGTACTCTAAATATATATAACTCTGAAGAACATACATGTATAATTTCAAAACCAATGAAACAAATTCCCATGTGTCCATGTCCCCAGTTTAAAAATAGATCCTGTCCAATAACCTCAGAGCCCTGTGGGCCCTGCCCTAATCACAAAGCACTCTCTCCCCAAACAAGAACGAATCCTTACTCCCTTGCTTTCTGTTCTTAAGTTCTCACTGCTTGGTTTTTTTTCCCCCTTTGTTTATTGAAAATTTCAAATATGCAGCAATTGGAGAGAATTTCACACGAATGTTTACATACCCACCACCTAGATCCCATCACTGCCCGTCCTCTATGCTCGCTTTATCTGCTGTCTACTCAGCCCTCTAGTCACCCATCCACATTGGGTTTTTTTATTCATTTCAAAATAAATTAGGGTCATTTTCCTCTAAATACTTCGGCAAACATATCAATGACTGAAGATCAAGGGGCGCCTGGGTGGCTCAGTCGGTTAAGCAGCCGACTTCGGCTCAGGTCACGATCTCGCGGTCCGTGAGTTCGAGCCCCGCGTCGGGCTCTGTGCTGACAGCTCAGAGCCTGGAGCCTGCTTCTGATTCTGTGTCTCCCTCTCTCTCTGACCCTCCGCCGTTCATGCTCTGTCTCTCGCTGTCTCAAAAACAAATATACGTAAAAAAAAATAATAACTAAAGATCAGTATTTCTCTAGAGGTTTGTTTTTTTTTGTTTTTTTTTTTTTTTTTTTTTTTAATCCCTTCTTGCGATATAATTTACATTCAGTGAAGCACACCGATCGTCAGGGTCTGGGTCGCGGCAAACGCCCACATCCGGGCAACCTGAACCCCTCTCAAGGTATACAGAACTTTACCATCACTCCGGAAAGGGCCCTCCTGACCCCTCCCAGTCGCCCTCTGAGCCCACCCCTGCGCAGGCCATCGCTCTCTTCTGGTTTGTTTTCCATCACAGATTGGTTTTGCCTGTAGGCAACTTCGCATCAGTGGAGACATACGGTTTGCAGTCGTAGTGTGGCTTCTTGAACTCAGCACAGCGCTTTTGCGATTTGTCCATATCGTTGTGGGTGTCAGTGTTCACCCCTTTTTATTGCTGAGTGTGTCCCATTTACGAGTCTACCATAGTTGGTTCATCCATTCTTTTACGGATGGATTTCTTTGTTATTTTATTTTATTTTATTTTATTTTATTTTATTTTATTTTATTTTATTGATTGACTTATTTTTAAATGTTTATTTTTGAGAGAGAGAGAGAGAGGCAGAGCGTGAGCAGGGGAGGGGCAGAGAGAGACGGAGACACAGAATCCAAAGTAGGCTCCAGGCTGTCAGCACAGAGCCCAACCCGAGGCTCAAACTCACAAGATGTGAGATCAGGATGCTGAGCCACCCAGGCGCCCTCCCACCCTTTTCTTTTTTTAATTTTTAAAATGTTTTTATTTATTTTCGAGAGAGAGAGAGAGAGACAAAGAACGAGTGGGGAGGGGCAGCGAGAGAGAGGGAGACACAGAATTCGAAGCAGGCTCCAGTCTCTGAGCCGTCAGTCAGCCCAGAGCCTGATGTGGGGCTCGAACCCGCAAACTTCCAGATCATGACCTGAGCTGAAGCTGGACGCTTAACTGACTGAGCCACCCAGGCGCCCCGTATGGATGGATTTCTGAGCTGTTTCCAGCATGGAGTTATAATGAATAAAGCTGCCATTAACATTTTTGTACAAGTCTTTTTGTGGACACGTATTTTGGTTCTCTTGGGGGAACATGCAGAAGGGAATTGTAGGGGTTTGTACGTTACCTCTGAGAAATCACCACACTTTTTTCCAAGTGACGGTACCATTTTACAATCCAACCAACAATATGAGGGTTCCAGTTGCCCCACACCTTGTATAAATTTGGTAGTCAGTCTTCTTTCTGGTAGGTATGCAGTGGTGCTTTCTGATCTTTACTCACACTTGTTTGTGTTCCTGAATACTTTATTGTTTGGCTTTGCATATTTTTGAACTTTATATGAGTAGACTCATACTGTAGTAAATTGTTACTTGTTTTTTCTCCTCTACGTTATCTTCTTGTGATGCATCCATGTTCTTGTGTATAACTATTGATCATTGATCATTTTCTTTCTTTCTTTTTTTAATGTTAATATTTATATTTGAGGGAGCTTGAGCGAGAGAGGGGCAAGGAGGGGGGACAGAGGATCTGAAGACGGCTTTATGCTGATAGCGGCCAGCTCGACGCAGGACTTGAACTCACGAACCATGAGATCATGACCTGAGCTGAAGTCAGACGCTCAACCAAATGAGCCACCCAGGCGCCTTTGGTATGTCTGCCCAATACCAAAGGCTCAATACCAAAGGCTGAGTTTATTATTTTTGCTGCTACATACTATTATGTATGACTATATCACAATATATTTATTCGTCCTGCTGATAGGCATTAGGACTATGTTCGGTTTCCAGCTATGATAGAAACAGTGTGAATATTCTTGTATGTGTCTCCTGGGACACATGGGCAAGAGTTTTTCCCGAGCAGAGGTTTTCAAACTTTTTAGTCAACCTCCCTTTACACTCTTAAAAATTACTGGGGACCCCAAGGAACCCCTCTATCAATATTTTCTACATTTGAACTTAAAACTGAGGGAAACAAATTCAATACTTATTAACTTATTTAACACTAATAACCCCATTACATGTTAACATCAGAAAACATTTTAGGGGCACCAGATTGCTCAGTCGGTAGAGTATGTGACTCTTTATCTCAGGGTTGGGAGTTCAAGCCCCATGTTGGGTGTGGAACCTACCTAAAATTAAAAAAAAATTAATAAAAAATAACTATATTTTCCAAAAAAAAAGTTAATGAGAAGAATAGCATTGTTATACAATATTGCAAATCTCTTCAGAGTCTGGCATAGAAGAAGACAGCTGGATTCTCCTATCTGCTCTGCATTCAATCTATTGTAATATACTGCTTTTTAAAAAATGTTTATTTGCTTTTAAGAAAGAAAGAGCAAGCAGGACAGGGGCAGAAAGGCGAGGTGGGGGAGACCAAGGATCCAAAGTGGGCCCGATGCGCAGCTTGAACTCATGAACATCGGATCATGACCTGAGCCAAAGTCTGACGCTTAATCGACTGAACCACCCAGGTGCTCCTGCAATTTGCTTTAGTTGAAGTATATGAAGAACTCAGGTAACTGTAAGAGGGAGGATGTTAATAGCCTTTTCATTTCATATCTACATATCATGTGGATATTTTTTTTGATATGACACCAGACTTGACAAGTGGTAGACGCTTCTGCGATTGCGATGTGAAATCTGAAACCCTATCAATGAACTTTACTATTTTATTTGATATTATTTGAGTTTAATTATTTAAGCAATCTCTACATGCAACATGGGGCTTGAACTCATGATCCTGAGATCAAGAGCCACTCACTCTACCAACTGAGCCAGCCAGGCACCCCTGTACTCTTTAAATAAAAGTCTACTGGTCTGTCTTATAGTTCGAATGGCTCTTCTCCCATGAATGTTTTCCTGACATGCACTGGTTATTTGGAAATACTATGTATCTTCCAAATGTTGATATTATATTCAGTACATATATAATATACACTAATACATATAGTACAAATATAATCAGTACATATATAATATACACTAATATATATAGTACAAATATATTATAATCAGTACATATATAATATACGCTATTATCACTAACATCAGAAAAGTCTTTAAGTATTAGAAGTGTTGTGTGTGGCTATAGTTGATTTCATTTTCACGGCTATAAATAAATTATTTTGTATAAGAACATGCATACGCCCATATTAATGGATTTAAGTTTTCCCAAATTCTAACTTTTTTCTTGAAAGCTTTAATTCTATCACAGGCAACAAATGCTGTCAGTCTTCCTTGAAGCGATGGGCTAACTTCATCCACTTTTAGAGAAATGTCTGCCCAATACCAAAGGCTCAATAACCATAGTTTGTCTTTCTTTCAAGTAAAAATGGCATTTAATACCTACGGGAGGAAAAGGTTTTCATTACTGTCTTTTTTTTTTTTTTTTTTTTTGAGAGAGAGAGGGAGCATGAGCGGGGAAGGGTCAGGAGAGAGAGAGAGAGAGAGGAGACCCCCAAGCAGGCCCTGCATCAACAGTGCAAAGCCTGATGCAGAACCGTGAGATGGTGACCTGAGCTGAAGTCAGACGCTCGACCGATTGAGCCGCCCAGGAGCCCCTTCCCTTACTGTCTTAAGAGTTTCCAACTGGGACTGACAGAAGATAGATGAACAGGAGCGGGAGCCTAGAGCTGGCTCAGTCGGAAGAGCATGTGACTCCTGATCTCGGGGTCATGAGTTTGAGCCCCACGTTGGGTATAGAGTTTACTTAAATAAAACTTAAAAAAAAAAAGATAGATGAACGAGAGAAAAGCATACGAATCTTCTTTATATGCACATGGGTGCCCTCATGAGAAAAATGGAGAACCAAAGGAAAGACTCGGCCCGAGCGTTTACATCCTAGGTTGAACAGGGACTAGTGATTGTGCAGAAGCAAAGCAACGATAAAGGCGACCAAAGAAAGAGAAGAATTATTTTAACAAGCTCTGTTATGGAGTCCTCTTAGTCAAGGCCCCTCATCTCTTGTGATAAGAATGTTTCTTCCTCCTGGTACAGAGAGGGCACCTTTCACATGGGAATTTTATCACCTGCTTTTAGAAAGAGAGAGAGAGAAAAAAAAAAGATCTGAATGTTCTTCTGGTATCTGCTGTTTTTCAAGTGCTTTGAACTAAAATAACCATATGCCGAACTGGCCTGTTTTGCAACGGCATGTGCCCTCAACTCCTTCATTCCCCCCAACCAGAAACTTTCCTGTAAGCCTCCTTTTTTTTTCCCCCCCCTGTAAACTTCATATATTAAAATCTTAGTTAGGGGCACCTGGGTGGCTCAGTCGGTTGAGTGTCCGACTTTGGCTCAGGTCATGATCTCGCGGTCCGTGAGTTCGAGACCCATGTCGGGCTCTGTGCTGACAGGCTCAGGGCCTGGAACCTGCTTCGGATTCTGTATCTCCATCTCTCTCTGCTCCTCCCCTGCTCATACTGTCTCTCTCTCAAAAATAAAACAAAGATTAAAAAAAAAATTTTTTTTTAAATCTTAGTTAGTGGCTAGGGGGAGGAATTCAAGTTAGAAGTTGTGAAGTAAGATATCTGTAAAAGGGGGAGAAAACCAGATTGTAACAAACAGGAATGAACAAATCTAAGCACGCCGTCCCCATATTTCACTGGCTCATTCTATCAGTCCTGAGACTATAGGTCAGTTGTCGGTATTCATCCTACTTTGGGTTCGTTGAGCTTCCTGGATTTATAGTTTCTAGTTTTTATCAAATTTATTTGTTAAATGTAATTTGTTAGATGTAAAATGTACACTTTTCTTTAAATATTATTTTTATATGCCCCCCTCTCTACTCCTTCTGGGATTCCAATTCCATAGCACTTAAAATTGTTTCCTGGGTGCCTGGGTGGCTCAGTTGGTTGAGTGTCCAACTCTTGATTTCGGTTCAGGTCACGGTCTCAGGGTTGTGGGATTGAGCCCAACATTGGGATCTACACTGAGCATAGAGCCTGCTTACGATCCTCTCTCTCTCTCTCTCTCTCTTAAGTAAATAAAAAAGCATTAAGAAAAATTGTTTCCTAGGTCACTGAGGCTCTGATCATTTTGATAATTTTCTCTGTGCGCTTCACTTTGAATAGTTTCTATTGTTAAATGCTCATTTGCTGATATTTTCTTTTGCTGAGTCTCATCTGCTCTTAAGCACATCCGGTTAATTTTTCACTTCAGCTTTTGCAGTTTTCCTGTTTACATATTTCATTTAGTTCTATTCCATGGTTTTATTTCTCTCATGTTCATATTTCCTTTAAATCCTTGACCATATTTATGATAGCTCATTTAAGGTCCTCTTCTGCTAATTCCATCATCTTTCTCATTTCTGGGTCTGTTTATATAAACTTCTTTTTCCTTTTTTACTGGTCATTTTCCTGCTTCTTCTCATGTCTGCTATTTTTATTTATTTATTTATTTATTTATTTATTTATTTTTATTTAAAAAAAATTTTTTTATTATTTTTTAAAAAAATTTTTTTTTTCAACGTTTATTTATTTTTGGGACAGAGAGAGACAGAGCATGAACGGGGGGAGGGGCAGAGAGAGAGGGAGACACAGAATCGGAAACAGGCTCCAGGCTCTGAGCCATCAGCCCAGAGCCTGACGCGGGGCTCGAGCTCACGGACCACGAGATCGTGACCTGGCTGAAGCCGGACGCTTAACCGACTGCGCCACCCAGGCGCCCCTAAAAAAATTTTTTTTTAATGTTTATTTTTGAGACCGAGAAAGACAGAGCATGAATGGGGGAGGGTCAGAGAGAGGGAGACACAGAATCGGAAGCAGGCTCCAGGCTCTGAGCCATCAGCCCAGAGCCCAACGCGGGGCTCGAACTCACAGAGCAGACCGCGAGATCGTGACCTGAGCTGAAGTTGGACGCTTAACCGATTGAGCCACCCAGGCGCCCCTCATGTCTGCTATTTTTAATTAGATGCTGGATATTGGGGCATTTCCTTTATTGAATGTCTGGATTTTCATCTTTTTGTTTTAAAGTTTATTTATTTTGAGAGAGAGCGAGAGAAAGCACAGGGGAGGGACAGAAAGAGAGTGAGAGGGAGGATCCCAAGTAGGCTTCTCACTGTCAACGCAGAGCCACCCAGGTACCCCTGGATTTTGTACTTTAAAGTGTTGAACTGGGGGGCAGGTGGTTAAGTTACTGAGGATAGTCTTCTTTCTTTCAAGGTATTGTTTTATTTTATATTTTATTTTATTTTAATTTTATTTTATTAATTTAATTTAATTTTATTTTATCTTATTTTATTTATTTTATTTTATCTTATCTTATTTATTTTATTTTATCTTATCTTATTTTATTTTAATTTAATTTAATTTTATATTTTATTTTATTTTATCTTATTTTATTTTATTTATTTTATCTTATATTTTATTTTATTTTATTTTATTTTATTTTATTTTATTTTATCTTATTTTATTTTGTCTTATTTTATTTATTTTATTTTATTTTATTTTATTTTATCTTATTTTATTTTATTTTAGTAAACTCTACCCCCAGTGTAGACTCACAACCTGAGATCAAGAGTCACAGGCTGTACTGACTGAGCCAGCCAGGTGCGCCTCTTTTAAGGTTTTAAAGCTTTGTAAGGGAAGATCCAGAATAGTCTCTACTCTAGGGTTGATTTAGTCCCAACTACTTAAAAGGAGCCATCTAAGATGTCCACTAATTCCACAGGTGTTCACCAAAGTCTTTCTGCTCTGGCCGTTTGAAACTCGTGTGTCTTTCAGTCCTAGGTAAACTCTCCTCCCTGTTTTTTGTTCTTTGTCTGGCTTCGTAAAAGTTCACGCTACGTGTGTACTGCTCAGGACGCAACCAAGGACTTAAGAGTACCCCATGCATATTTCGGCAACTCTTTCTTTGCCTGGCTCCCCTCTGTGATGTTCTGATACACTAATCCCAGGGGCCTCCCATCTTCCCCAGCTACGATGTCTGTCCTCGTACCTCAGTGAATCTACTGTTCTGCTTGGGATACCACTTCCCGCACTGCAGTCCAGGAAGTACCTCCAGGCAAAGTTCTAGAGAGATCACCTCATCGGTTTCTCTTCTCTCAGGGATTATAGTCTTGTGCTGCCTGTTGGTCAATATCTGACAAGAATTTCACATAGTTGGTTCATGTATCTAGTAATTTATGGCAGAAGGACAAGTTCAGTACGAGTTGTTTCATTATGGCCAGAAACATAATTCTGTTCATTTGTTTTCAATTTTTTTTCCTGTTTTTCAGATTGGATGATTTCTATTGATCTGTCTTCAAGCTTACTAATTCTTCTTTCTGCTATCTCCAATCTTCTGTGAAGCCCATTCAGTGACTTTTTCACTTCAGTTATTATACCTTTCAGTTCTAGAATTTCCGTTTGTTTCAGGTCTGTAGTTTCTGTTTCTCTATTCATTAAGATCACATTTTCCTTCAATTATTTCAATATATTTTTAATAGCTCCTTTTTTTATTTTGTTATTTTTTTAATATAATGTTTTTAAAATTTACATCCAAATTAGTTAGCATATAGTGCAACTATGATTTCCGGAGTAGATTCTTTAATGCCCCTTACCCATTCAGCCTATCCCCCCTCCCACACCCCCTCCAGTAACCCTCTATTTGTTCTCCATATTTATGAGTCTCCCATGCTTTGTCCCCCTCCGTTTTGTTTTTTTTTTAAATTTTTAAAAATGTTTGTATTTACTTTTGAGACAGAGAGAGACAGAGCATGAGCAGGGGAGGGGCAGAGAGAGAGGGAGACACAGAATCGGAAGCAGGCTCCAGGCTCTGCGCTGTCAGCACAGAGCCCGATGTGGGGCTTGAACTCATGGACTGTGAGATCATGACCTGAGCTGAAGTCAGACACTTAACCGACGGAGCCACCCAGGCACCCACCCGCCCTGTTTTTATATTATTTTTGTTTCCCTTCCCTATGTTAATCTGTTTTGTCTCTTAAAGTCCTCATCTGAGTGGTCATAGGATATCCTTCTCTGACTAATGTCACTTAGCATAATACCCTCCAGTTCCATCCACGTAGTTGTAAATGGCAAGATTTCATTCTTTCTGATTGCCAAGTAATACTCATTGTGTGTGTGTGTGTGTGTATATATATATATATATATATATATATACACCACACCTTCTTTACCCATTCATCCATCGATAGACATTTGGGCTCCTTCCATACTTTGGATATTGTTGATAGTGCTGCTATAAACGTGGGGGTGCATGTGTCCCTTCAAAACAGCACACCTGTATCCCATGGATAAATGCCTACTAGTGCCATTGCTGGGTCATAGGGCAGTTCTATTTTTAGCTTTTTGAGGCACCTCCATACTGTTTTCCAGAGTGGCTGCACCAGCTTGCATTCCCATTTAATAGCTCCTTTAAAGCCACCGTCTACTAAATCCAACATCTGGGCTACCTCAAGGTTGCTTTCCATCAGTTTATTTTTATGGCCCTTACTATGGACCACATTTTCCTGTTTCTTTGCATGTCTGATAATTTTGTTTTGTGTCCTGGACATTTTAGATGATATGATTTAGAGACTGGATTCTGTTGTGTTTAGAGACCAACCTCTTCCCTTGAGGAGTGTTAATTTTTTGTTTTTGTAGGCAGTTCAATTACTGGCTGATCACTCTGAATTTATGTAGCCTTGGGTTTTTTTTTTTTTTCTTTGTTATGGCATATTTGTGAAAAGCCTAGGTGTTACCTAAACCTTCTAACTTGGTAGACTCAACTTCTAAACTCTTCTTCCTGTGGATTTTAGTTTTAGGGAAAGTCTACAGCTGACAGAGATCGTCAGACTATTGTTCGCAGGTCACACACAACTCGCTGTTTTTATAGTTAAACTTTTATCAGAACACAGCCACATCCATTCTTCTACAGATAGTCTATGGATTCCTTGATGTGACACACTGGCAGCGCTGAGTATCTATCATCACTTCTGTGATACGAGATTGTCTACTTCTCCTTGTAGTTCTATCAGGTTTTACTTTATATTTCATGTTTGGAATTTTGTATTTCCTGACGAACTGAACATTTTATCATATTCTATGGTAATCGTTTGTGTCTCTGGTGATTTTTTTTTTTATCTTAAGGCTTAGCTTTTTAAATATTAATATGGCTATAGCAACTTCCTTTGGTCAGTATTCAACTGACAGAACTTTCTTTATCCTTTGAGTTAATTCTTAAAAACTAACGTGTACATTGTTTAAAAAGCCAAACAGTCCAAAAAGCTTCATAATAAACACTTGTAGTTCCCCACACCACTCTTCACCATGCTTCCCACTCCCTGAAGTCTCCCTTATCAAGGCAAATACTTTTTGACTCTCTCCTTACTTCTAAATAATATGCTTGTATACAATATTTTAGTTAGTGATTTTTAGACTTGTATCTATTGATTTCCTATTAATGTATGGATTTAGCTGTCTGATATGACTATCCCCTAAACTCTCCTCTACCCATTCTAATATAATTTTTGAGTCAGTAATTTGGGGGGAGGGTTCTATTATTATGGTTATGCAATTTTTTTTTTTTTTAATTTTTTTTTTTTCAACGTTTATTTATTTTTGGGACAGAGAGAGACAGAGCATGAACGGGCGAGGGGCAGAGAGAGAGGGAGACACAGAATCGGAAACAGGCTCCAGGCTCTGAGCCATCAGCCCCAGAGCCCGACGCGGGGCTCGAACTCACGGACTGCGAGATCGTGACCTGGCTGAAGTCGGACGCTTAACCGACTGCGCCACCCAGGCGCCCCTGGTTATGCAATTTTTTAATAGCTGAGTTTTTTTTTTATTATACTATGATTTCACTTCCTTATCTTTTTAGCTCCTGAAGTTGACAATTGCCTTGATGTTTGTTTTGTACTCATTAATAATTTCTGTGCCTTCTTAGGATTTCATTTTCTTGGAGGCATGTTCTAAATAATTCCATTCTTCTTATTTTTGGATTCTTTTCAGGCCTGTTGCAGAGTTGTCATCCCGGGAGTCTGTTGTCATCCTAGGTATTCTTCCTTTCCTCTGATTAGAATTCTGTTTGTTAGATTACATTGTCTTACTTTTTCTCGGTTTGCTTAATCTTTCTTGGTTTGTTTGGTTTGATTAAAAAATAATAGGAGGGGCATCTGGGTGGCTCCATCGGTTAAGTGTCTGATTTTGGCTCAGATCATGATCTCATAGTCCATGGGTTCGAGCACTGTGTTGGGATTCTGTCTGTCTGTCTCTCCCTCTTTCTCTGCCTCTCTCCCACGCGCACTCTCTTGCACTATTTCTCAAAATAAATGAACTTAAAAAAATAATAATAATGGGAGATGTTTCCCTAGTAACTTTTTTGGGTTAGAAAGGCAGTGATTCAATAACTGGTGCAGTAATGCCAGCCCTCGAAATGGCCCTATTCTTTTAAGCTATAGTGATCTAATCTACACTTGTCCTTTATGGCAGTTGCAGTACGAATGTGGGATCTCCCTTCACCATCTTCCTTTACCTTTGCTTCTCTTCTGTGTTGGATTGCCTGTTTTCTGTGTGTATATATTCTTTTTCTGTTTTTGGTTTATGCCCTCATTTTGGAAGGGTATGTCCTCCAGTAGCTTCTTGAAAAAGAATGCATGGGATGCAGAATTTTCGAGATTTTATGTGTCTGCAAAAGGGTTTATAATCACACACTGAGCAGTTTAGCTGGGTATAGGATTGTAGATCGGCATGTTAGTTCAGGAATAGACCCCAATGCACTATAGTTCAAACAAGATAGTTTATTTCTCTCTTATATTGACAGTCCAGGAGAAGCAGGCAGGAAGACAAGGCTGCCCAGCGCACAACATATAGCTTCTTTCTAACTTATTGTTCCACCATTCCCTAGGTCAAGCCTAAGCCAATTTACCAGCAACACATCTTAATTCAAGTCCTTGGAAAAGGGAGACAGGAAGTGGAGAGCAAGCAATTTCCTTTAAAATTGTGACCGAGAAAGTTGCACACACTTTGCTCATGTCCTTTTGGCCTCTGTGGGGTGAGGTTATTTTCTGGTTCATCTTTTCACTCAACACGTTGCCTTTTCAGATCCTCGTTTTACAGAGGGGTCCAGATCCAACTTTCACGTGAGGGCTCTGGTATTCAATTTCTATGTTCTGTGTGTGAAGCTCATTAAAACCCCAAATTCCAGGCTCCAGAGATCAGCAGAGGTCCTAGCAGCACCAGCAGCTTAAGCCTTAGGGTTTCCCAACACCAAGTAGCATGCCCACCCCTCACCACTGCCTCAAAGCCCTGGGTGGACCGGCCCTGCCATCTTGCTGCACACGTCGCCCCCTCTTTTTCACACAGCAGCCTCTAGCCCCTCTGGCTTCCCTGCCATTCCTACAGCCCACTGTGCTCTTTCTCACCTCATGGCCTTCCCACATGCCATTCTGTCTGCCTGAAAGACTGTTTCTCCAGAGATATCCATCCGACTTTCTCCCTCCCCTCATTCTGCTCAAACACCACTGCCTCTGAGACTCGCACCGAGCAGTGCAAGCGAAAATGGACCCTCGTCACTACCCTACTACCCAGCTTTACTCGCTCTCAGAACACCCACCACTCCTGACGGGGTATCGTATTGATTTGTTCACGGTCCGACTCTCCCACTAGGTGTGTGCCTAGGTGGTTGATTTTAGAAAGTGAATCCAGGGAGGAGTGACAGGAGGAATGTGAACAGAACCATGCAAGCGTGTGTTAGTGAGTCAACCACCCCCAGGATCTTCTGAGGAGACTGAATGGTGGCTCAGAATTCTGTCCGGAGCACACAAAGAAACCCGTATCCCTCAGCTGCTAGCTCCTTTGGTCAAGGGTAGACGCCACAGTGGTTTAATTCCCCTGGACTTCTGGGTTGCTTATGTGTCAGAGAAGCTCCAGGTAAGAGGCTTCTGAGGTGAGGCCATGTCAGACTGTCCCTGGGCAAAGCTGCTGAAAATCCACGTGGGAATGGTCACTGCAGCAGTGGCTGGAGTGAGAGAGGGGCTGAGAGAGACAAGGAGGCAGGGGCCTGTATGGAGATCTCTTGCTGCTTTCCCCAAGCACTTAGATGAGCAGCCGGCATGCGGTAAACACCCACTGAATATTTACTGAATGGATGAAAGGTGCTGCGGTCTAGAGGGTAGGCAAGTAGCAATGAGTCAAGAAAATAAAACTCAAATAAAACTCAGATCCGGAAGATGAGCAGGTTAACTGCACAGCCGCCTTGCAGAGCACGTGTACATCCAAGCAAAAATACCAGCGACAGACATCATAGTAACATTTACCAAAGCTCTTTCCATGGGCCGATTTTCTTGAATACTTGATGGGTCTGGTTATTTAATCCTATAACATGAAAACTGACCCGTTTTACCCAGGGGAAACCTGAAGCCCAGAGAAGTCAAGTGACTTGCAGTGACAGGGTAGAGGTAACCACTTCCCTTGAGGGGTGACCGGAGCCCACAGCAAGGCAGTGACTTGCCCACAGTCATGAGAAGTCAATGGCAGAGCTGGGACTAAAACCCAGGTCTCCCAACTCCTGGGCTTGTGTCCCTGTCCCAGAGCTGGCCAGACAGACCAGGGGCTCAGAAAGAATGAGTGGGGAGGAGGGTGAACTAAACGCAGCCAGGCTGAGCGGGGCGGACACTGCCTCCCCAGCTATTACCAGAAGAAGCTGAAGGAAGGCACCTGTAAGGCCCGAGAGATGGAGTCGGCCATAGGCCGGCTGCGGTCCCGGAAGAAGCTTCCCTGCAACCCCCAGCAAGCAGACACCTTGGAAGTCCCGGAACGAAGGGTCCTCAGGATCCTGAGCCGGCTGAAGCAGCAGAACTACGGTGAGGGCCTTGGGCATGGTGAGTTCTCCGCATTCCTGCCCGCCTGGCCTCTCCCTGGGCCCCCGCGGCCACACCTCGTTGCTGCGTGACATGGTTGCCCACGTTGGGCCTACCTGTGGGCGGCAGTCAACGGGCTGCAAATCGCTCCTCCGCCTCTAGCTCTCTGACAGGGGCCCCCTGCGCTCTTCCCCCAGGCCTTAACCCTGAGCACATGTTGGTCCCAAGAGCCTCAACTGAGAACGAAGGGTGATTGGCCATCCCAGCTCACCATTTACTGAACACCCACTGGGGTCACTCCCCATGCTGGGACTTCGTACAGGGGCTAGAATTTAGCCCTCGCCATCACGTTCACCCCGTTTTACAGAAGAGAACAGTGAGACAGAAGTTTAAGCAACTTGCCCAAGGCCCCACAACTAGCGTGTGTCAGAAAGGGCAGTGTGGACCCAGGTCTGATTCCAAAACCTGTGCCCTTTTCACTGGGCAAGGCTGCCTCCCCATAATCGCAGGTGCCACCAATTAGATCCCTACTGTGTGCCAAGTGATGGGCTAGGAGCTTTCCAGAGTCTCTCCGGTGTACTGACTGGACCGCCAGGACCCATCACAAAGACGTGTCCTTCTGTGCAAGCCGTTATTAGCCCTTACACCGTGCTCAGGATTTAGCCGAGTGCTCCGCGCATGTTGCCCCTTTAATCAGCTCTGAGAGGTGGGCACCACTATCACCTCCAGCTTACCCAGAGGCTCAGAGAGGTTAAGCGATTTGCCCAAACCCACCCAGCTCATTATGTGGCAAAGGTGGGATTTCAGCTGGGTGGGCCAGCCTCCGGAGGTCGGGTGCGCTCTGGAGCCTTCCCCTCTTCTGACTCCTCCTCCCTTGCCAGCTGCCAATCTGCAGAGCCCCTACGCCCAGGTGCCCTGCATCCCGCTCTATCCGCAGCTGGACAAGAAGATGGCCCGACGGAAGCAGGGCAGCCACTACGTGCTAGATCAGTGTACCCCCACCAGCCTGGGCCCCGACATCCGTAGCCTTTTCTTCCAGTCAGGATCTCAAGGAAGCAGGTGGGTGTCCAGAAGGCAGGGGCTCCAGCCCAGGCCCATCCACCTCCTTCTTTATGAGGCGCTGGCCTAACCCGAGGGGAATCCAGCCTTCCAAGAGAGGATACCTGGGACACTGCTGCTCTAGGGAGGAAAAGGGGGAAAGGACGGAAGCAGTAAGAAACGAACCTTTGTTTGAACACTGTGTGCCACGGCGATCGTGCCCGTCACAGCACTTACGCCTTCCTGTGCCCAGACTCAGCGGCACATGCTGTCCTTCTCTTAGGCTGGCACCGCCTGCCTTCCCCACACAGGGGGTTTAGCTCTCAAGTCCTTTGCCTGCGTCTGACTCCCGTGTTAGGAGCAGTAGGCAACAGGGACTGCTGGGTGGAGGGAAGCTTCCCCCACCAGTCCCCTTCCAGGCACTTTGGGGGTGAAAGAAGTCTGGACTTGCAATCAGGCCCCCGAGCCTGACTGCTTGGCTCCATCACTTCCCAGGGAAGGCCTCCTCTCCCCTGGGACACGTGGGGATGGCTCGTTTCCTCCCACCCTTCTCGCCTCTCTCCCTAGGGAACACAACTCAGAGAGCCGAAAGTGGCTCAGCTCTGTGCCAGCTCGAACCCACTGACCTACGGAGTCTACTCGGGGCAGCTGCTGTCCAAGGCCTGCAGATGGACAGGTCGTCAGGCAGGTACTGCTGCTGAGTTTTGCTTTTGTGGCCTGGTAAGCCAATAAACACCGAGAACCTCGGCCTCTGCGTCTGGCGCCAGGGAAGGCCCCCAGGCTTTCACCCCTCCACTCGGCTCTTGGCCTGCAGGGCCCTGGCTTCCCCCAGGCTTGGGACACCCTGAAACGAGACACACCTCACGACCCTGCCCAGGGTTAGGGCGCCTGCTAGAGGGGCCCAGGGTGCAAAGTCTTGACCTCCTACGCACTCTCGAAGCACAGAGCTGGGACTCTCCGCAGAGGAGTGTCTCCCCTTTTGGACTAGGATCCCCACGAGGACAGGAAGCATCTCTCCCCTCTTGCTCGAGGGGAGCGGTAAATCTAAGGGAAGTACCTGGGAAAGATTCTGGACCCTGAAAGGGGCAGCCAGACCCTGCAGAAGGGCAGGAGGGGGTCTCAGCCATGTTCTCACCAACGGAGCCCCAGGACCCATGGGGGCCCTTCTCTTGAAACCTAAGGGTGTGTGGGTCTTTGCCCCCCAACCCACATGCCACCCCAGGCCTACTTCTTTCTCTAACCAAGAGTGAGCTCCTCCCTGGGACTGAGCAGGGGCAGCTCCCCCAGCAGTTAAACAGGCAGGCACAGCAAGAGGTTAGGAGGCCAGGGACTGAAATGAGGACAAGGCTCTGACAAGTTTAAAACATGTATTTAAAATACAATTTATAAAATGCTTAATCTGCCGACTCAGGAGCCCGCGGTGCGGGGTGGGGTGGGGTAGGCAGCTGCCCGCTAGACCAGCAGAGCAGGACTGCAGGGGTGCGGCCCTTCCTCCCATGCCCTTCTGTTCAGACACCCAAGGGGCCCATGTGCACCCCTGGGATCACACAGCCAGAAAACAGGACCCCAGAGGTTTCCAGAGTCTCTGCTTACCAGGGAGGCTGGGGCAGCCCTGCCGGCCCATCCCTGAGCAGAGCATCCCCACATGGGGCAGAGCAGGGTATGGCTGGGCTGGACAGGGCAGGGCGGGGCAGTGGGCTCTGGAAGGGGCTGATGGTAGCAGATAGGGTGTTGCCTCCTGCCTGCAGGTGGGGAGCACCCTGATTGAGTGGGCTGAGAAGGGTTGGTCACCAGGCCCGGACCCCCAGCTCCTTTGGTTATAGGCTGACATCAGAATAGTGGCTCATGGGAAGCGGTTAGCTGGAGGTCTGAGGCCTGGCTCACGGGGTCAGGGAGGAGCTGGGGGAAGGGGACAGTACCATGAAGGCAGATAAAGGGGCAGCAGCCTCAGGTTTCTGCCCCCCATCCCCCTGGGGTTTTCCAAGCCAAAGCCTGCAGCTTACTTTAAAAAAAAAAAAAAAAAAAAAATTAAAAAAAAAAAAAAGCACTTAAGGAAAGTTACAGACAACTACCAAAAAAACAAAAACAAAAAAACAAAACAAAAAAAACAGAAACAACCCACACACAAAATCCAAACCATTCTCCCATCTCCCCTCCCGCCTCCCCCCAACACAATACAGTTCATTTTCACTTTTTTCGTTCTTTTTAAAATCTTGCCTGCCACCTCTCCATCTGGGAAGCCAAGGGTACGACCGCTGGTGGCTGGTGGCAGGCACACAGCGGGCAGAGCCGCATCTTTGGCCAGAGGGAGGTGGGAACACCTGTCCCTACTCCATCGTCAATCCACAGACGCCCATCAGTCAGCCTTCCCATTGGCTCCCACTAGGGGAGGGGTGGGCAAGAACAGGTGGTCCCGACGGCTGCGCATCGGCACTCCTGGCCGTGCCACCTGGCCTACCTCTGTGCCCGTCTCCAACTGAAAGGACGGTCCCATCTTGGGCCAGAAACCACTATTACATGAGGGACGGACACTATACATCTAGAATGAGGAAACTCGGTCAGGGCAGGGGAACTACAAAGACAGCAGCCAACTTTCTCCCTTGCCCACTCCCGGAGGGAATCCCTCCTCAGAACGGCCTGTGGGCACAACCCAACGCCCTGTGGGTTCTCCATGACTGAAGTTCTGTTCCAGCTCTGCTCGCGGACAATTTCCTGGCTTCTCACGGTTATAAGGCTGTGCTATGGACTAGCTGCTGCTTCGACTGGCAGCCGGCCCTTCCTAAGCAGGAGGTGCAGCGGGCTTGCTGGGCCCGGCCTACATTCCCACAGGGCAGGGCTGAGAGCCAGGTGAACCAAAGGCGGAGTGAGCCTGCAAAACCGTGCTTTTGCCACCTTGGCCACCACAAGCTGCCCTAATCACAAAACGTCATACCGCCCACTCCAAAACTCATCCACTGAGCGGGGAGGCCATCCGGCTGGCTGAGGGATAAGGCGCAGTGCAACGGAAGAGACCAGAAAGCCTGAGAGGACCCAGATTGTACACACACACAGCTGCTCCGGGCAGTGCCCTCTTAGCCTCTTCCACCTTAAAGGGCCAAAGCAAATCTCTAGGCTCCAGGGACAGAGGGGGGAAACTGACTTCATTCCAAGCCCCCGCTCCGGAAAAATGCGTGAAGGGTCGCCTGGGTTTATGGGAAACCAGTCTGTCATCACCAATCTTTGCAATGCACAGCTTGCCTTTTCCCAAATGTATTCAGAATGGTCTGCTCCCAAGGTAGTGATTTCACAAAGGAAATGTACCAGGAACGGTTACTGAGCTGGTGCCATCCGCAGAGACGGTGCTCACAGACCCTCCGGAGTGGGAAGATCTCTCCACCTTCCGAGCACACTAGGCAGGAGGCGCAAAGTCCTGGAGCCACTCTCTCCTGGCTCTCCTTGTGCTAACAGCCAAACACTGAGCAAGTCTCACACCCCTTACTTCTGAGCTCGGAGTGCATCTCAGTCCCTGCTCCCTTCTAGAAGGAGCAAGCCTGGCTGGCAGGAAACCGCCCTGAGGGGTATGGGAAGGGGAAGTCTGTTCACTTTCCCTAACTCCCAGAATACTAGAGGTGGGGTTAGCACCCTCCCCCAGGCTCTCTGAGCCTGTAGAGCTAGCCCAGTCTCAGATAGGGCCAAGATGCCCCTGGGACTCAGCTGGGGGAGGGAGGTATAGGCATGGGGTGCTCATCTGTCCTGGGGGCTGCAGAGCCCTGCCCCTTTTCTGGGCGGCAGTAGGAATACAGAAGCTAAGCTCACCAAAAACCTATTGGTTAATGTTTCTAGTGAATTTCCCAGAAACATTTTTAAGTAGACTACCAAACTACCCTTTCTCAATTAAAAATTCATTAAACTGCTAAAACCCCTCCCATGCACTTTTTCTTGCAAATCAGAGATTTGTATAAACAAACAAAAAATAGGAAGGAGAAAAAAAAAAAAAAGAAAGGATATTTTCAAATGGAACTTGCTTTTAAGTGATGAAAGACATGCACTTGGGGGTGGGTGGCGGGAGTTCTCATCTGTGTTTTGAAATCCCAAAATTAATGAGCATGATAAACTGTTATTGCTGGCACTGGCTTTACCCCAAGTGGCCAAGTGGCACTGTCTGACTCTCTACTGAGTCCTTTGCGGGTCCCCCCAACCCTCCCCTAACCCCCACCCTTTCCCTTTCCATTGACTTGGGACAGCCCTTATAGACGTGCCAATCACAGTGGGAAGGGGGGGGGAAGGAGGGAGGTCACAGTGCATGGGGTTCAAGGTCACAGTGGGCGGAGCAAAGGGGATCACAGTGCAAGTAAGTCAGGTCGTTCCCTCTGCTCAAGTCCAGCTGTCTGCCACGGCAGTGCGACCCGTGGCGGACGACCCAAGAGGCGGTGACGGCGGCAGCGGCAGCATCCTTTCCTGCACGCATTTATCTGCGTTGTTTGAAGCCTTGTGACCCATCTGGACCCAAAGGCTGTCTGATCACATTATTGGGCTGCCTGCTGTCCTCGGGTTGGGAGATCCTGGTTGGCCTGGAGGGAAGAAGATCAGAGGGAGGCCTGAAAAAGGACATCAAAGAGGTCCCCAAATCTTTTTTTCTTTTTTTTTTTTTTTTAACTTTTTTAACGTTTATTTATTATTGAGACAGAGCATGAATGGGGAGGGGCAGAGAGAGAGGGAGACACAGAACCCGAAGCAGACCCCAGGCTCTGAGCAGTCAGCACAGAGCCCGACGCGGGGCTCAAACCCACGAACCGCGAGATCATGACTTGAGCTGAAGTCGGACGCTTAACCGACTGAGCCACCCAGGCGCCCCAAAGACGTCCCCAAATCTTAAAACCAAATCTTAAAACTGCAGCTGGGGCAGAGGCCAAAGTGGCTATCAGCCAACTCTGGCTCCCTGACCTCGCGTCTCTGACATGTGGACTCAGGGGGCTTTGTTCCAAGCTGGGAAGCCCCCGTGGGTAGGTGGGGCAGGTGGTCTACATTCACCTTGAGTGCTAACAGCGCTTCTTCCCCGAATCTAGAGGGCAAGGGGAGCGCTCAAGGGCCCATCTTGTCCAGAGGCAGTGACCTCAGGCAGCTCAGCCCCCACAGAATCGTGTGGCACAGACTTGTCAGAGTATCAAGCAAAGGTGAAGCCCCCAAAGCAAGAGCTCAGCAGAGGGATCCAGCATCAGCCACTGCTGCCCTCTTGCTTCTCTCCAAATTATGAGGTTAATGGTTGACTCCTATTGACACAGAAGACTAAAAGGGAACAGACTTTTTCTACTCTGCCAAGTGAAGGCTTAGAGAAGAAAAGTCTATCAAACTAATGGAGGGATGGGAAGAAGGTGCAAGCCCCAGAACAGCTAGCCCAAGGAGGCCTCCCAAAGTCGGAAAGAGGCTATTTAAAAAAAAATTTTTTTTAACGTTTATTTATTTTCGAGACAGAGAGAGACAGAGCATGAACGGGGGAGGGTCAGAGAGAGAGGGAGACACGGAATCCGAAACAGGTTCGGGCTCCGAGCTCTCAGCACAGAGCCCCACGCGGGGCTCGAACTCACGGACCGCGAGATCGTGACGTGAGCCGAAGTTGGACGCCCAACCGACTGAGCCACCCAGGCGCCCCAAGAAAGAGGCTATTTTAACAAACACTGCTTTAGCTTTAGCAAGAGGTGACACGTTTACATAATGCAACCTCTAGGACTGCAAAGAAAAAAGTGCCAGGGACGAAAAAGGATTCAGAAAATCCATAAAACATTACAAAGAGCTATTCTGAGACCCAGAAGATAACATCTAAGCACTTCACGGGGCGCCATCCACTGTGCGAGGTGAGGTTCTCAGAATGCCATGCTCATTTACTTGTACAACGAGTTGACGGGGCAGGTACTGTGTCATCCCATTCCCCCCATACGTTAGGCTATGAGGGGACAGAGAGGTCAGGCAGCCCTAAGTGGAAGGAAATGGCAGATTCTGACCCAAAGTCCATGCCTTTAACCTCCATGCCACACCGCCCCCCGGTGCCTGCAGAGGCAGCCCGCCAGCAAACCACAGCCTCAAAGCTTGCGGTCCTGAGCCAACGCAGCAGACACTGAACTTGCCCACCAGGCCAGGGCCGGCAGCTGGAGCCGCCCTGGTTCCAGCCCCGATTCTGCCTGCTTCTCATTCCTCCACGTGCAGCCAGGCCGCCCCCCCTTCTCCCCTGTAAGGTGGTCGGGCAGAGTGGTCGATGGTCAGCCCTGCCAGCTACACTCACCTGTCGAGGATGGGTTTTTCCTGTTCCTCCTCGGGGCTGGCACTGCCCAGGATCCGCTTCCGGGCCTCGGCGTACTCTGCCTCCCGCTGTGCTAGGGACTTGACAGGAAGGGCTGGCCTGCTGGTGGAGTTGGGGCTGCTGACCACACCGTTGCTGGTGGGCCTCTTGAGGATGCGGATCTGTGGAGGGGGCCCCGTGGGAAGGCTATCGTCCTGAATCACAATGGGCACTTTGGGAGGAGATTTGGATTTCCTGCTGACAAAGAGCAAACAGAGCTTCACAAGTCCTACCCCTGACTTCGGAGGCCCCATCCACGTCCCTCAACCACCCCCATCACCTTCCCCTCCCTCCTCCTAATTCTACCCGTTGTTCTCTGGCCTCAGACCAGACAGCAGAACTCTCACTCCTGGGCGTCTCAAAAGAGCAACCTTGCCACAAGCTCACGTCGTCCTCAGGCCTGCTCCTCAGACCTCACCCCAGGCAAATGGGGCGGGAGCACCATCTCATTCTGGGACTTCTACACCCGGGTTCACAGTCGCACCAACCACTGTTTGCCCCTGTGGCAAAACATTTCGTGCCCAGAATCCAATGATGTCAGTTAAAATCCCGACTTCCCTACACACAGAGCAGAGTGTAACAGGCTGGCGTAGCAGGAGCCCTTAGCTTAGGGGTCAGCAAAGTGTTCGCTCCAGCCACAGCCTTCCACATGTGCCCACACCAGTCAAACACTACAAAGGAGCCCACTCCACCGTCCCTGCCTGGCATCAGGATAGGATTTACCAAACTGCCTCAGCCTTCTGGTAAGTGACCTGTGCCTCCCAGAGACCAGCTACACCAGACAACTGGGTCATCTCTCCAGAAGAGGTTCTGAGCAGAGATACCTCCCTCACCCGGGCTCTCTGGTATCCTGGACGCGGCGGGGCTGGGGTGAAGGACGATCCCAGAGACAGTGCTTGACATTGCTCAGAGGAGAAGCACTGTCCAAGGCTGTTGGGTGTGCACATCAGGCAACGAGTCCACAAGGAGAGGTGGAAAACAACACAGGAGAGGGAAAGAAACGAAAGCCACAAGAGAAAAAAGGGATCCGGGCAGGAGTGACCACCTCTCAGTAGCCACAAAGACCCTCCCCAGAGCAGCCAACTAGCTTCTCTTCAGAACCAAACAGCCTGCAGGGGGCCTGTTTTCAGAGCCACGGTTGTCAGGAGGGGAAGGGGCTGGTGAACTCAGCTGCCGCCAGGGGAAGTCCCGGGGGGGACAGGAACAGTGTGGCAAGGGGACTGTAACCAGACTTCAGTGCAGCTGCTGAGACGAGCAGACAGACAAGGAGCCAGCAATCTGATCAAAGAGGCAGGAAGCCAGGAAACTAGCAGGCAGGCAGGGCACCCCGGCGTCCCCTGGGGAATGATAAGTCCAGAGAGGTCCTCTCCTCCTCCTCCCTGTCGCTAGTCCCTGTGGGAAGCCAACAGGTTACCTAAGCCCAAAGTCAGACTGCTGAGGTCAATTTCACCTGCTCTGAAACCCACCTTCTCCCCTGTCGGGGGGTGGGGGTGGGGGTGGGGGTGGGGGGGTGGGGTATCCTTAAAAAGTCTTCGAGAATTTCTGAGCATCTTTTCTTCCAGAATACCCCCACAATGCCCTTAGCCACCACGTCACAGAGGGCCCAGAGAAATCATCTGCCCAATCTCGTTATGTCACAGAGAAAGAAACTGGTGTCCAGAGGGCAAAACAACTTGTCCCAAACCTCAGAGCAACTGGAACACAGCCAGGCCTAAAACCTAAGTTTTCTGACTCACCACCTCCCCACTTTCTACCAGACCACCTCACACAGGGTACACACGAAGCCAGAAGGCAGATGCGACACTCCAGCCTTACTCTCAAAGCCTCAAACCACCATGTCCTTGAGGGACATGCTCAGAAGCCTGCCCGGGAGCCTGCCCTGCTAAACCTAATGGCCACCTGGACAATACCACTGACTGCCCAGCTCTCACACGGCAGAGCATGAGCCCTCAGACCAGACAGCAGCCTTACCTCTCCTTTTGTGTGATCTTCAGTTTTTTTTCCAACCGTCTGTCTATTTCCTAGAGGAAAAAAATGTATATAAAAAGTGGAAAAAAATCTCTCTTAGATAAAAACTTATGTCTTTATTTTCAGAGCTAAGGATGGTGTCCTCTGACCAGGGACATTACTGTTTCCTTTGAGGTAACGGATGCAGACCTCCCTTTACTAGACTCTGGGGCTCGGGAACTGACTCCCTGAGGGTTCATCTCCCTCCATCCCCATGGCCACGGTGATACTTCTAGACCTCATCATGCAGCTGGGTTCTTTGTATAGCTTCCAACTAGTCTCCTAGCCTCCAATCTGTCCTTCACAGAGCCACTCAAATCAACTCTGTAAACACAAATCTGGTTGTTTCCCCATTAAAACCCCCTAGACCGCTTGTCAGATCAAGTCCAAGTTCCTAAGCACGCCTCACCCACACCTTCCTTTATCTTCTGTTCCTGTTTTACATCACTGTGAAACTGAGCTGTTACTAGCCCCCAGAACCCCGCACGCTGATCCACCTTCCCTTTGCCAACTTCCATTTCTCCTGCGACACCCAGCCTGATGTCTGCCTCTCCTTGGTAAAGTCTTCTCTGGTCCCGTACAGTTAATCACCTGCTTCTCAGACATAAGCTCTCCCTCTTCTACATTCCTTCATAATCACATGTATCACAAATGTATAGCCTTCCTCCCCCACCCCCCACCCCCCCGTATGGACTTGAACTCTGTGACTAGCACCTAGCCAAAGGCCCAGAACAAAACAGAAGTCTCACATCTGGGACACTGGACAGCAGTGAGCCCTCAGGGCCAGGAACTCTGATGCCTCCACGCCCTCACGCACAAGGGTCTGTACACTGGACAGGGGAGCTGTGCACAGAGCAAGCACCAAACCTTCAGGCCCCTTGGCTGTCCCACTGCTTTTTCTACAAACATCCCACTCAGCTGTCCTCAGTGAGGACAGCACCATTCAGCTACTGAAGAAGGAAAAAACCGTATGAAACAATTAGGTTCTCTCTCTGAAAAAAAGACTTATTATCAGAGTGGTTCTCAACCAGGAGTGGTTCTGCCCACCACAAGACAATTTAGCAATGTCTGGAGACGCATCCCCCCCACCACCAATACTAGAGGGGACGCACTACTGGCAGTGGGTAGAGTCCAGGATGCCATGCTGCTAAAATGGTACGATGCACAGAACAGCTCCCACAGCAAAAACCTGCCTAGCCCCAAATGTCAGTAGTGCTGAGGTGGAGAATCTTGACTTATAGGGTATGCAGGATTGTCAAAGCTGTTGTTAACTTGCAAAATGTTAAGAATCACTGCCTGAACTGCCAGTCAAGTCTCTGAAATGCACTGAGATCCACCCCAGGGCCCAGTGCGTAGCCAGTTTTCAGGAATGTTCCCCATGTCCTGAAAAGGGCTATATTCTACAGTTGATGGGTACGGTTCAAGCTAGTTAACTATAATGTTCAGAACTTCTAAATTCTTGCTGATTTGCTACATGTATCGACTCCGGAAAAAAAATCAAAGATTATCTTCTAGTAACTTGTCCCATTTGTTATTATGAAATGATCTTCTTTGCTTTAAAATCTATTATTTAAACTCATAAACAAGGAGAACAAACTGAGGGTTACGGGAGGGGGGATGGGCTAAATGGGTAAGGGGCACTAAGGAATCAATCTACTCCTGAAATCATAGTTGCACTATATGCTAACTAATTTGGATGTAAATTTTAAAAAATTATGGGGCGCCTGGGTGGCGCAGTCGGTTGAGCGTCCGACTTCAGCCAGGTCACGATCTCGCGGTCCGGGAGTTCGAGCCCCATGTCAGGCTCTGGGCTGATGGCTCAGAGCCTGGAGCCTGTTTCCGATTCTGTGTCTCCCTCTCTCTCTGCCCCTCCACCGTTCATGCTCTGTCTCTCTCTGTCACAAAAATAAATAAACGTTGAAAAAAAAAATTAAAAGTAAAATTAAAAATAAAAATAAAAGATACATTTTTAAAAAATCCATTATTTAACATTAATAAAGCCATGCCAAGTTTTCTTTTGGTTAGTATTCCCTGGAACGTTTCCCTATTTTCCTTCTCATCTTTCTGTGAAGCTGGACTAACCATACAAAGCCAGGTTTCAATCCAGTTTGACACTGACGTTCATTCTGATAGGTGCTGAGCTGTGTTTATATGTTTTTGTTTTTATGACATACCCCAAGTGTATTAAGGCAAGCACAACGGACTGCATTCTGAGGATCCCCTCAACTCCCTGGAGGGGCTAGGAAGCCACTAGATGGAAAACTCACTCAAGCTTAGAACCCAGGCTGGCACTCAACAACTCTAATGACTGAATGGAAAAGGGATGCGGAGACTGGGAGAACGGCCTGGATGTTTCCTGTGAACTAACAGACACGCAAAGAGAATCCACGCCCACAGCATAGTCTGTGTCAGAATTAATTGTTCTAATTCTTTTTTTTTTAATGAATACCAGTGTTATAACCTGAGTAGATACTATGTCTCACATTAGTCTGATGTCTATTACCATTTAAGGACTTTTCAAGGCCTTCTTCAAGTAACTCACAGTTTTAAAACTCCACAGTGTTATCATTTTGCTCCAATCTGAAAATAACACTTCCTACTCAAGTGTCTCCATCATAAATGCAAGGTTTAACATCTGTGGGATTTAGAGGCCTTCAGACAAGGTCAGAACCAAATGCCTCCACAGTCCAGGCAGCAGAGCCTTGGCTTACAGGGCCAGAGCAAGACCAAACTCAAGATTTTCATGGGAAAGCTCTACATTTTTAAACTTTATTACATGAACTCTCACTTTCATATTATGATGAGAGCCAAGTAAGTCATATAGGCAAAGGAGCCTAACACAGGAGTCTTTTTTTTTTTTTTTTTTTTTTTTAACTGTGGTAAAATGAATACACATTACTTTAGTTGAATCTGAGAGGTCCCATCCAGGAGACTCTCAGGAAAACAAACTGCTTCCTTTTTTTCCGTACGGCCTCCGGGAAGACAGAATCTGCCCATGCCCAGCAAATGGAGCCTGGGTAGAGAAAAACCCTTCAAGAGGGCATTATGTATGGACCATGTATGAGTAAATGGGCCTCTGTCCCCAAATTAGAATGTAACCAACATCCCTGGCATATAATATAAGCTACTGGCTTTAGAAATAATGACCTACGTCTGGGGCGCCTGGTTGGCTCAATCGGTTGGGCATCCGACTTCGGCTCAGATCACGATCTCACTATTTGTGAGTTTGAGCCCCGCCTGGGGCTCTGTGCGGACAGCTCGGAGCCTGGAGCCTGCTTCGGAGTCTGTGTCTCCCTCTCTCTCTGCCCCTCCCCTGCTCGTGCTCTGTCTCTGTCTCAAAAATAAATAAAAACATTAAAAAAAATTTAGAAATAATGACCTATGTCAATATAATACTTTAGGATTGTCAAGACGCTTCCCCCAAACACTCATTTCCGGTCACACATCCCTGGTTTGATGGACAAAAGAGCTTTTATCCTGTTCTGTCAGATGAAGGTGATGTGGCTCAGGGAGGTTAAGTTAACATACTCAATGTCACAAAGTAGTAAATCATAGAGGCAGCCCTCTATGGCCTTTTGGGGCCCTGCCTGATGCTGCTACAACCCCACAAGCACTTGAATCCCTGGAGATGGTAAAGCCATTGGATGCTGGTCTTCTCTTCCTCATCTCCCCTGAATTCCACACTGCTCTCCGGCGCTCCAATAACTAACACTCCCTTCAAGCTCCATCACATCAGGCAGGATGGCTTATCAGAGCTGAGGACGAATTCTTCCATCGGATTAGAGAATGGAATATAAATCCCAACAGCTTCGGTAGAAAGCTGATCCTGACTATGTCCAGATGGCCAGCTGGACACCAGTGTGCCCAGAGCTGGCCCCGCTAAGAGGGAGTGCCCTGCCTGCAAACGGAGAGGGCACTGCAACTCCCTCTGGAGTCTATCCAGGTATCATGAGTCAGTCCATTCTCTTTTTGGACAAGGCCTTGCAAGGGATCTGCTCTCAGTCTCGTGCTCTGAAGAGCTGCACCAAGCCAAAACTTTCCTACCGGGTGCGCTGCAAGGAGAATGCTTGTCTTCTCCAAAGATGCAACAGCCCGGTGGAATTCAAAGGCCCCAGGATGCTGTGTGAGGAAGCATCTGGATGTGGACCCAACAAGAAACCTTATCGCCTAAGGGCACCTTCTCTTTTCATGAGGATGAACAGAACTCTGGCCCAAAGTCAAGGCTTCTGTGTTAGAGGCTCAACCTCTACAGGTAGTGAAAGAAACCCATACATAAGCTCATCACTCTATGACTTCTCGGAGCCATGAGGGGTCACCAGGACACAAGGCAAGTGTTAGAGCATAAGCATATCAGAGGTAAGGTGCTAAGAAAAGCTTGATTTCCCATGACTTTTCCTGGCTATTTTTTGCCAAGTAGCACTGAGTAGACTCCAGAAGACAATGTGCTGTGTTCTGATGGTGGGGCGGGGGGTGGTAAGGGGTCTCCTCTTTGGGTCAAAATCCTAAGCAAAAGGTCTGCTGTTGCAGGGGCACCTGGATGGCTCAGTCGGTTAAGTGCCTGACTCTTGATCTCGGCTCATGACCATGAGGTCACGATCTCACGGTTTGTGGGATTGAGCCCTGCGTCGGACTCTGTGCCGGCAGCATGAAACTTGCTTGGGATTCTCTCTCCCTCTCTCAAAATAAATAAATGTAAAAAGACAAACAAAAAACAAAAATGGTTTGCTATTACTAAACACAGGTATCACTTGCCCTGTGGGGCTACATCTCTACAAAAATGAGGTAAACCCTTCTTGGTCCGAGAGAACAAGCAAAACCAGAAGGAAAGGAGTGGAGGCAGGAGGTCGTGAAGAACCACAGTGGGGAGCAAGGTAGTTGTGGACAGCACTGGTCCTTTGTGGGAGGCAAAGGAGAGGCCACGGCCACAGGTGAATGAATCAGACACAACACCTGCAAATTCGACTCACCTGAGGGAAAAAGCACAGCCTCAATGGCTGCTGATGCCCTTAACCTTGGAACGCTTACACTTGTGAGCCCCCTCACCCCCAGAAAGCTGGGGAACAGAGGCATATGAAGGGAAGAGCAGAGAAGGGACACCTCAGCCTAATCTGTTACGCAGCCACCTCTTTCAAAAGGAACAAAGGAGACACCAGGATAGGGATGAATGTGCAAGGGGAGGCAGGTTACAATGACAGATTCACTGCTGTGGCACTAAGAGGGGAATGAGAAAGGAAAAAAAAGAAAGGTGAGAAGGGGAGCGAAGTGGAAGAAAGGCAAAGGAGAGAAATAAACAGGCTACTCTGGGCCTTGGGGCAAATTACAGCAAGTTCAAGTTCATCATCATCACAGCCATACTCTCAGACCTGAATATTCAAGAAACAGACTTTATCAGTTTACCTAGGGGTGACGGATGAAGCCCTGGGGGACTGATTCAAACTAGCCAAACTTGGGGTGCTTGGGTGGCTCAGTGGGTTGAATGTCTGTTGATTTTTGCTCAGGTCATGATCCCAGGGTCATGAGAGCCAGCTCCACAACGGGCTCTGTGCTTAAGATTCTCTCTCTCTCCGGGCACCTGGGTGGCTCAGTCAGCTAAGTATCCAACTTGGGTCAGGCCATGATCTCATGGTTTTTGGGTCTGAACTCCACATCAGGCTCACTGCTTTCAGTGCAGAGCCCGCTATGGATCCTTTGCACCTCTCTACCCCTCCCCCGCTTGAGCGCACACTCTCCCCAAAATAAATGAAAACAAACTAGCCAAACTCACAATAGACAGCAAACAAACCCAAATCCTCTGCTACACTGTGCCCCGCCCTTTCTGGTGCCTGACCTGCTGCTGTCCACTCCCAGCCTCCCCCCAACTCAGTGCCAAAGACGCTGATTATCCTGCTCCTCTACCGCACCCCCTCCTCTGATAACCAGAATCCTTGCTCACCAGTGCGACGAACACAACTTCTAAGAATTCAAGAAACCTTGTATTAAATGGAGGTTCCTGGCCCTGAGTTAGGAAATAACCTCTTTTTATCACCCAAAGTTACTATTTAAGTGACTTTTCTCAGATGATTTGCTTCTCTTTGTCAGTTTCCATTTCAGAAGATGACATTTTCTGATTTTCTCCTCAGGCTCTCTGTGAACCACTGTGTCCCACAGGCTTGTCTGGTCGTGTCCCGCTATCCCACGTTGGGGAGCACACGTCCACAGACACTGGGGGAAATCTAAGAAGAGACTGAGCCCTGGGTACAGGGTTTCTCTCAGAACTGGAGCCTGACAGATCCTGACGAACATAATGACACCGTTTCAGCAAAACGCAGAGAAGATGCTGGGAAGAAGGCAGGCCTCGTTCCAACATGTGTGGCCCTGAACTCCCAGCACGGACGACAGTGCCAGGCTGGGCCTGGTCTCCGGAAGTCTTGGGCAGGACCTCAGCACCCACTCCCCTGGCTACAGGGCCTTCTGTGTCCCCAGCAAGGCACCTGTGTCTCCCAGATCACGCATCTCGATGGGACTCTGCCTATTCCTGGGAGAGCCTCAATTTCACTTAGGAGGGAAGCACAAGAATTCACAGTTAGAGACACCAAAATCTGGTTTAACACTATCAGATAAAACGGGGTGTACTTTTGGAGCACACCGCTGGCCATTTCAAGTCCAGGTGTGCGATCCACACACTTTTCCAAACCACCTTCACACCAACTCTGTTAACTCTCTGTTTCAGCCCCTGCCTTGTTTCTCTACGTCAGTGCTGTGGCAGTGGACAGTGCTTCATCTACTGACCCTGGCTAACCCAGGGAGAGAAGCCCCCAATGTCTTACCACTCCAGGTTTGATTCTACAGCGATGTTTCATTCAGGAACACAGTCAGGTTCAAAACACTAACTCAACTCCTGGGCAAACATGATTGATTAAGTCAAAAAAAAAAAAGCTTTTTGCTGGTTGGCTCAGCCAGTGGGGCATGTGACTCTTATCTTGGGGTTGTGGGTTTGAGCCTCAAGTTGGGTGCAGAGATTACTTAAAAGTAAAATCTTGAGAAAAAAAGTAAAATCTTGAAAAAGGCAGAGTTCAGAAGTTGAGAGACAAGACACCCGGGCCATGACTTCATCAGTTGCCCCTTTTTAATACAGACAGGTTAGTCTGTTTGAAGGAACACAGAACACTCCTCCCTTCTCTGCTACTCCCACAGCAAGGAAAACATTCCACATTAAATGGGTCACTGTGGGGGCACAGGATAGTTTTAAAATTCCCTCCCTAAGGAAGTCTACACTTTGTTAATGTATCTCAAAAGCCATTGTCCTTTTGCTTCACTGTGACAAAAAAAAGAAAAAGAAAAGAAAAAGAAAGAGAAAAAAGTTGGAGGCAAGCATTTTGTGGCAAATTGACTGTAAGGTAGGAGACGTGCCAGATGCTGGATGCCCAGAGATAAGGCACCCTCTGCTGAAGAGGAGAGCCCAGCCACGAGGGAGAAGACTGGTAAGGAACCACAGTCGCTGTGGTAGCAGTACGGACAGCACTGTGGAGAGAGAAATGGGGAGGTGGGGAACCTGTTAGGAGTCAGAGAAAATGGCAGAGACCTAAAGGACAGACTTTCAAGAAAAAGAGAGAGGCATAGAAACACTGGGGAGAAGGAGGATGAAAACATGAATAGAGGGAAAGGAAAATGGGGGAAAAAAGGGACCCCAAATAAGAGATAACTTCAACTGAAATCCATTGGATATTACTTGAGCTGCATTCAGCAAAGGTCTTTATTAGCTGGTATCCATGCAACTTGCAAAGCTGCTGCAGAAAGCCAGCTACACTTTCCAGGACCAGCAAGGTACAAATTTGAAGAAACCAGGGGCTCCAGAAAACCATGAAGGGCTTGGGGGTTGGGGAGGATATGCTGCAGAGACAAAACAATTCTCACTTGCTTGGAAGGGAAGCCACTTCCCACTTTCCTTCCCAAGTTCTCAAGGCTTTCAGGAGCTCTCTGCACCTGCCCAGGAAGAGGAAATCCTTTGGGCACATTTTCCAGCCACGCCACCCGGTCCAGTGGCCACTGCCACACGTGGCTGGTGAGCACTTCACACGTGGTCAGTCTCAACTGAGATGTGCTGTAAATGCTGAATGCACAGCAGACTTCCCAGACTTATGACAAAAAAAAAAAAAAAGTGTAAAACAGCTCATTAACATATTTTCAATACTGATTATGTGCTGACCGTGATACTATTTGGGGTATGCTGCATTCCATTTAAAATATTCAGGGGTGCCTGGGTGGCTCAGTTGGTTGAGCATCCGACTTCAGGTCATGAACTTGCAGTTTCTGGGTTCGAGCACCAGGTTGGGCTCTGTGTCTCCCTCTCTCTCTGCCCCTCCCCTGCTCGTGCTCTGTCTCTCTCTCTCTCTCTCTCAGAAATAAAATAAACATTAAAATTTTTTTAATTTAAATATTCAAATTACTGAATTTGAGCCAGAGTGCCTGGCTGACTTAGTTGGTAGAGCATGCGACTCTTGATCTCAGGGTTGTGAGTTCAAGACCTATGCTGGGTGTATAGAGATTACTTAAATAAATAAAACTTAAAAAAATATTAAAGTCCATTCCATCTGTTTCCTTATACTTTTTAAATGTGGCCTGGGGAAGTTTTAAATCACACGCATGGCTAACATGGTACTTCACTTAGACAACACTGCTTGAGATACAATCTTAGAATAAGATGTATCTGTTATACATTTAATATTTCAGCAACCAGCTGGGGCGCCTGGGTGGCTCAGTCCATTGAGCGTCTGACTTCGGCTCAGGTCAGGATCTCGCAGTTTGTGAGTTCGAGTCCCGGGTCGGGCTCTGTGCTGACAGCTCAGAGCCTGCAGCCTGCTTCGGATTCTGTGTCTCCCTCTCTGCCCCTTCCCTGCTCATGCTCTGTCTCTCTGTCTCTCAAAAATGAATAAACGTTTAAAAAAAAAATTCAGCAACTAGCAACTGAGCACCTTAGGGACCCAAGAGGCAAGGGGCATGCCGTTTACTGATGTGCATATCCTACTGTGGCGGGTCCTGTCATTTTGGTGTGCCAGCAACCAGCACTCGCCCAGTGCCCAACGTTCAGCCCAGGCCCTGCTCTAAGTGACACTCACAACTTCATCCATCTTGCTCTCTACACACCCCCCCCCCCCCCCCCGTCCTGCTGAAACTTGCCACCGGAGTCACCAATGACCTCAACGGTCAATTCCACACCTTCACTTCACTCAGCCTCTCAGCAGTGTCCAACACTGCTCGCTGCTCCCTCCTCAGAGTACTGTCCATCCCAGCCTGCCGGTCCCCTCCCAGCTCCCTGGTAGCTCCTCTCATGCCCACAGTTAACGTCCCCTGTACAGGACAGGCTCCTCTTCCTCTCCAGGGCCCCGAGGTTGGAGAGTCTGAGTCTGCACCTCCCCTCCTCTGTGACTCCGCTCGCTGATTTGGCGATGTCATCTGGTTCCACGGCCTTCCACACATCAGTGGGTGTGCGGCTGCCGACTCACCACCCCCACTCTGATTTCACAAGGGACCCAAACTCCCCAGGCCCCAAACCAAACTCTTGACTTCATTCACTCACCCAACCCTGCTCCTCCCACACACACTCCCTCTCCTCACCCCGCTTCAGAAATCCCAGCCTTCCGGCAGCTCTGATGTCTTTCATCCCCCAAGTCGGTTCTACCTGCAAAACAGATCCCGAATTTCCTCAACGCTTCTGCTACTGTGACCTCCCTGGTCCAAATTACCACAGCCCTCGAAAGGACAGCTGAAATGGCATCTTCAGTCTGTGTTCCCACTCTTGCCCTTACAGTTTACTTTACACGTAACAACCAGAATGAATAATCCTTTTGAAAACCAAGTCAGCCTCTGCTCAAAACCCTCACATGGCTTCCTATTTCAAGGTAATACCCACCACAGCCTACTAGCCTCTACGGGATCCGGCTCCCTGCTACCTCTGGGCCACGCTGTTCCTCAAATAAAACAAGCATGCTCCAGCCTCAGGACCTTTGCACTTGCCGTTCCCTCTACCTGGAATGCATTTCCACCAGCTTCTTCTGCACACTTGCTTTCTCACTCCCTTCAGGTCTCTCTGCCTATCTTTACTGAGGCCTTCTCTGACCTTCCTCCCCCTGCACTCCCCACACACAATGGCACCTCTGCCAGTCACTTTCTACATTCTTTATCTCTCTTATTTTTCTTCATTGGGTGTGTATATAAAACATTATTGTTTATTGTCCATTTTTCTCCACTAGAAAGCAAGTTTTAGGAGAAGAAAGTTCTTTCACTACAGTTGTCCATAGCTCCTAAAACAGCACCCAACACATGAATTATGAACCATCCTGTGAAACAGGGATTTTAGAGATATAGTCCCATTTTGGGGTGCCTGGGTGGCTCAGTAGTCAGTTAAGCGTCTGGTTTCAGCTCAGGTCATGATCTTGCGGTTAGTGAGTTCGAGCCCCGCATCAGGCTCTGTGGTCTCAGCTTGGAGCCTGCTTTGGATCCTCTGTCCCCCTCTCTCTTCCCCTCCCTTGCTTGCACCCCCTCTTTCAAAAGTAAACATTAAAAGAGGGGCGCCTGGGTGGCTCAGTCGGTTAAGTGTCCGACTTCAGGTCATGATCTCACGGTGAGTTCGAGCCCCACGTCAGGCTCTGTGCTGACAGCTCAGAGACTGGAGCCTGCTTCAAATCCTGTGTCTCCCTCTCTCTCTGCCCCTCCCCCACTTGTTCTCTGTCTCAAAAATAAGTAAAATGTTAAAAAAAATTTGTTTAAAAACATTAAAAGAGAGAGAAAGATGGCCGCATTTTACAAATGATTTAGAAACCAATTCTGAGAGGTTATGTACTTTGACCACGGTTCCACAACAGTACGGAGGGGCGCCAGAATCTGAACTGGGTCTCTCTGGGTCTGAACACAGCAACACTACCTGTGTTCCCAGCAAGAGCTGAGGCTGTCACACGCATTTGTCAGCAGTAGTGGTGGTGGCAGCACACTCCAAGCACCTGCTGCAGGTGTGTGTAAGGAAGTCTCTGGCCCTCCCTTCACCACCTCACCCTCACCATAATCCATGGGACATACAACAGCCGTGCTGCATGCTCAGTGGTTAAATGACTTGCCTAAGGCCACTCGACTTGTAAGTGACAAAAAATCCTAAACCTCAAGAGGAGGAAGCAAAAACGTTCAGGAGTGGCTAGCGGGTGGCCACAGGAACTACGAAGGTAGGATAAAGGCAGACAGGGAATACCACCCTGCCTGCTCTGCACCCCAGGCCAGGCCAGTGCAAGCTGAGGGGTTCTACGGAAGGGCTACAGCAGTGGCAGACCACAACAAAGTCCAGACCTTAAGTCTGCGAAGAAGTCCCCTAAAGGAAACAATTCTTCAGTACAGAACGAGTCTGGTGATATAGACGTATCCCAGGATGGAGGGCCTCAGAAACTGAGAACTGCAATCTTGAGACGCTGTTTCCTTCTGCTTCCAGTGCCTCTTCAAAGAGTCTCCATGCGGGAGGGAATCCATACAACCCTTTAGCTTAAAAGCGCAGAACGGGCAGGAGGGGGAGTAGGGTGGCGAGCCCTGTCCCTGGAATAAAATAATGGGTAGAATCTAACGGGGCTCCCCTTTCTCTACGCTTGTTATTGCCTTTCCCTTACAATTCAAAGAAAACTGTGTATTAGTTCTCAGGGGGAGCAAGAAAGAGACCTCTCAGCCAGTCTTAGGAACCTGCCACTCTAACCAGGCAGAGACTCTACTGGAATGGCTGGGGAATGCCCTCACGCTCACGACCACCCTACTCGCTACTCCAACATCCGCCTGTGTGCTCCATTTAACCCTCACTGCCAGGCAAGGGGGATTTTATTAGCCCTAGGTGACAAAAGAGGAAAAGGAAGTTGAGAGAAAGGTAGGCAGTGATCTGCCCAAAACCAGACCTGGCACCTCAAGAGTCAGCCTAGCCTTCGGACTTCTGTTACTGCCATGGACGGAGGAAATGGGTCACTAACTGGCAGAAGTGACCTGCTCTTTCCTCCTTTTATAAAGACAGCAAGGCTCCTCTCCCAGGAGGAAATACAATGCATTTGGACACTGGGGGATGGAACAAAGTCATTCTTACCTCCTCCCTACACCACCAGGAAGTTTCATCCAAAGGCCCAAGGGCCCTGTCATCAAAGGCTACTTAGAATCATGGCACTAAGCAGGGGCAGCAAACACAATGCCTCCAGGTCGAGCCAATGAAGTAAGCAGGAAGCATCACAACAGGTCGCACAATACATAAAGTGGGGACTACAGAGGACAGGAGAACAACCAAGGCCCAGGGAAAAGCATTCAAATTCAATATATAAACGAAGCGTGCACCCCGCGAAAGTACATAGGCTGAATACCCAAGAGCCGCCAGTCTGCAACTACAGATACAGGGATCCTTAAGATAGCAAGCAGAGTAGTTAAATCTTCTCAAGAGATCTGAGCAAAAGATATTTATATTATCTCTTTTCACTTGGCCAGATGTTATTTCCCAATTATGATCAAGATTTCAACGAGCATGTCATTTGCAGTCACTGTTTTTAGTGTTACATCGACAGCAGGGGTGCCTGCCTGGCTCAGTCAGTGGAGCATGAGCCTCTTAATCTTGGGGTCAGGAGTTTGAGACCCACATTGGGTGTGGAGGCTACTCAGAATTTTAGGGGCACCTGGGTGGCTCAGTCGGCTGAACGTCTGACTTCAGCTCAGGTCATGATGTCGTGGCTTGTGGGTTCAAGCCCCGCATTGGGCTCGATCCTGTCGACACACAGCCTGCTTTGGATCTCCTGTCCCACCCCTTCTCTCTGCCCCTTACCCGCTTGCACTCTCTCAAAAATAAATAAATCTTTAAAAATAAAATTAAAGTTAAAAAAGTTTTGTTTTGTTTTGTTTTAAATTTAAAACAACAACTGACAGCAACTGTGTCCTTTTGGCTCTTGGGAACCAAATTCAAGTTTCTCAGAGACAGGAAATTTATCAACTCATCATCAGACTACAGAGGCAGAAGGTCAATCCCAGGTGAAACAAATAACAATACTTCAAAGGAACGAGCAACCAAACATCCTAAAGCAGTTAACTGGTTAATTATCTGCTGAAACGCAAAGGTAAACAAACAGTCCAAAAAGGTCCCTAAGAGTGTGGGCTCAGGATGCCAGTAGCTGAGCTGAGACCGACCAAGTGACTTCCTCTCCCGGACACTAGGAATAAGAACACCTACGCATCACCAGGTCACGGAGACTGACTGGGGCAATGAATGTGAAAATGCGCTCCGCAAAGCCTGTAGTGAGCCCTTAAGACGCTATCTAAGAAGTCCTTCCAAAAGGGGCCAGCGGGATTGGGGAGTCTGTGTGGGCTTACGGGCAGAGCCCACTCACCAGTGAGATGTGCAACTGGGTGGCAAAAACAGCACTGAGAGCTGGAGGGTCACAAATGCTCGTATTGGGCCAAGAATATGCCAAATGCCAGAGCATAAGGGCTGGGAATTTGGCTCTCAAGGTCCAGGGAGAGTGAGGACAACCTTGACCTCTCCAGACTCGAGTTCGAACAGTCTAAGGATCACAACCCTGAAGAATGCAATTTCAACCGTACATATTATTCCTTTTAGGAAGGAATGACTGTAATTTCCTGTGTTCATTTTATAAGAGAAAGAGTTTTGGGTGCAGGGAGGGGATGACTTACTGGGAGGGACATCTTGAAATGTTTTAACCTCAGGGATAAGATTTTTTATCTACATAAAGACTGAGGTCAGGATTTGTTGCTAATTTCTGCGGTGGTGGGTTTTCACCTGTCTTCCCATCAAACATCCTGCATGGAGCTCAACGTTACAGAGAAGGATGCTTGGTAGAGGCTACCAGTTAAAAACCCTTCAGCAAGAGAAATCTCTATGGTTACTACTTCACACACACACACACACACACACACACACACACACACACACACACACACACTTCATTCTGTATTTTGGCCACAAACGCAAGTAGCTAAACTCAGTCTTCTCCTAGGAAACCAAGTCAGTAACTGTCCTGACATAAAATAATTTCTATTCCTGTGGGGCAAGTGTGCAGGAAAGAACACCCCACTCCTTGGTGAAGGCTTCTACCTGATACAGCCAGAAATGGACATTACCTGTGGGGAAGCCACTGCAGTATAAGGGTGGAAACTGGAAAGAAAGATGTAGCCCCAAGAATACATCTGAGTCATCAGATCTAGACAACAGTGCCTTTTCTCTTGCAGGGATTTACCAAAAGCTTTACAGAGATACACTAAGTTCTCTCCTGTTGTAGAAGTTAAAGCAAGTAGGCCTGTGACTGCATCTCTAGCCCACAGCAACCATGGCAGCTGTCTCAAACACCTAGAGCATGCTGGGAACAGGCCCCCCAAGCAGCCTCAATGAAAGGAGCGGAGGGGTTACTAGTGAAAAGCGCATGACGGTTTCTTTGAAACCATAACGAAACAGACCTGTTTCCAGAATCACAAGGACAGACTGCTCAGCATGATCATGTCTCAACCAGCCAAATGCTTTATAGAAGGCTGCTCTGAGCATATCACAATCCTTAAGACCCAATCTTCCCAGAAAGAACTGGAATAGCTTAGAAATGGCTCCTTCAGGGGCGCCTGGGTGGCTCAGTCGGTTGGGCGGCCGACTTTGGCTCAGGTCATGATCTTGCAGTCTGTGAGTTCGAGCCCCGCGTCAGGCTCTGTGCTGACCGCTCAGAGCCGGTAGCCTGTTTCGGATTCTGTGTCTCCCTCTCTCTCTGACCCTCCCCCGTTCATGCTCTGTCTGTCTCTGTCTCAAAAATAAATAAACGTTAAAAAAAAAAATTAAAAAAAAAAAAGAAAGAAATGGCTCCTTCACAGGCATGGGACACCTGGATTTGTACTTTCTAATACCACAAATCCTAAATGCCTTCTTTACTCTAAGGACAAAGAAATCAGCACCAGGTAGCCCCGAAATAACTGTTATCTGCCCACTACCCACAGCTATGGTAAATATTCCATAATGACAGCAGTTACAGGAAGCGCTAAGGACCCCAAAGTAAGGTGCAAGCCATGCTCCAGGAGGATGGCCTCTTCTCCAAAGAATACGAAGTAAATGAGGCAGCTCTTTCTGCCCATGGGTCCTGTCCCCATGCTTTAATAAAATCACCTTTTTGCGTGCACACACACACGCACACACACACAAGAAGTAAATCAAAGTTCTTATCTCTTCAATTAAAATCTATGCCAGGGATGCCTGGATGGCTCAGCTGGTTAAACATCTGACTGTTGACTTGGGCTCAAATCATGATCTTCTGGTTCGTGGGATCAAGCCCCATGTTAGGCTCTGTGCTGACTGCATGGGGCCTGATTGGGATTCTCTCTCCCCCCTCTGTCTTTACCCCTCCCCCATGCGAGCGCTCACACGCACGCTCTGTCTCAAAATAAGTAAATAAACAAATATGCCACTACTCTGCTTTAAAAAAAAAAATTAAGCCTTCAAAGCTCTCTTGTGCTGTAAGGACAAAGTCCAAGCTCCCCAGAACCAAATACAACGAGGCCCTTCCCCATCTGGCCCCTGCATACCTCTCTGGCCTCGTCTCTTTCCATTCAGCCCTGCCAAACCCTTACCCCACAGCCAGAAGGAAGTATTTGTAGCTCTCCCAATGCGGCACATTCTTCTCTTGCTGCCTATACACATCCACATTGGCCCTACACTCTACCCACCCCTCCCAGACTTTCTACGGCTTAATTCAAGTAGTCTGAAACATCACCTTCTTTCTACAAGACTGTCTCTGATCCCAGCTATCGTACCCCATCTATGCCTCTTCTAAAGAAAAGCGCTGCTTTACCCATCTGACTCCTCCACTGGCCTGTGCCCAGTGCCTGATACACAGTAGGTATTTGGAGTTTACTGACACTTTCTTATAGACTTATATGGCAACCAGCATTGCTGATGGGGTAATGTTTAGAGGTTCAGTGAGGGTAGAAAGTAAACATAAATTTGAATTCTTAGTCCAGAAGAGGGACTAGTCGTCCTTTAACTTAAGATACATTTTCTTCCAATTAGTTACATGACTTGCCTTTGGCAAAGGACAAAAGGCAACTTTGAGATGCAAAGAAATCAGAGAGGCTGCCAAAGCATTATAGCTACCAGTCCAATTCCATTTATGTACCATCTGTCTTCCCCTAGGATCAGGTTAGCCCATTACCAACAAGATGGACAAGGTTATGCCTTTTTTTGTTTGTTTTTTTTTTCCCTAAACATGTGAATATATAAAGCTTCAAACTGTCAGAAACTGAGCAAACTGTTGATCTGATTTTTTTTTTTTTTTTTTGGCGCACAAAGATGTCTTCCAATTACAAAATGCTCTATTTGTCCCTTGAAATGTGCTTAAAACAAAGGACAGAATTTAGAGTTTGAATCAAAATTAACTCAATTTACATTTTCATTTCTCCCAAAGGCAGTATATTTTTAAAGAAGCATTTCCTTAGTGGGATGTAAGTTATATTCCTTGAATTGTCCTTTGATTGGCAATGTGACTCTTTGGGAGGAAACAGGAAAGGAATAGTTCTATATCAGGTCAGTGTTCACCACATTAACTAACAGCAAAAGGCAGCCAATTTACAGAAAATTTGAAGTATTTCTCAATTTGGAGTCTTCCCCCAGGATGACACAATAGGACTCAATATTGAGTATTTTGAAAATATGCAAGAAAAAAACGATCTCAGATGTACTGACACATAAGAAATTCCAGGGGTGGTTAAGCATCTGACTCTTGATTTTGGCTCAGGTCATGACCTCACGATGAGATTGAGCCCTGCAGTGGGCTCTGTGATGATAGCAGGAGCCTGCCTGGGATTCTCTCTCTCTCTCTGCCTGTCCTCCACCCCCAACACAGGCAGGTGCGGTCTCTCTCAAAATAAACAAACATTAAAAAACAAAACAAAACCTCCAGTATGACATCAAAATTTTTTCGTGGTGCCGAGGGCAGGGATCACCCAAAAGCCTCTATTTTGAAGGATCAGAACTACCTCCAGATTATATAAAGATTGTGTGTTCACTTAAAAAATTTGTCAACCCCCATTTACTAGTCTTCTCACCATCCAGATTGTTTTTTTGGAAGGGTGAGTGCGTAACACTCATTACCAAGTTTCAGTTGTTAGAAAGGATCACTTGAATGTTAGAAAGGATAACTTTTACATATGCAACTGGCTACATCTGAAAGACACGTACAATCAGTTGGTTTCCCAGTGACGTGGACACAGCACGTCATCCCATCTCTGGCACCCTTCCTTCAAAGGTGCACATTTACAAAACCGTTTGTGAAATTCAAAGAGGGAATCAAATTCAAGAAAGCCTTCAAATATAAGCCGAAAGCAAACATATGAAAAAATAAAGGTAATGCCCAACTCCCAAGTCTTCCACAGGTCCCAGCAAGGGAGACAGCAAAATGCTACAGAATGGACTCTGCCTTGGAGTCAGATAGGCTTTGGTGTCAAAACCCAGCTCCCTACTTACTATCCAATCCGTGCGACCTTGCGCAAGACAGGTTATTCTCTAAACTTCAGTTTCCTTGGTTATAAAAGGGCAATAACTACAGATTATTTCAGTGGTTCAGTTACATAAAAGATACAGAAGGAACCTGCATTTTGCTCCTATGTCAACAAGGCAAGGTTTGGGTTCCATCTCTGTACCGGGCACTTCTAAAGGGTTTTACTAACATATAGTCAAAAGCGTAGTGGACAAACATCAGAAAGATCTAAGTTAAATCCTACATCCCTGGGGTTCATTCAGCTGTAAAATGTGGGACTGGGCTAGCTGATCCTTATCTGTTCTGAAAAACACAAGTAATCCACAGATTTCTGAATTGATTTTCTGAATTTCTGCATTGATTTTTGTTTTTATTTTCCTAACATGAAAAACTCATGTCTCTTGTAAACAGGTCAGAAAAAACAAAGAAATGTCAAGATGCTCAAGAAACTTATCATTTGAGCCACATTCAAATTACAGGCCAGGCTTTTTTTTTCTTTTTTCTTTCTTTTTTTTTTTTTTTTTTTTGCAGAAGGGTGTACGTGAAGCATGTCTGAATGCTGCACTCATATTAGTGGTAGGTAATAAATGCCTGTACCCGGAAATTTTGCATTCTATAGCACAAAGTCACTGCTACACACACTGTCCAGCACATAGAGACACTCAAAAAATGTTTGCTGAATAAACACGCAGACACCTGTTGCTCTCTATAAAATCTTTCAATCGCTCTCCTTACTCAAGTCAAAATCCAAGAAAGATGGTCAGCACATAAGAACTGTATCAAATACCTTCTGAAGGAACTAATCCATCAAATTCTTAATTATGCTAAGCGGAAAAACAGAAACACCATGAAAGAAATGCTGAACCACGGGAAAAGACTACGAGTGAAGCCAAGTTTCAACATTCCCGCAGAGATATCCTCTGCAGCCGGGTCAATTTCTCCGCCTCTTCCAGCTCTGATGAGCACCCTCAAAGGCGCTTGGGGGAAAATAAATAAATAAGTAAAAACAAAACTCCTGTTCTACCCTAGTACACTCAGCTCTCCGCGCCCCACTCCCAACACATAAACCTTGAAGGTGGAGGTCACTTGAGCCAACACTGAACAGACATGAACGCCGGGAGGCCAAAAGGCTATCTCCGCATCTTCACAAGGGTCACCACTGAACCACAAACTCTGAAAAGACCCAAATTAATCACAAACCTAACAGGATTGGCTCCGGCTGTTTCAGCTTGGGATAAACTATTTCCCTACAGCTTCTAGAGTCAAACAAAAACTCCAAAAGCAAAGTCGAAGGGTCCATTTCCCCCCTCCTCTCCCAGGAATGCGGCTACTTTACAAATCGCACCCCTCCCCCCTCCCCCCCCCCCCCCCCGGACCCGGGCAAGTACTCTCCAAGACCTTCGCCCCGGGCTCAGATCGCTGGGTGGGTCCCCGGGGAGAGGGGCTGCCCACCGGGCTTTCGGTTGTTCTGGCGGGGTCCCCGGGAGACCCGCCTGCAACGGGCTCGCAGAGTAAAACTGAAAGAGAAAAAAAACCCAGACTCGCCCACCGTGGCGGAAGGCGCAAAGCAATGGGGGATTTTAGCATAGAGTGGAGGGGACCAGAGACGACTCAATTTCCCCTCCTGCCCTCCGCTGCTCTTCTCCGGAGCCGGGCACGCCGCCCCGGTTAGCGCAGCCCCCCCCCCCCCCCCATCGGGTGTCGCTTCTCATCAGAGCACATGAACTTTAAAATGGTGACTCGGGAGGGGGGGTGGGCGGCGACAGGAGAGGAAGGGCCAGAGAGTCCCGGGAAGAGCGAGCGGGCGCGGGGGCCACGCAAAGAGGCCCTGGATGGCGGGTGGGGCGCCCCGGGTGACGCACACGTCGGGGGGGATGTAGGGAAGCGCACCGGGCGAAAGTGGAGGGAGAAATGGAACGCGGCCCCTTTAAGAGGCCTTCACGGCGCTCAAGGACCGGGGGCCTCTCCTCCACGCCCGGCCCGGCGTGTGGGGCCCTTCCTTGGGGAGAACCATCCCCAGGCCCGCTCCCCGGAGGCTTCCCTCACGCCAGGTCCCGCCCGGCCCTGCCCCGCGGCGGCGGCTCCTCCTTACCCCGCTGTCTGCCGCCTCCTCCCAGCTCTCAGCGACCTCCTCATCTTCCATCTTACTCGCCGCTCTCCCTCCTCCCCCACCCCCTCCCCGCGCCTGCGCCCTGAAGCGCGCCTCCGTCGCGGGCGCCGGCACGCAAGGCTTTACTCAATGGACCCCGCCCCTTGCCAAGCCCGGAAGAAGCGCCTGGCCAGCGCCCATGAGCATCGAGAAAGCCATCTTGGAAAAGGGCAGAGGAACCAGAAGGTTGCCATTTTTCTTAAGGGCAACGTGTTAGCTCTTGTACTCAATAAGCGAGTCCATGTGAAGTCATCGTCCTGAGTAGGGAAAGTGTGTTCCTTGGAACCATCTTTTCTAAGGGCAGGCAATTACTGCCCTTTTTTTTTTTTTTTTTAAAGTGGTAATCTTCATGAACTGCAGATGGCGTATTTTTTTAAAGTTCTTAAAATATTTTTATGCCTCAATAGAGGATGAAAAACATCTGATGCATAACACATTTTATTATTTCTATGTGATAAGGTGAAAGTTGTTACAGTTTTTCCTTCACATAAAGCATATTCCAAGCATCTGTTAACTAAAACGGTAGTTTTAGTTGATAATACTGCACCTGAGCTGGCCAACCAGAACCACAAAAGTTCTCCTGAGTCTTCAATGACAGATACAAACATTAGCATTTCCTTAAACATTTATTTATTCATCTTCCTAAACGGTATTCCTGCTTTATTTTTCTACAGTACAGAAGTAGAGACCTTGAACTTTAAAGTTCAACTTTGGACACTTCCAACTTGAACAAGTTTGTGTGATCTTATGCAAGTTACTTGTGGGTTCTGTGCTTCAGTTTCCTCAAGTGTAAAAAAAAAAAGATAATAATAGTAGCTGCTTCAAAGGTAGATTGTAAGAATTAAACTAGTTACTATGCTGAGAAGCATTGGACGGTGCTTGACCCATAGTAAGAGTTCCAAGGGTTAGCTATTATCATTGTGAGGGTGTCTTGCCTCCCTAAAAAAACCCTGCAATTCTCTAATCATCCTTTGTTTCCCAAAACACAAAAAAGGGGAAAAGCAAACACCATGTATTTTTATTCTCACTGTCATATTCCCATGGGCTCCCCAGTTTTAAAAACCTGTCATTTGGTAGTGGTGCATTTAGCTATTTGTAATCAAATTACCTAACTTGGAATGTGTTTCTTCTCATGTTTTTAGCATGTCATTAATCTTTCTAAAGTAACAGCTTCCTGTTGAGAATTTTTTATTTTTTTTTTTTTTAAGTCTATTTACTTATTTTGAGAAAGACAGAGACAGTGTGGATGGAGGAGGGGCAGGCGGGGGGGGGGGGGGGGCTTGAACCCACGAAACCAAGATCATGACCCGAGCTGAAACCAAGAGTTGGACACCCAACCGACTGAGCCACCCAGGTACCCCAAGAATTTTTGCAATTTGCATTCCTAATAATTATTATATAAACTGCAATCATGTGTTAAATGTTACTAGTTTTTATTTAGAAGTTAAAGTGACATGCTTACTAATTCTGGTTTCATGACTTCCTGTCTCTGAAATATGGATAATCTCTGGGTATGTCCTCAGTCCATGGTTTTTACATAGATGCTCATGATGTAAGCTCCCTACTGAATGCTAAAGACTCCCAAAGTTGACTTCCAGCCCTGACCTGACCTGGTATTACCAATTCTTAATCTAGGCTTCTTACTGGCATCTCCACATTGGATATTCCATTAGCAATTCAAATTCTCTATGTATAAAATATAATAAAATATTATGAACAGCCTGACCAATGTCAGAGAAAAAGCATTTTGTCTTGTTCACTCTCTGGAGTTATGTTTACTTTGTTGGGTTTTTTAAAAAAGATTTTATTTTTTTTTTTAAGTTTATTTATTTATTTTGAGAGGTGGTGGGGGGGTGGGGGGAGGCACACTTCAGGGCAAGGCTGCAAGATCATGACCTGGGCCGATATCAAGAGTCGTATTCTTAACCAACAGAGTCACCCAGGCATGCCTAAAGATTTTTATGTTTAAGTAAGCTCTCCACCCAACGTGGGGCTTGAACCTACAACCTGGAGATCAAGTGTTATATGCTCTATGGACTGAGCCAGCAGACACCCCTGGAGCTATATTTACTTTGAATACATTCTTCTGTGAACTGTTCTCTTAAGTGAATTATCCTGACTGGGCCTTGGGGACAGCAAGGAGGATGAGATTGTCTATCAGACCTCACCAAAGTCTCACTCTTGAGGTTTGATTAATTTTTCATCATTGCAGCTGATGTGCTTTTTTTTTTTTTTTTTAAGGCTTTGTAGTTGTAGAATGTTACCAGCAGAGGGAGATAGTTTCTTACAATTTTGTTATATTTGCCATTGCACCTTCACAAAGGAATTAGTTGGACATTCCTGAGACTGAATTTTCCAGGCGAGCAGAAAGATAGAGACCTTGGAAACCATTTGAGCATGTTGCAAAGGAAATAGCTTTTGTTCCATTAAGGCTGGACACCAGCCCTAGATATAGACCCCTTGTGACCTTGGACAAGTCCCTTCCTCATCTGTAAAATGAGGGGATGGGACCAAATAAGTTCTGAAATCGAGGAAGTGGTGGTGATTTTCTTCGATCAGGGGGAAAGTCCAAGAAGTTGCAGTAGTGGTACATGTAGATATTAGCAGATATCCTAAAACATGAGTTTCTCTTTCCTGTGAAATACATTTGATACACTATTCACATTTGGGACTTGTACTCGGAACTGCAGGCACCTTTGATACATCAGATAAAACACTCTGATATGTGATAGGAATTAAGAGCAAAGCCCATAGTGAGGAAACTTTCCATCTAATGCACAAACTGATGCTAGGTAGACAGTTGTGTTAAGAAACAAATGGGAAAGCAAGCAAAAGAAAGAAAGAAAGAAAGAAAGAAAGAAAGAAAGAAAGAAAGAAAGAAAGAAAGAAAGATCTTACCAATATTTAAAGTGTACATTACATGCCTTTTGACCCAGCAGTTGCATTTCTAGAAAATTTCCCTGTGGATACATTTGCTCATATGCAAATAACAAAAGTACAAGGATGTGCTTTGCTACTTTGTTTATACTCACAAAACAGTAGAGACAAATGTCCACCTCTAGAGAATTTATTTAAAAAATATATGAGGGGCACCTGGGTGGCTCAGTCAGTTAAGCGTCCGACTTCAGCTCAGGTCATGATCTCGCAGTTCATGAGTTCGAGCCCCGCATTGGGCTCTGTGCTGACAGCTTAGAGCCTGGAGCCTGTTTCGGATTCTGTGTCTCCCTCTCTCTGCCCCTCCCCCGTTCACACTCTGTCTCTGTCTCAAGAATAAATAAACATTAAAAAATTAAAAAAAAATTAAATTAAATTAAAAAAAATAAAAAATATATGGTACAGAGCATCTGGGATGTCTGGGTGGCTCAGTCGGTTAAGCGTCCGACTTCGGCTCAGGTCATGATTTCATGGGCCGTGGGTTCGAGCCCCATGTCAGGCTCTGTGCTGACAGCTCGGAGCCTGAAGCCTGCTTCGGATTCTGTGCCTCCTTCTCTCTCTGCCCCTCCCCCGCTTGCACTCTGTCTCTCTGTCTCAAAAATAAACATTAAAAAAAATTGGGGGGCACCTGGGTGACTCAGTCGGTTGGGCGTCTGACTTTGGCTCAGGTCATGATCTCATGGTTCGTGGGTTCAAGCCCTGCGTGGGGCTCTGTGCTGACAGCTCAGAGCCTGGAGCTTGCTTCGGATTCTGTGTCTCCCTCTTTCTCTGCCCCTCTCCCGCTCATGCTCTGTCTCTCTCTCTCTCTCAAAAATAAATAAACATTCTTTTAAAATTATTATTTGAAAAAGGCAGCAAGGTAAAGAGCAGCATGTATAGCTTGCTGCTATTTTTATTTATTTATTTATTTGTTTGTTTATTTAGTTATTTATATGTTGTATGTGTGTACTTGTTTTGCTTTTTATTTTTTTTTTAATTTTTTTTCAACGTTTATTTATTTTTGGGACAGAGAGAGACAGAGCATGAACGGGGGAGGGGCAGAGAGAGAGGGAGACACAGAATTGGAAGCAGGCTCCAGGCTCTGAGCCATCAGCCCAGAGCCTGACGCGGGGCTTGAACTCACGGACCGCGAGATCGTGACCTGGCTGAAGTCGGACGCTTAACCGACTGCGCCACCCAGGCGCCCCTTGTTTTGCTTTTTATTTATTTTTTTTTTTTTATTTTTTTTTTTCAACGTTTATTTATTTTTGGAACAGAGAGAGACAGAGCATGAATGGGGGAGGGGCAGAGAGAGAGGGAGACACAGAATCGGAAACAGGCTCCAGGCTCTGAGCCATCAGCCCAGAGCCTGACGCGGGGCTCGAACTCACGGACCGCGAGATCGTGACCTGGCTGAAGTCGGACGCTTAACCGACTGCGCCACCCAGGCGCCCCTTGTTTTGCTTTTTAAAGTAATCTCTACCCCAAACGTGGGACTCACAGCCTGGAGATCCAGACACATATGCTTTTCCCACTGAGCCAACCAGGAGCCCCTATATGTGTATGTGTTTGTTGGCGTGTACATCTCTGGAAAGATACAAGGAATTTGTAACGGTAGTTGCTTTGGTGGAGGAAAGAGGTAGCTGGGGACTGGTACGATGGATTTAATTTTTGTATGTCCTTTTGCACCCTTTGAATGTTGCTCTATATTTACAGCTTACTTACTCTACACGGGTATGTACATGAGAAATTAATTTCAGTAGTTGATTACTGGAATCAACTCTGGAGGAAAACTTTTCTTTTACGCTTATTAGAGAGGCGACAGCCAGCCCTCTCGTCTCTTGTCTCATTGTATTCAATCATATCCCAATTGGCCTTCACCCTGCAGAGAGATTATTCTAAAATACTATTTTCATCACATAGCCTCCCTACCCCCAAATCTCCATGACATAGAAGTTAATATCCAGTTTTCCTGCTGATATTTCAGACCATATATAAACTGGCCTCAATCTTCTGTCCTCCTGTTTGTCAGAAGCAACATTGTATAGGGTTCAATAACCAAGGTTTTGAGGCTCAACACCACTCATCATCAGGGAAATGCAAATCAAAACCACAAAGAGACGCCACCTCACATTTGTCAAAATGGCTGCTATGAAAAAGAAAAGAAATACCAAGTATTGGTGAGGAAGTGGAGAAAAAGGAAGCCCTTGTGCACTATGGGAGGGAATGTAAATGGGTGCAGCCACTGTGGAAAACAGTATGGGTGTTTCTCAAAAAATCAAAAATAGAGCTACCATAACATCTAGCAATTCCACTTCTGGGGATCTATCCAAAGAAAACGAAAACATTACTTCAAAAACATACATGCATCCTTATGTTCATTGAAGCATTATTTATAATAGCTAAGTGTCCATTGATAGATGAACTGATACAGGTGTGATATATTTGTACAATTGGATGTTACTCAGCCATTAAAAAAAAAAAAGAATTCAATTTTGCCATCTGTGACAACATGGATGGACCTAGAGGCTATTATGCTAAATGAACTAAGTCAGAGAAAGACAAATACCGTGTGATTTCAGTTTTTTATTTTGAGGGAGCACACACATGCGTGTGCAAGTGGGAGAGGGGAGGAGAGAGAGACACACACACACAGGGACCGAGAGAGAGAAAGCGAGAATACCAAGCAGGATCTGCGCTGTCAGCACGGAGCCCGACTTGGGGCTCAATCACAAACTGGGAGATCATGACCCGAGCCGAAATCAACAGTTGGATGTTTCACCAACTGAGCCAACCAGGCACCCTTGTATCATTTCACTTACATGTGGGATCTAAAAAGCAAACCAGGGACATCTAGCTGGCTCAGTCAGTGGAGCACGGGACACTTGATCTTGCTTGGGTTGTGGGTTCAAGCCCACATTAGGTGTAGAGATGACTTAAAAATAATTAAATAAACTTGAAAAATTAAAAAACAAAACAAATGAACAAACAAAACAGAACAGAAAGAAATTGATAGATACAGAGAAAAATCTGGTGGTTGCCGGAGGGAGGGGTCAGAGAGTGGGCAAAATAGGAGAAGGAGACCACAAGGTACAGACTTCTAGTTATAAAACAAGACACAGGGATACAATGTACAATCGGGAATATAGTTAAAAATATGTAACAACTCTGCGGTAACAGTAACAACATAGTAGATATATTGTGGTGATCGCTTTGCAATGTACACACATTTTTGAATCATTATATCATATACCTGAAACCAACATAATGTTGTGTGTCAAACTGCGCTTTAGAAAAAAGTGCTGGAGGCACCCCTGTTGGCTCAGCCAGTTGAGCGTCCGACTTCAGCTCAGGTCATGATCTCTCCGTTTGTGGGTTTAAGCCCTGCATCAGGCTCTATTCTGACAGCTTAGAGCCTGGAGCTTGTTTCAGATTCTGTGTCTCCCTCTCTCTCTGCCCATCCCCCGCTCATGCTCTGTCTCTCTCAAAAATAAATAAACATTAAAAATTTTTTTAAAAATTAAAAATAGGGGTGCCTGGGTGACTCAGTCGGTTGAGCGTCCGACTTCGGCTCAGGTCATGATCTCGCGGTCTGTGAGTTCGAGCCCTGTATCGGGCTCTGTGCTGACAGCTGGGAGCCTGGAGCCTGCTTCGGATTCTGTGTCTCCCTCTCTCTCTCTGCCCCTCCCCCACTCATGCTCTCTCTGTCTCAGAAATAAATAAACATTAAAAATTTTTTTTAATTAAAAATAAAAAAAAGTTCTGGAAATGGATGGTGGTGATGGTTCCACAATATGAATGCACTTAATACCAACAAATGCTACACTTAAAAAGGATAGGATAGTAAATGTTGTTTCCAAAAAAATTGGAAAAAATAATTAACAAAATTAACAACAACAACAACAACAACAACAACAAAGGCTTTGACGTAAAACCACCTGGGTTCAGACCTCTGCTTATGATCATGGGTTGAGCTACTTAATCTCTGTATGCCTCAGCTTCTTTTTTCTTTTCTTTTTTTTTAAAGATTTTATTTAAAATATGTTTTTTCACGTTTATTTATTTTTGAGACAGAGAGAGACAGAGCATGAATGGGGGAGGGTCAGAGAGAGGGAGACACAGAATCTGAAACAGGCTCCAGGCTCTGAGCTGTCAGCACAGAGCCCGACGCGGGGCTCAAACTCACGGACCGCGAGATTGTGACCTGAGCCGAAGTAGGTCGCTTAACCGACTGAGCCACCCAGCGCCCCTAAAGATTTTATTTTTAAGTAATCTCTGCACTCAACGTGGGGCTTGAACTCACAACCCCAAGATCAAGCGTTGCATGCTTCACTGACTGAGCCAGCCAGGCGTCCCTCCTCAGTTTCATCAGCTGCAAAATAAGCACAAAATGGCCCCTACTTAGCAGTTTGACTCATAAGACCAAACAATAAACATCAGCTGTGATTATTTTTGACAATTTTGTTTTAATGATAATACTTTCATTCTTATCGCAATTTATCCTTTCATGTTGGTTTATTTACTTGCTTATTGTCTGTCTCTCCCAGTAACGTAGGGGACTTCCATGGGTTGCTCCACGAATATATTTAAAAATATATTACCAGGGGCACCTGGATGGCTCAATCAGTTAAGCGACTGACTCTCAATTTTGGCTCAGGTCACGATCTCACGGTTGTGAGATTGAATCCTGTGTCAGGCTCTGCACTGGCAGCATGGAACCTACTTGGAATTCTCTCTCTCTTCCTCTTCCTCTGCCCTTCCCCACTTGTATGTGCACACGTGCATGCATGCTCTCTTTCTCGACATAAATAAATAAACATTTAAATAAAATAAAATAAATAAAAATATATTACTATACATATTACATGGTTTGGCATATAGTAGGCACTCACTAAATATTTGCTGACTGCATGCTCTCTCAGTTGGCAAATTCCCAATGTGTTCACTTATTCAACACATATTTAGCAAGTCTCTACTGTATGCCAATCTCTGTATTAGATAATAAAGCTGTGAACAAAACAGAGCAGTATCTGTTGTCTTTGAGCTAGGAGATTCAGAGTGGAGTAGTTCTATGTTTTAACCTGTTCTAACATGATCGAGCAGTTCCAAACCAATCCGGGCATCAGAAGCCCTAGAAAGTTTTAGAAAAAGTCTGAAGTGGGGTCTGAGGCCAGCCCTGGAACCTGCATTTTTTTTTTTCAACGTTTATTTATTTTTGGGACAGAGAGACAGAGCATGAACGGGGGAGGGGCAGAGAGAGAGGGAGACACAGAATCGGAAACAGGCTCCAGGCTCCGAGCCATCAGCCCAGAGCCCGACGCGGGGCTCGAACTCACGGGCCGCGAGATCGTGACCTGGCTGAAGTCGGACGCTTAACCGACTGCGCCACCCAGGCGCCCCAAGAACCTGCATTTTTAAAAGGAAGGAGTTAGTAGCCAGCTCAGTGTTTCTAACATTGAGCTCTATAGAGTACTTTGGTGGGTGGTAGGATTAGTCACAAACTCTATGGCAATTTTTATGCTTGGGTTTTTAATGACAAGATCACATTATTATATTATATTATATTATATTATATTATATTATATTATATTATATTATATTATATTATATTATATTAATTACATGCTTATTTATTTTTGAGAAGGAGCAAGCAGGGGAGGGGCAGAGAGAGAGGGAGAGAGAGAATCCCAAGCAGGTTCAGCACTGTCAGTGCAGAGCGCGATGGGGGGGGCTCGAACTCATAAACCGTGAGATCCTGACCTGAGCCGAAATCAAGAGTCAGTGACTTAACTGAGCCATCCACGTGCTCTTTAATGACAGTATTTTACGATTTCTTTTACCAGTTGCAATTGCCAAATTTCTCTTACACAGTGACATTTCCATGTTTCCTACCTGAAAGACTTGAGGTGTTTTTTTTTTTTAACCTTTTAATGTTTACTTACTTATTTTGAGAGAGAGAGAGGGAGAGCAAACGGGGGAGGAGCAGAGAGAGAGGGAGAGCAAGAATCCCCATCAGACTCTCCACCGTCAGTGCAGTGACCGACATGGGGCTCAAACCCACAAACTGCAAGATCATGCCCTGAGTCGAAATCAAGAGTCAGATGCTTAACCGACTGCACCACCCAGGTGCCCCAAGACTTGAGTTTCTTAAATCCGTGTTTCTCATGCTGGGATTCGGTGAGTGTATCCCCAGGGGTTTCTGCATTATTCAGGTTTGAGGAACACAGATCCAGTGCCTTCTGAGGCTGACCCAAGTCTCCTCAGTAGCACCTTGCCCTCCCTACTTGAGAGGGGACTTGGGTTCTGACCCAGACCTACGTCCTAAGAGGTGTCCCAGAAGGTCCGCTTTATTCCAGAGTGGTGGGCTGGCAGCTTAAGATTCCTCCAGTCTCAGGTACAAGGGGTGTAGACTGAAACCCTTGGGCTCTGGCATTTCCTTAGACCACGCATGAGTTCATGAAGATTCTCACCTACACACCAGGTTGCTCCCTTGGAAGGGGTACTTTGCTGGACCCCGCCGCCTGGTGACAGTGATACCGTAAAGTATTGGAGCTTGTGAATCATATATGCCTATTCTGTCTTGCTTCCCCCACCCTCACCCTGCCCCTCAGATGTGTGGCCTTGAGAAAATATACTCATACGACTCTGCACCTCAGTTTTCCTCATCTGATAAATGGAGCTGTAGGAACAAGTCACACAGCGGTTGCTTCCGTTAAGGGACACCTCGACTGCCCGATCAAGGCAGGTTGTTTCCCTTCTTCAGTTGACATCCAAGAGTACTTCCATTCACCACTGCCCTCCCTTGCTCTCATCAGGCCTCCGGGGGTCCAAATGAGGTAATTCCAGGCCAGGGGTCTATCAGTCCCAAGCCTCTGGGAAAACTGCCCAGTTGCCCCTAGGCAGTGCCAGAGAGGGTGGGTGCAGCTCTGAGGTCGGTGCCAGGGACCCAAGGAAGGCGGGCGCAGAAGCGCGACCCTTCTTTACTCCAGCTTCACACCCGCAGGCGGCGTTCTAACCCCTGGAGAACCTCTGCCCAGGACCGCAACCCTTCCCAACATGGCCGCCCCATCAGGCCGCCTCGCGCGGGGCCGCCGCGCTGACGTATGTGCGAGCGCCTCCTCCGCGCCGGCCCCCGGCGCATGCGCATTCCGCGCTGTCTTCTCCCGGCCAGAGCAGCAGCGGCGGCGGCGGCGGCGTTTGAGTGGAGGAAGATGGCGGCTCCGGGCGGTTCGGGGTCCCGCCAGCTGTGAGGCGCTTGAGTGCGGCAAGCGCGGCCTGAGGCGAAGCGCCTCTGCTCTGGCCCTGTCCCCGGCTCCCTCATCGCCGTCGCCAGCGGCGCGAACCCGAGAGCGTGGCGCGGGCTGGGCCAGGTGAGGCCTCTCCCCCTCCTGGGGCCGCGGCGGGGAGCCGGCGGCTTCTGCCCTTTATGCCCCAGGCCCGCAGGGGGCAGGGGGCGTCCCGGGTCCCGCGCTGGACGCGCATCCTGCGCGGGGGTCGGTGCTGGCTGGCCTGGGGGCCTTGCTGTCGTCATCCTCGGCCTCCCTGGGTTGGGCAGGGAGGAGGAGTGCCCCTTTCCACCCGGCCCCTCTCCTCAAGCAGGGCGGTACACGTCCCCTCGCCGGGGCCACGAAAGGGGATCTGACCGGAGCAAGGATGGCTGTAAGGGTGTCAGGTAATCTTTCGCCCAGCCCCGGAATCCCGTAACGCCTTGCGCCGAGGAGCCGGAGCCCGGTGCCTTCCCAAATTGGGGCTGCGGCGAGGGGGCCAGCGTCTTTGAAGCTGAAGCTGCAAAGGAAAGATTTTGGAACTGGCTTTGAAAAATTAGACGCAAGCAGCCGGTCTCACCGCCTAGCTTTTCGAGGGTTCCTCCGGCGAAGTGGGAACCGCGGGTCTCCTTGCTTGAGACAGCCATCCACGTTGTGACTGTGAGAATTGTGCAAAGGGGACGGTGCAGGGTGGGAACGGGTCTGTAAGCGGAGAACAGCCCGTTCTGAGATCTTCGTGGTCTCTGCAGGCTCACTTAGGTGCTAGTGAAGCCTTCGTTTGTTTGAAACCTTTGTATTTTTGGGATTCGGCGTAGCCGGTTGCTTTTTGTCTGTTAAATCTCCCCGAATTTTATTAGGAAAATAAAAGCTGCTTTTCTTAATTGCCGAAGTCTTCGGAGTTTCGATGGTGGGATTCTGATTGCTCGGGGTGAAGATTCAGACACCTTAGCAGTTCGCACTTGCTGGCAGGGGCCTTGTGCTATGCCTGTTATTCCTTTCTGAGAGTAAGTTTTTGTTGTTGTGCAATTGCTAATTTGGAGATTCTGATTTCGTTTATCTCACGCTGGGAAGCCGGTTTGAAGCCTTGTGGTCTCTTCCTTGAAGGATGATGGAATCAGTTGGAATTGTGCTATATGGGCGTTTGTTGAGGCGATGGCTTTGGGCTTGGACACACCGACTACCTTTGTAACTTAAATTTGCTTTGCTTATGTTTAAAATGATGACATCATGGGTAAAGGGAGAAGGAAATTAGAGGGGGAAATGCCCCATTTAGAACTGAACATTTACCATGCATCCTGAAAAAAAACAAATAAAATGCATCCTGTAGCTTTTACAGCGAGTAGTGACTCTCTGTGTCAGATTCCTAACTTTGTGCATATTCATGTGTCTAATCTGATTGGGTGTCCTTTGTATTGTGTGTTGTCATTTTATACCCTGTAAACTGTTTGCTTTTGACAAACCCAGTATGAATCTTAATCTATGTCGACCACGGATGTTTCCTTTACTTCAAAAAGCTTTTAACTGTTAAAATGACAACTGTTTGGTTTAATATTAGCTAATTCTTTGTTTTTTTTTTCCTTAAAGCCTTTCCCATAGAAATTTGTAGATTTTCTTAGTGCCTTCCATAAGGACGTAAACGTGAGCAGATAACGTCTTCATCATAGAAAATTTGAGAGCCACTTTACATTTCAATTTGCTAATGAAGAGTCATGAAATTAATGCAGTAAAAGATCCCGATCGTTTGACATTATGCATCTTGGCATAATGTGTTGCATTGTTGTGCTAAATCATCACCAGGTATTGATGCAACTTCATGACATCCATGACATCATTCATTCTCCAGCGTTTGGCCTTTTGCAATTCTTTACCCTTCCAGAGTCACGAAAAGAATAGGATCAGGGGAAAAAAAATAGCTTAGGATGCTCTTTACTGTCTGATTTCTAAGAGCCTTTGTGTAACACTGCTTTATGTAGTTAAAACTCTCCTGTACGATTCAGGGCGGTGTGTGATTCCTACCTATTATGAAGAGCAGACACGGAAAATGCTAATAAAACCTCTGGGTTTTACAAGAATATTGAGGTCCCAAGGAGAAGGTATTTCAAAGATGAACACATGCGTGATTATCTTTTGTGATTTCAGGGTTGTTTTAGTCTGTGCATTAACAATTCTTTATAAAACCAGAAGCTGTCTGGTTAACTAATGCCTTTTCCACTCCCAAGATTGTTACGTGAGTCAAAAGAGGTGATGTTTTGTGAAAGTTCTTTGTGAAATAAAAGGTAAACGTAAGATTGATTATTCGATGATCGGTTTCATGAAAATCCCTACCGAGGGCCCTCTAAATATGCTGGGCATTTTGGGAAGTAGGCACTAGTGATTCTAAGATAAGACACCTTTTGATCTCAAGTTGCCTATAGTCTGGTTGGGGAGCCGGACAAGGAAACTGGTTAAGTATATTGTAGCGTAAGAAGTGAGAAGTGCACAAAATCCAACCAAGGGAGTCAAGGAAGGCTTCTCAGGACCAGGATTACTCTCCATTCTTTCCTGTTGCTGCAGAAAAATCTGCCTTTTGTGAGTGACTTGCTTTTTATGAGACCTTAAAAATTTTTTTATCGTGAGTTCTTTCCCCCTTTTATTCATTCAGCGTCATGACACCTCCCACACAGTATGCCCCAGGTATGATTTCTGCATCCTCAAAAATCCAACAGAGTCTTGGGAGAACCTGAGAGTGAGTCATACACCAGGCAGCAAACACAAACATTGCAGCTGCAGTTACAATATCTCAGGTTACTGAATGGTGACAACGTTGGAGTGGTGCTGTTTTTGTTTTTGTTTTCTAAACTGGCACAAGAAGTACTGTATGATTTTATTTACTTTGATCATGTTTGGTTAATGTTTAGTTGTGAGTCCCTTAGAATCTTGATTATAAGTGGTTATCGGTACTGTCTCCCTTCTCCCAGTAATAAATTAAGTGAGAAAGTCCTTTGCCTTTTTGGGTGAAGTTGATAATTTAAACCAGAACTATACTAAGCTATTTTATAGAATCTACTCACGTAGGTTGAGATTGCTTAGAATCTGTGATACTGAGTTTCTGCATCCCAATACAGTTCCTCATCTTAGTACTGTGGTAGTTTTATAATTAATTAAGCATGTTGTCCCATATGTTGCGAAAATTTTGAGTTTTTGGATGTGTAGAATCTTTGGTGCAGTATTAATTGAATATTTACAATTTGGTAACACTCATGTTTACATGTTACCATGTAAACACTCAACACTAAAAATGAGGGCTTTAATGCTGTGGTTGACAGAAAAGTGAAAGTGATGTGTTCACTTATTTTTTTTTTTTGTAATTGTGAGTTTGTTACATGTACAAGGACAATGGACAAGTCATTTAAAAGTTGCCCAGGGGTGCCTAGCTGGCTCAGTTGGTAGAGCATGGGATTCTTGATCTCGGGATTGTGAGTTCCAGCCCCATGTTGGGTGTAGAGATTGCTTTACAAAAATAAAATATTTTTAAAAACTTGCCCAGTATTGGGGCACCTGGCTGGATCATTTGGAAGAGCATGCAACTCTTGATTTGGGGGTTGTGAGTTCAAGCCCCACATTGGGCATATAGCTTACTGTAAGCCAAAAAAAAAAAAAAAAAGTGTTGGAAAAAGAAACTAAATTGTTTTTAGTGACCTTCTAAATGTCTTATAAAATTATGACTTAGTGGTATTCCTGTAGTTTAATTTTACACTTCCTTACTCATGAATGTATTAGAAGGCAAATTTGCTTTGAATTTTGATTTGTTCTGTATGGAATTTCTATTTAAAAAAAATTTTTTTTACATTTATTTATTTTTTTGAGAGACGGAGAGAGACAGCATGAGCAGGGGAGGGGCAGAGAGAGAGGGAGACACAGAATCCGAAGCAGGCTCCAGGCTCTGCACTGTCAACACAGAGCCCGATGCGGGGCTCAAACCCACGACCCGTGAGATCATGACCTGAGCCAAAGTCAGATGCTCAAAACCGACTGAGCCACCCAGCCACCCCTGGAATTTCTATTTTTTAATTTGTAAAGTTTTCTCCCAAGTTTTTATTTATTTATTTATTTTATTAAAATTAAAAAAAAAATTATTTAGAGAGAGACAGAGACAGCACACATTGGGGAGGGGCAGAAAGAGAGGGAGAAAAGAGAGAATCCCATGCAGGCTCTACACAGTGCACAGAGCCCACGAAACTGTGAGATCATGACCTGAGCTGAAACCAAGAGTTGGATGCTTAACCAACTGAGCTACCCAAGTGCCCCTTCTCCCAAGTTTTTAATTTAATTTTTTCCAGTGTCACTATGTTTTATTTCCAAAGTGGAAGTAATCTTGTGGTGCTTTGATGCTTGTTTACTTATGATAAATATATAGATATTATATAAAGTATTGGTTGCTCATAAATTTTTACATAAAATTTTACTTTTCTGGACAGTAACTTATTTTATTTTCCAGTAATAAATAAATTTGAGGTAGTTCAGTTAATTTCAATAAAGGCAAACAAGATTTACATTTCAGCTATTAACATTCCTTTAGAATATTCAATATTGTGGATACTTTTTTAAAAAGTTTATTTTTATAGTTTATTTATTTTGAGAGAGAGAGAGCGAGAGCACTGAAGGGGTAGAGAGAGGGAGAGAAAGAACCATAAGCAGGCTCCACACCATCAATGTGAAGCCTGATGTGGGGCTCAAAGCCACGAACCATGAGATCATGACCCAGGCTGAAATTGAGAGTTGGACACTCTCGATTAGAGTTGGTTGGATTAGCCAACCAGGTGCTCTATTTATTTATTTTTGAGAGAAAGAGAATGCAGGAGAGGGGCAGAGAGGGAGAGAGAGAGAATCTCAGGCAGGCTCCACACCATCAGCCCAGAACCTGATTCGGGGCTCAATTCCACAAACTGTGGTCTGATCACCTGAGCCGAGATCAAGAGTTGGACACATAACTGACTAAGTCACTCAGGCGCCCCAAGGATACTTAAAAAAAATTTTTTTTAATTTTTAAGTAAGCTCTATGCCCATTGTGGGGCTTGAACTCATGACCCTGAGATCAAGTGTCACATGCTTTACCAACTGAGCCAGCCAGGTGCCCCTATTTAGGATATTTTTATTTCAACTATTTTAAGGAATTCATTGATATGACATTATTTCCAAATTTGTGTTTCCCATGTTATTCTCATTTTATTTAAAATTTTTTTTTAATGTTTGTTTATTTTTGAGAGAGAGACAGAGCGTGAGTCAGGGAGGGGCAGAGAGAGAGAGGGAGACACTGAATCTGAAGCAGACTCCAGGCTCTGAGCTGTCAGTGCAGAGCCAAACAAGGGGCTCAAACTCATAAACCACAAGATCATGACCTGAGCCGAAGTCAGACACTTAACCGACTGAGCCATCCAGGCATCCCTTGTTATTCTCATTTTAAATGCTTGGTTCATGTAGGGTGCCTGGTTCCTGGGTGGCTCAGTTGGTTAAGCGTCCAACTTCAGCTCAGATCATGATCTCACAGCTCATGACTTTGAGCCCTGTGTTGTCAGCTCTGCTGACAGTGCAGAGCCTGCTTGGTATTCTCACTCTCTCCCTCTCTCTTTGCTGCTCTGGTCCATGTACTCTTTCTAAGTAAATAAATAAGTTAAAAAAAAAAAAAAGGCTTGATTCATGTTGCTAATTGGGAACAGGAATTTTTTTCCAGAATGAACCTCTTGGTGCATTGTTTGGAGAAAGATTGATTTTTTTTTAAAGTTTATTTATTTTGAGAGAGAGCGAGAGAGCACACACACTCATTGGAGAGGGGCAGAGAGAGGGAGAGAGAAAATCCCAAGCAGGGTCTGCACAGTCAGCACATAGCCAAAGGCAGGGCTTGAACCTACAAACTATGAGACCATAACCTAAGTCGAAGTCGGACACTTAACCGACGGAGCCACCCAGGTGTCCTAAAAACAGTTAAGATGGCGTGTATGTATGTTACGTATGTATTATCACAATAACAATTTTAAAAAAGGTAATTTAATAGTTTATATATGCTCTGTAGGATGGCCTGATAACCATTTATTTTAACATAGTAATTAAGATCCTAGGCTCTGGTCCTAGGTCGACTCAGGCTCATAGTTCTTCTTTCCTTAGATATGGACCTTAGCTTCTCTGTTTTTCATCTATAAATTGAGGATACTGATATCTATGTCGTGGGACAATTAAATGTGGGAATGTATGTGATCATCTTAGCACATTGCTTAGCAAAGAGTAAACATCCAAATCTTAGACGTTATTATATTGTTTTTTTTAATGTTTATTTTGAGACACACACACACACACACACACACAGACACACGGTGTGCATGCGCACATGTCTGGGAGGCTGGATCCCACAACCACAAGATCATGACCCAAGCCGAAATCAAGAGTCGGATGCTCAACCGACTGAACTACCCAGGCACCCCTATTATGCTGTTTTATGGAACATCGAAACTGGGACAGAGAGGGGTGCCTGGCTGACCCAGTTGGTGGAGCATGCGGCTCTTGATCTTGGGATTGTGAGTTCAAGCCCCAGGTTGGTTGTAGAAGTTACAAAAAATAAATAGCTAGGGCTCCTGGGTGGCTCAATTGATTAAGCATCTGACTTTGGCTTAGGTTATGGTCTTGTGGTTCACGAGTTCAAGCCCTGTGTAGGGCTCTGTGCTGACAGCTCAGAGCCTGGAGCCCGCCTTGGATTCTGTGTGTGTGTGTGTGTGTGTGTGTGTCTTTCTCTGTCCCTTTCCCACTTGCACTATCTCTCAAAAATAAATAAATGAACATTAAAAAAAAATCTTAAAAAAAAAAAAAACCATGGTAACTCATTGCCTCTTTCCTCCACGTATCTTTTGAACTCTCTGACCTTCATTGTACCTTGCCTTGCCTCTTGTGTATATTATGCTCATTTGCACAAGAACATTCATCTTCCCAGGTAGGGAGCCTTCTTTTTTTCCTTTTTCATTAACTACTGTCTGCAGCTCTGTATAGTGTCTCCTGTATGCTATACCACTGAACCACTTGTCCTTGCACAATTAGGTTAAAGTTAATATCCAAGATGAAAATTGTGCTAATTAATTTCTGCCAAATAGCTTAAAAGGGATATATCATACAGTGTAATTCATATGTAATATTTTTAGTGCCCTGTTGGCACATTTAGTGCTTATGTATTAGGCACTCAGATATTCATTTAGAATATACTTTTTTTTTTAATTTCTTTTTTTTTTGACGTTTATTTATTTTTGAAACAGAGCATGAACGGGGGAGAGTCAGAGAGAGAGGGAGACACAGAATCTGAAACAGGCTCCAGGCTCTGCGCTGCCAGCACAGAGCCTGACGCGGGGCTCGAACTCACAGACCGCGAGATCATGACCTGAGCTGAAGTCAGACGCTTAACGGACTGAGCCACCCAGGCGCCCCTAGAATATACTTTTGATTCTTACAGATTTATGTTCCTCATGAGTTTTCTGAGATATTGTGTGATCCCAAGTATCTGTTGAATTTTTCTTGCCTTTTTGCCATTGAATGCTATAATGGGATAGGGAGTAGGGATGGTTCAAGGTAGTAGGGATACAATATACAAAACAGACAAGGTCTTTAATTTTCTGGATCTTACTTTTGAGATTGGAGAAACCAATTAATGAGTGAACAAAATCTGTGCTGACAGCTCAGAGCCTGGAACCTGCTTTGGATTCTGTGTCTCCCCATCTCTCAGCCCCTCCCATGCTCATGCTCTGTCTCCCTCTGTTGCTCAATAATAAATAAACGTTAAAAAACAAACAAACAAACAAACAAACAAACAAACAAACAAACAAAAGTTCCCTATGACCCAGCAATAGCACTGCTAGGAATCTACCCAAGGGATACAGGAGTGCTGATGCATAGGGGCACATGTACCCCAATGTTTATAGCAGCACTTTCAACAATAGCCAAATTATGGAAGGAGCCTAAATGTCCATCAACTGACGAATGGATAAAGAAGATGTGGTTTATATACACAATGGAATACTACTTGGCAATGAGAAAAAATGAAAACATGCCATTTGCAGCAACATAGCTGGAACTGGGGGGTATTATGCTAAGTGAAATAAGTCAGTCAGAGTAAGACAGACATCATATGTTTCCACTCATGTGGATCTTGAGAAAGTTAACAAAAGACCATGGGTGAAGAGAAGGGGGAAAAAAAAGTTACAAACAGAGGGAGGGAGGCAAACCATAAGAGACTCTTAAATACGGAGAACAAACTGAGGGTTGATGGGGGGTGGGGGGGAGGGGAAAATGGGTGATGGGCATTGAGAAGGGCGCTTGTTGGGATGAACTCTGGGTTTTGTGTGTAAGCCAATTTGACAATACATTATATTTTTTAAAAGATTAGGTGGTTTAAAAAAATTTTTTTTTCAACATTTATTTATTTTTTGGGACAGAGAGAAACAGAGCATGAATGGGGGAGGGGCAGAGAGAGAGGGAGAGACAGAATCGGAAACAGGCTCCAGGCTCTGAGCCATCAGCCCAGAGCCTGACGCGGGGCTCGAACTCACGGACCGCGAGATCGTGACCTGGCTGAAGTCGGACGCTTAACCGACTGCGCCACCCAGGCGCCCCAGATTAGGTGGTTTAGAGAAGGCCTCCGTAAAAGGGTAATACAGAAGGCTGGAAGACACAAGGCTGAATGTTTAGTGTTCAGTTTTGGGGACAGAGAGAACACAACTGCAGAGGACTAAAGTAGGAACCAGGAACCAATGAGGATTCCTAAATTGCATTTGGCTGTTACTGAGTTTTTGCTTCTTAATCTGAAACAGCCCACCCCTCACTGACACCCCTCTCCCCTTTTCTTTCCCTAAATGACATTGGGTTTTTGAAGATACCAGTCTGGTTCTCTGATAGACGTTTCCACATTTGTGATTTGTCTTAGTGTTTCCTTGTGTCATTTAACTACTTTATCCCCTTTTAAGACAACTCTAAAGGCTTGATTATATTTATATCTGCAATCCTTTGTCATACCCTATACTCATATCAAACTAGATGTCATGTTTTTCCATGATAATGATGCAAAATTTGATCACTTGGTTAATGTGAAAATCTTGATCTTTGTATTGTAAAGCTTTCCCTTTACAGTGATCAGGTAATCTATGGGGTGGCAATTTAACATAATGTAGTAAGTAAACTGTTTCTCAACTGTCTTTCACTTGTTGGTTTTAGCATCCATTAATGATCCTTGTTTGAATCAGTTGTTTCATTGGAGGTTGGAGCAGGATGATTATTATTACTCTTGGTTCCACACTTATTAGCTGACAAGGAACCACCAAATGAGAATGAGCTACTAAAAATCTCTCCTAACCAGATAGAGTGTTTAATTCTTTGCTTTTCACTGTAGATTTTCTTAGTAAACAATTGGTCACCCCAGTGGTGGCAAGTAAGTTTCTCTGCTTTTTTCTGCATCACTGTAGGTACATGGATTTTTATTTATTCATTATTTCACACTTAGTTGCCGCCATTATTAGTCTTTTTGATGCTAATGCTCTCCCTGGTCTTTGGATTGTTTTCAGTCACAGCAAGATATCCCAGATTCACCTTGTACTTTTCCTGTCCTTGACCTAAAATCAGTCATTTTTCTAGGAAGGCCTAGTTTCGTTTATAGGGAATGCCACTAGAAACCCAAGATCTGAGTGCTAGGGATGCTCATCGAGACTGGGTCTTCATTATTTCTGGGTCCTTTGGATGGGCCACTTGGAAAATGTGTTTTGTTTTGTTTTTTTAGAAATGAGAACTTCATATTGATATTTCCAGTTTAATTTGAACGTATTGCAGTTTTTTTTTCTTTAGATTTTATATTTGTCTCTCCTTAACTGGAAATCTTGGTTTTTAAGTACTGTTCACATTTATTTGCTTTCTCTTCCAATAGACCTAAGAAATTAAAAAATAGATAGTATCTATATTCTAACGAAATTACTGAGGCAAATTTAAGATTCCTTTGTGATTCTTTTTGCCCTTAACATTCTGTCAAGATCCAGTCAAGAGAATGGAAAACGTACTGGGTATTCAAATAGAGGAGATTTAATGTGGAGAATTTGTGATGCAAGACAGTAAAAAAAGAGTCGGGTGTAGCTTAGAGATTCCTAGCTGTAGGATGAAAGTATTATCTCAAGAGTCAGGGGAACTTAAGGGGTAGGTGGTGTTACCAGAACTTTTGAAGAATATGGAGGAGGGGTCACCACCTCAAGCATGCTGCCACTTGCAGAGCCGGGACCATGAGGAGGACTTGCCAAGATGTGCCACATGGTTGGGGCCTGGACTGTCCTCTTACCCCTAAGTTTTGTTAGTTCTTAGTTTAGCCTTTTCAGGTTTTTTTTTTTTTTTTTTTTTTTTTTTGGGGGGGGGGGCAAGAATCAGCAAATATCTGCATATATTCTTTTTACTCCTTTCTTACACAAAAGGTTGCCGTATTATGTCCACTATTCAGCACCTTTCTTGCTGTGTCTTAGTGGTCTTGTCATAACGGAGCAGGTAATCCTTAATCATTTTCACAGCATTTTTGTTACGTGGATGTGCTGGATTTGTTCTAGTCAGTCTTTGATAAACATCAGTAAGGAATGCTTTACTGCTGCTCTTTTGAAAATAGATCTTGGTATGGTGTGTTAGAAGGAGCACTGAGACACAGGTTCTGTTTTGTTCCCTTAGGAAGTGGCATGTTTTCTGACCTCAGTTTCTCCTCACTGGTAAAATAAGGGTTCAGTTGCTCTAGGATCTCTAAGATCTCCTGCTGTATTTTATATTTTTCTGGAAATTTTATTAGCCATTTTTTAATTTTTAAAAATATTTAAAAATGTCTATTTTTGAGAGGGGGGTGAGTGGGGCAGAGAGAGAGAGGGAGAGAGAGGATCCAAAGCAGGCTTTGCGCTGACAGCAGAGAGCCTCATAGGGGCTCGAACCCATGAACCATGAAATCATGACCTGAGCTGAAGTTGGACGCTTAACCAACTGAGCCACCCAGGCACCCTTATTAGCCATATTTTAAACCTATTGCTTACCAAAGTATGCAAGGCACAGGAAAACCATAAATGAGAACATTAAGCTAAGTTTTATTTATTTATTTATTTATTTATTTATTTATTTATTTTTAAAATTTTATTTATTTTTGAGAGAGAGAGAGAGAGAGAGAGAGACAGAGTGTGAGCGGGGGAAGAGCAGAGAGAGGGAGACACAGAATGTGAAGCAGGCTCCAGGCTCCAAGCTGACAGCACAGAGCCCGACGCGGGGCTCGAACTCACTAACCGTGAGATCATGACCTGAGCCAAAGTCAGATGCTTGACTGACTGAGCCACCCAGGCGCCCCTTGAGAATTATTTTAAATTAATTTCAAAGCCTGATTTATCCTCTTTTTTAAAAAATGGAGTCATAGAATTGGATTCAAATTCTTATTTTTACAAAGTTGTGTAATCATGGGCAAAGTAATTTATCTGAGCCCTGTTTCCTCATCTGTAAAACATGACTGATCATATGCCCCTTGCAGAATTGGGGTAAGGCACCTGGCACATACTCTCAATACCTGTTGATTCCCTTTCCGTTGATTATCTTGACACCAGCCACAATTTTTTACAGTTTATTTATTTATTTTTGAGGGGGGTTAGGGGCAAAGAGAGGGGGAGAGAGAGAATCCCAAGCAGGCGCTGCAGTGTCAGCCCAGAGCCTGATGTGGGGCTCAAATGCACAAATAGTGAGGTAATGACCTGAGCTGAAGTCAACAGTCAGACGCTTAATTGACTGAGCCACCCAGGTGCCCCTGACACCGGCCACATTTTAATGGTTACTCAAGAACTTGATACTCAGAGTCAGTGGGCTGGCAGCATTGGCATCACCAGGGTTAGAATGCAAAAGTATGTCAGGTTGCACCCCAGGCCTATTGGGTCCAAGTCTGTAGTTTAATGAGATCCATGTTACAACTTGAGAAGCACTGGAACCTTAAGAGATTTCTAGGGAGATTTCCTCCTTTTTGTCTGAGTTCCTAATGATTTGGTGGTTCTTTGTGCCTTTGGCAGCTTGGTTTTGCTGTACACTATTAGCTGAAACTATTTTGTTTTATTATTTTTAAAGTTTTTGTTCTTTTGTGGGACTCAGACTTATGACCCCGAGAACAAGAGTCACATGCTACACTGACTGAGCCAGCCAAGCACCCCTGAAACTGTTTCAGATGAAATATATGAGCACCTGTTCAGGATAAAAGTTCAGTTGCAGAAATCTTTACATGCTATTATTAAATAGTATTAAAGATTAGGTTCAGCTAGATTTTTAAGCATTATGAGACATTCCAAATAATGCATGAAATATGTGTTTAAAGAATAATTATAAGCGAACACCTATGTAACCACCAACCAAGTCAAGAAATAGAATATTGCTAGAGACCAGAGGCACTCCAGTGCACCCCACCCTTGATTACATCCATTTATCTCTCTTGAAAGTAACCGCTATTCTTTTTTTTTTTAAGTTTATTTTTTTAAAGTCTATTTTGAGAGAGTGTGAATGGGGGAGGGGAGGGTAAAGGGAGAGAGAGAATCTCAAGCGGGTTCTACGCTAAGGTGCCCCAGAAGTAACCACTATTCTTTCTTTTGTGATAATTTCCTTGCTTTTCTCGATAGTTTTATCACCTGCATATGTATCTCTAGACAGTAGTTTAGTTTTGCCTATTTGTCAACTTTATGTAAAGGAGACCATACTTTATGTATTCTTTTGTTGTCTTCTTTTGCTCAATTTTAGTATATGTGCTGCTGAAGCGAGCACATCTTTTGCTCAATTTTAAAGTAGTGAAGCCAAGAACAAAAGTCTGACAAGTTTCAGTTTTAGAACAATTTTAATTATAGTGTTAAGCCTTGATGTTCAGTTGTCTTTGTAGAGCACCCATTGATACAGAATTTGTTTCTGTCCTCTACTTAAAGATACACAGTTGTAATATGTAAACCATTTAACACTTTGATTCTAAACATTACAAAATAGCTAGTTTTTTAATATTTATTTTTGGCAGGAATATTATAAAATCTCCTAGGTGTCTTTTTTTTTTAAGTTAGGCTATAGAATATTCTACTTTTAAATTTGTATTTTTATATTTAAAATTGGAACCACGTTGGATTTACTGAAAATTTGGAAGATATTTATTTATTTATTTATTTATTTATTTATTTATTTATTTATTTAAGAGAGTGATCTTGTGCATGAGCAAGCACACACACTTGTGCATATGGGAGGGGCAAACAGGGAGAGAGAGAGAATCCCAAGCAGGCTCTGTGCTATCAGTGCTGTCGCTGTATAGGTCCAGGCAGGGCTTGAACTCAGGAACTGTGAGATCATGACCTGACCCAAAATCAGGAGTTGGATGCTTAACCAACTGAACCACCCAAGGATCCCTGGCATGTGCATTTAAAATGTTGGCAGGTAACATTTTAAAAAAGATTTTAACAAGTATGGTTTAATTTTCCTTCACAGCCCTCAAGTTGATTGGAAATTTTGAATTAGGGAAAGGAAGGAAAAATAAGATAAAAAAAAGAGAGAAGGAGGCAAAGCATAAGAGACTTAAATGCAGAGAACAAACTGAGGTTTGCTGGAGGGGAGTTGGGTGGGGTATGGGCTAAATGGTGATGAGCATTAAGGAGGGCACTTGTTGGAATGAGCACTGGGTGTTATATGTAAGTGATGAATCACTAAATTCCACTCCTGAAATGTAACATATTACATTCTATGTTAACTAACGTGGATTTAAATAAAATTTAAGAATAAAAAGAAATTTTGAGTTATCAGTTATGTTCACTTATTCATTGTCTACTACTGCTAGTTACTAAAGGCAGTACATACATAATTAGATATAGAACCATACTTGCTGAGAAAGGTGTGTACCTGATTATCATATATGGTAGAAAGAAGGAAATATAAAGGGAATCCAGAAGAAGATCCCTTCTAGTTGGAGCAATCAGGGAAGGTTTTCTAGACTGGGTGGTGCTTGAGCCAGCCTTGAAGTATAGGCAGATTTGCATGTATGAAATTGTATCCCAGACAGAGAGCATCAAGGACAAGGGATCACAGAGGCAGGAGGAAGAGGCTCTGTGGAAATTTAGTTTGTCAAATAATAGAGGACTAGGCTGGAGTGGGAGAAGCACACAAAAAGTGAGGTTTGACCCAGGTTATGATGACTTTAAAGTGTTATGCTAGCTGTGGATACCAGTTCCTCAAAAAAGTAAACATAGAATTCCCACATGATCTAGGAATTCTACATCTAGGTTTATATCTAGAAGGATTGAAGTAGAAATTCAGACAGGTATTTGTGCATCAATACTCACAGTAGCATATGCACAATAGCCAAAAGGTGAAAACAACCCAAATGTCCATTGACAGATGAACAGGATATTAAAATACAGTGTTACAGCCAGCGTTCCGTATGATGAATATTCTTCAGCCCTAGAAAAGAATGAAATTCTGACATATGCTACAACATAGATGAAGCCTGAAGACAGTGTGCTAACTGAAATAAGGCAGATACAGAAGGACAAATACTATACCATTCTTCCTATATGAGGTACCTAGAACAGTCAAATTCATAGGGACAGAAAGTAGAGTAGGAGTTGTTGGGGCAGAGGAGAGGGGAGAAACGGGTTTGTGCTCAATAGATAGGGAGTTTCTGTTTAAGATGATGAAAAAGTTCTGGAGATGAATAGTGGTGATGGTTGTACAATGTGAATGCACTTAATGCCATTGAAATATATATTTAAAATATTTAAGTGTGATATTTTATGTTATGTATATTTTACAATAAAACACGAAAAATGCGATGCTAAAGACCTTAAATGTTAAAGAGAAAGCATTTGGTAATTGATGAAAGTTTTTTTTTACTGAAGTATAATTAATATACAATATTAGTTTCAGGTGTGCAACATTGATAATTCTTTTTTTTTTTTTATTGTTTATTTATTTTTGAAAGAGAGAGCATAAGCAGAGGGGGACAGAGAGGGAGACAGAGAATCCAAGCAGGCTCTGTGCTGTCAGCGCAAAGCCCGGTGTGGAGCTTGAACCCACAAACTGTGAGATGATGACCTGGACCGAAGTCAAACAGTGAACTGACTGAGCCACCCAGGCGCCCTCATTTGATAATTCTGTACATTACTCAGTGCTCATCCATGATAAGTGTAGTCCCCACCATCTACCACTATACAAAATTATTGCCAATTGCTGGCTGTATTCTTTATGCTGTATTTTTCTTTTCTGTGACTTATTTATTTTATAATTGGAAGTTTGTATCTTTATTTTAGAGAGAGAGCAGAGGGGAGGGCAGAGGGAGAAAGAGAATCTTAGGCTGACTCCATGTTCAGTGGGGGAGCCCAGTGCAGAGCTTGTGGGATCAAGGCCTGAGCCTGAGTCGGTAGCTCAAGCAACTGAGCCACCCAGGTGCCCCTGGAAGTTTACATCTCTTAATCCCTTGGTCTTTTTCACCCATCCCCCCACTTGATGAAAGTTTTTGATCCAGATTTGCGCATGAAAATTAATTCTGAATTAAAAGAGTAAATTGGAGGGGTGTCTGGCTGGCTCAGTTGGTGGAACATGCGACTCTTGATCTGAGGATCATGGGGTTAAGCCCCACGTTGGGTGTAGAGATTACTTTAAAAAATAATAATAAATTGGAGAAGGAAGGAGTAAGCAGTGGAAAAACCAAGTCCTCCTTTTTATTAAAGTAGTTTAGTTAAGAGATGATTCGGGCCTCTAAGGCAGCAGTGGAGAGAAGTGGGAAGAAGGGCTAATGCTGGGGGGTGGGGGTGGGGTGGAATTTGACAACAGGTTAGATGTGGGAGGGAAGAGAAAAGGAAAGATAAAAGATGACCGCTAGGGGCGCCTGGGTGGCTCAGTCGTTAAGCATAGGACTCTTGATTTCAGCTCAGGTCATGATCTCTTGGTTCACAGGTTCAAGCCCCATGTTGGGCTCCGCGGACAGTGTGGAGCCTGCTTGGGATTCTCTCTCCCTCCCTTTCTCTCTTCCCCTCCCTTGCTTGCTTTTTTTGTCTCTTGAAATAAATAGACTTAGAAAAAAAAAAAAGATGGCCGCTAGGTTTTGGGTCAGGTATGCAGGAGGATAAACAGGTGGCTGGAAGAGTGTTCAGTATGAATTTGGCATTATCTATCCAGAAGGCAATAAAAATATGAAAGTGGAGAGATGTAATTCAGGAGAATCAGGTCTACAGATGAGTTGTGGGGTCATTCTCCTGTCCGTCCATCCATCTGTCTTGAACATTTGTTCTGCCTTTGCTGGGCATATTAGATGGACACAGCAGTCTGTAACCTCAAGGATCATACAGTCTTGTGAGTCATTTAGTGGTTATATTCGAAACCATGTGATTGTCTAAGGAGAAAATGTGGCAAGGAAAGAGAAAGCAAAATGGAATTTTAGGGGCCACCTCCACATTTAGGTATGAAAGGAGAAAAGAACCTCAGAATGAGGGGTCAGAGAGCTAATAAAGACCCAGGGGAATATATAGTCATCAAGAATTAAACAATTTGAGGAATCAAAATAGTGATAACAGATGAAGTTGGAAATTTTCAGAAATGTGTTCTTCAAAATTTAAGGTTTGCTATTTCACTTTTTTTGTCCATAGGTGTGACCAAAAAAATATTTTTTCTCTTGTGCCGTTTTTCATATTTTTTGATCCATGACTGAGATGGAGTTACATCAGTGTGCCGTCGGCTGTGGTTTCAGTTTTGGATTTCTGCTGTTAAGCAGGAATTCCCACTTGGAATTTTTGTCCTTAGTTTTTTTCCCTGTCAGTAAAATTCGTCTTGCTTCAACTTAAACTGGCTTGACTGATAATACTTTTCTTTTTTATTGTTAAAGTATGCATAACACAGAATTAACCATTTTAGCCATCTTTGAATGTGTAGTTCAGTGGCATTAAATATATTCACCTTTTTATGTAACCAATAATACATTTCTTTGTTCTTCCTGCTTTTTAAAAAGCAGACCTCTTTCCTAGCAATTTTTTCATCTTTCCCACCCATAAGATTGATTCTTGTTTAATTTCACTAGAAGATTTAACACACTTAATTTGAAGTACCTGGTAGAGTGATTCAAGAATGATATTTCATTTTCCTAGGGTTTTTTTTGTTTTTTGTTTTTGTTTTCGTTTTTAAGAAATACAATGCCTTATACCACGTTTTACAAAAAGATACTTATAGGGGCAGTAAAATTTTTTAAACATTGTAGCTTTATCAAGTTTGTCTTTTTGCTGTATTTGCTTCAGATTTTTCTAAAAAATATAAGACACAGGTAACAGTTGAAACCCTGTATGTTCCCCATCCAATCTCAATTGCCTTGATGTCTAACCATAATGAATTTGGATCATTATTCCCATGCATGTTAGTATATTTTACTATATATTCATGTATTTATAACACGATATAGTGATAGTTTTGTTGTGTAGGTATTTAATATAAGTAACAATTTTTATTTTTATTTTATTTTTGTTTAAGTGTCTATTTATTTTGAGAGAGAGGGAGCATGCATGTGGGCAGGTGAGGGGCAGAGAGAGAATCCCAAGCAGGCTCCACGTTGTCAGCACAGAGCCTGATGCAGGTCTCGAATTCTCGAACTGTGAAATCATGACCTGAGCTGAAATCAAGAGGCAGACACTTAACCGACTGAGCCACCCAGACACCCCCAAGTTTTATTTTTAAATGAGTAATATTGTACAAATTAGATTTTGTTTTATGAAGTCATTTTTGTGACTGTAAACATGAGTTAGTCAAGGGGTGCCTGGCTGGCTCGGTTTGTAGAGCATGCAACTTGATCTTGGGGTTGAGAGTTCAGGCCCCATATTGGGCATAGAGAGTTAAAAATAAATAAAAAAAAGTTGGTTAAGCATGTCTTTCTGTACTAAAGTACAGATTTTTTTTTTACTAATGACTTCCCTTTTTAGGTCTAACATTAATGTAACTTTTTTTACACTGAAAATATGCATTTTATGAAATGTATACGTAATGAAAAATTTATTTCATTAATTTAATGAAAGTGTATTCATCAGTACTGCAACTAAGTTTTGGATAACTACTGCTGCTAAACCAGCAGAGGGGGCTCAGCAATGTAAGAAATTGCCAATGTCAGTTCTGACTAGAAAACTTGAAAATTTAAAATAGAAGAGTCTTAGTGATTCTATCTTTGCATGTAAATGACTACATCTTGATTAATACAAATTTTAAATCAGTACCACTGTGGGTGAAGGTTAATAACAAAAATCTTTTGTAACATCTAAATCTCAAGTGTTCACCCCCACTCCCCATATATATATGGGTGTGTGTGTGTATACATGCATGCAATTGTATATTTCTTTCTAAATCAGATTCTGGTAGACAGCAAACGTGTAGAATTCGTAATTGTGTTGTTTAAATTCTGAATACTTTTTTTCCTGTCAGTTCTTTAAATTTGCAAATAGCTCCTGGTTCTGGCCATACCACTATAAATAGGAAGATATTTATGCTAACCTGCAGTTTTAGTTAAGCAGGCTTTTCTTTATAAAATTAAACACTTAGAACTGTAATTCTAGGCTTTCCTCAAGTAACACTGCATTCTATAAACAGAACTTATAAGTTCTGGCAAGCTGGTTTTAAAAGAAAGTTTTCATTATATTAGGCTTCCTGAATTGGAATACTGTAGTCAAGAACTCAGGTATAGGGGTGCATGGGTGGCCCAGTCAGTTGAGAGTCCAGCTCTTGATTTCGGCTCAGGTCATGATTCCAGGGTCATGGGATCGAGCCCCTCCTTGGGCCTCTGCGCTGGGATTCTCTCCCTCCCTCTGCCTCTCTTTCTCTTTCTCTTTCTCTTTCTCTTTCTCTTTCTCTTTCTCTTTCTCTCTCTCTCTCTCAAATAAAAAAAAAAATCAGCTGTCAATCATTTTGGAGGGAAATAAGAATATATTTCTCTTTTAGTGTAAAACAAGCAAATGAGCATTAGTATAAATAAATTGTCTAGATTTAGTTACTTTATCAGTAAAAGTAGTTTCCATACTAAATTGTTTGTAAAATGTTAATTTTACATAACATAATTAGAAAAATGTTTGCTTTTCGAAAAATTTTTTTACTTATTTTATCTTTATTTTTATTTATTTTTAATTTTTTAAAATTTTTATTTATTTTTGACAGAGAGAAAGACAGAGCATGAGCGGGGGAGGGGCAGAGAGAGAGAGGGAGACAGAATCTAAAGCTCTAAAGCAGGCTCCAGGCTCTGCGCTGTCAGCACAGAGCCCGACACGAGGCTCGAACCCACATATTGTGAGATCATGACCTGAGCTGAAGTCGGATGCTCAACCGACTGAGCCACCCAGGCGCCCCTGCTTTTCAAAATTTAAAAGACAGTATTTTTTATTTACATTTAAAATGTTCTACTCTGGCAAAAATAGGAATATTATTTATGCAAAGTAACAGTAACAAACTCTTCCATCAAAGTGGAACTAGAGATTCTAAAATCATTTGGAAATCAAGCAATACATGTTACATGATGAAAAATGACTGTCGGCACACAGCTGAGTGCATGGCTTGAACTCACAAACTGTGGGGTCATGAACTGAGTCGAATCAAGAGTCAGGCACTTAACCCACTGAGCCACCCGGGTGCTGCTACAGTTTCTGACAGTCATCATCACTGGTTCTCAGCAATTTGATTATAATATGCCTTGGTGTGCTTTTGTCTTTGTGTATGTGTTTTTATCCTGTTTGGTTTGTTCAGATTCTTGGATCTCTGGGATTATAGTTGTCATCAAATTGGGAAATTTTTTCACCATTACTTCTTAAAATCTTTATCTGGCCCCTCGCCTCTTTTCCATAAGGACTCCAATTATGTGTATGTTAGACCATTTGGTATTTGTCCCAAAGGTCACTGAGGCTTTGTTAATTTTTTTCAGTCTTTATTCCCTATGTATTTCATTTTGGACACTTTGTGTTGCTGTATCTTAAATTTCAACTGATTCTTTTCTTCTGCATGCTCTAATCTGCCATTAATCGCATACAATGATATTTCCATTTCACATATTGTATTTTTCATCCCTACAAGTTTCTTTTCTTTTAAATGTTTCCTGTTTCTTTCTGTTATAGTGATGTTTCCCTTTAAGTCCTTGAGCGTAATAAAGTTCTTAAAATTTTTTTTTTTAAACTTTTTTTTTTTTTCAACGTTTATTTATTTTTTGGGACAGAGAGAGACAGAGCATGAATGGGGGAGGGGCAGAGAGAGAGGGAGACATAGAATCAGAAACAGGCTCCAGGCTCTGAGCCATCAGCCCAGAGCCCGACGCGGGGCTCAAACTCACGGACCGTGAGATCGTGACCTGGCTGAAGTCGGACGCTTAACCGACTGCGCCACCCAGGCGCCCCATAAAGTTCTTAAAATTTTAATGTCCTTATCTTTTAGTTACATTTGCCATTTCCAGGTTTGTTCTGTTCACTAACTTTTCTCTTAGTATGGTTTTGTTTATTTTTTATTTTTTTTCTTTTTGTCTCTTGGCACATCTGAGAATTTTTGGTCAGGTGTTGGATGAGTGTCTGGCCTTTGTTGTCTTTCTATAGTGAGTGTTTTGGCTTTGTTTTGGTAGTTAAGTTGCCTGCTGATCATTTTCATGTTTTTGAGATCTGGCCTAAAGTCTTGCTGGAATAGATCTACAGTAGTCTTCATTTCAGGGACAGTTCAGCCCTATAGTAAGGGGTGAACCCTCGCAGGTCTCTACTGAATATCTCAAGTGATCACTGAGGACTCTTTACTCTGACTTGCTGGAGCTTGAATATTTTTCTGCTTGTGAGCTGTGGCAGTTGACCAGATTACAACTTCCCTGTCATTCTTTGCCTGACTTTGTGGAGTTTTGCTATGCATGTGTTGCCCAATACTTAGCAAAGATTCAAGAGGATGCTATGCAGATTTTAGTTCTTTTTCTGCGTAGCTTCCTTCCTTTCTGGAATTTTGCCCTAGAGTTCTAAACTCTTCAGCCTCCCTGAGCCCTGTTATCTGTGTCCTCAACTCAGAGGCTAATGGGCTCTTTTGGTTCCCCCTTACTTCATTGAATATAAAAATTGCCTCTAGGCAGACAGCTTGGGCTATCAGTCTTTTGAATATCAGAATATACCATAGTCTGCATTTATCTGATTACTTGTTCATGGTATCATTTAGCTTGATCTACAGACTAAATGTTTAAATTAAAAATTTAAAGCAAGAACCCTTCACAGGCAGTCCTCAGTCCTGCAGACTTGCCATTGTTTGGCTCATGATGCACAATTTCTAGAGGTCTTGCTTTTTTTTTTTTTTTTTTTTTTTTAAATTTTAGAGAGACAAAAAGTGCAAGCGTGAGTGGGGGAGAGGGGCAGAGGGAGAGAGAGGGGATCTCAAGCAGGCTGCATGTTCAGCATGGAGACTGATGAGGGGCTCTATCCTATAACCCTGCGATCATGACCTGAGCCAAAATCAAGAGCCAGACTCTCAACCGACTGAGCCACCCAGTCACCTCAAGAGGTCTCCAGTTTTTTTCTTTTCTTTTCTTTTTTTTTCAACGTTTTTTATTTATTTTTGGGACAGAGAGAGAAAGAGCATGAACGGGGGAGGGGCAGAGAGAGAGGGAGACACAGAATCGGAAGCAGGCTCCAGGCTCTGAGCCGTCAGCCCAGAGCCCGACGCGGGGCTCGAACTCATGGACCGCGAGATCGTGACCTGGCTGAAGTCGGACGCTTAACCGACTGCGCCACCCAGGCGCCCCAAGAGGTCTCCAGTTTTAACCGTGTTCAGATTGAGCATTGGGTTCAGATGATAGTAGCCCCATATCTCCATTAGAATATTTTCCATTAATCTTTCATGGAATGGTTTTAGTACCTGTTTGTTGACTGTAAATTATTTTGGCGATTGCAAAATGGTAATTTTCTTACTGTGTTCTTCTTCATATAAGTGGAATTTCCAGAAAGAACGTTACCACATTAACTGTTTGGTTACTCTCTTGATTAGTGTAGGAAAAGTAGGAAAGGGACTTATTCTTTCCCTTATTTTTCGAGTAATTTTAGAGTAATCATGAATTAGTCCCTTTAGTAGCCTCCCCTGGTAACCATTGGAATTTTTTTAGTAGCGTTATGAACATACAGATTTTTATATATTTCATATGTTTTAATCTGTAGTAGTTTTGTTTTTTGTGGTTTTGATGCTCAAATTGTTTCCTCGCAGGCCTGTGGGAGTGAGTTTTATTTGCGTCCCATGACTTTTTGACATATTAGGTTTTTTTTTTTTATGTTTATTTTAGAGAGAGAGAGAGAAACAGAGCATGAGTGGGGGAAGGTTAGAGAGAGGTAGACACAGAATCCATAACATTCCATGCTACATGCTGTCAGCACAGAGCCTGATTCAGGGCTCAAACCCACAAATGGAGGGATCATGACCTGAGCCAAAGTTGGACACTTAACTGACAGAGCCACCCAGGCGCCCCTACATTAGTCTTTAATAAGTCTCCTTGCTTTGGGCCCAACAAGATGTTCCAGACTCACCTTGTACATTTCCTGCCCCAATTTTAGAAACAGCCATTTCTCCAAGGAGACCATCTTTTTAGTGAAAAATAGGATATAAAGGCCACAATCTAGGTTCTGGGGTACTCTTTACTACTGAGAGGTCATTGCTTTTAAATCTTTTCAAAGTAATCTCTACCCTCAACACAGGGCTCAAACTCACGACTCTGAGATCAAGAGTAGGATGCCCTACTGACTGAGCCAGCCAGGTGCCCCAGGAAATGCTTGCTTGCTTTTTTCTTTCTTTCTTTTTTTTTTTATAGTTTATTTATTTTGAGAGAGGGAGAGAAAGAGAGCTCAAGTGGAGAAGGGACAGAGGGAGAGGGAGAGAGAGAATCCCAAGCAGGCTCCACACTCAGTGTGACCCCCCAACGTGGGGGCTCAGTACCCTAACCATGAGATCATGCCCTCAACTGAAATCAAGAGTTGGACACTTAACTGATTGAGCCACCCAGGCACCCCAGAAATGCTTTCTTTAAAGAGGAAAAAAATGAGTTCCTACTGATACCTTTTTTTTTTTTTTTTAAATGTCTATTTTTGAGAGACAGGGTGCAAGCAGTGTAGGGGCAGAAAGAGAGGGAGACACAGAACCCGACGCGGGGCTTGAAACCATGAACGGTGAGATCATGAACTGAGCCAAAGTCGAATGCTTAACCAGTTGAGCCACCCCGATACCTCTCTACTGATACTTCTGATTCAAATGTATAATTATAGGGTTTTTATTTGACCTCTTTAATTTTATACTTGTATATCTTTGTTTATGGTGAATGTTTTTGTTTTTTAATACTGTTAACATGTTTATTTGCTTTATCCTGAAGAGTATCTATATTCTTTTTTTTTTAAGTTTATTTATTTATTTTGAGAGAGAGAGACAGAGAGAGAGAGAGAGGGAGGGAGGGAGAGGGAGAGAGTGTGTGTGTGTGCAAATGGGATAGGGGCAGAGAGAGAGGATTCTGAGACCAAGAGTCACATGGTCTATCGACTGAGCCAGCCAGGTACTCCATGCTTTTATACTTAAAATATAACTCACAGAAGATATGTAGTCAAAAACACTGTACTTTAAAACTGCTTGAATTAATTCCTCTCTCTATGCTGTTATGCCACCAGCTTGATATAAAATTAGGTCATTTATGTATTAAAACTTTTTCTTTCCTTCCTGATAATATATCAAGGTCACCTTTTACCTTTATACCACTCACTCCCATTTAATGGGGATTTGCTTTCATCCAGAGAATTTCAGTGTATAGGAATAAGAGTATTTGAATGTTTCCATATATCTGTTTGCCTATATGGTTCATCTTCATGGACTCTCTACTGAATATCTCTCCTGAAGGTTAGGTTTATGGTTTGCAGCTTAAAAGAAGTAACAGAGAAGTAAATAACTCCTAATAACATAACTATTCTCTTTCTTTTGTATGATAATGTTATTGTGTGGGTGGGAAGTCTATCAATGTATGTCAGTTTTATTTTAGAGTTTGTAAACTGATCCAGAATAGTACATGTGAAGCAGTGAAATCAGGGGTATTTTGTTTTATATTACGTTCTTGTGGGTTTCTTTTAAAGAATTTTTAAAGTCAGCTGTTTAGAACAGACCATACAATTGACCTTTGACTTCAAACACCAGTAAAGTGTTGTATGAGGCCATTAGTTTAAGTGTAGCATCAATTTTAAGTAAGTACAAAATTTTGCCTTCACATATTTGTGTCTGATAGCTGAATTCAATATTAATAATTTGAATACATTTATATTTTGCACAGTCTTCACTTATTTTTATAGAAATGATATAAAATGCCATAATTTGAAATTTCTGGTAGATTTTTTTTTTAACCAAATAATTGATATGGTATGCAAAATCAGTTTCTCTCAGGTCACAGCAAATTTAAAGGCCAAAGATGGAAATCAGTTTTCCTGACTCCATCCTTTCAGATGTGTCGACTCCTTTTTTTTTTTTTTTTTTTTTTTTTTTTTTTTTTTTTTTTTTTTATGAGAGAGAGCACACACGTGCACACCTGGTTGGGGGGTGGGGTTGGGGGAAGGGAGGGTGGAGAATGAATCTTAAGCAGGCTTCAAGCTCATCATGGAGCCTGATGATGCTGGGCTAGATCTCATGACTGTGAGATCATGATCTGAACCAAAATCAAGAGTCAGAGGCTTAACCGACTGAGCCACCCAAGTGCCCCTAAACGTGTGGACCCTTACAGAGTGTTAAAGATTTTTAGCCATCACACTGCTCATCTGAAGGACAGTATGAGGCAGCACATAAAAAAAGGGCAGTTGGCATTGGTCATTTTCACATGTTCCTAGACCCCTTATCTTAAAGCATATTGTCTGCCTGGAAGCAAAATTTGGGCTGTATATGTTGAATCTTGAGTGCTTTTTGTGCTGTTTCTTTGTCTGGACTTTATTGGAAACCATAGCAATAAGAAGTGAAATATGGGTTTTAATTAGGCGAGTTATTAATGAGCAGAATTGTAACTTGTGAAGTGATGAAAAGTAGGAACTATCTGTGTTATTTATCAAATGTTGGCTTAGGTCTTGTAGGCCACCTAACTCAACAAATATTTATACAGCTCTTAGGTAATGACGATACTGTACAAAATGAATAGAACGCCAGCAGGAATATTTAATAAGCTGGAGGGGATGGGAGGATCTCACAAGGCATAACTCTTAAATAACAAGTAGGAATTTGCCAAGCTGGCGAGTAGGAGAAGGGTATTTTCGGAAGGGGGGCGGGTAGCCAGCAAGAACAAAGACCAGCGATGGGAAAAGAGCTTAGTCTCTTACGGGAACAAGCAGCTCAAAACGACTGAATTGAAATCTGTGAGAAAGAGACATTAATCTTGCTCTCAAATCCCTGGCATGCTTTGGTAGCTATTCCTTAGTCATTTTATTCATTACTTCATCTAACCCTAATTACCTCTGAAATGCCCCATCTCCAAATACCATTGGGGGTTAGGGCTTCAACATATGAATTTGAAGGGGACACAAACATTTAGTCCCTCACAGAGGGCAATGAGTTCCTTGTCAGCATTTTATGTTTTTATCCTTCCAAGAAAATTCTCAAAGGAAATGAATAGAAGCTCTTACGAGTTTGCTTAATAATGTGATCAAAACTGGGCTTCAGAAAATCCTGTCGTGGGGTTCAGTTGAGGCCTTGCCTCCTTAAGATTGTGCTTCTGTCCTACAGCTCTTTTACCAAAAATCTCTATTTTTCATTTGCACAGCATCTGAATATATATTAAGAAATATCAATAGTTCACTTTAGTTAAAGAGAAAAATAGTTTGTAAGCAAGGGGGTCTTGTGATTATTATTATTAAGTCAGCTATCATTATCAAGTCAGCCACCAAAACTGGCAGAGTCTAGTTCTTGGTGTGCAAATATGAAGGAATGCTTGGTAGACAGACACAACTTGGAAATCATGCCAGTTGGAAATGAGGTGCCGGGTGCCTTGGTGATGCCTCTTAATGGAAAGTACTTGTTGGTTTTCATTAAAAAAAATTTTTTAATGTTTATTTATCTTGAGATTGCATGTGTAGGGGAGGGACAGAGAGAGAGGGGGAGAGAGAATCTGAAGAAGGCTCTGCCCTTACCTCATGTACTATGAGATCATGACCTGAGCTGAAATCAGTCGGACACTTAATCAGCCGAACCACTCAGGTGCCCCTTCCTTCCTTCCTTCCCTCCTTCCCTCCTTCCCTCCTTCCCTCCTTCCCTCTTTGTTTCCTTCCTCCCCCCCTCACCTTCCTCCCTCCTTTCTCTTTCTTTCCTTCCTTCCTTCCTTCCTCTTTCTTCCTTTCTTTCTTTCTTCCTTTCTTTCCTCCTTTCTTTCTTGAGCACAAGTGAGCCAGGGGCAGAGAGAGAGAGAAAGAGAGAAGCAGGGCTTACCTGGGGCCTGTGTTTTACCTGAAGCAGGACTTGAGCTCACCTGATGTGGGACTTGAACTCACGAACTGTGAGATCATGACCTGAGCCAAAGTCAGACGCTTAACGACTGAGCCACCCAGGCATCCTTATTTCTTTATTTTTAACCTTTATTTCCCCATTATGAATTTCCTGGCATAGGTATACACAGTTTTATTTGCCCAAGGTATGAAGAGTGACATTATGCAGTAGTCTTCTGGTTGAAAGTATTTTCTATTTATTGTAAAATTACCTTAGTGTCTAGCTACATTGTGTGCTAATAAGAATTTTACCTAGGTGGAGAGAAGTTTAGGAAGATAGGGAAAATTAAGTCCCACCTATTGAAAGGGGGAGAATCTACATAAATTATTTGGAAATCTGCAAAGGGGATTTGTCTTCTGTATTTTTTTTTTAACCAATCATTTATATTACTATAAACTCATGGATATTGTGCTTGAAATGGTTTAGCTTTGACCACTAGGAGCTCTTTCATTTGTCTTGCGTGTCCCTCAGACATGATCTTATAAGTGTTTTGTTTTGGGATTGTATCCTTACTTCCGGACACTACAGGATTATCCAGGCTCATCTTGTACAGTTAGTTTCTGTCCCACTCGTAGATTCTGCCATTTCACCAAGGAGCCCTAGTTCCTTTTATTGGAGGATGGTATTAGAAGTTAAGATCTGGGTGCTAAGGTATGCTCATTGCTACTGGGGATGTTGCTGCCCTCTCAGCTGACAGAACAAAGAAATACATGTGTGTACACTAACTCATGTCTATACATAAATCTATAAATATTTCTGTGTGTAATCATCTGTATCTATATGAAGCTAAACATGAGTGTATATTAATGCATTATCACATGATCATTAAACCTTCTCCTTGCTTATCTGTGAGTTCCTACCCCAAAAGTGAGGAACTGGGCTCCAGCCATCAACTTTACTTAATTGTTCAAGTCCAGTATATGTGTATAGCTGTATTAGAATTATTAACTGTGCTCCTGTAGGAAACAACTTCATCCACTAGTAGAAACAGTAAGCTAGTGCTTATTTGCAGTGCCTTCTGTATGTAGTCTTACAGATGTCACGCGTTTTCAGAGTTACTTAGGTTAGCATGGTTTCCTCCACCCACAGCTCTTTTATGTGTTTGTAATACAGTTAGATTCTTTTGTCAGTCTCATTCCTTCCTAATAAGTTTGTTAAAATATGTGTACATTAAGGTTTTTTTAAGTATGCATACGTGTATATATATATATATATATATTTTTTTTTTTTTTAAAGTAATCTCTGCACTCAACATGGGGCTCAAACTCGTGACTCCGAGATCAAGCTTTGCATGCTCTTCCAATTGAGCCAGCCAGGCGCCCCATAATTTGCATACATTAAGTTTCACTGTTTGTGCTGTAAAGTTCTGTGGGTTTTGACAGATGTGGATTGGGATAGTTTTACTAGAGTTTTAAAATGCTAAATAATATGGTTTGGCCAAAATGATATCCGGCCCTAACTTTTAACTCTACAGTGCTGTGATTCTAACATTTATCTTTCTCATTTTGGCTTCCCTCTAATATTTTTCTTCTAGTACTTATCACTATTAAAAGTTGGCAATTTGGGGGGTGGGTTTGCTTCTTTCTTGTTTTGTCAGCTAAGCTCTTAAATCTAACATGCAGATTTTCATAAAGGAACAGTTAGATCTTTGAAGATTCCAGGCATTACCGAATCTGTGATTGAATTGATGACAGGTATTCAAAATCTGGCATTGAATAGTATCTTAGCATTTTTACCCTTGATTGTTTTGGGGTGTTATCCCTATTGGTCATTTTACAGTTTTATTCTTAGGTGGTTGACTCATTTGGTTAGCACGAAGTTACCTACAGCAAGTAGTTGAAGATTTATTTTTAACTTAGTAACTTAATGCATTAGTGAAGGCAAACCTGTTTAATGTTCTTCTCCCAACTAAGGCTGTCTTTCAGATGGCTTTGTGCCTTTGATCACAAGGAGGGCCATGTGAAAGTATTGTTCAGTAGGAGTCCTTCAACACTAAACATCTTAACAGTGGCAACCAGAAGTGAGTCAGTAACACTCATCTCTTCAGTAGGGGACCTTGTAACTTGTAATCTTCATTCATTAAAAAATACTCATTGGTAAGGTACCAGCTAATGTGCCAGGTGTTACAAAGATGATACTTTGTAACACATACTTTGTTACAAAGATGATACTTCTCTCAAGTAGTGTATCATGTAGTGGGAAGAAAGGAAGTTAGAATGAAATTTGGAAGCAGGTCATAGAGATGAAGTCTGTATAAGTGAACAGGACTTTTTAGTGACATCTGTTGAGATTAGAAGAATTTAAATGTCTCATCATAAATTGAAAGTTTTCGGAGGATATATATCTTACTTAAGAGCATTTACCCATTACTTAGATGACATCTATGTAATTCACTTCTATGTTTTGGCAGTGGTGGTAAGTTTAAATTATGTTGGTAATGAAAGCTATAGTTGATTCTGACTAGTGAGTTTTCTCTTGGATGAAGTGTAAATTTCTAGAAAAGGATAGGACTTATTAAAATTAACTCAAGAAGAAACAAAACTCAAGTAGTCCTATTACAAAGGAAATGGAATTGGGACAGAAAAATCTCAAAAAGAAAACCCTAGGCCTAAATAGATTTACAGGTGATTTCTGCCAAATATTCAAGAAGCAGATAATTCCCCGTTTTATAAAAGTAAACTCTTCCAGAGAATGGGGGAAAGAGGAACAGACTTCAAATCATTTAGTTTTTTTAATTTATTTTTTGACCCCAAATCATTTTATGAAACTAGCATACTTTTTGATTCTCAAACTGGAGATAGACAATAGAAGAAAGAAGAATTATAGGCCATGTCTCTCATGAACATAGATACAAAAATTCTAAACCAAACATTAGTAAACTGAATCCAGCATTGTAAAAAATAGAATAAATCATATTCCATTTTATCTCAGGAACGCAAGCTTGTTTTAACATTAGAAAATCAATTAGTAGGGGCACCTGACTGGCTGAGTCAGAAGAGCATGCAACTTGATCTTGGGTTGTGAGTTTGAGCCCTATGTTGGTGTAAAGAGTAAATTAATTAATTAATTAATAAGTTAACTAACTTTAAAAAAAAAAAAAGAAAATATAATTGACTTAAACGGACTAACAGGAAACCATACATTTTAGTAATTGCAGCAAAAACAATTGATAAACTTTTAAAACCCATTTATGATTTTATTTTTTATTTTAATAAAATTTTTTTTTTAATGTTTATTTGTTTTTGAGAGACAGAGAGAGACAGAGCATGAGTAGGGGAGGGACGGAGAGAGAGGGAAACACAGAATTGGAAGCAGGCTCCAGGCTCTGAGCTGTCGGCACAGAGCCTGATGCGGGGCTCAAGCCCACAGATGGCAAGATCATGACCTGGGCCAAAGCCAGGTGCTCAACTGACTGAGCCACCCAGGCACCCCTATGATTTTAAAATAAAATAAAATTGGGGTGCCTGGTTGGCTCAGTTGGAAGAGCATGCAACTCTTAATCTCGGTGTCATGAGTTCAAGCCCCATGTTGGATGTAGAGATTACTTATAAATAAATAAACTTTAAAAAACTAAATTAAATTAAAATCACTTGTTACATACACTGCAGATGGGAGTGTGCGTTGGAATAATGACTTTAGAAGACAATTTGACATTACCTAGGGGAGATGCGCACACTTGTACCTACACCCTCCAATTTCACTCCTAAATATGTAGTCTAAATTCATTTATTTATTTATTTTTTTGAGAGAGACAGATGTTCACGAGAGTGGGAGAGGGGCAGGGAGAGAGGGAGAGAGAATCTCAAGCAGGTTCCATGCTGTCAGCATAGACCCTGATGTGGGGCCTGACCTGAGCTGAAACCGAGTCAGACACTTAACCAACTGAGCCACTCAGACACCCCTCCTAAATATGTATTCTAGAGCATTGTTTTCAACCTATGGTTTGCAGCCCGTTAGTAAGAATGAAGGCAATTTAATAGCATTTGACCAACAATTTTCTTAAGTGTTAAATACAACAGAAAATGTCAGTGTACCTCATTGTTAGGGTATTACTTTTGAAAAACTTATTCCCAATTATTTATCTGTAGGTGTAGGTGGACTGATTTATGAGGTAGAATGTGTTTTCTTATTTTGTTTGCTGTCAAGAAAGTTTGGAGGCCACTCCTAATCTACACAAACTAAAAAATGCTCATTATTTCATAAGAGCAAACATTGGAGACCTTGATTTCTTTCAGAATGGATAAATTGAGATGTATTCATGCAACAGTTTTACGCTGTGTTGAAAATGAACTACAACTACATCCATCAACTAAACAATATATTGCTTAGGAATAAATTTTTATGTGATATCCTTATGTGGCAAAACTATAAAGAAAGGTAAGAGAGTGATAGAGAAAATAGCATAGTGATTACTTACAGTTGAGTCAGAGGTAGATGGTAATGAGGGGGGCGTACAGAGGCTTTCTAAATGTCCTGGTGATGTCATATTTCCTAACTTGGATGTGGGTACGAAGTGGTTCATTTTATTATTTTTTAAATTGTGTATCTATGTCTATGAAGTTTTTTTAATTGTGGTAAAATATACATAAATTTTACTATTTTAATCATTTTAAGTGTGCAGTTAAGTGGCATTGAATATGTTCACATTGTTGCCCATCACCACTATCCATCCCCACATGTTTTCATCTTCCTTGATTGAACCTCCATACCCATTAAATAATAACTCTCTGTTCTCCCTCCCCTCCCTGCTGGCAGCCACCATTCTGCTTTGTATCTGGATGTATTAACTACTTTAGGTACTGCATATAAGTGGAATCCTGCGGTATGTCTGGCTTGGTTCCATGTTGTAGCAGGTGTAAGAATTTCATTCCTCTTTAAGGTGAAGAATATTCCATTGTGTGTATATGCTAGATTTGACTTATAATTTATCAGCTGATAGACATTTGGGTTGTTTCCACCTTTAGCTATTGTGAACAACGCTGCTGTGAACATGAGCATACAAATACCTGTTTCAGTCCCTCCTTTCAGTTCTTTTGGGTATATACTCAGAAATGAGATTATAGAATGTGGTAATTATGATTAATTTTTTGAGGAACTACCATACTGTTTCCCACAGTGGCTACACCTCTATACAGTTTTGTATGTATGATATTTTTGGCTGTTAAAAGTTAATTTTAAAAAGGTAAAGACTCCATCTTTCCCTCCTCAGAGATTATGTCTTAAATTTGATGTGTGTCTTTCTAGATAATTTTTCTGTGTTTATGGGGTACTACATGGATTTATGTTTATTCATTTGTTGTTGAACTGGCTGTGAAAGAGTTGTTGGGTGCTTCGTTAAAGATAAAAATGATGGGGGGGTGCCTGTGTGACTCAGTCGGTTAAGCGTCCCTATTTTGGCTCAGGTCATGATCTCATGGTTTGGGCGTTCGAGCCCTGCATCAGGCTCTGTACTGACAGCTCAGAGCCTGGAGCCTGCTTTGGAATCTGTGTCTCCCTCTCTCTCTGCCCCTCCCCCACTCATGCGCACTCTTTCTCTCTTTCTCTCTTTCTCTCTCAAAGATAAACATTAAAAAAAAAAAAAAGATAAAAATGACTGAGATCCACTGACCCCTCCACTGTGTGCCCCAGAGATTTTGATATGGTTGGTTTGAGTGATCAGGAATCTGAATTTTAATAGTTTTCAAGGGATTCTGATGGGCAGCCACTGATTTATTCCTTTTTTTTTTTTTTTTTAAGTTTTCTTTAAAGGTCATTCTTTTTTTTTTTTTTTTTAAAGTTTATTTATTTATCTTGAGAGAGAGAACGCATGTATGAGCAGAGAGGGGCAGAGAGACCAGGAGAGAGAGAATTCCAAGCAGGCTTCTTGCTGTCTTCCTGGAGCCTGGAGCCCGACTCAGGGCTCAATCCCATGAACCATGAGATCATGACCTGAGCTATAACCAAGAGTTACGCTTAACTGACTGAGCCACCCAGGTGCCCCTTAAGTTTTTATTTATTTTTTTAGTAATCTCTACACTTAACATGGGATTCAAACTCACAACCCTGAGATCAAGCCGCATGCTTTTCCAACTGAGCCAGACAGGTGCCCCTGATTTATTCTTTAACATAAATGGTATTATGCATTTTTTGCATAATAGTTTGTCTTGGAGATCTCTTCATGTCAGTATATGCTGAAATACCCATATTTTTAAAAACTGGTGTTCTAATTCTGTAATTTAGATTCAGCATAATTTATCTAGCCATTCTGCTAATGGGCATTTAGGTAGTCGCAAGTTTTTGTCATTACAAAGAAGATACAACAGACCTCTTGTGCATACATCTTTGGGCACGTGTATGGATGTTTGTGTTGGAAAGATACCTGGAAATTAAAATTTGCTAAGTCAAAATTTGCTAAGTCAAATTAAAAATTAATAAACATTGTAGGGGCAGGGGCACCTGGGTGGCTCAGTGGGTTAAGCATCTGACTTCAGCTCAGGTCATGATCTCACAGTCCGTGAGTTTGAGCCCCGCATTGGGCTCTGTGCTGACAGCTCAGAGTCTGGAGCCTGCTTCAGGTTCTGTGTCTCCCTCGCTCTCTGCCCTTCCCCCACTCACACTCTGTCTCTCAAAAATGAATAAACATTAAAACAAATTTTAATTGACAAATATTATTAAATCAATACATTCTTGAACTTGTTTTTTTTCTGTTTATTATCTTAATGTTTATTTTTGAGAGAGAGAGCAGGAGTGGGGGAGGCACAGAAAGAGAGAGGGAGACACAATCTGAAGCAGGCTCCAGGCTTTGGGCTGTCAGCACAGAGCCCTACACGGGGCTTGAACCCACAAACTGTGAGATCATGACCTGAGCCAAAGTCAGACACTTACTCAGTCACCCAGGTGTCCCTGTGTTTATTTATTTTGAGAGAGAGAGTGCACTCACATAAGCAAGCAGGCAGGGGAGGGGCAGAGAAAGAGGGAGAGAGAGAGAATCCCAAGCAGGCTCCGTGCTGTCAGCGCAGAGCCCAATTCAGGGCTCGATCTCATGAAGCATGAGATCATGACTTGAGCCAGGATCAAGAGTTGGACGCTTAACCAACTGAGCCACCCAGGTACCCCAAACTTTTTTCTTCTTGTGTATGAATTTCTTCTTCTGAAGGAAGTATTTATACAAATATTTACCTGTATAAAGTAAAATGAATTTGATTTAGAAAAATTTCTCCTTCCATTGAAATAGATCTGCAATGGATGAGTGAACCAGAAAGGTGTTAGCCTTTCTTAAAACTGAAGCCATGAGGTGGTGATTGCTTTAGTCAATCTTTAACCCAGGAGAGACTTCTGTTTTCTTTATTATTTCAGACTTTCTGCTGGATCTTGAAGAGTTTTCTAGCTTATATAATTTTGGAATGAAGTTTAGACTTGTGGTTTTTTTTTTGTTTGTTTGTTTGTTTAAGTAGCACAAATAGCATCTTTTGTGAGGACCTGGTGCTTAAAACTTTAGTTTCTATGAAAAATTTTGAAACTCTGGTTTGACTGTAATACTCCCAATAACAGTAATAAAATGTGACTAATATACTCAATTACAGTTTAAAAGAAGAAAAAGTGCTATAGTTAAATCTTAATAAAAATATAGACCTTAAAAAATATATAGACTTCAAGAATTTCGTGGAGAAAACACAAGAGTGAAAGTATTGTAAATGCAAAGCCTTGTAAATTAAAAAACATTATTAAAAAAGCCAACTAAAGAAAAGAACAGCTAAGATATTTTTAAAAGAAATCAGGTTGCATTCATCTTTTATGTATTCTTGCCAGTAGCCATCGTTGTCTCTGATTTAGTATCATTAGGGAATGGTTTCCCAGTATACTGGGAAGAGCTAGTTTTGTTAAAAATAACAACCTAGAAGAAATGGATAAGTTCCTAGAAACATATTACCTACCAAAACTGAAGCAAGAAGAAATAGAAAAATTTGAACAGACCAATTACCAGCAATGAAATTGAACCAGTAATCAAAAAAACCCCAACAAACCAAAGTCCAGAACCAGGCAGCTTCACAGGTGAATTCTACTAAACATTTAAAGAAGAATTAATAGCTATTCTTCTCAAACTATTCCAAAAAAAAAAAAAAAAAAAAAAAAAAGAAGAGGAAGGGAAACTTCCAAATGCATTGTATGAGGCCAGCCTTATCCTGATACCAAAACCAGTGTCTTAAAGACACTGTAAGAAAAGAGAACGAGAGGCCAATATCTCTGATGAACATAGATGCAAAAATCCTCAGCAAAATACTAGTAAACCAAGTCCAACAATATATTAAATCATTCAGCACAGTCAAATGGAATTTATTCCTGGCATGCAAGGGTGGTTTGATACTTGCAAATCAATCACTATGATACATCACATCTGTAAGACAAAGGATGGGACGCCTGGGTGGCTCAGTTGGTTGTCTGACTTCAGCTGGGGTCGTGATCTCATGGTTTATGGGTTTGGGCCCCACTTGGGCTTGCTGCTGTCAGCTTAGAGCCTGCTTTGGATCCTGTCCCTCTCTCTCTCCCTCCCCAACTCACGCTCTCTCTCTCTGTCAAAAACAAATAAAAACATTAAAAAAAAAAAAAGGATAAAAACCATATGATCATTTCAATAGATGCAGAAAAACCATTTGACAAAGTACAACATCCACTCGTGAAGAAAACCCTCAACAAAGTAGATTCAGAGGGAGCATAAAGTCCATATATGAAAAACTCACAGCTAGTACCTTCAGTGGGGAGAACTGAGAGCTTTTCACCTGAGGTCAGGAATAAGACAAAGATGTCCACTCTTACCACTTTTATTCAATATAGTACTAGAAGTCCTAGCCATAGCAATCAGACAAGAAGAAGAAATAAAGTGTGTCCAAATTGGTTAGGAAGAAGTAAAACTCTTACTTTGCAGATGACATGATACTATAATTATAAAGCTGTAGTAATCAAAACAGTATGGTACTGGTACAAAAATAGACACATAGATCAATAGAATAGAATAAAAAACTCAGAAATAAACCCACAATTATATGGTTAATTAATCTTTGACAAAGGAGGGAAGAGTATTACGATGGGAAAAAAATAGTCTCTTCAAAGATGCTGGGAAAACTGTACAACTACATGCAAAAGAATGAAACTGGACTACTTTCTTACACCATACACAAGAGTAAAGTCAAAATGGATCAAGGATCTAAATGTGAGACCTGAAATCGTAAAAATGCTTGGAACAGGTAGCAATTTCTCTGACATCAGCCACAGCAACAGCTTTCTAGATAGATCTCTTTGGGCAAGGGAAACAAAAGCAAAAATAAACTATAAAAAAGCTTCGCACAGCAAAGGAAACAGTCATCAAAACTAAAACTCGTCATCAAAACTACAGAATGGGAAAAGATATTTGCAAATGACATATCTGATAAACGGTTAGTATCCAAAATATATAAAGAACTGATACAACTCAACACCTCAAAACCAAATAACCCAATTAAAAAATGGGCAAAAGACACAAACAGACATGTCTCCAAAGACATACAAATGGCCAACAGACTCATGAAAAGATGTTAAACATCATTCACCATCAGGGAAATAAAAATCAAAACTACAATGAGATATCATCTCACACCTGTGAGATTGGTTAACGCAAAAACACAAGAAACAAGTGTTAGGATGGCTATGAAGAAAAAGGAGCTTTCTTGCACTTTTGGTGGGAATGCAAACCAGTGCAACCACTGTGGAAAACGGTATGGAGTTGCCTCAAAAAATTAAAAACAGAACTATCATGTGACCCAGTAATTTCACTACTATTTCCCCAGAAAATACAAGAACACTAATTCAAAGGGATGCACACACTGTGTGTTTATTGAAGCATTGTTTTTTTTTTTTTAATGTTTATTTATTTGAGAGAGAGTATGCACGCATGAGCAGGGAAGGGGCAGAGAGAGAGGGAGACAGAGGATCCGAAGCAAGCTCTGTGCTGACAGCAGAGAGCCTGACCGTGAGATCATGACCTGAGCTGAAGTTGGACACTTAACCGACTGAGCCACTCAGGCGCCAGTTTATGGAAGCAGCCCATGTGTCTGTCAGTAGATGAATGGATAAAGAACCAACACACACATGCACACACACACACACACATACACACATACACACAGGAATGTTATTCAGCCATTTAAAAAGAATGAAATCTTGCCATTTGAAACAACATGGGTGGAGCTAGAGAGTATAATGCTAAGTGAAATAACCCAGAGGAAGACAAATACCGTGTGATTTCACTAAAGTGCAACTTAAGAAATAAAACAAATGAGTGAAGGAAAAGAGAGACAAACCAAGAAACAGACTCTTAACCTATAAAGAACAAACAGATGGTTACCACAGGGGAGGTGGGGTGGGGGTGAAATAGGAGATGGGGGTTGAAGTGTACACTTAACCGTGATGAACACTGAGTAATGTATAGAATTGTTGAATCACTATACATCTGAAACTAATAGAACAATGTGGGTTAATTATACTGGAATTAAAATAAGAAAATAAGGGCACCTGGTTGGCTCAGTCAGTTGAGTGTCTGACTTTGGCTCAGGTCATGATCTCTCAGTTCGTGGGTTCGAGCCCTGTGTCAGGCTCTGTGCTGACAGCTCAGAGCCTGGAGCCTGCTTCACATTCTGTGTGTGTCTTTCTCTCTGCCCCACCTCTACCCCCCTGCCCCGCCCCGCTCTTTCTCTCTCTCTCAAAAAAAATAAAAAAAAATTTTTTAACAAAATTTTTAAATTCAGATTATATAACATTTTAATTGTAGGATTTTTTTTCCCCACAAAGCAAAGTGTTAAAGTTTCCCCCACAAACCACAATAGTGGTTCCCAAAAATAGTCATCCACACTTATTATCTTGAGGGTGTGTGCATAAGTGTGTATATGTGTGTATGGTTTCCTTTCTTGGAAGGGAAACCTTTTATTCAAACACTGTGATCTTCCACCTTGTTCAGGTTTTTAAATGTCCTTTTGTGAAACTATATTAGATGGCAGGATTTGTGTATACGGTGTTTCTTTCCCCCTTGTCCTTATTTGGGAAAATAAAAATTTGTTGACCCTATATCAGTCCAAAAAAAATTGCTGATCTATGAAATTCAGAAGTCTGGGAACCACTGTGAAAGAATCTTTCCGCAAAAGGCTAAGAGAACCCTGGCATGCAGTGGTTTTTGTGCAGTCCTCTCTTATCAGAGGGAAGGTGCCTGATACTGTATGTTTTTAATTTAAGAGTAAAAATTCCCACTTATTCAGGCCCGTTTTTTACTCTCTGCTCTCTGGTTTTGTTAGTCTTTAGCCATCTGAACTCTGATTTCATTGCTTTTTATCTTTTTGATATGGTTTGTTTCTTTCATGAGAATATGTAGGAATTAACATTTAGGTTTTGTTTTTGACTCAAGAATCAATTCATAAAGTTGTGTTTGTTCATTCAGCAGCCTTTTGTTGAGCTTGCCTGTGTGGATGCAGAAAACAATTTTCTATCCTGCCCTAAGGGGAGAGTAGGAGGCAGGCAGACAACTGCAGTGTAGTAATTTCTAGTACTGCAGGCACGTATGCAGTATTGTGGGAGCCATAGCATGTAGAGAGAGGTATGTATGTTCTGAGCATTTCCTACAGCCTGATACAGTCAACTTTGAGTTAATACAGTTTACTACTGTTACAGTATGGTTATTTGCTCCTTTTGCATTTTTCTTACTTTTTTAATTTTTATTTATTTTGAGAAAAAGAGAGAGGCAGAGGAGAGGGGGAGAGAGAATCCCAAGCTGACTCCATGCTGTCGGTGCAGAGCCCAACCCAGGGTTTGGTCCCACAAACTGTGAGATCATGACCTGAGCCGAGATCAAGAGTTGGACTCCCAACTGACTGAGCCACCCAGATGCCCCCATTTTTCTTAATGTCTTAAATAAATATTTTTGAGAGGGAAAGAATTTCCAAACCCAGAATGAGGCACCTTTTAAAAAAAATGTTTATTGGGGCGCCTGGGTGGCGCAGTCGGTTGAGCGTCCGACTTCAGCCAGGTCACGATCTCGCGGTCCGTGAGTTCGAGCCCCGCGTCGGGCTCTGGGCTGGTGGCTCGGAGCCTGGAGCCTGTTTCTGATTCTGTGTCTCCCTCTCTCTCTGCCCCTCCCCCGTTCATGCTCTGTCTCTCTCTGTCCCCAAAATAAATAAACATTGAAAAAAAAATTTTTTTGAAAAAAAAAAAAATGTTTATTTATTTATTTTGAGAGAGAGAGGGAGAGAACGCAAGTGGGGGAGGGGCAGAGCAAGAGGGAGACAGATTCCCAAGCAGGCCCCGACTATCTGTGCAGACAGAGCCTGACTTGGGGCTTGATCCATGAGCTGTGAGATCACGACCTGAGCCAAAATCAAGAGTCAGACGCTTAACCGACTGAGCCACCCAGGACACCCCAGAATAAGGCACCCTTTTAATGTACCTTTTTTCTCCTCTAACTCCTCTATGATTTATACTGTACTTCAAATGAAAACCTATTGTTTAAAATTGTTATATGTTAAATTATTACAATCCAAATTATTCTATACTTTGTAAATTACTACTGTCTTCTCTTAAAATCTAAAGATTAAAAAAAATCTAATAATTCAAGCTCTCACACAATACAAATTTGCATGTTAAAGTTCTGTTATACTCTTTCTACCAAATGAAACATTTTGCTGAACCTAGAATGTATGGTTCCTCCATATGGAATTTTCAGAACCTAGAGTATTTCCATTCATGATACGAAACCAGCACATTTTTCTTGACCGTTTATACTTAGTAATAACAAACCCTTTAGCTTCTACATATGAATATGGAGAACTCCCTGAGAACTGGTCCATTTCTGTCATAAAGTGCTTTCATTTAATATCAGCCATTGTGAAGAATAGAAGTATACTAAGTAGGTAGTTTGGCAAAATACTTCATTTCTCTATTTCATTGAAGAGAGTCTTCATTAGATAACACATTGATGAGTTAGCCACTTAAAAAAATTACTGCACCTGATATCTCTTTTAGGTTTGGAGTGCTTTACAGAAACAGCTCTCTAAATTCTGCTTGTCAAAATAGCTCACAGTTTGCTAAAAGCAACAGTCGTTATGCCGAATTGTTCTATTTCTAGACTTTGTCACAACATTGACTGTCAGGAACTAAGGAGTTTCCAGATTATGAGCTTCTGTTAATGTGGATAAAATAGTAAGTAGTGTGTACAAGTGGTAAAACACCCATCAAGTAGGAGATAGTTTTTACCTTTGTCCTAAAGGTAGTTGTGGAAAGTAGCAAAGCATATCATTTCAAGAGATAGTAATTTGAAGATCTTTATCCCTCCACCTTCCCCCATTTCATTCTCCGAAATCCTGCCTATTCTTCAAAGTTGAAATGCTTGCCTTTGTGTAATTTCCTGCTCAGACTAGTTGGAAGCCATCTCCTCCTTACCTGAACTGCTAAAGCTTCTTGTTTCATACCACAGGTCTGTCCTGTGTTGCTCTTCTTTATTTAGGTGCCTTTAGTTCTTACCATGTTAATCCCCTTGAGAGGAAAGAGTGGCATCTCTCTCTCTTTTTTTTTTTTTTAAATTCTCATGGGATGTAAGCACAGTATTTTCTTCTTTTATTTTTTAAGTTTATTTATTTTGTGAGAGAGGGAGAGAGTGCTTGTACAGAGGTGGGGGGTAGAGAGAGGGAGGGAGAGATAGCAGGCTCCATGCTGTCAGCGCTGAGCCGACTGGGGGCTTGAACTCATGAATCATGAGATAATGACCTGAGCCGAAATCAAGAGTCAGATGCTTATCCGACTGAACCACCAGGCACCCCACACAGTATTTTCATGTATAGCAAATGTCTCATTGATATTTGTTGAACGCATGAAGGTATAAATTTTTATTTTCCCATTTTCTTTTTTTTTTTTAACTTTTTTTTTTTTGGTTAGTTTTGAGAGAGCAAGCAGGGGAGGGACAGAGAGAGAGCGAGACAGAATCCCAAGCAGGCTCCATGCTGTTAATGCAGAGCCCAATGCGGGTCTCACAAATCGTGAGATCATAATGTAAGCCGAAATCAGAAGTTGGACACTTAACCAACTGAGCCACCCAGGCACCCTCCCCATTTTCCCATTTCTATATCTCTTTCATTTGACTTAGTACAATGATAATGTATGTTATTAATAAGAAGGCCTTGTTATCTTAGATTGAATCATTTTGTGGTGTTCTATAAATCTTCACTTAACAGTATTTTATATTTTTAAGAGTAGAATTTAATACCTTTTAGTTCATGCTAGTACTGCTAAGGTGGGTAACTTCATGAGTTCATATCGATATCCAGAAGCCTCAGAAGCCCTCATGTTGAGGGATGACTGGGGTGCTTTTCCATTCAATTCAGCCACATGATTTTCAGTTAAGTCTCAGTGCTTTATTTTACTGTCAGTAAGAAGTTCCCTTATTGAATTTTTGAAAAGCTTTTTGAAATTGTGAAGAATAATCTCGATTGCATTTTAAATGTTTGTTTGTTTTTGAGAGAGTGAGAGAGAGAGAGAGAGCGAGCGATAGAGAGCATGCACACGACGGGGAGAGGCAGAGAAGGAGAGAATCTCAAGCAGGCTCCGGTCTGTCAGTGCTGGACTGAGCCACCTAAGGGCCCCAATCTTGATTGCATTTTAAATCTTCAGGTTCCTTTTAGGTAGGTGAAGTGTATTTTGATTTCCATAAAGACATGTTTACTCCAAAAGGATTGTCAGATGTCTAATGTACAGAAACCAAGGCATAGTTAATCGAATATTGTACTAGGATCTGATAATAACTTTTACATGGATAACGAAGTAGTTTTGTTCCCATCCTGAATTTCTGTGAATTGATTTTAACTCTTTCCAAGTTAATCACTTTCCTCCAAGGAGTTCAGAGTAGTTTGTTGATATCTGCTACCATTATAGAATCTTCATATTGGTAGGGAATTTTCATTACTTACGGGTAAAGAGGGTTTTCACACGTTGTTCTGTGTGACTTACCCTGGATCACACAGCATTATATAGGCAGACTCTCCATCTCAAAATCTTAACCTTAGTTTATACTTCAGAAGGGCAAGGTATTTGGATCTTTTTTTTTTTTTTTTTTTTTTTTGGTAAATAAACTCTACACCCAATGCGGGGCTTGACCCTGCCATCAAGAGTCACATGCTCTACTGCCTGAGCCTGCCAGGTGCCCCAGGGCATTTGGATTTTTGGAAGTGATTTGTATTCAGTTGGATGTGGTCTGGTAGTATACTGTATATAGTATAGTATAGTATAGTATAGTATAGTATAGTATAGTATAGTATAGTAGTGATACTACTGGGCCAAATAAATGGTTTCTCTAGTACCACCCATCTTGACCTAGCCAAGGGTCATTGGGTCTGGCTCAGGAGTCCGGCAGCAGACTCACAGGCCAGTATACACCTTAAAAGGCCAAAATTCAAGGGACCAGAGAGAGATGTCCATTCTGACCAATAAAATACCTTGACAGCAGCCCGTAACATGTAAGGGTAGGGTCTGCTACTCCTGGATGTACTGACGATGTATTCGATTATAAAATAACAGGAAGTCAGCACAAGGGTGTTGTGAGTCCTTGTGCTAATTTGAATGTCTAGTGCTAGCGAGACAAGATGGCCAGGCAAATGGTCTCTGCCCTCAAGAAGCTCAGATTCCAGTAAACCGACTTCGTTTGATGTTTGTCCTCAAAACTTGGGGAAACTAAGAAGGCTTCACACAAACGTGAAGGGTATGGAAGATTTTTTTTTTAAAGACTTCATGATCTCAGAGTTGGTTTGAGCCCTATGTTGGGTCTAGAGATTACTTAAAAAATATATATATCTTTAAAAAATAAATAAATAAAGACTCCATGAAAACCGTGGCACCTGGCTGTCTCAGTCTGTAGAGCATGCAAGTCTTGAGTTCGAGTCCCACACTGGGTGTAGAGATTACTTTGAAAATAAAATCCTAAAAAATAATAAATACTTCATGAAAACCACATTCGGTGAGTTAACAACAATTGCATGTGAAATGTTTTATAGGGCTTCTTTTGGCATGAAAAAAACTGTTTCAAAATGCCTCCATATCCTGTGGGAATGTGAGTGATGATTTCATTACCTAATCATGGAAGTGAAAATGAGGGACCGTGCAAATTGGTGCTGGACGTGTAATTACAAGGAATTACATCTGAGCCCATCCCTGTGTGTTCTCACTGGCATTTGTGCTCAAGGCCAAGTTCGCAAACATGCCCCCAGGAGCATCGGGTTTGGTGCTTTTGTGGACAGTAAAATGGTTGAATGGTGAGAGTTACTTAAAACTGGGCATTACAAAAGTTTGCATCCCTTTATGTAGGCTTACTAAAGGGAGTAAGAAGTTGTTTTATTTTTTTTTTTATTTTTATTTTTTTTTGTTTATGTATTTATTTTTGGGACAGAGAGAGACAGAGCATGAACGGGGGAGGGGCAGAGAGAGAGGGAGACACAGAATCGGAAACAGGCTCCAGGCTCCGAGCTGTCAGCCCAGAGCCTGACGCGGGGCTCGAACTCCCGGACCGCGAGATCGTGACCTGGCTGAAGTCGGACGCTTAACCGACTGCGCCACCCAGGCGCCCCAGAAGTTGTTTTATTGAGCCAAACAAATTTATTTTGCTTGGGGGAAAAATAGTATTATACAAATAACCTTTTGCAGTCTTCATTGATTCAGTTTGTTCTGAAGCAGACCCTAGACTCACAGTCTGTCGAGTTGTTGAGTAAAGAACAACTATATTTGAGATCCTATGTTTAATTCAAATGTGAAAGATGCAGCCAAACTTAAGGAATCTGTTTCTTTGGACTCTTTTCCTTGGTGAATTCCAGAGCCGAGTGGGAGTTAAAAATATGAGAAAGTCAATAAATTAGGGAAGATAGCCAGTGAGAGGTGAGAAATGATAACTTGTAGAGGGGAGAAAAAGAGGGAATACGGGAAGTAATTTTTTTCCAGTAGTAAAAGGTACCTTTTTTATCCCCCAGAAAAAATTTTTAATTTTTGTTTTATATTGTACCCCAAACTGTACTCTTTCGGGTAGGTGTTGGACCTGGAAATGGAAAGACCTCCTCTAGCAAGTTAAGCATGTGGAAGAACCGCTCACCCAAAGTGGGGAGCAACTATCTAGGATCCTTTATGTGCTATGGTTACAGTAAACCTACAGTAAACACTTCTTCCCTGCTGCAGGGGAGTGGAAGACATTGCCACCACCTTCCTCTGCTGCTGCCCCAACGGGGGAGGGGGGGGATTTCGGCTGCCCCACTATGTGTATAGCTCGCCACCAGTCCTTCACCATCAGCAGGACTCCAGCAGCCACTCTGCCAGGATGCATTGTCTTATCATGAGCTAATTTGATAGATGAGTTTCTTGGAAGCAGTTTCATGACTTGATTCATGTTTTCATTTTCCTTAATGTGATCATCCTTCCAGTTCTTAAGATGTACGCGATTTCCTGTATGATTTATAGGAGTGGCAAGGTGAGGTGGGAAGCTTCCCTTCTTTGCTTTCCTTGTCCCCCTCACCTTTGGGAACATTTCAGATCTTTGTTCGTTTTGTTTTGTTTTGTTTTGTTTTTTAAAGATTTTATTGGGGGTGCGTGCCTGGGCAGCTCAGTTAGTTGAGTGTACGTCTATTGATCTTAGCTCAGGTCATAGTCCTGGGTCATGAGATCAAGCCCCACAACAGGCTCCACGCCTGCTTAAGATTCTCTCTCTCTCTCTCTCTCTCTCTCTCTCCCCCCCGCCCCCTCCCCTGCCCTATCTCTCTTTTTAAAAAATTATAATAAAAAAAGTTTTTTATTTTTTTAAGTAATCTCTGTAACCAATGTGGGCCTCGAACTCACAACCCTGAGATCAAGTGTAGCATGCCCTGCTGACTGAGCCAGCCAGGTGCCCCTGGAACATTTCAAATCTTTCTCAAAACCCCAAGTGTATTTCAGAATCACTCTTCTCTTCCCATTATTTTTTGTTCTTTACATCAGTGCTAGAGGCAATGCTGGAAATTTGTAAGGTGAATGGCATAGTGAATGGTCTGGGTAGGTATGTGTGGTCAAGGGGAATAGGTGTATTAGAAAATAAGAAAACAAACTCAGATGTCCTTTCAAGAAAAGACTTCCTGCCCATCTGTAAGGAGTGTAACTGAAGAAAGCTGTTAGTCTTTTCAGGGTCAGCCTCAGCTTTGGAGCAGCCCCCCAGCCAGTGGCTGAGCAGAGCAATGACAGATATGCTGCATTCTGGAGCCTTCTAAATGGCCGCCTTGTTCCAGGCGTTGTCAAATCTGCATCACACTCTGCTCCCCCCGCCCAGTCCTGCTTCCTTCTTTTTTCTTCTCACAAGACTTCTCCCCATGAAACATTTTTTTCATTCCGAATTTTGTTTTTTTAGCATTTGCTTCCTGGATAATATAACCTGTGACACACTTCTTACATAAATCACCCTACTCCCTTCATTTTACTGTTTTTTATCCCAGGCTGTGCATGAAACATCATGGGAATGGTGTGAGTGAGTTGCCTGCCTCTGCATGTATATTTCAACATGTTGTGCTCTTTCTAGAAAATTTAGGGAATAGAGAAATTAAAACTCAATCATAATGATTTTTTTAAATACCTTCACAAGAGGTAACTTGATAATGGCTTATTTTGATAAACTTTAGAGAAGTGCATTAAACATTAAGTGCTCATCTTGGTGAATTTATGACAAACTGAACATATCCGTATAACATTACCCAATCAGGAAACAACTTCACCAGCACCCCTGCGGCACTCACTTTGAAGAGCATGAATTAATTTTACCTGGTTTTGAATCTGATATAAGCGTGGCCATGTAGTATTCACTCTTCTGTCTTTGGTTCAGTGTTGTGTTTGAGAGTTACCTGTGTGGGTGTCTAGCAGAAGTTCCATTGTGTGAATGGACCACAATTTATCTGTAACATTGTTGATGGGCATATATATTATTTCTGGTTTCTTACTCCCTAGATCTGTTTTGATGTTTTCTAATACAAATGTTGCCTAGTATTTGGTATTTTAGCTGGGTAAGCCTATTCTTGGAACGTTTATTATCCTTGTAAGTGAATTGTCTTATGTAAGAAGACTTTGTAAGAAAAACTTTTCTTAATCCACATCCTCAGAATGTTCTTACTACTCTTTATAGGACCCTCAGTTAGTTTTTCCTTTGAAGTCTGAGGTCTTGAATCATGTTACTGGCCAAGGGAGTTTAGTTGCTGTTCCTTTTGCTGTCTGCCAGTCAAATGCTTGCCTTAGAGGAGCTGTTACGGAACAACTTTCGTGTTTTATGGTTATGCCAGAACTCGGCTGTCATTCTGATTTACAGTGGAGAGAAAAAATATAATCAGAAGCTTTTAGGGGTGCCTGGGTGGCTCAGTTGGTTGAGTGTCTTACTCTTGGTTTCAGCTTAAGTCATGATCCTGGGATCGAGTCCCGCATTGGCTCCACACTGACAGTGTGCAGACTACTTGGGATTCTTTCTCCCTCTCTCTCTGCCCATCCTGCATGCATTCTCTCTGTCTCTCAAATAAGTAAGCCTCAAAAAAAAAATAAATAAATAAAGAAGCCTTTAGGGATTTGTTAGATATTTGGGATGGGCTTGGTATTTGAGCTCTACCTGTCAAATTAAGGTGGCTCTCAACTAGTGTGGGAAAGTGCTGGAGAACAGATTTCACACCGAGGGTCTAGAAAATATCATGTGCAGCTTGGATGCATGTGCCTGAGTTATTTCAGAGCTTCTGACAGTGTATACTGATGTTTGTTCATTTCCCACTATAGCTGTTGAGTGGAATGTCATGGCCAGCTCCTCGGACAGTGAAGATGACAGTTTCATGGCCGTGGACCAAGAAGAAACTGTGCTGGAAGGGACAATGGAGCAAGATGAGGAGCCCCACCCAGTACTGGAGGTTGAAGAGACTAGACATAATAGGCCCATGTCTGAGCTGCCAGAAGAGGTTTTGGAGTATATCCTGTCCTTTCTTTCACCATACCAGGAACACAAAACTGCAGCCCTTGTCTGCAAACAGTGGTATCGACTTATCAAAGGTACTGTGCAAAGTGGAAGGCTTATTTATCTATTTAAATTTGTTTTAATGGTTTATTTTTAAGGTCCCAGTTTCATTTTCTCCTTTCTCCCTTAAATTTATTGTGGTTCTCAAATTTAGTGTTAGACAATTAACTGTACATTTTCCTTTTCTCTTAATTCTGGTTAGTTTTATGAACAGCTTGGGTTTTGTAGTATTTGATCCAACTTGCCGTTTTAAAATGTGGATTCTTTTTTTGCATATTCTTAGAGTTGGTCTGGTAAATTGTGTTGTTCTTGAACAGACGAAGCAGGGACGGATGTGGGATAACAGTACAGCTAATGTTAATATACCTCTTACCATTGTCAGCCACTGTTGTGACTGCTTTACTATCCTCACAGAAAACTGTGAACAGGTGAAGAAACAAGAGTGTGAGAGGCACAGTTAAGTAACTTACCCAAGGTCACACGGGTATCACGGGGGATGGAAGATCCACATTCAGGCAGTCTGGCTTTAGTGTCCGTGTTCTTTAAGAGGATATCATTTTGTTTCTTAAAGTAGCTAATTGTGGCAAATATGGGATTGTGCAAGTATTTACTGCTTTATTTTATCTCTAAGTGATAAAGGCTCTATGCATATCTTTTACTTTTTAAAATGTTTTTTTTTAATGTTTATTTTCGAGAGAGAGAGACAGAATGTGAGTGAGAAAGGGGCAGAGAGAGAGGGAGACACAGCATCTGAAGTAGGCTCCAGGGTCTGAGTTGTCAGCACAGAGCCTGACAAGGGGCTCGAACTCATGGGCCGCAAGATCATGACCTGAGCCGAAGTCGGACACTTAGCCAACTGAGCCACTCAGGCGTCCCTCTTGTACTTTTAAAAATGAGTTTCTCCTCTTTTTCTCCCCATTTTTCTCTCTCTCTTTTTTTTAACTTTTATTTATTTTTGAGAGAGAGAGAGAGAAAGAGAGAATCTGAAGCAGGCTCTGTGCTGACAGCAGAGATGCAGGGCTCAAACTCACGAACCATGAGATTATGACCTGAACTGAAGGTAGATGCTTAACCAACTGAGCCACCCAGGCACCCCTGCTTTTGTTTTTTTTTCAATGTTTATTTATTTTGAGAGGGAGAGAGAGAGAGAACACACGAGTGAGCATGAATTGGGGAGGGTCAGAGGGAGAAAGAGAATCCCAAGCAGGCTCCTCACTGTCAGTCTACAGAGCCCTACTCAGGGCTTGATCCCAAGAACCGTGACCTGAGCCAAAATCAAGAGCCAGCAGCTTAACAGACTGAGCCACCCACACACCCGTCTTCCATTTTCTAATCAAGTTTTCAACTTTAGCTAAATGTTGTACTTACCAGGGGTGGTGTATTTTTAATTTAATAGATAGCAGTTATTTTTTTTACATTTACAGTTTTACATTTACAGTTACATTTTAACTGGAAAGGGCCCATTTTTGAATGAAGACCAAGCCAGTTGAATAAACTTTGATCAAGCAGTTTGTTCCTTCCTAGTGGGAACAGGCAGTCAGAAATATGACAGGAAAAAACCTTTAGATCAGAATCAGTCTTAAAATCATTTCCTTTCATCAGGGTGGTTCTCATGGGGCATGGGGTCATTGTCAATTGCTCAGAACCCAACCTAGAAGGCTGAGGACCAGCTGTGTTGAAACCGTTTGCTGGGTCCTGTGCTCATCTGCTTACAACTGGTAATGCTTGCTTTCTCTTTGCAGATTTAATGGACCCTTCAGTAGAGATTGAATGCTTACCCTGTGAAAATAGATGATTTCACCTCTAAAATAGAGGTGGAAGAATCACAGATGAGGGGCTATGAACTAATCAAAGTTACGAGTTTATTCTTGGTTTTATATGGCATTCTTACTGTTTTGATATGTATGTATGTGTGTGTATATATATATATAACATATGCACATAGATATGTGCATATGGTATGTATATATACATATGTATGTATATATGCACATACATATATGTATACATACATACATACATACATATACATACATTTATACACACACACACACACACACACACACACACACACACACACACACTTTTTTATTTTAAAGAGGGAGGAACCCTAACCTAGCACTCACAGTCTTAGATCTTCTGGGAGAAGGAAGTCACTGCCAGGATAGCTTCTTCTTTCCCCCTCTCTATCATTATGTATCTGTCCCTTATTCATTACTGCCTTACCTCAATTCAACATTTTCAAATCTGTTACTTTCTTCATCAGAGTATAGTTGGCACTGTAGTCACACATTAAAGATGACTATCTTTTAATATTCCAGTTCTTAACTGTGAGTTCAGCCAAAGGATAGTAATCATCATTGGAAAACATTTTTAAATACTGTGATCCTGCTTAAGGATCCACTAAGGTGACATGAATTAAAAATGATACATTCTTTCAAAGTGTAACATAAATTATTGTACTCTTCATTCAAAATGTTGCTCTTTGAAATAAGGTAGTCATTTCATGTGTTAAAAACATAGATTGTTCCAGAAACATGAAGCTCTCACCTTTTAAAAAACAAAGACTTTTATTTTTCTTTCTTTCTTAAGAGAGCTCAAGCTAGGAAGGGGCAGAGAGAGGGAGACAAAGGCTCCAAAGATCCTAGCAGGCTCCATGCTGACAGCAGAGAGCCCAAAGCAGGGCTTGAAATCATGAGCCGTGAGATCATGGCCTGAGCCCAAGTCAGACGTTCGCCTGACTGAGCCACCCAGGCGCCCCCATAGACTTTATTTTTTAGAGTGGTTTTAGATTCACAGCAAAATTGAGCAGAAAGGTCAGACATTTCCTGTTTTCCCACATCCACAACCTCCCCTACTATCAACATACCCCGGTGCATTTGTTGCAGTTGACAGACCTGCATGGACACATCATCATTACCCGAAGTCCAGAGTTTACGTTGGGGTGCACATTCTGTGGGTTTGAACAAATGTGTAATGATATGTATCCACCATTATAGTACAAGCGCTCACTTTTTAAAACAGCTTTCCTTAGTTGTAAATTCATCATTTCATAATTCAGTGTAAGCTAATTATTGTCTCTTCATTTATTAAGATGGAATATGCTTCTTGGTTCCCATGGTCTAACCATAGGCATTTATGAACACCTGTTTTTTATATTCCAGACGCTGTTTTACCGTGCTCTTTCTCCCAAAGCTAAATTACCCCCAGTCCCTTTGCTTTGTTTAAACAATTCCAATTAGTTAAATTAATTTAATTTTAATTTTATTTTTTAAGCTTATTTATTTATTTTGAGAGAGTCAGAGAAAAAGTGTGAGTGGGGGACGGGGGGAGAGAATCCCAAGCAGGCTTTGTGTTGTCAGCATGGAGCCTGACTGGGGCTCTGTCTCACAAACCACAATATCGTGACCTGAGCCAAAAGCAAGAGTTGGATGCTTAACTGAGTAAGCCACCTAGGCACCCCAGTTATTTACTTATTTTTAAAGTAAACTTTATGCCTATCGTGGGGCTCAAACTTATGTCTCTGAGATCAAGGGTCGCATGCTCTGCTGACTGAGCCGGCCAGGTGCCTCTACCAGTTATTTTAATGTGTTGCTTTAAGATATGACATAAAGGGGAGCAGAGTTATAGTGTGAGCTGATTTTGTAACCTTGACCGTTGTAACACTTAGCCACCCTGAGCCTTTGTAAAGTGAAAGGATTGGATCTTCTACTTTTGAAATTCTGTTTCTTACTTTGAATGAAAAATAAGAAACTTGGGTTTTATAGAAGTTATGTGACAGCTAATAGATGCAGTTTTAATAATTTGGTTGAAAAGTGAAGTATCCAGGCTGAAGCATTTGTTATTTTTGTCTTTAGGTGTAGCCCACCAGTGTTATCATGGTTTCATAAAGGCTGTCCAGGAAGGAAACATTCAATGGGAGAGTCGGACCTACCCTTATCCTGGAACCCCGATCACTCAACGGTTCTCACACAGTAAGTATTTACTGTGAGAGTAGATGCCATCCTGCCCGTGGTCATATTTCCAAAAATTCCTCTGGAGGCATGTATTTTGTTTGACTTTTTAATGAAGAGAATGTAAAATGAGGACTTATATTAACTTTAGAATCAGGGAAGAGTGTGAGCCTAAGTACAGCATAGGCACCTTGGTATAATTTCATATTTGAATTTTTCTAGTATCTCTACCCCAAAGAGGTCAAGGTGTTATCGTAGACTTGAACATTGATATCAAGTAAGAGGATATCAAAGAAGTACAGAAAGGTGTTTCCAAGATCCTGCTTAGGGAGTAGCCAGAGTTTAACACTAAGAGTTAAAATAATTCTTTATTTTAACATAGTATATGTTTAGCCAACACTGAATTTGGCTGGGATCACACAAAGATTTTGAACATGAAGGGTATTAATTTTAAAATGTCAATTTAAATAGTAAAATTATAAATGCTCTGGTAGATAGGACACAATTTAGAGTTTTTATTTTTATTTAAATTTTTTTAATGTTTGTTTATTTTTGAGAGAGAGAGAGAGAGAGAGGGAGAGAGAGAGCGAGCACATGAGCAGGGGAGGGGCAGAGAGAGAGGGAGACACAGAATCTGAAGCAGGCTCTAGGCTCTGAGCTGTCAGCACAGAGCCTGAGGTGGGGCTTGAACTCACGAACCGTGAGATCATGACCTGAGCCGAAGTCAGATGCTTAACCGACTGAGCCACCCAGGTGCCCCTAATTTAGAGTTTTTAGATTATTCTAGAATTAACTCTCCATTTGAATTTGATTTTTGTAGACACCATTTTATTCTATTAGTGATTCATACCTTCATCAAAATGAGATTAAGATGTGGTATATCTTAGGCCAGTACAGGTATATTAATAATGGTTCTCCATAAAGAAAGCTCGTGGCAGTGGGGTGGGGGTGAGGGAGCTCTAAATACTTTCTCGTAATTACAGCTTTAATTATATTACTTCCCAGTTCAGAAACCTTCAGTGCCTGTTGCTTACAAGATAAAAGCTAAACTTAGTCTTATATTCAGAGCCCTCTTTAATTTGACCTGTGTTCAGATTTACCACATCATCTCCCAGCTTTGCCCAAGAGCTCTCCTCTTTCAAGCTGTCACATTGCCATGCTGGATTCTTCCTCCCTGGAGTGTTTGTATCCACTTAGCTAAAGCCTGCCTTTCCTTGAAGACTCCATTGAAGTTCTGGCTCCATCGTGAAACCTCTCAACTCTTTAGCTCATAGAAAATATTTTCCTGTTCTGAGCCTTTGTTGTTGTCTTCTGATACTCTTTTTTTTTTTTAATTTTTAATGTTTATTTTTGAGAGAGACAGAGCACGAGTGGGGGAGGGGCAAAGAGAGGGAGACACAGAATCCAAAGCAGGCTCCAGGGTCTGACTGTCAGCACAGAGCCTGACATGGGGCTTGAACTCATGAACGGTGAGATCATGACCCGAGCCGAAGTCGGACGCTTAACCGACTGAGCCACCCAGGTGCCCCAACTTTTTGATACTCTTGAATATTACTACTAATTTTGAACTCTTTTGTGTTATTCAGGTTTTAATTTTAATTCCAGTATAGTTAATGTACAGTGTTATATTACTTTCAGGTGTCCAGTGTAGTGATTCAGTACTTCTGTACAATACTCAGTGCTTATCATGATAACTGTGGGTATTTGGAACTCTTGAGGGAAGGAGAGTGTATTGGTTATTCATGTTGTTTAAAAAACTTAGCAGCTTAAAACATTTATTATCCCACAGAGTTCCCAAGGGTCAGGAATCTGGGAGTGGTTAGCTAGGAGGTTCTGGCTCAGTGTCTCTGATGAGGTTGTAGCCAGTCTGTCAGGGCTGTAGTCACCTGAAGGCTTGACTGGGGCCCAGGCAGTCTGCTTCCAGGTTCACACAAGTAACTGTTCACAGGAGGCTTCTGTTCCTTAGGACTTGGACCTCTGGGGGCACTTGGGTGGTTCAGTTGGTTAGGCATCCAACGTTGGCTCTAGTCACGATCTTGCAGTTCATGGGTTTGAGCCCTGCGTCGGGCTCTGTGCTGACAGCTCAGAGCCTGGAGCCTGTTTCAGATTCTGTGTCTCCCTCTCTCTCTGTCCCTACCCCGTTCATGCTTGCGCTCTCTCTCTCTCTCTCTCTCATAAATAAACATAAAAAAAAGGACTTGGGCCTCTTTGTGGAGCTGCTCATGACTTGGTAACTGGCTACCCACAGAATGAAAGAATGAATGATTGGGGAGAGAGAGAGAGAGAGGGAGGGAGGGAGAGAGAGACACCAAGATAGAAGCTGTAGTGTCTTTTACAACCTAATCTCTGAAATGAACCTCTTTCCTGATCTGTTCTATTGGTCACACAGATATTGACCAGCAGGGTAAATACCAGGCCGTGAGGACCTTTGGAGGCCATCTTGGAGGCTGGCTGTCCCAAACCCTGTGTTGTATTCTCATTTCCAGAGGAGAATTCAGTACATAATTATAATTTATCATTGTCTTGGAACTGGATCTAAATAGATCAAAGGAGCAGGCCAGATTGTTGCCGTGTTCTCCGTTCTCTCCAGGAGCTGTTTTACTTTTGCTGTCGTAACCCCCCTAGGGCAGTGGGTCTCAAAGTGTGATTCCTAGGCCTCTGGGGAAGAGGGCAATCTGTGAGACCCTTTTGGGGGTCTGTGAAGTCAGAACTGGTTTTCTTTGTTTTAATGCCCCTGCCTTGAGTTTTGCACAGGCTGTAACAGTTTTACTCTGCATTGCTTTTGTACCATTAGTGCAAATGTCAACAGAGTGGAAAAGGCCATTAACAGCAACTACTGAAAAACAAAAAACGTAAACAGGGCACCTGAATGGCTCAGCCCATTGAGCGTCTCTTGATTTCAGCTCAAGTTGTGATCTCATAGTTCGTGAGATAGAGCCCCAAATTGGGCTCTGCGGTGACAGCATGGAGCCTGCTTGGGTTTCTCTGTCTCTCTCTGTGCCTCCCCTGTTCACACTGACTTGCTCTCTCTTTCAAAAAAAAATTTTTTTTATTTTTTATTATTTTTTTTTTTTAATTTTTTTTTTTCAACGTTTATTTATTTTTGGGACAGAGAGAGACAGAGCATGAACGGGGGAGGGGCAGAGAGAGAGGGAAACACAGAATCAGAAACAGGCTCCAGGCTCTGAGCCATCAGCCCAGAGCCTGACGCGGGGCTCGAACTCACGGACCGCGAGATCGTGACCTGGCTGAAGTTGGACGCTCAACCGACTGCGCCACCCAGGCGCCCCAAAAAAAATTTTTTTTTAATGTTTATTTATTTTTGACAGAGAGAGACAGAGCATGAGTGGGGGAGGGGCAGAGAGAGAGGGAGACACAGAATCCGAAGCAGGCTCCAGGCTGTGAGCTGTCAGCACAGAGCCCGACGCGAGGCTGAGACTGGAACCATGAGATCATGACCTGAGCCGAAGTCGGACGCTCAACCGACTGAGCCACCCAGGTGCCCCACTTGCTCTCTCTTTCAAATTAAATAAATAAACATTAAAAACAGAAACAGGGGCCACTGTCGGTTAAGCATCTGACTTTGGCTCTGATCATGATCTCGTGGTTCGTGGGTCCAAGCTCCACATCCAGCTCTGTGCTGCCAGTTCAGAGCCTGGATCCTGCTTCAGATTCTGTGTCTCCCTCTCTCTCTCCCTGCCCCTCCCCCCCCCCCCCACTCTATCTCTCAAAAGATGAATAAATGTTAAAAAGCAAACAAACAAAAAACAAAGCCCAGGCTACTGTTACTACTACCGGTGCTTCCTTCTCTTCCTCTCTCCCTTCCTTCCTCCTCCTCCTCCTCCCCCCCCTTTCTCTTCCTCTCCTTCTTACTACAAAAATAGTTTTTGAAAGGGACTTGAATGTTTTCAGGAATCCACACTTCAATACTTAATTCATTTAAGACTATAAATGAATCCTTGTCAAGCATATGTAATGAGGGGCACCTGGGTGGCTTAGTCACTTTAGCTCAAGTCATGATCTCATGGGTTTGTGAGTTTGAGCCCCTAGATCTAGCTCTGTGCTGACAACCCAGAGCCTGGAGCCTGCTTCAGATTGTGTCTCCTCTCTCTGCCCCTCCCCCACTCATTCTCTGTCTCTGTCTCTCTGCCTCTGTCTCTCTCTCCCTCCCTCTCAAAAATAAATAAACATTAACAAAAAAAATTTTTAAAGGATATGTAATGAAATTACAGGAGAATCCATGTTAGATCCAGTATTTGTGGTTGAGGGAGGGTTAACTTCAGTTACTGACAGATAATTGGAATGAGAGGCAGAGACAGAGTTTCTAAAGACCGTTTTAAGATGTTTTTTTGAAACAAGTATTTTTAAGAACCCTAAGTGAGGGAAATGGAGTGAGTCTGGATAAAGTAGAAACCAAGCTGGGAAGTATTCAGGGGTGAGTAATTATCACAGGACAGACAATTTAGCTTTCTAATGAGAGAAGAAAAAAATTTTTCGATTAACTAGCTTTTGAAAGAGTATCATTACAAAATAGTGACAGTTATTTGCAGGGGACATAGAGAAGAAAAATAGAGTGAGTAATCTCACAGAAATTCAGAGGTTGGTGGATTTCAATATTTGTTTTTACCTTAAATTTTTTTTCATGTCTTCATTTAAAATCCAAGAAAAGGTGCCATAGATTTTTTTTTTAAGTTTTTTAATGTTTATCTATTTTTGAGAGAGAGACAGCGAGCAAGCAGAGGAAGGGCAAAGAGAGAGGAGACACAGAATCTGAAACAGGCTCCAGGCTCTGAGTCATCAGCACAGAGCCCGACACAGGGCTCAAACCCACAAACTGCAAGATCATGACCTGAGCCAAAGTCGGACGCTCAACCCACTGAGCCACCCAGGCGCCCCAAAGGTGCTATAGATTTTTTAAAAAGGTGTCTGTGTGTCTGTTTCCTCTCTCTCAGCTCATCTCTCACTGTTGGCCTTTCTCTCTGCATGCTGGCAGACTGAAGAGAACTGTTACACAGAAATGGGCATTTTTCAGAATAGGTTGAAAACAAGGAATTCCTTCAATGTCTTTCCTTAGCTCCTTCCTCTTCCTACTGCATGTTTCTCCCCAGAGCTCAATTTTATTTCTTTTTTCTTTTTCTTTCTTTCTCTCTCTTTTTTTTTTTTTTAGAGACAGAGCGCAAGCGAGAGCAAGCAAGTGGGGAGAGGGGCAGGCAGGGGAAGGAAGAGAGAGAGAGAGAGAGACAGAGAGAGAGAGAGAGAGAGACAGAGAGAGGGAGAGAGAGAATCTCAAGCAGGCTCCAGGCTCAGTATGGAGCCTGACACAGAGCTCAATCCCATGACCCTGGGATCATGACCTGAGCTGAAGTCAAGAGGTGGATGCAACTGACTAAGCCACCCAGATACCCCTCAATTGTATTTCTTATTCCTGATTCACATTGAGCTGGAGATCTGCATTTCCAATTCTTTGCTCATATTGCCACAGAGATACACAGATGCTTCATATCTAGTCAGCTAAAAGTGGAATTCAGTAGTTCCTCCCAAGTTTTCCCCTCTCCATAATTTAGTTAATGGCATTATCATTCTCGCAGTTACACAAGTGTGAATTCTCGGATTTATCCTCAATTCCTCTTCTTCCTTCAGTAACAAAAGTCAGATCTTGTTGATTCTGTTCATCTCTGCAATCTCTCTCATATCTTTCCTTATTTTTCCCATTACTCACATTTATGAATGTGAGTAATGATTACATTACTCATTAGAATGATTACATTCTATCTTTCCTAAATCTTTTCTAAATGATTGCATAAATAAGAAGTTCAGGTTCTCCATCTGAACCTGAACGAGACACTGTTGGCAACCATCTCTAAAGCTGGGGACAGTGCCACCTCCTAGGGCATTTGGAAATGTGTAAGGTCATTGTTCATTTGCTTGACTGGGTAGCACTGTATGCATTTAGTAGGCAGGAATGCTCGGTGTCCTGCAGTGAATGGGCTGCTCCTCCACAAAGAGAATGGACCTGCCTAAAATAACAGGAGTCCCTGTTGGGAACCACTGTAAGTGAAGCATCAGACTAGTCTCGTCACTCCTCTGCTAAAAAACCTCAGTCTTTCCAGGCTGATGGAGGAGTTTCCACTCCCCTTGGCTTTCGAGGCCCCAGCTTACTCTTTCAGCCTGAATCTCTCCCACATCTTCACACAGCCAGGCTCCACCCACACGAGACTCCTTGTTAGGTCTTACACTTCCCTACTTGATGGCCTTGCTTGGATGCCCTGATTTCCTTCTCCCTTCCCCTCCAGTTCCCCTTTTTGTCCCTGGACTTGTTTGCCCATTGTTAATGGACTAAAGTGTTCTATCCTCTAAAACCCATCTCAGAGATAAAGCCAAAAGCCACCTCTTCACAAGCTCCTGTCAGATTCCCTGCAACGGAGATTAAGATCTTTTTTTCCTCTGCCTATACACCCCTAAAACACTGCTCTTGCCTTTTCTTTTACTGTTTATTACCATCTGTCTGTCGCCATAATTGTCTGTGTTGGAGAGGCTGCATATGAAAGAAGAATTTTAAACTTGGGAAGTAAGTTCCTTGGCTCTTCTTTTTTTTTTTTTGAAGATTTTTTTTAATGTTCATTTTATTTTTGAGAGAGAGAGAGCAACTGCAAGCGGGGGAGGGGCAGAGAGAGGGAGACACAGAATCCAAAGCAGGCTCCAGGCTCTGAGCTGTCAGCACAGAGCCCAACGAGGGACTCAAACCCACGAACCGTGAGATCATGACCTGAGCTGACGTCAGACGCTCAACCAACTGAGCCACCCAGACACACCCAAAAATATGTTTTTAACTGCAAAATGATAGAGGGATGAAGAGATCTCTTCCTCAAATGGTTGTCTGCTCGAGGACAAGCAGGTTCCAGGTGTTAGAAATCCATGCACCTTTCACAACACTTGGTCCATAGTTGAAATCATTGAATTCTGTGAAATTAAGTGTAACAAAGATGTAGCAGTACAGCTTCCTTCCTGTTTAAAAGTGTGGGACAAAGAGGGGAAGGAAAATGAAGCCAGTTTTCCTAACTCTTTGGTGAGTGTGCGCGTGACCGATCATGCAAACCTTGACTAACAGAGAATGTCCTTTTCAGATTAATATAGGGATCTGTTGAGTCTCCAGCATCGTGCTTTTTGTATTTCAGTGAAGGCTGCAAATAGGGTCGGGTCATGTCACACCCATGCTAGCTGTGCTCCTGTAGTAGCTAAGCAGGCCCAAACGGGATAACCAGCCTTGCTTGTTCCATAGTTATGTAATTACAGGCCTTATCAAATATGTCCTGGCTTGTAGACGTGAGACACATGACAGCATAGTCTCTCTGAGCATGGGATACATGCCTCAGGACCTTTCCCTGGAAACAAGTGTGAAACAAAAGAGAATTTAACATCTGAATGCAAAAGTTAGAGTTAAGTAAACATTTCTCAAGTGACTCTCTGAAACAACTGGAAGACCTTGCACTAGAGAGGAGTATACTACAGTACAGAAGTGTTTAGGATGCCAAAGAACTACTGGTTTGCTGTGTGTTGATATGAATATTTGACTTATCTTTGAGTAGGGATTATCGGATATTAACTGGAAATGTATGTTTTGCAATAGTTGTTCATGGAGCAGTCAAGCCATTTCAGAAAATTTGAAGAAATGTAGCAATTAGAATAAGCATTCTTTTTATTTTTTAAGTTTATTTATTTATTTTGAGAGAGACCGCGCAAGTGGGTGGGGGGGACAGAGCGAGACTGGGAGACAGAGAATCCCAAGCGGGCTCCGCACTGCCAGCGCAGAGCCCAGTGTGGGGCTTGAACCCACAAAACCGTGAGATCATGACCTGAGCCAAAACCAAGAGTCGGAGGCTTAACCGACTGAGCCACCCAGGAGCCCCTAAACATTCTTAATGTTACTTAGAGTATTCATACTGTACTATGAACTGTAACTTTCGTATTGCACATTCCACTGGTCTAGATGTTTTGAAAAGAAAACTATGTGGGTGGAGAACGTTGGTAAAAGGGAAGTGACTACTTGAGCACTGGTATTTGCTTAAATTCTTAATTTTTTCTAAAAGGCCCATTGAACTTGTTGAGTCTCCCCACACCCACCCAGACCAACATGTAGATGTCTTAAATAAAAATAGACAATAAACAAAAGCTTAGTAGGATGCTTAAAATATTTGAGGGTATTATTGATGGCTGTTTTCTTATTCCATTATATTGGAGTTCTAAACATAGCTGCCCAAACTGACTCTCTTCCTCTCTAAGCTTCATTGCTGATTAACTGATAGACATTGAGAATACGGTGTGTGAAACTTGTCATTTTAGTCCTGCTAGCTTTGCACAGTTTGGCCTATGCCTTCCTCTTCCAGAAACCTTTGTTTGTTCCAAGAGAAGCAGGAGAATGCCGATTGCCTTATTTTAGTATAGGATTAAAATACATGTGGCAAGGACCTCATGGGGGCCCGGCTGTTGGCTGGGTTTTCAATCCAAATAGAGAAGAAGAATGTTTGCTACCTCTTTAAAAAATAAAGGCACTGTGCTCTTTTGCTGTATGAAGGAAGCAGCTGCCAAGAGTTGATGTTTGAAGAACGGGGAGACATAAATGAGCCCTTGACTCTTAGTTATGAAATCACAGATTTGTCTTATTAAAGATTGTTATAATGGACACACATTAAGGTTTCAGAGGCCATAGGACATTGCTAACTTATTTTCCGTAAGTGTGGGTTATCAAGAAGAAAAGAATGTTCTTTTATGCCTGGTACCAGTTGGTTCCGTTCAAAATTTCAGTCAATTTGTTGGAGTAGCTAATTCAAGAAAGATATGAGAAGACCAAGATATCTGAAGCTCAGCTCCTTTAGTGGAGATTGAAATGTGACTCTAGCAATTATCCTTCTTGTTTGTCTAATATCAGCTAAACTTGATCCTTCATTATTTACAGTTCTTTTTAAAAAATGTTCATTTATTTTTGAGAGAGAGACTGTGCACACACATGTGTGCAAGCAGGGGAGGGTCAGAGAGAGAAGGAGAGAGAGAGAATCCCAAGCAGGTTCCCTGCTGTCACTGAAGAGCCTGACTCAGGGCGCAAATTCACAACCGTGAGATCACGACCTGAGCCAAAATCAAGAGTCGGATGCTTAACTGACTGAGCCACCTAGGTGCCCCTTGTTATTTGCAGTTCTTAACCAATCTGAAATATGAGCATTGGAGTTTCATAGGATTTTATTTCTTAATAGATTTTCTTGTTAGGATGTGGATTTTTTTTTGAGGGGGGGAGGGGCAGAGGGAGAGGAAGAGAGAGAGAGAGAGAGGGAGGGAGGGAGGGAGAGAGAGAATCCCAAGCAGGCTCCACACCCAACCGGGAGCCTGACACAGGGCTCCTCTCATGAACCGAACTGGGAGATCATAACCTGTCCCAAAATCAAGAGTCAGATGCTTAACCTACTGAGCCACGCAGGCGCCCCTGCGATGTGGATTTTAAAACATACAGATTAGAAGTTATTTGCAAAGGCAAAGAAAGTTAGTGGAAAGTGTAAGATCATTTAAATCTTCATATACTGTAGTGTGTCTGTTAATTTGAAAAGTCTGCAGCTCCATTGTTGCACAATGTCAGAGGTCAAGATGATTTGGATCTGTGCCTTCCACTGGCTGAGATCACTGGGTGTAAGCGACTAAATACACTACTGTGGTACCTCTTAACTCCTGAAGTTTTCTGACTTGGCCTTTCTAGTGCAGAGGTTCCTTAAAGGGCCTATGGGGTGGGCTGATTTAAGAAAAAAAAGGAGGGTTATTCCCAGAGCTAGTACATATCACAGAGATAATTATAGCAGTAGCATTTCTCTTTTTCTGAACTTGACTAAGTGGTGCCAGAGTTCAGAAGAGATCTTAAAAACAGAGGTGTGCTAAACTGCACTAGACCTACAAATAAGCTGACTGGTCACTGAAACCATGCACTAGCGGATTGAATCTCTGAGTTTCTTTTCACTTTCCTCTTACGTAAGGGGAACATTGAGAATTCTTTTTTTTCCCACCAGTATGCATGAAATGAATGGAAAGGAAAGTTTTGCTTGGCCCCCTTCCTGAGATCCAAGATGGTAAATGCAAGTCTGTAAGGAGTGGGGTCATCGTTTCCAAAGAATAGAGACTAAGTGAACTTTTTAGGGCCAAACGAGGTGGCAGTGCCTCTCCTCTAGACTTTGGCTGTGGTCCTTCTGGTTTTGGAGGTACAGCCCAGCCCCTCTCACAGTCCTTACCCCTTTTCTTTGGAATGGTGTCTGTCGGTGAGGAGTGTATAATCATCTGATTGAAAAGGCTCTTCTCAGAGACCTGGATGCTTTTTAAATGTTACTTCACTGGTTTTCTGTGTAGCACCGAACAGCCTGTCTTGGTGGCTTTCTGATGCACCTTGGTGGCTTTCGGCTTAACGACCTCCATGCTGTTCTCTCCGTAGCTTGGGGACCATCCTACTTCTGAGATCCCCGAGATACATTGATCTTCATGTGTGGTTACTTCATGGCATCGATTAAAATGGTTTTCTGTCATTCTCTTCATGTAAAGATGTGTTTATTAGTTTGTGCTTCAGGTTTCATTTGAAAACAAAAGCAATAATAGGAGGGCTGGAGGAGAGAAACAGGAGGACAGAGTGCATCCATTGGCACTGGCTCTCTCTGCCTAGACCTAGAGGGTGAGGATGCAGATTTAGGTTAATTGGGCAGCTGTACTGAAATTTTACCCATTGAGCACCCATAATCTGAATTCCTGTGTGTTCTTGCTGGAATTATACGGTCTTATTTAATGGTGACATTGTCAATTTGCTCAGTGTTCTCAGAAATGATATTTCTATAGCTTTCCTCTGAGCTTTCTTTTACTTTATTTTTTTAAGTTTATTTATTTTTCATAATCTCCACACCCCACACTGAGCCCAGACTCACGACCCCCAGATCAAGAGTCACATGCTCTTCCAACTGTCAGCCAGGCGCCCCTTGCTGGACCTTATTTTAAAGAATAATGTGATATTAACCAATCTGAAGACAAGAGGCTGGTTATAGAAAGTTGGTACCTGGCCACAGAGTCGCCGAATGGCTGAAATTATTGATCTTTGAAAGATAAGTGTTACAGTTAAGGTGTCAGAGGGGCTTCAGTATTGAACATCAGTTATGCTTTTATTGTTTTCTTTCTAGGTGCATGCTATTATGATGCTAATCAATCTATGTACGTGTTTGGAGGCTGTACCCAGAGCAGCTGCAATGCTGCTTTTAATGACCTCTGGAGACTTGACCTAAATAGCAAAGAGTGGATCCGACCTTTGGCTTCAGGTAAGAGCTAAAGTGCTGATGTTTGCCTTCTTACCAGGTAACTCCCTTTGCATGGACATTCTATCTGATCTGTGTTGGTGTTGGTCTCTGGTACTAGGGTCCCAGGTCAAATCTGTGTAAATGCTAAAAGTAATGTGTTTCTATAAGGTCTTTCAATTAAAAAAATTATACTTTATTACTAGTATTGGTGCCCTGCCAGAATTGTACTACTGTGTGAATTCATTTGTGTGGTTTTCTCAAGTCCTCGCACTGGTGTGATGTGCCTTTTGGTATGAAGTTGAAGTAAGCAGAAACACAGCATCGTGAGAACGGTAGTTCACTGACAGAAGCTGTTGTTCCAGGGCTGAGATCTCTGAGTATCTTTTGTTGTTGCCAGCTCAGACATTTGGGGAGTGTATGGAACATGCCTCTGCTGGTTACTCTTAACGACTCAGGAATGTGGGAAGATTCTCCAGTAGATACATTCCTGCATAGTCCCACTATGCCGAAATTCTGGCAGAAAGAAACTAGATTATTTTCTTTTAAAAAAAATTTTTTGTTTTAAATATTTATTCATTTTTGAGAGACAGAACACGGGTGGGGGAGGGGCAGAGAGAGAGGGAGACACAGAATCCAAAGCAGGCTCCAGGCTCTGAGCTGTCAGCACAGAGCCCGACGCGGGGCTTGAACTCACGATCTATGAGATCATGACCTGAGCCGAAGTCAGACACTTAACCAAAGGAGCCACCCAGGAGCCTGATTATTTTCTCCTTTGTGATTTAACCTTTCGGGGATTTGTTTTTGCACTCTTGAGGCAGGACAGTTTGAAAAGGCACAGCCGTAAGACCGAAGGGGCTGGTGTGCTGGAGAAATAAGAGTCCTCTGAGCATAGAGTACTCTATTAGATTTGTTGACAAGCTTTTCCCAGACATTCATGTGGCTTTTCAAGATTGGAATTCCCTCTAGGACTAAGGAGACTCAGGTTTTCTTGGGCAGATTCCTTACTCATTTAGGTCTTGATTTACTAGTTTGATAACTACATGGGAAGTGACTTGGTATAGTAGAAAGAGCCTAGGCTAAGAGTGAAGAGACCTGAGTTTCATCTCCTGCCATAATAGCCAAGTCTGCATTGTCAGTGAACAGATGACTGCATCTCTCTGGGACAAATACGGAGAGCAGTAATCGATTAGATGATTCTGTTTTCAAATGGCTAGTTTATGCTTTTCTTTTTTTCTGGAATGACTGCTATGATTGTCTAAGCCAGGGGCTTAAAACCTTTTTAAGAGAAGAAACTATAATTTGCTTCCCCAAAGCTGTAAGCTCCTGTTCCTTCCCCTGCAATAGAGAAATCTAGGAAGCAGAAGCCTACTGACAACAGGTACTCACAGGTGGGGCTGGGTTTTGTACAGATGAAATTCTTTATTAAAATCATTAGAAAGAAGACCAAGTGTTAATCTTAAAAATTTTGGAAGTTAGTGCTATTTTAGGGCCCTTAGAATTGTGTGCTTTGGAGAGTTTCCTTTTCTAGCCCCCTGTCCCCTCTTGCAGTTAGAGCAATACTGATTAATATTTGGAATCACAGATCTAAAATGTCCAAGATTTCTTCAGCTTCAGCATCCTGTTGCCACTGTACTTGGTGTCCAGGTCCCGTTCCAGAGCAGTTTTGGCTATTCCAGTCACAAAACGCCAATACTGCCCCTTCTCTGTTGTGTAACCAAGCTCTTTGCTTCTGGTGCTTTGGCCTGGGGGTTGATCTTCCTTCTAGAAGTGGAGCCCCGGACTGTGGTACCTTCATAGCATACTGCTACCTACTGTGCTTATTTCCCTAATTTCCCTCTGTAAGGTAGACGTGGGACTTTTTTTTTGTTTTTAAACCACTAAGACTCTGTTTTGAGATCCTCAAGGTAGAAGTATCAGAGAAATAAGTGACTTTAAAAATACAATGGTAGACTGTTTCCTTTTGTAAAACATAGAAGCTCCTGAAGGTTCAATTTTCTCACAAAGTGTCTCAAAGAATCTGCTTGCCACTTCACTGTAATCTACAATTAGAGCCTAGTTTTCAAGGGGGGGAAGACAGTTTTTTGAAATGTCTCCTTTTTTAAACAAACAAGCACTAGTTTTTAATAAAGAAGCCTGTGAGATTCTCCTTCGGGCAGAAATCCCATGGGAAGATTGCCTGAGGACATGCTTCTGTGTGCTGTCATGAGTCCCAGCCAAAATGACTTCCTCACTGAAACATCAGTGAGTCTTTCTGAACAGCACCCCCGTTGTTGATACGCCTTGGTGTGCCTGATTCACCCGTTCTGGCGCACGGAGGTGGGCAGGTTGGAAAGTGACTGAGGGGAGGGTGTCAGCTGTGGAGTCCCCTCACTTATATTTGTAAGCAGAGGGTATTTAAAGCCGTAACCTCAACAGGGTTGAGTACCAGGCAGGTTCAACAGTCTTTGAAAGCGTAGCCGTGTGGAGAAGAGTAGCAGACAAGCAGTGGGGCAGTTTCATTTGGAGTGGAGAGTCTTTCTGGAGGGTGCTTCTGCATCAGGTGCCTTTTTCCTTGTTTATCGGCTGCCCCTAGGCATGAGACAGGAGCCCTGCCACGTGGGGTGGTGTCCTAGCCAGCTCAGGCTGCCACAGCAAAATACCGCAGACTAGGGGCTTCAGCAACAGAACTTGATTTCTCACAGTTCTGAAGGCTAGGAGACTGAGATCAGGGTGCCGGTGAGGGTTGTCTTCTGGTCTTGGAGACAGCTGCCCTCTTGCTCTCTCCTCATCTGGCAGAGACAGAGTTCTGGTGTCTCGTCCTCTTCTTATAAGAGCACCAATCCCATTATAAAAGGCCTCCACTTTGTGACTTCATCTAAATCTCCTTAATCTCCCAAAGGTCCTATTCCCGAAGGCCATCACATTGGGGTTGGGGCTTCAACATACGAATTTTGAGAGGACACAGTTCAGTCCATAACCATGGGAATTAATGCGGCTTGCCTCTAAATCCCGGTTGTTAGTTCCTTTTGCAGTGATAGAAGCACTCCATCTAGAGGGAGTGTGGTGGTGACAAATGTTAGAATGAGAACTCTTCCGGCTGAGCCAGACCTACCTATAGCTAGTACTTCTCAGATGTTTCCAGTGAGGTGCCCCCTGCTTCCTTTTACAGCTGTCTTGTAGCCCCTCCCCTCATGAAGTGTATATCGTATCCTGTAATGGGGGAGAAACAAAAACAAGCAAGCAAATTATTACAAAGTATGGAGAAAACAAGGAATGAGCCAGAATAAGAGGGGGAGAGCTACTTTAAACAGAAGGCAACTTTTTTTTTTTTTTGCTGAGATTTGAAGGATGAAGAGTGGAAAAAGCGAGGCCAGCATATGCAGAGGCCCTGGGGCAGCAAAGAATAGCACACGTAAGAGGACCCGAAAGTGGACCTTGGTGGACAGACATAGTATGCTGAGCAAGGAGCAGAGTGGCCCAGGTGGAGCTGAAATGTAAACAGGAGCTGACTCGTTCACGCTCCAGCATCTGAGAGATTTTGAGATTTTAAGCAGAGGAATATGATCCAATTTACATTTTAAAGAACAACTTTTGCTGCTACTCAGGAAATGGATTGAAGAAGGCAAGAAGACAAAGCCAAGAGAACAGCTAGGAGGCCCTCACATGGTACGGGTGAGGGGATGTAATGACTTGGACTAGAGTCCTAGGAGTAGAGGTAAAGGGAAACGGAAGAATTTGAGCTGAAATTCTGATAAAATCAGCAGGACTTCTTGATGGATTGGCTGTGGGAGGGTCAGAGGGCCGGTCAAGGCTGATTTATGCTTCAGTTTGACAGCTGGGTAGATAGAGGGCCCGTTCCCTAAAATGGACAATAAATATTTGGAAGAAGTTTAATTTTTTTATTTCTTTACACATTTCAGTGGTGGTATCATGTAATTAGTTGTTATGAGAGTTTGATGTTTAAAGTAGAGTGCTTGACGTCCCGTAAACGACAGCACAGTCCTTCCTTTTGTTACGTTAATTCTACTCATCCTTCATTTGTTCTTGCAGCAAATACTTATGGATTTCCTACTCTGTGCCTGGCATTGTTTTAGATGCTGGGGACACATGAGTGAATAAAACAGACACAAATCCCACTCTTGATGGAGATCAAATCCAAATGAGGGAAGACATATTTAAAATGCCAAATAACATAATATAGAATGTTAGAAGATGGTTACTGCTACTGAAGCAAAATTATAGCATGGTAAGGAGGGTCAGGTGGGAGTTACAACTAGGTCGATAAGGGTAGACCTCATGGAGAAGGTAGCATTAGAACAAAGACTTGATTGGGTACAGAAGTGAACCAAGGGATAGCTAAGTAAAAGAACATTCCAAACTGAGAATAACCAGTGCAAAGGTCTGGAGGTGGGAGTGTGCTTGGGACAGTCAAGGGGTAATGAGGAATGAGAGTGAACAAAGGAGAATGTTCTAGGAAAGGGGGTTGGACAAATAATGGACGGAAATGTGTCATACACATAAGACTTTCAGGCTGTCGTGGGGACTTTTTCACATTTTTTGAGTTCAATGACTGGCCATTTAGGTTTCTGAGAAGAGTGTATAAGAAGACAAGTGTAAGAATGAGGAGACCAGCTAAGAAGTGGTAGCAATAATCTAGACAAGAAATGGTGACTTGGGTTAGGGTGTTAGCAGAAAGTTAACAACTGGATGGATTGAATGGGGCCAGTGGGATTTGCCCATGATGTGGATGTGGAGTGTGATAAGAGAGAAGAGTCAAGGGCAGTCCTAAGGATTTTTAGCCTGGGCATTTGAAGGAATAGTGTTGCCATTAACTGAGATGGGTAAGAAAGGCTGTGGGTGGTCAAGGTCGGCAAAGTTCAGGAGAGATGAGAAATTCAGTTTGAAACACACATTGGGACATCCAGGTGGAGTTGTGTCTGGAGTTCCAGAGAGACCTGCACGCCTGAGACAGTTGTCAGCCATATGGGAGTGATTAGCATGATGGATTCCCTGGGTGAGATGACCAGGGAAGTGAGTGAAGATAGAAGAAGGTAAGTCTGGGCCATAGCTTTGTTTGGGGATCAGGGAGAGAGGGAGAAACAGCAAAAAAACTAGAAGAGGCATCTCTGTGGAGGTGGGTGGGGGAAGACAGGAGAATGAGGCATCTTAGAAGCCACCAGACTTGAAAGTGTTTCTGGGAGGGGAGGAAATAATCAGCCAGGTCCTACTCAAGGAAGAGGTCAAGTCATTTGAGGACTTAGAATTGTCCTTAGGTTGAGTGAAGAGTATTTTATTTTCAATGAGTGATAAGGACGAAAGTGTATTTGGAATGGTTTCAAGACAGTGGGAAGAGAGGAGTTGAAGACAGGAAGTATAAACAGTGCATTGCCGTTTTTGAAGAGTTTTGCTGTAAAAGAGAGCAGAGGAACCAAGCACTGAGTGGAGGCGAATGTAGATTTGAGAGGTTTGTTTTTTTAAGATGGCAGATTTTATAGCATATTCATGCTGCTGGGAATGATCTAGAGGGAAGACTTGATGTGGATAGAGAGGAAGGATTGTTAGAGCTTGTCCTCGAGGGGTGAGAAAGGGAGAGGGCTGGCCGTGGACGAGAGCACTGACCATTTATCCCAAGGAGCAGGAAGGAGTATGTGATTACAGACGCTGGCGGATGGGTGGACGTGGGAACCGGTAGAAGTTCTGATTGCTTTATCGCTTAGATAAAATAACCGAGGGGGAGCAGAACAGGCCATTGAACATCCTGGCGGTGATTATGAATGTACGATTGTCTACATTGTAGTCTTTGCCAGGTGTTCTAGGAAGTTGAATCCTCCGCCTTCTGGAGTTGTGCTAAGGGAACACCTTAATTCTTAATCAGCCTGTGCTGATTCCCCAGCAAACGCACAGTTCTTGGGACAGGTCCTTCAAAAGACTAATTTTTAAACACTGTTTCTAAAATACCCTCTAGTCAGACGGAAGGTAATCGTGGCATCTGTTTAATGTATAACAACATTATAAGTCACGGCCTTTTTTGGTTACTTTAAATCAAAGTAGAGATGTTCAAGAACACATTTTTGCACTTAAAATTGGAGTGTTCTGGTTATCAGAACTTCAGGATTAGCCCACACCCATTTACAAAAGGGGAACAAATTTCAGTTTTAGAATTTTCCACAGGTAGGAGAGTTGATAAATGTTGGATAAGGATTTAAGACTCAACTTGTCTTCTCTGTTAACGAGTCCTAGAGCACAGTTGATTTTCCCACTACATTCTCCCTGTAGAATCTTATTGTCCAATACATTTTTTTGCTTTTCAGTTTCTACCCTATCAATCACACATGAAATTCCAAGTGATGGCTTATGGCTCAGACCCTTTGTTTTAGAAAACACTCAGGAACAGAGATACACAACCAGGCTACCCTTGCCACTCCAGAGCCACTTGCCTCTGAACTTAATCCTTGATCACTTCTGTATTCGTTGGGCCTCGGTTTCTTCTCTGTGAAAGAGGCAGAGACAAGATCACTGTTCCTAAAAGTCACAGGTTGACAAAAGTCACTTTTGTCCAAGTAACCTGGGAAGAAGCTTACTAAAACAAATAGATCCTCTGCCTCATACCAGCCTCACCTAATCTCAGGAGGTTGGGAATAGAGTGGTGGATCTCCATTTTTAAAAAAGAGAAAATATCCCTAGCTAAATTTGGAAATCCTGGATCCCTCCAGAATCTTTTGGCTTTTCTTACTGCACAATCTGTGACTTCACCTTGTTATCGCGGTCTGTTAGGTGAGTGTGTAATGCTCAAAGCTAGACTCCTAAACTGTTGTTAAGGAAGAAGGATGACTGCTCGGTGTTCTCTTAACTGCTTCTTTGTAGAAACAGCTACCTTTTACTCTGCTTAGTCAGGAGTGGCCTGCTGTCTGAGGAAATGTGTATGGATGACACCCTTGAAAGCGTTTTAGGGGTGGGGTGTTGGTTGTCTCAGATTCTTCAAACAAACTATCTAACCTTCAAACCAACCCAGTTAGGTTGGCACTGCTATTATCCCCATTTTACAGATGAGGAAACTGAAGCTCAGAAAATCACCTAGTAATTTACCTAAGATCACACAGCCAATAAATGATGGAGCAGTGATTGAAACCCAAGATTTTGTCTCTAAAGTCTGTGTTCTTTCTCCTCTGCCATGCTGTGAGTAGTTTTATTTTTCTATAATTTCTTTCACGTTTTAAAAAACTTTTTAAATAGACTTATTTTAGAATAGAACAGAGTTCCCATATGCCCCACACCTAGTTTTCCCTATTGTTAACAGCTTGCATTAGTGTAGTACATTTATGACAATTAATGAACCAGTACTGATACATTATTATTAACTAAAGTCTGTACTTTATTCTTTTTTTTGAGAGAGAGAGAGAGAGACAGAGTATGAGCAGGGGAGGGGCAGAGAGAAAGGGAGGCAGAATTTGAAGCGGGCTCCAGGCTCTGAGCTGCCAGCACAGAGCCTGATGCGGGGCTTGAACCCACGGACTGTGAGATCATGATCTGAGCTGAAGTCAGACGCCCAACCGACTGAGCCACCCAGGCTCCCCAGTTCTTTTTCTTTTGTTTGTTTAATACCTTTTTTCTGTTCCAAGATCCCATCCAAGATACATTACATTTAGTCTTTGTGTCTCCTTAGATTCCTCTTGGCTGTGATAGTTTCTCAGACTTCCCTAGTTTGATGATCTTGACAGTTTTGAGAAGTGCTGTCAGGTATTTTGTGGACTGTCCTTCGTTTTGAGTTTGTCTGATGTTTCTCTTATGGTTAGATTAGAGTTACAGGTTTTGGGGAGGAACACCACAGTGGTAAAATGTCCTTATCACATCCTGTTGAGGGTACATACTATGAACATGATTTTTTTACCATTGATCTTAACCTTGATCACCTGGCTGAGATAGTGTTTATTAGATTTCTCTACTATAAAAAAAAATGTGTTTTTTTTGCCCTTCCTTTAAAATTCTTTTTCCTAGTTTGCTTTTCTTTCTTTTCCTTTGATTCCCTTTATTTGTAGTTGCCCTTGGTCCTTGATATTCTATTGAATTTGGGGGAAAAACTAAGCACTCTGGCCGTTATGTCTGTCATCAGAGTCAGAAAAAGGATAATGAGCAGAAGGGTATATGTCATTTGAGGAAACCTTTTCACAGCTTAGAGAATTTTCAAATATCAATATGATTTGCCTTTTCAAATTTCTTTTGGCGGGGAGCAGAATGCTGAAGACATCTTTTTTTTTTTTTGACCTAACACATCAAGATTTTTTCAGCCGTGCAGAGTCAAAAGCTCTATTGGAAATAATTTTGTTTTCATTAAGACTGTTTCCTAAACAAATAATCACATCTTCCAAAATCACTGAGTAATCTAGCAGAAAAACTAGTTTACTTTTGGAGTTGGGCAAGAAAAAGAAAGAATATTGGTCATATCAGATGTCTGTGGGAAGGCCAGAATATCCTTAAAGCTGGAAAGTTCTGGAACTGCCCAGAAATAACTGCCCAGAGTGTTATTGTTTCTCTTACTCTGTAAATGATATCTGAAAAATGGTGCACACAGGGCTCTTGGATCCATTGATGAAGCTTTGCTGTCCTGTGTCTGGTAGAAAAGTTTAGCCTTTCCTGAGCCTGTGGTAACATGTTCAGGAAATGTCAAAACAAAGAAGGGAGTGTGGGACTGATACCTGGCACCAGGTATACCCAGAACAGCTAACCAGGAGAGTGTGTTCTGGAAAAGATCACCCAGTCCTTCCCTTGGCTTAGGTCCCAGGTGTCAGTATTGACATCGAAATAGCTGGATGTGGAATTTTTTAAAATAACTTATTAGTGTGTTCAAAGGCGTTAGATTCTGCTTTGTAGTGTTGTTTTGAATCTAAACACTTTATACATTTTTAAAACTTACCATTATGTTCTGAGAATGCCAGTTCTGTGGAGATGAGAGAGAGGTAGATGCCTATCGACTGGTAAATATTGGACCATATTTAACAAGAGGACTTTCAAATACAATCCAAGCTTCTTCTGTTCTCTGTGCTAAAAACCGATCATTGACCTCACTGTTTTAATACTTTCTTTATGAATGAGAAGGCCCAACTAATTTTACCTATGGATCTTTGTTTGTTTTTTAATTTTTTTAAAATGTTTATTTATTTTTTAGAGGGAGAGAAAGAGTATGAGCAGGGAAAAGACAGAGAGAGGGAGACACAGAATGCAAAGCATGCTATAGGCTCTAGGCTCTAGGCTCAGCACAGAGCCCAGTATGGGGCTTGAACTCATGAACTGCGAGATCATGACCTGAGCCAAAGTCGGACACTTAACCAACTGAGCTTCCCAGGTGCCCCTTTTTAAAAAAATTTTTTAATGTTTATTTTTGAAAGAGGGGGACAGAGGCTCTGTGCTGACAGCAGAGGGCCCAATGTGGGGCCCAGACTCACAACCATGAGATCATGACCTGAGCTGAAGTCGGATACTCCACTAACTGAGCCACCCAGGCGCCCCTGGATCTTTTCTTGATTATGTAATGTCTTGATTGCCAAAATGTCTTAAAATCTGTCCATGTTGAAAATTCTGCATCCTTTCACTTTTATTTACTTGGTCCAGCTCATGAGTTTTTCTGTCCTTTCTTAAAACTCTATAAACATTTTCTTATATTTTATTTTATTTTATTTTATTTATTTTATTTATTTTATTTTTTTTTAATTTTTTTTTTCAACGTTTATTTATTTTGGGGACAGAGAGAGACAGAGCATGAACGGGGGAGGGGCAGAGAGAGAGGGAGACACAGAATCGGAAACAGGCTCCAGGCTCTGAGCCATCAGCCCAGAGCCCGACGCGGGGCTCGAACTCACGGACCGCGAGATCGTGACCTGGCTGAAGTCGGACGCTTAACCGACTGCGCCACCCAGGCGCCCCTATTTTTTTTTTTAATTTAAGTTTATTTATTTATTTTGAGAGAGAGAGAGAGAGCGAGCAGGGGACAGGCAGAGAAAAAGGGAGAGAGAATCCCAAGCTGGCTCCACACTGTCAAGCACAGAGCCAAACGTGGGGCTCAAACCCACAAACTATGAGATCATGACCTGAGCCGAAGTTGGACGCTTAATCGACTGAGCCACCTGGACACCCCTGCCTTTTCTTATTTTAGATAGAAGTCTGAGTGTCACTGAGCATAAGCAGTGACGTTCCTTAGAATTGTGAGCCTCCATACCTGCACTGTTATCCTGTCTGCCTACCCTCTTGACAGGCAGTTTTTGGTTGCATTTCCTGTGCAGTGAGACTCTCAGACCATCTAGTGTTTGTTTTTCTCAGGTATCCATCCACATAACCACCCCCCACCAATAGCACTTGGTGTTTTATGAGCACAGTAGACTTCATTTTGTATGATGCTTTATCCCTATCTCCAGTGCTATTCAGATTTCTTAATTTTATTTTGTGTGCTGAGTGAAATTGCAGAAGGCTAATCTTATGTGGGGGAACACAAAAGATACTATGCTAGAGTCATTTCTGACTCCTTCCCCATGACACTATTGGTTTCTAGAAAGACTCGGCAGTGCCTTGCACCAGCTCATGCCCTAGTGCTTATTATTTGGCTCTTTATTCTCTGTACAGTCAGGATTGGGCTGGTTTTTCAAGTTTTTCAGTTCTTGTGACCTTGAGGAGATTTTGTAAAGAATCTGCAGGGTCGTTGGTCTTCTAGGTGGGTGAGAGTTGTGATTGGTCATTTATTAATTTGAAATATCAACTTAGGTTCTTAGAGACTACTTTAACTTTTCAAAACTTAGAAGCTACCTCTCATCTCCTTTTTGGGAAATGAACTCTTGAAATACTGCTTTAATTAATTCTACTTTTTCAAACAACAGTGTGCCTGATAATTTCCTCTGTTCCATAGTTCTCTCTAGGAGTGATTATGGGCTATTTTATATTTGATTTGTCGGCTTTTATGCTGTGTTCCTTTTTTGCCTTCTTTCCCATTTAGTAATGTTTCTGAAATTCATTGCCCAATCTTAAGTTGTTTCTTGCTGTTTTATTTACATATATGAGTTACGGCGTGGTTGTGTTTTATGGAAGGAATATGTTCTCAAAGACCTCCCGTAATGAATTTTCTGGCAGCGGATTGGTCTTTCTGTTTCCTGGTAGAAGGAGTGGCTGATGCCATGTGACGGTGGCATAAACATGATTTGCAGTCCACTTCATTCTATCAGCTCTGACATTAGCTAGTCTTTTTTTCTTAATACTTTATTAAAACATACTTTACATACAGTAAAATGAACAACTCTTAACTTAGATTTGCTCTCTGCACAACTCAGACGTTTTAAACTGTGTATACACCCCTGTGATTATCACCCAGATCAAGAAACAAAATGCTTGTCACCTCAGAAAGTTCCCTCATGCCCTTTCATGTCAATACCACTCCCCACCGAGGTAACCACCTTCTGACTTCTAAGAGACTTGAGATTCATCTTGGTCTGTTTGAGATTCATCTGTGCGGTTGCATTTATCAGGGGTTTATTCCTTTTCGTTGCTGTGACTGTTCCATAATGTGAATATACTACTTTTTTTTTTTTTAACCTATTCTAATGTTGATGAATACTTGGGTTATTTCTGCTTTGAATATAGTTGCAGTCAACATTCTTATGTGAGTTTGTTTGTGGACATATCACTCATTTCTTACTTAAGACCTACCATGTCAACTTTAAGAAATATTCTAGGGGCGCCTAGCTGGCTCGGTCAGTAGGGCATGCAAGTCTTGATCTTGGGGTTGTAAGTTTGAGCCCCACAATGAGTGTAGAGATTACTTTTTAAAAACCTTAAAAAAAAAAAAAAGACATATTCTAGATACAGTGAGTATCCCAGAGAGTTCTCTATTCACTTAATCCTGCTCTAAGTAGAAAGATCTGATGATCTAACTAAGTATTATAGAGATTTGGGGGAGGAAAGACTGCTTGGCTAATAATTAAAGGTACTGCTCATAATTAGGGCCTCCCTACCTAAAATGATGGGAGGAATGTGTTGTGAGAAGGAAGGAGACTGGTTAGTAATAACATTAAGAGCTTGGTTTTTGTGCCAGGCAAACACAGGTTTGCATCAGATCTCTGTTGCTTAGTAACCGGTGACCGTAAACAGGTTATGTAACATCTCATTTGCCTCACCTTTAGAATAGAGATGGTGATATCTACCTTTCATAGTTTTTGTTCAGATTACATGCAATACAGTATTCAGATGGAGGGAGATGTAGAATCTGATGAAGTTCAGTTTGTATATATACAGAAGTACTAGCTAGGGAGTGGAGAGTGGTCAGAAGTTATCCTCAAGTTCCCAAAGCTTGAAAAGGGATTGCCTTCATCCCTTTGTTTATTCATTTTCATGCCTTTATTTATTGAATGTTTATGCCCGGTGCTGTCCAAGCTGGGGCAGATATAGGAGTGAACAAGACGCAGGTCTGTTTGGGGGGAAGACAGCCCATAAACAAATCAGTCAATACACAGAAAATCTAATGCACTAGGAAGAAAATTAACTGGTGATGCAAGAGAGTAGACGGAGGTGTTTAAAGTAAGTTATAAACTATATCGATCCAGGACTTCTGTATGGATGGATAGATTGTTAAAGGAAATCTGATTCATGAAGAGAAAAGTAGCAAACTAATGAATTTGGATTCTGTTCACAATTTGTTACAGTTTGTTTTTAAGGCCAATTACATGTTTGTATTAAGATGATGTGCTTTTGATTAAAACGCCTATGAAGTATCTTAAATATTTTTCTGTTTTCATAGAAGGCAGGCACCCAGCGCTCAGCACTTCCATGTACTAATCTCTGTGAAGAAGGCATAGGATGTTACTTAGGCAACTACTTTCAGTTCTTTGCAATATGTTACTATATTAGCTCCTTCCCGATCCCTGGACCCGTTCCTAGTTAATCCATATGAGCTGGTGATTTCTCCTTGTCTCCTCTAGCCATTTGCAGTCCTAGAACAACCTGGGTCTGTGGTGGTCTCAGGACAGGTGAATGAGAGCAGAGCCTTGGGGTTCCCCTAGGAAAGGAAGGAACTCTTCCTGTTTGTTTATAAAGTTCAGATGCTGGGATTTTTCCAGAATACATACTTTTCTGAGGTGGGTATACGTTATCTCCTACTGGAGAGAAGAGTGGGAAAATGTGCATAGCACAAGTCTGGGTAAAACCTCAGTCTTCCAGGGGAGAGAATATATAGATTATACCATATTTCAGTCGGGCTTTCTCCTGCCTGACTAGGATTTCCCTGTTTTGACACCAGGCCAGAAACTTTATGACTAGCAACATTGTTTTCACTTCTAAACAGAGCCACTTCAAAGAGCACCCACTCTCCAACCCCCATTAGAACTGCAATTAACAAGTTATCTGATTAAACTGACTGTGGACCTCCTCTCTTCCAGGAGAAATTGGATCAAAAGACCACTTGAAATGGTAACAAGGAACTATTATTGGTTTTCATGCTGTTAATTTTTAGCTGATAAGTACTGCCCTATTCATCAAGTGGCCTTTCTCATGGGTTTATTTAGAAGTGAAAACAATGCCAATATGGAATTTCTTTTTTTTTTTTTTTTTTTTAACGCCTGTGGTATATGCAGTCATACAAGATCTAAACTTTTCTCATGCCCATCACAAAAGTTCGTCTTGTTTTGGATGTTCATCTTGCTTTGGATGACCCAAGGAGCGATGTTTTTAAAGATGTAGGTATAATTATAATAATGAAAATGTATGCCCTGAAGCCCAAGATCCAGACAAGCTTTTGTCTTAATATTAGTGAGTTGTTTTGATATCAATCAGTAACTTTCTGGCCATGTTACAACTGAAGAATAAAATAGGAAAAGGAAAAAAAAAAAAAAGGCAGTGTAAGGGAGACACCCAGAAAAGTGTTTGCCCTCAGCCCTGCTGAGTTTGCTGAGCCCTGCTGAGCCACTTCTTATCCCACCTCATGAGGAATCTATAACCATTTGGTTTCCAGGATTGGGTTTAGTTCAGCATTTTCATAAGAAACAGTTCCTGTCCTTTAGGATAGTATAATCTTATTGGGAGAGTCTAAATGGATAATTTCAACACAATGTGCTAAATTCTGGGATTGGGGTTGATACAGTACCCTCCCCCCTCCAGGAGGCTCTTTAGCCTAATGTGGGAAGGGATGTGCTGGCAGAGGTCCCAAAGAAGGCCATGCCTGTGCAGAAGAATTTAGTACCATGTTCTTTGTGAGTAACTGAAGTCTCTATTTTAGACTGAGTTTAAATAGCACACTTGACTAGAACCAAGTTCTGGAAAGCAGCATAGGGATTCTGTAGAGACTTTACCAAAGAGCAACTTTGTATTTGTTTCCTACTTTGTTTCTGTCAAATAAGCTCCATATACTTGTATCTTCTGAGGGCATCTCTGTAAATGCAAAGACTTCTTGTAGTTACTATTGGCCACATTGATGGTAAATTGGAAATGTTTTCATTATCGGGGCGAGACTGATTGCGTTGCAGACAGAACCCCTGTGGTCTTTCCTGGAGAACATTTTGAACAGTTAGTCTTCTAGGTGTTTACAGCCCAAGATGGACTTTACACTCAGGGATTGTAAAATGTTCTTCTCAGTTTTCCTTTGGTCTCTCCATTCCTCAAATAATAAAACCGTGAAACATGGCTTTTCTTGTTTCCGTGACAGAGTATTACCTATAAAACCAACAGTTTGGAGATATAAGCAGTTAAATTATAACTCCAGTAGTTTTTCTTTAAGGAATTTCTCCCCTCCTAAGTTATCGATGCCAGCCTGTCCTCTCCTGCCCTCTAGGTTTTCTAATTCAGATGCTAATATGGTGTTCTGGGAAATGCCTTTCCAAATTATTCTTTTCCTGACCTCTGAACTCTTGCTATCAAGGTCAGTTACTTCACACACTACCATAATGACAGCTCTATCAAGCCAAAGGCTTGGTCGGCTTCCCAAGACCCAGCTTGGATTCTGTCAGCAAAATGCATCTCCCCTACCCACTGTGCACACACCAGCTCAAGGCTCCTGGCTGCCACAGAGAAGAAGTAGCCACACAAAAGAAACTGGGCCATATGGTTGTTGGTCAGTCTGGTCTGTCTGGTCTTGCTTTGCCCTTGAGGCCAGTTCCGTCCTGCAGATGGAGCTTCTTTGGAGCTACCCTGAGGAAGCGAGTGTTTGCGAAGAGTGGCTAGAATGAGGTGGGACTGTGACCTGAAACCTCAGCAGTTACTCTTGAATGTCCCCTTTGGCATCGTTACTGTAAAAGATTTGAAAGCATCCTAGGGAAAACTTTTTGATTGCCAGATAAGAACCAGTTCAGAGTGGCTCAGTCAGTTAAGTGTCTGACTCTTTCTTGGTTTAGGCTTAGGTCATGATCTCGTGGTTCGTGAGTTCAAGCCCTTGATTCCGGCTCTATGCTTACAGCGAGGAGCCTACTTGGGATTCTTTGTCTCTCTCCCTCTCTCTGTCCCTCCCCCGCGCATGCATGTGCTTGCTTGCTCTCTCTGAAAAATAAGTAAACATTTTTTAAAAATCTGCAAAACAAAACATTCTGTTTTTGGAAGAGAGAGCAGGGGAGGGGCAGAGAGAATCCCAAGCAGGCTCTGCACTGTCAGCACAGAGCCCAACACAGGGCACGATCTCATGTTCGTGGGAGTGAGCCATGTGTAGGGTTCTGCACTGAGCATGGAGCCTGTTTAGGGTTCTCTCTCCCTCTGCCCCTCTCCCCCACTTGTGCGCACACGCGTGCACGTGCATGCTCTCTCTCTGTCTCAAATAAAAAATAATAATTAAATAATTTTAAAAAGAACCACATGGTACAACATTCTGGAATTCCATGAGCAAAGTAAAGATTTTGCCTAGGACTTCTCTTCTGGATTTATCAGTATGCTCATGAATCCCATGGTTAAATTTTTCATGCTCATAGTTGTTTTCAGACTTTACCTCCCGGAAGTCCCTAATTCCTAGTCTTAAATCTTCTGTTTTCAGAGTCATGGAGAACTATTAGCAGCTCACCTATGTCGCTATGAGTAAGTCTTAATGTGATTTGCCTGAAAGCCAGTAGACAGAACGTGTTTTTTTTCCTTTTATTTATTTTGCAAAGTGTAACTTCAGTGACATAGAGACGAGAACGACTGGAGAATATTTGTATACTGAAAATGTGAGTGTTCTTTTCAGCACCCCCATGAGCAAAGCATTTGTCAAGGGAAGCCCACCTTGGACCCTTGTCCTTACTCTGTTCACCATAATGAAGGGTTCCATGTAGTCATATACTGAGTATGCTTAGAAAAAATTCTGCATATAGTCCATGTTAATGTCATTTTGGAGCACTATTTAAAGGCTCACTCAACGATGGTTTAACTCTACAACATGGTTCTCTAAGTCTGGTCCCCAAACACGAGCATCACCTGGAAGCTTTGTTAAAAACGTAAGTTCTAGGGGCGCCTGGGTGGCGCAGTCGGTTAAGCGTCCGACTTCAGCCAGGTCACGATCTCGCGGTCCGTGAGTTCGAGCCCCGCGTCGGGCTCTGGGCTGATGGCTCAGAGCCTGGAGCCTGTTTCCGATTCTGTGTCTTCCTCTCTCTCTGCCCCTCCCCCGTTCATGCTCTGTCTCTCTCTGTCACAAAAATAAATAAACGTTGAAAAAAAAAAAAAATTTAAAAAAAAAAAAAAATGTAAGTTCTAGGCCCCCACCCCGTACCCACTAAACGGGGAGCGCAGAGTGAGGCCCACAGTCTGCATTGTAACAAGTCCTCCACCTATTAGCAGAAGCTGGAGTTTGAGAACTAACGTTCCAGGGGAATGGTGGCTGTTGTTTAGACCATTGTAATAACATCTCAATAATATTAACAAAGACTGATCATGGTATAGAGATGTAGAAATAACTTTTTAGTCACGCACAAAATATAGGCATCCCTAATTAAAACCAGTGCTTGTTTTGTCTTGTACCCGCAGCAGAGCTGCTCTTCTAGCCCTTGGTTCTAACGTGTGAGTAGAAACTCCAGTTGTGGGAAAGTGGCAAAGAAACCAAACCAGAATTTGGAATTGCTTCACCATTTTACCATCTTTGCAAAAGTAAACAAGAATGCCTTGTAATCCTACCACTGTCTTCCGCATGTGAGATTTCCTGATTTCATAGGAACCTTGGGAAACATCTGAACTAATGAGCAATTTTAGGGAATATTAGTTCCGTGTATAGGGTGCCTCTCTGATTATCCAGTTTCTCACAGCTGCCTTTCTGGCTCGTGCCTCATTCAGAGATGTCCATTGATCATGTCTGCTGTGTGATTAGGAGACCTTTGGTATGTTTGGGGAAGGCCTATGAGGCTAACCGTCGGCTCTGGGGGAACAGGCCCAAGTAACATGTCCCTCCAAGTTTGCTGGTGGGCACATTTGGTCCCGTGGTGCTCGATGAGAACCTGCATGGGAGTGACACCCTTTCTTCCTCTACTTTTGTGATACAACGATTTTAGAGTCTGTCTGGAGGCTCAGTAGCCTCATTATGTTGAAGGTAGGCCAAGAAACGTCCTAATGAGTATAAAACTTTCATGTATAAGTTTTCTTGAGGGCAGGGGATTTATTTCATCATATGTCACCGTGATGATGATGGGCCTTTTAACTGTGGAGGGTCTGCAAGTGTCAGAGTACCTTCTACCAGACCAGATTCCCAGTGAATCAGTCTGTGGTGTGGTGGGCAGGTGTGTGTTGATAAAAATTTATTGGGGCACCTGGGTGGCTCAGTTAGTTCAGCATCTGACTTCGGCTCAGGTCATGATCTCACAGCTCATGAGTTTGAGCCCTTCATCGGGCTCTGTGCTGACAGCATGGAGCCTGCTTGGGATTCTCTCTTGCTGTCTCTCTGCCCCTCCCTGGCTCACATTCTCTCCCTCCCTCCCTCCCCCCCCCGCCCCTCAAAAATAAATGAACGTTAAAAAAAAAAAAGAAATGATAAACTTAGGGACTTTTTAGAGAGGCTTCACACTATTGATTTTTAAGTAACAAGAATTTGGGGCGCCTGGGTGGCTCAGTCGGTTGAGCGTCCAACTTTGGCTCAAGTCATGTTCTCACAGCTCGTGAGTTCAAGCCCTGCGTCGGGCTCTGTGCTGACAGCTCGGAGCCTGGAGCCTGCTTCGGATTCTGTGACTCCTTCTCTCTCTGCCCCTCTGCCTCTCACGCTCTGTCTCTCTCTGTCCCTCTCTCAAAAATAAATAAACATTAAAAAAACAAAAAAAATAGGGGCGCCTGGGTGGCGCAGTCGGTTAAGCGTCCGACTTCAGCCAGGTCACGATCTCGCGGTCCGTGAGTTCGAGCCCCACGTCGGGCTCTGGGCTGATGGCTCAGAGCCTGGAGCCTGTTTCTGATTATGTGTCTCCCTCTCTCTCTGCCCCTCCCCCATTCATGCTCTGTCTCTCTCTGTCCCAAAAAATAAATAAACGTTGAAAAAAAAAATTAAAAAAAAAAAATAGTAAAGTAACAAGAATTTAAAAGTATTCAATTTGCAACAAATGCAAACATTATATGCATAATTGGGGTCACAGAAAATTTGATACACCAGTATCTTTGACCTCTCCTTGGTGAACAATTTTATATAGAGGTTGTATGTTGAATTCTCTGCCTGCCCTCCCCTGCTGCTTCATTTGTTTTCTTATGGTAATTTTTTCCCACTTTCAAATTTAGGTGGAGGAACACAGTTAATTAACTTTAAGTGTGACCCTACTTTAGTTGGCTCAAACTGTTAAGATGCTGAAATTAAAGTGTGTATTTGTGACATGAAACAGGCCTTGGAAATACTGGATGAGGGAGTTCTCCCACTCCTTGGGATAGGAAGTAGAGGGAAGGATTTTGGCTTTCGCAAAGCTCAAGATATTTGTGTGAAATCACTTTGGAAAGTCCTTACCTAAGATAATCCATAAGGATTGAGTTGTCATTGTCACCGGCCCCAGTTCACCTTTCCTTGGAAAGTCCCGAGGACCAATAAAGGGTCCTGTAATAGAGGTAGGGTGTGACCCGGAGCCTTGTGGAGAAAAAGAGGTCCTAAGAGTAGCCTTCTGTTCAATTTACTAAACTCTCATCTACTCTGTCTCTGTGGCCTACCTAATTAATTAAGACTTAGGAAAGTGCTTTTTCAGCTTTGAAACACTCCCACCTTTTACGGTATCTGACTTGTTTATGGCATCTACTCAGAAGGAATGTCTCCATATGCATGAAGAGCAGTTTAATACGATGGCTAAGAATGAGATTTAAATCCAGACTAAACGGATCAGAATCCGGGCTTCACCACTTACTAGTTCTATGACCTTGGGTAAACTATTTATACGAGCTGTGCCTCTGTATTCTCATCTATAAAATGGGAATAAAACTAGGAGTTTGGGGGAAGAATTAAACTAGCTTATACATGCAAAGCACTTAGGTGCCTAGCATATGATACATGCTTAATAAATATTAGTCATTATCATTAGTTGTAATTACAATTTCTCTTAACAATCAAGTCCCTGGGGCACCTGGGTGGCTCAGTCAGTTAAGCCTCTGACTCTTGATTTCCGCTCAGGTCGTGGTCTCACGATTCATAATGGGTCCACTGACAGCCTGCTTGGGATTCTCTTTCTCTCTCTGTCCTTCCTGCTTGCTCTCTCGCTGTCTCCTGTGTGCTTGTGTTTTCTCAAAATAAATAAATAAACTTTTAAAAAAAGTAGGAAAAAGTCAAGTTACCCATCCATTCCTACCATCCCCATAGCCCCTAAAACAGACACACTGTCACTTGCTACTTTCAGTTTCCACCTAATAAAGCATGGGCGTTGATTGTTCTAAGACAAATAAAGAGCCACCGAATTTTTTTTAAGGTTTATTTATTTTTGAGAGAGTGCGAGCAGGGGAGGTACAGAAAGAGAGGGAGACAGAGGAGCTGAAGCTGGCTCCGTGCTGACAGCAGAGAACCTGATGCAGGGCTCAAACTCACACATCGTTAGATCATGACCTGAGCCACCCGGGTGCCCCCAGAGCCTCATGATTTTTAATTACCACATACTGTTTTTTTATATGGATATTTCTTGGTCTACTTTAACACTTTAAATGAGCATCTTTGTATCTATTTCTTTTTTCATTTTGCCCAGCTATCATTAGATTAATCCTTAGAAATGGAATTACTGATTGAAGTATATGCTTTCAATACTGATTGAAAGTATATGCACTTAAAATTTTTTGATATAAATTTGATACAAGTGTTCAACGAAAAGTTCTGTTTGGGGGCGCCTGGCTGGCTCAGTCAGTTGAGCATCCGACTCTTGATTTCAGCTCAGGTCATGATCCCAGGGTTGTGGGATCAAGCCCTGTGTTGGACTCCTTGCTGGCCATGGTGCCTGCCTGAGATTCTCTCTCCTTCTCTCCCTCTCCCCTGCTTTCTCTGTCTCAAGAAATAAAATAAATTCTGTTTGGTTGTTTCCGTGTCTTTTAACTTAATTAATTAATTTTTTTAAAGTAAGCTCTAGGCCCAACACGGGACTTCACCTTACAACCCTGAGATCGGTAGTCCACGTGCTCCGCCGATGGAGCCAGCCAGGTGCCCCTGATGGTTTCCACGTTTTGCTGTTTTGGGAACCCTGGGTCTGCTGCCTCATTTTATTCTTTTAAGCTTTTGTTTAATTTCTGGTTAGTTAACATACAGCGTATGTAGTATTAGTTTCGGGTGCGTAATACAGGGATTCAGCGTTTCCATACAGTACCCTCTGCTCATCACAAGTGTGCTCCTTAATCCCCTCTCACCTATTTAACCTGTTCCCCTGCCCACCTTCCCTCTGGTGCCATCAGTGTGTTCTCTACAGCTACGAGGAGTCTGTTGGTTGGTTTCTCTTTTTCCTTTTGCTCATTTGTTTGTTTGTTTGGTCTTTTTTTTTTTTTTTTTTTTTCTCCTGTTGATTACCTTTTTTTTTTGTTTGTTCGTTTGTTTTGTTTTTAAATTCAAGTTAGTTCACATACAGTGTGGTATTGGTTTCAGGACTAGAACCCAGTGATTCATCACTTACATAGAACAGCCAGTGCTCATCCTTAATACCCATCACCCATTTAGCCCATTCCCCCCAGCAACCCTCAGTTTGTTCTCTGTATTTGACTCTCTTAAGGTTTGCCTCTTTCTCTGTTTTTATCTTATTTTTCCTTCCCTTCCTCTGTGTTCATCTGCTGTGTTTCTTAAATTCCGCATATGAGTGAAATCATATGACACTTGCTTTCTCTGGCTTATTTTGCTTAGCAAATAATACACTCTGGTTCCATCCACGTTGTTGCAAATGGCAAGATTTCATTCATTTTGATCACCAGGTACTATTCCAGTGTGTGTGTGTGTGTGTGTGTGTGTGTGTGTGTGTGTGTGCGCGCGCGCACCCCATATCTTATTTATTTGTCATTCTCTTACTGACTTATTTTGCTTAGCATCATACTCTCTAGCTCCATCCATTTCATTGCAAATGGTGCTGCTTTATTTTATACACTTGATTTTAAAAGCCAGGATTTCCAGTACTTCAAATCCAAACCCAGATTTTAGTCTGGTAGGTTTTTTAAGCTTTTCCCAACTTTTTCATAGTATTTACGAGTTCCAAGGTAAGGGTAAGAACTTGAAGCTTTGTTTGATATTTCACAAATTAAATAATTTGGGGATAATACTAACATTTTAACTAGACCGTTGTATTAGTTAGGTTTTCTCATTGGTCTAGGAGGCTTCCTCCTGGGAAGGCAAAAAGTTTACCCCAGAAATCACAAGACTCTTTGAAGGACAATAGCCCCCTTAGTCATGATACCTGGGGGGTAGGAGGGTAGCAAGAGCGAACTCATGCAATACCTCAGCCAGTATGACCTCAGTCTGTGCTGCTGATTGACAGGAGAATCATTCCTAGAGAAGACTCATTTCTGTGGTCAGATCCTGTCTGGATTGGTGTCTGTTCTATTAGGAAAGTATTCAGAATAGCTGATGCCACACCGTACTCTGAGATGCCCACTCCATATTCTGAGAATTGGTACCTTCTCATTACATGGTAAGTTACTCTTAAGTTGGATCCCGAGAAGACCATCACTTACTCCGCTTTTTCAACCTTGACACTTTGTCATCAACACCGTGTCCCCAAAAACCCTTTGCTGAAGGGGAAGGCACCTCTGTCTCCCAGAATGGGAGCACCCCCGCTGCCATGAGGTTAATACACTGTTGGGATTCCTTCTGCTGATGATTTTTGTCTTTTTTAAGGGACCCTGCAGCTTTAACAATTTTTCTTCTTGAATATTAGTATTTACTGACACCTGGGTACATATGTACATTTTACGTATGTATTGAGACAAATTTCTTTGGTCTTAAGCAAACTAAAGCAAACTTACTCTGGCATGCAGAGTAAGAGGTTGGGAGAACTAGCAGTTGTTACATAAATGCAGAAAGGGCTCTGAAAGATCATGCTCCTGTGTGACATTTGTTATCCGTAAGGTTTTCTAGCATAAGCCACATTTCTGTTGTTCCAAAATTTGGTCAGCAAAGCTCACAGATCCAGCCTGGAGGGCCTTCATAGCCACTCTTGGTACCGCGGCCTACCTCTTCACTGGAATGTCTTCATACTGTGCCTGAAATTTCGCCCCCATTTGTGCTAGTGAAGCCCACAGTTAGAGGCCTAGAGGCCACTATGCTAACAAATGAGAACTGCGTGCCTCCTTTTTTACCTGTGTTGGGTAACAGCAGTTATTTTATTTTTTAAGTTGCATCCAGGAACTAGCCTGTATATATACTCCTTGAGCTGTTATTTTCTTTCCTTTGTTATGTCTATTAAGCTTATTAAAGGGATGGGCAGGAGAGTCAACATTTATTGAGCACCTACTAGGTGCCAGGCACTGTGCTGTGTGCTTCAGATGTATTATTTAATACTCAAAACAGCCTTATGAGATAGGTACTCATCCCTCATTTCAGGTAAGCAAACTAAGTAACTTTCCTCTAATTCAGGTTTCTCTGTTTTAATTATAAAAGACGTATAAATTGATAGTGATATTGTAATAGTCGATGTAGCTATTGATGGTAGCTACACTTGTGTTGAACTTAGCATAGTGTATAAACTTGTGGAATCACTATGTTGTAACATTGTGTGTCAACCATACAAAAAAAAAATGTATAAATTGGTGATGGTTTTCTGTCAGACCTGCAAACCAGTTTTGTCTCCGCCTTTCCCTTATGTTTTATGGTATTGGTTCCCCTTTTGTGACTCTTCCAGGGAATGGTCATATATAGACAACCTCCCTACCGCTTGTGAGACCCTGAATCCTGACGATGGTGTTATTGACTTTCCTAGGGTCCTATCCTTCCCCTAAAGCTGGGGCAACTCTGGTCGTGTACAAGGACCTGCTGGTGCTGTTTGGTGGCTGGACGCGGCCAAGCCCTTATCCCCTACACCAACCAGAGAGATTCTTTGATGAAATACATACTTACTCACCCTCTAAAAACTGGTAAGCCACAAAGATAAGATTCTTCCAATCTGGAATAAAAGATTTCAGATAAATGGATTCCTGGGGTGCCTGGGTGGCTCCGTCAGTTAAGCGTCTGACTCTTGATTTCAGCTCAGGTCATGATCTTGCCATCCTGAGATCAAGTCCCTCCTTGGGCTCCACTCTGAGTTCCTCACTGGGCATGGAGCCTATTTAGGATTCTCTTTCTCCTTCTGCCCCTCCGCTGCTTGTGCTCACTCTCTCTCTCTCTCTCCAAAAAAAAAAAAAATAATATATATATATATATATACACACACACACACACACACACACACATATTTATATATACATACATATATGAATAAATGAATCTTTTCTGTGACCAGGAATCTCTTTGAGAATTTGGTAAAAGCTATGGACTCTTTTCCAGGAAAAAAATTTACATATGCATAGATTTTGCTGACAGTTTCAGAGAGTTTACACGACCCCCTGAAAACCTAAAGCTAAGGGGTGTCCAGCTGGCTCAATCGGTAAGAGCACGTGACTCTTGATCTCCAGGTCGTGAGTTCAGGCTGATAGAGCTTACGTTTTTAAAACATTTTTGTTGTTGTTGTTGTTGTTAAGTTTAGAGAAAAGGTTAAAAATTTTTTGAAAGAAAAAGAAACTAAAGCTATGACCCTTTATTCCCAAGAGAAAAAGTGGAAGAGATTTATTCCTCTTCCTAGAGAAATGAATGTGCCAGTTGGAGAATAGTTCTGGCTGCTAATTCCCCAGGTGTGCTGTGGATTCAGATGATTCATTGTTCCTTCTGTGTCCCCAAGACTGACTCCTGACTCTTTTTCCTTTGTTCTTGGAACAGACTACTTAGTACAGGGCTCTCAGTAGCTGCAGCTGATCGGGACTGTAGAAGGAAGTACAGGTGATGCTCCTTTAGCACGCTAGCCTGGAGCGGCGAAGAGCCACGATGGCTTCCCTGGTCCTCTCTCCGCTCTACCTCCAAGCCATACACACTGAGAACTTGAAAGTGAATATAGCTTTAGCAGGTTTATAAGAAGGGCATAAATACCTTCTGCCATCCTCCATTTATTGTCCTACCAGTAGCTCTACTGAAGGTGATAGAATCGTCACGTCAAGTGGATACTGACTTACTGCTGCCACCTGAAACACATACGACCAGGTGGTGCTGACTTCTTGGCTTCTTTCTGTCTTTTTATATTAGGTGGAACTGCATTGTGACAACCCATGGGCCACCTCCCATGGCTGGCCATTCCTCCTGTGTGATAGATGATAAAATGATTGTCTTTGGTGGCTCCTTAGGATCCCGGCAAATGTAAGTATATTTGGTTTGCTGACTATCAACCTGAAGGTAAATACTCCTGGGAATAACAGGTCAGAAGAGTGAACTAGTCAGGTTAGTATTCCTGAGCATGGTTCTAATTAATCCAACCACGTGTTGCTTCCTAGCATTCCAGTTGTTGATCCCCTCATCATAGAGCAATACATTGGAAACCTTCCTCCATAAAGTCAGAGCTGTGTAGGATCTTTTTATTTGGTATGTGGTTCATTCGGTGGGATCAAATTCTGAGATAGCCTCCACCTTGTCTGTTTCTACCTGTGCTTACGGAAGGCTGCTGTCCAAGAAGCACAGGGTGCTTTTACCTGCTCTCCTTTGTGAGCCAGTCTGTGCCCTTTTGGGCTTTAGCAGAGAGAGCTAGATTGACAGGACAGGTGAAAATGGTTCCTTCTCCAGACAGGATGGGTTGGGGGAGTGGGTAGGAGCAAGAAATCTGTCAGGTCTGATACACCGACTATCCTCATCATCTCTGGCCATGACTCAGCAGCTCAGGCCAACGTCAAGAGCCAGAGCCATCCATCTGAATCCCTCTTTATCTGGTTTGGTGGTAGCTGCAGTAGTGGTCATTTTCCCTGTGCTCTGAAAGGCAGGTTGATGGGCTGTCAGGCAGTAAAACCATTCCAGACCCAACCCTGTTCCCTGTCAGGCAGCGTACCCCACATCTTCCTGTTTTAAAACAGTTGAGACACCGTGAGCTGCCCTTCAGCTGAGACAGTTTAGGGCTTTACGGTATTAGAGTTCTTATTCCGTGTTCCTCTATGTGAATAAACGACCTTAGCAAGATGACTGTAAAATAGAGACTGCCTTCCAGGAGTCTGTCCTTGCCGTACTGGTCCCTTGGGGGTTGGAGATGCCAGTTTGTCCTTGATAAAACTGCAAATCTCATTAGCCACGGTGAAATTAATTTGTATAGCCAGAATTGACAAATCTTTATCTCCTAGACAATCATAGAGCTACTTTTTGCATCAGTTTTTTTCTCTTCCTTGTGGCTTTTGCTTTTGAAAGACTGTATCTTGACCAGTAGCTGTTGCCAATTAAACTTCCAACGAAAATTCATTCTTACTTTAGATACTAGTATGTCGCTGTAGGTTTGACTCAAAAGAGGACTTACGGGTCAGTGGGAAGAACAAAGGTTTGAAGTTCTTGAGGTGGGTTCCAGGGAAAGAAGAGGAAGAAAAATATAATTTAAGATGGCATCAGCATGGCACTTTGCTAGGCATCTTTATAAATGTGACTTCAAGGGGCACCTGGCTGGCTCAGTTGGTAGAGCATGCAACTTTTGATCTCAAGGTTGTGAGTTCAGGCCCCATGTTCAGCATGGAGCCTACTTAAAAATAATAATAAATAAAATATCAATGTAACTTCATTTATATCAGCTCTGGGGTCCCTGGTGGCTCCTGACTCCTTCATTCTCCTGTCCTTATCTTATAGGAGCAACGATGTCTGGGTCCTTGACCTCGAGCAGTGGGCGTGGTCCAAGCCGAACATCTCCGGCCCCAGTCCTCATCCTCGAGGTGGCCAATCTCAGGTGCTCAGGAATTAAAATAACTATTCAGCAAACACTGTAGCATCTTCCTGTTAGGATGGGAAAGGGAGGAGGGAGTCAGGTAAGATGCCAACATGCATAAGCCAAAGAGACTTTGTCGTTCTTTTTTGCTGGTATTTATTTTTCAACTTCTAATGGGTTGTATTAATTTTTAGTGGCTTTATATTATGCCTCTCCCCAAAGCATTTACTTTGCTATTTCATTTCTCAAGAGAACCCTGCATTTTATGTGGTTGGTACGCTCATTTTAATGTTTGATCAACAAAGGATATATCCATTCAGGTGAATCATCAGTAATTTGCCCCCAGACATCAGAATTAACATGGTTTGGGGAGACTGGAGAGCTTATGATGACTAGAATACTCTCATTTGGGATCTGGGTAGGCTGTTTTCATATACCACTGATGCGTAGGAGGTCAGGTGCCTGTGTCTTTGTAGTTTTATTTTAAATGTCTTCCTCTCTCCAGATTGTCATAGATGATGCAACTATCTTAATCCTTGGAGGGTGTGGCGGTCCCAACGCTGTGAGTATTGCTGGTGTGGCATATTCCGATGCACACGTTGCTAAGTGTTCGAAACTTGTTTCCCTGTGTCACCTTGTAAGCAGTGATAAGACCATTTCCACATTTGTACTTAGAGAATACGTTTTCACTTTGGGTATATATATAACCTTTGTATTTTCTGGCTGAGATCTGCTTTTTGTTTTTGTTTTTTGGAGGGGGGAGAGGTGCTTTTAATCAGAGATGTTCGTCTCTTAAATATTTGTATATTCTCCCTACTCCTACTTCCTCTTTTAGGCTGTAATGTGCTGTCATGTTTCTAGGAGGAGTGGGACAGAAAAACAGTTTACATGGAATTTATTTAAGAATGCAGATTCAGAAAGTTATGGATATGTATTATTTACGCCACCTACACATGCGCTGTACCACAGGCAGAATTTAGAACCACTTAAAATTCATTCGTAGGTCACAAGCACAGTTTCATATTTCCAGGCCAGTGGTGGTATATGAATAAATGAAGGGGCATGAATGAATGGCTAACCAAAAATTTTGCTCTTCTGAAGAGCCCACACACTCTCTAGACCAAACAGCATGGCTTTGAGATTCCAACTGTGTGTGTATGTTTTGTGAACTGTACCACACCTGAGCCCTCCTGTCGGTCCTTCTCTTACAGCTCTTCAAGGATGCTTGGTTGTTGCACATGCATTCAGGCCCCTGGGCCTGGCAGCCACTCAAGGTAGAAAATGAAGATCATGGGGCTCCAGAACTGTGGTGCCATCCAGCTTGCCGGGTGAGCAGAGGACTGACAGGCCAGTGAGAGAGGACGTCCTAACTGTAGGGCCAAATTAGCTCGTCAGACTTCCAAGCAAATTTGTATAGAAATGAAAAACACCTTGACATCATAAAAGAAGTGGGCATTAACCATAACTCCTTGGGCATTGCTCATATATGTACCTTTAGATGAGAAACCTGCGTGGGCCCCACTGATCCTTTTTTTTTTCTTTTAAGTGTATTTATTTATGTAATCTCAACACCCAACGTGGCGCTCGAACTCACAACCTCAAGATCAAGAGTAGCACGTTCTCCTGACTGACCTAGTCAGACGCTCCCCACCCCACCCCACCCCACCCCATATACCCCACTGATCCTTTTAGTGCTAGCTTTTTTTTTTTTTTTAATTTTTTTTTTTTTTAACGTTTATTTATTTTTGAGACAGAGAGAGACAGAGCATGAACGGGGGAGGGTCAGAGAGAGGGAGACACAGAATCTGAAACAGGCTCCAGGCTCTGAGCTGTCAGCACGGAGCCCGACACGGGGCTCGAACCCATGGACCGTGAGATCATGACCTGAGCCGAAGTCAGCCGCTTAACCGACTGAGCCACCCAGGCGCCCCTAGTGCTAGCTTTTTAAGCATCTCTTTGTCTATGAACCTTTCTTCAGGGTCCCCAAACCAAAACTGATTCCTCCCTCCACCCCTCCCCTGTCCTGTACATACAACTCTAATGGTAACACCTGTCTTGCTCCAGCAAAAATTATCCCCATGTCTATCTCCCCTTCTAGCCTAGAAGGCAGGCTCCATTATTTTCATCTCGGTGTCTCAGGTACCTACAAAGTGCCTGGCCTCCCCAGATGCTCATGATCAAATGTTTGCCGTTTAGACGAATGATCAGAACTGAGCACAGGTCTTTTGTCTTCCAGGTGGGGCAGTGCGTGGTGGTCTTCAGTCAGGCTCCTAGCGGGAGAGCCCCACTCAGCCCAAGTTTGAACTCTCGCCCATCACCTATCAGCGCCACTCCTCCAGCCCTGGTTCCCGAAACCCGAGAGTACCGCTCTCAGTCTCCAGTAAGGAGTATGGATGAAGCTCCTTGTGTTAACGGCCGCTGGGGAACACTGAGGCCCAGAGCTCAAAGGCAGACCCCCTCAAGTTCCCGGGAAGGGAGCCTGTCCCCAGCCAGAGGAGATGGCTCCCCCATCCTCAATGGTGGGAATTTGTCTCCAGGAACAGCAGTGATTGGTGGCTCTTCCTTGGACAGCCCTGTGCAGGCCGTGTCTCCTAGCACTCCATCTACCACTGACGGATATGACCTCAAAATGGGACTTTCTTTGGCCCCCCGACGAGGGTCACTACCAGATCAGAAAGATCTGAGGTTAGGATCAATAGATCTGAATTGGGATCTGAAACCCACTTCGAGTAGCAATCATATGGATGGTGTGGACAACAGGACAGTTGGGGGAAGCACGAGACACCCTCCCGAACAGACGAATGGTGTGCATACCCCACCACACGTGGCCAGTGCCCTTGCAGGGGCTGTCTCCCCAGGTGCCCTGCGTCGGAGCCTAGAAGCCATCAAAGCAATGTCATCCAAAGGCCCCTCAGCGTCCACAGCACTAAGTCCTCCTCTGGGGTCTTCTCCAGGCTCCCCCGGGAGCCAGAACCTGAGCAGTGGAGAAACAGTGCCCGTCCCTCGCCCAGGGCCTGCCCAAGGAGATGGGCATTCCTTACCTCCCATTGCCCGCCGCCTGGGCCACCACCCTCCGCAGTCCCTGAATGTTGGCAAACCTTTGTACCAGAGTATGAACTGCAAGCCCATGCAGATGTACGTGCTAGACATTAAAGACACCAAGGAGAAGGGGCGGGTCAAATGGAAAGTATTTAATAGCAGTTCTGTGGTCGGACCTCCTGAAACCAGCCTGCACACAGTGGTACAAGGCAGGGGCGAACTCATCATATTTGGAGGACTCATGGACAAGAAACAGAATGTGAAGTACTATCCAAAAACAAACGCCTTGTACTTTGTGCGAGCAAAGAGATAATATGTTCTAAACCCCCTTCCCTTTCTGTGGCTTTTAATTTTCCAGTGTGCAAGCATTTGGACTGCGAATTGGGAAAACAAAGGACAGAATTACCCCATAAACCAAACCCCCAGTTCCCAACCTCACTCACTGCAGGCTGGGGTCAAACCTCCATTACGAAAAAAATTATATATAAATATATAAATATATATTATATAGCCAACTGTGTTTACAGAGAGGGAGAGGTCTCCGTCCTGGTTCAGATCAAATTGTTGCTGTGTTTTAGCAGAGGCTCGGCTGCCTTTTTCTACATTGCTGGTAACTAGACCAAGAATTTAGGGAACAGACTAATGTCAGAACGTAACCTAAGGCAACTGAAGAGCCCCCATAAGTCCTTACGTGGCCTTCTTGGAGTTAGAGAAAGAAAGAGCGTGTGTAAGGTGCACAGGTGGAGGCTCCAGACCCACGAGCTCCAGGAGCTGGCAGGGGGAAAGGAGCCCGTAGAGAACTGTTCCTCCCTTCCCTTGAAAAGCACAGAGGACCCGAGCGGTAATGCCCTCTGCCTGGCCCCGTTCTGCCCTCGTGACTGAGGAAAGTTACCCAGCCGGGAATTCTTTTCCACATGTGTGTGCCAGGATCACCGTGAGACGATGTTTATGCAGACACGCCTGTCTACCTCGTGTCCACTGGTCTTTTGCGTGCTCCCTCTGTGTCTCAGAAAAAACATTTTGGTGTCTGATTTTGGAATTTTCTGACAATCGTATTTGATTGCAAGTTGCCAAAAACCACATTTGTTCCCTTAAAACTTGATCCTCAGAGGCTGCCTTTTTCTTTTCTTTTTTTGGTGGGGGGGGCATATGTGGATTTTTTTTTTTTTAAGCCCTAAAAGCTTTCTCATTTTCTGTTTCTCTTACAAAGCTAAGGTGCCCAGGGAAATCTCTTAGAGATATTTCTTTTCTGGAACCCTTTCTCTGGTATCACTTAGGAGGCTGGTAGGGAATTCCAAGATGCCAGTATCATGAGAAATCCTTGAAGCATCAAAAAATACTGTTTTTTCCCTTTGGGGCTTGTTTTTACTTCCAGAGCACATGGGGCCCACCCGTCCATATTCATGCAATGTGGAAATTGATCCTGGAAGGAAATCCTAGTGATAGCTCCTTCTAGAAATGATTTTTGCCCTTGTCGCGACATGCGTTTTTCTGCCTGGCTGTTGAGTGGTGGTTGGGTTGAGCATCATGTGCTTAGCGTCTTTGCAAGGCTGACCTCGGGAGCAGCCCCTCCTTTGTGATTGTGCTGTTCACGTATATGACACAAATAAGGTTTGGGTTTTTATTTCACGCCATTTCTGAGATAAAGTGCAACCAACTGGAGCATGTCTTTGGTTGACATAGGAAGTTACAAGTTTACCAATCTTCTTGGAAGTTACCAGTCTCTAAACCATGGTCTGGACGTAGGAGATGTTAGAATAAAGTCAAATGTCACCACTTCAATGTGGATTCTTGGTGATTTCTCATCAGTGCAAAGAGGATTTTTACTTTGCCCTTAGGATTTGAATTTCAAAACATTGCATTTCCCATCTTTCACACTCCCCTTTTTCTTGTTCGCATTTCCCAAGCACAAGCCTGCTACAGCTGGCCCTGGGTCCTGGCTCTCGGCCAGCACTTAGCAGTCTGTCCGATAAGTGTGTTTTCTCCTATTACATCATGTTGAATTCTTTCCCCTGGCCATTAGCTTTTACAATGTGGTCTTGGTGGGAAAGCCCTGTGGTGCCAAGCGCAGGAAGGGGCCAGCTCGCAGGGAGAGGTCTGTGTTCTAGAAACTGTTCCATGTGCTCCCTTAGATGAGGAAACTACCAAGCCTGCTTGCTGTGGTGTGCACCTACTCACAGCTCAGCACTTAGCTTTCCAGACTCCTCGCTCTTGGGCTGTTGCCGGTCCTTCTTTGGCAAAGACTGTTAGACCACGTGGGGTCCTTATTCACAAGATAAAGCAGCCTGTGAGATTAGATACTACACTATTGCTATTGCTGAACCTTGTTTATGACGTTGCACTTGCGCATGGACAGCATCTCCTAACTCAGTTCCTATTGAAATATAAAGTATTTGGAAGCCTGAAAGTTCAGACTCTCAACTTGGTGATCATTCCCTTTGTCCTGTGGCCTCCCTAAGCCAGCTGTTAGCTCCCCAAACAGGGAGGCAGTGGAGATGATGATGCTCTTAGAAAGTAACCAGCTCCTCGGCACTCCGTGGCATCCAGTATTGTCTACACCGCTCCGAACCAGGCTGTTGACAGCTCCTTAAGAAAAATTTGCCTCATCCGCACCCGGTGGTGTTGGTCTCGGTGGCTCCTGGGCACTGTGGGCAGATACCTTAGGAGAGCGACTCGACACAGTCAAGGCAATTGTGTCCTCAGGCCCTTGTGAAGCCACACGCGCGCGCGCTGGGACTCCAGGCGTCTCGGCTGCGGAGAGCGTTCTGCCAGCCCCCCCGGGGTGCTTCCGCCAGGTCACATCTAACCACAACTCTGGTTTTTGACATGACGCCAGTTTTGTCTTAAAATTCACTGAGAAAAAGGAGACAATTTCTTAAGCCTTCAGGACCACCTAAATTAGCAACTATTTATCAGTATTTAAGTATTTAAAATACATTTTGTTTCTACTTGAAGCTTTAACCCCTTCCATTCCTGCAAGTGTGCCTTTGTGAGCCCCATGTCCTGTCCGCTTCATCGGCCACCCTGCTGAGACTCTCACGTGAGAGTCTTGGTGTCTTCCTTCCCTCTTGGACGGAGCTTCCCTTTCCTCACTTTCCAGGCTGGGCAGCAGAGAGGGTTCTGTGTTTTCGCTCACATTTCTACTAACGTGGATGGTGGGCTGCACAAACACCCCTTCATCCCCCCCAAATAGTATATTTTAGGAGCACAAATGAGGTGTTGAAACAAGCTTAAATTTAGTTGTAATACTAGGCTCACTCTCCTTCCAGCCTTCTACGGATTGATCTGATTTTAATGTTTGAGTTCTGTATCAAGAGCTAAAACCATGAACTATCCTAGGAACTGTGTTGGAACTCTTTAGAGAAAAGAAGAGGAGGATGAAAGAAAACCAGCTTGAGAAGTCTTGACTTTGGAGAACAGAAAGCCACCAGCTGTTGGAGAACAGAGGGATACTTCCTGTCCTCTGACTTTATCTTTCTGTGTTTCCGCCTGCTTTGCTCTTTCCTTCCCCGTAAAAGTGATGTTCCTGGTGGGTTTGTCTGTCTGTCCTTGTCCTTGTGGTGATCCTGGCATGGTGATGTGCTCTGCTTTGCGTTGTCTGTGCTCTCTTACCAGTGCACGAGTCAGTGGGGAGGATCTGAATACCCCCAGGGGCAAGGAAGCCGAACTCTGAGGCCTGCATCCCGTGCAGCCTCCCCGCGAAGTGCAGAAGGCATGTTCTGCACGGTCACCAGTAAGTGGCTCCCTCTCACTCTGTCCCTTGTCAAATGAGAGCAACCCCTAGGTGTTAACTCCACCCCTGCTCTCTTTCCTTCGCTCTGCTCCCCTCCCACCAACCAGGGTACATGTCAGCGCACACCCATCGTGCCCTGGCGAAGCTGGTGCTGTGAGTGAGGTTTCCCTGCAACTCAGGGGTCCCAGGTGGCTTCCCCTGAGATGGTCATCTTAGGCACGTAACAGTGTAGGAATGAAAAGTGGGCTTCACTAATATCTAAATCTCTGTCTGTTTCATTTTTTGTTAAGGTTTTCCCTGATGACTTTTTAGCAATTTAACAAATAAAACAAAATGGACAGAATTGTCTTAACTGTTTCATTAGTAGAAAAGAAAGAAGGAAGAAAGCTGTAGTAGCAAGCAGTTGAGGTTGGAGACGGAAGTTGAAAGCAAGGTAGTTGGGAGACTCCCTCCTCCTCTGGGAGGGGTGTGTTTTGGGGTTGAGGTGGAGAGCTGCCCTTCCCCAGGGACAGCTCCATTTAACAGTGACGTGGCTCCCTCAGTCCTGCTTGAAGGACTTGGTGTTTCAGAGCCTCAGTTACTACCCTGTGGTGCACACCTAAGAGAGGTGATCAGCTTGGAGCGGAGGCCCCGGGGGCCAGGACAACAGCCACCCCGTCACTGGCCTCCTGGGCAAGACGAGGACACGGAGCCCTTGGATCTTGGGACATAGTCGCAGATGGTGGTGAGAAGCAGGCCTGCGGCTCTAGAGGCCTCTGACCTGATCTCGCCTTCCCCCTGTTAGTACTTCCCCTTGGATACAGGTTTCCTCATCTGTAGTTTTAGTTGTTTTTATCTGAAAGGATCGTGAGGGTGAACCGAAGTTGAATACGAAAGCACTAGCACAGGCCCTGGCACATGGCGAGAGCTCGTTAGGTGGTGGGTAGTGTTTGTAATTAACCCTTGAGAAAAATACAGGATCGTGAAGGAAAGGGTTGGGCTCGTCGTGTAAACCGTCACGAGCGTGCCCCTGCTGAGGATTATGCGTGTCTGTGGTCGTCCGGGTCATCTTTTAGACGTCACCGTGAGAACCTCTGGGGCTTTTGCCTCTCGAGAGCAGTAAGTAGCAGCTGCTGCCATCAATCAGGTCAGAACTGTCTCATCGTTTAATCTCCCTTCCGGACTTCATTCTGCGGTGTGCTCGTTGAATTCTGCCTCCGGCACGTGAGGTGTCCTTCTGCCTGGTTGCAAGGGCACAGTTAGTGGGCTCCCAGTTTGGAAGTGTCGATTAGGGACCGACGACACGAGTCTGCCCGGTTGTGTGGGGGCCTGGGAGGAGACAGGCACCACCAGGGCAGGGGGCTGCCCCAGTGCTGAAGCCACCTGCCAGGTGTGTGCCAGATCCTCACACCCACGGGCCTTTGGGCCGAGCACCATCACGGGCTTTTCGTTCAGCGGTTACTGTACCAACTTCGTCCCAGGTTCAGGTGCTGTGGAGCTGCGGCTGTCATCCCGTCTGCACGGTTGTGTTTCCCAAGCTGTGGGGTGAACCTTCCACCTCTAACAGCAGGTGGTCTGATGCTGTCTGTTCCGTTTACCATACTTTAAGGCGGATAGCAAACTACAGCATGGTCTGGGGAAGGGCCCTGGGGTACAAATGGCCCAGCACCACGTGCTGGCTGCTACTGAATTGGCAAGGGGTAGCATGATGGTTCTGAATGCTGTCACAGTCGCCCTGCGGACGGGTTGGACTTGTCCCTGGTGGGTCTGTTGGGCTGAACAAGGTCCGGTGGGTAGAAGCTCTAGGGAAGAGATTTCAGCATCATTGGGAAATTCCTCCCAATGGCCAGAACTGTATGTATCAGGTAGAACCAGTTTGGCACCATTGGGGGAATTCAAGCACTGCCCAGGCAGTCTATGTACGGAATGTTGTGGAGGAGGCTGTGTTTGGTGGGTAGGGTGCTAGGGGTGACTGATTGGTGGTCCTGGGGAAGGAGGGAAACACCGGTGCCTGAGGAAGGCCCAGTCTTCAGGATAGGTCAGACCTGCACAGCCTCCCAGACCACATCCTAACTCGGTCTGTCCCTGCCAAGGGCCATGCTCCTACCCCCTGATGAGCATGTTTCTGCTCCAAAGATGACCTGAACTTGACAGCAGCCTGATCAGCCCCAGGTCAGAGGGTGTGTGGGAGCATAGAAGAGAGGACATGCCAATCTGGGGAGAAACCTTAATGTGGAGACGAACAGAGAAGATCCGTGACTCTCCCAAGGCCTGACCAGAGGTGGCGACCACTGCCTTCTCACACAGGCCTAGCACAAGACTCCCTCGCCACTCCCCTGGGTGTCTGCAGGCCAGAGGCCTTTGCACATTTGGGTGTAAATCTCAGCACCTAGCAGGGAAAGGGCAGCTCCACACTGCCCTCTCTCCTTCCCAGGCCTTGGCCACTCTTCTCCAGCTGGCTCTGTGGGTCGGCAGTGCAGGAATCACTGACTCAGACTGGGAGGCCAAGGCATCGCACAGGTCGCTACCGTCAGCCAGCTCTGCAGCCCAAGGCTTTGCCTCGCATCACCCTCATCTGGGAGCCTCTGCAAAAAGCCAGCCTTTGAGCACCCTGTTGTCCAGCGGGACAGGAGGCATCACCTCAAAATCTTGCAGGCTGGCCTGCTTGTAACGCTGCCACGGGGGACCGGACCCTTGCTTCTCTATGCCTTGCCACCGCCCCCCACAACAAGGGAGCATCCCTAGCTTAGGTCTGCCTTCTGCTCTCAGTGGCCACAACTGTCCCCACTTGCCCACAATATACCACTGACAAAAGCAGCCAAGTGCTCTTGTGGATACTTTGTGAGGTAATGATGTCGCCGTTGCTGGAGGTGCTCAAGCAGAGACTGATTAACTCTCACGGGAAGGGAAGGTAGAGCTGAGGTATGCATCAGTCAAGAATGGGGCCAAGGGACCCCTCCGTCCCCTTTGCACTCAGAAAGGACTTCCTAGAGAGGCTGCAGGACAGGGACGAGGGCCGGCTTTGAACCAGAAAAGACCTTGGTTTCAAAAGCTGGCGCTGTCACTTTGGGCTGACACAAGTCATCTCACAACTCGAGCTGAGAGGGCACCTGGGGGTCCCTTGGTCCCACCTGAGCCTCAGTTTTGTCACTCAAATGGCGGTGATGCTGCTAGCCTCACAGATGAGCGGCCTAGCTGGATCCAGCAGTAACTTGGTCCACGGAGTGGGTGCGCTTCCCCAAAAGACCACTTGGGGGCACCCCGTGAAAGGCTTTGTGGCCTGGGCACTGCATCAGAGGCTGACTTCAGAGGGAAACTGAATGGGCTGGAGGAGAAAAATGCCCATTTCTCCCCTCCCACTGTTGGTAGAGCCTGGGTAGGGCCCCTTCCCTGGCCTCTGCCACATGTCTGAACACCGTCCCAGGCTGCCTCCCCCCCCCCCCGCTCTCTCTGCCTCAGCCTCCAGCTATGGGAAAGCCAGTGTTGTCTCCACTGGGCTGGGCTGTGGGCCCAGGCCCTGTCAGCATGCACAAAGCTGAGCCGATGTTACAAGTAAATGCCTCAGAAGCCTGGCAGAGTGTGCCATTTCCCCACCAGGGAACCTGTCTGCCCCCGCCCACTGCAGGGAAGTGAAAGAGGGCTGAGGACCAGACCTTACCAGGCAGAACCCTGGAAGGAAGAAGGAAGCTGCTGCCCACCCATCAGCAAGGCCAGGAGAGCCCGGGACTGCCCTTTGGGGTCAGTCATTCTCGGCACACCTGAGCACACACTGACCCTCGAGGCACTGGGACTCAGATGGCTGAAAAGAGGCCTGCTCCTGGAGGAGCCCACAGCCTCATCACAAACCAGGGAGGCATCACACTGGGCTGAACAAAGATGACAAATCCTGAGCTTCAGAAGCCAAAGACAGTCCAGGTGTCGTACTAAAAAGATGCAAAGGAGGCAGAGTCAGAACCGTCTGTAACCAACATAGCCAGTCAAAGGCAGGACAGTTGTTGGGAAGCCAGAGAGCGCTAACAGATGGGTTTCTCGTTGCCCCAGCCTCACCCCACTGAAATGAGAATAGAGCCTTTCTTGGGGGGATCCCAGGCCTGGCCTCTGGCAGTCAGTAATGCAGGGTGTTGGCGGGCCTCCAGGCCTCACCCTGGGAAGACAGACTCACTGTGGTCCAGGAAAGGTGGAGAAGGGCTGTGGGAGGTCTGGCATATCCAGAGGGGCTGGTGTTTGGGGCTGAGGACAGTACAGAGTGGCCCATATGGATCTGTTGACCAGAGGTCATCCCCTCAGATGTAGCAGGGAAAGCCGCTTATGAGCAGAATCCACAGTGGGAGGAGAGGCCCGCACAGCTGGGGCCATGGCAGAGTGATGACAGAGAGTTCTCCCAGTAGCGGGAGGCCCACAAAGGTCCGGGACAGAGGACACCCAAGGAGTGGGTGCCCTCCACAGACATGCTTCCCTGGCATTTGGGCAACACCTCCTACACACTGAACATGAGCCCCAGGGCCGGAGGAGGGGGAGATGAAAAGAAATAACCTCGAGGAGATTGAGTCTAAACAGTAGAGAATGAGAAATCCATTGAATGTAAGTTTACCAGGAAATTATTGGATTAAAATGTCGGCAGACAGACTAAATCAAGCCAGGAAACAAAGCTCTGTTTCTTAAGCGTCCGAGTCTGCCAAGGTAAAAGCTTGTACTTGCTCCAGTAGGAGGAGAGAAATCAGATAAGGTGCTAGGGAACCCCAAGAGCCAAGGGTGAGAGGGGCTGTGGCCGGTGCCACAGGAAGAAAGGAGAAGGGTATTCCCGTAGATGGAAGAGCCTTTGCAAAGAAGTCCGAGTATGACCAGCCCTTCCGGAATCTTGAGAAGGTCAGTGTGAGACTGGAGTGCACGGGGCAGAGCTGGAGAATGAATTGGAGATGGGGACGAGAGGCGGGGGGGGGGGGGGGGGGGGGAGTGGGATCTGGGCCCAGGCAGTGGCAACCAAGAGAGGACAGGATGTTAAATGTGTAGGGAGAGGAGGCCTGGTGGCTGCCTGGATCAAGGCGGGAGGAGGCTGGCACTCAGCCCTGCATGGAGCAAGTGCGGAATGCCACTGTGTGCCAGGCACTGGCCCTCCCCGTGGAGGTGGTATTTCAGTGGGGGGTGAGGGAGAAGGGGCAAACGTGGAAAGCGCCAAGCAGGACCATTCCAGATGAGTATCCCGAGGAAAATTAAAGGGGGATGTGACAGAGTGTGATGGGCTTGGGCTCATCAGAGAAGGCCTTTCTGAGGAGGAGACGTTTCAGCTGAGACCTGAATGTAAGAGCAGCCATGCGGAGAAAACAGCAGGAACAAAGGCCCAGAGGCAGGCATGAACTCAACAAATACAGGGAGCAGAGGAAACGCCGGAGTGCCTGGGGCATGTGAGTGAAGGCAGAGGGCGCCAGTGAACCTCGTAGGCCATGGGGAGGGAGGGGTGGACAAGACTCCAGGTGCAGTGGGAGGCCATTAGAGGGTTTTAAGCAGGGAAGTGACACATGAGGCTGTCCGGGTCAAGGACACCAACCTTGCTGCCAAGCACAGGCCTGGCACATTCCAGGCTCAAAAAAACCTCCCTGGGATGATTTGGCAGCTCCAGTCCCAAACCCTGTATTTAAATGGAATCTGGACATTTTTAATCTACCCTCCCGCCCTGCTTATAAGTGCAATTCCCTGGTTATTGGATTATTGTCCCCAGCGGAGTGTGAAATGCACAAGGACAGGGTCTGTATCTCCTTTACAGTCGTCTTTCCAGTGTCTGGCCTGGCACGGGGAGTGCTCATACGTATTTGACAAGTGCATGTCTTCACCCACTCGTGCCTGTAATGTTTGCCGGGCTTCCTAACTGGTGGCTTCTTCCAGGCACCCTCTTCAGGCCATTCCCCAAGCTGCAGCCACAGCCAGTCAGCCAACACGTTTCTATTGAGTTTTTACTCTATGTCCAACATATTCTAGCTAGTAGGGGTTATTATGGGCTTAATTGTGTCCCTCTGCCCCCCTCCCTTCTCATATTGAAGTTCTAACCCGCAGAACCTCAGAATGTAATCATATTTGGAGATAAGGTCTTTACTGAGGTGATTAAGTTAAAATGAGGCCATTCAGGTGGGTCCTTATTCAGTGTGACTAGTGTGCTTATTAAGAACAGCAAATTTGTACTCGGATTTGTACGGAGGGAAAGTGATGTGAAGACGTGAGGAGAAGATGGTCACCCACAAGCTAAAGAGAGAGGCCTGGAGCAGATCCTTCTCTCCTGCCCCTCAGAAGGAACCAACCCTACCAACTCCTTGATGTATTTCTTTAAAAAAAATTTTTTTTTTAACGCTTATTTACTTTTGAGAGATAGAGCATGAGCAGGGGAGGGGCAGAGAGAGACAGACAGACAGACAGAATCTGAAGCAGGCTCCAGGCCCTGAACTGTCAGCACAGAGCCTGATGCAGGGCTCAAACTTGTGAACCGTGAGATCATGAGCGGAGTTGAAGTCGGACCCTTAACCAACTGAGCCACCCAGGTGACCCATTGATATATAACTTCTAACCTCCGGAACTGAGAAAACACATTTGTGTTGTTTAAGCCACCCAGTCTGTGGTACTTTGTTACTGTAGGCATAGGAAACCGATACAGGGGTATAACAGAATGAAAAGACAAGGCCCCTAGCCTCATGGAGCTTATGTTCTAGGTGAGAGAGACAATAAATTTAAAATTTCAGAATCAAGGGGCGCCTGGCTGGTTCAGTTGGTAGAGCACGCGACTCTTGATCTTGGGGTTGTAAGTTCAAGTCCCATGTTGGGTGCAGAGATTACTTAAAAATCTTTTAAAAAGTAAAATTTCAGAATCAAGAACAGGAGGGCGTGAAGGAGTGAGTCTCGGAGGGTAAGGGCGAATCCTTGAGTGGAGGAGGAGGAAGGCCTCTGTGCAGGTGAAGCAGCCATCCACGGGAGGTTGTGGGGGTGATGCAGGGAGGTCTGGGTGTTGGACACTGGAGGGCAGAGGCCTGTGTGGGAACAAAAGGCCAGGCTCGCTGGAGGGCATTGGGCAAGGGGAAAAGCGCGACCATTGAAATGAAAGCAAGAGGTGGTCAGATGGCCACAGATGGCCTTGACGGCATGGCGTTTGGATTTTATTCCGCGTGCAGTGAAAACCATTGGAAAACTATAAGCATGGGTGTGGCATTGCTGGGTTTACTTTGCCTAAAGATGACTCTGGTGCCTCCGTGGCATTCCAGAAGGCAAGCAGGGAAACCTACAGGAAACAGCTGCAGTGTCCAGGCAAGAGAAGAGACGGACACCCAAATCTGACTGTCCCTCCTCCACTCATCCTCCTGGGCATCCCACCCACCCCTGCCCCTGAGGGCCTCAGGCCTGTGTGTCTGCCCATCCAGGCCTTACGGTGCCCTGTCCAGAAGGTGCTCAATCAATCTGGGGGATGGGGGGAGACCAAACCATGAACAAATGAGTAGATGAATCAGAAAGTTTTACACCATATGGGCCTTTAGATAGATGGTCCACCTGCTTCACCTTAGGCCTTGAGAGGAGAAACATTTTGCTTTAGAGGGACACTCAGTTTAATGGTCAGAGGGGGCACAGGACAGCAGAACTCACTAGACCAAAATGGTCCACAAGCCTCCTCTGAAACGAAATTCTGACCACCTCACTCCCAGGCTCTAACCATTGACTGGCTCTCTCACCAGCAGTGATGTCTAAGTGAGGTCTGTGGACCCTGCCATGGACTGAATTGTGTGTGACTCCCCTCACCCCCGGCCAAAATCCATATGCTAAGTCCTAACCCCCAATGTGACTTACTTGGAGATAGGGCCTTTAAGGAGGTAATAAAGGTTAAATGAGGTAATAAGACCAAGGCCCTAATCCAATAATACTGGTGTCCTTATAAAAGGAAAAGACATCAAGGGTATGTGTGCACAGAGATGAGACCTTGTAGGACACACTGAGAAGGCGGCTGCCTGCAGGCTGGGAAGAAAGGCCACACCAGAAACCAACCCCGTTGGCAACTTGATTTTGGACTTCCAGCTTCCAGAACTGCGAGAAAATAGATTTCTGCTGTTTAAGCCGCCTAGTCTGTGGTAGTCTCTTACGGCAGCCGCAGCGGACTGATACAGAACCCAACTTCTGAACTGCCCCGTGTTCACATGCAAGCTTACAGACCCATCTGGCCCCCCAGAGCAGAGTCTCTGGAGGATGGACTCCAAGAACCCATGTTTTGAACAGGCTCCTGATGCTCCCCAAGTGTCCTCTCCATGAGCTCCTGAGGGCGGTGAAGGCTGATTCCCCCAAAAACCTCTGGCCCCTAGATCCTCTGATCACCGGCCTCCCCCTCTGTCCAAGAGGACTTCACATCTGGCCTCCAGGATAACTGGCAAGCTCATCCTGCCAAGCTGCTTCATTTCCTCACACTCCCCGAGCCCTCCAAGCCCTCCAAGAGTCAAGACCGGGCACGGCTAACGATGAAGTGCAGAAACTCAGAGATAAGTCAGATCTCAGCCCTGCCATGGAGGCACTTCAGGTCCACGGAGAGAGGGCGCTCCACACAGCGTGACCAATCCTGAGTCTGGGCAGGTGCGGTAAGAACGGCAGGAAAGGGAGCTGAGCAACCTGGGACTGTGGGCAGGGGTTTCAAGCTGCAGAATCCCGGAGAAATCAGTGCTCATTTGTTATGTTTCCGCCTAGCTGCAGTGGAAGCAACTGACAGCAAGCACCCTGTCTTATACAGCCACGTCCCCTCTACTCTCTTGGACATAATGGACCTCGATGCTTTGTGGGTTGATGGCCCTCTGGCTGCTTTCGGCATGACTAAGAAGGGCCCTCCTAGTGGCTGGGGACAAAGTTTAAAAAAACACGAGACCCACTCTGGCAGAACAGATGTTCAGAGTCCAGGAATCCTGGGTTCTGAGTCTAATTTTGCCACTGGCCAGCCGTGTGATGTGTTGTCTGAGTTTCCTCACCTGTAAAAGAAAAGAGAGATGATAGTATTTCCCATACAGGTTTGTTTATAGAATTAAACGAAGTTAACCTCTGTAAAGCCCCCGCTGTCTGGCACCGAGTTGGCCTTCAATAAAGGTTAACTTACAGATTATTCCTTACAAAGCAGTGATTTGTCCTACTTGACAAATTTGTCCTACTTGAAGGACAAATCTTCGTGCTACTTGCACGAAGATACGGGTAAAAATTAAGTGTAATAGATAACCTCTCAGCAAGGACCCACCTGCATCCTGTCCAACTAACAGGCATTTACTGAGCACCCCCACCTTTTGGTAACAGGTCGGTGCCCATTGTTGGAAGGGTGGAGGGGGGCTCATGGCCTCAGTGCTGAAATGTCAGCCGCAGAAGGGTATTACTTCTTGTCTTTCCATTGCCAGTGCCTAGAACGGGCAGAACACATAATAGGTGCTCAGTAATTATTTGTTGAATGGATGGGATGAATCAATAAATGAATGGCCGGTAGATTCCTGTGGCCCTCTGACTCATTTTTAAGACTTTGAGCAAGTCCCTTAACCTCTCTGAGCTGCTGTTTCCCCACTTACGAAGCCATAGGTGTTTTAATTCATCTCTAGGTCCTGCCGAGCAGAATTAATAGAGCGATAACAATAATAAGCAACACTAACTAATTGAGCACTGCTATGGGCTGAGCACTGTTATAAAAAAAAAACAAAAAAAAAACAAAAAAAAAAAAACCCTAGGAGGTAATAGTATTTTATAGAAGAAGGAACTGAGTCACTGAGGCAGAGAAGGCTCCTGGAGGAGGGGGATTTGATTTGGGAGGAGTTTGGGGAGAAAGCCTGGGAATCGGACTGAGCAATAGAAAGGACCCACGGCCCGGAGGGTTAGGCCCAGTCCGGGGTGCCCCCGCGTGGTGGTAGCGGCAGACAAGAGAGGGACCAGTCCCGCCCCCGGCGTCTCCTTGACAACAGCCTCCGCACATGCGCCTCAAGCTCCGACGCCGAGGCAGGCTGAGCGCTCCGAAGCCAGACGCAGGCCGGGCGGAAGCAACCCGGGCGGACTGGGCGGCGGGAGCGCGGGTGGGCTTTTAAAGGGACCAGCTCCGCCTGAGCCCGTTCGCCGACGGGGACTTCTGATGGTGAGGGCTGGGTGGCCCCAGGAGTTGGGATCGAGGAGGCAGAGGAGAAACAGGGCTGTGTAAAAACCCTCGCTCCTGCCCCGAGATGACAAGGGAGAGGGGATTGTGTAAGTGCCCCCCGGGGCAATAATGCGATGGCTGTCCAGGGGGCAGTATGGGGACGAAGGGACTATGGAATTGCACCGTCTGGGTAATAAGAGGGAGACGGGGAGTGTGTAACCCCCCAGGACCATGAAAGGAAACTGGGACTCCAAAAGCGCTAATGGGGATAATAAGGGTGAGGTGCGGCAAATGACGCCCGCCCCCCACCCCCACCCCCCACCCCAAGGAGGGAGCTGGGGTTCTGAGGAAGAGTCAGAGAGCAGGTTGAGAGGGATCGCAGGTCCAGCTCAGGACATTTACCCTCTCCCCTCCCCCTACTCAGCATTCTACCCCGTCGCGGTGCCAGGCCATGGCCAGACCACCCGCCCCGGGCTCGGTGATTGTCCCAGACTGGCACGAGAGCGCCGAGGGCAAGGAGTATTTAGCCTGCATCCTGCGCAAGAACCGCAGACGGGTGTTCGGTAAGTGCCTGCCCCCAAGCCTGTCACTCCCCTGGAAGAACAGTGTCACCTGTTGGGAGGGGTGGGGAAGGTGGCAAAGCGGTAGGGCAGTGAGGGCCTGCTTTACTACACTCCTCAACCTTGGAGACCCCTGGAAGCCCTATCCCTGGGGCCCCTGAATCTCCTTAGAGCGAATTCCACCATCAGAGCCAGGAGCATGGAAACAGCCCCAACCCTGCCAAGAACACTGTCACCAGAGAGGCTGTTGATGGAGTTCTTACCTCTGTGCCAGGCCCTCTGCTGGGCATGTTGCACAACAGACTCCCGCCTGCCCTCAATAGCACACCTTACAGACTTGTCCGAGACCCAGCCTGGTAAGTAGAGGCAAGCCTCTTCAATATCCTACAGTCTCAAAGACGAGACATTCACATCTCCCAGGATGAAGCTACCTCACCCAGCGTTGCACTGACAGGTCAGCAGAGGGGCCTGGCATCTGCTGTGAGAGCTCAGCTCTGGCCAGAAGAAACAAAGCGCCAGGGGGTTGAAGACCATAGAATGACAGGGCAACCCACAGCTGAGGACTTTCAGATGCTAAGCCTATGCATGTATCATAATTCAGACTTTTTTTTTTTTTTGCAAAATAAAAGCATTCATAAAGATCTCAGTGTATTGATTCTAACAAGTTTATTTATAGTAACTGAGAATATTTTTGCTGATATTTCTCCATTGAGGAAAGAATTATGAAGAACCTTGCCTTTACATGTGGGAAATCTAGAACAGGTGATAATAGTATCAATAAAAACAATCTCATGCGTCAAACTTTATTTATTTATTTTTTTGTAATGTTCACTTATTATTTTGAGAGACAGAGCGCCAGCAGGGGAGGGGCAGAGAGAGAGGGAGACGCAGAATCCGAAGCAGGCTCCAGGCTCTGAGCTGCCAGCACAGAGCCCAGTGCGGGGCTCGAACTCCCAAACCGTGAGATCACCACCTGAGCCGAAAGTGGGCCACTTAACTGATTAAGCCACCCAGGTGCCCCTCGTGCATCAAACTTTAAAGAAAAGTAATTCGGTAGTATTTGGAATGGGCCTTGGTACACCTAACAGAGCACAGGTGTTTGTAACAGAGCTCATCCAGGGACCCTGCCTGTGTCCCAGGCCTCCGTACCGAGTATAGAGAACCATGGATAGCTGGCACCAGAAAGCCCTTAGAGCTGATGGGTCTGATGGGGCAAGCGCAGGTTGACCTCTTGACCCCACCTGGCTCCCTTCTTGTCCCAGGGCTTCTGGAACGACCAGTGCTGCCCCCTCCCGTGGCCATTGACACAGCCAGCTACAAGATCTTCGTGTCTGGAAAGAGCGGCGTGGGCAAGACAGCACTGGTGGCCAAGCTGGCTGGCCTAGAGGTACCCGTGGTACACCATGAGACCGCTGGTGAGTGCATCCCGGGAGGCCTTCCCTGGGGTGGAGGAAAGACTGGCCCTTGACCCATCGTTTACTCCGCAACCTTGGAAAGGCGTTTCACTGGCTCCTCTATTCGTCAGAGATGATAGTTCCAACCCCAGTGTATTGTGGGATTGGTACTAGAGATCGTGTTGGTAACATAACTCGCGCCGAGCTGGCACAAGATGGGCGCTCAGGGAACACCGATCTTCTCTTCCGGTTTCCTTCCGTTGGATGCTGATTGACCAGCAGGTTGCAACTGGGTCCTCCAGCATCCAGTACGTCTGGGTCCCCTCGTACGTACGAGTGAACTGCTTTGTCATGGCTAGGGCTGGGGCTGCATCTCTCTGGCAGGCTGGAGACCCTTCTAGAGCAGTTTGGTTTCCCCCCATCAGCCTGAGAATTTTCCCGGGTCAGCGACTATGCTTTCCGCACCAGGCTGGTGGACCCACCGGGGATGTATCTTCTTCCTATTTCTTCCTGGCCCCTGGCCCCTCTCCACTCCGCCTCTCCCATGCTGAATAGCTGACCCTCCCCCAGGCATCCAGACCACCGTGGTATTTTGGCCAGCCAAACTGCAGGCCAGTGACCGTGTTGTCATGTTCCGCTTTGAGTTCTGGGACTGCGGGGAGTCTGCACTCAAAAAGTTCGACCACATGCTGCCGGTGAGCAGACAGGTGGGCCTGGGAGGGGCTGGGAGGAGCTGGTTGTCTGAGGTGGGCTTCTGAGTACCTGCCCGGTCTGCAGGAGGCAGAATTGGGCGTGGCCTGGGGGGTGCTGCCCCGGGTGGGAGAAGGCTGAGCTGGCCGTGGGGACCGGGTCTCAGCCCCAGCTCTGCCCTGGGCCAGCCAGTCCCTGCTCTGGGCCTGTGGAAGGAGGGGATCTGCTGAGACTTCTCAGGGCCCTGCGGCTGATCAGAGGTTCTGGCCCCCTGGTTACAAGCCTCACATCGGCCTCTCCCTCCCCAGGCTTGCAAGGAGAAGACAGATGCTTTCCTCTTCCTCTTCTCCTTCACCGACCGTGCCTCCTTTGAAGACCTCCCTGGACAGCTGGCCCGAGTAGCAGGCGACACCCCTGGTGTTGTCAGGATGGTCATCGGCTCCAAGTATCCTTTGGGTGGCCCCTAGGACAGTCTGAGGCCACACCTGGCAAGGCACAGAGCAAGGGGATCAGGGACTCTGCCTCTGCCTAGCTGTGGGCTCTACACCCATGGACAGTATCTTAAAGGCTGCAGCAGCCGCCCCCCCCCCCGCCCCCACCGGATGGGGCTCCGGGGAAGAGGGCTGAGGCTGGATGCGACGAGGTGGTAAGCAGAGACACCCGGCCAGGCTCCTTGACCCTCCTCCAGATTTGACCAGTACATGCACACTGATGTGCCTGAGCGTGACCTCACGGCCTTCCGGCAGGCCTGGGAACTGCCCCTCTTGCGGGTGAAGAGTGTGCCGGGACGGCGGCTGGCAGATGGGCGCACACTGGATGGGTGGGCTGGGCTGGCCGACGTTGCCCACGTGCTCAACGGCCTGGCGGAACAGCTGTGGCACCAGGACCAGGTGGCAGCTGGCCTGCTCCCCGACACCTCAGAGAACTCCCCCAGCTGATCTCTACTCCCAACCGTGACCCAAGGCAGAGGGCAGGACCAGGTCCTAAGGCTGAGGCAGGAACATTGACCTCATCCTGAGGACTGGCCAGAGGGGCCTGTCAGGAGGACGAGGAGGCACTTTCCTTGCAGAAATCACAGCAGTGAGGTGGGGACACGAGGCTCTGTGCATCAGTGGCCTAAGGGCATCCGGGGGCCCCCTGGCCTTCTCCCTCCGCCTTGGAGGGTCTGGGCTCTGGAAACTGAGGAAGTATAGGGGCAGAACCTTAGGGCTCAAGCTTCTCCTGCACCCCCCACCTCCTGTCCTCCCAGAAAGGGCGACTGGAAAGGGGGACATCCCAGCCGGGCCCTGGACCCCAAGTGACTTCAATCAAGAGCCTGTATTCCTTGAGGCAACACCATCTGCTATATCGGATAAACCCTGAAATCTCAGTGGCTTAACTCTATAGAAGTGTTTTCCTTGCTCAGCCTCACTTCAACTGGAAGTGAAGGGATCTGGGGGCTCTGCTGAATGAACCCTGACTCTGAGGTCTCTAACACCTGGCTTCCCGGTTTGCCCTGGGGCATCAGCATCCAGTCAGCAGAGGGGGAGTGACTGCTAGTGGAGGGTCACCTAGGAGGTTTCCCGGGACCTGGCCTCTGGGGGTGTGCCTTCTGCCCACCTTCCATTGGCCAGCACCCAGTCACATGGTTACATGGAGCTGCAGGGCAGGCTGGGAAATGTAGTCCACCTTCATGTTCAGGGGGTGAGCCCTCTGTGCAGTACCTTTCTTGAAAATGAAGGTGTCAGGCTAGGCTTGGGAAGCAGGGCCCCGCCAGCCTGGGGTATCAGAAAGCTCACTGGGCAGGGCCAGGGACTGGACCAGGTGGGGTCAGGGAGTGAGGTGCCCTGTTTGGCAGCTCTGCCCTGTGGGAAGCCAGCAAGTGCAGGAGCAGGAAAGTGAGGGAATGTGCCCATTCATGTGTCTCACCCCTGCCCCATCCACCAGAGACACTCGTGAATGCAGGCTAAAGTATGGGGTGGGGGGAGGGGTGGTGCTGATGCAGAGGGCCTTTATACTTTCGGACACCCCCTGGTTGGAACCCTGGGTTGAGGCCTGGCCTGAGTCTGAGCCAGCTGGAAGGACCTGGGGGCCCAGATATGTGACCCCCAAAGCCAGCGGACCCTTGGAGCCGCCTCTTGAGAGGGGAGCCCTGGCAGCTTTGTATACCACATCCTCACAGGCATGATCACATGCTCACACATACCAGCCCTTGTCCTAAAACACCGCCCTCCACCCATGTGCACACCCCCCCTGCTGGCACACCCAGGACGTTCATACATAACCCACTCTGGCTTACCGTCCTGGGCACACTGACCACCTGCTTGATGGCATTTACCATGTCTGCTACCCTGGGCACCACCCACAGGTTCGTCGGTCACCCCTTCCAGGGCCTAAAAGACCAGCGCTGGTTCAGAGCTGAGTCCTGAGCTTGTCCCATACCCCAGAGAAAGAACGTCCCTGTGCGGGACCCTAAGCCTCATGGTGGCACAGCCGGTGGGCTGGCTCCGCTCCTGAGCTCCTGAGCCATAGACCTGTCCCCTGCGGGCTTCAGCTCTGCTTCCGGGCAGCCGGCTCAGCCCATTCTTTTCTGTTCTTAGCTCCAGTAGACCGTACCCGGGAGGCAACAGCAAAGCTTGGGAGTGGGACCCGGTGAAGGTCACCTCTGGGCCTGAATATGATGCTCTAGCTACAGGTGCCTGTGTTGTGAGCACCAGCCAGTTATCTCTGGGCTTGAAACTCCCCCAGAAAGGAAGCTACTGGATCCTTCTTGGGTCCCCGCTCTGTACCCGCAGGCCAGTTTTCTCCTGGTTAGCCCTGCCCCAATCAGAGAATCACCCTGTCACCCACCTTCCCCCCAAACCAAGGAGGTGAACAGTTCTCTGCTGTTTTCCTGCGTAAGGACAAGGTAGGGAGGCCAGGGGGACTGGGACCGGGAGCCTGGCCACCTGCCCTCCCAGCACCACTTTCTGTGCCCCTGCGAGCCCTGCCGCCGTGTCCCTTCAGCACTTAGCAGACTGCTTATCCGGGGGGCCTCCTCCGTGGCAGCGCAGAGCTGGGAGCCATTATCAAAATAGCAGGTGACTGCACTTACAGTGTGTTCCCTGGGCAGGGCCACGTGGGAAGGGAGCGAGAAGAGCGTGCGGACACACGCGTGTGGTTTCGAGCCAGCTTCACGGCCCTCAGAGGGGCCCTCCCAGCTGGTTTGAAGCTCTGCTCTGGCCATCTTGAAACTCTGGACACCGCGCAGTCTGTAGCGGGTCCTGCGTGTGTTATCCAGGGAGAGGGTCTGGGCTCCAGATAAAGCTCCTCTCTCAGGGTTTGGAGGGAGGGGCCACTCCGGGGAAGTGTCACAAGGCCATCTTTTCTCCCTGCTTTGGTGCCCCAAATTCCACCATTAGGTTGAGCCTCACAGCAGTTCAGGGCAAGTATCTCTCCACTCACCCCACCCCTCCATGGGCCCTGAGGCTCCCTGGAAGGAAGGGGTAGTGATGATGCCCCAGACTGGGTCAGGGGTGGGCCCTGACTTTGGGAAAAGGTCCTGGAGGGCCCTGGAGCCACTGAACTTTGGGGCTCTGGAGGGAAGCCGCTGGGAGCCATCATCTTTTCCTGAGGCGAGGGTGGGGGTTAGCTCTGCTGTGGCCTGGCCCCACTGCTGTTCCCAGAGTCAGGATCTATCAGCTGCTTCTTCCTTCCCCAAACAGGCTCTCAACAGAGCCTACAGATGGGGAGTGCCATGGTCTGAATGTGTCCCCCCAAAATTTATACTTTGAAATCCAAATCCTTAATGTGATGGTATTTTAGGGACCTTTGGGAGGTCAAGAGGGCAGAGCCCCATGCATGGGATTCGTGCTCTTACGCAAGAGACCCCACAGAGCTCTGTAGCCCCTTCCACCCAATGAAGACACAGAAAGTGCAGACTATAAACCAGGAAGAGGGTCCTTGAGGACCCTGCTGGAGCCTTGATCTTGGACTTCCCACTTTCGGAGCTGTGGGAAATAAATTTCTGTTGTTTATAAGCCACCCGGTCTGTGGTATTTTGTTATAGCAGCCCGAACAGACTAAGACAGAGAAGCTGAGGTCCAGAGAGGGACAAGCATTTGCCCAAGGTTGCAGAGCCACGAAGCAGCCCTGATGCTCTCAGCCCTCAGCACTCTCCCTTGGACCATCCCTCCCCCTCATCCCCTAATGCGGTCTTCAGGATTCAGCGCCTCACAGGCCCTCTCCCAATCCTCCCAATTTTTCCAACTGTGAAGCCTGGGGCTGCCTGTAGGAGGGGAAATGCAGTGCTGGCCCCTCCCTCTCCTTCCCTTTTCCTCCCCGCCCCCCACCCCGCCCCCAAAGCTTCCCAGGTCCCGCTGAGCTGAACTGTTAAGTGAGTTCTTCTTCGCTGCCAGCCTAGGCTGGCTGGCCTCTTGGGGAGCAGGGAGGACCCCAGGTGAGGAAGCTGGCCCCAGGATAGGAAGGGGCTGCAGGAATCCCCCCTCCCTGCAAAGGCTGCTGGCTGGGCCTTCCGGGCCCTGGCTGAGTCCAGATTCCAGTTGGGGCTTTCTGGTCTTGCCCTGGATCTCCTTACTCCCTAGGCAGCCTGGTGCCAGCTGTGATGCCCCTGTGCCAGGCACAGGCTTGGGGTGGGGGTGGGGGGGAAGTGCCCAGATGGAGGCAGGGGGCTCAGAGGCTAGGACAGGTTGGGGCCAGACCCCCAGAGGGCCAACCAGGAGATGGAGAGTGAAGCTGGGAAGTGGTGAAGGTTCTTCCCTCCCTGTGACCTCAGACCCAGAGGCTGGGGCAGTGGGGATGGAGGAAGCTGGTGTTCAACTCTATTCTAGAAAGTTGGGGTGGATTCTGGGAGCAAAGAGGACTGACTGAGGCTGGGGGTGGAGAGGGGGTCCAGAAGGAAGGTGAGGGAGAATTCGGGCCTTGGGCCATTCACTTCAATTCCCATGCATTCATTTATCTGTAAAATGAAGAGGACAGTAGCACGCATTTCTCTGGATTGTAGCTAAATGTGTGGGAAATGTTTAGTGCTGTGCCAGGCACCAAGTTAAGGGCACAATAAATGGTGGTTGTTCTCTTCGTCGTTGTTCTTATGGTAGTGGTGGCGGTTGGGCTGGAGAGGAGGGAGACCGGTCGACTGCGCCAGGGCAGTTGGATGCACACTGAGCCAGGGGTGGGCGGGCCGAGCGGCAGCGCAGCAGGGGCGACGGAGAATGGAGAAGCTCCTGGCACCAGTAACCGCTTCCGGTCCTCTCGCCCTCCCTCCCGTCCTGTTGTGCCATCACCGTGGACGAGGACCCCAACGACGACCGTCTCTGCGCGTCCTGCGTCAACATTTGTGCCTCCGACTCCGGGGGCAACCTTTCCCGCGGCAGGAAAACCGAAATCGGTGAGACACGTCCCCCGAGGCCCGAGCAGCCAACCCACAATCGCGCTCTTATTTTTTTTTTTTATTTTTTTTTTCAACGTTTATTTATTTTTGGGACAGAGAGAGACAGAGCATGAACGGGGGAGGGGCAGAGAGAGAGGGCGACACAGAATCGGAAACAGGCTCCAGGCTCTGAGCCATCAGCCCAGAGCCCGACGCGGGGCTCGAACTCACGGACCGCGAGATCGTGACCTGGCTGAAGTCGGACGCTCAACCGACTGCGCCACCCAGGCGCCCCCACAATCGCGCTCTTAAATCCCCTCTTCCCTCGGCCGAGCAATCCCGTGGCATCACTCGTCCATTTCTTGCAATGGGCAGTTCCGCCTTGGAGCTAAACCCAATCCTTCTTGCTGCAGCACAAATTATTTCCTTTAATTCCGTCTTCGCTGGGACTGATAGGCCCAGGAGGGAAGTGAGGCAGACAGTTCCCAACTGCCCTCCCACCCCGCGGGCTGGAGGTCACAGCAGTTGCGATTCCCCAGTGGCCCTGACACTGTAAGTGCCAGCGGAACCTGCGCGCGCGGCGGGAACGGGCAGCGCGGGCTCTGTCCCCGAGGCTGAGCGCGGGCTCCCCTAATACGCTCTTCGACCTGCGTAAGCGACTTCAGCATCTCATCTGTAAAATTGGCTTTACCGTGGTGTCAGCCCCCCCCCCAACCCCCAACCCAGAGGGTCTGTGATGCTGAAGCGGGCGAAGTGTGTCCAGCGCCCAGCCCAGGGCCTGGAGATGCCCAATACACGAGAAACAGCAACCACGACTCTAGGACGCCGGCCTGCTCAGCGTCATCCACGTTTATACACCGGAGGTGCTAGCTCCCTCCTCGTTTGAATTTCAAACGAGAAAACGCGCGTCCGGCAAGCCGCTTTTGCAGGTCAAGGCGCTTTTGCAGGCCGGAAAGGACCCTGGCACAGAATGGGATCTGCCACCTCCCAGCCAGGGTCGCAAGGGAAGGGGCCCGGGGCTCTGGCTCGCCGTGCACTTCGCCAAGCTGAGCGCGCCCTGGGAGCTGCTCCTGTTCCACGCGGAGGAAATGAGAGGAGTGGGGAGGGGTCGGCTGGGTCGCCGAGTTTTGCCAGGCGCGCGTCACCCTGCTCTCTTCCTCCCCCAGGCCCGACCCACCCTGGATTCGGACCGCTCTGCGGGGCCGCCGCGGCGCCTGCGCCTGAGCAACTCTCTGCAGCAACACGTGGCCAAGCGGCCGCGGGGCTTCTGCAGGAGCCCAGACCGCAGCTCCTCGCGAGCCGGGAGAGGCGGGGCGGGGCGGGGCCTTCCGCAGAGGGGCGGGGCGCTTGGCTCCCTGGTTCCGCGCAGAGGCAACTCCTGCCTAACTCGCTTGAGGTCTTCAGCCAGTCGGTGTCCTAGCGGCTCCCAGTGCCTGATTCCCACCCGTTCGGTCCCCCTCAGGTGCTCATCTGGCTGGAACACACCAGCCCAGGCTGAGCTTTGTGGGGAGATGGGCTCTCTGGCTTTAGCAACTGGCGCATCTCAACCCTGTGTCCCCAGCCTAGAGGCTAGATTCTGCACTCCCATTGTGTTAGGTCTCGCACTGGGCAGAGGGCTTCTGACCCCAGCTCTGCTCACAGATTCCTAGGCAGGGATTCCCACGACTCCTACTTCTCCAACACAAAGAGGCAGAGGTGGTGAGACAACTGCCTGGGGGTGGGGGGTGGGGGGTGGGGATGGGGCAGGGACCTTAAGGGGAGGGAGCTGACGCCAGGATTCTTTCTGGCAGGTGGCAGTCTATGCGAAGTAGAAACGCACAGAGATGGCCACTTCCCGTCTGCTGGCCAGGGGAGTTGACCCTGCAGCCTTCCCACTGCATGAACTGGAGATGACCCAAGCTCAGCTCTCTCCCACTGCTGGGGCATCAGGAGGGAACCCTGCAGCCCTCCCGTCTTTCATCTGCCTGGGGCCCTTTGACCCGCCCAGGTACCAGGTGCCTGATGCAGACTCCACCCCTCACCAATTGCTGTGCTCCTGCTGGGCTTGCTGGAGATGCTGGCACAAGTACCAGCCCCGGCACCTTGTATGAGAGTACTCTGGGGAGAAGGTCATCTACTTTACCTGGCACTGGAGGGGCTGGGAGCTGGGGTCAAGTACAAAGATGGCGGCTTGCAAACTTCGTCGTCTTGTCAGGCTTCTGCACAGCCTCGCTGCTGCCTGCCTGCTGCCCTTGTGGGCACCCCGGTCTTTATTTCTGGCCTTACTGTCATGGGCACCAACACGCCAGCATGAGTGGCTGGAGCTAGGGGCAGGAGGACGGGCTGGGTGGGCCAGATCAGATGGTTGGTTGAGGATAGACTCTCCCAGGATGGGCACTTTTTGCCCATAGGGAACAGACCTGTGCCATGAGCGTACCTTCCTCATGTGCCCACTCTGCCATACCTGTGCCGTATGGAATAATTCCAAGATCTGCCCCATGGCAAGGTGAGACAGGGACAAGAGCAAGGGAATGGGTAGGTGTTTGGGACACCTGGGTCTGGCTGTGGGGAGGCAGTGCTGGCCCTGCAGTATGTCCCCTCGCCCTTTCTTGCAGTTGGGCTACTTCTCTGTCTGGGGACTGTGTTCTTCAGCATCTTTATGTCCTTGTGGGCCACGGCCTTCCTGGAGCACCGGAAGTGCAAGAGCATCACCCTTGTCCCCCACTGGGACCGCAGTGACTTCCAGGAAGAGGAGGTGAGGCCCAGCTCAGCCCGCCAGGCCCAGAACTCCATTTCCCAGAGTTCTCACAAACCACAAGGCATGATGGGAAGAGACTAGACTTTGGAGTCCAAAATTCCAGGATCCAAATCTGGCTCCTTCCTACACCTCCCAGGTTACTTTTCCACCTGCCCCTGATATCAAGATGATATAAGGTTTGGTGAGGTTAAAGACTGGGTGCATTTAGGGTCTCAAAGAGAAACTTTGGCACAGGGAGGAAGGGGGGAAGCATTCCACTCACCCAGCCAGCCAGCCACCCACCAGCCCATCCAAACACCTAATCATTGATCCTGAATCTGCTTCTCTCCACCTCCACTGCCACTCCCTCCCCTGCCCCCTGTCCCCAGTCCAAGCCACCATCCACCATTGTTTCACCTGAACCACTGTGGTAGCCCTCCAAAGGTCTCCCTGCTCCTGGACTTGCCCTACTTAATTTCTTTTCAGCTGCCAGGGTGATCTTTTGAAAACACAAATCATGTTGTGCATTGTCCTTCCCAAAGCCTTCCAGTAGGATGCATTCTCATATGGGATGAATTAGGTTAAACAGATGTGGGGGGAGTGAAAAAGCAGGAAGGAAACATTGAGGTAACAGTCAGTGTGAATGGTGCCCCCTAGAATAGTGCGGTATACAACTCATGTGACCTAAAGAATGGCCCTGCCTTTGCACACATGGTTCCTCCCTGCCACCACCACCACCACCATCACCACTGTGGGACACTGTCTTTCCACCTTCTTCTTACTTAGCATCATTCCTGCATAGGACTTCTTCGCAATTACGTATTTGTGCTTATTTGTTTGATGTCTGTCTCCCCAACTAGACTGTAAAGTCCATTAGGGCTCGGGCTTTGTCCAGGTTGTTATCACATTGTATCCAGTATCTACTGTAGAATAGTATGCAGTCAGTTATAAGTTACCGAACACACTAATCCATGATCTATTACACATTATATCCAGCATCCATCCCACCCGGCTTTCATCTGCTCACCCACTTAGCCATCCAACCATCTATGCACCCACCTGCCCTTCCACTCACCCACTTGTGCACCCACTTACAGACACGTGCCAATTGTTGGCCTGTCCACTTTACCCACCCATTTGTCTTCCTACTGCCCACCCATCTGTCAGTCTATCCAGCCCTCTCCCACAAGTACATCCATTTATTGTTTACATTTGTTTTTACCTTCCCATCCATCCATCCATCCATCCATCCATCCATCCATCCATCCATCCATCCACAGGCTCTTAGCCAGGCCCTTGAGGGTTGAGGAAGGCCCTGAAGAAACAAAAATAAATGGAACCTCATTCCTGTACTTCTGGAGCTCCCTGCACAGGCGGAAAAAGATGGGGGCTCCCCCCACCCCAGGGTTGTGACACCCAGCCTGTCGGGCTGCAGGAAGCACAGCTATCGCCTCTTTGGACAGGAATGTGTGTGTTTGCTTTGGGCCCAAAGAGTTTGCTTTGGGCCCAGGACCCAGTGATAGGCTTGAAGGAGTCCTTCAAGGACTGCACCCGCCTTCCCCACCTAGTCCCCAGCTCTTCAGTCATCCTTGTCATGGTGAGGGAGCTTTGGGCCCTTGCTTTGGAAGGACCATACCCTCCAGAGTGGGCTGGGATCCTGGGGGCCTGCCCTCCAATTCTGACAACCCTCCTTGCTGGCCCCCCGCTCTGTGTGGTAATGAGTTTCCTGGTGTCAGTCATCATTTTACTGTGCCATCATCAGCAATGGCTGATGCCTTTTCACACAGGCAACCCCATGTCCATGACCCGAGTGTGTGCCCCTTTGGGGGTAGCAGAGGGTGGGGGCACTGTTCTAGACTCGAGGCACAATATGGGCGTCTTCAGATTCCTCCTACCCCTACCCACCAGGCTGGGCTTCAGGTGATGGCCATAGGTCTGCCACAATCAGCAGAACTGTGCTCAACCTGGTACTGATCCTCCTCTTGGGTCAGGTCTGTTACTTGCGGGCTGAGCAGCTCACCGGGTGGGGTGAGTGAGGGCAGGGGCTCACAGGGGTGCCCAGGAATCATTTGAGTCCTGGGAGCCCTGAGGCAAGGCTCCATACACCTCAAAGCCTTCAGCTCCCATCTTGGTGTCCCCAGCCTACTCAGCCATCCTCAAATGAAGATGGCCAGGGGCGCGTGGCTGGCATTAAGTGCAAGTGGGTTGGGGACAGAAGCATATGGACTGACCCTGCTAAGCTGTGCCTTCCCCCTTACAGCCAATAGAACTCTGACCATCTCTACCTTTTGCCCAGAGATGCACAGAACCCAGACCTTCCACGAAGACCTTCACTTTCAGAGTCTTCTTCTTTGAGTTTGTCGATTTTCTACTTTTCCTTCTACATGGCATTCTTCAAAGGGCTGTTGCCTCCCAACAAAGTGGGCCGACAGAGTGGCATCATCCTTGAACCTCCAGATTTGTTTCTACCAAGGTCTTGCCGTTGACCTTGAAATTGGTCCTCGATTTCCCTGGGCTTCAATTTTCTCAACTGCAATGTGCTAACACATCATTGGGTCAATATGAAACTTCGACACCTGCATTCATCATTCACTCAGCCCTCAAGGTGGCCCAGGTCTGACACCCCACTTCTCAGCACTGCCGTTTGTGTTCATTGCCATCTTTGTGGCAGGTTTCCTGCTGGCACCCCTCTTTGCTGTGCTCAACAACTGGGTGGAGATCCGACTTGGACACCCACAAGTTCGCTGTGAGTATCCACCGCCGGTGGCTAAGCGGGCACAGGACATTGGAATCTGTCTGCTTCCGCTTGAGGCTCCGGCCCACCTTCTGGTCATTATGAATGTGAGCATGGGGCGGAACAGGGGAATACAGGGGCAGAGGGGGAAATGGAGATTAGAGACTGGTAAAGGTGGTTTAGGAATAGGGAAACGGGTGCTGAATTCCAGGGTCAGAGATAGAGAAATAGAGGCAGGGGGCTAGGATTCTGGGCGCTGACTCATCTTGCCCACACAAGTGGGTTTGGGCCCAGCTGGAGGTGAGTTTGGAGATTGGGCCCTGGAATCCCTCTGGCCCTGCAGGCTTTCCTCCTCGTCGCCTTCACCTCGGACTTAACGCGTCTCCTGTACGAGTACGAACACTACAGCCTGCTGTATGTACAGCTTTGTCAACTTCACACCTGCACCCACACCTCCAGCCTACCTTGCCCAGGAGGACCACTGCCCTGGGAGCCTTCAGGCTGGGATCTGGGCCTCCCTGGGAGGGGCGGGGCTCCGGAGCCCGGGGCCGGCGGGGCCTGGCTGGGGGGCGGGGTGCTGAATCTGGAGGCCGAGCGGGGAGCCGGTGGGAGGGGTGGAGCGGGGCCTAACTGGGAGGACCGGAAGCTGAATCTGCGCGGCGGACTGCCGGGCCGAGCTGAGGGGGTACGGGCTGAGGGGGCGGGGCCAGGCTCCAGGGAGGGTTGGGGAGGGAGAGCCTCGCGGGACCCCGCGCGCTCCTCAGCTCAGGTACGCGGCCTTTCGCGCGACGCACAGGAAAGCTGCTGGCCGTGCGTCTGGGTTTCACCATCTCCTTCCAGGTATTTGTGTATCGGACAGACCCGACCAGCTGTAAACGGGGCTATGCTATAGAATAGAATCTAGAGGGTCGTAGTGAAGATTCGGTGTCACGCATTTGCACAGCGCCCAGCACATTGCAGCAGTCAATTAGCACGACTACTATTATCTTTAGGCAACAGAGCTGGACGAAGGCGAGGAGGCCTGACCCCTCCAGCTTTGCTCAGGATCCTTTCTCCAGCCCTGCCTCTCCATCAGGTCCCTAGTGTTATACCTGTGTCTTTGGGCAAATGATAACTGCTTTATGCTTCAGTTTCTTCACCTGTAAAACGGGAACAGTAATTGTACTCCCCTCCTGGTGTTGCTGGGAGGATTGAATGAATTAATACCCGGGAAACCCTCAGAATGGTGCCCTGCACTTATACATTCAGCTAGCTAAGGGACTCATTCTCTCTTTGGCTCCCCCTCCCCCCAGCATGCGGTGTTCTCCGTGCGCCTCCTCGCCTGGCTCGAGCCCGACGTGCCAGCCGCCCTGGTTGCCAAGGTAAAGCGCGAAGCGCTATCCCGCCGAGCAGGAGCCTGCGGACGACCGGGAGTCGCTGCTTTCGGTCCGCGCTGCTAACGGATCCTGGCTCCTCCCCCTCTGAGCCTGCCCTCCCCTCGACCCGCCCTCAGACCTTAGCTCCGCCCCCTCTTGCTCCGCCCTCTGGTTTGGCCTCTCCTGGAGAGAGAATTGGCCGGGAGTCCCTACGGTTTCTGCCTGGCCCCGCCCCTCACCAAACCCCGCCCACGCCACGCCCCTTCTATTACATTCTCCCCACCTGCGTCCCCTCTGCTCTCGAAGGCCCGCCTATTCATCCTGACCAAGCCACCATGCTTTCTGTCCCGTGCAGCAGGGGCTCTGTCCCCAGAGCCCAGGAACAGGGGCGAGTGGGGAGGGGACTTCCAAAAACGTGGATTCCCCAGATGCTTCCTTCCATTTGGGGTCCTCTGCTTCCGGCTGGGGTCTTGGGCAGTACCTTGGCCAGCGGCCCCAAGGTTGGCCTGGGAGATCTCTAGGGAGACCGTTAGTCCTGCATTGCCTTCCTCTCCCTGTCCCCGTCTCCTGCTCTGTGTTCAATGCGGGCAATAAACCTCTCTCTGCCCCCCAGCGTGCCACCTCCCCATAGACGCCTGGTTCCTGCACACACTGTGTAGTGTGTCTTCACTATGTCGGGATGTTCTGGAGGCCAAGGGAGTGGAGGGACCCTAATCACTCGGTATTGAATGGTCACCAGTTGGTGGGGGAGAGTTCGTTGGGATCTGGGCCCAGGACACCTGCCCATTATGCTCACGGAGGCCTGCAGTGTACGACTAAGAGTAAAGGGTTTAGTAGGGAGAGCTGAGACACCTCCCCACGGATGTTTGCACACTTGTCGCCAGATCCTCCCCCAAAGCCTGGTGATGCACTCCTTTGTTAAGGACTCAGGTTGGTGGTTGGGTCAGAGACCTGGGTTTGAATATTAGTTCTGACACCTATTGGCTGCACGGCCTTGGGCAAGTTATTCATCCCTTGAACCTCAGTTTCATATCTGTAAAATAGAGACTTCATAGAGCCAACGAGAGATTTAACGCATTTAATGTGATACCTCCCCTGATTTAACCCGTACAAGCCTCCTGTCCTCATGTGATAGTGGGGGCAGTAATAGTATCGACCTCATAGGGTCGTGGCAGAGATTAAATGAAACTTTTCAAAAGTCTGTAGCTCTGTGACTTGGCTTTCCCCGAAGATCTGTATTACTACGTGTTTTTGCTAACCGGAAGAAATCCAAAGAACGTTTTTGCTTTTATGGAAAAAGGTGAAAAGGGAAAATAGCGTTTGGCATGCAGCGACCCCCTGAGCAGAGAGCCTGGCCCCACCAAGCTTTGCCCTGGTGCGACCCTCAGCATGTCATTATCAAGCCACCCGAGCTTTGTGCTTTATCTCCATCTATTTTGTGCATCTGTTAGCAAGATATGTCCTAAAGTATCAGAAAAACCCAAGAGAGGTTATTTTTGGGGGGTATGGAAGTGCTAAAAACATTTTTCCAAATAAATGAATGACGATTGCTTCTTCGCTGCACGTCGTTTTGGCTTAGGAAAGATTTCACAGGAGCGCTCTACTTTTGGATAGGGAGGGAACATGTAAATCAGTGTGTGAAGTGCTCGGAACAGTGCCTGGCACATAGTGGACAGTAAGTTATTAGCAACACGAGTATTGGTATTTGTGTTCGTATTCATATTACTACTATGTGCCTGGCAACTACCGAGTGCTTAAATGAATGGCAGAGAGTATTAGGAAGAAAGCAGCATTCCCTTTCCCAGGGTCGGGAAGATTGCTGGCCGTAGAGTAGGCCCTCCTTACTGGAGGCTGGTTCTACTTGGGCTGTTTTATTGAGGGCTCATTTGGTGTGGACTAGAGTCTGGGAAGGCTTCCTGGTGGAGGAGGCCATTGGAAACGGCAAAGGTGGGTCATTCCAGGCAGCCGGGGTGGATGGGTCATTCATGAGAGCAGTGATGCTGGAAGGGCCGGCCAGGATGGTCCTGGATGTATCATGTCACCAAACTTTCACGATTTCCATCTCCCCGCCCTAGAGATGAGCATTCCCATTTTACAGATGCGGTAGCCAGCTCAGAGAGGGTCAGCAGAGGGGGAACTGCAGAGTTCTCAGGGTCCCTGAGGAGTCCAAGGCTCGGGCGGTTCTCTGTGAAGCCCCTCCACTCCCGGCGTGTCTCACGTCTGGGAAGCTCCAGAAAAGGGGGTGACATGTTTCCCAGGAGGAAAAGCAGTGCTTCCCCCATCTTTAGGACATCGGTCTGGGGTCCTTCGGAGCCTCTCCGGGGCATAGGACTCCTATTGTTCCAGCCCCCCTCTAGTACCCCAGACTGGCCAAACCGGTTCTGAGGAAGGGGGGCGGGGAGCAGGCACGTTGAGACAGCCGTCTGCCCGCCTGCGAGGTTCCCTCCGCCTTCGCCTCCCCCCTCCCCGCCCCACACAATACCCAGGAGCTTGCACTGCCCGGCTCGGGGGCCATGCCGACATCGCCCCCTGAGGACCCGGCTACAACCCCAGAGCCCCCAGGTGGTCTGGAGCCCTGGACCGTGTCGGAGGCTGGACGGAGCTCCCTGGCTGAGGTAGGGCCCCACCCTGCTGTCTGCAGCCCCACCCCTCCCGTCAGTCGTTCCAGAGTGAGTCCTTTGTGCTGCTTGCCTGGTCTCTGATCCTGGCTCCCACCCACTTATGGCCTCCTGGGGCTCCACAGCCCGTTTGGCCTAGATCCCCTTTCCAGCCACGACCTGCCACTTGGCTTTGTCCCTTGAGGGGCAGAGGGGCTGTGGCAGGGCCCTACTGCTCTGGGCATTGGGACAAGGGGCACCAGAGAGGGAGCAGGGAAAACCCGGGCACAGGAAGCCAGAGGTGCTCTCCCTGGACCGTGGTAGTATCCAGAGACCCTCTCTGCCAGCCTTGCCAAGTGGGCCTATTGTCTGTGTGGTTAGCAGTGCCCACTGGATGGGACCCTCCCTGGCCCCTGCCCATCCTTCTCCGCCTGCAGAGACACTCATGATGACACGGGTCTCCTAGAGGGGGCAGCCAGGAGGGCCCTTATGTGGTACTTTACAGATGGGGACACTTGAGGCCCAGAAACAGGCTGTGACTTGCCTAAGGCCACACAGCCAGTCAGGGTCAACACTGGGCTTGAACTCTGGCAGTGGCTTTCCCCTGTGGGTTCCAGAATGACTGTTGGCACTGGAGTATCCTGTGATCGTGTCTGGGGCAGGGAATGTCCCTGCTACTTGGGGCCAGTTCTCTTCCTGTGGCTTTTTCCTCCCCCCCTTCCCACTCCCCCCCCCCCCCCCCCCCCGCCACCAGCAGAGATGAGCTACACGTAATATGAACAGAGCTCTGCTCCTCCTTGGTCCCCCAGCACTGAGGTTGAGGGGGCCACATCTTTGGAAGGCCACAGCGCTGGTATCTCAGCCTGTGTATCCCCTGGTATCCCAGGGTCATTCCCATTGCCCTTTGGTCTGGACAGAGGTGGAGGCTGACTCACTCCTGACGTCCTCCCCCAGGGACCTACCTCCAGCCTGTCTCTCCAGAAAGCCTTCTACCGCCTTCCCTCAGCGTTCACCCAGCCTTCTCCTCTAAGTCTTTAATACGCGGGTGCTCCTGCCCCAAGGCTTCCATGTTTTTGCCCATTTATCCCTGTAACTCAGAAGGGTATAGGGGATGTGTGCTCCCTGCCTTCCAGGAGCTTCCAAAATCCAAGTGGAGAGAGGCTCACCCAGAATGCAAGGGAATAGAATACTGTGAGTCCTTACAGAAGCAAGTAGGACTTCTATGTTGAGGACTTCAGATTCCTGGAGAGAAAGAGACCTCTCTGGTGGGCAGTGGTCTCGTGTCTCATTCCTCATGCTCCTACAAAGAAGAGTGGGTCTCATCCTCACTGCCTCACTTTCCCCATCTGTGTGATGGGGCAGTCAAGCCACCTGCCTGACTAGAGAAAGACTAATCACAATACTCAGTAGAATGACTATCAACTACAAAGCTCCCACTATGTGCTAGCCGCATTGTACATGCTATCACGAATTCTCATATTCGTGTTTTATTATTATTTTTTTAACATTTATTCATTTTTGAGAGTGAGAGAGACAGAGCATGAGCAGGGGAGGGGCAGAGAGAGAAGGAGACACAGAATTCGAAGCAGGCTCCAGGCTCTGAGCTGTCAGCACAGAGCCTGACGCGGGGCTCAAACTCACAAACTGCAAGATCATGACCTGAGCTGAAGTCAGACGCTCAACCGACTGAGCCACCCAGGCGCCCCTCACATGCGTGTTTTAAAGTTGGCACGACTAGCCTATCTACCAGATGAGGGAACAGAGATGTGCTCAGATGGACAGAGGTTTAAAGTACAAGCTAAAGCTGTGCCTGTGGGGAGGGCCTGGACCCTTAGGAGTAACTGTCTCTCAGGAGCAGCCCCACCCCCACCCCCCCCCCCCCCCCAGGCAGGGACTGAAGAGAGCAGGGGAGCAGTTGGGCGCCTGTGCAGAGTGGTCCCCCACTGGGTCCTCTTCCATCCCTCTCTCCCAAGGTCACTGACACTGTCACTGTTCCTCTCAGGTCAAGATTTTCTCCCTCTCTATGTTTACCGGGTCCCTGGGTATTTCGGCTGGAACAGTTTGTCATTACTTCCTCCAGGAAGCCTTCCTGGAATGCTCAGGTCAAGTTGAGCGCCGATGGTTCCTCTGCCTGGGCCCCTGCCAACCCAGATTGTAACTGTTTTCAGTTTCAACTCACTCACTGGACTGGCAACCCCGCGGGGCACGAAACATTTGTTCATCTGTCTCCCCGGGTTTCTCTGTGCTTCTCATCTGTCTCTGAGTATCTGGTCTGCGAAATTTTTGGTGTCTCTGTCTCTCTGTCTCCATCTCTGGGTCCCTGAATGTCTTGGCGTCTGTGGTTTTCTGGGTTTGAGTCTTTTGGGGTCTCCGTTCCGAGATGCTGCCTAAGGGGTCTCTGTATCTCTGGGTCCCTATCTCTGTCTCTGTCCTCTGGGTCTCCCTGCCCTGCCAGGCTGGGCACTGCTCCTCTGGCCTGAGGGGGCCCCTGGGCGGGGGGGGGGGGGGGGTCCATGCTGCCCCGCCTGCCCACAGTGAGGCCAGGCTAGGGTAGGCCCCCGCCCAGCCCGCTGCCTGCTCCCTCCCTCCCTACCGCTTGCCTCACCACAGGGTTTGATGAATCAAACTCTTTGTCTGGGTGGGATCTCCCCCAGCCAGCTGGGCAGAGAGAGGGCTTCCCCTGCCGGAGCAGAGCAACATCAGCAGAGGCCCTCGGCTCGAGAGGTGAGGGGGCTGCAGGAGGGCAGCCAGAGGAGGGCCACGGGGGAAGGGCTGTGGGGGCCGCGATCCCTCAATCAATAGGCCTGTCCCGAGGCTCCGGCGGACTCCTTGGCATGACTTCCTGCCCAGAGAGGACCCGGTCAGCTGGCTTGATCCCGGGGGCTGGGGGCTGGGGCAGGGAAGGACCCCTTCTCTCGCCCCAAGCCGGGGAGCGGGGACATCTCCCTGCCCTTCTCCTGGGAGGGCCTAGCCTGATCTGGGTGGTGGCCCGCCTGCCAGTCCGTGACCCTCCCAGCCAGCTTGGCAGGGTGTGGGCACCACTCAGCGTTGAAGGCTGTAACTCTGGGCACGGGAGAGGAGGTTGGGTAACACCAAGGCAAAGACTTCTGGGCCCGTGTGTTTGTGTCTGGATCCTGGTGTGTGAGTGTGAATGGAACAGGAGTGAGAGCTCGAGTGGATACACAAGTATCTGATGGGTCGGCATGTGTGTCTGTGTGTGTGTGTATGAGAGACAGAGAGTCGGTGTGAATGTATGTAGTCGGGTAAAAAGTGTGTGAATGTGAGAGCCTGCGAACGTGAAATGTCTGAGTGTATCTGTGGAAGTGTGTATGTCCGTGCGTGTCCTTGGAAGAAAGCGTGTGTGCAAGTCCATGGAACATACGTGTGTTTGTGTGACAGCGTAGGTACCTGTATGTCTGAGCCTGTGTCGGCGAGAGCTGGAAGTGTGCGAGGTGGTTAAAAGCGCAGCCTCAGAAGCTACGCTGCCTGGCTTTGAATCCTGGCTTCACCACATACCAAAGGACCTCTGTGCCTCGCTCTCCTCACCTACAAAATGGGGATGATAATAGCATCAGCTCAGGGTTGTTGTGCAAATGCAATAATATATCCAAAGCACTTGGCCCGCCATTCGGTAAGTGTCAAATGAGTAGGAGCTTCAGTGGGAGCTATTGCCATGCAGTTGGGCGTGTGAGTGTGCTGGTACAGATGTGGGTGCACAAGGGTTTGTCCAGGCCTCCAAGACAAAGGTGGCCTGCTGGCCAGCCCTGCAGTTCCGTGTCCGCCTCTGATACCTTTTCCCCTACAGGTCCAGGTGGGTGGCAGAGCAAAGGAGGAATGGACTGTGGGCCACCTGCCACCCTCCAGTCCCACCTGGCCGGGCCACGCGGCACTGCCCGCCGCCCAGTAGCTGTGTGCCAGCAGGAGAGTCTGTCCTTTGCAGAGTTGCCCACCCTGCAGCCCCCGAGCCCTGTGTGTCTGGATCTCTTCCCCGTCGGCCCAGAGGAGCTGCAGGCTCCTGGCAGCCGCTGGTCCCTGGGGACCCCTGCTCCTCTCCAAGGGCTGCTATGGCCACCATCCCCAGGAGTCTCAGACAGCGAGATCTCCACCAGTGGGGGAATGCGGCCCAGCAGGGCTGGCAGCTGGCCACACTGTCCCAGTGCCCAGCCCCCAGCTCTGGAGGGACCCTGGAGTCCCCAGCACCCACAGCCACAGCGCCGGGCCAGCCACGGCTCAGAGAAGAAGTCAGCCTGTGAGTCACTCTGGGTGGTGGCCCAGTGGGGCAGATAGGGGAGAGGCTGGGTGGTTCTTTCGGGACTCTTAAGCCCCTGAGTTCTCCAAACAGGCAGGACAAGTGACTTGTCGGATGTTGCACAGCAAATGAGCGGCTGCCCTGGGCTCCTTGGCCCCTTGCCCACTGCAGTCAGGCACTGTGCTCTCTCTACCCCTCTTGCTGATCCCATTTTGGGGGTGGGGGGGGACCACATCCTGGCAAAAACATTGGCCTTTCCCTGAGGCGTGTCCTTCAGATGCTCAGGGCCACAGGGTAGCAGCAGGCAGGAGTAGAGAGAGCGCCCAGTGGATGGATGCCAGCCTGTGCTCTCACCCCACTTGCCTGCAGGGCGCAAGATGCGGGTGTACCAGCGTGAAGAGCTCCCTGGCAGCCCTGAGGCCCATGCCGTCTTCCTGGAGCCTGGCCAGGCAGCAGAGCAAGCCCTGAGCACAGAGGAGCCTAGGCCCCTGGAGCTGTCTGCGCCCTCCCGGTTAGGCCTGGAGGGGCCCGAGCGGAGGCGCTTCTCGGCCTCTGAACTGATGACCCGGCTGCACTCTTCCCTGCGCCTGGGGCGGAATTCAGCAGCCAGGGTGCTGACCCCAGGGTCAGGCACTGGAGCAGCTCGGGAAGGTACCAGCTTCTCCCCTGGGCCCTAAGAGCAGGCCATGAGCCAGATGCAGCAGGGGCCCCGGCCCACACCTGAGACTGGGTGCTGGACAGCTGGAGGATGGCACCCCAGGTGCCCAGCGCCATTCTTGGAGCCACCCGCCCTCAGCTGTCGCTCTCTCCAGGGAAGGTGTCCGGAAGGGAGTCGCGCGGTGTAGAGACGAGGGCGGACGGTACGGCGATGCCAGCCCCTGTTGAGCTGAGCGGCGGCCATAGCGGCTGGCCCGAGCCCAGGTACCATCTCCTACTTCGAGCTCGGCCCGAGGAGGGGTGCAGGCGAAGAAGGGCCCTGACACCGTCCCTTTCTTAGGCTGGACGCGCAGGAAGAGCTGGCTCTGGGTTCCAGGAGCGCCAGCGAGCGGCGCCAGTCCCGGTTTCTCCTTAACAGTACGTGGGAGGAAGGGCTGGGGGCCCGGGGGGTTGGGGGAGTTCGGAGGTTGGGATCTTGCGAGAGAGGGAGGGAAATGAATGTCAGCAGCAAGCACGCGGCGGCTGGCACGCAGGGGGCGCGCCAGCCGCGTTGACGGAACGGATGAGGGAGGGAGGGAGGGAGGGAGGGAGTGCGTGCGCGGGGCCACCGTGTCCCGCGACCCGAACCTTCCGAAAGGCGCGCTTAGGGAGGCGGGCTCTCGGGGAGCCGGGCAGGAGCCGAGCCGGGCCGGGCAGGCGGGCGCCCCACGGCCCTCCCCCGCCCCTCTCCCCGCCCAGCGGTCCTCTACCAGGAATACAGCGACGTGGCCAGCGCCCGCGAACTGCGGCGGCAGCAGCGCGAGGAGGAGGGCCCGGGGGACGAGGCGGAGGGCGCGGAGGAGGGGCCCGGGCCGCCGCGCGCCAACCTCTCCCCGAGCAGCTCCTTCCGGGCGCAGCGCTCGGCGCGAGGCTCCACCTTCTCGCTGTGGCAGGACATCCCCGACGTGCGCGGCAGCGGCGTCCTGGCCACGCTGAGCCTGCGCGACTGCAAGCTGCAGGAGGTGGGCGCCGGGGGTCGGCGGGGCGGGGTGGGCGGGGCTGCCCGCCGGGGAGGTGGTGCTGGGGCCCGCGGGGGGCGGGGCCGGGAGGACGAGGTCCCGGGATTCGGCGGGGCCCTGGGGTACCCGGCCAGTGGGACTGCGACCGGCGGGAGGTGGGCAGGGGCCTCAGCGGGGAAGGCGGGGCCACAAGGGGGCGGGGCCGGCGGGACCGTCCATGAGAAAGGTGGGTGCCGGGACCTGACTGGGTGGGCTGGCTGCCGGCGGGCTGGGAGCGGGGCGGGAGGCGAGGGCGGCAGCCGGACGAAGGGGTGGGGTGAGGGGCGGAGTCAGGCCGGGCGGGCTGAGGTGGGATCGAGAAAGCGAGGACAGGGGAGGGGCAGAGCCCTCGGGAGGGAAAACACGTGGTGCGCGAGCGACTCTGCTGGCCTGGGACCGGGGGCGGGGCTAAACGCAGGGCTCCCCGCGGAGGGGCAGGGCCCCTGGAGGACTAGGGCCCCGCCCAGTGGGTGGAGCCAGGGGCTCAGTCACGGTCTTCGGTTGGGTTTGAACAATTGCGCGCGGCTGGCGATGGAGATGGGTCCCCTGAACCCGCCTGCCCCCAGGTATCCGGAGGTGGGGCTAGAAAAGGGGCGGGGACACGAGGGTGCGGCGTGTAACGCGGTGGTGGCCAGGGCCGGCGCAGCCGGGGGTGGGGGGGTGAAGGGGCAAGGAGGGGGAGGAGGGCGGGAGGGAAGTGAGGTCAGGGATGGGCCGTTCCGGCTCTTTCAACCCCGCGTCCACCCACACTCAGGCCAAGTTCGAGCTGATCACGTCCGAGGCCTCATACATCCACAGCCTGTCGGTGGCCGTGGGCCACTTCTTGGGCTCCGCTGAACTGAGCGAATGTCTAGGGGTGCAGGACAAGCAGTGGCTCTTCTCCAAACTGCCTGAGGTCAAGAGCACCAGCGAGAGGTGAGGGAGTGGTCCGGTCAGGGGTGTGGCGGGGGCGGGGGAGGGGGGGCCCAGGTCTGGGCTCTCTCCTTGGCCCTGACCCTGACCCCTCGCCTGACCCCTCAGGTTCCTGCAGGACCTGGAGCAGCGGCTAGAAGCCGATGTCCTGCGCTTCAGCGTGTGCGACATTGTGTTGCGCCACTGCCCAGCCTTCCGCCGAGTCTACCTGCCCTACGTCACCAACCAGGCCTACCAGGAGCGCACCTACCAGCGCCTGCTGTAGGGCGGGAGGCTCTGAAGGGCGGGGGAGGAGGCGGGAAGGGGGGGGAGGGAGGGTAAGAGGGGGGGTCTTAGGCAGGAGTGGGTACAGAGGACTGGGTGAGGAAGGGTGACCTGGGAGGGGAGGAGGCCCTGAACAGGCCTCTCTGTCGAGGATGAGGTTAGATCCAGGCGCCAGAGGCAGGAGGGATGTGCTGAGAAGGCACCTGAAAAACTAAGGTGGTGGCTGGGGTCATGGATCCTGGCCGTTCGTGGGACCAAGAACCCATCCGTGACTCCAGCCCCCTCCCCATCTTTCAGTCTGGAGAATCCCAAGTTCCCTGGCATACTGGCTCGCCTGGAGGAGTCTCCCGTATGCCAGCGTCTGCCCCTCACCTCCTTCCTCATCCTGCCATTTCAGAGGATCACCCGCCTCAAGATGCTCGTGGAGGTACCTAGAGGGCTACAGCGAGGGCCGCGTGAGGAAAATGGTGCTGTGCCCCCCACAGCCCCTCCGGGTACCCACGGGTGGGCAGGGTTATAGGTGGAGGTCATGGCCTGCCTCACCGCACCGACCCCACCCTCCAGAACATCCTGAAGAGGACAGCACAGGGCTCAGAAGATGAAGATGTGGCCACCAAAGCCTTCAATGCGCTCAAGGAGGTGAGCTCGGCTCCCGAGGGCCTCCCCCAAACACCCGCATATCTCTGAATGAGCCCCCGCCATCAGAGCCGCTGGTCCCCAGGAGGGAGTCTGAGGCTAGGCTCTGGGAGCCGGGGTTGGGTGGGTGAGGGGGGCTGCAGGTGACCCACCCACGGCCTCCCCAGCTGGTGCAAGAGTGCAATGCCAGTGTGCAGTCCATGAAGAGGACAGAGGAGCTCATCCACCTGAGCAAGAAGATCCACTTTGAGGGCAAGGTGCGTGTCCGCAGCTGGGGGGATGGGGTCCACAAAGGGGCAACTCTTGTTCCCTTCCCCCCTGGGCACTGGGAGCCAGTTCATCACTGCCCACCCCCTCCCATTCCCTGTTCTGTGCTCTTTGCCCTGCTGTCCTGGGCCTGACCTGCCCTCCCCCTTGCCTCTTGCTTCCTTCCAGATCTTCCCACTGATCTCTCAGGCCCGCTGGCTGGTTCGGCACGGGGAGCTGGTGGAACTGGCACCGCTGCCCGCGGCACCCCCTGCCAAGCTGAAGCTGTCCAGCAAGGCAGTCTACCTGCACCTCTTCAATGACTGCTTGCTGCTCTCCCGGCGGAAGGAGTGAGTCTGGGCAGGGTGGGGGGAAGGAGACTGGAGCCAGGCTCCCTTCTTGCCCACCATCGGGCTCACAACCACAGCCACCATTGGGCTCAACAACCACAGGTCAGACTGTGCTGCCCAGGCACCCCGAGCCTTGCAGACTCCCCCAGGAAAGGCAGAGATGTGAGGCAAGTCCGTTCCATTTTCCAGACCTAAGAACCAAGGGCTGGACTGTATGTGGAGGACTGGACGCTACTCTGAACCTAAGCCGAGTAGAGCAGAGATTAAGAGCTCGATCCTGGAGCCCCCGCTCCGCCCTGAGTCATGATGGTGATGGCCAACATTTGCTGAGTCTGTGCCAGGCATGCTGTGTGGATTATTCTCTGTACTTCTTTAAACATCTCCCTGGAAAGTAGGCTCCCTTATTATTCTCAAGGTCGTGGAGCTAGTAAAGGCAGGAGCCAGGAGGCCGGGTCCGTCTGATGTCGGATCCCAGGCCCTTAACCGTTGTATTATTCTGTCTTCCGTCTGTAAGATAGAGACTACCAGGTAGGGAGACTCAGTGTCGTAATAATACGTGGAAAGGCCATAGCACAGTACCTGGCACATGGTGAACGCTCAGCATTAGCTGTGAGTGGTAAGTTCGGGATGAGTGAGAAGACTTTCCGAGGGAGGTAAGCCTTAAGGCTGCATGCGATGAAGAATGGACTCCTTGCACTATGGGCAGGGTTCGTTCCTGATTCATTCATTCACTCATTCGTTCAAATGTCCCCAAACCCCTATTCTCTCCCGGGCCCTCTTGGGTGCCAGGGACATAAAGCTGAATGAGACTTGTTTTCTGCTTACAGGAGCTCTCAGAACAATTCAAATACATCCTGATAACCACCTGGTTAGGGTTTTGATGGAAAGCATCCCCTGGCATGGGGTGAGAATCAGTAAAGCTTCAAAGAGGAAGGGACACCTGAGCTGGGTTTTGAAGCATAAATAGGACTTTGCCAGGTAGAGGAGGAGTTTGGGAGGATATATAGCAAAGTCACAGTGAGGCGTAACGGCAGATTGTGTTCAAGGGATGATGAAGCCTGCTCTGGCTGGGTTTGTAGAGGGGAAGGGCAGGAGAAGGAAGCTGGGGTGTTGAAAGTCATAGTACAGAGGTTGGGCGTCCTGAGGGCCATGGGGAGTGTGGAGAGTGAAACAGATGAGTGACGTCTTACTCCCGGCCAATTTGGGGGATGGACTGGAAGGGGAGAGACCAGAAGCTGTTGAAGTTGTCCCCAAGTGACAATAGATGCTTCAGAACTGGGGGGGGGGGGGGGGGGGGCTTGTGGTAAGTGGATTCCAGGAACAATAGGGAGTTAGGATGGAGCTGCTGGCTGGGTGTGCAGGGAGAGGGAGGGAAGAGGCAGGGAGAGGGAGGCAAGGGGCGCGAATGACGGTTGAGTTTCCCCCTGGGCACCCTGATGGAGTATTTGCCCGGAATGGGGAACAGTGAAACGATCTGGTTTGGAGCGAGGCATACTGACTTCGGTTTAGATGGGTTGAGAAGAAGGAATCCGTGGGACATCCTTGACCCACCCACCTGCCCCTTCTTCCCACAAGTGTTTGTTGAACCCACACTGTGGGCCAGGCGGGACAAAGCGCTGGGATAGAGTGGGGCAAACAAGAGACAAAGTTCAGGTTCTACACCAGTTAGAGAGGCAGACCCTAAACGGGGCAGGGTCTCCTCCGAGTGGCTGTCCGTGGGCTCTTTAGAACAGGGACCCACGGGAGAGGTGCAGAGAGAACTTGGAAGCTCGCCTGGGGCAGCGACCGGCTTTTGTCACCTCCACTTCCGTCAGGGAGCCGGCAGGAACGGGGTCCCCGTTCCTGGTGGGGACGGTGCTGGCTGTTAGGGAGGTGATGTCTTGCACAGCCAAGTTTCCTTGGGGAGGGAGCTGGAGTTCTCCTTCGGATCAGAACTCACCTGTCCCGAGGGTGGGGCTGGGAGCCTGGGGATGAGCCAGGCTGACCTCACCTCCCCGGGCCCTGCAGGCTAGGGAAATTCGCCGTGTTCGTCCATGCCAAGATGGCCGAGCTCCAGGTGAAGGATCTGAGCCTCAAGCTCCAGGGCATCCCCGGCCACGTGTTCCTCCTGCAGCTCCTCCACGGGCAACACGCGAAGCACCAGTTCCTGCTGAGGGCCCGGACGGAGTGAGTGGGCCTGGGTGTGGGGAGAGAGGACCCCTAGGAGGGCACGAGGCCTTTGAACTCTGGCTGCAGGACGGTGGCCTGAGGCAGGACACGGGCGGAGCTGGCATCCGGGGGGCTTCTGGGCCCGCTCTGTCCTTAGGCTCAGAGCTGGGTGGGGCACAGGCTTGGGGACAGGGCTGTGGGGTGGGCCCTGGGGTGGGTCCTGAGTCTGGACATCATACCTGATTCTCCCAGCCCTGTTTCACCACTCTGGCCCTGGGAGATTGCACTTTGCGCCTTGTGACAGCTCAGCCTCCCCCTCCCTAGAAGTGAGAAGCAGCGGTGGATCTCGGCCATGTGCCCCTCCAGCTCCCAGGAGGACAAGGAGGTCTTCAGCGAAGGCCAAGGTAGCAGCCTGCTGCACCCCCTGCCCCCCGCCATCACCCACTTCTAGGCCCACATCCCCTGGGGCTGGGTCCTTCCCTTTCCTCCAGCCCTGGTGCCATGTCGCCCGCAGGCCCAGCAGGGAGAGAGATCAGCTGACCCCGGGACAGTCGGGGTGGCTGTGCAGAACCTTGAAGGAGGGGCGGGTTTTACACACGACAGGCCGACCTCCTCTCCCCGCCCCCCCCCTCAGCCATGTGCACAGGCAGCACCCTGGAGATGACAAAGCCTTTTATATCCTCCCATCTCGTCCCTACAGAAACCCACTTTACAAGCTAGAAAACAGGTTCAGAGGGGCAGAGTGACCTGTCCAAGTAGGTGGCGGAGCTGAGACTGGAACCCGGGTCTGTCTCCGTCTCTGCCCTAGTTGTAAAGAGGACAGGAACCGGCACGGCCAGGGGGTGGGGGGTGACGTAGAGGCTTCTCTCTGGGGTGTGAATGAGGCTGGTCAGCCAGAGTGCTGCCCAATCACAGAGGACCTTGAGGGAGCAGATACCAGGCAGCTATTGAAGGCTTTTGAGCAGGGGAGTTAGGGCTGAGCTAACGAAGGGAGTGGAAGGGAACTCATTTGTACCCATCCCTGCCATGTGTCAGGCCTGGTATTAGGGGCTTTTATATGCATTTACTTTACTTAATCCTCAGGACAAGCCTGTTAAGTAGACTCTTCCCCCCTCCCCCGCGCCCCCTCCCATATCTGAGAAAACAGGCTCAGAAATGTTAAGTAACTTGCCCAAGGTCAAGTAGCCCATGGGTAGCGGAGCTGGGATTCAAGTCAGGTCTGGCCCCAAAGTCTGTGGTTTTCCCAATACTGCCAGCCTGCCTGCTGTGGTAGAAGGAGCCTAGGGCCTAGACTGAAGCCAGTTCTCTGGCTTGGGCTAGGAGTCCTGTTTGGGCTGTGGGGTGAGCTTCCCACAGCTTCCAGACAGTTGGTCAGGGAAAGCCCCTGAAGGATGAAGAGAGGCGGCCATGACAAGATCTGGGGAAAAGCACTCCTGGGAGGAGAAGCAGCCAGTGCAAAGGCCCTGAGGCAGAAGGGAGTTCAGAATATTTGGGGAACAGCAGGGCAGCCAGTGTCGCTGAGCTTCGTGAGCAAGGGGGAGAGGGGAGGAGGAGAGGAGGGGAGGCTAGCAAGAAGGCAATGCCATCCCATGCACGGCTTTGGAGGCTTGGGGAGGACTCTGGATTTTATTTTATTCGAAGAGGACTGGGAAGCCCTGGAGGGTTGTAACTGGGGGAGTGATGTGACTTGAAACCCAGTTGAGAAGGATGGATTAGAGAGAGCCCCAGAGAAGTAACAGGGGCCTGTGAAGGGGCCATTACCGTTTTGTGGGGGGGTATCTGGGGGCAGTTGGACATCGGCCTGGAGGTCAGCATCAAGGTGTCAGATTGAGCTGGGGAGGCGAGAGCCCGGGGCACAGAAGCAATAAGCGAAGCCGGGAGGGGCTGGATTCACCTAGGGCTTGCGTTTCGGGTAAGAGAGGAGAGTGGCCAGGGCGGGCAGAGGGAGGTGCAGAGGAAATGAAGCCGCAGTGGCCACCCTCCTACCCCTTTACTTCCTCCTCCTACCCCTCCCTGCCCCCTCTTACATTCCCCTGGGGACTCCCTCACTCTCCCCTGGGCTGTCAGACCGCCCCCAGGTTCAGTGTGTCAGGACATACAAGGCACTGCAGCCAGATGAGCTGACCCTGGAAAAGACTGACATCCTGGCAGTGAGGACCCAAACCAGCGACGGTGAGAAGGGCCTCCTGGGAAGGCCTCCCTGATGGGGCTTGGGTGGGTAGGAGGTAGCTAGATGGCTAAGATATCACAGGAGAAGCTTGTGCAAGTGTTGATCAACCACAGCATGCAGGAATCAAGTTAGACAAGAGGAGGAACTTCCTGCTCATAAAGGTGTTGGATTTGGAGTGACTGATGGGGGGAGAGTGGGAAATACCCTTCGTGGAGGATGTTGGGAAAAACAGGTCAGAAGTTCATCTGCAAGGCTGCCAGAGGCAGGGTCCTTCCTGGAGCTGGGAGATGCTGGGATGATGTCACCTCGGCCCTGGGGGTGCAGACAAGGCTTGCATCAGGGCCTAGGCGTTCCCTTGCAGACCTGGCCCTGGTGTCCCTTCAATGCCACTCACGGATGCTGCTCCTGGCCTGTGTGCCTGTAGGCTGGCTGGAGGGGGTCCGCCTGGCAGATGGTGAGAAGGGGTGGGTGCCCCAGGCCTACGTGGAAGAGATCAGCAGCCTCAGTGCCCGCCTTCGAAACCTCCGGGAGAATAAGCGGATCACAAGCGCCACCAGCAAAGTGGGGGAGCCCCCCGTGTGATGGGCAGCCGCGGCCTGGGACATCATGCCCGGCTCCTGGACAGGTCTGGAGGGGCCTGTTGTGTCCCGTGCCCCAGGCCATCGCGGCTGCGCCTTGGCCTGGCATCGAGAGTATAGCCTGTCTTCACGTTCCTGAAAGTCCACGCTTTGGGGCCAATGCCGGTTTCTTGCTCTGGCATAGGGACTGCACAGGTGACATATGGCAAGGACTTGGGGCCCCCTCCCTTCACCCTGCCAGACTCTTAGTCCCTCTGGCAGGGGCCTGGCTCTGGTGCTGTTGGGTGCTGGGACTTGTATGTATATATGTATATATTATCTGGGATCTTCTGGCCACAGCCTGCATGGGCCCTGGTTGCTGTGGCTTTTCTGTAAATAAACGCCCATGATGCCTTTGCTTGGAGTCTGTGAGCTGTCTGATGCTGCCCCCCACCCCCACCCCTTGCCCCACTTCCCCAACTAAAGGTCAGGGGGGGTCTCTGGCTGCCTCTCAGTGGGGATTTGTCTTTCCATAGAGTTCACATCTTTAAAAAAAAAAATTTTAACATTTATTCATTTTTGAGAGACAGAGAGAAACAGAGCGCGAATGGGGGAGAGGCAGAGAGAGAGGGGGACACAGAATCCGAAGCAGGCTGCAGGCTCCGAGCTGTCAGCCCAGAGCCCGACACGGGGCTCGAACCCACGGACTGTGAGATCATGACCTGAGCCAAAGTCAGGTGCTTAACCAACTGAGCCACCCAGGAGCCCCCATAGAGTTCACCTCTTAACCAGAGGAGGGTGACAGCAGGGCTGTGGTGAATTAGACTACTTTTGACTGCAGTTGACAAAATTTCAGATTCAAATAGGCTTAGAGATTAAAGAAAATTTATTAGTTCTTGTGTTTGTTTCTTATAGCTTTCTGTAACAAATGATCACAAGTTAGGTGACTTAAAACAACAGAAATTTATGCTCTGACTGTTCTGGAGGCTAGAGATCTGAAGTTGGTGTCACTGGGCCAAAATCCAGGTGTTGGCAGGGCTGTCCCCTGTCCTGCAGTGGGTGTGTGCTCCAGGGGAGAATTGTCCCTTGTCTGTTCCAGCTCTGGTGGGTACCAGCTTTCCTTGGCTTGTGGCCACATCGCTCCAGTCTCTGCCTCCCAAGTATAAGGATACATGTGATTGCGTTGGGGTCCGCCCAGATAATCTATCTCATAATCCTTAACTCAAATCCCACCTGAAAAATCTATCCCCCACCTTGTGGGGCACCTTGGTGACTCGGTTGATTAAGCATCTGACTTGAGTTCAGGTCGTGATCTCACGGTTCCTGAGTTTGAGCCTGCATTGGGCTCTCTGCTGTAAGCACAGAGCCCACTTTGGATCCTCTCTCTCTGCCTCTCCCCTGCTCTCTCTCTCTCTCTCTCTCTCTCTCAGAAATAAATAAACATTAAAAAAAATCTATTCCACGCCCCCTTGTTTATCATATAAGATAACATTCATAAGATCCAGGGATTAGGATGTAGATAACCTCTTAGGGGACCATTTCTCAGCCTACCACAGTTCTCATAACTAAGAACTCTATAGGCAGGTTGGGCTTCAGGCAAGGTTTGATGTCACTGAGGACCCAGCTCTTTCCTTTTTTCTACTCTGCGGTCCTTGGTATTGTCTTCATCCTAAGGCTTCCAGGAGCTTCTTCATTCACATCCAACACGGGAGGAGGAAATTGTCTTTGTCCCAGCGTTCCAAGTCAAAGTCCTGGGATGCTTTTTGATGAGACCAGCTTGGATCATGTGTCTGCCTCTAGGCTGATCACAGTGGCCAGGGGGGTGGTGTGTGTTGACAGACCTAGCTTAGGTCATGTGTTTTGTCCCTGGAGCCAGGTTGGGGAGTTATCTTTCCTGGAACCCCATGGATTCCCAAGTGGAGTTTGATGGCTCCTGCACAGGAGTGGTAGCTGCTGGGGAGGCCAATGTTCATGGAAACACAAATCACCCGAGAGAGAAGCACCTGGGAATGAGCTTGGAGATGTGAGCACATGTCGGGGGACGAGAGCCTCCTCATCCCTCAAAAGGAGGCCGTGGGGCAAAGAAACTATGAGCCAGGGTGGTCCTAGAAGACAAACGTGGGCAGGTGGGGAGAAGCTCAGAGCCATGAAGAAGATTTTGGGGATGACTTTCTAACATGAGGTGGTGTAGGGGTGCCTGGGTGTGGCTCAGTCGGTTAAGCGTCTGACTTTGGCTCAGGTCATGATCTCGCAGTTCGTGGGCTCGAGCCCCGCATCGGGCTCTATGCTGACAGCTCAGAGCCTGGAGTCTGCTTTGAATTCTGTGTCTCCCTCTCTCTCTGCCCCTCCCCTGCTTGCGCTCTGTCTCTTTTTCTCTCTCTCAAAAACAAATAAACATTTAAATAATTTGAAACTAATAAGTAAAAGAATCTTCCTGGGGACACCTGGGTGGCTCAGTCAGTTAAGCGTCCAACTTCAGCTCAGGTCATGATCTCACAGTTCGTGGGTTCGAGCCCCGTGTCAGGCTCTGTGCTGACAGCTCAGAGCCTGGAGCCTACTTCGATTCTGTGTCTCCCTCTCTCCCTGTCCCTCACCTGCTCACACTCTGTCTCTCTCTCTCTCTCTCTCTCTCAAAAATGAATGAACATTAAAAAAAAAAGTTAACATGAGGTGGTGTGGAGAGGGTGGAGTGTATGGGCTAAGGAGGCAAACACATTTGCATTTGAATCCTGGTTCAGACATTTATACCTACGCGATTATTTTTATTTTATTTTATTTTATTTTATTTTATATTTTATTTTATACATTATATTATATTTTATTTTATATTATTTTATTTTATAGTTTATATTTTATATATTATATTATATTATTTTATTTTATATTTTATATTATTTTATTTTATATTTTATATTATATTATTTTATTTATTTTTTTTTTCAACGTTTATTTATTTTTGGGACAGAGAGCGACAGAGCATGAACGGGGGAGGGGCAGAGAGAGAGGGAGGCACAGAATCGGAAACAGGCTCCAGGCTCCGAGCCATCAGCCCAGAGCCTGACGCGGGGCTCGAAGTCACGGACCGCGAGATCGTGACCTGGCTGAAGTCGGACGCTTAACCGACTGCGCCACCCAGGCGCCCCTATTTTATTTTATTTATTTATTTTTTTTTTAATTTTTTTTTCAACATTTATTTATTTTTGGGACAGAGAGAGACAGAGCATGAACGGGGGAGGGGCAGAGAGAGAGGGAGACACAGAATCGGAAACAGGCTCCAGGCTCTGAGCCATCAGCCCAGAGCCTGATGCGGGGCTCGAACTCACGGACCGCGAGATCATGACCCGGTTGAAGTCGGACGCTTAACCGACTGCGCCACCCAGGCGCCCCTTTATTTTATTTTAGAGAAAGCATGTGTGAGTGGGGGAGAGGAGCAAAGGGAGAGAGAGAGAGAGAGAGAGAGACAATCTTAAGGAGGCTCCACGCTCAGCACAGAGTCCCATGTGGGGCTTAATCTCATGACCTTGGGATCATGGCCCGAGGCGAAATCAAGAGTCAGATGCTCAACCGACAGAGCCACCCAGGTGCCCCAATCCATATGATTTTTTTTTTTTAAATAAAATAAAGCCTTTACTTTGGAATAATTGTAGATTCCCAGAAAAATTTCAGAGATGGTCCAGAGAGTTCCATGTGCCCCTTTCCCCATTTCCCCTGCTGTTAACATCTGACATTACCATGGTACAGTTGTCAAAACTAAGAAACCAACTTCGGTACATGACTATTAACTGAACTCCAGATTTTATTCGGATTTCACCAGCTTTCCCACTAATGTCCTTCTTCTGGTCCAGGATCCAGTCCAGGATCTCACGTGGCACGTTGTCCTCGTGTCTCCTTGGTGTCGGCCGGTCTACACAACTTTCTCCATCTTTCCTTGGTTTCCATGACCTTAACAATTTTAAGGAGTCCTGGTCAGGATTTTGTTAAACTGTCCCTCTATTTGGGTTTATCTGATGTTTTTCTTATGACTGGGCAGAAGTTATGGGTTTGAGGGAAGAATACCTCAGAGGCAGAGTGCTCTTCTCGTCACATGATCTCAGGAGGCACATCGTGTCCACGTGATTTAGTCCTGGTGATTTAACTTTGACTATATGGTTAAGCTGGTGCCTGCTAGGCTTTCCCATCGTGAAGTTACTATTCTCCCCCTTCCCTTTTTTTGTGTTTTTTTTTAAAGATTTTTAAAATTTAAATTAAAAAATTTTTAAGTTTATTTATTTAGAGAGAGAGAGAGTATACAAGCAGGGGGAAGGGGCAGAGGGAGAGAGAGAGAATCTCAAGCAGGCTCCACACTGTCGGTGCAGAGCCCAATGCAGGGCTCGAACTCCTGAACCGTGAGATCGTGACCTGAGCCCAAATCAAGAGTCAGACGCTTAACTGACTGAGCCACCCAGGCGCCCTGATTTTTATTTTATCTATTTTAATGTTTATTTATTTATTTTGAGAGAGAGAGTGTGAAAGGGGCAAGGGCAGAGAGAGAGGGAGACAGAGGATCAGAAGCAGGCTCCGTGCTGATAGCAGAGAGCCTGATGTGGGGCCCGAACCCACAAACTGTGAGATCGTGACCTGAGCCTGAAGTTAAATGCTTAACCAACTGAGCCACCCAGGCGCCCTGATTTTATTTTTTTCAGTAATCTCTATACCCAACATGGGGCTGGAACCCCAACCCCGAAATTAAGAGCCACACACTCTACGGACTAAGCCAGGCAGGCACCCCTGTTTTCCCTTTCCATACTCTGTTCTTTGGAAGCAAGTGGAACCCACACTCAAGGCATGCTCTCGATTCCTGGTGGATATATCTACATGTATTATTTGGGGTTCTTCTGTAAGGAAGATTTGTTCCTTTTCTCTACTTATGTAATCAGTCATTTGTTATAAAGGCATGTACCTATGCTTTTATTCATCTTTCCTTTGAGTTATAATTAAATACTAAGCTATGTATTTTATTCAAATTCTTCCAACTTTGGCCATTGGGAGCTTTTTGGGCTAGGCTCCTGTGTCTGTTTGACACCCCCTTTTCCTTTTGTTTCTCGAGCACTGCCTTACTTCCTGGCACTATGAGATGCTCCGGGATCACCTTGTATTTACCTGCCTGAGTGCGAGAATCAGCCATTTCTCTAAGGAGTATAGTGTCTTCTATTGGAGAGTGGTATTTAGAAACCAAGATCTGGGCACTGCGTGTGCTCATTGCTATTGAGGTGTCACTGCTTCTAGGCCCTCCCATTGGACAGAGGTAGGAAATCTATCTATCATCTATCATCTCTCTCTCTCTCTATCATCTATCTATATCATGTGATTTTAAGTAAGATGCTTAATAACTCTAAGGCTCTGTTACCACATCTTCAAAATGGGGGTGGTGATAGTAATGCCTGCTTCATGGAGTCTCTGTGAATCGACACGGTGCCTGGTCCACAAGAAGTTGCCAAAAATGATGGCTTCTATTGGGTCAGAGCTACATAACCAGAGCGTGGGGGCCTTTGTGAGACGATCAGGCCTGCGTCCTTAAAGACTTAAGGAACTCCAGGAATGGGATTCCTGCATTGAGTAAGGACCAAAGGGCCTCTCTGCTTCTTCCAGTGCTGAATCTGCACTGGGAGAGCCAAGTTGGCACCAGACTGGCAAAGCGGAGGAAACAAGTTCTCCTCATTCAACCTGCCCTGGCATATCTGGATTCTGGCTGACACCCAAGTCTGTGCTAGGCTGCTGGGGGCTGGGGTTGAGGGGTGGTGGCTGGCTTTGGGGCCATTCTGCGAGGGAGGCGAGGGCTGCACAAGACCCCACCAGGCCCACTTCTCTCGTTTGCCACCTACCCAGGAGGTAGATCCAGGCAAGGCATCTTGACGTAGCCCCTCTCTCCGCGGTATGTGCCTCTGCCTGGTAGGCCTGGCCTCCGTATCTGGCCTTGGCCAAAGACCTCGGGCCCTGCCCCTGCTTGCCATGGGAGAGGGAGGAAGTTGGGATGGGTCTGGCAGGACAGATGGGGGCGGGCATGTCTGGGGTAGGGGTTTTGGCCCCTGAGGCTGTCTGCTCGGCCAGTGTCCAAGCCGCATACCTTTGGGAGCCAATCTCAAGGCTTCCCGGAACCCCCTTCCCACCCAGGGGTCCATAAGAAGCCACCCAGGGCTGACCCCTTCTCTACAGTGACCGAGGGGATCCTGCTTTCCTCCGCCACTCCCGATAGATCCCAGGCTCCAAACTACTGTTTCAAAGATTTTATCCTCAAAGGAAACTGTTGAGAATAAAATTTATTCAATTGCTCATTTACAGGGCACGCTGGGGTTTCAGGGTTAACCAGGAGCCAAAGCTTCAGTCCCACCAGGCACTAACCTTTGGGGCAGCAGCATGAAGCCCCACATCATGGAGATGGCCTCTTGTGTCTTTGTTGATTCTCTTCCCCCTTCTCTCCCTTCCTTCCTTCCTTCCTTCCTTCCTTCCTTCCTTCCTTCCTTCCTTCCTTCCTCTCTGTCTCTCTCCTTTCCAGTCCCCTTCACTCTCCTCTCTCATCTGTGTCTTCCATGGACGGGGGACAGGGGGCACAGAGGCATCCACTCTCTGTAAGAGATGAGACAGACAAGAGACCGGACACAATGCAGGGGGAGGCTTCCAGACAGACTCAAGAGTTGGTAAAAATGGGGCAGCAGGACCTCCCCTAAACTGTCGGCAGGGTACGAACTGACACGATACTTTGGGCAGTAGTTTGGCTGCATCTGCGAAGGCTGAGTACATGCCTACCCAGTGACCCAGCAAATCCACTCCTTTCTTTGGGTATGTACCCAACAGAAACGTGTACGCGTATGCCCCGAAAGACACGAGCTAGAATGTTCATAGCAGTCCTGTTCCTGTTCATTAATGACCAAAATGTTAGAAACGACCCAAAGGCTCACCAGTGGCAAAAGGGATAACGTGTGGCCTATTCCCAAGGGAGACCCTGCAGAGTAATGAGAAGAAACCATCTGCAAGTCTGTGTAAGGACATAATCTGGACACAACGCGACAAAAGCCGGACGCAAAGAGGACTCCTCAGATGGTTGTATTCGCGTAAAGTGCAAAAGCAGCCGGAACTCACTGAGGGTGTAGAGGTCAGGGCGGGGCTGTCCCCCTGGTGGGGGAGGAGTCTGAGGATGCCCCTTACACAGGCTGCTCGTTTGGGGGACAGTTCGTTGAGCTGCACGCGTAAGATCTGGGTCCCTGATGCCTCGGGGTGAAACTTCAACAGAAGCTTTACCCTGGTAGAGAAACCCTGGGGCCCTGGGTGGGCGAAAACAGCAGCAGCCAGCTCTCACAGGAGATCGGGATGGGCTTCCTGGAGGCAGGGCCCTCCAAGCTACATCCTGAGGGCTGACATGCAGATGGTCGGAACAGGATACGGCAGAGCAGAGACCCAGGATTTGCCCTCCTCTGGGAACTAGCAGTTTACAAAAGGTCTTTTCCACTCAGGAAGAAAGAAGGAGTCTGTGGCTCAAGTCCTGGATCTGACCTTGACCTTGGCCTCCTCCTGCTCTGCTTCCAGCTGGGAGGGCCCAAGGACCCTCGCTCCAATATTTGATCTGGGCTTTGATGGAGAGTTGCCTTCCGATTCCAACAGTTTAGCTGTGAGCCAGAACCATCTGGGGGGGGGGGGGGGCGGGAAAATGACCCTTTTTGCCGATGAAGGAAGTTTGGTAAGAAAAGGCTGTGGAACGTGGAAGTGCGTCACGGGGACAGCAGCAGCGACAGGGCCTGTACCTGACACTTTCTGAGCACCGTCTGTGAGCCTGGGACCAGACTCTTTGCTATCAATGGCTCCAAGGATTTCCTCAACCACCTGTTCTGCAGGGCAGTGGGAGGGCGGGAGGACGCGCTCTATAAGCTGTGAAATGCAGCGCCCTTGGACAAGGCCTAGAACCCTTCCATAACCAGTTAGCGGGTCGGGCAGCCCCGTGTGCACGGTGGGGGGAGTTTGGGACTGGGGGATGGTGTGGAAACCGAACTCTGAATGATGCCACCGACGGGCCTGTTATTAGAGCAATGAGAGAGGGCCACTTAGGCCCTGATATAAGGACTGTATGCCCATCTCTATATTCAGCGGGTATTGTTGAACCCATTTCACAGATAAGAACACGGACATTCAGAGAGAAAGGCAGTGTGTGCGTCCACACACTGGAGCCCCGTACAGGCTTGCCGCCCTGGCCATTTTCCAAGCTCGTTCCAACCTCAGGGCTTTTGCCCAGACCGTTCCCTCTTCCTGGGGCGTTCTCGGTCCCTTCCTCGGGTCTGGCTCCTTCTTGTTGTTCCGGCCGTGACCCAAACGCTACCTCCTCTGGAGGACCTCCCTGATCACTCTCAAATATGTGGCCTCCCCACCTTCCCTCCTGCCACTCTGGGATTTCTCGTTTGTTCACTTATTGACTCGCTCATTGTCACCTCCCTGTTGGACCAGGAGCTCCGTGGGGCAGGGACCTTGGCTTTGGCCTCAGTGCGGAATGCAGTGCCTGGCTCAGAGGGGAGGCGCAGCAAATGTTTCTAGAGGGGTCTGAGGGGATTTGAACCCAGCCCCACACGACTCCTGAGTTTGAGCCTTCACGCTCTGCTTCTCGGGTCCCATGCCAGGCCGATGAGCCACACGATGCCAGCGGGGCAGGGGGTGGGCCCGGGCGGCCTCAGGCTGTGGGTGAGGCTGCCCCACCTGGGCTGAGGCTGTCCTGGGCACCAGGAGACCAGCTTGGCCACTCTTGCCGCCCTGACCTGGGGTTGAACCTGGGCTCAGCTCTCACTTCCTGTCCTCGAGGGACCCTTCCCCATTCCAGGGTTCCTCTCTCCAGGTCTCAAGTGTCCTCCCCAAACCGTGTATCCGACACTCCTGGGGGGGAAGGGCAGAAGGAAAGGGGCTGAGCCACCAGCAGGAGGAACTCTCTGAGAAGGTAGAGAACTTGTCGAGTGTGGGAACTGCAACAACTGGGCGGGTAAGAGGAGGCCGAGTTATGGAATCTCCTGAGCAGCATGGAGAACAGGATGAACAGTCATCTGCTTGGGCGGGGTGCAGGGGGGTGGACGGGGTGACCTTTGGAAGCCACTCTCAAGCCCCCGGCTCATGAGCTGTCCTGAGGGCTGGGGACCTGGTTGGGAAGAAGGGGCGTGGGCAGCTGCTGGGCCTTGTGGGAGAAGGTGGAGAAAGAGGCTGACGGGGGCAGAGGCTGGGCCGGCTTGTTCACATGAAGCCGTGAGGATACGGGGGATGCTGAGGTGCTTTCTGGTTTCCAAAGAAGGGTGTGGGGCGCGAGTGCTGGGACTGGGGTCAGGCCAACCTGGCCCTGAGTCCTGCTTTACCACTTACAAGCCACGAGGCTCTAGGCAAGTGACTTCCCCTTTCTGAGAGCCTCAATCCCCTCGTCTGCGAAACGGGAATAACAGTGCAGAGCAAAGGAGGGGACGCTTCAAAAAAGGACTTTGCGAAAAAACATTATTCAAAAGGGAGGCGATGTTGGGCGGACTGGGCCAGTGTCACGATCACAATGGCGCTATTATCGTTCTCGGGGCAACCTGTGCACCTGGCGTTGGGTCACCGAATCCTTATACAACAGCCCCATGTGGTCACCCGATCTATAGAGGAGAACTCTGAGGCTCAGGGAGGTGACTGGACTTGTCCAAGGTCACATAGCCAGTTGGAACCTGACTCAGGACTGAAATCCCCATCTGCTTTCGGTCCAGTATCCTGCAGCCTGTGATTGACGGAGAAGGCACTTTGCAAACCGTAACGCGGTGAATATCCTCATCACCGTTTTCTTTTTTATGGTAATTGCTGTTTGTTGCCTGGTTTCCCCTAGTGGGCGCAGCGTCCTCCTCAGTCCTGCCACCGGGGGGCAGCAGAGCCCCGGGCTGGGACGCGGGGGTCCCGGGGGCGGTGCCCTGCCTACTCCTCCCAGCAGTTAGGGACGGGCCCACCTGAGGCTCCGCTGTGCGGGGTGGGAGGGGAGGTTAGGGACGCGGGGCGGGCAGGGGTCAAGAGAGGGCACAGTCTCCGGAAAGTAGGAGCACGTGCCCAGCCCCGGTCTCAACTCTGAGAGGAAGAGGTCTGACGCGTAAGATGGCGGTTGGTTGTGCCTCCCCCTCCAAGAAGCCCCCAGTGCTGACTCCAGGGCTGGGTCCCGGCCGCCTCCTTCCCTGACAGGGACGCCTCCCGGGCATCAGCCGATCGCAGGGCCCGTCGCGGGCTCCCTGCTCCCGCTGGACAGTCGGCACCTCGAGAGCAGGGCTCTGATGCCTTCAGGGATCCCGGCACAGACGGGGTCACTCTGGGCTGCTTCAGGTTTATTGACGACACGCGTGGAGGTGTGTCCGCGCTGGGTCCAGAGTCCCTTCCCTCTGAGACTGCCCCGAAGGCACTGGAGGGCAGGGGAGGATTCCTCAGACTGAAAGATGCTTGCTTATCCCCAAAGGCTCTGGAGACTACCCCCACGGGCCTGTGATGGTCCCAGGCTTTAGGCCGAGTTCTTGGCTACATAATGGGACAATAAAAATCCCTACCACCGGGTAGTAAATGTTGTTTGCCACTTCGTCAGCGTCAATTTCCTCCTTTAACCCCTGTACCAGCCCTCTGAGCGGGTTCTATTTGTAGCATCCAGACTTTACAAAGGAGGAAAGGAAGGCTCAGAGAGGGGAAGTGCCTTGCCTGAGGTCACACAGCAAATGAGAGGCAGAGCTTCTTTGAGCCCGGGCCCACGGGAAGCAGGGCCTACTCCCTGAAGCCCTTTCCTATAACCACCGCCTCCTTCCCAGCTCTGCAGCAATTCCTGGCTCGCGAAGCCTGTGCTTGTCCACCAGCCACAGTTCTCGCGGCATCTCTGGGGGAGCGATGATGTTGAGAAGCCCACAGCCTCTCTCTGCTCCGGGCCGGGCTTCAAGCCCCTCTGCCTGGCCCCCCTGATGCCTCTGCCCTCCCTCTGTTTGCTCGTGCCCTGCTTGGGTGTGGGGAAAATGCAGTTTGCAGTGGCCCGTCCCCTGATCCTGTTATCCCCTATAAGGCGTGACAAATGCTTGCGATTGGCCCTGCCCGCCCCCGCCCCAGTCCCTCGTCTAGACTCCAGGTGATGCTCGGCGGTGGGATGCCTCAGACCTCATCCCACGGAGGCCTTTGTTTGGTGCCCCTTGAGCTGTGCCCCGTGGCAGAATGGCCCTGACATTCTCCAAAGAAAGAGGACACCAAATGATGTGACATCAACCTTGCCTTAACACCCGTCTACGCCTGCCCCTTTCGGGGTGGGGCGAAACAAGGCGCCGTAGAGGGCAGGTGTGGACGTGCCCTGGGACGCTGTACTTCTTGGCTGAGGTAGCGGCCAGCAGCACTGGTCACTCAAGGCCCTGGAGCACCCTGGACTCGGCCCCCACCACAGCCAGCTCTGACGGCTGGATCCAGTGGCTTTGCGGGCCCAAGGAGGCCGACCAGAGCGCCTGGCGGTGGGGTGGGGGGGGCGGCAAATACACGCTCATGCTGGTGGGGGAGCTGCAGCAGGACAGGGTGCCCACACCCCCTCTTTCCCAAACAGGTGCCTCCCTTCCGCGCTCCCCCACTGCGTCTGCAGTCTTCCAGGAAGAGGCCGATATGATCGCTGAGTTGGCTGATCGAGGCTGGTATCACCCTGGCGGCTCTACAGGATGAGCCTGCTGCTTCCAGGGCCCAGAAGGGCCTGCCCAAGAGCCCGGACCTGGCCGGGCTCCCGCTACCCGCCCTGTACTATTGTTCCTGCCGGGCACCTGGCCCTGCCCCTCGCACTCTCCTCCTCTCCCGCCCCACCCTCTGGCCCAAACATCACCTCATGCCCAGACCCAGCCCCTCTCCAGTTCCCCAGACGCCAGCCTTGCTCATCCCTGAGGCAGGATGGGGTGCCAGGACCCCCGGCAGTTGCCCACTCCCCACCCTCCACACACACACCTCAAGCTTCATCAATGCCAGGGGCCCCGGTCTTGGTACAGGTTTGATTTCCAAAACCAGGTGTCTTGGCTGTGTGGCCTCGGGCAAGTCCCTTTACGTCTCTGAGCCTCGATTCCCATGCAAGGTGTCGTGCCCCCCCGTGCCGTGCTGTTAAACCATAGAAAGTGCCGGGCGGGGTACCCGGCACGCTGGAGGTGTTCAGGAAATGCGTTTCCGACTCTTCCCCAGCATGACCTGTTCTCCCGGGGCCTGTGGGAAAGAAGGAAGCTGTGGAATCTTCAGCTCGCCCATCTAACAGTAATCAGCATGCAATCATCACGCTCAACATGCAGCCCGAATTGTTCACTTGTGAAATGGGTTCCAGCCTCGAAGCTCTCCCGTCAGCCGGCTCTGGGCTCCTGGCTCGGGGGGCGGCTGGCTCAAGTACCAGGGTCCGGGGCTCTGGGCGGGAACGGGGTCTGAGATGTAGGAGGGGCGTAGGCAACGCCAGGGGGTGGGGGGGGGGGCACGGGCTGGGGGGGGGGTTGGGATTTGGAAGAATCCGGCCTGCCAAAGGGGGGGGTGGACCAGGCTGCCCTGTGGAGGCCCGGGAAGCCTGGCCCCCCTCTGGGGCAGCTCCAGGGGCGAGCCCCTGGCCCAGAAGCCCGTGCTGGAGGCTTTAGCGCCCACATCCTGGTTCTGGTGGTGGTAGCACATCACCCCTGCTCCAGACAGGGGTCTGTTTTTCTTCTTGCTTGTTTTGGGTTGGGGACGGGGGGAATGCAGGCAAGCGGTGCGGCAGATACCCTCCAGGACTGGCAAAAGGGGCCCTGGGAAGGCAGAGAGGAGAGGGCCTGGGCCTGGGGAGGGCTCGGGGAATGACCGGTAGAGAGGGAGGGGCGTGTGAGTGCGGGGCGGATCCACGAGGGAGTGAATCGGTGAGTGTGTAAGCGAGTGAACGAGCGAGTGAGTAAGCTAGGGCCCAAGTCGTATTAGCAAACACTTATGCAGCACTCGCTGCCTGCCCGACGTTGTACAAAGCGCTTTACTTGTCTGAACTCAGTCTTCACCGGAACTTTATGATGCAGACAGTATTATTACTTCCGTTTCGTGGAGCAGGGACCCCCACCCCCACCCCAGGCACCCCAGGAGAAGTTAAGTCAATCGCTCAAAGTCACACAGCTGGTATGTGACTGGGTCGGGACTTGAACCCACGCAGGCTGGCTCGAGTCTCTGGGTACTAAGTGGGCGCCTAGCCCCAGGGCTATACAGGAAGTTGGTAGCTGAGGGGTGGAAAGACGGATTTTGCGTCTGGACCTTGAGGCTTCAGGCTTCACGGCATTCATTCATTCATTCATTCATTCATTCCAGGTGTCTGCTCACTCATCCACTCCCGAATGCTGGCCTTGGGAGAAGGAGGGGTGAGATTAGTAAGATTCTGTTCTGCCCTGGCGGAATTTGTCCGTCAGGGCTTGGCTTCAGTGCCACCGCTTCCAGGAAGCCTTCTCTGACTTCCTCTGCGGAGGGCTCACAGGCTCCTGGGCTTCCCTCAGTACTATCTTCCCCTGATGTCTGCTTCCTTCCCTAGCTGGGCGGTGCTTTTGTCTCTGAATTCTTGGCATGCCCCGGGTGCTCAATAAAGGCTCCATGAGCAAAATGTCGCCACTGAGCCTCCTCCTGGGGACTCCCTGCTCTCTGCCGCCTCCTCTCGTCACTCCGGCTGGGAGGCTCCGGTGTCTGGGTAGAGCCCATGGGGTCCCTGTAACTCCCCAAGCCCTCCCCATCCTGCCGGAGTGGAAACTCTCCGGGCACTGGTTTCAACTGGCGGCCACTGTCAGCAGGGCTGGGACTCGCCTCTGCCCTGGGAGGGAGGGAACTGGGCCCGCCCTGGCTCAGCGACCCACAGCAGCCTCTTCCTCCGTTGGCTAAATGTTTGTTTTCAAATTCCTGAGGCCTGCGTCACCCCCACCCCTGTCCCTACTGGTCCCTGGCCGGCTGGGCTGCCGTTGCTTCCTTCCTTGCTTGACCAGGGTGGGGTGCTAGGCCAAGTCTCTCCTGCTGCCCACCAGCTAGGGCCAGAGCCCTGAGCGGGCTGACATCGGTGAGATAAGAGATAGCGCCCTCCCCAGCCCCCCTGCGTAGACTCTTTTCTCTGCAGGGAACAGTGGTAAGGGATCTCAGCCATAGCCAGGACTGGTTATCTTCTGGGCGGGGTTGGCTGGGTTGGGGAAGCCCTGAGCTGGGCACTGCCCCCCCCCACCCCCCGCCCCCAGCAGGCCTGGTCCCGGCCCGGAAGCCCAGCAGAGGGCAGACCTAAGTCCAACTCACCCCAGCGGGGCGAGTGGGTCTCAGACCGGAACTATTACCCATGGGAATCACCCGGGACGCTGGCAAACACGCAGCCTCCTGGGCCCCATCCTCTGAGCCTCCCCGGTGAGTCTGGTGCAGGAGGCCCACACGGCTGGATTTCAGCTGGCTTAGGCAAGCAAACTTGGCCTCTTCCGGCAGCTCTAGCACTCAGCTGCCCTGCAACTGGCCTCCTAGAGCTCCACTGTCCAGTTCCGGAGGCACCGGCCACAGGTGCCTATGTAAATTTAAATTAATTGAAATGAAATGAAAGCCGGTTCCTCAGGGGCATTAGCCGCATTTCAGGTGCCCAGCAGCCACTTGTGGCCGGTGGCCACCATGCGGCACAGAGCAGATGTGGAACGTTGCCGTACAGCCATCGGTCCGTCCGCAGAACGTTCCCTTGGACAGCACCGTTCTAGAATGTCAGCTCCGTGAAGGCAGAGATAACTGCTTTATTCACCGCTGTCCACAGGCTCCAGTTCGGTGCCTAGGACGTAGCTGGGGATCGACAGATACTTTTTCAATTAATTTTCAAGCCCCGCATCTGGCTCTCTGTTATCAGCACAGAGCCCACTTTGGATCCTCTGTCTGTCAGTCTCTCTCTCTCTCTCTCCCTCTTCCCCTCCTATGCTGTCTCTTTCAAAAATACATAAACACTGGGGCGCCTGGGTGGTTAAGCAGCCAGCTTCAGCTCAGGTCATGATCTCACAGCTCATGAGTTTGAACCTCGCAGCGGGCTCTGTGCTGACAGCTCGGAGCCTGGAGCCTGCTCTGTGTCTCCCTCTGTCGCTGCCCCTCCCCGCCTCACATTCTGTCTCTCTCTTCTTCGAAAATAAATAAACATTAAAACATTTTTTAAATAGGGGCGCCTGGGTGGCTCAGTCGGTTAAGCGTCCGACTTCGGCTCAGGTCATGATCTCACGGTCTGTGAGTTCAAGCCCCGCGTCGGGCTCTGTGCTGATGGCTCAGAGCCTGGAGCCCGCTTCGGATCCTGTGTCTCCCTCTCTCTCTGCCCCTCCTCCATTCACGCTCTGTCTCTCTCTGTCTCAAAAATAAATAAACATTTAAAAAAAATTAAAAAAATTTTTTTTAAATAAACCTTAAATATATATATATTTAAAAAGAAAAAGAGCTTTCTCAACCTCCCAAACTCAGACTCTGGCTCCATGAAACCGTAACTCCTCATCAACAAACAGTTTTGAACAAATGAGCGGCCTTGGCCAAGTCACTTCCCCTGCTCTGGGCTTTAGCTGTGTCATCTACAAAATGGGTATCATACCAGTTTGTCAAAAGGATCAGACGAGATAAAGTGTGTGCTTAGCACCGGCCCTGGCACACAGTAAGTGCTCATCAAATATTAGCTGTTACTGTGTTATTACCCCATCGGGAAGGGGAAGTCGAGCGTCCCACACCTCCCTGCTTTCTGAACTCTGCATTCAAGTAAGCAGAAACGGGGACCACTGTGGGTGTGAATCACATGGGTGTGTTTTGTCTCCAGGGTGTGAGCCACCATTGATCCTTTGTGTCCCCAGCCAGGCTAGTTACCCTGATGACCACGTTTGCCTTTCCCAGAGTTCTTTCACCGAAGTCCTCCCTTGCGATCCTGCAGCAGCCCCGAGGTGGGGAGAGGTTAGAAGGGAACCTTATAGACAATGCCAGTGTGCAGATGGGAAGGCTGAGGCCCAAGGTTAACACCGGAAGCCGGTGGCAGAGTCAGGATTCCGAGCAGAAATCTTTCCAAACTACCCCCTGACTGGCACACGGGAGTCACTGGCTGAGTGGATGGATGGATGCTGTTAGGCTGATGAACCTTTCTTTTTAAAATGTTTTGTTGGGGCGCCTGGGTGGCGCAGTCGGTTAAGCGTCCGACTTCAGCCAGGTCACGATCTCGCGGTCCCTGAGTTCGAGCCCCGCATCAGGCTCTGGGCTGATGGCTCGGAGCCTGGAGCCTGTTTCCGATTCTGTGTCTCCCTCTCTCTCTGCCCCTCCCCCGTTCATGCTCTGTCTCTCTCTGTCCCAAAAATAAATAAAAAACGTTGAAAAAAATTAAAAAAAAAAAATGTTTTGTTAATGTTTACCGATTTTTGAGAGAGAGAGAGAGAGAGAACGCACGAGCAGGGGAGGGGCAGAGAGAGAGGGAGACACAGAATCCGAAACAGGCTCCAGGCTCTGAGCTGTCAGCACAGAGCCTGTTGCGGGGCTCGAACTCACGGACCATAAGATCATGACCTAAGCAGAAGTCGGCCGCTCAACCGACTGAGCCACCAAGCACCCCACAGGCTGATGAGTTTTTCTTGGGTTTTTTTGGGGGTTTTTTTGGTTTTTTTTTTACAGCTGAAGGGACAGGCTCAGGGAGGTTAAGTGAGGAGCTTGGTAAATATTTATGGAATTGATCACACGGTGTCAGAGGTTAGGGTGAGCTGGCCAGGCGCTCTGAACCCTGTAGTACCTTTAATCCCTGCCCCAAGGGACAGCCGGGACAGTCTTCTTGCACAGGATGGGATGTTATTATGGTGGAGTAGAGAGAGAAGCTAGCTGGTGGCATCACGAGAGAAGGAAGAAATTTCTTTGGCTTTGGCGTCAGCCTCAGATCCGTGACAGATCTGGAGACGAGGGTGCGGTCTTGCAAATCTCTGCAACTTTCTAAGCTAGGGACCCTTCTAGAGACACTGTCTCTAAAAGCTGTGGCTGGCCTCCAGTCAGTGGTGAGCTGGTAAATGTTTCACCACCGGCTGCCTGAAAGGAAGAAACAAAGCAAACCAGTAAACAAAAAAACCACAAAATCTTGGTTTGCGTCAGCTGCCAATTGCCGTGGTGTAAATACTTACACTTGCAGCTGAGTTCAAAGCGCCAATGAAATCGGGCTTGCAAAATCCATGAGCCTTTAACAGCCCCCTCTCTCTGAGCCAGTAGGAGCCAGGTCTGCGTAACTCAGGCAAGACTCTTCCCCACTCTGTGCCTCAGTTCCCTCAGCTGTAAAGTGAGTCATTTCCATGTTCCAGCCCAGAAGTGAGGGGATCAGCGAGGCAAAGGGCACACCTTTGAGTCCCCGGCTGGCGCATGTTGGCGGGGACCCGGAGGGCAGAGAGGAGCATCAGCTGGGGGGACTGGCACCGCACCCCCTTCCCACCCGGGGCTCCTGGGCAGCCCGATCTTCCTCCCTGGCCCCAGGCCCAAGGATTCCAGAGTGGCCCAGTGGAGGTGACCATGTAGCCCCCCCTGTCCCGCCCGGCCCCTCGGGCCACTTTCAGAAGTGGGCAGAGGGAGGGCAGAGCGGCCCAGTGGTGATGACAGAGTTTGCTCAAATCTGGAAAGACAGGCTTACCCGCCCCTGTCTGGCTAATCCCCCTCATGTACCCTGGCTTACCTCCTGGCACCATGGAGAGGGGAGAAATTCCCCTCTGCCACCCAGGCAGCTCCTCCTCCTGTTCCTACCTGAGCTCTGGCAGGACCCTGGGCACCCAAAGGGGCACAGCTTTGACGAGGGGGTGCCAGGTCATGGGGACGGTCCCCACTCCGCATCTCTCCTCTTGCTTGTGGCATCGAAGGCATTTGCAGCCAGGGACTAGTGAGCCTGGAAGTTAAGGGGAGGTGGTCATGTTGAGAAGGGTCCGTTGAGAGGGAAGACTGCATTGCTGAACAGGTGTTCCAGAACTTTCTTTCCATGGAAAGAGACGAGAACACAATAAAATATTAGGGCAAGACGATGCCTAGTGAAAACGAGCCTTCTGCTACAAAGACGGGGAAACTGAGGCCAGTGAGGGAAAAGGTCATGTCCACAGTCACACAAGGACTGAGAGGCTGAGCTGGAGCCCAGACCCGGTCCCTGGATGTTCAGTCTCTCTTCTTTGCTACCTGGTGAGTGGCAGAGGGGCCAGAAGGTGGGGACCCAGTCACAGGCTGTCCTGGAGCAAAGGGGCAACCAGCCAAGGCCTGCCGTTTCCCAGGGGGTGCTGGTGACCGCTCCGGGGAGATCTGTCACCCCCTAGGAAGCAGACCCCCCCCCCCTTCTGGAACACCTGGGGCCTGAGAAGTGCGGTGACTGTGAGTCCGGGGTGGGCCGCTCCCCTTCCCGACTTGGGGGCGATGCTGCCCGCGAGCGGGGAGCTCGGCCTGCCCGGCTCTTCTCCCATTTTTTCCCTGATGCCTTGGGCCAGTCACAGTCCCTCCTGGCACCAGCCTCTCTGGCTGCAAAATGGGAGGTTTGGCCCAGATCACCGGTTGACAACTCAGCTGCAGAATTATTTTCAAATGCCTGGTACAGAACATGGACACACGAAGGGGCAGGTCTGGGAGAAGCTGGCGCTTAGGAAGGAAAACAGGAGGGTCGAGGGTTTGGACTCCCTGGAAGGGACCCTCAGCCCTCCCTGGGCAGAATCCCTGCGTGGGACCACAGAACCCACGGGGGGCTTCATCCGCAGGGTGGGGTGGGATCCCAGGAGCCTGGGTCATAGCCTGAGGGAGGCAGTCAGGTGCTAGTCCAGTCTCCCGGAAAGCTGGAGAGAAAGAGATAGAGAGAGATAGAGACGTCAGAGATAGAAAGACAAAGACAGAGAGATAGAGACAGAGACAGAGAGAGACAGAGAAGTCAAGAGATAGAAAGACAAAGGGGGAGACAGGGCAAACCAAAAAAAAAAACAAAAACAGAACAGAAAAGGAGGCACACACAAAAAGAGAAATATTTGAGAATGAAATGGAGGGAGAAGGAAAGGGAGAGGGGGAGAAGGAGAGACACATGTTTCCACTCAAAGTTCTTGTTTAAAATGAAACCGAACCAACAATCTCAGCGGCTGACGGTTGGCCGGAGCCCAGGCCCCAGGCAGAGTGTGACCACGGGCCTCCTGGCCCCCTGCCTGGAACTCACATAATGACTGCCTGGGGCCTGATCTCAGCCACCTCCGACAGAGCCTTGTCCCCAGACAGTGGTTCAGGCCTGAGGGTCCCAGGAGAGGCCCCAGAGCCGGAAGAGCCCCCAAGGCCTCTCTCAGATACCACCGAGGGGAATGCCTCTGCCAGAGCGTTTTGGCCATTCCAGGCGGGGAGCAACCAGCCACCAGTAGGCCTGGGGCTGAGGGCCAGAGGGAAGCCTGAGAGGGAACAAGCTCAGACTTTAACCTGGGGCCCGGTCAGCAGGGGTCCAGCACCACCCAGATGCTCAGGGTCTCTCCACCCCTCCTCTCAGTGCCTGTGGCCCCAGGCCCAGGGCACCAGGCTGGGAGTGAGCCATGCGCCATGGGCATTCTGGAGGGCCTTCTGGAAGGAAGAGTAGGCAGGTGGGTGAGTCTAGGGCCTTGTCTCCCAGTACACCTGGCCAGGCTTGCCCAGAGCCCCCTGTCTCTCTCTTCGCTCTCGCTTTCTCTCTCCTGCGCTCTCTCTCTCTCTCTCTCTCTCACACACACACACACGCACACGCACACGTATTATGCACTCAGAGCCAAGACTTGATCTGGCCTAAACCCCATGTACCTGGGCAAGAATAAAAGTACTTTAATAGCAGCTTGTATTTGTAGAGCACCTGCTGGGCCCTGGGCCCTTCCAAGCCCTGAATGCATCGTCTTAGTGAATCCTCAGGCCCCACAAGGCCTGGAGCCATTATAATGCTCTCTTTACAGATCGTGAAACTCAGGCTCAGGGGAGTTAATACACTTACCCAGGCGTCACCAGTAAGACGCTGGATTTGAACCGAGGTTTGCTCACCTATGCAGTCCCATGCCCTGAGGTAGGAGGAACTTCTGGGGTGTGGGGCCAATCCCCCCGCATCCCAGGGCCCGCGGAGGGGGCACAGTCCACACCCTCAGGCCCAGACTCCTGTCCCTTCCGGAGCTGAGAGAGGCAGGTCTGAGAACAGCTGATCCCCTGGGTTTTGTTCTTGGCACAAAGGAGTCCGGATCCAGGCTTAGTGGTGAATGGCGAGGGGCCCGAGGGGCCCGCAGCCCCCTCCCGCGGGCCGGCCTGGCAGGCTCTGCGCCTGCCGCTTCCCCAGAGCCCCTGAGCCCTCAGCTTCCTATTCAGAACCCCGGCTCAGCCCCGACAGGAGTATCAAAGGCCGGCAGATCTAGGGGGATTACACGAGGCAGTGGGAGGCTGGGGGAGCTGAGCTGGAGGCAGCCCCACGGGGCTCCCTACTATGTGTTGGGCCCTTCCTGGTCTTGGGTACTCCTCACGGCCACGGGCAATGTGGGTGACGACGGGAAAAGGAAGGCTAGAGAAGGGAAGGGACCGGTCCAAGGTCACACAGCAAGGCCGAGGCAGAACCAGGGTGTGAATCCAGGTAACCTGGCTCCCAGTCAGGGCTTTCTTCATGAAACAAGGCTCCTCTGTGCCCAAGACACCCCTGTCCCGTGGCCTCTTCCAATGGCAGACAGAGAGGACAACGAGACCCTGGCTGGCAGGGGCAGACACAGGAGAGAGAGGGTGTCCTGTGGGAAGCCCCTTCCCCTGACCACCCGAGGGGGGCACTGGGGGCCCTGGGCCAGTGAGAGCAGTGGGGTCTGGGGACTCAGACTTGCCCAGGAGAGAAGGGAACGGGGGTCTCGCTAGTGAGGGCTCTGGGTGGGAGTGGAGGGTTGGGGGAGCAGTACACTGGGCCGTTGGTCCCCGGAGTGTGGCCCTACTGTGTGGCCTCAGGGAGGAACAAATCCCTTTCTGGGCCTCAATCTCTCTCTAGGCCCCCAGGCTCAGAAGACCTCCCTCGTTCTGTCATGGGGACGCAGGCTTGGTAACTGAGGGTCCTTTCCCCGAATCCTTGCAGTGGGGCTGGCTGGTGCTAAGCTCTGGGCCGGCATTCTTTCCACCAGTCCCCCTGGCAATGCCATCAGGAGGCTGCCGCTATGTCTCCCCCACCTGACAGACGAGGAAACTGAGGCTCAGAGAGGCCTTGTCCAAGGTCATCCGGCTTGTAAAGATTTCAGAGCCTCGCGACCTTACTCCCACCCTCTCTCCTCAGGATGCCGGGCCCTGGCTGTGGGCTGGGCCCCCAGCGTGCGGTCCCCTCCCTCCTGGTGCCAAGGTGGCAGGGGAAGGTGCCCACCTGCCTCCCCACCCCAGCCGCAGGCGTGGAGCCACGGCACCCCCGGGGAATGCCGCTGCATTCCTGTGGTGGGGGTGTGGCCGCCCCGGGCGCTGTTTGCCCCGGGCTGGTGCCCGTTGCTAAGCAAGCCCCAGCTCCAGGCGCTGAGTCAGCAGGCCGGGCAGCCCTGTCCCTCCCAGCGAATCACCAGCACGGTGGTGGCTGGAGGGGAGGAGGAAGTTCTACTTCCCTTTGGAGGAGGAGGGGCGGCCTTAGGGTTCACATCTGGGGACACCGGCTAGACATAGTGGGGGGAGTCGGGGTGGAGGTCTGAGGTGTGCCTGGGGGAGGTAAGACACGCCCTTCGAGAAAGTTGGGGAAGTGGGGCTGGGGGGGGGCCCCAGTGGGGGTGGGAGGGACTTTAGACTAGAAGGGAGGCAGCGGTGCCGGCCGGCTGCTTCATCCAGGTCCTTATCTCGTATAATAAAAGTGATTCACTATTGATATCTTCCACTGTTCAGATGGGGAAACTGAGGTGCGGCCAGGTCTTTAGTGAATAAAGGGCTCCGACAGGCCTGTGAACCAGACCTGTGCTCAGCACGCCAGGGGCGGGGAGAGACCCTCCAGGCCTGGCTGTATGAGCCTGGGCTAGGCTTTCCCCCTGGGCCTCGGTTTCCCTTCTCTACTGGCACCAGCCCAGGGTCTCCCCGAGCCCTGAGAAGGAAGAGAAAGTGGAAGGTCCTACAACCTCCTCCTAGATTAGGGATAAGTCACTTCCCCTAGCGGGTCTCACCCTCCGGGCCAGACTTTGATCTGGCGCCTGCCTTCAGATTTCTTTATCTTTATGAGCGGTGCCCCTGGGCACCACCCCACTCGGTCATCTGGTGCAGAAAGGGACAGGTGGAGGGACCGGCACCAAGAGGGGCCGAGGACTCAGAGGGGGTCCGGATGCTAACCTCTGCTCCCCTGGGACTTCCTGGTGGGTGGTGGGCACTGGGCGCCAGGATGGGGGAGACAGGGTGGGGCAGGGTGGAGTGTGGGGGTCAGAAAGCTGGGAGTTTCAATGTCTGGTTTTGGTGGGTTTTTTTTTTATTTTTATTTTTTTTTTTATTTTTAAAAAATTCTTTTTTTTCAACGTTTTTATTTATTTATGGGACAGACAGAGACAGAGCATGAACGGGGGAGGGGCAGAGAGAGAGGGAGACACAGAATCGGAAACAGGCTCCAGGCTCCGAGCCATCAGCCCAGAGCCTGACGCGGGGCTCGAACTCACGGACCGTGAGATCGTGACCTGGCTAAAGTCGGACGCTTAACCGACTGCGCCACCCAGGCGCCCCAGGTTTTGGTGGTTTTTGATAAGAGAAGGACTGGGAGGTGACAGGGCTGGGGAAAAATGTCCCACCCCCAGCCTGCCTGGCAGCTTTGTCCCACTGTCCTGGAGCCTCTGTCAGTCTTGGGGGGAGGCGACTGGAACAGAAGACAATGGTTTTGAGGGGTTAGGGCTGAAAGGGGCAGTGTCTGTGATACTTCCTTGGAGAGGAGCACCCCCCATCCAGGCCGATGGGGGAAGGCTCTGCCTCTGTCCTGGGACTCTCTCTACTCGGATCAGAGGCATCCACTCTGTACCTGGAAAAGCCCCCCAGTCTGCTGGAGGAGTTCCTGCCCTTTCCCCTGGGGGGTTCACAGTCTGAGGACAGAGGCAGGCAGGGCTGCTAACTTGCAGGACTGTTGAGAGTCCAGCTCTGTACCTGCTGGGCCTCATCAGGCCAATTTGAAGGTGAGGAAGGCAAGGCAGGGCCCAGAGACACATACCTTCACCCCCACAGGGATCAGCCTAGGGTCAGGGCCTGGCTGCGGGGGGGGGGGGGGGGGGGGGTCTCTGTCAGACTGGCCCCAAGGCACATTTTCAGGCTGTGACATGAGGTGAATCCCGTACACAAAACAATTATTACTGCTTGCTCCTCTGGGCCCGGCGAGACAGGGAGGCTCTATTACAGGGTTGGAACAGCAGGCAGCCCTCCCACCCCACCCCACCCTGCCTGCCCCCCACATACGCCCAGGCACAGACACACACACACCTGCGCACACATGCAGACACACACTTTAGTTGTAGGAGCAAGTCCCCCTCCCCCTCCCCAAGCCTTGGTTTCCTGGGCTGTTCTGGGATCCTAATAGTGAGCATTCCTGGATATGCAGTATGTGCAGAGGCCAGCACCTCCCTCCCCCACCCCATGCCCTTGCACTGGGACAGGATAGACAGACACGGGCACGCACGCATTCCTACACACTCACCTGGGCACTTACCTACGCCCATGCAGCCCTGCTCAGAGCCCCCACTCCCTCTCACGCAGTGTGCCCACACATCCCAGCTGGAAGATCACACCGCGGCTGGTACACGCGGATATGAACTTGGGGGCCACGGCAGGGTTCCCAGGACCCCAGACAGAGCTCTCACTATCCACCATCAACAGCATTCCGTTTCTAGGGCGGACCCCAAGTCAGCCCAGCCCCAGGCGAGGTCCGCAGGCTCTTTCCCTGGCACCCAGGGAAATGCCAATTTGGCAGCGGGGACCTAAGTGCCGGAGACATCCGCTGGGACAAACTGTGCATGTCCGGCTACAGACCTTCAAAGCCGCGGTGTTACGCTTAGCCCAACCCCAAGCAAGTCTGTGGTCTCCCTCCTGCCCTTGTCAGTTGGCAAGTCCCAGGTGCAACCTTCCCCTTCCACAGACGGGGAAACTGAGACCAGAAGGAGGATGGAGTTTTCTAGTTGTGAGACCTCAGGCAGACGTCTGCCAGCCTCAGTTTTCTCGTCTGCCTCCCCTCCAGGGTCGGTGTGAGGACAAACGATGAGGAACGAGAAGCGGTAGCCCGGTGCCTGGCACTGAGATAAAGCTCGCTAACGCCCACTGTGATTATTGTTAATTATTACTGTTATGAGGCCGCCAGGTCAGGTGTAGTGGCTGAAGGCTTTCTGGAGGAGGCGACTTTTAAGGGCGGGGTGATGGGGAGGAGGGGCGGCTCGCCCTCCAGGCGAAGAACCAGCAAACTGTCGGCAAGACGCGCACGGGAGCGCCGGTCGCCCACCGCGCGCCCCCAGAAGCCCCGGTCCCCCGCCGCCGTCCCCGGGGCCGCCTCTGTCTCCATGGCGACGGGGGCTGCCCCTCCCCGGGTTCGACCCCGTTTAGGAGGCGCAGGGGCGGTTTCTCGCAGCGGGGAAGGGGCTGGGCCTCCCGGCCGTAAAGTGCTCGCGGCGACCCTCCAAGGAGGACACCTGCGGGGCGGAAGCGGAGGCGGGCGGGGCGCGAGACGGCGCGGGGTGGCGGCGGCCGCCCCCTTCCCCCCACCCCCAGGCGCCCCCCGCCGCGGGCCTGCGGGTCGGCGGGCCCCGTTCCGGGCAGGTGGGAAGCCCGCGCGGCAGAGACCCGAGCCCCCGCCCCCTCCTGCCCGCCGGCGCCTCTGCCCGCCCCCCACTCCCCACCGTCCACCCCTGCACCCCTCCACCCCTGCACCCCTGCACCCCTGCACCCCTCCACCCCTCCACCCCTCCACCCCGCGCCTCTCCCTGGCCACGTGGCTAGCTCCCGCGGGCCTTCTCCGCGCTCTGCCGCCGGCTGGGCCCCGCTCTGCGCGTCTCCGAGTTCGTCCCTCAGTAGCGGCGACAGCGGTGGGGGGCGGGGGGGGGGGTGTAGGGCGGTGGACGGCCCAGGGACTTGCCGGGCGCGGGGGTGGGGGGTGGGGGGCTGGGCCCCTCACCTTGGGGCCCAGGTCAGGCCCCTGCTCAGCGATGGGGAGAAGGATAGAGGCCGGGTACTTCTTTCAAATTTAGGTACTTTATTTCTGAATAGCTCACTGATGCCTAAGGGGCCGACTTCACACAATACACAGGAAGGACCCACAGTCACACAGCCGCCCCTTCGCGCCCCCGGCCCCCGGCTCCCAGCAAGGTTCCTAGTTTCTCTGCTCACTCTCTCACACACACTGGTACGAGCACAGGCTCCTCAAGGCAGGGCTGTGTCCAGGTCTCTGGGCCCCTCAGGATTCAGCACAAATGCGTGTCCCAGGTCACGGAGGTGGCGACACAAGTGAGCACGTGTGTCCAGATGCACGCACACCCCCTACGCAGGGCTGGCTGAGGGGCACCTCAGCGGCCCCAGCCAGGGACTATGTGACCGGTGGCAAGCGTGGACAAGTGGCTGTGGCGTGATGGATAGGATGGCAGACGGATGGATGGATGGGCTGATGGACAGACGGACAGACAGGCAGCAGCTGCCAAGAGGTGACTACCTGGCTGGAAAGACCGTCTGGGAAGTGATGGATGGGGCCGGGCCCATGGGGAAAGGAAGGATGGATAGATGGACAGACTGACAGATGAGGGAGACAGATGAGGGGGTGGAGGAAGGCTGGGTGAGGCAGGGGGTGAGTGATGAGAGACCCTGCTGAGAGAGGGGACAGGGTCTTGCTGGGGAGGTTGTGGCAGAGATGAGGCATAGGAGGGGGTTACTACCGGGCTGGCTACAGACGGCAGGACAGACAGATGGACTCGTGGATGGGTGGGTGGGTAGATGGGGAGGGGAGTCAGGAACGACTGACCAGGGCCTCCCTGGGACTGGTTGATGGAAATGGATAGACAGATGGAGGGAGACAGGATAGAGAGGAGGTGCAGGGGTGCCGTGGGATAGGAACCTCTGTCTGTCCTGCAGTGATCCCTGCAGAGACCTGTGTGCCTGGACAGGCATGTGCGTGCGTGTGTGTGTGTGTGTGTGTGTGTGTGTTTGCACACATAGACACACAAATGAGTCTGGTGCTGAGGCTGTGGTTGTGTTCACAGCACTTCCTAGTGTGTGTGTAGACTGTGAGGGCTCAGACCTGATGCTGGGCGTGGGAATAAGGGCCTGGAGTGTGGGGTTCCTCCCTTCCCTTTGGGGCTGGATGGGATCCTGGGGGGGGTTATCCCCAGGGAGCATGGCCAGAAGGGGACCAGAGGCAGGGTTCTCAGTGAATTGGGCCTTGTGCTCTCATCCGTGCCTTCAGGAGGGGGAAGGGGCTGGGGTCAGACTTGGAGGTTCTCAGAAAACAAGCAGAACAGCTCCCCTGCCCTCCCTCCCTTCCTCCTCAGAGCCTACACCAGGCCAGCTGCCAAACTGTCAGGATGCGGGAAGGGGGGGTGGCGGCACCTGGCAGGTACTGTGCCAGCCCCGGCCCCCAAATATGGTGTCAGTGATAAAAATAATCACAGCTGACATTTACGGAGGACTTGCCATATGCCAGGCACCGTGCCAAGAGTTTTTCACACTTTCATGGCTCCCCCGACAAGGTGGGTATTACAATATTTTTATCCCCACTTGACCAGGGAGAAAACAGAAGCTCCGAGAGGTGAGGCTTCTCATCCAGGGCTCATGATAAGTGTGGCCGTGGGAAGCCAGACGTGTGCCCTCAGCTCCTCACCACCCACGGCACAGAGGACCCTGGTTGTCAGGCTGGATCATCACAACTCACACCAGGGAGGAGACCAGGGTGGAGAAAAGACCAGAGTGATCTCCAAAGGCCATGCTTAGCTGAATAGCGCTGGGGCCATGGGGCATGTGGGAATCTGGGGGGGAATCCGGGACTCAGAGAAGGCCCCCACCTTCTGCAGCGGTGGGAATCCGCCCCCCTCCCACTAGTCCTGTTGGCCCCTTGACTCCCGGATTCATCCTGGGCCTCTGGCTGTGGCTGAGCCCTGTGGCGTGTGGTAGCTTGTGCCCCCCTTGACACACCTCTGAGAGGAGGGGCCACTGCTCTCCCCATGGTGCACCTGTACCAGTGAGGAATAGTCAGGGAGAGAAGTAAATGGCCCAGATCACACTGAGGGAGTTCTCTTACCACTGTGGTAGGAAGTATAAATATTAATAAAGGGGGGGCCTCATTTAAAATGGAGTTGGCAGGGTGCCTGGGTGACTCAGGCGTCTGACTCTTGATTTTGGCTCAGGTCATGATCTCAGGGTCGCAAGATCAAGCCCCACGTCAGGCTCTGCCCTGAACATGCAGCCTGCTTGAGGTTCTCTCTCCCTCTGCCCCTCCCCTGCTCACACACACGCTGTCTCTCCTTCTCTCTCTCTCTTTCTAATTATTAAAAATAAAATAAAATAAATTTAAAAAAATAAAAATAAAATGGAGCCGGGAAGCCCAAAGGGGGAGCCTTCGTGCACTATGACTCTACCTCCCCATGGCAGCCACAGACCTGGACAGGAAGAGACACGCCTTGCAAATGGGTACCACTTTCCGCTCCAGCAAGAGGGAAGATTTCCTTTCCTGCTCAGCAACTCAGCCAATGAGAAGCCGTCACCCCCCTGAACCCTTGATTTCCTCCAGTGGATTTTGTTCAGGACAACCCCTGCCCACTTCCTCCTTTTTCTCGACAAAGTAACATTCCTCTCCTTTGCTTGTTAAGCTTGCCTCTGGCTTGCTTTTCCTGAATCGCGATTCTTTACTATTCCTGAATAAACCCATTTTGCTGGTGAGATAACTGGCTGTTTTATTTTTAAGATTGACAGAAGCCACCACGTGTTTTGCCCATTTGCTCAACAAAGTTCAAAGTTGGGGGGTGGTGAGCCATGAACAAAACAGGCCGCAACCCCGGGGTCCTTACACGGATCTTGCATGCTAATGGGGCAGACAACAGACAATATGTAGAGTGTGGGGCGGGAAAGTGCCATAGAGAAAAATGCAGCAAAGAAAGGAGATAGGGAGTCTAGGTATGGCTTAGGGTGTTGCCATTTTACTAGAATGGTCAGGCAATTGACCACAATGAGCTGAACTTCAAGCAGCCCCCAAGGAGGTGAGGGAGGGTGGGTGGGAGGGAGAGTGCCAGGCAGAGGGAAGCTAAGTGCAAAGGCCCTGAGGCAGGCCTGCCATTCTCCATCTTTCAAATTCTCTTGTTGCAAAGGTTGATGAGGCACCTTCCACCCCATCTGACAGCCTTTGGAGGCAGAAGGCCTGGCTTCTAGTCTTCATGCTGTCTCTGGGACCTCCAGCAAGATCCTTCCCCTATGTATGTGGGCCTCAATTTTGTAAAATACAGAGGTTGGACTTTATCTGCCAAGATTCCCTTTCATAGGACATGCTGTGACTAGTTGCGCATGGTCCAGGGCTTCTGTGTGTGTGTGTGTGTGTGTGTGTGTGTGTGTGGTGGGGTGGGGGGACAGCAAAGCAAGGGCTTTGGAAGATACTTCTGCCCCTTTAGGCTCCTGACCCTGAGCAAGTGGCTCAGACTTTTCTGAACCCCAAAGTTCTCATCTGTAAAATGCGGGTAGCATCCCTGCTTCTCTCGGGAGTGTTTGTGTGCATGAGGTGAGGCTGTGCTGCAGAGCTTTTTTTTTTTTTAAAAATTTTTTTTTTCAACGTTTATTTATTTTTGGGACAGAGAGAGACAGAGCATGAACGGGGGAGGGGCAGAGAGAGAGGGAGACACAGAATCGGAAACAGGCTCCAGGTCTGAGCCATCAGCCCAGAGCCTGATGCAGGGCTCGAACTCACAGACCGCGAGATCGTGACCTGGCTGAAGTCGGACGCTTAACCGACTGCGCCACCCAGGCGCCCCTGTGCTGCAAAGCTTTAAGCCAGACCCTGGCTCATCACTGGGACTCCACAAGTGAGCCCTGCTTTTACTTTGATGTTTAAGACACCTGGTTAAAAACTGGCACTCGGAGAACGGAGAAATACCAGTGGTCGGGGGTGGTCAGGGAAGGCTTCCTCGAGTGGAGCATCTAAGCTGAGTTTGTTTGCAAGGGGAGAAGGAGGATGTGGCCACAGAGGGAAGGGAAAGGCAAGAAAATGAGGGGTGACAACCGGAAGCCAGAGTTGGGAGGAAGGGGCTCTGAATCCAGGCAGGAGGTGGCCCCAAGACACACGGGGAGCCCCCTGCCCTCCCGAGGCTGGCCGCCTCCAGGCTGAGGCCCCGCCCCACTCCGAAGCTCCGCCCCGTATCCAGGCCCTGGGGAGGATTTGCCAGGAACCCACTTCAAAGGGTCCCAGGAAGCTTGAGCAAGCCCCAAAGGAAGCGGCACAGCCTCTAACCCAGCTCTGGGAGTGGGGGAAGCCCCGCAATTATGTGGAGGGTGGGGGGGGGGAGCTTCCTCCCACGCTGTCGGCCTCCACTCCAAATTTAAGTACCCCTCTCCCAACCTCAACCCGCCTCATCGGGGCAGGGGAGCTCAGCAAAACTTCTGCTCAGGCAAGTTCACCCCAAAAACCTCACCTGAAAAGCTGAACGTGGAGTCCACCTGTGGCTGCAATCGGGGAGTGTGTTATTTCGGGGGGGGGTGGGCGATGTGTGTGCAACCCACAAGCATTTACTGACCGCCTACTGCATCCCGGGCTCCACTGGGCATGACAAGGTGGAATAAACCGGCCTCTGTCCCTCAAGGAGCTCCCTGCCTGAAGGGGAGGGCAGGTGAGGAAGTAATTATAACAGTGTGAGAGCTGAGGTTTGTTCCAGGGTGAAACAATTTGGCCTGGGGGAGCCCAGCGGCTTTTCAGAAGTAACTTTTGATTGGGAAGGTAACAGCTAAGATTCAGTGCACGCCCACTGTGTGCCAGATAGCGTGCTAAGAACTTTACAGATGTATTCTCAACTAATCCCGCCACAGTACCAGAGGGAGGAAGCCATTATTATTGTGCCCATTTTACAGATAAGGCAGCTGAGGGTATAAGGCTTGGCTAAGGCCAGGCGGTCGGTTAAGCGGCAGAATCCAGGTCTGCTGGACCCTCCAGCCATTCGGTTATTTGCCCAAATCTGTCTCAGTGCCTGTAGACCAGGCACTCCCCTACACTTGGGGCTCCAGTGTTCCTTCTCCCGCGTTGCTCCAAAGTAAGTCTTAAAGAAGGAGTAGGGATCCTGGAGGTGGAAAGAGCACCAGGAACACAGCGGCTGGGGTGGGGGTAGGGGTACAGCTTGGACAAAGGCACGCAGGCTTGAAAACACATGGTGTATTCAGGAAAGAGCAGGGAGACGGGGCTCTGCGGTGAGATGGACACATTTAATTTTTTCGTTCTACCTCTGCCGTGTCCTAGCTGTGTCACTTTAGACAAGTCAGTTCTCTCTGAGCCTCAGTCTTCACCTGCAAAACTGGCCACGATATTACCTTTTCCTTCCTGGGCTGCTGGGAGGATTAATGAGTTCTCCTAGGTGCAGGTGGCTTGGCACATAGTAGGCCCTCAAGAAATATGAATCAAAACAAATGGAGGGAACTGATTTAGAATGTCACCATCGGGGCACCCGGCTGGCTCGGTCGGTGGAGCATGCGACTCTTGATCTCAGGGTTGTGAGTTCAAGCCCCACCTTGGGTGTAGAGATCAGTTAAAAATAAGATATTAAAAAAAAAAAAAAAAAAGTGAATGTCATCATCACATGTGAGCATCTATTGAGTGATTCCTGGTGCAGAGCACTGTTCTAGCTGGTTCCAGGAGGGCAAAGGGCAGCAGGCTCCTTCCTTGCCTTGGAGAGCTTACAGTCTGGTTGGGGAGACGGTTCTGAGTCTGAGAAAGACAACAGAAGGTTCGACTGGCTGAGGCCAGGGTCCGGGGCGGGGGTGGGGGGTGACTGGGTATGGGGGCGCCAGGGGCTGAAGGGAAGGCCGTCAGTCATCAGACGGGCCTTGGAGACGCCTGCAGCAGAGAGCAGGTACGTCACTCCAGGCCAGGGAACAGCTCTGGGGGTTCTGTGGAGTTTAGTGCTTCCAGAAGCAGGGGCTGAGGAAGGTACCTGTGAGGGTGTGTGGATCCAGACTGCCTGGGCTAGAATGCCAGCTCCAACTTTTAAAGTTTGTTCCTCTGCAAAATGGGGACAGTAACAGTGCCTACCTTGTGGGGCTATAACGAAAACTAAGGGGGTCAGTGTGGGTCAAGTACCTAGAACTGGGCCTGGCACTTAAGCATTTTATTAAAAAAATTTTTAAATATTTTTTATGTTTTAAAAATGTTTACTTTTGAGAGACAGAGAGAGAGAGAGAGAGAGAGAGAGAGAGAGAGAGAGAGCATGCACACGCAAGCAGGGGAGAGGGGCAGAAGGAGAGAGAGAGAGAATCCCAAGCAGCCTCCGTGCTGTCAGTGGAGAGACCGATGCAGGACTCGATCCCACGACCCTGGGATCATGATCTGAGTTGAAACCAAGAGTCAGAAGCTCAAGCCACCCAGGAGTCCCTAAGCACTTGAGAAGAAGCGTGGGCTACAATGATTTTTTTCTCCTGCTGCTCTCAGGCACAGATCAAAGGTGGGGTGGGTGAAGCTATTGTCTCGTGTTTCTCTTTCTCGTCAGCTTGTCCCCAGCCTACAGCCAAGTCCTAGCAAAGGTGGACACCTGAGCAGGCTGCTGGGCTTGAGGTGGGGATGGCAGGTGAGGCCCGCGCAGCCACCCACAGACACACTCAGGCTCAACCTGCCTGTACCCGAAACCTTGCCTACTGCAGTGGCACTCAGGCCCTGCGGGCTTTTTGGGGCCTTTATGGGGTAATTCTATCTCCATTAGGGCTTATTATGTCACAATAAATACCACTTTTCAGCGCAGCTTTGTAAGACCTTTGTAAGACTCACCAAAGGACTTTTCCTTCTCAGCATCCAGTCACGCTGAGCGGGAAGGACTCCGGGAAGGGCGTGTCGCCAGGTGAGTGACTAAAAACCAAGAAGCTTCTCCCACCCCCACCCTCCTGCCAGCGCCCTCACCACCCCTTCCCACAGGCCTCTGTGGGAGCGACACCTGTCCCTGCACTCTCAGTCACCAGCTGGGCCCATACCTCCAGGCACGCAGCCCACAGCCAGCAGGGGCTGCCCTCACCCCTGACACGTGGGGCCACCCTCGTGGGGCCACGCGGGGAAACCTACACATGCCACATAAAGGACCCGCCAACACGATGTAAAGAGACTTCCAGGCACCACACAACCTACCAATGCCTTCGTTCGCTCATCAGTCCATTCACGGGCAGAGGTGTGCTGAACCTCCGCTATGGGTCAGGTATAAAGACAAATGTCCCCGCACTCTCGGAGCATACCTTCTAGTGTCGCATCCAGCATACGGAGCCTGCACGGCACGTGACATACCTGTACAGGGAGGGTCTTACATTCAACACACATGAAATCTTACATTCACCACAGCCCAGAGCTGCCAACGCAACACGTGAAAGGCTTCTCCCTACGTTTACTGCACACACACGCGCACTCACACACACTTTCTCTCCATGTGCCATGGAGGCCCCACAGGCCCCGCCCAGCACACACACTGCTTCCTCTGGCCGCACTGCATAGACCCGTAGCAACAGCTGGGATTTCACAAGCGTGTTCTGTACCCACGATCTATGTGGTTTACACGCACATCCTTACTCGATCTCAGTAACCCTCTGAAGGAGGTTCGTACATCTTCCCGAGGAGCAGACTGAGGCTCGGAGAAAGGAAATCTCCAGAAACCCCTGGGCTGACTCCACGGCCGGTGTTCTCAATCCTTGCCAAGGACAGCACACTCACACTCACACACTCGCACGCCTCCTCTTACATCCGCCCGTGCTTGCTCACACCCATGCTCACACCCCCCCCAGCACGTCCACACGCACTCGTGCACACCCTGACACAGCCACGTGCACGCACTCATGCACATGCACACATCCGCACGCACGCACATACTCTCATGCACGCTTGCACGCTCACAGACTCTCAGAACACCAAGACTCTCCTCCTATCATCTTGGTCAAAGGCTTTAATTACGCTACTCCAACACCTGTAATTAACCCTCCTCCTTCTCCAGAGGAGGTGTCTGGACCCGCTTCCCAAGGGCAGGCACCAAGGCCGAGAGGCCAAGATGTCCACATCTGGCAGGGAGGATCCGGGTACCTGAGTAGCCCAGCATGGCCTTTGGGCAGACAGGTCCAGGGGAGTCAGAGTCTAGAGTGGGGTCAAAGAGAAGGAGGTGGGCACAGGGGCCTGGAGCCCCTCAGGGAATCATGCCCGCTACTGGTGTTCCTCCCCAACTGGCCAAATGGCGATTGGGCAAGAGGCAGCCGTGGGTGGCCCGGCAGGCGGGTCAGAGGACATTTCCCGTTTGTTTCACTAAGGCCAGCCGCTTTAGTCAGAAGCGGAGATGAGCTCACATCTGAGGAGCCTCTGGGTTCCCTGAAGGGGCAGGTGGGAGGCAGGTGCCCTCCAAAGTGTTGAAACAGACCAACTGATTCAGCCACGCCAGGGTTGGGGGATGGGGCGCTCCACAGAGCAGCCTCTTGCCTGCCTGTCCCCTGCATGGGGAGGGACTAGGGAGATTCAAATCCTGGCTCTACTACCTTGGAGCTGTGAGACCTTTGGGCATGTGTGTAAAGCTCTTGGAGCCTCAGTGTCCTCTTCTGTAAAATGGGGTTAATGATACCTACCTCCCAGATGAGAGTTACACGAGACAATGCATGTCTGACTCGTGCCTAGAGGTGGTGGCTCTTACATTAGGGTATTCTTAAAGGCCCCTGAGCAGAGATGCTCTCCTCGACCTCCTTCGAGAGGTCCCAGGAAGAGGGGCATCCAGGTCGACTTCCGAGCTCCCCTCAGAGGCATGCTGCAGAGGAGGCAACTGCTTCTTGGCCCCGCTAGCCCATTTGTGCCCCATCGGAAGGGCAAAGAGTGAGAATGCGCGTGCTTTAGGGCCAGCGGTCCCCACGTCTGGGGTCTGGGCCGAGGATCCCGGCCCGGATCTGCAACTTGGGAGGGCCTGGGCGGGAGGGGGGGGGGGGAGGAGGGCTTCAGGGAGGCCAGAGGGCCCCAAGGTCCTCCCCAAACCCCTTGGGACTCCCCTCCCTTCTTCCCCGGTGCCAGCCCGGCCCCTTTAAAGACATTCCTGAGGGCGTGGCTTCGGTGACGTCACGCGGGGCATGAATGAACAGGAGCCGGTTCTCACCCAACTTCCATTAAGGACTGGGGCTGGAGGCGAGAAGTTGCGCGCGGGCCGCGGGAGCGAGCAGACGGCGAGGCGGGCGTGCGGGCGTGCGGGCGTGCGGGAGCCGGGCGCGGAGGACCGGGCCGGGGGCGAGGAGGCGGCATGGAGCGTCTGGCGCCCCGTGCCTGCCTGGCCCTGCTGTGGGCTTGTGTGCTGGCCGCGGCCGCCGCGGCGCAGGGCAAAGAAGGTGAGTGTGCGCGCGGGGCCGCCCGGGTCCGCAGCAGCCCGGGCGGCCCGACCCCGGGAGCCCGAGCCTCCCGGAGCCCCGCGGGGTGACGCGCGCAACTTTGGAAACCGACCTGGCGCCTCCCAGCCCCGGCGTGCCGGGGTCGGGAGGGCGCGCGCTGCCTTCGCGACGAATCTGGGACCCCAGCCCGGGTTACGGGGCTTCCGGGGACTGTGGGGTTGCGGCCGGGCGCGCGGGGCTCCGAGGCCGCCGAGAAGGGGCCGCGGTGCCGGCCACGCGGTCGCAGCCCGGGCGGCGCCTTCAGGAACGCGTCCCGACGGGGGCGCGAGGGTCCCCTTGGAGAATGGGGTGTCTGAGAGGGTTTCCGCGGTCTCAGTCTCTTGGTGACCTGTCCTCACTCACCCGCTGGGTCCGATTTTGCCGAGAAGCATTCCTGTGGAGGCCCCTCGTTTTGGGGAGGGGGCTCTTTGGCCGGCTAGGAGCCCCCTGCGGAAGCCCCTGCTCCCTGAGGGCTTCTCCACGCCCCCTTTTGCCTCCAGGCGGGCAGGAGAGTGCAGGGGGAGTTTCGGGCCAACCTGCCCACGCAGAACCACCCTGTCTTCCCAACCGGCGTTCCCAGGCTCGGGGGTCAGGTTCGGGGCCACGAGTGCGGACAGGAAGTCCCAAAGTCAAGCGTTCTGAGCTAGGGGTGACTCAGAACGAGGAAATGCGGCAGGTGGGGGCGCGGTCTCTCGAGGTGTGGAGCCGTCACCCCAGGGCCACCGGGGAGTCCGGGCATCCGGGGGTGGGGGACTGAATCACCCACCCCCGCCCCAGCGCTCCCTGAGCGGCGCCGGGTGAGGGGCCCGCAGACTTTGCCCTGGGCGGGGCAGGTGTGTGGATGGGGGCGTTGCCCCTCAGCTAGGGTCGCAGAGAGGATGGGGACTCCCGTCCTTGGCCCAGGACCTTCCTGTCCACCCAGCCGAGGCCGGCTTCGGTTTTCGACAGTGAGAACACGTTTTTCCCCCGTCGGCCTGGGCAGAGCGAGGCTTCCGCAGGCTCCAGCAGGGGGAAGTGTAGAGGAAACCCCAGGCCTCTGAGAAGGTTCCTTGAGCCTTGCTTTCTTTTTCTGTCTCCCAGACTGGGGTTGGAGGCTTTGCTTTTCCAAGTTGGGAGGAAAAGAGGCCAGAGCTGGAGCTGGTGGAGGTGGAGTGGGGCCGGGGGTGCATCCTTTCCCAGTTCTTGGATGGGTCCGGGCTCCTGGTCCCAACTTGCAGGAGTGGGTGGCAGGGATTTCTGTGACCCCCAATACTCACCACCCCACCATCACCCTCCAGCTTTTGGTCCTCCCCCTTCTTGGGGAACTGTGCTTGGAGAGAAGGGGAGAGACAGCTGGAATCCCTATAGGCTTTTCTGGAAGGCTGTCCTGGGGGCGAGGGGATTAGGCAGAACCGACACTACCCCGAGCTGCCAAGCTGTGCCTGGAGTCCTTGGGCCCCATATTGCCCCCTCCCCAGCCTAGATGACTAGCCACCCACCCCCTCCATGGGACTGACGAGGAAAAGGGTGTGGGCTGGAGGGTCCTGGGATGGGGGAGCATTTTTGCTTAGGCTCCAACAGCCCCTGTGGATGACTCCCTAGGTGTGCCCACGGTGGTGGTGGTGGAGGCAGGCAGTGGTGATGGCCCAGCTGGCAGTTGCTAGTGGGTTTTGTTCTTTGGTTTTCAGGCTGAATGGGGTGGATCTGCCTGGGGCAGATGGGAGTGGGGTGGGCAGAGAGAAAGACCACATGCCCCTTCCACCCTTAATCTAGAAGACCGCTGCTCACATCCCTTCTCCTTTCTCGCCCCCTCCTTGTGGGCAGAGGAGCCGGGATGTATTTGGAGTCCCAGATGGAACCTGTTAGATTCTCAGCAGCCACTGAATCTGTCCTCCTTTTGCAAATGGGGAAACTGAGGGAGGCCCAAGCTGAGCCCTTGCCAGCCAGGGCCCACTGCACAGAGAGGATCACATCTGAGCATCTGGCTTTTTGAGCTGCTAGAGCCCAGGGCCCCTTGTGTTGTGGTTTCATGGCCGATTTTCTGAGGAAGCAGAGTCTCTGGGCACAGATGCCGTGGTGCCGATGAGGTGGCTGATGGGAAGGGGGCTGGAGAGTGCCCAGGGGCCCTGGAAAGTCCTTGGCTTGCTTCTGTAATAGCCCAGCTTGCCCTCTGTCCTCTGCCCTTGTTTCTTTTTTCCCCACAGAGGCCCTTCCCTCCCCCTTTTCTTTAGGAAGTAGCTAGTTTTGGTGAAAGAGGGATGCAGGGAGCAGGGGGGTACCTCCAGGTAGTGCTGTGTTTGAGTAAAGAAAGCAATATGGACCCCTAAGGATGACGTCTGTCGTGGAACTGGAGGCAGAGAAGGGGTGGGGTGAGGGACTGAGGGCTCATGGATGGGCCCTGCCTAACCAGGGCCTCTCAGTGAAGGCTCCAGGGGCGGCCAAAAGGCTCCCAGGCCCCCACCCCTTCCAGGGAACCAGAGCCCTCAGTCCCTGGAAGAGCTTAGGGAGAGAGAGAGAGAGCCGCACCCTGGCTCCTGTTCCTGTTCCTGGTGATCGGTTCTAGGGAATTTCCTGGGAGGGGGCTATGGCTGGAAGCCCCCAGGGGAGGCCTCCTTCCTGTGTGAAGGCTTCTTTTCTTCTCAGATTGAGCCCCGTGATACTTCCAGAGCCAGGCCTGGGGCTGGAAGGGGAGTGCACTCTGGGAGGGGTGGTGGGGTTCCCTCTGTGCCAGGTTAACCCTTCAGAGCCTGAGAGCTGTGAGCCCCCTCCCTCGGGGGCATGGACTGCAGCTTCCTACCTGTCTGAGGAGGAGGGGATGTGCAGAACTAGGCAGAGGGGCACTCACTGGGGTCCTCCTACCCACCCAGCTGGAGCCAGGAACCCCCAGATCCCTTCCTTTGTAGCCAGAACATTCCATCTGCCAGTGGGGTTAGTGAGTTTTCCAAGGCTGGGCCCTGGGCATGTCCGAACAAATCCGTGCCCCTACCCCACCCCCTCCAGCCACCCTCCTCTATCCCCATAGCCTTGGGACAGGTGCCACATCGGATTTCCTCTTGCCGGTCTGGGCTGCCGGGCCCTTCCTAGAGAGATTTGGCCCGGGTCAGCGGCGGGTGGTGGTGCCTCCCACCAGGGGAGCAAGGCATTCAGACCCCAGGAGAGGATTTCCAAGACCCTCTCTGTCCCCCTCACTCTGTACCCATCCGTGAATCAGGCCGTGTCTGTCCCCCGCCTGCCCGGGCTCCACCCTTAGAGTGATTCTTCCAAGTCCTAGTGTTGAGGAATGCTGCCTCTTGAGGCCATATTCTTCATGCTTCAGGGTCCGGAGGAAGTGTGCTCAGTCCCTTCCCCCTTTCACCTGAGGATTCTTACCCTCTGAATCCGGGGACTTTGCATAGGGCTCCATGCCTGAGTTTCCCCAGCGTCCCTGCCCTCTAGGGAGGGTGGCACCGCCTGGAAGCTACCTGGACTTTACTTGGAAATGAAGGTGGGACCGTGCTGGGGTCTTGGGTCATGGCTGCAGCCACTGAGCCTGGCAGAGAGCCAGAGGTGGACTGACAGGTGCTGCCCAGGGGCAGGGCCAGACCTAGGGAAGCCCCTGGCAGTGTGTCCCTCCCCCGGGCTCCAGATGGCTCTCTAGGGACAGCATGGTCCTGGCATCTGATCCCTCTTGGGCCTGGAAGTCCCCTCTAAAGGTTTCCATCTCTGTTCCACCAAGCACCCCTGGTAGGGCAGTAGCCAGGGGTCAGAAAGACATGGCAGGCGGACCACTTTCCCAGGGAGGGGACCTTGCCAGCTGTGTGTATCTTGGGCCTCTCCTAGAGGCCCCTATGGGTTCAGAGCTTTATCCTGCCTGCTCTGTGGCTTTTGTGGTGGGGAGATCAGTTTCCAGACACCCCCGCCATCAGTCCCCCCCTCTCCTCCCTGGAGCTGTTCCCACCTGTTAACAGCCCTCCCTTCTTGGAGTGCCAGGAGACGTGTGTGTACATATGTGTGCTGCGTATGTGTGCGACGTGGCCTGGGTGGGGTTGGGGATGTTTTGCGCTGGGGGTAGGGGGGGGATGTGGCAGGAGCAGACATGGGCACCCCCCAGGCCCACATGCCTGCTGAGGGGCCTTGTTTCAGGAAGCAGACGGGGCGGCGTGGTGTCACTTAACCCGCCCCAGCTCTCTGCCCAGCTGCTGTCCCCCTGCTGGGCTGAGCTCTGTCCTGCTCTGCCCAGCTGGGGGCAGACCGGAGGGGGGTGGTGTGGTTGGAGCTGTGGCCTGGGAGACAGGGGGCCTAGTCCTCAACCAGCCTGTTGCGTAACTTTGACCGGGTCCCGCCCCTTTCCCAGGTCCCTACTTCCCTGTCTGTCGAGGGACAGGTCTTTGGGATATAATGACCTTGTATAGTGGGGTCTCTTTCTGAGAGCTGAGGAAGCTGTCAAGGCTCCTGGGGGGCTCTCAGCTTTCCCACCATGGCCTGAGCCCTGGAGATGCCCCCGAGCTAACTGGCCCTCCTTCCCATCTCTTCCAGTTGTACTATTGGACTTTGCCGCCGCTAAAGGGGAACTTGGCTGGCTCACGCACCCATATGGCAAAGGGGTAAGCCTTCAAAGTCAAGTAGGGGCACGGGGATGGGGAAACTGAGACCCAGTGAGGATGGGGTCAGCCTAGATCAAATAGCTCAGCCAGAGATCGAACTCAGGGTCCCGCTTCCCACACCAGGCTCTGCCATCCAGGCTGGGTAGGCTGGGGGTTGGAAGGTAGGGGAGGGACCTGAGAGGCAGAAAGGACTGGGGAGACAGCTGAAGGCCCTCCCAGAGCAGTGGCCCTCGGATGACCCAGTGGGCCGAAGCTCAGAGGACCCCCCACCTAGTTTCCTCTACCTACCTCCTGGGAGGGTAAGGGTTGAAGGTTCCCTATCTTCAAGGTCCCAGCCCAGAAGGTGAGAGGTAAGGGAGAGACAGGGAACAGTGGCTCCCAGGAAACTGGATCTAGTTCCTTCCTGCTGGGCCTCTCTCCCTTCTCCACCGGCTGTTACTTCCCCTTCCTGCTAGGGGCTGATTTGTTTTGCCTCATCCCCACCCAAGTTTCCTCCCCTCTGTCCTGCCCTACTGTGACCAGGATTGGTGGACAAGACACTGGGATCCTTTTCCCAGCCTTGTGTGATTTTGGGGAAGATACTGCTGCTCTCTGGGCCTCAGTTTCCCCTCTGTGTAATGGGCACTTGCTGAGTTTGTCCGGGGGCCCTGAGCCAGGGAGAAGTATGTTTCTTGGGGGGGGGGGGTGCCGTTCCCACTGCTGGCCAGCTCTGCGTGAGTCAGGTGCCTATCCCTGGCCACCTTAGCCCTGTGCAGGCCTGAGATGTAGCTCTGTAGATTTCCAGGATCCTAGAATGATACAGATCACCTAATCCAACCCAGTCATTATACAGAGTGGGAACCTGAGGCCCGAGGGCATTCGAGAGGGGCCTGGGGCAGCGTCATATAGTGTAGTCCAGGCCTCTTTCCCCAGCCCCTCTGCTTTTATTCATTCATTCACTTGTTCGTTCAACAAATATTTTCCTGAGCACCTACTCTGTTCCAGGTAGGCCCTGGGGTTACATAAAAGAATTAGATGCAGTCCTTGCCCCAACGAACTCAAGAGTCTAGTCTGGGAGCCATATGTAGGTATCAGCACGTAGGTTCCAAACGCTGTGATTAAGGGGGTATGGAGACTGAGAGGCAGAGGGGGCACATGGCTCAACCTGAACAGTGGGGCATCATCCTTTGTTTTTGACTTAACCCTTTCCCCTGCCACTCACACCTGTACACACACACACAGTAGATGATGATGATGATGATGATGGTGACACTGGCTGCCAGTGTGACAGTGCACTTCTTCCCCACACCAGACAACATGCTTGGCATTTCGTAGACACTCTGTCATCTATCCTCACAGCAATTCTGCGAGGCAGACCTTGTCTCCCTCCTACAGATGCAGACTTTGAGGCTCAGAGAGCTTAAGTGATCCACCTGCGGTCACAGGGGACCCCCCAGACCCCACCCCCGGCTCCCAGTCCATATAGAGGGACAGGCCGCAGCTCAGCCACTTGCAGCCTGTGAGGACAGACTTGAAGCACCTCTCTGGGCTTCAGTTTCCCACCCCTATGGCGAGAACTATAAAACAGCATCCCGATGCCCCGCTCTGCCTCCTGGGCATTGCCTCTGGGCTTCAGTCTCTCCTCGGGCGCCTGCCTACACTAACCTGTCGCCCCCACCCCCCGCCCCCCTGCGCAGTGGGACCTGATGCAGAACATCATGGACGACATGCCCATCTACATGTACTCTGTGTGCAACGTGGTGGCCGGCGACCAGGACAACTGGCTCCGCACCAACTGGGTGTACCGCGGCGAGGCCGAGCGCATCTTCATCGAGCTCAAGTTCACCGTGCGTGACTGCAACAGCTTCCCGGGGGGCGCCAGCTCCTGCAAGGAGACTTTCAACCTCTACTACGCCGAGTCGGACGTGGACTATGGCACCAACTTCCAGAAGCGCCAGTTCACCAAGATTGACACCATTGCGCCTGACGAGATCACGGTCAGCAGCGACTTCGAGGCCCGCCACGTGAAGCTGAATGTGGAGGAACGCTCCGTGGGCCCGCTTAGCCGCAAGGGCTTCTACCTGGCCTTCCAGGACATTGGCGCCTGCGTGGCACTGCTCTCCGTCCGTGTCTACTACAAGAAGTGCCCCGAGCTGCTGCAGGGCCTGGCCCGCTTCCCCGAGACCATCGCGGGCTCCGACGCACCCTCCCTGGCCACCGTGGCTGGCACCTGCGTGGACCATGCCATGGTGCCACCTGGGGGCGAAGAGCCCCGCATGCACTGCGCGGTGGATGGCGAGTGGTTGGTGCCCATCGGTCAGTGCCTGTGCCAGGAGGGCTACGAGAAGGTGGAGGACGCCTGCCAGGGTGAGTGACGGTACAGGGGCAGCAGGAAACGGGGCTGCTGGGGTGGGGGCTGTGGTCCTGGCTTCTAGCGTCGGCTCTGGAACTGTGAGATCCTGGCAAGGTCATCCCTGCTCGGACTCTGACCTGCTCGGTCTGTTAGTGGAAATCACAAGAGCCTTCCTGGTCTTCAGTTTCCTTATTTATGGTTGGGCTCACTCATTCACTGAGAAGGGGACACACTGAAAAACAGGAGACTATGGAAGGTTATGAGCAAGGATTCGAGGACAAGAATGCCTGGGTTCAAATCCCAGCTCTGCGTTTAGCTGTGTGACTTTAAGTCAGCTTCTTAACCTCTCTGGGCCTGGTTTCCTCATCTGTACAGCAGAGACAAACATAGTGCCCACCTTGTAGGGTGCTTATGATAATCAAATGACTTAATGCTCGTAAAGTGCTTAGGTCAGTGCCTGACACGTAAGTGCTTTTAAGCGTGGTTGTTATTTTTGATTCATCCCACAAGTATAATTTAAATATCTACTATATACCAGCGCTGTGGACCCATGATGCAGTCTCTGGACCTCGTTCCATCCCTGTTAACTCACTGCATGACCTTAGGCAGGTCACTTAACCTGTCTGGGTCTCAGGCCGCTCTCTTGTACACGGGGTGAGGGAATTGGACCCAGGATTCCGTCCCCTGGCTGCACATGAACCACCTGGGGAGTTTTTGGAAAACGTGTGCCTTGAGGTAAGAGTGGAAGGGAAGTGTGAGATCTGACGTTCCCCAGGGCCACGGTCCCAGGTTCTCCTGATGAATCTTCTACTGCTGACAAATGGAACCCAGAAAGGGGCCAACTGTACTGGACCCTGTCTGGGAACGGGGCCTGGGCATTTGTGAGCTCACATCAGGAGGCTGTGGCTTGGCATGGCCAGGGCCTGTGACAGCGGAAATCTCTACAGCAACGTGGAATTTTTTTCAATGGGTGACTTTTTCTAGAAATGGCTGTGGGGCAGGGCATTTGTGGAATGCAGGCCAACCTTTGGGAGGCCAGCTCATCCTCTCTCTCTGGGAATTTCTTTGCTGAGATAAGCGGGGAGTTGAGAAATTGGGGTTTAGTTGCCTGTAGTTATACGTACCCACTGGGTGATCTTGGGTAAATCTCTCTTCATCTCTGGCCTAGAATAGGAAGGCTTTTTACTTGTTTTTTTAGCTACAGATCCTGCAACACACGAAGTAGGTTGAAATGTTGGAGGAGACTGAAGCCTTTTCCGATCGGCTCCCTAAGCCCCTGGATAAGAAGTTCCTTTTCTGGCCATAAGCCTGTGCCTTAGTCTCTGCTCTGGCCCTTCCTGCCACCCCAGTGTCCTCCCAGCTCCCCTCTGCTGTCTGAGTCTCTCTTCCTTAGGCGGCCCCTGCTTTAGGTGACCTCGAGTGCACACTCCCAGTTTCAGACAATGACTGCGGGGTGGGGGGGCCCCCCCCCCCCGAGGCAGCCCAGTGGGTCGAGCAGGCTCCTCCCACATGACATCCTCTCACAAGAATGCGGGGGTGGGGGGGGGGTGGTGAGGGGCAGCCGAAAACTTTCCACAGGCTGGTGATTCAGGCCCTGCAGAGATAAGTGGACATTGGGGTTGGGGGTGTTCTTTCCAGCAAGGCGGGGGGCAGCCTTCCTTCCCCTAGAGGCGGGGGGGTCAGGGATCTGGCAGGCTTTGTTTGTGAAGAGCTGGATGGGCCCCGGAGAGGGAGGACTGGTTTCCACGAGCAAATCTTTGACTTTCCTGGTGGATCCTTCTCAACCGTGAGCCGCCCGGAGTCCTGGATTTTCTTCCTTGAGATCCCTCTACCACAATTAAAATTCCCTTCGGTGTGGTCCAGGGGCCACCGTGTGGCTGGGAACCCCCAGCCTGGCTGCTCTTTATCCCTGCGGATGTTCTCAGCAGCCCCTGACCATGATGCCGGTGGAGAGAAAAACAGTGACTCCTGTAGACAAGTGATCTTCACCGGCAGGTGTGAGCTAGGCGAGCGCTTTATCCGAACACTTGCTCAGTCCGGCCCACCTTGAGGAGGCTGAGGCTCAGAGAGGCAAAGAGACTTGTCTGGAGTCACACAGCTAAGGCGTGTGGTCGTATCAGGATTTGAATCCAGGTGATGCTGCAGCTCCCGGGCCGGAGGATGGGCCGGGAAATGGGGCGGGAAATGACCAGTTCCTTTGGAATCCCTGACTCAGCTCCTGGCCAGGAGACAAGCTCTCTGGGTAGTCCCTGGATGGCGGGTCCTGGCACAGGAGGGAGAGGGTGATCGGGGGCTGTTACTAAGCACACTGAAGGAGAAACAGAGGCAGGTGCAGGGCCCGCCCTCCCTGCCTGGCCCTCCACAGCGCCGTGGACCCAGATTCTCCCACTGGGGCTTTTACTGATGACAGATGGAGTCCAGAGAGGGGTTGTGGATTCCCTGAGGTCACTGAGCACCTGGCCCAGGTCATCTTCAGAGCTCGCTCCTTTTCAGGGTTCTTTCCCCAGGAAGCTTGGCACTCAGGAAAGAGTTAAATGGACAACGGCAGGGAGGCACCTCCCAGGTGCTGTGATCGGACAGGTGGGCACACTGCCCGGAGAGCTTTCTGAGCTATGTCAGGAATGAGCCAGCTTCACTCCGGTCCCCCGCCTGCCCCCAGCCCTGCCCGGGGTGGGGGTGGGGGGGGACAGCGGAGTCGCTCAGGCTGACCGTCATCTCCCCCGGGGCGGCTTTGTCTCTCCTTCCTGTGCTGGCATCGGCAGCCGAGCTGCTGGGGCCCTGCCTGGCGCCTTGGCCGTGGGCACTGCCGGCCAGGTGAGCAGGTGGCCAGCGACCTTGGCCAAAGGCTCAGCCTAGCAGCTGGGAGGCCAGAACTGGAGGTGGGCACCGTGAGGAATTCCTTCTTTGGAGGCTCCTGCTCCTTCAAGGGGCCCGGCCCCCTGGGGATGTCTCCTGTCTAGTTTCCCTGTCACCCGGTTCGTAGGGACACCCCAGTCCGGGCACCAGGCTGAGCATTTCACATGGTTTCCTTCAGTCCTCACAAGCCCAGAAAGGCTGAGGACTTTAGCTCCATTTTATAGATGAGGAAACTGAGGCCCAGAGAGAGGAGACAGTGACTAGTGACCAAAAGAGCTGGCAGCTGGCATGAGGAGGGCAGTGTACTGTGCCCAGCTCGCTGCCCCTGGCATGTGTCCTACCCATAAACGATATGAACTTGGTAAGTCCCCTCTGGGCCTCATTCTCCCCATCTGTAAAATGGGTGGGTTGGATCCCTGCTGATCTAGTGATCAGGGTCCACCTCCTGTGACTTTCTACTGAAAGCCTAAGAACCTGGATTGCTCGGGCAAGCTGTTGACTGGGTGACCTCACCTGGTGCAGCAAGGATCAGGGTCCTAGTGCTGGCGTCCTGAGTGGCCCAGGCCTAGTGGGGGTGGGGGTGGGGGGCCCAAAGAGGAAGGGAAGGCATCCTCTGGGCAGGGGATGGCTCTAGTTCCAGTGGTCTTTGGGTAGGGTGGCCCCAGGCTGTGTCAGGGGCTGTTGGCAGAAGCCCTGCTTAGTCAGGACATGACTGATCCTCAGGCTGGCGGCTCTGTGAGCTGTTGACTCTTGGGCACGTCCCCTTCCTGGGGAGTGCCACCGGGCCTGATTTCTGCGGTTTCCTCTGGCCTGCTGGGTGGGAGCCACGGATGGGATGGGATGGCCGCTCCCCATCTCTGTGCCCTGCCTGCCCCGCCCTCAGCTCACACAGGGGGCAAATTCACACCCCGGCAGCTCAGTGGGGCGGCCCCTCCCTCCCTCTCCGGAGGTAAGTGGGTCCCCTGAACGGAAGGAAGGAGGCAGGGAAAGCAAACAGAAGATAAAAGGCTGGTGGTGGGGAGACAGCAGGAGGCGGAGGCTGGCGGTGGGGGGAAGCCAGGCTTATCTCTGGCACGGTGGAGGAATGTGCCTGAAGATAATTCTCCAGGGTGTGTGTGAAAGGGGCAAGGTGCTCGCCACGGGGACATCCCCACATGGGGCTGGGGAGTGAGAAGCCACCGGGGTCTGGGGCCTGGGGCCGACATTTCCCCTGGACGTTTCTCCTCGTCGGCAGGGTCGATGACTCCTGGGTCACCATTTGCTGCCCGTCAGGGCAGGAGACAAAGTCCACGCGCTTTCCCCCTGAGCCTCGGGGAGGTGACTGGCCCCAGGTGAATTGCCACTATGACCTCTTGACCCCGTGACCTCCCCACTACCAGTTTGGGAGGTGGTTGGGCCTGGGGGGAGGGGCTCTGCCAGGGGCTAGATTTGCGTCACTCCAGAGGGTGTGTGTCCCTAAGTCACTCCACGCTGCCATCTGAGAGGCGGGCACGGGGAACTGGAAAAACCGGGGTGCCGCTCTGGGCGCAGCCACCGTGCCCCAGTTCCCCTGCTCGGTGGGGCCCGGGCCTACCAGGCAACCTGCACCAGAGAAGCTCTCCATAGGTGTGCGTGCCAAGGCCGGGCTCTGGCGCCGGGCGGGTGGGCATCCTGGCGCGCCATCCCTGCAGGGCCTCCGAGGGCACCGCAACCCTACTCACTTCCGTGGCGAGTGTTTAACGCACACGTCCTAGGCTTTGCCATCTTCGCGCGTTCATTCGCTCATTCGCCTATATCCATCCGGTCAACAGACGTTAGCTGAACACCTACTGCGTGCCAGACCCGGGGCCGGGCCATGGGACGCATAGAAATGGGACTCTGTACCTGGTCTCCAGGAGCTGCCGGTCTCAGAGAAGTTCCTCATGTGAGCAGAAATCATTTCAAATGGAGCACGAAAGCCAGGCTGTGAATTCCCCTGAAGCAGAAAGTGTTTATCTCTCTCACTATCGTATCCCAGATTGTGCCAGACACGTAGGAAGTGCCCAACTTCTATTTGGTAAACAGAAGATTGAGTAATAGATGCCCTAATGGGGCAGAAGAGGGCCAGAAGTTGGGCAGTCTGGGACGGCTGTGGAGAGGCGCTCAAGCTGGGTATTGAGGGAGGCATAGGAGTTCCCCGGTTGGCTAAGGGACCATGGGTGTTTGTGTATGTGCGAACACCCAGTGCGTGACCCCGTCCCCACTTGCGTGTCCAGAATGCCAGGAAATCTAACCAAGTCAGAAAGACGCGGGGGCTTGTTGGTTGGTGTCCTCCATGCAGATTCTGGGGCGCCCCCGAGCACGGGCACACCCTCCAGGGCCCCCGAGGACAGCCCCTCGTAGTTGTGCGGCTGGAGGAGGGGGCAGCACATTCCCGTCAGGCAAGTACTTGCCCTGTCGATGCTGCCTCTCCACTGTATTATCTAGCATATCCACAGCGGAAATCTCTCCAAATTCCCTCTTTCCTGCCGGCAGCAGTCTGGCCACCCCCGGGCTCTGCAGCCAAAGAATGGAAGCTGACTCTTTCCCCCACCCTCCACCTTCCTCCTCTTGGCACAGGGCTGGGGGCGCTGGGGAGCAACCGCCCGGTGGGGAGTGGGGGCACGGGGTGGGGAGGGGGGGTTGCAGGTGGCTAACACCTTCTGGGTAGAACCAAGCCTGAGCTGTGGGGGTTTGTGGGCCCCTCCCCAGCCTGAGGGCCTGGGCCGGAAGGTGTGATGGTGGTTCTAGGGGCCCCTGAACATCACCACTCCATTGGGCCCAGACACCTGGAGCCAGTACTTACCCAGCGCACAGGCCCCTCCAGGGACAAGTCAGGGCACTTGGGGGAGTGAAATCCCAGCATAAAATGGCCCAGCTCTCTGGAATTTCAGTTTTACTTGAACATTTGGGGGAGGAGAGAGCTATTTTTGTGATGTAACAGATACATAAGGAGGAATGCAAAACGCATGTGGATTTCTGAAGTACAGTAGGAGGCTTGGTTCCCCAGCCAACACTCCGGGCTCGATTCTACCTTTCCTTTGCATTGGCCATTATTGTGCCCAGGCTGAGAAAAGAGCTTTGTCAGGGAGGTGCCCCCCCCCTCCCCCCGCTGCCCCCATCGCCCCCCAATCCGCTACCCTCAGCTGCTCTGAAATTAGTCTTGGGATTTTCTGGCTGTTGAAGCGGGTCAGGACTCATCTCCTGTCTCTTCGGGCTCCTTTTAGAAATGTTGATTTCTCTTTGTGCTAAATCAAGATGTTTGTGGGAGGAGAGGGGCTCAAAGTCGAGCGTCCTGGGTTTAGGTTTTGGTTTCGTGTCTTAGGAGCTTGTTGACCTTGGACACGTGGCCTTGCCTCTCTGGGCATCAGACTCCTCTCCCCGAAAGTGGCATGAATGATACGGGGCGCCAGTTTAACAGGCTGGTGGTGGGGACTAGGAGTGTCAGATGCTTGCTGGGCCCAGGAGCGGCACACAGTAGGTGCTCAATCAGCGGTCCCTGCTAGTGACTGGGGCTCCGGGCTCTCTCTGCAAGAGCGGGAGTTGGGTCCCAGGCCCCCTCTGTCCTTGACGAGCCCCCTGCTCTGCGGCCTGCGCCCTTTCAGGGCCCGGGCTGGGGTTCTGACGTGACAGCACGTGGAGGAACGGGCTGCCAGCGTGCCCTTGGAGTCCTGTCCCCTGACTCCCAGTCCTGCTCCCCTCCTCCTCTCACACAGGGAACGGGACGAGGAGGGAGACTCTGCCCAAGAATTTTCTTGACAGTGCGGATCTGACCGTGCCATTTTGCTCTCTACATCAAACCTTCAGTCCTTCAGTGGCACTCATTGTCCCTAGGATAAAGTCCTGGCTCCTTGGCCTGGCATTAAAGGCCTTTCTCAGTCTGGCCCCTGGAAACCTGTGAGCCTTAATGCCTCCTGCCCCCACTTGTACTTTCTGTGTTTTCTGTGTTAGTCCTGCTCTTTCTCGGCCTGACCCTCCTCCAACACCCCTGCCCCACTGAACTCCTACTCAGCCTCTAAGCCCCAGCTGAACTGTCCCCACTCTGACTCCTCAGTCCTTAGCTCTTGCCCGCCCCAATGGCAGACATTATCGTGTGTTCCTGGCCCCTGAGTTCAGGGGCTTTGTCTCATCTCGGGGTTCGTGCCACAGAACAAAGAACGTGGCACTAAGGTGGGAGGTGTCTCAGGACATTGTCCGCAGAATAAGCTGGAGGGAGGTACAGTCATGGTAGGGCGGTAGAAGAGGTTGTAGGAGAGGGTGATCCCACCCCACCCTGGCCACTTGAGCAGCTGCCTAAGCCCTGGGCTGCCCTGGAGAGTGGGCCTCGTGTCTGGGCAGCTTCCTGCCTAGGAAGCCAGGAGGGGGCTTGGGGCAGGAGCAGGACAGGCTGGTGGGAGGAAGAAGCCTCTGGAGTCAGGTGCCTGAGCCCCTAGCCGGCCTGGCCAGGACAGGACCCTCCCCCCAGGGGGAGGAAAAGCTGCTTCCTGGCGGCCCTCGTGAGTGGCGGAAATGACTCGATCCTGGAGGCAGCTCCACGGAAGATGCCGGGGGAGGGGGGGGAAGGAGGGGACCGGCCTTTCCTGCTTCCTGGTGGGCCAGCCCCGGAACAGGAAGGCAGTCGGGTCCTGGGGTGGGGGAACACCTGCAGGGGTGGCATCCTGAGCGGGTGTGCCTGGCTGATCAGCTGAGATGGTGGTGAGAGTCCGTCCACAAGCACCAACGGTGCGGATGTAGTTACTGCCCTGGGCAGCTTGAACCTTAGGTGGGGACCCATCAGGCTGGTCTGCACGGATCAAAGGAGAGGAGGCAGGCGGGCAGCGCGCTCTGTCCGGGGCCGAGCCAGGTGTGAGGTCGGATTCTCCGGAAGCCGAAAGGGGAGACGGAAGCCTTGAACGCCAGGCTCAGGTGTGGCCCTTGTTTCGAGAGCAGGTGGGGAGGGCGCGGAGGTTCGGAGCACAGGGGCGAGGCACTCGTTGTAATTTTAATTTAATTGTTTTAAAATTTAAATCCAAGTTGGTTAACACGCAGTGTAACAATCACAAGATGTTTCTCCAGAGAGAAAACAGGCCCACAGGGGTGTGTTTAGCAACTTGCACGGGGTCCCCTGGCAAGGTCCCACTAGAGAAGCCGCTGAGGGGGTGAACTGTCTCTCCCTGTGTCTGCCAGCCTGCTCCCCTGGATTCTTCAAGTCCGAGGTGTCCGAGAGCCCCTGTCTGAAGTGCCCCGTGCACACCCTGCTGTCCCCCGAGGGGGCCACCTTCTGTGAGTGCGAGGAAGGCTACTTCCGGGCACCGCAGGACCTGCTGTCGATGCCCTGCACTCGTGAGTCTTGCAGCGGGTCGGGGAGGTTGGCCGGGGGGCGCGTGGCGTGCCGGTTGACACGTCCAGGCTCCCGGGGCCTGAACTCTGCCCTCTGTGCAGGCCCGCCCTCCGCCCCGCACTACCTCACGGCTGTGGGCATGGGCGCCAAAGTGGAGCTGCGCTGGACGCCCCCCCAGGACAGCGGGGGCCGTGAGGACATCATCTACAGCGTCACCTGTGAACAGTGCTGGCCCGAGTCCGGCGAGTGCGGGCCCTGCGAGGCCAGCGTGCGCTACTCCGAGCCGCCGCACGCGCTGACCCGCACCAGCGTGATCGTCAGTGACCTGGAGCCGCACATGAACTACACCTTCGCGGTAGAGGCCCGCAACGGTGTCTCGGGCCTGGTGGCCAGCCGCAGCTTCCGCACTGCCAGTGTCAGCATCAACCAGACAGGTGAGGGCTGGCCCGGCTGTGCCTCTGAGGCCATCCGGGATGCGGGCGGGGCTTCCGGAGGGTGGCCACCCAGGGTGCAGCTGTGTCCGGAGACGGGCAGCAGCAGGTGGTTAAAGTCATAGTCTGTGGGGTTGCTTCCGAGCTCTGTGACCTCTCTGGGCCTCAGTTTCCTCACCTGTAAAATGGGAGTAGCAAGAATAGAGTTATTGAGAGGATTCAATAAACTGTTATATATGAGGCTCTTAGAACAGTGCCCAGTCCACAGACAGGTTATACCAAGAGTCCCCTGTCGCTTTACTTTATTATTTATGCACTCGTAAATATTCGTAGGGCACCCCGAATGTACCAGCCCACGGGATCCAGCGCCTGCGGCTCTGTGCTCTGGGGCTGGAAGTTAAGAATCCCAGCTGGGGGGGGAGGGGGGCACCTGGGTGGCTCAGTCCGTTAAGCGTCCAACTTCAGCTCAAGGTCATGATCTCACGGCTTGTGGGTTCGAGCCCCATGTGGGGCTGTGTGCTGATGGCTCAGAGCCTGGAGCCGGCTTCGGATTCTGTGTCTCCCTCTCTCTGACCCCTCCCCCGTTCACGCTCTGTCTCTCTCTGTCTCAAAAATAAATACACATTACAAAAATTAAAAAAGAAAAAAGTAGAAAAAGAAAAGAAAAGCCCTGAAAGAACCAGGGCTGTGGGTGAGACTGGGTCTGGGTGCACTCACCCCCCTGCCCCCCACCAGCTCCTCACACCCTTCCCCCCTGCCACCGTCCTGCCCAGAGCCCCCCAAGGTGAAGCTGGAGGGCCGCAGCACCACCTCGCTGAGTGTCTCCTGGAGCATCCCCCCACCACAACAGAGCCGTGTGTGGAAATATGAGGTCACCTACCGCAAGAAGGTAACTCGAAGGGTCGGGGCTGGGCTGCAGGCAGGGGGACTGGCTGGTCAGAGGTGCTTATCACATCCTGCACATGGGGACACTGCGGCCGGGGGTTTTCCCAGCAGTCACCTCTCCCAGGCCAGCACAGCAGAGTGTTGGGGGAGAGAAGACACAGTGCGCTGGAATTTTCAGGAGAGAGAGTCGGGATGCAGGCAAAAACCTGGTCTTGGGGGTGCCTGGGAGGCTCAGTCGGTTAAGTGTGGGACTTCGGCTCAGGTCATGATCTCACGGCTTGTGGGTTCGAGCCCCGCGTCGGGCTCTGGACTGACAGCTCGGAGCCTGGAGCCTGCTTCGGATGCTGTGTCTCCCTCTCTCTCTCTCTCTCTCTCTCTCTCTCATAAATAAATGAACATTAAAATAATTTTTTTTAAAAGGCTGGTCTTTAAAAAAGCCTGACCCAACCTGGTCAGACAGACCTAGGTGTGAGTTTTGGGTCGTGCACCTGCTGGCTATAACCTTGTGTGACTCACTTCGTTTCTCTGAGCCTCGGTTTCCTCGTCTGTAAGAAGAGTGTCGAGTGTGCTAGAGAAAGTGAGCCTCCTTGCTAGGCTGGGCTGGGAGTGGTCTCTGGCGGGCTGATACCCCTGCCCTGCCCTCATCATCGGCCCCTCTCTCCATGGCCACCCCCAGGGGGACTCCAACAGCTACAACGTGCGCCGCACCGAGGGCTTCTCTGTGACCCTGGACGACCTGGCTCCGGATACCACCTACCTGGTCCAGGTGCAGGCGCTGACGCAGGAAGGCCAGGGGGCCGGCAGCAAGATTCATGAGTTCCAGACGTTGTGTGAGTTGGGTACCGGGAACGTGGGCCCTGAAACAGAACAGGTGGGACATCTGGGAGGAGGAAACGGATCAGAGAACTTAGCAATGCCCCCCTCCTGGTCAGCCTGGGCCTGGGATAGCCCTGTGTGGGGGTCAGCCCCAAGTCTGGGGAAGGGGCGGAATTGAGGGCTGGGGGCGGGGGACCAAGGACGTGCATTCAGGGCAGTATTGTGAGAAGGAGGGACGTAGGGTCCGGCATTGGCAGACTCGGTTCAAATCCCGTGTCACCGAGAGAGTCCCACACACCTGGAAAACTTACTGTTTTCCCTGGGGAGGACCTATCATTTGCCATCTATGAAATGGGAATAAATATTCTCATGCACCGTCACAAGTAAAAGCATCCAGCACATGTCTCGGGTCCCTCAAGTGGCCTTTGGGTGCAAATCCAAATCCACGGCATTGCCGTGATTTGGAGCGTGGGGGACTCCCTTGACATCAGCTGGTTTTCCCTGACAGCCACGGAAGGATCTGGCAACATGGCGGTGATTGGTGGTGTGGTTGTTGGCGTTATCTTGCTTCTGGTGCTAGCAGGAATCGGCGTCTTCATCCATCGCAGGTTAGTTGGAGCCCCGCCCGGGCTTCCCAAGGGCTGAGGTGGGACGCAGAGGGGGCGGGAACCTCAGTCTCCTGTCTGGAAAATGGGGCTGATGGTAATCGAATCCCTGCCTCCTGGGGGCTGTGAAGAGGCAGGCAGCCGTAAAGGGCCCAGCACAGCGCCTGGCACGCCGTAGGAGCTCAGGACGTGGCGGTCGTTGTCTTTGCTCTTGGTAGTAACGGTGTGTCCACACTTCCTCTGGACACGCAGGCAGGAAGCTCTGGGAGCTCTAATGAGGAAAGCCCTCATTATGGCCACTTAAGGGGCCATTATGGGGCGTAGATCCCAAGGAGCGAGCCCTGCTTGCTTGCTCATTTCCTCCCCGCCTCTCCCGCTGCCTTCCCTGCACCCTCTGCCTGCTGAGCGGAGTGCTGAGCTCACCAAGCGCCCAGAGGGGAGCAGGAGGCTCCTGGCCAGAGCAGGTCGCTGACCTCCCTGTGTGTTTGGTTCTCCGGGGGGGTTCTCTCAGGAGGAAGAGCCTGCGGACCCGCCAGTCCTCCGAGGACGTTTACTTCTCCAAGTCAGGTGAGAGGCAGCACCCCTCCATGCCCCACCCCGCCATCCCCGAGCTCTGTGGTGGAGAAGGGGACAGCCTTGCAACCAGGGCCCTGCAGTGGGCGGCTCAAAGGGGCGCGGCCAGGAGCTCGGTGGTCACGTGGCCTCCTCCCCTTCCACTTGGGTGACCCCTCCCCAAACTGTGACCCCGCCCCTCCTGCTTCCTTCCAGAACAACTAAAGCCCCTAAAGACGTACGTGGACCCCCACACATACGAGGACCCCAACCAGGCTGTGCTCAAGTTCACCACCGAGATCCATCCATCCTGTGTCACGCGGCAGAAGGTGATCGGAGCAGGTGAGTGCGGCGCCCCAGCAGGGGGGCCTGGGACCCGGTTGGGAGCACCCGATTCCCCGGGCTGACGGGGTGCTCCTCCCACCTTGTCTTCCTTCAGGGGAGTTTGGGGAGGTGTACAAGGGGACACTGAAGGCGTCGGGGAAGAAGGAGGTGCCCGTGGCCATCAAGACGCTGAAAGCCGGCTACACAGAGAAGCAGCGGGTGGACTTCCTGAGCGAGGCCAGCATCATGGGCCAGTTCAGCCACCACAACATCATCCGCCTGGAGGGTGTCGTCTCCAAATGTGAGGGCTGGCACCAGGCTGGAGACGGGAAACCACCACCCACCCCCCCCCCCCCCGCCCCGCCCCGGGCCGGACCACCCATGGCAGGGGTGGAAAGGGGCTGCTACCAAACAGGGGCTCGGTCCGTAGCTGTGCCCACCCCCACCCCCAGCGGTGCCCCCTGTCCACGACTCTGGCCACCCCCTCAAACCTGTGTCCACCCTCTGCAGATAAGCCCATGATGATCATCACTGAATACATGGAGAACGGGGCCCTGGACAAGTTCCTTCGGGTGAGGATGTGGGTTGGGGTAGGTGGGGGGTCCAGGGCTGGTGTGCCCGGGGTGCCCTGGGGGGCTCGGGGGCTGGTGGCTGAGGGCCTGTCCTCTGGCAGGAGAAGGACGGCGAGTTCAGCGTGCTGCAGCTGGTGGGTATGCTGCGGGGCATCGCGGCCGGCATGAAGTACCTCGCCAACATGAACTACGTCCACCGCGACCTGGCCGCCCGCAACATCCTCGTCAACAGCAACCTGGTGTGCAAGGTGTCCGACTTTGGCCTGTCCCGTGTGCTGGAAGATGACCCCGAGGCCACCTACACCACCAGCGTAAGTGCTGGGGCCGCTGTCGTCCCCGGGGATGAAGGGCTCGAGGGCGAAGCAGCCTTCACTCTGGGCACAGCCCTCAGGAGGCGAGAACACTCTAGGGAGCGTGGAGGAGGGGCCCTGACTAAATCTGGCCTGGCTGCCAGAGTCCTGGGGCTGGCCAGAGGGGCAGTAGTGACCGGGCCTGGGTCTCCCACAGGGTGGCAAGATTCCCATCCGCTGGACGGCCCCGGAGGCCATTTCGTACCGCAAGTTCACCTCGGCCAGCGACGTGTGGAGCTATGGCATCGTCATGTGGGAGGTGATGACCTATGGCGAGAGGCCCTACTGGGAGCTGTCAAACCATGAGGTAGGCCCCCTCGCCCTGCCCGCCCTCTCCTGAGCTGAACTGAAACTCTTTGCCTGTTTCTGAACTCCAGCGGCTGGGCAGAGAAGAATTTTGGGGGCTAATCTTCGTCTGGTGCATTCAGTAAATGTTTATTGAGGGCCTAGTATGTGTCAGGCCTTGTGCTAGGCTCCAGGCCCAGTCCCTGATTATAGTCAGTGGAAGGACAAGGAAACAAGCTGATGGAGGGGTGGGGGGGAGGGTGTCTGCGTTCCTGCGTGTGTGCACCCGCGTGTGCATGTGATATATGCGTTTGTGTGTGTGTGCGTGCACATGCCTGGTGCCTCACGCAGCCTGGAGGCTGAGACACGGAAGGGGAAGGAGGCGTGTCTAGCTCCTAGCTGAAGGAGTGTCTCCTACAGATGTCCCGAGACTGGAGGGAGGCTGGCTTCAGCCTGGGGCGCCCTGGAGGGTGCAGGGTCAGGAGCCCCTTCCTCCGTGGGGCTCTGGAGACAGACCCTTAGCACTAGCCCTCTGTACCTGTGAAAGTTGTGGTCTGAGTCAAGAAAGGAGGCCCATCCCCTCTGTTTCCGGGGCTCCCCTTCCCTACTCTGCCCACCTGCATGTACGGGGCCTTCTCGGGGACCCTGCCCAGATCTGGCACCTGTGAAGGCACGCCCGACCATCCTGCCTTCCCAGGTGATGAAGGCCATCAACGAAGGCTTCCGGCTCCCCACCCCCATGGACTGCCCCTCCGCCATCTACCAGCTCATGATGCAGTGCTGGCAGCAGGAACGCGCCCGCCGCCCCAAGTTCGCCGACATCGTCAGCATCCTCGACAAGCTCATCCGAGCTCCCGACTCCCTCAAGACCCTGGCTGACTTTGACCCCCGGTTAGTTCCATATCCTCTGTGCATGGCGGCCCCTACTTTTGACTCCTGAGCTGCTTCACTGCAGCGGCCGGCCAGGGCTAGCGGACAGGGGGCTCGGCACTTACACGGGGGCTTTACTTACACCGGACAGGGGCTCAGGTAATGCTAATGGACGCCATCGACATATATGGGAAATGTGTTGGGCAGTGTGCGCCGTGCCTAACATGTTTTAACTCATTCAAACAACCGATGAGATGGGTCCTGTAATTATCCGCCTTTTGTTGATGAGGAAGCTGAGACAGGGCGATTAAGTGTTTTATGTGCTGGCAGGTGGCCAGGCTGGGGCTGTGCCCCCAGGAACCTGAATCTTAACATTTCATTATTTTGTGGTTATTGGTGGTGGCGTTGCCAGCGGGGGTAGAGGGGGGCAGCAGGAGCCATGAACGCTGAGGGCTCGCGCCGCGCCAGCCTGTCTCCCTGAACCCTGCCTGATCTGGCTTCCCCATTGCCCAGGTAAGGAAACTGAGGCACGGGGCAGCTGGGCGAATTGCCCAGGTTTAGGGAGCAGCAGGCTTGGAGCCTGGATGCGGCAGTCCCTCACTGGCAGGTGGGTGCTTCCTGTTGCAGCGTGTCTATCCGGCTGCCCAGCACCAGTGGCTCAGAGGGCGTGCCCTTTCGCACGGTGTCCGAGTGGCTCGAATCCATCAAGATGCAGCAGTACACAGAGCACTTCCTGGCGGCCGGCTACACCGCCATCGAGAAGGTGGTGCAGATGACCAATGAGTGAGTCTGGCCTCCCCCCCCCCCCACCCTTCTCCCCACCTCCCCGCCTCTCCCCCTTACTCTCTCTTTCTCTCTTGGGGGAGAGAGGCTTCACAGGAAGGGCAGAACCAGGCTGGCAGCCAGCAGTGCTGGGCACTCGTTCCTGGCTACCCCCCCCCCCCGTCTTCCTGCATCTTTTTTTTCCAGAATGGGAAAATAATAGTAATTGTAATAAGAGCAGTGTTTATCGAGGGCTGACTATGCGCCAGCTGTGAGCCTGAGCACTTTGAATCTGTGTGCATGCTAGCTCGGCAGGTGGGTCTTGTCCATGTTCCCGCCAGACACGTGAGAAAAGGGGGTGCAGAGAACGGCAGTGACTTGCCCAGGGTCCCATGGCCACTAGGGGAGCGGCAGGATTCCAGCCCTGGCCAGTCAGGGCCCAGAGCTCAGGGACCACGGAGGTCGTTCATGGAGAAACTGAGGTTCAGAGAGGTTATGTGGCCCACTTCAGGGCACAGGGTCTGTAGCTGAGAATCTGGGGGAAAGAAAGGCTTGTCTTCACAGCTGGTGTCTCCTTGAATTTCCTGATTGCCTTGTGAGTAGATGTTACTACTTCCCCCATTTAGCAGGTGCAGAAACCGAGGCTGCCAGGTTATGTAGCTTGCCTAAGGTCACACAGCCAGGAAGGGGCAGCATTCCTGCCCAGGATGCCGAAAAGAAACGGGCAGAGCCCTTGGACTTCACGTCTCCCCAGGTGGTTGACTCTGGGCCTGCAGTCCAGCCTGACAAGAAGTGCCAGTTGCCCCGGCCCTGGCTCAGGGCACAGCCCTGTGTCAGGCCGCCCTGTGGGAGCTCTGCTTTCCCCTCCAACATCGGGGAACTTTCCCGGCATGGCCTTGGCTCGGACACCTCTTCCTGCCCCGCCGGGGAGAAGATATTATCCTCTTAGCCTTTTGTGCCTCCAAAAATAGCATTAGGTCCCAATAGCCCAGCTCGTAGAGGGTCCAAGGTCAGGGCCGGAATGGGCCCTGGGGATGGGAGGTTTTGGGAATCACACGGAGGGGTCAATCTGGGCCTCCCACAGTTCGGGGTCACAGAAGTTCTGGGATCTGGGCCTGAGCAGGAATATTCTCCAGGGGCTTTGAAGACCGCTCAGCTGGGCTTCTGATGGCTGGTCAAAGCTTCTTCAACCAGGCCACGGCCCATCCCAGGGGACGGGGAATCAGACAGGGACAGAGCTGGCCGGGGGGAGGCCTGGAGACGAGGAGAGAGGATACGGGTCCCAGGAGATTTTTGTTGCCAGCCAGCGGCAGGGTCCCAAGCTCGGGCTGTGCAGTCACACTTTGGCTTCAGGCCCCACATCTGCCGCTTCCTCGCAGGGGACCTTGGTCAAATTAGGGTCCATCTTTGGGCCTTGGTTTGCATTTCCCTGCTGTACAGATTGCATGGGTGCAGTTCAGGTGACAGCACATGGCACCCCGTAGGGGCTTAATCCACATCACTCTCCTCTCTCCTCCACCCCCTTGCTTTCTGCCTGAAGCCTGTGGGCAAATGCCAGGGTTCCTGGGCCCCCTCCTGGACCAGCCCCTTTGCCCCTCCAGGGGCTCCCACCAGGGACAGCACAGATTCTCTTGTGGGTGAGCAGAGCTGAGGGCAAGGTGAAGTGCTTACAGGAAACACATGTTCTTAGAAGCTTCCCGAAATAGCCCGGGGTGCTCCTTGGCCAATTCCTTTCCCACGAGCAGGGACAGGGCTATCTTGGATGGAGGGAGGCTGTGTGTATGTGTGTGTGTGCATGTGTGCTGTGTTTTGAAAGGCCTGAATAAAGGCAGGAAGTCATTCCATGCTCCCTCCTCCTCCCACCAGCTCGGTGGTGCTCAGAGCTCAGGCCTGTGTGACTCACCACCACTGCCTCCTTCTTGATTTCAAATAAATGAAATGAATGGGGATCTTAGAGCACTTTTTTTACCCTGAGGGTTGTGTCTACACATGCCGTGAGTCCCGGTGGGAGGCAGTGAGCTGGTCTCAGAACTCAGTACTTTCCCCGATGGGGTCGGGGTTTAGGCTCCAGTGTCCCTTCCCTACCCCACTCTGCTCCCTCCCAAGGAGCTGGCTGCTTGTTCTCCTGCGGTCCCACGGCGGCCACCTTTTCTCAGATCAAGCGTCCACCACACTATCTTGGAGTTGCTCGAGGGTCTAGCTAGACTAGTGGTTCTACACGTCTTTTGAGGAACTAAGGAAGTAGGGGACGTTGTGCCCCAGGAAAACGCCCTGTCCCGTGTCTGGGGTGACACAATACAGCTTTCTGTGACGGAGGCACAGGCTGATGGGGCTTATGGTCTCTTCGTGCCCTCAGCGTGGGCTTGTGCCGACGGACTGTTTGCTGAGGCCACGGATCATTCACATGCGAGGCTCCAGGAGCCCTCTCTCACTCTTTGTGGCCAGGCCAGCACACAGTAGGCAGGGGAGGTGTGGCCTTTGAATTTCCCAGGACCGGGTTGGGCTTGAGAGACCTCAGAGGAGAGGTAGCCCCCGTCACGTGTCTCCCTACCCCCATGATGAGAGTCGATGGGAATGGCAAGAGGGAGACTGAGGCTGAGGCAGGAACAGGCTTGGGGTGGTCTACAAAGGCCACAGGCATCAGCGGGTCTGTGATTCTCATCTTTTGTGTCTCTGGTTAGCAAATGAGGCAGGGAAGGTATCGGGGTCTCTTTTGTGTTGAAAGAGGACGGAGCTGGGGTGGGTGGCTCAGGAGCGTCTCACCAAAGCTTCCCATTTTACATATAAAGAAACTGAGACCCAAAGACAGGACAGGACCTGCTCAAGGCTTTGATGAAGTCTGGGACTAGAATTTGGCCTCTTGCCTCCCAGCCCAGGGTTTTTGTTCCCAGGTGGGTCTCGGGAACAACCTCCGCTCCCACCCTGTCAGATTAACTACACCGATTTGGGAGAGGGGCTCAGGGTGGCCCGGGGAGCTGGCTCCGTGTCCCCCAAAGCAGCCACTCATTCATTCAGTAGGTACTCCTTGAGGACCTACTGTGTACCAGGCCTGTCCTGGAGCCCAGAGGACTAGGTCTCTGTCAGAACCCTCCGAGTGCTCACATAACCCCCTGATTCTTAAACCATACGTCAGGGTCTTTGGGACTCTATAAAATGTAGACTCCCTGCCCCACCTGGAGAACTTCAAGGTCGGTGAGTCTGGAGTTAGGCCCGGGATCCTGCCTTTTTAGTAAGTGCCTCCTTCCCGGGTGATCCAAGTGCTTCCCTGGGAGCACACTTTGAGACCTATAGGTGTGGGGAAAGCAGCGCTGCGTTTTCAGCACCCTTAGCTGTTTCGGTCAGAATGGCCCGCGGTGCTTGGTCAGGACGTTCTCCCAGGTGTCGGACTTCTGGCCTTCCTGCCATGGTGGGAGCAGCCAGCCCCTGTTGGAGGTCCGTGAGCCACCCTCCCCGCGCCCCTGGGGTCTGCCCTTCCCCGCTCAGCACTTCTCCGAGGTCTCCCAGAGCCTGTGGGAAAGTCATGTCTCCGGAATTGCAAACAGGAGCTCGCACCATATAATTAGTTTCATTTACAGCCAGGAGACGGCCCATAAAAACCTGGGTGTTTTCATGGGTTTGGGCTGGTGGGTGCGGGTGGTGGAGGAGAAAAGTCCCAGAGTGAGCAATAAACATCCTGCTCCAGGGCTCCTGGGAGCATAAGTGGTTTTATAAGAGGATGGAGAGGCATGGAAAGGGGGGCGGGAGGGGGCTGTGGGCTCCTGGGCACGTCTTTCCATCTGGCACCCATGCCGCTTTCCCCCCTCTCTGCCACCAATTTCTGGGGTCTGCCAGCCTTCGGCTAGGTACTCATCCCATTTTACAGGTGAGGAAATTGAGGTTCCTAAAGGGAATACACCTGCCTCAGTGCGACCTGGTCACCTGACTGGTGACCCGCAAGCCCCTCCCATTGGGAGCCGGCAGAACTTTAACCTTCGAGGTCCCGCTGGGAGCGGTTCCTGAGTTCTTCCTCAGTTGTTGACAGTGGGCACCCGGAGGGAGTGGGGGTGAAATAAAGCGGTGGCTGGGAAGAGACCTTGGGGGGAGAGCTTTGAGTAACACCCCTAGAGGGTCCCTGCCCCCTGCCCCCTGCCCCCGCTCCCCTGCAACTGATGATGGTGTCGGTGCTGCCTGGGGAAGAGGACAGACCCAGAATCTGGTTTGCGGCTTGTTCAATTTCCAGCTCTTTCCGCCTCCCAGCTGTGTGACTTCACCTCTCCGAATCTCAGTTTTCTAATCTGCAAAATGGAGATGTAAAGAGCACCTGCTGTACAGATCATTGTGCAGATTTGATTGGGGGGGGGGAAGCTTCTAGAGTTGGTGCTTCTGTTCTTTATGGGTACTTAAGTTTATTTATTTATTTTGGGGGGCAGGGGCAGGGAGAGAGAGAATCCCAAGCAGGCTCTGGGCTGTCCGCACAGAGCCTGACGTGGGGCTCGAACTCACCAGCCGTGAGATCAAGACCTGAGCCGAAATCAAGAGTCGGACGCTTAACTGGCAGAGCCCCACAGATGCCCCCAGAATCAGGGCTTCTATCGCTTTCTTAACTTTGTCGATGTTAGTGAGCTTTCGGGATGTAGAACCTCCCGTCAGGCCTCTGCCCCCTCCGTGCCCCCATCTTCTCCCCTACCTCTCCCCAGCCAGCCCCTAACTCCCTCCCTTCCTCACCCACAGCGACATCAAGAGGATTGGGGTGCGGCTGCCCGGCCACCAGAAACGCATCGCCTACAGCCTGCTGGGACTCAAGGACCAGGTGAACACAGTGGGGATCCCCATCTGAGCCCCAGCCGGCCTCGAACCCCCTCGGCCAAGAATACTTGAAGAAATGGAGTGGCCTCTCGGCCTGCTCTGCACTGGGCCACCAGGGACCTTATTTATTTTTAGTTATTCCATATGGATGCCACCCTGAGGCCTCTGCTGGGGGGGGTGGTGGTCTTGGACGACACCTTGGCCTAAACTGAGGAGACGCTCAGGGACCCCGAGCTGGGGGCCTGTTCATCTACGAAGGACAGACTGCCAAGCACTTAGCAGGCACCCCCATGGCCCCAGCAGCCCCTGGGGCAGGAGCCCCGCCAAGGCATTGAGACACACAGGACATTTCCAAACTGACCTCCCCTTTGCTGTCTTGGGAGGTGGAGGGGAGGGGTAGCCTGTGGCCATGTGAACAGGGTACCTCAAGTCCCACCCACGAATGAGAATCAGACAGCCAGCAAACTCAGCTGGGCAAGACCCACGGTGGTTCCCCTGTCCCTCTGGTGCCTTCCTCAGCCCCCCAGGCCCTGTCCTCAGCCCCAGCGGGCCAAATCTTGCTTCCCCGGGGCCCTCGCAGGATGCTTGGTTGTGTTGAGGTTTTTTTAAAATATATATTTTATATTTTGTGGAGAGTATGTGTGTGTGGCAGGGGGCCTGGCCAGGGCTGGGGACAGACGATGGCCTGTGTCAGACATTCCCAGGCTGGGGGCCGGTCCATCCGGTCTCCCTCCCCTTTAGACAGCATTCACTACTCTGTCAGTGTTAACGATTTTGTTTTGTTGGGTATTTTTTTTCGAACCTTAATTTATTATTATTTTTTTTATATTTATTGTTAGGAAACGACTTATTTCTGCTCTGGAATAAAGTTGCAGATGGTTCAAACTGATCTTGGTTTTGAGTCTTTGGGGGGAGCCGTGGGGGCGGAGAGGCCTTCCGTGTTGGAAGCTGGGGGTGGAGAGTTCACTCCGAGCGCTTAAACAGAGCTTCTTGTCCAAGGCACACGCCGTGAAAGTGTGGGAGTGGGGGTGGGTGGGAGGTGGGCAGGGGGCCAGGGAGCAGGGAGCTGGCCCTGCCAAGCCTGGCCTCCACGCCAGCAGGCCTCTGTCACCTTTGATCTCTAGACTTCTGGAGGGCTGGGAGGCAGGAGAACCATGAGAGCAGCCACCGCCTCCCTCCCACACGTCTCTGGAGAGCTCGTTGCAATAGATTCTTCGACCATCCACGTAGGGCTCTGAGGTTTACAGAGGCTTTCCACGAGTTTTGGCTTGTTGGCACCTCAGCACTCAGATTTTGTGGCAGCCCCGTTTTACAGAAGAGGAGAACTCAGCTTGGGCCTGGGGACAGGGCTTGTCCAAGGCCACACGGCAAGTCAGAGGCAGAGGCCAAAATTGGAAGCAGGGCCAGGAATCCCAATTAGATGCTTTTCTCACAGATGAGGAGACTGAGGCTCAGAGATGTGCAGTGACTTGCCCTAAGTCACACAGCAGCAAGGAGCAGAGGGTCTCGGGGGAAGCCAGAGTCCTGATTTCAAACCCTGAGCCTTCTCCGTGATATCACGCTGCCGCCCTGCATGCCCGAGGTCGTTCGCAGTGAGCCTCAGGAAGGTGTCGTATATAGGTGACCGGGGACATGACCAGGTGAGCAGAGACGATCTGGGGCAGAGGAGGAAGGTGTCCTGGTGGAGGGTGGCTCCCGCACTGAGACATGTGGGGATTGTTGGGACAAGTGGCAATCAGCCAGTAGAGCAGTAGGAGAGGACAATGCAGGCAGAGTACACTGGAGGTGTGAAACCGTGTGGTTGTGCAAGTGGGAATCACAAGTACTTCGATGTCATTAGGGTACGAAGCAGGGCCTTGTAAGGCAGGTCCAGGAGTGGGGATTTTCAGGTATGGGCCGTGGGGAGCCACTGAAGATTTTAAGCAGGGTGAGGCATGATTACTGTGCCCTAAGCAGAAGTCACTGGTAGAGGCAGGCCCAGAACCCCAGCCTCCTGATTCAGCTTGGAGCTGGGGGACAGCAAAATTCTGAGGCTGCTCGGCTTGCCTTGGGGTCTCAAGACTGGCCTGCTCTGTCCTGACCCCCTGCCACTGCAGGAAAGTGGCCTCCATGGGGAGCCGGGTCTGGGTCCGACCCACTAAGCATAAGGGAGCCATGCAGCATTGGGTGGGGCTGGGGCTGGAAAAGGAAAGAAGGGACTGGTTCGTCTCACCAGGCCTTCCTCCGTTAGCACTAGGCCGCTGGGTGTGGCAGCTTGGTGGCTGAGTCAGCCTTTCCCGGGCCCTGACCCTTACCTGGCTTGACCAGGTGGCCACTATGGCTCTGTTATTGGGCTATGGTTACTGCCATTGCCAATGAGAGAACTGTGGGTCCAGCAGGGAGCAAGCCTGCAATCCCACGGTGAGCTGGGTCCCAATGGCACCTGAGGCCAGGCCTGAGTCCCATTCCCAAAGCAACTCAGCCACCCGCTGGCCCCACTGGTGAGCAGAAGTGGACACAGGAAGTGGCTGAGCACAGGAGAGAGATGGCCTCATGGGCTTCTCCCTCAGGGCCCTGATGGATATGAAGCCCTCCAAGGGCACAGGCCTCTGAGCTGCAGACTGGGATCTGTGCTCAAAGGCCAGTGGGCAGCTGTCTGGAGCCTCCAATGGATCTCACGATTGGCCAGAGGGGAAATTTAATTTTTTAAAAAGTTAAAATAAACCCAGCTCTGCCCTCTAGAAGGCCTAGAAGCAGTGACACCCCCACAGCAATAAGCACATCCAGCCCCCAGATCTTGGCTCCTAAACACCACCCTCTAATAAAAGAACCCAGAGCTCCTTAGAGAAATGGCTGCTTCCAGGGCCAAGACAGGGAAAATACAAGAATTAGTCTGGAGCATTCTGGAGGGAGGGAGAGTAAGGAAATGCTCAAAAAATAAACAGATGAGGGGATGTCAGACCCAGGAGCCAGGCTGAAAGAGATCCCAATGGCCAAACCTAGACCAAGTTGCACAGAACAAAACACGGGGCGCCTGGGTGGCTCAGTCAGTTGAGCGTCCGACTTCGGCTCAGGTCATGATCTCATGGTTCGTGGGTTCGAGCCCCGCGTCGGGCTCTGTGCTGACAGCTCAGAGCCTGGAGCCGGCTTCGGATGCTGTGTCTCCCTCTGTCTCTCTGCCCCTCCCCCACTCATGCTCTGTCTCTCAAGAAAGACTAAACGTTAAAAGGAAAAAAAAAAAAAAACGAGAAAGAACAAATAACATAGAATTAAGTTGAAACCCAATAAAATAAATATCTATGAGTCTAAACTGGTATAAATAATGATTGAATGACTGACTAAATAAATAAATAAGACAGACAAATCTTCCTTATAGAAGAGTTCCGCGTAATTCACGCTGGTTCTCACCGCCAGCAGGTGGTTAATTCCAAATCCAGGCTTTGAATGTACGGTGGACCCAGTGGCAAACCTTCCAAAGAAAGGAAGCATAGAAAGGGTTAAAAAAAGAAGAGGAGGAAACAGAAATTTTACAGTGGAGAAACCCAGCAAACACTACTGTAACCACGTTGACATCATCAGTGAAAACACAGACCCAGGGCAGTAGGAACTTGTTGCTGGAATTTAAGGTCAGGTATCAGCAAACACTTGTACAGGGATTCAGTGGGTATCAGCCACCGCTCTCGGTGCTGTGCTCATGTTTAATTGTTTAACAGTTATAACAACCCCTTGAGGTGGGTACCACTGCTATCCCATTTTACAGATTTGAACACCGAGGCAACAGGGAGATTAAATGACCTGCCAGAGCCATCTGGCTCATGCAAGGCAGGGGAAGGAATCAAGCCCAGGCAGTATTGGTCCCATGAAACGGAGCCCCTAATAAAATGCTTTCCTGGGGTGCCTGGGTGGCGCAGTCGGTTAAGCGTCCGACTTCAGCCAGGTCACGATCTCGCGGTCCGGGAGTTCGAGCCCCGCGTCAGGCTCTGGGCTGATGGCTCAGAGCCTGGAGCCTGTTTCCGATTCTGTGTCTCCCTCTCTCTCTGCCCCTCCCCCGTTCATGCTCTGTCTCTCTCTGTCCCAAAAATAAACGTTGAAAAAAAAAATTTAAAAAAAAAATGCTTTCCTGGGGCCGCTTGGATGGCTCAGTGTATAAGGCATGCCAGTCTTTTTTTTTAATTTTTAAAAAATATATTCATATATTTTTAAGAGAAAGAGAGAGAGACGCAGCATGAGCAGGGAAGGAGCAGAGAGAGAGGGAGACGCAGAATCTGAAGCAGGCTCCAGGCTCTGAGCTGTCAGCACAGAGCCCGACGCGGGGCTCGAACTCACGAACCGTGAGATCATGACCTGAGCCGAAGTTGGACGCTCAACCGATTGAGCCCCCCAGGCACCCCTGGACCATGCCACTCTTGAACTCAGGGTCGTGAGTTCAAGCCCCACGTTGGGTTTTAGAGATTACTTTTTTTTTTTTTTTCAACGTTTATTTATTTTTGGGATACAGAGAGACAGAGCATGAACGGGGGAGGGGCAGAGAGAGAGGGAGACACAGAATTGGAAACAGGCTCCAGGCTCTGAGCCATCAGCCCAGAGCCTGACGCGGGGCTCGAACTCACGGACCGCGAGATCATGACCTGGCTGAAGTCGGACGCTTAACCGACTGCGCCACCCAGGCGCCCCTAGAGATTACTTTTAAAAAAACGTTTGGGGCACCTGGGTGGCTCAGTTGGTTAAGCATCTGACTCTTGGTTTTGGCTCAGGTCATGATCTCCCAGTTTGTGAGTTCTAGTCCTGTGCTGGGCTCTGCACTGACAGCGTGGAGCCTGCTTGGGATTCTCTCTCCCTCTCTCTGCCCCTCTCCTGCTCATGCTCTCTCTCTCTCTCAAAATAAAACGAATAAACTTTAAAACATGCATTTCCATTTGCCACCCTCAACTGCCAAGGCAGGACATTCTCCCTCTCTCTGCCATGTTGGGCACCTCCCTAGATACGATCTGAGAAGCATTGGTTCTGGAGAAACTGAGGCCACATAACCTTCCCATGTTTCCAAATACGTCGGTGCCATTTCCTGTTCTGTGCCAGGCTGGGCATGGGGCCACAGAGGTGAATCAGGCCCCTCTCTTTCCTCAGAAAGAAGAGAGTTCTCAGTTAGATGCAGGCAGGGGCGGCCATACAGCAGGACCCGGGCTAAGAGGGGGAGGAGGTGGGTGAATAGGAGCAAGAAAGAGGCAACTGACCCATCCTGGAAGGTTCAGGCAGGCTCCCTGGAGGAGGAGGAGGAGCCATCCAAGCTGAAACAAAGGTCAAATGGGAGAGCACCAGGCAAGGTAGAGCAAAATGTCCCCAGAAGACCCCGTCCCTGCCCTCCATACTCCAGACCTCTGTGGGTAGGGCCTGAGTCTCCGCCATTTGACCGGAACAAACCATGTTCTGGCTCCAACGCCACCCTAGGCCCTGGCTGTCATGTCACGAGCAGCCCTATGATGCCAGCCCTGCTCTCGTTTCTACCCCAAGCAGAACCTTCATCTCCGACCTCAGTTGTCTCAGCTGGGAAATGGGCCCTCAGGCCGCTGCGCTCCTCGGGTTCTGAGCTGCAGGGGCCTTGGTAGCCCTTTGATACACCCAACCAAGCCCAGAAGAAGGTGAAGGCAGCAATTACGAGGGTGCTGGGTGGGGGTTGCCCTCTTTCCCAGCTGTAACCGGTCCAGGTGGCAAGTTAAAACAGTATCACCGGGCACCCGCCTCAGATCTCCTAATTAATTAGCGAATCCTAGAGGAATGGGCAAGCTCTCCGCCTTCCTTCCCGCCCCCACCCCCACCCCCACCCCCACCTCCAGCTGTGGCCCAGGGCCGAGAATAGGGCCCACCGCAGGGCAGATGCTGCTGGAACAGAGGTTGAGGATGTGTGTCTGATGTGCTTGCGTTCTCAGCTCGGGCCCTCTGTGCGCTCACACCGTGCTTTATGCCTGGATCGCCTGCTCCCCAGAGCGGTGTTGGGCACCTAGCAGGCCCTCAATAAATATTTGCTCCATCAACAAATCAATGAGGGGAATGGGGGGCCTTAGGACCCAGTGGGGAGCCATTTGGGGCCAGATTGTCAACATCCCAAGAGGAGGGTTGTGTTGGTGAGGGGTACGCGTTGCACAGACAGCCACAGTTCCCGCTGGCCGGCTGGAAACCAGCGTTTCTGAACACCTACTATGTGCCACTCAGTGTGCCAAGTCTGAGACCCACACTGTCTTACTGAAGGATCACGATGACTCTGCAAGGCATGGGTTTATCCCCGTTTTACAGACGGGGACACAGAGGCTCAGCACGGTGATGGCGTCAGACCGAGGTCCCTCAGCAGGAGTGACAGAGCAGGATTATGAGACCAGGGCCCTCTCGTCCCACTGCCTGCTGCTGATTGACATTTGGGGGTCTTAGGCGTTCCTGGGAAGCAGGGCAGCCGGAAGACCTTTGGACAGGAAGAACAGAGTCAGGGACACTATTGGACAACTGTTGATTTTGCCGAGGGCCCCCGGGCACGTCCCGCGGCGTCTCTGGGTCTCAGTGTGCTCATTGGGCAATGTGGAGGCCGGAAGTCCGTCCCGGCTGGGATGAGGGGTTCCTGCCTCCTCCCCAGCCCTCTTCCAGGCAGTCCCAGGCCTCAGGCCCCACTCCAGCCCCCCGGGGTCTGGCGTCTCAATCCAAGCCTTGTCAGCCAGTCCCTGTCGGCAGAACCAGACCCCGGTTTCTGGGAAGCTGCGGCCGCATCCCGCCCTGCCCGGGATGGGGGCCCCCCTCTCTCCCCCTGGGCCTTGGCCCCATTTCAGCAGCCTCATCACATTCCCCAGTGGCCTCCACTGCTGGATGGACAGACGCAGTTTCCACACTGGTGTGGCAGAGCCCGGGAGCTGCGTGACCAGGTCTCCTGCTGGGCAGAGGGGTCCTTCCCCCCCTCCAAGGACCAGGCCTCAGGGGCCAGTTAGACCAACCTCAGCATCTGGGCACAGACAGCCACACCCCTGCAGCCCCAGGACACATCTCCCGTGCCCAGCACCCCCAGACCCTGCGCCCTCACAGGGCACCCTTGTGCCAGCCAGACGCCTCAAACCTGCCCTGGCTTCTCCTTCCCGGCTCTCCCCACCCCCGCACCCCTTCCCTATTTCTGCCTGTACTCACTCTTCCAGACCCAGCTGGGATTCCCCATCCTCTAAGAGACTTCCAGAACCTCCTCCCCTGCTGCTAACTGATTTGGGGGAAATCAGCCCCAGCTCTCCGACATGGCCGCCTTCAGCGCATGGCTGAGAATCCCGCTGGAAATGCTCTCAGAGGTGTCTGTCCACCCCTGACTCTTCTAGGCAGCTCAGCTTCCTTTCCTCAAGAACTCCGTATCAAGGGGCGCCTGGGTGGCTCAGTCGGTTAAGCATCCAACATCAACTCAGGTCATGACCTCGCGGTTCATGAGTTCGAGCCCTGCATGGGGCTCTCTGCTGTCAGTGCAGAGCCTGCTTTGGATCCTCTGTCTCCCTCTCTCTGCCCCTCCCCTGCTCATGCTTTAGCTCTCTCTTTCTCTCAAAATAAATCAATAAACATTAAAAAAAAAAAAAAAAAAAAGAACTCCATCAAGTCCGCTAAGTACCCCATGGGCGGGGGATATTGTGTCCCCCCTTTGGCCAGGACGATTTAGGTCGGTTGTCCCATATAATTAGCAATAGTGTTCCTTTTCATGCTCTGTCCCTATTTGGATGATAATTTATTTGGTCGCCCTACCATGAGACGTGGAGAAGGGAGGGCTTTCCCAAAGCCCAAAAACTGGCAAGTAGCAGAGTCAGGATTTGAACCCAGCACCTTGCCCCAGAGCCCCGCCCTACACTGATGGGTTTTGGCATGAATGAGCCTACCTTGGGCATTCTCCAGGGCCTGCTGTGTGCCGTCTGTTGACTGGAGCTCCTCCCCACACCCTTGACCTGACAAGCTGGCTTTCTCTCGCCTTTCGGCTCATGCGTCCGGCCTCAGAGAAGGTACCCCCCCCCACCCCTCTTAAAAGTGCCCTGGACCCCCTACCACATTTCTTTCCTGCACTTTTGACTCTTTGCATCTGTGGGCTCACATGATGTGATAAATATCTGTCATCGACGCCCACCTCCTGCCCAGCGGCCAGTTTCATGAGCCTGTTTGGTGGCCCCCGGATCCCCCAGTGGGATGCCCCCACATATTTGACGAAGGAACCAACGAGTGGTCCTTGGCACGTGCCAGGGAGAGGGTGGGGAGTAGGAGGGCCCAGGGGGTGCCCTCACAGATTCCTCAGGCTGCTGGGGAGAAAGACCCAGGGAAACATCAAGAACACGCAGAAGATAAATTCTGCGGTTTGACAAGCACGGGACTGTGGGATCCGGAGGAAACAGTAACTTGCTCGGGGTAGGACAGGTCAGGGAAGGTCTCCGGGAGGAGGTGCTGTCTGAGCTGGCTTGAAGGGTGAGGTGATAGCCGGGAGAATGAAGGGTTGCTCGGCTCAGAGGCTGAAGGCAGACCAGCGTGGCTGCAGCTATGAGGGCAGGGCCCTGGGCCACAGGGAGGGTCGAGGCTGCAGGGGTCGGCAGGAGCCAAGACGCAGAGGGCCTTGCGGCACCTCTGAGGATTTGATTTTTATCCTAAGCGTGGGCATCAGGGAGCAGCTCGATGGTTTTGAACCGGGGGAGGCGAGGTGGGCAAGAAAAACCTCAAGTGTCGTGTTTTTTTAAAAAAAATCGTGCGGTCCCCTTGGAAAAAAAAAAATATATCTAAGTGTTGACGTATAAAAAGAAAAGCGGATTTATTTGTGTGCCACTGTGGGCCCGGAGCCCCTGCCTGCCTGGCCCTCAGGGCTGTTCTTCAGAACAGCTCCGGGGACTGAGCCACCGAACTTGCAGGTGTCGCAGTCCCATCCCCCCACCCCCACCCCATCCCCAGCCATCTGTCTGGGAAGGTCCATTGTGGTGGCCTCTGACATCACCACAGGGGGCAGCGTGATGTCACGGGGGCCCCATTGTGGCCATGGAAGGCGAGGTGCCCCCCCCCAAGATACCCCCTCCCGCTCTCGCCCAATCCTATTAAGCATGGGCTGGGGACAAAGGAAGGCACTTTGTGTTTTAACGGGTCTGAAGTGAGTCACAGGCTGCAAAGGGAGGGCATAGCAAGAGCCTGTACATTCCAGAGCCTGCCACCTCCCCCAGCCGGGCCTGCAGGTCAGGCTGGAGGCCCTGCTGTCACCACCAGTCATTGTCCCCATGCCAGGCCCTGCGCCTCTTATCCGCGTCCCCCTCAGGTGTAAGACCAGAGCCTGTGATGTGGAGGCTGCAGGCAGGACATCCTCCTACATCCCCGATGTCAGCCTGCGAGGCGGGGGTCTCCTAGAGCCCTGGGCCGGGAGAAGGAGCCAGAGGCAGCTGGAGCCAGAACAGGCAAGAGTCCCTGAAAGATAGCTTCAGGGCATAGATGGGGGGGCCAAGGCCTAGAGAGGGACAGGACTGGTCACCCGGTGGCATCACTGAGCACTCGTCAGCGAGCACTTAGTAAATTCCTACTGAGAGCGGCACTGGCCTGTGCTGTAGGTCATGTGATCCCTGAAACTCTGGAAGGTGGTGGCCGGGACCAGCCCCACAGAGCTGACCACTCCGGACAGGCCTCTCTGAGTAGAGAGGGAGGCTCAGCGTGGGGACAGCTAGGTGGCCGCTTCCTTGTCCCAGGTGTCTCTGAGAGAAGAAGGAGGAGGACTCCCTGAGGCTCCGGCTCAGAGGTCAGAGGGCTTGCGTTGCAGTTCCTCTTCTGCAATGAACTCGCATGCCTTCTCCTCACTGAGCCTCTGTTTACTCCTCTGTAAAATGGGACCAATCAGACCCTTCTCACAGAGTTGTGGTGAGGACTGGATGTGATGGTGTGAGTGCCCAGCTGAGGGTGGGGGCAGGGCATCGCAGTGCTGGCACACCCCCCCCCCAACCCCATCTCTCCTTGGGTGTCAGCCCTCAGCCAAGTCTCCTTCCAGGCTGGCGTCCACCCCCTTTGAAGGGCCTGTCTGGTCCTAGGCTGAGAGTAGGGTGCAGCCAACAGGGGATGCCTAGGCGGGGACAGGCAATGGCTTCAGGAGGGCTCAGCACACCCCACCGCCACCCGAGTGGGTTCTCCATCTTGGCAGAGTACCCAGGCACGCGAGGAGGCTGGGGGTGGCTCAGTTTCAGGCAACAAAGCCCCCTTTCTCCCCAGCTTGAGGAATGCCCGGCACCCCTCTCACCCCCGCCTCCATCTATATGGAGACCAGACCCCAGGGTTCACTCTGTGGGGCCCAGGCTGGGCACTGGCCCTGCCCCGAGCCTGTGAGGCAGGCCTGGCCCTTTACGAGGCGGGAATGTCACCCACACACCACCTCACACACACACACACTCACGTGCACACGCACACACACTCACACACCCATGCCCACATGCCTCCCCCAAAGAGCCCAGCCCTCAGTTGGGAGCCCTGAGCTCAGTCCAGAATATGAGGCAGTCTGGAGCAAAGATGTCCACGGCTGGCTGGGGCTAGAGAAAGGGCCAGAGTGTGAGTGCCCTGTCTCACCTTGGCTCTTCCTGTGTCTTTGTGCTTGATGATGTTTTTTTTTTAAAAATATCTCAACTTGGCAAAGCAAAAAGTCACAGTCCCACCCACACCTGCCCCATTTTTTGAACTGGCATGTGAAATCCCAGCATCGGAGCCCCTGACTCTGTTCAAACCCCTCATTTTTTACCAAGGAGGATCCAGAGGTCACAGAGCCCCATAGGGCTGGGACTAGTGTGTGTGTGTGGGGGGGGGGGGGGTCTGGGGGGGTGAGGGTTAGGGGCTGGTGAAGACCACACGTGGGAGCTGGTGGCATCTCATTCCAGGGCAAGGGAGCAGAACTGGCCTCCCTGGTAAAGGATGCACCCTTTGTACAGATGAGAACACTGAGGCTCGGAGGGGAGGAGCCGAACATTCCCCAGTGAGGAGTGGAAGAATGATCTGAGCTCCAGCTCTGAGGCCCCGTGGGTGGGAGGGATGGTTAGAGGGGCCTGAGCCCCCAGCTCCCCTCCCAGCCACCTCAGCCCCAGTCTAGCCCCAGGCCTCAGCTAGGGCAGGCCCATCCTGGAAGTGGGTGTTCAGGCCCAGGCTGCTGCCCTGGTCTTGACCCCCTGAGCAGGATCTGCCCCTCCTGCCACAGCCCTGGCCAGACTCTGCCCAGACACCTCAGGAATGTGGGGGGAGGGGGAGACTCAGGAAAGATGGGGCCTGGGGTCCAGAGGTGGACAGAACAAAGAAGCCACGTGTCTGGACTCTCCCTGCACCCGCAGGCTGGACCACAGCCGGCAGAGGCAGAGGCCCCCAAGAGTGGGTCAGGCATGTGTCCCTATGTGCTGTGTGACCCTGGGTATCCTGCTGCCCATCTCTGGTTTCCTGGGCTGCAAAATGGGGTACAGGAACAGGGGATCTAAGGCAGAGGAGCCTGCTGCAGGCCTGAGGTTGGGACTTCTGGCAGAGGGTAGAGAGAAGTAGGGGGCCAACCCTGCGGTGGGCTCTTCTCCCTGCCTCCTCGCTCAGCCTCAGGAATCGCCTTAATTACAGCGTCAGCTTCCCTGCGCTTCCTGCCATAAACCCAGGAATCTAAATTAGAGGGCAGGAGGCTGGCTCCCCCTTCCCTCCGACCCCCCAAGTCTGCCGGGAAGTTCTCCTGGAGACAGGCCGCCAGTGGGGGGCTAACTACAGAGGTGCCCAGGGCCCAGGCTCGGGGGGTCTGAGAGGCCAGGCAGGCGGGTGGCTATCCAGAGGATCCTCATGCCTGTCACTGCTGAGCAACTGCTACGTGCCAGGCACGGGGCTGAAGTCGCCCTTTTGATCCTCCCAGCACTTCAAGATTGACGTCAAGATCCCCTTTTACAGAGGAGGAAACTGAGGCAAGAGCCCAAGGTCACCCAGGGTCTCGGTGGCTGAGCCAGCTGGACCCAGGTCTCCAGCTCCCAGACCAGGGCTGGCCGCCTGTGCAGAAGGCAGAGGGAAGGGTGGGGAAGGGTGGAGAAGGGAAGGGGATGCTGACCCATGAATCGGCCCCCTGAGGCCCAGGGGGAGAGGGGAGGCTGTTGACGGGAGGGCGCTGAGGGGCTGGTGTGCAGAGATCAGGCAGGATGTAGGCTGCTGGGTTCTGAGCAGAGTCTGCCTTCTGTAAGCCTGGCCTGGGCCTGGCCCTTCGCCGGGGGTCTGGCCAGGTAGATCAGGGCTGGGCGGGGCTGGGGCCCTTCAGAGTGAGATCCAGCCGGAGAGCCTCATGTGTGTGTGTGTGTGTGTGTGTGTGTGTGTGCGCACGCGTTTGGGGGTGTGTGCAGTTTGTGTCTGTGGGTACTTCTGTGTGACAGGGAGTGCATGTGTGCATGCATGTGGTGGGGAAGTGAGGTCATCTGGGCAGAAGGGAGCTGAGCTTATCCAAACCACTGGAGCCACTGGAGGAGAGAGAGACAGACTTGGGGGGGGGGGAGGCAGTGTGCCGGGGTGGGGGTGGGGGGCTGAGGGAGGGAAAGAGACCAAAGCAGAGAGGAGACAGCAAAGGACAGAGACAGAAGGATGAGGTGGGGTGGGAAGCAGACAGACAGACAGATAGGATGAGGGGGGACGCCCCGGTGGTCGTGGGGGGACAAGGAGAGGCCCAAGAGCTGCCCAGAGAGAAGATGTTGAGTTTGACAAAGAGGGAGCCCCCCGAGAGCGGGGCAGGGAGGAGCAGCCCTGGAGGGCAAGGGGGCTCAGTCAAAGGGGCTTCCCACTGGGCTGCCCCTGAGGTGAGGACAGAGGGAGGGGGACCGAGGGAGGATGCCTTACGCCTGCTTTTTGTCCCGGTCAGTGCATCTGAGGTCACCCAGCCCTCAAGCAATATTTTTTAATGTTTATCTATTTTTGAGGTTTATTTATTTGTGCCCGAGGGAGACACCGAATCTGAAGCAGGCTCCGCGCTGTCAGCACAGAGCCCGACACGGGGCTCGAACCCACAAACTGTGAGACCATGACCTGAGCCGAAGTCGGACGCTTAACCGACTGAGCCATCCAGGCGCCCCGGCAATTTTTTGAGGACCTCTTACGCATGTATCCCAGGGGTGGGGTCTACCCGAAGGAGCAGGAGTTCAGAGGCTTGAGAGCCCAGGGGGTGGTCTCTGGGGGTATGCCCCGAGAGCATGGGGGCAAGGAGGGGAGGCTGGGGGAGGCCAGGAGGGTGACTTCAGATGGAGTAGCAGCACGGAGGCTGGTGCAGAGCTGGGTCGGGCCACACCCTGGCAGGGCTGGGGCGGGAGGGGGCGGGGCAGGTCCCACTTCTCCTCAGCTACATCCCAGCCCCATCACCCAACTCTCCTACGTGGCTTCCAAGGCCCCACGGGCCCTGCAACCTGGCTCGCCTCACCTCCCACCATGCTCTCTTCCTAACCCGGCGATTCTCAACCGTGGGGATTTTGCCCTCCACCACAGGACATCTAGCCATGTCCGGAGATGTTTTTGCTGGTCACAGTTGGAGGAGCGTGCTGCTGGTATCTGGTGGGTAGAGACCAAAGATGCGGCTAAACATCCTATAACACACAAGACAGGCCCTACAACAAAGAATCATCCAGCATACTCATTTCCCCTCTTTTCCCCCTGAGCATGCCAAACGCGTTCCTGCCTCAGGACCTTTGCAGTTCCTTTTGGCCTTGACTAGAACACCCCTCCCTAGACCATCACACAGGTTGCCTTCTCATTCTTCCAGAACCTGCTCAAATATCCCCTCCTGAGAGCAGTTTTTCCTGACGCCCCCACCCCCTTCCACACTATCAGAAACCTCTGTTTATTTCCCTCCCAGCACTTATCCCCAAATCACGACGATCTTGTTTATTTATTCAAGTCCTTATTATAGTTTGTCTACCCTCCACTTGGCCGTGAACTCCATGAAGGCTGGGAACTTTGGCTTTTCAGCAGCACCCAGATGCTGAGTACTGGGTGTTAAAATTTCACTTAGAAAAGCCAGGGGCTATTTTAAGCGCTTTGTTTAGAACACTTTGCATATATTATCTTAATATTATATATTATCTTGGCATATATTATCCTATGAGGTAGGCGCCACTGTTGTGCCCATTTCACAGATGGGGAGACCGAGACTCAGAGATGTCAAGTAACTTGCCCAAAGTGACACAGCTGGTCAATGCATGAGCTGGGATTTGAACCCAGGGAGGTCGGCTGCAGAGTTCATGCCCTGACTTGAAGGGGCCACACTACAGCCTCTCTGCAAATGTGAGTTGAGTGGATGTGACTCCATGCCAGGAACCCAGACCCCCATCTCCTCCTCTCCCTGAGAAAGACGATCGCCACTCTGTAACCTGGCTTTCTTGCCTCTTGCCCCCACCCCAGACCTGTAGAACTGAGGAGCCTCTCCAAGTCAGCAGGGAGATAAGGTCCTCATTGGCAGATTCTGACAGGGAAGAGACTTGGGGACCCAGACGTGGGGGCTCCTCGTCATGGGGATCCCCCGCTGCAGCCAATGCACTGGGGCCACAACTGCTGCCCTGAGTCACTGTTGACTCTCCCAGGCACTCCTGGGTGCTGGGGAGGAGGCACGCCCCTTCCTCGAGCCTCCCTGGCAGGGCAGGGTGGACCGGCATTGGGGTGAATCTGAGGGCTGTGCCCAGCCCCGCACTGGGGCTCCCCCAGCCCAGCTGGCCTCCCCTAAATGAAGAACGACAACCAGGAGGGGGCGGTTGGTAGGGGCAGCAGGAAGCTCTGGGTGCCCATGCCTGCTTGGAAGGCTGCCCAGAGCTGTTTGCTGCCCGGATTCCCAGCTAGGACGCCACTCACAGTCCCAGCTTACTGCCCGCCCCTCTGGCCACGTCCCCGGGCCCTCTCTCTGCCGGGCTTCGTACCTGCCGATTAACCCAACAGCTGACCCAGTCTCCCCAAAACATCCTTCCCTGTCCCATCAAGGGACAGCCCCGACCTGGGATCTGCCAGGGAAGGCTTTAATTCTTCTTCATTCGACTAGCCTTTCGTTCCTAACCATCGCAGTGCGGTGGTTAGAACGCGGATGCTAATCTATACGGCCGAATCAGTAGTTTTCCCGCTGTGTGATCTCAGGCAAGTGTCTGAGCTGGACCCAGTTTTACAACACGGGGAAGTTACAGGGCTTTGGGAAGCTTCGCTGGGATGAGGCATAGAGTACTGAGCATGGCACTCAACTGGTGATAGGTGTTCCATCATGGGAGCTGTTCTTTTTCTTTATTCTCCATGAAGAATTTCCTGAGGCCCCTGGAACACACAGACCCCTAATAGCAACCCCCAGCCCGGATAAGGCTTGGTCCTGAAGGCCTCCTGAGCGGACCCAGGCGGGGACTCTGGATTCTCATCCTGGCTTCACCATTGGGTTGCTGTGTGATCCGAGTGAGTCGTCATCCCTCTCTGGGTCTCGAGCTCCCTGTGTGAACAGTGACTGGTTGGCTTGGATGAGCAAGGAGAATCCGTACTGTGAAGAATTCCACCTGGGTTCGAATCCTGACTGCCGCTTCCTGTGACCCCGGGCAGGTGGCCTCTCTCTGCCTCGGTTTTCCACTGCAAAGGGGAGCAATAACAGTACCTACCTCCAGGAATAAGTGAATTAATGCCTGGAAAGTGCTTACAACAAGTCTGATACGCAGCTAGGGCTCAACAGGTGTTAGCCGTTATTATCAGCTAACATTATCTCTAAGGATCTTTTTTTTTTCAACTGAGATATAATTTACATACCAGGAGATCACCTTTTGAAAACATACGCTCGAGTCATTTTTAGTACACTCAATACTGTCTAATTCCAGAATCTTTTCATCATCCCTAGATGAAAGCCTATACCTATAAGTCCCCATTCTCCACACCCTGCCCCCGGCAACCTCCGGTCTGCTTTCTGGCTCTGCGGCTTTGCCCATTCTGGACATTTCATATAAATGCAATATGCAACGTTGTGTCCGGCTTCTTTCACTTAGCACGACGTTTTCAAGGTTCGTTCCTGACCTATCCGTATTTCATTCTTTTTTTTTTTTTCTGGCTGAATAATATTCCATTGTGTGGATGGACCACATTCGTTCATGGACATTTAGGTTGTTTCCACTTTTTGGCTATTAGGCACAATGCTGTTAGTGAACATTCAAGTATAAGTTGTTGGGTTTTTTTTTTTAAGTTTATTTATTTATAATCTGTACACCCGATGTGGGGCTCGAATTCACAACCCTGAGATTAAGAGTCTCGTGCTCTATCAACTGAGCCAGGCGGGTGCCCCCGGTGTAAGTTTTTTTGTAAGCGTGTTTTTCATTCTCTTGGGTATCTTCCTTGGAGTAGACTTGCTGCATCATATGATAACTCCGTCTTCAACTTTGTGAAGAGCTGCCAAACTGTTTTCCAAAGTGGCTGCCCCATTTCATTTCATTTTTTATATGATTATTTACTTTTTTTTAGGAATCTCTACATCCAACGTGGGGCTCAAACTCACGACCCCGAGATCAAGAGTCACACGCTTTGGGGCGCCTGGGTGCCTCAGTCGGTTAAGCGTCTGACTTGGCTCAGGTCACGATCTCGCCGTTGGTGGGTTCGAGCCCCGCGTCGGGCCCTGTGCGGACAGCTCAGAGCCTGGAGCCTGCTTCGGATGCTGTGTCTTCCTCTCTCTCTGCCCCTCCCCTGCTGGTGCTCTGTCTCTGTCTCTCTCTCTCTCAAAAATAAACATTAAATATTTTTTTAAAACTTTAAAAAGAAAGAGTCACACGCTTTTCCGACTGAGCCAGGCGTGTGCCCCTGCTGCACAATTTTATACTCCCACTGGCAATGTATGAGGTTCCAACTGCTCCACACCCTTGCCAACAGTGGCTAATGTCTTCTTTTGTATTGTAACCATCTTAGTGGGTGTGCAGAGGCATCTCGCTGTGGTTTTGATTTACATTTTCCCAATAACTGATGATGTCAAGTGTCTTCACGTGTGCTTATTGGTCATTCACACATCTTCTTGGGCGAAATGTCCATTCCATTGTCCGTATTTAAATCGGGTTATCTGTCACTTTATCATTGAGCTCTAAGTATCCTTTATATATTCTAGATACTAGGCCCTTATGAAATATTTTCCCTGTTCTCTGGGGTGTCTTTTCAATTCTTGATGGTCCTTGGAAGTTTTTATTTTTGATGAAGTCCAATTTTCTGCCTTTTTCTTGGCTTCTACTCATATGTCATATCTAAGAAACAGTCGCCTAATCCAAGGGCATGCCTGTTTTTGTCTAACAATTGTATCATTTTAGCTCTTAGAGTTAGGACTCTGATCCATTTTGAGTTAATGATGCATGTGGTATAAAGGGCGTGAAGTAGAGGGGTCCAGCTTCGTTCTTTTGCACGTGAAAATCCAGTTGTCTCAGCATTATTTCTTGAAAAGACTATTTCCCCATTGGATTTTCTTGGCACCCTGGTCAAAAATCAATTGATGGGGCACCTGGGTGGCTCAGGCATTTAACTGTCTGACTCTTGATTTTGGCTCAACTCATGATCTCATGGTTTGTGAGATTGAGCCCTGCATCTAGTTTTATGCTTGTAGCACAGAGCCTCCTTGGGATTCTCTCACTCTCCCTGTCTCTCTGCCCCTCCCCCCACATTCTCCTTCTCTAAATAAACTTAAAACAAAAAAATCAATTGGCCAGGGGTGCCTGGCTGCTGGTTCAGTTGGAAGAGCATGTGACTCTTGATCTCAGGGTCATGAGTTTGAGCCCAATGTTGGGCATAGAGATTACTAAATAAATAAATAAATAAATAAATAAATAAATAAATAAATAAACTTTAAAAAGTCAATTGACCATAACGTGTGGGTTTTTGGACTCTCAATTCTATCCCATATATAGAGAGAGGGTGTAAGCGAGCAAGGGGTGGAGAGAGAGAGAAAAAGAGAGAGAGAAGTGGGGCTCATATGAAGTGGGACATGAGCTCACCTGAGGTGGGGCTCGAGCTCCCTCCATGTGGAACTTGAACTCAAAAACCATGCGATAATGACCTGAGCCAAAGTCAGATGCTTAATGACTGAGCCACCCAGGTGCCCAAGATTTTATCTTTTTAAGTAATCTCAACACCCCACCTTGGGCTCAAACTCATAACCCTGAGATCAAGAGTTACAGGCTCTACTGACTGAGTCAGCCAGGCACCCTGGTCCCTTTCATTTCCATATGAATTTTAAGAGGAGCTTGTCCATCAGGATCTTTGAACTTGTGATTCTAAGGCCATAATTTCTTTATAATTCCAATAACTAAAGTCATTGTGGTCTATTTCTATTGTCTTCTTTAATTGAAATATAATTGACAGATAATATTGTATAAGTTTAAGGTGTAGGACATGTTGATTTGATACATTTATATATTGCAATATGATTACCATTATAGCTAACACCTCTCTCATGCTACATGCTTCTTATCTCTGTCTTTTGATTGTGCTGATTCTTGCTCGTTGTGTCTTATTTCCTTGTGTGTCTGGTTATCTTTGACTATGTTCTGCTCAGTGTTTGAAAACGATTTGTGAAAATAACCTGAGGCCTGAGATGATGATACCTCCTTGCAGGTGAGTTTTTTGTTTGCTTCTACCAAGCACCTGGAGACACTTTAATCCAAGGCCACTTTAATTCAAGTTCAAAATTAGAGTCACCCAGGTGCTTGGGCTCACTCAAGGCTTGTTTTTTGTTTGTTTGTTTTTTAAAGCTTATTTACTTTGAGAGAGAGAGTGTGTGTGTGTGCATGCATGTGCATGAGTAAGCCGGGGAGAGAGAGAGAGAGAGAGAGAGAGAGAGAGAGAGAGAGAGAGAGAATCCCAAGCAGGCTCCACGCAGTCAGCTCAGAGCCCAGTGTGGGGCTCTATCCCACGAACTGTGAGATCATGACCTGAGCTGAAACCAAGAGTCTGATGCTCAACCGACTAAGATACCCAGGCACCCCAAGGCTTGGTTTTCTCCTGGTTCACCCTTATTCTGAGGATGTCTCAGTTTAAAGAAGATGCCAGGTATCAGGCTCCCCATCTTGGACAAAAAGCTGGGCTTACCTTTTGTCCTGTCTCCTCCCTGGCCTCCCATAAGGCTGCCAAAACCAAACTCAGTTTCAAGGCCATTTCTTCCAGATTGGTAAATGCCCTCAAGGCAAATGTGGTCTTCTACCCTGGGCTTTCCCCCCTGGATTTTTGCCTTCTCCTAGATTCTCACTAGGGAATTTTTTTGCCACCTAGTTAATTGGTTGATGGTTTTAAGAAGATGATCTTTTTGAATTGGCTCTGGAGACTTCAATTGTTTTCAGTAGACGTTTCGTTCAAAATATCTATCCCCCTATTCCTGGAGACGGAAGCCCCTACAAAAGCCATAATTTCCCACTGGCATCTCCTTCCCTTTGCCCAGGCTGTGCCCAGAATACACCCTTTCTCTATTCATCTCAGGCTCTCTTAATCTCAAGGCCCTGCACAGAGCTTTGCCATCAGAAGCTCTCGCAACTCAAGGTCCCTGGTCCTGCGATTCCACGTCTCTGTTGCTGCATTTACTCATCATCAAACATTTATGTGGCACCCATAGCATGCCGGGCCCATCCCAGGCACTGGGGATTCTGCCCTAACAACACAGAAGCTGTCCCTTACCCTTGAGGAGGGTGAGAGATAGCTGGTTGCAACTGAGGGACATCAAGGTTGGGAAGGGGAAGCAGAGGGAGCTGTGGAGTACATTGCAAGGAGATCCAACCAGGGGAGGCTTCCAGGAGGAAATAATATTTAAACTGAGGCTTGAAGGATGTGGAGCAATTACCCAGCAAATGACGGGGGAGGGAAGGGCATTCCAGGCAGAACGAAGATGTGTCTTCACAGAGATGAAGAGATGTCTTCACCGAGAGGTGCTGGGGAATCAGGAGGGGGTGTGAGGGGGGAGAGGGCCAATGGGTGAGGCTGGGAGGTGGGTTTGGCACCCCATCCGGCTTCCTGGACAAAGACGGGGCTACGCTTGAGGGAAAGCAAAACTTCCTTGACCTTCTGTGCTGAACAATTCCTTTCAGGAAAGGTCCGAGTCCTTGGCTCATTCCAATCCCTCAGCTTTGGCCCCCTTCCTCTCCTCCTGCCCCGGGCCGAATGGAGGGAGGCCACATCCTCTTGTCACAGGAGAAGCAGGATGTGGAGCTGAACGAAGCCACAGAGACTCTCTTCCTCAACGGCCTCTGCCAGAGTGTCCTCTGTACAGGCCCCGGGGCCCTTCCTGTGGCGCCTCGGGCACCATCTTGTTTGACTTGGACGGGGTCCCCGACAGAGAGGACGGATAGGGTGTGGGGGCGCTGAGCCCTGAGCCCCAAGCTTTGAGGAAAGGTTCCAACGAATACTGTCCTCTGCATAGCCAGGATTCTAGTGACGGGGGACAGATGGGACCCCAGCCCCTCACCTGCTCCCCGGGTCACCGCAACATCAAGCCTAGGAGGTGAAGGCTTATTGACCCAAGGGAGCCAGGAGTTGAGGGGAGACTAGATTTCTGTCCTGACCACTGAAAAGTTTATAACACAGAGTTGGGTGAGTGATCCTAGCTGGGGAGGGGTTCCTCCCCCCCATTATTTAATCCACTGAGCCCACCCCACCGCATCCTATTATCCAGATGTAGAAATTGAGGCTCAGGTCACGTGACTAATGAGAAGCGGAGGCAAGGCCTGAACCCAGGTCTTCTGACTCCTGGCTCAGCACTCACTTCCTCCTCTGCTTCTCCCACACGCATGCCTGATGCCCATTTCTGGTGGTTGTGGTGGTGGAAGGGGGTTTCAAGGCCCACACCTGGGCTGTGGTGGATGGGGCTGACAGGTGCTGCAGGAGTTCACCGTTCCCCAGCCCCGAGAGCCTGAACCTCAGCCTCCTGGGGACAGAGGGAGCTTACAGGCTCCTCTCCCTCCGGGGTCACGCCTCATCAGAGGCTGTCGTTTTCCTGGCCCGTGGCTCCAGAGGCATCAACAAAATGGGCTGAGCAAACACATCTTGCTCAGTTGTTCTAAGACTCTGCAGATGCTTTCCGGCCAGAGACCGCCAGAACCACGCCCCCAACAACGCTGGGCTTCCTGCTCTCCGGGAGGAGGGAGAACACACCCCTCAGAAGGGGCCGGTGAGAGGGAGCTGGTGGGGTCTAAGAAAGGGTCTGGGCTGGAGATGGGTGCTCCTGGGGAGGATTCCAGGGGGGTGGATCCTCACTCTGGATTGGCCACTCGCAGGGAGCAGGGATAATGCTGTGACTGGGTATCTTGATCATTTTTTTTTTTAATTTTTTTTTTCAACGTTTATTTATTTTTGGGACAGAGAGAGACAGAGCATGAACGGGGGAGGGGCAGAGAGAGAGGGAGACACAGAATCGGAAACAGGCTCCAGGCTCTGAGCCATCAGCCCAGAGCCCGACGCGGGGCTCGAACTCCCGGACCGCGAGATCGTGACCTGGCTGAAGTCGGACGCTCAACCGACTGCGCCACCCAGGCGCCCCATATCTTGATCATTTCAATCTAGAAGGGAAGAGGAATGAATTGAAGCAAAAGCTGTGTTTGGCAAAGAGGCAGCTGTCATTCATTTAGCCAGATAGAGGGACATCTGGTCATTTTCGTGGTTTGGGCCATGGTTACTTTTGTCTGTGTTCAGACATGATTACGGAGTGGTCTTGCCTTTGTCTTTTTTTTTTTTTTTTTAAGTTTATTTATTTATTTTGAGAGAGAGAGAGAGAGAATAGGGAGAGAGAGAATCCCAAGCAGGCTCTGAGAGCTCAGCACAGAGCCTGACGCAGGGCTCAAATTCACAAACGGTGAGATCGGTGAGATGGTGACCTGAGCTGAAACCAAGAATCAGAAGCTTAACCAACTGAGCCACCCAGGCTCCCGGAGGTTTTGCTTTTGTCTTGATCCATCAAGGTCGTTCGTTGAGCAGCCTCGTCTGATGTTGGCGATCCGTGAAACTGCACTTGTTCCCAGGAGCACAGCATAGCCTGACAGGGAGGGCTCGGCTGTCAGGGGCTGCTTTTCTTTCTCCACATGAGGGGAAACAGCATGGAGCCCTGGAGAGCTAGCCGCGTCACATGGGGTGCCTGTGAGGAGCCAATGTCAGCCACGCCTTGTCGATCTGTCCCAAAGCTACAGAGGAAGCCAAGAGGCTCCAGAGTCAGACCCGGGTTCAAATCCTACCTTCTTTCAGCCTCTTGGACAAGTCACTTCCCCTCTTGCAACTTCATCCACTAGACAAATATTGAGCAAATACCTGTTGCATGCCGGGGACTGGGGACCTTGGGCAAGTGCACTTAATTCTCTGGGATTCAGTTTACCCCTCCAGAAAATGAGAATCGTACTGGTACCTGATAAATGAGTGCCTATCTCCCAGGGTTACTGTTGGGTTCGATGAAAAACTGCGTGGAGTCTAAAGCACAGTTTGGCACAAGCCAGCTACACTTCCCGGGGTCCCTGCCTCCCTGGCCACCCCTGCCTGGGGGGCCTCCACTAGTGGGGAAGCAGGAGGGGCCCATTCCATGTACAGCCTGCTTTGGAGAGCGAGTCCCCTGCCCACCCTGCCCAAGACTCCAGCTGGTCCCCAAGCAGGTCTATTGGGGGTGCCCTCCCAACAGGGGTGCTCTGTAGTTGCCCGGCCTTTTCCAGAGCAGCGATGCCAATGTGGCTCCTGGGGCCTGGGGAGGCAGCGAGGGTGCCAAGGCTGTGGGGGTGGAAGAAGGCATGCTCCGTCCTGCCTTCTCCAGGCGTGAAGGAGGAGGTGGCGGCAGGAGGGTGTGAGAGGCCAGCACAGAAGGAAGTTTGTGTGCCCATTGGTGGTGTCGGGGGGAGGGCCCATTACATGGGCCCGAGTGGTATGGCAGGTGGGGGCTCTCGGCCCAGGGCTGTGCGTGGAGGTGCATGTATGTGCGTGAGCAGGATCTGACAGCAGGATGGGGCGCACATTCACGTGTGCGTGGGTGATGCCCCCACCTTGGCGCCTAAGGTCTTGAAAACAACCCGAGTTTAGGATTCAGACTAGCCTGGGTTAATCCCCAGCTGAGGGACTTTCTGGCTGTGTGAACTTGACCAGGTCACTTACCTGCTCCGAGTTCCATTCATCTGCTCCACAAGTACACCTTGAGCTCTTGTGTGCCGGGGATTGGGCAGACAGGGGCACATAAGGTAGAGCCCAAGCTCTCAGGCAACCAGCCTTACTTTCCCCATCCTTAACTTTTTTTTTTTTTTTTTAAGTTTTATTTGTTTAAGTAATCTCTATACCCAAAGTAGGGCTTGAACTTAGATCCCTGAGATCGGGAACAGAGCCAACAGGTGCCCTTTACTTTTCCCATCTTTTTCTTAAGTGTATTTATTTATTTTGAGAGAGAGAGAGAGAGAGAGAATGAGTGGGGGAAGGGCCGAGAGAGAAAAGGACTGAGAGAATCCCAAGCAGGCTCTGTGCTGTCAGCGCAGATCCCAACGTGGGGCTCAAACCCATGAACCTTGGGATCATGACCCTAGCGGAGATCAGGAGTCGGACGTTTAACTGACTGAGCCACCCAGGGGCCCCTACTTTTCCCACCTTTAAAGTGGAGGCAGCAATATCCACCTCCCAGACAATATCTGTGAACTTCAGGGCATAGGGTCCCCATGCTCGGTGGAGATTTGTTTTCTTCCGGCTTCTGGAAGCCTTGGAGCTGCACCCTTCTCCTAAAGGACACAGCTCTCAGCTGGTGGGAACAGGAGCCAAGGGGGCCCTCCTTCAGGGCATGATCCAGCTCCCAGACTGCCCTTGCTCTGCTCTGCTGGCGTGGGCCCTGGGAATGAGTGGCAAAGGCATCTGGGATGCGTTGGATGAGGTGGGGGCCTCGGCATTCCAAGAACCCTGGCGCCTTCCCAGCACCAGGAAAGAGAAGTTGGTGGGGGGGCAGCCTGGAGGACAAAGATCCTCTGTGGGCCCCCTTCAATCAACCCCACACACCCACCCGGCATGGGCACAGGTGTGGGATGGAAACTCCTCCAACAAGTTAGGACACCCTCTTTCCCCTGGGCGGGGCTCAAGGGGAGGGGGCCGGGGAAAGGGCAGAGGAGATGCCTGCCAACTCCCCACTGGCTGCTGTTTGCACCCAAGCGATGAGCTGGCTCTTGGCTTCACTGCCTTCTCACCTGGCCAGGTGTGCCAGGAGAAGCCGCCTGGCTCCTGCCTGGCTCCGGTCGGCATTCAATGCTCTGGTCCTGCTGGATTTGGGCACAAGAAAGGAAGCTGGGGGAGAATGATCCTGGACCCTTGCTTAGAACCAGATGTCTGATTGCCCTCTCTGCCTGATTTCTCTCTTGGGTCCGCAGCAACTCCTCTGAGTTGTAGCTCCTCTCGAGGGGGAGGCTGGTAGAGCTTCGGGTGCCCCTGGGCCAGAAAAGATGATGCCTGGAGAAGGAGTTCGTGGCTTCTCTTCCACATCAGTGGGCTGCCGTGCGCGTCTCAGTAAGAATGCCTGCCATTTGCCAGCCCAGAAGGCAGTGGGGGAAGAAAGAGGCTGTTGCTAAGGTAGAAAGGATTCGGGTTACAGCCAAGAGAGCCTCTGCAGCCCCAAGGAGGGATAGCGGAGCCAGAAAGGGATGCTTATGAGGCTGCTGGCCTGATGTGTCTCAGGGCCTGCCTTTGGCAGGGGAGGGGAGACAGGCCAGGGGAGATGGAGAAGAGGGCTGGGGTGGGGATGGGAGGGCCGGGTCCTCACTCCTTCATACCACGTGAAGGGCGTGAGGATCCTACCCCCAGCCTACCGCCCCCACCCATCCCCCCACACACCCCCAGCCATCTCCATGCAGAGAAGCCAGGCTTGGGAGCTGTATAGTGAGAATTGCAGGGTGATCGTGGGCAAATCCCCGTCACCCGTCTGAGCCTCAGTGTTCCTCTTCTGCATGATGGGTAGATTGTATCTGCCTCTCAGGGCCCAGGTGAGACCACAGCCTGTTACACCAGCAGCCGGATGTGTGAGGTGCTTTGTCCATGCCACACCTCCCTGCACATGGTTTAATTTTTCCCTCCCATCAGCCCTCTGAGGCAAGCACCAGTATAGTCCCATTTTACAGTCCCATTTTACAGATGAGAGTCCAAGGAGACTGGTGATAAGCTGGGATGGATCTGCCATGGGCAGGGACCCCCTCTCTCAGAGAGCGGAGTGAGGCAGTCACGGACTGTGGCCAAGCTTAAGGTCACGGCTCATCCCAGACGCAGGGGACTTCTCTTCCAGGCAGGGTCTTCTCTTCCAGTTCCCTTCCCTTAAGCAATGGGTCGGGGCTGCGGAAGCAGCTCCCCTAATGACACTGATTGGCATCCAGGACCCAGGTCTCGCCCCTCTGGCTTGAGGTTCCGCCCACCACCTGCCACCCCCAGCTCCCAGGGCCACCCTGTGACACCTGCTTCCTTGCCAGTTCCAAGCTCGCTTTGTTTTATGTCCAAAGAAGATGCAAGGAGTTTAACACACCGTGGATGTGTGTGTAGCTCGTCAGGCTGGAAGGAGGAGCCGGGAATGACCCCAGGCCGCCCACTTGTGCCTGCACTCCTAATTTCATCTACTTGACCTGCGTTAAACCTGGCTCCCCACTTCTTTTCCAGGTCCCTGCTGCTGCCCAAGCTGGGGCCTCCTCTCTGTCCTCCTGGCCTCCAGTCTGGTCCCTCCCAGCAGCCTTAGCTGATCACTCCCCTCCCCTGTGCTGAATCCTTCAGCGGCCCCACTCTGCTTCCTGACAAATCCTGACTGCTGGGTCTGGCGTTCAGTGCTCTCCCCGTGGTGACCGGCCACGCCAGGGGCCACCTGGGCCCGTGGGGCCTTCTCCTCGCCACTGGCTTCCGGGCCCTGAGTCAGCCAGCCCTGAGCCTCTTCTAGCAGCGAGGGAGACAATGGTTCCATGAGTCCCCAGGGGGAACTGGGGCCCAGAGAAGGACTCCGCCTTTTCCAAGTCCTACAGCCAGGCTTTCTGGCAGAGGGGAGCTCCTCTCTCCTGGACCTTTGCTTCTGTGGGCATGGGCCCCTTGGGAGTCAGCTGCCCATGGCCAGGGCTGAGCCCTCCTGCCCTCCTGCATGGCCACCCAGTTTCCTGTAAGCTGGGTGCAAATCACCCCCATGTGCTCTGTGTATCCCTTGGACCTGCTGCCCACATGCCTGCTCCCCGCCTGGGCGGCCTCTGGTCAGCATCCCGCTGCCTCCCTGCTGGTGGCTTTGGGGCACAGGCCTCGTCCCAGGACAGCCTCCCTCCCCAGGCAGGGCGGTCTCCATCCTAGTGCCCCCCCCCCCCCCCCCCCCCCCCCCCCGGCCCTGCCCAGGCGGCCCCCAGCAGGTTGTTTTCTTGGTGCTGGGCCTGGCTCAGCCCCCCGGGGCCTGCCAGTCACGTAGCCAAACTTGTTCCTCCTCTCCCGCTGCCCAGGCTGCTGAGCACAGCGGTTTCCTGCTGGGGAGAGCACAATGGAACCCGCCCCTGAGGGACCCACCCTGGGGAGGCGCCAGCCCAGCTGGCTCTGAGTGCTGTGTGACCCGGGACAGAACCCACACCCTCTCTGAGTCGTGGTGTCCCTGGTGAGAAGTGAGGGGGTGAGACAAGGTCACGAGAGGCCATCATCTCCAATGCTGATAACAGCGAACTTTCCTTGGGCACTAAGTACAAGCCAGGTGCAGCACCCCCGCATCCTCGCGGCCACCTGTAAGCCTGGCCGGGTCAGGGCCGGGTTAATTCACTTGGCCACAGTGGAATGTCCCTTTTCTGTCCAACCTCCCAGAGTTGCTTCCCCTCTCCTGCAGATTGGAGATCTGCTCTCGCCATCTCTGCTCCCCCCCCCCCCCCGCACCAATCCCCCCAACTCCTGTGTCTCCTTCCTCCTCCTCCCCAGCAGGCACCCACGGAGAAAGGAGAGGAAGTGTTAGAAGGTCGAAAGCGTCACCTGCACCAAGTGCTCCAGGCCTGCTGCCCTGGCTGACAGTGGGGGGAGGCTTAGGGAGATATGGGGAGGGGGCTGACAATGGGAGGACGAGAAGAGACCGTGGGGAGAGGGCTGAGGGCTGGAAATGGCCTGCAGGCTGGCCTGGGAAGGAGCTAGCCAGTTGGGGACCAAGAATTACCCAACAAGCCGCCCACCAGAGGGTTTCGGAGGCTGGGAGCCTGAGGTCCTACAGAGTTTTGCTCCCGCCTCCCCACCTGTCTCCACCTCCGGCACAGTACCACCACCAGCCTCGATAATCTCTTCTTCATCTCCAAGTTTGGACCGGGCTCTCCATTCCAGGGCCTGACTCTGAACGAGATCCTCTGAGTGGTAGGCAAAGGGGGAGGTAGGCCACAGTCCCATGATGGCACTTCCTCAGGACACACAGATGAGCAGCCCTAGCCTCCCTGACTGACTCCGTCATGGGTTAGGGTACCGCCGTATGGGTTTCCACGCGAGAATCAGGGAGACAGCAGGGCCTGGGTGCCTGCAGCAAGACCCTGTGGTTCCCCTAGAGGGAACAAGTGGCTACTGTCACTGACGCCCTGTCTCCCAGTCCCCCCCCCCCCCCCAGCCCCGACTTCAGTGTCCGAGGCCTGGCAAACACTCTTGATGACTGACCCCCTCCCCCAGACCTCCAGGATCAGAAGGTGTGACTTTGCTCCTGTGCAGCCATGACCTTCATCCTGCCTGAGTCCCCAGGCCACGGAGGCATCACAGTGACTCTACTCTGAAGCTCAGGGTCCTCAAAGGAACCAGCCCTAGACAAAGTCCCAGCTGACACATATCCCCCCCCCCCCCCCCTTTGGCCCATGGGGTGTGGAATCCTAGCCTTGCCTCTCTGAGCCTGTTTCCTCATCAGCACAATGGTCCTCGAATAATCCCCACTTCCTAGGCTGGTCAAGGACCAAAAGCAACAGTGTGCATAAGGACCGTCACCCAGTGAGACGGAAATCCAAAAATTTTTATTATTTTTTTTAATGTTTATTTATTTTTGAGAGAAAGAGAGAGAGAGAGAGAATGAGCAGGGGAGGGGGAGAGAGAGAGGGGGACACAGAATCCGAAGCAGGCTGCAGGCTCTGAGCTGTCAGCCCAGAGCCAAACACACGGGGCTCAAATTCACGAACTGTGAGCCCATGACCTGAGCCAAAGTCGAATGCTTAACTCACTGGGCCACCCAGGCGCCCCAAGAATTTTTATTTTTAACTGGATGTGCTTGCCGTCACTGTGTGTGTCTTTGCCCCACCTTCTCTCCCACACCTCTTTTTTTGTTTGTTTGTTTTTAAAGATTTTATTTTTAAGTCTCTACACTCCAGATGGGGCTTGAACTCACAACCCCGAGATCAAGAGTCACGTGCTCCACCGACTGAGCCAGTGGCTATTTTTCCTCTCCCGCACTTCTGACTCCCTTATTTCCTTCTTGCCACCTTCGAGGCCCCCAAGCCTGCTGGAAGTGTCCCCCATTGTCACAAAGAGCCCAGAAGCCCACCTCCTCCCCAGCCCACCCCGGACTCCTCCCCAGAGCGGGCAGGGCCGGGCTGGGCAGGGCTGGGCAAGGGAGACCAGCAGCGTTGTGCTCGTTTTTAGGGGTTTTCCTCTCCGGCTGGTTCCTAAGCAGAATGCCTGGGTGACTATGGGGACAGAGCCTGATGCAGCCCCTCGTGGGGCACAATAGGAGATGATGGTGAAACAGCCAGAGTCTAAGAGACCCCCAAAAACGAACCACCAGAGTCCAGAGTCAAAGCTAAGCAGCAAGGGTCATTTATTGCAGGTTCGAACCTGGACCTCTGCGCCCCCGTTGCCGGTGATGCCAAGAGGCCCTGAGAGAGGTTTTTACACCCCTTTTATAGACAGGTACAAACAATTCATGGGGAAATGAGGAATTTTCCACAGTTACAGAGCTGAGATTGGTTGGTGTTTAAAGTTGGACACTTAACAGTATTCGATTGGTTCCTGCCTTTAGGTCAGACCACAACCGGGGGTACAGGTATCACAATGATTGATCAGGAATACACGGATGTGCCAAGCAACAATGATTGATTGATCAGGAGTACACGGATGTGCCAAGTAACAATGGTTGATCAAGAATATACGGATGTGCCAGGCAATAATGATTGATCAGGAGTACACGGATGTGCCAAGTAACAATGGTTGATCAAGAATATACGGATGTGCCAGGCAATAATGATTGATCAGGAATACATGGGCGCACCAAGCAATTGTACAGAAGCGGAACAAGCTGGTTAAGCTTGGTTAGGTTTCAGTTTCCCATAACTTAAACTTTTAAGTTTCAATTTTCTCAGGCCTCTCAGTGGGGGTGGGGGCTGCATTTACGCTCCTCCCAGAGCCAGGCCAGGGCTTGAAAAATCATTCAAGTCCCCTTCATGCAGGAGTTATTCCCCCATTTTACAGAGCAGGGGTCTGAGGCTCATCAGGGCCCAGGGGTGTGCTCAAGGGCACACAGCTGAGGAGGGGGCCAGAGAGGTGACTCAGCAGGGGAGTTTAATTTGGGGCTGCACAGGGGCTTGGCTGCTCTTTCCTCCTCCAAACTCCCTCCCTTGCTTCACTGTACCCTCCCCCAACTCTGCACCCCTCCCCCCAATCTCTCAGGCTGTGTGTCCTCTCTTCCTTCTTCCCTCCCCAGGCGGCCCCATCCTCAGCCCTGTCCTCATCACCCTCCCCCAAAGTGGACACAAGCCCCTCATGGCTTCAGCTGCCAAGATCCAAAGCATCAACGTGAGGTCACAACAGCAACATTTAAGGAACTTGGGTGGGTCAGACCCTGCCTTAGAGGTGTTCCGGAGGTATCAGCCAGCTGGTTGAACCTCACCACAGCGCAGTGAGTAGATGCTGTTACACGAGGAACACGAGGCCCAGAGAGGTGAAGTAATTTTCTGTAGGGGGCAGAGCCAGAGTTCAAACCCAGGCATCTCCCATACTTCCCTTCCCCTTGTCACCCCTCTGACTTCCAGCCCAGACCTCCCACCCTGGCTTCAGGCTGGACCACCCCTCCCCAGTTTCTCTTGAGCCTCCAGCAAGGGGGTCACCAAGCCTGTCTGGCTCCTACCATAGCTCCCATCTCCGTGTCAAGAATTGTTTGTTCCAGGCCTCCCGCTAAACCTAGACTGGGAGCATCTCAGGTCCCCTTCATTCACGGCCATGTCCCCACACTCAGCTCGGCAAGCTTGGCACACAGTAGGGCCTGAGTCCCTGTTCTAGAAGGAACAAAGGCTTTCCAGCTCAGAATCTGGCCAGAGCCTCTCCCACAGTGCCCTCTGCTGGTCAGACCAAACACTGCCCTGGGGCCTTCCAAACATCAGCGCGCAACTGATCCCCATCACCCTAATAACCCCCTGGGTTTAAAAAGCTCCTTTCTTCCTCTGAGCTCAAAGCACTTTCCCATCTGTGATCTCCCTGGCTTGGGACCAGCTGCAGCATTTCTCTCCCCACTTTACAGAAGCAAACCGAGGCCTGGAGAGGGCGAGCCCCGGCGTGCTGCTGGCAGATCCAGAAAAGAGCTTGTAAGTTTGTTTCTCCAGCCCTCTCGGTTACAGGTGAACAGACTGAGGCCCAGAGGGGAATGGACTTGCTCACATGAGTCCTGGGAAAGAACCTGGTGTCCTAAATACCGTCTGGGGCTCTCCCGCGACATCGAGATCTCTGCAGCTCAGCAAGGGGTGGCCACGGCATTAAACATGAGGAGTCTCTGTTGTCCCATTTGTAAAAGGAACAGAACTTCCTGCTCTGCTCTACCCGCCCCCCCCCCCCCCCGGGGGAGATGGAGAACATAGAAGCTGTGAGGCGTGAGGCCAGGCGAGGCTGGGTAATGGGAGAATGAGGGCCGTGATCCAAGCCGCAGACATCAGCAGGACCCTCACCCCTGTCTGGCATAAACACAACCCAGGAGGCCACTCCTCTCCAAAACTTGACCTTCCAGTGGGCTGGCACGTTGTGTATGCTGCCCATGCACGTCCTTCCCTGGATGACCTGGTCGGGGTATCAGAGGCGGACAGTGAAAAGCAGTGGTGGCCAGTCTAACCCCACGTCTCAATTCCTGCCCCCCTGTTACACCCCTCCTGCCTCTTCTCACAATCCGTCAATATCTGGATTTATCTTAGCGACTTGTTAATATCTCTTCGCTGCCAGACTCTAAGTCAGACATTGGCAAGCTTTTTCTGCAAAGGGCCAGATAGGAAATCGTTCTTGCTTTGAGGGCCATACCATTTCAGGCTGTTGTGTTTTGTGTTTTTTTTTTTAATTTTTTTAAATGTTTATTTATTTTTGAAGGAGAGAGAGACCGAGTATGAGTGGGGGAGGGGCCGAGGGAGAGAGACAGAGACAGAGAGACAGAATCTAAAGCAGGCTCCAGGCTCTGAGCCGTCAGCACAGAGCCCGACGTGGGGCTCGAACTCACAAACCGCAAGATCATGCCCTGAACCGAAGTTGGATGCTCAACCGACCGAGCCACCCAGGCGCCCCCCATTTCAGGCTGTTGTAAGGTGAAGCAGCCATAGATAGTAGGTAAACAAGTGAGCGTGGGTATGTTTCAATAAAACTTTATTGGCAAAAACAGGCCAAGGGCTGGATTTGGCCCAAGGATTATAGTGTGCCGACAACTTCTCTAATCCCCAAGACAACTGAGACTTGTCTGATTCCTCCCAAGTGTATCCCATTGCTTGGGCAGACAACACATTGCAGGCACAGGTTTAATAAATATTGGATGAATGAGGGAGAGAAACAGGAAGACCTATGTGGTGACACCGAGGGACACGTGTGATGTGGACTGATCAAGGGGGGAGCAGAGCTTGTGCAAACATCACGAAGCAGGGTTGGAGGGGATGCTGTCCATCCCCAGGAGTTACCAGGCTCAGAATCCCCCCAGAGGTCAAGGTAGAGGGGAAAGTGAGGGGTCTAAGGGCTGCTGCAGTGTGGCCAGGACTCGGACCCACCCCTGGGGTTACTGGGAGGATTAACAGGACGGGACCAGAAAGGGTCTCGGCACAGCAGCTGGCACATGATTATGTTGTCGCTGTTATTAACCCAAGCACCCGAAACTGCCCTCAAGTCCTCACCAGTGGCCCCTCTTGGGTCAGCGGGACTCTCCCCCACTGAGGATGTGATGAGCATGAGAAAGCCTGTCCGTGGAACAACTGGGGGATGTCTGTCCAAGTGCTAAGGACACACACCACCTGCTTGCTCACAGACCGGAAGCTTCTCCAGGGCAGGGTTTGGTCTTGCCCCAGTCTCCCCCACGCCCAGCACAGTGGCCGTGTCTCCTCCATCAGACTGGAGGCTTGCCTTTTTCTCTCCTCATCCTACCTAGTCCAGCTTGTTGCCTAGGGGGAAGTGGGGTGGAGGGTGGGGGTGACTCTGACCTGTCACCCCACTCCAGCTAGAAGCCCTCAGTCCCAAGCCTGTGTTGGGAATGCACATAGTCTGAGCTCAGCCTGCGGCCTTCTTTCTCAGGCACAGCCTGGTCTCCAGAGGTAGCACCCAGCACCTGAACCCTCCCGGTGGAGCCTGGAGTCCCACTGGCTGTGGGGTTCCAGTCCTGGCTCTGCTCCTAACTAGCCTCGGTTCCATCTTTCCTGGGTCTCAGTCGCCACTCTGCACAGTGGGGGTCAGGACCAGGTGATGTCCGAGCTCAGGAGTGTTGCTAGCCTATAGGAGACTTTGGGCAGATCTGGGTGGAGACAGCGCTCCTTAATAAATAAGTGACACCTTTGTGTTAAGAAAAAGGCACCCCATATGGAGGCAGGCACAGCCCGTGCCAGAGCTCAGGGCTTGCTGACCAGAGGATGGGAAGGGTTCTAGTGCCCTCCCCCTCAGCTGGGCACCCCTGTGCAGGTCGCACAATGCACAGCCTTGAACTGTGGCTGGGTCTGAGTCGCCAGCATGGTACTTCCTGGGTCAGTTGGCCAAGGGAAGAAGGAAGAGGAAGCAATAAAGATGCTGTCTTGGGCTGCCCCCTGGTGGCCACCTCCTGCATGACACTCACAACTCAGGAAAGCCAGCTCCGGTGTCTCACCTGTCTCTCTTGGTCCCAACAGGGGGACCTCCTCCCTGCCTGCAGAGATCCAATGCCCAGGGAGTCAGAATCTCAACTTCTGAACCCTGAGAAAGGGATCCTGTCATGAAGCAGCCACTGCGGACCAGGCCCGGGACGGGCACGTTAGAGATAAATTTAGTGCACCTGTTTCCTCACCAGGCTGGGAGCGTCTCCAGGACAGGGGCTGGTCTCTTCCCAGTGTCCCTAGTGCCTGGCACAGTGGCTGTGTCTCCTCCGTCAGACTTAGAGCTCCCTGAGGACTTTGCCTCCCCAATCAGATGGGGGGCTCGCCGTCCTCTCTCTCTCTTTCTCTCTCTCCCTCCCTACCTCATCTAGTTCAGCTTGTTGCCTAGAGGGTTACAGGGGGAGGGCTCGGACCTGTCACCTCACTCCAGCTAGAAGCCCCCAGGCCCGAGGCTGGAGCTGAGAGCGGCTTTCTTTCTCAGGCTTTCTGGAAAGGCCCCAGGCAGGGCTGGGCCTCCAGCGAAACAGGACTGGGGAGGCTGGTCCGGGTCTCAACAGCACCTGAGACTGGGAGACTGGAAGGAAGCTCGGTGTGCAGAGGAGGAAACAGAGCATGGGGCTTCCTGTTGCCCTTTAGATAAAGGGCAGATTTCCGTGTGAGACCCTGTGGAAACCGGCTCCTTTAACCTGCTCCTCCTGCTCTGTGCTCCAGCCACCACCACAGTCCTCTCGTCCTCCTGGGAGTCTGTCCCTCCTCCCACCTCCCGACCCTTCAGACTGTTGCCCATGCCACTCAGGCTGCCAGGCCGAGTCCCACTCCCCCTTCGGCTGTGGACTCGGTCACCATCTCTTCCCCCAGATGCCTCCTGAGGTGCCTAAAGCCGGATAAGGCCCCTCTCTTCCACAGTCAACAGCTCTTTCCTAGCACTTCTCAGGGTTGTGATTCTCAACTTACCTGGGCCATTACCGGATTAATGCCTCCCTCCCTCCAGCTCTTCTCCCTCCCCCAGTGAAGAGGAACCTCATCTGTCTCATTGATGCTTAATCAGTGCTACGCAGGGCTGGGCGCATACTAGGTGCTCAGGAAACATCAGTTGGATGAAGGAAAGGTTGCTTGAGTCAGTCCTGGCCCTAATCAGTTTCTAGATGTGTGACCTTGGACAAGTCTCACTTTCTGTCATTCAGTTAACGAATACTTACCGAGCACCCACTAGGCACTGTTCTGGGCATACCCGTCAAACGCAGATCTGCTGGGCTTCCAACTGCTTTCCTGAGAAACCAGTACTGAGATGTGTGAGGCCTGGAGATGGGCAACCCGGAAGTCTTGTCCTCTCCCACTGGCCCCCCCCCACACCGAGACATCAGAAAAGCCAGTCCCCTGTACGCCCCTCAGTATCCCTGCCTCGATACCTTTGTGCACACAGAGCACTCCCCTATCTTTGCCTGCCGAGGTCCCGCTCAACCTTCAAATTCCCACGGCAGGGTCACCAACACCTTGAAGGCATCCCCACGATCCTTGGCAGAAGCAGTTCTGCTCTTACAACACTCGGCTGGCATGGGGATACACCATTGTCCACACTGACCCAAGCTCTTTATGCACATGGCCCCCCCCCACCCCAGCCATGCCACCCCCGATCCCAGAAGCACCTGGGCTTAGACTGAGTGTGATTCATCGCTGTAAGCCTCCGGTTGATTGATCTTTCTCTGGTCGGCCCCTGCAGCGTCTGCTCTCCACGCTCCAGCGCCCAGCCCAGGGCCAGGCACTCAGCGTTGGCTAGTGAATGTCTGTTACTAAGAACAGCAGTGGCAGGCCATAGAAGCAGGGGCTCTGGATGGATCCCCAAAGTCCTGATGGGAGAATGGGATTCAGGGCACCGCCTGGGCACTCTCTCCCCTGGTCCCCTCACTCATGAGGGCCTCTTTCTCTCCCTGCTCTCCCACAGATGGTGAAGCAAGGAGGGGACTGGGGGGAGGGTAATAGAAGGTCACAGGGCAGATGGACTGTAGGCTGCTCTGGGAAAGGACAGCTTGCCCCCGGGGAAGGACAACCACATATCTTAGAGCTGTCTGGGAATCTGGGAATCATCAGCTTCAGCAAAATTCCAAGGACTAGGAAGGTGAATGTGGGCGCACAAGGGGGAGCCGCCCACCCCTGCGAGGCCCTGTTTGCAGTGAGTGCCAAGCTGGGCCGACAGGCCGGCGACCCCGGTTCGACTCTCTATCAACTTGCTGTGTGACCTTGGGCAAGCCCGTGCCCCTCTCTGAGCACCAGTCTGCACACAGACAGGATTGAGTCAGTGTGGAGCTGACCAGCATGAATGCCAGAGGCTGGGATAGCCAGGGCCACCCCACCGCACCCTGGTCATGTCTCTGAGACGGTGAGCGGGGGACTCTGCGTGGGGCCACTGCCCAGCCTCATCCACCTGTCCCTGTCTTAGGCTGAAGGGGCACAGTGGGCTCCCCAGGCATCCTCTCCCCTGCGAACTGCCCCGTTCTCGGCTGGGGTCCCCCCCCCACCGTCCCTCCCGCCCCCAGAGCTGCTAGGCTGCCAGCTGGGAACATCAGGAGCTGTGACCAGCGTCCTGCGTCATGGTGAGTCACAGCCATCCCTCCAAGCCAAGCCCAGTCACCCCACGACAAGAAGAAGAGAAAGGACACCTTGCCCCCCCCCCCCCCGCCCCAGGCCATACAGGAAGGGTTCCTCTCTTCTTTCCTTTTCCGCACCAGGGCAAGCCCACACCTGGCACTGTGCAAGGCACGGAGACATCCAGGGTGACCTGGACAGACTGTCCCTTCAGAGCTATCCTCCCTCAGACCAGAGTTGGGGGGTGGGGGCTGCTCTGAGAGGGGCAGCACATGGGGGGCTCTGAGCACACGTGGCTGAACTTAGCACTGACTCTAAGGCTGGCACATCTCTCTCGTTCACACCAGCACATAGTAGGCACTTCACGCACATTCACTGAATGAAGATGCCTCAGGCTTCCCGTGGGCGTAGAGAAACTTGGTGAGGCAAGAACGCACCACACCTGTGTTCACCGTCACTGTTACTCATTTTTAGCCCTAAGTACCTACTATGTGCCAGTCATTTGCCTACATTTCTCATTCATCCTTACAACAATCCTGTGAGGTGAGATTTTTTTTTACCCCCAATTAACAGATAAGAAAACTGAGGCTCAGGGAGGTGAGGCAACTTGCCCAAGGTCACACAACTTCGTGTGAACTGAGCCAGCATTCACACCAGGTCTGCTGACGCCCATGGTTAGAGGCACTCTCCATCCACACCCTACTTCAGACAGGGCACCAGGCCTGGGGCTGGGGGGGGGGGGTGGGGGAGACAAAAAGGTCAGCACCCTCCCCCACCCCCCTGGCAGTCCCGCCAGGCCCAGACCCTGCCCTGCCAGAGGCCTCCAGCTCCAGCCCACGCTCATGCCTCAAACCTTATTCATGCCTCTCAACCCTGCACGGCCATCGCCAGGTTTTGGAAGGCAGCCAGCGAAGCTGGCTTCCTCGCCTGAAAAAGGTGCCCAGGTAGGTGTAGGTGTGAAGATGGGGTGAGATACGAGTGCAAGTCAGTGCTTCAGGCACTGCAGTGCTTGTGCAAGGGAAGGTTCGCTCAGGAGCTGGGTGTGTGAGGGTGTAAGACGTGTGCAAACGCAGATGGCTGCATGTGTGTGCTAGTGTATGCGAGCTCGTGTCCATGAGTGGGTACGGATGCGTGGGACACGCGTGAGCGAGCCGCGGTTGCCCCATGAGAAGGGACCCAGGGCTGAGAAGAAGCCCCGCCCAGCCTCTGTGCGGCCAGTGGGCCCGGAGGAGGAGCTGACCCTCAAAGTCGCCTCACAGCCTAAGGGACCTCAGGCAAGCCTTCGGTGAGCCTCAGTTTCTTCCCCTGTTCAATGGGCGGAGTGGAACTGGTGTTACTGCGCTGCGCCAGGCGTCTGGTCCCGATTAAGTTAAGGTGTGTGCTTTGTGCCCCAAATCCTGGAATCTCCGCGTCCCCGCTGCCGGTCCCCTTCCCTGACCTTCAGCCCCCGTCACCAGGTGGCGACGGGTGAGGGTCAGAGGTTCCATCCCCTCTCCCCGGCTCCCCGCCGCTCGCCGTGGCTCCCTCCCTCCCTCCGGCCCGGGTCGCCCCGCACCCCCGCCGCCACACCCGCGCCGGGCACCCCCAACCCGCCCCGCCCCGCCCCCGTCCCGCCGACCCCGCCCCGCCGACCCCGCCCCCCAGCCGGGGCTGCGGCCACAGGTGCGCGCGGCGGGCGGCGCCGGGCGCTGGGGAAGGGGCGGGGCGCCCTGCGCGCGGCTCTGCGCTCGCGGGCTCGGGGCGCGCGGTCCCCCGGGTCCCCCCGCCCGCCGTGCTGCCCGCGGCTGGCAGGAGCGGGCGCGGCGCGGGAGGCGGCGGCGGGCACGACCCGGCGGGAGCGACGGGGAGCCGAGCGGAGCCCCAGCCCCTTCCCGCCCGCTGCGCCGGCGCCGCGCGTGAGCCCCGGGCCCGCGGAGAGATGAGCGCCCGGCGGCCCGACGCACCCGAGGCGCAGCGGCCCGGCCCCGCGGCCCCGTGATGGGCTCCTGCGTGTCGCGAGGTGAGGGGGCTGCCGGCCCGGGTGGGGGGTCGGGGGCCCGGGGCCCCCAGCCGAGGACGCTCGCACGTCCGCTCGCCGGCCCCCGGGAACCTGGGGGGTGGGAGCGGGGGTGGGGGGCGACCCGGCCTTCGCGACCGGTACCACCCCACGCCACCCCACCGAGCCCCAGGGGACGCGGTGCCCCGGGAGGACGGGGGAGGGGGGGCAGCGCATCCCCAGCCCGGCTTGGAACCACACCCAGGCAGGTGGCTCGGAGCGGGGTCGCTTCCAAGCCGGCAGCCACACACCCCCTGCCGTGTGCTCTGAGGGGAGGGAGGCTCCTGGTTGCTCCTGGCTTCTCTGGAGAGGCGGTGGGGACACCAGGGGAGCAGGCCGACTCTCCTTCCCACACTCCCCCAAGGCACAGGCCTTCCTTGCCCGACGCGGGCACTTCTGTCCCCTCACCCCAGGCCCCTGTCTTCAGGGTCCCGGAACCCCACGGACAGCAATGGGTTAATGGACATGCACAGGTTATAAAGAAGGTATCCCTCCCCCCACCCTCATCCCTAACGCCTGGTCCCCACCCCCATTCGTGGTCAGGGGACTGGAAGGGACAGAGACAGCTGATGTTCCCAGGAACCCCTGGGCCTTTCTTTCTGCCTCTGAGCTTTCGGCCCTGGCCCCCTCTGCTCTCCTGCACTTCCCAAGGTAGTACCCCAGGAGTGGGAGTGAACTGCCCGGAGGGGGTGGCGGTGGAGTCCTGCACAGAGCAGGGGGGCTGGAGATGGGGGAGGGGGGGCTAGGGGGGTGGAAGTGACTGAGGCCTTGGCCCCAGCTCTGCAGACTGAGGCCAAACCCACTGACCCCAACCACACAGCCAATAGCTTACTTTCAGGGGTTGAGGGATGAACAGGCACTGGGGAGGGGCCGCACAGGCCCTGGAGGGGGTCTTGTCCTGGGGGGGGGGTGCTGAGGAAGGAGCGCAGCACCCCTCCCCCATCCTCTGGCCTCTAAGGAGCTCATCAGTCCAAGTGGGACATTCAGGCTAGTAGCTTGGGGTGTCTCAGGAGGGTGTCAGGGCTGGGATCGTGGGTGGGAGTGAGGTTGTGTGAGGTTCACAAACTTATTCATTCATTACGCTGATGTCAGCGCAACACCTACTGTGTGCGTGCTGGGTGGGCGTCTAGCGGAGATGGGTCCGGTACAGCGTCTGCCCTTGTGAGGCCTAAAGCTGGCCAGAGGGGAAGGTAGCTTCAAGGGTTCCGGGAGAGTATTTAAGATCCTTGAGGACTGACAACCTCTCAGTGTGTTTCCAGAAACCAGAAGGCTCTGGGCAGGCTCTGGGTGTGGGGCAGCTGGGATCTAGTGTTTCCTTGGTGACTGTGTCCCTTCCGCATCAATTGGCCATCCCGCGCCAGGGACCCGAGTGGACCTGTCTGTGAGCTGGAAGGCTGCAGACCCACTGAACACAGCACAGGGGCCAGAGAGGAAGAGATTCCTGCCAAGGTCCTCTGACCCCCCAACCAGGGGCTGGCACCCTCTGCCGTGCCTGTCTGAGGTCACACAGGCACCCTTCCTTCTGCGGCTTGGGCTCCCCAGTGCCCCCGCCAGATCAGTTGTGTGTTCTAACCTTGTCTGCTTCCTGGGGCTTACAGCCCCAACATGCATGGGGCCAGTTGGATGAAGGTCCGAGACCACTTGAGCAGAGGACAGCTGTGGTCCCAGGGACCGAAGCACTAAGTGGAGGCCACCCAGCCTCTAATTGTCACTGTCAGAGTGCTTACAGCTTACCAGGTATTGGTTGGAGCATTTTAGGCACAAGTAGCTAATTTGGGGTAGGTACTATCGCAGAACCCATTTTACAAATGGGGAAACTGCTCAGAGCGGGAGTTGAGTGACCTGAAAATAGCTGACCCTGTGCCCTTCGCCTCCTGCACCACACCCCCAACCCGTAGCCCGGGGGGCCTGGCCTGCTCCTCTCCAGCTACAGGCTTCCATGAGCTTCCGAGTGTTGTTCTCGGAACACCCAGTGCCAATAACAACCACTGTCTCCGAGCACTTCGCTGTGCCTGCTACGTAGCCCTGAAGCCAGGCCAGGGATCGCGAGCCTCATGCTATGCCCATACTCAGCCCAGAGCCTGCACCCAGGTGGGGCCGCCCTAGCCAAACCCGAGCCCCGGGTACAGGCCACACCTGGCAGAGCCTCCCCATAGCAGCATGGGGCAGCACGTCCCTTCTCTGTGCCAGGCCTGAGAGGTCAGGAGTGCAGACTCTGGAGCTGGCCAGCCTAGGTGCCCATCCACACCATTCACTAGCTCTGTGACCTCAGCAAGTTACTTAACCTTGGATGTGTGTCTCAGTGCTCTCATCTCTAAAATGGGACTAATACCAGTATTGATGTCCTAGGGTTGCTGGGCAGGGATCAAATGACTTAATTCCTGTAGAGCACTCAGACCCGTGCCTGGCCGGAAGTAAGCACTCATAAGTGTTACTATTTGTTTCACTTGAAATGTTTTGTTATCACCGAGATAACAAAGAGACCCTCTTGTCTGGGAAAGGGGAGGCCTCGGAGGCTTCCAGCCCCGTCCTGCCCTCACGACTGCCCTGTGGCAGGCATTTGAGGTACTGAGGACTTGGGGAAAGTCATGGGGACCAGAGTAAGGCAACAAATGCTATTTCCAGGAGCTACTTTGTATTCATCATCTACTAAGCTACCATTTATCAAGGGCTTAGCCTCACCCCGGCTGAGCCTTTACTCCTCTGACCTAGTTTGTCCTCATTCAACCCTGGGAGGGGAGACACGGGGCTCAGAGACAGGAAGAGTCTTACCTGAGGTCACACAGCCAGGACACTGAGAGGCAGGATTTGAATCCAGGTCCGTGGTAGCCCAGCGCCTGAGGAGGGACCCCTTGCCCTTTGCTTTCTGATGTGCCCTACGTGAGAGAGGTACCCAGTGCATGGCCAGTGCTTAAAAAAAAACAACTCTCTGGAATAACTCACGTGGTTGGGGCTTTGCTGCCACCACTGGTGACAAAGTGTATGGAGCAGGGGGAGTTAATATCTACCTCCCTCTCTCCCGGCTGCAGGTTCTCTCAGGGCCGCCCCATGCCCCTGGCACCCCTCCGCCTGCCCCTCCTGCCCCAGCCGTATCCTCCAACCAGCCCATCAGCCTCCTGGCCTCACCCTGGGGCTCTCAGTGCCCTGGGCCCTGGGGTGAGGGCAGAAGTTGGAGACTGAAGCCTTTCTTCTGGAAGGTCAGACATCTATGATGTCTGGGAGAAGGCTCCAGCTCTGAAGGGGCCGGCCAGAGCCACCCACAGTGCCCAGGGCCCACTGACCACGCCCCCGTCCCAGCCCCTCAGCTCTTTCTCACCCCGGCCCTTGCAGAGCCAGTGAGCAGTCCGACAAGGGCACTGGGGGAGACTGAGGAAGGAGTAGATCGGGCCTTGTTAGGAGCTCACTGTCTGAGGAAAGAAACACAACCTTGCCCGTGGAGTAGTCTAGGTGGGGAGGCAGGGCATGGACACACACACATACACACACACACACATGCAGAAAAACTGCTTGAGGAGATCACCACTGGTTAGTGGTTTGAGCACAGTCTCTGGAATTTCAGACTGATTTAGGTTTGAACCCCCATCTCTGTTCTTATTAGCTGGTGACTTTGCAGAAGTGATTTAACTTCCCTGAGCCTCAGTTTCCCTGTCTGTAAAGTGGGCATAATAGTATCTACTTTGCAGGATTTTAGTGAGGGTTAAACAAGAGATAATGGATGAAAAGGCCTAGGACGGTCAAGGCTAGGCCCTGAAAAATAGTAGGTGTTCAATAAATAATGGCAGCAAATCACTGCAGGCCAGACTTTGCTCATTAGGGCTAATACAGCCGAGGCCAATCTAGGCAGGCTGCCTGGAGGAGGTGAGGCTAGCACAAGATGAGCTCTAGGATAGCTCATCAAAGAGACTGAGCCAGGAGTGCCTGGGTGGCGCAGTCGGTTAAGCGTCCGACTTCAGCCAGGTCACGATCTCACGGTCCGTGAGTTCGAGCCCCGCGTCGGGCTCTGGGCTGATGGCTCGGAGCCTGGAGCCTGTTTCCGATTCTGTGTCTCCCTCTCTCTCTGCCCCTCCCCCGTTCATGCTCTGTCTCTCTCTGTCCCAAAAATAAATAAAAAACGTTGAAAAAAAAATTAAAAACAAAAGAGACTGAGCCACAGGATGGCTAAGGAAATGGAAAGGAGTTGAGGTGTGTGGGAGGTCCGCCCCCCCCCCCCCCCGCCCACCCCAGTGCAACTTGGCCCACTGGGTTTCTCCCCAAAGACAGGCAGTCCTAGAGAAGGGCCCGTTGTCTCCCTCCCATCCTCGGTTGGGGGATGGAAACGGACCCCCTTGCTCTGCATCAACTCACTGATGAAGTTACCGCTGTGGTCCTGGTGACCTATAAACAAACGTCCTGGGGAGCAGAAGGGCACTTTGTCCACTCGAGGCCAGGCCTCTGCCAAGCTCAGAGCGACAGCCTGCTGTCATGGCAGTGACTCACCAGGTAGAGAGGCCAAGGGCTCACTCCCAGTGGCCTCCCTCTGCACAGTCCCCACGGTAAGCTCCAGCCCTAGGGGCGGGGCCAGAGGTCACCGGTGGTGACCGCGATCTGTCCACCCGCTCCAGAAAGAGGATCTCAGGTCTGAGAGGGGAGAGGGACAGAGCAGCCACCGTTTCCGGAGTGTTTGATGTGACGGGTGCTTCATCCTCGGCAACCCTTTCCTGAGGATGTGGGGACTCTCGTCTCACAGGTGAGAGCCCACAGCTCACAGGGGCTGTGACGCATCTGGGATTGGACCCGGGGCAGGGACTGTAAAAGTGTTCTCCTCAGAGACTCAGACAGGGCCTGGGCCTCAGCCGGCCAGCAGCACGCACCCGGGGAGCCCCTGGCTGGAGGACTGCACTGTGCGCTCAGCCACAGAGGTCCTGAGAAGCTTAGAGCCCAAGCTTGGCGGCTATGGGGGGGGCGGGGCATGGTGAGGACCTTTGCACCCCGGCTGCGTATCAATTACTATGTGCTTGCTTGCTTGCTTGCTTTTTAAGTTTATTTTTATTTATTTTGAGAGAGAGAGCAAATGGGGCTGGGGCAGACAGAGAGGGAGACAGAATCCCAAGCAGGCTCCATGCTGTCAGTGCAGAGCCCGATGCGGGGCTCGAACCCACGAACCGTGAGATCATGACCTGAGCCGAAACCAAGTTGGGCCCTTAACAGACTGACCCACCCAGGCGCCCCTCCTGTGTGCTTTCAAGAGGAAGTTTACCCTCTCTGGGCTGCTGGGAAAGAACGGGGTTACCTTGGGCCCTCCCTGCCCTCCTGGGGTGCAGAGCCCTGGGAGACACTCCAGGGGCAGATGGCAGCCACAATGACTAATGGGCTGGGACGGGAGCACCAAAGAACAGTAAAGGGGCTAGATGGCTCCGAGGCACGTGTGAGAGGGAGCTGAGCTGCAGACTCACCCAAGGAGCGAGCAGAGAAAACCAGGGTGGGAGCTTTGCAGCAAGAGGGGCTTAGGTTAGACATCAGGAGGAACTGTCTGCAGAAGATTGAGGAGCTGGTGTGAGAAGGCAGGAAGCATCCCTGGTAGGCAGGAGAGAGCTCTGGCTGAAGGCACAGGGACAGAGGACACGTCTGGATGACACCCCTCTCCTTGCAGGATCAAGATGGCCCCTTCCAAGTTGCTAGGGCAACCAGAGGCTTGTCACTGCTGTGGCCAGGGGAGGTGGGGGAGGGGGCAGGTCTCCAAAGGGGCCTCAGGCCTTGAGGTCAAAGGAGTAGGGTGTGGACCAGGAGAGGAAGGAGGACCCCACCACTGCCTCGGAGAAGGAGACGCCCACAGGAGCGGTGGCCAGGGGTCCCCCCAGGCTGTCCCCAGCCCCCACCCCACATGAAACACTGTGTTTTTCCAGTTGCTGGTGGTGACGAGGCTGCCGGTCCCAGCTGGGCGAAGAGCAGCCTGTGACTTCACCCTGGGCTGCTCCATTACCTGACGTCTCCATGGCAACCAGCCTGTGACATCACGGGGCCAAAGTCCTCAGGGGGAGAAGGCAGCTTTGGAGGAGGCTCCCAGACGCCAACTGAGGCAGGGGGCAGGAGAGCCGGAGAGGGGCTGAGAGCCAGCAGCCCTCCAAGTCCACCTTGACCAATGACCTTGCTCAAGCCATGTCTGCTCCAGGCCTTTGACACGGCCTAGCAGCTTCCGCAGTGCTCAGCTCCCCTTACTCTCCAGTCTGCAGACCACACAGTTTTAAAACAGCTTCAGGGACGACCAGGGACCCCTAGAAATATTCCGGCACCTCTCAAAGTTCCCCGGGACAGCCTGCAGCCAGCACAACTCTGCCTGCACCCCGGCAGGCCCCTGCTTATGCACTCTGGAATCTTAGGAATGGCCACTCTCAGACGTTTTTGACTGGAACCCGTAGCAATAAATATATTTTGCATCACGATCTAGCACACACATAGAAAATTCTTACCACAGGTGCGTAGGCACACTTGTGTGAGCACATGCGTGTCTGTGCAATTTAAAGTTTCATGGGGCGCCTAGGTGACTTGGTTAAGCGTCCGACTTCAGCTCAGGTCATGATATCGCGGTTTGTGAGTTCGAGCCCCACATCGGGCTCTGTGCTGACAGCTCAGAGCCTGGAGCCTGCTTCAGATTCTGTGTCTCCCTCTCTCTCTGCCCCTCCCCTGCTCACACTCTGTCTCACTCTCCTTCAAAAATAAATAAGTGTTAAAAAAATAATAATAAACTGAAGTTTCATGAAACAATACTCAACCTGACTCCTCTGTAGGTTCTGGTATTTTCTGTTTTATTTTATCACTTTTTTAACAGACTCTTTTTTTTAAGTTTATTTTTTGGGGGGGTGGGGAATGTGTGTGAGCAGGGGAGGGGCAGACAGAGAGGGAGAGAGAGAGAATCCTAAGCAGGCTCCATGCTGTCAGTGCTGAGTGAGACGCGGGGCTCGATCTCACAAACCATGAGATCATGACCTGAGCTGAAGTCAAGAGTTCGATGCTTAACTGCCTAAGCCACCCAGGCATCCGTATTTTATTCTATTTTTTAATTTTTAAATGTTTGTTTACTTTTTGAGAGAGAGAGAGCAGGTGCACACACAAGCAGAGGCGGGGCAGAGAGAGAGAGAGAGAGGGAGACACAGAATCCGAAGCAGGCTCCAGGCTCCCAGCTGTCAGCACAGAGCCCGATGTGGGGCTCGAACCCATGAACTGTGAGGTCATGACCTGAGCTGAAGTCGGATGCTTAACTGACTGAGCCACCAGGTGCCCCTATTTTATTTTATTCTTTAAAAATATGACCTAGTAAGCGGCTTGCATGACCCACTGAAGGATGTGCCCCTGCTTGAACGCCACCTTGGAGGGACCTGGAACACGGTCTTTGTACACATGGAGACTCTGAAACCCAGAGAGGGGCAGTCCCAGCTCAGGGACATGCAGCCGGGACTCGGGATAAAGAGCAGGATGCGTGGAATGTTCCCGTGTGCAAGCACACGGCTCGGCCCACACTCCTCTTGGCTCCTGGGTGATTGAGCTCTGAGTTCAGGGCGTGGGAATGTCAGTCCTGACTCTGCCTTCTTTTTCTCCAGTCCTGCTTCAGACAGGCTCATTCAGACCTCCCTCAGCTGCCCGCCTGCAACCGCCTCTGGGCCAGTCTCAGGGGATCCTGAGTCCCGTCCAGGGTGGATGGAGACTTTCACCTCACACCCTATTTGGTGTTCCCTTTGGCCGTCCAGTCAGGACTGGCCGCACCTGAGGGCCACAGCCTGCTTTTCCCTCTGTGGGCCTCCCTCCTCTCTCTGGGTCCCATTGCCCTCTGACATGTTGGGGTCTGGCATGAGGAACTTGTAGAAGAGTGGCCAAGATATTTTTATCCATCTGGAGTTCTAGTGATCTCTGTTGGCTCAAACCGGCTCACTGTTGAGGCCAAAAAAAAAATTGTTTTTAATGTTTATTTCGAGAGAGAGAGAGAGAGAGAGAGGGGCAGGGAGAGAGGGAGACAGAGAATCCCAAGCAGGCTCTGCACTGTCAGCGCAGAGCCTGATGTGGGGCTTGAACTCGCAAACCATCAGATCATGACCTGAGCTGAAATCAAGAGTTGGACGCTTAATCAGCTGAGCCACCCAGGCACCCCTGTTGAGGCAAAGTTTAGTGAGCAATGTGCAGGCCCTGTGGCAGGTGCTGGGGCTGTGGTGGTGAATAAAGCTGACGAGGACCAGCCTGCAGACAGCTGATGGTCTACTGAAAGACTGTGAATAAGGAAAGGGACATATACTGTGTGGTGATGGGCACCATAAGATCACGGGGTAGGAAAGGACAGGTGTCATTAAACAAAATGGCTGCAGACCTCGCTGAGGTTCTAACATTTGAGCAGAGACCCGAATGCAGCGTGGGAGTGAACCTGCGGCTATGTGGGAGGAGAGAGTTCCAGCTGGAGGAACTGAGCAGCCAGTGCAAAGACCCTGAGGCAGGAATGTGCTGGGCGTGTCTGAGCCATCAGTGTGGCTGGAGTGCAAGAGGGAGAGAGGTGGACGTTGAGGTGGCAGGGGGACCACAGGTCCCAGATTAGCATGTGTGAGTTCTGCCAGGGGCCATCTGGGGGGCCTGCCCACTGCAGGGAGATCTGACCTGGTTTGACCTCTTCCATTCTCAGCCCAACTCCCTTGACCCCTAAAGTTGCCCACCTTCCAGCCTCTGAGGCCTGGGGTCCCCTTGTCCTTCATGCAGCCCTCTTAGGGGGCACCAGCAGAAGTCAAACACGGCCCCTTCCTCAGTGTCCTGTTGACCCTTGAGAGACTCGTAAGGCAGGCCGTTCCACTCCTCTTCCCGGCCCAGCTGTCTCTCCCCAGCTGTGCAGACACCCAGCCAGGGGTGGGGCGGGTGGGTAAGGATGCTGGCCTCTCTTGTGCAGGCATCCCAGATTTCTGAGAGCCCCCTCACTTCACTTGTGAAGTCAGCAGCGTCAGAAGGGTGGTGGATGGCTGGGGTAGAACAGCCTGTTTCAACCACCTTGAAGAGGGTGTTTGCTTCCCCTGCCCTTGACAGTGGCTTTCTTCCAAGTGGGGTACCCGGTACGTCTCTGTTCTGCTTTGGATCCTGGTAGGCAATACCTAGAGAACAAGAACAGTCAACTGTCCATTCTACAGATGAAGAAATGGAGGCTCCAAGAGGCAAAGTCAAGGTCCCACAGATAGTAAAGGGCAGAGTTGGGATTTGAACGGGGCGATCTGGCACCAGAGTGTCACCCAGTTGTCTCTGGACCAGCTCCTCGGGAGCAGACCCTGGAATGAGGATTTGGGTGCAGCTGGTGTATGAAGGAGATCTTCCAGAGGAAACCAGTGAAGGAATGGAGAGAGCAAGGTGGAGGAGAGGGGCCGCAAAGGCTCTGTCGCCCTGCGAGGGTGGCTGCAGCCCCATCCCGCGGGGGGGACTCTGAGCTTTTCAACCCCAAACAAAGGGTCATAAACTCGCCTCCGGTTGCCAGAGAGTGGCTCACCCGAAGGAGACATGGTTGCTGCCAGTTGGGAGCCAAGCCCATGGGGCAGGGGCTGTGAATGCGCAAAAACAGGAGGAGAAAGCGATCCAAAGGCGCAAGTGAGACCAGTGGAGCACTCATGCCGTCCTCCGGCTCCCCATCCTCCCCTCCCTGCCAACACCTCCGAAAGCCCCCTAGTCACACTTCAGCCCACGGCCCAGCCCTGCCTCTGGGAGCACCTGATACCTTCCACCTCCGCTTCCTCCAGGAAGCCCTGCTTGCTTCCATGCCATCTGCTCTTGCAGACTCTGCCTGGGCTACCTAAGCCAGAGGAGGGTGGTGGGAGCTAGCGTCCAGCACAGGGACGCTGCAGGCTGGGACCAGCGTCCTGCAGAGATCCCCCTCCCTGCCACGGCCCACACACCCCTGCTCCTCCAGTCTCCCAGACTCCACGGTTTTGTGCAAGCTGCACACCCCTCCCTCTGCCCACAACACCTTCCTCCTGGCACCCCCTCCTGGCTAGCTCCCCCATCCACGTGAGGAGTCCGTCCCATCACACCAGGAGAGGGGGTGAAGAACGGGAGCACTCGTGGGTGCTCCTGCCCCCCCCCATCAGCCTTGTGTTTGAATGAGGGGCTTTGGGACTGGTTTCCATGCAACTGGGAGCTCCCAGAGGGCAGGGATGAAGTCTTAATCCCGCCTCTGTGCCCAGGTGCTTGGATGGTACAGACATGTATTAAATGGATGCTTAGTGGGAGAAGAAATGAATGGATGCATAAATGAATGAATGAATGAATGAACCAACTAGAATGTCAGCTCCGTGAGGGCAGAAACCATCTCCGTCTTGCTTGTCATTGTTTGTCAGTGTTCCTAGTGCCCGTAACAGAGCCTGGCACGTAGCAGGTGCTCAGCTAATGCTTTGGAATGCATCAGAAAGAAATGCTTACTCAAGTGAATGTAAGGGTGTTTCCAGTTACCCTCTGGAGGTGGAGTCCTCTTCAGTTCAGCCCAAGAATTCAGTCCAGCAAACCCCGCTTCTTCAGTTCAGCCTGTCATCCCTTCAGCAACTTCTGCAAGCCTACTATGTGGTAGGCCCTGAGAATGCATCACGATGGGACTGGTCCCTGCCCTCCCACACATGCTTTTAGCAGACAGCCTGTGCTAACTGCTATAATACAGGCGGAGGTCATTCCACAGTGTCGACAGAACACCCTCTGGGTGCCAGGCCCCGTTCTCTGGTCTTTGCTATGGTCTCTGCTCTCATGGTCTCGCATTCCCAGAGGGATCGGACACTTCAAAACACAAGAACGTCAAAGAGTGCCGGCTGCTGTAAAGGAAGCTTGGCCCCGGGGCAGGGAGGGCCCCCTGAGGAGGTGACCTTGAGCCGAGACCTGAGTGACACGGTTCAGGAAGATCTGGGGATGGTGTTCCAGGTGGAGGGGATAGCAAGGACAAAGAACAAGTGGGCCATTTGGGGAGCAGCAGGGAGGCCAGAGTGGCAGAAACAGGGACCAGGCTGGCGCGCAGGGTGAGGGGCTGGCTCTCCCGTCAGGTTCAATGGAAGGAAGCCAGCGGCAGGTTTTCAGCAAAGGTGCAGTCAGACCTGTAGCATCCCTGTGCGGCCGGGTGGAGAGTGGGCTGCGTGCCAGGAGAGGAAGCAGGAGGCTGTGGCCCTCTTGTGGTCCAGGTGAGAGAGGGTGATGCTCCCTCGTGGGCAGCAGTGGTGGGGATGGAGACGGGTAAATCCGGAAGGGAGGTTGGAGAGAGAGCCAGTAGGACTTGCTGGTTGGGAGGGTTGGGGGAAGGCAGCGCGGAGAAAACTGGATTTTTGGTTGGTACAGCTGGGTGGACCATTGCATCATTTTCTAAAACTGGAGAAGTGGAGGAAGATGGGCCCGAGTTTCCTTGAGACACCTGCCGGGCACCCGTGAAGGGAGTTGGAAATTCAGTGTGGGGCTCAAGCAGAGTCAGGGCTGTGGGTGTGAATGTGGGCGGCAGCCGCTCGCTCTCCGATGAGATGCCCTGGGAGAGAGGAGGGAGATGAGGAGGGGCCGGGAGGGAGCGGAAGGGGGACCACGGAGGTGGGAGGGAAGCCCGAGATGGGCGTGGCTTGAGAGGGAGGGAGGGGCTGAGAAGCCAATGAACCGCTGGGCTTGGCCAGGTAGTCAAGGGCTTTCTCCGGAGAGGCGACCCGAAAAGGGTGGAGGAGGGGCGCCTGGGTGGCTCAGTCGGTTAAGCGGCCGACTTGGGCTCAGGTCGTGATCTCACGGTCCGTGAGTTCGAGCCCCGGGTCAAGCTCTGTGCTGACAGCTCGGAGCCTGGAGCCTGTTTCCGATTCTGTGTCTCCCTCTCTCTCTGCCCCTCCCCTGTTCATGCTCTGTCTCTCTGTCTCAAAAATAAATAAACGTTAAAAAAAAATTAAAAGAAAAGGGTGGAGGAGAAAATGGGAGTCCAGGGGGTCGAACACAACTCTAAGCATGGCCTGGAAGGGGTTGGAGGATTGGACACGGAGCTGGGGGGAGCTGGGGTCGGGACCACCACACCGGCGGCCAAGAGGGAGACAGACAGACCGGACGATCACAAGAGCAGACAGAGAGCAGAGGTCCTGGGTGGGGGGCAAGGCCAGGTCCCAGTCCCTGGTTGGGACGGCTGGTCTGGGCTCGGCTCGGATGGGGTAGGGATAGTTCTTCCTCTGTCATAGGAGGGAGAGCAGATGGTGTGGGCAAAATGCGGGTGGGGTAATGATTTGAGGTAGAAAAATGGGGCCAGGATGGAGCCTGCCGAAGGCTTCTGGATCTCAGTGAGGGACGAGGAAGAGCCAGAAGCAGGGCGTGGGGTCGGGAGTGCCAGGGTTGCTGGTTTGAGAAGGAAAGACGCCCGAGGGAGTCCGCCTGGCAGGAAGCAAACTTAGCCGTGATGGGAGACAGGTAGAAGGGTCCCCAGACGGTGTCTTGTGCGAGGCCGGTGACTTTCTCCAGCGACATGCAGGTCCAGGCGCAGAGCAGGCAGAGGGGAGACTGAACTGAACACGGTTGAGACTTGAGGGCGTCCGCGAAGGAGAGCTCAGTTCGCAGGCTGGGCCAGGGCTGGGCCGGGAGGGGAGTGAGGGCACCAGAGGCTAGTGGAAAAGAGGAGGGGAAATGGATTGGAAGTCTCCATGAGATCAAAAATTCTGGAGTGTGGGTGCTGGAATTAGGGGAAACGGAGGAACAGGCGGATGGGCGATAATTCTCATGGAGGGGATCAGGCGGGAGGAGATCTAGCCGGTCTCCTCATCTGCCATGGCCTTGGGTCTCTGTTTCCTACATGATGACAAGGGATGATAATATCGTCGTGCCCATCTCTCGGGGCTGGCTTGAACAGGCCCCATAAGGAGGAGAGTGTGCGGTTTTTCTGAGTTCCTCCTGTCATTGTATTTCCAGATCTGTTCACAAGTGCCCACAAGGACTGCCCCATGCCCCAGGGCACGGGTCCTCTGAACCCAGACTTGCCCTGCAGCCATCCCCCTGCTGTCGCTCCAGACCATGTCACTGGCAAGGTAACTGGTCACCCTTCATCCCCACCTATGCCCTGGTTCCCAGAGTGTCCCCTACAGCTCCCCACGGGGAGCTGAAACCTTTCCAATCTTCCCTTCCTGCCGCACTTGGCTACTTCCTGTGGGATCAGAGCCCCCAAGGTTTGGTACTCAGTTGAATGAAGGTCTGGGTCACCCTGGGCATCCAGGACCTGGACCTGGGTTGTTTAGAAAAGAGAGTCCTGCCTTGGAGATTTTCCCACCCAAATGAACTCAGTCTTGCAGATAACAAGTCCCCCCACCCCCACCCCCACCCCCTACCACCAGCCCACCAGCCCTTAGCAGCCTGCATTGCCCTCTGGAGGGTAGAGTGCCATTCTTTTTTTTTTCTTTTTCTTTTTCTTTAAGTTTATTTAAGTAATCTCTGCATCCAACGTGGGGCTCGAACTCACAACCCTGAGATCAAGAGCTGGGTGCTGGGTGACTGAGCCAGCCAAGCGCCCCCAAGGAGTGGCATTCTTAGTCCGGATGCATTAGGAAGAGCTTGCTGGGGGTCTCAAATCGTGCTGCATAATTTCCACCCCCACCCCAGAGGTCGTGGCTTGGACCTACCTGTTGATATAATTATTATAATATATATATTTTTAGCGTATACACATGCTAAGTGTCATGCTGGGCACTTTGCATCATGTCATTTGCCTCACGACAACCCGTGAGGTAAATGGTAGTATCACCCCTTTACAGAGGAAGAAACTGACGTTCTGGGATGTTAAGGCATTCGGCTAAGCGCTCCCAGGTGCAAAGTACAGAGTCAAAACTCGAACCCCGGTCGGACCTATGTCCTGCACTCGCTGCCTTGCTGGCAGAGCCGCCATTGCCTGCCCCCCGCCCCCCGTCTTTCCCCGCACAGCAAGGGAAACCAGGGCACGACCTCGGAATACCAGAAGGCTGACCGACACCACCGCCCCGGGCTCCAGGACCTGTGCCTTCTGCTGGCACTGTGTGCCAGGCCCTGCCTGACCCTCTTTCTCCTCTCATTTTAGGACAAACAGATGGATTTCTGTTGGGATCCTTGGCAGGTCAGTGCGTTTGCCCTTCCCCCCGGTCCAGCCAGCCGCGGCTGACACCGTTGCCCCTCACTGTGCAGTGCCCAGCCTGAACGCCCAGTCCTGCCGGCCCTGGGGGAGGGGGGCCCTGACGAGAACAGCGGGGTGGGATGGCCCTGTGGGGGTGGGCACAATCGCTCAGGGAGGATGCCTCGTGGGGATGGAAGTGGGGAGGGGGGTGCCCTCTGGCAGGTGCGGGGGGGATGTCATCTGGCCCCTCTCTTCCCCGCAGAGGTGCTTCCAGACCACCAACGGCTACCTGTCTGATTCCAGGTCCTGCTCCAGCAACTACAATGTGGCAGCTCTAGCCACCTCGTCCCTTGTGGGTAGGCCCCGACTGCCCTCTCCTGCCCTGGAGTTAGCATGTCCCCCACCCCTGGACACTAGCCGTGGGGAGGGCAGAGCTGGGCCGCAGGGGGAAGGATGCCACGCTCCGGGCCGGGTTCGGCCAGCGATGGTGACTTGGTGCTCCTGACCCACCCCCCCACCCCCCCACCCCCCGGCCGGGTTAAGTTGTTGGGGTCTCCCCGAAGCCCTGAGGAGCTGGCCCCGAGTCTTCAGATCTCTTCAGCAGATGCAGTCTGCCCGTCACCCCCCCTTGGGTCGGGTTCCCTAGAAGCAGAGCCCCGGACGAGGATTGTGCGAGTGCTTTATTGAGGGGTAGTTCTGGAGGGCAGTGTGTAGGAGTGAGGGCAGCAGGGCCAGGGGAGGGAGTCCAGCAAAGAGGGGGCCGCACGAGAAACCGTTCTCGGCCTGATACCCCCGGGGAGCTCAGGAGCACTGACGGAACCACTTCCGGTGCTGGCGGATGCTTGGATATTACTGCCCCCCCGTTGGTCCCTTGTTGCCCCTGGGAGGGCTCTCCAGCCTCCGGGGCGGCTCTGGGTGAGGCCGCTCCTCTCAGCCAAGGGCAGGCTCTGGGGAGGGCTGCAGGCGGGAGGCAGTGGCAGTGGGGAAGTGGGCGCACAGGCCAGCACGGGGTCTGCCGCGCAGGTGGCCCAGAGCACACCTTCCGGGCCGTTCTCAGCGGGCCAGCCTCTTTGCTCACGGGTCTGTCCCACGTACCTCAGGCTCACGTCTCCTTAAATCCCTCACGGCCCTCACGGCCCTCCCTCCGTTTGCCTGGATGCTTTGCCACCTGAAACCCCTTCCCTCTGCAGGGGCCCTGCGGGGGCCTCTCGAACCACCTCCTGCAAAGACCTTCACCGGTTGCCCACACATCTAGCTTGGGGAGGGGGTCTCCGCCTTCTTCCTCACCTCCGTCCTCCCCATTTTCTCAGTCTTATGGCTCTGGTTTCCTTGGTGGATACCCCGTCTTGCTTAAATATTGCTGTTCCTTGCGTCTTGGCTCTGAGACCCCAGTGACTGTGTGCTCAGCCTTGGTTCAGAGAGATGCTGAATCATTCCTGACAGCCCTTTCTGTCAACTTCCACATCCAGCCAGTCTCCTCCTGAGAACCCCTCAGGCCACCCACACCCCCCCCACCACACTGCCCAGCCCCTGTCCTGTCTCTTGCTTCCCTTCAGTGGTATCTGACAGAGCCTCATCTCCACCCTTGGCCCCTTCCCTAACTAGGATGCTCTTCCTAAACAGCAGATCTAACCTGTCACTCTCCTGCTCATTACCCTGCTGTGGCTCCCCATTGCTAGAAGGAAAATGTCAGAGTCCTTACTCTAGCCCCCGAGGGGCTCTCCAACCTCTTCCAGTCTTAGTGTTGCCTCCACGTCTCACCCCTGGTAGTCCTGGAATCATGCCAGATTCTTCCATGCCTTCCTTCTCATCTCATCTCTGAAATAGCCTCCAGTCTTGCCTTCTTCTGTCCAATGCACCTACAAACCTTCCAACCTACCTATAAAGCTCAAACCCCAGTCCACCTCTTCCAGGAAGCCTACCTGGTATACGGCACCCCACTCAGGTCTCCCCTTCAGCAGAGCTGACACTGGGCTTGGCACAGGGGATGCTCTCTCAGCACTTATTAATTAATGCATAAAGGGAGAGGACCAGGTGGATCTCGAGTGGATCTTTGGGTGGATCTTCTGGGGCAGAAGGGTCTAAACCTGGTCAAAGGGAATGAGGGGTGTGGCAGGTCTGGGGAGGAAGCACCAAGTGGAGGGGAATATTGCCTGAAAGCAGGATGCTGGTGGGGGGGGGGGCAGTGCATGGGACCTCCACATGAGTGGGGAGCATCTAAGTGAGGTGGGGGGCCTTGGGGCTTGGGGCCTGTGGGGTACAGAGTGGGCACGGGCATTGGCTGGGCAGGGGGACTTGCACAGATAGATACAGGGCTTTGTGGGTATGAGGCTGTGAGGACGCGGGGCGCTGGGTGAGTACACAGCGATGAATGATTGTAGGGCATAGGTCATTGGGTGGGCCTGAGGCACTGGGGGGCCTGGGGTAGCGGGGGTAGGGCCCTGAGCTGGGTTCTGTGTCAGAGCGGTCACCCAGCTGCCCTCCATGCCCCCAGGGGTGGTGCAGAGCATCAAGGACCACATCACGAAGCCCACGGCCATGGCGCGTGGCCGCGTGGCTCACCTCATCGAGTGGAAGGGCTGGCGTGCCCAGCGGTCAGGCTGGGAGCCATCCCCGGCTGAGGATGAGCATTACTGTTGCCTGCCAGACGAGCTGCGGGAGGCCCGCTTTGCTGCAGGTCAGAGGTTGGGGGAGGGGGAGCATGGGGACGGGACCGTAGGGTCTCTGGTCCTTAGGGGACCGAGGGTCACCACCTGGGCAGTGTCTAGGCAGGGCAAAAAAAAATGCCAGGGGGTGGACGGGGCATCAGGTGGGCGCTCTGATCACCGGGGCCTGTATGGACAGCCAGCTCACTGCAGAGTGCCAATGCGGCCTGGCCCCGAGGCCCTGCCCCCATCTTCTGCCCTGTCCCTGCTGAGCTGAGTCCCGCTGTCCTCCCCCTCCCCCAGGGGTCGCCGAACAGTTTGCCATCACAGAGGCCACACTGAGCGCCTGGTCCTCGCTGGACAATGAGGAGCTTCACCCCGAGAACAGCCCTCAGGACGTCGTCCAGCTACAGGGTACCTCCTGGGCCGTCGCTGGGGAGGGGCGGGCGGAGCAGAGCAGGGCCTGGGTGCCTGCCCTGCCACCAAATGCACTGTGACCCCGGACAACCCCCCGCCCCCGTCTCCTCAGCCTTGGTTTCTGCATCTGTCCAATGGGGCTGGGGATCCTTGCCCGGCTCACTGCCCAAGGAGAGCTCTAAGGGTAAAGGAGAGAAGAATAATAGTAACAATGCATCGTGGGGATTAAGTGATTACTGTGTTAAGTGCGTATTGTATTATCTCACTTAATCCTCACGACACCTCCACGAAATAGGTCCTGTTATTGTCTCAGGGAAACCGAGGCACCAGGAAACTTGCCCTAGGTTACACAGCTAGAGGCATCAGAGCCAGGACCTGAACCTTAATCCCTGGCACAACCAACCAGTCTTCTAGAACCCCAGGTCACCCCCAGTTACTGCTTCAGCAGGGCTTGGTCCTGGGTGAAGCCTGCATACCAGCTACTTCATGTAATCCTTCCTCTGACAGCGAGGGGAGGGAAGGGAACGGAGGCCGGGGAAGAACACTGTCCCAATTTTCAGAGTGTGGGATTCAGATTCGAGTCCAGGCAGCACAGCCTGCTTTTAACTCCTCCACTCTTTCCACCACCCCTGGAACCCCCAGGGAGAAACAGGGGCCCAGAGAGGTTCAGTGACTTGCCCAAGGTCACACAGCTCAGCAGTGACAAAACACTGGCCTTCACCTTCCCTCACACACCAGGAGAGGGTGAGGAGGGGGTCCGGGACTCCATTCCTCATGCCTCCTCCCCCTCCTGTTGGTTTTCCAGACCTAGAGAACCTCTACCTTCAGGACAGTCTTCTGAGCGGCCCCTCCCAGGATGACAGTCTTCTGGCCTTCTCTTCCCCTGGCCTCTCCCCCGATGGCTGGCCCTCACCCGATGAGCCCCCCATCACAGCTGCCGACCCCCAGCCCCCCAGCCCTGAACAGCAGCATCGGAGGCGGCTGCCTAGGGGCCCGGGGCCTGAGGGTGGGGCCCACCTGCAGGGCTCCCTCCCCTCGGTGGACAGCATCTCCCTCTCGGAGGAGGAGGACGAGGTGTTCTACAACTGAGTTGGGGGCTACATGGCTCAGAGCCTCCTCATACTGTGACCTTGCCTGGGGGGCAGCCCGGGCATATCAGGACGTCGGGGTCCGGGCTGGGCGACTCTTGACCCCTCAGGGCAGGCAGAGGGTGGGTGCAGAAGGGATGGGGGGGGGTCAGCACTCCTTGTGGACCACTCTGTGCCTCCGTGGACCTGCCCCAGCAGTGGGAGCCATAATCCCCCTTCTCCCTTCTTTACTTGGCTCAGGTGGGCACCTTCCCCCCGCAGGGTTTCTGTCATCAGTGGGCTCAAGGACTCTCAGCAGACACCAGGGCAAGCTGCCCAGAGGACCCTGCAGCTGGGCCCCCAGGCAGACGCAGAAGGGCCTAGGAAACCCACTCGGAGTGGGACCTGGGGCCCCTGCCCTGACCCCGGGGTTCAGTCCTTCCCCCCCCTCTGTGTTCGTGCCCCCCTCCCTCAGAGGTGGGACAGCCTCTCTGGTAGCTAAGTGTCTGTTCCTCAGCTCCCTTCTTGAGAATCTCTGTCTCTGGAGGGTCTGTTCATCCTTCACTCTCTGAACCTGCTCCCTGGTGCCCCTACCCCCTTCCCTGCACCCTGGAAGGTTCTCTGCAGACATTAAAGTGGTGGATTCACCCAATGAACTTGGCCTGGTCTCTGGGGGAAGGTGTGTCCTTGGGCCCCTGGGATAAGGGGGTTTTAGAGGGACTCTGGGGGGGGCCCTATGCCCTGCCCCTCCCCCCCCCCAACAGGTGGTTCACCCACTGCCAGCCAGCCTGGAGAGGCCCCACGGGAGATGCCCAAGATTCTGCGGAGCACACAGGAGCCACACCCAGGGACGCTGCTTCATCAGCCCAGGCTCAGCCAAGGAGGAAGCTGGGGCTGGGGTGAGAGTAGCTGGACCACAGGGTTCTTCTTATTCGTGAGGACAAGCGTCATAAGACCTGGTGAGGGACCTGCTCTCCTGCTTATTTAGGAGCAGTGGGAGGCCAGGAACCCAGGCCTGCGATGCCCACAGGTGGCCACCAGGGGGCCCCCCAAGAGCTCGCTCAGGGCCCGCACAGGTACGTCAACGCCCTTGGAGCTGAGGTGAGGGGGTCTGCAGCTCTGGGAATCGGCTTTATTTTTCTCAGGAGCCTCTGGTTGGGAGTCCTACAACCCCCAGAGGGCCTCTGTAGCTGCCCTTGGTGACCGCATACACCCCTGTCTTCATTGTAAATTTGGTGACTTTTCGATGAGCACCCACTGTCCGCTGGTTTTCTGCGGTCTCCATTTCTGCTCTGTCCAGGGTGGAACTTGTCCCTTAAGGCACATAGTGCTTGCGTCACCCAGGATGGACCATGGTGACCGTGGGGACCTCTTTGATGCTAGGTCGGAGCTGCCCGCTACACTGAGCAGTTGAGCCGGGCGGGAGGTGTGCCGTGATGGGGGAAGAGAGGCAGGGTCCCTGCCCAACCTCCTTCACCAGGGCAGCTGAGGCGCCCTGTTTCGTCTTGCCAGGCTGGCTCACTTTGGGGCTGGTGGGTTTGTCAGGCTGGAAATTGCTTTCTTCAACTAGAACAGAGAAAGAGGGGTTGGGGGGAGGGAGGATGTAGAAGAGGCTAAGAGTGGGGGTTCCAGTATTACCTGACTCTGCTCGGGGTTGATTCTGGGGTGAACGTTGAAGCCAGTGTCCCCCGCCCCCCACCACTGCACAGATGGAACCACTGAGGTCCAGAGAGTGGCAAGACTGGCCACTGGCCACAAAACAGCGGCCAGCCACTCTGGGCCAAGAAGTGAGGCTCATCAGAATCCAGTGAGACCCCTCTAAATTTAGATGGGAGGATACTGGTGCCCCCCCCCCCCCTTGCCTCCCCAGCCTGCTAGAGCATGGCTCCTCTGCCTTGCTCCGCCCCTGGGACCCTCGTACCTCCACCCAAGACACGGAGCCTACAGCTCTGCCCCGGGACGTCACAGGGAGGGACTGAAGGTTCAGCAGCTCGAAGAGGTTGTGTGCCTGGAGGAGGGGTTGTTAGGAAACATTGGAGGACATGTGCTCAGCCCACCCCTCTAGCTTCAATCTCGCCCTGGCCTGGGGGCTGTGAGCTGAGGTGGAGCCCTGGTCAGGGCTCCGTCCCAGTGGTGCCCACCTGCCTGTCTCTGAGCCTGGGAAGGGTAGGGCGGCCGCGTGCATAGTGGTGGGTGGGAGACAGGACCCGGGCCTGCAATGTCCACCATGACCACCAGAGGTCTCCAGAGTCCGCATAAGGGACCAAGGGAAAGGACGGGTTTATTTAAAGGGATCCAGGATCATCCAGCAGCACAGAGGAACTGAGGCCTCCGCCAGGTCCCCAACCCCATGTGCCAGGCTCTGTTTTGCAGGGTGGGAGGGGATCAGCATTCAGAGTGATTAAGTAATGTGCCCAAGATCACACGAGGAGAATATGGTACAGCTGAAACCGAGACCCATGTGTACCTTTATGCAAAGACACATTTGTAACTACTGTCTCTCTCCACCCAGAGGCTTCTGTTCCCCCAAGCTCTCCCTCTTCCCTTAGTCTTTGCGTCATCCCAAGAATCCGAGGAATAAAGGCTGGAGAGGACAAGGACTGCTGTGTCCATTCCGCAGATGAGGAAGCAGACCCAAGAGAAGGAGACAGAGCGTGCCAAGAAAACTGAAGCCTAAGTTCCCCTCTTGGGCTCTTTCCCTCTACCCCACAGTCCTTGTCTGCCCGCATGCCCACATGCCCGCATGCCCCAACCCTCCCCACTGTCTCCCACTACCTGGTGCAGGGAGGTCTCCGGAGACAGCTGCAGGGTCACTGGCTCCACGGGACAGCCCCCAGCCAAGATGTCCTGGAGACACTGCTGGCGATGGTGGAAAAATCATGGGGGGCCTGGGCCAGCCACCCCTTCCTCCAGGCCGGCCCCCTAGAACCACCTTTCCCAGAGGCCCCCTCCCCTCACGACCCTGCTGACCACTCCCCGTCCTGTACTCACCTGGTGTCCTGGAGCCCAGGAAGGTGGCTCAGCCTGGAGTGCCTGCACCAGGTGGGCCCTTTCCATGGTGCCCACCAGGATCTGGGACTCTGCACAAGTGGAGAGGGAGAGAGCCACATCAGGAAGGAGAAACTTACATTTGCTGGGCACCGACTATGTGCCAAGAACTGTACTGGGTGTTCTCGTGTCTCTCAGGAACCTACAGCAGCCTATGGGTCAGGAACTATTACCATTCATTTTACAGAAGAGGAAGCTGAGGCTCAGAGGCACAGAGAGGTTGATTGTCTTGCCCAAGGTCACTCAGCTTTTGATGTGGAGGCCTGGTGGTTGAGGGCAGCTGGGTGAGGCTGCCAGGGGGCCGGGAGGTTACCTGCCCACCCTGACCGCCCCTGTGGCGGGGCCTCAAGGCAAGAGCAGGTTTGGGAGAACTAGCGTGAAGATATCTGTGCATCACGGCCGGGCTTTGCGCCTCATTTCCCACAGGAAATGCACCGTGTGCTGAGGGCTTGGCAAGCCTCACTCCAGGCCATGACTGGAGCGGGCACAGGTTTGAGGGGGCAGTCCTGGTAGTCTTCCTTCTTGTCAAGCAAAATTAAAACTTTACAGCTAGAAAAAGCAAAAACAAAAACACTTTACCACCAGAAAAACAAAAAACTAAAAAACTTTACAACCAAAAAAAAAAAAACAAAAAACCTTTACAACTAGATAGGTAAATACTCTCCCTTTAAACAACAGCAACGGCAACAATAACAATTAAAGCTGTGTCTTAGGTGAGCGCCAGGGTCCCACAACCTGCGCCTGTGCTGGCTGGGGGCTCTTTGCTTCCTGTGGCTCTAGGGGTAGAAGTGGACTTTGTCTTGGAGGCCAGTTCTGTCTTTGTTCCAGGAGGTGAAGCCTCTTAGGGGAGTCAGACATATGCAAGTATTTTCAAACGGGGTATTTGGTGTATTCTGTGGGATAATGTTAAAAGTATCCCAGTTTGAGTGGGGAGAGCGCCTGGCGTTTGGGGTAAGAACCTCCGACAACTCCATATTGCATTGGTCCCTATTTTCCAGGTAGGGAAACTGCAATTCTTAGAGCTTAAGGGGTTTGCCCAGGCTTCTGTTGCTCATGAATGACTTTATGGTCTCTTGGGGTGGGTATGGGGGTGACCCATACAGTTGTGCAGGTTGCTTCCTGAACAAGGCACCTGCTGAAAGGATGGGTGGGCGTCAAAGTCCAGCTGTGCTATGCTTGCCAAGTGTGTACCTTGCCTTGTTTGCACATATGGGCTGGCGGTGGCCCGAGTGGACATAGCTGCCTCCCCCTGGCAAGTCTTTCCCACTCTTACCGTACTTGTCCCAGTGGGAAATGATGCTCTAGCTAGATCCTTCCCCAAGATTCAGCTTGTGTGTCTTTTAACAAAGGTGCCCATCCATTTTTCTCCAAAGAGATCTTTCTCATGGCAACGGGGTTTCAAGAGAGGTGACTAAGCCAGGGAATGCTTGAAGGGGAGACCCTGGTAGTGTTCCCATCCATTTACCCCCACTCCCAAGCACACGAGGACTGGTTTCTAAAATTCCTAAAGGTATCCACAGAGTGCCTTACAAGCCCCCTCTCGTCTCTCATTTAAACATGTCAACCACCCCAAGTAGGGCGGTTGCTATCTCCATTTTACCAGTGAGGAAACCGAGGCTCAAAGAGGTGAAGTGACCCACCTGAGGTCACACAGTTGTAGAGAGAAGATTCGGATTCAGGTGCCTGACAGGTGCCATGCCCCGCTTTCCCTTTCCTGGACCTGAGCCCCCAAGGCTGAAGAGAAAGGTCGAGGGAATGTCCCCTCCCCACCCGCGCTCCCCCCCTCCTGCCGGGCACCTGTGCTTTCCACCAGGAGGTACTTGGCCATGTCCATGGAGGTCACGACCTTGACCACTTCCTCCAGCGGTGTGTCCTTGGCCACCGTGGTGATGGTAGCGTTCATGAAGTGCTCCACAGTCACACGGTGAGAGCTGAAGGCGGAAGGGCGCTCCCTTCAGGTCCTGGAGCGGCAGGATATCCAGACCCCAGGACGAGGCAGGGGTACCTGGTTCTTGGCTGTGGGCAGGTGCTGAGACATTCCTAGCATAAGCAACTAGGGTGGGGAGGAACTTGGCAGAACCCCAAGGTGGGGAGGAACTTGGGGACCGGCTCACCTACGGCCTGACTCTGGATTCCTAGCTCTCAAACCCCTGTCTCCCCGCCCAGACTGTCTCCACTTTGGTTTGTTTTACTCGGAAACCTTCCCTGAAAAATTTCATTTGAAGGGAAGTTTTACGGCAAAATGAAAAAAAGGCTTTCAAGTTTGAAAATCACTGGAGTAGCCACCCCCGTTTTACAGATGGAGAAACTGAGGTCCGGAGCAAGGTGGCAGCTTGCACGTGTTGGGAGCTGGGCCTTGGGTCTCAGAGACTCTCAGTCCTGCTTCTCTGGGAACAGAGGCTGCCAAGTGAGGACCTCAAAGCCTGATTCCAGCCCCCTGTGTCCCAGTCAGGACAGCAGAGCAGGAGTGGGAGAGAGGAGGGGACCTCCCAGATCTGGCACCGATTCTCTGTGGGACGCGAGCAAGACAAGGCATCTCTCTGAGCGCCAGTTTCCAGCAAATCGGCAATCTCTGTCCTACCGTCATGAGGACAGACTGATGGCTAATGAGACGCAGAGGCCCAGGAGGCCAAGGACTTGCCCAAGGTCATGCAGGGAGCTGGAGAGAGTGGGGACGAGGTGGCTGTGTGTTGGCCTCTTCCATACCACCCAGGTCCAAGGTCAGCCACAGTGAGGGTTTTGTGTTTTTTTTTTTTTTGGAGGTGGGGCCTCACCCCAGCCCACCCAGACCCATCACCCCCATCAACCAGCCCAAAGTGGGCACCTCTCACCTGATTTTCCGACCTCGGATCCACGGGAGGTATGGCAGCTTCTTGACAATGATGGTGCCGTCATAGAAGGAAGGCTGGAAGCTCTGGGCGATGGCGTTCGCTGCCAGCACGGCCATCAACACCGGCAACGCATGCACTATCTGGCCGGTCAGCTCGAAGGCCAGCAGCGCCGTGGAGATGGTGTGGGTCACAGCCCCTGAGAAGGCCGCAGCCCCTGCAGGGGGCGGACCCAGGGCGGGGCGGCTCAGGCCAGGGGCCAGCCTCGTGCAGAGCGCAGAGCCACCCGGGGCTAAGGCCACGTGCTAGACGGCGGCTGTCCAGAGGCCACACGCTGGAGGTGCCGTGATGGCTGGGCTCGGTGAGGGGGAGCGTGGTAAGGGAGAGTGTGGGGCACCAGGGACAAGACGGGAGCCAGAGAGAGTCACGGGGGCTCAGGGAGGGGGCTCACGGGGAGGCGCAGTGACCACCCCATGCCCCGCAGAACCACCGGCTGACCCCCCAGGTCCAGCCCAGGTCCGTCATGTCTCCCCGCCCAGGGGGGACTCAGCGCACTCACCTGCCAGGGCGTACCCTCCAGGCATAATGGGGTTGGTGACCCCTCCGGCCACGATGCCCTCAGGGAAGGCAACAGCCAGGGCCTCCCCGATGAGGCGCCCGATGGCAGCTCCTGGCCACAGACAGCAGGGGGAGGGGGAGCCAGGCTGACCCGGCTCCCACAGCCCTCCGTTCCTGGGGACCAACCTCGGTACCCTCGGAGGAGGGAGGGGAGGGGCCAAGAGCCACAGCCCTGCCTCAGTAACCCTGAACCTCTCAGACCCTCAGAACCCCAGACTCACCGAGGATGAATATGGGCATGAAGTAGCCGGCAGGCATGGGGATTGTGGTGGCCAGAATCAGCATCCAGAACTGTGGGCGGCGGGAACCCAGCAGGGCAGAGGTTAGGGGCAACCGGACAGGAGTGGGCGAGAAGAGGGAATAGATGGGGGGACAGGGCAGTGTCCTGGGGGGAAGGGGGTCGCGCGGGCACGCGCCCCCATTGCCGGTGTCTGCTGTTGACCAGGAAGGCGCTGACTGAGGGCAGGAAACCCGTCCTGACAAAGTGCCTACTGTGTGCCTGGCACCGTGCCGAGGGCTTTCCTCTCTTCCTTCTCAACCTTCCCTCCGAGGCCGACACAGCGACCGTTTTAAGAGACGAGGCAACCGAGGCTCAGAGAACTGAAGCAACTTGGCCAGGGTTGCACAGCTGGCGGGAGTCAGATCAGGCGGGCCGGGCGGAAGAGGCCCAGGCCACGGACAAGCATCCCCCTCCCAGGCTGGTCTCCACTGTGTGCGCTCCCCTGGGGGCCCCCTGGCACCCACCTTCATAACCAGGAAGAAGGCAAGGGTCCCAAAGATGGTGAACCGTGGGTGGTACCACTCGAACCACAGGTTCTGGGGGTCGAGCTCCTCAGGCCAGGGCGGGGATGAGTTCCGGGTCATCAGCGCCCACGAGTTGTTGTCGAACAGTGACTCCAGATGCTGCTTCATGGACAGCTGGTGCGGGGGACAGGTCGGTGAGGGGGCTGGGGGACCCCTTCCTGCCACCCCCCTGCCCTGCCCCTGCCCCGAGTCTTCCTCTGCCCTGTCCCGCCTCAGGAAGGGCTCTGACGTCCCAGAGCTGCGGTGTCCTCGTCTGGAACTCGAGGATGACCCACAGGCTTCCCCTACGGGTGTGGTGGGGATTACGCGAGATGACGGGCACAAAGTGGGTGACGGATGGCGGGGGGGGGGGTCCCAGCCCTGCACCCCTTACCCGAGAAGCGATGAAGCGGCCCACGCCAGGGGGGTAGGTGATGGAAGCAAGAACCAAGGCGGCCAGGGCGGAGTACAGAGGCTTGCTGTGGGGTGGGGGTCGGGGTGGAGGGAGCGGGTAAGCTCCAGTGCCGGCCCCCCTCTTCCCTCACCCCCCCGGAAGGGGAAAAGGACAAGAGCGGGCCCCACCACCACCCTGGGGGCCGGATCCACTCCAGGGGAGGAACCCTGTGGGGGTCAGCCCCACCCCGCCCAGACGGAGCTCCCATCAGGCCACGGGGGCCACGCGTGGCGGGCCTGGGGCAGAGGAGGCCGACTCTGAGATGCCAATGCCAGGGGGCGGGCAAGGTTTGGGGAGGAGAGGGGCTCAGTTAGCCCTTCCGGCTCCATGGGAAAGTGGGCCTTCCGTGGGGGGTGCAAACTCAGTGACAGAGTGAGGGGTTGGTAGCCCAGCAAGCTGGGGGTGGTGGAGGGGTAGCTGAGGGGACCCGGAGAGGGGCCGTTAGGAGGGAACCAGGGCTCCATAAGTGGCGTGTGGGCTAGGAAGGTTTGGGGGGCTCTGTAGGAGGACGACAGTACAGAGGGCAGGGCTCTCTATAAAACAGATCAGGAGGCTGAGAGCAGGGGCCAGGGGGTTGCTCCCCCTGAGAGGTCCCCAGTCCCTGCCCAGAGCCTACCTGGTGGCCAGCAGTTTGGAGGTGACCCGGTTGGTCTTGACAAAACCAAGGAATGTTCGCTGACAGAAGAGGTAAACGCAGCTCAGGATGCCGCAGATGGCCCTGGGGAGGGGAGGGGAGTTCTGGAGCCCCAGCCTGGAAACAGGGTGGCAGTTCAGGCCTGGGGCGGGGGGGGGGGGGGGTGGGGGGGGAGGCCCCCAGTGGGGGGCACTCACTCACCCCAGGGCCACAAAAAAGAAGATCTCTGGCAGGTCGAAGGGGACATCCACCCTGAAATTGGTCTTGTAGAGGGAGGTGATGGTCTCTGGGGAAGGAGGGGAATGATCAGGGACCACGCTCCTACCCCAGCCAAACCCCAGTCCCAGCCTCAACAAACAGGCGTGGGGGTCGTGCCAAGTCCTGCCCCCACGAAGTACCCTTTCCCGGCATTCAAGGCCCCGACAACCAGCCTTTGCCTCTTTGCTCACTGTGCCATCTTGTACTCTCAGGGCCCCCATCCTTCATGCCCAGTACAGGTCGGGAAGGAGAGGGGAGAGGGAGAAAAGAGGGAAAGAGGGGAGGGGGGGAAGGGACGAGGAGGGAGCCGGGCCTGGGGTCAGGTGGTCTGAGGGGGACTCACCCTGCTCGCTGTTGAAGACTGCCAGGAGGCGGAACATGAAGGCCCCGCAGGTGGCAGCGAAGAAGCCCCTCCAGTAATCCCAGACAGAGAAGTGGGAAGACATGACCTCGATGCTGAACAGGACGCCTGAAGGTGACGCTGAGCTTAGAGCCCCACCCCCACCCATCCCAGCACCCTGACCCCTCCCGTCCTGCTCTCCTCTCTCCTCCAGGCCTGCCCTCTCTCTTCGGTCCTGACCTGAAGTGAGGGAGGGCAGGCAGGAGCCCAGGGCAGACGCCTGTATGTGCCCTCCTGGGCCATCTCAATCCCTCCAATAGCCCTAGGGGGTGGGGCCATTCTGGTCCCCATTTTATAGACAAGGAGGTGAGTCTCAGAGGGCTGACCCCACCAGCCCAGGGTCACGCAGGGAAGCTGGATTTCAAACCCGGGTCTGCCTGGCGTAACCCTGAAGTGTCTCAATAAACACGTCCACCCCACCCAGGGGTGGCCGTGCCCTCAAAAGTCTGCTGTAAGAACCAAGATCTCAGCTGGCCCCCATCCCTCCTGCAGGTCCCTCAGCTGGACACAGGAGTGAACGGATCAGTCCACAGCGGTAGGGGACAGGAGCGGTGTGGGGGGGCCCCGGGGTGCAGGGAGGGGTGCGAGGGAGGGTCTCACCGCTGAAGGGCGCTGCAAACACTGTGGCCACACCCACCGCGGCCGCTGCCACCAGCATCTCGTTCTGCTTGCTCTTGTTCTGTGCGAGAGGGGATTGGGGGGGGGGGGGGAGTCCGGGGCTCAGAGTCAGCCCCCACCCTCCCCTCCTTCTCCTCCCTCCAAGGACGGCCCTCCCTGACTCCCTTACCTCAGGCTCCCCAATGGCCTTGGTGTGCACACGGCCCAGGTAGGCAGCGATCATCACAGACAGGTGCACGAAGGGGCCCTGCGGGGGGGGGGGGGGGGGCAGCGTGGGCACAGGGGCGGGGCTTGCCTCCGGTGGGGGGGGCGTGTCAGAGCCCTAGCCCCTCCCCCTCGGGGCCCAGGGTTGGGGGAAGCGGGGGAGCGCAGAGAGAGCCTCATCCAGGCCCGCATGGATACCCGTCCACACCCTTCTTTGTTTCCCCGGTTTTTTTGTCACACCTGGGGACCCAGCCCGTCTCCTCCCCAAGACTGAGCCCCTGAAGGCAGGCATCGGCCTGAGTCCCCGCTGACCCGGCTTCTGTGGGGCCCTGGGGGGAAAGGCAGAGGGGGCGGGGCGGGGTGGGAATGCTCTGCCCGTACCACTTTGCCCAGGAAAAGGGTGCTGCCAGTGGCCAGGGTGCAGGTAAGGCCCACGACCTTGGCCCCGAAGTTCTTAATATCCAGGTAGTCCTCCAACACCACGCCTGACAGAATAGTCTTCAGCTCTGGGATTCCAGAACCTTGGCAGGGGATGGACAGTGGGGCAAGAGGAGGCACAGTCTCCAGATTAGACTCTTAACACTTCACCCTGCGCAAAATGTTCCACGCTGTGAACCTGTCGGGTCCTCCAAAACCCTGAGTTGGGATTTGCAAATTCATTTGCACAGGTGAGGGTCAGAGAGGGGGACGTGAGCTGCCCGTGTCGTTCCAGCTGAGCCTGGCGGACAACTCTGGCAAGGTGGGGGGAACCCAGGACAGAAGCTCAGACCACCCGCGGATGTGCCCCTGGAGCTCCCCAGCGCTGGCCTGGAGCTGGAGGCAGAGCTGAGAGGCCCTGGGGGAGCTGTGCCCCTCCTCCCTGGGGAACCTGCCACCAGGGCTCCCCGTCACCACCCAGAAGAGCCCTAAGAAAGGAAGCAGAGTCAGCAGTGAGCCAAGAGTCCAGATCTGGCCTTCTCGCTGTGTGACTCTGGGGCAGTGACACGACTCCCCTGAGCCTGGCCTCCCTGGCTGTGAAATGGGGTCACTGCTTCCTGCCTCCCCCCATCAGAAGCCGCGAGGGACAGGAAAAGGCTTTGGCACGAGGCTCCGCGGTACAAAGCACACAGGCAAATGGCTCACCTCCAGAGAAGGGTGTGATGCTCTGGCTGAAGCCAGAGGAGAAGGAGACCAGGGCCACAGGGTACACAGTCCAGGAGAGATACCGGAGCAGGTGGCTGTCCCCAATCTCCCGGTAGAGCCACTTGTGTGCTGGGGACACCCGGGAGTCAGGGAGCCATCACAGCCCTCAGGTGTCCCCCCCCCCAGGAAGTGGAGGCTCAAAGAGGGGAGGCCCGGGGCCACCCAGGGAGCAGCAGATCCCCAAATGGAGGGAGACACAGGACCCTGGGTCTATATTCCAGTGTCACCGCTCCCTAGCTGAGTGACCTTGGGCAAGTGACTTAACCTCTGTGAGCCTCTGCTTCCCCATCTGTCAGATGGGCTAGCAGTGGGACTTCCCTCCCAAGGTCATTGTGAGAAAGCTCTCAGATGATGGCCGGGGCATGTGCATAGCAGGTGCTCAGGAGAGCCCCTGAGCAAGTCCACCAGAGGGGTGCTAGAACCTTCCTGCCCCCTTATCCCGGTTCCTGGGAGATCTCAGGGTGCAGAGAGCCTGCTGAGGCGTGGGAAAAGAAAGGTCTGTGTCTGGTAGCTTGAGCAAGTGCCCTCGCCCGGAGCTACTGAGCCGAGAGCAAGGAGGGAGGGAGGAGAAGAAACAGGGGCAGCAAGAACAGGTGGGCAGAAGCTCGGAGGACGAAGGGCTCTTGGGCACATCCGGGCCTCTCTTGCTCATCGTGCAGATGAGGAGACTGAGGCCCATAGAGAGGCAGGAGCCTGCCCAGGGTTGCACAGCAAATCAAGAGCAGCGCCTGCACAGACCCAGGCCTCCTCCCTACCCGGAGCCTTCCTCCACCCGCGATGCACCTGGCGGCCCATGTGGCATCCCGAGAGCATGCGTGGAAGCCTGTGTCCAGAGCAGGAGTGCGTGCCAGGGAGGGGTTACCTCTGACCACGCGCCCGATAGCGAAGTTCATGGCGTAGCTGATCAGGGCCATGAGCACCCCAAGGGTCATCAGGAAGTACCAGTCCTCCCCGACGCGGAACAGCTTCTGCTTCAGCCACTCCAGGCCCCCTGGGGCAGGGGCACTGGGTCATAGCCCGGGACAGGGGTGGGGCAAGCACGGCCCCTTCCCTGGAGGCCTGCTCAGGCTCAGGGCAGGGAGGGCAGGGGCAATGTGGGGCTGGGGCCATGTGGTCAAGCCCAGGGTGGCCCAGAAGGGGGTCTGCACACGAGGGGCAGAGCAGGAACTTGGACAAGTGAAGGTGGCCGCACGGTGGGCCCTGGTGGGGTACAGAGGCCTGGCACCCTCCCCACCCACCCCCCACCCACACTGGATACTCATGGAAGAATGATGGGGCAGCAGGGGGTGGGGAGTGTGTGCTGAGAGCCACAGCTTTCTCCAGTGTCTCCGCAGGGCCCACGGCTTACAGAACACAAGGGGCTAGCAGGACCCCTCCATGTCTCCAGACCCGTGGGGCCATCCTACAGGCCACACCGGTGTCAGACCAGGCAGCACCCACTGGGCCCAGAGCAAAGCCCCCAGTATAGCCATCAGGCCTTGGGACCTGCTCTCCCCAAAGGCAGACAACAGACATCTAGCACGTCTGACCCATAGGCAAAGGGACAGGCAGACAGATCCCTTCCCTCCCGGCCGCCCAGTGATTGTGGGCACATCAAGGCAGGGCAGCTCTTGGACTTCAAGGTGGGTGGGGGAGGTGGGGTCTGGGTAGACAGGGGTGACGTCCTGAGGGATCTTCGATAGGGAGAGGAAGGGACCTAGCTCTCACCTCGAATGCCTCTGCGGATGCGGGGACACGGGCCCCATAGCTCCTGAAGAGTCACAGGGCTCCCCGAGGAGCCCTCACGCAGCCCTACCAGCTCTTCCATCGGGTCCCTGAGCAGACAGACAGACAGACAGACCCTTGGTAAGCTGCTCCAGTGGCTTTACCCTGCCACTTGGCCCTTCCAATGTCCCTACTTCCCAGATAAAAAGGAAAAGCGTTTTCCTGTTTGCATGTGTGTGCATGTGTGCGTGTGTGTGTGTGTGAAGTTACCAGGAGGGGACATAGGTCTGCTGTGCCCTCATCACTAAGGGGGTGCCGCCGAGGATGCGGGGTGGGGACCGGGGTTCCTAACTGTGCCCTGTGTCCAGTACCATGTTGATCAAGGCAGGACCCCAAGCCTCAGAACTCCCTTCCCCTGCTGTGGACACAGCTCCTGCTTGGCTCCTTCCACTGCTCAGAGCAATCTCCTTGCCCCGCGGAGTCACTCACTCTGTGGGGTCCCCAGGGGCTGCTCTGACTCCCCCTGCCCATCCCTGAGCCCCCCTCTCCTCTGCTCAGGCCACAGAGGCAGGTAAACCGCAGGCGCTGAAGGAAAGCCCGTGAAGATTGAAACGAGGTGCTGGCCCCCTGCCCCCCAGCCTCCTGCCCCAGCCCGACCTGCCCTGGCCCAGCTTCCACCCAACCCAGGCCCCGGCTCCACACCCAGCAGCCCCTCACCTCTGTCCGTTGGCCCTGCTGTGGCCCCAGCCAGCCCTCCTCTAACAGAGACACTTCTGCCTGCAGCCTAGATGCACCTGAGCAGGTCTGCGCTCCACCAATCAACATCCTAGGCCTCCCTCCCTCCCCGCCCTGCAAGGGTTTACCGTGGCCATTAAGAATGTCCTTGACAAACCAACCAGAACTGCCCAGGCCGGTTGAGCCGTGCAGGCCAGAGCGGCCAAGGGGGACCAGAAGCAGGAGCTTCCCGAAACCCAGGACAGCCACACGGAGGGTGGCACTCAAGTATGCTGCAGGTGCCTGCTGTGGGCTGGGGGACATGGGAGAGAGAAACTCCTGCACACCAGCAGGACAGGGAGGGGTCATCTGCGGGGGGCTGAGGGTCAGGGCCCTGGATTCTCAGATCGGGGCATGGAAAGGGTTTAAAAAAGCAGAGAAGAGGGGCGCCTGGGTGGCTCAGTCGGTTAAGTATCCGACTCCTGATTGGGGCTCAGGTCATGATCTCATGGTTCGGTTGGTGAGATTGAGCCCCGCGTCAGGCTTGGGGCTGACAGCATGGAACCTGCTTGGGATGCTCCCTCTGCCCCTCCCCCACTCGCTCTCCTCTTTCTCTCTCTCTCTCAAAATAAGTAAATAAACTCAAAGAGGCAGCAGCAGCAGCAGCAGCAGCAGAGAAGGGAGAGGGGAGAAAGCCAGTGGAGCTGGAGGAAGACCTTGGGCAAAGGCGAGGGGCCCCATTGCTGCTGTCCCCTGGTTGTGTGCCAGGCTCTGTGCTCAACCCTCCCCCAAATCCGTGAGCGCTCACAGAAACCCAACGAGGTGGGAGGTATTATCCCATTTTAAAGAAATTGGAGTCTCTGGGGGGTGATGCTTCCGCTCCAAGGTCACAGACACCGAGGGCAGAGCCGGAATGCCCAACCAGGTTGGTCAAACTCCAGCCCGCACACTCTCCACTGCCCACCTTGCTCGGAGATCGGGGGTTGGGGACAGACCTACAAGCTGGAGCAGGGGCAGCGATTTGGGGCACCACAGACCCCCGAGGCCTGGGGAGGAACTTGAACTTGATCCTCACATCCGGCCCTTCTGGTCTCAGAAAACTGCCCTCTCAAACTATAATGCCGAGTGAAAGCCACAGACGGTCCCACCCCAGCAGAGGGTAGCAGTGAGGGCACGAGAGACATGGTGAGGGAACAAGGTTATGTGCCTGCCGCATGCCAGGCCCTTCGTGTTTGCAACACTGTTCATCCTCCCACGGCCTTATGAATCAAGGGCGGTATCACCATTTCACAGCCTCTGATCGAGGATCAGAGAGGTGCCAGCACGTGTCGAAAGTCACACAGCAGAGGCTGAACCCAGCCCTAGGCTGCCTGGCTCCCCCCCTCCCTGGAGTTCCTCCAGTCCCTGTGGCTTTAATCAGCCAGGGCAAGGGTTTGAGCACAAAGCAATCGATTTGGGTCTGATGCCGCTTTTGGAAAGATTTGGGAAAGAGATTTGGGGTAACTGCCCTCCCGCCACCCCCTCCCCCCCGCCAAAGCTCCTCTGTGAAAATCATCATGGCCCTTCCGTGACGTGTTAAAATCCTGGCACCCTGAGCTGCTCTCTGCCCCCGGATGCCTGGCCAAGTCCATCCAAAGCAGGAGCGCGTGTGCCTGTGGTGGGAGGTGGTGGGAGGTGGGGTGCGGGCTTGGTGTTCTGCCTGGACCTGGTGGGCCTGGGCCCGCTGTCACCTTGCTGCCACAACCTGCTGACTGTGTACAGTAACAGGAAAACTGTTGAATAGGCTACAATCCCACAGCCGGCATTGGCCGGGCCAGCCTCACCTCCCAGCCCTGGGAGCACCAGGAAGCTGGGGAAAGGGCAGCAAAGTCCCTCCAAAAGGCATTTTCCTGCGTCATGTCCCAGCAGCAGGCGGGGGGAAGAGCAGGCATGGTGCCAGAACAGCTCTGCCACCCCCATTGCTCCCTCACCACTCGGAGTGTCGGTGTCCTCTTCTGCCCCAGGAGGAGTCATGGGCGCAGGGGGCTCTCTCTGCCTCATTCATCGTGAGTCCCCCAGAGCCTAGAACGGTGCCCCCCACATAGTAGGTGTTCAGTAAATACCTGCTGAGTGATGAGTGGTTTCCAAACACAGGCCTGAGGGCTGGCTGTGTGGGGACCTGATGGGAATAGATTCCTGGTCCCTTCCCAAGACCCCAAATCAGAATCTTGGCGCACAGAGGGAAGAGTCTGTGTTTGTCGAACGTTCCCCCCCGGATGGTTGGGATGCCCTGGTAGGTTTGGGATTCGAGGTTCTGGATCATCTCTGAAGTTCCTTCTATCCCTGTGATCTGGAGGGAGAGCATTGCCAGAGACAGGGGAATGGCCTTGATGACCTTTTGAGGTCCCCCCTGGCCACTGACGTCCGTAGATCCAGTACATGCACGGGCGATGCCTCAGAGATAGGAGGAAGGGGAGGAGGAACGGTGGGCGGGGGTGGGTAACGAGATCCGAGGTCCAGGAGCAGTGACTCAGGCCCTCAGCACCATGACCGTATGTCTGCATTTAGCCACTGGCTCTTGTTCCCCTGGCGGGCGGCAGGCTTCTGGGCCCCCCACCCCCGCCCCTACCCTCTTTCCATCTCTGCCTCGTGCTGGTAACTTCCTGGCAGCCCTACTGGAACCCCTCGGACAGCACGGGTGACACGGGCCCAGCAGTGATCTCCACCACAGTGACAGACCCCTCTCGCCCCAGCCGCCGCTCAGCTCCTGGCTACACCCTGAGCCCTAGGCTGCCCCTGCCGCACATACCCCACCAGCAGCAATAATCACCCCTAAATGGAGCCCCCCCCCCCCCGCTCCACAGATGATGTTCTGTGGGAGCCAAAGCAGAGGAAAACAGTTGCCACCTTCAGGAGCCCCCAATCTGGTGGGGAGAGAGGCAGACCCCTGCACCAGGGGAACCACCAGTCTGGTGGCGGGAGGTGTGGGGGTGAAAACACAGCAGAGAAGTCACAGCCCCAGGAAGACCATATCACAGTGCCAGGCGCTGGGGTGGGCATCTGGGCAAGGGCCCCTGTGTGGCTGCAGCAATCACAGAGGCCTTCATGGGGGAGGAGGAATCCGAGCTGGTCTGGGCAGGAAAGGCAGGATCTGAAGAACAGAAACCCCACACTGTAGCCTGGGCAGTGCCCCCCCCCCCCCCCCCCCCCCGAATGGCCTCTCCTGCTTCACCTACTGGCCCTGCATGATGTCAGTCCTGGCTCGGCTGAGCCGTGGGTGGCCAGAGAGGGGTTTCTGGAGCTTCTGGGCTAGCCTGTCTCCATACACATACGGTCAGGTCACCCCAGCCTCCTAGAGGGCTTTGAATCAGACCCATCTGGCCAGCTCTGCCACTTACCCCCGTGCAAGCCCCACCCCCTCCCCGAGGCTCCGCTTCCCTGCCTATAAAATGGGAACAGCGCCTCTTTCCTGAGCTGTGGGGAAACCATATGGGGCCATGCTGGAAAGCTCACAACCGGGAGGCACTCCAGAAGTCAGAGCTAGAATAATGTCTTCGGGAATTCTCGGTTACCTCTAACCGAAACCCCGCCCACTGCGGTCCTCAGCATCTCCGTTGAGCTGGAGGTCAAGTGAACAGTTCCCGGAATACAACATGATAGAACCTTTTTTTTTTTTTTAAGCAGGGTTCATGCCCAGCATGGAGCCCAAAACAGGATTTGAACTCACGACCCTGAGATCAAGAGTAAGATGCTTCACTGACCGAGGCATGCAGGCACCCCAACCTTCTAAATCTTTAAGGACAATTACCAAATTATCTGCCCTCCTCCCCTGAGTCCTAGCCCAACACCCCACCCCAGCCAAGGACCGCCAGCTTTCTCCTCTTGGGGCCCCAAAATGTCCTGAGAGTAGGGGGAGGGCAAGCATGGAATCTGGGTCCCCATGGGAGCGGGCAGGCTGTCTCAGTCTTTCCTAAGAGATGGCTGTAAACATTATCTGCCCCGAGGGAAAGAGTCACCTCACACGAGGGTCCAACAGGTGGGGGTCCTTCACCTACCCCTACCTTCTCACCTTGCACCTCCTACTGTCCCCAGAGCCAGGGGCTCGGGGCCCCACCGCCCTGACTGCCCACCACCTAGATCCCCTCTTGCCAAAGACTGGGATGTTGGGGGAGGGGGGACAGGAAATAGAAAACCCTGTCCTCAAGCAGCTTGCAGTCTGATGGGGGAGGCACAGTCCTTAGAGAGCCCCAGGCCGATGGGGGCACGCAGAGACTCAGAAGCACCACACCCACAAGGTCCTGGGGTGGGCACGGGGGGTCCGAGTGGCAAGGGGACAGATTGCCCCCGGCCCGCTGCTGCTGCGGAGGCCCCTGGGCTGGAGTTCTCGGCCTGGAATGCTGGGCTGTGAGCTCAGCCTGGGCCTGCGTGTGCCGGACTGTCAGCAGTGCTGCCTCACCGGAGAAGATTTCCAGCCCCCTCCGGGCCGTGGCAAGGCCTAAATTTAGCTAGGAGACAAGGGGCTGGCCCCAAGCCCAGGGACGGTCGGGCCTTATAAAGCGCCGGCAATCAGGGCCCAGCATGCTCCCCCAGAGCCCACACCCTCTGCTGTCCCCCTGCCCGCCTGGCCAGGGCCCGGCCGCCCGCCGTGGATGAGCCACAGGACCTCCTCCACCTTCAGAGCGGAGAGAAGCTTCCATTCCTCCTCCTCGTCCTCCTCATCCTCATCCTCCTCAGCCTCCCGTGCCCTCCCAGCCCAGGACCCGCCCATGGAGAAAGCCTTGAGTATGTTTTCCGAGGATTTTGGCAGCTTCATGAGGCCCCACTCAGAGCCCCGGGCCTTCCCAGGCAAGTTGTCAGGGCTTTGAGGGGAGGGGCGATGCACAGGTAGGGGACACCTGCTCCTGGCCACCTCTGGAGACGGCTGCCGAGCTGCCAAGAACAGGTGCTATACAACCATAGCCACGTGTGGCCACCAGGACAGATGTGGCCAGGGACAGATGTGGCCAGGAGAACAGGCTGGTCTCCAAGGAAGAGTGGTGGCCCCCGGGGTCAGCTATGATGCCAATGGCCACACATGGCCCGTGGCCAGGTCCTCGCTGGAGATGTAGGGGGCAGGACGGGGTTCAGGCCTGGGTGGGGGGGGCGGGGGGGCTGCCACAGACATGGTCACATACACATAGTCCTCCCACCTGTGCTGGGTGAGGCCTGGCCCCACCACGGAGAAGGTGGGCTGCGAGAGGTGAGGACAGGTGGGCTGGGGGGTTGGGAACAACAGCTGAGAGGGAGGCGAGGCCTGGGGGCCTGCCCCTTTCCCCAAGAGGAGCCAGAGACCCGGGTTCTAGACGCAGGTCTGCCCGGTGCTCAGCTCACAGCAGCCTCCTCCACAGCCCGTTCCGGGGGGCCGGGCAACATCAAGACCCTCGGGGACGCCTATGAGTTTGCAGTGGATGTGAGTGACTTCTCACCTGAAGACATCATTGTCACCACCTCCAACAACCACATCGAGGTGCGGGCTGAGAAGGTGAGCCTGCCCACCCTGTCTGGACCCCGGCTCCACGTCTGTACCCTCTGTACCCCATGCTCCATGCTGGGACCCCAGACCTTGTCCAGTGCCCCTCCCCCGAGCCCCCCCAGAACAAACTAGAGACCTTGCTTTTATTACTTGTAGGCCACGGGACCCAAGACTCTGAGGTCCTTTCTTTAGGAGCCAAGGGCAGCTGAGGGAGCCACAGGGGAATGGGGGAGGGTGGAGGGATGCAGGGAGGCGGCACCTGAGGAGGTGAGTTGAGGGGGGCCCAGAGGATGGACATAGTGGCTGAGTGGGGACAGCCTTCCTGGCAGGCCTATGGGTAGAAAGGGGGCTCACCTGGGAAGCTGGCAGGGAGGAGCTCCCCCACGTGACATTCCCTCCCCTACCCAGTGGTTCAGCCCCCATCCTCCTGGGATCCTTGATCTGGGTCCAAGTCTGGCCAGAGGCCCTGCAGTTCAGGGTCAGACACACTCCGGACCCACCCCGCGCTCCCTCCACCCATGGGCCTCAGGGTCACTGGGTCACTAGGGTCTCTGAGTCCCAGCTCCCAGGAGGCTGAGACCCCGGCGGAGGGTGCGGCCCGGCCTGCACAGGAGCACTGCACCCTCCCCACCCCCACCCCCAGGGCCCCAGTCACGACTGCCCAGCAGAGAGGGCCTGCCAGGCTGCCTCCAGATCCCCCACGGCCTAGCTTCCTCTCCCGAGCAGGGGAGGCTACATGCCCTGGCACCTCTGCCAGGGAAGCTGAGGACTGTGGGCACCAGGACCAGAGGGCAGCACGTGCCAGCCCTGTAACCCCCGCCAGTGACTCAGCCGCCCCAGCCTCCTCTGGACACGATGTGCTGGCCGAGTCGTGGGGGCGGGGCTGCCGGCCCAGCCCAGGCCCCGGACGCCCAGTGCGTCTGGGCATCCCAGAGGGCACGGCCCTGGTGTGTGCTGTCTTCTCTTTGTCCCCCGGGGGCTCTGAATTCTGCCACCGAGCTCCCTCTCTGAGCTGCCCGCCCCCCCCCCCCCCCCAAGCCCCTTGCCTCCCCCTGGGAAGCATTGGAAGGCAGCTCTGAGGCTGGCCCTGCATACAGCCCTCAGCCACCGCCACCCTGGCCAGCCCCTCTGCTCCCGAGGGTAGAACCCCTTGGCATGTCGGGGCCCGGCTGGGGTGAGAGGAGGAAGACTTGATGTGAGCAGGACGGGGCTGGGGGCATCCGGCCCTGACCCATCACCCCTTCCCTAGCTGGCAGCCGACGGCACAGTCATGAACACCTTCGCTCACAAGTGCCAGCTGCCCGAGGACGTGGACCCCACTTCCGTGACCTCAGCCCTGAGGGAAGACGGCAGCCTCACCATCCGGGCCCGGCGTCACCCACACACGGAGCACGTCCAGCAGACCTTCCGGACAGAGATAAAAATCTGAGGGCCTCCCCTTTCCTGTCCCCCCCACTCCCCCCTTCTCCCCCACTGGCCTGCCAGAGACATTTTCCTCACCTCTCATGACAGCTTGCAGAACATCTCAGCTCAAGTTCCAGGCCCTGACACCATCAGACCCCAGGTGGGTCAACCCCGCCCCCCGCAACTGAGGCCTTCTGCCTCACCTGTGGCCTCCAGATTCCAGATGTGGCCTCTTTCCCTTGATCCAGAATAAAGGGACTGAGATTGGAAAGGGAGACCCCAAAGAACCCACTTTGGGGAAGGGGTCTGGGACAGGCAGGAGCACTAGGCAAATAATCTGCAGGACAGACAGATGGACAACTCCTTTGATCTATGGAGTCCCTGCGGGGGGGACAGGGACCTGGGACCCCCTTGGCCAAGGGGAGCGGGCGAGGAAGAGGTGGATATTAGCAGAGGTGCTGATCCCGGTAGGTCCGGACAGCTCAGGGGAACCACAGGGGGGCGGCCGTGGCGGGAACCCTCTTCTCTGCCACTCCCCGAGCCCCAAACCAGCTGCCAGGCTCCCTGCTACCCGGTGTCCCCACCCACCAGCTGTGCCATGGCAGGGCCACACAACGTCTGTACATAGATGGGGTTTTTCCGATACAGAGGGTTCACGAGGAAACTGCAACACTTCTGCCCTCGGTTACCTGCTGTGCCCTCGGGCGAGGCCGGGCAGAGGTGGCGGGGCTGGTCCCTCCTCCCACCTGGAGACCTGGGTTCCCGGGGCTGCTTCCGCAAACAGGTCCCCCAGATGAGGTGAGAGAGAGAACATGGATGGGGCCTTGGGTCTTCAAGGTTGGACCCCGGCTTCTTGCCAACCTTCCCCCGCGGCCAGTCACCTCCCCCCCAACCCTGCCCCTTCTTCAATCAATGAATCTATAAGGCTTGGTGCGTGTACATACAACACGCACGCCTATTGTCCTGTCCTTCAAATACTGAGCATGACCATTGGTTGAGGCTGAATGCAGAACATTCTAAAATCAGATTTTACAATCTCTATTTTTATCAATGGGGAAACTGAGTCTCTGAGTGGGTGAATGCCCACCTTACTCATTAAAGGTTGGATTTGAACCCAGGCTGTGAAAGCTGCTCTCAAACGGCCCCACCCCCAACCCCTCTGTGCACTGGGCAGTAGTATCCCTCTTTTTGTCCCTTATGGCCTATGTCCCCCTGACCCACGTCTTCCTGTTGGAGAGAGGGCCCAGACCATGGGAAGAGCCCCCAGCCCAGTTCCCTCCTAGTCTCCAGTCCAGGGCAGGGACCCCCAATCAGCCTTCATGCTGAGGAGCCCCAGACACCTGCAGTGACACTGGCTCAGTCTCCAACCTACAGATGCAGGGGTGGGGGGAAAGGGGGTGGTTCACAGTAGTTGAGGCCCCCTGGGGCGAGAGGCGGGGCCAGCTTCTGACTTCTGCACCTCTTGGGTCAGTGTTCTACAGGATGGCCTCTGACGTGACGTGACGCTGCCATTCTGGGGCCCTTAAGGGACGGCTGGGGGGTGGGAGGGGGCATGGGAGGACCCCAGCATTGTAGCCTGCACACACAATAAACCACAGAATCACAGACTTCCGGAGATCACCTGCCTGAAATTCTCAAACTTGGGTCGGGGCTGGAGGCAGCCAGGGGGAGAAACCCCAGGATAGACAGATCTGACTTCCTTGAGATTTGGGGGCAGGGGTGGCACCTCAAGTAAACTTCCAGGACCTCACAGAAGTGTGGGTGGCCTGTGGTCTCCTCCCTCAGCTCCCAGACCCACCTGAGCGGGAATCCCAGAATTATTGCCCTGAAAAACCTTGCGGTGCTTTCTCTCCCAACCGCCGGCCCCTGCTGCTACATGCGGAGCACCGTCCCAGGCACAGGGACACCGAGGGTGGGCCAGCTGCACTGTGTCACCTGCCCTCTTGAAGCCCATCTGGTGTCACATGGGCTCTGAGCACCAGACTGGCTGAGTGACTGGGCTCGGGGTCACGCAGAGCCAGGGGCAGAGCAGGGCTGGAACCTGGCTGGAGGGCTGGCTGGTTCGGGGAGTCTGCGTGCTCTCTGGAGGGACCCCACCCCACCCCCAACACCAGCAGGCGCTACTGAAACCCGAGTGCCAGGCAGTCTCCGGTGCAGCTCCGGCTGGCTGCGGGCTGGGGGAGGGGAGGAGAAGGAGAGGGGGCGCGGTATTTCCAGCCTCCGTGACTCACTGATTCCACTGGGCTATTTGCAGCCCCGAAACTCACCAGCGCGGGGGTTGGGGGTGGAGCCGGGCCAGCTTCCCAGTCTCCCTCGACCCCTACCCAGGGTCAGGCTCACCTTGGCTTCCCGACCCCAGAGATGCCCCTCCCAGGGTCGCGCGAAGGGGGTGGGGGCTGGGGGCTGGGACGCTGGCAGCCGGGGCTGAGAAAAGGAGAAGTTTCTCCAGAAGCGGCCAGTGGGGCCCGAATACCATCCCCCGCCCGCCCCCCCCCCCCCCCCCCCCCGCCAGGCCCCAGAACCATCCCCCCGCCCCCGACCTAGGTTCCGGAGCTGAAGATTTTGCAGGGGACAGAGCAGAGGCTGTCTGAGAGAGCCCTCCGACCAAGGTGACCCTGTGGGAGAGGAGGGCGGGGAGATGGGGACAGCGGGGGGCCCTCTTTCATCGGCTCCGCCCCCTGGGCGCCTGGGCTGGCCACAGCGCTTTGTCTCCTCCGCCCCCGACCCTTTCCAGGCTAAACATAGGCCTGGCTGCGGGCCCTGCGCCCCACCCCCACCCCGTGAGGGATAATTTTAGCAGCCCCATTCACTGAGTGCCTAGTGTGTGCCCAGCATGCTGCTCATCTTTGCAAGGATCCTGCAAAGTAGGTACCAAGGAGGTTCAGAGAGGTCAAGCAGCTGGCCCAAGGTCGCCAGCTTGGAAGTGACTTGGCTGAGATTTGAATCCTTGTCTCCGGCTCCAGAAAGCCCCAAATCAGGTCCCCTCCCCGCCCCCAACCATACCCGAGGGGGAGGGGCAAGTCAGCTCCCCCACCCCTATTCTGGCATGTTGCACAGGAAAGGCAAAGTTGTGCACCTATAGTTTTTGGGGTGGGCCTGTGCAGGAGGGCAGGGGGAATGGAAAAGATACAGCCTCCTGGGGCCGGAGACCTGTGAGAAGCCCAGGTCAGATGGTGCCGGGGACCCCCAAGGGTGCCAAGGACCCAGAAGTTTCCCTCACTTTTAGGCTCAAAGCCGCCTCCTCCAGAAAGCCTTCTAGAGCTACCAGTTCAGGGGCACAGACAGAACCCAAAGAACCTGAGGCCCAGACTTTATGTTTGAACTTGCCAAGGGTGAAGGCAGACCCACTTGCTTGGCTAGCCCTGTGCCCTTAGGGAGTCACGCCACAGTCCTCTTGGTGTGGTGGGGAACCCAGGCCCAGGGAGGCCCAGCGCCTCGCCCCGGGGTCACCCAGAAGTCAGTGGCCGAGGTGAGATAAAGACCCAGGCCTCCAGACCCTCCAGCCAGGGCATCTCTTCCAGACCAACCCCTTCATGCCATGGCCACCTTTCCCCCCAGCCCAGAGACAACTCCCACCTCCCACATTGTACACCCCGGCCCCCCTCCCCCCTCCCCCCTCCCCCCTCCCCCCTCCCCCTCCCCCTCCCCCCTCCCCCCTCCCCAATCTGCCTGCGATCCTAGTTCCACAAAGGCAGAAGATGTCTCACTCTGCCCTCTTGCTCCCAACCCTGGCATGGGAAAGGGGCTAAGCGCGCGTTTGTTGGGTGTTTCAAAAAGCCAACGAGCCTCAGTAAATAGTGGAGGGTCGGTCGCAGACTCTGGAGCTACCTCACCTGGGTTCAAATCTTGACTCTGCTGCTTCTGACCTGTGTGACCCTGGGGGAGTCACATAGTCTCTCTGTGCCTCAGTTGCCCCATCTGTAAACGGTGCTCATAGAATCTACTTGCTAGGGGGTTTTTTCTTTTAATTTTTTTTTTTTTTTTTTGTCTATTTATTTTGAGAGAGAGAGAGAAAGAGAGGGAGAGAGGGAACATGAGTGGGAGAGGGACAGACAGAGAGGGAGACAGAGGAGATCCCAAGCAGGCTGAGAGCTAACGGCAGAGGCCACATGGGGCTCGATCTCAGAACCAGGAGATCGTGACCTGAGCTGCAACCAAGAGTTGAAACCAACCGAGCCACCCAGGCGCCCCGCTAAGGTTGTTTTGCAATGCATGTAAGGGACCCGGGACTCGTGTGTGGTGGCCGGCTGTAGCTCACAGGTGCCACACACTGAAAATGCTACCGTTACTGCGTTTAGGTTTGGATCCCGACCTCCTCAGCTTCACCCACACTGTGGCTCCGTGGAGATCGAGACTCAGGCAGGGGGTTCAGAGGAGTTGCCGGATTGCTGCAGCCTTCTGTCCATGAAAAGCAGGTAAGGGCAGAGCTAAAAGGTTCCCTGTCTGGGCCCTGGGGGTGGAGATGGCAGAGAGAAGCCTCTGGAAGCCTTAGTTTCCTCATCCCATAAGCAAAGATCAGGCACCACCCTTCCGGGGGCTGCCAGAATGCACCAGAGAGAGATGGTGTTTTTGTATAAGCTTAGTAAATGGTAAACTCTTGTTAAAATTGTGCTTGTTTGCCGAATAACAAAAACCAAGACTCCGCCCACCTGGCTTTGCCCTGAGATAACAGAGGGTCCTGAATGGGTGGTGACTTGAGTACCAGCAGGACTGGTGGTCAAGGCAGGAGTCTCCGGGCAGGGGAGGTGGATTGTTTACAGGCAGCACAGCTGAGCTACCCCACAGCTGGCCTGCGGCTCACTGTCACCAGCCAGCTGGGCCAGTCCCCAGCTCTGAGGCCTTCCAAGGCCCAGACCCAAAGACAATCTTTCATGGGAGTCTGGGGGCTACTAGACAGGGCTGCTGGCCCTAGGGAGCCCCAGAGGGGGGAGGCAGGACTGCAAATCTGCATCTTCCTTCCATTCTCTGTCCCCTCCTTCTCACACAATTTTTTTTTAAGTTTATTTTATTTATTTTGAGAGAGAGAGAGAGAGAGAGAGAGACCAAGCATGAGTGGGGTAGGGGCAGAGAGATAGAAAGAGAGAAAATCCAGGGCGCCTGGGTGGCTCAGTCGGTTGAGCGTCCGACTTCAGCTCAGGTCACAATCTCGCGGTCCTTGAGTTCGAGCCCCGCATCGGGCTCTGGGCTGATGGCTCAGAGCCTGGAGCCTGTTTCCGATTCTGTGTCTCCCTCTGTCTCTGCCCCTCCCCCATTCATGCTCTGTCTCTCTCTGTCTCAAAAATAAATAAACGTTAAGACAAAAATTAAAAAAAAAAAAGAAAAGAAAGAAAATCCACAAGCAGGCTCTACACTATTAGCACGGAGCCCAATACGGGGCTCGAACCCATGACATCAAGAGTTGGACGCTCAACTGATTGAGCCCCCCAGGCGTCCCCTTCTCACACAGTTCTTGACCACCCCCTGTTATATACTCACACTTGAAGGCACTGGGGACGCAGTGCCTAAGCATGGCCACCAACCTGGAAACACATGCATTTACTCACACTTTAACTCACTCACTGGTTCAGTGGTCTTTCATTTATTCATTCCCTCAACAGAATTTCGCTAAGCGCCTACAGTGTGGTTGGTAGGCAGAGCTCTGAGGTCAAATACCTTAATTTCAACCCTGGCTCTGCCACTTGCTAGCTGTGTGACCTCGGGCCAGTTGCTTAACCTACCTGAGCCTCAGTTTCCTCATCTGTAAAATGGGATAATGCCGCGCAGGATTGTGGGTGGCGAGACTAACTGAGCTGCTCTCCTCCACCTGTGTGTTCCACCTCAGTGAGGGCCCTGCTCACCTGCTCAGCCCCACACACTCCCTGCACACTGCCAGGCCCCAGGCTGGGTCCTCGTAAAACCGTTTGCTGCTGGAATGGATGTGAACACAGTGCCAGCCGCATGGCTCAGGGTCATGATGCTGTGGCTTATAGTCACACTCCCTGGGGTTTGGATTTGGGCTCTGCCTCTTTCTGCATCTGTAAAATGGCAATAAAAGTCATACTCACCTCTCCCAGGGGTGATGTGTGATACATATAAAAATATACACAGTCACGGGGCTCCTGGCTGGCTCAGTCAGAAGAGCTTGAGACTCTTGATCTCAGGGTTGTGAGTTCGAGCCCCACATTGAGTGGAGAGATTACTAAAAAATAAATAAACTTAAAGTAGGTATACCCATATAGTCATATAGACCAAGCGGGTGTTGGTTAGAATGAAGGTTTGGCTTCTGAAACCGTGGGCCCCACTAGGTGGCCCACCCCGGGGCCTTAGCCCCATGCCCAGCAGGTTCCAACTGTCCTCGGCCAGGAACCTATGGGGTGCCCTCGAGTCTGGTGATAGGGCGACACCTGCTGTTCCAAAGTAGGATGTGCAGCCACAGGCCCACCCTCTTCCTTGAGGGCCTCAAACTCTACCTTTGCAGCCATTTCTTTGGGTTCTTCTAATTCAGTGATTCTTAACCAGGGGAGGAGAGAGGAAGGGTAGATGTCATCCACATTACTCTGTCACCACCTCTCTAGTCTAAGTCGTCACCTCCCTTTGCCTGGATTAGGGCACAGCCTCCAAAGCTTCCCTACCTTCTGGTCCCAGCACAAAAGCTAGAGAAACTTTTTTTTTTTTTTAAGTAAATGCAACACCCAACACCCAACACGGGACTTGAACTCACGACCCTGAGATCAAGAGTTGCATTCCCAGGGCACCTAGGTGGTTCAGTCAGAAGAGTGTGTGACTCTTGATCCCAGGGTCCTGAGTTCAAGCCCCAGGATAGTTGTAGAAATTACTTACATAAATAAACTTAAAAAAAAAAAAAAAAAAGAACAGTCGCATGCTCTACTGGCCCTAGAGGAACCTTTTTTTTAAAGGTGGGTCTGGGCCCGTCACTGCTCACAGTTTCCAGTGGAACCTATCTCAGAATAAAATCTAAAGACCTCATTGTGGCCCATAAGGCATCGCGTGATATGGTCCCTGCCGCTTCTCTGGCAACTGTTTTCTGTACATATGCACACGTTGTCTGTCCCGACTGGAGAATAAGCTCCTTTAGAGGGGGCCCTGTCTGTCCTATCACTGCTCCAGTGCAGGGTCTAGCCCAGAGCCGGGCACACAGCGGGCGCCCAATAAATACTTGGTGACTGAATGAATCAATGCCCTAGCTAGACTGAATGACTCTGGTACCTTTTCCTGGAACACTCCCCATCCTGGCTCCCTTGCCTTTGTGTGGTTCACTCCACTGGTCAAATCTTAGTCTAGATATCACTTCCTGCAGGAAGCCCTCCCTGATCTCCTCTCCCCAGAATGGACTGGTCACCCTCCTCCAGCCCCAGCATTATCCTGTATACCCGTACTGTTGCACTTATCAGAAGCTATCAGTAATAGTAATAGTCACTTCCTTTCCTGGCTTCCCACCAGGCTGTGAGCTTCTGGAGGACTGAGTTATGTCTGTTCTCTCTGGATCGCCTCTGCCTAGGAGGGATTCTGCTGGGACGAGAGGCCATCAGCCCTCTGGTTAGGAGCAACCCGGGCTTGCCTGGGTGCCTATTCCAACTACACCAGTCTGTGGGGCCTGACTACACCCCTCAGCTCTTCGGACCTCACCTCCCTAATCTGTGCTGCCTCACACTGGCTCTACAAGGAGGCCGCTTCCCTGGCCTGGAGCAAATGGCCAACACACGTTTTTGTAGAAAACCGATAAAATAGCCATTGAATAGCTAAATGGACATTCAGCGATCTTAATCAGAAAGCCTTGAGCCACGCTTCCTCGGATGAGTTGATTCAGCATTTCACACATCGCTGTGCCTCTTACACCCTCACACGCGCTCCAGGGACCCCACTTCCTGCGGGGTAACACGACTGCCCTGGGAGGCGGGGACCACCTGGTCCCTTGTATCCCGAGGGGCACGTGAGGCTGGTCGCAGTAGCTGCTGAGGAAGTAACCGCTCCTGTTTGTATCTGTTCAGACATGATACCCCGTCACCTTTCTGAATACCTTCTGCCCCCCCTTGAGAAGCAGTTTCCCTTATTTCCCATTTTGGATTGCCTGGGAATTTCCCCCACCTGGTATCCATGCCTCCTGGTGACCTACAGACTTGCACGAGAGTGACTTGCCTGTAGCACTGGGACATCCTGACCCCGCTCTGGCCGGCCCTGGGATCAGATGCCAGCCAGGTGGTCCTGGGGAGTGTGGATTTTCACAGTGCTGGCTTTCTCGTCTTTTACTTAAATTATTTTTGAGAGGTAGAGACAGATCATGAGTGGAGGAGGGGCATAGAGAGAGGGAGACACAGAATGTGAAGCAGGCTCCAGGCTCTGAGCTGTCAGCTCTGAGCTGTCAGCACAGAGCCCGACGCGGGGCTCGAACTCACAGAGTGCGAGATCCCGACCTGAGCCAAAGCCAAACGCTTAACTGACTGAGCCACCCAGGCGCCCCTCCGTCTCATCTTTTAGATCACACTTTGCCACTCACGGGGTCAGAAAAGCTTTTTGCCCCAACGGCTCCCCATCCCAGCACCCCATTTCCCTTCCTACATAGTCATTAGTTCATCACTATTCAAAATCATCTTTATTTGGTTACATATTTAGCCCTTTCCCTCTCCCCCACCCGGAGGAGGAGCTCCAAGAAAGCTGTGGCATCTTCCCCAGTACTTTGCAGAGCCTGACGTGGAAGCCGCTCCATTAGAATTTGCTGTATGAATGGTCTGGTCTCTTTCCATGTGCAGGTGCCTGATCTTGCTTCTGCTGAAAGGCTCGCAAAGATAGGAAGGAGGAAGGTGGATACCCTCGAGTGTGTACTTGGTGGCTGTTTCAGATGTCCTTTGTCGATCCAATGCCCTTCCTGGGCTCAGGCACAAATGACTTCTGCTTGGCTGGGGAAGGGGGGTTGGGTTCTGGGAATTGCAGTCCCCGAGCTCGAGCCTGGTGTGCCAACCCCCTCCTTGATGGCCAGGCTCTTCCAATTAATCTGCCTGCCCACAGACACAGGAGGAGAGGGCTTTGAGCGAGCCTATGACCGTTCCCCAAGCTGAAGACCTCGAGGGCACAGACTTCAAGGGGTTTCCCTTGGCTTCAGGCGCCTCCTGCGGGACCAGTGGACTGACTGGGGAGGAATCTGGGGCCCCGGTCCCTCTGCAGGGTGGCACGGCCCCCCTGGCCTGGGCAAGGCGTCCCCTACCCAGGGGGGCCTCCTGAGTGAGGTGGGGCTGGTTTTCTCCACAGAACAAGATATAAGTCTTCATTGGCGGGGTGACGGTTCCTAGATTAGGACCAGGGGCTCGGGGCAGCACTGGGGGTGCTATCAGGGAGATCTGTCTGCCACGAGCACAGTCGATGACAAAAGTCAGGTGAGCGGGGGGGATGGCCTTATGATGGCAGCCCGGCTTCCCACCTAGAAGGAGGGAAAAGACCAAAGGTCCGTGTTAGCACAGCGGAGCGTGGTTTCCATTCACGGTTTGGTTTTCGTTCCTGGTGCCCTCCCTTAAAGGGCTTCCCTTCCCCTCCCTTCCCTCCCCTTCCCTCCCCTCCCCTCCCCTCCCCTCCCCTCCCCTCCCCTCCCCGGGTTTAACAACCCTTCCCTCGAAAGGTTGGCTGACACACAAAGACGGGAAGAGAATGGGGTCTAAAAGCTTGGATTCCTGCCCCCAGGGAGACCTGAGTTTAAATCCTGGCTTTCCCCCTATCAGCCATCTGAGTGGCTGGAGCAGAGTCCATGGCATCAGGGCTCCTGGTAACCGACTCTGATACACTGGGGGAGGGGGAGGCGTGAGGTTCTGCATTCAAAAAACATTTCTTTTTCTTTATTTAAAATTTTTTCAATGTTTATTTATTTATTTATTTTGAGAGCGAGAGAGCAGGGGAGGGGCAGAGAGAGAAGGAGACACAGAATCCGAAGCAGGCTCCAGGCTCTGAGCTGTCAGCGCGGAGCCTGACGCGGGGCTCGAACTCTCGAACTGCAAGATCATGACCAGAGTTGATGTTGGACGCCTAACCGACTCAGCCACCCAAGTGCCTATATGTAGTTATTTTAGAGAGAGAGAGAGAGAGAGAGAGAGAGAGAGAGAGACAGCAGGGAAGATTTTTGAGAGAGAGACAGAGACAGAGACAGCAGGGACGGGGCAGAGCCAGAGGGAGACAGAGAATCCCAAACAGGCTCCAAGCTGTCAGGGAAGAGCCTGGCGCAGGACTCGAACTCACTCACGAACCATGAGATCAAGACCTGAGCAGAAATTAAGAGTCGGATGCTCAACAGACTGAGCCCCCCAGCCCCCCAGGTTCTGAGTTTTTTTTTTTTTTTAACATTTTTTTTTTCAACGTTTATTTATTTTTGGGACAGAGAGAGACAGAGCATGAACGGGGGGAGAGTCAGTTAGCAGAGGCAGGCAGACGTGGTGTTTAAGGAGCAGGGATAAAACCAAAGTTGGCAAGACCTCGGAGGGGAGGAGAGGGCCAGGGCAGCAGAGAGAGAGGGAGACACAGAATCGGAAACAGGCTCCAGGCTCTGAGCTATCAGCCCAGAGCCCAACGCGGGGCTCGAACTCACGGACCGCGAGATCGTGACCTGAGCTGAAGTCGGACGCTTAACCGACTGCGCCACCCAGGCGCCCCAGTTCTGAGTTTTTAACAGGCTCCCAGGGGATGCCGGTGCTGCTGGTCCACCGACCACACTGTTTAAGTAATGAGGTCCTCAAACAGGAGGAAGGTCCTGTCACCTTTTGCAGACGAGGAAAACTGAGACTCCAGTTTGTGCAAATGCTGGTCCTCCCCTCCCAACACAACCTTGTCCTTAGCCTCAGAGCACACCAGGAACACCTGTGCTGTCGGGCCTGGGAAGGAATTCCTGCCATCTTTCTTCGGTACCCTTCCCACCCAGGTCCAGGATAAGCCCTGAGCCAATCTGCCCACTTATCAACGAAGAAAGTACCAGAGCAGCTCTCTGTGAATCCAAAGCCTGTAGTCCTTTTTTTTTAATTTTTTCAATTAATTATTTTTGAGAGACAGAGACATAGCACAAATGGGGGAGGGGGGACAGAGAGAGAGAGAGAGAGAGAGAGAGGGAGACAGAATCCGAAGCGGGCTCCAGGCTCCGAGCTGTCAGCACAGAGCCCGATGTGGGGCTCGAACCCACAAACCGCGAGATCATGACCTGAGCCGAAGTCAGACCCTTAGCCGACTGAGCCACCCAGGCACCCCTAAAGCCTGTACTCTTCTTAAACAATTAACTTTGGAGTTACTGAGACAGCAAATAAATCCATTCTCTCAACTGTATGCCCTTCATCACGACACAGGCTCAGAAGGAAGCTTACGTTCTGGTAGCTTTGCTGACACAGGAAATAAATGAAGCCCACCCATGGGTTGAGAATCCTGGCGGCTCTGGGGAGCGTATCTGCCCTCCCCAGGCCCCCTTGGCTGGTCTTTGGGAAGTGCTGACGCCCCTCCGCCATCGCTTACCTGAACTGGTCTCCACGTCTGTCTCCAGGCCCGTGACCTTGGGGCTGGCCTTTGGGTCGCTGGGGTCTTCTGAGGGGGTCATTGCTGCTTTCCACAGGGCCTGGATGGAGGAGCACTTCTCGGCGGCCTCTTCCAGGATGAGGCTCCCCACCCAAAGACCGGATCTGCAGAGTGAATTCCACCAAGAGCCACAGGAACTGGCCTGGGGCAGCTAGGGGATCGCTTTGATCAACAGGGTTATGTCAACAGAACTGCTGTTGGGTCGCTGGGAGGCTGGCCTTTTCTACCAAACAGATACTTATGTCTTTCAACTCCAGCCGCTTCCCACACGTCCTTTGTCTTAGCCTGTCCGGCGTTAAACAAGAAACATGTATTTCTCCCGATCTTAGAGGCTGGGAAGCCCCAAATCAAGATGTCCACAGATTCCGTGTTTGATGAGGACTCACTGGTTCCTAGATGGCTGTCTTCCCCACGGTGTCTTCAGGTGGCTGAAAAGACACAAGTACTCTCTGGGGTCTCTTTTATCAGGACACTAATCCTACCCTGAGGGCTTCCTCCTCGTGATCTAATCACCTCCCAAAGGCTCCACCTCCTAATACCATCACACTGGGATTAGGTTTCAAAATATGAATTTGGGGAGGACACATTCAGTCCACAGCATCCTTTAAATCAGCTGTTTTTACTGAAAAAAAATATATATCTATACTTTATTATTTTTCGAGGGAAGCATAGTTGACCTACAAGATATATATATTTAATGTTTGTTTATTTTTGAAGCTGGGGAGGGACAGACAGAGAGGGAGACACAGAATCGCAAGCCAAGCTGGCTCCAGGCTCTGAGCTGTCAGCACAGAGCCCGACGCGGGACTCAAACTCACAAACCGGGAGATCATGACCTAAGCCGAACTTGGACACTTAACTGACTGAGCCACCCAGGTGCCCCGACATAAAATATTATATTAGTTTCAGATTTGTGACACAGTGATTTGACATTTGCGCATAAGAAGAAATGCTCACCACGGTAAGTGTACTTACCGTCTGTCCATCTGTCACCGTACAAAACTATTACAATATTATCAACTACATTCCCTATGCTATACTTTTCATCGTTTTTTGTACTTCCTTTTTTTTTTAATTAAAGATTTTATTTTTTAGAGGTGCCTGACTGCCTCAGTCCGAAGAATGTGTGATTCTTGATCTCAGGGTCGTGAGTTCGAGCCCCATGTTCGGTGTAGAGATTACTTAAATAAATTAATAAAAAAATTTTTTTAATGTTTATTCTTGAGAGAGAGAGACAGAGACAGAGTGTGAGTGGGGGAGGGTCAGAGAGAGAGGAAGACAGAATCCGAAGCAGGCTCCAGGCTCCGAGCTGTCAGCCCAGAGCCCAACGACGTCTAACCGACTGAGCCACCCAGGCGCCCCATAAATAATTTTTTTTTTAATTGACTTTTTAAGTAATCTCTACACCCAATGCGGGGCTCAAATTCACAACCCTGAGATCAAGAGTAGCAGGCTCTACCGACTGAGCCAGCCGGGCAGCCCTGCTTTATAACTGGAAGTTTGTAACTCTTAATCCCCTTCACCTATTTTGCTAATTCCCCACATCCACCCCTCTGACAAGCACCAGTTTGTTCTCCGTATTTATGAGTCTGTTTCTGTTTGCTCATTTACTGGAAATCTACTTTAAAAAGAAAATTAGTATTGCTACATTAAATGGAAACAGTATCACTTCTGTACATCACAAGTAACTCTGTATGGTGTATGAATAATGGTCCCCGCAAAGGTATCCATGCCTTAGTCCCTGGAACCTGCGACCATGTGTGCTGGCACAGCAAAAAGGACTCTGCATTTGTGATTAAGGGTATTCCACTTTTAACATCAGTTCTGATGTATGTGGGTTTTCCCCCCACACCACCAATTAACTCAATTCTGACACCACCTTGCTGGACTGAGCGTCAGATCCCCCAGGTTAAGAGCTCAGTCCCACGTGACTGCCAATTTCCCCCACAGCTCAAGCCAATTGCAATTCCACATTGCCATCTGTGCTTCTGATTTATAGATCAGAGGTTCCCACAACCCCCTCCTTGGGTTGGATTTATTTGCTAGAGCTGCACACAGAAGTCAGAGAAACATTTTATTTACTAGATTACCAGTTTATTATAAAAAGATACAACTCAGGTGAAGCCAGCTGGAGGAAATGCACAGGCGGGGCACGGAAAACGGGGCGTGGAAAACTAACTGAGTGCCCCACTCTTCCCAGAATCTCCTCCATGTGTTCACCAGCCCCAAAGCTCCCTGAACCCTGTCCTTTTGGGTTTTTGGTGTTTTTTTTTTTTTTTTTTTTTTGAGCATCGTTACAGTGGTGTCATTGATTAAGTCATTGGCCATTAGTGACAGAACTCAACCTCTAGCCCCTCTCCCCTTCCAGAGATCACTGGGTGGGGCTGGAAGTTCCAACTCAAATCACTTTGTTGGTTCCCCTGGCAACCAGGCGCACCCTTAAGTGACCTAGGGGCTTTCCAAAAGTCACTTTGTTAACATAACAAAAGACACCTTTCTTGCTCTCTTTCACTAGGGCAATTCCAAAGGCCAAGAACCAGAACAGTGACTGGAATATATTTCCAGCTTATCCAAATGAGCCACCCAGGCGCCCCAATGGTGTAGTCATTTTAGAAAACCATTTGGCAGTGTGAAAACATATGTCCAAACAAAAACTTGTACGCAAATGTTTAGAGTAATAGTATTTATAACAGCAAAGGTAAGAATATATACAATAGCAAAGAAGGAAACCGCTCAAATGTCCATCAACTGATGAATGGATAAACCACGTGTGGTATATTCATACAACACAATATTTATTATTATTATCATTATTTTAAAGTTTCTTTCTTTCTTTTGAGAGAGGGAGGGAGAGGGAGGAGCAGAGAGAAAGGGTGAGAGAATTCCAGTGAGCCCTGATGAGGGCCTCAAACCCACTACCGACCGACCGCAAGATCATGACCTGAGCTGAAACCAAGAACTGGTCACTTAACCGACAGAGCCCCCCAGGTGCCCCAACGCAGTATTATTTGACTATAAAAAAAGAGTGAAGTGATGATACCTGCCACAGCAGGGATGAAGCTTGAAAACTACTTGAAAGAAACTACATGTTGTCTGATTCCATTTATATCAAATGTCCTAAATAGGCAAGGTCATCAACACAAAGTAGATTAGTGGTTGCCAAGGAGCTGGGGCGGGGGAGAGTGATTGCTAATGGGTGTAAGGGTTTCCTTTTGGGGTGATGAAAATGTTCTGAAATTAGACAGTGGTGATGGTTGCATGAGTCCGTGAATATACTAAAAACCACTGAAGTATACGCTTGCAGAAGGTGAATTGTATGGTATATGAATTAAATCTCAATAAAGTTATTATTTTTTTTTTTTTTATTTTTTTTTTTTTGCATCGTTTATTTATTTTTGGGACAGAGAGAGACAGAGCATGAACGGGTGAGGGGCAGAGAGAGAGGGAGACACAGAATCGGAAACAGGCTCCAGGCTCCGAGCCATCAGCCCAGAGCCCGACGCGGGGCTCGAACTCACGGACCGCGAGATCGTGACCTGGCTGAAGTCGGAGGCTTAACCGACCGCGCCACCCAGGCGCCCCGAAAGTTATTATTTCTTTTAAAAGGACACGAGCTCTATCCTACTTCTCTGAATGAACTATATATATTTTTTTTATTCTTTATTTTTGAGAGAGAGACAGAGGGCAAGCAGGTGGGGAACGAGAGAGAAGGAGACAGAATCTGAAGCAGGATCCAGGCTCTGAGCTGTCAGCCTGACGCAGGGCTCGAACTCATGAACCATAAGATCATGACCTGAGCCAAAGTTGGGCGCCTAAACGACTGAGCCACCCAGGCACCCCACCGAATGAACTATATTTCCAGGTAACTTTGGCCCTAGTTGATGAGGGGAAAGTTCTTGTTTACAAAAGAATTCCAGCTGGGGCACCTGGGTGGCTCAGTAGGAAAGAGCACGTGACTCTTGATCTCGGTTCCTGAGTTCAGGAGTTTAAGCCCCACATTGGGGGTAGAAGTTCCTTAAATAAATAAATAACTTTAAAAGAATCCAGCTAGTAAATGTGGAAAAGAATGATAACATCAGAAATGCATCATTTTACGACCTCTAATGAAATCATTGACTCGAATGAAGAAACTGTTACATGGGAGGTCGACGGGGAACTTTCCAAAGAAGGAATCCAGCTGCTGTCATCCAAACCTGCCACTGGTCTTAGCACCACTGAAGGGGTCTCTGATGGTGTTATGCCCAGAATTCGTGATCCCCAAAGACCACTAGGGAGCCGAGTCCGATGCAAAAGCAAAGAGCCTTTACTCGAGCTAGCTCAAGCTCAATCCCCTACCTGCACCGACGCAGCGGTGAGATACCAGGGAAAGAGAGCTTCAAAAGGACAAAGGTTTTATTGGGGCCTAGGGGCAGTTGGTGAGGTAATGGCTGTGGCCTCAGCCGATTGGCTGGGGAAGGGTCCTGGGGAAGGGTCCGAGTCCTGTTAGGCAGGTGAGGGGGGGTTACTCAAGGGGAGGAGGTGTGGTCAAGGTGAAGGACACAGAACAAGATGGAGTTGGCTGGCCCTTTCAATGGGACTCAAGAGAAGCACTCAGCAGCACCTAGGGACATGTTCTTACTAAAAATGTCGTATCCAAATCTACTCAGGCCTCTGTAGCTAATTTACAGGAAATAGGAGGAGAGACGAGGTAGTCAGATGACAGCACAAGGAAGCAAATGGAGAAATCCAGAATGTGGGACTTTCTACAGGACGTGCTTCCAAAGAATTTTCTTCTTCTCCTCCTCCTCCTCCTCCTTCTTCCTCTTCTTCTTTTAATCTTACATTGTGGAAATGTAAGATGATTTTTGAAGAGTTGCACACTGAGGGGCGCCTGGGTGGCTCAGTCCATTAAGTGTCTGACTTCCCCTCAGGTCGTGATCTCGAGGTTCATGGGTTCGAGTCCTGCGTCGGGCTGTGTGCTGACAGCTCAGAGCCTGGAGCCTGCTTCAGATTCTGTGTCTCCCTCTCTCTCTGCCCCTCCCCTGCTCGTGCTCTGTCTCTCTCTCTCTCTCAAAAATAAATAAGCACTGAAAAAAAAAGTTGCACACTGAACTATATAAGCATGGAATGACATATCTGGGTTTGCTTTATCTTATTTTATTTATTCAGAGAAAGAGAGAGAGGAAGAGAGGGGCAGAGAGGGGGCGGGGAGAGAGAGAATCCCAAGCAGGCTCTGAGTGTGGAGCCTGTCACGGGGCTTGAACTCACCAACCATGAGATCATGACTTGAGCTGAAATCAAGAGTCGGACGTTTCAACGACTGAGCCACCCAGGCACCCCTAGAGATTAGACTTCAGAGATTAAAAAAAGAAAGAAAAAGGAAAGGAAGGATATATTAGGTACCTGTAGCAAAATAACTGTTGAATCTGGATGATGGGCAGATAGAAAATAATATTTTCTCTAGATCTGTTATTTTATTTTATTATTTTACCTAGTACTTTATTGTTTTTTCCTTTCTTTTCCTTTTAAAGTAAGCTGTACACCTAACATGAGCCTCAAACTCATGATGCTGAGATTAAGGGTCACGCACTCCACCGAGTCAGCTGGATACCCTTATTTAAATTTTTTTTTTCAACGTTTATTTATTTTTGGGACAGAGAGAGACAGAGCATGAACGGGGGAGGGGCAGAGAGAGAGGGAGACACAGAATCGGAAACAGGCTCCAGGCTCTGAGCCATCAGCCCAGAGCCCGACGCGGGGCTCGAACTCACGGACCGCGAGATCGTGACCTGGCTGAAGTCGGACGCTTAACCGACTGCGCCACCCAGGAGCCCCCCCCCCCGGATACCCTTATTTAATCTAGTACTTTGTAATATTTCCAAAATGGAGATGAATTAAAACGTGTGTGTCAAGGACGTATACCAAGGATGCCTGTGAAGTGTTAAGAAAACTGCTTCATGACAAATAAGCAGAGAAAAAAAACTCATTGTGCTTACAAATTCATATACTGTTATTCAACTTGTGATTTTCAACCTGTGTGTAATCAAACTGATCAACGAAATTGTATAAACAGACATTTGTCAGTTTCTCTACAACCCTTCGAGTTTACAGCCACAAGTGTTGGTCAACCACTGAGGTTCTCCTCGTGGGCAAATGGCCCACATGTAAACAATTATTGAGCTTTGGGAGGACATTAGGGTAGGGAGTGGATGGGGTTTTGGTTGGAGACTCCAGAGATGACGAAGAGCCCTGTGTGTCCTTCGGATAGCTAAAGGGAGGGGACAGTGGAGGGGGAAGCCCCGGGTGGAGGGAGTCCCTTAGTTATTAACAGACTAAACAATCGTCCCTAATGAGGAACCAGGCAAGTCACAAGCCTTCACTCATTCCGTCAACAAGTGTATACTTAGCTCCTGCTCTCAGCCCCGTGGCCCAAATGTTTCGATCCCTTCTTGGATATTATTCTAAGGAGTTTCTGGCATCTCAGCTTCACTTAATAAAGACCACGGTTGGGTCGAGATCTCAACCAACCAACCAACGGTGCCGTTAGAACCATTCTCAGCTGTTAGGGCTGGGACAGTAAAACTCAAAAGTCTGCAATGTGCACTTATATTTATAAATCTGGCCAAACCTAATGCTATGTTCCTTCCTCCCTGACTTAGCATGTCTAAATTTCATGGACAGTCTCTAGGTTTCGGCTCATTTATTAGCTAAGGTTTGCTCTTTCTTTCTTTCTTTCTTTCTTTCTCTCTTTCATCACCTCTCTGGCTAGACCATGTGCTTGTTCCCTGGGGCACTCTGGACTGGACTCAGATCTGAGGACAAATAAAGGATGGTGATCTCGGAGAGGAATCAGCCTCTCTTTGTAAAATAACTTCCTCAGATAAGGTCAGTACGTGCTTCCCAGGGAAAGCAGGGTTAGTCTCATTCAATGGGAGGAAGGGGCTGCATCTCTCTGCAAAAGAGTTTCATTGAATTCCGAATTTGGAGAGGCGGGGCATTTAGTCATCTGTATCCACCCAAACACCCCTATTTTGACTCCTAACTGCCACTTGTTCCCATTCAATGCACTTGGCCAGGCTGTGAATACAACTTTATTGCAATTATATTACAATTCAGGAACCTACAGGATCAGCTCGAATTTTTGGTTGCATAAGCCCTGTAGCTACAAGAGAGGAGATCAAATGTTTAGAGTAGTCACGAATGGCCCTTGCTTCTCTGGTCCTGTCTTGAGCTGAGAATTTAAACCCTAATTTTTTTTTTTTGAAAGTCTTCAGTGAAATTATGAATAGCCAACCTACCCACGAGTCCTCATTATCCTCATTTTCCCCATCATGTTCAATTGCAGTAACTACTCCATCTACCAAAGCATGTCTTTATTAGGCACTTTCCCCCAGGCAACAATACTTATTGTGATAAGTGATAACTTCTGTAACTATTTTTTCCCCTGCACAAAATAGGCTAGATTTGCATCACCTTCAAATCTAATGCCCTGACCCCTTGGGGGTCAGTTTCCTGCAGAAATAGAAACCTTGCTGGGCTTTCTCTTTAAACTTTTTATTTTGGGGGCGCCTGGGTGGCGCAGTCGGTTAAGCGTCCGACTTCAGCCAGGTCACGATCTCACGGTCCGTGAGTTCGAGCCAGGCGTCGGGCTCTGGGCTGATGGCTCAGAGCCTGGAGCCTGTTTCGGATTCTGTGTCTCCCCCTCTCTCTCTGCCCCTCCCCCGTTCATGCTCTGTCTCTCTCCCAAAAACAAATAAACGTTGAAAAAAAAAAAATTTAAACTTTTTATTTTGAAAAACAAACAAACAAAAAAAAGAATGTAGGTTCACATGCAATCTTAAGAAACAATACAGAGCAATGCCACCACCTCCTTCTTTACCCAGTTACCCCCACGCTAACATCTTGCAAAACTATAGAACACTATCTCGACCAGGATATTTACATGGATACAGTCAAGGTGCCCAACATTTCCATCACTACAAGGATCCCTCATGTTGTCTCTAGTCTTCCTTTAACCTAAAAGGGATTCGATACAGAAAATTAAGTGTTTATAACATTATTGGAGGGGCTGAAAGAATGGTCTCTAGACCGGTCCCCTAGTAATGGCTCTCAGAACACCATGGAACTCACCAGTCAGACGCTTTTACTTCTGCCACAGTCAGGAAAGTGAGGAATCAAGAAGCCACCACTGAGATTATTGCATTCAACAGATCACCAGCAGGAATCCACGGATCTAGATTTGGGACTAGAAGCTGGTTCCTGGGCGCTGGAATGCTGAGTTTGGCTGTCACCATCTCACAGATGGCTTCTGAACACTAGTGGAGCTGGAGACTGGCCACCATGCACTGTTGAAGACCCTCACACGTGCATGACCTTGCTTGCCAGCCGCAATGAGCTAACATCGGTAGGACAGTTCTTACCAACTTGCAGAACTCATCTGTATCTGGAATTCTAACTGCAACTGAGTGTGGGAAATGGTATTTGAACTTTTTCGATTCTGGAAGGAGTGGGTGGACTATACCCAGCACAGATGGACACAGAGGTAGGTCTGTGTCCTTCGTATTGGGAGCACAAGAGGGGTCCTATCAGATTTGCTATGATTTTCTTTAAAAGAAAGAGTGAAGTCAACCTGCTACTGAGTCCTTTTGGTTTTCCTAGTTGTTGTGAAGGGAGGAGTGGTGACTTGGCTGACCCATGTTTGCTGAAGCTCCTTTTCAGGCTAGCCATCATGAATTTGTAGGTAACAGTCTGTCCCTTTGGGTACTTCCTCCAGCTGTGCTTGGCTGTGGGTGCAATCAAAGAGTAAAGGAGAAGCTGGATTTACTGAGGGTTGGAAAGCTTACCAAACCTGATGAGGGAGTGTGGGGCAAGCTGAGGGCAAAGTACAGGCTAACAGCACCCCCCACGCCCACCCCGGTTGAACATTCATGTGTGATGTTTCTGGGACACTCCTGGCTACCCAAAACCAAAGGAAAACAGTTCAAGTGCTTGCCATGGTGATGTGGGAAACTAAGGCAAGTGAAAAATCAAATTCCTAATTTAATAGGCCTATAGCCCACTGACAAGTCCTTGAAACAAGCAGAGTGACCTCCCTCTAGGATCCCGGCTGCCTCGATGATGACACTTTGCTAGGGGCAAAAGAGAATCTTAACATCATCCCAACCTTGAGGATCCTGTAAGTCTACTTCCTTTATCTCAACTGCTCCAAGATACATGCTGGCAATCGGACTCCAAGCTTATGGCCCCCTGATATACATCTGAAGGGTCTCATGACTAAGGTTTTATTAAATGGTAATAAATGGCATTTCCCTATCAACCGCTAGCCCCTCAAGGTCCCGGAAAACTTGCTTACAAAAATACCTTAGAGACTCACTCTATCCCTGACCGCCCCCCCCCCCCCCAACCTGAGGGTATATAATGAGTTACCCGTCAGGACCCCGGTGCAGCTCTTCCTGCCCACGGGTCCAGTCCCCGTGTTTTAATAAAATCACCTTTTTGCACCAAAGATGTCTTCAATAATTCTTTCTTGGCTGTTGGCTCCGGACCACCCCACCATCACCCCAAAACCTCATCAAAACCCATACAACAAAAAGGCAAGGGAGCAAAGGCGTTCAGGATGGTGACAAGAGTGTGGTTAACATTCACGGGAAATCAACAGGATCAGAAGTGAAGAAAGGAGAGAGCCCGCGAACTGTGAGGAAATAGAGAAGTCAATGGCCTAGAGGTGCTTTAAAGTTGGAAAGAGGCCAGAGAAGGACTGTTCACGTCTGCAGACACTTTTTTTGTTTCTAGCACCCTCATTCACACCCAGGCTAATCCTGGCTCTGCCCTAAATAGAGAACGGGGTAATGATTGGCTCAGAAGGTAGAAAAACATAAATGGGGATCTGCTGCTTTGGAGCCACACAACTGGTTCACATCTCTGCTCCACCACTTGTAAGATACGTGACAATGGGCAATTCGTTCAACCTTCCTGGGCCTCCGTTTTCTCTTCTTCAAAAGGGGGAGAAAAAAGCCTAACCCCACGGTTAGTGAGAAGATTTAAGGAGATCATGCGCGTAAAGCGCTTAACAGTGCCTGGCACACAGTAAGCGCTGAACGCAGAGAAGCTGTTACTGTTATGTTTGGAACAGAAAACCAAGGAAGGGTTACAATGAGGACAATTCTAAGTGCCGAAGTACTGCGCGATACAGAACTTCTGGGCAGGTAGGCGCATGCGCCTGTCGGCGGTCCTCGGCCGGCGCGGGCGCTGCGCATGCGCCGGAAGTTGCAGCCGGGAAGCCGGCGAGGTCGGTTCCGCCCGACTCTGACATGGCGGCGCCCTTTGTCTGCTCTGAAGTGCCGTCCCCGGCCTTCTCGCGGCCGTGATGCACCTCCCTCTACGGTGGGGTCCGGGACATGGCAGGTGAGGGCCAGCAGACGCCCGGGGCCCGGGGAGTCCCGGGAGCCGAGCGGAGGCGGTGAAGGATGGGGCGCAGCGGGACGCCGGGGACGGTTGTGTGGGGGAGGGGAGGGAAGTGGAATGGGAAGGGAACCGGGATTGGGGGGTGACCCCGCGGGGCAAGGGGGTGCGGGGCAGCCGCCAGGCGAGCGAGCGCTGAGGGGGCGAGCGGACCGGCAGTTCCCGCGAGGGAGCGCGAATCGCCTCCCGGCTTGGGTGACACCCCGGCTGGTAGCATCTCCGCCCCCGCCGCCCGGCTGTCACCGTCCCTTGACCTCGCGCGCCGTGGCGGGTGGTCGTTTTGCGGCCGCAGCGTGGCGCGGTGTCGGGGCAGCTCGCGTCGGCGCGTCGGGGGCAGGAGGGCACGGGCTTGCCGGACCAGGAGGTGTTGGCAGAGTGGGAGGTCCACACTGCCCCTGTACAGGATTATTTCATTCATTCCTTCCTTCCACCCGCGGCGGCTAGGCACCTGATAGGTTGTGAGGCTAGAGCGAGTGCACCCGACAGACTTGATCCTGGTGGAGTGGTTGAAAGTGTGAACTGTGGAGCCAGGCAGCCGGGGTTTGGATCCGGACTCGGTGCTTGCGGACTGTCCTGAAACACGTGAGGTTCTCGCTGTCTGCCCCGGTTTCCTCATCCTTAAAGCAGAGATGGTAATAAAACCTGCCCCCTAAGGTTGTTCTAAAGATTAAATAAGGTAACAGGTGCAAGGTGTGGAGAACCCTTCCTAGCATAACGTAAATGCTGTGTGTGTGTGTTGCTGTGACTGTTCGTTTCGTGGTCATCCCCCAGAGCTCAGAGACTCATGTGGGAGCCGTGGACATAAATACGTGGTTCTGAAACTGCCCTGAAGGAAGAAAAGCATAAAAGTTCTCCTTGCTCGGGAAACAGCGTAGAGGCACCTCACTCAGTCTAGGCAGATCGAGGGAGGCTTTCTCTCCCCAGGAGCCTGAGACCTAACGGATGCAAGAAAAGGGGGAGGATTCTCACCTGAAGACGGGAGTTTGTGAGAAAGTTTAGGGGCTACTGGCATAACTGAATTGAGTTCTCTGCCCTAGAGACAGAGACAAGAGGTAGGACTAAAGCAGGCTGTGGCCTGGTCCTGTGGGACCTTGTGAACCTAGTTAAGGGCTTTTAAGTTCTAGGTTAATGGAAAGCCATGTAAGAATCAGATGTGTGGATTAGAAAGATCACCTGTTTATGTGGAGGAGGCGTTAAAGGGAGCAGGCCTGGAGACCCGTTAAGAGGCTGCTAGAAGAATCCAGGTGAGAAATGAGGGTGGTTTTGAGTTAGGTTAGAGGCAGAGGGTGGGGAGAGAGGTTTTGGAGAACTGGCAAAACTCGGTGGTTACGTAGATGAGCAAGGAGAACTTTTATGCTTTTCTTCCTTCAGGGCAGTATCAGAATCACGTATTTGTGTCTGTGGCTCCTAGGGGCAGAGAGGTGTCGGGACTGACCTCACACTTGTGACCCACAGGTGGTGGTGCCACTCAGTGTGATAGGGAACAGGACGGGGAGTAGCTGTGAGAAGGGAAGATACGTTTAGTTTTGAACACGTTGAAAGCAGGTGCCTGTGGAACAGTCAAGTGGGACTATACAGTGGCGAGCTAGAAGTCGTCCTCCATCAAAAGTCACTAAGGTTGTGGGAGTGGGTGTGCTCACCGAGGGCAAGGGTATATTTCATGGGAAAGCAAGAGTGTCTGAGACCCCCTGGAGGGATGCTAATGCTGTAGCAATGCGGTAACTTGGGCACAGCCTTGTCGCTCTTGCTTTTCAGCATTGTGTTATGTCTTTCTGGTAAGCAGGGGTGTGTGAGGGCTGGGAGAGGGTTTACTCATCTTTGTGTCCCGGGTGGCCGGCACAGGATCCGGTACGCAGCAGGCCGATAATGATCCGAACGAACTTGTACTGAGGACTGACTTTGGGCTCTGAATTTGCCTGTGTTTCATGGATGAGTGAAAAAGGGCGGCTTTTTTTTTTTAATTTTTTTTTCAACGTTTATTTATTTTTGGGACAGAGAGAGACAGAGCATGAACGGGGGAGGGGCAGAGAGAGAGGGAGACACAGAATCCGAAACAGGCTCCAGGCTCTGAGCCGTCAGCCCAGAGCCTGACGCGGGGCTCGAACTCCCGGACCGCGAGATCGTGACCTGGCTGAAGTCGGACGCTTAACCGACTGCGCCACCCAGGCGCCCCAAAAGGGCAGCTTTAAGGGAGCAGGTGCCTTGCAGGTTCTCATCCGATTTTCTGCTTGGGTGTCTTTGATTCAGGTGATGAGCTGGAGGAGGAGAGCCAAGCTGGAGTTTACGCAAACTGTCAGAAAAGAGTAGCCTGGGCTCCTTGGAAATCTGAGGTATGTCGGTAATGCTCAAGGATGAAACAAACCAGAAGGTCAGCTCGCTTGTCCTTCTCCTCTAGGCTCAGCGCGATTCAAGTCACCCTTTCAAGGCAGCTTTTTCTGTCAAGCTATACAGTGAGGACAGTATGTGAGTGTGGCTGGGAGATTGTTGCTGTCATTATTCGTGGTTTACCAATGAAGACCAGACTAGGTTAATCACTGGGCAAATGCTCACACCTTGTTTTAATCAAATACAGCCTAACATGCTCCAGCCAAGCAATCCCAAAATACAGTGGCTGAAACAAACTCGAAATTTACTCCTCTCCTCTTGATAATCTAGAAGTCGGCAGTCCAGAGTTGGTAGGGCATCCTGCTCTGTTCTGTGAAGTATCTGGAAATGGGGTTCTAGTGATCATGTGGGCTCTCCTTGCTCAAACCCAGATCTCCGTCTCCTGGTCCAAGCTGGCCACTCCAGCCCCTGCCATTATTGTCTGCACCCCATCTGGCAGACAGAGTGGGGAGTACATGTTCATTCCTTTTAAGGTTCTAATGTTTAAAGATCTGTATTCTTGTACAGCATGTCCCCAAACATAAGCATCTGGTGTACAACCAAAGAACGAATCATGACTGTCCCAAAGCTGGAGGGAAAGCTGGCTAAGGGAGCCTGCTTGGTCCCTGTGTGACTGGATTGCTGACCCTGGGGCTTGGGCCCAGCCTGAGGGAACGTCCCCTGTATTGGTGACAGAGGGCTGGGCGTTCTCCCCAAGGCAGACTGCTCTGGCTTCAGGTGGGTTGACATGCTTGGGCACAGGGAGTCCTGGCTTGTTAATGCATTCAGCGCTTCCTGTGCCCAGCAGGTCAGACGCCATGCCAGGTGCTAGCTAGGGAAGACTGGATCCTGGGAGCAAGGAGCTCTTAGCCGTGTGGGTAATCACCATACAACACAAGGAACACTACGGGGGTCTATTCTCAAGTGTGAGGCGATCCAGGGGAAAGATGACTGATGGTGGAAGGCTCTGCTGAGATTGGGGGGGGGAGATCCAGACTGAACAACGTGTTTGGATTGACATTTGTGAAGCTCCCCTCGTAGGCCGTGAGGACCCTGGTGTTAGGTGTGAATCTCTGTTTAGTGGCTCTGTATCCTGAGGGCCAGTTATGTCACTGCTGTGCCTCAGTTTCCTCCTCTGTCAGATAGGGATAACAGTACCTACATCACAGAATTGTTTTGAGAATTCCCTGTGGGGAAGCCGGGTTGTGTCCTCGCTCAAGGCAGGAATTATCCCGATTGTCCAGAGGGGATCAGCGACCGCTCTGGGAGTTCTGCCAAGCTCTCTGATTAAAGGGGTCCATCTGTGGATTCTCAGAGACCGTACTCTGAATGGTCTGGCGAGGGGTCCTTTGGGAAGGGAAGGATTGCCTCTGCCTGTTGAATTCCCATAAGCTCAAATGCTGCTGGGAAGCCTTCTCTGGGCCCTGCCCGGTCACCCACCCCAGCTGAGGGTAGAGCTCCTCCTCTGTTGATTTCTTAGCATCCTGCACTGATGTCTCAGTGCATTCCTACCTCACGGGATAATCCTAGGTTTCTCCGTCTCCCCGTTGGCCCATTGGCATCGTGCAGGCGGGGACGGGGCTTGTTTCTTCTGGTCCCCGGCACGTAGCTGGTGCTCAGTAGACATGCTTGGGTGGATGAATGATCAGCCTTGGCTGGCTAGGGAGGAACCAGCAGTCAGGTTGGAGAGAACCCCGGCGTGATGTGGGGTTGGCCTGCTATTGATTGAAGACAGGAGAAACCTGACGGTTTATTTGGTATCTGGCTGGAGTAGGGGTGTAAAATAAAATGGTGACCTGTGAGATTTGACAGTTTAGGTCAGAAGACAGTTCCTCTGTCTTTTTCTAGTAGAGCATGGTTTCTCAACTTTGATTTTTTTTTTCAATTTTTATTTTATTTTATTTTTTTTTTAAATTTTTTTTTTTCAATGTTTTTTATTTTTGAGACAGAGAGAGACAGAGCATGAACGGGGGAGGGGCAGAGAGAGAGGGAAACACAGAATCGGAAACAGGCTCCAGGCTCTGAGCCATCAGCCCAGAGCCTGACGCGGGGCTCGAACTCACGGACCGCGAGATCGTGACCTGGCTGAAGTCGGACGCCCAACCGACTGCGCCACCCAGGCGCCCCCCAATTTTTATTTTTTAACGTTCCTTTATTTTTGAGAGTGAGAGAGACAGAGTGCAAGTGGGGGAGGGGCAGAGAGAAAGGGAAACACAGAATTGTTTCCCTGAAGCGGGCTCTAGGCTCCCAGCTGTCAGCACAGAGCCTGACATGGGGCTCAAACTCACCACAAGATTCACGCCCTGAGCCGAAGTCGGATGTTTAACCGACGAAGTCGCCCAGGCAGCCCCTTCTCAATCTTGGTGTTATCGACATTCAGAGCTGCGTAAATCTTTGTTGTGAGCTGTCCTGTGCACTTCGGGATGGTTCTAGCATCCCTGGTCTCCACCCATAGATGCCTGTAATACTCACCTACCTCACCAGCTGTGACGATGAAACGTGACTCCGGACATTGCCAGACATCTCCTGGGGCCAGATGGTCTCCCGCTAGAAGCCTGCAGTGTAGGGTACTGGTTAGAAGTCAGACATACCTGGACTCTTACTCGTTCTTATACCCACTAGATGTGCCTCTGGGCAAAATACTTGGTCTCTCCAAGCCTCAGTTTCTTCCGTTGTAAAATGGGGATACTGATGACCTCACACATAACTTTATTGGCTGGAATTATTGATGAGGTGATGAATGTGAAATGCTTAGTCGGGTCCCTGACTCCATAATTGGTAACTGGTGTTATTATGTGTTAGTTAGGAGAAGAGGACCCTTGAGAGGGTCAAAAAAGAGCGTGCACAGTTGAGGAAGAAGAAAAATGTTTGGTATAGGAATACGTATAAGGTACAAAAGTCAGAAGGTTCCGAAGAATGCCTTGTGGGGAGGCGAGTCACCCTTCCATACCTGACCCAGTTCCCCTCCCAGAGAACTGTTAATGGTATCTGTGGATCCTTCCAGAGCTATTCCATGCATGTATATGTCTCTGTGTGTATCTAGGGAGGACCATTTTGTAAGCGTCGAGTGGTTTGATTTTGTTTAGACACTGAGCTCCTGCGTGTAGAAGGGCAGCCTCTGTGGGCGGGGCTTCAGGGTTTTACTAGTTTGCCACATAAAAGACCCGGTGGCTCACTCTTTACCGTCCTGAAATTCCTCGAAGGATGGTGCTTGCGCGGGTGGTCACCAAAGGGAGGGACCCAGCCCGAGAGAAAATGAAAAACTCCAGATACGTTTGTGTGCACAAAGCATGTTGTCCTGGAGACCACTCCCTCCTTCCTTTGCTGGCCACGGTTTCTAAATGACTGAAACAACAGAGGTCAAAGCGTAAGCGTTTGCTGAGCGGTTTCCGCACTTGCTGCGGATGTGTGCGCTGTCGGCACAGGTACCCGGCCCTCTCGTGGGTCCCCCTGCCACCAGTAGCTACCCATCCGAGGGCCAGTGAAAGTAGACCTCCGGGCTGTAATCGCCACGGATTCGTGCAGAAAACCGGGGCTTGGGCTCTGGGCTCGGGGAGTCAAGCCTGCTTGTCAGGAACTGGAGAGATGTAAGCCTTGAACTTCCAAGGAAAGAAGCAGAGGGCCGGGTGAGAAGCGGGAGTTGCTCAGTCCTGTCTAAACAGCCGCCTGCGGAGGCGAAAGCAGGTGCAGTGGGTTCCTGGTAACATCAGAAGCCTCCTCTGACATCTTGACGACTGCAGCTGACACTGCCGTGTGACAAAAGGGGGGCCGTTGAGAGTAGATCCTGTGAGCCCTCATCACAGGAGAAAATTGTTTTCCTTTTCTTTCTTTCTTTTTTTTTAAGTTTATTTACTTATTTTGAGAGAGAGAGAGCATGAGCAGGGGAGGGGCGGAGAGAGAGAGGGAGGGAGGGAGAGAGAGAGAGAATCCCAAGCAGGCTCCACACTGTCAGCACAGAGCCCAACTCAGGGCTTGAACTCACAAACTGGGAGATCATGACCTGAGCCGAAACCAAGAGTCAGCCCCTTAGCCAACTGAGCCACCCAGGTGCCCCTCTTTATTTTTCTTGTATCTCTGTGAGAAGGAGGATGTCAGCTGCACCTGTTGTGATCACACGTCACCATATATGGCAACTCAGACGAGCTGTACACGTTAAACTTACCCAGTGATGTATGTCAATTATTTCTCAGTAAAGCTGGAACCCACCCCCACCCCCCAAAAAAAAGAAAGAAAAAGCACTCAGCTTTTGTCATAAGAGGTCTGGCAGTAGAACCTGTTCCCCCCACCCCACCCACACCACTTCCTATGCTGGAACTGTTATTAATCAAAGCAGCCACTTTCCTGTCCCGAATGGGAGGCGCTGGTGCCCAGCGGGAAGCTGTTTCTCCAGGTGCTCCGAGCCTGGTGTGCAGCACGTCCCATTTCGGTAGTCTTGGCAGTGGGGGGCCCCGGTCAGGGACTTTCCTGGTTTACTGTAACTCAGCTGCCCAAGTTCATGCCTCGAAACATTGTTTAGGGGCGCCCGGGTGTCTCGGTTAAGCGTCTGACTCTTGGTTTCGGTTCAGGTCACGATCTCACGGTTTGTGGGTTTGAGCCTTGCATGGGGCTCTGTGCTGGCAGTGTGGAGCCTGCTTGGGATTCTCTCTCTTCCCCTCTGTTTCTCTCTGCCGTTCCCCTGCTCGCCCTCTCTTTCCCTCTCTCAAAATAAATAAAATAAAAAAACCAAAAACATTGTTTAAAGTCAGAAAGAACATTGTTTAATTTTGTAAGTTGTTTTTTGTTAAATATTGAGTAGATACAAAGAAATATATACAGCATAAAGAATAGATACAAAGAAACCCATGTACCCATGGCTCAGTTTACAAATAAGAATGTTACCGTTTGTTACCTTTGGAACACCCCTCCCTGATCCTATCCTGTCCTGCCCCCGCCCCCAGCTCATCACAGTTTTGCTTTTATCATTCTCTTTACAGTTTCAACCACGTGTGTTTGTATTGCTAAACAATGTGTTGTCTCATTTTGCATGTTTTTGTTTTGTTTTTATTATTATTTTTTTTTGAGAGAGAGTGCGTGCACATGAGCAGGGGAGGGGCAGAGAGAGAGGGAGATGTGCTCGGACCTGGAGCCTGTCTGAGCTTGCAGCACCGAGCCCGACGCGGGGCTCAAACTCACCAACTGTGAGATCGTGACCTGAGTCGAAGTCCGACACTCAACCGAATGAGCCACCCAGGCACCCCTCATTTTGCATGTTTTGAACTCAATATAATCATGTTGTTTTCTTTAGTTTCTTAAATTGTTGGCTTAATATGGGTTCTTGAGAGTGATGCATGTTGCCTGTAGTTGTATTTCACTTTCACGGATAAAGTTCCCTTGCAGGAGAATTTACTTATCCTTTCTCTTGCTAGCGGACTTCTGGGTTGTTGAGTATTTTGCTGAGACGGTGTTGCTGTGAGCATTCCCGGCCCCCACGTGCAGCTTCTGCAGGGTGCACCCTCGGGAGTGTGGCTGAATCTCAGGGTGTGTGACCTTCAGCCCAACCAAATAATGCCTAACGTTTCCCAAGTGCCTTCCCCCGTTTACAGTTCAACTGAAAATTTTGTTTGTTTCACATCCTCCCAACTCTGGTTTTATTAGGCTCTAAAATTTTTCGTAATCTGGGGCACCTGGGTGGCTCAGTGGGTTAAGCAACTAACTGACTTCAGCTCAGGCCATGATCTCACGGTTCATGGGTTCAAGCCCCGTGTCAGGCTCTGTGCTGACAGCTCAGAGCCTGGAGCCTGCTTCGCATTCTGTGTCTCCCTCCCTCTCTCTGTTCCTCCCCTGCTCATTCTTTGTCTCTCAAAAATAAATAAACGTTAAAAAAAATTTTTTTTTAATTTCTAGTAATCTGATGGGAATGACGTCTTGTGTCCTTTTGATTTGCATTTTCATGATTATTAGTGGGCTAAGCATCTTTTCATATACTTATGAAAATTCTTGTTTAACGAGGTTCCACACCCAATGTGGGGCTTGAACTCACGACCCTGAGAGTAAGAGGCACGTGCTCGCCTGACTGAGCCAGCCAGGTGTCCCTCGTATACTTATTCAGGTTTCAGCTGCTGTGAAAAAGCTGCTTAAATCTTTTGCTTATTTCTCTACTGGGTTGTCGATTTTATTTCATTTTATTTATTAATGTTTATTTATTTTTGAGACAATGTGAGAGACAGAGTACAAGCAGTGGAGGGGCAGACAGAGGGAGACACAGAATCCGAAGCAGGCTCCAGGCTCTGAGCTGTCGGCACAGAGCCCGACGCGGGGCTCAAACTCACAAACCGCGAGATCATGACCTGAACTGAAGTCGGACGCTCAACCGACTGAGCCACCCGGGCTCCCCTGTCTTTTTATTGTATATGGATTTCTTGTTTGTTTTTGGTTTTTGTTTTGTAGACTGGCCCTTTGTCGGTTATATGTGTTGTACCTGTCCGTTTCCTCCTGTTTGTTGCTTTTCACTGTGTTTTTTTTTTTTTAAACAAATTCTTAATTTTAATGTTTATCATTTTTTTTTCTTTTATGGTTTGCACTTTCTGTTCCTTTTAAGAACTTCCTTCCTACTTTATAAAAATATTCCCCTGTATGTTGTCGTCCAAACATTTTTTGATTTTGCCTTTTACGTTACGGTCTTTAGTCCATTTAAAATTATTTTTGTGTATGCTATGAGATAGGGGGCTGATTTCTTTTTTCCTTTTTCAAAAATCTCATTATTTAAAACAACTTTTAAGCTTTTTTAATGTTTATTCATTTTTGAGAGAGAGTGCGCATGAGCTGGGGAGGGGCAGAGAGAGGGAGGGAGGCACAGATCTGAGCTGTTGGCACAGAGCCTGATGCGGGGCTGGAACCCAAGAGCAGCATGATCATGACCTGAGCCAAAGTCGGACACTCAGCTGAGTCACCCAGGCACACCTAAAATTTTTTTAATGTTTATTTTTGAGAGAGACAGACAGCATGAGTGGGGGAGGGGCGGGGGGAGAGAGAGAGAGAGTCCGTCCAAAGCAGGCTCCAGGCTCTGAACTGTTGGCCCAGAACCTGCTGGGGGGCTCAAACCTGTGAGATCATGACCTGAGCTGAAGTTGGACGCTTAACCGTCTGAGCCATGCTCCCCCCCAATTTTTTTTTTTTTAATGTTTATTTATTTTTGAAGGAGAGATAGAGTGTTAGTGGGTGAGGAGCAGAGAGAGAGAGACACACACAGAATCTGAAAGAGGCTCCAGGCCCTGAGCTGTCAGCACAGAACCCCGACGCGGGGCTCGAACCCACGAACTGCGAGATCATGACCTGAGCCAAAGTCGGATGCTCAACTGACTGAGTCACCCAGGCACCCTGCCCCCCCAACAAATTTTTATTTAAAAAAAATTTTTTTTAAGTTTATTTATTTTGAGAGAGAGAGAGAGAGCACGTGTGAGCTGCCACCAGCACAGAGCCCAGCGCGGGACTCCATCCCACCAACCATGAGATCATGACCTGAGCCCAAATCAAGAGTTGGATGATTAACAGAGCCATCTGGGCACCCCTCCTTTAAAAAGAAAATAAATATAAATGGACTAAATTGTCCTAGTACTGTTTATTGGGGGGAAAAATCCCTTTCGTGTGGATCTGTAAATGTGACCACTGACCGTCTTAATACGTCAACGTCCACAGATAACGTGGATCTGTTTCTGAGCTCTTTACTATTCTCCGTCTCTGTGCCAATATCATTCTGCCTTAATGGCTGAATTTTTATGTGATAGTTCTTGGAACCTTGTAGGGCCTTGGCCCTTTGCTCTTCCATTTTAATTTCATTTCATTTTTATTTTTTTTTATTTTTTTTAATTTTTTTTTTTTCAACGTTTATTTATTTTTGGGACAGAGAGAGACAGAGCATGAACGGGGGAGGGGCAGAGAGAGAGGGAGACACAGAATCAGAAACAGGCTCCAGGCTCTGAGCCATCAGCCCAGAGCCTGACGCGGGGCTCGAACTCCCGGACCGCGAGATCGTGACCTGGCTGAAGTCGGACGCTTAACCGACTGCGCCACCCAGGCGCCCCTCATTTCATTTTTTAACATTTATCTTGAGTGAGAGCACATGCAAGTGGGGAAGGGGGTGGGGAGAGACTCTCAAGCAGACTCCATGCTGTCAGCACAGAGCCTGATGTGGGGCTTGATCTCATGGAGCATGAGCCAAATACCCTAAGCCAAGATTAAGAGTCAGATGCTTAACCGGCTGAGCCACCCAGGTGCCCCCATCTTCATTTTAGATTGTGCTTGTCAAATTCCATAAAAAGTTGTTGGGATCCTTTATTAGAATTGTTTTTGAATTTATTCCATATCAATTTGGATAGAGTTGGCATTTTTATGATGTTCAAGTCTTTCATGAACATGGTATATCTTCCAGTTTACATAAATCACCAAAGTCTAACTTTAGTCACTGTCTTCACAGCCTACTGTCAAACAGTCAAGGACCTTAGCACACTTTAATTCCCATCACTCCCTCCTTTTATTCTATTGGTGTGCATTTTAGTTTTTTTAAATTTTGGAAGATGCCATTAGTTCAGTATTGTTTGGATTCACTCACTTATTATTGACTACTTTAGTTGGTCCTCATTCTTTCTTGCATTTAATATTTTCATTCTGGGATTACTTTTTGTCTCCCTGAAGTATATCTTTTATAATGTGTGAGTTTGGGCTATCATCTATTTGGGGGCTTTCTAGTGTTTACCAGTTCTGGGGGGTGGGGTGGATTTTACCTGCCAAGATTTTGGTATAGGCAGTTTCTGTGCCGTCCTTTTTTCCATTGACTTATCATCCTTTGTGGCTCCAGCTTTATTCTGGAGGATTCTCACACGAGACCTCCCTCCTTAGGAGGGAGGGAGAACTTGAGCCCGCTCAGTAAGGCAGGTGCCTTCGATACCCACCCTCAAACCTCCACTTGCTCTCTGGATTCCAGCCTTTGCGGAATTTTGTTTGACCTCTCAGTGTTCCTCACTGACTTGCCGGTTCTTTGATGCATTTAAAAAAAAAAAATTTCTCACAGTTTTCCTTCAGCATTTGTAGTTGTTTGCTGTGAGACTTGGCCTGGTTACCTGGTGTGCCACGCTTCCAGAAATCAGGATGTTTCCGAGTTTTAATCCTGTGTTTCCTCTGGCAGCAGGAAACACCGGAGATTCGAACTAAGACTTAGTGATATGCGCTAAGGGTTTTCGTAAGATGTTTTGTAACGCTCATTAGTATAAGGAAAAGGAGTTGGTAAGTGCCAATTAATGACAGAATTTGCCCTTTGGGGACAGACTAAGGGTCTTTTGAGGCTGTCAGTCCATGTCTGCGGAGGTTTTGTCCTTTTCTAAAGTGGAAAGAGCACATCTTTAGAGTATGATGGACTTGGCCTTGAATCTGGGCGTGTCAGTGAGAGCTGGGTCAGCTAACAACCTCTCTGAGCCTTGATTTGCTTATCTGCACAGTGGGGGTGATCAGATTAAGACCCTTCTCTGGGGATTACTGCGGGTGGTGATGACGTAGCATGTATTCTGGAACACGCGGCAGGCAGGCAGGCAGCTACAGCAGCTATCAGTTATTCCCTTTGACGGCATTTTCTCCACGTGCTGCTGCCCTTTGGAAATGACGAGCCTGTGATCTTGGTAACCTCCCAGTTGGTTCACGTGGTGGAGCTGATTACATATTAGCAAGGCTGTTTTCTCCGGGCACAGGCACACGGTCCCCCCCACAGTCCTTTACCAGGACTCACAGTTTTTCCCAGCTGGGCGAAATCCCCATCCGATTGGGAAATCGCCACATCTGTACCGTGGGCTCTCTGATCAGCTACTCACATCCCAGCATTAGTTTTTACCCAACCAACGAATGCATTAAAAATTCCCATCAGTATCAGCAGGCCGCCATCTAGACAAAATGTACCATTTCATGATCCTGAGAACACGCCCTGGCCCACAGTGGAAACTGTCAGTCTTTTAGATTTTTGCCCGCCCTGTTCTGGAAGTGGTATCTCGTACTTCTTTATATTTCTTTATTAGGCTGAACGTCTTTTTTTCTGTGTAGACTATATTGACCACCTGTGTTTCTTTTGTGAATTGCCTCGTCATTTCCTTGACTCCTTTTTCTGTTGGGAGTTTTTTTTTTTTCTTGTTGATTAATTTTTAATAGCTTTATTGAGATACCCATGCAGCACCCATTTAAAGCATGCAATTGGGGTGCCTGGGTGGCTCAGTTGGTGAAGCAGCTGACTTCGGCTCAGGTCATGATCTCACGTCTCGTGGGTTTGAGCCCCACATCAGGCTCTGTGCTGACCGCTCAGAGCCTGGAGCCTGCTTTGGATTCTGTGTCTCCCTGTCTCTGTCCCTCCCTCCCTCACACTGTGTCTCTCTTTCTCTCTCTCTCTCTCTCAAAAATAAACATTAAAAAAAAGCGTACAATTAAATGGCTTGCAGTATATTCCCAGAGTTGCACAACTATCACCTCTCTATTTTCAGAACATTTGTATTATCTCGAAAGAAACCCATTACCAGTCACTCTTTGTTTCCCTCTGTCTCCCTGAGCCCTAGTAGGCAGTCATTATCTATCCTTATGGATATGCCTGTTCTGGACATTTCATGTGAATGGAATCCTGTAACTTGTGGTCTTTTGGCTGCCTTCATTTAGCATAATATTTTCCAGGTTCATTCATGTTGTAGCATATATTTTTACTTTTTTGTTTTGTTTGTTTTAAGTAACCTTGATGCCCAGTGTGGAGCCCAACGTGGGGCTTGAACTCATGACCCTGCGATCAAGACCTGAGCTGAGCTCACGAGTCAGATTCTTAACAGACTGAGCCACCCAGGCACCCCTTTATCATTACTTTTTTATTGTCCAGTATTCTATTGCCTGGACCCACCACGTTTTATTTATCCATCAGTTGACGGACATTTGGGTTGTTTCCACCTTTTGACTATTACAAGTAATGCTGCCGTGAACATTTGTGTACAAGCTTTTACGGGGACATAACGTTTTCATTGTTGTTTGTATGAGGAGCCTTTTGTATAACAAGAGTGTTAACTCTTATTTGCAACATAGGCTGCAAATATTCACCCCTAATTTATATTTACATTTGGGAAGTTGAGAAGATAAGGGTAAAATGATGAAACAGAACATTTAGGGGCACCTGGCTGGCCTGGGTCAGTGGTGCGTGTGACTCTTGATCTCAGGGTTGTGAGTTTGAGCCCCGTGTTGCATGTAGAGATTACATAAAAATAAACTCTTAAAAAAAAAAAAAAAAGGAACAGAACATTTAGAATGCTGACCAGTCTTCCATACTTCTAAGAATTAAGTGTATGTGCCGACTTCCCCCACTGTGGCCCCAGTAAGTGGCCCCTTGGGGCTGGTCTGCATACCTCAGAGGGCTGCTGCAAGCTCTCTTTCTGTACCTGTTTGTGTCTCTCTCTCGGTCTCTCTCAGGCCTTAGGACCGGGAAACAGGAACCAGGCAGCAACTAGGGGTGCTTTCCAAGTTTCTCTCGGAAGCTCACACTCCAAAGCGACTGGCTGAAAAACCGCCAGCGTTTGCGAGTCAATCAATCGTTAAAAGGCTTCCAGCAGCTTTGCTGATTCACGGCTGTTGCAGGTGGAGGGGATTGGAGGGGCTGGAGGTCAGCCAGCGCTGTTTGTTCAAGGGCAAGCGCTGGGGCCCTGAGCTTCCTGAATCCTCCCAGGGCTGTTGTCCAGAAACTGTTCTAGAGCTGCCCTTTAGCAGCTGGAGTTGAGGAGCACAGCAGTTTTAAAAAACCATTGGAGGGGCGCCTGGGTGGCTCAGTTGGTTAAGTGGCCGACTTCAGCTCAGGTCATGATCTTACACTCCGTGAGTTCGAGCCCCGCGTCGGGCTCTGTGCTGACAGCTCAGAGCCTGGAGCCTGCTTCAGATTCTGTGTCTCCCTCTCTCTCTGCCCCTCCCCTGCTCATGCTCTGTGTCTCTCTGTCTCAAAAATAAAAACATTAAAAAAAATTAAAAAAAAAATCATTGGAAATGGAGACATTGAGTTCTTGACCACTTGTTATCCAGGCCTAACATAACCCCAAATAGCCCTCTAAAATATCCTTGTACTCATTTAGTTTTCCTCAGTCAAGTTTTACAAAATATTTTTAGTCGAACCAACTATCTGGAATAGTAAGTAGACAATTTGGTGCTGGCTTCTGCTGTGCATAGTTCTGTATCCGAATATATATGTCCTGTGTAGCTCTTGTCCATCTCAAGATTTCCAATACAGGGAAGGTTTTTGTTTTTTTTAAATGTTTAATTTTGAGAGGGAGAGTGTGAGTGGGGGAGGAGCAGAGAGGGAGGAAGACAGAGGATCCAAAGCAGGTTCTGCACTGACAGCACAGAGCCCGATGAAGGGCTCGAACCCACGAACTGCAAACTCATGGCCTGAGCCAAAGTCAGATGCTCAACAGACTGAGCCACCCAGGTGTCCTCCAATATAGGGAAAGTTTTTTTTTTTTTTTTAATTTTTTCTTTTTAACGTTTATTTATTTTTGAGACAGAGCATGAACGGGGGAGGGTCAGAGAGAGAGGGAGACACAGAATCTGAAACAGGCTCCAGGCTCTGAGCAGTCAGCACAGAGCCCGACGCGGGGCTTGAACTCATGGACCGCGAGATCATGACCTGAGCCAAAGTCGGACGCTTAACTGAGTGAGCCACCCAGGTGCCCCATATAGGGAAAGTTTTAAATGAAAGTCTGCTCACTGCTGGGTTACGGTCTCATGTTTGTCGCTCGCTTGGTATCTGTTATACATTTGTCATCTGGCAGTCTTATTGGTGAAAGCATTTATTCAACATTTATTAAATCTTCACACTAGAAGGGATCTTAGCAGTCACGAATCCTAGTGAGGAAACAAGCCGAGGAAAAGTCACGTGAAATGCATGTGCTACGTTGAAGTCCGAATACATCCACTCCCAAACAGTTGGTACTCAACTTCCTTTTTCCTTTTGGCTTGGGTCCCAACCCTGACTAGTATCATGGGACAACTAATCCTTCCTTTGGGATTGTCATGTTCTACCTGCTTTCTCAATGAAAGCCCCGGTGTTCCTCCAGAATCATCGTGTTCTTTGCAGAGAGCAGGTAGGTGACTTTTGCCATCAACGATGAGCACTGCAGCCTGTGTTTCGGTTACTGTTGAGCGGAATAAGCATTGCCATTTGCAGGGCCTTTTCCTGGTCGTCTTTCATTTCATGGGGGCCTGGTGAGATTTCACATCTTCTTTTAGAAGAAGCTGGCATCAGATTCCCCTTTTTCCTCCGGTATCGCTAGCGTGGGTTCACGTGCAGCTGGAATGATGGTCTCCGGCAGCCGCGTTATGCAGCGGGAACTTGTATCCTCGTCCTCCCCATTTCAAGAAAGGAACCCGAGGTGCTCGGCCCGCTTTGGTTTGATGCCCAGGCAGGAGGGGGTGACTGGGGCCAGGGGTCCGGCAAGTCCCTGAGGCCGCACGCAGAGCTGCGTGTGAGCCTCTCTGGAAGGTCACCACGGCCTCCGAGCGGCTCGGCCGCACCTGGCAAAGGCCGCCGGCTGCTCTTCTAGGGGATTTTCACTTTTGTCCCCGTAAGGAATTTCTGCTCATAAAGATTTCTCGGGTGACACATTCGTTGTGCAAATTACGATAATTTTCCGTTTCCCCTATGAGAAATGTTTTCCCGTTGAGAAGTTTTGAGTCACCAGGTCTCGTAGAAAATGTCTTAGAGGTTTTATAGTAAAGAGAAATGAAGGCGCTCAGGCATTGTGGACACTGTCTTTCTCCTTCCTTCCTTCTTCCTTTTTTTTACTTGGTTTGACTTTGTTAATGGCTAACATTTAGAAGTGGTAAAAGAGAATGCAGAAAGGATGTGCCCTGGCAAGTAGAGCTCCTTCCTGCCCTTGCCCTGCTCCTCCGAGGGCCCCTCCCCTGTGTCTTGTACTTCCGGTGACATATGAGCTAGGATGTCACAGCCTGGGCTGATGGTTTTGCACAGACCGCACGACCCTGCTTCCCCTAGGAAGGGTCAGGTTCCGAGTGTGTTAAGGGACTTTGAGCCGCTCCGAGAAGACGTACTCAACATTTTTCAAAGGATCTTACAATGTTTAATGGGCAGGCCATTTGCACGGGTTGCCCTGAAAGGTCCGCGTGAATGTGTGCACCCTCCTGGTGCCAGCTGGGGGTGACATTGCCTCATTTTTCCCATCCCAAGGGTCCAGCACTGTGGGACTTTCTAACTGCTTTTTCTGCTTCTGGCCCTTCCTCTTTGAGTCTGTTCTCCATACTGATGCAGCCAGAGTGACCTTTCAGAAACGTGAACCTCACCGTGGCCCCCCCCTTGCTCACACCCCCGGCAAGGCTCCCGACCGCCAGGCCTGAACGCGAGGTCCTGACATGGTGGGCATGGCCCTGTGTGCCTGGCTCTGGCCTGTCCCTCCAGCTGCATTTCTCACCACGTTTTCCACTCAGTCGTTTCTCTTGGGATGCTGAGGTGTACCGTCCCTCCCCCACCCGGTCCCGAGCCCGCGCACCAGTTGCGTATGCTGCCCTCTTCTCCGAACATCCTTCTTGCCTTTGTTCGTGTGTCTTGTTGGCTGTGACCAGGTACCGTATCCTCCTGTGGCACCCCTTCAGAACTCAGCAGAGGATGGCGACGGGGTCTGGAACCTTCTCCCCGGTGAAACGTCCTTGAAGGTGGGCGCCTAGGCCTGACCTTGTTCCCGGGGGGGCCGCCAGCTCCCATCAGGTCACCTGCACTGGGCAGTCCTCTGCGGTTGGTTTCAAGTGTAAGTTTGCTACTCTGTCCCCTCGGCCACCACATGTGAAGGTTAGACCCCCGAATCCAACCGTGTTAACCTCAGTGGGCAACCCGCCTCAGGCTTTCTGCCGAAGAGACACAGTAACAGAGGCCTCACAGCAGAAGTTTGAAGCCAGATGGACACAACGCCCGAGACCTGAGTGCCCTTTTGTCACGTTGGACCAGGCCGTGGCTCCCTCCTCTCTGTCCCCCTGCTGTGGAGAGGAGCCGCGTGCCTCAATGGCAAAGGGGGTTCGCTTGGGATAACCTGGTTTGGTTTGTTTTAATTCATTTTTTCCCCTTTTTGTTCAACTGTGTATCAGTCACAGACCTGTGTTAAGAGAAATGGGGTGCTTGGGTGGCTTAGTCAAGCGTCTGACTCTCGGTTTCAGCTCAGGTCATGATCTCCTGTTTTTGTGGGTTTGAGCCCTGCGTGGGCAGTGCAGAGCCTGCTTGGGATTCTCCCTCTCTCCCTCCCTCTCCCTCCCTCTCCCTCCCTCTCCCTCCCTCCCCCTCCCTCCCCCTCCCTCCCCCTCCCTCCCCTCCCTCCCCCTCCCCCTCCCCCGCTCATGCTCTCTCTCAAAATAAATAAACTCAAAAAAAAAAAGATGTAATATTTGATTCTACCTTTGCCTGTATTTGTGCAGTATGACCTGTTATTTCTCTGTCTCTCTTTTTTAAAGTTTATTTTTGAGAGAGAGAGAGTACAAGTGCCCTGTGGGGGAGGGGCAGAGAGAGAGAGAGGGGGAGAGAGAGTCCCAAGCAGGTTCCACACTGTCAGCGCGGAGCCCGACCCGGGGCTCGAACTCACAAACCACGAGATCTTGACCTGAGCCAAAACCAAGAGTTGGACGCTTAACTGACCGAACCACCCAGGCACCCCTGTGTTGTGTCTTTAGCCCTCACAGTGGTGTGGTGGTTTTCCTGGTGAATGGGTGAGCAGCCTAGAACCCGGAGAAGCTTGCCTGAGGCCACCCTGGCAAGACCGGAGCCAGGATTCATTTGCACATCCTTTGATCTGAATCTGCTGGTGTCTCCTCCTCTTTGTCCAGTATGTGCTCCCGTGGGGACCCTGGTCCGCCCTGGTCCACCCTGGTCCTGTGTCTGTCACCACCGGCCCTCCTGTGGCCATCTCAGCCGGTACACCAGCCTCGCTTGTCGCCTCAGGGAATGGCCCCAGCACTCGGCCAGTTTCTCAGAGAACAATTTAGAGTCCTCCTTGACTCCTTTCTTTCCTGGCATCAGCTGACTGTTGTCTCTGCCAAACAGCTTCCCGATCCGACCGCCTCGCCTGCCTGGGTGCGGGGCCTCCATTGCTTGCCTCTCCCTGCCTCCCTGCTGTTCCTCTGTCCCCTCCTGCCTCCTTCACGCCCCTCTGCACCCAGTCCCCTGGGGCCCCCAGTGCACTTAGAAGAAACTCCAAAGCCCGACTTGCCTCTGATCAACCTGAGTGATCGCCTCTGCCGCTGCCCGCCCCGTGCCCCCCCCCCCCCCCCCCAGCTTCCTCCTTTCCAGGCACCCAGCCCCTTTGTCAAGGTCATGCCTGTCTCAGGGCCTTTGGGTTTACTCTTCCTTGTTCCTGCAACAGTCTCTGGGCTTCTACGGCAACAACGTGGCTTTCTCTTCCACTTCATTCAGGTCTTGGCTTAAACGTCACCTCCTCAGAGAGGCTTTCCTTGACTGTTTTCTTAAATATGAAACAGCCTCTGCCTCTCGTCTCCTCATCTTCTTGCGCCTTCTTCACAACACTTAACACGTGAGATTGTATATCATATTTATTACCCTCCCTCCCCTGAGGCCTTGTAGCTCTAATGTACAGCTCTAATGCACAGAGCAGACGCTCCTCCAGTGTCTGTGAAAGGCTGTTGTCTCTGGGTCTGTTTCCCGATTTAGGGGCTGAGGACCCTTAGAGGGGAAGGTGATAGGTAGCCACGCAGCTGTATTGCGCCCCCCCCCTCCCCGGTTCTCTGTATATTGAAGGAGATTTCTCATTCTTACGACCTCTCAAATGCACAGAGATGCTGTTGTGATTAGTAGGAGGGAAATGATTTTTCATATGGTTTTTGTCTATTATTTTCTCCATTAACAAGCACCGGAAGTACGATGATCATCTCATGAGGGTCCTCAGAATATTTGACCTTGAGTAAGTCACACTCAAAAAGTCCAGGAATAGGGGCGCCTGGGCAGCTCAGTCAGTTGGGCTTCTGACTCTTGATTTCAGCTCAGATCATGAGCTCATGGTTTGTGGGTTCGGGCTGTGCATTTATAGCGTGGAGCCTGCTTGCTATTCCCTGTCTCCCTCTCTCTGTCCATCCCCATCCCCCACTTGCGTGTGCGCATGCTCTCTCAAAATAAACATTAAAAAAAAAAAAAAGGCCAGGAATCACCTACCTCTCTATTACAGGCCTCTTCCCCGACTTGATTTGTAATCGTGTGATGCCAAGGTCCTGGGGTCAGTGCCGTCAACAGCTGTGAGGAGGAAGTCAGTCTGTCCCACCCAGCAGTGAGTTTATTAAACCAGGGGAGGCCAGGCAAAGTAGCAGCCTTGTTTCAGGCTATGTCAGTGCTCAGGGAGTATTGGGGTGGAGGGGCCGGGGGGCGTGTTGGGAGAATGATAAAATGCCACCAAGTCCCACATATTCTGAGTTTGTCTTTTTTGGAAGCAAGGCCCTTAACTCACCCTCTGTCAAGCTCTTAAGAGTGCCCAGAGCAGGTCCTAGCATGATGGATTCTGAACTGGCACAGGCACGCCGGGATCTGGGACAGCCCTTTCCTCAGGGCCGGCCAACCTTCCCACCGGGCCACATTCCTGGAGCGGTGGGCTCCATCGGGGGTCAGGGAGGGGGATGCCTGTTCCCTCTTCAGAAGCGTGGTTAAGTGTTCGAGATAATGGGGGTTGTAGAATTTGAAAAGCAGAGGCAGTTGTACAATTTATATTTAGGTATTATTTTTAGAGTTTTAAAAATCCGTGGTTTTTTTGTCACACGGACTTCAAAGAAAATGCTACTGAATCTTGGCTGGTGGGAACGTGTAGAGGGCAGCAGTTGATTTTCAGAGTGGGGCCATTACCCAGTGGAAGATGAAGTATCAGAATCTGGGCCTGTTGGGAAGGGCTGAGTCCGTTTGCGTGTTCACCCTAAAGGGGAAATTGGTTTTTAAAAGTTTGAGAAACACAAGCTTAATATCAGAGCCGTCCTTGCTGGGCAAAGAAGAAGGTGCCAGAAGAGCTGGTTTTGTTGGCATCTGCCCCTCTGCCATGTTGTGCTGGAAAGGGACAGCTCGTCACACTGGCGGGTGGGCGGGCTGGGCCGGCAGGTCTCACAGTTACAAGGCTGGCCTGCTGTGACCTTCCATGTCTTTGGCCTGAGTTTGTGTGCGCTCAGCTGTAGACGGGATCTACCTGTGTTTCTAGAAGATCTGGAATGCCGAGCGACTGGAAGCTGAAGGGTGATCCCTCTTACCTGCCCCCGGACATGACACGGCTGTGTCACGTCCGGGCCTGCACCCGGGCACGTTGTGTTCTGGGAGCTGGGGACTGCTGTTTCTCGAGGCCAGCGTCTCCTCGCGGTAGGCCAGTTGTTTCCTGGCTTGGTGGCTTCCCTCTGCGTGCAGTTCGGTGCTTGCTAATAACCCGGGTAATATTTCACGTTTGACAGGTGCCCCTTTGACTCTGAGATGGGGCGGTGCTGTGTGGACCCACTTAGAGCTGTGGGCAGGTGCTCCAGCCTTCACCCGGCAGCACCCGTGGGGCTTAACAGAGCAGTTGTTCAATATAAAGTGCTTCCCCCACAGAGAAAGTAGCTCTGGATGGTTCTTGCCCAGTGCTCCTCCCTTCACGCCCTCCCTCTCTTAATGTTAATTGGGCTCTGGGATTTTTCCAGATTGCTTTTAGAAAGAATAATGGGTTATGATTACAACTTCCTAACAAGGTCAAGTCACTAAATAGTTACTGGGTGCACCCAAGGTACCCAGCATAAAAGGATATGTAGAAACCATCTGATACGATCTTCGACCTAAAAATACAGCCATAGTTTGCGTCTTTCTTTCCTGGTAGCCTTTGTTTGCTGAGTGTTTACTGTATGTCAGGCACTGTACAGGTGCTGTGCTTACATTTATCTCCTGTAAGCCTGTAACACACGTGGGAAGTGGTCCCACTGGCCCCGTTTTGCCAGGGGAGGAGCTTTGCTGGAGACGCACGGCTGGTGTGGTGGGTGGCAGAAGCTGGACTCGGGTCCCACCTGGCCCGACCCCAGAGGCCCTGTCGCCGCGGTGCTGAACTGCCTCTCGCCTCCTAGAGTCGAGTCCCGGAGGCCGCGGTGTGGAACTTGACTCTCAGAGTGGCCGTGTTCTTAGTTCTCAGGTGGTCGGGTGGTGCCGTGCGCGTGTTGAAGAGACGTCGTGAATGCCATTTCGTCGTGGGTGGGGGCAGGGGCGTGGGGACCTGGGATCCAGGTTTTGTTGAATTGCTTGCATTTCACCACCCAAGGAGAAGCCCTTCTTATGTCCTCATCTGCTTGCGGATGTTTGGGAACTGGGGGAACGGGCGGGACCGTGTTTGCCGTGGCCAGCCCCCCGCGCACCCCACTCGAGTCCGCTGAAACCTGACGGACACCCAGTGAGAGAGGCCAGGAGTGTGCTTGGAAATAACCCCATCTCTGCAGGCTTGAGTGTAGCACCTGTCCCTCTCTCTTTTCTTACTGAAAATTGTGTCAACTTTGGAGCAATGGTACCGTACGGAAGTATATGGATTGTGTGTGTGTGATTTAGATAATACATCTAGGTGTGTCCAAGTAAAGAGACGGAATGCTCTCAGGGTCTCAGAAGACCTCTGCTTGCCCCTCCTGCCATCCGGACAGAACCATCATCCTGGGTGTTCTGGTACTCACTGCCTTCACGGTTTTGCCGGCTGGGTCCGCTCTCCCTCGCTGGGAGCAACCACCTTGAAACTCAGTGACTTCAACTATTGGCAGTTTGTTACTTCTCCCGATGTTGGGGGTTGACTGGGCAGTTTCTTTTGTTCCATGAGGCGTTGAGGTGGTTCATGTGACCGTTTAATAGCTGGCCTGGAAGGTCCAGGAAAGTTCTCTCATACTGCTGTCAGCCAGGGCCTCCGAGTTCATCGTGTGCCTCTGGAGGCCCCTCCACGCGTCTTGTCTCTCCAGCAGGCACAGTCCCTGCCTCTTGGTGAGAGTCATCACAGGGCCCCCACCTGCAGTTGGAATCTTCTGGCACAGGGGGAGCGGTTGGTGGCCATCCTGAGAAGGGTGCCCATGCCGTCCGTCCGTGTCCGGTCGCTTGGGCCTGTTGGGAATCATGCTGCAGGCGCTCTCCAGGTCCCTTTTCATCCCCGAATGAATTCCTTGTGGGGCGGGAGGGGCTGTACGTCCAGCCAGGTTGGTGGCTGTCCCCGGAGCCTGGGAAGTCGGCCCCGTTCCGCAGGGATAACCACAGAGCAGCTGGTGGCGTCCTGGGGAAGGTGCCCGAGTGCAGTGAGTGAGTGGAAGGTCAGGCCAGTTTCTTGAGTGGGCCAGTCGGGTGCCGGTTTGGGGCTTCGTCTTGTACATCTAACGTGAGGACTTTGTGGGCTCTGTTCTGTTTGCATTTTCTCTAGTTCGAAGCTGTTAGGGTCTTCTAGCAGTTTTCTCTAAGGCCCACCTTTATCGCTCGAAAGCAAGGAGAAAGAAGGCAGCAGGGGCCCCCACACTTTGGCCTGAGCGAAGGCATCGCAGAGCCGGCCGGGGGCTGGGGGAACCGCACTCGAGCACTGACGCTGGTGACCAGAGGCGGCTGGGCTGTTGCTCTTGTACCATTTCAGGTCTCTCCTCAGACGGTGACTCCGAGCGTGCACGGGGGTGGACAGCCGCCCGGGCCCGCGGGACCCACGCATGTGACTGTGCGGCCCAGGCAGGTGCGGGGTCTCCACGCCCTCACCTCTTCCTGGAGCCTCTAAACCTGGCCGGATCGCGGTGGGGTCCTGTCTCTGTGGAGCGTAAAAGAGGAAACAGGACACAGTGGGAGGACTGCCGTGATCATTCTAGAGCATTTCATGCCACCTCTGGTGCCCCTGCTCTCGCTCAGCCCCTCTGAGGGAAGGGCCCGGCCAGCTGGCCCCTCACCTGCTTGCCACACCACCTTGAGGAGACAGGGGCTGGTGGAGCTTTCTAGCAGGCTGGGCCAGCTGGTGGAGGCAGCTGGGGGCCTCTGAGCCCCATCTGGGGGGGCGGGTTGTGGCCTGCCTGTGGGCACCCCCGCCGAGCCCGAGCCCGAGCCCCCACGGCTGCGCTCGCCCTCCCCGGGGCTGATGGCAGGACTGGGCTTGTGAGCCTGGCTTCTCGGGCGTGTGGGCGCCGCCTTCTTTCTCTTCCTTCCTTGTCCTTCCCCCTCACACTCCCCGTTTCTTTCGCTGCTTCCTCTCTTATCCTCTCCCTTTCTCTCTCTTCCTTTTCTTTCTTTGATTTTGTCAGAACAGGTGCCCTTTAGGAGTGTTTCTCTGTTGGGACAGCTTTGGGACAGCTGCAGAGGACTCTGGAGACCCCCACACCCATGTTTGGGGAGGAGCCCACTTCTGGGCGGCAGCTGGCAGCGGAAGAGCGTGGTTAGCGTTGGGGAGGGGGCATTCCCCGTGGGCACCGCTGCTTTCCTGGGGGTGGGGGACACTGGAGGATCCCGGCCACCAGCCACCCTCTCCCAGGACCTTTACTGGCCCCCCCCCCCCCCACAGCCTCTGAAATGAAAGCCCCTGCCCACCCCCCATGTCCAGCCCCAGGAGAGCCTGCTTCATGCCCTTTCCCTGGAAGCTGAGGCCGTACGGCGGCACGATGGCTCCTCGCGGCCTTGGGTGCCCTGCTACCCCGGACTGATCGGCCCCTTCCACCCTGTTGGCCAGGAGTCTCTTCTCAGGTTTACTTTCGCAGCAAGTTAGGTCGCGTTCCAAGCTGGAGGGCAAGGGCCCTGGGACCAGCTCTGTGCCTCGGGGGGGGGGGGGGGGGTGTCAGCTGATGCCCCCTGGTTGTTTGTGTACCTGGGAGACCCTTCCTCCCATCTCAGTTTTCGGGTTGGCTGCTGGTGAAGGTGAGGGAGCTCCGAATGGGCTTACCCTGAAGCTGATGGAACATCTGCCCCCTAGGCCTCTGGTTGTCCTCCCTTCTGCTCTCCAGACCCGCTTCACCTGGGCCTCACAGGACACAGGCAGTGACTGGTGACTGGGGCTCGGGGGCTGCCCGTGTTCCCACGCACTCACCTGTCTGCTCAAGTGCCTTTTTCTGTCGTGAGGGGACAGCTGTACGGGTGAGCTGGCCCAGGCCTCTCCTTGCCACCTGCCTTTGGTTCCACGTATGCCGGGCCTGGACTGAACTGCTTTCAGATGCTAGGCCTGAGTGCCCTGGCCTAGGTGTTTAACCCGCGGACTGGACATTGGTTCTTGTCCATGTTCTCCAGAAACAGAAAGGTTTCTGGAGAAAGCAGACACCTTCCTTCCCCGCTTTTTCCAGAGATTAAGGACAGAGAAGGATGCCTTCACAGGTGTCGCGTGTCAGCCGTGGCCTTTGCTTTGGTGGCTCCCTGCTGCTGCTGGCTGGCTTGGCTCCAGAGCGGGTTGCTCAGCGGATGCCGAAGGCCTCCCCTCTGGACTCCAGGGCTGGCTCCTGGCGCTTCCCTGCTGACTCGAGCTCCAGCCATTGGCACCGCGACGGAACGGAGAACCGAGAAGCTGTGGCTCTGTCTGGGAGCTTGTGTGTGGAGGCTGGGACCAAAGGACCGTCCTGGGGACGTCGGAGGGAGGGAAAGGGTGTTTCTGGGTCCCCAGCAACAGCTTCTCTGAACTCGTGGCTCAGAGGAAGGCTGGCACGTGGGGCGCACAGTCTGTTGCCATTGCCACATCCCCCCCTTACTCCTTGGAGCCCCGCCTGCCGCGCGGTGACTTCCCCCAGCTCCGCAAATACGTGGCCCCGCTTCTGAACCGTTTCCAGACACCACAGGGTGGGTGGGCTTTTGGTCCTTCGGGGCTGATCTGCGCTGGCTAAGCCCCTCGTGTGGGGGCGTGGCTTTCCTCGTGGCTCCTCGCAGCGGCCCGACCGCCATACATGGTCACTGCGGCTGCAGCAGCACCGGTGACTCACCCCCAGGAGGCTGATTTAACTGAACACCAGGAGCCACTGAGGGGCTGCTGCACCCTGGGGGCTGGGAGCCCCAAAGTGTCATTCTCACCTGCCCGGAAAGAGCCCGGGGGCAGCTCCGAGCAGACCCAGACCTCAGATGCCGGGCCAGGGCACCGACAGCCTGGTCCTGGTGGATCAACGTGATGCGGTCCCAGGAGTGGGGCGTTGACTTTTATTTTGAAGTTGGGTCTTTCTTGAACTGAGGGCCCGCTGCTTTCCCTATAAAATGCTGGTCTTGAGACTGACTCTGGTGTGGTGCTGCTAGGGAGGAGAGGGCTGCTTTAGATACTTATTTAGTCACGGCCTGTGGTAGTTCGTGATTGTTGGGCGCCGGGCCATGGAATTTTTCTGAGCATTTTCGCTTGAGACTGTTACGGGATTTCCAGGCCTTTGTGTGAGGCCTCTGGCAGAGAAACTGCAGCCAGCCCAGCAGCTCTTGGGGTCAGGGCCAGAGCTATTCCTCCTCCGGGGACAGCCTGGAGACGGTTCTGGAGGCAGAAGACTTTATGTCGTTTCCTGAGCCTGTGAATCAGAGAGGGGGGCGGAGGGGGAGGGAGATCCCTGTCTCCTGGACTTTGCCAGAGCCCTGTGGGTGCAGCGGGAGAGGGTCCGTTGCCGAAATGCCGGGTGATGAGACATCTGTCACCTGTGCGTGGCAGAATGGGAAAAGTAAGAACAAAGTAGAAAGGTTTTCATAAGGCCAAATGTATCAAATTGAAAGATCTGTCCTTTTTTTCTAAAATTATGTCATGCATTGTTTTCATAAAAAAAATGTTAAACTGACCATGTCTTTTTCTTAAATGCTCACCGTAATCTGTGTTTTGTGTTTGTTTTTTGATTTTTTTTTTTTAAATTTTTGTTACCTGGCAGAACACAAAGGTGGCCGTTTTGTGTTGGTCCCTCCATGCTTGTGGTTGGGAACTTTGCTGGCCAGTAAACCCGGGGCTCTAGGAGCCTTGGCTTGCACAGGAAGTCTGGAGTGATTTTACCCCTTGTGGATTTGTTTGAATTCTCCCCATCTCCCCCTCATTCCTCACCTGGGAATTTGGGGGGTGACTGTCAGGCTGGCTGGCCCCCTGTCTCTGTGCTAACGCAAAGGCCCTTTGGCTCTCCCCAGCCATGGACTTTCCCCAGCACAGCCAGCACGTCTTGGAGCAGCTGAACCAGCAGCGGCAGCTGGGGCTTCTGTGTGACTGCACTTTTGTGGTGGACGGCGTTGACTTCAAGGCCCACAAAGCAGTGCTGGCGGCCTGCAGCGAGTACTTCAAGATGCTCTTCGTGGACCAGAAGGACGTGGTGCACCTGGACATCAGTAATGCGGCAGGTACCCCGTTGGGTCCAGGGCCAGGCTCCGTGAGGGTCGGGGGGCCGTGGCCGGCTCTGCGCCGCGCACGGCCCTCCCGGGAGGGGCCCCTCCGAGGCGTCAGGTGCACCAGGCCGCCCACACGGGTGCCGCCACGAGTGTATGGGCACCAAGCTCCTACCGCATTCTCGACCGGGAGCCGGGTGGTAAGAGGAGAACTGACGAGGGAGGGCTCATGATACACTCTCAACCGGAGTGAACTAGGACAGGCTCGTCAAGAGGGACAGAGAACAGGTGGGCTCTCAGCCCCCTACCCCTTCCCATTGCCGAGTCGGTCCCGAACCCCTACTCCAGTGCTAACTATGATGGAGATGGGAGGGGTGTCGGGAAACCTTGCAGTTGAGGAAGGAACGGGGCCTGGATTTGGCTCTGGCCCGGAACCGCATGACGCGCCATGGGAAGGTCAGGGCAAAGTGCCGTACCCCCATCTTACCGATACGGAAGCTGAGACCCAAAGAGGTCAGGTGACTGGCCTGGAGGTCAGGTGACCCAAAGAGGTCGTGGCAGAGCCCTGAGGAAAGCCAGTGCCGACACCCTCGTGTTGGGGCGCCCTCCAGTGGTAGGGTGCAGCAGCTGGCCAGAGCTTACCGTGGGGGGGGGGGGGTGGGTGTTCCCACTGCCGTCCTCTGTGCAGGGTAGAGGTTTACACCCTGGTCCTCCTTGCAGGGCAGGTGTTTTTCCTCTCGGTTCTCTGTTTTCACCCTCTGTCCTTGGTGCAGGGTGGGCGTTCACCCCCGCTGTCCCCCGTGCAGGGTGGCCATCGTACCCCCTGCCCTGTGCGGGTGTGCTTCATCTCGGAGGCCGCCGTCTGGGCCGAGAACCCCCAGGCTGTCCGCCTACCTGCCAGCACAGGAGATGGGGGGACGGCGGCCCGCCACTCCACTTTTCCCAAACCCCTGGATCCTGCGACCGAGTGGAGTGGCAGAGCCGGCTGGAAAAGCCAGGCCCCGCGAGGTCCGTGATGGCTGTCTGTGTCCTTGGCAGGCCTCGGGCAGGTGCTGGAGTTTATGTACACGGCCAAGCTGAGCCTGAGCCCTGAGAACGTGGACGATGTGCTGGCTGTGGCCAGCTTCCTGCAGATGCAGGACATCGTCACGGCCTGCCACGCCCTCAAGTCCCTCGCCGAGCCCACTGGCAGCCCCGGGGAGACTACGGTGGCCTCAGCCACGGAAGGTGAGGTTATGGCCGGGCTGTTCCTGAACACGTGGCTTTGGCTGGGGTGCTGTCACTGACTCTCTGGGCCTCAGCGTCCTCGCCCGGCCCTGCCTGTGTCACAGGGTGCTAGTCTCAGGAAGGCCTCCCGAGGGGCTTGTCGTCTGCCTACCCCTCCCCCGCCTTTACCCACTTCCCGTGTGCTCTGCTGCTCCAGAGGGCTGGGGGTGCGCTCGGCCCAGGCCCCTGCGCGTGGGGTCGTTCCTCCAGCAGCTCTCCCTGCTCGTGCCCTTCCCCCTGACGCCAGGGGTGGGCCAGGCTCTCGTGGTACCCCTCGCGGAGAGCCCGTCTCCCTCCTGAGCACGGAGCTCTGATGGGCGGTATTGCTTTGCGTGTGAGGTCTGCTCCCTGACCAGGGCGGGAGCCCCCGCGGAAGCAGCAGCCGGGACTGTTTATTCTGTGCTCAGCCGGTGGCCTGGCATGGAGTGGGTGCCTGATGAGCAGTCTGGTCAGCCAATATGTAGATGTCTCCCCAGGGACGATCTGGAAGAGCCAGCAAGTTCTGGGCCACCTCACCCCTCCAGGCGGTGGGCGCGTGGTGGGAAATGGCAAGACTGTCCCGTTCCATCTCCAGGAGGAGACAAGACAGCCAAAGAGGAAAAGGCGGCTGCTGCCGTGCTGAGCGAGCTGGACCCGGCCGGAAGCGGTCCACCCACGGGCCCAGACAGGGAGCCCAAGGAGGAGCGGGGCGGCCAGGCTGAGAGCACGGCCAGCGGTGAGTTGTGACGCCGAGTCTGTCACCTTCTGGCAGCCTGGGCCCTGGGGCAGTGAGCGGCCTCCTGGAGGGGTGCCTCCTGGGGCTGGGAGAGCCGTTCACTCCAAGGCACCTGCTGCAGCGAGAGCGCGGGCACAAGTAGCCTGAGTTTGGACGTGCGGCACCCCCCGCCCCGCGCCGGGCCACAGCCACTCCCCGGGGGCCTGGTCCAGGGGAGCCATCCGGCTGCCGGAGGGAGGGTCCTCACGCAGCCTCGGTGTTCCCACACCCCACCCAGGTGCCGAGCAGACAGAGAAGGCCGACGCCCCCCGGGAGCCGCCCTCCGTGGAGCCCAAGCCCGACCCCACGAGCAGCATGGCTGCTGCGGAGGCCGAGGCCGCCTTGTCGGAGAGCTCGGAGCAAGGTGCCCTGCCACCAGCCCGGCCGGGCGGCCGTCGCTCACGCGTCCCCCAGGGCTCCTTCCCCCACCCCCCAGCCCCCAAGCTGATCCTGCTCCGACTCCGGCTTTAGCTTCGGCCGAGGCCGTCTTGCCGTTGTCAACTCCTGACCGCTGTCTCGGTTGTGCACCCCGGCTGGGCTTCTCTCGGCGCGGACGTGTTGCTGACGCGGCCTCAGTGTGGCTGCTGCGTCCCGGCTGCCCCCCCGCACCCACTGTGCCGCCAGTCCGGCTTCCCCGGGGGTGGAGGCCCAGTCCCACCTCCCAGCAGCGAGCGGCCTGCTCCGCAGCGTCCTCTGCCCTCTCCCCGGCCGGCACCAGGGCTGCTCGTCTGTGGTGGCCACGCCGAGCTGGCCCCTGCAGGGGACTCGCGCGCACAGGGAGGGCTGCGGAGATGAGCCCTCGTCCTTCGCTGGCTCTGAGGCCCCTTCCAGCCCTCCCGAGCGCCTCAGTGCCCACCCTTCTCCGGCAGAGATGGAGGTGGAGCCAGCCAGGAAAGGAGAAGAGCAGGAGGATGAAGGCGCAGGGGCCGCCGAGGTCAAGGAAGAGGGGCCGCCGCTGGAGAAGGGGGAGCCCCCCGAGGAGAGCGAGGAGTCTGCCAGCACGGACTCGGGCCAGGAGCTGGGCACCGAGGCCCGGGGCCCGCGCTCGGGCACCTACGGCGACCGCACCGAGTCCAAGGCCTACGGCTCCGTCATCCACAAGTGCGAGGTGCGGCCCTCCCCTCGCTCCCCCCACCCCCCTCGCTCCCCAACCCCCCCCCCGCCTCCCCCCGCAACCCTCGCGGCCCCGCAGTCCCTGATGCCCGCCCCCCGCCGTGCCTGGCAGGACTGCGGGAAGGAGTTCACGCACACGGGCAACTTCAAGCGGCACATCCGCATCCACACGGGCGAGAAGCCCTTCTCGTGCCGGGAGTGCAGCAAGGCCTTCTCGGACCCGGCCGCCTGCAAGGCCCACGAGAAGACGCACAGGTACGCCGCCCCGGCCGCCCCCCCACCGCAGGGCCCCGGCCTCCGGGAGCCCAGCGACCGTCCCCTCTCCCTGTCGCCCTGTGACCACCAGCCCGCTGAAGCCGTACGGCTGCGAGGAGTGCGGCAAGAGCTACCGGCTCATCAGCCTGCTGAACCTGCACAAGAAGCGGCACTCGGGCGAGGCGCGCTACCGCTGCGGGGACTGCGGCAAGCTGTTCACCACGTCGGGCAACCTGAAGCGCCACCAGCTGGTGCACAGCGGCGAGAAGCCCTACCAGTGCGACTACTGCGGCCGCTCCTTCTCCGACCCCACCTCCAAGATGCGCCACCTGGAGACCCACGACACCGACAAGGAGCACAAGTGCCCGCACTGTGACAAGAAGTTCAACCAGGTGCGTGCCGACGGAGCGGCAAGGAGGGCCGGCCGCGCCGGGGACCAAAGCCGACGGGGCCCTGCCCCGGTGAAGCTCTGACCGCTCTGCCGGGGAATCTGGGGCGGGAGGTGGTGGCTCGGGCCCCAGAGACCCCGGGCAGGGGTGGGGGTGGTTTTCCCTTTTCGCCTCCGGGACCTGGAACATTCCACGGGCCTCGAGGAAGGATGGAGTGGTCCAAGGGCCCGGGAGAGGGCCGAGAATCCCTTGTTCGCCAGCGGGAGGGGTGGCCGAGGCCGGTTGCGCGGGGTGGCCCCCTCTGACCCCTGCCTGGGTGCAGGTGGGGAATCTGAAGGCCCACCTGAAGATCCACATCGCGGACGGGCCCCTCAAGTGCCGAGAGTGTGGGAAGCAGTTCACCACCTCAGGTAGGGCCGCGGCTGCCCCGGCTGCCCTCGCGTCACGCCCCTCCGCTCCTTGCCCCCCCCTCCCCGCCGGCGCTCACGCGGGCCCTCCTGCATCCCGCCGCAGGGAACCTCAAGCGGCACCTTCGGATCCACAGCGGGGAGAAGCCCTACGTGTGCATCCACTGCCAGCGGCAGTTCGCGGACCCCGGCGCTCTGCAGCGGCACGTCCGCATCCACACAGGTGGCCGGGCCGGGCCGGGTGGCGGGCACCCGGAGGCCGGGGAAGGCGCTCGGGGAGGAGCGGGCGCCGACACCTTCTCCCGTCGCCTCCCCCTGTCCCCAGGCGAGAAGCCGTGCCAGTGCGTGATGTGCGGCAAGGCCTTCACCCAGGCCAGCTCCCTCATCGCGCACGTGCGCCAGCACACCGGCGAGAAGCCCTACGTCTGCGAGCGCTGCGGCAAGAGGTCCTGCCCCGCCCGTCCCTCCCATGCCCGGCGCCCTGCACGGTGAAGGGGGTCAGGAAGCGAACCTAGAGCTCAGTTGGGAACTGGGTGGACGGCTGCCCGGCCCCGGGCGTAGGCCCCGGGGCTCGGCTCCGGTCTCGCAGCCACGCCGGAGACGCCGGCCCGGCTCCCCCCGGCTCCCCCCAGCTCCCCCCAGCTCCCCCGCCATCCTGGGCCCTGGCTTGTGCAGCTCGGTGCAAGCCCCCTCCCTCTGCGGCCCTGCAGGTTCGTCCAGTCCAGCCAGTTGGCCAATCACATCCGCCACCATGACAACATCCGCCCTCACAAGTGCAGTGTGTGCAGCAAGGCCTTCGTGAACGTGGGGGACCTGTCCAAGCACATCATCATCCACACTGGTGAGCCCGTGCCCACTTGCCTGTCTGTCCCTGTGGGGGGGGAGGGGGGGCGGCCGGGGCGGTGGGAAGGGAGGGCCCTCCAGATCCCAGCCTTGGGCACTGGCCCTTGCTGCAGGTGGCCTTGAAGGAGGTTCAGTTCAAAGGAGGACCCCACTTAGAGTTTCTAGAAGGTGCAGTGGCCACTGGACGCTTCTGTGCAGCCCTGGTGGCTGCCCCAGAGCACTCGCTACTGGAAAAGACAGGGCTCTGGGGCAGCTGGAGGCCACTGAGGTCCTCCCCCCCCGCCCCCCCCCTCCCAACGGCAGGCGAGAACCTTGCCTCCCCCCTCAGGAGAAAAGCCCTACCTGTGTGACAAGTGCGGTCGTGGCTTCAACCGCGTGGACAACCTGCGCTCCCACGTGAAGACCGTGCACCAGGGCAAGGCGGGCATCAAAATCCTGGAGCCAGAGGAGGGCGGGGAGGTCAGCGTGGTCACCGTGGATGACATGGTCACGCTGGCCACCGAAGCGCTGGCGGCAACTGCTGTCACTCAGCTCACAGGTGCGGGCCGCGGGCAGCAGGGGCTGGTCGCGGGCAGCCGGCTTCTGGGGTGGTGGCGACGGGCAGGTGCCTTTGGCCTTAGGCCCCTTGGACTTTGCCCACAGTGGTGCCAGTGGGGGCCGCGGTGACCGCCGACGAGACAGAAGTCCTTAAGGCCGAGATCAGCAAAGCTGTGAAGCAAGTCCAGGAGGAAGGTGAGGGGGCCGCCCGGGGCGTGAACACCTGTGAACCCCCGAGGGTTCCCCCCATCCTGACCGCAGCCCTCCGCCTCCCACAGACCCCAACACCCACATCCTCTATGCCTGCGACTCCTGTGGGGACAAGTTCCTGGACGCTAACAGCCTCGCCCAGCACGTGCGGATCCACACGGCCCAGGCGCTGGTCATGTTCCAGACGGACGCGGACTTCTACCAGCAGTACGGGCCGGGCGGCACGTGGCCGGCCGGGCAGGTGCTGCAGGCCGGGGAGCTGGTCTTCCGCCCTCGGGACGGGGCCGACGGCCAGCCTGCTCTGGCGGAGACGCCCCCCACCGCCCCTGAATGTCCACCGCCTGCTGAGTGAGCAGGCGTCTCTCCTCTGACTGTTTATTTAAGGATGGACGGCACCCTAGATCTGAGAGGGGTGGCCCCGTTCCCTAGAGAATAAATTGGATTATTTTCTAACGCTGCCTATAGCTCCCTGTGGGGTTGGGGGCCGGGGCTGTCAGAGCCGGGCCGATGCTCCACCCGGGGAGCTTCTTGGCCAAGCCAGGCTGTCCCTCGTGCAGAAGGGGCCGGTGCCTCCGGACCGGTCGAGAGAAAAGCTGGCTTCCTTGTCCTCAGTTGGGGTGTGGGTGGCACGCCTGGGGCCAGAGAGACGGTGGCTCCACGCACCCCCGTCCCCTCGGCCGGTTTCCTCCTCGGGCTTCTCACCTGTTCGGCTTCGGGACCCGAGCTCCCCGCCCCCGCCACGGAGCACGGCTGTGAGCCCGCTCCCCCTCTGCCCCGCTGGGTTGGCTTAACCAGGATCCAGGCAACCCACAGAGCCCCGCTCAGAAGCCCACTCAGCCAGAGCAGCAAGGTAGGCAGAGAGCCAGGCCCACCGGCCACAGTTCCTTGGGCTTGGGGAAGCAGGCGCGCCCCGCCCTCCCCTCACAGGATCAAGGCCGAGCTAAGTGCCATCTTTGGGGAACATCTGTTTGCCGTGCATCGGCGGGAGTCTACGACCAGGCTCTGGGCCCGGAGACGCGTGGGCCGGGGGCTTTGTTGGGGGTGGGGGCACCGCGAGCGCCGCCGGCGGCGGGAGACGTGATGCCGTCTCTGCCCCGTGTCTACAGTTCGCTCCCGGCAGCCGTGATCCCTCCCTCAGAGACGGCACCACCCCCTCAGCAAAAGCACAGGCCCGTTACGAGCCCCGTGACTGTCCCATGTGAGACCCCGAGTCCGTGGTCCCCGTGTTCCTGTTGCCCCATCCTCCTTTCGGGCTGTGCCGCCTCGGGGCCAGCCTGCTCCAGACCTGGAGGAGGAAGAGGCGAGAGACAGACACCAAAGTTTGCTCGAGGGGTTTCTGAGTTTGCATGGGCCGGGGGGGGGGGGGGGGGGGGGGGGAGCGGGGCGTAGTTTGTTTTTCCTGTATCCAACTTTGAAGTGCCTTCCGCGTTACCCAAGAACAAGTAAGTTCGGTCTGTGACAGAAATCTCTTTTGTATAAAACAAAACGATGCTTGGGGAGGATTAAGTGGCAGAAAAGAGGTCCCATGTAGACTTGGGGAAGGAAACAAGTGGGACGAGGGCTGTTTCCCATAAGCAAAGGACCCTCGGTCCTCCCACCCAAGTGACAATCACATTCACACTGGACGTGTTTTGTATTTTTTAATAAAGTTTGTAATCCAATGGACACACAAAACAAAACTGCGCTGAGAAAACCAGTTTCATAAATTAATAAGTGTTAGGAAGTTGGGGGGAGAGGTCAAGGTAACAGGAAGAGGGGAAGCCAGTCTTTTTTGTACAGTCTTTTTGTGTGTGTGACACTTCAAATCGCGGGGGCCGGGCCCGTGCCGTAACGAAGCGCACTTATACAAATGAGTGACAATACAAAGTCTGAGTATGAAAATAAGATTTTCTCTGAAAACACATTTTTGGCACAGATTAAAAAAAATGTATGTCAGGGGAATTTGATTTTTTTTAAGTCAGTATTATATATATTTATATATATTATATATTTATATATACACACATCCCAAGTTCTGCATATCCCACCAAGAAAGAAAATCCTTCTGTTTGCTCTTTGATTGTAAACTGTACATCCGGGTGAATCACAGATGGTGGCAGCAGGAGAATTAAGAAAGGTGACACATCCAAATGAGCAAGGGGAAGGGCGGGGTGGGGACCAAACAACCCAATGAAATGTTCCTTGACCCCGGCGTTTCAGCAGAAGCCTGAAGTCCTGCGTTAGAGTCCTCGATGCGTGTTCAGGTACACCCAGACATCCAGAGTGTCACAGCCCGTCTTCACTGTGCAAAAGTCCAAGTCACTAATTTAGTGCAAAGGCAGTTCTGTTTTGTTTCTTAAAAACAAAAACAACAAAAAATTAATTCCACTGCCCAGTTCCTTTTCTCCAAGAGGAGGAGGGAAACCCAGCCCCAAGGTGCCTGCAGAGTCCATCGGTTGGTGGTCTGTCCTTGGGCTAAATGTCATGTAAACATACAAGTAGCAGCACCACTGCCCAGAGGGGTCTGTCCGACTGAGCCGGGTGGGCGGGCTCGAGGGCGAGGCTGGCATCTGGCAGTGGAGTACGTCCCCTGCGGCAGCTTCTTCCTCCACTTGACTGGGTTGTCCCGTGTTTACTTTTTTGCTGCAGAGCCTCGGGGAAACACACCGAGCGGTGGCTGTTCAGTGGCTCACACAGAGGCAATCACAATCATGAGGTGGGGAGAGATATTGGAGATGCTGGCGAGGAGGTCAGGGGCCAGACGGGACAGGTGGCTCTCCGAGAACTCACAGGGCGGGAAGATCTGTAGCACATAGGCGGGCTGGAGAAGAGGACGAGAGAGGGAGTAAAGTGGGATCCCCCGCCTCCGCGTCGGTCACCCCACTACCGCTCTTCCAACCACTCCTGACTGGGGGCCCTGATGGGGCCCAACACAGAGCTGGGGGGGAGTCCTGTTTCCCGGGGAACTAACCTCTCCGTGACTTTGTCCAGCAGATGAAACCTACAAGGTGTCAGAAAAACTAACACGAACTAAACTATCCTCCTGGGAACCTCTTCCACAGCATTAGGCTAAGAACCTCCGCCGTCTCAGCTGTTCTTGGGTTGTCTCCAGGAGGGGCAAGGATGGCCCCTCGTCTACACTCTGCCTGCCTGTTGCCTCTTTCCAGATTGCCCCGTGCCCGCCTCCGGACGATTCTGGTCGGCACGGGTAACCAAGCCACCAGCTTAGATCGGCCCCACACACGTGTGCCCCGAGCAAGGACACCAGGCTGACCTGATTGGAGCCGGGGTTGGGAACGTTGATGATCCCTGCCGCCTGCTTGGCCTGCAGATAGGTGATGAAGGCCGCCTTGAGGGACTCAGTTTGGCTCACGACATCCTCTTGGTCACGGCCACAGGGCAGAGCCAGCAGCAGACAGTAATCTGTCTCCACCTGTGGCAGAAGCGTAGCCGTCAGTGACCAGGGGCCTCCCCCAGAAGACAGCAGCCCAGGCAGAGGCTTGTCCAACCCAGGGGTTCAGCTCCTGCATCCACAAAAGGCCCCCTTTCTGAGGTGACCTTCAAGTCTACCCTATTTTTTGACTGAAAAAAAAAAAAAAGGTTTCTGAATCTAGAGGCATTTTACACCCCCCCCCGCCCCCCCCACTGGAGACCAAACACAGCAGGAATGCCACTACCACGGCCAGCCGGGGAGACAGGCAGGTGGGGGCGCCCCACGTCCTCCCTCGCGGGCAGGGCAGTTACTTGCCTGGGCCCTGAGACTTACCGTCATCCTCCGGGCAACCCCTTCCAGCTGGGAGGTCTCCAGCCGCATCCTCTGGGCAATCCTCAGCGGGGGGCCTCCTTCAGAAAGCGGCAGAGACCGATGTGCCAGGACGTTGTTGCCGGAGACAAAGTGGAGCTGCACGGCAGCCGTGTCGTTCTTGAGGGCCAGCAGGCCCTGCCACACAATGGGGTACTTCTGCTCTCGGGGAGATAGACAGGAAGTGAGCGCAGGGCTGGAGAGCAGAGCCCCGCCGGACGTGGCCCCGGGCAACAGCTCGCTAGTCTAAGTGGGGGCTTCAGGGCACTGAACGCCGCGCAGGGCTCAGGGGAGCGGGGCAGGGGCCCTGGCCAGGCTTACCTTCAGAAGCTGGACCATGTCCACGGGCCTCTGGGAAGTCAAGTGTGGAGAAGAATCTGGCTTGGGGGTGGCCTGGGCTTCAGTGTGCGTCAGGGCCAGTCCTGGAGGGGTGCTGGGGCTTGAGGTCGTGGGGACAAACGACGGCTGCTTTGGGGCAGCCTGAGCTGGGAGAGGGGCCGGGAGGTCAGGCTTCATGGAGACAGACACAGGCGACGGGTAGGAGGTCTGACTTGTTTCTGCCTGTGCCCTCTGGACCTGGGCATGAGGCTCGGCTGGCCTGTTTGTGGGGACGGTTGGGAGACGAGGCTGTTCGACTCCCGTCTGGGTCCCCTTCGCCTCCTGGGAGACCTGAGGCATCTTGCTGCTTGGTGGCTGGCCTGGCTGGCTGAGCTGGGAGGGCTGGCAGGGCTGTGTGGGCTGTGCAGGCTGTGTGGACTGCACAGGCTGGACAGGCTGTGTAGACTGCGCAGGCTGAGTGGGCTGCAAGGGCTCACCTTCAGGAGCCGGGCCCTGGAGTTCGGCGGGAGAGAGGGGGACAGAGTAAAGAGCCTGTTGTGCCCAGCACCCTGCCCCGCACCAACTGGCCATGGGTTTCTGGGCAGGGTCGGCCTCAGGCACCTCTGGTGAGCCAGGCCCACGGTGGCGATCCTCTTGGGTACTCGGGATTGAAGGTTCTGGTGGGAGGTCACCCGCTCGCTCCCCCCTCCTCCCCCGCTGCAGCCAGTAGCCACCTCCTGGTTCCCACAGCTCCTTCCCGTGTCTCCGCCCTCTGCATTGTGACCTGATCCCCTCATCCTGCAATTTAGGGAGCTCCTCTTTAAACTCACGAAAACGGCAACACGTTTCGGGGACCTCACTGGCGTCTCAACCGCTATAGGGAGTAAGGCTGATCTGTGGCACTCACCTGAGCGGGAGCCTTGGTCCGAGGAGGTAGACCGATGGAGGTGGCAGCAGGAAACTGCGTGTGTGTGAGCTGCGCGGGGCTGTGGTAGGTGCGGATGTCTCCGTATCTGTACTCCTGAAACAGCTCCCCGCTGGAGTGCACGATCTGCACCCCATGGGTCACCACCACGGGTGGGGTGAGAGGCAGCCCCTGGAGCTGGCTGCTGGGGGTGACCGTGAGGATGCGGGCCTCACCGTGGGGGGCGGGGGCTGGCGCGGCTTTGGCATCTGCGGTCTTGGCGGCGTCTTTCCCGGGCTGCTGAGGGACCTTGCTGGCTGGTGGCACCTTCACTACCCCGTCGGCTGCCCGGGGCTGCTCGCTGACTGCCGTCACGTGCGGATGCACCATGATCCTCACGTCCCGGGGCACGGTGTACGGGTGCAGTCGGTACTCAGACTGCATGACCAGCACCTCTGACTGCACAGGGGCCGCAGCTCGAGCGACAGGGAGGTGATAATGCACTTCTTCCTCTGCAGGGTGTTGGGGGGCCAAGGCCGGCACGCCAGCTGTGGCTGGCTGCGGTGTGCCTGCACGCTGCGGGGCCCGGACCTCTATCTGCTGGGGCTGCAGAGGGGCCCTCGGAGAGTGAAGGGTCTCTGGCCGGATGCTGTAGGTGATGCTGGGCAGCGTGGGAGTGTTCATTCTCACCTCGCCCTGGGACAGGTGGCTGAGGGACACGGTCTGGGTGATGCTGTGCGGGGGCATGATGACAGACTGCTCCGGGTGTATGCTAGAGATGAACTGAGGCACAGGAATGCCCGCAGCCAGCATGACCGTGGCATTAGTGGAGAGCGCGGTGGATGTGGTGCTGCTGGGGTGGCACGCTCTCGGGAAGGGGGTCGGAGCGGGCCCGCTGGGGCGAGGAGAATGCGCATCTGGCTTTGTGGCTGCCAAATGGGAGACCGTTCGATCTGTCGGGGTACTGGGCCCCGAGGCGACGTGGTTCACTTCTGTAGGCAGTTTGCTGGGCAGAGCAGGAGGGTGGTGGGGAGTGAGTGCAGACCCCAGGTTAGCCGGCTGAAGGACCTTGGTCTCTATTTTGAGGGTGACGGGGTCAGCAAGCTTTTTATTAGTGGTGACTATGCTTGGGGTGAGGACCAGCTGGTTGTGAACCAGCACTGGGGGTGTGTTTATGCCCTGGGTGAGAACCTTCACTGTGCCACCCTGGGTGACAGGGGTGGACACAGAGAGGTGAATGGGCTCGGGCTTCTCCAGGGATGGACGGTCAGCCTTAACAGATGAAATCACAGGAGACGCGTTGTACGTCTGGGCAGTCAGTACCAGAGTAGAATGGGTGGCCACATTTGCATAGCCTGAAGGGGCCTGGGGGCCTTTGGGCGAAGGCTGCGCTGGTGCAACAGCATCTGGTTTGACCTGGGACTTGGACACTGACTGCTGAAATTCGATGTCCATTGCACTGGCGGGGGGGATCTGGCTAATCTTGGCGCTGATCCGCTGCGGGCCTTCAGTCTTCTGCCCCGAATAGCTCAGCAGCACGACCCCTTCGGATGTGTTCACACGCAGGCCGGCACCAGAGCCCGTGTCTGCTGGACGGTCGTCAATCACCGACATAGACCCCGGGTGGAACCGACTGTTTTCATTAGTGCTCGGTCTGGGTTTGCACTTTGCTGACGGTGTAATCACTGCACCTGCCACAGTTACTGCACCTGTTGTGGCAGTCACACTGCCAGAGGCAGCGGTCACTGCACCTGCTGTGACTGTCACCGCGCCTGCATTCATGGTGCCCGCAGCGGCGTTCACCGCGCCCACGGTGGCGTTCACCGCACCTGCAGCGGCGTTCACCGCGCCCACGGTGGCGTTCACCGGGGTGGTGAGAACGTTCACTGGCCCCGTCAGAACGTTCACGGGCCCCTTTAGGACGTTCACGGGGCCGGCAGGAGTGTTTACCAAACCTTTCAGTGTGGTCACCGGGCCCTTCACAGAGCTTTTGAGGGCATTCACCGGGCCGGTAAGGGCATTCACTGGGACCAAGGACACATTCACCAGGCCCGTCAGAGCGCTCACCAGGCCAGTCAGGGTTTGAGGAGCTGGTTTTGCCAGAGTGATCTTTTGCGAGTTCTCCAAATCAATGCTCACGGGCATCCGACTAATAACAGAAGTAATTTTGGGAGCAATGACTGGAGCCACCTTTTCCTTTTCAGTGGCTACTGGAGCCTCTGGGGCCTGTGTGTCAGAGGTGTTGGTTACTGGAGCTGGTTTTTCTTCTAAAAGAGGCTTTTTAGACTCAACTGGAGGAGGGGGTGGTGCCTCATGCAGGCAAGGGGCGGAACTGACGGGCTCTGCAATGGCAGTCGTGACACTCGTGGAAGTGACGCCAGTGGCGGAGACGTATTTGGGGTCCATGAGGATCTTCCTCAGCGTACTGGAGCTGGTGTCGATGTCAGAAGCTTTCGTGTCTGGGGGAAGAGCTGGAGATGGGGTGGACTGAGCCCGAGGCTCCTCCTGCCTTGTGATCCACTCTGTGACCTTCGTAGAGGAGCTCTGGTGTGGGACCCCCCCAGAGGCGACAGGAGGTGGGAGCTTTGCTGCAGTTACAGAAGGAATTGGGGGTGTGGGTGTGCTGGAGTCACTGGGTGGGGTCACTGGGTCACTTTCGATGATGGAATGCACCTTGAATCTGGCTTGAGGCTCATCCTCCACTGGTGCTGGCTGGGAGGGCGGGGGAAGGTCTGGGAGTGCAGATGCTCTGGTCGGTGTCTTTTCTTCCACGCTGCTGTCTTGGGACAAGTTCTCCAGGGATGGGGTCTTGCTTGGGTCAGAAGAACAGGACTCAGGTGGAGCGGACTGGGGCTTTTCTCTCTGCTTCTCTTCCTGTGGCGCTTCTGGGGGTGGCGCCGCCCTCCCCTCATTTATAGCAGGACTCTTGCTTTGACCTTGGTCAGGTTCAGAGACGGGAGTCTCTGTACTGACCCCCGTTTTCTTATTTGTATTCCGTTTGCGGCGTGATCGAGTTGTCTTCTGGCGCCCTTTCTCTTTCCGAGCAAGAGGGACTTCTGCTTCTTTTGATCCTTTGGCTTCTGGCACTGGCTGGGAGGGTTCGCTGCTGTTCCCTCCAGCTTCCTTGGTATCTGCTGGGCCTGCTGAGGGGTCAGGGGCACTGACTGGTGGCCCAGAAGATTCTGCGGTAGCCTCGGTCTCCAAGATGCCGGACACAGCCTCATGGGTCTCAGGCTCCATTCCCTCCCCAGGGGGCCGCAGCACTTGAGGACGGGGCTGTAGATCTGCCTGTGGTTCTGCAGGGTAAGGGGGGGCTGCTGGGAAGTTTTCTGGCTCCCCAGAAATGTCATTGATGATGGAGCCAATGGCCGCAGCCAGTTCTGTTTCACTTGCTTGGTGTGCGGGCTTGTCCCCATCCTCTGTGGAGAGGCCCTCTGGTGCATCTGTGGCCGCCGCCTTGAAGGCCGCGGAGGTGGTCTCAGTGAGCTTCGCGATGTTCTCCACGGCCTGCTCCAGCTCCATCTGCCTGGCTAACTGATTTGGTTCTGGGGACGGCGTAGTGGCAGACACATCTTCCTTCTCCTCCGGTTCCTTCTCCAGATGGGCAGGATCGCTGTTCAACTGGGAAGATAAACTCCCCTCCTTCTGGGGACTCTCGCTCTTCTCAGGGGGACCCGCCACTACCTCAGCTTCCTTTTCCACTGCTGGCCCCGCAGGGCCCGCGGCCACGCTGGGACTTGCACCGGTATCCGTGGTTTTCAGATTTGCAGATTTGTCTGCTGCTGACCTAGAGTTTCGAGATCTCCCTCTCTTTGACTTGGAGTTTTTTTCAGGGGCTGCTTTTTTCTCCACCACTTCAACTGCAGGGGCTTCCGGTACATTTTTGTCTGTGCCAATTTCTTTTTTGTCACGTTTCTGTTCACTTCCTGCTTCTTCTTTATCAGCCTTGGACTTTGTATTATTTTCTTTCACACTGACCTGGGGACTCACCTCAGTGGCCGCCTCCAGACGTTCAGCATCAACTTTTGGCTCGTTTTTGCCCCTTTTCCCTTGTGGGCCACCAGCAGCTCCTGATTTTTGGGCTCGTGGGGACCTCCATCCCTCCGCTGGTTTGAGCGTCTCAACTGGTTCTTTGGCCTCGGTCTCCTCATCTTCTTCAGCTCGACGGCGTGTTTTCGGAGGCCTTCCCCTCCGTGGGGTCGTGGGAACCGCCGCGGCCTCCTGCAGCTCTCGCTCCAGTCTCTTCCTGGTCACTCGTGGCTGCTCAGTGGGCTCCTTGACGGGAGAGCGGCTCTCGTGGTCTCCCATGGTTGCATAGACACTCCTCACGTTCCGACGCCTCGTTCGGCTGAGGGGCAAGCTTGGTTCTGGGTGTTCTGGGTCTGCCGTGGCATTTTTAGAGGCGGTCCTCGTAATCTTCTCTGCCTCCATCTTCAATTCTAAAAGCTTCTGTGCTTCTCCCCGCGGAGAATTGGACCGCTTGAGTTTCTCCCGGTCTATCCGCTCGCTCTTCCGGGTGACAGGCTTCTCCACAGTACTTGCTGCGGTGGCCTGAACAGGGGTCTTGGAACGCTTACTTTTGTTTGGCTTTTTATCTTTCGTGGCAACCGGAGGATCGACCTCAATGTCTTCAGCAGCTTGAGGCTGAACCTCAGGGACAACTTCAGCTTTTGGATTTGCACTGGGCTCAACATTAGCAGCTGAGTTTGGCTTTTCCACTTTGGGCTCATCAGCGTCCTCAGGCTTCTGAGTTGGTTTTGAAAGCGGTTGGGCACTGTCGGGTTCTGGATCTACAGTGACCTCAACCTGAGAAAATGAGGCCCCAGGAGTTGGAGGCTTGGTGTCCAGATAAGGCAGCTGGTCAACTGATGAACTTTCTTCAACAACTGATGGAGTCCTGGCAGCATCTTTATTGGCGTCCGCTCCTGGGGGCAGGTCGCCTTGCTCGGTTTGCTGCACAGCAGTGGGAGCCTGCTCAGACACAGGCTTTGCTTCTTCTGAGGCAGAGGCTGGCTCCCGGAGCTTCTCTTCTGTCACCAAAGGCACCTCCCCTGCTTTTTCACCTGCTGTCACCTTTTCCGGTGATGACGATACTGACTCTGGAGTTACAGCTGTGACAGCAGGAGGCCCAATGGGAAGGGGGGTCTTCGGTTCCACCTCTTTACTCTCAGAGGCAGATTCTGGGGTCTCAGGATGATCCTCTGTATCTTCCTGTTTTTCAGCCTCTTTGGGTTTTTGGTCTTTTTCCTTTTCTTTCTGTTGCATTCGCGTGAGTTCCATAAATCTGCTATGGAAAAGAACTACTGGCTCTTGAATCACGTCAGCTGTGCTGTTTGCTCCATCAGACGCCTGCCTCCCATACAACCTGCCAGCAACGAAGTCTGATTCCTCGTCTTTTCTCTCCAGATGCTGCAATCGCTTGGAATCTTGTTCAAAGATTGAGCTGTGTAAAAAACGAGAAGCAAATAATTCTTGTCTTTCCTGTTCTTCTTCTTTATGGTCATCTTTTTTATCATCCATTTTTCCTTCGGAATCAGTCCGAATTTTCTTCTTTTTCATGTACCAGGATGGAATAGGTCTTGGAGCAGAGTCAACCTTCTCTTTATCTTTGTTGTTTCGAAAATTGGCAAAACGGGAGTCCCAATCAAGAAAAGACCAGTTTTCTTCTCGAGATGAAGAGAGGGACTTAGCTCTTTCAAGCAAAGCCTTCGTGTCTGGTGTGATTGTCTTATCCAGTGCAAAAGAGTAAAATTTGTTCCTTTCTAAAGAACTGGAGAGTCTTTCCTCTCGCTCACGTAGCTTGTCTTCTCTGTCCCTCAATAAAAAAGACAACCGAGAACTTTCATATAGTGCAGAGGCTCTGGGTGAGTGGGATTTGTGTTCACCGTCTTCATCAGAATCAGAAGGCACCTCCCCAGGTTCCAAGTCACGTACAGACCTCTTTCGAAGGCTGTCTCTCTTAATTATGCTGTTTGGGAAACTCACATCAAATCTGCTGGCATCTTGTTTCATTTGAGAATCCCACCGGTTTAGTTCATCTTCAGAATTCAAGACAGAGAGCTTTATTTTGGCCATGTCTGCCATCTGTTCTCTCCTGCTAGAATCATAAGGATTAAATTTTAAAGACTCTTCTCTGACTGTGATGTTAGAATAGGGGAGACCTTTCTCATCTACTTTAGGAGACCCTCTTACTGACATGAGCCTAGGGGAGCCTATAGGGTCGTCGTCTTCATGGAAAGAGCCATGTCGGATGCTGGGAGAACCGCCAGCCCTTTCAGAATCTTCACTGATCTGGCGTGAACTTCTGTAATTCCTCTCTCTCTTGGTGCAGACATCAAAATCCACGTGGTCCATCCTTTTCTTTTTGCTCGGAGGAGAGTCGTCAGTAACATCTTGGGGGGGTTTGCCTACCTCGTGAACCAAACTACGTCTTTCATATTCATCTACATCTTTTTTAGGACTGCCAAACTTCTCAGACTTGGCTATTTCCATCTCCATCTGCTGTTTTCTCCGACTCTGCTCCATTTGTTTTCGGTAACTCTGCGTGTGATCAATATCAATGCCAATTTTTTCTTCAGTATTTACTGAATGTGGTTTCTCTTGGCTTGGTTTACATTCAAGTGTTTCATCACGAAGACTGCAATAGTTTTTCCTAATATCTTCTCTCTCTGGTCCCTGATCATCTAATAATTGCAGCTGTTTGAGTTGTGGTTTTGAGGGAATAGGTTTTTTTGACTGGATTTCTTGATTTTCCACAGAGTCACATACTGGTTCTCCCAGCCTTGCTTGTAGGTCTGAGTTGGGCCTTGAGCCAGTCCCAACAGAAACGCTGGCAAGCTCCTGACACTCTTTGGGGCTGGGAGCAGCATTAAGTCTGTCTAGTTTTATTTTCTTAGATTCTCGTTTAAGAATTTCTTTCCTCGCAGGCTTTCTTTCTGACTCTCCTTCCCTCAGCAGAAGGATGTCTCTAGAGGATAGGTCAGGCTGCTTTTTTAAAAGTACCCGAGCTTCCTCCATCTCTGGACTACTTTTCTTGACTTCGGATTTTTGCTTTTCTACTTTCAAATTGGAATCTGCAAAGCGCCGCTTCCTTGCTTCCAGCTTCTCCAAGTCTGCAGCGCTGACCCCATCAGCAGTCTGCTCTGGTTTTAGGTGCTTCCTGGATTTAAGCCTGCCTTCCTTATCTACCACTTCTATGTGGCTTGACAGGCCCTTTTCCTTTGGCACTTTCATTCGAACCGGTTCCAGTTTAGACAAGTCAGACTTTGTGGGCTCTGTCTGACAGACCTGAAGTTTCTGATCTAGGGCAGAAGACTTGGCAGTGTCATTATCAAGCTTGGCTTTCAGCTTTTCCAAGGGAGTATGGTCAATAACTTTCCCCTCTTTTTCTTTCACTCGGGTCAAAACTACACAGGGCATGAGCTCAAGGCGGTTTTTTGCTATCCCTTCTTTGTCAGCTTTTTCTCTGCTCAGTTTGTTAGAACTCCTTGATTTTTCGGGGCTCTGTTCCCTCTCATTTTCTTGGTCTGTCTCTGAAGACTGAGAACTAGGAGAATGAACTTTTCCTTTTCGTTTCTGCTTTTCAGTTTTGTCCTTTTCCACTTTCTCCTTCCTTATTAAGCGTCTCTCTCTTTCTACTCTCTCAGGATCAAAAGTCCTTTCTTTATCTGCCTTTTCATTTTTTGTATAGCGTTCCAAACGAGATTTGTCCAGTTTTTCATATCTTGGAGGGGAAAGTGAGCTACAGCTTCCACTCCGATCTGAGGACCTGCTGTAAATCCTCCTCTCTGAGTCACTCGGCAGCCGCTCGGACTGTGAGGGAGAGGTGCCAGGGCTCTGGGGGCGCCGCAGGTGCACCGGGCTCTGACTGCGCTCACTTGGCCGCCTCTCGTGGTCTCTGTCTCGGTCAGACTCAAATCTTTCGCGTTCTCTTTCTCGTTCCCTTTGCCTATAACTGTATTCCCGAATATCCTGTTCATAAGGATCATTTCTGTAATCCCTGTATTCCCGAGGATCGTCATAGTATCGTGATTCATAGTAGTCTCCTTGGTAAGTTTCCCATTCTGAATAAAATTCTCTCCCTCGAGCTGGATAGTCCCGTCTGGAGTCCTCAGGATATGTGCCCGGAGTACGAACATTCTCATAATATGTACGATCTTGGCTATAGTCATAAGATCCCCTTCGTTCCTCTCTATCAAATTCAAAAAAGAATACATTAGTTCTTTTGTGTCCTTGTCATTTACACATTTAATCACACATATGAGATTAAAAGCCCTATTCTAAAAATCTTTGCCATTATTTAATCATTAGACTTGGATGGTCCAATATGGTACATAGCCGCAATTTACATGTGGCTATCAGTAACTTAAAATTTGAGATGTGACTATAAAATACACATTGGACTTGGTACATTTATCTTTTAAAAAAGAAACCCTTCAAATAATTTAGATTGATTACATGTTGAAATGGTAATATTTTAAAGCTATGAGTTAAATGAAATTAATGTCACCTTTTTTTCCCCACATTTTTATGTCTACCAGAAAATTTAAAACTGGTTCAGTCGATTAAAAATGCAACTTGATTTCAGTTCAGGTCATGATCTCATGGTTTGTGGGATCAAGCCCCACATGGGGTCCACGCTGACAGTGTACAGCCTATTTGGGATTCTCTCTCTCTCTCCCTCTCTGCCCCTCACATGTGTGCATGCTCGCTCTCAAATGAAATAAATAAGCTTAAAAAAAATTTAAAACCACAGTTTAGTCTACATGTTTCTACTGGATGACACTTCAGCCCCCCCCCCCTTTTTTGGTATGAGGTGGTATGACATAATGATCACTAGTATATTACACAGTATCACATCCCCACACTTCTGAGTCTTTCATAATTACTTTTCTGCCAAAAATATTCTTACCACAATCTGGGAAAAAAACGTACTACTGGTAAAAATAGTTTAATTAAAATATTAAATATTAAAAAATATTTTAATTGAAATCCTCCCACCTATGTGACCCATAGGATACTGATAACACATCTATCTCAATTCACAGTTTAAAAAAGCATGCTGGGGGCCAGTCTCCCTAGGCTGTCTCCTCACTTGTAAAATGATGGTAACCTTTCCTCAGAAGGTACTTAAGATTAAATAAGATAACATTTGTAAGAACTTTCCTAACATAATGTGAAGACCTTCAGTCATATTGTTACTTTTCCCCAACCCATGAACTGATTACAAGCTTTGTGAAAGGATTCCTCAATTGTAAAGGAATTCACCATGGTTTTCTCTTACAGTGACCTATAGGGGGCATTTAAGATAAGATTAAATTTACACACAAGAACATGTATGATAGATAAAATGAAATTCACCCATAACAGAGACTAATTCTTTCACTCTCGTTCACTCTCCATTTTTGTTCTCTCAAGCAGGTCATGCATTCTACAAAGTACTGCCATTAGTGGCTCACTGAAACAAAAATCTAGAACTTAAGCCCCTAATGGCATGAGCTTTGTCTCCTTGGCTACAAGTTTTTCTAGCTCTTGTAACAGTGCTTGACTCATAGGAAGGACTGAAATATCTATTGAAAGAATGAACCTTAGAAAAATATGTCAGTGGGGTTCCTGGGTGGCTCAGTTGGTTAAGCGTCTCTTTCAGGTCATGATCTCGCAGTTTGTGAGTTCAAGCCCCGTGTTGGGCGCTATGCTAACAGTATGGGGGCTGCTTGGAATTCTCTCTCTCTGCCTCTCCCCTGTTCACACATACGTGTGTACATGCTTTCTCAAAAAAAAAAAAGGGGGGGGGGAAGGGAGGAGACGAGAGGAAAATATGTCAAAGCTACTACTGGGTGTTGTTCCAATACACTCTCCACAGCAAATGAAGTATTTAAAGACTTAATATCCAAACACTAGAAGCATCACACATTATTATATATATTTGTATGGCATTTCTCAGTCCAAAAAGAGTATTTTTTTTTACATTATCTAGGTTATTTTTTTTTAATGTTTATTTATTTTTGAGAGAGAGACCAGAGCGTGAGTGGGGGAGGGGCAGAGAGAGATGGAGACACAAAATCCGAAGCAGGATCCAGGCTTCAAGCTGTCAGCACAGAGTCCAACGTGGGGCTTGAACTCACAAACCGCGAGATGGTGACCCGAGCCAAAGTCAGACACTCAACCAACTGAAGCACCTAGGCACCCCTATGTTATTTAATTGGTTTAGAGATGGTCTTTCTTAGAGTTCCACAGGAATCAGAGGCTTTGCCTAAATAATAGCCAGCCATCTTGCAAATGTTACTAGGCATGGAACTTGGCTAATTCATTGCCACCATAAATTCCAAGGAAGCACCACTTTCATAAATATACTGTATGCTTTCTTTTTAAAAGAAATGTTTATATGAAAGAGAGAGAGAGAGAGAGAGAGAGCACGCGCGCGCGCAGGCACACGCACACGAGTGGGGGAGGGACAGAGAGAGAGTCCCAAGCAGTTCCACGCTGTCAGCGCACAGAGCCCAATGTAAGGCTCGATCTCATGAATCATGAGATCATGACCTAAGCTGAAATCAAGAGTCAGACGCTTAACCAACTGTGCCACCCAGGCACCCTACTTTCATGCTAATATAAAATGATTAAGACACCTAGAATGGCCACTAGTTCACTGCCCACATTAACAGTAGGCTTGAGAGATGTTTTAATCAGACTACAACTATACCCAAAAATATGAAAATATTTACAGAAGCCAAAGGTATATGTGTAAATGTTAGTGCTGGAGCACTGTTCAGTTTAATAAATACTGATTTTGCACATATTTTGCTGGGCCTTATGACTACCAAAAGAAATGAGCGTTCCTGTCCTCAAAGAACTCAAGTAAGAGACAGTACAACTCAACACTGAACCTTGGACAAAAGGGTGTTCAGGAACCTGGAAAAGCCAGGTTTTGAGAACTCTGTTCACGTGACTGCACAATATCCCAATTCCCCTAAGTAGGTGGGAAATTCATTTAAAGCATAATAGGCTCTTGTAAATTTATCTTGAGAATCATTTTGGTAAAGTATAAAGCTCCATGCACCAGCAGGAAGGAGCACTGGGTTTATCTCCAGACTAAAATCTTAGCCTGTGACCTTATCAGCAAGGCGATCTGATCTTCGGTTCCACTAAAAGTAACACAAGATAAGAAGGAATAAATGAAATGCTACTTTTAAACTGCAGAACCCTATGCAAATCGGTCACTGTTTGCATTCCTGAGGGAAACTACCATTAGAGGTAAACCATTTTTTCATTCATTCATTTATTACGCATTCAGTGGGATGGCTTCCTTCCACTCTGTATGAAGGGCAGATATCCTCAAGTTCTACTGCAAAGAGTGCACTCCATAAGCACTGCCATCTAAAAAAAAATGGGGCAAAACTGGGTCACACCCTTCTGCTTCCTACTTTAGGAGATAAATTCCATTCAAAAGGGATAAATAGCCACGGGTAAAAACCAAAGAACAAAGCCAGAGCCAGAACGTCAGTAAAATGAGTGAATTTAAAAGTGGTAATATACAAAAATTAACACCCACACAGCATTATCCAACCCTCACAAGACACTATTCTTTGAAAAATATTTAATGTATGCATAGAGGATTTTAATGGATGTTTTGTCTTAGGTGCCACCAGACCACCAACACACTTCGTACTGGCATATGGGTAAGAATTCCTGTAAGTACTAAAAATGTTAAAAATGACTTTGAACTGCTACTTGGGGAGCCAGGGTGGAGACCTTTCTTCTCTCTCCACAGACACATATATTCTCATGCATATGCACATGTATGCTCTCACGTGTGTGCGCGTTCTCTCTCTCTCTCTCTCTCTCTCTCTCTCTCTCTCACACACACACACACACACACACACACACACACACACACAACAGAAAGACCTTATATCGAAACCAACATTCCGGCTAGAGGGCTGTGGACTCCAGTCTACTAAGTGAAAAACCATCAAATCTTTATAGAAGTTCAGGCTTTTGGGAATTTGGCTGTGGGGTACATTTTTCATTAAAACAAAACAAAACAAAACAAAACCTCCTCACGGCTGCCTGGCTGGCTTGGTTGGTAGAGCGTGCGACACTTGATCTGGAGGTTGTAAGTCTGAGCTCACATTTTGGGTATAGAGATTACTTAAAAATAAAATCTTTATTTTTTAAAAAAAAAAATTTTTTTTTTCAACGTTTATTTATTTTTGGGACAGAGAGAGACAGAGCATGAACGGGGGAGGGGCAGAGAGAGAGGGAGACACAGAATCGGAAACAGGCTCCAGGCTCTGAGCCATCAGCCCAGAGCCCGACGCGGGGCTCGAACCCACGGACCGCGAGATCGTGACCTGGCTGAAGTCGGACGCTTAACCGACTGCGCCACCCAGGCGCCCCAAAAATAAAATCTTTAAAAAAAATAAAAATAAAAAACTTTCCCGGCATTCACTGAACGTTGTTCAATATTCCACAAGGAAAGGACTCAAGAACTATATACCTTCTTCTGTAACTTAAAAACAAAGTGGCAAAAACATGTAAAAAGGGAATCAATGTATTCAACAGGTTTCTGGCAGCACAATCAGGATCTGACTCATACTTGCAGAACCCCTTTTATACTTGAACTAGAGTGTCTAAAGGCATTTTTCACACGCAGCCTTTTGTTTAATGCATACGTACAGGGGTGGAGATCCAGTGGTAACATTCCAGGACACTTAATCACAGAGACATGTTTGGACAAACAGCCTGACCACATGGATAATAGTTTCCATTTTCTTTTTAGTTTTTTGAGAGAGCACACATGCGCAAGGAAGGGGCAAAGGGGGAGAGAGGATCCCAAGCAGGCTCCACTGATCAGCACAGCGCCCAACATGGGGCTTGATCCCACGACCTCAATTATGACCTGAGCCAAAATCAAGAGTCAGACACTCAACTGACTGAGCACTGCCCCCACCCCTCCCGCAACACACCCTGATAGTTTCCATTTTCAAATATGATCAGCTATTGAAGCACTTGGTGACACTATGTTACGATGTTTTTAACATATCCAGTCTAAAAAAGAATCAATCATCAGTTTGGGGGCAGTTGTACGCTAACAGAGACAGCCTGGTTCAAACTGTGAGAACTAAAATGATTCTGAACTGCAATGTTTCCTACAAATAGCAGAAAAAAATATCAAATACTGTACTACAGTACCATGACTGAAAAAAATCAACAACAGGAAATAAGGTTTACTTTTTATGTTGCTAAAGTTACCAATTTATATATGCTTTGGCTGATTCACAAATTATTATTTAAAAGATGTGAATTCAAAACAAAGTTCTTGGTAATCTTTAAAAAAAATTTTTTTTTAATTGTATGGGCACATGCATGGTGATAATCTGGATGTTGTCATTACTAAATAAATATACAGGGCACTTAATAGTTTGTAACGCCCTTTAACATGTTATCATATTTAATTTAAAACTGTAAGGCAGGATATTTGTACATAAAGTTATAATTTAGCAAAATAGTAACTCTTTCAAATTACAGGGCTTTCAGTGAGAAATGTATTTAGGTTGCCCTAAATCCCCTGAGCCACATGAAAACTGAATTCATAAAAATAAACCTGTGTTTCTGTATGGGTGGATAAAAGGAAAGGAGTTTTTGGGGGATGAATTTAGAAATAAGGAGTGAAAAATAAAATTTAATTCTATATAAATTTTATGTATTTGAAATTTTAAAATTCAAGTTATGCTGATAGGTTTAAAATACATACCTTATTGCTTGGGGGAAAAAAAATACATACCTTCTTTCTGCTAACATTTCATAAAAGTCTCTGATATCTTGACCAGACTTTTCCATACAGTGATAAAATGCCAGCTGGCTTTCCCGATTTGCAAAATCCACCTTAAAAACAAAGAATAGCAGGTGTTTGATTCAAGTTTCAGATTTTTAAAATGGAAAGTGTTATTGGATTTGAAAATCCTTCCCAACACAACCCTCTAGATAAACTTCAAGTAAGAGCAATCTATCTCAACTAAGTTAAACAGTCCTAACCGGAACTGTATTTTGTTAACTCGAAATCTCTTTCAAATTCAATACAAATCTTGACAACGAGGTCTACTTTATTATTTTTTAATGTAAACTCTATGCCCACTGTAAGGCTTGAACTCATGACCCTGAAATTAAGAGTCTTATGTTCTACCACCTGATCCAGCCAGGTGCCCCAATAAAGAAGTATAATTAAAAGTTCTAGAACCCAGGGGCACCTAGGTGGCTCAGATGGTTAAGCATCAGACTCCTGATTTCAGTTCAGGTCATGATCTCACCGTGGGTTCGAGCCCCACACTGGGCTCTGATGCTGACAGTGCCTGCTTGGGATTCTCTCTTTCTCTCCCTCTCTCCCTCTTTACCCCTTCCTCACTCACACATTCTCTCTCTTCCTCTCTCAAAAATTAAATTGAAAAAAAAATTTTTTTTTTAAGTTCCAGAGTCTAATACTGAAGGAGTGGAAAAGGCAAAATGGAAAACTGAAACAATACCTATCAGGATGCTAGGTTGCCAAGTAATCAGATCAATGAAATCCAGCAATCTATACGTATATTTGCTGGAATCAGTTAGAAAATATAAAACATTTAAACTTCACTGACAGCTGGGCCTCAGAGTCATTATTAAAAGACTATGATACCTGTTATCTATTAATATCTTATTTCAATCGAACCACCATAGGTATTAAGTGCATACATTTCTTCAAGTTCTCCTGAACCAAAGTTTTTTAAACAAAAACACCAGACAAAAGATTGTATGTTCAGTGGTTACCCACTCTCTAGAAGAGGAGGAAAGAGGAAGAGAGGATCATTCCGGAAACTGGAATGACTGACACTTCAAGTTCCTGGGATGCATACACCCACAGGGGAATGCGGGCCAGCCTGCTCCAAGAGTCTACATGTAAGCATTGGGTACCTGGGATGTGGAGAGGCACATTTCCTTGAATGACACAATTTTTAGGGAAGGTTCTGTGGTTAATGACCCTGTGCCCTCAAGCAGCCAAATGTAAAAATAGTAACGTTCCCCTTAAGAACGGGACATACGGCACACTTGCTGTAAACCACGTCCCTTGCTGGCCGCCCACAAAACGCCAGTTATTAAGAGGGTGGGGTCTCAATGCGATTTGCTTTACTTCTGCTTAGTCATTCTGCACACCTTAATTTTATTCCCACCGATTTTCCTCCCCTTGGTCTCTTTTACAGCTGCTTGCGCATATTCAATTTCATTGTAGAGGACCAGGGCCATGCCTTTTAAGCGGTCAAACACCACCTGTAAAAGACAAAACAAAAACCAAATAAGAGCCTCATCCACTAGACTCATTGTCAGTCCCAAGAAAATCTTAGGTCACAAGGACACTGCCAAAAAAAACACAAAAAAAACAAAAACAAAACAAACAAACATTTTCTCTAATTCTAGAAAAAATGTCAGGGCTTTTCCCAGTGAAGATAATAAAACGTGTAGGGACTGTTTACAATTGCGGCTACTGTGCCTTGAGGTACATTATGCCTTTATTTTGTCTTTCTTTATTTTGCATGTTGACTAAGTTCTGTACTGTGTACTTAAGTAGGCATTCTTGTAGTTTGGGCTCAAAAAAAAAAAAAAAAAAAAAAATTAACACCCCTGAAAGAGAAAAAAATGTAGAACACTGAATCACCAATAAATTTCAGTGGATTTTGGTTAATCACCAATAAATTTCAGTGAATTTTGGTTAAAACAAGCATTATTAACTTAAAGCTACTGGATTTTTCCATTTATACTAGCAGTCTTTATGATGTGTATTTGTCCAAACAACAAAAGCTACATTTAAAGAAATGCTGAAATTATACACCACGCCCACCACAGTGTAACTCTGCTCTCAAGAAGGGAGTTCAAACTCTACTTTCACATAATGGAATGGGGCCCACAGACCCTTTTCCTGTTGTTTGTGGGTATGCTACCTTACAAACTTTGACTAGATGAACACTGTATGATCGTCCCTTTAAAGTCATCTTCTTTTTTAAAAAATAAAGTCTAATGACATATTTGTGTGATTGTAAATAATTAGATAATTAGACTAATTTTCATGTGAGATAAAATAATAAAAACCTCTAAAAAACCTTCTATTTAACAGTATCATGCAAATTAGTTTCAAAATTAATCATCATGGCTAGTTCAAAATAGTTTTTCAAAATACTTCCTCACATCATAAGCTAATATATGCAAAAGCCCTTCTACAACAAATTACTAGTAATTTTTAAAGAAAAGAAAACGTCAACATTAAGAACTGGGGCTGACAGGACAGAATTCCAAGAACAGGGAGTCAGAAGTAACCTGACATCAACACCAAAACCTCCCACCTACCTTTACCACAGGACCATATCGGCAGAAATGGCGTGTTAAATACTGATCCGACACATTTGAAGAAAGCCCGTCTAACCACACGCAGTTTGTAGGCATGCTCTTTCCAAAACCCAGCTGAATAGGAGAGGTGAAATTTCTATTAGTAAAGTCACCAATTATTCAACTACAGAATTCTGAAAAAATCTGTCTTCTGTAGGAATCTTATCAACCATCATCCCAAGGGAGAAACATCTGGTTAAAATCAAACAGAAATGTACACAAGAGTGATCCTGCCAGGCTAAGTACTAATTCAGCTTACAGTACAAGAGGATGAGGGTGCAGGGAATTATATCACCTTTACTGTTATCTAACTGTACTGCAATTTGAAATAATGAGACAGACACACACACAAACACTCCAAATCATAACGGTGTAATAACTTATGCAAAGTCCTTTACCTTGAGGCGATTATTTCCAAGGTACTCTCCATCCATCTTCTTAATAGCCTTACAAACGCTGGCAATATCACAGTACTGCAAGAACGCGTACTGAGGAACTCCATTTACTTTCTTAATATCAATATCCTGAAAAAGCCAATTAGTACCAATTAGTGACAGGCCAACAGGAAAATAAATCAGAATAAACTAAGCCCAAACAAAGTGCATATTTCTCAAAACAGTCATATTCCCCAAAATCATTTTCTTAGTTAAAACCATACATTGTAATACAACTGTAAATAGCCTGAAAGACTACACAACACAGCATTCGTAGTCACAACCATGAAATCCTTCCTCTGTGAAATTCTTTGCAGAAGAGAAAGTGCAAACTCAAAGTTTAAAATTCACAATACCTGTGTTAAGACAGATTTATGAAGAAAAAGGCTGTGCTTGATTCAGCAGCACATATACTAAAATTGGAACAGTACAGAGATTAATAAAGGCAGCCTATTTAATAAAAACCTAAGAAATACAGCTGACCCTTGAACAACAGGGGGCTGGGGGCAAGGGAGTTAGTTAGGGCACCCACCTCCAAGGCAGTTGAAAATCCACATATAACTTTTGACTCCCACCAAACTTAACCACTCATACCCTACTGCTGACCAGAAGCCTTGCTGATAACATGGTTAATTAACACATATTCTGTAAAAGTTATTATACTATATCCTTAAAGTAAGCTGGAAGAAAGAGAATGTTATTGAGAAAATCATAAGAAGAAAAGTCCACATACAAGCAGATCCATGCAGTTAAAACCCATGCTGTTCAAGGGTAAACTGTAATTCGCTTCTGCAATAATCTAAAAACCTTTATTAGTGGCTGGCTGGCCATTTAAAATACAATATCTGAGAAGAATAAGAATGAGAAAGAAATCAAGTTTTCAAAAAAGTGATCCTAAATTTTTAAAATATGCAATCCTAAATTAGAAGACTCATTCAATGTATCAGTGTATCTAACTGAACCAAGCCTGGTGACTGATATATATAGTAATAATCTCTCATATCCAGAATGAATAAATATATAAATACCTGAACTACCTTGTGAAGATGTATCAGAACACCATCCCTTGATTAAAGAAACAGTCTATAAAAGGCAAAGCCCCATCTCTTTATTTTTTTTTTAAGTTTATTTATTAAGTAATCTCCACACCCAACGTGGGTCTCGAACTCAGGACCCTGAGGTCAAAAGTCATGTGCTCTTTCAACTGAGCCAGCCAGGCGCCCTTAACTCCAATTCTTTAGAAAGACTGAAACCTGTACTCATGCATGACACTCTGGTCCTGCCTACTTCACTACTTAGACAAGGTGGTGTAAAAAAGCTGGCTTACACATGAAAATGGTCCAGAGAAACCAGATACGTGGATTGCAAAACTTACACTTAAACAATAATGACCCATATGGTGATTATCTAAAGTATTCTGTAAATCACAATATTTAAGCCTTTTTAAGGGTCATAAGCCAATAATCAAAAGCTGAAACAGAGCAAAATGAATAATGCATTTGAAGAGCAGTTTGAGGAATCCTTAAAAAAAGCAGTAGTTTATACTTAAAATAGTTCTTTTTTTTTTTCTTTTAAATAGGCTTCACCCCCAGCGAGAAGCCCAATGCAGGGCTTGAGCTCACAACCCTGAGATCAAGACCTGAGCTGAGGTTCAGTGTCGGACACTCAATGGCATAAGCCACCCAGGCACCCCTATACTCAAAACAGTTCTAAGTAATGGTAAATAGGAGCTGAGTTTCACCAAAATGTAGAACGCAACAATCCAGAATAACTCCATGTAAGAGAAATGGTCTCCAAAGAATATTGGTGGGTAGGCTCACTACAAGGGTTCTTCTAGCTACAGCATAATCTATCAATAAGCAGCAGACCATTTCCCCTAAGTTTGTGTGTCATTAAAATAGTTACCCTCGTGAGCAATTGCAAACATGGAATAATGGTTTTCAAACAGAATAGGACATGGCCACTTATTAAGCATGGATCTTAAACACTAGAATCACTCCATTTGTAGCAACCCTGCTGATGAAAATGTATCTATGTACACAAATACAATTTCTTACACTCCTCCAAAATTCAAAGTAGCAGCCACATTCAAATAAAAGTATATCTGAAAGTTTTATCAACTCATAGACTCATAAATGCTAAGCAGAAAAATAAATAAAACTTTTCTGTCACAGAAAAGGCTGGAGCCCAGGTAGGTAAGTGAACTCATCTAAGTAGGCAGTACGGCTGGAATTAGGGTGTGTGATAAAAGAACTTAAAATAATTGAAATTCAAGAAAGGAAAATGAATGTTTTGCTGTTTCTCTAAATATATAGCTTGTTTTTTCTTACTTTGTACCAACCATTTCTATCTCTTGCTCCTAGTCCCTTTGAGGTTTAGGTCAACTACAAGCACAAATATTTTATTCACTAGATTGTAACATTTAAAAAAAGTAAGAATTTTTACTTTCAACCTTAGTGTATAAATAAGGATGAATAGACGGACAGACACATACACACCTGAAAGGTTAACAGTAACTGTTCTTACCCAGCACGTTTTTTTACTCTCTAAAGTCCAAATATACACAACAATTTTCTTGCTGTTACTAATACAAAGTCTAGGAAAGACAGAAGTAATTTCCCTATTTTTTTCAAACACAAAACAAAATAGTATATATATCCCAAGGGTACAAAGCTGTAACCAAACTATTTTCACTATAAAGTGACTCAAGTTTTGAGTCATGAGGAACAGAAAAACCCTTCGAATTCCTAAATTTAATGACTTGCAAAATATAAAAAGTGATTCTAATTAAAATTTCAAAACAGAACTGAGCTTCCAGCATGACATCCACATTCCAGTAAATCCCCAAGGTACTTCTGATGTGAATTGTGATAACACAAGACTCCTATACTAAGTTGCTGCTTCTTTCTTACAGACTTATTTTCCTTCCCACCCACAGGACTAGATATGGCTTTAAACAGTACTCGATGGACAAAGAAAATAAGAAAAATGGATAGAAAAATACATATATATAAATAAAACAAAGACAAATACCTATTATATAGTTTTATATACACACATAAAACAGTCCCCCAAGGAGTTTTGCCAGACCATCTTTTAGCAGGAGTTAAAAACACAGGGCAAATGAGAAAAGTATTTGTTACACCATCTAAATATCTTTCCAAATATAATCTTGTACTATGCTTTATGTTTTATGACAAAGATCTAAAACTTTTTACTGTAAAAAAAACAACATACCACAATTTCTCCGAAGCGCTGGAAGATGTTGCGAAGGTCATGATAAGTAGTGGTTTTTTCAAGGTTGCCAATAAAGAGGGTTCTTGTTGCTTTGGGGTGAAATTCATCTATCCTTTCATCCAAAGGACGAAATTCATTTTCACTTTCCGTTTCTGTTAAGTGGGATGGGGGCAGAGTAAAAAGAGAAGAGGGTTGTTTTTTTTTTTTTTTTCTTTTTCTTTTTTAGGTAATCTCTATACCCAATGTAGGGTTCAAACTCACAACACCAAGATCAAAAGTCACATGCCCTACAGACTAAGCCAGCCAGGCACCCCAAAACAGAAGAATGTTTTAATGTATATTTAGATATCACAGGAAAATCTACACTTAAGAAGCTAAATCTCTGAAATATTGGGTATGAATACTCATACAATCTGGAAAAGGTATATACAGCTTCAGAAATAGCTGCCTTTTGCTTAACTCCAAAGGCTAAAGAAACTTGTCAAAAAAACTTAGGGGTAAGTAACACTTTCTTTGATCTTCAAAACAGAAAAGTGGACTGAATTTCAGTCCGCTAAGTTCATTTGTTTTAAAAATAATCACTAACACAGAAATAGATTTTAAACCCCAGCAAAAACAGCAATTACTTAAGCCTAATCTTAGGTTCCAAAAATTCTGCAGCAGGCTCTCAATGGAAAGTATAAAACTACAATCTGAAACACACGTAAAACTCAACTGAAAACAGGCCAGCTTCATTACTTAATTTGCTTTTCAGCATTTTATAAAATATTTAGCATTTTGCATCTCTGTTAATTGACAGAGCCCAACCATCTAAATGTAGCGATTTTTGGATACAAGAAGAGTAATTGTATGCAAACTGACTGGAGCAGTACTTCTGAAACTGCTGCCACATGGGCCCCAATGACACACACAGGGAGACCACACGCCACTCCTAAGGTTTCTATTTCTTATGATTAAAGCCCTGGTTTAGTGTCTAGTTCAAGCACAACTTTTCTCTAAAGCTCCATTTTAAACACGGTCCAGCGCAGAATATTCAATGTTTTGTTGATAATAACTATACACAGCCTATTGTGTTCTCTTTTTTTAATGTAAAACAAAGCCACACAAAAAAGTTAACAATTAACTGACTGAAACAAACTGTTTAGAGACAGGCACTAAATATTACTGATGTCACCAACAACACTGATACTGAAAAGATTCAACTTCTGAGCTGCTCAACTTCTGAGCTGCTGAGTGAATTCAGACAGAACACACCTCACTCCTGATTCCAGTCTGACTGCTCTAATGGCAGCTCAGCTTAATCTTACTGGTGTCATCAAAGAATATGTACTTTCAGAGACTCAAGTGGACCCAGAAACTGCCAGGGTTCCTGTACCTGTCTCCATACTGTATTTTGATCATATCTCCCAGGGGAGATCTCATTTCAAGATCAACTAGGTCTTCTTGAAACTAATAGAGGGCACATATTTAGGAATATTGCATTTAAAAAGGGAGAAAAAATGAAAAAGAAAAGAAAAAATAATTCAGACACATCTTAAGGTTTATACTCCAAAAGGGAGAATCAGAAAGATAGAACATAATTTGCAACCATTAAAATCGTATGTACTGGCTTCATTTCCACCAAATAAATAGCTCAATAAAAATTTCAAAATCAGAAATTCAGTTTAACAAAGATTTTTAAAAAGTGTATTTTCCACATGTAATCTATTTAACCTTCATGACCAGTTCAGGTCTTAATGCCTGCATGTCAATGTAAAAAAACTTTTATCTTCGCAATTTCATGTTTAAGGGATTGTAATGATCTATCTGCATAGAACTAAGAAAGCACAATCTTAGAAGCCACCTGGGGTCTATATGCAAAGTTGGGCTTCTTGGATTTGGATCTTTCTAACAAGAGGTCCCTGACCTAAGGAAGCAATCAGCTCCATACATTTCAGTACAAAACATTTTATGACTTAACCATCCAACAACAATTCCAACCAAGTCTCTATACTCGCATTCAACTGCTTTCAAATATCCCATTCGACAAGTGTTTCATGCTGTCCCACCTGGAAAAAGTACGTTCAAGCTTTCCTACGCCTCAACCAACCAAACTTCTCAAAATCTTCACTAGCAGGTGTGGTTAAAGCCCAGGTGCTAACTGATTAGGTAAAATGCATTTTTTACAGTGAAAATGACAAGCCAGCCCCACGACTTGGGAGATCTGAGGGCCATCTATTGTTAAAGGCCCTGAATTAGATCCCCGCTACTTAATAATTATATGTGGCTCTAACAACTTCCTACAATACGTTATATGACATTTTAAATATTATTCCTTAGGTCAATTGTGACCTGTTCTGAATGTGTTAAAGAAGAACTCCTGAGTTGTACTTAGCTCAGTATTAACTTAAGAGAGTACATCTCAAACTTGGAAGAGGAGGGAACATGAGGGCATTACCTATAATCCCTTTGAATTCTTGTGTTTATCATAAAATTATGCACGTTTTACAATCTTCCCTCTAGCAACTCTGTGCCTATTTTTTTTTAATTCTTTGTTAAACATTTATTTATTATTGAGAGACAGACACAGAGTGTGAGTGGGGGAGGGGGAGAGAGAGGGGAAGACACAGAATCTGAAGTAGGCTCTGGGCTCCGAGCTGTTAGCACAGAGCCCGACACGGGGCTCGAACTCACGAACTGTGAGATCATGCCCTGAGCCTAACCAACTGAGCCACCCAGGTGCCCCCGTGCCTGTTTTAATACATACAAATAACATTTACACAATCTTACCAGGGAAATTCTATTTTTTCCCTCTTAACTGTCAAAACAATGAATATTGTAAGATAATAGGCTATGTTTGCCCTAAAATTCCATTCAAAGTTTTAGGTGTGTGTTTTTGTTTTGTTTTAAAATAAAGCTCTACAGCCAATATGGGACTTGAACGCACAACCCTGAGATCAAGAGTCACATATTCTACCAACTGAGCCAGCACCCCTCAAAGTCTTAGTCTTAAAGTTGGTCTCAGCTACATAATGTGACTGCCTAATTTAAACATTTCTCCACAAATTTACTTACAAGCTGCCTTAAACTGGAAGGTTCCCAAACTTGAATATGTGAATTCTGAACCATTAGGCTGGGACAAGGTGAAAGGTCTGCACTATAGGTGGTTCTGAAACAGGATAAACACTGACCCGAGCCATGCCTGAGAAGACTTCCTGCCTTACAACAGGTCTTACAGGTAGATTCAAACTAATAAAATGTCCCCTTGAAACTCTCAATGGGTCACACTCTTAAGATTTAGTCCTGCTTTTCTTTGTCACTAAGCTTTCAAGGTCATGGAAACTAGGACAACAGATCTAATTTGTGCTGGGCATAACAGAAATAAAAGCAGTCTAACTAGTCCCTCTGATCAATGTAGCAAGTCGTCTGTTTCTTAATTCAGGGTAACTCTGATGTCATTCTCCAAAGAACTATCTCCTTATCTCATTCAATTCAATCCTTTTGGGAAGACAGGACTCAACAAAGGGCCAAATTGTGCCTTTCAGCCTCTTAGAAGTCAGCATTTCTCCCTTAAAGAAACAGAACAATTTTCACCCTCCCTAACCAAAACAACATAATTTTATTAACTTGAAAAACAAATATAACCAGTCTTTAAAACAGAAGACATTGGAAGTATGTCAACAAATAAAGTTGGAATAGTGTCCCAATTCAGGGTAAGATGTGACCTTTTCATAAGGTGAAATATAAATCTTACTAAAAATTAGCCTCCTTGTCTCTTACCTGGCCCTATCCATGCTGTTACTTCAATCTGCATGCCAAAGAAAAGTTTTCCTTTTGATGCAGTCAATGCTTTTTCTTGGTCCTCTTGCTGCCGAAAGAATACCAAACCATACCTCTCTTCTGAAGTTCCATGGATCTGCACTGACGTCACCTTTCCAAATTTCTTAAATTCATGGAAAAGGCCATCTTTAAGGCTTGTATCTAAATCCCCACCCAAAAAAACAAGGTGCTTATTTTTCTAGTTCAGTTACAATTCAATTAAAACAAGCTACAAAATCTCTGGCTTGATTTTTGACCTAAGTTTTGTTAGCATATGAACCTTTTAAATAAAATAACTAAAATGGTATTCATAATTTTCCTCATTTAAAATGTTAATATTTTGAAATGGGTTTCCTATCATAGTTTTATATCCAAAATTATTTCAGATAACACAGGACTCCAGGCCAATATAATAAAATTAACTGAAAATAGCATTTCTATAATTCACATCAAATTTCCCCTAATATCAAAATACTTAATCCAGTAAGTATATTTACTAAAAACTAAACGTGTTTTCTTCATATAACACTCACGACACAATCTTTGTATATGTATATACAATGGGCACAATAACGTATATATGTACATATATATGTGATATAGTAAATACAAATAACATGCAAGCTTCATACATGTAACAACCTAGAAACTACATACAGTTATGATAATCCCTTGCTTTTCTTTACGTGGCATTTAAATAGTAATGAACCACAAAAAAGAAAGCCTGCTGTCACTACAAGACAGAATTTAAGTTGCCCAGCCTCATATTCCCCAACAGTAGCAGAGAGGAAAGTACAGTAACCCAAAACTTTACCTGTAGAGCGTACTGGGAGATTCTGAACCTTGATTCCAAAACTTTTACGCGGCTCATCTTTCTCCAGGGATGAAAGCAACTGGGAAGTGGGTGCTGGGACTGCTGCAGATTGAACTGATCGGGCTGGAGAGTCATCACTTGAACTACTGCTGGAGTCAGTGCTGCAGAAGGGCAAAAAAAAAGACAAACAGAAAATGAATACATATAAAATTTCTGAAAAATCAACAAGTGGCAATAATTACAAGCAACAATCTACATTTTAGGTCTGGGATTTCTGGACACCCTCCCCTCTCTCCACACTCTATTTCACACCCCCCCTTGGAAGGCAGAACAAACACTGGCCTGAGACTGTGGAAGCAAAAGTAACAATCTTCTACCACCACAGTCCCCCAAAAGACAAATGTTGTATTCTGTGCAAAATGTGAACAACGTTTTCCAAATGAAGTTAAGCCTGTAAATGCAGTTCACTTAAAGGTGGTAATAAAAGAACAGTGAATTGGGATGCCTGGGTGACTCAGTCCACCTAGTGGTTGAGGGTCTGACTCTTGGACAGGGGCTCAGGTCATGATCCCAGGGTTGTGGGATGAAGCCCTGCGTTGGGCTCCATGTGGAGCCTGCTTGAGATTCTCTCTCTCGCCCTCTTTCCCTTTACCCCTCTCCCCCCGATAGTGCTCTCTCCAAAAGGGAGGAAGGGAGAAGGAAGAAAGAAAAAAATTCTTTTTTTTTCTTTTTTAAAACCATGGTGAATATATGGGTTTTGGATTCAGAGACTGCAATTCAAATCCTGACTTAGATGTAGAGCACATATCCTTGGACAAGTAACTTCACCTCTTGCTAAGCCTTAGTTTCCACATCTGCAAAATGGAAATAATAGAAGTACCTATCTTGCAGGGTTATGAAGTAAAATAACCTACAGATTTACTGAGTTTCTACTCTGACAGCAATCAACAAGCAAAGTGGCACTGCTGTTACTACCGTCGTCACTACTACCGCTGCTGCTACTGCCACCACCGCCATCTCAGGGACATCTTAATTTTGAAGAAAACAAAAACATCCAAAATAATTTCCTAGGTTTTTAATTTTTAAATATTTGAGGGACTAATGAAATACTACGTAAATTACTTGAGTCTTGTTGGTTTAAGCTCTTTTCTCTGTAAGAAATGTGAGAAATGAGTCAATGAAACTGAATTTATTACTCTTCAGTTTGATACAATCCTCAAAGGGGGAGACAGTTGAAAGACAAGGAGAAAACATTACCACATTCAGATTAAGAGAGAGAGATACCGAAACAAATTTATGATGTCTGAGATCTGTATGAATAATAGGAAAGTCTCTTTTTAGCACCAGACGAGCAAAGACTGCCATGGTTTTGTTCTAACATCTCAAATATATTAATAAAAAAGCTATTTACAGGGTCTGCTATTTAAAGGTTTCTGAAATTTTGCTTCACACTCTTCCCCTCCCTACTGTGGAAGCCTTATCTTTTAAGCAAATAACTCTGGTGGGAGGGGGGTGGTTAATCCACCTCGAACACACTAGAGGGAAGACCTGATAGTTTTTGTCATTTGGGCTAAAACTGCAGCTCTCACAGCCAATACAATCTGTAAACCAGCCAGATAAGTAAATCCAACCAAGGAACTAAGGCAAATTTGCCTTTGCTTTTTTAAAAATTAAGAAATGCTGTAAGAAAACAGAGTACTATTAACTAAGAACATACACAACATTTTTACTTAGCTCTCACGTGCTAAGGCAAAAATGAAAGCTTGATAAGGTTATCAGAGCACCCGTAAGTTTGAAACAGAAATAAACCAAAGCCAGTAAGATCCAAAAGGACATATCTGAGTTATAAAATATTAACTACTAGGGATAGAAGTCTCAAGACAGAACCGCAGATTGTCACAGCCAGGCCTCCTATACATGACTAGGCTTCAGTTTTCCCTATAAAAATAATTTCTTTCCTAGATCATTCAGTAAAAGCAGGGCTACTAGCACCAAGTGATGTTCATTCAAATTAAGGGTTAATAAAAGTAATCTTCTATTTTTAGCACAGAAGGGAAAAAATGCTTGTTTTATGTATTAAGTACTCCAAGTAATACAAGATTACTGACTAGGCCACCATTTGATTACAGTATAGAATATGTTATGACTTATCAACTTAATTCCAATGAATCACAAAAAAAACCATTAAGGAAAATAATTACAATTCTACTGATATTATAAACACCAAAAATTCCTTAGCAACAGTGGGTAAACAAATATGGGTAAGAGTAGAATTTCTGCCATTGAAACAATCATGAGGCAACAAAAACCAAGTTCTAGATAAGTCTGTGTTATAAAAATGGAAAACAAGGTGACCAATGGGAACAATGACTTTAAAGTACAAAATAATGATAGAAATTAGATTTGTCATAAATGCCATCGCAATTTTGGTGAATTCCCTGCTACCACACTAATTTTGAAACAAGATGTAGAATTTAACTGGCAGAATTATCTGCTGACCAATTTGAAGTGGTAACTACAAAAGGGAAAGGTTTTTAAAGCTTTACAAAACCTTACAAAATGATAAAATGATTCAACTTTTGAGTTCACATTTCAATATGCTAACCTAATCTGCCATGTGCATTTCCAGTGTGGTCTGTTAAATGTACGATGGATTTTAAGATCATGAATCAAAATGGGGGCACAAATTTAGACCCTCAAATATTTTTCAGTTCTACTAAATTGACAGAAGGCCCAAATGCCCAGAAGCCTGTGTCATTTTTAAAAATTTTTTTTTAATGTTTTATTTTATTTTTGAGAGAGAGAGAGAGAGAGACAGAGCATGAGAGGGGGCGAGACAGAGACAGAGAGGGAGACACAGAATCTGAAGCAGGCTCCAGGCTCCGAGCTGTCAGCACAGAGCCTGATGTGGGGCCCAACATGGGGCCTGAACTCGGGAATGGTGAGATCATGACCTGAGCCAAAGTCAGATGCTCAACCGAGCCACCCAGATGCCCCAAAGCTGTGTTGTTTTTAATTTTTAGAAAATTCTTATTTTCATAATTTTGCTAAAACTAAAGAATCACCAGGGCCCTGGGGGGCTCAGTCGGTTAAGCATCTGACTTCAGCTCAGGTCATGTCTCAGAGTTTGTGGGTTTGAGGCCCATGTTGGGCTCTGCACTGACAGCAAGGTGCCTGCTTCGGATTCTCTGTCTTCCTCTCTCTCGGCCTCTCCCCCACTCACACTCTCTCAAAAATAAATAAATAAATAAACATTAAAAAAACAAAAAACAAAACTGAAGAATCACAACGTTCACCAAAGCTTTCTTGAAAGCCAAAAGTAGTTAGTCAGAATCTATTCCAATCTAAATGGTCTTAAAGTAGTAGTGATATTATCAGCTAAGTTTTAAGAAAGTGAATTTTAAATTCATAAAGCCACATCAATATTACATTTTCAACATGAATATTACATTTTCAACATCAATATTAAATTTTTTAATGTTTATTTATTTTTGACAGACTGTGAGCAAGGAAGGGGCAGAGAGAGGAGTGGGGGACAGAGGGTCCAAAGCAGGCTCCATGCTGACAGTAGTGAGCCTGATGTGGAGCTCAAAGTCACAAATTGTGGATCATGAAGTTGGATGCTCAACAGCTGAGCCACCGAGGTGCCCTCAACATTAATATTACAATTCAACATCTAAATGGTAGAACTGGGGAAAAAAAATAACCCACAGTTTAAAAGAAATCTAGTTACACTGTTCTTAAACACCTAAGACAAGTAGGCTAAATTACTTCTTACATGTGCGCAGAATTTTTCACTAAGATTACTAAGAAAACTAAGAAGTAGATCTAAAAATTTCCACAATGAAGAAATACAACAAACAACTAGTTACTTGACAATTCTTTTTTTTAATGGTAAGTATCTTTATAGGAACCATGTTTTACCAATAAAAGGGAAAATAAAATGCAAAAATTACAAAAGGCAATTTATCAGGAAACAGATAAAAAGAAATGAACATAAAGGTGTACTAAAGGGCACCTGAGCTGGCAATGCAGTTGTACGAGCAATGATTAGGAGTACATGAAAGCAGGTGGCCTACCAACACAACTATATGGAAGATACTGGTTAGTGCCCAGGTAAGAACCTGTGACAGGGTGCCCTATCCTTTGCATGGAGGCCACCGCTTGAGGAGAAGCCCACCTTCCTGAGCCCTGCTGGAACCCTGCTGCCTCCCTCCAACTGCCTCACCCAGCTGGACCAGCTCTGCTCCAGTGCAGGTATCCACATCAGTGAACCATTCCCCTGTGTGGGGAGTGGCACCTACAGCTCTAGAATCCCCATCTCACAGGTCTCTCCTTGCTGTGTCTACAGGGCCTAGGCTTCCAGGGAAGTGGATAAGGCCCTCTGGCTGAGGCAGTAGCTCAGGAACCTCGATATAACATTAAGAGAACAGAATCTGGAATGCCAGGATTCATTAACCCCAAATTACAGTGTCCAATAATCAACTATCCCTATTCCTACAGCCATTTTATACACAGAAATACAGTGAACACTTGACTCTTAACACTGAAAATGTCAAGGCACTGGCTATACTATTTATAAAATGACTCAGGGCTAAATTTGCTCATACACAAGAGTAGCATCTAATGACAGACATCAACATCTGTATCGCTGTATTTGTAAACACTTGATTATTATAAATATTTACTTATGTTGGTTTTGTTTTTTTTAATTTGGGGGAGGGAGAGAGAGAAAAAGAGAGAGAGAGAGAGAGAGAGAGAGAGAGAGAGAGAGAGAGAGAATGCAAACAGGGAAAAAGGGCAGAGGGACAGAATCTCATGCAGGCTCCACGCTCGAGGTGGGGCTCAACATCACGAGCTAAGCCGAAATCAAGGGTTGGACACTCTACCTACTAAGCCACCCAGGCACCCCTATGTTGGCTTTTTGAAAGCTCAAAGATTAAAAAACATTTAACCAAGTTAAGAAACAAAAATCTGGCATAAATGGAAAAAGGAGCAATTAAAGCAACTAGAAAACTCTGCAATTAAAACAGTTAAGAGGGTCTATTTGTTAAATGCAGATATAATCTCAAGTGCAATTTTCCAACCACCTCTCTTCTATCAGAAAGCTAATAATTTTCTCTCTACATAATATACAAGCTTGAATCAGTAAGGAAAAAGATGCAAAAATGCAGCTTTTCCATCAGGCTTTGGCAATTCAAAACGTGCCCACTGTCCTCATGCTTCCATGAAATGAAGGGGAAAATCATATAATTTCTTACTTAAATGGGATGTGTTACCACACCAGGTAATAACCCCTCTGTATCCGATGTCTCATAGGTCCAAATGTTCAAGATAATCATGGTTTTTTAGTGCAGCAGTTCTTTCAATGGGGGTCCCAGTATCCTTTCAGGGGGTCTGTGAGGTCCTCCTTACTTCAATTACACATCTGTGTGAGGCCAGATCTTCATATACTTCACACACAAATTATAATAACAGTCTGAATACAGAGTAGTTATGAGAATCTATCTACTTAAACCAGACTTTAAAGAGATTAGCAAAGATAAATAAAAAAACACCAGTCATCTCACTATTTTTGGTTTTAAAAAATAGTTGTATCACACCAGCTGAAGCTCTAAAATTGGCTAGGGAAGTTCCTCCCCAGAAGCAGACATCATCTTGAGGTGAACAGCTCCCCTAGGATCAGGGATGAAGATCTTCATCTTCAACATGAAACCTTTATTCCTTTTGCCTTTTCTTGCTTTTTGCTTTTCTTTTGCTTTTGACCCTACTTGCCTTTTCTCTGTTAATGCACAGGAAGACAATGTTCCTTAACTCTGGCGATTGTCACTAAATCTACCACTAAAGCCACAAAACTGCACAATAAAAGTCCTCAGAATTTCTTCCTAAGGCGGTTTGAGATAACAGAAGTGCTTTAGATTACTTACGGGCTGAACAGTGTACCACAGCAAAGTACCACACAGGTACTTTTGGCTTGTACCTGGATCAACACCTCTGGTATCACAGCACATATCAGAAATTAACAAACAGGCCACCTAGCTAAAACAGGCTGATGCCCTTCCAGGTACATTCTTTAATTTATTTGACTTCAACTGGTTTGGCTCATAGGGTCCTAAGGAGCATATTTCAATCTTTGGCATTATACAACTGACAGTCATTATTGCTGTCACCCTAATGGGCTATATATATTCTCTCAAGGGTCTTAAATTCATGTTTATAGCCATCAGCAGCACATCAGATGGTCTCACCAGGCTTGGAGAAACAGGAATGAGATGCAACACCAAAATGAACAGCAAAAACAATTCTTTCATGGACTTGACTTCACAACCTATGGGTTTTAGTGAGAGTGGCATTAATACTAAATTTTTAGTTCCACTCTCACTTATTAGAGGATGACCAAAAGTGGGGGGTGGGGAGGGGAGTTGTTAAATTAATTAAAGAAGGAGGCCATTAGACTGAGGTGGTTCTAATACCTTAAACAGGCTATGTAAGCAAACCAAAACCTAAGCCTGTATATGCCTCAAGGTTAAGAAATCAAATACAAAGACAGCCCATCACAAACAGACAAGGAAGCTTTTCCAAATAAGGCAAATGCAAAGATATAACTGATCAAATGATTTCCTTGCTTTGCTTCCACACCTTTTCTCTATTAAAAGCCTTATCCTACCTCCTGTTGGTGGAGCAATCCTAACCACTTCTGGTTTGGCACTGACCAATTTAAACTGATTTTTGCTCAAATTACTAAGAGAGAGTGAGAAAGTCATATCAAATGAAATAAAAAACAAGTTTCAAATTAAAAGTCTTAATTTCGAATATGGCAAATGTCAATAAATACTACAATAAACAAAAGATAATACTTTCAGAATATAGAAGGATCCTGAGCCCAGGAAGTAAAACAAAACAAAAACAAAAAACAAAAAAGCCACTAGTTTAATAGGCAGTCTGATGTGATCCCAATTCCATTTTCAACTCTACCACTTCTAATGTACCTAGTTAACCTCAGTATTATAACTCTGCTTTTTATAAGAAAGGGGAAAGAAATACTCAACTGTGTGGTCTAGAGTAAGATACCTCTTTTTGTCTCTCTCAGCTTTAATTTAGCTAGTGAGTTACCAGATCTCATGGCCTTCAAAGGTCCTGCTAACTAGGGGTCTATGCTACACCACCTACCTCCAGCCACTCATCTCTGATAGCTCCCAAATACCTATAGCATAAAGTCCACACTCTTTAACAAGGGAGAGAGGATCCTTTACAACTTGGACCCAAACTAATTTTCTGACTGATCCTTCTCACTCCCTTGTCTTGACCCTCTTACCCCACCCACTAATCATCTATCCATATAAGAGCAATGTATCAGGGGAGACCTGGATGGCTCAGTCGGTAGAGCATGCAACTCTCTGGGGTTGTGAGTTTGAGCCTCAAGCTGGGTGTAGAGATTACTCAAAAACAAAATCTTAAAAAAAAAAAAAAAAAAAAGGGGGCAATATATCAGTTTCTAGTCATGGGTATCTTTTTTTTTTCTTATTAGACATTAACTCATTGGTTAGATTACTTCCTCTCTACTCCTTAATTTTCTTGTAATGTAAACGGTGATACTTGTGAAGGTTGTGGTAAGGGTTTAACAAGTTAATGATTATAAAAGGCATAAGCACTATGCCTAGCATACAGCAAGCACATAAGAGCTATTGCCCATACCATTCCTATTGAAGGCACTTATATTTTTTAATTTTCTTTCTTTTTTTTTGTTTTTTTGAGAGACAGAGAGTGTGAGCAGGGGAGAGGGGCAAAGGGAGAGAGAGAATCTTAAGAAGGCTCCGAGAGAATCTTAAGAAGGCTCCACGCTCAGCTTGAAGCCCAAGGCAGGGCTTGATCCCACGACCCTGTGATTGTGACCTGACCCAAAATCAACAGTGGGATGTTCAATCAACTGAGTCACTCAGGCGCCCCTTGAAGACACCTTCCTGTCCCTCCTTGCCTGCCCTGCCTTCAAGAATCAGCTCCAATGTTAACTGTCTTCTCTGTAGCTGTTCCTGACATCCCGCTCCACCCCACTACATTCACTGGTTTCTTACTTTTACTATAACGTCTACCTCAAACTTCACTCTATATTGTAGCTACTCATTTTTGAAAGACCAATAATGAATTCATCTTTGCAAGCACAGAACCTAGTATGGTGCCCGATACGTAATGGATGTGCCTGTAAGAAATTACAGATTGGAATTGTGAAAATGAATGAAATTAATACCTAGGAAAGCACACCAAGCTCCATAAAATGAAGGTATTAACTAAACTCAGTATCAAAGAGTAAAATGAAATTTCTATTTTTTTAATTTGTAAAATTTTTTTACAGTTTATTTTGAGAGTGACTGAGCACAAGTGTGTGTGGGGGGGGAATATGAACATGAATGAAAATGAATGAGAATGAATCCCAATCAGGCTGCACACTATCAGTGCAGAGCCCAACATGGGGCTCAAATTCACAAACCGTGAGATCATGACCTAAGCTGAGACCATGAGTCAGATGCCTAACCTAACTGAGCTACCCAGGTGCCCCAAAATGAAATTTCTGATAAAATATTACTTTGGAGCAAATTCTACAAGGTTATTTCTTTCTTCTTTAATGTTTCACTGTCAGCTCAGAGCCTGGAGCCTGCTTCGGATTCTCTGTCTCCTTCTCTCTCTGCCCCTCCCCAACTTGTGCTCGGTCTCTCAAAAATAAATAAATGTAAAAAAAAAAAAAATTAAAAAAAAAGAATGGCTGTTCTAAGTTTCTAGAACTTTAATAATTTTTTTTAAATTTATGTATTTATTTTGAGAGAGCAAGAGTGGGGCAGGGGCAGAGAGAGAATCCCAAGCAGGCTCTGCACTGTTCAGCAGAGTGCACTGTCTGGACTGTTTGTTTTTGAGAGAGACAGACAGAGAGGAAGACACAGAATCTGAAGCAGGCTCCAGGCTCTGAGCTGATCAGCACAGAGCCCAACACAGGGCTTGAGCTCACAAACCGTGAGATCATGACCTGAGCTGAAGTCAGATGCTTAACCGACTGAGCCACCCAGGCGCCCCAGGTTCTAGAACTTTAAACACTAATAACCTGACTAAAAAATCACAGAGATCTATAAAAACAAAAACACTGCATGCATTTCATGCATCCTGTTACCTCGACCGTGGGACATTTTTGGTGGTCATAACTGTGGGTGGGGGTGAGGTTATTACCTTCCATCTCGTGCACAGAGGCCAAAGATGCTGTTAAACATTCTACAGTGCATAGGGGAGCCCCACGAAAAAGGATTATCCATGAGCAGTGAATAGTCCAACATTGAAAACCCCTGCCTTGGGGCGCCTGGGTGGCTCAGTCGGTTGAGCGTCCGACTTCGGCTCAGGTCACGATCTCACGGTCCGTGAGTTCGAGCCCCGCGTCGGGCTCTGGGCTGATGGCTCAGAGCCTGGAGCCTGCTTCCGATTCTGTGTCTCCCTCTCTCTCTGACCCTCCCCCGTTCATGCTCTGTCTCTGTCTCAAAAATAAATAAACGTTAAAAAAAAAAAAGAAAACCCCTGCCTACATTCTTTAACTACTTTCCCTTTTTTTGAAAACCCAACATGCTAATTTTATTTTATTTATTTTTTTTTTCAACGTTTATTTATTTTTGGGACAGAGAGAGACAGAGCATGAACGGGGGAGGGGCAGAGAGAGAGGGAGACACAGAATCGGAAACAGGCTCCAGGCTCTGAGCCATCAGCCCAGAGCCCGACGCGGGGCTCGAACTCACGGACTGCGAGATCGTGACCTGGCTGAAGTCGGACGCTTAACCGACTGCGCCACCCAGGCGCCCCCCAACATGCTAATTTTAAGCTCCAATTCAAACATGGGATCCTTTAAAGGAACTGTTCTTATGACTATTACCTCATAAAAATATTTGAATTCCAAAACTTACAGAAAAAAAAATGAAGAAAAAAAGGTCAATTTCTGAAAATTAGACTACTCAAGAAGCTGTCACTCAATTTTAGAAAACATGATAAAAAGAGAAACTGCTAAGAGCTTTTTACAATATGTGCTTCATGTCAATAACAGAGTCACAATTCTTGTAGAAAAACTGTTTTCACGTAAATAATGGGTGAAATATACAACACTGCATCCCATATTCTAGTGAGGTTTACATCAATGGAAAATATTCTGTTCATATTAAAATGGTTTCTTAGTTCAATAGCTTTCTTTACTCTCAACCTAGGGATTCAGGGTGGTGGTTTAGTATCACAATCAGATTTTTCCCCACCAAAGTACCATGTTCAGAAGAATTGGTAAAACTTCTATTTGAATAAAGAGCTTAATGGGGTATTTTGTCTTATAAACTTGAAGACATTTTATTTTTTTCAAGTTTATTTATTTGAGAGCTAGAGAGAGAGAGCAAGTGGGGGAGGAGCAGAGAGAGGGAAACAGAGAATCCCAAGCAGGGCTCGAGCTCAAGAACCGTGAGATCATAACCTGAGCCGAAACCAAGAGTTGGACACTACTAAGCGACCCAGGCGCCCAAGACATTTTACATTTGCCTTTATGGGGCTCCTGGGTGGCTCAGTCAGTTAAAACATCTAACTTCAACTAAGGTCATGATCTCACAGTTTGTGAGCTTGAGCCCCACATCAAGCTCTGTGCTGAGCTCAGAGCCTGGAGCCTGCTTCAGATTCTGTGTCTCCCTCTCTCTCTGGCCCTTCCCCACTCACACTGTCTGTCAAAAAAACAACAACAACAAACAAAACATTATGGAGATATCTATATGTATATCTCTAAATCTACAATGGAATACTATTCAGTCTTTAAAAAAGAAGCAAATCCTGCCATTTGTAATAACATTGGTGGGCCTAGAGGTCATTGTGCTGGGTGAAATAGGTCAGATAAAGACAAATACTGCATGGTATCACTTATGTGTGGAACTAAAGGAAAAAACCCATATAAACAGAGATGGTGGTTGCCAGGAGGGTGATGGAAGTGGAGAGAGGTTGGCAAAGAACACAAGCGTTCAGTTGTAAGATGAATAAGTTCTGAGGATCTGAAGTATAACCTGGTCACTATAGTATTGTGTAACTGAAACTTGCTGAGTAGAATGTAAGTGTTCTCACCAAAGGAAAAAAAAAAGAGAGAGAGAAGGTAAATATGTGAGGTGATGGATGTGTTAATTAAGTCAAGTCAAATGTGGGAATCCTTTCACAATGTACACATATATCAAATCACTTTATATACTTCAAATATACTACAACTTTATTTGTCACTTACAGCTCAATAAAGCTGAATAAGCACACATGTGAAAAAATAAACATTAAAAAAATAAAAAGTTTAAACTTGCCTTTAAAAATAGAACAGCAAAAAAAAAAAAAAAAAATCAGATGCAAAAATGGGCACCTTTGAACTTGAATAGACATTTCTCCAAAGAAGATACACAAATGGCCAAAAAGCACATGAAAAGATACTCAACACGACTAATCATTAGAGACATTCAAATCAAACCACAATGAGATACTACTTCACACTCATTAGGATGACTATTATAAAAAAAAAAAAACAATATAACTAGTGTTGACAAGGATGAAAAGAAATCAGAACCCTTATGCATTGCTGATGGGAAGGCAAAATGGTTACAGACACCATAAAAAAAAACAGTATGGCAGTTCCTCAAAAGTGCAATTAGCATATGATTCAGCAATTCTACTTCCGGGTATATAGCCAAAAGAACTGGAAACAAGCAGGTTTACTGCAGTGGTGAAATGGGACCTGTAACATTTTCTGCGAGGCTCATGAAGGAGAGTGGAAGTAACAAGACTTTTCAATATTAGAAACCAAGAATAGTAATTTTAGGTCATTTGCCAAAATATCAATCAATATACTACTTCCTACACTTTGACTTCTAGGGTCTAAAGTAAAAAAAAAAATTAGATCCCAAAGGTTACAAGTGGGGTATTTTTGAAGTATGACCGTATTCAAGTGGAGATCAAAGAAGCCCAACTGAAAGAACTGTGGAGTAACAGTGACAACTGGGGACTGAACCAAAGTTCTTTTTAAAAAGGGGCTGTTTTGGAGGTGCTTGGCTGGCTCAGTCAGTTCGAGCCCCACGATGGGTGCACAGATTACTTAAAAATAAAATCAGGGGTTAAAAAATAAAATAAAATAACATGACATGACATGACATGACATGACATGACATGACATGACATGACATGAAATGAAATCAGGGGTGCCTGGGTGGCTTAGTCAGTTTAGCGAACGACTCTTGATTTTGGCTCAGGTCATGATCCCAGGGTGGGATTGAGCCCTGTGTCAGGCTTTGCACTGAGCATCGAGTCTGCTTAAGACTCTCTCCCTCTCCCCCTCTCCCCTGCTCATGCGCTCTCTCTTTGAAATAAAACATATACATATATATAAAAAGTTTTTTAAAACTTAAAATCTTTCAAGGGCACCTGGCTGGTTCTGTTGAGAGAGCATGTAACTCTTGATCTTGAGGTCATGGGTTCGAGCCCCACGGCGGGTATAGAAATTACTTAAAAATAAAATCTTATAAATAAATAAATAAGCAATACGGCTGTTTTGAAGATTAGGATTTTGACTTTGGAGGAACTAAGGTGATTGGCAGTGGAAGGAATTACATGTAAAATTCCTTAAATAAGAACGGACTTAAAAAAAAAAGGATTGAAAACAGGGACTCCAAGAGATACTCGTACACACACATTCAGAGCATGTTTATTTTTTTTTTAACGTTTATTTTTCAGAGAGAGACTGCATGCACACAAGCAGAAGAGGGGCAGAGAGAGAGGGAGACAGAGAATTGGAGCAGGCTCCAAGCTGCCTGCACAGAGCCTGACAAAGGGCTGGAACCCACGAACCGTGACATTATGACCTGAGCCCAAGTTGAATGCTTAAGTGACAGACACCCACACACCCCATAGCATGTTTAACAGCCAAAAAGTAGAAGGAAGCAACCAAAGTGTCCATCAAAAGAGGACTGGTTAAACAAAGGATAATATCAATATAAAACTGAACACTATTCAGCCTTTGAAAGGGAGGAACTTGAATGCTCATAGTTAAAGACTAGACGGAAACTGTAACTCAAAAAAAGTTAACCTGAATGAACCTTGAGGACATTACGCTAAATGAAATTAGCCAGTCACAAAAGGACAAATCTTTTATGATTCCACTCCCAGAAGATATCAAACATAGTCACGTTCATAGAGACAGGAAGTAGAATGGTGGCTACCAGGGGCTGGGGGAGGGAGAATTAGAAACTGCTGAAGGGATATGGAGTTTCAGTTTGGAAAGATAAAAAGGTTATGGAGATGGATGGTGGTGATGGTTGCACAACAATGTAAATGTGCGCTGAAACTACACACTTAAAAATGGTTAAAATGGGTGGGAGGGACATGCCTGTCTCAGTCAGTAGAGCATGACACCCTTGATCTCGGGGTCACAAGTCCAAGCCCCAGGCTGGGTGTAGAGATAGAAATTACTTAAAAAAAAAAAAAAAAAAAAAAAAAAGTTAGATGGTAAATATTATGTTATTTTGCCACACACACATAACGACCTAAAAAGTAAAATACAAAGTGAACAGTTCTCTTTATGCCTTAGAAAAAGATGAGAGATTCCAAACCAGTAAATGAAACAGGATACCTGCTGCTTGCTGTCAATAAAGCTCTGCTAAATCAAAGGGTCTCACAACCTGGTTGATCCACGTAAAGTTCCTCAGAAATCATTTCAGAGGGATAAGTTAGCTCTAACTGGTGATTCTGCAACTACTGCAAAAGACATGGGGAAAGCACTATGCGCTCAACTGTATCAATGATAAATTAAGCTCTTTAGAACCAAAGGTAATGAAAAGTTGTCTAAATTCTTTAAATATAGGATACTTACTGAGAAAAACTATTGATACATTAAAAAATGGAATTGTAGGGGTGCCTGAGTGGGTCAGTCAGTTAAGCGTCCAACTCTTTATTTCAGCTCAAGTCATGATCCCAGGATTGTGGGATGGAGCCCCATGTCGGGCTCCATGCTGACCACAAAGCTTGCTTGGGATTCTCTCTCTCTCTCTGCCTCTGTCCCCCTCTCGCTCTCTAAAATAAAATAAAAAATAAAATTCTTAAAAAAAAAAAAAAAAAGTAAGTAAAATAAACTATTACTAAAAATCAGGTGACTTTACAAGGCCCTAAAATTCCCTAGTTAATTAAAAATTTTTAGATGATGGGGGTGCAGGGGCACCTGGGTGGCTCAGTCGGTTAAGCATCTGACTTCAGCTCAGGTCATGATCTCATGGTTAGTGAATTCGAGCCCTGCATCGGGCTCTGTGCTGACAGCTCGGAGCCTGGAGCCCGTTTTGGATTCTATGTTTCCCTCTCTCTGCCCCTCCCTTGCTTGCACTTTGTCTCTCTCTCAAAAATAAACAAACATTAAAAAACAGAAGACTAGCTTGTCTTGGGGGAAAAAATGGGGGTGCCTGGGCGGCTCAGTCAGTTAAGTGTCTGACTTGATTTCAGCTCAGGTCATGGTCTTACCATTTGTGAGTCTGAGCCCCATATTGAGCTCTGCACTGACGGCATGGAGCCTGCTTAGGATCCTCTGTCTTCCTTGCTCTCTGTCCCTCCACCCCCCCCCCAACTCTCTCTCAAAAATAAACAAACATTTAAAAAAATTGTTTTAAGATGATGGACTAGCAGATAGATACCTAGTCACAAGCGCTGACTACAATTTTATGTTCCGATTTAGGGGATGGAGGTATGGGGCCAATATATGATTAGATTCTGCTGCTACAGACAGATACTGCTACTAGTGGGTAAAGTAAAAACCTTATCTTTATACATACTGTCACTATGTCCAAAACACCTTGCCTCAGAATTACTTTTGGCTTAAATTCCTAACAGTCTGGGCTCACAGAGTCATTACGTTCTTGGCAAACCCTTAGGAGTCAGAAAATCTGCTACTCAAGTAACTTAAAGCAAAAAGCAACAAAACATGCCTTATCCCTGAAAGTTGTAAGGAGATATAACATGTCTGCCGAAGGAACAAGAAATCCTATATGGCAGCAAAGTCTTTGTACATCCATGGGATGACTTATTCAAGGGACAAACTGGAAGAAATCTAAACTGTCAATTATAACAAAGGGGATTTTTCTCCTAGGCAGTATATAAAAGCAGATGTATTTCTTGTTTGAAAAACCAAAATGTTTCAAAACACATAAACCGAGAAAGCACACAGATTAAGTGAAACTGCAGTATTTTTTATTCCAAATGGTTACGTGCAACTGCTGTAGCCTTTACCAAACCCACAAGTAAATTTGAACTTTGAGTTTTGCCTCTCTCCAACTGAACTTTGGTGCTAATTACATCTCTATCCTATCCAGAATAAAAAAGAAGTGCTATTTCTCACTTCTGAACTCTCTGTTAAGGCAGTTCCAGACCCAAGAGGTTAGAAGGGCACCTAATTCCCCAGCAGGAAGCCTAAAGCCATCTACTATTTGGTTTACTTACTTACTTACTTATTAATGACTTCAAATTACGAAGAAACTCCAGCCTAAAGTCTTTCTGCTTAAACAACTCCTGCAGTTTCTTCCAGTGGAAACAAACTCAAAAGCTACAGTCCAAATGGCTCCAACAACCATGACACAGCACTATCAGGAGGCCAGTCTGCCCTCCCCTCCACCATAGAAAATGATGTTCAAAGAAGTACCAACTCCCCCAGTTTTGGTTATATAAATCATGTCTAGAAGCACACGGGTGTCTATTAAAGAGTCTTATTCTAATTCCAACACCCAAATTCCACTGTGTGTTAATAGACACATTTTAAACCTGTATCAAAAAATATAAACATCACTTAAAAATTACTTTCAAAAGCTTACGGTGTTTTTTTTAATTATTAAAAAAAATTACTCTGGTTAAAATGATTTCATTTTCTTCTTGGGGGATTAAACTATTTGGAGGTCTAGATATTAAACTTTTTCAAAAGCTAAAATATTCCCTTAGCCACCCTGGAAATCAACATGCATTTTTGCCCGACCAAAATGAAATTTGTTAAGGATGGAATCTGGAAGTAGTTCAGTCTGTATTTTAGGCTTACGAGTCCCAAGAACCTTTTCCATCAGTCCATAATTTCAAAGAGCACAGAGGCTCTTAGAATTAAAATAAAAAGAATGTATTCTATTTTTCTTTAAACATGACAAAAAGCACTAAACGGATGCACAGATTACTTCGTGACACTGTAATCTGGATAGAGCCTGCTTCTACAACAGTGCTGTCCAATTACAAACCAAAAATTTTAACTTTTAAGTAGTCACAATTTAAAAAGTAAAAAGAAACAGGGGAATTTTAATGTATTTTTTATTTAATGTAATATATACTCAAAATATTATTTCAACATGCAGTCAATGTAAAAATTACTAATACTTTTTTGGCTACATCTTCAAAATTCAGTGTATATTTTTTAATAGTTCTACTGAGATAATTTCACACCAGAAAAGTGAGCCATTTAAAAGTACACTACTAATGATTTTTAGTATATTTATGGAGTTAGGCAATCATCATGATGATGTAACTTTAGTTCATTTGCATCACCCCAAAAAGACACCTCATTACTATTAGCAGTTACTCCTCATTCTCTTCCACCCCCAGCCGTAGGTAATCACTAATCTACTTTGTGTCTGTATAAGTTCACCTATTCTGGATGTTTCATATCAAGAGAATCATATAGTATGGAGCCTTTTATATTGGCTTCTTTCACTTAGCATGTTTTTTGCAGTTTGTCCATGTTATAGCACAGATCAGTACTGGTGCAAAGACTAACCAAATTTCAAGTGCTCAAAGGCCACATGTGGCCAGTGGACAACACTGGGCAAACTAGTTCTAGAACCAAAAAGCTCCTCAATAAACAAGCATATCACCTGTTAAATAAGAGAACACGTTAAAGCCATGAGAATCCTTAAAGAGAAATGCCATTTATGATAGGCAACAAGTTAGAGATTAGTATTTTAAAATAACTGTTATAGTATATATGAAAACCATTATGAAAAACTAATGCCAAGGTATTTGATAAAGCCACAAGTATTTCTCATTATAATTCCAGATAGCTCCAACAAATGGGCAAAGTGATTCTTAAAGGCATAAATTAACTACTTGTGAAAGTACATAATTAGCAGAAAAAGTGGAACTTAGTTCCAGGGTACCTACCGCTTACACTTTAAAAAACTACCTTCATTGATGATTTAAAACAAACAAAAATACCCACCATCCCTTGTTCAGAATTATACCAACAATTCTACACAAGTTGAAAAGTTTTTAATTTAATGACATTAAGAAAATCTCAAATGGTTATTAAGTAATAAACCAAATTTAAACAAAAATGTGTAACCCAGGGCACCTGGGTGGCTCAGTCGGTTAAGCATCCGACTTCAGCTCAGGTCCTGATCTCACAGCTCACTTGAACAGTGAGTTCAAGTCCCACACTGGGCTCTGTGCTGACAACTCAGACCCTGGAGCCTGCTTTGCATTCTGTGTCTCCCTCTCTCTCTCTGCCCCTCTCCCACTTGTGCCCTGTCTCTCTCAAAAATAAACAAACATTTAAAAATAATAAAAAATAAAAATTTCTAACCCTATTTTACTGAGCTTTATATAATGTTTTCCCACCTGATTCTATGAATATATTTTACTACCCTCATGGTAGCATATATTTCTAATCTCTTCTGCACCAAGGAAAATTTTCAGAGTATGACTAAGATTTTTAAGAGAAACTAACTCTATTGTGCAAAGTTAATCTTAAAATATATTTCACTCATAATTTTGTTTATCTGGAAGAAAAAGTTCATTTACTGTACAAAGTGGATTTAGGAAGATGTTCTACAGAGGTCAATTTATACAATTTCTAGCAGCATAAACTCTAGTAGCATATAATTTAATAAATGATCACACAATTTAAGTAAATAAATTACCAGAGGGTACTCTTTCTCACAAGAGAAGTAATCACAAAACTACCCTCTATAAAGGCAATCTTTCACTTTATACTCTAAGACACAGATTTAAAAATATAATAGGGGAAGGTGCTTGTAATAAAATCTTGGCAAATTCTGAGCTTCAGAAAATGGTAATGTTTAATTTACTTTAAAATGAGATTAGCACATTTTCCTTTACATCTGTGATGGATGATCCCTTATTCAGGGCAGGGTGAAATTATACCAGGGTTTCTGAGAATGACCTCTAAATGTAAACAACCCCAAAAAAAGATAAAAGAGAAGAACACCAAAACTACTCCTTAACCATAAGTAAACTTTTACCATAAGTAAAAAAGATTAACAGAGGTTTCAATATCATTCCAAAAGTCTGAAACATAAGCAAAGTTATGGAAATTTCCATTTTCTATATAGCCTTGGCATCCACAAAGACAAAAATAAACTTACTCTTTTATTTGAGGCTTTAATTTGTGGCTTAGTGACTTCTGGGTGTTCTCTGATGAGGAATTAGGCCATGTTTAATCGCTTAATTCCCTTATTTCTCAAAGAGGAAAGCTAAATTCTTTATATGCGCAAAGTAGCTATGACACTAAAAATTTGCAATTTATTTTTTATTTTTTTCAACATTTATTTATTTTTGGGACAGAGAGAGACAGAGCATGAACCGGGGAGGGGCAGAGAGAGAGGGAGACACAGAATCGGAAACAGGCTCCAGGCTCTGAGCCATCAGCCCAGAGCCTGACGCGGGGCTCGAACTCACGGAGCGCGAGATCGTGACCTGGCTGAAGTCGGACGCTTAACCGACTGCGCCACCCAGGCGCCCCAAAAATTTGCAATTTAAACGTAACATTTTTTTAAAGAGTTTGCTTCCAAGTCAAACAAAATTCTGCACAGTATTTTTCATTTTAAAATTTGTTGTTTAGGATTTTAATCTGAATTACTCTTTGTTAATTTTAAAGCAACATTTAAAAAGTTTACTTCAAGATTAAAATTCACAAGATATGGAGTCACAAGTTTACCCCCAAACCTATTTTCATTTCTTCCACCTAACAATCAAATTAATCAAAATAAACCCCAAGCACAACCCAAATGAAAAGAATGAAAAGGTGTAAGGGAGAGACAGTTCATCACTTAAAACAGACTAACTTAACTAAAAGCAAATTCCTGGGGAACTCTGGAAATTAAATAAATTTTGGGTAATATATTATGCTTTATCACCAAATGCAAACCACGTCATTATTACCCAAGCAGTGGTATGGCAGATGCTGTTTGTCAAGCCCTGGCTTTTAAAGGGCAGAAGACAAAAAATTACAGTGAAAGCAAGGGAGAAAAAAGGTAAAGCACTGAAAACAGCAGCCTTCACACCAGCTTCTAGTCTCAAGCTCCTTACTAGATCTGAAAGGCCTCCCCCTAGGAATGAACCGGCTTAACTGGCAGCCACTTCACAGCTTGCTCCTCCCTACTGCCTGCCCAGTCACAGCCCAGAAATTTCCGCAGTCCCCGCCCCACCCCCTCGGCTGAGGGCTGGGCAGAAACTCTGGCAAAATAAGGAAGCCTCTGGGAGGTGGCAAGCAGCCAACTCAAACTGGATGATTCCAGTTTAGGCTGGTCTGACTCAAAAACAAGCAGTTCTTAGCCTTCCTCACAACATTCAGGCACACTGACTGCCCAGGGCAGCACACAATGAGCTCTCCTCATTTGCTCTCAGGGTTAAATCTACCCGGTTCTCATCTCCCTAGTAGCAGGGAATCTTAAGTGAAAGCAAGATTCTCAGTGCAGAGCAAATATGGATCAGCCTAGCACTTGTTTCCAAAACTGCCTATTCCATACAGAACCCTAACACTGACAACATCTATTACCTATGGAAAGCTCCTCTAAAATTTTTATACTTGACAAAAAGAGGAAAAGCCATAAAGGAAATCAATCTATTTATAGATCTCCACAATGGAAGTTAAGCCCATCAAAGCAATCAGGAAGCAAACACCTCTATTTTCCATATTATGCATTAAAAAGGCTTGGCTAGTAGGCGCCTGGGTGGCTCAGTCTGTTAAGCAGCCAACTTTGGCTCAGGTCATGATCTCACAGTTCACGAGTTCGAGCCCAACATCGGGCTCTGTGCTGACAGCTCAGAGCCTGGAGCCTGCTTCAGATTCTGGGTTTCCCTCTCTCTCTGCCACTCCCCCACTCACGCTCTCTTTCTCTCCAATCAATCAGTCAATCAATCAATAACATTAAAAAAAAAGGCCTGGCTAGCTAATATGACCCCAAAAGACAGAAGATTGTGTGTAGCTTATTTCCCCAAAAAACAAACTATACCGCAGCTTAGAAAGGAATGTGCTTCAAAAATGTGGGCTCTTCAACTGATGCTGGGAATGGAAAAAGATACAATAATACACACACACACACACACTCATTCACTGGGGTTTACTCTCCAATGCACACACTGGTAAACATTTATTCCATGCTGCTCAATAGCCCCAAAATGGCATTAAAGAGGGAATGACCAAATGTTGGTTCTTCTGGACAGTAATGGTATTTAATGGAGCCACTCAAAATATGGGGAGACTTTATGTGTATTTTTTTTAATATTTACTTATTTTGAGAGAGAGAGAGAGAGAGAGAGAGAGAGCAAGCAAGTGAGCGCGCTCGAGTTAGGGAGGGGCAGACAGAGAGAGAGAGGGAAAAAGAGAATCCCAAGCAGATTCAGCACTGTCAGCACAAAGCCCAACTCGGGGCTCGATCTCACAAATCATGAGATGACCAAGAGTTGGACACTTAACCGACTGAGTCACCCAGGGGCCCCTATGTGTATTTGAAATCTAGTAATTTTCTCCAGGATTGCAGACACACTAATATGCTTGCTGTCCTTTCCCACCCCCAACCCTTCTCCCTCCAAAATTGGTAACTTTTTAAAGAACTTAAAAACCTGTCATCTATACTTCTTTATTTTAGTAATAAAGAAACAATTTTTTCTATGGAAAAAAAAAAGAACGTAGATACCGTTATCTCAAGGAGAATAATCATAAAGTCAATGAAACCACTAGATGGCTTTTATTTAATTTCATCACAAGTAAGAATTCAAAATTTTGGGGCACCTGGGTGGCTCAGTCAGTTAAGCGTCCGATGTCAGCTCGGGTCATGATCTCAGGGTTCATAGGTTCGAGCCCTGCATCAGGCTCTGGGCTGACAGCTCAGAGCCTGGAGCCTACTTCAGATTTTGTGTCTCCCTCTCTCTCTGCCCCTCCCCTGCTCACGCTCTGTCTCTCAAAAATGAATAAAAGCGTTAAAAAAAAATTTTTTTTTAGAGTTGAAGATTTCAAGATAAAAACTATATTATTGGAAATAGGCAATGAATACGTTTCATTTACAATACTGACTTTCAGCAAAACATTCTCCCTTTTGAAATCTAAAGTAATTTCAGCTGTCTAAAAAAGTAAAGGGGGCACCTGGGTGGCTGAGTCAGTTAAGTGTCCGACTTTAGCTCAGGTCATGATCTCACAGTTCTTGAGTTGAGCCCCATGTCGGGCTCATGCTAACAGCTCAGAGTCTGGAGAGAGGGCAGGGGGAGAGGGAGAGAGAGAGAAAGTGTGTGTGTCTCTGCCCCTCCCCCGATCTCTCTCTCAAAAAGAGAAACATTAACGAAGAAATTTTTTTAAATAAAAAAAACAGTAAAAATGAGGCATAAGTACAAAATAAACAGGCTAAGAATGGTTGTGAAATCCATAAATAAATCAGCTATTTAAAATGCCTTAAAATGGAGGGTGCCTGGGTGGCTCAGTCTGTTAAACATCTGATTCTTGGTTTCAGCTTAGGTCATGATCTCATGGTTCATGAGATTGAGTCCCACGTCAGGTCCTGTGTGGACAGCATGGAGCCTGCTTGGAGTTCCCTCTCCCTCTGCTGTCTCCTGCTCCACATTCTCTCTCTCTCTCTCTCTCTCTCTCTCTCTCTCTCAAATACACTTTAAAAGAAATGCGTTACAATGGTGTTAGGTTTAAAATAAGCATGCAAATATTTTCATTTTATATGAAAGGGACAAAAAATAAAGATCTCTCCTGAGAATATTTATTATCCTTGACTTTGGCTTCATAAAGGCTTAAACCTTTACTGTCCCTCCTTGAAAGTCCTATGAATTCTCCCAAAATATACACTTCACTTGTTATCCTCAAATTAATATACATCTGAATTGTCTATTTTCACATTTTAGCTAGCATAATTTATGTTTCAATGGTTTCTGTGCACGGGTATGTTCTCTTTACACAAAGAACAACAACAACAAAAATCTCATTTCAATTTAAGCAACTCATCTCAAACTGACAGGTACAAACAGCAAAGAGGAGAAAGGTTGGTATTCTGCAATAAAATGAACTTCATTTCTGCTCTCACTTCAATCCTACACAGCTACAAACAGAAGAGTTGGAGGGAAATATCACGGTTTCTAAACACCAGTTTCCCAAATACAGTTTGATTTGTTGTGTCACTTTTTCCTGAGATTAACACAAACAATTTTGGCCCTCCTAAATACATCTGAGAATGAGGAATCAGAGCAACAAAACCAAATTTTATCTCCAAATAAATCCAGAAGTTATCTGCCTATTCATTATTATAGATAAGAGATCACTTTTGATGGTAAAAATTCAACAAATGTGTCTCTAAGATTAAACATTACAACAATCACCAACAAACTATTAATTCCTTTAGCACTTAAAAAAACTGGTTTTTAGGGTGCATGGCTAGCCCAGTTGATCTTGTGGTGGTGAGCTCAAGTCCCACAATTGGGTGCAGAGATTACTTAAAGATAAATTCTTTAGAGGCACCTGGGTGACTTAGTGGGTTAAGTGTCAGACTCTTGGTTTCAGCTCAGGTCATGAACTCACAGTTCATGAGTTCCAGCCCTCTGTCAGGCTTTGCACGGAAAGCACAGAGCCTGCTTGGGATTCTCTCTCCCTCTTGGCCTGGGTGGTTCATGATCTCACAGTTCATGAGTTCCAGCCCCACAGAACCCACTTTGGGTCCTCTGTCCCCCTCTCTCTCTGCCACTCCCCCAGTCTCTTTCTCATCTCTCCCCCTCCCAAAATAAGCATTAAAAATAAATTAAATAAAATAAATTAAAATTTTTAAAAAGCATAAAAAAATAAAACCTTAAAAAAAATGAAAGTGACTTTTACTTTTACTTTGCTATTATATATCATAGCAAATTGTATAGGCAGGTAATAAAATGAGTGTTCCTTCCCCAAATCAACATTCCAAATAAACATACTAGTAAAATAAGAGAAATGAAAAATACACGGTCACTATTAATCCCAATGGCTTCCCTCTCACATAATCAGCTTCGTCCATATTCTTTCACAAGCCTGCAAGATGACAGTAATTTTGGAAATTTTTCTACACAAACTTGAAAGAAAATTCTCTCTCCCTACTTAACAACCACTAGCCTCCTCATTAAATCACAGACAAAAGGGTATTTGAATAAAACTCCCCCTTGGGGCACCTGGATGGCTCAGTCGATTGAGCATCCATCCAACTTCGGCTCAGGTCATGATCTCACCGTTCGGGAGTTCAAGCCCTGCTTCGGGCTCTGTGCTGACAGCTCAGGGCCTGGAGCCCGCTTCAGATTCTGTGTCTCCCTCTTTCTCTGCCCCTCCCTCGCTTGCACTCGGTCTCTCTGTATCTCTCTCAAAAATAAATAAACATTAAAAACAAATTTTTTTAACTCCCCCTCTAGTAAACTGTAATCTATAACGTCTTGACTGTTCACAAAATGACTAGCAGAATTGGTCTTTATAGAATAAAAAGCTCTTTAGCACTTTTAACTGTATCTGTTGTAAAAATCCAGAATGTGTTCAATATTCTAATTACTGTTAGAATATACTTCAGGAAAAATAATCTTAAATTGTCTACCATTAGAAAGAAATGAGTAGGGTTATGACAACTTTGATATAATTTACTCAAAAATATAAAAGAGGAGCGTCTGAGTGGCTCAGTTGGTTGACTGTATAACTCCTGATTTCGGCTCAGGTCATGATCCCAGGGTCGTGGGATTGAGCCCCACATCAGGCTCTGTGCTGAGAGTGGAGCCTGCTTGATTCCCTCCCTCCCTCCCTCTCTCTCTCCCTCCCCTCCCCCCCATGCCCCTCTCCCCAGCTCACGTGCACACTCTCTCTAAAATAAATAAAATTTTAAAACATATATATGTAAAAGAAATATAAAAGTGAGGTCTACAAATAATACTAGCCAAAGAAGAAGTTTCACTTCCCTTTCAATAAGAAGTAAATCATTTCAACTGCAAAGGTAAGACATTAGACAAGATAGGGGCTTTAGCATAAATCACACCATATCTTAATACAGCATCACAGCTCAAGAGTCTGATTGCTCCAAAATTTTTAAAAATATTTACTTATTTTTGAGAGAGAGAGAGAGAGAGAGAGAAGCAGAGAGAGAGAGGGAAAGAGAATCCCAAGCAGGCTCTGCACTGTCAGCATAGAGCCTGACGTGGGGCTCCAATTCATGAACTGCGAGATCATGACCTGAGCCAAAATCAAGAGCCAGATACTTAACTGACTGAGCCACCCAGGCTCCCCTAAGTTCTTTTATTTTTAAGTTTATTTACTTATTTTTTTTTTTTAATTTTTTTTTTTTCAACGTTTATTTATTTTTGGGAGAGAGACAGAGCATGAACGGGGGAGGGGCAGAGAGAGAGGGAGACACAGAATCGGAAACAGGCTCCAGGCTCTGAGCCATCAGCCCAGAGCCCGACGCGGGGCTCGAACTCACGGACTGCGAGATCGTGACCTGGCTGAAGTCGGACGCTTAACCGACTGCGCCACCCAGGCGCCCCTATTTACTTATTTTGAGAGAGTGAGAGCACGCGAACACGAGAGAACGAGTAGGGGAGGGATAGACAGAGAGGGAGAGAAAGAATCCCAAGCAGGCTCCGCACTGTCAGCACAGAGCCTGACAAGGTCTCAAGACTGTGACATCATGACCTGAGGCAAAACCAAGAGTTGGACACTTAACCCACTGAGCCACCCATGGCTGTTCTAAGTTCTATAGGCTTTTCTCGTTACTTTAAATAAACACCACAAATATCAGTTTTCCTGCTCTAGAATGTAAGAAAAAAAGAGTATCTCTCTCTGTCTTCCCCTTTGCTGTCCCCAAGCTTCTTCCTTAAATCTTCCAACTATGGGGGCACCTGGCTGGCTCAGTTAGTAGAGCATGTGACTCATGATCTCAGAGTCGTTGATCTCAGGGTTGTGAGTTCAAATCCCACAGTGGACATGGAGACTACTTAAAAAAAAAAAAATCTTCCAACTATGACAACATAAAAAAATTCTAGTAATGTAATAACTATACCAAAAAAAAAAAAAAACCCATGAAATTTCACAGGTTATTTTCTAAATCAACTTATTCTAATTTTAAAACTCTATATAGGTAAAAAAGCTTGCCGTATATTCAGATTTACTCAAACAGGTAACTAAGCACAATTTAACGCCACATGGCTTACCAAAAGCCACAAGGAGAAAAGAGACAATGAGATGTTATCTGCTAGTTATTTTCATGCAGTTTTCTTTGCTTACTACTATATTCATTTTCTTTCCACCTAAATACCTATTTTTGTGACTAAAAAGAATTAGAATCTGTAGTTACTGGACATATTTAGAAAGACAAACCAACAGAGTTCAGAAGAACAAAAAGGCAAAGGTTGACCAGAGCCCAAAAAGCTTTTAAGGGAGAGGATGGGGCTGCCTTTGGAAAGTTGAAAAGATGCACCTAGCCATACACCCAGATTAATAAAATTTTACATGTTAGCTCTTAATTAGACACATACATAGTTTTTGTTTTGGATTAGCCATTGCAAATGCTTAATCTAAACTAGTTCTATTCTTGGGGCACCTAGCTGGCTCAATCAGAAGAGCATGCAACTCCTGATCTCAGGGTCGAGAGTTGAGCCCCATGCTGGGTACAGAGATTTCTAAAGATAGATAGATAGATAGATAGATAGATAGATAGATAGATAGATAGATAGATAGAAAGAAAGAAAGAAAGAAGCTAGCACACAAGCTTTGATAATATATAAATAAAATAAACTAGTTTTATTCTTGGGGCTCCATACAAACCATCTTATTCTATAGATCTGGTGCACAACACAATATTTGTTAAATAGATGGCTGAATGTAAATTCAAAAGTTAACTTTATACTAAAAAGAGATTTTAGAGAAGTAATCTATTGAAAAGGAGGGAATGGAATAAGAAAATGTTTCAGATTATCCAAATCTCAACTCTCTCCTTTTACCCTTTTCATCCATTTCCCCCTCATTCATTCAGTAAACTTCTGTAAGGTGTAAAATCAACAACTAACTGCCAGGATACCCTTTCAGCAATCTGGTGAAGTCTATATACCACTTTTCAAATAGTGTTTCTAAATACATGAAGTAAAGTAAATAGGAATAAAAGGGAAAACAATTATATTGACATGGTTATTAAAAGATTTAAATTTTGTGGTATAGTAATGTCTTCATTGACATTACATTACAATACTTAACATTGAGTTTAATAACTGCTTCCCAGTAATGATGACTAGAAGCCTAATTCTGAGATACCTGCAGAATTACCTGTGGATTTATACTGGTAACAAAGTAACTCATACTGTTAGTACCACTGGTTTTTGATGCCTATTTTCATAATGGGAGGCAATACTTAATTTCAGTTATATGTTACTAGTAAGTGAAAAGATGTCATTTTCCTGATCCAAGTTCAGGGACCCTAAGCTAGGCCAATCATCTTTGGTTGTGATTGAAGTAAACAACTGGGAAACAAAGCACAATCAAAACCTACTGTAAGGGGCACCTGGGTGGTTCAGTCAATTAAGCATCTGTCTCTTGGTTTCAGCTCCGGTCATGATCTCACAATTCATGAGATCAAGCCTCACATCTGGTTGTGTGCTGACAGTGCTGAACCTGCTTGGGATTCTCTCTCTCCCTCTCTCTGCCCCTCCCCAAGTCATGCTTGGTCTCTCTCTCTCTCAAAAATAAACAAACATAAAAAAAAACAAAAACAAAAAAAACTTTAAGATTATTGGGAAAGTTTATGAACTAATTTAAGTTCCATAAATTCTTCTTCAATTCCCTTAACCTATATTAAAGAAAATTCATTAACATGATAGGAAAAAGAAACTATAGAAATAAAGTATGTTCAAGTTCAATCAGGACTTTGAAAATAAATGCTTTTGTGGAATTTACATATTTAAAATTTTCTGGTGGAAGGAACAGTGACTTCCTAAACCATGACAGAGAAAGAGACAGAGCATCATAGGGCTGCACATAGGGAAGTTCTTTTTTAATTAAAAAAATTTTTTTTCAATTTTTTTTTTTTTTTTTTGAGAGAGCGAGAGAGAGAGAGAGCGAGCGAGAGAGCGCGAGAGAGCGCGAGCAGGGTAGGGGCAGAGAGAGGGAGGCACAAAAACCAAAGCAGGCTCCAGGCTCTGAGCTGTCAGCACAGAGCCCAATGCGGGGCTTGAACTCACAAACTGAGATCATGACCTGAGCCAAAGTTGGACACACTGACTGAGCCACCCAGGTGTTCCCACATGGAAGTTTTTATACCGTTAAGTCCCAGTTCTCACCAGTTAAATACTGATAACAGTTATGCAGAAACTGTAGGTGTGTCATTCATAAAGACTTCACAACCAAACTGCTATTAATCGCATGTTTACTCATTTGAAATGCACTGCTAGGAATCTGTTCACCAAAGTTCTAATAATTAAGGGGGATGGAGAGTGATTAACTTTCCATGTCATGCAGACAGAATACAAGCTTGTTTCTATAGCTAGAACTGAACTATATTTTATCTACTACAAAATGTTAATCTTAAACATTTTTAAAGACCTTGGAAGGTCATAGTTTCACAGTCATAAAGTTTTAAAGATTAGAAAAAAGAACTTATTTCTTCCAAAAGGAAATTGAACACTGTGAATCTATATAACATCTCAGAATACTGCACTCTGAAGTCAACATAATAGTAAAGGAGAAGAGGGCATTTGATAAAAAGGAGGCTGAACCCAGGGATAAGAGATATGCTCTGCACACCAAAAGACTATTTCCCACACTTGTTTCAATCACAGTATCAAATCTTTTAGCTATTTACAACGATTTTGCTTTATCCTGTGTTAACTAAGAACTGTAACCAAGTATTTCAACTATTTATTGAACATGTACTTTGAGACAGACAATAGACTAGGCTCTGTGGTGTGCACAAAGGAAGACCTGGTCCTGTTCTCACAGGATAGCATCAAAAGGTCCATCACTGAGTCCCATCTCCAAAAAATTCATTCTGTTTTTCCACAAATCAACATAATCTGATTCTTACTATGTCTCTCCTGCTTGTCCCAACTTAGGCATTCTCAGAGTCCAAGTTTTCCGTTTCCAAACTACTGAAATAGGCTCCTAACTGCAATCTCTGCCTTTCCTATTCTAAGTCACCAAATGCCCTTCTAAAGCACAGACCTCAACAAACTATCTCCCTTCTCAAAATCTTTCAACCACTCATCTCTGCATGAAGAATCAAACCCAAATTCATTATCATGGCTAAGTCACTCTAAATTATTTGCTGTTTGTAAAACATTCTTCCACCACTTGTACCTCTTCAGGTTGTTCATTCAGCCCACGATGTTCCCTGTCTAGCCTAAAACTCACCTCTTCTTGTTAAAATCCTACACATCCCTCATATCCCTAAATCATAAAAACTTCCATCCCCAAGTATGAATCAGGCAGGTAGACAGAGGAGGAAATATCTTCTACTGATTGTAATTTAGTACCCCTGTAGATTTTCTAAGCTCATCCTGCCTTTGTGGCAGTTATCTTTCTGACTGTAAATATTCAGAAGCATATAACTGCTCCTTTTGCTTATATAAACAGGAATTAACTTCACCAAATTGATCAGATGACTTTTGGGTTCAAGCTTTTGAGCCTACAATGCTAAGGGTTAGATACCAAACCACTATCACTCCCACTAAGTACAATCCTGAAGGCACTAAATGATGTTTCATTTTGACCCAATAAAATGCCATGGCATCCCTTTAATGAGATAGGTTTATGGAAAATGACTAAAACCTAAACACTTTAATTCCATGTAGGAGAAAGTGGGACATGACAAGACTTTATAATCAGCTTATAGAACTTGAATGAATCTCACTGGCACCTGGGTGGCTCAGTCGGCTGAGTGTCTGACTTGAGCTCAGGTCATGACCTCACTCACAGTTAATGAGTTTGAGCCCCACACTGGGCTCGCTGCTGTCAGCAGAGCCCATTTCAGATCTTCTGTCCTCTTCTCTCTGCCCTTCTCCTGCTTGCACTCTCTCAAAAATAAACAGTAAAAAAAAAAAAAAAAAAAAAAAAAAAGAATTCAAATGAATCTAGTCAATCATTTATCTCAACAATATACCAAAAATAAAATCAAGAGAAGTTAAGGGTTTTCTTTTTCTTTTTGATGTTTATTTGAGAGAGAACAAGAACGCAACCAAGAGCAGGGGAGGGGCATGGTGAGAGAGAAAGAGAGACAATGAGCTCAAACTCACAAACCATGAGATCATGACCTGAGCTGACACCATAGTCAGACGCTTAACTGACTGAGCCATCCAGGCACCCCAGTTAAGGGTTTTCATCCATGCGAGAGCTGAAAGATAAGGGTTTTCATCCTTGACAGAGGCTGCAAATGTGGAGCCAGAACCTAATTTTCCCCAATTACATGATCATTTACTTTTCTTAAATTAATTCTAAGCAGGCAATACTAAAAGAGAAATAATTAATCTTGGCATTTTAATCAGGTCAAAAAATTCGTATCCTGTAAATTTAAAATATATACCCCCTAAATATAAAACTATGATATCTGTGACAAATAGATTGAAAAACAGTAACTGGAAATGGGAAATGATTAAAGATTATCAACTGAATAATAATAGCTAGCAATTATTAAAGGCAGCATTTATTAAATATATAGAGGCATCAAGCTCAGCATGTGAAATACATTCTTTCATTTCAATCTTCACATAATTGTAAAGCACGATTCTTATAAGAGATGAGAAGCTGAGGCATAGAGAGCAACTTGTCCAAGTAACGTGTCCAAGATTATTAAAATGAGTAATAAGCTCTATTGTCTACCTAGATCTATGATAAACTTCTAAGCTCTTTCCTGTTAAGTTTACCTTCGAGTTATTATTTTCATCTTTAGGGTAAAACTCCTTTGTAAAAAAAATTCCCAACTAATGAAATTAGCTCACTCAAGCCTTAGTGAACAGCTAAGTTACAACCTGCGTTTAAAGAAAGCTTTTCTACTTGAGTTTATAAATTGGCTACCACTTTGTTGTTAAAATTAGTTAAAAGGTATTCATAAGTTCATTTAGTCATTGATATTAAATGTGTCAACAATATATTTCACCAATACACCTTTAACCAAACAGCTTTTATGAATTTCCAACCAAAATAATAGAAATAAGTTAGCATTATACACCCAAGCAATTAAAAACTGTAGAGATACCACATTTTCAATGGCACAGGATTTACTTCATTCAGCTAAAGTTACCGTTTTTCTGCCTCTTTTGGCCATTTTAATATTGAGCATCTGAAACATGAAACAGTATTTGCAAATTGCTTAATTTCAGTTATCAGACAGAATGAATTCAATGGCCACCCGCTAATCAAAGCTTCTTCATTCGTACATGATCCAAGATTACTTACTTTTAAAAATATTACTATGCTACAAATCATTACCACTGATTGTTGAGAATTTGTGACAATTTATTCAACGGCTTGTCTGTTATAACAAAAGGCTGTTAACCTACCTGTCACTGCTGGTACTACTGCTGCTGCTGATTGAATCACTACTGGAGGATCTACTCCTAGAGCCGCTGCCGCTAGGGGACCTTGTGGGTCTAGACGCTTGGCTAGCCAGCCTCTGAGGAGACTGATTTCTAGACTGGGATGAATGTGGTGACCGACTCCTGCTGTGCTGGTAATTCCGCTCTGGCCTTCTGCCTCGTACCTCCCGGGTAATATCATCCCTGTAGATATCCCTGTGTACCACACTGGGCAGTGTAAACTGCTCCCGAGCCCTAGGTTCGTATCGGGGGTCATGAGCATCAAAACGGTTTGGACTTCGACTCCGAGAAGTATAATAGAGCCCATGTTGTAAAGTCCGCTCGCGAGGATCTCTATAGTAATCCTGATCGTAATGTCTTGTCCGATCAAATCCTCCCGTCCCCCGTTCATGGTGTCCATAGGCACTATGTTCATAAGCACGCTCCCTGTTATCTGAAGCCCTGCATTTAGGAGGGGGGAAAAATATTTAATCAATCAGAAAAGGGCAAGCAAAACTAAAAGCAAGTCATGCAAACATTCACTTCAGCATTGTCTGTCTGCAACTGGTCATTTTCTAAACAGCATTAACCTACTTAGTAAGCAAATACTACCAAGCTTAACATTTTACTTGACTCCAAATATTACCTTCACAGCTGAGCAATCATTGTGTATATCGGGCTTTCATGACTAGTGTTCTGCAAGTCAGCTGCTCTTTTTATTAGGGATTTTCTGGCTTACATACAGAAATATACATGTACCATCTCCTTTTCACTTGTAGTTAAATGGAACAAGAAGAGACTACCATTTTAATATCAACGTTTTCTATACTTCCATCTGATTATAATATACACCAAACTTTTACTTACTTAGCAAATTTATTTTAGGCAAAATTTCCATGACACATTTTAACACAGACATGAAAGCCCTATTGCAATGTATGTCCCAGCAGTAAGAGGGCATTTTCAAAAAAGTCCAGAAAAAAATTTTAAGTGTGACTTTTTCTCACTTTTGACTTCTTGGGTAATTATAAAAACTATTAGATTATGTAAATTGCTGTGCCCAAGCAATCACATTTAATAACAGAAATGGAATCTTAAAAGAAAAAGAAAACCACTTAGGATATCAAAATGATGGGTTGACACATGCTGTTCTATGGCAAATTTAATTAAAGGATAAACATTATTTTATCTCATGGTGCTATCAAATTCTACAGAATTTTTAAAACGCCTATTCCATGATTCGACGTGTTAATATTTGTGCTTAATGGTTACAGGAAATATGTTCTCTTAGGTTTTAGCTAAACTCAAATTGCCTCTGATGAAATCAGCCAATTTTGGGAACTGTAAGATATTCGAAGGTTGCTATCAGCAATGGTTTAACTTAAAGGTATTTTTTGTCGGACAAGAATATTTGCCAACCTACGGTTACAAAAACTGTTGTTGCATATGTTCCATTACACACATGCAATTCTGTGCTGGTATTAAAAACAAATTCTAATCCTATGAAGAAATCTTAACATTTTCTACTTTTGTAGGAAACCAGAACTCATTTCCTGAGTTCCTAAAAGACCTTTTCATTACTTGAATCTGAATTTGAGAGTTTCTTCTCAACCTTATCTTTGGATTAATCTATCAAAGCATTAAGGAATAACGAAAGAAACAGAAGAATTAGGATCTGAAAAAAAATCTTAAAACTAATACTATGCCCCCAATATATACATAGATCCTTATCTCTCCACTAATCTTCATTTACAGCCACCATTTCACTTAGTAGCAACCATACCTTCCCAGGCTGTTTTTGCTATTTGCTGCTACGATGTAAAGCAACTGGCATGGCAAAAAATTCAGTAATATCTTTCCTTGTTAAATGTATTAAATAACTTTCTCCTTTCTAAATTTGCTACATTGCTGGCATTTGGATAGATATTTCAATGCCTAACAAACAATAGGGTTTCCTTTGAGATTTAAAGAGAAAATTTCACAAATAATTCAATTAGCACCCTATCAAATGTTAATTGGTAAAAGCTGTTATTAATGATATACCAGAAGCAATAAGCAATAGTTCTAGGAGAATTACTTCTACAGCTGATATTTTATAAATATGCGAAGTTCTTATCCATTAGGAAGATACAGAAGGCAGGCACAAGAGCTAGCAGAGCTGAAATCTAATAGCTATTCTTTGATTCATCTATTAGTACTAAATACTTCTAGAGTTAGTGGGGGGAAAAAAAGAGAGAGTTTGACTTGGGTTAGGAGAGGGGCTAATATACACAGGTCAGGACATACCAACCTTTTCCAAGTGTGGAAACACGACCTATAATCCCAATTAAATCTAGGGAGAGAATTGTGAACATAACTTCCCCAATTTTGGCCCCTCTTACGGGGGTAATCCACCTTCTTAATGGGCAAGGGTGTCAAATGATATTTAGATGAACCACAAGGAAAAAAATCTTAGTGACCAGATAAAATAATTCCACTGGAAGCAAGTAGTCCCAGACAAACTGTAACTCTCAAACCCCCAGACTTCTTTCTTGAGATAGCAGACAATTATAAATTCATCCACATTTATAAAAATTTCCAGCCCTAAGTATGAATCAGGCAGCTGACAGAAGAGGAAATATCTCTAGGATTCCACCAAATGAGGAAGTAACAGTTGTTCGCCAATAGTTCACCTTTGTAGCCATCCAGCACAGTCAATTTTGATTGCTGTATCCGCAACTGATCGTCACCATGTGTTCAAGGCTAAAGTACCTTTAATTGGACAGCAACTTGTTCAAGAAACAAAACAGTAATCCTCTTCCCCTGGGCTAATGGAATCTTGACTGCATGACATCCCATACATTCCAGCAATCAGAAAAGCATGGCTATATTCCAAGATTTAGAAACATTCATTATCTCAATTTTCCCCCATTCCATCAAGGAGTATAATTCCAACATGGAAACTGTGTAGATCCAAAATGGAAAAAAATCAAACAGTGCCTTCACTCTTCTTCATCCAAGTACAGATTTCCAGATTAAAGTATTGTTTGTAGAATCCAAGCGGTTGAATCATTATGGTCTGTTAGGTTTTTTGTGACAATCCAATTCGTTTGTACACTTTATGTAGTGAAAATTGAGAAGCAGATATCAACTTCTAAAAGAATCTGTAGGCTCTAATATTCCAGATATATTCCATATAGTACAACCACAAATCTGTAGCCAAATAGCTCCATCAGATAGCAGAGATATATCCAAGGAAGGCCTTCACATTATCCAAGAGAAGGAATAGTTAACTCTAGAAGACAGGTAACTCCAAAAATGATACTGCCATACAAAATCTTCCACCACTTTACATCTCAGGAGTAGATATCCAACCAGCTGCAGGAAATATCCTCTACGATTCCACAAGATACCAGCCACTGGGAAGAAATCACTTCCGTTTCCAACCCAAAATAGGAAACATTGAGAATGCCCAAAACTTTAAATCCATCTGGGGCCCCTAAATATGAGTTTCTGTTTCTCACCATATCAAATACAAAATACCTGCCTACAGAAACCTTGGAACTTACCCATCAAGTCTCCGCTCATAACGTCCTTCTCGTGCATGAAGTGATGGTGGGGGGCCATAAGCAGGCCCTCCACCACCTCCTCTGAACCCAGAAACCTCTCTACTACGAGATGCTATGGAAACTGTATCATCCAATCCCCGAGCAGCACTCGGAATGGTGCCTGGTTCATTATAATCCGTGCGTAGGTCTCTATCTCCCATTTTGTTGACTGAGTTGTGAGCTTTCTGTGCACTTTTGATGTCCACAAAATCCACAAAAGCAGCCACTCCTCCTTCAGATCCCCTCTTGGGGAGAATTTTGACACTTTCCACGCGGCCATATCTGGAAAAAATAAAACCAACATTATTGTTGCATAGGAATAATTTTCCAAAAACAGTTTTTGAGAATTTGTTTCATATTTTTAGACAATTTACATTGTCTATGAACATGGGAGGAATTGCAAAGTGACACTTGGAACGGCTTTCACACTCACACTTTTCTTTCCTGGGGCAAAAATGTACACATGTTTAAAAATCTTTCCTTCTTTGAACAAGAGAAAAAGAGCATGCACACAAGCAGGGAAGGGGCAGAGGGAGAGTGAATCTTAAGCAGGCTCCGTGTCTAGCACAGAGCTCAGCACAGAGCCTGGTGTGGTGAGATCATGACCTGAGCGTAATTTAAGAGTTGGGAGACTTAACCAACTGAACCAGTAAAGCGTCCCTACAAATTTTTTTTTAAAGTAAGCTCTATACCAACACGGAGTTTTGAACTCATGACCCCTGAGAACTAGAGTCATAAGCTCTACTGACTGAGCCAACCAGGAACCCCAAAAGTTCACAAATGTTTTAACCATTTTATTGTTCTCACTTCTTAAACACAGTATTTACTAAATTACTTTCCCCTTCAAGAAACAGCTGAAATGAATCTCTCAGAAGTTTTAGGAATTTTCACATCCTAAAAAAAGATATTAAACCTAAGATTGTTCAATGTTACTTAGAAATCTTTAAAGATGTTTATTAAAGTAAAAATTGTAACTGATAACAGCTACTTCAGATTTCATTTTAACTCAATAAGTGAAAATGGTCTTAATGAAAAAATGAGATGATTTCATATCTTAAAGGTAAAATAAATCCAGTATTGTGTGTCTACTTATTTTCCAGTGTCAGTCTAATTTTTTTTTTTTTTTTTTTTTAAATTTTTTTTTTCAACGTTTATTTATTTTTGGGACAGAGAGAGACAGAGCATGAACGGGGGAGGGGCAGAGAGAGAGGGAGACACAGAATCGGAAACAGGCTCCAGGCTCCGAGCCATCAGCCCAGAGCCCGACGCGGGGCTCGAACTCACGGACTGCGAGATCGTGACCTGGCTGAAGTCGGACGCTTAACCGACTGCGCCACCCAGGCGCCCCCAGTCTAATTTTTTTAATGCAGTTTTCTATTTAATTTCTTCAGGAGGTTAAAACTATTAAAACATAATTTAGGCATAGTTAGAATTGTTTTTCATACAAATTAATAAATTTGAGAAAATCTTTTGATAGACCATATGTTCCCATTTTTATTAAACAATCATTATGTTTGCAAAGAAAAATTTTAGGACACCTTTTATATTTTGAAGCATATATATAAGAAATACCAGGACTTGGAATTTTAAAAGTCATGACATTTCTACAAATTTCATTAGGAGTTAATTATGTTTTATGTACTTGTAATTTGGCATTTTAGAAAGGCAGGCACAGCACTTTTAAATATAGCGTTCGTATTTGCTGACAACCCAAAATCATAATTTTACACTTCCCCTGAAGAAGCTGACATTATCAGAAAGCAGAACTTTCCTCTTTACATCCTGTAGTATGATTTAAGTTACTATCTCTCACAAGGGAAACATAACCCTAAAACTCAATTTCATCCGGCAACTGAACTAAAAGTAACAAAATTATTTGTTAATGAAGTAATGAAAGGATCTTTTTAATTTGGGAAAAAATTGTTCGAAATTGAAATAGTTCTTTTCTTTCCATACAAACATTAAATAATACCTTCCATTGTATCTGACAAAGGACTTGTATCCAGAATACAAAAAACCTTATAACTCAACCCATTTTTTTTAAATAGGCAAAACACTTCAACAAAGAAGACACACAGATGGCAGATAAACAGTAAAATATGCTCGAAATTATTAGTCATTAGGGAAATGCAAATCAAAACCACCATGAGATACCACTTCACACCCACTAGGATGACTATTTAAGGGGGGGGGGGGAGAACGAGTGTTGACAAGAATGAGGAGAAATTTGAAATCTAGTGCAGAGCTGGTAGAACTGTAAAATGGTGCAGCAACTGTGGAAAAGTTTGGCATTTTCCCAAAAAGTTAAGCATAGAATTACCATATGACCCAGCAATTCCACTCCTTTAAGAAATGGAAACTGGTGCTCAAATAATTATGCAGACAGCAGTGTTCACTGAAGCATTATTCACAACAGTCAAAAGATGGAAACAATCCAAGTGTCTACCAATGAATTAATAAGATGTGAAATACACATAAATGGAATAGTACATTAAGACATAAAAAGATGGGGCACCTGGGTAGCCCAATAAGTTAAGCATCCAACTCTTGATTTCGGCTCAGGTCATGATCTCATGGTTTGTGAGAGTTCGAGCCCCGTGTTGGGCTATGTGCTGACAGCATAGAGCCTGCTTAGAATTTTCTCTCCCCGCCCCTCCCCTGCTCGCTCTCTTAAAAATAAACTTAAAAAAAAAAAAAAAAGAGAGAGATGTAAAAAGAAACAAAGTTCTGATACATGCTACAACATGGATAAAAATTTGAAACATCATACTAAATGAAATAAGCTGGACAAAATGGGAAAATATTACCTTATGATTCCACTTGTATGAGGTATCTAGAATAGGCAAATTCATCAAAACAGAAAGTAGAATAGAGGTTACCAGGAGCTGGGAGAAGGGGGAAATGGGAGTTATTGCTTAATGGGTATGGAATTTCCATATGGGATGAAAAAATTCTAGAAATAGATGGTGGTGATGGTTATATATAACACTGTGAATGTACTTAATGCCACTGAACTGTATACCTAAAAATGGTTAAAATAATTTTATAGTATGTATATTTTACCACACCCACAAAGTTTATCACTAAACAGAAGGATGCATACATAGGTTTTTCTACTAAAAAAGAAAAGAGGGAAGCAGCAGAGGGAAGCAACTCCCCATGAAAAAAAAGTTAGTTAGCCGAAGAATAATACAAGGAAAACAGATGTTTAAGCTTATGTCTTGAATAATAAAGAGCTAAATGCAATACTGAAAGAGGGACCAGATAATACACAGATAATGCAGATAAGGTGGGCTCACCATCTCTATTCTTTTTCTAAATATCTATCTATCTATTTATTTAGAGTGTGTGCGCATTGTGCAAAAAGGGGAGGGAGAGAGGGAGGGAAGGAGAGGGAAGGAGAAGGAGAGGGAAGGAGAAGGAGAGGGAAGGAGAGGGAGAGGGAAGGAGAGGGAGAGGGAAGGAGAGGGAGAGGGAAGGAGAGGGAGAGGGAAGGAGAGGGAGAGGGAAGGAGAGGGAGAGGGAGGGAGAGGGAAGGAGAGGGAGAGGGAGGGAGAGGGAGAGGGAGAGGGAGGGAGAGGGAGAGGGAGGGAGAGGGAGAGGGAGGGAGAGGGGGAGGGAGAGGGAGAGGGAGGGAGAGGGAGGGAGAGGGAGAGGGAGGGAGAGGGAGAGGGAGGGAGAGGGAGGGAGAGGGAGAGGGAGGGAGAGGGAGGGAGAGGGAGGGAGAGGGAGGGAGAGGGAGGGAGAGGGAAGGAGAGGGAAGGAGAGGGAAGGAGAGGGAAGGAGAGGGAAGGAGAGGGAGAGGGAAGGAGAGGGAGAGGGAAGGAGAGGGAGAGGGAAGGAGAGGGAGAGGGAAGGAGAGGGAGAGGGAAGGAGAGGGAGAGGGAAGGAGAGGGAGAGGGAAGGAGAGGGAGAGGGAAGGAGAGGGAGAGGGAAGGAGAGGGAGAGGAAGGGAGAGAGGGAGGAAGGGAGAGACAGAGACAGAGAATCTGTGCTGTCAGCATAGAGCCCAATGCAGAGCTTGATCCCTTGAACCCACCCAGGAGATCATGACCTGAGCGGAAAGCTCAACTGACTGAACCACCCAGGTGCCCCTCTATCATTTTTATATTAAGGAAAGCACTTTGGAAAGAAAACACATACAAATCTATCTTCCAATTTAACCAAGGAGAACTTAATCAGATATTACAATTCTATATTACTCTTCTACAATGTGAAGGCTGGAAATTTCCAAATTAAAAAAAAAAAAAGCCAACTCTTCATACCATGAACACTCAACTGGTATATACAACATCCTGACTTTTGTCTACGCTTTCTGAAACAACACATTTTCTACAGTTTTCAAGTATTCCTCAAGTATCAAGATGCGACATTTATCTGACGTTTACTAATTAAAAAAAAAAGAAACCATAATTAGACACTGTTTCCTTTCTGAACTATATCAAGCAGTAGATACAGGTTTTCAGAGAACCTATGGAGTATTTTCCAGTAATACATACAAAATAACTTTTTCTAAAATTACAGGGTCACTGGTTGTGTTACTATCTCATTTATAATTTTTAAAGAATTAAGAGAAACTAAGTTTAAAATAAATGAGAACATAAAGCTAATAAATTGTGTTTGATGGTTATAAGCTGCAGTATATAATAATCTTATAGGTTTGTCTTCAAAACCAGTCAAAAAACAATACTAAATTGGTTTCTGGTTGGTCAAAAACCTTCAAAATTAAAAAATATTAAATTTATCAACACACACTGTATTCTTCTGAATTTTTAAGAGTCAATGTAAAAATTACCCAAAAGAGGAACACCTGGCTGGCTCCATCAGTAGAGCATAAGACTCTTACTAAGATCTCTGGGTCATGAGTTCAAGCCTCATGTTGAGTGTGAAGCCTACTTAGAATTAAAAAAAAAAAAAAAAAAAAAGTTATCCAAAATAATACCGGGTCTGGTGAAATGTTTGGTCTCCTTTCAGCAATGGACAATTTATGTAACAAGCACTGACCATCGTTAGCAGTTCCTTGAAGAATATAATTTCACTGAATTAATGGCCTCAGAGCTCACATTAGAAAGCAATATTGACATAGTTGAGGGAAAGCATGGGAGTATAAGAGACTAGGAACCCAATTCAATTAATTATATGCTTTTTAATAAGTACTGTTCTAGGCACTTGATGCATATCAGGGAGCAAAACAAAGATCCCCAGTCTCAGGGAATTTAATTATAATTTAGTCCTGATAGGTGAAGAGTCCTCCTATTCTAAACTGTTTTTATCAACTCTACAAGAAGCTTACTCTATAATTTCCAAAGCAACACCATTACATAAAGCTAAAGACATTAGTATGCTAAAACCCAATGAATTCTCCCAATACCTCTTCTTTCCAAGAAGGCACTGTATTCAACCATTAATGGCTGGGTTACCATTAAAATTCAATGATTAATTTTAATCCTAGTTTTTGCAACAGACCCTACCAATTAGCAATAGTAAAGAACAGCCACATACAGTACTGCCTTTTCACACAAAGCCTCCTGCTACAGAAAACAATCCTCCCCAAGTCATTTTTGAAACAAGACAACACGTTCACTCCGCTTAGAAAATACAATCAAATTCTACATCTACTTTGCCCAGTTAACTCCTAGAGTTAAAAGATCCCCTCTGAGTCTTTTATGATTACTAACATTACTTCTGCATTTTCAGGTAAAGAGATCCTTTCTAAAGCTTCAATGCTGTCCTGCTATCCCAGGTAAGAGTTAATAGAATTATGGGGTGCCTGGGTAGCTCAGTCTGTTGAGCTTCTGACTTCAGCTCAGTCATGATCTCGCAGTTCGCGTTGGGCTCTGTGCTGACAGCTGGGAGCCTGGAGCCTGCTTCTGATTCTGTGTCTCCCTCTCTCTGCCCCTCCCCTGCTCGTACTCTGCCTCTCTCTCTCATAAATAAAAAACACTAAAAAATTTTGTAAGGAAGAGTTATAGAATTATATACAAGAAGAATATCAGCTTCTCTGATGAGGTATGCAATTAACCTACACATCTACTCATGTAAAATGCAAAATATCATTTTCCAAACATTATATGTTTTATCAAACTACCAATAGCTTTGTGTATTTCCCACTTTCCCACCCTTCCATCCCATTATGGCCAACATGTTGCTTATTCAAAAGCAAATGGCCAATAGGCACAGACAGAAACAAAGCAAAGATCAAATGAACATGTCACAAGGTATAAAAAGGCCTAAAAGATAAATATTAAAGCTTGGTTAGGCTACCTAGAATAGCAGAGAAAAGAGGGACACCAGGTGGCTTAGTCGGTTGGGCATCTGACTTGATTTCAGCTAAGGTCATGACCCCAGGGTCTTGGGATCAGGCCCCACATCAGGCTGGGTGCTGAGCATGGAGCCTGCTTCATATTTTTCTCTCTCCCTCTGCCCCCTCTACCCTGCTCATGCTGTCTCTCAATCAATCAATCAATCAATCAATAGTAGAGACAAGAAAACATGTGTTTGTTTTTTATACTATAAAAAGATCCAAAATCATTCGTCTTTCAAACTCAGACAGTTGGGTAATAAATACATTCATTACAACTACCAAACTATCTGGAATAACACAGTAACATCAACACTTACATTAATTACCTTTTCATAGCAATAACTTTTACAAAGGAATTGCTAATTTATAAATCAACCCATTTGATCTTATATTTATACCAAAAGGCTAGTTTCCCCTCTTATGTCAGACTTTTACTTCCTATACCAGTGACTGGAAATACTTCAGGCAATCCCAAAGACAGAATCCTCAGCAACTTGTTATGTTGTAAGAGCACCTAATTAGAGCTGGCCACATTTTTCTTATAGAATTGTGGGTGAAAAAACATTTTTATTGTGATAAAATGCAATATAAGCTAACCATTTTTTTTAAAAAGTAAGCTCTATGCCCAACATGGGGCTTGGATTCACGACCCTGAGATCAAGAGTCATGTGCTCTACCGACTGAGCCTGCCAGTCGGTATTTTAACCATTTTTAAGTGTACAATTCCAATCTTTTAAAATTAAAGTTATTGCTTGTCATCAATTTAACAGAGGTAGATATTAAAGCTACCTCATTCACAATTACTGATATCCCCAGATTTCAACACATTAAATGTGGTGTACAACTCAGAATCACATACTTAGATTCCAAAATGCCTACAATTTGGACATAGCCAAATAAGGTATTTGTAACATGTCTCATTGGAACAGTTAAATTAAAACCCAAAGTAAAACTTAAATTTTAACAGTGACCTAGAATGACAAAATAAATTTACATTATTAGCATGACAATGATAAAAGGTAATGGTCTTATTTTATCCAAAAACAAATATCAAAAATTGATATAAACCCACAAAAACAGGGAAATAATACTTGCAAACTACGTATCTGGTAAAGAACTCTTACAATTAAACCTAAAAATGAATGCAGTTTAAAAATACACAGGGGTGGCTGGGCGGCTCAGTGGGTTAAGCGTCTGACTCTTAATTTCAGCTCAGGTCATGATCTCACGGTTCAGGAGTTCTAGCCCCACAAGAGGGGCTCCGTGCTGACAGTGCAGAGCCTGCTTGGATTCTCTCTCCTTCTCTCTCTGCCCTCCCCCCGCTTGTGTGCTCACTTTCTCAAAGTAAATAAATAAAAGTCTAAAAAAAATCTTTTCTAAGAACAGGCAAAGGTTGGGGCACCTGGCTGGCTTAGCTAGTGGAGCATGAAACTCTTGATCTTGAGGCCGTGAGTTCAAGCCCCATGCTGGGTATGGAGCTTACTTTAAAAAATAAATAAATGTATTACCTAAAAAAATATATGATATGGCACTCAGCGACTATGAAGCTGGGCAGATCTCATCTGGATGATGGCGTGGATTTCACTGTCCTCCCAGCCTTTCCATCTTCTCCTGAAACCCCTCAAAATAAATGGTTTGAACAAAAAAATTTTTTACATAGGGGCACCTGGGTGGCTCAGTCCACTGAGCGTCCGACTTCGGCTCAGGTCATGATCTCGCAGTTCGTGGGTTCAAGCCCCGCATCGGGCTCTGTGCTGACAGCTCAGAGCCTGGAGCCTGCTTCGGATTCTATGTCTCCCTGTCTCTCTGCCCCTCCCCTGCTCACACTCTGTCTCTGAAAAATGAATAAATGTTAAAAATTTTAAAAAAAAATTTTTTTACATAGATGTATGTGTATGTGCATGTATACGTATGTCCATACAATGGAATGCAGTTTGTCCATAGAAAGGGATGAGCCTCGAAGACATTATGCTAAGTGAAAAAAAAACCAGTCACATATTGTATAATTCCATATATTATATGAAACATCCAAAAGACAAATTCATAGAAATATAAAGCAGATTAGTGGTTGCCAGGGCCTGAGGAGAAGGGAGAATGGGGAGTGCCTGCTAACGCACGTAGAGTTTCACTATGCTGTAATGAAAATGTTCTTGAAATTAGTAGTGATGGTTGCCCAACTCTGATTATACTCAAAACAACTGGATTGTATGCCTTTTTTTAAAGATACATATACACATATATACATATACCTATATATATATACATATATGTACACATATATACGTGTATATATATAGTACATAAATTCTACAGCCACCAAGGGGCTCAAACTCACTACCCTGAGATCAAGAGTCACATGCTCTACCGAATGAGCCAGCCAGGCACTCCTGAACCATACACTTTAAAAGGATGAGTGTTATGGAATGTGGATTATATCTCAATAAAACTTACTAAAAGAAAAAGATGGGGCATCTGGATGGCCCACTCTGTTGAGCATCTCTCTTTTTTCTTTTTAATATACATTTTTTGGGAGAGCATAAGCAGGGGAACAGCAGAGACAGAGGGAGAGAGGATCTGAAGCAGGCTCTACGCTGACAGTTTGACAGCAGTAAACTCGATGTGGGGCTCATGACCTGAGCTGAAGCTGGATACTCTACCGAACTGAGCCACCCAGGCGCCCCGAGCATCTGAGTGTTGATTTCGGCTTGAGTCATGATCCCAGGCTTGTGGGATTAAGTCCCGCATTGGGCTCTGCACTGAGCATGGAGCCTGCTTAAGATTTTCTCTCTCCCTGTGCCCTTCTCCCCTACTCCCACTCTCTCTAAAATAAAAATAAAAAATAAATAAAAATAAAAGAAAAAATATAGGGGCTCCTGGCTGTCTCAGTCATAAGAAATATACGTATGATAAAATAGTGCCTTCGGGGCGCCTGGGTGGCTCAGTTGGTTGAGCGGCCGACTTCGGCTCAGGTCACGATCTCGCAGTCCGTGAGTTCGAGCCCCGCATTGGGCTCTGTGCTGACGGCTCGGAGCCTGGAGCCTGTTTCAGATTCTGTGTCTCCCTCTCTCTGACCCTCCCCCGTTCATGCTCTGTTTCTCTCTGTCTCAAAAATAAATAAACGTTAAAAAAAAAAAATTAAAAAAAAAATAGTGCCTGTCGCTGTCCTTTAATACAAAAGATTTTGTATCTCCTTTAGTCATGAGCATCTGTTATGTAAACACAAATCAACTGCATGCTGTGTTGTCTATAACTGGGCACACTTGGAAGACATTTTCTATTTCAAGTATGCCTGGCTGGGAAGATAAGTAACCCACTACTGATGACAACCACTATCTGCCACCTTCATGTCACAATGACACAGAATTTCTTTCAGTAAATCTACTGTGAAATAAATTTATATAGAAAGTAGATTTAAAGCTATTTTTAAACAACATATTCTTGTTTTAATCATGCTTTCTTTTGCCTAAGTACAAGTAATTACTAAAGATGGCAAAAGACAGACTGAGAATCCCTAAAGCCATCAAAAGACAGCCCTAGTCTCACTAGAGAAAAAAAGCTAATACCGTGAGAGATGTTTCTCTACTTGGAGGGATGAAGGGAGGACTGGAGAAAAACAAGAGGAGGAGAAGAATGATTTGTAACAATTTGCCAATATGTGTTATCTCTCTGCAAAGCAAAAACAAACAAACAAACAAAAAACAAAAAAAAACCCTATTAATTTGTTGTAGAATCTTGGGTCTGGGAAAGACTTTCAACGGTAAAAGCTCTTTTTTTTTTTTTTTTTTTTAGAGAGAGAAAGAGGGTGCGTGCACTCGAGCAGGGTTGGGGCAGAGAGAGGGAAACAGGATCAGAAGAAGGTTCCGTACCAACAGCACAGAGCCCAGTGTGGGGCTCAAACCTGAACCAGGAGATCATGACCTGAGCCGAAGTCGGACACTCAACAAAATGAGACATCCAGGATCCCCTCTCTGTTTTCTTTAAACTTTATTTATTTTGAGAGAGAAAGAGAGCTGGGGAGGGGCAGAGAGAAGAGGGAGAAAGAGAATCCCAAGCAGGCTCTATGCTGTGAGCACAGAGCCTGACAGAGGCAGGGAGGCTAGAACTCACAAACCATGAGATCATGACCTGAGCCAAAAGAGTGGGATGCTTAACCGACTGAGCCACCCAGGTGCCCCAGGGTAAAACCTCTAAATCATAAAGAAAAAGACCACATAAACCACATAAAAATTACAGTTCCTAATAGCAAAATACTGTCAAAAAATGGGGGAAAATACTTGTAACACATGAGAAATAAAATGTTTTCCTAAATATACAAACAGCTCTTACAAATCAAGGGAGACAGAGGCCCCAACAACAAAAAAAACAGGCAAAATATTTTAACATAAAGTTCTTTTCAAATACGCACATACACATAGGGAGCACCTGGCTGGTTCAGCCAGTGGAGCAGGAGACTCTTGATCTTGGGGTTTGGGGTTCAAGCCCCACACTGGGTGTGGAGATTACATAAAAATAAACAAATAAGATATGCACATACACATAAATAGTAAACAAAAGAAATACACTCAAAAAAGTTGCTAAATTTCAAACTTTTGAAAATCCGAATTTTAAAAATCTGAATTTTTAAAAAGGTACCACATAACACAAAGACCTAAATTAATAATACCGAAGTACTAGCCTGAGTAGAATAGCCATTTCATAACACTCTCTGCAGGAGTATAAATCAGAAAAACCTCTTAGGAAGATAATTTTATAGTATCGATTGGAACTAAGTACACATCCCCAGAAATTCCATTCACAGGGATTGATCATGTATATGTAATTGCATGTGTCTGCAAACAGTATACAAGATTGCTTACTGCAATACTGCTTATAACCGTAAAAAAAACAAAGCAACCACCATTTCACTTTGTCTGTATGAATTTAACTGCTTTACGTACCTACTATAAGTAGAATAATACAACATTTATTCTTTTGAGATTTGCCTTATTTCACTTAGCGTAATTTTTTTTAAACAGGCGAAAATCAAATTTAATAGGTGTACATACAGGAAATCCACACAGACATGGGATTCCCTCACTGAGCGAAACTTCTTCAAGGTACATCCATCTGTAGCATGGGTCAGAATTTCCTTCCTTTCTAAGGCTGAGTGATATTGCATTGTATGTTTTCTGTTTATCCATTCATGGGTCATGAACACTATGGCTGCTTCCATCTTTTGGCTATTGTGAATAATGCTGCTATGATCACAGATTACTTTTTACATATGAAAAACTATTTATTGGTTCTACTTAGGAGGGTCTAAGAAAACCTGAAAACCGAAGAACTTAATTCGAGCAACAAAACTATACTCATTTGTTAACCTAATCCATGGTGAGTGCCTAGAATGCTGTACATGAAAATTTGATTGGGGCGCCTGGGTGGCTCAGTCGGTAAAGCGTCTGACTTCGGCTCAGGTCATGATCTCGCGGTCCGTGGGTTCGAGCCCCGCGTCGGGCTCTATGCTGACAGCTCAGAGCCTGGAGCCTGTTTCAGATTCTGTGTCTCTTTCTCTGACCCTCACCCTGTTCGTGCTGTCTCAAAAATAAATAAATGTTAAAAAAAAAAAATTAAAAAAAAAAAAGAGAAGAAAATTTGATGACTCACTCTTGAGAAAAATGTTTTCAAGGTAAAGCCTTGAATGACAAAATTCTTCAGAACTAATACAGGCATCATTACGTCAGTGAAAAAAATGCATTATTTCACACCAATCTAATGAGAAACTATTTACTAAGTAAAATTAATTTTAGGGAGTGCCTGGCTGGCTCAGTCAGTAGAGCATGCACCTCGATCTCAGGGTCGTGAGTTCAAGCCCCATGGTGGGCATAGAGTTTATTCAAAATTTTAACTTTTAAAAATTTTTAATTTTTAACAAAAGGATAATGCTCAACTGATATGTACACCTCTGAAAGATTATTCAATTATGAGAAAAAATTCCAAAGATTCTATAAATTTTTATTTTTTACATTTTTATTTAAGTAATCTCTACATACAACATGGGGCTCACACTCAAGATGCCGAGATCAAGAGTCACACACTCCTCCAACTGAGCCAGCCGGACTCCCCGATTCTATAATCTTTAGATCCTACTGGTGAGATCAACAGGAAGTCTGAATCTATTAGACAATTTTAGAACTAATTCATAAAGTTTTTCTCTAGAGAAAAGGAGAAAGGAGTCTGTACTGCAAGAATCAAATTATATAGTGCAAGAATATGATGACCACCAAGTTAACTTCTGGACATTTGTTCTCACAATAATTCATGAATAACTTCATTAATGTGTCTGATTTACACAGGACTTTTCTGGGAAAAGCTCAAGTATAATTGTAAATAGAAGCAAATGATTATTTATGATCAACCATTTCTTAAAGTAATGACAATGAATAAAGCAGTTAGGTGAAGAAAAAGGAGCAAGGCAAGCTGATCAAAATAAAGGGAAGGCCGGGGCACCTAGGTGGCTCATTCGGTTAAGTGTCCGACTTTGGCTCAGGTCATGATTTCGCAGTTCATGGGTTCGAGCCCCGCATGGGTCCTCTGTGCTGACAGCTCAGAGCCTGGAGCCTGCTTCAGATTCGGTCTCCATCTCTCTCTGCTCCTTTCCTGCTCATGCACGCTCTCGCTCGTGCTCGCTCTTAACACACATACACATATAAATAAAACATTAAAAAGCTTAAAAAAAGGGGAGGGGGAAGGTTGAGGTGCCTGGGCAGCTCAGTGGATTGAACATCCGACTCTTGATTTCAACTTGGTTTGTGATCTCACAGTTCCTGGGATCAAGCCGTGCGTGGGGCTCTGCACCGACAGCAAAGAGCCTGCCTGGGTTCTCCCTCTCCCTCCCTCCCTTAATAAACTTAAGAAAAAGAAAAAAAGGGAAGGCTGGAGAGAACAAAGTTGAAGTGGCAGAAGCCAAGAGAATAAAAAATAGCAAAAATCTACATCAAGAATTCCTAGTCAGAATGCAAAGGGCTCTTTGAAAACGTGCTTCCTACCTGACTTAATAGGACTATTACTTACAACTGCTGAGAAGAAATTCATTTTTAACATTATGACTAACTTCCTAGTAAAATGATCATTTAAAAAATGACTTTGGGAAATTTATGAATACTTCCAATATTTCACTTGACTAGTGACTTTTATCCTTATTTCATACTACATGGTTGCTAAGATAAAATAGAATCAAGACAAAACGTATCCCACCTTTTGTTAATATACATAAATTCCATATTCTTTTTTATACACCATTATGAGTACTTCTGTAAACTCTTTGAAGACTACCTCTACTCTCAGATTTAGGAAATGAGCTCACAGTATCACTCCTGAATCTTAAAAGGCCTATAGTTTTGGGGTGTTTTTTTTTTTTTTTTTTTGCTCAGTTCCACTGTTTTATAAACTTTTAAGTAAATATGCTTCCCAATACGGAACCTTGGCATGAAATTAATCCCATCAAATTAAAAAAAAAATAAGTCATTAGTCTCCATGCCAATCGTTTTGTTAAATGTGCCAAATTCCCCAGTCAACATTTTAATCTGGTTAATCTCTAAAACTAAAAAGCTTTTTCTACAAAGAAAAAGTCTTTTAGGAAGAATAAAAACATTCGGAAAAAAACTCAGAAAAAACACTTGCTTTTAATTTTTTTTCATGTTTATTTATTTTTTAGAGAGAGGAGGACAAAGCATGATGGGGGGAGGGGCAGAGAGAGAAGGAGAGACAGAACCTGAACCAGGCTCCAGGCTCTGAGCTAACAGCACAGAGCCTAAAGCGGGGCTCAAACTCACGGACCGTGAGATCATGACCTGACCTGAAGACGGACACTTAGCCGGCTGAGCCACCCAGGCGCCCCAGAAAAACATTTTTAAAAGAAAATTTCCAGTAAGATCAACACAAGGGAAATCAAGTGTCATAACCCTGTGAGACCCAAAGCTGTGATGAAAGTTCCTTTTATACATCTACTTTTAGAATGACAAAGCAAACCTATGCTGAAAAAGATGATCTGTGTCAAAAACCACTGTGGAAAGCGCTACTTATAGAGAGGTGTGGGTGATAAGAAAAACTAGAGTATATCCCTATACTTCAGATTGGTGTAACAAAACATATACACCATTTAAAAAATTCACTGCAATATAATTTAAAACTATTTAAAACTTTACAAATACCACTTAAGTCTTGACCCAAAAAGTTGTTTGTTTTTTTTAATGTTTTTATTTTTGAGAGAGAGAGACAGAGCTCGAACAGGGAAGGGCAGAGAGAGAGGGAGACACAGAACCGAAGCAGGCTCCCAGGCTCCCAGTTGTTAGCACAGAGCCCGACGTGGGGCTTGAACTTGTTCACCGCGAGATCATGACCTGAGCCGAAGTTGGACCTCCATTGATTGAGCCTCAGAAAGGCTACTTTTGATTGAGGAGCATAGCTCGTTAGTAGAATGATTCATTTCAAAGTAACTGATAACACCAATGTTTTGTATGATGGATACAACACTACTTGTAGATATTAAACTCTTTTATAATCCAAATGAAGTTTAATATATACTTTTTAAAACTTTATAGCATTCTTTGGGAATGCAAGCTGGTGCAGCCACTCTGGAAAACAGTATGGAGGTTCCTCAAAAAACTAAAAATAGAACTACCCTATGACCCAGCAATGGCACTACTAGGCATTTATCCACAGGATACAGGTGTGCTGTTTCGAAGGGACACATACACCCCCATGTTTATAGCAGCACTATCAACAATAGCCAAAGTATGGAAGGAGCCCAAATGTCCATCGATGGATGGACGGATAAAGATGTGGTATGTATATGTATGTGTGTGTGTGTGTGTGTGTATACATATACAATGGAGTATTACTTGGCAGTCAAAAAGAACAACATCTTGCCATTTGCAACTACGTGGATGGAACTGGAGGGTATTACGCTAAGTGAAATTGGTCAGAGAAAGACAAAAATCATATGACTTCACTCATATGAAGACTTTAAGAGACCAAACAGATGAACATAAGGGAAGGGAAACAAAAATAATATAAAAACAGGGAGGGGGACAAAACAGAAGAAACTCAAATATGAAGAATAAACTGAGGGTTACTGGAGGGGTTGTGGGAGGGAGGATGGGCTAAATGGGTAAGGGGCACTAAGGAATCTACCCCTGAAATCACTGTTGCACTATATGCTAACTAATTTGGATGTAAATTTTAAGAAATAAGATTTTAAAAAGTTAAATTAAATTTAAAAAATTAAAAAAAAAAACTTTATAGCATTCCAGTAACCTTTATGCATAATGAAGAATGACAGCTATAACAAGATTTCTTAAACTGGAAAGACCCTAGGAATCTTATAAAATTAACCCACTGAGTTTCTGGGAGAAATTAAATGTACCCACTTTAATTTTTTTTTTTCAACGTTTATTTATTTTTGGGACAGAGAGAGACAGAGCATGAACGGGGGAGGGGCAGAGAGAGAGGGAGACACAGAATTGGAAACAGGCTCCAGGCTCTGAGCCATCAGCCCAGAGCCTGACGCGGGGCTTGAACTCACGGACCGCGAGATCGTGACCTGGCTGAAGTCAGACGCTTACCCGACTGCGCCACCCAGGCGCCCCTAAATGTACCCACTTTAGATTAATATATGTGTTAATGAAGATTTAAAGCATCTTATTTCATATACAGCATCACATACTAACTGAATTTTAAGTGCTCTCTATAAACTTAAGATTTTTGCAAACCGAGTTTTCTCTGACTAAAGTCTGGCCCACCAGAAGAAGTCAGTACCTATTACAGCATGTAATTCTAACTATGATGTGCCTGAAATTCAGATCACTGAAAGAATTCAACTTGACTAAAAGAACAACCTTAGAAATCTAAAGATTCCATTATTCGTAGGCTAAAACTAGGGGTAAGAAGGGAATGTAAGAACTGAAAAACAAAACAAACAACCCATGATAAAAACAGCAGTTCTAATCACTAAGAATGCAACCACAAAAAAAAAAAAAAAAAGGAGGGGTGGGAATCAAGCTATTCACAGGACACAATCTTTGCTTTCTAGTCAAAGTTTTTTGAAGATTTTAACCTTCTCAGCTCAACCTTTCTATGTCAAAGTTAAAATCAATACTTAAGGGGAGCCTGGGTGGCTCAGTGGATTAAATGTCAGATTCCTGATTTTGATTCTCGATCTCAGTTTGTGGGTTTGAGCCCTGCGTCAGGCTCCACACCAACAGTGTGGACCCTGCTTAGGATTCTCTCTCTGACCCTCCCCGCCCTTTCTCTCTCACGTGTAAGCACGTTCTCTCACAAAATGAAGAAACTTTAAAAAAAAAAAAAAAAAAAGCAGTTAAATCATTCTTGGGGCACCTGGGTGGCTCAGTAGGTTGAGCATCCGACTTCTGCTCAGGTCATGATCTCACACTTCGTGGGTTCAAGCCCCCCATCAAATTCTGTGCTGACAGCTTAGAGTCTGGAGCCTGCTTTGGATTCTGTGTCTCCCTCTCTCTCTGCCCCTCCCCTGCTCACAATCTGTCTCTCTCAAAAAATAAAATAAAACGTAAAAAGAAAAAAAAATCAAACCAATGGTTAACCTTTTTGTGCCCTGGAATGCTTTGATGGTCTGGTGATACCTATAAATCCTTTCTCAGAATAGTATTATTGAAATTAAAATACACGGAACAATAAAGAAAACCGATTATATTGAAATACAGTATCAAAATATTTTTATTTCTTAAGTGTTTATTTTGAGAGCAAGCGGGGGAGGGACAGAATCCCAAGGAAAAGAGAGAGAATCCCAAACAGGCTCTGCACTGTTAGCAGAGGACGTGGGGCTCCATCTCACAAACCTTGAGATCATGACCTGAGCTGAAAGACTCAGACACTTAACCAAATGAGCCACCCAGGTGCCCCTATTAAAATATTTATATATATAATTCTATTCATAAAAAAAATCAGAGGACAAAGGTGATATTAACATATACCAAAAGACAACGTTATCAGCAAAATTCACACAGCAAGAAACTGTGCAGAACAATCAACCTGGTTAGCAACAAATAAAGTTGTAAGTAAAGAACCAAATTAAAACCTATTAGGGGCGCCTGAATGGCTCAGTAGGTTAAGCATCTGACTTCAGCTCAAGTCACAATCTCCCGGTCTATGAGGTGGAGCTCTGCATCAGGCTCTGTGCTGATAGCCCAGAAACTGGAGCCTGCTTCAGATTCTGTGTCTCCCTGTCTGCCACTCCTCTGCTCACACACTCTCTCTCTCAAAAAATAAAAATAAAGGGGCGCCTGGGTGGCGCAGTCGGTTAAGCGTCCGACTTCAGCCAGGTCACGATCTCGCGGTCCGGGAGTTCGAGCCCCGCGTCGGGCTCTGGGCTGATGGCTCAGAGCCTGGAGCCTGTTTCCGATTCTGTGTCTCCCTCTCTCTCTGCCCCTCCCCCGTTCATGCTCTGTCTCTCTCTGTCCCAAAAATAAATAAACGTTGAAAAAAAAAAAAAATTTAAAAAAAAATAAAAAATAAAATAAAAAATAAATAAAAAAAAAATAAAAATAAAAACAAAACCTATAGATTAGCAGGGCACCTGGGTAGCTCAGTCAGTTAATTGAACTGCTCTTGGTTTTGCTCAGGTCACGATCTCACAGTTGGTGAGTTCGAGCCCTGAGTTGAGCTCTGTGCTGACAGCTTGAAGACTGCTTTGGATTCTCTCTCCCTCTCTCTCTGCCTTCTCCCCTGCTTGTGCGCATGCTATCTCAAAAAATAAATAATATTAAAAATAATAAACCTACAGATTAGGGACACCTGGGTGATTCACTCGGTTGATCATCTGACTCTTGATTTGACTTTTTTTTTAATATCTCTAAATCTTTTTTTCAATGTTTATTTATTTATTTGGGGGGAGAGGCGGGCAGTGAGGAAGGGAGACAGAATCCCAAGCAGGCTCTGCACTGTCAGCACAGAGCCACATATGGGGCTCAAACCCACAAACTGCAAGATCATGACCTGAGCCGAAATCAAGAGTCAGCTGCCTAACCAACTGAGCCACCCAGGTGCCCCTTGATTTTGGCTCATGATCCCAGGGCCATGGGACTGAGCCTCAAGTCGGGCTCTGCTCTGAGCACAGAGCCTGCTTGGGATTCATTCTCTCTCTCCCTCCCCTTCCTACTCTGGCCCTCTCCCCACTCATGTTCTCTCTCTCTAAAATAAAATTTAAAAATTAAATATTAAAAAACCTATGGATTAAAAGACTTCAATTATCAAAATGTTCATTAATAAGTAAATAAACAGGGGTACCTAGGTGGCTCAGTCGGTTAAGCATGAGACTCTTGATTTTGGCTCAGGTCACATTCCCACGGTTTGTAGGTTCGAGCCCCACGTCAGGGTCTGCACTGACAGTATGGAGACTACTTGTGATTCTATCTCCCTCTCTCTCTCTGCAGCCCCCCCAACTCTCTCTCAAAATAAATAAACTTTAAAAAAATAAGTAAACAAACCGTGGTATCATGACTACGATGGTAGTGGTTGTTACAACAATGCCTACATTTCTCAAAATTCAACAAGCTCTACATTTAAAATAGGTACTGCAAATTAAGCCTCAATAAAAAAAATTGTAGGGGGGTGCGGGTGCCTGGGTAGCTCAGTCAGGTGAGCGTCCGACTTCAGCTAAGGTCATGATCTCACAGTTCATGGGTTTGCGCCCCGTGTCAGGCTCTGTGCTGACAGCTCAGAGCCTGGATCCTGCTTCGGATTCTGTGTCTCCCTCTCTCTCTGCTCTTCCCCTGCTCGTGCTCTCTCTCAAAAATAAATAAAAATTTTTCATAAAAAAATTTCATAAAAATTTTTATGAAAAAAAATTTTTTAATAAAAATTTTTTTGTTTAATTTGAAAGAGAGGGAGAGAAAGAGAGCACGAGCACAGGAGAGCAGCAGAGGAAGAGGGAGAATTCCTAGCAGGCTCCATGCTCAGTGTGGAGCAGGACACAAGGCTTGATCCCATGACCCTGGGATCATGAACCTGAGTCAAAATCAAGAATGCTCAACCAACTGAGCCACCTAGGCACCCCCTCAATACAACTTTTTAAAGTTTATTTATTAAAGTACTCTCTATGTCCAATGTGGGGCTTGAACTTATAAACCCTGAGATCAGGAGTCACGTACTCCACCAACTGAACCAGCCAGGTGCTCCTTCCCCCCTTTTAAATTTTTTAAATAAAAATTTTAAAAATTACATATTGCCAATTATAATTTGTGCACCTTATATAGAAACTGAGTTTTGTGTTTTGTTTTTTTTTTTAATGTTTATTTATTTTTGACAGAGAGAGAGAGACAGAGCATAAGCAGGGGAGGGGCAGAGAAAGAGGGAGACACAGAATCGAAAGCAGGCTCCAGGCTCTGAGCTGACAGCACAGAGCCCGATGCGGGGCTTGAACTCACAGACCGCGAGATCATGACCTGAGCTGAAGTTGGACGCTCAACCGACTGAGCCACCCAAGTGCCCCAGCAACTGAGTTTTTAAAAAAAGATTCTTAAAACAATTACAAACGTGAATACTGACTGGGTATTTGAAATAGGAGGGGCGCCTGGGTGGCTCGGTCGGTTAAACGTCTGACTTCAGCTCTGGTCATGATCTCACGGTCTGTGAGTTCGAGCCCCACGTCGGGCTCTGTGCTGACAGCTCAGAGCCTGGAGCTGTTTCAGATTCTGTGTCTCCCTCTCTCTCTGACCCTCCCCTGTTCATGTTCTGTCTCTCTGCGTCTCAAAAATAAATAAACGTTAAAAAAATTAAAAAAAAAAAAAGGAATACAGATCTTCAAACATTCCTTATCTTCTAGACATAAATACTGAAACATTTATGGATAAAGTAAGATGTCTGGAATCTACTTCAAAATAATACAAACTCCACCATTCCCTTGTGCCAAAGAACAAGGGTCTTAACTCATTAAGGAACCCCTTGGATGGGGACCAAGAGTATCAAGAGGGAGGAGAAAAATAAAGCTGAGTACAGCCACCATGGACAACAATATGAAGGTTCCTCAAAACATTAAAAACAGAATTACCATATGATCCAGCAATTCCACTTCTGGGTATTTATCCAGAGAAATGAAACACTAATTTGAAAAGATATGTGCATCCCCATGTTCACTGCAGCATAATTTACAACAGTCAACACATGGAAACAACCTAAGTATCCATGGACTAAAGAACAGATATGGAAGAGGTAGTGCATACATACACGATAGAGTACTATACAGCCATAAAAAGAGGGAAATCTTGCTATTTGAAACAATGTGGATAGATCTTGAGGGCATTATACTAAATGAACTAAGTCAGAGAAAGAGAAATAACGTGATCTCATTTATATGTAGAATCTTAAAAACAACAATAAAAACCACAAACTCATAGATACAGAGAACAGATTAGTGGTGGGGGGAATGAGCAGAAGGGTGAATTGAAAGGGGGTCAAAAGGTACAAACTTGTAGTTAGAAAATAGTCGTGGGGCTGTATTAAGACTCTGTTAAGCACGAAACTCTTGATTTCGGTTCAGGTCATCATCTCACAGTTATTGAGTTCGAACCCCGCGCCAGGCTCTGCGCTGACCATGCAGAGCATACTTAGGATTCTCTGTCTCACTCTCTCTCTCCCCCCTGAAATAATTAAACACTTTAAGAAGTAAAATAAAATCTTCAAAATAAAGAGTCCTCATCAGAAGAAAAAAATTTTGTAATTATGTATAGTGACAGGGGTTAACTAGACTTATATGGTGGCCATACTGAAGTATATACAAGTACCAAGTCATTATGTTACATAATTAGTTTCAAATATACATCAATTATAATTCAATTTTTAAAAAAATGCTAAAGTCCATAAGGTTTGGAGGAAGGTAGGGCCAAGGCAAATTTTGCTGAGATACCACACAAAGTGAGTAACTAACAACAAAATAAATAAATGAAGCACTGATAATTCCTAATATTATTCCCAACAAGCTCCTTTCTCACTATCCCTCTTCTATGTGACCTAGCATATAATAAAGCCCAGACTGATCCAGTGATTAACTTCATCTCACAAAGTCAGTGGTAGAACTAGAACCAAAACTAAAATTTTAAGAGTGGGATAGTTCTAAATGGATTTTAACCAGAGAGGCAGGTAAATTTATTCATCCACAAGTTGTCTCCTATGAGAGAAAAAATTGAGGGCAAAAACATTCAAGTCATTTCCAGTCCTACCTTCCTTTTGTTTCCTTGTCCCTCATCCCCAAATGTTGGTTTTCCAAAGAAATGTGCCTAGAGGTGGCATCTGGATATGTGCTACACTGAGAATATAACTGGGCAAATAAGTAAATATACTGAGAGGAATTGGAGATAGGTTTCTAAGAAAAAATTTACGGAGTGCCTGGGTGGCTCAGTGGGTTAACCATCCAACTTCGGCTCAGGTCATGATCTTGCGGTTTGTGAATTCGACCCCCGTGTTGGGCTCTGTGCTGACAGCTCGGAGCCTGCTTTGGATTCTGTGTCTCCCTCTCTCTCGGCCCTTCCCCCGCTCATGCTCTGTCTCTCTCAAAAATAAATAAACATTGTTTAAAAATTTACAAACTTGGAAATGGGAGGTTAGAAAGAATCCTTGTGTACTGGAGCACGTGAATATTTTTAACAATGTGACCCTGAGATACAGATATGGTATATACATGAAAATGTGTGTATACACACACACACACACAGAGGTATATACACACAACACACATCTTAGCTTTGTAGCCAAGGGCAAACTGAGCATCCAGATCTTGGTTTCTAAATACCATCCTACACTAAAAAAAACCCAGGACTTCTTGAGGAAATGGTTGATTACAGGACTGGGGCAAGGAAAGTACATGGTAAGTCTTTGTTGTACCTACAATAAATGCTCAAAAGAGTAATGGGGAGATATCAAAAGGACACAGTAGCCTGTTTGAAGGAGCTTGCACTGGCCAAATCTAGAACAATTTGGGTATCAAATAAACCCTGGACTAAAATTCAACTGAAAAAAAAAAAAATAAGAAAGAAAGAAATCATGAGTATTATATACACATGTAAAGTTTGTGTCTACAGAAGACTAAATATAGAAGCAATCACAGCAGTATACAATAAAGGCAAGACTTATCATTAGATACTAAGGCTAGTGGCTATAGGCTTGATAATGGAAGACTATCTGCATAATAGTGCAATATCTCCCCATAAAATGCTAATCAAATACAAAGGGGGAAATAGTAAAAACATTAACTTGACTAGGTGAGCAAAGTTAAACTATCACCAGTGGTGGGATGGATCCATATCGTCGGTCTCCTTATAGGTTACTGTGAGAAGGGCACAGAATCATTTGTGGTATTCTTGCCAAAAATGCATGACATGATCTGGTCAGGAGGATATACTGGCTAGACTCAGGTGGAGGGTCATTCTGCAGAATGATCCATGCTATGTAAGACTACCAGGCACACGAAAACTAGGGTAAGACTGAGGTCCATAGGTGGCTTAGTCAGATAAGCATCTGACTTCTGCTCAGGTCATGATTTCAGTCGGCATGGGGCTCTGATCCTCTGTCCCCCTCTCTGCCCCTCCCCTGCTCATGCTTGGTCTCAAAAATAAACAAACAAAAAAAAAAGAGAGAGAGAAGTTAAATGGAGTAAATGTATCAAGATGCTAACACTTGGGGAATTTGGGTGAAAGGGGTGTGGGAATTCCTTGCACCATTCATGAACTATTTCAAAATAAATTATAAATGGAAAAAAATAACACTGGTAGGAAAGAATTGGATCTAAGTGTGGACAGGCCTTCATTCTGATGTATCAAATGCCATCTTTTCAAAGAGGCCTTACTTACTCCCCCCACCAACATGGCTCTCCATCCCCTCCTTTGCTTTATTTTTCTTCCTAAGGCAGGACAAGCCACGATTGACGGTTGTTGGGGCCGAATGAGGAGTACGTGGGATTCATTTACTATTTTTCTATTTTTGTATATGTTCAAATTTCTCCAAAGTATAACTTTTACACATAAATTAGTAATGTATATGCATCTTTATTAATGCACTAAAGTACCTAGCAGCAGGTCTAATTGCTACTTTAGTTTCCAAATCGTGATAAGCATAAATGATTCACACAGAAATGGGGAAGTGAAAAGGAACCTGTGCAACAAATGTAAGGTGAAATATGAAAACACTTGATTTGTGTTGGTGAAACCACAGGTACTATTCATACTACCATGTTGATAATACCATGATACTATTTTCTTGAAGAAAGTGATAAGCAATGTAAGTATTTCCCATTTGAATGTTCCCACAAATATTCCTTAACTCTAAGAACCGGAGCAATTCTTTATATAATAAAAAATCTTTTTTTTTTTTTTTTAATGTTTATTTTTGAGAGAGAGAGAGCGAGCAAGCACAAGTCGGGGTGGGGCAGAAACACAGAGGGAGACACAGAATCTGAAACAGACTCCAGGCTCTGAGTTGTCAACACAGAACCTGAAGTGGGACTCGAACTGATGGAGCAGAAGATCATGACCTGAACTGAAGTCAGATGCTTAACTGATTGAGCCACCCAGGCGCCCCTATAATAAAAATCTTTAACTGTGCTAAATTTCAATTCATCTCTATACTCAAGATGAACTCCTTAAACACAAAAATTCACTAAATTTAAGTCAGGATAGAGATATTCCTTTGTGGGTTTTTTAGATGTTTACCATTTTCAATGTAGCAGACACAGACATAATGTAGGGGGGAAAAACCTGAATATTATAATACTCTAGAATTATACCGAGATCATTTTTTTATGGCAAAGCATATTTCCACACACTGAAAACCAATTAGATAGTACACAAAAATTATATGGTTTCTAATAAAATACTTAAACATTCTCACTGGTTTCCATAACAGAGTATGCTATTTTCACTCACAATATGAGTAGCTCTAAGGCAAATAATAGTAAGTAAAAATAAAGTAAGTAGGGGAGGTTAGAAATTTAACTACAGAAAAATACTACTTTGTTTTGTCCCCTTGTTCAGCAGACTAATATATATGTTGGTTTCAAGGGCTTGCACATTTATTTCAAATCATCCAATAAGGAAATTCAGGAGCCCAATTTTAATAAATATATACACTGAAGGAATGTGCAGACTACAATGCTTACTCTAAATGCTGTGGACTAATTAACTACAGCTCAAACACTAGATTTTTTAAAGTAACAGAGAAATACACCGTCTCCAATTGGATATACTAGTTTTCAAGAACTACTGCAAACATTTTTTTAAATTTTAGCAAAACTTCAAAGGAGAAGGTGAGACTTAGAAGACCATTTGGAAAAACTTTCACATTACCACTATCCTTATAACTTGTATATAAATTTTCCCAAAGCATGAGTGCTCACAGGATTAAAAGTGTCTCATAAATCAAGCCTGAATTCGCTTCATGAGCATACCAAACAATACAATGCCTGAGCAATCACCAGTCTACAAGAAAGGTAGTTGGAAAAAGGTGCCCTCTACACAAGTCAAACACCACCATTCTTCCGGGCACTGAGCCCTGTTTTCCTCTAATCTGCCAGAGACATTCTACTCAGGAAGTAAAAAAACAACATTTCAAGCATTCTATGTGATTTTTTAATGCTATTTCTCAAGATAACTGATTTTTTTTTTATTTTTAAAACGTACAAAAGCCCATCATGAAAACAGATTATCAAAATTATAACATTCAAAATCAGAGATGTTTCTACATAGAAACTGGCTAGGCTCTAAAAAAGAAACGACGTAGCAATGATGTAAGGCTAGGGTGAGTCAAATCTGTTTTAAGTCTAAAAATATATCTAGTTATAGAATACTAAAGAAATGGAAACTCTTCCACTATATTTTTATTGTGTCCCAAAAGTAAAGATATCCAGATACATGTAACACATAACATACATTCCAGAGATTTAAGCTCAGAAAACCACTGAAAGAAGACCTTTGAAATTAGCAAAACCAAAATACATTTTTAAATAGGTCTCATTCTTTGACAAATTTTTTACATAAGCTGCTACCCTGCTCTATATCTGCACAATCTTTAACGTATTCTCAGTAACTGGACATGGGAAGAACCTGAATATGCAATTTACTTATTACCTACAAATAAGATATAAAGAATTTTAGATTCTTTAAAGGGCTCTATTCGTTTGTTCATTCTAATTCAGGGAATCATCTTTGCATACACCTCTCTTACAACTAAAAGACAGCAACCAATTGTTGTGTAACTCCTCCCTTCCCCCCTTCCACCCAGCTAACATACAAAGGAAAGGACTTTCTCTATTGTGCAAATTCAGTCCCTGCAATAGATCTTTGTTAACTAAAATCTGATTCAGAAATAGTCCTCATTTAGTTTTTTTCAACCAGCATATTAAAAGCTGTAAAGATAATGAACACAACAAATGTGTTCTTATTGCAAGAGGGTAAAGCCAAATTTTGAAAATGCCCTGATTACACTTTAAAGATTTGGTCATTCTTTAGTATGGAAGAAAAAAAGCCAGATCAGCATCCTTCTCTCAATCTATTTTTCACCAAAAACACTGATCAAAATGTAAATAATAAAAAAAAATTTTTGGTTCTGACCCTCCCCCCCCCCACAAGTACCTCTAAACTGCCAGCTCCCGAAACTAACTGGCTTAATCTTAAAAAAAAAAAAAAATTACTACAAAAGCCTAATCAGTGTTACAATAATCATTTTGAAAACGTTCTGTATAATGTATTCCCAGTATACACCTCTTAATCCTGTAAAACACTTATCAGTTAATGTAATTAGCTAGGGAAAGGGAAAAAGCTGGTAAAAGGCATTGTAGGGTTTCTCGCATTTTGATTTCTAGAAAACACCAGAAGTGAGTATCCTTAAATTTCCTTGCAGAGCTGTCATTCTGGTACAACTACCTTTTTATCCCTTTTACTTAAATTACTCAAATTTCATTTTCCTCCCGGTAGCAATCACACATTTTACAAAACATTTTTTACAACAGGGATAAAACGCTTTGAATTCCTCCAAACAGGGTCCATTTAGCTCCACAGCTAGAGAAGCAAAAACATTTCTTGTACATGTTTAAGAATAAACAAGAAACCAAAAATGGAGATTACCTGTCAGTAGGAAGTGGGAGAATGGGAACTGGGAATCCCGAGGTCAGGGGTGAAGGGGAAATTTTTCTCTATAAATCTTTTAGTCTTTGAACCCATAAGAATGCAATGCCTATTTAAAGAAGAACGTTTGTTTAAAGTTTTTAAATATCGCTTTTAAAATAATGGAGTTTGGTGGACACACGGTCTGCATAGTTTTAAAATAATCTGCTTTTATCAGCAGCATCTGCTTTTGCTCTGCAATAGGTGAGATACTCCTTTAAACGCAGTCGCGAGCACTGTGCCGGCTAAGCCCTCTTTAATACAGTAACGTTCCTCCAGACCTCGGCTTTCGAAGGCAGCTCGCATCCTCCGCCCCCTCCTCCCTCGGTGCATTCTGAGATCTGCTCGGCTGATTCCCACATAAAGTGGGTCCTGGCCGCCATTTTAGAAAGTCATTCACACAAGCCGGACCGCAGCACCAACCACTTAAAAACCTCCCCAAACTCCCCTGCACGATTTCCTCTTTCCTTTCCCTAACCCCTCATCTTGAGAGGAGTCAAACTCCCTGCAATAGGCATGCAATGTCTCTGGAATGTGCATAACGCGAAATGACACGTCTGGCCACAGAACACTGAGGAGCAAAGCGAATGCTGCAATGCACGTGTTTGCACGTCGGTACAGACGAATTTCCCAGGCAGAGACCCACAGACAAAGCCCACCAGGGGTTAAAAGTGACCACATCTAAGTGGTTCTTCCACTCCAATCATCTGCACCTCCAAGATTTTCCCACTAAAGCAGTGAAGATACTGGGGCTGTGGGTGGGGGTAATGGGTGGAGCAGCGCCAGGGAGAGAAAGTTCCCATCTGCCTCCCAACTGAGCCCAAGGTCTCGATCCCCTTTATCACAATGGACAGAGGTGAGTTTTTGCTCCCTGCCTCGCCCTGCCTGGTTTCTCAGCACAACGTAGTAAACACCGGGAGAGTCCCTGGAAGCGCGCCTCCCCCAGCCCTGCCTAGGACAGCGCTAGCAGGTTATGAATGGCCTCACTATTGCCGGCTCCTTTTCACACGCGGACACGCGCAGACGCGCGCTCCAGCGGTGAAGATTTAATACCCCAGTAACAGCAACCACCAACAGAATCAATGATCCTCCATTTAAAAGACAGAGTGGAGCGCTGCTGCCTCTGCTTCCATTTCCTTATCCAAGCAGCTCCAGAGCAAGCGACGCAATCTATTTTTCCCATGGTGACTCACTAATAAGGGCGCTCCATCATTTCCTTCACTCACTAGATAGTAAGGGGAATTAAGAGGAAACCAAACTTAAAATCTTTGAGGATTTTGAATATCGGGAAATACAGTAATTTTCAAAGGCAATCACAGATTTGCTACAGTCCTTCTCATTTTGCACCAAGCCTAAGTAAACCGTCACTTCCAGCATTTGATGCCGAGGACTCTATCCATTACGGTACACGTATGTTTCACAAAGAAAGCAAGCGCCTAAATACTACTGTAGAGGAAAGATGGATCAAAAACAACACAGATTCCTATATTTCACACACAAAACACATTCTGGGAAGTTTAAAAAAGCAGCTACGTGTTCTAATCTTAAAAGACTTGCTTTTTCCTAACCACCGAGTAAAGAACTCTGGGTGGGAGGGAATCTCTTTTCACAGGCGGCCCCTACGCGCTAACCCGGCGCGGCCCCGGAGGCAGAGAGCCTGAGGCTTTCGGGCTCCGACGCGAACTGGGTACCGTCCTACCTGAGGTGGGCCTTCCCCGGCAAGCCCTCGGTCCCCACCGTCCTCCTCGCCCAGGGACCCCAGACGGCTGAAAGCGGCCAGGAAGGCGAAGGAGCCAAAACAGGCGCACCAACTTATTTTCAGACACCATCCTCTCTAGCCAACCCCGCAAAAAGAAAAAAAAGGGGGGAAAAAAAAAACCAAAACACAGAAAAGAAAAAAATGTGCGCTTGCTATTTCCCTTTAGTTTCTAGATCTGTAAGTCCTTGGTGAGAGGTGCCTGGAACCTCGTAGTGTCTCCCCAATTCTGAGATGCACCTACACCACCTACCAAGACTTCTGCCTGGGTCAAACCTCTCCTCTCACACAAACCCCTCTGTAGGTCAGACATTTCCGTCAGTCCGCAAGGCGAGGAGCGGGAGCTGCTGCGGGACTCCGGCGTTGGCCGCGCCGGGGTGGGGGATCCCTAGTAGACAGGGGTCCGGGGCGGCGGCGCGCAAGGATGCGACCCACCGCCGCCCGGCCTGAGCGCGGGCACCCTCCCGGCGCCGGCTCCGGGGAGGCCGGGCGACAGCCTCCTCCTGGCTAGGTAAGGAGAGGGCGGCAATGGGGCCGCGCCGCCGAGGCCGAGGCCCAACGCCGCGACGCGGGCCGAGCGGCGACCAGACAGCCGCGCGCTCCTCGCACCCGTCCGTGGGTCTGGCCCGGGTCCCCTCAGCAGTTCCGCGCACCACGGGGAGGGGCCGGCAACGGGCCGGACGGGCAAGCAGCGCCTGAGGAGAAAGCGCGGCCCCGGGCCGCGTGTCACTCACCGTTTGAAATGCTCGATGATCTTCTCTTCCCGCACATTCTCCGGTAAGTTGCCCACCCAGAGGTGCCTGGTTTCCCGGACCATGCTGGGCGGTGTGCCGACGACCGCTGGTGCGGGTTCTCCCTCGCCGGCTTCGTACGAGCCCGTCAGCGCCGGGAGGCGGGCGCCGGGGCGGCGGCGGCGGCGGCTGCGGCGGTGGCGTCGGCAGCGGCGGCGGCTCCTCCGGCTCCCCCCCGTGCAGAGACCATCCCTCTCCCCCAGGTTCTGACTCTCGGGCCTCGCAGCTCCGCTCTGCCGCCACCACACACCCGAAGCCGACCCTCGCGCTCCGGCGGCGCATGCGCCCGGGCGGCGGCGGCGGGCGGGGGAGCGGGGAGGAGGGGCGAGCGGGACCCGGGCGGCAGCGACTACGACGAAGCTGGCGCTGTGGCAGCCGGACGCTTCCCACCGGCGCGCGCGGCCCGCCTCCCTCGCCGCGGGCGCGCGCGCGTCCGCCCTCCCGCCGAGGCCGAGGCGCCGAGTTCCTCCCAGCCGGCGCGCAGGCGCGCGGGGGAGGGAGGGACACGGGGTCGGGAAGGAACGCTCGCGCGCCGGGTACCGGTGCGCAGGCGCGCAGTCGCGCGAGGAGCCGGCCGCGGGGCGGGCGCTCAGTCAGGCTTGGGGCTCTGCGCGTGCGGGGGCAGAGACGGCCTCCAGCCCCTCGAGCAAGGGTTCCAGGCGCCGGTCTGGAGGAAGAAGAGAGAGAAAGGGGGTTGGTTTTGATAGGGCTGCGTGTCAAAGCGGCTGCCAGTGCCCCTCCTAGGAGAAGCCAAGACTTCTTCCCCTGCTCACCCTTCGGCCAGGAGCTGGCGGTTTCCGGGCAGTTGGATCCCCGCCTGCTTGGGAAAGTGTCAGAACAGGGCCGCCCTTCTCTCTGCCCAGCGAAGCAGTGACAGCTTCAAAAACCCATTCCTCTCAAGAATCATTAGCTTGTAACGTTAAGCAACTTTATTTTATATAAGATTGCGAAACCTTTTGCAAGCTATCCTAGCTGATCGTTACAGGATACCAGGAATAGAACTGAAATGAGAAGGCTACGTATCTAATATTGTATAAAGGATTCATATAGAGATTTACTGTAATTTAACATTTAAGCATAGAAATGGATCAGACCTCTGGCCTTTCCAGGCCTAAAGGCCTTTAAAGACCACAGTAGAACTTTTATATCAAGACCAGTTTGCAACCCTGGAGAAAACCCACAAAATTAAGGCAATTGTACTGAGTCCAGAAAAATGGAATTGTTTAAATTTTCTTTTCCATTTTTTATCTACAAAAATAACGTATCAAAGGCGTGGAGCTTCAAGTACATACCAGATTGTAAATATTTGGTCTCATTCACTGTCTCCTTAAATAGGAGCCAACTTACCACCAAACTATGCTGTTTTGAATTGAAAAATATGGTCACCATAATCAATGGCACTAATACCCGGATCACCTGTGCATAATTAGTTTCTTTCGTTCCCACAGACAGTAATGCTCCCAAGTAGTTTTGTTGTTGTTTGCCACATAGTCTAACGTAAGTTTCTTAATGATTGTCAGACTTAGAGTCACATCAACTGTCTTGTATTTGGTTTAATAATGGTCTATACTAAATAAATAACCTTGATCTCAGCAGGTCTGATGAATTGAGATAATCTCTCCTCTTTTTAGGACGTTCAAAAGTCTAAGCAAGCCCCCACTTTAAACAGTTGCAACAATTACAGTACAAGATGTGCTAGCTCAGGAGCTAACTTTACCATCCATTTGAAATGATTTTTGGAATTTTGACAAGTTACTTCTCAAACTTCTAGATTCTAAGGTAATTTAACTAGTTTTTATGCTATTTTCCTAGCTTATGTTTACACGTTTTCTATTTCAACTTTTTTTTTTTTTTTTTTTTTTTTTTTTTTTACTGTTTGGGAACTTCAGTAAGTCAGAAACAGAAAAAGGTGGTGGCAAAGAGTTAGAAACAGAAAAGCCCTACCCTAATAGTGGCACTCATTCATAATTTAGTTAAGGTATTAGTGCCACCCCAGAGGTTTGTCTTGTCTTCATGCAAATCAGTCATTAAATGAAATGGAAATGTGTGTTCTTGAAAATATTCTGGAATTGATTTCTCAGTAAAAGCACATCAAACCACATTCAGATGTAGGATAAGTTATTTACATTTGGCCATTTCTCTGTCACATCAACTATCACATAAGGAGTGTCAGGCCAGCACCCTATTAACCTAAACCCCTGAACTATATAGCCCTGTATATACAGATGCAGTTAGCGTTGAACTAAAATGCATGTTTCCATGAAGCATGAATTTCAATATAAGCAACCACAATTTGAAACACATTTTAAAATATGATGTAAATGATTTATTTAAAACCTGATAGGCTATGAATTAGCTGAAACCTCTTGGGAAAGACCAAAGTGTCACCATGAAGAACAGAAGAGATTCAGCTCAACTGCATTAAGAGGGGCAACTAACAAAGACGAGGATTCAGAAAATAGGGTCTTGCACTTAGAGAAGGGGATATCTCACCTTGAATGCAGACTTCAGTTAAAATCATGCTGAAGAAAAATTCAAGGGCTGAAAAAAAAAGGGGGGGGGGGCTTTTAGATGCAAAATCAGGAGAGACTAATTAGAGTAATTATTAAATATGGTATCCATCTAGGACTCCCACAGAACAATAAAAGGATAAACTAGAACAAAACAAGAACCAGTTAAGATGTTTTATACTACTTTCTGCACGGCACAAGAATTAGGTGACATTAAGTGAAAATTAAAGCAACATGTTTACCAACTAAAATTTTTTTTAACATAACGCAAATTGTTAAGCAAAATTGAATTAAATTCTCCCAAAGACCTTTACAGATCACAGACTGTCAAAAAGATTAGGTACAAATGTCAAATTAAGAGAGTATCAGTTCTTGTTTTGCCAGAGATTTACCAAACTGAGAAACAGTCTCTCTCTAACAAGATTAAGGCTATAGCAAAATCCCATCAAATGTCATTTGATACCACCTTATACTCAGGATCTCTTGAAGTGTTAGAATACCTGTTGGGCACCAAAAATAGCAACCGAAGTATTCATGTTAGTTTCCTGGGCTTTTAAAAATCTGATGTGTATTTCTAAAAAGAGAATTCAGTTTATAAAATGTCAACATACATCAACTAAATAGATATATAGATTATTTAATGAATAAAACAAATTTCAATTCTTATCTGTTCAAATTCTTTATTTTTTTTTTCAATGTTTGTTTATTTTTGAGACAGAGAGAGACAGAGCATGAACAGGGGAGGGGCAGAGAGAGGGAGACACAGAATCGGAAACAGGGTCCAGGCTCTGAGCCATCAGCCCAGAGCCTGACGCGGGGCTCGAACTCACGGACTGCGAGATCGTGACCTGGCTGAAGTCGGACGCTTAACCGACTGCGCCACCCAAGCGCCCCACTGTTCAAATTCTTAATGTGCTCCTTTGATGCCAAAATATACATATATATATATATATATATACACACACTATATATGTGTATATATAGTATATATATGTAGTATTTATATATATTGTATATATATAGTATATATATATAGTATACATGCATATAATGTATGTGTGTGTGTATATATATATATACTATATATATAGTGTATATACATACATATAGCAATGTAGGTAGGAAGTCTGTCCATCTTTGTTAAAGTTAATAGTTGCAGGTTAAAAATATTGCCCATATTCCTTACTGATTCTTTCAGCATAACAAACACTGCTTGACCATGAATTGAAAAACACTGAAGAAAAAAACATTGATGGTATGAATGAGAGACCTTAATGTATAATGGAATAACCCTTGGATTAAGAGTTAAAAATTCCAGTTCCAATTTTGTCACTGGCTATATGACCTAGGCAAATCAATTAAATCCTCAAACGTCTCAATATCCTTATCTGCAAAATGAAGATAAAAAATATGCTTTCTCTACCAAAAATGGTTGCTAGAAGTATCAAAGAAGATAACATTATGTAAAAGAATTTGGAAGAAACACACCATAAAAATATCACAAATACTAATAAGTTGACCACTAATTTCATATTTACATCAAAAATAAGCATCAGTTGGGGCGCCTGGGTGGCTCAGTCGGTTGAGCGTCCGACTTTGGCTCAGGTCATGATCTCACGGCTCGTGAGTTCGAGCCCTGCGTCGGGCTCTGTACTGACAGCTCAAGAGCCTGGAGCCTGCTTCTGCGTCTCCCTCTCTCTCTGCTCCTAACCCACTCACATTCTGTCTCTGTCTCTCTCAAAAATAAATAAACATTAAGAAAAAAACTTTTTAATAAAAAAAAATAAGCATCAGTTGAAAGAACATACTATTACCAATTTTCACAGTTATAGCCAAGTCCTATAGTCAAATCAAAATGCACTAATTGCATATTAAGTGCGCAGTTTCTGGTTTTTGTGGGTTTTCGCTGACTTTTTCTATGGCAAATCTCCTAATAACAACAAAACTGGTAAGTGCATGCCCTTTGCACAGCCCCAAATCAAGTATTTGATTTTTTTTCAGTGCCTTTCATTTTTATTGGCAATGTATCAGGAAACACTGGGAAAGCTTTTCTGTTTCTGTCCTTGTTACAAAATATTTACAAAAGCAGAATTTCTTCATAAGCACTTATCTTTGTATGTTTTCAATAGCAAGGCAACCCACTCTGTTATTCTAGTTTTTAAATTATTTTAACAATAACTGATGCTCACTGAAAAAGATCAAAAGTAGGTTGCGATCTCTCCTTTCATCTATGATAAGTGGATAGTGAAGTGAATATCCTCATTTAAGTATTACAGATAATTCAGAAAGGTAACATTAAAGCAGAGCCATTTGCAAAGGGAAATTAAAATAGATGTTTTTAATCAGGTCTTTCTTTCACACTGTGAGGAGCTCCGTATTTAACATGCTAGATGTGCTCAAAGAGTTCAGTCATGCATAATGGAAGCCCAGTTGGAGAAAGCATCTGAGCCTCAAACTCGGGCTTTGAATGCTACCCCAGCCAATAGAGCAGATAAATTAATATCAACATTTGAGCAGGAGGACAGAATCGTTACCAGATATTTAACAAGATTTTGGTTACAAATCTAGTCCCAAGCAATTAAAACTAAACTATTTCATGACAACACATATACTTAAGATACAAGCGCTTGTTTCTAAAGGCGTCATGTAAAAATACATTAACGGGCTCTAAAATGATCAAAGCCTATTTGACAATACAAATTCCTTCTATTATTGGAAACAGTTTTCCAAACAGTAGAAATGAAACAGACAACACTGCTATATTATTCTCAAAGAGTGTTTGACATATTGCTAGTTCTGAGAGTCAACTGGTGAAAGGCAGACTTGTCCATTAACAGACTTATTTTGATATAGCAGGCTCACTCTGGTGGAATTATATATACATAAATTATCAGAACTTCCATCAATTGAACATTAGCCAGCTAGCTCTCTAAATCATTCTTTCAGCAGGCTAACATTTCATCATCTATTTTCCTGTTCAACCCTCCAAGAAAGCTAAATAATTTATCCCACGTTTTTAGTTTTCCAGAAACGAATGTAATGGCTGATATTTTCTTATAAAAAATCAATTCGTATGTTTCTACCATTTCCCAGGAAAGTTGCTAAAAGTAACTTTTTTCCCTCTATGAGGAAATACTGCTAATGTACCTAATATTTACAATTACGAACACGATTTATTAACATTTATGGCATTGGAAAAAATGGACTGGGAGGATATTTTCAAATATATTAATCACAGCTGTGCTTATGTGGTAGAATTTTTTTTTTTAATTTTAATTCTACTAAAGTTAACAGCCAGTGTTAGTTTCAGGTGTATAATACAGTGATTCAGCAATTCTATACTGAGTGCTCATGATGACAAGCGTACCCTTAATCCCCTTCACCTATTTCACCCATCCCCTCACCCACCTCACCTGAAATTTAAATTTTTAAGAAGTTTTTTTTTCATCTATATTTTCTTAAAATTTTCTTCTACACCTTCTTTAGTTAACATATACTGCTTTTATAATTAGAAAAAGCTGTAATAAAATGACTTTTCGAAGTCAGCATCTGGGTTACTTCAGTTAAGGGTTTCTCTGAAATGTTGATGCTGGACTCTACTAAATTAACATATTTAACAGATCCCATGTGAACAAAATGTTATTCACTAGGTTAATTCGGAGATTTCATTCAACCTTTTAAACCCCTGCTGCTAATCCTCATGGGAGAAAAGACTAACCCTCTTCACTAGAAGTGCTATACTTTAATCAAAACACCTCATGTATTGCAGATTGTAACTTTTAAACATCAGGAAGTCAGCAGAATACAAATCATGCAAATCAAGGCTACTGATTAATTCAAAGACTACTATCAAAGTATAGTTGATGGAATCTCAAAAACAGTAATACCAAATAAAATGTGTTTAGTAACTTTTATATAGGTTTTGAAATTTTCAGCAGACTCGGGATTTAAGCTTCCCTGCTCTAGTTTGAAGTAGAAAATTTAGACAAAAAATTATTTATGTACTCATTCAAAATGTTTTGAAAACTGTTTCCATTTCAATTCAATTATTATTGTTTGATAATAATGCCTCTTTAAATCACATCACTGCCTCGAATATTTTGCATTACTCATCAGGAGGGTAATGATTGCTAATTTTATATAATTCGACATTAGAAACCTTTTGGCTTAAGATAAAACCACACTATTTAAAGACAAGGTAGGACATGATGCCTTGCTGAATTAAATACTGGAATTATTTTTCAGGCTTTAAAAAATTAAATTTCAGTATTTTGATGGAGGCACTCATTGAATTTTTTTCACGCCATATACTACAAGAGTCATGGAAGCCACTTCTTACACTTCTTTTTGGTAAATACTTTGGCTGAAAAGAGAATGCCTCAGGATAACTCTTACAGGATGCTTGATTAAAATGGTCATTAAAATGGTTTCTTTAAGAAAACAGAATCATTAAGAGTCAGAACTAAAGACTTCACTGTATACTGTAGTTAGCTGGCAGAAGGGGCAGGGTGGGATGAACTACTAAAAGGGGTTTATGTTCTCCCCACCACACAAGAGGATATAAACACACACCCAAGCATAAACCTTTCCCTTAAATTCACTCGAAAGTGGCTTCAAAACGGGGTACTCTTGTCTTTCACAATTTTCAACTTAAGCATATATATCGTTCCACTCAGGATCAGTTTCCAGAGATCCTAATTATTAGACCCCAATAAGAACTTTGTTTTTATGCCTATTTAAAATTATAAAAGGTACAAATAAATGTAAAAAAGCTTTAAAAAAAATCGGGGGTGCCTGGCTGGTTCGGTGGATAGAGCATGAGCATGCGACCCTTGATCTTGGAGTCTTGAGTTCAAGGCCCAAGTTGGTATAGAGTTTACTTAAAAAAAATAATAAAAACATTGTTTAATTACAAAACGTACAAACAAAATCTTCCCCTTATTTAGTGGTGTTGCCCTTACTTTAGGGACTTTGACTTCAAAGACTCTCATTAACCATAATTTGTTAGGATAGAATCTCTAACCGAAATTCTGCGAATTCAAAGGACAGTTAATCTGGTCATTTCCAAGCTTCAAATTACAGCCTTGTTAGCAGGGGGAGAATTCTATTGCTTGCCAGTGCCTCAACGCAGCCTCTGGATAGCTTTTCATATACTAAGAGTTCTGTTAGGAATCTGGCACCAACTCAAAATTCCCACCAGGAAGAAAGATCTTCCTTCCTTCGGACCCACTGCGTGGCTCCGCCCAGAGCCTTGACCTGACCTGACCTCGGACTTTGCGTGGTCAATGGTGCACGCGCACCTGCGGGCAAGTTAGCACTGCCCAACAACTTCAGAGCCAAAATGCGGCTCTCGACCATAAAATGTCTGTCTCTAGGGGCCCCCAAGGTGCCTTCCTCGCGAACAAGCTCCCTCTTTTAAACCTTACATCTATCAGGATCTGAAGGTACGTTACACGCTTAACGAATATCGGAAGGCAATTACTCCACCAGTGAAACGAATGTCCTTCAAAAGGGGGCAAGGAAACAAAGCTCAGGACTGGAGACAGCAGACCTCCATGCCCTGCCAAGGGAACCTCACTTAGCCTGCTGGATTTCAGAAACGGGCTGGCATGGGGAGCGGATTACAAGGCAAGATAAAAGAGCCGGGGGGGGAGGGGGGGACTTTAAGAACCCACAACCCTGGCAGTAACTTCCACCACACTTCTAAGGGGACAGGAAAAGAAAACTAAAACCAAAGGCACCTTGAGAAACACTAAAAGCTGTTACTATGGTTACCACTCGGCGAGCTCAATTCTGCCCAGAGAGACCGAGCAGTACGCCCGGGCCCTTTGTCCGCATCCACACACCAAGCACAAACCTAGCGGCCAGCCCCACCAAAGGCTTACGTCTGCGACCGAGGGAGGCGTTCCAAATAAAGGACACCTTTATTTTGGTTTAGTGAGCAAGAACTGCAGGCAGCGCCTGAGGGAAGCCGGCGCGGCCACCACCTTGTCCCTGAGCCAGGGCTATTCCCGCCCCTTCCCCGTTTGGAAAAGGCTCCACCACACTTGCAGGCACCGAATCCGGTCAGGAGCCGGACCAAACATGGCGCAGGCAGGCGTGGAAGGGAACCAACCAGACACAGTCCGAGCTCATCCCTTCGGCACAAAGGGAAGGCTCAGCTCCAGGAACCCCGCGAACAGAATTGTTAACCCCTCAAGACGCTACAGTTTCCCCGAGTGGGAGCTGAGGAAACAGTGAGTAGGACGCAACCGAGTGGCTCAGACGCACTTCATAGCGAAGACGCTACCGCAACCGGCGCGGAGACCACAGCTCGGCGGAGACGACCTGCTGCGCAGGCGCGCGGAGCAACGACGCGAGCGCTTCGGCCCTGCCCCTCCCCCCTCTACTCTCAAAGGCCAGGGGAGTTGCCCCAACGCGCTGGCGCAACGACGGAACGTGGGGGGGGGGGGGGGGGGGGAGGGGAGGAAAACCTGTTCCCTTCATTGTGAGAGCGAACGGCCCCGCCCCGCACGCGCGCGCGCACGCCCCACTCTCACACTTGCACACGCGCGCGCCGAACTTGCCGCCCAATCCGGCGCGCATGCTCCGGGAGGGAGGCGGCGGCGGAGCCTGCGGCTTTTTGGTGTTTCCCTGAGAAGTTTCTGGAAAGACGGAGCCCAAGGGAAGCTGGGGGATGGGGAACACAGGGAAGCGACCGTTTGAGAGAAAGAAAGCGAAACATCCAAAACACACCGACACCGCCCAGCCTCCATCCATCACGTCATGGCCGAGGCAAAGCCCAAGGCCACCAAGACCCTCACGCCACGGGGGGGGGGGGGGGGGGGAAGCTTGGGGACTGCAGCAGCCGCTCCTTCCTCTGCCTGTGCCCAGCCCCGAGACCCCTGACCACGGGGAGAAGGGAGAGGGCAAGGGGGGAGCGATGAAAAATCTAAAACGCTCACTGGAGGTTTGCGTGGGGTGCAAGCCGACATCCGCCCTCTGGAGCTGCCCGTGCACTCGTGGGCCGCCCGTGGCTCTCCTCTGGGTCTCGAGCGTGGGCTCCGCATTGAGATTCTACGCGGCTGCCGAAGTGCTGGTTCGGGAACTCCTTAACCCCTGTTTCCTCAATCTCCCCCTCATTTGGGGGGGGGTGTCATTTGGTCCCTCTTCCTGTCTTCACTTTGATGGCCAAGAGCTAAAGCTGCGGGCGTGCAGACACTAGAAAGGGGTGCTCCCTGCCCGCGCCAGCCCGAGGAGCGTCTTGGGCGGGCAGGGGTCGCCTGGCTGTTGTGCGACGTTCAGTTCTTTCCAGGTTTTGGCCCCTTAAGTGAGAGCCTCCGGCAGTGGGGCAAGTTTGGAAGCGCAAAGGCGGCACATGCACAAAGGCGCCGCCTGGTTTGCGGAGTCGAGAAGCGGCCGCCGGAGTGTGGGGCGCGAAGGCGTACCAGTGCCCAGGGAGGATCGCCCCCGACCGCCACCACAAGGAAGCCCGGGCGGGCATTGTCGCGCTCGGAGGGCGAAGGGGGGGCAGCGGGGAGAGGCCCGCGGTGCCGGCTCGGGACTTGGCGCGGCTGCCATTTTGTGGCGCGGCCGCCATTTCGCGGGGCCGAGGGGGCAGCGGGACGGGGGAGGGGCGCGCGCCGCCGCGGCCGGCGGGGGGCGGGGCTGGCGACGGCGCCCGAGCAGCCCCCAGCAGTGAAGGCGAGCGCGTTCCCTTTGTTCTTCGCCTCTGGACTGGGGCTCCGCCGCGCTGCCGCAGCGCTGCGGGCGCAGGGCGTGTGCCCCCCCCCCCCCAGCCGCGGAGGGGCGTGCGCACAGTCCCAAGTCCCCCCTGCCCTCTGAGCCCTTCCAAAGGGAGGCCCGTCACCCCTACCCTCGCTCGGTGAAGGGAGTGCGTTTTGTCGGGCCGTGCCCCGAACACCACCGTGGGAAGCCGTGGTTCACCCTGAGAATGAAGGCGCTTTGGGAGCCTCGTGCGGTGGGGGTAGCAGATCGGTTTGGATGCCACTGCCTTGAACCGTAGTGGCGCCCCGCAAATAGAAGAGTGCCGGGCCACGCGAGCTGGGAGACCTGACAAAGGTGCCGAGCGCTAGCGTAACCGAGAGGTCGGGCTCTTTAAAGAAAGAAGAGTGTCTTTGAAGTGCTGTCGGCGGGAGGAGAGCCGAGACGTTGCCGTTCATTGGCCGGCCGCGAGGCACGCACTGCGCAACTAGTTTCTGATAGGTTTTATGGCCCATTATTTCGATCTGAGCCATAAACTAGAACAATAGATTGGAATATTTTATTTCTGTCTGTTGAGAACATCTTCCATTTCGCTTCTTTTTTAAGCCCCTTACGAGTATGTAAATAGCAAATTGACTCAATAAAATATTACGAGCCTTCCAGTGTCATTTCGAATCCTGAAAGAGCTATTGTTTTTCTGATTTCAACGGAATATTAAAATGTGAATCTTGGCATTTTAATGTTCACTTTGCGGCTGGAATCAACAAAGCCAGGAAATTCAAGAGTAATGCTTCTATATTTGTCTTCCAGTCTTTGCGTTTTGTGCAAGGTATTTTTGTGTAATGGGTTTGGGTGTTTTTTTGTTTTTTTGTTTTTTTTTTTCAGTTTTGTTTTTCTTCACAGCAACATGAATTCATAAGCGAGCCAGCCTTTTCTGGCTCAGGTCCCCATGCCTTTTGGTGTTACAGCTACAGTAGGATTGATTCCCCCTCCCCTTACTATGTATAATTGGGGGGGGAGGGGGCTGGTTATCTGTTTTAGTAATAGGGGAGTTAAACGCATAATGATAGGATGGAAAGTTAAAAAAATATATTATCGTTGAGGGAACAGATCAGGATTTGATGGCTTCCAGATGAAAAACATTTTAGGAGTAGCTGTTAGATCCCAAATTTTGTCTCCATTTCAGTATGACTAAAAACACTGCCTGGAATTTTAATTTCTTATACTCTATCTCAATATTCTGCAAAGCACAATATGTTTTTTGTGTATTGAGAACTTACGAAATATATTGTTTTTAAAACACTGTCACTTTTTGTTTGTACAACCAAAATTAAGTAGTATGAAACTATTAGCTTTATTGGGAATTAGGACAGAATAAGGCAGACAAAACATGCCTTTAAGAGCTAGGCAGTTGAAATTTATAGAGTGATTACACAGTCCTTTCACTTTGTAGAGCTGTAGAAGGATCTGTTTTAACAATTCTGATTCCTACAATTTGTTTTTATTTATAAAACATGTTATTTCCCACCTTTAACTCTTACACTTAACACGAAAAGCACACCCCCTTTCTGTACAAAATATTTGCAGTTTGTATTTTCTTTAGAGTGGGTGCTACTTAGCACTGTTCACCTGTCCCTTATGACCAGTGCCATACATTTGCAAAACAGTTGAACAGAAATTCAGGAAGCTTCTCTCCCATCCTAATGTTGGTCTCAAAAACATGTTCCAACTTCCTATGCCAAAAGGCTAAACAGTGTTAAACAGGTGGGCTTTAAATGTGCAGAGCCAAGTTCAAATAAGCAGATTCTGAATTACAACAATCTCATGATCTGCCTGCCCTTGGAGTTAAAGTGCTTTGTATGTCTTCCTAGGACTGGTTTCGTTTAGTCAAACCACGCAGGACTAGAGAATTCCACGATCACCAATCCATTGTTCCTATAGAGTTCTTTCTTTTGAAACTGAGCTTCTTAATTTGTACTGTTTTGTGTTTCCTGAAGAAAGATTGGATGTTCACCAGAACCTTTAATTAAACCAAGATTCTTATAGACAGCCAGGGCAGAATCAAAGTGGTATGTGCTAGGCCCTTGGGCTTATTTTTTTGACGTTTGGTGAAGATCGTGTGCAGCTTTTCTAAACAACATAGAAACACTGAAGATCTCTAGCCATTGTTACAGGAAAGGGCAGTTTTCATGCCAAATTCTAGCATAGGAGGGAATTTAAAACAATAACAGTAATAACCTTTTCCTGGTAAGGATAAATAAGCTCTTCTAGAGACTTTAGTAATATGGGAAGTTCTTCAAAATATTTTGGCAGCAGTGAAGCACTCCCACGTGCTGGAATAGTCTTCCCCTTTGAGGCAAAACTCAGAAATTCAGCACTTCAGAAGTACTGGAGTTCAAAGAACAAATCTTTGCGGCCAACAGTATGTTTCTTAGGAAAATAGAAACACGTCTATGAAAATAAAAAAGACCCTGGAACAACCCAACATTTGTCTTGCCAGAGTACAAGATTCCTGGTAATTGTGCAGTTTGTATGAAACCTGTAGATTTAACATTTTGGCGTCATGGTTTAGATGGCCTGTAGAGACAATACATCAAAAAGACTTCTGGGGGCGCCTGGGTGGCTCAGTCGGTTAAACGTCTGACTTTAGCTCAGGTCATGATCTCACAGTTTGTGGGTTTGAGCCCCTCGTCAGCCTCCGGGCTGTCAGCACAGAAGCCTGCTTGGGATTCTGTGTCTGCCTCTCTCTCTGCCCTTCCCCCACTCATGCTCTGTCTCCTTCAAAAATAAACACTAAAAAAAAAAAAAAAAAAAAAAAAAAGTCTTCTGAAAGTCAAGCTCTTTATTACTTTGTTTATGTAACAAATAAGTTTTGAGCATCAACTTCGTGCCACATCCTATTCCAAGTACTTAGGATATATTGCTGAAGACAGCAATCAGATTGCTATTCTCATGAAGCTTAGCTGGTTTGGGAAGGGGGGTGCAGGGGGGATGGTGGGAGGGGGAGAAGAGGCAATGAATATAATCCACAGGAAAATGGGGCACCTGGGTTGCTCAGTTGGTTAGGCCTCCGACCTTGGCTCAGGTCCTGATCTCACGGTGCATGAGTTCAAGCCTCGCATCGGGCTGTGTGCTGACAGTTTGGAGCCTGGAGCCTGCTTCAGATTCTGTGTCTCCCTCTCTCTCTGCCCCTTCCCTGCTCACACTCTCTCTCTCTTCCTCAAAAATAAATAAACCTTAAAAAAAAATTAATCTACAGGAAAATAATAGGAACAGTAAGTGCTAGGGTGAAACTATAGAGACACATAATAAATGAAGTGGGTGTTGCAATTGAGATGGGGTGGTCAGAGTGGGCCTCATTAAGAAGGGACTTGAAGGGTGCCTGGGTGGCTCGGTTGAGTGTCTGACTCTTGACTTCAGCTCAGGTTGTGACACCAGGGTCGTGGGATCGAGCTCCATGTCCGGATCCACACTGAGTATGGAGCCTGCTTAAGATCTCTCTCTCTCATTCTCTCTCTCTCTCTCCCTCTCCCCTTCTGGCCCCTCCCCATCTCGCACGTGCTCTCTCTCTTTCTCTCAAATAAAATTTTAAAAAACAAAAGAAGAGGGGCACCTGGGTGGCTCAGTCAGTTAAGCGTCCAACTTCCGCTCAGGTCATGATCTCGCAGTCTGTGAGTTCGAGCCCCACATCGGGCTCTGTGCTGACAGCTCAGAGCCTGGAGCCTGTTTCAGATTCTGTGTCTCCCTCTCTCTCTGACCCTCCCCTGTTCACACTCTGTCTCTCTCTGTCTCAAAAATAAATAAACGTTAAAAAAAAAAAATTAAAAAAAAAAAAAAGATACTGGAGTAAAGACTGGAAGAAACTAAGGGACCAAACTGGCTATTTAGGGAGGTGATTCCACAGAGATGGAACAGGAAGTGCAAAGGTCCTCAGGTAGGAGCATGACTGGCACGTCTAAATCTAGCAAGGAAATCACTGTGGCTGGAACAGAATGAACAATGGAGAGAGTGTAAGAGACGATGAGGTCAGAGGTTAGGGGAGTAGGGGCAGGTCTATAGAACCTGGAAGGCCACGGGGGAGGACTTTAGCTTTGAATCCGCATGGAGGTGTTGCAGAGGTGACTTGGGTTTTGAGAGCTATTGAGAATAAGAGGCTAAGGATAGAAACAGGACCCCATGCAGGGGCTCTTTCAGTAATCTAAGAGACGGGGGTGGCTTCAGTGGCTAAGGGTTCCTGGATGTATTTTGAAAGTAAACCCAGAAGGCCTTGCTGATGGATTGAACATAGAGTTGATAAAAAGAGGAGCCTGAGGTTTTTGACCTGAGCAACTAGGAAGATTGAGTTGCAATCAACTGAAATAGGGAACACTGGCTAGAACCGTTTTATAGAGGAATATGAAGAGCTCAGTTTTAGATCTGTTCAGTTTGAGATATTTATTAGATGGAGACATTAGGTAGGTGGCTGGATATGGGTCTCGAGTTCAGGAAGAAGTTCTGAAGATCTATATATTTATATATTATTCAGGAGATCTATTATACATACCTATATTGTGTCTGTGGGACGGTGTGAGAGAGAGAGTGGGAAAGAGGAGAGGGGAGGGGAGAGGGAGAGAGAGAGTTGGGAGTTGTCAACATATGAATGGAATTTAAAGTCTGAAACTGGATGAGATCACCAAGGGAGTAAGTGTGGTTATAGAAGAGAACCAGGAAAGCCCTGGGGCATTTTGACGCTTAAGAAAGAGATCTCAGAAGTCAGTAACTTGCAAAGCAACTGAGAAGGAGCAAACCAGTTAGGGAGGAGAAAAACCAAGAGAGGGTAGTGTCCAGGAAGTCAGAAGAAGAAACTGAAGGAGGAGAGAGTGATCTGTTGTGGGATGCTGTGGTGAGGTTAAGGTGAGGCAGGATTGACTGTTGGAGCACCGTGGAGGTCTTTGGCGACCTTGACAAGAGAAGTTTTGGTGGAGTAGTGGGGCAAGAGCCTGCCTGGACTACATTGAAGAAAAAAATTAGTGAGTCTGGAATCACTTTGGGAAAAGTCCTACGGTGGATTTGGAGGGGAAGATGCCAGGGGTGGTGATGGTTGAAAGTACCTTCAGTTTCAGAAAGTTCCTGGATCTTTTAGCTTTGCCTCTGTCCCATAATGGCATGATCGGTATACACTTTCTTTGGAAAAGACAACTACTTCCTATAAAATCTGCAAATTCTCAACTTGGAGTTTGGTCAACACTTGGAAGAATTTGGTCAGTAGGACAAGGAATCTAGCAGAGAGCTTTTCCTGGAATTTATATAACCATCAATGCTCACCAGCAGTCTGGAGTGCTTAGAGATACAGCCAAGCAGACTTTGCCCTGGTTTCTCAAGCGTGTACCTCAATAATCCCTGATGACTCTGCAGCTTTTGTTGGACTTCCTGTAAAAAGCCTTAGACCAATGATGGCAAAGTGACTCTATCACAAGAATGGGAATGCCCTAAGAGTTAAGTGCCCCTTTCAACAGGTTTCCTGTACCTGTCATATTGGAGACTGCTTGAGTAACAGCAATTGCCAGTGAATGACAGTTAACAAGATTGGCCGTGTGCTTTATTTGAAAACGTATTTATCATCCTGGGCTTGAGCTCCACCGTTAGAATCCTGCATACTGATAAATATAGTTAAGTTAAAATTTTTATTTTCAATTATATTACCTGGTCATTTCTTATAGGAGCATGTGATAAAATACAGATATAAAATATTATGTATATATTAGCCTAAAACATGTATGCTGAATAGTCACCTTTGAAACCATCTTTATTTGGAAGCATTTATCAATTTGGATGAAGCCTAGAATATTATATGATTGAATTTATATTTTCTTTTTTTTTTTAATTTTTTTTAACGTTTATTTATTTTTGAGATAGAGAGAGACAGAGCATGAATGGGGGAGGGTCAGAGAGAGGGAGACAGAATCTGAAACAGGCTCCAGGCTCTGAGCTGTCAGCACAGAGCCCGACACGAGGCTCGAACTCACGGACCGCGAGATCATGACCTGAGCCGAAGTCGGCCGCTTAACCGACTGAGCCACCCAGGCGCCCCTGAATTTATATTTTCTAATACTCATGAAACACTGCACCGGCTAGCTTATGCAGTAGTCTTAAACCATTTTTCCCTTGTCCTGGCCCACACAACGCTTGCATCAGTTACCCTGATTTGCCCTGTAGTGATCCATTTGGGGGCCAAGGAAGACCGTCTCCCTACAATAGAATATCAGAATATCAGAATATCAGAATGTCAGAATCCTAGGCCAGTCTGATACATCTGCCTTGTGGGACTTTTTCACACCTCCTGAAAATCACTGATGTAGAACTTAAGTATAGCTGAGGCACAAATGGTCTTTTCCTTTACAAACCAGTTAGTTGACTTGAGATTTATTTCTAATGGTATGAGTGCATCAGTTGCTGGCACAGAGGATATGTCATAAATAATTGACTTCCTTGAGAGGTCCAAGACTACTACATTTTTTAAAAGACATATCTCCTTTCTTCTTATTTATTTATTTATTCATTTATTCACTTATTTATTTTTTAGTAAGCTCTATGCCCCAATGTGGGACTTGAACTCACAACCCCAAGATCAAGAGTTGCATGCTCTACTCACTGAGGCAGCCAGGTGCCCCATATATACTTTCTTACTTTAAAAAAAGTATACCAATAGCCAAATTATGGAAAGAGCCTAAATGTCCATCAACTGACGAATGGATAAAGAAATTGTGGTTCATATACACAGTGGAATACTATGTGGCAATGAGAAAGAATGAAATATGGCCTTTTGTAGCAACGTGGATGGAACTGGAGAGTGTTATCCTAAGTGAAATAAGTCCTACAGAGAAAGACAGATACCATATGTTTTCAGTCTTATGTGGATCCTGAGAAACTTAACAGAAGTCCATGGGGGGAGGGGAAGAAAAACAAAAAAAAGAGGTTAGAGAGGGAGAGAGCCAAAGCACAAGAGACTCTTAAAAACTGAGAACAAACTGAGGGTTGATGGGGAGTGGGGGGGAGGGGAGGGTGGGTGATGGGTATTGAGGAGGGCACCTTTCCGGATGAGCACTGGGTGTTGTATGGAAACCAATTTGACAATAAATTTCATATTAAAAAATAAATTAACTAAAAATAAATTTAAAAAATTTTTTTTCAACGTTTATTTATTTTTGGGACAGAGAGAGACAGAGCATGAACGGGGGAGGAGCAGAGAGGGAGACACAGAATCGGAAACAGGCTCCAGGCTCTGAGCCATCAGCCCAGAGCCTGATGCGGGGCTCGAACTCACGGACCGCGAGATCGTGACCTGGCTGAAGTCGGACGCTTAACCGACTGCGCCACCCAGGCGCCCCTAAAAATAAATTTTAAAAGTATAGCATCTATTATATTGGAGAAAATGAAATTATTTGTACAAATATCATGCTGGATTTTTTAACTTTATTTATTTATTTTGAGAGAGAGAGAGAAAGAGAGCACAAGCTGGAGAGGAATAGAGAGGGAGAGAATCCCAGACAGGATCCGCACTGTGAGCACAGAGCCCGATGCGGGGCTCAAACTCAGGAACCATGAGATCAGGACCTGAGCCGAAGTCAAGAGTCAGACGCTAATCGGAGTAAGCCACTCAGGTGCCCCATGCTGGATGTTTCTAACCATTGATTATAGTTCTGCCTTTTGAAGAAAAACAGAACCAGTTTTGGGGTTTTTTGTGACAAGTCTTCTGGATATTTGAATTTCCTTATGTTTGTGTGAACCATCCTTACATTTGTTCAATAAATACTTGATTGACATTTAAATTAGGGGCGCCTGGGTGGCGCAGTCGGTTAAGCGTCCGACTTCGACTCAGGTCGCGCTCTCGCGGTCTGTGAGTTCGAGCCCCGCGTCGGGCTCTGGGCTGACGGCTCAGAGCCTGGAGCCTGTTTCCGATTCTATGTCTCCCTCTCTCTCTGCCCCTGCCCCGTTCATGCTCTGTCTCTCTCTGTCCCAAAAATAAACAAAAAACGTTGAAAAAAAAATTTAAATTAGAGAATGGGAGGAGTTGGCTGTAAGAGGAGAACAGAAAAAGGGAGAGGTAGCTGGTGAGGGAAGAGTGGCTGGGGAAAATGGGATCTAGGGAAGTTTGCTTGTTTTTAAGATGGAAGAAATTACAAGACTCTTTTATACCAGTGCTTATACGGTGGATAACTGATGTGGGCGGGAGAGTTTGACCGGATGCAGATTCTTAGGTAGGGGAGAAGGACTGCATACAGGAAGGAACTGGCTTTGGGTAGGAATATAAGATGGTTCATCTGTCTCAGCCAATTAAACGGAACATGCGCTTTCCCCATGGGGGCCAGTGTGCAAGGCTGTAAACAGTCGCCTCTTTGGTAGTGTGGGCAGAGTGTTGCTTGTATGATTTGCCTTAAGGGACCTTGGAGACAGTGGACATTCATGTCTGATCTCAGGCTATCTCCAATCTAGACTCCAGACGTACGCAGGGACCTTTGGAAAGCCTCAGGGCACAGTGACCAGGGTCCACACTGGCCCAGTCATCATGTCCAAGGTGCAGAACAAGGAGCATATGATTCAAGCTCTAAGCAGGGCCAAGTTCAAGTTCCCTGGTGGCTGGCAGATCCACATCTTCAAGGAGTGGGGTTTTACTCAGTTTAATGTGGACGGATTTAAAGACACCGTGGCTGAAAAGCTCCCCAGGTGGCTGTGGGGTCAAATACAGCCGCAGTGGCGGCCCTCTGAACAAATGGCTTGCCCTGCCCTCTGGAGAACCTTGGCAATGCCCCCTCTTGAGGCAGCCCCATCAATAGATCTTAGTCCCTTCCTGTCCAAAAATAATAAATTGATAGATAGATAGAAATAGTTCATCTAAAAAAAATAATAAATTGATAGAAATAGTTCATCTAAAAAAAAAATAGTTCATCTAGCGAGACACCAGAAGCTGTAATACATGGATGTAAAATGCTGGTAAACAGATGTGGTTGAACAAGTCTATACAAGAAATGCCACGATACACTAAGAGACAGTGTCAGGACCAGGAAGTTATCTATGCTTCATTTTCCCCGACTGAATATGAGAATGATGATACAGCACACCAGTCAAAAGGTTTCGATTTACTTCCCATATTCTTGGTCATGTCTCTTAAACGTTTTTGGCAAGATCTTTGTGTGGCTTTCCCACTAAACTAACCTAATGTCTGGCAAACAGTAGTTGTTCAATAAACATTCGCCGAGTTAATTTCAAAAACAGAGTTGTTTTGAAGATCCAGTAAAACAAAGAATGGATGTAAAAAAAAGTGCTTTGTAGTCTGAGAAATGCGATTCAAATCCAAGGTGTTTATGTTCAAGAGAGTCAGGATAAAGTTCACTGGGTTTTTTTTGACTCCTTAAATGAGAAACATTATGTAAATGTGGAAACATGGTCATTGTTACGGAGACTTTTTTTTTTTCGTTTTAAAACAATTTTTTAAGTTTATTTATTTATTCTCAGAGAGAGGGCGCGTGAGCAGGGGAGGGCCAGGAGACAGCGAGAGAGAATCCCAAGCAGGCTCTGCACTGACAGTGCGTAGCCCGATGCGGGACTCAAACTCACAAACCTGTGAGATCATGATCTGAGCCAAGATCAAGAGCTGGACGCTCAGGGAGCCTAGGTGGCTCAGTCGGTTAAGCATCTAACCTTGGCTCAGGTCATGATCTCATGGTTCTTGAGTTCAAGCCTTGTGTCAGGCCCTGTGCTGACAGTTCAGAGCCTGGAGCCTGCTTTGGGTTTTGTGTCTCCCTTTCTCTCTGCCCCTCCCCTGGTTGCTCTCTGTCTCTCTCTCTTGAAAATAAATAAACGTTAAAAAATTTAAAAAAAATAAAAAAGAGCCAGACGCTTAACCAACTGAGCCATCCAGGAGCCCCATAGACTTTTTTTTTTTCCCTTAGAGGAATGGAGCAAAACCTAAAGTGTCTATGAACTAGCTTGTCAACTTTGGCCTTTTAACCCGTGTAATGTCACAGAATTGACAAAGTATAAAAAGGCCAAAAAACCCAAAACCATCTAAGTCAGCCAGCTGTATACGAGTGTCATAAAGTTCCAAATTACATTTATAATACTGAGCACATAAATATTGTATTACCTTTCCTTTTCTTCCTTCCTTTGTTTTGCCTTGTTTTTTGGTAGATTATAATTTCCAAAATAAATACAAATTGGGGATGTGGATTTACTTTTCCAGGTAACAATAAAGTTTCAGATTTGTTGATGTTTCTGCTGAGAATTTCTTTTTTTTTATTTATTAAAACAATTTTTTTTTAATGTTTATTTTTGAGAGAGACAGAGACAGAACATGAGTGGGTTAGGGGCAGAGAGGGGAAGACACAGAATTCAAAGCAAGCTCCAGGCTCTGAGCTGTCAGCACAGAGCCCGACGCGGGGCTCGAACTCACAAGCTGTGAGATCATGACCTGAGCTGAAGTCAGACGCTCAACCGACTGAGCCATCCAGGCGCCCCACTACTGAGAATTTCTTAAGGTACCCAAGTACACCAGTCTATTTTCATGATAAATCTATATCATCTTCACACATATTGTAGGACTGATGTGGACCAAAGCTCTAGCTGATAAGAATAACTAAGAAAAAAAAAATCCCATTCAGTGCATGTGTATTTTCTTACCAGGATTACAGGAGGTAATATACTTGAGCCCTGGAGTTTGAAAGCAATTTCCTATATGCTATGATTTGTTTGTTTGTTTTTATTTTTTTTAATTTTTTTTTCAACGTTTATTTATTTTTTTGGGACAGAGAGAGACAGAGCATGAACGGGGGAGGGGCAGAGAGAGAGGGAGACACAGAATCGGAAACAGGCTCCAGGCTCTGAGCCATCAGCCCAGAGCCTGACGCGGGGCTCGAACTCACGGACCGCGAGATCGTGACCTGGCTGAAGTCGGACGCTTAACCGACTGCGCCACCCAGGCGCCCCTGTTTGTTTTTAATATATATTTTTTTAGGTAAACTCTGCCCCCAACATGGGGCTTGAACTCATGACCCCAAGAGGAAGAGCCTCATTCTCTATCGACTTGAGCCAGCCAGGCACCCCACGCTAAGTAAGGTTTTATTCCCTAGGAGAAGCTCTTCTCTGTGATTCTGACAGAATATCTGCGAGGAGAAGTAAATCAACTCAATGCCATCATTTTCAATTTTTCATCATTATCACTGGCGATTAGATATTACATAATTAGCTATGGTCATACAAGAGGATTCAGCAGAGCAGTTTAGGATTAAATTTAGGAATTAGACATTAGGAACTCACCAGGATCCCATAAGTGTTTTTAAGTGTTGTAATACGGGATGCTTAATTAGACCTCCAGCCTAGTTCCTGCTGTTACCCAGCACCGGGCCTTTTAGGATTACCTAGGAAAAAAAATACTCAGTTCTCAGAAAATCTCAGAAGTCACGCTCAGGCTGAGGAAAGATATTTGCTGAGTAATGCAGCTCAGTCCCCTTCCTTGTAAAGCCGGAACTGCCATATGTGTTTTTTCCAATTAGCCCCACCAGATTTCTTCTAGGCATGATTGGGTGTCCTCGAGCCAACCATTCTGCCTCTGGAGATTTACGCATTCTCGGTGAAATTTCTCTACACCATCTGATGTGATAGTCTCCCTCTACAGGTTTCCTGTTCTGGGTCACGTTGAAGGATTGTGCCACCTGGTCTTAACCTACTTCTGTCTCCCGCTGCCTCGGTAAAGAACAACAGTGTTGACCTCCACAGAATGGATCTGCCCTCACAGTAACACCCGTCCACCATGCACCTTGCACCGGCCACCTTTTAATCGGGAGGATCCCCAGACCCGCTGCAAACATTAATTACGCTTCATAAATACCTCACTGATACTAGGCTGCGAGCCCCAGTAGCCCCATTTTATGATTAGGCTTCCCCAAATGAGATGGAACCTTTGCTTCAGCCCGCTCAGAACAGGGACAAATCTGGGTCATGAGCACAGCTCCCCTCGCCTACTTAAAACTGCCCCTAGGGCTGTAGGAGAACTAATTTTCTCCCCATGCTCCCCCAATACCCAGAAAGTAGTGTTTTTATTTTATGTTTTAATTTTTTTATTCATTTATTCATTTTTGAGAGACAGAGAGAGAGCATGAGGGAGGGGCAGAGAGAGAGGGAGACACAGAACCTGAAGCAGGCTCCAGGCTCTGAGCTGTCAGCACAGAGCCCGACGCGGGGCTTGAAGCCATGAACCATGAGATCATGACCTGAGCCGAAGTCGGACACTTAACCAACTGAGCCACCCAGGCGCCCCTGTTTTGGTTTGTTTTAATGTATGAGTGTTTCTCTCTGAAATGCCTATCTTTCTTTTGCAGCTGATTTGGAGCCTGTGACTGCTTTTCTGAGCTAGATGTGGGGATTTTTTGTGTGTGCTGAATTCACCTTTGGCAATTTGTTTACAATGAAATGAAGGTGTCTTACATTTGCACTCATATGTATGTATATCATCACCAAAACCAATTCAGGCCCTTCTGGCCCATTCTCTTTTTTCCCTTCCTTTCTTTCTTCCTTCCTTCCTTCCTTCCTTCCTTCCTTCCTTCCTTCCTTCCTTCCTTCCTTCCTTTTCTTTCTTTTTTTTTTTTTTTTAGGGACAGGACCATATGGTGATTCAATTTTGGTTCTCTTGGATAAGAGGTTGCACTCTGGAGTCACCTTAGCCAGGGCTGCCCTCTTGAGGTTTACATATGCAGCCACTCATTCTTTTAATGTATTTTTTAAAATAATATATATATACATATATTTTAATGTTAATTTATTTATTTTTATTATTATTATTTTTTTTTTTTAGAGAGAGAGACAGAGTGTGAGCAGGGGAGGGGGACACAGGATTGGAAGCAGACTCCAGGCTCTGACCTGTCAGCACTGAGCCCGACGCGGGGCTCGAACCCACAGACCGCGAGATCATGACCTGAGCGAAGTCAGTTGCTTAACCAATTGAGCCACCGAGGTGTCCCTCCCTGCACCTTCTCACTCATTCTAAAGCTTAGATCAGGCCTGTGTGTGAGGAGCAGAGAGAAGCCATACAAAAGGGCTAAGGACCAAGCGGTCATTGTCATAATAAACCCAGAAGCTTCTTATCTGCTTTGATGTGGTAGTGTAGTGAAAAGAGCCCTGACAGGGAGCCAAGAGTTCTCAATTGACCATTGGCAGACTGTGTGATCTCAGGCCAGTCATTTTTTTCTCTCTGTGTCTCAATTCCCCAACAGAACGGGAGCTGCTGGTCTCGTCCAGGGGTCAGCCAAGTTCTGCAAAAGGCCAGATCATACCATGTGGGGCTTGATGAGCCATATTGTCTCTGTGGCAACTACTCAGCTCTGGCACCGTCGCTCAAAAGCATCCACAAACTGTAAGCAAATGAGTGTGGAGATGTTCCAATAAAACTTTATTATGGAAACGAAATTTTGAATTTCCTGTAATATTCCCATGTCACGAAGCATTATTCTTCTTTCAATTATTTTTTGAACCATTTAAAAATGTAAAAAAAGGGGCGCCTGGGTGGCACAGTCGGTTGAGCGTCCGACTTCAGCCAGGTCACGATCTCGCGGTCCGTGAGTTCGAGCCCCGCGTCGGGCTCTGGGCTGATGGCTCGGAGCCTGGAGCCTGTTTCCGATTCTGTGTCTCCCTCTCTCTCTGCCCCTCCCCCGTTCATGCTCTGTCTCTCTCTGTCCCAAAAATAAATAAACGTTGAAAAAAAAATGTAAAAAAAAAAAAATGTAAAAAAAAAAAACAAAACACATGTTTCGTGCTCAGGCTGTAGGAAAAAATAGGCAGTGAGCCAGATCTGGCCCAGGGCTAAAGTTTGCCAACTTCTGGACTAGATAATCTCAGAGAGCCTTTCCGGTTGAATCTTCTACACGTTTAAAAGTCAACTATAGGGGCGCCTGGGTGGCGCAGTCGGTTAAGCGTCCGACTTCAGCCAGGTCACGATCTCGCAGTCCGTGAGTTCGAGCCCTGCATCAGGCTCTGGGCTGATGGCTCGGAGCCTGGAGCCTGTTTCCGATTCTGTGTCTCCCTCTCTCTCTGCCCCTCCCCCGTTCATGCTCTGTCTCTCTCTATCCCCAAAATAAATAAAGGTTGAAAAAAAAAAAATTTAAAAGTCAACTATAGTTCCTGTTTGTTTCTTTTTCTTGGAAGACACATGCCCTTCCAGCGTGATAGAAGGGACATTAGAAGACACATTGACCCCCCCAAAAAAGACGTCTGCCAACTTCACACTGGTCGGCTTTAAACACTAGCAGTTCTTGTTTCTTGTTTCTTTTTTTAAAGATACTTATTTATCTTGAGAAAGGGAGTACGCTTGAGCAGTGGAGGGGCAGAGAGAGAGAGGGAGACAGAGAATCTCAAGCAGGTTCCACGCTGTCAGCACAGAGCCCAGCGCGGGGCTCGGTCCCACGAATTTCAAGATCATGACCTGAACTAAAATCAGATGTCAGAGGCCCAACCGACTGAGTTTGAGCCAGGCACCCCGCATTGATTTAAGATTCATCCCTCACGCAAATGCGATATTCTTATTTAACTTTATCGTCAGTACATCTTAACAAGGATGTGACAGAAAGTTGAATGTGGATTTGGAGAGGAGTGGAGGCCCAGACATTGTGTCTGGAAACGTAAAATGGTGTATTTATAACTATATATGCAAAGGTGGGCTGAGAGAAGGAAGAAGCAGGCTTTTCCCCACTCCTCAGCTTTGCAGAGTTCTGACCCCCCACTCGGGGTCCATGTGCCAGCCTTCTTTAAGGAATGAGCACTTGATCAGGGGTCAGGAAAACTGGGTCTCAGCCTAGCTTGTGGCTTGCTAGGTAAGAGGGAAATCATTTGCCTTCAGCTTCCTCATCTACAATATGAGGATGACGACCCTGCTGTGCACCGTGCAAAGCTGAGCATATGTATGAGTGCCTGTGAGCTCTACAATGCCCCAGCAATGTCCAGAATGTAAGGAGCATTTGCCTGGTTGGATTAGCCACCTCCCACTGACTAGCAAGCTATAGTCCTTCCCTTCAATTGTAATGTTGCTGCCCACTCTCTTTTTTTTTTTTTTTTAAATAAGCTCCACACCAACATGGGGCTGGAACTCATAACCTCAAGACCAAGACTTGCACACTCCATTCACTGAGCCAGCCAGGTGCCCCCGAGAAGCCCACTTTTTTTTTTTTTAAGTAAGTTCCACACCAACATGGGGCTCGAACTCATAACCTCAAGACCAAGAGTTGCACATTCCATCTGCTGAGCCAGCCAGGTGCCTCCCAGAAACCCACTCTTGTCACGACGCTAATGGGCCATCCTTGGGTGGGGTTTCCACCTGACTCCGGTGGATCGCTGCCCTGAAACAAAGAACAGCTTGCCCCGTTGCCCACAGAACCAACCAGTTTCAGCTTGAAGAAGATGTCACATGACCGACACCAAGATGGTATTTCGGAATTTCTTCAGGACTGAAATTCTGATTTACGTTTGCATCTGCCTCAGAGATGTGATGGATTGGATTCCAGCCTCTTCCCACAGCTGTCTTCTCCCCTCCCTTTCCGCTTTTCAGGCCCACCCCCACCCCACGCACTTCAAGAGTCACCTCCAAGAATGTATCCCTCTCCAGTCCCCTATGGACTCCGAGGTCTTAGAGCAGTTTCTTTATTGTCATTCATTTTGGCCTTTTTTTCCACCCATACTCATGTGGTTTCATGCCTGATCGCCCTAACCAGATTGTCTGCTTCTAGAGGGCAGGAACTCATCCACGCCAACTTTAGAGCTGGAAGGAATCTTGATGTTTATTCCCTTACTACATCGTCTCGTCTAATGCCTGAACCACTTCATGGCGTCTCTGACAACTGTTGCTTTGGTCTCTTGCGGGCCTCTGGTTCTGGGGTCCTCCTTACCTGAAGAGGTCTGGCTCAATGTAGGAATATAAGAAGATGCTAAACAGGGGGCGACTGGCTGTGTCAGTCGGAAGAGCGTGGGACTCTTGATCTCGGGGTCATGAATTCAAGCCCCACATTGGGTGTGGGGCCTACTTAAAATAAATAAATCCGCTTAAAAATAAAGATGCTAAATACAATGTTGTTGAATTCAAGCTACTTCTCCCTTAAGGCCGAGTCTGTCCTTGGCTGGGAGTGGGATACACAAGAAGGAGAACACTGAGGAACGAACAACATTTTGGCTAAACATGTTGGGGAATGTTTCCAACAATCTTATGTCCAGGCTATATAATTCACGTGTTGTGATTCAGCTCTTGCCCAGTGTTATTTAGGGTAAGTGAATTACAAAATATCAACTCAATTACCTCTTTTTTTCTCCCTCAGGAGAGGCTTGGAGCATAATCATTCGGGATGACATTCAACTAGGGGCTGGACAGGCATTTCATCCATGCAGCTAACACTTGGTAGGAGCTGTGCCGCTTTCAAAGCCCTTTCCAAGACTTCAGCTCATTAGAACTTTTTGATGGAAGCAGAATTACCATAAATCTATAAAGGAAGAAACTAAAACTTGAATTTGGGGGCACCTGGGTGGCTCAGTCGGTTAAGTGGCCGACTTCAGCTCAGGTCATGATCTGGCAGTCCGTGAGTTCGAGCCCGGCCTCGGGCTCTGTGCTGACAGCTCAGAGCCTGGAACCTGCTTCGGATTCTGTGTCTCCCTCTCTCTCTGCCCCTCCCATGCTCATGCTCTGTCTCGGTCTCCCAAACATAAATAAACATTTAAAAAAATGTTTTGGGGCGCCTGGGTGGCTCAGTCGGTTGAGCGTCCGACTTCACTCAGGTCGCGATCTCATGGTCCGTGAGTTCGAGCCCCGCATCAGGCTCTGTGCCGACAGCTCAGAGCCTGGAGCCTGCTTCAGATTCTGTGTCTCCCTCTCTCTGGCCCTCCCCCCGTTCATGCTCTGTCTCTCTCTGTCTCAAAAATAAATAAATGTTAAAAAATAAAAAAAAAAATTAAAACTTGAATTTGGTTCCGAGGGTGACAGAGGCTCCTTAAACCCTGGCGTTCAATGTCCAAAAAGTCTAGTGTTCTGTTTCCCTAAGGGAGACAGTCATTCATCTAAAAAAAAACCTGACATTCTAAGTAGAGTTCACTCTGTCTTGCAAAGGCTGCATTTGGCCCTGAAGAAAGGTTCAGGGTCAATGACTCCATATGGATACAGATTCCTCCAATGCCAGGAATCCCGGATAAGTGGCAGGGGCCAGCCAAATACCTCTCTAGCCTTTCCCCCCCTCCAGTCTCCCCTTCTACCCACTAGAGATGTAAGCAAATTCCTCAGATTCCCCCTGCCCAGTTCTGTGAAATGTTTACCTGTGTGCCAGGATCGACTTATATGTCCAACGGGGGTTGCTTCCCAGGTGGCATGATTTCAGGGGCTCCTGGGTGCTGCTGCTGGCTTCCTCCCCCATCCCGCCCCACTCAGTGGCTAGCTCAGCTGAAATGTCACTGCTAGAACTTCTCTCCTTTGCTTGAAGTGTGATCCCTGTTAAATTCAGAGACACCTTGGGAGCGGTGTCATTTTAACACCATTAGCAATCACAGATCTGGGTGAACGGGTTTCAGAGTCTTTCTTAAGAGTAGTGGGGTTTCTTTTACGGAGAAAATGAAACAAACCACACGAGTCATGAATATTAATTACGGAAAAGGAAGCCTACTGGACACAGCAGGAAAGACTCCCAGAGTAGACCCGCAGCACGATGTGAACAGCACTGCCAACCTGCGCAAAGGGTGAGCTGGGGAGTGGTCCTGGGATCATCTGTAGCCCATTTGGAGAGACGTGCAATGGAACTAATCTCACTACCTGCTACACAAATCAATCCAGATGTTAAGTGTGAAAACCAAACCCTACAACTTACAGAAAAAGATAGGATGATTGTTACGAGCTCAAGGTAAACAAGACTTTCTTAAAATTAAACGCAAAAGCAGAAACAACAACAGGGGCGCCTGGGTGGCTCAGTTCATTAAGCATCTGACTTCAGCTCAGGTCATGATCTCACCATTCATGAGTTCGAGCCCCGCGTCGGGCTCTCTGCTGTCAGGGCAGAGACTGCTTCAGATCCTCTGTCCCCCCTCTCTTGCTGCCCCTTCCTAGCTCATGCTCTCTCTCTCTCTCTCTCTCTCTCTCTCACTCACTCTCTTAAAAATAAATAAGTATTAAAAAATTAAAACAAAACAAAACAAAAAAACAACAAACAAAAGCAACACAGACCACAAAGGAAAGAATCGATGCAGTAATTCCACCAAAACAAATCAAAAGATATCTTAAGACCGAGATTGTCAACTCTGGCTGCACATGGGAATCACCTGAGGAGCTTTTGAAAAATCCTAGTACCCAGTCTCCTCCGGGGGTAGGCCTTAGGTACAGCCTCACCCCTAACACTTGCAGGGCCTAGAACAAGAGTAGCAGTGGAGGGGCGCCGGGCTGGCTCAGTCGGTGGAGCATGTGACTCTTGATCTTGGGGTTGTGAGTTCGATCCCCACGTTGGGGGTAGCATTTACTTAAAAAAACAAAAAAAGAAAGAGTGCAAGTGGAGATTCACCTAACGAGGTCTAAATATGTAACAGCTACAAATCAAGCTAACAAATTGCCAAATAAAATATTTTTCTATCTTCCCATCTTGACAAATAAACCTTCATAACAATTTGGGTGCCCGGACCAAGGTAGAAGGGGGTCATGGGTTTTGCAGGGTGTTGAGGGGGACGGGCACATCCCTCGGGCTGTGTGGACTCCATACTGAGCAGGGTCTTCTAAAGCAGAGCCCAGGGCAGGGGTCCCTCCTACCCTGGTCTTAGGGTAGAATTGCCTGAGCACCTGTACTTTTTTGTTGCCAACATTTCATCGATGTTCATATGTATAGATACATGCATAGAAAAGTACGCAAATTATATAGGCGTACGGCTTGATGAATGTTCATAAATATATCCATTAAGGATATATATGGGGCGCCTGGGTGGCTCAGTCGGTTAAACATCTGACTTCAGCTCAGGTCACGATCTCATGGTCCGTGAGTTCGAGCCCCGCATCGGGCTCTGTGCTGATGGCTCAGAGCCTGGAGCCTGCTTCTGATTCTGTGTCTCCCTCTCTCTCTGCCCCTCCCCGTTCATGCTCTGTCTCTCTCTGTCTCAAAAATAAATAAAAACGTTAAAAAAAATTTTTTTTAAAGGATATATAAATATACCAGAGAATTTTTTTTAAGTACTCTCTATATTCAACGTGAGGCTCGAACTCACAACCCTGAGATCAAGAGTCACATGCAGGGTACCTCAGTGGCTCAGTCAGTTAAGCAACTGACTGTTGGTTTCGGCTCAGGTCACGATCTCATGGTTTGTGAGTTCAAGCCCCACATCGGGCTCTGTGCTGGCAGTGTGGAGCCTGCTTGGGATTCTCTCCTTTCCCCTCACTCTCTGCCCCTCCCCCTGTTGTGCTCTCTCTCTCTCTCTCTCTCTCTGTGTGTCTCTCAAACAAATCAACTTAAAAAAAAAAAGAGTCGCATGCTCTATTGACTGAGCCAGCCAGGTGCCCCTCGTAAAAAAATTTTTTAAAGAGAAATAGCAACAAAAAGAAAGGACTGTTAAACACAAAATTTGGGGTAGTGGTTTCCTCTGGTGTGGACCAGGGGATGGGACAGAGAAAGACACATAATCAATAATTCCTAAACTGGGCATCAAAAGCACACTGTTTATTATGCCTTCTAACTTACATATGTCACATACATTCCTTTGGACATCCTCAAATCCACTCAGGGTCCTGTCATCTAGGGGCATTCAGCTTAAAGACAACTTAATCCTGGATATTTCAAATACTCCCGGCAGAATTACTGCAATTGATGATCTTGGCTCCTCCAAAAAACAAAACAGAACTTTCTATGAAGAAAGGGAAAAGGAAGCACGTGTCATAAATTTTAAAACAATCCAATGCAACGAGGTTATGTTTTAATCTTTTTTTAAAAAAACGGATTACAAATAAAACGCATAACACATAAAATGTGAGCACTATATAAATCCACAGCACAAGAAATAAAACTTCCCCCAAACGTTCTGTCCTGAAGTCAACATTGTCAACAGTGAGGTATGTATTCCTCAACCTTTTCTAAATGTAGTAACAGGACTAATTGATTTTCGCAGACATGAGATTATTCTAGATAAACCCTTCCCAACCTTGCTTTTCCATCTAGCAACGGTCTCTTGAACAGATTTTCCCTCCACGAGGTCACCTCTCAGAGACAAGAGCAGGTGGAAATGGAAAACACCTTCCCCTTTCTGCCTACACACTCATCCCTGAAAATCCAGCCCAAGTATCACCTCCACGAATCCATGCGATGCCAGGGTCAGGGAGACCCCAGAGATCTGCCAGTCTGCCCCTCCCCCATGTTACCAACAGGGGAACTGAGCCTTGGGAAAGACTGGCATTTGGCCCAAGTTTACCCAACAGATAGCCGCTGAGCCGGGAGTAGAGCCCTGGTGCCGAGCTCTGGGCATCCATCGTAGAAGTTGCTTCCCTGGGACCCATCACGCGCTGTTTCTTATCACGAAATCCCATTGTGTATGTACATGCACCTGATCTCACCTAAACGAGGATATCATATGTCCACTCATTGAACCAAAATTTATGGAGGGCCTACCACGTGTCAGACAGCAGTGAACTGGACAGAGAAGGTTCCGGTCTTACAGCACAGAAGGGTGGAGACGAAAACAAAGTAGGTGTGTGATGTGACAGAGAATGGTAGGCACCCAACCATCATGTGCTGTGGCTTGTCGCCCCAGACAGGAGTGAGAGAAGACACCCAGCAGACAACTTTCAACTTGTGTCCCCTTACCAGGCCACACAGCCTGTGATCTGTTGTGCGTGAGTATTTTTAGAATCCCCATCATTTTCTTTTTTTCTTTTCAATTTTTTTTTAACGTTTATTTATTATTGAGAGACAGAGAGACACAGAGCGTGAGCAGGGGAGGGGGTAGAGAGAGGGGGAGACCCAGAATCTGAAGTAGGCTCCAGGCTCTGAGCTGTCAGCACAGAGCCCGATGCAGGGCTCGAACTCACAAACTGTGAGATCATGACCTGAGCTGAAGTCTGTCGCCCAACCAACTGAGCCACCAGGCACCCTATAAAATTCCCATCATCTTCTGATTAGCAGAACCACATTGTGATTTGTGTGTCTTTAAAAGGGTTAATTTACTTAATGTAAACATTTAAAATGTACTATAATTTGGGGGGCACTGGGTGGCTCAGCTGGTTGAACGTCTGACTTCGGCTTAGGTCATGATCTCAAGGTTCATGAGTTTGAGCCCCCCATTAGGCTCATTGCTGTCAGTACAGAGCCTGCTTTGGATCCTCTGCCCCCCTCTCTTTGCCCCTCTCCTGCTTGCACTCTCTTTCTCAAATATAAATAAAACATTAAAAAATTATAAAATGTACTATAATTCTTGTAAAGCTATTTTAGTATTTCTTCATTTGGTAATGCACTGGGAGCACGGTCCCCCCGACCCCCAACCACGGAAGCATTCCAGAGCCCTCTGAGTCTCTACGGGACCCTAATTTCGAGGTACGTGTCAACTCCTCGAAGGCAGGAAGAAGTCCTAATGTTCTGCCCACAGCTGTATTTATATTTGTTGGGGAGATCATTATCAAAGAGAAGTTCACCACTGTGCCCTCTAGCCTGCATGGGAAAATAAGGCAGATAAATCACCCAACAGACAGCCCGACTTGGGACTTATCTCCCCAGAATGCTCAGAGAACATACCGAGCTGTCCTCCTCCAGGGACTTTGTTTACTCTGTCCTGAGTGTGCAGTCAGTATGAACTGGGAGCCCGGGAAGTTTGAGCCAGGGGAAGAGACCCCAGCCTCCAGGGACAAGTCCATAAGTTGGGAGGTGACGGGCTGATCTCAGGGACAAGTCCCTGGGATCAGCAGGGGCTTCTCACTTGTCCGTAAGGAGACAGCATAGAGTTGGAGGCATTTGGTCTCTGAAGCAGATTGTCTCTTTTCCACTGCTGGTCCCAGTGGTCAGATGCTGTTTCCACTGTTCATGTGGCATGTGGGAGAGGAAGATACAAAAATAGGCTTGGCCAGGTGCAGTGGCACCTGCCTTGTGGGCCAGAGGGGAGCCTGCGGCGGGCTGCTCAGTGTTGTAAGCCAGCTAGCCTACACATCGCCCTTGTTTTTTGTTTTCAGTTATACAAATACATGTTTATCTTAGTCCATCTGGGTTGCTGTAACAAAATACCATAGACTGGATAGCTTATAAGCAACAGAAATTTATTTTCTGGGCTGCCTGGGGAGCTTAGGTTCAGGTCACGATCTCACCGTTCTTGAGTTCGAGCCCCTCATCGGGCTTTCTGCTGTTGGCACAGAGCCTGCTTCAGATCCTCTGTCTCCCCCCGTCTCTGCCCTTGCCCCACTCATGCTCAATCGCTCACTCTCTCTCAAAATAAATAAATAAACATTCAAAAAAAGAAATTTATTTTCTCACAGCTCTGGACACTGGGAAGTCTAAGACCAAGGGACCAGCAGATTCAGAGTCTGGTGAGGACTCGCTTCCTAGTTCACAGACACGTATTTTTTTGTTATATCTTCACATGGAGGAAGGGGTGAGGGATCTCTATGGGGACTCTTCCTCTTCCTTTTTATTTATGTATTTAAATTTTTAAATGTTTATTTATTTTTGAGAGAAAGAGAGACAGAGCAAGGCCAGGGGAAGGGCAGAGAGAGAGGGAGACATAGAATCTGAAGCAGCCTCCAGGCTCTGAGCTGTCAGCACAGAGCCTGACACAGGGCTTGAACTCACGAACTGTGAGATCATGACCTGAGCCAAAGTCAGATGCTCAACCGACTGAGCCACCCAGGTGCCCCTTTATTTATTTATTTTAAGAGAGAGACTGAGAGAGAAAGAGGGAGAGCAAAGTGTGGGCGGGGGAGAGAGAGAGGGAGAATCCCAAGCTGTCTCCACATTGTCAGCAAAGAGCCTGACACAGAACTCAATCCCACAAACCATGAGATCATGACCTGAGCTGAAATCAAGAGTTGGACGCTGAGCTGACTAAGTCACCCAGGCGCCCCTTAAAGATTTTATTTTTAAGCGATCTCTACCTCCAATGTGGGGCTTGAACCCACAACCCCAAGATCAAGAGTCACAAATTCCACAGACTGATCCAGCCAGGTACCCCTTGGGTGATTATTCTTTTTAAAAATATTTACTTTTTTATTATTACTAAAGAAATCCATACTCCCATCAAAAACAAAAAGGAAACAGTGGAAAGTGAAAATGACCGACATCTAAGTCCCAGTCCCAATCCTCAAGATAATTAATATGTGGTCTTACAGATTTTTCTGTTCCTGCGTTCAAACATTTTTTAAACAAAAATGGAGTTGTTCAGGAGTGCCTGGGTGGCTCAGTCGGTTAAGTGTCCAACTTCGGCTCAGGTCATGATCTCATGGTTCGTGGGTTCGAGCCCCGCATCGGGCTCTGTGCTGACAGTTCAGAGCCTGGAGCCTGCTTCGGGTTCTGTGTCTCTTTCTCTCTCTTCCCCTCCCCCACTCATGCTCTGTCTCTGTCTCAAAAATAAAAAATAAAACAAAAAAAATTGTGAACAAAAATGGAGTTGTTCCATGCACGCCATTCTGCGATTTGTTTTACCTGCTCTCAAAATGTTTTGGTTCATTCAGACAACAAATGTTTATTGAGCCCCTACTGCGTGCTCAGAAGTTAGAGATCCAGCAATGTCCTTGCCTTCAAAGAATTTGCATTCTAGTGGAGGGGATAGTCATGGATGAGAAACAAAAACACAACAAGGAGGGGTGAAACCCAAGAAAGAAATGACGAGCGAGAAAAGCCAACAGGAAGGCAGTTTGTATGGTTTTATGTCATCTTTTGTCGATTCTGCAGCGCGCAGTGGAGTTTCCAGCCTTTCTGTCACCAGTGATGCTGCAAGGAACATCTTTGCGACATAAATTTGCATGTCTAGAGGAGCAGATCTTTTTCTTTCTAGGGCTGGCATCTGTTGCCATAGCCACAGCTGAAAGGGGGCTCTGGGGAACATCAGGACGTGGGGGGCAGAGGGAAGGGGGAGCTGCAGTGCAGGGAGGGAGCACTGGGTTCGGAGTCACACTGGAGAACAAACCACCGCTCTGCCATTTGCCTCCCCTCCCTGAACCTCCCCATTTGCAAGACGGGGAACCCTCTAATCTCGCAGGGTTATCGCGAGGATCACACATCAATTTTCCCCATGTGCTTCCTGGAACAGACATAGCATTTTGTTCTTACATCCATCCACTCCTCAAACAGCTTTGAGACAGCCGTCAAAATACATTCAATAGGGACGGAGTTCCCTCGTGAGCAAATGAGCAGATTTTGTAAAGTGCCATTTCCTTTCCGTGCGTAGGAGGGGTAGAGCCTTGCTATTTAAATTGTGATCTGGGGACCAGCAGCCCTGACTTCACCTGGGAGCTTGTCAGAAGGACAGAATCGCCGTCCCACTTCAGACCCATTGGTTCAATACTTGCATATTAACAAGATGCCCAGGATTTCACACGCACATGTTAGTCTGAGAAGCACTGGTTTAAAGTAGAAGGTTAAATGGCAGATAGAGTTAACTATCTCTTCACATCTCGATTAGAGATTGAAGAGGCTGTGACCTAAAACATTCTTCCGGGTTGAATCTGGTCTACCAGGGGACTCATCCTCCTAGAGAGAGAACTTTACGAGACCCGATCATTTCCCTGATCTGTTTCTCGAACCAGGTGTGGGAATCTAGGATGCCTTAAGATCTTGAGCTGTCAGGCCTGGGAAGGGCCTGAGATGTCTTCATTCCAGCTCAGCAGCTGCCCTGCCCACCCCTGCCCCACCCCCACGTCACAGGTGAGGCCCTGAGAAGGGCTGTAATTTGCTCAGTTACATACCCACCTAGTGGTGGCCTCAGTCCCCGCTCCCAGCCAGTCCTTCCTTCTGGTCTCAAAGTTTGGCCCACTATTTTTTTCTATGGATTCGGCCCCTCTTTTTCGAAAACATGATTTTTTAAAATACTGGTTTGTTACAAAAGAATGGAGTGCCTATTGGAAAGAATTCAAACAACATAAAAATTGCCCCGACACCTCCACTCTTCGGTATCTATCTACTCAAGAGAAAGGAAAACATAAGTCACATGCAACACCTGTACACGAATGTCGACAGCAGCACTATTTGTAATAGCCGAAAATGGAAACAACCCAAGTGGCCATCAGCTGGTAAATGGACAAACAACACGGTGTATTCATGCAATGAAATATCTGATAATTCAAAAGGACAAAGTACCGATGCGTGCTACAACATGGGTGCGTACCTTGCAAACATGCTAAGAAAGAAGCCGGCCCTGAAAGACCACATAGGATTCCGTTTATAGAAACATCCAGATTAGGCAAACCCAACGAAACAGAAAGTAGATTAGTGGTTGCCAGGGGCTGGTGGGTGGGGAAATGGTTAAGTGACTCCTCATGGGTAGAGGTTTCCTTTTCGGGGGGTGTAGGGTTTCCTTTTGGGGTGATCAAGATGTTCTGAAATTAGGCAGTGGTCATGGCTGTACAACTCTGTGAATATACCAAAAACTACATGTGAAAAAAACCCTTAAAAGGGTGAATTTTATGGTATGTGACTGACACCTCAATCAAGCTGTTCTAAAACAAACAAACAAACAAAGAAAACGGTAGAAGAAAATAAAATACTCTCTAAGTCACCCTGCCCCAAGTAGCTACTCAGTCACACCATAAATACTCACTGAGGGCCGGTTCCGAGCAGTCTGTGGGTTGAGGACTCCATGTGAAGCAAATCTCACCTCCGATAAGCAATGGTCACCCCAATATCCAGAGCCCCATGACCAGTGCCTGCACGGCTGCAGACTTTCCACCACGGACACTGAACACTCACCTCCTTCCTTTCCCTCTGGTAACCCAAGCTCTACCCATCCAGGAAGTCCAGCCCTGCTCACTGGCCACCCCCGCCCCACCCCCCCCCCCCACAACCAGGTCACCAGCCACCTCTTCCAACTCTCCATCCTTACACCAGCCTCATCTGACAAAAGTCCAGTACTGGGCAGGAGAAAAAAACCCACTCTGAATTCATGCTATGCGTCCCCACTGGGCCCTTAGCGTTGCCAGACGCCACGGTCATTTTCTCCCCCTGACTGTTGCACACCCTGTCTGTAAAATGGGGACAGTAATAGTTCTGCTCGGGGCTATTGGCTGCATTAGATCCTGGCACATAGTAGGCCCTCAACCGGGGACAGCCACTGGGGTTATGATCTGTGGTCTGCAGTCCAGGGCTCCCTGGGAACCTGGTCTCTGGGGAGACCCCCGCTGCGGTCATTTGTTTTGTTCCACTGGCTGGGAAGCCATGGGTTCTTTGCCATGTCTGATCATCCTCCCGGTGAGAGTGGGGGACGTGGCTCAGGGCAGTGAAATGCATGACCGAGTTCAGCAGTAGGAGAGGGAAGGTTACAACTTCCTGCCGCCGACCTCCCACAGGGTGGGTCAAGCCTGAGTCAGATGGCCAGGGCCAAAATGGAAACTTACCAGGGCCTCAGAAAGGGTGTGTGGAGGAGTTGGGGGTGCAGACAGCCGGCACCCCAGTCTGGAGAGAGGGGGAGATGGCTGCCCCAGGAATCTGGGCTGTGCCTCCCTCCAGGGAGCTGGATCAAGGCCCAGAGGAAGGAGGAAGTGTGAACATGGCTCCCCAGTGACTCACTTCACCCATCTGGGGCAAGTCAACTCTCACCCCTGCCGGAAGCCCGCTTGCCTCCCACCCCGGGAATCATCCCGCTGGGTCAGCCTACTCATAACACTGACCCCGATCCGCCCACGGTCTTCTTTGTCCTCCACCTCTCTGTGGAGGTGTTGAGATGTTTGCAGGTGCCTGCCTGGGTCTAAAAGTAGGTCTTAGCAGATAATAGTGGCAGCCGGAGGGGTGGGAAAACCCTGTTCTACAAGTCAGGACACCTGGGGCTGTGCCACTAACCAGCTGGGTGGGCCTGCCAGGTCTCACAGCCTCTCTGGGCTCTAGTCTCCACTTCTTCAAGAACGGGAAGCTGGATTCCATGTCCTACCCGTCCCTTGGCTCTGGAATTCTACCAGGGCTTGGGAATTCTCCGGCTGGCCACTGCCCTTAGGGAAAAAGTCCCACCCTCTCTGCCCAGCCCAAGAGGCCCTTGCTGATTTGGTCCTGCCTCTGGGAATCTCATCCTTCCTCTTCCCACACACAACCCCAGCAACATTCAGCTGGGCCTAGCTAAGAGAGCAAGCTCCTGGAATGCTCTCGGTACAGCACCTTCACTGGCTGACGCCCACTCCTCCATTGGACCCCAGTTTGGTGAACACTCTTCGGCCTTCCTCTCCAGGCCTGCCAGCCGTGCGTGTCCTCCTGCGGGGCTGTTCTCTTATCTCTCTTCCCCATTAAACTGAGCTCTCAACTGAGGGCAGGCACCTGCATACGGAAGGGTCAAAGAAAGTTTTATGAATGAAGGAAGGAACAAATGAATGAAACGGGAGCTCCGGGCAAGTGGTTTCCTCCCTCCACATGGGGCCTCTGTGCGGCCACCCCAGAGCTCTGCCCGGCCCAGGATGGGGTGCTGGTCGGAGGGGGGCAGATTTTCAAGGGAGGCTCCAGCTGGGTTCTGGCCACGCCACAGCCCCAGCTGCCTGGCCCATGACTCACGGCCCCCAGAGTTTTCTCAGCCTTCCCTCATCAACCCTTCCCTTCTCGAATCTGCCTTCTGATCCGGCCTTTGATCAGGCCTTCAGGGCTAATATCTCTCGGCTTCTCTCCTGCTCTCCCCAGTGTCTCCCCATGAACTTCTGATCCCCACTGGCTTTAAAGGACCAGCTGGAGAGTCCTTGGCTGTATTGTTTTCTGAGGAATCCTTGCTTTGTTTACAGAAAGGACATTATCTGTCACACACGCTGGTTAAAGGTCACCGTGAATTTCTGTGACCCCCCCCCTCACCACCCCTACCCCTCATTTGACATCTATCTCCTGGTTTCTGGGGTGGAGGGGAGCCCCAGCACTTTCCGCACCCCACCCTAGCACCCCCAGGCTCCACAGGCCACCCGGGTTAGGGAATGCCATCTCCAAAGCACTTGTTTACATTGCCTGCCTGGCCATAGCCATCTGGGGCCACGAGGTGGGGTGGGGGAGGGGGAGGGGCTTGCTCCAGTCCTGAGAACAATTGTGAATCCACTTCCCCTTCTGGGCCTCCATCAGTGAAACTCCTCCTCCTTCCCCCAGCTCAGCACATGCCCATTTGCAAAAGTATCTGATGGCCTTTGTGTGTCCTCTTGTCCATGACAGGCAGTGCCCCCCACCCCCCACCCCGCCAGAACTCACAGGCTTTCCCTCTTTGTTTGCTTACCTTTTCAGGAAGAAACTTTTCATTTGGGAATAGGTTCAGATTTTCAGAAATGTTGCAAAGATCACAGAGTTTCACCCTTTTGTTAACATCTTACAAAACCACAGCGCGTTTGTTAAAAGGAGGAAACCAATGCCGGCCTGCTGCTATTCACCAAACTCCAGACCTCATTCCATCTCACCAGTTTTTCCACAAAGGTCCTTTTTCCATCCCGGGATCCCATCCAGGGAAACACACTGCCTTTAGTTACCTGCTATTTAATCCCCCTTAAAGGTGATGACAAAGGTATAGACATCGCTCAGAGGCCAGTGCAGTGCAGAGAGGGATTAGGACTCGGCACTTAAGTGTTTATTTATTTATTGTGAGAGACAGAGAGCGCTAGCAGGGGAGGGGCAGAGCGAGAGGGAGAGAGAATCCCAGGCAGGCTCTGTGCCGTCAGGGCAGAGCCCGACTCAGGGCTTGAACTCACAGACCACAAGATCATGACCCGAACTGAAATCAAGAGTCAGAGGCTTAAGTGACTGAGCCATCCAGGTGCCCTGGGATGTGACATTTAGAGGTAGAAGTCACCACTAGTGCGGCCTCCGGCCCCGTAGGCCACTTATCTGGAGGATGGGATCACAGGTAGTTAACTTCAAGGCAGGAGTGAGGACGGAATGAGATCATGTCTGCAGGCATCTTCCTGCCCACAAGTTGGGAGCTGCTGTTATTATGACCCTCAGCACCATCATTATGAAGGGGCCCAGATCTCCTCAAGACTCCAGGTTCTTTGCTAAGGATTATGTTTAAGATTTCTTTTTTTTTTTTTTTTCAACGTTTATTTATTTTTGGGACAGAGAGAGACAGAGCATGAACGGGGGAGGGGCAGAGAGAGAGGGAGACACAGAATCGGAAACAGGCTCCAGGCTCTGAGCCATCAGCCCAGAGCCTGATGCGGGGCTCGAACTCACGGACCGCGAGATCGTGACCTGGCTGAAGTCGGACGCTTAACCGACTGCGCCACCCAGGCGCCCCTAAGATTTCTTTTTTAAAGTAATCTCTACCCCCAACAAGGGGCTTAAATTTACAGCCCCAAGAGCAAGTCGCATGCTCTTCCTGACGGAGCCAGTCAGGCGCCCCTTGTTAAGGATTAGGTTTAGACCAGCCCCTGCCACTCACCCTATGGGCACCTTTACTGGGGAATAAGTCGGCCCTCACAGACTTTGCTTTGACTCGGCGCTAAAGATGAACAGAAATCCTAGGGTGTAGTCCCACTGTGGCCACTGGCTGCGGGTCCTTGGGCAATTCACGGCATCCCCCCTCAGCCTCAGTTTCCTCATCTGTAAGATGGGGATTGCAGAGATGTTGGGGGGACTCCGTGGGACAGTGCCCAGCAGCTGGTAGTTCGAGCAGACCTCTGGCCCCTAAGGGTGAGGGGCAGGGAGGTCACAGGCTGGGTCTCCCAGCCAGGCAGGCCTGGTTCTCATTCAGGTCGGCTTCTGTCTAGGTGCGGCCCTCCCAGGCAGGCTACATAACCCTGCTGAGACCCAGCTTCCCGTCAGGGATAATCAGTCATCCTAACCTCCCCAGCCTCACCCCAAACAAGCATTCAGGATTTAAGCCAGCTTCCACTGCCCCTCCTTACCCTCAGGCCTAAAGAGGTTGTGTCTCAAGGTCAAGTAACTGGTTGACCTTGCTAAGACCCTGTCCCATCCACCTGAGCATGACCCTCCCGCTCCCCGACTCACTCGGAGACTCCTCTGGGGGCAGATGCCTACTGCATCTGGTTTTTTTTTTTTTAAACATTTATTCAATTTTGAAAGACGAAGAGAGAGCGTGAGCAGGGGTGGGGCAGAAGGAGAGGAAGACATAGGATCCGAAGCAGGCTCCAGACCCTGAGCTGTCAGCACAGAGCCCGACGCGGGGCTCGAACTCACAGACCGAGAGATCATGACCTGGGCTGAAGTCAGCCGCTTAACCGACTGAGCCACCCAGGGGCCCCATGCCTGCTGTGTCTAAACTCAGAGGAACAGAGATGCCCTGCCAGCGACCTCACCCCCTCTCCCACCTAAATGTGCCATCTGTAAACACCCGATGAAGGAAGTGCTACAGACAATTTTCAAAAAAAGGTAAAATCATGACTCCTACGCAGATATAACATGAACATGTATCAGATAATGTAACTGGCTCAAAGAGGCAACAGAGCATTCACATGTATAGGCCGGGAATATTGAAATAAATGTGCAAATGGAGGCAAAACTAGTTATTTACAAGGGGGCAAAGGGGTCTATACCAGACAAGATAGAATTAATTGATCCATTGCCCACAGTTTACAGTTGTAAAATAATAATGAAAGGCTAGGGGTGCCTGGCTGGCTCAGTAGGTAGAGCATATGCCACCCTTAATGTCAGGGTCGTGAGTTCAAGCCCCATACCAGGCATGGAGCCTATTTAAAAAAAAAAAAAAAAAAAAAAAGTAATGAAAGGCTAGAATCTTACCCCGGAAGGGTGTGCTGGGTGCACACATAGTTTTCCACTGAAGTACACATTTTCTGCAGAAGGAGGGCCATGAATAGGTACACTCCGTGGTCTGTAATCTGGTGATCATTCACGAGATGAGTATGATTCACACACTATGAATGATGCAAGGTCCTTTCTGAAAGAGTTGGGGAAATTACTTCTCACTTGCAAGTGAGAGGCCTACAGCCTAAAAGATGAGGGGCCCAAGACATTTAAGGGTTTTTCTCAGCGGGAGTTTTTTTTGTTTTTTTTTAAATAGGCTCCATGCCCAACATGAGGCTCAAACTCATGACCCTGAGATCAAGAGTCATGTGCTCTACTGACTGAGCCAGCCAGGTGCCCCTGGATTTTTTTTTTTTTTTTAAGTATAGTTGACACACATTTTTTCAGCTGGATTTAGACATCTGTGTTACACAATGGGTTCTGGAACATTCTAGAATGTGTTTGTGATGTGGCCTGTAGTTTTCACTCGACCTGGTTTGGTACTGACTCTGCCGTGCAGCCCTAGGTAATTACACCAACTCTCTGATGTTCAGCTTCCTTGTCTTTGAACTGGGATGTTAATTGTGCCTACTTCATAGATTATTTTTTTTAATGAGTAGCCATTCACCTTATGAGAACTGTATTTTATTTTATTTATTTACTTTTTAATTTTTTTGTTTATTTATTTATTTTGAGAAAGAGAGAGAGTGTGAACAAGCAGAGGGGCAGAGAGGAGAGACAGAATCCCAAGCAGGCTCTGTGTCATCAGTGCAGAGTCCGATGCGGGGCTCGAACTCACAAACTGTGAGATCATGATGTGAGCTGAGATCAAGAGTCGGATGCTTAACTGACTGTGCCACCCTGGCGCCCAAAGAACTGTATTAAAATTTTTTTTTAATATTTATTTTTTTCTGAGAGAGAGAGAGAGAGAGAGAGAGTGTGTGAGCAGAGGAGGGGCAGAGGTGGGGGGGGGGGCGGGAGACATAGGATCCGAAGCAGGCTCCAGGCTCTGAGCTGTCAGCACAGAGCCCGACGCGGGGCTCGAACTCACAAATCGTGAGATCATGACCTGAGCCGAAGTCAGACACTTAACTGACTGAGCCACCAGGCACCCCCAGAACTGTATTTTAAATGGATAATACCATTACTTTGAAAATATCCTGTGGTTACACTGGGGTTCTTCCCTATCAGCCCAGCCTTCTCTCCCCCTTCATCCTGATTCCCTTCTCTCCATGAATCTCTTATTTCCACCATTCGTGTCTCTAGCAGAGTAGGGGGCAGCATTTGGTTGCTGTGGAGGGGCTGGCACATGCTGGTGCCTCTTGACACATAGGTATGGCTTTTGAGTAGGGAGAACCCTGTAGAGGAGGTGACGAGCAGAAAGGCTCAGTGTTACCAGCAACCTCATGCTGTCCTTTGTCCCGCCTATGTGCTTCCTGAGTCCAGGCTCCCAGGCATCAACGTGGAGGGCTGGCAGCGTGGGAGTTCCCAGATGGGACCCTCCTAGCAGGTGGGAGTTTGGGCAGATGAGGAATTGTCTCCTGACATGGGTCTCCCTCGGGTGTGTTTCAGTTGCAGTAATTTCACAGCCACACGGTTCACTCTCTACTTGTCCAAGTCATTTTCTTCTCTCCTCTTCACTACAGCCACGTGCAGGAGGCAGACAGGGATTATTGCTTCTGGAGAAACTGAGGACCCCATCAGGGGCGTGAGAACCTCGGCGCCCCTGTGCTCCATGCCCAGTTTGCTAGCCCATGCTGCCCCCTGGTGGCCGGGCCCAGCACCTGCCTTCAAGAAGTCTTGGTCACCTAGCATTTCCCTGGGTTTGCAAAGAGCAATGGCCAGCCTTCATGAGCAGCCTGATCGGGAGGATGACCTCTCAGGACCCCTACGTCACTTTATTTTATTCTTTTAAATTTTTTAAAAGTTCCTTTTGAGAGTGAGAACGGGGAAGGGCAGAGAGAGAGAGAGGGAGAGAGAGAATCCCAAGCAGTCTCCACGTCGTCAGAGCAGAGCCTGATGCGGGGTTCAAACTCACGAACCGGGAGATCACGACCTGAGCTGAAACCAGGAGTCCAAAGCTTAACTGACTGAGCCACCCAGGTGCCCCTCAAGACTCCTACATCACTTTATCAGCCCCTCTCCCTGTCTCCGAGCATTAAATATATTCACGCATATATTTAATTGCAAAATATATATAACATTACGTGAATCATCATAACCATTTGTAAGCATGTACAGACAGTTCAGTGGCTTTTTTAAAGCACCTTCACACTGTTGTCCAACCACAGCCTCCAATCATTTCCAGAACTTTTTGTCTTGCAAACTGAAAGTCTGTATTCGTTAAATAACTCCCTCTTCCCCCTCCCTCCAGCCCCTAACTGACCACCCTTCTTTCTGTCTCTGTGAATTGGGCTACACTAAGTACCTCACAGAAGTGGAATCAGACAGTATTTGCCTTTTTGTGACTGGCTAATTTCACACCGCAGAGAGCTCCCTAGAAGTGTCCCCTCCTGGAGTGATGTACAGCCCGGAAGCCTAAAGCATCCCCAGAATTCCATCCACATATCATTGCTGGAAACACACCCAACCAGAAATAAGCTGGAGCACGAGGAACCACAGCACAAGGTGACATATTAATGATAGGAAAACCTGAACGGAACCAAACCTGGTGACTGAAAAAGCAAGGGGGCCCCTGGCACACGGGAGCCGGCCTGGCCCTCACAGCTGGGCCGAGCTGCGCTCCTCCGGTCCCCCTGCTCACTGTAGTCGTGTCCTGAGCACAGCGGCTCCCGCTGCAAAACTGGCCAGCACCCTCCCCTGTGAGCCGCTGCCGCCTGCCTACCAGCCCTGGCTGTGGCGCCACCTCCTGGATGTAAATGAATCAAGCCTCTCAGTCTGTCACCCCTGCTCCCTGACGGCACACGTGGGGGCAAACTCTCACTGCTCCGAATCCTCCCCCAAACCCCTCATTGCCGGCCCGCGTCCTGGAGTCCCCCCCCCACCCAACACCTGCGAACTGAGACGCCCTACAGTTCCCCCACGCCGTGTGGCCTCCGGGGCTGCATCAAGGATGAGAAACCCGGCTTTGTGGACTGCAGGCCTGTCTCCTGTCTCCCCCCCCCACCCCCACCCCCGAGGCCTCTGATTGACAGGCATCCACAGGACCCTCGAGGAACGCTAAGCGCTGCTGGCCAGCCCCAGGGGAGAACCCTCACCAGCCCAACACTTCTCTCTTTCTGGCACAGCGATCCTCTTTGATAGAGGTCAGCATTGTTCTCATTCTACAAATGGGGAAATCAAGGCTCAGGGCGGCTGGCTTGCCCACACCCCTCAGTAGCAGAGGCCAGGTCTGAGCACCCCCCAAGGCCAGAGCTCCTTCCCACCACGCACTCTTCTCTCTGGAGCTGTGCTCCCGACACAAGCCCAGTTGTTAGAGTGAGGACAGAGGATGAGCCAGCTCACAGGGACGGCGGTCCTGCTCTCGCGGAGACAGCATATCCCCGGGGCGAGCGCTGACTCTGCGGAATGGTCTGGTGGCTCCAGAGGACCTCCCGCAGCAGAGGCTCCGCTCTGGGCCCCCTGCAGCCAGCCTTGCTGGGCGCGAGGAGGCGCAGGATTTTCTCCATCTGCTGAGCTGAGCCCCAGTTTGGGGGCACCTGAACGATCATGCCCCAGTGAGCAGATGCCCAACAGACATTTTTCCAGGTACGACCAAAGGCCAGCGTTTACCTGGGTGAGATCTTGGTAGGAACACAGACAGACTTCTACTAGGTATGCGTTTATTTTCACGTGTAACAGGAAAAAACATAACTAGCACATCACCATGTGACTGCGGGATATATTGCATAGCACAGGACTAAAGTTTGAAGTAAGTAAAATTAAAAAGTAGGTGTGAGTCAAAGGAAATCTTAAGGAAAAGAGAAGAGAGCCTCGGTTAGGACAAAAATTGTGGAGGTGGTATGGGAGGGCCCCGAGTGTGGGGCTCACTCCTCAAGCTTTGAGTAAGAAGCTGGGCTCTGCTCTGAGGCCCCTAAGGGGCTCTACAGAGAAACCCCGCTCCCCGCCCTCGTACTTGGAGCCCAGGGCATCCGCAGAGGAGCGTGTGCTGCATCCAGACGACCCAGGGAGGCAAGTACTTTGTTTCATTTGTTCACGCCCTACAGAACGTCTTAGAAGTTACAAAGCAACAGGAGTGCCTGGGTGTCTCAGTCAGTTGGGTGTCCGACTTCCGCCCAGGTCATGATCTCACCGTCCGTGAGTTCGAGTCCTGCATCAGGCTCTCTGCTGACAGCTCAGAGCCTGGAGCCTGCTTCGGATTCTGTGTCTCCTTCTCTCTCTGCCCCTCCCCCCACTAGCACTCTGTCTGTCTGTCTCTCTCTCTTTCAAAAATAAAATGAAAACACTAAAAAAAAAAAAAAAGTTACAAAGCAACAAAGTGATTTTCCTTAAAAGGGAAGGAGAATCTTCTAGGTACAGCCTTGAGGAAGCAGTGGTCATAAGGCAGCCTGCGTTGGAGGGTCCAAGTGGGACTTGGGGGCGGGGCATAAACGGGGGGCTGAACAGACAACCTTGGCACTGTCCTTGGAGGAGTGTGTGCATGTGGGGGGGTTTGTGCGCACGGCCCCCGTCAAGGCTGTAGGAGGAAAACTCAGAGTTCCTGGTACCCTGTTCCCCAGCAAACTATTGGCACTTCATCAATGTCTGTTGAATCACTGTCGCACATGGGAGGAGCGCCAGAAGGCAGGGCAGAGGGGTTGCTGACGTCCTTGGACGTCAGCATACAGCACCCTCTCCTCCTGCCCCTGCTGTTCAGGTTCATGCCTGAGTCTGCTGCCCACATCAGCGTGACATGTCCCCCCGGTGAGAAGTCCACGGTTGCCACCATTAGGTCACGTTCTTGTACATTTATGAAACATTTCCTATTAAGATCCCCACCTCGCCCCAAATCCAAAGAATGTTTCTCACCATATAAATCTCAAAATTAAAAAAAAAGGGCTGTTAAAGGAGGACCCTGGAGTTCTACTCAAACAGCTCAGTCCTGCAAGCCAGAGCTGGTCTTACGCCCCCTACTGGACAGCTACAGGGTGTCATCTAAAGACTCACCCCAACTCACCCATGGAAATGGGGGTCAAGGCCAGTGCTCGAGAGGGGCACGACCCTAGGAGATGGGAAACCTGGACATGATGTTCAAGGTATGGAAGCCTTCCAGCCCAGAGGGCAGAAGGAGGAGTGGGAAGTCTGAGGGGCACTGTCCAGCAGCCTTTGAGCTGGGAGGGGGGTGGGGCTGGGGTGGCTCAGCCCCTCACATCCCGGACATGGTGGGCAGAGCTGCAGGCTGGCCCCTGTCATGGCTCAGAAGGAGAGTGTGCAAAAGTGGGTCAGAAAGGCAAACCGAGTCGGGAAAGGTCCTCCCCCCCCGCCCCCAGTCCAGGGCTAGTGGGCAGCTCACGGCCCCAGGGCCCAGTGGGGGCCCTCAGCAGCACCCTGCAGCACTCCGCTCCACGTGGCATGGCTTGCAGAAGAGACGGTTGTTCAGCGGGTAGCAGCCTTGGTCTGTGGGCTCCACAGACAGGAGGGTCCTGCAGTCCTGCGGGAAACGAGGCACAAGTGGATGGACCCCAGCCTGAGCCCTGCAGCCCGGAGCCCGCACGGGGCGGGGTCTCCCCCAGCATCCGTGGATGAATTTCACTGAACGAATGTACTCCCTAAGGGTCAGGGAAGCCTAGGGGCACATTCGATGCGGGCTTTCAGCCACACAGAGGTGTGAGTGATGAGGGCAGAGTCAGCTGAGGGGAGACCTGAGGACACTCGGAGAATCACGGACACTGAGGGATGATGGAAAGATCTAGAAGGGCCTTAATGAGCGCCCGGCGGCCCTTTGAGAACATAAGCTCTGTGAGGCCATAACCCCGTTTACCGCTAGGTCCCACCGAGACCAGAGACTAGCATACCACACGCATACAATAAACACCTGAAGGAGTAACTGAATCTAGTCCAGTCGCTTCATTTTACAGATGGGGAAACTGAAGGTCTGGGGAAGGATGGGCTTGCCCCAGACCAGAGAGCTGGTTCCAGAGCTGGGACAGGACAGGTTTCCAGGCTGAGTTCAGTGGTCTCTTTTTGCTACCCTGTCTGTACGGCTTCAACACTGGTCCAAACTTTAATATTTCTTATTTTTCAAATCACCAAAGGATTTGGGATCAAGGAGGATGGGGATTCGAGGCCCAAACCTTGCCCGCCTTACCATTCTGCCACAGCCCATACCCCATCGGGGCCTCACCTGTACACACACTGGAGAGGGACAATGGGAACAGTTGATGTCCAGGGGCCTGGCTCAGGGCACGGCTGGCATCCTCTGGAATCCGCATGGATCAGACCAGAGGGGCTGGTCCCCAGAGAGACAGCTTGGGTCCTGTTGGGTCCTGGCTGCCATCTGGGCCCAGCACAGCCAAGGGAGAAGGGCGCCCTCACGTGTCTCTTCCCTGAAACTGCGCCTCAAGTCCCACAGGGGACTGCAGGCAATTTAATGCCAAGGATCTGTGCTATTTCTAATGGCCACTTGTTTGGTATTCCGAGAGTACCAAGTGTCCAACCTAAGGTCCCCAAGGGCCATATGTGACCTCTCATGTATGTATGTATGTAATCTCTATACCCACCGTGGGGCTCGAACTCAAGACCCCAAGATCAATAGTCACATACTCCCCTGACTGAGCCAGCCAGGTGCCCCTGACCTCTCCTAATTTAGAATCAAGTGAGGAAACACCCCTACTATGACTGAGTCACAGTCTGCGAAGGAGCTGAGGGTTGGTGGAAAGCTGGCTAGACCCGAGTCAGACGGACAAGGGTTGGAACCACTTTTCTCTGCCTCAGTTTATCATCCCTCACCTGAGATGGCACCTTGAAGCCCATTTCCCTCCCCTTCCCTTGAAATGTAACTGCCACAGTCTGAGCTGACTGCTAGCAGCAGGGGGACGACACTCATGGCCACCTTCGCCAAGCTGACCAAGGGCACGCAGGGAGGGCCTATTTGCTCACCAGCCAGGCTCAGGGAAAAGTGAATCACCACTGGGCCTTAATAAGGGCTAGGGTGGTGATAAAAGCTCTTGAATGACATCATTGTTCTTTCAAGATGTGTTATCAGCTGGACCTTGAGCCATAACCAGCGCGCAACATAACATGGGCAATATGTCAACTTCTCTCCAAGCCCCCTTGTCACCAGCAGTGCAAACAGCCTCTTGGCTCCAAGCATGTGTATAAATAAGTGCAAAATAAAATAAATGTTTGGAATTGCTCACGGGCTGATTAAGAGATCTCCTCTGAGACGCTCAGAGATTTCCTCTGGGACACCCCACGGATGGCACCCATAAAAGTAGCTACCTTTGTCCCCATCCCCAGAGACGCCAGATCCATCAGCAACATGGGGGTGACAGAGGAAGCGTCAGGGGAGGCCTCTGAGAGCCTCCCCAGCAGGACTGACTCCGTAATTGCAGAGTCCAGGGGCAAAGTGCAAAGCCGAGATCCTTGTTCAAAGAGGAAGCACTTCAAGTCGGTGACAGCAGAGCTCGGAAGCAAACAGGGGACCCCCTGAGCGGGAGACCCTGTGCAACTCGGGGGGCATTTCTTGCTGGGGCTACAGCACCGCCTTGAAGCAGCCTCCCCATCTCAGCCTCACTCCACCCTGTAGCCTGAGGTCCAGACTCCTTAGCTTTGGCACAGGAGGCCCTTTTCTTTCCTCTGGCCTCATTGCTACCACACCCTTTGGCACATTCCACTACAGACAAACCTAAAAACTTCCCCCGCTCGGATTCTTCAGGCTTGCTTGTGCCACCGTGGGGTTTTACAGGCCTGCGCCTCTTTTCTGGACTTTCTCCCCCCCCCCCCCCCCCCCCCCCGAATGCCTGGCGAACTCCTGCTCATCCTGCAGGACTCTGGTGAAGCATCGCCTCCTCCACAAGATCGCCTTTGATTCCACCACCCTGGTTGGACTTGACCACCGCCTTCTTTTTCCCAAAGCTGATTTGTACATGCTCTTTCGCCTGGAGACGAGGTCTGTGCCGTGCGTCTGCCCAGCTTCCCTCCCTTCCTAGGGTTGTAGCAACTCCTGTCTCCTATGGTTCTGCTTTGCCGGCCCCAGGGGTAGGCAATCGTAGCCCCGGCCAGTGATTGGTCCAGAATGGACATGTGACCCAGGCTGGGCCAATCAGAGCCCTTCTAGGGACTACACCGGTTCCCTTGATGAGGTTTCTAAGTTGGAAGATGTGAAAGCTGGATCATCGGTGGCCAGGCATGTATCCGCCTCCTCACAGAGGATGTTAGCCCACAGGAAGAGGAAACAAAGCAAACACACAAAATAGGCAGGACCGAGATGGAGAGTGAGCCTTGATTATCCGATCAATAACCCCACCATCAGCCTTCCCATGAGACTCTCCTTGAGGAAAAGCAGAATGACCTTGGTTTTTACCGTCTCTCGGAGCTTTCCTTATTAGACACTATTTGCAATTATCTCCATTCTTATTTGCCTTCGCTACTGAGCTGTGAGCATCTGAGAGCAGAGCCCCCACCCTGACTGGTCACCGTATCCCAGTGCCCAGCGCAGGCCCCGCACCCCGCGGGCTCTCGGCAGGGCTCCGGGGCCGTGCGGACAGCGCGTCCCCAACTCCTCATTGCCCTACTCACCTCGCACCTGTAGCAATTTTCATGGAAGTTCCTCCCCATGCACTCGATTTTGAAGGCATCCTTCCCGTCTCGAGGGATGATGGGGTTCTCACAGATGCTGCACACAGGGGCGAATTTCCTAGAGGGAAGGGAACCCACGCTCGAGGCGCTCAGCCCAGGACCGCAGAAATTAGCTGTGGGAGCCGGGGCGGCTCTAGTTGGCCTCCGGAGCTATTTCAGATGTGTTGCCATGTGACTGCACCTGGAGCCACAACCACAAACGCCTCTTTCTTCCTGGCAGGAGCGGGTGGAGAGTCCTGTGTAATTGGACCCGGCTTCCCAGGGTATAATCAGCTCGAGCCAAGGAAGTGACTGGGGGAAAGTTTGAATTTGAGAAAGCAGAGAAATCTGCTGTGTGTTCACTGGGGCTTAACCCCGTTTCATTTATCTCGTATTGTGGGTCACTGTTTTTTTTTTTCTCCTTCCTCTTCCCTTTCTTTTTAACAGGCACAGCTGCCCTTGTGCAGTGAGCAACTCCAGGACAGGGGCTGAGCCTCAGGCAGAGCATGTTCTAAGGCGAGCTACTGGGGCCTGGGGGTTTGAATCGTAGCTTCACACTTATCAGCTGGGAGAATTGTCGGCTGCCTGCCTCAGTTTCCACATTGTAAAACAGAACCCTTCAGAGTACCTGCCTGCCTATTAATCCCCAGGCTTGGGGATAAAAGGGCCTAATCCACACTGAGCAGCTGGCCCGGCGCAGGTACCCAGAGCATCAGCTGCAAGCAGGTGTGTGGGACAGGCCAACTGGTTTCTGGGAGCCCAGAGACCGCAGGAAAGCTCTGCTCCGGCCCCGAGAGCTCAGGCTCGGCGGCTCTGCTCTGGCGGGGCCCCACCCGGTGCGCGGAGTCCCCTCCCGTACCTATAGAAGTCGTCCAGGCAGTACACTTCATTCTGGTTGTCCAGGGCAAAGCTCTCGTCGCCAATGCACCGGGCACAGGTTACACAGGTGAAGCAGGTGGGGTGGAAGGCCTGGCCCAGGGCCCTGATGATGTGTTCCCGGACCACCTCGCCACACTTGCCACACTTCTCCAGAGTGTCCTGGGACAGAGGGACACTGCCTCAGAGCCATCCCATGGGTGTGCTCACTTGAGCCAGAAGGGGTTTCCGGCTGGCTACCCACAGGGGCCCAGAAGGGCAAGGGTACAGGAGACGGGCTCAGCCTGAAACTATCACCCCCAAACCTCTACCGCTGCTTAAAATGAGTCGAGCTTGGCAAGGTATCCTTGGCCCACAGTGAGGAATCCTGCCAAGAAGCTATTACCGCATTTTTTGTTACTAAGATATGCTTAGGGCCCATGTCCTCTAGGGCCCATGGGAGAAATCTCTCTTAAACCTCAGAGTCCTGGAAGAGCTGATATGCTTTTGACCTTGTAGACAATCAACCTTGAAACTCTTAACCTTCTCCATCAGGCCACTTGAAAGCTCAGAGTCAGATTCCATGCTCCACCTTTAGGAATGACTATAGGGGTCTTTTATTCATGTATTTGGGGTACTAACTTTCCCTCTGGTCTCATCTCACTTTCTACTTTGATTTTCCTCTCTTTGATATATATATATATAATATATGTAATATATTATATATATTATATATAATTATTATATATTATATATATTCTATATAATTATTATATATTATATATTATAATATATAATATATTATATAATATATATTATATATAATTATATAGAATATATATAATATATAAATATATATTATATAATATATATTATTATATATAATACATAAATATATATTATAATATATAATATATATTATAATATATATTATATATTATATATTTATATATTATATCTATATTATATATTTATATATTATATATAGAATATATTTATATTTATAATATATATTTAAATTAACTATAATTTAAATTTTAAATTAAATAAATTTAAATAAGTAAATTTAAATAAATCAATTTAAATAAATCTAATATAAATAAATATATAAACATATAAATAGATAATATATAACATATTTATATTTATAATATATATTTATTAAATTACATTAAATATTAATATAAATTAAAACAAATATATTTCTATTTATAATACATAAACATATAACATAAATATATAAATAATATAATATATAAAATGTATAATATATACATACATTTTGATTTAATGTTTATTTTTGAGAGAGAGAGAGAGAGACAGCTCATGAGTGTGAGTGGGGAGGGGCAGAGAGAGGGAGACAGAGGATCAAAGAAGGCTCGGGCTTGAACTCATGAACTGTGAGATCGTGACCTGAGAGCTGAAGTCGGACACTTAACCGACTGAGCCACCCAGGTGCCCACGATTTATTTTTAAAGTTTACTTATTTATTTTGAGAGAAAGAGAGAGAGAGCATGAGTAGGGGAGGGCAGAGAGAGAAAGGGAGAGAGAGAATCCCAAGTAGGCTGCGGAGCCTGGCCCTGGGCTGAATCCCATGAGATCATGACTTGAGCCTAAATCAAAAGTCAGATGCTTAAAGGACTGAGCCACCCAGGTGCCCCTCTGATTTCTTTATTTATCTTTTACATTTTATTGTGGTAAGAACACTTAATGTGAGGTCTACTCTCTTAACAAATGTTTACGTGTACAACATTACTATAGGTATGGGTATTTGTGCATTCTTACAAGCTGCCTCAAATCCCTTCTGGAATGAGGATTAAGGGGGTGGGGAAGGGAGGGAGGGAGGGAGGGAGGGAGAGAGGGGGAGAGAGAGAGAGAGAGAGAGAGAGAGAGAGAGAGAGAGAGAGAGAGGTTACTGAGCAAAGATCCTCCAGCCTGTCCACTTTCTCACCTCTCTTCTAGGCAGCTCTCTTCTGTTCCTGGCTGTGCTCCTGTGTTTATTTAACCTGAGCTCATCTGGACAGATAGGTATGTTTGCCTAAGCTGCCTATAATCTGCTCATATTTGGTGGGGACAGCATTGTCCCCTCTCCGTGTCCTGGGGGCCTCCCTCCCCTCCCTAGAACACTGCCCGAGTCTTCCTCCTGCCGCTTCCAGCTGTCAGCCCACCCTGGCCCCAGCTTCCCCTCAGTGACTCACCTCTGCCTGGCTGCAAGGTGAGAGAAGAGGACAAGACTGTCCTCCACTGTCACGGTGATGGGGGTCAGAGGGATGGGGTGGGGATGGCCTGACTCCTTGCTGCTCCCACCGTGTGCCTTGCTGGCTGTGGTAAGACGGAGACTGGCTGAGACTATCATCAGATCATTCGGGTTTTTCTAGATTATTCCAACTCCAAATAGTCTACCTCCTTGAACCAGTAGTTTTCAAACTGCGACGTGTACCAGAATCACCGGAGAGATTGTTAAAAGTGCAGATCGCCAGGTGCTACCCACCCGCAAGAACAAGGTGAGGCCCGCACACACCCAGGTGACGTGTCTGTGAGTGGTCTTTATGCCACACACCAGCGAGTTAGCAACTCTAACTTCGTGGCATCCAAACTGGCTCTCCCAGACCGCATTTGGTACCCAGAGGTGACACAGATTCCCATAAGGCTGTGCACTGGAGCCTGTGGCTTCAGGTGAGATAGAAGACCACGGACAGGCTCCAGAACCAGATGGGTCTGGGGGAGAATCCCGGCTCCACCGCCTTCTGGACGGTGACCTTGTGTGGCAGGCTGGGTCAATGCCCCCAAGACATACAGGTCCTAATCCCTGGAACCTGTGACTACTTTCAGGGGCAAAGGAGATGGCAGATGTGATTGAGTTCATGGTCCTGACTTGGGGGGATTACCCTGGGTGGGCCCTAAATGCCATCCCAAGGGTCCCTGTAAGGGGGACGCAGAGGGAGATGTGATGCCGAAGAAGGAACCAGGACGCTGAAGCAAGATGCCACCCTGCTGGCTCTGAAGGTGGGCAAAGAAATCAGAGTCTGCAAGGGATGCAGCTGAAGAAGCGGGAAGAGGTAAGGAAACAGATTCTCCCCTAGAGCCTCTGGAAGGAGTGCGGACGTGCCTTTGGACTTCCGACCTCCAGAACCGTAAGAGAACAAATGAGTGTCGTTTGAAGCCATCAAACAACGGTTGCGGTAATTTGTTAGAGCGGCCACAGGAAACTAATACACCTTGGCTGAGCTCCTTCCTCTCTCTGAGCCTCAGCTTCCTCGTCTGTGAAGTGGGTCAGTGGTGCCTGCCTCCCAGGATGATTGTGGGGAATGAAATAATGGGACGCCTTCCAAGTGCCCAGCACAGCGCCTGGTACCTGGAGGCCTAGCCGCAGGGGGGGGTTACCTGGTAGCAGGATTCACAGAGGGGCCGCCCGTCCTTCTGGTAGAAGCTCTGCCCGGCCAACTGGCGGCGACAGGTGCGGCACGTAAAGCACCGGGCGTGGTATTGCCTCTTCATGGCTTCCACGGCCAGCTCTCGGGGGGACACGGTCTTGTGGCAGAAGGCACAGACGTCTGGGGTAGAGACACAGGTTGTAAGCCCCCCGGTCCCGGAGTACTGCACCCAGGCGCCCCCCGGAACAAGGCCCTGGGGGTCGTGAGTGTGGCCTCATTTCAGGAGGAGCAGTAAGAAGGAATGTGACCAGCCTCTGAACGCCTAAATCAGGGCCACCTGGCTGGCTCCATCGGTGGAGCTCGCGACTCTTGATCTTGGGGTCGTGGGTCTGAGCCCCACACCGGGTGTAGAGATTACTTAAAAATAAAATCTTAAAGGGGCACCTGGGTGGCTCAGTCGGTGAAGCGTCTGACTTCGGCTCAGGTCATGATCTCAGGGTTCATGAGTTTGAGCCCCGCATCAGACTCTGTGCTGACAGCTCAGAGCCTGGAGCCTGCTTCGGATTCTGGGTCTCCCTCTCGCGCTGCCCCTCCCCTGCTTGCGCTCTGTCCCTCTCTCAAAAATAAATAAACATCAAAAAAAAAAAAAAAAAAAAAAGGAAAGAAAGAAAGAAAGCAAGCAAGCAAGCCTAAATCAAAGAACACAGCATCAAGGGGCGCATGGGTGGCTCAGTCAGTTAAGTGTCTGGCTCTTGATTTCCGCTCAGGTCATGATCTAGCGGTTTGTGAGTTCGAGCCCTGCAAAAGGCTCTGCACTGACAGCATGGAGCCTGCTTGGGATTCTCTCCCTCTCTCCCCCTGCCCATCCTCCTCCTCTCTCTCTCTCTCTCTCTCTAAAAATAAATAAACAGGGGCGCCTGGGTGGCTCAGTTGGTTAAACGTCCGACTTCGGCTCAGGTCATGATCTCACGGTCCATGAGTTCGAGCCCCGCATCGGGCTCTGTGCTGACAGCTCAGAGCCTGGAGCCCGTTTCAGATTCTGTGTCTCCCTCTCTCACCCTCCCCTGTTCATGCTCTGTCTCTGTCTCAAAAATAAATAAACGTTAAAAAAAAATTTAAAAATAAATAAACATTAAAAAAAGAAGAAGACTGTCAGGACAAACGGGTTGCCATCTGCAAAAATTTAAAGGAGGGTCCACCGTGATACATATATACCCAGACAATTCCAAACGTATCAGAGATCTAAGTGTGAAAAATGAAACCACAGGACTAGAAGAAACCAGAGAATTTATTTCATAACCTCGGGGTAGAGAAGGCTTTTGGTGCATGGTAAGCACTTAATAGCTGCTAATTAAATGGGTAACACATGGGGCCAAGGAGGCTGCGGGCAGTCACGCCCTCACCGGGTAGCAGATGGGGAGGACCGCAAAGGACAATTTCGCAAAAAGATCAAAGTTACGAATGCACCTACCCTTTGCCCACAGTATCTCCTCTCCCGGAAATTCTCTCACAAACCTACACGCAGGCAAAATGACCTACGTGCAGGGCAGTTCGTCTCAGCCTTATCTGTCACAGCAAGAGACCACCTAAGTGCCCATCCGCAGGCGACTGGTCGAATGCATACGGCAGGGCCCTGGGAAAGAATACTACGCACCTGTGGAAAAGGACCCACTTTCTGTTCTGATGTGGAACGAGCTCTAAGATGCCGGAAGGAAAGAAAGCCAAGAGCGGAACAGCCCAGAGTTTGCTGCTGTTTGTGGAAAAATGGGCAGGGTTGGAGGGGGGGGACACGTATCTCGGGGAGGATATGCGACACATTGACAACAGAGGCTGTCGATCTGGCAGGAAACTGGGTGATACAGGGATGGGGGCAAAGGGGAGGCTTTTCACGGTGTACCTGTTCATGCTTCTTGTTTTGTCTACGTGAGACCATCGTGTGTTCAAAAAAGTAAACGGTGAAAAAAATTCAAGCCATTCTGCTATCACAGCACATTTTGCAGAGCAATATTTATTTATTTGCTTATTTTTTTTTTTAATGATTTTTTTTTCAACGTTTATTTATTTTTGGGACAGAGAGAGACAGAGCATGAACGGGCGAGGGGCAGAGAGAGAGAGGGAGACACAGAATCGGAAACAGGCTCCAGGCTCTGAGCCATCAGCCCAGAGCCCGACGCGGGGCTCGAACTCCCGGACCGCGAGATCGTGACCTGGCTGAAGTCGGACGCTTAACCGACTGCGCCACCCAGGCGCCCCGCTTATTTATTTTTAAATGTTTATTTTTGAGAGAGAGAGAACGAGCATGTGCGGGGGAGGGGCAGAGAGACAAGGGGACAGGGGATCTGAAGCAGGCTCCATGCGGCCGGCAGAGAGCCCGATGTGGGGCTCAAACCCACAAACCGTGAGACCATGACCTGAGCCGAAGTCAGACACTCAATCGACTGCACCACCCAGCTGCCCCTATTTATTTATTTATTTAAAAGTTTATTTTTTTATTTTGAGAGAGAGAGAGAGAGGAAGAGTGAGTGAGCAGAGGAGCAGCAGAGAGAGAGGGAGAGAGAATCCCAAGCAGGCTCCGCACTGTCAGTACGGAGCCCGACGGCAGGCCTTGAACTCAGGAACCGTGAGATCGTGACCTGAGCCAAAACCAAGAGTCAGACGCTTAACCGACTGAACCACTCAGGTGCCCCTTGCTGATCAATATTTAAATGGATTTCAGTTATAAAGGAAAAAAGTTAAGGCAGTAAAAATAAAATCGATGTACGGTTCTAAGGCCCATCACTGAACCGTGAGTGGAGACAGATGCTGTGGCCGCTGTTCTACTTTCCCACCTGGAAGCTCATGCTTGTGCAGTGAGGGCCCCCGGGAACCACCCAGAAGCCTTCCACGCCTGAGCCTGTACCTGTGGATGCCTCTCTCTCGTGGAAGCCAACAGGCTCTTCTGGGGGAGGCGGCAGCTCTTCCGAGGGCCTGGGGGGACTGGGCCGAGGCTGGAGTGGAGGCCTCTCTTCCAGGGACTGTGGGGACATGGAAGGGAGGGCAGGAGAGGTGACATCCAGTGGGACCACACACGGGCCTCTCAGCTCTGCTCCTCCTCTGGTGGCACTGGGCACAATTAGCCCCACTGCTCAGAGGAGGGAACCAAGGCGCAGAGAAGCAAGCGACCTAACGTCACTCAGTAGGAAGGTACCACCGGGGCCCAAAACTACTTCCTTCTGAGGAATCGCCTGGAATCGTTTTTCCTTGGCCTGGAATCCCTCCCATTTCTACAACGGCCTCTGTTAAGGGCAGAGGATTAAAAGTATCTTCTCAGAGCTGAAAGGGGTACTCGAGCGGAAAGAGGGTGGGGAGCCCCTTCTCCAGGGACCTTGAAAAACATGACCAATTTTTAGCAGCTTGAAAGCTTCGAAGAGGGATGGCCCTCAAGCAGGAGCAACCTCCAGGCTTAAGTCCCTGAAAGGCGCAGACTAGCCCTCACCCTCCCTTGGCCCCCGGGGCTCTGTCTGGGGGGTCGGCAGTACCTGTGGTGGGGGTGGGGGTGGGGGTGGGGGCAGGTGCAGCTGCTCTAAGTCCGAAATGAGGGAGGCCCCCGTCGGGGCAGGGGGCTCCTCATCAGGGGACGGCGGCGGAGGTGGGAGGAGGTCCAGGTCCGGGAGTGCGTCCTCGCCATCCAGGGTAGGAGGAGGGGGAGAACACCCTGCAACCAAAAGGGGAGAGAGGCTTGGAGGGAGTCTCTCTCTGCAGGTGGACAGAAGAGGTGTCCACTTTCCCAGAAGGCCATGCAGCGTGAGGGGCTAAGAGCTCAGGTCCAGGGTCACCGAGACCTGGGTTCTGCCTCTGGCTCTGCCACTGACTTGCTGTGGGTCCTTAGGCAAGAGACGCAATCTCTCTGGATCTGTTTGCTTAGTTGAAAAATGGCTATCAATCTTTGCGGGCTGTTGTGAGGGTTAAGTGAGGTGGGACAGGTAAAATGGCGCAGGCTCCAAAAACAGCACCTGTCAGAACCCTCCAGAACAAGGGTGCCGGGGTGGCTCCGTCGGTTAAGCGTCCGACTTCAGCTCAGCTCGTGATCTCACAGTTTGCGGGTTCAGGCCCCGCGTCGGGCTCTGTGTTGACAGCTCTGAGCCTGGAGCCTGCTTTGGATTCTGTGTCTCCCTCTCTCTCTGCCCCTTTCCCACTCGCTCTCTCTCTCTCTCAAAAGTAAATAAAAACATTTTAAAAATGTATAAAAAATTAGCATCCCTTATTCCTTTTTACTTTTTTCCATGTGGATACTAGAACATTATTTTAATTTATTTTTTAATATTTTTAATGTCTACTTATTTTTAGAGAGAGAAAGAGAGAGAGTGCGAGAAGGGGAGGGTCAGAGACAGAGAGGGAGACACAGAATCCGAAGCAGGCTCCAGGCTCCGAGCTGTCAGCACAGAGCCCGACGCGGGGCTCGAACTCACAGACCGCGAGATCATGACCTGAGCCGAAGTCAGATGCTCAACCGACTGAGCCACCCAGGTGCCCCATAGAACATTTCAAAATAGGAGGCCTGCATTGGTGACCTGCTTTATATTTTCATTGGCCAGTGCTGACACAGACCTTTTTTGGATCTTGATTCAAAAGATAAATCATCTCATGAATTCTCATTTTGTAGATAAGGAAGAGTGAACTATTCTACTGAATATGCAAGAAATATACGCAAGATACAACACAAATACACAGTATACGGTATACAAGAAAAGACAGCAAACCTTTCGTTCTGCTATAGCCCAACACTTGAAAAGTATTTTTATGGCATGTCAGGGAAAATTAAGAGTGGAGAGAGCATTAGATAATGGCCATCTTTGGACATGCACCCTGAAGAATGCGGTGCTGAAATGACCCAGTTACTGGGGTTTCCTTTAAATTACTTCACAGAAGCTATCAACGCTAGCCAAATTATGGAAGGAGTCCAAATATCCATCGACGGATGAACGGAGAAAGAAGATGTGGTATGTATACACACGCACACACACACACGCATGCACGCACGCACGCACACAATGGAATATTACTTGGGGATGAAAAAGAATGAAATCTTGCCATTTGCAACAACGTGGATGGAACTAGAATGTGTCAGGCTAAACGATAAAAGTGAGTCAGAGAAAGACAAATACCATATGATTTCACTCATGCGGCATTTAAGAAACACAATAGATGAACATAGGGGAAGGGAAGGAAAAATAAGATAAAAACATAGAGGGAGCAAATCATAAGAGACCCTTCCTTTTTCCTAAAATGTTTTAATGTGTATTTACTTTTGAGAGAGAGCACAAGTGGGGGAGGTGCAGAGAGAGGGGGGGACAGAGGATCCGAAGCGAGCTCTGTGCTGACATCAGCGAGGCCGATGTGGGGCTTGAACTCACAAACTACAAGATCGTGACCTGAGCTTAAGTCAGATGCTCAACCGACTGAGCCACCCAGGTGCTCCAAACCATGGGAGACAAATAGAGAGAACAAACTGAGGGTTGCTGGAGGGGAGGTGGGTGATGGGGGGAATGGGCTAAATGGGGGATGGGCATTAAGGGGGGGACTTACTGGGATGAGCACTGGGAGTTGTAAGTGATGAATCACTAAATTCTACTCCTGAAACCATTGTTACGCTATATGTTAACTAACTTGGATTGAAATAACATTTAGAAAAATAATAAAAAAATAAATCACAAAAGAAAAGTAAAAAAGAACACAGAAATGGAATAGACGATACAAATGTGGCAAAATCTTATCAACTGTTGATACTGGATCCAGGATAAGCAGGATTCCTCTAGCTGCTCTATTCTGTAATTCTTTAAAATCTCTTTAAAAAAAAAAAAAAAAAAAAAAGAACCCAATAGCAAACGCTAGTACAAACCCAAGAAAAGCACCCCGGCATGAAGTCATGTTCAAGGTTAGCACAGCTTAACGCCTGCAGGGAAGGCTGAGGCCCACGCGGTGGGGGGCGGGGGGGGGCCTGGATCCCAGGGCTCTGCACAGGGAGGAGGAAGAGGGCTGGGTCTCACCCAGTTCCTGCCTCAGCCCCAGGCTCTGCTCTGTCCAGGAATGCTCACTATTCTGTGGGGGTGACCTCCACCCCTCCATGCTGTCCTGTCGAGGCACTGCCCAGCTTCCCTGGAGGAGGCGACTGGGGGTCAGGCCCTGAAAATCCTCTGTTGGCTGCCATGTGCAGGGACAGCACTATTCTTAGTGCCCCAGGGAGAGAGGGCACGGAGTCTGGTCCGCCTCTGCCCTCCGTCCCCCTCCTATGTCTGGGGCACAAGGCAGGCCAGGCCTCACAAGGTCAGACTCCCTTCACACCCATGGAAAGCAGATGGAAAGTGCCTGAGGCCCTGCCCCCTAAAGACCTGGGCTCTGTCCCATTCCCTGCTGATTCACGGGGGCACCTCTCTGGGCTTCGGGTTTCTTGTCCATTCGAGAAAGATAATGAGCCCCTTCTGCTTTCTCCCAAGGACTGAGGGACTGTACAGATGGGAAGATTATTCTAGACCTGTGAGTAAGCCACAGAATCATCTGGGGGCTTGCTCAAAGGCAGATGGTGAGCCCCACCCCCAGAGCTTCTGACTCAGCAGGCTTGGGGGGAAGTGCCTGATAATTTACATTTTTGAAAAGTTCCCAGGTGAAGCTGCTGGTTCAAAGGCCACACTTCATTTTTTGTCTAAGTTTATTTATTTTGGGAGAAACAGAGACAGCACAAGTGGCAGAGGGGTAGAGAGAGAGGGAGAGAGAGACAGAACCCCAAGCAGGCTCCGTGCTCTCAGCACAGAGCCAGACACGGGGTTCGAACTCACAAACCGTGGGATCCTGACCTGAGCCGAAACCAAGAGTCAGTCAGATGTTTAACTGACTGAGCCTCCCAGGTGCCCCACAAAGGCCACACTTTGAAAACTAGTCTTTCAAAGGCACCTGGGTGGCTCAGTCGGTTAAGTGTGTGACTCTTGATTTCGGCTCAGGTCATGATCTCATGGTTCGTGAGTTTGAGCCCCTCATCTGGCTCTGTGCTTACAGTGCAGAGTCTGCTTGGGATTCTCTCTCTCTCTCTGTTCCTCCCTAGCTCTCTCTGTCTCTCTCTCTGTCTCTCAAAATAAATAAATTAAGAAAGAACACCAGTCTTCTACTCCCCAAGCTTCTCCTGCTTACTGCCTTTGGGCTAAAACAACAGTTCTCAAGTGTGGTCCCCCCACGGAAGCATCAGCATTACCTGGATATGTGTAAGAAATGCAAATTCTCTGGACCCACCGCAGACCTGCTGAATCAGAAACACCCGGGGTGGGGCCCAGCCGGCTCTGTTTGAACAAGCCCCTCATGGAGCTGAGGCTGCTCCAGTGTGAGAGCCTTGCTCCAGATGAGCTCAAGTGAGTCAGGAACCGGATCACGGAGAGGCAGAGGCACGCTCAGGCCTCTCCCGGGACCTGCCTTCTGTCCCCAGCCAGGATAGGAATTCAAGACAGAGAGGGGCTTGAGGCCACCAGGCGGGTGTGCAGAGGACCCCGGGCGATTCTGTTTGAGTGGCCACGAGCAGGAAGAGGAGAAGCAGCTTTTTAAAAAGAAGCCGAGAAAAACTGACTCCTGACTGTGAGCTGGTGCATCCGTGTAAGTGCACGCGAACATCTAGAGGGGAGTGGGGACCGCTGCCAGGATGAAAGGGCCAAAGAGACGTGTGTGGATTGCCCAGGGGACAAGTACTGGATGGGGCGTCAGGGGACAGCCTGCAGCAGAGATGGCTCCTGCTTTGTGTTCTGTGCTCAGACCAGACTCATGACCAAGCTGCTCACCTAGAACCTGTCTCACTCAAGTGAGGCCGAACCCCAAGATTCCCCGCGCTCTGCCCGTTTGCCAGTCTGGCAAGCAAAACGGCGGGCCGGCCGCTGCTAGGCACCCCTCCCAGGCTCTGGTTTTGTTGTCACAAAATCCACCCATCCCAGGATCCGATGACCCATGAAAATGTCCCGGAAACGTTGGCGTCTGGGCATCTAAACTATGTTTCCTGGACTCCCTCTCCTATGCAGAAGGGACGTACGTTTCTTCAACTGGATCACCTGTCCTGATGTGTGAATTCCGGTCATCGTGGTCCTGGCCCTACATGGAAGCACCTGGAAGAGGCTGTGTTCTTGTGATGTGTGGTTAGGAAGGAAAGATCGGTTCACAAGGTTGGGTCGTATGAAGAGGCATGTTGCACGAACGTCCGTGCATTCCCACACGTGTATACGTGTGGCCCTTTCGTTCTACTGGTCTTTAGGTGGTTTGTGTGGTGATGGACGCACAGGGCTGCCCTAGCCTTGCTCGGGGACAGCAGGTCCCAGGGGGGCCTCCGGAGGGTTGTCCTTGATGTCTCTTTGCTTCCCGATTCCACCTGGTGTCCCATTAGTCAAGACATCCCCCTGCCCCAGGCCCCTGGATTGTCCTTCTTCCTTGTTTCTACCCAACCAACAGCTGAGACTCCACGGAGTGGCAGGGAGAGAGGACCGGAAGGCTCTCTGTCACCACGGCAGCAGAGCCAGGCACAAGGTAAAGAAAAGCCATTTATGACGCAGATCCGTTCTGTGATGGGTGTGTCATATACACGACCAAATTTCCACTTTGCAGAGCAGGGAACCAAGCGAAGAAACAGCTTGCGTAAGACCACACAGCACGTGAGTGGCAGAGCCCGCGAGAGAATAAAACCCCCTCTGAGGTCCTCCGACACGCCCGATGCATTCCTGCCGCAGGGCCTTTGCACTTGCTGTTCCCGCGGGCCAGCTCTATCCTGTCATTCAGGTCTTATCAGAGCTGAAATGTCACCTCCTTGGAGAAGCCATCCTGACTACCCCATAAAAAGTTGTACTCCGCACCTCTTCACCGTGTTTTATTTCCGTACAGCACTTGTGTCTCCCCAACATATAATTTTGTCATCTGTTTCCCCCGCTAAGATTTAAGTTTCCTGTAGGCTGAAAGCCTTGTCTTCCTTTACTTGTCCCCAGTGCCTGGCCCAGAAAAGTAACAGCAGGTAACACATTTAACACTTTCTACATGGCAGGCGCTGGCCTCAACGTATGTTTTACTTCTTCCATTCCTCACAACAACCCTCTGAGGAAGGTACTATCATTACGCCCACTTTATAGATTAGGAAACTGAGGAACAGAGAAGAGCCAGGATTCAAACCTAGGCAGGTGGGTTTGCGTCTGCCTGGCACATAGTAGGTGCTTGATGAATGAATGAATGAATGAATGAATGAATGACGTCAGAGTCGGCCCCTTCCTCCCTACCTCAGTGCTGCCTCTGAGCCAACCTTCTGCCCAGCCCCCTCACCCTCTTACCTCCATTGGAGAGCTGAGATGGTACAGCTGGCCCTGGGGCTGCGGCCTTGGCAGGTGGAGTCCAAAGGCTGGGCCTCCCTGCCGAGCCAGCCCCGGGTGCCTTGGTGGGAGCAGGGGGCTCCCGGGAGCGGCCAGGCCGGGCCTCGCAAGCTGCCCGCCTCACTTCCTCGGCCACAGCCTCATCCCGACGCGGGGGTGCCAGTGTGATGAAGACAGACGAGGCGACCCTCTTCTCAGGCTTCGAGGCCATCGTCTCCGCTCCTGGTGGTGCTGGGGACAGAGCGGGGCACAGGCTTGGGCAGGGCTTAGGGCACAGGGATGTGCTCCACCTGGACAGACAGACATCCCCAGGGCATCGAGCCTCCCTTCTCCTGACAAGACAGGAGCAGCCGCTCTACTGTGCCAGCGGCCCGGGCCAGCCCCACTGGAGACAAAGGGCCTGGGGACGTCCTTTGGGGGGAGGGTGGGCGTCCACCAGGTGACTTGGCCGCAGGGATGGGACCCAACGGTCCTGACCGCCCCTCCCCCGCCAACCTACACACCTGGGGGAGCAAAGGGCAGCCCTGCCCTGCTCACCTCACAAATGATTAATTTTCCTCAAGTGCGAGGCTCCTGCTGGCCCTCTGGCTCCCCACCCCCGGTGCTGGTCCCAGCCCAGGGCCAGGCCTGCCACTGGGCCACACCCCAGTTACCTCCCTCCCCTGGGATCCAATTCTCCTGGGAGGGAGGAAGTTCCGGGGGTCCAGGCCAGCTCTGCTGGGGGAGGGAGACAGCGTCAACTGTCAGAGCACAGGGGTGGGTTCCAGGAGGCAGAAGGGGACAGGAAAACAATCAGAGCTGCTGTTGATCAAGACCTACCCTGCCCGCGCTGCCGTAAGCACTTTCTGCCCCCTCACTTCTAAATCCTCCCAACTGTTGGGGGAGAGGCACTGTGACTATCCTGACAGATGAGGAAACAAAGGTTCAGAGAGGTAAAGTCACTTGTTCAGGGTCACACAGCAGCGGAGCTGGGATTTGGACGCAGGGCCCAGGCTCTTGGCCACTCGGCCCTGCCACCCTCTCCCAGCCCAGCCCACAAGCCCGCATCCTTCTCTCTGTGTCAACCTCTGTATCCAATCAAGTCTTGATTCTATTGTCAGACTCTCTCACTCTGTCCCATCTCCAAAACCAGGCCCTGGTTCAGGCAGGGGTGGGAGCCCCAGTGGTCTCCATTCCTGCCTCCTGCCTTGATCTTCCTAGACCATAAATCTGTCTCCCTGTTACTCAAAAGCCTTCCATGGCTCCTACTAGCAAATTCCTCTGGCTTCAACTTCTTTTTTGACCACCCTGGACCATTCACCTTTTCTCAACTTTCTCTCTTACCTGCCTTGGCGTGTTTCCACCCCCTGGTTTTCCTCCCCTGCCCCTACCCCGGGGTGAGCATCAGTTTTTTCAGCTCAGACATCACCTCTCCACGAAACCTCCCCTGATTCCTGACCCTCTCCCTGGGGCAGCTGTCTGCTTCCTCAGGGTGATGACAGCCCATCATAGGACATACTGGCTCACGGTCACCATGTCTGCTCCTACTCCCTAAGTGACTGCATGTGACTTCAGCTATGCCCGCAATCTTTGTGACCCAAGTCCAGAGTGGGCATCAGAGCATGAATCTGGGAGCAGAGCGGCATTCCTGATGTCAAGGGCCCCATTTTCCATCTCCCAGGTTGTGCCTGCAAACAGTAACCTCCACGGCCAAGGCTGAGGGGGGCCATGCGGGTGGGGGGAAGGCAAATGACCACATTCAGCCAGGAGGACTCCTCACTGGGCTCCCAGGGGTGAAAAGCGCCCCTTCTTTCTAACTCACTCTGTGGCTGAGCCACTCTGACATGGCCTCAAAGCCATCGAGAGAGCCATGGAGAGGAGAGTTAACAGGGACCCAGAGAGTGAATCTCAAGAAGTGGGGCTGAGGGCCCCGAGGGACCCTAATGACAGACTTGGAGCCCGAGTGGCCACTCACAAGGCCCCCTCTGTATCTCAAAGCCACTGGCCACCTGGGTCTCTCTTGGTGACTGAAGGAATGACAGGAGCAAACACAATACACGCCCCTCAGTTCCTCTTAAATTGGTTTACACGTTTGGTTAAAACATATAGCTCAGTCTGATTAATAAAAATATCCGTTCTGAATAAGGAACCCAACATAGGAAGAGAGCTTTAAAAGTTCTTCAAAAGTACTTTCCTTTGGGGGCCCCTGGGTGGCTCAGTCGATTAAGCATATGACTCTTGGTTTCGGCTCAGGTCATGATCTCACGGTCCCGTGAGTCTGAGCCCCACATCAGGCTTTGCACTGACAGTGTGGAGCCTGCTTGGGATTCTCTCTCTCCCTCATTTTCTCAAAATAAATACATAAACTTAAAAAACAAAGAAAAGTACTGTCCTTTTGTTTCTTGTTCTGGAAGTGATGTCTGGAAGTGTATAGACTTATGTGAGCTGTCCTAGTGATATAAAACCATATGGTTTTGGGGCGCCTGGGTGGCTCAGTCAGTTGAGCGTCCGACTTCAGCTCAGGTCATGATCTCGCGGTCCGTGAGTTCGAGCCCCGTGTCGGGCTCTGTGCTGACAGCTCAGAGCCTGGAGTCTGCTTCGGATTCTGTGTCTCCCTCTCTCTCTGACCCTCCCCCATTCATGCTCTGTCTCTCTCAGTCTCAAAAATAAATAAACGTTAAAAAAAATTAAAAAAAAAAAAAACCATATGGTTTTATCCTTTGCCTTTACACTTTGTTACGAGTTTAAGAGTCTATTCTTGTAAGCGGTTTTCAGAGATTTACATCCAAGAAACAACAACAATGGCACTTGCTGTGTGCCAGGCACCGCGGTACAAGCTTTCTGAGTCTCAAAACGCACCTGAGTCGCAAAACAGCCCGTTACGCCCCCACTTTACAGGTAGTGCCATGTGAGGCCCCGAGAGGTTAAGTGATTTTTCTAGGCCGTCTCGGCAGATGCAGAATTCTAAATGAGCACCATTTGGCCCGAGTCCCAGGGTGTCCTTGGACCTGAGATGCCACACTTTTCCTTCCCTGGATGGTACGGGGGCCTCCAAATCCTCAGCCTGTTCTCACCCCAGAGTGGCCCAGTCCAGATCTATTATCCTGTGGTCAGTCATTCTGGGCTCATCCCCAGACAGAATGCTGTGGATGCCCCCTCCGCCTCCCTCCCACCCTGCTCTGACCCCCACTCCGCCCCAGCCCACTCCTCTGGGAAGTCAGATCTGTGGGTTTCTCGGAAAACATCCAAGGCAAACGTCCTAGTTGGGAGGCCAGATGTTCACAGCTGGGCAGTTCCACCCACCCCCACCCCCACCCCTCCCTGTGGTTCCCGGCAGGGACTTCTTTGGGGCCCCGGGGGAAGGGGTCGAGCTGGGATTTTCAAAAGCCTGTCAGTCAGGCCCAGGGCTGCTAGGAGAGGGAGCCTAGGCCTCCCTCTGGTCCCACTGCCCCCAGGTCACCCCAGAGCAGGGGGGGGGGGGGTGTATGTGTGAGAAAGCTCCCTGTGGGGCTACTGGCCAGCCGCACCCAGGGGACCCTCCTCCCCCATCCTTCCTCCCGCAGAGGGCGAATCTGAGATCCAGTTGGGTAAGCGGAGAAAGTGGGAACAAAGGGAAAGAAAGTCATTTCCTGTCAAGAGGAAGGAAGGAGGCTGAGATCCAGCCAGCCAGCCACCCAGCCCGGCTTTAGGCTGCAGCCCAGGGCAGGGGACAGGCTGCCTGAGCTGGAGAGCCTCCCGGTAGTGCCCCCCTCCTTCCCTTCCTTCCTACTCCTTCAAACCCCCTCCGAAAAACTCTGGAACCACCTGTAAGCTTTGTTCTTTAATACTTTGACCAAGCAATCTATACTTGGTTCAGAATTAGATTTGTGGGGTTGGGGGGTGGTGGCAATGAGACGGTGCCCACCCCCACCGCCGAGGACCCCGCAGCCTTGGGTAGAGGCTCCCCTTCCCCCTCTCCTACCTCAGGGAAGCCAAGGAAGCACACGGAGCTGGATTCACACCGGGCCCCACCTCTTTCCTGCTGGGTGACCCTGAGCAGGTCACTGACCCTCTCTGGGCCTCAGTTTTTTCACCAAGTGAGAATTAAAAAGGTCTGTCCTGAAAGGTGGTTGGCAGACAGGGCACAAGGAGAGAAGGTGCGGGAGATCTCGGTACTAGGTAGGTGCCAAGAGCCAGCTGGTTATCCAAGCTCCTGATGAGGAGAAGCCCCCAGCCGCTGGGCTGGCTTGGGGGGCCTGGGAGGACCGGACTTGGCCTCCGTCGTTAAGAGCAGGAATCTGGACGCTGCCCAGGCTCTTCCCGGGGTTCTCGGGGATGGGCCGGAGGGGGATCCACGCCAAGACGCCCCCACGGCACACCCCTTCCCAGCCCACCCCCCCCCCCCCAGGGATTTGAGGCCCAGAGAGGGGCGGCCCTGGGGCCCCTCCTCTCCCCTCGCCTGACCCGGGCTGGGTAAAGGGGCCCGGAGCTCCCCCGAGCTCCGGAAACCCGGCGCCCTCCCGCAGGCAGCCAAGCTGGGCGACCGGCCGGGTCACGGTGGGGCGCCGCCGGGGACTTTAATTCGATCCATGTGCGGGACGCTGTCCTCTTTGTGCGGGAGCTTCCGCCCTGCCCACCTCTTCCCCTGGCGCCCCTGGCTCCCGGGCAGGGACACCGGTCCTCCCCCGGCTCCGGGGACAGAGACCGGGGGCTGGGACGGGAGGCGGCCCCCCGCCCCCCCCTCCCCGGAGCGCCGGGGCTGGGGTCCCGACCCCGGGGGGAGGGGAACGTGGGGGGCGGGGGAGGAGGGCTCCGGCCAGGGGCGGCCCGCGCTGTCACCTGTGTGCGGCCGGGGCAGGGACGGAAGGACAGGATCCCCCCTCGCCCCGCTTACCTGCGTCGCCCGCGCCCCCAGCGGCTCCGGTCCGACGCCCGAGCGAGCAGAGCCGGGAGCGGCGCGGCGCCTCCCGCCCCCTCCGCCCTCCCCGCCCCTCGGCTCCCTCCGCCCCGCCGCCCCGGCCGCCTTACCATAAAAGGTGAAGCTCAGGGGGAGGGGGCCCGGGGTTCCCGCCGGCGGAAGCGGCCCCTACCTGCCCCCCCACCTGCCCGGCCTCGCCCCGCGCCGCCCCCGCCGCCCGCCCTTTGTTCCCTCGACCCCTCCTCCCGGCTCCAAGGCCCAGTCCCGGGGTGGGAGGCCTCCCCCCGCTGCCCACTCCCCTCCCTTTGCGCGCCCTCCGGGGTCCTTGCCCCCTCCCCCTTCCCTAGGTCACCTGGGTTGGCGGCCCCACCTGCCCGGTCGGGTGGAAGGGGGGTGGGGGGTACTTACGTCGGAGTTTGGCCTCAGCTCTCCTAGGGTCCTAAGAGTCAGGTGGACCTGGGTTCCAAGGCCATTCACTAACCGAGTGACCCTGGGCAGTCACTCCGCCTCCTGGAGCCTCCTTCTCTTGTCTGTAAAATGGGAGTGCTGGCTGCCTGGGGTCAGCCTGAGGATAAAAGAGGATAATGACGGTGAGAAGCACCGGGGTAGCCAGTGGTCAGTATATACTGGGCTTGGGGCTTTTTTAGGGGGTGACCCTGGGTGGGTGTCTCAGATGTCCAGGGAAACAGGTCATCTCAGTTTGCTGTCATCACTGCTTGTGGGGATCTGTAAGCCCTTGGGTGCCAGTGTCCCCCGCCCCTGGGGCAGAGGCCCCTTCAGGAAGCCGGCTAGGCAGGGCCCAGCCAGCAATCAGGTCACCTGGTTTGCCACTCCGGTTCCAGTCTCTGACTCTCTCCCACCTCCTGCACTCCCCCCACCCCCTCCTCCAAGCCAAAGTAGATAGAATTTGGAGAGGGGAGGAGTAAACAGAGCCTGGGCCCTGGGACAGGAGATAGAGCCTGGATGGGCCGCCTGGGTCCCTGGAGGCCTCGGGGAACATTGCTGGGAAAAGGAATCTGGGTCTGATTCAGAGGCAGATTGTTCTTTTGATTAAAGCCACAGCAGCTGAGGCCAGAGGAGTGCTGGACCCAGCGGCATCTGGGGGAAGAGGCCAGGCAGCCTCTGGCTTTCCCCTGTGGCCCAAGTTACAGTCGCGCTGGCCAGGATGGCTCTGGTGTTGCTCCCGAGGGAGGGGCTCAAGCGCAGGGGGGTCGTGAGGGGGTACTTGGATCCCTCACCTCTCCTCCTCTTCCTCCTCCCAGCCTCTCTAAGTCCCTCACCCACTTTTGTCATCCTCTTTTATGGACCGTCTCAGCCACGTTGCAATAACAACATCGTAGGAGCTACTGACGTCGACATCTGCAGGTGCCCCACCTACAGACCTTTCCACTGAATCTCCAGGACGGCCCCGTGCGGCAGGGCTGGTCCTTTCCGCTTCACAGTTGAGGAGACCGAGGCTCCGAGAGGTGCGAGGCCACACGAGGGGCGAGTGGCAGAGCTGGGTTCAAATCCGAACCAGCCAGTGCCCCTGGGTGCACACACGGCTGTGCTGGGCCTGTGGCCCCTGTGCACCTGCGGCCCTCACAGATGCAGAAGTGGAGGCTTGAGGGCGGAGGGGACTTAGACTCCAGGCTGCCTGGGGCCTGGGTCAGGCTCATTCCCCCCCCCTGCCCCCTCCCTGCAGCACTTCTTGGAGCAGTCTTCCCCAGGAGGAAGGAGGGGGCTGCTGACTGCCAGAGATGGGAAGGACCTTACAGAGGAAGGTGCGATCCAGGGGTTTGCAGATAGTTTGGGCCCTAGAACCCCCTTTTCCAGCGTTTTGTGACCCAGAAGCTTATTTAAAACAGATAAAAATGGGGCCACCGTCCCTCATTTTCATATGCCCTGAGCCACCTCACTGTGCCCCCTGCACGGGACAATGAGGCACCGAAGGGTTGAGCTGGGGCCTCGTCCAAAGTCACACCAACTCCATCTGGGGCCCAGACCTCTGCACATCTGCTCTGGGTTAAGACTGGCTGGGGAAGGGGGAAGGTCGAAGGGACATGTGGAGGTCCAGCACCCCCGGCCACCCGTGCCACCTCCGTCTCTGCTCCCGCGTGGAGAGGAGTGTCCTGGTTAAGGCTGTCCCACACCAGCAGCCCGGATGGTGTCAGTGTCACCTTGGCAGGTGCCAAGCTTCCTGCAACGGAAACCCAGGAAGTGCATTGGATGGGAACACACGCCCTTTGTCCGCAGGCTCAGAGAGGCCCTGCTCCCTCCCCGTCTCCATCCTGCTAGCCTTGGACCAGCTCTCTTCCAAGCCATTGAGCAAAGGGCCTCCATCTTTTATTAGGGCTGTGGCATCTGAGACCCCAGGTGGCAGGGAGGGGGTGGGAGAGAGATTGGGGGGAAAGACCCAGGGCAGCGCGGACATTTGCTGCCCAGTCAGAGGGCAACGTGGCACCCACAGAAGAGGGCTTTGATGCAACAGACATGGTGGGGCACCTACTGTGTGCTAACAACGAGTGGAGGAGCCCAAGGGAATCACGTCAGACATAATTAATCCTTGTCCCCACAGAACTTACGGAGAGTTGGGGGAGAGCAACATGTAACACAAATTAATGTAATAACTACCATTGTATCACGGTGACCATAATAGAATGGTGATATGTGCCATGATGGAGTGAGCAAGGGGCTGCGACAGAGTAAGGGGTACGGGTGGGGGTAGGGGAGGCCTCTCTGGGGGGTGGGTGACATATGGGCTGAGATGAGGAAGGGCCAGCCGTGAGAACAGAGGAGGACACTCCAAGGACGGGGAGGCAGGAGGAAATACATGGGCTTTGAGGTCAGACTTCAGCTTAACTCCCAGCATTCTGGTGCTGGCTATGACCTTGGACAAGCTCCTTCCCTCTCTGAGGCTCTTGTTTGCTCACCTATAACATGGGGGAGGGGCACCTGGCTGACTCAGTCCGTGGAGCACAGGACTCCTGTGGGGTCATGAGTCTGAGTTACACACTGGGTGCAGAGATTACTTAAAAATAAAATGTATTTTTTAGTTTTATTTATTTGGGGCATCTGGTAGCTCAGTTGGCTAAGCGGCCAACTTCGGTTCAGGTCATGACCTCACGGTTCGTGAGTTCAAGCCCCGTGTTGGGCTCTGTGCTTTTAGCACATAAATAATAAACATAAATAAGTGTTTATTTATTTTTGAGAGAGACAGACAGAGAGAGAGCGCGCAAGCCGGGGGAGGGCAAAGAGAGGGGGGAACAGAGGATCCGAAGCCAGCTCCGTGCTAACAGCAGCAAGCCCCACGCGGGGCTCGAACTCACAAACCGTGAGATCATGACCTGAGCCGAAGTCGGATGCTTAACCAACTGAGCCACTCAGATGCCCCAAAAGTGAAATCTTAAAAAAAAACCAAACAAACAGGGGCACCTGGGTGGCTCAGTCGGTTAAACATCCAACTTTAGCTCAGGTCATGATGTCACGGTTCGTGAGTTCAAGCCCCATATCAGGCTCTGTGCCGACAGCTCAGAGCCTGGAGCCTGCTTCAGATTCTCTCTCTCTGCCCCTCCCCTGCTCACACTCTGTCTCTCTCTCTCAAAAATAAACATTAAGAAAATTAAACCAAAACAAAAACCAGAGGTCCTGCGCTGGATACCCACCCTCAAATGGGGACAGGAATGCTTCCCTTTGCAGACCTGTTGGGGACGGAGGCACTGAAAGGGTACCCCCCAGAGCCTGGCCCATAGTTAGTGACCACCAAGTAGCAATGGCTATTCTCCCATCACCCTTGCCTGGTCTCCGGAGATCTCGGTCCACACAGTCCATATGCTCTGGAACTAGATCCAGGAACAGGGACAAGTTTTCCTGTGCCACAGCCCTCACTGGCCCAGAGACCTTGGGATGTCAGGACTCAGCAATTCCTGCAAAATGCACAAGTTGGGGTTGGAGGTCTCAGGTAGCTGCATATACAAATCACATGTGAAGCAGCGTAGTGATGGGTAGTAAGCAGTTAGGAGCTTGGGCTTTGGAATCAGACCTATCTGAATTTGGATCTTGGCTCTCCCGCTTCTTAGCTCTGTGCTCTTGAGCAAGTCACGTAATCTTTCTGTACCTTGGGTTTTCTCCTGAGGAGACAGAGAAAACCATTCCTTCCAGGTGGTTCTGAAAGCTGGGCGGCGGTGGGGGGCGGGCAGATAATGCATGAAAAATGCATAACACAGGGTTACAATTCCTCAGTAGAGAATCAGCGTATGAACAGCTGTATTAACAGCTCGTGGCAAGTGAAATGCACATATGCTCATCTTCCTGTACCCGGAAGCAGTCGCCTGGACAAGACGGGGAAGTGGGCCTCTTCATTCCCTTCCTCCCCTGAGATGGGCTTCTGCGGTTCCTGCTTCGGCTGCCTGAATCGGGGCCTGCCTCTCCATCCCCTTACTCAGATGTGTTCACTGATCCTTCACACCAGGAGGGCACGACTGAGACTCAGTTATAGTCCCTTGGCTGGGTGGGGTAGGGTGGACTAGAGGCCACGGTCAGCCTCTGGGCTACATGCCCCACCTCCATCATCTGTTCAGTCCACTCGACAAATGGACTTCATTTGAACCCAGGTAGCCTGGCTCCAGGCAGCTTTACTGAATGGGCCCAGTGTGTAGGGAAAACGTTTGAAAACCAAGGGAGGGGAGAGGGGCACCCGGCGGGGGAGGGGGCTCAGTCAGGGTAAGCATCTGACTCTTGATTTCATCTCAGGTCATGATGTCATGGCATATGGGTTCGAGCCCCACATCGGGCTCCACGCTGACAGTGTGGAGCCTGCTTGGGATTCTCTCTCTCCCTCTCTCTCTCTCTCTGCCCCTCCCCAGCTTACTCTCTCTCAAAAACAAACTAAAAAAACCAAAGGGGAGCAAACCGGGCCACATTATAGCCACATAAATTCCCCTCCTCTCAGGCCCCAAGCCTATGTCCACTTGGGCCATGCAGGGCCCAGCTTCCCAGAGCTGGCTGTGATAACATCGTCTGGGTCTTAATCCCCTCCTGGTCTGGGGGCCTGAGCTGGCACTGTCTGGGCTGGTTGGTTCCCACGGCCAGACCATTGCTTCGCAAATCAGCACGGGCTCCATGGAGGGGGCCAGAGGCTCAGCAGGCTGGGAAGGCCCCTCTTTGGCCCTGGCCTTGAAGGTCAGAGCCCCTTCTGTGGGCAGAGAGGAGGAAATCCTGGTGTCCGTCCCTTTGGGGGTCCCCGAGGTTGCCCCAGGCCCTTGGCTGCTTGCCAAGGCTGAGCCCCTATTCAAACACCTCACTGGTCCCATCTCCCTGCTTGAGCCCCCACCCCCACTGGGAGCCCCCACCCTTGGCTTCATCTTTCTTAGCACCCCCAGTTCCTGAGACCCCTTCTTCCCCCCAGCTGGCCTCCCTACTTCTCTCTTAGCCAAGGTGGGTTTACTGTGAGTGTAGGCCTCTCCGTGGTAGGGGCCCCTGTGAGGGTTGCTGGGAGTTACAGAGTGTTCTAGGAAGGGAGGTAGCCAGGTCGCACTCAGGAAGCATTTTCCATTCAGTGCCCTTGGCACACCGCCCAGGGAGATGTCAGAAGAAGGCACCCAAGTCTCCAGGCCTCCAGCAATTTGTTATGCTTTCTCTTTATCATTCTGTCACTACCCACTTCATTGCAAATTTTGTATTCTTTTTCCTAAAGGGGGCCCTTAACATTGGACTGGCCCTGCCTTACTCCTTACAACCCATCTCCACCCTGATGGCCAGACCATCTCGCTAGAGCAGGATGTGATCCTCACGAGCCCCCCTCGCTGCTCCCCACCCAGCCCCTCCGGGGCTCCTGCTGCTTCCAGGGAGGAAAATGCCAAGCCCTCCCGTGACCCTGGGCCATCTGGCTGCAGCCAGCCTCCGCAACCCACCGCATCTCCCTCGCGCCCTCTGCTCAGCCACGGGAGGGGGGGGGAACCTTTCTTTAGTCCCTCAGGCATCTCAGCACCTGGGCTGCCGCACCACGCCCCCCCGAACGTTCAGGACTCAGTGTCAACAGCTCCTTGTCGGTTAGGCCTCCCTGAGCCCACATCACACACATCATAACACCTGGCCTTCCCGTCAACGCCAACCGCACCTGCGTGAAGGGCCTGCTTTGCCCCAGATGCCTCCCATCTCACTCACCCAGTTCTTCAGGCCGAGAAGCCGAGAGCCCTGGATTCTTCTCATTCTATCAAACCCACATCTAATTGATCAGGAAGTCCTATGGGCTCTTCGAAATACATCCATGTCCAACCACTTCTGACTACCTCCACGGCTACCATTTTGGTTCAAGCCCTGGGTTCTCGCCAGGGTTAATATCATCTCACCTGGGTAATTTCACATGCTTCCAAACTGGCTTGTTTCTGTGCTATTCTACAAACAGCAAGGGGAGGAGTCCTTTAAAAATGTCAGTCACGTGGGGCGCCCGGGTGGCTCAGTCGGTTGAGCGTCTGACTTCAGCTCAGGTCACGAGCTCGCGGTTCGGGAGTTCCATTGGGCTCTGTGCTGACGGCTCGGAGCCTGGATCCTGCTTTGGATTCTGTGTTTCCCTCTCTCTCTGCCCCTCCCCTGCCTGTGCTCTGTCTCTCTCTCTCTCTCTCAAAAAATTTTAAAAATTTTAAATAAATTTAAATAAATAAATTTTTAAAAATTAAATAAATTTAAATAAATAAATTTTTAAAAATTAAATAAATTTAAATAAATAAATTTAAAAAAAAATTTTAAAAACCCAAAACACTGGGCTACAAAAAGACTGTGACTTCTGTCCTGCATGTCTTTTCTCTCTCTCTCTGTCCCTTACTGGCTTGCTCTGAGGGACACCAGCTCCCCTGTTGGGAGCTGTCTATGGGGAGGCCCACATGGCGAGGAACGAAGGGAGACCCCTGGCCAACAGCCAGAGAGGAGCTGAGACTCCCAGCCCGGTAGCCTGTAAGAAACTGAATCCTGTCAACAGCCACGTGAGTGAGCTTGGAAGTGGACCCCCGCCCCGGTCAAGCCTCACGATGTCACCGGAGCCTTGGCCCACGTCTTGACTGCGGTCTGTGAGGAGACCCTGAGCCAGAGGCCCCAGCCAGCCTGTGGGACCCAACCCACAAAAAAGCGCGAGACAGTAAGTGTCTATTGTTTTAAGCTGCTAACTTTTGGGGCCGTTTGTAACACAGCTGTGGATCACAAATACACTCACCTTAGCTTGTCCCAGTCTCCTGCCGACAGAGTGACTTACCCAGCTGTACTTTTCCTTGCGGCACAGTTACTACAGGCCAGAGCCTGGCCCCATGCAGATGTTCAATAATTACTTGCGAATGAGTGACTAGGGTAAGTAAGGCATGCAGGATGCCCAAAGGGACAATGCCATAGCTCAGAAGGGGCGAAGTGGGAGTTCAGGAGGGGGGAGGCCGGTTCACCCCAATCCAAGCTGCCCGGGAGGCTACTACCCCCTTCTAGCAGAGACTGGGGGCCCCGGTCTCCCTCCTCTTCGGAAGGATGCTTGGTCAGAGCGCAGGATTCGAACTCTCACGGTCTCTGAGAGAAGTCCCAGCTTCATACCCCATTCCAGACCACACCTTCTGGATTTCCTCTGCTCTTTGGACTTCAGGCCTCTTTCCCTTTGTTTGGGATGGAGATTTGCTAAACGCCTCACTTAGAGTGATCTAATTTTTATACCCTTGTCAGACTTTTTCATAAAAATCATTTAATAGATAAGAAAAGAATCCTAGTCCAACTCACGTGGCCCATTTTTTTTGTTTGGAAATGGTCCCTGTGTCCATAAAAAGGAAAGGACTGCCAAATCCAATCCCCTCCCAGCCCTGTCCCCACCGGGTCCCAGGCTGTGCTAGGGGCCAAGAGGCCAGAGAACCTTCCAGCAAAAACATCAGGCCCGAGTTGGAACCTGGTGCCCATTCTGGGTCTGGCAAGGGCTGGCTGGGTGCCCAACTAACTGAGCCATTTCCTCCCAGACTGGGACAAGTTTCCTGCCCAGAGGGAACTGAACGCACTCCCAGGCAGAGGGGGGCTGGGTCCTGGATTGGGGGAGGGGCAGCCACAGGCATTTCCCCCACCTCAGCTACTTTGGGGCTGAGAGGCCCATCTGGGGGTAGGGTGGCAGAGAGCAAAGGGTCGGGGATTAGGCTTGGACTGTCAGTTGGGTGGCCATTTCTGGAGGAATGAGCTGAAACCACCCTGTCCGGGCTTGGGGCCAGCCTGCCCCATGTCCCAGGTGTGTCCCAGGTGTGTCCCAGGGTGGGGAGCGGAGAATCCTACCCCAGACTCTGTCCTGAGGCAGTAGCCTTTGGGTGACCATGGTGGCCTTTGCTGAGAAGCAGGGCTTGCCAGAACCTGGAATCCTCCGAGAATCTTCTCCCCTCACCTCCTCCCTGACGTCTCCTCCACCCCTCCTAGACAATCTGACCCTCACAACCCCCAGGAGGCCTGGAAGCTGGGAGTCTCCTTTGCCCTGTGGGGCCCCTCCTGGGAAAGGGCCCTGAGCTGGGCCTTCAGTCCCTGTGGAAACTGCCCTGTGGGCTAGATGCTCGGGCCAGGGTAACATGGCTGTGATGGAGCATCAGATTACCCTGCTCACAAGGTGGCTGTAACCATATTCCAGAACCTTCCAGGAATGGACCTGCCATATTTTACGTGCACCTCGGTTGGTTTCCGTGGCCCCAGTTCTTCCAACAAGAGGGGGGTAGCAGGAGGCATGCAAAGCACTTGAGCTCTGGGAGTCAGGCCACCTGGATTCAAATCCTGACTTAGCCACCAACTAGCTCAGTGACCTTGAGCAAGTTACATAACCTCTCTGAGCCTGTTTCTGAATCTGTAAAAAGGGATAACAGTACCTGCCTCTTGAGGCTGATGTCAGAACCAAACGAGATCATAGAAGTGCTCGGCATAGTGCTTGGCACATGGTCAGCACCCTACACATGGCAATTTTTCTTCTGACGGGCTCAGAGAGTGGCAGCGAAGCCCCCAAGGACACACAGCAAGTAAGCAGAGGAGCGCAAGTAAGCAGAGGAGCTGGTACCCAACCTTTTCCCAGATAGTCTGTTGCCTCCCCGGGCTGGGCCCTGCAGGAAATACGAGGCTGAACGAAGCTGAAATGGCAAGGATCGTCACGGTCTTAGCGGAGCCTCCCTTTAGCTGGTTCTCAGCCTAGGATGGGACGGAAGGTGGGCACCATCCACCCGCGACCGCAGGTGGGTGCTAGACCACGCGTCCAGGCTAGACCACATCCCCATGGCTTCCTCAGCCACCTCAGTACTGAACTCCCCAACACCAGGGGACCCAGCCGGCATGTTTCCCCGGGGCCCGCCCCAGCCAGAGGAGCTGTGTGGCCTCAGAAAAGCCTCTTTCCCTCTCTGTGTGTTCATGATTCTTTAATTTTTTTTTTTTTAACATTTTATTTATTTTTGAGACAGAGAGAGACAGAGCATGAACAGGGGAGGGGTAGAGAGAGAGGGAGACACAGAATCGGAAGCAGGCTCCAGGCTCTGAGCCATCAGCCCAGAGCCCGACGCGGGGCTCGAACTCACGGACCGCGAGATCGTGACCTGAGCTGAAGTCGGCCGCTTAACCGACTGAGCCACCCAGGCGCCCCTGTGTGTTCATGATTCTAACGCAGGTTGAGAAAATCATCTTTATTGTTGTTCATGGAGAGGGCGAGGGAGGCCAGTAAAGGAGAAGCCATTCTGAGAACGCAATTCTCCCCCATTCCCCCAACCCCCCCACCGGGAAGGCAGGTTTGAGGGCGCTGCATCCGTTCTCTGTCCTGAGAAAAATAGGGGTTCGCTCAGTGGCCTCCAAGTGCCCCCTTCTGAGAGCTCTAGCCCCGAGCCCTCTTCTCCCTCCCAAGAGCCCCAGTGCCCACCTTGAACTCCAAGTGGGGGGCAGGGCTGGCAGTCCTGGGGTCAAGACCTCCAGATGAGCCTGGGTGGGCCTGAGACAGACCCCCAAGTCCTTGCCAGGGCAGGTCAAGAGGGGGCTGTCCCCTGGGGCTGGCCAGGTGCTGAGGGCTGGGGCGGGGGCTGCCTTGGAGCTGACACTGAAGGCCTCTGGGATGGAAACTCCTGGGGGAAGGTGGGGAGGAAAAGAAGAAGGACACAACTCAGCTCCCCCATCCTCTGGTGGGGGAGCTTCGGGCCCTGCTTCCCACGCAGGGGTCAAAGCTTAACACCAGGTGAAAGAGGGGATTTCAGCTCCTTCTGCCCCTACCCCGAGAGAGGTCACCCCAGCCCTTCTTGAACTCGGGCCTGTGGAGGCTCCTCGGGCTGTCTGGAGCGGGGCTTCCGTGTCTGGGGGACCCACGCGGTGAAGCGCCCACCTGTATCTGGCAAAGGTCCAGCAGGGTACGGACGCTCGTCAGGCACCAGAGCTCGCCCAGCAGGGACATAAGGACACCCAGGAGGTCCAGCCAGCTGCCCACGGTCAGCAGCAGCACGAAGAGGCCGCCCATGCGCACCAGCACCGTCTGGACCTGGCTCTGCAGGCCGGGGTTCTGCCGCTGCTCCTCTGGGGGGGCAGGGCACCTGTCACCACCTGCCCGCCCTACCTGCGGTCCGGCCTGGGACGGGGCCTGGACTCCCGGCTGCCCCCGACCTTCCTCAGTGTGAGCCTTCCCCTCCCCTTGCAGCCCCCTGCCTCCCTCCTCCCTCACCCCCACTCTCTGAGCACCTGGCTGGCACCAAGCACTTCTTCCTAACCAGGCCTCGCTGTCTACCCCCGAGCCTGCCCGCTGCTGCGCTCTGCCTGCAGTCAGGGGAGGGAGGGGGGGCACGCCAGCTCCAAGCTGCAGGCCCTGTCCTGCCTCCACTGCCACCTCTAATCGGTCGGGAAGCCCCGGGGACTCTTTCTGCTAAGTAGAGCCCCACCCGAACCCACCTCCCCACTCCCGCTGCCCCATTCAGTCCCAGCTCCCGGCTTCTGTTCTTGACCTTGTGGGTCAAGTGTCTACTCCATGTCCACTCGGCAGCTAGTGACCTTCTAAACACAGGAACGTGACGTCCTGCCTGATCTGAGCCGTGTCCTCGTTTCGTCTCTGGCTCGCTCCCGTTCCTTACGACTCCCCAGCATGCCAGACTCACTCCCACCTCAGGGCCTTTGCACCCGCTGCTCTCTGCCTGACTGCCCTTCCCTGTCCCGCCACCTCGACCCCGTCTCCGCCCTGCAGCCAGGCGGTTCTTCCCATAGCCCACATCTGGCCAGGTCGCTCTCCCCTGCTGAAAGCCGTGCAGGGGCTTCTCATCAGACCGCCTGCACTGGGTTGATGAGGGCTCTCCATCAGGCCCCCCCATCAGCCTGGCCAGTCTCAACCCCTCCCCATTCCCTTGGGGTGACAGCCATACTCCACTTTTTCAGTCGCTCCACAGGGCCCCACCTTCTCTCACCTCTGGGCTTCGGCCTGCGGGGTTCCCTCTGCCAGGATCTCTTCCCTGCCCCCCTTCCCCACCCGAACCCTCCTACTATCCTTCAGAACCCAGTTCAAGCTCCATCTCCTTGGGGCTCCCAGCGCATGCCACACCCATCAGTGAGCCGCCCCATATGGCTTCTGTCACTAGACTGGGCGCCCTGGGATGGCAGGGGTGTGGTCTGTTGTCGGCCTCCCCGGGGCCTAGCACAATGCTGTGCCCCGGTCGGACAGTGGGACGCGAACGCCCAGTGAATCAGCGGCCGCCCAGAACCCCGCCTGTGGCCCTTACCCTGCATGTAGATGACGAGCAGCGTGTAGCAGATGACGAGCGGCGTCCAGAAACGCACGGCGTCTGACGTGCTCAGGAAGTCCCGGTTGATAAGGGCCACGGCTGCCAGGTCACCCACGGCAAAGGCCACGGCCAGGGCGCGGGCCAGCAGCCGGGGGAGGGCATGAGCGCCGGCCAGCAGGCCCAGGCAGACCCCGCAGTACTGCTGGCTGCTGTGCAGCTCGTAGAGCTGGTAGATGTGGCCGCAGAGGTGCCTGGCGCCCGTGCGAAGCAGCGTGGCCAGCCAGAGGCCCAGCAGCAGGTTCAGGGTGCGGTGCGGGGCGTCCTCCTGCAGGAAGCTCAGGCCGCAGGTCAGCCCGCAGCCCAGCGCGTACTGGCACAGCAGGTGTAGCCGCAGCCTCTCGGGCCCCTGGGAGCCCTGGGCGGGGGAGGGGGGGGGAGAAAGGGGGCCGCGATGCTGGGGGCTCAGGCTGCCTTTCACCTGAGGTGGGGGGGGGGGCAAGGGGCTGTGAAGGTGCAGAGGCTCCATTCTGTAGGAATCTGGAGCCAGGAGGAACCTTGGGGATCATTCCCAAAGAAGGAATATTCCCTGGGGTGCCCGGGTGGCTCCGTCAGTTAAGCGTCTGACTCTTGATGTCGGCTCAGGTCATGATCTCATGGTTCGTGAGATCGAGGCCAGCATTGGGGTCTGCGCTGACAGCATGGAGCCTGCTTGGGATTCTCTCTCTCTCTCTCTCTCTCTCTCTCAAAATAAATAAATAAACTTAAAAAAAAAAAAGCAGGGATATTGCCTTCAAGGTCAAGCCCTACCTACTGGGATCATTTCTTGCTGCTTAATTTCAGTCACAATTGTTCCTTGGGCCCCATGTGCTTGCTGAAGGTTTGTGGCTCAGAGCCTTGAAGACCTGGGTTCAGAGCCTGACTCCACTTTTTGCTGGTTGTTGACCTGCGACAAGCCAGTTACCCTCTCTGAGCCTTAGTTTCCCCGTCCGTGAAATGGAGATCACAGCAAAGCTCTACCCGCCTCTGACTGTGTGGATACGTGAGATGATACGCACTCAGAGGATCCGGCACGGGGCCTGGCACACGGGGAGCTCGGTGTCCAGGAGCTCGCTAGGAGCAGGGACTGCACTGGCGATCACAACCCCAGGGGGCAATCTGCACCCTCCGGTCCCGGTCTTACAGAAAGGAGGTGATGAGGAGACAGGGGGGTCTGGGGTGAAAATCAGGGCCCGGGTTCGGGTAATGACACCCCCCCCCCCCCCCACCTCAGGGAGCCTTACCTTGCCCAGGGAGAGCAGTGTGGAGATAGCCCGGAGGGAGAACTCAAGCACCACCAGGGCGGCCACCCGGGCCCCCACGACGGTCAGGATCAGGGCCAGCCCTGCCAGGTGCACGGTCTCCAGCGAGGCCCACGGGGCCTGCAGCCGGTGCTTTTCCAGCCGCCGCTCAGGGTTGCTGTGGGGCAGAATGGACGTGGGCAGGGCCAGAACCACCAGCCTCGGCCTGGGCAGTGGTCCCCGTGCCCCCAGACATGCTCACTGGGGATAGGGTTCCCTTCCCTCCGGCCCTGCCCTCACAGGCCGGAGAGAGCTGGGGGCCCAGGAGTGGGCTGGGTTGGCAGGCACTCACTTGGCACAGTTCACAAAGAAGTAGACCTTCAGGAGGCTGTTCAGGACGGAGACTCCGCTGGCCCCGATGAGGCCTGAGGGGCAGGAGGGAGGGCAGGCGGTTTGGAGGGTGAGAGGTGGTGGGAGACCCACGTGGTGGGGGGCGGGGGCGGGGGGGGGGGTCCACCCTGCAGCTGCCCAGAGCTGCCGGAGGGGGCGGGGCTGCACGGGACAGGGAGGTGGCGCTCACCTTGCAGGACAGAGTCTAGGAGGCTGGAGCCCCACTGGAGGGAGGGGAGGCCGGGGAGCCAGGAGGGCAGGGATGGCAGGGAGAACATGGCCGCTGCCGGGATCAGCCCCCGCCTCTGGCCAGGTCTGCTCCAGAGAGACCAAAGTCACGGGGCAAAGGTGTCAGTGGAGGGAGGGGAGGGGCAGGGAGGGATCAGAAGCTCAAGGGAGGGAAGGGGAGGGGAGGGGAGGGGAGGCAGGGATACCTTCAGGGCCCCAGGGTTACTGGCCTCGGGAGCCTACTGCTGTCCAGGGGCTCCGCCTTTGGGCGGCATGAAACCAGCACTGATCTCTGGCCTCTGTCTCTGCTCAAGTCGGGTGCCCGTTTTTCTCACCCTACCTTAGGCCTTGCCCCACAGGGCCTTCCTGAAGCCCCAGGCCTTATCTGTTGCCCCCCACAGCCTTGCATCTGGGCTCTGCCCCCTCAGCCCCAGTTCTGGAAGGTGGTCCGGACCCCCCACAACCTGAGGTTGAGATACAGCTCTGGGCCCCCCCTCTCCTTCCGCCACTGGGCAGCCTGCCTCGACGATCCTCCCCGTGTCCACTAGGTGGCAGGCCTCAGTTGGGTTGGAAGCCGAGGGTGCAGCAAATTCGGATCCTCCTTCCCCAGACGAGGAGGGAGCCAAGGGGTGGGGGGTGGTGTCACGGGTGGGGGAGACCGAGGCTTCAGCAGAAGGGAGTCGTGGAAGTAAACAAAATAGAAAACTTTATTGGTTTGGAGTGTGTGGTGGGGTACCCCCGGGGAACAGCAGACATGGGGGATGGCAGGGGAGGTGGTTTAGGCTCTGCTTGGGCTGGGGCCAGTCCTATCCCTTCCAGGGACTCGGTGTCATTCTCTGAAGCACAAAGGTCAGCGTGGGCCTTAGGAACACACTCACTGGGAGGAGTGTGGCTGCAGCCTGGGGAAAGGGCCCAGGGTGAGGACACCTAGCTCTGCTACTCACGTTGAGCCAGTCCCCTCCCCACCCTGGGCCTTAGCCTCCTCATCTGAAGAATGGGCATGTCCAGAGACCCCTTTCAGAACGGTCACGAGGATTTGTCTGGACGCCCACAGTGCTGGGCACCTAGGAAGCCCTCAGTAAAAGCTTCTAGTAGTTGGTGTTATAGGCTGCATTATGTCCCCCCCACTCACATTCATATATTGAAGTTCTAACCCCCTATATGTGACTGTAATTGGAGATGGGGTCCCTAAAGAGGTAATTAAGTTAAAATGAGGACATTAGGGTCGGTGCTAATCCAACACGACTGGGGGCCTTATAAGAAGACATTAGGACACAGACACAGAAGGAAGACCATGTGAGGACCCGGGGGGAAGATGGCCATCCACATGCCAGGGGGGAGAGAGAGAGGGGAGAGAGGAGAGAGAGAGAGAGAGAGAGAGAGAGAGAGGCCTCAGAAGAAACCAACCCCGCTGATGCCTGGATGTCTGACTTCCAGCCTCCAAGCTGTGAGACAATATCTGTTGTTTAAACCATCTTGTCGGAGGTCCACTATGGCCTCGTGGTGCCTCACAGTGACTGTCGGGAGCCCTCCAGCCCTCATGGTCCTGGCTCTTGCCAGGGACACCAGCCTGCGCCGGGCAGAGCTAACTTCCAGTCCTCTTTCTGCCACTTCAGAGCTGTGTGGCTTTGGTCAAAGCACTTCCCTTTTCTGAGTTCTTAGATTCCTCTTGGTAAAAGAGGGTTTTACCGTCTCACACTGTTTGAGGACTAAGCAAGCTGATGCATGTAAGCGACCCAGCTCAAGGTGATGGCCATGCCCCGGAGCAGTGATTATCATAATGAGTAAGGCTCTGGGATAAGGTAACCCAGTACAGAGGGGGAAGAGAATTTGCTGGAGAACAAAGTGGCTGGCCATCCAGAACAAATGCTCTGGCCTGAGGGGGGGCCGTGGGTCTGGGGGGGACCAGCGCTGTCCACACTCTCCTCCGACCTGTGGCAGGGTCTAGGCCAGTGGTCTGCTCTGAGCCGGCCATTCCCAGCTGGAGCGGGCCATTGCTTCCTGCCGAGTGCCAGGCTGTGTCGGGAAATGGGGGTGAGGGGTGCCCCCTAGGTGCCCTGGTGCAGGCCCCGCCCAGCCAGTTTCCGGAGCTCATCCCAGAAGAGCATGCTGAGGATTGTGTGGGGGCCCAGGCGCAGGTAGGCTGGGCCCAGACCCTTGTAGAGTGCCAGGGGGCCCTCCTGCCGCCAGATCTTCACCAGGCAGTCGGCGAGGCCACCATACAGCTGGCCCTGGGGACAGACACGGGGCAGATGTCACTACAGGGAACGTGGCGCCCTGGCTGGCACAACCAGGGGTGTCTGTGTGTGGGGGCTACTGTGGCACATCAGTAGAGAGACTCTCCCCAAGCTGGGCAAATTCTAGAAAGGTGGCCCTGTAGGCTGTGAAATGTAAGAAGCCTCTTCATCCAGGCAGCCACGGCCCCATGCCTGGGGGCTGAACTTTGGCTAGTGGCACACAGGTGGATTTCAGCCCTCACTCGGCCTGTGGAGGGCACCTCTGTGCTGAGCGCAGCCTGCACCGGTGTATGCGAGGGCCCGTGTGCGTGAGGCCGTGGGGTCAGGCCTGGATTCTGATTCGGGCTCCTCCACGTATCAGCCGGGCGACTGCACACACAAGTCACCAGATCTCTCTGAGCGTCAGTTTCCTCATCAGGAAGATGGAGGTGATGGTGAGGATGGAATAAAACCCAGAGGTGAAAATGCTTAGCCCATGCCTGGGACATAGGTGCTCAGCAAACAAGGCAAATCGATGCGTCTCCATGCATGTCACGTATCTGCGTGTCTCTGGCTGTGTGTGTGTGTGTGTGTGTGTGTGTGTGTGTGTGTTGGAGGGTGCTCTCCAGCTTCCCACTGGCCCCCCACCCCCCGCACCAGCCCCTGCTCACTTTGCCAATTCCGTCCACGGGCTGATTGTATAGCCGCGTGCTGACCACGTCGAAGGGGGTCATGACTGCGGCCACGGCGACGCTACTGATCATGCCTCCAGCCAAAGCCACCAGCCAGCTGTCCTCCGGGAGCCACTGTGGGGTGGTACAGGTTCTGATGCCTGCAGGTGCCCTCCCCCCACCCGCAAGGTACCCACCCTCCCCTCCCAGCGTGTGGGGGCTGGGAGACCTAGGGGAAGGGGAACAGACCGGGTGCTTCCAGCTACCTCCCACCCCAGCTCCTTCACAGCTACAGGGCTCACTGCTGGCCCCCACTCCTGCTGGGCACAAGGGCCAGGGACATGACCCTAAGGGCAGAGCTAGGGTCCTCAGCTGTCTTCAGGGGCCCTGTCTGTCACCTCCCCGTTGGCTTCCCTAGGTGGGGGTCCAGCTGGAGATGTTAGGGAGTGATGAGGGCCCAGAGGGGGAGAAAGGAGGCAGGCAGCCCTTACTTTGGGGTGTCTGTGGGTGGGCAGGCACAGGTGTCCCTGGCTCCTCACCTGTTGTTTCTGCACCCAGGCCTTGGCAGAGGCAAAGGTGGCCAGCTGGGCCGCGGAGCCGACCATGACCCTGGGCACGGCCCCACCCACGCCCCGCCATAGTCCTGCCAGGCCTTGCTGCCGCCAGATGGTCTCCAAGGCCCCCAGAACACTCTGCGGGGAGAAGACGCCGCATCATGGTCAGCCCCTGCCGGCCCAGGAGCCCATCCGGCCCAGGGAGCTCTGGGGAGTGACGGTTCCTACCTGGTGATGGTGCTGGTGCCCCACAGCCATCGCGGCCACCGTCTGGGCCTGCAGCTGTGTTTTGACCTGTGACAGCAGACGTGAGAGAGGGCCTGGACGAGCGCACCCCGACATCCAGAGCGCCACGAGCCCACCCCCACAGCTGAGGGGGCGTGTGGGATAGGGTCGGGGGCGAGGCTCTGAAGTTAGCCTGGGTCTGCATCCCGGTGTGACCGGAGCAAGTTACTTAACCCCCTCCAGGCCCGTCCGCTCACGCCTGACAAGCTGTTCTGAGGACTAAGCGGGATGACGACGGTACAACACGCAGCCGGGGACGCGGGGGCCTCGCTTATTTTTCACTCGCACAGGCTGCACGGGAAGATGGGTGGCCACACGGGGGTGGAGCCAGCACACGTCCTGCCACCCTCTGCCCCCTCCTCTGGCTCAGGCCTGGTGGGGCAGGGACCCCAGGAGGATGAGGATCAGGACCAGGCTCTGGGGCTTTGAGCCAAGAGGCAGATTCCAATCCCGGGCAGGGATGTTCCCCGCCCAGCAGGCCCCACCCGGCCGTCCAGGTCGGTCCCGCAGGGCCAGCCTGGGAGGCTCCAGAGTCCCCGGGCGAGCTGGGTCACGGGGTGATGGAGGATGGAGAAAAGGCACTCACCAAGTAAGCAGGGCTCCCCACGAAGGCTCCCAGTGCCCCCGCCACGGCGCCTGCGACCACGGTGCCACCAGGCTGTTGGGTGAGGCCAGCCTGGCACGCCAGGCTGTAGCAGTAGAAGCGGACGCCATTCATGAGGCCCTGGTAAAGGAGGCCAGCGGCCAGCCCCTTCTGCAGGCCACACAGCCCATCTGCACGGATCACTGCGGCCACCGAGGCAAAAAAGCCCCTGTAGGGCCGCGGGTAGGTGCCCCGGGCCCGCAGCTCCCCCTGCAGCTGCAGCCGCGTCTTCACCACCTCTAGGGGGTTAGTGAAGACACAGGCCAGGCAACAGGCCGAGGCGCCTAGCACCAGGTCCACAGCGGGGGCAACCGTCTCCTTGGCCTCTGTTCCTGAGGCCCGTTGCGCCCCGGGCAGGGACATGGGCACAGGCCCTGGGGTGGCGGAGCTTACGCTGTCTGCACCCCCGCAGGGCCGCCCGGCTGGGGATCAAGGGGGCCTGGGGCCATGTCTGGAGGGCAGACGTCCAGGTCAGACAGGCCGCCGGGTGGCCCCTGGTCTATCCTGGGAGTCCACCTGCTCTGCTCGGCCGCTGGGGCTGTTGGAGCCCGGGACACGCCCCTGCTGGCTCTGACCAATCCCAGCTGTCTCTGTTCTCCACACCTCCCCGCAGGGGTGGGCCTGGACCCTGGGATCTGGGGAAAAGGTCACCTGGGGCAAGAGGGAGATTGGGGGCGGGGAGAAGGTGTCAATCAGCTGAGACACCTCCTCCTGTTTTTCTTATCCTCCTGCCCTCCCTGTGGCGCTGGGGCGAAGGGCTGGTGCCCCTGCCCCGCCTCTGGTTTAGCCAGTCCTGCTGCAGCTCGGAGCCCTGGGCATAGAGCAACTGCCCAGGGAGGCTCCTGAAACCGTGCCCAGGCAACGCGCTGACTGCCCACAACCACCCTGCCACTGTCCTTGTGACTTCTCCGTTCCCGGTCTCAGTCTTCCAGTCTGGTTCCCACAGTCTATGGTCCCACTGAGAGCAGAGGTGGAGAAGGGCTTCTTGAGCCCTGTGGAACTGCTTTTGAACCCCGGGCTCTGCTACCATGTGTGACTCTGGGCAAGTCACTTTCTCTCTCTTAGCGACGGTCTGTTTCTAAAACGGGGATATCAGCACCTACTTCAGAGGTGTGTGGAGAACATGCCTGGCACAGGGCTCCACCCAGAAGATGCCCACCCCCCCCCCCCCACTGCCCTGTCCCCCGCTCTGGCTCCTTCCTCCCCATCCTTTGCCTCCCAAGACTCCAGGGCCCTGGGGCCGTTGTGTCTCAAGGAGTGGCCTGTGGCTTTGGTCATTCACCCTATGAAGACTTGCCCCCTAGTCCTGTCCCTCCTCCTGGTGGGAACCTCTTCTGGACTATAGGTTTCTGGAGAGGCCCTGTATAGAAATGGCCCTTTGTCTTTGTTTTTTTGCTTTTTTTCAGAGAGAGGGAAAGAGAGAGAGAATGAATCTTAGGCAGGCTCCACGCCTAGCTCACTACTGTACCTTGAGACCGTGACCTGAGCCGAAATCAAGAGTCGGCTGCTTAACTGACTGAGCCACCCAGGCGCCCATACGTGGCCCTTTGTGAGAAGGGACTTCCACCCCTGGGAATGGCTGTCAGGCGCTAGGCTGCTCGGCCTGGCCTCCACCTTGGCCTCTGCGCCCGGGCAGTTCTCTCCCGCCACGGTCACCCCACATCAGCCAAGTTCCAAACAGAACCAGAGGCCGAGCCACCCTGCCTGTAAGCCCACCTCTAGGCCTCCACGCCCACCTTTCCCAGCCCCCGCTCCTTTCCCCCCAGGTACGAAGCCCTGGAAGAGGCAGCGAGCGCTGAGGGCTTCGGGGCCCCAGATCACTTCCCCCCAACCCCCGGCCTGGGCCTGGCAGGCTTGGCACCCTCTGGCCTGCGCCCAGCGGTCTGGGGACAGCTTGGACACTCTCGGGTTTATCCCACATGGCCGGCACTCGCCCCCAGAGCTGGGGAGGCTGGGAAGGCTGGCCGCAGAGACAAGTCCCGGGACTGGAGGGGTAGCTGCCGCTCCCCTGGCCACTGCAGGAAATACAACAGAGAGCAAAGGTCAGGTCAAGAAACCCTCAGGGCCTGAGCTCCAGAGAGCTCCATGGGGGGGGCAGCGGGCGACTGGGTTCTGGGTGTCAGCACAGAGCAGCTGATGGCAGAGAATTATGGAATGAATGAAGAATGAATGGCCAAGGGGCTTCAGAGGGGGGCTGGAGATGCCCCTCCTCCATCCTGGTCATAAAGGGCCGGTGACAAGTCTTGGCAATATAACGTGTCTATTTTATTTAAAAAAAAAAAAAAAAAAAAAGAAAAGAAACAACAAACAAAACCCAGACCATCTGACCCCTTCCCCCGGCGGGCCCTTGATAAAACTCTCCAGAAGGGCCCGGATCCAGCCAAGCAGGGGATGGTCAGGAGGCACCCACGGGGATGCCAGGCTGGTGGGCTCCATTCCTCTCTGAGCCCTCCTCCCTCCCCTTTGCTCCCTGCCTGCCTCCTGGGTCCTCCTGGGTCCTCCCGGGTCCTCCCGGGTCCTCCGGCTGCTGCGGTTTGGGAAGAGACAGGGGCAGGGGGCCGTGGACATGCGGGGCCGCTGGGCAGCCAGGGAGGGCCGGCCCGGCCCCTGCCCCTGCCCCCGGCTGTGGGCCCTGGCGAGGCAGGCAGCAGTGTGCCGGGGGCCAGAGATAGCGAGGAGGAAACATGCACCGAGACCTTAGTGCCCGGCCTCCCTGCACAGCCGGCTGAACGTTCAAAAATGAACAAGGATGGCCGGGTTTCTGCCCAGACCTCTCACTCGGGAGAGGAAGAGGGGACTGCTGCCTTCTCGGTCCTTCCGCTCCCCTCAAAGCTGATACTATTCTCACTGCCGTCCTGAAGAGACGCAGATACATCCGGATGTGCCACGTACACAGAGCCCATAGGGCTCAGACCCTCCGCCCCAGCAGCACTCTCCGGGCACCACTGGCCAGGCAGGATGCCCAGGGGTGTGCGGAGCACCCATTCTGGATCCCTGGGAGGGGAGAGACCCCGTCTCAGGCCCCGGTCGGTGGTTCTGTCCCCCAGGGTGGGAGTGGGCTGTGGAACAGGGGTGGAAGCCAGGCCCCAAGCGGCATGATGCCCCAGCGGGCCACTGCGTGTGCTGCTCCGCTCGCCTTTCTTGGCCCGCGGGGGGGTGGGGGTGGGGGGGGCCGGCCAGCTCCGCCTCAGCACCAGGGGTCCCGGGAGGCTCTGCCCCGGCACAGGCTGTCGCTCCGCTGCCAGGCGCTGTGGATGAGGCTCAGGGCATCCTCGAACTTCTTGCTGGAGGCTTCCTGGGTGGCCTTGTGGGGGAGGTCCACCTGTGCGGGGGCAGAGAGGGGGGTCTGTGAGGGCTTCGGCCCAGGACCCTGCTCTCCCGGGGCTCCACGGGAGCCCTGGAGACCCTCGGCACCACGGGACCAAGAAGGGGCAGTGTGTCCCAGGTTCTGCGTCTGGCTGTGGCCTCAGATGCGCTGGAGGGCGGAGTCTTGCCCTTTTGGTCCTAAATGTTCCGGGCTGTCCCAGAGCTGCTGGTACAGCGCCGTCCCCGGACCCCTGCCTCCTGCCTCTGTGCCACACAGGAAGGACTCCTCTCCCCGGGGCAGCGGCTCCACTCCTCGGGGCCCCGGGTGGCTCGGTACCTGGTAGATGGTTTTCCACCCGGAGCTCAGCGCAGACAGGAATCGGTCCAGTTCAGATGTGCAGCTCAAGTAGATGACCCAGGGGGGCAGAGCCTGCTGGCTGTCCTGGGAAAACTCCTGGGGAGGGCGGGTCCCCAGGTGAGCAGAAGCGGCCCTCCTTCCGCAGGGCCTGCCTCCACTGCCCCCGGGCCCAGCTCACCAGGACACAGTACTCCTTGCCGGGTTCCGTGGAGACGGCACTGATGTCGGCCAGCCTGGCTGTGCCCAGGGAGCGGAAGAAGCTGGTCTGGCAGTCCTCGTGGCAGGTGAAGAGGCGGTCATCGGTAATCACCAGGCAGCAGGGGATGCAGGGGCTGGGGGTCACCCCCTGGGGGATGACCTGAAGGGCATCGGCAGAGGGGAGAGGCAAGCTGGAGCTCTCCGGGGGTCGGTGGCACCAGACCTGCCCCCTCCAGGGGCCCAGCCAGCCCTTGGGCTCCCCCTGCGCCAGAGGTCAGGCGGGCTCCACCCAAGTCGGAAGTGGAGGTGGGGACAGGGGTGACAGTGGGAGTGTCCGGCCCACAGGCGGCCCTGAGCACGAGGACCCGCTCCTGGGCTGTCCCCTGGAGGTCCCCGTCTTCGTCCTCATGGGCCTCTCTGTGAGTGCTCTCTGTGAGTGCGTGTGGGTCTGGGGAAGGGACACCGGAGGGGGCTGGACGGGGTCGGGAGGCCAGACGAGCGGCGCAGGCCGGAGGCGCTCACCCCTTTGGACACGGCCTGGCAGAGCTGCTGCATCCAGCCGGCCATCTCGGCCTCGCTGTCCGCGCTCAGCTCCAGGCAGGGCCGGTCGGCGAGGATGACCTGGAAGGCGTGGGGCCGATCCGTGGTGTTGGCTCTCCGACAGCCACCGCACTGCTCCCCCCTGGGCCAGAGGAGGAGGGGTGAAAGGGGAGCAAGGAGGCAGGGGTGGTGTCGGACACGGGTGCGCCTGCACCCGCGGTCCCGGGGGCTGGAGGCCACCGGAAGGTGCTATGGACCCCTTCGGCTCTCAGGAGAGACTTAAAGCTGCCAGGCGGGCCCGGCCCTTTCCGAGTGACAACTTCTGCAAGGGGAACTGCCAGAGTTGCCAAGATCCTTCTAGATATCTCAACCTGGCCAGGCAAGGGGTGAGAATCCGCTCTTAGCTCTGGCCCTCTTGGCATCAGGGCACATTCATTCCCGTCGCCTCTGTGGGCCCCAGGTTTTCTCCAAGCACCTGTGTGTCCATCTTCCATCAGGTCAGGAGCTTCCCAGGAGAGGGACCGCCTCCCCTGCCCGGACAGACCCTCCTGGCAGGGAGTTCCTCTTGCTCCCCTGACAGGACGATGCCCAGCCTCCCCTTGCTTGGGGTCCTACAGCCTCAGGGCTCAGCAGACCCCAGGGCAGTGGTCAGGGCTGCCGGATGGGGTGGGGCTGAGTGGGGGCAGGCCGAACTGATTGACACGAGGGGGTGGGGTGTCAGCTCGAGCCAGGGAGAACAGGAGCCCCGGGTCCCAGGCTCAGCCAGAGCCGCCACCTGCGGGCAGCACCGCCAGGCCTCACGCCTGCCCAGCCCCCCATCGCTAGGACACTCACCCCATGTTCACAGAGAGCAGAGGGGTGACATCTGTGCGGTCGGGATACTGGTAGAGGATCCCATTGCTGCAGGGGCACAACATGGCAGGGGTGAGGCCCGTCCCAAGAACCAAAGGCCAGGTGGGGCCCAGATCCCGGGGGGGGGGGCCTGCAACTGGGGCCTTAAGCCCCAGAGGCCAAGGGGCCTGCCCTCTGTGGAAGGGAAGGTGAAGAGAGAACTGCAGAGGCTCGGGAGGGCGTGCTGTCCCCTCAGCAGACCTGGGGATGGCGAAAACCTTGGCAGCAGCCCTGCCCGGACCCCCACCTGATGCGCCCCAGGATCCTCGGGCCCCAGAGACGGCCGCTTTACACAGAAGCTCTCGCAGCCCGGAAGGGGTCTGCTCCAAAACCCTTGTGGGGGTGGAAAGATGCCCCCGTGGGCTTCTCTCCCGGGGGGCCGGTCCAAGGGAGACCCCCGCTGAGGGCCCAACAAGCCCCAGGTCGAGCCCGGGGCCAGAGCTGTGGGAGCCCCCACCTGAGGACCACGAAGCAAGTCTTCCAGTGCTCTTTGCCCAAGTAGGAGGTGCCTGCCTTGTAATGCAGCATGCCTTCTTTGGTGATGGCGCCCTCAGGGGGTGAGCAGTGGCAGGGCACTGGACCCAGGGACTCATCCAGGGGGTCCTCCCAGTGCACAAGCCCGTAGAAGCGCACGGTGACAGCGGTGGCCTGGGGCGGGGGGGGGAGGGGGCAGCAGACAGAGCGGTGAGGTCTGGGTCGGGCTCACCAGCAGCCCAGCACCAGGAATGGCCGCTGAGAAGGCAAGGCCGTGCCCCAAGTGGGGTGGGGGACAGGACCCGAGGGTAGGAGAGCCCCTCCCAGGTGGGTGATGGAGAGGTCCTAAAGACGTCCTTTTGCGTCGCCTGGCCCCTAACACCTAACAATACCTCCCCTGCACTCCCGGCTCTACCTCACACTTAGATTCCTGGGCCACGAATTTGGCCAGTGCCAGCTTCTCCATGGTGGCATCAGTCAGGATGCTGGGGTAAGGTGGCTCCCGGCAGCCTTTGATCATGGCGGACTTCAAAGAAGCCAAGAAGAACCTATACAAGGGAGTGGGGTTTGCTGTCAGAGGCCTGGGGGACCTCCACCCTTCAACTGGACGGGATCCTGGCCTGGAGGGGTCCCAGGAACTCTGGGGAGGGACCCGGCCGGAAGCAGAGCTCAGGGCAGCAGGTGGGGCGATGATGGTCGGTTGCCATCAGCTGTGACCTGCAAGAGGCCTAACCGTTCCCCGTGGCCAAGGTGCCTGGGGTCTGACGGTGAGGCAGGACCAGGTGAGGGGATGCCGCAGAACGGGTGGGACCCGGGTGCCCGTCACTATCCGATCTTATCATGTGTACTTTCGGTACGAAAGCACAAGGGCCAGCAGTGGGGCTCGGGTGTCCTTCCTGGCGGGTGACTCAACCAGCCCCCTTCCTCTCCGCAGGCCACGCAGGGTCTGAGGTCACCTGAACTGAATACGGAGCCAGTCAGTGTGTGTACCTTTTCCTGCAGGGGCCGGAGGGAACACATCTGCTCCGCACTGGTTTGTGTCCCACTTCTCCCCCTCCTGCCCCAAGGGTGGGGAGACCAGGCCAGGACCTCCAGTCCTACAGGAACGGGGAGGTGGGGGATTGGCCGGGGTTGGGGGGGGGGGGAGCGTCACTCACTCAGCCAGGGCCACGTCAGCCGTGTCCAGCAGAAACTGCTTCCTGCGGTTGGTGCACACCAGCTTCACCGTCTGCTGGTCGAGGCCCACCTGCCAGAAACGATACCTTCACATGCACAAGGGGCTTGGCTGCTGCCTGGCGGAAGAGGCAGCCACGGCCAGACAGAGGGCCGGCTGGGGAGGGAGGAGGCAGACCCTGGCATCGCCACAAGGTAAAGCCCCAGAGGCCTGGGACCCAGGGCGTGAGTCAGGGAGGGGAGGGATGGTCAGAAATACGGTGGACAAAGAGGCGTCCTCAGACTCGGTTCTCATCCCCAGCATCATGTGGTGAAGCCCCCGGGAGAGGAGCTGACGCCCAGCCCTGGGGGCGGAGGGGTCGAGGCAGGGACGTGCCTCGCTCTGAGCTCCCGAGGCGGGTAGCCAGAGGAGCCCCGTCCTATGCAGTTGGCCTATGCCAACTGCAGATCCCGCACTCACCGACACATAGTCAAGTTCATTGTAAGAAACGGCCTCTTCCACCAGGTATGGCTTCTCCGCGGCCCCTGAGAGAGGAGACCCCAATGCCTGTAACTCTCAGTGGCCTCTTTTCCCTCCCCCTGCCCCCTTTTCTAAGACTGGCCCCTCTCTCAGCGAGGACCCGTCCTTGTCCTGCGACCTGAGATGACAGAGTAGGACAGTGACACGGGGTCCTCGTGGCGGGCAGGCCCCCGGGCTCGTCTTGGGGCGGAGTGGAGTGTTTTTGCCACCACACGCCAGGCAGCCGAGAGCCAGGGGCGGGGGGCACAGAGGGAGGGAGGGTGGTCAGTGTCGTCCTCGACCCGCTCTCAGCAGCTGCCCTGGCCTAGCCCGGGGGCGGCGGGCACCTTTCCGGAGCAGGTAGACATAGCAGTCTGTGAGCAGCACGTACAGCAGCTGCAGGGTACCCTCCATGTGCCCGGTGCTCATCCGGATCATCTGAGGGGCCGAGACAGGGGACGGTCAGGCACCCCGGCTCCCGCCCCCGGCCCGGGCCAGCGCGCTTTTGCCCCTGGCCCCTGAGCTCCTGGGACTTACTTTGAAGAGCTGCTCTTCGTTTTCTCGAAACACGTGGATCATCAGCAGGAGTAAGTGATTGTTGTCTACCCTGTGAGAGGGACAAGCGTGGGGAGGGTGAAGGCCAGGAGGGGGGTGGGAGGGGACACAGGCACGCGGCGGCACCGTTGTCGCGGCTCTGCTCCTGACCAAGAGCCAGAGCGAGGGAGGGGAGACGTGCGCCCCGTCGCAGCCCCCAGCCCAGGCTAGTTCCTCCGGGGGTTCTGCTTGGTTCATTGGGAGGACGACGCCCACTGTCTCCTGCTTTGCAGGCCGGGGGCGTCTCACGGCAGCCGCACCGAGAGCCTTGCTCACCTGAACTCTGCCGAGTGGGTCATCTCAGAAGGGCTCCCCTGCCCCTCATCCACCCCCGAGTCCTCAGCGCTGCTCAGACACGGGCTGGGCTGGTCTCGCTTGAGCTGGCAGAGAGCCTCGTGGGTCCCGGGCTCTGCTTCGGGCACAGGTCCGTCACCCGCAGGGGGCAACTGTGTCTCCAGTCCCCGGGTCTCTGGCTCCCGGGCCTCCCCCAGGGTGTCCTCTAGGGGCCCAGGTGCCTGTCCCTCTCTTCTTCCTCCTCCCTCTTCTTGGCCAGCAGTCGCAGGGCCACCAGGAACATGCAGCGGTTGGCCAGGCCCTGCAGGGTCATGGTTGCTGCCACTTGATGTAAGAGCGCTTGGACTCTCGACGGTAAAGCGGTAGAAGTCCATTGGGGCTGGAAGCCCCTCACTAAAGTCGCAAAATGGCGGCTTCTCCGGGGCATCCCCGGGAGAGCCGGTCCGAAAGGACTGGTCTGGGGACTGGACGTGGGAGCGCCAGGCGCTGGGGTCCAGCTGCCCGTTGAGCTGGTCAATGACCTTACTCAGGGGCTGCCCCAAGCGCTCCATGGAGGTGTCCTTCATTTCGGGGATGAGCAGACCCATCTGGCCGGGCTCCGGGAGCTCGCTGCTCTCGGCTGTGCCGCTGGGCCCCTCTCCCTCCCCCTGGGGGGAAGTGAAGGTAGCGTCCGGTGAGGCCCGCCCAAGGCCTGGGCTGCTGACGAGGCTGTCACCATTGCCCCGCCTGGCACAGCTGTCCTGGCTGGAGGAGGGGTGAAGCGGACTAGCTTCCTCATCCGATCTGGTCTTCTTCTTCTTGCCGGTTTTCTTCTTCTTGGTGACCCTGGGACAGTAGCGATGGGGAGAGATTTACCATCTGGGCGCCACTGAACTGGGGAATTAGGTGGGCTGGGTCAAAAGAGGTGATTCTGGGCGTGTGACCTCTGAGGGCACAGCCAAGCTTCCATGGTCCTGGGCAGCGCTGGCTGGGAGGCCCTAGGCCAGGGGCACAGAGCAGCTCAGGCCCTGAGGGACGCCCTGCTGTTGGCAGAGACAGGGACCAGAGGAACCCCTGAGCAGGTCCCACGGATTCTAGCCGATGACACCAATGAGCTAGCTGTGTTCTGGGGGGACAAAACAGGCCACGGTCGGTCGGAGCGATGGCGCCTCCCTTCAGCCCTCCCCTTAGGATGTGGCCGGCGGACCCTGGACGGACCTCACTTCCCATTAGGTGTCACTGTGGATAATTCAACCAAAAGTGGACTTAAAGTCTTTTGGGCTCAAACCCCTTGGTTGCAAATTGGCTGGGACGGGTGTGGCAAGGCGACCCCAGGTCTGAACCCATGAAGCCAGTCAGGACTCGAACCACCCTGCAGAGGCGGACCCCTGACTCCAGTCACTGGGGAGCAAGGCCAGCAAGCCCCGGGGGTAGGACACGCACATCTTCTCACCCAGGGCTGAGAGCCTCAGGGTGGGAGCCAGGGGCAGTCGGGAGCCCAATCCGTCAGCACTTCCTCCCTTCTAGGTAGGCCCCTGGCTATTGATGGAGACCCTTTTCTTTCAAGGAGCCATGCTGAACTACAATCGGTACAGACCTCAGAAACTGTACAGCGACACCCAAGGACCCCCTGGGGAAGAATTCCAGTCTGAAGGGACTTTGTGGCCCTGGATGAACCTGACAAATGCCCCCCACCCAGGCGTGGCCCCGGTCATGGCCTGTGCCACACTGTCTTCCGGGCTCGGGCCCTCTGTTTCTTGTTGCTCACAGAACTGCGGGAGAAACACTCAGTCTCCAGGCAGACGCCCATGTGCCCCCCCAGGGGGTGAGTGTGGTCCCAGTCTGCACGGACAACGTGACACTAGGAGTGCACAGGGTGGACGTCAGGATATACTCATCCAACTGCTCTTGGGGCCCCTCCCCACCGACCTGATGACCTCCAGCTCCGTGCAGGCGTCTGGCAGGTCAAGAGTGCGGGATTCCCCCTTCTCCTGGGACGTGGTGTGCACAGGGGTGGTGTCGGAGGAGGACACGGTCTCTGCCTGGTCCTCGCTGAAAGGGTTGTGGCGCTGGGTGGGACTCTTGGTGGAGGCCTTGCTGCTGGTCGGGTCCGAGGCGGTAGAGCGGGGCCCGCTGACAGTGTCTGTGAGGTCTCCATCTGGGAGAACGGGAAACAGGAGACAGCCCGTCAGACAGCATCTGGGGCCCCCGGGCCCCCAAGGCATGCCTTATCCCATGAGGGAGGCGGGTGAGTTCCTCCCAGGGAAATCCGACCGGGGTGGCCCTGCTTTAAGATTTGAAGCCCCAGAGCAACAGGACCTGGGACCTGGGCTTGAAGAGCGACTTGGAGGGACACCACCACCACCTGCACTGGGAACCCTCAAGAGCTCGTAGCAATCTGGCCCAGTGCGAGTTAAGAGCCCCGAGGTTAAACAGCCTCCAGGCTGAAGCCCCTTAGGACAGTGACCTCGATGCCTCAAGAGGAAATGAGCCACAGACCTCTCAGGTTAACCTCAGAGCCTTCCGACGGAGAGTGCCAGAGGGGCACTGGGGAGCCCCTTCAGCACCAAACGCCACCGGCAGGGCTGAGATACCCAAAGTCCTCTGAAGGGTGCCCACCCCAGAGGCAGATAAAACGCAACAATGGCAGAGAGAATAGAGGGAGAGACTGGGAATCAGAGAAAATGAGGGGTGCAGAGTGGGGGCAGGGGCTGGGGGCAGGGGCTGAGGGCAGGACAGGGAGCCCAGAGAGTGAGGAGCGTGGGGGAAGGGCAGAAGACGGACCCAGAGCACAGGAGGCAGGACGAGAGGCCAGATCAGGGCAACGAGGAGATGCCAAGGGGAGAAGAAAGGTGTGCCGAGTGGCTGCCCCCCAACAGCTGCCTCATGGGCTCTTCGGCGGCCGCTTCTCTCCCTGACATCCTATCCGCTCACTCCTGGGGAGGGGGGTGAGGGGAAGGGGGGGGCAGGACCAGGCGCCCCTTGAAGGTGAGAGCTGGGAACTCAGTTTCACTCAGCTTGCCTACTGGTCCTTTCTGGGTGGGTCACCCTGACCCTTGGCTCCACCCTGGGGAGAAGGCGGGGAGGGGAGGGGGGCTGACTCTCCAGAGAGGGGCTGGTTTAACGGCTCCCCCTGCCCCCAACCATCCGCCCCAGGTACTGGAACGGGCGTGCCTAAAGCACGCGGGGCACTTATCTGGTGGCAGATGGGAGCTGCCCCAGCAGAGGACTGAGGCCCTACTGGCGGAAGAGGCTGGGTGACAGCTAATGGCACGGGACAGGGGACGTTCACGCCCCATTTGCCAGCTTACACACGTCTCGTTGGCCATTATCTGCCCAGAGGAGACACAGTAAACACGCTTCCCGTCCTCAGCCTCATCCGGAAGGGCCCGACCTGCTGTCGGCTGCCTAGTGGGTCTTGGAAACCGCTGGGCAGCTGTCTGCTGATGCAGCACATCAGCCAGTTTGTTAAAAAGTACAGCGTCTCTTCATGGGAGGACAAAAGCGGGGCCGAAAGCAATCGCCAGCCCTGCCAGAGAAACACTAGCAACACACGAGATGTGCTGCTCATGTCCCGGGACCCCAGAGCCTTCGTTCTCAGGTGCAGCAAACCTCGCCCTTTGGTCTCAAAGAAGGATGCCGCAAGGCCAGACATTCTTGCTCCAGCCCCCAGAGACCTGCGGCTGTCTGTGGGAGCAGCTGAGGGGCGAGTGAGCAGGCCACGGGACGTGCTGGGTGTCAAGGCTGGACGCTGGGGGGGCCCACCAGTTCTGGAAGTGAGCTGAGGACCATGGAAGGCCGCCCCAACCCCCACTCCAGGGCCCAGAGTTTGGAGCCGCCCCCGAATCCTGCTCCCCTCCGGGTGGAAGCAGGCAAAGCTTCCCAGGTGAGCTGCCAGAGGAGCCTCGGGAACTCAGGAGGTCACGGGGTGGGGTGGGGGGTGGGTTAAGGTCACCCGGCCCCCGGAGCCCAGCCCGGCCCCGCCCGAGCAAGCAGTGCCACCGGGGCTGTTAGCTCTCAGGCCACAGGGAGCTCTCAAGGGCTGCGGAGGAAGGTCAGGCCCTGCTTGTCAAGTGACTGCAACAGGCAGCAAGGAGCTGGGTCGGGAGGGGGTTAGTGGTTAGAATCAGAGGGAGAGAGAAAAAAAAAAAAAACAAAACCAATGCCCAGCATGTGCACTGCAAGAAGAGAGGTTGAGAGGGTAAATGATGTTACGATGGAATTCTGGATTTCGGGCTGATCTTAACTAACTACCCCGTGGCACTCTTCGGTGCTACACTCACAGCCAGATGACCTAATTAATTTTCCCTCATGCCGTATCTTATTTCCCTCAAACTAAGCTATTTCATGCTCACGTTACTTGGGAAAAGATCATCCGTCATGCGTTACTCAGAGATCACGGCACTAATAGCAAAGGGGCCGGCTCTGGAGCAGCGGAGAGAGACGCACATCTCTGTCTCCTGCCCAGGATGAGCAGTCAACACCCCCGCCCGGGCCAGCCCCTGGCGGAAGGGGCCCACGGGGTGAGTGGTTCTTTAACAAGGAGGGAGCGGGGGTAGCTATGGCCTCAGATCTAGAGGAAGCATTAACCCTCTCGTAATCGTGAGAACGTGGGGTGGAGCTCTACGGACTCTCGGAAGCCCAGAAAGCGGAGTCACGGGCAGGAGAACACCCAAGTGTCGTTGCCGCTTAGTGGACAGGTGGGAGAGCGGGCAGATTCTCTCTTAATCTGCCTTAAAACCTCAGAGAGAATCTCCCTGTGGGAAGTTTCAGCAGTGCGTGGGCAGTTTCGCTCATTCGGTCCTCAGTCTCTTTCAACCATGCCAGAGAGGAGGCCGTCAAGAACGGACTGGAGGAATCGAGTCCTCTGCCTTTCCTGCTCGATGCTTCTGACCCAGGAGCACATCTGACCTGAAAGAGCTTACGGTCCACAGGTTCAACCCACGCTTTCCAGAACAAGTCCCCGCTCGCTGGGTCGGGCCACTGGCACCCCCGCGAGGTGGCGGTCCCCTGTGCACATCCGGCGCTTCGACCGGCAAGGGAATCGGGACGGGAGATCGCTTGGCGACCCCATGCGGCCACCGCGTGAAGGCGGGAGTCCTGCGCTAGGAGATGGGATTTGCCTAGGTCAAGTTCTCCTCCTGCAGAATTCCATCTATCAGAAGAGCAAACTTGGCTTTATTATGATCACTGACATTATTACAAATAATGAGCTGATTTCGAATCATGCAGCAAGCTTGGCATGGAAACGTAGCGAAACGGGAAAAGAGGGTGACAGCGGACTCTGTCCCACCTTCCCAGTCTGTGCTGGGTACAGACGGCACTGCTGGAAACACATCTCCAAAATCATAATCTACAAAAACGAGGGACAAAACCGAAGATTAGAAACGGGCGGTGGCAGGACAGGGAGGGCGGGGGCAACGGGGCGGGCGACACGGGGAGAAAACCAGAGAGGAAAAAGCTACACTTTCTACCTTTCATCGAACAGCTTTGGGGAACTCTTAGGCTTCTCAGCTCGGACACTGGCCCAGAAGCTCTGAGCAGCTAGAAAGACCTCTGGGGACAATCCTTTCCAACCCCAGCACCTGGTTCTGGGACGTGGGCTCCCCCGTACCTAACCTTCTTTTCTATCCCCTGCCTTTCTTCCCTCTGAACCGAGCAGCGGGTGGCAGGTGGGCTCGAGGGGACGCGTCCGCCGTGGACGGCCCAGCTGCTCCCTCGGGGCCTGGCCCCTGGCTTCTCCGAGGCAGCCCGTGAGCGCAACCCAAGGACACTGTGCCGCCGCCTTCCACTTGTACAAGGAGTCGTGCTGACAAGTCTGAAAGTATTGCCCTCATGGGCCCTCGGCTCATTGCACGAGCAGACACGGGGGAAGAGGGCCAGGGCCTCAATGCTAATGCAGTTCTAGGGGCTGAACTTGTGCTCGGGGTCCCCTTCCCTGGAGCTGAGGCAGGTGCAGCCAAGGAAGAGCTCTGGTTTCCCACACGGGACGAAGGTTGGAGGAACGGCCGGTTTTGCAAACGAACACAGGGGGTCTGAGGTTTGAAAGAAACTGGGCTGTTCCAGTAAGTTGTTGGATCAAGAAAACAAAGCAACCTACAGACGTGATGACAGTCTTTTCCAGTCTCAGGTGCAGTGGGGGCCATCAGCCCTAACATGCTAGCAAGTGCGGGAGGGGCTCCTGAGAAACGGGGGTCAAGTTTCCCTGAACTTCGGACCCGTCTGGCTCTCTCGTCTCCATCCAGGGGTTGCTCCGCCTCTGTCTGCCTAGAACCAGGGCAGCGCGGCCTCCCCAGGCAGGTGGCCCTCGCCCCTGCAATGGCAGGGAGAGTTCCCGGGTCACGCAGCTAATCCCTCCTCACGTAGAAAACCGCCCCAGGCGTGTGGCACTGGCCTTCTGGAAAAGAGTCTGACATTCCCATGATCTCACGCTGGCTTTTTGTGCCCACAGTCAGTGTTTTAGCTGCCGCGGAGACACTGAGCAAACGAAGATCTGGGAAATGGTGGGCCCTGTCGAACTTCAAATCTCCCCCATCAGACCGGACCGCAAGGAGCCCGGAAAGACGCCAGCCAGCCAGGCGCCAGCAGTGTCACCGCAGAGGCGTGGCTCCCGGCCGCCCGGGGGCGCTTACCCTCGCTGGATGGGGCAATGGCGCTGTCATCCCACTCCAGGTTGGTGGAGGTGACGGAGTTGAAGGAGTTGAGGGACAGGCTGTCCGAACCTTGCACGGAGCTGGGGAGGCGGTCTTCGAAGTCCAGCAGGTACTGAGGTTTGTAGTAGTCAGGCATGTAGGGGGCCAAGTCCAAGTAAGGGGCGTCCTGAGACGAGAGTGCAGAGGGCAGGCTTGGCTGCGGGAGGCCTTGGGCGGCCATGCGCAGACCTGCCCCCGCCAGGCCTCCTGTGCTGGTTTTCCTTTGGGAGAGCAGTGGGCCTAAGGCTCTAAATTCAGAAATTAGCCGCTAAAAGGAGCGATGAGAATGGCTGTGGCTCATACAGCGATGGACTCGAGGCCAACGGAGATGCCAGAACCCTACTCTGCCTGTCGACCCCTCCTTGACCTCTGCGACCATGAGAGTCGCTCCTGTTTCCTCCAGTTTCGCCTACTTTTCAGTAGGCAGCCTGTGCTGCTGGTGCGGGGGCCTGGCGGGGTGACTGGACTGGGACGGGGCAGCTGCCCGCTGATGAGCCAAGTCCAGAGCCGCTTTGGGCCCTCCTCAGCCCCTCCTGGGCCAGCGTCCCGTTTCTCCAGTGGGTGAGCGTGAGGGAGGCTGGGAAGCAAGGAGCCGAGGACCCTTCTAGGATCCTAAGAGGCACAGGGGTGAACGTGCCTGGTCTTTCTCAAACACACTGGAAACATGACAGAGGGTATTTTAGCACTAAATACTCCAGGCGATGTGGGGACAGACAGGCAGGAAGGGGTCACCGGAACGAGGCGTTCTGGCTTAGATAAGCCAAGATAGAATCACCTACTCAGTTCCACTGTTCTGACCCTGAACCCTCCCGTCCCTGAACACCAAACATGTGGCTCAGGCTCAGTCACACCCCACGGGTCCCCTGAGAGGAACCAGAAAAGCAAAACGGTATGCCCACCCTGCCCACCCCGCTGCCCCCGCAGGCAGCAAGAGCCAAGGGGTCTCACCAGATCCAGGTCGAATCGAATGAACTCCAGCCCAGACACCAAGGTCAGGAAGAGAGTCAGGTGATCGTGGCTGCAGACCAGGGCATTCCTGTGAGACACGAGGAGGGACGATGGTTACCAGCTTGGCCGTATCTCCCGGGCAAGCCGGCTGTGTTGAAATTTGACATGTGACGTCCCCAATCCCTGGAGGGCACCCAGCTTGGGGCAGCCTTCACCCGCCCCTTTCCAGCATATTCTCCTACTGGGTTTAGAGCCACACAGCACTTTCCTGCCAGTGTCTTCAGCTATGGGGCCTGCGGCACACGGCTCATCTAGCTCTCTGCAGCTGCTCTATGTGGTTAAGCATTCCAGTAAGGTCTGAGGCCGGGGTGGAGGATCGGGCAGAGGCAGAGCACCACATTGCTACACAGGACCCCGGGGGGGACGCCTGTCCAGACTCCCGGCAAAGGCATCACAGGCAAGGCGCTGAGGCCTCTTCGGCCACCGTTGACGTGGCCCCAGCATGCAATGCCAGGCTAGGCCTCTGACGTGGCACGCCATGGTGTCTGCGTGTGACAAGAGTCTTTGGGACAAGGTTCAAGGGGAGCTCCGGGGCCACGGGAGACAGACTGTGCCGGACACTCACTTGACGTAGTATTTGTGCAGCAGACCCAGGTTCTCCTGGAACAGCCGCAGGTAGCTCTCCAGAGAGTTCTCGTTGAGCGCCAGGTACAGCCAGGCCCTGCCTGCAAACACACGGCAGGAGTAACCAGAAGGAAGGTCTGGTTCTTCCGGCCCAGGGCGGGCGGGAAGGAAAGTAAGAGTAGCTGAGGCCACCCAGCACTCAGAGAGCCTCCTTCCTGTCTTGTTGTAGGGCCGTAACCCCTGACACGGGCCGGCTCCTGGTCAGACCCTCGCTGGCGGCGGGGCAGGGAGACCTGAGAAAGAGCGCAGGTCACACGGTCCAGACGGGTTGAGAAGTATGAGCACTGTGCACCAGCCCCGGCGGCTAACCCCAGCTCAGGGAGAGAAGCGAGGCTCCCCGTTCCGGGCTGGGGCTCCAGAGGAGTCCGGTTGTCCTCAGCACCTCACTGTCCTTCCCCCCCGGCCGTGACGCCCCAACTAACTGTCATACGCAGGGCGCCAGCAGCGGAACGCCCCTCTGCCACTGGGCGCCACGGGGGGAATCAGCCTCCCGGGGCTGACCCTGAGGCCACACCTTCGCCCCGGGCCACCCATCACGGGGAGGACGGCGGTGGGCCCTTCCCAGCATCCCCCTGGGCCTACTCACTGCGCCCCAGGTTGGTGGCCACGTGCTGCAGCACCTCGATCTGTTTGATGGCCTCTCTCCGGGTGAAATGCACCACGAGCACCCAGTAGCCAGATGAGAGGTCTTGCAGTCTGAGAAAACAGGACAGGAGCTGCCATGACCCGAATGAGCTGGGGGCCGAAAGCAACAGGGTCCCGGCTCCCAGCTCCCAGCAGGGGCCCAGGGCAACCACCACGCCTTCACGCAGGGTCTCATTTGCTGCTAATTCTTTCCACAACCATTCACGCCCGCAAGGAGGTGATTTACGGGGGCAATTACAGACAGCCTGTGGCCTGAGGCAAATCTCTTTCTGCCAAGAGAGGGAAGAAATAAAGGGCAGAGGAGGGGAAGGACTTCTCTCTGGAGGCTCCCAGGTGCCCCGCGGTCGGTCTTCTCCGGAAAGGACCCCCAGCTCACCCATACAGCAGGGCGTGGTCCAAGTGCTCGCACAGGCGCTGCAGGACCTTGTCGTGGTTCCGGATGGCAGGCGTCTCGTCCTCGCAGGCGGCAAAGTAGCTCTGCAACTGACAGGTGAACAGAGCGGCCCAGAGTGAGAAACAGATAAAGAGGGGGGCTGTAGCAGAGGGCAAGGGGAACCAGTCCCAGGGCACCTGGCTGGCTCGGTGGGTAGAGCGAGCAATGCGTGATCTCGGGGTTGTGGGTTCAAGCCCCACGTTGGGTTTGCAGACCACTTAAAAATAAAATCTTAAAAGAGGGGCGCCTGGGTGGCTCAGTCGGTTGAGCGTCCGACTCTTGATTTCGGGTCAGGTCACGATCTCAGGGTTTGTGAGCTCGAGCCCTGAGTGGGCTCTGTGCTGATTCTGTCTCTCTCTGCCCCTCCCTGACTCACGCTCACTCTCTCTCTCTCTCTCTCTCTCAAGATAAATATTTTTAAAAAATAACAAAAGAAAAAAACAAGTCCAGTGATGTATCCGTGGTGACCAAGAGACAAGTCTACCTCGAACCGCCTGCACCGGCTGCTTACCCAGCATCCAGAGGGCAAAGGCTGTATCCTCGGGGCCAAGTCCCAAGAGGTCCTCAGCTAGTGCTTTGCACAATGCCAGCTGGATGCTGGGAGGGGTCCACAGCCTGGGTGTAGGTCTCACGTGGTACCAGGCTTCGAGTCAGGGCCACAGCGCCACACCACTCCAGGGGCCCTACGTGCAGCCTTATCTATATAAACGCCACCCACTCCCGGAGTTGTGTGACACGGTGGCCCTTCTCTGGTGGCCTCCTTGCTGGAGGCTGACCTGGGACACAGATTTGCCCGAGGAGACAGACTAGGTTGGATACGGGTCGGGGTATCATGTCAAGCCCTGCTCCAAGAAGGACACCTGTTTCCGGGCTGGCGGGTGGGGGCAGGCGGGGAGACGAACCGCAGCAGTAAGCAAAGCAAAGGCCAACGGAGGGGAGGGAGGCTCTCTCCGCCAAGAAAGCCCCGATGCTTGAACTGGATCCTCTGAAACCACCGTGAGGAGGCAAGGAAAGCCCTAGGAGACAGGTCTTTCCACCAACTTTCTTCCAGCCATACTCTGGTCTGCTGTTGCCCTCCTGATGGCCAGACCGGGGGGCGGGGGGTGGGGGTGCAGACACACAAAAAGAACACTCATCTCAGGTTTGGGCCCTTGGCACTGGACAAACGTGTTCTCAAGTGTTTTCTGGACGCAGTGGTAGAGACAGCAGCAGCAGCAGCAAGAGACATCAACCACACCAAGGAGCACGCGCTCTTGGCGAGAGGCCAACCATTCAGCACCCACAACAAAAATAGCCTCTCTTTCCCGTGGCCCAGGGTGAGTCCAGCGGCCCTGCTGGCCCGGGATAGACCCCAGTCCTGTGGGGCCACCCTCTCTCCTGAGAGACAGGCACCACAGTCCCGGGAGGAAGGTTTCCAGAACTGAACGGAAAAGGGCGGTGAGCTTGTGCAAGCTGCCCAATTCCCTCCCAGCAACGGCTGGGGCTTGCCTTGCTCACTTCAGGACAGGGAACCATACCGGACTCCAGACTTTCCTTTTTCTTTCTTTTTTTCAACACCCGAGCAAATCTGAGATCAGAGAGTCTTTGACAGATGTTAGAGCTGGCAGGATCTTTCGAGATCTCGTGAACTCCCTTACTGAGGACGCAAAATGAACGTTTATTCATTTTCTTGATTATAAGAGTAGCCACACTGGGGCGCCTGGGTGGCTTAGTCGGTTGAGCATCCGACTTCGGCTCAGGTCATGATCTTATGGTTCGTAAGGTCGAGCCCGGCGTCAGGCTCTGTGCTGACAGCTCGGAGCCCGGAGCTTGCTTCAGATTCTGTCTCCCTCTCTCTCTGCTCCTCCCTTCCTTGTGCTCTCTCCTCCGTCTCAAAAATAAATAAACATTAAAAAAAAAAAAAAAACTAAAAAAAGAAAAGTAGCCACACCTACCATAACACTCAAGAGACGTGGAAAAGCTTTATCATTTTTTGTTTATTTTTATCTCTTTATTTATTTTTAATGTTTTATTTATTTTTGAGAGAGAGAGACAGAGCGTGAGAGGGGTTGGGGCAGAGAGAGAGGGAGACACAGAATCCGAAGCAGGCTCCAGGCTCCGAGATGTCAGCACAGAGCCTGACAAGGGGCTCGAACTCACCAACCGTGAGATCATGACCTGGGCTGAAGTCGGATGCTTAACCGACTGAGCCCCCCAGGCGTCCCTGTTTTGTTTATTTTTAAAGAGAAGGTGGTTGAAACCAGTGGAGGTTAAGACCCTCACTGTGATTTTTAGCTAAGGGAGGGAGCCAGAGCTGGAACTCAGACTCCCTTTTCAGGTCAAGAGACTTTTGAAACAATTATTCCGAAAACAACACTGGCTCACCCTAAAAATTCCAGCAACACGGAGTGTGTATAAAGTGTAAAGACCACCTGGGCCCCCGTTCCCCACTGTCAACAGCTTGCGCGTGTGTCCTCCCAGCATGCCGCCTGCATACACAGACTTAAAAATTAAGAGAGCGAAGGAGGGTCATGCTACACTCATTGTTCCGAAACGTGCTTTTTCTCAACGATGTACGAAGCATCTATTTGCGCACCATTCCATACAGAGCGGCTGCGTTTTTCCAGAGCCACCCTGCATTCTGAAAGAGGATGCTGTTAGCTAAACGGCTGCTGTCTCCCGTTCTCTGAAGCCACATGTGACGTGCATCTGTGGATCCCCGGATCCGTGCATGTGAGCACCCGTGGATCTCTGTGTGGCTATTTCTGTGCGGTGTGTGCTCACAGCCGAACTGCAGACCTTTTAAAATGCTCGACTGATGTGTGCTCTCACCGTGCGGGCTAACCCTGGATACAATTAGTCTAATTCTTGCCAGTCCAACTGCTGAAAGACAGTACCTAATTGTTGTTTTGGGTTTTTTTTTTTTTTTTTGAAGTTTTTTTTTTTTAAGCAATCTCTATGCCCAACGTGGGGCTGGAATTCACAAGCCCGAGATCAAGAGTCGTGCACTCCTCCGACTGAGCCGGCCAGCCGCCCGGGTACCTGCTTGCTCTAAACTGGATTTCTCCCCACACTAGTGCAGCTGACCACCCTTATTAGCTGTTCCCCGTCCCTATTTCTTCTCCTGTGAGCCGCCTATTTGAACCGCTGCTCAATCTTGTCTGCTTCTCTTTCTCCTGCTGGTCTGTCGCAGCTCTCTGCCGGTGAAGGATTTAGTCCTGTGTGTTGCTTTGAATTCTTATTTTTGCCCAGGGTCAAATGACCTTTAAATTTTGCTTGTGGTGGGTTTTTTTTTTTATCCTATTGAGAAACTTTTGTGTTTTCCGAGCCAACTCGGTCAATCTTTTTCTTGACGGTCTCCCGTTTTTCCCGGTCTAGTATCACAAAAGTATTTTTATCCTTCTATAGTTTTGGTTTCTTCTTCTTCTTTCTTTTCTTTTCTTTTCATTATTATTTTTTTAAGGCTTAAACCTTTACTTTATACATGGCATGAGGTAAGAATCGAGCCTCATTACTTTCTGGATGGAAAATTCATTTTCCACATTATTAGTGGTCCCATCCTGATTTGGGTTTTCATATGCCACCTTTCTAGATTATTTTAACTGGGCCATTGCCTGCCCCTGGGCCAGTCTCCGATTTCAGTTTATTTATTTTGAGAGAGGAAGAGAGTAAGGGAGGGACAGAGAGCCAGGGAGAGAGAGAATCCCAAGCAGGCTCTGCACTGTCAGTGCAGAGCCCAAAGCGGGGCTTGAACTCACAAACTGTGAGATCACGACCTGAGCCGAAATCCAGACTCGGACGCTTAACCCACTCAGGCGCCCCCAGTCTCTGATTTTTAATTATTTTCACTTTGTTTGTCATTTTGATATGGGCAGAACAAATCCACCCCACCCCCCGACTATTCTTTTCCGAAACTGTTTTGACTATCCTGGCACATTCGTTTGGATTCAAATTTCAATTCAACTACCTTTGGGGCTTGGAGTAGAATTATACTGAATCTTGGGATTATTTGGGGGGGAGACGGTATCTTTGCGACACTAAGTCTTGCCATCTGGGGCCGTGGAACTTTCCCCCAGTCATGCAGGTCTCCTCTTACATCCTCTGGTAAGTGTCAGAGCTTTGGTTAGGTAAGTCTCGCACATTTACTGCCAAGTGGGTTACACACATACACATATATTATGAGTTAGGCAACATTCTGCCAACCGGGAAACAACTTCTACAGGAAGTACAACAGAAAGGGCGCGTAACGCGGCGCTGAAGGGTGGGCGCTCTGGGCAGGAAGCAGGGGTCCAAAGCTTGGCTCTGCTGCTATGGAGCGGCAAACTGCTTGGCAAACTGCTCAACCGACTAAACTCTCATTTTTTTCCTCTGGGTGGCTCAGTGGGTTAAGCGTCCGACTTCGGCTCAGGTCATGATCTCACCGCTCGTGGGTTCGAGCCCCGCCTCAGGCTCTATGCTGACAGCCCGGAGCCTGGAGCCTCCCTCGGATTCTGGGTCTCCCCCTCTCTCTGCTCCTCCCCCGCTCGTGCTCTCTCTCTCAAAAATAAACGTTAAAAAAATTTTTTTTAAACTCTCTTTTTCTCATCTGTAAAATGGGAGAGAGCTGAGCTGTTCAGTATAGCAGCTGCTAGCTCCATGGGACTACATTGAATTAGTTAAAATTAGACACAAGTAACAATTCAGTTCTTCAGTGACACTGGCCACATTTCACACGCTCAATAGCCCGTGCGAGCGGTCAGGGGTTTCTGACAGTGCAGGTACAGAACATTTGCCTCCTTGCAAAAGTTCCATCGGACGGTGCTAGTTTGGAGGATTGAATGATACAAAGCATGCAAAGGGCTTTCCATCCACAGATCCTGGTAAGTAGCAACCGCTCGGTAAACATGAGCCACTCTTATTAAGAGCAATGAAACCGTATTCTTAAACCCGTAACAAACCGCTCAGCTAAACCTAACAGCAGGTACAAATGAGACACAATGAAGCGCTCTGCGCTCAAGAACTACCATTCCCTTCGCTGGTTCACCAGCAGGGGGTTCCGAAGCCTACCCTTTAACCACTCTTTTTGTTCTTGTCTTTTTAGTGTTTTATTTATTTTTGAGCGAGAGGGCACAAGGTGGGGAGGGGCAGAGAGAGACGGAGACGGAGGGTCCAAAGAGGGCTCCGCGCTGATAGCCGCGAGCCCGACGTGGGGCTCGGACTCACGAACCGCAAGATCGTGACCTGAGCCGAAGTCGGACACTCAACCGACTGAGCCACCCAGGTGTCCCTTAACCGCTCTTTTCACAGCATCTTTTACAGCAGGTTAATAAAGATGCCCCGTGATCTCAGGGGACAAGGTGTTCTCGAATCGACGCTGCAGCCCAGCATGGTTCCTGAGAGGAGCAGGAAGAAAGGGAGAGTCTATGAACCAGTGACGGGAGGACTTTAGGAGCTGTGCCCACAGCTTGACCTCATGCTTTGGGAGTTGGTCAGCAAAGCACGACGCGAAGGTAAACGGCGGAGGTGTTCTCCCTTCACCGTGGAGAGGTCGCAGCCGGTAGCCACTCACTACGCCGGTAACATCAGCAGGCTCTGAAAGCTGGGGAGTGGGAGGGGAGCAAACATCACACAAACGAGGGCGCTAGGGCAACAGAATTTAGGGAATGAGGATAAGGAACACAAGTCAGCCTGGAAGCACAGTCACCAACTGTGTTCCAAACTACTCTTCGGTTCCATACAATACACCTGCTGCTGGGACTGATGCGGCTCTGTTCAGAGCCACCGTTTACTGAGCGTGCTTATTACGTGCACTAGGAAGGGGAGGGGTGGATGTCCAGGGGCAGACAACTGGGATTGGAATGTGGGTTCTGCTACTCACTCACTGTGTGACCTTGGGCAAGTGACCTCCCCTCTCTAAAACTCAGTGTCCTCCAGAGCAGATGAACATAAGGGAAGAGAAGCAAAAATAATCTAAAAACAGGGAGGGGGACAAAACAGAAGAGACTCATAAATACGGAGAACAAACAGAGGGTTCCTGGAGGGGTTGTGGGAGGGGGGATGGGCTAAATGGGGAAGGGGCATTAAGGAATCTACTCCTGAAATCACTGTTGCACTATATGCGAACTAATTTGGATGTAAAATGAACAAATAAAAAATTTTTTTATTTTTTTTTTTATTTTTTTTTATTTTTTTATTTTTTTTTATTTTTATTTTTTTATTTTTTTTATATTTTTAAATATAAAATTTATATTTTATAAATATAAATTTATATTTATATAAATATAATATATTTATATATATTATAAATATATAATTTATATATTTATTTATATATTTTTTATATATATAAATAAATATATATATTTATATATATTTATATATTTATATATTTATTATTTAGCGTCGGGCTCTGTGCTGACAGCTCGGAGCCTGGAGCCTGTTTCGGATTCTGTGTCTCCCTCTCTCTCAGACCCTCCCCCATTCATGCTCTGTCTCTCTCTGTCTCAAAAATAAATAAAACATTAAAAAAATTTTAAAAAATTTTTTTAAAAATTAAAAACTCAGTGTCCTCATCTGTGAAATGGACTTAGTAATCCTCCCTATAGGTTGCTGTAGGGGTTTAGATAATATGGACGCTGTCTTTATCAAAGTGACGATGACATACTTTACAAACACTATTTAATTTAGTCATTACAGCGGCTCCATAAAGTAGGTCACAGAGCTAGTAAGTGGCAGAGCCAGACTCTCGATCCAGGTCTTTCCATCTACCCTGGGCTCAAGATCCCTGAATGAATAATGTATATAAAATGTTATGCTCTGATCTAATATGCTGCAGGAGAATGCAAGAAAGAGAAATGCGGTCTCTCTTTTTCAAGCCACAGAACTAAAAAGCCACAGAAAAAGCAATTCTTCTTGGAAGATGAACCACGGAGAAATGGCAGGGCAGCATGTTTAAGAAGTCTTGCCTATTTTTCTCGCCATCTTTTTGCCCCACACCGGCATCTCCCCAGGAGTGAGGAAGTGTATCATTTGGCTAACCCGCCACCGTTGCCCCGGGTGGAAGTGAGAAAGGGTCGGGCTCGAGATCTATTGTGATGGCGGTGCCCCAAGGATTTACTGATGGATTAGATACGGGGTATGAGAGAAAGGAAGGTGCCAGGATGATTCTAAGGGTTTTGGTCTGAGCAACTGAATGGCGACGCCGTTTCCAGGTCAGGTGGAACAGTGCTGTGGACGTGGTAAGCTCGAAGCACCTATCAGATATCTAGGTGGTGATGTCAAGGAGACAGGTGTATAAATGGGTCTGGAGCTCAGGGAGTGGTATTTCAAGCCGTGGGATGGACGAGGTCACCCTGGGAGTGCAGGAGGACCAGCACTGAGCACTGAGCCGGGGCCCTCCAATGGGAGACCAGGGGTTCTCGCCCAATCTGCACAACAAAACCACTAGGAGAAGGCAGGTGAATCCTAACGTTCAGGCGCCTTCCCAGATCACTTAAAGCAGAAACTCTGGAGGTGGAGCCCAGGAACCAGTATTTTTAAAACGCTCCCCCGGTTATTCTAATGCCCAGCCTGGGCTGAGGGGCACTGCTTTAGACTGAGAAGGTACAGCCAATGAGGCAGGTCGAAAATCTGGACAGTGTGCGCTCCAGAAGCCAAGCGAAGAAAGTTTCCAAAAGGAGGGAATGATCCCTTCATCAGGGTCAGAGTCCCACAAAAAGGGAGGTGCTGGGAAACCCAGCGAAGGCGATATGAGAGAAGGGATGGGGACAAAAGCCCGAGAGAAGTCGTCCAGGAGAGGTCAAGTTTACTTGGATCCCGTTTCCGGCAAAGGAGGCATTTTTAAAATGACATTGAGGGGCGCCTGGGTGGCGCAGTCGGTTAGGCATCCGACTTCAGCCAGGTCACGATCTCGCGGTCCGAGTTCGAGCCCCGCGTCAGGCTCTGGGCTGATGGCTCGGAGCCTGGAGCCTGTTTCCGATTCTGTGTCTCCCTCTCTTCTCTGCCCGTCCCCCGTTCATGCTCTGTCTCTCTCTGTCTCAAAAATAAATAAACGCTGGGGCGTCTGGGTGGCGCAGTCGGTTGAGCGTCCGACTTCAGCCAGGTCACGATCTCGCGGTCCATGGGTTCGAGCCCCGCGTCGGGCTCTGGGCTGATGGCTCGGAGCCTGGAGCCTGTTTCCGATTCTGTGTCTCCCTCTCTCTCTGCCCCTCCCCCATTCATGCTCTGTCTCTCTCTGTCCCAAAAATAAATAAACGTTGAAAAAAACATTTTTTTAAATGACATTGATGAGGCAATTAGAGCTTAAAAACGTCATAGTTATTTGATGATATTATGGAAAAATTATTAAAATTCTTAAGGTGTGATAGCGGTATCAGGTTATGTGAGAAAAGAATCCTTACCTTTGAGCAATGTTTACTGAAAAATTTACGGATGTCTGGATCAGGCAGGGCGCCTGGGTGGCTCAGTAAGTTGAGTGTCTGACTCTTGGCTTTGGCTCAGGTCATGATCTCACCGTTCGTGAGATCGAGCCCCACACCGGGCTTTGCACTGAGAGTGCGGAGCCTGCGTGGGATTCTCTCTCTCTGCCCCTCCTCTGCTCGTCGCGTGCTCTCTCTCAAAGTAAATAAAAATAAACAAAAATAACAGAGGAGTACGCTGTCACAAAATAGCCCATGAGATGATAAGCGCTGCTCATGGACTTCAGCATACCATACTGCCTAGTCTGGGTTCGAAGAAAGAGAGAGGGGAAGAGAAAGGAGGAAGGGAGGGAGGAGAGGAGACAATGATACAGAAAACTCCTTTGGCCAGTTTTGCCGAAAGAGTGGCAAAGAAACGGAGGTGGAGTAAAGGAGTCGAGTCCTTGAACAGGAAAGACAGGATGGCACCCACCACCCCAGGGGAGGGTGGTGCTGATGGGAAGCCAGACGCAGTGGGCAGGTGTGCTTGAAGGCAGCAGGACGAACCGTTCCCATCAAAGGGAAACATCAAAAATAAGCAAGGTCAGCTGAGAACGAAGAGAGGGACTAAGATTTAAAGTAACTTTTTTAAAGCCACGGTCTCCCTAAAGTCCTTTAAGTCAGGCATGTTCCCAGACCACGCCCTGGATTCCCTGCTTCTGATTCTGGGGGTGTGCGCAGGCCCGGGGAGCGCTGGGCTCAGCCCAGCCACTCTCTCAAAGCCAGGAGGACGGTGCTCCCTGCGGAGCACCCTGGGAAGACCGGCCATCACGAGACCGTGCCAGACCCCGTGGCTGCTGGGAAATGTGGGTGGCACACTCCAGCAGGCCAAGAAATGCCTGACTCGGGGCATTTTAATTCGGGTTAGTCCCACTCTCTGCTCTGCGTGGCAGCCGGCTCTCTGTTTCCTCGCTCTCTTATAGACACACAACTGAGGAACAATTTCTAGTTCTGTGGTTGGCACCAAGACACCCTTCCAGAATTGGTTCCTAATAGGTTAACTCAAAGGTAGCCATGAAAGATTACAAATGACCAAAGGAAAATAAGACGGTTACAGGTGCCTTTCTCTCTCTGTCAGTCCACACCAAGGTGGCCGAGATGCTCCGGAGCAAACAGATGGGAGGTCTGGAATCTAACTGCTACCTACTCACAGGCTGTACGGGGGCAGGGCAGCGGGAGGGCTGTGGGAGGGTCCCTATCCCCTATTTACAGAGCTGGATAAGAATTCCTGCCCCAACAAGGGTAGGAGAGTCCACAAGGTGGGACAGACACAGGGCTGTGAACGTGTCTTTGGGAACTGCCTGACCATGCGGGGCTCCCTGCCGGGCCTGCTCCCTCCCTGCTTAGCACACAGAGCACAGGAGAATCTGGTTCCTCTGCTCCCCAGGCAACAGCAGCCGCCCTGTGGGCTCCATGGAGACCAGGTATATTTAGACCACAGAATGTTTAGAACAGCCTCGGCAGTCCAGGAGGTGGAAATCCAAAAGCAGGAAAATCCCACGGAGCAAAGCGTGGACGGATACCTGACTTCAACTCACCTCTTTTATAAATGAAATCCATGATGGCCCTGGTTACATGAGCTCGACTCAAACTCTGAGCCCCCTGAGCTGCAGGGCCACCTGATCCCTGAGCTGCCTCTCACCTGATGCTGCTGCGGGTGCGCTTTGGGCGAGGGACGAGTCTTAAGGAAAATGAGAGGGCACTGCCTGCCTTGCCTTTGGAATTCTATTTACAGTGTGACCACTGCCGGGTCGAAGTGGCCCTGTGGCCCTCTCAGACACCGGCTCTTCTTTCCAAGGCAGAAACTCAGAGGAAAGGCCGAGGTCAAGCCATGTGCTACCGTTTATTACCCACCTTTGGCGTTGGGGTGCCCCTAAGCCTTGATGCCTGAACTCCCCCGGGAGAGGGACCCCACGAGGGTTCATCCCCAGCAGAGACCACTGGAGAAGAGGTGGCGGGGTTAGAACCACCCAATGCCCCCCGGGGAGCCCACCGAAAACCGTGTCCCACACTGGTCTCGCATGAGCATTTTGCACTGGCTGCAGGCACAGACTCATGGATTTGAAGAGAAGGCTCATCCTGCATTCCCTCAAAAATAAACCAGCAAACACGCAAACAAGGCAGGCAAACTGGAGTCTTGTAAGTCTCAGCAAAACTTCTTAAGAATAATAATGCCCGATCCAAGGAATGGAAGGCCAGGGCCGACAGCTTTTCTGTGCGGAATCTCCACTGGAATCTAAGACAAGGCTGGTCCTGGCCAGGCTGAAGAATTTTGGAACCCAAGAGTGCAAGCACCCGTAGAAATCACCTGGTTACACGGCAGAGTTTCCTGGGGGCTTCCATGGTTGGGGGGGGGGGGCTGGTCCAAGTGAGGCTGTCAGTGAATCAAAGTTTGACTATCATACACGCGGAAGATCAGAAGAATCATCTCTCGGCCAGAATCCTCGTTCTGTTGGCAGGGAGATCGGGGCCCAGGGAGGCGAAGACACTTCCTGCCCCTCCAGGCCAGGTGAGCTCAGACACCCCGGTAGTAGCTGTTCCTGGAGCCCCTTCTGCTTCCCTCCCACCTGAGGATAAAGCGACACTCGGGGGTACCTGCCCGAACCATCTGGAAGCGCTCATCCCAATGTCCTACTGAGGGCAGGGCAGTAAGGGGCCCGGGGCCATTCCCAGGGCTCTGCAGAATGGGAGTTAGGGGTCTGGGGACAATGTCAGGAAGGTCTTAAGTGCCTCCCTCCTAGACAACATGAGTGTGTGAACAGAGGCTCTGGCCCACCGCGTGTCGAACACTCCACCAACCCCAGGCAACCGCAGCACTTCTGATTCACTCTCCTGATTTTAAAATCCCTAACCTGAGATCCCACCCCACCTTAGCCTGAAAAATACTTCATTCCCAATGACCGTCAATTACAATTAGATTATAGAACCAGAGAACCGGCAAATGCTACGTAAGGAGCCAGAGATCCTGCAGTTCAGAAATGATCAGCCTGATTCCTTGGGGGGCATGAAAAACACTGTCCTGCTGCCAATGCCCCTGCCCAGGAAGAGCTTGTGCCCGGGCTGGGTGCCATCCTAGGACTGACTGGCCCCACACGGAGGGTCACCACGAAGGGTGTGCTGTTTGTTTGCCACGAGCGCGCACTGTTTCTTGAGCAAGATGAGTGAAATCAATGCTTCTTAACCATTTATTTGCTACTAAATATGCCCAATTATACCGCTTCGCTTCCCACTACCCAAGTCGCTGCTCATTAGCCCCTTTGCTGGAGAGTTGGCCAGCTCTCTGCTTTATTGGCAGCTCATGGAAAGATATGCAGGGGGAAAAAGCTAAAAAAAGCAGGTACTTGAATTATCTGCGGATTCCTTTTTTTTTTTTTTTTTTACTGCTTTCTTTGGGGTGTTGAAACAGTGATAACAGAAGGCGACTGGCCTTGTTAGGCACAGATCTTTTGGGTAATTTGATGAAATATGGTTTCCAAAAGAAGGTAAATGCTTCTCTTTCCTGGGGGAGGCGTGTCCGAGCCCCCAGGTACTACAATTGTTCTGCCTCTCAACACCGCTCCGGGCGCAACTGCTTGTGGCGGGTGGGACTGAGGACTCTTTTCAAAGTAGGGACCGAAATGGAAGGAGTCTCTGCTAAGAGGTCTCTAGGCAAACACCACAGATCTAGAAGCCAACCAATGACCAGAAAGATCACGCGGCACACACTTTGACCACTGGGATGGAGGCGGGACCTGTGTTCTCAGGGCTCCACGGTCAGGTCAGGGTCGTCAGGGCACTGACGTGTGGCACACTGGCAGGAAGAAGGAAGTCTCTCAAAGCCTCCGTTCAGTTAGTCTTTCAAAGCCTGGGAGCGCCCCCTGGTCCTGCATTCATCTTTCACTTCCCCTTTCCTCTGCTGTACCTGCAACACGACCTCACGAACGCGTCCCTCACCCGACAACCATTTTGTTGCTACGGAAAATGGCACCAAGACACCGTCGAAATCAAAACACGAGGTTTTTGAGGACACTGGGGGAACCCGTGCCTCCATCCCATGGTCCGTGCAATACAGTCAGAGACGAGGGGCTGGAAACGTCAATACAGGGTTAAGAGGGATGACAACAACTCCATGGACGACAAATCTGTAATGGCTATTAAAGGGCAGCCATTGTGATTTGCTGACTGGCTGTCTTCTCTTCTACAGTGGCAGCCCCAGGGAGCAGGGGCTTGGTGGGTTCTCGTCACTGCCGGTTCCTAGTGACTGGAAGAGCACCCGGCACGTCACGGTCACTCAGCAATTATTTGTTCAACGGACACGTGCTCTTAAGGAGGACTGAGAGGGTGGCTTGATCATCTGTTATAGTTTCAAGACAGACATCATGGGGATGGAAAAGGCCCAGAGAAATGAAAAGAGCAACAGCCAGGAACATGGTTCGAACCCAGCTCTGCTCTTTATGAGCCTCACAAGCCTGGCAAGTTCCTTCTCTACACCTCATCTCCCACAGGTATGAGATAGGGCCCGTGGCCTATCCTGCAAGTTTGTCGTGAGCCTGACTGAGGAAATGCGTGTAATGGGCAGGTGCTGAAGAAACTCAATGGAGGGACTCCTCTGGGATCATTACCCCGCTGCCTCCTGTACACTTGGGCATTTCGTGCCTCGGCGGTCTGTGACACCCAAAATAAAGAACCTGGGGAGAAAGCGTGAGCAGAGGTTGACTACTTACTTAAGTTTGGAGATTTTTGTGGATTTCAAGTCTACGTTAGTCCCTTTCTCATTCTCATAGGTTACCAGGTTTCTCAGAATCTGTGAGTCCCAACTCTTTAAGACAGTGAATCATGGGAGAGAAGTGTTTCTAGGAAACTAATACTTCCTTCCTTATGTATTTCTTGGTTTTTGTTTTTTTTTTTTAACGTTTTTGAGAGAAAGAGACAGAGCATGAGGGGGAGAGGGACAGAGAGAGAGGGAGACACAGAATCGGAAGCAGGCTCCAGGCTCTGAGCTGTCAGCACAGAGCCCGACGTGGGGCTCAAACTCACAAACCGTGAGGTCATGACCTGAGCTGAAGTCAGACGCTCAACCGACTGAGCCACCCAGGCGCCCCACCTTATGTATTTCTATAATGCTTGTAAAGCATTCAAGAAAAGGGGGGAAAGATACATTACAAACACACAAAATAGGAAAGAATGGGTATGTGGCAGGGCCAGCTGCTCTGCTAGCAAGAAGACAGAGCGGGCCTCCTCGGGACCCTGGATAACCACAATAACCAATAGACCAACGACATGAGCTTTCAGACAGGGGACTGAGCTCCAAAGGGACTCTCCCACAAATGGTCCTTGTCCTCCTGCCTCCAGGGGAAGTTCTAGGATGTTCACACCTTAAGCGAGCAGCAATGAGGAGGACAGGGCTGGAAAGGAAAGTTCCCCCAAACCAACCGGCCCCGCTGCCTCGTTCAGACTCCCACGGAGGAGAGCCAGGGGCCCGGACACGGTTGCTCTACACTGCTAGGTACTTCCAGGTCCCAACCTCAGACACCTGCTTCGTGGTTTCTCAGCAAGCCCCCCCACACCACCCCGGAGAAGAGCCCCATTGCTTTCCTTGGACCTAAGAGCACCGCCAGCTTCAGTGGCATCATCCTCCTGCCATGGTGGTGAATCCTGATGCTCGAGGTGAGCACCGAAGACTCAAGGGGGAGATCGACCCACCCCAGAGCCCCACGGTACCTACAAGTGGCAACCTTTCTCCTGTGGCATCCGTGCTCCAAATATTGCCCCTTGCCTTGCACGTTCAAACCTGTCTTGACCGCTCCACGTTGGTTTTCAGACCAAACGTTTTTGCTGGCTAGCAGCAGATTTTCAGTTTTGCTGGCAATTTCTCGTCACACTGGGCTCCAGCCGGATGAGCTCCGAGGGGGACCCGCAGGAGTCACCACCCCTCCAGCTGAACTCCAGAGTGTTAGCCGTACCACAGAGTGACAACACAGCCACTGCTGTAGCCCCCAACTCAACAGGGGGCCGGCTGCTGCCACATGGCCACCTGGCTTCTGTCCAACCCCGGGTGCAGGTGAGTTTCTGCCCCAACGGGGCTTTCAGTCTGGATGGGCCTCACGCTAGAGCCAAGAGCCAAGAGCCAAAAGCCACGGAGAAAGAGAGGGCCCGGGGTGTTCTTTGATGGGATGGAGAGATCCACAATGTCACAAGACTTCAAACAGAAACCTAATGTTAGAGATGCATTTTGTAGAAGGAAAACCATATCTTAAAACTGAAAAGAAAAAAAAACGAAAAACAATGAAAAGAAAGGGGGGGCACCTGGGTGGCTCAGTCAGTTGGGTGTCCCACTTTGGCTCAGGTCATGATCTTGTGGTTGGTGGGTTTGAGCCCCACATCTGGCTCTCTGCTGTCAATGCAGGGCCTGCTTTGGATCCTGTTTCCCTCTTTCTCTGCCCCTCCCCCATTTGTTCTCTCTCTCTCTCTCTCTCTCTCTCTCTCAAAAATAAATAAATATAAACAAACAAACAAACAAACAAAAAACTGAATGGGCAAGGGGGCACCTGGCTAGCTCAGTCAAAAGACCATGCAACTCTTGATCTTGGGGTGGTGAGTTCGAGCCCCATGTTGGGTGTAGAGATTACTCAAATAAAAAAAAAATAAAAACCACTGGATGGGCAGGGCTCAGAAAAGGCTGTCACAGCATCTAGTGCTCGGTCTGGGTGGGGTCACTCAAAGGCTCGGGTGCATGCTTCTGTGGTTCCTGCTTGGGGGCCTGCGGGTCCCTCCCTGGATAGCCTCCCTGGATAGTCCTGGGAGAGAGGAAAGGAGCCCAGAACAGCCACTGCCAACATCAGGACACATGCAGGGGAAGAGGCAGGAGAAGCAGCCCGACCCCGAGCACTTCAGTTTCTAAAATGTGTGTGTGGATACTATTTTATTTAGATCTCTGCCCCAGCGACTCAGGTCACTGGGGATTTTCAGAACACTTCAGATTTTTAAACTCTTAAGAGTTTTTCCACGAAGCCTGAGAGAACAAAACTATTGATTGAAACCCAATGGTCAGTATACCTCCCACGTGTATCTAAATACAAGGACCTCCCTAGAAATCAGCTGCCCTAGCTAATTTTTAACGTGCTGGCACATCTAACCCATTTGAAGGGTGGGGAAACTGGGGAGAAAAAGCCCACCATCCTCGCCAGCCTTTCAGCTGCACCCAGGCTAGGCCCCGGGCTGGGAGACCCCTGCTCGTGGTGCCTGGCCAGAAACACAACCTCACTCGGGACCTAAACTGGAGGGACAGCGTGTGTGCCCAAACTGAGGTGGGCGGGAGACCTATGTTGTCCCAGATGAGGGAAAGTTGGGATGACCCAGGAGTGTTCATTCCCTGGAAGGTTACTTTATTAAAGTCCATTTATTCACCCTGTTTAAGGAAAGCAGAATTGAGGCTGAGGAGACAGAGAACGGGGGCCACTTACTTTTTATTTTACATATTTCTGAGCTCTTTGTGTGTTTTAAAAGTTTATTTAGTTTGAGAGAGAGTGCACGCAGGGGAAGCGCAGAGAGAGCGAGAGAATCCCAAGCAGGCTCTGTGCTCTCAGTGCAGGGCCCCACATGGGGCTCGATCCCACGAACCGTAAGATCATGACCTGAGCTGAAATCCAGATGCTTAACCAACTGAGCCAACCAGGGACCCCTCTTTTTGTGCTTTTTAAAAACAACTGTTCATTTTCTTAGAATGCTCTCTCATTCTCTTACCCTAGTCAGTGTCCCTTATTGGATGCGACATCACCTCCTTAGGTCAGTCTTCTCCGGTCACCTCCTCTATGGCAAATTCCACTGCCAACTGTGTATCCTGCCTAATGCCTTCAGACCACTAATCACGACCTGGAATCCTCTTTGCAATGGTTTGTCTATTGAATCATCAACTTGCCTCTCTCCCAGAAGTATCCACTCCATGGATCTTATCTGCCTTGCTCCCTGCTACCCTCCTAGGGCCTGGGACCCTGGGGACTTCTGGGGGACACCCAGTAAATATTTTTGAAAAACCAAATACATGGACACACGTTGGGATCTACGAATGTCCACACTCATTCCACGGGCCTGGTGTAACACACAGAAACACAGTTATAATCGAGACCTGATTAACTGTAGGACCGGTCCCACCGATTTCTCCAAAAGCGACCCCTAGCCTACCCTGAGGAAGGCTTTCTACGTGCGCACGCACGCACGCACGCAGCCTGCTCTGGCAAATAAAGGTTTATCGAGCCACTCTCACATACGGCCGGATTGTCTGTGGTTGCTTTTGAGCTACCAGGGCAGCGCTGAGTAGTTGCAACAAAGACCACGTGGGCTGAAAATATTTACTACCTGGCATTTTATGAAAAAGTGTGACACACCCCGGGCGGGAAGAAACAGAGAAGCGTAGTCCGAGACTCTGACTGCAAATCCCACGGGAGCGAACTGCAGCGCTCACATAGACACCTGCTAGTGGTAAGGGTAGCTAATATTTTAGGTAGGCCTTGTCATGAGCCACGTATTGTGCTCAGTGATTGAAGTGTATTATCTCCTGTGATTTAATTCTCATGATAACACTCTGGGGGAGTCCTGACTGCTGAGGCTCCTGGAGGTCTGATAATTTGCCAGGGTCAAGGAGGTCAGTGCCAAAGCCAGAACTCAAACCCAGACCAACCAACGCACAGACTGTTGGGGGACAGAGGCTGCTTCTTACTCACGCTGCACATGTACGCATCAGACACTCAGGCTTCTCAAAAATAAAACAAAACTCTCATGGAAACCACTGCCTTCCCTCCCCTGGAGTAGATGCTATCTAGTAGAACCACATGCCAATTCAAAATGCCAACTCTGTCTTTGACTCGGACATCTCTCCATTAACGAATCAGCAACTGCAGGCTTTATTATCTGCACCGGGGATGTTTCTGCCTTCTCTCCCTTTCCAGAACATGTGGAGCTTGCTTTTCATTGTTACTATTTTCCTTTAACTGCGTCGTTAAACTCTGGAATTCTCTCTGACCCCCAGAAACCCTGCCTTCGTATCAAAACACAGGTTCCCCTGGATCCAGGCGGGATAACAGCTATGTCACTGTCAGTATGACAGTGCATATTCTTGACCACGAAACCTAGGTGTCAGAAGAACTGAGCTCAACAACACTGCTTGGGGACAGTGGCTACACCTGGAGGTGTAGTTTCTGGGAGAGGAACAAGGGGGTGCTTCTGGATGATGGTTATGCTCTGTTTCTCGATCTAGGTGCTGCATATGTGGATATGTTCATGTTGTGAGAACTCATTCAGCTGCACCCTTAGGAGTGTAAGTATATGCTATTTTCTGTAGCTATGCTCTATTTCGATAAAAAGTTCTACAATGCCCTCTGCAAACATAGTAATACACAACGGATCTTTTTTGCAGAAATACACATCTCATTTGCTTCGTGCAACATCCTTGTGAAAGGATCAGCAAGCCCATTTTGCGGGACCTTTGGGAGGTGCTGAGGTCACGAGCCCTCACGCAGGGGATTAAAGCCCTAATAGCAGAGACCCAGCTCCCTTCGGCTTCCCCCACGTGGGGACACAGGGAGAAGTGAGCACCCCGCAATCGGAAGGGGGCCCTCACCAGAACGCAGCCACGTTTTCAGGCTTCCAGCATCCGGAACTGTGACAAAGAAATTTGTTGTTTATAAGCCACCCAGTCTATGGTAATTTGCTATGGCAGCCCAAACAGGCAAAGACAGCTTACTAAGACTGGCTTGAGCGCCCTGCTAACCACTCTGTAGATACGCTCTCATTCTATAGATACTCTCTTCACAACAACCCTAACTTTATCCCTGCTTTATAGATGAGAAAAATGAGGCATGGAGAGGTCAAGGAACGTACCTAAGGTTAGACAGTTACTCATAGGCAGGCCAGGGGTTCAACCCAGACAGCCCCACTCCAGAACCTACGTTCTTAACTGTGATGCTAGTCACGCCTTTGGTTGGCTTTCCAGTTTCTAGTGTGGGTCTTCCACCTTCGGGCATGCGTCACGGCTCAATAAAACGCGCTTGTCCAACGCGTACGGGAACAAGAATCTCAACAAGTGCACCCACCTCCTTCATGGACGGCAGCCTGATTCACAGAGTGAATCTCCATGCCACACAAATGACAGGGTCCATGCTGGCCCCCTTTCTACCCAGGACTTCCCCATTCGTTTCTTGGAAATCCAGAGACCGAGCGCTTGGCCCACCAGAAGCCACAGAGGCCCAGATTAGGTTAGAAACCCCAAAGGTCGGGGCACCGGGTGGCCCAGTTGGTTGAGCTTCCGGCTTCTGCTCGGGTCACCATCTCCCGGTCTGTGAGTTGGAGCCCCATGTCGGGCTCTGTGCTGACAGCTCGGAGCCTGGAGCCTGCTTTGGATTCTGTATCACCCTCTCTCTCTGACCCTCCCCCGTTCATGCTCTGTCTCTCAAATAAATAAACATTAAAAAAAATTTTTTTTTCAAAAAAAAAAAAAAAAAAAGAAACCCCAAAGGTCTTCCTTTGTCTTCCGTGACGAAAGATCTATCGCTTTTTAATAAAAAAGTATTTGCTTACCCCGCACTCTTTGAGTAAGCGAAAACTATACCCCAACTGCATTAGCAAAGCTCGGGCAAAGTAAATATAACTTCTGTTGGATGTCTGCAATGTTCCTTTCAGTTGTGCTTTTAGAGGAAAATTTCAGTGAGAGCACTTTGGATCCACTTTTCTTTTAAGCCACATCGATCTCTATGAAAGGTAAAATTGCTTACCTATGTTACTTTTGAGGAATTTAAGTGTCCTGTAATGGGGGGGGGGAGCTATTTAAATACAATCGTCGATTTCATCAATTGTCTTCATTTTGGTTTGTTGAACTAAAATAATCTGATGAACGAACCTTTCCTCCCCCCAACCCCCCAAATCATTCCTAGTTTCCGAGACTATCAGGTGAGCCAGGAACTCAAATTAGGGGGGGAAAAATCCAACCACCTTCTTCGAATGACTGTCAATTCAGGTTTGGTGTTAAGAGGACAGGACCCTGCTGACTTCCTCACACAGGCAGTGACAAAGGCTTCCTAAGTAGTATTTTTTCCTACGGGCAGTCTGGGCAACGATGTCTACCGCACGGAGCCCCCACGCAGAAGGGTGCCCGTGCGTGCCACCAAGTTCCGCGGGTCACCCTCCAAACCGCAATCCCCTGGCACTTGGGGTCCTCGGGCCCAACCCTGAAACGAGCCTCTTCGCGCTGCCATCCTTGAGCAAGACGAGGCAAGGAACTTCCCGGGACCGGAGGCAACGTCGCCCTGAACCCAGAACCCGGAGGGGCGGAGGCTGCTTATGCCCGGCCGCCGAGCCCCGAGGTGCCAGCCCCGGGAGGCCCCGCAGACCTGCGCTGCGGGGCGGCGTGGGGGGCGGGGGGGAGGAGGGGGACCGTCGTGTCGCAGCCCCGCGGAGTGACGCAGGGAGGGCCCCCTCGGCCGGTGGCAGCTCTGGGGGATGCTGACCTCAACTTTGTTCTTTAAAAATAGCTGGGAGGCCGCGGCGCTCACGTGAGCGGCCCCCGCTTCCCCGGCACCCGCCCGGGGCTCCCGGCGGCTCCCGGGGTCGCACAGGGGGCAGGGCGGTGTCCCCGAGCCCCCGGGGACAGGACGGACGCCCCCGGCCCCGCGGAGGGGGGAGGGGAGCAGGGGGCGCCGGGTGGGGTCGGGGCGTGGGGCTGGGGGTGAGGGCGGGGGGTCGGCCGGGCCGCGGGGAGCGGGCCGCGCTCACCTTCTTCACCGACAGCGAGATGTTCTCCAGGATCCGGTCCTTCACCTCCCGCGGCTCCATGGCGCCGCCGCCCCCGCCGCCGCCGCCGCCGCCGCCCCGCCGCCGCCGCTTCCCGCGCCGGGGGCCCGGGGCCGCCGCCAACCGCTGCCGCCGGCCGTGCGGGGGCTCCGTCGTGCCGGCCGCGGGGCCCGGCGCCCGCCGCCCGGCCCTCGCCTCGCCCGGCCCCTCGCTCCGCCGCGGCCAGGCGGCTCCGGAGCGCGGCCGGCGGGGAAGAGGCCGCGGGCTGTGCGCGGCGGCGGCGGCGGCGGCGGCAGGAACTGATGTCAGGCGGGGCGGCGCCAAGGCCGGCGGTCGGGCTGGGGCGCCCGCGCCCGGAGACCCGCCGGACCCCGCGTCGCCGTCCCCGGGCCCGCAGCCCCTCCGGCCGGGGTCGCCCGGGACCCCCGCAGACCCCGGGCCCCCGCGCCCCAGCCCTTGTCGGCTCACAGCCCCTCGGGCCAGGGTCCGCGGGAGCCCCTTAACCCCGGGGACCCCCGGGTCCCCGCAGACCTTGGGCCCCCCGCCCTGCCCTTGCCGGCCCACGGACCCAGGTCTCCCGGCCCTCCCCAGCGACCCCGAGCCCCTCCACCCCCTCCGGCTGGGGCCCGCGGAGCCCCCCACAGACCTCGGGGATCCGGACAAGCCGCCCCCGCCGGCCAGCGACATCCCTCAGCCCACAGACCCCACCTGGACCCTCCCTTTCCTCGGCCCAGAGGCCCCTGCCATGCCCGGGGTCGTGAGACCCCCCCCCCTTCGCCCCCCCTCACCCCAGAGACCCAGGGCCCCTGGCTTCCGGCAGCCTGGAGACCCGGGCACCCCCACCCCGACCTACCCAGAGATCCTCCCCCCCCCACCCACCCTCTGGCCCTCTCTGGCTGCCCTGGCCCTCACCCGCCCCTAGAAGCCAGTCCGTCTCCTCAGTTCCCCACCCTCACGCCCAGTCCTAAACTTAAAGGCCATTTCAGGTCCCGGGTGCTCCTCCCCACCAACAAAACACACCCTCCGCACTTGCCCTTGTGTCCCAACACCCACTCTGATTCTTACCCACAGCCCATTGATTGCTACCCATATCCCAGCTCTCCTTCGGTGGGGCCGCATACCCTGGGGGCCCCAACTGCCTCCGCCCTGAAACCCACCCTAACAATTCCCCTCATCCCCCCAATTCCCCATCTCTTAAAGCCACCCACACTTAGAGTTCTCAGTCTCCTACCTGGCTCACTTAGCTCATTTGCTCTCCAAATAAACATACCCTGATGCATCCATTAGTCCCGCCTTTTCATTCTTTTCTTTTTTTTAAAGTCAATATATTGGGGCACCTGGTTGACATTCCACTCTCGATTTCCGCTCGGGTCACGATCCCAGGCTCGTGGATCATGCCCGGTGTCCGGCTCCATGCTGAGCTTGCAGCCTGCTTGGGATTGTCTGTCTTCCTCTCCCTCTGCCCCTCTTCCCTGCTTGTGCTCGCTCGCTCGCTCTCTCTCTTTCTCTCAAACAAAAAAAGTCAATGTATATCCTTTTTTGTCTCACTTTATGAAACTGAGATATAATTGACAAATAACATTAGTTTCAGGTGTACAACATAATGATTTGATATTTGTACGTTGTGGAATGATCGGCACCCTCTTTATTTGAAGACACCCCAGTTCTCAACTTCAGCTCCCTATATTTTCCCTCTGTGTCCGGGCATACCTTTCTCAGCCTCCCAAACCTGGTCTCCCCAGCACAGATGCAAAACACTGATTCTACAGCTTATCTTAAATGGACCCCTCCCCATACACAACCAAAAGTTCCCTCTCCATCCCTCAGTCTCCCCAGGAGAGATCCAAGATGGTGGTAGTTATGTTTTTGTTGTTGCCTTTTTGGTTTTTGTTTTAATATTTCATTCTTTTTCCATTTTTTAACGTTTTTGTTTATTTTTGAGAGACAGAGAACGAGCAGGGGAGGGACAGAGAGAGAGAGACACACAGAATCTGAAGCAGGCTCCAGGTTCTACGCTGTCGGCACAGAACCCGACACGGGGCTCAAGCTCACGAACTGTGAGATCATGACCCGAGCCATAGCCAGTCACCTAACCGACTGAGCCACCCAGGCACCCCTTTAATGTTTTATTTTTAAGCCATCTCTACCCCCAGCGTGGTGCTTGAACTTACAACCCCAAGATCAACAGTCTCATGGTCCACCAACCTAGCCAGCCAGGAGCCCATTGATTTGCTTTTCTGTCACTGAATAAGGGGACAAAATTACATGTCAAGAAAATGAAAGAGAACTACTTGAGAAACTGCATTCTATTACTTCAGGATCTAGGTCAAGAGTTCTTCATACTAATGATGATGATGACGATGAGTAATGGGTACTGACTGCGTGCCATGCGCTGAACTAAGTGCTTTACCTACATTCGTCTCCTGTATCCTCACACGACAACCCCTGTACAGATGATGGGAACCGTTCGCATCCTGAGTCAAAGTGCCCTTTACATTTCTTCGTACTGTTCTAGCAGGCGATCCTGTAGGGGCTTGGTCTACCCCTTTAGGAAAAGAAGTCAATCTCTCGGCTGAAGGCATTTCTTACTAGCCCTGAGCTCAGAAAAACAGGCGAGAACAGTCTCCATGGAGCTGAGCTCAGATAGAATGTCAGGTGGAGAAGACGTTACAGTTGCTGGGCAGGTAGAGAAAAGGCTGAGAACAGAGGACTCATTACTTTGAATGAAGAAAGAAATAGTCATGTGTCCAAATGTGTTGGTGGCAAGTAGGAGGGAAACTGCTTGAATGACCAGGCTAATAACCTTGGTGAGCTCCCGACCTGTCAGATCCAACTCTGGCTCATGAGAATCCACTGAGCCCAGAGTGGAACCAGTTAACTTTGTGATTCTCCCCTGCTGTTAAATAATAAGACGTCTTCTGGGCAGCATCATCTGCTGGACGCCACCTTCCTATAAATGGCTACTCGCAGCTTGGGCGTGGCTGCGTGATGGCTTCCACGGATGTGTTTATTGCTTGGCTATATACCTGTGATGGCCATTTCTGCCACGTTGTTTACATCTTCATACATTGGGGGATGGTCACATTCAACTTCTTACAACATTCGTTAGAAACTTACCGAAGGTCTGCATGGGTAAGCGGGTGGGAGAAGAGAGGCCCATTTCAGTCTTACAAGACTTCTTGCAGGAACGGGAAGGGGCCGAGGGCGTGTTCACGCGCAGATAATTGCCCCAGGCCCAGAACTCGAGTATGGAATTCACCCTTGCCTGTCAAAAACAAGGCAACTCAGGGGCGCCTGGGTGGCTCAGTCGGTTAAGCGTCCGACTTCGGCTCAGGTCATGATCTCACGGTTTGTGGGTTCGAGCCCCGCATCGGGCTCTGTGCTGACAGCTCGTGGCCTGGAGCCTGTTTCAGATTCTGTGTCTCCCTCTCTCTCTGCCCCTCCCCCACTCGCACTCTGTCTCTGTCTCAAAAATAAATAAACATTAAAAAAAATTAAAAAAAAACAACAACAAGGCAACTCAGGGGGCACCTGGCTTGCTCAAAAGGTACAGCATGTGACTCTTGATCTTGAGGTTGTGAGTTCGAGCCCCCTGTTGGGTGTAGAGATTATCCGAAGAAGACAAAAGCAGGAGCACCTGGGTGGCTCAGTTGGTTAAACATCTGACTTCAGCTCAGGTGATGATCTTGTGGTTCGTGAGTTCGAGCCCCAGCTCAGGCTCTCTGCTGTCAGCACGGAGCCCATTTTGGATCCTCTGTCTCCCTCTCTCTCTCTTCCCCTCCCCTCCCCTTCACTACCTCTCTAAAAAAGAACTAAACATTAAAAAAAAAAAAACTCAGAAAAAAAAATTAAATACCCCAGGATGCCTATCAATCTTGTTATAGGGAGTCACTGAAGCTCCTTCATTTATTGCACAAGACTGCTGATCATGTGGAAAGTGCATGAGACTCTGAGGCATGAGGAGTTGAGACGCTCAGTTGACTCATGCTAAGGCCTCGGGCAAATCACTCTGTCTTAGTTTCCAAATCAGTGTCACAGGAAAGATGACTTTCTTCTTCTTCTTCTTCTTTTAAATATCGTCCTGACCTCCCAACTGCACAATCCATCAGGCGAGGGATGAAGTTGGGAAAGAAGGCACATCACAGAAAGCCCACAGACTTGGCCACCAGCTCGTCTTTACTCTTCTTTCCAGAGATGTGCGCTGCCTCAGAGAGGAAAAAGATAGGAAAAAAGTCTGGCAGCTTTATCCTGCCACAGCCTTGAAAGGTCATTGGACTGGATCATTTACAAAAGGTTTTTTTTAATGTTTATTTATTTTTGAGGGGCAGAGAGAGAGAGAGAGGGACACAGAATCCGAAGCAGGCTCCAGGCTCTGAGCTGTCAGCACAGAGCCCAACACGGGGCTCGAACTCACAGACCACACCACGAGATCATCACCCGAGCTGAAGTCAGAAGCTTAACCAACAGAGCCACCCAGGTGCCCCATTGGACTGGCTCATTTAAAACAAATAAACAGGGACACGTGGGGGGCTCAGTTAGTTAAGTGTCTAACTTTGACTTCGGCTCAGGTCACGATCTCACAGTTCATGCCCTGGAACCCCGCCTCAGGCTCTGGGCTGACAACACGGAACCTGCTAGGTATTCTGTCTCCCTCTCTCTCTGCCCCTCCCCTGCTTGCTCTCTCTAAGAATTTTTTTTTATTTTAAAAAAAAAATTTTTTTTTTAACGTTTATTATTTTTGGGACAGAGAGAGACAGAGCATGAACGGGGGAGGGGCAGAGAGAGAGGGAGACACAGAATCGGAAACAGGCTCCAGGCTCCGAGCCATCAGCCCAGAGCCTGACGCGGGGCTCGAACTCACGGAGCACGAGATCGTGACCTGGCTGAAGTCGGACGCTTAACCGACTGCGCCACCCAGGCGCCCCTAAGAATTTTTTTTTAAAAAAGCAGGGGTGGGCAGGGGGATGGATGGGTTAAATGGGTGATGGGTATTAAGGAGGGCATTTGTGATGAACACTGGGTGTTGTTTGGAAGCGCTGAATCATCAAACTCTACACCTGAAATAAATATTACACTGGAATGTGAACTAACTGGAATGTGTTTTATTTATTTATTTATTTATTTATTTATTTATTTATTTATTTATTGAGAGAGAGAGAGAGAGAGAGAGAGCCAGAGCGTGAGCAGGGGAGGGGCAGAGAGAGAGGGAGACACAGAATCCAAAGCAGACTCCAGGCTGTCAGCCCAGAGCCCGAGGTGGGGCTCGAACTCACGCACCATGAGATCATGACCTGAGCCAAAGCTGGACGCTAAGCCGACGGAACCACCCGGGAGCCCCCAAACTAAGTGGAATTTAGATAAAAACTTGGTGGGGGGGAAGGTGGAGGGTGGTTTAAGCGACTATTTCCTCCCTGGCTCCTCAACTCAAGGCAAATACATTCGTGTTTCCAGAGGAGGGAGTAAATATTTCCTTGGTCATCAGGCTTGTGAAGCTGAGTCCCTGAGAGGGGAGATAGGAGGGGCTGGGGGTACATCACAGCAAGCCTCAGGTTCCTATACTTTAACTCTGGCACCCACAAGTGCAGACGATCTAGAGATCTAGGACTGGGTAAATAAGCAGGGGAGGGGCAGAGAGAGAGGGAAAGAGAGAATTCCAAGCAGGCTCCAAGCTGTCAGTGCAGAGCCTGAAGTGGGACTCAGTTTCACAAACCATGAAATCATGACCCGAGCCAAAATAAAGAGTTGGATGCTCACCCCCAGGTGCCCCTAAAGATTTCATTTTTAAGTCATTTCCACATCCATGTGGGGCTCAAATTCACAACCCTAAGATCAAGAGTTGCAGGTCCCACCAACTGAGCCAGCCAGGTGTGCACAGGTGATTTTATTTGAAAATGTTGAACATCCAGGGGACCTGGCTGGCTCAGTTTCGAGAGCGTGAGTCTTGATTTGGAGGCCGTGCGTTCGAGCTCCATGTTGGGTGTGGAGAGTGCTAAAAATAATAACAATCTATTGTTTTTAAATGTCGAGGGGCACCTGGGTGGCTCAGTCGGTTGAGCGACCAACTCTCAATTTCGGCTCAGGTCATGGTCCCAGGGGCTTGAACCCTGTGTCGGACTCTATGCTGAGCAGGGAGCCTGCCTGAGATTCTCTCGCTCCTTCTGCCCTACTCCCCTACTTACCCTCTCTCTCTAAAATAAATTTTTTTTAATTAAAAAATTTAAAAAAATGTTGAACATCCAGTTCCTTCCTCATCACTGTCCAGTCAGCAAGACAGTTTGGTGAAAACTGGGAAGTCATTCCACCTCCTAGTTTATTTTTTTTTAAGTTTGTTTATTTTTGAGAGAGACAGAGAGAGAGAGAGAGAGAGAGAGAGAGAGAGAGAGAGAGAGAGCAGATGCATGAATGAGACAGAAAGAGCAGGGGAGGGGCAGAGAGAGGGGAAGAGAGAGGATCCCTGACGGTGCAGAGCCCCATGTGGGGCTTGATCTCCCGAATCTTGAGATCGTGACGTGAGCCGAAATCAACAATTGGACGCTTAACCAGCTGAGTCACCCGGCCGCCCCAACTTCCCAACTTCAACGCCTCCATATCTTCACGTCACGGCATCTGGAAGGACATCCGGACTCTTCTCTGGCCTCCAAGGTCACAGCTGATTGGTCCAGCCTCTCTCCCTGACTCATCTCCCAAGCCCTCGGCTGGTGCGTGCCGGGACCTGTGCCAGCCCTTGTGCCGTCCTAGTGCGTTCACACCTGAGGACCTGTGCAGGGATGCTCTTCCCCAGTGTGGCAGAGGCCGCCCAGCTATTCGCCAAAATCCGCTCTCTCCACAGTGACAGCGTCGTAGCCAGGCCCAGGGCCAGATTACGTCCTCCTCTGTAGTGGGCACAGCTATCCCATCAAGTTCTCTCTAGCGGAACGTGAATAGAAATAAAGCGATCGACTTCTCGGCTGGGCTTCTGAGCAAGGAGTACTCCTCCGTGCTGTTTCTTCTTCCACCAGGTAAGATGAAGCACAGAGGAGGTCACACTTACGAGATGTAAAGAGCTAGGTTCCGGGGTGCCTGGGTGGCTCGGTCGGTTGAGCGTCCGACTTCGGCTCGGGTCATGATCTCGCGGCTCGTGGGTTCGAGCCCCGCGCCGGGCTCTGGACTGACGGCTCGGGGCCTGGAGCCCGCTTCGGATCCTGTGTCTCCCTCTCTCTCTGCCCCTCCCCTGCTCATGCTCTGTCTCTCTCTCTGTGTCAAAAATGAGTAAACATTAAAAAAAATAAAAATAATTTTTTTAATAAAAAAATTTTTTTACAGTTCATTTATTTTTGATACGGTCAGAGCACAAGTCAGGGAGGGGCAGAGAGAGAGGGAGACACAGGATCCGAAGCGGGCTCCAGGCTCTGAGCCGTCAGCACAGAGCCCGACGCGGGGCTCGAACCCACGAGCCGCGAGATCATGACCCGAGCCGAAGTCGGACGCTCAACCGACTGAGCCACCCAGGCGCCCCTAAATTTTTTTTTTTTTTTTACATAAAATAAATGTTAGCTTCTCAGAAGACCTTTCTCCTTGATTATTCAACACTAAGGAGTCTCTAGTCCCTTCCAACATAGAAATCTACTCAATTTTTGTTGTAGGATTTATTACTACCTGTCATGTTCTTATTGGCGTCACTCCTCAAAGACACTGCTATGGTATAAGCTCCCTGGGACTCTATGCCTTTGCTCAGTTCATGCGATGATGTATTCACAGCATCAACTTTGTGTCTGGCACATGATACTCAATGTTTGTTGAATTAATGTCTTCTGCTTAATTTTTTAAAGTTATTTATTTTATTGTGAGAGAGAGGGCACGAGTGAGAGAGGGGCAGAGAGAGAAAGGGAGAGAGAGAATCCGGGCTTAAGCTCACCCAACGCGGGGCTCAACCTCATGAACCATGAGATCGTGACCCGAGCCAAAGCCAGATGCTTAACTGACTGAGCCACCCAGGCGCCCCACCTTCTGCTTAATTTTTAATCCAATAGGGATGCAAAAAACCTTTGTAGCTCGCCGTAGGAATAAAAGGATGGAAGAGAAGTGGGACCCAACATAAAGTCACTTCTCTTTACACCTGATTTGGGCTTTTCCATTCTAGGAAGGTAAAGGATGAGACAGTATAGTCAAAGCCTACACAACCATCAGCTGAGGGGTGCTGTTTGCCTACGTCCCAGATTAGTTGTCTATGTGGGTATGATAAAAAGTACTGCTTCAGGGCATCTGGCTGGCCCAGTCTGAAAAGCATTCGATTCTTGAGCTCAGGATCATGAGTTCAAGCCCCACATTGGGTGTAGAGATTACTTAAAAAAAAAAAAAAAAAAAAAAAAGTCCTCTTTCAAAATCTATGCTAAACTCAAACTCAGCAGTCATCCTAGGCTAGAATTCCTAAGCCTGCAAACTGACCTCGGTGGCCTGGCCCGGTTTCAGGCCCAGTTGTGCTATGTCACTCCACTTACGGGACAGCCCCTCGGGGCCTTTGAGATGAGAAATCGCAGCAGCATGATGGCGCCCACGGACTTACTATCCGCTCTGCATCAGGCACCGCTCTAGGCACTGGGGATACAGCGGTGAGAAGGACAGGCATCAATCCCTACCCTCCCGCAGTTTCTTTCTGACGGAGAGAAAGGAAGTAGACAAGAAGCGAAATGCAAGGATGTTAGGCAGTGGTTAGTGCCTCGGAGAAGAACGAAGGGAAATGACACGGAAGGGGGTGGGTGGGTGGCTTCAATTTCAGATCAGGTCGCCAGAGAAGGCCTTTACGGAGGTGAGAGTTGCGGAAAGACCTGAAGGAAGTGAGAGAAAAAGCCACGAAGGTGTCGGAGGAAAGAGCATTCCAGACTAAGGAGACAGCAAATCCAAAGGCTCGAGGGCGAGAAAGAGCTCAAGGAATACGGAGGTCAGGGTGGCTCAGAAGACGAGTGAGGAGGGGAAGGAGGCAGGAGAGGAAGGCGGAGAGGTGGGTAGGGGGCCTTGGAGACATCGTAAGGACTTTCAGCTTTTATCCGAGTGGGAAGGGGCCCCACTGAAGGGTTTTAAGGAGAGGTGCGGGCTGGCTGTTGTGTTAAGGAAGAACAGAATGCAGGTGGACAGGAAGACCCACTGGGGTAACCCAGGCGAGAGGTGAGGGGTCCTGGGACCGGGGTTCTAGAAACGATGGGACTTTGAATATGTTTTGAAGTGAAGCCAACAGGCTTTCGGATGGATTGGATGTAGGTTGAGAGAGAAGAGCCAAGGTTTTGGAGTGAGCAACCGGAAGGATGATGTTGCCATTGACTTCTCGGGGAAAACGGAGAGGAGCAGGTGTGGGGTGTGGGTGGAGCATTTCCAGCGCAGGGCTCTGTGATTTCAGATACCTGGAGTCTAAATGGGAAAATGTCGGCTTTTAGTAACTCCCTAGGAGGAACCACACCACTCTAGCTTTTTTTTTTTTAATTTTTAAAAAATGTTTTCTTTATTTTTGAGACAGAGACAGAGTGTGAGCGGGTGAGGGGCAGAGAGAGAGGGAGACACAGAATCAGAAGCAGGCTCCAGGCTCCGAGCTGTCAGCACAGACCCCGATGCGGGGCTCGAACTCACCAACTGTGAGATCACGACCTGAGCTGAAGTCGGACACCCAACCGACCGAGCCACCCAGCTACCCCGTTTTTTGTTTTCATAAAGATGTAGTGAATTCCCCTTTCTCTGTGCCAAGGACCCATAATTCTTTCTGCTAGTAACTAATTATGTCTCACATTTTCTATCACTCTATAACCATTTTCAAATGGTTATCAAAAGATTGAGATCTGAAGAATGGCAGCATAATTCTTACCTCCAACTAGAAGTAGCCTTTGCTGTGGTCATTCTTATTAGACAGGCAAGGGATGGTCACAGGATAAGGGAGGGGATTTGTCTAAACTCCTCCCTATATATACCAGCTGCTCCAGGTCCATTGAAATCTTCTCAAGTGAAGACCCCACAATACAAACCATACACAAAGCAATGACTCCACATTGGCCAACCCCTCAAAGGTGTTTCCAAGTTACTCACTAATCTCAAAATCATTAATCTTATGTTACTTTAACATTTTTTGTAAAAAATTAAACACACGGCGTTTACAAGCTTTAGGATAGAAAAGAGATCATCCTGCAACCCTCAACAAGTAATTGACTCTCAGTAGTTCAGAATGAGGGGTCTCAATTTGTGAATATGTAACTGGGAGTCAAGACGAGACTCTGTCCCCTGAGCAGACATTAGAAGGTGGATATTCTTTCCGAGACAAAAACTGGGCTAGTTAATCTCTTATCGCGCACAGAGCTAGTCTACGTTTCCGTCTCTCTTTCAGCTAGGTGTGGCCAGTTACGTGGTTTTCATCGATTGTGTGTAGGGAGGGACAGGTACCATTTCCAGGTCTGGCCTGTAAAAACCACTTGAGCTCGACTCTCTCCTCTCTTCTATCATCTTCCAATTGAATGTAGACCAGGGCAACCTTGGAAGCAGGGCGAAAATGGCAGAGATGCTGAAAGCCTGTTTCCTGAATGACAGTGTGAAGAGCCCTCCTGCCTCCACTGACTTGGCCTGTCAGTGAAGGAGAAATAAGGTTCTATTGTGTTAAGCTACTTACATTTGGGTTGAGTATGTTACAGCGGTTAGCCTATCCTGATACAGAAATTGGTACTGAAATGGGATAGTCACCATTAAAACCCAAAAGACCCTGTCTTGGTGGTCAGGAAGCAAACTGATCTAGGGAGGCTAGAAAAATAGGAGACCTTTAAAATTCTGTGGCAAAACATCTACTAAAAACTCTCCTGTGGCAACTTGGATGGTTGACTACATTAACTACATAGCCCGAAGTCCAGGTCTACGAGGAAGGGTTGAAAACTCATGTTTGTGTGTTGATTTTTACACTATGAGAAAGACCAAAGTTTCGGAAAGAACTGGCTTGTCACAAGCCAAACTGGAAAGGAACAGAGCTAAGAACTTTGGGGCCTTGAATGCAGGGTTGTATAAGGAAATGAAGTCACGCTCGAGGACTGTGTACACGAAAGAACTCTTGAGTGTGGTTACTGGTAACGGAGGATTGACTGGAGCAGATAATCAGAAGGCCACTGTGACGGAGGAAATAGTTTTGCGAAAGAAACCACAAATCCAGAGTTCAAAAGCCACGGCCTCTCTTCCAAGCCTTCAGACCAACCCCCAGTGCTCTAGACTTGTGCCAACAGCAAGCTAAGAGAGCCGTGTAGCTCCCAAGGAAGGTAGAGACCTAGCACCTGCTTCAGATGGGACCATGGACGATGGATACGGGAGTTCCTTCCACTGAAGATAGAGCTTTAAGCAGAGGAGTTTCCCCGACCCCTTCACAAGGGTTGCACTTCCTGTTCTGTTCTGTTAAGGGATTTGCTAATGCGGTTTATTCTGTCCCTGCACCCCAAGGTGCAGGAGCAAGATAACTTACCTCAAGTTCAGTTTGCTAAACAATAAAAAGCCACAATCAAGACCTGAAGGAGGGCAGGGGATCGCAGGGGATTCTGGACTGAAGTCAGTTGAGTACCTGGATAGTATACGGAGCCATCTCCTTGGGGGGTGTTAGGTAGTGGTCGAAACACTGCTAGATGACCCTAACTGTACTCGTCGCGTTGGGCACGTAAGTAGATTGTATTCCACAGCCTCCCTCGTGCTTTGGTATGGCCGTCTGGATACCAAGCCAGGGAAACGGATACAGGAGTGATTGCACCACTTCCAGGCCTGGTAGAAAAACTTTCACGAACAACCCTCATTCTCCTCTCCCGTCAGTGGATGCTGATGTCCAAGGTAATCTTGGAAGCCACATGTTGAAAAGGTCAGAACCCTGGCAGCCTAGGACCCTGAATGACGGATTGCGTGGGGCAGAGCCACATCTAGCTCTTGGAACCGCCCAACTTCTGGTAACTGCATTTCGCATTCTCAAATCCCTTACGTGACACAATGAATAATACTAGCTAATACCTAATGAGCACTTAGTATGTGCCAGGTACTGTTCTGAAAGTATTAACTCATTGAATCCCGACAACCACCCAGAAGGTCCCCATTTTACAGATGAGGAAACAGAGGCACAGAAAGGTTAGGAAACTTACCCGAAGTCACATAGCCAGTAAGTGCCAGAGCAGCCTGGCTCTAGAGGCTAATCGAACCACGACACCCTACCACAGCGTTCTGTCTGTTCCAGTGCATCAGCTGCCCACAGAGGCACAAATGCACGGTCTCTGACATGCGCAGATAGCCGTGCCCCTGTAGTGGTCATCTGGAAGTTCACTTTAATGGCTTGGGCATAACCCATTTCTTCTGAGGTACAGGCAGCTGGCTCACAAATCACGGTGCCCGGGTACAAGTTGTTCAAAGGGGCAGGGAGACAGATCAGGACTCAAGTTAAGTAACCATCTCAATTTAAAAGAAACTGATCAAACAAGAGTCTTATGATAAAAACTTTATTGTCTTATTAAATATCAAATGTTTTACACATCACTTTTTCTTCAGAAAGTTCCTATTAAAAAAAGAAAAATAAAGTGTTTTGATTATTTAGGGCTGACTTAACATTTCAGTATGTGACAAAAACTCAAACCCAAATGCATCTAGTTCACTCAGCTGCAGACAGGTCCTATGTCCAGCCCCTAAACCAAGGGCACAGTGCAGCCAACTGTGGGATTCCTGAGTTTGGTTCCCTTAAGTTCTGAGTTTCCCAACTCTCAAAACCAAAGCGCTATGGAGTGACTAAGCTATCGGCAAGCCTATCTTGCCAATCTGCCTAGCTTTTTAAAGATGCAGTAGTCTCAAAGCTTAAAGAAAAGTCAGAAAAGCAATACGTGAGCAATTGCAAGAACAAATAAAAGGGTTAGAGAAGGGTTTCTATTTGCTAAGATTTGCCAAGTGTGGCTACAAAACTGGTAAACAAAGCTTCCTTGAGAGCAAAGGCCATTAGCTCAACTTGCCGTGAAGACGGACTTTGAGTAACAGTGAGCATCATCAATTTTTGCTGTACGTGCACGGTGAGAAAAGCAAGTATGACCAGTATGTTGAACTGCTCTGAGTGCATCACCAGAACTATCTGAAGAGGGTGATGGAGAGAACAGAGAATGGGATATAATCATTCAGAGATAAAGGTCCCAGAGAGGGGGCATAAACTCAGAAAGCTGTGGGGCCTGCAGGGAAAGAAAACTGTCTGGTCAGCATCAGGTCATCTCAGACTGAAGGAATCTGGAAACCAAATGGCTCGTCTGACTGCCTCTGGTAGGAGATTAAGAGAGGTCTACCTTCCTCTAAACCACAGACGCATTCAGTCAACGTTGCATATAGAGCAAACTCCTGGTAAACAAAATCATTTCCCACCAGACACGGATTTTCCCAGGGAAAAATAAGCCAGCATGCCCCTTCCCCAAGTCGGCTGAGAACCTTCGTATGGTACATAGAGAAATATAGTTCTGTAAAAATTCTAATTTTGTATTCTACACCCCCACCCCACGTCTTCGATAATCTAACTTTTTAAGGTAAAAGAAACATTCTCTAACTCCTACACCCTTCAGCCATTTTCTCTGTAGAGTTTATTCCTTAACATTGTGCCCTGAAACTTACCAGCTATATCCCCCTCACCTTTTACAGTCCCCCAGAGGATCTAAATTACCAATCACCAATAAATATCCGAGGAACTTGGGAGTTTTCTAATTGTAAGCCTCAGAAGTCACTAGCAGTCAGGTGTATGCCTCAGGATTACAACATACGTGGTGACATTTTAAAGAATGGGTTAAAGAATTTTCTTTTGATGAAGCGATCCTGCTGAGATTTGGTAGAGCCTCGAATCCTCTTGTGAATAATTCTGCCCACCACCCAGTCCCAGAACTATCGCTTGCTACATTTTCTGCTCTAGGTTCTCATTTCCACATTTTGCACTCAGCTGTTTTAAAGCAGCAAATGCCACAGAATCCTCTAAGTCCCGTGGGACCAGATGGTCAGTATTCCAGAGCAGCCATGCTCAAGGTGGGGGGCGGGCAGGGAGAGGATACCCCGGCACACTCCACATTTGTACCCTGCGTGGAAGGATGCCCTGATGGGAGGGAAAGCTCACGGTCACGGCTACATATTTGGGATCTCTCCCGTTTACTTGGACTTCTACCCTGCCCACCCCACCCCAGCAGCATAAATTACTTGCAAATAATTTATACTGATTTCTTCAAGTATTCCTATAAATATTTGAACATTTTTTGTTGGTTTCTGATTCCATAAAAAAAATTAAAAAAAAAAACATTTTAGAGCAGTTTTAAGCTCTAAATAAGCATCGAATTCCATTTTGAGCCTGATTTTCCCACTCTCTGAATTTGAACCAAATCATTCTAGTATGACTTTTAAAATAAAACCATGCTAATAGGCAAAAGCAGATCCTTCTCCTAAAGCTAAAATTTGTTTCATGTCTCCTTACTAGACAAAGCTTCATGACAGGCTTCTAATCTGATTTAGTCACTCCTGTGTTCTCAGTACTCACCAGTACCTGGCACACAGGCACTTAATGTTTGAATCAATCGATTTTTTTTTTAAAGTAAACTCTACCCCAACATGGGGCTGGAACTCACGACCCCGAGATCAAGAGTCACATTGCCCCACCGACTGAATCAGTTAGGTGCCCCATGAATCAATGAATTCTTAATCAAAGGCTCATACTGTATAGCCCTCAAGAGTACCAGATTTTCTCAAACTTTTTCTGTGTCTTAACCACCACAATACTGATAGTGCAATGAAGAAAAATCTAATAAACATCTAGAAACCATTTTCTGGTACTCCCAATGCAAAAAAGCCCTATTGGAATTTTTCCGTCTAGGGAAATCTAATGATTTGGTGCAGGATAATTCTGAATCGAAGGTGAGTCTTAGGACCACTCCATGCACGCCCTCTATTTCTAGGAAGGCCATTTTCAAACTTTCTCCCTGATATTTCCACTTTCACTCCCCACCAAAATGTGATGCCTCTGCTACTTGGAGAAACTAAGGCACAAGAGAAAATCAAGTACTTCAAAGGTTTACCCCTAAAAGCTTAACTCAACGAACTCCTAGGAACACCTCACTAACACTGAGGGACCTCTAAGATACAGAGCTTGAGCCATGAATTTTCATTTCCACAGTTCTCAAGGACACGCTTTAAATTTACTTGGTCTTTGAGGAATTGGCGTTTTTAATTCTTCCAGGAAAAAAGCTATTTTATGGAACTCCTAAAATGTTAACATTCATCTTCCAGGAAGGGAAACTCTTGATGACGGTTTCTTTCTAACTCAGCCACAGACTATACTGAGTAACCAAATTCAAAGGAGAAATTTGGCTTTTTGGTATTCGTGCTAGAGGTTGGAAGAATGCATAATCTAGTTAGCTTCTCTTAGAATATGTTACCGGTGATAACAAGTTTGAAATACACAGCAGTTCAGTTATGCTGCCTGCTCTCACTGCAAGTGGCAAAAAGGTAGGAAAAGGAAATCAGATGCAACTTTCCTGGCTGGTTACCGGCAAGGCTGTTTTTATATACATGGTGGGATAAAAGCCGCCGTATGTGGAGGATGTATCTGTAAATAGAAAAACTGCTTGCTTTTCATTCTATGTAAAATTAACTGTAGGCTATTTGTCAATCACACATGTATATATACATATGAGCTGATGGTTAAACCAATGAAGTTTTTATTTTTATGGCTTTTACTAGAGAGAGAAAGCTGTGCTAAGGGAAGAACAGGCAGATTCCAGTTTTAACTGGTTATCAAAATTGGTGACACAAAGTCTCATGTGTCTTTCCATTTTTATGCAACCCTCTTGCTAGAGAAATGCTTTGGACAAAAAAAAAAAAAAAACACACGGGCTGTGTCTTCCTTTAGTACATATGGAGACAAGGAGCGCTGGGAGGTTTCATAGGCTCCAAGGCAGACCAGTTTTAACACCCACCCACCATCTGTCCCATTCTCTTTGCCAAGCCACTGGTAATCTTTAGATGTTAACGCCTAAAGCCCAAACTGAGGGATCAAGGCCGCCGGCTGGGGCCCGGGGGGCCTACACAGGTACAAGTGGAAATCCTTCTTCCCAGCTTCAATGGGCAATATCTACAGCTGTGTTAGGCACAGGTGTCTGGTCACCAAGCACATTCCTACCCATGGAAACCAACTGAAGGTAAACCGCAGAAGTCCTCCAGGAAGGACAACCTTCTCCTCTCTCTGGTGAGTAAACAGAGACCACCCTTGGAGGGGAGCACTGACCACAGAACCGTCCGTTACCGGTTACGGCAAAGAAGCTATCCAGTAAGGTGGTCCGTTACTGTTGATGGCTGGCCAGGATCAGTTCTGTTGGCAACCAGAGGAGTTCACAATGATTCTACCTCATTTTTAGAGAAGTTAATCTCGAATCTCTGCACTTTTAGTAAAACTGACAAAGTTCACTAGTGTCGTGTTCCTTAATTCCCTTTGTGTTTTAAGAACTGCGTGATTTAAAATTATTCAAAATCCTAATAATGTCAGCGACTTTACGTTCATACGAATGATGGGACAGGAAAATAAAGTTTTAAAGATCCGAAGCAATTGTACACTGAAAAATAAATGATGAAAAAGGACAAGGCTATCTGGCAAGAGGGTTCAGCTCATTCATTCAAGGTACTCCTAAGGAGAATACATATACAACTATAGGCCTATTCGATTTTCTCCTAAAAATAAATATACATACGTAAAAAGCGATTGTAATCAAACCTTTTCCATACTGATATTCTGTATTCTACCTAGGATGGATTCCCAGATCTCCGCACTGTGAAAATTCAGTGGCCAAGCCGCTGAGCAGTGCGCCACTGCTCAGAAAGACTAGGAGGCCCGTCTTCACCCAGAAGGCCTCTTGGGAGGAGTCTGTTGTCACCGATAACTTCCCCCACCTCACATCCACCCCACTTTATAACCCTAAAGATTTATTAGCTTAGAATAAATTCCCAGTTACCACCCGTAAAGCAAATACGGGGGCCACTGCATTGCTACTGGATTTTGCTTCCCTCATAGCACCAACTACTTAATTATGGTCGCAGCTCTAAGAGTCGGTTGACAGAAATCCTACACGCAGTTTCCTAGTGCATCTTACGTCTTTGGTGTGGGGCAGGCAAAAGGGTCTGCAGCATGTGATTGTCTCAAAGAACATCTTAAAGACAACCTGGCTGACCTGCTGTTCGGAGCGCCCACGTGAAAACGGTAAACCACAACTCCTTCTGCCAACCGTCTCCCAACTTCGGAGGATCATGATGAATCTATGTGACTTTCCGCCACATCACTGAAGACTCACAACATACATACAAACGTCACAGCAAAAAGAAAAGAAGACGGAATAGGACAGAAGAGAAAGGTCTCTAAGTGCCCCCAAACGAAAATGTCAAAAACTCCTGAGATATGAGCCTCCGTTTTGATTGTGCTCAATGACTTGAATTTTGAAAGAAAGAATAAGCTTGCAAAGAGAGTAAGACTTCACACAAAATCATTTAACACTAAGTTCACGAATCACCCTTTCGAAGCATCTGTTTCAAACACATTGCAAACTCTAGCTTGGAATCAGGAGTCATTCTCAAAATTCTTTTCAATAAAACCAAGATTTCAGATTCCTGCTGGGTACATAAGATAATTTATTTTCTGGGAAAAACTACCTAAAATCTATCCAGTAGGATTATTGCACAGTGGGGCCCACAGGACAATGATTTCCAAGGGCTAGTCCTCATATAAAAAAAGGCCACAATAAATACATCTATCTACTATGCCCCACTCTACCTTGACACGGTAAACACAAATGTGACGCCGCCTGCTTTAAAAAAGAAACTCCTGAGGAAAGAAAGGGATGGAAATCTCTACCAAGGCCACTTGAGTCAGAAACTGCCATTACTATTTCCATTGCCGTAAAGGCCACTCACCAAACAGGCTGACCATTCCAAGCACCAAGATGAACCAGCGACAAGGTTATCACACTTCACGATATCTCACTCCGATCGCGGCTCACACTGAGCTTTGGAAGCACTTCCCAGTAGATGAGCTTAGAAAGGAAATGAACTGCAGGCAAATCAACCCCTTAGCAGAAGTTCATTGTTGGTCGCTAAGGGTTGAGGTGAGATCAGTAAGATGCTCGCAAACCCACTCTCTAGTAAATTCCAGCGTTTAGGCCATTATTTTTCACTCCCGGTCCTTGAAACATCACCAAACATTTGCAAACAGAATTACACGCTTTTCCCTTTTCTGTCTGGGTAGCACCACGTTCCATTCTGATGTTGATTCCCCCCCCACCCCAAAATACTTGGCAATCCATGCAGCAGCCTGTCGCGCACAGAGCAGCCCAAGTTTTAAATCCTCCCAACTCACCCCATAAAACTGCCAAATCCTAACCACACAAATAAAAACATACCACTCTAGGAGAGATCACTCAATTATTCTTCAACTTCCTCTTATAACTGATGCACCACCAATACACAGAGCACTAAGTGTAATTCCAAACACCACACCATGTGATCAAGTTTGTAAATGGACAATTGAGCCAACAAGCCATACCCTGCCTACAGCACAGACACAGCCAAAGTGGGAAGGTGATCTGCTTTCAGCTGCATGGGGGGTAGGGTTTCTCATGGCTTCTGCTTTTTAAAGCACTCACTCTCATTCTAAAATGGTATGCTATACACAAAACCATCAATTTTATTCCAGAATACATCATCTTGATAATAAAAAGCTTTTGTATGCACATACTGCCAATACATTTAAAAGGCCCAAATTTTAACAAATAGAATAGACAAATTCATCAGACAAGAGATAAGTTACTTTGGCCGAAAAAAATCTTTAAAAAAAATCTGGCTCAACATTCTGCTTGCAGGTCTCTACATATACTGTGTACGTGGTGAGTGAAAGAGAGAGAGAGAGAGAGAGAGAGAGAGAGAGAGAGCGCGTGTGTGTTGTGTGTCTATAGCTTTTTTTTTTTTTTTTTTTTTTTTTAAGGGAATGGAGGATGGTTTAGCCCACTTTTCCTTGGTTATGTAGGAACTACAATGTTCTTTGCGAGCAAGACAAGAAGTGCAAGGTCTGCATTTCCACCAACTCGATGCAAAGCCCCAAGAGCTTCCTGCAAAGTGAAGCCGGCACGGAGAATCCGGTCAATGTCTGCAGCAGGAAAAATCAGTGGTGGAAGAATGGAGGGACTTGGTGATGGGTGGCTGGTGGGCGGTTCAAAGTCAACAAGTGGCCCTGCAGCTTCAGGACAGACATCCTGTCGTGTCTCAGGCCTGTCTGTCACCGGATTCTGTGAGCCCTGGTCCAGATCTTCAACCAACGTGAAACTGGACCAGGACTTCGTTTGCTCAGAAGTGGGACTGACACCATCCTCCTCACCTGCTGAAAGTTTGGGTGAGATTTCTACACCTAAGGTGCAGTGTAATTGATCAGACGTTTTTGCTGAGGCTAGAGCGTCAGAACTGCTCTTGTTCTCGGATTCCCTAGACTCGGGGACACTTTCCTTATCAGTTACTAGGCCATCACCTGGATCCCTGACATTAATATTTTCTACATCTTCTACTCCAGCACCATTTGAAGTGTCTGTTAACTTTTCTGCCCTCACCGATACAGTTATGGTCTGATGAAAGGAGACTTGTGAACGCTCTTCGTTCTGGGTAACTAGAACATGCTCACTTTGGGTCCATCTTTCAGAAAGGTCCTTCACACCTGTTTGGCCCTCAGTTACCATTTCCGATTGACAGATAACTTCTTCAGATGTATTTTCTGAAGCTGGTTTACTACTAATGACCAAAAGTTCATGGAGTTCCTTCAAGGCTGCTGTTAGAGATGAGCAGGATTCCTCTGCTGACTCCACAGAAGGCTGACAACTGCCACAGAGACTTAAAGACAGGGAGCAATCCCCATCTTCTTTATTTGTTCCAGACATTTCAACGTTATTGTCTGGGAGTTGTAAATCCTGAGTGCAAATTGAATTACTCAAAATTTCGGATGAAGGATTACATTTTGAGGTTTCTACTTCCATCAGGGGATTATCTAAGGTGAGATCGGGTGCACCGATGTTCTTGACATTGGCATTCTGACCATCCGCTGAGTTAGGCACAGCCACTAGGGACTCTTCAACTGTATCCACTTCCATGAGTGTTTCTGAATGGGGGCAGCCAAAGCATCCGGAAGGTAGAATATTTTCCTCTGTACCTGGAAGGTCCACATTCTGCTGTAGCCTGTCTTCTTTCATTGTAGCTTCTAAATCAACACTTCTTTGTGGATTCTGTTGCCTTTCTCCAAGAAGTTCAAAGTTCTCTGTGTTACAGAGATGTTCCTGTTCTTGGTCATGTAGAGCATTCTGTTGTACAACCTCATGCTGTTCATTCCCTGGTTCTTTGTGCTGCTGAAGGCCATTCCCTTGACTCGGGTTCTGACTTTCTGGATGCCAACCCTTTTCACCTAGAAACCCCGGTGGTTCTTGCACACTAGTAGTCGTGACAGATAAACTAGCTTGCTGTCTTGTGTGGAGAGGAGATCTGAGGCCCTGGGTGCTTCTTTCAGCAGATTTCGCCATATTCTCTGCAACAATGGCTTCTTCGGATGAATTCTGCAGAGGCATGGCTGGAGCGCTGTCTGCTGAAGAAGCACAATCAGAAAGATCCTGTGGAGGAAGATGTTCTTTCTTTTCAGAGGTTATCTGGAATTCAGCGGAAGCCTTCAAAGCCTTTAGAGCTTTAGGTTCAATGCTGTCAGGGTCACTGGGCTCGACAGGGCAGCCTGAAGCAGAGACAGAGTGAGCAAGACTCATAGGATTACCAATCTCAGGACTCTGTCCTGAAGGATGGGCTGGATGGTTAAATCCATCTGAAGTTGGTAAGGATGACATTCCCAGTGAGGTAGTTTCTTTACCACTTTTCTCTACATGGAACAAAAGGGAAAGGAAAAGAGATTAATTAGCAGGTTACAAAGGCCAATCACTTCTCAGATGATACAAATCTCAACAGGACAGAACAAAATCAGGTCCTTAAACTTGGGTTTGTCTTAAACTGATACTTATACGAGAACCATTCTCACTGGGGTAGACAATTCAACATCACAGCATCAGAATAAGAGATAGGCACGTTCTTAACAAAACATGTACACTGTAATTCAGTATTTTTCTTTAAGTACCATTAATAAACACCCACATAATGGCTGCGTTAGTGCTCAAGACTGAAGGACATTCATGTATCTTTATTCTCCGTGGGTCCGACCCTCTTAGAAGAGTTTCTCCGAGTGTGTTCTATCACTTGCCCTGAAATCCTGTTTGCTAAGCATGCACACTCTGGGGCACCATCGCTGGGAGTAAACCCATGGGTCTGCACTTTCAAAAAGCTCCTCAGGTGGTTCTGAAGCATGTTACAGATTTTGAGGATCTCTGCACTAGAGTGATCCTCACATCAATGCACTTTTAGCATTTCAAACGACAAGACTAAAACCAGTTATATCTGGAACAGAGTGGGAATTATAAAGAGAAAGGAGAATATGCTTGGCATTCTCTAGGAGACAGAGAAACAAATATTCTATTTAATTCATTTCTATCCAAACTCCCATGATCCAAATCATGAGATAGCTGTCTGAGCAAGGACTCAAAGCACAAAAATAAAGGTAAAGAGCAAACACATTAGATCCAATCATCACCTTGCCAAATACGGCAACCTTAGAAAGGTTTATCAGTTACTTTATCACATTAACATAGTACAACTAAGTGAGGACACCGAAGTCTTTTAGGGCAGGGAAAGGGGGTAGGGTCCTGGCAGCAAAGGTGGATGGTTCATAATAGTTTTCTGACAGGCAATGACCATTTAGACTCAATACAACTGACTGGGCACTCAAGGGTGGCAGGCTCAAACACCACCTCAAGAAGCCATTAAACGTCAATTCCAACTCTCCTTTTGCCACCGATACGAACACTGACCTCTATGCAGTGACTAGAAGATTGTTAATTAAATGCCAACGGGTGGCAGCAAAGACTACTTCACGATACAATCTCTCAGGGCAGATGCTTCTCAGACTCAAATGCTTCGTGTTGACTGCCATCCATTGTGGGGGGCTTAATCTTAAATCAGGAAGCAATCCAGATTCAAATGGCTCTAAATCATTCTAATCCAACACCGGTTAACAGCACGATGAGATAAAGCACTGACTCTGTTGGGAAGTTACTGACTTCTGGTGAAACAATATAGTTTAGAGGTCAACAGGAAAACAGCATTTGCTTCAGTGTAAATTATATCCATTAGTGTCTAGAAACACAGTTATTAGTTTTATTTATCAATCTCTAAGGCCGACTCTGAAAGAGGTTCAGTTGTGAGTGAATGAGAACAGAAAAGGTGCATCACAGTGAAATATCCAAGTTAAGTAGCACGGGGCATGTGATGATGGCCTTCGGGCACTGGCACGCCAGTTACAATCACTGTGTCAGGTCAAGGAGAACGTGGCCCCAGTGTGTGTTTTGTGCTAAGAAAGCAGCACACAGTCCTCCAAGGGCTGAGGCTTCACTGGCCTAAGTGCTGACCGTAGGGGACAGGCTCAGTACTACAGGAGAGGAGAAGAGGATGAGAACAAGGGACATTAAGAATAATTAAACCGTGCCTACTTTTACCCCATCTTTCTAAGGAAAAAGAAAAAAACGAAGAAATTAAGTGCCAGGTATCTAATCACAACCAGCCTGCAACCCCGTATGAAGCCCGAGGCTGGGAGTTGCCTTTTTTCCTCTTGATAAATCAGCCAGTAAACTCAGGCTGCCGTCTCCCAAATTTACATTCCAGGGAGACGGGAACAGAGTGTCTCCCGGGGAGACTCTGCGAGGCTAGGGAGAGAAGAGTCAAGTCTTAACTCCCGTTTCAGGGAGAATTAAACCTCAGCGCTGCCCACGTTATTGAACCTGTGCCCCCAGACAAGTTTACCTGGCCGAAGCCTCGATTTCGTCTTCAGCGGAATGAAAATTTCTTTCGGGTAGAAGTGCCCTTCTACCACTCTAGGCAGTTGTGTGCAGGGATATGAGAAAGGAACTTCCAGTTTTCCAGAAGAAACAGGCTCATGAGACCCCTAACGGTGTAGTTACCTTCAACAACAACATGCTGTGGGGCCGATATTCTTGATTTGCTCTATTCACAATGGCCAGATGGAGCTGGCTTTTACTGGGATCTCCCTCCCCTCCTTGGACTGTTCCACAACAGTTGATGAAACTATAAATAGGAAACTATACTTCGATGTGTACGCGTGCCAACATACGGATGTATATACAGGCTGGTTGTAACCAGATCAGACGAGGTGACCTGGATGGCAGAAGCTAAGTTCCAAAACTGCGGCGGACACAGAGACTTTCAGAGCACAGACGATGACCGGATGGAAGGCTGAACGTGGCGTCTATAAATACCTGGTCTGGGGCCCACTCCAGCTGCAGCACACACACACTACATGCATCATGGCTTCTGACGCTCTGTTTGAATTAGGAAACAGACAAGCAAACTTGGGTTAACAACGCAAACCACACAGCATGCAGGGTTATTGTCTCCATTCCTCTGCCGTCTTTATAATCAGGAGCTGGTAGAGTCAAAGTTGGGGAATGCTTCTGTAGTCTGGTTGGTTTAATTCTCTCACAATACACAGAACAACGTGTCAACTTCAACAGATCTTCAATAGAACTTGGAAAGGAATTCATCTCACACACCCACACACATGGAACTCATGGGCAGACGTGTGAGACAGGTGGAAACAGCAGACCCATGGATGGGATTACAAGCTACGGCAATCTTCAAGGTGAGCGAACACTTGTGACAGTCACTTTCCCAATTTCTTTCTCAGTTGACATTTATTTTTGGGAGAAAAACAAATGAAACTGGATCGTCCTGGCTTAACTTGTCTTCTAGTCAGTGTTTAGAAAATGTATCAGATATAGCTCCTATCCTGACTTATTTTTCTGCTGATAGAAAAGATAAAAGATACTATGGCATAAGGTAGCCACCAAAGGAACAGTTTTTGGCAAAAATACTTTTACCTACTAGGTCCAGAGTTTTGATTTTGAAGATACTGGGAAGTCAGCGTTCCAAACAAGACAGACCTGATGTCGAATTCATTCACTATTTAAATATTGGAAAAATTAGCACAAGCCATGTATCGTCACTAAAAAAAATATCATCCTCTGGGCAAAAAAAACCACTTCCTTTTAATCCTTTTCTGAAAACTATTTTTATTTTTTTATCTTATTTTTTTATGTTTTTAAAGTAATCTCTACGCCCAACGAAGGGCTAGACTCTCGACCCCGAGATTAGGAGCTGCATGCTCTGCGAACTAAGCCACCCAGGAGCCCCTCCTTGTAATCGTTTGAATTGCCACATTCTGTTCACTGTGCCTGAAAACACCTGTGGTTTCTATTTTCCTCTCCTTAACTTTTTATTACAAGAAGGTAATTACCCAAAGAGGGTAACTGTTAGTAGGTTAGAAAGCATTGCTTCATCAGCCAGTGCTTCTCAAATAAAAACACCACATTGTAGGGGGAAAATAGACATTTCACAAGATGGTAATACATCCTCATTTTATTAATACCCAGAATAACGACTCAACTGACAAGTTACTAAAAACAGGTAAAACCTTCTAAGTGGGTATGTCAAACTCAGTCAAGCTTGCCTTGCAGGGAAGCTTAAAACTATTAATTCCATGGCTGTTCAGAATATTCCCCTTCCTACAACCAAGGCTGTATTTTGTACGTAAAACTCAAAGGTGCCAAAAGGTGTCAAGGAGCAGACTATGAACACAGCCAGCTTGGAAAAGTCCATCCGCTACCCACGCCCATTTTAATTTTAAGAGGCTCAGGGCTATACCTTGGGTGCTCTCCATAAAAACACTGGCACAATCTGGCTGCCTTTTTCTTTTTTTTAATAAGCTCCTACCTTTTATGTCTTTAGGAGAAAGCTATTCCCTGAACTTGTAGCTCTAATACATTTTACTGTATCAGAAAACACAACATGTGGTATTAGTCACTGATGAATATAGCTCAAGACTTGAAAATAACCCCAACTTAAAAGTTAATTCTCTTCAGTTTCTAGAAAATGCATCCCACAGTCACGGTTTTAGAACAGATGGGGAAAATGATCACATGGAGGTAGGATTTCATCGAGAATGTGTCCTTCCATCTTACCCAAGAAAACTTGGCTGGGTCTTTAGACTTTAACCAAGACAACTGAGACTCACAAAGAAGTGAATGAGGAATCCCCGTGTCAGGGGTCTGCAGACGGTTCTAATTTGGCCCAAGAACACACTATGCAATCTCATTAATAGCATAAACCCTGTATTCTGATTAGTGTTCAATTATGCTCCTTATTGTTGGTTCCTCTGTCTCTGGTAGCAGCGCTTTCAGTAGATATTAATTCAAAAGGTTAGGACTGCTTAGTCAGGACGACAATGCTATCCTTCAAAGGAAGCGGGCCTAAGAAAAGGAAAATAAATGTTCAGGGAAACTGCAGAACTAAAAGGAAATGTCTGCTTACTGCAAGAATTTGTGTTAGGAAAAAGGAAACAAGATTTTTTAGGAAGCCTACCAAAATGTGCTTAAGCAAATAACTGCCCAAGGTACCTAGCACACAGCAATGGATCTGTTGAAACACCGAGTTTTTCTTTACCGTATTGAGAGAGGACAAGGAACACATCCGTGACAGCACGATGACATGGATTAAGAACTGAAAAGGTCCCCAAACCCTCTCAAGCTCCAACCTCCCCGGCTCACTGACAACAATGAGCAAGTTATCCCAGAGCATGGCCACTGCAAATACCTGCATCCTCTACGGATTTCTGAAGAGCTTCTGCTAATTCTTGGTCTGCAATCTCTTCTGGCCGCACATCCTCTCGCCCCGCCCCATACGCCAATCGGGCACACTCTGGTAACTCTCCCTCGGGCAGGAAGGTGGTCTGTGAGCCTGTCGTGCCGATCACGAGCACATTTTTCTTGAGGTCGATGGAACACTTAGAAGGAAGAAACCAAAGACGGATGATAGCGGATAAAACACCATGCAGAAAAGTTATCCTGAATTTAAATATTTAAGTTTTATTTAAGTATTTTTTAATGTTCGTTTATTTTTTAGAGAGAAAGAGAGTGAGCAAGTGAGCAGCAGAGGGGCAGAGAGAGACAGAGACAGAGAGACAGAATCCGAAACAGGCTCCAGGTTCTGAGCTGTTGGCACAGAGCCTGATGCAGGACTCAAACTCACAAACCAGGAGATCATGACCTGAGCTGAAGTCGGGTCAGAAGCTCAAAAGACTGAGCCACACAGGTGCCCCTAATATTTAAGTATTTTTTAATTTTTTTTTTTTTTTTTTCAACTTTTATTTATTTTTGGGACAGAGAGAGACAGAGCATGAACGGGGGAGGGGCAGAGAGAGAGGAAGACACGGAATCGGAAACAGGCTCCAGGCTCTGAGCCATCAGCCCAGAGCCCGACGCGGGGCTCGAACTCACGGACCGCGAGATCGCGACCTGGCTGAAGTCGGACGCTTAACCGACTGCGCCACCCAGGCGCCCCAAAGTATTTTTTAAAACATTTAAAGTTTATAGCAGAATCAAAAAAAAAAGCTTATAGGAGAATCATCTTTATATGATGTAGTTTTATACATATTTGTCCAACCCAACCTCTGTTCATTTCTGAATTTAAATGTAATACACATCCACTGGACAAAATTGGGAAAAATGCCAAGCATAATCAGCAGCCCCACTTTTTAGAAATACAGAGATGATTTTTTCTTAAAAAAATGAGACATACCATTTATACACTCACATTACTATTTACATTGTGCTTACTGCACAAAGTACCAATCATCTCAAAAGTGGTATATGGGCAAGGCAATCTTTATTTTTTTTTCTTCTTATTTTTTTTAATACAGAGAGACGGAGACACCAACTCGGAAGAAAGCTCCAGGCTCTGAGCTGTCAGCACAGAACACACGAACTGTGAGATCATGACCTGAGCTGAAGTTGGACGCTTAACCAACGGAGCCACGCAGGCACCGCAAGGCAATCTTTATTTCGTACTTATAACTACCCTCCTTTTCTGTGTATTTTTCTAATTATTTAACATAGGACAGTACACACGTATGTGTTTTCTATCTGTAAAACTGAAGACTACTGGTCGATACCATGACTAAAAAATGGGGAGAGAGTGACAGGTTAATAAATTAGGTTTTATTAATACATGCATTCACTCACCCCTTCCACTTAAAATTCTGCACCTTGATTAGAATATTAATGCAACATATGTTTTATAGGATTTCGGTATTAGAACGAGTATTAATGACATAGGGGTACCTGGGTGGCTCAGTCCGTTAAACGTCCGATTCTTGATTTCAGTTCAGGTCATGATCTCATGGTTCATGAGATGAAGCCCTGAGTTCTGCTCTGCACTGACAGTGTGGAGCCTACTTAGGATTCTTTCTCCCTCTCTGCCCTTTCCCGCTCCTGCTCTCTTTCTCTCTCTCTCAAAATAAGTAAACATTAAAAAAAAAAAAAACAGTATTAGTGACATAAAAATATTGTCTAGATACGGGGGCGCCTGGGTGGCTCAGTCGGTTGGGCGCCCGACTTCGGCTCAGGTCATGATCTCATGGTCCGTGGTTCAGGGCCCGCGTCGGGCTCTGTGCTGACAGCTCAGAGCCTGGAGCCTGCTTCAGAATCTGTGTTTCCTTCTCTCTCTGTCCCTCCCCCACTCACGCTCTGTCTCTATCAAAAAATGAATAAATGTTAAAAAAAATTTTTTTTTTTAAATATTGCCTAGATACAAAACCTTGCTGGGAAAATTTTATCACCCAGTGGACACTAATTGCTTCTTCAATCAGAAGAGTTTATCTTTAAACAAATTACTAGATTTCAGAGTGGAAATACAAATATTGTAAATGAACATAGTTACAACTCATTCTCCCCATACTAAACAAACATTTCCACTGCCCGCATCTTATCTACACCTTCTTCTTTAAGCACTGACAAGCTGTGAAGGATGTACTAAACTTATACTAGCAGTAAAATCATCATGTGTTTTCTAGATCCCGCTACAAACCCATCAAAACTTACCTGAGTTCTAATCAGAAACTAAAAGTAACACAAGAGAACCAAGTTGCCCATTATACTCTCAAACAGATGGCGGGATTTAACAGATTCAGAGAGATTTCACAAGAAGAGATTCTATTTCTACTGATAAATCGTTTCAAACCATGTATGATGACATCCTTAATTAGGGACCTTTCCAAGTCTCAAAAGCCATGTCTTCTCAGTTTTCTAGTATATATAACCAAGAGAAATGATGCAATCATACCCATGTAACATACAAAACGTCAGTGCAGAAAGATAGTGAAGCACTTAATTACCTGATGCCGTTTCAGCATGTCCAGTCCCAGAAGCATGTCCATAGGCTGTTCCTCAAGGATAGAGAAAGAGCACGCCAGGAAATCTCCTTCAATTTGAACCTGAGCTAAAGCATATTAAGAGAAGGGATTGCGGATTTTTGCTTCAAAAGCCTCATGCAATCTTTGGAAAGATTGCATTCTGTGCCTTGCTTCTTGCAATCAGTCAAAGCCAAGGCAAAGCATGAAACAAGTGAGTTAAGTATGAAAATCCAGTGAACCCGGGGCACCTGGGTGGCGCAGTCGGTTAAGCGTCCGACTTCAGCCAGGTCACGATCTCGCGGTCTGTGAGTTCGAGCCCCGTGTCGGGCTCTGGGCTGATGGCTCAGAGCCTGGAGCCTGTTTCCGATTCTGTGTCTCCCTCTCTCTCTGCCCCTCCCCCGTTCATGCTCTGTCTCTCTCTGTCCCAAAAATAAATAAACGTTGAAAAAAAAAATTTTTTTTTAAATAAATAAACAAAAAAAAGAAAATCCAGTGAACCCAATGACCAGTTTAGAAGTCCATGAAGGGGGCACCTGGGTGGCTCAGTCGGTTGAGTGTCCGGCGTCAGCTCAGGTCACAATCTCCTAGTTCATGGGTTCGAGCCCCGCATCGGGCTCTGTGCTGACAGCTTAGAACCTGGAGCCTGTTTCACATTCTGTGTCTCCCTCTCTCTCTCTCTCTCTCTGCCTCTCCCCCACTTGTGCTCTGTCTCTGTCTCTCAAAAATAAGTGAATAAATGTAAGAAAAATAAAAAATAAATAAAGCAGAATAAAACAAACACCTATGCATTTATTTCCCCGGTTAGGAAACACAAAACTCAGAGGTTCCTTATGTTCTACTGCTCATAGCTTCGTGTCTTCTCCAACCCTCCCGACTATCCTGGCTTTTGTATCAATCATTCTTAGCTTTTTAAATGATTCTTACGAGTCTTGTATGATTTTCTTTTTAATTTTTCTTTAACATTTATTCATTTTTGAGAGTGAGAGAGACAGAGCATCAGTGGGGGAAGGGCAGAGAGAGAGGGAGACACAGAATCCGAAGAAGGCTTCAGGCTCTGAGCTGTCAGCACAGAGCCCAACATGGGGCTTGAACTCATGGACTGCGAGATTGTGACCTGAGCTGAAGTTGGACCAACTGAGTCACCCAGGTGCCCCGAGTCTTGTATGATTTTTAAAAAAATCTTCTTAATGTTTATTTTTGAGAGAGAGACAGAGCATGAGCAGGGGGAAGGGCAGAGAGAGCCGGAGACACAGAATCCAAAGCAGGCTTCAGGCTCCGAGCTGTCAGCACAGTGCCCGACACAGGGCTCGAACTCATGGACTGTGAGATCATGACCTCAGCTGAAGTCGGACGCTCAACCAACTGAATCACCCAGGCGCCCCGAGTCTTGTACGATTTAAAAAAAAATTTTTTTAATGTTTATTTTTTTTTTTTTTTTTTTTTTTTTTAAGAGGATGAATTTGATCTGGTTTAGGATTTTTTTTTTTTTTAATTTTTTTTTTTCAACGTTTATTTATTTTTGGGACAGAGAGAGACAGAGCATGAACGGGGGAGGGGCAGAGAGAGAGAGGGAGACACAGAATCGGAAACAGGCTCCAGGCTCTGAGCCATCAGCCCAGAGCCCGACGCGGGGCTCGAACTCACGGACCGCGAGATCGTGACCTGGCTGAAGTCGGACGCTTAACCGACTGCGCCACCCAGGCGCCCCTTAATGTTTATTTTTGAGAGAGAGACAGAGCATGAGCGGGGGAAGGGCAGAGAGAGCCGGAGACACAGAATCCAAAGCAGGCTTCAGGCTCCGAGCTGTCAGCACAGAGCCCTATGTGGGGCTTGAACTCATGAACTACGAGATCATGACCTGAGCCAAAGTAAGACACTTAACCGACAGAGCCACAGGTGCCCCCAGTCTTGTATGATTTCTAAGTGACATACTATTTAGTTTTGTGTTTTTGAATTGCCACTCACTAATCTTTTACTCAAGTATTTTGAGGGGTGCCTGGGTAACTTAGTCGGTTAAGCATCCGACATCGGCTCAGGTCATGATCTCGCACATCAAGCTCTGTGTTGACAGCTCAGAACCAGGAGCCTGCTTCAGATTCTGGGTCTCCCTCTCTCTCTCTGCCCCTCCCCCCCCCAAAATAAACATTAAAAAAAGTTAATTAAAAAAATAAAAAATAGAAGTATTTTGAGATCGATCCCTGCACATGTAACTGTTTCTTTCATTTTTTTTTAATTTTATTTATTTTTTTTTTAATTTTTTTTTTTCCAACGTTTTTATTTATTTTTGGGACAGAGAGAGACAGAGCATGAACAGGGGAGGGGCAGAGAGAGAGGGAGACACAGAATCGGAAACAGGCTCCAGGCTCCGAGCCATCAGCCCAGAGCCTGACGCGGGGCTCAAACTCACGGACCGCGAGATCGTGACCTGGCTGAAGTCGGACGCTTAACCGACTGCGCCACCCAGGCGCCCCTGTTTCTTTCATTTTTAATTATCCTTTAGGGCACCTGGGTGGATAAGCTGGTTAAGCGTCTGACTCTGGACTTTGGCTCAGGTTATCATCTCGCCGTTCATGAGTTTGAGCCCTCCATCGGGGCTCTGTGGTAACTGGGGTGGGCCTGCTTGGGATTCTCTGTCTTTCTCTCTCAAAAACAAACTTAGGGGTGCCTGGGTGGCTCAGTCGGTTAACCATCTGACTCTTGGTTTCTACTCAGGTCATGATCTCACAGTTCATGGATTTGAGCCCCGAATCAGGCTCCACTCTCTCCCCTCCCCCTCCCCTGCTTATGCTCTCTCAAAATAGACAAATAACTTAAAAAAAAAAAAAATCCCTAGTGTACTGTAATGTCTAATATACCACAATTGATTTATTCTACTGCTCTGGGACTTTCTGGGTCACTTCCAATTTCTGTGGTCATAAGCAATGCTGCCCTGAGTATTCTCCTGGTGTGTATTCAGTTTCTCTAATGGTTATATATACCACAGAAAACAGAATTACAGGGTTCTAGGGAATATTAGGTTCAACTTTGCTGGGGGATGTTGAATTATTTTCCAAAATGTTTCTAGCAGTGTATCAGAGTTCCTACTGCTCCACATTCTCACCAACAATTAGTATTATTAGATTGAAAATCTTACTAAATTTCCCTGACTAATAATGAGTAACTTTTCATGTATTTCTTAACCATTTGGGTTTCCTATTCAATAGTGCCTGTTCTATTGCTTCTGTAATTTTTTTTTAACATTTATTCATTTTTTTGAGAGACAGACACAGTGTGAGTAGGGGAGGGACAGAGAGAGGAGACACAGAATCTGAAGCAGGCTCCAGGCTCTGAGCTGTCAGCACAGAGCCCAATGTGGGGCTTGAACTCATGGAGCATGAGATCATGACCTGAGCTGCAGTCAGACGCTTAACTGACTGAGCTATCCGGTGCTCCCCATTGCTGTAATTTTTAAAAAATGTCTATTTATTTTTGAGAGAGAGAGAGAGAGAGAGTGCACAAGCAAGGGAGGGGCAGAGAGAGAGAGAGAGGAGGAGGGAGAGACACATAACCTGAAGCAGGCTCCAGGATCTGAGCTGTCAGCCCAGTGCCCGAGGCGGGGCTCAAATCCACAAACTTTGAGATCATGACTCAAGCTGAAGTTGGACCCTCAACCAACTGAGCCACCTAGGTGCCCCTGTAATTTTTTTTTTATAATTTTTTTAATGTTTATTTTTGAGAGAGAGAGAGAGAGAGAGAGAGAGACACAGAGCACAATTCGAGAAGGGGGGCAGAGAAAGAGGGAGACACAGAATACAAAGCAGGCTCCAGGCTCTGAGCTGTCAGCAGGGCTCAAACTCATGAACCATGAGATCATGACCTGAGCCCAAGTTGGACACTGGGCCACTCAGGACCCCTGTAATTTTTTTTAAATTTTTGAATGTTTATTATTTTTGAGAGAGAGACACACACAGAGTATGAGCAGGGGAAGGGCAGAGAGAGAGACACACACAGAATTCGAAGCAGGCTCCAGGCTCCATGCTGACAGCTCAGAGCCAGACGTGGAGCTCGAATCCACAATCCCCGAGATCATGACCTGAGCCGAAGTCGGACACTCAACCTAGCCACCCAAGTGCATCGCTCCTGTAGTTTTTTTATAGCATCTTACTGAATTGAAGGATGGACACATGCATACACACACACTGTATATATTCTGAAAACGAATCCTTTATTGGTCACTGTTATAAAAACTCTTTCCTAGTTTGCATTTGTTCACATCCTTTATGATGTCTTTTGATAAAAAATTCTTAATCGTAATGTGGCCCAATCTACCAAATAATCTCCTTCTTAACTTTTAAGGAACTCTTTTTCTGCATGCGAGATATTCTCCTATATTTTCTTCTAAAAGCTCTGATACTGCTTTTAACATCTAGGTCTGTAACCCACGCCGAACTGACATTTGTGTGTGATGTGAGGCAGGGTCCGTTTTCCTATTCATTTTTTCCACAGGGACACCCAGCTGGCCTCGCATCATTTCCTGAAACCTTCCCTCCGCTCTGTAAGATGTCCTCTGTCATTTATCAAGGTTCACGTAAGCACAGGTCTGTTTCTGTTTTAGTCCTTTGGTCCTGACATCTAGAAGGGAAAGTCATTCCAGAGTTATCTTGCCTATTCCTACAATAAAGGGCTGATTTTATTTATTTATTTTAAAAAAAAAATTTTTTTTTTCAACATTTATTTATTTTTGGGACAGAGAGAGACAGAGCATGAACAGGGGAGGGGCAGAGAGAGAAGGAGACACAGAATCAGAAACAGGCTCCAGGCTCTGAGCCATCAGCCCAGAGCCCGACGCGGGGCTCGAACTCACGGACCGCGAGATCGTGACCTGGCTGAAGTCGGACGCTTAACCGACTGCGCCACCCAGGCGCCCCAAAGGGCTGATTTTAAATGAGCACATCAGGTCTCACAAAAAACCTACTGAGATCTTGATGGTACCACAGTGACTACTGCTGATGAATGTGGGAGAATTCTCACCTTTGACACACTGAGTCTTCCTACCCATGACACAGCTCTCCTTTATTTAGATTTCCCTTATGATCATAGGTTTTCGGCCTGCTGTCGTAGCCAAAGCTGCAAAATGCTAAGACCTTTCCATCCACAAGGAAGGACGCGAGGGACTGAGACTTACTTTGCCTCATCCTATTATCTTCCTACCTAAAACCATGGAAAAATCAAACCCAGACTCTGAAGCAAACCAGTTTGTGGTATTACAGTCCTACTGTGTGTAGGAAAGTACGTGACAGTAACGTATTTAAACTACCCTAATTCTATATAAATCAATAAAAGAAACAAAAGACTCTAATAAACAGACAACTATATTACAAAACAAAAAAGAGAAAAATGGGTAGAAATGATCACTTGCAATGAAAGAGCAACTTACAATAAAAAAAAACCACACTTTTTAAATCTGTAAATTAAGGGACTAAAAATTAGTAATACTTGATTGTAGAAGGACATTAAGATGAATACTGACGAAGTGCTGGAAAAGCCATTTTGGTGCAAATTAGAAATACATCAAGAGGCTTTAGGTGTTCATAACCTTTGACTCAGTAGTTTCATTGACAGGAATCTTTAGTAAGGAAAAAAAAATTAAAATGTGCACCCAAAAAACCCCACAAAAATGTACTGCCATATTACAGTAACAAAATATTGGGGGAAAAAAATTTATCCTAAAAGTTGACCATTAAACCCATATAAGAGAATCCCATGCATCTGCATGGTGCTTATGAAAATTATAGTAACGCTGAGAACATGTTATCTTTTCTTAAAACAGAGTATGAAATTCTATACATTATACGACCACCTTTTACAAGAATAAAATGCAAGGGAAAAGGGTCAGAAGGAGATTACTTGGTGGTTGAGTCTCAAAGGGATTTAAGGAATTAAGAAAAAAAAAATTTTGGTTACAAAGGAAGGACTGAGCACATGTATTTATCTCCATTTACTCCTGAAAAATTACAATAAAAGTTTATCTTTTTTAAGGTACAAATCACTAAGGGCAAAAAATAAATATAAATAAATAAATAAATGAATAATTTAAAAAACACACACAGAAGAGACAACTGAAACGTAATTTTGGGATAGAAAGCAGAGGACAGTGAGGAAAACTGGGAAGCAAGCCAATTAACATCACAGAACCCCCAAGTGTTTCATGAACAAGTACCTCTGCAGGCAGGGGTAGAGGTGAGTCCAAAGTAGCAAGACTGGGTGAAGGTCTATGTAGGAGGCACAGTTAGACCTTGGGGTTCCCTCTTGACCTCTGCTCAGCCAGGTGACTATCTCCTTTCACCCCAACAACAGACTAGAGGTTTATTTTCTCAAGAGAGTGAAACAGAGGTGCACACGGAGAAAGACAAAGACACAAGAACCTGATTGAATCCCAGGGGGATTAAGTTTAAGTTTACTGAGCCTCTAGCCCTTTCCCCCCTTCCAACTTCCAGATCACCAAATATCGCCAAGGCTGCCTACCCAAGTAATGTTCCAAACAGCCTTTTGGTGTCCCAGTCTTCACTATGAGCAGATGCCAAGGATCACCAGGTATCTGAGAAAACCATCAAACAAATACAAAATGTAACAGAAAGGCTGGAAGGCAATGTTGAGGAAATCCCACAAACACCCACCACACCCAGGACACACGAAAGAAAGAAACAGGAAAGAAAGGAAACTACAGGACAAGTCTAGGATAGGACGTTATCCCACCGAGTAACAAACATCCTGGGGGCGGGGGAGAGGAAGTGAAAGGTACCCCTTGCGGTGGATGAAGACAGATCTACACCCAAGCGCATCACTGTGAATTTGAAATTCCACAACACTGAGGTCAAAGAAGATTCTATAAGCTTCAGAAATGGAAAAGAAACCTTTCAAATATAGGATCAAGAACTGAGACAGCAGCCAGCTTCTCCGCAGCAACACTGACAAAAACTGTGGAAAACAAAGTGACTTCCCACTTAGCCAGACTGGTAGAATATCGGAAAACAACAACAATGACAAATTCTGGTATTTAAGGACTCAGTTTCCTCCCTTATATTCTTTCTCTGGAAGCTACCCTCCAATAAACTGAGGAGCAAAATTACAAAGAGCAAGACGAGGATTCACATAATCCCATCTAAGCAAGAGGAAAGCAGCCTTTGGGACCCAGTCAAGAGAGATCCTGAAACAACAGCTGTGAAGCAGCTCTACAGCACTGGTCCAGTCTCTAGAAGAATCTTCAACAGGATGAACTGTATAAAGGAGATTTACACAACTAGGTAAGTGTTTGGGGACTGAGGAACACTTAGAATACCAGATGACCAAAAGAAGACAATTACTAATTGTAAGACAAACAACACAAAGAGAAAAGCAATCATCTTCAATTAGGTGGCTCAGCTCTCCACAGTATTTACGTGTCAGTGACAGCACGACAAACATGTTATTTCGAAATATGGAGGTGAGCACCACAAGAAATGGGCTAACATAGTTGAAAGCGGTCTCGAAGGAGCAGGAAAATAGAAGTACATAGGGACTGATTTCTTGTAACAAATTAAAACATGTACATGTGTAACTCTGACAGAACACAGGATTTAACATTTCTGGGGATCAGGCTTGCTGGATCAGGTATGCCTACACAAAACAAATTGTGAAACACCCACTACCCTGAAAAGACTCCCACAGTGCCTTTTACTCACCTAGATGTACCCTTCCAATAATCTTCTGGGTGCCCACTCCTTTGGCAATCCCTGCCCACCGACGGTCCACCAGCCTCATTATATTACACCTTTCTGCACAAGCTTGGCTCATAATAGTCATCTGGGCACCTGGAAGCAGAGGGAAACATCAGATAATAAAAATGAAATCCACGTTTGTGGGCAGATTAAAAACTGCAGCCTGAGGACAAGGCAGAAAGCAAGTAGTCCCCCAGGCTTTTGTCTGTGTACGATTATTCACACCTGGGTTAGTCTAGCCCTCAGCCGTTCTTGCCACGCTTCATTCAACTTTCAGTTCCACGCTGGTATCTGAAACACAGCGTAGAAACCTGATAGTGACGGAAAGAATATTTTGTTTGAATGTCTCGTTAAATTTGTTTCATGAGATGATGTTTTAAAACGTTACCAACAGAAAGCAAAACTACCCGGAGAGGACTTCCAGAAAGTCAAACCACATCTACAGATGGGAATGTGTTAAGTGCTCAGTTAAGCACTCCTATACACTCAGGTCAATCTTCATCAAGTATCTCTAAACATCTTACCAGATTATTTTTATTCCAATGTTGGGACTTTATAATTTACCATGTAAAACCCACCATCTCTCAAAAAAAAAAAAAATTAAATCTGAACTCCCCATCTCTGCTCCAACAATCACACTCTGTTTCCTTTCAGGAAGAAGGCATTTAGGGTCTTTTCTCTCCTGGTTACGTGTATTCACCCACACAGCTGGAGCAGGCCCGCACAGGACACAGACACATCTCTGTTTTCACCTACAGCCCTAATCTGTCTCACAGATTCTGGTCTACATGCCCGTGTGCTCAACATATCCATCTCAAGGCCAACAGGGCTATAAAGCTCTTTTCTCCCCCAGTAATTCTCACTTTGGATTTCTCTCTTTACCGAGGGAATTACTTTCTTACAACATAAAACTTAACACCGTTCACTTGTGACTCCTCTTTTTTTTTTTATTATTATTTTTTTAACGTTTATTTATTTTTGAGAGAGAGACAGAGCATGAATGGGGGAGGGCCAGAGAGAGACGGAGACACAGAATCGGAAGCAGGCTCCAGGCTCTGAGCCATCAGCCCAGAGCCCGACGCGGGGCTCGAACTCATGGACCGCGAGATCGTGACCTGAGCCAAAGTCGGACGCTTAACGGACTGAGCCACCCAGGCGCCCCGTGACTCCTCTTTTTTAATTTTTTTTTTTAATGTTTATTTTGTTTTTGAGAGAGAGAGAGAGCATGAGCAGGGGAGGGGCAGAGAGAGGGGGAGACACAGAATCCGAAGCAGGCTCCAGGCTCTGAGCCGTCAGCACAGAGCCCGACACGGGGCTCAAACCCACGAACTGCAAGTTCATGACCTGAACTAAAGTCGTATGCTCAACTGACTGAGCCGCCCAGACAGCCCCCGTGACTCCTCTTCCTTTAGCCTTCCCCTCGCTCTCTTTTTTTTTATTTTTAAAGTTTTCATTATTTTTTTTTAATGTTTATTTCTTTTTGAGAGAGGGAGAGAGACAGAACACAAGCAGAGGACAGGCAGAGAGAGAGGGAGACACAGAATCCGAAGCAGGCTCCAGGCTCTGAGCTGTCAGCGCAGAGCCTGACACGGGGCTCAAACCCACGAGCCATGAGATCATGACCCGAGCTAAAATCGGGTGCTCAGCCGACTGAGCCACCCAGGTGCCTCAGCCTTCTCCCCCTTCTCAAACTCTGCTCCAACCCTGTGAGTAAGTTTTATGCAATTTCTATTTCTGACCTTCCTTCTTCTAACTATAGCAATCGGCCTAGCTCACACCCTATTCCCCTTGCTAATGGACAACTTCTCTGGTTTCCAAACCACTCTGTGGATGCATAATTTAAAGCAAGGAAATAGTCCTGCCCCTGAGGGGTACGGAATTCTCCAGATCTGTAACTATCTTTGGTCTTCCTCAAATAATCGTCTTCTTCAGATCACTCATTCCTCTGCTCACAAATCCTCCATGGCTTCTACTCTTTAATAAGATTAGCCTCTAGCTACACTGTCACAGCTTCACAACCTACCTCATCCTGGCCAAACTACTTCCTGCTGCAACAGACTGAGTATCTGTGTCCCTGCAAAGTTCCTATGTTAAAACCTGACCCTCAACGTGATGGGTTTAGGAGGTGGGGTCTTTGGGAGGTGATTAGGTCACAAAGGTGAAAGTCTCAGGAATGGGCTGAGTGCCCCTGCACAGGAGACCTCGGACAGCTCCCTCCCCCTTCCTGCCATGTGAGGGCACAGCCAGAAGAGAACATCTGTGAACGAGGAAGCAGGTCAGCAGACGCTGGACCTGCCTGCATCTTCACGGTGGATTTCCCAGCCTCCAGAACTATGAGAAATAAATCTGTGTTGTTTATAAGCCCCCCAGTTGACAGTATTTTTATAGTAGCCCAAACAGACTCAAATATCAGACTTCTACTCTGTTCAAAACCCTCCAATTTGACAGGAGGAAATTGTTCCCTTTGCCTCTTACTCGCGCTGACCCTCCTGCAGAGCGCCCCCTGCCTTCACTTTCTCTGATTTCCACTTACACTTTAAGACCAAGCTCAAAACTGTCCTTACCCAGTGAGTTTTCCTCTCCTTCAGTTCCAACACTCCCTGTTCTCATTACTCATTAGGCACCTTACACTTCATGGACACTGAAAGCTCTTGGCACTAGAGGAAAGTTAGATTCAAGAAGGCCCAGCAAAAGTGAAGGAAGAGAAAACTGGAGAAGGCAACTTTCCTCTTTTCTTCCCCTCTCCTCACTCTACCCCACAGAAGCTATTTACTGATGTAAAGTAAGCAAGAGAAGGGTCCCTTTCACCGCTCCCCTGCCTTCTCTCAAGCCTCGGCTTGAAGCCCCATCTTCTTGCTCATGGAGACAACTCAGTTCAAAGCCATGCCTGAGCACCCCAGTCGTGGTGCGAATGTGGTCTCGATGTGTACCCAACACGCATCGGATTTTTGCTGTTGTGGAATCTGCCATCAAACAGATCTGGGGCTGGACCCACAGCCTGCTCCTCGTGACCCTGTCTACCTGAAGAGGGACACCACCTCTCAACGTCTAAGCCTCCCTACCTACAAAATAGGGTTAATAGTCAAACACAGCTCACAGGGATTTCCTGAGGACTAACTGAAATTAAGATGATTTATATTAAGCACCTAATATGTTGCCTGGCGTACAATAGAGGCTCAATAAATGTTGAGTGTGGTAATATTAGAGTCTCTTGGGTATTTGTCTCTCTCACTCACAGGAGCCCCATTAGGCTACAGTTAGTGAGTCTTAACTCCCACTCAGCACAAGTGCCCTGCCTACAGCTTTCAACAGACATTTTTAAACCGAATAATCGGCATATTTGCTTCTCCCAAGAATGTATGCATCTCAAGATACAAACTTTTTTTTTTAAAGTAGGCATCATGTCCAGTCTGGAGCCCAATGTCTGGCTTGAACTCACAACCCTGAGATCAAACCCTGAGCTGACGTCAAGAGCTGGACATTTAACCGACTGAACCACCCAGGTGCCCCCTCAAGATACAAACTCTTAATGACAACTGAAACCTAGCATGTGCTCAAATAATTGTGGATGAACAAACGGAGGAAAGTATTACTTGAGCAGAGGCTTCTACTACTCTAGGGACTCATCCTATCTTACAGCCTGAGGGAACTGCACAGAATGAAGACACAGAAGACCACTCAGCCATACCCGCACGGAGCTCTGTGCGATCTTGCTGAGAAACAGAGCTATTACGGTGAGAAAAGGTGCCAGCTGGTACAGGGATTATCTGAATCCTCAAGTGGGAAACTCCCTGTCTCCTGACCTGGCTGTTAAGTTCTTTAAGGCCGAGAGCCCCGACACACACGCTCCCCCTCCTCGTCGTCCTGGCAAAGCGCTGGTGCACAGACCGTGCTGAAATATCTGTCTGACCTACACTCCATGCAGCCACTTCTTACAGCTCCTTCTGCTGAACCCATTTACTCCCAAATTTCCCACAGAGATATCCAAAAAACTCAGGATGCCAAATAAGGGGAGGTAGGAAGTTAAAGGAGATCCTGCGAAAGACAAAACCAGTTAAGAAATGATTACGGGTGCCTGGCTGGCTCAATCAGTAAAGCGAGCGACCCTTGATCTCAGGGTTGTGAGTTCAAGTGCCACGTTTGGGGCATAGTTTACTTACTTACTTAAAAAAAAAAAAAAAAAAAAAAAAAAAAAAAAGATTACAAAAATAAACCTGTGACAACAGACACACACAGAGCTTGGCAAGTGACGTTAACCCCCGGGCTGGTCAGGTGGCAGCCTGGAGGACTACTGCCATCTTTACCGGGGTTAAAGCAGAGTCTCCCCTTCTCCCTGTGTCAGGTCAGAATGTCGGACAGATGGACAAAGACAGAGACGTCACCTGAGTCAACAAAGGCTTTCACAGGATGTCCATTCACTTTGCAATTAATATAAAGCATCACCACTTGGCCAAAACTTTCAGGAGCCTCTTCCATAGCTATTGTCATGTTTTCCTCGATGTTCTGTTGCCTGCAACAAACCAAGTAGAGCGAAATCATCATCTGTTTCAGAAGTCACAGTATTAAACACAGACGGGGCTTTCTCTTCCACGAGTGGCAGACGCAGAGACACAGATCTTTGTGAAGACCCTGATGGGCGAGACCACCACCCTTGAGGTTGAGCCCAGTGACACCAGTGAGAATGTCTAGGCTACGATCCGAGACCAGGAGGGCATCTCGCCTGAGCAGCGGCTTCTGATTTCTGTGGGCAAACAGCTGGAGGATGGCTACAATACCCAGGAAGGGTCCGCCCGGTGCTTGGTGCTTGGTGCTTGGCCGGGGGGTGGCACCCTCCAGCCTTCCCTCCGCCAGCCGGCCCAGAAATACAACTGCAACAAGATACCTGCCGTGAGAGCTCTGCTCGCCTGCACCCCTGCGCTGCCAACTGCAACAAGAAGTGTGGTCACAGCAATGACCTGCGCCCCAAGAGGAAGGTCAGATAAGGCCCTTCCAGCGGCTCTTTGCCTGCGGGACGGCCCCCTGCCCGAACCCCAGAGCCTGTGTGCCTCAATGAAGTCTCCTTTTCACGGACTGAAAAAAAGAAACCACACACCAGATGTGTCCGTACCTTTTGCCCCTATTATAGCAGCTGAGCCCTGGAAGTGGACATTGGACTCTCCCCTGCAGCAGGTGAGGTAGTGAGATACAGCTGGCAGAAAATCTAAAGGCACACAAATTACTTCCACATCAAACAGTTCTGCACCCTTTACAAGCTCAGATACGGGAAACTGAATCTCGGGAGAGTAAGAGTCAAAATTTTTTAATTCTGTAGAATGTCAGAATCTCGTGAATGCTTCCGTTTTCACGGGGATTTACTGGGCATCTGGGTATGCGTCCTGTGTCCAGTGCGTTGAAGACGGTTGGCAAAGGTGAAACACAGAGGTTTCTTTTTTTTTTTTTTAATGTTTATTTATTTTTGAGAGGGAAAGAGACAGAGTGCAAGCAGAGGAGGGGCAGAGAGGGAGACAGAATCTGAAGCAGGCTCCAGGCTCTGAGCTGTCAGCACAGAGCCTGACGCGGGGCTTGAACCCACGAACTGTGAGATCATGGCCTGAGCCGAAGTCAGACGCTTAACTGAGCCACCCAGGTGCCCCCCAAAACACAGAGGTTTCAACTGCCCTGCTGCACCCGCTGCTTCACCTCCAAGACTGGGTTTTCTACCTGTAAACCAGGGAGCGGACTCCTACTCCAGGACTGCTAAGAGGGATACGGCATCTACCACACAATGTTACCAAAAGAGCAGATGCTGGGAAAACGCACACACCTCTTTAGGAAAAACCACACACACACACACACACACACACACACACACACACACACACACACACACACACACACACACACACTTGACTTGGTCCAGCACACCACACCCACACCCACACCCACACACACACACACACACAGTTGACTTGGTCCAGCAAACCATTTCTTCAAACATTAGACAGATTCTAATTCTTAAACGAGAAAGGGATGTAAAAGGGAGTTCCAGCTTACTTCTACATCTCCTGTCTCCGTTCCCAACCTCCTTTTAAAAACATCACCAAACACTACCAACATTAATGGAAACGAGGGCAGGCGCTGGGCGACGCACCCGAAGACTGAGATACTAACAGAACAGGGCCCAAGATTGGGGAGAAATTATAACCGCAGGCGAGGGGCTAGCACATTACAGGCCGCCACCTGCGAACTTCCACGGGAGCGCAGCCACACCACTCAGTTCCATCCTGTGGGGTCATCTATGGTCGCTCTGATACCGCGCTGGCGGACGGGAGTGCTGGTGGCGGAGACAGCACGGCCTGCGAACCCTATGATCTTCACGGTCCGGCTCTCTGTGGACGAAGTTTGCGGAGCCCTGTTCTAAAGTGCGGTGCCTGTCCTTGTCGCGGTAATACTCCACCTCAAATGAACTGCTGGTTTTAGGAGTCATTCTGCAAAATGCATGAAACTTCTCAGGAAGTCCAAGGCACCCTCGTTTAATTTAGTTGGGGAAACGTGAGCTATTATACTCCAATGTATACATGCGCTGAGGAATCGCTGGTGCAACATACCAAATAAAACCTCAAAAGGCACCTGACAGAACTACACAGCTTTTCTCTTTTGTCACATTATTAAATTTAGAGACGAACTAAAATTAGTTGTATATTCCTGACCTTGCGTTGACTCCAACCAAGATAAATTTCAGCAAAAAATCTTCTGAGATAATACCGGTTGCTTTGGCTATTCGGAGTCTCTTCAGAGGCACAAGGTCTTCTTGAAAAGACTGTACGCGTTTTCCCATTTCCTTAACCTCCCCGGGCCCCCCTCGAGCTACACAAATATGCCTCATCTCATGGCTACTCTGCCAACAGTGCAGGGTCAGGGTTCGGCTACGATACCCTCCCACCCACCCACCACTCCTGCTTCTGGATGGAACACATCTTTTTTTTTTTTTTTTTTTTTTTTAGAGAGCGAGCGAGCACGCAAGACCACACGCACCACATGTGGATTCTCATTTCTCTCTCATCACTCTACGGGGGAGACTTTACATCTCTTACGTGAGACATTTCTGGTCCATAATCCTTCACTTGAGAAAGAGAGAGACAGAGAAAGTGTGGCCGCAGGGGGGAGGGCAAAGTAGGGGCAGGGAGAGAGGGAGGGTGGGAGAAGGAGAGAAGGAGAAAGAGAGAGAGAGAGAGAGAGAGAGACAGAGAGACAGAGAAAGAGAGAGAGAGACAGACAGAGAAAGAGAGAGAGACTGTCCCAAGCAGGCTCTGTGCTCAGCACGGAGACTGACACGGAGCTCAATCCCATGACCCTGGGATCATGACCTGAGCTGAAATCAAGAGTTGGACATTCAACTGAGTGAGCCCCTGAACACATCTATTCTTGAGAATTATGTCAGGTTCCCTTACAACTGCAATGTGGTCAAGTTCAGAGAACACAAATTTCTCCCTATTTCTCTGGGTAGATTTAATTAGTGAGATGTTTTTGTTTTTGTTTTTACCCCCAAAATATTCATATACTAATATACTGATGCAATTAATGGGGACACTTAATCAACAAGAACACAAGTGAATGGCTAAGGGCTAGCAACTGATTCCGGCATACAATTTAAATGTCCCTGATTTCAAATGTAGTCAGAGAAATAAAAGATAAAATAACCATTATCTGACTTCTAAGCTGACAGTATAATGTAATGACCAAGTCAGGCTTCATCCAAGTAACCAAAGATTATGACAAAGAACACAGTTCTTCTTAGCTATGCAGTGGTTCCCCCTTATCTGCAAGGGATACATTCCATGACCCCCAGCAGATGCCTGAAAACACAGACAGTACTGAACCCTATACATACTATGTTTTCTTCTATATATACACACCTATGATAAAGCTTAATTTATCAGTGAGGCCCAGTAAGAGATAAGCAACAGTAATAAAACAGAACAATACTCTGTGGCAAATGTTATGTGAACGTGGTCTCTTTCAAAATACCTTACTGTACTGTACTCACCCTTCTTGTGATGATGGGAGATGCTAAAATGCCCACGTAATAAGATGAACTGAGGCGAATGACACAGGCCTTGTGACACTGTTGGGCTACTACTGACCTTCTGATGTACCTGCTCCTGGACTGCAATTAACCACGGGTAAGGTGAGGGACTACTGTGCTAAAGCCTTCACCGTTCGCAACAAACACGACATGGGGGTGGGGGGGGAGCTGTGCTTTCATTCTAACGGACTGACCACTGACCAGCATCGTTCTTGTGACTCATGATGTGACTGAGGTTGGCATTAGCATCATTATACCTGCTCTGGCCCCACCTCTTATGATGCTGATCCATCTGGCTGACTGGGGAACAGAGCACAAGCCATTTGCATTTTTAAAGCTTCCTATGTGATGCTACCTTAGCCCAGGTGCGAGCCACAGCATTAGGGAAACTGGAGCTGGAAATGTGTCTGGCAGTCTGTTTATCCACGGAGGCCAGCTCAAGAACTGCAGAAGGAAAACAGACCCAGGACTACAAGGGCCCATCCGTACAGGGCTCTCTAATCCAATCATGCTCAAGCCTGGGTTTAATTAGGGCTCGTGTATTATGTGTAAGGACTGAGATTCCAATCAGCCTGTACAGACAGCCTAACAGTCTCACCGAACTGGAGCTTGTGCGCAGTCCTGGGGTCATCGACCCCAGGTTGATGGGGTTGTTCTAATGATGCACCGCAGGCTAGTCCGGGAGTCTTCATTAAAGTCCCCAAGTTAGGTACCCGTACTTTGTAACGTTAAATCCACACATGAGGAGAACCGAAGAGGAGAGTGACCTAAAAGGCTGAAATTACTATCTCACATACAAAACAAGGACGCTGCCTCAAAGTAGATGCCCGACTGATACCAGGTCACCTGTCATTTGGGAAATCTGGATTCTCTAAAGCTTGCTCTTTAGGTAAAGGGTCATTACCTTATATCTTCCTCTATTTTTGCCTGAGCTTCAAGATCAAAAGGGTCGGCAGAAAAGAGACGAATCCTTTCTTGCTCTCTCCGGGCTCGGTCCTGCTGCTGTCCCTCCAGGACCCTAGAAAATTTCTCTACAAAAACAACAAGGGGGACATCTTGAGTACCACGCTATTTCCATTCTCTGTTAGTACTTTTCCAGATCAAATCGTTTCTCAAAATACAACTATAAAAAGATGCAGAAAGGATGCCTAAGAATTATTTTAAATGGGCAATTACATTTACTTGCTATTTCTGAGGCAAGACTACGTCCCCTAAATTCAGTGTCAAGAAATAAAGTATTTTCAAAAGTCATTTATTCCGGTAAGAAATTATCCGTCACACTGTTTCTACTCAGAGGTAACAGCATTTCAATTTAAATCCGCAGAAACAGCCATCTGTGTGGCAGATGAATGACCCCACTCCTCTCCTCCCCGCTGCCCTCATTAACCTATTACGCAGAACTAAAACAGAGCGCGACCACAGGGCATGGAGTCGGTGGTGCCGTCGCAGCCCTGCATGGGGACGGAGGGCAGCCACACCTGCAGCGGCACAGCACAAGGCGTGGGCATGACGAATCACCGTGTTGTGCCCCCGTGACTCTACCGCCAGCGCCGTGTGTCAGCTACGCTTCGATGAGAGACGACTACAAGACCCACAGGGCACTACAGCCCCGCTTTTCCTGCCACTCCCTTGAGAATACCCCCTGCTTAGACCAGGGACGTTACATGCAAACTATTGTCAGTCCACCTACAGGACCTCGTGAGTAACAGGCGGGAAAATGAGCAAAGAGAAAATACTGCTTTTGCTGTAAAATGGATGTCACAAGAACCGCCTGAGTCTCGCTGTTTCTTAAATGAGGGTGTATTTAAATGTATCAAGTTCTACGTGCCATCATCACGGTCTTTGGCGATTAGATATATTGCGGAAGAAATTAAAGACACCAAGATAACGGTCATACGAACTATCAATACACACAACATGAAGGAACCTAAACCACATTAAGCTGACAAAAGAAGCCCGACATGAGAGAGGACATACTGTGTGATTCCATTAACCCGGAGACTGAAAACACGATTTTCAGAACGGCAGTAGCCCATAAGGGGCGGAAACTGACCAGCAGAGGACATACTGGAATTCGGGAGCGAGAAAAATATTCTATCATCTTGACTAGGGTGGCGGCTCCAGGACTTTGCCAAAACTCAATGAACTGTATACTTAAAACCTGCGCATTTCTGTTAGGTAATTATTACCTCAGTTTAAAAAAGGGTCAGCTGAAGAATGAGCTATTGAGCATCTGTTACGCTTTAAAATGTAATCAGCACAGTTGCATAAACCCAGGAGTAAAACTGGAGAAATTTACAGAGAAAAACTTTATTCATCGAGCTGACTAAAAACAAACATTCTGTTTAGCTCAAGAATGGCTCAAACACAGCAACAAGCTATTGGCGACAACCGACTATCGTTAATCTCGGGGTGGGTGAGAGTCAGAGGGCTCCGTTTTGCCGTACGGGCTGATGGCACCAGACAGGTTTTCTGTCCCTAAGAGCATTTCACCCGGCATCAGCTGGCTTACTGGTGCTCTCTTCAACTGAGGCTCCCACCGAACAGGTTAGAATACCAGTCCCTAGGTTATGCACCGTGAAAATAATTTGGGGGAACAAAAAACCGTCAGTGGAGGAGGCTGGTCAAGCTGGATTTCCGAACTCTGTGCTGTTGCAAAATTGGACCACGACCGCCACTCAACTCCGCCTTTGGCATCAGCATCACTTTACCTCTCAGAGAGCAACTGGGGTGCTCGAGAGACCACGTGACCTGGCGGGCTGAACACCCCCGTTGCTGGAGTTTCTCCAAATTTGCCGAGACACCACTACTTCCCCTCAGGTCCACTCGCCAGTCTTCCACGTCGATAAGCTTACCAAGGTCTCCACTGAGCAGAGCGTCCGCCAGGGGTGGATTGCGCTCCTTCAGCAAGGACAGCTCATGGGGGTTGGCCAGCAACATGTCTCGGAGCAAGGCTGGATTGTCCAAGCCCTGAGGAGATGAAGCTATGTCTCCGGGAGATGAGTGGGACTGCTGTGCTCCTGGTGGCCGGCGCTGCCGGGAGCCTGACGTGCCAGGCACGGCTATACTACGGAAGTCTATGCGGGGCAAGTCTGTTGGGGAAAATCGGTTCAGAGTTTACTTCCAGTGACACACAAGCATTTGAAGGGCACAGCGGGACATTTGCTGGTGAACGGTATACGGTAAATGGTAATTGCAGACATCTGACCCTTCCTCGGCGCTCTCTCACGCTGACTGAATATAGAGACTGCAGTCTGAGTGAACCCACAACCAAGAACAGAAAAGGGGTGCAGTCAATGGTAATGACCTTAGATTTTTGGCTTCTACAATATCCCAGAAGACATAACAAGTTTTTACTTACTTGTATTTTTTTTTAACGTGTATTGATTTTTGAGAGATAGAGACAGAGCGTGAGCGGAGGAGGGGCAGAGAGGGAGACACAGAATCCCAAGCAGGCTCCAGGCTCCGGGCCGTCAGCCGAGCCCAACGCGGGGCTCGAACCCACGAACTGCGAGATCATGACCTGAGCTGAAGTCGAACGCTTAACTGACTTAGCCACCCAGGAGCCCCTACTTACTTGTATTTTTTAAAAATTAAAGCTAGTCTTAATAAACATAACCACATAAATCTGGATGTAATTCTCGAGAAAAACCCTAGTTTGTTTTGACATTTCTCAAAGGGCCCAGACACCTGGGGTAAAGAATACTATACAAACCAAGTGAACTGCATAAATTTTAGAAAATTCTACAAGTCTCTGCTAAACATACTCGTTCTTGGAACTTACACTTTCATCTGCGCACCACGGCTAACTCCTCTCACACCCCCAGGGAGCTAGCAGGTGTAATCGTTTTACAGGAGAGACAAACAGAAGAAAAGGAACTTGCTCAGGTTTTCGGTGCTGAGGTCACCAAAAGATAGAACAGATTTAGAGGCTACAACTCCTGGGTTCTATAATCCAGGCTGAGCTGACCTTATTAAAATGAAAGGAAAATAAAAGGGAGCCTTACACAAAGGACCCACGTATTATAGGATTCCATTTCTATGAAATGTCCAGAATAGGAAAATACAGACACAGAAAGTAGACTGACGGTTGCCTAGGGCTAGAAGGCTTGGAGGCAGATGGGGAATGACTGCTAATAGGTCCAGTTTCTTTATAAGGTGATAAAAATGTGCTACGATTGATTGTGGTGATGGCTGCACAACTGGGAATAGACTAAAAACGAACTGCACCCCTTACATGAGTGAACTGTATGGTATACGAATGATATCTCAACAAAACGGTTACTTAGAAAAGGAGCTTTACCTTAAAAAAAAAAAGGTAGAGCAGAGACAGAATTAGGGGCTAGAACTGGGCGAATGTGTATCTCCTCAATCCCAAAAATGTGCCTGATGGTCACTCCTGTTTCAAGCTGAGGCTATCCTGAAGCTGTTGGGAAATCAACTAGAAGGGAATCCTTTTTTTTTTCCTTAATGCTTATTTACTTTTGAGAGAGAGAGAGAGAGAGAGAGAGAGAGAGCGCGCGCGTGCACAAGCAGGAGAGGGGCGGAGAGAGAGAGGGAGACACAGAATCCGAAGCAGGTGCCAGGCTCTGAGCTGTCAGCACAGAGCCCCACGCGGGGCTCGAACCCATGACCTGTGAGATCATGACCTGAGCTGAAGTCGGTTGCTTAACCGACTAAGCCACCCAGGCGCCCCTAGAAGAAGGGAATCCTTAAACTCAAATATCATTTTCTGCCTCTTTAGCATGGGTTCAACTAGCCACTTCCTTCCAACAGACCTCAGCTGGCAGCTTGTGTGTGTGTGTGTGTGTGTGTGTGTGTGTGTGTGTGTGTATACACACATGCGCATGAGGGAGTTAATCCATACCAACCAGCAACACATATATGGGTGGGCCTTCTCTGCAGGGTAAGAAGTTTTTATCTTTAACCATGGTAACACTTATCTTGAGAGTCCATTCGCTTCAGGGTAATTCTGAAAAACTTGTTTACCTGAACGACTAGATCTGCTCCCTTCCCCCACAGACTGGCTCTCTTGTCTACATGCGACAGTACAGGAAAAAAAAAAAAAAACCAGCAATTCTCCAGAACTAACAATTTCACCAAATTAACCAAAGGAAGATTTGTTTTGGTTTTTTTTTGACTGACATGTTCAAGTCACAACTCTTTCTAAAGTTTAACAGTAGACCCAAGGGACTAATGTAATCCCGATCTGGGAGGAACAGTGCTTGATGGTCTCTTACAGCCCCAGTTTCGGGCTGAATGGATGCACTGTGTTCTAAGCTGGCATGTGTCATCATCACCCAGACACTCATCAGCTGGAACCACAAACTTTAAACCCACTGACCTAGAGACTAAACAGTATTTAACAAATCCACCTGAAGACAGCAGGGAATGGAAAACACTATTACATTTCATTAAAGGTTCCACATCAGAACCCTGGCCACTTTTTGTAGATCGTGAACCCCTCTGAGTATCCAGAGAAAGCTACTAACCCTCTCCCTATCAAATGCACACATGCTCTCAGCCATGCAACTGTGAGTATTTATTTCAGGGACACAGAAACGTTCTAAATCCCAAAGCACAGATTCCAGACTATAAACCCCTATTCCTGATAGAACACCGAGACAGGTAAGTTTCCTTTCACATGATTAACACGGCTGGTGGGCAAGGAGCAGAATCTGGTGGTCCGGCTGCCTAATGTTCATAAAGCTCAGTACAATGGGAAAAGTACCACGTTTTAGTTCCCATGCCTTCACTTATTAGCTATGTAACACTGAAGACATTACTTAAAACCGGAGCTTTGTCTAATAACGATAACAAATTAGAAAGAGGAATCTCTGCCCCTACAACCGTGATCCTGTGCAATGTGCATGCAAGTGCCTGGCTGACTGTAAAATGTTCCACACAGGCCTGCTAGCTGAGGGCCAGACACGAAGCAGCAAAAGTCAGTCAGGAATCACGGGCATAGATGGCCTCTTAAGTCCTTCCCCAGGATACAGTTCTCATCGATCACAACAGAAGCGAGCATTTATCGAGGGCAGGCTGAAGGCTGCGCTATTCTCACAGCTAAGAAAACGGCCATAGGGAAGTCAACCCAGCCAAGGATACAGAGCAACCAAGGGGCAGACTCTGTACCCCGCAGTCTGAACCCGAAGCTAGTCCACAGCTCTGACCCACTGCATTATGCTGTCTCCTGATGCCTGTGTCAGGGATGTCTTACTTGGGAACTGCACTGGAGGTCGAGGGTCTGCATTCTCCTTCTGTCGTAAAATCACGACATCCCCATCTTTCAAGCCGTAGGAAGCCAGCGATCTGTGGTTGTCTGTGAGGGGTCTTTCAGCATAGACGATCTACAACCAGAAAAGAGTTCACCATATGAAGCACTGAGAAATAACATGGAACAAAGCAGGAAGACTACGTACAGTGTCCCTTTTCACCAGATGTCAGTCCCAGCCTGCTCAAAACCCTCCAATGGTTTCCCATCACACCTGGAATAAAAGCCTAAATCCTTCCCGTTACCTGCTAGTCCAACAATTTGGTCCCTGGCTCCCCCTCTGACTTCATTTCATACCGTAATTGCTGCTCCCTAAATAATGTGATCAATTTCCCCCTTGGGACTGTTTCACTTGCTCTTCTCTCTACCTGAAGGATGTTCTTTCCCCAGCTATTTCTTTTTTAAGTAAGCTCTATGCCTAACATGGGGCCTGAACTCAGGATCAAGAATTACATGCTCTACCAACTGAGCCAGCCAGACGCCCTCCCAGCCACTCTTTATTAAAGTCTCTGATCAAATATAACCTTTCCAGAGCCCTTCACTAATCACCCTATTTAAAAACCCTCTCATATTAAGTATCTATTTCTTTTTACTGTTTATTTTTGAGAAACAGAGCAAGGTGGGGGGAGAGGGAGAAAGAGAGAAAGAGAGAGACAGGGAGGGAGGGAGGGAGGGAGGGAGGGAGACAGAGACACAGAATTTGAAGCAGGCTCCAGGCTCTGAGCTGTCAGCACACAGCCCCACACGGGGCTTGAACTCACAAGCCATGAGATCATGACCTGAGCCAAAGTTGGACGCTTAACCGACTGAGCCACCCAGGAGCTCCTTAAATATCTGTTTCTTTATTGTCTTTCTGTTCCACTAAAATGGAAGCTACCTGAGGACAGGAATTTGTTTTGTTTGCGTAGCTCAAATGTCTTTTTTTTTTTTCTTGTGACAAGAACTTTTTTTTTTTTTTTTTTTTTCAAAGTTTATTTATTTTTGGGACAGAGAGAGACAGAGCATGAACGGGGGAGGGGCAGAGAGAGAGGGAGACACAGAATCGGAAACAGGCTCCAGGCTCTGAGCCATCAGCCCAGAGCCCGACGCGGGGCTCGAACTCACGGACCGCGAGATCGTGACCTGGCTGAAGTCGGACGCTTAACCGACTGCGCCACCCAGGCGCCCCTCTTGTGACAAGAACTTTTAACGTTTACTCTCTTAGCAACTTTCCAGTATGGGATACAGTCTTGTCAATTACAGACACCAAGCTGTATATGACATCCCAATGTATCCATTTTTAAATGATCTTGCAAGCTGGCAAGTCTAAAAGTTTTCCAAATACTGCCTGTTCTGCATTCTTCCTTCTCTTCTACTGGATCAGGGATGTACTACTAATAAAAACATTTTTTGATGTGCAATCAAACACTGAAAAAACCTGAGAGCATAAAAGCAGGTGAAACACTGTGCTGTAGGAAAAAAACGGAGAAAGGGCACACTACAGTTTAACCACAAAGGAACATAAAACCTATCCTGCACCATTACATACTGCAGCGGGGTATTCAGAATAAACTCAGGCTTTGAAAGGTTTTCTTTCAAAAGATTTGCTGTGCACCAGGCCACGTGCAAGCCGAGGAACCTGAGTCCTGTCCTGGCTCTGACAGTGGCCGCGTGCCTCCGCTGGTCCTGGCTTCACATTTCCGTTTGTCAAGCAAGCAGTTGGGGTTAGATAATCGCTACAGCTGTCCCTTCCAGGTCGGTCTGCTACACTACCATTTTACAGTGCTTCCTCACATGTCCTCACAGCTCTTGCAGGAAGACTGCCTGACACGCAACCTGAAAAATACAGATTTCTGCTGGGAAAAATGATCTGTCATATCTGCTCTCAGAATCTACACTGGCATGAGAAATAGAACAGGAAACCGAATTTCCAAAGCCAAATACTTCTGGGGGTGCACAAAAAAATGGACTCAGAGCTCATAGGGCCGATTACACTTCCTAAGTTCTATACAGCATTAGAAAACGTATCGTTGGTTCTTACCCTCAACCTGCAAAGTTAAAACATGTTCCAGCAGTCCACTGGACTGTCACTGCATCGATCCACTCACACTCTGCTATTCTCCCTCACGTAACCACATATCGCGTGGCGAAAGTACAACAGAATCAACACAGACTGTTTGCAATACAACCCGCGAGCCGTATGGTAACTTGTGGAATTGTTGGGAAAACTACCATAAATCTGAAGGGACAAGTGTCCCAGCTGAGGTGTGCACCAAGCAAGAGGAGGCATGACAACAGAAATGCCACGCAGGCGGCTCTCACAAGGTGGCCTCAACACAGCGAAGCCACCTTACAACAAAGGTACTGAGTGGTCCACGGCCCGCTCCTTAATTTTCCAGGTTCAGAAACTCAACCATCAGTACATGCAGAGATACAATTGGTTGACACATTTTAACTGTACTTATAGAAGAACATTTATCTACAACAGGGAATCAAACGCAGAGCATCAAAATGCTCCTATCCGGCAGCAGACTTGTCTTCAAGCTGGCAGTGCTACCTGAAGGGCCATATGAAGACACAGCAGACACAACCACGGCTTGCACTTGTATCAGAACGGGTTCCCACATTCTCCCGCCTCATCCTACGCCCTCTCATTTCTAGGTGGGCACTATTCATCCCATGTTGCGGACAGGGAAACAGTGCGGTGACCTGAGACTACACAGCTATTAAGAAGATAACTAGGGCAGCTTTTTCTGCCCCCAGGTCCTATCCCTGTGCTTTGATAAAACCATCTATTTTGTGCCAAAAAATAAAGAAAGAAAAAAATAAGAAAATAAAAAAAGGAAAAAGAATAGAACTAGGATTGGAACACCTGCCTGACTCCAAGAGGGGGAGATCTTCCCTAAGGACCACATACAACTTTCCCAAACTGAAGTCCAATGCGGCCAGCTCAATTAGCTGGTGACCTGAACAAGAGCTATTAAGCCATCTGTCACCACTGAGGGCCTATGCTCACCAGGGGAACCAAAACCCTGTGCACCGCTCAGCGTATCAATGTGTCCTCAACATGAGGAAGGACCACTGGCGGCTCCTCACTCAGGACTTCCACGTAAAAACTCCACGATGTTCAGTGGACATAGTCTTTCCTCAGCAGACGCTGAAAATGTTTTTTTTTTGTTTTTGTTTTTTTTTAAATAAAGACAGCCTGGGGGCGCCTGAGTGGCTCAGTCAGTTAAGTGTCCAACTTCGGCTCCGGTCATGATCTCAGGGTTGGTAAGTTCGAGCCCCCACGTCAGGCTCTGTGCTGACCGCCCAGACTGGAGCCTGCTTCGGATTCTGTGTTTCTCTCTCTCTGCCCCTCCTCTGCTCGTGTTCTGTCTCTCTCTCTCTCCCCCCAAAATAAATAAACATTAAAAAAAAAAAAAAACTTTTTAAAATAAAGACAGCCTGATCTAACAATAAAAGTTTAAGATCCTGGTAATAACTACCACCAAACACATACATGGCATGTGGAACATTGCTATCTTGCCCCATTTCCTAAAAATACTAGACTGAAGAATGTGGGTGAGGAGCAAAACATTCTTCACTCTGACAAAGCAGCAGGCGTATTCCATTTTAGTCCAAGGACGCAAATGAAATAAACAAAAGCTTAGCTGAAATTATAACTGCCACAAAGAACCGACTTCTTTTTGTTAAAACAGGCTTAAGAGTCTAAGAAAGACAATTATTGTATAGCTAAAGTCCTATAAGAAATCTGAATGAGTCTCCAGCTCAACAAGAGTGTACCATCAGACCAATGGTTTCACATTTCCACCAGTCAAAACAAAGAGTTTCGGTAAGGCATTGGTGATGCTTTCCACCATAATATCCAACTCAAAGGCCGCAAAGCTAAAAATTCTGGTTTTGCCAGTTATGAGGACACACAACAGGACAATTTACACATCTACAAGTCTCAAGCTGCGAAACTGGCACACTGCTAGTGCTTACTCCAGAGGCAGCACCCTAGAGACCAAATTCTAAGCTTAATCAACATTTAACAATAGACTAAAACAACTCCAAGACCAACAACTCCATCATTAAGCATGAGGTCAAATGCCTTCTTGTCTTCAATCAACAGAAATCGTAACAATACATTTCTAGCAGTAAGGACCATCAACTGGCCACAGAATCTTTGGACTCACATCTGAATGACTCCCTAATACTATCTATCATTAATTGAAAACCTACTATATGCCAAGTGATCTACATATACATCTCATGCCACAGCTTGACTCTTCCAACCCTTCTGGAAAACAATATGGCAACAGTTACTAAAAGCCTTTCAAAAGACCTGGCAATTCCATAGCTAAGAATACATCCTGAGAAAACAATCAGAAATGGGGACGAAGCCTTAAATACAGATATCCATGGAAATGCTACTAATAACTGCTTCCGATTCCCCCAATTCAAACGCCCAGCAATAGGCAAATTTTTAAATAAACTGCGGTACATCTGTATTACATGCCCATTAAAATTATAAATTTGAAGAACTTGAAATGTCAGGGAAAAATGCTGACAATGTAGCTTTGACCGAACAAAGAAAGTTGAAACTGTTGGTACAGTTCAGGGCATCATGTTTAAAAGTTACATTGTAACCACAGAAAAGGAAGAAAGCTTAAGGAAAAAGATACACTAAGAAGTAAACTGCAGTTGTTTTGCGGTGATATGGTAATAACTTTTTCTCTCTACCTTTTCCTAGAAGTTACAAATTCTCTAAAACGAATATGCAGTATTTATCAGAAAAAAAATTCACGAAAATTACCTGCAAAAATAAGTATGTCAAAACCAGCTACAATAGAAAATTTCAGTTTCCACTGCTTTAAAATAGTGTTTTACAAGCGACAAATCATGCTGTGTACAGAGCTGCTTTCCCAGGATCATACAGTTACTGCTATTACTTGGCATTTACACACGCCTTTTGAGAGTCCTTACACATTCTGCACACGTTTTTACCACATGCCACCTACAGGGGTAAATTATAATGATGTTTCAAAAATACAAAGACATTAATTTAAAGTGAAGCTAAGTTCTGATAATTCTTTGAAGTCTGCCCAGCCAAGTTCTGCATCAAAGCATCAAACAGAGCCATGACCGGCTTCCAAGCCCACACTTGTATTAAGAGATGGAACATGCCCAGCTTTAATCACATGTACAAGTAGAGATAGTTTCTATTCTAAATTTGTTATCATCACATTATAACTACTATAATCAGACTAGAGCTGTTAAAAAGTAACGTCTTTTCCAAGTGCATACTTATGCACGACTGATGCTGATGTGAAAGTGTGAATTCTAAACCAGTGATCCCCAATGTGGGGCAGGCATGCGAAACAGTTCTTTAAAGATGTGGAAATAGAAAAATATTAGCATTTTCATGTCCATTTATTTTAGTTCATCCTTCCTTAAACGCTATCCTATGGTTGTTTATAATGGACATAAGGTTATTACTTCACTCATTGATGTTTACGGTTATTCTATACATATGTGCGCATATATATAATGCATATAACATTAGTTCATGTTTATAATTTATCATATGTATCGCAAAGATGTATGTTCCAAAACACTGTACGCAAAGGGAAACCTGACTGAAAAAGTTTGGAGATCCGTGGTTTGGACACACCGTGACAGGAAAGAACAGCCAGGAACCTTAGAAAGACAGACAGAAAGAAAGAAAGAAAGACAGACAGACAGACAGACAGACAGAAAGACAGACAGACAGAAAGACAGACAGACAGACAGACAGAAAGAAAGAAAGAAAGAAAGAAAAGAAAAGAAAAAGAAGAAACTCCCTTTAGAAATGGAGGTGAAGGAAGAGGACAGAGAAGGTAAACAAGAATGAGGCAGAGCAGGAGGACTAGGAGAGGAAGAGGAGTAACATGGGAGAAGCTGGGCGGTGAAGCAGTGGGAGTGGGGGCCTCAAGTAAGTGATGTATTTGTAGGTAAAACTATAATGATGTTTACCGTTATGATCTGGCGAACGGAAATGACTCAAGTGTGTGTCTAGGGTGGATCCTGTTCCTGCCTCATGGGCAAGGCAAGCAACTGAAAAGACAACCGACCACCAGACATCTTAAAATAGACACTGTGTTAGGTTACAATGGAGCCAACGGAACAAACTTGAAACAGGGGAGCTGTTTACAGCTGGGTAATACAGGCTTCACAGAAGTTGGAGCCCAGGCTTCCATATGCTAATTTGGCTTGGGAGGAAGTAAATGCCCAAATGGTGACCTAATGAATAAGAAAGAATTTGTGGAGTTAGCCTAACTGTTCAATTAGTGAGGTACTCCTAACATCCTGAGCAAACAGAGGACTGTGCCTGCCTGGACCATACAACCAACGGTCTTTTCCATCGGTCTCTTCCTTTAAATTTGTTACAGCCCGTCTCAAAAAGGGCAGGAAGAGAGGCAATGCCACTTTTCATCTTCTCCCAAGCCCAAATAACGATGAGACCAACTTACATTTTCATTTTTTATTCCCCCGCCAGCTGGTGATTATAACCAGGGTAACAGAACCGGAGGGTAGAGAGCAACTGAAAATGCCACCTTCAAAAATTTCAGAATTGTGTTTACTTCCCTACTTAAACTGTCCTTCCCTAGTTTTTCACGTGAGGGATTCATGGGCAGGAACTGGCTCCTCAGTTTTTAGAAAACATTTGCAAAAATTTCCTTTTACCGATTTCTTTGTAGCTTCTGCAGCTTCAGTCTGCGTATGTGACACTTTGCATCCTGAAACCTATTCTTTCTTGATATTCAGCTTTATGCCAAGGTTCTAAAGTTCACATCGTGTAAAGGAATCATACTCACTTCTGAACAAAATATTGACGCATCTGTTTATCACAATAAAGGGCAGAACACGCTGCAGTTGGGCAATAGTTTTTGGAAGTATTTCATAACTGCAGTAGAAAATCACGATTTACATTCTGGGGCCCTGGAGGACTTCTATAATTTTCTCAACGTTTAGACCATGTCCTCCACGGTCCACTTATCAAGTCGAGATTTAAATGTTTTCCTGTAAAGGCCAGAGTTATCGTCACCGATTCTGTTTGGTGGCAGCTCAGGGCATTCTGAGAATAAATTATGTTGCTCGTTTCAAATAAATGTAAGAGCAGCTGAATTTCCTTCCAGCATGGTAGGGAAATGAAACAAGCAAGCAAATCACACTGAGAAGATACCAGGCCATTTTTACGAAAATATCCTCATAAAGCTCTGAACTTTGAACCCACCCAAACTCTCAATTGTGGCCTGAAATAAAGAAGGATTCTGGCCTACTACCAGCGAAGAAACCAGAGAAACAAACAGCTTGAAATGAACGAATAACTACCTTTTTTTTTTTTTTTTAAGAGAATTTAATCAGAAATGCCATGCGGTAGGGAAGAAGGTACAGGGCATTTCCAAATGCCTCAAAACAAGGTAAGGCAAGTCTCAAACTTTTTCCTTCACTAGGAGTGCAGATCTCTACATTTAAAGGTAAATTACGGCTGCTTAAGCAGGAGCTCTGTCCAGAAAACCAGATGAACACCAACCTACCACAGCGATCCAAACTGGTATTTCTGGTTGGGGAAGTAGAATGTATGAACTCTTGCAGACCTGGAGCTTCTTCTTAGGTCCACAATACCCCAAACTCGGGATTATTAGGGGAGAAGGGGCCGAAGAGCCAGAAGGTGGGGCGGGCCGCCCAACAGTCCACGCGCCCCTCGGGCTGCAGTGGGTGCGTCTGCGGTCAGGTTCTCCGCTCCCTCCCATGGCACCCCACCCCACGCTCGGAGTGTGTGGGGGCAGCTACCGATCCCAGCTCCCTCCCGGACGCGGGGGCGAGCTGGGAGAGGCCATCCTGCTCCCCCACCCCCAATTCCCCACCAGCAGCAAAGGGAGGGCGTGAGACCCCAAGGCAGGAGGGTCAGCCCCGGAGTGAGAGACCCCGCTCGCTGCCCGGCGTACCTGGCTCTCGGCTGCGGGGATGCCGGACTCGAGCTCGCACAGCGCGCGGAAGTTGTGCAGCTCGAAGTCGGCGTCGACCTGGAGGGAAAAGGTCACCTCGGAGAGGTCCCTCCGCACACAGTACACGGTGAGCAGCATGGCCCGGGCCCGACCCAGCTCGGCTCGGCCCGGCCTCGGCGCTGGGCTGCGGGGCGGCGGCGGGGCCTGGCTGGTGCTGCGGGCGGACGGCGCGGGCTGCTCGCTCGCCCGCTTGCTCCTTCCCTCCCTCACACACGCTCAGTGACTCACTCCCTCCCGCCCTCACTACCAAGCACGGCCGCCGCCACCCGCCTGCGACTCCGTCTGCCTGCCTGCCGGCCTGCCTCCCACCGCTGCCGCCAAGCGCGCCAGCCGCCCGGCGCCCCGCCCCGCCGCAACGCGGCTGCCGTAAAGCCCGCCTGGCCCTCTCTGCCGTCGCGACGCGGCGAAGGGGCGGGCCGGGAAGAGGGAGGCGGGCAGCTGGGAGAGGATTGGAGGGGCTGGGGAAGAGAGAGGGAGGAGGCAGGGCGAGAAAGGGAGAGAGAAGGAAAGGAGCGAGGAGAATCAAAAATGTACCAACTGAGGGAGTTAATAGCTGAAGTCTGTGGCGGACTCCACAATCTCATTCATCCGGCAGGCATTTATGAAGCGCCCTCCAGGTGGATACAAACAATGCGTAAAAAGATAGGTCTTTCTTGGCCCTTAAGAACTCTCAGCTTGGTATAGGCGACTGACAACTAGGCAGAGAGTTCTAAAATGTGTTCTACGAAGCAGAAATTGAGGCTCAGAGAGCTTAACCCACTTCTTGTGCTAATGATTGAGGGTTAAAACCAAAATCATAACCCTGCCTAGTCTATAGAACCGGGCTTACTCTGACCCCTGACCCCTGACCCCTTCCTGCGCTCTGCCCTCCCAGCCACGTTGGGATTTTCAGTTCCTCCAAGGCTCCATTCCTCTGCCTTGTAAAGTGTTCCCTCTACTTGGACTGTCTCCTTCCTACACCTGACAATATCGGGCACGGCTTAGACTCCACCCCACGAAGTATTTTCTCCTGTCATGGCCTGTTTCGGGCCACCTAGCTGATGAGTGGATAGAGGCCCAGAACATGAGGCTTCCAGAAAACCAAAACGGGTGCATGAGCGGCACCTCCCTGCTTACCACCCGCTTCTTCCCTATCCACGGAGTAGGGACCCCTCTTCTATTATAACAGGAGGGAAGGAGGAAGCAGGATGGCTGCGGAGGCAGGTAAGTAGGTAGGTTGGCTGGTGAGAAAGTCAATGACCGGCTGGAGACGCTGGAGGAGCAGGGGGTTGAGAAGAGTGGGTGTACGGGCTACACAAAACCTGGCTGTCAGCGACTTAAGCAAAGAAAGGTCTATTTTTCTCCCAGGATAGGAAGCCTGGAGGTAGACAGCCGCATCTGTTCAGTGACTCAGTGATCCCGGGGCCTGTATTTCTGTAAATCTTTTGGCCTTTCCCTGAGAGTCACAACATGGCTGGCTGCCTCCACGCCATGCCTCGTTTTCTTGTTCGAGGCAAGAGCTTGCCCAGAAGTCCTGCGGCGGGTTTCTGATTACATCTCGCGGGCCAGAACTGTGCCACGCAGACGCCCGCAAGGCTAGGAAAGTGAGTGTTTAGCTTTTCTCACCTCTTTAAAGGACATGGGCAGGAGAAAAAGGTTTTGGCAACGGGTGTTGGGTGAAACCTGCATATAGTGCCTGCTACGGCAGGGAAGATTTGAAATAACCGTTGCAAATTGAAGCAAGTTGAACAGAGAAGTCACGCAGAATTGCCACGTGGTGTCGAGGATGCAGCTGAGGTTGGAATCATGAATTGATGAATTTTTCTGTTACGTGATTTTTCTAGTGGTGCTCAGGTGCCCAGGGGTGACAGAGTTTATTTTCCAAAGATGGCCAAGGCAACATCTTATACGTATACACTTTATACGTTCTTCCTACGGTGTGTCCATAACATTCCTTCTACAAGGAGATGGGGTGTATGTCCTTCCATGTATTTTTATGTTATTTTATCTTTTTTAGACAGAGGGCAAGATTTGGGTAGAGAGAGAGGGAGAGAGAGAATCTCAAGCAGGCCTCACACCCAGTGCAGAGCTCAGTGTGGGGTGATATGGGAAACAAAGGCAAAAAGGAAATGGCAGATAAAAGTGAAATTTCCCTATAACCTGCAGCCCATTAGCAAACACTTGAGCTCCCTACTGTCTTAATGTTACTGCTTTGCTGGAGGGTTAAACAACCTTAGCTTGACAATAACTCGGCCTCCAGTATCCTGTGACTCTTCTTTAGCATGTGAAAATCTCTTTGAAAACTTCCCCTTGACTTTACCTCTCCCAACTCCCAAGTATATAACAAGTTTCTCATGGTCCCCGGGGCAGCACTTCCTGCCCATGGGTCCTGTCTCTATGCTTTAATAAAATCACCTTTTTGCACCGAAGACGTCTTCAAGAATTGTTTCTTGGCCATCGGCTCCAGACCCCCCATGAGCCCCCCATCACCCCAAAACTTCATCACTTCCAATCACTAACCCTGCCCCCCACTGCAAGTGTGACCACTTCCCTGACTTCTAACAGCGCAGACTCATGAGTCTTGTGTCTGCCTTCTTTCACTCAACAGCAAGTGTCTTGTTCATATCACTGCATGTCATTATAGCTTGTATATCCCCATTGCTGTATAATATTTTGTTGTGTGAATATACCACAATTCATCCATTATGTGGCTGATGGGCATTTGAATAGATACATTTTTTTTTCTTGAACCATTTTGAATTTTGGTGTCCCAAACTTGCAGTCTAAAAAGTCCTAACGTAAGGGGCACCTGGGTGGCTAAGCCAGTTGAGCGTCCAGCTTTGGCTCAGTTCGTGATCTTGCAGTTCATGAGTTCGAGCCCTACATCGGGCTTGCTGCTGTCAGCCTGTCAGCACAGAGCCTGCTTCGGATCCTCTGTCCCCCCACCCCCTCCCCCACCCCTTCCCTACTTGCGCTCTCTCATAAAAAAATAAAAAATAAAAAGTCCTAACGTAAAATAAATAAATAAGTAAATACATAGTCCCAATGCAAGCCAACATCTGCAAATCCAGGGTACACACACCACTAAACAGTTCTGAAACTCCCCAACTTGCAGATTCTGCTCATTAATTGTTAGAAGGTAGCTTAAGTTACCCATACACTCATTCAACATGTTTTGAGCACCTACTGTGTGCAAAAGTATCATTTAAGACAGAGGGATTCAAAGTCTAACTGGATGGATAAGGTTCCTGCCTCATGGACAGCACATTCTAGTGGAGGTGACAGACAATAACACACATGAATAAATCAACACAAAAAGCACAGACTTTATAGAAGAAATAAACAGGGTGATGTCATAGGGAGCAACTTAAGGATGGAAATATGGTGTGAGGGGCGCCTGGGTGGCTCGGTCGGTTAAGCACCCGACTTCGGCTCAGGTCATGATCTCACATTCTATGAGTTCCAGCCCCGCGTCAGGCTCTGTGCTGACAGCTCAGAGTCTGGAGCCTGCTTTGGACTCTGTGTCTCCCTCTCTCTCTCTGCCCCTCCCCTGCTCACACTCTGTCTTTCTCCCTCTTAAAAAGAAATAAACATAAAAAAATAAATTAAAAAAAAAAAAGAGTTCATGCTGTCCAGAAATAAACCCTCACATTTATGGTCAATTAATTTTCAACAAGAGTGCCAAGATAATAGAATGGGAAAAAGAATAGCCTCTTCAACAAATGGGACAACTAGACCTCCACATGTGAAAAAATGAAGGTGGACCCCTACCTCCCACTACATACGAAACTAACTCAAAATGGATCTCAGACTTCCATGAAGGAGCTAAAACTATGAAACTCTTAGAAGAAAGTACAACAGTGAACCTTTGTAACCTTGGATTAGGCAAAGCCTTCTTAGATAGGACACCAAAAGGTGCCAGGAAAGAAAAAACAGATTAATTGGACCTTATCAAAATTAGAAACTTTTCAGAGGACACTACTGAGAAAGTGAAAAGACCATCACAGGAGATAATATTTGCAAATCATATATTTCATAAAGGACTTACATCTAAAATATGTAAAGAACTCTTACAGCTCAGTAATAAAAAGGAAAACAAGTTTTAAAAAAAATTTTAAATATTTTTTTTTGGGGGGGGCGCCTGGGTGGCTCAGTCGGTTGAGCGTCCAACTTCAGCTCAGGTCACGATCTCGCGGTCTGTGAGTTCGAGCCCCACGTCGGGCTCTGTGCTGACAGCTCGGAGCCCGAACCTGTTTCGGATTCTGTGTCTCCCTCTCTCTCTGACCCTCCCCTGCTCATGCTCTGTCTCTCTGTCTCAAAAATAAATAAACATCAAAAAAAATGAAGAAAAAAATAAAGGCTTCTTTAAAAAATAAATAAATAAAATATTTTTTGGGGGGGTGAAGGGGCAGAGAGAGAGGGAGACACAGAGTCTAAAACAGTCTCCAGGCTCCAAGCTGTCAGCACAGAGCCTAATGTGGGGCTTGAACTCACGAACTGCAAGATTGTGACTTGAGCCGAAGTCGGACATGCAACCGACTGAGTCACCCAGGTACCCCTAAAACATTGTTTTTAATGTGCAAAGAAAGGATCTGAAAAGACATTTCTCCAAAGAAGATATACAAATAGCCAATATGAAAAGATGCTCAACATCATTAGCTATCAGAAAAATGCAAATCAAAACCATAAGAAGATACCATTTCACACCCACGAGGATGGCTACAATCAACACGACAGATACGACAAGTTGTGATGAGGATGTGGAGAAATTAGAACTCTTAAATTAGAATTGTTAATTGTTAATATTTATTTTTGTTTTTATTTTTTAATTTACATCCAAGTTAGTTAGCATATGGTGCAACAGTGATTTCAGGAGTAGATTCCTTAGTGCCCCTGACCCATTTAGCCCATCCCCCCTCCCACAACCCCACCAGCAACCCTCTGTTTGTTCTCCACATTTATGAGTCTCTGCTGTTTTGTCCCCCTCCCTGTTTTTAGATTATTTTTGTTTCCCTTCCCTTATGTTCATCTGTTTTGTCTCTTAAAGTCTTCATATGAGTCAAGTCGTAGGATATTTGTCTTCCTCTGACTAATTTCACTTAGCATAATACCCGCCAGTTCCATCCACGTAGTTGCAAATGGCAAGATTTCGTTCTTTTTGACTGCCAAGTAATACTCCATTGTATATATATATACCATATCTTCTTTAACCATTCATCCATCGACGGACATTTAGGCTCCTTCCATACTTTGGCTATTGTCGATAGTGCTGCTATAAACATGGGGGTGCAGGGGCGCCTAGGTGGCGCAGTCGGTTAAGCGTCCGACTTCAGCCAGGTCACGATCTAGCGGTCCGTGAGTTCGAGCCCCGCGTCAGAGTCTGGGCTGATGGCTCAGAGCCTGGAGCCTGTTTCCGATTCTGTGTCTCCCTCTCTCTGCCCCTCCCCCGTTCATGCTCTGTCTCTCTCTGTCCCAAAAATAAATAAACATTGAAAAAAAAATTTTTTTAAAAAATAATAAACATGAGGGTGCATGTGTCCCTTTGAAACAGCACACCTGTATCCCATGGATCAATGCCTAGTAGTGCAATTGCTGGGTCGTAGGGCAGTTCTCTTTTTAGTTTTTTGAGGAACCTCCATACTGTTTTCCAGAGTGGCTGCACCAGCTTGCATTCCCATTGTGTTTTTTTATTTTAGCCATTCTAACAAGTGTGAGGTGATATCTCATTGTAGTTTTGATTTGCATTTCCCCAATAATGAGTGATGTTGAGCATCTTTTCATGTGTCTTGTTGGCCATCTGCATGTTTTCTTTGGAGAAATGTCTGTTCATGTCTTCTGTCCATTTTTTTTTAAAGTATTTTTTTTTTTAAGTTTACTTATTTATTTAGAGAGAGAGAGACAGAGCACACAAGCGAGGAAGGGGCAAAGAGAGAATCCCAAGCAGGCTCCACACTGCCAGCACAGAGCCCAGTGCGGGGCTTGAACCATGAACCGTGAGATCACGACCTGAGCCGAAGTCAAGAGCCAGACGCTTAACCAACTGAGCCACCCAGACGCCCCTCTTCTGTCCATTGTTTTTTTTTTATTTAAAAAAAAATTTTTTTTAATGTTTATTTATTTTTGAGACAGAGAGAGACAGAGCATGAATGGGGGAGGGGCAGAGAGAGAGGGAGACACAGAATCCGAAGCAGGCTCCAGGCTCTGAGCCATCAGCCCAGAGCCAGACGCAGGGCTCTAACTCACGAACCGTGAGATCGTGACATGAGCTGAAGTCGGATGCTCAACCGACTGAGCCACCCAGGCGCCCCCTGTCCATTTTTTAATTGGGTTGTTTTTTGGGTGTTGAGCTGTATCAGTTCCTTATATATTTTGGAAACTAACCCTTTATTGGATATGTCATTTGCAAATACCTTCTCCCATTCAGTAGGTTGCCTGTTGGTTTTGTTGATTGTTTCCTTTGCAGTGCAGACACTTTTTATTTCGATGTAGTCCCAATCTTTTATTTTTGCTTTTATTTCCCTTGCCTCAGGAGACCTATCTTGAAAAATGTTGCTGTGGCCAATGTCAGAAAAATTATTGTGCTCTCTTCGAGGATTTTTATAGGTTCAGTCTCACATTTAGGTCCTTAATCCATTTTGAGTTTATTTCTGTGTCTGGTGAAAGAAAGTGGTCCAATTTCATTCTTTTCCAATGTCGCCATCCAGTTTTTCCAATACCATTTGTTGAAGAGATTGTCTTTTTCCCATTGTATATTCATTCCTCCTTTGTCAAAGATTAATTGACCATACAATGGTGGGTTTATTTCTGTGTTTTCTATTCTGTTCCATTGGCCTATGTGTCTATTTGTATGCCGGTACCATACACTTTGGATTACTTGAGGTTTGTAATATAACTTGAAGTCTGGAATTGTGATACTTCCAGTTTTGTTTTTCTTTTTCTTCAACGTTTTTTGTTTTTTTTTTTTTTTATTTATTTTGGGACAGAGAGAGACAGAGCATGAACGGGGGAGGGGCAGAGAGAGAGGGAGACACAGAATCGGAAACAGGCTCCAGGCTCCAGGCTCCGAGCCATCAGCCCAGAGCCTGACGCGGGGCTCGAACTCACGGACCGCGAGATCGTGACCTGGCTGAAGTCGGACGCTTAACCGACTGCGCCACCCAGGCGCCCCTGTTTTTCTTTTTCAAGGTTGCTTTAGCTATTTGGGGTCTTTTGTGGTTCCATACACATTTTAGAATTTTTGTTCTAGTTTTGTAAAAGATGCTATTGATGGTTTGATAGGAATTGCGTTAAATCTGTAGATTACTTTGGGTGGTGTAGACATTTTAATAACATTTCTTCTTCCAACCCATGAGCATGGGATGCCTTTCGATATCTTTGTGTGTCACCTTTTTTTTTTTTTAATTTTTAAAAATGTTTTTATTTATTTTTGAGAGACAGAGCATGAGCAGGGGAGGGTCAGAGAGAGAGGGAGACACAGAATCGGAAGCAGGCTCCAGACTCTGAGCTGTCGCACAGAGCCCGACACGGGGCTCAAATCTGTAAACCACGAGATGGTGACCTGAGCCGAAGTCTGACGCTCAACCGACTGAGCCACCCAGATGCCCCACTTTGTATCATCTTGAATTTCCTTCATCAGTGTTTTATAGTTTTCAGACTACAGGCTTTTCACCTCTTTGGTTACATCTATTCCTAGACATTTTATTGGTTTTGGTGTAATTGTAAATGTGATTGTTTTCTTTTTTGTTTTTTTTTTCAATTTAATTAAAAGAATTTTTTTGAGAGAGAGAAGGAGAGTGCAAGCAGAGGAGAGGGGTAGAGGGAGAGAGAGAGAGAGAGAGGGAGAGAGAGAGAGAATCTCAAGCAGGCTCTATGCCCGATGCGGGGCTTGATCCCACAACCTTAGCATCATGACCTGAGCTGAAATCAAGAGTCAGATGCCCAACAGACTGAGCCACCCAGGCACCCAATATGATTGTTTTCTTAATTCCGCTTAAGAAAAAAATTTTTGCTTTAGAGGGGTGTTGGATGGGGGGAGGAGAGAGAGGGGGAGACAGAGAAAGAGAAGGAGAGAGAGAGAGAGAGAGGTTGATTTTCAAGCAGGGTCCACACCCAACCCGGAGTCCAATGCAGGGCTCAATCACGTGACCCTGGGGTCATGACCTGAGTTGAAAATCAAGAGTCACTCAACTGACTAAGCCACCTAAGTGCCCCCTTAATTTCACTTTCTGCTGCTTCGTTACTAGTGTATAGGAATGTAACAGATTTCTGTACATTTTGTATCCTGCGACTTTATTGAATTCATTTATTAGTTCCAACAGTTTTTTGTTGGAGTCTTTAGGGTTTTCTATATACAGTATCATGTCATCTGCAGAGAGTGACAGTCTTCTTCCTTATCAGTTTGGATGCCTTTTATTTCTTTATGTTGTCTAACTGCTGTAGCTACGACTGCCAGTACTATGTTGAATAAAAGTGGCGAGCGTGGGGGCACTTGGCTGGTTCAGTCAGTGGAGCTTACGACTCTTGACTGATCTCAGGGTCATGAGTTCCAGCCCCATGTTGGGTGTAGAGAATGAATGAATGAATGAATGAATGAATGAATAAATAAGTCTATTTTTTTAAGTGAGTGACAGTGAACATCCTTGTCTTGTTCCTGACCTTAGAGGAAAAGCTCTTGGTTTTTCACCACTGAGGATGATGTTGGCTGTGGGTTTTTCATATAAAGCCTTTATTATATTGAGGTATGGGCCTCACCCCTTTTAGACTCTGCTCAACTGCCTCTTGAGATCTGGTTCAGAGTGTGGATTCCTACCTCTCTCTCATCACTCTATGAGATAGACCTTGCATTTCTATTACTTGTGACCACAAATGGCTTGAGACATTTCCAGTTATTAAAAAAATTTTTTTAATTTTTTTTTTTTTTTGAGAGAGAGAGAAAGAGAGTGAGCGGGAGAGAGGGCAGAGGGAGGGAAACAGAATCTCAAGCAGGCTCCGGGCTCAGCACAAAGCCTGATGTGGGACTTGCTCCTATGACCCTGGGATCATGACCTGAGCTGAAATTAAGACTTGGACACTCATCTGACCGAGCCACTCGGGCGCCCCTGTGATCTGTAATTCTACGTCAGGATGGGGTGGGGCAGACCTCAAGAGAAAGCCTAGACAAACAGGGTTACCCTTGATTCCCACGTATCAATGAGTGCTGTGTGTCAAGAATCTTGCAGATGGCTGCTACCCTTTCCTGAATGCTAACGTTGTGCCACACATTCTTGTCAGCACTTTGTGTTACCGAGTCATGTGATCGTCACAAAAGTCCTGTGAGATGTGACGTCCATTCTACAGATGAAGCACCTGAGGTGTAATGAGGAGTCAGTCTCCTGCCCAAGGACATACAAGTAGTGAATGGCAGCTCTGGGATTCCAAGCAGGCAATCTGACTCAAGTCCATAGTCTTAACCACTACTCTACGTTGCTACACTGACAACCTCATTTTATTCTTCTAAAAATTCTCAGAGGTAGGAACTACGGGTTTCCCCTGTGATCTGAAAGTAGGTGGTTCCTCTGAAGCCTTTTGTAAATCGAGATGGTGTAAAATGAAGAAGGGATTAGCATTTCATGAAATTGAAAATCCTCTGCAGGTTTCTCTTGGTTACTGAAAATAAGTAACTAACGTAACGTAGGTCTTTTGTAAAACTGAAGTTTCGTAAAGTGAAAACCTCTAGGGGCGCCTGGGTGGCTCAGTTGGCGAAGCCTCCAACCCTTAATCTCAGCTCAGGTCTTGATCTCAGGGTCATGAGTTCAAGCTCTGCACTGGGCTCCATGCTGGGAGTGAAGACTACTTAAAAAAAAGAAAAAGAGGGGCGCCTGGGTGGCGCAGTCGGTTAAGCGTCCGACTTCAGCCAGGTCACGATCTCGCGGTCCGTGAGTTCGAGCCCCGCGTCGGGCTCTGGGCTGGTGGCTCGGAGCCTGGAGCCTGTTTCCGATTCTGTGTCTCCCTCTCTCTCTGCCCCTCCCCCGTTCATGCTCTGTCTCTCTCTGTCCCAAAAATAAATAAAAACGTTGAAGAAAAAAAAAAAATTAAAAAAAAAAAGAAAAAGAAAAAGAAAAAGAAAAAGAAAAGAAAGAAAAGAAAAGAAAGAAAAGAAAAGAAAGAAAAGAAGAGAAAAAAGAAAAGAAAAACATCTATTTCTAACCTTTAACTAAAGCACCAATGTGCTGCCTGCACACTACATGTGGAGACATCTGGGTCTGCTCCAAAACCCTGACTTTCAAAAACATATGGTTGCCACCAGCAATGTTTTTTGTCTGCTTCTGGGTGCTTGCCTAATTCTTCTGTACTAGAAAAAACAAATCGGTAAAGGCATTTCCCTGGTTGAGTTTTAAAACTGCTGCAAAAGGGACTAGACTCCCCAAACACTGTAAGTACTCGTTTGATATTTGTGACTTGTTTTTTTTTTTTTTAACAGGTATATGTTGTTCTTTGAATTCTTCCCTCATCAACCGTTCACGGTTGCTCAAAGACGCCTCTCTTACCTTGCCATTCCTGGCACGTCAACTAATAGCAGACAGTGCTCTGTTTTCCTCATTTTACCTTAACACAAAAACTCTTCTCATTCGGTTTCCTGTTTCTTAGGCCGGGATCATGTGCAGATGTATAATGCAATGCCTCCTCCCTTTCCCGCTTATCTTTCCTAAAATCCGATAGCATTTCAGTCCCACCATATTCTAGGTCAACTCCTCATTTCCAAGGTACCGTGTACTCCGTGCTGTCACAACACGGAAGGTGATTATGGCTTTAATTTCAAGCACCATAATTTGCCTACTCAGAAGTTTGTCGCTAGAGATCAAAATGTACTTTGATTACCAGAGTCAGCCTGGGCAGAAGTACAAAACAGGCCAAAGTCTGTCCTTGGCAAGCTCAACCTGATGCTCCTTCCTTGGCTCATGGACTCTCTCTCCACCTGTTCCTCTTAGTTCTCATGGGTCCTGCTTTCCTCACTTGCCTTTTTAAAACCTGCTCTCAAGAAAAGAGGTGGCCTGGGGTGCCTGGGTGCTTCAGTCCGTTGGGCATCTGACTCTTGGTTTTGGCTCAGGTCATGATCTCACGGTTTGCGGGTTCGAGCCCTGCATCGGACTCTGTGCTGACAGCACAGAGCCTGCTTGGGATTCTCTGTCTCCCTTTCTCTGTCCCTCCCCTACTCGTTTTCTCTCTTTTTCTCTCTAAATAAATAAATAAATAAACATTAAAAAAAGGGGGAGCTGGACTAATTCACACTAAGGTACTAATGAACTCGGTATGAAACTCGGTATGCTCTCTCTTATGGTAGCTAGCTGCATTTTAATAGGGGATAAAGGTATCAATCATCAGCTGCAGATTTCTAGGCTTCAGGGAATTTGGTTGGGAAAGTAAATTTTCCCAAGAACCTCTGGATTGACACGAGCTTACTTCACCTGTTCTGTTGACATTTGACCAGGAGTTTGTTGATCTATCCTTGTTATTTATTTTACCTTTTCTATTCTTTCCCTTCAGGAAGCTCCCAGTTTTTCATGACAAATGTGAGTGTCCTTCTGCTTGGAACACCGCATCACAGTTGTGGAGGGATCTCAGGTGTCATGGCGAAGAGTACAGAGTCAGCTTTTAAGATATAAAGTAGATACAAAACATTCTTAGTGGATACTGCCAATGTGAGAATCATTACGATATCATGGATATGTTCAAAGTCTTTTAGCCACTTGGAACAACTTGGGTTCACTCACCATAATCAGCAATAGAACTGTATTGGACATAGACCATTCATTAATTTCTTCAACAATTCTTAACACCTACTGAATGCCAGACATTGTTCTAGGTACAGCAGGAAACAAGGCAAAGACCCTATCCACATGGAGCTTTTTTTTTCTTTATTTTTTTTTTTTTTTTTATTAATTTTTTTTTTTTTTCAATGTTTTTATTTTTATTTTTGGGACAGAGAGAGACAGAGCATGAACGGGGGAGGGGCAGAGAGAGAGGGAGACACAGAATCGGAAACAGGCTCCAGGCTCTGAGCCATCAGCCCAGAGCCCGACGCGGGGCTCGAACTCACGGACCGCGAGATCGTGACCTGGCTGAAGTCGGACGCTTAACCGACTGCGCCACCCAGGTGCCCCTTCTTTATTTTTTTTAACGTTTATTTATTTTTGAGAGAGACAGAGCATGAATGGGGCGGGGGGAGGGCAGAGAGAGGGAGACACAGAATCCGAAGCAGAATCCAGCCCATGAGCCCCCCAACGCGGGGCTGAAACTCACAAACTGTGAGATCGTGACCTGAGCTGAAGCTGGACGCTTAGCCGATTGAGCCACCCAGGCGCCCCTACATGGAGCTTTCATTCTATCGAGAACATATAGGATGCGTCAGTTGGTGATAAACGCTCTAGAAGGAAAAAAAGGAAGCAGAGGGTAGGGAGTGTTGGTAACTGGGGGGAGCAATTTGAGCATTCAGTGGTTGCTACTTCACAGAGGGCGGTCTGTCTTATAAGGTAACATCCAAGCAGGATGAAGCGGAATGGAGTAAATCACGTGGACAATGCAAGGATACTCAGCACAGGGTAAAAGCAAGTATAAAGACCTAAATATGGAAGCGTACCTTACCCACTCAAGAAACAGAATGAAGAAAAGCACTTCTGGAAATCAATGAATGAGGAGGAAAGTAGACAGGAACCCACAGGACCACATTATGGGGCAAGAGATTGTAAGGACCTTGGCTTTCACTGAAATAGGAAGCCACTGAAGGGTTTTGAGCAAAATGACATGACGTAATGCGTGTGTTAAAAGATCACTTTGGGGGCACCTGGTTGGCTCGGTTGAGTGTCCAACTCTTGATTTCGGTTCAGGTCATGATCCTAGGGTTGTGGGATCGAGCCCTGCGTTGGGCTCCACGCTGAACATGAAGCCTGCTTGAGGTTCTCTTTCTCCCTTCTGCCCCTCTCCCCTGCTCGCGCTAAAATAAAAAAAAATAATTTGAAAAATTGAAAAAAAAAAAAAAGGATCTCTTTGACTGAGGTGCCGGGTTGGTTCAGTCGGTGGAGCATGCGACTCTTTATTTCGGGACTCCTGAGTTTGAGTCCCAGTTGGGCACAGAGCTTACTGTAAAAAAAAAAAAAAAAAAAAATCACTTTAGCTGACTCGTGGAGGAAGGCATGAGGAGACTATGAGAACCAGCAACAGGGGTGCCTGGCTGGCTCAGTCGGTGGAGCGTGCAACTCTTGATCTCGGGGTTGTGAGTTCAAGCCCCGTGCTGGGTGTACAGATTACTTGAAAATAAAAACTTAAAGAAAAAAAAAAAAAAAGATCCAGCAAAAAAATCCCCAGGTGACAGGGGACAGACCGTGGGAAATCTGACCACAGTGGTAGCTGAAGAGGTCGTGAGAAGCTGTCAGACTCTGAATTCATTTTGATGGTAGATCCAATAGGAGTTGCAGATGCACTGAACACAAGGTGTGGAAGAAAAGAGGAATCAAGCATGGCCACAAGATATGTGTCAGTGTTCCAGAGTATATATAGTATTTTAAAGTCCTCTGCTTGCTAGCTTGAAATGTATTAGAAGGAAAGAATGGTCTTGCCAAACCTCACGGCGGCTTTAAATCTCTTTTTTTTTTTTTGAGAGACAGAGCATGAGCAGGGGAGGGGCAAAGAGAGAGGGCGACACAGAATCTGAAGCAGGCTCCAGGCTCTGAGCTGTCAGCACAGAGCCTAACTCGGGGCTCGAGCTCATGAACTCATGTCCCGAGAGATCATGACCCGAGCAGAAGACCCACGGGCCCCCACTGGGCCCCCCAAGCGCCCCAAACCCCTGGCAATTTTAAAAAGATCTGGGCCGTCCCAGTCATCTCCTTAAACCCCTTTCCTATTCGAGATACATGTGTGTATTTTTCCCCCAGGCCTCACCTGGTGCAAGGGAGGGGGGATGGTGCGGGTCACGGGAGTAGCCTGCGACGGGGTCCCTAGATTTTATGAACTGACGTAGATAATGAGGCTCTGCCCCCTCGTTCTGAGAAGCTGGATTAGTTCTCTAAATTCAGTTGAAGTTGTACCTTTCCAATAACTACCTCAACAAGACTGTACCCTCCACCCCAAGAAAGTCCTCTTACTCCAGATGCAAGATCTCTTCCAGCCAGTGCTGCATATATCGTCCAACTCAATAGCTTTGATATCCCTGTCACCCCTTCTTAAATGTTACAAACTTCACAGAACTTTTTCTGTGCCCACAGGAGGCGGACTGCAGCACCTGACCAGTCTTATTCTCAGGACATGCTCCTGCACGACCAAAGGAGCCTCACGAGCGCAGTTAGCACCGTTTTATCGCTTCACCGTCGCCGGTGCGGAAGGGTCCCTGCTGCCCCTTACGTGCTTGGTCACTCTCTGGCCACGCCATGCAAGGCCAGGACTTCGCGCGACACCGGGAAGGAAACCCCAAGAGGTCCTCCTGCGAAGCCACCATCACCGTGGTCCCAGAGCCTTGCGGAAACGTACCTGCGCCGCATCACGTGGCTGCAGCGTAATGGCCCAGTGGGCGGGGGCGCCGCGTCACGTGACACGCGCAGGCCAATGCCTGGCGTCCGCGCTCTGGGCTCCTGGTTGCTAGGCGACCCTCCCGCCTGGGTTTATCCTGGGAGGTAGAGTTCGGAGCTTCAGACCCGGCCAGGGCTTTGGATGTGCCGCGCCCTGTGGGGGCTTTTCGCGGCTGCCGCCACCTCTGTGGCGGAAGCCCAGGTGGCGATCCCCACCCCCGTGCGCCCTGCGGTCGGGCGGGCTCGTGGTCCCGTGAGACCGAGCGGGCGGCCGAGGCGCCGCGGGGCCGCGCCGGTTTAGGCCAGTGAACTCGCGAGCTCCCCGCCTTGGCTAGCGCGGCTCGGGAGAACTGGCTCAGACTCCAGCTCGGGGCGGAGGTGTGTGACCGACGCCGTGGCGAGCCGAGAAACTGGGGCCTGGTGCAAGTCCCAGGCGTGGGTGGCTTCCCGAAGCTTCCTTGCGCCTTATGTCAGGGCTTAGGCTTGTTGCCTTGGTCACAGAAAGGAAATGGGCAGTGGGGACTCTATGGGCTACTAATGCGTCTTGGGTGAGAAGATTGTGTCTTGAATAGTTGCAGACCAGAGGATAACAAGATTTCCATTAAAAAAAAAAAAAAAAAAAAAAAAAGATATTCCCCGAAGTGAAGAGTCAAATACTTAAAAAAAAAAAAAAAAAAAAAATGTTTGTATATATTTGCCGTGGGCTTGGGAGTTGTATGTAGCTCAGCTCTAAAATTTCAGTTATAATCTTTTTTTTTTTTTTTTAATTTCCCATGATGCTACTCAATATTTTGAAGATAGGGAATACAGTTTTAATAGTTTTAATGTTTTGGCCAATTTTGTAAAATGTTTATTTTTGAGAGAGAGAGAGAGACAGGGTGCACGCTGGGGAGGGGCAGAGAGAGAGGGAGGCACAGAATTTGAAACAGGCTCCAGGCTCTGAGCTGTCAGCACGGAGCCCCACCCGGGGCTGGAGCTGGTGGACCCGTGAACCGCGAGATCAAGTCCGAGGCTTAACCGACTGAGCCACCCAGGCGCCCCATCTTGGCTAATTCTAACATCCGTGTCACTTCTGGGTCAGTTTTTATTGGTTGGTTTGTGTCCTCGTTATGGGCCACATTTACCTGTCTCTTTCCATGCCTGGGATTTTATGCTTGGGTGCCAGGTATCGTGAGTGTTACCGTGTTTCGTGCTGGATATTTCTGTGTTCCTTTACATCTTAAACTTTGTTCTGAGGTGCAGTGAAGTTACTTGGGAATAGATTGATTCTTTGGGGTCTTGCTTTTTTTTTTTTTTTTTTTTTTTTTAAGTTTATTTCTTCATTTTGAGAGAAAGGGAGACAGAGAATCCCAGGCAGGTTCTGAGCTGATAACGGGCGGGGCTCAAACTCACAAATCTTGAGATCGTGACCTGAGCCAAAATCAAGGGTCAACACTAAACCGCCTGAGCCACCCAGGCGCCCCTGGGGTCTTGCTTTTAAGATTTGTTAGGACCGGAGCAATGCTAGTTCTAGGGCTGATTATTCCTTCTGAGGCAAGACTTTCATGAATATTCTTCTAAATGCCCCATAAATTATACAAGTTTTTCTTATTTGGCTAGTGGGAATAGGCACTATTCCTACCCTGGTGAGCACCTTTCCCTCTAAGCCTTTCAAGCGGTTCTTTTCCCAACCTTGGGTAACTTTCTTACATAAACGTGCAAAGCAGGACTTGGTGAATACCAGAAGAGGGCCATCTACAGATCTCTGGGGTTCTGTCTCTTTCTCCTTTCCTCTCTCTCTCTCTCTCTCTCTCTGCTGTGTGTGTGTGTGTGTATAGCTCTCCTCTCTGTGACTCTGAGCCCATAAGCTCGCGGTAAAAAACCAGGGCAAGTACCAGGGCTCACCCCATTTTGTTGTTCTTGCTCGGGATGACTATCCGTTGTGGCCATATGTTCAGTGTATTGAAAAAAAACCATTGTTTTCATATTTTTTGTCCTCGTTTGGTTGTTTGAGGTGGGAAAGGAAATCATCTCTGTTTCTCTCTCTTGACTTCTGGAAGTGGAAATCCAAATACCACACCCATCTGGAACACTTTTATGATTCAAAACCATTGAATCTTGAAACTCTTAGGTTGCATGCTATTGAACTGACACCCAATCTATTCCAGGAGAAGACAGCTATTATCTGTCTTTATGTCCCTACAGACTTAACCAATAGCCTGATACTTGGCTAACACTCTGTAAAAGCTGGAGTGGATGAATAAACTATTTTGAGCCAACAGCTGTCGGTCAGCTTATGGTGTTTTCTTCCAACATTTGTTGATGGGCTTTTGCAATTTTCTTCTTGCCTGCCAGCAGCAAGGGAAAGCTAGGCAAAATGGAAATTTCTGGGACTTGTTATTCATGATTGTAATTATCCACAAAAATGCACCCTCTAAAAAAGCTTATTTACAGACACGAGAAAACTTTTCGGGATGGGGGAAATGTTCTAAAACTGGGTTGTGGTGATGGTTGCACAGGTTTACAAAAAAAATCATTGAATTGTACACTTAAAAATAGGTGAATTTTGTGATATATAAATTATACCTAAATAAGGCGGTTTAAAAAAAAAAAAAACTCATTGTGAAGATTTCCAAGGCATTTTAAGGTGAAACAAAGGAAGTTGCCAACCACTTTATATAAGCTAAGCCCAGTTTTGATTTTTTTCAAAAGCCTTATATGCTATGAAATACAACCTTGATTGGGTAGGGGTAGGCAATGATGGACTCTCACTTTGTACAATACACATGTATGAATTTTGTAATCAGAAGAAGTAAAGATTTTAAAAGGAAGATTAAAATTTATTTATTTTTTTTTTTTAATTTTTTTTTTCAACGTTTATTTATTTTTGGGACAGAGAGAGACAGAGCATGAACGGGGGAGGGGCAGAGAGAGAGGGAGACACAGAATCGGAAACAGGCTCCAGACTCTGAGCCATCAGCCCAGAGCCTGACGCGGGGCTCGAACTCACGGACTGCGAGATCGTGACCTGGCTGAAGTCGGACGCTTAACCGACTGCGCCACCCAGGCGCCCCTTAAAATTTATTTTTTTAATGTTTGTTTATTTTTGAGAGAGACAGTGCAAGCAGGGAAGGGGCAGAGAGAGAGAGACACAGAATCCGAAGCAGGTTCCAGGCTCTGAGCTGTCAGCACAGAGCCCCACGCGGGGCTCGAACCCACAAACCGTAAGATCATGACCTGAGCCGAAGTCACACACTTAACCGACTGAGCCACCCAGGGCCCTCAAGATTAAACTTTAAAAGAGAGAGAAAATCAAGCCGAGGGTGACACCAAAAGAAAAAAGTTCGATTTGACCCATCCACAAGGCAGTGGACAGGATATTAAATTAGAAATCAGAAAGCCCGAATTCTGTTCTCATTCTGGTTTTTGAACTCTAAGCTAAAACAAATTATTTAGCTGATGGCTGTCATTCCAGAAACCAGGTTTGAGTCATGAAGTGAATATTTGGAGCCTGGATCTTCAGTGTCAAAGTGGAACTTGGAAATAGTTTTGATAACAACTATGGAAGGATGTCAATTCAGGGGAGGTTTTTGTTTTTGTTTTTTTTTTTTAATCCTCTTAACTGTCCAAAAATGGTGAGACTCACTCTCTCCCAACCACTCTGACTGAAACCTTTAACAGGTAAGGCCGTTTCTAATCCTGGATCCCCGGGGAGGAAATGGCCTCGCACTATACTGTGACATCACTGGCTGAGCACTTCAGTTTCCTTATCAAATATAGACAATATGTTTTATCTGTAGGGTAATTGGAAAGACAAACGAGATAATATACATCGAGTGTTCAATTCAGACAGAAACTGGGATGTAAAAGTAAGTCATAATGAAACAGAACAAATACTTTCTCATCCCATTGACTTTATGATACTGCAGGAAACATTGTATCATACATGCTTTGTTGTATGAGATCTGTACTTCACGCTTGGATCCTTCTCCTCCAAACATGCATGATGACGTTCTCCTGGTCTGAACTGCCTAGCATGAGTTGGTTCGCAGATGGGTTTGTCTCCATGGCATTTTCCCACATGTCCCTGAGGTTTCCATCATTCTGGAACCTGGGTTTTAAGCCTCAGTCCCTTTAGTCCTCAATTACTGAGTATTCAGTCTCACTAGTAACTTGAGTCAGGTCTACTTACTCAGGGTATATAGTTTATAGTTAATAATCAGCCCCGCATTTGTCTAACGCCCTTCGCACCATCGGGAGCAGGTTGACGATGTACTTTCAGCTGTGCGTCAGCACCAAGAAGTCAGGAGAGGTTAGCTCCTCCAGTCTCCACTTTGCAGGGGAAGAGGTGCTATTCAGAAGCAGCTGACTTCCTGCGAGAGGCAAAGAGGACTGCCGTCTGAAAGAAATCAGGGGAAACTGCCGGGGCCTTAAAGAAATCTGAACATTTTCTGCAAGAGAGAATTAAACGGTGCAAAGATCACATTAAGGTGGCCTACTGCATGATAAAATTGTTGTGGGCTGATGAAATCAGACTAAATGACCTAAACTCTGCGTCACATGATAGAAGATTGAAGGAGCGCTGTGTCCATTTGCTAAAACTCCTCTTCCTTATTAGCCGACCGAGCAGAAGTTTTCTGTGCCCTCTCCTGGCTGGACTTTGAAACTACAGGACAGTGGTATTCTTTAAACGTCAGTGGGTGGATCTTGCCTGGGATGAATTCATGCTCTCTCCTCCCTTTCTCTTGCCGCATTTGGACCAGAGAGAGACTGAGCGGGCCATTTACATGGCATCTGGATAAAAGTGGTTGGATCAATGAGGCGCCCGGTGTCCACTGGGCAAGCTGAATAGACCGAACGACCAATGTCCTGTTCAAATAGTACGTATTATGTTCGAGATTCAGAAATGATGATACCACTGCTGGAGGTAACTCCACGCTCGTGTGTGAAGCATTCCCTGAGGGATTGTTGAGTACGTAACTTTATAGGTGAAGCGTGGGGAGTCTGACCAACTTTGATGGAAGTATTCTAAACATGCTGAAAACTACTTTTCTTTAGGGCCGGTGGACAAAGGAGTGTAACAGTGAGTAGAGTGTCCCAGAAAGCTCCCTCCCCCCCACGCCAGGTGTCTCACGGAGGCAGGAGTTGATGCAGGATCATTTCTTCAGTCTCTGCAAGCACAGACAAGTTCAAGGTGTTGACTCCTCCTGTGGAGCCCTTGTGTCATTCTTTAGGCCAAAGGGAATCCACGCAGATAGCCGGAACATACACAATGTTTTCCTCACATGCTTCGGCTGTCACGGCCTTTTCATCACCCTAGAGCTGGTCTCCACAGCTTCCAGAAGATCTGTTCAGTCTTGCACTCACTCACCCACCAAACATTTATTCTATTACTTTTTTTTTTAAGTTTATTTATTTGAGAGACAGGGAGAAAGAATCCTGAGCAGGTTCCATGTTGTCAGCCCAGAGCCCGACTCAGGGCTCACAGTTTGTGAGATCATGACCTGAGCTGAAATCAAGAGTCGGATGCTTAACCAACTGAGCCACCCAGACGCTCCTGTGTTTTGTTTTCTCAGGCACCGCAAATTAGAGGCTGGCCAAAAGGATGAAGCACGGATCGGAACTTAGAGTTTGCCAGAACGGCGCTTTGGAAACTTTTTCCTGCCATGACACACATAGAGAAATCATACAATTTTGGGGCGCCTGGGTGGCTCAGTCGGTTAAGCGGCCGACTTCAGCTCAGGTCACGATCTCACAGTTCATGAGTTGGAGCCCCGCGTCGGGCTCTGTGCTGACAGCTCAGAGCCTGGAGCCTGTTTCAGATTCTGTGTCTCCCTCTCTCTCTGCCCCTCCCCTGCTCACGCTCTCTCTGTCTCTCAAAAATAAATAAATGTAAAAATAAAAAATAAATTAAAAAGAAAAGTTTGGGGGGGAACATTTAGCTGGTAAATAATACCAAATGTTTTAATGCTAACATAAAGGTATTATGAAATGGAATGACACACACACATTTGCAAGATCAAGCATGAAACTGCAAAGAGACGTTGTGCTGGATAGAGCGTTGCCTTGAGCTGTCGCCCCAAGCCCGGTGGAAATGCGAATGAGCTCTCTCTCCTGTCCTAAGTAATGGAGATACGTGGATCGCGGAGGGAGGATTTCACTTTTTTTCCTGATCCCAGTTCCTATACTTGAAAACTGAGAATTTTAAGGGTTTTAAGAGTTCCAGAGACAGTGGTTTGAGCACAGGCTTCAGCAGAACATTGGCATGTGGGGATGAGGGTTGTGGGAGAGAACCTTCCGGGCGAGGAGATGGCGTGAGCAAAGGACTGGAGGCAAGAAAGTGAGGGCTGTGTAAGGTGAACCGTGGCTCGAGAGCCAAGTACTGGAAGATGCACGAAGGGAAACAGAATTTAAAAAGTGGATTGCGAGGCACCAGGGTGGCTCAGTCGGTTAAGTGTCCGACTTCGGCTCAGGTCATGATCTCACGGCTCATGGGTTCGAGCCCCGCTTCGGGCTCTGTGCTGACAGGTCGGAGCCTGGAGCCTGCTTCTGATGCTGTGTCTCCCTCTCTCTGCGCCCCTCCTCCGCTCACGCTCTGTCTCTCTCTCGCTCTCTCTTCTCTCAAAAGGAAACATTATAAAAAAAAAAGTGGATTGGCTTCAGGAAGCGTTATCTGGTGGGAGAGTGGAGACACCAAGTGGAAAGCTGTAGGTGGCACCACAGTAACAACAGAGGGAGCCAGTGGGGGTCTTGTAAGCAGGGAACCACCAGGACTGAGCAAAGCATTGGGCAGAGAGCAGGATCAAGAAGGAGGTGGAAAGTTGCTGAGCCACAGGCCACCTGAGGTGCCATCAGACCATCCAGGTGGGGAGTCAGAAAATGGGCAACTGGGGGGCGCGCCCCGGGTGGTTCACTCGGTTGAGCGTCCGACTTCGGCTCAGGTCATGATCTCGCGGTCTGTGAGTTCGAGCCCCGCGTCGGGCTCTGTGCTGACAGCTCGGAGCCTGGAGCGCGTTTTGGATTCTGTGTTTCCCTCTCTCTGCCCCTCCCCCACTCATGCTCTGTCTCTCTCTGTCTCAGAAGTAAATAAACATTAAAAAAAAATTAAAAAAAAAGAAAGAAAGAAAACGATACAGCCAGGACAAACACTATCGGAGAAATGGTGGTAGAATCTGTCCATAGGGGTGGTAAGGGAGGGTCGCTTTTTTTTTCTGGAAAACGGCAGGGACCTGTTCTGCAGCCCTCTTGCGACACTGAACACCCAGGATTGACCATTAGGAAACTTTGCCCCCATCGTGCAGAGTGGAGGCTGGGCGGTGTGGGTTTAAGGCGTGACGTACATGTAAAGGTTACCATTGAAAATTTTTTCTTTTTAACATTTATTCATTTTTGAGAGACAGAGAGAGAGTATGAGCAGGGGAGGGGCAGAGAGGGAGGGAGACACAGAATCTGAGGCAGGCTCCAGGCTCCAAGCTGTCAGCGCACAGCCGCACGCGGGGCTTGAACTCACTACCTGAGAGGTCATGACCTGAGCTGAAGTCCAACACTCAACCGACTGAGCCATGCAGGCGCCCCATGAAGGTTACCGTTTAAAGCCAATGCCGGCCTCTTCCATTCAATTTCAACTTCCAGAGATTAAAAATGTATACCACCACCCATGGCTCACATAACTTCATGACAAGTCACTTTTTCTTTTCCTGGTGGTGTCCCCCCCCCCCCCCCCCCGAAATAAAGAGGACTGGAGATTAGGGGGCCCCCTGGCAGTGTGACCTTCACCAAGCTGGTCTCTAAGGCCTTTTTAAAAAAAGGTTATTTGGAAAGACTCTACGCCCTGGGACGCCTGGGCGGCTCAGTTGCACAGGCCTCTTGATCTCCTCTGGCGTCCTGATCTCACAGGTCAGGTGTTCAAGCCCAGCCTGCGGCTCAGCTCGGATGGTGCAGAGTCTGCTTAGGATTCGGTCTCTCCCTCTCGCTCTGGCTCTCTGCCCCTCCCCTGCGCATGCTCTCTCTCTTTCTCTCAAAATAAATAAACTTAAACAAGAGACTCTGCTTCCCGGGAATCTTACCCCAGGCATTTCGTAACACATTATTTAAAAAAATGCATTTCCAATTTCTCTTCCTTAGAGAAAGTTTTCTTTCCCCCCTTTAACTCTTTCTGCTTTTAAAAAATACTACTCTGAAAGGGAGAAGCAGGCGCCAAGGGCTTGCTTTTGCGGGGCGCAGACCCCAGGGACAGTGCGGTGGCCGCGGGGTGGGGGCGGGGGCGTCCCCCGGGGCCCGGTTCTATTTACCGAGGGAGCCGGAGGCCGAAGTCCGGACAGGAGGCGGGGAGAGCGCGGCCCCTCGCCCGCCCTTGATCCCCAGGCCGCCGGCCCTTTCAGCACAGTCGGCCGTTCGGGCCGCTGCGGGGACCGGCGGGTGACATGCTGCGGCGGCTGGCGTCCCGCTGCGCCTTGAGCCTGGGGGCCCGCGGGGGCGCGCGCCCTGCCGCGGGGCTCCGCCACCTGGGCCGCAGCCCCCGCCGCCGGGCCTCCGATGCTCCCCGGAACCAGCCCCCCAGCTCCGAGGTCGTGGCCCGGCCGGTGGGCGTCTGCTCCATGATGCGGCTGCCGCTGCAGGCCTCCCCCCAGGGGCTGGACGCCGCCTTCGTCGGGGTGCCCCTGGACATTGGGACCTCCAACCGGCCCGGGGCGAGGTAAGGCCCGCAGGACTGGGGGACACGTGGCCGGACCGCCCGATGGCCACTGGGCGCGAAAGCCCCACGGACGGCGCCTCCCCTCAGCCAGGGTGGGGGTGGGGGTGGAAGCTGGTGCCGGCTCCAGAACGCCCCTAATCGACTGACAGACCGTTGGTTTCCCCCCTCCCTCATCACACAATGCCGATGGCACCTGATCTAGATGGCACCCGATCAAGAATTGCTCAAACACGAGGCTTTTTTTTTTTTTTAAGGTTAAAAAAATATATATTAGTTTTTAAATTCTTAATTTTTTTAAACATTTACTCATTTTTGAGAGAGAATGGGAGACAGAGCATGAGTGGGGAAGGGACAGAGAGAGAGAGAGAGAGAGAGAGAGAGAGAGACACACACACACGCACGCACACACACACAGAATCAGAAGCAGGCTCCAGGCCCTGAGCTGTCAGCACAGAGCCCCACGCGGGGCTCGAACTCATGACCGCCAGATCATGACCTGAGCCAAAGTCCGACGTTTAACAGACTGAGCCAACCAGGCGCCCCTAAAAATTATTTTTAAATAACCTCTACACCCATCGTGGGGCTGGAATTTACAACCCCAAGATAAGGGTGGTAAACTCTATGGACTGAGCCAGGCAGGCGCCCCAAGGCATTTTTTCCCTAAGATCATGGCAGAGGAAGTGAAGTCTGTTTTCCTAAATAGTGAGCATCAGCTGTCTGATTGGGCTCAGCCACTTTACAGATGTAAATACTGTATAGACGAATAATCTGAAGTAGAAATGCCACCATTTATTAAATGTCTACTAAATGCAAGGCGCTTTGCATAGATGACCTCACTTCATTCCTATAACATCCCAGGAAGGTAAATATTTTACAGATTAGGAAACTGAGGCTCACGGAGATGAAGAAGTTATCTAATGCCAATTAGTAAATTGGTGATGGGTGGGCTTCCAAGTCTGTGCCTTTAATCTCTTCAGTATACAGCCTGGATTTTAGTGATTCTCAATCAGGGATGATTTTGACCCCAGGGGACATTTGGTGGTGTTCTTGGAGGACTTTTTGGTTATCACAACTTGCTCCTGGCATCTAATCGGTTACAGACCAGGGGAACTATCCCACAATGTACCGCATGGCCCCCCACATCAAAGATTCATCCAGCCCCAAATATCAGCAGTGCAGAGGCTGAGAAACCCCGGCCGAGGTAGGACCTCTGACCTTTCAGGGATGGCTCACAGGATGATTCTTCCTCCTCCAGATTTGGACCCCGGCGGATCAGGGAAGAATCCGTGATGCTTCGGACAACCAACCCTAGCACGGGGGCTCTCCCCTTCCAGTCCCTCTCGGTTGCAGATCTAGGTGATGTGAATGTCAATCTTTACAACCTTCAGGACAGCTGCCGTCTAATTCGAGAGGCCTATCAGAAAATCGTAGCAGCTGGCTGTATTCCTCTGACCTTGGGTAATAACATCTACGAGGGCAAGTGCAGTTCTCTGCACGGAGGGTTTATTTATCACGGGCAAGCCGCGGTGAATATGGAGACGGTATAGGAAAGAGAATTTGTAATCCTTTTTGTTTGTTTGTTTATTTATTTTGAGTGGGGGAGGGGTAGAGAGAGAGAGGGAGAGAGAGAATCCCAAGCAGGCTCCATACTCAGTGCGGAACCTGATGCTGGGCTGGATCCCACGACCGCGAGATCGTGACCTGAGCCGACCTGAGCCACGATCGAGTTCGACGCTCAACCAACTAACCCACCCAGGCGCCCCTCTAATTAATGTTTCTTCTCCCCTGGGGAGAGGATATTTACATTTTTGGACTGGTACGATTGACAGGGATGGACTAGGGTGAGGCAAACGAGGCATTCACTTTAATGTTTATTTATTTTTGAGAGAGAGAGACAGAGCGTGAGCAGGGGGGTGGGCAGAGGGAGAGGGAGACAGAATCCAAAGCAGGCTCCAGGCTCTAAGCTGTCAGCACACAGGCAAGGCATCTGCTTTAGTGCAAAATTTAAGGGGGGAGAGGGGGAGGTGCCAAAAAGTCAACAATAAATATGACTGACTTTTCCCTTTTGCCTGAGGCTCCGATAGGGCTCAGAATAGCAGTGTTACTGATCCTATCTTTCTTTAAAATTTATCATGGATTTTTGGGGGGGGTACTGATTTTGAATTTTAAAAGCATTACATTAAACTAGTATTTATCTTAATTACTGAGGTTTTTTTGTTTTGTTTTGTTTTGTTTTGTTTTTGGTGTCCCTGAAATTTTGCGTCCCAGCAAGTGCCTCTACCCACCTCACCTTTGTCACCTCCCTCCTCCATTCCAGGCCCCGGGGGAAGGCTCACAACAGGGGCTCAATTGTGACTTCCTAACTATTTCAAGAACCTGCTTTTATATGACTTTTTTTTTTTTAATTTTTTTTCAACGTTTTTTTTTTTTTTTTTATTTATTTTTGGGACAGAGAGAGACAGAGCATGAACGGGGGAGGGGCAGAGAGAGAGGGAGACACAGAATCGGAAACAGGCTCCAGGCTCTGAGCCATCAGACCAGAGCCCGACGCGGGGCTCGAACTCACGGACCGCGAGATCGTGACCTGGCTGAAGTCGGACGCTCAACCGACTGCGCCACCCAGGCGCCCCTATATGACTTTGAGAGACAGGTGCGAAGGGGCAGTTTCCTCCAAGTCAGGGTCTCTGTCCGTCTATGGAGTTTTCCTCTTATCCCCCCACCCCCCCACCCTTCCATTTCTCTTTCTCTTCCAGTTCACAAAGAGTTAAAATGACACAGACCTTTTTCCAAATATCCAAATGTATTTTTGCCAAAAGCGTGGGCCCAGCCTGCAGAACATCGTGCGTGGTGTGGAGTGTGGTTTCTGGAGGGACACGGTTTGAAATCTCAGCTTTACCTCTCCCTGGCCCCTCCTGCGTCATTTCCTCACCTGTAAAATGGGAATCATAGCACCTACCTCACTGTGTTGTGTGAGGGCCACATAATGAAAGCGCACATAAAGTGCCCCGCATCCTGACTGGCATATTTTGAGCTTCTGTAAATGCGGCTACTGTTGTTTTTAATGGTCATCTATCGTAATACTTTTGTACTGAGCTGGCCAGTGCAGTGCCCATTAGCCACATGTGGTTATTGAAACTGAAATTAATTTTCAGTTGGTTTAGTGGCTGACTCTCAATTTCGGTTCAGGGCATGATCTCCCGGTTCGTGAGTTCGAGCCCCGCATCGGGCTCTGCACTGACCCTAAGGAGCCTGCTTGGGATTCTCCCTCTCTCCCTCTCTCCCTGCCCCTTCCCTGCTCGTGCTGTTTTTTTCCTCTCCAAATAAATACACTTAAAAAAGTAAAATTAAAAGTAATTAAAATAAAATAAAAAATTCAGCTCCTCCGTGGCATGAGCTACATTCCAGTGGCCACATGTGGGGAGTGGCCACCACGGTGGCCAGTGCAGCTAGAGAACATGCCCGTCATTGCAGAAAGAAAGCTCTACTGGACAGAGCTGTTCCAGACATCTGACCTGTAAGCTTTAATTTGTTTCCTCTTTTTAAATTTTATTTATGGGGCGCCTGGGTGGCGCAGTCGGTTAAGCGTCCGACTTCAGCCAGGTCACGATCTCGCGGTCCGGGAGTTCGAGCCCCGCGTCGGGCTCTGGGCTGACGGCTCAGAGCCTGGAGCCTGTTTCCGATTCTGTGTCTCCCTCGCTCTCTGCCCCTCCCCCGTTCATGCTCTGTCTCTCTCTGTCCCAAAAATAAATAAACGTTGAAAAAAAAATTAAAAAAAAAATTTTATTTATTTGTTTTGAGAGAGAGAGCCAACAGGGGCAGAGAGAGAGGGAGAGAGAGAGAATCCCAAGCAGGCTCCACGCTGTCAGCAGAGAGCTCGACGCGGGGCTCGATCCCACGCACCGTGAGATCATGACCGGAGCCAAAGTCGGATGCTTAACCGACTGAGCCACCCGGGTGCCCGTTTCCTCTTTTGGATGACAATGTAATCCCGAGTATCCCATGGCCATTCTCCCAGCACTGAACGAGACCTCATTTTAGCTGAGTATGTTATAGTTCTTCAGTCCAATCAAAAGGGTGGCACCGTTGGGCGATTTGAGGATTGCTCTGTAAAATACACGGTCCCCCCCCCCCCCACCAATCTTATCCACATGTCAGATGTTTTACTTTTTCCTCTTTGCAGGTGGAGATCACACAATCACATATCCTATATTGCAAGCGATGGCCAAAAAGTAAGTCCCAGGTGTCTGGTTCCACACAGGGTTTCAAACTTCAGGGGCTAGGGAATGAGTTGTTTGTGACTCCCTGGCATCAAGTGACCTCTGCTGGCTCAGGTTATTTGGGGTGATAGGAAATTCCCGGCTGAGTTGCTTCTGTGGATCAAAATTAAGGTCGGGCGAGCTCCAGGTGTCTCTGTCAGTCACCAGCTGGGAGCCAAGACGATTTATTTTTAACACTTCTGGCCACCCTGGCTTGCCCTACATCGGCTCTGGTGAATGCATGCTCAGCCTGTGCCTCTGTTTGGGGAAGATGAACCCCTCGTGAAATATACAACCCCAGTTAACTTCAGTTTCTGTTTTGCTTCCACGGCCAAATGCACAATGATGTTGCTTGCCGGGGAGGGGCCCCGTTTCTTCCCGAAAGGGCCCCTTCCCCAGAGAACGAGAAAATGGATATTCTAGTAATGGAAGTCTACCAGGGACGAACTAACTTTGGTTAATTAGCTTGAAGAAGAGGCAGAAGGGCCAAGGCGGTGGCGGCTCCAGTATCCATATGAGGGAAAGACATGTGGGCAGCCTTCTGGTTGGTGGTGGGTGGGCTCAAGTCTTTTCTGGAGGCTGGGCTTGCCCAGCATCGATTTAGACGATATGTTTCTTTGGGGCGGCCGGCAGGGTTGATGGAGATTATGGAGAGGGAGCTGGGTTTGAACCTGCTTCTTGGTTGTAGAAAGGCTCTGATTAGTTCAGCCGAGCTCACCTGAGCCCCATCCTTCCTTCTCATCCTCCTGGGCCTCTCCGTCTCCAAGTGAAGAAAATTCGTGGTGCTAGGTAGTGGGTGGGTAAGCTTCAGTACCTGTCTGTTCTCTGCCTGCCTTTCTCTGAGTTTATCGCTCTGAGATGCTAAACGATTTGCAGACGGAAACCAGTTGCAAGGCCGGTAATTGATGGCAGGTCTCCGCTCCGTGGCCATGAACTGTGAAGTTTGGAAGTTCGGTGGCCTAGGGGGTGGCTGTGCTCAGGCCCCGGGAGGAGGTCTGGCCTCTGAGCTGTGTGTTGTCATCAGGCATGGCCCCGTGGGGCTGCTGCACGTGGATGCCCACACGGACACGGCTGACAAGGCCCTAGGAGAGAAGCTCTATCACGGGACGCCCTTCCGCCGGTGCGTGGACGAGGGACTCCTGGACTGTAAGCGTGTGGTCCAGATCGGCATCCGGGGCTCTGCCATGACCCTGGATCCCTACAGATACAGCTGGAGCCAGGTGACAAACCAAACGCCCCTCCCTCTGTCCCCAGTCTGCAAAGTGCCCTTCTGTCCGGTGCCCCCTCAGTGGTAGCTGTAGATTCAACAGGGGCTTCAGTGACCAAATTCAGAAAACGGGACGGAAGGCCGAGTGTCCATCGAGAGGGTCACGTGGAGCCGAGAGGAGCGAGGCTGTTAGTTCGTGAGGCAAAGGAGGCCTCTCGTCGCTGGGGTGGGGAGGCGGGTGGAAACACACCCATCCCTGGGCCGTCGCTGGCTTGGAAAAGAGCCGGGGAGGCCCAAAGCCAAGGCGAGCGGCCACCTTTCCAGTTCCTGTCCTCTTCCCCACCAGGCAGAGTGGCTCCTAGGTGGACACGTGTGACAAGATCCCAACAGGAAAGACCCAAGTCCCCTGCTTTTAGAGTGTGCCAAGGCTAGTCTTGGAGGAGGTGCTACCACGAGCTGACCCGAGTTTCTCCCTCCCGTCCTAGCCAAGCTGCTCTCTGATCCCGTCCCCCTGGGGCAGCTTCGACTTCCTACCTGCTTCTTCACCAGCTGTCGTTCCTCCCTTCCTCACCAGTCAAACGGGGACGACCGTTCCGTCCTCGTGAAGATTGGGGGTCACGTGTGAAGCGTCCACAAGCACTTGGCGTGGGGTTGGCACAGGAGAAATGCCCCGTAAATGCTGCCATGCAGAAGCCTCGACCTCCCGCTCTTTACTTCCTGCCTCCTCAGGGCTTCCGGCTGGTCCTGGCTGAAGACTGCTGGATGAAGTCCCTGGTTCCTCTGATGGGGGAAGTGAGGCAGCAGATGGGAGGCAAACCCATGTACATCAGCTTTGACATTGACGGCTTGGATCCCGCCTATGCCCCGGGGACAGGGACGCCTGAAATTGCTGGTCTCACCCCTAGTCAGGTAAGGAGGTTTCACCAGTGATAGTTCCTGGGGGTGAGGATTCTTAGCCAGCGCCCCCCCCCCGCCACACCCCCGCCCCCCACTTTCCTGGGACGTGTAGTGAGTCTTCAGGATCAGGATAGGATTTTAAAAGCAGAGCACTTGGGCTTTACTCTGCTCAGGGCTGACCACAGGTTGAACACTCTTCTGGCGTGAGGAGTGGACTGATTTTGGCAAAGGCCCTCATTTCTTCTCTGGGACATAACTGTTATTTGAGCTTTGTGCCTCTGATCACCCGTAGTTGGTTCATGGGGACAGTTTGCAGCATCCCCTCTTAAAAACACTGAACGTTATCTTTTGGGGGTTAAATTTAAAAAGTGCTCACTATGGGACTACCTACCAAGGTAGTTCAAGAGTTTTAGAAACATCCAAATAAAGCTCTCTCTTTTCCTTTTTTGAGAGAGAGAGAGAGAGCGAGTGCACATGAGCAGGGAGGGGCAGAGGGAGAGGGAGAGAGAATCTCAAGCAGGTGACGTGCCCAGTGTGGACCCTGACGTGCGGACCCTCATGATTGTGAGATCATGGCCAGAGCCAAAATCAAGAGTTGGATGTTCAACCAACTGAGCCACCCAGGTGGCCCCCAAATAGAGATTTCTTAAGGTGTGCTGAGTGTGAATTAATGCAGGAGGCAGAATTGGAGTGTGGTTATAACTGGAAGGTAAGCTGCAGGAGGGTAGGGCTTTTATTTTACCAGTCCACCCCTCAGTCTAGAACAGTGCCTGACTTAAAGGCTAGGAACTCAAAGGCACTTGAGTAAATAAATGAAGGCCACTTACACCTATCAGTGATCTTATCTCCTCTAAGAAAGGGGCATGTTAGCAACTACCTCTTCCAAGCCATTCTCCATGGTTCCCCTCGGAGAGATTTCTAAGACACAATGCTCATTCCTCAGTTTATCATTCTTCTGGGCTTTTCACCGGCACAATGGAAACTCTTTGAGATGACGTGACTTCTTCCTACCATCCCCCTCACTTATCTTGTCTTCTGGCCACATCCAACTGCCGGTATTTCTTTCCATCTTGGGGTCTTTGCGTGTGTCTTTCTGCCCAGGCTGCCCTATCCCTAATCTGCTTGGTCAATTCCTTGAACTAAGTGTTTCCACCTTGGGGAGGGCTTCCCCCAGCTCTTTGGGTGGTTTTTGTATTATACTTTGCTACGCTTGTGTTTTTTGTTTTTGTTTTTTAAAGTAATCTCTGCACCCAACACGGGGCTCGAACTCACAACCCTGAGATCAAGAGCTGCATGCTCTACTGACCGAGCCAGCCAGGGACCCCTACGCTTGCTTTTCTTGAAGCCTTTCATGCATGACATTGAAATGACTGGTTTGCTTGTGTCCGTCATCACACGATGGACCCCCTCGGGAGCAGGGGCTGTGTGTTGGCCATTTGTGTCTACGTGATGCCCAGCAGTGTGCCTGGCAGTCGATAAACGTTTATCGAGCGGAAGCAACAGCTCCAAGTCCAAGGGTGGGCATGCATTGGGAGAGATCCACTGAGATCTCTGTAGTTGCTTTTCCCGGTCAATGGTGACTGCTGTGGACAACTCAGGCTTGGTCTTGGACAGGCGCTGGAAATCATCCGGGGTTGTCAAGGCCTGAACGTGGTGGGCTGTGATCTTGTGGAAGTGTCACCGCCTTATGATCCTTCTGGTGAGTAAGCGACAGTACTGTGATCCGTAAGCAGCTGCGAGTTTAAATTCTATTAATCTGCTTAATAAGTAGAAGATGGCTGCGTCCTTTTGTATAACTTGGGAACCTGCTGCGCGTGTTCTGCAGTGAAGAAAATAAACCTATTGCTCCACACCTTACAGACGTGAGCTAATTAACTCGAACACACACCCCTGGGAGGTGGCTCTTACTAGCTTGCCCTCCCGTCAGCAGAAGGAAAACCAGCCCGCAGGAACAGTGATAAGGTAATTGGTAGTAGGATAGCACAGCCCCCCCCTCCTCCTTTGCTGTTTCATGGAGAAGTGGATTGTCGCGGCCTAAGTGATGTTTATTAATATTAAAAAAGTGGGCAGTTAGCTGGTTTAGGAGAGATATTCAAAGCAGAGGCCGCCCCAACAATTTCAATTTAGAGAACTTACAGACTGAGGCCCGTTAGCTTCGGAGGAGAGTAGGTGATAAATACAATACACACCATTATTATAGGCTTTCCTTTGGGGTGGGAATCTGTTTGTAAACAAAGAGCCTTCTGGTTCAGGGGAAAGCGTGTCCACAGGGTGGCTGGGCAGAAGAGGGAATCTGGAAAGGCAGCACAAAGGCAAGCGAGAGGCTCGGCCCGCTGGCTCGGTGTTCACCTTTGGTTTTTTATCTTTGTAGGAAACACGGCCCTCCTGGCGGCTAACCTGCTGTTTGAGATGCTGTGTGTGCTCCCCAAAGTGACAGTTGTCTGAACCTCGTGCTCTTCCTGATAAATCAGCAGCTTGTGTCGATGACAGATTCTCAGGAATTTATGTGCAAGAGGCCTGAGTACTCAAATTTATGCCAGTAAAACCTTCTGCTAGAGTGTCACTGGAGGCTGTAAAATCAGGGCATTCAGTAGAAGTCTGATCCAACAGCTAATATTTCTAAGGAGTCTGAATTAAAGAGAAGCACGTGTGTTGTTACAAGGGACAGAGCATTTAGTTTAGGATTATCTAAAAACTGGAGAAGTGAAATTAAAAAAAAACAAACAAACAAACCCATAGGACAGAATCCCGTATAAACATCTCCTATGTCTCCAGTTCCTCTTCCTTTACACTATGGCTCCTCCTGAGGAACTCAGGGCTGCGTCTGGGTTTTAGGCCATTTGTGAACATAAACAAATAGTTTGAAAGTAACATGCAGACTCTCACAAAGAAACTGCCCAGCCAACAGCCCAGGAGGGCGCATGGAATGTCTTTTCAACCAGACAGCGGGTGGCCTCCAAAGTGCCCTTGGTGACACTTCCTTAACCTACTCCCTGCCTCAGTTTCGCATCATCTGCTCTTTGCGCTGGCCCACCCTCTAGGGTAGCAGCTCCTGAGATCTGCACTGAAGATTCAGGCATGTGTTTGAGTTACACGCAAATACAATTTTGTTGAGAATGGGTCCACGATCAAATCCTCCTCTTCCTGATGCAAGGGCGATGCGTAATCGTCACACATTAAAATAGTTTATTTCTGTTTCCAGTCTGTAATATTCTTAAAACAAAAATAACATCAGCTTCAGTGCCTGTTCACAATACAAAACAAAAACAACATAAAAAAGACACCATTTGCCAAGTGAGTTATTTGTTCCTAAGAGTATCAAAAGTGCAAAATATTCACCTTCTTTTCAGACCGCTCTCTAAAGTTTCATCCTCCTCCTTGACAAACTGAGTGGACAGATTCACAGCTGCCACACTGCATTTGTTTCCAAGGGACAAGGTCAGGCATTTGGATGCGAGCAATTATTTCATCTGTAAAGACATTCTGCATCAGCTTTTAAAGAATTTTACTTAGGAAAAAATTTGAGTGTCTGCTTCCAATCTCTTTTCCCAAACAAAGCAAATCACTTAAAACACAGTTAGACCTCATTTCTTTTTAAATCAGGAAAAACAAGTATGTGCTGAACGAGGAGGCAATCAGCCTATTAATTTGAAAAGTACGGCCAAATTTTCACGGTCGGTAGGTGATGGCAGAGAGAGACCATGGTGCTTAATGGAAGTCAAGGTGGTCTTATGGAAACGCTGCTGACTCATAGCTGACAATCTCTTAGACAAATTATGCCACCGGCACCTGGACGATAAAAAAAATATTTGTAAGTAGGTGTGTATTCTACAAAGACTTGTTTTAGGCCAGTTTTCATCCCCATCCGCTAAACATGATGCGTAGTCTCTATCAACCAGAAAACCCTACTTCTAAAAATAAAACAACATTGTCAGTCTCAACATATTCAAAGGCCAGGAAGTTAACTTAAAGCTGAAATTAGGTCTGTGTGATTACACACAAGAGGGGAAAAGGTGGCATTGGCCGAGTGTGACAGCGGCTCATACATCTGACACAAAAGTAAACCAATTCATGGGAACGTTCAGGAGGATAGGCTTGGGTGGTCAAGGGCGAAGTTCAGTCGAAGTAAAACCTCCCTAGTGTCCTCTTGGGGGACATCTCTTTCAGCCCCAAACAGACCAGTGGAAGAATTTGCCAGGAATGTTTCTAATCCTATTCTCACTTTCCTTTCTCAGTGCAAAGGAGGGTGCGGCTAACTGTCCGAAGGTGCTTTTGATTTTAATGGGAAACATTTTTAAAGTGAACAAAGCTGGGGAGATTCTGTTTTCAGAAATGAAGGTCACGAATCCCATTAGTACCAGAAGTTAAAAACCAAAGCCCACCACTGAACCAAAACACCACTCGCATCAGCAACCATAAGAGACCTAGAAAATAACTCGGAGGACGGCGCATCGAGGAACCAAATGAGTCCCTTAATCACGCCTGCCTGGGCCAGGTGCCAGGAGGTACGGCCACCAGAGCAAGCATCCAGTTTTTAGAGGATCATGTGGAAAAAAAATGCAGCCTGGCAGTGATTTCGTTCTTTCTTCCTTTTTTAAATAAAGCTACAGACTCCACGGAAACTACAGGAACTCCTGGGCTTAAATAATTAATTACTTGCCACTGTAGCTCAATATTTAAATTATTCAGGATCCAAATCGCTTAGTTTCAAGCAATTATGATTAAAGAGATACTAACTCAGTAAATGTCCCATCAGTGATTCCGACCCTTCCTTTTATAGAAGGGCAAATTTACTTTGACAGGAGAACTGACCACTCTTGGAAGTTGTTCAAACTCCACCGGTGGTTCTGCCCTAAAAAAAAAAAAAAAAGAAAAAAGAAAAAAGACAAGAAAAAAAGGCAAGCTCTCTAACTGGCTGGTGTGATCCACTGTGCACTGGAGCTCTGCAAGCTGGGTGCTGATGGTGGGTCGGACCCTGTTAGTGGTGAAGCAGTTGTTGAGTTAAGAGTGAAAGCAACTGAGATATCAAAATCTAGGCCAGAAGCTCAAAGGAAGCCTTTTGCCAAACAGGAGTCTAGAACAAGTCTTGGGTCACTTGTCACAAAAGAGAGCCCAAAGTTACAGCACTTTGGGGGTAACAGTGTTCAAAATACAATTGTTGAAAAGAAATTTTAAGTTCCTTGATACAAAGACAGGTCTGGTAGTTTACTAAAGAGACACGACTGGAGGTTCCTCGAGCCTGACTCAGGGCAGGTGGGAATGAGGTGTCTTCATTGAACATCTACTGGCTTCTAGCAGCTTATCTCTACGTCCGGAGAACAAGGTCACAAATCATGGCTCCTAAGATTCATACCCTAAAACTGACAGAGGGAGAAAGGCATGGGAAAACGTACGCGTGAATGGCTCAAAGTCATTACAGTACTTCCTGCCGTGCAGATCCCTCCCTGGCGACATCTAGTGCTGAGGCGGCGGCCGGGGGGACACCACCGAGAGGTCACTTCGGTCACTGCCCAGCCCTCCCTTCTTTTGTCTTGGGAAGGAAACCAAATTCACATGCAGAGCCCCCACTTATCCCCAGCCTTTTAGAACTCTGGCTGCCAAACCGGGGCAGGGGGATACCCCCCAAATATACTTTTAGCCACTGACTACTGGAAAAACTATCAAATGTTAAGGTTGCTTGGAACCGGGCCTCTTTCGGGATGCAGGGCCTAGAAGCTGCCGTGGGCTGTCCGGGTGACGCAGCATGCACCGGGGCGGAAGCAGAGCGGGGGTGGGGCAGGGCGGGAAGTGACCCGACCGGCACTCCGGGCTCGCGAGGTTCCGTCTGGGTACCGCTGCGGGCTGGAGCCCCCAGCTTCTCCCACAGCACAGAGACAGGACAGGGGAGCGAGGTGTGAGCATGTGACGGGACGGGACGACCAAAAAAGAGGGGATGAGCAGTCTGCTTTAAATGGTGTGGCATTCAAACGAGGGCGAAGAAACCCACAGGAAAATCTTCTGATCTGGGGGATTCAGCTTGAGGTGTTTTTCACTCCCGGGTTAGAACAGGACAAAGGAAAGATTCTTCTAGCCACTGTTCCAGAAGAATAATCTAGAATCTATTCTCTGTCCTCGGTGATAGGTTGAGTCCTGAAAAGGCCTGTTCGCAGGGGCCTATTAAAAAGCCTGAAGAGTTTAAGTCTCTCTTGAGCCCCTCTCAGTCTAGTTCGGGCCACGACGGGATATAAAACCTCTGTAAGGAGCCTTCCAGCAGCCGCTCCATCCATAAGGACAACTTGCTCAATTTTCCTTTGACGGGCCTGGGTCCAAGGCCACAGGAAGGTTTCCCCCGCGATTCGCCCAGATGGAGGGAAGAGTCAAGGGCACCGCAAGACCCCATGGCTTCCTCCTCTTCCACTGCTTTCTGGGGCTTGAAGAGGCAGAAGTATTTCTTGTGGCCGTTCAGGGCCAGCACGTAACCCGTGTAGTCCCGTTCCATGAAATGCTTGTCATACTGGTTTGGGATCGGGGCGGCATCTTGAGCAAACTCCAGCAAGTACTCCAGCCATTCTCTGTGTTTGTCCAGACTCAGGAAGGAGAAGTGCAGGCAGCTGCTCCTGCCGGAAGGACAGAAGAAAGACTTAGGGCACATCCTGACGCCTTTAACCGCAGGGGACACGAATGCCTCAGTCAGACTTCAAGTGGCAGGAGGAGGCGTTGCGTCGGGTGGGGCCTGGAGACGGGCAGAATGGGGGATTCCCCTGGGACCTGAGGGCTGCTTCCACACGTGCCACGCTCTGCTTGCCCCATCGCCCTGTCTCCTGCTGGGTGTCCCCTGTGACCCTCTCGGTGTCCAGCTTCAGTAAAAACACACGAGAGCGACAGGGTAGAGCTCCCTGAAAGGCTCAGGGAAGAAGCCGGCGGGGGGGGGGGGGGGGGGGAGCTCTTCTGTTCAGAAGCATCGGGACAGGGAGTCAAGGGGACAAGAGGTCACAGCCAACATCTCGCTGCAAGCAAGGAGCCCCCCGTGGTCAAGGGGAAAAGGGTGAAACTGTCCTCCAGCTCCCCCCTCACCCGAACGTGCCCTCCCTTGCTCTCCCTCCCACGAGCTTACCCAGTGAATGTGTAGACCTCCAACGCGAACTTCTGCAGTAGGCTGGTCTTGGTGGGGTCTGACAGGATGAGGACCACGTTCATGTGGCCCGGCCTCAGGCGGACCAGGTTACTGGTGTATGTCACGTCTGTGAGTTCCGTTACCTCCACGAAGCCCTTTTTAGGGATCTTGCTGTGGGGAGATAGTGAGGAATTAAGATGTTATCAGGACAGGGGAATGCCATTACTTTGGGAAAAAAAAAACAGGAGGAAGAAAATGCTCTGTTCCAACCAGACTAGACAGGTTATTTAATATTCTCGAGCCTGGCACCCTGGCAGGACAGGGACGGTCCCTCCTTGGTGGTCCTGGGCCTACGAAGAGCCTTTCAGATGCTACTGTTCAGCTGGTGGAGAAGCGGCTTTAGGACCGGATGAAAGCGCTCACCACGGTTATGGTGATGCACCCTTCTCTGCGTCTGGCTCGTCTAGTGGCTCTGACATACTTGGCCTCCTGCCCCCATTATTAAATTTGAGATCGAGAGCCTGCAGGTACTGAGTAGAAGGTAAGTAGGTCCTGTGTCTAAAGGCCTACGGGGTCTCAGTAAACACTAGCCGGCGGCTGACTTGCCCCTAAATTCACATCTCACACACAAGGAGGTGAACCCGAGTGCGTGTATAGACTGGTTCTGGAACACCGCTCTGTCAGACCAACTCGGCCTGTGGCTCTCCTGCCGGGGTGGTGTGGTGGGGGTGGGTTTGGTGTCCCGTTAGAGAAACCTGCTGTTTTCTTTGGTGAAGCTTGGCTCAGTCTTCCCGGCCTTCTCGTGGACTTCCTCTTTATCTGGAGGGTTTGACTCTCGCTCATCGTTCGAGTCACTAAAGTAAGAAACAAGGAGTTTAGGGGCGTCTGGGTGGCTCAGTCGGTTAAGCATGCAACTTCGGCTCAGGTCATGGTCGTGAGGTTGGTGAGTTCGAGCCCCGCGTCGGGCTCTGTGCTGACAGCTCAGAGCCTGGAGCCTGCTTTGGATGCTGTGTCTCCCTCTCTCTCTGCCCCTCCCCGCTCATGCTCACTCTCTCATTCTTTCTCTCTCTCTCAAAAGTAAATAAACGTTAAAAAAAAAAAAAAAAAAAAAAAAAAGAAACAAAGAGTTTTACAGAAGGAACAGTACAAATGACCCCGAGGTGTGGGGCCCACCCTTGGGAAATCCCACTGAGAAGCCACACAGGCATTTACCTGAAAGCCTGAACGATGACTGTGCCAAAGAGGATGAAGAGAGCAGAGAAGACCAGGGACAGAAGGGGCATCATTTCCCGCCTAAAACAAAGGGAATAAACCCTGGTCAGCTCTGGATGGGCTGTGACCTCAGTTCATGATACGAGGTATCTTCTCCCTGGCTCAAACAAAACCAAAAAAAAACCAAAAAAACAAAACAAAACAAAAAAACCAAAACCAAAACCAAAAAAACCCCAAACCAAAAAGGCTTCGTATCAATAAACACTTTCTAGTTTCATACAAATAGAGGTTTCTTTTGAGGGTGAGGGTGGTGGTGGGGAAAGCGGACAGTTTTTCCCTCACCATTTTAGCTCAGACTGCTTATTCCAAAAGCTTGATATTACGGGGAGCCTGGGAGGCTCAGTCGGTTAAGCGTCCGACCCTTGATTTCGGCTCAGGTCATGATCTCATGGTTTGTGAGTTCGAGCCCCACATCAGGCTCTACACTGACAGCATGCAGTCTGCTTGGGATTCTCTCTCCCTCTCTCTCTGTCTCTCCCCTGCTCATGCTCTCTAAGATAAACTTTAAAACAAATAAATAAAATTTTGATATTCTGTCTCAACGTAATAGGTTCTGCTTAGTAAGTTCTGCAGAAGGAAGTCAGAGGATTTACGTTGTGAATGTGGGAGAACATTCTGATGTCAAGGGTGCTATCGGTGGCTAAAAAGTGTGTGGGACTCTTTCCTCTATTTTGATTTTTTTCTGGCCAGAATAACTCAGACATGGCCCAAAGGGGGTAGAGCAGGAAGAAAAAGGTGACCTTTCGCAATTTCCTCTAGGACCGGCGCTCTAAAATTTAATTCGCCCGCCGACAGTCCTCCAAGGCCTGCCATTTGTCAGGAGCTGTGCTGGGTGCCAGGAATCACCGACGTGAGGGCGACGTGGCTCTGTCCTTCAGGAGCTCGCGGTACTTTGGGGGGTGGGGGTGGGACATGCCTCCCTTCTCTGGTTAACTCACTGACGGGTTTGTACGTCTCTACGCCGGCCCCCGTGTGGGCCAGGCCCTGGGCTGGGCATCAGGGGCGCCTCGATGGAGAGGACAGGCCCAGGCTGTGCCGCGTGCAAGCACGGCCCCGGGTGATCCTTTCTCACCCAACCAGTGGGAGAGGGTCAATCAGCAAACACGTAAAAAGTGAAGTGACTGCGAGAAGGAAAAAGGGAACGAACACGTGTCGGAAACGTGTACCCGACCTGCCACTTGTCTGGATCAAGTTTACACTGAAATCGAAGGACAGAGTTTTCAAGAGCAACACAGTGGTTCTATTAGCATTGGTGAAAGAGAAATTCAATGTAGCAATGTTCCCACCAGTTGTTGTGAAATATGCTGTCCCAGCAGTCCGAGATGTAGTCGGAAGCGGAGTAGAGCCACCGGAGGAGGAAGATCTGTTGGGAGAGAAAACACACGTCGGTCAGGACGGGGCGCCCGAACCCCAGGGGGGAGAAGTCCTTGCCCACGACAGCGTGCCGCCAGCCTCTGCTCAGGCTCCTCACGAGCCCTGCCCGGAGCCCCCTCTCCTGGGCCACGTGCTTACAGGGGCAAGTTCATCGGTCAGGTCGGGGAGCACTGCCTCCGAGGACAGGAGAGCGGGGTCTCTGCGCAGCTGGTCGAGATGGCCCAGGAGGGTGAACTTATCGCTCTCGCTCCCTGTCCAGGGAGCTTCGAGGGTTTTATACACTACCCTTCCTCCCGTGGTGCGCCTTTCCAAGATAGACACCTGGCGGGAAAAGAGAGGAAGCCGTCAGGAGTCTTTCCAAAAGGATGGGAAGTTCCTGTTTGGTCTTTTTTCGGGGGGGGGGGGGGGTGGAAAAAAGGGTCCAGTGGAGTCAGCAATGAACTCAAACACGGATATGGATCGGTAGAAAATATGTGCAAGAGATTTACTTTTTTTTCTGGCAAAGAAACTAGGGTGACTTTCCACAGCTTTTGCTAAGAGTTAAAGCTCTTTCTTCTGAGTAGACTTTTTTCTGTAACCTCTGACTTAATATAATAAAGAAACTTTCTCGTTTAGAGAGATTTTCCACGATTACCAAAAAGATGGCAAAGAGAGGATTTAATGCTTCTGTAGAGTGATGACAAAGGAGGGGAAGGGAAGGAGAGATCAATTAAAATGCAGTGAAAAGAGGCAGAAGTAAAGGAGGGAGAAATTTTGAAAGCCTTTTACTGGTGGTCTAAGGAAGATTTTACAAAGTAGGTACTCTAAGACTAGACCCGGCATGGGGAGAAAAACTGGGGAAAAGAACTGACACTCCTGAACCTTTACTCATAGGAAAGATGCTTTCTGTGAAGGTCTAAGGCTGAAAATCTAGGAGGTGAAATCCCCAAGGTCCAAGACTGTTTCAGGAGTAGGCTTTCAAAACAGGCTCAGAGATTTCTGGACCCCTGGAATCTGTATTCAAAACTCCCAAAGGAGGAGGAAACAGTATCAGGCGCCATGAGCTTGTCAAGAGCTCAGAGTCAGAAGAGAATCCATGACTCACCGCGGATCTTCCTGGAAACGTATCGCTGTCCGGTACTAAGGTGGTGGCAAACTCCTGCTGCCGGTTACTGTACATGTGCACGAATCTCACTGTGTCCTGTGTGTTTGCCAGGGCAAAGGACAGGAAAGCCTCAAAGGGTTTCCCCAGCTTGGTAGCCTCGGGAGTCAGTAAAACCACACAGTACCTGCACAACAACAAAAGAGAAGACTTTATGAACTGATCTCCGAGGCCAAGGCTAGGAACTGCGACGGCAGGTGAAGGCGACGAGGAGCAGGCGCTCATTTGACAGACGAAAGCCGGGTGTGAGAAGGTCTCCAACGAGGGATTTCCAAGTCACCGATGACCTGTTCTTTTCCAGACTGGTGATGTCTTCCCCAAAGCAAACTTTACCACACTTAGGAATTTCTTTCTTTCTCTCTCTTTTTTTATTTAAAAAAAAATTTTTTTTTCAACATTTATTTATTTTTGGGACGGAGAGAGACAGAGCATGAACGGGGGAGGGGCAGAGAGAGAGGGAGACACAGAATCGGAAACAGGCTCCAGGCTCCGAGCCATCAGCCCAGAGCCTGACGCGGGGCTCGAACTCACGGACCGCGAGATCGTGACCTGGCTGAAGTCGGACGCCTAACCGACTGCGCCACCCAGGCGCCCCACTCTCTCTTTTTTTAATGTTTATTTATTTTTGAGAGAGAGAGAGAGAGAGAGAGAGAGAGCAAGCAGGGGAGGGGCAGAGAGCAAGGGGGGCCAGGGGTTGAAGCAGGCTCTGCGCTGACGGCAGAGAGCCCGATGCGGGGCTCGAACTCGCCAACCGTGAGATCATGACTTGTGCCCAAGTCAGCTGCTCAACCGCCTAAGCCACCCAGCTGCCCAGGAATTTCTTTCAGGGCAACGGCTCTGAGTCCTTGATGCAGAAGGGCTTCCAGAAGCCAACTGTTGTAGTTCTTCTGCCACAGGCAGGGTTGTTCAAATCTATCTTGGGCTGGGGTTCTCTGAGCCTCATTCTGAAGGGCTTCCTTTGCAATCTTTCCAAGGGTAAGTGTAGCTCATCATTTATTCATTCTCTAAAATATTTTTTTAAAAATTTTATGTTTATTTATTTTTTGAGAGAGAGAGAGAGAGAGAGAGAGAGAGAGAGAGAGAGAGAATGCAAGTGGGGGAGGGACAGAGAGAGAGGAAGACACAGAATCCAAAGCAGGCTCCAGGCTCTGAGCTGTCAGCACAGAGCCCTGTGCAGGGCATGAACCCACGTACTGGGAGATCACAACCTGAGCCGAAGTCAGATGCCTAACCGACTGAGCCACCCAGGCGCCCCTCTTTCTCCCAAGTATTTAGGAAGCACTTACTGTATGCCTGCTAAGATGGACAACGTTCTTGCCCTTGTGGAGCTTAGAGTCTAGTGGGGAAGTTGGACCACACATACATAGATACATCGTGACAAGCAGTAACTAGTGTTATGAAAAAGAAGAGGAGGAGAGAGAGAGAGTCCAGGGTGGGGGGGGGAGCCACACTCCATTAGACAGATTGCTCAGAGACACGTCACCTCCCAGAGGTGAGCAGAAGCCTGAAAGAAAGGGGTCAGGGCATTCCAGGCGGAGAGGACCTCAAGATAAAGACCCTCTGATGGAGAGAGACTGGGCCCAATACGCAGTTCCAGTAAGATCCCTGGCTGACGTGTGGAGAACCGTGTGGAAGGCACAAGAGGGGTATGGAAGCAGAGACCGGTTAGAAGGCTAGCAGGGTCTCTCGATAGGTGCCGGTGGCCTGCTCTAGGGCGGCAGGGGCAAAACAGGTGAGAACAGGGTGGATATGGGAGATTTTCTGAGGGCCACATACACAACAATCCTCAGGGTCCGGGATATACTTCTTTATATCGAGCTAACGTCTTTCTTCTCAGTCTTATAAAGGAATAAAGGAATCAGACAAATCTGGAAACCGGGAAATTTTCTCACTTTAAATCATATTTTAGTTATATTTTCAAGTAAAATGACCAGTACGTTTTCCTTTCCTATCTAGACACGTTTCCCAGTGAACTAGCCCTACATTTAAAGCCACTGATTCATTCATCCGAGAAATGTCTAGAAAGACATTTTCCCTGTATTTCCAGACTTTTTGGACGCCCTGTATGAACAAATGTGCCTCGGCCTTCCACTCCCTGCTAATTATCTGACCGTTTCCTCAGTGTCCTACAGCTCCCTAGGGTTAGCTGCTGCCCCAGCCCCGCTCCTGGGCCTCTGAAGGCGCGCCCTGTGTGCGACGCTCTTGTAGGAGCAGGGACTCTCTCGTATCTGTGCTTCTTTAAAGGGACCCAGACTGTCCCCGACAACTGGCCCAAGTCTGTTCGTCCTTCTGGCCTCAGCTAACGGGTTGCGAATTAGGGAGATCCTCTCTGCCCCCTGGGCCAGGCTGGCACCCTGGATTCACACACCCCACTACTAACAGAGTGGGCAGTCGGTATGTGTTACCTACAGAGAAAGTTCTGACCGTCACAGCTAGATGTTTAATCGCCCTGCAGAAGAATGTGCCGTGGCCTCTCTATTGTAGTGACAGACAGGGACAAAGCCTTGAGTCCTTACTTCCTCTGTCGGTGAGACCGTTTCACGGGGCACAGCTCATGGAACAACTTCTGGCTGGTGAGCCTGGCTGCTAGTAGATACTTGTTTTGGGTGATGAAGTCGTCAACGACCTGCTTCTTCATACCTCGGGCCTGCGGAAAAACCAACAAACGGTTGATTTTTAGTCCCTCTGCTCACTGCCAATGGGCTGTACGTAGAAGCTGAAAAAAAATGTGGCTGACCCGTGAAGTTGTAGTTTCACGTTGTATGGCGACAGCAGATGGCAGCCACACTTGTCGTGAGCACAGCACACAGGGAAGCGGGGTCACTAGCTTGTACACCTGAAACTAATGTCACGTTGTATGGAAACCGTACTCAAGAAAAAAAATATATAAAAAAAAAGAACTGGAAGAGAAATGTGGTGGACCCTGGCTAAAGTGATATAATAAATAAGACGGGTCCTGTCCAAAGAAATAAACACGTGGGAATCTATTTGACAGTGTGGGGCCGGACGCAATGACAGAACTACTTCAGGTCAAAGGAAAATCAAGTGCTCTTTCCACTGTGGAGTTTTTGTATACTTTTTTTTTTTTAATGTTTATTTATTTATTTGTTTTGAGAAAGAAAGAGAGAGCGAGAGAGCGAGCGAGCATGCACAAGTGGGGAAGGGGCAGCGAGAGAGAGAATCTCAAGCAGGATCCATGCTGTCAGCATAGAGCCTGACGTGGGGATTGACCTCGCGAACCGTGAGATCATGACCCGAGCTGAAATCAAGAGTTGGAGGCTCAACCAACTGAGTCATCCAGGTGCCCCTGTATAAGGTTTTATGCTGGCAGATTTAAAAAGTCACTTTGTTTTGTTTTGTTTTTATAGATTTTATTTTTAAGTAGGCTCCACACCCAACATGGGGCTCGAACTCATGACCCCGAGGTCAAGAATTACATGTTCTATGAAATAAACCAGCCAGGCGTCCCTTAAGAGTTATTTTGAATTCCAGGCAAATTTACTTCCGTTTAAGCTTGGCAGTAAACTGAACAATTAAAAATAAACTCCAAAGTACCAAGGTTACTAAGTATAAAAGGCAGACTACAAAACTGTATGATGGCCACTTTGTTTTTACTAATTTTTGTGCATTTCAAAGAGCTGAAATTAGACAGCAGACTGTCTGACCACAATCTAGAAATCCATATAAAATGTCAACTAGAAAATCTTATATTTTAAGAAACACACTTTGAATCACCTACTGAACTAAGAAGAGCTTATCAGATATTTAAAAAATTCTCTGAATTTGAATGACTCATGAAAACACTATTTATACACGCTGGGGTATAGCTAAAGCAGCACTTGGAGGGTAATGTTAAAAAATGTATAAAACAGAAAAGAAATTAATGACCTAGAGGCCTATATCCAGAAGTTAACAAGAAACAACAAAAAACATGAAAGGAGAAAGAAGGAAATGATAAAAATAGAGATCCATGAATCACAACAAACATAGGAAAAGAAGAAGAAACAAAGAAGCAAAAAAGCTAAAGTTGGCTCTCTGGGAGAGCTAATAATCAAATGGACCAACCTCTGGTAAAACCCATCGTGAAGACAAGACAGAAAGCACAAATGACCATTATCAAGGATGACAAGGAGGTATCACCACCTGTGTTGCAAAAGTTAAAGTTATTTGAGGACTTAGATGAAAGAGAAAAATTTCTAGAAAAATACAGCAGTATCTGAAAAAAACAGAAAACTTAAAGAGTTGTATAACCATTAAAGGAGGTGAATTGGTGGTAGTCAAAGATCTTTCCTTAAACACAAACTCAAAGCCCAGATGGTGTTACAGATGGTTTCCATGAAACTTTCAAGAGGACAATCCAATCTTACATAAAGTCTCCCCGAGAATAGAAAAAGGGAGAACGCACCCACCTCACTTCCTGATGCAAAGCCTCACATGGGCCTCAAGAGAAAGAAAAGTCAGAAGTCAACCTCGTTTCTGAACACAAATGCAAAAATCCTAAACAAGAGTTTAGCAAACTGAATCCAGCAGTATACCCAAAGCATAATATAAGTCATGATCCTGCTGGACTTATCTGATCAGCTCAAATTAGGCTTAACATTAGAAAATGAATTAATCGGGGCGCCTGGGTGGCTCAGTCGGTTAAGCGGCCGACTTCGGCTCAGGTCATGATCTTGCGGTCCTTGAGTTCGAGCCCCGCGTTGGGCTCCGTGCTGGCAGCTCAGAGCCTGGAGCCTGTTTCAGATTCTGTGTCTCCCTCTCTCTGACCCTCCCCCGTTCATGCTCTGTCTCTCTCTGTCTCAAAAATAAATAAATGTTAAAAAAATAAATAAAAGAAAATGAATTAATCTAGTTGGCACATTTTAGATGATTAAAGATTAAACACAAAAAACCAAGATAATCTCAATGGATGTGGAAAAAACATCTGATAAAAACCAATACCATTCAGGTCAACAATAAATAGAAGGGAACCTCCTTAATCTGAAGAGGGTAGCTACAAAATGCCTTCTGCAAATGCCACACTTTATTGGGGAAATGGAGATCAGGAACAAGGATGCCCCCCCAAACCCCCCATCACTACATTTCTAGTCTGCGTCACACCAGAGGTCAGCAGTAAAGTAAGAAAAAGAAATAAAATAGGGGCGCCTGGGTGGCTCAGTCGGTTGAGCGACCGACTTCAGCTCAGGTCACGATCTCGCGGTCCGTGAGTTCGAGCCCCGCGTCGGGCTCTGTGCTGACAGCTCAGAGCCTGGAGCCTGCTTCGGATTCTGTGTCTCCCTCTGTCTCTGCCCCTCCCCTGCTCATGCTCTGTCTGTCTCTGTCTCAGAAATAAACAAACATAAAAAAAAAAAATTAGAAAATAAAATAAAATAAAATAAAATAAAATAAAATAAAATAAGGGCTGGAAGAAAATGAAGCAAAACTGCCATTAATCTCAGATGATATGACTGCAATTCAGCAAATCCAAAAGGTGGTACAGATAAATTATTTAAATCAGTAGGAGAGTTTTAGCAAGACTGCTGGACACAGAGTCAGTGTTTAATAATGAATGGTATTGGGGCGCCTGGGTGGCGCAGTCGGTTAAGCGTCCGACTTCAGCCAGGTCACGATCTCGCGGTCCGTTGAGTTCGAGCCCCGCGTCAGGCTCTGGGCTGATGGCTCGGAGCCTGGAGCCTGCTTCCGATTCTGTGTCTCCGTCTCTCTCTGCCCCTCCCCTGTTCATGCTCTGTCTCTGTCTGTCCCAAAAATAAAAATAAACTTTAAAAAAAAAAAAAAAATGAATGGTATTGGGGTATTGAGCCCCGAGTTGGGCTCTGTGCTGACAGCGTGGAGCCTGCTTGGGATTCTCCCTCTCCCCCTCTCTCTCTGCCCCTCCCCTGTTCACATGCAATCTTTCAAAATAAAAAAATAAATAAACGTTAAAAAAAATTAACTGTATCACCTAATACCAGCAAACAAAAAATGTAATAACAAAGATACCCTTTCCAACGGCATAAAAAATATGAGGTACCTAGAAGTAAGCTGGAAAAAAAGCAAGATCTTTACAGAGAAAATTATAAAAGCTTACAGAGGGCCACGTGGCTGACTCAGTCGGTGGAGGGTGCAACTCTTGATCTCGGTGTTATAAGTTTGAGCCCCATGTTAGGTGTAGAGATTACTTACAAATAAAATCCTTATAAAAAAAAAAAAAAAGCTTATGGAGACATATTACTGAGCACCTAAACAAATGGCAACAGATCTATGATGCTCATGGGTAGAAAGGCTCAATTTTGTCAAGAGGCATGTTCTCCTCAAACTTTTATAAAATAATTTTTTTTCAGAGTTTTATTTGTTTATTTTGAGAGAAAGAGAGAGTGCATGTGTGTGAGCAGGGGAGGGGCAGAGAGAGGGGGAGAGAATCCCAAGCAGGCTCTGCGCTGTCAGCACACAGCCCCACCCAGGACTCGACCTCACAAACCGCGAGGTCATGGCCTGAGCCAAAATTGAGAGTCAGACGCTCAACCGACGGAGCCGCCCAGGCGCCCCTCTCCCCAAACTGATTTAAAGAATCAATACCTAATCAATAAGATCCCAACAAGTTTTCTGTTTGTTTTGATGGAACTTGACAGACAGAACGTAACGCGTATACAAAATGTGCAAGACACCAAGAACGGCCAAGGTGCTTTTGAAGCCACTTCCCCACCCTGCTAAAATCCAAAAAATAAAGTGGGAGGATTTGCTCTGTGAGATATCATGACTCTTTCTAGATGGCTTCTACCGGAGTACAAAAGACAAACTATAAAGCTTTTAGAAGCTCCACGGAAGGATTATCCTTACTACCTTGCTGTAGGGAAAGACGTCCCGAATAGTAAACAGAACCAATCATAAAGGAAATTGTTGATACAAGCGACTATATTAAAAGTAAGAACGTGTGTTCATCAACATGATACCAAACACAAGAATACATGCAGAGCATCACTGGTCACATAACTAAACAGTGGAAGGATCTAAACGTCTGTCAGCAGCAGATTGGATACGTTGTAGTATATTCACGCCAAGCTCCACAGACAACACGTACAAACCTCACAAACATAAGCTGGCAAGAGCCAGACGCGCCAGGAATTCACACTCCATGAGTCTAGCTGGATAAGTGACTGGCTACAAACCATCAGCGAAAAGGGAGACAATTCAATAGAAAAAATGGGTGGAACACTTGGTGGGCATGCCACCAAAGGGGAAGGGAAATCCAAAAGGCCCATAATCAGCTTCCTTGTGATTAAGGGAAACGCAAAGCAGAAGTACAAGGAGATGCAGCTACAGACTCAGTCAACTCGGAAACATGAACTTGAACTGGTGTTGGCAAGGACGTGCAGCACTGGAACTTTCGCCCGTGACTGGTGGAGATGGAAACTGGTAACATCACTTCGGAAAACACACCACCTAGAAACGCTAGAGATGTGCACAGCCCAGGGCCCAGCAATGTTGCAACCAGATACACCCTAGAGGCAATGGGTCTCAAAACTTTGTGGTCTCAGAACACCTTTACGCTTTTTTTTTTTTTAAAAGATTTTATTTTTTATGATGAACACTGGGTATTCCATATCACTACATTCTACTCCTGAACCAATATTATACCATATGTCAACTAACTAGAACTGAATAAGTATTTGAAAAAACGAAAAAAAAAAAAGATCTTATTTTTTAGGTAATCTTTACATCCAAGATGGGGCTCGAACCCATAACCCTGAGATCAAGAGTCACTTGCTCTACTGACTGAGCCAGCCAGGTGCCCCACCTTTACACTCTTAAGATTACTGAGGATCCCAAAGAACTTTTGTTTAATGTGGTTTTTACCTATTAATATTTATTAGATATAAATTAGACAAATTTTATCTTTTTTTATTTTTTTATTATTTTTTTAAATGTTTATTTATTTTTGAGACAGAGGGAGACAGAGCATGAGCAGGGAAGGGGCAGAGAGAGAGGGAGACACAGAATGTGAAGCAGGCTCCGGGCTCTGAGCTGTCAGCACACAGCCCGACGCGGGGCTCGAACTCATGAACTGTGAGATCATGACCTGAGCTGAAGTCGGACGCTTGACCGACTGAGCCACCCAGGCGCCCCAAATTAGACAAATTTTAAACATATTTAGCAATTCATTAGAAAATAATAAACTCATACATGTTAATGTAAATATCTTTAAGTGAAAAAAACCCAATTTTTTCCAAAATCAAAAATGTTTAGTCAGAAGAGTAGCACTGCTTTACATTCTGACAATTCTCTCTAATGTCTGGCCTCAGAGAAGAGACAGGTGGGTTGGCACATCTGCTTCTTTTCTTTTCTTTAATGTTTTTATTTTATTTTTGAGAGAGAGAGAGAGGGAGACACAGAATCCGAAGCAGGCTCCAGGCTCTGAGCTGTCAGCACAGAGCCCGACGTGGGGTTCAAACTCATGAACCACGAGATCATGACCTGAGCCTAAGTCAGGCGCTCAATGACTGAGCCACCCACGTGTCCCTCTCATATCTGTTTCCGTGTGCAACCTGTGGTGATATGTTGTTTTGGCTGAAAAATCCAGCCTCATATAGATACACAGTTGGAAAAGGGAGGTTTAGTTTAATAGCTTCCCCCCCCCCCCATAACTGTGGGTATTCTTTGCTACTATGTAAAAATTCGATAGAAAGTAGTTTGTTAAAGGTTAGTTGCTATCTGGATTCAATGGACTTTAAAAAAAAAAAATTTTTTTTAAAGTAATCTCCATGCCCAATGTGGGGCTTGAACTCGCGACTCTGAGATCAAGAGTCACATGCATGCTCTACCAACTGAGCCAGCCAGACACCCCTGGTTCAATGAATTTTTAATACTTTGTTAAATTCATAGTCACTGATCACCTTGCACTTAGAATGGATCTTTTACTCACGCATGATTTTTCAATATCATGCACTGGTTATTTGGATAATACTGGTTCACTGATCTTCCAAATGCTGACAAATTTCATTATACATATAAAACAAAAGTGCGCCACATCGATGAGCCAACTTTATCATAAAATTCTGAGAAGTTCATAATGGCGGATATCAATTTTTCAAAATTCTAATTTTCTTGGAAACCTGAATTTTGTCATTGGCAACAAATGCCATCAGGTGTTTCCGTTCAAGTGCTAGGCTCACTACATTCAGTTTTTAGGAAATGTCTGCCCCAAACCCAAGTCTGAATAACCATAGGTGTCTGTCACTTATTCTTTCAAGTCAAAATAACATCCCGTTGGGGCACCTGAGTGGCTTAGTCAGTTAAGTGTCCAACTTTGGCTCAGGTCATGATCTCATGGTTCTTGATTTCAGGCCCCACATCGGGCTCTCTGCTGTCAGCCCAGAGCCTGCTTAGGATCCTCTGTCCCCCTCTCTCTCTGCCCCTGCCTCGCACCTTCTCCAAAAAAAAAAAAGTTCCATTAAAAAGGGCTAGTTCAAAACTCATGAGTTAAGTAATCACACAAATGCTCACCCTCAAGACAATCTTTATACCCTGCCTGTAGCAGCAGTGTGTTGTCACAAAGAATATTAAAAATATCCAAGAGACATGTACTCAAGGGTCAACAGATTTATTAACAAAATTATACTTGTTACTGCTTCATCAAGGGTATTAAGTGATAAATGAGTGTGGTTTTGGTTAGTTTCTATGGTGATTGCTTAGGAGTGAAAACACATGCTTACTGGTGGTCTGGGGCCCAGGCTTTCAATTACGTTCTGGGTTGTGCCCCGGGGGGTTTTACCCACCACTGCTTTTGCACCATCAGGGCAAGTGTCAAAACAGAGACAAAGGACCAATTATGTTATGTCTCTGTGTGATTATGGAGATCCTTCTGAGCTCACAGACTTCCCACCCCCACTCCAGGGTCTGTGAACCTCGATCTGCCAACTGCTGTCCTAGAGGCACCCAGATGGACCGAGACGCCCCTGGTGTTCATGGCGACACTGCTCCTAAAGCCCCGAAATGCCCGTCAAAAGAAGGATGAACCAAGATGTTACCGTGCGGCCAAACATACTATCCAGCAAAGGAAAACAAGCTCGGGAGAGCTCCATGAGATCAGTGGTCCTGCTGGTGTCACCTACTAAGTGACTTGACGTCGGGAGTCACTTTGTATCATTTTATGTCCTTAATGAACATACTGGTAAAGCATCCACCGTGCCAGTAATTTTCTAAGTGTGTTTGAGTTACAATGGTCCACAAGGGATAAATAAATCATTCTCACGAGTAGAAGCTATTACTGAAAAGCAATTTGGGAAGTCGTCAGAGATCGACCTTGGATTGAGATGATCTTTTCTCTGTACGCCGCCAGCATGTTTTCGTACGGACCCTCTCAGCTCCTCAGTCGCCATCGGGCACCCCCTTTTCAATTGCTGACGGCTGTCCACAATTTTGTCCTTGGCCCCCTTCTCTCCTTACCTCACATAATCACTGGGAGATCGCTCCACACTGAAGAGTTCCGCCTCTGACCACTCACTCGTGGCCTACAAATCCCTCTCCCCAGCTCCCTAAGACCCACAACACCCCTACACCCGACTGTCCGATGGACATCTCCCCTTAGATTCCCTGTGGGCAGCTCTCACCCTGTACGTCCACGGCTGAATTCGTCACCTTCTTCCTAAACCTGCTCTTCTCTCCTCACTGTCCACTTCCCCCGTCTGCTTCTGTCACACGCGATGTCCTACCTCATTCCCATCTCAAGTGCCCTTTCCCTACACTCGCGTCTGAGTGAGTCACCTACGCCGGTGGATGGGAACTGCCTTTAGGCCTCTTCTCCTCTAACTGGGCCGTGAGGACAAAGACTAACTCTGGATGTCAGGGCGCCTCTGTATTCATTACACAGCAGGCAGGCGATGAAACGTTTACTGCATGAAAGAAATACAGGATTTTACAGAACTTCTCCTTCCAGCTTCCTTTAGGAGAAGGTGAGTCAAGGGGTTCTTTTGATTTTTTTTAAAATAACATTCAAGAGGGGCGCCTGGGTGGCTCAGTCGGTTAAGCATCCGACTTCAGCTCAGGTCATGATCTCGCGGTCCATGGGTTCGAGCCCTGCGTCGGGCTCTGTGCTGACAGCTCAGAGCCTGGAGCCTGTTTCAGATTCTGTGTCTACCACTTTCTCTGACCCTCCCCTGTTCATGCTCTCTCTCTCTCTGTCTCAAAAATAAATAAATGTTATGGGGCGCCTGGGTGGCGCAGTCGGTTAAGCGTCCGACTTCAGCCAGGTCACGATCTCGCGGTCCGTGGGTTCGAGCCCCGCGTCGGGCTCTGGGCTGATGGCTCAGAGCCTGGAGCCTGTTTCAGATTCTGTGTCTCTCTCTCTCTCGGCCCCTCCCCCATTCATGCTCTGTCTCTCTCTGTCCCAAAACTAAATAAAAAACATTGAAAAAAAAAAATTAAAAAAAAATAAATAAATGTTAAAAAAAAATTAAAAAAAAATAAAATAACATTCAAGAAATAAAAGAATACGTGCTCATTGTAGGGATTTTTTTAAAACCCCAATATGCAAATGACATGCAATTTTACCATCAAGAGATGTATTTATTTCCAGCGTTCTCCTACGTGCATGCACGCACATATACACACATGCATACATGTGGTTACAAAACTGAGATCAGTGTTGAAACTGTGTATACGGTTGGCATGTGTTGAGATCTTTTAGTCTCTGTGCTTTTATCTGTTTCAGTTTTCAGTATCCTACAGACTTCATTTAAATGATTTTGTCTGAGTTATTCATTACCTAATATGTCTTGCCTTGCTCAGAATGGAACTCTGGTCTGAGATGACCACAGAGTCCCCACCGGCTGCAGGGTGAGGCCCCTCAGTTATGCATCCTGCTTGGTCTTTTTGACATTATGTCACGAAAATCATCCCCATCATTCAGTGCTCTTGAACTGCCATTTTAATTGGCTACATGGCTGTAGAGCAGTCCCTGTTTGGGACATACCAATAATTAGCCTACGGCTGCATATTTATATTTTCTCCCCAGTGAAAACTGTTACGAATGATACTCAACATCTCTGCATGTAAGTTTTGGCTGAATTCCTAGTCCCCGAGGAAAGATTCCTAACAGGTAATCTCACCTTCCCAAGGTCTTTACTCAAACATCATCTTTTTTTTTTTTTTTTTAAACTTTTTAAAAATGTTTATTTTTGAGAGAGACAGAGAGACAGCTCAAGTAGGGGTGGGGCAGAGAGAGAGAGAGGGAGACACAGAATCCAAAGCTGGCTCCAGGCTCTGAGCTGTCGGCACAGAGCCTGACGCGGGGCTTGAACCCAGACTGTGAGATCATGAGCTGAGGTGAAGTCGGTCGCCTAACTGACGGGGCCACCCAGGCACCGCAAGCATCATCTTAATGAGGCCCTTCTTGGCCACTCCGCCTTAAAAAAAAAATGGCCCCTGCTCTCCTGATATTCCACATTCCCCTTTCCTGCCGTTCTTCTCCTTAGCACTTCTCCCGTATGACATGCCACCATGGAGTACATTATGCCAATTGTCTGCTGTCCCCGCTAGAACACAGAACAGACCCTAGGACAGGGAATTCAGGGGATTTTGTCCAGGGCTCTGTCCCCAGCACACAGGGCAGGGTTTGGCTCATGCCGGGTACTCAGGGGTAGTCTTTTCCTGAATGAATCTAGACAATGTATATATTTTTTTCTTTTTTTTTTTTCTTTTTTTTTTTTTAATTTTTTTTTTCAACGTTTATTTATTTTTGGGACAGAGAGAGACAGAGCATGAACGGGGGAGGGGCCGAGAGAGAGAGAGACACAGAATCGGAAACAGGCTCCAGGCTCCAAGCCATCAGCCCAGAGCCCGACGCGGGGCTCGAACTCACAGACCGCGAGATCGTGACCTGGCTGAAGTCGGACGCTTAACCGACTGCGCCACCCAGGCGCCCCTAGACAATGTATATATTATCACCCAATTGCTTTTCTGAAAATTCTGAAGCTTCCTCCAGCGAGCAAAACAACAGAGTCCTGTTTCTCTATACCCTCAACACTACTGAGTATCTTCGCTTTGAAAATCTTTAACAATGTGATGGGAAAAGAATATGTTAAACTGGGTTTTCTTGATTAGTGAGATTTAATTAAAAAGAATTTTTTTTAATGTTTATTTTTGAGACAGAGGGAGACAGAGCGTGAATGGGGGAGGGTCAGAGAGAGAGAGAGAGAGAGAGACACAGAATCTGAAGCAGACTACAGGCTCTGAGCTGTCAGCAGAGAGCCCGACGCGGGGCTCGAACCCACAGACTATGAGATCATGACCTGAGCCGAAGTTGGATGCTCAACCGACTGAGCCACCCAGGTGCCCCAGTGAGATTTAATTTTTATTTAAAATTTTTTTTTTTCCCAACGTTTATCCATTTTTGGGACAGAGAGAGACAGAGCGTGAACGGGCGAGGGGCAGAGAGAGAGAGGGAGACACAGAATCGGAAACAGGCTCCAGGCTCTGAGCCATCAGCCCAGAGCCCGACGCGGGGCTCGAACTCACGGACCGCAAGATCGTGACCTGGCTGAAGTCGGACGCCCAACCGACTGCGCCACCCAGGCGCCCCGAGATTTAATTTTTAAAAGTGATTCTCGGTCACTGGAATCTCTTCTCAGAATTTTGTTCATATTCTTAGCCCATTCTTCTTGGAAAGTTTTACTAAAAATTGTTTTTATTGAGGTGAAATTTCACATAAAATAAAATTAGCTATTTTTAAATGTACAATCCAGTGGCATTTCGTACATGCACAGTGTTGTGTCACAATCACCTCTCTCCAGTCCCACACATTTCCATCATCCCAAAAGAAAGCTCTGTACCCACTAAGGGGTCACTTTCGGGAAGTTCTGTGTTGATCTCTTTGACTAGAAGAAGCTCATGAGAAATTAAAGATATCAATCGTTTTTAGATTGGTTGTAAATATTTCCCTCAGCTTATCGTTTAACTTAAAAATTATAAAGTATGTGCAAATTTTAAACTTATAATCAAGTTAAGATTTTCCAATAAGACTTTTAGCTCTTCTTTATCTTAAGATCAGATAAATATTCATGTATATGGTCTCCGAGTTAGTTTAAGGTTTTTAAAAAAAATTTTTTTTTTTTTACGTTTATTTATTTTTGAGAGACAGAGACTGAGCACAAGGAGGGGAGGGGCAGAGAGGGAGGGAGGCACAGAGTCCAAAGCAGGCTCCAGGCTCTGAGCTGTCAGCACAGAGCCTGACGTGGGACTTGAACTCACAAACCATGAGATCATGACCTGAGCCGAAGCTGGACACTCAACCGACTGAGCCACCCAGGCGCTCCAGTTTATGGTTTTTTTAACTCCTTTTTATTATTGTTTTACATTTGACTTTTGAATTCATTTGTGTAACTTATTTTAGAAGAACATTATTGATTTTCTGACAGAAGCACTTTAGAGGGAAAAGATGATTATTGGTTCTTATTTTATTTTTGTGGCAAAATACACATAATGTAAAAGTGACCATTTTACCCATTTCCAAGGGCATAATTCTGTGACATGAAGTATATTCACACTCCTGTGCAGCCATGTCCAGACTGTCCATCTGTAGAACCTTTTCACTTCCCAAACCAAAAGTGTACCCATTAAACACTAACCCCCTGTATCTTCCTCCCTGGGCCCTGGAGTTACCATCATTCTAGCTCCTGCCGGAAGAGTTTTGTTTGTTTTTTTTTGAGCAAGATAGTACCAAATCAGATGAAAACCAAACTCATTGTTAAATTTTGTGCCTCTGAAGGAAGAACTTCAAAACGAATTTCTCCTCCTCACTTGCCTTGTTCAATTTTGCTGTTCACAAAGCTCAAGATAAAACATGAGGGCAATCTCACAACAGGATGACTCTCACGTACCTGGATAACATCTGCAGGCTTGTTGATGTGTTCTTTAAAGACCAAGATGGTGGGGGTGTAGACATTGACGTTGTATTGCCTTGTTATCTCTTCTGCCCCTCTCAAGCCGACATGTACGTATCCAAATGACAAGTAATCCTTGTATGCAAAAGCGGTCAACTGTTAGGGTGCAACAGAGAGGAAGAAATTAAGTTGAGGGCACGGAACCGCATGCACCACGCGTGACTCATTCATACCAGCGGCTGACGAATGTTAGCTTGTATAGCCCCACTCAGGCTGCTAGACCCTGGTGCACTCGGAGGAATTCTATGGTGTTCCACGCATGCAAACTGTACCAACAAAGCCAAACACAGGGATTTCTGTGTGTGTGTGTGTGTGTGTGTGTGTACAAAGAGAGGAAAATATTCATTTTACTGAGAACTGCACTGAGTCGGAGGTGTGGAGTGTTTGAGGCATTACCTCAACCCTGTACGATGGCAGTGACTGGGCCCAAGGTCAAGGGGGACACTCTCCTCTCGCATCTCAGGTCCCAGCGCTAGCCAGAGGTGTGCCGCAAGTGCAGGACCACAGGGTGTCACTCAGGGGGCGGGTCCGGGTCCAGACAGGCTTCAAGGGAATCACACAGTCACCCCGGGGGTCGGTTCTACAACCTAAGTTTCAATGTCTTGGTCTATAAAACACGGATGGTCTCTGTATCGCTGGGCTCTTCTGAGGACTAAATACTGGCACGCGTGGGGAAGGCACACTAGCGCAGTAAGGCCACCCATAGGTGCTCCGTGTATGGTGGTTAATGCCCATTTCTGGTCTTTATAAACGCTTCTTTTTGGATCAGCTCTTACTCGCGGGAAGGGCAAGCACCTTGCAAGTTCACTGCACCAACAGAAGAGCAAACGTTCCCCCGGCACGCAAAATACCTTGTACAGCAGTGGTACGACGGGCATTTGGTCAAACAGAAGGACGTGAGGTTTATTGTCTTGCTGCCAGCCAGAGAGGAATCGGACATAATTTTTATTTGTTACCTTAAGTTGAAAAGAGGATGTCAGTTTCAGTATTTGGTTCTCAACAGCCGCATTGTAAGGCAGTCAGGAGATCGTGAGACAAAAATCACGTATGTGTAAAAGATTGTTTTGTAAAAAATAAATGCAGACGATGAGTCTTTTGTCTTTCTTTGACTAAAATGCTTTAAAAGAACAGAGTTATCGATTTCGTGTTTTCAGGTGCCCCACTCTGACAGACTGAAATTGTATCTTTTCTGAAACAATTGCTGAGTACGCTATAAAAAAAAAAATCGAACTTTCGAATTTTAGACTGTGCTTCGTAATCTATTAACCTGCGGAAGATAGTGCAATGATTGCTCCTTCAAAATGGCTTTTAAAAAAACAAGTGGGCCCACTCAGTCTATATGTTACACGATTTCATTCATTACCATCCGATTTGCTACTTTTGTGCTTCCCTGTTTATGCCTTAAATAATCCCACCGAGAGAAGAAGAAGAAGAGAGAAGAAGAAACATGAATAAATTAAAATTCTACCTAGAAACTTTTCATAGTTAAAAAAAGATTTATCTTTCCATTCTGCTTCCAGAATGATCTATATTAAACCTCAGTCTGGGCACTTCACTCTCTGCTCAGCCCCCTTCAATGGCTCCAGCCAAGGCCCAAGTTCCTCAAAGGGGTAGCCAGGCCCTCGGAAGTCCTCGAGATTCCTGTTAATGCCTCTCATCTGGTCCTCTCCTGCTCACTAGTGACTGCTTCATCCAGAGCAGGCTGTTGCCTGTCCCAGACCTCCTGGGGCCTGGAACTCACCCCCTACCACGTCTCCTCCTCCCTTGGCAAACTCTGGCCAGGAAGCCATTCCCAGCTCTCAAGGACAGGCTCTTAGCATATCAGACGGAAATAATCACCCACTAGACTGGGAGCTCCTTGAAAAGTATCCACTTACAGTGCTTGGCATAGAATAGGTATTTCATAAACGTCTGAGGACCCATTTGAACAACCTGTGATTGTTCAAAATTCCCTTTGACAATTTCCTTTCACACTAACTCCAATGAGTATTTCTTCTGTGGATAACGATGCTGGCGGGGTAGTCTATGAATAGTGCATGTGGAAACAGGATGCAAATGTTGGTATGTTCACTCTCCCTGGTATATAGTTAAAGGACTGAATCACTTAAAGCAAACAAGAATCCTGTTCTTGGGGTGCCCGGGTGGCTCAGGCGGTTGAGCGTCCGACTTCAGCTCAGGTCATGATCTCACGGTTTGTGAGTTCGAGCCCTTCATCGGGCTCACTACGGTCAGTGCAGAGCCTGCTTTGAATCCTCTGTCCCCCTCTCTCATGGCCCCTCCCCTGCTCATTCTCTCTCTCTCTCTCAAAAATAAATAAAACATTTAAAAAATATATGGGGCGCCTGGGTGGCGCAGTCGGTTAAGCGGCCGACTTCAGCCAGGTCACGATCTAGCGGTCCGTGAGTTCGAGCCCCGCGTCAGGCTCTGGGCCGATGGCTCAGAGCCTGGAGCCTGTTTCCGATTCTGTGTCTCCCTCTCTCTCTGCCCCTCCCCCGTTCATGCTCTGTCTCTCTCTGTCCCAAAAATAAATAAATAAACGTTGAAAAAAAAAATTTAAAAAATATATAAACTTAACGCATTAATTAAAACAAAAAAATCCTGTTCTAGTTCCTTTGATCCCTAACCTCAGACACTGGGGGAAAGAATACTTAGGTATAAAAAATCGTAAACTAGTATGAGCTCTTTGTGCCTGGCTTTTTTAGCTCAACCCTTTGTTTGTGAAATTATTCATATCGTTGCATTACTCTAAGTTCTGAAAGTTCCAAAAATACTACTTGATTTTGTGGAATCTTGCGTATTCCACAGATGTGATTAAGTACGTAACCAAACGTAAGGTGCCTCCTTAGAGCAGTAGGCCGCATGTCAGTGTCATGTAACCAAATGTAATTCAATTTGAATACTTTCATAGACAAATACCTTCAAATTCACCAGTCAGAAAGAAATCCCTCATCCTACGTTGTGATCTGAGTTTTGCTCACAAAAAGAGAGCCCCTGTCGTTTTAGGCTCAGATCCCCACCTCTGTGTATATGTGCACAGTGGTTACTAACAGGCAGGGATTCGTTCGGTTGTTCTACTTTGTTTCGATTTTCAGTCTCCTACTGACTTCATTGAAATGATTTCAGGTGAACGATTAATTAAGTAAGATATGTCTTGCCCTGTTTGAAACGACACTCAGGCCTGAGAGGACTGCAGACAAGAGTTCGGGACAGCCAGGGGTCCCGGTACCTCGTAAATTTCTTCTCCGCTGGGTACTTACTTTCTCCACCAAGTTCCCTGGAAGAAGACTTTCTACAAACTGTCGTAGGTTCTCACGGACGACTGCATTATGGAAGAAGGAGATCTTCCCATTTATGATTCCTAGGATGGAGGGTGTGCTGTGTGCTCCCAGGTGATGGGCCAGGCGTCTCTCGTACCCAGCGTGGACCACGCCGATTCCTACACCTGGAAAGCAGGGAAGACTTGCATGAAGCCTTTTATAACCCCCCACCCGCGCCGTGGTGGATGAAGAAAGGCTGGTACTTTTCTGGTGTGCAATCGAAACCCATCCTGACCCAGCAGGGGACGATATCTTTCCCAATAGGTTGTCTGTCAATGTTTTCGTTGCTGACATTCTAAATCGGTTCAGTTTTTCTGCAGAATAATCTGGCAGTATTTAAGAGCGACAAGTCTTTCTTTTAGTCTGTTATTCCGAATTTTGGGAGTAGAACATGAGAAAATACTTGAGAAGAAAAGAAAGCCATCTGCTCCCCGTGTTCCTATGCACAAAGAAAAAAACCTGTGAACAATCCAGGGATTCAACAACTCGGTAATGGTTGGAAAAAATAATTACGATTTATCGATCGAAGTCATGGTCTTCTCGCTCTTGAGAGCAAATCTCCCTGTCCTATAAATTACTTTGTAGAGATATTAGGAAGTGCACATTCTCAAAAGGAAAAAGAAATTTAGGTAAAATCACTCGGAAGCCCAATCCCGTTACCTGCTGCTACTATTTTGGTATCTCTCTGTGCCTTTTCTTCCCCAAACATCTATATATAAAATAAAATAGAAGCATCTGACACTCATTGCTCTTAATAGTTGAATAATTTTCCTCGCTCCTCCATCAGCCGATACATTTGGAGAGCTCTGCGAACACTGAGGTACGTGAAGTATTAATAGCCAGCAAAGACACGCGGCTTCTCTTGGATGCCCAACAGGCTTCTCAAGCTTAACACTTCCCAAACCCACCTCCTGATCTCCTCCCCCAGGCCTGTCCCACGCAGGCCTCCCCTGGTCACGGACGGGGCCCCTCCCTTCCTGTTACTTGGACGGAAGATGGGAGTCATTTTCCACCTCTTGCCTCTCACACCCCACGTCCAATCTGTCAGCAAGTCCTGTTGGTTTCGTTTTCAAAATATACCAGGGATCTGACTGTTTTTCTCCGTCTTCTTTAGGCTCTCCTCTCTGAGACATCAGCTCTCCTCCCCCGTGGCTGCAATACCCTCCTAATGGCCTTGTTTCTCCCGGTCTCCCTGCGGTCTACTCTCAACGTACTGGCCGGACCATCCCTTCGAACACACAAACATGGATCAGGGCGCTCCTCTGCCCAAACCCTGCAAACACTTCCCGTTTCACTCAGAATAAAAGCCCGTCTTCACAAAGGCCGACAAGACCCTCTGTGATTTGGTCCCCGGTTCCCTTCTGCCTCCTTCCCCTCCTCCCCCCCCCACTCACCTTGCTCCAGCGCCCAGCATCCTTCTCTTCCTTAAACACACGGGCGTGTTCCTGCCTTAGGGCCTTGGCACTGGCTCTCCCTTCTGCCTGGAGCGTGTACCTCCCTGACCTCTGTGCGGCTGACTCCTTCGCCAGCTGCAGGCCCTTCCCAACGAGGCCCACTTGGCTACTATGTTTGAAACAATACTCCCCCCTCTTGGGATCCCCCTCGACCTGCTCACTTTCCCGTTTCCCGTAGCACTTCCCACCTTCCAACTTATCACACACTTTCCTTTCTTTGTCGATTGTTTGTTGTACATCTGCCCCTGCTAGGATGTAAGGCGGGGATCTTGGTTCGGTCACTGGTGTATCCAAGCAGCAGATCGGAGCATGGCACACAGCAGGAGCTCACTGAAACTGGGACATCAATCTTTCCGGTTTTTTGTTTTTTAAATTAAATAAAAATTTAACATATACTTAGAGAGCGAGCGAGCGCACAAGTGCAAGAGGGGGAGGGACAGAGAGAGAGACACAGAATCCAAAGCAGGCTTCAGGCTCCTAGCTGTCAGCACAGAGCTTGACGCAGGGCTCGAGCTCATGAACTGTGAGAGCATGACCTGAGCCGAAGTCGGACGCTCAACTGACTGAGCCACCCAGGCGCCCCTAAGTTTTTAAGATTTTTAAGTAGGTTCCATGTCCAGTGTGGAGCCCGATGTGGGGCTTGAACTCACGACACTTCGATTAAGACCTGAGCTGAGATCAAGAGTCGGATGCTTAACAAACTGAGCCACCAAGGCGCCCCCATTAATCTATTTGAATACTGAAACTGCTTTTGGCTTTCGCTATTACCAGAGTATTCTGATGGGCATCCTTGTATGTCTTTGTGTACATATCTTTGTGCACTTGTGTGATTTCCTAGTTAAATTCCAAAAACGGAATTACTAGGTAAACGGCGGGGCTCACAAGCTTCACACATTACAATTGCTGAGCAGACTGAACACATCTGTTTGCAGGCGACCTGACGGTGACCCTTGGAGTATCTCAAGGGCAGGAAAGGAGGAACCTTGAACATCACATAGTCCACCCCTCATTTCACAGACAAAGTGAGCTTCAGAGAGATTACGTGATCCTGGCTGGCAGAGCTGGTAACACTGTACAGCAAGAATCCGAACTGGATGGTCTAGAGCCAAGTCTTGTACATTGGGCCACACTAGAGGCATTACAAATACTGATGGAATAATGTCAGTGAGCGGAAGTGCATATAAGATTCTGTGAGAAGAACAAGAATATAGCAGGCACACACACTGAGAGGTTTGGTTTTCTGTGAAGTCAGGAAGAGACATCACCTAGGGAGGTCGAGCGGCCACACAGCAAAGGCCCAGGGGCGGAATGACCATGTCCTGAACCCTTTCTTTTTTTAAAAAAAAAAAATTTTTTTTTTATTTGACGCTTATTTATTTTTGAGACATAGAGAGACAGAGCATGAACGGGGGAGGGTCAGAGAGAGAGGGAGACACAGAATCTGAAACAGGCTCCAAGCTGTCAGCACAGAGCCCGATGCGGGGCTCGAACTCACGGAGTGTGAGATCATGACCTGAGCCGAAGTCGGTCGCCCAACCGACTGAGCCACCCAGGTGCCCCATGAACCCTTTCTAAGTTAGGCAGCGTGGCCAAAGCTTTATAGACGTTTTCACTTTTCATACAAATATCCTGAGTGGTCAGTGTAGTTGCCTTCATGGATGAGGACCGCAGTGCCTGGAGAGGCTGAGGACAACGGACCTGGCATTACAGTTAGCGTGCAGTGGAACCAGGACTTGAACCCAGGCCTGGCTGCTGCCTGGCTTGGAAGAACGACCTCTTCTATCCTAGGTTCCAAATACTGGAGGCATCAATTTCTTAGAGTCAGGCTCACCCTAAACCATCTCCTACAGACCAGACGCCAATTTATTATACAATCCCAGGCGGTACGCTCAGGTAACTGCGCCATTCCGGGTGTCCTCTACAGGGTTTCGGGACACCCGGGGACCAGAATCAGTAATCAGAAAGGTGGCTGGTGGGCCTGGAGTCAGGATGAGGGATGCAGGCAGCCCTGGAGAGCAAAGGGAAACCGGAAAGATCTTCGGAGCCTGCTGTTCCCTCTACTCTTGCCCCAGGTATCCCTGAAGCTTGCGGTCACACCCCTTGTGCGTTGCCTCCTCAGCAAGGCGTGTCCTGTCTGGCCAGCTTCAGCCTGTCACCTCGCCCTGGCCTTCTCTAGTACCTGCCCTGCTCACCACGCCGTTGCCCTTTGATGGACTCGGTTTCATTTAGTTGTGTGCAGTCACTAGAACACAGCTCTATGAGTACAGGGACTTTTGCTTATTTGGTTTACTGCTGCATCCAGTTCCTGGCACTTACTAGGTACTCGATTTTTACTGTTTAAAAAATGCTTTTATTTATTTTTGAGAGAGGGAAAGAGACAGAGTGCCATCAGGGGAGGGGCAGAGAGAGGGGGAGACTCAGCATCCGAAGCGGGCTCCAGGCTCCGAGCTGTCAGCACAAAGCCCGACATGGGGCTCGAACTCACGAGCCGTGAGATCATGACCTGAGCTGAAGTCGGACGCTCAACCGACTGAGCCACCCAGGCGCCCCAGAAGGTACTCGATTTTTAAAACAGAAACCAGTGAATTCAAAATCAGTCAGATCCAGATTCAAGGCCCAGCTCTGCTCCCCACGAGCTGTGTAACTTGAGGCAAGTCATTTAACCCCTCTGCCCCGGTTTCCTCATTTGTAAAACGGAGGGAAGTTGTTCGGTCAGGACTAAATGACACAACAAAAAATGACCTAATCCAGAGCCTTGAACACAGTGGGTCCCTAATTAATTACAACTGCTCTTATGAAGTATTATTCCATCCCGACCATGGTGAAGCCCGAGACCGTCTCTGTGTGGTGCCTCGAGGAGAAGGTCTCCTCCTGCAGAGTACGATAAATGCATCAACCTTTGCTCTTCATGCCCTCCTTCCCCCACCTTTCCTGCACTCCCATCAGTACGGCTTTTTTCCCAGTTAAAATAGAACACAAGTGATTAGGTTTCATTTCTTTTACTTAAATTACCGTTGGGTCTTTACATAAATCATATTAACTGTAAGTGTTTCGGGGGCCCCTGGGTGGCCTGTTTGGTTAAGCATCTGCCTCTTGGTTTCGGCTCAGGTCACGGTCTCACGGTTTATGAGACTGAGGCCTGGGTGGGCTGGGCTCTGTGCTGACGGGGTAGAGCCTGCGTGGGATTCTCTCTCTGACCCTTCCCGGCTCATGCTCTCTCTTTCTCTCTCTCTCTCTCCCCTTCAAATTAAAAATAAATAAACATTAAAAAAAATACAAGTGTTTCCACATTTATAAAGGCTATTTCCTTGGATTGTTTCTACAAAGGACCTCAATTCTTACCATCATAATCCCATTTCTAAATTCTGGAGGTATTTTACTTCTCTCCTATAGATTAACTAGCATAAGGACTGGAAAAGAATAAAGAATGATAAATATCTTGTGTTTCAATTCATGGTATTTTTCCTCCTGAGAAGATATTGAATAAGAATTCAGATCTAGGGCGCCTGGGTGGCTCAGTCGGTTGGGTGTCTGACTTCGGCTCAGGTCATGATCTCACGGTTTGTGAATTCGAGCCCCGCGTCGGGCTCTGTGCTGCCAGCTCAGAGCCTGGAGCCTGCTTCGGATTCTGTGTCTCCCTCTCTCTCTGCCCCTCCCCTGCTCATGCTCTGTCTCTCTCTCTCTCTTTCAATAATGAATAAATGCAAAAAAAAAAAAAAAAAATTAAATTAAAACAAACAAACAAACAAACAAACAAGAATTCAGATCTCACCCCCCACCTCCCCACCCAAGCTGGGAAGGAAGAGTAAGAAAAGCTGGCAGGGCTGTGATCTCGCGGAGACTCAGGCTGGGAAATGACCAACGAACTGGTCAACGGACTTAGGGTCTGAGTCACAGTGAACAACACGGTCGCCATGGTCGCCTCTGCTTTTGGATGTTCTACCCTTCAAAGTTCAGGGTCCGTAACGCAAGCTCAGCTAGGCCAACAGCAAGTAAGAGTAACCACGTTTTCTTATCTTGATTCAGCACAGCCTGGCGAGATGACAGACGGGTATGCCCGAAATCCAAACAAACATGAGTAGCGAATTTAAAAGAAAGGCAAAGCAGATGTGGCCTCTTTCAGAAACATTATTTGATTTTGATATGCATTGATGTTTCTGGCTAGTTTGCAGACCTTGGCTAATCAAAAACACTGACATCTTCTTCCCTCTCTGGGGTTGTAAGAAGTCTTCTTTGTGTGCTAAACGTGTCTGTGCCACACGTGTTTCGAAGTAGCACTTGTACCTTTCATCGTATGATCCCAGACACGTAGTTTGCATCTTTGAGGGGACTTCTTTCTCCTTCTCCTCTGCAGCATACACACATTCACTTTTACTTCAAGTTTTGCATACGTCTTCAGGAACCGTACAGAACCAGCTGCAGGAACAGGCCACCGCAATTCCGACTGAACACAAACCCATCGATAAAATAACTGCTAAGATGCAAACGATGTGAAATGGAACAAAATCGAGGACCTGCAGCTAAAGCAGAGTTTTAAAAGCCAGCATTTAGATAGATCCTTTTTCTAGACAGTGTGAAACTGCTACACGCTTAGCAATTCCTTAAAAGAGAGGAACCGTTCGTTCATTCATTTATTCCTTCTTTTAACCTGAGAAGTCACGGGAAAGAATTTCTGCACGACGGTTCCAATCGGGTCGCCCTAAAATGGTATTTGATTTCAAGACCCTCAACCTCCCTGGTGCTCTGGTAGCTCTGTCTGTGCCTCCCCGGGGGGCACTCAGTGCGCCGTGACAATTCATGTGTGTCTCCCACTTGGGTGTGCGGGTGCAAAGGCCACGTCTGACGTATTTCTGAAGCTGTGCAGCACGGCAGGTAAAAGTGGCCCCTGGAGTTGAGCTCCCGGGTCCATGTCCCCACACTGCCACTTGTGGATAGTGTGATCTTGATCAGTTCCTTAGCCTTCCTGGGCTTCAGTGCCCTCATCTGGAAAATGGGGCTAATAATAGTCTCTCCCTCAACTGAGTTGCTCTGGGGATAAAGATAATCCATACAAAGCACCTGGCATAGTGGAAAACAACTAAAAGGCTCAAGAAAAGCTATTATATTCGTGTCTAACATAGTACTTGGCTCATCAAGAAGAAAGTCTGAAATGAGAACGAGAATCCCTTCTCTCCTCGGCTTACTCCTGCAATGCTGTACTATTCCACACTTGCGAATGTAATTCTGTACTTGCAAATGTCAAGTGTGAATTCTCAGGGTACATATTTTCTCTTCAACTAAACAGCGAGCTCCCTAAGGGCAGGGGTAGTGCTGACTACTTCTGGTCCTCCCCCTTGGCGCGGCTGTCCACGAATGCCGGCTGCTTTGGCACGCTAGTTGCTGTCGCACTGCGTGACCAGAGCTTCCACCTGAAGGGCCGCAGCATTTCTCCCCGGGGGCAGGTTCACACGTGGCAAGTTGGGCCTTTTACGTTATTCTGACATAAGGTCCCAGCTTCCCCAGACCACTCAGCTGATCTCCCTGTTGACTCAGAATAGAAAATTTTTGGCATTATCCTGTCTTAGAGGGTAGTGCTGCCTCACCCGGCCAGGGAAATGGCCATAGATCTCATGGTCATGCCCAACTCACCCAGCTGTAACCCAGTGGGGCCTATTGGGAATCTGCGACTAATGTGAACGTTCCAAAGGGGAAAAATGGTTTACAAACCAAACTCATCTAACACATTAGGCCAAACCTGTCTTCCAGGGAACTTGGGGGGTACAGAGGGGGAATGGACTGAGCCCTCAATAAATGTCACTTCTACGGATCTAAATTCCGCTTCTTCCATTCCTGTCACTTGAGTCCTGACTTACCACGATTATACAGCACGGCAACCTAAAAGAATGCCAAGATCTTCTATCACTACAGATTTAAGGACATTAGAAGACAGGACAGCACGGGGCGCAATGCAAGGATTATAGGGCCAGCCTACCTGGGTTCAAATCCCAGCTTTGCCAAACACCAACGGTGAGACCCTGACAAGGTGCCAAAAATGAGCTAAGTGTCTGAAAAATGATGGATGACAACAGCACCGGCTTCAAATGGCTGCCGTTTAATACGAGTTGATTTTTACAATTGTGTTTAGCATATGGTAAATTATCAATAAACGGAAGCTAATATTATAAAATTTTCATGCCATCACGCACAGTATGTCCAGACGGTAGCTACTATTTAGAACGACTCAAATCCAGCTCTTCCCTGCCGATCCAGTAGCTCAAGTCAATGCAGAGTCAACTGTGACCCTCTCTCTCCTTTTCTCCTCACTCCTCACATTCCGATGGGTCTCCAGGAGCCAGGTCCCTCCAGACTTCCATGATCCTACCTCTCAAATATCTTACACTTGTCCACCTCTCTCTGTTCCCACTGTCCTAGTCTGGGCCAGTGGCTGCTGTCACGCTGGGGCCGGTGACCTCTCCCAGCTTCTCTTCTTACTTTCTTCAGTCCGTCCTTCACGCGGCTCTAACAGCTTTCCAAAGCGTAGATCGGATTAAAGCATAGCTCTATGTGACAGCTTTCCTTGGCTTTATTACATACTGTAAAATAAAGTCCACTTTTCCTTCGTCGTCTTCTTTTTTTTTTTTTTTTTTAAGTAGGCTCCACACCCAGCCTTAAGCCCAACACAGGGCGTGAACTCACAACTCTGAGATCGAGAGTTGGACGCTTCACCGACTGAGCCACCCGGGCGCCCCGAAAGTCCCCTTTTTGAGCCTGGACTTTAAGGCTCCTTACTACCTCGTCCCAGCATACTCTTCCTCCTTCCTCCCCTCGTCTACACCCGAGTCACACCTCGCGACGGGCTCTCCTGTGGACTCTCTCTGTTTCTCTGCCTGTAATGTTACTCTTCGGTTTCCTGCCCATCCAACTTCTAATTACCTTTCAAGACTCAAGCTAAACGTAAGCCAAAAGTCGGTGCCTGGGAGTCGGTGAGTTGAAGAAAGTAGGCTAATATAGCTGAGAATGATTTTTAAAAATGTATAAAATAGGTGCCTGGAATTTTTCTTTGGTAAACCAGAAAACCTAGTTGACTCATTTTTATGACTCATTTTATGTTTGTGTTTGATCCATGTCAGGCACTTCGTGTAATTTTTTTTTTCATTTAATCTTCTTAACGACCCTATTGGTTTGACATTATCACATCCACTTTGGAGATGAAGAAACCTGGGTTAGGGGATTTGTCCAAGGGCAGCAAGATAGTAAACGACAGAGCTGAGATCTGAACACCGGTCTGACTCCAAAGCCCAGGGCTGCAGCACAGGTCACCAAACGCTGTGCTTCGCGACCTCACGTTGTGTGTATCTGCCTGACATGTTTAAAATGTAACGTTGGCCCTGATCTGACTTCGGTGTAGACGCATTACCACCCTGAGTTATGCAGTGCCTTATGTTCTGCTAGTGGGTCTGAATGCCAGCTCCTGGTGAAATAGCTTTCAGTATACCAAGTGGGGTGGCATGAAACGCAATTATGCTTTTTTGACGAGGAAGCTGTTCAGTCCAGGGGCTTCCAGCTGAGGTCAGCCTCTCGTTCATTCATTATGCACCACGAGCAAGCACCTACTGACTTCCCACCACATGTATGACACTATGTTAAACTTATTTCCTTGTCTTTCTCCAAGAACTTCTTTATTCAATCTCAGGAAAGCCGTCTGGCAAATCTGAGTGCTTCCGAACCACAGGCTGATAATTTCTGCTTTAGAATAAGTGAACTGATGGCTTTCAGTGGCACTTTCTCTCCAGAGAAATCAGGCCCTGTGTTTGAGCTGGGCCTTTTTTAGTTACTCAAGAATAGGTCTGCTAATGCCTATGAAACACAACATACACACGCAATTCAATAATTCCAACTTTTAAAAGTTATTAAAATAAATATCCTGTCTGGATGGCTAACATTTTCCTGGCACTAAGTGGTAACTATGAACACAGGAAAGGCTCATCGGTGATCGAGAGTGGTCACCCATAACCATTAGTGTTACGGAGTGAACTATGTCCCCTACCAGAATCCAAATGTTGGAGTCCTAACCCCCAGTACTTTAGTATGTGACTGCGTTTACACAGAAACTTCATGGAAGTAATTACGTTAAAACTAGGTCATTAAAGTGGGCCCTAATCCAGTTTCATCGGTGTCCTTATAAGAAGAGATTAGGACATGAAAGGGAGAGAGAGAGAGACACCAGAAATGTGCACATACAGAGGCAAGCCCACGTGACTGTGCATGGAGAGGGCGGCCGTGTGCAAGCCAAGGAGAGAGGTCTCAGAAAAAAACCAAACCTGCCCACACCTTGACCATGGACTTCTAACCTTGAGGACTGTAAGAAAATAAATTTCCGTTGTTTCTGTGGTATTCTGTTAAGGCGGCTCCAGTAAACTAAATCAAAGAACGAAATCACAGGGGCGCCTGGGTGGCTCAGTCTGTTAAGCGTCTGACTTCAGCACAGGTCATGATCTCACAGCCTGTGGGTTCGAACCCCGCATCGGGCTCCGTGCTGACAGCTCAGAGCCTGGAGCCTGCTTCGGATTCTCTGTCTCCCTCTCTCTGCCCCTCCCTGCTCACACTCTGTCTCTCCCTCTCTCAAAAAATAAACATTAAAAAAAAAAAAAAAAAAAGAACGAAATCACACACAGTGTGAAGAATAACCTGCAAATCCCACCGGCATCTAAATTGATGCTTTAGGGCTGCTTTGTCCAACTGATAGTTTTTAAGCTTCTCCTATATATTAGGCCCCCAGCTCGATGTTAGGAGACTCTACGGATAAGGCTTCAAATTAGTAATGGGAAACGCAAGTGGCTGATACGTTCCCCTGCTCTGAAAACGTGTCCTTGGAAGACACCAGTCACCATGAACTTGTGGGAGAAATCTCAGCTTCATTTCCCCGGTAGCCTATATAATTCAAGATATGAAGGTCACCTTCTCCCATACAAACATCTCCCAGCAAATAAAATGATCTTACCCAGTCCTTCCAGTTCTTGAACCACTTCTTTCCAAACGGGCTCGATGTGGATGCAGCTGAAGCACCAATCTGAAGTGATCTTAATGAGGTAGGGTTTCTTGAAGCTATCTGGAACCACTTCATTCACATAATGTGAAAAGTGCAATAAATACTTTTCGTCAATGGGGTCCCGCCGCTCCGAATTAAAAGGGAAGTGAAAAAAAGACTCATCGAAGTAAAAATTCTCGTGGAAATGGCGGAAGCGATACTCTCGTCGCTGCTGCTTCTGGTAGCCCTGGTTCTCTCCGGCATCTCCGTAGTGATCGTAATTCGATCTCTTTTCTTCGTTGGAAAGGATCTGTGAGGAAAGAAAAAAAAAAAAAAAAAAGACATTTAAGAAGTAGGGAAAGTTTCACCCAGAGGATTTTCCTGTGAGCGGCATGGGAGACACAGGAAGAAAATGAATGTAGAGCCACGACATGGTTAGATATCCTCAACGTAATCTGCAACATACCAGGAGACTCTACTTTTTCTTTCTTTTCTCTTTCTTTTTCTTTCCCAATTTTTCTAAGATATTATTTTATTTTATATGTTATTTATTTATTTACTTATTACATGAAATTTATTGTCAAACTGGTTTGCATACAACACCCAGTGCTCATCCCAACAGGTGCCCTCCTCAATACCCATCACCCACCCTCCCCCCTCCCCCATCAACTCTGTTTATTCTGTTTTTAAGAATCTCTTATGGTTTGACTCTCTCCCTCCCTTTTTTTTTCCCCTTCCCTTCCCCCATGGACTTCTGTTAAGTTTCTCACGATCCACATAAGAGTGAAAACATATGGTATCTGTCTTTCTCTGTAGGACTTATTTCACTTAGCGTAACACTCTCCAGTTCCAGCCACATTGCTACAAAAGGCCAGGTTTCATTCTTTCTCATTGCCAAGTAGTATTCCATTGTGTATACAAACCACAATTTCTTTATCCATTCGTCAGTCGATGGACATTTAGGCTCTTTCCAGAATTTGGCTATTGTTGAAAGTGCTGCTATAAACATTGGGGTCCAAGTGCCCCTATGCATCAGCACTCCTGTATCCCTTGGGTAAATTCCTAGCAGTGCTATTGCTGGGTCATAGGGTAGATCTATAGGAGACCCTACTTTCAACAGAAACATTAAATATGTCAAGACTGAAATACTTCGGTCATTTAGATACTTATGTTCGTCCTGCCTTCAGAGATTTGGGGTTATCACAGTACTCAATACATCAGTAAAGCAAATAAAACGTAACATACTGTTGATCACCAGGGCTGGATGACAAGAAAATTGACTAGGTTATGCCACTTAAGTTGGAATAACTCAAAGCAAGATATGAAAAGCTGCGAACACCAAAAAGCAGCCACAGGGTTGAGCTCAGTGTCCCGGACGTTAGCTGACTTTGTTTTACTTAATTCTGAAGTCTAAAATTCAAGAGGCTGTTTTCGGATGATGTGCCATTCTATGAGCCAAACACTGTTTCCTGAAGAGCATTACCCTACACAAACCATAAAGCCATGGACTTATCTTTAACGCACATTCCAGAACAAATTACTTAAGTGGACATGTTGGAAAATTATTGAAAAAAGTCTGTTTAAATGCATTTGTAACCTTGTGTCACTTTAATAAATTGGGAAATCAATCTTTCTTTAACAGAAGTTCTAGTATGTGTGCTGTCAAAGTGACCATGTAATAGAAGTTTCTACAAAGGAAAGAGAGACCTACAGTTAGGAATTCTGAGAACTCTACAATTCCAATTAAAGCCTTTAAAATAAGCCAGTTTTTTGTTTTTGTTTTTTTTTTTTAAGAGCTGAAGTATTCAGGCACCAATTTCAACATATTGGATGTAACTAAATAAGTTTTCTCTACCATCATCTAGAAACTGGGTCAAGGGCATTGGGACTGTGCCCCTTCTGAGAGGTCTTTACAAAACTGGCCGCCTAAAGCAGATTTTATACGAGCTAATGGACGCATCACAAGTTTGAGAGGATACCTCATAAGCCTTGCTAATTTGGATGAACTTGTCTTCTGCTCCAGGATCTTTGTTTTTGTCAGGATGCCTGAAAACACAAATGGGCAGGCAGTGAGAACGCATTTAATGTTTTACACACAGTCAATTAACATCTTGTACACACGGTTCACTACCTCAGATGGAAGGCCATTTTGTTAGGACGGTTTCTTAAAAATTCACAGGAGAAGCAATCACTTGCTTCGCATGACCGTAATAATTAAGTGAAACTTTGAAACTGGCAGTTTCTACCAAAAGCACTCCAGTGGGGCACATTTTCAAAACACCGGGGAGCACTAGAACATTCCAGTGAGGAGAGGTGGGCTATGCACATGCCTTTACGTTGTTCCTAATACTGCTGAGCTGGGAGCTGGCTCCAGGCTAATGTCACTGAGGCCTCAGAACCGACTTCCCTTCCCAAGATGGCGGCAATTCATCCCCATGTTAGAATGTCATCGAGGAAGGTATTTCTTCGGACAACTCGGGAGGATATAGGAAACAGCTTCTAGGACACACTGTGAATTTGTTTCGTAACAACCACATTCCAAGTGGCATTTTGCTGCTGACATTTAAGAGAGAACATTTTAGTTTCGTTAATGTTCTGCTTGTTCCTTTTTGCCTAAGATGGCCTTTCACCCGTAAACGGATCATGGTTTCAAGGCCCCGTGTTTTAAGGGGTGAGAAAAATCTACAGTTTACGCAAAGTGATTTAAACTAATATTAGAACTAATATTTGCTATTACACACAGCTTGCAGTTAAGTGTATCCATTTGTGGTCATTCAGTATTCTATCATCTGCCTGTGTTCATGCCAATTTCAGCTTTGGGGATTTAAAGTCCTGGCAAGTAGGGGCTGGGTTTCACTTCCTTAGAGCTCCCGAAGTCCTAAGTCACTGTTTGCTACCAACTGATTTTTCAATGTTCTCTTTATTAAGAGGCCCTATTACACAGCGTATTCTTTATATAATCACTTCCGCTAACTTCCAGTAAGTTTCCTCTAGCAAAGGTTCAGGAAAGAGAAGCATTCCTTCTTCTGGAAGCAAACGACTACTAAAAACGGCACCAAGTACACTGGAATAAAGAAATTTCATAACTTGGTCAACTTATTCTGGCTGGGACAAGTTTGAATGAATTATACCACATATTCTGATGTCTCTAAAAATAAATTGCAAATGGCTGTCCATTAAATTTAGACATTATTCCTTGCTTTACTATTTAATTCTTGGTGTGAATATCAGTGGGAAAGGAAAATCTCAGCTGGGTTATCATGAAAATAGTATGACTTAAAGAAACAAGATGGTGGTTCCAAAACGTGCTTCTGGATGACCAAAAAACCCAAAAAACAAAAACCAAAAAACCCCCCAGTGTTTTAAATATTCAAACTTAGGCTAAAGGCTGAAAAGATAAAATAAAGCAATCACACAAATGAAGGTTTAACGTACAGAGCTCGGTAGGGCGGTGTTGAAGGACAGGAAGGGGCTTTTGAGGAGACTGAGCCAAGGCGAGGGCTGTGAGGGCAGCTGGGCCAAAACCACAGATCCTGACGGAGACAAAACCAAGGCCCGGGAACAGGGAGGAAGCCACAAGACAGTTTCAGGTCATGAGAACTATCTTCCTAACTGAGGGGTGCTGCCACGAGGTTGCAAACATTCAGAAAAGGAGAAATCCAGCTCTAGGAAAGCACTGCCCAATACTATTTTCAGTGTATAGGAAACATTTCACCCACTGCAGTATGATACTCGTCCTTTAAATCTGCAAGTGAAGAAAAATACTGCACTTGCTATCTACTGACTGTGGAGTCACCTCTAAGGAAATAAAAACGAAGGGAGAAAAAGTAATATACAGAAGTGTTAGGCAAACTGTTTTACTGTTCCAGTGACTGACCCTGTTATATCTATTTGCTTAGGATCAGATTTTACGATGCCTTTTTCTTGGGGTGGGGTTGTTTACATTGCCAATGAAGATGATAAGAGAAAAGTACGTACGTTAAAACCTAATTATTAGGAGAGAAACGCAGTTTTCCTGAGAGACAGAGTAACTTTAAATGGTTTCACCGAGGAAGGGGAAAGCTCTTGAGAAGCCGAAGACACATTATTTAGTAGTAAAACCTAGTAGAGGAAACCTACAAATCCAGGTCAACCACTAACCGCTCCCCCCCGCTACTGCTCTGAAAAGTCAAACTGGGAAGCACTGTCCTTTGCAGCGTGTATGAAGCCGTCATGAAATGAAACAAGTGATTTCAGTGATAAAACCCTGCCAGAGCCCAAACGGCAAAAAGTAACAGCACGGTGAACGCGCAAAGGTGGAGTAAAATTTCAGACTTTCGCTGGATGATATTCTGTATATTTCTACGGTGATGAATTACTCCTAGAGAGAGTCTAATTAAGGAAGAGGAGCGTATGACTCATTTAATTAATATCATAACACCCTTTTCAGCTCTGGAAGACAGAAACGTCAAAGCTGTCCATTTTAACAAATCCCACATACTCAAGCGATCATTTCTGCTTTTAAAATGTGGCCCAAGGCCATACTCTGTCCAAAAGAATGTTGCTACTTCATGAATTTACTGCAGACTTATAAATTTTGCTTTAAATATAAAGAGACAAGAGTTTGAAATGATGTGGAAGGCAACTTTGCTGTAAAGAGAGTCCCTGGAAAGAGGCCACACATAATTAGATTGTGTTTTCAGTATCTAATTCTGGATTCCCTGTGATAGGAGTTTGGTTTAAAATATGTATTCAAAACGTCATATTTGAAACTATCTTTTACCTTGATTGCAACCAGCTTAAAACGGAGGCCTTTCACTGAAGAATAACGGTGTCAGGCAGAGTCATGCACGGCCTGCAATGTCATCTGCATGTGGCAGCTTTGCTCCTGCAGAACTTCCTGCCCCGCCCCCCCCAAACCTAACCCACTCATTCTTCTGCTCACGTGGGCAAGTGATTACAAAGTAAAAAAAAAGCAATAAACTATCTATTAGCACAGAAGGTCAAGCTACGGAGCCCAGGGGCAATAAAGACTTAATAACAGTGAGCCTAGATTTCCCCACAGGTAAAAGGGGGACAGCAATATCCTCCCTCATAGGGTAATGATCAGGTTTATGTAAGATAAAAAGCATAGAACCCGGAACCTAGCATGCAGTAGCTTAGTTGGAGCCTCGTAAGAGCCTAGCATGTGCAGTCATGATTCCCATTCCCAAACGGTCTTTTATTATTTACGACTGGCTCTGCCAGCTTCTAGTCACCTGTGCCCTTCCTGTCCTTTCCCTCCTGCTGCGCCCCTCCAGCTACATAATCCAAATACCTCTACTTCTTTGGCATGTCCAAAGTGTCGGTGGAAAAAACTGATGATGCCCGCCTGTAAGTTTTAAATTCATTGCTGTCCTGCTAATTCACAAACACTGGTATACTCTTTAGCATATAGAAAACCTACCTAGGTAGAATTACGACTTTTCTACAATTTTTTTTTTAACGTTTATTCATTTTTTTGAGAGACCGAGAGTGAGTAGGGGAGGGGCAGGGGCAGAGAGAGAGGGAGACACAGAATCCGGAGGAGGCTCCAGGCTCTGAGCTGTCAGCACAGAGCCCGACACGGGGCTCGAACCCACGGACCGTGAGGTCATGACCTGAGCTGAAGTCGGACGCTTAACCCACTGAGCCACTCAGGCGCCCCGAATTATGACTTTTCTGTAGAGTAATTCTTAACAGCCATGTACTCGGTTCCTGAATATTCTTATAAAATTGAGAGCAAAAAAGCTCTTACTCTAAATTTTCTTGAAAGCTTAAAATTAATAATGTAGAAAATAGGATTGGAGAGTCTTCTCTTTAGCATAAAGGGTTACTTTATGAGTAACATCATGGGGTGGTTAGCTTATTCATTGCTGATGACATATATACTTTAAAACTAAAGCTCCCTCCCACTTTAACATTAAATACGCTGGCAGTATCTAGGGTAATTCTTCAGGCCAAAAGCATTCACAGCAATACAGGCTTTGGATCTCATCACTAAAAAAAAATTAAAAAAAAATTATAGAATAACATGAACATTAGTTCTCCCAAATGAAATATTTTAGACAGATATAGATTTACTGAACATAGACACAGAGACAAATAAAAGCTAACCATAATTTAGGCTGCATTCCCCTACTGCAACTGCTTAGCTTATATTAAACTGCTATTTCTTTGTTTCACCTACCATTCCCGGGCGAGCTTCTTATAAGCCTTTTTAATATCAGCCTGACTGGCTGTGCGGCTGACCCCTAGGACTCTGTATGGGTCAAAATCCAACGCAGACAGAATTTGCAGGACCAGAACCAGAACTATCAAGAACTGCCAGGAAATGCTCAATTTTTTCACTTCCATTTCTCTTCCTTTCCAGAGCTGAAATGATTGAAGAGGCAATAAGTTTCAGCGGTAGAAACCTGGACAGTCTCGCTTTTGAGGTAAAGGGCTAAGATAGACAGATGCAAAACAAAACAAACAAAAGCTGTTTGGCAGGAAAGGTGTCGAGCTGTTTGACCATGTCTTTTGCAATCGACCATCTCACTACTGTTTTCGAATATCACACATAAGAACTATTCTAGGTGAAAAGGTGAGCGGTAAGACTTCACAGCAACTTGCCAGAATCCTTGCATTAGGTTGGCTCTAGAAATGACTGAAAAATCGATGAGATGGAGAAATAAAAGCAAATGTGGGAAAACATTCGTAGGAAAATCAAGGCAACTACATCTCAAACACACTAGTTCACTTATGCTGACAATAACACTTTAAATTTAAAAATACGTGGCTTCAGAATACTTCACTGAGTACATGCTAAATAAATTCAAGAGATCAGAAGAATTACCAAGTGCGAAACTGTGAAATGACACAGTTGTGACATTCTTGGGGTTAAATAAGTACCAACAGGGAAGTGAGATACTCTAACAAAATAAAAAACTTGTTATGACGCTGTGTACCCCAATTCTAGTCTTTATCACCACACCCAGTGAAGCAAGAAAACAGAGAGGATGCTCTTTAATTTAACCATCAACAATATGGTTATTGTAAATGGAGACCTAAGAGGAGAAAAACTGGTGAGAAAAAAATTTAGTTTTCCACGTGAAGGGAGATTAATGGCAAAGCCTGTAGACCAGGCATCTTCCAATGTTAAAGATCCATATCTGGTCAGGGCGGTAGCTGAACTCACTGTGGGCTGGGAAATAATCCTGGTTGGTTAATGAACAAGGTAGTGCTGTATTGCACGGACATTTACGGTCAAGAATTATGAACTCTAGGATATCATACAGTGAGTTCTCACGGGTCATATTTATCCTGACTTTACATGAATTACTAACATTTTAAGGTTCAAGTGTCTAAGGTGACACCTTACTTAAGGTGGGCAAATCTGTAACAGTGGTGGATTCTGACAAGTGGAAGTCTAAGCACTGGGAGTGATCACAAAATTGACTTGACACGATGGCCAATTTTTAGGACTGCATGCATGCTGAGCCAAGTCCGAAAACACATTCATTTCTTCCTTGTGGAGTCAACCTATAACCTATAAAACATGTACAGAGCGCTAAAACTCGGGAAGAGGAGACAGCTACTGGTTAGGCACACAAGCTCTGGAAACAGACTCACATCGGGATCCGTCCTCTACCACTTTATGACCTTGGGCAAGTTACTGAAACTTGCTAAGCCTCAGTGCCATTCATAAATGGAGGGTGAATAATAACCACCTTGAAAAGATCAGCAAGGGAGTTAAATGTATGTAAAGATGTACTGAACACCGGGTCGACAGTCAGAAAGGGGTACTTATTTTTTTCTACCGCGCAGGGCAATCGCTGCCTTATTCCACCGTGTCAGTCGCCTCCAGTGAGGGGCCCAAGAGGCGGGGGGGCTGTTAAGTTCTTTGGCTGACAGTCTCGAGCTCGACTGTGCTGGCGTCGGGGCAGGAAATCACCTGCCCAACAGGTAGGCTACCGCCCGCGGGCAGTATCCCCCAGACCAGGCAGCGGCTCCAGGACGCACGCTCCAGATCTGAGCTCCCGCCGGAGGTCGCAACCCTCCAGGAGACGACCGCCTCCCCCGCCGCCCACCGAGAGCCCTGGGCCCGGCCCTGTCGGCTCCCGGTTTCCCCCGGGCCCTGGGGAACCGGGAACGAGGAGGAACTGACGGGAAATCCCCGAGCCTGCCCGGCCCCGCCGCGTCCGCGGCTCCGCGCGTCACGCCGGGAAGGAGTTACCGGGAAAGGGCACCGGCCCAACCGGCTGCAGCGTCCGTGCTCCAGTCAGTCCGCCGGGCCAGGAGCCTCCCGTCCGCACCAGCGCTCGCCGGGACCTGGGGAGGGGAGAGGGGCGGGGACGAGTGGATGGGGGTCACGTGACACTTAAAGGCTCGGCGCCCGGAAGTCACGGACTGAACTGGTCGAGGGCTTCTACTTTGCGAATCTGTTTTGACCCTTGCTACCCGCCGTCTGCGCGTGGACCTGGCGCGGTTGCCATAGGAACGCGGCCCGCTCTTTGGCTGGATCCAAAGGGATGACCGTGACCAAAGAGGACAAAACGTGCCTCCTAGCGAGGCGAAGTCGCGATGCATGATGGGATGCCCCCAAGACCTCCCCGATCCAGGGAGGTGTTTCAACACTTACCGGGAGATGGCCCTCGTCTGGCAACAGTTGCTAGGGTGGGGAAGCAATCGCTGGTCCCTGTTCTCTTTAACCCTATTCATAGAATCGTAGAGCGTCAGAGTTGGAAGGGACCTTAGGGACCCTTTCTAGTCCAACTCCTCCATAAACTGATGGGGAGACTGAGGCCCAGAGAGGGGCAGGGACTTGCCCAAGGCCTAGAATCCAGGACCCCTAAACTTATTTACCAAAGCGAGATCTGCCATAGAATGTGCCAGGGACTGCCCTCGGCTCGGGGAAACGGATGTGTGTGTGGTGGGGAGGGAGGGGGAGACACAGATGAATGAGGTAAACTTTCATTGAGCCAATGAGATACGTATCCTTGGGGATATAAAGAAAGAGGTTTCTTATCCCCCCACCGCCCTGTTTTTTATTGAATTTTCTTTTCATTTATCATTGACACACTGTATCTTTTCTTTCCTTATATTTTTCATCGTCTGTCTCCTCCCACTGGAATGTAAGCTTCTAAGCGCAGGGCTTTCTGATTTGTTCAACTGTATATTCTCGATGCCTGTGTAGACCTCAGCGCAGGCAGGATCTCAATAAATATTTGTGGAATAAATGAATAAATGGGGCTGAGGTTTTGATGCTCAGGAGAATGGATTCTAAGGTAGACGTGAGTCAGGTTCAGCTTTAAATCTTGAACGGCCTTGTGCCACTTACTACTCTGTGACCTTGACTGGCCCCACTTCCTCCAGCTCCAGCGTCCCCCATCTGTAAAATGGGGGAAAAGAATAGTTTTTGGTATTCCTTTGATAGGACTGTAGTCAAGGATAAGTGAGATAACACAATGTAAAGTGACTAGCACAATGGCTGGGACTTAGCAAATGTTTAGCAAACAGGAGCAATTATTTCTGAAAGGTGGAAGTGAGCTGTACAAACTGGGAGTTCAGAAGAGTAGATTTCTGCCTTTTTTTTTTTTTTTCTTTGTGGGCGGTGCTAGGGTGGGAAGGAAGGAAGAAGGGGATTCAAGACCGTGTAATGTGGGTTTGGTTGGATGAGACAGGCGAGTTTGGAACAGTAAACGACGAGATCTGGGCACCGGGCGGGGGCAGGAGAATTATGGTTTTATTACCGGCGGGAAGGGGGCTGGACAGACCATCGCCCCAGGCATGGGTGTCCCTCTTGCCAGCAATATAACCCCCTCCGAGCTTTTTTTTTTTTAAGTTTAGATTTATTTATTTATTTATTTATTTATTTATTTATTTATTTATTTAAGAGAGAGAGAGAGAGAGAGATTAAGCGAGCAGCTAGTGGAGCAGGGGCAGAGAGAGGGAGACAGGGTCGCACGCAGGCTCTGCGCTGACAGCAGAGAGCCCCATGCGGGGCTCCAACCGTGAGATCACGACCTGAGCCAAATTCAGACGCTTAACCACATTTAACCGACTGAACTACCCAGGGGCCGCCCCCGCCCCCTACCCCTGAACCCCCACCCTCCGAGTTTCTGTAAAAGCGGAAAGAGGATACCTTTTGGTTAGGGCTGGCTGCCTGGACTAGGGGCGCGCCCTGGGGGCGGTGCCCGTCGCGGGGTGTGTCTTGGGGGGCGGTGCGGAGCGCGGAGGCGGAGTCGCAAGGCGGAAGTGGTGCCGTGGGTGGCCTGGGGCGGGCCCGGGGGGCGAGGGGCGATGCAGGGGCGGAGCGCGTCGCGGCGGCCGGTGCCGGGGCGGGTCCTGGGCGGCGGGCGGGGCGCCGCGGCCGAGGCCCGGAAGCGGACCGAGGCCGCCCGGGTCCCAGCCGTCGGGCCGCCATGGACGAGGCTGACCGGCAGCTCCTGCGGCGGTGCCGTGTGCGGCTGGTCGGCGAGCTGCAGGTGGCCTCGCTGTGGGACGCTCTGCTGACCCGCCAGCTCTTCACGCCCGCGATGATCGAGGACATCCAGGTGCGCCCCGCTTCCAGCGCCGCCCGCAGACTTCACGTCCCGGCTGGGGTCAGCGAGGCCGCGCCGAGAGGGTTGCTGAAGGCACAGCATGTCTTAAAGGCCGAGCTCCCGCCTTCCCCTCCCCGCCTGTGCCCCCGGTACCCATCCCCTTTGGGGAATCATCATGTGGGAACCCCCTTTTCCCTCACGGCGTTGAGCGCACTAGATCGCCCAGCCGAACCGTGCAATACCGAACACCTCTTCCAGGGCTTGCTAGAGCGATTCCACGCCCAGCACCACCAGCGTGCACCGTTGGCTGCTGGAGCCCTGTGCTTCTGGCCGGGATGGAGGCCTGTGTTTCACCTGCTGGCATGAAGGTTCAGGGCGCCCAGCTGGGGTGTCACACTGCCTGGTTCTGTGTCCCTGGCTAAGTCATTGAGCCACTGTGAGCCTCAGTTTTCTGGGCTGTGAAATGGGACAACAGTAGTATTGTGAGAGCTACATGAGATAGTGGGTGTGGAACACAATTGCGTCAGGCTCAGAGTGAGGGCTTAGCTGGCTGTGCCCTGTCCTCTTTGGCCAGCCCCTCCTGTGCTGAGTTTATGTTTCCTAAGGGGTTTTAGAGATGGGGGGGGGGGGGGTGCTGATGCAGGTAATGAAGAAAATAATAAAGTGAACATGTGAGGTTCTCTTTAAAAGAAGTTTCATGTCTTTGTGTTATTTGACCCTCGCCACAGGCCTGTGAGGTAAGGAGGTTCCAGGAGGTATTTCCTACCAGGAGGGGCAGTGGGTGTGTGCGGCTTTCTGGGGGCCTCTGGCCAGTGCCCGGTGGGCTGCTTGCAGACTGTCCATTTTCTGCATCATCCAGGAGCTTGGCCTGACCCAGTGAGGAAGTCTTTAATAGGATAAGTGTCGTATGAAAAATTAGCAGTGAATATTAGTATTAGAAGAAGTCTCATGAGAATCTGCTGTGTGACCTGAACTGAAGAGTGGAAATGGTTTGAGACCATTTCCTTGCCTTCAGATACATTCACAGGGGTTGCAAATTCAGATGCCCACAGAGGCCCAATAGATGGGCACCGCGGTGGGTGGCCCCCCAGCTCCAGCTCAGTCTGGCCATTCCAGAATGCTGGCTCCGTGTTTCCAGATCTCTCACGTTATGTAAAAAGAAGTGGAAAGTCCTGATTTTGATGTCAAATTCCCTGATTCTAGATGTTAGCAACAGATTCAGGTTTTCGAAGTACTGTCACATGAACGAGAGGCTGCCATTTGCCACCCCTGGTTTGGCTGAGCCACATGGATCTGGGTCCTCATCCTGGCTTTGGTACATATTAGTAAGTCGCAATGCCTTGCTGAGACTCAGTTTCCCTCATCTGTAAAGTGAGGAGAATTGTAATTTAACCCCGTAAGGTTACTGAGGGGGGGACTAGATGAAATGATGCATTTAACACGGGGTCTGTCTTACTGTGAGTGTTCCGGAAATGCTGAAAGGCATGTAGCTGTTTTGTTAGTGAGGATTATCTTTGCAGTGACATTACAGATCTGTGGCGTTCAGCTTAGCAGCCATTAGCCACACGAGGCTATTTAAGTGTAAGTCTGAAGTAATTAATGTTAAATAAAATAGAACACTTACAGGGCACCTGGGTGGCTAAGTCAGTTAGGCATCCATCTCCGGCTCAGGTCATGAGCTCGCAGTTTGTGAGTTCGAGCCCCACTTCGGGCTCTGTGCTGACAACTTGGAGCCTGCTTCAGATTCTGTGTCGCCCTCTCTCTCTCTCTCTGCCCCTCCCCCACTCACATTCTGTCTCTCTCTCTCAAAAATAAATATTAAAAAACATTAAAAACAATAGCAAATTCAGTTCCCCAGCTGTAGGACCCAAGTACTCAGGAGCCACATGGGACTCATGCGTTTGGACAGAGCAGATGAAGGACATTTCTATCATCACAGGAAGTTCCCTTGGACAGTGCTGCTGTAGGATATTTGAGGAGAGGGTGATGTCTTACCCCTGTGAGGAACTTGGCCAGAGTGGGTCTCAAAGGACAGCGAGCTGATGAATAGCTTCTTCCTCCTTTTCCCTGTGTTGGCGACCAGCCCCACCATCCCGACACCCGTAAACCTCGACCTTTTCTGCATCGTCACAGTCCACCCAATTGATGCCCGAATCCCGTGCATTCTCCTTCCTTATTGAAAAAAGTTTTTTTTAATGTTTATTTATTTCTGAGAGAGAGAGAGAATGGGGGAGGGGCAGAGAGCGAGGGAGACACAGAATCCGAAGCAGGCTCCAGGCTCCGAGCTGTCAGCACAGAGCCCCACACGGGGCTCGAACCCACAGATCGCGAGATCACGACCTGAGCTGAAGTCGGACGCTCAACCGACTGAGCCACCCAGGTGCCCCTCTCCTTCCGTATTTTTCTGGTCTGTCCATTTATTTCTCTCCATTCCTGCTGCACTGTCTTTGCCACCACCCGACCTGGCTGTGGCTCACCCCCTTCCACTGTCTACCCTGCCTCCAGGATGATTTTTCTCAGAGGCAGCTCTGACTCTGTCACTCAAAAAGTAAAGGTCCTCAGCGGCTTCTCCCGGCTATTTCGGCACACCGCTCAGAGACCTCCCCCTCGCTGCTGTTTCCCACTCCAGCTTACGTTTCATTTCTCTGAATTCGCGATTCACTTCCTAATGTTCCCTGGGGTCTCCGTGAAGACATCCCCTCCTGGAGGACTCCCTGGCTTCCCAAGGCTAAGTTGGATGGCCCTGGACCCTCCTGCTGGCACTTCTCTCCTTGGTGTGCCACTGTTGATTTGTCTGTTTGCATTCCGTGCCCAGATGCCTGCTTCTTGAGGACTGAGAATGTTCGCTGCTGTATTTTCATCACTTAGCACAGTGCTGGGCTCATGGGAGATGCCTCCAAAATGCTGAATGAATAGATAAGCAAAGGCTGGCCGGTGGCAAACACTCCATGTAACTGCAGGCTCAGTTTTTGCCCTCGTGCCTGACTGGTCAGACTTATACCAGATGGGAAGTGTTGGGGGCGGGGGGTGGGGGGGCGGACATGGTGAGAGTCCCAGGAAATCATGTGGCTAATAGTGCCGTGTCTTTTTTTCCAAACAGCATGCGGGCTCAGGGTCTCGGAGCGATCAGGTCAGGCAGCTTGTCATAGATCTAGAGACCCGAGGGAGTCAGGCCCTTCCTTTGTTCATCTCCTGCTTAGAGGACACAGGCCAGGATGCACTGGCTTCATTGCTGAGAATGGGTCGGCAAGCAGAAAAGCAGAATCCACAGGCCATCAGACCCCTGGACCTCATGCCTGTGGTGGTTGGACCAATGGGCCTCAGACCAGAGGAGCTCAGAAGGAGGCAGTATCCTTTAAAGCCGACTCCGGAAAAACTCACTCCAGTGGTGTTGGGGCCCGAGGAGCTGTGGCCAGCCAAGCTCCGGCCAGAGGTTCTCAGACCAGAGGTGCCTAGGCCAGTGGACATTGGTTCTGGACCATTCAGTGATATCTGTGAGTACCAAGACAACGGTCGGTATGCAGTTGTAACTATGAGGTTAATGAACTCGTGTATCCAGTTCTCTCCCCAGGTGTGGGAAGTTCTCAGCCATTACTTTTTTTTTTTTAATTAAAAAGAAATTGTTTTTGATGTTTATTGGCTTTTGAGGAAGAGAGAGAGACAGGGTGTGAGTGGAGGAGGGGCAGAGAGAGAGAGGGAGACACAGAATCCAAAGCAGGCTCCAGGCTCTGAGCTGTCAGCGCAGAGACCGATGTGGGGCTCGAACTCATGAACTGTGAGATCATGACCTGAGCTGAAGTCGGACGCTTAACCTTAACCAACTGAGCCACCCAGGAGCCCCTCAGCCCTTATTTTTTTAAATAAGCCTGCTACCACTTTCTCCCTCTCTTCCTTCTTCTGGGACTACAATAAAGCATAGATTGTTTCTTTTCATGATAACCCATCATTCGTGTAGGCTTTCTTCACTCTTTTTTGTTCTTTTCTCTTTGCTCTCTGAGTGGGTAATTTCAAATGAGTTGTCTTCTACTTCACAGATTCTTTCTTGTGCATGATCGAATCTGATGTTGATGCTGTCTGTTGCATTCCTTTCAATTCATTCAGTGCATCCTTCAGCTCCCGTATTTCTATTTGGTTCTTTTTGTGTGGTTTCTATCTTTTAAACTTCTTGTTTTGGTCATGTATTGTTTTCCCGATTTTGTTACATTGGCTTTCTGTGTACTCTTGTAGCTTACTGAGCTTCCTTGAAACAGTAATTTTGAATTGTCAGGCACATTGCAGATTACTATTTCTTTGGGGTCAGTTACTGGGAAATTACTGTGCTCCTTTGGTGGGGTCCTATTTCCTTGATTTCTCATGTTTCTGGAAGTCATGTGTTGGCTTTGCATTTGAAGGAGGACTCAATTCCTCCAGTACTTGCTGACTAACCTCTTCAGTGCGTCCGATCTCGGATTTTTTTTTGCACCAGCAGTGTTTTGGAACTTCTCTGCTGGATTCCCAGAGTTCGACAAAGGTGGTCTCAATTATGGATGATGTCAAAATTGGTGTTCTTTGTTGGGGAAGGCAGTAGAAAACTCTTATTCTGCCATTTTGTTGATGTCCCTCTCTCACTTTGTGGATGGATACTACTGATTTGGGGAATGAATGAATTTTTCAGTCGTGGATGATAGTTATATTTTTGGGGGTGCAGTGAGATTTTGGAAATGAGCAATAGTTTCAGATTTAAGGCTGTGAACTGTAGGATTCTTCAGGAAGATAAAACCATTTCCTTTTTGTTTGTTTGTTTAATTGAAGTTTATTTTGAGAGAGAGAGTGCGTGCAGGGAAGGGGCAGAGAGAAAGGGAGAGAGAGGATCCCAAGCAGGCTCTGCACTGTCAGCACAGAGCCGGACGTGGGGCTTGAACTCACAAACTGTGAGATCATGACCCGAGCTGAAACCGAGAGTCGGACGTTTAACTGACTGAGCCACCCAGGTTCCCCTAAAACCATTTCTTTCTTTTTTTTTTTTTTTTTACACACATATTCATTTATTTATTTATTTTTTCCAGGTAAAGGATTTTTTTTTTCAATATATGAAATTTATTGTCAAATCGGTTTCCATACAACACCCAGTGCTCATCCCAAAAGGTGCCCTCCTCAATCCTAAAACCATTTCTAATTAAAAATGGGATGTGAATGCTCTTCTGGCATGGCTTTTTAAACTCATAAGAGGATAGTTCCCCGTAAGGGGTCCAGGCCCTCTGTGAGCAACGAACGGCACCATATTGTTGGATCATGAGACTAGATTCCAGTGCAACTCAACTCAGCATTACAGCTCTGCGATAACCACCCAGTTCTCTTTGTTTAAGAAAGAAAAGAAGTCCTAACTACCATAGAGGCTGGGGGTCATTGGACTTCTTGCTAATTGGAATGAAAACTCCTTTGACACTGAAGGAAACATTGCCACCGTTAGTCGTTTAGTCATTCTGCCAATCTTTCCCGAGGACTTTCTGGGTGCTGGGCTCCATGGATTCCACAGACAGGAAGTGTCCACTCTCCTGGAGCTTCCCTCATGCCTTTCTGGTTTAGAATTTCGTACAGATGGAATCACACCACATACACTCTTCTGGCTTCTCGTCCCTGGCCGAATGTCTCGTGGCTGTCCGTGGCAATGCACGTGTCAGCGCCTGCTTTCTTTTCGGTCTGTGGAGTGTTGCCTTGCAGGGCTTTTATCATAAATTGCTTGTCTGTCGACTTGCTGATGAACATTTTGGGTTGTTTCTAATTCTGGGCATGAAGAATAAGGCTTCAGTGATCCTCCACGGCTGGCTCTTGTTAATGCCCCGTTGCGCACCTTTCTCTCGGGCATATACCCGGAAATGGAATTGCTGGTCAGAGGGTAGGTGTGTGTTTAACGTCATTGGAAATTTCTAAGCAGTTCTGCAAGGTGGCTGTGCCCCTAGACTCCCACCAGCAGTGCCGGAGGCTTCCCGGGTTCTTGCCCTTCTGTTTTCAAAGTCCCTTGCCCTGCTCCTGCTGGGCCAGGCATTCACGTTTTTCTCTCCTTTTCTCTCTCTCCAGGTGCTCAGGAAATTTCGAAGCGAAATGCTGATTTGGTGAGTCTTTATGTGATTTGGGGCCAGCTCTGTCGGCCTTGGGCTCGTCTGCTCTGCACTTCCCAGGCCCTTCCCTCTGCCGGTGGGTCAGGAGCCCCAGCTGGAGAGAGGGCCCCAGGCCCCCCCGTAGCTCCCTGGCCCTGGCACAGCTCTTCCTGGAGCAGGCTGTCCAACCCTACCTGCTCTTTGCTCCTCTGTGAAGTCAGGGGGTCAGACCTCACTTGAGGCGGGCCTCACCACTGGCCGTGGGACTGAGTCACTCCCTCTTGTTGACAGCATTTGTTGGTTTGACCCCTGCGTGCCAGTCCTGGGCTCCATGCCAGGATACCTGGGAGCGGACCCCTTGTGTTTCTAGCCCTTGTGGAGCCATCAGCCTAGCAGAGGCTACTTGCACAAAGAAATACCTAAATCTAAATCTAAATTTGAGTCTGAGTCTGAGTCTAAGCCTAAGTCTAAGTCTAAATCTAAATCTTTTTTTTTTTTTTTTAACGTTTATTTATTTTTGAGACAGAGAGAGACAGAGCATGAACGGGGGAGGGTCACAGAGAGAGGGAGACACAGAATCTGAAACAGGCTCCAGGCTCTGAGCTGTCAGCACAGAGCCCGACGCGGGGCTCGAACCCACGGACCGTGAGATCATGACCTGAGCTGAAGTCGGATGCTTAACCGACCGAGCCACCCAGGCGCCCCCTAAATCTAAATCTTAAGTACTGTGACAAAAAGGACAGGCTGCGATGAGGGAGGATTCCAAGGGAGAAGGGGAGTCTGGCCGGGAAATGGCATCCATACTCTGAGGGTGGATCTGGGCACAAGTCTGCCGACAGAGCGCTGCCCCCGCCCCCCCATGGTTCTCAGGTGCTCCTCGGACGGGACAATCTGTCCGGTCCTTTGGGGGCGAACGGCTCTGGGGGTTGAGTTTCCCAGCTGAGTGCTGCTGTGGGAACTGGTCTCTCTCCCAAGCTGGCTGCGTGTCGTACCGTTCGTGCTCACGCCCATCTGGTTTGCCGTCCGTTTGCTTCTGCCCTGGAATGCCGGGTGTAGGCCTGCAGCTCCTCGGTCAGAGAGAGGGCAGACCCCACTTTCTGTCCCACGTCTCCAGACCATCAACCGCATGAGTGCAAACCTGGGGCTCGCCTTCGCTCCTGGGGAGTGCAGCGAGACCCCGGTTGACGTGGGTCCCTGTGCTTGGGCAGGCATATGTTCTGAACGCGGACCCCTGTGGCCACTGCCTCATCATCAACAACATGAACTTCTGCCTCGAGTCGAGGCTCCAGACCCGTACCGGCTCCAATATCGACTGTGAGAAGTTGCAGCGACGTTTCTCCTTGCTGCATTTCGTGGTGGACGTGAAGCACGACCAGACGGCCAAGGTCCGGTCACTGCCTGTGGTCAGGGATGGGGGGATGGGCTGGGACAAGGGTCCTGGGAGGGACCCGAAAGCAAGCGACTCCCCGACACCCCCCCTTAGGACTGTAGCCCCGGGAGAGGCAGCGTGGCTCAGTGGGCACCAGTTCGAGCTGCAGGCTCAGAGAGACCTGGGGTATGGACTCCCGCTCCCTGCCGCGTGACTCCGGAGTTTTAGTCTCCTTGTCTAGACAGCAGGCACGGTACTCACCTCCTAGGGGCATCGTGAACAGCACCCAAGCACGGCACCTTGTCCCCAAGAACGGTGGCTACTGTGGCTGTTAGGACTGTCCTTACTGCAGTATTGGCCCTGGGAGCAGGGAAGGTGCTCTGCCCGGGAGGGCCCAGGATGGGGACCTGTTCCGTCAATAGCCTGGCTCATCTGTGACCTTGTCTTGTAGCAAATGGTCCAGGTGTTGGTGGAGCTGGCGCGGCGGGACCACGGTGCTCTGGACTGCTGCGTGGTGGTCATCCTCTCTCACGGCTGTCAGGTACGAGCTGCCCGGAGACGCTGCGCTGAGAGGCTATGAAGGAGCCCCGTCCCTTCCTGTGTCCAAGACACCCTGGGCTTTGTGGGCAGAGCCGTGGGGCCCTGTCTATCTCCTGTTGTTTTCCTGGGAGCCATCCGGCCCTCTGAGGAAATGGATGCCCCCTCCTGGGAGAAGCCATCTGGGAGAGGCAGGGAGGAGACGAATTCTGCTCACAGAGCTCCTAGCCTGGATTTTGTTCAGAGTCGGGCACTGCACACAGGGGCTCGCAGCTCCTGCCTCCGTCTTGCATTGTCCCAGGCCCTTTGCTATGGGCTGGGTGTCAGGACACTGGGACCCCCTCTGGGCTTGGCCACTAATGTGCTGGGTCATCGTCGTGGCCCGGCACCTCCCGCTTCCTGGGCCTCAACTTCCTCATCTTTACAGCTGAGCGTTGGCACAGGTCAGAAGCTCCAAGCGGGAGGCCTGTCGTCCCCTGTGGGGGTTTCACAGTGTTTTCCAAACTGGCAACTGTCGCACAAAAATCAGGATTTCCAGCTTCTCTTGAAAAACCACAGTGGTCGGGCCTTACTAGGCCACATCCTCACAGAGCAAAACTCTGGCCTACAGCTGGGCAGGGACTGCCCCTTTTCATTCGTGGTGTGACCCCTGGACCGGCAGCATAGGCCTCACCAGGAAATCATGAGAAATTCAGACTCTCAGGCCTTGCCACAGACCTTTTCACGGAGAGCCTGTGCTTTGACAAGGTCCTGTCCACATAAAGTTTGAGAAGAACTGGCCTAGAGCAGTAGTTCTCAATGCTTACCTGCATCAGAAGCTCCTGAAAGACCACATTGCTGGTCCCCACCACCAGGGTTCCTGATTTAGATCTAGGGGGGAGCCCAGGAATCAGCAGGTCTTACAAGTTCCCAAGTGATGCTGATGCCTCTGGTCCAGGGACCACACTTGGAGAACCACTGATCTAGAAGAAGCTGGCTGGCACTCTCCCATTAGGCTGTTTTAGCCATGGGAGTCTGAGACCCTTGGAATAGATGCTGACCAGGGCCCTTTCAGAACGAACCTCTGTCTAAATCAGCCTTATGCCCCTGGCTGGGGCCTTCTAAATGCTTGACCCCCATAAAGCCTCTGGACAGTGGTTGGATTCCTCCTCCAACTTCTTGGTTTTGTAACCAGGATTCTTGGTCTTCTAGGCCAGCCACCGCCAGTTCCCAGGGGCTGTTTATGGCACAGATGGCTGTCCTGTGTCCATCGAGAAAATTGTGAACATCTTCAATGGATCCGGCTGCCCCAGCTTGGGAGGGAAGCCCAAGCTCTTCTTTATCCAGGCCTGTGGTGGGGGTAAGCAGGTCCTCAGTCTCCCTGCAGGAGACTCTAGTGGGGAAGGAGCCGCCCCCCTGCCTCCTCCTCCGTCCAGCCCCTCCTGATGCCCAAGGGGGTGTGTCCAGGCAGTCAGAGGGTCCCAGACATGGTCCCTTTGTCCACACTGCAGTATCTCCCTCCGATTAGAGTAGGCCCCAGCTGTGTCCAGCCTGTAGAGGTTAGAGCCTCTACCGTGTCACCGTGCGGTAGCCTCAGGGGCTCATTCGGCTCTGGCAGCTTCAACTCCAGAGACTCAGTAGTAACAAAGCAGGGGACAGAGAAAAAAAAAAAAACCCTTTCATTTTCCTTATCATTCTCCCGACCTCCCTCAGCTAGACCCTCTTTCCACTGGCTCAGAGGAAGGGAGGCCGGAGCTAAACCAATTATTAGAATTGCCAAAGACCCAAGTACTGGAGATGTCAGTAATTTTTAAGGATCGTTTGGATCCTTTGCGATTTTGCTATATGCCCCGACTTTAAACCTAAGTCCGATGTCACCATTACCTGGTTTCCTTATAAAGTGAAAAAAAAAAAAAAAGGAAGGAAGAGAGAACATTGTGTGTCCTGAATGGTGGGACATGATGGCAGAGGTGGGGGACCCTGGGCATCCTGTCCCAGGCGTTCCGTTGGCCCAGGGCTCTTCAAGGGCAAGGATGTCTGAAAGGCATGCCAGTTCCTTGTCCCCCAGCCCCCTCTGCGTTGTTGTACCATGGAGCTATCCAGCCGGCCCAAAGAGGGCGCCATTCGCACCAGCGACCTGTACCTGTAGCATAATCTTCTGAACGCGTCCATCTGTCCCATACTGTTCCACGTTGGCAGGAGTGATGTGAGGGGATGTGGCTCGTCTAGGTGAGCAGGCTCTGGTCACGTGATTCATCTGATACGTGTGTACTGAGTATCTGCTGTATACACCAGGCTGTGTGCTAGGTGTTCGAGATACAAGCTACACAGTGTCTCTGTCCCCTGGAATTTATAATGTGACTGGAACTGTATCAAGTCACTGTCGTGACCCATGCCCGTAACTCGGCCATGGGTGACTGAGAACCCCAGGTTCGATCTTGGTGGCTACTTCGTTCCTGCACAAACACAGGCCAGCTAATCTCTAGAAGTCTTGGCAAGTAGGGATAACAACAGGACCCACGTCCTAGCGTCCCCGTGAAATATTTAGCGCACGAGTTGGTGCATGTGCAGCACTGAACGCAGTGCCTGGCTCATTTGCATCACTGGAAACCTGGACTCTCCCCCTCCCCTAACCCCAGAGCACCCCGTGTCACCTAAGAGCCCCCTGAGCCCAGCACAGTTACCTGAGAGTTCCGGTAATGGGAAGGTGGAAAGGCTGCCGCTCTCGGAGTTGTAGAAATCCTAGCTCGTTGTTGTTTTACGACCCAGAATGTGTCACCAAGTGATGTTGTTAACTCTGAAGCGAGTGGTCCTTTCTTGTGTGAATAGAATAAAAGATGAAACAGGCAAGGGAACTGTGGACGAAGGGCGAGCTGGGACACCTGCTTTCTGGAAAGTCACGGTTAGCTGGTCTTCCGGCTCAGTGCCCCCTCATCGCCCATTCTCGGCAGCACGGAGGGTCTTTCCCGTGTCACACTCTGGACTCCTCAGCAGGCCCACAAGGTCCGCGGGGATCTGGCCCGGGCCACTTTTCATCCCCCAGCCTGGCACGCCGTGTCCCGCCCCAGCACCGTTCAGCCCTCCCAGGCTCTGGCTTGCTCCTCAGCCCTCCCTGTGCCATCCCTCTGCCTGCCCTCCTGGCTTACTCTTTAAAAAAAAATTTTTTTTTTAATGTTTGTTTATTTTTGAGAGAGACAGAGCGTGAGCGGGGGCGGGGCAGGGAGAGAGGGAGACGCAGCATCCGAAGCCGGCTCCAGGCTCCGAGCTGTCAGCACAGAGCCCGAGGCCGGGCTTGAGCTCATGAACTGAGAGATCGTGACCTGAGCTGAAGTCGGTCGCTTATGAGTCACCCAGGTGCCCCTCTTTTTTTTTTTTTTTTTAAGGATTTTACTTTTAAATAATCTCTGTGCCCAACGTGGGGCTCGAACTCACAACCCTGAGATCAAGAGGCCTGTGCTCCACCAACTGAGCTGGCCAGGCACCCCTCCTGGCCTACTCTTAATCATCCATTCTTCTAGTTACAGCTTATTGTCTCTGTGTCCGGGAAGTCTTCCCTATACACCCCCTCCCTTGCACAGAGTCAGGGTTAGTCTCTGTGCTCACGCAGCCCCTGTCCTTCCCTTGTCACAGCGCTTTCTCCTTGTATTGAGATGGCCTCATCCCCTGGTCGGCTCTTCGAGGCCAAGGCCAGGCCCCTCTGGTCCCCCCAGACCTGCCACTAAGCTCACAGGATGGTTGCATCTTATGTGCATCCTAATTATTCGATTTGAAACAGAACCATATAAAAATCACATAAGCAAAATTTTAAGTAATGTAGACTCCCTCCACCACAAAACACCCACCTTAGTGGGAGGAGCAAGATTTCAAAGCTGCAATGCAGTGATCACGATCCTGGCTTTGGAATTCTGGGCCCTGCTCAGCCCCCCGGGCCCGCTATTGACCTTGTGTGTAACGCTGTGGCCACACGGGGGCGGCACGGTGCTGAGAACAGAAATGCTGCCGGGTCTGCAGTCTGCACCCGTGTTCTGCAGGGTGGCCTCTTGTTTACGGCCATCTGAACATCTGCCCTGGGTTTCGGTGACTCTTGTGTTGTTTGGTAAAATCCACTGTCGTTACAACTTAAAACAGTTTTCAAATCCTTTGACGTGTCGTGCCCCCCACTGGTAAGAGGTAGGGGTGCATACCCTGGAGCAGAGATCCCTGCCTCCAAGTGAGTAGCGCGGGTGTGGAATGTCAGTGAGTAGATAGCGTAATTCGGCATCTAGCGTGATGCGCTTGGCCAAAGCTGAGCGGCCTCTGTTAGCCCGAGCTGTTCATTTTGGGGCAACCCCTCTTTAGACTTCTAGAAATCACTCCGAGAAGGCAGAAGGAGGAACAGCGTGTTGCCGTGGTGGTTGTGGGTTTTAGATGCTGATAAATCCTGCTGTGTGTTCATTTTTCTGGGGAAGTCAGTCTGCCTTACGGAGGGGTTTGAATTTGCGAGTCTGTCTGAGAACAAACCGTGTGTAAGACAGATAACCCCGGGGGCGAGGCTTTCGCATCAGGTTTGTCTGTCGCATGAGGAGGACGCGGGAATGGAGATTCCTGTCTCTCCCAGATTCCCCTTTCGGATCCCACCGTGTCTTCTCCAGCTTCCCCAGGTCGTCCCTCTGCCCACCTCTGCCTGCTTAAGCCATTCCTGTGGCTTCCCCCACAGCAGTGCCCCAACCTTTCCTGCCACCCACATCTCAACGTCCCTGCCCCTGTTCCACTGCAAATCATTTCCAGACACCCGGGCAGAATCCCAGCCCCTGAAGGTTGGCTGTAAGAACAAAAACAGATTACCAAGTTCCCGAGTCAAGTGTATGGAGTGAGAGGCCCATAGATGTTGGGACTATCATTATGGGGTTGCCAGAACCATCCTTGCCCTGTCTCTGCCCCCTGCCGAGGGAGCCGACTGAGCCAGCCGGGTGCCCCTACAAAGGCTTCTTTAAAATCACGGTTTGTGGGGCGCCTGGGTGGCTTAGTTGGTTAAGCGTCTGACTCTTGATTTTGGCTCAGGTCATGATCTCGCGGTTCATGAGTTTGAACCCCGTGCTTGGGATTCTCTGTCTCCCTTTCTCTCTGCCTCTTTCTCTCTCTCTCAAAAATAAATAAACGTTTTTTAAAAATTAAAAAAATAAAATCATGGTTTGTGACACACATAGTAGATACACACACACACACACACACACACACACACACACACCACACACAGACTACCCCTGGGGTACAGAGCACCCACACAGAAACCGAAGAAGACACAAAAGAAGAAGACGGGGTCCTGCTTTCTGGGGAGCTGAATGCCCAAACAGAAACATCTGTGTCCTCAATTTACATTGAGACTTAGGTTTAAAAAACTGACATCGAACTCGTCTCTTTGCTTTTTGGGGGTGGACAGGGATAGAGTTGAGGGAACAGTCCATCATACGACAGTGTTCCCTCCCTTTCAGACAACCGAGCGGAGAAAAATTGCCATTCTTGGCTTCTGTCTTCGAATGCCAAGTAAGGTGGATATTGTGAGCAATTCGACCTTATGCAATCTTGCCTCGGCTGCCGGAAAGCACAAAGCCAAACGCACGGGGCCGCCTCCAGCAAGCACGCGGGACCTTACAACATGCGTTTCTAGATCCCGAATGTACTCTTCTTCTGCCCTTGAAGTTTTACTTCTTCTCTATTTTATTCTACTCTTATCATTTGTGCCTACTAAGCTATCTTCTTTTAGGGAATCAAAGAAGGCATCAAATCATAGGTCATGAGATTTTGGCCATGTTTATACCTTCTGACCCAGTAATTCCCTAAGGAAATAATTCAAGCGAAGTCAAAACGCTCTACATAAAACAGGGTGCCTGGGTGGCTCAGTTGGTTAAGCATCCAACTTTGGTTCAGGTCACGATCTCGCGGTCCGTGGGTTCGAGTCCCGCATCGGGCTCTGTGCTGACAGCTCAGAGCCTGGAGCTTGCTTCAGATGCTGTGTCTCCCTCTCTCTGCCCCTCCCCTGCTTGCACTCTTCTCTCTCTCTCTCTCTCTCAAAAATAAACGTTAAAATAATAATAATAATAAAAATCCTCTATGTAAAGACACCTGTGGCCACGTGAGCCAAAAACTGGATATCATCTAAATAGCCAACATTAAGGAAATGGATTAGTGAGGGCGTATCACTGAAACAGACCATTATAAAGCCATTTGAACTAGCTGTGATGGGGACTGTGGAGATGTGGAGAAATGCTCCCGGGACAATGTGCCCATGGGCCACAACCCAAAGGTTAAGAGGCAGAAATGGGTGTAGCTATGTCAGGCTTGCAAGATCCTGGATGATTTCCTTAGCCGTATTTTCTGTCTTTTCCATTTTAAAATCCTAATTCCCCCCCCACACAGCAGCAGACCTGGAAACCAGGGGTCAGGGCAGGACTCGGGCCACACATAGCTCCCATCACAGAGCCATCGGGATGGCGACATGGCAGGAGGTTCTCCGGGGACAAGCTCCCCGGAGGGAGACCTCACTGCAGGGTGCAGTGTGCTACTCCAGACAGAAAGCAGCTAAAAGGAGCCTCTGTAAAAGCAGAGGGCAGAGTGGCCCAGAGGGTTCCTTAGGGAAGGGTTTCTGGAGCCCTTCTGGGGGCTCAGGCACCCCCCCTTTCAAGGCTGAATAACGTGATTTGTTTTTTTCATGACGTGAGGTTGACTACTGTAGCCATTTTCAAGTGCATACAATTCAGCGGCTGGGAGTACGTTCACAAGTGTGCAACCATCACCATTCCCTGGTTCCAGAACTTTCTCATCGCCCCAGACTGAAACCTCATACCCCTCAGGGCTCACTCCCCCTTCCTTCCTCCTCTCAATCCCGGGCAACTGCTCACCTGCTTTCTTCTCCATGGATTTGCCCCTCCTGGGTCTTTCACATGAACGGAGCCAGATACGTGGCTTCTCGCATCTGGTTCTTTCGCTCCGCGTGTTTTTCGTGTCTACCCACATGGCCCTAGGTATCAGCACTTTATCCCTCTTTAAGCCTGGGTGAAATTCCACTGGCTGTCTGTGCCACCTTCTGTGTATCCGTTCATCTGTCAGCGGACACTTGGGGCATCCCCACCTGTTGCCTGTTGTGAATGATGCTGCTGTGAACTTCGCTGTGCCAGGATTTGTTTGAACTTCTGTTTTTAGTTCTCTTGGGTGTGTACCTCATAAGTTGCTTTTACAGCTTTTGTTTTTAGTAGTTATTTATTTTTGAGAGACAGAGAGACAGGGAGTGACTGGCAGAGGGGCAGAAAGAGGGAGACACAATCTGAAGCGGGCTCCAGGCTCCGAGCTGTCAGCGCAGAGCCCGACACGGGGCTCGAACCCACAAACCATGAGATCATGACCTGAGCTGCAGTCGGACACAACTGACCGAGCCACCCAGGCGCCCCTTGTTTTCACAGCTCTAGAAAAGAAATCTCTGCACCCCCGTCCCAATTTCTACCTAATGGGTGTGCAAAACTTTTGTCACAGCAAAAAGTAAAGCTTCGGTTTCTGTTTCTCGCTCAGCGCTGGAACCCTGGCTCTGGAGGGAATCAGGCAGTCTCGGGCTGGGGCGGGCCGGGTGTCGCCAAGAAGCAAGCAGCAGGGGCTCTGGTCGGAGTTTCAGTGACGAGTGCTGTCCGTTTTTGCTTCCTGCAGAGCGGAAAGACCATGGGGTTGAGGTGGCCTCCACGTCCCCTGAAGACAGGACCCCTGGCAGTGACTCCGAGCCAGACGCCGTCCCGTTCCAGGAAGGCCCAGGCACCTTTGACCAGCCGGACGCCGTGTCTAGTTTGCCCACACCCAGTGACATCTTTGTGTCCTACTCCACCTTCCCAGGTGAGCACATCAGGTGTCCTCCCAGCCGGCGGGTCCCCCTGTCAGCCCTAGAAGCAGCGGTGTTGTTAAGGAGCGACCTGGGGGTGTCTTGGCCCTGAGTCTTGCCATCTGCGGGACCCCGAGCAAGTCACTTCTCCTCTCTGAGCCTCAGCTAGGATGCAGAATTCAAGGAGGCCTGTGCTCTTGGGTTTCTGTGCCTCACTTGCCTCACCCGTGTCCTGGCCCCGCCTCAGTATTCTCATCTTTAAAATGGGAAGAGCAGTCATACGTCAGGGGTCGTCGCGGGGATTAGCAAGGTGGCTAGCACATCCCCGAGCACAGTGCCTGGCACGTAGCAGGCGTGACGGGCATTAGTGTCCTTCCTTTCTTAGCCCTTGGGTGAGTCACTGGACTTCTCGGAGCCTCGGTTCCCTTGCTGGGAAGGCGGGAACCAGAACCAAAGTCCCAAGGCGGTGGTGGCCTCACGACCACGCAAGAAGGTCGTGAACAGGACGGGGCGCAGAGATGTGTGGATGTGTGAATGGGTCCAAGTCCACAGGTGGCCCCAGTCGGGGTGTGGGGGGCTCTTAGCGGCTCTCCGATAAAGTTCCGCCTCTCTGCTTCTGAAGGTTTTGTTTCCTGGAGGGACACCAAGAGCGGCTCCTGGTACGTGGAGACCTTGGATGGTGTTTTCGAGCAGTGGGCTCGCTCTGAGGACCTGCAGACCCTCCTGCTCAGGGTGAGCGTTGCCGTCCTCTGGGAGAGAGAGGGGAGGCTTCTGGGAGGGGCAGCGTGTCCTCCTCAGGTGGGGTTGGCGGGGCCCCAGGCCCAAACCAGAGGTTGGCTTGCTGTGAGGGCTGGTGTTGCCGTTACTGTAACCGTGACAGTGACACTTGCCCATTACTTGGAGGGCTGCCTTCCCTGGCTCCTCTGAGGTCCCAGGCTGATACTGGGACTCCCGCTGGCAGAGGCAGCCCTCCTTGCCAAGGCAGCTCAGTGGCCGGAGCTGAGTGGCGTTCCTGAGGGCGGGTCGTGAGGCATGCCCCACTGTGTAGTCTTCTCGTCTTTTACATTTCTTTAAACATATTTTTATTTTTGAGAGTGAGAGAGACAGAGCATGAGTGGGGGAGGGGCAGGGAGAGAGGGAGACCCAGGATCCGAAGCAGGCTCCAGGCTCCGAGCTGTCAGCGCAGAGCCCGACGCGGGGCTCGAACTCACAAACTCCAAGATCACGACCTGAGCCGAAGTCAGACGCTTAACTGACTGAGCCACCCGGGCGCCCCTTTGTCTTTCAGTCTTGACCCTCAAGTATTTCCCCTTGTCTTGGGGGTCCCCCGGGGGAGAGCAGGAAGGATGGTCTGATAGGGCCCCAGACTCACTCAGTGAAATCCCACTCAGAGCACACATGGGCCTCTCCTGCTTGCTCAGGTGTTCTGTGTCATGAGAAGGATCTAGAAGGTCTGGGGCCCCGCCTTCCTCCTGGGGAGGCTCTGGCTCTGTGCTTTGCTGAGCAGAGCAGCGGAGAAAGAAAAAGCAAGTACAGGGTCACCACCTGGTACAACTCCAGGGGGCGCCATGACTCTGGGCAGGTGACCTTGGGAGCAGCAGGGGGGCCTTGCCGGTTGGGGGTGGGAGTCCATCAGGGCCAAGCAGTGCACTTGACTCCTGGGCCTCATCTCTTCTCTCAACTTTTCTTTAAGGAAACCTTTCAATTTGATTTGAGCCTTGTGAAGTTTTGAATTTTCTCATTTCTCATTCTGAGTTTTGTAAACTCATAGTGGAGATGCTTTTCTCTGTTAAACACTCTCCCTCCCAGCTCAAGGAGGCTGCAGGTAGAGCTGTTTATTTTTGTTTTTTAAAAATGTTTATTTATTTTTGAGAGAGAGAACAGGAGAGAGAGTGCAAGCAGGGGAGGGGCAGAGAGAGAGGGGGACAGAGGAGCTGAAGCAGGTTCTGCACTGACAGAAGACAGCCCGACGCGGGGCTGGAACTCAGGAACCGTGAGATCATGAGCCAAAATTGGACGCTCAACCGACTGAGCCACCCAGGCGCCCCTAGAGCTGGTTTTTAAAGTAGGTTTTAGGGTTTTATTTATATATTTTTGTATGTATGTATTTATCGAAGTGTAGTTGACATATGTAGTCACGTTACATTAGTTTCGGGTAGTGATTTGACAATTCTGTACATTGTGCTATGCTCACTACAATAAGTCTAGTCGCCATCTGTCGCCATACAAAGTTATTACAATAGTCTAGACTATATTCCCTCCCTATGCTGCACTTTTCATCGCCCCGACGTATTTCGTAACTGGAAGTTTATTCCCCTTGCTCCCCTTCACCTATTTCGCCCATCCCCCACCCCCGTCCCCTGCAGCATTATTTACAACAGCCAAGATACAGAAGCAAGCTAAGTGTTCACTGATAGATGTATGGATAAAGGAGATGTGATGTCTATCTACGGTGGAATATTACTCGGCTGTAAACAAGAATAGGATCTTGCCATTTGCGACCACATGGACGCAGCCAGAGAGTATTATGCAAAGTGAAATAAGTCAGACAGAGAAAGACAAATACCGTATGCTTTCACTCCTGTGTGGAATCTAAAAAAACAAAACAAACGAACAAGCAGAAACAGACTCCTAAACACGGAGGACAAGCCAGAGCTGTTACAGGGCTGGTTCAGTGGACATCCCCCTTCCTCCTTCTCTGGAACCCTTCCTTCCATCGAGAGAGCTCACGGACTCCCCTGTGCTCCTGTTTTCACAGGTCGCTAATGCTGTTTCGCAGAAAGGGATTTACAAGCAGATTCCTGGTTGTTTCAATTTCCTCCGGAAAAAACTTTACTTTAAAATGTAATGAGGCCAGGGCCCCTGCACCCTTTACCCCAAAACCTTCCTGCTCCAGGCCCAGCGGCAGTGGAGGTCTGGTCTTTGCTACAACGACAGCTGTCACTCTTCGAAGGGGTTTGTGGCCTGTAGTGGGTCTGCTCTTTCCCCACCAGTGGCAGACAGGCTCTTAGCAGCTTCCAAATTGGAGACGGATGACTGACGACACAGGAAGCGGAGCAGAAGAAAATCAAGGACACCCAGGACTCTTACCAGTGGCCTGTTCTCCGGCTAGTGGCTGTGGCCTATGACCCCTGTGTTTTCTGTAGAGTAAGGCTTTTTAACCTCAGTCTGATTGACATTTGGGGCCACATATTGGGGGGGGGGCGCGTCCCGTGCATGGTGGGACGTTTAGCAGCATCCCTGGCCTCTACCCTCTAGGTGCCAGGAGCACCTCCCCCTGCGTCATGACAACCCAAAATGTCTCCAGACATTGCCAGATGTCCCCTGGTGGGACACCCCTTGAGAACCACTGATCTACAAGAAACTTTGGTTACAAACAAACCATCTCAGATCAGCAAGTTTGGGGCTACTAGTCTGAAAAGCCGGAGTCTGCAAATCCTCAATGAGGTTTTAAAAATGATCAATTTTTCTTATATTCTAGTATTAAAAAAATCTTAGGGGCATATGGACACTTTCCCCCCCTTGTTTCCTCCCTCATTTTGCTCCAACTCTTTGTTTTTCCTTATAAAGGGGATTTTTGCTTTTCTGGGAACATTTCCCCGTCTCTTACTTCATGTGAACCCCACCCCATCCCAGGGAAGGATGACAGGTCTGGGAGCCGTGTCCTCAGGGAAGTTAGGTCACTGAGCCAAGGGGAGCGTAGATACGACCCCACCCCCGAGGTCTTGTATGCGATCCTGACCCTGGCCAATTTGGAGCTGTTAGGGCCTTGGACTTGAGGATTGTTTGCTAAGACTCACCAAGATGTGATTCACGCAGTTGTCTCTTGGTTATTATACCCCCCCCCCCCCCCCCCCCCCCGCCTGTGACCTTTCCAAGTGTGAAATAGTCCCGGGGGCTTCTGGCGGTTAGTTATCTGTGGTCACCTGCAGGATGGTACAAGGAAACAATCCAATTAACCCGACAGAGCCCAGCAGCGCTTGGCCCTCTGCCTGCTCCCTGCTTCCAGGCTCTGAACTCGCCCCTCATGCGAATCAGGTGGTCTTTGCCCGAGGCGCCCGCCCGAATCGAATCGTGTTCAGGACGAAAAGATGTTATCACAGCTTTTCACTGACCTGGCGGGGACTTCCTATAAAGGGGTGGGGTGGGGGGGGGGGGTCTTAGCCCAGAGTTCTGTTTGGACTTCCGAGCAGCGGGCCTGTGAACTCCTGAAAATCATACGCCGAATGTGTAGAGGAACAGGTGCTGAGATTTCATTTGTCTCTCAAAGGGATTGAGAGCCTCAAAAGTTTAACAAGTAGCGCTGTTTGCAAGGCCACCCCCATGGCGTGTTTTCAGAGGCTGGGTAGCAGTGTCATGAAACATTTTATTGCCCCAACTCCATCGTCCAGTGACGCTGCTGGGGCCAGCTCTCCAGCACAGATACGCAGACCAGTGTGCAAGCATGTGTGTCCCAGGATGTTCGCTGCAGCAGTGGGAGAGAGAATAGGAAGGGGGTGAAAGTGTCACTCCTTCTATTCATAATATGGAATATTATTTAGCTGTCCAAAAGAATGGCCCGGATGTATGTACTGACACGTAAAATGTGACACAGTGCCGAGTGAAAAGCACCCAGTTGCAGAGCAGTAGGAAGCATACAATGCTGTTTTCGGTTAGAAAGCTATGGTATATGAATGTACCCATATGGACGTGTGATGTATGCACATAAATAAAGTCCAGAAGGCCATACACCGTGCTGTTAACAATGATTACCTCTGCAAGGTGGAACCGGAGAATTAAAATGAGGGGGACTTCGCTTTTTGACTCGATACGCTCCTAGATTCTTCCCATATTTCTACAAGGAGTATATGTATTGCCTTCTAAAGTAAAACTAAAAATCGTGGATACGAAGACGCACGTGTTGTCGCCGTTCAGCGGACATTTGTTGAAAGGACGAATGCCCTTGGCCACCTGTCTCCTGCCACCTCCCTGCTCGCGCTTTTCGTTGGCAGCCTCCTGACTTCGGCTCGTCACCTGTCTGGGTTTGCGTGGGCAGGTGTCCCCAGGCGCAGTGTGGGGCTCCAAGCCGCACATGCACGGCCCCCCTCCCCCCCCGGGGCTGGGACCACTGCGAGGCTGCCCCCGCCTTTCTGCAGCTGCTGGGGGGGCCTCCACCCGGGGACAGCTGGCTGCTGGGCTCTGCCAGTCCTGGAGCCCGTTAGCATATGTGCCTGTCCTGGCTGCTGTCCCACAAGCCCAGGGCCTCTGCCCAGCTGCCTCACGAGGCTGGCCTTCCCCGTTGATCCCCTCCAACATCTGGCCACGCTTTCGGCCGTGGCCTGCTCTGTTGTGCCTGTGTCTGCGCCTGAGAACAGCCAATGCTGGGGCAAAAAGGACAATTGTCCCCGGCAGTTGGGTCCCTGAGGTGCTGCCCGGACCATCTGCACGGTGACTCGCACAGCAGCCGGGGCTGGAAAGGGTCCTAGGATCTGGCTGGGCAAAGGCCCTGAGCAACCTTGCGGCCAGCCAGCCTGGGGCCAGGCTCCTTTGAAATGCTGGTGGCTCCTCAGAACCTCAACTCCAGGTCTCCTCTGCCCAGACGGAATTGTGGCCTTTCCCCAGGGGAGCAAACAGTAAACTGTGGATTAATGGGCACTCGCTTCTTGATTTTACACAGTTCTCCAGCAAACTTTTCTGGAATCTCCGGTGCCTGTGACCACCCGATGGCGAAGAGAGGCAGGGGGACAGACAAATGAACAAGGGGCCGGCACGTATTAATGAGACGTGGAGGCAGCCACCTGCTTATTTTCACGGTGCCCGTCTGACAGTGTAGCTTTCCTCCCGTGACCACATGCTCATGGCTGTGGTTCCATACTTGATTTTAAATTTTTAATGTTTATTATTGAAAGAGAGAGTCAGAGCATGGGCAGGAGAGGGGCAGAGGGAGAGGGAGACACAGAATCCCAAGCAGGCTCCAGGCTCCGAGCTGTCAGCACAGGGCCCGACGCGGGGCTCGAACCCACAAACTGCGAGATCATGACCTGAGCTGAAGTCGGACGCTCAACCGACGGAGCCACCCAGGCGCCCCCGTGCTTGATTTTAAAACAAGACTGTTGGTTTGACTCAAACAGTTCTCTGCAGATTACATTTAAAATAATGAAATCACATGCCCGCTTTCTCTTGTTTTGGGACTCTGTGGCAAAGCACACACAACTCCCACTTGTTCTGGCTCCTGGTCTGGTTCAAGTCCATTTTACAGAAGAGTAATAAGTTGAGGCAGTGGCAATGCCAGGAGGTGGGTAAAAAAACACCCGCGATCAGCATACAGTCCTCCTGTTTCCTCCCAGCATCCATCACTAGACACCATGCCTCCTCCTCCCTCCCCCCGGGCCCCCCAGGCCCCTCCTCCCTCTCCTAGGCACCCCCAGGCCTCTCCTTCCTCCCCCAGGCCTCCCAGGCCCCTCCTCCCTCCCCCAGGCCTCCCCAGGTCCCTATTCCCTCCCCTAGACCCCTTCAAGCCCCTCCTCCCTCCCCAAGGCCCCCCTCCCCAGGTCCCTCTTCCCTCCCCTAGACCCCTTCAAGTGCCTCTTCCCTCCCCCAGGGCCCCCAAGGCCCCTCCTCCCTCCCCCAGGCTCCCCCCCAGGTCCCTCTTCCTTCCCCTAGACCCCTTCAAGCCCCTCCTCCCTCCCCCAGGGCCCCCCTCCCCAGGTCCCTCTTCCCTCCCCTAGACCCCTTCAAGCCCCTCCTCCCTCCCCCAGGGCCCCCTCCCCAGGTCCCTCTTCCCTCCCCTAGACCCCTTCAAGTGCCTCTTCCCTCCCCCAGGGCCCCCAAGGCCCCTCCTCCCTCCCCCAGGCTCCCCCCCAGGTCCCTCTTCCCTCCCCTAGACCCCTTCAAGCCCCTCCTCCCTCCCCCAGGCCCCCCTCCCCAGGTCCCTCTTCCCTCCCCTAGACCCCTTCAAGCCCCTCCTCCCTACCCCAGGGCCCCCCAGGCCCCTCCTCCTTCCCCCAGGCCCCCCCCAGGTCCCTCTTCCCTCCCCTAGACCCCTTCAAGCTCCTCTTCCCTCCCCCAGGCCTCCCAGGCCCCTCCTCCCTCCCCCAGGCCCCCCCAGGTCCTTCTTCCCTCCCCCAGACCCCTCCAAGCCCCTCCTCCCTCCCCCAGGGCCCCCCAGGCCCCTCCTCCTTCCCCCAGGCACCCCCCAGGTCCCTCTTCCCTCCCCTAGACCCCTTCAAGCTCCTCTTCCCTCCCCCAGGCCTCCCAGGCCCCTCCTCCCTCCCCCAGGCCCCCCCAGGTCCTTCTTCCCTCCCCCAGACCCCTCCAAGCCCCTCCTCCCTCCCCCAAGCCTCCCAGGCCCCTCCTCCCTCCCCAGACCCCTCCAAGCTCCTTCTCCCTCCTCCGGGCCCCCCCAGGTCCCTCTTCCCTCCCCCAGACCCCTCCAAGCCCCTCCTCCCTCCCCAGACCCCTCCAAGCTCCTTCTCCCTCCTCTGGGCCCCCCCAGGTCCCTCTTCCCTCCCCCAGACCCCTCCAAGCCCCTCCTCCCTCCCCAGACCCCTCCAAGCTCCTTCTCCCTCCTCCGGGTCCCCCCAGGTCCCTCTTCCCTCCCCTAGACCCCTTCAAGCTCCTTCTCCCTCCCCCAGCCACCCCCCCCAGGCCCATCCTTCCTCCCCCAGACCCCTGCAGGTCCCTCTTCCCTCCCCCAGACCCCTTCAAGCTCCTCCTCCCTCCCCCAGGCCCCCCAGGCCCCTCCTTCCGCCCTCAGGCCCCCCCCAGGTCCCTCTTCCCTCCCCCAAACCCCTTCAAGCTCCTCCTCCCTCCCCCAGGCCCCCCCAGGTCCCTCTTCCAAGCGTGCCTGTCTTGTGATGTCTCCCTTTTACGGTTGCTTACACCTGTTGCTGATTGTATCCATGGGTTCGCCCCAGAGTGGTGCCAGGTGGCCAGGTGTTTTTTTTAAAATAATTTTTATGGTTTTTATTATAAACAAATGTGGGCCATTGTTTAAAAAATAGGAATTGAGCTGGTGTGGAAGCTTATGAGGTACTGGGTTTGAGCTCACCAGGAGGAAGCTCTCAGGACACATTCACACGAACAGAGGGACCCACTCAGTCCTGTTTGCCTGGACTATCCCAGTCTAAAGAGGAAATCCTGAACTCTCTCAGTCCAGGGCAAGCTGCAGGACAAGGGGGGGGGGGGACCCTTTAGAGGGATGATTTCCAATCATCAAGGCTGTGGGGGTCTCAAATGATCAGGTTTGGGACTTTACAGATAAATCTATTTATAGCATTGGATGGTAGGGCCTACATACAGCAAAAAGCAAAAGTGAGATAAAATACTTAACTAATCCTAAGGAACCTGCCCTTGCAGTCTCCGCAGCACAGAGCCTGACAAGGGGCTCGATCTCATGACCCGTGAGATCACGCTCTGAGCTGAAACCAGGAGTTAGACCTTTAACTCACTGAGCCACCCAGGTGCCCCTAGTGAACCTACTCTTTTTTTTTTTTTTCCAATGTTCATTTATTTTGGGGAGCGAACGAGGGAGCGAGCGGCAGAGAGAGAGGGAAACACAGAATCCGAAGCAGACTCCAGGCTCTGAGCTGTCAGCACAGAGCCCAATGTGGGGCTCGAACTCATGAACCGTGAGATCATGACCTGAGCCGAAGTCCAACGCTTAACTGACTGAGCCACCCAGGCGCCCCAATGAACCTACTCTTAATGCCTGAAGAGCATCCTTTGTTTTCAAGCTCCCTGGACAGGGCCACCCTCTGTGTGCCTTTTGCTCACACAAATTGTGGGGTCCCAAGGAGGGGGACCCAGCAGGGGTTCCTAGGGGGCTCCTGCCCAGCTCTCAGGAGAAAAGAATGGATTCTCAGGCCCTAAGTGGGCATTGCTCTTGTGGGGCCAGGTGAGCAGGACAGGGCCCATGAGGCCCGGGGTGTGTCTGGTTCTCACCGAATTAATCCAGTCGATGTAGCTGGAGATCCATGTGAAGACGGAGGGCTTGTGGCTGAGTAGTTGCAGGTGAGGGCAGACCCGAAGCTGACCTTGGCGCGCACTTCCCCCTGGCCATTAGTCCCCTGGCAGGGTCCTGCTGAGGAAGGTCACAGTTCATCAGGAGGAAGCTGGGAGCTTCTGTGGGGCCACGGAGGGCAGGGGGTGCCCATTAGAGCCCCGCGTTTTACATGTTTGCAGTGAATTCATGTTGTTCCATCCTGGCTCGTCCTGTTCTCTGACACCAGCCTTTGTGGTCACAGCTCAAGACGACACCAGAGTACCAAGAGCCAACATTTATTCCTTCTCTGTGCCTGGAATGCAGCTAAGCACTTCATATGCCTTCTGTCACTTAATTGTCACAAAAACCTGCCACACATGACAAGGTGTTAGTACTACTGTAATTCTCCACTTGAACTTTATTAAGCTTTTTTTTTAGAAAAAATTTTTTAATGTTTATTTTTGAGAGAGAGAGCATGAGTGAGGGAGGGGCAGAGAGAGAGAGAGAGAGAGAGACAGGCTCCAGGCTCTGAGCTGTCAGCACAGAGTCCGACACGGGGTTTGAACTCATGAATTGTGAGATCATGACCTGAGCCAAAGTCGATGCTTAACCCACTGAGCCACCCAGGTACCCCTAGGCTTTTTTTTTTTTTTTTTAATTTTTTTTTTTCAACGTTTATTTATTTTTGGGACAGAGAGAGACACAGCATGAACGGGGGAGGGGCAGAGAGAGAGGGAGACACAGAATCAGAAACAGGCTCCAGGCTCTGAGCCATCAGCCCAGAGCCCGACGCGGGGCTCGAACTCACAGACCGCGAGATCGTGACCTGGCTGAAGTCGGATGCTTAACTGACTGCGCCACCCAGGCGCCCCCCCTAGGCTTTTTATAATATGCTAATCCTCATAGCAAGTATTTATGCCTTAAAAAATTTTTTTTATTAAACAAAAATTTTTTTTAATGTTTTTATTTATTTTCGAGAGCGAGAGCATGAGTGGGCAAGGGGCAGAGAGAGAGAGAGAGGGAGACACAGAATCGGAAGCAGGCTCCAGGCTCTGAGCTGTCAGCATAGAGCCTGACGTGGGGCTCAAACCTGTGAACTGTGAGATCATGACCTGAGCTGAAGTCGGACGCTCGACCGACTGAGCCACCCAGGCACCCCCTGACTGTTGGACTTTATGTCAAAAGGAGACTCACACTCAGGTGTCCCACGAGACAGGAAAGTTTTGAGGTTGGGAGTGGAGCATCTCATGAGAACCTGGGGGACCTTTGCGGAACCCCAGAAGCCCGAGGTTATAGCGTGAATGCCGTTTTGGACTCTGACCTTGGGCCATCCAAAGGGCCTTCTTTGCCCGATGCCACGTGGTCCTTGTAACCCTCATTCCATCTTAGTGGCAATGCCGACAACAAACACAGCAGCGACTGTGTGCCAGGCGTTGGTCTAAGTGCTTCCCATGGATTATCTCCTTCCCTTCTCTTACCCTGTGATGCAGGTGCTTTCATAATCCCCATTTTACAGATGAGGAAACTGCAGTGTGGAGAGAGGCTAAGTAACGTGCCCACGGTCACACAGCTAGAAGGTGGACGAGCTGGGCTTTGAACCCAGGCAGAAGTCTGCCTTCTTATCGGTCCATGCAGTCCTGCCTCCCCAAGGCGGCCGCCCTTTCTTCCAGACACCCTGGGGTGGTGAATGTGGGGAGAGCCCCTGCCTGGACAGGGGTGACCTGGCCTCCTCTCCCCCCCCCCCCCCCCCCCCCCGCTGGAGCCCCGGGCCCCCGGCGCCCACTTACCCTGCAGCCTTCTCCGGTCTGTGATGTGGCAGGCATAGTTGTTGGGTAGGATGTCGTCCCACTGGGTCTTGGTCAGCGCTGGCCAGTCCGAGCAGGGCAATGTCGCTCCTGGGTCGGTGAAGAGGTGGAGCACAGAGAGAGAGTTGACTGTTCCCTCCCCGGTTTCATTTCTGATCTAGCCCCAGCTGGCACCATGGAACCCCCTTCCTTGGCCGGGCCGATTGTGAATCTTCCTTCTGGGGGGGCTACCAGGGACTGGATCAAACCCCGAGATTCTGTTTAAGACCCCGGTGGAGCTGGGAGCCCCAGATTCCTCCGAGCCCTTTCTTGGGACCTCTCAGAAGAGAAAGGGCGAATAGGTTTTGTCTTGCGATGTGCGCCCGGATGGATTAGTCAGGGCTGCCCGGCCGGCTGTGTTAATAAGGGTTCTGAAGCTCGGTCCAAACTTGGGGATGGCTGCCCTGGCCATGAACTTTCTGCATTCGGTTTGGGAAAACAGCAGGAAGTGCTCAGATCAAAAACCCGTCGGCTTCTACTCTTGACTCTCCCTCCCACCTTGAGATGTGCTGCCATCCACCCCTCTGTCACTCTCTTGCCCCGGCGAGGCTTTAGCGGTCGGCACTTGGTATTTCCCACGACGGCTGTGAGATCTCGCATCCCGTAGGCGCCGTGACAATGCGATGTCGACACTCCGTCCGCTGAGAGCTGGGGTCTGGGTTCCTTCCCCCCGGAGAGGGAGGCCCGTGGGGCGGGGCCGGTGATACCGTGTGAAGAAGTAGAACTTCTTTTCTCTGGACATTCCTCTTCTCCAAGTCTCTGAGCCACACAGAGAGGCCACGCATAGGGGGTCTGGACAACAGTCCCAGCTGACGCCCCTCCCCGCTCCCGCAGGTGCGGGAGGAAACCTTCCAGATGATGCAGTCCAGCCACCACCGTGTGTCTGTCACCTCGCGAGAGATCCAGCGTGGGAACCACCCACTTAAGCCCATTCACCTTTCAGTCCTGAAGTTCGTGGGTGATTTGTTATGCGGCAATAGGTAACAGGAAGAGTGACAGATAGGACACCAGTAGGACAGATAGTAGATGCCCTCAGTGCTGACGACCTTCTCGGTTCTGACGCACATTCTTAGCCATCTGTCCCATAACGTCACTTCGGATAACCGCTATCGCCACGGGGCTGCTCCGCTCACTGGCCCCAGGACCACTGTCCCTGCTGTGACCAGTCCCTGGTCTTGGCAGTTCTCCCCTCGCCCCCCCCATCTCCTTCCTCCCCATCCTTGACATATGCTGTGTCATTTCATAGCTTTCCAGTGTCTTGTCTGTGTGCGTCTCATCCAGTTGACAAGCCCCTTGAGGGTAGGGGCCGCCAGGCTGCCTCAGGGACCCCCTGTGCCCTCTGTGAGCCGTCATGAGCGCTGGATCGCAGCAGGCTGACTGGACGAAGGAACGCTGAGGGTTACAGCCACAGGGCGTCCTCCTGCTCTCTGTGGGTCCGTGATGAGGAGTCTTCTGGAAGATCTGGCAGCGTGAGCTCTCTGGGCAGCCGTTCAGGAGTGGCATCTTGGGTTGCAGAAGTGGCTCTGTGTGTGGATAAATTATGCAGATTTGAAGTCCTGGCTGGGATGCTTCTTGCTCAAGGCCCTTCTGGAACTGCAGACCCGCTCTTTGGACTGGGAGAGGAGGGCTAACAGGGCATCTCTGGGTTCCGGGAAGGTGATGGGGAAGCAGGGAAAAGGGAAGATAACTGTCTGGGGCGCCTGGGTGGCTCTGTCAGTTAAGCGTCCGATTTTAGCTCGGGTCATGATCTCACGGTCCGTGGGTTTGAGCCCCGCGTCGGACTCTGTGCTGACAGCTCGGAGCCTGGAGCCCGCTTCGAAATCTGGGTCTCCCTCTCTCTCTGCTCCTCCCCCGTTCGTGCTCTCTTTCTCTCTCTGAAAAATAAATAAAAATTAAAAAAAAATTAAGATCAGGCCCTCTGCCAGGTACATCACACCTCATTTAATGCTCCTTTCTAGATCTGTAACTTTGGGCAAGTTCTTGAACCTCTCTAGGTCACGGTTTCCTCATGTGTGAACGGGGGATAATAAAAGTACCCCTCGCCCAAGGCCGCTGTGCAGAATAACTAAGCTCGTTTACTAGCTGGGGGAAACATTTAGCACAGGGCCTGGCACAGGGGAAGCACTAAGCGTTGGTTTGTATGAGTGACAGAGAACTCGCTGGAAGGCATCTTGGGTTGCAGGGTTTCTGGAGGGTTGGTGACCCTCGACATTCTTGTCTATCCTGATAGAAGGACACCACACTCCCACAGGAGCATTGGGGTAGAAAGTGGGGCTCCCCTGAGCCTCAGTTTCACAGGGCCGGGGCCCTCACGTGTCTCACAGGGCCTGGCACATAGTAGGTGCTCGCTCAACAGATATCTGTGGAACGAAGGCGTGAGTAAACCTGTAAGAGCTCTGGATTTTGTTTAGCGCCACCTGGATCTCAGGATTAGTGGTCACAAAGGAAGCCTGATGGTCCAGCAAATGTCCCCTGGCCCTACTCTGTGCCCCTCCCCGGGTTAGGGGCTAGAGATTCAGGGGTGAGGCAGGCACCGCCCAGCCCTTGCAAAGTCTCTGACGTGCCTCGATGGGGCCTGCACCGTGACAGCGGGAAAGGGCAGCGGTGAGTGGCCGATTCTGCCCAAATTCTCTCTTGGGCAGAGGACCCTCCTCTCCCCACTTGCTGGGGCCATTCTCGTCTCTCTCCACGGCTCAGACACGTCCCGCCGCACTTACACACCTTTCCTGCACGATGATTGCACCAAGCACTGGCTTCCGCGCGCGGCTTCTGTCACGTGCCGGGCTGCTTTCCGTGTGCTTTAGTCCCTGATCCTCGTAACATCCCTGCTGTCACCCCATTTTATCGAAGAGGAAACTGGGGCACAGAGAAGCCGAGGAACTCACGCGGGGCCACCCGGTCATTATCTGTCTGTAAGGCACCGGGCTCCACGAGCCCACCCCCTAACCACTACCCTGCACTGCCTCACAGCCACACGTAGGTCCCCGCGCGCTGGCGGGTGACCGGTGTTTCTCCCTGCGTCCAGCACCCAGAGTCCAGTGCCCAGCACGGCACACGGTCTGTGGGGGTCAGCGAAGGTGCCAGGTGAACAGAGGATGGTCTGCGCTTATCTAAGAGGAGAGGTGGGCGGGGGCCGTTGCCATTTCCCTGCGGGGTGGGGGATACTTCCTGGGAGTCGTTGGAGGGCTCAGAGACCCTAGTTACCCCAGGATGTCCCTGCAGGGTATCCGGGACTCTTTGAAAATGTGAAAGGCCTTGTTGGGAGGGGTCAGCGGGTGGGCAAGGCAGGAGGGAGTGTGTCCTACTCCACTGACAGCTGTGGGGCCCGCAGACCCTTCCCTGTGTCCCCAGGTCTTGGCATGGAAGACCACCATCAGTGAGTGCCCCGGGTGAGCGGGGGACCTGCAGGCTTAACGGGCAGGAGGCTCAGGTGGCTCTGATGGTCTTTGCCTCTCCCTCCCCTGGTTCACAGCCCCACCTCCACCCCAGGTGTCTTTGGGGCTGGCTGTGCCTCTCAGGGGTCAAAGCTTCTTCCCCCTCCCTGCAGGAGAAGCAAAGGAGGGCATGGGGTTGCACCCACTGCCTCCCACCGGAACCGTGCCCCCTCCCCCCCCCCCCCGCTCCCCTCCAGCCTCTCCTCTGCATCTGCACCCCTGCCAAGCTAACCTGCAAGGGCACTCAGACGGAAGGGACCCTTCGTGGAACTGGTCGCGGTTCCAGTCCTTGAACACCGTGAGCTTGGGGACCTTGACACCAGTGAGCTGCGTTCATCAGTGGAAAGACTGCACCTGCCCAGCTCCATGGGGAGGGCCCGGAGGAGTCGGGGAGAAAGCCCCCGCCCCGCCAGCTGGAGGGTCGGCTCCCATAGTCCTTTGCTCTCTCCGTCCCCCCCGCCCCGCCCCGACCATGGTTAGGGACACTTCAGAGGCCTGGCTCTGGACAACGTTGGGATGGGCCCAAGTAAGCCTGGGAATTTTTCTTCCCCAGGGACAATGAGTTCATTACAGCATAATAACTAGAATTACATAATAATTATAACCACATCATAGTAACTATAAAGCATACTAGAAAATAAAAGTTATCATAACATAAACTCATGGATTGGGCACAAAGAAAATAGGAGTCATTGGCCCTCACGGGCATTTTCTAATTGAATCTCCTACCCCTCATTTTTATTTTTTTTAAAGTTTATTTATTTTGAGAGAGAGAGAGAGAGAAAGAGAGAGGGAGGGAGAGGCAGAGAGAGAGGGAATCCCAAGCAGGCTCCGCATTGTCAGCGCAGAGCCTGATGCGGGGCTTGAACCCACGGAACCGTGAGATCATGATCTGATTTGAAACCGAGAGCCGGGCCCCTAACCGACTGAGCCACCCAGGTGCCCCTCTCACCCCACCCCTCCTTTTTAGAGGGGCAACTGAGGCTGAGAGAGGAGTAAGGGGTCCAGAGTCTCTCAGCTAGTTAGAATCCAGAACTAGAAGCCAGGACCCCTGACTCCCGGCCTCTATTCCTTCCCCACCACCTCACTGAGCTCAAAGACTAGGTGGGCAGTGGGAGAGTCCCACTGATGCCAGAGAAGCAGAGGTCATTAGGGAGGAAGGAGGACAGGTGAACAAAGAATGTCACAGAGACTTTGCTTTCCCTTGTGGGTCTTTTTTTTTTTTTTAACGTTTTATTTATTTTTGGGACAGAGAGAGACAGAGCATGAACGGGGGAGGGGCAGAGAGAGAGGGAGACACAGAATCGGAAACAGGCTCCAGGCTCTGAGCCATCAGCCCAGAGCCCGACGCGGGGCTCGAACTCACGGACCGCGAGATCGTGACCTGGTTGAAGTCGGACGCTTAACCGACTGCGCCACCCAGGCGCCCCTCCCTTGTGGGTCTTTATGACGTTAACCGCTCACTGTCACTGAGCACTTACTAAATGCTGGCCCTTTAACTCATCATCTCATTTAATCCACGCTAAATTCTATTGTCTGCTGTGTGTTTTTGTTTGTTTGTTTTTTTGTTTTTTGTTTTTGCCAGTGATGGCATTGAGGCTTGGAGAAGTCATTCAAGTCGCTCATGGGAACCCAGTTCTAGATCTGGAGGCCACATCTAGCACCCCTACGAGGACAGGACATGGGTCTCCTCCTCACACCCCCTCACTGCCCTGCCCAGGTTCCAACTTGCGGAGACTGGTGTGCTGGCTGGCGGGGCGAGCGGGCTGGGGTCTGGGGACCAACGGTCACCTGATGCAGCCGGCAGCTGTCAGGGCCCAGCTGTTGGCCGCCGGAGACCCTGTGCAGGTGCAATGGCAGCTGTGCTGCGGGCACACCTGGTCCGGCAGCCACGGTGGGGGGGGCCTCTCAGCTCTTCAGAGTCTCATCCCCGAGAGCAGGGCTGGGGTAAGGTGAGCGAGGCACCTGTCTCAAGTGCAAGATTTAAGGGAGCACCAAGAAACTCAGTAATCGGGGAAATGGCATTCTAATGCAATATTTAAAAAAATGTTTTCTCTGGAAAATGGAGCTCATCACGCCTACGGTGCAGGGCTCTTGGGATGATTAGTAACCAAAGCTCATGCTTTGTCTGATGGTTTGAACACTTGCCACGAACCAGACACTGTTCTGAGCTCAGAATGTGCATCAGCTCACAACACCATCACAGCAATCCCAGGAGGCACTGTTATTATTCCCATTTCACAGATGAGTGAACTAAGGCAGCCGAAAGAAATTTGTGCAGTATGGTCCATGGCATAAAGGCCGTTAGATACCTAGCACTTTATTTTCAAGTGCCTGGTGGATTGTGAACTAGGGCCACAATCTTGGGTGAGTGTAGACTCGAGAGGTCTCTCAGGAATTGCAGAGCCAAAGTTATATTAATCCTGGCTTTGTTTAAAATTTTGATATTTTGTTCAATGTGAGTTATTTTTGCATCAAGTTTGATTTAAAAATTGCATTAAGATACTATTCATTTGGTGTCTGAGTCATGTGACATCCCCTTAAATCTTGTCCCAAAGTGGGGGCGCCTGGGTGGCTCAGTTGGTGGAGCGTCCTACTTCGGCTCAGGTCATGATCTCAAGGTTTGTGAGTTCGAGCCCCGCATCGGGCTCTGTGCTGACAGCTCAGAGCCTGGAGCCTGCTTCGGATTCTGTGTCTCCCTCTCTCTCTGCCCCTCCCCACTCACGCTCTGTCTCTCTCTCTCAAAAATAAATTAAAAAAAATAAAAAAAATTTTTAATAAAAAAATATCTCGCCGCAAAGTAAATGTCTTGCTTGCCTCATCCCAGTCCCCACCCTGCTGGACCTGCCCACTCACCCCAGTAAAAACGAAAAAAATCTCCCAGGGAAGCAGAAGCAGGGAATGTAGACTCTTCCAGGACTAACTGGTTCCCAAGGCAAGGATACGTTTGCACGAGAGAGCGGCACCAAATGGCCCAGAGGGTGGGGCAATATTTTCTTGGGCAGCACTGGTTGGCTGTGCACAAAGGTGACCTCTGTGGGGAGGGCGGATGGCTCCTCTCCCAACTTCCCGGAGAAAAATTATCGCGGGAGGCTGAGAAAAGTAGCAGAGCTGGCACAAGCCACAAACCCAAGTTCTACGTTGTGAAATATTTGAAATATCCATCACCATTCTGTGAGAGAATCTCTCTTTAAAAAAATTGTCTTTTAACATTTATTTATTTTTGAGAGACAGAGTGCAAGTGGGGGGCGGGGCAGAGCGAGAGGGAGACCCAGAATCCCAAGCGGGCTCCAGGCTCCGAGGTCAGCACAGAGCCCGACGCGGGGCTCGAACTCACGAACCGCGAGATCACGACCTGAGCCGAAGTCGGAGGCTTAACGCACTGAGCCACCCAGGCGCCCCTGTGATGGAAGCTCTCTTAGTGGAGAGGCCGCCATGGAGTCTGGACACTCACCCCCTTCCGGCTTCTTTGTTCCCAAATGGCTTATGCCAGCTGTGCTGCATAGTCTGTAAACTGCCAGTCTGTAAACTGATCAAGCGTGTAACCCATGAACAGGAGTTCAGAAAGTGAGTTGTGATTTATGTGGAAACTAAGTTAAACGCTTGGAAGAAAGTGGATAACCGTGACCTTAAAAAATTGCTACGGCATTAGGTGTCTGTGCAAAAGCTAAAAGATGGGAGAAGAAAGGCCATAAAAACGTGGAAGGGCTTGTGCAGGTTGCTTCATACGTGTCTCAAAGTCATTGTGCCATTTTAAAGAAAGGGAATTATAGGTGCTTTACGAGGGCAGCGGTTTATATAAGACAGTTAAGAACTCAAAGGATTGATGAACACACCTATAGTTACAAGTTTTAAATTAAAATAAAATGTTTACAGAGTATGTGTGGTTTCTAATAATTTCCCTCTGGCCAGTTTTTCACTTACTCAGTCCCAATCATGTCAGAGAAGAGAGATTTTACTACATTTATTTATGTCAATGCCAGCCTCACATACTTCCTTTGGGATTCCTACCGCTAACACGTCTTAGTAATTTGTGTCTGTGCCGCACGCAGCATTTTCATCTCTATATCACTCTATTTCCAGGTAAAGGAAACATTTACTTTCATTGGTAATGTCAGTTTGCCTGTAGTTGAGGCTTAATTTGAATAAACAGCACCGATTGGCTCCTTAAAGCAAGGAACATTTGCATAGGTGCTGTGAATGGTTCGTAGGGGAACAGTACATTTGCAAGCAAGCTTGTGGTTGGTCGCCAGAGTAAGACTGCACTTGAGAATTTGTGTGCGTGGAGAGCGGAGAGGAGCAGTTCTTTCCCGGAAGCCGGAGAAGACCCCTCTCCCTCCACCTCCAAGGTTGACCAAGGCCGTAGAAATCTATTAGTGGCTTTTCCCATTTTGCCCTCCAAGTCCCCACTGTTCCTCATCTTTGCCAGGGCAGGTAAGTGGGCGGCACACAGCTGAAATTCTAAACAGAGAAAGGGTTTTGGGTCCAGGAAGTAGTGACCCAAACAATAGAACCCACACTTGCTGCATTCCCAAAGCCTAAAGAGAAAATGCTTGTTCTGGAAGGATCCCAAGAAGCCGTGGAGTCCTACTTCTTTGGAACTCCACTCCAGCTTTCTTATAACCATAGGATTGAGTCCAGTGTGGGCAGGGAGGTCCCCAAACCACCAGGGGGAGGGGACTGGAAAAGTTCCTCTGAGTGACAGGGCTTACCCCCTACCACCAGTGCAGACAGCAGTAGGCCCCTGATCGTGGTGAGTCCGCAGGAGTCCTGTAAGTGTCGCTCTGCCTAAGGCCCTGGTTTTATGAGTGGGCTTACAGGGCGGAGATCTACCAGGAGCACAGAAGATGTGGATTTGCTCAAAGCCAAGTGGAAAAAAGGGCCTGTGTCCCAGTACTTTTTTCCCCCACCTGTCACCCTGGAAATACTTAGAAAAAGATGCCAGAGGTAGATATTGAAACATGGGTTCTATTTGCTTTCAAGAGATTATGCTACGTGTTAAGGAAAGAAGAAAAGTACGGGCTGTTGGTCGTTGGAGTTGTGTTTTCAAGGAAACGCTGGGCAAATAGCACTCCAGGCCGGTGGTTCTCAGCGGGGCCGGTGTTCCCAGTCAGGGGATGTGTGGCAACGGCTGGAGGCATTCTTGGTTGTCATGGCGGGGCCCGGGGCACTATTGGCATTTAGCAGGTAGACTAGAGGTGCCACTAAACATCCCACAATGCACAGGGCCGCCCCTCAGAAGGAATTATCCTGTCCCCAATGCCAACGGTACCGAGGTTGAGGATTCCCGCTCTAGGCTAGGCCCTGGCTCGTTGTGTGACCTTGCATTAGTCATGGAAGTCTCTAGGCCCAGGGCCCCCCCATCTGTGAAACAGGGAGAGAAATGTGTGCTCAGTCTGTACGGCAGTCTTGTGGTGGGGATTTGAAAAACACAAGGAACATGCTTACACCAGAAAAGCACAAGATAGGTCCACACAATTGGGGTTTGGCAGAGCTCTAGCCATGGAGGGGGAGAGAGAGAGAGAGAGAGAGAGAGAGAGAGCTGGCAGAGGGATGGATCAAGATGTGTTTTATTGTCTGCTCCCAAGACGACAGCAGTTTGCACCTTTTCCAATAACTTCATCTTCCAAACAGGGTCAAAGCAGGACCTTCTCAGAAAGGGGGCTGACACCCACCGAACACCACACAGACGTCAGCTGCATTCGCATGTCTCATCTCAGCTTTACAAAACCCTGCAAGAGGGTTCCATATATCAGGCGAGGAAGCTGAGGTTCAGAGAGGTCATGTGACTTGCCCAAGCTCGCACAGCCTCTGAGGCAGAGTGTGAATTCCAACCTAGGCTGATGTGTTTCCAAAGCCCCTTTACTTGATGTCCCTGGCGACGGCCTTCTGACTCTCCTCCTGGGACCGCGGGAAGCCCCTTGTTTTTGGTGGGAGAAGGGTGGAGCAAATGAAGAGTTTCCTCACGCTTTCTTCGACCCTCGGTCTCCTTGTGGTCAGAGCCCAGCCCCAGGCAGGCCGGGCTCTGGTGAGACGGCCTTGCTCTGTGACCACAGCCAGAAAGGCAGAAATGAAAGTGGGCATCAGCAGTTAAGGCCTGGGCTCTAGTCCTCAGTCAGATTCAAACATTATGTCTTGGACGATTCACTTACCTTCTGGGCCTGGGTTTCTTAGTTCCCCGTCCAGGCCGTGTCACCGGTGACCCCTTGACCCCCTGAGCTCAGGAGTGATGCCCTGACTGACCTCCTAAACTCAGAAAAGCCCTAGAAGCTTCTGCTTATCATCTTTTAGAAACGAAGAAACGTTCGAGGACCACGCCTGCCGGGTGAATCCGAAATTCCCTGACAGTGACCTCAGCTTCATTAGAATGTTAAAACCCCCCTCTGAATATTCATCTCAAGCCCTTACTGCTGCCGGGGGCGTCCCAGCTCTGGAAACCATTCATTCCCCAGTGATCTCCTTGTTTGTACAAATACAGTGACCTCCGCCCAGCGTAGCCTCGGTCTCTAGCTCACCAAGAAGCAGGCCGCCTTTGGTCCAGCAACAGCCTTGAGTGCAGGATCGCCGTAAGGCTGAGAAAACGGGTGTGCAAGATTTTGTCATCACCCATGGGTCATTTGAAGGTGAGGGAGGTTGGGGTGCAGAATCCTGTTGAACTGGACATCAGAGCGCCGGGATTCTAGTCCCAACGCTACCCCTAACTCCTACTTCTGAGGTGTTCTATTTTATCTTGAAAATCAGTGTGAATTTGGCATTCTGCTCCATGGAGCTGTGTTTATTTATTTTTATTTATTTATTTTTTTTCAACGTTTATTTATTTTTGGGACAGAGAGAGACAGAGCATGAACGGGGGAGGGGCAGAGAGAGAGAGGGAGACACAGAATCGGAAACAGGCTCCAGGCTCTGGGCCGTCAGCCCAGAGCCCGACGCGGGCTCGAACTCACAGACTGTGAGATCGTGACCTGGCTGAAGTCGGACGCTTAACCGACTGCGCCACCCAGGCGCCCCAGAGCTGTGTTTAATATAAAAATAAGGTTTGTCCTGTACGAGGTTACTGAACAAACACCAGTGTGATGCATGTTGTGGGCTTGCTGTGTGACCTTGGGTAAGTCACACAGGCTCTCTGGCCTGGGACTGCCCATCTATCAAGCAGAGAGAGGGAGAGGGACACAAGGCCAGTCTATTTCACCACGTTGCTGTGAGGAGGTAAAGGTGGCAGAGAAACTTCATCAAACAGCCTTAAGCCGGTCATTGACTGGGCCACCAAATGGAAAAGTCCAGGAGCGGTGTTAGCTTCAGGCAAAGCTGGATCCAGGACTCTGCCTTCCACTGGGAGGGGCCATCCTCAGGCTCCATTGAGTGGCCTGGAACAGCTGCAGATTCTTCCTTCCACAGCACAAGATGGTTACAGAATCTCTGGCCCAGGGTTTCTCAACCGCAGCACTATTTTGGGCAAGGATTCTTTGTTATCAGGGCTGTTCCTTGCACGGTAGGATATGTGGCAGCATCCTTGGCCCCCGCCGCCTAGAGGCCAGTAGCCCCTTCCCCCAAGTCATGGCAACCAGAAATGTCTCCGCATATTGCCAAATCTACCCTGGGGAGCAAATCGACCCCTTCTTCCCCTTTCCCAATCTGCTCTAGTAGTCTCCTACCCGCTCAACCTCAAACCCAACACAGAGGTGGGTGAGAGTCTTCCGGCAGGGCTCCCCCAGAAGCCCTGGGACTCTCTGATTGGACCGGCTTCAGGTCACATGCCCATGCCTGAACCAATTGCTGTGCTGGGGAAGAGGATACAGTGTGTTGATCGGCCAGGCCTGGAGCTCAAGTCCTGACCCTGACATTGGGGTGAGAGGCTCCAACCAGGCCGTGGGTCTGAAGAGTAGGGGAGGGGCGGCCTGGACACCAATGTGCAGGCTTCAGGGAGAGGGGATGGAGAGGCTGGGCAGGTGGCGGTGACGTGCCACCACAGCCTGCTGTCCCCCCTGGGGCTTCGTTCCTTATTTATATGTTGTTGGGCAGCAAGGCAGTCGGTAAACTTCGCTGGGCAGGGAGATGTGGTTGTGAACTTCTCGTGGCTTTTATGACTCATGCAGAAGGATTCCTCTGAGAAGCCAAGTTCAGTGGTTAGGGCTGGGGGTTTACACCCTGGTGCTTCCGTGTAGTGACTCCATGGTTTGGATCCTTGCCGCTCAGAGAGCAGTCTGGACCATGAGCAGCAGCAACACAGTTTAGGAACTGGTTAGAAATGCAGATCCTCCCCCACCCCCGACCTGCCTGTTCAGCATCTGTGGGTTTTTTTTTTTTTTTCATTTTTATTTATTTTAATGTTTATTTTTGAGAGAGAGACAACGTGAGCAGAGCAGAGAGAGAGGGGGAGACCCAGAATTCCAAACAGGGTCCAGGTTCGGAGCAAGTCAGTGCAGAGCCGGATGCGGGCTCGAACTCACAGCCGGGAGATCGTGACGTGAGCCGAAGTCAGATGCTCAACGTACTGAGCCACCCAGGCATCCCTATTTATTATTTATTTTTGAGAGAGAGTGAGAGCGAGAGCAGGGGAGGGGCAGAGAGAGAGGGAGACACAGAATCTGAAACAGGCTCCAGGCTCAGAGCTGTCAGCACAGAGCCTGACGCGGAGCTCGAACCCACAAACCCATGAGATCATGACCTGAGCCGAAGTCAGTCGCTTAACCGACTGAGCCACCCAGGTGCCCCTCATCTGCAGTGTATTTAACAAGAAAGCCCAGGGGGTTCTTCTGCATGTTGAAATTTGGGAAGAACCAGGTTAGGGTAAATTTCATGGCTCTTCCTTCTCCGTTTCTTTGCCTAGCAAATAGAAACGAGAACAATTCCATCTGTCTCTTAGTGTTGTTGTTAGAATAAAAAACACCGGAAATAGTAAATGTGCACCAAAATGTTCACCCTTAAATCCTCAGACCTGCGGGCCTCCGGCATTAGGATAGCACAGAATTCTTCAAATGCTTCCGTCAAAGGATCCTAGTAGATTGAGGTTGGAAGACTTCTCTGTAAAGGACCAGATAGTAAATATTTGAGGCTTGCGGGCCATATGGTCTCTGCTGCAACAGTCAGCCATTCTGTTGCAGCACAAAAGCAGCCATATGGCATAGCTGTGTTCCAATAAAACTTTATTTACAAAACAGAATTTGGCTTGTGGGCTCTCGTTTGTACTAGAGCAATGATTTGGGGTTTAGCACTCAGCAGTCACCACAAAGCAAAATGTCTCAGAAGTCTCATTTCTCACCCGGAAAGCTTCATCTGAATTCTGCGGCTGACTTCATAGCCAGAGCTGGGTTTATTTTAATTTAATTTGTTTTCTTCCCACCCAGGCTTCAAAGAAAATTGATGCTTCGGGGAGAGGCTTTGTGTTTATTCTCTGCTTTATGCCTTCACCCTGGTCTGCCACCAAGTTAACCCTTGCAGACACGTGCCCCAGCCTGGTAAGGATGAGCTTCGGGGAATTGGCCCCGAAGGCCTTCTGGGAATGAGGCCCGGTCTCCTAAAGTACAAAAGAGAGGGAAGATTTGCTAATAGGGCCCAGATGTGAGATCAGTGGCACTAATGACACCTATCACAAGCTTCTGTTATTTCACTGGCTTCCAACAGGGAAGGGGGGGCGGAGGCCCATTTTACAGGTGGAGAAACTGAGACTCTGAGCGATTAAGGGACCCTGCTTGTCAGTGGTGGAATTCAGACCTCTGGGCCCATGAGTGCCCTCCCTTCTGCCCTGTCGTAGTTCATGCTGTTCATTTGTGTCAGAGGTCCTGTGGATGGGCTGGATTGCCAACATGGGGCTGATTCCTCCCCCTCCCCTGTGTTCACACCTTTTGCCATATCACTTTGCAGTGTCCTTCCGGGAGGAGGGGGAGAGACAGGTGGAGCCCAGCTCCCCCCGCCAGACCCAGACTAGACCAGCTTACCCATCACAGACCCCTGGAGAGGAGTGATTCCAGCCGAAGTCATCAGGGCCACCTAACTGACCCCCGACTGACCTCAGATACGTGAACCAGAAACGCTGGTGATTGGATGCCTCGGAGGGTTTGTGGCTGGTGGTTACAAGGCATCATTACTTACAGCTAACTGATACGGTGCGTGCAAGGCGCCTGTGAACACCTGTGAGCCATAATTCATTCAGTTTTCGGTCTATCCAGACTCACCGCCAGCTTCCTTGAGGCTGGTCAGCACACCCATGCTTCACCTGTCCTTGTCAGGGCCACTACGAGGACCCCAAGGTGGGATCCTGAAGATCTGGGGCTTAGTGGCAGAATAACATAGTTGTTAGTCCCACAGGCCCTGGGGTCACACTGCCTGGGTTTAAGTCGTGGCGCCCGTTACTAGCTGTGTGGTCTTGGGGGAGTTTTTAAACCTCTCTGAGCCCTAGCGTCCTCATCTGTAAAGGGGGGATACTAATCAGGGTTGCCACGATTATTAAGAGATTGTGTTGGGTCGGTGCCTGGCACACGGACTACCCAGCGCTCAGTACCCAGCGACTGCATTAGACTCACAACAGCACTCAGGGCTCATTGGCATGTGGGGCTCTCAGCCCCTAGGCCAGGGGTTCCTCTGCCCGGGGAAGAAGGTGGAGGTGGGAGGGTCAGGGCCTCGCTGCCCCCTTTCCCTCGCCTCCAACCGTAGGTTTGTGACCCCTCGACAAAGCACACAAACCCTCGCGTCACCCAAGGGAGTCCTTCGTGCCCCCTCCCTTTCCTCTCTCCTGTGCTCCCACAGCATACTCTAGATCTTGCCAGAAGGAAAGAGGGATGGCGTGGTGATTTCCTCCTGCTGCTTTAACAAATTATCACAAATGCAGTGGCGTAAAAACACATAGAGTTACTATCTTACGGCTCGGAGGTCAGAGGTCCACAGTCAGCCTCAGGTGGGGCTGCAGCAGCACCGAGGTCAGAGGTCCACAGTCAGCCTCAGGTGGGGCTGCAGCAGCACCGGGTCCGTCTGGAGGCTCCAGAGGAGAACCCCTTCCCTAGCCTTTTCCAACTTCTCCGGGCCGCCTGCCTTCCTCGGCTTGTGACCCCTTCCTCCACCTGCAAAGTCGGCAGCGTAGCATCTTCAACTCGCCATCGGACCCTGACCCCCTTCCCCCCGCCCTTATGTCTCCTCTGCCCCGACCCTCCTGACTCCCGCTAGAGCCCTTAGGATGACATTGGGCTCACCTGGGTGACGCAGGACGCGCTCCCATTCCTAAGATCCTCAAATTAATCGCACCTGCAAAATCTCTTTTGCGACACAAAGCAGCACGTCCGCAGGTTCTGGGGATCAGGCCGGACGTCTTTGGAGGGCCATTATTCTACCACAGACTGGCCTCGGGGGGACAGTGACTCTGGGCCCCGAATCTGAGAATTTTACTCTCTTACTGAACCAACAGAACCGTGGATTATATTTTTATCATTTATTAGCTAATAACAGGTAATTTTGATAATTCAATCACATCCCCAGAAGTTTATAAAGATTTGAGACTGGGGGTGGGGGGCGGCTAGTCCACACGACACGTATGCCTCTTAAGTAAGTACCGAATTATTCCTGAATTACCGAGCCCCTCTCTCCATCACCGCCTACGTGTTAATTTTGGACTGGTTCATTGCAGTAGCCTCTCAGCTGGCCTCCTTGCCTCCCCTCTTGCCTGCTGCTGTCACATGAACGCTTTGATTGTGCATCTGAACACGGCGGTCCCCTCTCTATCTATAACCTTTCTGTGGCTCTCCATTGCCCTCAGCATAAAGTTCCAACAACCTTCCACCACAACCACAAGGCTGTCTGTGAAAGGCCTTTGCTCACTTTCCAGCCCATCCCTTGCCACTCCCTGCTTGGGTGACCAATCATCCCAATTTGCCTGGGACTGTCCCCATGTTTAGCTCTGAAAGTCCCACATCCTGGAAAACTGCTCCGTCACTCCATCCCTGCCCTTCACCTTAGGCTTTAGCAACACCTGCTGCTGAGAAACGTCTTCCAAGCAGCTATCGTGACGCTGCTCATCCCCTTCTCTTAGTAGGAAAGCAACCCCTTATATTATCCCCAATGGTACCAGTGAGGGGTGTGCTGAACTTCAAGTAACTGATGACCTGGTTACGGTGGTTAAAACACATGCAGGTTTATTTTTTTCACATAAAAAGACATTCAGAGCATGGTTGCTGGCTTTGGATCTTGATGATATTGGAGCTCATAGCCGCAATTCTCTTGGCCACAAAATGGCTGCCTCAGCTCCAGGCATCACATCCGTATTCATATTCTGGCAGGGCAGTAGAGTGTGGTGGCCGAGAGCATGGGTTCTGGAGCCCGATTGCCAACATCTGGATCCTAGCCCCATCACCTCCTGGTTAAGTCACCTTGGGAAGTCACCAGCCCTCTCTAGCCTCAATTTTCTCGTCTCTAAAATACCCCATAGGGTTGTTTTGGAGATTAAGTGAGGTAATACATGTAAAACCTGTAGGACAGCTAGTGCCTGGCACATAGGAAGTGCTCAATATGTGTTAGCTTTTATTATTATAACTGCAAGGGACCTGAGGACATTTAGCATTTATAACCTCGAATATACATAACGATGGACATAAAAGGAGTTGTCTGGGAATGAAGTTTGGGTCAAGTCACCAGCAGCATCTTCTGTATTTGGGTACCTTCTATTCAGATTTTAAGACTCAGGGGCACCTGAGTGGCTCAGTGGGTTAAGTGTCCGACTCTTGGTTTTCGGCTCAGGTCATGATCTCGCAGTTCATGGGTTCAAGCCCCACATTGGGCTCTGTGCTGACAGCTCGGAGCCTGGAGCCTGCTTTCGATTCTGTGTCTCTCTCTCTCTCTGCCCCTCCCCTTCTCACACTCTGTCTCTCTCAAAAAAATAAATAAACATTAACAAAGAAAAAAAGACTCAGCTTGGGCGTCACCACCTCCAGGAAGCTACCCTGGACTCCTCCTGCCAACTGACACTGGGTTAAGTGTCCCCTTTCTATGCTCCTGGTCTGTATTCCAACCTTCATACTTGCACCCAGTAAGTATGATCAAGAAGCCTGTCTCTCGGTCTGTCTTCTGCAGAGCAGAGATCTTGTCTGAACCATCCCTGGATTCCCAGGACTGAGCTGATGCCAGGCGGCTTGAGGGCCTCTTTGTTGAGTAAAGTCTTTCCTGAGAATCGCCTTGGTCTAGTAAGGTATGGGGGGTTCTGTCTGGTCCCTACGTCCAGGAGCCAGACTCTGATGGGGAAACCTGACAGCTCATGGGCCAGCCAGGGACAGCTGTGGCTGAGGTCTCTCCCAGCAGGAGTCCAGAGGCCGGGGTGGGGGCGCTCCCTCCAAGCACGAGTGCGTGGTCAGGGGCCCGGGGCCCAGGTTCCCACTTGGACACTAGATCTCTCTCTTTTTTGGCCCCACTTGCCCTCTAATTGGCCTCAGGGGGGCTCCCTTCCCCGAGCCTCTGTGGCTCATGCATTACTGGCCCTCCGTGCCTGTGACCTCGCCCTGCTCTTTCTTCTCTCCGGACCTCTGTTTCCCTGCCAGTCTGATACAGCAAAAGCTTATCCAGCTAGGACCTGCTGTGACTGTGTGTGGAGGCCACTGTGTCCCTCGAACCTGCGCCCCCTGAAGGAGGCGCTGGGACCCTCCTCCTTCTCACGGTGCCCAGCACAGGGCTGGCGTAGGTAAGGGCTCATTGGACATTTCTCGACCAAGAAAGCCCGAGCTGACAGCAGCCCTGGGGTCTGATCCAGGGTGGGCGATACTGGGGAGTCTCTTTCTCAGGGAGCCAGTGGTCGTCCCTGAGCAACGGGCATTCTCCTGTGGCCATCCTCTCCGGACCGGGGAGCTGTTCTTGGGGAGACCCCATCCTCTCCGGGCCGGGGAGCTGTTCTTGGGGAGACCCCATCCTCTCCGGGCCGGGGAGCTGTTCTTGGGGAGACCCCATCCTCTCCGGGCCGGGGAGCTGTTCTTGGGGAGACCCCATCCTCTCTGGGCCGGGGAGCTGTTCTTGGGGAGACCCCCTCCTCTCCGGGCCGGGGAGCTGTTCTTGGGGAGACCCCATCCTCTCCGGGCCGGGGTGGTGTCTGAGGACCCACCAGGCTCCTCTGTGGAGGCAGGATCAGGAAGGGGGTGATTTGATCAGGCCACTGTGGTCCACAGCCTGTGAGATGTTGGGGGGGTAAGTGTCTGGTGTGGCCTTAACTCTCATCCTTTGAGGCTACCATGTGGCATTCTGGGGTTCCCTCTCCACCGGCACCCCAGCAGCATCCTCCACAGCCGAACCAGGTGGGCCGAGGGGGTCTCTCCCTGCATCCCTGGTGTGGAAAGGGGCAGCCCCTACAGAGCCCAGGGGCCCGCGGGGGAGGCACACATCACAAATGCAGGCAGCCTGAGGGGGAAGGGCGTTTATTGGGGTTGTAGGCTCCCAAGGATGAATCACAGCTGCATTTTCTGGAAGAAGAGAGAACAACAGGGGATGGGACTTGGGTGGAGGTTGTGTGTGCCCCCTTCTGGGGCAGCACGAGGCTCTGCCAGATCAGAGGAAGGGGGCGTGGCAGGCAGCCCCAGGGCCTTGACAAGCCCGTCTCACCTCTGCCCAAGGGGTCTGAGCCCCCTCGGGACTTTAGGCCACTGTGCAAATGGGGGCTCAGAACACATCCTGTCCCTCGGCATGAGGCTCCGAAGTCCATTGTGACCCTCTGTTCCCCCATCCTCGGGTACATGTGGCCACCCCTGCTGACCCCTCTCCCCTGCTGGGCCCTGCTCTCATGGGGTCCCATTTCACTTTGGTGGCGGGGGCGGGGCTGGGGGGCACTGGTGTGGTGCCTGGGGTCGATCCACAAGGTGGATCCTGGGGTGGATAAAGGGATGAAGTTAGTGACTGTTTCCTTCCCTGCACCTGACTCAGCATCCGCAGACAGGAAGCCCGTGGCACTTCCCGAGTGGGCGAGTGAGTGAATGAGTGAAGGCGCGAAGGAGCGAGTGAAGGGATGGGTGGGGGGGGGGGGGTGAGGGGCTGGTGGGGGCGGGAAGAAGGGCCCGGAGACGGGCACCCACCTCATTGATCCAGTCGATGTAGGCAGACACGCGGGTGAAGACCGTGGGCTTCTTAAGGGTGTTGCAGCCCAGCCCGGAGCCAAAGCTCACGATGCCTCGCACCTCCCAGGAACCGTTCTCAGCCTGGCAGTTCAGTGGGCCGCCCGAGTCTCCCTGTGGCCGACGGGGCAGAGGTCAGCCCCCGGGCCTCCCCCAGAGGCTTGGGAAGCAGGGGCAGGTCACGGGGGTGGGGGGATAGGGGGCTGAGACCCCCTGTTTTGGCCTCGGCCTGTCCACGTTGAGGGAGGCAGCGGGGATGCGGTTTGGGAGTCCCAGGCTAGCTCTTAGGTTGCTGTGTGAACTTGGGATAAGGATAACCCTCTCTGTGCCTTGGCTTCCCTAGCGGTTCAGGCCGTGCCTAAGGCTCTGCCAGCTGCACAGAGAGGTGAGGATGCCAAGAGCCACACTGGAGACCCGGGGGAGTGAGGAAGGGTGGGAGTGGGGGGAGGGGTCGTGTGTTTGAAAACAGGACCGTTTCTGATGGTTTTAGATGTTTCTGGGTCAGGTTGCCTAAGCCCCCTGCCTCTGACTTCGATGAGGTCTCTTCTACGCTTGTTAGACTTGGTCCTCACATCAACCCTGTGCTCACGGTGCCTCCATTTTATAGCTGGGAAAACTGGGGCTCAGAGAGGGGAAGCAGCCTGCCCAAGGCTGCACAGCTACCAAGTGGCGGGATTAGGACTCGAATTCGCTCCACACCCCTGCCCGCACGATAGCGCAGAGGGGTGGGGCTGACAGGTTTCCCCTGAGCCTCCCGGGTCCAACCAGGGAGGGGGTTTGCTCATGCGGGTCCCCCCCCCCCGCACCTCCTTTGCCCTCCTCACTGCCCCCTTCCACTTGGCCACGTGGGGCAGGGACACGGTGCGGGGTGCGGACACTCACGTTGCAGGCCGAGATGACGCCGTCCCCGCCTGCACACACCATGGTGTCCTTCACCATGCTTCCCCACCAGTCCTTCTGGGTGCACGTGGTGTGGTCCACCACGGGCTGAAGGCCCTGCTGGAGCTCGTCGGCAATGGGGCCGTTGGCTGCGGGGGAGGGGGGGACAGATGTTGGCCCCGCGTCAGCCCGGACGGCGCCAGGCCTTCGGGGAACAGAGGGCTGGACGGGGCCGGGGCGGGACCCAGGTGAGCTCTGGCTACCCTCGGGGGCAGCCACACACACACACACACACACACACACACACACACACACGGGCCCTTAACCGAGAGAAATGACTCCGAGCCTGCGGTCCCAAAGTCTGAGTCAGAGACCCTTCTGAGGGTGGGGAAGGGAGCCCGCGGGAGGCCGAGCTCATCTGTAGGAAGCCCTCCAGAGATAACCACTGAGTTGACTTATCTTTAACTTGGATTCTGGGGTTTCCCCAGGGTCCATCATTCCCTTGTCGCGTCCGCCTTTGGTGTCCTACCATCCGAGGTCTTTCTTCCCCCCGGATTTTCCCAGGACAGACCTGCGTGTTTCTGTCAGTCTTCCGTGCATTCACTTATTTGCATGCAGCCTTCTAACTTAGGCATATCGTTTTCCAGAAGCTCCAATCCCCTGCCCCCAGCGGCTTGCCTGGTTTATTTCGTAGTCAATTAGACCAGGCGCGGCTCTGAGTACTTGACAAGTTCCACTCTTACAACACCCCTTAGGTGCCCTTGCGAGAGGGTCTGACACGTGGTAGGTGCTTAACAAATACGAGCTGTTACTATCACGAAGGTAAAACAGGTGTGAAGATGTGGAGACAGAAAGGAAAAGGGTCGGGCCAAGGCGGGCGGTGCGCTTATCGTGGGAGCCGCTTCCTCCAGGAAGGCTCTCATGATTTGCTGGGGGCTGTACTCACTCCAGAGGCGGCCCCAGCCTGTGACGTAGCAGGGGTAGTCTTGAGGTAGCAAAGAGCCCTCCTCCGGCAGGCATGCCAACTGGATGGTGTCGCTCAGCTGCACGGGCTCCGCCAGCTTGATGAGGGCAATGTCGTTGCTGGAATCCAAAGAGGAGGCGGTGAGTGTGTAGGAGGACGCTGGCTCCGCGAGCTAAGGCTAAGCAGCCCAGGCTGTCAGCCGGGAGCCACGCCTAGGGTGACCAGGAGTCCTCCTTGAGGACAGCGAGTTTCCTAGTGGCAGACAGAGACGACACCCGCCTTCCAACACCGCGGCGCGCCCCTTGAGAGGAAACTTCCGTCTCATGTGCCTTCCCGTCATGTGAGGCTCTATGGAGGGGAGACTAGAGCAGGAACTTTCCGAGCCGCTGCAGGCTACGTACCAACGAGACATGACCTTAAAGCCAATTGGAAATGATCGAAGAGGGGCCCCTGCAGATGCAACTTTTAATATTTTCATGTGAACAGAATGGAAGCTGGTGAGCCTAGGCAGAGCTGGTTTGATTCCCTGTTCTGCCACATACTGGGCTGTGTGACCTGGGACGTGCTCCCTCACCTCTCTGAGTCTGGGCTGTGTGACCTGGGACATGTTCCCTCACCTCTGTGAGTCTGGGCTGTGTGACCTGGGACGTGCTCCTTAACCTCTCTGAGTCTCGGTTTCTTGTCTAGGGCTGTTGTGGCAATTAAATAAGATTATTGCAAGATGGGCATGCAGGAGGCGCTCAGTAACGGCGAGTCCTGGCTTGGCCTCTGGCTGAGAGACTTCAGGCAAGACGCCGTGGGGGCCTCGGGGGTCTTTATTCCACGTGGAGCTTCTGGGAACCCTTGGCCGATGATGGAGACGGAAGAGGCGTCCGTCTCCATTTAGCATTTCTCCGCTTTGCATAAAGGGGTCATCCGCTGGCTGTTCAGGGTGAGGACGGGGTCCAGGGACAGGGCGGGGGCAGGTTCTGTCATATCGGGGGCCCCCACCGCCCCCATATTGGTGCTTCCCCCAGGGGCCGTGAAGCGGCGGCACTCACCGCACCAGGAAGGAGTTCCACTTTTCGTGGACAAAGATGGTGTCCACATTTGCGAACAGGGAGCCTTCCTCCTTGTCCACCACCAGGTTGTTCTTGCCCAGGGCCACGCGGTAGGTCTTGGTGTTGCTGAGCAGAGGAAGGGGGCTGGGTCAGGGTGGCTTCCTGCCCTTGCTGGCCAGAGGGGTAGGGAGGGAACTCGGAGCTCTGGCGGCCCAGGCCTGTGGCCACCGTGGGCATCGTTTTGGGGAAGCGAGTCTCCACCGGCACGGACCCTCCCCGGGGCGCAGGGTAGGGACCCTGCTCTCGGAGTCGAGTCTACCCTGATTCCCAGGGGGGCGGCCCTGGGCCTCGGTTCCCTCATCTGTACGGCGGAGACAGCGTCAGCATCGCCTGCCCAGGTGGCTGTGACGCGAGCCGGTCCAAGCCGCCACCGCCTCTCGCCCGGATGATCTTGCGTTTGTTCCTGCCTCCCCCGTCTCCTGCTCTCCTCGCACACCCCTGCTCGCACGCTATTTCTCACTCCTACCAAGTAGGCTCCCTCCTCCTGGTCTTTGCACTGGCTGTTCCCTCTGCCCGGAACACCCTTCCCTTACTTCCCTCGGGTCCTCCCCTGGCCACCCCGTTTAAAATGGGACCCCTTCCGCTTTCCAGCCTGCCTTATTTTTCCTCGTTGCCACTCGATATGTCATGTCAGATGGCCACTTGTTGAATGGCCTGTTGCTCTTATGCTAGAATGTAAGCTCCCTGCGAGCATGGAGGGTCCTCACCGCCGCGTGCCCTGGCACGCTGTGGGCGCACAATAAATGCTTGTTGCATGAAGAGGTGAACGGCGAAGTTACTGGGTAGAAGCGGCTTCGGGAGCCCAGTGCCTGGGGTGTGTAGTAGGTGCTCAATAAAAGCAGCCATCAGGCTGGCACCGCGGGGCGGGGGCGGGGTCCCTGGGCGTCACCCCGCTCACCTGATGCAGTGGGCGGCTGTGAGGACGAAGCTGTTGGCAATCAAGGTGCCGCCACACGTGTGTCTCCACGTGTCATTCTTGAGGTACTGGAGAGAGATCTGGAGCGGGGGGGCCACATGTCAGCCCCGGGACCCTCACCCCGCCACCCTCTGCAGCCCACCTCCCACCCCTGCAGCGGCATGCTTACCTGCCAGGGCCAGCTGTGGGGCCTGGCATTGTCTCCTCCTACCACTCGGGCCGATAGGTTGGGCAGGAAGCTGGGGACCCCGCAGCTGGAGGCTGGGGGATTCGGGAGGGGAAGCGCACGGGTGAGAGGGGCCGGCATCCCCAGCAGGGAAGGGGCAGGTGGCAAGGGCACAGGCTTTGGGGCTGGGCAGACGCGGGCTCAGGTTTTACTGCCTGGGGAAGCCGTCTAGTTCTCTGGGCCTCAGCTTCCCTGTCTGTGAAATGGGAAGAGTGGTGCCAGCTTGGTGAGGTTGAACTGAGGATGAAATCAGACAACGCGTAGGAAGAGTTTAGCAAAAGGCCTGGCGCGGAGTGAATGTTTGAGGCGTTGAAGGAACTAAAAAGGCAGCTGCGTGTGTGTCCCCAGATAAAGCTGCGTCTCTCATTCTCTCCCTGCTGTCCCTTTTTAGACCGCGGCAAAATGGGGGTGTGTGAGCACCGAATCCAGGGTTCCAGACCGTCAGAGCTGGGGAGCTGTGTGGAGCGGTCAGGAGCCTGTGCTCTGCAGCGAGAAGAACCGGGACTCAAATTCCGGCTCTACCGTTAACCAGTCATGTGATCTCAGGCAAGATCCTGAGCCTCGCTGAGCCTCAGTTCCTCGTCTGTAAAATGGAGGTGTTGATAGACCCTGCCGTTCAAGGTTGCTGCGCCAATCAAATCAGCTCCTGCCTGTCAAGGGCTTAGCACGGTGCCTGGCATATGGTAAACATGTAACAAACAGGAAGCTGCTATTGTTACTTAGGACTGTCGTTGTCGTTAGCCGGAAGGACTCTCAATCAAGTGCTCTCATCTGTCAAAGGAGCCAGTGAGATCTAGAGAGGTGAAGTGGCTTGTTGTTGTCCCGCCCAGAGTAAGTGACATTCAAACCAAGTCCCTTGATTCCTGTCTGGGAGAAGGTCACCAAAATGGGTGAACGAAGCATCGGTCCCCAAGGAAGAGATGCCAACGCTGAGAAAGCCAGGCCCTTAGGGTCCCTGGAGAGAGCCCAGGATGAGGCGGTGACTGTCCCCCGGCCACATCATCAGCCAATTTGCAGATATGGAAACAAGAGCTGCCCAGCAGGCGAGTGGCTTGTTTGACACACAGCTGGTCGCCCCAAATCCCCTTTCCTGGGACTGGGGAGAGCCCCCCGCCGCTCTCCTTGTCCCCGGGGAGGCCAGCCTGAGCACAGAGCCTGCCGGCCACAGCGAGTCCCCGCCCCACGGCTTACCACAGGCCAGGAGCGCGGCAAGGATGGTGAAGCCCAACATGTTGCGAGTGGGACTGGCTCAGGACCGAGTGGCCGTCGAGGTGGGCAGGGACACACTTATAGGCAGGTGTGGGGGTGGGACCATCTGCTCAAGGCCGAGCCGCCCCTCGGAGAGAAACCTGTTCCGACAAGGCCCTTTCCCTGACCTTGGGCGGTTACTGTTTAATTTGGGCAGGAAATGGGGCTGGCTCAGAGGCATGGGTTTCCCAAATCTCCCGAGACAGAGCAAATTCTGAGGCCCGCAGGTTTGGGGGGACCCCCCGCCACTCTGCCTGGAGCGTGCTCTCCTCCTCTGTCCCTAACTCACACTGTTTAATTAGCATTGATCGGGCACCTATCATTTATTGGGCCTCGTGCCCGGTGCTTCCCGCATTCACTCAATTGTTCCGACGTGAAGTAGGCGCTTTTATCCCCGCAGCGAGGAGGAGCAAGCTGAGACTCAGGGGGTCAGCGACTGCCCAGGGTCACACAGCTGGGTGACAACAGAACCCAGATTTGAAGCCGGGACTTCTAACGCCAGCCCGGGGTTCATCCTGCCGCGGTCCGCCGTTTCCTTCTCTCTCTTCCCCTCCTCTCTTCTTTCTCCTTCATTCAACTCATATTGTCTGGTCTTGGGGTACTCCCTGCCTTCCTGCTGTGGATGGAGGCGGAGGTCCGGCAGCCCCTGGGAGGTGCCCGGTTGGCCGAATTCCTCCCCAGAGCCACAGTTATCTCCCTGCAAAGTCCCGGTCTCCCCGTCTCTAAAAGGGGCGGAGAGGACTAAATGCATCCCAGGCGACTGACTGTTGGTCCCAAGGCGCCCTAACTTGAGCGTCAAGGTCGAGTGGCAGATGTGGGCTGGTGGCACTTGGTGTGGGTCCAGAGCACTGCGTGTCCAGAGTTTCCATCCAGAGCCCCGGCAGTCTGGGCTTAGTGTTCGGTTTCACCCATTTGCGCCGAGGCCTGACTTGGGCCTGGCCAGTTCGATTCTCCTCTCCCTCCCCTTTCTGCCCTTTGGATGTTGTCACAGTGCTTATCTGAGGGTGCTATTTTATTCAGCTTAAGTTCTTTCTTAAAAGCGAGCATCCATGACTTTGGTAATAGAAAGATCAAGAAACGTTTGGTAAAAAGAGACCGAAAGATAGGGAGCGGAAAGGTATGTGTAGGGGTCTTTCCTGCTGCGTTGGGGATCTCAGGCTGCGGGGAACTTTCTGTTGCGTTCTCGAGGCCGGTCCTGACAGCGGGGTCGGTGGCTGCTACACCTCGGACCCGGAGCAGACCCGAGCGCTGCAAAGGGTCAGCCTGGCCTGCAGACAGACCTTGTACGCGGAGAGGTGGCCTGAGCTTCGTGGCGGATCTTGGGGGCGGCAGGAGATCAGACTTCTGGTTTCTGGCTCCGTTAGTGACTTTCCGGATGGCCCTGGGTCTTGGGGAAGCTCTTTGGGCCTCAGTTTCTCTTGAGCAACGTGGGGAAATGATGAACTGGGACTTTGCTGGTGGACACTGGGGGACGCAACGACCTCAGTCACGTGCACACACCCACAGCTACCCGAGCTCGCGGGGACAGGCAGACACACGCGCATACATGCGCCTCCATATGTGTGCACGTGTCACAAGTGTAGCCCGTTCACTTATACACAGATACACGCAGGGCTACGTGCCTCACCTTCAAACATGTACACAAACCTAGAAATGACCCCGAACACACACACACGACAAGTCCTGAGGTACCAGATGAAGAGTCAAGAATTTTCTTCTTTTTTGGGATGTTTGCAGAGACACTGACCTTTCTTTTTTTTTTTTTAATTTGTTTTAATGTGTATTTATTCTTGAGAGATAGAGACACCGCGAGCAGGAGAAGGGCGAAGAGAGAGGGAGACGCAGAATCGAGAGAAGGCTCCAGGCTCCGAGCCGTCAGCACAGAGCCCGATGCGGGGCTCGAACCCACGAACCGTGTGGCCACCGTGCGGATGGACCAGTCAGCCCTGGCCGGGACCCCTCCTCGCGTCAGGTTAGGTGTAACTGAGTGGCTGCGTCTTTGGGGACCGTTCTGTGGCTCGTCATGGGAGCCTTCTCTGGGCCCCAGAAGGTGCCTCTGGCTGTGTCCCGGAGCAGCTAATTCTGGAGCAGAGAACTGTGTTCTCACTGGGGGCAAAGGGGCAGAGGTGGGACTGCCAGCCCCTGCTGGCTTGGAGCCCTGGTCAGAGGACGCCATTACCCCAGTGGTCCAAACTGTCTAAGTTACGGCGGTGACATGTGGTTGGCTGACCTGATTTTCTGGCCTTGGGGACAAGAGGTAAAGAAGCTGCCATGGTGGGTGTGTGTTGGGGGGGGGAGGGGTTGTTACACTTGATCTTAGCCAAAGGCCGAGAAGCGATGGGGAGGGGTTGTTAATATCTGCAGAGGGGGGCTCTGTGGAGTGAATTTCCTGGATTAACTTGATGAAACGCTTGACTGTTTTGTTAGTCCAGACTGTGAGGTGCTGACGGACTGTGTACATAGAGGCCATCCCTCCCTCCATCCCTCCCTCCATCCATTCATCCCTCCCTCCCTTCCTCCCTCCCTCCCTCCCTCCCTCCCTCCCTTCCTTCCTTCCTTCCTCCCTTCCTTCCTTCTGCCTGCATTTGCTTGGCCTTGTGCTAGGCCTGGGGCTGCAGAGATAAGACCCCCTCACAACTGCTGGAGCTCCCTGCTGGGCATGGCAACAAGTGTTTCTCAGAGTGTTCGGGCCGAGGGCTGGCAGCCCTCTGAACGAAAAGAGGTTAGTTCTGGGAGCTGGGAGCTGGGTGGGGGTGCAGATTGCAGAAGGGTTCCTTCTCTACAGCCTCCAGGTCCAAGATGAACTTGAGGACTTGAGGGTGTGAGAATGTTGGAATCCTCATTCTCACCACCCTTGCAGTCTGTGACTCCCGGGGCCTGGAGTGGGGCCTCCCAGGGCCCAGGCACTCAGGGCCAGACTGTCCTGGAAAAATAATCAAGGGTGACTTGGCAGTGGCTGAGGTCGTCGAGGGGGTGGGGGGAACCTCAGGAGAAGCCATGCCAAGGTTGGGAGCCAGGGGTGGTGAGAGCCTGAGAAATGGGGCAGGTGTCACTGACGGGGGCCCATATTTTCTAGTCGCCGGGACAGGACTCTCCGGTGGCAGCTGCTACTTGGGTGAGGGCCACTAAGGGACCAGCTGGGGGGGGGGGGGAGTGCCGGGGGCTGGCAGTGCTTCTCCTTAAAACCAGATGTAAGTACTGGGGGTTCAGAGGCGGTCTGGGGGCTCACTGCAGGGTTTTGGTGTTTGGTGATGGAGGCCGAGGGAATGGGGCCTGGGAGGGGATTGAGGAACTATCTCCCTTTCCCACTCTTAGGCCCTGAACCACTCCGGGCCTCTTCGCGCCTCAGCCTGTTCCCTCCGCTGGGGCTGGAGTGGGGGTCTCGTGCAGGCTGAGGCTGAGGGACCCCCCCCCCCCGGCGGAGCCCTGTCGGTGGAGGGTCCCGGTGTGGGACCGCTGGCTTGTGTCCTCCCATTTGGAGGGCTCGGGGCCCACATCCATCACCGGGTCAGCTGGAAGGCGAGGGCTCTAGAGGTTGAGTTTTAGCCCTTCCCTGTCAGGGTCCTCTCTGCCTTTCGTTCTGAGACCCTCTGAGCTAGGACATTAGGGGTTCTGATGTTCATCCCTTGGGAAAGGAGTATTGAGGGGCAGCGCTTAGCCTAACATGCTGTGTTAATGATGGTGGCATTGTAGGCACTGGGTGGTATTCTCCAGGAAACACACCCCAAGGACGATGTCCTCCCCGTGCAGGGTCTGTGACAGAGCCCCGGCGGGAGGTGGGGGGGGGGGGCGGGTGAGGGGGGATCGGAATGGCATCCTGGCTGCTGCAGTACCAGCCATGTCCACCTGGGGGCAGCGATGCCCAGCCTGCTCGCACACTCCCACACCCCAAGTCAGGTCGCACCCCCTACCTGGAAACTGCGGGGCTGGGAGGACCCTAGAGACCCTAGGCCCCCCTTGCACTGGACAGATGAGGAGACTGACACCCGGCGGGAGCCTGATCTGTCCAAAGCCACACAAGGACCACCCCGGGTCTTTCCTCATCGCCTATCACCACAGCCTGTGTGTGTGTGTGTGTGTGTGTGTGTGTGTGTGTATGTCTTAGGGGTGGGGAGGCTTGAGGTGTCTCTGTGCGGGAGAATCTCGGGGGCTCTCGGGTGCATCCATCTAGAATCCTCAGAGTATTGGTGCCACTCCTGGTGCGTGTCCTCCTCTGAATCCACCCGGCAGGGTGGCTGGATGCGGGCCCCCCGCCCCCAACTCCCCCAGCCTGTGTGCTTCTGGGAGAGTCTCTGGGAAATAAAACAGCACCCCCTCATGGGCTGGTTGTGAGGATTAAATTAGTAAATATACATACATACACACATACATACATACATATATATATGAGCTACGGCATTTAGAGCAGCCCCTGGTGATAGGGGGTGGGCGTCCCTCAACCTCCATTAGGAAGACTCTCCTCCCTGGTCCCTGATGTGACATGGGGGCCACCTGAGCGCGCACTGCCCCAGCACCCAGGTGACTTGGTCCCCTTCCTTCCCTTCCCAGCCCCTCCCCTCTTCCACCAACCAACAAAAACCACACACACGTAAGAATATAGAATTTTATCTTATTTTAGTTAAAAAAAATAATTGTACCACCAAATGAAAAAGTAGCTTTCTTTGGGGGAAGGTGAGAAGGGAGGGAAAAAACAAAAGCGAGAAGCCGAAGGAAAAGAACTTTTTATAGTCATCTGTATAAACACATCCGCTAAGGCAAACGCAATTCAGGACCAAGGCTGCCGCACTGGGGTCAGCACCTCCTAATTTCTGCAGATTCTAAGGCCAAAAAAATAAAACCTCTGCAAATCCAACAGTTTTGTGGACTCTTGGGGGGCATTTTACTAAAATAAAGAGTTGTCATGTTTAAAAAGCAGTGACGTTGTCATGACACACACCGAAAGTTGCATAACCGTGGCCTCGGTGGCCATTCACGTGTTTGGACTGGTGACGGGCACAGTTTCACGACACGGCAACGGACACACACACTCACACGCACACACGGAAGTGAGCACACCGGGAGCTGCGCAGGACCGGGCTGGTGGCACAGGCTTGGCCGCAGCCCATCTGGGGATGGGCACAGGGAGGGCCGGGGTCCCCATGCTTCCTCAGGGGGTGGGGGTGACGGGACGGGTCCCATCGCTGGTGACAGGGCGGTGCACATGGCATGGGGAAGGATGGTGTGAAAGGACCGAGCCAGGCCCCTGCTCCCCGCCGCCTGGTCCGTGCAAACCACTCAAAGCACTTCCCGGACGCCTCCCGGAGCACGGAGCCCAACACTAGTTTCCTTCCCAGTGAAGGGGCCAATCCCTCCTCCTCACCCTGCTCTCTCCAGAGCCCCTGGGCCCCTCGGGCTGTTCCAGGGAGACCAGGGGGTGGCGTTTCTGCCCCCAGAGCCTTCCCTGCCCGCGATCCACGGTGTGGCCGGCAGAGTGTGGGCCCGTGAGGTAGATGGGCACAGCTGCCCCCTCACCCTGCCTGGCGGGGCCCCAGAGGGCCGGGGTCTCCGTGTGAGCACAGGGTGCCAGGGCCTGGGTCCCTTCGCCGAAAGAGAAGCGCCCTCCCCTCTGGCAGAGAGAGGAGGCAGGGGCTGGAGGAACGGCTGTCGGCTGTCGGGGGGCGGGAAGCCCTCGTGTCTCTGATCAGCCCCTTGGGTCGTGCTCTGCTCCAGAGCGCCTCCCCGAGGTGCAGGGCCCCCGGGGGGGCAGTGTGGCCTGTAGGCTAAGGGCAGGAGGCCTCTGGGAAGGGAGGAGGAGAGTGTGTGGAGGGCAGGCACCTGGGGCAGGGGGGACCCTAGGGCCAGGAGCTGGGCTCGGGCCACTGCAATGCTGGAGCAGGCAGGGGGACGGCCGGGGGGGTGGGGCGGTAGACGCGCAGGAATCGCCAGGGAGGGCTGGGCCAGGCGAGGAGCCAGCACTGGTGTCGCGGCCTCGGGAACAGCGGGGGCGGGCAGGCGGGGGGGGAGCGGGGGAGGCAGGGCCGCCTTGGACACCCCTCCGCTGGCTCCGTTCACAGACGTTTTAGGTTTGAAGTATGGTCCCTTCGGATGGAGCCCGGGATGCAGGCCTGGCCTCCGGTCTGCCCGCCTCTGCGGGCCGGGCCGGGCGCCGGGGGCCGGGGGCCGGGGGCCGGGGCCGAGCGGTCAGGCCGCAGCCCCTTGCTACTTGAAGGTGGACTGCAGCTCCTTGAAGGCCGCCTTCCGCTGCTTCATCTCCTCTGCCTGCTTCTTCCTTTCCTCCTGCTCTGCCTTGATCTCCTCCTCGAAGCGGCTGGACACGTTGATGGCCTGGACCTACAGCCGAGCGGGGACGAGGTGGGTCAGGCAGGGCGGGAGAGGGATCTGCCCCCAGGTGTCCCGCCGGCCCACGCCCGGCTCGCACCGGCTCTGGCCCTGGGCCTCAGTTTCTCCATTCAGAGCCTGCTGCCCGACAACCGGCCTCGTGGATTCACCGAGCGGGGTGGAAGCTCGAACGTACGTTCGGTGGCCACCGCCTAGTGTTAAGTCCCGCAAGGGGGGGGCTTTCGATGCTGCTCTTCGGGTTTCCCGTCCCGAGAAGCCCGGATGCACACCTGTTCCCACTGACGATCCCTGAAATGGCCCGTCAACCCCAGAAGCAAAGAGGGAGGTGGGAGGTGACCTTCAGAAGGAATGTTCTTAGCTAACATGGGAAGAGAGAGAAACTGGGGAAAGCAGGTGCCCGGGGGCGGAGAATCCAGGAGCCCTATTTGTTCTCTCCACCTGAGCATGTGCTGCACGGGGATGTGCTGTGCACGGGGACGGCCTCTGGGGCCCACACCCCCTCCAGGCCAGGGGGGGCCCGTGAGCTGGGCCTGCTCTGCTGTCTCCTGGGCCCAGCGTTCAAGGACAGGTCTGCCAGGGGCAGCACAGAGGGGTCCATGTCCACTCTTCAAGAGTCTACGCCCTTCACCTGCCCGGGGGCCAGGGAGACACAGGAGAAGCTGGCAGGGACCACAGCCTGGCTGGAAGGCGACAGAAGCCAGGAGTGCTGTGGGCCTCGCGCGGTCCAGCCCGGGCGTCAGTGCTCCGCTCCTCGGCGGGGACGGGAAGGACTAGCACTGACCCTCGTGCTAACTCGGGTCCCGTCACACCCCGGCCACCCCTCTCCTCGTGCCGGGGTCGGGGGACCCCCACCCCCTACCCCCCCGAGCCCCACACATCCTCTGGTTCCTCACCTTGGCCTCAAAGAAGCTCTTGGCCCCCTTGACGCCCTCGGTGGAGACATCGATCTCGGAAAGGCGGGCGAGCACGTGCAGCCCGCTGTCCTCCTGTAACTCCCCAGCCGCTGCCTTGCGGAAAATCAGGAGGAACTGCGGAAGGGAAAAGGCACGAGGTGTCAGGGAGGGGCACGGGGCCAGAGGTCTGGGCTCTCCCCCTCCATGCTCTGGGCCCCTACAGCTCTGGGCCTCAGCTTGCCCACCTGTACAATGGGAGGCAAGGTGACACATCTCCCGCTCTCCCAGGATCTGGGGCTACTGAAGGCCTGTTTGCCCACGTTCAGATCCCACGAAGAGCCCCAAGCTACCCCGTACCATTGTCTCACTGCTCCTCAAACTAATCTGCTCAGAAGTTCCATTTACTAGGGGCGCCTGGGGGGCTCAGTCAGTTAAGCAGCCGACTCTTCATTTCAGCTCAGGTCATGATCTCAGGACTCACGAGTTCGAGACCCGCGTCGGGCTCTGCACTGACAGGGCGGAGCCTGCTTGGGATTCTCTCTCTCTCCCTCTCTCTCTGCCCCTCCCCTGCGCTCTCTCTCAAAATAAATAACTTAAAAAAAAAAAAAAAAAGCTCCACGCACCGAGTCCTGAAAGTATACGATTGTGACCATTTTACAGACTGAGGCAGACTCAGAGGCAAGGAAAAAACTTGCCCCCAAATCTCAGCGGCAGAAAGTGACAAAAGAAGGTTCTGAACCCGTGTCCTGCCTCCTTCATCTTGCACTGCCTGCACCTTCCTCCCTGGACTCGTCCTCCCACTACCGTTCTCTTGTCCTGCCTCCTCTATGCTTCTTGCCAGTTCTCCGAAGGAGGCCGCCCCTGTCCTTCGGCCTGGGCTGCCTGCGGTCCGGTGCTGCTGTTATCTGGCTGGGAGCCTCCATTGCCTCCTCCAGAGAACAGGCTTGCCCATGACTCCTGTCCCAGAGTGAGAACCCAGTGAGATCCAGGGTGTGAAGTCACCCAGCGCAGAGCCTGGCCCCTCTCGGACCACAGTCGTGTCACTTCCTCCATCTGTCCCCCTCTTCTCCTGCGTCACGGCACTCTGCCATTTCACTCCCTGGGAATCTCCCCCTCTGTGCTCCAGGGCCCTTGGAGCACAAGGCCTTTCTCTGGACTTCCAAAGCTGCACCCAGGGTCAGAAGTCACTCCGTAAGTGCTTACTACATGAAGGAATGGATGTCCCTCCTTCTCACTTCAGGCACCTCAGGATCCCCACGGTGGCCGCTCTAGGATCCCCACCGGAGCGTCCCTCAGCCAACTATGAGCCATTCAACGGTCGAGCACAAGCCCCCCAGTCGTCCACGTGGGGAGCAGACTTACCTCCCGGAAGCTGAGCTTGCTGTCAAAGTCCTCATCCACCTCCTTGATCATGTTTTTCAGGCCCAGGTGGGTCTGCGGAGCCCCGAGCTTCTCCATCATCAGCTTCAGCTCCATCAGGTCAATGAAGCCGTCCCGGCCGGCGTCGTACCTGTGGGAGGGACGAGAGAGGCCAGGGACGTCCTGACACCTCAGACTTGACCGGTCAGAGCATCACAGGCTGGGCTGCAAGGAGCCTGTCACCCTATCCATTGCAGCTGGAACGGGCTCCGGGTCTGTGGCTTCCGCTTGGTTATCTCTGATGACGAGGGACTCGCTACACGGCCCGCAGCCTCTTACGTGTCGAACACTGTGGCTGAAGCCGCAGCCTCCCCGCACTGAATGTGACGTGAACCAGCAGGGAGAAAGAATTCATGATTCCACGGGGTATGGACTGCGGGGCGGGGGGGGGGGGGGGGGACTTTGACATTATCTCCAGGGTCAGCCTAGCACCTCTGCCAGCGCTCGAGGGACATCTTGGCCCCGTCTCTCCCCCACTCCTGCCCCAACTCAGGAGAGGCAGAAGGTACCACATGTCACAGGGCAGGGCCGGAGGTCACAGGAGGGAGGTCCACTTCTAGTTTTCTGGGAGGTGGCCTGGGGTGAGTTCAGGGAACAGTCTGTGCAGTGAGTGGTGGGGACATGGCTGGGTGGCTGGAAAGGGCTGGAACACTGATAAGGTGATAAAAGCGTGCCTGCACATTTCAGGTCTGTTTTCTTCCACCAAAGGTCCAGGAGACGCAGGGACAGTGTGTGTGTGTGTGTGTGTGTGTGTGTGTGTGTGTGTGTGTGTTGTCTAAACACCTCTCTTGACTGGCCTCCCTGTGGCAAGCGCCTGGGTCAGAGATGGCCTCCCGGCCCGGTCCCCTGGCCGGGGAGGTGCCTTGAGTGCAGAATATATCACAGCATGACGGATGTGGGCACTGTTTGCCCAGCCTAGCCATGCCCTCTTATCAGGCTAACCAAACACTTGCCCGGACCGCCTCCTGGCGGGGGCTGGGAAGAGAGTGGTCTCAGGGCTAAAATGGGCCTTCTGAGCCTAAAGAAACCTTGCGTAGTCCCCAGGCCTCAAGCTGGCTGGGTGAGTGTTGGTGACGGTAGAGTGACATTGAGGGGCTGAGCTGCAGAAACCCGTGTCCTGGTCTGAGAGTTCTACGTCCACACTTCATTTCTGTGCCTTCTTCAGGGCTCCCCAGTCCCCGTCCCCCAACTCTAGTTATATATAAGCTTCACATGACCTTGAACAACTAGTAGAAACCACTTTTTGACGTCGGTCTTTGGGCCGGGAACTTTACTGTACTTAAGCCCGGTAAGAACCGTATTATACAAACGGAGGCTCAGAGAGGTTAAGTGACCTGCCCAAGGTCCCAGAGCAGTAAAGGAAAGGAGTGGAAGCCCAGCTCATAAACAGGCTCATAAAGCTGCACATTCGCTCCGTGCCCGGCCCGCTTCCGTGTGCCCTGGGGCTACGCAGCAGGGTGTATGTGCAGGGGGTATAAATAGTTCACACACGAGTCAGTGGCTGGGAGTGACGCAGCACAGGGGAGGCTCTGGGAGCCCTGCAGGGAACGCAGGTCCTGAGGCCTGTGTCCCCCGCCCTGCAGGGGTGGGAGGGGGGGCTGGAGCTGGGGGCAGATGGGCCACAGGTCTCTGCGGGCGAGGCTGACGCAAGAGGATGTGGTAGAGGGCTGTGGGCCTCAGGAGGGTCAGGCAGGCCTACAGTCCCAGGCTCCAGTTCAAGCTGGAGGGGCCCTGTGGGGGGCGTGGCAGAGGCCCCTCTTCCCGTCTTTGGAGTCGGGTAAGGGGCCGCTGCCTGAAACCCCGTGACGTGCTGTGGACGGCGGCCTGGGGCGGGGGTCAGTCTTTCCTGGGGCAAGACACATGGGCGCTGCTGTTCAGGAGAACAAAACCCCACCGCTTTCTGGACGGCAGTGAAAAGTCAGCAATGACACGTCAGGGCTGGGGACAGACTGCCTGGGCTCTGGCAGGCCTGCCTCTCGAGCCTCCGGCCAAGGCGTGATGGGGACTCTCTTGCAGGGGCACCGTGAGGACTGACCGAGCTCATACATGCCAAGCGCCCAGCACAGTGCCTGGCACGTGGAGCTGACTCCAGAAATGGGATCCAGTTGCCTTTATTAAGCTCCTACTATGTGCGAGGCATTTCTTTACAGCTTCTGTGCTCAGCAGTCCCGGAGGGTCGGGATTACTTCCCCATGTGACTGACCAGGGAATGGGGATTGTAGGGGTGAGGGCACCGGCTCGGAAACCAGCTGGCCAGGGACTCACACCCCATCCCTGTGGTTCCCACACTCTTCTCCGCCGGCCCCCCTGCACCCCCTGAGCGCCGCCTTTATTTACCGCTCACGTGTACGGATCTCTCCTGCAGCTGGGGGGTGGCTCAGTGTCAGAGGAAGTGCAGACAACGTGTCCGAACTTGGACAGAGACTTGGACTCTGTATTTCTTGGTTTCTGGCAGCTCCCAGGCCTGGCTGGGCTGCGGCTTGAACCACTGCCTGCATCAATCAAAGGTCAATCAATGACTGGGTCTGGGCTCTATCCCGGGCAGGCTCTGAGTCCCAAGGGGACAATGCAGGGGCTGGCCATATGCCAGCGGATCAATCACCAAGAGGAGGTGACAGAGGTCAGGTGCTAGGTGGGAGTTGTGTCCCCCCAAGGAGGAGACACTGGGGGGAGGCTGTTACCATGAGGCTTGGAGGGAGCAGGCAGAGATCATGTGCCCTGGGCTCTGAGGTGGGTGGCCTTTGGGTCACTGGATCAAGCAGGTGCCAGGGTGAATGTGACTGAAGATGGCCTTGAAGGTTCTGTGTCCACATCAACTCTGCTGAGACTGACTGGGGTCCAAACCCCAGATCTGCCGCTTGGCTGGCTGGCTGACCTTGGTTAAATCACCTGACCCCCCCCCCCCCAATTTTCCCATTTATATCATGGAACTCAAAGGACCCATCTCAGGACAAAGGCACAGATTAAAAGAGACAATCCACGTAGATTCCTAGCACAGAGCCTGGCCCACGGTAAGCACTTAATTAGCACAAACGGTCAATAACGACGGTAATAATAATAGAAACATTGTTATTACTACCCACCTTTAGGATTAAAGATTAAATGAGATGAAGAACATAAAATGCCTAGTACATAACAGGCATTAGAGCCTGCTAATTTAGAAATTAGAGCCTGCTAATTTCGTTGGAACAGTGGCCACTGAGAACTTTTTTGTGCCAGATACTACATTAAGTGCTTTGCACACACAACATAAAAACGGTGCTGATAAGAATGAAAACGGCAAAGAAATACGGGGGCTTCTCCCTTGGGCGCCCGTCCTGATGGCGCATGGCTGTGACGAAATGCTTGCTGCAGACTGTTCTGGAGGCAGGGGGTGGGCAAGATGGTCCGGGGCCGCCCCCAGCATCTCCCCCTCCTCTGAGGCTCCCACGACTCCCCCCACGAGGCCCGATTCCCAGACCCCACCATTTGGGGAGGTGGACAGACAGCAGGACAGCCGTTTGCTCCCTCGCCGGCTAGAGAGAGAGGGGGGGGAGCCCCAGCCCTGGGTTACTCTGTCCTTCCTCTCACAGGAAGGAAGGGACAAGGGGAGGGGGCTGTCACTGTGCCACCAGCAGGTGGATGACTGGCAACACAGGAGACACTCCCTGGCTGGGGAGACCCTCTCATCCATCACTCTCTCCCTGAGCTGGAACTGAGGGTGCAGGTGGCTCAGAGGGATCAGGGCAAGAGAGGCAGCACAGCCTGGTCTATCTGCTTCATGATATGTGGGGGAAATTGGGGCCCAGAGTAGGCAGCAACCAGCCCAGGGTCCCACAGCGGGTGGACTGCAGGGTCCCCAAAGCCAAAGGCTTTCCTTCTTCCCGCCTGCCTGCGTCCTTCTCCTTCCTGGTCCCAGAGAGGGTCCCGAATTCTCAAGCTTGCAGGGCTGGGGGACGCGGGGTTGAGAGCCCGGCCTGGGGCCTGCCTGGGAGGGCCAATTCTATCGGGCAGGACTGGCAACAAAGCTCGCGGGCTGGGAGCTCAGCGCTTTTCTGCAGCACCGGAGGGAGGCTGCGGGCCCTGGCACCGTGCCCACATTCCTACCCGCCTCCCCCTGAATAGTTCTCGGCGGGCAGGGCTCGGCAGCTGCCGCCCCGGATGCTGGTGACAAAATCCCTCCCATCTACCCTGGAGAGCGAGAGCGGAGTAGACGGCCACCGCCCAGACAGACTTTGCCTCGTTGCACCCTTGCACGGAGCAGGTCCCGCCCGGCCGGAGTTATGGCAGCGGGCAGCGGCTGGCTCTTACAGTGTGCGTCCCTGCTTCCTAACGATATTATCCTTAGTGGCTACTCTTTGCCGAGCACTTACTAAGCGCCAGGCACAACGCCAAGTGTTCCGTATCAGACCCTCACAAGAACCCTGCGAAGCTGGCATGACTATCCCTCCATTACAGACGACGAGACAGAGGCTCAGGGAGGAAGCCACTTGGCCAAAGCCCTGGTTGACAAGGACACGGCTGGGATCCGAACCCCGATCTGACGAAACACACACGCTTTTAGCTGCCATGTTATGTCCCGATGCTCACACACCTTGTACGAGAGAATCTCGGGCTGGGAGGGATACTGGAGGTGACTCATTCAGCCGTTCGTGAAGGTCAGATTCCTCACGCGGTTTTCCTGCTCAGATCTTGGAATATCTCTGGGCACAGGAAGCTCCCTACTTCACTCAGGGTAGCCCATATCGGCTCTGGAACGGTCTATCGGAAGGCGGTTCCTCCCGCACGAGCCTCCCCATCCACCAGCTGTGCTGCGCAGTCTGATGGCAGAATGAGGGGGAAGGTGCGAGCACGGGAGACCCCAAATTTGTCCCTTTGCTTCCTATCCCAGGCCTTTGTGGGTGGCTCCTCGGCCCACGGGGGTCCCCAGGAGGACAATCAGCTGGGGAGGGTGGTGTCTGTGGGCCAACGATCCCCCAGGCCCACCTGGCTTTGGTCTCGGCATTCACAGGCCTGGTCCACCCCCAGTGGCTCCTAGGCCTCTACACGCTTTGCCCCATGAAGTGGGAAGACAGGTCCCTTGGGGCAGGAAAGTCCTGGACAACAGAAAAACTCGGGCTTTGCTCGCTGTCACAGCCAGCAGGCCCTGCCCACCTCCCTCTGCAGGTGGCCACCCACATGCTCGATGACAGCTGCTCGGCCCTGCCCGTGGGGTCCTGCGTGCCCCCGCCCCCAGACTGCCTGACTCATGAGGGGAAAGCCCGGCCACTCACCACTTCCTCCAGCCCTATCTACAGAATTGGACACTCGATCTGTTGCCATGTCAGCCAAGGAGAGGGTGTGAGGGCGTGAGGGTGTGTACGTGCGTGTGGACGAGTGCACGAATGCTGCTCATGGCTCTCCCGTAGCTTTTTAGTGGACCAGGCAGCAGCCCCCCAGGCTGACGGCCATCTGCTGGGGGCTCTCAGGGCTTGGGACCTGCTAACCTTGGGTTCAAGCACAGCACGCTGAGCCCCGTCTCCCCGGGCTTGTAACGTCAGCGGTGGGTGTCCTGCCAGTAATTCCTGCACTGCCTCCTTCCTGCCGGCTCTTAACGCTTATTGTTACCTCAGTGATTGCACCGAACATTCACTGAGCGTCTAACACAGGCTCGTGTTTATTATTTAACTTCCTCCTTCCCTTAGCTGCTCAGACTTGCCTTCCCTGTAGGAAAATCTTAGGCCAGTGGCAGAAGTCCCCTGTGGGCGGCCTAGTGCTTCTTACCCTTGAGCGTTAGGACGCAGATTCTGATCCGGTAGACCCGGGGCGGAACCTGGGCAACCACACTTCTAACGAGCTGCCCTTTCCGGGTCCCATGGGAGCGAGGGACTTGGAGTCGGACAGACCCCAGTTCACACGCTGTCCCCACTCCTTACTAGCTGTGTGACTCTGGACGGGCCACGCATGGAACCTCTGTGGGACCCAGGCTTCTCGTTTGTGAAAATAGTAGGTATGATCTCACCGGCTGTCATAAAAGGACTAAACAAGAGGCAAAATGCCCAGGAGGGAGGGGGGGGCCGACAGTGGCCACGGTCTTAGTCACATGAGGGTCTCCACACAGCTCTAGCTGCCCCCTTCTGGCATGGGACTCTGGCTTCTCTGCAGTCCTTGAAAAGCGGAAGTCAGCCAAGGAGAGGGCTGCTCGGCAGTCAGAGGGAACTCGGCTGCCAGGAGGGAGTGGGGACTGTCCCTGCTGAGGTCTCAGAGCGACTTGGCCTTGTCTCCTGCCTCCGGCTGGCCTGGCTTTGCTAAAGGGCCTCCCCTGAGGCAGCAGGGCCTGGTGCCTCACTGCTGAAGCCAGGCCTTGGACCCAGAGGGTACAGACAGACGGACAGACAGGAGAAGGCAGTCAGGAAGGTGCAAACCAAAGGGGAACCAAAAGTCCCCAGGCGGGGGAGGGGAGCAGTGACTCAGAAGCGGAAGGGAAGTAGGAACAGCAGAGGGTGAGCACCAAGTTCAAGAAATCCTCCCTCCCCAGGGGTGGGGCATCTTCCCAGAAAGCCGGGCTCCTGGCTGCTACCGGTGGAAGGACCTAACCTCTGTACCCACCCTCCCCCCGCAGAGGCCCTGAGAGCCCCCTCCGGCTCCCATCCATACACACAGTCCACTTTTGGTCTCTGGGGCTCCCCGCAGGCAGACCTGCTTCCAATCCTGCCCCTGCCACTTATGATTACCTTGGATAAGTGACTCAACCTTCTTGAGCCTCAGTTTCCTCACCTGGCAAATGGGGATAACGATACTACCCACCTCACTGTGCTGTCGATCAGATTCAATTCAATCCCTGAAATATACACACAGGCTCCTCTGGGAACAACTGGACTCGGTGTCTCCATTTAATGAGGAGAGGGCGTGGAGGCAGGGGGCTGGCTGCGGAGAGGGCATCACCATGGCATCTCTCATGAGAGCGTTTGGCCCTCATGGTAGGAATAAATGGAAACTTCAATTTCTAGCCCCCGGGGCCCATCCTCCTCTCTACTACCGTTGTTCATGAGACTAAGCTTCCTGACGGCAGGAACTTTATTCTTCCCTGGATTGTCTAGAACTTGCACACAGCAGAAACTTAATACAAGACGTGTTTGATGAATGCTCAAACGAAGGGCTTTTATGTTTTTCCACAGCATCTATGTTTTTAACAGCCTACAGGCGGGACATGATGGTGGACTCTTTACAAAGAGTCAGGACTTTTTAAGCTGCTTCCTCTGAACTTTATCAGGTAGGGTCCCTAGCCCAGGGGGAAACTGAGGCTGAGAAGCTGAGCACCCTTTGCCCCGAGCCACGCAGCTGCACAGATGGGCGCTGGAGTCCCAGTTCTGAATCCCTCCAGAGTGTCGCTTGCTCTCTCCTTTTTCTCTGCCACCTGCCTTCCACGTAATTAAGTGATAATGAATTCATTTCCCTACTTTTTGTTATTTACGAAAGCCGCACGTAGCTGTCGATCAGAGCGTCTGTTCAGCAAGAGAAAAGGCAGGGGGTCTCATGCCGGGTCCCCATCACTCCGGCCCACAGCGTGAGGTTGTCGGTGGCCCGGCAGCTCTATGTGGGGTAAGTGGAGGCAGCCGACAGCTTTTGTGCAGCGACCTCCACACCTGCACAGACAACCACCGCCAGGGCTGGGGGTGCGGGTGACAGGAACAGTACTTACTCTGTGCCAAGCACCGGGTGAAGGACTTCACAACTGCCCTGTGAGGTGGGTGCCAGTATTCTCCCTGTTTTTAGGGTGACGGACGGAGGCCCGGAAGGTTTAGGTGCCTTGTCCCAGGCCCACAGCTGGGATTCAAACCCAGGACCACAGACCCCGAAGGCCCTGCTCTGAACGACTGTGCCTCATACTATCTTTCAGGAGGGACACCGGGGGATGTGCCGTGAGGCACAGGGTCTGAGGGGACATGTGGAGGAGGAGCAAATGGAGAAGAGGGGAGGCAGAGGCGTCCAGAAGGAGAGGGAAGCCTGCCTCTCTGACGCAAGGAGGGGTCATGAGACACAGCGTCTGGGGACGAGGCTGGCCAAGCAGGGAACTAGGGCATCTTCCTCAGATTCCACGGCAGGTTCAGAATTACATGGCTGCCTCCCTCTTGGGCAGGTCTCGACTCACGAAACCCCACAGAGCCTCGTGCAGGCTGCTGCTGGCCCAGAGGTGGGCCCCCTTGAGGCTCTGTGGGGTCATACCATTCCCTCTTTGGCTGGAAGGTTCCAGAAACAGCCCTGGATGGATGGGCAGAGACAGAGGTGGGGAGAGGGGTTAGAGGTGCTGGGGCAGCCTGAGGCCGCCTGGGGAGGGAGGACTGAACATCCAGGCTCCACGGACGCGGGGACCTCCACGAGCTGGGCACCAGGCCAGCCCTCTACAGGCATCACCTCTTCGCAGCCCCGACCGAGAAGCAGGGACCATCATCCTTAGTGTACAGACCAGGGTGCTCTGGTTCAGCCACTGAAAACTTCCCTGTGATCCCAAGCGAACCACCACACCTTTCTGGGTCTCAGTTTCCTTTTCTGTAAAGTGGGGGGAAAGGCTGGAGTCCACCCTCGAGGTGTCTCTCCCAGCCGGCACCTGCACAGCTGGGTCGTGAGGTCAGAGGCGGACTGCCTCCCTCAATCTCCTTGACTCTCCTTCTGTCTCCCTCCTCAGGAAGTATCCAGCTAATAAGTGGATGAACCGGAAGGCCCTGGGAGGCAGTCTGTCATCCAGAAGGGTTCAGGACCTCTCAGAAAGAAGGAGGTCATTGCTGAGTACAGCCTCCTCCTTTTACAGATGGGAAGACTCGCGCCCAGCAAGGGCAGAGCCAGGAGGACTCAAGACCAGGCTTTCCAGCTCCTGCCTCCCCAGGAAGGCCAGCCCCCGGTTTCTTATGACCTATCTCTTGCCCTCAGCTCTGGTGAATAGCTTCCAGGAGGGCGGGGCAACCCTCCTCCCTGCCAGGGAGCTAGAGACCAGGGTGGAAGTCTCTCAGCAGGGTCCTGTTTGGACCCAGGAGGCTGCAGCCCCACCAGGACAGCAGAAGCAGAACAGGGGTTTTGTCCTTCCCGACAGCCTGTGTGTCGGCTGTTCCCGGCCGGGACTCAGCTGGGCTCAGCTGGGCTCGGCTGGCTGGCACAGAGAAGCCTTGTTTCCTTGAATACAAAACCGGCAGCTTTCTCTCTCCCCGCCAGGGCCCCCCCACCACTGCGGGCGGCACTTCCTTCCCTAGAAGGGCAGCTCCCTGGCCCCTTCCTGCCCCCTACACCGGCGGTCAGTCGTGCCAAGAGCTGGTTTGCAGGGGTGTTGGGAGGGCTTAAGTTCCCCCCTAACTTCATCAACATCAACCTTGTCAAACTAACACCCAAAAGCAGCCTCTCTAGCAAGTGAGTTTGCCTGCAAGTGCAGCTTCAAGGCCATTGCTCTGATCACGCGCCCTTCTGATCAAGCTGCAGCCTCCCAGGTCCCAGATCATTTTGGGGGTGCATGGGTTCTCCCAAACAGCTCCGTCCTTTTTTTTTTTTTTTTTCTGGCGGGGTGTAGGAATGCTGTGGAAGCCCAAGAGGAGGAGGATTCTGGGAGAGAGACACGGGACGGTGGTGGGTCCACAAGGTGGAAAATCAGCCACGCACGTGGAAGGGGGTGTTGGCGAAGTGCATTTTCCCACACGGAAGCAGATGTTTGTGATGGAAAACCCAGAAGGAGGAACGTGGTTTTTAGAGTCATAGACCTGAGTTCAGATCCTGGCTCCGTCATTTTCTAGCTGTGTGGTCTCGGCAAGTTATTTAACTCTTCCGTGCCCAGACTGCTCAGCTGTGCCACGGTGGTGATAGTCCTAGTCGTGGGGATGCTGGGTGGAATCGAGGAGTTAGTACCTGGCCACTATTGACGCAGGGATCATGGCTGCATTTAAACGATCTCCCCCCCCCCCCCCCCCGGAACTCCCTGCCCCCAAGGCAGGGGGCAGGCTCAACAGGGAAATTCCAGACAGTGAAGCTATCTATACCTAGCCCTGGGCTCAAGGAGCTTTCTATCAGTTTGGGTTGGAATCCTGGAAATCCTGCTCTCCAGATGGTGCCAGTCTTTGGCGGGGAAGAAACTTTAGAAGAACTCCCGACAAAGACCCTGGAGTCAAAGAAGCAGGATCCTCAGGGCCCGGAGGAGGGTTAAGGACTCAGTCCCCCGCCCCAGGCTGACCCTTGGAGAAGTATGGGGCTCTCAGCCATCCAGGTCTGGGAAACAAAGCCCTCTTCCCCTGTGTTGGGGCCAAAGGCAGAAGCAGCAGCAGCATCGAGAAGTGGGAAAGAGCCTTTCTCAAGCTGTAGGGGTTGCAAAACACCCTGTTCCTGGGCTTCCTGCTTGGGCACACAGCCCCATCCTGCCCTGCCAAGGTGTGCCAGCACCTCTCCACTCCAGACCATACCCTGGGCTGTTCCCCCACCAGAAAAGGGGCTGGGCAACAACAGGTGGGGAAGGGTACCAAAGGGAAGGGGGCTGAGCGCTTTCACAACACTCTACCACTAGCGCCCCCCTGCTCCCCCCCCCCCCCCCCCCCCCCCCCCGCCACTGTGGTTGTGAAGAGGTTGACTGTCCGTCTCAGTCCCAACTGGATGTTCTCAGGGATGGACCAGAAGGGGACCATTTAGTCCCTTCACAGAGGTTTTAAGTATTTTTTTGGGGGGAGGGGTGGGGAGGGCTGAGCCACAGGCCTGGGGGTGCCTGTTCAATCTGCTAAGGGCACAATGTGTGGAATTAGAGGAAAAGGGAGGGGTGAGAACAACCAGGCAAATTAGATACGGAGGTATGGGGTGTCGGAACCCCATGAAGGAGGGAAGAGGGAACATAGTGGGGGAAGGGGGGAGAGACAGGGGCTTCTGACAGATTGGGGGGGGGCAGTGACTGCAAAGCTGCTGGGGAGGGCTTAGGGCAAGAGGAGGGAGGGACAGTGTGTGGAGGGAGGAGGGGACCCAGCCCTGAAGGGAGGTTGGAAGGGGTGGTGCATACCTGCAGAGTGGGGGGCAGGGATGGAGGGGTCTCTCCCTGGGGAGACCACCCAAGGGTCAAGGACAGGGGCCCTGGATAGCAGGGTGGATGGGGTTGGGGTGAGAAGGTCTGAAGGGTCTTTGATGACAGTTTGCTACCAGATGCTGAATAACTGGAGGGGAAGGGGGGGGTGTCCCTGCCCAGAACCTATGTTGAGGGGCATATGAGATAAGCAGAGGAAATGAAAGGACCCCGATGAAAACAATGTGTATGGCAAGGGGTGAAGGGACCGGTAACGTTTGTTGGGGCGCTGGGGGTGTGTAGAGGGGGGTGTTTTTGACCAGGGGGTGGGGGTGGGGAATTCGAGTCGCTAGGGAGAGGGAAAGGGGGGCCACGGGGTCTTCAAATCGCAGTGTGCGCGGGTGTCTGGTGAGAAGCTTCACTAACTGGGCAGGGGTCCCAGGCCAGAGACCCAGAGTCTTCGGACTCATGTGTATGGTGGTAGTGGGGGGCTCGAGGGGACTCGGGATTACCCAGGAGAGCCGCACGGTCCCCACACCGAGTGCGCGCGTCAGGTGTACTGGGGACCGCGTCACCATGAGGAGGGGGTCGCGTGCCAGGGCCTGGGGGTCGCCAGACTCACACGCGCGGTGGGGAGGAGGTCCTGAAGCCTCGTGATTAAATGAAAGGGGCCGCGGGGTCGCCACCCCTGGTGTGTCGGGGTTCGGGGGCGCAGAGCTGGCGGCAGGGGGTCCCGCGCGGCGCGGGGTTCGGGGGTCTGGGGCCCAAGGCCGGCGCGCGGGGTGGGTGGGTAGGGGGCCGGGTCGGGCGGGCACTCACTGCTTGAACATCTTCTCCATGTCCTTGATCTGCTTCCTGGAGAACTCCTTGAACTCGGTGTAGGGGTTGAAGACGCGGCGGCTGGGCGACTGGGGCTCGCCGATGCCCTGGTTGAGGTCGGCGCGCCGCAGTAGCTTGGCGCTCAGCTCGCCGTCCGCGCTGCCCAGCGTCTCGGCCGCCTCGTCGGGCGCCCCGGCCGCCGCCGCCGCCGCCGCCCCGTTCAGCCCGGGCTGCTCCGGGGCCTCGGCGCCGCCCTCGCCCTCCATCTGCAGCCGCCGGCTCAGCTTGCTGGCCAGCTCGTCCGTGGCCATGGTGGCCCGCTCGGCGTCCGCCTGGGCCCGGCCCCTGCTCGCCGCGCGCCCGCACCGCCTCTGGCCGCGCTCTTCCTCTTCCTGACACTCCCCGGCGCCAGGCACCGCCCCCGGGGGTGGGACTTAGGCCCCGCGCGGGGCCCGCCCGCTCCCCGCCCCCGCGCCCGCGCCCGGCCCTGCGCCGCCCGCGTGCGCCGGGGCTCCGCCGCCTGGGCTCGAGGGCGCGGGGCGGGGGCGGGGTGCCGCGCCCCGCGCCCCCCTCCCCCACTGTCGGGGTTGGGGCCCCCGTAAAACTCCACCCCACCTCGCTGTGGCCCCTGAGCAGCAGAGGTCGTGCTGGGGGCCGGGGACCGAGGCGGGAAGGACGGGGATCCATCCCCTCAATTTGGGTATGGGTCAGGGCCTCGGAGGGACGCCGCCCCCAACCCCTTCTCCGGAATCCCCACGCCGTGAAGTCGTAGTCCCGAGTCTCTGACACCCCGTCGGTCGCCATGGAGACGACTCGCTGTTAAACACCGGCGTTCTCAGTGAGGGTTGCAGGGGTATGAAGGTGGATCCGGTGAGCGGGAACCCCCCGTTTAGATCTAACTGCGGTTAGAGCCGCAGGAGCTTCTGGAAAGGGCTGGACCAGCAGTTTTGAGGGAGACTGGGGCCGGGCCTCAGCCCCGAACGGTTCTGGGAGACAGAGCGAGAGCTAAAGCGGGGAAGGGGCTGGTCCTCACGCCTGGGCCGGCACATCCCATGGATGACTTGGCAGAATAGAGCTGCTGAGCCCCGGTCGTCCCCTGGGACTCTGCTTTAGGGGAACTGGCAGGGACTCTGGCTCCTGCCATTTCGGTGAGGGCCCCAGAGGAGAGATACCCTCTCCAAGGCTCCATGGGATACGCCTTCGGGAAGAAGCCTGAGAGGCTCTCTCTCTCTGTGGCCTCGTGTGTCCCCTTAAAACTGCGAAGCTGTGGGGGAAGGGGGTGGGGGAGGGCTGGTTAATACTGCAGATTCCCAGGCCCCAGTCCAGACAGATCTCTGCATGGGGCTCAGAAACCTGCATTTTTTTTTTCAACGTTTATTTATTTTTGGGACAGAGAGAGACAGAGCATGAACGGGGGAGGGGCAGAGAGAGAGGGAGACACAGAATCGGAAACAGGCTCCAGGCTCTGAGCCATCAGCCCAGAGCCCGACGCGGGGCTCGAACTCACGGACCGCGAGATCGTGACCTGGCTGAAGTCGGACGCTTAACCGACTGCGCCACCCAGGCGCCCCAGAAACCTGCATTTTAACAAGCCCCCAGGGGGAGTTCTGCCCACTGAAGTTTGAGAATCTCTAATTGAGAAGGAGGACTGTGTTTGAGGCTTATTCTCTAAAACACTGGGACAATGCTGAGGATCCCTATGCAGAAACTGCTCCCACCAGTTCGTGCAGAGGAAAGATGGATGCAGGGCTTAGAAACCCATGCTCTGGAGGCAGAGAGCACTTGAGAATGTAAAGCCAGCAAGCTGTTCCAGACTGATTTGCATAGAACAGACCCTCATTGGTATTTGTGGGTTTGCCATAGTTCAAGAATATTGCTGAATTAATTTAAAAAGCATTTAAAGAGAACAAAGTTGAGAAAAACACTTTAGGGTTCAGAAAATATGATGTTTTCATTCACTTATTTTTGAGGTTTGTTTGAGTCTCATGAAGATGCTCAGCGTAAATGACATTTTTATTGTTTTGAGCTCAGAATCAAGTTTCTGTTGGAGTTGGGCAGTTTACTTCAGCTACTTGGAAAAGGCAGGTTTCTATACCACCAGCATGGGGCCTTGAAGGACCCAAAAGAAGTAAAATAGTTAAAAAAAATTTTTTTTTAATGTTTATTTATTCGTGGGGGTGGGGCGGGCAGAGAGAGAGAATCTCAAGCAGGCTCTGTGCTGTCAGTGCAGAGCCTGATACTGGGTTCAAACCCACGAACCACAAGATCATGACCTGAGTCGAAGTTAAGAGTTGGACGCTTAACCGACTGAGCCACCCAGGCGCCCCTGGAGCCAACTTTTAATAGTGACGAGACTATGTGGGGGTTTGCCTTCTTGAAAAACAACTCACATATATGTGAAAGCCAGATATGGTTTTGGTTTGAATTATTTGGGTGGGGCTGTGGGTATTAAAGTCCCCGGTCACTTACCCTTTGGGTTTATGTGGACACAGCCCTCAGAAGGCTGGCCAATCTCCATGATGCCGTGGGGGAATTCTTGGTCATTACCTATTGTGTCCTGTTAAAGGAGAGAGAGGATCGCCCAGGCCTGCTGCTCTGGATCGCCCAGGCAGAGCTCAGGAAATGCTGCCCAGATGGGTGAGCCCTTTTCACACCTCTTGTGTTGATTTTCTGGAGGGTTCTCAGGGTTTTAGGCAGGATGAGAACTCAGTTCCCTGCCTCATTTCTGAGGCCCTGGGCCTGGGCCCTGCTGGTAGACACAACCATTGATCTGCCAACATCTGAGATGCATGCTGGGGGCTGCATTTTCCTTGAACTTTTTCCTTCTGAGTCCACTCATCTTGAGGAATGGCACCTTTTCAGAAATGAAGATAGTGGAGGAGGAGCGGCGGGGACTGCCCATGAGCAGTGACTGTGGAACTTCCAGCCTGTTCGTTAGGGGGAATCGTTTCTGAATGACCCTGAGGGCTGTGCCCCCAACCGTGGATCTGGGCAGAGAGAAACGATCTGGACTGGCTACACATTACAGCATTTGGTCATGTGGAAAGAATGAATCTTCAGGAAAAAAATCACACCCTCCGCAAAGGATTTTTACAGAGGCAGGGGTGAGCCAGAGCCAATTCTGACAATATTCCAGCGGCAAGGGAGCTCGGCGGACTTAGTCATCATTGACTTATGTTTCTCTTCTTCCTCCCACATCTACTTGTGTAACTGTCTTTCGGGGAGGGGCGAAGTAATATTAAGAAAAACAACAGCACTTCTGTGAAGAGGAGGGGGGAGGGATGGGGAGGGGTTGGGAGGAGCTCTTGCGATTTGGGGGCAGATGGAGTGGACAGTGAGGGGCATTCCAGAGCCTTACAGAACTGGGTGGTCCCCGCAGCCTGAGTTGCTAGAAAGGGATTAGAGAGGCCGACGGAGATATCGTTGGCTCATAAAGCACAGCACTCACTTAGCACTTTATAAATACCAGCTTACTGATTAATCATCACAAACGCTCTCCAAAAGCACCGGGAACCCCTTGACTGATTGAGAAAGATACACAGAGGTCAAGGTTCAGGGACAGCCCCGATAACTCTTTTGAGTGATTGGAGGAGTGAGAACAGGGTATGGGGTCACAGCCGGGTTGGTCTCAGGGGCTTTCTCGCCTCCTGCAAAGTCTGGAAGTTGTACACAGGGTGCACGGTGGGGGCGGGGGGACCCGCCTGAGGCAGGTGCTCGTGTGGCTGCTGAGCAGGACAGGGGCATCGGGCACCAGCTGCAGGTAGACCCATGTGTAGGTCATCAGGACCCCACCTATCCACCTGTAGAGCTCTCTTCTTGTGCTTTTCTTGGATGCGGTGAATCTCCTTGAGAACCAACATCATCTTTCCAATGAGTTGCATGTGCTCAACTGGGCAGCCTGGAAAAAAGGAAGCTGAGTGGGTTTTCTGCTCCTGTGAAATCCCAGGCAGTTCAATGTCCCAAGTTTACACCTGCCAGCCCTATTGTAAAGTCTCCAAGCGAGTGAGTGAGTGAGTGTGTGTGTGTGTGTGTGTGTGTGTGTGTGTGTGTCTTGTGGTTAAAACCCAGTAAGGCTGCACCTCTCATACCTTCCTGGACCCCTTCCAAATATGGCAATAATATGGGCAGCTGATTTCGACTTTCATACCACTCTGTGAAAGCAGTGTGAATCTCCATCCAGGCAATCAAGACCTATTAAGTGTATTGGGCACCAGGCTCTGGTCCTGGAATTCTTTTGGTCACTGGCAAAGGGTGGAGGGGTGGGAGGTGCCCAGCTGGAAGAGTGAGATTTGCTGGATACCACGCTGGGGGACAGAGAGGTGACGACGGTTTGAGCTGGACTGTAGCACTTGTTACAACCCACAACAAAGTTGTTCGTAAAGTGTCTGACACCCTTTACCCCCCTCCCCACCGCTGACACAACCTCCTGGGGCAAAGGACCTATCTGTCTGGGTCAACTTTGGCTCTTCAGTGCCCAGCGTGGTGCCTGGTCCAAGATACTGCTGGAGAAATCTTTTTCTTTTTTTTTAAGTTTACTTATTTATTATTTGGAGAGCGTGCGTGCACACACACATACACACACACACAAGAGGGGGAGGGGCAGAGAGAGGGGGAGAGAGAGAATCCTGAACAGACTCCATGCTGTCAGCTCAGAGCCAAAATACGGGGCTCCATCCCACAACCGTGAGATCATGACCTGAGTTGAAACTAAGACTCCGATGCTTAACCGACCAAGCCACCCAGGTGCTATGAGAACTCGTGGTCGGATGAATGCATGATGGCATGCTCTGCCTGCGGGCTTGGGGCAGACGAGGCATTTTCTCAGTGTCCCCTCCAGAGCATCCGGTGGCCCATTTTTAGGTCTCAAGGTCACTGCCAAGAAAGAGAAGCTGCTAAAATGACACTTCTCTGCATCCACATGACTCAACACAAAAGTTAGCAGGAGCTCTTGAAAAACAAGCCTCTCAAGTGTCTGTGCCCTAGCGTCAGCGGCATCAGAGAGGGATCGGGGCCCGGTGACCTGCTGGTCCTTGGTCATTTATCAGTTCTCTGCTTAGCAGATAAGGTGGAAGAAACAAATTGGAAGGAACAGATAAACACTGCATGTGACTGCTGCAGGGGCACCCGAGGATTTGGGAGACTTGCAAGGGAAATCGTAAAATTAGCAGTGTAGAGATAGGCAATGTCAACTGAAAGGGAGAGCATAGTGCGTGGGCCAGGGGCACCTGACCTAGGGTATTAACTGAGGAAAGCAGATGGCTCTTTCAGGAGGTGGCTGATAAACCCAGATGCCTGGAGGAAGGGGCATGTCCTGAAGACATCATTCTCTCAGGTCTGGTCCTGCAGAAGGCAGGTCTTACAGACTCACTGGAAAAACTCCTTTCTCTCCAGCTGCCGGGCTCCAACTGTGAAAGGTGGTGTGGTTTCGTGGCTAGGAACTGGGTTTGAACATCCCGGGGGGTGGCCTCGGGTAAGTTCCTCTGCCTTTCTGGCCTCAGTTGCACTGTCTATAAAATGGCAATAACTATCTCGTCCCAGAGCACTTGAGAGGATTAAATGAGAAAATGTGTCTGAAGTGTTTAGTGTGTGGTGCATGGTAAAACCTCAAAATGCTCTCAGTGACAGACATGATGATAGTCCGACTTCCTGGGAGTCAAGTGGCAGGGAAGAGCCACACCGATGTTAATAATCTAGTCTGGGGGAGAGTTTAACACAGAGATGGGCAAATCTGGCCCACTGACTACTTTTATAAACAAAGCTTTATTAGGACACAGCCACGCTCATTTGTTTAGAGATCATGCCGCGATGGCAGAGTTGAATAGTGGTGACAGAGACTCGGTGGTCCCTGAAGTGAATGGCCCTTTACAGGAAAAGGGTTTTTGCTGTCTGGCCCTTTACAGAAAAAGTTTGCCGACCCTATCGTCTCTGATAAAGAACCAGCTGGTTTCTGGACTTCCCTGAGGAAAGGGATATATTAGAGCAGTTAAGAGTAAGACGTCTGGGTTCTGAGGCTCTTGTTCTGGGGCGAGTTCCTTCCTTACTCATCGCTTTCACAGGTAAGACAGGAGTGATACACACAGCCAGCACTAAGTGGGATAATGTCTGGACTGTGCTTAGCACAGTGAGTGTTTGATGGTTGGCAAGGACAGTATAAAAAAGTTTGCTATTATTAGCTATTGAACTTCAACTGTTGAAAGGGACAAAGAAACTCCCGGGAGAGGGTCATCACTGCAGGCAGCTCTCTGTACAGAATGCCCAGCGGTAATCCCATAGGAAGCCCCAAAAGAGGGTGTGGACATCAAAGGTGAACTCTCCCATGAAACATACCCAGTAAGTTAATGATTCTAGCTCCTCTCCAGGAGAGCAGCAGATCAGAATATGAAGGGGCAGCCAAGGTCAAGGCCACGAGGTCTAGCCACTATGTGGTTCCACATAGTAGGTACCCAGTATGTGCTGCCTGAAGGAATGGAGGCTGGTTGTTTAACCACAAAAGGGATTCATCAGTCACAAAGAGAGATGAAGAAAACAACACCATTTACAATTGCACCAAAAAATAATAAAATACCTAACCAAAGAAGTGAAAGACCTCTGCTCTGAAAACTATAAAACGCTGATGAAAGGGATTGAGGATGATACAAATGGAAAAATATTCCACGCTCAGGGATTGGAAGAATATTGTTAAAATCTCCACGTTACCCCAAATAATCTTTTTTAAAAATGTTTATTTATTTTTGAGGGGGGGGAGGGGCAAAGAGAGAAGGAGACACAGAATCCGAAGCAGGTTCCAGGCTCTGAGCTGTCAGCACAGAGCCCGATGTGGAGTTTGAACTAAAAAATCGTTGGGGCGCCTGGGTGGCTCAGTCGGTTGAGCTTCTGACTTTGGTTCAGGTCATGATCTCATGGTCTGAATGACCCCCCCCCCCCCCATTCACGCTCTGTCTCTCTCTGTCTCAAAAATAAGTAAACATTAAAAAAAATTAAAAAAAAAATCATGAGATCATGACCTGAGCCGAAGTTGGTCGCTTAACTGACTGAGCCACCCAGGTGCCCCTACCCAAAACAGTCTAAGGGATTCAGTGCAATCCTTATCAAAATACCAACAGCATTTTTCATAAAACTAGAACAAATAATACTAAAATTTGTATGGGACCACAAAAGCCAAAGCAATCTTGAGAAAGAAAATCCAAGCTAAAGGTATCCCGATCCCAGATTTCATACTACATTACAAAGCTGTGGTAATCAAAACAGTGTGGTACTGGCACAAAAACAGACACACAGGTCAAAAGAACAGAATTGAGAGCCCAGAAATAAACCCATGAGCATACGGCCAATTAATCTATGACAAAGGAGGCAAGAATGTACGATGGGAAAAAGACAGGCTCTTCAACAATGGTGTTGGGAAAACCAGACAGCTACACGCAACAGAATGGAACTGCACCACGTTTTAAAATTTATTTTATTTTATTTATTTTTGAGAGGGAGAGGGAGAGAGAGAGGGTCCCAAGCGGGCTTTGCAGTGTCAGCACAGAGTCTGACGTGGGGCTTGATCCCATGAACCATGAGATCATGACCTGTGCTGAAACCAAGAGTTGGATGCTTAACTGGCTGAGCCATCCAAGTGCCCCAGAAATTGGGCCACCTTTTAGCACCCTACACAAAAATAAACTCAAAGTGGATTAAAGTCTTAAACGTGGAACCTGAAACCATAAAAATCCTAGGAGACAGCACAAGCAGTAATTTCTTTGACGTCAGCTGTAGCAACATCTTTCTAGACACAACTTCTGAGGCAAGGGAAACAAAAGCAAAAATAAACAATTGGGACAACACCAAAATAAAAAGCTTTGGCACAGCAAAGGAATCAACAAAACAAAAAGGCAATCTACTAAATAAGATATTTGCAAATGACATATCCTTTAAAGGGTTAATACCCAAAATATATAAAGAACCCTACACAACATAACACCAAACAGAACAAAACAAAACAACTCCCTAGGGGCGCCTGGGTGGCTCAGGTCATGATCTCATGGTCTGTGAGTTTCAGCCCCGCATCGGGCTCTCTGCCCCTCAGCACAGAGCCCACTTTGGATCCTCTGTCCCCTTCTCTCTCTGCCCCTTCCCCTCTGGTTCTATCTCAAAATAAACAAATAAACTTAAAAAATAAACTATGTAGGGGGCTCCTGGATGGCTCAGTCGGTTGAGCGTCCGACCTCAGCTCAGGTCACGATTCCATAGCTCGTGAGTTCAAGCTCCACGTCGGGCTCTGTGCCGACAGCTCGGAGCCTGGAGCCTGCTTCGGATTCTGTGCCTCCTTCTCTCTGCCCCAACCCATTCACATTCTGTCTCTGTCTCTCTCAAAAATAAACATTAAAAAAATAAACTATGTAATTAAAAAATGCAGAAGACCTGCATAGACATTTTTCCAAAGGAGGCGTTCAGATGGCCAACAGACACATGAAAAGATGCTTAACATCACTCATCATCAGGGAAACGCAAATCAAAACAAAAATGAGATATCACTTGCCACCTGCTAGAATGGCTGATAAGAAATAACAAAGTATTGGTGAGGAGGAAAAGGTACCCTGGTACACGGTTGGTGGGAACGTGAATTGGTGCAGCCACTGTGGAAACGGTATGGAGGTTCCTCAATTAAAAGCAGAAATACCACATTATTCAAAAATTCCACTATTGAGTATTTACCCAGAGAAAATGAAAACACTAAATCAAAAAGATATTTGTATCCCTATGTTTACTGCAGTATTATTTCCCATAGCCAAGACAAGCAACCTAAGTGTCCATCAGTAGATGATATGTATATATATATAACAAAATATTACGCAGTCGCGAAAAGGGTGGGATCACCACTTTTGAGACGATGCGGATGGACCTAGAGGTATTATGCTGAGTGAAATATGTCAGACTAAGACAGAAAAAAACCCATAAGCTTTCACACAGAAGTGGAATCTAAAGACAAACAAACAGGGGCGCCTGGGTGGCTCAGTCGGTTAAGCATCCCACTTTGGCTCAGGTCATGATCTTGCTGTTGGTGAGTTCGAGCCCAGCGTCGGGCTCTCTGCTCTCAGCACGGAGCCCTCTTTGGACCTTCTGTCCCCCTCTCTCTCTGCCCCTCTTCTGCTCGTTCTCTCTTCTCTCTCCGAAGTAAAAAAACAAATGAACAAACAAACAAAAAGCAGAAGCAGACCCTATAAATAGAGAAGAAATGGATGGCTGCCAGAGGGTGGGGGATGGGCAAAATGGGCGAAGGGGAGTGGGAGATCCAGACTTCCAGTTATGGAATGAACAGGTCACGGGGACATAAGGAATACAGTCCATGATATTGTAATAGTGATGTATGGTGACAGGTGGTGGCTGGTGAACATTGGGTGCCAACTGTACTTAAAAAAGTGATTTATCGGGACGCCTGGGTGGCTCAGTTGGTTAGGCCTCCCACTTCGGCTCAGGTCATGATCTCACGGTTCGTGGGTTTGAGCCCCGCGTCGGATTCCGGGTCTCCCTCTCTCTCTGCCCCTCCCCCGCTCGCACTCCGACTCTGCCTGTCTCTCAAAAGTGAATAAACGTTAAAAAAATTTTTTTTAATTAAATAAAAAATTAAAAAGTGATTTATCAAACAGCCCTTCTGATTTCTATGACGGTAACGCCGCGGTCATCCGGAAGATAAAATTTCTGCCTCCAATAGCGTAGGGTCTTAGGAACGAAAGCAACAGGCTCAAGAGGAGAGGAAACTCAAAATGGGGGGCCTTCTACTGCTTCCTGCCATGGGATACAGGCAGAGGCGTCGTGGTGGGTTCCTGGGGGAACAACATGTTGAAAAACCAAAGCAGGCGCGTGGGGTCATGAATTGGCCCCAAATAGCTTGGGACACCGAGCACACGGGCGCAAATGGCGCATCTTGATGGAAGCGAGCGCAGGTTTGATGCGCCGAAACGGCCTGCCCTCCCTGGGCGCCCCACCTCCTGTGTCAGGAGGCCTCAGCACGAAACAGGGGGACACGTACGTTAGCATTAGCGGGTTTGGGGTTTCCTCTCCTCGTTAGTTTCATTCCTAAGACCCAGAAAAACTGGAAACCATTCCAACTTACCAGGAGCACGCTTTGGAATGCAGATCTGGAAGCTATTTTTTTCTGCAGACACTCATGACTCTGGTTTTCACAGCAGCAGGCATGGGTGGCTTTGCCAAAAGCTGCTAGAGAAGGGCATCTTATCTGTGAAGTCACGAATCCAAGAATCCAAACAGGCCACCATCGGCGAGGGTGGAAGGAAGTTGTTTGCCTTAGCTTCTTGGGGGACCAGAAGATTGGGAGGCTTTGGGGACCGCAGGTACCCTCTACCCCGGGGGAGAGGCTGCAGGCAGCTTCTCCCAGCCACCAGTGGAGGCAGTGTCTCGGTAAAGGAGATGTTGGTTGCAAACAACAGAAAGTCAAACCAGCGGAAGGGAAAGGCGGGCATCCATGGGGGAAGAAAAGCCGGCTCCTGACCGCCCTGCCTCTTCTGCTTTGTTTGTCCTTTGATTCTTAAGCTTCCTCATTTTCTGTGAGTAAACTCCCTTTCCGCGGGAGTGAGCTACAGGAGGTTTCTGTTGTTGGCACCCAAAGAATCTTAAGTGATACAAAGGGTCCTAGTGGAACCCAAGGGCAGGCATTGAAATTGGCCTTCCCCAAGAAAAAAACTGGGAACCAGACAGCCGTCAGCAATCAAGGTAATCGATCTGTGTCCTTGGAATGCCTTCAGCTTCAAATAACAGAAAACCGAATGTGGGCAGACTGTAAAAATTTGGAGTCCCTCCCAAAATGACTCTGGCCGTGTGATTTGCTTTTGTTTGATGGGATGCTAACCAACACCAGGCACAGACACTTGATAAGTATTTGTGCTTTGGGGCTTGCTCTCTCCTGCTGCTCTGGGAACGCGTGCCCACCGCCCTGTGAAAAGGCCTGGTCTAGCCTGCTCAGTGATGAGAGGCCATGACAAACAGAACCAAAAGGTCCCGGCTGAGGCCTCTCTAGGCCAGAATTTCTCATTCTTGGTACACTTTGGATCAAGTGAGTTTTTGCCGTGGGGAGGCCGTTCTGTGCACTCTGGGACGTTCAGCAGCATCCTTGGACCCCTCCAGTCGTGACAACCCAAACTGTGTCCAGATGTTGCCCTAGTGTTCCCTGGGGGGAGGGGTGCAAAACTGCCCCTGGATGGGAGCCACCCCCTTAACCCAACTTGCCTACCAGCGACCAGGCATGTAAGTGGGGTCACCCTAAACCATCCAACTGCAGCCAAGCCAGCCCAGATCAGTACAAGTGCCGTGGAATCATGGCTCGACACACGGACCCACGAGAAATAATAAATCTTTGTCATTTTCCATCACTAAGTTTTGAGCGGTTTGTTCCATGCCACAAACGGGTGCGCCCGCCTGCGGTGGCTCAAACAGGGGTTTGTGTGACACGGCAACAGGTACAGAGGGAGGCAATGCAGGCACGGCGTGGAGTTCAGGGCGGCCGCCAGGCACTTGCCAGGCCTTCCTTGTCCTTCACTCCTCTGTCCTTGGAGGTGAGCGCCGGCCTCTTGCCTGTTGCCTGACGTTGTCCACGATGGCCGCTCCAGCTCCAAGCCTGAGCTCCAGGGATGAAAAAGGAGACAAGGCAAAGGGACAAAGGGCAAAATACTCTTTCCTAGTGGAGACTTGCCTTTTATTACAGAAGGTAAGTCCTCCCCACGGGCCTTGGCTCACAGGTCATTGGCCAGAACTGAACAACATGGCCAGCTCTAGTTGCAAGGGAGGCTGTGCAATCAAGGCGTTCAGGCTTCAGCCCATACGGTAGAGGAAGGCGATGACTAGGGGGCTTGTGGTGTCCGTGTCACTGTCTCTCTGGGAGTCCTGGTTTCTTGTCTTTCTTATTGTGTATCTACCCCACCCTTCTCCTTCTGAAGGCTGGTTTTTGTTTCTCCGAGCACGAATGGGGAAATGGCCACTCCAGCCCTGGAACTGCATCGACTTTCAGCTCCAGTGCCGTTAAGGAACGATCTGCGTGGCATCCCAGTGGCCATCTTTCAAGCACCAATGGCAAAGATAGCATTAGCCCAGCTTGAGTTAGAAGAGAAAGCTGATTGGTCTGGCCTGGCTGGGGATGTACTGCTTAGCCAATAGGGTGTGGCCAAAAGAACCGCATTAGGTAGGGCAAATCTGATTGGTGGAGGGGGTGGGGGTGCGTTTTCAGGGAGACACCCTCAAAATGGTGTATCTAGTTCGAGGAGTGGAGAGAAGAGATTGCCATCGTGGGCTGTAATGTGATAGGGTAAAAATTAACGTGTCCTCAGACGGCGTAAAATACAGTGAAGTCATACATTGCGTTTACCTTACGCAAATTCAAATACACATGTGCAACCAACAAAAACATCTTTTCCCACACGATTTGGCTTCCAGACATGAGCCAGCTACTTGAACGGCTGCCTAAGTGATCTTTTCTGGTGCTAGAGAAAAACGTGTTTTGGACTTTGGGGATGTGGTACAGTGTAAGTCATACCATGTTCTTTATGGAAAATTTCCAGGATCTTCGGGAGTATTTTTAAGGTCAGGTATACCTTTCTCACTGTCTTTAGCTCCTAGCCCTGCATAAGATGTGCTTTCAGTGGAATATCACACAAAGAACATACCCTATCTCCTTCCGGTTTTAATAGGTATAAAGAATCCGTTTGGCTTTTTTTTTTTAATTTTTTTTTTTTTTAACGTTTATTTTATTTTTGGGACAGAGAGAGACAGAGCATGAACGGGGGAGGGGCAGAGAGAGAGGGAGACACAGAATCGGAAACAGGCTCCAGGCTCTGAGCCATCAGCCCAGAGCCTGACGCGGGGCTCGAACTCACGGACCGCGAGATCGTGACCTGGCTGAAGTCAGATGCTTAACCGACTGTGCCACCCAGGCGCCCCCCGTTTGGCTTTAAAATATCAAAATATTTTTATTGTGGCTTCTTAAAAATAATAATAATAAAAAAAAGAAATGGCATTCGTGACTTCTGGCTCTTCCTCCCATTTTGTTTGGCTGTCCCGGCCACACCAGAAAGGCAGCAAGCGGACAGATGGACGGAGAGAGGGCAGAACACGGGAGCAAGAAAAATGAGGGTTTCTCCAAACCCTGCGAAAAAGGGGTGTGTCCCCCTGGGCAGTGTGTGCCCTGGGGCGCCTGGGTGCTTGGTCTGTCCTGGGTGACTGGCTCCTGAAAAACTGGGATAGCAGAACGGGCAGTATGGGAGGGGAATCAGAAACCGGGGTCCAGTGAATCTAGACAGGCACTTTAACCTCTCTGGGCCTTCTGCATCTATAAAATGGGGATCATGATACAATTTACCTCCCAGAGTTTGGGGGGGGGGGATTAGGTGAGAAGAGTGCCACATTATTACAGGCGCGGTAAGACAACTGGGCACGCTCATTTTATTATAATAAACTCAATATGAATGTGCTGTACCACAGACAGCCTCAGACCTGAGGCTGCCATTCTGTCCTGTGGCCCCAGTACCGGTCTTGCGTTTTGCCAGCTGTGGGTTTCTTGGAGCTCTGCGGAGGTGGATGTGTGGGTACCTCACGACTCAAAGGTGGAACCCCAGAACTGTGTCCGCCGGGCCTAGGAGTCTGCTTCAAACTTACATTTTTCATACGCCTGAGGGTGTATACCCGTGTAAGTAATTTCAAAAAGAACCCCTCTCCCTGCACCTTCCAAAATACAGCATCGCGCAAATATCAGTCTAGGAAGCAACATACTGGGGTAACAACCTTTAAAGTCCTATAAAAGCATCTTACTATTTTGACACAGAAGGGTCACATACGGGACTCACGGAGCATCACGCAAGGCCCGACGGGATGGCATTTCTAGTTCCTGCTCCCGGGCTTGGAAAACAGAAGGCTCTGGCTGGATTTGCTGGATGTTTCTCCCTTCGGTGTCTCCCTTTCTTGGTCCATCTTTTGGGTGGCTTTTCTGGCTCCAACCTTCAATGACAAGAGAAACACATGCACAGATTCTGTAATTGGGGCAAGGTGTCAAAATGTTCCACTCAAATGATTTTTTTTTTTTTTTTACTGAAAGAAAAATGTTTGCTGTAAAAATACATGATATATATTAATCATATTTATATATATTATATTTATTAATATTACATATTATATATACTATATATATACTATATATACTATTACTATATATAATATATATATTATATACTATACTATATACTATACTAATATACTATTATATATATACTATTATATATGTATATATATATATATATATATATATATACTAATAATTATAGAGAGAGAGGGAGAGAGGGAGGGAGAGAAAGAGATACATAAAAAGAAACTAAAGTGAGGGGCACCTGGGTGGCTCAGTCGGTTATGCATCCGACTTTGGCTCAGGTCATGATCTCATAGTTTGTGAGTTCGAGCCCCGCGTCTGGCTCTCTGCTGTCAGTGCAGAGCCCGCTTGAAATTATCTGTCCCCCTATCTCTCTGCCCCTCCTCTGCCCTCTCTCATTCAAAAACAAATAAACTTGAAAGAAAAAAGAAGCTAAAACGATTCACCATGATCACACTACCCGAAGGTAAGCATCACAATGTTTTGTTGTGCACGCTTCCAGATATACAACTAACATTTCCCCCTTTTCTACAGTTTTGTGGTTTTGAAAACTACGAGCTTCTTATGATGGGCACATTCATTGTGATGGAATCTCTGTCTCCTGGAAAGCTGTCACCTAAGTGCCTGTGTCTTACGTCTCTGATGTTGGAGGGGTCTGTCTAGGTCTTTTCTGAGCGCTGCCCCTCCTCCCCGACACCTCGTGTGACGCTGTCCCTGGTCACAGTTGATTGGATGCTTGGCACGGGCTGTGCTTTTCAGATGATCACGCCCAGGATTTGGGGGTATCGGCTCTGAGATGCTACTTGCTTCCTGAGTCGGTCCTTTAAGCTGGGGCCAGGGAGGGGGGAATGGTGAGGTCATCTCTTCCCATCACATATGACTGGAGAAAGTAGAGATGAGCAGGTACAGGAAGACGCAGAGAAGGGGTGCGCTAGGGAGATGATGCCTGGGACCTGAGGCTTACCAGTTCCCTTTTGAGGCCAGACCTCCTCTCAGCCCTTGGTTTTTCTGACGCACGCACTCCTGTATCCCTGTAAAAGCCCCCCTCCCCATTTCTGAGCAGGTTCCCACTAGCTGCCCCCCAAGAATCTCCCTCTGGCACATTTCTGCGTACTGTACATGGGATCGTAGCTTGAAGGTTTCTTTCCAACAGGCTTCAAATTCCAGCCCTATTTCCTGCAAGTTTTGGACTCCAACCATGAGGACACATGCCCTTGGGTAGGAGGGGGGGTTGGGAAGGGGGCTGGTGGGTGGTCAGGTTTCAGCTCGGCCACTTACTCTATGACCCTCGGTTTCCCCATCTGTCAAATAGGGGCCAGAATAGCCATCCTGTCTTCCTCAGGGACTGAGAGAAGATTCCGGGTGGATTTTAAAGGAAGGGGCTGCTAGGCCCATCTGTGGAGCTCTCTTCACTCGGGAGGTATAAAAACCACCTCCTGAGGCCTGTGCCAGTGGCTGACAGGGGCCTTAAATGTGCTCTGAGACCGCATCCAAAATCATTTCAGGGTGAGAAGAGCTAGCTTCCCTACAAGAACCTACATAGGAAATCTTGGTCGGAATGCCCAGCGACAATGAAAACAGACAGCGAATGTCAAAACCCTCCCCCAAGCCACCTTTCCTTTACATCCCTTTTTATTGGATTTTCAGTAAGATTGCCGGCCCTGGATGGTTCCCGAGCACCCGTGCCCTGGCCTGACGAGGTTGGCGGGGAGCAGAGGGCAGAGGGCCGACCTGGGAAAAGGAGGACGCTGAGGCACGTGGGAGGAAGGGCTGGGAAATCACGCAGTGCCCTCCCTGAACAGGGACCACTGGCGAGCGCCATGCATTAGGGCTTAGACGTCCGGGAACCACATGCATCACCTTTGGAACGAACGGGCAGGGATAGAAGCTGGGCATTTAGATAGTGACACCCAGCTGGAAATGAACTCGGGACACACCGGGTGGCCGCCTCAGGCCACTGGAAGCCGTGGGCTCTAGAAAGGCCCCTTCTGTTTGTTGCCACCCGGCCTCAGGGCTCTGCTTAAGCAGCTCCTCTTTGGGGAGGCCCTGCCTGGCCCTTGCACTGGGTGAGTCCTTGTGAAATATGCTCATGAACTCAGGCAGCCGACCTTTGTTCCCAAAACATCACGTGCAAAGTAATTATTGCATCGTTATTGTATTTACTGAAAAAAAAAAATGCCGGAGAGTGTAAGCTAGAAAGGAGGCGGGGGGGGGGGGGATTTTTGTGTGTTTCTCCTTTGATCTAACCCCACAGTGCTCACCCTTGTTTCCATTATTGTCCCCCACTAAGGAGTCTTCTTAGACAACAGTTTCTAATTGCTCCAGTCCCATGAAATTTTAATAGGACAGATAGCACTCTATATGTGTGTGTGTGCGCTTTATATATTAAAAAAATAAATTTCGCCCCCTCAAGGGGTGACCTTACCCCGACTGGGAATTCCTGATTGAACCCCAACACCTGCACAGTACCTGCCACGCTGTAGGCTCTCAGTAAATATTCCTCGAGTAAACGAGGGCTGGGACAGTACCTTTTTGTCCACTCTCCCATCGCTCCGTGTGGAGGCTGGCATGTGTTAACTAGGTTTTCCATTTTAGCATCCAACTCCCCCCAAACTATAAATGACTTTTAGCTGCAGTGGGAGACAGTACAGAATCACTGAATGGCATTACAAAGGAGGGAAAACCAAAACCCGCGGGGGCTCGGAAGGGAAGGGGGTGCCATTTCTGAGGCTTGCTAGAAATGGAGACTCTTTTACCAGTGAGCAGGACTGAAAAGCAGATTTTACACGTCCTGTCTTTTTCAGGATGGTCGCGGTGATTCCCTCCCTCTAAAGACACAAGGCACACAGTGGAGAAAGGGGATGGCCGAGCTACACTTTGTAAAGAATGTGGAGAGAACCTTTCTGCACCAAGGAGATCCTAGACACCCAACCTCTAAGCTTGGGCTGGAGGGTTGGGAGCAGGCTCAGGCTTTGCTCTTAGCTGGGGTACCATCTGCCACATTCTGTTATGCCCAGACACGGCCTGAAGTTCCGGGGAGCTTCACATCTCAGAGGAGCACAATGTTCCTACAACATCTAGGGACCATCCTGGTATCTCCTCTGTCACCTTACATCCCAAGGTGGTCCTCGGACAAAAATCGCGCTACATATATATATATATATGGATGAATAAATGACCAGTCTCCCACTCGTGCCCACTTGGCAGGCTGGCAAAGCTGGGGGAGCCCTCAGGACACTATCCCGGTAACGTCCTGCTCTGGGTAGTAACCACCTTCCAGCCTTAGAATAAGGGTGTTGGTTGAGAAGAGGGTTCCATCTTCCAAAAATGTCCCTTACCTAGGATAGCTTTGGTTTTTCTAATGCTAATTTTGTTGTCTTGGAATTATTGTGACCTTGTCTCAAAAGCGAATATGGTTCCTGTTTCTTATTCAACCACAGTGTGGTTAGCTTTCAAGCTTCCTGAGAGCTCACCTCTATTTTCTGCAGAGTGGGAATGTGGTTGGGTCAGCTCCAGTTCCAGGGCTGAATTGTGAATGGCAGCGTTTCAACATGTTTAAGATTTCATAGTCTCGATTCTCAACTCTTAAAAAAAAAAAAAAAAGAGTATTCTAGAGGTGTTTCCTCGAAATTCAAGAGAAAAGTCACCCGAAGTGTATCTGGTTTCTTATCGGGAGGTTTATTACCTAAAGCAGGGGAAGCAGTGCTCGTCTGGGTGTCAGATCCGCAATGAGCCGCGCCTCTTATCTAGCTGCGTGGCTCCGGACAAATAGCTTAACGTCTCTGACTTTCAGACACCTCGTCTGATGACGGAGGACAGAAACGAGAGCTGCCCCGTGGGTTTGTTGTAAAGATTAAATGGGATGGTGCACACTGAGCGCTTAGCTCTGTGCCTGGCACATACTAAATGCTCGATACACAACACATGTGCTGGTATTTTTGTCAACTGGCTTTTCCGCTGACGTCCTATTGTTCTCCTTTTCCTTCTGGCTCACCTGGAAACCTGAGTTTTGCATCTGGTTCTTCACTGTCTCTACAAACAGTCGTCTCTTTAATACAGAAAGAATATTGACACAATTTAGCTCATGCGCTTCTCTCCCTTTTGCGCCAAAGAAAAATGGTTTTTCTCAACTTTCAGAGGCCACCCGTTTGGATGAAATGTCGGGCTTTCCTAGGGATGGGGGTGGGGTGGGGACGTGCACGTGCAGAAGGGGGCATGGCCTCCGGGCCATGCTACCCTGTCCTGCCGAGCTCCGTAGGGATGGCTCTCTGTTCCGGATTCCAGAGGAATCTGAGAGGTGGAGGCTTGTCCAGCAAGGGGCCTTTGGGGGGAACCCTGCGGTTCTCTTGGAGGATAAATCTGCTTTGGGTGGAAGCGGAGCCCCCCTGATCGACGGAAGAGGCTCAACGGACGTGGGCTTCTACCTTGGCATCCCAACAGCCCGGGCATGACAAAAGCCACAGCGGCGAACTAACCTCCCCGGCAGGGACTGCGAGCTCCTTGGGAGCCAGCATCACTGCTGCAGCTTGCCCTTCCCCTGGGATTGGCTAACTGTTGCTGACCCTGGTGTCCTCGAGACCTCAGGGACAGTTCGCTGAAGGAAGAGCATCTCCCAGGCGCTGGGGACGCAATGGTGAGAGAGAGCGGGGGGCCTCCCTCGCCGACTGACACTCCAGCGGAGGGGGGGACCGTGCAGGGATATCGGGAAGGCGGTGTTTCTCAGAGAGCCCCGAGCATCTCCTGGGGAGGTGCCAGCCAGAAGCCTCCAGGGGGCCGGGGAGGTAAAAAAAAGTGGGTGAAGTGAGCCGGGTGAGGGGTGGCGACAAACCCACGAGCCCGGCGCCTTTCTATGGGGCCTGCAAAACGCAGGCTCGTGGGCCTGGTATCACCAGATCTTTCTTCCCAGTTGCCCAGAGAAGCTGGACATCCAGAGTGTTTCATGAGAGTGACCTATTTGGAAAGGCTACTTAAAAAAAGGAAACCCTTGAGCCGAATGGAACGCCTCTGTGGGCTGCCATTTTGCGACATCCGCTTCAGAGCCTGCCCCCTCGGCTTCCAGTTGGTTCTAGTAAATATTTGCTGGCAGGGTTGCCAGATGAAATACAGAACGCCCAGTTAAATTTGAATATCCGCGTGAAAAGATAGATATATATAGGTATAAGTATGCCTCATGCAATATTTGGGACATACTTCTACTAAGTGACTCTTTGTTGTTTTTCTGCAGTTGAAGTTTAACTGGGCATCCTGTTGGGTTTTGCTTTGCCTGAGATCTGGCAACTCTGTTGGGTGTTCACAAAACTCGCGGAGGAAGGGAGTGGGGCCATCTTTGGGATGGGGCATGGGTACGTGCAAGTCTCTCTCGTATCCGCAGAAGGGTGCTAACTCCATCCTTACGGCAACTGTCTAAGGAGGCTTAGGGGCCCGCATTTAACTGAGTTGCTCTCTGGACATTTTTCATGGAGGAGGCCTTGAGCCTGGAGCCCCTCAACATTCATCACAGATTCAGCAGAGAGGCGCTAAGCTTAGCAGATAGTCACCAACCAAATTCCCAGAAAACTGTAAAGCAGTAGTTTTAAGCCAGCAACCTCCTGGGTTTTTTGTTGTTGTTTTGTTTTTTGGGTTTTTTTTACCCAGCGGAGTGCTTCAAGCAAAATCCCATGAGGAGCTTGGCATATAAAACAAATAAGGGAGAACTTTTCTGGGGGAAACCAGGCGTATGTATGTGTGTGCCTGTGCGTGTGTGGGCTGGGGATGTTGACGGTCACACTTTTCCATGGCACCCAAGGGCTCCAGGGGACCCCAGTCTGAGCATTGCTCCAAAATATCTTCCTCGGATTAAATGCAATCGGTGGACAGCTGAGCGCTGAAGGGCAGATCTTGGGCCCTCCTGCACACCGGCTTTTCCTGAACTTTCCTGAACTCGCTGGGCTGTAACGACATCAGTCTGTCTCAAGAGCTGTCCTCAGACCTGGCCCTCAGACGTGGCCCAGCCAACGTTGAGCTGCTCTTCGTAGGGATATCGTTCATTAGATCACACAGCGTCCTCTCTAGGGGACCATCCAGTGCCATCTTGTTCTAAGAGCACAGAGGTGCATTGCATCCATCATTAGCTCATGGACGCCATGAACTCTGGGTTTTCCAGTTCCCATTGGCTGCCAGAGAGCCCAGTCACGTGTGACTCCCCCTTGACAGGTTAGAAGGGCGTTAGAGTTGGCGCTCTCCTCCTCACTCTTGGCTCCTTTCACCCATTTATTTTACTCTTAGGGCAGGGGGTCTGGGGCTCCCCACTCCTCTCTTCTCCTTTTCTTATGACCTTGCCTCCAAGTCCCCAAATCACTTGGTGCCTAGAATGGTTGCTCAGCCAAAACCACACCTGCACCTGCCCTGTGCCTTACCTCCAGATAATAGGTTCGTTGCTTGCCTGTCTCTTAGGTCATCTGCTCAGACTGCAGGCAAGGGAGGCGCAGGGGCTGGGGCGGGGGGAAGGGAAGGCAGTGGAGGTGTGTGGATGTTTCCGGCACAGCACACGGTGGCTCGTACACCCCTTGAAAACACCGTATCTGCTTTGTGTGTGGCTACACGATCAGAAAACCTCTCCAGACCTGCCTCTCTCTCTCTTTGAAGGAACAGTTGCGAGACGTTCGTTCTTTTGCGCTTCCCTGTTCGAGATCCTCTAAACGTTGCTGAGCGAAAATATCAGGGGAGCAAGAGAGCGTTTACTGTGTCCTGACCTGTTCCACTCTGGGACGCACCTCTGAGGTTTCTGGGAGACCCTGGGGCTCACTGGTGGGCAGAAGATGCGGGCAGGAAGGGCTTCATCTTCTAACCACGCGCCGCGCCGCACAAACCACACTTCACATTCTCATCCTTTCGTGGGCTGGAGGGTACGGTCCCCACCCCCTACCCTCCCATTCTTATCCTGTACACCATCTACCGATTTCTACTCCTCGGTCAAAAGCACCCAACTGAGGGATCCTGGATTTAAAAAAGAACATTTTTTTTTTTTTAAACCTGGATCTTGAGAATGCTTGGGCTCGAGAAAAATTTCGGAAAATTGCGTTTTGAGTAGGGTAGTGAGGCCATGGATGACGGTACGGAAGGTCGTATGGAGTAGTCCTGTGTGCTAAGGGTCTTGTATCCACACTCTCCTTGAATTGGACGCATTGGGTTACAAGCCACCTCTATTCTCATCTGAAAGATGAGGGATCTGAGCTAATTAAGCAGAGGGAAGGTGGTGTGTGTGTGTGTGTGTGTGTGTGTGTGTGTGTGTGTGTGTAGGGGAGGGCGGTGGTCTAGCCCCACTGACCCCACCCGGCAACGCTGTGGCCACGCCCCTTGGCCGGGATTTGATTGGCTGGAGACCTGAGGGGCTTCCCCAGCCAGAAGCAGCCAGCGCACCGCACCCCGCACCCCGGAGCCTTCCAGACAGCTAGGAGCCCTAATAAAGGGCCAGGAAGGGGAGTGCGTGCTGCCCCGATGGCTACTTCAGTGCATTTGAAATTCTCCCATTGAAAATTCCAGCCTTCGCCCATTCACAAAAAGTATCTGAGCTCTTCTTGGCCGGAGCCCTGGTTGTATTCACCAACTCTAAAGGGGACCTTCACAAAACAGCTGCTGGCTCCCGGAGCCCCGGGATCGCGTCTCGGGGTTTGGCGACAGCGTCAGCCGGCAGGAAGCTCTCTCAGGGACCTGCCGGCCTCGCCCCACCCGTCCACGAGCTGCCTTTTCTGCCCCCCGCCCAGGCCCCGTAATCGTGCTTGCTGTGCGCCCGGCACTGCAGGCTTTATGGCATTTAACCCTCCCCGGGCCCCGTTGTTAATCATCTTTGGGTGCTCGTGTTGAGGAATCTGAGACGCGGGGGGGCATAAACCGGTGGCTCGGGGTCACTCAGGGCCAGGGGTGGGGCTTCGCCTCTAGTCGTTTGGCTCCAAAGTCCGCCTCTGAACTCCGAGAGACACAGCTGCCTTATACGGTGGTGTGGGAAGCGGATGAGACTGAGCGCAGCCTGCACAGCTGTCATTGTCCCTCTGTCACAGGGCCAGAGCTCCAGACCGGGGGCCTTCCAGGGTCCGGAGCTGATGACCGTGAGGTTCCCTGTGAGTGCCCAGCACTGAGGTCTTCCCCAGTATTTTATATCAAGTCTCATTGCCACAGCCAAAGGTATGAGTGTGGAAGTGTGACTTTTGATTCCAGAAAGTTCTGCTTTGGCGAACAGATGTTTGAACATTGACACTAAAAACTACTTCCTGCTTTTTGTTTTTCCTTTTTGAGGAGGGTGATGGTTCTGCCGGTCTAGTGCCTCAGCCACCCCGTTCTCTACGGATGGGGGAAATTTTATACGTGAGACCGAAACCACGAAGGCTCCTGGTGAAGATGCTAGGTGTCAAACTTAAAACAAAAATCATTTCCATGATGAATATGTTCCTTGGAGGGAACTGAGGCCAAGACAGATTCTGAAGTTCCCTTTAGAATGCAGCAAAACCCTAAAATCTATGTTGGTGGTTGTTTTTCCTCCTGATAAACAGGAAATTCTGACATGTTAATAATACACCTTGCATGCCAACCCTAGCCCTGGGATGAGCGGAGACCTCCTGGAAAAGGAGGCGCACAGAGCAACGGGTGGGGAGAAGCGAACTCGGGCTGGGGAGGGCAGCAGGCCTGGGGCGGGGGTGGCGTCCCGTTTCTGCTGCCGGGCAGCCAGGTGACGCTGCCCTCTGTCAGCCGCTCTGAATGGGCGGCCACGAGCCAGCATCCCCCGCGGGGCTGATGGGAGGGATGAAGCATGTGTCGCGTGGAGCAGGTGCCTGTCCCTCGGTACGTGCCCAGGAAATCATGCCACCGGCATCGCTGTGATTGTGGCTCTGCTTTTCGTAATCTTTCCCTAAATTGTGACTTCCATGAATTTGAAAGTTCTCAGCCCCGGCTCTTCTGGGGATACAGATGCAGGTTTGACTTGGCCACTTCAGCTCCTTCTCCACAGAAGGATGTCCAGTGCCCAACAGGCTGGCATGGCCCCTGCATTGTGTATGAATGAGGCAGCTCATGAATAATGCATGTAAAGCCTGATTATGTAAATCCTCAGGTTTTCTTACATTTTTAGCCAGCCCCATGACAATGGCCTTTTTCTGGGCCCTTTGCTGCCCCATTCTGTGGTCTGGTGTCTCAGCTTTGGGGGCTAGCCTGCCAAGTCCTGGGGGGGGGGCACCTTAGGGAGGGGTGAGCTCTCTGGCGGGCACATCAAAGGAAAAGTCAGAGCTCTGTCACTGGCCCAGCTCTCCCTGGTTGCCTGGTGTGAAAGGAAATCGTCCTTTGCCTGAGGCCTGTGATGTTTAATTCAAGACTGTGGACTCTAGAAACCCCACATCTAGGGTTCCTTCTGAGCACGATGGCTGGATTCATTTCTAGCGCTATAAGCCAGGGAACCTGTGGTCTGGGAGGTTTGCAGGTTGGAGGGCAGGCTTCTGCGAGTAACTTGTCTGACCAGGGCCTCCTGGTTGGGGAGGAGGGCACCCTTCTATAGCCTTCTATGGCTTGGCCTCCTTAGAGCTCCTGCAGGCAACGCACACACACACACACACACACACACACACACACAAATATACACACAGAAACACACATTACAGCACACACACACTTATTATACACACTCACATACACGCACACGTGCAAGCATGCATGCATAAATACACAGCCCTGAGTCAGGCAGACTAACAATTACAAGAGGAACGGGGAGAGCCCAGCAGAGAGCTCGGAAACTAGAGTCAGAGATCTGGGGCCAGGTCTAGGCTCTGCTTACCAGCTGCTACTGTGTGAGCTTGGGCAAGTCTCTTAACTTTCGGAGGCTCAGTTTCCTCATCTGTAAAACGGGACTCATCATACCAACCAGGCAGACCTACGAAGGCATTAGTCACCCCGACCAGGGCTGCAAAGCCTGGGTGGAGCCCGGTGCCTGGAGATGGTCACGAGATGGTTATGATAATTTTCCTTGTTTGTCCTATTTTAGTTTAGGCAAGGGTTAAGAAGAAGGGAGAGTCTGGTTTGGAAATGAATGCAGGAGCGAATGGCTATGGGTATAAACTGCAGAGAAGACAAGAGAACACCTCTGCCAGAGTTTTAAAAAGGGGGGGGGTGCGCCTGGGTGACTCAGTCGGTGGAGCGTCCGACTTCGGCTCAGGTCACGATCTCATGGTTCATGAACTCGAGCCCCGCGTCGGGCTCTGTGCTGACAGCTCGGAGGCTGGAGCCTGCTTCGGATTCTGTGTCTCCGTCTCTCTCTGCCCCTCTTCCACTCATGCTTTGTCTCTCTCTCTCTCTCAAAAATAAACAAGCATTAAACAAAAAAAAAAAAAAAAAAAAAAGAGAGCCCCTCTGCCGACCACGGGGCAGGCACAGGTCTGCCGGGAGCTTCCGAAGCACCTGTTTGGCTGTGGGTCATGCACGCCTCACCGTCAGCTGCAACTCTCGCGGGTCTGAGGCAGAGCTTGCCCCAGTGACCCCACGTGCAGGCAGCTGGCCACACGGAGGAGAGTGGCATCTACCCGCCGTGTGCCAGGCCCTGGGCTACCCGCTCTAGAGGGAGCACACGTGTCCCTCGCCGTCTGAAGCCACACGGCCTGTGAGTTCACACCGTGAGAGCCTGGATGGTGAGGGTGCCGGCACTGTGCCCACAACAGCCCTGCAGGGCAGGGGCGGTCAGTTCCTGTTCACCGGTGAGGAAGCGAGGCGCAGAGAGGGGAAGGGATTGGCACGAGGCCACGCAGGGAGTGAGTGGGGGAATCTGAACCCAGGACTAGCTGACTCCTGTGCCGCGTGACAGAGGAGAGGACAGGTTGAGGGGAGGAGGTGGCTGCTTTTGGCTGGATCGCCAGCCTGAGTCTCAGATCTTGGTTTCTCAAGGCAATGCTACTGCCAAGTTCCTGCCAGGAGCCGGAGCTCTCGTCCTCCTGCCCTTCCCCCAGGTTCCCGCAGCCCGGAACGCAAGCCCTCCCCGCCCCCCCCCCCCCCCCGCCCGTGCCTGTGGTGGGCAGAGTCCAGCTCCCCTTTGCAACTCAGTGCAAAGGTGTCACCCCTTGGAAGACACCCCTGGGACGTTCCGGGCTGGCCGAGTGCCTGCCTCTGGATGACACAGCCCGAGCGCCCTTCAGACACTCTATTTTTTTTATTTACTTTTTAATGTTTATTCATTTTGAGAGAGAAAGAGTGCGAGTGGGGGTGCGGTAGAGAGAGAGGGAGACACAGAATCTGAAGCAGGCTCCAGGCTCTGAGCGGTCAGCCCAGAGCCCGATGCAGGGCGCGAACCTAGGAACGGTGAGTTCATGCCCTGAGCCAAAGTCAGACACTTAACCTACTGAGCCACTCAGGTGCCCCAGACAGAGACTTTAAATCATTAAATCAGCCAGCAGTCAGCGCTTTACCTGTTATGCTCTAAAGGATTATGTTCTTCAAGGACACACATCCATCCATCCACCCATCCATCCATCCATCCATCCATCCATCCATCCATCCAATATTTCCTATGTCAACTATGTGCTGAGCACTCCGAGTAGTGAACCCACATCTTTATTCACAGGGAGCTTTTTCATCTATGTATCCCTACCACCTGGGAGAACCATAAAAATACAAACAATAGCCACTGGTTAGGAAGACACGGATAAGCTACATTAGGAGTTTCAGAGAGGTTAAGGAACCCACCTGAGGTCACACAGCAAGTGGCAGAGCCAGGGTGTAAACCCGGGTGTGTCTGACGCCCCACGGGCCACCCCGGGCGCTCACTTTGCCATTTCCAAAGGGAGCCAGGGGGCGGCCTCAGAGCTTGCGCTCCCCGCCGGGCCCTCTCACCTTCTGCTGCCTGATGGCCCTGTTGAACCTCTTCTCCTGGTACAGCTGGAGCTCCACGCGCTGCAGGGCCTCCTTCAACAGGGCCTTCTCTTCGGCCTCTTTGTAGATGTTGTCCTCCAGCTTGGCCACCTGTGACTGGTACGTCTGCACGGATACTTTGCTCTGCCTGAGCGGACGGGAGAGACACGGCCTCTTTCGCCCGCATCTTTCTCCTTCGCCACCGACGTCCCCAACCTGGGAGAATCTCAGAATACTTCCCTAGGCGGCTAACTCGGTGGCTTCGTCACCAGCAGATTTGGGGTGCACGGGGCAGGACAGATACCTCATCAGCTGCCTACGTGCTACCAGCCCCCCGTGTCCCAGAGAGGGTAGGGGAGCGGCGGCCGCTGAAAAAGGGCGGGGCCTTGGAAAGCACACAAGGCGAACCCTGAGTCAGAATTCGTACGAGGCGCCTCTCGCTCGTGGCGAGAGAGGGCAGGATGAACTCCGACCCCCTCGACTGCTGCTTTCTCGCAGACAGACTCGCTTCTGTCGGGCCCCAGGCCCCCTCCCCCGAGGCCTCTGCCTGTCCCGGACCTGCGTCTGCCGCTGCCCGAGGTTCAGCCGCGAGACCGGACACCTGGCCCTTTCTGCGGGGACACGGGCGGTACCTGAGCTGTTCTAGGTCTTTCTCGTAGCCTCTCAAAAGCTCCTCTTTTCTCTCCAGCCGGCTCTTGAGTTGGGTGATCTTCTCGAACACCAGATCGAGGTCCCTTTGTCGGAGCTGGTTGACTCTCTCTCTCTCTTTGGGGGAGAGGTACTTCATGGATATGTGACCTGACATGTCCTTGATGTTCATCAGGCTCCCGAGTGTTTCGCTCATGTCCATGTACTGCGGGGAAAGCGTTTGGCAGTTAAGAGGCCTGGCGCGAGACCGCCGGAGGCCACTTTGAGGAGGCAAGCGTCTAATTTTGTTTTGTTCAGTTTCTGCAATTGCAGAGAACGAGCCCGTGCTTGGAAGTGAATACGACCGTTTCGTTTCCTCCGTATCCATTTACGCTATGCCTTTTTGAGAACCAGGGGGAAGAGTGACAACAGACATAAACATTCATGCTAGCTACCCAGTTTTTCAAGGAATTGCAAAGTCTGAGCCACGCTGGGACAGTAGATGGGTCCTGCAGAGCTTTTATAACAACGAAATACGCACGCGAGGCTCATGTTTAGTTACCCTATCCGGTGGTTAACAGTGACTGCAGGGGACCCACGTTTGGACAGGGGGGACCACGCTGGATGCACGTACCAACTTTTCACTGAGATCTAAAGCCTCAACCACATCCATCTTCCCTGACTTGACGTCCGGGACGGCTGAGTTGACAGGGCCGTTCTGAGGCTGGGGGGAAAAAAAAGAAAAAAAGAAGTAAAAACTCTCTCTCTCGGCATTCCATCGTGAACTTCTACATCCTGGAGGTAACACCCTGTGGTTCCTGAAGAATGACTCTAAGAGAGTGGATTTGCATGTTGGTTCCTGACCATCCAGTCTGAGTCCTCTGTCGACTGCACTGCTACCCTTCAGACTGTGACTCTCTTTGAAATGACACATCACTTGCCTTGTTCTCTGGTTACTGCCTGTCTTCCCTCCGGACCAGTGGTTCTCAACTGAGGGGGTTTTGTCCACCCTCTCCTGCGTGCCCCAGGACCTTTGACAATGCCTGGACACGCTTTTAGCCGTCGCAACGAGAGATGGGGGGTACTAATGGCATGCAGGGGGTCGAGGGCACGGATGCTGCTAAACACCCCACGGTACGTAGAACGGCCTCTGCCACAAAGAATTACCCAGCCCAAAATACCAGTCGTGTTCCGGTCGGGAAACCCCGGTCTAGATGACGAGCTTTCTTGCTTTTGCTCGCTGTTCTGTTTCTCGTGCCCAGCATGGTACCTGGCACAGAATGGCACCTGGTGGGCATGCTTGTTGAATCAGTGAGACTCCTCTTATTAAAGGAGTCTCCTTTTCAGGCAGCAGAGACGATAGCCTCACCCGATTTGGCCAAACCCTCCCCCAGTGCTGGAACCTGGTGGGCGGCCATCACTTTAGACCCACGCTGTTTAGAAACAGTGCTGAAGGGTGTTTGCAGCTATGCCCTAAGACCCTATCAGCCAGCTGGCTGCTGAAAGTCCCTACGGACCGCACGGAAAAGCCACCGGCCAGATCGGGGAGCCTGACGGACCACAAATAACTGTCATAGTTATTTGACTATGGTTAAGTCAGACTGGGTTAAGTGCTCGCCGTGAGCATCTCTTGGCCCGCAGCATTTGCTGGCACGATACTGTAAACGCCTGAGATTAAAAGGAAGCCCAGCTACAAACACGGAAAGCTCAGAAAGTGACTGGGATAGAAAAGCATGGACTCTTTGTCTCCACGTCTATAGCGAGGAGCGTAAAAGAGGGGACTTGATGACAGTCAACTGGGCACACCTGCTGCAAGAGAGTGTGAAGCATCACTGAGCGTGCCCGGCTCTGGGCGCTGTCCTCTGCACCCCTCTTCCGGTTCCCTTCTTCCCCGATGGAGGGTCACCTAAGGCAGAGTCTGGTCTACAAGGTTTAATCACGCAGTCCCCTTGTCCTTGTCTGCAGACTAGCAGAGCGCTAGGGACGGGCTGCCACAGACACAGTCCTGGCTCCGTCAGGCATTATGCTGTGACCTTGGGTGACGTACTTGATCGCCCTAAGTCTTGACTTTTCCTGTCTGTAAAATGGGCACGATAGTAACTCCAACACAAGGCCGCTGGGAGGGGTGATTGACAAATGAGAGTTTAGCTCAGTGCCCAGCACCCAGGAGGCACTTCACAGATGTCAGCCAGCCTTCCTCCAGCTCCTTCTTTTAATTTTTATTATTGCCAAGCTTGGAGGATTGGGGTCTTCTGAGAGGGTGCGTGTGTGGGGGGCGGTTCCTGCTCTCTGGTGTTGGTGGTTGGAGAGGGTCAGGGCTAAGGCGAAAGTAAATCTTGGAAGCAGGTTAGGATATGTTCTTAGCTGAGTCTGCCTTTTTCTGGAGACTGTCCCTCCCCTTCCAACCTCAGACAGTGGGGGGTTATCCAGAAAGCCAACACATTTTTGAAGACTCACATTCCTAGCGAGTGTCTAGAAAAATTGCGCAGGGGAATATTGGTACAGATAGGATGATTTTGTTCTTCCCTCCCCTCCCCTCCCCTCCCCTCCCCTCCTCTGTCTTTTCTTTTCCTTCCTTCCTTTCTTTCTTTCTTTCTCTCTCTCTCTCTCTCTCTCTCTCTTTTTTTCTTTCTTTCTTTTTTAAGTAGACTTCATGCCCAGCACGGAGCCCAATGTGGGGCTTTTATTCACGACCCTGAGATCAAGACCTGAGCCAAGGTCAAGAGTCAGATGCTCAGCCAACTAAACCACCAGGCACCCTGTTATTTCTTCTAAAAGCCTGTGCGTGGTTTAGATCCAGCTGTGGCGGGGCGCCCGGGTGGCTCAGCTGGTTGAGCGGCCGACTTCGGCTCAGGTCATGATCTTGCCGTCTGTGAGTTCGAGCCCCGCGTCGGGCTCTGTGCTGGCAGCTCAGGACCTGGAGCCTGCTTCCGATTCTGTGTGTGTGTGTCTCTCTCTCTCTGCCCCTCCCCTGCTTGCTCTCTGTCCCTGTCCCTGTCTCTGTCTCTCTCTCAAAAATGATAAACGTTAAAAACAAAAAAATTTAGATCCTTGCTGCTGTGGCAGCAAGCTGAGCCCAGGGGATCCCGTGAGTGACACCGAGCTGAGCTGTCCACCATCACGTGCCAGACACCCACCAGACATCCATTTAGGGTACGGGGCACCTTCACCATAACAATCGAATCACTTCTGAAAATCCTAGCAAATAAAACCATTTCCCTTAAGAAAGGGAGGTTTTCTTGAGTGATGCTATTTAAATACCTCGAACCGTCATTCACAGCTACAATTCATTAAGTGTTCGCTCTGAGCTAGGTGGCGGGGCCAAGCACTTACCACCGCCACCTCTAAGTCTTTGTCATTTCCCAGCTGGGGAAGGGAGTCCCAGAAAGGCTGAGCCCGCCCAAGGCCACACGGCTTGCAGGGCTGGGATTCTGACACGGGCCCCTCTGATTCTAGAACCTGTGCCTCTTAATCAGCCCTCCTGCTACCCTTTACATGTTCGTGTTCTTCAGTTCGCCACGAAAAGCACACTTGAGGCAAACTCACGGCGTAATGTTAAGAAGTAGCCTGTTGAGCTATTTTCTGCGGAACAGAACACATAACATGAAAAGGAGGGCCCGCCAGCAATTACCCTGGCTCAGTGTCAGTGCAAGGGTTTACCACGCTGGCCACAAACGGAAAGCAACCTCTCTGTCCAGACACGGGGTCACCGCTATGGCAAAGCCACCGAGGGGTCGGCACAGATGTTGGCCCGCCACGGAGGGCCGGCCCTGAACCTCTGATGCTCACGGCTGTGCCAGAGCGCACGGCTGGTGTCTGCCCTCAGGCCCACGCACTCTCCACGTCTCAGTCACCGCGGGGACAAACTTTCTTTGGTTACCGCTCTGATCTCTATTCTTGAGAAAGCTGGCACGTCACGTTTTGCGTCCGATGTCTTCTGGACATTTGTTTCCATTCTGACAGCCTTTGAGTCTAGAAATGATTCATTCGGGTGATCCTTAGGATCTATAAAACAAGTAAGTGAGAGTCAAAAGAAAGGGTCGGGAAGAAGTTATTGCTCGTAATGATCACAGCTGCTCTTTACGGGACCCTTATCGTAGGCCGGTGCTGATCTCCAGCCCCCTCCCTTGGCAGGTGAGAAATAGGCCTAGACAGGTAGGTGGCTTGTCCAAGGTCACACAGCTAGGAGGAGGCTGCGGCCTCGCAGGTGTCAGTGCCAAGGCACAGAGGGTGAACTTTCAGCTATAGGAGCAAGGACGGAACTTGAACCCTGGCCTCTGGGTCCTAGCTCAGCGCTTCCCCCAGCAGTGTCTTGAGAATGCTATCCCCTCTAAACAGGGTGTTCTAGGAGGTTCCCCAAGGCCGATCCTTGCAGTGTTAGTCTATGACCAAGTTCCCGCCGGGCCACAGCGAAATGAGAAAAAGGAGGACAACGTAGTGACTTTTCCACGAAATCCTACTTATTTAAATACCAAGCCTTGCCCTTGACTCTGAGACCATGCCTGCCATCTTTCCTTGTATCACTACGTCCTTTCGGTTATGAAGTGATGGGGATAGGAGACAGTGGTCCTGGCTGATTGTCGGCGCCCAGAGTGATCCCTAGAGTCTGGGGCTCAGGACTGTGAGCTGGGAGAGGGAGACCAGCAGGGAGGGAACTTACTTGCTGAGGACGCCTTCTCCAGCTCCTTAATTCGTGCACGCAGTTCAGACAAGGCTTTTTTCTGACGCTGAATGACTTCCTCATGTCGGGACCCTTTGCACTTGGCCCCTAGATCACTGAAGGATTCCTGCGGCCAGAATGGTTCAGATAGCAGCGTTATTAGGGGTCAGAATTTCTCCCTTATATTCCAAGAAACACGTACAATTCATGGCTAGTAGGGACCCTGTCACTTAGTACCTTGGAAGCTACTATAAGGGGCTTTGGCACAGAAGGGATTTAAAATTTTCATTTCAAATATAAAGTCACATCTAGGAAGATTTTCAACTGTCTTACCTACTTAGCATATCTATAAATAAAACCCCCCTCTATGTTCCCTCCCCACATTTTATATTTTATTCTAATATTCTGCTCAGCCTGGGTTTCTATTTGTTGTCATTTCGGATCTTGTTTCAGAATAATCCCATCAAATTCTGCTGCAGGAGGGGCATTTTTGGGATGAGAACACATGATATTTTCTTCTTGACTGGTAACAAGGATCGGGGGGGAGTTTGACAGGCTCATGGTTGGTCTGGAGAGAGGAAAACCTTTCCCTGAGACTTCCGGAGCCTCTACTGTCCAACAGAGGTCTCTTGCGACGAGGGGAATGTTCCATATTCGCACCACCCAATATGGTAGCCACCAGGCACAGAGCTAGAGTAGGGCTGATGAAGGGCATAGACAAGGAGAGGTCTTCTCTATCTTTAAAAAATTTTTTTAAAACGTTTATTCATTTTTGAGAGAGAGAGCAAGAGAAAGACAGAAAGCATAAGCAGGGGAGGGGAAGAGAGAGAGGGAGACACAGAGTCCAAATCAGGCTCCGGGCTCCGAGCTGTCAGCACAGAGCCCGACACGGGGCTCGAACTCACAAACTGTTGAGATCATGACCTGAGCTGAAGTCAGACACTCAAGCGACTGAGCCACCCAGGCGCCCCTTGGTCTTCTCTATCTTTTAAGGGTCATATCTACCTTTCAGATTTGGAAGAATCCGAGGTTCCATCCTTCAGAGGAAGTCACATATACACAACATTTGCATACAGTTTCTGGAGGTTCCGGGACCCCCCTGAAGCCCCCGTGTGTCACACGGGCTCCGTGCGAACAAAGTCCCGTCTCCAGTGGTGTTCCCAGAGTCCAGCCCCGTGCCCCAGCTTAGTAGACGCGCAATAGTTACGGAGACTGAAGGAACCAAGGTCAGAAACAGGAGTAGGAAGGAGCCTGTCCTGGCTTTCTGGCCGGGACCAGGCTCACCAGCAAAAAAGAAGGGGGTGCTCCACCCGTCTGCACTTAGTAGGACCTCATTTGACCTGGATACTGTCTTCAGCCTCCTTATAGACTGCACGGCTGGTTCACTCTTCCTAGGTTGGTTCTATACTAGCCTTGCTGTATTTGAGAGTGTAGGTCAGCCCAGGAGTAAACACCTGAAATGTCGTGTGTGTGTGTGTGTGTGTGTGTGTGTGATATGTGTGTGCACACGTGCAGGGGTGCAGAGAGGAGAGCAGAGGCTACTGACCTGGGGGTTGGGGCAGCCACAGCAGCGAGGCTGGGTGACAGCCTTTATTCTGTCTGAAGAGTATGTCTGAGCCCGATGTGACCCTTACTCATGGCTCTTCTGGGAATTTGTTTATTTAGAGAAGATGAAGATTCTTTCTCATACAACTCTTACGCCCTCTGACCCACTCTGGCTTAGAAAGCAGGAAGAAGCCCGAGTTTGGAAAGCCATTCTGAGGAGGAACAAATACTTTTTCCCTTTTATCTTGCAGCCTCCCCGCCCCCGCCCCGCCCATCCTCTTCCGTGAATCCCCCCACATAAGAGAAATTACTAATTTCGGCATCAGGTCAGCAACCCATTCTGGCAAACTCGTACAGAGCCTGAGGGGGTCTGGTGCGAACAGGAACCCTGTGTGCCTTCCTCTGTGCCCAGCGCTGGGCCTGGCATACAGCAGACGTTCAGTAGGTGCCGGAAAAGCGAACGAATATGGGCTGCGTCCTGCACTAAGAGCCTGGGATTCCAACGGGTCGGAGACGGGAGTGAGACCCGCTCCCCGCCCCACTGAGGCTGCCCCGAGGGCTTTTAACTTCTGTTAAAGTGCGCTGGACAGCGACGGTGACAAGGACAGCTGGCTGGGCCGCCGAGCCCTTTCGTTCGAGCTGCGTGCGGTCCTGGCTCACTGCTGTTTGGCAGGGGGATGGCATCTTTGAGGAAGCAGGGAGGCAAGCTGACACATTTGGCCCCGTTTCCGAGTGAAAATCCAAAGCCCATTGCCGGAGCGCCCTGTTCTCTGGTTTCCTAAAGCAAAGGGGAAAAGGAGGTCCCCCCGGACTCCAGGAAACCCGAGGCCTCGAGGAACCACTGCAGCCCGTGGTCAGGCTTCCACGGACTGTGGGAGGCACCACGGCCCCCGCCACGGAGGCAGAATGTGAGTGCCACCTGCGGGGGCCGCGTGGCATGGGCTGCTCTCACTCAAAGACACACGCCCTCCCGGGCCGGCGGGGGGCTGTGCAGCCGGGGCTCCCAGGCAGGCACCCCCAGAGATGTCACCGAGAGACAGGCCTGGAGCGTCAGTGGTGTGGCTCTCTGGGAGGGCAGTTTGGCCCCTACCCAGCATGGTTCAGGACGCCCTCCGGACCCAGCACTTTCACATCCGGGAATCTGTTCTGCATACATACCCACAAGGACATCAACTACAGGAACGTGTGGAAGTAGAAATAACGTACAAATGTCTACCAACAGGGGACAGGGCTGGATAAAAGGGACACCGTGGAATTCTATGCCCTCGTTTAAAAGAACGAAGCAGGTTTTTAAATACTTACTAGAGAAGGTGGCCTTTATATTGTGTCAGGTGGGGAAAAAAACAAGTTGCAGAATGAATATATACGTATGGCTTAATACCATCATTCTGCAAGCAGATTATATAGACATGTATGTATAGGTTGTGTGTACTTATGTGCATAAATCAAATTTGTTTCTTTATGACCCCGTGGGGTGGTGGCTGTCCTAACTCCTGCTTCCCAGACAAGGGGGACGGCACATGTAACCTCCCTGGGGTCAGCATTTGCGAGTGAAGGAGTCCCACTCAGGGATGAAACCCGGGCAGCCTGGATGTGAGCCTGGCCTTCGAGCACCGCACGACCACGCCTGTCTGGAGGGTAGGGCAGTCTCTGTGAGGCAAAGGGCTGAGGACACAACGTGACAAATAGCATGCGACTGGCAGCGGTGACCTCCAGTGACTGGGGGGTTGGGGGGGGGGTTGGAGGGCCGGACGGCCGCTTTGCACTTTGAACGTTTCACAGAAGCAAGTGCCTACATTTGGAACTCGGAATGAAAATACTATCAGAAGCGAAGACAGCCACCACTGGGCTCCCGTGTAGCACGTCCCGCTGGCCGCCCGCGACCGGACGGCACTCACCTCCTGACTGCTCGAGAAAATGTCAGTGTGGACGGGTTCCATCTGCACTGAGATGTCACACATCTGGGTCATGTTCTTGGGCTTCTGTTCCTTTTCCTTGTGCAGCTGGACTCGGTGTTTCTCTTGAGAGGCCCTAGGGCAGAGAAGATGAGTCACTGGACAGCAGGATGGCTGGCAGCATGAGGTTCCAGAAGCCACAAGTGACCTTTGTAGCCACTGGCAGAACGGGAAAAGGAACTCTGTGTTTACAGGTAACCGAAACCCCTAGGCCTTCAAGTCTCCTGCCAGCAGGTTTCTAGAGAATTTAGTTTCAGGGGACTTCAAAAGTCGTGGTCAGGACAGTAGGCACCTGTCCACCCTTGTTTCCCATACTAGGTCTGTGGGACACCTGCTGTGGCATTCACTGGGGACATGTACTCCCTGTCTGCCGTTTCTAACACTTTTATGTGTTAACCCTTCTGTTTCACGTAGAGTCCCACGAGCCGGAGACTCTCCTTGTCCCATTTTACAGACAAGGAAACAGACACACAGCAATTTGCCGACGATCGTGAAACTTGTAAGTGAAGGAGGCTGGCTTTGAAGCCGGGCAGCCTGGGTCCGGAACCTGTTCTTTCAGCCACTGGGTGAACCTGCCTTGGCTATGAGCCATGAGGCATATAGAGCTACAGGGTTTTTCACGAGATGTGGATTTTACTCAACCTTTCTTGGAGAAAACATTACTCTCAGGTCAAAATAAGGATACATTACGGATGAAAATGCAAATGCACATGTATTTTTATGGATGAAAATGCCAACTCACATGGACTAACCCATGGGACGACAATGAAATTTCACATTTATTTTAAGCTAACCTCTGGTACCCCAGTTTATACATTTGTTCAATTGATATTCATTAAGTTCCCTATGTGCTGGGCACTGTGCGAATGCTGGGGAGTCAACAGCAGGCAAGATCTGTATCAGGGACCTTGTGGGGAAGGCGGACAATTAAACAGGCAATAGTAGCATAGCTATGTGAGAAGTGCTAGGCTGGATGGAGTTCAGGGGATGAGGGACCCCAGGGAGAGGAGGAGCCCTTGGCTATGTTTGGTGGGGGTGAGTGACAGAGGGCTTCCTGGAGGAAGTGGCATTTAAGCAGAGACCTATCACTGGAATATGGGGCAGGGATGTTTGATGAGCATAGAACTAAGCAAAACCTTCCTTTATATGATAAGGCTGCGAAGCATGAAATACATGTCACCCATCCATCCACCCACCCACCCAACTACCCATCCATCCATCCATCCATCCACCCACCCACCCAACTACCCATCCACTCATCCATCCATCCATCCATCCAATCCTTCATCCATCCACCCACCCACCCATCCACCTACCCATCCACCCATCCATCCATCCATCCATCCACCCACCCAACCAACTACCCATCCACTCATCCATCCATCCATCCATCCATCCATCCATCCATCCATCTCTCCAGGATTTACTGTGTACCCTCTCTGTGAGAGGCTCCCTGGGCACTTGGGTGTGTCTGGGCTCCCCACCCCATGAGGACCTTCCCACACACCTGAGTGCCTCCTTGAGGACCTCCAGCTCCCTGTCCTTCTTTTCCACCAGGCCAGTCAGCTGCGCCATCTTTTCCTTGAGCGCTTTTAGTTCATTGCTTTGTTGCTGGACCAGGGCCACGTTCCGCTCCAGTTCCATCTTCTGCTTTTCATTAAGCTCCCCTGGGAGAAACAGGAAAGCTGGGGAGGGGGGTCTCCTGCCTCAGGTCTCCGCCAGGGCCACAGCAGCTCTTCCAGGCCTACAAGAACCAGGAGGCAGGCCTACCCTCCAGGAATTCTCCCAGATGTGTGTGTGTGTGTGTGTGTGTGTGTGTGTGTGTGTGTGTGTGTGTCTGTGGTGGGCGGGGGCGTTAGGAATGGCCAGGGTCTGCTTGCACCTTAGCAAACTACAGCAAAGTACAGCCCCAGGTTCCAGAAGCTGTCAGGGCCCCGCCTCTGTGCTTCTGGCATTTTGAGCTCCCTGGCCGACCTCCAGCTGCCTGCCTCTGCACCTGTTTGCCTAAGGGCGTTCGTGCTAAGGACTCGGGAGTCTGCTCTCAGCCTCCAGCCGAGGCAGGTGAGACTGGCTTCCTCCCCCTCAGGCGGGCAGCCCGGCGGCTGATTTGTACCCTGCTCCTGGCGTCCTTCCCCTGCAGGGCTCAACCCCAGCTGCCCTCTCTGCCCTTGACTGACAGCACAGCTGTTATTCCCGTCCCTGTCCCGCTTCTCTGGCACCTCCACCACTGCCTCCCCCTGGGATCGCCTCTCAAATACACCACCTGCCTCGGAATTCTGGAATTCTGGCATTCTGGCCTCAGGGTCGGCTTCTGGGAAAATCCAAACTGAGACACTCGCATGGCCTCAGATTTTCATGGTAACCCGACAGGTTAGTTACCAGGAACACCCCCGCTTCACAGATGCACAAACTGAGGCTCAGAGAGGTAAAGTGACTTGCCTAAACAACTCATGGGACTAGCAAATAGCAGACCCAGAACCGGGTCCAATGTCTCCCGATTCTAGAGCTGGACTCGGCGGCCTCTCTCCTACACGTTCTCAGACCTCAGCATGAACGAAAATCACGCTTTGAAAAAGTCGGCCGTAAACGCCTTGGGAGCATTAACCGTTACAGCCGCGGGGAGCAAATGCCACTGAAGGTTTTGGGGTGCACGGGGTTTGAGGTGGGGACAAGAGGAGTGTTCCTCGCCCTCTGTCCACTTTCCTAAACCTGGTTTTATCTCCTGACAGCCTGCCTGTGCCTTTCGGCCTCGCGGAGGCTGGGGCTGGGAAGGAGGAGGCCGAAATAAAAGAACGGGGGTGGGGGTGGGGCGAGAAGAGCAAAGTCGGAATGTTCAGCCAGACTTGCTCGTGCTCTTTTGTCCCTCCCCAGTGTAAGGGGGGGGCCAACTCCAGGAAGCAGGTGTGATGTAGGTGATTTTGCATCAGAGGCAGGGGAGGTGTGGAGAGATTACCCCGCTCTAGGTCCCAGAGCTGGGGAGGGCTAGGGTTTGTGCGGGCCCACGCACGACTCCCTCCCTCCCAGCCTTTGCCTCCAGAGACAAATCCTCTTAGGTAAAAGGAGATTTTCCCCTCCCCCAAAGAAGCTGCATCTCAAGGCGGAGAAGATAAGGCAAGTGGCCCCTGATAAGGCACGTGTCTTGCTGACTGAGGTACAAACGCTGTGACCGCCCAGGAAAGCAGGTCACTGGGATTTAAAAATGCGGTTTAAACGTTTATTTTATTTTTTTGAGAGAGAGAGAAAGAGAGAGGGAGAGAGCGAGCGAGCGTGGGAGGGGCAGAGAGAGAGGGAGACACAGAATCCGAAGCGGGCCCCAGGCTCCGAGCTGTCAGCACAGAGCCCGACCCGGGGCCCGAACTCATGAACCGTGAGATCATGACCTGAGCTGATATCAGGAGCTGGATGCTCAACCGACTGAGCCCCCCAGGCGCCCCCAACCTTTCCAGCTCTTAAGCCTGTTCTTTCTCGAAGCGGGTCAGGAAGTCAAGAGACACAGGCCATCATACAAACCTCTCAAGTCTGACATTCGGTTGTGGGCTTCCGTGAGGTTTTTCCGCAACCTCATGATGACCTCCTGCTGAGACAGGATTTCCTTCTGAGCGGCCAGTAGATCCCCTCTGAAATTCACGAGAAACGGGCCACGTCAGCTCACCCCAGGCTCGGTGGCACCCCCAGGGCCTGGACCCGGACGGGGCCAAGTAGAAACGCAAAGTGACCCTCCATCAGTGGCGTCCACGGGACACCAGTCCCAGCAGAAGGGATAAGCGCGTTCTTTAAAAACCCTCAGAACAAAAACTGAACGTGATGCAAACACACCCATGGCGAGAGAACAGAGCATCCCCTGTGGGTTTGGGCTGAGGCTGAGATATGACAAGTGTCTCCTTCTTTCACAGACGAGGAAGCTAAGGTACAGTAAGGTGACGTGACTGGGGGCCCAGGGCCCCACAACTGGAAGGGGTTGTATTTCGGGATCCGGGCATAGATCCACCCAGATCTTTTTCCATGCCACCATCCTGACTTGCGAAAGGAACTGAGAAATTCAGGTAACAGCAGGACGGCCCCGGACTCTGCACCTCTTCTCAGGCTCTGAGGACATGGCCAGAAGCAGGGGTCTCCGGCCTCGTGTGCACACACCCCTCAGGTACTCACATCAAGGTGTCACCCACTTCGTCTTTGACACTGGTCTCCGTCGGAGGCACCGCGGGGGGCTCTCGCTGCATCACCTCCTCCTGGGCTGAATCAGGGGGACACGCGAGGGTCATCGCTGTCCTCGAACACCTGCGTCTTTTCCAGCTTAGCAACCCTCCCCACCCCGCCGCCCTCTCTGCCTAAAAAGCCCCACATGCATTCTTAGCCCCACTCGGCTAAGCCGGTGACAGCCAGAGCCCGAAGCCCTGGGCCGCGCCTCCTCCCTATTCCTCCTCTCCTCCCAGACAGGTCTTGTCCTGTCCTCGCCTCCCACTTACTCCTCACCCTCAGTCACACGCTCGCCCCCTCACTTTCAATCACCAGGGGCTCATGGAATGTCTGCTTTATGGCGGGGACTGCGCTAAACGTGGGGTCACAAGGAAGTAGTCATTCTTGGGGTCCCAGCTTAACCGTCCTCCCTCTGACCCGGAACTGGATTGGGAAACTGAGTCCCGCTTCATGCCCTTGTCACAGTGCCCTGTTCACCCTGGGTCACCTGTCAGGGCGGGAATTCGGTTGACAACCAAGACCGTGGTTCTCAATCAGGGGCGAGTGTGCCCCCCCCACCCCGGCCAGGGACACTTGGCAACGTCCGGAGATGGTTCTGGTAGTCCCACTGGGGTGGGGGTGCTGCTGACGTGCAGGGGGTGGAGGCCAGGGACACTGCTCAACGCCCACAGTGCGCGGGACAGCCCCCGCGACAAAGGCCTAGCCAGTTCCAAATGTCACTGGAGCCGGGGTCGAGAAACCCTGGTCCGAGGCCTCCAGTTCCAGAACTCTCCCCCCGGGAGCTCAGCGTCTTGGCAATGTATTGCGTTGCCTGGGTCATTTGGGGTGAGTGAGTGCCCACAGCTCTGAGTTCTTTTGTCAGCCCCTTTTGGGTTTATTTTTTAAGAGACCAACACTGGCTGGCGACGAAAGTCCATTAGACAAAGTCGCAAATTGCTGAGGGCAGAGAGAAGCCTTTGAAAGGCCCCCGCGCGGGATGTTTTCATGCGGAAAGGACACCCTCTGTCATGCTGCTCTGATACCCTCGGCAGCCTGTGCGTCCCCACCGGCTCACTGGCTCGGCACAAAGGACGTCCCTTCGCATTGCCGTGACTTCTGTCTGACGTGGGCCTCGAGGGCCCCAACCTTGCGGTGTAACAGGAAGCAAAGAGCCTCTGCAGACAGTAAATGAGCGAGGGGCAGCCTTCTCCTACCCATCAGCCTATGGGGACCCGCAGGGTGACCAGGCCCTGTCCCGAACGCTAACGCCTGCTCGGCATTTCTTTGGACCGACCTGGGTCGTTGTCCTTCAGAGTTGCAATCTCTCCTTCTATCTTTCTGTGCCGCGCGGTCACTGTTTGCAGCCTTTCTTCCAGGCTCACGATCGTCTGGGAGTGCTGTCTGATTTGCTCCTTGTATTCCACGACTTCAGTTTCAAATCCGTGTTTCTGTGCTTCCTGTTCGTCCCGGAGGGCCTTTACTGTGTGCTGCAGCCGCTCCTCCATCACGATCTGGGGGAACAGGGGGTCCGTGTGCTCCTGGGAGCCGGGCGTGACGCTACTGACGACGAGAGCGAGATGCCCCCTTGGCACCCACAGGCACGGGACTCAGACCCACCTCGGGGCCTTTGCCTGGGCTGTCCGTTCTGCATGGTACCCTCCTCCCCCAGCTCCTCGCATGGCTGACTCCTCGCGCGCGTCAGGTCTCAGCTCCGATGGCGCCTCCTCGGAGAGGCCCTTCCTGACTGCCTGTCTAAAGGAGAAGCCCGAGACAGCTCTCTGGTCCGTCATCCTCTTTCATTTTCCGTGATCTGCACGATCTCGTTTCTTTCCCATTCCCGCGAGAATGGAAGGTCCGGGGGAGCAGAAACTCGCCTTAGTTACCAGCGGACCCACAGCCTGCATCCCTGCTCGGTACATGTTGGTTGAATTAATGAATGGACAACGTTGTAAGAAAAGGCCAAGGCATTCATAGTTCTTAAAAGCAAAAGCTACCAATCATCACCAAGTGGTGAATCGGACCCCTTCCCGTGGCCGCCCTGCCCCTCTGTCTTCAGTGCCTCATTCCTCGCCCCCTCCTGCTTCTCCGACCACACGTTTCTTGGCTGTCTTGCTTTCCCCCCACATCTATTGGACCGCCAAAAGTTTGGGGCACTGTCGAACGTTGAGACCCCACCTGCGCCTAAGTCTGAATTCTTCGTCTTCTCTGCAACAGAGACCCTGCCCCACAAGAGCCACCGTGACCTCCATGTTCCCATCAACACGTCACCCATATGCCATCGTTGCCCTGGGTGCCCTGACAGCCCAGGCTGTCTCGATCAGCACCCTCCTCTCCTTGGTGCTCATGTCCCGTCAATCAGTTATCGAGTCCTGCCATTTCTCTTGTCGGAACTCCTTCTGGCCTGCTCCTGTGCGCAGGTCCTCATGAGCCTAGACTCTGTAATGGCCACTGTGTGCCCCGGCCTGAGCTGGCCTCTCCTACTCTAGTCCCTCTCAAATTCACTTTTGGGGCGCTTCTGCCCGATGAAGCCTCTATTACCTCCTTGCCCACAGACCTGTTGGTTGCGTGTATGAATGACAAATGAGTGAAATGTTGAGCCCCAAGGACGGAGGGCCTTGAGTGCCGAGCTAAAATTTTAAAACGTCACCTTCAAGTCTGTGGAATAGTCATTGATCACTAAGTTCTGGGGCTGCTCAGTCCTTCAGCCAGATGCTGTAAGGACCCTGCGTTACACCTTACAACGCCTGGAGAGAGGCCATCGTAGCCTCTGTTTACCTTTCAGACTAGACCACTGCTTCTCAATAGAGGGTGATTTTGCCCCCCACCCCCCCCAAAGGACATTGGGCAAAGTCTGAAGACATTTTGGGTTGCCACAACCGGGGGAAGGATGCCACTGACATCTAGCAGGTAGAGACCAGGGGCGATGTTAAGCAGCCCGTGATGAACAGGGCAGCCGCACACAGGAAGGGGTTATCCAACCTGGAACAGCAGCAGTGCCCAGGCTGAGAGCCCCCGGTCTAAATCACGAATTCTCCCGGTATCGTGATCTTTCACTGAGGGAAAGAGTCTCCCGTCCCTGGAAAGCACCAGCTCACCATTTTTGTCCTGGCCGTTTCTAGTTCGGCTAACGTTTCGTTTAATTTCATGCTGAGGCTCTCAGCTTTCAGGCTCTCAGCCATCTTGGTTTTCTGAATCTCTTCTATCATGGCCAGCGCGTCATTTAACTTATTATTTAAAACATCTTCTTTTTGCACTTTCAAGTCTATTTCCTGGACAAACGGCAAACAGCAAATTAACAGAAATTCAGGAATAAGCGTTTACCCTACCGCCCCCCTCCCCTTGCTTCCAGAGAGGAGGTGTTTTCGTTCTGCCACCTGGAGCGCACTGAGTAAGTTTTACTTCTATTTTACGAGGCGGCCCTTTAAATATTTGAGGAGGGATGTCATGTCTCTGTCTAAATTTATTTTCCGGGATAAATGGGCCGAGCTCCTTCAGCCCTTTGCCACAGGGTCTGCCTCCAGCACCTTCCTCCCTGGCTTTGGAGGGAGGCCCTCCCCTCTTCACTCTGGGCTCCGGCAAGGTGGACTCTAATCGCCTCGTTCCTCTTCCTGGAACGCGCTCTTCCAGCCCCGGACTGTCCAATTCCACTCTCCTCCCTGAGTCCCTCCTCAACATCGTGGAATGTGAGCTTTGTGACAGGTCCTGTGGTGGGGGCTTCACAAACTTTGTTCATTTACTTGACTTTATTTTTTGTAAGTTTATTTACTTATTTTGAGAGAGAGAGAGAGAGAGAGAGAGAGAGAGAGAGTGTCCCGAGCAGGCTCCGTGCTGTCAGCGCAGAGCCCGACGTGGGGCTCGAACCCACGAACCGTGAGATCAACACTTGAGCTGAAATCAAGAGCTGGACACTCAACTGACTGAGCCACCCAGGCGCTCCTACTTGACTTTATTTTGAAAGAGGGGAAAATCTGGGGCACCTGGGTGGCTCAGTCGGTTAAGTGTCTGACCAGCTCAAGTCATGATCTCATAGTCCGTGAGTTCGAGCCCCGCGTCGGGCTCTGTGCTGACAGCCCGGAGCCCGGAGCCTGCTTCGGATTCTGTGTCTCCCTCTCTCTCTGCCCCTGCCGCTCACACCCTGTCTCCCTCTCTCTCAAAAATAAACAAACATTAAAAATTAAAAAAAAAAAATGAAGAGGGGAATATGGGTGATGGGCATTGAAGAGGGCACTTGCTGGGGTGGGCACTGGGTGTTGTATGTAAGCGATGAACCACGGGAATCTACCCCCAAAACCAAGAGCACACGGTACACACCGCATGTTAGGCAATTTGACGATAAATTATATTTAAAAAAAAAAAAAGAGTTTTAGGTTCACAGCAAAATCAAGAGGAAAACGCAGAGCCCTCTTACGTGTGCTCTCATCCCCCGCCGGAGGCCCCGCCCCCATCATCCACACCAGGCCCCCATCATCCACACCCCGCACCAGCTGGTACCTTTGTTCTAACTGATGAACTGGCATTGACACCTCACGCTCACCCAAAGCCCATAGTCTACTCTAGGGTTCACTCCCTGCCGTGCCCTCCGCGCGTCTGACCAAACGTATGAGGACACGAATCCACCACTACGTTATCACACGCGGTAGTTTCGCTGCCCTGAAAGTCCTCTGTGCTGCACCCATTCACCCCTCCCCTCCGCCGACCCCTGGTCCTTTCACTGTCTCCATACTTCTGCCTTTTCCAGAACGTCACAGGCATAGTTGCAATCACACCAAGCGCGTGCAGCCTTTTCACGAGCGTTGTTTAACCCAACCTGAAATACATCCTTGAGGTGTGGCACCGGGCATCGTCAGACTCTGTTGGTGGCAGCGCGCACTGGCATGACCTTCTTGGAAGGTCACTGGGAACGTACATCAAAAGGCTGAAAACGTTTACCCGCCGTGACCCAGTGATTCCATTTTCGGGAATCTGTCCTAAGGACGTCGCCTCACGCCTGCACAAGGACCGATGCGCAGGGATGTTCAGCCAAGCGCTGTTTTTCCTCCGGTGAAAACGCAAACAGCTCCAGTGCCCAACCGCTGGGTGGGGGAGGAGGGGGAGGTAAATAAACTGGGGTCCATCCAACGGAGTGCAAACCCAGGTTATCCGTCCAAGGCAGGTATTGGAAGAATGTTTCATGACCTAGAGACATTTTTGTAATGTATTAAGTTAAAAAAAAAAAAAAGCATTCAGATCAGCGTACACAGTGTTAACAGGGTAAGTCACTTTGTAACGGAACTGCTGGGTGTCGAGGTCTATAATAATGATCAGCACGTAGAAGGTCTGGAAGGAATCCTATCAAAATGTCACTAATGGTAAATGCGCTCAGTGGACTCATGGGTAGTTTTAGATTTTCTTCAAAATTTTTAGAGCAAATAGTTGCTCCTTTTATCACTGGGAAAGGAAACGGATTTAAAAACAACAGGAAAAGCCCTTTTTTCACCGTGTGACTCGTGGGAGCCTCGCCGGGGAGTTGCTCCAGTCCCTTCGTGTCGCCACTGAACTCCAGCCAATTCTGTCTGGGGGCCTTACCATCGCTGTCACCGTTGAGAAATCCCAGGGCGGACAAGGTGCAGACCTGGCCGAAGAAGGTGCTCGCTGAGGACACTGGCAGGCATGCCCCACAGAGCAGCCTGTCACCTACAGCTCACGGCAAGACCCCCCGGCTGTCCCGGCGAATCCACAGCAAGCCAACGCGTTCTTTGATGGGCCACGAAGCCACCCCAGGGCAGAGGACAGTGCCCGGCATCTCTGCTCCTTGCCGGCAGCTCGGCCGCTTCCTCGAGGACAGGAACAAAGTCCACCGTCCGCACGGGTCTGGATTGATGTTTCTTCTCCCTTCCCTCCTCTTTCTCTTATGCCCGCTTCGGCGAACCTCAATCGTCCCCTTGTTCTTCTGTGTAGATGAGTGTAACAGCACGGGAATAAACAACTCTGTGTCTGGGTGGTTCTTTGACCTTGTACTTCCCTGGTCTTTCCTGGTAAATGGCGAGTTCCTGGGGAGGGGGGTCTCCGTGTCTGGTGTGATGCCACCAGGGTAACTTGCGGGCTGTCGCAAGACCTCAACCCTCTGATGTCACTGTCGTTCTAAGGTTGTTGAGGATGTTGTTGGATACGCTATGTGATGATCCTTGGGAGAGATCCTCTCAGGGTCGAGTACCAAGAATGGTCCAATATCCATGAACAATCAGCCCATTTTCTTTCTTTTCTTTCTTTTTTTTTTTTTTTTTTGGCTGTGCTTTGAAATATTTATTTTATTTTATTTTGTTTTGTTTTGTTTCGTTTTGTTTCATTTCATTTTATTTTAAATTTATATCCAAGTTAGTGAGCCTATAGTGCAACAATGATTTCAGGAGTAGATTCCTTAGTGCCCCTTACCCAGTTAGCCCATCCCCCTTCCCACACCCCCTCCAGCAAGCCTCTGTTTCTTCTCCATATTTAAGAGTCTCTTATGGGCACCTGGGTGGCTCAGTCGGTTAAGCATCTGACTTCGGCTCAGGTCATGATCTCGCGGTCCGTGGGTTCGAGCCCCGCATCAGGCTCTGTGCTGACAGCTCAGAGCCTGGAGGCTGCTTCTGATTCTGTGTCTCCCTCTCTCTCTGACCCTCCCCCGTTCATGCTCTGTCTCTCTCTGTCTCAAAAATAAATAAACGTTAAAAAAAATTTTTTTTAAAAAAAGAGTCTCTTATGTTCTGTCCCCCTCCCTGTTTTTATATTATTTTTGTTCCCTTCCCTTATGTTCATCTGTTTTGTCTCTTAAAGTCCTTGTGTGAGTGAAGCCATATGATATTTGTCTTTTTCTGACTAATTTCACTTAGCATAATACCCTCCAGTTCCATCCACGTAGCTGCAAATGGCAAGATTTCATTCTTTTTGATTGCCGAGTAATACTCCATTGTGTATATATACCACATCTTTATCCATTCATCTGTCAATGGACATTCGGGCTCTTTCGATACTTTGGCTATTGTCGATAGTATAGCTATAAACATGGGGGTGCATGTGTCCCTTCGAAACAGCACACCTGTATCCCTTGGATAAATGCCTAGTAGTGCCATTGCTGGGTCGTAGGGTAGTTCTATTTTTAGTTTTTTGAGGAACCTCCATGCTGTTTTCCAGAGTAGCCGCACCAGCTTGCATTGCCACCAACAAGGCAAAAGAGATCCTCTCTCTCCGCGTCCTCGCCAACATCTGTTGTTGCCTGAGTTGTTAATGTTAGCCCTTCCGACAGGTGTGAGGTGGTATCTCATTGTGGTTTTGATTCGGACCATTGTCATCTAGACAGCTGTACAGCCACCTGCGTCTTCCCTTCCACTGTAACTGCTACAGTAAATCCTGTGACGGTTCATCAATTTCACTGATCCACATTTTTTTTGTTTTTAGCATCCACCTCCTTCCTGATCCATTTGATGTCCTGACGAATCTACTTGAAAAATGTTAATTTCTCAGGGCACCCGGGTGGCTCAGTTGGTTAAGCATCCGACGCTTGATTTTGGCTGAGGTCATGACGTCTCGCTTCGTGGGACTGAGCCTCACATTGGGCCTTGTGCCCACAGTGTGGAGCCTGCTTGGGATTCTCTCTCTTCCACCTCCCTCTCTCTGCCCCTCCCCCGCTCATGCTCGCTCCCTCTCTCTCTCTCAAAATAAACAAGTAAACTTAAAAAAAAAAAAAAAAGCAGTGCCTGGGACGGATGCTAATCCGGATGTGGTTTACTGACACTCACTGCTCTGGAGTAGTGTTGTTCCAAGCACAGCACATCACTTGGGCGGCTCGTCCAGTCCCCTTGGGATTGGGGAGTCCACCCTATAGACAGTGATTGCAAATCTCTCTCTTCCCGGGGGTGAGGCCCAGGGAATGGGCATTGAAAACCACCGTAAGTGATCCTATGCATGCTAATGTTGGGGAAACTTTCTTCGAAGAAAATGATCAGAAGAGTGATGTGAATGGACTCAAAGGCATTTTTAGTCCCATCCGGTCTTCAAAATCCTTTGAAATGGTATTTACCTGCATTTAAATTTAACCCCCTACGGTGAGGTTGTGTGTTTAATCCCTTGCCTTGAATTCTGCGATATTAACTCCTGTGTGTGTGTGTGTGTGTGTGTGTGTGTCCCTTGTACTGTTGGGACCCAGGAGGAGTGAATTATGTCCTACAGCTAGGAGGTGCCTAAGATGGGGTCCTGTGCAAAAGCCTGTGCTCCCACTGTGTCTGCTGCTCCCAGGGATAATCGTGAATGCAGTTTGACTGGGAAGGTCGTGATAATCACGATGACAAGTTCCGGTGGAGACATCGCTGTCGAGGTGGCTGGCAATTTAGGCACCGATCTCCTGACATCCCCTCTTTGGCCCCAGGCAGCTGAGCCCACGCACAGGATAGGAGGGAGAGGAGGGGACAATGCAGGGTTCTGGAGTCAGACAGTCCTGGGTTTGGTTCTGCCCCTCCACTTCCTAGATGCGGACTCATAATAATAGTACCAATAAAAAATAATAAAAGCAGCTAACACACAGAACATCCACTGAGTGCTGCGTGCTTTTTTGTGCGCGGGTGTGCTTGTTAGCGATCAAGCCTCACAAGTCGATGAGGCTGGTCTATTGGCATCACCTGGATTTCCTAGGTGGGGAACCACAGGCACAGAGATGGTAAGAAACTTGCCTCAGGCTGCACAGCCAGCAAGTGGCAGAGGTAAGATCTGAACCCAGCCTTCCTGCCTCCAGATCCCTGCTCTCAACCGTGCTGGGCTCCTCCGTGTCTGCTCCTCTCCGAGACTCTTACCTCCTTCTGCTTGGTTATTCGGTTCTCCAGATCTCGCACCTTTTTCTTTTCCTTCTCTATGGCCTCTTTTGCTTTGTGTTTCTCGTAGGCGATGCTGCTCTCTGAGATCTGGAAGTCAGAGACAACCGGTTTGAGGGAGCGTACTTGAGAAAGGAGGGACAACGGAACCTTGAGGGAAGCCAGGATTGCTAATCACGGAGATCAGTGAGTCAGGGTTTGGGAGCGAGGGCTCAAGGAACAGGATGCTCGCGACCCATCGGAGAGAGGGATGCGAGTCTTGGCACGCCCGCCACGGCGAGAACCTGGAGGTCGTGTCTGGTCAGTCACCACATAACGGAGAGGGTTGTTCATCACTCAGGATTTCTGGGCTGTGTTCAGGAAGTGACGCGCTGGTGAGTGGTCGGGTCCAGGCATTTGGAGCTGGGCCACCAACTGCACCGGCCTGTGTTGGCATCAGTGTGGGCCCTTGTTGGGAAGTACCTGGCTTCTCGGGAGATGGGGCAGGAGAGCCTGAGTTGGGGGGGGGGAGGGGCGCCTCCTGTCCCAGCAGGCCTGATGCCTGTGGCTTCAGTCTCTGGCCTTCAAAGGCTTGGGTCCACAAATGGATGTGCAGGACCGTTTGGAACAGAGAACATATAGCCCCCAGGTCCGGTGACGGGGAGGGGACTGAGGCCCAGCCTCGCCTACATCAGCCCAGGAGGTACGCGGTGCAGGGGGGTTGGAAAACTCTTATTTGCTGCTTGGAATTCTTGCCGTTGTGCTCCCGTACAAACACAAAGTTCACCAAAAAATATTTTGAATTTATGCATATAGGCACAAAGCCCTGAAGCGATACATACTGAAATGTAAATAGCAGTTATTTTGGGGGATTGAGATTATGGCAATTTACATTTCCCTCTTTCCGCTGGTCTGTATCTTCCACATTTTGTTGAGCGAATGTACGTTATCTGGCAAAAAGAAAATGGATTGGAAATCGGAACAGGGAAGATGACTGCTGGGGCTGGGACGAGGCTCCGGGGATGCGTGGCCCTGGAGAAGACCGTCTTCCCGACGGCCCTGAGGTGTCTGCGGCCTCCCTCCGCCCTGCCCTGCCCTGCCCTGCCCCACCTGGGCTCTGACTCACCTCCCGGCACGAGCTTGGCATTTTCCCACTGCCAAGTCTGCTTGAGACGGTCCGGCCCCCGCCCCGCCAGTCGTAAGAGGCTGCCAGCCCCCTTCCGATCGCCCCGTGGGATTACGCGCTGCCCGGCTCGTCACCGTTGAAGATAATGACGACGATGCCGACTCCTCTCGAAAGGCCGGCAACGTGAGTGCCGGCCACCGTGCGCTATCTCATCCGCAACCCCCCAGATGGCATCTGCTCGGTCACCCACATTTGACCCGTGAGCACACGGGGACTGCAGCGGAGGAAGAGGACAGGCAGCGCGCAGACATCATGCCACCGGGGAGCGGGGGCGCACGCTTGGGCACCTGGGTCCCGACCTACCCGTCCTGCCACCCGGCGTCCGGAGCCTGCCTTCCGCGTCCTCCTGATTAAAACCCCAGCCCGCCCAGAGGCACAGACCTGCTTGTATGCTCGCTGCTAGTCTGGCACAGAGGCCACCGCCCCGCCACCGCAGGGCCCCCGAGCTTCGAGACCCCACCCCCGGCCCACTTGTATACGGGACCCTCCGGGCACAGCAGCTGACAACAGTTTGACCTCACTTCCTGCCTGGGCCGACAGGGTCCTGCTGCCGAGGTCTCTGCTCGACTGTCTGCCCTCCCCCCCACCCCCGCCCCCGCCCCCCACGTGGGACAAACCACCCTCCCCACCCCACCTGGACTCTGACCTCATCCGGGTAGGTGGCTCATAACGAACACAACGACTCCGCACAACAAATCTTTACGGTGGTTCTGTCTCTACAGCCACGTTACAGATGGCTGCACAGAGGGGGCAAGGTGCTCGCCCAGGGTCACACAGCCTGGTAGGGCAGGGCTGGGGACACGGACCAGAACCGACACTTGTAGCCTCCCAAGCGCTGCTGCTTTCCCCCGTGTGGCTCCCTTCCCCGACCCCTCATTTGGCTTCCGTCTCTTTCCAGCTTTGCTCCCTTCGTCACGGTGCTGCCCCCGTCACCCTGGCGAAGCCACGTCCCCGTCCTCTGCAGTTGGGCCACTGTAGCCAGTGGCACTTTCTCCCCCCGGATGTTCCCTTCGCGCTCCGTCGCCCCTCCAGCTCTCACTCACGTGTCACCCCTCAGAGAGGCCCCCCCTGCCTGCGGTCACCTCTAGCCCGCCTGTTTGATCTTCCCCCAGGCTTGGGGCTCTGCGGTTACCCCGTGCACTTATGTGGTGTCTCTCCCTCTGGCCTAGTGTGGAGGCTCTGGGAGGGCACGGCCCTGGTCCGTCTCGTGCTCAGCCGTGTCCCCAGCGCCCCACGGGGCCTGGCACGTGCCGGGCCCTCGGGAAGCATTTGTGGATGGATGAACGCGACAGGATTAAGCAATCCATGGAGTCATTAGCCCTGTTTCTGGAACTTCCAGGGGAGCCGGCACGTGTCCAGTGCCCGTGCCCCCCGTGTCCCGGAGCCCAGCTCGTGGAGCTGTCACTACAGGTCGCCTCTCCCTGGCCTCCAGCTCCTGAGAGCCCTTCGTTGATTTCTCGGGGGGCCGGAGGACGGTGTGGGTGTCTGGGCTAACCTGAGCGACACCCCCCCTCTCAGCCGTGGGCCGGCCTTCAGTGGTGGCTCCAGGCAGGTGTGGCTGCTGGGCCCAGGCCCGGGCTGGCGGATGCCTCCGGCTCTCCCCGGGCACGGCACTCGGGCCTGCCCGAATCACTGTCACTCTCTCCCTGCGGGTACGCTTCTTCTCATCCATCCCAGACCCTGGTACTTATTTGTGTGACTGCCACGTGAGCGTGTCCACGCCGTCTTATTCCGCACTGCCTGGGTCTCCACAAAAGGTCATGAAGCCGGGAGACCAGAGTCAGGAGCCACGCTGGGCCGTGTCACGAACACCTCTGAATGAGGAGGAGGAAGGTGCTGGCGGAGGGACTGACCCAGACTCCAGACCAAGGGTTCTCTCCTGGAGCGCGTCTCTCTTCCCTGGGGAGCCGAGCGTCTACAGGCAAGGCGCGGTTCTAGGTACTCTGTATACATCAATCCGCTTGGCCCTGAGAGGCAGGGACCGTTACGACTCCCATTTTACAGAGGAGACAACTGAGGCATAGGAGGCTAAGTGACCTGCCCCGGGTCACACGGCTAGTTAAGTTGCGTGTGACTTCGGCCGCGTGCTGCCCAGCGCCTGTCCACTCTCCTGCCAGACTCTACGTCCGGGCGCGGAATCGCGGCCTCGCGCCTGGCTTCGGGGCTCCTTCCGCAGGGGTTTGGACGGCCCCACTCCTCTCTCTGCTTCTCATACCTCCTTCTGTTGGGTCAAGTGGTTCTCCAGATCGTGAACTTTTCTCTTTTCTGCCTCTATCACTTCCCTTGCTTTCCTTTTCTCGTAGGCCACGCTGCTTTCCAAAACCTGAAAATCAATGACCAGCCTTTTTGGTCGCCTGCATGTTTGGGGTCAGGGTGGGGGGGAGGGGTGGAGGGAACACTGCTCATTATGCTAATGGTGATAGTAGCTAAAACTCCGGGTTGGCATCACGTGCCAGGGCTCATGGCTGGCACTTCACATCCAGCGAACCCTCTCCCGGGTGGAGGAGTCGGTGGTCCCATTTTATAGATGAGGAAACTGAGGAACAGACGGCGAAGGCCCAGGGGTCATGCAGTCTGTTGGTGGTGAGGTCAGGGGTTGAGCCCTGTGCAGAGGAAAAGTGCCCTACGCGCGTGCACAGAGGCCCTTGGTGAGGGCAAGTGAACAGGTCTTTTTTTAATTAAAAAAAAAAAAAATTTTTTTAAAGTTTCTTTATTTTGAGGGAGACAGAGACAGCGCAAGTGGGGAGGGGCAGAGAGAGAGGAGACGGAGAATCCCAAGCAGGCTCCAGGCAGAGCCTGACGTGGGGCTTGAACCCACGAAACCAGGAGATCATGACCTGAGCCGAAACCAAGAGGTCAGACACGTAACTAACGGAGCCACCCAGGCGCCCCCGTCTTATTTTGGAGTCTGAGCTCTCGTCCCTGTGCCAGGCAGTCTCTCCGATAAGAAGGAGAAGCTCATTAATAATGGATTTCCTATCATTGAAATAAATCTCTTAAAGAGAATCAGGCCTCAGGATGAGGGCGGTGTCCCACATTCATGAGCCACAACAGACCAATTTCTGGAAGGGGCGGGCGGGGGTGAACCTCACAAGTGACGCTCTAAGAGGACGGAGGGAAGAGAGTGTGGTTAGATGCTCGTGCTCGCGGAATTTTATTTAGGAAGTTATTTGCTGATAAGCTATTCAGTTAAATGGCCTCATGCAAATCACAAAGATACGGATTAGTGGCGAGGCCCCTGTTTCCAGTCACTGCCAGAAAGGGCACCTCAACTTTCAACGGGGTTGAGTCATAAGCATCAGCTTGGCTGCAAGACGTCTGGAACTCGGAACCTGGTTTCCGTTATATAACCAGTGGTCAGGGTCCCAGGTCAGCCTGCGTGGCGTTTTTAAGCCGTAACGTGGCTGAAATACTATATATTTTGCAGTGAAAAGCCGCTTAAGAAATCCCAACGCTCAGCTGTTCCCATAGCACCTAAATGAAGCAGAAAAGCAGTAACGTCGTGGATTTTGAACGTGTGAGGTGGGATTCCGGTAAGACATTTTCCTGTAATTTGTGAAAGAGACTCGAGGCCACTTCCCAGGGACTTCGAGTCGGTTCCACGGCCTCTGATCTCACAACTACACTCAGGACCGACCTTCCTCCCGGCAGCTCCTTTGAAGGAGAAGAAGATTGTCCCTTGCGTGACTCACACACACGGGCTCTGTCCCCCTCAGCCGCTTTGCTCCCAAGTTCCTGGGCAGGTGATGGGAGTTAACCTCTAGCGGTGACCTCAAAACCCCCATCATGAACTAGCATTCTGCTGTCCTTAAAGATTCATCTGGAAATGTGGCAGCAGGTCTAATAAAAAGAAAAACCGAATACCAGTTTGAGGTTGGTTGGAGTCTGTGTCTGGGACTTTTATCTCAGACTCTGCGTCAAGAAACCCCAGAGGAAAAAAAAAGAAAAGAAAGAGAGAATCTGCCGAGAGGTTCTGTCAGGAGAGGTGGGCCGACGTTCGCCTGGGCCTGGGGTGAGGCTCCTCCCCGCTGTGAGGCTGACCTCATCGCGCTTCCTTAAATATCTCTCCTGAAGTCCCCTATGACCTCAACATCTCTAAATTCAAGGGCCTCCTCCAGGGTCTTGAGCTGAGCCGTTGACCTCTTGGTGGCATTTGGCCCCAGGGAACCCTCAGGAGTTTCTGCTCCTTGTCACTGTCCCTGGAGAGATAACTCAGGGCCAGGCCTCAGTGACACTGTTTACCTGGGGCAGCAGAGCACGGCTGTGCAGGAGACCTGGGACATAAACATCTTCCCTCCTTGGATCAGATCAGATTGACCTTATGCCTCCCGCGGCGGGTGGGCGAGGACTTTCCTCTGAGGAGTGAGGGTAGGGAGGGGCTTGATGGGGAAGAAGTGCCTGGACAAGGTACACGAGTGGTGATCACGGCGACGTTTACTGAGCAGCAATTCTGGGTCCAACACCTCGCTGCACGTGACCGCCAACGCCTCACGGCCACCGTTTAAAAGAAGGGAGGTACTGAGACCTCTGTGGCCAGTAAGTCGTCCAGCCGGGATTCGAACCTGTGTCTCGTCTGGCTGCAAGGCCTCTGTGCCGCTTCACGACTGAAGAGTTGACGAGAGCAGTGCGTGAAAGAGACCTCGCGGTCCAAGGGTGACCCCAAGATAAACCCGTGTCGACAATGTAACGGCGCTTGCCCCAAAGCTGGTGTGGGAACGTCAGTACAGGTATGACGTCTTCAAGGAGGGAGCAGAGTCCTGGCCTGGGCCACCACGGCCAGAGAACTGGGTCCGGTTTGGGAAGAAAACAGCCCATGGGTTGCAAACTCAGACATCTACAGAGGCCAGACAGGTACTGGCACTAAAGCGGGCTGCGTTTACCACAACAGGGTGTGGTGAGGGCTGTGGGAAATCACTGCTACTTGGCTGAGCTCCCATCCAGTTCCACCAAGTGGAAATGGGGCCAGGTCGACTGACTCTTCAGGAGAGGAAGGAAATCTGGATTTTTTAAAATGTTTGTTTATTTTTGAGGGAGAGAAAGGGCATGCACACGAGTGGGAGTGGGGCGCAGAGGGAGGGAGAGAGAGAATCCCAAGCAGGCTCCGCACTGTCAGCACAGAGCCTGATGCGGGGCTCGATCTCATGAACCACGAGATCATGCCCTGAGCTGAGATCAAGAGTTCGACGCGTAACCACTGAGACACCCGGGTGCCTGGAAATCTGGATTTTTAAGTATATTTTATGAATTCAAAATAAAACACTCTGGGGCCAAACGTTAACATGTCCACACGCCCTTTCCAGCCAGTGAGCAGCCAATCTGTGACTTCTGGACAACAGGACAGGTCAGGGGAGGGGACCAAGGCCAGGCTCCAACCCTGGGATGCACGTAAGGAGACACAAGGGCATTCGGGTCTGGAGAGGAGCAGATGTCTCTATTTCCAAGCAGCTGAAAGGTTATTATGTGGACGAGGAGGGGGACAGGTCTTACAGGAGCCAGTGATGCTCTTCTGGGAGAATGAGTTTGAGGCACTTAACCAAAAGGAAGAATTTTCTGCCAGCCGAAGGCATCACCACTGGGACGGACTGCCTGGCCTGTCGAAAATTCCTTAATGGTGGAGCTGAAGGCTGGATGATTTTAGGATGTCGTTGGAGGACTGACACAGCCCTGAAGTCCCGGGACTCTGTACCTTCTCCACATCTATGCTTTGGGACATAATCTCTAGGCCGAAGATGTTCAGGTCACCAGCCCCAACTTGTCTCCCAAGTCCTCTCTGTGACTGTATTTTGTGCTGTTTACAATTTTTCTGACAGGCTGTCAAGGTTACAACTCCAGAGCTCTCTCCCTGAGCTCCCAAGCGTCCCGGGGTAGCAGAGCCCTCCCAAGGACTGATCGCTGTAGGAAAGCTCTGTCATGCTCTACCCCCATCACCTGTGGCTTGGAACTCACTGCCACGTGGCCCTCAAGCCAGGTTTGGGCTTGAGCCCGCTTCCCCACCCCCCCCCCCGCCCCCTGCATACCTCCTTCTGGCAGGTTAAGCGACTCTCCAGCTCTTGGACTCTTTTCTGTTCATCTTCTAATGCTTCCTTCCCTCTGTTTTTCTCTTGAGCAATGCTTTCCTCCCAAACCTGAAATCCAATGGCCATTGTTTGATAGACACAGTTACCATGGCAGGAATCTGGACTCTGTGCCAGGAACTGCAAGGGTAGCTTTTTGCTGCTCACCACAATCCCACGGGGCAGACGGGGCAGCTAGGAGCAAGGGACCCAGAGCAGGCAGGCTCAGATCAGAGCCCGAGGTCGGTCCTTCCTAGGGGGCAGGATCTTGACGGGGCTCAAGCGGACTGTCTCCCCCAGCTGCTTACCTTCTGCTGGCGGGTTAGGCGATTCTCCAGCTCTTGGACTCTCTTCTGTTCTTCTTCTAATGCTTCTTTTGCTCTGTTTTTCTCTTGAGCAATGCTTTCCTCCAAATCCTGAAAGTCCATGACTGTTGTTTTAACAGACACAGTTACCATGGCAGGAATCTGGACTCTGTGCCAGCCACTGCCCGGGTTCGCTCTTTACTGCTACAATGACCCCACGGCGGGGGGGGGGGTGGGGGGGTGGGGGGGGTGGGGGGGAGACTGTGGGCACCTAGGAGTAGGGGATCTAGAGCAGGCCGAGGTCACAGTCCCAGGTCAGTCGTTCCTGGGTGCGTGACCTTGGGCAGGTAAGAAGCAAGAGAAGCCCCGGTCTCGCTATCTGTACAACGGGGACAGAAACGGTGCTTCCTGCATTGGGTGAGTGTGAGGGGCAGACAAGAGGCTGAACGTGAACTGCTCGGCATGTGGTCACCATTCATTAATAAGGGTCGGTCGGTTAGTTCTTCTGTGATCTTCACTTTGCAGAAGGGGAAACAGAGAGATTGAGGAATGTGCCAAATTTACTAGTAAATCACAGGAACAGGGATTCGAACCCGGATCCATTTGACTCGAGAGCCTGTGTTTCAAACCTGGGGTTGGCAAACTAGGGCCCACTAGCCAAATCTGGCCTGCTGTCTGTGCTTTGCGAATAAAGTTTTATTGGCATACCTCCTTGCTCACTGTTTGTAGATTGCCTAGGACTTCTCCCGCACTATGATGGCAGACCTAAGCAGTCACGATAGAACAGTGTGACCTGCAAAACTGAAAATATATACTATCTGGCTCTTTCTGCAAAAAGTTTGCTGACCCCAATCTAAACCATTTGTGTGAGCAAATGGTTGTATGTTGTTACATGTTGTTACCTACGTGTTGTTAACCGTTCGTGATAAAAAAGTATTAGCTCGATGAAAGAACCTAGAATTTCTTACTAGTGAAAGAGTGTCCTCAACAAGTCAGGATGTGTGAGAAGGAGTTCAACTAATGAATTTTGACACACGTATTTCGAGAAAGGGTGGGGGTGATGGGGTCGTATGGTGTGGGGAAGGTTCATTTAAAATTGGGACCCCTGGAGTTAAGTCTGCAACAGGACTTTCAGATGAGTCCCTTGGGTCAAGGAGATCGACTAAGTGTCTGGGGAATGATGACCCTCAGCAGGATAGTAATGACCATGAGCAAGGGTGCTGTCTGGGCAGGCACCTGACCGTGCTCTCTGCTCCTCGTGGGCTGGTGTGTGCCGAGGTTTGTTCTGTTTAAAGGGGGTTTGAAGCCAGCCGTTGAAACCCTGTCTGCATCAGGACTGAGGTTATAAATGCGCGTCGGGGAGGCTGGTACCCAAGTTGGTGTTGAACATGGTAGGGCGGAAATACCGTATACCCACAGTGGAAAAAGTCAACCCCAAATTAAAAGTGAAATAAGACATTTGGAAAGGGAGAGGGTAATCAGGGAGGAGCGAGGAAGCAGGGGGAGAGCTCTGTGAGGCTTTTGCAGAGTTCCAGCTCTTTCTGGTTTTATCTTCCTCTCTCTCGAATGACACACTGGCTTTTTCTACGTCTAATTGACCTTCGAAATGGACTCATCTGGATTTAAGGCTATTAATACTGCCTTACGTACAATTTTGGTCAGATGGTTCTTCCCTTTTTAGTCTTTCTAGTCCTTTTTTTTTTTTTTTTTTTTCATAAAAGGCAGAAAGGCAGAGAAAGGGGCAAACAAAAAAAGAGGTAGAAGGAGGAGAGAGATTTCTTGAAATAACCGGGCATGAATCAGAGGCTTAACGAGGCAGAGAGGTCTGCAGAGCTGACGTGTGACAGAGAGGGATGGTCCGAGCTGGAAGTCAGAACTGGCAGGTGCAATCTGCCTCGGGGGGAAGAGCTGGGGTCCAGCAGATCTGGGGCGGCTGTCTCGAGGTGGGTGGGAGCAGGCAGGGGCAGCCTGTAGTGGTTATCACCCATGGCTGCATTCTGGAACCACCCAGGAGCACTTTGAAATCCGAGTGCATGAGCCACACCCTCGCCTCAATTAGATCAGAGCCTGGGGATGGGGGTGGGGGAGAGGTGCAAAGCGCTGGCACTTTTTAATCTAACTGACAAAAGCACAGCCAAAGTCAAGAGCCACTGATCTAGGATGATGGCAGTGAAGTAAATTCATGGCCGTCCCTGAACATCAAAAAGGGCTGAATATAGGCCAAAGATGAGAATCGACTCATTAAATGCAGTTTCCTGGACTTCTCCAGAGATTCTGATTTAGTGGGTCTGGGCTGGGGCCCGAGAATCTGTATTTTTAACACGCGTCCAGTTGGTTCTTATCGGGCAACTCTGGGAAAACCTTCCTCTAAGACTTTGCTGCTGAAAAGGTAGTCTAAAGACCCGTGCTCTCAGCACCAGCTGGGAGCTTGTTGGAAGTGCAGAATGCCAGTTTCTGCCCCAGACCTGCTGAGTCAGAATCTGCGTTTTAAAGCCTCCCCAGGTGCTTCGTGGGCACCTTTAAGTTTGAGAGGTGCTGCTGTAAAGTATCTCCTAGCTGGCTTGGGTTTTAGAAAAGTAAGTAGCCATTTTGTCCATTTGTTTCCTATGATATGTACATGAGAGCGGAAGACAGAAATAATATGAAGTCGGTCCCGCACGCCCTTAGAAGCGGTCCGTCACTTACAAACCAGGACCTGTAACGGTGACCTGAACTTGTTAAGTCAACTGCAATATCTAAGCAAATAAGCTACCGTTTCCAGGAATTTCAGTAACCTCGATGTTTCAAGCCAATTTCGCTGTGAGTTTTAGAACTCAAGCTTCATGTTAATTCCTCCAACATTACTCACTCATTTAATTAATTTAGTTCCATAGCACTGAACAAGGAGTTGTTGAGATTTCGCCCTCTAAGAACATGCCCTCGGAAAAGGCCACTCCATCACTTTCCAGGAGTAAAGACAATGACAGGGACCGCCTTACCTCCTTCTCTTCCAACAGCTGCTTGATTCTGTCTCTCAGCTTCTCCTCTTGCTGGAGCCTATCCTCATTCAGCTTCTCCTTCTCTGCCAGATGCTCCTGCAGCTTCTCTTGCATGAAAGACTGCTGAGCTTCCTGAGAGCTGTGGATCTTGATCTGAAACGAGAGGAAAGGAAACTGAAGCTGATGGGGGGCGGGGAGCGGGGGAGGGAGACAAGACTAATTAAAGGAGTCATTTCAACTTGTTTTCTTTTTATAAGTTCTTTACCTCCGGGGGACAGGACAAAGGTTTACATGAAACTTTCTTAATGCTTAGCCTACTTGCCAGTAGTGAGGCAGTTGAGTTCAGTGGTTAAGAACTCAGACTCTGGATCTGGATAGAATCTCAGCTCTGGTTCCTTCTATGTGCTTCTCCATTTAGAAAATGAGGTTAGTAATAATATCTACCTCTTAGAGTAAAGATTAAGTGAGATCGTGGGGTGCCTGGGTGGCTCAGTCAGTTAAGTGTCCGACTTTGGCTCAGGTCATGATCTCACTAGTTGGTGAGTTCGAGCCCCGCGTCGGGCTCTGTGCTGACAGCTCGGAGCCTGGAGCCTGCTTCCGATTCTGTGTCTCCCTCTCTCTCTCACTGTCTCTGTCTCTCTCTCTCAAAAATAAATAAACAACTAAACAATTAAAAAAGAAAGATTAAGGGAGATTGTGATGGAAAGCTTTCAACACAGTGCTTAGCACATAGTAGGTGCTTAGTAAATGGCAGCTAGAATTATTAGTTATTATTAGCTGAGTGGAAGAGAAAAAGCAGTTAGTTAGGGTCAGAAGGCCTGAAGTTTTGTCTTGATTCTTCCATCAGCTAGCTGTATGACACTGAAACAGTCACCTAGCCTCTGAGGCTTCATGTCCAGACCTGTAAAATAAGGAGAATGGACTAGATCATGGACTGACAAAGTACTATCTACAGGCCAGATCTGGTCCCCTCCCAACGTTTATAAATAAAGTTTTATGGGAACAGAGCCATGCCCATCGTGCTCATTCATTTACATACTGTCTGTCTATGGCTGCCTTTACAGCAGCAGAGTTAAGTAGGTGTGACAGAGACTTTATGGCCTAAACTATTTACCACCTGGCCCTTTGCTTTAGATGAAGTTTGTTGACCCCTGGACTAGATGGTCTGTGGGGTTGATTGCAATGGTTGTCCCAATACCTTCCCTTCCCTCTATCCATATGTCTTTGGCTATGTACCTTTTTTAATTTATTTTTTTAAAATATTTATGTTTGAGAGACAGACAGAGATAGACAAAGGGCAAGTGGGGGAGGGCAGAGAGAGAGGGAGACACAGAATCTGAAGCAGAATCCAGGCTCCGAGCTGTCTGCACAGAGCCCGATGGGGGCTCGAACTCACGAATCATGAAATCGTGACCTGACCCGAAGTCAGATGCTTACCCGACGGAGCCAGCCAGGCGCCCCTCTGGCCATGTGCCTTGCAGTGCCCACCCATATCCTGCCCTGACACTGAATTCAGCCATGTGACCTGCTTTGGCCAATGGGATGTTAGCAGACGTATCCCGGCAGAGAACTGAAAAGCATTCTACGATTGATCGGGCTGCTTTCCCTTGTACTTCTGCATCGCCATGGGAACGTTCCCAGGCTAGCCTGATGGAGGATGACAGACAGATGGAGGAGAGTAGAGGTGTTCCAGCTGAGGCCAGCCTCGAGGGCCAGCCAACACCCAGATACTTGGGCAAGCCCGTCCAAGACTGGTGCACCCACCTAGCGGCTGACCCTAGACACGTGAGCCACGAACAGTAATTGTGGAATGCCACTGAAGTTTTGCGGGTGTTCATTACACAGCATTGTATGTCAGTAGCTACGAGAGTGGTCCGATCCCTAACCATCAACTGCCTCTCAAATGTTCACGTTACGCAACTGTTGCTAATTCGTCTCCCTGTACTGTTGCTAGTTGTGTTGTTCCACTGCATTCAATAAGCACAATTTTCAACATGTGGTGGTATTTATCTCTTAATTAAAAAAAATTTTTTAATTAATTTCGAAAGAGAGAGAGAGAGAGAATGAGTGAACGAATCCCAAGCGGGTTCCATCCCACCAACCATGAGATCGTGACCTGAGCTGCAATCAAGAGTTGGATGCTTGGGGCGCCTGGGTGGCTCAGTCGGTTGGGCGACCGACTTCGGCTCAGGTCACGATCTCGCAGTCTGTGAGATCGAGCCCCACGTCGGGCTCTGTGCTGACGGCTCGGAGCCTGGGGCCTACTTCAGATTCTGTGTTTCCCCCTCTGTCTACCCCTCCCCTGCTCACGCCCTGTGTCTGTCTCTCAATAATAAATGAACGTTAAAAAAATTAAAAAAAAAAAAAAAAGACTTGGATGCTTAACCAACTGAGCCACCCGGGTGCCCCAAGATGTGACGGCATTTAAATCTTTCTGATAATTCTGACAGAAGGAAACACGCATCCTGTCCTTGCCCTTGCCCTCCTGGGAGATCTTAGCCACCCTGTCTGAATCTTTTTGTGTCAAACAGAGATACCATGTCACCTCTTGGGGAAGGTGGACTGACTGGTTAACAGAGAAAAAACAGTGCACAGTGCTATATAGATGCCGAGGAGGAGCTGAAATGAACTTTCAAAGTTAAACTATTACCTGAAGTTCCTGGCTTTGGTTTGTAATTTTCTTGTAATGTATCAGAAGATATTCCAAATACAGAGACAATCCTTGAAAAAAGAAGCAAAGAGAAGTATTAATTCATTTCGCCTCCTCTGCTTTCCGAATAACGTAGTAACAGAGCTTGCGCACAGGTGGATGAGGGCAACGCTGTCCTCCCACCAGGAAGACCTTAGTCTCCGTCCGATGTGTGGTTTTAAAATGGTTGGCCAGTCTTGGCTGGGCTCAAATCGAGTTTCTTGTTGAAGGTGGAAAGTAAAACCCATCCGCAGAGCACCTACTGACTGTGTCCACTGGGTGCAAAGCCCCGAGCCGAGTGTGGGGATGCTACGAAGCCATTCGTCAAGGTTCAGTCTGAGAGACGGGGTCTGACTGCCTGATAGGAAACATGCCGCGGCTCCAGCTGGCACCTAAGTGACTACTGACAGAGTGGGGGAGTGTGAGAGCCTCAGAGGAGGGGAGATCATTCACCCAGAGTGATCACAGGAGGCTACCGGGCCAAGGAGCCACCGGGTGTGGGCACTGCTGGGTAGGCAGCATTCAGAGTTGGCGGGGAGGGCATTTCTGAATGGACGATGTGGAAATGGCAGGCTACGTGCTGACGGTCCTCAAAGATAACCGGGTCCCGATCTCTGGGAGCCTGTGCATGCTTCCTTACGGGGCAGGAGGAACTTGGCAGATGTCATCAAGTTAAGGTTCTTGAGATGGGGGGGGGGTGGATTATCCTGGACTACTGGGTGGACCCAATAAAATCACACGGGAAGACCAGAGGACGGGCGATGGGACAGGAGCAGAGACCGGAAGATGCTTCACTGCTGCCTCTGAAGATGGAGGGAAGGCAAAGAAATGGGTCCTTTCCTAGAGCCTTCGGAAGGACCCGGTCCCTCTGACACCCTGACTCGAGCCCAGGGAAGCCGATTTCAGGCTTTAGGCTTCAGGCTGCGCGAGAACACGTATGTGCTGTGTTGAGGTGCTGCGTTGGTGGTATTTGTTACAGCAGCCATAGGAAACTAATGTGGGGGTGAAGGCAGGTGGGGGGTCGGGGAAGGGAGTGCACAGCCCTCGAGGGCGCTGAGCTTAACTGGGCTGCTCGGATGCCGCCAGCAGGGAAGCAGAAGGTGGAGCTGGGGGGAAGGCTGGGGTCGAGTGGTGGCCGGTTCCGGAACAGTAGCCACAGTGTGTGAACTGGCTCGAAACGTCACTGACGTGTACAGAGTAGGTCCCGTGTGCCCGGCCCTCTGCCAAGCAATCAGTGCGTCACCGCGCTGTGTCACCGGATCGTCACCCCGTGTGACAGGGGAGGCAGCCGGGCCCCGAGACGTGCGGCTGCCGAGTGCCGCAAGGCTGGCAAACAGCTGAGCCGGGCCTTGGGCTCGAGTCAGTGGGACCCTAGCATCCGTGTCACTGCTGCTTCAGTTGCCGATGGAGCAGTGAACTAACTGCCTTGACGAGGAGTGTTTTCTTGTTTTGCTCCTTTTGTCTTTTCAGAAAAATAGCTGAGGCGAATTAGAGGCGGAGGAACTAGCAGGTTTCCTGATGGCAGCACCGTGGATAGGCTGGGCTAGACAAATTCTCTGCTGTGGGGGCTGTTCTGGGCACTGCAGGACGCCAGGAGCGCCACCCCCCGTCCTGGGCGTGACAACCGAAATGTCTCCGGACATTGCCGGATGTCTCCTGGCGGCCGAATCCCTTCCTGAGAGTTAGAGGCTGGGAGCCCATGGACGTCCAGGTCTTTAGGGCCGATGTTCTAAACTAGGGTGGGAGAAGGGAGAGATGGGGATAAGAAAAAGAGAGAGAGAGAAAAATCTCCTCTTAGGGGTAGAACGGTGGCCCCATTGTCAGACAGAGAAGACAGGTGAGGGTGGTGTAAGGGCTGGTGAGGAGGCAGGAGCTACAAGCTCGGTGTCAGACGTGTTGAATTTGAGGGACCAGAAGGACTCTAAGGAGAGGTGGTTGGACGAAAGCAGGACCACCCCGGCCCAGTCCACCCAAGGTCTTCATGAGATTGAGAGAGCACCCTTCCTCCTGGTGGCCACGGCCCCTGCCAGGGGTCCCACCTGCTGCCTTATGTGGTGCCCAACCTGTACTTCCATTCTTGGTGGCACGGCGCGTAGAGATGTGCACGTGGCCATCGCTGCCACGGGAGTGGTTGTGGAAGTGCCTGGGTGGAGACTGTCTTCATAAGAAAGGAAATGAGAAAGGGGAGGGCCAAGGACTCCACTGGAGGAAACACTCAGGGGAACAGGGGAAAGGGGCTGCTGAAAACAAACGAAGAAGGTCAAGAGACAGGCAGGGTGCACCAGGCCCGGGGGAGCCAAGGGCTGAGCGTGTTTCCTGGAAGAGATCCGAGAGCGCCGGGGGAGCCGGAGAGAATGCAGGCTGGGGAAAGATGGCGGGTCTGCCAGTCCAGGCGGGGCTCCATGTCAGGGGTAAAGCAGGCAGGCAGAGCCAGAGTAGGAAACTTGCAATGAAGACGGAGGGCGTAACACACTTCTGCAAGAGCCAAGGTGGGATGGGAGTGCCAGGAACAGAAAAAGAGCTAAAGAAGCAGCGGGTTCCAGGGAACGACTGCCATCTTGAAACGCATGTTTGATGGCAAGAGAAGGATTAAGAGGAAGAGGAAAGCGGTCGATGCCAGAGAAGGAAGCTGTAATTCCAGACCTTGTGCACGGCTTCCCCTGGGAGGGACAGAGAATGGGAGACCCAGGGAGGGAAGAGCTGCATCTGGAGAAAGCAGTGAGACTATAGCGGGAATTTGGAGGGGGAAGGGAGAAAAGGTAGGGGGAGAGAGAGAGAGAGAGAGAGAGAGAGAGAGAGAGAGAGAGAAAGGAAGGGAGTTGCACATGTTCATGCCTGGGGCCTTGATCTCTGGCAGTGCAACTTTCTGAGAATTTCCAGCCTGCAAGAGTAGAACAGTAATATTATAATAATAGCTATCAAGTATTAAGTACCTGCTGTGTGCCAGGCACCACGCCAGGAGTTTTACGCGTGGTATTTTCTATAGCCATGATAAACAGCCCAGCAAGGAAATGTGTTTGCCCTTGTACGTGAAGCAGCAGAAATTCAGCCAGGTTGAGCTACCGAGCTGGGAAGTGGTAGGCGCAGAATCTAGCCCCGGGTCTGTCATCCTCTTTTAAGCGACGGGAGAAGTGCTCTGTGAGGACATCAAGACGGCAGGGAAGGCAAGATGGCCTGGGTACTGTTGGCAACAGCTATAGGAGCAAATGGATTTGGGGTGGCTCAGTTGGGGTACAACCCGTGACTCAAGAACCCAAGGGGAGGGATCAAAGCAGGAGTGGGATCCAGAGAGGATTAGGGAGAGGAAGGACTCAAGGATGTCGAAGAAGAGGGAGTGTGTGGTCGTGCGTCTGGGTTCCATGATGAGCCGTAGTCATTATGGGGTTTCTCTCTTTTTGAGAAGAGGCCATTCTTCATCATATTTCTGGTTACAAAAGTTGTATGTGTCTATTACACAAACCCAAACATTACAGACATCCATAACGTGGAGACTGTTCCCTGCTCTAGCCTCCCTGGCTGGCACACCGTAGGCCTGCAATCAACAGTTGGTGAATGACCAAGTGAAGGTGAAGGTCCTACACAGTCCCACCATGCTGGGAAAATACTCCCAACACTTGTGTGTCTTTTTCTTCGGACTTTTCTTTTGATTCCGTACCGATACTTAAAAACGGGAGCACGGTGCATATTGTATTACAACTTGGCTTTTTTCTTTTTTTTTTTTTTTTTAATTTTTTTTTTTTCAACGTTTATTTATTTTTGGGACAGAGAGAGACAGAGCATGAACGGGGGAGGGGCAGAGAGAGAGGGAGACACAGAATCGGAAACAGACTCCAGGCTCTGAGCCATCAGCCCAGAGCCCGACGCGGGGCTCGAACTCACGGAGTGCGAGATCGTGACCTGGCTGAAGTCGGACGCTTAACCGACTGCGCCACCCAGGCGCCCCATAACTTGGCTTTTTTCATGTAAAAATGCTGCATATTTTGGATAGCTGAGAAAGAGTGATTTTTTATGGATGCAGGGAAGCCTTTTATCTGTAACAAAGTCTTGCAGAAATAGACACAAACAACTGACCTTGCGGGAAAAATGAAGAGTTCTTTCTTTTCCTTTATCAAAAGAAGCCGAGAAACCAGGCAGGAGGAGTGGGGGCTAACTTTCAAGGTCCCTCTTGAGACGTTTTGCATCTTCCAGGATGGACCACACAGCAAATCCCTGACCGGTCACATCTTTAGTGGCAACACCAACCTTCTGAGCCACTTAGGACAGCGGCCGCAATACTCCAAGTCGAGTCTCCCTTAACATTAGTCGACCTGCCTTCTCCCGGGGGATTCATTTCAGGGTTTATAGACCCAGTCTGTTAGGTGAACTCTATCTCTTAGGACAGTATTGGAAAAGGCAGGTAGCGTGGTGGTTAAGAGTAGGGACTGGGAGGTCAGAGGGATCTGTACCGAATCCCACCTCTACCAGCTGGCTGTTGAGACACTGAGCCCATGGTCATGACTCTGGGAAGGAGGCCTGGGAAGGGCTCTTGTGGGTTCAACCCAACTGAGTGCTCGTGGCTCGGAAAATCCCAGTTGCTGCCAAATGGAGATGGGCGAGAGGCTGCCGGCCAGGTTACCTTGGTGCGAATAAATCAAGCTGGAGAGCCCGTGCGTAGACCTATCTGACCCACATTTAGGTCAAATTAGGTCCACAGGTATTTCAGGCTGGTGACAATGGCAGCTCTCGTTTATTAAGTCTTACCGCGTGGCCCAGGCTCCATGATCGGCACCTGCATCTCAGCATTTTAATCCTCACAACATCTCTATGGGACTTTAATCCCATTTTACGAACAGGTAAACAGGGGCACACGGAAGCCGAGCAACCTTCTCACACAACTAGTAAGCGCACAGCTGAGATTCAGACTTGGCAGCTGGTCTCCGAAGCCCGGGCTCAGAAACGTTCTGCTGTGTCGTGCAAATGGAGTCTTCCTTGGGCCTGGCTCGTGGTGCACATCAGAGAGGGCAGCTCACCTTGGGGGGCGAGAACTCTTAGCTCTGTCTCTGCCCAAGCTGATGACAGAATCTGTCCTCTAGGAACTGGGTGTGTACCTGGTACCTCTCTGGATCTTCAGAGAGAGCGTGGGGTCACAGACAAACACACACGCATTAGGATCACAACGGCCTGTTTGAACCCTGACCTTCCCATGTGGCAGTTGTGTGACCTTGAACAAGTTTCTGAACGTCGCTGAGACTTGCTTTCCTTACCTGAAAAACAAAGACAATAATAGTACCTCGCTCGCTAGGATACGGGAGGATAAAAAGACACAACGCAACACATATAAAACACCTAACATGGGGATAAGTTCTCAGCAGCAGCTAAATAAACCATGGTTCCTACCCTTTTCTCGGGAACTGGGAACACAGAAGGCCTTTAGGAGTGTTTGTGGATGGCGGTGAATGACCGGGGACCCCCTGCTGGCCTCGGCGATGTGAAGTACCTGAGTCCCCTTATCATGCTGGAATACTCATAAAAGTAGTTTTGGGGCCAGTTTCTTCGTTTCTAAAATGAGGATGACAGTGCCTGCCTCACCGAGTTGCTGTGAGGATGAACTGAAATGATACATGGAAATGCTTAGAATAGCTTCTGGAGGAGAAGGGCTCAGTAGTGAATGGTGACCACCATCATCACAGTCATTGCCATTGTCACCTCTACCATTGCCACCATCGCAACCTGATCACCGCCACGATTGTCGTACTCAGCACTACCACTGTCCTCCTCACCGCCATCGTCACCACCGCCATCATCATCATACCACCATCACCGTCCTTACTCACTCAGACCCCGACTGTCCTCATCATCCTCACCATTCTCACCACCCTCACCACCACGGCCACCGCCATCCTTGGGTAGATGGTTCTGGGCTGGGAATGAGGTACGGGAATCCTTAACACAGAGGATAGAGAGAATTCTCTAGTCCATCCCTTTCTTTTAGTCTTTTGGGACCTTGCCATAATCCTGCCCGTACTGGAAGAGAAAATGCCCTTGCCATCAACTTCTCCTGCTGAAGGAATGAAGGACAGGCCCCACTTATTGACCTTTTTGTTGTTACCCGCCATGCTTCCTGTCTGACTCCTTAGGACCTTGTAGTTGCAATCGTGGAATACAGTCTGTGTTTCCCCCACGGGTGTTCCATAGGACATTATTCCCAAAGATGTTAGATGAGGGCAAGGACAGTAGAAAAGGAGAAATATATTTTGGGAACACTACATTCTTTACCTCATTTTTCTAGATCCATAGTGCTTCTTAGTTATAGGAGGAACTCTGCAGACCTGAGAGGGCAGGTCTGAGAAATGCTGCCTGAAATAACTCGAATCGCTGGCCTGAGACTTTATAATTCACTTTATAATTCACTTCTCTTTATGGTAGCATGTATATGACTAGATTTCTGGACATAAGCTACAAAGACTAAAATGGCCTTGGACATGGGGAGGGGACAGTACACACATGGCTTGGCCCCACTGTTACTGGGATGGAAATGATGGTTTTTGTAGGCACCCATTATGTGGTATATGCCTTTCTGGGTTCTGGAGATATACCACTACTAACATCTATTTCCAGATTAGACATACAGGGTAACAGCTGCATCCTTCGCACCCCATCTGGAATGTCTCACAGGCACCTCACACTCATCTTCTCCTTCAAACCTGGTCTTCGTGCGACGCTCCTTAGACTGGATTTTAGCGAAGGAAGCGCGTCTGTCCTTTCACACAAGCCAGAAACCTGGAGGTCTATAGACCCCCTTCTCTCTGTCACTTCTCTTCTAACCATACCCAATTCTGCCGCAGAGGCTGTTGATGTGCCTGGGGACCTTCTCTCTTTCCCTATCCCACCGCTGCCCTAAAGCCACCATCATCTCCTGGGACGGCGTCCCAACGATTCCCTGGTGCTCCGTGTTGGCCATTTTCCCATACGTTTTCCACTCCCAGCTGAGACCGTTATCTCCAAAAGCAAACCCGTTCCGTCCGTTTCCTACTTGAAGCCTTTCATTGGCTCCTTGCCGCTCTTAGGATAAAGCAGGGCTTCTTACGGGGGCCCTGCCAGCCCGCGGGGCACAGCCCCCGCCCACTTCCCCTGCCAGCCCTGTCCCACCTCCCACCCCCATTTCTTTCAGACCCTTCTGTTCTTTATGCTCCCCTCCCCGCTGCCACACAGCTCTCTTGGCCCAGAATTCTCTTCCCTCCCCTCCCCTCCCCTCCCCCTTTTGCCAAATAACTGCTACGCGTCCTACGCGTCCTCCTACCCTGCCCTCCCTGACCGGCTCAGAGTCCTGCGCTTCTCCTTTGTAGCACCTGTCACCGTCCAAGTTTTATGTGCGCGTGAGTTTTCAGTTAAGGCCCAACTCCCCTCCCCAAGACCACAAGGTCTGTGAGGGCAGGGGCGGTGCCTATGCCCCCTCAATATTTCACTACGAAAAATTTCAGACAAAGTTAGAGGAATTTTACAGCGAACACCCATACACCCTCGACCTGGAGTTCACCTGCTTCTGACCCCACTACATCTCTGCCCTGCACAGGGCTGGTGTCTCGTAGGCACGCAATGAAACTTTGTTGAGTGAAAACGGTTCAATGTCCTTCCCCCTAGAAGGCGACAGAGATAAGGCGACGAGATATGTGTTCAGTCGTGTTCACGTCAGCGCTATCTGTGAGTATGGAAAACGGGAAACAACCTAAATGCCCACGATAAAAAAAAAATGTACAGGTAGTGCCTATTCTGTGCCAGATGCTATTCTAAGTACTTTACATATACCGATATTTTTCAGTCCTCACAACAGCCTTGCGGTGGGTATTCCTTATTATCCTCATTTTACAGGCAGGCAAACTGAGGCAGAGAGAAGGTAAGTTACTCGCCTAGAACCACATAGCTGTTTCCCCGGGAAGATGCTGTGGAAGTTACGCCCGAAACACAACGGCGATGACAACATCAAATGCTGGCAAGGATGTGGAGCATCGGGAACCCTCTCACTCACTGCTGGCGGCAATGCAAAATGGGGCAGGCCCTTTGGAAGACAGTTTGGTGCTTTCTCTCCAAACCAACCATCCTCTTACCACACGCTCCAGCAATCATACCCTCCGGGGTTTACTCAAAGGGGTAAATGGACGGCTAAACAGATTGTGGTACGTGCAGACAGTGGCGTATCATTCAGTGCTAAGAAGAGGTGAGCTAGCAAGTCATGAGAAGACACGGAGGGAACTTAAATGTAGATTAGAAAGAGAAAGAAGCCGATCTGAGAGGTGGTAGGATTCCAACTGCACGGCATTCTGGAAAAGGCAAAACCGTGGTAAAAAGGAGCTGGAGGCTGGGGCGTGGGGGAGGGACGGACAGGTGGAGAGCAGGGGATTTTGAAGGCAATGGAACTATCCTGCGTGCCCCGACGATGGTGGATACACGTCATGATACCCCTGTTCAAACCCTTAGAATGTGCGACACCGAGAGCGAACCCCAACTCAAAGCATGGAGGCTGGGTTTAGCACTGATGTGTCAGTGTGGGTTCCCCAGCTGTGACAAATGCACCACTCTGGTGGGGGATCCTGACGGCGGGAGGCGGGGACTGTGCAAGCCGGGGGGCAGGGGGCACACGGAAGTCTCTGTATGGTACTTTCCTCTCACTTCTGCTGTGAACCTAAAACTGCTCTATAAAATACATATATATAAAATGGTAGTTCCTTCTGAAAGGGAGGATTTAGCATAATTTTGATTTAGTTTTCCTTTTGCCTCTGTCACGTCTCATTTTTCTTCAGTAATCATGTCTCACTTGTTTTTTTTTCCCCCACCCCAGGAAAATCACTTCTCCAAGTCAGTCTGGAGAAGGGAGTTCTTGGCCACGTTCCTAAGAAGCCTTCCTCAACAGATGTCCCCTCGCAATAAGATTCAACGCGACATTTTAGAGTCATGCAACTATGGGAGGAAGAGAAAAAAAAAGGAAAAAGCGCCCGTCACCTGCGTCGGAGCTGGATAACTGGATCCCGACGTCCCCGAGGAGACGCTCCGTGTCCTCCAGCCAGGACAGCGCCAGGCGCAAGATGTCCAGTGTCACCTTCTGGAGCCCTGAAACGGGCGGGCTCACCCGAAGGCTCTGAAGCACGTCCACCTCCTTCTTCAGGTCCTTGCTACAGCAGGACATTTTCATGCAAGCCTGGCAAGACACGACACCATGAGGAGCCCAGACGCGCGCCAGAAACCAGCACCCGGATGGCCGCGCTCCCGACCCTGCCGTGAAACAGGCCGTGCCACGTGCTGGCCGCGCGGGGCGGGCTCCGTTGTATTTACCCCCCGTGTCGGGGCCGCTTTTGCCTTTGTTCGTGTGTTTGTTTGTTTGGACTCTTAATGTGGACTCTGGATGGTCAGAGAGACCCCGCCTTTAGGTCTCTGCAGTTCCAAAGTCAAATCGCCCAGGACCACGGGCTGAAACGAGAACCAGATTTGGGTGCTTCTGCACGTCAAACTCCCTGTGGAGATGAACAGAGGGGCTGGCCAGAGAGTGGGGTTTCCTGATTTGAAAGGGTGCTGACGGGCCCGCGTCTGCACAGACTCCCCAAATAGCAGCTGCTTATTTCCAGAGGAAGCAGACAGGGCTGTCTGCTCGATGGGCTCTGTGCCCGCGTGGGAGCCCTGGGGGTTCAGGCCGACTTCTGGTCCCAGTCTCCACCAGAGTCAAAAGCAAAAGGGGCAACAGACAGACAGACAGACAGACAGACAACAAAGACCACCAGGCTTTCCATCGCTGGGCAGAAAAAGAAGCTGCAAATAAAGAGTAGGAACATTTCTTTGGTTTCTCTGGAAATACTAGGGGGCTATTTTTTTTTTCCTGCTGGGGTCGGGGACTACCCCAAGTCAGTACTAGGAGTGTGTCGGGCGTCTTTCCCTTGGCCACACCAAGTTCACCTGGGGCTCTTTGTTTTCTATTCCCAAACAAGTTTCTCCAACAAGAGAAAAGGACAAAAAGAAAAAAGAGCAGAGCATTTCTGCCCCATCTGCTCCAAAAGCGCTGGGTAATTTCCCACACAAGCAGCACAAGAATGAGGTGAAAAGAGGGGCGCCTGGGTGGCTCAAGTCGGTTAAGCGTCTGACTTCAGCTCAGGTCATGATCTCACGGCTCGTGGGTTTGAGCCCCGTGTGGGGCTCTGTGCTGACAGCTCAGAGCCTGGAGCCTGCTTTGGATTCTGTGTGTCTCTCTCTGTCCCTCCTCCACGCACACACACACACACACACACACACACACACACAAACACTCTCTCTCTCTAAATAAATAAATAAATATTAAAAAAAAAAAGAATAAGGTGAAAGAGACGTTTGTAAAGAGCAGAGGGGGGCCACCTGGCAGTTGTCTAAAGATGTCTTCAGCTTCTCAACGTTCTCTGTGATTTCCTCCCGTTTGGAGCTGTGGAGCTGAGTCTCCTTCTGCAGGGTCCATTTTTTCTGCTGAAGTTTGATGCTGTCCTCCGTGACCTGGGTAATCTTCTCTATTAACTGGTGAGAAAAAAAGGAAAGAAAGGTTTACGGCACAGGGCGGCTCTAGGAAGGGAGCTGGGGGCGTTGGGTTGAAGCTCCCGGCTCGACAGGTGAGAAGGGAGGTCCTGACGTGTGCCTTGGGGATGGCTCCGGAGGAGAACATTGGCTCTGTCCCCAGGATGTGTTTCCCAGGATCAGAGATGACTTTTAAGAGCCAAGGATCTGTAATGCTGTCACGGGTCTGTTCTAGGTACTTCTGCACTGTGGTGGTGATTCATAACACGGAGCCTGATGCTGTGGGCTCATTAATAGAAGGTCAGCGTCCGCAGCCGCTGTAGAGCAGGTCCTGGTGTGGTTTCTTGTGTGTGTTGACACAGAGGGATGGAAAGAAAGTCGGGAAGGATGACGAGGCGGTCATTACAGCCAGAGGTCCGTCCTCACTGCCCTCTTTTCTCTTCGGAAGGAAGGCACAGTTTACGGAGAGGCCGCCCCCCCCCCCCGCTTTTTTTTAAGGTGCTAACGAAGGGTAAATGCGTGTGTCTGGCGACCAGAAATAGGCCTGAGTGGTTTAATTTGATTTTCAGAGAAACGTTTCAAGGGAGTTTAACTGGCTTTTACTTTAAAAGCCAGGAAATCCCATAAAATCAAAACAAATCTTTATGGTGTAGCAACAGCGTGAAAAATATGTGCCATCAACCAAAACCAGAAACATATGCTCCCCGTGTCTGGGGGCCCGGGTCCCAGGGAAGGAAGTGAAAACTCCAGACAAACCTGCTGATCGGTGACGGATCTGTCCAGGAACGGCTTCACCTGTCCGTAGGTGGCCTTGATGATTTGAGTTCTGAAATGCTCCAGCTGTAGCACAGAAAGGGAAGGCGACAAGAGTCGGCGGGGCCGCCCGGAGCCGGCAAGCCCGCGCGTGGCACTTCCAGCGCCGGGGTCCAGGAGTCAGAAGGGTCCGCGCGCCTTTAGTGGTTGCCACGGGTCACTGAAACGGTCACCTCTCGCCAGAAGGGGCGGGGCCCGCGGAAGAGAGCTGGACAGCAGGCTTTGATGACTGTTTGGGTCTGCCTGCCTAACCCAACCCACACGCGTGGTCAGCGCACGCGCTCGCGCCCTCGGAGGAGCCACTTGCTGCCAATTACCCGGCGGGGAGTCTGGGGCCGGGAGGCTTTTCCATAATTGCTGAGCTGGCGCCAGGCTGTGAAATAAATATTGAGGCTGTCAGCCCGAGGAGATGGTGCAATCAGCTCGGGTGCCCGGGGAGAGAACAGTGTGCTCCCTTCTGCCATTCTGGGCCTTGGACCACGCGTGTCCTGGAGACTGTGCCTACGGTCTTCGTGTCCCCAGAGCCCGGTGCAGTGCCTGATGGAGTAGGCCCTCAGTCCCCATTTACCGAGCGCTTGAATGCAGAGGCGTCGGCCAAACGCCGAGTCTTCTGCTTTGGTTCAGCCGGCTTTTATCGAGCGCCTCCTTGGCGCGGGTGTTTTCAGATCGCAGCTGACGAAATGGCACAATGAGATTAGATCGGGGCACACAGAATGGCAAGCTCGAGGTGTCCAGTTCCACGAGAAGAGGGGGCAGAGGCAGCCCGCCTTTCTCCAGGAATGTACCAACATGGCCCGGGGTTTCGGTTCGCTGGTAAAATACGGTCACTGCCTCTAAAACGGAGCCCTGAAGGGACCGTAGGTGCCACCGAATCAACTTAAAAGTCAAAGGCTCCCGGGGCGCCTGGGTGGCTCAGTCGGTTAAGCGTCCAGCTCTTGGTTTCGGCTCAGGTCATGATCTCATGCTTCGTGGGTTCAAGCCCCTGCGTTAGGCTCTTCGTGGACAGAGCAGGGCCTGCTTGGGATTCTCTGTCTCCCTTTCTCTCTGCCCCTCCCTGCTCACTCTCTCAAAACTAAGTGAATAAACCACAACACAAAAGTCAAAGGGTCCTAATATGCACAAGTTTACTATGTACTGGGGAGTTCTGGGAACCCAGTAGTGGAACGGTGAGTCTTCTAGGGACACCCTTGCAATCACCTGGCCCAAAGCTGATGGGGGGCAGGGTGGTGGTCTCGAGGCACTCCAGGCCATCCTCCGGATCCACAGCCAAGGGGAGGGTCCTAACTAGCCCAGGAAGAGAGCACAGCTCGGGGGTGGAGGGGTAGGTCCTCCTGAACGATGGGCTCAGGCCTGGAGCTGGGGAGGGGCAGAGTCTCCGACAGAGAACAGGGCCATGGAAATAAGGGCGTGGGATGGGAAGGTGGCAGAGAGAGGGCTCATGCTCTGTCTTTTGAGTCTGGACCCGGAGGGCTCTCAATGTCTCTGAGGGTCCTCTGGGATGACTTCTCCCCAGAGCCACAACCCGGACCTTGGTGCCTGGGAAAGTGACAAAGATCACGCCTTCGGACCAGGTGTGCATTGGGGACTACCAAGTGCAGAAAAGGTGCACAAAGGAAGGCTCAGACCGGTGGGCTCTCTGCCCTCGCTGAGTGGTGGCACCTCGCGGGGATGGCACTGGAGAAGGGGGACATTTGTTGAAGGGGCTTTAAGATCTGCCCAATAGTCAGCATTGTTACTAAACTTGTATGCGCCTCTGACAAAGCCCGGTCACGCTGCCCACTTAAGGCTCGGAAGGGCTTTGGGAGCTGGGCCACGTGGGATGGAGGCGTGGTTCTTAACTTTTTTGGGTGATTCGCAGACCCTTCTGAGGATCCAACGAGTGACACGGTGAACCCTCTTTGCCAGAAAAACGATGGCGCCAACACATACACGCACAACTTGTTCTTGGGTTGCCTGGAGCCGTGCTTTGCCAGGAGAGAACCCCTTGAGAAGTCCAGGGTCGGGTGCCCTTGGAGGGCCATATTCTGGAGGGTCAGTGCCCCCATCCTGGCTTCCTGTTTGCTCTCCCTTAGCCTTCGGTGAAGTCTCGTCTGCATCTCCTGGCCCTCACATCTGTGTCACGCATAAGAGGAAGGGCCACTGGGCCACCTGGGGCCTGAGTATTACAGAAATGGCATCCCGAGACCAGCCCGTCAGCCTGCTCACCACCCTGCCCAGGGACTTCCTCATCTAGCGTGAGCTTTGACATTCTGGGGTGTTACTTTATTTCCTTAAGGACACCGACTCTGACATCTGCAGGGGGCCCAGAGGAAGAAAAATGATGTTAAATGTCAGGACAAAAAAAAAAAAATGTGAGGAAGAAAGGATTAGAAACACCATGGGATCAAGAGGCTCAAACTCTTCCCAAGAGGGAACCGCATGGCGGGGTAATTGGGGCCAGCACGGAGCCGGGACGGGCTGCCTGGGCCTCAGACAATGGCGAACTGTTCGTGTGGGCAGCTGCCCAGCAGTAAAAGCCTATTCGGGGTGCCCACGGGGGTACAGGAGCCACACACAGTTTCTCCTCTGGGATAAGAGGGAGGATTCAACCAAGGCCGACGCCCTCCTCACTCGTCCCCACCAGCTGCTTGGGTGCAGAGGACCCAGGGGGAACGTGGGTGGGCCGCTGAAGGGGGCTCTGGAGCTCGCCTACCTGACCTACTGCCCTTTCCAAATTGACTTTAATGAGATTCTCTCTGTTCCCCATTTCTTGCAGCTGGAGCAATTTCCTTCTGGAATCCTCCTGAAGCTTCTCTTCAACCTGAAATGATGATGAAAGCATGTGCTCGCTGCTAATGGGATAACGCACTCCAGGGGAACTCCTCTAGCAGGTCTAATGGCCCTGTGTGTGTGGGGGGGGGGAGTCCCGGGGGGGCAGGGGCGGCTGCAGCCCAGGTGGTGGGGGTCACAGTCACACACAGGGTGGAGGCAGGCTCACAGGAGCCACCCCTCTCCAGGGGAAAGGGCCGAGTTCTGCACCCCGGGCTCAAATGCATCCTATCGCAGGCTCCAAACCTCTGCTGGGTCCCCAGCAAGTGCTGTGACCACCGCAACCAGTGTCCTCATCTGTCAAATGGGGATGATGATCCTAGTACGCCTCGTAGGGTTATTACGGGGATTCAAAATGTTTAGAGTAGCGCCAGTGCTGCTTGAGGGTCTATAAATGCACCAGCTGTTGCAACCTGTGAAAGTGGACAGGAACGTCCACCATGTGCCTTATCGGGCTTATTATCGTAACTGTTTGTCATTGCTGCCTTCAGCACTCACCGGTGAACTTTAGGGAGTTGCTAAACAATGTCTTTTAAGAAGCACAGCCTGAAAAGAAGGAGTTTGCAGCGGGGAAACCTGCCGATCTATTCCCCCCTTGCTTGGATCATAGTCAAGGCGAGGGGAGGTTTCGGGTGCTCGATGCTGCCCTCTGCTGGCTTTTATGGGACCCTGCGGCTGCGCTGTTCGTTTTGGAACATTTTGGAAGCACCTGTCGGGCCCAGGGCCCCGGCACTACTGGGCCAGCCAGCAAACTCCCCTGAATAAACGTGAGGGTGCGGTGCTGAAACAACTTCACGAGCTGTTTCTCGGTGGGGCTGAAGAGGGAAGCCACAGATGTGAAAGGCTCAGAAGAGCCCTGTAGAGCTTTGTTCTGAGCAGTGGGGTTCAGCAAAAGAGCCCGGAACAAGCGATGGGACTTCGGAAAAGCCATCCAGCCTCTCGGGGCCTTCGCTTCCTCCCCGTGCATCCCCCCACACCTAAACACGCTCCGACTTCTATTTCAGCAGACTTTGTTATATGCTCTGAGAGCCCAGTGCAGCCCCAGAGGACCCTGCCCTCACCCGCGCTCCCCATCCGGTGGATGGCACCCCCGTTCCCCACCCCAACGCTCGGGGTCGTCCTCCGCCGCCTCCCTGCTCGATCTCCCACGCCCAGCGATCTCCAAGCCCGTGCTTGGATCTCCTCTCCAGGCACTGAGGACCTCTGGGCCCCGAGAAGTGGCCTCCTCCCTCTCGTTTCTTTCCTTCCAGCACATTCTTCATGGTGCCGTGAGAGTGACCAAGCCACGGAGCAGCTCGGTCTGGCAGAACTTTCTGCGGCGACGGAAACGCTCTGTGTCTGTGCCGAACGGCACGGCAGCCCCTAGCTGCGTCCGGCTGGCGAGCCCTTGAAACGTGGCCCGGGTGACTGAGGAGCCGCATCTCGAGTTTTGCCGAACCCAGATTGAAGCGTCGCACGTGGCTAGCAGCTATGCCGCGGTGACTGGAGCCAGACACACCTGGCCTCCCGTCCCGGCTCTGCCACCCGCTGACAGCGTGGCCGTGGGCTGGTCACCTTACCAGGAACTGGGAGCCCCGATCCCCAACTCCGTAAACTGGACAGGATAAACGCTTGAGAGGGACGAAATGTTTGGCACAATGCCTGGTACGTGAGGGGTTATGGCCATCGTGTCCATCGGTATCACCGACCACAATGCAATCACGCCAGTTCCCTGTTCACAAGCCTCCGGCAGCTCCCCGCCGCCTGTGTGGTATGGCACCTGAGGGCCGGACTGATGCAAAACACCCAGCCGAGGATTCAAGAAGCCCACAAGAACTCCAAGCGAGGTAAGTAAAAAGGAACCCACGCCCAAATAAATCATAATACAGCTGCTAAAAATCAAGGGAAAAGAAAAAGTTACAAGTGGCCAGAGAAGATAGATTACGTAAAGGCCCCACGGTTACACATCTTTTTGTTTTTTTAAATTGTTTTATATTTATTTATTTTTGAGAGACAGAGTGAGACCAAGTGAGAGTGGGGGGTGCAGAGAGAGAGAGAGAGAGAGAGAGAGAGGGAGACCCAGGATCGGAAGCAGGCTCCAGGTTCTGAGCGCTCAGCACAGAGCCCGACGCGGGGCTCGAACCCACGGACCTTGAGATCATGACCTGAGCCGAAGTCGGACGCTTAACTGACTGAGCCACCCAGGCGCCCCTAGGCTTCTAAATGACTTGTAAAGAGAAACAACATGATCCAAGAGACAATGAAATGATGATGGGCCTAATGCTATCTGTAAGGTGCTGAAGAATGCCATTGCTAAGTTGACAGTCAGTCAAAATGTGTTTTAAGAACGAAGGTTAAATATTCATTTCCAAAGATGTGCGTGTGTGTGGAAATCTGGGAGAATTTGTCATCAGCACGGCCACGCCGAAGGAAAACACGGATGATGTTCTTCAAACAGGAGAACAATGATCCCAGATGGATGATCAGAGATGCAGAAAAGACAGCAGAAAACATAATGTGCGGGTATGAATGCTGACTATGTAGAAATACTGATAAAGGTCTTCTGGGGTTTAAAACGTAGGGAATAGTTTAGAAATGGTAACAACAGCATGCAAATCTGGAGGGGGCGAGTGAAGTTAGTGTTCTAAAGTCACTGCCTTATCAAGGAGAAGGGCACAATTATCAGCTAATGTTGGATCTTGGTTAAGTCAAAAACGCAGATTATAGTCGTTAGGCTGACCTTTCTAAGAATAGTTAAAGAGTGAAAAACTCAATTAATATTGGATTTTGGGAAGTCAAGGCTGAATGCTGTGGTCTTGCTATTGCTAAAAGAGTAGTAAAAGAAAAAAGATTTTCCAAGCTCATAGAGAGAAAAAGGGAACGACAGGAAACCACTGACTCAAAAAAGGGCAAGAAAGGAAGTAAAGGGAACATTGCCTAGATCGTACAGGTGGCCACGAGCAGGAACAGAGATTGAAACCCCAGTGCACCAGCAACCACGTCGTATATAAACGGGCTAAAAGGCAAAGAGTGTCGAAGTGGATTTTATAAGGACGATATGCTATTCAGAAGAGATAGGTCTAAAACTTAAAGACTGACAGAGAAAGTAGGAGCAAGATACGCTATGAAAATTCTAACCAAAAAAAGCCAGTGTAGCTTAGATTAATGACAAAGCAGACGTTAAGGGGAAAACACTACTAGAGTTAAGAGGGACATTTTATGATAAGCAGAGGGATTTTTTTCCACCGAGCAGTATTAAAATTCTAACTTTATACGAACCCAGTAACGTATCGCTTCTCGGCCTTTGGGCTCAGATCAAGTGAACCTGGTAACGTAACCTCAAGACACACAAAGCAAAAGCTGGCGATGCTCAAGGCAGAACACACAAATCCGCAATCGTGAGATTTTTAAAAAATATACCCCTTCAATGACTGAGAGAACACGCGGCCAAGAAACAACCCAAAGACCATTTAAGTTTGAACGACATCATTGGCAAGCTTGGTTTAATGGATCGGTTCTCTTCTGGATAATTTTTACAAGAGTGGCAGTCAGTCTAGACCAGTGGTGACACGTGGGAGCACTGGAGTCAGACAGACCTGGGTTCAAGTTCTGAGTCGTACAGATACTTTACCTGTGTGAACTTGGGGAATGTCCTTTGCCTCTGCGAGCCTCAGTTTCTCAGCCCCGAAGTGGGGTTAATACCAGTATCGACCACACGGGGTCGTTGTGAGATTCATGGACACGATGAGTGCAGAGAGCCTGGGCCCAGGGCAGTCACTGGGCCACCCTGTCCTTGTCTTACCTTACTCTTTTCTCGCAGCGTTTTGGAGATCATGTTCTGTTCAGTAGAACTCTTCTTCAGCTCCTCCCTGAGCTTCCTCATTTCTTTCTCCATGTCTTGGATTTGCTGAAAGAGTTTCAACAACAGGAAGTAAGAGTTGCTGAATCTTCTGAATCGCTATGGCTCATTTCCTTGGGTTCATTAAGGCAGAAACCTAATCTGGTATGAGCTTAATTGCTTCCCTTGGGGGAAAATTCTACATCTGCGGGGCAAAGTAGATGTTTTTTTCAATTGATATATGGGAAATTGGGTATAGGAAAATGATTAGTTTCTTTTGAAAATCAGCATGGACCCTGCATTAAACAGTACAAGATGTCCATCAACTCATCAGAAACTCTTCTGAGAAACTCTTTTCGAAATCAGTCTAAACAAGGGCTGCTTGGATGACACAATGGACACGGTCTGGAAGGACAGGACAAGGAAATTTTTCTTTTGTCCCCCTTGAGGCAGAAAACAGCAACGTTCCTAACACAGAGAAGAGCACGTCTCCCGGTGTCTAAGGCGCTGTATTTCCCAATGAATGGAAACATACATGCGAGAGGATTCGGCTGGCACAGGGAATGAACGATTTCATTTTAGTACTCGTATTTTTGTTGTTATTTGTTTCCAAAGTCATCGTCTATAAAGCCAAATGCTACCTCTTCTTTCTGCTTTGTTTTTATGAATTGGTGTAAAATTGTTATGTTCCAGTAAAAATACTTCGGGGAGAATTTCCTGTTAATGACAGTGCCCGTGCCTATGATAAACTGAGACGGTGGAACAGGAAGGTTTGGGCATCACAGAGCCGGGGGCAGGGGCCACAGAGTGTGTCCCCAGCCCAGCCCAGCTCCTGCCCGGCTCCAGGGCGAACATGGTGAGGTGGCCAGAACCCGCGCCCAGAGCATCCTGCCTTCCTATTTTCACCCATCTCTTCCTTGGGGCTGGAGGCAGCATTTCAAAGAATTAGGAGACGATGTTAACAACCCATCATTGAAGTCCCGAGCTCGTGCTATCCAATGGGCCAAGGAACCCCTCCCCAACACCCCCAAAACCCTGAAGGTCAAAGTCTAGCCTTTCTGGGGACACCTAGGAGGGAGGAGGTTCAACTCACAATTTTGCAGAGTTTTAACTCTTTCCCTTGGGCTTCCTGGTGCTCCTTCTGAGAATCCTCCTTTCTCAGTTCTTCTTTCAGCATGTAGCACTACACAGAGAAAGGTCAACAGGCCGCGGGGTTGGCCGTGGGTCCAGAGTCCCCATATTTGCCCCTAAGAACAGTTCCTGTTGTTTAATCCAATCACATCCCCAAATTCCAAGGGAGGCGAGGCCATTTGTGTCGGACGGACGCATGGAGTTCCTAGTTCACCCTCTCACGAGTTCTGGGGACCTGAGCGGAAGTCGGATGCTTAACCGACTGAGCCACCCAGGTGCCCCCTAAATTCTTCTTTTAAGAGTCAGCAATCTACACCACAGGGCAGACCCAGCTTTGCAGAGTCTGGATACTAAGGGTGGAGGAATTGGGTGTGTTTTCCTCTGTGACCAGCCAAAAGTGGCTTTCAGGAATACACAGAGGAGCTTTGTAAGTGAACCTGGAAGGCTCTTAGAGCTTTCTGTGAGTCACATCTCAGAGACACATCTGCCCCGGCCGAGGAAGCGTAAAGGAAACAGCTTTTTCTGGAGGGCAGCCTGGCAACACGCATTCAGAACATAAAGATATGGGGCGCCTGGGTGACGCAGTCCGTTGAGCGTCCGACTTCAGCCAGGTCACGATCTCGCGGTCCGTGAGTTCGAGCCCTGCGTCGGGCTCTGGGCTGACGGCTCGGAGCCTGGAGCCTGTTTCCGATTCTGTGTCTCCCTCTCTCTCTGCCCCTCCCCCGTTCATGCTCTGTCTCTCTCTGTCCCAAAAATAAACGTTGAAAAAAAAAATTTTAAAAGATGTGCCTTCTTTTGACCCAGAAATTCCCACTTTAGTAGTATGTCTTAAGGATGATGATCAGAGAAATCAACAAATCTGTAGGTTCAAGGGTGTTCCTCACAGTATTGTTAGCAACAGAGAAAAAAAAAGGAGGAAAAAAAAAAAAAGAAACAACCCATGTTTGATAACTGGATCGTTTTATTACCTTGTGCACATCCAGGAAAATATTATGTAACTTTTAGGACCAGTGAGCTATTTTGTAGCTTTTAGGACCCGTGATAGGAGCTTTTATTTATTAACACGGGAAAACACTAAGTAGTTAAAATATAAAAAAAAAAATTATGTATAGTATAAAATTTTAAATATTTTTTTAAAATTTATAATAGATGGAAACAAGTCTGGAATTTAATATACATTCAAATATCAATGTGGATTTCTAGGGGTAGCACTGTCTTTTCTAGCTCTTTAATTTTGCTTTTCAACCTCATCTACTTCTTTTGCTAAAATTAACACGCGTGACAAAGGGAAGGAGGAAAAGGAAAGACGGGTATCTGAGAGGCTCACGAGAGCCTCACCCTTGGGGGCCTGATAGTGGAGAAGAAATACCTCGTTCCAAGGGCGATGAGGAGGGGGAAATGGGGAGAAAAAGAATCCAAACGTACTTCAGGAAGTTGGATAATCAAACAGGCGCTGTTTTCCCGTATCTCTTCCCCTTGGCAATCCGCATGCGCCCCCATAAAGCTGTGACCCCCCGTGTCCAGGGCTTCAGTCTGCCTGGGAGAAATGACGGTGCAGGGCTCACCAGGCGGCTGGCCAGGCGCAGAGGCAGAAGAGCACGACTGAAATCAGCATCCCACTTCTCAGAAAATGCCTCTGTTTTCCCCCGTCTCACAGATGTGGACATGGAGACCCGTTCCGTTACCACAGAAGGAAGCTCAGGGATGGGATCCCGGTCTGTCCGGCCCCAAAGCTGACGCTCTGCCTTTTCTCAGTTCCAAACAGCGTTGTGCTAAAGCACCAGATGTTATTCCTTGTGCCTTATCTTTGGAACTCCAAGCTCCGTCTCCACCCCCGTAACCCTGATCAGACGACCACTGTGAATCTTTGAGCTGTCGCCTGAGATGACAGCTATTCGGTTTTACCTCGACTCAGGGAAACAGACAGACCACACAAATACCGAGGAACCTTCCTGGGGGCGACTGGGGGCTCAGTCAGTTGACCGTCTGACTCTCGATTTCCGCTCGGGGCCTGGTCTCATGGTTGTGAGCTCGAGCCCCGCACTGGGTTCCGCGCTGACAGTTCGGAGCCTGCTTGGGACTCTCTCTCTCTCTCTCTCTCTCTCTCTCTCTCTGCCCCTCCCCTGCTCATGCTCTCTCTCTCTTTCAAAACAAACAAACAAACAAATAAACACCTTATTCTACAGGATCAGGAGTCTAAAGTCAGGATTATGGGGTGCCTGGGTGGCTCAGTCGGTTAAGTGTCCAACTTTGGCTCAGGTCATAATCTCGCGGTTTGTGAGTTCCAGCCCCGCGTCAGGCTCTGTGCTGACTGCTCAGAGCCTGGAGCCTGTTTCAGATTCTGTGTCTCCCTCCCCTCTGACCCTCCCCCATTCATGCTCTGTCTCCCTCTGTCTCAAAAATAAATAAACGTTAAAAAAAAATAAAGTCAGGATTGAAGGACGCATTTGCAGAGTCAAAGTTACGTTTAAAAAGCTCCTTAACTGGCAGAGAAGCTGGCCCCTCGTGTGCCTTTCGTGTTTTGGGCCACCCGCCAGTCGGACTCCCTGTGCCTTCCCTATGCCCTTGGCCACCAGCCTCCTCTCGTGGTGGTGGGAGAGGAGACAGTAGCATTCGAAGCTGGGGTCCAGGTTAAAGGGGATGAATCATGGGACTCTGCTGGTTGCTTTTTGGGGGGCATCACTATGGTGATGGTGACCTGACACTCACTCTGGAGCTGAGGGCTTCAAGCTGATGTTCCTTTTCTTTGTTCTCACTTTTTAGTTGGTTCACCTCTTGTGTGAGTTGCTGAATTTGCTCATCCCTTGTTGACACTTCCTTTTGCAAAGATGACACCGTCCCTGTTAAAGAGAAAAGCAAAGACCCGCAGAGGTCAAAGAGGCAGTAAGACTTACTGTCACCACAGCTCTCAGCCAACCCGTGGCCGAGCCCCTTCCAAGCCCCGGCCACGCTTGGTGCTCGTCTACACCCGAGGAGGATGCGTCCAGGCTCCCGGAGCTGGGACAGGGATAACACTGAAGTGAGCTGAACGGTGTTTAAGACCTCGGTGGGAACAAGAAGTCAGCGAGTGTCGCCGTGAGACGGAAAGCCTTTCGGGGCCCCTGTGGGCTCAGGTTTGGCAGGAGAGGACACGCCATGGGGAACATACCTCGGGACCAAAGGCCCAGAACAGGGGAGCACCAGGAGCTTTTCACCAGAGCCACAAAAGGCTTGTGGCAGAAGGAGGCTGTCAGGGGCGGGATTCGCGCTCGCCTGACTTTGGAACCTGTTTCTACCACTTAGCGTTCTTGGACCTGTTACTTTCCTTACGAGTACCTTTCACTGTATCTCCCCCACAGAGTGATTATGAGGCTTTAAAAACATATAGAGAACATAGGAGAGTGGCTAACTCACAGTGTTTGCCACATGGTGGCACCTACTATTTTTTGTGGTAGCCAGCTCCTAAAATGGCCCCAGTGATCCCCGCCTCCCAGATCAGGCCCTTGCACAGCACCCTCCCACCACGGGTAGGGCTGAGGCGTTTAATCAGTAATGATACTACAGAAAAGATGGGACTTCCTAGGTGGGTCATAAAGGATGTTGCGGCTTCCCCTTTGCTCTCTGTTGGATCACTCACTTAGCGGAGGAAGCCCACCACCATGTTGTGGGGACACTCAAGCCACCAAGGGAGAGGCCCGCGTTGTGGGGAGTGGAGGCTTCCAACTAACAGCCACACGGGCGAGCCATTCCGGAAGCAGATCCTCTGGCTCCTGTTGGGGCTTTAGATGATGATGGGACAGTTGCCCCAGCCAACATCTTGACTGCGCCTCATGGGAGACCCTGAGAACCAAGTCACCCCCAGATTCCCGAGCTCCAGACGCTGGATGAGACGCTAAACAGTGGTTGTTGTTTCGGCCACTGCATTTTGGGATAAGCGGTTACGTAGCAGTAGGTAACTCATACATTGCTGGGCTCTCGTATTGAGGACAAGTGGAAAGAAGAGGGCAGAGGTGCTGTGGGGTTGGATTATCTCACATGGTTCTTTTCCGATTATGCCCAATTTTGTCGGCAGGTAACAATCAAGAAGGTACGTGAAATAAGGAACAAGATGTTCCAGAATTTCCTTTCAACGATAGGCTCTGTCACAGGACACAGTGAAGTTACTCCAAAAACAGGTCGGTCCCTTTGGGACTTGCCTTCATGCTTTGTGAGGAGGGACCAGAACTTTCACCGGGATGTAATTTGGCCTTACAACTGAGACAACACGTTTTGGTTTTCTTTTTCTTTTTTTCTTTTTGTTGCAGATAAAGGTTTGTTTTCTTGAATAATTGATCTGTGTTGTTGCTGAAGCCACAATGTACAGACGACAGAGAGGGGCTTCTTTCTTGGTCTCATCCTCTTCCTCCTTGGACAGAGTCTTGGCGATTTCCTCCTCTTTGGCCTGGAGCCAGTCTTCACCGCCCTTCGCGGGCTTCCCTGGTCTTAGATCTGCGGGCCTCCGCGGGGTGAGCCAGGAGCTTCTTGCGAGCCTTGCCTCCCTCCAGCTTCTGGATGTGCTCCGTGAGAGTGTGCCTGTTTCTGAACACATTACCCTTCACTTTCAGGTACGGGCTGTGAGACACGTGTCGCGGGCAATCTCCTTAGATTCACGGTATCTTCTGAGCAGCCGACACGGAATTCTCGTCCTCCCCATCCGGGTCACGTCTCAGGCATTCGAGCACTGGCGGTACCTTTTCTCTTACCAGTGTGCGTATGCCTGCCCTTCTGGCGGGCTGAAGTGTTTTTCCGGCATCGAACCCCGGAACAGACGGTCACAGGCTTCTGGATGATCAGCCCATCTTTGATCAGTTTCCGGATCTGCTGGTGGGAGCTGGCATTGGCGGTTTCATGTGTCTCACTGGGATCCGACCAGACCTTCTTTGTGCCACAGCGGAGGACCCGGGAGGCAAGCCTCTTTCGAAGCCTGAGCATGCTCATGGCTGCGGCCGCGGCCCCGAAAGGAAAGCGAGGCAACCCCTGTTTGAGTCTCTACCAGATACCGTGTGTATTAGGAAGCCTCTCTGTTCCGGATGCTGGGACAGTGAACCATTCCAGGCCCGTGTGAGCTTTGAGATTGTTTGCTCTGCATCGGTTGGGTCCTCTTTCCCTGTCCGCGTGTGTACGCTTCTCAGTACTCGGCTGAAGACTGGCGGGGGGGGGGACCCTCTAAAGGTCACCGGGCGCGGTCTCTCTGCACAGCCTCTCCTCCCGGGCACTCTGCCCAGCAAACTGTGGCTGCGTGGGCCTCTCCAATGCCGTCCCCTCAACCTGGGGGCCCACTGGGCTGTGCCTGGGTTCTCCTTCCCATGCTGTGGTCTGGAGCCCGTCTGCAGGCAGTAAGCTGGGGCGATCGTCTGCTTTGTTCCCTCTCCCCTGGATCACTGTCACGTGGGAATAATCGTTTCAGATGCCTTTTTTCTTCTTGTGGTTGTTTCAGGCAGGAGAGCCAATCCAGTTCCTGCTATCCCATCTGCCCTGTAGGTTTTTCTTGCCTCTCTCATCGCGGAAGCAGGCGCTGTGATGGCCTGTGTCAGCCTGGTCCCTGAGGGGCTACAGCACGGGCCAGGCCCCTGCTAACCCATGATGGACCCCAGATGGAAACAAGACATGAGCCCGTCTGTTGTAAGCCCCCGAGGCTCAGCACAGCCCAGCCCGGTGCTTCTCAAACTTGAATGTGGGCAGGACACATCTGGGTCTCACCGAAGGGCAGATTCCAGTTCAGGAGGCCTGGGCTGGGTCTGAAACTCTGTGGTCCTCACGAGGACCCAGGGCGTGCTGATGCCCCCAGTGTTACCCCAACCCGGGTCTGTCCAGTCCCTGAGTGGAGAAAGTGGTATCCAAGAGAGGCCTGAAGCATGGATGAGATCTGACAGGCTGGTGTCGGGGAGGGAGACAAGGGCTCAGCGTGTTATGTTCCTGGTGCCCAGAGCAGCACCCGGCCTGCAGGAAGTGCTCAGCAAATATCCGAGGGCGTTGTCAATCAGGGAAGAGTATAAATAGGCTTGGCAAGTCGGGGGGTGGGGTGCAGGTAGGGGTGGTAAACTGCAGAGTGAGATAGAGGAAAAGCCGGTGGTCAGGCTGCCCCGGTGCACGGCCTACAAGTTCACATAGAGATAGATGGCGATTCGCCGTGGCTCAGCGCCGAGCTTGGCTTTTACAGCTATGGCCGTGTCTCCTGCTGTGTACCGGGTGCTGTGAGAGCAATACGCCCAACCCAGGCTCACTGCCTGCTCCCCAGTCACCTGCTTCGTTCCACCCCTCCCTTCCTCTGTTCATGGCTTCATCCTCTCCAGGTCTCTAGGCGTGTGATTTCTCTCTAAAAATCCCAGTGGCTTCCCATCACCCTTAGAATAAAACCCAGACTCCTCCCCTGGATCTATTCCCTCCTCCCCGCCTCCCTCTCTGACCCTGCCCTCCCCACTCCCCTGTTCCCTGGACTCCAGCCACACTCACCTTCAGCTCCTCTCACATGGCCACAGGCCCTTTGCACTTGTGATCTCCCTACCAGGAACACTGTTCCCTCTGGCTTCCTGACTGCTCTTCCTTTTCGCCTCTTCAAAGACCCGTCCTTGCCTACCCACTGAGCTATTCTCCCTTTGCTTCAGCCCCCGAAGCATGTGGCTGCCACACTGCCTGGTTTTCTCTGAAATGGGCTCGTTTATTTACCTACTTTTAGTGTCTGTCACTCACTCCCAAGTGTGAACCCGATGCGTACAGGGAGGGTGTGCTCAGGGCTCTCTCTCCCCAGTGCCTAGAACAGGGCCTGACACCTACTAAGTGCTCTATAAACATGCTGAATGAATGAAGGGATCCAGGCTAAGAAACAGCCGTCCCTGGACAGTGTGTTGGTTCCCACCCTAAGGCTTTTAGCACAGAACCACCTCTGTGGGCCAATTAGAAAATATTTTCACGGGGGCCTGAGTGCACTGGCGTGAAATGGCTGAGATGATGGGTGCCCTAACGTGGTGACCCCACTTTGTCCACATTTGGGCTTGCCATCGAAGGCCAGCTGACCGAGGCCGCCGCTCAGCAGACACAGCTAAGAGATAACCTTGGCTCAAATAATTACCGGGCCCTGCCCCAGAAACTGGATGGCAAAACCCCTCTCTCGAGGGTGCACTCGAACTCACCGACACAGGCCACTGAGAAGGTGTCTGAGGCTGTGCCCCAGATCAGGGAGCAGCGGCTCGGTGGTGAGCTGGCGATGTCTGCCGTGGCCTGGGAAGGAGGGGGAGGGCATCAGCTCTCAGGCCCAGGTCAGAGAGCGCTCACCTGAGGTGACGGCATTGTCCTTCCTCAGGTTCTCGCCCTCGTGCTTCAGGGATGTGATTTCTGAGTTCCTCTCAGACAGGGTCTGGCAGAGCACCTGGTTGTAGCCTTTCTGCAGGGCGCTGATCTGTGGGAGGAGGCGACACACAGTCAGAGGGGGCTTGCCCAGGTCTGCCGGATCTGCTGGTACTTCTCCGCAGTTGGGCAACAGATTTGGATTGATCTTTGGTGGGGTGTCGGGAAAGCCGTGCTTTTGACTTCGAACGGGAGAGGGCCTGTTCCTTCAGTGATCACCATGTCCTATGGAATGAAACCATGAACCTTATCTTTGCGCCCAGAAAGTGGCTCAGGAGCAGCTGTCACCGGGGATACCTGATCCCTCAGACGCCTCCCGACCACCTTTGGACTCTCAGCCATAAACAGACCAAGTGTCGGTTCCAGATCGTCCGGCGCTGACTGGATGGCAGAGCAAAGTTCGTGAAAGGGAAGCAGGTTACGAAAGTAATTCACTCAAAAGATAACAACAGTAGCTCGTGTCTCGTGGGACGCTCGGAGCTCACAAAGCCTTTTCACAGATGACACGTCGACAGCTCCTCACAGCGCCGCAGAAGGCCGAGGTTCCCGTCAATTCTCCCATTTCCCCCATTGAGCAGACAGAGTTTCGCAGAGACGAGGTCACCTGCTCGGGATCACGTGGCTAGGCAGGAGAGGAGTTACGATTCAACTAGTGTCTAGGTGCCCAGTTCTAGCTCTTTCCACCTTGCTGGATGGCTCCAGGAACCAGCATAGAGCACAGCGTGGACCCGGGAGCCCTCCGCTTCTGTTTCCGGCACTTACAGGCTGACGAATCCAGGGAGGACACCGGATTCTGTCTCACCGATTCACTCTGTACGTGGGGTGATGGTGGTCCCAACCGCACAGGATGGTTAAAGGGATTTTCGTAAGTTAGGGCACGGACAAGTGCTCGGATCACGCCTGGCACACGGCATACGGGGAGGAGCCGTGACTACCCTCTGACCTCACCAGGTGTGTTTTACCTGCGGCTTCTCAAGTCTGTCGGGGGCGGGGGGAAGGTAGGTTGGCAGTATTTTCACGGGCATTCGTAAGCCCTGCCGGGGCTCACTTCAACACCAGTGTGACCGTTAGGCAGAAGTGCCGTGATTCCTGTTAACACGCTTATCCTGCTGTAGGTGAAGCGTAAAAAATGATGGTGGGGGGGGGACGCACTCAGGTAATGCAAGTGAGGGCGCAGGGGCCTTGCCACCAGGTGGCGCTCATAGTCCTCGTTCTGGGTTTCTGTCCCTGAGACTTGGCATTATGATTGGTAAAATTAACAGAAGCATCAAGGCTTCACGAGTTTTCTGGCTCATTTCATGAACCCTCATTATTCAGGTTCTATGACAATTGGGGCAGTTACACTTTCTTTTTCCCCGGGGGTATCTCCACTGGAGAGGGGGCATTCGCTAGAAGGTGGTGGGGACACAGATGACTGTCCCCCACGCTCTCCAAGGCTATACTTTTGCATGTTTGTGCTTTTGAAACTCTGAGTGAAAACATTTCTTTCACCTTGTACTGTTCTCGGTGGGGGGGGGGGGGGCGGTGTAACTTTCCCATAAAAGGTACTTGGAATAATTTTTTTTTAATTTTTTTGTTTTACCGTTTATTTATTTTTGGGACAGAGAGAGACAGAGCATGAACGGGGGAGGGGCAGAGAGAGAGGGAGACACAGAATCGGAAGCAGGCTCCAGGCTCTGAGCCATCAGCCCAGAGCCCGACGCGGGGCTCGAACTCACGGACCGCGAGATTGTGACCTGGCTGAAGTCGGATGCTTAACCGGCTGCGCCACCTAGGCGCCCCTGGAATAATTTTTAAGAGTGTTTTTCCATGCTCTTATTTGCGTGACACCAGAGGCACAGCACAAAGAGACAAACTTCCAGAAGGGATGGGGAAACCACATGCCCTCCTGCCCAAAGATGCCAGTGCTTCTGCTTCCGACAGATATAATGGAATTCAAACTACGCATCAGAGTTTTTAGGAGTTCAGATTTCGAGAAAACTCCAGGCTCCAAACGTCTTTGTTTCTTTCCCTACCGAAATGAGTACCCATATTGTCTGTAACGGGCACACAGCCCAAGAAGTTTCATGTCTGCTCTCCTGTGTAATAAGATGGGCAGTGAGTCATAAGAAAGCTAATAGTGTTAGGAGGATAGCTTCGAGAGAGTAATTTGCCTGCTAATGAGCACAGGCGTTCAAGGGCACGCAGAGGCAAGTACTTTCTAGTGATACAGCAGTGGATGGGAGACCTTTCAGAGCAGGTCATGATGCACCCACTTTTGGGGGGACCAGGGAGCACCTAGAAATCCGAACAATAAACCGACCTGCCCATGCAGCTTCTACTTCTGGCTGAATGTTCTGCAGGTGGTAGAACATTTAAGAAACTACAACGTGAACCGACAGAACTTGATTCGGGTTCAAACCCACCGAAGGCTCCAGTTCAGATACGCCTTGTTACAAAATATTCTCTTTCGGTTACCAGTAAAGATCAAGGGGTGGGGGGCGGGGAGGCAACAGAACGATGGGTTGGTGTAATTCTTTCTGGACGCTTTCTTCGTGAGAAACTTGTTTCCAGATCTCACTAGCCACTTTGAACACACTCAGAGATAGGAGAGGATTACGTGATGTTATCTGTCAAATATATTTGACTAAAAAAGAAAAAATTGTATGGGAATTAATTCACCCCTTGTCCACGGATCTGGGCAAGACATGCCACCTGCACTCAGGAAATCTCTGAAATGGGAGAATAACTGAAAGGGAAATTACTCTGTCCGACAGCAAAATTGGGTTTAGATTAAGCAAAGAAAAGATGCTCATTCAGGAGTCGGCTACCCGTGAAGGTGGCCGTCAAGTAGGAAATCCTATAGAATCTGCTGCTTTTGTTGGTTTTCCTAAAACACGTCTGAGGAGTCATTTGTTCACTTAAATAAATTTAAATAGATTTATTTATTTATGTATTTATGTATGTATGTATTTATTTAGGATCCCTCTTGGGAACACAACCAAGGGAAGGCAAAGGTCATACCTGCCTCGTTCTCTGCCAAATTCCCAGAGCCCAGAAGAGGGCAGGGCACACGGCAGTCACCCAACAAATCTTATGTGACTGAATGGACGGGTGGATGATTGATGGAATGAGTGAATGAATGAACAGACGGGGTCCTAACAGAGCCTTAGAAGGTAACTGGGTCCACTCTCTGCCCTCACGGAGCTTATAGTCTCCTGGTAGGATCTCCTAGGTTCACCACGCACGACCTCAGTCCTTTTCTAGGGCACCGTTTCTAGGATCGAGGCCACGCACCTTGAATTGGTCACAGAGGGAAAGGCCGTGAACAGGCAAGCAGAGAAAAGAGGCCCCAGGCATGACTAGTTCTAGGCAACATTAGGCACTGAGACCACAATTCATCAGTGGCCAATTTTTTTTTAATTTAAACCAACTTTGTTGACACATAATTTATGTACCAGGTCAATGGCCAATTTTAAAGTACTTGAAGAAATCTGGGGGGGGGGGTGCGGGGGGAATCTAGCTTGTCTCAAGAGAAAAGAATGTGACTATCCTGGACAGTGCGAAATTCCGGGTGGAGAATTTTTGTCTGATGGCATTGCCTGCAAGTGAGCCAGCAAGTGCCTTCGGGGTTGGGCGAAGACTTCGGTGTTTGGAAGGCTGGGGATTCCTCCTCCTCCTCCTCCTCCTCCTCCTCCTCCTCCTCTCTAGCTGACTGCCCACAGCTCTTTCTGGCTGGGGCTGGGTGGATGTGAGGGCCAGTCACTGAAGCAAAAGATCTGGGTAGAAACAGGAAGCTCAGTGAAAGCGTGAGGTCTCCGAAGGGGCGGACCTGCATTCGGCACACACCCGCTGCTCCTAACTTACTGGGCAAACGGAACAAGCTCCCCGTGGTCTCTGAGCCGGCCTCAGTCTCCTCCTCTGTAGAATGGTACATGTCAGAGACGGTGCGATTTAAATAAGCCAACGGACCTACGGCACTTGTGCCGGGTGCCTGCACGCTACAGGCGCTTAACAAAGTTAGCACGGTTCTACTGGGCTATGTGCGCCGGGCCCCCGATTCCTGGGATTTGTGCTCATAGCCACCACGCTACGGGGACCACCCCTTTCGTGTCTATCCGCGTGGCTCCCCTCGTGCTCCCCGGCTCTACCCAGGAGCTGTCGCCCTGTGTCCCGACTCTAAGGCCTTCACCAACTTGTCACTGAGTCCTACCTGGCTTTTCAAGCTCTCGATCTCTCTCTGTTTCGCATCGATGTCTTCATCCAAAACCTGGAAGTTCTGTGAGGTGCCCCTCTCCTTCTGCCTGGAGGAGGTTTTCTCCGACAGCCTCCGACTCAGGTTGGCCACTTGGTTCTGCAGGTTCGCTATCACGACGTCTTTGTATTTGGATTCAAGTTCAAAATCCGAGAGACGGCTGATTTCTTTCCCCAGCAGCAGAATGATTTCATCCTGGGTGGAGGCCAGATGGGGAGTTTACTAGGTGTGGGTCCGGGTGCAAGGCTGAGCCCATTTAAAAAAAAAAAAAATGTAGGAGGGGCGCCTGGGTGGCGCAGTCGGTTAAGCGTCCGACTTCAGCCAGGTCACGATCTCGCGGTCCGTGAGTTCGAGCCCCGCGTCAGGCTCTGGGCTGATGGCTCAGAGCCTGGAGCCTGTTTCCGATTCTGTGTCTCCCTCTCTCTGCCCCTCCCCCGTTCATGCTCTGTCTCTCTCTGTCCCAAAAATAAATAAACGTTGAAAAAAAAAATTAAAAAAAAAATGTAGGAAAAACGCGGCGTAATTCTTTTGGGAAGGTGAGGACAGGCGGGGAGGGAAAAAGCAGACTTTCAAAGTCATCCTCATAACGTGGAAAACCTCACAGAGACAAGAGTTTGGTGAAAATGATACACCTGTATACACACTCCTGTAATAGATGTTTATACCTCACAGGCACTGAAAATTTCCTTTCTCATACAATTATACTTTTGTGTTGAGAACCAGCACCCCACATGGGAGCTTTTGTTGCTAGGGAGTTTAGTTCTAATATTTTTGTTTACAATATTCAGCCTAGCACGGTGGGGACCTAGGAAAGGTCGTTAGGAAAATGACATTCTATTTGACCACACGCTGCCTATAATGAGGGCTATTTTTTAACTTAAAAAATTGAATACGTTCTGAAACATTTCTTTCTCTTCTCCTCCCTTCTGGTACATCCTGCCTCTTTGCGTTATTCATGGAAAAATGTACTCCAGGTAACCGAGCCTGTAAAGTAAAGGAGACAGGAGTGGTGATTTATCTGTGTGGGCTCGTGTAAACTTGGGGTCGGGGGGTGGGGGGGAAACAACTGCCAGCTGACTTTACCCCCAGGTGTAATTGCCCCAGTTCTCCACGTCTCCGAAAGAGAAGACTCTGCAGCCAAAGAATGTGTTAGGCTTTTCCCCCAAAGGAAAAGAAAATAAGCCCCAAACTTCTCACCAGAAGTCATCAAGACAGCGTCAGAAAATCTGAAAAACAAGTCCTCGGGTGTATTTGCAAATGGAGCTGCAGAATTTCTGCTTTTCAATAGTCCCTGCTCTTCCCGCGATTTCCCATTGGTCGGAAGAGGGGAAGTGGCTTTTTTGTAGGCCAGCTCATTTCCTGGGGAGCTAGCTACCCAGTCAGCCTCACGCCCTGCCAGCTCCCTGGCCCAAGGAAGGACAGGGTTTCCGACTTGAGGAAGCCTCTCTGACATTGCCAGTTGCTGCCAAGGGCCTTTCTCTGGATCCCTGCAAATGCCTGGGGCAAAGTTTCAAGGGGTGGCATGAAACACCTGGGCAGCCGCGTCTGTTCCACCCAATTAAGGTCAGCCGGGCGCTTATCGTTTATGCAACAAACATTTATTGAGCAGCTACTACGCGCCAGACCCTGTGCTGGGCTCTGGAGCACCAAGAAGCCTGCAGGGTGTGGTGTCTCTGCGGCCTCTGCCTTTCTTTGGGAACAAGACCCCCCTCCCCCCGCCCCCGTGAGAACCGCCCCCTCCCCTTCCTTGCGAAAACACGCCCCCTTCCCTGTGGTCTTGGTAGGGCCGTCAATCATGTGCCCTGCTCCTTCCTGTCCCGCCTCCCATGTGCACGTGACCCAAGCTGGCCAATCAGGGCTTTTTCAGGGACTTGGCGCCTCTGATACCGAGGGAGAGCATCTTGCCTCCTTTTGGATCACGAGCTTTAAACTTAGAGGCTTGTTTGCCTGAGTTGGTCTTTTCCAACACATGAAGCCAGCGTGCCGTTAGAAAGCCAAACTCCGAGGGAAACAGAAGGGAGGGATCGGTAGTAGGGAATGTTCTGGTGATCTTACTTAAGCTCCCGTACATCTAGCCATGCCTGAAACTAGTAGGCTTTTAAGTTTTCAAGAAGATGAGCCAATAAATGCTTTTTGTTTTGTTTTGGTTGCTTCAGCTGATTTGTTTATTGGCACTTTCATTTGAAGGAGTTCTGGGAAGTCAGGGCGTAAATGGCTTATAAATAGAAAAAATTATAAATCTGGTTGCATAATATTTCCAGCGTAAAACTGGGATGAACTGAAGACCGGCTACAGCAAGCAGCAGAATCTACTACCCCGAATGTGGGCAGGTCCCATGTCTTGCTTTGACCAAGGGAATGTGGCCGAAAAGATGGAGAGCAATCTTCAGGCAAGTTCTTAAAAGGCCGTAGAGCTTCTGTTCTGGCCCTCCGGGAAGCCCGGGGCTGCCGTGCTGTAAAGGAGCCCCGGATACTAAACCATGTGCAGAGAGATGCCCAGCAATGCCAGGCGTGCTGGCTGAGGTCCCGGACGTGGAGAAGAGGCCATCCTGGACCACTGGCTGGGCCAAGGGCTGGCTGACTACAGTTGCATGAGCGAAGCCAGGGGACACCAGCCGAAGAACATTCAAGGTCAACCTGTAGATGCTGGGAAGTAATAAACTGCTGGGTTTTTCTGGTGTGTGTGTGCGTGTGTGTGTGTGGGGGGTGGCGGTTTGAGTAGGCTCCACACCCAACATGGCGCTTGAACTCACGACCCTGAGATCAAGGGTCTCAGGGAGACCAGCCAAGGAGCCCAATACATTACTGTTTCAAGCCACTAAGTTTTGTTGTGGCTCGTACACAGCAATAGACAACTGGTGACAGCACCTGAGCCTGGCTTCTTGCCTCTCTGCAACGCTTCCAAAGTCTGGTCCCCAGACACCTGCCACTTGACGTCACAGATTCCCATGCCTAACCAGGACCCCAAGTGGTTCTGCTCCTCACAAACTTGGAAAATTGCTGCAGGCTCAGGCCCTGGAAAGCAAGATAATGCAGGCCTGCCTCTTTCAGGATAATTTCAGGGTTATGTCTATGCAGGGAGACATCAACCTGGCTCCTTCCCAGGGTGGCTTGAATTCACCGGTTCTGGCCCCCATTCCCATTTCATTCTAAACCTCTCTGGTTCTTCAACCAACCCGTCTTTGCCCAGGCCTCGGCATCAGTGCTCACACCTTCCTGCCAGGAGATGTGTGCTCCCCACCTGTGTCCCACCACCTGTGGCTGACCAAGCAGCTACCGTGTGGGAGTCAGGAGTACCAGCTTCCAAGTTAACCCGACCTAGGGTCGAATGCCAGCTCTGCCCCTCACACGGCGTGACCTTGGGCAAGTGACTGAACCTCTCTGAGCTTCAGCTCCCCCATCCGTAAAGTGAGGGGGGTACAATCTCTTTCGAAGACGGTGAAGATTCATGAGCTAGCTGAACGTCAGGTGCACAGGACCCCTCACCTTATCCTGCTGGTCTGAGTCCTGGTCCGCATAAATCTCCCCGGAAGGTCCTGCCTCAGGAATCCCTTCGGCCGCTGACGGTTCTGACAGTTCCACAGCGTTGGTCCACACTAACACACAAGATCAACAGAGAGCGTTACCTTAACACGGTGAGGGTCCCTAAGGTCTGGAAGGCTACTTTCAGACTAACCTCATAGTCTTTTCCCCCGTTACTAGAAAATTACAAAGCGATGTATACGCTCACTGAGCAATGGCAAACACGCATGACAGGAGTATGAGAAAGGGAAAGAGCTGCCTCATCCCAGGTCGCGGTGTTAACCAGGCCAGTTGGCTTTGGTGTGTCTCTTCCTAGGCTTTCTGCTAAGCCACGTAAGAGCTGATGACCTTGGGCAGGCCATTTATTCTCGCCAAGCCTTGGTTATATCACTTACATGTTAGTCTCTGTTATAAAGAGCACTTTGAGGATTCAATGAAGTAATGATGTACCGCAGGGGCTGGCAAACCGCGGACCTAGGGACAACCTGGCCGCCCAGCTGTTTTTGTAAATAAAGTTTTATTGAAACAACAGCTACGGTCATTCACTTATAGAGTGGAGTAGCTGTGACAGAAACCATAGAGCCCACAAAGTCTCAAATATTAACAGAAAAAGTTTCTCTTTACAGAGAAAGTTTCCTACCCCGGAGCATTACCTTAACATTCAGCACTAAATGTCAGCTATTTTTTATTGCAATTATGTCTTTAAAAGAATGGGTTTCTACTGCAGAGATTTTTATCTGGCTCATTTTTTCACCTTACAATGAACGAAAACATCTTCCCACGTCACTATCTATAGCTATGACACATTCCTTTTTCTTTTTTTTAATAGAACTAGGAGTTTGTGCCTTTTAATTCCCTTATACTGTGTTTTTTAAATTATATTTTTAAATGTTTATTTTTTTTTTTGAGAGAGAGAGAGAGAGAGAGAGAGAGAGAGTGAGTGCCAGCAAGGGAGGCGCAGAGAGGGGGGGGGGGGGGACAGCAGACCCGAAGCTGGCTCCCACTGACAACAGCCAGCCCGAGTTGGGGCTTGAACTCACAACCCATGAGATCGTGACCCGAGCCAAAGTGAGATGCTCAACTGCCTGAGCCACTCAGGCACTCCTATACTCTGTTCTTTTTAAGGGTGGCATTGTAGTCCATTATACAAGTGTGCCAAACATATTTATTTAACCAGGATCCATTTTACAGATGTTTAGGTTTTCCTGATTTTTCCTTATCCCCCGCCCCCCAATATGACAAGGGTTTTTCATGACTTTCTGGAGTCCTGGCATCATTATGTGTGGAGGTCCCACTCTGCACACAATCCACTCACACGAACACCGATTAAATTTTTTTTCAGCGTAGAAACTTTTGAAAAGACTTCTGGATTTCTGCTTTTGAGATCATTTGGCTTTAAGTGGTGGTTTAAATCTCCACCTGACTGACTTCTGGGCAATCGCCGCACATTCTTGGCTTCTCGTGAGGTGAGAAATTGAACCAATTGTTTCCAAAGGTCACGAAACGTTAATGAATGTTAACGTTGACAATGAAGGAAGTACACACCGTCACGTTTGTGGGCATTTTATTTAATCATCCATTCGCTTTGATTCTGCATTTTGTATTCATGCATTTCAGGGCCAGTGATTTTCTGCCCCACCCAGGTCTTGAACGTGTCTGTGGACTCCAGAAGCACGAGTGGACATAGTCAAAGGCCCGGAGGAGCACATGGCCTTGTGCGTTGGATGAGCGGCTGCGGCCACCGTATCCCTCGCCGCGCAGAAGGAAAGGGGCCTGGGCTCCTGCACCAGAACGGGCTGGGATCCCAGCGATGTCCTCGTGCTACCTTGGGGCGGGCTGGATTTCTTATCTGTTCCTTATAGGCAACAAAACAAATTGGCCAAGCAAAACTCTTCCGAGAGGGAAGGAGCAAAAGCCTTCTGACTTGTGCCCAAGTTGGTCTCCCTGAGGAGGCAAACCTATCCGCAGTCAGACGCCTCCTGGTGTAGCTGGACCTTGGGTCACGTCCCGTCCCGGGGTAACACCGGCCATCGCTCCCCGTGCTCTTTTTACAGGGTCCCCACGTTCCTCCTCTGGGAGCTCACTCTTCAGCCACCCCGACCGACTCCTTGCACTCCAGCCTCGGCACTCACCTTCCACCTGGAATGCTGTTCCCTCGCCTTTGCACTTCGGGGTAAAGGTCGCCTACCCTTCCGGGGATACCCTCCCGATCCCCCAACTAAGCCGGGTCCTTGTAGTTATGAGCTCACAGGGTACCGGGCACCTCGGCTGTCGGGTGTTGTCGCGGTTACCATTTGACAGACGTTGTTCTGTGATCCTCTCGCTAACGTCCGTCTCCCCGACTGAATGGTAAGTTCCGTGAGGTTGGGGGCCATGTCTCAGTCTGTGCCCCTGGAGATGAACTTACTGCTGCCATCTGACAGATGTGTAAACGGGCACAGAGAGGGAAATCGTCTGCCCAAGCTCACAGGGCTTGAAGGAGGCCGAGCTCCCGTGCGAACCCGCACCTGTCTCAATTCTGTTGTGCACTTACGGACCGGGAAGGCGTTGCAGAGTAACAAAAGCTCAGGGCCCGGCCCGCTCATACCCAAGAACTCATAGCAGGCTTGTTGCCTTCTGTGGCACCAGTGCTTTCCCTACGAAAACGCTAGAGCTCACAAAAACGCAGTGAGGCAGGTGCTGCTTCAGCACCCCCCCCGTTGAGAAGCCCAGGTGCAGAGAGACTGAGGCCACGCATCCGGCCAAGGGGCAGTCGGGTCCGACCCCGCCGGTCTGGTTCCAGGACCAGCACACTGCGGAGTGGCGAACGTGGGGACGAGGCCGTGAACCAGGAGTTTGGGAGCTGGTTCACCGTGACAGACCCCGTCAACGAGGAGCCGTTCCGCACAGAGTCTCCTTGGCAAGTGATTGCCAAGGACTGGATTGGAGGAGTCACAAGACGGAGGTTCAGCAGCTGCCTGATGAAACCGGTAAAGAGACCAGCTGCCCTGGTTGGCCAGGGGCTGCGGGGCTTCCTGGGACGGCGGGACTTTCAGCACCAAGGCCGGGAAAGACCCAGACGAACCGGGACGAGTTGGTCTCCCTAGAAATAGTCGAGAAAAGCAAGCTCCCCACCCACTTACTTGGTTTCCTGTCACCATGGTGGGGGCCTGCCGCTCTGTGGACAGGGAGGGGGCCCTGCTGGGTGCTCTGGGCTCACACCACTCCCGGGAACGTGCCTCCCACGTTCCGTCGGCCTTCCGCGCGGGGGGCGCAGGCTCCGCGCCCAGGGCCCAAAGCACCAAGATGGCGGCTCCTTGTCTCTGTCAAGCACTTCCGGCTTCCTCCCTGCGGAATTCCGCGAGGCCCTGCCGCATTCCGCGAGGCCCTGCCGCATTCCGCGAGGCCCTGCCGCGAAGGGCTGGGGGAGGGGCGCGTGCCCAACACAATAAGGGGCAAGAGGAGGGCTTGGGAGGGAACGCCGCTCGCTGGTTGCAGCAGCTGCCTGTTCTCCGCCCCCCAACATCCCCCAACCAACCAAGTTCATGATTAGAAAATTTGTGTTCAAAGCTCACTCCCCCCACCCCCACCCTCTTGGGCCCTGAGCCGTTGGATCCTAACTTAACTGTCTAGTGCAGTGCTGTCTGATAGAAAAATAATGCGAGCTGTACATATAAGGCAGTTTAAAATTTTCTGGTATTAATTCCATTAAAAGGGTAAAACGATGAAATTAATTTTGATAACAGATTTAACCCCATACGTTAGAAAAAAACCCACTATCATTTCAACACATAATCAAGACCAAAAAGATAGAGACATTTTACACTCTTTCTTTGGGGCACTATGTCTTTGAAATCCAGTGCATCTTAACTTGGGAGCTAAATTTTCAATGGGAAGACTTGATCTGTATTTGGGCTTCACAAAAACTTGCAGTTGAAGCAGATTTGCATACTCAAGATGTTCCAGGCGTACTTAAAACCTTCCAAAAACTGAATCAGGTGTCGGTTTTGCAATTTAAATTAGTGGAAATTAAACATATAGTTCCTCAGTCACATTAGCCACGTTAGCTCAATCCACGTGTGGCTGGTGGCTATCACATCTGAAAGCACTTGACTGGAACATTCTCCCTTTTGTTCTCCTTCTTCACTTGATCTCTCCTTTCCTGCCAACATCTATAACTGGGTTTTTGTTTTTTTTTTTTTAAAGGAATACAGGAGAAGCGAGATACACACACACACACACACACACACACACACACACACACACTAATTCTACGGCAAAGGCTTTGAGTATAACATCCAGCCGGATTCTGGAGGCCCCTGTGTCACATTACTGATGGTCACAAGGCCTGTGGCTTAGTTTTTCAATATTCAGCAGACTCCCTGTTTGATGCTATATATGTGCAAGTTGTTTACTTTTCAGCCTAGGGGCAGTCAGTCGCCCCAATCAGGAGTCCCCACGCTTGGGGTGGCCGGGCAGCATTACACTGCACAGGCCACAGTCCAGAGGCAGGCGACACCGGAAGCTTTCCTAATTAGCAAACCAGAGGCCAGAAATAGGTTTTTAGTTGGTAAAAAGGGTGGCCTATTACCCTTGTATGCTTTATGTTAGAAACAGGCTCCCAAAGGGCAAATGCAGGAAGGTATGCCTGCCGGTCGGCTGAAGTACTGGGGAGCCCTGCTTGTGCCCCCACTCAGGGAGGGTCCCGTGTCCAGTCCTGGTTTAGATCTCTGCTGTCTAATGCCATCTCTGGGAGTAACTCCGGATGCCTCTGTGCCCCTGTCATGGCGGACTTGAATGAACTTTTCTACTAGGTGATGGTCGGAGCCCTTAAAGGACAGAGTCCAGACTTCATCAAACCTACAGAATAGGCTGAATGATGTTTGACATCCCTTTGCTATGTTTACTGGAAGTCTGCACGGGGTAGAATTTATCTGAGACTTGCTTTCCTTGCACCCAGGCAGGGAGGTGCTGGAGTGGTTTCCTGTCACCCGTCTCAAATGTCTTTACTGGCTCCTAATACCTATCAAGGAGAGACCGCGAGGGCCATGTACGACCCAACTGGTTTAACTCAGTTCAAAACAAACCCTCTAGTTGCTGGATCATTTGGAGGTCCCAGTGGGGAGAACCCCAAAGGAGGGATGGGATGGCTGGGACAGTGGGATGGCAGGGATGGGGGACAGAGACACTTTAAGAAGTTTTAAGCGGTGGCTATTTGCCAAATGGGAGAGAAGTTGCTTCAATATTTTCACAGCCATCTGGCTCTCCTGGTGCTTATCAGGTAATTATCAGTCCTCACCAGGGACAGCATGTGGGTGCCTTAATTATCAGCGTGTGGGTGTCTTTAGGATTTGGACTGGGTGCTTTTCGTTGTGTGGTGGCCAGCCTCCAAGACGGCGCCAATGGTTCTTATCTGCTGGTATTCACATCTTTGGATTGTCCTCTCCAATAGTGGATGGACTTTGCAATCATCAGCTCAGCTGCCATAACAAAATAGCACATACTGGGCAGCTTAAACAGTGGAATTATATTTCTCATAGTCTGGAGGCTGAAGTCCAAGATCAAGGTGGCATCAGGGTTGGTTTCTCCTGAGGCCTCTCTTCTTGTCTTGTAGATGGCTACCTTCATTCTGTGTCTTCACATGGCCTTTCCTCCATGTGCAGGCATCCCTGGTGTCTCTCTCTCTCTCTCTCTCTTCTGATAAGGATCCCTTATAAGAAGTTTTAGAACACATTGCCTGTGGTGATGCGGAAAGTAGAAGATGTTCCTAATGAACTGGGTGATGGAGCCCAGGCAGAGTGCTGGAAGGTGCCACCTGCCCGCTTCCTGGCACTTACCATGAACTGCAGGAGGGGAGAGAGGCCAACAGGGGGACTGTTGAACCACAAGGAGCTGGGACTTGATAGGACTTGAAAATTCCCTCCCTCTCCAGAGGGCAAATGAAATGTAAGATGTGGGTTGGGCAAAGACCAAATCAAGGGCACTCTCAGGAAAGCACGCTCCAAAGATGAAGCTGAGTGGAAGACTGTAATATCCTTTGTCAAGAAAGCAGAGAGATCCAAGCTGGCATGTCAGGGAATGATTTGGGCAAAACACAGGGCTTCTAAGAAGGGCTGTCCCTCCCATTCTCGGCAGAAGCCCAAGGCAGAGGAGGGTTTGTGTCGAGAAGGCTTTTGCCTGCTAGGGTGAACCCCAAGAAGGAACACTACCAGTGTGGACTGTCGGAGATGGAGACCCACAAAAGCAAGAGAAGCCTATGACCCCCACGCGTCTATAGGCAGGTAGCAGACTATAAAATTGCACAGCTGCAAATGTGATACCTCTCATGGAAAAGGCAGGAGGACTCAGAGGGCCGAACCAAGGAACCAGAGGGCAGAGGCAAGAGCCATGAAGGGTCATTTCTGGGCAAGAATAGGTCTAAGTCCTAATAAAGGAACTTCCAACATTTTCCTGGCTGGATTTCAGAACTGCTTTGGGCCAAGGACTCCTGTGTGTTTCTTGTTCTTCCCCTTTTGAAAAGAAGGCATGTCCATAAACTCTGTCCCACCAGACTATGTTGGGTGCATGAGGGACAGACAACCCATGTCTTCAGTTCACAGTCTTCAGATTGCTGGGAATGGTATGTAAGAACCTGAGCTTAAGGAACTACACCCAGTGAGCTCCACCTGTACCTGGACTTGATTTAGATGATGAGCTTCTGGAATTTAGACTGATGCTGGAATGGGATGAGACCCTGGTGGGGGGGGGGGGAGGCGCTTGGGAGAGGGTGAGGGAGTTGTGCAAGTGAGAGGTGGTGAATCATTGAGGACCAGAGGACAGACTGTGGTAGCCAGTCTCCAAGACAGGGCTGCCAGGAGTTCTCACCTCCTGGTATTCAGGCCCATGGGGAGTCGTATCCACACTAGATAGAGCTGACCTGTGTAACCAGTAGGGTATTGCAAAAATGACATAGCGGCTTCTGAGGCTTGGTCCTAAGAGATGTTGTGGTTTCCATCTTGCTCTCTTGGGCCACCTTTTCAGGAAGAGCCAACTGCCATTTCAGGAGGACATTCCAGCAGTTCTCTGGATAGGTCCACGTGGTGAGGAACTGGGGCCTCCTGCCAATAGCTATGTGAGTGCGCCATCCTGGAAGCAGATTCTCCAGCCCCAGTCAAACCTTCAGATGACTGCAGCCCTGGCTGACAGCTTACCTGCAGTCTTATGAGAGACCCTGAGCTACAGTCACCCTGCTAAGCTGCTCCCAAATTCCTGACCCACAAAAAGAGTATCAGATAAAAAACCCATGTTTGGGTTTTTTGTTTTCGTTTTAGTTTGGGTTTTTTTGTTTTGTTTTCTTTTGCTTTAGGCCACTAGAGTGTTTTGTTTCTGTTTTTTTTTGTTTTTTTGAGAGAGAGCGAGAGAGCATGTGTGCAAGCAGGGGAGGGGTAGGGGGAGAGGGAGGGAGAGAATCTTTTTTTTTTTTTTATGTTTATTTATTTTTGGGACAGAGAGAGACAGAGCATGAACGGGGGAGGGGCAGAGAGAGAGGGAGACACAGAATCGGAAACAGGCTCCAGGCTCCGAGCCATCAGCCCAGAGCCTGACGCGGGGCTCGAACTCGCGGACCGCGAGATCGTGACCTGGCTGAAGTCGGACGCTTAACCGACTGCGCCACCCAGGCGCCCCATGGGAGGGAGAGAATCTTAAGCAGGCTCCACGCTCCGCGTAGAGCCCAACATGGGGCTCGATCTCACGGCTGTGAGATCATGACCTGAGCCGAAATCAAGAATCAGAGGCTTAACCAATTGAACCACCCAGGCAGCCCCTTGGGCCATTAAGTTTTGGGAGAATTTGTCATGCAGCAATTGACAACATATACACCGCATGTTAATTTTACATCAAAAAGACAAAAACTGTTGAATTCTGATTAATGGTGTATATACTAAAATATTTAGGAAGAAGGCTACAGATGTGTGAAATTTATTTTGAAATGCATGAAAGATGGATTAATGAATGAATAGAGGGATGCATAGACAGATATGCAGTAGAGAGTATGGCAAAATGTTAATGGTGGAATTAGGTGGGAGGGTCTCTGTAAAATTCTTTTTACTTTGCAGTATGTTTGAAAATTTTCATATGAAAATGAAAGGGGGAAATGGCTGAGTAATTTCTCAACTTCATTTGATGTTGATGGTCCACAAGGGTTCATTTGATGATGATAATGCTGATGATAGTGGTGAATATAACTGCATTTCATTTACTCCTCAGTTTGTATATTTCACAACAATAACTATTATTTGAATGGCTGAGGGAGGTGATCAGGTGAATGGTCTTGAGTGACACCAGGCAAGGGTGTGGAGCCACAGAGAGACCTGGGGACCCAGAGGACAGAGAATGCGATCTTCACATCACAGGCATGGAGGAAACCGGGGTCATGCCAAGGACTAAGTCAAGTCAAGCTGGCTACTCTGCCGGAGAGGCCAAGAGGATAGTGACAGATAGGAAGTCCCCTCCCCAAATGTCATGAAGCCTTCAGGGGAAGAGGGTGAGGGAAGGAAACTGTGAAGATTGGTCCCCAAAGCGACCAGGCTGTGAATGATAGTCACCGAGATAACTAGCCTTAAATCAGACTGAAAAATGTTAGATCAGACTAGATTGAATATGTCACGTCTGGGATGTAATTTTCCTCAATGAGCCTCAGCCTCCTGTCATCTGTGAAATGGTAATAAAATATTTAAAAGCTCCTAAGGCTGTTGTGGGTGAGGGGCATTTCGGCTGCCCATGTTTCTGCACATCTGAGTCAAAGTTGTAAGTTTACAGCCTGCTATGTATTCAGATACACACACACACACACCCACGCCTGCACGCTCGCCACGGGGGTACCAATGTGTGCATTTGTGCAGAGCACAAAGTCTGGAGGGTCAGGCCCCAGAAAGTCAACAGGGGGTGCTGGGTGGTGAGGGTGACAAAGGATCTTTAACTGTTTTCTTACTTTCTGTTTATCCCCGAGTTTTTCATAATTGACTATGTTCTACTTTCAGAATCGGAAAAAATAAGCAAAAACCAAGACCCACCCGCGTGGCTATAAGGTCATCCCCAAAACCACCACTGGAAGTGCGAGCGAATACCTTGCTTGATGATGGGAGGCCTGTGGACGCCATCCATCACAAAGGAGAACATCTTCCCTCCGGCGCTCATGGGCCGCTTGTGACAGGCAGGAGGGACCATGGTGGGCCTGGGAACCCCCTGGGACCAGCTCCTCTGCACTGGTGCGGGCCGGATCCCCAGGGGGAAGGGCATCTGCAGAGGTGGGGGGGACTGTTGCGACTGCTGTGTGGCCACAGGTGGCTGTGGTCTTGGCCAAGGTACCGGGCCACTCATCCATGGGGAGGAGACCTGCAGGGGCAGAGAAGAGAGTCGGAGGAGGGTCCGATCAGCTGGGGGTGGTCTCCACCTTTGTCCCAGCCATATAATTGCTGCCCTAGGGCTCAGCTTCTAAGTCACTTCCCCAAGGAAGCCCCCCCCCGTCCCCCGCCAGACCATCCCCAAGTTTGGGATGGCGGGCCCCACCGTGGGTCACATTGCACCATCACACCACCAGTTCCTGGGGACAGCCTTCATGCGGCCGAGAGGGTCACAGGCATCACCCTGTTTGATACACCCAACACTCTGTCATGAGACTGAGGCTGAGCGAGACCTTGTGACTTTCCAAGATCCTAGATTTGCTGGTGAGCCTCTGAGCTGGTAGAACGTCACCTCCAAGAGGATAAGGGCTTTCTGTCTATCTTGCTCACCCCTGTGTCCCCAGCACCTAGAATAATGCCTGGCACATACAGAGCAGGCCCTCCAATACTGGTTGAAAGAATGAATGAACACATCCCTGAGATTCACACCGGGCTCTTCAGGACCCCCAGCCTGCTTTCATTCCATCCACACTCTGCATCTGTTGGGCACTTCTAATGCCATCTGCCCCTCTGAAGCCAAGAGCTCTGGGACGGCAGGGACCTCGCCTGTCTCGTTAACCTTCGATCCTCAACATGTACCACACCCGACTCTTGGGAAGTGCTCCACAAACGTCCACCAAGGGACTGTTTCATCATCTGACCCTTGGAAGAGGCCTGCGGCTACTTTATATGGGAAGCACACCCAACCCCGTCTAATCGTGGACAGACACCTGCTGAGGGATGCTGACACCTGGCTTCTGCCTGGGTTTAACGCTTCCGTGGTGGTTTCTCCCTGGGCCTAGTGGTTCAACCGTAACATTGGGGTGTGCTATCACTTATTGTTCCTTCCTTATCTATTTCTCACGATAGTCCTGCCGAGCAGAACTCCTATATTACAAAACGACTCCTATATTACCAACGAGGCATGGTGAGCTTAATGAATTTACCCAGGCTCAGGTAGTGGTGGGGAGGGGATTGGGGAGGAGGTCTGATGACCCCCGCCTCTGTCTCACCTCCCCCACTGCAATTCTCTTGGCAGAAAAAAACACACTGAGTTCAAGGTTTGCCACTATGTAGGGCCACGCATCTATTCCCCCCTGCTTGGGGCTCATGTGTCTCCTGTAGACGGGAGAGAATATGAACTCAGAGACACATAGTGAGAGAGAGACACTTCCAAATACGAGCACCTACTCATAGAACTTCCTACAGCTTCAGTTAGATATCTGAGGAAGACTCTCCATTCATTCAGGCCCTAGACGTTCCCCAGCAAGTCAAAGATCCTGTGCGTTCTCTCTGAAGACTTTGTCTTGGAGTCCGTGAGGACAGCGTTCAGGGATATCAAGCTCCGAGCTCCAACTGCCTGGGGACATCTGGCCCATCATTCATAATGACACTGGCCCACTTTAAACCTGCTTCAGGAACGGACTTGGCAGTGTTCCAGGGCTCTGTTTCTTCCGCGCACTTTCCCAATTTCTCCCCAGTGTCAACATCTCAGCCTCTCCACCTGTGCTTTCTTCCTTTCGTTATTCCCCAGGGCCAGGGTGTCCCGCTCCTGCCCTGCACTAAGTTCCCCATCCATCCTGTCTCCTCCCCACTTAGGAGGGTCTGTCTTGCCTCAATTATTCCTATAACATTTCCCCACCAGTTAAATAAATATTCACTGGCCCATGGGCCAAAGGTGAGAAGGGGTAAATTCTAACGTGCTTTAGCCCCAGCCTGCTAGAAAACAAATCTGGAGGTTGCTGGGAGGCGTGGAAGAACTCCCCTTTTGTGCTGGGATCCTCAGGTCATACGCTCATCGCTAACTAACGGCAAGGGTGCCAGCGGGAGTGAGCCCGTCCGGCACGTCCAATACCATCCACTTCCCCAGGGGGGCAGCCCAGACCCCACTCAGGTCTTTTGGAGCGTCTGGGGAATCTCCCGCCCAATCGCTGAGCGACTTGTGGGTGGGGCTAAGCACTCAGCCAATCACATTCCCCGGCCTCAGTGATTGGCTGAGCGGTGAGGCGTGCGATCCAATCAGAGCCAAAGGGACCCAGGGAGCCCGTGGCCGGACATCAGGGTCTGGAGTGGTCTGCGGACTTGACAATGTAGCCTGCCTGAGGGAGCGGGGCCGAGGCCTGGAGAGCTAGAAGCCGCTGTTGCTTTAATCGTGGTAAATCACACGTAACGCCACATTTGCATCTTAACCCTTTTTAAGCGTACAGGTCGGCAGTGCCAAGGACACTCACGTTGCTGGGAGACACATCTTCAGAAGGTTTCCATCTTACAGAACGGAAACTCTGTTCCCATTAAACACCACCACCCCCTTCCCCCTCCCCCAGCCCCTGGCACCCACCATTCCGCTTTCTGTCTCTGTGAATTTGACTCCTCTAGGGACCTCAGGCAAGTGGAACTGTACCGCCTTTGTCTTTGGGCGACTGGCTGATTTCACCGAGCATTGTGTCCTCAAGGTTCACGCGCGTTGTAGCAGGTGTCAGAATTCACCCCATTTTGTTTAGCCATTTTGGGGCACTTGGGTTCCCATCGTCACTGGCTACAGTGATGATGGCTGCTGTGAACGTGGAGTTGCACGTGGGGAGCTGGCTTTGAGCCCTGGCCGGGGCGGTACCCTGAGCTGCTCAGCCCCGGTGAGGCCGCCTAGAGCTGGATTCTGTCACTTGCAGCCCAGAGCCATAATGATAGGGTCCCTAAGGGGGAAGGAGCCAGGGACATATACGTGCACGAAAGGCTCCATTTGGCTTTTCGGATTCAAAAATAAAATTAAAAATAAAACACTAAGGCTTTTTGTTTTCTTTCTCAAGCTTGTTGGTTGAGGGTGGCTTTAGTTGGAAGGTAAAAGTTGATTTTCTCTGGTTTGCATGCTTGCTCTATAATAAGCAAGGTCAAGGTTTTCTCAGAAATCGCTGCCAGTACATAAGGAAACAGGCAGGGGTAAAGCAAACATAAGAAAAGGACTCACGTTAAAAGCTAGTTCTGGGCTGTGCTCACATTAGAATGTACCCGGAGCTTGGGGTCAAGGTCAGTTATCAACAAGTCTGTTTTTAGAAACGTGAGTTTAAAAATACACGCTAATGCCTTTTTTCTTTCCCTTTTCTCTGACCATATGGTATGTGGCATGTTTTTTGTTGTTTTTGAGGGAGCATATGTTACACTCCTGATTTCTTCCACACTGTCTTTAAAATAGCAGGTTGTCAACCACCTGGATTAGCCAGGCCACACCCGCTACTGAGTTTGTATCAGCTTGAACAAACACCGGTCAATAATTTACTCAAGAAAACATAACCCAATTTTTCAGATTATCTACTTGTTCTTTATGTTATCTTTCCAGTGTGTGCTTCTAGCCCTGTAAGGGGTGCAGGTTGAATGGGACACCCTAAAATAACCAAGGGAGTTTGCATATTGGGTGCCTCCAAGACCCACACACGCTGCCAGGACGCCCCGGAGGCTGGGCAGACGGTGAAGCCGACTTTGCCCTTGGAGAGCCTGTCACGTGCTCTGCTGTTTGTAATTGCCGATATTTCTCCGGCGATGAGCCACCACGTCAGGAAGGCACCCGGGTGCCAGAGACTGTGTTGTGCTCTCATCTAATTGCCAGAACAATCCCAGAGGTGGGGGAGGCATTTTTGCCCCCATGTTGTGGATTAAGAAACTGAAGCTCAGAGGGGGTAAGTGACTCGCCCAAGGTCCCCCAGCCGGGAAGCGATGATGCTGTTTGACTCTAACACCCGGGCTCTTAGAGCTTCGAGCTTGTTTGAAGTCATGATTTTTTTTATAACTGCTTTCCATACTCACAGAAGGGTCTTAGATGATCGGTTAACAGGGAATAGGAAATTTTCTAAGTTCCAAAAAAGAAAGGAAGAAAGAGACGGTGTGAAAACCACAAGATGTTGCACGCGCTGCTTGGAATCAGGATTCCAAGGCTCCAGGCTCTGGGCTGTCAGCACAGAGCCCGACACGGGGCTCGAACTCACGGACCGTGAGATCATGTCCTGAGCCGACATTGGATGCTTAAGTAACCGAGCCACCCTGGTGCCCCCATGAGAGCCAGGTATTAAATGCCCAGGAATTTTGTGAGCTGGTTGATAAGAAGCCATTAATAAAAATTAAATTATATGAACTTACAATTAAACGATAGTAGAAACAAAAGTAACATAGTTAACACTCACCCTTCTGAATTATATTACATTATTTTACCCCTCTCCATGCTCTTGAGGTGATTTAACCCTAGATGTGCGTGCTACCTCACGTCTCCCTGTATCTCTGTACTCAGTGATGTTTCCCTGGTCTCTTGAGATTGGCCATGGTGGGAGTATTTACACCACAGAAATAGCAAACACTGTAAATCAGAGCTTGATCTGTTTTGTGTTGTCAACTGTCCACACTGAAGAAGCTTCTGGAGAAAATGTTAACAATGCAGGGCACCTGTGTGGCTCAGTCGGTTAAGGGTCCAACTTCGGCTCAGGTCACGATCTTGACGGTTCGTGGGTTCGAGCCCCGCGTCGGGCTCTGTGCTGACAGCTCAGAGCCTGGAGCCTGCTTCGGATTCTGTGTCTCCCTCTCTCTGCCCCTCCCCCATTCTCTCTCTCTCTCAAAAATAAATAAACATGAAAAAATTAAAAAAAAAAAAAAAAGAGGAGAGTTCTGACACTTGCTACAACATGGACGGACCGTGAGGACATTACACTCTGTAAGCGAAGGGAGATGGTCACCAATGGACAAACACTGTGAGATTCCACTTCTGTGAGGGGCCCGCAGCGGTCAAGTTCATAGAGACAGAAAGAGTGGCGGCTGGGGGAGCAAGGAAGAGGGAGGGAGCTTTCATGTAACGGGCACAGGGTTTCGGATTGGGAAGAGGAAGAACGTTCCGGAGACGGCTGCACAGCAGTGTGAGTGCAGTGACGGAACTATATGCTCACAAGAGGTTCAGACGGTAAATGTTTTCGGTATTTTGCCACCATTTTAAAATCTAAAAATGAAAAACGAACAAAAATAACGAAGTGCCTCCAAGGTTTGGGGGAGGGTGATAGAAATGGATGGAAAGGTTCTGGAAGCGGGTGGCAGTGACGGCTACGGAACCCCGTAAACGTGCAAACACCGAACGGCACACGTACAAACGGGTGAGGTGTGTGTGGTGCAAATTATATTCGAGGAAGCTGTTAAAAGCAGGCAAGCAAACGTGGTCACGAGGAACCCTTTGGGGGTGATGAGTTTGCTCACTGCCTTGATGGTGGTCCGTCTGGCACACGCCTAAGTCAAAGTCGATCAAGTTACATCCTTTAAACACCTGCAGCTTTCTTGCCTGTCAGTCTATCTCCAAAAGCCGGTTTTTAAAAAGCGGCACAGGGGTGCCCGGGGACTCCGTCGGTTAAGTGCCCCACTCTCGATTTCGGCTCAGGTCATATAACCTTGCGGAGCCTGCTCGGGATCCCCTCTCTCTCCTCTCTCTGCCCCTCCCCAGCTTGCACACTCTCAAAAATAAATAGTGTCGGGGCGCCTGGGTGGCGCAGTCGGTTAAGCGTCCGACTTCAGCCAGGTCACGATCTCGCGGTCCGGGAGTTCGAGTCCCGCGTCGGGCTCTGGGCTGGACGGCTCGGAGCCTGGAGCCTGTTTCCGATTCTGTGTCTCCCTCTCTCTCTGCCCCTCCCCCGTTCATGCTCTGTCTCTCTCTGTCCCAAAAATAAATAAATAAATAATAAAAAAATAAAAAAAAATAAAATAAAATAAAATGACGTCCCCTTTTGATGGATAGCTAGCTTTCAATTTTTGTGTCCCTATAAATAACATTTCCATAAATACCTTTGTGTGAAAACAGGCAGATGTCGTCTGTCCCCCTGTCCTCTACTGGCAAGCCACAGAATGAGAATCTCCCAGGCAGGGGGCCTGGGAACTTGTAATTTCATCGGACGTTCCAAATACATTCTTATAATCAATAACACGTGTTTGACAAACATTGACTCACACTTCACAGACTTGGGTTTATAGGCTTGGCGTTTGAGACTCTGTTTTCCTTGGTTCCTGAAACAATCTGTAAATGCTTTAGAGGAGGAGTTCCAAATTTAGGTTTTCCTTGTGTTGGGGGCACGTCGGAATCACCAGGGAGCTTGTGAGAACGCATATTCCCCAGTGCACGTCCCGTTCCCAGGGAGGCTGGGGAGGGTTGCCAGATTTAACATAAATATATAGATTTAAAAAATCTAGGGGTGCCTGGGAGGCTCGGTCAGTTAAGCATCCGACTTCGGCTCAGGTCACGGTCTCGCGGTCCGTGAGTTCGGGCCCCGCGTCGGGCTCTGTGCTGACAGCTCGGAGCCTGGAGCCTGTTTCAGATTCTGTGTCTCCCTCTCTCTCTGACCCTCCCCCCCTTCGTGCTCTGTCTCTCTCTGTCTCAAAAATAAGTAAATGTTAAAAAAAATTTTAAAAACCTAAATAAAATACAGTGTGTCCAATTAACTCTGAATTTCAGATAAACAACAAATAATTTTTTTTAAGCATAAGTGGCCTTTTGCAATATTTGGGACATACTTATACTAAACAATTATTTGGTGTTTATCTGCAGTTCAGATTTAGCTGGGTGTCCTGTATTTTATCTGTCAATCTTTTAAAAAATTTTTTTAACTTTTTAATTTATTTTTGAGAGACAAAGAGAGACAGAGCATGAGCGGCAGAGGGGCAGAGAGAGAGAGGGAGACACAGAATCCGAAGCAGGCTCCAGGCTCTGAGCTGTCAGCACAGAGCCCGACGCGGGGCTCGAACTCACGAACCGTGAGATCATGACCTGAGGTGAAGCTGACACTTAACCAACTGAGCCACCCAGGCGCCCCAACTGTCAACCTTAAGTACGAGTCCTTGGGCCTGGGTGAGGCCCAGGGATCTGCATGCTTGGTCTGCTCCCCACAGGGTTTGAAGTACTGGGGGGTCCTTGGAGCCCACGTTGAAAACTTGATCAGGTCAACACCTTCCGGGTCAGGAGCCCCTCCTCAGTGCTGCCACAGGACCCTGGTATGGTCCATGAGCAAACACACTTTAATGATCTAAGGGGGATAAGGCAGCTGTGCAGTAGCAGAAAAATCTGTCCCCCATCTTCAAAGCCAAAGGTGATGGATGTGACATCGTGGCTCCTGCAGCCTGAGGGATTCTGTTGATCTGCCTGGGGTGCATATTTAGGGCTGCCTGAGGGCTCAAACCCCAGGATTCTGTGTAGATCCTCTAAATTTAATTTGTTTATACTCGGCCTTGTCCCAGAAAGGATTTTAAGCCTTGGGGGTCTCACTCAACGTAGCATTCTTGGGGGTGGTGAGTAAGATACATGCGCCATCTCTCTGGGACATGCGTGGCAGAGATTCATTCCGTGCTCACCGGGAATGGGCGCTGTGCGATTGTACGATTATAATCATCTCAACCCTCAAGATGAGCCTGCAAGGTCATTGCTGCCATTGGCCCCATTCTGTAGGTGAGGAAACAGAGGTTCTGAGGGGTCCGGTGGCTCGCTCAAGAGCGCACAAAAGTATGCAAGTGGCAGAGCTGGGATCCTGATCAAAGCCTGGGTTGCTAACCCCCTCCTCCCGCCCCCATCCCACCTCTCTGGTAAACAGCACGTTCCTCGTGACTGAGGTTTAACGGGTAAGTTCTGTATTACATTTGGCTTAAACCGGGGCCACGTTCTGGGTCAGGACCCCGGGGACATTTCTGATCGGGGGCATAAGAACAGCTGCTATGCGTTGAGTGTCTGCTCAGGGCGGACACTGACTTTGGGGCTCTACAGCCGGATCAATGCCAGGCCGTGCTGGCAAGCCCGAGACCCAGGCCTAGAAAGAACCCTGCTCGGGGGCACAGAGTGAGGAAGCTGCAGACGGCTGATCTGCCTAAAAAGAAGCATCCATCTCTGAGGTTTCAAAAGCGCATCCTGCCTTCCATCTGCCCTGATCAAGCTTTGCATTTTCAGCAAAACGCTGCGCTTAGTTCTGGGTTTGCCACGGTGCAAAATTTACATGTCATTCCAGGAAATGCCCAGAAGAGGGCGCCAGGACTCACGCCCCGCCAGGATCCACCGGAATAGGTGTGAACCTTGCCGGGGTCCAGTCGGTCAGCGTCACCGGTGTGCAGGGCGTGAAATCCGAGGGGCGCGCGGCGGACAAGGACCACCCTTCGGACGCACAGGGGTCTGGTCTCACCGAGGATGGGTTTTCGATGACCAGTTCGTAGGTCAGCCCTCCAGACCCAAATCTCAGGATGTCTCCGGGTAGCAGCTTCACGGCCACATTCTGAATGTGGCACTCGTTGACGAAGGTGCCACTTCTGGAATTGAAGTCCTGGAGAACAAAGCTGTCCTCGGCCTCATTATATTCAATGAGCGCATGATGGTTGTCGATGTCAGGAGACTGAAATACATAAGGAAGGTGGCTGTAACCAAGAAAACAAGAATAAACAGCAGCGGCCCCTCACATTTACTGCTGAGCACTGGGTATCAGAAGGTGCTAAGTGCCTCGCCTGGCTGGCTGGTCACCACAGCCCTCATTTAAAAATGATGACAGGTAGAGTCAGGGAAGATAGCGACCCAGCCAAGGTCACATGGATTGTGTCTGGTGGGGCTGGGGTATGTCTTCTCTCTGACTCGAGACCCCAGAGCAGGTGCCCAAGTTGTTGGCTGGGGATCTGGCAGCACGGAGGCAAAGGGAACTCTGTGGAGTCTGGATGAGCACGTGTCTGGCCAGGGAATCGGCCACTTTCTATATCCCTGACCCCACATAGGTATGCTTTTGGTCGTCCCGAACGGCAGGACAGAAAGCAAAAATGGCCCCACACCCAAACCAGAAAGGTCACTTGGCAAGTGACCACTGTCCACCTTCCTGTAAGGAAAACACCAAGTTCATGGAATAAAGTACATAGAGTTAAATGGGGGGGAGGGGGGGTGTTCCTAATGATTGGCGTTCATTAATTTTGTGTTCAACTCATTAAAAAAATAACATTTCAAAAAATATTACAGAAAATGAGAACTGGAAAAAAAACACAAAGAAGGCATTAAAATCACCTAGGCTCCCATCCCCCCCAGAGCCAGGCGCCGTGAACATCCTTCTAGTCTTCTGTCTGTGCTGACAATCTTGTGAAAAAGTTGAAAGAAAATTGAGATCACAGCACATCACCTAGTTTTATAACTACCTTTAGAAAACCTTGGTGTGCAATGAAGATTTTCCCATGTGATTAGCTATTTCTGTTGCTTCTTAAAAGCCACTCAGAATTTATCCAATCGAAGATGATCTACCTTTTTTTTTTTTTTTTTGTAAGTAGGCTTCATGCCCAGCGTGGAGCCCACTGCGGGGCTTGAGCTCATGGCTGAGATCAAGACCTGAGCTGGGATCCAGAGTCGGACACTTGACTCACCGAGCCACCCACGTGCCCCAATGATCTACTTTTTAATAGGAGGCCTGGTGTGATTACATTTCCAAAAAGAGAGGGACCCCAGACGGTGTGTCTGTGAATTGGCAGTGGAGGGCAGAAGGCTTTGCTGTAATTTCGCTTTGATCAGAAGACCGAGGAGGGCCCAGTGGCCAGAAGGAAATACCATATGCCCCTGGCCGTGGGGCTCTGGACTGTGGCTGCAGGGCATATGTGAAGCCCTTCTCTTTTCAGGACACTGCCTATGAGACATCCACTTCAGCCTGCGACTTTGCAATTATTTTCTAAATTTATCTTCTCGTGGGGCGCGTGGGTGGTTCAGTCCGTTGAGCGTCCAACTCTTGATTTCGGCTCCGGTCATGATCTCACGGTTCGTGAGATCAAGCCCCGCATGGGGCTCTGTGCTGACACTGTGGAGCCTGCATGGGATTCTCTCTTCTCTCTCTGCCCTTCCCCTGCTTGGACGCACCTGTGTGTTTTTTCTCTCTCTCTCTCAAAATAAATAAATAAACATTTAAATGTATCCTCCTGGAGTGCCTCATCCAACTTTCATACAAAGAGTACTTGCACTTAGAAATCCACAGTGAAGTCTCAAAATGCAATAATAACCAGTCACTTATATCAATAATAGACTAATTGCTTATGTTATGCTGTTATATACCAATACAACAGCTTGTATTAATAGACTATATTAATTAAACATTACATGCCAGGAAATGTGCTAAGTGCTCTCCTGTCATCTACATAACAGCCCAAAGGGATAGTTCTCTATTTTGTAGATAAGGAAACTGAGGCACAGAATGATTACATTTGTGCAGAGTTACCCAGCTTGACTACCCTGGCTTCTACTCTGATTTGCTTGATTCAAATGTCTGTGTTCTTACTCACTTTGCAAATTTTTATCATACACTTGGGCACTCAAGTATTTCATATTGAAATGCAGAAAGAAAGCAGGAGTAACTATATTAATTTCAGACGGAAAAGACTTCAGAGCCAGGAGTATTCTCAGGGATAAAGAGAGGATCCAAGGATATGATGATAAAGGAGTCAGTTCTCCAAGAAGACATAACAATCCTTAATTGTATGTGCCTAACGATGAAGCATCAGAATAAATGAGGCAAAAACTGATAGAGGTTCAAGGAGAAATAGACAAATTCATTATGAGAGTTAGAGACTTCAACATTCCTGTTTCAGTAATAGCCAGATCCAGCAGGTAGAAAGTTAGTAAGGATAAAGCTGAACTGAACAACACCGTTAATCGATTAGATGTAATTGACAGGCACAGACAATTTCACCAAACAACAACAAAATGCACGTTGTTCTCACGCTCACATGGAACGTTCCCCAAGATAGACCCCATTCTGGGCCACAAACCATAACAAATTTAAAAGGACAGAACTCCTACACAGCATGCCTTCAGCCTACTATGGAATCAGACTAGAAATCAATAGCAGAAAAATAACTGAAAATTACAAAATATTTGGAGATTAAACGACACACTTCTAAACAGCCTGTGGGTCAAGGAGAAGCCTCAAGAAAAATTAAAAAAAAAATTACCTAAATGAAATGAAAGTAAATGCAAATGAAAATACAACTTATCAGAATTTGTGGGATTCAGTGAAAGCAGGGCTAAGAGGGAACTTTATAGCATGGAATGCTATAAACTTGGGAAAGAAGAAAAACTTCAAATCAATAATCTAAGCTTTCACCTTGGGAAAGCCTAACCCAAACAGAAGAAATGAAACAAAAATTCAGACCGAAATGAATGAAATAAAAAACAGGAAAATAATAGAGAAACATCAGTGAAACCAAAAGTTGATTCTTTGAAAAGATCAGTAAAATTGACAAGCCTCTAGCAGGCTAACCAAGAACAAGAGAGAGAGGGTACAAGTTACTAAAACCAGAAATGAAAGAGAGAGGTTCACTACTGATCACATAAATATTAAAGATAACAAAGGAATATTATAAACAATTCTATGCCCACAAATTTGATAACTTAGATGAAGCTGACCAACTCCTTGAAAGATACAAGGTACCAAAACCCATACAAGGAGAAATAAATAATCTGAATAGGCCCATATCTATTAAAGAATTTTAATCGATAATGAATAACTTTCCAGAAAGCACCTGGTTCCTGGTACAGAAAGCACCAGGTTCAGATGGGCTCACTGGTGAATTCCATCAAACACTTAAGGAAAAAACGATACCAGTTCTCTACAACCTCTTTCAGAAAATCGAAGCAGAAGAAACACTTCCTAACTCATTCTGTGAGGACATTAGTCTAATACCAAAACCAGATAAAGATATTACAAGAAGGGACAACTTCAGACCAGTATCTCTCATGAACACAGATGAAACATCCTCAACGAAATATTAGCAAATCCAATCCAACAATGTATACACCACAAGCAAGTGGGATTCATTTCAGCTAAGCAAGGCTGGTTCAGCATTTGAAAATCAATTAATGCTGTCCATCACCTCAACAGGCTAGACAAGAAAAGCCACATGATCATAGCCAGGTGAAGAAAGAGCATTTGACAAAATCCAACAGCCATTTGTGATTACACACACACACACACACACACACACACACACACACACACACACGTGGCAAATTAGGAATAGAGGGGAACTTCCTCAACTTGATAAAGAACATCTACAAAAACCCTAAAGCTAACATCATACTTAATGGTGAGAAACTAGAAACCTTCTCATTAAGATGAGGAACAGGACAAGGATGTCCTCTTTCACACTTCTTTTTTAACACAGTACTGTGTCCTAGCCAGGGCAGGCAATAAGACAAGAAAAGGAAATAAAAGGTATACAGATTGGAAAGGAAGAAATAAAACTGTCTCTATTTGCAGATGACATGACTGCCTATGTAGAAAATCCCCATGAATCAACAAAAACACTCCTAGAACTAGTAAGCAATTATAGCAAGGTTGTAGGATACAAAATTAATATACAAAAGTCAGTTGCTTTCGTATATACCAGAAATGAACAACTGGAATCGGAAGTGAAAAACACAACACCATTTACATTAGCAGCAGAAAGAAAAGAAAAGAAAAAAAGAGAAAGAAAGAAAGAAAGGAAGGAAGGGAGGAAGGGAGGAAGGGAGGAAGGGAGGAAGGAAGGAAGGGAGGAAGGAAGGAAGATAGATTAAGAAAGAGTGAAAGACCAGACAGACAGACTTAGGTAGAAGTCTAACAGAATATGTAAAGATATATATGAAGAAAACTATAAAATATTGATGAAAGAATCAAAGAAGATCCAAATAAATGAAAAGATAGCCTGTGTTTATTTGCAATTCCTTAAATGATACCTGATGGTCAGCATCTTTTCATAAGCTTATTGCCATCTGTAGATCTTCTTGGGTAAGGTGTCTGTTCATATCTTTCGCCCAGTTTTAAATTGGGTTGTTTGTTTCCTTATTGTTGAATTTTAAGACTCATTTACTTTGGACACATGTTTATAGGATCGTTATCCCTAAAACTGAAGCCACCAAGATGTCTTTTAAAAGGCGAATGGAGGGGCGCCTGGGTGGCGCAGTCGGTTAAGCGTCCGACTTCAGCCAGGTCACGATCTCGCGGTCCGTGAGTTCGAGCCCCGCGTCAGGCTCTGGGCTGATGGCTCAGAGCCTGGAGCCTGTTTCTGATTCTGTGTCTCCCTCTCTCTCTGCCCCTCCCCCGTTCATGCTCTGTCTCTCTCTGTCCCAAAAATAAATAAACGTTGAAAAAAAAAATTTAAAAGGCGAATGGATAAGCAAACTGTGGTACATCCACACAATGAAATAAAAGTCAGTGATGAAAAGAAATGAGCTACCGAGCCAGAAAAAGACACAGAGGAACCATGCAAATGCACATCACTTGGTGCAAGAAGCCGGTCTGAAAAGGCCACAGAGTGTATAACTTCAACCACATGAAATTCTGAAAAAAGTAAAACTATATAGAGACAGTAAAGAGGTCAGTGGTTTCCAGGGGCTCTAGTGGATGTGGGGCGGGATGAACATGTGGAACACAGGGGGTTCAGGGTGGTGAAACTATTCTGTATGACGCTGCGGTGGCGGGTACTTATCAGACATGGGCCGAAACCCACAGAATATGCAATGCCTAATGTCAACTATGGACTTTAGTTGGTGACAACATACCAATATTGGTTTGTCAGTGGTAACAAATGTCCCATGTGAAAGCAAGATGTAAATAATAGGGGAAGCTCTGTGTGTGCTGGGGGCGGGTATACGGGAACTTTGTACGCTATCTGCTCAATTTCCTATAAACCTCAATCCGTTCTAAAAAAAAGAAAGCATTTTTTTAAAAAAACACTACAGCACGTTAGCTCTTTGGGAAATTCCACTCACGTCATGGTCATCCCCATACCCACTGATCCCTACACTCCATGAACCCTGGATAACCCATCGAGGAGAGAAATTCTATGTGCTGCATTTTGTTTTCCTCTTCCCGAGCCTCGTTCCTCTCCGTTCCTCAGTAGCTGCCTGGCCATTACTAAGAAATCAAAGGAAGCAGGAAGTGTTGAATGACTCCATAAAAGTGGGAGGAGCCTCTGCCACAGGTTAGGCCAAGAGAGTGCTTCCTGGGACTATCTTATAATATGAGACCCTCCGCTTCCTTGGAGATTTGCTAAAAGCTATTACTGGACAGAAGCCCTGCTGCTAATATAGGCTGGATGTATGAGCTCCGTCCTGCTGAGCTGTCCCGCTACTCACACTGGGTGTGAGCCACTGGGCGACTCAGTTGGATAAGCATCTGACTCTTGACTTTGGCTCAGATCATGACCTCACCGTTCATGAGTCTGAGCCCTGCATCGGGCTCTGTGCGGACAGCATGGAGCCTGCTTGGGATTCTCTCCCTCTCTCTCTGCCCCTCCCCCACGCTCACGCTCGCCCCCTCTCTCCCTCTCAAACTAAATAAATAAATCCACTTTAAAGAAATTAAGACTAATATCATCATACGATCCATCAAGCCCACTTTTGGGTAAACATCCAAAAGAACGAAAAGCAAGGGCTTGAAGAGAGATTTGTACACCCGTGTTCACGACTCTACTCCAACAGCGGGGAGGTGGAAACAACCCAGTGTCCACTGAGAAGTGGGCGGATAAGCAAAATGCACCGCGTACATAAAATGGAGTATTATTCAGCCTTAAAGAGGAAGGACATGCCGACGCACGCTACAACGCGGGCGGACGTTGAAGACATTACGCCGAGTGAAATAAACCAGTCGTTAAGTAGGCGACGGCTGTATGATCCTACCAGTATGAAGTACCTAGAGTTGCCAAGCTCACAGAAACAGAAAGTAAGACGGCGGCTGCCAGGGCCTAGGGGGAGGGGGGAACTGGGAATTGTTTGACGGTTTAATGGGCATAGAGCCTCAGGGTCGCAAGATGAGAAAGTTCCGGTTGGTTATACGACAGCATGAACGCACTTAACGCTGCTAATCCGTACCCTTAACAAGCAGTTCAGGTGGTAAACGTTATGTTTCACCGCAGTTTTAAACGTGGCTAAGACGAAGTGTCTCACCCAACATCAAGATGCACGTGGCACTTCTGGGACCGAGATCTGTGCCCTTGTCCCCTATGCTTTTCAGAGTAGACAGTGGTTAATTAATTAATTACATTATATAATGTTTATTTATTTACTTTTGAGAGACAGAGCACCAGCAGGGGAAGGGCAAAGACAGAGGGAGACACAGAATCCCAAGCAGGCTGCAGGCTCTAAGCTGTCAGCACAGAGCCTGACGTGGGGCTTGAACTCATGAACCCATGAGCTGAGCTGAAGTTGGATCTTAACCAACTGAGCTACCCAGGTGCCCCGAGAGTAGACAGTGATTTAATAGTGAGAGAGGAGTGGGGTGGAACTGAATATGGGCCATGCATTAAAAAAAAAAAAAAAGTCTCCTGCAGGGGTGCCGGGGGGGCTCAGTTGGTTAAGCATCTGACTCTTGATTTTGGCTCAGGTCATGATCTCTTGGTTCACGGGCTGGAGCCCCACGTTGGGCTCTGTGCTGATGGTGCAGAGCCTGCTTGGGATTCTCCCTCTTTCTCTCTGCCCCTCCCCTGCTTGCACACGTGCTCTCTTTCTCTCTCTCAAAATAAATAAATAAACATTAACAACTATTTAAAAAATTAAGGCAATTCAAATGAGGAAAGAGATGATCTTTCCTAAAATATTAAAAAAAAAAAAGTCCTGCATTTTAAATACATTTTAAAAGTATTTAGTGAGTCCATAAAATACTGAGACTTCGGCAAATCTACTAATGATAAACATCTGCTCTGGTGACCACTAGGCTTTGAGGAAGCCTCCCTGAGAAGCCGTTAGCCTGCCGCAAAGCTCCTGATGTATCTGGAACCTTCCTTCAGAGCCAGTTCTCAACCTTCATCTTCTGGAACTCAGAAACCCAGTCTCAGAGCACGACCTCCTGACCCCCATCTTCCTCACCCTCCCCCCCTTCCTCTTTGATCCCTCGTGACCTCTGCTCCCTTACCCACTCGACGTGGGCATTCCCCTTCACCTGCCCTGGCCTGGCCCACCACCTCCTCCAACTCCACCTCTGTCCCTGTCTCCCTGCCACCCTCACACTCTGTCCTCAAGTCGGCCCAGTCTGATCACATGCTGCTCTCTTCAGGCTCCCCAGCCACCGGTCCCTGGTGCTTGGCTTTTCATTCTACCTTGTTAACAGCCTTCTAGGTCCTCACCTTCTGTGCCCTGTCACATCCTCCACTTGCCCTCCAATCCTCACCCACCCTCTCCCCCTGGCCCTCTGCCCCAGCAGGCCGGCCACGGGGCTGCATCATGGGCTGATGGGCTCCTTGTCTCTGGTTTCTGGTTGGGTCTGGCCAGTGCGGGATCAGAGATCTGAGCAGGGCAGAGAGAGGTTGGGGTATTTATTCCCCTTGCTCCCTCCCTGTGGGGACACCATGGGCTGGTGTCCCAACCCTCCACCAAAAGCCACAGCTGCCGTTGGGGATTCCAGGAGATGTAACCCCCTCACCCTTCGGGTCTGGGGGGTGGGGACAGCTCCTCACTCTCAGTGGCTCTGGGTGCCACACCATCCTGGCTGGTTTCTTTAAGCCTGACTGCCTCTGTCGGTGTCCCTTCATGAAGCACCCACTCTGGACGGCCCTCTGCTCCCTGCCAGGACCCAGAGTTCTAGCAGTGAGCAGCTCTCCGGCATGGCCTTCAAGTCCTCTTCCTGCAGCTGCCAAGGGGATCAGAGTGGTCTTGCTGTCAGCCCGCCTGGTCTGGTCCTGGCTCACTGAGGGTCTCCTTCTTGTATCTTCTGGGGCGAGTCTCTTGCTGCTCTCTGGTTGCTTCCCTTGCAAAAGTGGGTTTGATATGCTGTGCTACACAGGACTGACAAAAGGTACCGTTGGGAGGAACTTTCAAGGTAGTAGGATAACATTTTTTCAGTTAAGTGGGGTCTGCGTGAGTGTGTGTGTGTGTGTGTGTGTGTGTGTGTGTGTGTGTGTGTGTGATCTATTTTTTTTACCTTTTGGGTCTTGGCCAGTGCATCCCCCCCCCAGCACATCCCCCTTACTGCCTCGAGAAAGAGACGTAGTGCAGAAAGACTGAAAACTGGGGTTTCCAGAAGAATGAGGATATGGGGAAACAGCTAGGCTCTGGCGAGACGTGAGCCTGGGAGGAGAAGGGAAGGGGAAATGTCTCTGCTTCCCTCTGTCACAGAGACCCTCCCGCCCAGGTCCTCCTGGGAAAGCCCCGTGGAGGGGTGAGGCCTCAGGAAGAGGCTGGTTCCTAAAATCAGCCTGCCTGAGGGTGGTTTCCAGCCTCCGGCCCGCCCTGTGTGACCCCAAATTCCTCATCTGTAAAATGGGGGAAATGATAGCGCCTGCCTCGTCGGGATGCCGATCGTCAGGATGAAATGAGTCAACACACACGGACGTGCCAAGGACGGGGCCGGGCACCGAGCGAGCCCTCGCTGCGTTACGGACACGTTACTGCTCTCTTCTCCGGCCCGGCCACGGCCTCTGGCTCTGCCGCTGCCGTGGCTGCTTCTAGGCCTCCATGCTGGCGCCTCTCCCTTCACCTGCCCCCAGCTCGCACGGCTCCTGAGGATTCTACTCTAGGGCTGGCTCCCTCTCCTTCCCGCGGGGCCGCTGCAGAGCCTTAATTCTCCGGCGTGTATTTTCAACCCCTAGCTCATCCCCAGGCCTCCCTGTGCCCACCTGCCCCTGGATGCTGACACTCTCACCTCCTGCCTCCTGCCTCCTCCTGTCCCCTATAACCCTCTCCGTAATGACGGTAATGGCGTCGTCACACGCCCAGCCCACGGACCACCCCTCTCCACGGCTGCTGACATTGTCCCTACTACTTCCTCCAAAAAGCTCTCCAACAAGCCCCGTGACACCACACCCTCCCCATGGCAACAGTGCAGCTGAGAGGCAGGATTGACTACAGTGGGCAGAATGGTCCCCAAAAGAGATCTACACCCCAAATCTGGATCCTGCGAGGATGCTCTGCTACAGGGCACAAGGGACCGTGCAGATGTAAAGGTTACTAGTCTGTGATCTTAAGAGAGGGAGAGCATCCTGGACTGTCCAGGTGCGACTAATCTAATCCCATGAACCCTTAAAAGCAAAGAACTTTCTCTGGCTGGAGTTGGACAGATGAGTCAGAACAAGGGATTAGAGAGATCTGTTGGTTTTCTTTCGTTTTAAGTATTTTTGAGAGAGTGGGAGTGAAGTGGGGAGGGGCAGAGAGAGAGGGAGACACAGAATCCAAAGCAGGCTCCAGGCTCCGAGCCGTCAGCACAAGGCCCAACGCGGGGCTCGAACTCATGAACTGCGAGATCATGACCTGAGCCGAAGCCGAAGTCGCTTAACCAACTGAGCCACCCAGGCACCCCAGGGATCTGAGAGATTTGAAGCACGAAAAGGCCTTGAGCCAATGCTGCTGGCTTTGAAGGTGAAGGGGACCACAAGCCCGGAATGCGGGCGGCCTCTTGGGCTGGGAACCACTTCCACTGACAGCCAGCCCGGAAAGGGGACCTCAGTCCGTAACAGCACAGGTTAACTTGCGCCAAGCACCCGAACAGATCCGGGAGCAGATTCTCCTTGGAGACTCTGGAAGAGCCCAGGTCCGCTGAGCACCTTGATTTTGACCTGGGGGCCCAGGGACAGAGAAACCAGCTGAGTCCACCCCAACTTCCGAAGTACAAAACCGGGAGATCATCCCTCTGTGTTGTAAATAGAACACAAATACAATGGCCCACATTTACTACAGTACCGACAACACCAGGCACTGATCTAAGCCCTTGACAGTGATTCGCTCTCAAAACACGGTCCCTGCAACCACCCCCAGGGCATGTATACAAAGACCGCAGCGGACAACAGCTGCATAACTTGTCTGAGACCCTCCAGCCCACGAGAGCAGAGCCAGGCTCTGAACCGGCCACCTGGTGGGGCAAGGTCACGCACTTGACTGCTCTGTCCCAGGGCCACTCCGTCTGCTCTTCTCCCACCCAAATAACAAAGATCACCAACTCCTCCCCAGCTTAAAAGCCTTTTGGTGAGGGGGAGGTTCCTCTTCACGTGCTTAGCCTGGCTTCCATTTTGCAATGTCACCACCAACATGCCATTTCGTCCTTTTCTCCCAAGCCAAACTGTTCCCCAAACATCTCCGGACCTTTGCACATGCTTTTTCAACACCTGGGGTGTCCTTTCCTACTTGCTCTGTCTGGAAAATCCCCAGACTTCCTTGTCTTTCCTTCTTTTCTTTCCTTCCTTCCTTCCTTCCAGTGCAAGCGGGGGGGGGGGGGGGGGAGAGTGAGAGTGAGAGTGAGAGAGAGAGAGAGAGAGAGAGAGAGAGAGAGAGAGAGAATCTCAAGAAGGCTCCCCCCTCAGGGCAGAGCCTGACACATGGCTTGATCCCATGACCGTGAGATCAAGACCTTGAGGTGAGGGGTGCCTGGGTGGCTCAGTCGGTTAAGCGTCCAACTCTTGGTTTCAGCTCAGGTCATGAGCTCACAATTCGTGAGTTTGAGCCCCGTGTCGGGCTCTGTGCTGACAGTGCAGAGCCTGCTTGGGATTCTTTCTCTCTCTCTCTCTTTGCCCCTCCTCCTTTCTCTCTCTCTCAAAATAAATTAAAAAACTTAAAAAAAAAAAAGACCTGAGCTGAGATCAAGAGTCAGACACTTAACAGACTGAACCACCCAGGCCTCCCCAGGCTTCTCTTTAAAGAGGCAACTCAAGTCTGGCCTTCTCTGAGGAGCTCCCTGACCCCCCAAGAGGATTCTTGTGGGGGGCTTCAATTCACAACCCCCACGCTCCTGATCAGTGGGTGCCGCGTCAACATTCCATCCCCACACGAACCCCCCACTGGAGGGCGCCACCCCAGCTAGTCGTGTGAAGGACAATCACAAGAATATGCACATCGCGTTTCACGGACAGTCCTCACTCTGGATTTCACCCGATGGAACCTCCCTAGCTTAGTGAGCTACTTTGATATTCCAGGGAACTCGGAAGGAATTTCAGATATTCCCAAAGCTAAATTTACACTCAAGGAATGAAACTTCTTCTCTCTGGAACTGCTGAGTCAGACAACCCGGAATCTGAAACTTGGCCCCCACCTCCCCTGTGACCAGCTGTGTGATTTTTCACTTGACCTTTCTGCGTCCCATTTGCACATCTTTAAATGAGGATAACAGTGATAATAGCAGTTCCTACACCACAGGGTTTTTTTTTTTTTGGAGAATGTAATTTTCTGCATACGTACTCAGGATGTACAATATGTATAAAGTCATGGGAGGTAAAGTAGTCTACGAATGCATGCTGTAGCTGTTTGTATCACTGTGTTATCGAAAAGATTGTGATCTTCTGCCTCACGTCCATTGGAATGGCTACTATCAGAAAAACAGGATAAGGGGCGCCTGGGTGGCTCCGTCGGTGAAGCATCCGACTCTCGTTTTTGGCTCAGGTCACGATCTCACGGTTCATGGGATCGAGCCCTGCGCCAGGCTCCGCACTGACAGCTCGGAGCCTGCTTGAGATTCTCTCTCTCCCCCTCCCCCCACCCCTCTCTCAAAATAAACAAATAAACTAAAAACAAAACAAAACAAAACCAGGATAAAACAAATGTTGACGAGGATGTGGAGAGAGTGGAACCCTGTGCCCCGTCGGTGGGAATGTAAAAAGGTGCAGCTGATGTGAAAAACAATATGGTGGTTCCTCAAAAAATTAAGAATAGAATTATCGTGCGACCCATCAAGCCCACCTTTGGGTATACATCCAAAAGAATGGAGAGCAAGGGCTTGAAGAGATATCTGTACGCCCATGTTCATGACGTTATTTACAACAGCCCAGAGGTGCAAACAACCCGGGCATCCACTGACAGAGGAGCCGATAAGCAAAATGTGCTGAAAACATGCCATGGAATATACACCACGGATGAACCACAAGAGGGCAGATGCTGTCTGAGTCCACTTACATGAGCACCTACCGCGGTCAGATTCACACAGACAGAAACCAGAAGGGTGGTGGCCAGGGCTGGCGGAGGGGGACAGGGTTTTGCAAGACGGGGAGCTCCGGAGGCGGACGGGGGTGATGGCTGCACCAGGTAAATGCATTTAATGCCGCTGAGCTGTACTCTGAAGAAATGACAAGATGGAAACTTCTGTGTTATGTGCGCTTTGCCGCGATAAAAAAAAATAAATAAAAATTTTTTAAAAAGCGAGCAAAATGCGATCAGCCCTTTTCTATGAGCTTTATCCCCCCTGGAAGCCCTCCACCTGCCGGAGGGAAGGTAGGTTCATAAATGGCTGTGGTGGGAAGTGATCGATGAGACCGGCCCCGCGTTCCGGCTGCCAGCTCTCCAACAGGGCAGGGAAGAGTTTCCCGAGGACAGAGGAGACCTGCTCTGTGTCCGGGCTGTGATCTTCAGGGGATTTCTGAGCAGGGGTGAGAATGCTTCTCCGGACCAGGTCCACCTGTCACCCCGTCTCTCAACACGTAGGGGTTCGCTCATAAGAGAAGCACAAATTAGAATGACACGGGCGCGATGTGTCATCTGTTAGGTCAGTGGAGATCCAATCGGTAGACAACACGCACCGGGGAGGGTTGGGAAACAGGCGTCCATTCTGGCAGGACACCGCGTCGGTGGACCCCTGGTGGCCTATTTGGAAACGCCCATCAGAGGCACAGATGTTCGTGGCCTTTGACACAGCAGATATACCCACACGTCTGAGAAATGACGTAAAGGAGGGGACGATCACCGCAGCCTTGTTTAATAATAATAAACAAGAATACGATGTAGGCTCTGATGATTGTTTTTTTTATGTTTATTTTGTTTTTGAGAGAGAGAGAGAGAGAGAGAGAGAGCATAAGCAGGGGAGGGGCAGAGAAGGGGGTACAGAGGATCGGAAGCAGGCTCTGTGCTGACAGCAGACAGCCCGATGTGGGGCTCGAACTCATGATGATGGTTCTTTTCCAAGAGGCAGCCCAGAACTGGCAGGAGCCAAAGGGACAAGCGTCAACCAGCTGTCTGGGTGCTGGGGTGTATGTTAGATCCGTCTTGTTCCGTGATCCTGAGATCCCCCGCGAGAAGGGGGTGCAACACGCGAGACTGTTCCAATCGGGAAGGAGCCAGCTGGTAGGGCGCTGTACACCCAGGGTGGACAGGCCAGGGCGGAGCAAGCATTCCCCCCCCCCCCCCGCCCCGTTATTTTGGTCCTTTGCTCTGCTCCTCCACCCCCCCCACCCTCCCAGCCACAGCGCTGCGCTGCCTTGGGCTGTTCTATAGCTCGGTGTTGGAGGGGATTCAGAAACCTCCCCGGTGTGGCCGGGTGAGTTCTCGGGGAGGGGCTGGGGTGGGTCGGCTGCCCACTGTTGAGCTCTTCCTTCTCCTCGCCTCTAAACAGAGTTCACTGGAACAGCATGCACGCTCCTCCGTCGACACAGGGGCTCCCACAGCATCACGAGCGGGGAGCCACGGGTGGCGGAGGAGAGAGAGGGAGGGCGCTGAAAGCATGATCCTGGAGCCATCTCCACGGGACCCCACTCCCGACCTGAGTCTGGGGAGCGTGTCTCATGTGAAGATTCCCAGCGGAGCAGCATGTCTAGGGGTTCACGTTTAACAAGCACTCGGACACGTGCGGAAAATTCGACAACTACGGGCTGGCAGGATTTCTTCACTCTGGAAGAACTGAGCCCCTTTCTCAGCGGAGTCTGAGTAACAGCTCTAAAATCCAAAAATCACAGTTCACAGGCCACAGCCAGTCACACAAACTAAAATTCGCGAGGTTTATGTCTGAAATGAGCAAGGCTGAGGCTTTTGAACGGTGTGAAATGCGAGAGGGGAGATTCTGAACGGAGCCCCTCGTTGCTAGTCTGTGTGTGGCAGCCAGGCTGGTCATTTCAAAATTTCCAAAATGGAGGTCGCCTCCCTTGCTCAGAATACCCCAGTTTCTTCCCATACTCTTCAGACAGGGTGGCCTGAAGGAGGCCTACTCATTTCTTAAGCTCTCTTCCTTCCCACTCTTCCTTCTGGACACACTGGTTTTCTCTCAGTCCCTTGGGCTCATAATACGCTCCTCTACCCCAGGGCCTTTGCACATGTCCTTCCGTTTCCCCCTTGTCCATTAAGTTGTCCTTATCCTCCATGTTCCTTTTCTTTAGAGCCCCAGTGTGAATAAAACAACATATGTCTCTGTGGGATCCCCTGACTTCTGTGTCTCTCTCCTGGGAGCTTTCTGATTGCACGGACCATGCCTGATTCTGCCATTGCCTTATCCCCAGGTTTGCCTCAGTGCTGAGGCTCCAGGTAAATATTTGTGGAAGGAATGAGTGATAACAGTGGTAAAACCTGGCCCCACCAACACAGGCTTCCTATTGCCGTCGGGGAACCAAACTCCTTACAGGATACAGAAAAAGGTCTGCAGGGCGAAACCCTGCAAATATCAATATTGATTTTTCCCTGAGCCAGAGGATTACACGTGATTTTTATTTTCTCCCTTACACTTTGCTTTCTCCCAGTTTTTTTTAAAAACAATAAGCACGTAACTGCCTTCTGTTATCAGAAAAAGTGAATGGTGGCAACATAGAAGAACATCGATGACCAGAACAATCTGTCAGCCTGGCCAGTTGAGTCTAAATCTCGAGAAGTATGACTGCCTATTCTTTAGGACTTACTCAGGTAAGTAAAACAATCATTTTTACTTGCTGGCTGTGCCCTCTGCCTAATTTTGAAGAAGGCTTTTTATTAATATGGATTTCTGAACTTTGTTTCGGGGAATGACCTATAGTAGCACAAATAACATGAACTATAAATCGACTGTTGAATTATTCCTCAGCGTGGACCATAGCTAACCAAGGGCGATTCTTTTTTTTTTTGATTTTTTTAAAATGCTTATTTATCTTTGAGAAAGACAGAGTGCACGTGGGGGAGGGGCAGAGAGAGAGGGAGACACAGAATCAGAAGCAGGCTCCAGGCTCCAGGCTCCGAGCTGTCAGCACAGAGCCCGACGCGGGACTCGAACCCACGGACTGCGAGATCACGACCTGAGCTGAAGTCGGATGCTTAACTGACTGAGCCACCCGGGTGTCCCCAAGGGTGATTCTTCTAATCAGAAAGACCCAAGGAAGTCAGCAGAGAAGCGATTTTCACTTTGTCTTGTTTTATAAAACTAGAAAATGCTGTCACGTCTGCGGGTTCCAGGTCTTCAAAATGGACCCGTGTCCCTACAACCCTTTTCAAAGCAAATCTCCTCTCCCAAATCCATTTAAGCTTTGGGAAGAGGATTTGTCTAAGAGCAGATAGAAGCACCCATCAAAAGTCTGCTCACAAAATATTTGGCAACTCGTGTGTCATCCGTTCTCTGGGGAGCCCATATAAGCTTGTGCCTCTGGAAACACAGCTGATTGCTTCATAAATCAGTGCAACTGTGGCTGGCGGTGGTGACTTACTTCTTAAACTAAGTCTGAGGAGCGGGAGGCAGTCAATTATTTTTATACGGTGAATGCAACTCAATTCCTGTCTGTGTAAAAATTGTCCTCATTAGTTCCTTTTTCCATACGGTTCCTCGTCTCGCCCCTGTCTGTGCACTTTTGAGGATTCTTCTCAGTCTCCATTTTATGAGCCCATAATAATGACCGTGGTGTCATTTAGTTAGAAGCACGTGCCAGGCACTTTCTGTGCATTTCTCACTTAATTCTCACAACGATCCTGTCAGGTAAGTGGCTTATAGGCAGCGAAAATGAGCTCAGAGAGATCAAGTCATTTGCTTCAAGTCACACAACCAGCAAGTGACGTAGTGAGATTCAAACCCAGGCCTGTCTATCTCCAAAGCCTGTGCTTTTAATTTTTTTTAAGTGTTTATTTATTTTTAAGAGAGAGAGAGAGAGAGAGAGAGAGAGAGAGACAGAGAGAGAGAGAGAGAGAGAGAGAGAGAGAGAAAGAGAGAGAATGAGTGGGGAATGGGCAGAGAGAGAGGGAGACAGAGTCCAAAGCAGGCTCCAGGCTCTGAGCTGTCAGCACAGAGCCCAACATGGGGCTCCAACTCACAGACCGGGAGATCATGACCTGAAGTCAGATGCTCAACCGGCTGAGCCACCCAGGCACCCCCAAAGCCTGAGCTTTTAAACATTACTATAGTTTTCTAATATCATACTCAGGTTCAAAACACAGGTCTCTATTTCTACCTTGGCCAGACAAGAAATAAAACTACCCAAGACCTGTCCCTTGTTATGATAAAGAAGAATCTGCAATTCTTTTTCTTTACCCTGACTGTGCACTGAATGGGTTTCTGTGTCCTTGTAGAGAGACCACACCATGGATGAGAACCTCAAGGGGAGGTCCACTGACTTATTTTTAAGTCTGAGAGTTTATGATAAACACTCTCAGAAACTAGGAAAAGGCAAGTATAAAGATTTACATTGCTCTTATCACTTTTATGCAACAGAATGCTAGCCAGTGCAATAAAGCAAAAAAAAAAAAAAAAATGAAATTAAGGGTATTCAGATCTCCTTTCCTGAAAGGAGAAATAAAACTGTTTTTATTTGTAGATGGCATGACTGTTTATATATAAAATCCCAACAAATCTATAAAAACTTTCTAGAAAGCTCAGTTACAGTTGCAAGATATCATTTAAGTATACAAAAATCAATTGTTTCTCTATATTGTCAATGAACATGGGGACACCAAATTAACACTATAATACCATTTTCAAGTTTATTTATTTTGAGAGAGAGACAGAGTGGGGGAGGGGCAGAGAGAGAAGGAGAGAGAGAGAATCCCAAGCAGTCTCCATGCTGTTAGCAGGGAGCCCAATGTAGAGCTTGAACTCATGAACGGTGAGATCATGAACTGAGTTGAAGTCAGATGCTTAACTAACTGACACACCCAGGTGCCCCAACAATATGACATCACTTATAATCATTTTAAAAAAGATATTTAAGTGTATATCTAGCAAAACATGCACAGCGCTGGTATGCTAAAAATGACAGAATATTTGTGGAAGAAATCAAAGACCCCCTGAAAAAAAGGAGAGACATACCATGTTCATGGATTGGAAGACAATATAGTAAAGATACCAATTCTCATACTGATTATAGGCTTATATACAATTCCTATTAAAATTCCAGCAAGAGGGACACCTGGGTGGCTCAATTGGTTAAGCGTCTGACTCTCGATTTTGGCGCAAGTTATGATCCCACGGTTTTGTGGGTCTGAGCCCTGAATTGGGCTCTGTGCTGGCAGCACGGAGCATGGTTGGGATTCTCTCTCTCTCTCCCTCTCTCTCTCTGCCCCTCCCCCTCTCATGCTGTCTCTGTCTCTCTCAAAATAGATAAATAAACTTAAAAAAATTAAAAAAAAATTTTTTTTAACGTTTTTATTTATTTTTGAGACAGAGAGAGACAGAGCATGAACGGGGCAGGGGCAGAGAGAGAGGGAGACACAGAATCGGAAGCAGGCTCCAGGCTCTGAGCCGTCAGCCCAGAGCCCGACGCGGGGCTCGAACTCACGGACCGCGAGATCGTGACCGGAGCTGAAGTCGGACGCTTAACCGACGGAGCCACCCAGGCGCCCCAAAAACTTTTTAAAAAAATAAAGAAAATTCCAGCAAGATATTTTGTATATATAGACAAGCTTTTACTAAAATTTGTGTGGAAAGGCAAAAGAATTAAAATAGGTAAAGAGACATTTTTTTAAAAAAGAAAAATAAAGTGGGAGGAACCGCTCTACCCGATTCAAGACTCGCAAAACTACAGTAATGAAGACCACGTCGTATTGGTAGAGGGACAGACACCTAGATCCACGAAACGTAATAGGAAACTCAGAAACAGCTCCCCCACAAGTATGGCTAAGTGGTTTTCGACACTTAGTCAAGTGGTTTCAAAAAGAGTCCAACAGAGAAAGGATGGTCTTTCCAACAAATGGTGCTGGAGCCACGTCATATCCACATGCAATCAAAAGAACCCGGACTGAAATCTCGCATCATATACAAAAACAAACTCAAAATGGCGCATAGGTTTAAACACAAAATATCTATAAAGCTTTCAGAAGAAAATGTATGAGAAATCCTCGGGAATCAAGGACCCGGTGACATGTTCTTAGACGTGATTCGAAAAGCATGAGACTTCAAAAAACCTGAAATTTATTTTTGGAAAGTCAGGTAAAAGAAAAGACAGTGATAACGCGAGTTGCTGGTGAGGATGCAGGGAAACCGTGTCTCATACACCGCTGGTGGGAATGCAAAATGGTCCAGCTGCTCTGGACAACAGTCTGGCACTTTCTTTGGAAACCATACACTCACCATATGATCCAGCAAGCACCCTCCCGAGCATTTATCCCAGAGGAATAAAAACTTGTGTTCACACAAAAACCTGTGCACAAATGTTCATAAGCAGATTTATCCATAACAGCCCCCAAATTAGAAACAACCAGAATGCCCTTCAATACGTGAACGATTAAACAAATGGAATATTACTCAACATCTATACCACGGGATATTACTCAACAATAAAAAATAACAGGTGATCTCAAGGACATTATGCTGAGTGAGGGGGAAAAAAAAAACACAAACGACCTCAAAAGGTCACCTGGGGTATAATCCATTTATATAACATTTTCTTTTTTTTTTTTTTTTTTTTTAATTTTTTTTTTCAACGTTTATTTATTTTTGGGACAGAGAGAGACAGAGCATGAACGGGGGAGGGGCAGAGAGAGAGGGAGACACAGAATTGGAAACAGGCTCCAGGCTCCGAGCCATCAGCCCAGAGCCTGACGCGGGGCTCGAACTCACGGACCGCGAGATCGTGACCTGGCTGAAGTCGGACGCTTAACCGACTGCGCCACCCAGGCGCCCCAACATTTTCAAAATGTTATACACATCACAACAGTCTCCGAAAGCTCTAGAAAGGGTGAGAGGCCGTTGCCCAAGCCAGGTACTTCAGATGGCCCTTGCTGTCAGGCCCAGAGCAGGGGTCAAACACCCAGAGCAGGGCTCCATGCCCCCCTTCTAAATGGGTGCTGGGGAGGGGACAATGGGTGGGACATCTGTACACGTGGCCAGCAGAGGACAGAGGGCACATCACACTTTGCCTCATACCCTTTCCTGCTACATATGCTGGGAAGACCCAATATATTCGGCAGTTGGGTTACTAGTAGCACGTGAAGCGCAGATGTAAGCCAGAGGGTGCGCTTTAGAAGAGCCTGGAATCCACAAGAACAGTAAGGCTGCGTGGAGGGGGGCGGGGGGAGGGGCTGGGAGCGGCGGGAACAGCTCTTACCTCTAAAACAAGGTCTGAGTCTTCATGCCTTCCAACAGTAGTGCTTTTATTCAGGACAAAAAAGCCTTCTGCGCTCTTTAGGTAGGCTTTCATGCTCTCTGCTTTCCCTGTATAAGGTTTTCAGAAAAAACTCCGTCAGGAAAACGCAGTCTTCTGGTTACTCAACACCACCACATTGAGAACGGGACGAAACGCACCGTATTGTTCCAAGGAGAAATCAGCAGGGGTAGGGGAAGGTAGACGGACTTCCCCAATGATCACACTTTTGATTCTGCAGATTTCTGAGACTCCCCTTTTATTTATTTTATTTTATTTTTTTAAATTTTTTTTTTAACATTTATTTATTTTTGGGACAGAGAGAGACAGAGCATGAACGGGGGAGGGGCAGAGAGAGAGGGAGACACAGAATCGGAAACAGGCTCCAGGCTCCGAGCCATCAGCCCAGAGCCCGACGCGGGGCTCGAACTCACGGACCGCGAGATCGTGACCTGGCTGAAGTCGGACGCTTAACCGACTGCGCCACCCAGGCGCCCCTGAGACTCCCCTTTTATTTATTTATTTATTTTTTTTTTTTTTTTTAATTTTTTTTTTTCAACATTTATTCATTTTTGGGACAGAGAGAGACAGAGCATGAACGGGGGAGGGGCAGAGAGAGAGGGAGACACAGAATCCGAAACAGGCTCCAGGCTCCGAGCCACCAGCCCAGAGCCCGACGCGGGGCTCGAACTCACGGACCGCGAGATCGTGACCTGGCTGAAGTCGGATGCTTAACCGACTGCACCACCCAGGCGCCCCGAGACTCCCCTTTTAAACAGTGACATTTAACAAAGATGAGCTTGGTTCTGACAATCGGACAGGGGACTTTTTTTTTTTTTTTTTTTTTTACATGACTCGGAGCACAAACCACCAGTAGCTGAAAAAACCCAACGACAAATCTGAATTCCACTGATAATCGCTGTGCGCCTCCCATTAAGCACAAGGGGAGTTATCTGACACAGTAAGTAATCGTGTTCCTAACCAGCCCCCTACTAGCTCTGTGACTTTGGGTGAGTTACTTCTCTCTCCATGCCTCAGTTTCTTCATCTGTAAAACGGGATCAATAATACTCTGTACCCCGAAGGGTTCCATGAGGATGAAATGCAAACATACGTATGAAACATTCAGAGTGGACATCTGTCCTATTATTATTATTGTTCCAAATCTTGGATCTAAAGAATTCTAAGCTTCTACAGAATTCCTGAAACTGATGAGTCAGTCGGTGAGGGAATGGACTTTAAATGATACTTTCTTTGAATCATCGTGAGTCACTCCGTTCCTTGATACACTTAAGGGAAGAGGGGTGACTTTGAAAGGCAAAGTATTAAGACTCTAGCTTGGAGATATGATCAGGACTCGGCACCTATCTTCCCCCAATGTTTTATTAGGAAGATGTCCAAGATGCAGGACCGCTGAAAGAACTCCTTCCTGTCCACCACCTAGATCCTACAAGTAACATTTTGCTATTTTTGCTCTACCCACACCTCCATCCATCTATCCATTCACCTAACCATTTTATAGTCTGATGCATTTCAAAGTAAGTTCTACACTGGTTTCCTCACATGGAAAAATGTCAGTGACTTCAGTAGGATCCAAAACGCTAATAATTCATATGGTGCTTGGATTCTGATTTGAGATACGTCCAGTCACACAGTGTGACATCCCCCATCGCCACGGCCAGGCCAAGGAACGGAAGTCCCTCTCTTTTCAACTGAACGGTCCCTGACACGTGAAGCTGTCGGACTGCGGAGAAAAACAAAGACCCTCTCGTTGTGATCGTACAGAGTCTTGGGTCTGGTTCTACTCTTCATCGACGTCTCCATCATCAACTATTGAATCCCTACTAAGTGCCAAGCACTGTGCTATCCTTTTACACACAACTGCTTCTTTTCAACCTCAGCACAACCCTGCGGGGTAGGTATATTGGTACTGTCCCACTCTACAGTCCCTCTGAGACTCGGAGAGATTAGGGTCACTCAGCGGCAAGTGTCAGGGAGGCAACTCTGAGCCTCTGCATGTAACTGCTGGACCATCCGCCCGCAGCTCAGCCTTCGGCACGACTCCGCTAATGCTGGGTGGGGCAGAGCGGGCTCGGGGGAGCTGCACTGTCCGTTGACCCTTGGGATGTGCAGTAACAGAGAGTCCTTGACAACCAGGATTCCACCCCCTGAAAGGAAGAAAAGACCCCACGGGTGTTGGGGGGAGTAAGAGAAATAAAAATAAGCCAGATAGTTTGTTTTCTATTTGTAAACTCCGAGAGCTACAGATGCCTCATAAGTATTGATGATCTCATGGAGTGAGAGATACATTTTGTTAAGTTCACTGTCACTAACAGAAGGGGATAGGCATCTCCTCTTCCAAAAGAACCATGCTCTGTTGTCATCAAATGACTTCAGTTATTTACTTCAGCTGCAGAGGACCACGTTGTCAAGCCACACGTTCAAACCTAACGCAAACCTGGGAGAAACGTCTCTTCTGCAGGAAAACCACGGGAAATGCCACTAAACTGAACCCCAGAACTTGGGCCAGGTGCACGTCTGAGTTTTAGCTCTCACCCCAGAGGTTCCCAGGGCTGGTGCCTTCTCTCTGCTCAGATGTCCCTCCTTGTGGCCACCTGCCACGTAGCCTTGTTTCCTTCCTTGTACTCATCACTCTCTGACATTTTCTTGTTCCTTTCTTTAGTTGTGTTTGTTGTTTGTTTCCCTTTCGCTGAGATGTGTGCTCCAGGAGAGCCAGAACTGTGTTGTTTTTGTTAAGGGACAATTCTTCATGGGTATCTCGTGTTGGTACCCATCTTTGGAGCAAAGGCATTGACAAATTTTGTCCTGTGTCTTCTGCCAGCATCTATTAGCTGGCCAGGCTAACTTACTAGCTCACACACAAGGTAAAACCTCAGACCCTTTGCAGTTCCTGGCAGTTTTGCTGGTTACCCCATCTCCAGCGCCTGGAGCAGTGTCTGACACACAGTAGGTGCTCAATAAACACTAGCCGAATGAAGGGAAATACAAACGGCACATCAAAGCAAATCTGTGCAGCCAGCTGGCTACAAATCTCCCTATTCAGCGTCTGCCTTAGACATCCTTCTTGGAAAACCTAAATTCTATCTGTAGCTTTTGGGTTGGACGATATTTCTCCACCTTCATCTTGCCCTGTGCAGTCACTCCCCTGCCTGAAAACACGGTAGAAAGTAATTTGAAACGTGTTAAACTCTGTAAATTCGTTCTTAGTGCCCTGAAACACCAGGCATAGGAAAGAGCAAAAGAACCTCAGTCACCTGCCCTGGCACCCCGCTAATCCCGGCTGTACCCCATCGGATAGCTTAAAGCGGCACATGTGGTGCCAAAGAAGGTTCTGGAAGCTCCCGCGCAGGCTACTTCCGGAGGCAGAGTGGGTGGGGGGGCCTGCATTTTAGGGAGGACGGACTGCTGTCGGGACACCTGCTCTGGGGTGCTCCCGGGGACCCAAGTGTGGACCGGAGAGGAGTTCGAGCTCGGGGTGGGTGGGGCCGGGTCCCGAGCCTCCTCTCCAAGCTCTTGACCTCGCAGGGCCGACCCGGTCGGGGCCCCAGGTCTCCGCCCGCTGCCTCCTCCCGGTGCCGCACTCACCTGGCCGGAGGGAGAAGCCCACGCCCAGTCGCCCTCCGAGAGCCCTGCGGGCTCGGGAGGCGCCCGGCCCGCTCCCCGGGGCGAGGCGGCCTGGCCGCGCTCCCGCGGAGTCTCCAGCCGGCGGCCAGCACCCCGCGCGCCCGCCCGGCCTGTGTACGTGCGTCGCCATGGCAACGCCGCCGGGCCGCCGTGAGGGGCGTGGCCTGCGCGGCGGGCGGGGGCGGGAGGCGTGGGGACCCCGGCGGCATGCGGGGCGAGCCCTAGAGGAGCCCAGCCTGCGGCTGCGCCCTGGGGCATCCCTGGCCCGCCACCAGGGGTTCCCCAGGCCCGGTTCACAGATGGGGACACGGAGGCTCCGAGGTCACAGAGATAGGCCACGGTTTTCCAGGGAGGAAGGAGCCGACGCGAGAATCCTTCCTGCCTACTACTATCCTTTGCTCTGGCTGGAGGCGTGAAGACGGGGTGGGAGGGTGAAGGTGCTGAACCCGGAGAAGCTCAGGGGTTGGTAGCTCCTGTCCCACCCGAATCTCTAGTCCTCTCTGCTGCAGACGAGAAAATAGAGTAACCCAGGTGGGAGGGGAATGGGAGGGGAATGGGAGGGGGATGGGAGAGGGATGGAGTGGAAGGAACGATTTTGAAAGAATGAGGCTTTTTTCCCATGTGCTGGGAAAAGGATATTTCCAAACCGCCAACCCCACTAACAATGTTCTTGCCCTTTCTTGTCAACACTGACGTTTATTCATTCATTTGTTCTTCATCTCTACAGACATCCCTTGGGTCCCAGAGTTGACCTGCATCAGTCACCACTGTCCCTGAAGCCCCCACCATGGGCACCCGGCTGGAGGGAGGAAACATGCAAATCCCAAGAACTCCCGCCACCCCCATGTCACCTGTTTCAGACCAGCCCCTTCTGCAGGGGAGCAGAACAGCCCAGCTGACTGCCTACCCGGAGAATGCTTCCAATCCCTGGCAGGAAATGGCTGGCGAGGTGCCTCAAGAAAAACTCAAAGCGTTTAGGAAAGATGAAATATGGGAGACTCTACCCCAGTCAATCAGAACAAGAGCTAAGAGAGAAATCATGGAAATGGGTATAGTGAAGATGCTCAAACATGCCTAGAGGCTTTTAGCAATGCGGATTCCCCGGCACAGACCCGATCACAGATCCTGAGTAGGCGGATGTGGAGCATGGCCCAGGAATGTGCATTTGTTACAAGCGTGGCAACCCCCTGACTTACGCAGTAGAACTGCAGAGACCTTCCCTGGAGCCTTTCCATAGAAATCTCTTCCAGGGCCTCACCCAGCCTGGAAGGTTCTGCCTGGGTCAATTCCGCACAACCGGAAAGACCCCAGGCATAAAGTTTGAGGAGTGACCACAGAAACTAGGGCCTGATTACTAATAGCTTCACAGGAACAGGGAGGGTCAGGCTCAATTCCCCAAGGCCTTTCTACCCCAGGGCCTTTGCACTTACTGTTTCCTCTCCCTAGAAACTACTTGCACCAGAGATCTCGTTCACCTCCTTTAGATTTTACTCAAATACCACCTCACTTAAAATTCTTTAAAAAAAAAAAAAAAAAAAACAACCCAATAGACAAGAAGGAGCAACAAGACAAGAAACAAAACAAAATAAAAACCCTGACACTCTATCCCTCTTCTTTTCATCGTACCGCTTGTCATTTCACATATTATCTTATTTATTTATCTCATTTGTCTGTCTCTCTGCCCCGCCCTCTATTAGAAACTAAGCTCCACGAGGGCAGGGATTTTATTCTGTTTAGTTCACTGCTGGATCACCAGTACCTAGAACGGTGCCTGAGTGCGAGAGTGAGCAGGGGTGGCCCTTGACATGCGCCCACAGCTGCCTGGCCTCCTGCCTTCTTGGGCTGCTGATCTGATCTGTCCTTATCCCAGGACGTTGGCTTGTCTAACCACCTGCCTGGACGGTGGGCTCATGGGAGGCCTGAGCACCACCCCTACCTGCACCCCCACCTCTATGCTTGCCTTTAATCCAGTTCTCATCCTCAGTACGAGTGGAGGGGGTAGACTTGCTTACCGCCGGGCAGGCCATGACCTGGAGCAACCCGTGGGGCCCGATCGGCTTTCAGAGGTCATCTCTCAGTGAAGAACGTTGAACCGAGAGCACAGCCGACTTTCAGACCCGCTGGAGCAAAACTGCTGAATCTGGACTCGACTCCCCTCCCCACAACACGCCGCCGTTGTCTCAAAGGGAGCGTGTCCCATTTTAATTTCAAAAGCAAAACAAAACACCCCAGTAACTTGAGACTTTATGATTTCTTGGACTGAGAGGGAGTTGTAACTTGCAATTAAACAATGATGGGGGGGTAGGGGCGCCTGGGTGGCTCAGTCGGTTAGGCGTCCGACTTCGGCTCGGGTCACGATCTCGCGGTTTGTGAGTTCGAGCCCCACGTCGGGCTCTGTGCTGACAGCTCAGAGCCTGGAGCCTGCTTCGGATTCTGTCTTCCTCTCTCTCCGCCCCTCCCCTGCTCACGGTCTGTCTCTCAATAAATAAACGTTAAGGAAATTTAAAAAAAAACGATGGTTAAAAATACTTCTGAAGGAAGACATAGAGGTTTCTAGATTATATGGGCTCCTTGGTGATGCCTGTAATCAATCAATTTTATTGAGCTGTGTGTAGCTACCAAGGCCATATTGTATCATGACTGACGTACTGGTGTCTGAAGGGCCTGTGTTCAAATCTCAGCTCCATTGGTCCCATCTGTTCCCATACACTGGACTGAATAATGTTAACCGAGGGCTTTCAACTTGCTGCGTGCTGTCTCACTCCTACTTGTGGGTCACTGCATTGAATCCTCGCAATTAAACACTTAGAACAGGGCTGCTGCAGAGAAGACCTAAAAAAAAACATTGGCCATGATCATTATTTCTAGCAAAGCACTCCCATTTTGGCGGGAAAATATGGCTCAGAGACAGGTAGGAATGTGCCCAAGACAGTACAGCTAAAATATCTGGCAGGATTGGAATCTAGATGAGTATGACAGGAAAGGTACATCCCCCGGGACTGCAGGCGACCCAACCACAAGAGGACCCACGCTCCCCCTCATCTTGGGACTGGCTAGGCTCCTGTCTGCCCTGAAGGCCCCAGCTGGCGGTGCCCGAGGCAGGGAGGGAGGCCACCAAACTTGGCCTGGACCCTGGGCTTCCTTCCTGGGGGCCCTCTGCCCCTGTAGAACCTCCTTCTGTGTCAGCCACGGTCTCTGGGCTGTCCTTGACTGGGGAGGGCACACCCACTGTACCCCCTTCCCAGACCTGCCTGTCGTTCCTCCTGGTGCCCTTGTATTTCAAATCGAAATGAATGCCGGCCCACCAGGAGGTGGGAGGCTTGCCCAGGCTCTGTAGGGTGAGGGAGAGCCAGAGAAAGTGCAGGAACAGGGAGCAAGGGAGAGCAGGAGGGAGAAAGAGACCAGGACCGGCAGGAAGTAGCCAAGCAGCATGACAGATGGGAGAGCAGCCGGCTGGCTGGAGGCTCCACAGCCACTGATAATAACCTGGCCCTTCAGGCTTTGGAAAAACGGGGTTTTATTTATACACACACACACACACACACACACACACACTCACAAAAATAAATGCAAACCCCGGAAAGGACACCTGGTTAACGGAGGGCTTCTCTGCAGCTCTCCTCATCCTCCTCCCCTGGCAGAACGTGTGAAACCATGAAGGTTTTTCTCAGGTGGATTCTTCCATTGCTGCCTTGGTGTCTCTTGCAAATCTGTCGCCAAAGTCAACTCCCCTTGGTTCCTCTGGCTTTGCCACGGGAGTGGGCGTGTGCCTCCTGTTTGTAAAGTGTGCTGATCCTGGATCCCACCGCGGGTGTGGTCTGCTGATCTACTCTGTCTGCGCCTCACTTTGGCCACCTGCACAGGTGCGGATAGCAAGGCCCGGATGGTGAGGATTCAGGGGTTAGTGTGTGTTTACTACTGAGCTGTGCCCAGTACAACAGGCCCCCCCCCCCCCCCACCGTGAGTGTTCGCGGAGTGTTCGCGATTCTCATTGTTGGTTTTGTTTGCTTGTTTTCTGGCTGAGGTGGGAGGATGGCCCAAGGTCACAGACACCCTGGGGAGAGCTCTGATTTGCATCAAGACTCAGTCCCGACTCAGAGCAAACCCGACCTCTGAACAGCCACGCATCATCTTGCCCCTTGCCCTGGGATCTTTCTGGGTGTGGGTGTCAGAGACAGGCTGAGCTCCCTCCCCTGGTGACCCCTGGAGGGATTCCCAACAACCCACCTGGTCTCTATGGGGTCGCACCTGCTGGACAACTCCATAAAGTTCTACTTTCAGGCATCGGGCCAAACAAACCTCTGCTAGTATTTCGCGGGTGACAATGAACCTTTATGAATGTAGCAAGAGCAGCTAACGCTTCTCTAGGCTTGTTAGGCACCCGCCAGTATACCGTGGGTGGTTTATTTAATTCTTAGCCCGACCCATTTTACACAAGGGGGCGCTAGTCCGGTTATGCATCTTGAAAGAGGTCAGACCAGGATTCCACTCTGGCTGTTTGACTCCAGAGTGCTTCATTTTTCTGGTAACCTTTTTATCGAAGAACAGCATAATTGGAAACATTACAAAGTGCACCAGTCATGAGCGTACCCTTGAAGAATTTTCACAAAGGGCATGCATTCACCTGGCCAGAACCCAGACCCGGAAGCAGATCGGCCACTGTTAGAGCCTCCTGTGCTCCCTTCGAGGCATTACCCACCCACCACCCTGACCTCCAACGTCATCGATTCGTTCTGCTTCGTTTTGAGCTTCATCTAAATGAACTCTACAGATTCTATTTCCTGCCTGGTTTCCTTCACTCAACATGATGTTTGTTCACTCCCCGTGATCCGGCCTTGTTGTCTGATGGCACGGGCCCCTTCGTTCCCCTGCTGTACTGCACTCCCCGGTGGTAGTCATCTATTCCCGCATGACAAATGATGACAGCCTTAGTGGCTCAGAACAACACATGCTTATCACCTCACAGTTTCTGTGGGTCAGGAACCCGGCCACCGCTGAGCGGCTGCACCAAGGGGCTGGCCAAGGCCAGAGGGCTCATCTGAGACTCAGGTGGGGAAGGATCCACTGTCAAGGTCATGTGGCTGTTGGAAAGATTCAGTGCCCTGAAGGTTGTTAGACTGAGGGCCTCACTTCCTGGCTGACTGTTAGCCAGAGGCCCCCTGTCTTTATTTGCTGTGTGGGCCTCTCCCCGAGGTGGTGGCTACATCAAAGCCAACGAGAGTCAATGGAGGGAGTCTCCTAGTGAGGTGGGAGTTATGATCTCATGTAACATAATCACAGAAGTGACATCACCATCACCTTTGCGGCCTGGTGTTGGTTAGAAATATGGTACAGGTCTCACCTGCGCCCAAGGAGAGGGGATGACCCAGAGGTGTGAACACCAGCCATAACTGGGAACTATTGTGTACCTGTGGCTTTTGGTATGCCTAATGCACGTATCTCCTGGATACATAGCTAGGAGTAGAATGGCCGGGCCATGACCCATGCGTCCAACTGTAGAAGATTCTGCCAGACATTTTTCCAAAGTGCTGGGATCATCTGCCACCCTTGAGCAGTGTGTGAGCGTTCCAGCCAGAGCACCTGCTTTTTTTTTTTTAATGTTCATTAATATTTTTTTTGAAAGAAAGAGAGACAGAGAGTGAGTGGGGGAGGGGCAGAGAGAGCGAGGGAGACACAGAATCAGAAACAGGCTCCAGGCTCCGAGCCATCAGCCCAGAGCCTGACGCGGGGCTCGAACTCACGGACCGCGAGATCGTGACCTGGCTGAAGTCGGACGCTTAACCGACTGCGCCACCCAGGCGCCCCCATCACTTGCTTTTTAATGCTATGCTCCTGTCTCTCCTTACAGGGGCCAGTGTGACCTGGGATTCCTCGGGACAGGAGGTCCTAAACCTGGCCCCATGTCAGAATCACCAAATTTCTGGCAGGAATCCTTATATTCTCCACCGATATATCCTTGGTGCCTAGAGCATCCCCTGAGGTAGTTGGGCTCAGTAACCTTTTTTGTTTTGTTTTGTTTTGTTTTTTAATTCAGTGAATGAGTTTAGGAACTGTTGCTCAAGAAATAGGCCTCAGGGAGGGTGTGAACTTCTGAAATCGGGAGGAAACTTTGATGTATCTGAGCCCCTTGCATTTTTCTGGGAAGAGGGCCCAGAGCCTTAACCAGAGTCCTCCCAGGAGAGGCTAACAGCCACTGTGATTGGATCCAGTCTGGCTTGGTTATGTGATCACAGTAAGAAACAGCTGGTCCTGGGCAAGGACAGAGTTTAGAAGTGAGAAGAGAGACAGCGCTTGCTTGGAGAGCTCGCAAACTGACCCCTCGCCGGTTTTGACTTTTGACCCATGGCGACTCTGGGTACGGCGAGCCTAGCCACTGCCTGGCCTCTTGGGGCCAACAGCAAATTCCAGGAACCTCAGTTTCCTTCTGCCGAAGCTGACAGGAGCCCCACCTTTCCAGCAAACCTCTCACTTTACCTAGTTTGAGATGACCTCATCGTTTGTCACCCTCTCCCTTGTTTTCTGGAGGTTTCGCAGCATCCTCCCGCTGTCTGCATTCTTTTGTCGTTTGAACAGAACTCCTATTTTCTGTTTTGGGTCATTCCCATCACATGCTTATTATCTTCCTTTCCGAGAGCAGATCCACCTCGTGCCCCTCTAGACGTTTCTTCTCGGGTTTCCTCTGAATCATTTCATTCGGTCCAGATAACGTCCGGCTTTTCCGCCTTCCTCGCCGCACTCAACATAGACCCTCTCTTTTCCCCAGAACAACCGTCCTTTCTTTCCGATCCCTCGCTGGAGTCCTCGTCTTTCACCGTGGTTTCTGACTTCTCCTGACAACAGATTGTTTTTTGAAATTTAAGTCTCAAAGATCATCCCTTCTAATCTGGGTCTGAATTTGGATCACCGTCAAGAAGCAAGGAGGACAGGAATGTTGCTGGGTAACGAGGATCCTCAGCAGAAGGGCTGAGCCTTCCAGAGGGCGTCAGAGGGACCTGGGGGGAGAGAGAGGGAGGTACATTCTTCTGCTATGGGGTGGCACTTGGAGGGGGGAGGGCTCAGGAAAGGCTCTTTTAAGAAATAGGAGGCATTTTACCTGCGTCTTGAAGGATGGGTAGGATTCCAGGTGGCGGAGCAGGGAGAGAAGATTACATGGAGGGAAGAAGGGGTATTGGGAACAGAGGAGAGGCTAGAAGACTGGTGATCAGGGAAGCTAAGTATGTGGTACAGAGTAGGCGGGGAGGCCAGGTGCTGACACTGGACACTGAAGGCCCATGTCAGCTCTCAAATACGTTTGTTTGGCTCTCGTAGTGTGTTAAATACTTTTAAGTAGTTGCTGAACGGCTTGGCCTCCTTCTGTGGAGTGACAGAGAAACCGATTCCAACTGGCTTCATCATGAAAGGAAATTCACTGGTTACCATAAATGAAAAGTCTAGGGGGAACGGCTGGATTCAGGCCCAAGTGACGTCCTCAAGCCCTGGCCTCTGTCCAGCTCTCAGCCACGCTTTCGGCCATGTGGATCCGACCTCAGACAGAATCTCTGTATCATGGTCACAAAAGGGCTGCCACAGCTCTAGCCCTTGCATCTTCTTAGCTTTGAATCCCACGGGGAAGAGTGAGAGTCTTTTCCCTAAGGTTCCCCCAAACACCTCACTGCTTCTCATTTTCTATGACTGGGGAATATATCCATATTCCTGAGCCAATCCTTGAAGGCAGGAGACTGCTCTGCTCCGACTGGCTGAGCTTGGGGGTCCACACTGGCTTTGAGAGAGCGGATGGGGGAGAGGTGTGGTCCCCAAAGGGGGATCATAACACCATAGTATTTTATTTTGTTATTATTTTTTGAATGTTTATTTATTTATTCTGAGGGGGGAGGGGCAGAGAGAGAGGGAGAGAGAGAATCCCAAGCAGGCTCTGTGCTGCCAGTGCAGAGGCCAACACAGGGCTCGAACTCACAATCTGTGATAGCAGGACCTGAGTCGAAATCAAGAGCTCAGTGCTTAACCAACTGAGCCACCCAGGCGCCCTGAGGGACCACTTTAATTTACGTTAAAATCTGGATTAATGCCTTTTCTTGGAAAATGGGAACCCGGGCTGTGTTCTCACCCGTAGATCAGCTGTCTGTGGGGGCGGAGGAGGGGTTGCCCTCTTTAGACACGGTCTGTGTTCTCCCTGCCCCCCCCCCCCCACACACACTGCCCACATATCCTCTCTGGCCTCTGGGAGCACTTTAGTTTTTATCCCCAGCATAATTTGATTCTGTAGATAAATCTGTTTTTCCCACCAGAATGGAATCACCAAAAGCACAGATAACTCTCCCTGTGTTCCCATAAACTCCCGAGGACAAATGCCTGCCGTTTTTGATAGTCTCATTCCTCACTGTTTTAAAAAAGATTTAAGGGATGCCTGGGTGGCTCAGTCGCTTAAGCGTCTGACTCTTGGTTTCAGCTCGGGTCCTATCTCACGGTTTATGGGTTCGAGCCCCCGCGTCGGGCCCTGTGCGGACAGCGCAAAGCCTGCTTGGGATTCTCTCTCTCTCCCTCTCTCTCTCTGCCCCTCCCCCACTTGTGCTCTCACTCTCTCCAAATAAATACACTTAAAAGAAAAGGTTTTGGGGCGCCTGGGTGGCGCAGTCGGTTAAGCGTCCGACTTCAGCCAGGTCACGATCTCGCGGTCCGTGAGTTCGAGCCCCGCGTCGGGCTCTGGGCTGATGGCTCGGAGCCTGGAGCCTGTTTCCGATTCTGTGTCTCTCTCTGCCCCTCCCCCGTTCATGCTCTGTCTCTCTCTGTCCCAAAAATAAATAAACGTTGAAAAAAAAAATTAAAAAAAGAAAAGGTTTAACGCGTAGTGATTTCAGAAGCTGCATCAGACAATTCCAGTATCTGAAGTCCTTGGCGTGGGTGGCTGGGAGGGGATCTCAATCTATTATTTGTTGCTGGTTCGTACTGGCTTGTTTCTCAGATGTGTAGCGATTTGATTGGGATCTCATTTCTGATCGAAGTTCACCTGTGGGAATCCTGAGGCGTCTGATCCCTGCTCATCGCATTTTTGATGCCCCGGAGATTGATCAGTAGCAGCCTTGTGCCATCCAGTCCCAAGTCCCCATCGGCTTTCTTCTCCCAGTAACTTTTTTATTTTTAGTTTTAATTGTGGTAAAATAGACATAATGTAAAAAGCACCCTAGTAACCATTTTTAAATGTACAGCTCAGCCACGTCCAGTATGTTCACACTGCTGTGTGACCAACCTCCAAAACGTTTCTATCTTAAAGAACGGTAACTCTACACCCATTAAACAGCAACTCCCCATCCCCCCACCCCCAGCCCCTGGCCACCGCCCATCTATTTTCTGTTTCGATGAATTTGACGAGGTGCGTCGTGTAAGTGGAATCTTACAGTGTTTGTCCTTCTGCGACCGGCTCATTTCACTGAACGTCAGGTCCTGAAGGCTCATCTGTGTGGGAGCTGGTATCAGAATTACCTTCCTTTTTGATAATACTCCTCAGTGACATTCCATTGTAGGCAGGTACCGCGTTCCGTTTATCCATTCATTCGTCGGCGGACGCTTGGGCTCATCGACTTCTTAACTAATAGTTTTAGCTTTCTTTGAGGATCATGGGCGAGATCCACTATTTCCTTTGGGTTGGCTAAGTTGTGATTTTTCTGATTGCTATTCCTTTGGTAATTATTGGTTAGAATTCTTCTAGAAAGAAGGCTTTTCCTTCATCAACTATTTGTTTATGTGTATCATAAAACACAGTTTGTTCAGAAAAGGCAGAATAAATGATTGGTTCTTTTTTATGTATCAGTATTCAAGGTCAGGAGCAACTGCTAAAGTGACTGTTGAGTTTTTAATTTTTTTTTTAACATTTATTTATTTTTGAGAGACAGAGAGAGAGACAGAGCAGGAACAAGGGAGGGGCAGAGAGAGAGGGAGACACAGAATCGGAAGCAGGCTCCAGGCTCAGAGCTGTCAACGCGGGGCTTGAACACATGAACCATGAGATCATGACCTGAGCTGAAGTCAGATGCTTAACTGACTGAGTCACCGAGGGGTCCCTGATGAGTTTTTAAAAATATCATTAGGAATCTTTTTTTTTTTAACTTTTAATTTATTTATTAAGAAAGAGACAGAGAGAGAGAGAGCAGAAGTGGGGGAAGGGCAGAGACAGAGAAAGAGAGAATCCCAGGCAGGCTCCACGCAAAGTCTGACGCAGGGTCTGAACCCATGAACCTCGAGATCATGACCCGAGCCGAAATCAAGAGTTGGACTCTTAACCAACTGAGCCATGCAGGCGCCCCTCATTAGGAATCTTTGATTCAAAAATCTGTAGCTATGTTGTAGCCCATTAAAGTCACTATTTGGTTTGATGATCACCAGTGCCATCTCAGGGGTCCACCGAGATAGGCTCTGTGTCCTTTGCTTTTCCAGGTGGAAACCACACAATATTGAATTATAACCCCATGTTTGTGTTGCATTGGGGTGGTCTTTAGGCAGACATCTTTGCTGTTGTCTTCCTTCCCCAAACAAGGAAGTTGGACAAGACGAGCTCTGGGTACATTCCTGTTCTAAACTCTCCTTTCTACAGCATTTTCACACATAGTTTACTCATTGGACTCTCCCAGTCTGGTGGCTCAATCCAGCTGGCAACATCTCCATTTTACACACGTGGAAGTTGCCCCCAGAGTGAGAATATTTTTTCCAATTCCCCATACTGAATTTTCCCCCACTAGACTTCAAGCTATGGTTCTCAGTCAGGGATATTTTGCATCCCAGGGGACCTGTGACAATGTCTGGAGGCATTTTTAATTGTCACACATGGGAGAGGTGCTACTGGCATCTAGCTGAGAGAGGCCAGGGATGTTGCTAAACATCCTGTGATGCACCGGACAGCACCCCTCCCCACCCCCCACGTCAATGTCATCCAGTCCCAAGTGTCAATAGTACCAAAGCTAAAAAAACCCTGACTTGAATCAATCCATAGAGATGCAGTCATATGCCTTTTCATCCAATGTTTATTCAATGAAAGGATGTATACAAATGTACGTATCTGAGGATTCAAGCGCACACGAAATGGAATGATGGGACGCTCTGTTCTTAGCATATCCACAGAACGTAGCCATCTGATGTTCTCCTACGTTTCCCCTTCAGTCTTATTTCTGGTTCCTATTTTGCCCCTGGAGACTGTTCTATTATTGGCCCAAGGGAAGATTAATGGACAATTTTCCCTGCTTTCAGGCCAATAGGAAAACTTTAAGCCTTGATTTTCCCCCCCTTATCTTGGGAAATAAACATCAAAATCAAGTTTTAGCCCAAATAGCAGTCAGCTTTTTTGGTCCCGTTTCTTTGCCATTTTGATCGATTGAATGGATGTCTTCAAGAAGCTTAGCATTATCTTTTAGAAATCGTTAAAACTATTGCATTCTTCTGCTCCCAGCTTCTCCCGTATCCCTTCTCCTGCTGCATTTGTACTGATTTAAAATAACCCACTTGGTGCTGAAATGAATTTACCACGGGCAAGTGCTAGAATGGTGTGCCCTTTACTGATCGAAAAGTCAATTTGTGGGCTGGTATGTTGAAGCTGATTTTTAAAAAGACAACTAATTTGTCAGAAGCAAAACGCAGCGTTTTATCTTATTTTATGATTTTATTTTACTGGCTCAATTTTTCAATGTTCGGTAAGGCAGACACATTTATTCTCTTGCCTATTTCAAGTATTCACACCCTTTCCCTTATAAACACATGTTTACAGCTTATCGTAGTTGCTACCACATTGTTACATTATCTTTCTCTCTTTTGTGATATATTGAAGTCCGCACTAATAATTTTTCTAGACTGGACATAACTGCCAAGATGTTTTCTAAAATAAGACATCTTGAGGATAAAGACTAAGAATGTTCTCGGGTTTAAAGTTTCCATGCACCGCTCACATTTTATACGGTATTGAGCCCAGCATATCCCTGAGAAGCACGCTGTATTATTGACATTGGGTTGTGTTTTTTTTTTTTTTTTTTTTTTTCTGAGAAGGCTTTCAGCTCAGAAAAGATCATGCCATAATTTCTGCTTCAAATTATATTGTAGTTGTTTTATTTTTTTATATATCTTTCATTAGTATGCTTTTAAGGAATCTAAACTTTTGAACAATCTATTTGAGTTTGTAAATACTATTGACTATTATCTTTCCCACATCCGTTAAATTACAGTTAATAAATCCCAGTGCAGAGTTTTAATGCACCGGGTAAGGGACTGGGGATGGAGGAAAGAAGGAGAGATCTGTTTATATCATGCCATGCAGAATTAGATTTATAGTTCTGGACTGGGAAGGGATAGGAAAACAGTCTCTTTTTATGTAAAAGTGACAATTTTTTTTTAAAGGAAAATGGTAAATACCATACTTGGGCCGATATCTAAGGATGACCATTTCTTTTTTTTTTTTAAGGCATTTTTAAAAATGCTTATTAATTTTTGAAAGGGGGGAGGGGCAGAGAGAAGGAGACAGAGGATCCAAAGAGGGCTCTGAAATGACAGTAGAGAGCCCTATGCAGGGCTTGAACTCACGAACCGTGAGATCATGACCTGAGCGGGAGTTGGACATTTAACTGACCGAGCCACCCAGGCACCCCAACGGGGACTGTTTCTTGCTTTTTTTTTTTTTTTTTCCCAACGTTTATTTATTTTTGGGACAGAGAGAGACAGAGCATGAACGGGGGAGGGGCAGAGAGAGAGGGAGACACAGAATCGGAAACAGGCTCCAGGCTCTGAGCCATCAGCCCAGAGCCTGACGCGGGGCTCGAACTCCCGGACCGCGAGATCGTGACCCGGCTGAAGTCGGATGCTTAACCGACTGCGCCACCCAGGCGCCCGTTTCTTGCTTTTTGATGGAGCTGACATCGGGTAGCCAGGCTCTATCCTCAGAGTCCCCACTGCCCAAGAGAATGGATCTTTCTTCGTCTATGGCAGGATTTGTCACCCTTGGTACTATTGACATTTGGGGCAGGATAGCTCTTTGTTGCAGGTAATGTCCTCTGCATTTGAAGGACGTTTAGTGGCATCCCTGCCCTACTAGGGGCCAGTAGCAGCCCCCCCCAACCATCGTAACATTCCAAATGGCCCCTAAGGAGCAAAGTTAATCCTGGTGGAGAACCACTGATCTAAGGTGCAAAATGTCCAGTTCTGGCGTTAGTGTGTCACCGAATGTCTGATGGTGTCGCTGAGAATGTTTTGTCACACGTGTGTCTGGGGGTTCACTGGTCTGTATCAGCACGCCTTCCAGCTGACTGCCTTCCTCCCACGTGCAGTTGGTTCCCCCCCATGAGGTGTCAGGTGCCGGGCCATGTTAGTGATCTTTTGCTGGAGTCCTCACTGGTGAGCTTTGATCTGAGTGCCATACAACAAGAAAGCTAATGGACGGCTTTGCCAATGGGCTGTAGGACTTTGGACATGTCTCTTGTCCGCTCCGGGTCTGATTCTCCCCCTGTAGAATTCCTGGGTGTGGCTCAATCACCATTCCCTGTGGCGTAGTCCACGAAAGCTGACCACGGAGGAGGTTTGTGGGGGAGAAACGTTTTGCAGCCACATTGGTTTGGGAAATGCTATATCCTGCAGCATCTGCTTGGAGATTCATAATGTGCATAAGGACATGAGAGACTTTCTAGAATTCTCTGCACTCAGATATCTATGTGGCTCACTCCCCACTTTTCTTCAATGTTGCTTCCCCAGAGACTTGCCCTGTCCTCAGATAGGCGATCGTCTTTTGCTTCACCTTTCTGCACAGGGCTTCTCGTTTTCTGACATTACAGCTCATATTCATTTATTTGTTCATCATCTGTCCCCTTCCACCCAGAACATAGCCTCTGTGTCAGCGGGGACTGGGTCCACGTGTTTGCAGCTTATCCCTAGCACATGGCCCACAGTAGATGCTGAGTAAAACTGTGCAGAATGAATACTTTGTCTCATTTGTGGATTCGCAAATGAGTTTAATCAGGGGCTCTTTTTTGCTTCCACTCATTAGAATCCAGGGGGGAAAAGCTTGAGGAATGACCAGGGGAGAGGGGCTCTAAATCCTGATAACTGTGGCCTTCCTGGCACTTGCTTTCTTAGTATGAGCCACTCAGTGCTGAGTGTACTTGGCAAGCTGGTATTGGGCTGGAAAGAGAACAGAATGGACTGACTTGTCCACCATCCGTGATGGGAGTTGCTGTCTGGTGAACCGAGGAAGAGAGCAACCTTTGGCCTCAATCATCCGCTTATGGCTTCCCCTTGGTCAGAGCTGTAACCAATCTGAGAAAAGTGAAAATAAAAATCGAGCACAGGCAGAGCGTCCTCTACGTGCCCAGCACTGTCTACAATGCAGAGGCAGTGCCCGCCTTCAAGGACTTTGGCTGCATTTAGGCTCAGAGCTCGAAAGGAGAATTTATTGGGAGGACATGGCATCTCTTATGGAAGGAACCCAAGGGCTGGGCCGGGCTTCCCAAGGGACAAGGACCAAGGGCCAGAAAGTCATCAGAAGACAGCTATTTCTGAGGGTTTTTAAAAAAAATGTTCATTTATGTCTTTTGAGAGAGAGAGCGAGCTTGCGCGTGCACAAGCGGGGGTGGGGCAGAGAGACAGAGGGAGACACAGAATCTGAAGCAGGCTCCAAGCTGTCAGCAGAGTCCGATGCGGGGCTCCAACTCATGAACCATGAGATCGTGATCTGAGCAGAAGTGTGACGCTTCACCGACTGAGCCACCCAGGTGCCCCGTCTCTGAGATTATGGTTCACGTCTGCCTCTTTCTGCTTCTCCCCTTGCTTCACTCATCTGTGGCCCATCATGATGACCCCCAAATCCCTAAGACCCCATCACCCAAGAGCCTCTGCATCCATTGCAGGACCAACCAATTCCTGGGAGAAAAGTAGCTAGCACAGCTCAGCTTCTGATTGGTTCTTCTAGGTCATGTGGACACCCACCTCAGGTCCAATCAGCTGAGGCCTGAGAGACTGGTGCTCACGTGACACCAACGTGGCTGCTGAGATTCCTCCTTTTGGGTGGAGGGCTAGGTGGGAATTGTCTCTGCTCTTTCTTGGCCCTGGGGCTTTTTAGTTCCAAGAACAAGTGTGTGGCTTCTTGGATTTTCTCCCATATCTCTGTCCTTTTATATTTAAGAACGGAAACATGATGACGAGGCAAGGGCTGGAACTTTATTCCGGTTTTGAGTTTTTATTTTTTTTATGGTCACAAGGTAGAGAGCCCTGATAGGTCTGGACCAATGAGCAAACAGGCTGAGTGTGCCTTGGGGAATTTTGAGGTGAAGGTGGTCCCCACTTAATATGGTGGGTAATTTTTTTTTTTTTTTTTTTGCCTGTCCGGCACTGTTCAGATCTCCATCCAGTAGCCAACGTTCCCAGCTAACATTCTCCTCGCCTTCCCTGTAGACGGAGGTGAACCCAGCCTCTACACGTTACATGTGATATGTAACAAATGCCCACAGACTTGGTGGCCTAAAACCAGCAGCAGCTGGGCCACAGAATTAGGTCCTGATATCTTTCGGGGTTACCGGTCAGCGCACCACAAGCCCCAAACCTTTCTCCTCCCCTCCCCCCCCCCCCCCCCCCCCCCGAGGAGGGTCTAGGCGGGGCGGGCACCTTGCTAGGTGATCTACCAGAGCCCAGATTGAGGGCCCTTACAGCAAGCTGTTTCTTAGCTCATGAGCTATTCTCCTTTTCTTTTTCTTCCTGTTTGTCCTCTCGGGAGGAAGCGTGAAGATTAACCAAAGATCAAGTCCCGCCCACAGATACGAGGAGAGCCACAGGCTGGCTCAGCAGCGGGCTGGGACCAGGCAGGCCAGCCCTCTGGTGTCTTAGCCACGAAGCAGGCCCTTAGAGCTCCCTTTTAGCAGATGGATTTGTATAAGGAAAGTGAAAGTTTGGAATTTAGGCCCTGTTGCCAACCCCGAGATAAGGAGGTGATTCACTTCCTATCTGCTGCCTCTTCCCTACTTAGGGGCTTTTAGGAAACACGCAGGGCCTCAGAATGGCAACCATGCAGAATTCATTCTTCTCCTAGCCATGCAGACTTCAAGCTCACCAATGCCAGGAAGGCACCCCTGGGCCCGGGTGCATCTTCCCAGACTCTCCCTCCGCGGTCAAGACCGTGACCCCAGACGTCGCTCTTCCTCTCCTCTGGTTCGGCCTCAGCAGTCTGCAGTCCCCATGGACATTCTCTTTCGTTGGACCGCTTTCCTGGGCTCCCCGGGTAGGCGCTTTGCCCTCTCCATGAGGACACGCTCACCCGGCCAGGGTGAGCATACAGCCCAGCGGTTCCCTCTCGCCTGGCCTCAGGAGGGGGACGTTGGGAGGATGTTTAGACAGGGAGGAGCTGCTGTCTAAACGGCCACAATGTTCTGTTGGGCGCGTGGGTTGACGGAGCAGCCCCAGCTCTCGGGAAGCACAGTTCCTCGCTCTCGCTCAAAGTCTGGAAAAGCTCTTTACGCTGGGTTGCACAGTAGGGTGTTTAAAGAACTCAGGCACTGGAGCCAGGTGGCTTGGGTTCAAACTCCAGCCCTGCCGCGTGCTAGCAATGGGACATGGGGCACTTTAATAAGCCCCAGTGAGCTAACCTGCAAAATGGCCGTGAGGCCAGGATACAGAGGAAGTGGGATAACGTATGTGAGATACTTAGCACAGCGCCTGGTAATACGAAGTGTTCCATGCATATCAGCAATTCTTTTTTAATTTTTTTAATGCTCATTTACTTCTGAGAGGGAGAGAGAGAGACAGAGTGTGAGCAGGGGAGGGGCAGAGAGAGAGGGAGACACGGAAGCAGAAGCGGCTCCGGGTTCTGAACCGTCGGCACAGAGCCCGTCGCGGGGCTCGAACCCACAAACCGCGAGATCACGACCTGAGCTTAAGTCGGAGGCTCAACCGACTGAGCCCCCCCCCCCCCCCCGGCGCCCCTGCATGTTAGCAATTCTTAGGATCAGCGGTGTTTCTCTCGAAGCAAGCCAGTGTTTTGGAAGAGCCGCTGCAGGAATTCAGCATCCGACTGTAGTCCATATAAAATATTTTATTATAAAAAGCTCAGTTGCATGGCATTTTCGAAGGAACAGAGCATCTCATAGTATGCTTTCCTCTTTTGCCCTTACACAGGAGAGACTAGGAGAGGGAGCCAGGAAAGACTCTGATGGAATGCATCACCGGGCCTTGGACCCTCAGAGAGTGGATGGCTTCAGGGACTCTGAGACAGCCCCCCCACCCACCCCGCGCCTCCCTCCTCCCACCCCGCCCCCAATCATTCAGCCCCTGGTTTGTCTTCATTCACGAACCGACCCCGTGTCCTTTCTATAAGGCTGAGTCACATCTCCTGCCCACAGCTCAGGACTCCAGTGAGGAAAGCAAAGGCACGATAACTTGTTTTCTCTTTGACACAAAACAGTCCTAGTGGAAGCAAAACAAAAATCACAACCTAAACCAGCCGCTCGGGGGTCCTCTCCTGATCGGAAAGAGGGGCTTGTCGCCAACAACTCCGAGTCGGGGGAGGAACAACAGGGAAGGTGCCTACGCGGCGGCCCCGGCGGGGTGCACGTCCCGAGGCCCGAGGCGGCGGCTCTTTCGGACGCACCTGCTAGGTGAGGTTCTGTGGACGTCAGTCACCCCCTAGTCCCGGGACCCCCCCCATCCCCCACCCCCAGCCACATCGCTCTGGGTGCATCCGGCCCCTCCGCTTCTCGACTGCAGCTGAAGTGGCTTCACTGGGGGTCCGTGGTGTGGAGGGTGAGCAACCGGAGGGACACACGGAGCGAGGTCGTCAGTCAGGTGGCCGGGCGTCCGAAGGCTTCTCGTGGACTTCGTCGTACTGTGGCGGGGGAGTCAATGGCTCGATGGAGGGGGCAGGGGCGTTTTTGTCCGGGAGGTTGATCCTGAAGTCCTTGAGGTGGAGCTTTTCGGATTTAATCCTTCGCACTTTCAGCGGCTTCAGGCGCTTGGCCAGCTTGGAGTTCTGCCTGTCGGGGGGATTCCCTGCGCCGGTCTCCGCATTGGCCCTGGCTGCCGTGGGGCTCGACTCGTCGAGCCCCGTCAAGGACTCGTAGGAGGGGAGAGAGATGCTCATCCTCGGGTTCTGGTCCGGTTCCCTCGCCTCTGAGTAGTCTGTGTTCATCACCTCCTCGTAGCTGGGGACATAGTACCTTGAGGAGGCCTCCTCCTCCTCCTCCTGGCTGCGAGATAACACACAGCGACAAGGAGAGGGTTAGCACGGACTCATGCCCCTGAAAATCACAGGTAGATGAGCAGATCCTGTGTCAGCACTGGGTCCTCCTACAGGAGTCGGGTGCTGTTCTAGGTACCTTAACACATACCAACCACTCTCATCTGCCTAACAACACTGTGAGCTAGGTACTATCACTGTACCCATTTTGTGGATGGGGAAGCAGACACATCGAGGTCATGTGATTTGGTCATATATCGAGGAAGCGGGAGAGCAGGCACAGAACACCACACTCTCAATGACTACACTGTCTTATCTGGAAGCGTTAACACAAGGACGTATTAAGCCCCCTTTGCTTTTAAGCCTCCCACTTAACCACATGCGGGATGGGCTATTCTGGTGCCCTGCTGGGTCCTTTGGCCAGAGGCAACACGAACGTGCATGAAATCGCTGCCGATTTGAAGCAAAATGGTTTTCCCTAGGTAGAGAATGAGTATCTGATATAAAATTTATATGTATTGCAAGTGATTCTGTGATTTTTGTCTTCCAAGTTCACTACAAGACTTAAAAGACAGGCCAGGTCCTCAGGCTTACTCTCATTTGACTGTCGAAAGAGAAAACCAGAGAGTCAGGGTGCCGGTTGTTGGTGGTGGTGTTTTTTATACACTTGAACCTTTGGGTGATAATGGCCGACATCTGACCCTCACTGTTTGTCCAGGCCTTCCTCTCGTGTCCCTTAGCCATGCGTGTGCTCACGGCCATGAGCACTCACATGGCGAGGGTGGTAATTACGGGGGACTGATTTCCCTTCTTTGTTCTTTTCTGTATTTCCTAAGTTTTCTAGAATACGCCTGCACGATCTTTTATCAGAAAATGGACTGAATTTTTCCAAACTGAAAACAACTCCCTTCCCGCTAGAAAGATAACAAACTTGCAGAAAATCCAAACAACACGGGAAAACCTAACGCACAAAATAAAACCATCCCAAGTCCTTCCACCTGGACACAACCACTAACACTCTGCTGTGCACTTTTCTAGACTCGTCTGTAATCCCACAGCCGCGACATTTGATGAGATTAGGACCTTACCGAAGATGCTGTTAAAACCTCCTTTTCTCAACGTGGTGCATACGTGGTCCCACGTTAGCAACTGTAGATCGACTGTGGCTGCGTAGAATGCCACTGAATGGGCGTGCCATGATTTAGCCTGAATGATGGTTAGGTTGTTTCTCAGGTTTTGCTATTCTAAACAATGCTCTGGTGAATAGATGGGTACAAATTCCTTTGCACTTGTGTGATGACCTTCCAAGCATCGGCTCTCGGGAACAGAATGGATAGGTCCACGCATCCTCAATACCTCCTCTTACTATGAAACTCCCCTTCGGAAGGGTTGTGTCAATCAACACCCCCATTTCCCTACAGCTCTCCAACACCGGGGGCTGTCTGCCTTGGCCATTAAGATAGGCAAAGAATAATGATACCTATTTGTTTGTGTCTCGTGACTAATGAGGTTGGACATCTATTGTCTGAACATGGATGAAAAGCTTGCTTGTATCTTTTGTCCGTTTCCCCATTGGTGTGTGCATCTTTCACATTTATTTGGAAGGGCTCTTTCTATAGTAGGGATGTCAACCTTTATCATCTATTCCCCAATTTATCGCTTATCCCTTGAACGTGTTTGTGGCGTTTTTTGCTCCAACAGGATGCTGCTTCCCAACCTTTTCTTTTCTTTTTCTTTTTAATTTTCTTTTTTAATGTTTATTTCTGAGAGAGAGTAGAGGGGGAGAGGCAGAGGGCAAGGGGGACAGAGGATCCAAAGCAGGCTCTGTGCTGACAGCAGAGAGCCTGATGCGGGGCCCGAACTCATGAACCATGGGATCGTGACCTGAACCGAAGTCGGACGCTTAACCGATTGAGCCACCCAGGTGCCCCCGCCCCCCAACCTTTACGATGCAAGGCGTGTGCGCACAGCATGCTGGGGTGAACGGACGAGCCGTCTGCCTGATGTGGCTCTGGCCACCCCAGGCCCCATGCATCTTCCCTGCGGGTGTCAGAATCTTGGTACCTCTGTAATCCATTCATACCACATTATTTGGGACTCTCCGGGATAGAAGAATATAGTTATTTGGGCAATTAGAAATGGCTGTACAGAGCCTTAGTGGGGGCGGGGAGGAGACTCTACCCCTAGACTAAAGGGGCGGTCTCCTAGAGTCTCCCAGACGCAAATGGTGTCTTCGGGGAGCCCTGAGAGTGTGCCCACGCATGTGTCCCCCCACCTCCTCCCCCCACGGTCTGGGGGGTGGGCCAGTCCTCACCTGTCTTCCTCTGGGGCATGTGGCTCGGCCCCCGCCTGGTGCTGGATGTGGGCCATCTCCTCGCCTTGTCGTTGCTTCCTCTTGTCCCGGATGCTCAGGCAGATGGAGAGCAGCAGGAGCATCACCCCAGCCCCGACCAGCACGTAGGCCACGGAGAAGGTCTTACTCTTGAGAATCCCGCTGCCGATCTCTGTCTTGTTGTTCCCCTGGGCGGTCGGCTTTTCGGCGGCGCTGAACCCGGGCACCAGGTTCCACATGGCCATGATGACCCCGAGAACCAGCATCCCCAGGCCGATGGCGGTCAGCGCATAGTGGGAGCCGTTGGCCTTCGACTGGGCCATCATGCCGGGGTGGGGGGTGGGGGGGGCCCCGCAGGGCAAGGCCAGGCTCCAAGGAAGAAAATCAATAGATAAGGGCAGCAGCAGCAGCCAAAGCAATCCAAAACCCGCTCAACGCCCTGCACAAAATCCCTAGGGCCACCCCAAAGAAACAGCGGCTGAGCTCTGGAGGGATGGCTTCGGGCAAGTGCGAGGCATCCTGTGTGGACGGCTGCGGCCGAGAGGTCTGGAAGGAGAAAGCAGAAAGAGGAGAGGGGAAGATCAGTTCGGATCTGAGACGCTCTTGTGAGCACAGCGGCCGTACTGTTGAAGCGGCCACGAAGCAGGACGGAGCCACGGGCTCTGGCGGGGCCTCGCCTTTGATGCATTCCAGATGTCTTACGTGCTGCGCTCAGCTCCTTCTGTGAGCCTGCGGAAGGAGGGCTGACCCGCCTACCCCGCCCGAAAAGGAAAAGCCAGACCTTTCCATGCAGGAGACCAGAAAGGTCAGAGCTCCAGGTCCTTAAAACAGTTTGTGGAATTCAACAAAGTGCGGTAGAGTCTGAGCTCTCACTGGGTCCGGCGAGGAGCGAGAACGAGGGGGAGCCTGAGCCGTGGTCAGTAGCGGTACCCAAATCGCCTGGGTGACGGGCATCCGTCAGTGAAACGTCCCAGTCCGCACAGCCTGCGGTCCGGCCACCACCTTCGATGGCTCCCCATTTCCTGCAGCAGAAAATCCAGGCTCCTAGGATCACGCCCGTGACTGCCTCCCCCCACCATCTCTCACCTCGCCCTTCTCCGCACACCCCCCCTCTAGCATCTCTGCTGTTCTCTGGTCACCCCTGCTCAGCTGCCCCTTTCTGTGGGCTCCCACAAGCCCCCGGCAGTGGCTGTGGCCAGTCTCTCTCTTCCTGTGACACATCCTCTTTATCTCTGCACCTGGGACATAAAGGGACTCCAAACACGTTTGCCGATTCATTGAATGAAATGAACAGAGGCCATCTGAAGCCATCCTATGAGACTAGCTTCCCTTCGGCCATATGGAGTTTTGTTTTCCTTTTTAAATGTTTATTTTATTTTTGAGAGAGAGAGAGAGAGAGAGAGAGCATGTGCGCAGGGGGGCAGAGAGATTCGGGGTGGGGGGGGGTGGGCAGAGGATCTGAAGCGGGCTCTGTGCTGTTAGCACAGAGCCTGACACGGGGCTCGAACGCACAAACCGTGCGATCATGACCTGAGCCGGAGTCAGACTGTTACCCAACTGAGCCACCCAAGTGCCCCGGGGTTTTCCTTTTCTTAAAGGAGCAGAAGCCTGCCCATTCCTCATCATAGCTGCTGTGCCCGGCTGGATGAGACACCTTCTTCCCCCGAAGTGGCTCGGAGACTCCGTGCTAAAGGGAGCAGCCCCTCATCCCGGGATTCCACAAACATTTGTTGTCGGGAAGAGTGAGCAAGACAAGCAAGTCTCCTGAAGGTTTAGCTGAGAACACTCTCAGGGGCCAGGAGGACCAGCGAGCAGCACCCTTCCTGGCTAACTGCTCCTCAGAACGTTATTCCCGGGACAGCAACCTTTGTAGAACAGTAAAACTTGACAGATGTTTGGCTGGGCAAGGTCCTGTTTTCAATTGTGCATTCTTTCCAATCTTTCCAGAAGGACGGCTAACCAGGCCACTTGAAATCCAACGCCGCAGAGATATTTTCTCATCAAACAATGGGCTCCATCTGAAACTGGCCACTTTGTTAAAAAATACTCTAAAAATATTTGGGATAATATCCTTTATCGGCTTGAGGTCTGTTCCTTCTTTTTTGCACTCAACAAATATTTCTTGCGCATCTGCTAAGCAGTGTTAGGCACTGGAGAAATACTGGTGAGCAAGTTAAGGGCTGGTGGGGCTTCCGGGACAGCAGGAAAAAGCCCACAAGGAATAACAACAAAATGGGAAGAAAGTATAGTAGCTGGAATTCGGTAGGTGTGTGTCCTATGGAAAGTCTCCCTGAGAGAGAAGTCCCACTTCACATAATAGGGTCTGCACCCTGTTCGTGCTGTCCTACATGTATTTGTATGTATGCATATATGCACGCATCCTGGTGTGTGAACATGTATGTGTGTGCGTGCAGGGCACTGAACAAGGATCCATTCCGCTGCAGCCAGTGGCGGTGGGACCAGCTGAAAAGTCTACCATATACACAAGGGTATTTGTTTCTTACAATATCACTCACAGCCAGCAAAGGAAAGGATGAAGGGATCGGCGGTTCTGCCACATGGATCTGAGATGAGACCGGCAGGGGAGGGGCGGGCGGGGGCTCTGGGGGTAAAGGTTCAGCCTGAAGCTGGTGTGGGAAGCAGATTAAAAAGCCCATTACTGAGCACCTGCTAGGGGGCCCTACAGGTAGGCCTTGAACGTGGGAGGCTGACAGTGTGTTTTCTAAACCAGTGATCGGGGCCACTTTAACATTCCACCTTCCCTGCTCTCTCAACTCCAGCTTCGCCGTATCCTGTCACATGAGTAAAACAAGCCTCAGATAAGAGTCACCGACAGAGATGAAAATGTCAGGATTCACACATTTGGGCCTGTTCAATTGTCAAGTGATTGAAAACAGGCACCAACACCCAGTGTGGGTAATGGTATCGGGATAAGTCATTTCATACAATTTTTCTAAGTGGCAAATTTTGGCATTTATGGATGAAAAATTTCAAAATGCTTATACCGTTGGGCTCTGTAATTCCAACTTGTAAGACTTATGTACAGGGCAAGGATATTCACCAGAGCTTTGTAGCGGTGGGAAACTAGAAGCTACTGAAATAGCCAATAATCTGCATCTGGTTAAATAAAATATGGTACGTGTGCTTATTAAATTACGGTTTCAAGCCGGCTAATGATACGTTTTAAAGTCAGACAAGGTTAAAAAAAAAAACCGGCACGTGCAGTGTGGTTATAATTTTAAAAATTCTATACACAGACATGTATATATGAGTACATGGGAAGGAAGACTGGATCCTTCTTACGTTAAAACAAAGAGACAAAATATTTTCACGCATGCAAACATGTTTGTAAAAATCTCAGAGGAGGGGCACATTCCTAATTTAGCAACGATTGCTTCCGAGAACGGAGAGGGCTTGGAGCGTATAGCTTTCACTCAATTTCTGTATCTTGAAGGTGTTACAACCAGAACAACGTATTGTTGCAAGGCAACATAGGTTGGTGGTTAAACATGAACTTTGGAGCCAGTTTGGAAACCGGCTGCCTGAGCTCAGATCCTCACTCTACTTTCCTGGCTGTGTGACTTTGGGCAAATTACTTAACCTCCCTGTGCCTCAGTATCCACCACTGTAAAGGGGAAATAAAAGCCTTCTAGTATTCACCTCTTAGGAGAGTTTTGACAAGTGAACAAGGAAAGATACATAAAGCACCGAGAACTGTATGTGACCAGCACAAGAGTCAGTCCTTAGAGAAAGGTTTGTTATTTAATATTATTTAAAGCTTGCATTGCCAATGGGGTGAGACCACCCACGAGGGGGGCAAAGATGACATGGTGCTGGATATTATAATGGCTTGGGGCCCTCCATAATACATAAACAGATACACAAACACGATTTAATGGATTATATTAAATTTCAAAACACTCAAATTATGCATACCACGGTGGTTTTGGTTGTGTGTGTGTGTGTGTGTGTGTGTGTGTGTGTTGTGGGATTAGAAAGATTTTTGTTGTCTTTTTCTTACTGGGAGACTAAGGACTAGAAACAGAAACGGGCCTGTGGTGCCTTTAGAATGAACAAATGGAATAAAGGTTTTTGGGTTTTGGGTTCGTGGCAGGGTTACGCTTCCAATGGTCGCTCAACATCGCTCGTCGATTGCACGCTCCCTCTGGAGCCCAGGATCCTGTTGGGTTCACCAGGGATGTGGAAACCCAGCTCCCGAGCCGCAGCTGATGGCTGTTTATGTTGTTTCTGGCTTGCTGACCCACGTTATATTTAGCATGATGTTCTTTCCCTTTCAAAAATATGGAAAGAAGCTAATTTTGTGCTCGGAGGATTTGGACCACATAGTTTCCAACACGTCCTTAAAACAGGGCAGCCTTGGCAGGCAGACTAGGGTCCCAGCTCAGCCAGACTCATGGACCCATCGCGGCTCATGGTCAAGGCTGCCCTCAAGGATAAGTGAGTGATTCTACACCTGGGTGTTCAAGAAAAGTTGTTAACTACTTAAGAGAAGCATCTACCTGTTGTTACCTGGGGTGCTCAGGGCAGGCTGGGAAACAATTCTTCATACTAAAATCTTGAATTAAGGACCCACCTGTAAGAAACCAGAAACACAGCTTTCTAAGTAAGTGGTGAGAATTTCTTCTCCTTTTTTTTTTTTTTTTTTAATTTTTTAAAAAAACGTTTATTCAGTTTTGGGAGACAGAGACAGAGCATGAGCGGGGGTGGGGCAGAGAAAGAGAGGGAGACACAGAATCCGAAGTAGGCTCCAGGCTCCGAGCTGTCAGCACAGAGCCCGACGCGGGGCTCGAACCCACGAACCGTGAGATCATGACCTGAGCCGAAGTCTAACGCTTGACTGACTGAGCCCCCCAGGCACCCCAGCGGTGAGCATTTCAATTTGAGATGCTTCCTGGGTGGGTGGGTATGTGTTTTCTTTGTTTTTTCTTGGGGGACGGAGGGTATCGGTTGGGGTACATGCAAGAAAGGTTGTCCCCAAAGAAACCAAGACTCTGGGCCAAAAAAGCGGGGCTGCGGAAGGATGACAGTCCGGTAGCTGCATTTACCAGACCCTTATGTGGTTTTATCTGTCTTACACAAGTGCTCTGGAGACTCAAAGAAGAGGAAACACTCCCCCAAGTCATTTTATGAGGAGTGTATAACCTTGATCCCTAAAGTAGATAAGGACAAGGCAAGAGAGGGAAATGACGGGCCCATCTGATCCACGTGCACACAAACAAAAATCCTAAACAAAATATTAGCAAATGGAATCCCACGATGTCTTTTTAAAAGCAGACCATTACAGGGGCGCCTGGGTGGCTCAGTCGGTTAAGCGGCCGACTTCGGCTCAGGTCACGATCTAGCGGTCCGTGAGTTCGAGCCCCGCGTCGGGCTCTGTGCTGACGGCTCAGAGCCTGGAGCCTGTTTCGGATTCTGTGTCTCCCTCTCTCTGACCCTCCCCCGTCCATGCTCTGTCTCTCTCTGTCTCGAAAATAAATAAACGTTAAAAGCAGACAATTACATAATACATCACCATCAAGTTGGGTTTATCCCCAGAACATAGGGTTGGTTCAACACGAGAAAACCGAGTGATGCCAGGCACCAGGAAAAAGCGTGAGCCACGACAGCATCATCCAGTGGAGTATTACACAGCCATGAACACAAAGAACCCGCAGCTACATGCACCGATGTGGCCCATTCTGGCAAGCGTGAGGTTGAACGGGAAAGCAAACCCGGCATGTTTCCTTTTATGTGAAGATCCGAGCGAGGCAAAACCAAACAACACGTGTCCATTTTTGTAATAAGAGGAAGAAATGCAAAGGTTGCAAAAACTAAAATTCAGGATCATAGCGACCTCCCTGGAGGAGTGAGAAACAGTGCCTGGGGAGGGTGAGAGAGAAGGGTACGTGGGTGTTTACTTATGACGTTATTCCTTAAATTTCATAGATCTCTTATAGGGGCCTTTTCGATTGGTTGAATTATTTTGCGGTAGGAATTTCCAAAACCATCAACATTTTTCCCAGACTCTTAGCATAAAATCCAAACTCCCTTGTCCCACCAGATTGGATTGGCTCCTGCCTCTCTCATTTCTTCTCTCTTGGCTCATCAACCCTCCATGGCTTCTGTTCTGTTTTTCACTCACACCGAGCACGTCCTGCCACAAGGCCTTTGCGCTTGGTCTGGCTACTTAAAAACAATTTTTTTTTTTTAATGTTTATTTAGTTTCGAGAGAGAGACATATGGAGCGCAAGTGGGGGAGGGGCAGAGAGAGAAGGAGACGCAGAATCCGAAGCAGGTTCCAGGCTCCGAGCTGTCAGCACAGAGCCCGACGTGGGGCTGGAACCCGTGAACTGCAAGATCATGACCTGAGCCAAAGTTGGCACTTAACCGACCCCCTCCTTCACCCAGCTACTCTTAAGCCCCATGCTTGTTGGTTCCCTGATGACATTCCTTCCCACGGACGGATGACATTACCTCACCATCTATAATAGTATTGTTTTGTTTTCTTGTAGGCTCCCTGTCTCCCCCACTGGAGTATAAACCCCCTGAAATAAAGCTCTTGTTAGGGAAGCCAGCAGGTGCTTAATAACTAACTCTTCATTGAATGAATATCTCGCAAGTTAAAAAGTTTAACCAATGTCCCATATCAATTTGGGGAAATTCCTAGTCCACAGTTGGCACCGAGGGGGAGAGGATTCGTTAGAGCAACTTCCAGGAGTATGCCGTGTGCAGACCGCTTGCCAGCAACATGGGAGAGGTGCCCAGTTAATTGTGATTTCCGTTCTGACCCGAAGTGGTGACTCTACCAATGTCCCCTGGTGTTCCTAGGCAGGCGTGGGCAGGGGTGAGAGCCCTGAGCCTCCTTCCTTTTGGGCAGCCGCTGTCTTCCCTCCCACGAGCACCCTTGGCCCAACCAGAGCCAGCATGGGTTTCCGGGGTGGGGGCGGATAGTCACAGCTCTGGACACTGGACGCCCCACTTGGCTGACACCTGAGTGTAGCCACCCCACACCTAGAGGGACCTGCTATGAGTCTGATATGAAGACAACACTTGGAATAAAATTGAACGAAAGAAAGGGAAAAAAGGCTCTGCTCTAGCTGAAATGGAGCGAAGGGCCCCAAACGATGGTGGAGTGTTCCCTGGCCCGGGTCCCGCTGAACCCCAGAAATTCTCTGGAACGCAGTTCAGAAACCAAGGATCTGATCTAGACCCTTGAGTGGCCACGAAGCTTGCCCCCTGGCCCCAGAAGGAAGGCACAGCTCCAGCCCATCCAACCTTCCATGGGAGGGGATCTCAGTCCTGGCAGAGTGACCAGTTCCCAGGACAAAGAGCCTCCTTGACCAATCTCCCTGTGCCCTGAGCTCTTCCTGCCAAGCTGCATAATCGGGAAAGGGATCCCCAGCTGCATTCAGGGAACCAGGCCACATTCCCATCACAAAGGAAGAACTCAGTGGGGGCCCTCTGGGCCAAGTTTCAGCCCCTAGTCCCTTTTGTCACCAAGTTCCGGTCCCATGCAGGGGGGAAGGTTGGGGGGACCGGGAGGAGAAGGGCTCTGAGCCACCACTGCCGCAGCTCCCCTCCAGCCTGGGAGTGTCAGGCCACCTCCCTACCAACCAAGGTCAAAGGCATCAGGTTCCCATTCGTTCAGAGCATGTTCTTGTAGACTGAGCACTCAGGAAGAATGAAAGGCATGTGGCCAAATGAGTCATAAAGGTAGAGGGGAGGGAAGAGGGTTGCCTGGGCCCGGAGAGAGCTGGCGGTGAAGGAAAAGGTGCTAAGTGATCTGCAAGGCAGAGCCACAACTGTAGGAAGAGTAGTGTAAGTCCCAGCAGCAGCCATCCTTCAAGGAGCGAGGAGCCCACTCTCTCCGAATCTCAGAGAGGTTACATAATTCGCCCTAGGGCACACAGTGCTAAGCAGCAGGCCAGATTCACAATCAAATCCTGCGGACTTTGCCTATGTTCCTCCTTGCCTTGCACGACGCCGCTCCCTGGGCAAGGCAGGCAGTTTATTCTGGGAGATATTTCATCGCAGAAGCGCGAGGGGTAACAGGTGTCCCTTTCTTCTAAAATGGCTTTCTAAGGAATTTGCATCTGACAATTGCTGGGTCCCTATTGTGTGCCAGGGGCTTTGGGGGGACACACGGGTGTGTGAGATACTTTTACGGTCCAGCAGGAAGACAAGTGATGCTTTCTCATAGAAGGGAAGTCAGCATCACGTAAGAGTGAACATGGGTCGGGTGCCGACTCTGTGCCAGGTCCTGTGTCCAGCTCCTTTCACGTATGATCACTTGATCATTACTATTTCTATTTTACAGATAAGGACACAGAGGCTCAGAGAGGTATAGTGACCTGTCCAAAGTTACACAGCTAGTATACAAGGCAGCTATAAGGCATGTCTGATTCTAAAACCCATAAGTCACAAGGCAGTACTGATAACATGGGGCACAGAGAACGAGCCTACAGAAGGGGCAAGAAATTACCTTTGAGGGAGGTGGGGGAAGGAAGATCCAGAAGCTTTGCAAGGCCTTGAGGTGTATGTAAATTTACCTTGGGTGGAGTTTGGGGGTAGGAGGGGATTAAGGGCGATCTGTGGGGAGGGTTCAGTCTGAGAAACTGCACAGAGATGGGAGAGCGGACGACAGTTCCCAGAACCTAACACTTGCTGCACTGAAAAGAGGCAGTTTTCCCCTCCCCAACGGAAGATCTTGGGGAATTTTTTTCAAAAAATGTTTATTTTTGAGTGAGAGAGAGAGAGAGAGAGAGACAGAGAGAGAATCTGAAACAGGCTCTAGGCTCTGAGCCCGACGCGGGGCTCAAACTCACCAACAGTGAGATCATGACCTAAGCCAAAGTCGGTCGCTTCACCGACTGAGCCCCCCAGGCGCCCCAGATCTTGGTGAATTTTATAAGACCTGACATCTCCAGTCTCCCTGCTAATTCATTTAAATATTGGCGCCTGATCCTTAATCGGAAGATAAATTCATTCTGAAGACTCCAGGAGCCATAAACAGAAGCAGTGAGCTAAACCAGGTATCTAGTCTTTGGGAGCTTGACAAGGTGTCTCTCTCTAAGCAAGTGGCTGGCGTGTGACCCTATTTACAAGGCTGGCTGGCACCAGGGAGCCAGTCCCGAGGGCTCCGGCCACATTCAGTATTTCTTGGGAAATGTGACCTGGCTGTGTGTGTTTCCCTGCCAGGACAGAGTCTGGTGCCCGTGAGACGCAGGGCAGGAAGCAAGGCTCCCATCGTCCTCAACTCAGTGAGTCTGACACCCTGATCCTCCTCCAGGCTCTGGGGCTGGGCCGCCAGTGGCCTCCCTCTCTGGAGAGCAAGGCCTACCACGGGCACTGACCACCCCACCCGGCCCCAGCACGCGGCCAGCTGCAGACACACCTATTACTATTTCCTGGACGCTCCCGTGTGCCGGGCTCACGCGAAGCGCTCTGCGTGGGTTGAACTCATTCGTTCCGCCCAAGCATCATATGAGAGAGTCGCTCTTATCCCCACCTTGGTCCGTGTCATCGCTGAATGCACTGAGGCACAGAGAGGTTGAGAAACCTGCCCCGGGTCTCACAGCGTGTACGTGGCAGTCCTGTGCGCAGCCCCTCCTCATCCTCGAGGCAATAGGACACCAGCCTTTCTGCCAAGTCACCAAGACAGGACCTGTAATCAGTCCCACCAGTGAGGCCAGCAACAGGTCATTCCCCAGAGACAGGGAGCCCCTGCGACTCCGCTGCTCGCTTAGTGTGCTGGCTAACCCGGGCACCACGTGGACATAGCCTCTGTCCTTGTGCGGGTCATTTTGGACGCTGACCTGCTTCATTTGTTTCTCCTCCCCAAGAGGCATTTTTGCAGCAAAAAGTAGGCAGAGGGGAGAGCTTAAATCAGGGACTGCAGAGACTGTTTCCGAGTATCGAGCGCTCCCAGCACGCACTGGGCTTCCCAGGGTGGACTCTGGGCCCCAGGCCGTGTTCCCATCTCGGCCCGGCGACTTCAGTCACCGAGAGGCCTCCTCTCATCACCGTCCGCTTTAGCCGTCTCACTGGTCAGGGAGCCGGATTGGGGATGGAACTCATGGGTTGTTACGCGTTACGGGCTCAAAGTTTGGGGGTACAGGTATTTATTCATTCGCTCAACAAAACATTAACTGGGCGTCTACCACGTTCCAGGGCTTGCTGTAAGTGCTGGGGATAGAGGAATGGCCAAAACAGACGGAAGGCCCTGTCCCCGGAGAGCTCACGGACAACCACCTGTCTGGGAAAACTCCATCCCGTGCTAGATGGGAAGACAAGCCGAGAACAACGACGCCCGCACCTGACACGGAGGCCGGTGGTAGGGGGTGCTGGGCGGGGGGCGGGGGGACTTTAAATGTGGGGGTCAGGGAGCACAGTGACTGAGAGAGTGTTATTTGAACAGGGCTTTGAAGGAGGCCGGGGAGGGAACCATGTGGCTATTTGGGTGAAGGACATTCCAGGCAGAGGGAACCAAAGTAAAGAGGCCCCGAGGCAGGAGACTGTCTGGCTGTTTCCAGGGACAGTAAAGCTAGAAAATCGATGAGTGACTGCATTAAGGGTTTTCCTGCACCTGGTGGCGGGCAGAGAGGAACCGCTCCGGGTGTGTTAGCGGTCATTTCCAGCCCATAGAGGAGGTGAGCATTCATCATCTTTACAGAGGCCCGGAGGGGGTGAGAGGCTAATTCAAGGCCATTGGAGTTGGGGGCAGAGAAGAATCTGGGGTTCAGCTCGGGCCTATTTGCCACTCACCCCTCTGTGTCTCTCAGAATTTGGGAGAAGGCACGTAGGAGGCTGAATGATGACCTCCCCCCAGATATCCCAGTCCTAATCCCTGGAATTTGTGACTGTTAACTTTAGGTGGCAAAAAGGACTTTTCAGATGTGATTAAGTTAAGGGGCCTGAGATGGGGAGATTAGCCGGGATCATCCGGGTGGGTCCAAGTTAATTACAAGTGTCCTTACAAGAGGGAGGCAAAAAGGTCAGAGGAGGAAGTGAGAGATGTAAGGTCAAAGCAGGGGGCTGCGGTGATGAGGGGAGGGGCCACGAGCCCGGGGGGATGTGGGGGGTGGGGGGTGGGCACCTACTGGCCCCCGAGTCAGCAAGGTATCACTTTCTCCCCTCTAGCCTCCAGAAGGAACCAGCCCAGCAGACCTGCTGACTTTAGCCCGTGAAACTGACCGCAGGCTTCTGGCCTTAGGAACGGCAAGAGAGTGAATTTATGTTGTTTTTAGCCACCAAGTTTGGGGTCATTTGTTACAGCAGCCACGGGCAATGCACGCAGGGCACACCTTCCTCCGGCACCTGCTAATTCTCAGACCTTCACTCGTCCAGCGGCTCACTTAATCGGACACAGTTCCTCGATCCTGATAAAATGGACCCCTCGGTGGATTTTGCACCTCTTCCTCGCGTGGCCAGGCTGGACGGAGGAGGGCTGGGCAACCCGGCCCTCCTGCACCGCATTTACATTTTAACCAGAGATTTCTCCGGAGGCAAGCCTGCACTTGCTCTAAGTTGGCTGGGGTCAAAACTGCGGCAAAGGCATGCGTCCTCACGCTGTATCAGCAGGCACCCGCTCTCCTGGTGGCCCAGTTCCTAAGCCCTCAGGACAAAGCTAGGCAGGCGTTTATTTTATGTGGTCCTTACGTGGGGGTTTCTAACCCAAACTGGAGGTGTGTAGAGAGGACAGGCAGACCTTTGCAGGCCGATGGATGCTGCAGAAGCAAAGCCCTCCCTGTTCCCAGGCCTTTATCAGGGCGGCCCTTGACTGGGGAGGGTAGGACGCAGTCCGAGAGCGGTCATCCTGCCCATATCTGGACATTTTCTTTTTTAGCCACAGTGATGCTGCTTCCACGGAAGCGGTTCCCAAACCTTCTGCCAAGCGCCTTTCTGGAATTCGCTCAAGCTTGTCCAGCCCTCTCCCAGCCCTCTCTTCCCTTGCTACCTGTGACTCCCACTGAAAGCCCCCCAGCCAGACCTGCTTTCGCCAGCCCTGGCCTCCTCCTGCTTCCGGTTTTCAGGATGTCACCAGTCACACCAGATTCTTTTTCCACCTGTCACCTCCTGGGATCATAGCGGCAACAGTGAACGATCCCCTAAGCATTTACCAAGTGCCAGGCCCGGTGCTGGGTGCTTTCCATGCATTTATTGTTATTGCTATTAATTGTATTTAGACAATTTAATATATCATATTTATTACTTAAAATAATTATTTTTAAAACTTATTATTCATGATCACATTAAAAAAAGTTTTTAATGTTTATATTTATTAAAAAAAATTTTTTTTAACATTTATTTATTTTTGAGAGACAGAGACAGAGTGTGACCTGGGGAGGGGCAGAGAGAGGGAGACACAGAATCCAAAGCAGGCTCCAGGCTTTAAGCCATCAGCACAGAGCCCGATGCGGGGCTTGAACCCACGAACCATGAGATTGTGACCTGAGCCGAAGTGGGATCTTCAACCGACTGAGCCACCCAGGCGCCCCTTCATTATCACATTTAAAATGTCCAAGAACCCTGAGGAGAAAGTTTCTAGAGTGATCCCCATTTCACAGAGGAAGAAACTGACGTTCAGAGAAGTTGAGACACCTGCTCAAAGTCGTCCAGTGAATGGCACAGCGAAGATCTGAACTAGATACGTCTGAGCCGAGAGCTAGCTCACTCCACCACCTGCTGCCTCCCAGCGCCCCACATCCCCACGGGGAGCCCCCTCCCCACACCCTGGCTGCTTGGAGCCCTTCTAGGCTGACCTCAGTCTCTGTGGTCAGGTGGTAGAATTCCTTGTTTCCCTTCGTGTTATTTCCCGTCCATAAAAACCAACTTCTCCCCGTGTGAGTCACTCGGCCCCCTGCAATCCTGATACTCATCTGGACATATTGTAAATAATTGACGCTGGAATGTTTAATCATAAAACTGGGGCTGAGGTTAAAACCGGGCAGCCCGCAGGAGACGGGGACGAGAATAACAGCTCACGGGGGAGGCTCGCTTTGTGGGGCTTGGCACCTCTTTCACGCTGGGAAAGGGAGTGAGAACGACCCTCGGTCGAGTGCTCACCCACCTCCACGAGCGGGCGTGCTCCCCAACACCGTTTCCCTTGTTGCTCCCAGCAACCCGGGAGGAAAGCGCTGCCCCCACCATCCCCCTCCGCAGAGACGTCAGGGCACAGCCCGCGCACGGGGCGGGGCTCGATCCCCTCTGTCTGGCGGCAATCAGAGCAGACAGGATCGACCTCACAAGGTTGAGGAGTGAGTGTTTTATCCACCTTAGGTGAACAGAGCTAGCTAGGTATACAGTAAGTGCCAAGACACGGCACAGGGATGATGGGAGGGATGACATTTGGATTCAACACTCGCCACCACCTGCTCCCCCAGGTTGTAAGGCCTCCTGGGAACTGAAAAAGACTCACTGTGCTTCCTTGGCAGCCAGCACGTGACGTTGAAGCGGCCTCCTCCTGGACAGATAAGCCCCGATGAAACTCCCGAGGCGCAAAACCGTTTCTGGGGGGCGCCAGAGGGCACGCCTCGGCTGTCCTTCCTCCCCGCCGTTCTGGTCTGTAAACGCCAGTCGGGCCCCCGCTCACGTGCTGGAAAAGGCGACGACCTCCTCGGGATGCACCAGAGCCAGCTGGCTGGAGCGACACGTCACCTGGAGGGCACAGCTCACCTCCAAGCTCAGTTCACCTGATCTTTTCTTCTCGTACCTGTGCTGGAGGGCGGGTAGTGCCGACTCACTGGCCGAATATCCTCAGTAGGGTGGTTTTGTTCCGGCGGTTCATGGTTCCTAATATCCACTCTGCCCTTCGTCCGCTGTGAGAAAACTCCTGCTGCTCAGTTTTCCAGGGCTTCCCAGAATACAGAGCATTACCCAGCCTCTTGAGAGGCTCGCCAGGCCACAGGACTAGGTTCCACCCAATGGGACATAAGCAGATGTGTGTATCAGGGGAGGGGGACGTTCAGGAAGGGTTCTTAAGTAGAAGGGACATCTCCCTCTCTCTCTCTCTCTTTTGCACCTTCCTCCTTCTTACTGACTGTGGTGTAGATGTGATGGCCGGAGCCCAGCAGCCATGCTGGAGCATGAAGTAGAGGATGGCAGAACAATAAGAGAGGAGGATCCCGGGTCCCTGGTGATTGCTGAGCCACCCTCCCAGCCCCAGACTGCTGAACCCTGGACTCTGTTTACATGGAAGAAAAACAAAGGTTTATTCTATTGAACCTATTGTTATGTAGGGCTTTTCTATACCTACACCAGCCCAGGCCTGGTTGAATAGTAACAGTGAATTTGTTTTTATTTACAAGCCTAACAGCTAAGCCAAGGATAGTGCTAAAAACTCCACCTATAGAATTTATTTAATCGTCACACGAACTCCAAGGGACAGAGGGTATCATCCCATTTTACAGATGAGGACACTGAGGTCTTGCCTAAAGCCATACGGCAGGTCTGACTCCACTCTCCCATCCTGCCATTAAGCAAAGATAACCAGAGGGGAAGTATGGCCAGCAGACTCGTAAAGTGGCCTCACAATCCATACCTCCTGGTGTTTATGCCCTTGCGTGACCCCTCCACTTGAGTGTGGGAGGAATCTTGGCTTGCTTCAGGCCAGTAAAATACAGCAAATGTTGGGATGACGGTTATTATGTGAGATTATATCACAAAGGATTATATCACAATGCCCACCTTGCAAGGAGATCTTCTCTTGCTTATTGACTTTAATAAAGCGAGTAGACATTTTAAGGGGAGATCCATTTGGCAAGGCCCTGAGGTAGGCTCCAAATGACAGCAGCAGTAAACGAGGCCCTCGGTCCTACAACTTGAAGGGAGCAATTCTGCCGTCAGCCAAGACAGCCTGGAAGCGGGCCCTTCCCCACTAGAGCCTCCAGATGAGAACCCATCCCTGGCCCACACTTTGACTGTGGCCTGGCAGAGGACCCAGCTAACCTGTGCCTGGACTCCGCACCCACAAAAACTGTGAAATACAAAATGTGAGTTATCTTACGCCACTAGGTTTGTGGTAATTCGGTATAAAGCACCAGACCAAGAGGGGAACTTTTGTTGTCAGTGGGCTCTGACGAGATTAGGGGAGGTCAGTGAAGGAGCCCATCTCTTGGAGAAAGGGGCGAGGACCGGAAAGGGTGGAGAAGTCTGAAAGTCAGGTCGGGAGGCTGTCGACAGTGGGAGCGAAGCCTGGAGGCTGACTGTGGGCAGATGCGACTGTGAGATAAAGGCACGACGTTCCAGAACCAGACCTGGGCCACAGAGCCACGCGTGGATCAGGAAGAGGGGCGGGGGGCGATGGAAGCTCAAGGCAGGACTCTGTATGACTCCCGGCTCTTCCACTCAACTAGCTTATATCCTACAGAGCCTCGGTTTTCTCATCTGTAAAACAGCTGTGACTATACCTTTCCAAAGAGATGACGCACAGAGAAAGTGCTTGTCGGTGGAGCGCTGGCCTGAAAGCAACCTTCACAAGAATGAGGGGCACGGGAGACTCAGCGTGGGCTCTCTGGGCGCTCGAACCTTAAGTGGGGAGAGAAGACAGTCTGGACGAAGAAGTGGAGAAGGGCTTCGCAGGCAGAGAGGCGGGGAGCGGGGATCACGGGGTCCAGAGGCTCCAGGAGGCGATGCAAGGAGGGAGGGGCAGTGGTAAGCCTCACCACGTACCCTGGAGAGGTTCAGAGGATGCTGCTGTTTCACCTGGGCCATGACCATTCTCTATCCTGGTGGAACAGCACCCTGATTTTCCTTTCCCAGGACCTCCCCGCTCTCAGTCCAGTGTCTGGCCCTAACTCTGGCCACTGAGGGCATTCCCCACAGCAGGGATGGTTGCTGGGAGACAAGGAAAGTGGAGTGGGGGAGGGGAGAAGAGGGGACTAAAATATTAGCGACGATCATAAAACAGGAGCGTGGCCTCATGTGGCCACTGAAGACGGTGTGGCACAGGTGAAGGGCTGGATTAACCCAACCTCCTGAGCTGAGGCCCAGCCCCCTCCGCCTGCCACCCCACAAAGAGACATGCCGGGTCCCTAATTCCGCAACAACCCAGCCGCAAGAAGCCGCAAAGCCGAGAGTGGCCAGTATAACCCCAAGCTGGACATTAGCGGGGATGGCCTATGGCTGCTGAGCTCCACGGCAGTGGGGGGGGGTCATGACACCAGCTGCACCCAGGTCACTGTCTGGATGGGCGTCTGACGTATCCAAGAGCTGCACTGTCCAATACAATAGTCACAGCCACACGCGGCCAGTGAGCTCTCGAAATGTGACCGGTCTGTACTGAGATGTGCTGTAAAAGTGTAAGCTACAAACACCAGATTTCAAAGACAGAGGAGGGCAACAAGATTATCTCGTTAATATTTTTAATCAATTTCGTGTTGAGGTGATAGGTGTATCAAGTTAAATAAAACTGATGAGTTTTGGGGCGACTGGGTGGCGCAGTCGGTTAAGCGTCCGACCTCAGCCAGGTCACGATCTCGCGGTCTGAGAGTTCGAGCCCCGCGTCAGGCTCTGGGCTGATGGCTCAGAGCCTGGAGCCTGTTTCCGATTCTGTGTCTCCCTCTCTCTCTGCCCCTCCCCCGTTCATGCTCTGTCTCTCTCTGTCCCAAAAATAAATAAACGTTGAAAAAATAAAAAAAAATAAAAAAAAAACACTGATGAGTTTTACCTCTTTCTTTGGACTTAAAGAACAATGTGGTTACAGGAAACTGAAAATGACACCTGGGGCTTGTATTCTAGCTCTAGGGGATGGTGCTGTGCTGGAATATGAGTTCTCCAGGGCGAAGACTTTGGTCTGTTTTGGTCACTGCTTTCCCTCTGTTCTAGAAGAGGCCTGGCACGTGCAGGAGGAGCCTCATAAATGCTGAACGAATGAATGAATGAATGAATGAATGAATGACATGACAGAGTAGTATTGTGGAACATACAGGATTTTAGAGTCTGTCCAACCTTTGTTTAATTCTGTGTGTCTCTGGCAATGCCCTTCACCTCTGTGAGCCTTGTTTTTCTCTGTAAAAGGCAGATGCTGGGGGCGTCTGGGTGGCTCAGTCGGTTGAGCATCCGACACTTCATGTCGGCTCAGGTCATGATCTCGTGGTTTGTGGGTTCGAGCCCCGCATGGGGCACCGCACTGACAGCGTGGAGCCTGCTTGGGATTCTCTCTCTTCCTCTCTCTCTCTCTCTCTCTCTCTGCCCCTCCCCTGCTCAAGCTCTCTCTCTCTCTTTCTCTCTCAAAATGAATACATTAAAAAAACTTAAAAAATTAAGAGAAAAGGAAGATGCTGCTTTCAAGGGTCTGGTGACACAACCTAAGCCAGCTCTGGTGTAGGACTGGCACACTGTTAGCTGAGGCTGTCGGCGGGTGTGGAGGCCCGAGGGCTCTGTCGGAGAGCCGCTGCTGTGTGCGGTGCGTGAATGATAAACCCAAGTTAGGCTCCAGGCTGTGGCCTCCAGCAGCTGCTAAGAGGTTTATCCCCGAACAGAAGTGCCTCCCCTATTGATCCCGTGGCTGGGAGAGCAGCGGGTTTCCCCATCCAGGCAGGCACCTGCAGGTTTGAGGAGGGAAGCCGAGAGCCAGCGTCAGGAGAGGCACGCACCTTGGGCGTCTGCGTGGGTCGTGATCGAGAAACCCCCAGAGAGATGGGAGACGCTGTTCTGTGGGGCTTCTCAGGGTCTTTTCCAGAGGAAAAACAAATGGCTAGTGAAAATATGTCTGCATTTCAGACGCACTACACGGGAACACAGAGGGACAAGGAGGAGGGAGCCCTGGCTGTACTAACACCTGGCGGCAGGGCTGGGGATGGGGGTGGGGGCTCTGGGGGCCAGTGGGAGGCTCTGGACCTGTGACTGTTCATCACCAGCCTGCCAATGCAGGAGCAGATCTGAAAAATGACCACCGACCCTCTCCTGAGAAGGGCTATATTCGTTTCCTGTTGCTGCTGTGACAAATCACCATAAACTTAGCAGCTTAAAGCTACGCCAACTCATCCCCTTACAGTCGTGGAGGCCAGAAGTTCTGAAATGATGGTGTCAGCAGACCTGCCTTCCCCCGGGGGGAATTCAGGAGAGAATCTCTTTCCCTGCCTTCTTCAGCCTCTGGAGGCTGTCCACACTCCTTACCTCCTGGCCCCCTCCTGTCTTCACAACACTCCCGGGCCATCTGTCTCCATCATCACACCGCCCTCTCTGACACCCCTCACCCCTGCCCCCTCTTACAAGGACTCTTGCGACTACAGTATGCCCCCCCCCCCCCCGGGATAATGTGAATCTGCAAAGGCCTTTGATCACGTAAGGTAACATTTATCACAGGCTCTGGGATTAGGTGGACATCTCGGGGGTGGGGGGACATTATTCGTTAATGAATGTGTTATCCAGCCTACCGTAAACGCCCTCGGCACAATCCTGTCCAATCTCGGGTTCACTGGCCTTCCAGGACTGTCCTCCAGGATAAGAAGCCCCGCTCTGGTATCTCACAGCACAGCTCTTGGAACCCCAGGGGTACCCGGCTGTAGACAAGGCACGTCAGATGCAAATTGCAGGATTATACATTTTACAAAAGGGCCTTTTGTTTTCAAAAGCACGTGTCTTTAAATCATGATAAGAACAGCTAACGTGCATTGCTTACTCTGAGCCTGGATTATCTCACTGAATCTTCACAAAGAAGCGGCCACCATCACTCCCATGTTACAGATGCGGACACTGAGGCCCGGAGAGGTTACATAACTTGCCCAAAGTCTCATGTTAATAAGTAGCAGAAGGAGGCTGTGAACCAGATGCTCTGAGTCCAGAGTCCCTCTAAAATCCTGCCTCTCATCTGCCCCCAAGCCAGGCTTTGAAAGAATAATGAGTTTTTTAAATGTCTATACAGTGCTTGTGTGAACAAGGCCCTCCTTTGTCCACTGTCCGCAGCCACGGTTTGCTGATGGAAGAGAAATGGGGGGGACTGGGGTTCGTCCTCCGCCACTCGGTGACAAAGACAAACACCAGCGTCTTCAGTAACCTGCTCGGAAGCCGAGGGTCAGGGCTGAGGGCTGACCTTGCACCTCTCCGCCACCCGGGCTCGGCCCTGTGACCCGGGGCATCAGGTCACATGTCCCAGGACTCTGTCCCTTTCTCAGATGCCACAGCACCGTGTTGGGGCTTCAGGCGGCTGGTCACATGTCCCAGGACTCTGTCCCTTTCTCAGACACCACAGCACCGTGGTGGGGGTTGCAATTCCCTCCTGGCACGAAGCTGGACACTTGAACGTCATTTTTGTAATCATCCAAACACTCCCTGGCGGCCCCCTCGTCCCCACTGTAGAGCAAGGAAGGGGGGCTGAGGTTGGTGAGCAGGTGCACACTGCTCCGGACCAGCACTGTGCGCATTCGGACCCGGATCATCTGCCTGGAAGCCCCACAGCGGGTGTCCCCGTCTCCAGCGCATCCGCGGGTGTCCCTGTCGTGTTCCCACCCCTTAGGCCGGGAGCTATGCCAGATGGTCTCTACCCTGCAGGGGGCCCAGGCAGTGCAGGACTTTATGACCCCGATCCACCAATCGGTGGAGGGACTGTAACCACACATCCGGGCATAGGATAGAATTACTGAAGCAAAGGTAGCCAGAGGAGGGAGGCACAGCACAAGTCAAGACTGCTCTCCAAGTCAGGAGAAACGTCCAGGCTGAACAATAACAATGGCCACGCAGTCACTCACAAGAGTAGACGACAAGGACGATGACTAACAATAATGATGATGACCCTGAAGATAAAATAGCCCCTGTCTCCTGAGTACCGCCCACAAGCTGGGCGAGGCTGGGGGATGCGCCGGGGAGGGTGGAGTCTGGGGGGCAGGAGCAAGGCTGCGGACCCCTGGCTCCTGGCAGTCTCCCCACAAACATTAACCGGGCGCCCACAACGTGCCGAGCAGAAGTCCAGGTGCTGGGGGACGAGCACACAGGCCCTCTCTTTACAAAAATCCAGGATCAAGTTGGAAACTCCCAAACAGGTAATCGAGGGTTATCTATGATTATCACAAAAGTCTCTGCAGGGACCCTTTAAACGAGGCCCTGCTGTGCTCTCCACAGCGCCAAGTTGTCCAGAGCCTGTCGCACAAGTCACTCCCAATGAGTGTCCCCGGAGGTCTGGGGACCGGGCTACGCTGGGCCGCGGGAGCCAGGCTGCCCAAGGCCACCTGGACCAGGACGCAGGTGCCAGGTGGTCAGGCGGGTGCTCCTCCCGGCCCTAAGTCTGGGCGCCACCAAGCCTGGCCAATCAGATCTTCCCATTTCTCAAAGGGCGGGGCCTGGGCCAGCCAGGACCAATGTGACTTAATTCTTCCTGGTTGAGGAAATGCCCTTGAGGGGAACCCCCACCGGGGCCCCTTCCTGGCTGGGTTTGCCGGAGGGACTGGAGGTAGCTGGTGGCCGTCTGGTCCTCCCCTTTGGGGGGCGGGGGGTAGGCTGCTCCAAGAGGGAGCCAGCGTGGAGGAAATGTGAGCGGAGGCGAGCCCGACGCCAGAATCCATCCAGGGGGACCTTACCGATGTTTCAGTTGGATGAACCCAGATAAATCCTCTTGCCTAATAAAACAATAAAATAAAATAATGACTTAAAAAAAAAAAGCCCCCAAAGCAAAACCAAACTGGCCAGTTGCCCCCATTCTTCCCCTTTCTGAGGCAAGTTTGGCGCCAGCGAGTGAGCAGGGATCACCGCCCTCCGCGAGGCCCCACCCCCCTCACATGTGCTCTCGGATTGCCAAGTCAGGCCCCGAGCACCTGCAGAGGGAGGCGCAGGCGTTCTGGAACACACGGTCAAGGGTCAAGGGCTGCTTGCAGGTGATAGGATCGCCTTCCTTGGTGGGGATGTTTTGAGGAGTCATCCTCAGGGTCCCTGTCAGGGTCACTAAGACAGCTCTCTGGCCTTGGCAGTGACTGAAGAAGGATGTGGTCCCGGGACTGAAAGCTGGCAAATCTCTCCCTGGTCCACACTGCCCTCCAACATGCCACCCCGATAGATGCTGTCATAAATCACGAGGTTGGGAATGCCTCTAGGCCGTTAGCAGGAATTGCAAGGCAGAGAGGAGAACCAGGCCTGCCCTTGGAAACTTACCGCCAAGGTTGTAATGCACATCTAGCGAACGGATACACACACAGGAAGAAAGAGGGAAACGCGCACCGGCCGAGCCTGCAGGGACGGGCAGACGCATCCAAGGGGACGCCATCGCTCTACCCTGGGGGCCGGGCACTGTGCTGGGCACCGAGAGGGCGGTCAGCGGCACTCTGCCCTCAGCCTCCCGCAAGCCCAAGAGGGCGGAACAGAAGAAATATGAAGGGGGGGCGGGGGGCAGTGGGCAGGAAGAACAATGAGGCACAAAGGACCCAAAGGAGGGAAAAGTGAGCAAAAACGGAGTGACCCCCGTGAAAGCACAGGAGGAGGAAGAAAGGCCACTAGAGTCAGGGGCAAGGAGGACCCGGCCCCTGACAGGCAAGGGGGTGGTTGGGGAGACTGCTGGGGGGTAGGGCGCAGATACAGCACCGGGGTGTGGGTGAATTTTTTGGAAGGGGGGTGAATCCCGTGCTGGGTGCCCACTGGGCAGCTCCTGCCTCTCTGGTCAAACAGCCAGGCCTTTGTCCTCCGGCAGCTGTCACAGGGGCGGGCCCGGCATATGCTCTGTGTGCACAGGTAGGCCAGCGGGCACAGAGGACTCCAGACCCCGCCTGCTGGGCAAACATCTGCCACCCCACATTCGCCGCAGTGGCTGCTGAGCACAAAGGGGACCCAGCAAGCAAGTGGGGCCCTGGGGAGAGGCCACACCCTAGGATGGCCCCCCGCCCCTTCCCTTAGGTAAAGGCCAACCTCCCCTGGACGTGGACCATGAAGGCCTCCTCCGTGGCTTCCCTGCCTCCTGGCCTGCCCACTCTATGCTGCTTTTGGGTGGGTCTTTCCAAAAGGCAAATGTGATCAGACCACCCTCAGTCAAGATCCCTCCATGGCTCCCCATCACCCTCCTGGCCCCTAGCACCTGCCTGCCTCTCCCCCCAGGCCCGGGCTGATTTCCATGCACTTTCCACGCACAACCTCATTTCATCCTCCCCACACCCCTGTGTCTCACCCCGTTCCACAGACAGCTGAGGGTGGGAGAGGGTAAGTAACCCAATACCAGCTTCCCACCTTGGCAGAGTCACCATCCTCATCTGGGCTCAAAAGCCAGCTCATCTGTGACTGCTGGCTCTCTCTCGTCCTTCCCATCAGCCCCTGTCATCCTCAGGGTCCATCTCTTCCTTCTTTTCTGTTTCTTTTCTACTCCAGGGTAGAGCCTGACACCTCACTGTCCCTACCTGGCTTCCTACCCGTGCGGTCTTTCGTTTCTGTCCAACTCATCCAGCATGCTGCTGCCATTTTGATCCTCCAGAAACGGGCTTTTTCATCCTGTCACTCTCTCGCTCAGAAACCCTCGGTGGCTCCCCACTGCCAGAGGATCAAAGACCGAAGTCCTTAGCTTGGTGTTCAGGCCCTTCTGCCCAGCTCGAGGGGTCTGGGAAACAGGTGAGGAGCCTTCCTAAGGAGCCAACCTGATGCATCCTGGCCTCGCTAGGGGTTCTTCCTCTCCCTGCTGGCCTGCTGGGGCAGGGAGGGGCTGGCTACCGCAGACCATAGCTGTATTTCAGACACTGAGGTCCTCGTGGCTGCCAGAGCGACCTCCCTGGCCTGTGGGGTCCCTGCCTGGGGTTTTCCAGGGGCAGGGAACACTTATTTCCACTTTGGGGGCTCCGTGGGGCCTCCTGAAGGACGGGAGCATGGGGACAGGAGGGTGGTCACAGCCTCAGCACTCTGAATCTGAGACTCCGCACGGCTGTGGGGCTCCACGGGCAATGGGGTTACCGCCCTTCCCTTCTGCCACAGAAGGGCATCAAAGCAAAACAGAACCCAAACAAAAAGTATCTTCTCTTCTACTGCCATCTAGTCATGGTGGAAAGGTTAGTGTGACAGTAAAAACAGTAGGAGAGAATCTTGGGAACACAGGGCATGCCCTTAGATGACATCGATTTTTATTTGGGGAAAATTTAATACACTGTCCTTCGTCTTCTAATTCTGCTGTGAACTGATGAAGGGATTCTCACCCACAGGCCAGAGTCTACATGCAGCATTTAGAAGCTACAAGGCTAAATTACGGCTCCCTCGTCAGCCATTGGAACCAACCTCTCATACGGATGTGACCAAGGGAAAAAAAAAAATCAGAAACATACCCTGTTACCACGCATCGCATTAAAAATAAATTAAGAAGAGACAATTTATTATAAAAGGATTGTCCCACTTACAAGAAAGTCTCAGGCCTCAGTTTTCCCATGTGGGAAATAGGAGGTCGGGTGAGACTATAGATTATCCCCAAATTTCTTCTGGCACTGAAATGCTCAGATTTCCTAAACTAGTCCCTGGTAAGAGAAGGCTTGTACCATATAACGATATGCAGGGTTTTTGTTTGTTTGTTTGTTTAAAAAAATTTGTTAATGTTTATTTACTTTTGGGGGGGGGAGGGGCAGAGAGAGAGGGAAACACAGAATCCGAAGCAGGTTCCAGGCTCTGAGTTGTCAGCACAGAGCCCAACGCGGGGCTTGAACTCATGAACCGTGAGATCATGACTTGGGCCGAAGTTGGACGCTTAAATGACTGAGCCACCGGGGAACCCCTATATGCAGTTTTTAGAGAGCTCTTTAGAGAAAAGAATTTCCCAAGTTTTAGAGGAAATAGGTTTTAGGCTACTTGCCCATCTCCTGGCCCCTCTGGCTGGGCCGTGAGCTTCATCTTACGGTGAGAGCAGAACAGATTTGGCAAAACAGATGCCCCGCCCCCCCCCCCCCCCCCCGAACCTCCCCCATGTTTTGAACACTTGCCTCAAATGTACGGGAATCTGCGTATATGCACAGAATAGCGCCTGGACGGCTACGTAGCAAACCCAGTGGTTATCTTTGGGGTGTGGATGGGGTGACAAAAGGGGGCGATGTTCTTCAGACCTCCTACAGCCTCTGCACCAGGCTTTCTCCACCTCAGCGCCACTGATGCGCCTGGCTGATAATTCTTCGTCGTGGGGGCCACTGATGCGCCTGGCTGATAATTCTTCGTCGTGGGGCCCATCCTGTGCATGGCAGGATATTTAGCAGCATCTCTGGTCTCTACCCACCAGATACCAGTAGCACCTCAATCCCAGCTGGGACAGCAAAAATGTCTCCAGACTTGGCCATGTGTTCCCTGGTGGTGGGAGAGGGGAGATGCCCATGCCAAGAACCACTGCTCTAATGATTGGTTTAAGATTTTTTTTTTTAGGGGCGCCTGGGTGGCACAGTCGGTTGAGCGTCCGACTTCAGCCAGGTCACGATCTCGCGGTCCGTGAGTTTGAGCCCCGCGTCGGGCTCTGGGCTGATGGCTCGGAGCCTGGAGCCTGTTTCCGATTCTGTGTCTCCCTCTCTCTCTGCCCCTCCCCCGTTCATGCTCTGTCTCTCTCTGTCCCAAAAATAAATAAACGTTGAAAAAAAAAAATAAAAAAAAAAAAGATTTTTTTTTTTTTAAAGAAGCATGTGCAGTACGTTTTATTAAGATGATTAAGGATATCTCCATTCAACACTCTGGCAGGTGTTCTCAATTCTCTTTGCCCCAAGATGTCGAATGCACCCACGTCCAGATACACCGACACCTACTTCCGTTGCTGGAAGTATCCATTACCCGGATATCTACATCTGCCTCCTGCTTGGTCCCCCTGCTGCTGCCCTTGCCCCCATGGCAGCCACAATGAGCTTCCAAACGTGCCCTTGAGTATGTCACAGCCACTGCCTGGCTCCCCACTGCCCTGAGAATAAAATCCAAACTCCCCACCTGCCCCCCGGGCAGGCTGTCGTCTGGACCCCGGCTCCCTCTGCCTTCTTCCAGGCTCTGGCGGCTCACGGCGGGGTCCCCAGCTTCCCGGGCAGCCCCGGAGCTGGTTAGAAAAAGCGGAATCCCAGGTCCACCCCAGACCTCCTGGCTCATTTCTGCAAGTGCATCGTCAAGTTCGAAAAGAGCTGCTCCAGTCTGCTCCTCCCCCCTCCACCGCCTCCGACCACACTGCCCGTCACCACTGGCTCCTTCTCACTTTTTACTTACACGTCACTCTCACGGTGAGGCATTCCAACGTCTTCGATCGAGTAAGTTGCCTCATGTGATTCCCTATCTTGGCGCCCTGCTGGTTTGGGACACAGCTATGAGTGCAGCCTGTAAGCGTCTTGTTGGTTTGCCCTGTGTTTTGTCTGTCTCTCTCCCCCGTATCCCACACCCCAGAATAAGCTGAAGGAGGTCAGGTGAAGGGAAGACAGAACCAGACACACAGAAGGCATTCTGCAAATATTTTTGGAATGAACAATAGTCACAAGTATTACACCCTTACTGCCTGGCAATACTTTGTTTCTTACATGGATTATCTTGTTTATTCTTCGTGAAACCTACGAGGTGAGATGGGTAGTATTTATGATAATCCCCATTTTGCAGATGAGGAAATAGAGGCACATGACACAAGGTCTCACAGCCGGTGGCAGGCTCCCCACCCGGAGCCGGGTGGGGACAAGATCTGGCCCCACGACGACACCTGTCACCACCGCCCAACCCCACCTCCTTATTCCTAACCAAAAAGCATCTTACACACGTACTCTCGGGGGCTCGGCACTGAAAAGGATTTCCTAGTGAACGGTTCTACAAAATAAGGAATTCTGCTGTTGGGAAATCATCATCCCTTCATGTGCTTTTTGGGAAAATTACATCTCTGTGTTCGGAATCTGTTTACGCCGGGTCTGTCTCTCCAGATGGTCCCAAAGACTGTTGCTATAAACCATTTTACCTCCAGACACGAGTCCAGAAACAAACCCGACAGGGAAGACACAGGGATGTTCAAGTGAAGGAACGGTTGATATTTCGATGCCCTCTGTCCGGCGGGAGCACCTTCACCCCTTGTGGCCACCAGGCGAGTCACTGTTCGTCTTTGGACATCCATCCTTTTAGGACCCTCCCTGTCTGCTCTCTCCAAGGAGCACCAGCCACGCCCCTTGTCACTCACTCAGGGCTGTACCAAGTACTCCCTCCACGGCAGCTCCGTGACCCTCCGGGCACTTATGACCTTGCCCGACCTCCCTGAGAGTGATGGCCATGTGTCCCCACGGCCTTATCATGGGCACAAGCTACCGCGTCTTCCCACTTCCGGAACCTTCTCACTGCACCACGCCCGCCATGTCCCAGGCGCTGTGCTAGGCTGTGCGCGGTAGTCATCTGTCTTAATTTAATCCTCAGGTCAGTCCTTTACGTGAGGAACGTGGGGTCTCAATTTTGCAAATGAAGAAAAGAGCCTGAAGCTCAGAGAGGTGAAGTGATTTGCCCAAGGTCACACAGCCGGTCAGTGAGAGACCCCCAAATTTGAACGGTTCAACTCGAATCGCATTAGGGAACACCAGGCATGGTGCCGACACCTTGGCTGCTCGATCTCACAACGGCCCCGTGGGGAGGGGGCACGATTGTGCCCATTTTACAGATGAGGAAACTGAGGCCCGGAGAGGCAGATGGGCATATATTCAAGGTCACATAGCCAAGAAGAGAACAGGGATTTGAACCCAGAAGGGACACGCCAGGCTGTGCTGCCACTCTGCTTGAAGCCTACGGCGATCACACATTTTTTCGTCCATTTACCTATTTTTTTTTAAGTTTATTTATTTACTTTGAGAGAGAGAAAGAGACAGCACGAATGGGAGTGGGGCAGAGAGAGAGGGAGAGAGAGAGAATCCCGAGCAGATTCCACACTGTCAGCACAGAGCCTGACGCGGGGCTCGATCTCACGAACCGGGAGATCATGACCTGAGCCGAAATCAAGAGTCGGACGCTTAACTGACTGAGCCCCCCAGACGCCCCACACATTTTTCACTGAGAAACCAGCATGCTCCAAATCTCATGCAGGCAGCCGGATGTCACGGTTTGACTTTTGTCTTCCACCCAAGGGAAAGAGAAGCCTGAGAAACCCACGCTGTGGTCCCCAAAATGCAGGCAATCAACCGGTCAATCGATCAGTCACACAGACTCTCAACACACAAAAGGGTGGCTCGTCTGCCTTGAGCACGGTCTCGTTGAGCTCCGGTCTCACAGCCAGCTCAGTGTGGCGGGAAGCCTGCCGTTCGTTTGGCCATGACAGCACCTGCCGGCCCCGCATCTCTCCCAATGGTGGAAACAAGATGGCCAGGAAACAGAGCTTGGGATGAAGGTTTTGAGTGTTTAAAGTGAGAGAATCCGAGAGAGGGTTTAATCGCAGACCTTCAGATTCGACTGGACGTGGTCCAAAAAGGCTTTTTGCCGCCCCGGAGTCTGTCCTGTGGCCTCCTTGAAGGCCTGGAGGACAGCTTCCCAAGCACCTGCAGCCCATAGGGTTATTAGAAGCGTTAAATTAGGTAATAATAGTAATAACAGCCAACATTTACTACATGCTTCCCAAGCTCAAGGCACTGTGAAGAGAGAAGTATTGCCATCCCCTTCATTTCACAGACGAGGAGCTCAGAGAGGCTAAGCCACTTGCACAAAGACACACAGCTAATTGCGGAGATGGGGGACCTGAGCCCTGGTGGACTCTTGAGCCCAGGCTCCTAATGACTGCATCCTCTTATATAGTTCAACATGGACACAAACCAATCAGCATGGTGTCTCTAACACAACAGTTCTCCAACACAAGCCCAAATCGTGATTATCTGGAGGGTGGCCGGGGAGACAGAACCCAGAGAGGGCCTATCTAATTCTGCCCGATGCCCAGCATCTGGCAGACGTCTGCAGCCCCGCGTGGAGTCCTGCCCCCTGATCCTAGCATAGCAGACCCTGTGATGCCTGGCCGACAGCCAGGATCAGCCCGGTGACTGAGGGCGCTTTGTCCGTGGCTTAGAGCTGGTCTTGCCGATCATGGGGAGTCAGGCCCAGGGCCGGACTTTGACCCCAGTTAGGTTTATGCTAAGAAAAACCCAGACTAACAGTAAGTCCTTGACATCTTCAAAGACTCGACTGTCTTGGCCAGAAGAGACTTTTGCAGTTAGAGTCTGGGGGTGCCCATCCCAAGTTGGGGGGCAACGCTGTGCTACTGATTGAAATGCAGATGCCCTTGGGTCCCCTCCCAAGACCTGCTGACTCAGAGTTGTTGGGGCTGGGGCGGAGGCAGCTGCTTGCTCATTTGTTTATTTGTTTGCCTAAGGCAGAATTTATATATAGTAAAACGCATAGATCTTAGTGCGCAACTTGAGTTTCGACAACTGTATACGTGTATACATGTAACCACTGGCCAGAGTGCCCTGTGTGGTGCCTTCAGCCAGTGAACCCCCACCGTCCGCATCCAGGCAGCCTCTGATCTGCTTTCTGCCATGATGGGTTCACTGAGCCTGTACTAGAAGCTTCTCCCGATGGACTCATACAGCACGTGCTCTACGTCTGCCTCGTCGCGCTCCTCCGCGGAGCTGCCGGTAACGTGTGGTCTGTTTTGTTCTTCCTCTTGCTGAGCAACAGCATCACAGTTGACCTGTTCCCCTGCGGAAGGACACCTGGGCTGTTATGCCGAAAGCCACCATGAACATTTGCATAGGAGTCTTTGCGTGGGCCCTTCTCTCGATCAATCCCCAGGAGCGGGGTTGCTGGGGGCACAGGTAGAAGAATTTATCTTAACCCTCTCCCCAGGTGCTACGCCAGTCCAGCGCGGGTAGGATTCCCTGCCGTCCTCTCCCTTCAGCCCCCTCTCCAGGCGGGAGGCCCCCGGAGGTGACGGGACCTGCCCCGGATCACAGAGGAATCCGTTTTCCAAACCAGTGATCGTTCCACGTTTTGATCCACATTTGGCTTTGAAAGCTGAACCGAATCTGGACGGTGTGCTCTGACTGATGATGTCAGCTGTTCACACCAGGGCTCAAAAGCCCAGGGAGATGGCACCAGGAATATTCTGGGTACCGAGGCTTTAACCGAGTCTCGTGGCTTCTCTCGCTATGGTCTACGGATTGAAGGCGTTGATCAAGACCCATCATTCACGGCCCCGCCTCTAAACCCGACCAGGGGCCCTCAGGGACCCCTCCCCCCATGCCAATTTAGCCCAGGCAGTAAAGCAAGGTGGTTAGAGCCCGTGATGATTAGATCCAGTGATGATTAGATCCAGGGGAGCCTCGCTCCCCTCATGTGTGAAACGGGCATGCTTAGCAGGGCTACCTCACGGTACCGGAGGAAGTTCGAAACAGTCCCAGATGTACCACAGGAAGCAGCAGAGGTTGGCTGTGCGGCAGAAGGGGGTCAAGAAGCAGAGGGAACGGGAACAATGAGGCCCACCGTTCCCTGAAGTCCCCTGCGCCCCCAACCTTGCATAGCTAGGGCGACGCCCGCTAAGTGAGCAGGTTCTGGGGCTCCGTTTACAGGCTTAACAGAATCAGAATCTGGGGTGGGGCCCAGGATCTGCTTTTAGCACGCTGCCTAAGTGGTCCCGATGCTCGCCAAAGCCTTGAAACCCTCATCCCGAGCGTGGAGCCGGGGAGAGCCTGGGAAGCCAGCCGGGCACGAGGGTGCAGAGACCAGTGGGGTGGAAGGAAGGGCAGTTGAAGCTTTCTGGAAGAGCCACCGAACGGAAGGAGGCCAGGGAGGACGGGAGGCGGATTTATTCCCCCGCCAAGACTGGCTCCTGCCTCTGCCCGGGAGTGCCAGCCAGAGGGGCCTCATGTGGCTCTGGACTTAGGAGGCCCCGGGTTCAACGCCCAGCTAACACCCCTTCCTGGCTGGATGAACTTGAACAAGCTATTTCAGGTGAGCTGTATAAAGGGTATCATAAAATGTAGGGCTTCTCTAATGCAATCGGCGGAAGGAGGGCACGAGCTCGAGCGGGTAGAGCGTGTAACGCCAGGCCGGGCATCCGCCACACGGTTATTGCCGACGTTACACCAGGATTTCACCTTGCTTCCGCTTTGGGTCTGGGAACGCATTTCCTGAGAACCAAGAAACGTTCCCCAACCCATACGACCCAGGGACAGGGGACGCAGCTCTCTCACGCGTCTGGCTGGACAGCCTCTTTGCCTCCGGCCGTGTTCGCCTTCTTTCTGTCTCAGCTGTAACGCAGCTCCTCCAAGATGTCCCTAGGGTACCCATTTGCTGAGCTCTGTGCGGCTGAGTAACGGGTCTCCCGCCAGCCAGGGAGGCCCGGGGCTGCAACCTGAGTGGGGGGTGGGGAGCAAGCAACTTCACTGCGCTGAGCCTCAGTTTCGTCATCTGTAAAGTGGACATCATAATAGAACCCACCTTAGTGCGCTGTTGTGGGGCTTAAGTAAAACAGGCAAGCCGGATACACCAGGGAACCTGATGCCTGGCCCCTAGTACATACTTAACAGATGTGATCACAGACCTGTGGCATCCCTGACCAGGGAGGTGGCTGGTAACTGTTTTTTAGGACCCCTCCCCACATGGCTGGAAGCCCGTCCATGGGGAAAGGAGATTCTTCTGGGCTGTTTAGGGCGTGCTGTGGCGTTTAGGTGGCCGAGGGAGATTCTGCCTCTGCTTCCCACCTCCGGCCAAAGCGCATTCAGATTTCAAGGAGACCTCCGCGGTGGGGACCATGAGGCCCAGGCGGGATAAGTGGAACCAGGAAGGACCCTGGGTTTGTCCCGTCTGTGTCCCTCATTTCAGAAGAGAAGGCGGGGGCCACTGTGGAGGGAGGAGAGCCAGAAGTCAGCAATCTCATCCGTCACGAGTGGGGGATGAGCACCGGGGAGGGGCCTACGGATGCCCCCGCCCAACCCGTCATCCCCAAGTGACAGGAAGGAGACATCCACCAGAGACCCAGGAGATGACAGAGACCCAGGAAAGTGGGGCCTGGAGGGACTCTGCCCGAGGTCCCCAACAGCAGGTGGCTGGGCCAGGACTTGAATCCTGTCTCTAAGGCTCTAACACCAGCGTTCTCACATTTGCCTCCAGCCAGGGGCCAAATCAGGCAATCTTAAAAGAAAAACCAAAGACAGAAACATAAAACACACATGAAAACAAAAATCCCAAACCAGTATAAAATCCTTGCAGAAGCACAGAGGGTCCCAGAGAGACCATGTCCATACCGGTTACGAGGTGGCCACAAACAGGCCCTCCCTCCGGTCTCAAACGCACTGCCTTTCCCCAGGATGAGCTGTTTTTTGTCAGGCTGTGTCCCCTTTTGTCATAAGACCACCCGCATCACTTCAGCATCTTCCACTCTGCCCGCCCCTCTCCTTCCTCCTTCCCGATCACGGTGCAAGAGCTCACTATTGTCCCGGCGACCTGGTCTGGAAATCTCAGTGACCGCGGGCATTCTCTCCCCTCTTTACTCCACCCTTCCCCCCCCCACACACACACCGCCCCAAATACCCACACCTCCAGGTCCCCACCTGGCAGCCTGAGGGCTGGATCTGGCCCGTGGATGTATCTTACTCGGCCTGTGAAAGGTTATTTACGGAACATGGAATGGTTGACCAGCACTGACAGCCATGGGTGATCTCCGACACAGAACTTGAAAATCTGGAAACCCTGGGGCGCCTGGGTGGCGCAGTCGGTTAGGCGTCCGACTTCAGCCAGGTCACGATCTCGCGGTCCGTGAGTTCGAGCCCTGCGTCGGGCTCTGGGCTGATGGCTCAGAGCCTGGAGCCTGTTTCCGATTCTGTGTCTCCCTCTCTCTCTGCCCCTCCCCCGTTCATGCTCTGTCTCTCTCTGTCCCAAAAATAAATAAACGTTGAAAAAAAAAAAAAATTAAAAAAAAAAAAAAAAAGAAAATCTGGAAACCCTGGCCCGAATCCTCACAGGTAGCAAGCAGTTGGTGCTGAGTCAGAGCTGTGTCCTGCGGGAGGGGCCCGCCTTCTACTTTGCCACAATCCCCACCACTACCTGCTGCCTCATACCTGGCTAGACTCTCTCCTCAACAGCCCCGCTGCCCCCTTTCAGACACGTGCATTTGCAACTCCTGTCCACTGCCCCGTGCAGTGGGTCCCAGCCTCGTTCCTTCTCCCTTCCCAAAGCCTTTCTTTGGCCCCCAGCCGGCTCTCCTCTACTTCCCAGGCACGGTTCATTGTGATAATTACGATCACGCACTTCTCTAAGGCTTTCTCAGTCCCCAAGTCCAGCCGTGACATCCCTCCAGCCCCTGTGTGGCTTCAGAGGAGTCCCTCACCGCCCACAGGACAAAGTCCAGCTCTTCGTCCAGGAGCGTCTGGACCACCCCATTCAACATTCCTTCCTATGTCAGTGTTCCCTGGGCACCTGCTTGGGGCAGGGGGGGGCCCTGGCACCAGGGAAGGACAATCAATGAACACAACAATACAGGGTGAATAAAAACGTGCTTTCTCCCAGGAGAAAGATCAGTGCAATGTCAGGGACGTGTCCAAGGGAGGGAAACAGTCCTGATGTCCCCCCTCCGGTCACATGGCCCCGCGCTCTGCCCTCTGCATGCTGTCTGGTCTGCCTGCCTTGGCTTTCTCCCCTCCCCCCGCTGACCGTGAAGGCCTAACCTCCTTCCACACCCAGCTCTCACGCCCTTTCTCTGCGAAGCTTCCTCGCACGGCCAGCGAGAAGTAGCTGTCTTCTTCTCGAGCCTCGTCCACGCAGGTCACGTGTATGAGCCTCCCGATCCTGGCCACTCAGGGGGGTCTTGAGGGTGTAACTTTCATGCCACTTCCTCTACCCGCACTTGAAGTTAAGCAGGCAGGGCTTCATACCTGAGTTCGTCTTATCACGGCCTCTGGGCATTTTTACATTTCTCTGGGACTCTTCTCACACTGAGCCCCGGAACGGTACACATCACAAAATCTCAATGACCCTCTGCTGACTCCATTCATTCAACAAATGTTCCCTAAGCAACACTGGGTGCCAGACACAGGAATGAGCAAGACAAAGGCCCGTTTCCAGGAAGCCCGTCTTCTACTGAGAGAGAAACAACGTAAGGAATGGGATGAATTGTTCAGAAAAGAAAGAAGAAAACATCAGCATCAAGGTGAAGGTGGTTCTTTAGATAAGGTGAGGGAGGAAGGCCTCTCAGAGAAGGTAACAGTTCAGCTGGGACCAACAAGGCAGTAGCACAGCAGAATGGGAAGGTGGGAGGAGGCCCAGGTGGGGACAGCGGGGAGTGCAAAGGCCCTGAGGCAGAAATAACCTCAGAAGGTGGGCAAGGCAGAGGGGCAGCAGGGAGCCAGTTAGGAAGGTACTGCCCTCACCCAGGGCAAAGCTGACAAATGGAGATGAGCTTATTACGGATTTGATTGGGGAGAGAGAGATGGGGTGAGGGGGCCAATGATTTTAGCCTGAGCAACTAAGAAGACACTAGGGCACCCTTAAGGACTGAATTTAAATCCATGTGTTGAAGCCCTAACCTCCAATGTGATGGTATTTGGAGATGGGGCTTTGGGGAGGAGATCGGGTTAGATGAGGTCATGAGAGTGAGGCCTTGGTCTGATGGGATTCGTGCCCTTATAAGAAAAGACTGTAGATAGCTCTCTCTCTCTCTCTCTCTCTCTCTCTCTCTCTCTCTCTCTCTCCACACACATGTACCAAGAAAAGGCCACATGAAGACACAGCAAGAAAGCATCTATCTGCAGGTCAGGAAGAGAGCCCCTCACTGGGACCTGACCATCCCTCCTTTTCTACCCTCGTAGCAGCTGAAACGCAAAACCCTCTGTGTTCCATTTGGGTGCTCATGCTTTGGGAATAACGGCTTCTTTAAAAGCCTATTTCAGGGGCGCCTGGGTGGCGCAGTCGGTTAAGCGTCCGACTTCAGCCAGGTCACGATCTCGCGGTCCGTGAGTTCGAGCCCCGCGTCGGGCTCTGGGCTGATGGCTCGGAGCCTGGAGCCTGTTTCCGATTCTGTGTCTCCCTCTCTCTCTGCCCCTCCCCCGTTCATGCTCTGTCTCTCTCTGTCCCAAAAATAAATAAATGTTGAAAAAAAAATTTAAAAGCCTATTTCAAAGCCAAGGGTCCTTTTATCAAGCAGCCTGGCCCACGAGGCATTGCTTTGATCCGCGGAGGAGCAGCAGACATTGCAAAATCTTCCAGCTTGCTTTCTTGGAAAAGTAGTTCATTCTATGGCGCAGACCCCCAAAAATTCACTGAATGTCAGAATGACAGACATGAAAAGGAACGACGGTTATGGAAATGTTCCAAGAAAACTTCAGAGATTCCAGATTTAAGAAAGAGTTTTGAGATAAAACAGGCCTGGAGGTTGGAATGATCTTGATGGAACCATTTTGGTGCAAAGATGGAATTTGTGGGGCACCTGGGTGGCTCAGGCGGTTAAGCGTCTAACTCTCGGTTTCGGCCCAGGTCACAATCTCACGGTTTGTGGGATGGAGCCCTGCATCGGGCTCTGTGCTGACAGTGCAGAGCCTGCTCGGGATTCTTTCTCTCTCTCCCTCTCTCTCTCTGCCCCTCTCCTGCTTGCACTGTCTCTCTCTCTCTCTCTCTCAAAATAAATAAATAAATACACTTTAAAAAAAGATGGAATTTGTGAAATTTGCCCAATGAAGAAATAAGCAACTGCTATTTTTTTGAAGAAAATTAAAAAAAAAAAGTATAATTAACATACGGTGTTATATTCATTTCAGGTGTGCAACATAGTGATTCAACAAGTCTGCACATTACTCAGTGCTCATCATGACAAGTGTGCTCTTAATTAATTCCCTTCACCTATTTCCCCCATCGCCCGCGCCCAACCTCCCTCTGGGAACCATCGGTTTGTTCTCTGTAGTTCAAAGTCTGTTTCTTGGTTTGTCTCTTTTTCTCTTAAATTTTTTTTTCAACGTTTATTTATTTTGGGGACAGAGAGAGACAGAGCATGAATGGGGGAGGGGCAGAGAGAGAGGGAGACACAGAATCGGAAACAGGCTCCAGGCTCCGAGCCATCAGCCCAGAGCCCGACGCGGGGCTCGAACTCACGGACCGCGAGATCGTGACCTGGCTGAAGTCGGACGCTTAACTGACTGCGCCACCCAGGCGCCCCATGTCTCTTTTTTTCTTTATTCGTTTTGTTTCTAAAGTTGCACACGTGACTGAAATCATGTGGTATTTGACTTTTGACTTTGTCTATTTTATACTCTCTAGATCCATGCATGTTGCTGCAAATGGCGATATTTCATTCTTTTCACGGCTGAGTAATATTCCATTATATATATATATATATATATATATATATATATATATATATATATATATATATATATATCACACCTTCTTTACCCACTTACTTGCTTCCCTAGCTTGACTTTGGTAAATAATGCCTCAATAAACATAGGGGTGCATATACCCTTTTGAATAAGTGTTTTCATTTTCTCTGGGTAAATACCCAGTAGCAGAATTACCAGATCACGTGGTAATTCTATCTTTAATTTTTTGAGGAGCCTCCATATTGTTTTCCACAGTGGCTGCACCAGTTTGCATTCCCACCAACAGTGCACGAAGGCTCCTTTTTCCCCCTCATCCTCGCCAACACTGGTTATTTATTGCGTTTTTGATTTTAGCCATTCTGACAGGTGTGAGGTGATACCTCATTATTGTTTTGATTTGCATTTCCCTGATGATGAGTGGTGGTGAGCGTATTTTCCTGGTCTGTTGGCCATCTGTATGTCTTCTTTGGAAAAATGTCTATTCGTGTCCTCTGCCCATTTTTAAATTGGATTCCTTGGTTTTTTGGTGTTGAGTTGTGTACGTTCTTTATATATTTTGGATACTAACCCTTACTCAGATACGTCATTTGCAAATGTCTTCCCCCATTCAGTAGGTTGTCTTTTTGTTTTGTTGATGGTTTTCTTTGTTATGCAGAAGCTTTTTATTTTTCTCAAGTTTATTTACTTATTTTAAGAGAGAGAGTGCAGGAGGGACAGAGAGAGAAGGAAGGAGACAGAACCCTAAGCAGGCTCCGTGCCGTCAGCACGGAGCCCAATGCGGGGCTTGAACTCACGACCCGAGCCGAAGTCAGATGCTCAACCAGCTGAGCCACCCAGGCGCCTCAAGTTTTGTGCAGGGTGTAAGAAAGTGGTCCAGTTTCATTCTTTGGCATGTAGCCGTCCCGTTTTCCCAACACCGTTTGTGGAAGGGACTGTCTTTTTCCCATTGTCCATTCTTTGCCACCTTTGACATAGATGGAAGATAAAAGTGGGTGCATTTATTTCTGGGCTCTCTATTCTGTTCTAGTGACCTTTGTGTCTATTTTTGTGCCAGTACCATACTGTTTTGATTATCATAGTTGGGTAGTATACCTTTTTTAAAAATTAAAAAAAAAATTTTTTTTATTTTTGACAGAGTGAGAGGGAGACAGAGAGAGACAGGGTGCGAGTGGGGGAGGGGCAGAGAGAGGGGGCGACACAGCATCCCAAGCGGGCTCCAGGCTCTGAGCTGTCAGCACGGGGCTTGAACCCACAAATCGTGAGATCACGACCTGAGCCGAAGTTGGACGCTTAACCGACTGAGCCACCCAGGCACCCCATGGGGAGTTCTGATCGTGCTGATTGATGATCTGAGCAGAGCATCGCTGGGGTGGGCCACAACTGTAGCAGCCGGAGGTCCTGCAGGGAGAGCTGGGGAGCCCACAGCCAAGCCCCCGAGAAACCCCCCGCGGGCTCAGAGAGGCAGCCCCGTGGCAAAGGCTGAATGATCTGTTATGGCAGCCTAGGCTGTGTCAACTCGGTTAAGCTGAAACTGCTGTCCCCAGAATCCCCCTCCCTCTTGGCTCAAGGTTAGAAGTGGCCAGGAGAGGAAATGGTAGGAAATCTGGGAGGAAACTGCACTGGCGAGGAAGACGCAGCGATGGGCGGGCGCCACGCGGCCCAGCCGGTTTGAGCCGATCCTGCTGTCTGATCCGTGCCCAGCTCTTCCCTCTGACTGCTGGTCCCACTGATCGACAGTGTCCCCAGGCCCGTCACTGGACACCTGCTGGGCACCCACTGGCAACAGCTGCCCACAGCCTTCTCCACGAGTCTCCCTGTGGTCTCACCTTGGTGGCTGGACATCCGGGGCCCTCAGCTCCTGTGTCACTTTCACTCCTGACCCCCCCTCCCCCGCCATGGCCGTGTAAGATCTAATTCTTATCATAAATCCCCAATTCCACAGGTCGCAGCGGCCCAGTGTTCTAGGTTCAGCCCGAACGAGGTCATCACGCACACTTGCCCGCAGACCTTTCCGTCTCGGGTAGTGGTTCTCCAAGTGTGGTCCTGGACCTCCAGCATCAGCGCCCCTGGGAGCCTGTTAGAAATGCAAGTTCTTGGGGAGCTGCATCAGAAAATTCTGGGGAGCTTCTGACACGTGCTAAAGTTGAAGAACCACTCACGCGTGTAGGCACTTAAAAAGCCTTCCTCCTCCGTTTCCGCCCGGGATGATGAAAAGGTTCTGGAAATGTTTATGGTATTATGTTACTCGTGTAATTTTACGTTGTGTGAGGGCCTCCCCTTATGCCCGCGAACGTTGGCATTTATTGAGACATTGTGCTAATCGCCGTATCACCCTCACGCCAACCCTCCAAAGGTGGCATTACTAGTCTCCCCGTTTAATCGATGTGGAATCCAGAGAGTCTGACCCAGAATCCAAACTTGTAGCCAATATGCCATTAGGCCCAGAGCACTGACTTATCTCTCTGTGCAGGAGACAGAAACCAGACGTCAGCCAGTGCGGCCCCTGGTCTCCACTTAGAAGCAGTATCTCAGGCACCCGGCTTTACCCTGCCCTGCAGCGGGGGGGGGGGGGGGGGGGGGGGGGGGGGGAGGGAAGGGGGTGTAGACTGGCCCGCTCCCAGGTCTACACCCCAGGCCTGTTGCAATAAAGCCCCCCTCCCCCGGCCGGCCCCAGGCTACTGGAAATGGTTCCTTTGGATTTGGAGTGCGTTTATTGGAATGGAAAGATTTCAAAAATGTTTTAAGTTTATTTATTTATTTTGAGAGAGAGAGGGTGAGCAGGGGAGGGGCAGAGAGAGGGAGAGACAGAAATCTCAAGCAGGCTCCTCCCTGTCAGCGCAGAGCCCAGCGAGGGGTTCGAACTCACAAACCATGAGATCGTGACCTGAGCCGAAACCAAGAGTGGGACCCTTAACGGACTGAGCCGCCGAGGCGCCCCTAGAATGGAAAGATTTTTTTTAAAGTGATAACGACAATAGCAGAATCTAGAAACATATTGCGCATTTACTGTGCGTTTAGTACTTTTTCCACATAGATCATTCAATCCTCACAAAATCCTAAAACTGTCCTCCTCATTAGGAGAAATTCGGCCGGTGCCCAAGTCACTTGAGGTCCTGAGGGCCAGCGCTTGTACGTAAATCTGTGACTTTAATACAAAATAATACATGTTTCTCTATAGGAAATTTAGAAATGGTCGCTATCCAGATTTTTACACGTTTTGTGTCTTTTTTAAAGCTAAAAAATTCACCGCCTTTATACTCTGCTTTTTTACATTAGATTAGAGTTGTCTTTCCATGATGCTCAAGGTCCCCATCACCGCCACGTTTCACAGCCACGTGGCATTCCTGCACGTGGACGTACCACACAGTCTCGTCCAGGCCTTCATGTGGGACGTTTGGGTTGTTTCCACAAGAAGACACTTCAACTGGGGAAACACGTGTGAACTAGGGCGCTGAAATTTAGCAAAACCTCCTCCCTACAACAAGCAGCAATTTGGGGCACTCGGCTCTGCAGGGATGGTGTCTGTGGCGGAAAGACCCGCGTCCCAGGCAGCAACGTAGCCGATACAGGTTTATTTGGGGTGCAGACGTTTGGGGGGGGGCAAATGCTTTCATCTTTGTGTGCAGAAGACGAGGTAAAAATGTCTGTGAGGTTTACCCATCTCACTCCTTAGAAAGAAAAGCTTGATCCCTTGCAACGAGGTGCCAACGTTCTCCAGAACACCAGCGCGTCTCCCTACCTGCCAGTTCTGAGGTGACACAGCAGGTGCATCGAGCTAAACAGCAGTGGTCTCGTTTCTCACTAGAGTGTGGTAGTTAAGAACACAGACTCTGGAGCCAGACTCCCTGGGTTTAAACCCCGTCTCCACAGCTAGTGGGTGGTGTTATTAGCTCACCAAGCCCTTGGAATCCAAGCACACTGAAGATGGAAGGAGCCTGGGTCTCTGAATGACTATGTCCCCGAAGTCCCCACCCTCCCCACCCAGCAGGCTATATTGTGACCCGACTGTCTTGAGCCTTTGAGATGTGAGGCTGTTTGCACAGTAGCTAGCCTACTCCTGCCTCAGTTTCCCCATGCCACTGAACCCTTGCGAGGGTGATTTGCGAGTGACGAGTCACTACACGCAAAACGCTTGGGCTGGTGCCTGTCACAACTTTATACTAACGTTGGAAATGCCTTGTAAGGTCAGACCCTCCCTCCCTGCAGCCGACCCAGGATCTGCCTCCTTCGGGGCCACCCCACAACTCCATCAAGAGTACTGACCCCACGAAGGACATTTCCCTAAAACATTCCTGACACTCATCATCAACCAGACGTGGCTCTGGCTGCCAGGAATTTCCCGAAAATCTTTTTGACTGTGTCTCAGCCTGAAATCCTCTCGTAGGAAGCAAATGTGTGTCCTCCTGTGAGAAGTTCCCAGTAAATGGATAACTCCATCCGGGGCAAGAGCATACGCGTGTTGTTCTAAAGCTGCCAGCACACTTCCCCAAAGGCAATGAGTCAGTAGAAACATGCAGGGCTGAAGAACTCCGTGAACTTCATGGCTCTGGCTAAGCCAGGCACAGTCCCCCCTTCGCCCGGGATGAAACCGTCCAATCGGAGGTTCCATCAGCTTCCATCCACACTACGAGGCACCAGTGATCCAGAAATTTGGAGCTCGCATCCGCCCCCCAGCTAATTACACATTTAACTACTTTCTATCAGTAAAAGCTTGCCTCTCTCGTACCCGCTCACCATGCCTTTTTGGGTAAGCCATGTTTCTTTGTGTGTGTGTGTGTGTGTGTATGTGTGTGTGTGTGTGTGTGTGTGTATGCACAGACCCTCATGAAAGCTACTGACGCCCCAGAGAAAAATGCAGAGGCAGACGGTTTGCCATAAGATTTCAGGTGGCTGGTGGGTCCTCAAAGGCAATCTGAGGACCCTGACATGAGTGATTACATGTTTCAAAGGTCCCAACAATTTCAGAACGATCCTGACAACTCTTAACACTTGAACATCTAAAAGCAACACTTAAAAGCATCTTATACCCACAGAGAATTTCTGGAAGCATATACAAGAAACCCGCGAGCCGTGGCTATCTCTGAGGAAAGGCACTGGGGGTCTGAGATGAGCGGGAGGTTTACATTTTTCCATTGGCTATCCCTTTTACGGCGTTTGAGGTTGTTTGTTTTTTTTTTTTTTTTTACATTTTTACTGTGTGTAAAAATTTTTTTCTAATCAGTGAATTTTCTAATTGAAAAGAGCCAGTAAAAAGTTCTTTAAGAACTAGACACAACCCGTTGTGACTGCCATTTCTGTGACACGGGGCAGGGACAGATCACCATGGGGGAGAGGTCAACTTACTTCCTGGCAGAGGAGGACCCACGTGGGAGGGGGGAAAGGCAAAACATCACTCAAGGAGGGGTGACACTGTTTTTCCTGTTTCTCCTTCAACACAGGTCATTATAGTTCCAGATTGAGGGATTATTCATATTTCATTAGGTCCCTACCCAGTGGGGTGCTGGCAGTAGGAACTGGGAAGAACCTTCTTCTGGAAGTTCAAGGGCTGTGCACTCAGCCCCATCAGCTCTGCACCAGGCAGGGGGTGATGAAGATGTGTAAATGCTAGAACAAAGCTGGAACGTGGAGGGAGACATAGAGTGGAGGCTAAACGGCCTCCTACCACAAACCCCCTCCACATACAAAAAGAGTAGATCCCTGCTGATCAGATCGAAGCACATGTAATCACCTTTTCTGAGGGTCGTCTGTAAAGGGGCAGCCAGAGCCCATATTTTGCTCGGCTGTGCTGGGGACCACGGGAGGCAACGTGTGTGAAGCTCTTGCCTCTGTGAGAGGCACACAGTAGGAACTCGGCAAGAGTCTGCTACTCTCTTCCACCCTCCCCTCCCTGGGTCCTCAGCATGAAACTTTTAAGTTTGGCCACTTCATCTAAAGATCCACTCACCAGACACAGTGGGCAACCCCACTCCTTGGTATTTGCGCGACAGAAATGAAAAACGTACGTGCACAGTAAAACCTGTGCGAGAACGTTTATAGCGGCCTTAGTCATCACCACCCCAAACTGGAAACAATCCAGATATTGTTCAGCCGGTGAGGGGATAAACAGACAAACATTTGCTACATCCGTAGGATGGGGTAACTCAACGTGGAGGAACCTCAAAGCACGACACTCCATAAAAGAAGCCGGACTCCAAAGGCGTCACAATCTGATTCTATTTGTTTCTTAGATTTTTTTTCAAAGTTTTATCTATCTATCTATTTCTCTTGAGAGAGACAGAGAGTGAAAGTGGGGGAGGGGCAGAGAGAGGGGGACACAGGATCCGAAGTGGGCTCTATGCTGACAGCAGGGAACCCACGTGGGGCTCGAACCCACAAACCGCGGGATCATGACCTGAGCAGAAGTCAGACGCTTAACAGACTGAGCCACCCAGGCGCCCCTCTCCTCTTCAGGGCACTAATCCCATCACGATAGACCTACTCTCAAGACCTCAACTAACAGCTAAGTATCTCCCAGGGCCCCGTCTCCTAATACCGCCACACCGGGAGTAGGGCTTCAACCTGTGAATTTGGGGGGGGGGGGCAGAAACACAGCCTGGAACCGGTTGTTTTCCCCGCTGCAGAGGAGAGAGCCGCTGGGTGTCCACAAGGCAGCTGTCGCAGCTTTTGAAGTCTGGGAAGCAGGAAGCAGACGCTCAAGGTTGAAATCATCCAAGACCCGCCTGGGCTAGGGGCCGGTCGGCACCAGCCCTCTGCAATTCACCAACATCTCACCTCGTAGGAACCCTCGGGGAACCCACTGCAACCCTAGGAGATTGTTTTTTTTAAAAAGAAAACATTTTTTCTCTTATTAGAAAAACGATGCTTCTTTAGTGAGCCAACATTAATAAATCTAGATTAGCAGAAAGGAAATCAACATCACCAGTGACCCCACCATCCGTACCGACAGATAGTATCTAGGATGCTGTTCAGACTTTGTGTGTTTTGTAGGCAAACATAGCTTTTTCTTTTTCTTTTTTGTCTTTTGACAAAAATGAGATCTGGCTGCAACAGGGCTTGGTGACCTAACTTTTTTTTTTTTTTTTTTTGTAACGTTTATTTATTATTGAGAGACAGGGTGTGAACAGGAAAGGGGCAGAGAGAAAGGGAGACACAGAACCGGAAGCAGACCCCAGGCTCCGAGCTGTCAGCACAGAGCCCGACGCGGGGCTCAAACTCACAAACCGCAAGATCATGACCTGAGCCAAAGTCGGACGCTCAACCGACTGAGCCACCCAGGTGCCCCAACTTTTAAAATGTTGGTAAATAACGGACAATTTTGCACATCATCAGTATTCATCTAAACCATAACTTTTAGTGGTTGAGGAATATTCCAGAACATGGAGGACTCATAATTTACATAACCAACCAATCTCCTATTGCCAGACACATCGCTGGTTTCTAATTTTATTGCTATTTTTCAAAATAACAGTATTAGGGTGACTGGGCAGCTCCGCAGGTTAAGTGTCTGTCTCTTGATTTCGGCCCAGGTCATGATCTCGAGGTTCATGGGTTCAAGCCCCACATCGGGCTCTGTGCTGACAGCGTGGAGCCTGCTTGGGATTCTCTCTCTCCTTTGCTCTGTGCCCCTCCCCCGCTCACGCTCCTCTGTCTCTGTCTCTCTAGAAAGTAAATACACTTAAAAGAAAATCAGTATTGAAACGAACTCCTTAAACAGTCATGTTTCCTCTGAATAAAATCCTAGTATTGAAACTGCTGGGTTTTTTTAAGGCTTTGACACACATTTCAGACAGTCCTCATGCCCACCATGAGCTCGGGAAAGATTAGCATTCTTTTTTTAAGCTAAAATTTTGAAGCGTTCAAAACATTTCAACTTTCATATGTGAAAGATAGTATTGTTTTAAGTGGTATTTTCTTTACTACAATGGGGTTGACTGTTGTTTTTTTTGTTGTTTTTTTCCACGTGCTTATGAGCCAAGGGCACTTTTCCTCCTCCCCCTCCTCCCCCCTCCCCTCCTCCTCCTCACTCTTCTCCTCCCCCTCTTCCTCCTTCTCATTGTTCTTCTCATTCTCCCCCTCCTCTTCCTCTCCCTCCCCCTCCCCCTCCCCCTCCTCCTTCTCCTCCCCCTTCCTCCTCCTCCTCCTTCATTTTCATGCTCTCACCTGCTGTGCTGACAACTATATCACAGCACGTATGAAACTTTCTTGCCATAAACCCATTTTGCTAGTAGTAATGTGAATTTCTTAGTTTTGTGATATACACCATGTTATGTAAGATACTAACAGCAGGGGAAGCCGAGTGAGGATATAGGAAATAGGAACATAGGAATGTAGGGAAACTAGGATATAGGAAAACTGTACTATTTTTGTGAGTTTTTTTTATAAATCTAAAATTATTCCAAAATAAGGGGCCCTGGGTGGCTCAGTTGGTTCAGCGTCAGACTTTGGCTCAGGTCATGATCGTGTGGTCTGTGAGTTTGAGCTCTGCTTTGGGCTCTGTGGGTTCTGTGTCTCCCTCTCTCTCTGTCCCTCCCCTGCTCATGCTCTGTCTTTCTCTCTCTCTCTCAAAAATAAATAAACATTAAAAAAATTTAAAAAAACCCTAACTTTAAAATAAAATGAAATAAAGTAATTCCCAAATAAAGAGAGTTTGAGTTTTTTGTTTTTGTTTTTTGAGGAGTTTTGTTCTTGGACAGAGGATGATCTAGGCAGAAAAGCAGAAGGAATAGAAAGAGAAAACCCATCGAAGTTCATGGGTGGGGGTGTAGGAGGAAGGTGGAGATAGGAAGTGGGAAGTGGTTCTAGTTCCTTACTGCCCATCTGTTGGTGGGGGGGAGGGTTGGGGAAGCGGCAACAGGTCTGGCAAGGTAAACTGAGTCTGAACGCTAAGGAGTCCAGTACTTAAAAGAGTACAGTCTTTAGAGCTTTGAAAGGTAAGGGGCTTAGCCTGCTCTTGGTCCTACAGGAAGTGAGGGGCTGATAAAGATTTTAGTTATGTGAGTATATGATTATTGGTTTGTTATTTCATTGATTTGTGTCCTAGTTTACAGTCTCCTCATTCCTCCCCAATAAGGAGTAAGCTCCAGGAGAGCAGGGACCATGTCTCCCTAATGGACCATGTTCTGTCCAAATCCAGAATCCCTGGCCTGTAGAAAGAACGCAATAAATATCAGTCAGATGAATGAGTCTCGCTTCCAAAATGACTTTTAGAGGGATCTGCGTGAGAATTCTCAATTCTAAGAATTGAGGTGGCTAGGTAAGCAGTGGTTTCCAGCTTGCTGTTTCATTTTGTTTTCAAAGGCAGAGAACTTTTTTAAAGGAATCTTTCATACCCCTGATATCTGGAACATGAGTAAGCGGCTTCCTTCCAGCTGGCCCCGCCTCCCACCACTCAGCTCTATCCCTGACTGTTTCTGGGACCCGTCCAAAGAATTCCAAGTTCCCCGGGATCACAGCATAAAAAGCAGTGGACCGTTACAGCATATAGACAAATTAACTCACAATGGATTGAAGACTTGAATGTAAGACCTGAATCCACAAAACTCCTAGGAGAAAACGGAAGCAGTAAGCTCCCTGACGTTGGTTTAAGCGACGTCTTTTTGGATCTGACTCCAAAGGCAGAGAAAACAAAAGCAAAAAGAAACAATTGGCATATGGCAAACCGAAAGCTTTCGCACGGCGCGGAAAACCATCAACAAAACGAAAAGAAAACCTCCTGAATGGGAGACGACATTTGCAAACCATCTATCTGAATGGAGGTGAATATCCAAAATAGATAAAGAGCCCATACAGCTCAATAACAAAAGAAACCCACAACGAATCTGATGAACAAATGAGCAGCAGATCCAAGACCCTTTTCCAAAGAAGACATCCAGATGGCCAACAGACACATGAAAAGAAGCTCAACATCACTCACCATCAGGAAATGTGAACCAAAACCGCCACGAGGTATCATCTCACATCTGTCAGAACGGCCGTCATCAAAAAGACTGGAAATAATAAGCGCGGGCAAGGATGTGGAGGAAAAAGGGAATCCTTGCGCACCGCTGGTGGGAACGTCAGTTGGTGCGGCCGCTGTGGAAGACAGGACGGAGGTTCCCCAAAAATGAAACCTAGAACTACCCTACGATCGAGCAATTTCACTACCGGGTATTTTATACAAAGAAAACAGCACTGGGACGCCTGGGTGGCGCAGTCGGTTGAGCGTCCGACTTCAGCCAGGTCACGATCTCGCGGTCCGTGAGTTCGAGCCCCGCGTCGGGCTCTGGGCTGACGGCTCGGAGCCTGGAGCCTGTTTCCGATTCTGTGTCTCCCTCTCTCTCTGCCCCTCCCCCGTTCATGCTCTGTCTCTCTCTGTCCCAAAAATAAATAAACGTTCAAAAAAAAGAAAATTAAAAAAAAAAAAAAAGAAAGAAAACAGCACTAATTTGAAAACATACATGCACCCATATGTTCACTGCAGTATTATTCGCAACAGCCAAGACACGGAAACAACCTAAGGGTCCATCCGTGGGTGGGTAGATAGAGAAGATGGGATGCATATATTCATTTATATGTATGTATGTATTTTATGTACATATATTCATTGATACATATAAATGAATACTACTCGGCCCTAAGAAAGAATGAAACCTTGCCATTCCCAACAACACGTGTCCACCTCGAGAGTATTAGGCAAAGTGAAATAAGTTAGAGAAAGACAAATACCACCTGATTTCACAAATGTGTGGAATCTAAAAAACAAAACAAAGAAAACAAAACAAACCCCAGGCTCATGGATACAGAGACCAGAGCGGTGGTGGCTCAGGGGAGAGAGCAGTCAGGTGGGGGAAGTTTGTACTTCCCGTAAAATCAAGAAGGTCACAAAATAAATAAGTCACCGGGGGTGTAACGTACAGCATGGGGAATACAGTCAATAACACTGTAGGAACTTCGGCAGGTGGCAGATGGTAATTTGGCTGTGTTGATCATTTTGTGACACACACAAAGGTCAAATCACTGTGTCCTATACCTGCAACTCGTATAATGTTGTATGTTAACTGTACCTCAATTAAAAAAGAAACCCGATGGACGGCAGCATCTCTGCCCAAGGTTCTGACCACGCAGCTGGAAATATATTTATCTGGTGACTCGGTGCGTGTCCACATACTGTCACCTGACGTGACGGTCTTACTAAAGAATACTTCTCAGGACAGGGGATGCACTTTCTTTTCTAGTCTGCTTTCTTCTATTTCACTTTTAGAAAGCCAGTGGAAAACTATGTAACTGATCTTAGTTATTTTTTATTTTTTCATTAAAAAAATTTATTTTTCATGTTTATTGACTTTTGAGAGAGAGAGACAGAGTGCAAGCGAGAGAGGGGCAGAGAGAGAAGGAGACACAGAATCCGAAGCAGGCTCCAGGCTCCGAGCGGTCAGCACAGAGCCTGACGCGGGGCTCCCACGTGTGGACCTTGAGATCATGACCTGAGCCAAAGCCAGAAGCTCAACCGACCGAGCCACCCAGGCACGCCTACGTAACTGATTTTAAACCCCACTTAGTTGCCGCCCGCAGTCTGTAGGCATTAGCCTAAGGGATCTCCCGGATCATTTCTAGTATTGGCAAAGCTGTGATCCTGTTAAGAGTCCGAGAGATGCCGGGAGAACCAGTCCCAAAGGTGAAGTGGCCAACCTGGGTCACCTGACTGGGTACCAAATTCTCTGCTCATGTTTGCCATTGAAATACTTGCTGTCCAAGAGGCAGGCAAACCAAATACAGTCTTGATTTTCCCAGGGACCCGCACTTGCCACCCCAGGGCCTAATCCTGGGGAAGATTCAGGGCAAGGGGTGGTAAGAGCGGGTGAGAGTACCTGGCTGGGTTAAAACCGAACACAGCAAAAAAAAAAAAAAAAAAAAAAAAAAAAAAAAAAAAAATCACAGGAAAGAGGAAACAAAGCTTTCACTTTCCCCCCTATAATCTTTGGATCACACCCATCCCACCCGGATGGCTAACCTCCTCCATTTCTAAGAGGCTCCCTAAGAAGAGATTTTTGCTTTCGATTTTGTAAACAGAGCCCTTTCCCAAACACCTTGGCGGTGCAGAGACATGGCCCCCTGAAATCCCACGGTGGTGGAGAAGTTGCATAGCGTTACAAGATTTTGGTTGCTGGAGTGTTCTGACAGAGCCACACAAGGCTGACCTCCTGAGTACCTTCCAGCCACCAGATAGCAGAAGCATGGGAGACGGGCGGGTTAGAACCGGTGTGGAAAAACTCTCACTGGGGAAAATACCTGTCATGATGATGAACTGAAAAGCCAGGATATTAAATAGCAGAGCAAGCAGGCAAGCAAACAAAAAATCTGCATGAACACCGAAATATCAACAGTGGTTGCCAGCATATGGCGAGGTTTTCCGTCCAGGTTTTCTACCAGGGGCATGCACTTCCCTTGCACTCCGGGGGAGAAAACAACTTTAAAAAGCCTGTCCATCCAGCGGTACCTTCTAGGGAACTTTTAGAGGGGCAGCAAAAAGCTTCATCACTGGCTTACCCCCTGGCGTTACCATCGGGTTTGAAATTGTCAAGGTATCTACTTGAAATTGTCAAGGTATCGACTCCTTGTTATGCATCCCCCTCCCCCGTCTTCCAGGGCCCTCAGCATTTGCTCGTCCTAGACAGGTCATGGTGGTGGCCTCCAAGAACACCTGCCAGGGCGGAGCAGAGAGAGAAAGCGGCTTCTGGAGACGGGCTCCTCTGACTTTACTGTCTTGTTTTTGTTTGTTTGTTTTGTTTTGTTTTTCAAGAACCATCCTGGAAATCATATGGGCCCAAATCAGGAAACTTGGGTCATAGTCCTAGCTCTGAACTCAAGCAAGCACCTTCCCTTCCCTGGGTCTCAGTTTCCCCACTTGTAAAAGAAACAGACTAGACTTTCTGACGGCTGAAGTCCCCTCTGGCTCCGATATTCTAAGAGCCAGGCATTCAGGTTTAAGGGCTGCACAGGCTGATAAATCTAGGGCAAGAGAGAATAAGGGGACTGTTGGCAGCTCAGCCCAAGTAAACAACTCTGGATGGAAGGCAGGGCCAATCGGCCTCTGGAGATAAGGGTTGGGACTGAGGGGAGGGAGGAGTCAAGAATCAGTCTGAGGCCACAGCTAGTGGGAGAGCTCAGCACGGCCCCTGGGAGGGCTGCCTCTGGCCAGGGTCTTGGGGCAGTCTGGGCTGAAACGGGGAAACCCGAACAAGCAACCCGTTTCTTTGGGGAGCCAGAGCTCCCAGGAGAGGCAGCCAGTGTGCCAAGGGCTCGATCCAAGAGAAGGAGAACAAAAACTGTTAACAGGCCAAGCGGGCCACCTGTCCAGGCTGGGGAGAAGCGAGACTCTATATGAAGCAAGACAGAGATCCTGAGAAACCACCAAACCTGTGCTAAACTGGGCTCTAAAACAAGTCTCTGACCTGATTGTGGTCAGACCTCCTGGGAGAACGCAGAGGACCCTAGAGTGGTCAGGTGGGTTTCCGTCCCAGTTCTGCTGCTGCGTGCCCTTCCCCTCTCTGAGTTTTTTTTTTTTTTTTTAAGTCTTTTATTATTTATTTTGAGAGAGAGCAAGAGAGACAGCAAGAGAGAGAGCGAGCATGCACGGGAGAGAGAAATGGAGAGAGAGAGAGAATCCCAAGCAGCATGGAGCCCAATGTGGGGCTCGAACTCACAAACTGAACTGTGAGATCACGACCTGAGCCGAAATCAAGAGTTGGACTCTTAACTGACTGAGCCCCCCAGGCATTCCTCCCCACTCTGAGTTTTACTCATCAAATGAGCGTGGTCCCCTGCACCCAAGACATTCTAGGGTCCTCCTGTGGCAGGTGAAAGACAGTGTGGTCCCTCTCCAAGCAAAGGGTAACTTCCATCCAACACGGAAGGTTCTCTTACAGCTGCCAGTGGCAAGAATGACCCATCCAAGCTTCACAACCAAAGTGAAAGCAAAAGCCCGGAGCCAGAAGCAGACCCTTCACCACATTCTGGAACTTTCCTAGCGCTTAGGGAGAAAACTCTGCTCGGTCCCTGGAATTCCACCTTAATTTGGAGCCCCGGGGAAGAGAGGCCCAGAGCCAAAGCCCTTCATGCTTCAGCCTTGTCCAGCCCTGGGGCTCTGCAGGGTTTTACTGCCAGGCCCACGGAGGGAGAGAACATTTACCAGAACCATGACCCGAAAAACAGGAGCCCTGAAAGAGGCAGGTTGCCCAGGAGACGGGCTCCTGGCTCAGCCTCCAGCTTTCCATTCTTCACACAGAAGCTCCTGGGTCCTGTGCCTCCTGGAGCCAGGGAGCGGGGAGCCATAGGTGGGGGGAGGGGGGGAGGAGGGGCGCTTGGAACCTGCCAAGGTCCCGGGCACTCGCCCGCTCTCTCTGGTAGAAGACAGGCTGGCAGCTTGGACCCCACACCAAATCCACAAACGTCACCCTTGACCAGTGGGCACGTGTTAAGACCGCGTGTTAATCTCCGCCTCCTGTGTGGGTCTCCACTCCACACCCCCTGCTTCATTCCCACTGCCCCCGGCCTAGAGGTCCGCCTCCTCCCACGCCCTGCCCCCAGCAGCCTTCCCCAGACTCTCATGTGACTTCACACAGCCAGAGTTATCTTGCTCACATGTCAACAGGATCGAATGACTCCCTTGCGTCTTTCTTGTTCAGTGATCCATACCGAGCACCTAGAACAGCGCCTGGGCCATGGAAGGCACTCTGTCACCATCTGTTGAATGACTCCAAGGCGCTCACATGAGAAAGTCCCATCTGTAACGACCAGCCCCCTGCCTATTCAGTCTAGCTCATTCCAGCCGCTCCGTTCCCTTCGCTTTCTCCACCTTCCCACAAACCTGCCTGCCACTGCCTGAGGACACCCCTCCAGGCCCAGCACACCCCATTACCTCCACACCTCTGGGCCTCTGCTTATGCTGTTCCATCTACCCAGACACCCTTCCTCCCTCTCCCTGGGGGACTGATACACTGTTCAATATTCCAACATTCGTTTTTTAGCAGGACCTCCTCAGCCTGAGTTATTTTCTGTCTCTTGTTCTCCTCTAAGCCCTGTGACATAATTTCCTACAGAATACTTGCTAGGGGCTAGGCATGAAGGTCCCACTTAGGAGGGCATCATTCCCAGAGTACAGATGAAGAAACCGAGGCTCGGTGAGGCAGGTCACACACAGTGAGCCAGTGCTGGGGCCTGACTGTATCACCGCCTCCCAGCAATGCTTGTCATTTACCAGTCACGAGGCTGGGAGCTTTTAAGGCCCCTGGGCCCTGCATCCCTGGGGCAGGCCTGGCCCTGGCACAGCTCCCAGGAGGTCCCAATCACCCAACCCCTGGACAGAACCTCCTGAGGAGCAGATACACCGCCAGCCTCCTCCCCTTCCTCTCTCTTCTGCCTTTTTTCCCAGGCTGGGCAGTACCTCTGGCAGGCTGCAGAGGAAGTGTTTGGAGGGAAAGGGGCTCCTTCCCAATTCCCCGTTTTCCTATAAACTTAGGTCGAGATCCTCGTGTGACAAGTCTCCAAAGCGCAAAAGCCGTTCACAGGTCCCAGAGCCGACCTTTCAACTAGAGAAGCTATGCTCCAAACAAACCACGCAGAACGAAAACCAAAATCCAGCCCTACAGGGTAACCCCTCTCCAGTGGCACTTCTGGGCTGACCCCGGCCCCGGCCCCGCCCCCGCCGCCGCGGCCCCGCCCACCCAGGCCCCGCCCCCGCCGCTCCCGCGGAGCCTGGGTTCCCAGGGCCCGGACCACCCGCGCGGCTTGGAGGGATCTGGCCGGGGGCCACCCAAGCTCAACCGAGAGTGCACAGGTGCCGCACGGCAGCGACCGGCCGGGGAACCGTAAGGACATCCAGGTTCCCTGTCCCCCCACCCCTCGGTTACGGAAAGCTTGCTTTCTCTAGGTGACCATCCCTGTCAACCAGACTTGGCGCTCCCAGGCCACACGTCTCCCGTCAGAAAGCAGACAAAAGATCTGGGTTGGACGGCAGGCAAGTACCTGCTGTGTGCCAGGCACGAGTGCCCCCGCCTCATCCCAGGGGGCAGTCATGCGCATTGAACAGCGAAGAAACTGAGTTTCACCCCACTTTGCTCGCGCCCGGTTTCTCACCGTTTGTTTGTTTGTTTTTTTTTTTTTTCTAGTACGTGAAACACACACTCCAATCGAAATCCCTGAAAAGCCTCGATTTCCACAAAAGTTAGGGATGGGAGAAGGGGGGTCCATCGCGCAGCGCCAGGGTGGTTTCCGGGGACTTCCTGGGAAGCTCGGCTCTAAGCACGGGTGGAAGGTGCCTCTTGGGGGAGGCCAAGGGTTCGAAACCCGCCAGGCGGAGGGCACCTGTCCCCGCCCACGGGGAGCCCCGGAGGCCGGGCGCCTTCCCCCGGCCGAGGCCAGCGCGATGCCGGGAGGCGGGGGGTCCCGCACCGCTGGGGCGCGGCTCCGGCGACTGCGGGTTCCGAGTCCTCCCGGCCGCAGACCCGGGACAGGAAGCTCCCGGACGGACGGACGGACAGACAGACCCAGCCTGCCCTCGACTCCCTCCCCGGCCGGGCGGGGAGCCAACACTCACTCCGCCGGGCGCCGCGGAGCGGAAGGCGCGGCGGCGCAGACTCACCCGGGCGGCTGCGGGGCCAGCTCGGTCACGGTCGCACTACCGGGGACCGGGGGCTCCACGACCCCGTCCCCTCGGGCTGCCTCTTCCGGGGCGCTGTGATCCCAGGGCTCGGGGAGTCCCGACCCAGCGAGGCGGTGGCGGAGAGGGCGCACCGCCCGCGCCGGGACCGGGATGGGGACGCAGGAAGCGCAGCCTCGAGGCGCCGGCGTGCAGGAGGGAGGGACGGCGAGAGGCCGAGGGCGGCGCCGGCACCGAGCGGCCTCGGGCCTGGAGAGGCACCGCCCACCGGTCGACCCTCCCGCCCTGCCCTCCGCACCACCCCCGGGCCGGCGGCACCCACGTCCTCGGGTGGGCTGGGGGAGTGCCGGGCGGGGACGCTAGGCCAAGTCCTCCCCCGCCCCCTGCCGCTAGGAGTTGGCGAAGCAGGGGTGGGGGGAGGGAGCAGGGTCCAGACATCCCCAACCCCGGGCCGCGGAATGGGACGTGGGGGTGGGAGGGGGGGAGGGTGACTCGGGCCGGGAGTCCAGGTTAGTTAAGGGTTAAGTAGAGCTGGGAGACTCCCCCGCCCCGGAGGCTGGTACGGCCCTGCGGACCCGCCTGCCGCGCCTCCACCTGGCGGGACGCTCACCTGGCCGCCCGGTGCGCCGGCCTCTACCCCCACTTCCTGGGGAGGCTACCGCCTCCCTCTCCACCCTAGGGCGTGTTCGGGGCGCCGGGGCCCGCCCGCACCGCCCTGGGCCGGTGGTTTGCGAGGTGACTGATGGGTGGAGTCGGGGAAGAAGGAAGCAGGTTTTTAAAAAGCGAGTCGGCTCCTGCCCTCCGCCCGGTCGCCCACCCCTCCCCGGTCCCCTGAGCACCCCCTGCGGGTTCCCGGTGGCCCGGCCCCGGGTGGAGCCCCTTCGGGGAGCCCGCGCCTGCTTACGGGATGCGGGCGCCCTGGCCGGAGAATTTCGCCTGCCCGGTGCTCATTCCCAGCTTTCCGGGGAACTTTCCCGGTGGAACACGGGCTGTCGTCGTCCTGACCACCGGGATGCGGGCGGCGGCGCACCTCTGTTTAGCGCCTCAGAACCGCTGCCTGAGACCTGGCTCTGGGGAGGGTAAGCCCGAGCTGGCGAGGGCGCCTCTGCCCCCCGCACCTGGAGGTTTGCCCTGGAACCTGTGCGGCGCCCAAATTGATCTCAGCCAGACCGCAAAAGAAGCTGGATTCTGAACACAGGGGGAGAAGGGAAGCCGCCTCCTCTCCCAATCTCAGGTTGTTTGAATTCCAAGAGAGGACAGGCCGGGGTCCCCTTCTCGGTCCAGTTCTTTGAAGTTCAAACCCTGAGAAAAGCCAATAGGCAGCTGGCCAGGTATCAGAGACTATCCCTGAGGACAGAAGGCGCCTCCTATTGGGAATCGGCTGTGTCCGGGATGAAATTAGACACCCTGGTGGAATCGCAATGGAGTTCACTTCCAAACTGCCAAGTTCATGGGTCAGCATCATCCGAACGTGTGTATACCTATGTTGTCCCATGTGGGTATTTTTTTTTTCCCGTTGTTGCCTTTTAACTTGAACAGTCGCCGTCTAACAGGACCCTCGTGTCCACAAATAGGCATATTTGGGGCTGTCTTGTGATTTGGGGGTGAGGAAAGCATTTAGGGAAACAGTGATGCGTCTCCATGAGTATGACAGTAACATCTCTCACATCCTCACAATGGACCTGTTGCCAGGCAGCTACTCACTGCCCAGCCCACTTAATCCTTGTAACAACCTCAGGGATACTTTTGGGTTACACCCATTTTATAGAAGAGAAAGCTGAGGCTCTGAAAGGTGAGGTCATCAATTGCCCAAGGCCACACAGCTGGGAAGTATCAGGAGTTAGATCCCAGCTCGTGGGCTCCAAGGCCCGCGCTCTCCCTGCTTTGGGAGAACTCCTTGTCACTGTGCACACACTCTCCCCCTTGAGACAAGGTTCCCTGCTTCTCCTGTCTGTCCTTCAGGAAAAGAAGTCGCTTCTGTCTCACTCTGCACCGTGGCATAACTCTTTACAAAGTCTGCCTCCTGCTCTCCTTGAGGATAGGGACCGCTGTGTCCCGCCCACTTCTCCTGGCCCTCGGCAGGTGCTTAATTAATTTTTGGGGGGGATGAATGAGAGCCCCAAATAGTCACATTATTTTATTGAATGGGGAGAACTCTCTGTGTAGGCAGGTGCCTGTGCTGACAAGCTCACATCGGAGAGCTGTATATTCCATCACCAAGTTTAGACTGTGAATTTGGGAAACTTCCAGTCTCCAAATGGTTGATGGGAAACAGTCCCACTTTCAGATAAGACCCAGAATCTGGCTTTCATTTCACTCTGCAAGACCGACTTTGGAGAGGCCTGGACTGGGGAAGATCATTTCGGAGAGCGGCTGCAGCTCCGACCTGCAGGCAAAGGGCGTCCGTACTTTTCCACGCCTGGATCCTACTCCAGAGCCACCCAGCTCTGCTGCAAACCTAACCGGGCAGGTCTATCTCAGCAAATCATCCTCAGAGTGTTCCTTTTAGGCAGCTCACCCTGGCTAATCTGGGGAGAGGCTGGAGAAATTCCCATCCAAAACAGAGCCACAGGCAAAACTAGAAACTGTCAAACTTGTTGGGTTTTTTGTTTTTTGTTTTTTTTTGCCACGTCTCTCCTTGTCATCCTACCCTTCGCGGCCCTTTCCCTCTACACGGTGAGTTTCTCTGATTCTTCTCTGGTTCGCTGGGTCTTATTGAGGAGCCAGACTTGACTGACAAGGGCCCAAGATATGTCCTTGGGGAAAGAGCCAAAGAAGTAAATCTCGAACGGTGGAAATTCTGTTAGCCGTGACCATAGCAGGCAGTGGGGGAAGACGATGATTCCCATTTACTGAGCACTATGTTTCAAGAGTTCTGGAACATTGTATTGTTTAATCCTCAGAACAGCCTTAGAAGGGAAATTCTATTATTTTGGTGTTTCAGGCCAGGCTGAGACTCAGAGAAATTACACACCTCCATCTGCTAACAAGTGGTAGGACCAGGATTCGAACTGATGTATGTGCTTGCTGTTAACCACTAGGCTAGGAATTCCAGGGGACAGGAAGGATCAGGGCTGCCCAAAGACATTCATATTCAAATGTCCATTCGAATGCAGATGTGTTACCTTACATGGTAAAAGGGATTTTGCAGATATGATTCAGTTAGGGCCCTTGACGCGGCGGCGGCGGCGGCGGCGGCGGCGGCGGCGGCGGCGGCGGCGGCGGGGGGGGGGGGGGGGGGGGGATTATTCTGGATCATCCTGGTGGACTGGGTGTCGTCACAGGGGTTCTTAGAAGAGGGAGGCATGAGGGTCAGAGAAAGAGATGTAGTGGTGGAAGCAGAGGGCAGAGCGATGTGTCCTGGGAGGGACTATGAGCCCAGGAATGTGCTAGAAGCTCCTAGAAGGTGGAAAAGTCAGTGATGGATTCTCCCCTGGGCCTTCCAGAAGGAGGACGGCTTTGCTGACACCTTACTTTTAGCCACCGAGACAGAGTTTGGACTTCTGACCTCTAGAATTGTACGATAATAAACTCGTGTTGTTCTGAGCCATGAAGTTTGTGGTGGTTTGTTGCAGAAGCCACAGGAAACCAACAGGTCTTGCAAACTCAGCCATGTAGACAGATGTAGACGCCTACCTTTGTCCACCATCGATCTCTTCTCCTAAGAGGCACCGTGATCCAGCCTGAACCATGAATTTAGGATGAGGCTGGGATTTCATTAGCTCTGTCTTTTCGTTTCTGGGTCCTCTGCTGCTTATGAGTTGTGTGATGCTGGGAAGATATCTTGTCCCCTCTGAACCTCAATTTCCTATCTGTAGAAACAGTGATGCTAAGGGGTGCCTGGGTGGCTCAGTCGGATAAGCATCCTACTTTGGCTCAGATCACGATCTTGCAGTTGAGGAGTTCAAGCCCCGCATCCGGCTCTGTGCTGACAGCTCAGAGCCTGGAGCCGGCTTCAGATTCTGTGTCTCCCTCTCTCTCTCTGCCCCTCCCCTGCTCACACTGTGTCTCTCTATCTCTCTCAAAGGTAAATAAATATTTAAAAAATTTTTTTTTAATTGGTGCTAATAATACCTACTTTGCAGGAACCAGTGCCATCTGAACACGATCACTTGGGGCACCAGCCTGTCCCTTTCCAAACGTCTGGATTCTAAGAGGAGAAGACGCTCCTCTGAGCATTCTCCTGGCAAACATTTCTGCTCTCTCGGGCTGAGTGGGCAAGATGCTAATTTAAAATATTAGACTGTCTCTGGCTGGTGACTAGTCCTCAATCGGTCAGGAAGTGAAGCTGAAAATCTACTTAGAGGAATAGATAACCGCGTAGAACTCACCCAGGTTCTCAAGAACAGGTGTTCAAGGATTTTCATGGCTGACTACTTATAACAGTGAAAAATGGTTACCAACCTGAATGCCACCAGAAGAGAGCTGAATAAATTCTGGTGTGGGCTTGTGCCGGAATGCTATGTGGACGTGAAAAAGAAGGAGAGCTTTCTGACAGAGAAGAGTATCCAACAGGTATCATTAACTGAGAAAGGCAAGGGACTGAACATGATCATGCCACACAAACGGTTTTATTTTTTAAGATGTAGACACATATATTTTACTTATGCCTAGAAAATGCATGGAAGGGGTGCCTGGCTGGCTCAGTTGGTAGAGCAGGTGATCTTGGAGTTGTAAATTCGAGCCCCATGTTGGGTGCCGAGGTTAGTTAATAAATACATATTAAAAAAAAAAAAAAAAGAAAAGAAAATGCATGGGAGGAATGAAACCAAACTCTGGTTACCCTTAGAAATGGAAAAGTGAAAATGTGTGTGTGTGTGTGTGTGTGTGTGTGTGTGTGATGGGGGACATAATTTTTTTCAATAAGAATGTATTAAATTAATAGCATAAACGAAGAAAAAAAAAGGAGGCCAGGACCCTTTGCTCCTGTGCGTTCCCTGCTGCCTCTCTTTTCCTTTAGTCCATTCTGAGCAGGTGACTCCTTCTTCCTACTTACTCTTGATGCGGCTCATTTCTAAACCCTTGAGGGGCTGAGCAATGTCTCCACTGCGTGACTCTTGCCAGAGTCAGCAGCAAATCCCATACGTACGTGTACTTGGAACGTGGCCTTCATCTGGAGCGGTTCACATTAGTCACTGGGAAGGGACGTGTCTTGCGTGCGGGCGTCACCTGTGACATACCGAGCCAGCCTCTCGGAAGCTTGAATCAGGGCTGCATGACGGAGACATTGTGCTCATAGAGTGCACGGTGAAATCGGGTAGTGGGACTGTCGGCTTAAAATTTTTTTTTTTCAACGTTTATTTATTTTTGGGACAGAGAGAGACAGAGCATGAACGGGGGAGGGGCAGAGAGAGAGGGAGACACAGAATCGGAAACAGGCTCCAGGCTCTGAGCCATCAGCCCAGAGCCCGACGCGGGGCTCGAACTCACGGACCGCGAGATCGTGACCTGGCTGAAGTCGGACGCTGAACCGACTGCGCCACCCAGGCGCCCCGGGACTGTCGGCTTAAATGAAACCGGGTTCATCCTACTTCCTGGAAAATGTGCGTGTCAAAAAATACGTCTCTACCTGAGTTGCCAGTGTAACTGGGCCTGTGTGGACGAATCAGACAGCCCAGGATGGAGCTAGTGAGGGCCTCACGGCATTAGAGCACAGCGTCTTGAGGCCCGTGGGCACAGACAGCCCCGATTCTCTCTCCTTATCACCCATGTTCTTTGGTGCCCCATCCCCTAGAACCTTCTTCTATGTCTCCTCTGCAGTGTGGTTCGTCCAGCTGCTTCCTCCCTGGCGTCCCTGCTCCCAGCCCGTCCCCTGGAAGGTCTCCTCCCTGTCACACGGTTAGCACTATGAGACACAGGCCTGAGCCGCGGTTCCCCAGGGCCCTAGCACCGAGTCCAGACTTCTTGCCCAGGATACGAGGACTTCCTAACTGCTCAGCCTTGCTCATCACTCCCTCAGGCTGCAGGCCCTGTCACTCTTCCGTGGTCGCTTTTCCATCAGCGATGAAACCTTTCCCAGAAGCTCCCTGGGAACTTGCTTGATCCCTCCCTTGTGGGGACTCGGTCACATACTCATTCTGAAACCCGTCACCGACGAGGGCCTTCGAGACCGCTGTGGGCTCTCAGGATTCACCTGGGATCACGGGGGTCGGTGCAGACCCCCGAACCAAGTGGAGTTTCTGCCAAGACGAAGAAGTGGCCAAGGCACCCGCAGGTGCCGGGAGGCCACCCGGTCAAACAGAGGCAGGAAGCCGGCTGCAGAGAGAGCAGGAGAGAGAAGCCTCCTGGATTGCTCTCCGCCTTCCTTCCAGCTCTTAGTGCTTGAGCAGCATTCTTGTTTTTCCCGTGGGTTTCCTTGCTTTTACTTAAACTAGTCTGATGAGTTTCCGTTTCCTGCAACGAAAGGATCCTAAGAGAATCCCTTTGAAGCTCTTGCAAACGGCTGAACACAGTGCTAGAGGCCAGGCCCGGAGGCCCTGATCCTCTCCGGGTCAACTCACCACGGGGATACCTGCGCGGGAAACCGCCAGCAGCAGGCACCAGGGCCCTGGGTGACTTGGATTCCGGGAAACCCATTCACTTCTAGGATAAGTAAGTCATGACGATAGCAGTGGACGTTCACACAGCGCTAACTACTTGCCGGGCACTGTCCCACACGCGTCCCAAGTACTGTCTCGTTAATCATCCTCGTAACCCTAGGAAGAAGGTACTGTGCTCCGCCCCCCTTGTCCAGATGAGGAAACTGAGACACAGAGAGGTTAAGTGACTTTTTCAAGCTCACTCAGCGGGTCGTTGCTGGCGCCTGACTGAACCCAGGCTGCCTGTGCTCTGTGCGCCCACACACTTCTCTCCACGCTGGCTCTCATGCTAGTGTGGCCTGCGATGCTCTCAGGGACTCGGGATCCGGGTTTGGAGGGTGGGAGAGGAGTCTGGGAACTGAGACTCAGCTTCCGCTGGCTGAGAAGGACCCAAAGCACGACAGTGTCTTCCATCCATTCCACACATACTGCCGGAGTGATATTGACGAAAGTGGTTTTGTTTTGTTTTTTTCTTTTTTATTTATTGAAAAAAACTTTTAAAAATAGTTGTTATTGAGAGACAGAGCATGAGCAGGGGAGGGGCCGAGAGAGAGGGAGACACAGAATCCGAAGCAGGCTCTGGGCTCCGAGCTGTCAGCCCAGAGCCCGACGCGGGGCTGGAGCTCACAGACCGCGAGATCATGACCGGAGCCGGAGTCGGACGCTCAACCGACGGAGCCACCCAGGCGCCCCCGGTTTTGGTTTTTTCTTTCCCTTTTGCTGTTTCAGCCAGTGGCTCTTCTTACTTCGGGCTAAGCCAGATTCAGCAGAAAAGCAGAGATACCATTTCTGAGTATCAAGAATTAAGACTTTGGCGTCGTAAGAACCCGAGCTTCGAGTTTCAAAAGTGGGAGCCCCGGGCATGCGTAAAGTTTATGGCATTAACAAAAGGTTTGGAGACTAAGCAACAATGTTGGACTAAGATCCAACAATCATTTGCCCAGACCCAGATAAGGTCAGATGTCTCTGGGCTGGGGGTCCGCGCAGAGGGGCCGAGGAGGGTGGAAACAGTTATGAGGACGTGGGTCTCCAGAGAGGTGAGTGGTGGCAGGAGCGATGGCCCTGTGCCAGCTGTGAGAGTGGGTGTGGGTTGGGGGGGGGGAGCCCAGGTGTCTCTCACCCCGTATGGCGTGGGAGGGGATGGTCATGGAGTGGTTGGCAGAGGGGCCGAGACGCCTGTGCCCTCAGAGTGACAGGGCCTGTGACAGGCCCTGCCAATGTCTCCCGTGGGCCTGCGAAGAGGCCGAGAGAAGAAAGATGGATGGAGAAGCTGGGCGAAGAGAGGGCTTCCAGGAGGCTGGGAGGGCACGTCGGCCACCCAGAAGACGGAAATGAGGCCATCGCAGCAGGTGCCAGAGAAGGCCAGGTTGCCGCGGGCCCCTGCCCGGGGCTTGGAACTCTGTGAGCTCCCTTCACCAGGAAAAGAGATACGGACACAACCCAGAACAAGCGGTGGGCAGACTCCGATTAACTGTGGTTCAGCGTCTCCCGCCCAGCAGAACGGGGACTTGAAACAGAAATTAAGCCCAGTCGTGGGGCACCCGGGTGGCTCAGTCGGGTGAGCATCCGACTTCGGCTCAGGTCATGGTCTCACGGTTCATGGGTTCGAGCCCCGCGTCGGGCTCTGTGCGGACGGCTCAGACCCTGGAGCCTGCCTCGGATTCTGTGTCTCCCTCTCCCTCTGCCCCTCCCCAGCTGGTGCTCTGTCTCTCAAAAATAAATAAACAGGTTTAAAAAATTTTTTAAGAAACTAAGCCCAGTTGTGAAAAACCGAAGTTACGCCTCTTACGCACTCCATGATGTGGACTGAATGTCCTGCCTGCTTCCCTACTGTTCCTGAAACGGCTTCGCGTGTTCAAGAGAAACGGGGGAAGAGAGCCTGTAGCAGAGGCCCGATCCTCCCGCATGTTCCGTATCCTCTTTCAGGCAGCCCTCCGGGCTTGGTCTCCTACCACCCAAGCCGTCCCTGTGCCCTCGTCCCCTGCGGAAAAGCCTCCCAGTATTGATAGAGCGGGGGTGACGGTACTTCATAGTGTCCCTCTATCAGCCACCAACCAACAACGTGCCTGCCTTCGCCATGCCTGTCATGCAAATAATTGTGTCTTCCGGGGGCGGAAGTTCAAGATGACACTGCGCTGTCTCGGTACTGGCTGTCTTTGTCCGTGACTCTTAGGACTGTTTAGACCAGAGTCTTGCAACCTTGATGCTATTGGCATCCGGGCGGGATAAATCTTTCCTGGCGGGCTGCCCTGTGCACGGTGGGCTGGTTAGCGGCTTCCCTGACCTCCACCTACTAGATGCCAGTAGCGACCCCCCATCAAGTTTTGACCGCCAAAAATGACGCCAAACATCGTCAAATGTCCCCAAGGAGAGGGGAGAATCATCCCCAAAGAAGAACCACCGCTTAAAATATTGCATACACGCCCCACCCCCCCCCCCAGCCTGTGCTTTTTGCTCTGAGGTTGATGTCAGTGAAGGTAGAAGGCAAAATCTAACCGGAAAAATAGTGGTCTGGACGTCAGAAGACTTGGGGGTCAAGTCCCACTCCCTACCTATGTGACCTTAAGCAGGGCATCTAACTTCGTTGAGCCTCAGTTTTCCCATATGTGTATTGGGGATGATAAATGAGGAAAGGGATGTTAGTTTGTTTTGTTCGCTACTGTATCCCCAGTATCTAGAATAGTACATAGTAAGTGCTCAATAAAAATATGTTGCTTGGTTGACTGAGTCTCTGCCCTGCCTCCCCTCCCGGGGCTTCTGCAGGGTTCAGCTGAAAAAGTCTGTGAGCACGTCCATGACTGAGGGCAATCTGAATAAGCTCTGTGGGTTGTACCAGCGTCAACATCCTGGCCACGCTGTTGTATGAAAGCTACACAAGACATTACCACGGGGGAAGACTGGGTGAAGGTCATAAAACCTTCCTATAATTTTTTTTTTTGCAATTTCCCGTGAATCTGTTACTATTTCAAAGTAAAGACTTCAACCTAAATAGAATAAATACATAGGGACAAAATGGAAATAAGAATTCCCCAAAATGAGACGCCTGGGAGGCTCAGTCGGTTAAGCGTCCGACTTTGGCTCAGCTCATGATCTCACGGTTCATGAGTTCGAGCCCTGCATTGGGCTCTGTGCTGACAGCTCAGAGCCTGGAGCCTGTTTCAGACTCTGCGTCTCCCCCTTTCTCTGTTCCTCCCCTGCTCACCCTCTCTCTCGCTCTCTCTCTCAAAAATAAATAAACATTAAAATAAAAAAAAAAGAATTCCCCAAAACATGTGCAGCATAAAAATAGTTAAATTCCCTAGATCACTAGAAGAGGGGAGAGACTCAGATCACAAACTCGAACCTGCAGGAAATGGAACTACTTTTCCATGACTCAGCCTGATTTATCTCAGGAGGTCCTATTCTGCCAGGTGGCAGAAATGTTTCCCTCCCCCGTCTGCTGGGGTTGCACCTAAATTCTGCAGCCTTGTGTCAAGTGAAAGCCTCCTAGGGGCACATCTGGGGCAGATGCCATCCGTCCCTGTTCCCAGACTGGCTGCTGGGCTGTGGGTCCCCGCAGGTCTGTGCTGAGCCTGAGGGAAGCTGGCAAGACCGATGAGTCACTACCTGGCGTCCTCTGATTCGCATGTACTCCACAGATACATTTTATTTGACCCATATGATATTAAAAAAAATTTTTTTAATGCTTATTTTTGAGAGAGAGGGAGAGAGTGACAGAGTGTGAGCAGGGGAGGGTCAGAGAGAGAGGGAGACACAGAATCAGAAGCGGGCTCCAGGCTCTGAGCCGTCGGCACAGAGCCCGAAGCGGGGCTCGAACCCACGACCCGCGAGATCAGGACCTGAGCCGAAGCCGGACGCTTAACTTACTGAGCCACCCAGGCGCCCCCTGACCCATATAGTATTTTAAAAGATCAGTTGCCAATAACCTGCAATGGGAGTTTTCACATAAGATATTTGAAAGGGAGGGGCGCCTGGGTGGCGCAGTCGGTTGAGCGTCCGACTTCGGCTCAGGTCACGATCTCGCGGTCCGTGAGTTCGAGCCCCGCGTCGGGCTCTGGGCTGATGGCTCAGAGCCTGGAGCCTGTTTCCGATTCTGTGTCTCCCTCTCTCTCTGCCCCTCCCCCGTTCATGCTCTGTCTCTCTCTGTCCCAAAAAAATAAATAAACGTTGAAAAAAAAAATTAAAAAAAAAAAAAAAAGATATTTGAAAGGGAAAAAAAAAAAGATTTTCATGTCTTGTAAAAAATAATAAAGATTTTCATGTCTCGTAAAGACAAAAGAAAACAAAACAGAATCTAGACACCTGGGGCAGATCACTCTGGGCACACGACCCAATGGGGCCATGATCCGCGGGACCCTCCTCTGTGGTGGCTGCCCCTATACAACAGGCATGCCCCCAGTGGATTAGCCACAGTTTCCCCCCATTTCCTATCAACACGGGGCCTGGATTCACTCATCTGCAAAATTTGCCTGGCTCCCATAGACACTTGAGTTGGCAGTCCCCACTTTTTCCTACTGCTGCGTCACTTTTGGGTCCCTGGGGCCCATTTTTCTCCGGCTCCTTGCTGGGGCGAGAAAAACACTGGGGAGCTGTCTCAGACCCGTTTGCCTAGATCTATCAAATGGCCACTCGGTCCAGGGTCTCGCTGCCCTCCCTGGCTCCACACCGGATAGGGACACGATGGGACATAGCCCAGGGCCCTCATTCTCAGTTTTCCTCCTTTCCTTTCAGACTCTCCCTCCTCCTCCTGACCTGGGAACCTTTATTTTTGCCCTAAGAGGCACGAATCCTTGCTAGTCCAGCTTCCCTGTCTTTCTCCCCACTTTGCCCCCCCCCCCACCCCCGTTCTATTGTCCATACACAACAGTCCTTTCTGTTTCCCCTTATTTCCCAGGCTTTCAAAATCCAAAAGCCAGGATTGTTTGGTTCTCTTTTTTACAGTGTGTCCTCCCTTCCTGGAGGCAGATGGTAACATCTGCCTGAATTTGGGGGGGCGGAGAGGATCTTGAAACAGTAACAAAAACTGGGAATAAAAAACATACCCGTTAGCTTATGAGGTCACCCTCCATCATCTGTCTACATGCCAGGGGCTGTGCGAAGCAATTTACGTGTGTTACCTCCTTTCAACCTCAAACTGGAAATGAGATTGAGGTGAAGTGTTTGTCCAAAGTCAGTAGCTAATGAGGGGGCATAGCTGAGACGTGAACTCAGAGTAGATCAACCCAGCCACCCAGGTGCCCCAAAGGTATGGCCTGACTTCACCTCCCACCTCTCTGCTTCCGGCACTCCCGGATCCCTGACCATCTGTGCGCGGTAGAGGCCAGTCGGAATCCTTACCTGGGGGAAACTGAAAGGCCATTGGCCTAGATTTTCCTAAGGCCCGCCTATGCCCCCGGCTGATTGGCAGGATGGCTGTGACCGTCAGCTTGCTGATCATTGGCCCAGGGAAATCTATTGACCTCCACCGCGCGCCACTTTAACCGCAGCAGGAGAGTCCAGGCAGTCAGGACAGATCCACTCCCTGGAGAACAGAGATAAAAATGGAAGGATAAAACGAGAGCTTGAGTCAGAAAGTTGGCAAATCCAGTTACAGGAAAGGGTAGATGCATGCTGGCCGCCGTCAATGTGTCCGTCGGCAGCCTGCCTTGCAAGCTGAAGGCATCCACCTTGCAGAGCATCCGCACCAGGTTTGGACAGACCTTTGGGCTAACTGGCCCTCTGTTTGGCCAGAGGGAGGGAAGGGTTTTGTTTCGTTTTGGTTTTAGTTCCATGGAATTCAATGTTAAAAAAAAAAAACAGGGGCGCCTGGGTGGCGCAGTCGGTTAAGCGTCCGGCTTCAGCCAGGTCACGATCTCGCGGTCCGGGAGTTCGAGCCCCGCGTCAGGCTCTGGGCTGATGGCTCGGAGCCTGGAGCCTGTTTCCGATTCTGTGTCTCCCTCTCTCTCTGCCCCTCCCCCGTTCATGCTCTGTCTCTCTCTGTCCCAAAAATAAATAAAAACGTTGAAAAAAAATTAAAAAAAAAAAAAGAAAAAAAAAAGAAAAAAAATTGCATCATTTGAGATTGAGATATTTTCCTGCTAGAAACTTAACCCTTTCTTTCACCTATATTGCCTTTTAGCTAACCCCAGGCACCATTCAAAATGCGGGCACTGATGTTTAGAGTTGTTTCTATATGAGGCAGTCTCGGTCGATGCTTGGGCACATGGCTCTGCAGCTGGGTTATCTGGGTTCAAATCCTGGCTCTGTAGTCACGCTACAGCTCCTCGGGTGAGTCATTCAGTCTTGTGGAGCCTCAGCTTCCTCATCTGTACAATGGGGTTATTAATAGTCCCGACCAAGTCGATGTCTGTCAAGTGCAGCAAGCAATGCGTGGCTCGCAAGTTCAGTAAAAGGAGGATCTTATTATTGGAGAAAAACTCCCAACACGAATGAAACTGTTCTGGGTCAGGGAGGGGTGGGGTGATAATGTCGCTGCTCTTGAGGCTGGGGTCACTCAGCATACCTGTGATCGGAGGGTCAAGGACATAGTCCTGCCAGTTGAACTAGACTCTCCAGCGTCTCAGCTGGCACCGGAGTACCAGCTGTGGGACTAGCGAGCCAGAGAGGCCAGGAGGAAGGTGCCAGGCTGGGATCGCCCAGCTCATCCTGGATGGTGGAGCACTGTTGGGGGAGGAGAGCAAAGGGTGGAGAAATGGGGCCCACTGGGAGGGCCTGGCTCTCAGGAAAGGGGCGGGAGGGGGGAAGGTAGGTAGGAGGGGAGAGGAGGAGCACCAGCAGCCTGGGCCAGGAGCAGCTGGGCCCTGTGTCCTCTCGGCTTCTGGGGGCCGGGCTGCTCAGGAGGAAGTCGTGGCCAGACGTGCTGAGTTCTGAGTTAATGCCTTTGTGGGCTGCCGGAGGCGGTGGGAACTGCCACCCGATCTCATGGAAATCCCCCGTTGATGGGGGGGGGGGTCCCCCTGTGCTGGAACTCTCCTCTGGCGCCAGCCCTTTACTTATTCATTCTTCCTTCCTTCCTTCCTTTCTTCCTTCCTTCCCTCCTTCCTTTTTCTTTTTCTTTCTTCAAAACACAATTGACATTTAGTGAAGTGCAAAACTCTTTAAGTGGACAGCTCGATGGGTTTCTACCCATGTACAGTCACCGCCCAGATCAAAATCTAAAGCATTCCCAGGACCCAAGAAGGCTGCCCCAAACCCTTTCCCGGTTCAAGACTCCCCAGAGTCACCCCACTTCTAACCTTTATCACCTTCAACTACTATTCCCCATTTTTGAACTTCAAATGCACAGAATCATACAGTGTGTATCCTTTTGTGACTGACTTCTTTCAACATTCTATCCAGGTCTTTGTATACCTGTCCTCCATTCTTCTTACCTGCTGTATAATATTCCACTGGATGAATGTCCCATTATGTATGTTTTTATTTGCTCCCTTTCTGGCTTGGGGATATTATGAATAAAGCAGCTGTGAACATTTTTGCACCTGGCTCTTGGTGCATAGAAGCCCTTGTTTCTGTCAGGCATACAGAAGTGGTTCCAGCCCTTTTATTTTATTTCATTTTTGAAAAATGTTTATTTATTATTATTTTTTTCTTTAATTTTTTTTTTCAACGTTTATTTATTTTTGGGACAGAGAGAGACAGAGCATGAACGGGGGAGGGGCAGAGAGAGAGGGAGACACAGAATCGGAAACAAGCTCCAGGCTCTGAGCCATCAGCCCAGAGCCTGACGCGGGGCTCGAACTCACGGAGCGCGAGATCGTGACCTGGCTGAAGTCGGACGCTTAACCGACTGCGCCACCCAGGCGCCCCAAAAATGTTTATTTATTATTGAGAGAGAGAGAGAGTGAGACAGAGCGCAAGTGGGGGAGGGGCAGAGAGAGAGGGACACACAAAATCCGAAGCAGGTTCCAGGCTCTGAGCTGTCAGCACAGAACACGACACAGAGCTCGAACCCGTGAACCGGGAGATCATGACCTGAGCTGAAGTTGGACGCTCAACTCACTAAGCCACCCAGATGCCCCGGTTCCAGCCCTTTTAGACATTCTTTTAGCAAATGCTCCAACACAGGCACCAGGGTGGCTCAGTCAGTTGAGCATCTGACTCTTGATTTCTGCTCAGGTCATGATCTCACGGTTGTGGGATCGAGCTCTGTGTCAGGCTCTGTGCTGAGCTGAGCATGGAGACTGCTTGGGATTCTCATTGTCATTCTCATTCTCTCTCTCTCTCTCTCTCTCTCTCCCCGAGCTGAGCATGGAGCCTGCTTGGGATTCTCTCTCTCTCTCTCTCTCTCTCTCTCTCTCCCCCTCCCTCCCTCCCCTGCTTGCACTCTTTCTCTCTTAAAAAAAAAAATTAAAACAAGAGAGAAAGAAAATGCTCCAAGATAAGGAAATAGGGAACTATTGTGTTTCCCCCCCCGCCCCTCCCCTCCCCCTGCACAGCCGCCTCTGGGTTGCAGGCGTGAGAGTCTGAGAAATGGAAAGGAGACAGAGGCACCATGGCAGCCACATTCAGCAGAAGATGTAAAAATATGTTGGCCACTTGCCAAGAGCATTTCCCCTTTCAAAAACGTCATCTGACCTTGGGCTGGCAATGTACATAGAGATTTTCTGAAACCTGGAAGAAAGTTCTACTCATTCTGCTGATGGTGCCTGTTGAGTCTTGAAAGTAGCGCAGGAATTCAGAGATGAGTGAATCCATTTCTCCCATTTTAGATAGGAAAACTGATGCCCAGAGAAGGGACTTACCGAAAGCCTCACAGCCGGTGACATGACAGGGCCAGGGACACAAAGATTCCTGGCCTCTAGCGGCCTCCTCTGCAAACGGGGAGGAAGGGAGGGGCGCCTGGGTGGCTCAGGCAGTTAAGCTTCCGAGTCCTGGTCTCAGCTCGGGTCTTGATCTCAGGGTCCTGAGTTTGAGCCCCAGGTTGGGCTCTGTGCTGAGTGTGGAGCCTACTTTTTAAAAAATTGCAAATTGGGAGAAAGGGATTATATTCATTGGCCTTTCCCAGTGCCTATCTGCCAAACGGGAACTGTTGTCCCAAGAGTTTAGCGTCTTCTGGTCGGTCACCCTTCCATGATTATTGGATGTCAGATTCTAGATTTGCTCTATTCAACCTTGACCGCCTACCATGTGCCAGCTACGGTTTTCGTTTCTGGGCACACAGCAGGAGAGGAAACAGACTAGCATTCCTGCTCTCCTATAACTTGCATTCTCTCAGGGGAGCAGGCCAATAAACTCAGAAATAAGCAGAGAGAGTGAGGTGAGTTGGAGAAAGATCAGTGCGATCAACTAAATTTTTTTTAATGTTTATTTCTTTTTGAGAGAGACAGAGACAGAATGCAAGCAGGGGAGGGGCAGAGAGAGAGGGAGACACAGAATCCGAAGCAGGCTCCAGGCTCTGAGCCGTCAGCACAGAGCCCGACGCGGGGCTCGAACCCATGAACCGTGAGATCATGACCTGAGCCGAAGTCGGACGCCCAACCGACTGAGCCACCCAGGTGCCCCAATCAGTGCTATAAATTAAAGCAGGAAAGGGGAGGAAATGTTGGACGCTTGGGGGACAGGGAGGGTGGGAGTTTTGAACACAGTGGTCAGGTAAGGTGACATTCAGAAGCCCTGAAAGAGGTGGCGGGTGCAGTGATGAAGGGGGCTGTGGGATGGGGAGAGTGTTCTGGGCAGGGGGACAGCAAGTGCAAAGGTCCTGAGGCAGGATCCTGGCGGTAACTGGGGACCATTAAGGATGGTTTGGTGGGAATGAGTCGAACGAGTGGGAGGGGTATGGAACATGAGGTCAGAGAGTCGAGGGGCAGAGGGCAGAGGGGCCGTATAGGTGGCTATGAGGACTTTGGCTTTTATTCAGTGACATACAGAGCCTACAGAGTTTCCCTCAGAGGAGTGACAAGATCTGACTTTCCATTTCTAAGGGGAGTTGGCTGCTATGTGGAGAACAGATGGAGACTAGGACAGAAGCAGGGAGACCAGTTAAGAGGCTGTGACAACAATCCAGGGACAGATGGGGGGTGGGGGGGCTTGGGCAGGCAGGCGGGGACAGCGGAGGGAGGCATGGAGTTTCGAAGGCAGCAACCACCGGACTTCCTGGCCAGTTCATACCCATCTTAATGCAAGGCCCCCTGGGATGCAGAGCAGGTGCACTTTGCAAAGAAGCAAAGCACTGAGTTTCAGGTGGAAGGTCTTCTCCATCCTTCCAGATCCCTCCTTCAGGTTTCCTTCCCCAAAGTCAGCCAGGGAAAGGTCTCACTGTGTCCTCCCCCAACACGGGCCTGAGCCCTTCAAGCAAGTAAGTGTGTGTGTGTGTGTGTGTGTGTGTGTGTGTGTGTGTGTGAGAGAGAGAGAGAGAGTTTGGGGCAGGGGAGGTCACTTTGATTCTCCTTCTCCTGTCCTTTATCTGCACCCCAATTTCTCCTCTGGGAGCTGTTGTGACAAAGCCCCCCCCGCCCCCCACTCACCGGGGCTCTAAGCACCTGTGCTGCCTGAAGGCGCTCCAGCCCCACTGACCTTTCTCCTTTGGACCCCAAGACTTTTCCACCTCTGCTCTCTGCCTTGTCTAATATATAAATATATATATATATATATATATATATATATATATATATATATAATTTTTAAATTAATTTTGAGATAGAGGAAGAGAGAGCAGGGGAGGGGCAGAGAGGGAGAGGGAGGGAGAGAGGATCCCGAGCAGGTTCTGCACTGTCAGCGAAGAGCCCGACGTGGGGCTCAAACCCACGAACTGTGAGATCATGAGCTGAGCGAAGTCGGGTGCTCGACCAACGGAGCCACCCACGTGCCCCTCTGCTTTCTTTTTAACACTGCAACTTGTAATGATTTACTTCTTTGTTTACTTACTGGGTGTTTGGCCTCTTGTGCTATAAGGCAGGGAACGGGTTGGTCCTGTTCACTCTCAATTCCCCAAGTACTAAGCTCAGTACCTAGAGGGACAGATTAGCGGGGAAGTCGGCAGCACCTCTGAGATGGCCGGAGTGACCCCCACCTCCTGGTAGTCCCAGCTTAGCCATCCCTTCCCACACTGAATGGAGCTGGCCCTGTGTGACCAAGAGTGTGAGGGTGACACATGGAGGTGACAGTATGTGCCTTCCATGCTATATATATGTATATGTATTTATCATACGTGAGGCTTTTAAAGGCTATTTCCTTCCTCCCTTCCCCCTTCCTCCCTCCCTCCCCTCCTTCTTCTCCCTCCCTCCCTCCTTCCTTCCCTCCTTCCCTTCTTCTCTCTTTCCTTCCTTCCTCCCTCCCTCCCTTTAGATGCATATAAGATCTCCCGCTGGTTCTGTCGCATTGAACCCTAATACACAGGTATTGAGGATTATGAACTCTAAAGCCAAATTACCTGGGTTCAGATCCCAAGTCTCCCATTTACCTGCTCTGGGACTGTGGACAATTTCTTAATCTTTTTGCCTTGGTTGCCTCATTATAAATAAGAATTACACCGACCCCATTGGTTTGTACATATTAAATGAATTAATAAGCGTAAAAGCAGCTAGAACCTGGCAAACACTCACTATGGGGCTGTTCGCTACAGCCCTTTTGCTTAGCACACAATAGGTGCTCAATAAATATTCTCCAAATGGATGGCTGGCTAGTGAGCGAGAGGGGCCAAGGGTCCTTGTATGCCAATTCCTTCCCGGGGGTTGCTTCCGAGTTCAAGTCTTTATAGGTAGGAGGGCTTTCAAAGAACATTTTCTGTCTTCCTCCTTTTCACATGCCTACTCAAAAACGATTCATTGTTTGTCCGAAATTCAAATTGAATTGGGCATTACATTTTCCTTCATTTTCTCTCGAGACCCTAAACGTGCCACATCTTCTCGGAGGCTTAGTGAGGTCACCTCTGTGTGATGGGCACTCGTGTGTGTCCGCTCAGCCAGGCTCTGCCCGTCAGTTACACATCAAGTGTGCATCTAGGTGATGCTGCGATGTGATCAAAGTCCAACGTGATGGACTTTCAGTAAAGTAGGGTAGCTAGCTCATCTGGGCGGGCCGCATCTAATCAGTTGAAAGGCCCTAGAAGCAGAGCTGAGGTTTCCCTGATGAAAGATAAACCCTACCCAGGGAACCTGTGGTTAACCCCCGCCCTCCACCCCCCGCCCCCCAGCCCCTGCTGCCTGAGAGTGTTAGCCCGCCCTTCCCGATGGCCCGCCCCCGACGGAGTTCAGCTTGCCTCGACAGCCCCTCAAACTCCTTGCAATAAATTTCCGAATACATGCCTTCTACTGATTCTGGTTCCCTGGTTGGGCCCTGAGCTATACAGCCCGCTTCTCCCACACGTGCATGGCAGGGCTTTGGTCACCTGCATGGCTGGGTTCCTTCAGCTTTCGGCTCTAAAGTCCTACAGCTCTAGGATTAGGTTGATGGAAACCGAGTCCCGAGTAGGGGTGGGGAATGAGGGTTTCAGCTCAGAGGAGAGACCGGCTGCAGGTGGAATGTCGTGACTTTAACTACTTGAGGGCTAGGGTCGCCGATGCTTGTTGCTTTTCTGGAGGCCTGACATCTGTCTCCCCCCCCCATCTCATGTCCTTTTGGGGGGGTTACTCATCTCCTCTGTGCGCAGTCCGGTAGAAAGGAAGGTACTTGGGGGCTCTGCCCTCCCACAGCCATGGCGGTGGGCACGTGACCCAATCAGATGCTCCCTTCTGGATCTGAAGTTGAGCAGACCCATCCATTCAGCGATGCCCTGGGAGCTCCTTCCAGTAAATTCCCTCTTGCAAAAGCCAGGCAGGGCTGGTTTCTGCTACCTGTTTCCTTCTTTACTGGTGTCCTTCCCACTAAAATGTAAACTCCAGGGCAGTGGGGACTGTCTGGTCCAGTGCAATATTCCCAGTGCCTAACACAGTGCCTGGCACCTAGCAGGTGCTCAATTAAATGCTTGTTGAATGAATAGACAGTAGTCAGGCCTGAAGGGGAGGCCGATTCCCGAACAATGGCTAATAATTCGACCTCATGAGGCAGATTTTGGGGGTTTCTCTCCCGAAAAAGTGGGATAATGTTACCTATCTCCCGAGGTTATCAGGACAAATAGGTTGGTATCACTGAAATGCTTACAATAAGGCCTCACATAGGGGCGCCTGGGTGGCTCAGTCGGTTAAGCATCCAAACCTTGATTTTAGCTCAGGTCATGATCTCGTGGCTGTGGGGTGGAGTCCCACGTCGGGCTCTGCACTAAGCATAGAGCTTGCTTGGGATTCTCTCTCTCCCTCTCTCTCTCTCTCTCTGACCCTCTCCCACTTACACTCACTCTCTCTCTCTCAAAATAAATAAATAAAAATTTTTTAAAAAGTAAGTCCCAGCATAGAGGAAGCACTATAAAATTATAATCAGCCATTGCTGTGAGCAGGGTACCAGCTACCCTCTTCACTTAGGGCTCGTCAGGGACTGTGCTAAAATCCTGATACACGTGATCTTGTTACTTTCACACCTTAAATTTTCCAACCGAAAACTAGGTTGCCTTGCGAGGATGTGGAGAGGATGCATTCACTCGCTGTCCATACTCTCTGCTTTCTTTCTGGGAGGCAGCCACCCAAGGCTTCGGCGGGCACCGGCTGGGCACGGCAGGCAGGAAGGATGGGAGGTCTGGTCCCGTGTCCCTCCCCGTGCCTCCAGCGGAATGGGGGGCAGCCCCAGCCGTGTTGGCTGCTGGCAGAGCTCGGTGTCCCGAAGTTCTAGAGGTTTCCAGTTCCAGTTAGTACACAATCCAAAAGAGGGTGACCAACCTGCACTGGTTTGCTGAGACTTCTTTGGTTTCAGCACATTCCGGGAAGTCCCGTATTCCGGGAGCCTCCTCAGTGCTGGGCAAATTGGGACGGTTGGTCATCCTAATCCAAGATGACCTAGAGGGTGTCCTGACATGTGAGCAGTTCGCGGCGATGGAGAATAAGCACAGCCAGGCAGGCGGCTGGCACCTGGGAAACTCGTCATCAGGTGGCAATGCCCTCGTCGCTGGTAGGGGGCTCAGGGGCAAGAGCCCAGCATGGGTATGGTCCGGGGTGAGCTTGGGTATCAGGTGAATATATTAGCACGTCTTTGTCGTTTGCAAGTCCCAAAACAAAACCAGACGCCAATTGACTTAAGGAGAAAAGAGAATGTGAAGTCCAGGACTCTAACAGCTTCACGTATGGCTGGATCCAATGTGAATGAAATGATGTCATCTAGATAACGTCTCTCTCCATCTTTTGGCTTCCCTTCTTTTCTGTGCTGCCTGATTCTCAAACAACTTCTCTCTCATCTTGGTGGCTCTGGCTGGGTAAGACTGACACCGTCCCAGGATTAAGGGGGAGAGTGGGTGATTCTCTTGGCCCACAATTTCAATATAAGCTCGCTTTGGGCTCTGACTGGGTCACAAGCTCATTGCTGAACCAATCACTGGGGGGCAGGTAGGGGAATGAAACACTACTCTGATTGGCTTAGCGTAGCTCCCATGCTCTACCCAAACCTGAGGGTCTTGGCACCTGGGTTATGGGGACAGGTGGGCTGAATTTGCCCCCGTGACCAAATACAAATGAGGATAGTAATAATGGTAATACCAACACCAATAATAACGGCAGCCAGCATTTACCTAGTGCTTGCTCTGCTCTCAGCGGTAACGAGGAGGGAGGACGTCTGGGAACGAGGCTGGAGACCTCTAGGAAGTTGTTTCGGGAAACTCTTACATTGGATGGGAAGTTGGATTCAAATGTCAGTGATGTTTAATCCCGGCTGCATGTGAGGAACACCTTTTGAATAATCACACGAGCTCCACCAATGGAATAGTAATCTCTGGGGGCGGGACCCTAACATTAGGGTGTAAAAAAACGCTCCAGGTGTTTCTACCATGCCTCACCTCCAGGATGAAGAACAACCTAGCTCAGTGTGTCTAGGGTGGGACAGCTGTGTGTTTTGTTTTTTAATTTTTTTTTTTAATTTTTTTTTTCAACGTTTTTATTTATTTTTGGGACAGAGAGAGACAGAGCATGAACGGGCGAGGGGCAGAGAGAGAGGGAGACACAGAATCGGAAACAGGCTCCAGGCTCTGAGCCATCAGCCCAGAGCCCGACGCGGGGCTAGAACTCACGGACTGCAAGATCGTGACCTGGCTGAAGTCGGACGCTTAACCGACTGCGCCACCCAGGCGCCCCCCTGGAAGGTTTTAAATTTGATCTTGCCCCTAACATTCACTTAAGAATCACTTCTCCCCTTCCAGGTGTAGAGTTCTATCCATTGGGAGCTTCTTTAACAGGATGGGTGCCTGGGGGAGAAAAAAGGTATTCTGTCCCTATGCCCTCCCCCAATGGCATTACCAGTGACGATTAAGCACTGGGTGCTCATGTGTGAAATATTCAAGAAAGCTTTATGGGAGCTGGCCAGTCCGCACCTAACCAGCCGGTTACATTCCAAAGGTGTTTTGATAGTTGTGTGAACTGGGAATCAAAATCTGTTTTCTTATAGCAACGACGTTATTAAGGCCAAGGTGGTTTTCCAAGCTAGCCCACAAATACCTGTTCAATTCGCATGAATAATTATAGAACTACGTGAATAACTTTTCACTCCTGTTACTTATCTGAGATTATAGATGGGAAAAAACGGAAAACCGATTCCAGACTTAATAGAATTTGCATCATTAGAAAAATATTTACATCTCCCTCTTAATTTGTATGTTTTGGGCACAGGACGTTTATCTCTTTTCCCATCTTCTGTCTTCCGAGGCTATGCTGTTTCCTGAGCCAGAATGATATTAGTACAGCAAATGGGTGGAGTGTGATAAAACACATCTGTCAGGTGGCGGGGGTGTGGCAGTCATTACTGGGGCCCCACTTCTTGAAAAGTGGGTCTCTGAGGGAGGGAGCCAAACCATAAGAGACTCTTAAAAAACTGAGAACAGGGGCGCCTGGGTGGCGCAGTCGGTTAAGCGTCCGACTTCGGCCAGGTCACGATCTCGCGGTCCGTGAGTTCGAGCCCCGCGTCGGGCTCTGGGCTGATGGCTCAGAGCCTGGAGCCTGCTTCCGATTCTGTGTCTCCCTCTCTCTCTGCACCTCCCCCGTTCATGCTCTGTCTCTCTCTGTCCCAAAAATAAATAAACGTTGAAAAAAAAAATTTAAAAAAAACTGAGAACAAACTGAGGGTTGATGGAGGGTGGGAGGGAGGGGAAAGTGGCTGATGGGCACTGAGGAGGGCACCTGTTGGGATGAGCACTGGGTGTTCTATGGAAACCGATTTGACAATAAATTTCATATTAAAAAATATGATACAAATAATCATTTAAAAAAAAAAGAAAAGTGGGTCTCTGAAAAGGAGACACCTCTGGACAAAGGCACAGAGTGGGGGGCTGGGGAGCGGGCCTGGGGATGACCCACCCACCCCCACCTTCCTGGGGAGTGCAGTCCAGCTGCACCACCAAGTTCAGGGTCAGTCCGGCAGAGTGCTCAAATGGGAACATCACCACCTTTTCTAGAACCCCCCACTGTCGGGGCTGGAAGGGCCGCGTTGCCCACAGGCTTTCGTTTCCGGATGAGAGGCTGAGACCAGCGAGGGTCGCGGCTTCCATGCCCGGGATCACACAGCAGATGGGAGGCGGTGGTGACCCTAACACGCACCCTCTGGCTGATGGCGCAGGGCCCTTTCCGCTCTGATCACCCCCCTCCCTTTCCCCTATGGTTTTCTCAAACTCGGGTTCAGGAGGGCAGCTGTCACCCCCTCACACAGATGGAGCCCCCCAGAGAGCCGCAGGAGGCCAGGGAGCCCCTGCTTGTGGCCTTTCCTGTGCCTCGTGCCCCGTGAGAGCTCCTCTCACCCTTCAGGAATGTTTGCTCACAGGTCTTCCTTGAGTAGAATGTCAGCCCCTCGAGGGGGAGGGAGCAGGTCCCACTTGCTTCCTTATTGCCCAAGGCGACTCCCCTGATAACACCTGATGCTGACTCGGGATAAGCATTTGATGAATGAATACACGAACTTCACAGCGCGATCCCCCTACCGGCTCCCCACCGCCACCTGCCCCCTCCCAGCTAGCACCTGCTGAGGTCTAGCGCATGGGTGTATGACCAGCTCAGCCGTGACCCCTAGGCGACCTAGATGGTACTCTGCCCCTCGGGGAACTCCCCTGCCTGGGTCTCCTCCAGCCCCCCAGCGACCCCGGGGAGAGAAAGGTACAACTAGTCTCACGCCCCTTTTCTGGCCGAGGTGACTGGGACTGAGGTATGGTCCAGGCAAGGTCATGCAGGTAGGAAGTGGTGGGTGGGGCCGACCTTGGAGGCCGGTCTCTGGACCCCGAATCGGGTCCCAGTCGGCTGTGCACCTGCGAGAAGCTGGGCTGGCGGTGGGGGGGTGAGGGGGCTGATGTAAGCGGGCCTCGCGTGCAGAAGGACCTCCTGTCAGGGCCGAATCGCGGCTCTCGTGTTCTAGGTTGTAACCTGGCGTGACGAGCGACCTCCCGTCGTATCTGCTGGGTTCTAAGAAGCAGATCACGCTCGAGGGGAGGGGGTTTCAGCAGAGCAGGACCACCAGGAGGCGGGGCCAACGGGAGCCGCTTCAGAAGCTGCCCGCCGGGCCTGGGGCACCCCGCTCTGCTCTGCCGTCGGGGCGGCAGAAGGATCTCGGGTTTGGGGGCTGGCAGAGCCGAGTTGGACGCCAGGTCGTCTTCCTCTTACCCGGCCACCGGAAACGGCGCGTTACTCCACCTCAGCATCTTCCCTAAAACAGAGGTTGCTTCCCTCACCTGCCCCCCCCAGCCCCGGGGCTGAGCAGGGCATGGGGGGGGGGGGGGTGACGGACCTTGCCCCGTTGCTTCCCAAGGCTGCTGCTGTCACGAACACCAGGAACGCGGTGCCTTGCACAACACTATGCGTTCCGTTTCGGTGTTGCAGGCCAGACTCTGACGCGGGCCTCCTTGGGCTGAAGATCCCAATGCGGGCACAGCTGCGCTCCTCTCTGGAGCCTTCCGGGGGAGAGTCCCTTTCCTTGCCTTTTCCAGCAGCTAAAGGCTCCCCCGTGCTGTGGCTCCTGCCTCTGGGTGCGAACCCTGCCAGAGTGGCACCTCTCTCTGCGCCCTCCTCTTCCGTCCCCCTCGCCCCCTTCTAGGCCCCTCGCAGATAATCCTGGAATAGCATCATCTTCCCAGTTTAAAGTCACCTGATCAGCAGCCCGATTCCATCAGCAATCTGCGTGCCCCTTTGCCGTGTAACCTAACACGGTCACAGGCTCCGGGGATGAGGGTGTGGGAGTGCCCGGGGGCCCGCCGATCTGCCCCCCCTCCCCCCCCCCCCCCCCCGTGGAGTCCTTCCATGCATTTGCCTTCCTTTGCCCTGAGGGTCCCTCCCTTCCCACACGCAGGCTGCCTGATGGCCCCTGTGGTGCCCTGGCACAGAGGGAGAGGCCCTCTTTGGCATGCCCAGGGGCCAGGAGGAAGCCTCATTTATTGTCCAGGAGCAGGAGAAGGCAGGTGGCTGGACAAGGTGAAGTTTATGGCCATTCTTCAGGTGCCGCAAGGGTGTATCTGCCTCCCTCAGGCTGCCCACATGGTCCCATGGGACAGTTTTATAGCCTTCTCTGCCTGGGAACAATGGCTGGAGAAAAAGTACCCTACCCTGCTAGCTCCCAGCATGTCCTTGCTCCTAGGGCCACCCACCTGGGAACTGCCCAAGCCTCGGCTGTCATCGGCCCGGTTCCTCAGCCCCCCTCCAGCACTGTGCCCGCTCAGGATCCGGGTGTCCTGCCTGGGGGGGAATCCTCGGGGGTGGGGGTGGGGGTGAGGGTGGGGGGCAACAGCTATTCTGATTTGCCCTGAGCCCCGCTTCCAAATCTTGCCTGTCCTGCTGAAAATGTGTTTCTGGTCTTCTGTGAGGGGAAACAAAAACAAAAGACCTTTCCCATCAAGAGCCGCCCTCTTTGGGCGCAGGGAGGGGGCGGGGATAACAACGGGCACCTGCCCGCAAGCCCCGCCCCCGCGTGGGCCTGGTGGTCTGGGCTGAGCTGGGCCGGGCGGGCGGGGGACTTAGAGTCTCGCCATCTAGTGGTGGGTGGTGGAACTGGGAGCTGCAAAGGCTCCAGACTCCTCCCTACCAGGCTCAATCGTCCTCGGAGGGGAGAGGTGACTCCAAGCCCTGGCTGTTCCCAAGGAGGTTTTTTAAACATAGAAATGTTCAAGCCCTACCCCACACCTCCTGCATCAGAAAGTCTGAGGCCTGAAAATCTGCAGTTTAGCTTTAGAATGTGGATCCCCAGGACTTACCTCTAAACTAGGTTTGGGATAGGATTTGGGAATCCAAATTCCCTTCCTTCCTTCCTTCCTTCCTTCCTTCCTTCCTTCCTTCCTTCCTTCCTTCCTCCTTCCTTCCTTCCTTCTTCCTTCCTTCCTTCCTTCCTTCCTTCCTTCCTTCCTTCCTTCCTTCTTCCTTCCTTCCTCCTTCCTTCCTTCCTTCCTTCCTTCCTCCTTCCTTCCTTCCTTCCTCCTTCCTTCCTTCCTTCCTTCCTTCCTTCCTTCCTTCCTTCCTTCTTCCTTCCTTCCTCCTTCCTCCTTCCTTCCTTCCTTCCTTCCTTCCTCCTTCCTTCCTTCCTTCCTTCTTCCTTCCTTCCTTCCTTCCTTCTTCCTTCCTTCCTCCTTCCTTCCTTCCTTCCTTCCTTCCTTCTTCCTTCCTTCTTCCTTCCTTCCTTCCTTCTTCCTTCCTTCCTCCTTCCTTCCTTCCTTCCTTCCTTCCTTCCTTCCTTCCTTCCTTCTTAACCACATTTACTGGCTTACATAAATATTTGAAAACGAATCTATCTGTCTTACCTTTCTGTATCCTCGACACAATGTATTCTAGTTTTTAATAAACAAATAGCTGTAAATATCCATAAGGAGAAAATGAATTTTAAAATATGAGAGAGAGGTCAGTAAATTGCCAAACAGGTCAGCCACTGAAAGGACTATTTTTTTTTTTTCCTGAAGATTAAGCCACTGATTTGCACATTTTACGAAAATAAATTTCATCTATAAAAACAAGGTAGTTTATAACTTGATCTCAGCTCCAGTTTTGACAGTTGGAGGTTTTACATAAAAGCTGCAGAATTTCAACGAAAGAACAAAGAAAAGATTCAGACATAAGTTTATTCTATCAACTTCCGCAAACAAAGAATGACTGCATATCAATTTATGTGAGTCCTCTGGTCCAGAATTTACTTTCCTTTGGAAATATCTGTGACCACACTTCTGTATGTCATCATAGCTTCCAGTGGGAATTAGTCTGTTTTTTTTTTAATTTTTTAATTTATTTTTTAATTTTTTGAGAGACGGAGAGCGAGCGAGCACACACATGTGAAAGGGGGAGCGGCAGAGGGAGAAGGAGACGTGGAATCCGAAGCAGGTTCCAGTCTCTGAGCTGTCAGCACAGATCACGACACGGGGCTCAAACCCACGGACCGCGAGATCATGACCTGAGCCGCAGTCGGACGCTTCACTGACTGAGCCACCCAGGCGCCCCGGTACGTAGTCTGTTCTTGGTGAAGACAGAATGGACAGATGTGGCCTGTTGCCTGATCCCTGGGTAATGCCGACTGTGACAAGACCAGTGAGACACATGAAGACATTTCTCCTTTTCTTGAACCGTCAGGTCAACTACAAAGCGATGAAGTCCGTAGGATAATAGGATGTCTGCGAAGGTAAAGTTATATCCTGCAAGTGGACTGTGCCTTCAAGATCTGAATTACGGTCCTTCGACGGAGTGTGGACATCGTCCTTCCTGGAGCGTCCGTCTGCTCGAGTTACCCTGCACTCCAAACCCGGCTGAACTATTGCTTTTCCCTCTGCGGGGCTCGCCAGCAGACATTGTTTGCAGGCCGGCCCGACAAGATGAGCCGCTTTGGCAGTCAGTCCGTTAGACTTGGACCATTGCTCGTTCGAAGAACTGGAATCTGGCGCTCGCCCTGAGCTCTGTGTTTGCTGCCTTCACTCAGTCCCGGGGGCTTCTCCAGCAACTTCAGCTCTGGGGCCACCGCTGTCTTCCGCAGGGAACCCAAATTCTTTTCTTTTTTTAAGTTTATTGATTTATTTTGAGAGAGAGAGAGAGACCGAGAATGCGCACATGAGCGGGGGTAGAGGCAGAGAGAGAGAGAGAGAGAGAGGGAGAGAGAGAGAGAACCCCAAGCAGGCTTCTCGCTGTCAGCTTGGAGCCAGACTGGGGGCTCAAACTCACGAACTGTGAGCGTATGACCCTGAGCCGGAATCAAGAGTCAGATGCTTAACTGACTGAGCCTCCCAGGTGCCTCTGGAATCCAAATTGTTAATAAAGTATTATTTTTTTTTTCGTTTTTTAAATTTTTTTTTTAATGTTTATTTATTTTTGGGACAGAGAGAGACAGAGCATGAACGAGGGAGGGGCAGAGAGAGAGGGAAAGAGAGAGAGCATCTCAAGCAGGTTCCCTGCTGTCAGTGCAGAGGCTGATGTGGGGCTCGAACTCATGATCTGTGAAGTCATGACCTGAGCCAAAACCGAGAGTTGGATGCTCAACCGACTGAGCCACCCAGGTGCCCCTGGAATCCAAAATTCTTAACCAGGCTTCTCTGGTAACTCCTATGGGCAGCTTGAAGTCAACGCCACTGACACAGTGGCCACAAGTTAAATGAGACAACTGTGAGATGTGGATTTTTTTTGAAGAAGCTGATGCTACATTTGGTCATATTACTAGAAGCATAGCCCCCAGGTTAGGGGAGGATATGAGATAATGGTTACTATCTGGGTTCAAGTCCTACTTTTGCTACTCCCAATTGTGTAAACCATGGGCCCATGTCTACACTTCTTCCTGCTTCTGTAGATTGGAGATAAGGGTACCTGTCTGTCAGGGTTGTTTGAAGGACTCGAAGAGATCACGTAGGAAGCACTCAGCACAGGGCCTGCCCTTAGGAATGAGTCACACTGCTCAAGTCCGTTGGCAACACTATGTCTGATTTCAGGAACATGTTTATAGAGGGAATGTCCGGAGGTAGGGGGGCTGGAAGAACTGAGGGGCTGGGAGGATGCTTGAGGGTCTATATCCGGGGCAGGGGACAGAGGTGTCTGGGGAACAAGGGGTGTGTGGTGCTTAAAAATACCAGTCGAGGGACTAGTGTGCAAGAGGGAACGGGGATCAGGGGGCATCGTGCGTGAGCAAACACCTGCAAACCCCTGGAGCTGGGAAGGGAATGGACTGACTCGCGGGCTGCTGGCTTCACTAGAAGCCCTTCAGGCGGACGCCGAGCGAGATCTCTGTTCCCCAAAGCAAGCGGTTTCTGGTGCGGTGCCTCTGCCCCTCGCGGAGCGTGGTCTGATCGTGGGGGAAACACAGACACGCATCTGCTGCAATAGTTGCTTCCATACTTATTCATGTACTTGGCACACACACGCACACACGCTCTGGACACATCCATACACATGTATGTTTGCGCGTATGTTTATGTCGTAGAAAACATCAGGCCGGCGTCTTGGGCCTGTGGTTTCACAGAAGCGGGTGGCAACGTCCATCAGGCCTGAGCCAAATTTGAATTACAGTAAGGGGGCGCCTGGGGGGCTCAGTCAGTTAACTTCGGCTCAGGTCATGATCTCACAGTTCGTGGGCTCGAGCCCCGCGTCGGGCTCTGTGCGGACAGCTCGGAGCCTGGTGCTGCTTCGGATTCCGTGTCTCCCTCTCTCTCTGCTCCTCCCCGACTCATGCTCCGTCTCTGTCTCAAAAATAAACAGAAAACATTTAAAAATTAAAAAAAAAAAAAAAAACAGTAGAACTTTGGTTTGCACGCAGAATTCGTTCTGGAAACGTGCTCGTCATCCAAAGCGCTTGTGTATCAAAGCGAATTTCAGGAACCATCGGCTGAGTTGTGATCATGTGACGTGTGGCATCACGTTCGACTCGTGTTGCAAGACATCGCTGGTCTATCAAGCGAAAATGTATTAGAAACCTTGGCTGGTCTCGCGGCACCCTCGCTGAACGAGTTACTCGCGATCCAGGGTTTTACCGTACGTATATATGAAGTGTTACGGACTGAACGTTTCTTCCCCTCCCACATCCACATGTTGGACCGTCACCCCCGGCGTGATGGTGTTTGGAGGGGGCCCTTTGGGAGGTGGCGAGGTCATGCGGGTGCAGCCGCCACGGATGCCACGAGTGCCCTTAGAAGGGAGACCCCCGAGAGCTCCCTCGCCCCTCCTGCCAGCCAGGATGATGGACGCCACCAGAAGGGGGCCGACTAGGGTCCTCACCAGACCCCACCCCACGGCCTCCACGCTCCGGGTGCCTCTGGCGTCCTTAGCAAGCCAGTCCGAGGCCGCCGATGACTCTGATGCTGGAGTTCGCGGGCTGCAGTGGCCACGAAACCACGACCACGGGTGGATCCAGGGAGGAAAAGAGCCGACGAATCCCCCTTTATGGAGCCTTGCCCACCCGGCACGCATCTGTGGTCGTCTTCTACCCTTGCCTTGTTTGGATTTTGCCCCTCACACCCGCTTCCACGTCACATGTTTCCTTCTGTCCGCTGCTTGGGGCCGGAGACTGGTCCCCGGCTCTCCCTCGGATGGTGCTACGTGCCCGTCTGCGTCCGTGGGGCTCCCGGCAGAGCCCTGCCCTGGTGTCCTAGGCTCAGTGTTGTCAGGGTGATACCAGCTCCAACCTTTCGGCTCTGGACTGACCTCTACCGCGAGCTACAGCCGGAGGGGCCCTGCCCGGCCGGAACAGAGGGGCCCTGAAACCCCAGCAGGAAACCAGAAGCGGGGGGGGGGGTGCATCCCTTGGGGCGTCCAGTCGGTGGCGTGGTGGCCAAGAGACACAGGGCAGCGTCATCCCCACAAATGCAACGTCACAGGCTCCAGGGAGGGCATCTCTAGCTGGGAAGAGTCGGTCCGTTAAAAAAGAAAAAGAATTAAAAATGGTTTCATTCTTCCCTGTTGTTCTCCGTGCTGCAGACAGTGCTTGGCATGCAGCGGGAGGCTGTGTGTGCACCCACGTGTGCGTGGGTACGTGCATGCACAAGGCAGGTAGGAGTTAGGGGATGGGACGGAGGCACTTTGGGGTCAAGCCCGGTGGACAGGCGGTCGCTTAACTAGGCTCTCTGAAGGGTGGAGGGACTGAAACCCAGTTCATGTTGACGTAAGCCCGTGGGTGCGTGGGGGGGAGAGTGTTATGGGCTGGTGGGTCCACCCTGCCAATTCACGTGTTGTAGCCCCAACCCTCAGCACCTCAGAATGCACTGTTCTTGGAAATAGGGTCTTTACGGAGGTGATTAAGTTAAAATGAAGCCGGTAGGGTGGGCGCTGATCCAATATGACCGGTGTCTTCATAGGAAGAGGGTCCTGGGACAGAGACAGGCACAGGGGGACGACCACGTGAGCACAGGGGGAGAAGACAGCCATCGACACGCCAAGAAAGGGGGTCTGACACCTTGATCTTCAATCTCCAGCCTCCAGAACTGTGGGGAAAAATTTTTTTTTAATGTTTATTTATTTTTGAGAGAGAGAGAGAGAGCGTGCGCAAGCGGGGAAGGGGCCGAGGGAGAGGGAGACACAGAATCCGAAGCGGGCTCCAGGCTCTGAGCTGACAGCACAGAGCCCGGCGTGGGGCTCGAACTCACGAATTGTGAGACCGTGACCTGAGCCCAAGTCAGACGCTTGCCCAACTGAGCCACCCAGGCGCCCCTAAATTTCGTTTTCAAGTCACCTGGTTACAACAGACCTAGCAAACTAATAAAGGGAAGCAGCGGTGGGGGGTGGGAGGGGAAAGGGTTAGGCCGTCACTCAACCAAAACTCGAGAGGCAGGGGTGGTTCGGGCAGGGACAGGGTGATCCGGGCAATATATGATCTTCCTGCTGCCCTCAACGGTCTTGTATTCTGGCTCTGGGTTTGTCCCTTCCTCTCGGGCATCCTCTTGTGGGAGGGACATGGCAGGCTGCAACCCCGGGGCACATCTTCCAGCTCAAGATCCGAGAGAAAAGTGAGCGCCAACCTTCCAGTCCCCATTTTGGGCCATCCGGGTAGGTTCTGATTTTCTCCTCTCAGGTCTCGGGGCCTGTTCCTGGGGCTCCGGCACCTCCACCGGGCTGCAGAGCTGGGATTGGTCCAGCCAGGGTCATGTGACCTCCCTGAAGGCAGCGGTGGGGGTGGGAGTGGGGGTGGGGTTGGAGGTGGGGGGGGGAGGCGGTGGGGGGGGGGGAGGCGGTGGGGGGGGGGAGGCGGTGGGGGGGGGGGCCCAGAGGGGCACCAGGATCACAGCCACACCCCCAGTCGTGAAGGTGGAGCAGTCCCCCAAGGCTGGCAGAGGAGGGAATAGTGTGCTCAGCAGAGCGAGGGAGGCCCAGAGAGGGAAAGGAATTGGCCTCAGAACACACAGCCTGTGTCTGTGGCCGAGCCTGGGGGACAGTGAGCCCGAGGCCAGGTCTCTGACTCCCGGTGTGGTTGGAAGAGGACAGCTCGGCGGCTGTCAGGCTCCGTCACTAACTTGCTGTGAGGTCTTGGGCAACTGTCCAAAATCTCCTGCTTCTATCCCATTTTTGTTTGTTTGTTTGTGTTTTAATAAAATGAGAATGATGGGGGTGTGGTGTGAGATTAACTATTATGGGAACTCGCTCAACCAGACCGTTCTAGGCCCTAAATTATTACCTTGTTTTAAGTCAGGAGCTCACGGGGCCCCGTTTACCCTTTAAACCTGTAATTTACAGAGCAATTTTCTGCCAGGCGAGGGAGTGGATCCGGCTTCCAATAAAGTCGTACTTAATACGGAGGAAGTCTTTTCTGTCCTGGGAACATCTGGCTTTAGGAGTTTTTTATTGTAAACAGCAGGGGTGTGGCCAGCGAGCCTCAGGCCATTGGTTTCAAGCCCAGACTGCAAAGAGCCAGTCTGCTCCCACTCACTCACCCAGGACCCTGGGAATCTATGTGACCGCCCTATGCCTCAGTTTCCCCATATGTCTGATGAGAAAAACAACGTCTACCTGAAAGGATTGCCGGGGATGGGGTGGGGGGGATTCAATGGGGAAAAAACACTATAGCTGTGGTTCTCACTCAACGGGAAGATTCTGCCTCCCCAGGGGACATTTCGTGATGCCTGGAAAAATGTGGGAGTCGTTACGAGTGGAGGTGGGGGTGATACTGGCATCTATTTTTTTAAATATATTTTTAAATTTTATTTATTTATTTTGAGACAGGGGAGGGACAGAGAGAGAGAGAGAGAGAAGAGAGAGAGAATCCCAAGTAGGCTCCACCCTGTAAGCACAGAGCTTGGGGCTTGAACTCATGAACCGCGAGATCATGACCTGAGCTGAAATCAAGAGTCAGACGCTTAACCACCTGAGCCACCCAGGCGCCCCAATAATGGCATCTATTGAGTAGAGGCCAGGGATGCTTCTGAACATCCCGCAGTACACGGGGGACAGGCCCCCCCACAAAGCATTCCTGAATGTCAATGGCGCCGAGCTTGGGAAACCCTGCGGCAAAGGACAGGGCAAGTGCCCAGTCTAGGCCATCTGGTATTAGGTCTGAGCTCCGGGGTCAGACGCCCCTGAATCCTTGAGTCTGTCTCTGGTGCTTCTGTGAACGTCTGGGTGTCTGGACTCAAGGGTGTTTCCCTCTGTGAATATCTGGGGGCCCTTATCCCCTGGGGTCCTTGCTTACCCCAGCTGCTAAGGAGACGATACCTCTCTCATGAAAGCAGAAAGCCTTTGGGCCACACTAAAGCCTCCCACTGCTAGAGTCCCCCGAGCGCCGCGGGCACGAATCCCTCAGGACTGGAGACTCGGCGGGGGCCGTCCCACCCCTAAGACCCTATCCCACCGAGCCAACGAGACTCCAGCCCCAGACTCTGCTAGAACCACCGGGGTGAGGACCTCTCTCTCTTGTGTAGGGTTGCAGACCTGGGAGGTCGTGTGTCTCGTGGTCATTTGCCAACAGTGGGGACGACCTGTCCGAGAGTGACCCTGCTAGAGAGGGAGGCAAAGCCCAGAGAGGGGGAAAGGGGAGCGTCCTGAAAACATCATTGGGTGCTCTGGTGCCAGCCATCCCCAAAGCCAGTCACAGTTCTGGACTGTTCTTTACAGAAGCCAAGACATCCTTTGTACTTTGTTTTTGTGTGTGGTTTTTTTTTTTTTTTTTCATGCTCATTTATTTATTTTTGAGAGAGAGAGAGAGAGAGAGAGAGAGAGAGAGAGAGACATTCCTTGGTACTTTTAAACCAGTTTTTGGGGGCACCTGGGTGGCGCAGTCGGTTAAGCGTCCGACTTCAGCCAGGTCACGATCTCGCGGTCCGGGAGTTCGAGCCCCGCGTCAGGCTCTGGGCTGACAGCTCGGAGCCTGGAGCCTGTTTCCGATTCTGTGTCTCCCTCTCTCTCTGCCCCTCCCCCGTTCATGCTCTGTCTCTCTCTGTCCCAAAAATAAATAAACGTTGAAAAAAAAAATTTTAAACCAGTTTTTGAGTTGGGTTTCTATCTCCGGTCACCGGCTAATACAGCAATCCCACCTGCCCGAAAATCCTTTTTTTTTTTTCCCTACCAGTGGTGTTTTCTCTGGAGATTTTCTTCTATTTGTTTCCCCACCAATCATAAGCTTCTCGAGGTAGTGTTTGTGTTAGTAAACTAAATTCCCTCTGGACCTTGCAGCAGCTTGAACTTCCTGCACTGATGGGAATGTTCTGCATCCGTCCCGTATGGTAGCCGCCAGCCCCACGTAGCGATGCAGACCTTGAAATGTGCTGGGGTGACTGAGAAATGGAAAGTTACATTTTTTTTTTTTTTTTTAATTTTAATTAACTGGGGCGCCTGGGTGGCTCCGTTGGCTAAGCGTCCGACTTCGGCTCGGGCCATGATCTCCCGGTTGAGGAGTTCGAGCCCCGCCTGGGGCTTTGTGCTGACAGCTGGGAGCCTGGAACCTGCTTCGGATTCTGTGTCTCCCTCTCTCTCTGCCCCTCCCCCACTCGCACCCTGTGCCTCTCTCTCAAAAAGAAATAAAAACATTTAAAAAAATTTTTAAAAATACAATTTTAATTAATGTAAATAATGTAAATAATGTAAAAATACAAATTTAATTAATTTTAATTAATTAATAGTTTAAACGGCCACGTGTAGCCCGTGGCCGCTCTATCAGATGTCATGGCCCCATTGTGTCCTGCGTGAGTTTTGTTTCCTATCACTGCGTTTGTTTAACAAACAAAGAGTCTGTGTTGGATGCCGTATTGGGGTACACGGCAAGGTCCCAGGGCCCCCCGCGAATAAACTTAATGCGAAGCGGAAATGCAGAAAGTTTCGGTGGAGGCCCGGTTGACGTCCTCTGGGTCACAGGAGGGTTGGGGGAGGGACCAAACAAGGCTACTCGAGGGAATTAGGTCCTGAGATGGATGAATCCTCCCGTGCTCCCCTGAGGAGTCCTCCTGGAAAGTGGGACCCCATCGGGGAGGCCCCTGGAGGGCAGGGCCAGGCAGAACGGGGTGTTTGCAGACAGGTTCATGTGCCTTCTCTACCCACCGTGTCCGTTTTCTCATCGGTACAACAGAATCAGTGATAGTACACGCCTCTCGGGGAAGCGTCAGGATCAGAGGAGATGCTTGTGCAAAGCCCTTAGCGTACAGAAGCGTCTAGAACAAACACACAAGCAAAATCTTAGCTGCTAGTTATTATGGGAGTTTGGCCCCCTCGTCTGGAGGGCCCAGTGAGGCTTAGGGACCCTCAGGGAGACCTGGCCTACGTCGGCCCTGCCCTGGCCTCGGCTTGTCCGCCAGGGAAGGGCCTTCCTTTCGTGCCTCCCCTCAACGACGGGGCGGGCTGAGCCATGGGAAACGCACCGCGGGGAAGGAGCTCTGTCAGGCCCCGGTGAATCAGGAGGGGTTGGGCGTTTCTCACGGGTCCGATACCGTTTCCTGCGAGGTTTTCCCCCCACTCTTGCAGACCAGCATGGCTTAAAGCAGACATCTCAGATTTCTCCCTGGGGTCGCGAAAGAGCCACCCGACACCTCTGTTGTGCCCTGACGGCCCCCGGTGCCACCTCATGGGCCCATTGTATCAGTCTGTGGCCCCGGGAGTCCACTTGAGCCACGAGTCAGAGCAGAGGGAAAGGGACACCGTTACAGAAGGTGGAGACTTCACGTCCAGTTAGGAAGCGCTGCCGGCAGTGAGGGTGATGTAAATGGGCAGGAGGCAGAGCGGGTCCCCCGGGAGTGGGCGGAAGCCCAGCGGAAGTTCTGCTGTTGCTCGATGCTCCTTCAGCACTCTCAGGAGACGAGCTCCTCGCTTCCTTCACCCAGCCATGTGGGCCTTATCCCAGCCTCATTTACTCTGGCCCGCCTACCACGGGACCTTTGCACATGCCTTCCCGGCAACCTAGAATCCTTTTCCCTCTCCTCTTCACGTGCTGAACTCGCCTCCCTCCAAGCCTCACCGCCTCTTGACCACACTAAACACCCACGTGATAACCCCCCCCACCTACCAGCTTCCCCTGCTCTCAACACCGGTCTTAGTTACGCTCATACATTGCCTGAGGAGTATTTGATTCGCGTGTCTTTTCCCCGCTGGACTAGAAGGTCTGCAAGGGCAGAGGCTGGGCAGGACTCCATTGACCATTATATCCTCAGCATCTAGCTTATCCTCTCGCCCTGCCTGGAACGTTCTTCCCCCAGGTGTTGGCGGGGCTGGCTCCTTCCCAGAACTTAGGTCTCGGTTCAAAGGTCCTCTGGGCGCCCCCACCCCTGCACCACATTACCACTGTCCGAAATCAACCCCCCTGGCCACGGGCAAGCTTCTGCAAAGCAGGAAGAGAGCCGTCACCAAGAGCAGGACGAGGTGGCACTGGGAGAGATAAACGTCGGCTGTTGAAGACCCCCAGTGAGCAGCCTGAGCTGACTGAGGCCACCACGGATACCAGAGGGCAATCTGGAAATGGAAGTACCGCGGGAGGGGTGAGGCGGGCAAGCTACTGACGCTAAGGGAGGGTCCCCGATCAGATGTTCTCCTCCTGGAAACGGGGAGTGCAGGCCCCAGACTTTTCCAGCAGGACAGAGAGCCTCTCAACTCCACTTCGAGTGACGCCCCCTGGTGAGGTAAGTCCTGTGCTGGGAGGTGGGGGTGGGGGTGGGATCCCCAGCGTTGCAGCGACAGGAAGCGTGCAGCCAGGGTGGAGGACCCTGGGGTGGCGAGGCAGATGACTGAGTCTGAGTCCCTGCCTTGGGACTTCTTAGCTTTATGGAGCTGGGTGAGCCCCTCAGCAGCCCCCCACCTCAGTTTCCCCATCTCTGAAATGGGTGGGTAATCTCTCCCAAAGAGGCTGTTGGGAAAATTAAAGGAGAACACACGTAGAGAAAGGCTACTATGAATGAGCCGCTGTGCAGTAGTATTTATTGTTACAGTGTTAAAATTCACTCTTGGGAAGACGCTGGGGCCGTGATCAGCAACTAAAAGGCCAAGAGCGTCATCTCTGTTCGTGGACAACTTTTCCCTTTGCGGCCAACAAACTCCCTCTGTGTCGGGACACCTTCTCACCAGCCAACTGTCGCCAGTAACGTGGGCTTCAGAAGTCGCCGTGTCCCACGGGCTTTCTTTCCTCGCCGCTCACCCGCCAGGAGCCCGTTGGAGCCTCGAAGAGCAGCGTGGACGGGACGGGCCAGAGCCTACGGGCTTCGATGGGAAGGGGGTGGGCGCAGCTTGGAGCTCTGGAGGGTCTGGGTGGCCCCGCAGCGGACGTGTCCTGCCACATCTTCCCGCTCTGCCACGTGCAGTCCTGTTTAGTGACCTCGAGGTTTGAGGTCGCTGTTCTGAGGCCCCCTCTGTGCTGCCTGGGCTGCGTAGAGGCCCTTCCCCTTCCCCTTCCTCTGGGCCAGCTTGTCACGCGGCTCCTCCCTGCCCCCTGCAGCCTGGGGCCCAGGGGGCAGGTGGGTGACTGAGGTGCTGACAGACAGATTTTAGGAGAATAGCTCTGCCCAGCTAATGACAAAGGGACCTTTCAGAGGTGTCTGGGTCAGAAAGCTGAGAGTCTGCTGGGCAGGTGACTTTTTTTTTAAATGTTTATTTTGAGAGAGAGAAAAAGAAGGAGAGAGAGAGAGAGAGAGGGAGACGGAGAAGGAGAGGGGGAGAGAGAGAGCGTGCACGAGCGAGGGGGAGGGGCAGGGAGAGAAGGAGAGAGAGAAGCCCAAGCAGGCTCCGAGCTGTCAGGACAGAGCCTCATGCGGGGCTCCATCCCACGACCACAAGATCATGACCTGAGCCAAAATCAAGAGCTGGACACATAACTGACGGAGCCACCCAGGCTCCCCGGGCAGGTGCCTCCTGGTGGCCCTGGTCCCCGCTTCTGGGAGAAATATGGGGTGCCTCTGCCTACTCTGCTTCTCCCTAGCCTCTGGCACCAACTACCCCTCTCTAAGGGGCCAGCACCCATGGACACAGATGATGCCACTCCAAGAAGCACATTCATATATTCACAGGTCCGGAAGCCACATCACCCTCCACGACCACACGACTCAGGCCCTTTGCACAGGATGTGGCAGGTCCCTGTTCTGCAGGCAGCCACCCTGCCCGCTTGAGTCACGAAAAGCCAATTCCAAACGGTCACTTGGCTGCCAAGGACCGGGGCGTCAGGTGGGAGAGAGTGTGCTATTAAGGTATCATTTGGACCGAAAGGTGCTTTCGAGGTTGTCCGCATCGCCCCAGGCCTGCTGGCCCAATGTTGCACATTTTGGGGACAATGCCATCCCTGCCGGTGACCCCCCCCCCCATACTGTCCACTTGCCCATCTTGCCCCCAGTGGGGCGGAGCGGGGGTGGGAAAGGCAAGCTCCATTTCCGACAACTCGGGTGAATGTTGGCTTCAGATAATCAGGCCCCCTTGTGCTACCCTTGCTCACCCTGTGGGAGTCATTTCCTGCCTGGTCTGCTGCTTCCCAAGAGGCAGATCCCAGGGTTCCGGGTCACCCAGACTGGAGGCTGGCTTGGGAGTGACCTGTGGCATTGGGTTAGAAGACGTTTTACTTCCCCCTCCGGGCTGCAGGCCCCAGGTGTGGCTGAATGTGGCTGGAATTTGGAACCTCAGCAAAGCCACCTTAGATACCAGAGCTTCCCGCCCCGCCCCCCCCCCCCCCCCCCCCCGAAAGGCCACGGAATCAGAAATGAGACCCTAGAAGGCTAAACATCAGATGAACGGAGGGCCATCCACCCGCCCACCAGCTGGGCGTTTGGTTTCCATGGGCAAGAAAAGCTGTGCTTATCTTAAGATCAGAGAGAAAACCATGGTCTTCGACATCGGGGAGGAAGGGTCACTCTCAAGTTCCTCAGGCCTCGGTTTAGGCTTTTCCCGCAGGGGGAACTGGTTCATTGGGCTGAGGAACATGTACTTTGATGGTTCTTGGAGGCCGACACCTGTTCAAGTCTTGGGAGTTCAGGCCTGTCATTGACTCTGGTGCGAATGGCCCCAATGGCGGTCGAGCATCGTGGTCCCAACAAAGGATTCGCTTTGACAACCAAAGTGTCAGGGGAACTCCAGTGCATGTCGTCCCTCCCAAGTCATCACTCAGCGCTGAGGTCAACAGACTCGAGCCTGAACACATAGATCCAACTGGTTTTCAAGGGTTGTGTCTGTGGACTTTTTTTTTTTTCTCTCTCTCTCTTTTTGGTCAAGCCCTACTGGGGGCTCTAGAGAGTCTGAACATTAAGCATTCCTTTCCTCCTTGTGCATGTTGTTCCAACCGGAACACTGTTGGGGAGAACCAGTTCAAGGTCAGTCCGGTGCTGTCAGTGGGAACTCAGAGCTCCCTTCTAGCCTGGTTGCTTGCCACCTGTCTCCTGAGAGGTTACAAAGTGGGTTACAGACATTAGCACGTGTTAATTCTCACAATGTCCCTGGGAGGGAACCAGGAAGTGTTGTGGATGCAGGTGTTGAGGCACAGAGGGGTGAGGCCACCGGCAAGAAGCCACATAGCCAAACAGTGGCAGAGTCAGGAAAAGGGCGGGGGGGGGGGTTCTCTCCACCACGTCAATGACTTTGCTCTCCAGCCTTCATCTCCTTGATGAACACACCCCCGTTCCAGGTGACTGAGACCTCACCACACAGGTTTGTTGGGTTAATAGTGACAAGCATTTCCCTGCCCCCAATCCCAACCCCGTTGTCGAACTTGATCGTCGCCGGCCTGAGTCAGTCAGCCCGGATCCCGTCCTCAGGATGTCCCTCCTGACGACAGGAAACCTGCATTTCCTGGAACCGTTGCTGCTAAGCCCAGCCCCGCAACCTCCCGGCGCTGGAGCCGCGCCTGGGAGCAGGCCAAAGGCTTTTCTCCGCGCCCACCCCGTGTGCCCCATGGCTTTTGGGGTGGAAGGGAGTGGCCGCCCCATTTTGCAGTCTCCCAAGGGAGATTCAGCGAGCTGAGTCAGAACCCGGGTGCTCAGTTGTGGGGGGCACAGGTGCTGGAGCCAGGAGCCCCGCCAGGCTGGCTGGAAGGGCCCCTGTGCCAACGGGTCAGCCTCAGGCTGTGCTCGCCCCTGGCACCGCCCTTGCTGGGTGCCCTGTGTCCGGCTGGAGCCGCACCTGCGCTTTCTGGGAGGGTGCTCTTGGGGAACTGCCTGCCTCCTTCCAACCGCGGCAGCTCAGTTCAAGGCCGCGGGGACCAACCGGCCTGCTCAGTGGCTGGCGGTCACTCTGGGTGGGGCCTGGGTTATAGAGAGGCTGGGCCGACAGGTCCTCCCACTGAGCGGACAGGTCCACAACCCGCTGAAGACAGGCAGGCCGGTGTCCCCTCGTTCCTCGGAGCGCCCCTCTGAAACTGCGACAGTCTGCTGGGATTGTGCCCTGGAGGGGCGCATCCCGGGCCCGCAGCCACTATGTGCAGTGGTGACAGCATCTGGCTACCCTTCCTCCGCGGGTGTGTCCGTGTTGGGGCTGGTGGGGCGACAGTCCCTTACACATTGGTGACCTCGAGGCCGTTGTAGCCTTCCAGCCGGCACTGCTCTGGCCTGCCCTGGGGGTCGTCGTCTCCACAATCTTCATTTTGAAGAGAGCCATAGTCATCATGAAAATCAGGGTCTTTGCTGCTGAAGCCCCTTCCTATCTTCCCCAGCGGCAGCTGAGAAGAGAGAGATGAAGGTCAGAGGAAAAAAGGAACGGGGTGCCTTGGGATCTGGAAAACGTGGGGTCCCCCCATTCTCATCGTTTCGTGACCTCAAGCAACTTGCCTAACCTCTCTGTGTGCTTCCTGCTGCTCAGAGACCCCCGAGAGGATTTTGTGAGTCAACCCTCGGAGAGAGCTTTGGTTGCCCAGGGTGAGGACAAATATAGTCTGATGGTCCTCAAAAGTCTCCTACCTCCCTCCTCAGCAGGAGGAGCATGGAGAGTGGGTATAACAAGAGAGGCGAGAGTGTCTGAGCAGGGGCGTGAGGTCTGACTGCGTTCCCAAGTCGAGAAGAAATATTCTAGCACTTCCTGGTGCGTCAGAAAGGGTGTGCGTGTTTTGGAGACTCAGAAACTGGGCTTTGGATCCCTGCTTTGCCACTTCCTGGCTGTGTGACCTGGGATGAGTCATCTGCCCTCTCTGAGCCTCAATTTTCCCAGCTTCAAGGTGGGAATAGAAGTTCCTTTCTCCCAGAGTTGTCACAAAGAGTAGAAATTGGATCTGTGAAGCACACAGCCAGGTGTTGGCAAAGGGTGGCTATTATTAACCCTACACAGCAGGTCCTCAGTGTGTATTTATCTCTTATTTTGAACATATCTCTATTATAATCTTCCTGATGGTGCTTTGAAAGTACTTATTCCCTCGACTGCCAGACCAGTGTTTCTCGATCTTTTGTTCCATGTTGCCACCTTTAAAAACGGAGACTTTTCTGATATTTTCTCCTAATCCCACCCCCCCCATCAAATGTTCACCCCACAGATACACTGTGCTTCTGTTCATGTCCCGTATACATACCTGTGCTTCATACATAAAAAGAGTGAGGTTTTGGCCCCTTCCCACCAAACCCATTTTCACCCCATTCTAGACTGCACGTTTTGGACCGAGAGCATGGTAAGAGTAAGGGAGAGAATTTATTCATGCTTAGTCCCATTGATGCTCGGGGTGGTGCCTAAAACACAATTAGGATCCAAAAATCGTTTGCTGCATGAATGGAAGAATTTTTGGATTATCCACTTGGGCCATCTGTGTCTACACACCTCCATTTAGGAATCTGGGTCAGTCTGAGTCTGTGTGAACAGATCCAAACTGCACGTGCTTCCATATACCAGAGGCTAATCTGCTGCGATCGGTCGGGTCATTGGAGTTCAAGAGCTAAGTCGGTGGTTCTCAGAGTTTGGGGTGCATGGAACCCTCTGGACTGCTTGGCTGCAACCAAGGATCCCCGTTACCCCAGAGGCCCTTGGTTTTAGGAGGCCCGGGTGGGGGCTCCTGGGTGGCTCGGTCGGTTAAGCGTCTGACTCTTGATTTCAGCCCAGGTCATGATCTCACCGTTGGTTGAGTTCGAGCCCCGCGTCGGGTTCTGAGCGGAGCTCACAGAGCCTGCTTGGCATCCTCTGTCTGTCTGTCTGTCTCTCTCTCTCTGCCCCTGCTCACACTTGCTTTCCCTCTCTCTCATTCTCTCTCAACAAATAAACAAACATTTAGGAGGCCCAGGTGGGTCCCAGAAGCTGCCTGTGATTCTGATGCAGGCGGGCGAGACCTGTGCTTTGAGATGCTACTCTAAGCCTTGGGTGGGGGCTGGGCTTAAAGCATCATGCAGGTCGGTTGAAGGTGTCTTCCTCTCTCCCGTCTGCATCTGTGACCTGGTCCATTGGTCCCCCTCCACAAGCCAAGACAGGAGCTGGGAGGGGGCATCATGGGTCCGGATGACAAAAAGACCTCCCCCAGGCTGCAGGAGCCCCGGGTGAAGGCGTCAGCGTCTTACCCGGCCAGCCTTGTATTTAATGCCGCCGCTGCTCTCCTCCTTCCCCGTCCGGGTGACGCTGGAGGCCCTCCCTGGGGGTGTTCCGAAACGCTCAGCCTCCCGGAGGCCTGAGGAGCTGGGGAGAGACACATTCTGAGTCAGCGGTGGGGGACCCGGTCAGCTACCATCACCCAGAGACACACACACACACTCACACAGGTGACAATGCAGCACCTGCTGCAATTTACCGCGTACCTTCTGCGTGCTAAGCACCCCTGTGCTGCGAATGCACTCCGAAGCGTCAGGAAAATCGCCCCCGCGCTGCTTTTGAAATCTGTGTCTCCCCCGTCCCACCCCACAGTGACTTGTTGACTGAAGTGGCCCCACTACTCCCTTCTCTGTGTTAAAGCGCTGAAGGCTTCTGTTAGAATAGGATTCGGCAAACTGCGGCCTGCAGGCTGGAGCCGGCCCGCTGACTGATTTTGCAAATAAAGTTTTATTGGAACACAGCTACGCCCGTTAGTTGTTTATGTGTTGTCTAAGCCTCCTTTCTTGCTATGAGAACAGAGTTGTATACTTTTTAAAAAATGTTTATTTATTTTTGAGAGAGAAAGAGACAGAGCATGAACAGGGGACGGGCAGAGAGAGAGAGGGAGACGCAGACTCTCAAGCAGGCTCCGGGCTCTGAGCTGTCAGCACAGAGCCCGACGTGGGGTCCCTGAACCCACGAGATCCTAATTCGAGTTGAAGTCGGATGCTTAAAGAAGTGAGCCACCCAGGTGCCCCTGTATATATATTTTTTCTTTTTTTAATTTTCTTTTTTCTTTTTTAAAATTTACATCCAAATTAGTTAGCATATAGTGCAACAACGATTTCAGGAGTAGATTCCTTAGTGCCCCTGACCCATTTAGCCCATTCCCCCTCCCACAACCCCTCCAGTAACCCTCAGTTTATTCTCTATATTTAAGAGTCTCTTATGTTTTTCCCCCTCCCTGTTTTATATTATTTTTGGTTCCTTTCCCTTATGTTCATCTGTTTTGTCTCTTAAAGTCCTCATGTGAGGGGCGCCTGGGTGGCTCAGTCGGTCAAGCGTCTGACTTCGGCTCAGGTCACGATCTCGCGGTATGTGAGTTCGAGCCCCGCGTCGGACTCTGTGCTGACTGCTCAGAGCCTGGAGCCTGTTTCAGACTCTGTGTCTCCCTCTCTCTGACCCTCCCCCGTTCATGCTCTGTCTCTCTCTGTTTCAAAAATAAATAAACGTTAAAAAAAAAATTAAAAAAAAAAGTCCTCATGTGAGTGAAGTCATATGATTTTTGTCTTTCTCTGACTAATTTCACTTAGCATAATGCCCTCCAGTTCCATTCACGTAGTTGCAAATGGCAAGGTGTCATTCTTTCTGATTGCTGAGTAATACTCCACTGTACATATATACACCACATTTTCTTTATCCATTCATCCATCGATGGACATTTGGGCTCTTTCCATACTTTGGCTATTGTCGATAGTGCTGCTATAAACATTGAGGTACGTGTGTCCCTTGAAAACAGCACACCTGGATCCCTTGGATAAATACCTAGTAGTGCCATTGCTGGGTCGTAGGGTAGTTCTATTTTTAGTTTTTTGAGGAACCTCCATCCTGTTGTCTGGAGTGGCTGCACCAGCTTGCATTCCCACCAACAATGCAAAAGAGATCCTCTCTCTCCACATCCTCGCCAACATCTGTTGTTGCCTGAGTTGTTAATGTTAGCCCTTCTGATAGGTGTGAGGTGGTATCTCACTGTGGTTTTGATTTGTATTTCCCTGATGATGAGTGATGTTGAGCGTTTTTTCATGTGTCAGTTGGCCATCTGGATGTCTTCTTTGGAGAAGTGTCTATTCATGTCTTTTGCCCATTTCTTTACTGGATTATTTGTTTTTGTGGTGTTGAGTTTGATAAGTTCTTTATAGATTTTGGATACTAACCCTTTATCTGATATGTCACTTGCAAATATCTTCTCCCATCCCATCCCGTCAGTTGCCTTTTAGTTTTGCTGACTGTTTCCTTCTCTGGGCAGAAACTTTTTATTTTGATGAGGTCCCAGTAGTTCATCTTTGCTTTTGTTTCCCTTGCCCCCGGAGACGTGTTGAGTGAGAAGTTGCTGCGGCCAAGATCAAAGTGGTTTTTTGCCTGCTTTCTCCTCTAGGATTTTGATGGCTTCCTATCTTACATTGAGATCTTTCATCCATTTTGAGTTTATTTTTGTGTGTGGTATAAAAAAGTGGTCCAGGTTCATTCTTCTGCATGTCGCTGTCCAGTTTTCCCAGCACCACTTGCTGAAGAGACTGTCTTTATTCCATTGCATATTCTTTCCTGCTTTGTGAAAGATTAGTTGGTCATACGTTTGTGGGTCCATTTCTGGGTTCTCTATTCTGTTCCATTGATCTGAATGTCTGTTCTTATGCCAGTACCATACTGTCTTGATGACTACGGCTTTGTAGTATAGCTTGAAGTCTGAGATTGTGATGCCTCCTGCTTTGGTTTTCTTTTTCAAGATTGCTTTGGCTATTCGGGGTCTTTTCTGGTTCCATACAAATTTTAGGATTATTTGTTCTAGCTCTGTGAAGAATGCTGGTGTTATTTTGATAGGGGTTGCATTGAATAGGTAGATTGCTTTGGGTAGTATCGACATTTTAACAATATTTGTTCTTCCTATCCAGGAGCATGGAATCTTTTTCCATTTTTTTGTGTCTTCTTCAATTTCTTTCAAAAGCTTTCTATAGTTTTCAGTGTATAGATTTTTCACCTCTTTGGTTAGATTTATTCCTAGGTATTTTATGGTTTTATGTGCAACTGTAAATGGGATTGATTCCTTGATTTCTCTTTCAGTCACTTCATTGTTGGTGTATAGGAATGCAACCGATTTCTGTGCATTGATTTTATATCCTGCAACTTTGCTGAATTCATGAATCAATTCTAGCAGTTTTTTGGTGGAATCTTTAGGGTTTTCCATATGGAGTATCATGTCATCTGCGAAGAGTGGAAGTTTGACCTCCTCCTGGCCGATTTGGATGCCTTTAATTTCTTTGTGTTGTCTGATTGCAGAGATTAAGACTTCCAATACTATGTTGAATAACAGTGGCACAAGTGGACATCCCTGTCTTGTTCCTGACCTTAGGGGGAAAGCTCTCGATTTTTCCCCATTGAGGATGATATTAGCGTTGGTCATTCATATATGGCTTTCATGATCTCGAGGTATGCTCCTTCTATCCCTATTTTCTTGAGGGTTTTTACAAAGAAAGGATGCTGTATTTTGTCAAATGCTTTCTCTGCATCTATTGAGAGGATCATATGGTTCTTGTCCTTTCTTTTATTGATGTGATGAGTCACATTAATTGTTTTGTGGATATTGATCCAGCCCTGCATCCCAGGTATAAATCCCACTTGGTTGTGGTGAATAACTTTTTTAATGTGTTGTTGAATCCGGTTGGCTAATATCTTGTTGAGGATTTTGCACCCATGTTCATCAGGAAAATTGGTCTATAGTTCTCCTTTTTAGTGGGGTCTCTGTCTGGTTTTAGAATCAAGGTAATGCTGGCTTCATAGAAAGAATTTGGAAGTTTTCCTTCCATTTCTATTTTTTGGAACACCTTCAAGAGAATGGGTGTTAACTCTTCCTTAAATGTTTGGTAAAATTCCCCTGGAAAGCCATCTGGCCCTGGACTCTTGTTTTTTGGCAGATTTTTGATTACTAATTCGATTTCCTTAATGGTTATGGGTCTGTTCAAATTTTCTATTTCTTCCTGTTTCAGTTTTGGTTGTGTATATGTTTCTCGGAATTTGTCCATTTCTTCCAGATTGCCCATTTTATTGGCGTATAATTGCTCATAATATTCTCTTATTATTGTTTTTATTTTTTCTGTGTTGGTTGTGATCTCTTCTCTTTCATTCTTGATTTTATTTATTTGGGTCGTTTCCTTTTTCTTTTTGATCAGACTGGCTAGTGGTTTATCAATTTTGTTAATTTGTTAATTTATCATCAATTTGTTAATTTGCTATGAATTTATTGCCATTATGATGCTTGTAGAGTTGGAGCTTCTGGTGGTGTTCTCTGGTCCTTTTTAGTCTTTGTTGCTTTTGGTCTTTTTTTTTTTTTTTTTCATCTTTCTCCCCTCAGAGAGCCCCCCTTAAAATTTCTTGCAGGGCTGGTTTAGTGGTCACAAACTCCTTTAATTTTTGTTTGCCTGGGAAACTTTTTATCTCTCCTTCTATTTTGAGTGACAGCCTTGCTAGATAAAGACTTCTTGGCTGCATATTTTTCTGATTCAGCACATTGAATATATTCTGCCACTCCTTTCTGACCTGCCAAGTTTCTGTGGATAGGTCTGCTGCAAACCTGATCTGTTTTCCCTTGTAGGTTAGGGACTTTTTTTCCCTTGCTGCTTTCATGAGTCTCTCCTTGCCTGAGTATTTTGTGAATTTGACTATGATATGCCTTGCTGATGGTCGGTTTTTGTTGAATCTAATGGGGGTCCTCTGTGCTTCCTGGATTTTGATGTCTGTGTCTTTCCCCAGGTTAGGAAAGTTTTCCGCTATGATTTGCTCACATACCCCTATTTCTCTCTCTTCCTCTTCTGGGACCCCTGTGATTCTGATGTTGTTCCTTTTTAATGAGTCACTGATTTCTCTAATTCTTAAATCGTGCTCTTTTGCCCTGATCTCCCTCTTTTTTTCTGCTTCATTATTCTCCATAAGTTTGTCCTCTATGTCGCTGATTCTCTGTTCTGCCTCATCCATCCTTGCCGCTGCGGCATCCATTCGTGATTGCAGCTCAGTTATAGCATTTTTTAATTTCATTCTGATTAACTTTTACTTCTTTTATCTCCACAGAAAGGGATTCTAATCTATTTTCGACTCCAGCTAGTATTCTTATTATCGTGATTCTATATTCTGGTTCAGACATCTTGCTTGTATCTGTGTTGGTTAAGTCCCTGGCTGTCCTTTCTTCCTGCTCTTTCTTTCGGGGTGAATTCCTTCATTTTGTCATTTTGAAGGGAGAAAAGGAATTAATGAGGGAGAACAATTAAAATTAAAAAAATATTAAAATTAAAAAAATATTAAAATTAAAAAATTAAACACACACACACACACAAATTGAATAAATGATGCTAGATCCTAGGTGTGTTTTGGTCTGGGTGTTGAAAGTGGTTTGACAGGTTAGAGGAAAAAAAGGGGGGGGGGGAGAAAAAAAGGAAATCGTTTGAGAGTTTGAAAAAAATGAATACACTGAAGTAGACTAAAATGAGATGATGGAGGTAAAACAGGATTTGAAAAAACATACACAGAAGTAAAGAATATAGTAGAAAAAATTAAAGAAAAATATTTTATTAAAAATTAAAAATAAAAATGAATTTTTCTTTTTCTATATTCAAGAAGGAGAAAAGAAACGAGAAAGAGAAAAAAGAGAAAAAAGAAAAAAATGAAAAAAGGAAATCGTTTGAAAATTTGAAAAAGTGAATACACTGAAGTAGACCAAAATAAAATGATGGAAGTAAAATAGAATTTGAAACAATTTACACAAAAGTAAAACATATAGTAAAAAAATGAAAGAAAAATATTTTTAATAAAAATTGAAGGTAAAAATGAAGTTTTTCTCTTTCTGCATTCAAGAAAAAGAAAAGAAACGAAAAAGAAAAAGAAAAGAAAAAAAAGGAGATCGTTTGAAAATTTGAAAAGGTGAACACACTGAAGTAGACTAAAATAAAATTATGGAAGCAAAACAGAACTTGAAAAAATTTACATAAGAGTAAAAAATATAGTAATAAAAATTAAAGAAAAATATTTTAATAAAAATTGAAAATAAAAATGAATTTTTTCTCTTTCTGTATTCAAGAAAAAGAAATGAAAAAGAAAAAAGAAAAAAAAAAGAAAGAAAATTGAATAGATGAACCTGCTAACAGATTGAAGTAGGACTGAAATTGCTTCGTTTTCCCCTAGAAGTCAGACTATGAAGCACTTTATGGTCCATAAATTAAGCCGGTGGTGAGACGTGTGTTCTTGAAGAGCGAGGTTGGCCCGGTTGGGCGGGGCTCAGTGTAACGGCTCCGCTCTCCACTAGATGGCGCCGCCAGCCTCCTGGGGTGGGTTCTTGTGGCGCTCGTAGGTGCGTATGCGCATGCGCGAAAGCGGTGAAATGGCGCCACCCAGCTACCCGGTCTGTTCTCCCCCATCAGCAGTCGCGCACCCATCCTCTGTCTTCAGCTCTCGTCCGCTCCCCGCTTCTTCCCTCTCCGTGACCAGGCCCCAGGCAGTCGCTCTCTCCCGAGTTTTGTCTCAGACGCGGCTGTTTTCCCCGGCCCCTTACTTCCGAAGGGCTGTGGCTTCGGCCCCTTCTGCCCCTCCTGCCCCTCTGCGGGAGGGTCTCCCCAGGCAACGGCCTAATGCCAGCTGCACCCAGGAAAGTTCGCCAAACCGTGCTGCTGCCGGAGCCCAGAGACCGCGGCCGGGTGCCAGCCGCCCCAGAAAAAGTTCGCGAGCTAGCGCAGCAGCAGCCTTTCAGGGATTATGGACAATCGCAACTCGCATCTGGCACCGGGCTTCACCCTTAACGACCTTGTTCCAGCACCAGCGATCTGGCCGTTCTCTGGGGTCTGCTGGGCCCAGGTGGCCTCACAGCCTCTACCGAACGCCCTTCCGGCCGTGGAACCGCTTCTCCCCGTGTGGCCTGAGAACCTCCCGGACCCCACTCTGCTCCTGGGGATTCGCCCTTCCCTCCAGAGCACCCACCGCCAGGTATCGAGCTGGGGAGTTGCAGCCTTTGCGCTCCCCTTGTTTATTACAGTCTTAATGGAATTTAAACCCTCTTCTTTCTCCCTATTTAGTTCAGTCCCTGCGGCTGTTTCCAATTTTCCACTTTCTCTCCAGCTGCTTTTGGGGAGGGGTGCTTTTCCCGTATTCTCCCCCCGACCCTTGACTCCGTCCTCTCTCTGCCTGCAAAAGCACCTCCCTTCCCGCGGCTTCTTGCTCCCCAAGTCCGCCTCTCTGCACCGTGTACCTGCTAAATTCTGTGGCTCAGGTTGTGCAGATGGTCATGTTAATCCTCCAGTCAGTTTTCTAGGCGTGTAGGTTGGTTTAGTGTTGGTCTGGCTGCATTTCATGGACACGAGACCCACAAAAATCTTCTATGCTCTTCCGCCATCTTGTCTCCTCCTCCCCCGTATATTTTTGATATAGACCGAGTGTCTGTGTTTTGACACAGTTCCCAAGTGCTAACATTTACTATCTAACCTTTTTTTTTTTTTTTTTTTTTTGATAGAGAGAGAGTTTGTGTGCGTGCGAGTGGGGGAGAGGTGCAGAGGGAGAGAGAGAAAATCTTAAGCAGGCTCCATGATCAGCATGGAGCCCAATGTGGGGCTTGAAACCATGAACTGTGAGATCATGACCTGAACTGAAATCAAGAAGCTCAACTGACTGAGCCACCCAGGCGTCCCTCTGTCTAACGTTTTAAAGAAGTCTTCCAGCCCCTGTTAGAATATCAGTGCTGTGCTGGACGTATGAGGTGTTGGGGTAAGAATCCTGGTCCAGAATCCTGGAAGTTCCGAACTCAGTCCTCCCACCTGCCCTGTTTTACTTTTAGATGTTGGCCAAACCCCTGTCTCCCCTGGGCTCCGGCGTTCAGCCTTTGCCTGGAGGGTAGGCTGTAGCCTTGGCGGGAGCCTTGTGCACGTTCTCCGTCAACCTTGCCAGACCCAAGCCGCTTATGTCCAGAGAATTTCTCGGAGCTCTAGCAGGATTGAAATCCCGGCTCTACCATTCATTGGCTGTATGACCTTGAGCAAGCCATTTCGTTTCTTGGAAGCTTGGTTTCTAGGTCTGCAAAACGGGGATTATAACGTAGCCAACTTTATGAAGTTAGTTAAAATGTGCTTCGAAGCTTAGCTGACGTCCAATAAATGGCCACAATAAGGGTTCATAGTAACACTTAGAACACTTTGCAAAGGCGTCAGCTCTGATTGACAGGCAGCCAGGGATCGGGGTCGCGGGAGCTGAGAGCCTTGGCCCAAGCTAACATGAAGGCAGACTTGCTAAGAGAAATGAACCCTCTAGGGTTTTTTAAGCTGCCTCAGAGAAGTCCTGCTTCCGGGGCAAACTTTGTCGAGGGGGTTTAAGGCAGGGGAGAGGTCGCATGTAGGTGGTGCTGGCAGGTTGGGGGGCAAATCAAGCTGAGTTTTCAGATCCGTGGGTGCCGGGGGCTCCCCGGGTCTAGCGGGGAAGCCGTTCCAATGCAGAAGCCATGAAAATCTAAACTCACTCAGCCAGCGGTTTGCTGTCATGCATCGAAGTGCGTTAAATCCTCCTGACTTGGGGACACTAGCCGTTGAATGAGCTTGGGACAGCTGCCGGGGCCCTCGGCTTCCCCCTGGAGAAGACGTAGAAGTCAGGCCTTACCTGAGGGTTCATGAGACCCTCGGTGGCAGTGATGGAACTTGACCTTGAGCCTCTAGGATCAAGATCCGGACCCTGGAGGACAGCGTAGGACCCTGGGCTCCACACCAGTGGAGTGGCCTGGCCTGACCTCTGAGCAGGTACGTCACCTGGGCTGTGTGTTCTGCAGGGAGGGGTGCGTAAAAGCTCTTCTCGGGGCGCCTGGGCGGCTCAGTCGGTTAAGCGTCCAACTTCGGCTCAGGTCATGATCTTGCAGTTCACGAGTTCAACCCCCACATCGGGCTCCATGCCGACAGCTCAGAGCCTGGAGCCTGCTTCGGATTCTCTGTCTCCCCCTCTCTCTGCCCCTCCCATGCTCATGCTCTCTCTTTCTCTCTCTCTCTCTCAAGAATAAGTAAACATTAAAAAAAAATTATGAAGTCCTATCTCAGAATGTGACCGTGGTTGGAGAGGAGTCTTTGTGGAGGTAGGTAATTAAGTTAAAATGAGGTCATTCGAGTGGTCCACAGTCCGATATGACTGGTGTCCTTGCAAGAATCAGAGATTTGGGGGCTCCTGGGTGGCTCAGTCGGTTAAGTGTCCGACTTAGGTTCAGGTCATGATCTCCCAGTCTGTGAGTTCGAGCCCCATGTCGGGCTCTGTGCTGACAGCTCAGAGCCTGGAGCCTGTTTCAGATTCTGTGTCTCCCTCTCTGTCTCTGCCCCTCCCATGCTCATGCTCTGTCTCTCTCTGTCTCTCAATAATAAGTAAACATTAAAAAAAAATTTTTTTTTTTAAAAGAAGATGGTGGGTGGGTTGAAGAACAAACCCATCAGGAAGATTGTCCTTCATTGTCGGGGGCATCCTGGGGTGCTCAGAGAAAGGGTTGTTCCCACCAGTACTGAACCACATTTAGGAGAGAGAGAGAGAGAGAGAGAGAGAGAGAGAGAGATCTTAACCTCCATTATTGCAGTTGAACCTGGGCATTTATACCCTGGGACAAAGGCTCAAAAGTCCCCCTGGGAAGGGTTCAGGGAGGGGCCTTGACACCTCCCGCTGTTGTTTGGTCATTCGGCTCACGCTTCAGGGAAGAAGCAACGTATGATGGTTTAAATCCCAGCTCCACTGTTTATCAGCTGATGGGTCCAGGCAAGATAGGTCACCCTCTTGTACCTCAGTTTCCTCATCTGTGAAATGGGGCTCCTAGTATGTGTCTCCTGGTAGCTATCAAATGCTAGGCCCTGAGCCGGGCCCGTGGCAGAGGGCAGCCAGTGGCTGTGGCAGTTTGATGACCGCACCCTAGAGCTGCCTCTGCAGGAGGGAAGGAGAAGGGAGGAGGAGAGGGAGATGTTGGCCGATTCTTCCATTTTTGGAAACAAAACGGCAACCTCTGGACTGTGGGTCATGAGGCCATAGAACGGGAATGAGTAAGAAGATACAAAGTTTGTCTGCTGCTTCAGAGATCTAGGGGACACTCTGGGGGCCCCTGGGTGGCTCAGTTGGTTAAGCAACAGACTCTTGATTTTGGCTCAGGTCGTGATCTCACAGTTTGTGAGTTCGAGCCCCGGGTCAGGCTCTCAGCATGGAGCCTGCCTAGGATTCTCCCTCTCCCTCCTTCTCTGCCCCTCTCCTGCTCACGCTGTCTCTCTCTCTCTCTCAAAATAAATACACATTAAACAAAAATACAGAGAACTCCATCTCTGACCTCATATCCAAGCAGAATATAAGTGGGCATTCTGGAAGGACCCATCCCTGTCCCTGACTCTGTTAGTGATGGGCTGTATCATCCTCCAGGCCAACGCTGGGGACAGTCCCCTATTTCCATGCAGACTTTCCATTTGGCTGCTCTGGGGCTGCAGCGAATGCCTTTGGAACACCACGGCTACTCCCTGCATCCTTTTTGTCCCCTGGTTTATTTCTCCGGATCTGGAACTCACAGAGGACTGACACACAGTTGGTGCCGGACGGGGGTTTATCAGGAGAAGCAGGAGGCGCGTGTCGGGGCAGATGCCGCGAGAGGATGTGAGACACTGCTCGTTTGGGTGTGTGTCTTGTCACAGAGACAGGAGGAGGCGGGAGAAGACGATGTCATGTTGGGACTTAGTAACGCCGGGAACGTGCCTCTCCCGGGGTCAGGTGTGGATGCTAATGTTCCCTGACTCCGTGGCCCTGGGCCACAGTATGGGGTGACTGCAGCCTCTTGATGTGCTCTGAGCGGCCTGCCCCCTCTCCTCTCTAAGTGGTCACAGGGCCTCAGGGTCTACTGGGGAGCGGGAGCAGGTGCTCATCAGCACCCCCGTAAACTTGCCAGCATGGTGGAAAGCCATTGGGTCCTTGGGAGACACTGGCATGGCCACTGGCTACTCTTATGGAGCCACTGCACTTCTCTGAAGCTAGTTTTCTCACCCATACGATGGGGCAATGATCTGGGGTGCCTGGGGTGGCGCAGTTGGTTAAGCGTCCAACTCTTGATTTCAGCTCAGGTCACTATCTTGCGGTTTGTGAGATTGAGCCCCGAGTTGCGCTCTGCGCTGAGAGCTCGGAGCCTGCTTGGGATTCTGTCTCCTGCTCTCTCTGCCCCTCCCCTGCTTGCTCTCTATCTCTCTCTCTGAAAATAAATAAAAATAAACTTTAAAAAATGGCACAATGATCCCTTCTCATCCAGCTTCCTTCTTAGGGACAAGGATCAGATGAAATAAGGAATGAGACAGAACTTTGCTGGTGATAACTTGCAAGTCAAATTGCCAAGTGTTATTCCCACAACCGTCACCTGGTCCTCCCAAGCCTTGGATTCAATCCGGGATGGAGTCTCGGGTTAGCCCTTGGTATCTATTCAATGGTCAGGGATGTTTCTCCATCTGAATCCTTCCACCCCATCAGAGTATTCTGGAAGAACTCACCCCAAAGGACCAGCACCACCTGCCCTGCCCCCTCTCTCTGGAAAGCTAAAGTCAGCAACGGAAGGACAGGGAGCAAGAGGGCAATGGTCAGGGCAGTTTCACTGCTTGGGCCACCGCTGAGATGTCCTGGGGCAAAGCCCGAGGATCTTGGTTAATATAAACCCATCCGACCCTCCCACGCATCTCACCACATGCCTGGGGGTCACCGTCTCCACTGGTGTTCTGCTTAGCTGGGGACACTTGTACCAACAGGGGGTGGTCTCCAGAATTTCTTAGAAACTCATGAAGTTCTGTTTCCCCTAAGCTGACTGAAATCTCTTCCCCTGGGCTGTGGCAGGTTCTCAGCAAAGGGGTCTCAGATGCCACACCGAGACCCGATGCACGGGCCATGGACGGACACACAGAAGGAAGCAGCATGGTGCAGAGGTGACAGCAGGGAGGTGGGCCTGGGGTCTGGGCTGGTGGAGCCTCTCAGTGCCCTGGCTGACCAGCTCTGACTCCTTGCCTGTAAGATGAGAAGAGTCCACTTTCCTCTTCCTTATCCTGCTATCAGGAAGGATTGCTTTCCTCTTATTCTTAAACAAATTTTTTAATGTTCATTTTATTTTTGAGGGAGAGAGACAGAGTGCGAGCAGGGGAGGGGCAGAGAGAGAGGGAGGCACAGAATCCGAAGCAGGCTCCAGGCGCCGAGCCGTCAGCACAGGGCCCGATGCGGGGCTCGAACCCATGAACCGTGAGCTGAAGTCGGATGCCTAACCGACTGAGCCACCCAGGTGCCCCACTTTCACCTTGTTCTTAAAGGAGTCTTTGGCCTGTCCACAGCATAAGAACCCACCCTATTTGCTCCCCACCAGAAACTTCCCCAGTGCTCAGCCTCAAATCCTGGACAGTCCTTTTAATGCACCTGTTAGCTCAGGAGTGCTCAAGGGTTTAATCAGACACATGAGTGCCTGCTAATGTTTAGCTAGTGCTGCCCCTCCAGGGCTCAGAATGTATTAAGGCCATTACAGATCACAATGCTCCAGAAGGGAGGTCAGGGAAGGGGACAATTCTTAGGAGAAAAGCCTTTTTCCTGCACCTGTTGATGTACGGCTCATGGAATAGGGTCCTCGTCAAATGTTGGTCTCCACAGAACTACCTCAAAATGCTCAGAATGTACATTCCTGGGCTCTACCAGCAGATAAGGGTCCTGCAGATCTGAGTCAGGGCCAGGGGATCTGCATTTCACAAGGGCAACGATGATTCTGCTGCAGGAGTCCATGGACCACGCTTTGAGAAACACTTAGGTATTAGCCTGCTGATGGGGAAGGGCAACTCGGGACTTCTGGATTGTCGCCACTAATACACAACTCCCCCCACCCCCTAAGCCTCAGTGTCTCCACCTGCATAACACAGGGTGTGTTCCAGCTGCTTCTTGAGGCTTCGTGTGGTTTGGGGGTTCAGCACTCGGGGTTCTGACTCCGAGTCACCACCGGTGGCTCCAAGAGCCACCGATTCAAATCTGAGCTCAGTCAGCAAAATGGACACAGCCTTAGCTAGACTCACCGACAATTAAAGAGTAAAGACTTAAATTACTAAAACCAGGAATGAGAGAGGGGACATTACTACCAACTTTACAGAAATAGGAGAGGCTATCAGGAAGTGATTATATAATCAATTACATGCCAACGAATTAGCTAACCTCGGCAAAACGGACAAATTTCTAGAAAGATATAAACTACTGAAACTGATTCAAGAAGAAATAGAAATTCTGAATAGGTTTGTAACAAAGAAAATTGAAGTAGGGAAAAAAAAAAAAATTCCCCGAAGAAGAGTCCAGGACCATGAGGCTTCACCAGTGAATTCTACTAAATGTTTAAGGAATAATGAAAACCAATCCTTCACAAACTCTTCCAAAAAAAAAAAAAAAGGAGGGGAGAGAATACTTCCCAATTTAACCTATGAGACCAGTATTACTCTGATACCAAAACCAGACAAAAATATCACAAGAAAAAAAAACCTCTATAGACCAACATCCTTTATAAATATAGATGCATGGGGTGCCTGGGTTAGTCAGGTGGTTGAACACCTGACTTCAGCTCAGGTCATGATCTCGCGGTTTGTGAGTTCAAGCCCCGCGTCGGTCTCTGTGCTGACAGCTCAGAGCCTGGAGCCTGCTTCAGACGCTGTGTCTCCTCTCTCTCTGCCCCTCTCCCACTTGTGCACGCTCTCTCTCAAAAATAAATAAATAAACTTAAACAATTAAAAAAATATATATATAAAAAAAAAATAAATACAGATGCAAAAATCCTCATGCAAATGCTAGCAAATTTCGTCCAGCAACATATGAAAAGGAATATACACCACGACCAAGTGGGATTTATCCTAGGAATGCAAGGTTTCCAACGTATGGAAATCAGTCGATGTAATATGTCATATTAACAGAACAAAGGGCAAATCTGGGCTCTGCTACTTTCTAGCTGTGTGACCTGGGGCAGGGACCTTGGCCCCTTCGAACAAGTTTCTCCACTTATTTATTTATTTAAAAAAAAATTTTTTTTAACGTTTATTTATTTTTGAGACAGAGAGAGAGAGAGAGTATGAACGGGAGAGGGTCAGAGAGAGAGGGAGACACAGCGTCTGAAGCAGGCTCCAGGCTCCGAGCTGTCAGCACAGAGCCCGACGCAGGGCTCGAACTCACTGGCTGAGAGGTCGTGACCTGAGCCGAAGTCGGACGCTCAACCAGCTGAGCCACTCAGGCGCCCCTAGTTTCTCCATTTTCAAAGGAGGGTTGGTGATACTGACTTCTTGGTGTTGTCACGAGGATGAAATTAGTACCCACAGCAAGTGTCCAATAAACCTTAGCCTAACGGTAATTATTTTGCGGACAGAATCCACTGGGAGGGGGTCTGGGTCATCTGTCCAGGTGCTTCTTCTCTGGCCACTTTTCAGCTGAGGAGGCTGGGGTCGGTGGGCTGACACAGCCTGCTCCCCGGGACCATCAGCACCATCAGTCTGCTCGATCGCCGCCTCCAAACCTCCGTCTCCACAGCTCTCCCTGCCGACTGGCCACCTTGACCTCTCCGGCCGGTGCGAGTCCTCCCCAGCCCACACCCCACCCTCGCAGGGTCTTTCCTTACACCTGTGCTATTCACTTTCCCTTCCCTAAATGCTGGGGGAGTTTGGGGATTTCACCACACACTTCATTCAAGACCTGACCCCTCCTCTGTGACCTTCACGCTAAAGCACCTTGCTTCTCGGAGCCCCAGTTTCCTCTGTGTCAAAGGAGGCCTCCGTGTGGTAGGGGAGAAGGGGGTGCGGGAAGTGAGGGGGCCCTGGGGAAGTCAGGCTCATCTCCTCGAGCCCCAGAGCGGGAGCCAGCAGCCCACACTCACTTGGCTGGGTGGAAGACAGCAGTCATCTCCTCTGCCAGGTGTCTCCGAAGGATGTGCTTCCCGCTGGGGATGCCCAGGGCAGTGGCCATGGCCTCGGCATTGAACGTGGGCTCCAGCACCAACACAGCACCGTGGATGCCGCTGTTGGTCAGGTTGTCTGCGTACTCCTGAGGGCGAGGCACAGGGCTGGTCAGCCTTGGGGGGCTGCCCTGCTAGTCTGAGGGGGCCACCCTGTTGTCCTGAGGCTGCCCTGCCGGCTTGAGGTGCCCTCAGCTGCAAGTGGGGACATGTCCCCCACAGCAAAGGCTTGTCCCCCTGGGGACCGGTCAGTTGAAGCCCAAGGGGGATCCCCTCACTCCTTTACGGCCATGAGGACGGTCACCAAGACTATTTTGTCACTGACATATCCCCAGACCTTGGCAGGCAGCCCATAAATACTTGTCCAGTGAGAAGAGAAACCCAGATCCAACCCGACCCAGGCTTCAGGGGACAGCCCAGCCTCTCCACTCCTGCTACGAGAAAGGCATCATTAATGGGGGTCCCGCTGCGGGGGCGGGGTGAGCGCTCCCTCCTCTTGAGCGACAGGAGGCAGGCACTCTCAGCAGCCTGGGCGGACACCCCACTCCCACAAAATAGGCACACAAACGTGCATGGGATTGGCACATGCCTGCGAGTCGCCCCCAGCCCATCACCGCCTCTCACCTTCAGGTCGATGTCCCGCACCCACTTGAGCACCCGTTGGTTGGTCCAGACCACGGGGTCTATGTTTTGGGTCTCGCAGCGGGCGCGGCGCTCCTGGAGGGCCTTGTGGGGGGAAGACAGTGGGTCAGCTGGTGTGTCGGGGTGGGGGGGGTGGCTACACAGAGATGACAAGGAGCGAGGGTCCGCCGTGTTGGGGGGACCCTGGTATGACAGTACAGGGGGGAGTTCTGGCCGGCGAGCCCCAGCTTCTCTGGCCACGTCAGGCTGGGGCTCGGCCGTTCATCGTGGGAAATGGGGAGAAGCCTGCTTCTGGGGTGGAGGGCTGGGTGAGACCCCCAGAGGCTGCCTGGTTTGTGCGTCCCTGTCCGCCGCTCTCCTGACACAGAGTGGGTGCCCAACAATGTGGCCCTTCCATGAGGGGCTAGGTCTCTTGTGGGTCCACCCAGCCCCTGGGGGCAACGAGTGTCACCCAGGCACAAAACGTCACCCACGGCGGCCTGTAGAGGGATCAGCCTGGTCCCCTTTCGCAAGCCCCCTTGGGGGGACTGGCTCCCAGACAAGGACTCCTGGGCTGGGGGTGGACACATGGATTTCTGCCCCCCACTGGCCCATGGATTTCTCCAACCTGCCCTGACCAGCCCCAGTGCACCAAGCCCTTTTCCACACTTGACTCTCACGATCTTCCTGCACATCCACGTCCTTCACCAGCCTGGGGCTCCCGGGGGCCCGGGGCCTGTGCCTCGGGTCCTGTGCTGGGCTTGCGCGAAGGGCTGGAGAGCTGGACGGCGCCCTTTTCTATGCCTTTCCTCCTGACCCCCAGCTCTTGTGCTCTGACGTTGCATTCGAAGAAAAGGAAACCATCTGGACTGATTCCACTCCGCAGCTGAGGGCCCCTCCCTCAGGGATATTTGGTCCCCGGGGAGCTGAGGCGCATGTCCCGTGCCGTCCGGCTTGGCAGGGCTCCGAATCAAGGGGGCGCTCAGAGTCCAAACTCTAACTCTCCCCCCTTCCCCCCTGCTGTCCGGTTGCCTACCTGGCCTCCCTGTTCAAGGCCTCAGTTCAGCTGTCACTCTCTCCGGGATGCCCTCCCTGATTCCTCTGGAAACGACTCCTTTGGATTTTCATAAAGCCCCAGGCTTTCCTCACCGGGGCAACTTTCCATGGTATTGTGGCTCCAGCTTCTATGTGGTTCTCCCTGATCAGCAGTGAGCTCTTGGATGAGGGTTCCCCACTTCCTCTGAATTGGGCACCGGGCCTGATGATGCCCAACAAGCAGTTGTTGGAAGAGGGAGGGAGTGAGGAAGGGGCAGATGGATGTGTGTGGATGGAGCGATGGGCAGGTAGTCGGATGGACAGACAGTGGGTACCAGTGTGGGAAGAAGGGCTGTGGGAGGTGCCCCCACCTCCTGCCCTGGTCCTCACCTCCCTGCTGAAGTTCACTTGGTACAGCAGCTCGATCCCCAGCAGGATGCTGACCTGGTGGAACTTCTTGGACACGTTCAGGTGCTTTTCCAGGTCCCGCTTCATCAGGGAGTGTAGCATCCGCCCATCGACCAGGTGGTTTTGGAAGGCCTGAGAGTACTGGGACAGGCCGATGTCATTCAGCCAGGCCTTGGCCACCCAGTGATGGTCCAGGTCAGCAGCTTTGGACAGGCTGGCGAGGAAAGACATGGCCAGAAAGAGGGATGGGCGGGGGACAGGTGGCAGGAACAGAGGGACGGGAAGAAACGGGGCGGAGATGGGCAGAGACGAAGATAGAGGGAAAACAACAGGGCGGGGGAGTGTGGGGGACCAAGAAATCGGGGAGACGGACAGGAAAAGGGATGGATTGAAGAGACAGGAAGAGAGAGACAAAGCAGAGATGGGGAGAGAGGTGGGCACAGGGGGCGGGAGGAGACAGAGACAGACAGAAAGACAGACACAGAGAAACAGAGAGCGAGCCCCCAAAGAGCAGAAAAAGGATCAACAGGGAGGCAGACAAAGGGGACAGGAAAAGAAGAGAGAGCACATTCAGACACGCTGAGTGGGAAGGGACAGTGGCAGAGCAGCAGGGACATGTGCAGTGGGAAGCAGCACCTCTGGGAGCCCTCGGCATCCTCAGCCTGTCCCTGGGCACGGTCCCCTGGGAATGTCCCTCTACCGAAGCCCTGAAGCCTGCAAAGCCACGGCCTGGGCCGCCTCTCCTCAAAGTCACACCGTGGCGTGTCTTGAAATCAGAATTAAATCCCCCGTTTTGCCCACTCCAAGCCCTCTCACCTCACTGCTAGGCCTCAGATCCTCTGTATCCCACACAGAACCTAGCTCAGTGCTGCACACATAGTAGGTGCACAACGAAGACTCAAACGGATAAAAAGGCGCGTGCTCCGGACCAAGAGGTCCTTCCGGCTGTCATTCCCCTAATCGCCACACGGTGGCAGCGGGACAGAAGGAATTAGCACAGCGCAGCCCGCCTACCGAGGGACTCGAGAAATGACCCCCGGGGCTGCCAGGTGGGCGGGTCCACTACAGAGGGATCAGGATGTTATAGGGAAATGTGGGCCCACGGGGAGACACCGCCCCCTTCCCCGGGTCCGGGATTGGGACCAGCATCCTCCCCTCCCCGCATGGAACACCCCTCACCCACTTTCCAGCCCCCTCCCTGTGCACCCATCTCTAAGAGCTGCCCTACCAGCCACTCAAGCTGGAGACCTGGGTGGGATTTTCACTCCCACCTGACTCGGCCGCCTCCTTTCCACTCTGTTCCGCCCACTGTGGGCAACCCTGCCTCTCCCTGGACTCTGAGCCCTCCCCAGTCCCTTCCCCAGGACAGCAGCCGGGGCCGACCACACCACCCATCCTGCTGGTGCTCCTGCCTGGCTCCTTGCTGTCCTTCCTTCATTCCACCAATACGCGCTTAGCAGCTACTGACTGCTGTGCCTGGGATGGATGGTGTAATGGGCACGTCTCCCCTCATCTCGTGGCCCCTTTCTTTCCTTCTTCTCCCCTGTGCTCTCTGTTCCCTGGTGGCATCATTTCCAGGGCTCTGGATACATCTGTAAATGAGGACTCCCAAATTCTCATCTCTCCCCTCTCCTGTCTTCTGAGACCCAGTTTCTCACTAACTGCCCTCCTAGCATTTCCTGACTGTCACGCATTTCACATTTAATGGGCTCCAAATGAAATGCCCTGTCCCCTTTCCCAGCTCTGCCCCGTTGCCCACCATCACCCAGCTCCCGGGCCTCACTTGCCCTCCTCCTCCCTCCCCCGCCGGGTCTATCAATCACTCTGGTCAGTGTGTCTGTCCCCTTTTCTCCTTTTCTGGGTTCAATCTACCACCACCTCTGGCACAGATTTCAGCAATTGCTTCCTTACTTCCGCCCCCCCCCCCCCCCCCCCGCCACCTGCTCCACCCCTTCTAATCCACTTTTCCCCACAGTGGCCAGACAGTCTTTTAAAACCATCAATCAGGTCATGTCCCTCCTTTGCTTAAAATCTTCCCAGTGGAGGAAACTTAAGTGCACATCACTAAGTGAAAGAAGCCAATCTGAAGAGGCTACATATTGTACGATTTCAACTCTATGTCATTCTGGAAAAGGCAAAACCATGGAGACAGTAAAAAGAGTAGTAGTGGTCGCCAGGGGTTAGAAAGAGGGAGGGATGGACAAGTGGAGCACAGGGGACTTTTTAGGGCAGTGAAATTATTCAGCATGATAGTGCAATGATGGATGCATATCATTAGATGTTTGTCCAAACCCACGGGATGTACAACACCAAGAGTGAACCCTAACATAAGCTATGGACTTTGGACGATCATGATGTGTCAGTGCAGGTGTATCAACTGTAGCAAATGTTCCATCTGGCGGGAGACGTGGATTATGGGGAAGGCTGTGAAGGAGTGGGGGCAGGGGGTCCATGGGAAATCTCTGTACCTTCCTTCCAATTTTGCTGTGAAACTGAAACTGCTCTAAAAAATTAATGTTTATTTAATAGATGAGGGAGAAACAACGACTTTTTTTAAACAAACAAAATTGGGAGAATTCATCATCAGAAGAATAAACTGCAGGAAATGTTGATGGACTTTCTTCAAAAGGAAAGAAAATAATAACTGTATGGCAAGTTGGCCCACACAAAAGAATAAAGAGGAGAACTCCTAAAAGTCACAATAAAAAACCCACCAGATTCAGAAATGGGCAGATAACTTGAACAGGCATTTCTCCAAAGACGACTTACAAGAAGCCAATAAACACACAAAAAGATGCCCATCTCTCATCACTAGAGAGATGGAAATTTCTCTGCAATGACATACCACTTCATACCCATTAGGATGGCTAAAAAAAAAAAAAACCCAGAAAACAAGTGTTATTGGGGATGTGGTGAAATCAGAACCTTCGTGTGCTGTTAGTGAGGATCTAAAACGGTGTGGCCACTGTGGACAACAGTATGGTGGTTCCTCAAAAAATTAAAGAGAATTATGGGGCGCCTGGGTGGCTCAGTCGGTTGAGCGTCCGACTTCGGCTCAGGTCATGATCTCACGGTCTGTGAGTTCGAGCCCCGCATCGGGCTCTGTGCTGATGGCTCGGAGCCTGGAGCCTGCTTTGGATTCTGTGTCTCCATCTCTCTCTGACCCTCCCCCGCTCATGCTCTGTCTCTCTCTCTCTCTCTCAAAAATAAATAAAACATTAAAAAAAATTAAACAGAATTATCATATCCAGCAATTCCATTAGAAGTGTCCATCGACAGAGAAATGGATAAGCAAAATGTGCTATATATATATATATGCACAGTGGCATATTATTCAGCTTTAAAAAGAAAGGAAAATCTGACACATGCTACCACATGAATGAATCTTGAGGACATGACGCTAAGTGATGTAAGCCAGGCACAGAAAGACAAATACTGTAGGAGGTACTGAGAGTAGTCAAAACCATAAAGGCAGAAAGTAGAAGTGTGCTTGCCATTATACAGGGAGGAGGGGAGAGCAGGGAGTTTGTGTTTATTGTGTTTTTGTGAGCATACAGTTTCAGTGTTATAAGATGGAAAGTCCTGGACATGGATGGTGGTGATGGCCACACAGCAACGTGAATGTTCTTTATACTACTGAACTGTGCACTTAAAAATGGTTAAGATGGTAAATATGCACAGTACAAACATTTTTCTAAGAAGGAAAATGATTGGAAATGGTAAATATCTGGGTCAACATTTTTCTCATTTGCAAATCTCCTTAAATCTAAAATAATGGACATTTTACAAGAAATATAGTGACGATGTATTACAGAACATATAATCCACATAGATGAAAACAATAGCACAAAGGCAGGAGAAGAAAGCACCTTCGACTATACGCAAAGTTGTATAATATTATTTAAAGACAGACAGTGGTAAGCGAAGCATGTGTATTACAAACTGCAGAGAAACAATGGAAAGTAAAATGAAGTGTAGCTCGTAAGCTAGGGGTAGGAACATTTAACTGATAAAAAGTCAGTAAAAGAGGGGGGAAAGGAACAAAGAGTAGATCTCAAGGAAACAGAACAACAAAACGGTGGCTTCCCTTTGCAGATATAACATCAGGAGTCACTAGTGTCGCCCAGCAGGGTGTGGCCTCCTCTCCCATGACAGCCGCAGGCTCAGGGGGCACCCAGATGCACTGAGCTCTTGGCCCCATTGGGTGGGGGAGCTGCCTTTCCCTGGGCCCATTTCTTTCCAGCCTTGCCCACGGCTCACTCACCTCCCAGCGGAAGCTTCCTCTGCCCGTTTTGTCTAGAGTTGCTTCCCTGGCCCGCTGCTCTGCCTCTGAGCATTTCCTTCAAAGCGCTAATTACACATGGAACTTTAGGAATTAACTGATCTGAGCACAGGGACTATGTTCTCTGCTGATAGGGCCAATCTAGCGCTCGACACCCAGCAGGTGCTTTCAGTGGAAGATCCGCCAAGAATTGGAAGGATGGGCTCCCAGCTTTGCTCTGCCTCCTCCTGCCCCTCAGCCCCCCAGGACCACTGGGGGCTGCTCTCCGAGGCCGGGGCCTCCTGGTCTCCAGGCTGTTCTCCACCACCACGCTGGACTCCGCTGTGCTTTCGCTCTCCCGGAAGCCTTCCCGGCCCCTAGCGCTGGGTCAGAGCCCTTCTCAGTGTCCAGAGCCCCCCGTCCCTGCACGTGTCACCCTGCTGTTCATCTGGCCAGCGGCCCACCACACCGTCAGCTCCTGGAGGGTGGGACTGGGTGTGGCCTCTCTCCAAACACCCGGGCTCCCCACCTGGCTCAGAGTTCATGGTCAACAGCTTCTTTTCTACAATCCAGTGCATCCGAGACAAAGCAAAGCTGGGTGAGTGGGGCATTGACTCCCGTCCACCAGGAGGCTGCCCAGACGGAGCTCCTGAACTGCAGACTTCTTGTTTCTTTAAATTTTTTCTTAAATGTTTATTCATTTTTGAGAGAGACAGAGAGACAGAACACAAGTGGGCGAGGGGTAGAGAGAGAGGGAGACAGAATCCGAAGCAGGCTCCAGGCTCTGAGCTGTCAGCACTAGAGCCCGACACGGGGTTTGAACCCATGAACCGTGAGATCATGACCTGAGCTGAAGCCAGATGCTTAACTGACTAAGCCACCCAGGCGCCCCATGAACTGGAAACTTCTGGCCCACATTCCCTTCTAGGAAAAAAACCTCCCAGGCAGACCCCCTCCCACCCCCCCCACCCCCCATCCCCCCCAGGGCAGGGCTCCAGCCTCTTCTGGCCCTTCCCAGGCCTCTCTGCCATTGTCATGGCTCGCTTGCCCAGTGCAGGAGTTAGAGCTCCCAGCCTTCCTAATCAGATGCCACGGGGCCAGGGTTGGCCCTGATGGGGACCAGAAGCCCTCCTCTCCTGAGCGAGGGTTTGCTCAGCAACAAGACGTGGGCTGGTGTGTTGGGGGGGGCGCATGGGGGAACCTACGTGAGAGAAGCCATTTACAGTCAGCAATATCTATCTGCATGCTGACAATTAATGCACTCTTGCCCTTCAAAAACGGTTCCCTTTTCATTAAAGTTGTCCCCATGGGGCCTCGGCTTGGCAACACTTTCCCAGCTGTTAGTTTGAGCTATTGTAAGCACCCGAGTTGAAAACGGTATGGCTTTAAAAGTAATTCAGATGTTTTATAAAATTTAACATTGTCCCCCGCCCCAAACTGGGTCTGGATTAGACCCTGAAATCCGAGTTTGGGCACAGAATTTAGGTATCATCCAGGTCATTATTCAGCACTGTAAACACGAGGCCATTCTAGCTCTATCACCTTTAGTTTGGAGACCTTGTGTCTCTGGTGCCCCAGTTTCCTCATCTGTAAAATGGGGCTAATCGTGTTTGCCTCACAGACGTCGTGAGGGCTGGAAGAGACAAGAGAGCGTAAAACTCTTAGCACAGGGTCTGGGGCACATTCCATGTTCCACAAATAAGTCTAGTAGGGATGGTCAATGTTTTTAACATTGAGGCAACATAGGATAACAGAAAGAGGATTGACTTCAAAGTTAGGTATTTTGAAATGTAACTTTGCACCCATGATTCCTCTGGGCCTCGCTTTCTCTGTCTTTAAAATGGGGGTAAGGATGTCTCTCCCACATGGGTGTGGTGATGGGTAAATAAAATTGTGTCCATAAGGCAACTGGTATATTTTAGAGATAAGAGGAACCAGCCCCAGAGAGGGTAACGTCATGCCCGGAGCCACACAGGAGGTGTTCTTGAAGATGAGCTCACTGGGGTTCTTACCCTAGAGTTCACGGGCCCCTAAACGGTTCGTGAGGGAGCCGAAGGGTCCCAGGACACGAAGTTAAAGCAGTTTTGTAGTATCTCTTGTGGGGAAAGCGTCAACCGTTTTTATTAGATTCTCAAAGTGGCCCCGGTCTCCACAAGTTAAAAGAACCTCTGTCCTAATTTAACTCCCTTCGCTTCACAGGTGGAGAAACCGTGTCCCAGAGAGATAGCAAGGTCACGGCAAGTTAGAGACACGCCAGAATTCCGCAGGGAATGAGACCCTCCCTCCTGCGGGAGGCCCTGGGGGTGTCTAATTCTGGGACGCGTTCTCCTCGGAAGCGGGCCTGATCACAGCCGTCAGAATTTTTCAAACTCTGCTCCCATCCTGCAGCCACCCCCTCTCCAGGTGCTGTAGAATCTTGGTTCCTAGAGGTTCGTAGGGGTCGGTCCCGTTTTGGGGGTCTTGGGCAGCGATCTGGCATTTTCGCCGGGTGAAGCAGGCAGCCCCCGCCCTGTCAATGGCCAGTGCTTACTGACCACACCGGGAGCGGACCAGGGTGCGGGAGGGGTCTCCAGCTGGGGTGGCAGAGGATGAGCGCTTCTGGGGATTTTGGGGGGGAGGCACTGGTTAGAAGTGGGTGGGTGAGCGTGAGGTGCTTGTGAGACCCTCAGCAGGGGAAGCACCAGGAAAGCAGGCTTGTGCCCACCGCTCCCCTCCCCCAGCAGGTACTGCTTTCCCCCACCCCCATCCTTCACCCCCAGCCCTGGCCCCGGGGTCCTGACTTGCTGACAAGCTCAGGGGCTTTTGGCTTCGCTTGCTTTGAGCTGCTACCTGGGCTTCTGATCCGATCTCATACGTACTTCCTTCCACCCCGGAATCACCCCACGGGCCCCTCTCCAGGACTCACAGGCAGGCGTTTGGTTTCCTGCTTCCAAAGCAGCCCGAGTCCCCGGCCCTAACCCCCCTCACTTTTTAATCCACAAAGCTGCTTCTGCAAATAATAGCACACACCACCAGGTTTGATTAATTAACTGCGCAAAAATGATGGGGAAACCAGTGAAGGAGATAATTATGCAAAACAGAAAGTGTCAGATTTACTACGTTCCCCTCCGCACGCTGAGCATGGGGGGTGGGGGTGCGGCCCTGGTTTCCTGGGAGCTGCCTGGTGAGTGAGCTCCCCAACAACAAATCCTGCTGGTGAAAGGTCAGGAGGAGGGACAAAGAGGGGGGGGGTGCCCGTGGGGAGCAGGGCACACCTGAGGGGAGGGACCTGGGGCCATTCCCAGGTGTGCTTGCTAAAGGAGCCCCCGCCCAGCCGGCCCCAATCCTGTGCGCAGAGATTGCAATAAAGCCCTTCACTGGGGCTCCCCCGGGGGGCTCCGTCAGCTAAGTGTCTGACTCTCGGTTTCAGCTCAGCTCATGATCTCGCAGTTTGGGGAGTTCCAGCCCAACATCGGGCTCTGTGCGAACAGCGTGGAGCCTGCTTGAGATTCTCGGTCTCCCTCTCTCTCTCTTTGCCTCCCTCCACTCACGCTGTCTCCTCTCTAAGTACACAAATAAACTTAAAAAAAGCCACGTCCATTTCTCCTCTGTCCCGTTCTGCTTCTCCCTGCCTTATGCTGTCTTTCCTCTCTCCGGAATGGTAGGCCTAGGGGTTGAGGTAGAAGGAGGCAGAGCTGACGTGTTGGCCGAATTCCCAGGCCTGCTTGGGCTGAACCTCGGAGACAGAGGAGTCCTGGGGGCGTGTGAGGCCTCCCGGCTGCGGCTGCGGGGATCCCAGCGCACTGGGGCCTCCCTGATTCCCTGGATCTCCATCTTTCTAAGGGGAGGGCCGGTCCAGAGCGGGACTGGAGTGAGCCTGACCCCCTCCCTGGCCAGTGGCGTTTGCGGGTCTACCACACCATCCCCCATCCCTGGCCCAGCCCACACTGCCTGTCCCCGCCCCCACTGTGTGATCTGGGGGTCTCAGGGTAGACTTTTCTCCCCTCTCCCCGGAGGCCCCGCCCAGGCGGGGCAGCCGCGCATGCAGACCCACCTCCTGCCCGCCTCGGCGTCGCGGTAGTCCTCGATGGCCAGCCGGAGCTTGCGCCGGTGCAGGGAGCTGCACACGCCCAGGCCCAGCTCCAGGTCCTCGTCACTCAGGCTCAGCAGCACCTGCTCCCCCGGGAGGTGAGAACTGAGCCCAGGAGGGAGGTTTGGGTGGGCACCCGAGGCTCCCGGGGCCCGCCGCTGGCTGTGCAGCCGAGGCCTGGGGGGGGGGGGGTCTGCGGGCATGAGGCTGCCCCCCCCCGTTGGACACCCCCCTCGGACCCCGCCCCCTACCCCGTCTCCCTGCCCATCCTCCTCTGCAGTCCAGGCAGAGCACTTGACCTGTCCCTGCTCCAGGAAGTGGGAATCACATCCTGGCCAAAAGCGCCCCCTAGGCCAGTCTCCACCTCCCCTCCAGCCAGGTACGGGAAGGTTAGGCTCAGAGGGCTCTCTATGTGCCTTCCAGGGGAGACGCGATGGCTTAGCCGGCTCCTAGAACACAGCTCCTCCTCACCCGGGGATGGGATGCCGGTGGCGTGGGTGGAGCAGGCCAGCTTTGGACCGCTAAGGCTCATGGGAGGGCGAGGGGCGTCCCCACCGGGGTCCCGGAGGTGCCCTACCTTCCCACTCTTGACGTTCTCTGCACACGCCTTGACGTACATGGGCATGGCCATGACCACCTCCAGCCAGGCCTGGACGGTGCCAGCCTTCCAGTGGGACATGGGGGTGGTCCGGACCAGTTCCACCTGCTGCAGCCGATCCGTCTGCTCCTCGCCCTCCGACAGGCTGAGGCTCTGCCGCGTGGGGCTGCACTGGCTGTCTGAGTCTGCAACACACAAGCGCAAGCTTGCTGGGGAGGGGGGCGGGGTGGGAGGGGGGCGCTGTGGGGGGAGGGGCAGGGACTGGGCCGCCTGCCCCCTGAGTCTGCACTCCCAGGGTGCAGGAGGAGGGCAGGGATGGCTTCCCCTCGTGCGCGTCTTCTTGGCCAAATCAAAACGGCTCTCGTTTTGTTTTGCTGCCCCTCCCCCATGACAAAAGTAATCTGTCCCCCCCCACCCCACAAAAGAAAAGAATTTTAAAAACTTAATCCAGAAAAGAATGAAAATAGTGAAAATCGCCCCCAATCCCACGTCCCCCAGAGACAGCAGCTGTTAGTGCTTAGCTAAATATTCTTTGGGTTACACAAATGCCCACGCTTACAAACACACACAGACCCACACGCAGACACTCTGTTTTGTAAGACGCTGTTCTCATTCATGCCACGGAGGATGTCTTTCCGTCTCAGCAGAGATCTGCGATAGCTTTTGACTGCACAGGAGCCATCAGAGGATACATTCTAATTTACCTCGCCTGCCTCCTGTCGATGGGCACGAATTGTTCCCCATTTTTCGCTGGTGTATACGACACGGCAGTCACCTGTTGGCCATGGGCTGATTTGGTTTCTTAGGATAAATGGAGCCTCAGCTCCTTTCCTGAACACCCCGAAACCTGTTTCCGGAGTAGCTCCCCCCAGACAAAAACGTCTACCTGCCAGCATCTCCCGGCCCTGTTCGATCCAGGGTCAGCCACAACAACACCTGATGTACAGGCCAAGTTCAGTTCACACAGACTCGACTGAGAGGGGAAAGAGTCTCTTTCTCTAAAGCAGGGTTAAATAAACACCCAAACTCAACACCACAAGAAATGACAGGCATGAGAAAAAATAAGCCTGGTGCATTATAAATTACCGTTAACGATGTAAAAAAAATGCTGATGCATCAAATCGGGCACAAGGTTAAAACAATGTGTGTGAAGTCACACAGGTGTTTACAGTTACTGAGCGTGGGTGCCGGGAAGAATGAGGTTACTCTTCCACACTTTTGTGTGTCATCAACATTCCACAATGAACATGCATAAGTTGGAATAATTTAAAAAAATAGGAAACTATAAGTGGTTATTGATGGGAGTGTATCTGAACGAATGATGCCACCTTTGTATATTGGAATATATGTCATTGGTCAGAAATCTATCGCTGGAGAATAGTTTTGACACGGGAAGATGTTCATGATCCATTGCCGAGTGAAAAAGGCCCCACGAGACAGCAGGTACAACCTAATCCCCACTGTGTTTTTTTTAACGTTTATTTTTTTTTTAATGTTTATTTATTTTGGAGAGAAAGGGAGAGACGGAGCATGAGCAGGGGAGGGGCAGAGAGAGAGGGAGACACAGAATCCGAAGCAGGCTCCAGGCTCTGAGCCGTCAGCACAGAGCCCAGCGTGGGACTCGAACTCACGGACCGTGTGATCATGACCTGAGCCGAAGTCATACGCTCAACCAACTGAGCCACCCAGGTGCCCACCCCCACCACTATACTTTTAAAATGATACATATATATATGACTATATAATGTATAACTATAATTGTGTGTGTATATGTATATTTATACACATAAGATATTAGTTGGATAAATGTTAAAAGTCTGTCTGGAATGGGGTGATGGGTTAATGGTGCATAAGTGTGTGTGATGGTTTTGTGTGTGAATGTGCACGCGTGAGTGTGCAAGAGTATTTGCATGTGTGCATACTTTCCTGTTTCCCACGTGTCCTGCATTGACTGCATTATGTTTGAATAACGTGGTTTTGTTTTTTAAATTTTTTTTAACGTTTATTTATTTTTGAGACAGAGAGAGAGCATGAACGGGGGAGGGACAGAGCGAAGGGGAGACACAGAATCGGAAGCAGGCTCCAGGCTCTGGGCCCTCAGCCCAGAGCCCGACGCGGGGCTCGAACTCACGGACCGTGAGATCGTGACCTGAGCTGAAGTCGGACGCTTAACCGACTGAGCCACCCAGGCGACCCAGCGAATAACGTGGTTTTGAAAACCACAGCCTAGAAACCTTGTTCAAGTTACAACGCTGCTTTCCTTCACCCCCTCCCCTGCCCCTGCCATTTAAACTCTTTGGAAACAGCTGCATCAGTTTGGTGACCACGCACGCATCCAGCTCTGCGGAAACTTCTCTCCCCCACACCGGGGGCCTCGAACTGCCCAGCCAGGGACGCTTGGGCGCCCACAGCTGCCGGCCAGGAAGATGTCACTGCTGGTTCTGCAGGGCACTTGGGCGGAGCGACCTAATTCAGGGTGGGCAGATATGCTGCTTCGTGCCTCAGTTTCTTTTTTTTTTTAAATTTTTTTTTCAACGTTTTTTATTTATTTTTGGGACAGAGAGAGACAGAGCATGAACGGGGGAGGGGCAGAGAGAGAGGGAGACACAGAATCGGAAACAGGCTCCAGTCTCTGAGCCATCAGCCCAGAGCCTGACGCGGGGCTCGAACTCACGGACCGCGAGATCGTGACCTGGCTGAAGTCGGATACTTAACCGACTGCGCCACCCAGGCGCCCCACGTGCCTCAGTTTCTATCTCTGTAAGGTTGGCATGATACTGCTGCTCCCTGCCACCTGCCTCCTCTCCTGGGCTGCTCTGGGCACTCAGGGACTCCCCACTCACTGGCGCCCGTCTGTGCCGGATGGGTGAGGTTTGAGAAGCTACTGAAACATTGTTTCCCTTCTCAGGTAGATGGAAGGCCTCAGCCCTGACCCCAGGGAAACAGCAATGGTGCACAGGCTCTGCTCTGCTGCTGGTCCCCAGTCCGAGCACACGTTGCCATGACGCCCGGGAATGCGGAAACAGCAGCTTCCTCCGCAGCCCTGTCTGGGGGCCCCCAAGTTTCTGCCTGGTGACGGAGCTGCCTGTTCCCAGCCTCGGTGTCCCTCTTGCTGGTCCCCGGCTCCCAAGGACAGGTTTGGCTTTTGCAGGGAAATCTTTCTGATTGGGTCCTATCAGTGTTGACCTCTGGCACCCAAACAGGGTGCCCTCCCTGGGCTGGAGAGCTGAAAGCTCCTGTGTTCCTGTGGCTGGGTCCTGTCTCTGTTCCGTGCTTCTGGGAAGATGAGAGACGAACGTCACCACATCTGGTTACCTGAAATTCCGAGACACCGCCCGTGTTGTCCGTTTGGACCGGGCCTGTGGAAAGAGACCAGGCCTCAGGGTTGAATAGACCCTGGCTGTGGGCAAATTTCTTCACCTCTTCAAGCCTCAGTTTTCCCATCTATAAAATGGGAATAAAAACAATACTCTCTACCTCCCAGGTTAATGACTATGATAAATTCTGAATGTGAAGCTATCGTGGGCACCGGGTAGAAGGTGGTTATTGTTGGGAATAAAGGGCCCCTCCCTGAGGACTGCCTTCCTGGGATGAAACGTGGCTTGAGTTCGGCTCAGGTGCTTACAGGGGTCCCGCTTGGTGTCGAGCCCAGCTGAAACGCATCGTCCCAGCTGGACCCTGGCCTGGTCCAGGTGGGAGGGTGGGGCTCCCCGCGAGGCGAGGGGTGGGCTTGTCTCTCCGGCGCCCGGGCGGGCGGTGTGTGGCTGGGCCTCCCCAGATAAAGGCGACAAAGGAGGCACAGGAGAGAGGAAGGAAGGAGAAGACAGGCAACGGAGAGAGTGAGAGGAGCGAGACTGTGTCAGAGCAACAACAAGGACACAGAGGTAAACAGGAAGGAGAGAGTGAGCGGAGGGTGGAGAGGGAGCCTCAGGTAAGTGGGCAAAGAGGAAAAGCAAACCCCCCCCCCGCGCGTGCGTGTTTTCCCAAGCGTGTGACCGTGTGCGGGTCATTCTGTGGTTAGGGGGCCCCGGGCCTGTGACGAGAGTTGGCTCTTCAACTCCCATGACTTATGGCGTCCAGGCTCGAGGAATGTCAGAGGCTGAGCTGGGCTCATACGAGCAAACCACACATTCTGGTTTTTGAGAACAGCTATCAGCGCCCCCCCCCCCCCCCCCGGCCGCCACGTCCTCCCCGCAAACTCCTCCACCCCCGGCACCCAGGACGGAGCTCCAAGGCGACACTGCGGAAGGGCTGAGGAGGGAGGCGTCTTTGGGATCATAAACCATTAATTAAGGGTACTTTCCAAAATGCAGGCAGCATGATGCCAGATTTTATGTTCAGGATTCCATCAATCTTGGATTTTATTTCCCCTCTGTCTCAGCCTGAGAGTGGGCATAACTCACGTTTACAGTTGGTGAGTTAGAGAGGCTGGCCGAGCCCCTGGCAGAGTCTTGAGCGGAGGTGTCGCCAAGAGGCAGTCAGTCTGGGTCCTTTGGAACACGGGGGGGACCGTGGTGGCTCTGGCAGAAGAGGTTCTACCTTCTCCCACCTGATGGATCGGCTGGTCCAAAAAGCCCAAGGTATTTACTACCTGGCCTGTTACAGAAAATCCTTTATGGAAAACTTGAGGTTCTGAGGCTGGCACTGAAATACAAGAGACCTGGGTTTAAATGCCGGCTCTTCTGCTCACCAGCCAGATGATCTGGGAGAGTGTTTTGAATGTTCTCAGCCTCACTTTTACCATCTGTGAAATGGGATGATAATGTCTACTCTCACAGGCCTAAGTGGGACTTAATGAGGTGATGTACCATCCACACAAAGTGCTCAGCTCAGTGTTTGGCATTCAGTGGGTGCTCAGGGGCTGCGTGGGGGCCTCTGTCCTCTGCAAGTTCATGTCACAAACGGTCTACACTGGCTCTGTCCAGTATGGTAGGTACGCGCCACACGTGGCTATCGAGCACCTGTAATACGGCTTGTCCACATTGAGAAGTGTCTACGGTATAAAATACGGAGTTTTGGAGACTTTGTCCAAAGAAAGAAGTAATCCCAATAATCTTTATATTGATCACATGTTGAAATGCTAATATTTGGGGCGTATTGGGTTAAATCGGATATTATTAAAATTCATCTCACGTGTTTCTTTTTACTTTTTAATGTGTCTACTAGAGTCTAAAACTACATGTGTGACTCATACGGTATTTTTGCTGGACAGAGCTGGATTAGATGGAAGGTTTTGTTTGTTTTCTCACCATATTTCACCCTTCTGTTGGTTTGGAAGTGAAGCATCCCGTTTCTCTGTTTTTGGTTCAGTGGTTCTCAAAGTGGGGTCCCTGTGCCAGCTGCATCAGCAGCACGTGGGGACTTGTTAGCCGTGCAGATTCTAGGACTGCCTCCCCCCCCCCCCCAAGTTCCTGGAGCAGAAGGTCTGAATGTTGGGCCAAATAATCCGCATTTTAACAAGCCCCTCCCCCGCCCAGGTGATTCTGATGTGTGCTGAATTCTAGAACCACTCTTTAATGGTTTCCCTTGAAAACGTACGCGTATTTAACGTGAAACCTAGGGTTGAGCGTATCTTAATGCTCTGTCCCCAATAAGTTACTTAAAACATTCTGATCACTCTGACTTATAACCTACCATATCGATTATTGTAATTCTGTCCTTTGAAAAAGCCCCATAATTTTAGACATTATCATCATGGTTATTTTCTGCTGATCATATTGACCCGGAATAATTTCCCTACGTGGTTCATCACTTCCTGTGTCTCAGACCTTACTTCTAGGGTAATTTTTCTTATTCCTGAAGGACGCGATTTAAAATTTCCTCTGGGAGTGGGGCGCCTGGGTGGCGCAGTCGGTTAAGCGTCCGACTTCAGCCAGGTCACGATCTCGCGGTCCGTGAGTTCGAGCCCCGCGTCGGGCTCTGGGCTGATGGCTCAGAGCCTGGAGCCTGTTTCCGATTCTGTGTCTCCCTCTCTCTCTGACCCTCCCCCGTTCATGCTCTGTCTCTCTCTGTCCCAAAAATAAATAAACGTTGAAAAAAAAATTTAAAAAAAAAAAAAAAAATTTCCTCTGGGAGTATTTGGTGGTAAGCTCTTACAACTTTGGTTTATGTGGGGGGAAAAAGCCTCTATTTCCGCCTTGTCCTTCAGAGAGCTTTGCTGGCCACACAGTTTTAGGTTGACAATCATCTGCTTCTGCACCTTGAATACGTGGCTCCACGGTCTTCTGTCTTCCTTTTTGCTAAAGAGAAGGCAGCTGTCGCCAGTAAAATTGTTCTTTTTGTTATCTACTTTTAAGATTGCGTCTTTGCCTTTGTGGTTCTGCAGTTTCATTGCGATGTGGCTAGATGTGGATGTCTTCTTATTCCGAATGATGTAAATTGTGCTTCCGGTATCTGTGGGTTCATGTTTGGAATATTCTCGAGCATTCTCTCTTAAAATTTTACCTCTTCTCCATTTTCTCCATTTGCTCTCCTACTGGGATTGGGCTTTCGAATTCTATCTTCGCTCTCGTGTAACCTAGTGCTGTCCAACAGAATTTTCTGCGATGGTGGAAATGTTGGATAATCTGCATTGTCCAACGTGACAGTTGTTAGCCACATATGACTGCGGGCACTCAAAATGTGGCTGGTGCAGCTGAGGAACTGAACTTAAGACGCTATTTAATTTTAATTCAAATACAGGTTTATGTTGCCACGTGTGGCTAGTGGCTATTGTGGGGGACCAGAAAACTCTAATTTCTCCCCACGGTTTCCCAGAGTGCAGCATTTCCAGCACTGCATTCTGGGTAATTTCCTTAGGCCTATTTTCCATTTTTAAAATCCTCTCTTCAGATATTTACACTGCTGGTTAATCCAGCCTTGGATTTTATGTATTTTTTTTAAGTTTTTTTTTTTTAAGCTTATTTTGAGAGAGAGCACGAGCAGAGGAGGGGCAGGAAGGGTTCATCACTGCCAACTGCAGAGCCTGGTGTGGGGCTTGAACCCACAAACCGTGAGATCATGACCCGAGCCGAAGTCAAGAGTCAGACACTTAACTGACTGAGCCACCCAGGCACCCCAGATTTTATTTTTTTAAGTGTTACTATGTATTTCTAAAAGTTGGTGCTTTTCCAAGTTCACCTGGTCTGTTTAGATGGTCTTTTGTTGATTACTCATGTTATGATTTCATCTTAAAAAAAAAATTTATGTTTATGTATTTATCTTGAGGCGGGGGGAGAGAAAGAGGAAGAGGGAGAATCCTAACCAGGCTCTGTGCTGGGCTCTGAGCCTGGCGTGGGGCTCGATCCCATGAACTGTGAGATCATGACCTGAGCTGATATCTAGAGTTGGATGCTTAACCAATTGAGCCCCCCAGGTGCCCCTCATCTTAATTTTTTTAAAGAAAGACCTACATGTTAGCTTATATTTGGTATTGGTAGTTCCTGTATCTGAAAAAGCCGTGGAGGCTCTAAATTGGTTGTGTTTTTCTGTGGATTTGCATGCGTGCTGAACTCAGATTTGATCTTCTGGGAATCTCTAGTGTCTAAATAGCAGGTGCTGTGCTCCAGAGAGGATTTACGTTACTTCTTTTTTTAAATTTTTTTTTTCAACGTTTATTTATTTTTGGGACAGAGAGAGACAGAGCATGAACGGGGGAGGGGCAGAGAGAGAGGGAGACACAGAATCGGAAACAGGCTCCAGGCTCTGAGCCATCAGCCCAGAGCCTGACGCGGGGCTCGAACTCACGGACCGCGAGATCGTGACCTGGCTGAAGTCGGATGCTTAACCGACTGCGCCACCCAGGCGCCCCAACGTTACTTCTGCCGGTGTAGGAGGAGGTAGGGAATGGGGATGATACCTGGTAGCAGGGACCACTTCGTTTCTGTTAGACCTGGGAGGACGAGGGACCACAGACTCTGTTCCTTTGCTGTGCCACGCCCTGACACTGACTTCTCAGTACACAGTCCTGACATCAGCATCTGTTCCCAGGACAGACCCCGGTTTCCACACTGAGTTATCACTCACTGCTCCTTGTTCTGGGATTAGCTCACAGCTTCTTAGTTTTGGATAAGGGCAACTTGGGGATATCCCTTACTTTTGGTGAGGTCGGAGATACATGAGGAAGGAAGTATGCTCTATTTTAGCTTTAGTGGTTCTGTGGAGGGAGGGTCCCTTGTCCGTCTTGCTCCGCGCGGCCCCAAGAGGACATCCCTCTTGGCCGAGGGCACTGTCCACCCAGCGCTCTTCACGTTCTGTGGGCACCACTGGTGGGCGGGTCTGTCCATCTGCCTTTGCCACAAAGGGAGTTCCCAGGTCAGATGTCAGGTCTCTCCACCTCTTTACCACCCAAGTCTGGTTCACGGTGATGCTTAATGCCATCGGCAGAAGCCCAAGTTCTGGGAAAAGGACAGTCGATGGTTTTTTGTTTTTGTTTTAATTTGAATCTTCCCAGGGACCTCTTCTGCTCAACATCCATCACCGGTTCCCTGGATGAAGCCCAGACTCCTTACATGACAAGACTCTATGCGACTCAGCCCTTGGCTGCCTTCTCCTCTGTCCCTCACCCCCTCTCTGGCACCCTGGGCTTCTGGCACTTTTCCAGCACTCCTGATCCCCTCCCCCATCTCGAATCCATTGCACCTGCTGCTCTCTGCCTGAAAGCCCCCCCCCCCCCCCCCCCCCCCCCCCGCCCCGGGCCGCTGGCTTATCTGCTTGGTGAACTCCTATGAAGCCTTCAGGCTCTAGTGAAATGTTGCCTCTTCCAGGGACCCCTTCTCAGGTCACCTGGGGGAGGCCGGTCACCAGCACGCCTCCGCTCCAGGTGCGTGTGCTCCCGGGGCTCTCATTAACCCAGGGGCTCTTCCTGCCTGCGCGTCTCTCGGCTGAAATTAAGGAACGGTCAGGGGATTACTTGGTGAATGTCAACCCCGGAAGGAAGGGGGCGGGGCCTGCTTTTGCTCCCTAGGTATGTCTCGCCCTCAGCAAGGGCTCAATCTCTGCCGATCTCTGTGGTGTAGATTCACCCACCGTGGCCGATTTCACTGACCAGCAAGAGGTCACTGGATGTGAGCGAGGAAATCTGTTTGTGAGCCTGTATGAGCCGGATCCTGCCCTCTACTGCCTGGACAGAAGGTGCTCTAGAGACGCTGGTTAAAAGAAAGCAGGCAGGATGAGAGGTAAGGAGGGAGGGAGGCCTCTCCCTCCAGGCTCCTCTTCGTCCCACCTCCTTTCGGCCACATCAAGCTGCTTGCAGCTTCTCGAACACACCATATGGTCTCATTCCTGTTTCTCAGCCTCTCGACCTCAGCGCTGCTGAATGACATCTGGGACCGGCTCATTCTTTGTCGTGGGGGCTGTCCTGCGCCGGGGAGGATGGTTAGGGGCATACCTGGCCTCCACACCCTAGATGCCAGTGAGCACACAGGGTGGCTGCTCCGGGCGCCCCCATCCTTCCGCCCCGGGGCCCCTCTGTTCTCAGACCCGCCCTGCTCTGCCAGCCAAGTAAGGTCAAAACTCCCTGCCCTTGGGCAGTGGCAGGGAGCCCCCTGTCAGCACTTATCCAGCCAGAAGCTGAATTCTCATTTTTAAAATTCTGCATTATAATATGAGAAAGTAACGTTTTATGGCGTGATAACAGCTGCTGCATTGCATGGAGATGCTTTGCTGGAGCCCGCAGTCACAGCCCCTGTGAAAGATGTGCAAAAGACAGACCCTGGAGTGCCAGACCGACAACACGGGTTCACACGGCATCGAGTCACTGACCATGTAGCTGCTGGGGTGACGGCGGGACCCCGGTGGGCTCGCCACCCACCCACAACACCCTGACCCCAGTGCCCAGCGGGTGCTTGGAGGCCCTGAGCTAAAAAGCTGACAGCACTCCCTACCCCCTTGTCCCTTAAAATCCACGAGACTGAGGCACCTGGCTCTATCGGTTAAGCATCCGACTTCGGCTCAGGTCATGATCTCAAGGTGTGTGAGTTCGAGCCCCGCGTTGGGCTCAGCTGACAGCTCAGAGCTTGGAGCCTCCTTTGGATTCTGTCTCCCTCTCTCTGACCCTCCCCTGCTCATTCTCTGTCTCTCTCTCTCAAAAATAAATAAACATTAAAAAAATAAGAAAGAAAATCCACAGAACCACAAAGCACACACAGCAGTCAGACAGAGTTCAGCCCTTACCAGCGATAACTGCTTGATGCGTTCAGAGAAAACATCACATATTTCCCTTCCCCTCCTTTTTGGTGCCACTGCCTGGCAAAGGCCCTAAGCTTGTGCTCACTGTGTCTGTCCCCTGGGCCGATAAGACCCCTGTCCCCAACCTCAGAGGACATCATCTCCCCTCCCCCTGTCACCACTTCCTGCCAGCCCCTTGGGGAATTTTCCCAAGAGGCAGGGAATCGATTTCCTGGACTGAGCAAGGCTTCACCTGCTCCGTACTCACTTCCCGGGTAGTTGATTGGCAAGTATTTAATTTTACAGACTTAGGGGCAAGATGTGGAGACGGGGTCCAGGGCAGGCAGGTGCAGTGTCACCCAACGACAGCCACTGTCTGCTTTAACAATGTAGAGAGAAGCTTTCCTTTTTGCTCCTTGCTGACCTGTCCCCCCCCACCGAATAGTGCCCACGTTTGGGAAGACCTTCTTGGAGTCTGATCTGCACCTGAAATCTCTCTGCCCTTTTGTTTATGCTGGGGACGGCCTCCCCGTGTGTTCCCACGGCTAGTACTCTTGAGGGCCTAGTTTCCTAACTGGCTTTTCTACCGATGGGCAGGTCTGGGAGGTGAGGCCTGTAGGAAGCAGAGGCTGGGGGCTGGAGAAGGATCGGTCTCCCAGGGCTCCGTGGAGACAGCACGAGTTTGCGTCTGTATGGCTCTCGGGAGGCCAGGTTAGAGCACCCAGTTGCTGTGCGCTTTGAGGGCCCAGCTGTGCCCGGGCTCCCTGACGGGATTTTCAGCCTGGCTCCCAGCCCTCCCGGCTCCCCTCAGGACCTCTGAGGTCCTTTCTGGGTCGGCTCAGCCTGCTTCTGTGAGTCCCGTGGGCTGCGGTTATCAGGATGGTCGTGGGACCCTATCCGTTTGCTCGCTGGCACAGGGGGGACCCCCAGCGAGTCGGATCTGTGGACCTCTGGCTCAGGGCGAGGCCCCCAGAGCCAATGCCGCTCTCTGGGATCATCCTAAGCGGTGAGTGCAAACTGTCCAGCCTCCAACCTCCTTCAAAATACTCCCAGCTGCCTGGAACTTTCCTGTACCTGCGATGAGCTACACTGTTTCTGGCACCAAGGCTAATTTAGGAAGAACAAAGATGCTTCTGAGCAGTAGATCTTTAATGTCCTTCAGAATGAAGAGCGAGCTTTGGTGGGGCTCATGGAGGGCATTCTTACAACTTCGACACCTAACTGGAACTGTCAGGGAAAAAGCTGGTGCTGGTCTTGACTTTCCGGAGATGAGAGGGGACTAAGCCACTCTGACAGCTCCGGGCTTTGTCAGCTGTACCTGCACCTGCCTGGGTTTAGGGCCCTGTTGGACCCCAATTCTTATCCTTGTTCCATCACGTGCTATGTCCCCTCGGCTATTTCTGTCACCTGTCTGAGCCTCCGTTTCCTCCCTTGTAAGGTTGGGACCATAACAGACCCTTCATGCGATTTTGGTGAGGACTACATTAGGGTGACTTCTGTTGTCTCGTGTTCACACCTGCATCCTCCGCCTGAGCCCTAGGCCTGGCACACGGGGAGCGGCCAGCCCGTGTTTGTTGAATGACTTACTGAGTGTACGTCAAGGGCCTGGACTCGCCTGGCACTCAGGAAATGTCTGCAGATCGCGTCCTCCTCTCCTCCCCCAGCTTTTCTCACTCCCTACGCCCTTCTTCCCCCCTCCAGAAGCCAGTCCTTGTCCTCCGTCCTCAGCCTGACACCCACACTGTATCCCTGGGCCTGCCGGTTACGGCTGTTGCCGCACCGGTGACCACGCATCCGCCTGGCATTTCTGGGAGAGCTTGGGGTCCCCCTTTGTCAGCCCATCAACACCTTCACCTGAGGGTGAAGCGAGGCCTCCCCTGCCACCCTTTCCATCTCTGAATCCCACCGAGCGCGGCCACGAGAAATGGTAGAGTCCCCTGGCTGGGCTCCGGGCCGCAGGCAGGCTGCCCCCGAGTCTGACCGCAGCCCTTTGGGGGCCAGGTGGGCTCGGGATTCCTGTGCCGAATCCAGAATTCGGAGGGCACCTGCTACTTCCTCAACACCCCGAGCTCTGGGAGCCCTGCTCTGGGTTCAGAAACCAGCGTGGTCCCCTGCTGCCGGGCTCCCCATCGAGGGAAGGGCCGCAGGGCCCTCTGGTGAAGGAGGACACGTGTCAAATTGAGATGGACGCCTGTGGCCAGGCAGGCACACGGGGCTCTGCGATCGAGGGGAAAGACCAGGACAGAGGGGATCCAGAGCGGACATGGCAGAGCAGGTGGCCTGGAGACAGACCGGGGCCGTGGAAATTTTTTTTCCCCTAAAGAACACGGATCTTTTAAAAAAAAAAAAACCTGAGTTGCCAGTAGTAAGAACTCTGATGTATCTGTGGCATTTTTGGCTTCTTTCGAGAGATCAGGAGGTCTGGAAGCACTAGAGCCCAGCGGGGCTTGCTTCCTTAGGAGGGGCCAGACTGCGGGGCCCCCGGGTACCCTCTTCCCAACCTGCCGGAGGCCTCTGGGACCGGGACATAGCGGGAATGAGGGGGGTAAGAGTGCAGCTCAGTGCTGGCTCCCGAGAGTGCTCGTGGAGGTGAGCCCCTGTCATCGCCCACAGCACTGTGCGGCGGGGCCGCTAGAGCTGACCTAAAGCAGAGAGGGTTTCAGGAAGGACATTCCAGCTCGTACCGGGAGGCCCCCGCCGTGACGGCTGGGCTTGCCCGGTGCTTTCCAGCTCAGTGAGCGGCTGCGTTCCCATTGCACGGATGAGGCGAGTGGAGCTCAGAGACGTCAATCAGGTGTGGACAGAACGCACAGCCAGGACGCAGAGCCCGTGTCTTAGGCCGCTGGCCCATGTTTCCTCTCACGTGAGTCTCCTGCCATGCTGAGACACGCAGCTGCCATAGGCTGGACGCTTCTGCCCGTTTGTTACGTCATCTTGGCAGTGGCCTTGGGAGATAGGCAGTTTCGTGTCCATCTCATGGAGGGGAAAACGGAGGCCCAAAGGGACTGGGTGAGTGAGTGGCTTCTTTGGGATCGAACCCAGAGATCTGGCTCCAAAGCCTGGTCTTTCCTCAACGCTCCTCCCTGCACTGCTTGGTTTCTATCCGTTCTGCTGGGTTCAGGCTGTCGCTGAAACGATCGTGTGTTTCCCACACACGCAAGGAGAGACGGAGGGGACCTGGCAGTGGCTCTCACACGCGAGTTGCAGTTGGTGACCCAGCCTGTCATCTCTGACCCTCAGAGCCTGTAGACAGGCCCTCCGATTCCCTCTGGCCTGTCGAGAGCCTCCTTCCCTGTCGCCACAGCACTGGCGTCTGCGGTGACAGCTGCTAGAGGAGGACTTCTCTCCTCCCTGGCCTGCCCGCCGCCAACCGCAGGCTCCGTGCCGCCCCCCGAGACATCGGTGTCCTAGCCAGGAAGGGAGCTGGCACTGTGTGTGCATGGAACCAGCTTGGATGTGCCACCAGTGTCTGTGGCCTGTCCCGGGGAAAGCCATTAGGCAGCTCAGAGCTGGTGGGGAGACAGGGCAGGCGGGGCCAGCTGTGCCGGCAGGATGTGCCCATTCCTGTCCCTGCCCAAGGCCCTGTGGCAATGGACTGGGCCTCTCTGCCCACGCCTGGGACCCGGGACGGCCACAAGATGAATACCCTGGGGCTGGCACTTCTTAGCCAGCCTGCGGGGGCCCGTGTGCAGATGCCCTACACTGACTCAGGTCCTTTCTAACTAAGCAAAGGGGATAGAAAGAGGCCCACCTGGCCTTGCTCCTGGCTCACTCCTTAAGGCACATGGGAATCCCACATGAGCCTCAGGAACTTTCCAGGGCTAAATGATGTCAGAAGTGTGGTGGGCTCCAAGCTCTCCAAAGAACCACTGCCTTAGCGCCTCCAAGCACAGGATACAGGGGCTGAGGGAGTCGCGCATTGCCACACGTCCCAGAGGGGTAGGGGGTGCTCCATGGAACTAGATAAAAAACGCAGCGTCCTTGGGGCACCTGGATGGCTCGGTCGGTTAAGCGTCTGACTCCTGGTTTCGGCTCAGGTCATGATTTCACGGTTCGTGGGTTCGGGCCCCGCGTCAGGCTCCACACTGTGCAAGCCTGCTTGGGATTCTCTCTCTCTCTCCCTCTCTCTACCCCTCTCCTGCTTGTATTCTCTCTCTATCAAAATAAACCTTAAAAAATGCATGGTTCTGTGGTCCATTAAGTTTGGGAAACACAAGGTGGCAAAAAGCGTGGTATTTTTCTTCACTGCAGAACTTGTCAGAGCCTTACAGAGCTAACGTGTTGTGTTGATTCTCTAAGGGTTAGAGACACGGCATTGTTTCCAAGACGACCCAAGCATTTATTCCCTGCCACCCCCCACCGCCGTGCCCCGAATCTTGTGGCCTGCTCAGAGCCTGGGTTCTAGAACCTGCTCAGCCACTGACACCCTGCTTGGCTGTAGGCAAGTCCCTTCCCATCCGTAATGCGAGGGGAGTGGGCAAGAAGCCACGAGAGCCCTCTCAGCTCTAATTCACGCTTGTACTAAGCTTCCTTCACACCTATACCGAGGGGCCTGCCTGCCCGTCTCACGGGGCGGCTGAGGGGCTGAAACGAGATCACTGCCGTCATTGTCCTCACCAACATCATTGCGGCTGACATTTACTGCCACCTGAGCTAAGCCTCGTCCGTGCGGTAACTCTTTCCCTCCTTTGCAGCCACCCCTTGATGATGCTTTATTGTCCCCAGCATACAGGTGAGGAAACTGAGGCCCAGCCAGGTTCACTAACTTGCCTGAGGTTGCCAGGTAGCCGATGACCCAGAGACTCTGCCTGGAGTCTGCCCTCTTAGCCTTGACCCTGGTCTGCCCGAGAAGGAGCGTTGCAAACTGTGAAGGGCTGCTCCCTGGCAGGGGCATTCTTCTATGTAATGTTGCTGTGGTTCATCCAGGGGACGTACGTGGCCTCCTGGGGCGGGGCTCGGGCCCTCCATTTGCGGGCTTTCCCGTTCTGCCAGAGTGGGGAGGGAAGGGGTCTGGGCCACCTCTTCCTGGTGCGGAGCAGGGCTGAGGGGTCTGGGGGTGCCCAGGGGAGCGACTTCTCCACGGTGAGGGGTGCGGGAGGAGGTCTGAGGCCGCCCACGGGACACAGCTCAGACGACCGAACCCACGGGTTAGGGTTTCACACTGCCTTGGCATTACAAACCCTTCGTGCCAACGAAATCGTATCTGTAAGAGAAATATACTGGCCTTTGGGCTGAAGGGCATGGGTTTGGGGGCGGGGGGAGATGGCCTTGGACATCAAGGACTCCTAGGACTCCACAGGCCACCACTGCCCTGGTTTATTTTGGAGGGTGTCTGAGGCCCAGAGAGGGGGACTGACTTGCCAGTGGTCACACAGTGAGTCCTTGGACACGCTGGGAACAGGAAGTCCAGAGCCAGGCTCCGGGCTCCCGCCTGCACTGGGCTGGGGTGGTGGGGCTCTTGGGTTGCAGGCTGGGCCTCCTTAGGAGCCTGAGGGCAGGGTCTGGGCAGAGCCCTGCTGGGCCCCTCCCTCAGTAGCAGCATCGCCCAGACTGCTCCCCGGGGCACAGCTCGGGCAGCCTGGCTCCCAATGTGTAGGGCTCAGCATCTGCTGTCCACGGGGCACCGTCGGGCCCCAGCCGAGTCTGAGATGGCAGGTGCCACGCTCAGAACTTGGCCTGCACCCAGGTCTGACTTCTTCCCCCCCCCCGCCCCCCACTTCCTGGCTGTGTGCATCTAGAATTGGGCACCTCTCTGTGACTCTAACAGGTGTACCGCTGGGGTTTCTGCCCGGGGGCGGGGGGCAGCAGGTACGCCAATGCCAGACCCCTTCGCTCTCTGCTCCTCAGGGCCTGGCCTGAGCATGGTTCCGCCCTCCCCGAGGGATCTGGAGCTGCCCCGGAAAGGCAGCCTCGCCCTCCCTAGTCACGGTCCCTTGGGGAAATTTCCCGATGGCAAGTGTATGCTGAAACCCGTGGGCAGGATGCCACCCTCCGCTACTGCCCTGTGGAACGAACCTCTGGCAGCTGAGCCCACAAGGGGAAACTTGTTCGGTACGCAGATCCCAGGGCCTCACCCCCCCAGACCTGATTTAGTAGGTATAAGATGGAGCCTGGGAATCTGTATCCTCAAAACTCAAGGCGTGGTCAGGTTTCTCAACTACCGATCTGTGTGTGGTTCTTTTTTTTTTTCCCCCCTCCCTCTTTCTCATGTTTTTTCCTGTTGTGGGACCCTCCACATGGACTCCTGCATGGAGATACAGCGTGCAACAGATAAGGGCAGAGCTTCTGGCCGAAGGTAGGACCGGAGCCCTGCCTGCTGATTCTTTGATCAGCTATGGCAGCCTCTGGAGTGACCTGAGGAACCCTCAAGGGTTCCATGGAACACACAGTTTGACAACTACTGCTTATTCCAATTCCTTCCTCTGTTGGGTAGAAAAACTGAGCCCCAAAGAGCTAGCCTGCATGGGGCTGGGCTAGTGAGGCTTTCTTAAGTTCCCTGAAGCTTCCTATTGATATTGTCCCTGGGGGAGACCATACAGCACAATTACTGATGACATAGACTCTGGAGTCAGACCAGTGCTGGAGTTGAACCCCGGTTCTGCCTCTTCCTGGCTGTGTGACTTTAGGCAGAAACTTGACCTCTCTGTGTCTTGGTTTGTTCATCTATAAAATGGGGATAATAACAGTATTTATCCTGGAGGGTTATTGGGAAGGTTAGATAAGTGAATATTTGCACAGACTTTGAGGCACGTGAGACCGGGCTGGCCCCGAGTTCTGACACACGTGTCCTTAGAACGTGTGCTCCCCCGGGGTGACTTTGGGGCCTCTGTCCCAAGCACTTAGGCTTGGGCAGCCTAATCGCTGTGCTGGCCACAGCAGGGAGCATGTTTCTCCTTCGAACCTAGAAAGAATGGCATCACGGCTGGTGGATGCTCTGGGCAAACAGGTCCAAGCCTCCCTGTTCTGAGGCGGGGAAGCCTGGGTTCTCTCACAAAGCAGCACTGGAACTACATCTGGGCTCTGAGGAGTGGGTACACAGCTGGAGGGATAGCAGGTCCACACAGCCTGATGAGCAGGTTTTATCCCCAGGGACAAGTTTTGCTTGAGTCCTCTTTGCACTCAAGATGTATATCGAGCCGCCTCCACACTTTTTTCCTACCCCCGATGGAACTTAAATCCACTCAAATCATGGGGGAATGCGGGCCACGTGGGGCCAGTGCTTTCCAGGCTCCAAAACACATTCAGCACTCATTTCTGAGCCTGTGAGGAGGGGAGAGGACGAGAGGACCCCGAGGCTCACGGATGAGACAACTCACTTGAAATCAGATGCAGGGGCCAGAGCTGGAGCGATGATCCAGGCACGGCCTGGCCCCGCTGGGGAGGGGGAGGGGCTGCAAGGGTCCTCCAGATGGAGCACGGCGTGCAATTTCATAGATTATCTTGTTTTGGTGCAATTAACTGCTATTGACTGGTAACCCGTTAAGAAAGCGATCAGCCAAAACCTGAAACTCAGTAATGCAGACGAGCAGTCCGCCAGTATGTCCTGGGGCCTCGGATTCAGAAGGGCGACTGCTGCAAGCAGCCCAACAAGGTCGCCAGGCCTTCCTGGGGACGGGCTGGGCACTGGGAGGTCCTGCCACGTTCAGGAAGACCGGGGCAAGATTTGCAGTTACTGCTGTTCTTGCTGCTTAAAGATCAGTCCTCTTGGGATCATGTTCTCATGGATTGTTTGCTGGGGACGGTGGTCAGAGACCTTAAGAGTACACACAGGGGTTGCGTATTTGCGTATGTTTTCAGTAACTGGGCTTCACGACACCAGGTGGCGGTGGTTCTGGGACGAACTGTCCACACCCTGGCTGCCAGCAAGATCTACACCCGCGGTTGGCCTGCACCGTGACACTTCACTAGCAATGCACTGATTTTTATGTTCAAACGCTTCTAACGTACAGTCCAGATCAAACTCCTACGTTATCTTCACGTTTATAGGGCATTCTTTCATAACATAAACTTATGAACCCTTTTCTAAGATAAAGCTGTGATTGTATGTATTCCCTCCTGATACTTTATTATCGCCAAGTTCTTTTCCTACTGGACAGTGGGAACGGGTGGGAGATGTGGGCCTATGGCAGTGTTTGCCCCACCTAGTGGGGTGTGAATGGAAAAAACTTCAGAGCCGTTTGTTGGGAGCAGATGGGCTGGGGGTGGGGTGTCTGTGAGGCCCATCTTGTGAGAATGCAGGTTTTGGGTGAGAGGCCCTGTAGATATTTTAAAACTCACGGTCAAAGGGCTGGTGACCTCGTATGTTGCAGCCACATGGCACTGGGATTCCCCACTGGGCATGGGTGTGGGTGGCTCCTGGGCCCCGGCTGTGGCCGGGATGGGAGACGCCACCTCACGTCGGGGGCGGAGCTAACCCTGAGACTGCGGCAGCTCTGTGCAGTGAGGGGTCCTGCAGCAGGGCAAATGGGGGCACGCCTCTGGCCCGGATGGAACACCAGTGCGGGACAACAGCTTGTATCTAGTCTGCCTGCCCCAGTTCCTCCCAGGGGTGGGTCTCCCTGACCTGGGGGTAAAAGGCTGCCGGAATGGATAGAGCAGATGCAGTCCCGCCAGCAAGGAAGTGCTAGGCTGTGCCACAGACTCATGGTGGGCAAGGTGAGCTGCCAACCAGGCCCAGCCCCTCACTGCCCAGATGGTAGAGCGGTCCAGGCACTATGGACTCCCTAGGTTTGAAATCCAGCTCTATTCTTTACTAGCTCCTTGACTCTGGATGATTTACTTAACCTCAGTTTTCTCATCAAAAATGTAGTTATCTCATCAGTTATGGGAGGGTTAACTGAGTTAATGCATGTAAAATGTGCAGCATAGACCATGGCTCGGGTAAGTGCTTAATAATTGTTAGATATTATTATTACATTATTAGGTTGTATCTGTTGGAGCCTGCCAGCATGGGTGGGAGAGCACGTGGAGGGGCCACTGAGTACAGCTGTGCAGGTTGTGCACTGTACAACTCAGGGCACCATTTCCACAGTAGTGCCTTCTGGAGTAGCGCAGTATGCAACCTGTGGGGCTGTACACTGGCCCTAGATGCCCTGGGCATCCCGACTTCAATTTCTAATAGGTACCACTTGAAGTCGGACCATTTGGGGGCAAGGTCTCGGAGAAGATTAAAAAAGGAGGTAGTGTGGCTTTTGAGTCGAGCTACAAAGCTTCGAACGAGGTATGGCTCAGCCCTTGAAAAGGTTACAGGACTAGAGGAGCGATAGTTAGAATCTTGGCCAGGTCACTCCTCTCTGGGCCAAAGTTCTTCCCATCAGTCCAGGGCGGGTAGGGTGGGGTGGTGGAGTTAGTTTCGGGATGACAGAAAGGCTTTCCCCTCGTATGCCAAAGTCTGACTGATCGGCAGGGGCGGCCTGCGGCTTTGTAAAGTGAAGAAATCAGAGGCCACTTTGGGCTGGGTGGGAGGGGCTCTTTGATTGATTAGTGATGTCTGCATGAGGCCAGAGAGTGGGGAGCAGTGGCATGTAAGTTTGGGCTTCTCACCCTCCTCAGCCCAGTGGTTCTCCATGCTGACTGCACCTTAGAATGCACCAGAGAAGGCTTAACCACGCTCTGATTCAGGGATGTGGCCTGGCATCGGTTAACGGTTTTCACAAGCTCTGCAGGTGATTCTAACGTGTGGCCAGGTTGAGAACTGCCGGGGTGGATGTCCCTAAGTTCCCCGAAGTCCTGAGCTGTACGACTTCTCGGCATGGTTCATAGATCATGGAACTTTGAGCTTTCTTCCAGCAGAAATGACAGGGGTTTCCATCAGTTTGACTGCTGGAGAGGATTTGTCTTTAAGTTGGGAGATAGAGGCTGAAGGGCCTGGCTGCAATCGGGGGTTGGGGTATCCAGGGTGACCTCTTCTTGGGCAACACTGTGGAGTTTCACTGGGAAGAGGCCCAGGCTTTGCATCGGAGGAATCTCCTGGGACTCGAAAAAGCCTGGCCCACACTGGCTTGATCAGGAAAGTCCTGTGACTCCATTGATTTCTCTTTTAAGCTCCTCTCCTGTCCCCAGGGTTAGGTGGGACGTTGGGACGATGCAGAGGCCCACTGAGGTCTGCAGGAAGTAACGTGCCCCAAACTCACAGGCCCATTTCTGGGCCTTTGGAAGGATGGCCGGGGAGAGAAGGAAGCAGAGGAAAGCTGACTGGGGCCGCTGAACTGGAGAACTCAGGGCCAGGGTGCCAGGCTTAGAGGTGGTGCAACAGGACCACAGGCAGCCCTGGATGCTGACAGCTCCCCCAAATTACAGTCAGGGCGGCCAAGGTGAGATGTTTCTGGGAGGCCACCCTGGCCTCAGCCCCACCACAGGCCCAGAATTCAGCCAGAATTCAGCCAGCTTTCCTCGGCCCCTCCGGACCCAGCCCTGGAATTTCAAGGAGCAGGCCATGCAGGGGCTTTGCCCCCCGCCCGGAGCAAGATAGAAGCACTCAAATAACATAGAGTTCGATAATATTTTAAAATAAGCTTTATTTAGATTTTTTTTTATATTTTATATTTGCATCCATGCCTTCGAGAAACCTTCCCCATGGGAAAAGTTATTTTCAACTAATTTACCCATAACTCATTCGCTATTTGACGTAGTTCTCTTAAATAAATCATCCTTAGTAACTCTTAGATTTATCTCCTAATTTACAAAAACTGAAATGAAAAGGAACTACTAAATCATTACCAGGAGTGGTTGCAATCTTATGTTCTCATAAGTAAAGGGCAAACAATAAAAATCAACCGAAAGGAAACAAAAAATCATGGGGGAGAAAAGTATTTTCTAAAGTCTCTCTCCGTAGAGAAAGATGTCAGCTCCGGCCGCTCTCCCTCACCGCCAGGCTCGGTTAAACAGCTTAGCCGAAGGAGGCCAGAAAGATCCTTATTAGGTACCCTGCCTGCTCTTGCCCAGCAACCGCCTCCCCCCACCCCCGCTCCCCACTGAGTCAGAAGGAAAGGGAACGGCCTACTGGTGCTTTTTCGTTTGCTTTAGAGACTTTGGACAAAATATCCTATCTTTCTGATATTCTCCAGCACTTTCAAATCTCCTTTCTTTGTAAGAGCTGAAAAATGTTACAGTTAGCAGAAAGCGCCACTACGGTTGTGCAGAGGGTGCGGGTCATCGAGCTGTGTTAGTTAAGGTGAAGCGGGGGGAGAGGGGGGATCCACAGGTCAACAAAAGAAAAGGTTTAAGCTACTTTTAGGCCTTAGGAGGCCCTGGCTTAGAAGCTCACGAGTTCTCCATCACCTGGCGTTATAATGCACACGGTTCCTTTGCTGGTGAAGCCTCACTGGGGCCAATGTTGCTCCCCAAATGGGCAGATTTCCTGCCAGCCCTTCTCTCCTGGGGTGAGGGGGCTCAGGCTGTTGTGACAAGTTGGGAGGACAGGGCCCAAGGGATCCCGGGAGATTCTATTAAGTGTGGCTGGAGGAACCAACCAGAATGGGGAGGGCAGAGAGGTTCTGGTGCTGGACATTGTGTCCCCAGCAGCCCTCCCCTTGAGGTGGGTGCCTCCCCCAAGGACACCTGCCTGGCCAACATGCAGAATGACCCAAGGATGAGAAAGACACAGCTGCAGGGAAGAACCTATGGCCTCTCGAGGCCCCCCGTGGCACCGACTCGGGCTGAGGGTCCCTGTGGCCATACCCTGTGGTCATGTGATTGGCTGTCTCACTCTGAACTCAACCGCTCTCAAAAGACAGACCCAAGAGAAGGTGACCATCACAGCTGGCCCTCTGCTCACCGAGGTCAGTTTTCCTTATTTCAGATAAATAGATATTTAGAAAGGGGGAAGAGCTATGGGTGGGAAGGAAGGTGGAGTGCACTTCCATGCAGGGGCAGAAGAATGGGGGAGAAAGAGAAGAAAGAACGGAAAAAAGCAAGCTTTGAAATCCAATGGTCCTTGGGTTCTGGCCACCCTAAAGTCTACCTTGCACAGTTTGGCAGCAGCATGATAATAGAACAGACAAGTCAACAAAACACCCGCCTCCCGCCCACCCCATGGAAAAATATACATTCCAATATTTATGTAATAATTTAGATAGAATAAGTCTTCTGCGTTTGTGCAAATAAATTAAACGGAACAATTTTCTTTTTTTTTTTTTTCCATAAAGAAAGAAACGGCAACGCAATTTAAAAACTGGCAGGCCGTTAAAAAGAGCCCGTTTGACCTCCGGTACGCCGAGCCAAGGTAAGCCGCCCCCCCCCCCCTCCCCGCCCCCAATCCCCTGGCGGGGCTCGAGGGTCTTGGCGAGGAGCCGACCTTACCCGACCACTTGGGCAGCTTGCGGATTAAAGTGACTCGGCGCCCCGGGGACAGGGTCTGGTCCCACGCGTTCACACCAGGGGGGGCAGGGCGGGGGGGGGGCGGGGGAACGGGACATCAAAAACAGACCACATCCTTGGGCAGACGGGCTCCAGGAATAGCAGTTTGGACAAGGGACATTTACAAGCACGGAGTGCACAATAGTTTTGTTATTTACAAATACACAGCAGTCCTTCAAGTTTTCAAGTTTCATAAAAAAGGAGGAGGGGAGGGGAAGGGGGGGAGGGTGAGGAAAAAAAAAAAACCCAACGAACCGAACAAAAAGAAAAAAAACAAAACACGGAAAAGAAACAAACAAACCCAGATTAACAACACGACTGTATCGCTCCGAGGACGACAGAGAGTTGACAGAGTCACACACGGTTGGAGTATGTACATCAATTACAGAGGTGGCGCCGCAGGGGGCGGGGCCCGCGCTCGGCCACGCCCAGCACCCACGTGCGCGGGAGCTCGCGCCCGCACACGCCCCGCCACGCACGCCCCGCCGCGCCCCCCCTCCCCCGCGCTCGCACGCACGTCCACACGCACAGACACGCCTGCGCGCGGCAGGCGCAGGGAGGCGGGTATCACCAGTCCGCGTCCTCCTCTATGTAATAATCAGGGGCGGTACCATCAAAGAGGCCGGGGTCGAGGGACTTCCGCTGCTTCCCTCTGGCGAAGACGCGCGAGATGGAGCCGAATCCCATCTTCTCTTTCTTCTTTTTCCGTTTTTGGTCTTCAAGATCCTCTAGTGACTGAGGAGTCGGGCGGGCGGCGGGGGTAGAAGGAGAAGAACAAAGCCACCTGAGCTGGGTGCGGGGGAGGGGGGGAGGGGCGAGGGGGCAGGGGGCGGGCAGGCGGCGGGGGCCACGGGTGGGTGAAATGCCAGGGTCTGCCCCTCCTCGCTGGCGGAGCCCACTTGGGCCAGTTGCGGAAGCTCTCTGGGACCACGGCGGGACCCACCCAAGGCCGCTGTGAGGGTGGCAGCGAGGACCACCGTGCTTACAGCAGTGCCGGGTTATAATAACCCCCTAAATGATCGCTGGCTGCCGCTCTACAGCTGTCAGTTTGCCCACACCCTTGGGGTGCTTCCTGAGGGCCTGCAGGAGCGCGTCTGTGCACTTGGCTCCCGCTGGGCCCCAGGCCTCGTCTGCGGGGACACTGCGGCAGGGGTACAGGTTGCCTGTAAAAACAAAGTCCCCATGGGAAAGGAGCCCCAGGGGAGCCCGGAAAATGAGGAAGGGGGCGACCTGAGCTTCGTGCCAGCCACGAGCAAGGGCCCTGGACCTTAAGGCCTTGGCCAAGAGGGTGGACTAGAGCGGGGAGGCTGGAGCTTGAGTTCTCGTCCTAACTAGGTCACTACCCATGGACTCTTGGAGCGCCCCTTGCCTCTCTCTGAGTCCAGTTTCCTCAGCTGTGATGTGGAGACCACAGTGATGTCGGGGATAGCCTCCTGTGCGGGCTAATGGGCCAGAGGGTGGTGTCTATAGGAGGGCTTTACAAACCGTCGAGTGCCTTACACAAAGACATGGAGTGTCATTGGGCAAAAGGTGGAGGTTAGACTAATGGTGCCCAAAACACACCAGAATTACCTGAATTCCAGGACCCATCCCATACCTGGGGGCTCAGATCCTTCAGGCTTAAAGGCCCCCGGAATCTGCATTTGCAAAGTCTTTTCTGGTGGACCCTGATGGAGATGTGCCATGCACAGACCAGCACCTGGGAACCCCAGGACTAGAGAGTCCGTCTCAGAGACCCCTCTCGACTCTCAGTTCAGGTTTTCCTGCCTGCGGTCCCCTCCCCTCCTCACTGCTGACAGGGTACTGAAAGAACAGTTTCTTGCAGCAAGGGACCCAGTGAGCCTCTGGCCTGGGTCATCAACCATTGGCTGCCAGGAGCCACTCACCAGGGCAGTGGGACGGAGGATGTATGATGCACTTAGTGGGTCCACGGACTGGAAAGAGGATAGGGGAGGGCAGATGAGGCACTGAGCCTGGCTCAGACGCCAAACCTGGATTGACTGAAGCAGTGGCTTAACTCTTCTCTGCCTTGGGTGTCCAAGAAAGGAAGTGGGGATGCCGAGGGCCCAGGGGAACAAGGGGTGGGGGGAGTGGGCCCAAATGGCCAGGGGAGGCACACCTACCTGTACAATAGGGTTGTGCAGGTTCTTCTGAACTGGGCCGGGACTGTCGCCCTGCAGCCAAAAAGAGGGAGAAGATGAAACAGACGCGAGACACATGGGAGCAGAGGTGGCCCGTGGAGCGTGGGGCCTTCTGTGGAAGGAAGCCCTCTCTTAGGGACCACCCTGCCTGTGCTGGGGAACCCACCCCCGCCCGCCCTGAAGCAGACACTCCCAGATGGCTCAGCAATGGCACCTGGGGTTCAAGACGCTGCCTGGTCCAGAGGTCCTGGGGTGCTCTTGCCTACTCAGGTCTCTCAATGACCCCCTTCCCCCACCCAACACCCGCTGAGCAACAGATCAGTCAACTGAAGGCTTCTAAGTTCCTGTCCCAATTGGTCCATCAAATTGGGATTGGAGGTTGGTTATACTTGCGATTTTTCATAAAGAAATATGGTTTTAAAGACAACACAAAAAAGAATTTCAGGACAGGAAGACACGGGAGACCATGTAGCTTCTAATCCCCCCCCACACTTCAATGCATCTCTTATTTTCTGGAGGTGCAGGCAGGGCTCAGCCTGATTTACAGATACAGAGAGGCTCTGGACAATCCAACGTGATGGAACTAATTGTAAGCGGAACAGGAACAGATCTGGGACTATTTCTTCCTGGTCCAGTGCTTCCTTCCGTGGGCACGCAAAGGTGGCTGTACACAAAGCCTTCGCTACAGCCCAGACTCTGGCTGCCCTGCCTGGGGGGCTAACGGATCCCTGGGATCACAAGTCATTAGTGGGGGGGGGCCCTCTGATGGTGGCTTCCAGAATTGCAGGCAAAACATCCATGAAAAAAACAAAGTATGTCATTTGGGCCGAAGTCCATCAATCTTCAGCTTCCTTGCACTTGGTCCCCACCTCTGCTCTAAATTAGTGGCCACAGAGTAAGAGGATGGGGAAGTCCTTAGTCTGGGCTGGGCTGTTCTTGCTGGTACCAGGTCCAAGGTCCGAGAACAGAGGGTTACCTGGTGCTTTTTCTAGGCTCTTCTTGGCTTACCTGTGTGCACATCTGTTGAAATGGGGGATGAACGTGGCTGAGGGTGGGCGGGAATGGAACAAATGCTAGTTTAGTCTTTAGTCCCAGCCCAAGGTTTGCAAACAGAAACTAATCTGGCGGGCCACTGAGATAGGTCTACTTTAATGGTGAAGAGAATGAAGCCAGTGCCCACTGAAATAGCTGTGTGCAGACAACTGGCTTATCAAAGCACCCATTTCCTGGCAGCAGGGCCCCTGTGATCTCGGAAATAAATATGCTGGACTGCCACCTGTAGCAGCCGGTATGTGTCAAGGCCAAGTTGAGCAAAAGGCTAGGCCAAATGCAATTCAAGAGGTCTTTAGAGAACCCGTGCTGAGAATGGGCTTTCCTACGGGATTTTGGCTATCAGAGCCCCCTTGGGCCCACCACAAGAAGACAAAATATGGCCCCTGGGGAGGTCTTCTCATTTGGGGTGTGCATGGCTACTCTTAAGTCTCTGGCCCATGCTCGAAGAATGAGGGGACCCTTGGCTGTTGAGTACAGCCCAACAGTGGTCCCGCAGAACCAGAGGACAGATGTCAGAGGCCCTCTAGTGGCCCTCGTTCTGTCATTCAAGACCACCTCTGTCACGGGGTTCTGTCGTGGGAACTAGAGAAGAACAGATTGCTTCCTTAAAGCCCCAGTTAACAAAGAATCCCAGCCTTGAGTGGGATTCAGGCCCGAAGTGACCTTCTTGGCATCCTGCCTGGGCTGAATGAAGCCCTGGGCCAGCGATCCCCACGGTCCGTGTTGCCAGGTGAAGGCAACTGTTTTAATTTCAGGCTTAGCTACTTTTATCGGTAGTTTTTTTTTTTTTTTCAACGTTTATTTATTTTTGGGACAGAGAGAGACAGAGCATGAACGGGGGAGGGGCAGAGAGAGAGGGAGACACAGAATCGGAAACAGGCTCCAGGCTCCGAGCCATCAGCCCAGAGCCCGACGCGGGGCTCGAACTCACGGACCGCGAGATCGTGACCTGGTTGAAGTCGGACGCTTAACCGACTGCGCCACCCAGGCGCCCCGATCGGTAGTCTTTAGCTACTCCCCATTGTTCTCGTAGACTGGACGAGAGTTTCCAGTACGATTATTCATAGAAAAGTTACTGATTTTTAGCCGCTGATTTTCAACCAGTCCCGTTAATGTACTTGGTCATTATCGGTTCTAATAGCTTTAGAGGTTATTCTCGAGTTTCCAGGTTAGGAAAGCAGATCAGTGGCAAGTGATGGTTATTTTGTCTTTCTTTCCTACCGTATTCACCTCATTCCTCCTATCAGTCTCACTGGTTAATAAAACATTAAGTGAATTTTTGAGAAAGCTTTCTCATGCACTTGAACGCCTAACTCTACTGCGTCTCTGCCTTCACGGCAGGGGGAGCCGCCCTCCATAGTATCAACCATGTGACAGAACAAAACTGTAGCGTGGCCTCCACACCCCGGATCCAGTGTTTCCCGTTCGACCCTCCGTATGGTGTCCTCCTGTCCTCAGATGCCTGACCCACCTTCGTCCCCTTCTCGGGAGCCCGACTGTCTGCTCTGCCAGTCACCAAGAGTGAGGTGGCCAGGGACCCGCACCTTTTGGTAGCTGGTGCCCAGTATGCCATCAAAGAGCGTTTGATTAAGCAAAAGAAAAAAAAACCGAGAACAAATTCGTGGGACACCTCTCCAGAAGTAGCATTTGCCCAGACTCCTGGAAATTAAAAAACAAAACAAAACCTGGCTTATCCCAGGATGAAGGACTGAGAGCTGGCTCTCCACGGAAGTGAAGGGTGCTGGTAAGGCCCCGAAGGAACCTCTGAGAGGAGAGGCCCGCAGTCCTAGACCAGAGGTAATCCAGGCTGCACGGACCCTGAGCCGACCCAGGCCCGCCTTCCTCTGGGTTTTTCTGGCCCTCCCGGACACAAGGAGCAAACAGGCCTCATTCCTTTCTCCCCACATCCATCTCTTCTTGCAAAAGGAGAGAACAGAACAGGAAATGCCTTCGCCAGAGTGCTCCCTGGGTGGACGAGAGGAAACAGCGGGTACGTCTTCACCCCTCCACCCCGCCCCTGAGGTTTCCAGGCAAGGGCCCGGGGCCCAGGCCCTGCTGCTGCTGGCCTTACGTTGCAGAGGGAGTGTGTCCGGTGCCGAGGGGAGTTGATGTCGCTTGGCGTGGACGACCGGTCGCCTTCGGCGGCAGATGCGTCGGAGATGACAGAGGGCTGCCGCGAGTGGCAGGGGCTCACCCTGACCGCTGGAAAGCAGGGACAGCTGGTGAGTGAGGGGTGGAGAGCATGTCCTCGCCTGTGCCGCCCTGCAGTGGCGCCCCTGTGCTCCTGTTACGCAGGTGAGAATGCCGAGGCATAGAGAAGAGACTGTCTAGCCCTTTGCCCCCCGCTCCCCAGACCCACACGCGGCTAAACGGCAGCTCCTGGGAAGGTCCGGCATGGCCTCTGGATCCGAGTTGGCCCTCTCCTAACCACAGTGAAGGAGAAGAGGCCCGAGTTTCCAGGGACCTTGATGACTGTCCTCACCATGCTCTCACCAGCTGGACGTTCCCTAGACCTGGCTCAATCCTAACCGCTGGTCAACACCAGCTTCCCAAGTGAGAAGCCTAGCGGCCACCACTGGGTCCCCTCTTTCCCCTACACTCAGCACCCAGTCATCAGCACCTTCAAACACAACCCCCAAACTGTCCACTTTTTTTTTTTAACTTTTAACATTAATTCATTTTTGAGACAGAGAGAGACCATGAGCAGGGTAGGGACAGAAAGAGGGAGACCCAGAGTCTGAAGCAGGCTGCAGGATCCGAGCTGTCAGCACAGAGCCCGACGCGGGACTGGAACTCACAAACTGCGAGATCCTGACCTCAGCTGAAGTCGGACGCTCAACCGACTGAGCCACCCAGGCGCCCAAAATCCATCCACTTCTCTCCAACACCACCCCCAAATCCGTCCACTATTCTCCAACCCCGCTGTCATTACCCAAGCCGAAGCCACTGCCGTCTCTCACCCGGAAGACCGTGTGGCCTCCCAGCCTCCAATGAACGGGAGTCCTTGCTGACTCCATTCCTCACGCTGCAGCAGAGCCGGGCATCTGGTCACCCTTGGGGGGGGGGGGGGAACCCCCAAGGCCCAAAGGGATGTGGCCCCGGCCACCCTACCAGCCTTGGCTCACATCACACTGGCTTTCTGACAGTGCCTGACACAGGCCATCTCCCTCCTGCCTCCATCTTGGCTGGTCCCGCTGCTCCATCGGGAGGAGTTATCACCGTTCACGTCTCTCCGCCTGTCCTGAGAGAGGCCTCCCCCAACCGTCCGCTCTCCCCACGCTTTTCCCCCACCAAAGAGCCTGTCTTCCGCCGATTTCACTCCCTGTTGGACGAGACGAACTGAGGGCCTCCTGTACGCAGGCAGCATGGGAGCAGAGAGCGGACTGGGCTGCATCACGACAAAGATCGTCCTTCCTGCCAGGGGCCATACGGTTCGATGTGGGGGGCTGGCGGGGGAGAGGGGTGGACAGCGGGCTTTGCGGTCAGGGACTTGGGTACCCAGCTGGGCGACGGCAGCACCTGCGGGCTCTAAAGGCCAGCGGCCAACCCCCAACTTGCACGCGTCGCCCAGAGGCAGCCACTCAACACAGGGACAGAGAACAGAGCCAGGCGGGCTGCGGACGGGCGGAGGGGTTTCGGGCTTGTACCACGGCCAGTGGGTACAGACGCTGCCCGGAGGCCGCACCCTTCCTCCCACCAGTGCCCGGAGGGAACACGTGTGACGTTTACTTGTGGCCCTCCCATGCACCCCGTGACTGCGAGGCCCTGCGGTCTCCCCTGCCAAAGAATCCCATGAGACCCAGGCTGGAAAATCCGTGTTCCCGCTCCCTAGACACAGTCATTGGTCCAGGGGTGGGCACGTGATCCAGGCTGGCCAATCAGAGTCCTTCTTCGGGATTTACCATACGCCCAGAGAAAGCGCTTAGTTTTTCTTTCTTCTGACTTTTGCACTTAAAGACCTTAAAAGCCTGAAACTCCCGGAGACCGTTTTGCTGCTCTGTGGAAAGAGAGGGCCTAAAGATGAGGCCGAATGGAGGCAGGTGGAGCGGAGAGGCGGGGGGCCCCAGATATCATCTGGTCTTCAGGAGCCAGCTGTGCCTGAAGTCCGTCTCTTAGACTTCTCAGTTACAACAAACCTGTGGCCTCTGCCCCACACCCCCGCACGCAGCTACAGTGTGAACGGAGAGGCTGCCTGCCCCGCCCTGGGAAGGTCAGTAGCCTCCTAAGAAGCCGCCGCAGCCAGGGCTGGGCCAGGCCGGGGGCAGGACTCACCTTGCCGGTCTGCAGGGTGGGGGGGATGAGAGTGGTAGAGAGTCTGCTGGCTCTGCCTGATGGCCGCGGTCAGCGGGAGGTCCGCCTGCACCACCCACTCCTGGTTGCCGTTGAGCACCGTCTCGCCCGGCATGGCGAGGGAATGCCGCTTGGGGACGTCCTTGGTCAGCGTAGCTAAGGACTGCTTGGCCTGGAGAGAGGGCCGGGAGACAGGAGAGAGAAAATGGGATCGAGGGGATCTCCCGGCCTGTCGCTCGGCCAAGACCCACCGCGGTGAGAAAGCCACGGGTCCGCCCTCGGTACCTGGGCAGCTCTGACTCTGAATGGCATGGCCCATCAGAGTCTAGCACCTGCACTGCAGGCCTCGCTTTGGGGTGGCCCCTTAGTTCCTGCTAACACAAAGGGAGACCAAGGAGACGCGAGAGAGGGAGACCAAGGAGGCAGAAGAGAGGGGGTCCAAGGAGACACTTATCACCCATTCTTTCGAGTTCTCTAAGGAGCAGCTGGGATTTGAATGAGATTGGAGGAACATGGGTGCTTTGCCTGACCACCCTAACTCCTCCCAAATTCAGCCCACGAGCTCCCCTTTACAAGGTGCTGTGCAGTGCAGGCAGGGGACAGAGCAAACCCTCAACCTGGCTCCCAGGATCACAGGAGGAAGCCCAGGAAGAAGTCTGGGGCTGACTTAGGAGAGGAGGGATAGTCCAACATCTCTCAGCCTTGGGTGATCTCCCTGCCACGTAGGTGGGGTTTTACTGAAGTGATCTCACATTACTTGGGGGAGAAATGGGCACATGTGAGCCATGCATTAATGCATATTCTTTTCACCACAGTCTCTTTCTCTTTCTCAACTGGTTCCCCAAGATCATGCCAGGGTCGAGCGGGGACACAGGCAGGGGCCCAAGGGTCTTGAACCGAGCTCTCCAGTGAACCTGACAACCCGGGACGTTGCTACAGATAACAGAGTCACCGTGAGTGCTGGCTTTGACCCTGATATGAACACGGGTTAAAATTTAAAAATCTCATCTGTCCTAGCTCCAGAATGTTCTATACCTTGCCCAAGGTCCCACTCTTCCTGGCAGAGCAGGAGCTCTTGGGAAAGAGATTCCAAACAGAGAAATGGATCGTCGTTGGCTTAAAACCTGATATACCCTTATCCCGTTGACCAGCTATGTTTAAAATCACTGCCAGGGTGCCTGGGTGGCTCAGTTGGTTAAGTGTCTGGCTTCGGCTCAGGTCATGATCTTGCAGTTCACAAGTTCGAGCCCCGCATCAGGCTGTGTGCTGACAGCTCAGAGCCTGGAGCCTGCTTTGGATTCTGTGTCTCCCTCGCTCTCTGCCCCTCCTCTGCTTGCACTCCCTGTCTCTCTCAAAAATAAACAAACATTAAAAAAAAAAAAAAAGTTAAAGTACTGCCTTCTCTGAGCCTCGGCTTCCCCACCTGTAAAATGAAAACCCCAGAGCAAGGACACCCCAAGTCTATGAGATCACCCCCCTTCCATGGCAGAGGGAGGCTGAGTTGAAGGTGTCAGCCCTGTCCCCCAAGCCAGAAAGCTATCATGTGCTCAGCACGACAGCCCTGGGCTTCAGGTAGGGAGGGTAAGATTATTTGTGCTTGACAGAGGAGGAACTGGAAGCTGAGAGAAGTGACTTCTTCAAGAATGCACAGCAAGTACAATGTTCAAGTTGGGTCCCAAGGCTGGGAGCCTGGCCCTGAGCCCTGGGGTTTCCACGGCACCCACGCTCCTCAGCGGCAAGGAAAATAACCACACAAGTAATGCAGACTCTGGGTGCACGAAGCAGAGGATGGGGTGTGCCTGGTCACCATGAAATCCGCAGCACCTCGCTCGGGGCAGGGCACATGCAGCGATCAGTAAAAATCCGCAGCATAGACGGAAGCAGGCCCTGCCGTGTCCAGGCTGATGGCTCAGGGAATCCGCCGTGTTAACTTACTGCAAGAACAACAGACTAATCCTTCTGCTGAAGGAAGGGGCAAGCGGCGTGTATCTCCGAGCTGCCACAGGCTTGCGGCCACCCAGCACCATGGAGACCCTCATTTCCTGGCCGCCAGGGCACTTCAGCTGGGAACACATCTCCTTTCCCTCTAGGTCATGTGCATCTGGCCTCCTGGCCCACCATCCCGGGCACCACTCCACGTGCTAAGCTGCCCTGCTTCCTCCGGGCCCCATCCATCTCGGCTGCCTGGAAGGTGGACCCTGGGTGGAGACACAAGCCCCAGGTCAATCTGCCATCATGCTAATTAACCCCCAGCTCGGCCTTCTCGCAAACATTCACGGGCACGTAGGCGGGAAGCACGGGAGAACCCAAGGCAAGATGCCCTCTCTGTCCCCTCCTGGCTTTCTTCTCCCAGGGGGGGCTTCGTCTCCATCCAGGCCTGGGAGAGGCACCTTCTAACTCAGCAGGCAGCTCGACATTGCTACCTGACAACTGGGAGGTCCCCCGTGGTTGGTCCTGCAGGGTGGGGCGGTGGTACCCCTGAGTTCTGAAGCACAGGGACCTCTTACAAATGGCCCACTTGTGGCAGAGACAAGACCTACAAAAAGCGGCCTGTAAAGTCTAATTTAAGATACAGGCATGTGCGCACACGGGATCCGCTCCCCGTGGCAGTCTACACAGCATTTCTCGGGCTGACCGCTTCCGCTAAATGCAAGTTAATGCTGGGAGCTCCCCCTGAGCTCTGACTCCCTCTTCTCTCTGAGCCTTTACCCTCTCTGAGCACTCTGCACCCGAAGTTTCGAGCTACTGGACATTGGAGTCAGAACTGGGTTCAAATTCCACTTCTACTGTTTAACTTGCTGTGTGACCTTCAGCAAGTTCCTCCACCTCCCTCAGCTTCAGGGCCCTCCCCAGTAAGACGGGGGGGGCAGAGGAAGATCACTGCCATGTAAGTAGCACCCCCTGGAGTTGTGGGACGAGGGGGCTTTGGAGTCTGGGCTCTGAAACCCGACTGCCTGGGTTTGAGCCCGGCTGTGCCACTTCCTGGTGGGGGGGGATCCTGGGCGAGGTCCCTCACCGCTCTGTGCCTTCATGCCCCCCTCTGTCAGATGGGGATAACACAGTTGCTATGCAGAGCCCCGGCCTAAGATAAAAATACTCAATAAAGGTTAGTGACTGTTAAATCCTGAAACATCTTCCACCTCACAAGTAGGAGTTAGGCGTGAACTAAGTCCAATGAAGGCCCAGGACGCCAGCTGCACCACTGCCATGTTCCATAAGAAGCAGTGATCGAGGTTGGTGGGATCATTTATGCCCTAAGACGGGCCGATAAGATCCAGGGGGTGGCAGGACCCTGCCCGGGGCCTCCCTCTGGATCGGGGCTGATGAAGGCGCCTGACCGGCTGGAGGGTCTGCTGACCGGCAGCCAGGAGGTGTTCCATGTTGGACAGTAAGCCTGGGCCCCCGAGGGATGCCGGGAGCACAGCTCAGCGGAACCCTTCGTTAGCTTTCCGAGGGATTCCTGCTTGTCCAGGGAACGTCTCTGCTGGCCAAAGGCTGCTGGGGGGGATCCTCCAAGAAAACACCAGCAGGCTGTGAGGTCTGGCCCGCTGCTCCCAGACGGCAATGGCCCAGGGCCGGGGGGTGGTGCCTGCGGCAGGCGGGTTTCTTGGGAGTGAGGGCAGAAGCAGCGCCAACCCGGAGCACGGCCTCCAGAAAAGGAATGGAGACTCGGGCCATTCCCGTCATCCCCCTGCCGCCTGACCCCGCCTCTCCCCCACCCCCCACTGCACCGCGCCCGACTCTCGCCTGGGTCTGTGGCGGCTGCTGCCATTTTCACAGATGAGGAAACTGAGGCCCAGGCAGGTTAAGAGTGACTCCTGAGGTCACACGGTGACTGGCCAGTGGAACGGAATCTGAAGACAGGATCTAGGTGCCCAACACCAGTCAGTAAGTGACCCTCACTTACGCGCCCCCCCCCCCCCCCCCCCCCGTGGAAGGCCTCGTAGCCCTGACTTCACATGTGTGCAAACTGAGATTCAGAGAGGTTAAGTCCCTTGTCACAGGTCACACAGCCCGAACATGGCGGGACCCAACGGGGACTCCGTTAGAACGGAATGGCTAAGAGAGATGCTAAGATTAGACCATCCCACGCTCGACGCTTGAGAAACGTCCAACTTTACAGAAGGCGGGCTCTCCACAGGGGTGAGACCCACCCCCACCTCCCCCAGGGAACCCTGGGAAATGCCCGGAGACTTCTGGTGGTCACAGGTGGGAGGTGCCCAAGGCCTCTAGCAGGTGGAAGCCAGGGAAGCTGGTGGCCATCCTCCAGGGCACAGGAAGGCCTCACAACAAAGACGGACTGGCCCCAAATGTAAACAGTGCTGAGGGTGAGAAGCCCCGTTGACCGACTGTGTAGTGAACATAAAAAAGCCTCCTGTTCTGGAGAGACAGTGCTGATAGGAAACTAGGTCAACACGAACCAAGGTCCTGGGGGGCAGGACTGGCCTGCCCTTGGGGGAAGCGTGTGCTCTCGGGGGCTGGCAGGCCCATCTCCCTCCCCCTCCGTGTGACGGTGGCCAGCGAGGAGGGCCCGAGGGACATGCGAGGGTTGGTGGGGGAGGGGCCCCTTCAGGCCAGCAGCCGGATGTCCCTACGGAGGCCCCGCACGGAGCCGAAGCCTCCACGTCATGAAGCTCGAGGCCTCCCCGACTCCCAGCTCTGCCTCTCAACCCGCTGGGCAGCTCTGGGTGAGCCTCTCGCCCTCCGAGCCCGCTTCCACGTCCCTAAAGCGGGCACCACAAGAACGTGAGGGGTGACGGCCGATGGATATGGGTTTCCCTTTTGGGGCGGGGGAGGGGGGGTGCAAGCTGTTCTAGAACCGAATTGTTTGGTGACGGTCGCACAGCTCTGTGAACGTTCTAAAACCCACCGAACTGTACATCTTGCAAGGCTGAGTTTCACGGGATGTGACATCTCAGTAAAACAACATATTAAAAAATACATGCATTCTCCCCACGGGGTGGTGCCACAAAGCCAATGCGGCCACAGGGGTGAAGCCACGCCACGTGCGGGAATGTCTGGCTGGGCCGGAAGTCGTCATCGGGAAGACGTCCACCCGAAGGGCAGGCGGCCGAGGGGGAGCGTGGGTGCTGCCGCCAGCGAACAGCCAGGGGCTTTGCTTCTTGGGAAGCCAAAGCCTTTGGCTCTTTCTTACTCAGGTGAAGCAACTACGCAAGGTGTGTGGAGACCGGGGAGCGGGCGGTGCCTAAGCTAGGACAGGGCCCACTCGTTCTCACCGGGCACCAGGCCGCTTCCCACGGGTCTCGTGTCACGGCATGATGGGCGGGTGGGAATTGACCAGCTCAGCTCCCTTCTCCTCGGGGGCACCTCAGGGTCACTTGAGAAATTACTCATCACCAGTGGCCACAGCCAGGACCCCCAGGTGAGTGGTAACCGTGTGACCCAAGATGGGCCATTTTCAGACTTACAAAAAAACGGAGGTGAAATTCAAACGACAAAGGGTTCGGGTTCCTGCTCCCCGGGGGGGCCGAGCAGACCCACTCCGTCTAGAACCCTGGCTTCCCCACCTCTGCGGCTGCCTTGGCTTCGGCCAGCCATTTCTTCCTTTTTTAAAAAATGTTTATTTTGAGGAGGGGGGAGGGGCCGAGAGAGGAGGAGGGAGCGAATCCCGAGCAGGCCCCGCGCTGTGTGCGCAGAGTCCGGCGTGGGGTTCAGTCCCACGGACCGTGAGGTCGTGCCCTGAGCCGAAATCGAGAGTCTGGCGCGTAACGGACCGAGCCACCCGGGAGTCCCATTCTGCGAGCCGTCTCTAAGCCTGGCCCTCCAGTGCACCCCCTGCGCCAAAGCAGCCAGGCTGCGCCCGAGGACGCAAGGCACGCGCACAGGGGTGGCGCCCTCCCTCCGGTCCCGGCCTGGGCAGCAGTGCGGCGGGGCGCACGCTGGCCAACATGAGCTTCTCTGGATGGTGCTCCGCGGAGGAGACCTCCAGTCTGCTGGGCACCCCGACAGAGCTGGGGCTCTCATGCTTCTCCGCAGAGCCCCCCGCTTTGCGGCCGAGCCCTAGGCAGACACGGGCCCCGCTGATGGTATAAGGAGCTGGACACACTCCCCGTAACGATTCACTTTTAGCAGGGGGCACAGAGGAGGCGGCCAGAACGGAAGCAGGTTGACCAGTCTGGGCATGGGGAGAGCGGAAACAGAGGTGGTTGGGTTCCCACTCCTGAAAAGTCCCAGAAACACCCAGAATGCTTGAGGCCAGTGCTCTGAGGCAAGGAAGACACAGCTGTCCACCCACGGGGCACTGGGAAGACCTGGGAGGATGGGAACCTTGCTTCCCCCTGCACCCACTTCCTAGGTCTGCGGCGGGAAAGGCTTAGCACCGGGGACCTCAGGGCCGGGAAAAGCCCTCCCCAGAGGGGACCTGGCGGCTGCACCTTGTTCTGGCCTGGGCAGTTCTCACCACTAGGGGTCAGCATTGGACAGGAGACCCAGGAGGGGCCCAAGGGTCCTGACCTGCCACGGGTGCGGCCCACGATCCTGAAGGAAGTGATCCTGAAGGAAGTGATCGTAGAGAACCTTTGTGTCACCGTATCATCACTGTGTACGGGCACGTGCTAAGTGCTTCCCCTGCATTATTTAACTGAAACCTTCATACAGGCCCCGTGGGGTATATGCCATTATCCCTACTTAGACTCGAAACAGGCCCCAAGAGGTGAAGGATCCTGCCCAAGATCACACAGCTGGATTCAAACCCAGAACCCATGGCCATCAGCACATGGTTGGTCAGTGTCAGAGCTCTGAGGGAGAACCCCGAGTTCTAAGAGCTGCGTGGGCCTCCCCACCCCTCATGAGCACCTTGCATAGTCTCCTTCCAGCCACGATCACATTGAGACCCTGGTGGTTTCAAAGGCCCCTTACTTAAGTCATGGGATCCCTGGGCTTCCCCCAGCTACCTCCTGGGAGGGCAGGGTGAAGTAAAGACCATCTCCCCCATTCTGATACAAGATAAAGGGCGCAGAAGCCCAAAGAAGTTCAGTGAGTGGCCCCAGGTCACGCAGGGGCAGGCAGAACAGGACTGCAGGGCTCTGGACCCCTCCCACCAGGCCCGGACATACCACCTGGGTGCTCTGTCCCCACATGCAGGCTGGTCACCTCCATGGAAAACACAGAGTTTGGAAGTACTTTGAAGGTTTGTTTTGGAATAGAAAAAGAATAACATTTTTTTCCTTGCCAACCCAAGTAACACATATTTCACTAGAGATGTAAACAGGAGGGGAAACAAAGGAACTAAAATCTCTTACAATCCTACTACCCAGAAAATGACCACTCTTAATTTTTTGGTGCATTTCCTCCCAAGGCAAATGTTTTCCTAAACAAATACGTGTATTTTAGAATATTCTTTATGTTTTTATTTTTGAGAGAGAGAGAGAGAGAGACAGACAGACAGAGTGTGAGTGGGGGAAAGGCAGAGAGAGGAAGACACAGAATCCCAAGCAGGCTCCAGGCTCTGAGCTGTCCGCACAGAGCCCGACGCGGGGCTCGAACTCGTGGACCGTGAGATCATGACCTGAGCTGAATTCGGACGCTTAACCGACTGAGCCACCCAGGTGCCCCTAAATATGTGTATTTTAAATCAAGACGGGCTTGGTTTCTTTGCTGACAGTGGCCTGGGAGTGTGGTGGATTTCATCCCTGCAGGTGGAGGAGAGGCTGTGGCCCGGGCTCAGCGGTCAACCTGAGCAGACAGCAGACCCCGCGCCCAGCCACACCCTCTCCTCCGCCCACCCTGTCCGTGCGCCCTGTCCCCCGCAGCACGTCGTGGGTGACCCGGCTGCGTGAGGGGGGGGGGGTGGGGTCTCACCATGGCCAGCTCGGCCTCCAGCTCCTTCATCCGGTTGTCCTTGAGGTCCAGCTGGGAGCGCAGCGCCGTGGCGTGGTCCGTGGCCTCCTTGGCTTGGCGCCGAAGCTCCCACTTCTCACGCTCCAGCAGGTCCTTCTCCTTAGCCAGGGCTTTGACGGCGTCCTCGCTCTCCTGTGGGGACGGAGCGCCAGGGGAGTTACAGCGGGGCTGCGGGACCGCCTCTCGGCCCACAGACACCCAGAGGGGGCCCTGACCCCTGGACCAGAGGAAGGGGAGGGGAGGCGCTCTGGCTGAGCCACAGATCAGCGGGGGGACTGGACACAGACAATCCGTTAGTAGATGCTCAGTGAACAGCGGTTCCACAAGAAGTGAGCAAATGAGCGTGACGGGTTAAGTCGTCTGACCTCGTCAAGTCTCCGTTGCTCCGTCTTTAAGAGGGGGGCAGGGGGTCGACACCGCTTGTTTCAAGTTACAGAGATCAAATGACTTTACACGTGGGAAATACATGGCGTCTGACGCAGGTCTGGGTCAGTACCGGGTGTGGGGCTTTGTTCTGTTGTTTGGTAACGTGTGCGTCCCAGGCGCGGAGGGGCCCAGGAGACACCTGCAGCCCGGCTGCTCTGGCGGCCACGGGGTCCCGCAGCACCTCACGAGGTCACAGCCGATGACGGAGCAGGCCGAACCCCTCAGCTCGCTGCTGGGTCTGGATGCAGCACCGTCCTCCGCCAGTGCCCCCGCCAGGAGCCGTTCTTCCCGGGGCGCAGAGGGAAGGGCCGTGCAGGGGCAAAGCCAGCAGGCGGGGAACACAATCAGGGGGCCTGACCTCCCAGGGCAAGAGCTGGTGTCAGAAGGCCAGGTGCCCCTCCCGAGAAGAAGGGTCCCGGCACGGAGCCCCGCCCACCCACCCAGCAAGGTCTTCTGATTCACCAGACCAGGAGCCACGCTCAAGGTCCCTGTGTGGCCTGGGGCACATCCTGCCTTGTTTAACAGCCCTGTCGCAGAAGGCCCGACTTCCAGATGGCCAGAGCCAAGGAGGCCGAGGGCTGTCCCCTTCTCTGGGGCTGTCATGGAGCTGGAGCTATGGCTTGTGGTCTGGGGACAGAGAGAGTCCGGGTCAAATCCCGGCTCTGCAAGGACAAGCCGGGATGACTATCGGGCCTGGGTGCCCTGGTCTCTACCGCGGGGATAATACCGCAGGTACTTTAGGGTGTTGTTCTGGGGACTGAATGAGACAATCCACGTGGAGAGCTCAGCACGGTGCGAGCGCACGGCAGACCCTGCTCGACCGTCCTCTCTGAGCGGCCCTCCCTGACCACTCACCCGAGAGTAGCCCTGGGCTCCCTCCAACCTGCTGCCTGATACTGGTCATTCAACCCAGCCATATTCACGGACGGATGCTGTCGGCAGGCATGAGCCAGACAAAAAATCCTTGCATCCGCGGGGCTCGCAGAGAAAAGCCGTAGCGCGTGCGCCGCGAGAGCAGGGATGTGCCACTTCGGTTTCCTGGCGTGTACCCGGGTCCCAGGACGGCAGCCCGGCCAGCAGCAGCGGGTGACAGATGCTGCCGAAGAAATGACTGCGTGTGTCCCGGCTGCTGGGACAGCTACAAAGGCCATCACCACGTGTCAGCCCTCGGGCGGGGTGTGAGCAGCGCCCCCCGCTTCCTAGTGCAGTCTGGAGGAGGGGGTGCGGGGGACGATCCCTCCCAGGATGGGTCGCCAGCACCTGCTTTAGGGTCAGGGTGCCCGGGTAGGAGTCTCAGCTCGGCCCCCTGCAGGCTGCAGAACACTGGCCGAGTTCTTCAACTTCCCCAAACCTCGGTCACCCCAGTTGTGAGGCAGTGGTGATACCACCTCCTAGGGTGACGGGACGCCCAGCAGAAACTGGCAATGCAAGACACAGCGTATCACGCAGTCACAGGGGAAGCTGTACTCTGACGTTCTGGAAGCAAGAGTCTCCGTGCAAGGAGGCATTCTACTGCTGGTTAGTCCTTTCTCTGTGGGGCTGGGTTCAGGTGGGGTCGTTGCAAACAGGTGACAGGCATGGCCCCCGGCACCCACCCGGACAGGGAGCTCCTCCCCTGCGGGCGAGCTATGTTCTGGGCATCTGCCCCCAGCACGCAGCCACAGGCCTCGATCATAGAAGCGTGTGGAAAATGAATAACTGGTTAAGGACTGTCCCTTTGAACTGGCTGGTGTAACGAGAGGCTGCTTACAAAACATTCTTGAATCAGGAAGGTCCACTAGGACCCCGGGATCATTTTTGTCTCTGCGTCTCTTTGCAGTCACTGACTGCCCTGGTTGCGAGCAGACTGAGGGTTCCAGGCTGGGGGGGAAAGGCCTCCAGGTGCTTTCCGTCTTGGTGAGGACTCGGACACCCACCCCCATGATCACATTCCCTGGCAGCAGGAGGGCGGGGCTCAGTCGCAAGTGACACGGAATGTTCTGGACACACGTCAAGCATGGTGCCTCCGCGTTTTGGGCGATTATATTTAAACCTGACAACCCCCCGTGAGGTGGGGAACTATGACCATCCCTGTTTCACAGATGAGCGAGCTGAGGCCAGAGAAGTAGAACAGCTCCCCCTCCCACCTCCCCGAGAGTGTGGTGGAGGTCTCGATCCTTGCTGGGTAACTGAGGCAGGAAAGCAACTGAAAGGAAACCCGCCAGGGAGGTTGGAACCACACGGGGGTCAGGGTGGTCGGGCCTCAGATGGCAAGGCGGGAGCGGGGTCCCTCTGCTGGCATGTGAGGCTCACTGGACAGAAGGAGGAGGGGTGCAGTGAGAATGGTGCTTCAAGGGGACAGAGGCCTGTCTGGGGAGGTGAAGAGGGCGGGATGAAGGCGGCCCGTTGTGACAACAGCCTCACTACCCAAGACGGCCCTGTGTCTGGCCCGTGGCCCCCAGCCTGCCTGCTCGACTTGCCGCGAGAACTTCCTCGGCTGGATTTATGGAGAGTCCCAAATCGCCCTCCAAACTGCACTGTGTGACGGGGCACGAGCATCAGGCACAACTTTCTGGGAGGCTGCGTTTCCGCGAACTTTCTGGGCCGACTCCAAACCTCTCATTTCTCAGCAGCCTGTGCCTTTGCTGACCCCAGTAGCTCAGAGAACTGGGGTCCTGCCCCCTGCTCCAGGTGAGGCCTGCAGGGGTCCTCAGGAGGAGCTGGGTGGGCTGTGGCAGGCTAAGTGGCAGGACCAAGGAGGGCGGGGCATCTAAAGGTTCCGTTAATCCTGTTCACGGGGACACTTACTTTGTGCATAAAATGCAACTTTTTTTTTTTTTTTTTAACCAGTTTCAAGGTCTTGGAAGAGACAATAAAATCAGGACTTGTGGTTTTAGCTTCTCCAGACCAGCTCTAAACAGGTGGCTTTGGGTCAGTCCCTGGACCCTTCATAGCCTCAGTCCTCCCATCTGTAAAATGGGGTTGCGCCCAACAACGATTAAAGACCCACCACAATGTTGCTCTTCCACTGACAGGCTAGAAGTACAACTTGCTCCACATGATGAGGGTTAAGACACTAAGTTGTCTTTTAATCAGTGTTTTCCAAATTCCTTTTTCTGAATGAATCTGAAGGCTCTTGCCATTCCGTAAGAGTGACGCTCGGTGCTGAGCTGTGGCCATCTATGGCTGCCCGTGGCTGGCTTCGGATTATTCAGCAGCTTCAACCCTACCCCCCCCATTGCTGGCTGGACTTAGGGGGGTGCCCCCAGGTACCTGCGACTTAAAAAAAGTCACAGCACGGACCTGGCGGAAGGTGGATCTCTGGGGAGATTTTATTTTCAAGGAAAAGCACGTCTCTAAAATGTGATGACCCACTGAAAGACGGGAGCGATGTTGGCTATTAAGCCCCAGGATGGTCACACTGCCGCTGAAATGCTCAGCACAGCACCCATGGCTCACGAGGGCAGCTGGGACCTCTTCTATGTGGTCTGCCTTGGGTTGCTCTGTAAACAATTAATAGCGGAAATAACTCGGGTCTGTCCAAACTCCTATGCACCCCGCAGAGCCCCACTCCTAGGTCACCTCCTCCGAGAAGCCTTACGAGCCTCTCTCCTTGCAGGCAGAATTTCTTGCTGTCGCCCCGGCTCTCTCTTCACACTTTTGTTGTGGTATCATTAGTAAGGCGCCTAGCGAGTATTTACTGAGCACTTACTGGAAGCCAGATGCCATGCTGGGTGCCCGGCATGGCGTCTCCATCACAGCCGCACGAGGTCTGCGAAGGTTAGGTGAGATGCCCAAGGGCACGCCCACAGGGGGCTGGGATCTGAATTCGGGCCACCCAGAATCCACAGTCCTCACTGACACTGGCTGGGCTGTCCTGTCCGGGCTTGTCTGCCCGGGAGGCACGGAGGCCCCCCAATTAGGGGCTGTGCCCATTTCTTCTCCGTGCCCAGGCCCGGGCCAGACATATTGCAGGCCTCCTCAGGCGACCACAGGTGACACGGGCAGTGAGTGCGTGTGCTCGGGGATTAGAGAAGCCAGACCCCTTGCTAGGCAGAGAAGGCAGCCTGCAGGCAGTGGTAGGTGAGGGTGCTGGTGTCTACAGGGGGAGGGGAGGAAGCTGGTGTCTGGGAGGGGGAGGGGAGGAGGGGGAGGGGAGGAAGCTGGTGTCTGGGAGGGGGGAGGGGAGGAGGGGGAGGGGAGGAAGGGGGTGGGGAGGAAGGGGAGGGGCAAAAGGGGGAAGAAGCTGGTGTCTGGGAGGGGGAGGGGAGGAGGGGGAGGGGAGGAAGCTGGTGTCTGGGAGGGAGAAGGGGGCGGGGAGGAAGGGGAGGGGCAAAAGGGGGACGAAGCCGGTGTCTGGGAGGGGGCGCCGAGGAAGGGGGAGGGGGGCAGGGGGGAGGGGCGGGCCCCACCTTGCGGTGCTGCTCGTAGTTGCGGATGAAGTCGCGCAGCTGCTCCTCGCGGCTCTCCAGCGTGGCGTACAGCTGCTGCATCTGGCTCACCAGGTCGGTCTTCTCGCCCTTTAGGCGCTTCCGGTCGGCTTTCATGGCTGCGGGGCAGAAGAGCTTGTGAGTGCCAGAGTCTAGCGATGGGGAGGGAGAAGGGAAACTCCCTCTATCCTCTAAGAGATGAGAAAACGGGGTTCAGGAAGGCGACGTTTCTCTCCCACGCGCCCCTGTCCTTTAGTGGCATTCCCGGGATTCGAACCTGGGCCGCCTGTCTCTAGAAGCTGTTCTCACCTCTCGGTTTTACTGATCCAGCCAGGGCAGCAAGTCCTGGACTGAGCATCTCTCCCAGCCCTGAACCGAAGGGGTCTCCAGGGTGAGGGGGCTGGAGGCCCGGTGAGCGCCCGTGGCCGGGGAAACTGATGGCGCCCCGACTCCGGGCTGAAGGAGCCCCCCCATGGTGCACTCTGAGCCTCCAGGAAGACTCAGCCCAGCACCATAGTCCATCATCTGCCCCGTTTCCTCTACAGGAGAAGCACTTGATTAAAAACACGCAGCAAGAAATGACACGGAAAGTGTGCGTAACAGCCAGAAATACAGATAGGTCAGACTCCGTCAAAACATAAAACTTCTGTGCTTCAAAGGCCACCACAATGAGAGTAAAAAGGCAACGCAGGAAATGGGAGAAAGTACTTGCAGACCACACGTCTGATAAGGGCCTTACGCGCAGAATATATAAAGAGCTCTTACAACTCAATGATAAGAAGACAACCCAAGTAAAAATTAGGCAAAGGATCTGAACAGACATTTCTCCAAGAAATGGCCAATAAGGACAGGAAAAGGGTCTTGACCTCATTAGTCCACAGGGAACTGCGGATCACAGCCACAAGGACACACCCCTTCACACTCACTGGCATGGCCACAAATAAGACGGACTCAAGGGTTGACATGGATGTGGGGATACTAGGACACCTCGCACACCGCCGACGGGGATGGATGGAAACGGTGCAGCCACGGTGGAAGGCAGCCTGACGGTTCTGCAAGTGATTCCACATAGAGTTGCCCTGCGGTCCGGCAACCCACACCTAGGCACACGCCCAGGAGAGAGGAAAACATGCGTCCACACAAACGCTCGAACGCAAACGTTTACGGCAGCATGGGTCGCAGAAGCCACAAGGTGAAAACCAACTCAAATGGCCAGCAACTGATGAAGGAGTTAAAAACCCAAACACGCGGTGCGGTGACGCATACAATGGAACGCTATCTGACAGTGGAAAGAGGTACCGTTTCATGCCACAACGCGGATCAACTCTGAACAGTCTGCTAAGTGAAAGAAGCCGGTCGCCGATGTATGATTCCATATACCGTATGAACGGTCCCCGGTAGGGAAATCTACGGAGACAGGATGCAGACAAGTGGCTGCAGAGGGCTGGGGGGAGGGGTGGATGGTGGGGGGCGGGGGGCGGGGGTGTGTGGATATAGGGGTGGTATTTGGAGGGCCTGGGGTTTCTTTCTGAAATGATGAAAATGTTCTAATGTTGATTGTGGTGATGGATAAGCAGTCTGTGAATATACTAAAAACCACTGAATTGTACATTGTAAACGGTGAATTGTAGGATATGTGAATTATATCTTAATAAAGCTCTCTCTCTCTCTCACACACACACACACACACACACACACACACACACACACAGGGCCATGAGCTCTAAGCAACCTCCTGGCAGGCAGCGTGACTCTTTGCTCCCTGCAGACCCTCTCTCACACCGCTGGCTCTTTGGCAAATGGACAGAGTAGCTGTGGTCAGGGGGGGCTGTGGCTGCAGAGTGGGTTCCACTGCCTTGTCCCAGCGCCCCCAGAAGTCTGTTCTGTCCTGTCCCTGGAGAAAACACCAAGCAGAGTTGTGCAGATGGTATGGAGGAGGGTAAAGCAACTCCGTGGCTCCGGAGGGCTCTCAGGCTCCTTGGCCTGAGAAGGCACAGAGTAGTTAAGTCATTTGCCCAAAGTCACACAGCCATGTCTGACCTGAAAGCCGACACAGGTGACCCCACGTTCTGCTGTTTGGAGCCTCCAAAACCTGGAGGGTCCCGGACCCATGGCTAGCTGAGGGCAGTGATATGGGGCAGACCATGGCTGTGACACCCCATCTCGTCCTGGACATCCAACTCTGCAAACTCGGCTTGCCAATATGGGAGTCTGGGCTGCCAGGTGTGATGTAAGGACCGAGGATGCCGGGCTCCTGGCCCAGTGCTCGACATAAGCTGATATCCTTCTGGCCCTGAGGGGACTTCCTTCATCCTCCTGTGCTTTGCTCCCCCAACCCCCAACCTGGGTAGGACAGGGACTGTGGGGAGACCCATGCGGTGGGGGCCCTGGGTCCTGGGCGGCCCTTTAAATTCCAGCTTTCAACTCCCCTCAGTCCTGCAGCTGGTGGGGCAGCTTGGTGGGGCAGCGTAGATCATCAGGGCCGGAGCTCCAGGCCTGCAGGGCTGGGGCTGGGACCTTAGAGGACACGGACAGTGGAGAGCATGGTGACAGAGCTCATCTCCTCTCTCTCCAGTCAGGCTGGGGGTGGTCAGGGTAGGAGTAGGAGGGAGGGGGGCAGGGCTGTGCTAGTTTTCTGTTAGGGTGCAGGGTATAGGTTAACGGTGAGCTTCACTTGAAGAAAACCCAACATCTAAAGACATAAGTGGGTCAGAAGGAATCTTACAGAAGAGCCCAGGCTCAGCTGCCACTGAGAACTGGGAAATTTCCATCTGCATTCTCATCAGACCCTAGATCCTGGCTGTACTCCCTCCTGTGACAGAGGTGGGTGGGAGGGAAGTGCTATCATCCCATTTTACAGGGGAGGAGACTGAGGCCACACAGCCGGCAAATGGCAGAGCTGACTCAGGTGGGTTTCAGACTGTCGAGGGGAGTGGCTCCCAGGGGCTGCGGGTGGGGGCAGCTGACCCGGACAAAGTCACCACTGTGGGACCCTCCACCCCAGGGTTTGAGAAGGTCTCACGGACTCCCCTGGGGAGCATGCCTCTGCCCTTGGTTGGAAATTAATCCCCCTTGGGCTCCGATTTGCCTCTTCCGTTAGCCTTGTCTGGATGGAAACCAAATTCCAGACTTTGCTCTTGGCAACCGGAGGCTCTGGGAGGGATGCCACCCCTTCCTCCATAGCATTGCTGGGCCTTCCTTCACTTTTGCCAAACACCTTGGGGAGGGGCGACGTGGCAGCCTGCCCCTGGCCTCCACGGTGCTCCCTCCACTCTACCCCTGCGCCACCGTGTACAGGAGCAGCCGTGTGGGCCCCCGTTCTGTCCCCCAGCAAAGGGGTGTGTGCACCTGTGTCTCTGTGTGTTAGTGGCAGGGAGCTCAGTGGTGGGGCAGGGAGCTACGCCTCCCCCATCTGACCGGGGGCTCCTGAGAGCAGGGGCTGACCCTCCACCTTCAGATTAGTAGCTCCTCCTCAAGGGGAAACCGCGAGCTCCCTTGAACTACTGATCAAGCATGCTGTGTGTGCCAGACTCCCTGCCTGCTGCTGCTGGGGGCACAGGGCTGGAAAAGACACGCCCCCACCTCCTGGGAGGTTGCCAGTGTGACGGAGGAGACGACCCCTGCACACGCGGATGACGCGAGACCCCATCCACCCGCCTCCTTACCAAGGGAACCCCAATTTTGTTTGCGCCCCACTAAAACACTCAACGTGCCATGCTCCCCTGCAACTTGAGGGGCCATGTGTCCAGTTGTGGCTACGAAGACGTGCCCAGGAGCCTACTGGGAAAACCCGTTTTCTTTATAGTACAAGGTCACAGTGTTTGGGGGACTTCCTATGACGTGCACCCCAACACATTCCTAACGGACACATCAGGGTGGGCTGTGAGAGGTGCCGCCACCCCCACCATAATAACCTTCGCTGCCCGGTTCCTTCGCACGAGCTCTCCCCGGGAACCCCTGCTCTGCGGATTCTGGGGGCACGGCGGGGAGGGCGGCTGGACCCTGCCCAGCTGAGGACTGAGACACATGAAAGCTGGATCTCTGGGCAGGAATGCCGGGTGCAGATCCCTTTGAAACGGAGCTTCGGCACCTCTGGAGCCACAGTGTGAACAAAGCAGATGCCGAGCGGTCTGCCATAGCCTCTCGGAAGCACACACGACCGTAACCGACTCACGGGAACTCCTCGCAGAAGCAGGACCTGGGAGCAGGCACCTGTGTGTGTGTGTGTGTGTGTGTGTGTGTGTGTGTGTGTGCGCGCGCGCGCGCGCGCGTCCCCATCGGGCCTGACTGTCCCCGAGTCTCCAGATGCTGGGTCGCTGCCGTCAGACAGGGCTCCCTGAAGGGTGTCACTGGCATTGTAACTCTTTTAAGAAAACAAAGAAGATTGGGGGCGCCTGGGTGGCTCAGAAGGTTAAGCGCCCAACTTCGGCTCAGGTCATGATCTTGCGGTTCCTGAGTTCAAGTCGCGCACTGCGCTCTGTGCTGACAGCTCGGAGCCTGGAGCCTGCTTCGGATTCTGTGCCTCCCTCTCTCTCTGCCCCTCCCCCCTTGTTCTCTCTCTCTCTCTCTCTCTCTCTCTCAAATAAATAAACATTAAAAAGAAGACAAGAAGATCAGCACGACGGGTCCCCAAGAAAGAATTTAAGTTACTAATTTACACAGCTATGAAAACTATGCAATGGGGTGCCTCCTTCTTCCCTTTGCCACAGGTCTGCTGTTATCCTTCTTTCCAAACCGCATTTTGGCGCTCTCCAAATGTTGCCACTAAGGCAGGAGTAGCAGGGTGGGGTCTGTGACACCTCACCTTCCCTCTCGGTGACCAGCCTCCTGCCTCGGCCCAAAGCTCCCGGGCGCTCACTGCACCTTCCCAGGCATCCAGCTTCAGCCAGGCGTGTCCCATTCCAGGAGCCAGGCCACCGGAACCACTGCCATGGTGATGGGTGATGTCATGCCCGGCGGGCCCTGTGGGGTCACCGTGGGAGACCAGCTCAGCTCCCGGGAATGTGGGGATTCCGAGGGGGGGAGGGAGGGACTTGTTTTTCTAACTCAGAGGAGGCCGAGTGCCTGCAGGGGGGTGGACCAGGGGCCCGGCTCCGGCCCCGTGAAGATAGAGCATCTCTGGGGATGTCATCCTCTGAAGCTTCTGCCGTGGCCTTTCCGCAGCAGACCCCGTCTTCCTCTCCTGGCTTAGGGGACCACAGCTCCTCACTGACCTCACAGCTGCTGCAAACGCACCACCGGCAGGGGGAGGACCAGTCCCCTTCATTGCGGCCACGGGTGACAGACCCTCAGCGGCAATGCCCAGGCATAGGGAGGCCTCCGCCAACAAGCAAGGGAACCGGACAGGCTAATTTGTGGCGTTTGAGCCTCTAGCGGCTGTGTGCCTGGAGGGCAAGGGAATTCTACAGGGCGCTTTTGAGCACCAGGGGACTTCTGCTTACCCCCCAAGGCAGAGTGCGCAGGGAGAACCTTGCTGGGGAGCTGGGGAGGGAGGGGCCAGGCTCCCAGCCTTCCCCTCTCTGAGCCCCAACCGTGCCCCCACCGTGAGTGTGCTGGATGGACCCTGTGAGCCTCCTCTGGCTTTGGAGGGCCGAGAAGGCATCACCTCCACCACTGCTCCCCACAGAGGTGTCCAGGGCCTTGGCCAGCACCACACAGCGGGGCAGAATGGGCATCAGTCTGGCGTCAGAGGACCTGGGTTCTGTCCCTGGCTCTGAGCCCCTGAGCAAGTCACTACCCTCCCCCAAGTCTCGCTTTCCTAGGTATTAAAACGGTTCCCGTGTGCCAGGCCCTGCTCTGAGCCCCCGATGCGTTCTTGCCACTCAACCACCACAACCACCGTATGAAGTCGTTCCATGTCACAGCATGGGGCAGTAGGCACCCCGGGAGAGTGAGGAGCCGGGTCAGGGAGTGAGTGGCAGTGCCCGTCTGGCCCCACACCCACCTACCCTCTCCCCTCCCCCTCCCACTCTGGTCCTCTGCTGCCTCCAAAATCACCGACCCCAACCAACCCGGCAGGGTCCGGTTGGCCTCGCCTGTTCCTCAGGACCTTGTGCAGGGGTGGGGCTGGGGGGCTGGGGTATGTGTGTGTAGAGGGGAGGGGGCATTTGCCTTGTGGAGGAGGAAACTGAGGTTCGAAGGGCTAACTTACTCTCCAGGGCCCTCACAGCTCAAGGACCGGATCCCGGACTTGCCTCTCTGCCGTCTGACCTGGAACCCCTCACTCCCCTTCCTTAACCTACTGTGAAAGCACGTCGCTGGAAACAGCAGGACCTGCACCGAAGCACAAAAACGCTGGATGATCCAGAAATCTGCGCCAGTCACTCCTGCCACGAGACGCTGTTTTTGCAGCTTACGGTCCCGAGGGGACCTTCTGAGGTTTCCATCAACGGCGGTTTGACATTCTTGTGTGCACCCCATGACTGCTCCGTGGCCGCTGGTGGTGTGCGTGCAAGCCACAGCTCTCAAGGAATCCTCCCCCGGCCCCCCTCCACAGCTTGCCCAAGACACAGTCTCCTTCCACACGCCCAGATTTCCCATTGGTCTGACCTCGGAAGACTGCAGGGCCTGGCTCTGGACGGTCCCAAACCAAGAGACCTTATGAAAATGTCCGGCCTGGTCAGTGCCCACCCCCCACCCCCCCTTCCTCCCTTCCTCCCGGCAAACAGGCTCTAAGGAAGGTGGGGAGGGGATGGTGGGCAGAGTCGGGTAAATTTCAGCCCAGGTATGATGATCCCAGCCACCGCCAGCAGGGGGCCCCCTTTCTTTTCCATTCAACACCCCCAACCAGTTGAACCTTCCGCATCCACAGATTCTGAGACAGGAGGGGTGGGCGGGTGGGGGCCACAAGAGCCTAGCAAACCACCCTGGACAAACACACCCACCAAGATGGTCTCCCAAACAGGTCGCGGGAACAGGAGGCACAGCGCTGGGAGTACAGTCGACGGCACTGGAATAGCGTTGTGTGCTGACCGTACTCGGGTGGAAAAAATTTTTTTAATGGAAAAACTTTAAAAAAAGAAAGAAGAAAAAAAAGCTCTTTTAGCTCAACTTCCCTTTACCGATGGGGAAACTGAGGCCCAGAGAGGGAAAGAGGATACCCGATATCACACAGCCAGCCAGCCCGGGTCTCCCGATTCTCAGACCAACGCCGCTGGGCTAAAAGCATCAGCTTTGGAGTCGGCCTATCAGACTTTAATTAAGCCTCAGTTTCCCCATCTGTGGAATAAGGACTGAAAGTGTACCTACTTCTGCCCGATAGAGAACAGGTTGCCATATCCGGAGTGACCCGTCAGGTGCGGAGCCTCAGAAAGACACGGTTCTGGATTCACGGAGCCTCGGATTCCAGTCCGGCTTTACCCCTTAACCAGCTTCCCCGCTTGTAACGTCTCTGGGTGTTTCCTCAGCTGCTAAGCTGAGGGTGATAACTTGTACCTTGCGAGGCCGTATGTGACACTACCTGGCACCTGAATCCACAAGGTGTTCACTCAATGTTAGCACCTCCTCCTGTCTTCCGGCGCCCCATGGCTCCCAGGCCCCAGGAGGGCTCAGAAAATACTGGGTGACCTGACCAACAGGCTGGATTCTGGGAAAAGGGCCTGGGGAAGGGGCCCAGGGCAGGGGGAAGGGCGGGCACAGGGCAGGGAAGGAAGCAGAAGGCCTGCAGACTTACTTATGGCCCCGGGACGGGCCTGCCCGGGTTTATTTTGGTTCTTCCTGTTTGAAAGCTGAGCAAGGTGACTTCAGAGCAGGTAGAGAGGTTAAGCAGGCTCTTGCCCTGTCGGGAGGCACTCGGGGAAGAAGGAAAACCCAGCACCCGCTGAGCCAGGCCTAGTCAGACACGCGCTTGGCTGTGTGGCCCAAGGTCTGACCTGGGTGTAGCTCTGCTCCTCGGGGACCAAAACCTCCTCTTTCTTCTCACTGCCAGGTGAAGTGGACTGATTGGCCAACTCAGCCAACGAGTGGCAGAACTGGCACTTGACCCTAGCACTTTGATATCCAGGTCTGCGATCTTTCCAGAGTCCCCACAGCTCCTCTCTCCCAAGTACAGCCTAGAAAGAGTTAGGCAGCGTGGCCTTTCCAACCTGGAAAGATATTCCAAACGTCTGGAATCCAGGTTCTTGATTTCCAATCCAGTGGCCATGCAGACATGACTAATCAACCACACTCTACAGGAATCTGGGTTGACTGGGGATGTCTGCCACGGCACAGGAGGGAAATGCAGATGTGCTCTGCCTCGGGTTGGGAGGTCAGATGCCATCACCGATTGATCAGAGCTGGCGTGTTTGAGGACGGCTGGGCGAGCCCTGTCTGGGTCAATGCAGTGCCAATACCGATTCCATTTAACTCCATTTAACCAAAAGAGAGAAGCCAGTCCATTCGCATCTGAGACGGTTGCACACAAACTGCCACCCGCACACTCGACGGTGAGAGCACAATATTCCCTCAGTTTGGTCCAAGATACATGGGGGATTCCTGGGTCTACTTACGTATTTTTATGTCCACTGGAAATATAAGATCCTTGGGGGCAGGGAGCTGGCCTGCCTTGTTCACTACTGTATCTCCAGTATAGAACAGTGCCTGGCACATAGTAAGTGCTCAGTAAATACCCACCAACTTACTCATGAATGACAGAAGGGTGGCCTCCCTAGAGAACACTGGGACCCGCTCCATGGTCGTCACTGAGCTGTGTCCAATATTTCTTGCATCCTGGGGGCAGAGGTGATCCGGCTTTCCTTTGCATGTCTCCTCTTGACCTCCACAGGTTTGACAGGGCAGGCTAATTTCCCTTGTGCCTCCTGACCGGCCCCTGAGCCCCGACTGCAGAGAGGCTGTGGCTCTCGCCGAACCGCCGTGGGCTCTGTGCGGCGTGTCCACGGCCGTTTCACGGCACCCGCCAGGCAGGATACAAGGACACTCAAGTGGACCACAGCTTCGGCTGCCCCAGGGCACCAGGAGTATTTAAGGTGCTCAGAGCTGGGGACGGACCCCAGACACTGCTCCCAGCACAGGCAACACCCAGTGTCTGGGAGCAGGGTGCCCTGGTTGTCCCACAAGGCTCCCTGATTTCAGCCTGCTCATGGCGGCACCCTCCCCGGGTCTTGAGGAGGCCACCCACTCCTCAGCTGGGCTCCCCGTCCCCAACCCTGGGTGGCCCGCGGAGGCCACCAGGTTTGGATGGGCCAGAAGGTGTTGGAAACTGCGGCCATCCTTCCATTACGAGAGCCTGCTCCGAGTGCCCACGTTCCGTGCACCTGGCACGGGCCTTGCACTGGATTTTCCCCCGCGTCACACGAGCGTGCGATTCTGTCTCACAACTCGAACAGAAAACCCCGCAACCGACCCCGTTCCTCTCTCCCGCCCTCCTTCTATCTCTTCCTCCTTTGGGAGCAAAGATGCTTAAAAGGACCGCCTGGGCTCGTGCCTCATTTCTGTCCTCCCACCCTCTCTGGCACCGCCTGGACTTCTCCCCCACCTGCTCTTCTCAAGGTCACCGTAACCTCCGTGCCGCGAACCCCACAGTCCCGTCTGTCACACTCCATCGGCACCGGGGATCCCCTCTTCGTGTGCCCTTCCCGCCCCCTTCTCCTGGTTTCTTCTTCTGTCTCTGGCGGCTCCTTCTGGGTCTCTGCTGATTTCTCTGAGGAGCGGGCCTCTGGCCATTAGGAACCTGTCCTCCTTTCCCATTGTGTCCAGCCTTCCGGCTTCAGCTCCAGCCCCGTGCTGTGCATCTCCAGCCTGGCCGTCGGCCCTGGAGCCCGCTCGGTGCCGAGAACCTCCCCACACCGCCGCCGGGGGTCTAACCACCTCCAACCCAGCACGTCTGAGACGGGGTCCACAGCCAGCCCCCCACACCCTGCTCCGCCTGGCCTCCTCGGACTCAATCCAGGGTGGCCTTAGCCTTCCAGTTCCTCTGGCCCCAAACTCCAGAATCTTCCTGAACTCCACTCCTCTCAGGCCCCACACCCGATTCCTCAACAAGCCACGTCAGCTTGACATGTTGCCGGGATCCGGCCACTGGCCCCCACTCCTCAGTCACCACCCTGGCCTGTGTCACCACCATCCTGCGTCTGCGTCGTGCAGTAGCCTCCTGACTGGTCTCCCAACCCTTCGGTCCCCATCAGCTCAGCAGGGAGTAGTCCCTTTACGGGGCAAATCAGATCATGACTTCCCTGCTCCTCTCCAACGGCTCCAGTCTCAAGGGAGTCCCTAGAATGGTCCAGAAGAGTCACGTGTCTGTCCTCCCCAGCCTTCTCACCTGCCTTCCTCCCGCCCCCCATGACCCCACTCCCACCCCACGGCTGCCACCTGACTCCGTGCTGCTCCTGGTTCACGCGGATCTGCTCCTTCCTCTGAATCTGCCCGGAATGTCCTCTTGCCCGTGGGACCCACTCTCTCCCAGGTCCTTCCTCAAACGTCACTCTCTCAGCGAAGCCCTCCCTGGACACCCTCCTCACCCCCTTCCCTGTCCGCTCTCCTTAGAGCTCAGCACCACCGAACACTATGTATTCTGTGTGTACTGAGGGGAGCGCGTCCGCCTTTCTGGGAGGACCTCCCGGCCTTCTCTCCCCGCGAGACTTCGAGGAAGCTTCCGCCTGGCTTTCCAAAGCCCACAGCCCCCGCCTCTACCTGTGGTCTGGATGCCGGGGGCCATGCTAGCTCCCTACCTCAAGCCGCGCCCTTCCTGCATTCTCCAGCTCAGGGACTCAGGACGGACCCCCTCATCCCAGGGCAGAGAGCACAGTGGCACTCGGGGCCCTGCCAGGGTCCATCGGTCAGAGAGTAAGCACAGGCGGGCACCTAGAATGCACAGCAGGGGCAGCCATTCCGGGACTGAAGGGGGCCCAGCGCTGCCACACCTTCCAACTTTTCCAGAGATTTCCAAACTCTGGGTTGTCGTAGTCTTTATGTCTTAAATGTCTCTCTCTCTCTTTTTTTTTTTTCCAATATTGGCAATTAATCACGATACCCAACCGTGGCTGTGGGCCTCACGGGGGTGCTGGACCGTTGACCTGAGCAGGTGGCTATAGAAGATGGAACACAGCACGATGTGAGCCCACTGCAGCTCTGTAGAGTGAGACCAGGGACCAGGCTCTGCAGACAGAAACCTGGGGTTGAATCCCAGCTCCCCTATTCACTAGCTGGGTGACGTCGGGTAAGTTCCTTAACCTCTCTGTGCCTCTCCCCTCGTGCATGAAGCGGAGATACCAGCTTCTACGTCATTCTGCTGTAGTAACCACTAAAGGAGAGCAAAAGCTCTAGATGCACCTCCGATGGCTTGGTCGGGCTCTGTCAGTCTAGGTGACAGCCTCACAGAGGTCTCAGGGCAGACTGGGGGGTCTTGAGAGGAAGCGGGCACCCTGCCGGGGAGTTTGAGTAGAGGCTGCAAGCCGGCTGCGCGGAATGCTGTCTGGGAGCCTGAGCAGGGAAGAGGGGTGCATGGGAAGAGGGGTGCATGGGCTTTCTCCGTCTCCAGGATCTCTGTCTCAGGCTTAGATGTCAGAGGCTCCCGACCGGAAAACTTTAGATAGGAAGGGCGAGGCCAGCGAGGGCCTTAGACACAGAGCGCAAGAAATAAGAGGCACAGCGGGGGTCCTAGCTGGGGGTGGGGACACACTGTGGCCACCTGCAGCCCATCCCTCAGCTCCGGAATGACTCAGAGCTCACCTGGAAGCCCAGAGGGTGGCGGGCCCCGGGGAGCCAGGCCCCCCACTTCCTGCCGAGGGAAATGGGAGGGCGGAGGCAGGGAGGGGGTGGTGTTTGTTTTCCAGCCTCCAAAGGCAAGTCCAGGAAATGTCCTCCTTCCTCCAAATTACCACTAAAAATAGGGGCAAGGGATGGGCCCGGAACACTGACATTCCCTAGTCCCAGGGGGGCGATTTCTGGAAACGCAGCATGGGCCATGGGCCTCACGCCCCACATGAGGACTATTTTTAGCGGCTCATGATGGTGCGTGAGGTCATTCTCAGGCAAGATAACGGCCCTGAGAGGGGGAGGAGGTATGTGGCAGAGAATGGCTGCCAGACACGGAGGGAAGCCAGTGTGCTGTGCGGCCTTGGGGACTCACACACCCTCTCTGGGCTTTGGTGTCAGACTCTCAAGATGGTCCGTCGGGCCCTCTGGAACCCTCAGGAAGGAGGCTGCCTTTGGAGCCCCGATGGTTTGGGAATCGGTCTCGCCTGGCTTCCCTCCAACAGAGATGCAGCAAGGCTATTCAAGGTTAGATGCAAGTGGGAACCTGGCAGCTATGGTCAGCCTCCTCCTAGACAAGCTCAGGAGAGGGGCAGGAGACCTCTCCAGAGTGCGGATCCCGGAGCCAGGCTGTCTGGGTTTAAAACCGGTCTTGTCACCGTCTAGAGGGGAGATCTGGAGCGAGTCACATCAGCCTGGTTTTTCACATCTGTACAAGAGGGATAAAAACAGTTCCTCCCCATGCATCCAGGCTCACCGAGGACCTGCACTGAAACACTCACAACGGCACCATCTGTAAAAGCTCCAAGCTGGAAACCACGGGCACAGTCCCTTTGCAGAAGGGGTCCCTTTTGCAGGGGTGAAGACTCGATCTAATGAGAACCAGCGAACGATGACCACCCCGCCACACGCAACGTGATGACCCGCGAGCACGGCACGCCAAGCCAGGGAAGCCGGACACAAGAGCCGCATGGCTGCCTTTACAGCACACAAAGGCGGCAAAGTTAACGGACGTGGGGAGAAGTCAGGAAGAGGTTGTCCGCTGAGGGATACAGACAGGAAGGGGCCACGGGAGGACATTCGGGAAGCTACTGACGTACTGCCTCTTGATCTGGGTGCTGGTGTCACTCATGCGTGCCCAGTTGGTGACGCTAAGCACCTGCCATTAAGCAGGTAAACCTGCACTTTGTATGTATGTCACTCTTTAATAAAATGCTTTAAAAACAGCGTCTGCTCTGCAGGGCCGGTTTTACATACGCGTCGCACTCAGAACTGTGCCTAGTGTGGGGGAGCCCTCAGGAAGTATCCGCTCTTATCATCTGGGGTGGGGGGAGGTGGCCCCCATGCCACCAGGGGACACCCCATGACATGGGCAGGTCCAAGCGTAGGCGAGGAGAGCAGCTGCTGTGAACCTGCAGGACCCCTGGGGCTGGGGGAAAGAACGTGACCGTGAACGTGAACTTGGGGTTGTCCTGGATTCAGAGCCTAGCGCCATCCCGCACAAAGACGGCACCTTCCGTGCAGGACCGCGGTGAGAATTCGGGGGAAGATTTCCGTGAAGGTGCCCAGACCGCGCGCGAGTGAGGAAGGTCGGGGTGGGCGCCCCAGCCCCACGACGCTGATGATCACAACAGTGACAGCGGCTAGTATTTGCTGCGTGTGTACTAGGGGCCGGGTATTGTCCTGTATGTTTTCACTAAATTTTCCCTTAAGGCGATGCTGTGAGGTAGTGAGCATCAGTGATCCCCAGTTTACAAGTAAGGAAACTGAGGCAGGACGTGGCCCGGGAGCTCTGGCTCTGGGGCCCTGCCTTTAAGCTTGTCCAGGCGGGCAGTGCCCGGTGCCACATGGCCTCTGTGGATGCCGGCCTTGGCTGTGGGAGGAGCGGAGCCCGGTGGCCCCATCGCGTGAGGTCTTACGTCTCCTGCAAACCCCACGGCTCAGTCCTCCTGGGTCTACTGAGCCTGCTGGGTCACCTCACAGACGCAGAAAGGCTGCCGGGAAGCACAGGTCTTAGCCCAGGTGGGGCTCAGGGCAGGACATCAAAGGCTCGGGTCTTGCTCTGCCTGCCAGCAGCCATGTACCTCTGGGGACCTCTCAGAGACTCCGCGTTCTCTGTGGAAGGGGTGTAACAAAACTCTGCCAGCCTTCGGGACCGAGAAGTGTCTGAAGATGAGCTCTAGAATCCACAGGGAGCTTCAAAGGGGGAAAAGACAGCTGTTACCATGAAGGGTAACGGCTGGGGGCCCGCAGGTGCCCACCCGGGCGGTCTGGGGGGAGAAGTCTGTCTATTTCTGGCATACGGTGTGGACCAGCCACGTGGCCACGGATCTGCACCACAGATCAGCTCTTGCAGCCACAAGACACGTTCTGATCATCTTTTACCTGCCTCCTGGGAGGCTCTCTGCAATTGGCATAAGAAGAAAGGGGCGCCTCTTCATCGGCTCCCCGAAGCCTTGGCAGCAATGATTATTCTTTTTAAGCTTTGCTATCGGGTCTCTGAACTCCCCCCGTTTGAGGAGGAGCGTGAAGTCAACAGCGGTGTGGCAGTGAAAAATCACGAGAATGAGTGTCGTCCTCTCTGCCAGCCCCGGCTTCCGTGGTGCAGCCGGAAACTGGAGACCCCCCCGCCCCCTGCCCCCCAGCCACCCCATCTCCGTGCAATGGTGAGTTCTTGCTACCGACTTGGCCAGGGCCCCAGGCTACCTGACGCCACGGGGCACGCGGGTTTTATGGAAGTCTGCTGTAATTAAGACCTCTATAAAATATTTAGACCGCCATGCCCAGATATATTAATGATTATACGTTTAAATGTTAATGGGTGTAATTAGCTGAAAGATTAGCCAAGCCTGTCACTAAATATACATTCAGGACTGATAAACTCTCGTGTTGTAAAATTATAGGTGTGAACAGCCATACGCATGTAGCCCCACTCGGACTTTGCCTTATTGGAAAGACGCTCAAAGGGTTGCCCAGAAAAGGGAGAGGAGTTAGCAGGCTGGGCAAGAGGCGGGCGGGGGGGGGGGGGGGGGGGGGCGGGGCGGTCAGAGGGGGAGAACCCTAAAGACTCCATAGGGTCCTTGGAAGTTGTGAAGATCAAGTGGGTTAGTAAATATGAAACCTTGCATGCCTCCATGGATGGAGAACTCACTATTAGGAGCAGCTCTAATGATCAGGTCTCAGAGGCTGGCTCATATAAATGGTTTATAGGGGTGACACAGGAGTCTCCCCCAGGATACTAAGAGGTGTTTTTTTTTTACATGTTTGTTTATTTTTGAGAGAGAGTGCGAGCGGGGGAGGTGCAGAGAGAGTGGGGGGGGGGGGCGGTGGGGACAGAGGATCTGAAGCAGCCTCCATGCGGCCAACAGAGAGCCCGACGTGTGGCTCAAACTCACGGACCGTGAGATCATGACCTGAGCCGAAGTCGGACGCTCAACCGACTGAGCCACCCAGGCGCCCAGCCTAAGAGTTAAATTCAAGCGTGCAAGACTAATGAGATCACAGTATCTGCAAATGTTGCTTTCAAACAATGTATCATCCCACAGGTCACGACCAAGACGAGCAGGACCTTGCTATGGCCTTATTAATAGAGAGCCTTGTATTTGTTAATTTAGCAAAATCTTCCTGAGGGCTGACTGTGCGCTGGGCACTGGGCCTGCTGCTGGGAGCCTGGCTCGGCCAGACAGATGAGGTCTTTATTCTGCGGGGGGCGGTGTTGGAGCAAGGGAGATGTATGACAGATCAATTATTTAAATGCACGCTGAGGTCAGGCTGTGCAGGAAATAGCCAGGGAGTCCCTGGGGAGCTGTGCAGTGGGCGGTGCAGGCTGGGAGGGCCGGCCCTTCTAGAGGACGGAGAAGCCACCTAGGCCAAGAGTGGGGAAGACTGTTCTGGCAGGGGGAACGGCAGATGCAGTGGCCCTGAGGCAGCAAAGAGGGGAGAGGCCGCGGTGAGGGGGCCGGGAGGTGAAGTCGAAGGGGGCTGGGCCGGGTCACGCAGGCCCACGCAGGCGTCTGGGTTTTCTCTGAAGGGTAGAGGGAAGACACTTGCATTAGTGCCCCGTGGCTACCGGGGCAAATTACCACAAACCAGGTGGCCTGAAACAACAGAAATGTATTCTCTGGCAGTTCTGGAGGCCAAACGCTTGAAATCGAGGTGTGGCAGGGCTGAGATCCCTCTGAAGGCTCCAGGAAAGAAACCTCCCTTGCCTCTCTCAGCGGGCAGTGTCCCCAGCAAGCCTTGGCATTCCTCGGGGACGCGTCGTCCCGATCTCTGCCCCGTCTTCCCCTGGCCTTGTCCCCTGTGCGTTCTCTCCCTTCTCTTACAAGAACACTTGTCCAGGATGATCTTGAGATCTTTACCTTAGCTGTGTCTGCAAAGACCCTCTTCCCAAATAAGGCCACACGCACGGGTTCGGGCCGATGGATCTTCTGAGGGGCTCGCTACGGCACGACGTCGGGGAAGGGGTGTAAGCAAAAGTGACCTGCCTTACCACCACTTTGCCGCCCCACGGAGACCAGACTGGGGTCGAGCAGAGCACAGAGGTGGTGACCTGGAGTAGGGTGGTGGTGGCAGAGACAAACAAGGGGATGAATCTGAGATCCTGTGCCTCCCAGGAGGGAAGTGGTCAGAAGGAAAGCCCTCAGATATAGAGGGGTCAGTGGGGTGGGCCTGGCAAGGTGCACCCAGCCCCACTCAGGACCCAGATCTGTCCACATCAATGGTTTGTCTGCCTAGGGGGTGCTCCGGAGAGGAGAAAGGAAAGCCCCAAGTCACTGACGCTCGATCACACCAGCTCAAGAGGGCCACCTCGGAGCCCACGCTCCAAGCAAGAGCTCCGGGCACACAAAGCACCAAGAAATCACATTTCTCCTTGACAAGTGGTTAACTGGCACTGTGGGCTATACATCGGTTTCTCGTGAGTTTGGTTCACATGAGTCTGTCACGAGCAATCTGACTTTTCGGGGCTGAAGAGCAGAACGCAGAACCGGAGCAAAAAAATGCCACCCCGCCCCAGCCATTGCGGCCTATGCGACTCACATACACTTAGAAAAATTAGTATTTATCTCCTGCTTCCTGTGTGTCAGCAGTGTTCTCAGTACTTATTATTGTTATAGTAACTCTACAGAGATGGTGCTGTCATTGTTGTTATTATTAATTATTATCACTCCCATTTTACAGATGAGGAAACGGACAGGTTAAATCATGCAGCCAAGGTCCCACCCTAGAAAAAAGCACCAGCCTTCTCAGGCTTATTTCTTTTTTTTTTTTAAAATTTTTTTTTCAACGTTTATTTATTTTTGGGACAGAGAGAGACAGAGCATGAACGGGGGAGGGGCAGAGAGAGAGGGAGACACAGAATCGGAAACAGGCTCCAGGCTCTGAGCCATCAGCCCAGAGCCTGACGCGGGGCTCGAACTCACGGACCGCGAGATCGTGACCTGGCTGAAGTCGGACGCTTAACCGACTGCGCCACCCAGGCGCCCCTTCTCAGGCTTATTTCTTAAGATCCAAGAAAACAATTCGGCCAGAGCCAGGAAGGCTAAGGAGCAGGAATCTGGCGGCGGCGGCGGGGGGGTGGGGGGGGTGGGGGGGGGTGGGTGGTGCTGCTCTGAGCCCCGCAAACTGGCCGCCTGACTGTCCCCTTAAATACACCAGCAGCTTTCGCACTGCTGCTCTCACCGCCCTCCAAGCACGGGGCACGTGCCAAGACTTGCCCTGGGAGAACGGCTTTCCTGACGGTGACAAATGCCCCAGAATTCCACGGGAGCCTGCAGGTGCCCTCTCGCACGGGGAGTGAGAAGCTGAATTTCTGGAGGTCTCTCCCAGGGTGCTGGAAATGCCCTGCCATGGAAAGTTAATCCAGCAGAGCACGACTGATTCGTCGGAGCCTTGGCACTTGGATTGAAACGGGGGACAGAATTATACAAAAGAGAAAAGAAAGGAAATCAGAGCAGCAGCAGTAGCAACCATACCCGACCTCTGCTGTGAAATGCGCCGTTTGACAAAAACTACCCTAGTCCTTCCTGGGAGCACCTGTGAGGGGGGCAGCGGGAGAGACTCCAGTCCCACTTCGCTCATGCGGAAACCGAGGCTCAGAGAGTTAAAGTCACTTGCTCGCAAACGACTCAGAGGCTGGGCTGGACTCAAATCACAGACTTCCGACCCTATAGACCAATCCTCTCCCTCGCTGAAACCCCTTGGTGGGGCTGACTCTGGGGGATCTGGGTACAGGTAGCCTGAAGGATGTTTGACTTATCCAGAAGGACCAAGGGTGTGATTTCAGCCCTTTTCCTGGATTCAAGGGAGAATCTTCCCTCCTGCTCAGCCTGTGAGTCCTGGCCATGGTTTCCCCCAGACGGAACCCTCTGCAGGAATAAATTCCTGATGCTCCAAGTAATCCTTCCCCTGTGTCCCAACATGTACTACTGTGTCGGGTGTGTGAGACACAGGAGCCGAGGAAACAGACCAACGGGTGAGCAAAGAATTTCTGAACGGTAAAGCAAATAAGTGTTTCTCTAACATACCACAGTGCCTTTGCACTTACCATGCGCGCTGCTTGGAATGCTCCTCCTCAACCCCAAGCTCATGGCTCATTTCTCTGCCTCCTTCAGATCGTTACTGTCTCATCATCTCTAAAACTGCCCCGGTAACAGACCTCCTCGCACTATTTTCCTTCCATACTTTTCCCCTAAAGCTCTTTCCCGTCGGACATGATGTGTGTTTTGCATTTACGTGCTTATTGTCTAGCACCCCAGCCCCCACCCCTACCTCCCAATCAGCATGGAGGGGGGATTTTGATAATTTTGTTTCCTGCTAAGCCCACAGCACTAAGATCAGGGTCTGGCAAATAGACAGTGCTCAATAAATATTTATGGAAGCATTTAAAAGCATTTACGCCCAGGGGAGTGAGTACGGGGCGGGGGGGGGGGGGGGGCCCGGAAGGCAGGAGAGGTCGACAGGAGGGCGTCTCCGAGCTCGCGAGCCTGGCAAACGGAGGCTGAGGGTCACTGCAGGACAGGGAAGTGTTTGCAGAGCTGTGGGTGTGTGTGCAGAAACCTGTTGTGTTTGGGGAATCACACTCACTTCGGTATTGCCCGACCTTCAGGAAACTGGGAGCTGTAAAGAATTGCTCTGGAACAGCGAACAGCTCGGCATAGAGGTTCAGAGACCTGACCTGGTGCCTGGGCTGGGGCAGAGCAAATTTATCCGTTCATTTCTTTTTTTAGTAAATTTTTTTTTTTTTTTTTTGGCCAGAATGGTTCTCTGCGGGAGAACTCTGAGGTTTCAACGAGGGTTTACATTCTGTGTGTGCCTCTTACGTCCAGGCGTGAGGGGCTTGGGAGAAACGGGGGGTAAGTTGTAGCCCAGGAAGCGGGAGAGGTGACAACTTTCACTTCCAGGTGTGGAAGGTCCTGTCACCCCAGAGCCCAGGCACCAACGGTCCTCCAGCCCCCATCCCTGCCAGCGATGGAACACTCGAGTTTAAAAAATTTTTTTTCAACGTTTTTATTTATTTATGGGACAGACAGAGACAGAGCATGAACGGGGGAGGGGCAGAGAGAGAGGGAGACACAGAATCGGAAACAGGCTCCAGGCTCCGAGCCATCAGCCCAGAGCCCGACGCGGGGCTCGAACTCACGGACCGTGAGATCGTGACCTGGCTAAAGTCGGACGCTTAACCGACTGCGCCACCCAGGCGCCCCTGGAACACTTGAGTTTAAATGGGTCTCTTTAGGACAAGTTTTACTTTTACTTGTATTTATATTTTTCCTTTCCTTTTATTTTATTTCTTTTCTTTTCTTTTAGAGAGAGAAGACCATGTGTGCACATGCTTGTGCATGAGCAGGGGAGGGGAAGAGATAAAGAAAGGATCTTTTTTTTTTTTTTAATATTTATTTTTGAGACACAGCGAGTGGGGGAGGGGCAGAGAGAGAGAGAGAGAGAGAGAGAGAGAGAGAGAGACAGACTCCTAAGCAGGCTCCATGAGGTCAACGCAGAACCTGACGTGGGGCTCGAACTCACAGACCGTGAGATCACGGCCTGAGCTGAAATCGAGAGACAGATGCCTAACCGACTGAGCCACGCAGGCTCCCTTGAAGACAGAATCTCAAGAAGGCTCTAAGCTCAGCACGGAGCCCAACTCGGGGCTCGATCTTACGACCCTGGGATCGTGACCGGAGCCCAAATCGAGAGTTGGACGCTCAACCACCTGAGCCACCCAGGTGCCCCTAGGACAAGTTTTCCAGCGTTGAGGACGCAGGTCCCCGTGGGAGGGTCTCTGAGCAGGACGCTCTTTCTCTATCAGCAGGCAGCTGGTGCGGTTGGTGAGAGTGGGGCTCTGAACCCGGTCACCTAGGCTCAATCTCAGCCCCTCCACTTACCAGCTGGGTGACTCTGGGTGAGCCTCTTAGTTTCTTTGTTGCCTCCGTCTGTTCACCTGCAGAGGGGGGGTGGTGACAGTCCCTACCACAGGCTACGCAGAGAATCGGAGAAAGTAACACAAAGAGCCTAGGGCATCATTCGGGGTGTCAGCCACAATCCCTACTAAGAGGGATTTACGGCCTCCCTACTGGAGGGATTTACGGCCAGGTCGGAAAGAGAGGTCGAAATACGAACGACGAGAGTCCTGTTTATTTTTCTTTCCCCCTCATTCATTTATTCATTCGGGCAAACTTTATTTAATCCGCCTGAAGCCGGCGACCACACTAGCAAGAAACAGAGATACGTCAAGTCGTGAATAATTAATCCAAACCAGTGAAGGGATAACGCAGGCTGTGGGCGCGAGTACTGGGAGGGGAGAAGCAGCAGTCGGAGCGAGACCGTGAGCCGGACAGACGTCTGGAAAGGCCTCCAGAAAGAGGCAGGACTGGGGCCTCTCCTGAATTTCAGACAGTTGGGAAAAGTGTAAACAACCACCTCCTTCCTGGTGGCTGCCCCTCGGCGTCCAGCCTTGGACCAGTGACCTCGCCAGACCTAAGGGCATTTTGTAAGCAAGGGCGGGGAATGGGGGTCACGTACTCGAGCCCCGTCGGGAGGCCTGGGTTCTAGAAACAACGCGAGCATATCTAACCACTCTGCCTCTGTGTTTGCTCTTATGAGTGTGTCACATTAACTGGCTACAAAAACAGGGCAGGTCCCGATTGCTGGGGCTCAGTCTTCTTACCAACGAAGTGGGGATAAATAAACCTCTCTCTCTGAAGTTCACGAACACACTAGTATCTGCCACATTTGTGAAACACCCCGGGCTATCTCGGAGAACATTGGGGGTGTCTGAGTTTTCTAACCAGTTGAGCCTTTTAGCGTCAAACTCTTAGCAAATGCATTGCTTGAACCATTTCCTGGGGATCTAAGCTTTTAAAACACAGGCACTAACTCATTATTCTGAAAGCTGGTCCATAAAGGGAGAGAAGATCAAGCCTTCACCCTCCCTTCCCTAGAAGAACTGTTACCAGTGGGGGAGGATGGCGGGGAGTTGCTCTACGGAAGGATTCCAGCTGCCCCGGGAAGAAGGAGCGACGGACGAGAACACCGCCGTTGTGCCGAACGTGCCGAATGTGGGGACTCAGGCACTGCATGTTCGGGACTGCCAACGGGACCAAAGGGGACAACCAGACAGCATGCCCCTCCTGAAGGGAAGACCCAACATCTCCTTTGAAGCAGGCTTGCAAAAAGTAAGTCAAGAAAATGATCAAACCTCTGGGTGAACTACCAATTTACAGGAGACACAAAGGACAGAGGAGCACGTCAAAGGGCACCACGGGGATGCAATTAGCAAACTCCAGACCCTCTTAAGGAAACCAAAGTGAAGAATCTCCTGGCCGACTGTCTGGCAGGGAATAAGACAAACACCCAGCTCTGTCAACTGGTAATTGGCAAGAATGAAAAATAAGAGCAATGAAGAGGAACCTTTGGATTTTTTAAAAAGACATTTCAACTAATCACACGCTGTGGATTTTACTTGAATCCCAATTCCCACAAAGTCTGAAACATAAATTTATGAGCCAATTAGAAATCTGAATCACGACTGGATATCTAATCGTTTTTTTTTTAGGTGTGATAACAGTTTGCAGATTATTTTCCTTATTATTTTTAATTAAAAAAATTTTTTTAACCTTTATTCATTTTTGAGAGACAGAGAGTGAGTGGGGGAGGGGCAGAGAAAGAGAGAGAGAGAGACAGAGAGAGAAATACAGAATCCGAAGCAGGCTCCAGACTCTGAACTGTCAGCACAGAGCCCAATGTGGGGCTCGAACCCACGAACCGTGAGATCATTACCTGAGCTAGAGTCAGATGCTTAACCGACTGAGCCATCCAGGTGCCCCTTTAATTTTAAGTTTACTTATTTTGAGAGACAGAGAGAGAGACAGAGAGAGAGAGAGAGAGAGCGAGCGCGCACAAGTGGGGAAGGGGCAGAGAGAGAGGGAGAAGGAGAAACCCAAGCAGGCTCTGCACTGTCAGCACAGAGCCCGATGAGGGCTCGAACCCATGAACTACGAGATCATGACCTGAGTGGAAGTCGAATGCTTAACTGACTGAGCCACCCAGGCACCCCTATTTATCATTTTTTTTTAAAGAGTCCTCTTTTACAGTGACGTACAACAGTATTCACAGCCGACGTGACATCTGGGATTTGCTTCACAACATGATGCTTCACAACATGATGCTTCACAATATGATGGATGAGTGTGGGGCAGAATTGGCCACGGGGTGATGGATGTTGGGGCCAGGTCACGGCTATGTGCCATTTATCACACTACACTACTGACCTCTGTGTAACTGAAAGGACTTCTGCACGTACTGAAAAAATGCCACCAAGACCCACAGAGGACAGCTCATGAGTGGTCCAGACTTTGGTGCTCTACAGAGCTGGCTCCACGGATAGTCTGTCCGTCTGCTATGTGGCCGACAGCTGTCCCTCTGCAGGAGTGCCCAGAGCGGCCTCTCCCAATGCGCCTCCTCCACACCGTTGTGGGATGACCGAGGGGACGTGGCTCACTACTGCTGTGTGTCGAGCCTGAGTCCCCCAGCCTGGGCAAAAGGGATGCCATCTGTACAGAGATGCTCAGGAGTTGTGCCCTTGGTTATGCCGGTTCTCTGCCAGGCTTCCTTTCCTTCCTGGTGCTCAGGATGCCTTGGGGAGCTAAGACAGCCTCAAGACGGTTTTCGGGGAGCGCCGAGGTCACGATGCTACCCTCCTCCCTTCCATCAGGGTTCTGGGGATGGGAGAGACAGGGAACTTGTGCTCCTGTCAACAGGCACAGACTCTTCCCGCACCCTCCTGGGCTCCGGCCCTGCGTCTGGTTAAAAAAATCGTACCCCGCCCGCCCCCTTTGTAGACACGGCCAGGATGCCATTCGGGGAGGTGGGAGGATGGGCTGCAGGCCGCCCGTGCTTCCCCGGTGGCCTCGGGGCCCTGCGCGGGGCTGGCTGAGGCTGCAGGGCAGGGGGCCTGCAGGTCGCCCCGAAAAACTGCCAACTCAGCATGCAGGATTTATTTATTTCTGCAAAGAGAAAAGCATTTGACCTCTTAAGGAAACAAAAGTGAAGAATTTCCTGGCCGATTGTCTGGCAGGGAATAACAGGAACTGAGCTAGTAACGGCCCAAACAAATAGCACTAAGTGATGAGGACGCAGGAGAGGCCTTTGGGACCGTGGCTGGGAGGGAGTGGGACCTCAGCATTCCCTTTCAGTGTCCCCAGCCACCACCACCTGAGACTTTACTGTCCCGGCCCAGGGCCCCTAGGTCCAAGGGGACCGCTGAGGACTTACACTGACGCTCAGGGTAACAGCAGTGCTTTATACAGACTTTGAACTTGGAAGGCACACGGGGCAAGGTAGAAAGAGCCTTAGTTTTAGAACCAGATACCAAGGCCAGAGGCCCTGGTACGTGGGCCGGTCACGTGACCAATTTTAAGGCTCGCCCAAAATGACCTCTGCGAAGTGTTCTGCAAACAGTGAAGTGCTCTGCAAACACGACGGGGCACTACCACTCCTCCTGACAGACACCTCACCCATCTGCACACAAGTCAGTACTTGTGTTCCCATCTTACGGATGGGCAAGCAAGGCTTGGAAGTGTTAAATGGGGTTAAATGACTTGCCTGTGGTCATAGCTCCTACTCTTGGGCTGGTCTGAGGCCCTGCCTGATCAGGGACCCGTGTGGCCCCTGCACCCTCAAGTCATTTACCAGCTTTGGCAAAGCCCTTTCCTTCATGATGCCGGCAGCCCGGGGCCAGAATCACAACCAGGTTCCCGATTCCGAGGCGATGAAGTCTGGACGGGGACGACTGGCTCGCGTGCTGGGCTTACGGTAACAAACTCAGGGCTGAGCCTCCGGGGAAGGCAGCTATCCGTTTCCGTAGGCCACAGCTTAAGACAAACAAAGCTTCCAGATCCTCATTAAGCCTCATGGGCAAAACAGTTATTTTATTAAAAAGGGGAGGAGGGAGGAGGCGATTCCTCTGCTCCAGAACTCGGCAGGAGGCCCTCCCCCCCGCCGGCAGGTCCTGCTTGCCGGGGCCACCTCTGCACCGAGGTCAGGTGCCAGCTCCCGTCCCGGGCTGCCAAGGGGGCAGCCGAGCCTTCCGCGCGCATGGGAGATGCTATGAACTGATAAATCTATCCGGGAGAAAGCTTCTCATGCAAATCAGAGCCGGGGAGTTTGCTGGGTGGCGGCAATCAGCTTTGTTAGCAAGCGGCAATGTGCGGAAAATGAGGCGCGTGCTCCGTTCCCAAACAATCTCCACTGCTTTGGAATCATCCACTTTGCGGGGCCTCTTAAACATCTGCTGTGAAGGCAGGTAGGCAGGCAACGAAGTGTCTGCGGGTCAGAGAAGCCGGGAGGGGAGGGGAGGGGAGGGAGGCGTCCCACTACAGGACCCACCAGACTCTGCGTCCCACCAGAGCCCCACGCCAGGGCCCCTCTGCTTCTCCCTGCGAACCCGCACTCGGGCGGCCTGGGCAGCGGCGATGCCCCAGAGACAGCCGCGGCTCCCAGCACACCTTCCCCCTTCCTGGCCGAGCGCTCTGGGCGCGTATCTTCTACCTGTCAACTGGGGACCAAGCCTCGTAGGGTAGCCAGCTCTCGGAAAAACCGGCTGGGTTTGGAGTGCCAGCTCTGGGTTCGAATCCTGACTCTGCAGCTCACTGGTGCCCGGGTCAACGAGGATAATGTCACGAACGGGCATGGAGGTGGGAGCTGCCGCCCTTCCCATGTCACAGCTCGGGGAGCCCGCTGTCTGCAGGGCGACGTGGAGGAGCGCGTCTGAGGTCATGCCGTAGGACAGGGACGGCTGTGCTCCAGGCCCACACCCCAGGGGCCCAGCCTCCCCACCTAAGTCTCAGGGCTGTTACCCCAGGCTACATGAGCGTCTCGAGTTCTTTGCAGGGGCCTGGCCTCTAGAAGGCACTAGGCCAATATAGCTATTGTTGTTCGTTAGTGACATCATTCCTTCCCTGGAAGCTTCTAGACCTGCGATCATTAGCACCTGGTGTTAACCACTAGCCTGTGTATTTTACTTACCTGTCTACCTGTTGCCTGCTCCACACCCCTGGCAGAACGGCATGTCTGTGACAGAGGGTTTGTTTTGCCTGTTTTACTAACGGCTGTGTCCTTAGCACCTAGAACAGTCCCTGGCACACAGCAGATACTCAGTGAGTACGCGTGGAATGAATGAATGAGTGAATGAATGAATGATCATCACTGTCCTCACTCTACAGCTAACCCGCCGGGTTCTGCAATGACACCTGCACGGTCAGCTTTGGGGATGGGATGAACCGTAACAGAAGAGAGGGGAGTCTCCTGCCAGGGGATCGCACGGCACCCAGCCTAACCCACCCAGCCTCTTCGGGCTCACATCCAACCCAACCCCACCGGCCCTTAGCTGGCAGCCACCGTATGCAAGGCACCTGCTGGGCCACCACCACGCCTCTGCAGGCGGAAGAGAGCTCCTTCCTTCCCGCAGCCCAACAAAGACCTGGCTTGGCCTCCCACGGCCTTTCTGGAAGGCCTGGGCCGACCAGCTCCACTCTTGTTTCCGGCCACAGGAATCCCCTTTTGCTTCAAACAAGACGCTGGGGGCACGTGTTCCGTCAACTCTAAAGTGTTTGGCTTCTGGGTTTTATTCGTGGAAGAGTTCATGAACCTCACGGGGCTGGCCAGCGGGTGGGTCTGACACTCGCATCTATCTCTGGACACGGTTCTTGGGCCACGGGGCTCAAGGTTCGGACTTCAACCCTCCAGCCACCCCCAGACCTGCCTGCCTGGATATCTGCCGGTCTCCCGCGTGGTAAAGTGCAGAGAGAATGAAAAATGCAAGCAGCACCGAGTCCCCTGAGAGGTCTGTCCCACCGCAGATGGGACCAGGCAGCGGGGCCCTGCTCTGGGCCCGATCCTCTCCAGGTTAAATTTTAAGCTCAGAAGGAAATGGGAAGGGGGAGGCACAGCTCTGGCTACTCGGGAGCCCAGAGAACGTGGGACAGAGGCAGGGTGGGAGGAGGGGGCGTGGCGCCAACAGATGGCACCTGCCCCCGTGACCGTACCGCAAACACTGGCCCCTGTTTGGAACCCGTGAGACCGGACTCCTGGGGGCCAGGTGCAGGCCCAGCAACCCGCAGAGGCAGAATATGCAGGACAGAGTAAAACCATGGTTTTTTTTTCCCCGAACAAAACCACTGATGACTTTAAATGATCAAAGTGCACCTGTAAAATACACGGGGAGTCGTCTTTGTGCCTGAGAACCCCTCCCCCCAACCCCCGTGCTCTCAGGTGAGGGTCGGCCCTGATGCCTCCCGTCGGCCTGGCTTTCATATTCTCTTCCTCAACGTGTGAAAGGTCGCCAGGTCTCAGAGAGAGTGATCTGCACGTGTTCCCTTCTGTACCCCCAGCTCAGAAGAATAATCACCATTCATAACGCGCTAACAAAAACTGGAGGTGTGGGCACCTGGCTCATGCCCCCAGTGAGTGCATTTTAAGCGCCAGGCGCTCTGTGCTGTTACGGTGAATTCTCGCAGCCACTGCAGCTGGTAGGTCCTATCGTTATACCCATTGTACAGGTGAACACACTGAGGTCCAAGATCTAAGTGATCTGGATGCCGTAAACAGCAACACCGGGAGCGCCTCTGACCTCAGGCGTGGCTTCCCCAGAGACACGGTCTCCTCTTCTTGAAGACGGTGAACAAAATTACCAGTCAACAAGCACTGCTAAATAAACTCTGACAGGTCACTTGGGGGGGGGGTGGGGCAACCTGATTTCAGACCCCGATTCAGATTTGGAATCGATAAAATACGGGACCTTCTCGGACGACCCTCAAGACGGCCTCGTGAAACCACCCTGATTGTGCAGATGCGGTGACTGAGGCTTGGCTTGGTGAAGAGATTTGGACAGGATCCCACGGCTCGTACTGGGCCAAGTCTGGACACCAACCAGGGACTGGGGTGCTCGGGCCCAGGTCTGTCAACCCTGGTTCTTCCTTAAGTGGGGCCAAGGGCCGCCCGTGAGCTGATGATACCACCAGCCCAGCTGCAAACCAGGACGTGGGCCATTAAAGAGGCAGTTCCTGCAGCAGACCAAGCGGGGGGCACCAATGGTGATGCCCCCCCTCCCCGGGAGCAGGGTGAACCCCACTTCCTTACAACAAAGCCAGTGCAACCCACAGGTGAAACACACTTGTGGGAACATTATCTGACTCCTGACGGGAGCATCCGTGTGCAGATCCGGAGTCAAGTGCACAGGAAAGGCCAGCGCTGTGACAGCACTGTGGGTACAATGAAAGACCACCCCTCACTTCCACAGCCCTCTTTTATGCAACAACTTGAGTGGAGAGGATGCTGCCTGAAAGGCAACCCCAAAAACTTGCCACCCTTTTAGGTGGTCCTTACTTGGCCAAACCCATAGGGCAGAGCGGATTTCCTGTTTTGTTGATTAACGTCTGCTGTATTTTTTTTTTTTTTTAAATTGGCTCTCCTGAGGCATAACTGACATAAAATGGACAGCCTAGATGTTATTTAAATTTTTTCAATGTTTATTTATTTTGGAGAGAGAGAGTGTGGACAGGGGAGGGGCAGAGAGAGAGGGAGACACAGATCGGGAGCAGGCTCCAGGCTCTGAGCTGTTAGCACAGAGCCCGACGCGGGGCTCGAACTCACAAACCACGAGATCGTGACCTGAGCCGAAGTTGGATGCTTAACCGACGGAGCCACCCAGGCGCCCCAGCCTACACGTTATCTAAAGCACAGAGTTAGATGAGCCCTGACTTACGTATGGACCCGTCACACCATCAACCCCATCAAAATGGTGAATATATTCGTGGCGCTCAAAAGTCAGAATGAATTTTGACCCAGGCCCCCCCCCGGCACAAGTCACCAAGCACCTCTGTTCATCAGGTAAGAGGAACAGAAGAGCTAACAGGTGCTGAGTGCTTACCGCTCCGACACAACGCTTCGTGTTTTACCCACGTCACCCCGACAAGTTCCGGGAGGTGCCGGCACTCTGGAGGAGGCCGCGGGCCCAGCAAGGGCCTGGTGACTTGAATCCAAACCCCGGGGTGCAGCTCTGGGTGCCTTCCTTTACTCCTCTGGGCCCCTCTCTCGCCTGACGGCAGCGAGAGCACCCGCCTCGCTGGTTCGCGGTGAGGATTCAGAGTGTGTACCTTTCCAGAGGAGTCAGGACGGTGCCTGGCACGTAGCAAGGGCTCCAGATGTGTTAGCTGAAGAAGATGATGGCAGTGTTGACTTCTTTGAATGGGACACGGAGGTTCCTGAAAGTTCCATGACTTGCCCAAGGGCGTTCTGAGAGCAAACTAGGCTTTAACGCGGGCAGTCTGAATCCACGCAGGTGCTCCGGACCCCGATGCTGTCCTGTCCGGGAGAGGGGAAGCTTGAAGCCTGACGCGGCCCGGTGTCCTGGCCCGTGTGGCTGCACGCCTGCCGGCTCCTGCCCAAATGGACCGGGAGGCACCGTGGGCAGGTCAGGCACACAGATTTCTCTCCGCACACTCGACTGAACCCATTCTGACGGTCTGTGTCCTCACAAACACGACAGGCGGGTGCCGGCTGAGGCAGGGAACGTCTGAGGCCCATTGGAGGGCCTCTCTCCTCCCACACCCCACAGAGGGAGCATTCCCGCCCCCGATGTGTCATCTGCGACCTCCGGAGGCCTCAGGCACGGCCTTCAGTCGGCTAGGATTTCAGCTTTGTAGGACAGAGTGGGAGGCAGCCGGGAAGAGGCACCTCCTACTCTCAATCGCCTCCCGGTGGGACACGCAAGGGTCCTCAGCTACCCCCAGATGGGGACTACCATTGTGGGAAAATGCTGCACCGAACAGAGGTCGACCCTGGAGGCTGGGAGGCCTCCAGCTGTTGAAGGAGGCGCGCGGCCGAGCTCGCGTGGAGAGAAAAGGGGTCCGGCTGGCCGAACGAGAGTGCTGGCCCCCTTCACCTGTTCATCCAGGAGCGCTGTGGCCAGGCTCTGTGCACTCGCTCACGGGCCCGGGACCGCTGTCCTCCCCTCCTACAGACGAGGACGCTGGGGTACCTGCAACTTCGCCGAACTTCACTGGAAAGCTTCCCTGAGTGTGCCGATGCTGGCATCTGAGTTCGGGTTTCCGTAGCATCGACCCAGACCCACACCCACTGCGCTAACCCCCCACCGCCACCCTGCTTCTCTGGGGAGCACACCAGGTGCATGACTCTGTAATGGTGTCATGCTTAGTACGTGCCAGGGGCTGGGTCGGGTCCTTACGTTCTCCGGAACTCCTCCCAAGAATTCCAGAAGAGTGAGCTCTGTCTCGTAAGTGCAGTACTGGGGGGGGGGGGGAGGGGGGTCAGTGCCCCTGCACATCTGGCTTGAAGGGAGGCCCTCCAAGGGCAGAAGCGGACGTGGGGCCGGGTACTAGGACCCCGTTGCCTCTGCCACAGATGATACACACTGGCGGCTGACGACAACACACACTGATTCCCCGATGGTTCTGGAAGGCAGAAGTCCTAAGCAGGTTTCCCAGGCCAACATCAAGATGCTGCAGTGTTGTGCTCCTTCTGGAGGCTCTCTGGCAGAATCGGTTTTCCTTCCTTTTTTTTTTTTAAGGTTTATTTATTTTGAGAGAGTCAGAGACAGCGCAAGAGGGGGAGGGACAGAGAGAGAGAGAGAGAGAGAGAGAGAGAGAGAGAGGGAGAATCCCAATCAGCCTTCGTGCTGCTAGCACGGAGCCCGATGCAGGGCTCGAACTCACGAAACCACAAGAGCGTGACCTGAGCTGAAACCAAGAGCTGGATGCTCGGCCGACTGGACCACCCTGGCGCCCCTGTTTTCCTGTCTTTTCCAGCTTCTAGAAGCACCTGCGTCCCTGGGCTCGTGGTCCCTGCCTCCATCTCCAAAGCCAGCGCTGCAGCACCCACAAGCCCTCCCTCGGACTCTGAACTTCTGCCTCCACATCTCCTCTCTCTCTGCTGCTCTTGCCTCCCTGGGACGAGGGTCCTTGTGGTTAGAACACCTCGAGAGCCTTGACTCAATCACAGCTGTGAAGTCCCTCTTGCTGTGCAAGGTAGCATTTTTTCCCCGCTCCAGGGACTGAAATGTGGACGTCTTTGGGGCGCTCCTACTCAGCCTACCACAGGCTGGGACTGTGGTGCACCCCCCGCCCCCGACACAAACGACCAGCACCCCCAGAGCCAGACCAGTGGGGAGGAAGGAGTCCGGCTGGGCCGGGCCGACTGAGGGTATCCCGCGGCCAGTGGAAAGGCCCCAGAGGAGCAGGGCACGGAGGTGGGGAGACCCAGGGCACGGCGCCCACAGGCCTCCAGTCCAGGCCTGGCTCCAGACGGGGCTACATCCACAGGCTTGTTCCTCGAAGAGCAGAATTACTTTTAAGTTCTAAAAATACTGCCGGTTGCTAAACAAACACCGGGGCTCTTGTGAAATAAAGCAACAACATGAAAGGCCTGGCAAGGGGTGCCCCGAGATTCTGATCAGCAAGCAGATCGGGGCAGCTCTCTCCACTGGAGCAGCCAAAGCCATTTCCGAAGTTCTGGTGGAACTCAAGGCCAAGGTCAGGCTCTGGACAGGAGCCAGTGCCTGAAGCTGAAGGCACGGGGTGGGAGGAAACCCTGGAGAAAGACAGCAAACTAACACTTGCGGGGTGCCCCTGGGAGGGCAAACAGCTCTCCAAAACAGGCTCCAAAATACCCCTGCAAAAAAGGAGCATTTTTAGGTCCGTTGTTCTAAAGGCAAAACGAAGGCTCAGAGAAGTGAAGAGACTTGCCTAAAGTCGCACAGCAGGGATTGCAACCAGGTCCACCTGACTCTAAGACCAGTGTCCTTTCGACTTTGCCACTTAAATTACCTCCAGGTTACCCATGAACTTGACAAACACCTGCTGACTGTGGCTCCCAGCAGGAGGGCAAGTGGTTGAAAGTGGAAGTTCTTGGGCCCGACAGCCTGGGTCTGAATCCGGGCTCTACCAGGGAGGGATCGTTAGCTCTCTGGGCCTCAGTTTCCTCATCTGTAAAGTGGAGCGGACGAAAGCACCTGCCTCACAGGGCGCTGTGTGGGTTTAACGCGCCAGTTCGGGTAGAGCATTTAGGCTGGAGCAGGGCCGCACTGCACGGAAGCCGCGTGCCCCCCCCTGCTTTGACCCCCCGCAGTCTCCACCCCAGCCACAGCCGCGTCCTCTGGGTGGGCGTGGAGCAGAGGACCCGGACCCCCACGTGGCAGACAACCCGCACACCCACGCAGGCCAACCCCTGGAGCATCTTTCTGCTAAAGAACCACGATGTCCACCAGCGGCAGGAGACTGTTCGTTCGCCTCCCACTCTGCCCCAAACTGGCTGGGGAGCTGGCAGGGCAGTTCCCGTCGGCAGGGCGGGAGCAAGGAGTAAAACGGAGCCCAGACGGTATCTAAGCCCTGCCTCACCTCTACGGCACAGACCCACCTCTCCACTTCCTGTCTGCCCGGTTCCACACCAAACGCACTTAAAATCACACCGTCAGCTAACAATTTACTGTCCGCTTAGCCTCCAGGCACTGTTCCCAGATGCCTTACCTCCGTTACCGCACTAACTCCCGTGCGCTGGAAAGTGCTCTACCCATTTCACAGATGAGGAAGTTCCAGCCAAGAGAGGTTAGATCCCTTGCCCAAAGCCACACGGCAACAGAGTAGTTGAGGCGCGGTTGGAGTGGGCCTGGATGCCTCTGCTCCGCGAGGCCCCGCCGGGCCCCAAGCGCCCAGGGTCCCGGTCAGCCCCGGGGCCTCTGGGCGCCCGCTGCCAACTCCCAGCCCAGGCCTGCTCAGAGGCTTCTCTGCAGAATCAGCCTGACAAGCTGCCGGCTCCTGGTCTAGCACCGGGGGCCCGTTCACCCTTCACACTTCAGTGCAGCTTTACCGAGAAGCCACGGCATCCTCACCGTGAGCTGGCTGCTGGGGACAGAGCAGAAGGAAATCAGACTCGACCCCCGTGCCGTCCTGCGTCTGACAATAAATGAGCGTCCAAATGCAGAAAACAGTCAGAAACCGTAAAACGTACTGTGAAGGGAACCATTTTGGGGCTGATGCTGAGAATGACTGGGGGGGGGGGGGCACAGGGCAGCAGGTCTCCAGGGGACAGGAAGCTCCAGGGGCCCCTCTGAGCAGGTGACACTTAAGCCGAGTCCGTGAAGGATGAGCTGCTCTGGGAGGCGGGGAATGCTGGGAAAGAACACTCCAGGCCGAGAGACCAGCAAAGACAAAAGGCCCTCCAGAAACGAGTGGCCTCGGGGCATTTGAAGAACAGACCAGAATGTGACCCAGCGCACTCGGGGCGATGAGGCCGGTCAGGGAGGTGGATACTACGTCACACGGGGAACATGCACGGCCCTCCCAGGGCCCCACGTGCCAGGCTGGGCGCCGGGAGGTGTGAGACACCCAAGATGCCTCCTTCCTGCAGGTGGCAGGCCTCTGGGAAGATCAGCTCTTCCTGCGGGGACTGGGAGAGGCCGGCCGGAGGGCAGTCTGACGGGGAGGAAGCACACAGAAGCGGCAGGTACCTCTCAGGCAGCATCTTGCTGGCCGATCTGATCTGCGCTCCCCTCCGAGAAGACTTTTGGGAGGGGAGGGGAGGGCAGGCGGGGACCTGGTAGCTTCCTCAGCGTCCTGTTCGTGCAACTCTCCATTCCCGGAGCGCTCACTGTGGGCCAGGCCCTGAGCTGGGTTCTGATGGCACAGTGATGACTCAGTCACACACCCAGGGTGTTAAAATCCAGCCACCAGTGAAGGCACCCGGGGAGCAAAAGGAAAGGCACGAATCACTGTGCTGCCAGCATGGGAGCAAGAGAGAGGGATGGGGGTCAGGACGCAGAGGGAGAAGGACGTGTCTGCAAAGGGAAGGAGGGGAAAAGCCCACCCGGTGACCACGTGTCAAAGGCTCTGGACCCTGTGGGTGTGGGGGGCTGAGGACCAAAGACCCAGAGGGCTGGGCCAGCTCTGCTGCCGGGAAGAGACTAGAAACCGGCGTGCGTCCTCTCCGGTCAGCTGCACGGGGTACAGAGCCAGGGACAGAGGCCCGGCAGAAGGGGCTGGGGGTGGGGTGGGGTGTGGAGGGCAGCGTGAGCCGTCCAAGGGAGTAGCTCCGGTGACTACTGACGGGAGGCGGCACGGCCCAGGGTGCCCAGACCCGCCCGTTTTCCAAAAGAAGGTGCAAATCCGCACCGTGAAGAGTTTCCGACTTTCAAACACTGGAAACGCATTCAAGCATTGAATAAGCAACACAGACTCAACAGAACGTATCTGTGGGTCGGCAGTGTTACGGCCTGGGATAACCGAAGGCAAATAAAAACAAGGAACTGCGTCGGACATGCCTGAAGGTGCTTGCGCCGGGCAGGAAAGGGCTTCTGGCAAGACGGGCGTTTTGCACAAAGTGCCGAAGGCAGGAAAGGAGAAGCAGGTTAAGGGGAACCCTGTCTGGCTCCTCCTGTCGGGCCCCTGATTATTTCCTGTGCAGCTGGTGTAGGTGTGCGAGTTCCAGCCTCTTTCTGACGGCAAACGTACGGGGACAGAGGCCCAGCCCAGGGAGGCTGTCCCCCCAGGCTCCTGGTGTGATGGAGCTGAAATGGGGAACAGTCGACGCCCATCAGGCTCTGCAGGGAACGCTGTGGGGCTCCCAGGGCGGAGGGTTCCTTGTTGTCCTTGCAAATGGGACAGCAGGGCCCAGCCCAGCGCTGGCACCTTGGGGGATCCTGGCAAAGTCACAGCTCGTCCCAGCAGAAATGCACCTGAAGGCGCTCCGTGGAGCTCAGCTTCTCCCTTTCTGCCCAGAAGGGTGCTGGCCACCCTCTAGGACCCAGCGCACAAGGCTCAGGCTCCCACTTTCCCCTTAGCCTCCTCCTGCTGCCCCAGGAAAACTCCCCCTCCCCCCCCCCCCCCCCCCCCCGTGCTGCTAAGCACTGAGACAGCAGCAGTGGCCTTGGTGGCTCACGGCCTGCTCCGTGCTGGGCCTGAAGCATGGCGGGGTGAGCAAGAAGGTGGTGAGCGTGAGGGTGTCGCTCCCATCCTCGGGGCTGATTGTGCCTGGGGCAGGTGGCTGAGGTGACAATCCATCCTCCCGTCCCCCTTCCAGGCAGGTCCCAGTATCATCCCCACTTTGCAGATGAATAAATATCATGAATATCATGAATATCATCCCCACTTTGCTGATGGTCAGAGGGGCTGAGGGACGAGCCGGGATTTGAACCCAGTGCCTGAGATCCCAACCTCCACATATCATGGCCTCCATCGATGCCAAGGGGCAGCCAGTGACAAGAGACAAGTGACAGGCCACGGCCTGAGACAAAGGGAAAGAGAATCCAGCACAAACAGACTGAGCCGCCACATTCTCCCAAGTGCAAGAATGAACACTCCTGGATGACCTCGAGTCACTGAGAAATGTGGACCTGTGCTCCCCTGAGTCTGGCTGGTAAGGGCAGGGGGCAGGTTCTAGGAAAGCTTGCTGTCCCACGTGATGGTCACACGTGGGGACCCCGAGAGCCCAGGCGAGGGGAGGCGGTCTTGCACGCAGCTGCAGTGTGCCCAGAGCTGGGGCCGGAGGCCCCGGCTTCTGCGGCCGAGCCGCACATCTGACCCCACCTGCGTAAGGGTGGCCCTTGTGAACGAACTGCCCGCCTGCTGCCTGCGTTGACAGCCATCCCTGCAAACAGGCAATGATCAGAATACCACACGCTGGATGGATTTTACAAATCCCGTCGGCACTGCATCCAGACCGAATACAACCGGGGGTGATTGGATTTTCTGGCATCAGGAAAATCAGAGCCTAGGACAGCAATTCTGAGTGTGGAGCATCATTAGTCTAAGTGCAGCCACCCCGTTTTTAATTCCAATCCCCTCCAGCAGCGCTCGGCAGGGCAGAGCTGCGGGGCAGCCCTCACTCCTTCGGTGACTCCGGGCTCTGGAGGGCGGAGAGGAGAGGGCGGGATCGCGTGGAGATGCCCAAGCCACGGGAACTCTGCCTTTGCCTGGGAATGCAGTCCCCACAGGGGAGGGCGACATTCTCTCTCCTCTCAGGGAGGCTCGAGGAAGCCAGAAGGAGGGCGTGATGGTACAGGACGTTTGAGGCCAAACGTGGGGAGGAAGCAGGCCCTGCCTACACCTACTGCTTCCCCTGAAGGAAGAACCACTGCCCTCGTTCCCCTCCTCCTCCCTGGCCGGGGCCTTCGGGATTCCCTGTTTCTACGCTACACCCCCAGGCTGGCTTCCTAAATCCCAGTAGAATCCCATCACTCCCTGCCTCAAGCCTGCAGTGGCTCCCCAGTGCCCTCCTGCCGGAGGAGACACTGCCCTGTGCCAGGTGCCCAACCCCCAGCCCTGTGAGTTGTCCTCCTCTCCCACACCTGATCTGCCGGCAAGTCAGGTGCATTCTCCAACCTGTCCTGCCAGGACTGCAGCTGCCTTCCAGGACCACCCCCGTCCCCGTCTACTCTCATAGGCAACATCCAGAGGGGCTGCTTCCCATGCGAATCAGGCTGAGATGCCTCCCTGCTTAAAACCGGTGCGATAACAAAATCCATTTCCTCACTCGGATTGCAAAGCCCCTCCCGAAACTGCCTGTCCTCACCCCCAACTCACTGCCTGTCCTCACCCCCAACTCTCTCCCTGTCCTTCACCCTCCAGCCACAGCGGCTTCCTCTGTCCCCCTCCCGGTGAGCTGCCCTCCCGCCACCACCCTGATTCATCAGCTGCCTCCTCCCCATCGGTGGCGCGAGAGACCCCTGCTTCAGAAAGGCCTTCGCTGACACCGCACGCCAAGGAGCCCCTCGCCCCGTCCCCGGGATCTTCCATGCCCCCCACCCCCATTTTCATCCTTTATGGCACGTGTTTCTATCTTATCTCTTTCTCGTCTGTTCGCTAATTTATGACTCTAAACTGCTGAGCTGGAAGGAGGCGACACTTTGTTCTCTCCTCCACGAGACACTCGGCACCTCGCCCCGGGCCTGGCATGTGGCCAGGGGTCAATCGATATTTCTGGGATGAATGACTCTCTGCGTTTCTGATACCTGGCGAGTGCCTGCCCTTGCGCCCTCGATTCAACCGAACAGAGAAAAGCAGCCGCGGCCACTGCTTGCTGAGGACCCACTAATGACTTAGCCGGTAGGTGCGGGCAAAGCCCCTGGGGCCCAGTGTCCCCTGTGCCTGTCCGTCTCCGGGAAGGCGGCCGGCCAGGGCCCCATCAGAGTCCTACACCCCTTGCACACAGCTTGGACACGGAGTGGAGCCGCTTTCCCAAGGTGACTCCGGAATAAGAAGACAGTGGCATCCCCTCGGAGGTCCTGCGCACCCCGTCTGCAGCGGGATGGGTGCACCGAGCCCTGGCTGGCCGCGAGCCCGCCAGTGGAACTGGCCTGGGATACGCCAACCAAGAAAAGCCACAGGTCAGCACTTTCTGGGATTTGCTGCTTTAATATTAAAATATTCATAAAGAGAGGCAATATCGCCGTGCACGCATCTCCTATCTGCAAACGAGGATTAACATCTGTTCCCGGCACTCGGCCAGCGCAGGGCACGTACGGGGGAACTGGCGCTGTGTGAGGGCAGGGCTGCGAAACTGCCGGAGCCCGGCAGGCCAGCACTCGGGCGGTGGCCCGTCCTGAGAGCGCCTGACGAGTCTCACGCGGCATCACGGCCGATGCAGCGACGTTACCTAACACGGAGCCCACGTTCCAGCCGCCCCAATTGTCCCCAGGAACGGCTTCTGCGGCTGCTCCACCCCCCAGTCCGAGATCCCACACAGGGTCGCACGTTGCACTGAGCCGTTCGTTGTGGCTCCTGATTGTCCTTCAGTCTAGGTGGTTCCCTTTGCCTTCTGTGGGTCCTTTGGGGACACTGAAGCTGCCTGCCCCCGATCCAACGAACCCACAGGTGACATCGTGGCCTCTTCCTGTGTCCTGTCAGGAGGCCCACACGCCGTTTGCCCACTCTGGTGACTTTCTAATTAATTACACACTTACTAACTAGCTTTTGTCTCTCCCCTCCTTTCCCCCCTTAAGAATCTAATTTTCTCATTGTTTTGGGTGTTCAAAGTATCTCATCTTCGTCAGCAGCCGCCTCTTCCAACCGGTGCCTGGTTTCTGACCCATCTGTCTCTGAATGCATCCTTGCTTTCTAGAACGACAGGATGGCCTAGTCATACCTTGTTACTTTCCGTCGCCCCACACCCGGGATCCTCCACTGAGGTCCAAGGAGCCCTGGCTCCTTCTCACGGGGAACAGCAGTGAGCTGTGGGCACCAGGCGTGTGCATTGCTGCACAAGTCACTGCTTCTTCGCCCTTTCTGTGATTTCGACTCGTAAATCACATGCGTATAAAATGTATATATGTAAATTATATGACACACACACACACAAAATCACGAGCATACTGACGCCTCCAACTCCCATCCAACACCTTCCCCCGTTCCGTATTCCCATGTTCCAGCGGCGATCCTGGTCCCTAACAGTATTTTACTTATTTGGTCTATTCCGTAGTCACAGAATAAGTCCACAGTTATTACACAGGAAGGACTGCCAACGAATTTATGTAAACTTCTAAGATTTGTTTCCCATTCTGTTCTTTTAAGCCTTTGGGTGTATTCTTTTTTTTTTTTTTTTTTTTTTAATTTCTGAGAGAGAGAGAGAGAGAGAGATCAAGTGCGGAAGGGGCAGACAGAGAGGGAGACACAGAATCCAAAGCAGGCTCCAGGCTCTGAGTTGTCAGCACAGAACCCGACACGGGGCTTGAACCCACAGACCATGAGATCATGACCTGAGCCGTAGCTGGACGCTTAACCGACTGAGCCACCCAAGCACCCTCTGCCTTCGGATATATTCCATGAGGAGTATAGGGTAACCTGTTGCGTATTTGTGTTTTATTCCCGGGGCAAACCCTCTGAAGGGGGACTGGTGGATCAACGGGCAAATGTGTATGTGATTCTGCTCGCCGTGCCTCGCTTTCCCCCCACTGGGGCCACACCATCCTGCCTCTCTCATGGCATGTGTGAGAGTGCTAGTCCCCTACAGGTGTGTTGGTGCCATTCTGTGCTCTTGCCAACCGGAGAGGTGAGCAATGACACCTCTGGGCAGATGTAATTTGTATCTTCTTAATCTACTGCTTACACTTCCAGCCCTGGGATGAAGGCTCTGGCCCCGGGGCCAAGTCCAGGGCTCATCCCGAAGGTGCTGGGCTGGGCATCCTAGCGGGGGCAGGGGGTGGTATTCACGGTCACCATGCCCACCCACTTGGGCATGAACACCGCGGACCAACGAGGCCCGAAACGACACGCTGGCTTCTGTGTACAGGCGAGGAGAGCTCTGGGTCTCTGGAGAAACCTCAGAAGCGTGCCCTTCTCCTTTGTGGAGAAAAAAGGCTCCCTGGTGTCTTCAAGAGACAAAAGCAACGTTCTGGCCTTTTGCCCTGACGATCATGGACAAGCTGCCAGGCTCCTGTCGCGGGGCCAGGAGCTCCCTCCACAGTGCTCCGAGCCAGAGGCCAAGGGTGCTGGCTGGAGAGTGTCTGTGCGGGCCTTCGCTATTCATTGGCACTTCTTTTTCGTACATCAGCACCTGAGCTTCCCGTACCAAGCTTGGGGGCCACAGGAAGACGTCTTTAGCAATTCAGGTGGTGGAAAGATCCAGCACTGTGTCTCCAGTCCTCTTGCCATCACACAGTCACAGCCCCGGGCCGGGCATCCCTCGGGGTCGCAGGGTGCCGAGAACAACCTTGGCTCAGAGGGGATGAGCGGGGAGCCCTGGCCCCACCCCCAAGCCCAAGCCTGCTCGCCTCCGCCCAAGGGCTGCATTTTAAGGGCTCAGAGAAACTTGAGGCATTAGTAGGGCAGCAGGACTGTGTTCAGTGGGAAGGGGCACATTTTTTCTGAATCTGTCTATATGGCTGTTTCTAATTTGCACCAAGTCTCCACAGAGGCTAGTGGGAGCCCCACAAATGTCTAAAACACGCATTTACGATCCCCAGATTGGTGACTGGCCTACGCTTTTTGAGCTAAGATCCTACGCTGCTGGGTCAAGATTTCATTAAAGTGTTTAGAAACCTCTTTTAGGAGCACAGACAGTCAAAAGCGAGGACCGCACTAAGCGTCCAGGGTGGGGAGTCTAGGTCCAGCTTCCAGCTTAGCTGGGGAACGTCACTTCGCCCCCAGAGCCTGGCCTCCAGGTCCCAGCTCCCTTCCCCAGTCTTTCTCTGGGGAAAGGAAGTCTTTCCCAGCACCTCTTAGACCCCACTGTTCTGCCCTTCTGGGAACCTGACTCCCCAGAACACCGTGCTCCACCAGGAGACACAGGGGCCCTATGGGTGCGGAACATCAGTTGCCTGGAAACGCCTCCTTCTCAGGGCATCACGTGCTCTTGCTGAGGTTTTCACACGGAAGCCGCACAGGCTAGGGATGCGAGCCTCCTCCAGCCGCCCCACCTCCCTTCCCCTGCCTTCCGCATCCTTCCTGCAGCCACCACCTGAAAGCTCCGTTCCTCTGGTGTCAACGAGGATGCGCTCCGTGATTTAATAGCTAACGTCTCTGCCTCCGCTCCCTCCCGTCTATCACAGCACCGGAGTGTTTTTCAAACCTCTCTGTCATGGGCAAGATCATGTCTTTTTCAGGTCCATAAAGAACCGAGTGGCCTGTGGTGTCCTCATATATCATGAGCGGTCTCGGAGGAACGCAGAAGAACCTGCAACAGAAGCAAGCAAGTGCTCCGGGCGACAGGGTCAGGTGCAATGGAGGGTCAGGTGCAATGGAGGGCCAGTGGGGCAGGTGGGCCCTGAGGCCGGCCACCTCACGGTCACCTGTGTGTACCATGAGCATCCCACCCCCACACCTTTGTTTGTGTCATTCCCTGACCTGGAATGCCTGCCTGACACCTGTCCAGCTACTCGGATCCTATCCTGTTGGTCAAGGGCTACAGGTCCTGTCTGCCTGGGACAGTCCCAGTTTACTCCTAACGTCCCAGGAACAACCTGAGGATTATTGTCTTTTTCAGAACTCTATTTAATAGGCCCTCTTTCTCTTAAGAAACCCTCCCAGTTTAGACAATAAATGTCGCTGTAAGCCGAGTGCAAGAATAATGACAAAGAGGGAGCCACTGATATTTAACACATGGGTACTTACTGCCCCAACCTCTTTCTACGAATCTTCTCATTAAATCCTCAGGACCGGAGAGCAGGTGCTGTTGTAATCCCTGGGCCACCAACAGGAGACAGAGAGGTTGAGCCACTTGGCCAAAGTTCAAGTGGAGCCTGGCCCTGTCTCTGCCACCCGCATGGCCTCGTGCACCCCTGCTCTTTCCACGTAGAAGGGAGATTAGGAACTATCCTGCAAGATGGCGGGCAGGATTCCACGAGCCGCGGGTTGCTTTCCTGGACGCTTCCTGCCGTCACTTGTCTCCTGAGAGTTCGGGCTGAACTCAGAAGCTCAGAGGGGCACCTTCCCTTCCCTAGAGAAGCGTCTCCTAATTGCTCGCTATGAACTGGGAAATCTCCACTGCCCTTGCTTTTGGCCTTCACATAGAGTGTAAACGTGGCAGGCAGGAAGCCCCCTTGTTTTGAGCCACAGATCCCACCCTTAAATTATTCACCATCTTTCCGACTTACTAGCAACAACGTTTGAACGGCAACAGAGGCCACCGTGCCCTGGCATCATACCCCCACCCCCCTTCTAGGGGGAGCTTGGAAAGCCCACCTCTGCCCGAGGAAAGCCCTCACACTTGCAGGGGAGCGAGGCCACCTCCCCCCGCCCCCCCCCCCCCGCCCCCAGCCAGCCCCCGTGGCAAGCGGAGCCTCCAGACCATATGACAACAGCCTACAGCAGAACCCCCAGTATGCCCAGTGGCCATCCATCGCCAACGTGAAACTGCCCCTCAAATGTGCTGGCAGCCTGGGGGCGGGGAGCGTGGACCTCCAGAAGAGTGGGAAGCAGAAACCCTCTCGGATGAAAAGAAATCCAAGAATAGAAGAACACTGCCTTCAGGGGTTCCCTGGTGGGCATGGAAGATCCCAAAGAGGTGAAGGGGGGCTTTACCGACTTCTCATCCAAAGAGGAGACACAACATTCCCATCCGTGGGACCACAAGCCTCTGACTGACTCCCCACCATCCTCATTTATCAACCTGTCATCAGGTGCTTTGGAAAACCCCGACATTCAGCAAGACATCACCCACCAGCTCATTCTTCTTCTTCTTTTAAAGTAGAACATTTTTAAAAATGTTTATTTTTGAGAGCAAGAAAGAGACCGAGCGGGGGTGGGGGAGGGGCAGAGAGAGAGGGAGACACAGAATCCGAAGCGGGCTCCCGGATCCGAGCTGTCGGCACAGAGCCCGACGCGGGGCTCGAACCCACGACCTGTGAGGTCGTGACCTGAGCCGAAGTCGAACGCTTAACCGACTGAGCCCCCCAGATGCCCCACCGACCAGCTCATTCTTCTGCTCTTTACCTGGACATGCGCCTCACGGCGGGTTCGAGGCTTACCTGCTGCCAGCCAACACTCAGCCCTGCGCAGGTGAGCCGTGAGAGGTCAACGCTCAGCCGGCCCCTGAACAGTCCTGGTCGGCGTGCGACTAGTGGTCTCCAAAGCCACGCTCCTCTGAGAGCTCCAGCTGCCAATGGCCCCGCTCTGGCGGGTCTGGCCAGAGACCCCCAGTCCCCATCCGCCCACCTCCCCCGGGAAGCCACCCAGGGCCATCCCCGACCTTTCTGCCCAAGAAGGAAGCAAGTTTCCCCCAATCTGCAGTCACCTGAACTACGAGGAAGAAAGACAGGGGCCCTTTTTTCTCCAGTGACACTGGTGCTCAGCCAGTGCACAGATTCCTTAAATGACTCAGAGGCAGTGACGCGTTCCCCTGGTCCCCGTGCGGGAGACAAAGGTCAGCGCTCAGGATGACACCGACAGGTCCTACAACCAGGAAACCCAGCCTGGGGAATGCCACCCGAGCACGAGGACCTTCCGGAATCTGTGACCGACCGTGGGCATGTACCTGTGGGGTGTGGGCCCTCGCTCTGCACTTCCCCAGCCCTGGGGGCCCAGCAAGCATCTCGTCCCTGCTCGGTCCCTCTTTCCCCAGCCCTGCTAACTGCCGTATAGCAGCAGGAATGGGAAAAACCCCCGAGAGGCAGAGATAACATACTCCAGACCCTGACCTCAGGGCGCTCCTGGCCTTAAAATGTTGAGTCAACAGCCGTCTTCGGCGACAGTCCCCGAAGCCTTCATGGGGTTTTCAATCTTATGCCTTCAACTCAGGACCCATTTTTTGAGCCCCTTGCCCAACACCCGGTGGGAGAGAGAAGGGTCAAGGGCACCAGGAAGGCCGACCCTCTAGCCGCGTCTAGCTGGGCCCCGAATCCAGGACAGAACCTACCGAGGGAAGCACAGCACAGCCTCTTCCTGGGGCTCGGCAGGCGCTGGGGACACTGACCAGTCCTGGGCCGGCCCCCTTCTTCTGCCTGAGCCCATGGGGTCCTGCTGAAGACTCTTTCTTTCCTTGGGCACCGAGTTCTGCTGGCAAGGCCTGAATCAGAACGATTCTTGTAGATCTTCACGATCCAAAGCGCATGGGTGGGCAACTTGTCCAGAGTTCAGGGGCTGCAGAGGTCAGCGGGCTAAGCGCTTCCAGGTTGGGCTGTTGGGTGTGGGCCCCGAAGCTTCTCTCTGGGCAGGGGTCAAAGTGGCAGGCCCCGCAGCACTGTGACCGGCGACAGGCAGGCAGCCGGTTGTGGTGTCAAGCTTCTGTCTGGCTTTCCGGGAGGTACTTTCCCCCTGTGTTCTGAGTATGCGGCTCACATTCCAGTGGGACTTGTCACAACCCTTGGCCCAACCCGCCCGTTTTCCAGACGAGGCCTGCAGAGGTCAGGGGCAAGCCTGACGGAGAGCCCTGGCCTCCCGACTGCCCGCTCCAAGGTGCCCCCCTGCCTCTGACCCACAGGCCCAGCCTCACTCCAGGAGCCACGTCACGAATGATTCGTCGTAAAAACCAACTGTTAACCACTTAAGCAAACAGCAGCGGGACCCACGGGCGAAGTCAGGCAGGCCCTAGAGCCACCCATGCCTTCCTGGGTTTAAATTCCGCCTTTCAGGAGGCTACTGCTCTGTCAGTCTTCTTGTCTAAAAAACGGGGAGGATTATCCGAGACAATGTATGGGATTTACAGCCCATGCATTCCTGGACTATAAAAGTGTTCAGTAAAGGGGCACCTGGGGGGTTCAGTCGGTTAAGCATCCAACTTCAGGTCATGATCTTGAGGTTCGCGAGTTCGAGCCCCACATCAGGCTCTGTGCTAACAGCTCAGAGCCTGGAGCCTGCTTTGGATTCTGTGTCTCCCTCTCTGCCCCTACCCTGCTCCCACTCTGTCTCTCTTTCTCTCAAAAATAAATTAACATTAAAAAAATTCTTTAAAAACATTCAGGGGCGCCTGGGTGGCTCAGTCGGTCGAGCAGCCGACTTCGGCTCAGGTCATGATCTCGCGGTCCGGTCCGTGAGTTCGAGCCCCGCGTCGGGCTCTGTGCTGGCAGCTCAGAGCCTGGAGCCTGTTTCAGATTCTGTGTCTCCCTCTCTCTGACCCTCCCCCGTTCATGCTCTGTCTCTCTCTGTCTTAAAAAGAAATAAACGTTAAAAAAAAATTTAAAAAAAAATTCAGTAAATATGTATTTTAATTATGTATACATTAAATGCGTATATTATTTTTAAAAATATTATGGAGCCGGGGTGCCTGGGTGGCTCAGTTAAGTGTCTGACTCTTGATTTCAGCTCAGGTTATGATCTAATAGCTCGTGGGTTCGAGCCCCACATCGGGCTCTGTGCTGTCAGCACAGAGCCTGCTTGGGATTCCTTCTCTCCCTCTCTCTCTCTCTCTCTCTCTCTCTCTCTCTCTGCCCTTCCCGACTTATGCTCTCTATCAAATAAATAATAAACTTAAAAAAAATATTACTGAACCATCAGATGTTCACCTCCATCTTTTCTCTATTGTAGTACCTGACCCTGAGCAGAATTAGAATGCTCCTTTCTAAATTTCTACATTATTCTGAGCGCCAAAAAATGCCTCTCCTCCTGTTGTGCCCACACGCTGGGCTCGGGCACAAAGGCCTGCCCAGCTTGCCTGGCGGGTAGCAGCACCTTGTGTCTTAGGCACCGGCCAGTCCAGGTGGCTGGAGCTTTTTAAAGAGCTGGGCCGGAAGCCCAGGCCACGGTCACACAGACCCGGACCTCTCTGGTCCCTGCCTGTTTCTGGAATGTGAGCCCAGGAGCCCCGCATGCGGGGATGTGAGCCCAGGAGCCCCGGGATGTGAGCCCAGGAGCCCCGCGTGCTGGGGCCTTGACAGCTCAAGGCTCTGCCTGGACGGGCCGGATGCTGCCCACCCGGGGCCGGGTCCCCTCCGTGGCCTGCTGAGGCCGGCGTGCGGGATAAGGAGGCAAAGCTGGATTCTGCCTGAGCCATGTGGCCTATGGGGTACTGGGAAATGCTGCCCACCCCAAAACGCAACATCCCCAGGACCCCTCATTCACCTACCCCCCTTTAAATATGGCTTCAATGATTGTAAGTGCACGTTATTTAATATGCACCGTTAGAGACGGTCGGAACATACGCCTCCCCCGAGAAACCATCACCCACAATGAAGACAGCGAACACATCCAACACCCCCAAGTCTCCTCCCCCCGTTTGTGAGCCACGCTCCTGTCCTTCCTTCCGCCCCAGGCAACCACTCATCCCTCTGACCTTACAGATTCCTTTTCATTTGCTAGAGTTTCATGTAAATGGAATCATCCGGGATACGCTCTTCTCCTCTCTGGGCTCTGTCGCTCAGCGTGATTATGTTGAGACCCACCATGCGGCGACGTGGATCAGTAGTTTGTGGCTTTACTGCCGAGTAGGATTCCACCAGAGGATGCACCGGATTCCCTGCATCTGTCGGACATCTGGGCTCCTTCCTGCTTTTGGAGCGATGATGAAGAAAACGGCTACCGCCATTTCTGGGCCGGTCTTGGTGCGGATACGTTATCTCCCAGGTGAGCAAACACCGGGGAGGGAATGGCTGGGTCACATCTCACCCGGCTGTAAAACATCCGCGTTCCCGTGGTCCTTCAAAATCTTCCAAGTCGGGCGATTTAATTTCTACTCTGTTCGTTGTCGATCGCGGGCCTTCTCCCTCTCCTCTGTGGCAGATGGTATTTTCGCAAAGATGGACCCAATAGTGTCTCCCATACCGCGTGCTCTTTACAGCGTGGGGCCTGGCTAGCCTTGTGGCCGGCCCGTCACCAACAGAATGTGGTAGAGGTGACGCCAAGTGATGTCTGAGGCCAGGCCATAAGAAGCGTGCAGGAGGACCCTCTCTGCAAGGGGCCCTAAGTCTCCACGTGCAAGGCCTGACCACCACGCGGGTGCTCTGGTCATCGTTTCCAGCTGAGACCCGCCCCCGCCTCCCCGCCCCAAGGCATGAGACATGAGGGCAGCCGTCCTGGACTCTGGTGGAAGGGTCCCCCACGGCGGGACCCCGCTGACACCACACGGAAGTGCAGACCTGTCCAGTTGAGCCCCGCTAAGTCCCCGACACAAAACCATGACATATAAGGACACTGGTGGTTGTTTTATGCCACTAAGATTTGGGGCCAGTTTGTTATACGTCAGTTATCAACTGGCGCACTCTTCTAGAACATCAGCTCCATGACCAAGGGACCGTTTGTCTGTTTTGCTCACAGACCTACCCCGAGGGCCCAGAACGATGCCTGGCAAATAGATCTCCACAAGCGTTTGTTAAATAGACAAGTGAGTGGGGTATGATTTTACGAAGACTGAAGAGATTTCCGTTGAGCAAAAACTAATCCTGGTGTGGTAGCAACGGATCTGGGTCAAGTTCCAAAGCTGAGACCTGCAGCGGCAAGATACTCTTGGCGCCTCGGTTTCCCCAACTGTAAAGCCAGGCTCACTCTACCTGTGTCACGGGGTTGTTCGGAGGTTACCAGAAAACGAAGATGTGTGGAGGGCTCAGCACGGGGCTAATACCCCCAGGAGGTCCCGGATGAGGCTTGCTAAATCTGAGTGAAAAGGTGCCACCCCTGTTCCCTACCCGCTTCGCCTGTGTTTCAGTCGTGGCCGCGAAGCCCCGCTTTGTCCGTGCCTGATCAAACATCAGCGGAGCCGCTCTTACAGGAAGGACCTTACCCCCACCCCCGAGGTCTCTGAGGCCAGGAGAGCATCCCCTGGGGAGTCGACCAGGGCCGAGGAGAATCATGGTTGAGGCCCCTGTCAGACTTGGCCCATGTCCACGGCCCTCTGGGGCCAGTGCTCACCCCGGCCGAGCAAGGGTCCCTGCAACTCTGAAGAAAACCCCTCCCTCGCTCATAGCAAAGCTCTCCTCCCAGGACAGAGGCCAGCGTGGCTTTCGCTTTCCTGCTACAGGCTCAGGGCCATGTCGTGACCCTGTCAGGGCGAGGTGGGCTTGGGACCTCCACCGTGACAGAGGCCACGGCTCCAAGCAGAATTTAATGGGGTCTTGGGCAATGCCATTTGAAAGGCAGCTCGAGAACGTGGCTTTTCTCACACCGGGTCCGTTCGTCCCCTTTCAGCCGATCAATCCCCAACTCTTCCTGGGAAGGGAGTGAGGGGTCACGTAAAGCAGGGGCTCAAGGTCTGCAGCCCTTGCTCATACCTTGAACACAGCCTCTGCGGCCGCTGAGACCGCTGGCGTCTCCCAGGGCCGCAGGGTGGTCACGGAACCCTGGAGGGAACAAGGAAGGACAGGACAAGAAGCTCCTGGCCTGTGTGGCCGAGACCCGCCTTTATTCCCTGGAACAACTTCCCCAGCCAAGACTGGGAACGCGTGCCCAGATCCTGGCACAGGTCTCCCCCGCTCTCCGAAAGCGGAGCGTTCCTATGAAACCCGGGGTGAGCCAAAATGATGTAAGGCAAAGAGGCAACTGCCATTAACGTGTGTGGAAAACTTTGTGAGCGTGCCCGGACCCCCAAAAGTAACCTCTCAGGTTTTTCTGATACCTTAGGACACAGCTTGCTAGTGGATGCACAACACAAACGGAGACAAAGCATAGATGCTCCCAGATGTGGTTCAAAGGCTGGATGCTGAGATGCTGCACGGAGTCCCCAGGCAAGGAGCTGGGCGGGGCCGCACGGGCTGCCTGGGGTGCGTGCTGCCCCTGTAGGGGCTCGCTGCAAAACAAACGCCCAACGCTATTTTTGCCTTTCGTCTTTTTTTTTTGGTAAAAGTGGAAATCCTCTTTGGATTTCTTCCAGTTAGTGAAACCAGGTACTCATGTGGGTCGTATGCAAACTTTCTAAAAGGGGAGGGGGGCTCTGGTATCTCAAGGGGCCTCTGATGAGCTTCCACATCCAGACCGCTCCTCTTTCCTCACTTCCTCTGCCCCCAACGCCTGAAGAATCAACAAAGTATCGGCTAAGGATCTGCAAAGAATAGAGGTTTGGAAACCAGACTCAGCGGAGACCAAGTCTTGGTTCCAAAACCTACCATCCAGGAGATCGCAGAAAAACTCCTTCATCTCTCTCGCGCCCATGCCGCAGACGGGGAAACTGAGGCTAATAAACACCACCCATCTAGCAGAGCTGTTGGGAGATTAGTGAGTTCATCCAGGCAAAGCGATTAGAAGAGATCAGGGGCGCTGGGGGGGCTCAGTCAGTTAAGCCTCTGACTTTTGATTTCTGCTTAGGTTATGATTTCACAGTTTGTGAGATCAAACCCTGCATCAGGCTCTGGGCTGACAGCGTGGAGCCTGCTTGGGATTCTGTCTTCCTCTCTCTCCGTCCCTCCCCTGCTCACTCTCAAAATAAACAAACATGAAGAAGAAGCAGCAGCAGAAGTACAAGCAGCAGAAGCAGAAGAAGAGAGTCCGGCACATTCCAAGTGCTAAATAATTATCAGCTGCAATGGTTACTACTCAAAAGCAACCCACCCCAGTTATACCTCAGTCATCCCACCTGTAAAATGGGTGCACACAGTTTCTTTTTTCTGAATGAAAGCGGTTGGGCTCTGTACCTGCTTCGAGAACCCGCACCAGGTATGTAGGGGTGAGTCCAAGAGGGTGTCTGTGAATTTCCAAACAAACGAGTCTTTCGGTTTTTCTCAGAATAAATGGAAGATTTCCATAACTAGAACACTAATTGTAGTAAAACCTACTGAGAATTGAACCCGAAGTGTGGGACAACAGTCAGAAGGGCCCCTGTTGGGGAAGGGGTGGTGGAGATTCGGGGCGGACTGACTTTCCAACTCACAGAGGGGACGACTCAGCGTGAAAATCCGCAGACGAGGACATCAGTCCCTCAGGTACAGAGACTGATAAAAAGCAAAACAGCCAACGGGGCAAAGTGGCTGCAATACGTTGTCAGTCACCAGGGCCCCGACCCGAGGGCAGAGTCTGGAAATGGTTCCATTTACAATGCTCTCTGGGGCAGAACCCCAGAAACAGCCGCAACAAGCCCACCTCTCTATATCACAGCCCAGTGGAGTCCCCACCCGACGTGAGGCTGGGCATGGCCATGTGGCGTGCTCTGGCCAATGAGACATCAGCAAACATGACTCATAAAAAGGACTTCTGGGTCCACTGGGAGGCTCAGTCGGTTAAGCATCTGACTGCGGCTCAGGTCAGGATCTCGCGGTTCACAAGATCAAGTCCCGCGTCGGGCTCTGTGCTGACAGCTCAGGGCCTGGAGCCTGCTTCGGATTCTGGGTCTCTGTCCCTCCCCCTCCTGTACTCTCTTTCTCAAAAATAAATAAAACATTAAAAAAGTAAATAAATGGGTCTCTCCCTCTCTGTCCCTCCCCCTCCTGTACTCTGTCTCTTTCCCCAAAATAAATAAAACATTAAAAAGGTAAAGAAATAAAAATAAAACGGCTTGTAAAGTGCCTGTGTACCGTACCAGATAGGCTATGACGCTGACAATGAAGGAAGGTGGGGACACAGGGGCTCTGCAGCATTTCTGCACATCTCAGACACAAGAATACTTATTTCTAGAAGCAAATGAATATTTATTTTTAATAAGTTATTCAGTATTTATTTAATAAATTTAAATATTTATATGTGTAAATATTTATTTATTTATTATAATTTTTTAATTACTCGTGCATTCGGGCTTGTGCCCTTTTTAGGAATCCAGCCACCGTGTGAAACAGCAAAACCCCTGGAGACAAATGGCCCAGCCAACAGCTGCAACAGAACAGCAAAGGTTCTGGGCACTTCTTCCGCCTGACCATAAATTATTTTCAACTGGATCAAATTTGGAGCCTAAGATGCCTTCAAATCTGTTAACGATAGTTAAAAGTGGTCAGTAGTCTATTAGGAAGACCTTTTGTCTTCCTTTTGCAGAGTTGAAACTCTCTGGAAACTTCCGCTAAGTCCTAAGACTCAGCAGCTAAGAGGCTTCCGTGTCGGGGCTGTGGGTCAGAGGCGCTGGCTCCGGGTGTGCCCCCTGCAGGAGCCCCAACGGCCACCAGGCTGGATCTGGGGCCCAAGAGATGTGGTAGTGTTGTGCACACGACTTCCGGAGGAGGAACACACACATTCAATCCAGGGTGATGAGGTGCCCAGAGGATGAACACGTCTTTGAAGGAAGGCACGAAACAGAGCACGGAGTGTGCACGTGGGAAGGGAAGCAGGAAACGTCAGGTTGCTTTTCCAACCCACATGGCGCTGGGGAGACAAGGATGTGTGTGTGAGGAAGCAGGGGGGCAGAGCCATCCCGGCATCGATGACACATCATTCTACTCTACTCCACCCCACCGTCTGCAGGCCTGGTTACGTTTGCAGTGGCAGCCAGGGCACGGCCACGCCCACTGGGAATGTAAAGGGCACCGGTGTCCCCTCCTGCCCCAGGTCTGAGACAGTCTCTGTGCCCTAGAACTCTCCGAAGCAGGAACATCTGTGGCACACATGCTTATCTACAGGTCTGGTTGCATTGAAAGAAAAATATTATTCAACTAACTTGCACTGAGTGTTTTGTGGGTTCTAGGCACGTCACTGGTTCTGGGCAGGACCTGGGTCCGATTTGCCCCTGAATTCTGAGCCATCAGCACAGATCCTAGTGTGGGGGAGGTTTTCAGTTTGTTGAATAAGTAAATTCAATAAGGCTCAGTTCCTTCTAAGAGCTTGGTCCAGGGCAAGGAAAGGAAAAGGCCCCATTCTGAGGCCGGGAAAAGGTCCCAACAGGCCTTACTCCTGCGGAAGAGGAGAAACTCAGGCATCGTTTCTCCTCACTTGATGGTTACCTGCTTTGTTGAGCTAACGAGGCCAGCTCTGTGCTGGGTGCCGTGACCTGCGGGAGCCTGGCAGGCGTCCCTCACTACATGCTAAGTCCCAGATAGGAAACCGACGTCCCTCACTACGTGCTAAGTCCTGACAGGGATCAGCATCTGGGGCTGAGAAGTACAGGGAGGAGAGGTCCTTCTCAGCTTCCTCCTCCTGCTCTAACAAACTACTACAAATTTAGTGGCTTAAAACCATACGTATTTTTTGTCTTCGAGTTCTGGAGTCAGAAATCTGCAATGGGTCTTGGGGGGCTAAAATCTAGGCAACGTTCCTTCTGGAGGCTCTCGGGGAGAGTCTGTTTCCTGGCCTCTTCCAGCCTCTACAGGTGCCCCCCCCCCCATTCCTTGGCTCGTGGCCCCTGCCTCCGTCTACAAAGCCAGCAATGTGGGTTGAAATCCTCACACCGAGTCTCTGTTCTGTCATCACACTTCCTTCCCTCTTTCTTACCTTCCTTCTGCCCCCTCTTCTACTTCGGAAGACCCTTGTGATTACACTGGGCTCACTGGAGAACCCTGGGGAACCCCCCATCTCAAGGACATCTAATTAACAACCTTGATTCCCCTATTCACAGGTTCTATGAATTAGGATATTCACAGGTTCTATGCAGGCATTTTGGGGTGGGGGCATGATCCTGACCACCACAGCCCTGAACTACCAGAGAAGGTCCAGGAAGATTTCTGGAGGAAGCAGAGGCTGAACCAGGGCTTGGAGGAGAGAAAGGAGGTGACCCAGGAACCATATGTACATAATCACACGTGTGTATGTCCTCATGCCTGAGAGCGAGAGAGGAGATTGCAAAGGCTGGGCAAGGGTGGGAAAGGGACATGGGGACACACTAGAATACCCCACTTCTGATATTGTCTCCTGCCCCAAACTTCCCCGGTCCCCTAACTTCTGAGCATGCCCCCCGAGGTTCTCCACGATCATGTCTTACCACCTCCCTCCTGCAAAGCCTTGACACGGGGCTTCCCTTCCCAGCCCACACACAGGCTGGTCTTCCTGCCTCTGCTCAAGCTGTTTCCCCTGCATGAGTACCCTCTCCGTCCCTGCCAGCATCCCCTAAGGGCAGAAGTCCACCCTGCTGAAGTCCAAACCTGGCTCGAACCACGCACTGCGCATACTCCTGGCACACTCACGGCGCACCTCCTGGGCTTGTTGGGAAGACTAAATGAGCTAAAGTTCTGGAGTATGTAGCATAAACACATTGCTCAGAAATGCTAGCTGTTGCCACTACCACCAGCAATATCATTTCAGGGGATCCATGAGGAAAACTATTTTCATAATAATGCTATGATGCTATTTGCCTTTTTTTACTGTGTATTTTCACCATTGGTACGAAAGCAACGCAGAGAAAAATGCTGACCATCTTAGCAGAAATCCAGGCAGAGGCGTCAAACCATATTAGTTGTTATGTTCTTGACACCATGTACTTGTTCTTGAAAGAACAAACAAACAAACAAAGGGGGAGGGCACAGTTTTGCTTCCGAATGTCCTTGATGAAGCAGTAAGAATTATTAATTTTATTAAAACTTGATCCTGAATACATATTTTTTTTTAAATGGAGGCACATTGAAAGCTCTTTTGCTGCATACCAAAGAACAAAGGCTATCTTGACGAAAGACATTTGCGTGACCATTTGAGTTGCAAGCTAAACTAGCCACTTTTGCCACAGAATACCACGTGTACTTGACAGACAAGTGACTAATGTATTAACCGAGGTACCTGGCAAACTACTAAGTCCACAAATGAACTAAGTGAGCCTGTTCCTTCTGAGAAACAACTGACCATATTGGTTGTCGATGATAAAACTTGAGCTCTCAAACAAAAGTGAGAATTTCGGCAGATGTGATGTGCCACCATGCCAACAGCTTCTCAAGACTTAAAGACTTTTCTGATGAGATGAGTGGTGATGTTAACAAATGTGACTTTTTGGTGATGGATAATGAAGTATGTCATCACTGAGAAGATGTGATCATTCAGGTGAGGCATTGCTCAAGTGATCAATGGTAGGGGCGCCTGGATGGCTCAGTGGGTTGAGTGTCCATCAACTTAACTCACGATCGCACGGTTCATGAGTTTGAGCCCCACATCGGGCTCACTGCTGCCAGTGCAGAGCCCACTTCAGATCTTCTGTCCCCCTTTCTCTCTGCCCCCACTCTGCTCATGCTCTCTCCCTCAAAAATGAATAAACATTTATTTTTTAAAAAGTGATCAATAGTAGATGCTAAAAAATCGTGTGTGGTGCAGTATCCCTTCAAAGGGCAGATGAGACCAATGGCTATGTTGACTGCAACAGAACACAAAACCCTCACCAGAGAAAGTCTGAGATTGCACACAGCAGCAAATCTCTCAGATACTACCATCTAGTGAGTTCTAGTATGCCAACAAATTTAGTAATACCTACAATCACCTCATAAGGCAATTAATACCCTCCTCCCTTTTCCAATATTATCTGTTTGCTGCCAGACACTCAACTCAAACAACAAATCACCGTAGCCTGGTTGAAGGAGCAGGTATGAGAATTTGGCAGTCTTCTGGAAAGTCTGACGTTAAAAAGCTTTTGCAAAAATGTAAAACGCTGCTGCTCTCCTCACTCAAGTAGCTTTGTTTGGGAAAATATAAGTATTTTTCATTAAAAATTTTAAATTTATGTTAACACGTAATGGTTTCACTGCTGTTGTTTAAAAATAAATTATCGGAGACTTAAACAGGTTCTCAGCTTTAATTTCTAGAATGGTAAACACCTACAGAACTAAACCACATAAATAAGAGCTCCTTTGGGGCACCTGGGTGGCTCAGTTGGTTAAGTGTCGACTTTGGGTCAGGTCATGATCTCGTAGTTCATGAGTTCGAGCCCCGCGTGGGGCTCTGTGCTGACAGCTCAGAGCCTGGAGCCTGCTTCGGATTCTGTGTCTCCCTCTCTCTCTGCCCCTCCCCTGCTCTCTCTCTCTCTCTCTCTCTCTCTCTCAAAAATAAATACACATTTACAAAAAAATTTTTTTTTAAAAGACCTCTTTGGGTCCTCAATTTTGTAAAGAGTGTAAAGTGGTCTGGAGACCACGAAGTTTGAGAAATGCTGTCTTAAGAAAATAAACTGATTTACAAACCCAGATCTTTAGTGCAGCGGTATATAATGGCAAAAACAAAGAGAAAAAAGTGGAAACAACTTATGTGTCCAATAACCAGGAAGTGGCTAAATTATGGGGCCTCCATTTGCTAGAACATTACGTAGTCATTACAAATTATGTTTTCAAAGAGTATTTATTGCGAGAAAATGCTCAACATACTCGACACACCATTAAAAAAGGGCAGAAACAAATTTTCATGGTCATGTTTCTGTAATGCCTTGATTCTCAGGGGGGAATCAATGGAACTGAGAGGGGGAGGCTGGGGAAATTGACAGACACCCCAAAGGGGCCCCATGAGCCGCAAGCTCACTGCACCTGTAGGGCTGGAGGACCCCGGTTATGTTTAAACACACAATAATGCCATTCTTTGTTGAACGATCATTCTCGACTTCTGCCTTTACACACACAGCGAGACCGAACTCCTAAACCTGACATTCCAGACTCATCCCCAAAGGAACCAAGGAATCTTCTAAACCCTGTTCTCCCCGAACGTGGCCCTTTGCTTTGCTTTGGCATCAGAACCCCGGGCTGGTGTTTCCGGTGTTTGCTTGAGTTCCTCATCCTCTCACCTTCCGGAAAATTCTGGTCTCATCCAACCCCCAGGCAAAGACGGGGGCAGGTAGGCAGGGAACTGCCAGGGTGGAAGTCTTTGGGGGCTTTGTGTTTTCCCACTGCAGGGACGCCGGCTGTTAACAAGCGTCACCCAACATCTGCTGCTTACTTGCTTTGCGCATTTATTCTCATTCTCCTCATTATGGGCATATAAATCCCTTTTCATGCTCCAGCCTCCTTCTGCCCACATCTGTCTGCAATTTACTCACCACGTGCTGTGGCTGGGGAGAAAGTGTCTTATTTATGACTTTGGAGAATGCCGGGCAGGATGCTTGGGCCGGCTGAAGGTGTCCACTGCTTTTGGGAACCACCGCGACCTTGAGCTTCGGTGGGCTCAGGGGGTCTAAGGTCCGGGCCACCCCTAACGGGAATCAGGGGACCAACATCTTCAGGCAGATCCGAGGCGTGCCAAGCCCCCTCTCGTCCGGTAATCACTAAGTATTTGCACTAACAGTACTAGGCACTGGGCCAAGCACTTTATATCTCATTTAATCCTGATGACAAGTGATCTTGTCCTCTTCCTTTGAAGTAGCTACTATTATTGGCCCCAATTATAAGAGAAACAGCTTTGGTTTTGTTACCCTCAGCAAGAGAACTATATAGTTCAGAGAGGTTAGGGAATTTGCCCGAGGTCACGCAGCTATTAAGTTAGGTAGAGCTGGGATTCAAGTCCAGATCTGACTCCAGAGTCTGCTGTCCCCTTTCCTGAGCTACAAAGGCCTCCTGTTGCTCTCGTCCACTTGGACTGAATTCCCCAGAGGGAAGAAGAGGGATGCTCCTGCAGGGGAAAGTTTCTGACTCTGCTTGTGATTAGCTCTATAACCTTGACCAAGTTACTTAACCATTCTGAACCTCATTCAGGTGTCTCCATCTGGGAAAGGGGGTTGATACCCCCTGGTAGGGTTGGGGTGAGGGACAGATCCAGTGCTGGCACACAGTACGTGCTCAAGAAGGCTTTCCGGTCATGAATACTGACAAGCCCTTGTTGTTGAGATTGCTGTTGACAAGGGAGCCACTCCCTCCGGCAGATCTCCGTGCCGGTGCGTGACTTCTGGTGATGGATAAGACGCCTTAACAGCACAGAGTTAGGAAGATAATGTTTGTTAATGTTTATATAATATATAAATGTTTATTTATTTTTGAGAGAGAGAGAGAGAGAGAGAGAGAGGACAAGTAGGGGAGGGGCAGAGAGAGGGAGACAGAGGATCCGAAGCAGGCTCCTCGCTGACAGCAGAGAGCCCAACGTGGGGCTCGAACCCGTGAATCAGGAGATCGTGACCTGAGCCGAAGTCGGGACGCCTAACCAACTGAGCCACCCAGGCGTCCCAAGCACGCACATCTTAACAGGCAGCTCTCCACCCTCACAGACATCGCCTCAGTCCTCAGACCAGGAACGAGGTCTGGAGAGGGCAGACTGTCTGTCCCATGAGCTGGGGAATTATGGGTAAATGAGCTTCTGCTTAGCCCCCTGCCCATTCCTTTGGACCGAGAAACAACTTAGGATTTGCCCCCCCCCCACCCCCCCCATCCCCAGACGGGTCCAGAAGGGCAAATATGGGTGAGAATTCTTTCCCTGGTCAAGGACATGGAAAGCAGGCTTCCCCGTCCCTGGAATAAATACTGGCAAAGGTGGCTGGGACTGCGTCCAAGGTAGTCCCAACCCTCCACAGGGTCATAGCACTCAGGGAGACCAAGGACACCAGCTCGCCCAGCCCGAGGCCCCGAGGCACTTCCTCAGGGAGATTTCCCATGACTGGAGTCTCCATCCTGAGAAAGGAGTGATGTCAGGAGACCCCCAGAAGCTCGAAGCTTGCACAGATCTGCCCAGACTCCTGGATGGCTGCACAGACAGCAAATGCGTACGTGCCCGGCACGATGACTTCCCAATCGCCCAGCATCGGCTGGACCACAGCACATCCCACCGGCCCCCTCTGGCCTGAAGACACCACCCAGAACACTGAGTGGCCCCACCGGAAGCACTACCCCAGCAGGAAATGGTTCACCTGTCTTTATGAGTAACACGTATTGCTGAAAAGAATTCACAGGGGGCTGTGCACCCTCAAAGATGATTCTCCAGACTTCCTGGGGGACATTAGTGGGACGCTGGACAGACAGCCTGCTTGGCCAGTGTGCCAATGTTCTGCTGCTCATAGCCCAGCTCCGGGCAGGGAAACCCACTACGACAGAGCTGACTGACTGGCCTGCAAAACCCACCTTCCCCGCCCCTGCTTCCCTCCCAGTTAGCCCAGTGGGTGGGCCAGGACGCCCAGGTAGACCCTACATTCCCCAGCTCTCCCTGAAGGCGGGCATGGCCGTTATCACCAAGCTCTTGCCAAAGGGAACGTCTGCCCCTCGATTTTGGCTCTTTCCCTGGATCTCCCCCAGGCCGAAGGAGAGCAGAGATACCCTGCAGCCTAAAATGCTCCGCTTGGTGGTTATGGAAGACAGAGACAAATTCTTTAAGCCACTCTGTTTTGGAATGTCTTTGCTATAGCAGCCTGAATTCAACCTAAGTAATGAAACCGCTTTGGCTTCAAAAATGAAGTTTTCAGGGTATTTATCATTCTAGTAAAATGTCACGTGGAAAGCAGGTTGCCAAGTTTTACTGCTTCCCCCCCTCCCCCGCCCCCGCCCTGCCCAGGAGAATCAGAGACAGTAAGGGGGCCTCCAGAGAATCCAGGAAGCCCCAAAGGCCATTTTCTTGCCCTGGGTTACGGGTCCGAGGTCTCCACGCACTGTTAGAGGATGACTCTCAACCTTGCTTGAATAACCTTTTGAGACCCCTCCCAAGCCCCAAAGAGCGCGGGCAGGTGGCCCCCAGGAGTGATGGGTATGCCAGCCGCTAGTGTCCCAGGCCAGCTCTAGGGAGAGCGGGCTGCACACGTGGGACCGCTGGTTTCCTCCTTCCCTAAAGCGGCTTCTGGCTGGCCGCGTGGTGCTTACAGGTGGCCCGGCTCAGCCAGAAAGCACCACACTCTCTCCCACCTCCTCTCTCGTCTCCTCGGAGAGAACACTGGACACCGCACTTCTCAGAGGGGAGCCCCCTCCAGGCCGACCACGGGAGAAGGGCCCCGAGCCCCCCCGAGAGACCGCCACGTTGAACGAGAGCGAACGTGGTGGACGGACGCCTCCTCCAGCAGAGGATTCAGCGCATCTACACCGTCCCGTGAAGGGAGGTGCTTAAGGACCTCGAGAATGGCGGGAAAGAGGAGACCCAGCTGCTGGGTCCACATCCTGATCTAGCAGAGACGCCCGCCTGCCGTTCACGCCTCAGAGGGAGGTGGCCTGGACGGCCACTATGGAGAGCAGGTGGCGGTCACCCAGAGGAGGGAGTGACATAAGCCTCCGACACTGCGACAGGCAGACATCTACTGAAAAGGGGACAGGGCGGCCTCAGCTGGGGGTCTAGGCGCTGGGAGACCCCCGTGTCCGCACCACTCCCCCCTGCAGAGGCAGGACCCCGGCTCCTCGGTGCCCCTGTGGCCCAAGCCTGAGCCCCAGGCGAGGGAAGGGAGGGAACTGCCACCGACTAGTCACTTACCCTGCAAGGCTTCTTTGGCTCTGGCTAGCTCCTGCTCCTTCTGGGCCAGCTGGACCCTGAGCTCGGTGGCTGACAGGACCTCGGAGGACTTGCCACCCTGCGACTCCTCCAGGTCCTTCGTCAACATCTCCTTCATCTGGCGGAGAAGGTGGACTTCCTCCTGGAGCCGGGACACTTCTTCCCGCAGGAGCACTAGGGGAGAAGGGCACACGGTTAGAGGAAGGGGACACTGGCTCGTGCTCGCTCACTTTCTCTGGGGACACTTCCAAGGTGCTTTTGCTTTTCCTGTTTGCTCTGCATTCGAGGCCCTTCCTAAGTGTGTGCTGGGAAGAAAAACCTCAAAGCCACTGGCTTTGTTCCAAGAGCCCCTGCCCCAGCCCTGCGCCCCATGTCCACCTGCAGAGCAGGCCTGGTGGGAGCCCCCCTCACCCCCTGCCACATTCTCTAGGGCTCTCTGGTGCTGCCGTCCCGGCACTGAGAGCGTCCACTCCAACGGCCGACATTGTCTTCCCTCCAAAAGGCAGGAACAAGCATGAGGACGAAGAGCCGACAGGAGGCAGGATTCCGGCCACGAGCCTGCAGCCTGCCGAGTTGACCTTTAGATGCTCTATCTCATTTAATCCCACCAAAAAAAAAACCCTCCTGAGGCGGCTACCAGCCTCGCCCCCATTTCACAGATCAGGGAGTTGAGGCTCGGAGGGATTAAGTAACTCCCCAAGGTCAGAAAGTCAGCAGGTAGCAGAGCTGGGATTCGAACCCAGACGTGGCCAACTCCAGAGCCTGAGCTCCCAGTCTGACGCTCAGGGAACAGTCCCCGAAAGGCACACTCGACGCGTGTCACGGAACACGGGGTCTCCGGGAACCCAGCACCGTGCAGACACAGGACTTCGGCATTGACGGCTGAACGTGCGGGAGAACGGGGCCAAGCGGGCGCCGACGGCGGTGACACCAGGGGCGGGGGTTTCCACGCCACCCAAACCCGACCCCATACCCACGAGGGCGAGAACGTGGTGTCCCTCGGGGGGTGGGGGCCTTGGGAGGCCCCCGTGAGTCTGCAGGCCAGCTCAGCCCTGCAGGTGGACGGATACCCTCGCACCCAGGCCTGCTCGCCTGAGCAGCAGCAGACCTCGAGCCGGAGGGTGCGGGAGGCGGGGTCAAGCAGCCTCACTGGGCCGCCCGCGCCCCTGCCACACCCTGTAAGGGAGCCAGCCTCGTGGTCGGGGTGCTCACCCCATGGTTTTGTAAAAGGAGATTAAAAAACGTTATTTTTGGATATTTCTTTCTTTTTGGGGCGCGGGGAGGGAGGGGGACAGAGGATCTGAAGCGGGCTGTGCGCGGACAGCAGCGAGCCCCACGTGAGGCTCGACCTCACGAACCAACCACCACATCGTGACCCGGCCAGAAGTCGGACGCTCAACTGACCCAGCCGCCCGGGTCGAGCCGCCCCGGGGGAGACTTTGAATTCCTCGTGGGAGCCGGCCCTTGACAACATGGCCCTGAACTCACGCATGGCTCCCCCTCCTTCCCGCCCTCCCGCCACCCCGGTCCCTCTCTTTGCAACATGCCAAGCTGTCCCCGGTTTCAGGACCTGTGCCCCTGCAGCGGCCTCCACCCAGAGCGCCCTTTTCCCCTTGTTCTCGCTGCGGCTGCTTCCTCACCGCCGCACAGGCCTTCCCCCCCCCCCCCCCCCGCGCCACCTCCTCAGGGAGGCCCTCTCGCCAGGTCTCACGCTGCCGTGGACTGGGGGTGCCGTCCCTGCCTGGGAGGGTCACGGCTGTGGCACAGCTCTGGGGTCACTGGGTCTCTGGTTTGGCTCCAGAGACGCATGTGGCCGTGAGCAACTCCCGTCCCCCTCGAGCTTCAGATGCCCCCCCGATGGGTCTCACCCTCATCGGACTGTGACACAGAAGGTGTCCCCCCTCCCCCCCCTCCCAGCATGGCACGGGCCTGGTCCGGGACGTGCTGGGGGCACACAGGAAGTGCTCAATACTGGCGAGGCAGTGGCCCTCATCAACCTAGACGTCTCACCCTCTATCGGCGCCCGGCGTTCTGCAACACTGTGACCTGCAGTCCTCGGGGGTCCTGGGTTCAAGGCGAGCAGGGCAGAGCCAGGCCCGGGGCACGGGGCACGGGGCAGGCGAGGGGAAGCAGAGCTAAGGCCTCAAGAACTTGCGGTCCCTCCACCACCAGAGGCTTTGCGAAAAGGTGGCTTTGACTCCAGCCTGTCCCTTGTCCCCCTCTTACCACCCTGCCTGAGGCCTCCTGGGTTCGGTGGCCACGTGTGCGAGGGGGGGATGCCCCGGCCCTCCCAGCTCCTCCTTCGCCCACCTCGTCTCCCCACAGAAGCCTGAGGGCCCCCTTGAGATGCAGAGCGCAGGACGTCACTCCCTGCGGAAAACCCTCCTGGCCGCGCTCCCACGGTAGAGCTGCCAGGCAGTGGCCTTGGCGGCCCTCTCCGACCTCCCTCAGGCCACCTTCCAGTCCCGAAGATACAGACTCATCTAGGGGTGAGTCTGGGTGGCTCAGTCGGCGAAGCATCAGACCTCAGCTCAGGTCATGGCCTCGTGCTTCGGGAGTTCGAGCCCCACAGGCATGCCTCCCCGGCAGCGGGCCTGGTCACACCGCTCCGTCCCACTTGCTGCGGGTCGGAGGTGCCCCAAACAGCATGTGGTGACGCACTGACAGTCGCCTTGACTCCCTCGGCCCATCCATCAAGCCCACGAGAGTTTACGGGCATTTGCCCCATGGCAGACACCGTTCCGGGCCCTGGGGACCGTTGGGTGAATGTCACAGACAGGTCCCGTCCTCAGGCTGGCACTCCCAGACCCCACCGGGAGCACGGGCTGAAGGACCCCAAACCCACACTCCGCGAAGACGGGCCGTCTGCAAGGGAGCACCCGGCTACCCGGCCATCGCCCGGCTCGAATACAAGCTGGGGACCGTCCAAGACTCTCGGCAAAACCGCAAAGCAGGAGGTTTGCTGTGGGGGCCCGCTCCCCTCCCCTCGCTCTGGCCCAACATTTGCAGGCTGTCCACACCGCAGGCCCAGTGTAGGGTGTCCAGAGAGGAGAAGGGAACACCCTCGGCCTCAAGAAGTCTCTGGTGAGTAGAAGCAGCACACACGGGTAGGCGTAACACAAGGAGCTGCATGTGCGTGGGGCACAAGGACACTGAAATGGGCCTCGGAAGATGTAAGCGCTGGCAAGCGGAGGGAACAGCATGAGCAAAGCCTAGGAGGCTGGAAAGCAGAGGCCCCTGGATGGATGGGTGGAGGGGGTAAATGGGTACAAAGTGAGAAAGAGCAGGAGGCGGCCTGGAGAGGTATGCCAGGGTCAGATTATAAAAGGTCTTAACCCTGACCCCTCCTCTGTGACCCATCTCAAGCAGTTCTCAAGACGCTGGACTTTTTCATCCTTGCTCCCTGCCATAGACTAAATGTTTGCGTCCCCCCCAAATTCACATGTTGAACCCTAACGGGTGATGGTATTTACAGGTAGGGTCTTTGGGAAGCAATTAGGTCATGAGGATAGAGCCCTCATGAATGGGATTAGTGCCCTGATAAAAGAGACCCCAGGGAGCTTCCTTGTCCCTTCTACTGCATGAAGACACAGCAAATAGAGAGCTGTCCAGAAACCAGGAAGAGGGTCCTCACCAGAGGCTGAATTTCCAGTGCCTGGATCTGGGGTTTCCGGCCTCCAGGACTGTGAGGAACACGTCTGTCGTTTACAAGCCACTCCGTCTATCGTATTTTTGTCAGGAGCCAGAACAGACTGACACACTCTCTTTCTTCCCAACCCCCCAGCCTGCCAGGGTCTGTCCCCACTCAGCAGTCACCGAATAAGGTACGAGTGAGTGCTCTGAGTTCTCATCTGTGTTCACATTACCATACAGGTGGCAGAGAAGTTTGCTTTTGTTTGTCTGCTTGGGGATGTGACTTCTGGGCCTCGTTAGACGGCCCCGAAGTGGCCACTAAGGTCGCCTACTGTATCTACACAGATCCAGAGAACTGTAAGAGGCCTGGCTTCAGACCCAGTCCCGACCAGGACCTTGCTGTGACCTTGGGCAAGCCCCATCACCTCTCTGGGTCTCAGGACTTACATAAGCTACAACATGCTATCTGTTTGGGGTTGCCAGAGTTAGAACAACAAAACAAAGCAAAGCAAAACAAAACAAACAGTGCTCCCTCCCTTCCCTCCCCTCCCCCCCCTTCCCCCCCCCCCCCCCCGCCCAGATGCACACTTCTATTTGAATGCCAGATAAGCAAATATTTTTTAGGATAAGCCTGTCCTAAATATTACACGGGACATACTTATGCTAAAATGTATTCATGGTTTATCTGAAACTCAAATTTCGCTGGGCGTGCTGCGTTTCACCCAGCAACCTTACTCCCATCCACGGGGATTCTGGCACAACGATACGGGGCGATCACGAGAAAGGGCTTTGCCAGAGCACCTCAGAGGAGGGAGGGGGGAGAGGCTAAGAAGGGTCAGGCACAGCCTTCCCTGCACCCTGCGCTTAGGTGACAGCAGAGAGCAAGATGCGGCTGGGTGCCCTTCTCCTTGGCTAACAGTGACGGAGGCAGAATTTTCCTGCGCTCCCCTTTCTAACAGGTGCCACCTGACCACCACACCCCTTGGGCCAGGCCCTGAAGCAGCAGGAGGGCGGGGCACCCGCGGGAGCCAAGTCTTAGGAGACCAGGCTGGAAAAACAACTTTGTGGAAGGAGAGAGGCCCGTCCGAGCTTACCAACTGCACCCGCCCTGGCTGGGGGTGTAAACCCAGATCACGCACAGCCTGGATCCTCCCAGAGGGAGAGACTCGGGGCAACCCCGGGACTGTAATCACAGGGAGACGCACAAGACCACAGCCCATGGCGGGGGAGGCGCTCTGGGGCCTCGGGCAGGCACTTCCCCTCTCTGGCCCTCAGATGCCTCACCTGTAAAGCGGGGGTGGTGGGAACAAAGGAGACTTGTACGTACGTAACGCGCTTACACGTGCTCGGCGCGGTGGGAACCTTGCGTGCCACCATCCCACAGCTCCTCTTCCCTTCTGTGCCGAGGGACTGACCACATTCCTCAGAAACAGCGACGAAGCTGGAGTTGGAAGATCTGGGTTGTCTGCCTCAGGGGAGCTGCTGTCTAATGCTGTGTGACCCCGGGCAAGTCACTGTCCCTCTCTGGGCCTTCACAATCTCAGTGCCCGTGCTTCACGAATCTAGATGAATGCTACTGATTACGCACGTCTTCCCTTGGCGGGAACGGGGGTCCCCACTCTAGTCTACAGCTGTTGAGCTCCCCAGCGAGGCAGCCGCCAGTCGCACGCAGCTACTTAAGCGTAAATTAATTAAAACGAATAACTCAGCTCCTCAGTTACGGTAGTCAGGTTTCAAGTGCACGTGCATTGCTGGCGGCCCTGGTGTTGGACAGAGCACGCAGAGACCAGTCTCCTCACTGCACAGAGAGCTCCTGCTCAGTGCTGACCTACAGGGCACAAGGTGGAGAAAGAAAAGGGCGGAAGAGTGCGGTATTTATTAAGCATCTGGTGCGGCCCAGCCCAGCCCCACAGACACACGGACAGAAGGAGCCTTTTGTCAATGGCCGGGAGAGCTAAGGAAGGAGCCACCGCTTATGGAGGAACCATCCCGGCCCTTTCCCAAGAACAGGAAAAGGAAAGATCACTGTCCACCCTTCTGCCAATGCCGGGCAACTCCAGTGCCCTAGGACCTTGGTGACAAGGGCTGGCGCCAGAAATGCCGTGGACTGAGCAGAGCTCTTGGGCCAAGGAAGCCGGAAGTAAGTGCTGTCTGGGAGACAGCGGCTTTCCCGCCCCAGGGGAAGCTGCCCGTTACCAGGGGGGCTGCCCCTGGGTTGGAGGTGGGGCATACCCACTCAGAGGTGGCAAAGGGAACCAGGGCAGGCCTGCCCTTCTCTGTCTGGCATCAGACCTCTTGTCATCAAGAGCAGTGAGTGCCTGGTGTTTTCTGTTTTTTTTTTTTTTTTTAAAAAGCCACTTCTCAGCCTCCCCTGCAGCTAGGGTGGTCCATGTGACCCAGTCTGGGCAGCAAGACGTAAGAGAAACCCCCTGAGGAGGACTGTCCTCTAAGAAAGAAGGGACTCTGGGGTGAGACTCTTGATTTCGGCGCAGGTCACGATCTCACGGTTCACGAGTTCGAGCCCCGCACTGGTCTCCACGCTGACAGTATAGAGCCCGCTTGGGATTCCCTCTCTCTCGCTTTCTCTCTGCCCCTCCCTGCTTGCTTGCTCTCTCTCTTTCTCTCTCTCAAAACTAAATTAACTTAAAAAAAAGAAAAAAACGCCGTGCCCCTTCTCTGCCTTCTTGTCTGGAAAGTGGATTCGTAGCTGGAGCTGCAGCAGCTACCTTGTAACAAGGAGGCAGTGGGCATAGGGCCAAGAACACACCAAGAGAGGAGAAGAGACGATGGGGCCTGGACAGCGCAGCTCAGCCCTGCCCCCGCATCAGGACCTGGAACAGCACCAGCGAGGCAGGGCTGCCTGGGGCGGGAGAGCCTCTGATTTCCCAGCTGACTTACCACCAGAGCCAAGCCAGGCTACAGCTGAGTCTGAGTTCAGGCCGCTGCTAAGGGCCCCTCAGCTGTGCCCGTGGGCAGCTCAGGTGTGGCGCGCAGGGAGTGCGGGCGGGGTGGGCGGGCTGTGGCGGAATCCACACAGTGCAGGAGGGAGGTGGCAGCTCCTGGCCCTGGGGACGAGCCCCCAGTTGCGAGAAGCCTCTTCCAGGCTTAGCTTTTGTGAGCTCAGAGGGGCAGGGGCAGGGGCAGGGGCAGGAGAGGAAGGAGAGAAGAAAGCGGGTTACTTTCTGTGACTGGAGGGCGCACCCAAGAACCGCCTGAACGGGGCCGTGGGGGACCAAGCACCAGTAAGTTCTCCGGGTGAGCTGCACGTTTACAAGCCCAGCCTTCCCAAGTCAAAGGTCTAAATAGCAATATTATAATTACCGCGCATCCCAACAACAACGGTTCCTTTCCTAACACTCCTCGTGCACACACGACGCGCTCCAGGCTCTGTGGTGAGTACTTAACGTGCCCTAACTCGTTTATTCCTCACGGTACCTGGTGACGTAGGTCCTATCGTCATCACCCCATTTTACAGATGGGGAAGTTGAGGCCCAGGAGTCAGGTGATCTGGCCAGCGTCACACAGAGCAAAGAGCAGAGCCAAACTGGGCGGTTTAGCTCCAGCCCGCACTGTATTATCTTGCAGGGCACGGTGGCAAAATCTGTGGGTGACCGAGAGGAAGCCCAGGGCCCAAGCAAACTCTCCTTGGTGGATGACAGTGGAGGCAGCTGCGCCCCCCAGCAGGCTATGAGCTTGTTTTCATTTCCCACAGTGCACTGGGCTACAGTGACCCAGCCGCTCCGCCCACAGTGCTCCTGGCCCTGGGTCCCCATACGGCTCCTGGAGAAAGACGTGCACATGGAACTCGCCTGGCCGTTTCCACAAAGTCAGGGGCTCCGCTCTGCTCGCACCCGACATCCAGCGCCTGGTCCAGTGCTGGGCTCTCGGCAGAAAGGCGCTGGGTGCAGCGTCGAGGCAGAGGTGGGAGGGGCAGGTCTGGGGACAGCCAGCCCGGGCTCAGTCCCGGCTTCCCCACTGCCAAGCTGATTGACCTCTGAATAAGCGACTTCCGAGCCTATCTGAAAATGGAGCCAAGACCAGTCTCCCAGGCCTGTGGTAAACATTAAACAAAGCAATCATCTAAGGGGAAACATTCTGGAAGGTTCTAACGGGTCACGTGTAGCTCATCACGATCATTATTCTAGAAGAGGGCAAACTTCCCTGATATCCCGAAGGAAGGCCTTGGCCTGAGCAACTGCAGAGCCCTGACCCGTGAGTCTCCCATCCCGAGAGGGTGGATTACGAGGCAGAGAAGGCCAAGTCCGGGGTCTGGGGGCCGGGGGAGGCAGGAGAGGGCAGGGGCTCTGGGCGGAGGCCAGGCTGTGCAAATGAGTCCAGCCTGGAAGCGGCCCTCCCTGGGGGCCCCTGGGTGGACACCCTGACAAGCAGCCAAGCGCGTGCCTGTCCAAACCCGCCAACCTCCAACGGTCCACTTAACAACTGTGTAACTTAACAGGTGTTACACGCTGTACGTAGATCCTACCCCGGGCAAAAGAAAATCCAAATACGGCAGTAACGTAGTTTAGACTTTCCACCAAATGCTCAGTTTTATGTTCCCTCCCCCTTCTCCCCAAATCTGGGTACAGAGCCCGCCAGTCCCGTGCCCTCCAGCAGGCCTCGGCGGAGGGGGGCTGACGTCCAACCCCCGCCAATCCAGAAGGTTCTGCGGCGAACCTCTATTCCCTGACGTGAGGCCTGCGTCCCAGGAGACACTGGGGGGTGCACTTGAGCTACACACGCCCTACGGGAGAAGCCAAATGCCTAGGGAACGGCCCCATGCTGCCCCTGGCCAGGCGGAGGTCCCTTCCAGGTGACACACGACGTATGGCAGCACACCGCGGGTCCCCTCCGGCCCAGGCCCCCTTGCTCACACAGACAACGGCCGACCGAGCGGCCAGTCTGAGTGCTGGCTGGCAGGCCGGGTGCCAGGCTTCGCCTCACCGGTGCCTCACTCGTGGCGCCCCGCGCAGGGCGGTGGTGACCGCGCTGGAGCATCAGAGACACTGGGGGTGCTTGGGGTCAAGCCCAGGTCAGTGGTTCTGAAGCCACTTGCCACGGACTTGCCCAGCGGTGCCTGTAAGTGCTTAAGCCCTTCTACTCGGTGTTTATTTTTTTTAATGTTTATTTATCTTTGAGAGAGAGACAGAGACCGAGCACAAGCAGGGGGCGGGGCAGAGAGAGAGGGGGAGACACAGAACCCGAAGCAGGCTCCGGGCTCCGAGCCATCCGCACAGAGCCCAACGCGGGGCTCGAACCCACGAACTGCGAGATCGTGACCTGAGCCGAAGTCAGACGCTCAACCGACTGAGCCACCCAGGCGCCCTATTTTCTAAAATTTTTAAAAGTGTTTATTCATTTTTGAGAGAGAGAGAGTGGGGAGAGGGGCAGACACACACACACACACACACACACACACACACACACACACACAGAATCTGAAGCAGGTTTCAGGTTGTCAGTACAGAGCCCGACGCGGGCCTCGAACTCACAAACCGCAAGATCACGACCTGAGCTGAAGTCGGACGCTTAACCGACTGAGCCACCCAGGCGCCCCCTCTTTCTGCTCTTGCTGTTATGGTTGGGCTTGTTCTATAAACTAGCAACAGGATTGTCCTCAGAAGGCAGAAACATGAAGACTGAGGTATAAGGATCCTTACCGGCAAATCACTGAGAGACGGGGCGGGGGCGGGGGCGGGGCGGGGGGGAAGTACCCGGCAAGGAAGAGGTGTGTTCAACGTGCTGTGAAATATGAGAAAAAGATGGAGGCTGTATCACCTGGGTGCCTGAGGCGCCCACCCCCTCCCCACCTGTAGGAAGGACCCTCTCAGGCCTGGGAGCCGCCCGGGGCTGTTCTTGAAGTCCCTGTTCTTGAACGCACTCAGGAGCATCATCTCATCGTGGTGATAACCTCTCTGAGCTGCTCATGCCCTCCAGAAGGGTTCTCATTCTCAATCCACACCATGACCCTGGGGATATACCCATTTTACAGAAATAGGCACAGGGAACATGCAGGTAAACCCAGGGGGTCTGGCTACAGAACCTCTGCCTGCCCGTCTTCTGGGGGCACACCTGCCAGACTGCAAGCTGCCCCCCAAGGAAGGCACAAACCTTGTGCTTCCTCGCAGGGCCTGCTGTTGTGCCCCCGGCCCTCAAATCCTCTTGCACAGTCACCACTGTTTGCAACCTTTCCCCATCTGAAAGGCCCAAGGTCACAGAACCTCTGCCTCTTGGTTAAGCTGACTGACCCAGCTTCCGAGTGGGGCTGGGAGCCCTGGATTTGGACAGCCCCGGGGCAGCAGGGGTGGCACTGACAGCAGCAGCAAAGTGGCCCCTGGTGCCAGACGTGGCCCCAAAGCTCTGTAAGCAACCGGGGTGCCACAGGGAAATGCAGCCAGGTTGGTCTTGGACGGAACGATCTGCCTTTGGAGAGAGCGGTCTTGGGAGAGCAGTAGCCTGGGAAGAGCAGCCTCAGGGACATGCCTCCGAGGGCCACCGGGGACCTCTAGGGCTGGTAAAGCAAGCCTTAGCGTTGGTTGGTTGGCCTGGTTGGCCCCTTCAGGGCCAGCTCAGGCTCCCCTCTTGCCTTGTCCCTGCGTTAGGAGGTGTAAACAGCCCTCCTGGACCACTTCTGTCCCCGTTCATCATACAGACTCTCCTGTCCCTCCCTCGGTCCCCCCTGCTCGTGGAGACAGACCCGCTAGGCCAGAAACAGACCAAGCGGAAGGCAGGGGAGAGCTGGGACTATGGTCTGCTGGAGATTTCTGTGTTCTCTGGGCCTTTGTCATGTGATCCCGACACCTGAAGCCTTGGGGGTACGGCATTCGCCAAATACGAGGAGATTCTCAGATATCGCCCGGCCACTCACTTCCCAACAGTATCATGCCCCAGGCCGCTCCCAGGCCTGAGAGAGCCACCTGGTAATCCTTACTACATGGGGGGGGGGGGGGGGGGGGGGCGGGCGCCGCAGGCACCCAGGTGATACTGCTTTCGTCTTTTTCTCCTATTTCACAGTGATTGTTTTTATCCTTCAGGTGGTTTAATCCTTCCTGTAGAGGCTGCTCAGTGCACCTGCCAGCCCATAAACACGCCGTTTAGCCAGACTCTGCTCGGGCCCCTGACTGCCAGGCTAACCCCCCCTGCGTGGTCTTGTTGCCCACGGGCCTGTCGTTCCCACCCCGGAGATTCAATTCTCTCCAGGGACAGGGGTCTGCAGCCTCTTGTCCCCCCTCCTCAAGCACTGACTCAGCAATGGTGCGTGCCGGGCATCGGTGAGGGAGACCAGGTCCCTGCCCTGGAAGATCGACAGTCACAGGCTCAAAAGCAGAGACACCCTGGGGGTGTGGAGGAATCACACACCTCCAGCACACAGGTTGCCTACTTCTCAGGCAGAGCTAAGCCCGAGGATCAGGGCCGCAGAATGTGTTCCCTGCGGGCCGCTTGGCCTGATCCCTGTCCTACCCCGCGTGAGGTCCTCGCCTCCTGTGTCCGTTGCAACACAAGCCCAGAAAGGACATCCTCGGTGGCCTTTCTCGGCCCATGGCTTAATGCTGCCATTGCACTGACAGCCGGTAGGAAGCCTGGGGTCCTCCGGGATCCGCAAAGATCACTCAGCAAGTTATTCTAGCTCCAGGAGGGATGTGAGCCTCCAAAGGCGCCATCTGGCCGGGAGTGGGAAAGGCAGGCATTCTCCTGTCACCTGGGTGGCCAAGTCCCCGAGGGGCCGTGGCAGCCACGACTGCGCAGTCCCAAAGCCCGGTGCCCGGGTCTCCTTGGCGGCTTTTAGGAGCCTGCTGCTATCTGCTTGCCGGGCAGGTATCTGCCTGTGGGGCAGGAGGGGTGGGAGAAGAGCGAGCCAGCCTCTCCTCTGCGCTCGCACACCGCCTGCTCCAGCCCTCGCTGAACGCCATTTTCCGCTGGGGATCAGAAGCAGCTGAGCTGGGGCCCCCAGTCAGTCCACTGCCTCGGGTGGGCTGACGGCGGCTGCCCGGGATACCCTCTGGGTACAAGGAAGAATCTGAGCACGCTTGCCACGCTGAGCCACAAAGCTACCACTTCTTCTGGAACACGGGCTCCTGCCGCCGTTTCCAAGCTCATTCTCCCCTCCTGGATTGGGCCGCAGGCATTTCCGTCCCGCTAATATAACATAACTGACCATCCCTCCCCCCCACCCACCCCCCATCTTTTTGACACCGCTCTTCGATTTCCCTTTGCAGAGCCAGCCTGTGGCTCAGGGGTGCCAATGTGGCCCAGTCTGGCCAATCAGAGCACCGAATCACTCCGGCCACTGTGATTGGCTCAGGGTGGGGGCACGTGACCCAAGCCACTCCACTCAAAGCCGGCGTCTGGACCTCGCGTCCCTCTGCTTTGGCCGGCATCAGGATGGGGCCTGGCGATGGTGGCAGCCGCGGGGCCACCGAGAGGGGAGCGCCAACAAGACACAGACTGGGTTCAGATAATATCCGTGTCCTAGATCACACCACACGCGAAGCCGGGATACACCCCCTGGACGTGAGCAAACACATTCTTAAGCCGGTTCCAATTGTGCTTTTCTAGCTCTTGTAACTGGAAAAAGAATTCTGATAAACTGCTTTTGTCAGAGATCGCTTTCTGGGCACTCAGCGTCCCCACAAACTTAAAGGCCACCCGCTATATGCTAAGCGCTCCAAGCTATCACTCTCTTTCAGGACCCGGAGGGGCAATTCACCGCACAAAACCAGTGAGCACCTACCCCCATGGGTATTTCAAGCCTAGCTTACCTTTGCAGGCAACAGTCCCTCTGGCTTGAACCCTGGAAGGCACACGTTTTTCAAGTTCTGCCTCAAGGCCGTTTCCAGACCTTCCTGCCCCAATCAGCCCTTCTCCTTTTTTCTCACCTGGGGGGGGGGGGGGGGGCGTGAGCACCAACCGCACAGCCGCTGGGTCTCCTTCCTTCGCCTGCAGGTTCCAGCTCCCGCTCGCATGCTGACTATGTGCCTGCCACTGGGCCTCAGCCCACCAAATTCTCCCGCCAAGCCTGTGGGAGCGGTGCTGGTGTGCTCCCCTTTGGCACAGGCAGAGCCAGAGGCCGGGACAGGTGAGCTGGCTCGTTCAAGGTCATAGAGCTGACTCAGGTCACACAGCTGGATCCCAACTCCGAAGTCTGTCTGACTGCAAAGCTCGTGGTCTTGACTGCTGGACTAGGCTCCCAGCCCTAAATACCATGCTGTGCATATTTCTTGAGCTAAATGCCAGATCAAAGAGCCTGACAAACAAGCACAGAGAAGGAATTGTGCCTTTCTTTGAACTTTGGTGAAAAATGTCTAGGTCCCCCATCCTTGGCTCTTGAAACGAGCTTCATTCCTCCCCAAGGCCCGGCTCCTAAAGGCGTGTATCCAGGAGAGGACAGTGACCACCGGGTTGCATGGCCTGTTTCTCTCTCCCCCCACCCCGTGTGACTCTCCCCTCACACCCCTCCTCCCTCTTCACCACCCCCCAGGGAAAAAAAAAATTACCAGGGGCACCTGGGTGGCTCAGTGGGTTAAGCATCCGACTTCGGTTCAGGTCATGATCTCATAGTTCGTGGGTTCGAGCCCCACATCAGGCTCTGTGCTGATGGCTCGGAGCCCGGAGCCTGCTTCCGATTCTGTGTCTCCCTCTCTCTCTCCGCCCCTCCCCCGCTCATGCTCTGTCTCTTTCTCTCTCTCAAAAATAAATAAACATTTAAAAAAAAATTACCAAAACGTGAAAGGCAAAAATAGAGGAGAGGGTGTGATATGGGTTACACCCACCAACGCACGACACAGCCCATCCAAGCAGCGAGCACAAAGCTCATTGCAAACTGGGAGGAACCAGCTTGACTGAGGAGGCCTTGCCCCTCCGGGGGACAGCCCAGCTCTTGCTTTCTTTCCCACCCGAGTCTGAGTCAGCAGCCAACACCTGCCTCGCAGCTTCCTTCTCCGCCCATTACCATTATGCACAGGGTGGATAGAAGCTGCCTGAGACACTGGTCAGAGAGCAGACCTGGTTCCCCCGGCCAAAGACTGGGGGAAGAAAAAACATTTCTAGCCCCATTTCATACGCAAACTGAGGCCCAGAAGAAGGTGTCTGGAATCCACGACCTTGACTGCTAGGCCACTGGCTGCCATGACCTGGAAGCCAAACGGGAAACGTGCTTTGGCTGGAACACTGCGCTCAGCCAGTCTCAGACATTGACTCAGGGGTTAAATGCATCGAAATGTGTAAGGCACGCCGGAGGCCCCCGCAGATGTAAACAATTATGCAGAGACGAGAAGTGGGCGACCAGGCCCGGCCGACGGCTCTCCTAAATGTCGCCACCACAAGAGCATAGAGGGCCAGAAATCCCGGCATCTTCAGATCCCTACCGCAAACAGATCCGGGCATTCAGAAGAATTTAAACCAAGTCCAGGGGCGCCTGGGTGGCTCACTCGGTTAAGTGCCGGACTTCGGCTCAGGTCATGATCTCACGGTTCTTGGGTTCGAGAGCCCCCTGTGTCGGGCTCTGTGCTGACAGTTCGGAGGCTGGAACCTGCTTCGGATTCTGTGTCTCCCTCCCTCCCTCCCTTCCTCCCTCCCTCTCTCTCTGCCCCTCCCTTGCTCGTGCTCTGTCTCTCTCTCTCTCTCAAAAATAAACCTTTTTTAAAAATTAAAAAAAAAAAAATTTAAACCAACTCCAGACTGTGGCCCGAAGACGGCAAGCCTAGAGGACTCCCTGTCTCAAGGTGGCTCCAGAAGGCGAACGAAGATGGGCGTTTCCTGCTATGGCATGACCTCTGCGTCCCTCCACGTCCTCGCCCACAAAATGTTGGCCACGAAGGTTAGGAGGTGCTCGATCAAATCCTGGCTCTGCCCCTTCAGAAGCTGTTTGACCTGCAGGTCACTTCTCTGTCCTCATGTGGGGAACGGAGATAATGACAGTGTCCATCGCCTAGGGCTGCCGTGACGTGCTAGGAGTAATGGATCAAATGTCGCAGGAAGGTGCCCGGCACCCCGCAAGCCCTCAGCAACGCTGGCAGGCCGCTCTGATGCCATCACAGAGGACGGCTGGCCCCGTGGGGTGGGGGTTAAAGGAAGAAGCCAACTTGGGCCCCGGCCGCCCGGGCCCTCGAGGCCCATCCCTTGGTGGGAGGTGCTGGAGGCCACGGAAGCTTGGAGCACAGCAGGGCAGCACCGTGTAACTCACTCCTGATTATCCTCCAGCCCAACCGAGCAGCTGCTCCAGGAAGAAATAAAATATGCTTCGCATACTTTAAATGTTTCACTTATGAAAACTGGGAGGGCGGCCTTTCTAAACCGTTTAGCAATAAAGTCAGTAACAAGCACTGTTTGAGGCTCTCACGCTGGAGCCCCTGGAGCCCGGGGTCGAGGAGGGCGGGCCGGCTGGCCGCCAGTGTGGAGCCCGCTGGGGCTTCCAGAAGGCGCCATCTGGGATTTTTCAGAGGGGCACTGGGATCACATCCTGGTGTCCTAATGTGAAATCGGATCCTCCCTCTGGAAGCCAAGTCCCCCTCCTCCCCCAGCAAGCACAAGCTTAGGGGCAGAGGGGAGGGCCCTTCCGGCCTGGGATGGTTTCCCACACTCCAAGGGCGCCGGGGTCTCCAGCCAATCGAGTTAATTGAAAAATTACCTCGGGCTGAGAAAGAGCAGGCCTACGCCACAGGGGGCTGGTTCACAGGAGGCCCTACTCGGACCTCAAGGACCTGCAGCTCGAAGGCCAGGCGCCGTGCTCAGCACCCCAAGGACAGGGGGAGCTCTGCACGCCGGGCACACGTCCCGTGCAACCTCCCAGCAACCCCAGAGGGTGGGAGGATGCCCGCTTTCCAGGTGACGAAGGGCCTGCCCCAGGGCCCACACCTCAAAGCCGTGGGCCCCGGTCACTGCATTGCCTGGCTCCCCCTGCAATACGTCTTCCCAGGATTCCATTCTTTGATGTGCCACGGGGACACCCCCCCCTCCCCCCAGTCCTGACAAACATAACTCCAAAGCAAGCACAGAACGGACAGCGGCTAGCGAGGCCAGCGGAGGCCTTCTGCCTAGCCCGGAACAAAATGGCGTCTTCACACGAAGGAGGCTATGTGCTTTGGCCTGATACTGCTAAGCTGAATATAGCACTTTTAACTTCTTCCAAGTGCTCTCACTTCTGTTATGTGTCTCATCCTAATCCCCTGGGAAGATGACAGTGGTAGGTTTTATTGTGCTTCGCAAGGGCAGTCAGCCCAAGGCCCGAGGATTAGCCCCTCGGCCCGAGGATTAGCCCCTCGGCCCGAGGATGAGCTCCTCAACCAGTTCACCCAGGGAGCCTGGGGTGCGTGAGGCCTGGGCCCAGCTCCTGCCTCCCTTAGACCTTCCCCAGCCCCCTCCCTCCCTACCCGTGCGGACTCCCGGGTGCAACCTTGCCTCTCTGGGCTGCTGCACGCACTCCTGTCCTCCCAGCCTCCCCCCAAAGCCTCGCTGTTTGAAGGGCTGGGGGTACCCACAATCCCAGAGTGGTCCAGCCTGTCTCCAGAGGCCTTCGCGGTAATGGATTCCTGCATTTCACGGTGGGGCACCAACCGGGGCCCCCACAACCATGTCCTTCCTCCCATCAGGCTACAACCTCCACGACTAAAACTGAACAAAACGGATTAGAAAAACACCCTTAATTTCGCTTGGAGAGTTTGAGCAGTGTGGTCTATGCACCAAACATATAATCAAGACAGAAAAATGTGGGGTATTTGGGGGGGGAGGGCAACCTCAAGTCCCTAATGAGTTACTGCCATGCCTGTGAACAGAACTTCTTCCCCCACAGGAAAACTCGACCCTAACACAGGACCTGCCTGTCTGCCTTTTGGTTCTGACAGATACTTGCTGGGCACCTCGACCGACGAGCAGCATGGTCTACGTGGCTAGGAACATCGTGGTGGCGAGGCAGTCTGGGTCTGGGTCCCAGCCACTCCATAACCTCCCTGTGCCCAGTTCCCACATCTGTCAAATGGGGCAATCACAGTCCCTATCTTATAGGGTGGCTCTGGGAATTAAAAGAGTGGCTGTCCCTGTACAGGGACTATACACAGAGGGACGGGACGCGGCACAGGCCAGACGGCCACATTCCTGCCAGTGCTTTTTGCTCCCTCCCCCTTCTGGGGGCCACTGCCTTCCGGTTCGGAGACCAGCCCCCGCCTGGCCGCCTGGTCTGGGTCCCCGGGGGGCTTCTCCTGAGAACTCCTGACCCGGACCCCCCAGCAGAACATTCTCTGCTGAGAGGTCTCCAGAGTGGGGCTCCCGGCTGCCCAGCTGAGTGGCCCACGTGATCCTAATCCAGAGGCCCGGGCACAAGAAACCCCCTCTTGTTTGCTGCCCACCACCCTCACTCTCTCCAGTTTATGAACTGAAAAGGAAAGAGATGCAACTCGAACTCCTGCTTTGAGCTGCCACCAGCTTGTCACCAAACGTCCCCCCCCCCCCCCCCCCCCCCGTCCGCCTGGCCCACTCCACCAACGTCTCGCAAAGGTCAAACGCTGATTCCATTCTGCACGCTGTCTCTCGGGAGAGCAGAGGAGAAAACTATTCGAAAAATGTAAATTGAAAAAAAAAAAAACCCCATGGCTCTCCACCCCCCACCTCCCCCATACACTCGCACACGCGCTCACGCACGCATGCACGGCACATACCCGCTTCGATGGAACACGTGACCGAGTCCCAGCACCTCTTAAAAGGAGCAAGAGGGCCAAGAGACGATGCAGAATTTTCCCCAATGGTGACCGACCCCCAGGCTGCTTTCCTGGAAGGAACACAAACGATCCTGCCAGCGCAGACAAGGAAATCTCGTATAGAACAACATCCTTCCAACTCTCTCTGGAGCACCTCCTGGCAGGAGTCACGTGTTATATACCTCAGCACCTAGCAGAGCCCTGACTCATGATCTAAGCCCAAGAAGTGCCCCCGGAGCTGAAGCCGGGCCCAGGGCACGGGCCCAGGGCAAGGGATGCCTTAGATCAGGCCACCCTCTCCCGCATTCCCCGGCACAGGACCACGCTCTCTTGCCTAGAGGTGCTTTTGAGACCACACACGCTTCTCCTTGAAGTCTCTCTCTTCCATACCCTTCCCTCCCCTGCCCACCCCCCCACCCCCCACCCCACCCCAGGGGAGAAAATGACACCAACTGGAAAATAGGTCTGTTGCTGCAGAATCAGTGCGCAGCTTGAAGAAAGGAACAAATGCAAGTTACAGCAGAGACCCCGGAGGTGAATGGCCTGGAGCAGGTCAGAGGCTTTCTGTCGATCTGTATGTCTTATCGAAGTCAGCCTCCCCTTGCCCTACTCTCTTGAACTGAACTTTTCTATGTCTTTTCTCTTCCTTCTTCCCGTCCGCCAACACCAATCCTGGGATGTCCCAGGCCTGAGGTTGGGACCCCTCTTCTGACACATCCGAAATGGTATGATCCCTTGTGGCTGCTTGAGGAGGAAGGAGAAGAGATACGGGCCCCCGGGGTATACAGAATTGGTGGAGCGGGGGACCCAAAACGAAACAAAAAACACACACCTGCAGTTTGCTGATGCTCAAGGCGCTGCTTCCCATGCTTGGCCAAAGCGGCAGAAAGGAGGCCGAATAAAGAAGTAAGTGTCCTAACAATTACAATGCAGGTGTTTGCACTGTAATTCAACTTGTAATAAGAAAAAGCTCTGTGTCCTGTGGGCGTGCTGCCATGCTCCCCCCTGGAACTGCAGGCTGGTCACCAGCCAGGCCAGTGAGGTCACTCCTTTGGGGGTGGATGGCACATAGCTGCAGACATTCCAGGAATCAAAACCAAAAACAAACAAAAAATCCAACGTGAGCTCTGGTTATTCTTCAGCCACAAGGCCCTGGACAATGAACCTCCAACCCAGGAGGCCCAGGGACAAAGGGACAGCACCCCTCGGGTTCTCCCGCAGGTGAACGGTCAGCGTGGCATCCGGCAAGGGCCACGGGCAGGGCCAAAGAACGTTCAGCTAAGATTCTTTCAGTAATCATGAAAATTAACCCGGGATAAGCTCACTGCCCAGGAAATTGTTCCTGCCCCTGATCTCCAGAGAAAGCTATAAATCTCCTTCCAAATTAGCATTTTCTCTGGGTGCACACCTGCAAAAAGCTAATTTGGGGGAAGCTGAGCGGGGGGGAGGGGTGGGGTGGACCAGAGCCCCACCCCGGCTGGCCTGGCCTGGCCGACGGGCAGCTGACGCCAACATTTCCAGGCACAAATTCAATCCCCTTTTTCAACTGGTCCGCAAGTAACATATCGCTTCTCTCCTCCACCTCTGTCTTCCTCTTTTTGTTATCTCTTGGCTACATGTAAATGTTCACAGGACCCTCTTGCCAAGGGGCAAGTGCTGTTTATCTGGCCACGGATGCTGCTTAATCGACCGCAAAAGGAGTGTGTGAACTTGTCACTGGATGTTTCGGTTCCTTTTGACCTAGGAGCTGTCAGCATGGGGGTGGGTGGTACGGGGTGGGCTGCAGAAGAGGGGAATGGCATCCGAACTCCACAGCCCTGGCCTGGCTCAGGCTACTGTGCCGTCCTCGCCTGTCCTCACAGCATCCGGTGGGGTTTCTAGCTGCCCCTCTCCCAGCCTTGCTCCCAGTGGGCGCCACTGAAGTCTTCAGGTTCCTGAGTCCTCTTGAAACAAACATCAGGAGAGCCGGGAACACACAGCTCAGCATGGGGAACATTCTCCTGCTGGATGAGCAGCAGCTCTCATCTATTGTCAAAAAGGGCTCCCGGTGGGGAGTGAGAGATGTGAGGCTGGTCGAGCTGGGCGGATCAAGGCAAGATGCCCTGTCCTCCCCCTGCCCCTCCAGCACAATCTGCTCTGGCCTGACCCGGAAGAAAGACATCTAGGGAAACGAAGCTAGTGCGGTAAGGGGTACGGGGTCCTGTACCATGGAGCTAACTAACTTTGTATTGTTTCTACTTCTTCTTACCCTCCTACCATCTGCACAGAGTCATGTGGTTGCATCAGAGGGCCTATCAGGTCCAGGAAATAGATTTAGTGTATTAGATCTTCACGTGGCAGGACATGGGACAACAGGTGGATGCTACAATGAGATCGACTTGGGGCTCCATAAAAAGGGGAGCGAATGCTTAAAACCGATCAAAAAATTGTAGGGGCTGCCTGGAAGGGAGTGAGTTTCCAGTCCCGGAAGGCAGTCAAGAGCAGGAGGAACACACTGCACCTGACGTTCTGAGGCAATTTGTCGTCCTTGCCCCCAGTTCTCTACATTAACTACTTTCCCACAATCTGGAAGGAAGCAACTCCATAGGCCAGGTACCCTACCCCCCAGCCCCACGATAGTTGCAGCTGATTGGGCCGGAAGAGTCACCTGACCCAGGGTGTGCCCAACTATTGGTTAGGCAGGGGCCAATGAGATTCTCTGTCGCCAGGGCATTGAAGAGACCCAGGCTACAGCAGAGGATTAAGCCGGGGAAGGCCGCTAGGGGGAGCCCTTGGGTGGGAAGAGGAAGGGGGCGGGACGGAGAGGGGGGCACTGCCACAGGCTCCCAGCGTTCATGTCCGGACCCCACGCGGCCAGCCTTGGACTTCTTGAGGTTGCCTGTCGTGTCCTTACAACAAGCCCAGCTTTGACTAGAGTCCCGTGGGGTAGGCACCTCCTCACACCTGAAGCACTGGGGGGCTTCCTGGAGGGGACCCGCGGTGGCGGGAGCAGAAGGCTCCCCGCAGGATGCGGAGCTGGGCGAAGGCTCAGCGACCGTCCTGGGAATCTGGCACCCCTGAGGCTGCAAAGAGGAATCAAGCCCCAGGCCTTCCCCAAGGCTGACTCACATTCCCTCTGACTACAGGCTTCACGCACGGCCGGTGCTCCCCATGGACCTCCCATCATCACTGCTCAGCCACAGCGCCCTGACTCCAACCATATGCCACAGACAACCAGGCTAAAGGGTCAGTCATTGCCCACACTCTCAAAGTCCCAACAGGCTCACGAACACACACCCGATCCTTTGGGAAGATGCTTCTGGTACTGCCATCGCCAACCCCGTGCTTAATAAACACCTGCAACGCATTTGAGATGGCTTACGAATAAGGCAGCTGCTTTCCTTATCAAGTACCTGCTGTATACCAGGCTCTGCAGGGTGGCTTCTGCCATTTCCATGGCAGGATGCGGAACCTGAGTCTCAGGAAGCCCTGACAATCTGCTGCCAGGACCTGCCAGGCAGGACCTCACTCTGCTCCTACGGACTTTATCTCCCGCTGATCATTGACCCTAGGTTTGTGCAGTGTGGGCATCTCTCCCGTGAGCATCGTATCTCTCCAGCACCCATTTTGGTATAAAACTGATACAAATGATGTTTACTGAGCACCTACTATGTGTCAAGGACCATGCTAAACACGGTGCATTAAGTCATCCCGGTGAATCTCCGCAAAACCTCTACCAGGGAGGGACAGCACCCCCAGTTGGTAGTTCCCCCAATTTACACATGAAGAAACTGAAGGACTGAGAAGCTTGCTCAAGGTCCCCACTGTTGAAACCATCTGCACACAGGCGGTCTGGCTTTATGGCCCCAGGCACTTGGTACACGCCCCCCAGTGTCCCCACATTCAGAGCCCCGGGTCCAGGTGCTTGTCTTCGTGGGGGGGACTCACCCTCCCCCAAAGGGCAGATACCAAAGGAAATGTGGAGCCAGCACCTACACCCTAAACAATGCCAGGCACAGAGGCAAGCTAACCATCCCTTTTTCTAAATTCTTACCTTCCTGGGCTGCCCACTCCCTGCCTTGCTGTGAGAAGGCAGCATCTGCCTGCGGGGTATGGATTCAGGTCATCTCTAAGGGGAATCAATCCGTGCTTTCCAGGGAGATGGCCAAGCGCCACATGCGGCCTGGAAAATCTGACTCCCAATGGGGAGGTTGAGAGAAGCCAGATGCTATCTGGAGTGCCCAAAGCACCAGCTGTTGTCACTGCCCTCAGTGCGCTCAGCAGCATCAGGGATGTGGCAGGAGGCCGGCAATGGGAACATCACATCACGCATTTATGCAGGCACACTGGGGTGGGTGGGTGTGTGTGCTCGGATCAACCCCACCCCACCCCCATGCTCAGGAAGCCAACAGATGCCCGGGTCCTTGTAAAAGCCCACCTGGGACAGGGGTGACAAAAGAGGTATAAACAGAGGGATGGAAGGGAGAAGCAGGCAGAGTCATAATTACCTATGACCAGGAGACTGAGAAGGAAGCTGAGAGGTGGCAACTCTCTAGCTGGTCCTTAGAGAGAAGGAGGAAAAACAAAAGAATGACTTCTTAACAGAAGAGAGAACCGAGCTCCTCCACAGAGGTGTACAACAGGGCCTGGCCCATGGTAGCTGCTCAAGAAAACCTGCAAAATCCTTAAGTGACAGGGTCCACATCTAAGGCTTTCCTTTCAACCCCATGGCACCTAGCGAGGGACACACACACACATATCTGCTGAAGGAACTCATCTCATTGCTCCGCAGGGGTCAGCTCCCGCATTTGCCAGGGATGAACATTCTCCCTGACTTGCCTTTGGCTAACACCCTCCTTTCAGCTTGTGCATTTCACTGGGGGCTCACAAGCCCTACCCCACCTGATTCCAGAGAAGGGTGCACATCTGGGCTTGGCCAATCAATGCATTCTAGGCCACCGGACCAGGTGATTGGTTTAGAGCTGTCACGTCATTAAAGCTAAACCAATGACGATCAGCCCTGGGATTTCCGGAAATACTGGGAGTGAAGGGCTTTCTGCACTGACTGGAAACCTAGAAAGGTAAATGTTGCTTAGACTTGTTAGGGGTCATTTTGCCACCAGAAAGGATAAAGCCCCAACAGATGAAAGGGGAGTTGGGAGATGACATCGTTTGAGCCCCTGGATGCAGCTACGCCTGAAGCCGGGCTTACCTCTGACCATCTCAGTTATGGGGAGCTGTTGCTTTTCCTTTCAGTGAGTCCGTTCCAGTGGTGTTTCTATCATCTGCAACTCAACTAGCCCTGCAACTACATGACTCTCCGGGCAGGAGGTAGGAAAGCAAGAGGAAGTACAAACAATACAATACAAAGTCAGTTTTTTCAGGAAGTTTTTGAGCAGTAAGCAAGGGCCTCTCCGAGCGGCAGATGCCGCTCTGAATGATGGTGAGCACGCCTCCCGGCCTCACAGGGTGCATGGGAAAGTCGCTGGACCCTCTTGCAGACTCTGTTTTCTTTCACGTGTTGTGGTCAAGAGCAGCGGGGAAACCCACGGCCCTGGGAGAGAACCCTCTGTCGGGGACGCCTGCGCAGAGCTCACCCACACCTGAGCCTCGGGCTGGAGTATACAGAGCTGGCCCACGACCCTCCTAGTTTACTAGGGGCCAGCCCAGCCCCGGGAGGCAGCCACGGCGAGCTCTTCGGCAGGGGTGGGGCCCCTGGACAGGAGGGGCGTGCCCGGCCTTTCAAGGGATAAAGTCCCCCCCGTCACCGCTCACTTCAGACTCTGCCATGCCACTGCTGAGGATGGGCGCAAGTGACCCCACGATGTACATGGCAGTGGGGACAGGAGACTAATGGCTACTGCCAGCCGGACTCCAGCTGGACCTCGGGTTGAATGCTTTTCTCTGACTCCTGGCTCCGTGGCCTGGGACAAGCTTCTTTACTTCCCTGTGCCTCAGTTATTTCGTCTGCGAAATGGGGTGACTCATGCACCTCACTGATTTGGGCTGTTTGGTGTAGGCGACCCTGCAAAGCAGGAGTCCCCGGAGGGGGCTCCCCTGCATGGTTTTCGCCCGCGTGTTCCCAAGGGCACACCTTGCGGGGAGCGTCCCAGGTGGCGCGGGGGAGGGGGGAGAAGCACAATTCCCTCTAAGCACTGCTCAGAACACTGGTTCATCTGCCTGGTGAACCGTGAGTCTCTGAAAAAGGACCCAGTGAACAGGATCAGCGAGTCAGCCCGGGAAGCAGGAAGGCGCAGCTGGCTCGGGGACAGCACGAGGGCGGGGCTCTGGCCTAGAGGTCGGCAGGGCCAGGCCCGATCACCCTGGGAGAGGAGGTCGCACGGGGACACACGGCCTTTTGGGGGAAGTCCCTGATGCCTACTCCAGGAGCCTGGCGTGAAGAGAGGTAAGAGGAGCTGCAGGCCACTTCGAAACACCCCAGCGGGCGCCCAAACACACAACCAAATGTCTTCTAACCGGGTCCCGGCCGGCTCAGGTGCCCACGTAACTAGAGCTCTGGCTTACGTCTGAGGACAAAGAAGCAACGACAAGACTCGGTGATGCACGCAATGCATTCTGACTTTCTCGAACCCAGACAGGGAAAGTTGTGGGGCCAAGTACAACAAGCCGTCCCAGGCGCGCAGGCTCTGAGTTAGAACCGGAAAGTCTGCAGAAGCCCAATGCCAAAAAAGGAGTCGCCCGGGCTCCACTGGCCCTGCGACCAAGGTGGGGAAGCAGAAAGGCATTTTAGGAAATGTTCAACGACACCGAAAACAGAGGAAGAATTTTCGGTGTCTCATCCTCTGAAAATATCCTTGACTTCAGGCCTGCGGGGAGGACTGTGTTTTGAGAAGTTTTGTGTTTTATCTACAATTGTATCCCTGTTACTTAAGGGTTCTGATCCAGGCAGGTGCACCCCAAGTATTCACAGGATAAATGAAGAAAAGAAAAGAACTTCAGGGGCTCTACAGGTTCAATGATTCTTTTTTTTTTTTTTCTTTTTTAAAGTTTATTTTTAAGACAGAGAGAGAGAGTGTGAACGGGAGACAGGCAGAGGGAGACACAGAATCCGAAGCAGGCTCCAGGCTTTGAGCTGTCAGCACAGAGCCCAACGCGGGGCTCCAACTCACGAACCGCAAGATCATGACCTGAGCCAAAGTCGGACGCTCAACCGACTGAGCCACCCAGGCACCCCCCCCCCCCCAATGATTCTGGAGACTGAAACACAAACTGTCCACTTGTTTACAGGGTGACCAGATGACACAAAGGACGAGGGCAAGCGTAAAAGCAAATAAACTCGTGAGCTTACATCTCAGACGGAGGCTGAGAACGAAATCCAGTGCAGGGGTGCGGGGGGGATGGGGGGTGCCCACAAGACACAACCCAAGTCACCATCTCCACCCGTCCCATTCCTGCCGATAGCTTTCAGCCGGCTCCAGAAAAGAGGGACGTGTTTACTAACCCCTCAAAAGCCTGACAATTACTGGTGAGGCCGCAGGTGCTCTCCAGGTGTGCCCGACCTGCTGGGTGAGGCTCAGCCAAAGGTGTGTCAATGTCAGCAGGATTAGATTTCTCCTAAGGTCCTTCCAGCTCAAATATTCACACGCACGTGTCTCCCCCCCCACCCCTTGGAGCATTTCCTGGAGCCCTGCTCTGTGCTCCAGGTGAACAGAGGGAGACAGGGTGCCCTATGGCCCCACCCCGTTGGAGATGACAGTTCAGAGAGCCCAGGGTAACAGTCGAGAAATGCTCATGCAGGACCTGCCACAGCTACCCTGTGCTCCAATGACACACGCCCATGGTGCAAGGACAAAGCACAGAGCAGGTGGAATGAACAAGAAAGGCTTTTGCAGAAGGGTCGGGGGCCCAGGACAAGGTAGAAAACTTGGAAGTCAGTGTGGGGTGGAACGGTAACAGAAGTAAGAAGGCGAGGGGTGGGGGTGAGCCACCCGGCTTGTGGGACAGTGAGGAGGCTCTGAGCTCCTCGACAGGAGTCAAAAGAGAGGCTGTCAGACGTCCGTGGGTCCCAGCCCTAAGTCCAGGCCAGAGCAGGTACTCAACACCTGCCAGGTGGGTGAACCAGGAGCCTTGGCAGATCTGGGGAGAGCTTGAGGGAGGCCATCCTTCTGGTTCAAGTTAAAGGTTCTAGACAGAACCCTTCCCCTCCAGACTGTAAGCCCCAGGAGGGTAGAGCTGGCTTGGCTCAGCTTGTCAACACCAGGCACCCAGTCAGAGGAGTATGCATCCAGTGAGTAATTAAGCAAAAAAAAAGTGGGCAGATTTGACTTAGTAAAGATGCTCGGCTGGAATCATCCTGACCCTCAGCTGTGGCCCAGAGACGTGAATGAGCTGGGAGAGAACAGCACCAAAAGGCGAGCGAAGGTAGAGGGGTCAGAGGCCAGGCAGCGGACACCTTAGCTGCGGAGAGTCCAAGGGTGGGGTGGGGGGATCGCTCGTTGGATACAGCAGCAGCAGGTAAGTACGGCTGGCACAGGTAAGTGTTAAGAAGCCACTGGGGGTACAGAGAGGGTGACCGACGGTCCTGTTTCGCCAGGGGACCGAGGGGTGTCCCAGGGCGTGGGACGCTCAATGCTGAGACCGGGAGAGTTCTGGCAGTCCAGAATGAGCTGGTCACCTGAGGCACAGGTCTGCCCACACCGGCACTAAAGAGGGAAAAGATTGCCGGCGGGGCCAACCCCATTTGTCAGGGGCTCAGACACTACAAAGCTGTTGCATATCGTGGGCTCAGGCAAACCACAGGCGTGGGAGCCGAGCCAGGCTGACGCTATGACTCTGGAAGTTTCCTGGAAGGGGGAAACTGAGGCTTGGACGTGAGTGACCACGGTGGGCAAGTCACGGGGCCAGTGTGACGTTCTGGCCTCCAGCTTCCTCGCTTTCCCTGCACGTCGGGAAGACGTGAAATACACAAGCGCTGTCTGTCGAGCACGGCCGTGCGCGGTGCCGCTTTCCTCTGGGCCAATGGACGCGAAGGGGGGGGGGGGGGCCGTGCACCAGAGCCCTCCTCCCCAAGAGGGGCTCTAGGGGCCCCAGGGAAACGGGCCCATCTGGCCCTCTGCTCTTCCGAGATTCTGACCCAGGGTGAGCGGCGGCCACCACCTGGGACGTGGGGAGACGGGGTGGGGATTGGGGTGCTGTTGGCTGCTGTCCTGCTTGCCTCACCTATGACATCCCCATTATGGCCACCCTTCGGGTAAGGCCAGGATCCCCAAAGGCCCTTGTGAAAGGCAATGCGTCATCTAGCCACACAGCCTGTAGTCCCCAGGTGTGGAAGGGTCTCAACGGCTCTGGGCAGACGGGGAGAGAACAGGCCGGAGAACAGGGGAGGTGGAAGGGGGAAGGAGAGGGAGGAGACGGGAGAGGGGATTTGGCGGATTTAAGCAGAAGGAGCTTCCTAGAGCAGTGCTGCTCAGTGACTGGTCCCATGCCGTATCTGCATCAGCATCACCTCAGGGGGATTATTAAGACCCAGACTGCTGGGCCCACCCCGTTTCTGATTCTGCAGGTCTGAGGGGGGGGGGGGTGGAGACTTTGCACCTGTAACAGGTTCTCGGGTGAGGCTGATGTTGCTGGTCTTGGCACCCCATCTTGGGAACCACCGGCCTGGAGCATGTGGTTATGAGGGATGGGGGGAGGCGGAAGAAGCACAGGGGTGCTGATGGGTCACCGGGGTCTGGGAAGAGCCACGCCAAGTAAAGATGAAGGTGTTGGGAGGCCTTGGTCCTCACGCTTCGGAGAGGGTCAGGATCACAAGGCAGAGGAGGGAACTTGTTTGAAATGCAGATCTGTGGGCTCCTCCCTGGATATTTTTGACTGTCCAGGTCTGCGAGGGGGCCCAGGAACTTAGGCTCTGAGTGATTCTGATGCAGGCAGTCTGGGCCACAGGGAGAGGCGTGGGAGTGTCAGAGCGGCACCGTGGAAAAATACATTTCTCAGGCTTTGCGAGCTTCGATGAGCCCCAGAAACATCTGTAGTCCCATGCCCTGACTCGGGGCCACCCAATACGGTAGGCACTAGCCGCACGGAGCCTTTTGCAATTAAATAAAAAGTGGGGACACCTGGGGGGCTCAGTTGGTTAAGCGCCTGACTCTTGATTTCAGCTCAGGTCATGATCTCGTGGTTCATGAGATCGAGCCTCACATCGGGCTCTGCACGGACAGTGCGGAGCCTGCTTGGGATTCTGTCCCCAGCCCCCCTGAAAAGAAATATTTGAAAAAAATTGAAATTCAGTTCACTGGTCACCCTAGCTACATTTTAAACCCAGTGGCTACCATATGGGACGGTACAAATCTAGAACATTTCCACCTTTGCACAAAGTTCTGTCAGAGAGCTCTGGCCTGGAGCGATCACAACGTGTCTGCCTCTCTTTCCCTTTCTATAAAAAGGGGTTTCTCCACCATCTTTCTCAGGGTGTAAGAGAGAGGGGAGGCTCCACCGGGAGCGACGTTTCTTCCCCACATTTAAAGAGCCCGTGCACCTGCTGGTGGGAGGAGGTGGTCCAGTTTGGCCTCCATGTCTGCCCCAGGACCCAAGAGGATGGTTCTTTTTCCTTCTGGTTGGCTGCTAGACTCCCCACCGTGATGAGTAGTCCTTAGTAGTTAGAGCTGAGGCATCACGAGTATGCTAAGGAAAACCAACTAACAGAAGCCCAAGCAACTCCCCTTCAAGAAAAGTGATACCAAACAAAACCAACCCAACAAAAAAGGTATATGCTTAACCCATCACAGTGGCAGAGGCATTAACAACAGACTGGATTTAATCCCAGAGAAAAGGCAACTGAATTTACTTCTTTCCCAGAGCTTCCCAGCACACATATGAGGTGGTCGAGTTTTCAAGGAAGGAGTTGAAAGAACACTAGAGATAAAGTACCGGGGCCAGGGGATCTCCACATGCGGTTCCAGGACAGGCAGCAGAGGGACAAGGACGGACAGTCCGTTGGGAGTGCAGGGTTCTGCAGGTACCGTATGAAGTGCTTACGGGAGGCAAATGCACAGACGGGAAGCAGAACGGTGGGTTACCAGGGGCTGGAGCGGCGGGTGGGGACTTATTCCTCAGCGGGTACGGTCACAGTTTGGGACGATGAAAAAGCGCCAGAGGGGCACCTGGCTGGCTCAGTGGGTTGAGCGTCTGACTTCGGCTCAGGTCAAGATCTCGTGGATGGTGACTTTGAGCCCCGAGTGGGCGTGGTCCCAAGTCTAAAGGATCTGGATGAACCGAGGTTCTTTAGGCCGAGCGTGCGGTCCCCCTCTGCCCGCTCAGCGCCCTGCCCCGTGCCTGGCCCCCTCCCCCTGCCCCGAGGTACTCAAGGAAGAAGGAACAGCGGCTGAGCGGAAGGCACAGGCGTGCTGGTGACGGTGTGGGGAGCGGGGTGGGGAGATCTGAGCAAAGACAGAGTCTTACTTACTCTGGTTGCATTCTCACCCCTGGCCGATCCTGGGAGCGCACGAGACAGATTAGCACGTGCCTCTTTCTAACAGATTCGGAGAAGGTCAGGTGGGGGCGGAAGGGTCGCGTGGGCTAGGAAGGGAAAGAGGGAGAGTTGGCTAGGGTGTCTATGTGCCTCTTGTCCACTTGGGGACACCTGTGGGAGGGAGCAGGGTGCGGCCAAGGACGATGTCGGGGTGCAGGGGGTAAACCAGAGTGCTCGGCCTGCTAATATTCTCACTCTAAAATTAACCCAATCCCAGAAACGCAAAGGGCAGAGAGGTTCTCAAAGTCGGGCCCGTGGAACCCTCGTATCAGAATCACCCAGGGCAGTCAATAAACACACAGATTCCCAGGCCCCCTCTCCAGCACTACAGGCAGAATAGAGGCGGAGCCTACCTCGGACCCCTGTGATCCTCAGGCTGAAACCCCCTTTAAGGAAGGAGGTCAAGAGGGAAAGTTCCCGGCTTTGCCAAGGTATCACGCGTAGTTGGGGGTCTTGATATTTGGCCCCGGGAAACCACATGGCACCATGCAGTGTGGTCCCTTCCTCACTCTGGGCCTCGGTTTCCTCGCTTCGTAGAGAGTGACCGACCCTATCCCTGCTGCTGTTTCCCTCTGGGGACTCTGCCTGCGTTGGACCTCCTGTCACGGGTCAGCTGGCTGCTCTGGACTCTCGCCGGGGCAGGGGGGCAGGGTCGTCTCCTGGAGCCAGCTGAGTGGCCCTGGGCCCCAGAGGCCCTCGCTTCCAAATGCCTCTGGCTGACTGGAAGCCAGTGTCAAAGATGTCAGGGAGGGCATCCCATGACACCCAGCCCGTGACACCCAGCCGCACAGCCTCTGCCTGGTGCCCTGGCGGCCCTCAAGGAATCGTCAGCTGGTGAAGGAAAAATGGCGGTGAGAAGCAATGGTCCTGGGGCAGAGAGTGTGACGTCCTTGAACAGCCACTTCCTACAATCTGTTTAACTGCTTTGAAGCCTCAACTGGGTCACCTTTTTAATTTTTTAAAATGTTTTATTTATGGGGGGGGGGCAGAGAGAGAGAGAGAGAGAGAGACAGAATCCGAAGCAGGCTCCAGGCTCCGAGCCGTCAGCACAGAGCCCGACGCGGGGCTCGAACTCACAGACCGTGAGATCACGACCCGAGCCGAAGTCGGACGCTTAACCGACTGAGCCCCCCAGGAGCCCCAACTGTGTCACCTTTAGGATGGGGAGGAATGCCGGGCTGCCTTACGGGGGTAGGACAAGACCAACAGGAGTGCAGCTAACAAAGTGCTCGGCTCCTGGGCGGCCCTGAACAAACACTTCTTCGCCATTAAAGGGACCTTCCACAAACCGGAAATACACATTCTTCCCTGCCTGGGCACAGGGGGACTTCAAAGTCACCAGGGCACCGGTGAGGCAGAGCCGTGCAGTCCGGGAAGGAACTGGCACCTGTTGTTCTCACCTCTCTCCAGGCCCCCAGGGAGAGCTTTCTGAAGCTTCTGTACGATTAAAAGGTACTGAACACACTCAACACCTGCGATAAAGTCACGGCCCAAACTAGTTGGGAGCCCGAGCCAGCCTCCGAGTCCGGGCGGCAACAACAGATGAGGCTGCTGGCACCTGCAGGCAGGCTCCCAGGTGGTGGGTGTTCCCCGCAGTGGTCCCCAAAGCCCAGCGCACAGATGGAGGGAGCACTGGGACGGTCGCCGTCACTGAACCCACCAGCTCCCCTCTTCCTTAGCCCGGGCGTAGCGTCCCCCCAGCTCAGAGCTCAGGACTCACCCACCTGTCATACCTCTCTGGCCGTTAATTTCTTCCAAATCCGGGTCTGCTCTAGCACCTCTGGGGCCACTGGCAGTGGCCAAGGGCTCAGAGGAATGGCCACGACCCAGGTCCTCCACCTGGCTTCTCTTGAGGGCATCCCAACAGCAGACAAGAGAAAGCACGAAGTCCCCACCTTCAGGGTGGCTGCCCCAAGGGGCACGGAAGGGATGGTCCTTTAGAACAGGAGTCATTCCTGACTTTTCCCCTCCAGGACAGGCACTCATCGGACGCACGCAACATGAAGTGCATCTACGGAGAGTGAATTCATAAAAAATAACTCCACACACAGGCACGCACACGCACACATACCTTGTAAACACAGCCTGCCAACCTCTCTGGAGTGTTTACAGCCCTTAGTGACCCACAGCAAACACAGCATCCCCACGGCAGCTGCTTTGGACAGCTTTAATGATATGTTGGCTGTGCTTATCTGCTAGGGCTAAAATCCGGGTAAACACCTATGTATCTGATTTTCTACTTTTGTCAACTGGCCACCGGATGGGTGGGAGGGGCTGGGGTCCAGGCTCATGTTTGCTGTTTTCCTTGAACCATGCACTCTGTGACTCTTGAAATGGCTTAAGGGGGTTAAACTCATCTTTCAGAATGGCTAGAGGGTCCTAGTATCTCCTCCAGTAAACTCGATTGGAATGTTACAAGGAACACAAAGCAGGCATAATGACTATTATGGAAATTTGAAGGCCAAATGAGCCAGCGACCAGTCCTCTGGAATCACCCGATCTCATCAAATCCCAATATCTCACACTTCAAAACGTTTAAGAAGTTTACACACACATACACACTCAATCGATTTGTTTGGACTCTGGATAAACGGAAAACCTCCCCCCTCCTGTGGCATCGGGCTCCGTGAGTGTATGAAGGATGCCAACCACACAGATTCCTGTCCGACAATTCCGAAGTGGGTGATATGATCCCATTTAATAGATGGGTAAACTGAGGCTTGGGATCTTAAATCATTTGCTTGGGGGACACATAGCTAGTAGTAAGCAGAAGCGAGTAACCAGCGTGTGTTTGGCTCCAAAGCTGGTGCCCTGTCCTCAAGTGTCCTGGCAGAAGCAAAGCGCAATCCTTCTCGCTGAGCAGTCACCCGGGGTGAGGGTGCTGGCCCACAAGGGATCTCCCCAGGGAAACCAATGGGAATGGTGTTCAAGAGCAGTGACTTTCACCCCCGAGCCTCAGCAGTCTCTGTCCCGCTCAGGTCGCCAAGGATGTCCACACTAAACCCTGTGGTCCTGGTGGCTGGCTTTCTAAGAGAATCCCCTGTTCCAAGGTGGAGATTGAAATCTCACCCCTAACCCAGCAGAGACCCTTTACAGAAGGGATAACACAAGACCAATCTATTGCTGAAATTGCTAAAGGCACAAAGATAAGCAAATGCTTGAGTTGCTTAAAACCAGGAAAGTCAAGGAGAGGACAACCCCCGCCCCCTCTTTTTAAAGATAAAAATTTAAAGAGAAAACGGACCTGAAACCTCATGTGGCTCTACGTCTTAAACATCAACACAAGGTCTTTCCACACCGCTTTGAGGTCCTCAGCCTGGGACCCCACCGTCAAATCCTGGCTGTGACACCTACCAGCTGTGTGATCTCGGGCAAATTACTAAACTTTCCTGAGCACCAGTCTCCTCACCTGTGGACCGGGACGAGCGATTGCACCTCCCGGCTGGGGTCCCTGGAGGACTGATTAAGACAGAGCACCCCATTGGGTGAGTACCATCACCGGCCCCCAGGAGGGTACAGCAATGAGAGCCAGTACCCAGATCCACAAGGGCCTGGTGCCCTCGGCCAGGGGGGGTGCTTTATGTGAGGGGGAGGGGCAAGAGGCGATAAGAACGCAAATGACTAATAAAAAAGGTAGAGGCTGGACGAGGAGCCATTAGGTCCCGCGGCTTTTGAAAGCTGGGGTTCAGAGAAACGCTTAAGGAGGCAACGGCATCTGAACTGGGCCTCGAGGTCTGGCTGGCTTCAGATGCGGACAGATACGCTGTCCAGTCTCCAAATTTACTAACTTACCAACAACTCTGAAACAATGGCTTGGGGGTGCCTTTAGCCGAAGGGCGAACACCCTCTCGCCTTAGGGACCCAGCTCACTCCCTTCTCTGACCCCGCTGCCCAGATGCTACCCAGCACCCGCTCCCATCATGCTAACCCCTCACCTGGCTTTATTTTTCTGCACAGCACTGGCCATCTCCTGACACATCTTGTGCGCCCGTGCCTGCTGGAAATCTCCTCCCACGATAGAAGCTCCATGGAAACAGGGGCTGCGGCTGTCCCCTTTGCTACTGTATCCCTGGCAGCTACGACAGTGGCCGCGGTAGTTGCTCAAGAAATGTGACTGAATGGATGGATGACCAAAGATGGAAAGAATTCACGCCGCAGCCTAAGAAGCTTCAGGGAGCACCTGCTTTACTCTGCGGGGGGTCTGGGTGACCTCTCCTCAGATGGAGTTAGTCCCACGGTGCCAAACAGGGAAACTGAGTTACCGAGTTTCTCAAGGTCACACAGATTTGAGGCAGAACCAGGTGCGGACTGAGTGCGTGTCTCATCTCTGCCTCTCCTGCTCTGGTCCTGTGCCTGAAAACGGTCACCTCCCCTAGAACTGGCCCCACTCTGGAGGCCAGGGCTGTCACCGGCACAGAGCCTGTCCCCCTCCTGATCTCAGGGCACCCTCGTGAGCAATGTCAAGGTGTCCAGCCTTCCAGCCTGCCAAGCCAGCATCCCCTCTCCCTTACCCCTCCCCCACACCTCTGAACGTGCCAATTCCCAGACCCTGTCATCCAACAGGGCAACTACGTGCAGCTGGAGACCGATGGGCAGAGATCCTGGGACTAGTCACCTCACAGCCTGGCTAAAATGTTTATTTCAACAGTAATTTCAGCTTGCGGTTCCAAGCCAGAAGAGCTCTCATTTGCTTCCCAGAGGAAAAACCCCTAATAACAGCCAATGTCTCAAACCATTCGTGGATTCTCAAACATCCACGTCCATGGCAGGCCAGCCTCAATGCCCAGCCGGCACGGAAGTTCTCAGAAACTGCACGTGACCTTTAAGAACCGGGCACCGGAAGAGGGCGAAGGGTGGGTGGTGGAGTGGAGAGAACTCAAAACTTTCTGGTGTAGCCGCCGGCTTGATTTGCGCCAGGGATGCCATCTGTAAATCAGAAGATTTCCACTGCTCTCTGCCCTAAAGGGACACCACGAGGGCCATTGGAACCACCACCCCCCCCCCCAAGGCCTTGGAGACCCAGCGTTTCTCAGCTACACCGTATCATTAGGATATTGTTATTATGAATACACAAACGGAGTCTTTGTAGACACAAAGTAAACAGACCTATCTCCACCCAGCCATCTCCTACACTTTTACATAATAACAACCCCCCCCCTCCCCGCGGCACAACAGTCAGCCTTGGATCCCTGAGGTATTTTACACACAAGACAAATCTCATCTTGGCACAGTTCAGGAGGGTGGAGATGGAACCTACAGCATCACATCCTAATGGGAAACTGAGTCAACGGGGGGCACTGACAGGTGCCCCACAAGGGAAGCTGACAACCAGCCTTTATTATGCGTCAACTAGGAACGAGGCAAGGTGCTTTGCAGACACTAGCTTTCGGGTCATCAGAATGTTAGTTGACACATGTATCATCCGCCACTTTTCAAATGGGTAAACGGAGTCTCAAAAAGATAAACAAGTTGCCCGAGCTCTATCTGCTTGCACTTCGCATCTGTGCTCTGTTTTATAGCAAGCTATCTTTTCTCTAACTGCTCTGTGCAACTGGGGAGGAGGTGGGACTGTCTCCAACAGGCCCAGCCCCGAGGCCAAGGGTTCAGGGATTCAAGCTACTTCCAGGGCTCGGTGTCCCTTTTCTAGACCCTTGGTGACCCAAGACTTCAGGGGCTCCAGGACACCAGTGGCAGCTCAGCAGGTCAGTGGTCCCAGCTCCTGTGGCTACAACTGTGATACTCAGGATTCTGTCTCCCTGGGAGACCAACACAGGCAGCCTGGAATTAAGGGGGCCTTGCTGCTGGCTTTTTCTCATAGGAAAGAAATAATTATTAGGTAAATAAGCCTGGTGTTTCCCAGCTGGTTAAGCTTGCTGTCTGGGAGAGGCATTCTACTGTCAACTGAGAAAAATTCCACCCCCATTTTTTCCTGGAAAAAGTATTCAAACTTCAAACTGATGGTGACAGACACTTCTTGGAAGCCCTTCATCTTCCATCTAAATTTCTTCCTCCTCTAGAGTCAAGGGGATCCAGGGATTCGGTGGGACCCCCCCCCCCCCCAGACATAACTTGCGGGGATGGGGTGGCGGGCAGCTGAGACAGGAACATAATGAACCTGGCTGCACCTACTCAGAACATTTTAACATTAAAACGCGGTTCTCAGCTGGGGTCAGATTAACCAATGATACGCAACTGGACCATTTAATTTGTGTCTGCACCCCCTCGATCTCTTTCCGCATCAGTCCTTCAAACGTAAGAGAAATCTCTACCCTCCCGGGAAATGGAATTCATCACTTTCCTCTCCGAGGGGCAGCAGGAGAGCAGGGCTCTCCTGGCCCTTTACGGGGCTGCCAGGTGGGTTTACAGGTGCTGCCGGAGAGGGGCGGCCCCAACTTCGTGCGGGGCTGGCCCCTTTCCCACGCTTCCCACGAAAGTCGCGGGGCCCGCCCAGAGCAAGGTCTCCCTCCAGGCGCCGCGGGATCTCGCCGACTCTGGCAGGCGTGGCCTTGACCTCCCTCTGCAGCTCGCTCCGGGGCTCGGCCGGAGAGCTGCGACCCCCGAAACCCCCGCCCCCGCGCCGCAGAACTAACTCCGCGTCCCGCGCGTCTCCCCTGGCGCCCCTCCCCGCGCTGGGGGCGCGGCGCGCGGCGAGAACTTTGCCACCCGCGCGCGGCGATCCCGGCCCGGAGCGCCCCCGCGCGCCCGGCCCCGGCGGCTCCCCGGGCCTGCGGCCGCGCCGCCCTCCCCGCCCCGCCCCGCCCCGCGCGCACCTACCCGGCTGGCTGCAGTCGCCATCCGCTCGAACGGAGGGCGCCCCGGCGCGGGGCCGGTCGGCCGGCCGCGCAGCGTCCGCACCCGCCTCGCAAGCTGCGGGCGCCGGGGGGCGCGCCGGCCCGGCCCCCGCCCCGCAGGAAGGCGCCGGCTCGCCCTGCGCCGCCAGCTGGCGGACGCGCTCCCAGGTGCCCGAGTCGGCCGCCCGCATGCCGCGTGCCCGGGGAGGGGGGCGCTGCCGCGGCGGCGCGGGGGGCTCCGACGGCGGGCGCCGGGCTCACAGCCTCCGAGGCCGCCGCCGCATCGGGGCGCAGCCGAGCGCCGTCCCCGCCGGCCGCCGGCCGCCCGCGCGCGCCGCACCCGGGCTCTCCGTCCGGCCGACGCCGGGCAGTCCGCGGCCGCCGCACGCGAGGAATTCGGCCGCCCGCCTCTCACGTGGGAACGGCCCTCACTCCCGCGGCTCCGCCTCCCGCTCCTTCCGGGCTGGCGAGGCCGCTCGCCCCGCCCCGCCCTCGGGCCCGCCCTCGGGCCCGCCCCCGGCCCCGCCCCCGGCCCCGCCCCCGGCCCCTTGGCGGCGCCGGGACTCGCCCCACGGCCTCGGCGAGCGCTTCGTGGCCCCGTTCCGGGGACGCTCGGCGCATCCCCCAACATGGTCATTTCTGGAGACACTGCGGGTCAGAACGACAGCCAGTGGCGCACGGGTCGGAGGGGGACAGGCCTGAACCAAGATCTCTGAAAGCCCAGAGTGCGGGCATCTGGGGGACGGCTGCCTGGTACCCCGGTTTGCCGATGTCTCCACTCTTCCGACACCCTTGTGACAGCCTTGCTGAGGAGCTGAAGTCCCAATAACCGACCAGGAGAGGGCAGCACGAGTGGACAGGGAAAGGGGTGGTGGCCCTGGGACATTTCCTGCACTCACCTGTACTGTGTGACCGACCAGGCGTGGGGGGGGGGGGGGGGGGGGACGGGGGGTATGTCTGCATCTCACTTCCCTGAGCCTCAGTTGCCCCATCTCTCAAATGAGGCATCGGCAATTCCCACCCTGTCCACCATGCCAGACGCTTCTGAATGCCCCTCTGCCAGAGCCAGGAGGCAGGTGAGGTGATTCCCAGGGAAGGCCAGGGCCTGGACCCCGGGAGTGGGGGGGGGGGGGGGGGGGGTGCAGTTACTCAGCCAGCCAAGCCCCTAGGAGGTGGCACCTTGGGTCTGCAAACCTAAACCTGCCCGCTGGAGTGGGTGCACCAGTGGCTGGCAGTGCCTGCTCTAAAATGAGTTTGCAGCTCCCAGCCCCCTTTGATCTGGGGATTATGATGCTCTTTAGAGGGACTAATTATCTCCCCGCAACCCCAGGAAGCAGGTCCAGTCTCCCCCCTATTGTACACATGGGGAACCGAGGCAACATAGCAAGAACAAGGCAAGAACTCACACACTCTCAGTGATGTCCCCGGCCTCCCCTTCCAGGCAGCATGCACCAGGCCTGGCTCTCTAACCTGTGGCTCCCACGGGCCCAGGCCTGAGCTCTGGGAATTTCTAGGTCACTGGCATATGCCTCTCCAACAAGCTGTGGGAAACAAACTATTTCCCCACCCCCACCCCCGCCCCCAAGTCTCTAAAACTGTTCATGGGTCACTTTCCTGTCTGTGGGCGAGGAACCCTGCCCCGGAGCAAGCACTGTGGTCTGGCCACCACCCATCGTGGCTTTCCCAGCTTCCACACCCGACGCCTTCCTCCCTCCTCCCATGATGTGGAAACTGGCCTGCCTCAGACCCCTGTCTGGAACCCCGACTTCCCACTGGAAAGCTGACCGGTAACATCAAATGCTGGTGATACCCCCAGCCAGGGGAGAAAACTACCCTCAACACCCACACCACTCTAAGGGGAGGAAACTGACCACCACTGGTCACACCAAGTGATAGGAGATGCTAGGAATCCCCCCAGTTCTTCCACCTTTTCTGGGATAACAGGCAAAACAGAACCAAAGAAAGATTGCTCTGAGCCCCACACAGGGACACCCCACACAGGACTCTCTGTTCCAGGTGCCTTCAGGGACCCAACTGGGGGCATACATGAGTGGGTGGGCTGTACAGGGCTCGCTGTGGTTTGTTTCAGAAGGGCATTTAGGTTGTAGTCTTTTGACTTAGACACGTGTTGCATATTAAGCCCGTAGGAAGGATATTTACTTCCACAGAGAAGCATTCTCCTTCCCGTATTTCTTGAAGTACATGGAACTCTGCATCTGTCTTCCCACTTTTGATGGAAACATGCAATTTCCTCTTAATTCCACGACAAGAAAACAGCAGCACAAGCCTAAATACGGAGCACTTGCCACTTGGATTTAGTGTCACGGAGACTTTAGGGAGCGGTGGGGACTGTGGCAAACAGGAAGCCACCAGCCTCCCTGGAGAGGAGGCCGTAGATCGCTGTCATGCAGAAATGTGGCTCTGGTGTCACCAGGGGTGCTGTTGTGTTTTTTAAAAGAACTATTAGAAATATGAATTTTTTATGTGTAACCTAAGTTCAAAATGTGGACAACTCTTTAAAACTTACAAAGAAGAAAGAGGAGAAGGAGAAGAAGAGGACGGAGAAAGAACAACAAAGTAAACATGTCTAGAAGTTTCTGTGTAGCCCACTGGCTACACGTGCTCATTTCACTGCTACCGTTATGGGCCCCCCTGTGACCTCTCAGAAGTCTGCACATGCTTTCTACTTACATTTCAATAACCCAAGCTGCTTCTCAAGCCCACAGCCCTGGGGGATTTCCGCGGCTCTCCCTTACTCAGCACAGTTTGGCCTGGCCGTGTGTGTGAGTGCACGTGTGTGCTTGTGTCTGTGCGTCTGTGTTCCCCACTTTCAGGGTCAGGACTTCAGATGGCAGTCGCACCCACCTTCCCTCACTTTCTGGGGGTCCTCCGACGGCCCAGGCCTCCCCCAGGCAGCGTCAGCCTCTCTGTCTCCCCACTCGCAACTCTGCTAGCAAGGCAAACCTCTGGCACCAGCGGCGGCCTGCAGCCTTCCAGAAAACCATCTGCCTCGGGTGGGAGGTGTTTCTTCCTTGAGGTATGTTTCTCATTATGAGGACACCCTGGACCCAGGGGGACGTTTCTGCTCAGTTCTGCAACAGGAGGTCCAAGAACCAAGTGACAACCAATTTTCTGCCCTGGGCACTTGGGCAGGCCCTCCAGGAATGATAACTCCAGGGCGGTTTTTATTGGACACTCCAAGACGGAGCCAGCTTCTGAGCGTGCGACCTCAGAAGGGCCCTGCTCTTGGGTTAATGCTCTGCTGTCATCGCCTTGAAATCCTTAATTAGTTTTGAACTAGGAGCCTCGCACGTTCATCTTGCACTGGGATCTGCAAATTACCTAGCTGGTTCTCCTCCCAGAAGATCTTCCCAGCCTCTCTGGGGGATGCTGGGAATTGATGTTGGAGGCAGCTGGGCCCGGGGTTTGGTTCATTCCGTCCTCCAGGGTACGTTGTGTCGGGCCTCTGCGAGGCAGCAGGAAGGATCTGGGGGTGGGGAAAGGCAGCAGGAACTTCCCCATCCATTCCTCCAGAAAACTAATTAAGGAGCAATGGCATAGTGGGAAATCGGGTGGGGGGATGGGCAGTCAGCCAGAGGGGGGTGGAGGATGCTCTGGTTCTGAGCTCTGAGGCCAGCCAGTGTCCCCATGACCCTGATCTCAGGATGTCAACGGGGTGCCGCCGAAGAAAACACAAAGGAGGCCGGGGCAGGGATGCTAGGGATCAGCACGGTTCCCATTCAAAGTATCCCTTGGCTTCCAGGGAAACTGCCCTTAGATCACAGGAAAAGATGACAAGATACATTTGATTTAAGGAAGGAAGACCAGAAACGTTGTATTAAAAGGCCTCACTATATTTGATACATGCTTGAAGTTGAGTATCTGAATCCACTGGAATTTTTCAGGTATTTTTTTTTCTTGGCTATGTTTTTAGTATTTGTAGAGGAGATTTTACTAAGATCTTCCAGCCAACATTACTGTGCTCTCTCCAAACACCTGCAACGAAGACAAAGTGGCAATTCTGGATTCCCAGGAATCCGCACAGGTTTATCTGTAACCCTCGCAATGCTGCCAGGGAGTCTGGAGCCCTCAGCAGGGATGTTAGGTCCCCGCTAGCTTGTGTGGGACTGTGGAAAAGGCTCCTTCTGTCTCAGCTCCTCACTGGCAAAAGCGGAATGAAGAGCTGGGTTAGTGGATTTGAAAGGGCTTTGCCAGTTCTGCCCTCTACAGGGCTCTGTGCTGACAGCTCACGGCCTGGAGCCCGCTTTGGATTCTGTGTCCCCCTGTCTCTCTGCCCCTCCCCCTGCTCACATTCTGTCTCTCTCTTTCAAAAATAAATAAACATTTAAAAAAAAAAAAAAACCACGCCGGTATTTATTATCTCTGCTTCTGCAGGTCAGGAATCCAGGCGTGGCTGAGCTGGGGGCCTGTGGCTCAAGGCTTCTCATAGGGTGGCAGCCGCGGTAGCCTTTGGGGCTGCGGTCACCTCAAGGCTCTACCTGGGTGGGATCTACTTCCAAGCTCATTCTTGTGGCTCTTGCAAGAGTCAGCTCCTTATGGGCTGCCGGACTGCAAGCCTCAGCTCCCCGTTGGCTGTTGGCCACTGGCCGCCCTCCACGCCTCACAGAGCCACACACAGAATTGCAGCTTGCTCCTGCCACGGGGTTCTGAGAAAGGGCAAGAGACGGTGTGCCCCAGATGGACGCCATGGTCTCCTTGTAACCTCACGTCGGACAGGACATCCATCACCTCTTCCGTGTTCATTAGGAGTGAGTCACTAGGTCCTGCCCTCGTATCGTGGGAGGGGTTATAGGAAGGCATGACTACCAGGAGGCGGGGGTCACTGGGGGCCATACTGGAGGCTCCCCACCCCGGGAGGCTGGGCGCCCGGGTGCCCGGGCCTCGAATCCTGGCTCTGGCACACACGGGTACATGATGCTGGACAAACGATTTGCCTCTGGAAACCTCAGGTTCTTCATCTTTAAAATGGGGAGGACCGTGGCTACCACCTCAGAGGTTGTGGGTGGGGGGTTTCACTGATAAAATGCACATATGGAGCTGTAAATGGGGCCCGGCACAGGGTAAGCCCTTGAAAAGCGGGCCGGAGGGACATGGCTGGAGGAGGCTGGAGGGACACGCCCACTGCTACTAAGTCAGACAGGTGCTACTTGCTATCTCCATGGAGCTCTGCAGCCTGGTGACTCGGAAGGCCTTTGGCAGGCCCTGGGATGCCTTTGTGACCAGGGCCACCAGCAGGGATGGTGCTGGTCTTCCCTGGCCATCCCAGTAGGACTCGGGGGCCCAGGTGCTGCAGGAGGATTAGACCGGGATTTTCCTCCAAACCTATTTAGACCTTTGCCCTACGGGGATAGAGGATTTACCCACGATCCATCTTGCCATCTGTCCTGGCGAGGTCTTCCTGGCTGGACACTTTTGTGCGCCTGTCATGGGCTCACTGGTACCCTTTGACGATGTTCCCGGGGCCCCAAATGACCTGGCAGAGATCCTGATCCCCTCTGAGGGCTTGCAAAGGGCCCGCCCTGGGGGCGAAGGCTTAGCTCAGTCCTCGGGCAGAGCCAGGCATTGAAGTATTTTCACAGAGTGCAGCTGGCCTCTGTGCCCTCCCTGCCTGTCAGACTGTCTTGGGTCCCGAGTGAGATTCTCATCTGCAACAAAAGGAAAAAGTTCTGGACAGAGGCCACATCTTCATCTCCTCTAAGCCCCTTTTAGGGGAGGGTTTTTTTTTTTTTTTTGTCAAAGAGGGAGGTTTCTGCAGGAAGTTAAAATGTTGCAGCTTATTCAGAATAAAAACAATAACACCAAAACACCATGACTTATAATAATACTGGCATACATTTGCATAGTACTTACTATATGTGTTCTAAGTACTTCACACATTCATTTAACCCTCCCAACAACCCTGAGAGATACAAGTATACCATACACTACTTTATCATCTCCATTTGCAGATGAGAAAACAGACACAGAGAAGGCAAGCCACTTACATAAGGGCACACAGGCAGCGAGTAGGGCAAGCAGAGTTGAAGCTTATGTAGTCTGGCTGCAGACTCCATGCAGATGATCACGATGCTCCTTTGGCAACACGTGTTATTGGTTGAGTGCTCACTCCGCCACAGGGACCGCTCCTTCTAGCTCCTTCAACCCTGCAAATCACTCTATCCCCATGTCCCAGAAGAGGAAACCGAGGTTTATGGAGACAAAGGGACTATTCCAAGGTGATGTGACTGGTAATGCGGGGTTGGGAGTCTAACCCTCAGAAGGGAGGGGTGTTATCTGGGGGAAATGCCCCCCCACTTCAGGGTTACAGGAAATGCCTGCCTGTGGGCCTGCTGGAAGAGACGGATCCTTGCCTACCTCCTAAAAAGACAGGACTTAAGGAAGTTAAGTAGCTGGGTAGCGGGGCGGGATGGGACCTCTGCTGCCCCTAGTGGCCAGTGGCAGTACTTCACCTTCTCCAACTGGTTTCAGCAAGTTTGAACCAGGGGTTGGTGGGACCTGGGGAATGGGGTTGCTGTCCCCTGCCACATTTTTCAGACCCTGTGTCTCCCCTTCCTATGTGTGACTCAAGAGACACTGAGGGCCTTGGGCCAGTCAGCGCCCGAGGTAAGAATAACATTTAGTGTTTACTGGGCACTTCTGCCTTTGCACCAGGAACTCTTCTGCTAGGCGCTTGTTCCTTGGAGGTCATTTAATTTACCAATGCACTGAGGTAGAATCATCATTGTCAAGGGTTATGAGTAATATTGCATAGAGCACTTTACCCATATTAGCTCAGTTCAGTCCCCACAACACTATACAAATACTGTCGTTATCCTCACTTTATCAGTGAGGAAAGCAGGAAACAGAGAGGTTGGGGAGGTTGCCTGAGGTCACACAGTACTGTACGCTGGAGCCAGGATTCAGACGCAGGCAATTCTGGCTCTAGAGAGTCTGCTCTCTCAACTATTATTCTGTCACTGTCATTATTATTATTGTTGTTGTTGTTGTTGTTGTACAGGTGAAGATACCAAGGCTTAGAGGGGTAAAAGGATTTGTCTGAGATCACCCAGCTGGTAAATGTTGGGCTAGTACTTCAACCCGGCCTGTCTTCATTCGTCCATTCATTTATCCGCTCACCAGACGCAGACTCTGTACCAACCGTGTGCCAGGCACTGCTCTGGGCTCCGGAGGTGAAGCCGGTCAGTAGAACCTGCTGTGGGCACCTCCAGCGACACCATCCCTCTCCCCACTTCATGTCCACGGCCATCACCTGCGGAGGGCCCTTCAAGGGGCGTGGGAGGTACAACTGATTACACTTGGGAGGGGCTGTTGGGAGGGGCTTTGGCTTGGAGTTCTGTACTTTCTTCCTGCAACTGCCCTTTACTTACTAGTGAAGTCGAGCAAGTCGGGCCACTGGGGCCTGGTTCCCCAGGGCCTGAGCTTCCCCACCTATGAAAGGGAGATAAGAATACTGGCCCATTCCCCAAGGCTGTTCTGTGAAAAGCAAAGGAGACCCTAGGTGGGAAAGCCCACGTAACTGCACAAGGAGGACAGCTGGGCCCTGTTCACGACCCGTTCACGAAAGGGTCCGTGTGTTCATTCGCTTGTTCATTTTATTCTGCACTCAGTGTTTGCCAGGAGTCCACTCCTGTCCCAGAGGCGGTGGCGGGAGGCAAGGGGACCCCAGCATCGAGGAGGCAGACACTCCACTTAGATGTTAAGATGAAAAGGGGGGACTTCTGGCAGATTATGCCATAATCTTCTATGCCATAGATCACTGGGGCTCTGATGGGCCTGTGCCACTCACCTCCTCAAAGAAACAAAAGGATCCCAAAGACAAACCTAGTGAACCTCTTCACGATTCTTGCACACAGGGCAGGTGCTGAGGCCAGAGATGCTGGCCTGCCCTGCCCCTTTAAGGCTTAAAGTGCCCACCTCTCCTAGAGTGACTTAGCCTCACAGTGGCTAAAAGCAAGTTCGAACCATGGGGTAAGAACCCTGTGCTAAGGCCCGGCCTTTCCTGTGAGGATCTCTAAGCTACCTGTGAATAGTAATTAGGCATTTCAACCCTGAGGTGGGGTTTAGTTGTTGAAAGACAAAGCTGGCTTCGCCTTCTAAAAAAAACCAGAAGCCCAGAGAAGCTCAGACACTTTCCCAGGTGCACACAGCAAATCAGGGGCTCAGCAGACGGACTAAATCCTAGAGCAGCGATTCTCAAAGTGTGGCCCCTGGCCCAGCTGCGTCGGCACCATTCCTGTGCATTTATGAGAAATGCAAATTCTCTACCCCGCCCTGACCTCGTGAGTCACAAACTCAAGGGTGGGGTCTGACAGTGTGAGTTTTAACAGCCCTCCGGGTGACCCTGATGGTGATAAACTTGAGGGCCACTGCCGTGCCCAGAGGAAGGGCTGCTAGATTTTCATGTCCTTCCGAGTGGGGAGGAACAAGGCAGTGGAGCATAGCAAGGTCACTTTCTCAGGGACTGTGGCATCAGAGTTACATAACCACCCCTCCCCCACCCGGATGGCTTTCTGCACCCAGACTCCGTACTCCAGGGCCCTCCCTTGTCAGGAGGCCACCTAGCCCTGGCTCCGGGAGGCCTGTCCGCACATGCCCGAGGCTGCTTGCCCGTAAATACGGGCTTTACCTGCTCGTCCAGCCACCCGCCCACCAGAACCCAGGTACGTCAGCCAGAGCAACTCCTGTCTTCTCCAACTCTGAACACAGAGCATACACGGCCTCCATCACCACCACACAAGCAGATTAGGGGGTTCTGTGGCTGCAAGTGCCCCCAGCAAAGCCTGACTTTGCCCCAAGCTTCTCCAGTGTGGGCCAAGCCAGGGAGGAAGGCAGAACGTTCTTTGCTCTGGACATTAAGGAGTAACTTTAGGCCCCAGTTTCGGGTTCTCAGGGCAGAAATCTGCAGTGGCCTCGAGTCCCAGTGGGACTAATTAGAATTGGTTCTAAATTCTTCTTTTCCCAGAATTGCCCTTTAAATATCTTTGGAACTGGTTTCAGGAGGCAGATACATAGGAAGGACTGGCATCGTCCCCTGAAGTTGCTCAACAAACAAGTAAAAATGTGTTTTGCCAAATGTGAAAGAAGCTTCATTCTCTTTGTTTTTAAAAAAGACCCGAGCTTTGAAAGTGGAAGGTTTCTCCCGGGTCAGGGGCCCAGGGGAGGGATTCACAGGTGTTCCTGGGCTAAAGGACGACCCCATGAGCTGCTGCACAGGCATATTTCCACCTCCCTTGTAAATTCAAGGAAAGGACAGGTCTTAAACTTGATATATGCCCATGGTGCCAGGCACACAGCAAGCCCATGATCAGTTCTGTGGATTCATGAAAAGACCCTGAGTTCTAGCTCAGGGCTTCCCAGCTGCCTTGTGCCGAACTTAACGTGCCCCTTCTGTCACTCCAGCCCCTTCTGTTTCACCGAAGAAGAGTGTCCCATGTCCTAATAAGTTACAATAGCTACCATTTGCTGTGGGGCTCGTGGTATGATGGACCCTCTAGATGCATCATTGCATTTAATTCCACAACTTCCTTATAAGAAAGGGATACTGCTATTATACCCATTTTAAAGCAGAGTAAACTGAGGGTCAGAGAAGGGAGCAGAGATTGCAAACTGGTGGCCCTACAGCCAAATGGGGCCTAGGAAATGTATTTTCTTTTCCTAACACTCTATTCAGAAACATTTAAAACACTAGTTGCCAATATATATATTTAAAAATTTTTTTTAATGTTTATTATTCTTGAGAGAGAGACAGAGAGAGAGAGCAAGCAGGGGAGGGGCAGAGAGAGAAGGAGACACAGAAACCGAAGCAGGCTCCAGGCTCTGAGCTGTCAGCACAGAGCCCGACATGGGGCTCAAACTCACAGACCTCGAGATCATGACCTGAAGTCGGCCGCTCAACCGACTGAGCCACCCAAGCTCCTTGCCAATATATATTTTTTAATGTTTCATTTATATTTTGAGAAAGAGAGTGTGAGTGGGGGTGGGGCAGAGCGAGAGGAACAGAGGATCTGAAGCATCGAGCCCAATGCAGGGCTTGAACTCACGAACCTGGGAGATCGTGACCTGAGCCGAAGTTGGACGTTCAACCTACTGAGCCACCCAGGTGCCCTGGTTGCCAATATTTTAAAGTGAGGATAACTTACATCAAAAAATTCAGACATTTAGCTTTACTTTGGAAAAATCAGGAAATCTGGTAATAGTGAGCCCCTGTCCCATCCCACAGGGTAACACTGTGCCCTTTTACCCCCCTCCCCCCACCCCTGCCATCCCGGCTGCTCCCTGTGGTCTTACCCCTGGCTCCCTTGCTCATGTAAGTGACCCGCCTGGGTGCTCCAGGCGTGGCGTTTACAACCACTAGTCTTAGGCCACAGTTAATGACAGGCAAAGGCACTGCTTATACTGGGTCCATCTGTCTGTCTCTCTGTCTGTCTGTCTCCCCAGTGCTCACTCCTGGGAGATCCCGATGCGGCAGATCAGACAGGGCAGGAGATTCTGGTGTTTGTTCCATTGGCTGGGTGACCTTGGGCAGACTCTCCCTGGCTCTCAGTTTCCCCACCTATACAATCTGGAGGCCGGATAGGACATCCTATCAGCCTAAAGCTCCCCGCAGCCCCAGAGTCGGTTGGGAAACCACCCTGGGGGCTGCAGACGGGCAGGATGTGGACTTGCCCACCTGACCCGTTGTGTGGATGTGAGTACCTCCTGGCAGGGGACCATGTCATTAGCCCAGAGCTTTGCCATCAGTACCAGCAGGGGCCAATGGGCTGGCCCTTCCCAATGACAGGAGGGGGGCTTTCACCCTTGGAGAAGCTGCTAGCAGCAATAATCTAACTGCACAGAGCAGAGAGCCCATCAGACACTCCCCAGACTCCCTGCTCTGAAATGCAGGATGCCTGAGCTGGGAGGTACAGCCAGATTGTCCCTGCCTAGGTCAGTGTGAGGACAAAGATGCCCTCTGGGCACCGGGCAAGCCAGTCGGGGCTCCTTGCTGCCAAGGGGAAATGCTTATTCAAGTCCCCAGAACAGACAGCATTCATTCAAGCTCCCCTCTCTCCTCATTCCATAAACATTTGACGGGAGGCAACTGAAGCTCAGAGAGTGGGGAAGGATTGCCCAAGGTCACACGGCGTAGCAATGCCAGAGTCAGGCAGAGCTCAGGCTTCTTGGGCCCCTTTTTGGGGGGACTTCCCATAGTCTCTCCCCCTCAGGAATCTAGAACCCTCCAACTTCTTGAAACTGGGCTTCAGAGGGGGTTGGCATGGCCGGTGCGGACAGAGAGTGTCTGTGTGGTCCAGAGGCCTAGCAGGGGGCTCGTGCACGGTGTCTAAGACGCAAACCAGTGCGAAGAGAGTAGAGACCTGCAGGCTCAGGTCCCTTCTAGAAGGGAAGCTCAGTCTACAAAATTTGTCAAACTGGCAGCCCGCAGCCCACATTTGGCTCACAGACATATTTGTTTCTCCCACAGTGTTTTATTTGTTTGTTTGTTTTTTGAAATCACATTAGCTGCCAACATTTAAAAATCAGGGGATTTCACATAAAAGACAGGATTTCTGGTTTCTCTTGAAGAGTCTTGAGATCTGGCAAAAGCTGGACCACATTTCCACCTGGCAAGGACTGGCAGGAGCTAGGCACTCTCTCCTTCCTCATGCTCAGACATCTTTCCTTGTCTATGTGACCTCCCTGCATGTAAGTTTAGGGATTTCAAAGACCTCTCTGTAGCCCCCTCTGCTAAAGTCACCCCTCTTTCCTCCTGGTCACCCTGGGAGGAATTCTGGTTGATCAATGATTCTCAATCTGGGGGCAACTGCGCCCCCCAGGGGACATTTGTATGGAGACATTTTTGGTTGTCACAAATGGGGAGGGGAGGTGACTTCTGGCAACCAGTGGGTAGAGGCCAGGGATGCTGTTAAACACAAGATGAGCAAAGAATTATTCGGCTTCAAACATGAGGTTGGGAAACACTGAGCAGAGTCAAGAGAGAGCGTGAGCCCCCACGAGCCCTTAGGAACAGGATCCTGAGAGGGAGGGTCACCCACGTCAGCAGGGTGGACCAAGTCCTTTTCCGTAATCATGGAGGGCCTGGAACATTCCCTTGTGGAACTAAGGGGAAAGCATTTACTGTGGCAGCCACTTGTGATTCAAGGTAGGAAAATGAATGTTAGAAGGGGTCGAGCAGAGAGAGAGAGAGAGAGAGAGAGAGATCCGCGGGCCGTGGGCATCCCAGATCCATCCTGGTAGCCAGGAGCTAACCGGCCTGGGCCATTTGTTCACCATGCATTTATTAAGCACCGACTGCATACTGAGCCTTGTGTTAGGAAAGTGGGAGAAAGTGATGATGTGCAAAACATAGCCTTAGCCCTCTCGGTGTGCGAGAGGTGGCCCGCTGAGAGGGGCTGCCACGGGAAAATGCAGAGGAGGGGCTCCTCCGGCCAGGTCCGTCCACACAGGCGTAGGTGTTATTTGGCCCCGGCTTTGAAAGGTGCAATCAGGAGAGGCAGAGACGGGGAGGTGGGCATTCTGGCCAGAGGAAGCAGCCCAAGCAAAGGTGCGGCGGCAGTAACAGACTCAGAGGCACATATCTGAGATGAGCTGTTTTCTGTCAGTTGGGAGCAAAACCGACTGGGAAGCAAGGGCCTGACGTTGGAGGAGGTTGGGGGGGGGGGCAGAGTGTGAGGGACCTCCAAGTCAAGCTAAGTGGAAGAGAGAGGGCAGAGCCCATGGGGGATCCTTGCAAAGGCGGTGGGGTATAACTGTGACCCTGGAGAAGTCACTTTTAAGTTTGGCAGGTCATGATCTCACGGTTCATGAGTTCGAGCCCCACCTCGGGCTCTGCGCTGATAGCACGAAGCCTGCTTGGGATTCCCTGTCTCTCTCTGCCCCTTCCCTGCTCGTGCTCTCTCTCTCTCAAAAATAAATTTAAAAAAAAATAATGAATTTAAAGTCTTAGAGCCTTGGTTTCCTCATCCGTTCAATGGGGATAAGAAGTGTAACAACTCTCACCTCGAGAGCTTCCCACGGGCCAAGGCACCAAACTCTATGTGATGCATGTAGTCCTCGTAGCAACCCTATGGAGTACCTACTGTTATTTGTTTCATTTGATAGGAGAGGAAGCTTCAAGGTAGGGGCCAGTCAACTAATCCTCCCTTTTCCAAGGATGCTTCTAGTAGGTTAACGAGGTAGGATTTGAACCCAGGCAGTCTGGCTCCAGGAGACGAGCTCCTAACCCTTCCGCCCCTCTGCCTCTCTAGGATCTGCTGAGAGAGTTGTCCTTCAGAATAAATGAAATAGAGCAGGGCAGGTGCCCGGCACAATGCTGGCACAGAGTGGGTGCAGAAGCTGTAATATTTCACACGGAGTCCCAGCTCAGCTCGATGGAGCGAAGTCCAGTCTACAGCACAAGTAGGGCAGCAGAGATGTTCTGCAGGGGGAATGAGGGCTCTGGGGAGAGGTGGGGGTAGAGGAATGGTGCCCCCCCCCCCTTCAGGTGAGAAACAGCTGAGCCAAAGGTCTGGAAATGCCTCTCCCACTGGCAGTTTTTAAGACCCCCCCACCCCCCCAATGTTCTCCTTTCCACCTCCTTTGAAGCCCTTTCTTCTATCCTTTCCAGCCCAGCTCACAGGACACTTCTTTCCAGAAGCAGTTCAGGACATGCCCGGGCAAAGTAATCACGCCTTCTTCTTTGTACCCAGCACATACTTTTCAAACTCGGTTGGCCCTCTTAGGGTATTAGGGCATCCTGCCACAGGGTGTCTTTACTGGGCACGTGCATCTCCTGGGGGCCTTATGAAACTGCAGATTCTGGGGTAGGGTCTGAGGCTCAGCTTTGCCAACAACAGGCTCCCAGGAGATGCATATACTGTTGGTCCAGAGGCCACACACTCTTGAGTGCCTTACTCTGAGTGGAAAAGTCCTAGGGCACTTCCTAGGGGCAGGGGCTTCACTTTACTAATCTTGGCCTTTGTAAATCCCGGCAGTGGGGGGCAAGGGGAGGCAAGAGTGTTGACCCATCAGGAGGGAGATTGCGTACTTCAATCTGACCTATATCTACGCTGCTTCAGAGACGCTCCCTCCCCCCGAGATCTTCAGAAGAGGGAGGCATATCCAGTGACTCTGTAACTGAGGGCAGGCTGGGATTATTTCATGGTCACCTAACCTCAATCGAGGGTTGCCACCTTGTCTCCCAGAGAAATATGAGATCACTAGTGAGAGGGAACACAATGATTTTTAATGTTAACAATTCACTTGCATGTTTCAACTGCTCATTTGCGCTTTTTAAGAAAAAAAAAAATCAGTTTTGCTGTTTCGGGGTATCGAAAAAGACTTTTTGACATTTTCGTTTTATGGGACAACATCAAAATGGCTGCACTCTACAATGGACTTGGGACACCTGGGCAGCGTGGGGGCAACGTCTCCCAGGTCACCAGCCATGCTGTAACTCACTTCTGTCTCCCCAGGCCCCAGCTTTACTGAGATAAAATTCACATGCAGCACTGTGTGAGTTTAAGGTGTACAAGGTGATGATGTGATGCACGTATATGTTGGGAAATGTTTACCCCGCTAAGGTCAGCTAACACATCCTTCACTTTAAATTACCATTTTGTGGGGCGCCTGGGTGGCGCAGTCGGTTAAGCGTCCGACTTCAGCCAGGTCACGATCTCGCGGTCCGTGAGTTCGAGCCCCGCGTCGGGCTCTGGGCTGATGGCTCAGAGCCTGGAGCCTGTTTCTGATTCTGTGTCTCCCTCTCTCTCTGCCCCTCCCCCATTCATGCTCTGTCTCTCTCTGTCCCAAAAAAATAAATAAACGTTAAAAAAAAATTAAAAAAAAAAAAATAAATTACCATTTTGTTGTGGTGCTGAGAACGTGTAAAATCTACGCTCTTGGCATCTTCCGCATATATAATATAGTATGGTTAACGACAGTCATCATGCCGTGCATTAGCTCTTTACAACTTTGTCCTCTTACAATTGCCAAGTTTATGCCCTTTCACCAATATCTCCCCATTTCCCCCACCCCCCAGGCCCTGGTACCCATCAGTCTACTTTGTTTCTGTGAGTCTGACTTTTTTTTTTCAGATTCCACCGATATGTAATCCCACAGGATATTTGTCTTTTTCTGTCTGGCTTATTTCACTTAGCATAACGTCCTCCGGGTTTATCCATGTTGTTGCCAATGTCAGAATTAACTTATTTTTTATGGTTGAGTAATATTCCATTGCGACTGTATACGTGTGTGTGTGTGTGTGTGTGTGTTTATACCACATTTTCCTTATTTATTCAACGCTTGAGGGACACTTAGGTTGTTTTCGTGCCTTGGCTATCACAAACAACGCTGCAGTGGATGTGGGCGCGCAGATGTCTTTTTGAGTGAGTGCTTTCGTGTCCTTTGGATAAACACCCAGTAGTTGTAGAGGTCAATCATAGAGTAGTTCTATATTGAATTTCTTGGGGAAACTCCATCCCCTTTTCCAGAGTGGCTGCACCAGTTTATATTGCCAGCAACGGTGTGAGAGGGCTCCCTTTTCTCCAAATCCTCGCCAACGTTCGTTATTTCTTGTCCTTTCGATAATAGCCATTCTAACAAGTGTGAAGTGACATCCCACTGTGGTTTTCATTTGCCTTTCCCCGATGATTAGTGATGTCGAGCACCTCTTCGTGTACTTGGTCATACGGATGTCTTCTTTGGAAAAAAAAGTGTCTATTCAGCTCCTCTGCCCATTTTTAAAATGGATTTCTTTTTATATCGAATCATCTGAGTTCCTTTCACATTTTGGATATTAGCCCTTTAACGGCTATGTGGTTTCCAAATATTTTCTCCCATTCTGCAGGGGGCCTTTGCATTTTGTTGGCTGTTTCTTTTGCTGTGCAGAAGCTTTTCAGTTTGATTCTTGCTTTTGTTACTTGTGCTTTTGGTATCCCATCCAAAACGTCATTGCCAAGGTCAATGTCACAAAGACTCCCACCTGTGTTTTCTTCTAGGAGTTTCATGACTTTAGGTCCCACGTTTGTGTCCTTAATCCATTTTGAGTTAATTGTTGTGAGTGGTGTGAGATAGGCAGCTACTTTCATTCTTTTGCATGTGAGTGTCCACTCTCCCCAGTGCCATGTGTCAAAGAGACTGTGCTTTCCCCGTCCGGTATCTATGGCTCCCTCGTCAAATATTAGTTGGCTGTATTGGCATGGGTTTATTTCTGGACACTCAGTTCTGTTCTGTTGGCCTACGTGTCTGTTTCTAGTCACAGCTCACTTCTGAGGCTAACTTTTCCTTACTACCTGGCATGTTCCTGGGTGTCCCTCTGCTGCCCTACCCCTGGCCACTAAGCCAAGGAATGAAAACAAATTTTAACATCCACTTAAGCAAAGCAATTAGCAAAGTCACCCTGCTCAAGGAAGAGAAAGTAAGAAAGAAAAAAAAAAAAAGCAAAAAAACCTCCAAACCCAGCATATTTCAAGGGTAATCATGTCCTGTTAAATTGTTAAAATTGTCCACTGTTCGTATCCGACTTCCCCTGGGCAGTTAATGGCAAGCTGAATTCATGTGGTGTGTCATTTTCTTATTAAGCATTCACATGAAGTAGTTGGTTTATCCTTATCGTTAATATTTGGCTAACAAACCCTGGGAGGATTTCCTGGACGCAGGCCTGTGGGACCTTTCTTTCTCCAGTGCGGGTCCTTGCTACTTGGTCCCCTTTGGCAGGCGGCACAGCAAACCAAGCCGGCAGGGGCTTCTCTACGCCAAGTGCACTTCAGGCCCCGTGGGAAGAGCCCCATGGCACCTGCAGATGATGGACATGCCTGGGGTGGGGGTGCGGGGGTTGGAAAACAACTTCACGGGCATCTGGAGACACCTGAGCGGTGTCTTCTCCAGTAGGGAATCTGACGAGCCGCACACAGACCTGTCTATGCTGGTGCCTGAAGCACGTGCAGACTTCTCAAACCCTGCAAGTCAGCGTCCCGTGGCCCTTGTTTGGAACTGGGTTGCAAAGCCGCACTCACAGCTGGGGCTCAGCATTGCAGCAACCATAATGAAGTACCTACCACGCACCAGGTTTTAGATGCATTTATCTCCTCTAGCCATAACCAAAACTCTGTAAGGCAATCCCGACGTCCATCTTATGAATGAGGAAAACTGAGGCGCGTGGAGGGGGGCGGGCGAGCAATTTCCACAAGGCCACACAACTGAGAAGTGGCCACACTGAGGCTGGAACCTGGGTCTGCTGACTCAAGCCTGGGCCCCTAACCATCTTGCTGCTTAACCAGTCCAATGAGCTAATCACCCAACTCACTAACCAGTCGACCTGCCAACCTCCCACCAACATATGCATCCCTGGGTGCCAGGCCCTGAGACGAGGGGAGATTAAGACAAGAATCCTGCCCTACCTGTAGGATCTTCACAGATTACTTAACATCCCAGGACTTTAGTTTCCTCATCTGCAAAATGGAACAACAACGCTGCCTCCCTCAGTGGGTTAAGGGACTAAATGCACGTAAAGCGCTTAGAGCGGCACCTGCCACAGAGTAAGCATTTGAGAAATGTTACCAGTTAATGTCAGATGAATGGGATTGGGATTGTTAAACTTACATTTTGTTTCCAGTGTAATGTTTGAAGATTGATTTTCCCACAAGGCAACTTTTTACAAAGCCTGTACCCAGGGCTGGTGGAGAGTGTGGTAAGCTTCTCAGCCCGGCAAAGCGATGCCTACGTCATCCTGGTACATCTCTATCTTTAGCCACAAAGCACAACAAAGCAGGAACCAGCCCTCTACTCCTCATCCTCTCTCTGCCCATCTGGTGGATGCGATGGGGAAGAATAGTCTTGACCTCTGGTCCCCCCGAGTGCCCGGCGCAAAGTCTGCCCCCTGTAGCCAAAGGAGGGGCACCCCAGGCAGACAGGAGGGGTGCCCGCCCAGCTGCCGAGGCCTGCAGGGCTGGGATGAAAGGGAGATCTGCAATGATGGTCACTGCCGAAGTGGCCCCAGGGCCATCAAACAAAGCCTGCCCTCCTGGCCTCTTGAAAAGCAGAGTTTGGATCCTGTGTTTGAGTTCACAAGTGTGGAGGTGTTGTTAGCATTTATCTTTTTCCTTTTTCTTGCGTTTCCTATCCCTGGCATCTTACTGGGTGACCAGACAGACCATGGTAGGAAAAAAAGGAGAGGGGGGAGGGGAGGAGAAAAGAAGAGATTATTTATAATGTATGCGTCCACGAGGACAGTTCCTTCAATTTCCAAACCAACAACAAACAGGACGTTTTGTGTTCCGAGGCTGACCTGCCCACACTCTTTATTCCCTGTGGCTGGGCCTGGTGGCTCCCGTTCCTCTCACTGAGTTTTGTGCAAGAGCTTCTGCTCCATTCACCTAGGTTTAGTGATGTCATTTTCCAGAGTGTCTATAAAGTTGGCATTTTTGGGGCGCCTGGGTGGCTCAGTCGGTTAAGTGTCCGACTTCGGCTCAGGTCACGATCTCGCGGTTTGTGAGTTCCAGCCCCGCGTCGGGCTCTGTGCTGACGGCTCAGAGCCTGGAGCCTGTTTCGGATTCTGTGTCTCCCTCTCTCTCTGACCCTCCCCCATTCATGCTCTGTCTCTCTCTGTCTCAAAAATAAATAAACGTTAAAAAATTAAAAAAAAATAAAGTTGGCATTTTTTTTTTAATTTTTAAAGTTTATTTATTTATTTTGAGAGATGGGGGGAGGAGCAGAGAAAGAGAGAGAGAGAGAGAGAGAGAGAGAGAGAGAGAGAGAGAATCCTGAGCAGGCTCTGTGTGGTCAGTTCAGAGCCCAACGTGGGGCTTGATCTCATGAACAGTGAGCTCATGACCTGAGTCAGTATCAAGAGTTGGATGCTTAACCGACTGAGCCACTCAGGTGCCCCAATATAAAGTTGGCTTTTAAAAGGAACTGTATGTTGGGGCACCTGGGTGGCTCAGTCTGTTAAGCGGCCGACTTCAGCTCAGGTCATGATCTCACGGTCCGTGGGTTCGAGCCCCGCGTCGGATTCTGTGCTGGCAGCTCGGAGCCTGGAGCCCGCTTCGGATTCTGTGTCTCCCTCTCTGTCTGCTCTTTCCCCACTCGTGATCTGTCTCTCAAAAAATACATAAACATTAAAAAATAAATAAATAAAAGCAACTGTATGTTCGGTCTCTAGCTGCGTATTTGGCTCTCCTTGGAAATAACACGGAAGATAAACACGGCAGTTCTCAGAACTCGGGGTTTCCTAGCCTATAAGGACCTAGGTCCATCAAAGCACGTTCTCAGTCCTTGTTTGCTCCCAGCACCCTGGCGCAGGCAGCGATGTTAAGCGCATGTCAGCCCAGGCTTTCTAGGTGCTTCACCCTCTGCTGGGTCCCTGCGTCCCTAGCCTGCTCGTAGGATCGGCTGCCTCGGTGTGTGCATATCATACCCATCTGCGTGCACTGTCTTTTTCAGTTTCATCAGCAGAGAGTGCGGGTCACGGCGGGCAGACCCTCCCGGCGCTCCGAAGAGGGGGATTCACGGGTTCGCAGCCACGTTCCCATAACACAGCGTGTGTCACTCTCATCCCCTCGGATATCTCAGCGCGGACTCTCAGCTTCGACGAGACAGATGGGCTGAAGTTTTGCCACCCCGGAGAGGCAGCTACGGGCACGCAGCTTTAACAGTCCTTCGAGCTTCTCTCGCCGTGGCTGCTCTTGGGTGGGACCTGGATGGACCCACCCACCAGCGGGTCCCCCTGGCTTCACCTCCAAATGGATCTTTTTTTTTTTTAAAGTATACTTATTTCTGAGAGAGAGTGCAAGCGGGGGAGGGACAGACAGGGCAGAGAGAGGGGGATAGAGGATCCAAAGCAGGCTCTGCGCCATCATGCTCCTTTCCTATCCAGCCTCCACCCAAAAGCCAGATGCTCAGCCACTCAGACCATGTGACCCCCTGCCTGTAACTTTCCATGGCTTCCCGTTGTTCTTTGGACAAACTCTGAACTCCTGACTGTGGCATAACTGGCAGGATCTGTCCCCTGCCTGACTCCCCCCGCCCCAAACCCCATCCATCCCCACTTTGACTTCATTCACTGATCTCTACTAGCCTTGTTATCTTGTGAGTAAGCCAAGCCACTTTCCACCTCAGGGCCTTGACACGTGCCGTACCTCCCGGCGAGAGGGGCCCTTTCCCCGTCCCACCTGTGTCCAGGTCCTTCTCCCTGTTTAGGTCTCAGTCACAGACCAGCTCTTTCGAGGGGCCTGCCCCCACCTCCACCTGAAGCAGCCCCTCCCTCTGGTTGTCCCCAACCGATGACCACGCTTTGTTTTTCTCATAGCACGTATGCATCTCGAGATCATGTGTTCAATGCTCACTGGTTATCGTTCTCTACCATACAAGAAGCTCACTGAGGACAAAGGTCATCTGTGTCTTGTCACCACTGCCTCCTGGCCCTCGGCATAGGGCCCGGCACAGAGTGGATGCTCAATTATTTGTTGAACGAATAAATTTGTGGACACTCTGTGCAGCATACCCCAGTGGGCACTGTACCCACCCCTGGAATCACAGCGGTCTGGGTAAGGAAACTCTTTTCCCTGGACCAACCATGCCAGCAACTCTCTCTTTCCAGTGGCTTCCCCTTTCCAGACAACAGAGGAAGCCAGAAAGACACCAGAATAGTAGCAGCTGTACCCCACCCGCTAGGTCCTCCCTACCGGCCGGACCCAGTGCCTAAGCTCTTCCCAGGCATGCAATCCTCCCAATGACCCCACGGGGTCATTACTACTCTTGTACCCATTTTGCAGATGGTGAAATGGCGGCACTGACCAGCTTCAACTCGTGCCAAGTGTCAGAGCTAACTGCAGAGGCGGGGCTCTCACCTCTCCCACGAGCTTCTGCAAAGTGCAGGACCTCTCCCAGGGGAACTCAAAGCAGAGCTTGAGGGTGGGTGATGACGGCCCCTGAGAAGCAGTTCTGGGTCGGGGGCAGCACGCTCTCTCCTCTAAGAAGCCACCGCATCTCACAAACCCCACGCCCGGGTGCGCCGTGAGGAGCTCCAAGGTGCAGCCATCGGGGTGAGCAAATGACAGGGAGTCCCCGGGGGGGGGGGCGTGCAGGTCAGCAGGCTCTGCCTCCGCAGCCATCCCAGTCCTTCCTGGCAACCTTGGCCCGAATCCCACGGGCCTGCTGTGAAGGCAGCCACAGGGCTGGAGCAATGGGGGGAAGAATGAGGGAGGAAAGACATTACTTTGGAGGATGGAGGGGGCGGGCAGGAAGGCAGGATTATGTCTGGCTTTTGTTGGCAGAGGGGAGAGGGTGGTAGGAAGCTGCCACCCTGAATGGCCAGGGCGGAAGTCCAGGGTCACAAAGGGAAAGTGAAATAAGGACACTGCTTCTTGAGAGGGCTGCTCAAATCCCTTGAGGGTACAGAGGTGGTTGTGGACTCTTGGGTACCTTCCAGGAGGGGAGGGACAGGGAGGGGAGGGGGCGGGAGGGACACAAGAGAGGAGGAGGGGGAGGAGAGGAGAGCAGGGGGAGGAGGGGAGAGGGATGCATAGGAGAGGGGAGGTTGAAAGCCTGCGCTCATGATCTTGGCCAAGACATTACACCTCTCTCTCAAATTCCTTGGGACGCTGATAATTACCATATGGATCGAAAGTCACGTATACAGTTCAAGAGTCTAACAGAGGCTTGACATATCACAGGCACTTGAAGACCGTTCATTCCCTTCCTATTTGCCTCCCCAACCTCACATTTGGGAAAAGGAGATCAAGCCTGGGACCGAAAATGGCTTCTTTCCTTCCAATCATTCCTCATGGCCCAGACCCAAGTTCACGGGCCTCAGCTACCGGCAGCACGTACCCTAAAAGTCGGGCGGAAGGCTTTGACCTGTATCAGGTCAGAGGCTGGAGTCCATCTGTAGCCTTCCTGAGATAAAGGGGCTCTACGAAAGGGTTGCCAGGACCGAGAGAGGGAACACATCGCCAGGTGCGACCACAGCCCAAACTCTCCAGGTGCCCTGATCCTCAGCTGGCAAACTATCTCCCTGGTCCCACCGGAGAACCTGAGCTAGTGGAACTTTCCGTCTGGGCTCCTTGTTGTTGGGATCCTGAGCCCCTGCTTCAGCATGCACTCTCAGGTGCCCCGCTGGTGACCCCATCCACCCACAGTGGGTGACCTGCGCCTCCAAGAGGACGAGTGACGAGCTGAAGATGACATATCAATCTAGTGAAGAGCTGGGGATGGAACCAGGGTTTCCTGGTCTGCATAGCAGGGTCCCTTTCACTGCGCTTGGAGGGAAGCAGGTGTTCTGAGCCCCGAATCCAAACACATTTTCAGCTGAAGGCTTTTGTATCACTCCTGGGAGCAAGGGGGAGTCTGGGAGATGCAATCGGGATGCCGAAGCATGGCAAGTTTTGAGATATTTTGATGGCATTTAGGGGTAACGATACAGGTTCATTCATCCAGCCAGCAGTTATCGAACCGATAGGCACTATGTGCTGTGCACTGAATGCTAGAGGTACCGGTCCCTACCGCCTTAGGGTCCTTTGAAGTTGGGATCATTCTGCAAGCTGTGCGGTGGCCTTTCACACCATTGCTTTCCTCTCTGTGCAAGGGACTTAGTCATACAAGCTACCTGCCTAGCTCCACACTTGTGTGTGTGTGTGTGTGTGTGTGTGTGTGTGTGCGCACGTGTGCATATGCTCCAGCTGTTCCCTGCAAGTTCCAACTTTGGTCTGAAGTTTCTTGCTCCTTCTACCAAATGACCAAGACCTTGTCCGCTCTCCCTTGTCCTGCTCTGATTTCCTGATGCCATCTGGTTTTCAGCTTCCTGTCCCCAACCCCAACCTGCTGACCAGTGCTGACACCGGATGCTTTGCTTTGGCTTCTGGACCCTGGACTGTGTCTTACGCTCTCTACAATGGCACTCCTGAGCAAGGGCCCCAGTTCTGCCCTTGGGGGAGAGCATCAGCAGATCTGAGGCTCACCCTGATCCCTGACTTGTGCCAACTCCAGACCCTGCCTCTCCTTCTGCTCAGGGAAACTCAAGTGCTGGAGTCTGATGGCTGCAACTGATTCCTCCCCTCTGTAGAATAACGACCCCGTTTTCCTTTCTGTAGCAATCATCATGGTATGTCTTTGCTTTCACAGATGCAGCAAGAATGGCGTAATGGGCTGCACGTGGGTGGAGGACCCGGGAAAAGGGACGGAGAAGTCAGTTCATCTGAGCCAAAGATTACTGCTTTTACCTGTGCTCACCTGAGGTCCTTCCTCAGTCCCAGGCACCATTTAGTGAACCCTGTGTTAAGTGCTTTACATACATAATCTCCCTTAGTTCTCTCTTAACAACCCTATGGAGTACGGGGGATTGTCATCTCCACGGACTGGACACTGTGGGTGTCTCCTCAATACCTGTGCACCCCTCAAGGTGGAGCTCCCATGCAGTTTGCAGGATCCGACCCTGGCCAGCTCCAGGGATGAGCCCTGGTCAGTTTAAGCAAGTGGTTGTCACAGTGCGTTCTGAGGACCACTGGGGTCCCCGAGAGCCTTCCCGGAAGTCTGTGGGGCCTCACCTTCCCAAACTACGTATCTGCACGAGGCTGGACTGTGTTCATGAACTACAACTCCAACAACGGTATTATTGCAGCAGCCTGAGTGCGGAAGCGGATATGAGACACCTGCTGTCGGACTTTAACCTTAAAGCCAGACTTTAAAGAGGTTTGAAAAAGTGTAAAACAGCGCCACTCTTTTCAGTAACTTTTTTTTTTTTTTCTGCTTTGGAAAGTATAGTTATTATTCATAAGACACGTTATTTCTATTAACACGTCAATGGGTTTATTGTTATTTTTAAAGTAAATAAACATTTAATCTTTTTTGGTTTTAATTTCCAAATGGTAAAGTGGGTAAATGCAATCCATAGAAACAATAGCTTGTAGGAGCCCTGCCTAAATTTTAAACGTGTACTGGGGGTTATGAGAACACAAGTCTGAGAACTGCTGGCTGAGCCAATCCCGAGATTCTGATAACCCTGGCCAGTGATTGGCTCAGGAGTTCAGGCCTAAGCCAATCAGCACGTGGCCTTCCCTTGGTGACCGCTATTGGCTGGAGAATAGGCATGTGACCAGTTTGGACCAATGAGATCATTGGAGTAGCTTCCTATGAGCTGTCCGGGAAGTTTGTCCCGATTCTCTGGATGATAGGGACAATGCCACGTCTTTCTCTGATGTTATTGTGGCGTCTGAACGTCAGCAGCTAGCTGACATCCAGCCCGAAGAGGGAACTGAACCCAGAAAAGGGCAGAGCCAAGAGAATCACCAAAAATGGAGACAAAGTCATGGATCAAGTTGACCTACATCTTCAAGTGCAGTGTCATGACTGAATAAACATCTTTATTTTTTTATACCAGCTGGATTTGGATGTTGAGTCCTTACAGATGAAGACATTTGAACTGCAAAACCCTCCTTTACACATGAGGAAACTGAGGCTCAGAGAAGTTAAGCGAGTGCTAGTAAGTGCCAAGTGCCAGGACCCAAACCCATGTCTCCTTGTAAACCTTTATTTTCCCACCACACCACATAGCTTTCAAGGTTAAGTTCTTACTTTTCTCAATCTACAATCCAGATCACAAGAAAACATCATTGGGTAGGGCCCTAGGAAGCTGGACAGTCTGAGATATTCAGGAGTGTCTCTCAAAGTCCCTCTCTTGGGCCCAGAAATGACAAGTTCCTTGTCTCACCTTTGGGAGGTTTTTGTTTGTTTTTTTAGTGTTTATTTGAGACAGAGTGTGAGTGTGGGAGGGGTAGAGAGAGAGGCAGCCACAGAATCCCAAGCAGGCTCCACTCTGAGCTGTCAGCACGAGCCCGATGTGGGGCTCGAACCCACGAACCACGAGATCATGACCTGAGCTGAAATCGGATGCTTAGCCCACTGAGTCACCCAGGCACCCCCAGAATTGCATTCTTTACTGACTTGATGAGACCTAAGGACAGTGGGCCAGTTCGAGCGGTTGTTGGTTGCAAGCAACAGAAAGCGGTTATAGCTAGTTCAAGCAGAAAAGGCACGTTTGTCTGGCTAGCTCACACATCTCCTGGAGGGTGGGAGAGACAGCCTAGGAGAGCGTGGAACCAGGAGTAGTGGCCCAAATCAAGCTGGCCAGGCCCCACTGTCCAGCCCAGACACTCTTATCTTGCCTACTGCCACACCCCATGATGGACCCACGGGTGCCCCCACCACAGCCTGTGGAAACTGAGCCTAATTTGCATTTCTTGTCACCTCTTTGGGGCACTGGCTTCCAGTTCTAAGGGTGAGATGGTTGCCTCTGATTGGTGGAAACGAGGTCATGTGTCGAATCCTTAGCTGCAAGGGAGGCTGGGAATACCAGTCGCCTGCATTTTCAACTTGATGGAGGGGAGTGGACTCTTCCTGAAAGTACTTGGGGCTTCTTCAAGCCCAGAAAGGAGGTTTGCATGCCGTGTGGACCGAACGAGTGACAGATGTCCACTATTGAAATGTACTCTGGAGAGCCACTCTGAGGCCCCCGAACAGTAGGCGTGGTGGGTAAAAGCTCCTGAGCGCCCGGGAACAGGCTTCTCTCAGGGACAAATCCGTGACTTTTGGCCGGGATTTGGGCTGCCGCTCATGCAGCATGGCGGGTCCCTTGGCTCTCCAACCAAGTACAAAGCAAACCCAACAATGACTAGGGGCATGCCTGGGCTCAACACCTGCTCCATTGACTGACTTAACCCCTCTGTGCCTCCGTTTCCTTGCTGTAAAGTGGAGGTAACTAGACTTATCCCATGGTAGGGTTGTTGCGACTGTCAGAAGCTTCAGTATGTCAAGTGCTTGGCACTTGGCCATTAATTGTGACTTGTGACAGAACAGCGGAGGGGTCTGTCATGTGTGAGCAACGTGGAGCCTGTCTGAATCCACCTGCCACGCTCTGAGGATCTCTCTCTTTTCTCCCACCGCGTAGGATCTGCTCCTGTGATGGAGGAGTAAACAGGAGCAAAAACAAAGCCCTGTGTGTTCTAGAAAGCTTCCCTGACGACCCCAAGTCCCAGTGGTCTCTCCCAGCCTTCAGTGCTGACAGCGTTCACTCATTCATTCATTTCTTCCCGCTTGCCTCATTACTCAGCATCCCAATGCCTGACGGAGCTCCTTGAACTCTGGCCTCCTTCCTCTTGTAGAGAGAAGTTGGCTTCTTTCTCATTTGCACTCGCTCCCCCTTCTCCTGGGACATCTCTCTGGATCATCGCCAGGTCGACTTTTTTTGGTCATTCAAGTCTTAGTTCAAATGCCACCTCCTCTGAGAAGCCCTTCGGGTTGTGTAAACCAAAGCAGCTGCCCCTCTTTTCTCCCTTTACTTTCTTTTATTCTCTGGCCTCAGGTGCTCTGAGCTGACCTAATGAGACTCCCGGGGCCGACTGTGACAGAGGCCGTGGCTGTGGCCACCACGGAGCAGGCCGGCCTGGGTTCCGGGAAAGGAAAGCTTTCTGAAGCTGGGCACCATGGCCTGCAGCGTGTGTCTCACAGAACTTAGTGCAGAGTCACTGTACGAGGAAGGGCTGGAAAGACTTGGGACTCAAGGCCTGCCATGAACTTTGGGAGGCCCGCCGGCCGAAGCCCTTCCCCCCCAGGAAGATGAGCCCCTGGCTGGTTCTATACATCAGCTGGTGACAAGGGCATTGCGTGGCCCTTCCTGGCTGTCAGGGCCGCTCTCAGAGCCCTGGTGTGACCCGGAGGGAGACTGCCGAGGGATGGACCGTGGGGGCTTCAGCAGTTGACAAGGGGATGGGATCCGTGTTAATGAGAAGGCCTGCTGATCTGGCGGCTTTGCTAATTAGGCCACACCAGCTCCGGACCCAGCCAAGGAAAGCGGGTCGCTTATACTAATCAAGGGAGGTCTGCACTTCCTGGCTGGCTGGGCTGCCCAGAGCCTGGAGCGTGTGCCCAGCATGCAAGGCATGGCGGGGGAGGGCTGGGGGGGGAGGTGGGAGCGTGGGACCAACACTGTAAAAAACCAGAGACAGCTCCCTGGCTGCTCCCTAGATTCTGGGGCTGCCCATTGTCCCTGTATGGGGAGAGGCGGCGAGGATAATGGCAGAGGCCGCCGGTGAGACCGGGAGAGGAAGGAGAAAAGGCAAATGCCAGGAGGGGCTGCTTACAGAATCCTGCTCTGGAAGGTGGGGAGACGGAGGGCGAGACTCGCTTTCCAAAACTCAGCCTCAAGTGACAGCGGCACAGCGGGCTACCCCATGGCATCCGTAGGCCTAGACTCTGTGCCTGGTGGGGAAGGCCCTTGCCCCAGGGCCGAGGGCAGCCTCTGCTCCACTGCGTCCAACAGCTGGCTGGATGAGCAAGGCGACAGAGTTGTCCCCTTCACCCAAGTCACAGATGTGGGCTATTTCTCAGACCCTGGAGAAGTCTCTGTGCGGATTCACTCATTCATTCATTCGTTCATTCGTTCATTCATTCACTCATGCAGCACCTCCTGTGGACCCCATTCCAGCCACCGGGCATACAGAGAGGAATGGTCCCATCCTTGTCTTCGAGAAGCTCGGAGTCCAGCGAGGACCACAGACCAGCAATTATGTAAGCATGGGCGGCACTGGCACATCTGGGAGGCCAAGCAGCTGAGCTGGGAAGGGGGTGTCCTATCCATAGCTGCCGTCTTCAGAACAAACACAGCACCATGCAGTGCTCTACGCCCTCAACATCACTGCCACCTCCAGTCTTCCCAGTGACCGTACAACCCCCCCCCCCCCGCCATTTTACAGACGAACAAACTGAGGCACATCGAGATTAAGAAAATTTTCCAGGGGTGCCTGGGTGGCTCAGTTGGTTAAGCGACCGGCTTCGGATCAGGTCATGATCTCGCAGTTTGTGAATTCGAGCCCCGCGTCAGGCTCTGTGCTGATGGCTCGGAGCCTGGAGCCCGCTTCGGGTTCTGTGTCTCCCCCTCTCTCTGCCCCTCCCCTGCTCACGCTCTGTGTCTCTCTGTCTCTCAATAATAAATGAACGTTAAAAAAAAAATTAAAACAGAGTTTGTGGAGATAAGTTACACTATCAATATACTTTCACGAAAACCTCCCCAAAAAGCACAATAAAAAAATATTAGAGCAAAAATATTAAAAAAAAAAAAAAAAAAGAAAGAACATTTTCAGGCATTGCACAGGTGGTAAGAGGCGAGTCCGGGAGCGGGAGTGGGTCAGGCGACGGAGGAGAACGTGGTCCTGAGCAGAAGGACCAGTGTTTGCCAGGCCAGTGGCCGATGCTTAGATGCTGTAGCAGGAGGGGCCACGGTGAAAGCTGTGGGCTTGTGGGAGGCGGGGAGATGGGGGTGACAGAAGGCAGGAAGTTTACAATTTGACTCACGCACGGCCGATGCCCTGAGTGGCAGCGCCCTGTGCTTTGGCGGGTCAGAGAAACGTGCGTGGGGAACGGTTGGTTTGAAACCTGCAGCCAGAGAGTCATAACTGCGATTAATTATACTCTTCATCAACTATTTAGCGCCTCCCTTTGTAGCCGGGGCTGGAGCTGGGCCCCGGCTGCCTCATCAATATTTCAGATGTGTCTTCTTTTCAGCTCAAAATGAGCTTGTCATTTGCACAACTTTTGAGACACTCCGTTGGCAACGCTGTCTGCTCCCGAGCTGGGGTGAGATTTGTTACATTCGGAAGGTGCCTCCCTCGGGAAAGGGACTTTTCAGACCACTCTTGTACCTTCAACGTAGGCTTAAAGGGGACGGATCAGTGCTCCCCACTTTGAGCTCTCGCCCTCCTCTGGCCTCCAGGTACGGGGGTCTTAGGCCGAGCGGGGTGTATAGAGCTCCAGACGCGATATGGTCAGAAAGAGTTTTTCCAATTCTGCTTTTTCCCAGCCCACCGCCCTCTCTGTCGGGGAAGCGGCGGTGGGTGGGTGTGACGGCATGAAGGGTAGGGGTGGGGTCAGTTAAAGTGAGGGGAAGCAGGAAGGGAGGATGGAGGTCTTTGTACTCTGCACCCGCCTGTGCTCCTTGAGGCATTTGCTTCCACAGGGGAGTGTCCCCCGCCCCCCGCCCACCGCCGGCCAGATCAAAAGGTTTCTGGCCTCCCCTGTGCAGCTCTGGTCATGGGAGCCATTTCTCTCTTATTTATTTATTTACTTACTTACTTATGAGAGACAGAGTTCAAGCGGGGGAGGGGCAGAGACAGAGGGAGACACTGAATCCCAAGCAGGCTCCAGGCTCCGAGCTGTCAGCACAGAGCCCGACGCGGGGCTCGAACCCACGGACCGTGAGATGATGACCTGAGCCGAAGTCGGCCGCTTAACCGACTGAGCCACCCAGGCACCACCCCCGCCTCACTATTCTTTTAAAGGATTATTCCCTTATGGTGGCCTCCTCCTGTAGACTGGCAGCCTCGTGAGGCAGGGAACAGGTCCAACTTTGCTCATTATTACATCCCAGCACCTAGAATAGCGGCTGGCACATAGTAGGTGCTCATAAGTACTTGTGGAAAGGATGCATGAATGAGGGATAATCTCAGCAGATTGATGATTCTTTCCTTCCTCTCCCTCCCTTGCTTTCTTCCTTCCTTCCGGAAACTTCCTGTGTGTGCTGGGGATACAAGATGCGTCAGATGATTTGGCCTGGGGCCTGGCCATCAGATGGCTGGGCCTGCAGGAGACCCCACGGCCCAAGGGCAGGCGCTTCCTGGGCTCATCTGCCCATGCCGGAGGGGGCCGGGCAGATCTAACCCTCAGCACGGACACGGATGCCGCAGAGATGGATGGTAATTCAAAAGCCTGCTTTGGAGACACATTCTGGGGGGTTCCCTGCAACCTTCCAGCGCCTCCCTTTCTACTCTGCCCCTCGCAGAGCCTACAGGTAAAGCCTGCAGGTGGGCTCCTGTGGGCTGCCAGGGGAGGGCAGGATGCTGGAAATGTCGTAGGAGAAGCTGGCCTTCAAACAATCCAGGGACTGTAGGATATGGGGCAGGGGATGGGAGGAGAGAGAGAGAGAGGTGCCTCTAAAAGACAGACGACTCTCTTCCCATAATGGCGGTGCAGGGAGGGCATCCAGATACTGGTCATGGGAGATGACCCAGAGGCAAGCCCCCCGCAGGGACCGAACTCTCTTCTGCCGGAAGTGTTTTCTCCCTGGAGTTCCGGGAGGATTTAGGGCTTGTGGCAGAGGTGCTCGCCTGGGCTCCCGGGGGGACCTTGAGACTCCATTTAGGCCACGAATGCGGGCAGAGATGAACCACACATGACAGCAGGGCCACCACCCCGCGGCACGCTGCCTGTCACCTTGAGAGGGCACTTACTTCTAGGTGTCTACACGGCTCACAGACGCTTTCGTGGCAAGCCAGAGGGCAAAGGCAGGAGGAACGGAGGAGGGAAGGCCAAACTCTCTTCACACTCCCCAGTAGCTTCCAATCACACGCACAGGCAGGGCCAGATCCAAGAGCAGGAGACACCGTAAAACCTCACCCAGCCAGACCCCAATTGCCACAGATCCCAGGAGGCTTCTGTCTGCTCTGCCCTAATGAGAAAATTACTTTAGGGATTGCTTTCTTATTTTCAAGGAAGTATCTACTTGTTGCATAAAAGTCAGACAAGTCAGGGAAGTAAAAAGAAAAAAGTATAAATCGCCTGTAAAATTACACTTTCCTTACTGTTACTTCTATTGGCTTTTTTTTCCCCTCAAACATAAGACAACACAGAATTTTCTGGCAATCAGATAGCATTACAGAGGCTATCTTGCTTTTTAAAATTTTACTATTAAATTTTTTGTTAAATTCAACAATATTCTACGGACATTTTCCCATGTAGCTGGGAAATGTAGCAATTTTAAACTGGTGGTTTTCATCAGAAGCACTATGAAACTGGATGAAATACAGATTCCTGGGCCCCATCTGGAGCCCTACCGGTGGATCTGCTATGGGGTCTGGAAGTTTCTACATTGCAAGAGCCCCCAAGATGACTCTGAGTCACGGAATTTTGATCTATAGGATACCTTGAAAATTACCCCCTCCTGGGGTGCCTGGGTGGCTCAGTCAGTTAAGCATCTGATCTGATTTTGACTCAGGTCATGGTCTCATGGTTCGTGGGTTCGAGCCCCGCATCGGGCTCTGTGCCGACAGCAAGGACCCTGCTTGAGATCCTCTCTCTCCCTCTCTGTCTGCCCCTCCCCTGCTCATGCTCTCTGTCAAAATAAATAAATACATAAACAAACAAACATGAAAAAAATTTTAAACACCCTTTCCTGCAATTTTAGAAGTTGGCAGGGCGAAAAAAGATTTTAACTTGTTATCAGGAATATTTAAAGCGTTAACTTTTATAGGTACTGAGGGTACAAATGTTTGGCTGCAAGTTATGTTTTACTGGATGTCTTTATATTTTTATCTGATAATGAACAAAGCCCAACTCTCAGATCATTGATGGTACGGGGTCTGGATCAAAACCTCGGTGGTAATTCAGAGCAAGTGCTAGAAAAAAGGATGTTTCTATTAAAAAAAATTTTTTTAACATTTATTCATTTTTGAGAGAGTGCAAGTGGGGGAGGGGCAGAGAGAGAGGGAGACACAGAATCCGAAGCTGTCCGCACGGAGCCCGACGCGGGGCTTGAACTCACGAACCGCACGAGATCATGACCTGACCTGAAGTCGGACGCTTAACCGACTGAGCCACCCAGGTGCCCCTGAAGAAAGGATGTTTTTAAAGGAAGGGATGTTTCTATTCATATATGGAGAAAAAAAATTTTTTTTAAAGAAAAACATTTCAGCTTTTAGGGGATGTCATGGGTTTGGCAGATTCATTTTCTTCGTCTTGCACTTTCGTCCCATCAGTGGCACGACGTCCCATCAGTGAGACTGATGGCCGGTGGGACTGCAGGATGGAGCACCGTCCTTGGGTCACGGAGGGGTTCAGCGACATTCGCAAGATGGACTTCTCCATCAGGAAAAATAGACATCAGGAAGAACGGGCTTCACATGCAACTGAAAGATCTTTCCCTAGGGGCGATGCAGAAAGGACTTCCTGCTCAATCTTCCATTAAAGAGAAATTTGAATTGCCCAGATCAGCCCGTTTCCAGAGTGGAGCATTCCAGCTGACCCAGCTGGGTTCACTTACCCCAAACCCAAACTTGTCGAGCTGGAAAAGGAAAGGTGATCGTTTGGCAAGTTCTGAGAAGCCCCGCGGGTTCCCATGGCAAGCTTCCCCTTGAAGTGCCTCAAACTGGGTTCTAACTTTAGAGTTTGGCTTTCACCTACAAGGTACTTTTTTTTTTTTTTTAATGTTTATTTTTGAGAGAGACAGAGCATGAGTGGGTGAGGGGCAGCGACAGAGGGAGACACAGAATTGGAAGCAGGCTCCAGGCTCTGAGTTGTCAGCACGGAGCCCGACGCAGGGCCTGAACCCACGAACCACGAGACCATGACCTGAGCTGAAGTCTGATGCTTAACCGACGGAGCCACCCAGGTGCCCCTCACCTACAAGGTACGTTTCACTGAGGTTACCACCCCACAGTCTGATAGTTGCCACATTTGTCATGTTAAGACCATGGTCGACAAACTTTTTTGGTAAAAGGCTGCATAGTAAATATTTCAGGTCATGTGGTCTCCATGGTGTCCGTTCCAGCTACTCAGCTCACACTGCAGGGCAAGAGCAGCCTTAACTAATATGTAAATGAATGGGTGTGGCTATGTTCCAATGAAACTTTATTTATGGACAGCGACATTTACATTTCATGTAAATTTCACTTATGAACTATTACTCTTCTTTTGATTTTTTCCAACCATTTAAAAGTATTCCTGTTAGATGGGCTGTATGTACAGTGGGGAGGAAAAGGGCTGGATTTGGCCCATGGGTTGGCAGGGAGGGATGGGCTGCAGACTTTTCCAGGGTCAGAGCTGTCTCTAATAGGATAGGAATTGTCTCTGGGGAGACAATGAGTGCTAAGTCATTGTGGACAAAAACCAGATCTGGACGCCATCTCAGTTTGGGTCTTCCCTACAAAGCAGACCCTAAGACAAGGATGTGGGCACAAGAAGTTTATTTGGGATTTGGTCCTGGGGAGCAAGAAGTGGGGAAGGGAGACAAGGAAGGTAGGCTGACAAATGGGTTCATGCTGTGACACTTGGGGTCAGTCCTCTGCAGCCCTCTAAGAGACTGTGTAGAACTCATCAGGCATTGTCTCCACGGAAGGACCGAAGAAGGTGCAGTGTGTATATTCCAACTCCTGGATGCCATGGCCTGAGGGTGGTCCTGAGGTGCTACCTCTCTGACCTCTGACCCTGTTCCTGGTGGGTGGGTCAAGCATGCTCTGTGGCCATAGAATGTGCTCAGGAAGACCCAGGACGTCATTGGCATGGATCGGAACTGTCTGCACAGACTGCTGGAGAGGACAGGTGATAGGGGTAAGGATAGGACCGTCTCTGCTCTTTGGGGAATCTCCAGCCAGAAGGGTGGCTCACTAAAAGATCCTGTATGATTTTATTATCCTAACAGACTGGTGATCACACCCACTCCTTTGAACAGACCCCAGCAATGCCTTTGTATCGTTGTCTGCCTCAGTCTAGACCCGTGTCCCCTAACCCAACCCACACCACGTTCCCCAGTCTGCCCTCTGCTGGCGTTGGGCTTTAGGGTTCATCCTGCACGTCACATCCGGCCCCACGTCCCTTGGAAGTACAACTTTTCTCCACCCTGAGCTGGAGACTCTCTGAGTTACCCTGCTCTGACCCCAGGACCCTCTGCTCCTAGACAGTATCTCTGCAGCACTCCCTCCTTCCCTCCCAGGAGAAAACCAACCCAGCTTTGGCCCATTAAGTGCCTTGAAAGGGCATGGCCCTGGGGCCAGTTCTTTATTCAACACTTAATTAATCAATCGCCACTTACAATGGCATATCTACCCTTTTTTAAAGCATCGACTATATGTCTAGCCTCGTGCTAAATGCTCAGCACATGTCGTCTATGATGCTTTTATCATTCCCAGTCAGCAGACGGGATTAAGCAGATCCCAAGGTCGGCTTAAAAGCTAGAGCTGAGATTTGAACCCAGATCTATTCCCAGAGCTCCTGTTCTTCCCTTCAAAACCAACTCTTATGTCATATTTGATACATAGACAACAATGGATATAGGTGGTTACGAGGGGCTGGGGGAGGGGAGTTAGTATTTCATGGGGACAGAGTTTCAGTTTTGCAAGATAAAAAGAGGTCTGGAGATGGACGGCAGTGACAGTTGCACGACGTGTGGGTGCACTTAATGCCACCGCGCTGCACACTTGGAAGTGGTTATGAGGGTAACTTTTATGTTATGTGTATTTTACCACAATAAAGACATTGAAAAAATACATAATATACACACAGGTTATGAATCCTAATAATAAAGTCAACATCTGTGAGTCAGCATCGTTGGACTGTTGTCTATTTGCCTCTCCCTGGTTCTAAATCCCTGCTTTCTCTACCAGGGGTCGGTGCTATCGGAGGGTTTGGGGATCATCAATCCTTTCGTTTATATATATATATTTAAATGCTTATTTATTTTTGAGAGAGAGAGAGAGCGCATGTGAGGAAGGAGCAGAGAGACAGAGGGAGACACAGAATCGGAAGCAGGCTCCAGGCTCCGAGCCATCAGCCCAGAGCCTGACGCGGGGCTCGAACACACGGACCGTGAGATCGTGACCTGGCTGAAGTCGGACGCTTAACCTACTGAGCTGCCCATCCACCCCCAACATCAATCCTTTCTTTAAAAAAAGATCTGACTTAGTCAATGTGTGTTCTTAACAACATATTGTTTAGTTCCACCTTTTGTTGTTAGCTTTTAAAAAATGGTATCACAATAAATGTGGTCTTCTGTGACTCGCTTTTTTCATTTACCCTTACTATTCTAAGACTCCCCATGTTGTTAGGTACAGCTGGAGTGCATCCATTACACGGCTCTATGCTATTCTGTTAAGTGAGTATATCATAATTGCTCAATTTTTTTTTGTTTGCTTGTTTGTTTTTTGCAGTCATAAGCTGTAAGCCCACTGTGGTAGACTACTATTTTTCAGAAATATTCACTACTTCTCCCTGGAGGAGAATAACTATACTTTCCTCCTGATGATGGCAGCTTTGACCTTGGGACTTCCTCTGGTCAATGAAATGCACAGAATTGATGTGTGTCATCTCTGAGCCAAAGCTCTTAGAGTCGGCACGTGATCTGCCCCTTTCTCTTTTTCCTGCCAGGGTCTTAGACAGAGGCTACGCCATCAGCCTGGGTCCTGGCTGTACCGGATACGAGCATAAGTGACAAATAAACCCTGTGGCATAACCGGGTCGATCCTAACTGATACATCACGCTCTTTCCACTGTAACCCAGTGGTTTCTGTTGTAGGAGTCAGAGGTTGTGGCCATTTTCCTGCAAGGCTAAACTAATCAGTAATGCACAAAGCCATACTCAACAGGTTAAACGGGGCATCACCCCTTCCAGTGTGTGTATTCATAGTGATTCCCTCACTGTAACGAATTACATCCATTTGAAGATAATTAGCATTTGCGGGACTGATTAGCACCTCCTACCTGACTTCTGGGGTCCCTCACTTTCCCTCTTTCCCCAGGTCTTTGAAGTTAACGCTCGTGCACAAGAGGGTGCAGCAGGGAGAGGGGGCACGCCCGGAGGCTTTCCATGCTTGGGGTCCCGGGGCTGGAAACCCCAGGTGACCCATGGGAAGGACGAGTCACAGAGCAAGTCTGGGCAGAAGCCTTTGTGTTCCAGCCTCCTGGGCGGGGAGGCTTGCAAAGTGCTGCCCGGGCGAGGCGAGTTTGCCCGAAACCTCACAAAGGTGTTCACGTGCTGGAAGATGACAAGAATGTCCCCGGATCAGCTAATTTCCTTTTCTCATTAAAGCCACAGCAATGAGGAAGGCCAAACACAGCTGTGTTGTGCTTCCCCTGTTCTCAATGATCACTCAGAGGGGCAGTCAGGAGAGAGGCTCGTTTGGTGCTATTTTCATTCCTTGTCACTTGCCTATCTTCTTTCTTCTTTTTCTTTTCCTCTTTTTTTCCCAGTTCTATGGAGGTCCCCTTAACCATTAGCATCCACACAGTGAGCAGACTCATGCACCCACATATACACACCCTGAGGAAACTGTAATGAGAAAGAGAGCGAGAGAGAGCGAGAGCGAGCATGCACCGGGCAGGAGCGATTAATCCGTCCTAATGATAAAGATCATTATGGATATGGACACAAAGAAGGAAGGGAAACAGCACATTTCATTGTAATTAGGCCCAGAAGCTCATTACTGGGAGCAGGGAAGGAAAGTGATCAAGCAGTCGCACCCTGAAAAATGCCTCCTCTGGGCTCCACGGGAATGTGGCGGCAAGGAACATGACCGCAAGGCTCATGACTCCCAAACCGGGGCTCCTTGGGGCAGGGCAGGAGGCCAGGGATCACAGGAAGGGCTGTGAGATTTTTTTTAAGAACTTAAAAAATGCTTCATGGGAATTATTATTATTTTTTTAAATGTTTATTTATTTTGAGAGAGGACGTGTGCAGGGGCACACGTCAGGGAGGGGCAGAAAGGGAGAGAATGAGAATCCCAAGCAGGTTCCATGCTGTCAGCACAGAGCCTGATGTGGGGCTCGAACTCACAAATTGTGAGATCATGAGATCATGACCTGAGCTGAAATCGAGAGTCAGACTGACCGAGCCAACCCGCGGCCCCAAGGGAAATCATTATTTTACTCCCGATAACCCTGCACAAGAAGACAAACTAAAAATGTCAAGCTTCTTTGTTTAAGGCTGGAATTCTATCCGCTCAGTGGTAACACTAGCTTACTTAGACCAGTGAGAGGTCTCATGGGTTGTTGATCACATCGTAGGAATTTCTGGGATTCATTCCTAGTGAATGCAGTCATGGGTTCTTCCCAGGGAGGCTAATGCCTCTGCACAGCTAGCATTGTCTTTGCTCCATGGCACAGGGGGAGAAGAATACATTATTTAATCAGTTTAGGAAAAAAAAAATCTTTCAAAACCTAGGGTTCATGAGGGGTCAAATAATAAAAGGGATCTTTGGCAGAGAAGGGGAGGGGGAGAGAAAGTGGGGGAGAATTAGCATTTATTGGTCATTTACTAATACCCAGGGCTATGCTAATTGTAATACATAAATAATCTCATTTAATCCTTATAACCACACCTGGGGAGGAGTGGTGGTGGTTCATTTCTCAATTCATTTTAAAAGTGTTTATGAACACCTAGTAGGAACTACCTAGTAGGAACTAGGTATTGTTCTAAATGTTGGAAATGCAGCGGTAAACTATGTGAGAAGGGGGCGGGGAGAGAGAGAGAGAGAGGCACTGAGATCCCACACAATGGTTGGAGTCAATCAGACGGAGAGAAGGGGGACAAGCATTCTTGGCAATGAGTTCAGCAGGTGCAAAGGTCTGGGGGCAGGAGCTGGAAGCTTTGGAGGACCTGGCCTGAAGCCTGCCTGGCTGGGGAGAGGTGTGCAACAGGAAGAGAGGAAGGGGCACCCTTCCCCAGGCTGGATTCCTGGGTTAACCCAAGCAAGAGCTTAGTGATTATCCCATTTCCAGATTAATAAAGGAGAACTTGGAGGTAACGTTATTGTTGTTGATTCTGGCATTAAAGTGTTTTTGGAAAAGATGCCCATAATGACTCCATTCCAATGGATAATAGCTGCCTGCCAGGCATTTTCCTATGCACAGTGATGTCCTGCTCTCCTTGGACTCCTCAGTGAGCACATCTTTATGCTGCATGTTTAAATGGGGCTCAGCCTCCACGGCTAAGGTCCCCTCTGCCCCACCCCACGGGTGGATCTCTTCTGCACCATGGTGTTCCCACTGTGAACTATAATTTTCCTTTGAAGGTTCTCAGCTAATACTTCCTGCTCAGCTATGGAAACCATTTAGGGAAAGTCAAGAGGTTGGTCTAGCCTTTGACCACACACAGTACAGATCTCTGGACCAACAGCATGGTCCTTACCTGGAATTTGCTAGAAATACTGCATCTTGGGCCTAACTCCAGAGCTCCTAATCAGAATTTTCATTTTAAGGAGAGCCCCAGCTGACTGCCATGCACGGGGAGTTAAGGAACACTTCTCTAAGTGACCTCCCAAAATGCACTCAGTTCTGGGCTTCTGTGACTCCAGTGACAAACATCCTAAATTTGGAGAACTTGACGGTATATACATTCAAACCAAAGCCATGCAGTTCATACTGCTGTTATACATACAATATCGAAGGCTGATTTTATTCTTGAATACAGTGGTACAACAGAAAGAGATGTTTTGGTATTGGGCGCTCCTTGGACTTAGTTACAGGCTACAAAACCCTGGGCGAATGATATCATCTCTTTCAGGCTCAGTTTCTTTATCTATGAAATGAGGAGGTGCAGAACAGATTGGGGTTGGGGGACCTGAGGGATGAAGAAGGGCTTTCTAGTCATGCACAGGAAGGTCAGGGGGACGTTTAATGAGTTAAGGAAAACAACTGATTTCCAAGCAGGTGGTCCACAAAGCAGTGGTGTGCTGATTTAAGAATTATAGTTCAGAGTTAAAGTGGGGCCCCTAACTGTCCCTATCAGGAACTGTTTTTCTGATTCCTAACTGGGATTCTCCACTGTGTGCGTGTGAGGGGGATGAGCAAGCTTGGAGGTGGAGGAGGGGGAGTGCTTTTGAATCCTTTGAAATTGCATCCAACATCGTGTGTGTGTACATTCTTTTAATAAGTTACACCAGATTCCATGCTGGGGATAAAAGATAGGGGAGGGGCATGTAAAGAGATGCGCCCTGCTCTTTTTGGCTGTGTCTCAGAGTTGCACCTTTGGAAAGGGCACAGCTTTGGGGAAGATGCTCCAGGCACCGCCATGCCCCGTGTGTGTTTTCCTAGGGGAGGGGGTCATCACTTCCATCAGAGTCCTAGGAGCCCTGTGCCCCTGGACAAAAGAGCTTAAGACCCACTGCTAGAGGAACCAATAATGATCAAAGATCACCTTTGTAGAGAAATGTCTGGGCTTGAATTCCAGCCCCCTACTTATTCCCTGAATGACTTTCGACAAATCTCTTTGCTTTTTTGTGCCTTGGTTTCCTCACCTATAGAAGAGGGATGACAGCAGCATCCACCTGGCAGGGCTGTCATGAGACTGAAGTGAAATAATCCACGCGAAGTTCTTAGAGCAGCCTCTCGAAGTTCTTAGGTGCTCAATAAATGCCAACTAATTTTTTTTTAAGTGTTCTATAATTGCTTTTATTTTTGCAATCATTCTGACTTGTCCTCCTGAGTGCAGGGAGATGAAGGTTTTTGGAAGAGCAAGGTTTTGATGGGTGATGCTTTGGGGATCTGAACTCTAACTGGCACTTTGTCATTACCCTGGCCCCTCAGAGTTGGTGTGGCACTTTGCATGACCTTACCCCAATACCTGGAGCTCTGGATTGGCATAAGTATTAGGTCTATAACAGTAGTCCTCATTTATCAAAGCCAAGTGTATGCCCAACTCCAAGCAAGGCACTTTCCAGGCATCATTTCACACCCTAGCAGCCCCCAAACAGACTAGTCCCCCTGCTACAGACAAGGAAACTGAAGCTTAGGGAGAGTAAACAATTTGCTGCATGTGAGAAGCTAACACACAGGAGTTGTTTTTTTTAAATTCATGTTTATTTTTATTTTTGAGAGAGAGAGAGAGAGAGAGAGGCAGAGAACAAGCAGGGGAGGGGCAGAAAAGGAGGGAGACACAGAATCTGAAGCAGGCTCTAGGCCCTGAGCTGTCAGCACAGAGCCCGACACGGGGCTTATGACCTGAGCTGAAGTTGGACACTTCAACGACTGAGCCACCCAACGACCCCAGAAGATGAGTTTTAATTCAAATTAAGAACTGCTTCACCAAACCACGCTTCAGAGATATCAGATGGGCTTTTTTTCTTCTACAAGAACTTGAAGTTTTGCATTTAAATATGCTCTAGTCATAACTATTCAAAATGACCCTCAGAGTCACAGTAAAATTTGAGGTTCAGACTTAATGACTCAACAGGCATTTGTAGAGTGCCGGCTCCAATGGCAGCTCAAACTAGACCCTGAGAGATACACAGGAGGAGAGGAGATTAGTCCTTGCCCTGGAGAAGCTCATACTGGGTCTAGGGGAGGAGAGGAAGTTGCTACCACTGGCGGGCAGCCGCCACAGCTTAGGGCTTAGGACAATGCCTAGCACATAATCAGCAGTCAATAAACACTTGTAGATGAAGGATAAATGAACAATGAAAGTCCAGGACCAGGTGGTAAACAACGCCATGATATTGGTGGCAAAAGGCTGATTTCCTGCCTTCTAGTCTTTCTTGAGCCTTAAGGTCCTCAAATGATTTCTACAGCTTTCAAAAGGGGTTCTGCCAGCATTTCACGTGCCCGTTGTATTTGCTGCCACCTGTTTCTGCACTCACCAGTCATGACAAGTGTTGGGAAGTGGTTGGCTGGGAAGCTATCTGCCCGGTCACTCTGCTGGATTTTCTGGTATGACTGGAAATCCCCTGCTTATCACAGGAACATTTCATTCTTCAGAACATTCATCTTAAGCTGGTTGAGCACAACCCGTGCAGGACTGGTCACAAGTGACTCCAAGAGCACATGGTGTTGCTAGTTAATGGGACAGAGCTGTTAGACAGTTACCACGCTCTCTGAGGATGAGCTCCATGCCCACAGCATGACACAGAGACCTCGAGGGCATGGGACATGCGGCGGTGTAATTCTTTCCCCACACGAGCCTAGGAGCTGCTCAAGGGTGAGGGTTTGTCTTACTGTTCCCCCAATCCCCAGCACTAGCTAGAGCCCAGTATAAATTATGTCCCATCCCCTTGAATCTGGGCTGCTGTGATTGCTCTGATCGGTGATGTACAGAAGGAAGGGTGCCATGTGACTTCAAAGTTAGGTCCTGAAAGTCTGCAGCTTCCAGTTGTTTCTCTTGGAAAGTTCCCCCTTGGAACCCAGATGCTCTAAGACACCCAGGTGACACGGCGAGACCACAGGCAGGTGCTCTGATCATCACTCCTGGCTGGGCCCATCCTCTGAGTCATACCTGTGCACTTCTTCAGACTAGTGAAGACGCCTTCTCGGAAGCAGACCTGTTGGCCCGGCTCCCACCTAACCGGGTCAGCTCCAGCTGAGGCTGCAGAATCGTGGAGCAGAAAGAAGCTACCCCAGCCCTGTCTGGTTTCCTGACCCACAAAATCCCTGAGCAAAATAAAATGGTTAGTGTTGTACATCACTAAATTCGGGGTGGTTTGTCATGCAGCTAGAACAACTCTGCAGGGCGCCAGACTGCATGGGTTCCAAACCCAGCTCCACTAATTATTATAGACATTTCCAAGGGAAAGCCACTGGGCCCCTGCAGGCCTCAGCTTTCTCATCCAGAATGGGTGTCCACAGAGACTCTGTCTTGGCGGGTTGTTGCTAGCACTAAGTGGGAAAGTGTACATGAAGCATGTGGCACTTGTCTGGTGTAGAAGCGTTTACAGTTCTCTTTCATCAGCTCAGAATTTTAAGGGGCATCTCCCTTTTGTCATGTCACTCCCTCCATCGCCCCCTACAACCTGAATCCTCCTGAGCACGTGAACCTCATCCTAAAGCTGGTTTAGGCACTTCTGTGTGCTTGCCTGCAGCAGTCAAACATCTGGGAAGCCCAGGGTAGAAGCCCATCTCTACTGCTATTTGCCTTGAAATTCTTGGCATGGGATTTAATCTTTCTGAGCCTTTTCATCATTTATAACAAGGGGTTAGGAAGTTGTAAACACTCATGAGATAATGCACATAATGTACTTAATGTGGCGCCTTCCACCTGGCACCCATTCCATTGTGGTCACTGTCTCCATCATGACCGCAGGACCCTGAGTGTCCCTTAGACACCTCCACTCCATGAGGGAGGGGTCTGTGTTCCTGCACAGCTGCACACATCAGATTGTATTCTCATCATCCATTTGGGAACCCTGTTGGTCCTCATGGGGGTGGTTTTTGGGCCCAGTTCTGTGGCACGGATTTTTCCAGAGCAGGGCTTTGAGTCAATCTGAGCCAACAAGTCCAATTTCTGCATGATTGTTCCAGTGAGAGATCCAGGCTGTTTCTGACCCTGAAGCCAGAGTAAGCATCGTTGGATACTGATGGGCTGTGATACTGACAGATCGTATCTGGCTACTTTCCTCTGGAAAGCTGGCACAGTGCTATTTATGATGTTGATAACATCTTAGAATTATTAGTCTTGTAAGTAACACTGAACAGTTTAAAAGTACCAGATACAAATAAGCCCGTTTGACTTCTCAATTGTAATCTATGTAACTATTGATAAACGATTTTGTATAGAGCATTTTCTATGCATTAGGAACTATGCTCAGGGCTTTACATATGTGTCACATATGTGTCCTGGCTGGGATTTGAAAGGACACCTTCTGATTCCAGAGCCCAGGTGCTAATGTGATACCACACCTGTGACAGAGGTCCTTTCTGCTCTTGGAGGTACATGTGGGGATTTAAAGGGAGAGGAGAAGGCTCTTCATCTCAGCAAAGTTGAGCCACAAGAATTACCTTTCAAGAAAACCAGAATAAGCTCCTTCAGAAACATGAAGCCAGGGCCAAAAGACCACTCTGGGGGGGATGAGGCCATTTCGGGTGCCAGGAATCATATCAACATCCACCGCAAATTCACCAGTAAGTTCATTAACATTCAAATGACCCTCCTATTCTCTCTGGCATGCAGGAGGGACAGGGTCTCCCCAGGACCTGGGCAAATGTAGCGGCCAATCGGCAATTCAGCCAGAAAGAAGGCCTAGCACAAGGGAAGGGTTATAGAAGGTGGATACACAGAGCGTCTGGAAAGCTCTGTAACAGTCTAGCTGAAGCTCGAATGGCCTTTCTCCTCTTTGTCTTCCTTGTCCTCCTTGTCTCCTGCTGGTGGAAATTGGCTGGATTTTACCATAAAAATTGGGGTAAATTTTTTTGGGGGGCTGCCTGTGTGGCTCAGTCAGTTAAGTGTCTGACTCTTGATTTTGGCTCAGGTCATGATCCCAGGGTCACAGGATCAAGCCTCATGTCCGGCTCTGTGCCGAACACAGAGCCTGCTTGAGATTCTCTCTTTCCCTCTCCTTCTATCCCTCTCTCTCCCTGCAACCTCCAAAAAAAAAAAAAAAAAAAAAAAAAATCTGGAGCTGGGAAAACTCTGCTTTGGGGAGGTCTATGGCTATCCATCTTCTGGGCCAAGCCATTCATTTGACAGATGGGGGGACTGAGGCCTGGGGAGGGGAGTCCCAGACCAAAGAGTTACGCAGAGAAATTCTTCTAGAGCACTGGTTCGCAAGTAGGGGCGGGTGGGTGGGAGGCCTTGCTGCCCGTGGGTCATGTGGCAATGCCTGGAGACATGTTTGGTTGGTTGTCACAACTTGGTGGGTGGAAGCTGGGGCTTCTGCTAATCAGCCCACAGTACATAGGAGAGCCCCAACAAGGAGTTCCCTGGCCCCCAAATGTCAATAGTGCCCAGGCTGAGAAATCCTGGTCTGAATCAATGCACCCAGGTGTGTGATAAAGACCTTGGGGTGTTAGGCAGTTGGGGTGAAAGTCCACCAGAGATTGTCGCTCCATTTTAGAGAGAAGAAAGTCAAGGCTGAGAAAGAGCTTGTGCCCTGTGTCCTCCATCACCCAGCCCATTTGTGCCCGAGCTGTGCATCTACAGGCTGGTGTGGCTTCCAGCAAAGCTTTCTTAGCTTTCCACTTTGCCACTCTGTGTAAGAAGTCCCTCCTTCCCCCTCAATTACTGCACAATCATTTGTTTAATGTCTATCACTCCCCATGGGCTGTAGGGTCCGGCAAGACATCTGGGGCCTGGCGCAGGGCCTGGCATAAAACATTTGTTTAATTAATGAAAGTCTTTGTACGATATTCATGACAACTGCGAATATCAGATCCTACAACAGGTTTTACTGAGCGTTTACTTCCTAAGTGCCAAGTACTGCTCTCAACTATACTTTTTAACTAGTTTTTGTTCCCAGCGGCCTCATGAAGCAGGTGCTGTTAGTATCCCCATGTTACAGATGAGGACACTGAAGCACAAAAAGGAAAAGGACCGTGTCCTAGGGGACTTGGCTAGGGAGTGAAGGAGCCAGGATTTGAACCCAAGGCCTTTGGAGCCTTTCCTCTAACCATGGACTTATGGTGAACCAGTGCTGTATGTCTGTCCCACACTCTACTTTTAGAGGACCACTTCTTCCCCATCTCATGGGCTGGGCTACATGCATTGGCCCCTATCTGCCTACCTTTCAGTCCAGGCCTTGGCCCATAGCTTAGGTCTATCACAGACTCTGTCCTTCTGGCTATGTGATAGGATCAGAGATGGGCATGGGATTAAAGGTGAGCCCATCACAGTCTCCCCTGGGACTTTTTCTGGACCTCCTGGAAATATGCTTTTCTATTCCCTGGAGATCTTTGATGTAAAGATGATGCTGGAGGCCATCTCCCTAGCCACGTGGAAGAAGCCCACCTCAATAGGAGAGAATGGGGACAATATACAAAGGGGAAAAAAAAAGGAAGCAGATCCACAAGATTGGTGGTGGGAGGAGAATGTAATAGAGTTTAATAAGTGACACTGCTTAAGCTCCTGGATCCAGCCATGCCTGAATGATCCACTCCAGTATTTTCAATTACCTGAGCCATAGCTATTGCATTTTGGAGGGGGGTGGGGAGGGGGGTGTTAAGACAGTTTACGTTGATTTCCTCTCACTTGAAACTCCAGGATGTGTCTGACTAATACAAGTTGGTTTCAATGCACCGAAAGGCCCATTTATTTTCTTTAGCTCTGATTTCAGAGTGAATGGCGTTGCAGTACCCTAGGTGGCAGAGAGGGCTTTCACAAATCCAGACATGGCTATTGGAAAAAAGGCCTGGAAGGGAATGATAACAGCTAACATTTATTAAGCTCTAGGTGGCAGGCACCGCTCTAAACGTTTTATATAGATTGCTCATTAAGCCTCACAAGCACGCCATTTTTTGGTTCACCATCATCATTCTTATCATCCTATTTTATGAATGGGTAGACTGTAAGGTGCACAGAGAGAGTAAGAAGTTTGCTCAAGGTTACAGAGCCAGGGGCGCCTGGGTGGCCCAGTCAGTCGAGCACCTGACTCTAAATTGCGAATCAGGTCATGATCTCACAGTTCGTGGGTTCAAGCCCCATGTCAGGGTCTGCTGACAGTGCAGAGTCCATTTGGGATTCCCTCCCCGCCCCTTTCCCTTCCCCTGCTAGCACACTCTCTCTCTCAAAAATAAACAAACAAACATAAAGAAAGGTCACAGAGCTAGTAAGTGGCAGAAAAAGACTTGAACCCAGACAATTTCCCTCCAGACCCCTACATCTAACTCCTCTGCGACACCATGTCTGCGTCCCCTGCAAAGGAGTGATGGTCATAGTAAGCCCTGGGTCCTGCTTGCACACCCCAGGTGCGCCTTCCCAGATATCTGTTCTTTCCCTCCCCGGCTTGCTTCACGACGAGCCCCCTGCAGCCACTGTCACCGGTGCCATCCCGGTGCTGGCCGCATTTGTGCAGATAACAAACACAGCTACCACAAGATCAGAAAATGGACAGGTGACAACAGAGGTGGTGATTGTGCAGATGAGATCGGGGACAGGGAACTGATAACACGGACAGTTCTGTCAAGCCGCCTCCTCACCTCCAGCTTCTCGCCTCCGTGGCTAGCCCCGGAGGTGCCCTAATGAGGTGAGATCCTGACATCGGTGATGATCACAACCCCACTCGGTCACCTTCTTCCTTTTCTCAGCCAAACTGCTTTTAATCTCCCTGGTCGCCGGAGGGACAGCTCTCTCCCACCACACGGGCACCCCACAGAGCTTGAAGTTGGGCACATCAACTGTGCGAGTTTGCGGGCAACACATCTTCCTGAGCACCTGTTTGTGTGACAGTCACACCTGGGCTGACATCTCCTCTTCCAGGAAGGCAGGGAATTCCCTAGATTGCACTTCAGATGAATCCCAGAGGATAGGGCTGAGGGCCACAGGTGGTGGCCTGATTGCCGGTAAATGCTTAACAATCAGCTGTGGACACGGCGGGGAGAGGAGTCCTGATTTGTCGGGCTGCCAATTGCCTTGGTGTAAACACCCTCACCATCACCATTTTCAGCTACCAGTGTGAGGCTCACCACATTCTTGAGAGGTTAACCCTTGGCTGTCACGATCCTGGCACAGCTAGAAAGCCTGGTCTGAGCCTCACGCCTCCCCACTTATGTGATTTTTAATATTAGGAGAAGAGAGAGACTGCTTCATGGAAAATAAGGCTTTTAATAAACAAACAAACAAACGAACAAACAAACAGGGGCGCCTGGGTGGCTCAGTCGGTTAAGCGTCCGACTTCAGCTCAGGTCGTGATCTCCCGGTTTGTGGGTTCGAGCCCTGCATCGGACTCTGTGCTGACAGCTCGGAGCCTGTAATCTGCTTCAGATTCTGTGTCTCCTTTTCTCTGCCCCTCCCCCACTCACGTATGTGCGCACACGCTCTCTCAAAAATAAAATAAACATTAAAAATAAAAAAAATAAGTAACAAACAAATAAACAACATAAAAAAAAAACAAAAAACTAAGGACAATGTAATACAGGCTGATTGACTGGGCTCCAGCCCCCATGCCTCCCAATGAATGACAACGAAATAAACCCATAAAAGATCAATAGCATTTTACACAAAATCTCTAGCTCTCCAACTACAACTTATAAGCGTACCTCACTTTTCTCGCTTGGCTTTAAAGTGGAAGGAAATCACCAGGGACACCTGCTCGTAGAGGTAGGTGTCTGCAAATCTGCTCTTCCCAAAAGGCAGCGGAATTTGGCAAAGTGGCAGTTTGCAAATGCAAATACAAAACCAAGTGAATCCAGAATCCCAGAGCTAGCTTTTTTTTCTCTCTCTCTCTCTCTCTCGTTTTCTTCCCTCTCTTTCCCTTCTCACGCCTCAGAAGAGGAAACATTCAACGGAGAGCATTATGGGTAATCAAAAGAACACTAATCAAAGCAGAAGATGCCAAGATTCAAATCTCATAATGAGCAGGGGTCACACCGACATTTGTGGGCTAAACCCAGAAAAGTGGGGAAAATGGAGGAGATTGGTCTTGACGGTCTTTGGTTCTGGCATCCAGGGCGTCGGGCAACATCTGCTTAATTGCTGGTCCAGGTGAGGGATGCTGCAGTCAGCTGTATTAGTCGGGTTAAACTTTCATCCACCCACCCAGCTGGCCCGCTGGCAATTCATGCCGACATTCCTCTGAACAGTCCAAGGTCACCAACGACCTTCACGCTGTTAAACCCAATGGTCAATTTTCCAGCCTCCTCTTACAGTTAATCACTCTCTCTTCCTTGATACACCTTACTTCCGGGGCCCCTCGCTCTGCTGGTTTCTTCCTAGTTCACCTGCGGCTGCTCCTTTCCAATAGCCTTTGCTGGATCCCCCTTCTCCTTCTGCCCTCCAAATGCTGGAGGGTCCCGAGCTCCATCCGTAGGCCTCCACTCTTCTCTCTCTGTGTATACCCGCCCGGTAACACGGCTTTAAATACCATCCCTATGCTGAAGCATCCCAAATGTATACAGCCAGCCTTGACCTCTCTCTTCAATTCCAAACTCTTGGACGATTTAACAGACATCTCAAACGTAACAGGCCCCTAAGTGAACTCCCCGTTGCCCCCACCCTACATGTTCTCAACTAGTTCCTGCCCATTTTTGTCTTAACAATTGGTAACGCCCTCCTTCCAGCAACTCAAGGTTACATCCCTGAAGTGTCCTCGACTTCTCTGTTTTCTCCTACCTCGCATCTAATCCACCAGTAAGTACTGTTTGTTCGACCTTTACCCTAGATCCTGAGTCCCACCACGTTGCACCTGCTCATGTTCTGGTCCCAGTCACCATCATCTCTTGCCTGGATTAGCATCACAGCCACCTTATTTGTTGCCTGCCCCTGCTTTTCCTTCTTCTTTCTTTCTTTCTTTCTTTCTTTCTTTCTTTCTTTCTTTCTTTTTTTCTTTCTTTCTTTTTTAATTTTTAATGTTTGTTTTAATTTTCATTTTTGAGAGACAGAGAGAGAGAGAGAGAGAGCACGAGTGAGGGAGGGGCAGAGAGAGGCAGAGACACAGAATTCGAAGCAGGCTCCAACGCGGGGGCTCAAACTCACGAGCTGTGAGATCATGACCGAAGTCGGATGCTTAACCAACCGTGCCACCCACACGCCCCACCAAGCATCTATTTTCAACACAGCATCAATATATACCAGACCCCATCCCTCCTCTTCTGTAAACCTTCTGTTGGCTTTCTACTTCACTCAGAGGGAACCAAAGCCTTCCAACCACCTCTGAAAACCCCCAGCTCCTTCTGGCCTCATCTCTGCTCACATGTCGTCCGACACCCTGGTCCAGAGCACCCTGGCCTCCCTCTGCTGTCTTAGCTCCACCCTCGCGTCTCTGCATGGCTCACTCTCTTACCTCCCTCATACTTTTCTCAAATATCGCTTTACCAGAGGTCTTCCCCCAACCACCCTTGTGAGTTAGCTAACCCACATTGCTCTGGGTCCCTTCTCCTGACTTCATTTTTTCTCCACAGCACTACTGCTATTTGATATGTTAGCCCTTTGGTTTCTTGTTTAGCGTTCGACTCTCCTCTTTACAACATGATCTTCGTGAAGGCATCTTCATTATTCCATCCCTAACTGCTAGAACAACGCCAAGCAAATAGTAGAGGGCAGAGGAATAAATGGATGAGTCTGTCTATCCATTCATCCATCCATTCATTCACCTGTTCATCTATTCTCTGTCTGTCTGTCCATCCATTCATCCATCCATGCAATACAGTTCTTACTGGAATCCGTATAGGTTTGTGGCAGGGCCGGTGTATTAACCCTTCATGTATGGAAGGAGATGTCCAGAAATCAGCCTCTGTTGGGGTCTTAGGCCTCCTTGAGATCAGCAGTTACAATCACCATGATCTGGACTTATTCACACAGCATCTGGCCCCATCCATGATCTTTCAATTTAGGCATGCAACGACTACCCTTTCACGGCACCTTACGAAGCAATTTCCTGTTTTATTCCATGAAATACTTGACAACTGTACTGTACAATATGGCCACCGCTAGCCGCGTGTGACCCTTTAAATTCAAATTCGTTAAAATAAAATAAAAAATTCAGTTCCTTAGTCACATTAGCCGTATTTCAAGCACCCAATAGCCACCTGTGGCTAGCGGCCGTCATACTGGGCAGTGCAGTTCTAGAACGTTTTTATCATGTTAGAGCAGCGCTGCCATAAAACCTCTCTGTATGAAGTAGTTTTTCCCACTCTGTAGACCGGAAAATAAGCCCAGCGAGGTCCCACAACCATCACGAGACAGAGACTTGCCTTGAAGTCTGGCTTTGTGACTCCAAGTCCCTTTTCTTCCCACAGCAGAGTGATTTAAGAGCTGGGTCACCAAAGGCTTGTGCCTAATTAATTCAGCTTCTGATACAGCAATCAAGGTGTTTGTCTGCTGGCGACAGTCTCTTGCCATGTTGTCTATGCATTATTCATGCCCTTTTCTTCTGGCAACAGCACCTCCCTTTTCCCTGGCCACCTCGTTTCCCCCTACACTCAGCACATGAGCCTCCCATAGGGTTGACCCCATGCTGATTCCAGGATGAATGTGTGACTCAACTCTGGTCAATCCCTGCTCCAAGAGAAAGTGGGTCCTTCAGCCCCCTGCCTCCGGGAGACTCGTGAATGAAAGGAAAGCAGGGCTTACCTGGAGGCATACTTCCCTCCTTACCTTTGTTCCTCAGACAGGAAGCCTAGAGGAAATTAGGCCAGAGGAGGAGAAGAGGTGGTGCTTCTGGGGGGTGGAGATATGGAACATTCTAGAAGGAGGAGACTGGACAAATCTCGAGGCCTTAGCAGGAGGGTCTGCAGGCCTCTGATAGTGGGAACGTGTCTGGTTTCTTCCAGCAGGGTGACAGGTCAGCAGGGCTGAAGTCTGGAGTGGCCACATGTAGGCACCACACATAGGGGTCATGGGTCTGGACCCTGGACACTGGGGCTCCTGACATCACCAAAGAAACACCTAGGCTCAGGGGAGAGTGCTGTCCACCTCTGGGGGTCAGGTGGGCCTGGACAAAGACCAGGTCAGCTGAGACCACCATGGATGCAAGACTCCACTCTCCTCCTCCATTCTTTGGTCATCAGATGAACTTCCTGGATTACCACGTGACCTCGGGCAGGCGTGGAGGGACTCACCGAAATGATGAGTCTGAATTTCTCACCTCTCCTGGTTGGGTCTGGTCAGATTTCTTGCACGTGTGGTTGTGGAGTAAGGTTCATACAGGTAATAGCACAACATGACCACGGGACAACCATCACAGCATAACCCTCAGAGCAACTACCTGGGTGAGAGCTGATGCTCTGACAATCCCTGTGCCAGGCTCACACTTCCCTCCATACTTTAGCTCATTGGACATCACAGCAACTCATGAGACTGCCACTGGAATTAACCCCATTTTACAGATGAAGAAACTGAAGACCAGAGAAATCACACTATTCAATCAAAGTCACACATCAAGTTAGGAGCAGAACGGGACTCAACCCACAAAGTCTATCTTAGCTCCAAAGCCTGTGGTCTCTGCTTTTGAGTAGAAAGGACTTAATTTTTCCCAGAGCTGAGCCCATGGACCCAACCCTCAGTGACTCTGCCCAGCAGGATCTGAGGATCAAAGCCAAGAGTTTCAAGAGTTTCATGAGACCCTGAGTCCTCGTCTCAATGGGGAAAAATCTGAACTGGTGATTTTTCTCACCTCTTTCTTGCTCATCCCTGGAGATCTTGGGAGTAATGGCAAAGTAATGAGGGGTCAGTGTTGGGTATCTGCAGGAAGGAAATGGCAGAGGGCAGGGGACTGGCACAGCCTGGCAGCCACCGACATGGAGTGAGGCTCTTAATAATGCTGGATTTTTCCAGCAGGTCTGCGTGCTAATTAAACCTGCTCCTCACAGCCTCTGCAAAATGAAGGCGCCTCACCTGAAAGCCTGTAATTTGCCAACATGAAGGAGAACAGAAGCAAGAACTCAAAACATTACCCCCAACCACGGCTTTGGGATATTGATTAGCAAGACACAGAGACACAGCCATGCTTCCAACCCCTCCAACCCAATCAACATCAATATTGCTCTCCTTGCAACGGAGAGGAGAAGACCCTTTTAATGGGGAGAAGGAAACAGTCCGGAGGCCGTGACATTTGCCAACCTCACTACCGTGTTCTGCTTTACCGAAAACGTCATCATAGGTGAAGATCTAAAAATCACAGAACTTGTCAAAAGATACTGTAAAGCCCCAGCCACACGTCCTAATGACTCACAAAATGACTAGTCTCCAGCAGCAGCCTGTAATTAGAGCCGCGCTGTGCTGAATATATATACACATAGCCCCTGCGTTGAGCTTCCACAGTGAGTCCGGAGTCAGCCCCCTGAATTGTGTTCACACAGGGAAGGCCATGAGAGGTCGCAGGCTCACCCTGAGAGGGGAGAGAAAAGCTTGAGACCGTCCAACACGCAAGTGGTGATTTAAAGGAACAAATCGGAAGGGTCGATCCGGGCAGGAAGTGGGTAGAAGTCGGAGGGCAGGCTGGGAGCTGGAATCCTGAAACGAGGCTTTGATCCCAAGCTGTGGCGGGAACAGGAGTCAGCCGCCTTGCTTTGTGGAGATGGGCGTTCCCGCTGACCAGAACGTTCCGACATGCCAGCAGGGACTGGGGAAGGGGGGACCTGGCTTCCTGTTTCAGCATTTCACCGGTACCAGCAACACCACGGGGCTCCTCAAACCACAGTGGGAGAGAAGGAAGAGCAAGGAAGAGAAACTAAGCAGACCAGACGCTTGCCTGGCCCCAAGGATGTGCGGGGCTGAGGCCAGCCACAGAGGGGCCCGCTGCACCCCCCGCCCCCCCCCCCCCACTCAAGGCTTGCCCAGGTGCTTCCAGGCCACGTGACTCCCCCCAGGCTGCCCAGCTGAGAAGTGGTGGTTAGGTATTCACTTTGAGCAGGGCCCCCAATAAGTGGGTAAGATGTCAGCCTCGGCTCGGTCATCCTGGGTCGGAATCCCAGGTCTGTTCTGTGTGGTCTCGGGCGAGTTGCTTCAACTCCCTGAGCCTCGGTTATCTTATAAAATGGCTCCTTCCCAGGGAAAGTGCTGGAATAGTGCCTGGCGCTCAATGAGTGCCCGATAGGTGTAGCCGCAATTAACAGTGGCGGGGAAGCCAGATGTTTCTGGGGGAGGTCAGGACTGTTCTCCTCCAGTGGCCTTGGAGGAGGCTCTGGCTGTGCTTCTGGGAAGTCACCCCTGTCCGCTCCTATCCTTCCTGCAGTGAAACTGTGTCTCCATTTCCCCCTCTGCCCTCTGTGTCTCCATTTCCCCTCTGTCTGAACACAGTCCGGAACCTTCTACACATCACAGGCTCAGCACGGGAAAACCAAGGGCACGGAGCCAGGCACAAGCCCGCCTGGAGCAGGGGCCGTGCCAGCTGATGAGCCCACTGCCCACCCGGTGCCTCCACGCTCTGGGGGGTCTCCCAAGGCCCCGAGCGAGGCTGACGCAGAAGGCAAAGTCTCAGCTAAGGCACCGGGCGGGGTGACTGCTGTGATCATCAGCAACACAGCGTCTCCATGAGCTGGATGCACTTTGCGGAGCAGGAAACGGGCACAGAAAAGTGACAGAACCTGACGTGCCTGTGGTCCTGGAAGTGGATGGACGCCCACCGGACACAAGAACATTCACTCCACCAGCAGTGTGGCCCCCGGGGGACGGGAGGGAATCAAATGCTCCGAGCTTTCTATTTTGGTCCCCTGGTCAAAGTCAAGTGCAGCTTTTGTCTTCTGCTTCCCGTTCAGCCCACTCACAGCCCCCGTACAGAATACACCTCCCCACCCTAGCGGATCTCACAAAACGACAGATCTTCAAGGGGGAAGGGGAGCGGACGGAAGCAAAAGGTTGGCCCTGAGGCACGTTTCCACGTGCCATTGATCGGAGCCGAAACCTGGTGGCCCTGGCTGGGCCATGGTCGAGCACTGCAGCTCAGGAGGCCTGGATAAAGTGAGGCTGAACTTGGGATTCAGAAGAAGGGCATCGCAAGGTCAAAAGTCCACCACTTGTGGGGCTGGGCGAGTGGCCCTCCCGACTTACTTCCGTCCTGTCTTTTCAAATGCAAGTTTACGCCCTGGCAACAATGGAATTCTCTAGTGCACCAATCCCAAGAGTTCACAGACTAGGATCTCTCTGTGGAGAAGTCTGTGACTGGAGTCTCATGCTAGGTGTCAGGATGCGGCCAGAGCCAGGGCCGAAAGGACCCTCTGGCTTCTCTGGGCTCAGCTATGTTAGGATCAAGCATTTTCTATTTGTCAACTCAGTGCCAGGCTCCAGGGAGAAAGAGATGATTAGATGAGCATAAATATTACTCCCCAAGAGCTTATGGGACTGAGGCGGGGGCTCTAGCCAAATTCCAGGCAAATCAGGAGGCTTCCTTTCTATTTAGGTCACCTGTTTTATTTTTTTTATTTTCTTTCTTTTACTTAAAAAAAAATTTTTTTAATGTTTATTTTTGAGAAAGACAGAGAGAGAGAGAGAGAGAGAGAGAGAGACAGAACGTGAGTGGGGGAGGGGCAGAGAGAGAGGGAGACACAGAATCCAAAGCAGGCTCCAGGCTCCGAGCTGTCAGTACAAAGCCCAACGTGGGGCTCGAACCCACGGACTGCGAGGTCATGACCCGAGCCTAAGTCAGAAGCTTAACCGACTGAGCCACCCAGGCGCCCCATAGGCCACCTGTTTTAAATAAGGTAATTCATTAAATATTCATCTATGAGCGAAGTCCTCACAAAAGAGAAGGGCAGGAGAACCAGAGCGGGATTTTCAACTGACCAGCGAGCCGGCTCCCAGAGCCTTTAGTCGAACGGGACCCCACGGTGCCTTCGGGGGCGAAGTCTGAGATGATGGCCGCTGTCTTGTCCCCCATGGTGGACGTGGTGGCAGAAGTCAAGAAAAGCTGCCAGCACAGCTGGTCGTGGCCAGGAACGTTGCTCACTTCATCTACCACCACACAGAATCCTCCCGAGCTCCCACTGAATGCCAGGCACGATGCCAGGCCCCGAGGACGAGTCAGTGGATCAGACCCACAATGGCGGTGCCCTGGCCAAACCCACTGTCTGGAGGTGAGGACAGACATGGACACACCGTTATGCTGAAGCGTGGTGAGTGCCGGGAGGGGATGTGCAGGGCTCCGGGGGTGTCCAGTGACAGTACCCCCCACCCAGCCTGGGGAATCCAAGAAGGCTTCTCGTCTAACCTGAGATCTTAAGCCGGGGGCAGCGTGGGTGATGTGTGGTTGGGGTAGGAGAAGGACCAGGGTGGAGGGGCAGCTGGGAGAGCCCGTGCAGGGGTGCAAGAACCGGGCAGGCTTGAGACACTGAAGGACGGGCACCGTAGTAGTCTCCTGGGGCTACCGCACCAAAGCGCCACAGGCTCGGTGGCTTGAGACACAGAGCTTTATTCTCTGCCCGCTCTGGAGGCTGGAAGTCTGAGATCAAGGTGTCGGCAAGGCCCCATTTCCGGAGGCTCTCGCGGAGGACCCCCCCCTTACCTCTCCCAGCTTCTGGTGGTTGCCTGCAATCCTCGTCATTGCTTGGTTTATAAACACATCATTCCAATCTCCGCCTCTGTCATCACATGGCCTCCTTCCCTCTGCGTCTTTACATGGTCTTCTTATAAGGACGCCCGAGTTTGGATTAGGGCTCACCACAATCCAATAGGACCTCACCTTAACCTGACTAGTCACCTCCACAAAGATCGTGTTTCCAAATAAGGTCATATTCCGAGATTCCAGGTGGAGGTGAATTCGGCGGGGGACACTTTCCCACCTAGAACAGTCTGGAGCGTAAGGAGCAGGGCGGTGGTTTGTATGGGATTGTGCTTTCAGAGGGAGGGGACCAGCTGGCTCTCTGGCTGGGGGCGGGGGGGGGGGGCTCCCTGCAAGAAGTTTGCGGGTCTCAATTTTAAGGCTCCTCCCGTGGAGGACGACGACCTCAGCAGCAGATGGCAGAGACGGGGGGCGGGGGAATCGGAGAAGGCAGGGTGCAAGGATCTTGTTGTAAAATACACCAAATCAGGAAGATCTATCATCCCTGCTAAGCAGATGCATTGTAGATTCTATTAAAAGCACAAATGAACTTTAGAAGACAGGTCCTAATAAGCAATTCTAATTATCATCTTCATTAGCTCCTCCAGTCCCAGGGCGATCTATTTTCATACTGGGAAGGCACCGCGTCCACATTTGTCTGGAAAAGTCTGTTCCTCTGGCATCTCCAGACATGGTGTTGGGTGTGGAGAAGGTGTCCCTGACCTTGGGTGGGAGGCAGAGGTAGAAGATCCCCCCACCAGGCAGAATCTTTGCCTTTCAGGTCGACTGGTTTCCTGTCGTGTGTGCCAATGCATTTTGGAGGGAAAAGACCCCGTGAAGAAATGGTCCCTGGGGGTTACCCGACCAGCAATGCGTTTTGGTGTCCCGAGCGGTTGACAATGAACATTCACACGGCGGGGGGCCTGGTTGGAGCCTTTTAGGTGCAGTGACTCATTTGCATCCCAAACAGGACAACCGCCTTGCGGGTTGGGTGACTGATACCATTATCATCCCATTTCACATGTGGGAAGACAGAGGTCCAGAGAGGGAAAGGGACAGCCGGAACGTAGTGCAGCTGATATATGGCCCTCGGCAATCTGAATTCAGAGCCCATCCCCCGAGCGCGACGCTGCCCTGCCTGCCAGATGTTGCCAGATGCTGTCACGGTGGGGGTGGGGGGGGAGGGGGAAGAAACACGACAACCCGCTGCCCGCTCCTGCCACCTTTTCTGCTTCAAGGTTTAGGGCTGTGCCCCACCCACCTTGACACCCACTTACGGAGTCCTATTTGGGAGCCATTGCCGAGACCGTCCCTTGACATCGTCTTTTCAGCCTTTCTCACTTCTCAGTAGGAAGTCACTCCTGAACTTTCTCACAGCTGCCCCGGACAAGAAGACAGGCAGTTCGCCTGACATTTCCTCGAAGCCTCGAGCTAGTCGGTGGCCGTGGAATCCCCCCTGTGCTGAGCATCCTGGGAAGAGAGGACTCTGCCCTTCCTGAGTCTAGCTGACTTCTCTCTTGATCCACGCCTGACTCATAACAGCCACTCACTAGGTGCCTGCTGGCTCGAAGAAAGAGTGAGATCACGGGTGAAGGAATGAAGGAACGAACCTGCCCACCTTTCAGCTGCACCCCCCCGCCCCCACTCCACGTGGCAGCTCTGCGGCATGATTTTCTGCCCCCAAACACCACCCACTGCACCTCTGTGCCTCTGCCTGCCTGTTGGGGCTCATTTGCCTGAGACGCCTGTGCGTCTCCTCCTGCTCAGAAGCTCCTATTCATCCTTCAAAGAGCCGTTCAACCGGACCCTCAATTGTCCTTAAATTTCACCCGAAATGAAGTCCTCAGATGAGTTAATCATTTGTTCTCCTGACTTCTCAGAGCATGTATGTAACGCCACCACTGAACTTGGATCGTATTATGGTTATTTCCACGTCTGCCTCTCTTTGATGGGTGAGATCTCCAGGGTGGAGACCCGAATCCAACTCCACAGGGCGCCTGGGTGGCTCAGTCGGTTAAGCGTCCAACTCTTTTTTTTTTTTTAATGTTGATTCATTTTTGAGAGACAGAGACAGACAGAGTGCAAGTGGGGGGAGGGGCAGAGAAAGAAGGGGACCCAGAATCCGAAGCAGGCTCCAGGCTCCGAGCTGTCAGCACAGAGCCCGACGCGGGGCTCGAACCCACAAACTGCAAGATCATGACCTGAGTCGAAGTCGGATGCTTAACCGACTGAGCCACCCAGGCGCCCCAAGCGTCTGACTCTTGATTTTAGCTCAGGTCATGATCTCGCAGTTTGTGAGATGGAACCCCATATTCGGCTCTGCGCTGGTCGTGCGGAGCCTGCTTGGGATTCTCTCTCTCTCTCTCTCTCTGCCTCTCTCTCTTTCTATCTCAAAATAAATAAATGAACAAAAAACCTGATCTGAATCCAACTCATCTCTCACCCCCCTCCCCAAATCTAGCGTTCAATAAAAATCTTGGAAAATTAAAGGAAACTTGAGATTTACATCTCCAGATGAGTACAAGACAGGTAAGGATGTCCACTGGGCCCTGTTCTCCACTTCTGCTCAGAGCTGTCTTTGAAACACAGAGACACCTGCTTTCTGGAACACTCCTGGTGAGGGTAGAGGTTTCATCAACCACATCTCACCCCCCGACACAGCAGAGCGCCAATGTCCCGCTGAGGGGCAGGGCGTCTGCTGCTGGGGTGGGGTCTGCTTGCCACACAGAGCGACACATCTCTCCCTGGCCTTTTTGGACCACTCGGCAGGGCTAAGTCAGCCCTCCGTACACGCCCTGGGTGATGCCTTTGGCTGCTCATCGCATTCGCCTCGATGGCAAACGTGGGAACAACAGTGCACACACACTCCGGGAGTTTCACAAGAACCGTTCCAGGACAGACCGAGGCCTCAAAGCTGGTGCTCATCGCTCGACAGTTGCGAACACAGAGATACAAAGACCCAGCTCCAGAAAATGTCTCTTCCTGGCATCAGTGGAACCGTGGGAGCGAGAGGACCCCACCAAGATCAAATCCCGGCTTTGTGCCTTCCTAGCCGGGCAGGTAACTTAACCTCTCTTCCCTCATCTGTAGCACACGTACAGCTTATTATTCGTCTCAGCATCGTCCTGAAGGATAAAGGAGACACTGTATAAAGGGGCAACTCTACAAATAATGCACAACCAATATAGCCCGTGCATTGTGCCAGTGGCCGGTAACTGGTGACGCTGGCCCATGTCCTGGTTCGCAAAGCCAAGTACATCCTGGAATATAAGCAAAGGGCTCGGGCGGCATCAGCGAACCATGGTGCACGTAAGAAACGGTAGTTCCTGGGATTATCACTGCTGGGTTTTCACAAAGTGCTCTGGTCACCATTTGTCAGAAAGCCCGCTCACGTCCCAGGTACACTCGGGGACGCAGATTTTAAAAATTCTTCTAAATCATTTTCACCCCTGGCTGATTTTCACCGGAGCCAGCAGGGAGCCTCCCTGACGTGACTAATCTCTCTTTATCCCTGGGCTGGGGGTTTTGAAGCACCGCGGGTAAAAATCAATCCAAAGCAATTAAACCCCTACCAGGCCTGATCGGAACAGTGCCGGACTGATCTGGAAGTGCACTGGAATGGGGAGCTCTCATGGGGGTTTGCCCCGCCCCCCTCCCCTGCCAAGAGCCTGGTGCCTGTTCCCAAGTTCAACACCCACATGAAGAGCCCCTAAGGTCCTCCTTGAAGAGGGTCTTCTGCAGACAGACAACCACAAGGTTATTTACTTCCTCTTTTGGGTCCCCGGACACTTGGGTCATACATTTATTACAGCAATTGTCAAGTTGTATTTTAATTATGATTTCAGATCTGTGCTGTGCTCACTCCATGCTCAGATTCTTGAAAGGGGGCATATTTCTTTTTCAAGTTTCTATCCTCTTTCCTTCACGGGTCTAGCACACTCTGTAGATGCCGGTGTCAGGGTTTTCAATGACAAATGCCAGATAACTCAATCCAAACTGGTTTAAATAGAAAGGAAATTATTGGCTCACGTGACTGGAAAGTGCCAGGACAGTTGTGTTTCCAGAGCAAGGTTTGCCAAGGAGCTCGAATGATACCGCTCTTCGGCATTACTCTCAGCATGACTGGGCTCCCCTCCTGCTCTGGGTTGGTTCCCTGCTCCGATGGGCTCTCTCCTCTTGGTGGCAAGATGGCTGCCAGCAGCTGGAGCCTCATCTCCCTGGTTCAAGTTCACACGGGTAAGCATGCATCTTTTGTCCAGCGGTCTCAGTAAAAGCCTCGTTGCGTGTCTCTAGCTCTGACTGGGTCAAGTGCCCATCCTCGAACAAATCAACGTGGCCTGGAGACTGCAGGACTGGCATGATCCCCACCTGAACTGAATGGATTAAGGGTGGGGTGAGTCCCTGGAAGGGAGTTCGAGTAACAAGTATGAGCAGACAGAACACAACGAAGGTCTACCTTAGCACCAGACGAAATAACAAACAGTAGGGAGGAAACTGGATCTTCTATTAAAATTCCTTTGGCTCAGGGACGATACTAGCTCACTGTGATTCTTTCCTGCTCCTGTTGTTACCCAGGGCAGGAATTGTGTCTTCAGTTGCTCCCTTCCATTCCTTCTCATAGGAAAGGCTATGCAAATCACAGAGAACCGAGTAAAGGCAAAACGGCCCTCTTGGCAACTTTGAACCTGATAAAAAGTAATTGTTTTCATGACCAACCTCAGCACCAAAATGCGTACAGATGCCTCATTAACCAGATCCAGCTTCTTCCAATAATTTATTTTAGGTCTACCGAAAAGACGCTTTATGGTTTCAGTTGATAAACTTTGTTTCACTTAGCTGTATTCTGAAGACACAATTAACAAACTCAATTTGACACGTGTGTGTGTGTGTGTGTGTGTGTGTGTGCGCGCGCGCGCGTTGAGCACAAAGTATGTGTATGTAGCCTAGCGTATATGTGTGGGTACTAAATGGGAAACACCTATCTTCCTTCAAATGCCCCTGGGGTGCTTAAAAAATTGGCTAAGTACTGGACCACAAAGAAGTTCTTCACAAATCCCAGAAGAGAGTCTACGGACTCTCTCCCTAAGCACAATGCCAGAAAGAAGAGGAAACATTTTAATTATATCCAGCTACATCTGCAATGTACCTGCAGAAGAGACAGAGGGGCTCGTTTGTGCTGGCTGCTGAGAATATCACCCTGTTCTCCCTAACCTAGCCTCGCCCAGAAGGCCTGGCTTCACAGGATTCTATGCCAGGGAAGCGATGACCGAGGTGGGGAACATCCAGGAGAGGCTTCAAGCAGAATGGTCCTGCCACCACATCCTACTCACTTTCTCTTATTGACGTGTGATGGTTGATATAAGAGGTCTAAGGAGATATGGTGGGGACGGAAAGAGAAGCTAGCAGGAAAGCTTTCAACATGCAGAAAAGCCTAGAAGGACAAAATAATCCTGGCCTCTTTATTAGTTTAAGCAACTGATCATGGCTGTGATAGAGAAAAGACATTGCCAGATAAGGGCTTTTGATATCAGGCTATCCTGATGGTCTGAAAATACCAGAAGGACATTGTAATTAGATTCTGAGTAGGTGAGCGATAATCAGATCTGGGATCTGATCAGGGTTAAATTAAGCGGTGAATGAAAGAAGTTGAAGATTAAAGAGGTCTGCATCTCTCCTCCACATTTCTCAGAAAGGATCCGAGGTGGATTTGCAAAATGCGCACATTCTTCCAGATGGCAGTCCCGAGCCCGGACTTGGGAAGAAAAAAGCATTAGATTTATGTCCCCGCTCTGCCACCGGCTGCCGGGTGGTCTTGGGCAAGCCCTCCCCTCGTTTCTCACCTGTAAAATGGGGATCATAATAGTTCCGCACGGGCTTGTCGGAAGACAGAATGGGCCGATGCGTGAAGAGTGCTTGGTACAGACCCCGCTCTGAACAGTGACCAGAGCTGGCCTGGAAATTTGCCTCTGGGTACCAGAGGGATCACGGCCGAGCAGGAAGTACGGTGAGCTATAGGATTCAGCATCTTCAGGCTAAAAATAAATCCATTACTTAGAATTACAGTTCTCATTACACTGACTTGAGAAAGATGTAAGAAAATTTTATCTCATGGATCTTCACAGGACGCACAGGATGAGTGTCTGCGATGATATCTTTCCACTAAATTCACCGGTGGATTCCCGAGGCTGTTCCGTGAAGGCCTCTCAGGGCCAGCCAAGGGAATAAGGACGCAAATACAGGTTTTGGGTATCTTTCAATCTTTTTCTAAATTTGTATCCTTCTCAAGTACGTTATCTTCAATTCTAGTTAATATTGCCAATACTTGTTGCCATGGAGATCTGTTTTTAAGGGAGAAGCAGAACTGAAAACTTGGACGTGAATGTCCACAGCAGTATTTTTCACAATGGCGAAAAGGTGGAAAAAACGTCCAGAGGTCCATCAGCAAATGAACGGATGAACAAAATGCGGGATATCCGTGTGATGCGACAACATTGTTCCGGCATAAAAGGGAAGGAAGTCCTGACAGCTGCTACAATGTGGCTAAACCTTGAACACATAAGGCTACGTGAAAGAAGCCAGTTGCCAAAGACCAATATTGTGTGATTCGGTTTAAGTGAAATTTCCAGAATAGGCAAATCTATCGAGATAAAAAGTAGAACAGTGGTTGTCTAGGGCCGTCCACTTAAATGGGTGGATTGGATGGTGTGTGAATTGTATCTCAATAAAATGATTCCAACCAGAAAAAAAAAAAAAAGTGTCAGGCACACATAAGGCACTCTGAATGGAAACAGCTGGGCTGGGTTTTTCCCAAAAGATGCACAATAGCCTAAGGAGAAATCAAGTGACAAAACATTTCAAAAGGTTTCCGTGGGAGTATCTAAGGGGTCCCCTTCCAAATCCCGTTCGTCCTAGTTTTTAGAGTCCCAGAATCCCACAGGTAGGTGGCCGTGGCTCTGTCTGCAGGAGTGTGAACGCCACAGCGGCTTCTTGAGGTCTGTGTCCTTTGTGCAGATGTCTCACGCACTGCCACGGCGCTCACCCATTTGACATGCAATACCGGTAACACGAACAGCAGTGACCTAGAGGTCAGATGCTGTGCCGAGCGCTTGATTTGGATCTCATTATACCCTCTGAAGGGGAGGTTGCGACTCCCATTCCGCAAAGAAGATCCGCGTGTCTCAGGGAAGCAATGCGACTCGTGCAGGGTCTTGACCCCACGCCTGCCCGATCCCCGAACCTGTGTTCTTTCCCTTCACGTGTGCTTGGCCCGCTTCTCTCAAATCTCTCTTGTGCATCCGAGTCCCCTGTCCCCCGTTCTGAGTACAAACTGCAGAAAGCCCTGTATGTGGCTGAAGTCGGTTTCCGAGGTCTCTCCTAGCCTTCTCTGCTTAATGAGGCAATCCCGTTCACCCCGCCTCCCAAAGAGAAGCATCGAAAGAGGGGACAGGAATCCGAGTTGTGACTGAATTGTAAGATCTCTGAGTGAGCCCGCAATAGCCCAACAACCAATATGTGCTCATGTTTATCCTGGAAGAACAGGCACAATGGCTCTTGTCATTATGAGAATAATCTAAGACTTAAGAGACACGCAAAGAACGAGTTCCTCTGAGACTGGCCTCCGCATTGGTGGGGAATATGTACTCCTCCCATTTGTTTGGTAAATGCATGTGGGCAGAGTTACTCCCGGCCACCCTCCCCCCCTCTCTGCACCCCTCCCCTGTTTCCATGGCCATTATCCTCACAAGAGCAAAGAGCCACGAGCCAAGAGCCACGGTGTCACCGAATGCCTCGGTGGTGTCTCTCTGCATCTGATTTTATAGCGCGGGCCCTTGCAACAACCACTACATAACTTAAACCTCAGCCCCAAGGACCTAAGTCATATCATTACCTACCTGCCATATCCCAATGGCGCATTGCAATTACTAATGAGCTCCTTGTCAGTAACATAAGGAGTAAATGTACCATCGTTTTGGTGGCTTATTGAAAAATCAATCCCTCAACTGAACTGCTTTGACAAGCAGCCATGGAAGCAGCCTCTCCCTCTTTTCAAAGGGTGGGGGGAAACATGCTTCCTTCTCTCTTTATTCTGGAAACTTCTATTCCAATTGCATAAGCAAGCTGGCGGCTTAGCGCAATGGCTACACCTCAGAAGTGGTTTCAAATTTCAGTGCTGTCGCTCAGCACGTGCACTGGGGCAAGTTTTGCCTGGCTGTCAGTCTTTCCATGTGTAAAGCAGAATCATTCCTTCTCTGCCTGGTGGTGGAAACTGCCCGGCACCTAAGTGCTGTTCCAAAGCGGGCTAGTTCCCTTCCAGGCTGTGGGACAGCCACCAGTTTTGTGTTCCAGGCTGATGCCACGGCCAGCGAGGACCCCACGACATCTCACCCAGGTCATGGGCACTGGCCTGGTTGACCAGAATGCCGTAAGATCATGCCAGCGATCCATCTCAATGCAAGACTACACCTGGTCACTGGTGCAACGAAGGGGCAAGTGATTCAGACGAGGAGCACAGACTTCTCAGGGTGGGGTTCTCTGTGTGTGGAGGGAGGTGTCTGGGGGCTGTCGACAAAAGTAAAAAGGCAGCCATTTAGCCTTCGGGCGAGGTGCAAATTCGTTTAGAAACTTCTCCTCTTATCCGCAGACTTGGGAAGGCATAATTCCACCCAGAACAATAGGCAGCAGATAAAAATAACTGTGGTGTAGCAGGGAGACAGATATTAAGGCAAGGAACTAGAGAGGGAGACTGTTCTATTCTTAAAAGTCCTAATCAGTTTGGTAGGTTGGAAACGGGCTGCTCACGGCCCTGGTAAATTCTTGAGTCGCATTTCCGAGACCCCTGATCGCACGGCTAAATTAAACACCAACAGTCACCGTGCACCACGCACCTCCTGCTCAGTGCTTCTGAGCTAAGCTCCCAGGATAATTGCACCTGTGCGTCTTTCCCCGCCCGTTCCGACAACCAGGTGAGTTTCAGCCCACAGAATCATCTAGTGTTACTATTTCGGGAAGTCCGCCTCCCGAGAACATTCGCTGGACCCCCGCAAGCTCAGACGGACCCAAGTGCCTGAGAAGTATGCCTCCCCCACCCTGAACTGGGCCTCACGTTGAACAGATGAGACCCCTCCCTTCAGCAACGCGGAGAGGTGAGCTGATACCACCAGGGAAACCCCAACATACGAGAGTCTTCCATAAAACGTGGGCGGCGCTGTCTTGGGCACCACGGTGGCACCGCTAGTCAACGTGTAGGCTCAATAAAAACTGTTGGGCCCGTCCCTTCCCCTCTCTCTGCCTCAGTTTCTGCATCTGTAAAATGGGAATGGCTCAGTCACGAAGGACCAGATGGTGTCCTTGGGGGCAACTTGGAGGTTTTCATGGAACTGAGACCCAGGGCCTGAGTGCTCTGGTGGTCCTCCAGGCGAGCTGGTGGGGGGGGGGGGGGTGGCATCCATAAGCAGTTCACCAGAGGCCAGGTTAGTCGTCCCTGCCTAAGATCCTGCAGCTTCTCTGGGACTCGGATCCAGGCCAGCCTGACCCAGAAGCATATCTCTGCCCCCCAGATAGGGCTGTCTTCTTCCTTCTGATCTTTGTTCCTTGGCCAAGAGTGGCCCATGAGCCACTGGTCCCCATCTACCGTGGTGGCTCAGCCCCAGTGGGAACTGGAGAGGGTAGAGAACTTGTACCCCAGCCCCAATCTGCACCAAGTGGCCCTTGGCCAGGCCCCCAAGCTTCCTCAAGCAGCTGCTTCTGGGTCGGCGGCAGGACTGGATGGGAGGGGGGCCGGGAGACAGGACCGGAGTCCAGGGCTGTCGTCAGGTCAGTTGATCACACACCCTTCCTGCCTCAGTGGCCCCTGCACTATGCTCCTCTGCCTTGTGTGCCTTCTCATGGTCATTGCCACACATAGTAATTGGCGGTGATCATTCCACTGACGCCCCACCTCCCACTAAACTGCAGGTCCCTGGGGAAAGGACAAAGTCTGGTTCACCCTGGAATCCTCTGGACCCAAGCATGCTATACAGGACATCCGGAACAGCTTGTTAAACGAATGAAGGATGTGGCTGGGCTCTGGAGAAGCCAGATGGATTCACATCTCAGCTCTGCCCATCGCTAGTTCTGTGATCCCCTGATTCTCAGGTTCCTCACCTGGAAAACCAACGTCAAGTGTGGCTCAGTGTTTCTCAAGCTTCAGCGAGCACAGGAATCACGTGGGGTATCTGCTCACACTGCAGACTGGGATCCAACAGTTCGGGGAAGGGCCTGGGCTGCTGCACTTCGAACAAGTTCCTGGCAATGCTGATGTTTGCTGGTCGGTGGACCACACCTGGGGTAGCGAGAGGCTAAGCTCACTCGTATAAAGCTGTCTGCAGCCCGGCGCACCAGGACGCTGACTCTTATAATCCTGTGACAGGGGCAGGAGAAGTAATGTTTCTGATCACAGAAGTTGCAGTCCATACCCTCGAGCCCCTGGGCCCCGTTTCAAAGCCACTTCTCTGTGCCCACATTTGTCATCTCCTGCCAGTGGCATGAACCCTGGGGCCAGTGCTCCCAGAGAGACCATCTGGCCCTTTGGACATGTGCCCAGTACTGGCGATCCTGGCCTGGGTAGAAGCTGGAAAGGCTGACCAAGCCTAGGCATAGGGGCACCTCATGTGGGGGCCAAGAGGGGGAGAGGGGGTGGGGCTTGCAGGTGGGGAGGGGGCTTCAGATGGGAGAACATCATAGAGCTGCCGCCCCCCGGGAAGGACACCGGCCCTGACTCCTGCCCCTTTCACGGGCCTCCTAACCCCCTCTGACCACCAGGCATGTTGTTGGGGCAGCTGGACTCCCACTCAAGATAAGCTGGGCTGCAGCGTGGATAGGTGCCGTGTCTACACCCGGCTGGCCTTACTGCAGCTCCCAGAGCTGTCTGGGTCCCTCTTTGTCCCCGAGACCCCAGGAAATTCAAGCCCTCAAACACGGACACCTGGTATTTTCCAGATGTAGGCCCAGGTGGACAGCCCCAGGGTGGAGGGAGAGGGGTGATAAGGATGCAGAGAAAGGGAAGAAGAGATAGGGCGACCCCCAAGATACAGCCCCACAGGAAGATACACCCCCCCCCCCAAGGTACTGTCCCACAAGAGGAACTAACATTTCTTGAGCACGTATATATGTTGGTTGCTCTTCCTGCTTTCTAACTCGCTGAGTGCTATCCCATTTCCCAGCTGAGAATACTGAGGCCCAGAGAGGATAAATCAATGCCCAGGTGGTAAGGGGAAGAGGTAGGTAGGATTCCAGCCTCAGCAAGGTGACCTTGAAAGCCTGGCTCCTGGCTCCAACAGAATTGGAGGCTCCTGCTGGAAACCCAAATGAGCCTCTTTAATCCCTGTTGCCCACCCCTCGTCGGTTCTGCCAGCTCCCTGCTCAGGGGCAGCAGTGAACCCCCTTGGGGCCCCTGGGAGTGCTGGGACAGGGTCAGAGGAGTTAGAGATTCTGCTTCAGGGCTGTGCCAGGAGCAGGGACAGAGGGCAGCTGGCAGCAGGGACATGAGGGGGGCCACTACTCGCCATGGAAGAAGAGAGTCCCCAGTTGCGAGGTGTGCACGACGGGCCTGGTGCACGCTGGCCTTAAGGACACTATCCCTGGGCAGCGGTCCCCTGGTGACAGGAAGGTGACGGAGCGGGGACGCACCCGGAGGCAGCTCCATCATGGTGTCCTCAGAAGTGCAGAGACACCTCCCGGGAGGTGAGAAATGAGGTGTGGACCAGAAGGGGACTCTGGTCATCGAGGACTGACTCATCCAACAGTGGAAGGGCCACGTCAACAGAGACCCAGTTACCCAGCTTGGTGAATGTGCACGAGGTCTGTTCTGAGCCTGGCACTGGGCAGGGTCCCGGGATGCACGGTGGAGAAAGGCTGAGATGCCGTCTGTAAGGGCCGTAAGGCAGGCTCGTGGTACCAAACGCAAACAAGGGAAACAGGCCTCCTTCTGAGATTTGAGCCAGGAAACCAACGTGTAACTCCCAGAGCCTGGGACCTGGGCGACCCAGGGAGGTGCGTACTGCCTAGGGATTCGGCATGGTGGTTGGGGGCGGGGCGGGGCCATCTTCCCCGCACAGGCGACAGCCCTCTCCCCACCATCTTTGTGGAACCTTCCAGGTGAAACTGCTCCAGTGTGACAGCACTCCAAACAAACATTTTCCCATGCCTGGTCTGTGCCCTGCGTCGTGCTAGGTGCTGGGGGTCTGCGAAGAAGAACAGACACAGCCTGGCGTTCAAGTCTATCGTAGCTAATGCAAACGCACACAAGGTTGGCTTGGCAGTGAGGCGGAGGGTCGCTGGGGTCACCCTTTTTGGAGGCAGGCTGCTTGGGCTCAGATTCTTGCTCTACGTATCAGGTGCGTAACCAGGCAAGTGGCTTGAATTCTCTAAGCCTTGGTTTTCCCATCTGAAAATGGGGATGATTTTAGTAGCATCTGCCTCCTTGGGTTGGGGGGGAGGATTTAAGGAGATACAGTCCGTCTGTTCCAACTACCTCATCAGTGGCTGGTCAGGAAGGGCCTGGGGTCCATAGAATGCTATGGACATCATGTTGGTTTAGGGGCGATCTTCCCTGGCACATCGGTGTTTCGAAGCCATCGGGGCAAACTTTCTTAAAGTTACAGAGGAAGTCTTAGCGGCAAATGAAGATCTTCACAAAAAAAGTAGAAAATCTACCCATGTGCCTTTCTTTATGGCAAGCCGTGACTGATTTCACGGCTTCAAGATCTGCCTGTGCCCCACTCCGCCACGCTATTTGGGGGAGCCGTGTGCGAGACGGCAACGCTCGAAGATTCTGATCTCTGTATGAAAGCAAAGGATGAATCGTTAAAACGACAGTGTGGTTCTGATTTTTAATTTTGATGAAAATGGGCTCTATCAGAAGCAAGTGCCTTCCGGGATCAACATCTCAAAAGAGAAGGCACAAGTGTTAAGCGTGTCCTTTAAGGATGCGTAGAAATGACCCCCAGGGAAGCTGGGGATGAATTCAACCATATTAGGCTGACATTCTTATGTGACCTTTTATTGTTTCCGAGAGTGCTTTAGTCACAAAGTTCCGAGGTTCCGGAGAGGCCTCCCCGACCCTATTCCCATCAGCCCTGCAGTTTTCAGTGCAGGATTTTCTAGAATGTCGGGTTTCCAGGAACACATGGATGACATTACAGCAGGGACATCTGTGTTAATGTGTGTAATGAGCTTATTAGCACATTGCCGGTAAATGTTAGCTGCTATCACTATTGTTACTGTTCTGGTTTTACTGTGTCGATGACGATGTGATTAGAATTCATGATAGACAGGGTCATACATGCTCAGGAGGGACGGGAGACCTGGGCTGCAACTCCAGGGCGGCCAATGACCCCAGGACGCTGGTCGTCAACTCCTTGTAAGTCAGAAAACACAATAGGACAGCTGCTGGGTGGGACCGGGCCCTGGGGGTAAATGAATAACTTCACTCTGAGGGGATAAAAATGGGGGGAGCAGGGAGTTCGGCTGCCCCAGTCCCAGCTTGCTGGGCTGTAAAGTGAGGGCCGGGACTGGTGACCCCCAGGGCCCTTGACCTCTCGGATCCCCAGTGACTTCTCCTGTCCTAGTCCCCGCTTTCCTTCTCCCGGCACACGGACCTCTTGCTGCCTGTGAAGCTCTCACCAGCTTCTGTGTCCAAGGTGCTCCGGGGACCCGCAGCCCGGATGTCTCCCGCCACCGCTGCCTCGGCGCGGCCCACGGAAGATGCGCGAACACCCTGCGTGCACACCGTCCTTGATGAAGTGCCAGGCCGGCGAGATGATGTATAGTGCGCAGGATGGATGGTGACGTTTTAATCACTCACGCGGAGAGCGGGCAGCTGCCTAATGGAACTGTCGTTCTCACTGACAGTCGACATCTGTAGCGTCGGACTCGAAGGCTGGATGTTCGTGCTCTCCCCTCCCAGGGCTCCGCGCGCCCGCCACGCTCACGCCTGCAGAGAAAGCTACCGCTGTCCCGGACAAGGAGGGGTCTCTGGTTCGCCCCATCACACCCTCTACGTTCCAGGGTCCCTGCCCACGTGCCAGCTCACGCCCATCCTGTCCTTGAGGTGGGTGCACGCTCCCCATTTCCCATCCGAGGAGCCCGAAGCTCAGAGGGGGCAGGACTCAGGCTCAGAGCAAATCAGGGACAGGACTAGGGCCTCTTTGTTTCGCTGCTTTCTCTCCCTGGGTCATCTGGAAGGTCTGAGCTTGGGGGCGTTGTCTTAGAGGGTAGGAGACGACGGTCAGAGAAAGGAAGAGAAAGAGAGAAAAGACCTCTAGAGAGGAGGGCCAGGAGGCAGAGGAAGGAGGGCAAGAGAGAGGAAGGAACACGCCCTGGGTCGATGGCAGCCCTGACTTGTTCCTCCGACTGGCTTGTCGGTCACGCGTATGTGACTTTCCATTTTACACCTAACAAACACTTACGAAGCACCTGCTGTGTAACAGGCTCTGTTCTAGGCCGGCGGAGGCTGATGAGCTGCGGGAAGTCCTTTCTCACTCCCAGGTGCAGACATACACGCTTCTCTGGGAACACGAGGCTGGGACCGGAATGTGGATGTGGGGGTCAAGAGCGCCGGCCCTTCGCCCGCCCGGGGCCCCTCTCCTGCTTCGGGCCGGACATCAACTCTGACAAAGTGAGCCGGCTGTGGGGACCCCTGAGGCTCTGGGCAAAGCCAGGTAAATGCAGCCCCTGAGGGGCACTTAGAGGGCCCTGGCTAAGTCTGGCACTCAGAGGGCGCTCAGTAAATTCAACAGTTATCACCACCGCGGACAATGTCATTGTTAGCAATAAAATGAGGACCGCAACTCTCGGCTGGAGCCACGGCCACGGCCGCGCCATGCTCGTGACCGCCCGGCACTGACTGATGACAGCAACTTCAGAAGCCCTTGGCGGGCCGGGCAGCTGGCTCCGTGACGCCTGGGAGATCAGCGTGTGGCATAAATCCGATGGCTTAAATTCTGGAATTGCGTAAGCTTTTAAACAGATTGCCAGCATATCTTTTATTTTTATTGTGCTAGAAACACAAACGAAAACAGCAATGATTTGTCCCTCAATAAACAAAGACAGTAAAAGAAAGGAGGAGAAAAATCACCATCCACTTCATATTCCCTGAGCCTACTTCTTGCTGTGATATAGAACAGGTTGTAAAAAGCCCACGTAGAGGGGGCTGCATGTGTCTGCTGATCTGTCAGGCAAGAAAGGGGCAGCAAGACCAGAAGGGGTCACCCGGCTCACTCACCGGCCACGGCTGGGAAGCCAGACCCCGGTTTCGATGAGAGGCCACCGTGTGCTGGCTGTGTGACGGTGAGCCAGTCGCTTAACCTCTCTGAGCCACAGTCCCCTCCCTGTGTGGGAAGAAGGAAGTTACTAGGGGTAGAATTGCTTAGTTCAGTGTCTCACACTTAGAGGGCGCTCAGGAAATTCAACGGTTATCACCACCGCGGTCAATGTCATTGTTAGCAATAAAATGAGGACCGCAACTCTCGGTCAGACTCACTCGCAGGGTTGAGGGTGACACTCACAGGAAATGGCAAATGGGCAAGAGCTTTATAAACTGTAGTGCTCTGTGTACATAGAAGGCCTGATGGTTTTTAAGTCAAGTGAAATGATTTTGTGTCCTGTGTCAGCCTTGGCCAGTAGCACTGAGATTCTGAGACTCTTTACACACATATAGCTTTACATCATCTATAGACACTACATATTTTACTGAAAACAATGTTTGGTATCTCATGGTCTGTTAAAAACAACCAGTGACATTCTGTTTCTCCCTCGATCTGTGTTTCTGCATTTGTCCTGCCTCTGTCCGTGTGCAACCATTTCTCTCTCTCACACACACATCTATTTCCTTCTCTTTCCTGGCCTGGGAACTCTGGAGCTACACTTGGACCCCTGGATCTCAAACTCTATTCCTTGGAACCATTCTATGAAAAGAGACTGCATCATCAAATAAATTTGGGAAATGCTGAATCCAACAGATTTCTTTTTTGCGGATCTTCTTGGGCAAGTCTGCTATGCTGACATGCACCCAGAGTTCCTGAAAATTGTGGAATTCAGCAATCTCAAAATTTATAGGTCTGTAGAACTTTCCTCCCCTCTGTTGGCTGCGAGAATGCACCTTTATGACTTCCAGACACAGCGAGCATAAATGACTGAGGGTCCCCGCTGCTACCTTTGCACAGAGGCCATGCTTCACTGGGGTCTGCTCCCACCCAGTGATGGAGCATGACAAGGATACAAAGTCAGGCCCACTCTTGGGAGACACAGGACTCCTCTGATGGCCATCTTTGGCTTGAGGACGCCTGGACAGCTTTGCCAAACCTTCCTTAGGTTGCATGGCAGTCTAGGATGCTTCCATTCAACCTTTCTTCTCTCTCCATCATTTGGGGTCCAACTTACATCCTGGTCTGATGGCTCACCAGGTTTCTCTTGTTCCCTCTCCATTTTCCCTCACAAAGGAAATTCTCCTAATAAAATTCTCCCATGTTTAACCCACCTTGGTGTTTGCTTCTTAGAGAATTTGGACTAACAGACCTCTTAAAGCGCACCTATTTACATCACAAGGAATACAGGTGTAACATAGAGAAACTAAGGGTCAACCCATCAAGGACATTCAAGACTGAAGGAAGGAGTTGTAAACCCCATACTTCTATCCCTATTTCCCTCCTTCCATCCATCCATCCATCCATTCCTTCATCCATCCATCCACCCACCCACCCACTCATCTCTCCATCCATCCATCCATCCATCCATCCATCCATCCCTCCATCCATCCATCCACCCACCCACCCACCCACCCACCCACCCACTCATCTCTCCATCCATCCATCCATCCATCCATCCACCCACCCACCCACCCATCTCTCCATCCATCCATCCATCCATCCATCCATCCATCCATCCATTCCTTCATCCATCCATCCACCCACCCACCCACTCATCTCTCCATCCATCCATCCATCCATCCATCCATCCATCCATCCATTCCTCCATCCATCCATCCATCCACCCACCCACCCACCCACCCACTCATCTCTCCATCCATCCATCCATCCATCCACCCACCCACCCACCCACCCATCTCTCCATCCATCCATCCATCCATCCATCTATCCATCCATCCATCCATTCCTTCATCCATCCATCCACCCACCCACCCACTCATCTCTCCATCCATCCATCCATCCATCCATCCATCCATCCATCCATTCCTCCATCCATCCATCCATCCACCCACCCACCCACCCACCCACTCATCTCTCCATCCATCCATCCATCCATCCACCCACCCACCCACCCACCCACCCACTCATCTCTCCATCCATCCATCCATCCATCCATCCATCCATTCCTTCATCCATCCATCCACCCACCCACCCACTCATCTCTCCATCCATCCATCCATCCATCCATCCATCCATTCCTTCATCCATCCATCCACCCACCCACCCACTCATCTCTCCATCCATCCATCCATCCACCCACCCACCCACCCACCCACCCACCCACTCATCTCTCCATCCATCCATCCATCCATCCCTCCATCCATCCATCCATCCATCCACCCACCCACCCACCCACTCATCTCTCCATCCATCCATCCATCCATCCATCCATCCATCCATCTATCCATCCACCAATCTACCCGTTTATCCACCCACCCAGCCCCCAAAGCAGCCAGGCACTATGGTGGGATGCCGGGCAAGTCACTGAAGTCCTTGACTGTGAAGCTACCAGCTTCTCAGGCTGCCCTGTCATCCCAGTGAAGGCCAAAAAGAGATTGAGGAAGAAGCACAATTTTCTCCCTGTTGGAAAGGGACTCTGTCATCTGAGTTGATTCCCAGTCAGATGAGACAAAAATATATCCTACGGCTGCACACATTTTCTTCATTGAGAACAATCTCATTTAAATCTTGGCTCTGTGCCCAAAGAGATGCCTGCAAGACACTCTTCTTCCAGCACATGTCCAACCAGGCTGACAGCCCAGGAAGGATGCTATTTTGTAAAGTGAGGCTGAAGGAGTGTCAAGTGAGTATCAGGCAGTCACAGTTAATAATGGGAAAGTGAGGAAGGGGAGTAAGTAACAGTTGCCAGGCTCCTGCTCTGTTCCAGGACTGTAGCTTGCAGCACCTTGTTTAAACCCCCCATAGCAACCTTTAGGATAGGTTTTACGGATGAGAAGACTGAGGCTCACAAAGGCAAAAACAATCTGCCTAAAAGGTGAACCTGGGGAAGCACAAGTGAGGGTACAGGGTAGGGCAGGGCTGTCCATTCTGAGCCTGGGCTCCTTTACATTCCCAACGCAGGCTCTGGGGCTGGGCCAGGGGTGCTGCAGGTAAAAAACAGGCTCAATCCAGACTAGATGTCAGAGGGTTGCTAATGAGAGCTCAAAGCATACACTTTCAAAAGGGAAGCTGGATCCCCCTTGAGGATCTCTGTCTGCACAGCTAGGGGACTGAGGATGAGGGGTAAAACTCCAAATGCTTTTTAAAGCTATTATAGTCATGCCCTCTCCTGCAGGAGGAGACGGTTCAAGGCATTGGCAGTGTGAGCTCCAGTGTATCTTTGCCCAGTTGCTGAGTGGCTGCAGTGGTGAGGGTGCAGTAAGGTTGAGATCCACATGGAGTCTCCCCAACACCTGGAGGCCCACGGGTGGATTCTGCAAACTCAAGACCACCAAAAGCAACACCGATATAAAAGTGTCTGTGCAGAAGTGAGGACTAGAAGAGGATAAGTCAGGGCAGTGGATGGTGGGGGGGGGGTATTTCTTTAGAAAAAAGTCTTTAGGTTATAAAATGAAGACATTTAAATCCAGTGACAGGGAGGGAGGCTTGCTGAAATCAACCCCACCTTTGGGTCTTGGCCAACGTAGGTTCCTGTGTCGGGAACGATCTCCACCCCAGGGCTGTCTGCCAATGCCTCGCTCGTCTTCAGGGCCCTGCTGAAAGGCCAGCCCCTCCATTGAGCCTGATTTCATGTCTGATGGCAGCCACCAAGAGATGCAAAACTCTGAAATGAGGACCTCACGCTCCTCCCCGTGCTTGCAAAGCAACCCTTTTGTCGACTGCCTCCCCCCACTGACTCCCTCCTTCCATCCTTCATGGCTTGGCTTAAATGTGGCCTCCTCCTGCTGTCCACTGTCATGGGTCCTTTATGATTCTTTTCCTCAACTTCTTGTTTCCTTCTTGGATCCCTCACCCTCAGCCCGACACAGAGCCCTGAGTCTTTCTTAGTATACACGCCTATGCACGTAGTAGGTGCGGATTTGAACAGCACAGCCATTCTGGGAGAATCTCAGATGCTTCCTGATTCTACAGTGAGTGTCATTCTAATAAATGTCAGTACAGACCACTGGTAGAAACTAAGTGTGGTCCAACTATATTAAGAGGACTGGGGAGGGACAGGTGGGTGAAGGGGGCCTAAGAGAGCTAAATAGTCACCCACCGTGAGAGGACATCAATAGACGATGACCAAAATGGATAACCCAAGAAATAGCTCTATACAAACGATTTCAAAATGTGGAGATGAGCAAAAGAGACAGCTAGAAGTGTGGGAAGTAGTTGGCTCTGGGGAGCTGGAATCAGGGGAGAGAAGGGTGGGCATGGGATTGGTACTTTTCATTATAAGCCTTTTAATACTCTTTGATTTTTTAATTATGTGCATGTATTACTTTAATAAAAGTAAAAATTAAAAAAAGCGAAAAGTGCAAAAGAAAAAGAATCCCATTGTGAATTGTACTGCTCCTCTGATCCTTCCAAGTAACATGCTCTAAAATCATAGCACAGCATCAAGGCAAACGGATTTCGCACAGAAACGGGTAATGGAGGCATAATGTAAACAGATGTCAATTGCATTCAGCACAATAATGGCTTTTAGATATTAAAATTCTGGGGGGAATAGTTCACTAAATGAAGCAGGACAACGAGGAACTCCCAGGGTTGCTACCTTGCACAACAGAACAGAGTGGTCCTGCCTAGGGCCTTCTTGCTGGTGTAAGTCAAGCCCCTCTCTCCTCTCATTGTGGTGCCTCACTGAGGTCTTCCGGACCCTGAGTGTCTATCCTCATTTTGAAAACAAGGGGCAACACTAAACAGATGGATCCACTAGAGGGAAAAGAGAAAACACAGACCGGGCCATTCACTCATGTGTTCAGTGAAAGATGAATTAACATCTACTATGTGCCAGGCATGGCTTAAAGTGCTGGGTATAAAATAGTGAACCACAGGGACGAAAATCCCCCTTCCTCTTGGCACTTGCATTCTAGCAGGGAGTGGGGGGTGAGGCAGAGAATGAAAAAGATAAATTCAGTAGGAGACACCCTAAGTGAGATGGTGTTAAATGCTACAGAGAAAGAGTGGGAGGGACAGGAAGTGCAGGGGAGACATGTCTGCAAAGCCTGAAGGCCATTAGAAAGCCAGCCATGTAGATGTCCGGGGAAAGAGGGCCAGAAAGTACAAAAGCCTAGAGGCAGGAGCACAGCTGGCATGGCCAAGGATAGAATGGCTGAAATAGGTTGGAAGGGGAGAACAGAGGACAAGAGGTGAGAGAGGTAACTGGATGGTCTGCTTCACTACCCAATGCACATTCATTCCCAGGGAGGCCCCGTCCATAAGTCAGTGGTGTGCTGGTAAACATTTAAAAACTGCCTTAAAAAATACCTGATTCAGTGCGCCTGGGTGGCTCAGTTGGTTAAGCATCCGACTTTGCCTCAGGTCATGATCTCACAGTTTGTGGATTTGAACCCCACGTTAGGCTCTGTGCTGACAGCTCAGAGCCTGGAGCCTGCTTTGGATTCTGTGTCTCCCTCTCTCTCTGCACTCCCCCTCAACCTCCTGCTTGTGCTCTGTCTCTCTCTGTCTCTCAAAAATGAATGAACGTTAATGACCTGTAGCATTTGCTGACTTCTGAGGTGATGTCACTGAATGCAGAGTTGGGAGGGGGTGAGCACATCCAGCCCCAGCGCCAGCTCCCTGCTGCCTGAGCAGGGCCCTTGATCCTTCGATGCTGCAGAGATTTGAGAAGGCCCACCCACCCTCAGGGTCCTTTGCTTAAATGCCTTGGACAAGGTATGTCCTTCTCATATTTTCAGCTTTGTGCATTGGAATACAACCCATTTGGGACCCCATTTCTAAGTGAATTACCCATAAAAGTCCGCACAGTGTCACACAGCTGCCAAGTTTATTGCACCTTCAGTCCTCACACTTGTTCTAGACATTTATGATGTTCTTTCCTGGCTCTTTGCACGTTCTTTCTCAACATTCAGATCTTGTCTCAAATGTCTGTTTCTGAGAGTCCTGATCACTCTTGTGCCCATCCCCCATTACTCTCTTCACATCACCCTTATTAATTTTCTCACAGCCCTTATCACTGAATTAAATTACCTCCCACCTACCTACTTTATATGTGTGTCTATCTATCTGTCTATCTATCTATCTGTCTACCTACCTACCTACCTACCTATCCATCCATCCATCCACCCGTCTATCTATCTATCTATCTACCTACCTACCTATCTATCCATCCATCCATCCACCCATCCATGCATCCATCTATCCACACCTGTTACTATATCAAGGGGACCATGGTCTCTGGTATCTGCTATCCTGCTGTTGCTACATCCATTCCACATTCCTAGATAGTGTCTGGTGCACAGAAAGAATGCATTTAATAAATATGAGTCCATGACCCTCTAATACCCACAATAAATAAGACCCCAAATGTAGGGATTTGGAGGATGTGTCCCCACCAAAGACTATTGAGGCACATGGTGGACAAGTGACAAGGTACCAAAAGGAAGCTCCAGGCTAAATGACCAGGCAGGTGTGGCTCTTTTTGCCTGGTTGAGGGTTGGAATTTCCAGCTTGAGGGCAGCCTACGGTCAAATGGCAACCCTTATTTAATACATTTCAGAAAACCGGGGCACCTGGGTGGCTCAGTTGGTTAAGCATCCGACTTCAGCTCAGGTCACGATCTCATGGTTTGTGAATTCAAGCCCCGCATCAGGCTCTGTGCTGATAGCTCAGAGCCTGGAGCCCATTTTGGATTCTGTGTCTCCCTCTCTCTGTCCCTCCTCCACTCACGCTCTGTCTGTCTCTCTCTCTCTCTATGAAAAATAAGTAAACATTAAAAAAATTTAAAAAATACATTTCAGGAAATCACATCCTGAGCCCTTCTGTCACCCACCATGAATGGTGAGAGTAATTTTAGCAGGCGGTTTGCAGCATTATCTCTTCTCAGCATCGGGAAAGACTCCAACCTCAAGTTCAAGTTTGAGAGAAATGTAATGTGCTTGTTAAATGTCTCTCCTCCTTGCACCTGTATTCCCACAGATGTGGGTCCTGGAAAGGTGGACAACAGGGTGCAAATGTTCAAAAAGGCAAGAGCAGCTTGTGATTAGGAAGAAAAGGCCAAAATGAGATGATTTGCTAGCAATTCTGTGTATGATTCGATCCCCCATCCCAGACTTTCCAGCGCCCAGCCATCTAATCATTTCAATGGCTATTATTTAAATAAAGGAAATAATTGACCTCTACAGAGGAGGGTACTCAAATCAGCAATCACTGTGCAAGCCCTCTTGCAGACTCAATTAAGAACCAAAAGGGATTCTTAGTTGGAAGCAGCCAATGAGAACCACACAGTGTGAGGGAAAATCAGTTTTCTGGGATGCCAGGTGGTAAGGAGGGTCAGAAAAACTAATGGGCTGGGGGGGCGTGTTTGGAAACCCGGCTTGGCATCTGGCTAGAGCTCCTGGAGGAACTGACAAGGTACTGGCCAGGGCAGGAGGCAGGACAAAGACAATTTGGCTCCTCCTCCCTCAGAATTACTACAGCCCCGAGGAAATGAATGAGCGTGGGCAGGCTGGCTCCCCTCTCCTGTCTGTTCTGCAACCATGTAAGAGAGAAGCAGCCGATAACATGCCTCTGAGATCCAGCTGTTCTCTTCCCTTTTTTTTACCCCTTCCTTTTCACACATTGAGCACCTACTCTCTGCTGGCCACCAAGGACACAGGGATGAGTAAAAGGCATAGAGTCCCTCTCTGAAAGATACCATAATTCTAGTTGGGGAAAGATCACCGACAGGGAAATAAAAACACAACCCGATAGATGGGATTATGAGCTCTGCACCAAATGCTGTCAGGAGAGAGAGGCAGGGAAGGACATCTTCGTGAAAGCTCTGTGAAAGTTGGGTTTTGAAGGATGAATAGGAGTTTTTCTGGTAATAACAATCATTTCAAGCTGACATTTATTAAGAACACGTTTTACTCTAGAGTTTTTTGAGTGCCTTTTGGCTATTATTTGACCTTTCAAACAATACCTAGCATTTATTGAACGCTTACTCTATGCCAGACACTGTTCGAAGCATCTACTAGTCTCATTTAACCTTCAGGATGACTCACTGTGCCTCCTTATCCCCAGAATGCAGGCAGTGAGGCCAGGGAACGTGGGGGTGGGGAGGACTTGTCCAAAGTCTCTCAGCCAGCAGAGGGGTAGGGCTAAGATGTGAACCAAGGCAGACCAATTCAATGACCGTGGAGCTCACCACTACCTTCAAGGATTTCTTTTCACAAAGTTCTTCTTCCGTGCATTTGAAGAAGAACATGGAGGAAATGCTCAGCATTAGCGCCCTAAGGTGGCGGAAGAGGGTGGGTTTGGAAAACACACCTGCAGCTGGAGAGTTTCTCCCCTGGGTTGACCTGAAGCCCGAATTGCCACCTTGCCCCTGGTAGGAGTTGATCAAGGGCAGTGTGGGCAGCTGTCCATCTCTCCTCTCCTTGAATTTAGGTGGGTAAAGTGCAGACCCTGAGCAGGTTGAAGAGTCAGGACCCTAAGCCTGCGTACAATCGAGGAAGGGGATCAAAAGGGGAGCCTGGGAAGGACCACTCTGGAACATAATTGAGCGTAATTTTGTAAAGTCAAACACAAGAGGTGAGTTATGGGTGTTCTGGGTAACTAACCGGGATGGTGTGGTTCTTTCTCTCAAGCTGAGATGTGGACTTTCCAGTTCACTGCATACCCCGAAACCCAGAAATGTCAGTCCTAGCTATAAACCCAAGAGACCTTCCAGAAGCCATGGATTCAAAGCACCAGTGTTTATAATTACATAATTATTTCGAGATCTATAAACATGAGATGAGACAAAAAAAAATAAGCAAAGAAATGATAAAGACAACACTCAGGACAACACTATGTGCTTAGATCAGTTGACTTGGGAGGGGGAAGGACCCACAGGTGGCCTCAGCAAGGTTGGTCACCGTCTTGTTCACCCCCCTGAGGGTGTTTCTCAGAGGGGTGGTGGGTCTGTGGGTGCCATTTACAAAAATTATACTTTAAAATGTTCAAATTCGTTAATAGGCTCTGTTATCTTCATTAAACATGATATGATGAAGAATTTTAAAAGAAGTAATGCCATGGGAATCCATGCTGAGACCATCTTCCCACCATAGTTTAGTGGAGTGGGGGAAGGGCGGAAAGGGCAGACCTTGTTCACGCCTCAGGGATGCTCCAAAGATAAAGAGCCCCAGACCGAGGCCAGAAAGAGGAGGCAGGTCTGGCTGTGGGCTCTGCCCTGGGGAGAAAAGCTGAATGAGGCAGGGCTTCATTGAAGCCCAACGAAGCTTCAGAATTGGGATTAAGAACAGGAAGTTCTAGACGTCCAAGTTCTGTAGACCGACGTGGGGCTCTAACTCACAAACCGTGAGATCATGACCTGAGCCGAAGTCGGATGCTTAACTGACTGAGCCACCCAGGCGCCCCATAGGATGGGCATTTAAAATGAATTAATGTCACACACCCACCCGCTTACGACAAACCTCTTTAACACCTGCTTACCGAAACAGCTTTAACCGAACACAGAAATGCACAGAACCATTTGGGAATCTACTCTTTTTTATAGGGTGGCCCAGCTGAAAGTCTTCTCAAGCAGAAAATCATTTACAATGGAAAAACACCCCAAACCAGCGCTTTAACACCTACCAATCCAGACTCAGTATTATAACAAGAGCCATTATTATATCTTCATCATATAACTAATAATAATAGTAACTAATAATGACAATTCTACTAGGTTCTAAGTTCCATGAGGGTAGAGATTGTTGACTGTTTCTTTTCCGTTCCTGTATTTCCTGTGCCTGGCAGAAGGTACTCAATAAATTGGAATGAACGATAATAAATTTTAAATGATGACTTCTATCACATTTGCATGGTTTTCAGGACATTTTCATGTATATTATCACATTCCTCTAAATAGTATATGTCATGGACAAAGGGCAGGGAAAGAGGAGGTCATAGATGCTACCTGGAAGGACAGGACAGATTGTTTTGAGCGGAAGTAAGGGAGTCATGGCTGACAGCATTCTCTTCCTAGACACCGGGCTGCTGGTAAACCCAAACTCCAGGCTATGACCTGAATGGGGCCATCACCCACTGTTTGTTAAATGCATAACTCACCAGAGCCACGAAGCAGTAACATGCTTGCTCCAGGGGTCTCTTAGCAGGGGCTCTGGGGACATTGCCCCAACCTCTTGGCTATTGCTCACTTTCATCCCAGGTGTCCATGCATCAAGAAGACTTTATTAACCACCCACTGAATGGGGTGAGGAAGAGAGAACTGCCTCATAGGCAGACATGAAAAGTGGAGGCCTTATATATGATGGCCAGGGCCCGGGAGGGGTTGAAGAATGAATATACCAGCTCCTTTACTCTCCAACTGGGCTACCTGAGGTGTGTGCCCCACCCTGTCTCCCAGAAATCCCTAAGCAGGATGGACCCCAGTTTCCCACGGTGGTATCTACTCAACAAAGTTCCCTTCTCCCTTTCCTTGTCTCACTCCCCTCCACTCCCACCAGTGCTCCCTGAGACTCCCTCATCCCTGTAAAGAGAAAGTGCTTACGAACTTGTCTGATTCTGGGATATCCCAGTCTAAGACAGTGGGCAGAGTGGACACCTGCTCTTCTGCCTACTCAGCACTCATGCCCCCTTCTTCTGGAACCTTCTGCCACTCTCATCCTGTGGTCTGGTTGGTTGGGCTGACTCCATCCCTGAAATCCAAGGGCGGGCACTTGATTCAGACATCCCACTGAGTGTCTTCCCTGAGTGTCTAGACCAGGGGTTAGCAAACGCTTTCTGTAAAGGGCCAGATAGTAAATGTTTGGACTTGTGAGCCATGGAGGTCACCCCACTGTAGCTCAACAGCAGCTTTAGATGACACATAAACAAATAAGCATGGCCGTGTCCCAGTAAGCCTTTATGGACACCGAAATTTCAGTTTCATATAATTTTCACATGCCATGATACACTGTTCTTTTGACTTTTCCCCCCCAAACACTTAAAGGTGTAAAAAGCACTCTTAGTTTGTGGGCCACACAAAAACAGATGGTGGGTCTGGTCTAGACCCTAGATTGATGACCAAAGCTGAGTCAATCAAAGATAGTGACCATCGGCCACAGGACATGGACTGATAATTTTGGGGAAAAGGCACCCTCTTGCTGTTGAAGCCGCTAAGCTATAAGAACGTGCCTTGGACATTCCAGGGGTATCATGGGAGAGATTCTGCTTAAGAACGAAGCCCATATGTACAGGACAGCAGATCCCAGAGATGGAGAGAGAGACAGAGACAGAGACTAAGACAGAGAGGGAATATTAAGTCCTGATGACATCTTTTGAGAAGCAGGATCCAGCCATGCCTGAAGCCAATCACTCTTGGATTTTCACAGTCAAGAACTAATAAATTACTTTGCTTTTGCTTGTGCTTATTTGAGTTGGTTTTCCGTCACTTATAACGCAGAGTCTTGAATAGCACAGTGGGGATTTCAGAGGGGGTCTCCCAGGGAAAGTAAAAAGAGAGGAAGTCTTGAAGGACAGGGAAAGGTAGTCTGTGTCTCGGCAAAGGTCTTGTCACTTCCCTGTCTCAGTTTCCTATTCAGTGGGCAAAACACTCTGTTAATTCAGAGTCCAGATGGCGATCTATCCATATTTTTGTAAAACCTTGGACATAAGGCTCAATACTTCTTGTCATACTGAGAGCGCTAACAAGCCGTGATATGTTGGACAGAATAAATCAATGCCTTCATGGCGGCACACTGACTAAGCTGCTGAGAAGCTGAACAGAACGCAACGCACAGGGCCTGTGTTCCCGCTTTATGCAACGCAAGGAGACTTTAGCGTTTTTATTAAGCACAGAAGTAACCAATGATGTTGGCTGGGATCTGCCAGGTGCAGAGGGAGGAGGGTGAGGGAAGGGGAGCAGGAAGGGGTTCAGGAGGGAGGAGCTGCATTAACACAGGAGGAGTCCAGACAGTGACAGGTGAAGAATGAGGCAGCGGTGGGGGGCTGGGGGGGCACTACCTGGCAGTTTATCTAGAGAGCATAACAGCACCTCAATCTTCTTTCTCTCCGCTCACTTTGCAGGCCCCTGGGGTGGGCACCTGACTCAGGCCTGCAAATTAAAGCACAGCATCCCTCGGCCTCAAAGGTCAGCTCAGGGTTGGCCATGTCACCTACGATGAGCTCTTCCTGGGACCTCTCCTTGAACGACTGCTCTTTGGAGCTAATGTTCACAGAACATAAGTCCAGAACTCCCGATGGCCTCTTGCTATGAGTCAGGGAGATCCTGTCTGAGAATGAAGATAACATGATGGAGAAAAGAGTCTAGAGAGAGGCAGCCTCATGATGACATCATTTGAACCTCTGGATCCAGCTGTGCCTGAAGCCAACTATTGGGTTTTTGAATAACATGCACCAATAACAACCCTCTCTAATCTTTTTTTAATTAAACATTTCCTCCCACCTAACCCAAACAGTCTTGACTAATGCAGCCAGAAAGAAGGCTCACATGCTGGCCAATGTCACTGTTATCTGCCTCTGACTAACCAGGGGCTGGGGCAGACGTGGCCTTTAAGGTAAAGCCTAAGACTTAGGTTGGTTCATAAGGCTCTCCGGTATCTGCTGTCTTCCTGTCTTTCCAGGCTCGTTTTCGGCATTCTGGCTACACTGGCCTCGTCCCATCTCTGCAAACGGGTCTCACCTCTTCCTCCACTGCGACCATCACTCGTGCCTTTCTCTCTGCCTGCAACACTCCCTTCCTCCCACCTGCTCCTCACACATCCACCTTCCCACCCCAACACACACACACACACACACACACACACACACACACACACACGGAACAAGGCGGCAAGCGCTTATCTCTTATTCTTGGCTTAGAAGTCACTTTCCCCAGAAAGTTCTTAGCGATGCCCTCCATCCCTGTTACTCTATGCCTAAATAATTCTGTACTTCCTCTCATTTCATAGCACAATTTCTAGCATCCACGAGGCACTGATTCAATATGTGTTGAATGAGTGAATGAATGAACAAAAAGCAACAAACTCATCTGTAGCTCCACTATGGATGCCCTTCGTGGTTCAAGGGACTTGGGACAGTCAAAACACCATTAGTTGTCTATCCGGTTTCCCAGCTCTCCTCTTCTTTCTTGCTAACAGAAACCCTGCTTGTTCAGAGTGACAGCCTCAGCCTAGAAGAGGGACCGTGACTGGCCTAAGCCAACCGATATATCCTGTTCCCCACTTTCCCAGCTTCTCTTGCGGCCAATGTGGCCACGTGATTCTACCCTGGCCAATGAGACATAAGTAGAAGTCTCCTCAGGGCTCTCCTGATAAAAAAGAACAGGGGTGCCTGGGTGGCTCAGTCAGTTAGGTACCCGACTTCAGCTCAGGTCACCACCTCACGGTTCATGAGTTCAAGCCCCGCATCGGGCTCTCTGCTGTCAGCACAGAGTCCATTTTGGATCCTCTGTCCCACTCTCTCTGCCTCTCTCTAACTCATGCTTGATCTCTCTTTCTCAAACATAAATAAACATTTAAAAAGGGGGGGGGGCAAATGTTGCTGTCACTATCTCTCTTGCCCTCTTCCTGCCTTAAATGCAAATGTGGTGCCTGGAGCATCAGCAGCCATTTTGCGACCATGAAGTAACAAACCACCAACCTCTGGATGGCGACTCAGAAAGATGGAAAGAGGCTGGGCTCTTGATTCTGCTGTTGAGATGATGCACCAGGCCAGTTCTACCGACCACTGGATTCCTTATTTGGTGGAAAACAAAACCAGGCCCCATAGTTTAAGCTGCTTTTCGTCGGGTTTCAGTAACCTTCAGCTGAAAGCATTTGAAAGGGATGTGGCATCGTCATCTTTGGGGGTAGCTTATAATTGTCAGGTTGGCTGCCCCAGAGTTCAGGACTCATTCGTTCTGGTTCTGAGAGTCTGCTTCACAGAGGAATCACTCCCAGAGCTCCTGTACCCCTGTCTCAGGCCAGGAAGGATCTAATTACCCAGTGATTGTAGTAATTATTCCATCCAATTGATCTGTAATCACTGTAATTCCTAAACACGGTTTCCCATTAATAATTTGCAATGTATTTATTGTTTATACTCAAATAAAATAGGCTGATAATAAGACTATTGAGATGCAATCCCCAGGGTCCTGAATATTTACAAAGCACAGCGGTACATGTTTTAACTGTAACAATGTATGTTTTTTTCCTCCTTCTAAAGAGCAACTGTTTGCTCACAGAAAACTCAATTATCACAATTCTGGCCTGAAAGCTCCCTGAATGGTGACGAGGTAGCCCACTCTGGGGATGACACAGAGTGTTCAGCGATTGGTTGTGGGTGCCTGCATTGGGCAGGGGAGGGCTGAGGTGTGGCACGTGTGCTGGCATTTTCCACCTCTGGCTTACGCACTGCCCTTCTCTCTCCAGCCGCATTTGCTTAATAATACCAACCTTCAGACAAGAAGTGGGTACAGCCAACTTTTATGCAAACAGAGGAGGGATGAAAGGAACCCCAGCCTATTTCTGGGGCTTCCCATAATGATAGGTGAAACCTATCAAGATGGGGCCTCCCGTTCTATCTTAGGAAGGCCATCCTTCAAAGGGCTGGGGGCTCATAAGCCCCATAAACGTTCCTATTTATCACTCCCATGGTCAGATGGGCGTGTGCTCCAGAAAACGGAAGCTCGCAGGCAGAAGGACCCTGCCGGGTGGGCTCTTCACCAGCCTTTGGGGTTCGTCTCTAAAAGCTTCCCCTCTGGAATCCCCTCCATCGTCCAACTTCCTCTTGAATCCAACAGCCACTGCCTGAGCATTTTTACCATCTGCCACAGGCCCCGCATGAGGGCGAGGCCAAGTCCCCACACCCAGAGTGCTTAGAGCTCCCTCTCGAGCGTTCTCAGGCGGACCACCACCGCGGTCGGACCCCTGAGGCTGCCTCAGGGAAGGTTACATTTGACAACAGGTGCCTCGGACCTGGCTCACGGATCCCACCCTTTCCCGGGCGAGGAGAAAGGCCTAGGTGTATAAAGATTTGCACACATTACTGTATTTAGCCTTACGGCGTTTGCAGTAGGCTGGGACTGAGTCCCACAGTACACATAAAGACAGCGAGGCTGGGGGTGGGGGTGGCGTGCTTGGCAGCTGAGTCCGGGTTTGAACCCCACTTGGTCTGGCCCCAAGGCTTTATTCTCTTCCCTGTGCCACTTTGTCCCTCCGTGGGATTATATGCGTGTGATCAGAGCGAGGGGCACCCGCGCTATTTTTAACCCAGCTTCCCAGCCTGGCACGCCGACGGTAAAAGCAAACAAAACTGGGGTTCGTCCTTCAACAGGTGCGTGTTGGCAGTGAGGTGGGTGTGCCAGGTTCTGTAGAGACTGAGATGAAAAAGACCCAGTCGCCGCCCCAGGGGAATTGACAGTCTTGCTGGAGAAACGGACGAGAAAGATCCGACAAAACCACCCACGGGGGAGGGGAGGGGCCAAGGCGGGGGCCAAGGCTGGGGACGCGCGAAGCAGGGGGAGACACTCCTGGAGAACAGGGTATCTCATCCCCAAGGAGCAGCAAGGGAGCTCTGTAGAGGTTTCTGGAAATTGCAACCCAGCTGTCAGAGAGTGTTGGTGAAGGCAGTGCAGGCTGGGGGCAATTTCAGAAGCAGGCGATGACTCACCCTGTGTTTAACAGAAACTCTTTTTTCACGATACAACATCCACGAAAATAAACCCATATGGCCAGCCTCGGAGCGCCTGACAATGAGGCAAAGATCCTGCCCGTTAGGAGCATCAACGGATAATTGGAACGCGCCTATCGTCAGATGCTGGGAAATTTCCTCTTCTCTCCGTTCATACCTTCTTTTGCAATCTGGGAATCTGAGAGGCACAATCACGGGAGGCTGCCGCAGAACTCTTCCACGTGGCTCCCGAAAGGCAGGGGGACCAGGGGGAAGCAGGGACCTGCTTTTTTGAGGACTTGAAACAGCCCAGGCTCAGCCCCTTCCTTGCCGTGTGGCCTCCGGTGAGCTTTTGAACCTCTCAGATGTCATGACTGTCCATTCAGCTGTCCACTCATTCAAAGCTAAGAGCTAGAGACGCCCACGTGTCCTCCTAGAGGGCGTGGGCCGGAGAGACAGAGAACTAAACCCACAGTGACAAGTGACAGGTGCGGTCTGTGGTCACAGAGGCTGGGAGTGGAGAGGCAGGACAGGAAGGCCAGTCCTGGAGGGTCAAGGATGCCCAGGATAAGGTCCACAGGATAGACGAGCAGGACTTGATCAAGTGATGAGGGCACAAAACAGCTTGGGGACTAAGCATACATGCCTTATAGATGGAGGACCTGTGTTCCAGTCCCAGTTCCGTGCCGTCCTGGCGGTGTGCCCTCGGGCAAGTCTCTCTCTGCCTCCGTTTGCTCCTCTGGAAGACGGGGTGATGACGAAAGCGGATGGCTCATTGAGGTTTTGTGAGGATGACACGAGTTTCAAGGCGAAGCACTTACACCTGGACACAGAGGCTGTTCTGTTACACATGGCAGCTCGACGTATGTCTCATACACGCTTGTTTAAATACGGTCTAGGGACGGCACTAGGCGACTGAAACAGCACAGGGTGGGGAGGCACAAGAAAGGAGCAATGATGGCATTTTCTAGGAGAGCTGAGGGGACCTTCCAGGTGGAGACGGCAGAAGCTGGCTCAAGAGAGGAGTGCCAGAGCTATACCCTGGAGGGTCCAGAGCATCCCGGGTGCATCCCACGAGCCGGACTGTGCTCTCTGGCCCAGAGCCTCACAGCCTGATATACGCAACCCAGCCCTTCGAGATCCCCTGACTCAAAGGCGGTTCCTGCCTGATTTTGTTTTTTATTTTTTTTAACGTTTTTATTTATTTTTGAGACACAGACAGACAGAGCGTGAGCAGGGGAGGGGCAGAGAGAGAGGGAGACACAGAATCCGAAGCGGGCTCCCGGCTCTGAGCTGTCAGCACAGAGCCTGACGCGGGGCTCGAACTCACTGAGTGTGAGATCATGACCTGAGCTGAAGTGGGACCCTTAACCGACTGAGCCACCCAGGCGCCCCTGGAGTTGCTTGATTCTGCCGAAGACTGGAACCCTCCCTGTTTGGGCCTGGGCCTGGGCGGTGGTGAGGGCTCAGGGAGGGCTGTGGGCACTCCCAGGCGGCGGGCAAGAGTGTGCTCCTCACACGCCTCCCAGGGGCACGGAATCCGGGCTTCCCGGCAGAGACGGGGACGAAGCTAAAGCGGCAGTGTGCCAACCGCTGGATGGCCAGAGCCTCCCCGCAAAGCCCTTGCCCCGAAGTCCGCATCTCAACAGCCACCCAAGGTGGACCTTGATGAAGAAACTTGGAGGGAAAAAAAAAAAAAAGACACCCTCACGTAGAGCCAAGCAAGGAATTCACTACCACCGAGAGTCACGCAACCGACACGCGGAACCAGATGTAAAAAGTCTGCGAGGACAAATGCCCAACGCTGTAGAGACTGCCTCCAGCATGAGAGGAGACAGCCCCCAGGCCGGATGAGGTGACGAGGGCAGTGGCCATGGGCACGAGGAGTGCTGATGGAATTCTGGCACCGTTTGGAGGGCATGTCTTAGGCCCCTTCTTCCAGCGGCCTCGGGGTAATTTCCTCCCCGCCAGCCCGAGCCGCTCACACGACCGCTCCGCCATCCACCTTGGCTTGCGAGTGCCGGGGGACCTCCTGGGGTCTCCGTCCCTTCAGCTGCAGGCTAAAGCAGGGCAAACGGCACGTTTTTCCTACAGACGACCGTCAGGCCCAACGGTCCATGTATTTTTACCGACAGTGTCTGCAGAGGAAGTTCATGTAAGCAGTGACCAAGCCTCCCTGTCCCTTGCCCTCCCCCCCCGCCCCGTTCTTCCTGCCCTCCCTCCAGCCTCCTTCCATCCACCTAGGGCCACTGACAGGAGGTCGTCAACCCTTCTACCGCACCCCTGCCTGAACCACACTGCTTCTCCATCGACCCGTCCGCTGCCTTGTTTTGCCCACTGGAGCACCCAGAATTATTCTTCTCCTCCAGCCCCCAACCCACATAACCTTCCTGATCCTGGCTTCCATGTACTGTGTTACCTGGGCGTGGATACAGCATTTGCGTCAACCTTCTTAAAGCTCCACATTCTCCATGGGTTCACGGGAGCCATCCCTGAGGCGTCCTCACAGACCCCCTGAGAACTCCCTTCCTCTGAAAATGGCACCCTCCCCTCCCGGAGGTGACCCTACAGCCCTGTTTGGCATGACTTCACCATGAAGCCCTGGGTTGACTGGCCGGGGGTTATCACCTGACTGAAGCCGGTGGCAACGGATTCTCTCTCCCAGGAGTTAGGAATCGGGGTTCGGAGCCTGGCCGCGGGCATCGGAGGAGATGGGGACGCGAGAGGTGTGGTGCCACGTGCAGGAGAGGCAGAGCTGCCTCCCCAGCCAGTGCTCTCCTGCACCCGTTCCTATGCACCAGCAAAACCCCCATTTTGGGGGCGCCTGGGTGGCGCAGTCGGTTAAGCGTCCGACTTCAGCCAGGTCACGATCTCGCGGTCCGTGAGTTCGAGCCCCGCGTCGGGCTCTGGGCTGATGGCTCAGAGCCTGGAGCCTGTTTCCGATTCTGTGTCTCCCTCTCTCTCTGCCCCTCCCCCGTTCATGCTCTGTCTCTCTCTGTCCCAAAAATAAATAAACGTTGAAAAAAAATTTTTTTTAAAAACCCCCATTTTGTTTGGGAGGCCTGCTCTCTCAGGACCATGGGGTCATCCCATTTGTCCAGTTACTGAGTCGGAGACGAGCATGTGGCCCAGTTACAGCCAGCGAGGCCTGGGGGAGGACTGGGCAGGTCCTGGGAAGCAGATAGAAAAGAGACACCTGGGGAGGAGCAGGGCCCTCCTCAGATTTGCGCGGCCCTGTGCCCGTGGGGCCGCCATCTTGTCTGGGAAGGGAGCACACTAATGACACAGCCAGCTACCGAGGCTGGCAGAGGGGAAAGATGGTAAAAGCCAGAGGCCTCAACATACCACAGAGCCTCTAAGTGAACCCACTGGGGCCACCCTAATTCAGGACTTCCTGTCATGTGGGCAAGGGCGTGTTTCATACTGTGTGGGCGGGGTGAGTCAGTGTTAGGTTACGTGAAAAGACATTGGAACTGATGTGCCAGGACAAGGACAAACGGCCCGGAGTCAGAGACCGCGGGTGGGGTGGCTTGGTTTCTCCTCGGCTCCCACCCCTCCTGCGGCCTGGAGGCCTACTTCCTCTTCGGATTCTGAGAAACCCGGTTCTTTCCAACAAAGCCTCCTCCATTGCGTGAGCACCCAGGGGCAGATCCTTTTGCTTCAAACCCAGAGAGTCTTGGCGAAGACATCTTCCCTTCGCTTTCTCTCTCTCGCGCTGCCTCCCCAATGTCACATCCTCATTGGCGCTCCAGCCCACAGAGCTAGCTGACACAGCTCCTGACTCCACGGGCTTTTCTGCCGGAAGATTCCACCGTGGCACCTCCACCTCCAAGGGTCACAGGTGAAGCTCCCCGCTGCGCCATCTGGCTGGAATGAAAAAGCCTGTCTTCCTGGGCTGGGCCACCAGGGTGACGAATCGACAAAGGAAGCCAGGAGGGCAGGAGCCAAGACTCCACGGCTGTTGGAGGACACAATCCGAGAACTCCGGGAGAAAATCATTATTGAAAAAAACAAACAGAGGCTAGTTTGCTTTAGTGGCAGCAAATTGTTTGAACAAACTAAACCGTAGACGGGGAGACGGTCAATATTTCATGATGGAAGAGGCGACATGGTGCGGTGAAACACGTCCACTCCTCTGGAGCTGAGAGCCCCGTTCAGGAGCCTGGGCTGTGCCGCTCGAGTGAGACCCTCTGCTCTCTGGCCCTCGGTATTCCCATCTGTGAAATAGGAGATTCAACTGGGGGACTGTATCATTCTTCCAGGACCGGCTTCAGCGACCAAGATGAGCGTCTCACAGTCTGGAGGCTGGGAGTCTGAGATCAGGGTGTCAGCTGGGCCAGTTTCGTCCGGCGCCTCCTTCCTTGGCATGTGGACGGCCGTCTTCTCTCTTGGCCTTCTCTCTGGTCTTCTGTGCCTGTCTGTGTCCTCATTTCTTCTTCTTCTTCTCAAAATCCTCCTTCATTGCTTAAGCAATGCAGAGGCACGACACCAGTCATACTGCATCAGTGCCGACCCTAATGACCTTATTTTATGTAATTAGTCTTAATTAAGGACTTATCTCTAAATATAGCACATTCTGAGGCACGGGGAGCTAGTTCCAAGGTATGAGTTTCGGGGGAGACACGGCTCAGCCTGTAATAGCGACCTCTAAGGATCCTTTCAGGCTATAAGCCCATCATCCATCAGTGTTTCTCCCAGTCTCTACTGATTTGGTCAACGGGGCTTCCGTTCTGCAGGCACTGAGATTCAGAATCATGATGAGATCATGTTGCTCCATATTTATTTCTTCCCTTTCTCCCAAATGCCCATCCCAGAATAGACAACAGTCCTGCGGCACCCAGAACTCTCCGTCCTCAACGACATGATGCGGAAGTCCCTACTTATCCTGTGCTCACCTTGCCCCGTCCCTTCCCTCTGTCCACCTTGAGCATGTCCCTCCCCTGCATCGGACCTTCAGGGGCTCTTCTTCCAGGTCCCTCAAGGTCCTCCCCAGCCTGAACCCCACTGCTCCCCCATGAGAACTCTCTACCCCATTCAAACCAACCCATCATCATTCCCCAGACGTAACATGCACCTTCTCACCTCTGTTTTTTTTTTTTTTTTCCCCAAGCTCAGAACGCCTCCCTTCCTGGAGCCCTAATCCTCCTCTTGAAATCCTATCCTCCAAGATCCAGTTCACAGACCACAGAGCCCACTTGGCCAGGCATTGCCAGCTTACTGTGGGCGAGAGTGGGAAACCCAACTTGATATTCGTGCACTTGATTCACATGCTCAAGCTTAACTCAGGCAGCTGTGCAGCCCAGGACCGGGCTTTCAGCTGTGAGAACAAACCCAGTCGTGGCGCTGATGGGAGCCAGTGGAACACATCCCATTCGCCATGGCTGCTTCCAGGCTGGCAGACAGACCCCGGCTCTCAGGTGCCATGCCAGATGATGTGGCACTTGGCACTGGCAGATGGCAGTGACTTCGCTAAGTCACCCTTGAAAGCTCCAAGCCCCTGAGAGGGAACAATTAGGTGTAGTCCCTCCAACAGCAGTTCTTAGCTCAGTGGCAACAGCATCCTGTATGATCTCGTTCAGGTGCAAAGTCATGAGCCCTGCCCCCTCCCACTGGATCCGAATCTCTGGGGAGGGGGCTCAGGAAACTGTTTTCACAAGTTCTCCGGGTGATGCCTGAGCACATGAAGGTTGAGGAGTCCCTGGGTTACGAAATGAGGTTACAGAGGAGGCAGGGTGGCGGGTGCTGGACCGTGGAAGGCCATGGAGAGAAGGCTGGGATCATCTTACATGCAGTGGGAAGTTGTTGGAGGGAGGGTCCACCAGGGCTCTCCGGAGAAACAGAACCAATAGCAGATATTCATTCATTCATTCCTTTGTTTCTTTAAAGGAATTGGCTCACACGATTGTGGGGGCTGGCGAGTCTCAAACTTGTGGGGTAGGCTGGAAACTCAGGCAGGTGTTGATGTTGTAGTCTTGGGTCCGAAATCTATGGGGTGGGTTGGCAGGCTGGAAACTCAGGCAGGAGTTCTATGGTATAGTCTTAAGGCAGAATTCCTTCCTCCTTCGAGAAACCTCAGTTTTAAGTTTTGTTCTTAAGGCCTTCACTTATTAGATACCTTCAAAATCCCTCCGCAGAAACAGCTAGACCAGCGGTTGACCAACAACTGGGCCACGTAAATTTCACCGTCTCGGAGGGCTCGTGCTAGCTCTTCTTGAGACCCGAGGATTTGGCTTTGTCTAGGTTACCACCAGGCCCCCTTACAATGACCTCCCAGTGATTTCAGATACACTGAATGAGTTCCGGACACTGCAACCACATGTGCCCATCACCATGACCTTGCAAGGTCTTTGTCTGCAGCTAGAAGCCCTCTCCCTCTGGGCAGAGGATGCGAATCTATTTTCTTGGCCCCCCTTTGTGCTGGATACCTTTGGTTCATCCTGCAGCCTTTCTCAAAGCATCAGGAGGCTGGCCTGGAGGAAATGCATCAGTGGCCCTTCCTGATCTCTGGCTTCCAGTATGGTTTGGTCAATGGGAGACACCAGGAGGAGCCTGGAGGACGGGAGAGAGGGGCGGTCCCTTCACTGTTACTGGGGGTTGGCCCGCACGCCTTGAACCCTAAGCAGCAGCTTCGACTGGGCTGCCCCCCATTCTGCACATGTAGACTACCCATGTTGTTGAGTGCTCCCTGCCCTTTGCCCCTTGAGACCTAAAGGGGGTATCGGCTTCCTGCTGTGGCATCCCCAGGGCACTGCACTGTCCCTGTGGAGTTCTCTGAATTGAAGCTGAAGCCTTGTCAACAGTCCTTTTATTGAACTTCGTTCCCCCCAAGTTCATATGTGGAAGCCCCAATCCCCAATGTGATGGGTGTTAGGTGGTAGGGCCTTTGGAGGGTGATGAGGTCATGGGGGTGGAGACTTGGTGAATGGGATTCGTGCCTTTATTGGAGGAGGCAAGGGGTCGATCTCCCTCTGCCATGTAAGGACACAAGGAGAAGGCAGCCATCCGCGAAGCAGGAAGAGGGCACTGAATCTGCCGACACCCAGGTTATGGGACTGCCCAGCCTCCAGAACTGTGACACATAAATGTAGGCTGTGTAAGCCACCCCATCTATGTGGTTTTTGTTACTCTCCCCAAATCCCCGAGTTTGAGTGGGCCGACTGTTTTTGGCCATCTGACGGATACACTCATAGCCCACACAGGACTGGCCACCGAGTGATTGAATGGCATCAACTACCTAAATCAAAAGAGGGAGAAAGACACAGAATAGTCCAGCAGGCCAAGGAGCAAGAACCCCCCCCCCCCCCAAACCCCAGCATTTTCAGCTAAGGGGCCGAGTCTTAACTCCCAAATACGTTATGCAAAAAAGCGCCAGGGAGCCATTAAGGTCGGGGGGCTTGGCGGGGCTGGGAGGAGAGGGATGTCGTTGGGTATGCAGGGGTTAAGCTTCCAGTGCAGCATGGCCAGCACGACCCACTTTGCGATTTTTCTGCCAAAAATTTTTAAATGAAACAGCTGTGTATGAGCAAAACTGCTGAGAACGGTTCCAGCTCCAAGCATGAATCTGAATCACTCATGTTCGGGATTTGATGGGCTGTGTAATTGCTCTAAACCCTATTATCTTCCCTAGCAGTTGTTGAAGTGTCATTAGGACACCTCAAATGAAAGGCTAAATTCTCCTATATACACAATTTTAATAATTACAGTGCTTTTTTTTTTTTTTTTCTATTTCGAAATGTGAAGCTCTGCTCAAAAAGGGAGGTACCAGGATTACAGAATTGCAGCACAGACTTCTGAAGCCAGCCTGGGATGTCATTAAATATATTTTTTTAACTTTCCCTGGATTTTCCTGACCAGTTAATCTTTTCTGATTGTTGTTTTCTATTCTACGCAGAACAGAAGAGAGCAGGGCATGATGGGTAACAGGAGTAGCAACAATCTGCAAACATTTACTGAGCACCTACTATGTGCCAGTCACTGTGTCAGGGCCTGGCAACGTTCAGAATGGGCAAGCCCGAGGAAACCATTGCAATCTTTGTGCGACGTCACACAATCTTGTAGTTTATTTTCTTTTATGTCTCTGCTCTGCTACAGAGGGACGGCCTGCACGTAGAGTTGTAGCTCGGTCATCTTTGTATCCAAAGTACGTAGCCCGGCTCAACCAGCATTTCTTGAAAGACTGAGTGAGTGTTGGTGGAGTGCACACAACGGGCCAAGAAGCCCTCTGGGTGCAGGGGTGTGGCCACAAACAAGGCAGATACAGTCCCTGCTTTCTTGGAGCACACAGTAGGGGTGCAGAGGCAAGATGCAATGAACAAGTACACGATCAGCATGATGAATGTCATGGAAGAGAAAGTACTGGATGTTCTGGCCCAAGTAAATCAATCAACGTCAGTGCACCGGTAATTGGCACTTTGCAGTCAGGGCATTGCAGGAAGTTACAAAGGTGTAGAAGAGGTACCCATTGGCCACTGGGTAGCTGTTGGAGATTGGGCAAGTTACCTCTCTAAACCCTGGTTTCCCATTTATTTATTTATTTTTATTTATTTTTTTTACATGTATTTATTTTCTTTTTTTATTTTTTTTTTTTAAAAATTTTTTTTTTCAACGTTTATTTATTTTTGGGACAGAGAGAGACAGAGCATGAACGGGGGAGGAGCAGAGAGAGAGGGAGACACAGAATCGGAAACAGGCTCCAGGCTCTGAGCCATCAGCCCAGAGCCCGATGCGGGGCTCGAACTCACGGACCGCGAGATCGTGACCTGGCTGAAGTCGGACGCTTAACCGACTGCGCCACCCAGGCGCCCCTACATGTATTTATTTTCGAGAGACAGAGAGAGACAGCGCACAAGTGGGGGAGGGGCAGAGAGAGAAGGAGACACAGCATCCGAAGCAGGCTCCAGGCTCCGAGCTGTCAGCACAGAGCCCGACGCGGGGCTCAAACCCACAAACCGCGAGATCATGACCTGAGCCGAAGTCAGACGCTCAACCGACTGAGCCCCCCAGGCGCGCACCGCCCCCCGCTCCCCAGTTTCCCATTTACAACATGAGAATGATACTATGTAACTCTCACTGCTGGCTCCCTTGATGTCCACCCTTTGGTGTTAAAGCCAGTATAATCTCCTTTCCTTGAGTGTGGGCAGGACCTACAACTAACTTCTAACAATTATTATATGGTAAAGATGATGGGATGTCATCCTGTCATTGGATTATGATCAATCTATCTAGAAAGATATGTATGTACGTATGTATCATCTCTATCTATCTACTGGTCTATCAATCATCTCTTGCTATATCTATGTGTCTATATCTTTTATCTACTATTATATCTATTATTTATTACCTGTTATTATATATATCTATTATCTACTCTTTATCATCTCTTTTTTCTCTTTCTCTCTCTGTGTCTGTGTGTATGTGTATATATCTATATATATATATATGTAGGTATATATATATTTAGATACATCTAGTTATATCATCTTCCTATCTACATACACTTACCTACCGATTCTAACCTACATCTCTGCCTTGCTTGTACACACAAGAGAGACTCTCCGTGCTGGCTCCACAAAGTCAGCAGCCACGCTGAGGAAGTATGGCAGCTGAACTGTGGGTGGCCTCTAGAACCGTGAGAGCTGATAGCCAGCAAAATGCCACTCACACAGCCACGAGGACATGAATTCTGACAACAACCTGAGAGGTTTGGGAAGCAGATTCTTCCACCGTCGAGCCTCCAGATGAGAATGCATCCAGGCCTCCGCCCTGACTGCAGCCTTGGGAGACCCTGGGCAGGGGACCCGGGTAAGGACTCCTGACTCCCAGGAACCGTGAAATAACAAATGTGTATTGGTTTGCTCACTACCTTCGCAGCACTTTGCCACGTAGCAATAGATAACTAACAACATGGCTGGCACACAGAAGGTTCTGAGAGTTGGAGGTGAAGGAAAGCACAGGAAAACAGATCAGCAAAGCCTCTCTGACCGTCTCTCGCCTCGCCACCCCCAAATCCTAACAGAAGAGGGCATCCCGAACGGCTCAGGGCTGCAACAACATCAGCCTTGCTACGGTGCCTGGGTTTGGAACGAGAAACATCACCCAAGAACGCTTCCTAGAAAGGCAGATGCCCCAAGTCGTGCACACTCTGGGTTCACTCATCTCAGTGCTGACAGCCGCAGTGCTGGAGCTGAGAAGAAGTGCTGGAGAAACGGCAGGACCCCCATTATCTGCCCAGAACTAGGATGACAAGGCCAATAATGACGGGCTGTTAGCTTCCTCGTCACGGCCTGATGCAGGGACAGATGTGGAGCTGCGCAGAACTCCCCAGCCTCCGCCAGGCAACGCAGTGGCCCTGGGTGGCGGAGCACAGGCTTCGCCATCTGCTTGGAAGATGGATGCAACCGCCCAGGTTTGTGGGCACAAAATGGGAGACGCGTGCCCGGCTTGTTTCCAGACTTACCTGATTGAATTTCAGCACCACGTCTGAGATGGCTCTGATTTCTCGGATTCATTCTGCCCTGCCCAAATCTGTAACGATTCATACTGATGTGTCAGTCTCTAGCTCTCCGTCATAGCGGAGGAAGCAAGCCCCGCTTCACACGGCTGTTGGAAGTCTTTATCATCAACATTATTGTCCAGAATGCTGCTAACAGATCGTACTGCACCAGAGGCAGGCCAATGGCTGGACTATAGCATCTCATTTAACTTCCCCAACACCCTGGGAGTTGGGTGCTCTGGATAACCCATACTACAGGTGGGTAAGCTGAGGCACGGAGAGGCCAAATGACTGGCAGTGTCACCACGTGAAGTGCTTCTGATAATACTCAGCACACAGAGGGACAGATCCCCTGCTCTCCCCTCCACGGACCCTGTTACACACGATTGTGGCATTTACCATTATCACGTGACCACCTTCCCAGTGACCTACACAGCCCCTACCTTGTGATCTTTCTGCACAGGAAGCGTCTGAACAGGTTGGTTCCCACGGGTGGGATGCACTAAAAGCCCAGGCTGTAATCAGAACAGGCTCACGGGTGGGTGTGAAGTCCACTCGACCACCCCCACCTCACCCCTAATGCCCTCTGTTGCTGCCTGCTGGGCTGGAGCCTTGCTCAGGGGCATTTCGGGAAGCTCCGGGAAGCTCTGGGCGTGCCCCGTGGGCCTGGGTCTGGGGGTGCAGATAGTCTGGCACCCAGTCCCTGCTCTGGAACAGGGCCGGGTGGGAGCCCTTGCAGGGTCTCTGCAGGACCGGGAGGCCAGTCTCCTGTCTGCCTTCGGTCAGAGCACGAGGCAGGGACTGGGAGCGGGGACCAACTGCAGACACAGCCTCCAGCATGTTGTCACATTCAACTAACTGTCTTCTGTGGCCACAGGAAGTCAGGCCAGATTTCCTTGAAATCCCAGGAAACTTTCCTTGGTGGACACCAGGGTGAATGGTCTAACACTGATTTTCACCCAATCGCAAATGTGCTCCATGACAGTGGACGGTGCCCACGCCTTGTTGACAGACAGCGATGTGAGACCCAGTCGACTGGGAGTCATGGTAATGCCCTGCCCACCCCCCCCCCCCCCCCCCCCAGCTCCTGGAGGGTGATCAGCCTGGACCCACTAGGAGCTAGGAACTAGGGACCGAGTCTCTCACGCACTGTTGACTTGCAAGGGAAGGAAGAGAACTTGGCTTCCCTCCGTGCCTACTCTGCCCCGGACAACACTCCCAGCGAGCAAGGCATTATTTTTATTCCCCTCCGTTCCATTTATCCGTCACTGCAGGACCCATCGCCCCAGAACTGAGTGACCTGAAATAACGATCGTTTATTCTGCTCGTGACTCTGCACGATGGGCACACGGACGGCCTGTCTCTGCTCCACATGGCATGAACTGAGGCAGCTTCGGTGGGGCTGGAAGACCCACTTCCAAGATAGCTCATGTGCGCGGCTGCTGAGTAGACGGTGGCTGTCGGCTGGAGCTCCTCTCCATGTAGACCTCACCGTGAGGCTGCTTGGGCTGCCTCCCCACAGGGCGGCTGAATTCCAGGAAGTCGGGGTGGAATCTACAAGGCTTTGCAGGTGACCCAGCCTCGGGGGTCCGAGACTCTAACGGCTGCCACACTCTTTTGGCCCCTCGGGTCACGAAGACTAACCCAGATTCAAAGGGAGGGGGACTGGATTCCGCTTCTCAATGGGAGGAGCGGCAAAGAACCGTGCGGCCCTAGTCACTCCACCACGCCCACTTTCCAGACGGAGAGACTGAGGTCTCGGAGACATTTAGCACCCCCCACAGGCAGCAGCTGGAAGGCCGCGGAGATACCGAGTTGGAACCCAGGTCTGCATAAGGTCGGAACAAAAGCCCCTCCCACTCTACCAAGGTGTGCTTCAGACCCGCAAGCTAATGTAAATGGTGGGCTGGTTTAGTTAACAGGGTGTGCCTTCAGAAATAGGTCCAGAAAGACGATTAAAAATAAGGCCGTGCTTGGATTTCTTTTTTTTTTTTTTTTAAATTTTTTTTTCAACGTTTTTATTTATTTTTGGGACAGAGAGAGACAGAGCATGAACGGGGGAGGGGCAGAGAGAGAGGGAGACACAGAATCGGAAACAGGCTCCAGGCTCTGAGCCATCAGCCCAGAGCCCGACGCGGGGCTCGAACTCACGGACCGCAAGATCGTGACCTGGCTGAAGTCGGACGCTCAACCGACTGCGCCACCCAGGCGCCCCTGGATTTCTTAAGACCATATGAGTTTTCCTAAGCATTCGGTTTCTTTTCCGAGAGCCAAGTTCAGTCAAAGATTTCATGGGCTAACACTTCGTCAGAACACAAAAAGCAGGCGATGTGGACTAGAAAAATAATTCCTGAATTTGTCCACATCTTCCTTCTCTCTGGCCAACATTCTTGTCCCACTACCCCTCCACTGAAGAAGCTGGAGATATGTGGGTGCCCCGGGCCCCGGGAGGCTGTGTACCGTTTACTCCGCATATGTACTGCACAAGGAGATCAGTGGAGAGTTGAAAAGCCTTGAGACTTAACCTGTGCTCCTCTCCCCAAGCCTTGTGTCATGGCCTGGGACTGAGTCCGTCTGGAGAAAGGTCGGCATTTCCTATCTTGCTAAAGGTAGCTATGGAAGGTTAACCTGCCAGGTGAGACTAACAATGGGGCAAACTTCAAACCAATGCCATCTAAATTACCTCGAGGAGAGTCTGAGCATCTCAAGGGAAAGGTAGAGAAGGAGAATGTGACAACTCTTCTAACATCTCAAGCATTTGTGCTCTAGCTACAAATTTGCATACTCTCCTCAGAAAAACGATTCTTCGGGCTTGGGACCACCTTCCCGAGTGGGCAACTCAGAGATCGTCGATCCCTGGGGTATCGGCATGCCCTTTAAAGGTCTTGCCCTTCTTGCTGCGTGACCTTGGGTCGAGATGATAGCATCTCAGGGCTTGTCACTTCTCCTGGGAAACCGGGATCATGATGATCGTTAAATCTAAGACAGTATTATTTACAACACGCACCATTATTTTATGCATTACCAAGAAAACAAACCTGCCAATTAAACTGATGTGCCTTTGATGCTAAGATGTACCCTAATTTCAGAGGTAAACATGGAAGCAAAATCAGTCTTCGAATCGATGGCATTTAGGAAAATGGCTCGCCTCCCGATAAGATGTTGTGCAAAAAAAAAAAAAAAAAAAAAAAAAAAAAGCTTTGTAAACTATAAAGTGCTGAAATTAATTCTTCTTAGACATAGGCACTTTCAAAGGACTTCGTCTTTAAGACTAATGTACTATTAGATTCTCCTAAGCCTTATATAATTGTTTTAATGTACTCACTTAAGTAGTTCCAAAAGCTGCATTTTTACAGTGCCTGAGTCTGAATTGCGTTTCTACATTTATAACATTCCCACCCTCTTATGATTTATTTGTGTAGAATCAACTTGTGAGTTTTCCCTTGAATGGGATTCAAGATCTGGGGCTTGATTCATAGTTCGAATTGACTAACATTTGGAAACAATGAACTGTGTTGTCTAAACACATAAATACCGCAAGAGAAAGGTAGCTAATTACTGGGAGGGAGGAGGCTGGGAGAGGAAAACACCATAAAATCCTGTTCAGCCTCAGGGTGGGGGGCAGGGAGCACTCCTCGGGCCACGTTTCCCAGGCTGCTTTGAGGTTGGAAATGGCTGAGAGGTTTGGCCTTGCGGTTTCCCTCTGGAAAGAAAGAGAAATAGTCTGGAGGCCTCCAAAGAGCATTTGATCCGTAATTCTTCCAATCGGAAAAAAATCACAAGCTCTCCTGGGCCTTGGGCCTCCTCAGGCGCCAGGCTCTGACTTCTCGGCCCTTTGACCCCTCGGTGGGGTGGTGGGGGTGGGGTCACAGCCAGAAGGAGCCCCTCCAAGCCTCCCTCGTGTCTTTAGGGGGACAGCCTGGCGTCCCCCACACAAGCCACACCTTGGAATCAGACAGACCAGAGTTTACGTCCTGCCTCTGTCACTTGTCAGCACGTTGCTACTGGACTTCTCTGCACCTCAGTTTCCTTATTTGTAAGGTGACGTGGAGTGGCTGTAGGGGGTAAGTGTCCGTCCAAGTGTCCCGAACAGAGCCCCTCAGTGACTCCGTCGAGAACCCGCTCACGGACTCTCTGGCTCACATTCAGCTAATAGTTGCTGGCCCCTCCCCCGCTCCCCCAGCGTGCGGCAGGCAGTGTGGGGCTTGGGGACACTGCGACCAGGAAGACGGGTCTGGCCTCTGCTCCCACAGGCCTTGAGAGTCTGGGGCTGGCAGCAGATCATCCGGCAGTAAGCAAACAAACATAGTAAGACATTCAGGGGGTGATGAGGGCCAGGGAGAGAAGAAAGCAAGGCACTGGGTGGTCAGAGAAGCCTGCCCACGAAGGTACCTCCAGGCCATGATCCCTCAGCCCTATGCTTCTCACCCGGGGGTTGGGGGGGGGGGGCGACTCTACCCCCAGGTGGCGTGTGGCAATGTCTGGTGACGTTATTATGACAGGGTGGGGGTGGTTACTGGCACACAGTAGGTGGAGGCCAGGGATGCTGCTAAAAATCCCACAGTGCACAGAACAGCCCCCACCCCACACAACCCCTCGGAGGATGAGCGGGCCCCCGATGTCAATAGCGCTGAGGCTGAGCAACCCTGATCGGCTCCATTACTCTGTGCTATGTTCTTTGCGCCGCTCAGCAGAGCTGATGGCCGGGAAAACCCCTCAGTGCAAGGGACCTACAGTGGGTGACATCGGAGACCAGCCGCCCAGGCAGCGCCCCCTCCCATGGTGGGCGGGCATGTGACAATGCCTAGGGTACAGTCCCACCCCTCCTGGCCTAGGTTGTTCCAGAAAGCTTCTTCTGCTAACTAAAGAGCAAAAAAAAAAAAAAAAAGAAAAAATATCAAACAACATAGGAATCCGGGGGTGGCTCTAGCCAGCTTTGGGGAAAATGGATTCAGGAACACTTCCATGAGATCCAGTAACAGACTGTCCTGGTCCAGTAAGTGCATCCTCCCTGCACCCCGCTGCACCACCCCCCCACCCGCCCCGCCCCGCCAAGTTTCTGGGCCTACATACGGTGAAAGGAAAAGACCAGATGCTGGGAGAGATGCTGCCTCTAACAGGCACATAGGTGTAGCGGGAGGTGACAGCCGGCAGCCTGGCAGTGAGGGAGGACGCGGCCCGTCACACAGAGCGAGCAAAAGAATTCAGAGAGCACAACGGTCTGGGGCCATTTGGACCCTGCGGGGAACCTCTGCGTTACACAACACTGAGACACGAGACACGCAGGCCAGCTTGCACCGTTCCTGCCTCCCCACCGATACCCGCCCCCCCGCTCCCACGCCATCAGGACTCTGATGGTGCTTGGGAGACAATATGCACAGCCCTAACGCTGTCCGAAACCAGCCACGGCCACTTCATTCTTCTTTGCCAGTGATTTGTTCTAGGGATGGTCGTGTGACCCTCTTCTAGTCGATAAGGAGGGTAAGTCGGCTTGAGAGCTTCTGGGGAAGATTTTCCTCTCTGACAAAGCAGAGGGCCACATGACCAGCACATCGTTATTTTACCAGCACTCTTTTATTCCTGTTTGGGGAACGGGCTTGTGAGAAAGGATGTGATGCTTGGAGCTCTGGCAGCCATTTTGTGACTATCAGGGAAGGGGTTCCCCAACATGCTGAGGGTGGAAGGAAGGGAACATAGAAAGAATCTGGATCCTCAATGACAGGGCAGAGCCCTAAGCCAATTCTGCAACCTTAAGACTTTTTGTTATGTGAGAAATGAAATGGGGGTGCTTGGGTGGCTCAGTCAGTTAAGTGTCCAACTTAGGCTCAGATCACAATCTCACGGTTCGTGGGTTCGAGGCCCGTGTCAGGCTCTGTGCTGACAGCTTGGACCCTGGAGCCTGCTTCTGATTCTGTGTCTCCCTCTCTCTCTGCTCCTCCCCCACTTGTGCTCTGTCTCTCTCTCTCTCTCTCTCAAAAATAAACATTAAAAAAAAAAAAGAAATCAAATGCATTTATCATTGAAGCCTCTATTAGTTGGGCATTTTGTTACCTGTAACCCAAAGCATCCTAAATAATATGGTTTCTTTTTGTAATAATACCTCTCAGAAAATGTCCATCCCCAGAGGTTAACATTTTAAAAGATGCTCTCTCTAGAACGGACGAAGCATCAGTTATTTAAAAACCTCTTTACTCTGGAATGATGCCCTCTACCCCTGCGGTTTCCACAAAATACAAAATGACTGTATTTAATTGTACGCAGAGTCATGTGATCTATGACATACATCATCTCTGCTTTCGCACGGTGACTTAATGCTCATGATCTCCATTCGTGGGCCCAGAATCTCAATACTAGAAATGGCACTTCAAGCCGATTTCCTCCATAATCTCCTCATCTGTCGTCTGTCTCCATCCCCACCCCAGGTAGTACTGACTCGTTTGCCTGGTGAGCACACGATAAAGAACTGAGCCTCCATGGCCGGCCCCTCCTTTCTCCTTCCTCTTTCGAGCGACCTGCTCACAGAAAGGGCACATTCTGCTCTGCTCCTCCACAAACTTAGGAGGGGAAGGGCAGCCTCCACCCCTGGGGGAAGGGGAACCTGCTTCAGGCCAGTGCTACCTGCGTCTGGGTGGGGAAATATGTCTAATTAGGGAGCCCACCTGCCTTCCCTCATAGTCACACAATGGCTGCCAGAGCTCCAAGCATCACCTCCTTTCTAGCAAACCCACTGCCCAAACAGGAACAAAGGAGTGGTAAAAAAAAAAATAAAAAATAAATAAATAAATAAATAAATAAATAAATAAATAAATTTTCTAGTCACGTGGCCCTCTGCTTTATCAGAGAGGAAAATCTTTCCCGGAAGCTGCCAAGCCAACTTACCCTCCTTGTTGACTAGAATGAGGTCACATGACCATTCCTAGAACAAATCACTGGCAAAAAGGAATGAAATGGCCATGGCTGATTTCAACCTGTGACATAGGACACATTCTCCAATGTTATCTTTGTCCGAAATGAAGATGATATTTGGGTCTCGCAGTGTGTGACTGGGGTGAGTTCAGAGAATGGACCCTTCTGGTTCCTCTAGGCAGAAAAGTATTTACTACAGGATATTGATTATATTGTGTGATTATAGGAAGAGCCTAAGGAACACAGCTCTCAGGAATGAAATCCACACCAGGAAACTGCTGCATCTTCTATGAATCAGATGTTGGCAGCCCCAGGACTTTACCTCCTTGGCCACAATCAGGAAGCTACCCCTTCCTCTGCTTCTCCTGCAACCACACCACGCATGCCAAGACTGCGGCCAGCTGGGCCCACCTCCCAGGCCACTGCTAAAGCGACCACGGAGAAGTAAAAATAAAATGTTAAAACGAATTTTAAAAAATGGGGCGGCTGGCTGGCTCAGTCGGTTGAGCATCTGACTTCGGCTCAGGTCGTGGTCTCCCGTCCGTGGGTTCGAGCCCCATGTCGGGCTTTGTGCTGACAGCTCAGAACCTGGCTCCTGCCTTGGATTCTGTGTCTCCCTCTCTCTCTGCCCCTCCCCTGTTCACGCTCTGTCTCTGTCTCTCAAAAAATAAAAATAAAACGCTAAAAAAAAAAAAAAAATTGAAAGTGACCACAGAGAAAGAAAGGACCTTAGATACATGCTTGCCTGCTGAAGTGTAGAAGCAGCGGGCAGGTGTCTCTGCCTCCCCCCTACGTCCCAAACCTCCCCTGAATTCGTCTGTGTGGTCAAAGCAGAACCACATGAAGAACTCTAGCTGCAAGGGAGTCCTGACGCCGAGTTCCCAGCTTTCCCCCCTGCAGGACAGGTAGACCCAGGGGAATGGGATGAAGTGGTCCATGAACTTCTGTTCTCCACACCCATCTGCACAGTGGCTAGGGGCACACATATAGAATCAGACTTCCTGGATTCAAACCCAGCTCTGCCATGTACAAGCCCAGCGACCTTTGGCACGCCACCGAGCTCAGTGTGCATCAGTGTCTCCATCCATAAAATGGGGATAATAGTAGGACCTGCTTTATAGGATTGTTCTGAAGACTAAATGTTGCCTTTATTGAAACCCTTGCTGCTTGCTGTCACGAACTCAGAAACAGAACTGATTCAGGCAGGGAGGGAACCTGGGCACGTAGGACACATAGAACTGTAGTCAACACATTATAAGTGCCACAGAAGCGTTTGCTATTCAGAAAGTATTCTGAAACTTCAAAAGCTACTCCCCAGTGACAGCTTAAGATTAGAAGGGACAGGGGCACCTGGGTGGCTCAGTCGGTTGAGCATCTGACTTTGGCTCAGGTCATGATCTCGCAGTTCGTGAGTTCAAGCCCTGAATCGGGCTCTCTGCTGTCAGCACAGAGCCCGATTCAGATCCTCTGTCCCCGTCTCTCTCTCTCTCTCTGCACTCCCTGCTCGTGCTCTCTCTCTAGCTTTCAACAATAAAAATAAACATTAAAAAAAAATCAGACACGGACAGCAGTGGTTAGAAGGGTGTGTGTGTTAGATGTGTACAGATCAACAAAGAATTAAAGATGTCCAAATTCCTTAATGATAGCACTGTCAGGAAGCTTTGTGTTTTCTCGAAAAGGCTGAGACAGTGAAGAAAATGGAAGGAAGGTCATGCCTGACCGCATGCTCTCTGACTCCCAAGGTTTTCCCTGGCAACTGGACCTGTGTCCGTTTTCTCCGAGGGCCATCCAGTTGAGGAGGCCCAAATGAGAAGGTGTCCACAGGGGATGGCTGGCTTCAAGCATAATTCAGTGTCCTGGCAGGGGGTTGGCCTGACAGCTGATGAAAACAAAATATAATGAAATGTCAACCAAAGCGGACATGGCAGGGCATCGGCTGACATGTCAAGCCGGTCGCCAAACTCCCTCCCGCGGTATGCCAATCACGTGTGGCTGCCCCTCTGGGGTGACGTGACCAAAAGGCACCGGCATCAGATGCTGACACAAAAGGAACAGTGTCTGGGGCCACTGGCGGAGGGGTGGTCACACCCTTGAGGGGCTGTGGGCTTTCTCCTTCGGGCCAGAGGGCCCACTAAGGGCTCTTCGTACTGTCTGGGGCTTGGGAAGAAAGAACATCGGGGGCCGTGCCCTCACATCCGTGTTCCTGCCTGGCTTCCAGAACTGGAATATTGAGATGAGAGATAACTCACCTGTTCCTCCTAAGAAAGACTATTCCAAATGACAGGGACCGCTGAGTCCTTCCCGTGCAGTACGGGTGTGCTAATTGTCCTTTAATTGCATTATATCGCTAGTGTCAACGATGGTCCCTTTTGTCCCAGCATCCATTCCCCTTTCCTGTGCAGTTATGGAATATTCCTTCCATCCCCCATCCCTGTCCCCCAAGCCCACCAATGCAGGTAGGCACATGGGAGCCCAGGGACTCCGCTTCCCAGGATCCTTTGCAGCTAAGCTCTGCTGCATGGCACATTCTGGTCAATGGAAAGTGGCTGGGACCAGCTTCCGAACGTGCAGATCACGTGGGTTTAGAGAATCTGCCTCTGCTTCCATGTTCCCCCTCTGTGGCTGCAAAGTGTGTGGAGGCAGCTTCACCCAATGGGTAAGTCCCCAATACTGAGCAGAGCAACAAGGTAGAAGGAACCTGGGTCCCTCGACAAGCTCACGGGGCAGAGCTGCCCCCGACCATCCTCTTCTAGGCTTTTACGAAAGAGAAAAATGCACTGGGAGCTCGTTCCCTGCCTTTCAGGCCTTTTTAAATAACACTTCAGCTGCACCCTGACGAACGCAAATTTGATCTTCGCAATAACCTTGCAAGATAGGTCTGATTTCCTCTCCATTTTGTCAAGGAGCACCCCAAGGTTCAGACAGGTTAAGCGGCTTGCCCACGGTCACAGCAGTATGAAATGGCAGGGCCGGGACGTGACTCCAAATGTAGCTGTAACCAAAGCGTATGCCCTTACGTATTGCTCAGGGTTCTCGCTTCCCTTGGCAGTGCCTGTGCTGATGGCTCTTTCCCCACGTCTACACATTTTAAGACGTTGGGACAAAGAACCTGATATACTCTCTTCAAAGAGAAAGGAAGGGGGGAGGCCTCTTTTTCCTTGGTAAATCTGAGTGTTGGAGACTTTGGGGGCTCAGGGTGTGATCAATTGGGGTGATGAGCTGACATCTGTTATTTTTGCCTCCAGTCCCCCATTCTGGTACAAGCACCCAGATTTTGCATGGGGAGGGGGCCTCCCCTGCACTCTTCATTCATGTTGCTCATGCTGGTTGACCCCACTGGGCCCGAGTTAGGCCAACGTGTCCCCATCGCGGACATTGGCGTTTTGGTGGGGAGACACAAATCTTTCAGGGCTAGAATTCGTTCATTCCAGCAGCAAACCCCACAGGACTGTCCACAGGTCCCTGCTACCTGGAACCCCGTGCTGCCCTGAGTCCTGACCCTTCCGAGGCTTGCTCGTCAGCTCTTCCTCTGATGTGGAGAGAGCTCTGTCACATCCTTCCTTCTGAGCAACCCTGTCTCTGCTCACATTTTTTCCAGGACTGGTCTTTCTTCCTTTCAAAGACCCCACCTGATAGAGCTGCTCTCAGCCCAAGGCAGAGGGGGATGGCTCAGACCACGTCCAAAGACGACACTGAGGTTTCCAAGCACACAATCTGGGAGCCCTGGAGCTGGACTCAGAGGCCAGCGTCACTAGGTCAGGAGCTGGTGGGTCCAGGAAGGGGAACAGAGGCAGGTGGGAGTCTGGGGAGAAGATAGAGGACCAGGACTGACTGGGCGGGTGCACGACTGTTTATCTCGCTGGCTTCTGGGGTGTAGGTGAGTTCAGATAAAACTCTCCATGTTCACTGGGGGACAGGATCTGCGTTGGTGCTCTGTGTCCTGGCACATGGACCAGGCCCAGAAGAAATGCCACCAAGGCTTTTGCCTGCTGGCCACGCCCAGTGTCCCTGGAGCCCCGCTGTGGAGCGCTGGCCCACCCCGGAGCAGAGGGCAGCAGAGCGAGGCCCGGCAGCCTCTCTCCAGGCCCAGGGAGAGCAGCGCCCGGGGAAGCACAGTCATACAGCACTTGAGTACCTCTCTCCCCAGACGGAGCTGGATTTATGGGGCCCACTCGTGGCTCTGCTTCATTCCGGATGCAGAGACCCAGCTGGGGCATCATTCATGAAGGACAGCCCAAGCAACGGGCAGCTGGGCCCCCCAGCTCCTCCAGCCTTGCACCACTGGGGACCAGAAAGCGATGGCGGCTCTGGGACCTCGTTCCCTGGTCCTGTCTGCAGGGGCCTCCGATGCATGGACTTTCTGATCCTGAGTATCAGCACCCCGCCACCCCCCCGCCCCTGCTGCCCCAGCACACCCTCAGGTCTGGTGCTGGCCAGAGGGCAGGGTTGCATATCAGTCACAGACACAGCAGGGGACGGTGGTGAATGGTCAGTGGGTCTGAGTCCCCCCTCTGCAGATCTCTGATGAGGTGATCGAGGACACCCTGCTCCATTTCTCTGAGCCTCAGTTTCCTCCTCTGAAAAATGTCCTTCTCAGGACACTGTGTGGGTCAAGGGAGATCTCTAACACGGTATTTGCTGTGTCATGAGCCCTCCATAAATGGTGGCCACGGCCGCAGTATTAGGCATAGTAACACAAATGTCTTATTTTTCCCATAATCACTTTCACAATCACAAATCACATTCCATTCTCCTGACCACACCGGGAGGAGCATGGGTCAGACGGCAATTGTTTCCATGTTAGCAGTGAGGGAATCAGGCCCTGAGGGGTCAGGTGGCTTTTCCGACTGAGCCACCCAGGCGCCCCTGGAAGAGATCGTTTTAAAATGGAGGGTGTGACAGAGGGAGGCTCTGGAAGGGTCAGGAGAACAGCCCCCTTTAGTGCAAAGAAGGAGGGATTGAAGAGAGACCTTGCAGCAAGCCGTGTTGGTAAATTCATCACTGGTGTGTGACAGACAGAGCAGGCTGTCAGAACCTTCCCGATGAAGCCCGCGATATGATGAATGACTTGTCTTGAGCAGCCCATCCTTCTCCTCCTTCTCCCCCTCCCCCCATTGGGAAATGGAGATTCTACGGAGGACAGCCCATCCTAAATCACCATCCCTTCTCTTTCAGTTTCAGAGGGGCCCGGAATGCCCTAGGGTCAAGGACTCGGCTAATTTGTGAGCTGCACTCGGGGTGGAAGTCACCTGCAACTCTGCTGGCCCCTGTCTGCATCACGGCTCCTTGCAACACTGACAAGTAAGCTTGGCCCCAGACACACGAACGTGCTCCTGGTCTTGACTTCCAGAGAAAAACATTCCCAGAGGAGCCCGTTGAGGTATCACGGAAAGAGAACCACAACGATGTGGAAACACCCCGAGACTGTGCTCCGTGTGGCGTTCGTGGACCGGCTGTCAAGGAGTTCCAGAATCGCCGCCCGGTTCCGCGGCCGCAGCGGTTAGAACGTTTCTGATCTGATCACCACGGCCCTTGCCTTATGGTCCTGTTTCCTCCCACACTTCCTTTTTTCAGATATAGAATTCATACACCATACAATTCACCTTTTAAAAGTATACAATTCAGTGGTTTTTAGTATATTCGCAAGGCTGTGCAAACCATCGCCACTATCGAATTCCAGAATATTTTCATCGCGCCAAGGAAATCCCCACCCATGAGCAGCCACGCCTGTCTCCCCTTCCCCCCGGCTCTGGCCACCACAGATCTGCCTTCTGTCTCTATGGATTTGCCTGTTCTGTACATCCCGTATGCACGAAGTCGCACGACACAGCGTTCTTTGTGGCTGCCTTCTGACAGCATCATGTTTTTTTTTTTTTTTAATTTTTTTTTCAACGTTTTTTATTGTTTTCTGTTCGAGACAGAGCACGAACGGGGGAGGGGCAGAGAGAGGGAGACACAGAATCGGAAACAGGCTCCAGGCTCCGAGCCATCAGCCCAGAGCCTGACGCGGGGCTCGGACTCACGGACCGCGAGATCGTGACCTGGCTGAAGTCGGACGCTTAACCTACTGTGCCACCCAGGCGCCCCTGACAGCATCATGTTTTGAAGGCTCCAGCCCTTTTCGAGTTATGTGTCCATGTTTCACTCCTTTCTATGGCCGGGAAATATCCCACTGTATGGACATACCACACTTTGTTTGTCCTTTCCTCAGCTGATGGACGTCTGGGTTGTTTCCATCTTCTGGCTATTGAGAATTGCGCCGCTGTGACCATTCGTGTACGAGGCCGTGTGGATGTTGGTTTTCGTTTCTCTTGTATATATACCGAGGAGTGAAATTGCTGGGTCATACGCGGTTCTTGGCATCAAGAGCATAAAAACCTTGCGACTTGACATACTGGGTCAGGAAGTATTTCTGGGCTGGGATTCTGGGCCACCCGAAATCCCTGCTGTCTTCCCGTCTGGCTCATCACGGAACTGCCATCCCACGCGCAACACCCCAAGTCTTTCAGAAGCTATTAATACCCCAGGTTGAGATCCCACGGCACGAGATCTCTAGGTGCACGGATAGATGATCTGACAATGCCTCCGTACTTCAGTACCAGAAACACGTCAGATACTTAGAACTTCGGTACGGCCTTTGGGGACATCCATTATCTAACGCTGGTTTTATCGGTCGCACGAAGATACGAAGACGCAACAAGGGAGAGGAAGTCTGGGGTCTCCAAGGCTTCCTGTAAAATACTGTGTAAGATTCCAGAAATGAGACTAAATTATACATTACATATATATTTTATTTAGTTAGAACCTCCTTTTCAAAAAGATGTTCTTCAGGGGCCTCCGGATAAAAGTCAAAGCCATTCATTAATTACATCCTGAGTCCCACCGTCACATGAGGAGTTTTGTTTTCTTGACATTGACTTGATCTGATTAAGTTAATGGTCCCCTTTTTGCAGAGCTGGCTCTGGCCAGGCCCATTTCTGATCATTTTAACAACTCGACTGGGTCCTCTAAAAATTAAATGGAAGTTAGCCTCGGACCTGGAGGTACTTTTCCATTCATTTACTGCTGGACCACGTCAATATTCTAAAGAGGTTTCGGGTGTTACTCCTTTTTGAATAATTTATCATCGGTAATGAAAGCTTTAAAAATTGGCTAACATGAAAGCAAAACCGTCATTCCCACAGGTGCCTCCAATGAAGCCTTTCTGGGCAAAAGCGATGAAAACACCCATTTCAGCTTCTGCAGCCCCCAGGCTGGTGGAGTTCACCTCACCCTGCTGGGTAGTCACTGCACATGTGCTCTGAACGCACAGTGCACGAATCAGACATAAAGCCGTGGCACAAGGGTGTAGCAGACAGGACAGGCGAGGTTATACTGCCGTAACAAACAACCCCACTACAGTCAGGGGTTTTGTTACTCATTTATGTATTTATTTTTAATTGTAATTTTGTTTCTGAGAGAGAGAGAGAGAGAGAGAGCGCCAGAGTGCAAGCGGGGGAGGAGCAGAGAGAGAGGGAGACACAGAATCCGAAGCAGGCTCCGGGCTCTGAGCTGTCCGCACGGAGCCCGACGCGGGGCTCGACCCCATGAACCGTGAGATCGTGATCTGAGCCGAAGACGGACGCTTAACCGACTGAGCCTCCCAGGGCGCCCCCAAAGCCAGAGGTTTTAAATGAGCATTTATTTCTTACTGCATTTCTTACTGTCCTTACCCTGACAAAGGAAGTAGAGCTCACCTGCTAAGACTACCGATTTCTGCATGGAGAGAAGGGTGTTTGCTGATGCACTTTGAAAAGCTGCTTGGATGCTCTGCTACTTGATTATCTGCCACGTTATAAGCAGAGGACTTCATGAGATAGTGAGCTCTCCGGCAACGTAAAGAGAGGAACTGTGTTTTCTACGTCTCCTTTGGCTTTGGTGCTTCGCCACAGGGCCATGCGTGGAGCAGGTGATCAAACTGTGTCAAAGGCAGCAGAGCACAGACAGAGGTCACGCTCATGGGTGCAAATGCTGCTTCTGGCGCTCCTGAGCTGTGTGACTCAGACAGTCTTCTTAACTTCTCTGTGCCTCAGTTTCCTCATCTATGAGGTGGGGAAATGGTGTAGTCTGGTATATAATAAAGGTGACTGAATTACTGCCTGTTAAGCACCTAGAAGAATCCCTGCAACATTACGGGCACCACGTTATCGGCTAATGAATAAATGAGAATCAGCATCTTTTGAACGTTGACTAAGGATTATTTTATCCTCACAGCAGCTCAACACAACAGGCATAGTATGGTGACCATTTTGCAGATAAGGAAACTGAGGCTTGAGGGCTAACTTGCCTGGGGTCTGAAGACTCATGGAAGACAATCTGAGCCCCAGTTGGAAGCCAGGTATTCCTGACTCCACGGCAGACACTCTGCCTCGAAGCTACGGAACCTCTATTTGCAAAAACTGAAAAAGGCTTCGGTGAGCAACAATGGTGCCCATCTCTCTTGAGCTGATGTATCGTCTTCATTCAGTCCGTTAACATTCTGGGTTCCAACATACTTCCCAATCCTCTCACGCCCATCCCTTTTTGTAGACTCCCGTCTCCTGGAATGGGTTCTAGGGTGCACTGCATCGTTCTCCCCTTGGCATTACTTACTCCAACAAAACAATTCAAAACAGCACCACCCTCTCCCTTTCCACCCCCTGCTTTACTCAAGTGGCTGTCCAATGACATGTCCACACAGAGAATTCACACCTCCTGAAACCCATGACGCCATCTCGACAATCTTCTGCCCACAGTGGACCCGGAAGCTGCGTACTGAGCCAACTTGCATCCTGCTTCTCTCTGCTGCAGTCGTGCTTTGGAGAAAAGGGCAGGTCATGCCCTCTCTCCAAGCCTCTTTTTTCTTTCTGTAAAGTTTGTCTTTCTTAAGCTCGCTCCTTCAGGTGACAGGGGGTGAGGACTCCTAATGTTAGCAAAAGGCAGTTCTTTGAGGAAGCACCCAATGGGGAGATGCTTCCATGGTGCCGTGCTTGCTAAGGGGGGGAGGGACAGTTATCTTCCAAAATGAGGGCAACGTGCAGGGCCCAGGCGAACTGGACACTTCTGTGTCCCTTTGCAACAGCAATGCACCCACCGCAGAGCTCTTGAGCAGATTCTGGGCTGCTGGAAGAATTGTCAGTTACCCCGTCTTTACGTCTAGGATGCCAGGCTCTGTTCTAGGGACTAGACACTAGGGCTGCACGGGACAAGGTCCCTGCACCGACGGAGCTCCCACCGGGTGGGTGGACTGAGATGTGCTTGTCACGGGCTGGGCTGGATGTAGCACAAGGGCTCGGGCCTCATTAAGATGTGAGCCTTGAGTCTGAAGAATGGAGGGGGCCTGAGCTCTGGCGGGGGAAAGTCAAGGGCGGGGGAGGAGACAGGTGTCTGACAAGATCATGCACAGGCCAGGGCCAACCTTGACTTGAGGCATATGGCACGTATGTGCAGGAATGACACCCAGAGTTTGGTCCACGGGAGGGCAGAGCTCTGAGAGACCAAAGACACCAGAACAAGGGATGGAGGCTGGAAAGAAGCTGATCTGGCATTTCCAATCAGAGAGAGAGAGAGAGTGCAGGTGGGAACAGAGGGGAGGTGGGGCCCACAGAGAAGTGGACAGATTTTCTCCCATGAGGAGCTCACCACAAGTGGAGGTGGGGGAGAACAGGTAATAAACCAACAAGGAAACCTATACTGTACAAGGTAGAGAGAAATATAAAGTAGGCGGGGGGGGGGGCGGATAAAGAACGGGGTGCCAGTGAAGCCTTCCTATTTCAGGCCAGGTTTTCTGAAAGGTGACATCTGAGCAGAGACCTGAGTGATGGGAGAACGAGGAGAGGCACAGACAGCATGTGCAAAGGCCCTGTGGGCAGCCGGAGGGAAAGAAGTTGGGCAAATTTAGGTTACATTTTTGTGGAGGTTCTGATGGATGGCAGAGACGGTAAACACTGAGGGTGCCACGAAGCCCGAATTTGAAAATAAACTTAACTGCAGGGAGGGCAGCAAGGCTGTGGCTGGAAGAGTATAAAAGGCTTTTGACCCACTCACTAAGGGCCAGATGAGCACCTACTCTGCGCCCTGCACGCGGTACAAAGATCGCAGCTGGGCCTGTGTCGGTTCCCAGCCTGCTGGGAGTCCCCGGGCGGTGGGTACGCACACCCCCTCACAGTGTTATCCGTGTGCGCGGTGGTTCTCATTCTCTGACGGCCTGCGGGGCAGGTGCTGCTGGGGTGGTGCAGCCAGTCCCTGGCCCCTTGGAGCTGACTGTGCCCGTCTCATCCTAGCTCCGTAGTTCGGGACGTCAAGTCAGTGGCGAAAGTATCTGCGCCATGGAAATCGGGGATCGCCGCAAGCAGCCTCCCCTCCCCCGTCCCGGAGAGAGCTGGTGGTTACGCACTGAGCAGCACAACACGGGCTACACCCACTTGGCAGAGGAGGCCACCCAGTGCCCCAAGTCCAGGGACCCCCTGCCTTTTGTCAGTTTGCAGAGGATCCCGGTAGCGGACAATCCAGCGGCATTCCACTTTGGATGCCACGGAATTTTCAAGGCTTTCCATGCCTCTTTTGGTTCCTGACCGTGTCTGGTTTAGATCAAAGCCTGAAATCCCTTGTGGGCTTTCTTGCCATGAAGGGGGCGACCCCCCCGGCTGACCCCTGAAGGCTCCGAGGGGGCACCTAGAAAACCCCATTGGGGAGCAGGGGGAACCGCGCGGGGCTGCATCCGTCGGAGCCGGGAGAGGAAAGCAGGGAAGCGGAGGTTCAGGGTGAGAGTCCGTAAATGCCACCTACGTAATTGCTGGTGAACAAAAAGTCGGGCCCCGTGGTATTCCTTTTGATTACGCCGAAAAATCCAATCCAGCTTTTTTTTTCACTTCCTCGGGTGGAGACTGTGGGCTGTGCGGGTTCACGGGGCGCTGAGCGGGGAGGGGGCGGCCTGCTTGTTTGCCAAAGACAGACAACCCGGGGGGCTGCCCAGGGCTCCCTTCTACCCAAAGTTCTCACCGGCTTCAAATATAAACTGGGCTCTCTCCTGACCTGTCTTGAGCCACAGAGGGCAAGGAAGGCTCCCAGGAGGAAGAATAAGAGCACGTATTTATTGAGCACTTACTGTGTGCCGTGCACTCTATATACACACACAGACCCCCGCATGTATTGCCCGCAACACCCTGTCCATCTTACAGCAGTGTGAACAGGTACAGAGAGAGCTTAAGTCACTTGTTTGAGGTCACACAGCCAACAGGTGGTAGGGCTGGGGTTTGAACCCAGCTGATACGGCTCCAGACTCCCAACCCCGAACAACTAAACTGCATGGGACGGTGGCGGGCGGGTGCAGAGGCGAGCCACGAGGCACTAGGAAATGCTCTGAACGTAGCATAGTATTTCCTCAGAGGAAAGTAGGAAAATGTCGCGGCTCCTTTCAGACCTTTCTGATCCAACAAGGAAGAGCGACCCCCCCCCCCCCAACCCCAGACTGCACCACCAAGGCCTCAGTTGCTGCCCTTTCCACTTCTTGCTGGGGCCACCCCGGTGGTCCCTGGAGGTCCCTCCCTCCAGCCTCACCTCCCCCGCATTTCTGCAGGGGGGTGTCCACGCCCATTCCTCTATTGCAGGAAGCTGTCAACAGCCCCACGGCCTGGGCACAGCACACAGACCCAGCTGGCCGGACCCCCATGGCCCCCTCCCCCCCCGGACACTTTCCCAGCAGCATCGCACCGACCGTGTCCCACGTGCCCGTCCTCAAGTGCACACTGCTCTCCTTCCCTGCATGCCTTTGCATGTGCTGTTCCTGTGCTTGGAATGCTCCCTTCCAGTTTCTGCACCTGCCGGTTCTTCATGATGCTAGCAAGGCTCCTCTCCTTTTGGAGACACCCTGACCTCCAGGGGGAGGTAAGAGGCCCTCTGGGTCCCCACAAAACTCCTCCGCCTAGTTGTGTCTGCCTGCCTACTGGGCTGTGAGAGTCTTTGGGGGGCAGGGGCACTGTCTCGCGCAGTTTCCTTCCCTTAACCCCCAGCAGAGTATCTGGCACACAGTGGGTGCTCAATAAATAACCACTGAAGAGATGAACGGATGAATGAGTGGCTGGCCACCTGTGAATCATCTCTCCTTTCAACCAGGTAGCGATTCTGACTCCTGTCCTACATCTGACAGCCAAAGGCAGCAGCCCTGTGCTTTGGGGATGGGCAGGGGTGAGGACGGGCATTTGAAGATGAGACTCAGGAGGGGCATCAAAGGGGCCGCAGGAGGCGTTTTGAAAGTACAGCCGCAGTTGGGACAATCCAAGTCCCCGCAGCACTGACCGAGGTCACACGGGCTGACGCGGCCGTTCCTCCGGAAAGGCGAATCCCACCCCCAGGCCCAGGGACCACAGCAACGACAACAATCCGCAGCCCCCTCCACGGGATCAAATGCGTGGATGAGGGGAAGCTGTGTGTGTGCAGAGATTAAAGGCTGGCGGTGAGCTGCTTCCGTCCTGGCGGGTCAGGCAAGCGTGGCCTGCAGGCCTGGGAACCGCGGTCCGGTGGCAGGATGGATTAGGCCTCGGATGTTCCGGAAGCTTGCCCAGCTTCCTAACCACCTCCTGCTTTCTTCTTCTCCCGGGGACTGAGCCCGCACCGGTGTCCTCAGTGGAGTCCCAGGTGCCCCCCCCCCAACCCCCTGCAGCGTTGCTGGGTGCTTCGTGGGCAAGTGGAGGGAGGTGACAGCAGATGGGAGGTGTGTCCAGTGAACAGGGTGACATTCCTTGATCAGATCCCCTCCAATAGCGGTTCAGAAGTCACGCGGATGCTAAGAGGTACAGCATGCTGGCTCATTAGCCCAGCAGAGCTGACGAGGGGCGTTTTCTGTGGTGGCACCAACGGGCTAACGGACAAGTGTGCAAAGAGCTACCTGCGGATGAGGCTCAGAGTGGCATTTCGGGATAGAAGAAGGAGCACGTGGAGCGGTTTCTGACGTGCATGTGTCACCCACGAAGGCTTCTAGCACACCCTCCCCGCCCCCCCCCCCCCCCCTTACCTGGGCTCCCCAGCCGGCGGGAAGATGTCCCCACCCCCTCGTTCTTCGTGATGCTAAGTCAAGGTTCATGATGTGCGCTCTGGCTCCCAGGTAATGAAATCTTAATAAGCCGCGCCGGGGAGAAAGGCTGTCCGAACAGATTAACGGTGATGGGACAGAGTTCAAAGAGGGATCGCTTTCGATGATTTAGATGCATCTCCGGGCCGTTTCGAGAGCTGGGTTCTGTGTTAAGCACGTGGTGGGCAAGAGAGGAAGTGGGGGTAAGACAGGGCGAGACTGGGGAGCTGAGGGCGCAGGACGGATGGGATGCAGCCTGCCCCTCCCCCAGGGGCCTCGCGACCCCTGACAGCTCTGGGAAACCATCGCATCCGGGTTTGGATCATGACACCCGTGATTCCCCAACGAGAGAACTGCCGTATTCTTAAAGTTAACAATGAGCCCTTTACTTTTTTAGGATGCTGTAAATGTCCCGGAATCAGACAGCTGTCGTGGTTGCACCACCTCGTGAATATCCTAAAAACCACTGAATCATAGACTTTAAAACGGCCAGTCTCGTGCTATGCGAATTACATCACACACACACACACACACACACACACACACACACACACACACAGAGGTAGAAAAAGCCCCTTTATTCCATACCCCACTCTGGGTCAGGAAATTCAAGGAACACCATGATGTGGCGACTCAGTTACAGGAGACCACATTCCACAAAGGGAAACAAATCAAAGAATCCTTTGGAAAAGAGTGGACAGGAGCTGTCATCTAAGGGGTACTGGGAACACGCGTCAGCCGGGGGATAAGCTTCAATTACAGAAACATATTCACTGTATGCCAGGTACTGTCTAGACTTTAGGGGCACCAGAAAGATGACGAGCCCAGGACCTTAGCCCGCAGAGGAAGAATGGCAAATAAGACGAGAGAACAAATAACCCAGGAGGGAGGGCACAACGTGCCAGGAGCAGTGAGCCAGGCTCTGGAGCGTTATTATTTTTTTATTCTAATTTTAATTTTTTATTTTTGAGAGAGAGAGAGAGCAAATGAGGGAGGGGCAGAGAGAGAGGAAGACAGAATTTCAAGCAGGCTCCGCGCTGTCAGCGCAAGACCCCGACGCAGGGCTTGAACCCATGAACCGTTGAGTTCATGACCTGAGCGCAAGTCCAGAGTTGGGCGGTGAACTGTCTGAGCCACCCGGGTGCCCCTCTGTGGGTTTATTTTCAAGGAGGGGCAAGGTCCCATCTGGTCACAGGGACCCGGGACTGAGATGGGCTTTGAAGGACGGGGAGCATCCTAGTCAGTGGAAATGCTTCAGATGGAAGGACCAGCAGGAGCAAAGGCACAGTGGCTGGAAAATACAAGGGGTTGAAATTTGCCTGCAAAGGAGGGTGTGTGGAAGGCGGTGGAGGAAAGTGGGTCTGTAACGCCGAGCAGGGCCTTGCGTTTGAGCAGGAGGGAAGGGGGTGGATTTGGTGTGTTTCAGGTCCTCTCCTGGGGAGAGGCGTGTCCTTCCCTGCCTTGAGGGTGGTTCTGGTTCTAAGTAGTGAGGCAGGCAAGGTTTGCTTTGGGGAACCCCCCCTGCACCCCCATCCACCAGATTCCTGGCCCCTTCCTGCCCGCAAGGCGCTCAGCTCTGGTAGGCGTGTCCCCTGGAAGACACTCAGTGAGATCATTAGGTGAGATGATGAACGAATGAACTGACAAATGAACGAATGAATGAATGCTCCTGGCCCGGAAGCCGCTCATCTCCAGATCCATAACCTGACCAGGGTCTCATTCTTTCAGGACTCTGCCAGGACGGAGTCGGGTGAAGGCAGTGCAGGAAATTCACGGTGACCCGCACAGGGAAGATGGTGGCATTTGTGCACTAATCCCCGTATCCGTGGTTTTAGTTGCCCGTGGTCAACCGTGGTCTGGAAGCAGATGACCCTCCTTCTGACATAGTGTCAGCTCAGTCATAGCCTAACGCTACGTCACAAGCCCTATGTGATTCGCCTCATTTTTTTAAATTTGTTTTTTTTTTTAACGTTTATTTATTTTTGAGACAGAGAGAGACAGAGAGTGAACAGGGGAGGGTCAGAGAGAGGGGGAAACACAGAATCCAAAGCAGGCTCCGGGCTCCGAGCCATCAGCACAGAGCCCAATGGGGGGCTCGAACCCACGGACCGTGAGATCATGACCTGAGCTGAAGTAGGACCCTTAACCGACTGAGCCACCCAGGTGCCCCCTTTTTTTAAAAACATTTTTTAACATTTATTTTTGAGAGAAAGAGACAGAGTGTGAGGGGGAGAGGGGCAGAGAAAGAGGGAGACACAGAATTGGAAGCAGGCTCCAGGCTCTGAGTTGTCAGCACGGAGGCCGATGCGGGGCTCGAACTCACGAACCGTGAGATCCATGACCTGAGCTGAAGTCAGACGCTCAACCGACTGAGCCACCCTGGGGCCCCCTGATTCGCCTCATTTTAACTCCTCATGTAGGCGCTGTATCATCACCCATCATCACAAGAAGGGTGAGTACAACAACACTCAGATACTTTGAGAGAGAGGCCACATCCACATAATGTTTATTATGGCCTATTGTTACAACTGTTCTATTTCGTTATCAGCTATTATTGTTAATCCCTTACTGTGCCTCATTTATAAGTTAAAAACCATCACAGGTATGTGCGCGTACGAAAATAAATAGTCTGTAGAGGGTGGAGTACTATCCGTGGCTTCAGGTATCCACTGGGGGCCTTGGAACCTTTCTACCACAAATGAGTTGGTTGTGTGTGTGTGGGGGGGGACTGTAAGTCAATTCTCTGTTGGAAATCTTACCCCAAGGGATTCTGCAGGTGGCATCTCATGCATTGGGTGTGCTGGGCAGAAGTACCTGTCCACACGCCTCGGACCACACTGCTGCCCTTCCTCGGCTCAACCTGCCCACAAGCTCAATTATCTTAAGATGCTGCGGTTGTAGGGGGCGCCTGGGTGGTTCAGTCAGTTAAGCGTCCCACTCTTGATGTGGGCTCAGGTCATGATCTCACGGTTCGTAGGCTCAAGCCCTGCGTTGGGCTCCTTGCTGACAGTGCAGAGCCTGCTTGGGATTCTTTCTGCCCCTCCCCCGCTTGTGGTGGCTCTCTCTCAAGAATCAATACACTTAAAAAAAAAAAAGACGATGCAGCTGTAGAAGAGAAGCCATCTCCAGCTTGGCAGGTGAGCGTTGGCGGGAATGGACCCATCACGGGCAGGCCTCTGCATCATACGCTTTAACGGGGTGGGGGTCCTCGGGGGGGCTTGGGGTTTACTGTGTCTCTGGGCATCTTATATTCATGCAGACAGGTGACGGCCATGTAAGCCTCATCACTCTCACAGCCTGACGTATGGAAAAGAGCCTTATACGTGTTTGCGGTGCATCAATCTTCCTGGACAGAAGCCACTGCTCGAGTTCCGTGAGCTGCCACCCCAAGAATTCAATTTACCCATCTCAGCTTCCCCGGAGCGCTCCTTAGTATCTGTGGTTAATCACAATTCATCTGGGCTAAAGATTTCTCTTCCCCGCCCTTCTTCTGTTGGAGTCCAAACCATCTCATTTCACCTGCGCATCTGTCTTTCAGCACGCTCCTGGAGGGAGAAATCTGAGGCCAACCAGGGCATGAGCTCGTGAAGCTGGAGGCCCGGGAACCACTTCAGCCCCATCTCTAGTTCACAGGGGTGAGGGCTGCGGTTGGGGGTGGGACAGTGACAAAAAGGCAGGGCAGGCTTCCTAGGTATGTGACCTGTGCAACTGCACAGGACCCGATGCTTAGAAGTACCCTGTGCTTGGTTTAACGCTCTGTTGTTGTTCTCTTGAAATGTTTAATGCTTTCCGCATGAAAATTCTATAGTGGGTCCTGCACAGAGGCCTGGCTCTCACTGCTGATTGGCTTGGTTTTCTTCTGGGGCCACTGACATGGTCCTAAATCTGGCCGATCTTGCAAAAATGTTGACTCACTGATAATGATGCTCCTATAGAACTGGTCCCCCTCATGCTTTCCCACCGCCGTGGTCAGGCCTCCCCATCTCTTCCCTGGGCTACTGTGGGTTCCCGACAGCCAGCTTCCCTTCAGCCTCTACCCGCCCTGAGCCGTCCAGAACAATGCCGGCCAACAAGGCTGTTGTGCTGCACAGCTCCAGAGGGGGCAGTCATCCAGGACCCACAGCGCAAGGTCCCCCAGAGTGCCCTTGGAATCATGCACGGGAGAGACCCTATAAGGCTGCTGTTCATCACAGAGCGGCCAACATTAATTGAGCTCATACTAGATTCCAGGCAGCATGCCGAGCGCTTGACGTGCATTTGCTTAAATGTGTAATTGCAACAACGATCCCAGAAGCAGGTATTAGTACTGTTGCCATTTTATAGATGGGAAAGATGCCACTCAGAGTAAGCCGAGCGCCCTGGGCAAGAGCAGGGATTTCAGACGCGAACTCCCTGGTTCAAATGCCAGCTTGGTTATAACGGGATCTTGACTTTGGGCAACATTCAAACTCCGCTGTGCCTTGGTTTTCTACTTATAATATGGAAATAAGAAGGAAAATACCCAACTCATAGTCTCGTAAATCTGAAGATCGAAAGCGTCAATATAGACAAAGAACTTAAACCCTCCTTAGTGCCAGCTCAGTACAATATATGTGTTAATACCTGTACTGGCTATTATTAATATCGACACATCCAAGGTCACATGGGTAGAAAGTGGCCCAAACAGGATTGGAACCCAGAGAATCAGAGCTCCGAGTCTGTGAGTTTAACCCCTGGGAAATACCGCCTTCCGAGAAGAGAAGCAGGACGTGCCACGTTTAAAGACGTTCACGAAGCATGCGTAACTCAGTCTAAACCTAAGATGCTGGAGTCAAGACTCAGAAATTAATAAGCAGAAGAACGTGATTCAAAGTGTTGACTCTTATCCCTACATGTGCGCTGTTCATTAGCTCAGAAATGGGTAATCTTGCAGCACTTCTAATGGCACGTCACCGTTTACTAGAAAATTCACCGTGGCATATTTCTGTACAGTTACAATATCGTTACAATTTGAGATGTCAGCACAACATCCTTCTATTAAATGTCTTGCAGGGGAGGGTGCCAGGGTTACGTGAGGATTACAGGGTGTGCAAATTGTTCAGGCACCGCTCTATACAAAGGTATTTTTTTTCCTTTATCCTGATTTAGTGAGTCGGGAAGGGGAGCGAGCGAGTGCATTTTAAAGACAGGCATCAGGTTATTTAGATGCAGGGCAGTGGCCTTTCTCTGTAAATGGCAGATGGAAATGAAATGCGCTTACAGTGGCTCCTTATTTGAGCTTAATTTTCCTGCAATCCATTCAAGGTGCCAAATCACCATGCCTGGTTTGGCCCAGTGTGGGGTTTCAGCTCTATGTGCTCACAGAGAACATGTGATTGAGGGAATGTGTGCTCCAAATTACTTCCGATCTCAGTGAAGAACGAATCACTCCAATGCCATATGCAAAAATCACAGGGCTACTTCTCAAACTATGTACAGATGGCCTTGAAGCCAATGACAACACTGCCCAGCTCTGAAAATATTAACTGTACAGTTACCAGCGAGAGAAGGCATAGGAGCCAGAATGGTTAATCATCAACCAATATCGCAGCTGCCCAAGATATAAATGACATCAGAGTCAGGAAGTTCATCAGATTTAGGCTATAGTAAGATGGAGTTGAGCAGTCGTGCTATTATGCAGGAGTTTATTTGACTAAGTAAGTGGTTCAACAATAAGAGTGGTAACTGACAAGAGTAATGGCAAGATCATGAGAATAATGATAAGAATTCCCTTTTATTGAGAACCTACTATTTCCCAGGCATTTTGCTAAGCTCACTAGGCACGGGGGGCGTCATTTGATACTTTTAAGGATTCTGCAACATCACTGCTACTACTTTCGTTTCGCAAATGAGAAAACAAACTCCGAGATGTTGAAAGACTTGTCACATAGACATTGAGTGGCGGGGGTGAGGTCGCAATCCAGATACGGCCGGCTCTGAAGCTTATGTCTTCCACCCTTTCACAGTGCCCTAGGCTGTTATTATTTTTTCTAAGCCCAGCTAGGCAGCGAGAAACACTGCCACCAGGACACCAGTCACAAGTCACAACCATAAAAGCAATAACAATTTTAAGAGCAAAGAGCTGAATGCGTATTCACAACACTTCCAGAAGATACGTTTTATTTTCATGTCCATTTTAGAGTTGAGAAGGCTGAGGCTTAGGGCAAGTACTTTGTCCTGGGCTACACAGAGAGGTGATTCCCAGGGCGTCAGAAGGGCAGAGAGAGAAGGGATGAGAAGGTACTGCACAAGGTCAGGGCAGGAAGGTCACCGGGAATAGGGTGCAACACGAAGCTCCTGCTTGGGGTGTGTGTGTGTGACAACTTTATGATGACAGAAGAAGCGACCTTCCTGACGTGTCCTTAGTAAGCACAACACAAGACTTGTCTGCCCTGTTTGTTCTTTAGGACACCACCATTATCAGCCAGAGCTGATTGGATCTTGGGTGAACATCTGGCCCAAAACATCCAATGAGATTCTTTCTCTCAAGAGGTGGTGGCCATGTTTATTTGTTAATGAGGACACTGTCAGGCAGAGCTGATTGGGTCCCGAGTGAACATCTGACACAAAACATCCAATGAGATTCTTTCTCTCAAGAGGTGGCGGCCATGTTTATTTGTTAATGACGACACTATCAGGCCAGAGCTGATTGGGTCCCGAGTGAACATCTGGCCCAAAACATCCAATGAGATTCTTTCTCTCAAGAGGTGGTGGCCATGTTTATTTGTTAATGACGACACTATCAGGCCAGAGCTGATTGGGTCCCGAGTGAACATCTGGCTCAAAACATCCAATGAGATTCTTTCTCTCAAGAGGTGGTGGCCATGTTTATTTGTTAATGACGGCACCATCAGGCCAGAGCTGATTGGGTTCCCAGTGAACATCTGGCCCAAGCTATCCAATAAGATTCTTTCTCTTAAGAACTTGATCGAAGAGGCACTGAGCCTGGTGCCTGTTGAGTGCTGAGTTTGGTCAATAGCAGAGTTCCTAAAGGTAGGGCGAAAATGCACCTTATGGAGGTCCACGGGGATGCCCTGCCTCTAGTTTTCCTGAGGCTTGGCTGTCAGCACTATTTTTGGACTCTGTAAACCATGCCAGTGTTCCTCCAGTGTTTCCCCGCTGGCTCCAGACTCAGCCTCGAGTGTCTCCACCCACCTCACAGTCCCGCCAGGTCTGGTCCCTCATGCTTCCAGGCCTTTCTCTCTACCACGAATCACATCTGCTTGCCAGAAAATGCCAGCGCCTCTGCCAGGACTCAGTTCAGGCCCACCTCCTACATGACGCCCTCCTTGACTTCTTCTGGCAAGCCATGGTGGGGTTTTTTTTCCCTTTACACTCAGGTTGATAGCAGTAGAATCATTTCTTAGCATTTTCCCATTTCCTTGGCTTGGCAGGCAATTTTGGCCTTGAGGACAGAGAGTGTGCCTTCTCCCCTCTTATCTCCAGGGTCTAGCTCAGGAGCTGGCACAAAGATGAATTTTTGTTCAACAAATGCATGAACACAGGCATCTACACCCAGGGTACTGGTTTTGCAGATGGGATGTTCAGGAGCAGAAAGAAGTCTGACCACACCTGGCTTCTCAGGGTCACCTTCAAAAGGCCAGTCGGTCTTTATCAGCTCTGTGCACACGGACTCTTCCTCTTTGCGGTGGTTCTGAGAAAGGAGCCCTTGTTGGTGAGATTTCCCTGGCTTCTCCGCCTGTCTTTGGGCACCATTATTAGGATGAATTCCTGCATGACCTTTAAGATTAAAACTAAATGTTCTGATCTCTCCCCAGACAGGTATTAGGTGCTGGAAATGGCATTTTGCAGGGACTATGTTCAGTAGCAAACTCCAAATATCAGCATCATCACATTTTGACATATTATAGCCTATCTGAACTGGGGCTTTGCGGAGCATTTCAAGGCCGGGCAATTCTAAGGGCAGCAATTTTCTCTTTTTCACACTGGCTCCGGTGGGTACCCCTCCTGAGTCCTTTGAGAAGCTACCGTCGAGGGAAATGAGACCGGAGTCCTCCGTGTTGCCCCTCTGTGCTGGGATCGGCAGAGGGGAACAGGGAGATCAGCAAACAAAGTTCAGCAGGGCTGTTAGGAAAAAATTTAGCCCCTCTGAAGATGCTCCCAGGCCTTGTGCCACAATCTGTAATGAAAACATTTGCCACGAGGTTGGGGGTATCCCTCCAGCAACTGAGGGAAACCACAAATGGCCTTCATCAGGAAACACACTAAGAGTTCCTAAATTCGGACTCCTTTGATTAAAAGAAAAACCTAATGAGATAATTGTTTCCATAGAAACCTAGGTATACTTATTCTTGCCTTTATAAGCCTCTTCAATTACTCAAATGAGGGATCATGCTCACTGTCCTCCACGTTCGCACGGGAGGGAAGTCTCCACGAAGAGCTGAGAACCATGAACAAGCTGAGAGGTGTATTTGCCTAAAGGGGGTGAAGGTCTCATTCTCAGCATCGTGAGCAACTCCTTGTCCAATTAATAATAAATTGATTTTAATGACAGCCAACACATGCAGAGTGTTCTTTATAGGTGCCAGACGATGTCGTGACCCTATATGTCCATTTCACAGGTGAGGACACCGAGGCTCAGGGAGGTGAAGGGACTTGCCCAGACACAGAACCAGAAGCGGAGCCAGGACTAGAAGACCTAATCCCGCGCGGCTCTGGGAGCTCAGCCGTCATGGAGACTAACAACGATTGAAGAGTTTTTATTCCTGGGGATCGAATTCATAGTAATTAAAAAAAATAACAGCTTCCATTTACCGAGTGTATCTTACGTGCTGGGCATCATGGCAAGCATTGTTTTCTCGTGAATTCTCCCAACACACTATGCACTGGGGGCGATTTTGCTTCCAGTCTCCATCCAGGAAAGTGAGGCTCCAAAAGACTGTTCCTCCGCCTTTGATTGGTTTTGAAGGTACAAACCATCCCTGGGGGAGCCGAAGAGCCTCGTCATTAACATCCAATCTTGAATTTGTCTGAAGACCGAGAAGCCCCACCTCCTGCTTGCCCCGCCCAGTTTTCAACTTCTCCACAAATGAGGTCACGTCACAGCGGCTCACGCTGCGTTCAAGACCCCGCTTTTGTAAAGGCTGTTTAGGCACCGATGTTTGTAATGGCACGTACTGTCTTCTGAAGTTGACCCTTTGCTCAGAAAATGCAGTGACTCATTTTAAAATCCGGTAGTCGAAATGGGGATATGATTTCTTAGCCCTCGACCCTGAGGTTTTATGCCTTTCAATGCGGGTTATTTACGCTGGGGCTGCTTGAGATCTGCCCCCTCCCCTCAGCACACCCAGGGCTCCTGTAACCCTGGCTGCAGGCCTGCAGGACGCGGTTGGCTTTTCCAGAAACACCAGATCCTCTGAGCTTCTCCTTCTCTCCGTTTCTAAGTCAAGATAAAGAACACTTTTGATCTTTAAAGTTTTACCAGTTTCTACCTCAGTCAATAGCAGAGTTCAGGGCTCAATTCATTCCTGGTTGGCGATCATTCATCATTGCCCTGAAAACAGCAGAAGGCAAACCAGGAACAATAATCATCTGAGTGTTTGCTGTGTGTCAGGCACTGAATACTATGTATTTTTATTTATTTTTTAAAATGCTTATCTATTTTTGAGAGACACAGAGAGTGAGTGGGGGAGGGGCAGAGAGAGGGAGACACAGAAGCAGGTTCCAGGCTCTGGCTGTCAGCGCAGAGACCCACGCAGGGCTCGAACTCACAAACTATGAGATCATGACCTGAGCCAAAGGCGGACACTTAACCGACTGAGCCACCCAAGCGCCCCTATGTATTTTTAAATTTCATTTTAGGGGCGCCTGGGTGGCGCAGTCGGTTAAGCGTCTGACTTCAGCCAGGTCACGATCTCGCGGTCCGTGAGTTCGAGCCCCGCGTCAGGCTCTGGGCTGATGGCTCGGAGCCTGGAGCCTGTTTCCGATTCTGTGTCTCCCTCTCTCTCTGCCCCTCCCCCGTTCATGCTCTGTCTCTCTGTCCCCAAAATAAATAAACGTTGAAAAAAAAATTAAAAAAAAATTTCATTTTATGTAGCCTTAGTATCTAGAAGAGAACTATTTCATTTCATTTTTTAAGAGTACTCTGTTTTAATTGCTAAATGCCTACATGCCATGAAAGAGCTGAGAAGTTTATTTGTAGTATCTTGCTTAATTCTCACACCAACCCTTTGGGGCAGGTTTGAATTGCTATCTCCATTTGACAGATGAGAAACCCAAGGCTCTGACCAGTTGGGTAACCTGCCAAGGTCATGCGGGCAGTGAGTGGGAGGGCACTGGTTCACTTCACAGATAGTTTTCAAAGTAACAAAGGAATAAATGGACCCACGGACCAGCTCTTCCATGTGTTCCAGAAAGGAGGAGAAGCACTATAAATCTCCAAACAGAAGAGGGTGTCTGCTGGGTAGAGATACATGCTAGCAATAAAACAAAGCAAGGTGTTTATAAACAGATGGGAGGCCGGGAGGGCCAGGCTGGCCAAGGGAGGCCTCTGAAGATGTGACATCAGAGCAGAAACCTGAAGAACAAGACAGAGGGATGATACAAAGAGCAAAGAACGGGGCCGTGGCTTCGGGGCAGAGGCAATGCCAAGTTCGAAAGCCCTAAGGAGGAAACATGTTTGGCTCAAAAAAGAACAAAAAAACACGAAGAAACAAAACAAACAAACGGACAAAAAACCACTTGGCTCTGATGCTCCAAGGCCTTTCCGTATCCCAGAGCTCCCCCTTTGGACATCTACAGTGCATGGGATAATATGAGGGCCCACCTTGTGGGTTTATTGAGGGAATTAATGAGATAAAGCCTGTCAAGCACTTAGCAATGAGCCTGACACAAACTGGATGTTACCTGTTATTGCAAAGTTATCATTAACCCCGGGTACACGCCAATTAGCATCAGCAGAGGAGAAGGTCGTTTATGCCCTATCACCAGCACTGCAGTGTCTCTTAAAGATGAGCACGTTTCCTGCATGATGGTTGCCTGTCACTTCCCTTTGGGAGGTCATTGGCAAACTGGCTGCCGAAAGAGGGACGCTGAGTGAATTCTCTGCTGAATAATCGGGTTGTTTAGAATACACAGTGCCTTAATCCCAGGGAAAAAAAATAACAAAACCAAACGCTTCCCAGGAATTGTTCGGAGAGGAGAGCTTGTCAAAAGGAAATTAACAAAGTGCACAGCAGATAATCAATAGTAATCAGCCCAGGAAATCAAAAAGAAAGCAATTGCCCTGCAGACCTACATCTTGTTTGTTCAATATTTCTGTGAGGTCAGGAGCCAATGCCAATCCGTTATGGTTCTCAAATTCAGAGGTAAATATATTCATGAGCTTCCTGCAGCGAGGGGTAGCTCCGGCATCCAAGACAGTAGCATGTGCAAAGGGCCAGGAAGCTCTGGGAGCGTCCCCCGGAAGTTTCTGTTTCTGCCTTCCAATGCCGTGGGCTGGGAGCCTGGAGGCCTCACGAACGCCCCAGAGGGAAGCCAGGAGAGCCCACACTTCTTCCCAGCAGCAGGTGCACAAAAGAGTGATAAACTCTTGTGGTCCGATAGAGGCCAATTGGGAAACGGGATGTTGTGGGCTGTGTTTCCAAAGATGATGGCAGTAATCTTTGAGAGAGAGAGAGAGAGAGAGAGAGAGAGAGAGAGAGAGGCAGAGAGGGAATCCCAAGCAGGCTCCACACTCATCACGGTCTGAGCCAGACTGTGGCTGGTCAGAGCCAGACGTGGGGCACAATCCCATGACCGTGAGATCATGACCTGAGCCAATATCAAGAGTCCGACGCTTAACCGACTGAGCCCCCCAGGCTCCCCTCTCCCTTCCCTTTCATCCGCATCACACAGGGTGCGCACCAAAGCCAGGCTGACCTGGACTGTCACCATGGACCCAACACTGCTGAGCTGGGTGACCGTGGGCACGTATATGAACCTTCCTCGGTGTCTTCATCTGCCACCCGAGAGGAGGACAGTGTTCATTTCCTCAGAGGGCCACCAGGAGGCTGAAGTGAGGGCATCCCCATAAAGTCCTTAGTGCAGAGGCCACCTGGAAGGGATCGATCAAGATGGGCTGTTATCAAAGCCATTGCTTTCACATTGCTCTGGAAACAAGGACATAGGGAACCAAGGGCTCTGATGTTGGAAGAAGTTGAAAATGATGGAACGAAGCAGCAATTTGGTCCGCTCTCCTTATCTGTGAAATGGGTCACACCTGCTTGCCCATGCCGGAGGTTGCTGAGGGTCCAATACGTACGCATCAAGGTCAGTCTACTCTAAGGCACCCTGGAGGCCCTCAGGTGCCCCAGGGAGTCTGTAAGTATGAGGGGGACACACGGCTCTCTCTAAGGTCTGCCTCCCTGCCCCATAACTGGAAGCTCCATGAGGGCAGGCACATGTCTGCCTTCGATCAATGGGGCCGCCGAGCAAAGTCAAGCATTTGCCGGGCTCTTGATCAATGCTCTCGATCAACGGAAGGGAGCAGGGGAGGGTGGCCTTCCAGAAATATAATATGTTCTAGGACCCTGGGCAGTGGCCATGATTTGCAAATGCCAGACAAGATCAAGAATCTGTTCAAGAACCAAGGAAAGTCACCAAGCAGCATCCTGAGGGGGAGTGTGGTGTGAGAAGGTGCCAGGCCAGGGACAGAACTCAGAACCGTTTGCTGAGTTTCCATATGCTTGGGGCACTGGACAAGGGGCTTTACGTGCCTGTCTTCTGTACCCTCCCAGTCAGCCTGCGGGGCTGGCCTTATGATCCCATTTGACAGAGGAGACAACGAGGCTCAGAGGGACTTTGGGGCCGAGAACCACTTTTTCATAATTAACCTTCTCCTTGCTGTTTTCTTCACGCTTCCCTCCGGACATTCAAGCGGGAAAGACGGTATTTCTTTGGAGGTGCGGAGCCCTGGCCGTGGCTTTGTGGGCAGCCTGTGTTAACCAGGGAGAGCGGCCGTGGGAGTTCACAGCCAACGGAGCCAGCCCCGTCAGCAGCTCTGTGAAGCTAAATTATGCCAACGGGAAACCGACCGCACAGAAGCGCCAGCCGCGGTGACTCACAGGGTCCAAAGCAGGAAAAGAGGAGGGAAGAGAGAAGGCGGCACGTTCCTCACTTCCGGCTCCCTGAGACCCTGCAAAGTCAACAGGAGTGTTTCATTTTCCCAGATGAGGAAACTGAGGCTTGGGAGGTCAGGCCATGTTGCCCACCGGAGGCAGAAGCCGGAATGGGCATCTCTCTCCCTCAGGGGCGTTTATGTTTTACGTCCTGGCTCTCCCCGTGGAGAGGAGGGCTTTGGTGAGAGACATTTCAAGCAGCAACATTTCAGGGCTGGCCCCCTAGAGGCACTGGGGACATCTGTGTCCTGAGGAGCCGTTTCGAAGGCCAACTCATGATTCAGAAGCAGGAACAGGTTGCGGGGGGCGGGGGGTGCCTCTAATCTCTCCAAGCTTCTTCCCCATTCATGAAGCGTCAGCCTCCCCTCTCTGACGGGATCTGCCACTTGTCCACGACCTGGACCACCCACAAGACCCTCGAGGATGCATTTCCGCAGAGACCCAGGTGACGATGCTGCCTGTGGAAATTCTGTCCTCTTGGTTGAGGGGAAACGTGGCAGACAGACAACTCGGCTTGGGCCCCTCAAACCATCCCCAGCACTGAGAACCCCAGAGCACAGAAGGCTGACATGGGGAGCCCCAAATGGAAATTTTAGGGGGGAAATGTACAGCTTCTGCTTTCTTCGTAGAGATGGCTCTGAGGTGAGTGATGTAGGCCTACACCAATTCTTAAGATCAGTTCATGGTTAGGGGCGCCTGGGGGGGGGGGTCAGCCAATTAAGCATCAGACTCTTGATTTCGGCTCAGGTCATGATCTCATGGTTTCACAGGTTCGAGTCCCACATCTGGCTCTGAGCTGACAGTGCAGAGCCTGCTTGGGATTCTCTGTCTCCCTCTCTCTCTGCTCCTCTCTCTCTCTCTCTCTCTCTTTCTCTCTCAAAATAAATAAACTTAAAAAGAAAAGATCAATCCACGGTTAGAAACATCTGGTCTTTCAGGAAGGGGTCTCAAGCCCACTCTAGACTCCCTGAAAATGCGGCAAAGGTTTCCCGGGACGTCCGCTATGGTTGGAATCACCAGGCCACTCGTGGCTCTGCAGAGACAAAATGTTCTGACAGATCAAGTGCACGGTGGGCCTGTCATCGCTCAGCCAACAGATATTTATCATAAGCTTCTCTACAGAGCACCCAAAAGGGGTCTTTTCTATTTGCTTGTTTTTACTCCAGAGTTCTCTCTCTTCTCTCTCTCTGTCTCTCTAAATGTATTAGGTGAAGTGTTTCTATCCAGGCAAATGTTCCAGAGGGATCTTCTGCAAAATGCAAATCGGACCATGTCGCTTCCCTGCTTTGTAACTTCCGGCGGCTCCTCGGGGGGGGGGGGGGGGGGCACTTGGAATGAAACCCAAAGCCCTTAGCAGCCTCTGAGGCACCGTGGGCTGTGGCATCGCTTCCCCCCTGCGCTCCCCCACCCTGCTCCCCTGCTGAGGTTCCGTGCACACTCTCTGCCCGTCTGTTCCCCCCTTAGGGACTTTTCACCTGCTGTCCTGGCTCTTCGCACAGCGGGCTCCTCCTGGCCACGGAGGGGTCAGCTCCGTGTTTCCCGCTTCTCAAGGGGCACCTCTCAGGCCTCCCTCCCCCTCCTGTCACTTCACCTGCCGCGTTGCCATCACAAGCCCACTGTGGCACTCACGAAACTATCTTGTTTGTTTATTTGATGGGGTATCGATCCTTCGTCTCTCCCATCGTTGGGGGTTGAATTGTGTCCCCCCACCCCGCCGCAAAAAAAAAAAAAAGATCTGCTGAAGTTCTAACTCCCGGTAATTGTGGATGTGACCTTACCTGGAACCACCAGACTGTCTTCCAAGCTGGCTGCACCATTTTCCACCCCCGTCAGCAACACACGGGGGCCCAGTTTCTCCACAGCCTCAGCTGCACTATTCTCTGTCTTTTTGATTCAAGCCATCTTGGCGGGTGGGCAGTGGCCCTCACAGAGGTTGGGATCCCTTCGGGTGACGAGGGCCGTGGGGGCTCTACCCTGAACACCTGGCCCTGTGTCACGGGGAATCTGAGAAGTTATGGTTTTCGACTCTTATTCTCCAACCAAAAGGGACGCCCTCATTGGAAAAAAAAATGTCGAGTGCAGGATGAGAAGAGAAATATTCAAAGGCCCAGGGAAAGACTGAGACAGGCTGTCAGAGGCAGATCACGGTCTTACTGTGTCCATCAGATGAAATGTTTTTGTCGTCTCAGAAAGAACAGTACTCCCTCCCCTCTTAGCGTCTGAGATGCCGTCTGCTTTCAGGCCATCCTTGTTTTCAATAATGATTGTATTTTACTAAAGTTTATTGATTTTTGAGAGGAGGGGGGAGAGACAGAGAGAGAAAGGGGGAGAGGGAGAATCGTAAGCAGGCTCCACACCCAGCACGGAGCCCGACGTGGGGCTCGATCTCATGAACCGTGAGATCATGACCTGAACTGATATCAGGAGTCAGACACTTAACTCATGGAGCCACCAAGGCGCCCCAAGAATGACTTTATTATTTAAATTTGTTTTCAGGAGTGATTTTCCATCTTTGGTCTTACTTGTCCTCAGAACATTCTTCTAAAGGAGTTTGGGGCAGTATTTCTCTCCTTTTATTAGGCTTAAAAAAAAAGTCTGTCTTCCTCGGGGTCTTCCTTCTCTGCGGCAGCATATTATTGCGCGTATAACAATGATCGCAGTGAGGCATTCTGGGCAAGGTTTCAGCTGCCCCTGCACCTTTTTCCGACTGCGAGGACGGTAGGAAGTCTGAGGTCATGTGGGCGAGTGCCCAGGATTTGGGAATTTCCAGTCATTTGCGGGGCTCAGTTTGGACACTGAGCTGGTAGGAGTCTTCAGGTTCCTCACTCTCCCTTCCCTGATTCCTCAAAGTGTTGTGTAGTCTCAAAGTTAATTCCTGCTTCTTTCCGGGGGAGGGGAGGAGGACTGTTTCCAGTTAGTAATTTCTGAAAGATTGAAGGTGCATGTCTCTCTCCCAGAAACACTGGGGGCCTGGTTCTCTTTGAGGCCTAACCACTTTGAAACTTCAGTTTCTTAACTTTGACCACTTTTTGGTCTGACGGTAATGGAGAATTACAACTGGGCCTTCGGAGACATTTTGTTAGTTTCTTTGTTAAACCGCCAACGAAATCCGTCCTTTCCCCCATCCCTTCCTCCAGGGCTGCTGTGTTATATAGCTCCAGGGAAGTCATTCACACTGTAGTCTAAGTGAGGGCACCTCAAGGAGTTGTACCTATCAGTGTTCCCAATCTCATCAAACTCCTCATAGTTTTGTAAGGCAGCCACCTTTCTCTCCTTCATCCCTCGCACCCAATCAACGACCACCTTATGTTGCTTCTACCTGTTAAATATTTCACACATCCCTGGCCTTATCCCTATCTCTGACTGGACCTGGTCCAATCAGTTCTTCACAGGTAAGCCAGAAAGACCTTTTAGGAGGCAAATCATCGTGCCTCATTCTTTTTTTTTTTTTTTTTCAAACTAAATGTCTTCATATATTTTTTAAACAATTTTAATGGGAGAAAATTTGTTTGCAATGAATGTATCTAATATTCAGAAAGCAGCCTGGCCTTCTCTATATTCTGAAGTTTTATGTTCTAATATATTTCATCTTTTTTATTAAGTTTTTAGTTTTATTACGTTTTTTAAGTTTCTAATTTTTTTTTTTTAATTTTTTTTTCAACGTTTATTTATTTTTGGGACAGAGAGAGACAGAGCATGAACGGGGGAGGGGCAGAGAGAGAGGGAGACACAGAATCGGAAACAGGCTCCAGGCTCTGAGCCATCCGCCCAGAGCCTGACGAACTCACGGACGGCGAGATCGTGACCTGGCTGAAGTCGGACGCTTAACCGACTGAGCCACCCAGGCGCCCCATAAGTTTTTAATTTTAATTCCAGACTGTGTTCTATTAGTTTCAGGCGTCCAATGCAGTGATTCGGCAATTCTGTACATTACTCAGTGCTCAGCATGACAAGCGTCCTCATTAATCCCCATCCCCCATTTCACTCCCCTGCCCACCCCCCCCAGTCATGCCCATTCCTGGTTAAGCCATTAGGTTACTTTCCCTCTGCCTTAGGGCGAAATCGAAACTCTCACCGTAGCTTACTGCAGGGTCTGGCCCAGGCCTCCTCTCTGGCTTTACCGTCTGACTCTGTCCCATGGCCTCTTTATTATTAGTTATTATTATTTTTAATGTTTATTTACTTTTTAGAGAGAGAGAGAGAGCATGAACAGGGGAGGGGCAGAGAGAGAGACACACACAGAATCCGAAGCAGGCTCTGGGCTGTCAGCACAGAGCCCGATGTGGGGCTCAAACCCATGGACCGTGAGATCACGGCCTGAGCCGAAATCCGACGCTTAACTGACTGAGCCACCCAGGTGCCCCTCCCCACCCCGCCACCGTGGTCTCGTTAATCTAGCCACCCTGGACTTTTCTTGGTGCTCCCGGCTCCCTCTGCCTCAGGACCCTTGCACATCCTGCTCCGTCTCCCTCTTCCACGTGACAGGGTCCCTGTCAACCTCCAGCTCTAGGTGCACTCATCACCTCCTCAAAGGGACCTTCCGTGCCCCCCAAGCTGAGTTACGCACACTCCTACACTTAGGACCCTGTAACTTCATCCCAGACTCGGTGCACTCAGGGTTACTTCTTCATCTACGTATCCCGCCAGACTGTCAACAACGAGCAAGTCTGTGATTTACCGCTGGAACCCCATCACCCGCACACAGCAGATGGCCAACCCATATTTGCTGAATGGAGGAACGAGCGAAGGCTCAGTGCTTATTTCATTCACCAAAATGCTGATTAAGAACCGAGCATCAGTAAGAAGACATTGTGCCAGGACCCGGAAGGGTAAAAACCTGACCAGGGCACAGTTTCCATCCCCGGGGTAATCCCAAACCTCCTGAGGTCAACGGCCTGGCGGAGGTGATACCGGTGATCCTAGCAGAAGCAAGACCCGACTATCACCCGCAAGCCACGCTTGTGAGGGTTGAAGACGGCCGATAACGGGTCAGACTCAAAATTGCTTTGCTTCTCGTTGCCGGTGAATAGGCTGACAAGGCACGGCCCGAAGGGCTGGGTCCTCCGACGGATTCTTTGCCTCGGAATGAATTTCTCACCCCCAAGGCTCCTCTGGAGGGTCAATCAGCCGTGAAGAACTGGACAAAGTCTCTAGGAAAGAGGGGCTGCACACGGGCCAAATTCGACCCCACGTGGTGGCACTTTGTGAACGTTTTAAGTGCGTTTGCCAATGACTGAAAACCCGGGAGGCTTCACAGACCCCAAATCTCCAGCTTTTCTGGAGACAGCAAACGCTTTGGCCACACTGGGCCTGCAGTCCCCTAGGCCCGCAGCTCAGCAGGAGCCGAGCAGAAACGTCTTCCCTTGATTGGAGCGAGCTCTCTCTTTGCACTCGTTATTCCCATCCAGCTCTGCTGCTCCCCAGGACCTGCCAGGCATCCGCGGGCACTGGAACCCAGCATTCCATGCTGCCCTAGGATCACTGCCAAGTCGATAAGAAACGATAGTTACTCCTGAGGATCTCGTAATGAAACCTCACACCGCGTCCCCTCACTCCAGGCCGGTCACACAAAAATTCGGGAGAGCGGGGAGACCTTGGAGGGTGGCGACCACCTGAAATCCTACGTTTGTTCGTATTTCGTGACGTTTTGCGTCCCGTGACAGGGACCCAGGTTCAGGCAACTCTTTGATATACTGACAGCGTTGATTCAGGCGCGAGGTCTTGCCACTGAAATTCTCAAGGCTCTGTGTCCACACCCATACAATGGGCTGATTCCACCTTCACAACACCGCAGACTTGTTGCAAAAACTGTATCAGTCCTGCACATAAGGCACCGGGCTCTCGAGAAGTGTGCACAAAGGTTCGTCTTACTAGTATCTTCATAAGTTCGTGGATAATGAATGATTATAGCTCGAAACGGCAGTGCACATCGAACCCTCACACCTAGATCTTGTTTCCGTCTTGATTTTTTATTTCCGATTATAATACGAGTCCGTGCCCCTTACAACAATGCTCAGAGAGGGGAGCCTGGGTGGCTCAGTCGGTTAAACGTCCGACTTCGGCTCAGGTCACAATCTCGCGGTTTGTGGGTTCGAGCCCCGTGTCGGGCTCTGTGCTGACAGCTCGGAGCCTGGAGCCTGCTTCCGATTCTGTGTCTCCCTCTCTCTCTCTGACCCTCCCCCGTTCATGTCTCAAAAATAAATAAACGTTAAAAAAAATTTTTTTAAAAATGCTCAGAGAAATTCATACCGTGGGGAGAGCAGGTTCTTAGACTTCCTCATTGTTTTTGCTCTCTGATCTTTAAAACATCTTGACGTCTCGACGGCGACATTTACGTGCGTTAGGACCAAACCAAGGCTGAGGCATAGAGTTCATCCCCCTCTGCCTGACCCTGGCCCTCAGGGTGACTAAAAGGCTTGAAAAGGAAAATTAAACCTTGCAGCCGCCTTGGTAATACTCTCCAGAGTGAAAGTGACATTTATCTCCCCCTGGGCTATTGCTCTAGCACTGTGTGCCCGCATGCTGGCAGTTCAATTAAATTCCTGGAGTCCTGGCCCAGGAGATCCTGTTTTTAGGTGATACCCTGAGACATCAGTTGCTGAGGCTCTTCTAGGGTCAGCCAAGTGGTACCTGCTCTCGTGCTCTGGTGTGCACCGTGCCCCCCACCTCCCCCCCCCCCCCCCCGCCCTGCAATCCCAGGCCACGTGGACCCATGGACAGGAGCCCCCGTCCCCACCAGGACAGGGCCATGCAGTCACTTTCCCGAAAGGCCGTTGTCTGTCTGCACCAACACGCTATTCCAAGCTGCTTTCCCAGGAAGGACAAGCTTCCCCATCCGGTTCTCTGGTGGTCTGGTGTTCTTCTGGCTCAGCTCTGAGTCCCAATGCTTGCAACAGGGAAAGCGCCAGGTCTCCAGGCTTGGCTTGTCAGGCAGACCCCTCGAATGGCCCCGCCAGCCTCCCCACGGCAAGGCTGCTCGCGAGGTACTTGACTATCAGCAGACCTCAGTCCCCCCGGGGTCTCCAAAATGGAAAGGAAAAGAAAACACAGAAAGGGCCCCTGTTGCTGGCTGCTCGGGAACCAGGATGCCTTTCCGCTGAAGATTCAGAACGGAGGCAAATCTTCAGCGAAGCCTTTCCCGACAAATCCTCCACTCACCCCATCCTTCCCTGCCCACCAACGGATTTAGTCCCTCCAGCCCTCATGTTCCCCCAGACCTCCTCTGTTTCTCCACCAGGGCAGCAACAGTGAGAACGACAGCCAGAGTTCGCTCAGTGCTTCCTGTGCGTGCGCACGGGAGTGAGGGGGGTTGGGGATCAGCACGGACACGTATCGTCTTGTCTGATCCCTGCGATGATTCTGGGGGGAACCGTCCCCAGGTGACAGACGAGGAGACTGAAGTTCAGGGTGGTTAACTGTGCTCCACCCACCATGCCACATGGCCTCCCGTCCTGGGGTGTTTGTACCTATGCAGCTTCTGGACTGTGAGCTCCCCCAGGGGAAGGACTGACCCTTGGCATCTCTGTCTTCCCTTGTAACTGCCAGGGAACCCACTGGGTGCTTGGCAAACGTGCTAGAACGGACCAGGGCTACTCTCTCCAGCCCCCCAAGGCCCCCTCTCTGTCCCAGGGTACTAGGCAATATGCTTGTGCCAGGGTCTATGCTATACCAGCGTGAGGCTTTCTTTTCTTTTCCTTCCTTCCCTCCCTCCCTCCCTCCCTCTCTCCCTCCCTCCCTCCCTCTCTTCCTTCCTTCTCTCCTACATTGTCTTTGTCTTTTTCGTGTACGTTTCCCTGAGATGGTGAGCTTCTCAAAGTCCTTCCCCGTCTTTCCATCCTCTATCTTGAGTGCCTGGCACTGGGGGAGGGAGAGGACAGCTAAACATCTCATCTCACAGGTAGTGGCCTGTTGGAGCCTCTTTGGGAAGGCTTTTGAGACCCCCGATGGCCCCAGAAGAAGGAGGACCCCTACCAAACAGCAGTGCCCCCTGGGGCTCCCAGCAGGACCCCATGTCGCATACCTCCGGAGAATGTTATTCCCGTTACGTTTGTCCTATCAGTGGTGGCCCCCAGAGCGAGGCAGGGCTGCAGCCCCGAATTCCAGAGTGTAGGGGACCCACTCTGTCCTTCCCTGCAGACTCCATCCAGCCCCTCGATTCACCTTCTTTCTGTTAGTGCTGGACGCCCCCAGGGTACGAGGCTGGGAGGGCTTGCTCGGCCAGGACAGGGTCTAGAGAACAACCCTTCGTGGTCAGAGGCGTGCAGAAAAGGAAACTGGCAGGGATAGCGAGTGCCCCAGCCCACGAAGACCCTTCACGCAGGTAGTGAGCAGGCCAAAATCACACTGGGAGCTTCGGGAGACCCAGGGGGAGAACAGGCAAGGATGTCTCAAGGCAGAGGGATACCTCATTCACTCATTTCTTCAACACAGATTTGCCCCCTGGTTGCCAGATGCCCGGTGCCGCTTCGCGTGCTGGGGATACAGGTATGCGCCAGACAAGTGGGGTCCCGTCTCTCAAGGAGCTTGCAGCCTGGGGGACTGGGTTAGAAAGGATGAATCTAATGGATGAGCCAAGGTCAGGACGGTGCTCTTTGAAAACTACTTCTCTCTGCTTTAGGGAGACCCCGACTTACATTCGTGCCCGCCACAGAGGGCGCTCCCTGTGTCTCAAACAGAAGTGGGTTCTGTTCCCCAGCAAAAGCCAGTAATAATTATGTTTCTTACGGGAGGAAAGGGGCCTGTATCTACAATCTTGGGCATGGGACGGGTTCAGAGAATTTTCCTTTAGGAAGTCTTTGACTGTCAGTTCTGGGGTGCATAGTGATGCATTTGGGGGGGGGTAAAGGCTCATTCCAGCCATCCCCACTTCAAGGGGAGGGAAGAAGAATCTGTTCGGTGTTGCCATCTATGGAAACACAGGGTCTCCGGACCGGAGAGCAGACGAACAGCGTTCCCTGTCTCTGTCCCGCGTGGGGTGATGACACCCGACCTGTGTGCTCAACGGCTGCCCCACAGGAGAGGAACCCCAAAACTATGAGGCTCAGGGCTTATAGAAGGTGGCCCTGGTATCTGTCCCCTCTCCCCTCTGGGGTAGGTTGGGAGAGAAACCTTTACTCTCTAAGGGAAACCCATGCTCTCTGGGAAAGGAAGGGAAGGCCCCTGGGTTTTTATCGTCCTTAGAGAGTAAGCTGATGTCTCCAGGGAAAAAGAGTCTCTCAATCCCTCCAGAGCGAAACACAATCTCTAGCCTCTAAGCCGTGTTTGCCATTCAGTCATCCTCCAATTCAGCTCTCCAGGAGAAAGCCTGGACCACGCGGGACACAACAATATTCCCGGCCCAGCAAAGTCGTCGCTGGGGTGCTTCGTAAATGCCAACGGCTGTTCTAAGCAGCACGTTCACACGCAAAGGTATGAAGCCACTTGAGTGCCACCAGGTCCCATGAAGTAGGAACCGCTTTTATCCCCATCTTACATATGTGTTCACTGAGGCCTGGTAGATTTTGTAAACCTCATCCGAAGCCACGCAATCGGGGACTCGGGTCTGGAACCCAGATCATCTGACTCCAGAGACCTTGCCTGTCGCCACCTCCGTCACCGCTGGTTGGTTCTGGGGACCCGGATGGGAAAGGCAACATCAGCCGCCACCCGGCCGGGACCTCAGGGCCGGCTTGCGCAGCCTCAGGGCGGGGTGTGCTGGTGACCGTCTCCAGTGCTGGGTGCTTGGGGGAGATGCCATTGCTGTCTCCATCTCCGCCCAGAATGAGCAAGAGCCGCTCTCTCTGTGTCTTTTTTTAAGAGAAGAAAATTGCGCGCTAAAAACCCAGCCCCCAGCTTTCCCTCCGACCATTCTGCGGCGTTGTCGGTGACAAACGGGGCAGTTCTCGACTTTTCCGCCTCAAGTACAGCCTTGTCAACTTTCTCCAGAGGACTCCGCCTCCCGAAAACTCTCATTGGCTAAGCAGTGGTTGCTAAATACTCCGTGTTACCCTCTTCCTGTGACCCTCTTCCTGTGACTCCCTCTGTTACCCTCTTCCTCGGCTTCCTCATCTGTAGAATGGGGATAGGAGCAGCGCCCGTCTCACAGGGGTGTGGCGAGAGCCCAAGGAGCCGCCATGTGCGAAGTGAGCCACACGGTCCCAGGCACGTGGACCACGAGTAGGTTCTATTACAGTTTGTGGTCGGCCCACAAAAAAAACAAAACAAAACAAAAAGGTACCCGTGAGCCTCCTCCTTCGAGGTCCTTGGAGATCAACTGGCAAAAGCTGTATTCGATGAATGTGGTTACTAGTCTGGAAGTGAACCACCCACAAAACTGTAAGTGTGTGGTTTGGGGGGTTGGGGGACCTCCCCCAACTTCAGTTGAGGTGACCTGGGTGTAATCTCCAGAAGACAGGACCGGAACAGAGAGTAACGTCGTAAGGGCAGGCATTGAAGTTGCACGGGACCCATGCACCCCGCTGGAGGAGGGCTCTGTGCTTCAAGGAAGGGTGCTGGGCGCGGAGCAGAGCAACGGGGGAGGCGGAGTGGGGACCTTGTGGGCAACCCCCTGCAGCCAACGTGATGTCTGGGGCCTGGACAGCCCCAGGACTGCAGGATGGGCCCGGCGGTCACAGCTCAGCAAGCCCAGGAGGCAAGAGGGCCCACATCCTCTGAGGCGCTCCTTCTGAACACGGCCTGACCTCCCACGTAGATTTTTCCCACAGCTCAGACCTCCAGCTACCATGCTAGGCTCTCTCCATGGTTCCAATCCTTGGTGTAAGCAAAAGGGAGGGGTGTGACTTAGGGGTGAAACTCCGGGCCTCAGCTTCTCCGTCTGTAAAGTGGGGATATGAAGACGATGTACCTTGTGGGATTATTCGGAGGACCGAAAAGATGGCGTGGCAACAGAACCGTAAGGCCCTCCCGCAGGGGCCCTGTGCTCACCTCTTTCCTGGCTTCCAGGCTCCAAGGGCTGCTTTTTTGCAAATATTGGCAGCTTTGCCTGAGGCTCTCTTTCTGGCCTCTGGAGCGGGCTCGGTCAGTGCCTAGGGCAAGCGGGAGACCAAATGGCTCACCTTTCCAGGGCAACTCTGGGATGGCTTCTCAGCTGCCAGTGTCTACAGCCCTTTGCCTGAGGGCCTCTGCTCAGGCAGGTCTGAAGCTGTGACTGAGGGAGCAGGCGGAGAGGACCCAGCTCCCTCACTCCTTACGTTGGAAAACTCAGAGGCCATGCGTCCCACGCCATTTCTAGAACTCTCCAGCACGATCAGGCTCCAGTTCCCCGCAGTGGCACCTTGCTTATGTGCCCTCAGTGGCTTTCTTTCATCCCTGGCTCACTATTTTATTCCCTTGCTGGAGTTTCACAGGAGTCACCGCCTCCAAAACTTTATGTGCCTCGAGTCCTTGTCTCAGGGTCTGCTTCTGTGGGCGCCTGAGCTAAGACATCGCATAAATGGCACTGGGCAGACGCGGGGTGGGGGGGGGGGGAGCGGCAGCGGTGGGGGTGGTTTGCTCTGACACACAGAAGCTTCTGGTGTGACTTCGGTTGGCAGGCCACGCAGTCGGCTGCTACGGGAGCAGGACTGATCCACAGCCCCAGCTGCCGCCCCTCTGCGGCCACTACTGGGTTCACACCAAGACTCTGGTTCTTCTGGCTTGTTCTGGGCAGTGACTGAGCACAACAGCCATCCCGGTACAGTCCATTCCTGCAGGCTGGGGGAATACAAAATCCTCCAGGCCTCAGTTACCGCATCTGTAAGATGGGGAGAAGAGTGGTACCTACTTCGTGGGATGTGTGGCGCTAAAGTGAGCTGCGCTGGGGTCTAAGACCCTTCCTCCCTGCTTCCCTTCACAGGTATCAGCCCCACAGTGCGATCTGAAGGCTCGCCCTGCCTCCTGCTTCCCCCCTTTCTCCTCCACGGTGTCTCCAGTAACTCTCCGGCACAGCACAGAATGAGCCGGTCCGGAGAGCCCAGGTTGCCAAACCCTGCCACACTGGGGAGGAGAGAATGTACAGAAAGGAGCTCAAACTCGAACCCAAAGGAAAAACATCAACCGATGTAGAGTCAGACAGATACGGGTTTCAAACCCAGTTCCGCTGCTCCTGACAGCCCTGGGCAGTACGCGACTCTCCCGAGCCTCAGTTTCCTCATCTGTAAAATCAGACTAATAGTGCCTAGCACACAGGATGGTTGTAAGGATTAGATACTGTCGAGAAGGTCCCAGGTTTTACTGGCACAGAACAGGAACGCGGAATCCGTCTCGTCCTGACTCATTTCTGGCAGCCGGGAGCCAGAAGCACGTCCCGTCGGTCCATCGTGGTGACCGTCCTAGGCAGGGTATGACAGCTTTCTTACAGTCAGCTGTTCCACCTGTCCTGCATTCCCTCTGTCCCCTCCCTCAAATTCCTTCATTTATCCATCCCTTCAACCAACTAATATTTACTGAGCATCTATTGTGGCCTCTGGGCATTTGGGATCCGTCAGTCAGTCAAAGTGGCAAAGGCCTCTGCCCTACTTATCTCCCCTATTTCTATCTGGGGGAGCAGATAATAGAAGATGTGATTAAGAGTCCGTAAATCAGGGGCGTCTGGGTGGTTCAGTCGGTTGAGCGTCCGACTTCAGCTCAGGTCATGATCTCACGGTTCATGAGTTCAAGCCCTGCATTGGGCTCTATGCTGACAACTCGGAGCCTGGAGCTGCTTTGGATTCTGTGTCTCCATTTCTCTCTACCCCTCCTCTGCTTGTGCTCTCTCTCTCTCTCTCTCTCAAAATAAAATAAACATTAAAAATTTATAAAAAGTCAATAAATCATATATTGTGTTAGAAGGCTGGGGAAAGAGAACAGGGAACAAATACCGGGAGTGTGTGTGTGTGTGTGTGTGTGTGTGGTTTGTAATTTTAAACAGAATGGTTGGGGGAGGGCCCGACTGAGAAGGGGACCCTTGGACCAAGACCTGAAGGAAGAAGGATTTAGCTAAGGGGCATCTGGAGGAGGGGTGCTTTGACCCAGACAAGGGCTCAAGGTCTCAGGCACACTGCTGCTACCAGTAAGGGGGATTCCTACCCTCCTGCAGGTCTTACTGTGGCTCACCTGCCTACTGCACAAGGAAATCATCCTTTGCTCCTTCTTGAGATGCATTCCACTGCAGCAGAATAAACAAATGCCTTAATTTTATATTTTTATTTAAGTTTATTTCTTTTTTCAGAGAGCCAGAGATGGCATGAGCCCGGGGAGGGGCAGAGAGAGGGAGAGAGAGAGAGAATCCCAAGCAGGCTCCGCACGGTCAGCACAGAGGCTGATGTGGGGCTTGAACCCACGAACCATGAGATCATGACCTCAGCCGACACCAAGAGTCAGACGCTTAACCGACTGAGCCACCCAGGCGCCCCACGCATGCCTTCATTTTAAACAGGTGTTTAAACTGGTGTCCCCCAGCCCTGCCTTTTAGGCACAGGGTCGTCCTTGGGCTAACTCACCGCCACCGTATCAGCTCACCCTATTTCAAGGGAACAAGTCTGTTGTCATTTGCCCTTGTTCGTTTGGCCGATCTGTGCCTCGAGCAACTACTGACAATTAAAGCATCACCCAGTGCCCGTTAAAGTTGAAATCGAGCACCCCAAGAGCAAGGCCGCTGCGCTTAAGCCCAATGACCTACGGTTCAACACCCCGATCCTGTTCTCTCAGGCAGTTTGGCGAAGTACGGATGCTAGCGGGCCGGGGTCTAGCTGCATCTCGAGGAGCCTGGCCGGTCACAAACACGGGTGAACGGGGGCCGGACCAAAGTGTGGTGGCTGCAACCCCAACCACGAACACAGTCACAGCTGTGCTCCTCACTGGGGTCTGCGCTCGGGGCTGGCCTCAGATGGACACTCCTTCCGAAACAGCGTGCCGTAGGGCTTGATGGGTCACACACGGGAGCGCTGCCTTCGGTCCCACGGATCTCCCCTCCCCCACCCCGCCCCCGTCCCTTTTTTTAACGGTATTTCTCCAACGAAGCTGGTTTTACTGCTGGATCAGCAACACCCACCCTTTGTGAGCCAAGCTACCGGGAGGCCTCTTAGGGCCCAGGCACCGCATGAGGATGACAGAGTCCGTCGAAAACTCACGTGCCGACAAGCTCCGAATAGCTCTGTTTGATGACGCACTGCAGAAATGGCACCTGACGACCGATGAAAAGTTCATAAACGACTCGTTACAAGCAAGTTTCAAGGCGCTCGCTACCTTCTCAGAAACCCAGACAGTCGGGTGTTCAGCTCATGGCCATCAGTGCCGAACAAAATCCGAACTCCCAGAGCCGAGGTGGGGGCCTGCCTCCCCCTGTCCCTGGGGGTGACCCGTCCCTGGGGTGAGAACCCCTGTCTGAACCTATTTCCTCCCCTCCCTTCCCGATGCTACCGTGGCAGTCGGGTCCCTTCACTTCCCACCTGGAGCTGTAGAGCCACCTCCTACCTGGGCTTCCAGCCACAAGTCCTCCTCCTTCACACCGTCCTCCCCACGGCTGCCATGGAGCATCGGCCGGGGCCCTCCCCAGCGAGCAAGCCTGCCAGGCTCCCTGGCCGGCCTAAAGCTCACATCACATTCCCCAGCATGGCACACTCCCCACCGCCTAAAGGCAGCCACGTCTCAGGCCACGTCTTGAAGCTCCCCCCGCCCCCTTACAATGCTTGCTGTCTGGGAGCCACTGCTCTGAAGTGTTAAGTAGTAAAAAGAGCCACTGCCACTTCTGGGGTGGCGATCAGCATGATGAAACAGCTTGCTTCTCCAAGCCGGTGTCCCGGGTTTTGCCGTGGGGAGGACGGCCTTTGTCAAAGCAAGACAAAGACGTCTTGGTGCCAAGGAACCCGGGATGAAGTCGCGAGAGGGGGGATCAGGAGGGGCAGTGAGGTGTGCATGTCAGGCGTATCATGATTTCTGCTTCCTTTCTGAGGCTGAGTGGGAAAACCACACGTACACACACACACACACACACACACACACAAAACCCTGCCACCCAGATGTTAAGTAACTCCTAAATCCCTCTTTAATTAACTGGGTAATCTCAATGTCATGTTCAGAGAACACATTCCTCTTGGTGTTTTTAGCCTTGAAAATGGAGGTCCAAGGCTTGGGACTGAGAAAAGAAAAGCGAGGATTTGCTCAGGCAAATCCTCCGATGAGATGTTCCGTTTAGCGGGCTAATTGACAGGGAAAGAGGAAGAGAGGAAGATGATTGGGAGTTCTGCGATTTTGTCTTGCAACCGACATAACCACCTGAAATTCCAGTGATCTTCACCCTTCACAGACTTCTCACAGTCGGCGGGGGAGGGGGCGTGTCCTAGACACCACTAAGCCAACCAACGTTTATCGAGCACCTACTAAGGGCCAGACTCATGTACCTTCAGCTATGGGCCGAAGATGCGGCAGGGAATAATCAGATACTGTTGAGCCTTGCCTTCCTGACAGACAGACACCAAACAAGTGATCAGGGGAATAAATGAACCGCTGAGAGGATGCAGATCAGTGTGAATGGAGTCGGCGGCGGTGGGGTCGGGGCGAAGCGACCGAGATCTGCAGGCTTGTGAAGGCCTCCTGGAGGAGGTAACACATGAGCTGGCACTCGAATGATGAGCAGGGGCCGGGCATGCAGAGGGCTCCCAGAAGAGGGTCCCAGACCCAGACAGGGGACTCGTCGCACAGAGACACCTGATGCAGGAATGTGCTGGGAGTGAATGAGCCAAGAGGAGGAGAGCGGGTCAGGGTGAGGTCCGTGGCTGACGAGGGAGGCAGCTGTCTTGTAGACCAGGGGTCAGCAAACCACAGCCTGGGGGCCAAATCTGTTTTTTTTTTTTAAATTTTTTTTAACGTTTATTTATTTTTGAGAGAGAGAGACAGAGCATGAACAGGGGAGGGGCAGAGAGAGAGGGAGACACAGAATCCGAAGCGGCCTCCAGGCTCTGAGCCATTAGCCCAGAGCCCGACACGGGGCTCGAACTCACGGACCGCGAGATGGTGACCTGAGCTGAAGTCGGACGCTCAACCGACAGAGCCACCCAGGCGCACCCCCAAATCTGTTTTTATGAATAAAGTTTTATGGAAAGCGGCCACGTCCGCTGGTTGACATACTGTCCGTGGCTGTTTTGGTGACACACGGCAGAGTCGAGTAGGTGCAACAGAGACCACATGGCCCACAAAGGCTCAAATCTTTACTGTCTGGCCTTCTATAGAAGAAGTATGCCAACCCCCATTGTAGCTCACGGTGGGAAGTTTGGATTTCATTCTGCGTGCAACAAAGTAACCACTAGAGGGTCTCACACATTTGACGGATATGTTTTAAAAGGCCATTCTGGCCCCTGTGAGGAGATGAACTGGGAAGGGGCAGGAGGGACCAGGGACCAGGAGGAGTTTGCATTTTTCTCCCACACATGTTGCAGGCCAACCGGGTTCAGACCAGGCCAGCGTGTGCGGAGTTCCTGCTGTGTGTTAGACATCGTGTAAAATGCTTCCGGAGATCTGCTTTCTTCATTACAACATCACCAGAGAGAATGCATTTTGAACATGTAATTCCATGCCTGGCACACCAAAATGCTGAATAAAAGTTAATAAAATAGTTTGTAAAAAAAACTGGCATGAACCATCGGTCTGCTACCTAAGGTAGGACTCCCTAAAAAATGTTTTTTTAATGTTTATTTATTTTTGAGAGAGAGACACACACACAGAGCGCGAGCAGGGGAGGCGCAGGCAGAGAGAGAGGGGGACACAGAATCCGAAGCGGGCTCCAGGCTCTGAGCTGTCAGCACGGAGCCCGACGCGGGGCCAGAACCGGTGAACTACAAGATCATGACCTGAGTCAAAGTCGGACGCTTCACCGACTTAGCCACCCAGGCGCCCCTGAGGTAGGATTCTTTAGAAGCAGCCCTGAGACCAGGATTAGGGCATAAGTGACATATGAAAGAGGTCTTCGGTAGGAGAGGGGAAGAGGGTCAGGGAAGGAGAGGAAGGTGAGCAAGGGGGAGCCTTAGCCTGAGGCTGTCGAGGGCTCTGGAGTGCAAGCTGGGCTTCCGTCCCCCCACACTGGTCAGTCACTGCCTGACGGCCGCCCCGAAAGGACATCAATTCCCAGGCACTCCCGGCTCTGTGGCTGTGCAGGCAGAGTGGCTCCAGAAGCCAAGGGTGATTCTGGGGAGACGTGTCTCAGGTGCAGGGCGCTGGACACGAAAGCTCACAGGGGCAGGCAGAGGTGGCACACAAGAAAAGGCTGGAAGGGCTGTCGGGGGATCTTAGCAGACTGTTGTCTGCTCCACACACCCACTGTGCAGATGAGAAAGACTGAGGCTCCCATACTGAGGCTCGCTGGCTCGCTCTCCAGTGGCAGGCAGGGTTCCAAACCCAGCGTGACTCCCAAATCCGTCCGTTCCTCTGCTTTCCCAGTAAGCCCGTCCTTCCTCCCCACGGTGGTCATGAAAAATTGAAGCCTTACACTGCTTCCCACCGTACAAAATGATCCTGCAGGTACGCGGGCCGCGCTCCTGCGGATTGTCTTTTAATGCCTGTAATTGCTTAATCAGAAACAAATGATGGTCATAAAAATTGGGAGTGTTCAATGTCCTCTGAACAGCCAAGGAAGGTTATCAAAATACCAAAGTTTGGGCAAAGAGGACTTCCTTTATAGAGTGTCTCCAACGGCAGACCGTAAAACCGTCCTTCCCGAGAGGGTCTGGGAGATGAAGCATTTCTTCTTCCTGCAGTCATAAATCAAACGACACTCCGTGGACAGTGGAAATTGATTTTTGCCACTCTGCACACAGCCACGGCACTGCCAATGCCACGGTGCGGCGCTCTCACAGCGACAAGCTTCAACTCGGCCACATCAGTTACCGAAATAAGAAGTGTCAGATGTTGGGATGCATGGCGATGTCGGGATGCAAACTCTCGCCACCACCCGGGGTTGCCCCATAGGTGCCCGCTCCCTGCAGCTTTTCTTTAAAGTCTAACGAGGCTCAAGCAAGCCAAAGCCGAAGTTAATCTCCAAGAGGATCCTGCCTCCCTTCCTAAAGTTCCCTTCAGCTGTTCAGGGGATCCTACGTCAGCCCCGGGACGAATTCCTGGTCCGGGGGAACTGGCCAAATCCAAGCCTCTGTGGATCTTCCCTCCTGCCCCCAACTCGCTCTCATGTTCTCACTTTTCATCTTTCCCTTTCACTCACTTCTAGATTCAAATGACCCTGCTTGGGAAGGGCTGCTTCCCAGCAAAATGACAGTAAGTGATATGCAAGGTCACAGCTTTTCGTCATCTGAGAGGCAAAGCAGATCTCAAAGTCCCGATCTCTCCAGAGGCTCCAATTCCCCCGCACTATTTCTCACCACCCCCTCCACCCCACCCCCCAAGAATGCAGGTGCAGCTATCTTGAGAAGCGTCCTACCTGGTAAAGCAGATTCAAAGCTCATTTCCAGCTTCTGCCTGTAGTTACACTAGCTAACATGCCATTGGCCAGAGCAAGTCACATGGTCGGGTCTAAAGTCAAGGTGGCCATGGTGACAGTGTGGCTCCAATTACTGTCCGAAGTCTCCACCTGGGACAGTAGTTCAGCCTACTGCACGTTCCTGTCAACACAACAGGGTCACTGTTGTCCAGCCCTGCCTTCCTCCTTAAACAGGTCAATCATGGTGACGAGCGATTATCCGGACATTTAGACCCGTCATGCTAAAACGCGAATTCCTAATCCATACGTAAGATGTACTGGGTGCTCCCAAGAGATGACATCAGAAGGGACTCCTGAGCCCACAGGAGAAATTTTGATTCCCCCATTAGGACATCCCAGTGATACGGAACTATTACCAAGTTTCAACTTAGTCAAATCGGTTCCCTCAAAAGCAGCGGTTTGCTTCCTACACTGTCCTGCGTGTAACGAAATCGGCACCTGATACTTGTGTAACGCTTCACCGAGGCACTTTCCATAAATTGTATCTTCCTCATGAAACTCTGTGAGGTGGTTCCTACTGTCAGTGTTTTACCGATGAGGAAACGGAGGCTTAGAGAAGTGGGCTGATTTGCCCAAGGTCCCACAGCAGGTCTGTGCCGGACGTGGGGTTCAGACCCAGTCCTCAGACGGTCGTTCCTTTGCTCTTTCCCGTAACTTCCAATCCTCTCTCTGACTTCAGTAACCAGCTCAGGCTTTCTTCTGCCAGCAGAAGTGGGCCCTGCAGAGGAAGCAGGAGCAGACGGGTTCTGGCTTAGCTCTGGGCTGTGCTAATGCAGAATTCTGTGTCCCGTAGAGCGTCGGAGTCATGTCTGTGAACACTGACAACCCCTCGTATCGTAACTGTTAATTTCCTGTGGACTCTTGGGAGCAGAAGAAGGCTTGGTGATGTTGAAGGCAAAAGTCCCCCAGGGCCTCCTCCTCGGCCTTGAAATCCTTGCTCTGTCAACTCCTGAGCCTCTGCAGGGAGATTCTGAAGTGAGTTTCACAGTCCTTCCGCAGACAGGCCAGGTCGATTTCTCCCTCTTGCAACAGAATATCCCAAACCTCGCAGATTAAAGGTAAAAAGGACATTTAGCCAAAAATGTCCGCAAAATGACAAGCCTATCCTTTGCCCCTCTGCTGGCAGGAACACAAAAGGTTTTGTTCTATTTGTTTTGTTTTCTTTGTTTCTTTTTTTGTTTTCTCTTTTCAGTATTTCAATGTGGCCAAGCCAGTTATGATAAAGAGATTAATTGTTCTTCCTTCAGCAGCCTGCTTAGTAAGAAGACATTCAAAACCCATGATTTCCCCTCATTATATTCTCAATGCGTGGACCGGGGGAGGTAACAGAGGCGAAGCGGGGCCGTTGTGGTTTCATCTCGGACCCTGGTGGTGTCCGTGCTGCCTTGTAAATGACCCCAGGCCTGAGGACACAGTCCCTGCTCCCGTGTCCGCTCACCTCACGGCGGACTTTACTGCAGCGTTCATCAGAAATGAACGGATAAAGAAGGCACTAACTGGGATGAGATGCTGGTCTGGCACCAGAAGGGGCATTTCCAAAACCTCACCCCCAAATACGCTGCGTTACTAACCACACTGACTGGGACCCCCCCGGGGTCAGGCTGAGGGCACTCTTGAAGGTGGGTCAGCAGGGGGAACAGGGCCGGTTTTCAGAGCTCTTTTTAGCCTGCCCGCTTGGCTCAGAGTGAGGAACAGTCCGGCAGCAGGAGGCCAAGGGCTGGCCCAAGACAGAGGGTGAACAGAGGTGCCTGTCTGGGGAGGAAGGGCCTCTAAGGGATGTCTGCTCAGATGCTGAAGACCATGGGCTCTTAGATCAGAAAGGCCTCGGTTCGAATCCTCACGCTGGCCGGGGGCAAGCTGATTTCCCTCCTTGATCTTCGTCCCCACCGCGTGCTTTTATGAGGGTTTGTTGTGAGGGTGTGTATGGGCATCTCCGTCAGTTCAGGCTGCTGCACGTAACAAATTGCCAGATGCTGGTATTTTTTTTTTTTTTATTTAAAAAAAAATTTTTTTTTTCAACGTTTATTTATTTTTGGGACAGAGAGAGACAGAGCATGAACGGGCGAGGGGCAGAGAGAGAGGGAGACACAGAATCGGAAGCAGGCTCCAGGCTCTGAGCCATCAGCCCAGAGCCCGACGCGGGGCTCGAACTCACAGACCGCGAGATCGTGACCTGGCTGAAGTCGGACGCTTAACCGACTGCGCCACCCAGGCGCCCCATGATGCTGGTATTTTTAAACAGCAAGACATTTGTTCCTCACAGTTCTGGAGGCTGCAAGTCTGCAATCAGATTGCCAGCGCAGGGAGGTTCTGGTGAGAACCCTCTTTCTGGTCGGTTCGCATGGCGGAGGGAGAGGGGAGAGAGGCGGGGGGCACAAGCTTGGGTCCCCTCGTCCCCGTATTCCACGCCCATGGCCTCACCCAAACCCAGTTACCTCCCAAAGGCCCCACCTCCAAATACTGTCATGTTGGACATTACTGTTTCCATATATGAATTTGGAAGGGGGTGCAGGGGGACAAATGTTCCATCCATAGCCCGAGACACTAGCACGAGGCAGGAAGGCACCCAGCCTGGCAGAGACGGATCTCCTCAAGAAGTATTTGTTCAGGCTCTTCCTCCCCCGCGGTGGACATGGCCTCCCAAGTTCAGGAGGGAGTCCTTGGTACAATTCTAAAGACAGGTCACTGTGCAGCCAACTTCCTCTCCAGCCAGTGGGGGGTCTGCAAGCCTTTGAGGCCTTTGCTCCAGTCATAAAGTGGCTTTGTGTGCCTGCTAATTCTCTGGGTTTCTCCTAAGTGGGTGAATTCCCCAGAACGTTCGCCCCACTCGGCTAGTGTTTTCCTCCTCGTTCTTAATTGGAAGCTAAATGCCACTTGAGCGGTCATTAAAGCATCATTCCAAGGGGGACCCCGCCGAGCAGGGGCACAGAGGGCATCCAGGCCAGGAAGGGGGCTGCCCTTCACAGGAGAGGCAAATGAACAGCCTCATTTGCAATTATGCAAATCTGGAGCTTGAGTCTCATTTCCTCTTCTGCAACTTTGGGGAATCTGCCGAGACCTCCCTCTTAATGACTAGGAGATCGAAACTTCCCAGGAGGCATTTTTTCTCCTTCCCTAACCAAAAAAAAAAAAAAAAAAAAAAACTACAACCCCATATATTAGTACAAGTCGACTTCCTGAATTTATATTCTTTACAGAAAAGCGTTCAACATTTTTTCTCACCTGGGAGTTAGGGTTGTATCCGATATCAAAATCCTCTGGGTGGAGAGATGAGGGGCTGGTGGGCAAGGTGTGGGGGGTGAAAGAGAGTTTAGAGACGGGCACAGAAATGGCGTTTTGCAAGCCTTGATGAACTTAATTTTTTCAAGCTGGGAAATCCATGTCGTTCCCGTTTTATAAAGCGGGGGGCAGAAGCAGATGTTCAGAGAGGTTAAGTAATCTGTACAAGGTCACACAGCTGGCAGGCAGTGGAGCTAGGGACTGAAAGAGCACCCACCAGGCCCCAGAGCCATTCTCTTTCCCCCGGACACGCGTTTCCCCCTTCTTGCGTGAGAATGCGTTTTCCCACGTGTCATGAAGCGTGAACTCGTCCGCCGACGTGAACATATCAGCTTAAAAAGTCTAGGTTCATTGGTTCGAACTGGAGACATGCTGAATTCGCAAGGTTCAAAACACTGTGTTTTCTATCTAATTATGCCCAACGGAACCTCTCCGCGGGCCTCCTCGCCATATACCACGGAAATCGCTGTCTAACTGCCAGGCCCAGGGTGCTGGCCCTGCATCCGGTCCGCGTAAAGTGACCCCCACTCTCAGGCCCGGATCTGGGGTCCCGCAGCAACTCTTCCCAGTGGCTGAAGCCCAGCTCCACCCCGCCTTCTGAATCCCCAGCACCTGTGCCAACTGAGCCCAGGCTGGTTAGAGGAGAGCCCCCAAGGCCTGGCCAAGTGTCTCTGGAAGGAGCCCCAGTCACCTACACGCCAGGCTCCCCACTGCCCTTCACTCACTCCTGTCTGGCTGGTAAGTCTGGGAGAAGGAAAAGGGCTTACCCGGAGCCTAGCTGCCCACGGACATATGCATTCTGGTCTGTTCTCTACCAGAGGTAAGTACTCGAGAAGACTTGGTTCCTGAGGGTGGAGTACTGAGGTCTGTGGCCCTTCAGACCTGCCTGCCCCTGGGGAGGAGAACCAGCCAACACCCAGGTCTTGTTTCCCAGTCAGCTCTGTCGGTAACGACTGTGATCTCCACGGTCTTTCTTCTGCGTCTTTAATTCTCAGTTAAAAAGAAACTGGGGAGTGGGGGCGCCCGGGTGGCTCAGTCGGCCAAGCATCCGACTCTTGGTTTTGGCTCAGGTCATGATCTCACGATTTGTGAGTTCGAGCCCTGTGTCGGGCTCTGCACTGAGAGTGCAGAGCCTGCTTGGGATTCTCTGTCTCCCTTCCTCTCTTCCCCTCCCCTCCTTGTTCTCTATCTCTCTTTCAAAAATAAATAAAAATAAACTTAAAAAAAACAAACCTGGGGATGGAGAAAAGGGTCCTCTTCATCTGAAACCCCACCAATACCACCTTGTCTTATGGGTGATTGTTTCATCTGTGTAAACCTAGTCTCTCTGAATAAACAGGAGGCGCTCAACGCATGCTTGTCGGATGAGTGAATAGACTACTTGAAGGTACGCTTCCTGGGTCTCCCTCAGTGCCCCCCAGTCACGGACACCCTCAGTAAACTCTTGGCAATTGACATCCACCCAGGCTTGCTGCCCCCTGAGCCGTGGCCACTGCATAAATTAAAAGTATTGATATCACTAATGCACTCCATTTGGCAACATCTTTTATCAAGTGTGTTGTGATGAAATGATCCTTTGTGGCCCATCCTCTCTGGTTAACTCTGAGTTGTCCACGTGCACAGTTAGGTAGAAACAAAACTCTGATGAGGATGTGTCCCCAAGGGTAGTCACTGTTTGTTCTGCTCTAGTTGGGGAAACAGTGGCATAGGGTAGAAAGAGAGGGACTGGTAATAGCGAGAACCAAGCACTGGCTTTGGCTTTGCTCCTCACCTAGACAAGTCAGTTCCCTCTGGGCCTGATTCCTCACTCATGAAGGGGGAAGCGGCATTAAATGGATTGGGGAAAGCACCTAGGCATCACCCCATGAACCCATCTCAGTGGCTTAAGAGTCACTGCCTGTGATGATGTATCCAGAGAGAGCCTGAGCCGGTCTGGGATTCTCAGGGAGAAAGGAGCTGTGATCCATTAGTAATGTCTGCCATGGAAACAAGGCTGAGAAATGGTGTTCTGTGTGTCAGACATTCCCCATCCCAGGGCCAGGTGAGTTCAGCGATGCCTGGATTCAGGAGTGAGCACCAGGGTAGCCCAACAAGTAAGAGCACACACTGTAGCACCAAATGTCTTATTCAAGTGCCCGGCCGGGGGCCTGGATGCGTGACCTTGGGCAAGTCTCTTACTTTCTCTGTGTCTTAGTGTTCAATGGAGGCAGTAACACTAGTCATTTTAGAGGGATGCTGGGAGGACTCAGGGATCATCTGGGTGCTATAAGAGTGTCTGACACTGAGGGAAGTGCTTCACCTGTGCCAGGCAGAAGTCAGATGGGGGATGAAGTAAGGTTGGAATTCAACGACAATGAACGTAAGAATGGTCAGGGCTCTAACGATGCAAATGGAATGGGTAGGCGTCAGAAGGCCACGCGAGTAATATATTAAATCCACAGGCATACACTCCGTCTACATGTATACACAGTATCTACACGTGACTAAAGTCCTGCAAAGATCTGGGGGAAGGCTCACCACAATGTGAAGCGTGACTGTATCCGGGTGGTAGAAGTCAGGGTTCACTTACAGTGAGCGTGTATCGTTTCATCTAGGCAACAAAGTGATTTTTAAAACTCGAAACAAACAAACGCAAAAGCCTCTCATCTCACATCTCCTCTGGGAAGGAAAGGGGCCAGAGTCTGGATTGCATTATAAATGACCTCCCCACATGACACATGAGCCCTGACTGTGATCAGGCTCTTCGCTCTTCCCCACTTTACCTGGGAACAAAAATGGTGCCTCAGGGTTTAAGCTGGGCCTGTCCACTGACCCAACAGAAACTGTTGCTTATTTTCAGCAACAGCCTCCAGATGTCAGAACCCTCCCAGCAAGCTCTCTGAAATCATGTGTTTTCTAAAGTGCAGAGACACTCTGCCTGCCGCCCCACCACCCCACCAGGCAGCCCGGGCTCGGGTTTAGCGGCTTCCCTCAATACAAGAGTAATTAACAAGTCTTCAAATTAATCACAATTTCCCAGGCCTTGAGCTCCTCAAGGCCCTGCAGAGGGAATGGAAGACAAATGGATTTGATGGCTTTTTTAAAAAAAGAAATCTTGTCATGTACAGAATTGGGGAAGCAGCTGTGTTTAAGATAGAAAGCATCTCAGACTATGAATTTGGGGGGGAAAAACGGATGCCAAGATACGAGCTTTTCCAGGTATGGGGGGTTGCTGTGACTGAGGCCTCAGTGTTGATGTCTGGAGTATGGGGCACCTAGAACTTGGATCCCCTTGTGAACTCAGGTACACAGGTGGCCCGAGAGATGGGTGAGACCTTCAGCCTCTGGTGTTGAAAATGCCGGGGCTGTGAGTGCGTTCCTTCCACAGGGCCCTGGACTCCCCGGACCGGGCAGAGGAGTTCATGTCCGGAACTACAGCCCATGAGTGCTGTCTTGAAATTGTTCAACGCACGTTCAAGGATTTCATTAAAAAAAAAAAAAAAAAAAAAAAACCACTTCTGTTACGAAATAATGACATACTTACACAAAATTGCAAAAATAGTATGGAGGTTTCCTGTACCTATAATAAAGCTTTACCCAATAATGGCATTCTCCCAACTGCAGAAACTGACATTGACACATGTCTCAGATTTTACCAGTTTTTATGTACACTTTTTTTTTTTATATGTGCGGTGGTGGGGTATGTCTTTGTTCTGTGACATATTATTATATACACAGTCCCCCAGAACTGGCCAAGGACAGTAGCTTCCAGAGCAGGAAGCCAGAAAATGCTGATAAGCCCCCAGTGGGGAGCAGTGGGCTGGTGGTCTCTGTGGGGCAGAAGGGCCCATTCCCAGAAAAATCGGCCTAAAGGGGAAATGCTTCTCTTTCCCCACTGGGGAAACTATGCGTGCCCCCCCCCCCCCCCCCCCCCGCAGCCTGCTCTCCTCTCTTAACCCCAGGCAGAGCCTGAACTGAAGGGGCAGACTGAACCACAGGTACCTGTGACTTCCCCTTACCACTAATTCCCTGATCCGTGTTTGCTTCTTCATGCCAAGCTGAAGCCCTTTCCTGGAGAAGGTTTAAGAGTGGCTTAAGAGTGCTTCTTGCACTGCTGACGGTGTTCCCTAGCACCTGGCCTAGTGAAAACATTCAGGAGCTATAACTGATGAGACACTTAGCAAAAGAAGTCCTTGGGGTGCCTGGGTGGCTCAGTCGGTTAAGCGTCCGACTTCCACTCAGGTCATGATCTCACAGTTCATGGGTTTGAGCCCCGCGTTGGGCTCTGTGCGGACAGCTCGGAGCCTGGAGCCTGCTTCGGATTCTGTGTCTCCCTCTTTCTCTCCTCCTCTCTCATTTGCACTCTGTCTCTCTCTCTCAAAAACCAATAAACACTTAAAAAAATTAAAAAAAAAAAAAGAAGTCCTAGCACGTCTGCCCGTGTGCATGGTGGTGTGGGAGAAGAGTTTATTAATGGAATCAGGATTCCCACTTAGAACATCAAATAGGTTTCACCTCATTAACCTACTGCAGTTGATTGTAGCCCTGTGTTGAGAAGGATTCTGAGGTGGAGACTGGTCTCAGCGGCTAGGAGTGCTGAGATCGATTAGTAACGTCTGCCGTGGAGAGGAAAGGCACTCAGGCCACATTTATTTACCGTTCTTGATAGAGTCTGTTAACAGCAGGAGACTGGGACCCAAGGATTGGAGGGACTTACTTGCCTGTGGTCAAGCAGAACACTAGAGATGAAGCAGAAAATATAAAATGTATCTTTTGACTAGTTCTTTTTTTGCCTGCAGAGTTTGGGAGACCATTCTGGTGCTTGCAAAACTTTCTTCTCCTAAACTATGGCTCAACTGACTGAGTTTGGATATCATCACAATCCTCCGGGCTAAGGATAAATACTTGCTTATTCTGGGGCGCTGGAGGTTATCAGCATCAACAATCCTGGTAGTGACAACACAACTTAGACTTGCTGAACAATCACTATGTGCCAAGCCTGTGTCAAAAACTTTATACGCCTAAGCTCCGTTCTTTTACATAACAGCCTTTGAAACATAACCTATTACTAGCCTCAGTTTACAGAAAAAGAAGTCGAGGCTCAACAAAACTAATGTAAGTTAACAGACACGGAACATTCACTATATGCCAGCCACAGTTACAGATGACTTACAGGCATTCCCTCATTGAATCCTCCCGAAAACCAAATGAAGCTGGTCAAATATCCCTATTTTATAGACAAGGTAACTGAAGAACAAAGAGGTTAAAGAAAAAAAGAACTGTATAACTTCACCCCCCCACCCCCACCCCTGCCCAAGAACTGTATAACTTTGCCCTCCATCCCCCCACCCCCGCCCCTGCCCAAAAAGAGGTCAACTTGCCCAAAGTCACAGAACCGTAATTTGTTGGACCCAGGTCTGTGGACTCCTAATCATGTGATATCCACTCTATTTACAGCTTATCCCAGAGGGAGGCTTATTCCTGAGCTGAGTTCCTCCCACACTCCTGTGAACTGAAAACTGTTGGAAAGGATGAGAAAAGTGATTTTTTTTTTTTTTTTTTTTTTTTTTGCCACATATGGCTCCTTTAGATTTATTTTTTGAAAGATGATGTTCTGGGAGAAGACCTAGCAGAAACTGAAGAACTTGTACTTTCTGGTTGAAAAGACCTGGGTGGAGCCTGATAAACTGTCCAAGTCACAACAAGAGAGGAACCAAATGAGGGGTCGGTTTCCCAAGCCAGCATCTGATGACCAAAAGTTTAGCCTCTCACAGGCACCTCTCTGGTCACCTTGCCACCGTGTTACTCAAGACGGGAAAAGAACAAAGGTTGAAATCTTTGAAAATCGGCAACATGATCCAGCTGAAAACCGACAAGGTAGGACTCCCATCAAAGACGTTGCTGGAGCAAATGTAAACGTGACACCGCTTCGTGTCCATTAGGGTGCTTATCCCCCCCAAAGGAGGAAACTAACACGTGTGTGCGTTGAAATCGGAACCTTCATACGTTGCCGGTGGGAACGTAAAACGGGGCAGCTGCTGTGGAGAACAGTTTGGCGGTTCCTCCAAAAGTTAAACATGGAATTACGATATTATCCAGCAATTCCACTCATGGCTGTCCACCCCCGAAGAACCGAAAGCAGTGATTCAAGCAGATGATAGACATATGCCCATGTTCCTAACGGCAGTATTCACAGCAGCCAAACCTGAAAACAAACCAACTGTCCATCAACACATGAACAGTTACACCCAATGTGGTACACACACACGATGGAATAGTATTGAGTCTTTTTTTTTTTTTTTCCTACGTTTATTTTTTTGGGGACAGAGAGAGACAGAGCATGAACGGGGGAGGGGCAGAGAGAGAGGGAGACACAGAATCGGAAACAGGCTCCAGGTTCTGAGCCATCAGCCCAGAGCCCGACGCGGGACTCGAACTCACGGACCGCGAGATCGTGACCTGGCTGAAGTCGGACGCTTAACCGACTGCGCCACCCAGGCGCCCCGAGTCTTTTTTTTTTTTAAGTTGTTTATTTATTATTTATTTTTGAGAAAGACAGAGAGTGTGAGCAGGGAAGAGGCAGAGAGAGAGGGAGAATCTCAAGCAGGCTCCCGCGCTGTTGGGGCTGGAACTCACAAAACTGTGAGATCATGATCTGAGCCAAAATCAAGAGTCGGGTGCTTAACCAACTGAGCCACTCGGGCACCCCTATTACTGAGTCTTAAAAGGCAAGGACATTCTGACTATCCACGCTACAGCACGGAGGCAGCTGGAAGACGTTCCCTTAAGTGGCCTAAGCCAGTCACAAAAGGGTGGGGTTGTAGGATTCCATTTGTCCGAGGTACGGACGCTCGCAGAGACAGAAAGCAGATGAGGCTACACCAGGGGCTGAGGGCTGGCAGGAATGGGAGTTATTGCTTAAGCGGTTGAGAGCTTCTCTTTGGGAAAATGAGAATGTTCTGGAAATGGATGGTGGTGATGGTTGGACAACGCTGTGAAAGTACTTAAAGTCACTGAATTATGCACGTAAAAATTGTTAAAAGGGTGAATTGTATGTTATATCTAATATACATAACATGGGGCTCAAACCCATGAACCATGAAATCATGACCTGAGCCGAAATCAAGAGTCAGACGCTTAACTGACTGAGCCACCCAGGTGCCCCTGTTATATATATGTTAACACACACATATACGCATGCACAGGTCTGCAAGGAAAACAGCTGTAGCTGCTGAATCTCGAAAAGACCGCCTCGACCTCCAGCACTAAGAAATCCCTACCAGAGCACCCACCTCCCACCAAGTCACCTGACTCTCAAGGACGCACCTAAGTGGCTTTCTTCATGACACCCAAACTGCCATTTCAGCCTCCCACCTCCAGCTTCTACCTGAAATGCACCCCCCCACTCCCACCTGCTTATCAACATCCTCCTGATGCTTTCGTGCCGCCTCTTCTGGGAAGGCTTCCCGGATCATCTTGCCTGCTGGAAAGTTTAAGCCCTCCCTGACTGACCTGACCTCCTAAAGCATGTTGTCTGCTTCTTGGTGTTTACAGTTAGTTGTCTGAAAGAGGCCTCTTCTTCAGGACGTCGGGAGTAGAGGTTGAGTCTCTCCCACTTGAATCCCTCCATGACCCTTACTAGGGAGCCTGGCATCTTCTCGACCACTCAATACAACGTTAACTAAGTCAACATAAGACTCTGCCGTCCTTCCTCTGTACTCCAGAAATCTTACCTAAACCTTTGGAGAGAGGTGATTCACTCGGTGTGAGAATCAAGAGGAAATCACCTCTTTGATATACTGATTTCACTTCCTTTGGATATATACCGAGGGATGGGATGGCTAGATCACACGGCAGTTCAATTTTTAACTTTGAGGAACCGCCATATTGTTTTCCTTAGTGGCTGCTCCAGTCTACATTGGAGCACCAACAGCGTTTGAGCTACCTGTTCTCTGAATTCTCACCAACATTTGTTATCTCCTGTTGATAACAGCCATCCTATCAGGTGTGAGGTATCACCTTGTTGTGGTTTTGATGTTCATTTCACCGATGACGAGTGATGCTGAGCAGTTATTCCTACACCTGTTGGCCATTTGTATGTCTTCTTTGGAAAAATGTCTATTCCACTCTTCTGCCCATTTTTCAGTTGGATTCTTTACTTTTTTTCGCTATTGAGTATCCAGTATCTCAAAGAGTGACCTTCATACCATGTTCACGGCAGCATTATTCACTGTAGCCAAGATATGGACACAACCTAAACGTCCTTCCACAGATGGATGGATCAAGACGTGACACACACGCACACATACACACGAATATTATTCAGCCATGAGAAAGAAGAAAATCCTGCCACTTGCCACAACATGGAGGGCCTTATGCCAAGCGAAACAAACCAGAAGGAGAAAGACAAATACTCAGATACCGTTTGGCATCACTTATATGTGGCATCTAAAATAAAGCCACAAAGTACCCGCACATTCACACCCGTACATAGGGTCCATCAAGGATTTGGGTCAGGGGTGACTTTGAACTTTCATAACCTAGTTTGGGGTGTATGCAAACAGCATTTTTAAACCAAACCAGTGAGAGCTCATGATGAATCACATTGCACAACTGTTAAGATTCTTCCTTCAGAGACAACTTCTGCTATATTTTATTTCTGCTGGATTATCAACTCCATGAGGGCAGAGGCTGCCGACTTCCCCGGGGGGTCTCCCCCACATGGCCTGTGCCAGCAGAGAGAGGGCTTTGCCAGAGCAGGCTCTTAAAGACCCGTTTGTGACAAATGAAAACGGTCTGCCCCCAACAGAAAGGCAAACCGTGCCAAATGGGGATGACAGCTACAGCAGCCAAGAAAATAATGTCTAAGACAGCATTCGTCCGCATGATGCTCTGGTGGATGAGTCGTTGACTTTGTTATCAGTGCTAATAATTCCAGGGACGGTGGAGACCTCCCTCTCTGCTCTTTCACTCTGTGCAAGCATTGTGTTCCCTATCCCACCTAACATTAGAGAAACAAGCCCACTCCAAGTGCCTGGCCCCGAGAAGCAGAGGATCCCCACTGCTGAGTGTTTTACCACCTCAAGCAGTCACTCAACGGTGAGATTTCAAAAGCCTCCTTTCAGTTCTATTATGACTCTTAGTAACTGGTAATTAGAGTGTTGTAGAAGCAGCAATAACTCCCTACCCCAACCCCGTGCTCAGGGTGCTAATTACTCTGGGCTTTCCTACAAGCAAGGAAAAAAGCCCCACTATTATTCTGGGGGGAGGGGGTGTTCTTTATTTACCTTACTGTTACTATCATTCCTATCTGTTTGATGTGTTGATCGTCTGGAAATGGTTGTGGAGAAGTCCATTTGTCGAAGGAAGAATGTGGTTTTCCTATTTCACGATATAAGCCCGTTCAGCTGCCAGGCCAGTCCTGGCACCGTGCGCCCTTGGGTCCACAGGGCACTGGCCACATCGGGATCTGTCTGGGTTTTGGGCCAAGGTGTTTGGTTAGATCGTGAGGCAATTCAATCGAGTGAAGACCTCCTTTCACCCGTGTCATCTCCTGAGACCTGAACTACACGGTTAGTCCGTCATAACATAACACTGCCCACGGGTGAAAAGGACCGAGGCCAGGAATGCGGCTTGGGGCCAGACCACCCAGGGAAGCTGCTCTTCCGCTGATGCTACAGGTCAGGACTGTGGCCACGTTGGGGGCAGACAGTGACTGGGAGGGGCTATCGGTGCTGCTGGGTGCTGGTGATGTTTTGCTGCTTGCGTGGATGTGGCCACTGTGAAAAGAACATCCTGCCACCTGTCCACTTAAGAACCTAGCCTCTCTGGGCCTCAGTTTCCTTATTTGTAAAGTGGGGCTAGTAATCCTCACTTGTGGGTTGGGATCTAGACCAAATAAGATCATAATGAACTTGGCACTTTGCCAGTGCAGAAGAGCCACATATCACATGATGGTGGCCGTCAGTAACATTGCTACTGTTATTATTACGTGTGACCATGGCCAGGTCCATGCTGCTTGGACATAAGGAAGAGTTCAGGGCCATGATGGTGCCCATGGAGAGCAGCTCCATTCTTCCAACTGTAGGAATGGAGACTATCAGCTCTTAGGAGGAAGCCATATCAGATGATTTCCTCCAATCCCATGGTTTTGTTGGTGAGGAAACTGAGGCCCAGAGAGCAGAAGCAACTTGCCTGAGGTCACACAGCAGGACCAGAAGTATCTGCCCCATGAACCACACAACAACCTCTCTGTTTTCAGTAGGCTCCCAGGAACTGCTCCAATAACCACATCACTTGCAGGGGGACAGGCACTGGGGGAGGTGGCCGGCCATCTCATTCACTTCTCTTGATAGCTCTGCACAGTGACCAAGAGTGGTTTTTGGGTGACCAGCTTTCATTTTTCACTCTTTATAGTACCATCACTTTGATTTTGCTTCAGGGAACCACCCTGACCCCTTTCTCAGCCTCAGTAGTTGGGTTAAGATTGACCTGCCCTCAAAGACCTGGGTAGACACTTTTCCAAAGAAGGCATCCAGATGGCCAACCAGCACATGAAAAGATGCTCAACACCGCTCATCATCAGGCAAATACAAATCAAAACCACAATGAGATACCACCTCACACCTGTCAGAATGGCTAACATTAACAACTCAGGCAACAACAGATGCTGACGAGGATGCGGAGAAAGAGGAACCCTTTTGCATTGCTGGTGGGAATGCAAACTGGTGCAGCCACTCTGGGAAAGAGCGTGCAGGTTGCTCAAAAAATTGAAAATAGAACTACCCTACGACCCAGCAATTGCACTACTGGGTATTTATCCAAAAGACACTGGTGTGCTGTACAGGTGCATTACAGGTGCACCCCAATGTTTACAGCAGCGCTATTGACAATAGTCAAATTATGGAAAGAGCCCAAATGTGCATCGACTGATGAATGGATAAAGAAGATATGGTATATATACACAATGGAATACTACTTGGCAATCAAAAAGAATGAAATCCTGCCATTTGCAACAATGTGGATCGAATGAGAGTGTACTATGCTAAGCAAAATAAGTCCGTCAGAAAAAGACCAGTATCATATGGTTTCACTCTTGTGTGGAATTTGAGAAACACAAGGGATGAACATAGGGGAAGGGAAGGAAAAATAAGATAAAAACGGAGAGGGAAGGGGCGCCTGGGTGGCTCAGTCGGTTGAGCGTCCGACTTCAGCTCAGGTCACGATCTCACGGTCCGTGAGTTCGAGCCCCGCGTCGGGCTCTGGGCTGATGGCTCAGAGCCTGGAGCCTGCTTCCGATTCTGTGTCTCCTTCTCTCTCTGCCCCTCCCCCATTCATGCTCTGTCTCTCTCTGTCTCAAAAATAAATAAAAATGTTTAAAAAAAAAAATTAAAAAAAAAAAAAAAAACGGAGAGGGAAGCAAACCACAAGAGATTTTTAAATACAGAGAACAAACTGAGGGTTGCTGGAAGGGTAGTGCAGGTGGGGGGGGGGAAGAATTCAATGGGTGATGGGCATTAAGGAGGCACTTTTTGAGATGAGCACTGGGTGTTGTATATAAGAGATGAATCACTGGGTTCTACTCCTGAAGCCAGAACTACACTGTATGTTAGCTAACCTGAATTTAAATAAATAAAAAACGACTGACCTGCCCTTGGTCCCAGGGTGAGTATCTGACCCAGGCCAGGGAATCAGCATATCCCAACATCTTGGCCACTGGGGACCTGAGATCAACCCTAAGCCACTGAGATAGTTCTGAAGACAAAATAGTTCTAGAAATCCGGGAGCAGCCGAGGGTAGGGGGCACCCCAGAAGACAGTCTGCCTGAAACCAAAGCCAACCCAGAGGATAACAGAGCTGAGAGTTGAGAAGAGGCAGATTTCACCGTTGAGCTTTCCTGATGCCGGTGACAACCTACGACTTCCCCGGTCTGGAAGCCAATTAAGGTTTCCTTCTGTCTTATTTTGCACAAGCAAGCTTAGACAATATTTGGGCTACTACCAAAGAAGTCCCCACTCTCGCCACTGCAATGACTTATTATTACCTTCGAGGGTCGCTGTTAGTGCAGCAGGCACAGATGTGTCTGCCCTGGTCCCAGGCTCCTCCGAGCCCCCGCCTGAGATGCACCACCCCTGCCCAAACGCATTGCGATTCAGCTTGCTCTCCCTCTTCCCACATTTCAGTTCCACCAGAGTGGAGATCTCAAAGGCTGCACATCTCACACGTCCATTCGCAGAGTGAACGCGGGAGCATCTGTTGGACCAGGCTCAGTGCTGAGTGCTGTGTGCGATTACAGAGAGGGGCAAACCTGTCACGGGACCCCGGGTGCTTTTTACGATCGGCGCAGGCAGGTGTGACACACGCTGGACACCAGTGACTCTGGGGGTACAACCCGGTTCCTTGTCATCTCTGCATTCCTGGTTTCTGCCACCGTGGCTGCCTGCAGGAGGGGCTCAGCAAATGATTTCTGAAGTGTGCTAAGTGGCTAGGATAAAATGTGACGAAGCAACTCCAAAGCAAGAGAATTCACATCCCACCAGATGGGATGATTCAAAGAAACGGCACATGAACTGACAGTTAATGGTTTTGGGAGGCAGAGATGGGGAAGATTCATCAGGGACAGCAAAGCAAGTGAGAAAAAGTACAGGGAGAGAAATCTCAAGGCATATTGTTCTAGAACTGGAACAAAGGGAAATGAAACTGGTTATTGGCTGGGGGATTGATTGGCTTATTGGTTGTTTTTTTCTCCCCCCAATCATTTGTTCTTTTATTCATTCAATCATGTATGTGTGAATGCACTAGTTAACTCAACAAATATTTATATGGGGGTCTGACTAATCCCTGCCTATAGTGGTTGCTCAATGCATGAATGAGCTTCTATTTTGTGCCCGTTATGATGTTAAACTGAGGGAACACGTCAGTGAGCAAACTGGACGTGCATGTGGTCCTTGCTATCACAGAGCCTGTAAGCAAGCAGCTTGTCCACAAATAATTATTGATTCAGCACCTACTATGTGCCAGGCATAGTAGTTGGGAAGGCCCTTTCTAATGGATCTGTCCTTTTGTTTATTCTGCTCTTTGAAACTTGGGAGGGAATCACTGCCTGCACTGGGTTCTCACCAAGTGTGAAGAATATTTTCCTGCTTGCAGCAGGTTTTGTTTTTCTACACAGTTAACTCAGCCATTAAGAAGGTGAGTGAACAGTCTGTGAGTTCAAGCCCCGCGTCAGGCTCTGTGCTGACAGCTCAGAGTCTGGAGCCTGCTTCAGATTCTGTGTCTCCCTCTCTCTCTGCCCCTCCCCTGCTCATGCTCTGTCACTCTCTGTCTCAAAAATAAATAAAAAAACATTAAAAAAAATTTTTTTTTTAAATCTTAAAAAAAGAAAAAAAAAGAAGGTGAGTGAAGGGGCATCTGGGTGGCTCAGTCGGTTAGGCATCCAGCTCTTGACTTCGGCTCAGGTCATGACCTCATGGTTTGTGGGTTCGAGCTCCATGTTGGGCTCTGCGTTGGCAGTGTGGAGCCTGCTTGGGATTCTTTCTCTCTCCCTGTCTCTGCCCCTCCCCCACTCACGTGCTCACATGCGTGCGCTCTCTCTCAAAATAAATAAACTTTAAACACAATAAAAAAACCAAAAACAAAGTGTGCCTGCCTACAAGGAAAGTCCTTAAAAAAAAAAATCACAGTAGACAGGCAACATTGAGTTAGTTCACAGAAAAGCAATATTTGGGTTCTGGCTCAAATAGCAAGATTTAAATATATTACAGGACTGCTCATCAGTTTCTCATTCGAGTTTCTCATAAAAACATGCCACCAATCTGAAATTTTATCAAGGTTTACTTGTGTTTCATTTGCCTTGAAGGATTTTTTTTTTTTTTTTTTTTTTTTTGTCTCAGAGGGCCATTCTGGAATGCCAATCCCTGAGCGAAGAATGCAAACCTATCAGCCGTGAAGCAGAGCAGGCCCCCAAAACCCTGGAGGGCAGGGCCCCTCTGCCTCCCTCTCCAAGGTACTGAACACCAGCATCATTTCGGAGAGAGCCAAACCACACAGGTTCAGAAGCAAAACCCTAACCAAATGACATTGGCCCTTTTACTGTGTGGATTGTTGCTCTCAGCCCTCTGGACCCCGTGGGAGGTGTTATTGGACCTTCCCTTCCAGGAGATCCAAGAGAAGGGTCCAGAACTGTTAGAACCTTATGAGGCAACAATCTCAAGAAAGCACTGCAGGTCCCCAGGTCTCCAAATGGCCATGGGATTTGCCTGGGCTGAGGTAACACAAGCGACTGGTGCTGCCAGCCAACCCCTCCTCCAACTTCCTTTCATCCCATATTTATTGAGCAGTTATGTGCTTTAGGCATCGTGCTGGTGCTAGGGAGGTGAAGATGATCAAGACAGGATCCTTACCCTTCACTAGCTCACTGGGACACAAAGGGGAAGGCATCCATCCATCATCCATCCATCCATCCATCTTTCCTTCCTTCCTTCCTTCCTTCCTTCCTTCCTTCCTTCCTTCCTTCCCCATTCTTTCCTTCCTTTCTTCCTTCCTCCCTCCCTCCCTCCCTTCCCTCCTTCCTTCCTTCCTTCCTCCCTTCCTTCCTTCCTTTCCTCCTTCTTTCCTTCTTTCCTTCTTTCCTTCCTTCCTTTCTTCCTTCCTTCCTTCCCTCCCTCCCTCCTTCCCTTCCTTCTTTCCTTCCCCCTCTTTCCTTCCTTCCTTCCTTCCTTCCTCCCTTCCTTCCTCCCCCATTCTTTCCTTCCTTCTTACCTTCCTTCCATCCTTTTTTCCTTCCTTCCCTCCTTCCTCCCTTCCTTCTTCCTTCCTTCCTTCCTTCCTTCCTTCCTTCCTTCCTTCCTTCCTCCCTTCCTTCCTTCCTTCCTTCCTTCCTTCCTTCCTTCCTTCCTTCTCTCCTTCCCCCCATCCATCCGAAAACCAAGCACCTAGACATAGTCGGGTGGATAAACCACTGGCTCCAGCACCCTGGGACAAGTGCTTGGCCAGCACACAGGACTTCTGTAGGAGCATAACAAAGGAAGTGAGGGGCAGGATTGTGCCCCAGCCTCTTAGGGGGTGTGCACCCCTCGGGGAAGAATGTCCAAACACTAAGATCATCATCCACTGAGTTTTCTCCCACTCCCCTCCAGGTCTGTGCAAAGAGGGCAGGATCCCCACCCCCACCGGCACCATGGAGAGCAAGTGTTGGTCATTCCCCCAGAGATGCCAAAACTAAACTCCCAAATGCTCTGTTATTCCTAGAGTTGGTAGCTGGAACCCTGGAGTCCAGCAAAGGTGGAGTCTTTCATCCTTCTGGGAGCCGGCAGGGAGGGGAGCTAAGGGAATTCTAGGCAAGGGAAGGAGGATGAGCAGAGAGTGGAGACGAACAGCTTCGCCTGTGGCCCAGAGTCACAGCTGCATAAAGTGTGAGGTGCAAGTGGCAGCTGCCGGAGTGGGGAGGGTTGTGGGGCGAGCCCAGCCACCGAGGGGTTGGGCGAAGTAGAGTGAGGCGATCAGATTCGTATTCTGGGGGGACACAGGGCAGGATGGGGGAGACTTTAGTGGGTGGTTCTAACAACTGAGAGAAGTACACGTCTGCAGGTGTGGAAGAGAGGCAAGAATGAGGAGGAGCTGGAGGGAGGTAAGTCTGCATGGGGCTGGATGTCAGGGGACGCTTCCGACCCCCTCTTCCCCTCCCGTAATTATCTGTGCATCAAGGTAGAGGCTTCTTGCCCAGGAATTCGGTCTGTGCGCTTGGGACTGCAGCTCTCCGGCACAGCACAGCATCTATGGTGCTATTACTCATCACCCCATTGGTTAGTTCCCGGAGCTGCACGGTTTTCTGAAGCCATAGCTCCCTGGAGAGGGACCAATCTGCCTCCTGGGGGCTGCTGGGTATTCACCACAGACAGCTCCAGGACGCCCAGCTTGGTTCTGTCGACAACCGTGGTTTTGCATGGCAGATGGTCTCCCGCTTCCTGCAGACGCGTTTAGGTGCCTCCTTTAGGAAAAGGCTGGCTTCTTTCTGCATTTTCACTGCGTAGCAAACCACCCGCGCTCCACCAGCGTCCTCTCTACCCCTCTCTCCCCCTGCCTCTACCAGAAGGGCTCAGGGTCACGCCCCCTGCAGCAGAATTCCACGGGCTTACCCCAAACCCTGAGAATAAGGTGACTCCTCCCGCTTGTCAAACCCCAAAGCGGACGCAAGCCCTCCCGAAGTGTGCATAGGAATCCCTCCTATGCAGGTAGGGAGGCCTGTAGACAGGTCAGCATTTTGTGATTCTGAGGCCAAGTAAGGACGCTGCAATGTTTCCGCTCTTTGGAACACCCTGTGCCTTTGGCTCAGTCAGTCTGGCCTCTTAATCCATTTTTTTTTTAAATTTTTTTTTTTAACGTTTATTTATTTTTGAGACAGAGAGAGACAGAGCATGAACAGGGGAGGGGCAGAGAGAGGGAGACACAGAATCCGAAACAGGCTCCAGGCTCCGAGCTGTCAGCACAGAGCCCGATGTGGGGCTCAAACTCACGGACTGCGAGATCGTGACCTGAGCCGAAGTCGGCCGCTTAACCGACTGAGCCACCCAGGCGCCCCATTAATCCATTTAACTTCTTGACTTGAACACTGGAGGACAGAGAAAGAAGGGGCATTGGGTAAAGAGGCTGGAAGGTCGCTGAGGCATCCTAAGGCGAAAAACAACATGCCCTACTTCCTGAGCCAAGTTTGAGAACGGTTCCTTGGTTTCCCTTCTGTCCGAAGAGGAGGGAACGCTGGACTCTGGAAGCATTCTGGGAACTCAATGGCTTTTAGAGATCTTCTGTCACCAACGGAACATGAGAACGCCTTCCCACAGGTGCACCAGAGAACGCTCCCGGTCCCACTTTCCCTCCCAACACCAGCACCTAGTAAGGCTGAGCTAGAGGAGAGGTGGACAGAGGACACCCATTCAAATATTGTCTCAACTTGCACCATTCTGGACCAACAATTGAAACTATTTCTTACTTAGACCTGCATTTCTAGCATAGCGTGGAGTGAAAGGAATACGGCCTTTCTGAAGCTTAGACAGACTTAGTTTCGAACCTAGGTTCTGCCCTCTAACTTGCTGTGTCACTTCTGCCAATTTGCTTAACCTCTCTGGGGCACAGTTTCTTTCTCTGTAAAATGTGGATCATAATCCTTTCTTTGTCTTATGAATGAAATTCAGCCTGTAAACCTCTTTGAGGGAAGAATAAGGTCTCGTTTATAAGGCACACACTTCTTGGGGGTTCAGTAAATGCCCTGAAAGTCACCTTCCCCACCTTCCTTCTCTTCTCCTAAAGCTCATTAGACGTGCATAAAGCCCAAGCTCCCTCTGCTCCAGTGGTCAGGAAGCCAGAGAGAAGCCTCTTTGCCTCCCTGAGTGAATGACCACAGGTTTATGATTTATTTGTTGATTAATTGGACGCTTGGAGACAATTCCATTTCAATTACCTTACTGGCATGACAAGCTACACAAAGGCTGCCAATGTCAATACATTAAGGCTGAGCGTGCTGGGGCAGTAGCCAGGGTTCATGGCAGTGAACTGCCACGGCCCAGGCAGCTTGGAAAACATTTGATCATGACTGCTTCCTTCTTTCCGCTCCTAGAGAGAGAAGGTTCCTGCACACCACAGGCAAGCAAGGCTGAAACTGGTTTTAGGACCCCCATCCCATCCCTGTCTCAGCCAGGGCTCTCTAACAGAGATCCCCTGGGGCCAACTGAAGTGAGACTGGCCATTTATCACATTGGGTGGGAGCCCCTGGACAGAAGACAATAGCCCCTGCTGCTCCAATGCCAGGATCCAGAAATCATGCTGGAACCAAGGATGGGAGGTACTATTCTAAGATTCCAGTCCTTAGTGTACATGTCTTATATAATCCACTTCCCTTGAGTGCAAGCAGAACCTGCGAATGGGATGGCGTTTCACTCCCATGGCAAAGCTTAGTGGAGTTTGACTTAAAGAAGAGTGTCCGGGTGGGCCTGACCTAATCAGGTGAACCCTTAAAAGGGCCTGGGTGTTTCCTAAGGGTTTAGAAGCCTGAGAGAGACTACAGAGGGGGGCACGCGGCAAGGAATTGCAGGCCGCGTCTAGGAGTTGAGAGCAGCCCCTGGCAAACTCCCATTAAGAGAACCGTTGGGGGGGGGGGCGTGCTCAGTCCCACAGTTGCAAAGAACAGAATTCTGCCAATAACTGCATGAGCTTCAAAGAAAGACCACCGGGAGTTCCAGAAAGGCACGCAGCTCAGTGAACACCTGATTGCAGCCTTAGAAGCCCCTGAGCAGAGAACCCAGTCCAGCCTTGCCCAGACTTCTGACCTAGGGAGGCTGAGAGATAACGTCTGTCATTTTAAGCCACTAAGTCGGTGATAATTGGGTATCGCAGCAATGATACACAAGATAATGGCACAGCTGCTTCCCCAACCCCTTTCCCTGTGGAAAACGCCCTGTGGTTTCTGCGTTGGCTTCTCCCTGCATAGCCTCATGGTCGTTCTTCTCCTAGATCCCTCCTGGATCTCCTTACTCCTCTCTGCGCTCTGCGGATGAGGCCAAGCCCGTATCTCCCGAATGGATTCACTCATTCACAAGATACCCGCTGAGGGGCAAGTACGTGCCAAGGCTTGTTCTCAGTTCCAGCCGCAAGCTTTCTTTGAGATCCAGTTCCAAAGTCTGAGAGGGGGTGGCCTTGGTTTGGTTCATTCTGCAATGACCAGGGTGAGAGTGAGCCAAGCAGGGCTTGAGAGAAAGGTCAGAGTGAGCCGAGCAGGGCTGCTGTGGCCTCGCCTGCAGGTGGTACGATAACTCTGAAAGGGTGGGGTCATCGTGGGTGGAGTACATTCCCCAAAGGGTCTATGCAGGGTGCAGATAGCTATAAATACTTTAGAGGTTTTGAGGGCCATATGGCCTCTGTCAACCCGCTTAGCTCTGCCATTGTAGAAGGAAAGCAGCTTTAGACGATATGTAAACAAAGGAGCATGGCCGTGTGCCAATAAAACTTTATGTACAAAAGCGGGCGGTGGGCCACAGTTTATTGACCTGTATTGTCGAGTTATGGTAAAAGAGAAGCCCTTCCTTCCAAAAGTGTCTGGTTTTTAGGGACTCAGAGGCAGGAAGTCAAGAGGTCCAGGGGACCGCTTGGTGAAACCCTGGGGCACTTCATGAATTTCCTATCCCTGCTGTAAAGAGTCACCATAAACTTGGAGGCTTAGAATGACACAAGCTTGTTGTTATATTGCAGGTCTGTAGCTCAGATGTCTGAGTGGGTCTTGTGGGCTGAAACCAACGTCTCGGCAGAGCTGTGTTGTTTCTGAAGGCTCCGGGGGAGAATCTGTTTCTTTGCTTTTTCCGGCTTCTTGAGGCTGCCTCCTACCTTGGCGTGTGCCCCTGTCCTCGATCTTCAAGATGCTTCATTCCAACCTCTGTTTCTCCTCTCTGACACAGACCTCTCAGAAGGACCCCTGTGATTACGGGGGACCCACCTGGAGAATCCAGGCTAATCTTCCCATCTCACCTCTGCAGAGTCTGTTTTACCACGTAAGGTAACCTATTCAGAAGTTCCAGGATTAGGATGTGGGTAACTTTGGGGAGGCATTATTCTACTTCCCTGAACCCCCACGGGCTACCTGGAGTGTTCGACTAACTCTCCCTTCTACCCATGCTGCCCTACGGTCTGCTCTCAATTTAGCAGCCAGACGGAGCCTTTTATAATCTAATGAAATCACGTCAGCCCTCTGCTCAACCCTCTAGGGATTTATCTCACTGAGAGCCCGAGTCCTTACAATGGCCTGTAAACAGGTAAGCGGATAATTATGTTATTGTTCAGACGGGGAACGTTTCAGAGTAAAATGGGAAACCATTGATCACCATGCAGGTATTCTGAGCTTCAGCTGGTATTGTCCTGGACAAACTGGGCAGCCCTCACCCTGCCGTGCTCCCCACTCCCCCCTCTGACCGCATGTCCTACAATGTTCTTGCCTGGTCACCCCTCTACCACCGGCCTCCTGGCATGTTGGGGCGCCCTGAGGTCTCAGGGTCTCTGTGCTTCACCCCCAACGTCCACGTGGGCCCCTCGCCCCCTTCAAGTGTCTGCTTAAATGTCACCTCCTCTGGGACGCTATCCCAGACCTCCCAATTTCAAGTTGCCACATTTATGCCCACCATCGTCCCTGCCTGCAATATTCCCTCTGCTGAGTATTTACCACCTTCTTGCCTACTCTTAACTGTGTTCGATGTACTCACATCCCTATTTATCTTCTGTACTGCTGAGCTCTTCCAGAGGAAAACAGAGTCTTTGAAATCAAGGACTTTGTTTTGTTGTGTTTTTTTTTAAATGTATTTTATTTAAACTTTTTAAGTGTTTATATTTGAGAGACAGAAAGAGAGACAGAGCGCAAGCAGGGGAGGAGCAGAGAGAGAGAGGGAGACACAGAATCCGAAGCAGGCTCCAGGGTCCGAGCTGTCAGCACAGAGCCCGACGCGGGGCTCGAACCCACAAACTGCAAGATCATGACCTGAGTCGAAGTCGGACGCTCAACTGACTGAGCCACCCAGGCGCCCCTGAAGTCAAGGAGTTTGGTCTGCCCAATTCTCTACTTTTCCTCAGCACTTAGAATAGCAGCTGGTATTCAGGAATATTTGTTGAATGAATGAATGAACAACGAATGAATGAAATGGGACTAAGGCCACGTCTCCTCAAATTCTGCAGCTTAAATCTGTTCTGGAAATTGCATTTCAAACCATGTGAGTGAACATACTACTCTTGCTCCCTTGAACGTCCTGAGCCGAACAATGAACGGTCTCTCCTTCACTTTTGTAGAGGGGAACACGCCGGAGGAGGCAGAGTTTCTCAAAGCGCGGCCAGGGGACCACCTGCGCCAACACCATCTGGAGATGCTCAAGTCCTTCCCTAGCTTTCACAGGCCCGGGGCCCAGGAATATGTACTTTTAATTTTGAGGAAGTAGTCCCCTACCCCATTTGTAGGCGCATGGAAGTTTGAGAATACTTACAGGACTCATAGGAAACACACGCCCACCACCCCCTCCCGTCTGTCCCGAGCCTGAGGACAGTTTCCGGCTGTAAGCTGGTCTCATCTATCCACTGGCAGTAATAAAGCCCCCGACATCCGCCTGCAAACGGACAGATGGAATATTCCAGCGGGCCCCTCCCATCTCCGGCTCGCCCTTCTGCCCGATGGCCCACCACACTCCCTCCTCTGGGCTTTCTCCTCTACCTGCCCATTTCCCCCAAATGCTTTTATTCTTCGAAGGCCACAGGTTGAGACTGTCACCAGGCTCTCGCTCAAGCTCCAAGCTTGCAAATCACAAAGTCCCTGAGACAGTAAGTGGTTATTTCACAGCGAGCCCCTTTTACAATTTATAAAATCCAGAGCGAAGAAAAGGAGCTTTCTCTTAAAATCGTCGGCGTTCCTCCTTCCTGGTGCAAGAGTGGCTATTACCCGGTGCGCTGCTTTGGAAATCCGGGAACAGGTGGCAGGGATAATGGAAAATGTCTGATAAGTAGCTTGTACGTCTCCTGCTGCTTCTCTCTACAGCAGCCGTCTGATGTTTGGGTATTTGGATCTCAATCTGGGGGACTGCCATGTGAAAATGGGTCATTAGGTGTGCTGGGCTTTGGCATGTTATCTCGGAGCCCGGCTGCTCGGAAACCTTCGCTACCTGGGCCTTGTGGACGGCAGGCGGCCCCGGGGTCCAGCCCAAGCACCCGAGATGGGCAAAAACCACGGTGGGGCTGTGTTCCCTTCAACACTAAATATCTCTTTGGAAAGAACAGGACCTGTTCCACACCGTAAAAGCCAAGGGGCCCATCTTCGCACAAACACGCCTTCTCCCTTTTTGGTGTTTCAGGCCTCGGCAACGTGATGGCCCACGTGGAGATCGAGGAACCACACCGAACCACAAGGAGTCATGGATCAGACAGTGAGATGCTCTGGACACACGGTCAGGCCAAGTCTCCCGGAAGGAGGGCGGGCGGGCGTGCTCTAGAAACCTCACGAAGCGCACGAGAAGAGCTCCCATGGGTGGCCAGGCGTGAGCCAGGCAAGTCCTCAGCACCTCACACGCCCCCTCACACGTAATGCAACCAGACAGGCCTTTGCTATTCAAAGCGCGGTCCCTGGACCAGCTGCATCGGCATCGCCTGGGAGCCCGTTAGCGATGCAGCATCTCAGCCTCCTTCCCAGACCAGATGAATCTTAACCTGCAGTTTAACAGGATCCCTGGGTGGTTCCGGGTACCCTAACATTTGAGACGCACTCCGTTATCCTCATTCTAAGGGTGAGGAGACTGAGGGAGACCTGAGAGATGCGCAAAGGTGTGAGGTTATGACCTGAACTCTGAGACAGTCTCATCATGATTCGAAAGTGTTTCTCCTAAAGGAGGAAACCCTTGAGAGCCTTCAAAGGATAGGTGTCCAGAGGAAGGGCATTCTGGGAAGAGGGAACAGCCTGAGCTAAGGCAGGGAATGGAGAGAAGTCGGGTCCAGCCAGGGCTTGGGCTGTGCAGTGAGCCAAGGAGAAGGTTCCAACTGGAGAGGGGGCCAGCAGGGGCCAGACCCCCCACGAGGCCGCTAAACAGAGCTTCCGTGGCCGAGGCTACTATCTCCCTTGAGAACCCACCTTGAACATCAAACAGGCTCTGGGAAAACATCGGGCCCCCAACCCTTCGAGAAGTGCTCCTTTTGCCGAACCTTCCAGAACTTCTGTGCGTTCTGGCAAACAGGGCCACGTGGACATCTCACAGGGAGCATCCACCTGACTCCGGAGGCTCTTGGGTTCCGCCCTGTGGCAGTGACTTCATTTCCAGGCATTACTGGAATTGCCAAAAAGATGTTGCAAGGCTGCAGCTGCTGACAGATTTGAAAATCAATGTGGCCGGGGGGGGGGGGCAGAGTGGGAAAAGAACTTCTCTGTCTCCATTTAATTGAGGTAAAACTCAGGATCGTGTGCAGGTACCCCCCTTTTCCCCCAAAGTGCCTGCATTGGGCCACGTGGCTTGTACAAAAGACGTATATTAAGGGGCGCCTGGGTGGCGCAGTCAGTTAAGCGTCCGACTTCAGCCAGGTCACGATCTCGCGGTCCGTGAGTTCGAGCCCCGCGTCGGGCTCTGGGCTGATGGCTCAGAGCCTGGAGCCTGTTTCCGATTCTGTGTCTCCCTCTCTCTCTGCCCCTCCCCCATTCATGCTCTGTCTCTCTCTGTCCCAAAAATAAACGTTGAAAAAAAAATTAAAAAAAAAAAAAAAAAGACGTACATTAGGATGGTAAAGTCTTCTCTGATAGATCTTTCGTAAAAGCCACACGGCCTAACGTGAACTTTCAGAGAGTGAGAGACACTCTCTGCTTTGCACCGTTCGGGCTTACGTAGGGTTTCACAGGCACGCTCTCCTTTCGGAAAGCGGCGGGGAAAGCTGCATTTGAAAGAGACACCATTTTCTCTCCGTCAGCTAAGTTTCTCTGGGACACGTCTCCTCGTGGTGTCATCTCAGCTCCAAGCGCAGGCTGCCAAGAAGGTACACGAGCCAGTCCCAAGTCACTCGGACGGCTTTATACCCTGAGCCTGGTGCAGCGGGGTGGAAAGTCCCTCCGGGGGGCTAAAGTCAGAGCTGATGAATCTGCGGCAACGGATCCCAAGAAACACACATAAAGGCAAGAGTCTAACACTCAGCCACCCGTGTTCGCAGAAAGTGGTTTCTCAAGTCCGACCACCCGGTGGAGCTGTCTGGAGTAAAGTTTCCCAAGAGGACGTGGGGCAGCCGCTGGGTGTGCCTTAGGGAAGGAGTTGCTACATATTTTTTTTTTTTTTCGGTTCACGGCACTCTTAGAGTCTCTATCATTTTTTTCATGGCACCTGGAGGCTAAAAGAAATCCCTAAAGGCTTTTTTTTTTTTTTTTTTTTTTTTTTTAATTAAGTAGTTCAAGCCCAAACCTTAAAAACTACCTATGGTCTAACAACTTACTAGCCAGTTGAAAAGAAAATGTACGTACATCGAAAGGAAAAGCAATAGATTAAAATTGTTCTTAAACAGTCTCACAGATGTACCAATGGAATGGGTGTGCCTGCTGGGTTCTGCACAGCTCCTCCAACCTTGAACTTGGATGGCACTCAACCACCCGCCTTTCCTGGAACACACTGATTTTGTTGGTATTTGACCAAAGGGACTGCACAAACCCCAGCTTCACAAAGAAATGATGTCATCGAAAGGAATGTAGCAGAATCTGCCACGGAAAACAGTGACTTACCTTGAGCTAGTACTTTCTTCAACGTCCGACAGATGTCACTATGTTTTCTTTGAAAACTGAAAATACCCCAGAGCACCCCCAGGGACTCCACTGTGGCGCCCCAGGACACATCGGTGCACAGTTTGGGAACCGTGGCCATAGAGTCTGCCATTTAAGGAGCACTTGCCATGTGCTTTGTATACACGATCTCACTACCACCCCATGAAATAAGCACTACTATCCTCCCCTTTTACAGATGAGGAAACTGATGCCTAAGAAGGTTAAGGTACTTGCCCAAGATCACCAGGCACAGCTGGGACTCCCACTCAGGCCAGTTGCAGCCAAAGCCCTTGCTCCTCACCTCCCTCCTACCAGCACAGTCCAAGGACCTGGGATCAAGTCTAGACCTTAGTACTCACTAGCTGTGTGTCTTTTTGTGAGCTTCTCAACCTCTGTGGTCCTTGAGACCACATCTACTGTTGGTGTACCTCGGACAGCTATTCTGAAAATGGATGGTCTTTATGACAAGACATAAAGGATGTATGGAGAAGACTCAAGACTAATCCCGAAGCAAAACCTCCTAAGACGGGAAAGGGAGAGTGGGGGAAGGAGAGACGGAAAGCGGAAAGACATGTCAAGGGCAGGCCCCAGAGCAAGACTTTCAGGACCATGGAGAAGGCAAAGCACTTAGGACTGGGCACCCTTGGCCTAATGCGCCACCTGGCATGGGTGTCTTGACCACGTTGGCGTGTAGCTGACGACGCATGTTTTTTAATCACCGAGTTCAAAATGGACGGGAAAATGGGTGCTGCTTGCTGAGAGCTTTTAGTCATAATTGCTCAAAAATAATAATAACAACCCACCAGCCTCTTTAATTACTCGACAGTGCTTCTTTTCTTTTCATTAGGCATTTCCATTTGCTCATGATGGTATTCTAAAGTGTTTATCAATGCTAATGATGCAGTTCGCCACAGCCCCATTTTGTCAAAGGGGCTGTAAGTGAAATTGTTGAGAAATAAATTTCCCATGCAACAATACATCACAAAGGAAAGCGAACAGAACAATAGCCAGGGCCTTGTCCCCAGCTAATGGGGATGTCACTTGCTGGGGTCTTGGAATCCATCAGGCCTGGGCACCGGGCTCCCTGCTGTGCCCAAGTTGGCATCAGAGAGCCTCTGGGACATGTGGGAGAGACAGCCATCTTGAAGTGGGTCAAAGATGATATTGGAGACACCTGTATCCCAGTCCCAGCCCTGATCAGAAGGGGATGTTCTAGCAAATCAGGAGGAAATGTTCTCCCTGGGGCCTGAGAAAGCATCAGTCCCACTGGGCTTAGTTCTCAGGAAGAGGTTTTGGGTTCTTGCCTGGGAAAATCTAAGGACCCCACCTTCCAGATGCTCCCCTTATGGATAAAGTCTCGCAGAAGCCAGGCAGGCGAGGTAGTAGTCAACAGTGTATACTTTGGCTTCAGACTTCCCGGATTTGAGTCCTAGCTCTGCCCTTTTCTAGCTTCATGATTTAAAGCAGATGTCAGGAAGCTCGTCTGCCTTCGCTTCCCCGTCGACAAAATGGGCATTATAAGAGTACGTGTCCTGGGGTTGTTATAAGGATTAAATGAGTTAAAACACGAGAAAGATTCATAGGAAGAACTCCACACATACATCATTAAACACATGCAAGCTCCCTTGGCAAATTATGACAATTTCTGAGAGGGGTCGGCAAGCATTTTCTATGAAGGGCCGGACAGTGAATACTTCAGGCTTTCTTTGCAGCCATACGCTGTCTCTGTCACAAGTGTTACATCAAAACAAATGAGCGTGGTTGTGTTCCAATAAAGCTTTATTTATGGACACTGAACTTGGACTTTCACATACAATTTTCACATATCATGAAATATTCAGATATTTTTCTTTCGGCTTTTCCCAATCATTAAACATTGTAAACCCTCTGGGGGCACCTGGGTGGCTCAGTCGGTTAAGCGTCCGACTCTTGAGTTCGGCTCAGGCCATGATCTCATGGTTTGTGAGTTTGAGCCCCACGTCAGGTTCTGTACTGACCGTGTGGGGCCTGCTTGGGATTCTCTGTCTCCCTCTCCCTCTTCCCCTCCCCTCTCAAATAGTAAACTTAAAAAAAAAGTAAACACTCTGTAGTTCGTGGGACATCCGAACATCAGTGGCAAGTATTTGCCGACCCTGTTTTAGGGTCTTAATGTTATTCATTTGCAGTCAGTTAAATCTCTGGTCTGAAACACATTCCTTTTTCTCTTGTTCTTCACTTGTGACCTCCGCAAAGGAAAAAATTCTGGGACACAGAACGGAGTAGGCCCTGTTCGAAGGGTGAGATCTTCGCCAACGGAATTGCGTGAGCGAGCCAACGTAAAGTCTAAATTCATGCATCTTCCAGTTCTGGAATTCTCGGTTCTTCTTCCAATCTTTTGATACTGTTGGAAAGGATTAATCTGTAGACTACACACTGAATGCAACACCTCACAAACCCCATTAGGATCTCCTATAAAAGCATTTGTTGGAACTGGTTAGTGTGGGAAAGAAGGCAGTTCAGTGGTGCTGGGTGGGAGGACGGCAGGGGGCTTTGCAGAGCTGTCTGCTCCCTGGCGGAGGGTCTTGGTTAAGTCTCTAGTTCATTTACAAATACTCACGTGGTCAATCAGACTGAAGGAAATGTGGCTAGACAGAGCCACTAAGTCTCTCTGAGTCACCGTGGACTCTCCCATCTATTTGCTGCACCATGTGGCCTTCAAAGGCCATACACATGTCCAAGAATCTGTGGTGACATGCTCCTTCCCCACCCTGACCCACAGAGCATAGGGCAGAAGAAGGGTAGGAAAGCTTTGTGAGCAGTGTCACGGTTCATGTCAAGGAGCCACTCCCCATCTGTCACCTAGAAGGAGCTTAAGAAATGGACTTCCCCATCATACCTGCAGAGAATCTGAACAAGTACCCTTTAGAAGGCACTAAAATTGCCTACTGATAACCTAAAACGTGATTTTATTTTAAGTGCGTTAAGTGGGGCCAAACATGCATGCCAATTCATTTAATCCTCATCAATGACCTTACGAGGGGAGGACTGTTACCATGCCCATTTTACAGATGACGACACCAAGGTTTGGAGGGGTTAAGAAATTTGTTCAGGGTCATAAAGTCTGTGAGTGCCAGAAGCAAGATTTGAACCTGTGATCTCTGGGCCCCAACTCTGTGTCCTGAAGCATCAGGCTAGGCGGCCACGTTCGTGTGTGGGTTCAGGACCTCTGCAAATGCAGTGTTACTAAAAGGAAACAGGCTTTGAACACAGGAAGCTAAGCGTCTTGAGATCTGGTGGCTACGGGAAGTTCCTGCATTAGAACCATCTGGGTGTAATCTGCTAACGTGTAGGTTCCTGGGCCACATTCTAGATGCCCTGAGTGAGCCTCTCTGGGGGTAGACCCCAGAATCTGAATTTTAGCAAGTATCTGGGTGATCCTGAGAATTCTTTTGCTAGGCCTGTCAGCTCTTATCCTCTTAGTTGATAACCAATTCAACCAAATAATTCATCGAGAGGGGCCTGGAGCACTGGGAAGCAACTGTCAGAAAGGCCTCAGTTCAAGTCTGGGGCCTATTTTGTTCCCCTGTGAATCTGCATCCGCTCTGCCTAGTGCTGGATTATTCCATGGGAAGGCTGAGCACGAAAAAGAGAAAAGAACATTTGGGGAAAACCCAGTGATTTGTAATCCAGTGTTTTATAAACATCTTTATTTTTTAAAAACATAGGAAAAAAAAACCCATGCTATTTGGTTTGACATCCTTATGTGTGTTTATGGTCTATACAGAGCACTGGTTTCATGGGGGCCACACTTGATGACAGGCAGGTGGTGACCCGGCCTCTGCAACCAGGGGCCCAGGGCTGAATGTTGCTGCCTCCACTTTCCAGCTGGGTGACCTCAGACAGGTGACCGCAACAGTTTGCGTTTAACAGGCTTGCTTTCAGGATTAAGTGAGTTCATCTAGGTCTGAGGTTTTCAAACCCAAGCATGCATCCACGTCCCTGGGAGGGCATGTTCCACACCGATTCCAGGCTCACCCCCAGGGATGCTGATTTGGCAGGTCTGGAGTGGGGCCCGAGAATCTGCATTGCCCACAAGTTCTCAGGTGACGCTTCTGTTGCGGGTCGGGGAACCCCACTTTGAGAACTACAAGTGTAGGCAAATAGTTACAGCAATGTCTGACCCACGGCATTGCAATGATTGCTTTGTAAGGATTTATTGTTTTTGCTGTTGTTCTATACAGCACTGTGGTAATGATCTTTGCAGGGCTCATGGCTGTTTTTGGTTTTTTTTGTTTTTTAATATTTTTACAAGGAGTGTTTGGTATTAGTTAAGTCACGATTCAAAATCCCGGGGTGAAGATCACCATGTGCCCCGTCCCCCTTCGGCATCCTGGGGGAAGGATGGAGGGCAGAGGAGAGGTGGGGTGGAACCCGTTCAGATGGTCCCAGAAACACGCCGGCCTGGCGGTCATCGTCACTGACAGCCAGAAAATTCAGCCAGCAGTTCCTGGTCTGGTTCTGGTGGGGAAAGCGGCTGTCAAAGGGGGCAGTCTGGTAGTTCTGGACTTGGGGTCTTCTGGCTTGGTGCGGACTGCTAAGCAGCTCAGTGCTGCGGGGCTCAGAGCTTCTAACGGTCTTTGCGCAGCCTGGTCCGGCCCGACCTCTACTCGTGGGATGCACACTCGTGGAAGGGTGGCTGTGGACAGCACCCTCCAGCCGACGGCTCAGGGAGGAAGCTAAAGACGGAGGGAGGTGAGCAGGGTCCTGGGGGCAGTGCACACGTCTCCTGAGGGGCTGGGAACACATCTCCCAGGGACACCTCTTCCTGGGACGAAGCAGGGAGCCCCCGGCGACGAGAGCCTCCAGCAGCCTGCACAGCCCCCATATGTGCTCTGGTTTTCTCCCTTGTTGTGTAGGGTGTACATCTGCTTCTGCCAAGCGCCAGCTGTCCGCGCCCAGCTGGGAGCTGCTTCCTCAGCGAGAGCCCAGGCACCTCTGCCACCAGGGCTTGTCACAAGTTTTTCTAGTCCCCACGGGTGGCCCAGCCCAGGAACCATGCCATTTGAAGCCTCACTCACAAACCCAGTGGCAGGTGACGTGACACTGGCATTGAGAATGTCCCCTGCCTCTGCCCCACCTGTTTGAATGTTTACACTGTCACCACACACACACACACACACACACAGCTCTGGAGCAGAACAGGGCCACACAAGGACAGTGCCCAGCGCGACCGAGGTGCTCCATGCGGAGCTCCTTGTGCGCTCTGAGCCTGTCCAATCCCCTCCCTCCGTGAGCAGACAATACCTAGGACAACGTCACTGCTCCAAGTGTGATCCAGGATTGGCACCATCAGCACGGCCGGGAGACTGTTGGAAAGGCAGATTCTCGGCCACCCAGACTTGCTGAGTCAGAATTCGCCTGTTGACAAAATCCCCAGGTGTGTGTGTGGCCAGTAGCATCTCAGAAGTGCTGAGCTAAGGGATACGCTGGGGAAGGCAGCCAGGGAAAACCGAGGCCGGAAGCTTGGCTAAGTCACTTAGTAACTGAACGATTAATGTGAGTAACCCCCCTCTGCCCTCTGAGCCTCAGTCTCCTCATCTGTGTAAAATGGGAATGAGAGTAACACGACTGTTCCTGTTTACTCATCCCTGTACCAAATATGTGAGTGCCCGCCATGTGCCAGGACTCCTGAGAGGCACCGGAGATCTAACAGGAAGAAGAGACAAGACAGCCCGTGTCCCCGCCCTCCCAGAACGTAGGCTTCGTTAGGGGACACCTGAAATCACACAAACGAATGCGAGGTGACCGTCTGTTGCAAAGTAAAGGCAACAAAGGAGAAGGTGCAGGGTGCCACCACCCGGGGCGGGGGGGGGGGGGGACGCTGATGAAGTGATGTCTGCAGTGACACATAAGGAAGAGCAGGGGAAGGGGAGGAGGGAGAAGAATGTTCCAGACTAGCGAATGCGTTTGAGCCAGGTGTACCTGGGACACAGTACGTGCCCAGCCAGGAAGCGAGAGAATGCGCATTAGTCACCTACAGCTGCATAACAAGTGATCCCCAAACTCTTCTGTATTTAGGGTTAAAGTTTGGTGTGTGGTTCTCTTCTTCCTTCGGTAAATGATAAGCTTGGTGAAGGAAGACGCACCCTTTGCACTTTTTTTTTTTTTCCTTTGTGCTAACAGCAACTCAACAAATACTTTTGAATTAGTTGTTCTCAGGATTTGGGGTCGTTTTCTCACTCCTCACTAACACTTGGGATGCTGGGGGGTGGGGACAACTGCACCGGCTTCCTCCAAACTTGACAGTGAAGTGAAAATTGATGGGGGGAAGTGGAGAAGGACAGGAGGGAGTTGGCGAAGTAATAATTGAAAAACCAGACAGACCATGGAAGAATTATAAACAGGAAGCCCCATTCGGCTGCAGCCCGCTGAGGCTAAAGGGACAGTACCCAGAAGGGAAGGACGGAGAAATCCGAAAGACCTGGACCAGAAACAAATTAGCTTTCATGGAATTTTTCAGTCCTGGAGAAAAATGGCAACAGCAAGCAGAAATAACGGCCCCGGCAATCGATTTGTGGAAGTGTCATTCAGGCACAAAACGGGGAAGAGGGAACCAGAAAAGCAATTGGTTTAATTTTTTAGATTAATTGTGAGCAGTCAGTAATGTGACTCATTCAGGGACCCAGAGGCGTCTAAGCTATGCTGAGTAATCTACTTAGGTTGGTAATTATTGTTTGTATTCACGGAATTAAGGCCGCAAAAAGGTGGTTTAGAGAAAGCCTCACCGAGTCGGGGAACGATAATCCCAGCTTTCCCACAGCACATGTGTGCCCTGGAGTGAGGCAGCGATACGATGGTTTCCAGGTGGAGTGTAAGAAGGAAAAAAAAAAACTTCCTTACATCCCTTGCTTTGTGGCTGATTCACTGCTGATTCCAAAGAATTCACTTTTCCTAGTTTTTTTTTTTTTTTTTTTTTTTTTTAATTCAAAAATTGGCAGGGGGACCTGGTGGCTCAGTCAGTTGAGCGTCTGATGCTTGATTTCAGCTCGGGTCATGACCCCAGGGTTGTGGGATTGAGCCCTGCATCAGGCTCTGTGCTGAGCGTGCGGCCTGCTTAAGATTCTCTCCCAATCTCTCTCTCTCTCTCTCTCTCTCTCTCTCTCCCCCACCCCTCTCCCCTGCTCATGCACTCTCTCTCTAAAACAAACAAACAAAAATTAAAATTGATTTTGGAGGGAAAGAAACAAACAATAGTGCTTCTTCCTGTGTTTATGGCTTTCATTTTAAGAAAAATCACATTTTTATGGGATTCCTGGGTGGTTAAGTCCATTAAGCATCGACTCTTAGTTTTGGCTCAGGTCATAATCAAGAGGTTCATAAGATCCAGCCCCGTGTTGGGCTTTGTGCTGAGCAGAGAGCCTGCGTGGGATTCTCTCTCTCCCTCTTTCTCTGCCCCTCCCCGGCTCGCGCGTGTGTGCTGTCTCTCTCTCTCTCTCAAAAACAAAGAAACATTTAGAAAAAAAAGAAAAATCATATTTTTTTGGTAGAAACAAAGCACATTCCTTAAAGAAATCAGTGAATACAGAATGATGCAAAGACAAAAGAGCAAAGAGCCCCAATTCAACCATATTCAGTGGATGTCATTGCAAACATCTTTGTATGCTCCTGCGCGTGTAGAAACTTCATGAGGGCAGGGGTTTTGTCTGTTCCCATCACCTCTGCATTCCCAGTGCCTAGAAGGGTGTCGGCAAATCGGAGGCACCCAGGAAAGTATCTGTTGAAAGACTGGCCGAATCAGTCATGGCAACATTTCAGGGTTGTGCACCACACTCGGCCGTGGCTTGACGCATCGCCTCCCCACCCCATCCCACGATGTTCACTCCTGGGGCACACGAGTCCCAGGGGGAGAAGCCGACACAGGTGCGGAGGAGGGAGAGTGAGAAGAGCTGAGGCTGACAGGCCGACTGAGGGCTATTTGCGACCTGCCCTCTGTGCAGGCAGCAGTCTGAGTGGTCCAGTCTTCCAGCTCTTTCCTTGACATGGCAGATGGACACATGATGCTATTTGTACAGCTCGCTGGTGTCCAACTGATGAGGCTCCGTAAGGCCACAGGCCACGGTCAGCAAGCTCTGGCCACCCCTGACTGCGAGGACATCGCTGTCTGGGCAGACCTGCAACCCCTTGGTGGCCCTCTGTCACAGCTGGGATGTTCAGATGGATGCATTTAAGACAGGGCTCAGATTAGGGCGTAAGGAGGTCGCTCTGGGGACAGCGTGGGGCAATCAGCGGGCAGGAGTCCTGCAGGCCAGGATTAGGATGTCGCTGCAATAGTGAAGCATCAGAGGACATATCCCCCGGCAGCCTCAGGGCAGCAGAGTTGGGAGGAGGAAAGGAGACGTTTCAATGAAGCCAGGGGTTTGCTTCGACCTCACACAGGACTAGCGGCTGGAAGAGGGAATCCAGGTTGAGACCGGGCAGGACAGGCTAAGACTGATGGGTTGGGTGATGGGTACATACACGAGTGTTCTACTAGGTTGTCCACCTCTCTGCATGCTCAAAATTCCCCACAATCAAGATAAAGAGACAGAGAGACACAAAGTCAAAGAAAAAGTAAAGTAACTTCCCCTACGTGTATTGTTTTTTTTTTTATCACATAATAAAAGACGCGCTCATTGGAAGAGAGCTTCAGCAACCCAGCGGTGCAGGTTGTAAAAAGTCTCAGTTACTGTCTCTCCTGCACACACACGCTTCTCCCCCTTCTTTAGAGGCCTCTGGGACACATCCTTCTAATGGTTTTCCTGTGAATGCACAATATCTATCTGGAGGTATAATGTTTTGAAGTGAACACCATTCTTCATGTTTACTGAAAGTAAAACAAAGTTACAATGAATGAATCGTTCTTCTCTCCACTCACACAAACGGGAGGGGCTCTGATCAGATGTTCTCCTTCCAGGTTTTAAACTTACCTTTTATGTTAATTAGCTAGAATAGTATAACCACTTAATGACTTGAGAATGCTACAGTGTTTCAGATCTGTGAAGCAGTTAATTTCTCTTAATAAGGAGATCATGCCTGTTCTCTAGCGGGTATATAATTTTGCTTTCCAAAAATGGATCATCCCCTACACAAAGGCAGGGCAACGTGTTTATTTTAAACAACGCAGTCTCCCGGTTATCTCTCTATGTCCACGTGGACCAATCTTCACCATTTTTAACAACCTCACGGACTCCTTGGTATAGGCAGGAACCACTATTTACTTACCCAGTGCAACCTGCGGATCGTTTGATAGACAATTAGGATCTCAATTTACTCGTACAGTAAACACGGCTGTAGTAGGCGGTCTTCTGTACAGACCTCTGCAAAACCCACTTAGTATTTCTGAAATTCCAGAAATGCGTGGAAAATCTGAACAGCCTTCACCAAAGCAAAGCGCCTTTCAAAAAAAAGACCGTACTGATGGGCACGCCTGCTGTGAGCACAGAAATGTTACCTTTGAGGTAAATGCCCAACCACAACCAGATCTCGGTGATGACGAGGTCGCATTCAAGGTTCCTGTCTCGCCAAATCACACCCGCACAGAGCTCTGCGATTCTCCATCAGCGGTGCCATCAAAATCACCGCCCCGTCCTCGTTTCCCAGGAACGCTCAACGGCACTTCGGGCCGTAGGAAGAGCCTGCCTCTGTGCGGGCAACTGGCATAAAGGAAAGGGCCAAACTAGACGGTGAAGATCACAGGTACGCACGCGGGAGGGTCCCCGAAGCCATCGACCCTGGAGGCAGCAGAGAAATTCCCTCCAAAGTGAAGATGAGGCAGCCGGGGAAGGCAGGAAGGCTCGCGACACGAGGGAAGGGCAGGCTGTGCAAATGATAAGAAAAGCAAAGAGGAGAAATGGAAAAGAGGATGGCACGGAGAGCAAAGCAAAGGAAAACGCTGCCAAAACGCGAGGAAGGAAAGGTCGGCACAGGAAGATGATTTTGTCAGAGCGGATGAGCGGTGGGAGTTCACTGGCTGTGAACAGGTGGAGGCCCCGAATTAAACGTCTTCCTGGCTAGTTCCAGAAGGAGGCAAGAAGCTGGGGGCAAGAGGGAGAAGCGGGAAAAGGAATCAGAGTCACCGTGGCATTGGACAACCGAGACAGACGCAGTAAGGACTTCGGAGGCATTTGGGATCTAGCTGGGAATTCTGAGGACGGCTCAGACTGAAATCATGGGGCTGCCAACTCGTGTCCCCTTGACTGAAGATGTTCCGGGAGCAAGGAAGGGAAACGCGGTCTGTCCTCTCTCCAAGCTACAGCTGTAGCAGCCAGGTGCTGGGGATGCCATGTCACAAAAGGTGCCATCTTCCAGGGGGCCCTCTTGTCATGTTGAGAGGTGGCACAAGAACCAGTTCTACGACACCACTCACTGGCTGGGGGGCTTGAGACACGCCCTGAATTTCCTTGAGCTTTGGCTGCCTCAACTACCCATGGTGGGAGGGCAGCCCCTTAACTCGCCGACCCCTCTCCTGCTCTCCCTCTGGTTCACTCCACTCCAGTCCCTCTGACTTCCTTGTTGTCTCTCAAACATGCCCCCGGGCCTTTGCACTGGCTATTCCCTCCACCTGGAATGGCCTTTCCAGCACGTGTGTGGCTCTCTTCCATCTTTCCCACCTTTGCTCATACGTCACCTTCTCAGAGAGGACCGCCCTTGACCACCGTCCCTCAAATTGCACTTTCCACCTTCTTGCTTTTACTGCACGGTGTTAATCACCTTCTAATAGACCACTGAAGGCAATCTACTTATTTATTTTACGGCCTCAGTTCTCCCTCTGGAAATCGAAGCCCACAAGGGCAGGGACTCATGTCTGTTTTATTCATTCTCCGCCATATTTCCCAAGATCTAGCACAGGTGCCCGGCAGAGAGGATGCATTCGACATACATTTATTGACCCAGGTAAGGGACCCGTAAGTTCTTTTTCCTCTTCTTCTCTCTCTCCCTCTCCTTCATCGTCATCATCATCATCGGTAGTATTTCATTAATTCAACAAAACCATCATCATCATAGCAAATACTTCACTAATTCAACCCAAATGGGGCCATCACCTATTATGTCGTCCGCTGGGCACAATCCCCGAGACCAGCAAGCAGACAGATGTGTAATGGCCTATGTGCAGGGGTTGAGCGTGGGCTAGTCACCTGATGATTGTAACCAGATTGTGGTACGTGTTCTTGGAAACCAAGGCTGAATTCCCAAAGATTCAGACAATCCCGGGTCTAAACGCAGCATCAGTCTGCACAGTTGAAAACTGTCGGCTTCAAACTCACTGTGTTCTCTTTCTATGCCCTGCTCATCAAGCCCTCCTAGCAAGCACATATGGGGCACCCTCTTGCCTCCCTCACAGCCCCCAGGGACCCGGGGCTCGTCTTGGTTGTAAGATAAAAGCAGAAAGAAAGGGCAGACGCTCCGAGACTCTGCAGTCAAATCAAACCTCTCATCTGTTGCCTCCTCCATTGCTCGCGGAGTGTGGGCCTCCAGAAGGCCAACAGCACACTCAGCACTTAAGGTCTTCCTGCATCTGTGGCTTGTGCTAAACCCCCACAGCTTGAAAACTAGGTGACGGGAGACACCAAATATTTAACAGTCAGCTTAGAGGCAGCAGCACGAGCAAACTAAATGTAAGGGATACATAAAAAGGGAGCACCACATATAATTCAGAGAAAATTATTCTTTCAAGAGCCCAAATTTGTGAAAATTGTCAGCAATTCTCCTCTTTTTATTACAAAAAAAAAAAAAAAAAAAAAAAAGATCTGGCGAAATACTGCAACCATCCGGAAAAGAAAAGTCCCCGCAAAGATGCCAGCCTGCCGGGTCGGGGGAAACTCGGTCTGGACTGTTTGAAGGGCGGACGAGGGAGGGGCCGCGCAGAAGGCCAAGTGGCTAAGAGGGTGCACCGCCTGCCGCTGTTTAAACACATGGCAAGGCGGAGAACAAAAGGGGGCGGCATACCCCAGGGGGAGATGGGCACTTAAGGGAGACGACCAACATTCTCCTTACAGAGAAATAGAAGGAACCATTAGACGTGGTGTGTGAGCAGCTGGGAGCTAAGAGCATAGAACACAAGGAAAATGCAACGGACGCGAAGCTGAATCCCTGGGGTATCTGCTTCTTTGTGCTCAGCTCAAGGGTGGTGACCAGCCAATGCCATCGGTCCTGGTGTCGTTCCCTGAGTCACTACTGGCGATGGGGCCAGGCCCAGTGGAGGGACCCCCCCACCCCCACCCCAGTCTCAATGGCTGCAGTCCCGGCCTCCGGCCCGACGGGCTGTGAGGCCGGTTTATTCTTAGACTCTGAACTGAGGAGCAGGCTGAGAACAGTAACCGAGGCAACAGTGCCCGGCCTGCCTTCTGGGGGGCAGGGGGTGTGCACAGGAGAACATCCACGTTGGGGGCAAGAGGCTCGGTTGGCTCCTTGCCGGGCCAAGTTCGGCCGTGCGGCCCAGGACAAACTGACACTCTGGGCCTCAGTTTCCACCTCCAAGTTAACCCTGCAGGGATGCTGTGAGGGCCGTGGGAGCGGGGTTGCATAGTATCCCCACCCCACCCCAATTCACGTCCAACCAGAAGCTCAGAGCCTTGGTTAAAATAACATCTTAGCAGACAAAACTGCGGTAAAGACAGAGATGAGATCGCGTCAGAATAGGGTGGGCCCCGAGCCCAAGGAGACTGTCCTTATCAGAGACAGAAAAGGAGACACAGAGACGCAGGGGGAAGGCCACGTGAGATTGGATGGATGGGGCCACAGAAGCTGGAGGTGGCCAGGTAGGGTCCTACCCTGGAGCCTTTGGAGGAAGCACGGCCCTGCCCACACCTTGATTTTGCACTTCTGGCCTCCAGACCTGGGAGAGAATAAATGTCTGCTCTTGTGGGCCACCCACTTGCTGGCAGTTTGTCACAGCAGCTGTAGGAAATGAAATAAAGCCACTTAGAAACCACCTGGGCTCTCATGCAGCCCTGCCCACCCTCCTGCCTGGCCTTCCCCTCCCCCTCACTGAGTGACAGCCACACTCACCCCCACGTCCTCCCCCTCGGGGTCTCCTTGGCCCTCCTGTCTCCCTGACCCAGGCCCCCATCCCCCCCCACTCCGACTCACTCCCCCCCATCTTCTCCGTGTCCACTGCGATGACAATGACAATGACGATGACGCTTCATTCACGGGGCCCCGCCCAGTACCACCCACCGTGCACAGAAGATTCTCCTTTAATGCCCTCTTGCCACCTCTCACAAAGCTGTCATCTCTGTACTTGTTTTAAAACTCTCTGCCTAGAACATACAGTCCATGAGGATAGAGGTGTGCCTTTCTTATTCACTGCCCAAGCCCCAGGACCTGGGAAAGTTTGTGCGTTGAATGAATGAATGACCGGAAGGGATAGAAGAGATAACCTTGTGTTCAGAGCCCATCGCCAGGGAGGCGAAGGGTAGAGTGGAGGCTGCGAGACGATGGCGTGTGGCAGCCTGTGTGTGCCCCACCGAGGTGGAGATGCAGCCCCAGGCTTGCAGGGGAGAGGGCTCCCCGGGCGATCAAGAAAGGTGTCCCCCTCCCTCCCAGAGCACGGGGCCTCCCAGCTGGGTCTGGGAGGGGAAGGCTCTCCAGAGGGAGGGAGTGGCTTGAGGGAAGGCACAGAGAACAGGAAGCCGAAGACCCCTGTAGGGGAACTGCAGGGAGAACATCCCCCTCCCCCCCACTGGCAGAATCTTCAGGAAGGCAGGCTTGGAAGCTTCACCTTGTGCAGTGGATTTAACAAAACAAAAGAAACAGAACCTCCGAAGGATCCAGCCCTGTGCTGGGCAGGGTGCAGTGGGGGGGGGGGGGGGAGGGCTTTGCACTCAGTCCCTCCTCTCCCTACCACCCAGGAGCAGGACCTGTGCTATCCGTGGGCGGCAGGGAAGGGACAGGGAAGGCAGGGCCGGAGGCTGCGGGCCCAGCTCTGAAATGCCAGCCTCCGGGACGAGCTGACAGAGGCCGGAGCAGCGCGCTTTGAGCGCAACCTGCTCAGAGGCCTGCTAGGGGAGAATTAATCCAGCAGCTGAATCCAGGATGGATGGGAAGGAGGAGGCTGCAGACAGGGGGTGGGGGGGGTGGTTACTGCAAGGGTCCGAGGGAGGGATTATCGGGGCCTGATTGCTGGGTGGCATTGGAAGTGGAAAAGAGCAGAGAGACGTGAAAAAAGATTGGAAAGAGAAAAAAAATCTGCTCGGCTGATTGCACGTGAGGGAGGGGAAGGCGCGGAGGACGACCTGGGGGACCCGCGCTTGGAGAGAACGGGGCGCTGCTGGAACAAGAAACGTCTGGAGCAATCTGCTCCGTGCCTTTGAATGTACCGCGACCACTAGCTTCACAGAATGCTGGGTGGGGAGTGAAGAAGCCCCTCCCTGGGGCGCCCGGGTGGCTCAGTGGGTTGAGCGTCCGACTTCGGCTCCGGTCATGATCTCACAGTTCGTGAGTTCGAGCCCCGCGTCGGGCTCTGTGCTGACAACTTGGAGCCTGGAGCCGCTGGTTAATAAACTATAAATTTATTTAAAACATTACTGAATCGGGGCGCCCGGGTGGCTCAGTCGGTTGAGCATCCGGCTTCGGCTCAGGTCACGATCTCACGGTTTCTGAGTTCGAGCCCTGTGTCGGGCTCCGGGCTGACGGCTCGGAGACTGGAACCTCCCGATTAATTCTGTGTCTGCCCCTCTCCAGCTCACTCTCTGTCTCTGTCTCTCTCTCTCTCTCTCTCAAAAATAAATAAACATTTTTGAAAAATTAAAAAAAGGAAGCCCCTCCCTGTCCACACACACACACACACACACACACACACACACACACACACACCTGCACGCACACAAGCATATGCAATACATGTGTCTACATTTTCTCTGGGCTCCAAGAAAACTCGTGAAAAACGGGCATATGTGGAAGCCATGTCCGACTTTAGTGAACCCTGGGGTCTGCTCTTAAAACACTTGTGAGGGAGAAATCCAAACCTTTCAACGACTCAAAGGAAATGCCACTTCCTTTTACTTGGTAACCACAGCTTGATTAAAGGCCTTCGGTTGAACACAGCTTCTTTCCAGTCCTTAGAAGCCTCCGGTGAGAGGGTGGGGTCGGCTGACTTGCTCGGGAACAAGAAGCCAGAACCTTCTCCACCACCGTGGCCCGGGCCTCTGTGCTGAAGAATTGGAGGTTTCAAAACGAGATCAAACCTCATTTCTCAGGAAGGCCTTGTCAGGACTGACTTAACCCAAAGAGAAAAGAAAACGGAGCCGTGATACGTTCAGTTCAATCAGCAAAAAGGTTCCGACCGTAGATTCGCTGCCGAGCCTTTCAGAGTGACGGAAGACTCTCGACCTGAATTTGGCCCTGCGAGGTGATACGGTCCTGGGAGGAAACTGCACCCCCAGGACGGGACACATCCGTCACGGAGTCCTCTGCCAAGCTTCGCACGCACCAAGCCGCACCCGCAGCCTGCGTCTTCCGAGCGCCACGGAGCACACGAGGCCCTTCCGGGGACAGCGCGCGCCTCCTGTGTCCCACAGCCCTACCCCGAGTGGAACACCTTCCTTTTCAGACTGTGTCATCCTGTGACACCAAGGGTCACCTCGTCTTGTAAACCTGGCTAGCCTCCCAAGGAGCGTAAAGCGTCAGAGATCGTGTCCCTCCCACCAGACCGGGAGCTCTCAGAGGCTGGGGCAGGGTCCCCGTGACACAGGAGGCTGGTGGAGACCGAGATCAACGCCCTTTACGTCTTCGAACTTCTCCAACAACCATCATGGTGCTGCACACGGAGACCCTGGCAGACTGGCAGAATCACCAGGATGCAGCATCTTAGCCTGAAAGGCAAGCGGGCCAAGGACTTCCGGGGACGGCGGACCTGGGGGGCCTGTGCTGTCCGCGGCCAGAATTCTCACCACGAGAGCCAGCAAGTGATGCCGGTGTGGCTCTGGCTGCTGGGATGGTGAAAACCCATGTGGGCAACCTCCAGCTATCCCACGTAACCCCTTTGGGCTTCGGTTTCTCCGTCGGCAAGCTGGGGTTCCCTCGTTCTTCAGAGGGGAGCCTGAGAGAGGACGGGATGAGATGATGTCACAAAGGCTCTGCCACGGAGCTCGCTCCTTATGGGCACTGGGTAACTATCTGTGACTGTTCTCACCACTGTTATGTTTCATTCATCCCCAAATCCCTAGCTGCTAGCGGTGATCCCCACCCCCACCCCTTCTAATGTTCACAACTTGTATACTCCCTGCCCCCGAGCGTTAGTGGGACTTTTGAATGGCATCTCACTCCTGGGACTGGATTACACTACAGGGAAAAGGTGAAGGGATTTTGCAGATGTAATTAAGGTCTCTAATCAGTTAACTTTGAATCCAATCCATCAAGGGAAAAAAAAAAAATCATCACGGGTGGGCCTGACCTAATCAGGAGAGGCCTTTAAACTGGGGGCTGGAAGCAAGAGACGAGAAGCAGCAGTATGGGCCTCCTGTTGGCCTTAAAGCAGCAAAGTGCCATGCTACAGAGGGAGAGGGCCACCTGTCAGGGAATGACAAGTGACCTCCAGGAGGTGGGGCTCAGTTCTACAACCACAGGAGCCGAATTCTTCCGGCAATCACGTGAGCTTGCAAGAGGAAGGTGAGCTCCAGATGAGAGTTCAGCCTTGTGAGACCTTGAGCGGACAAGTCAGTTCCGCCACACCTAGACTCCTGACCCGCAGAGACGGTGACATAGGTGACATAATAAACGGGTGTCGGGGAACACTTTGCAATGCAGCCGTAGAAAACGACTACACCCTTAAAGCTCCAGATCCTACTCCTTGAGGGTGGAAACCAGGTCTTATTTGACCTGTCTTAGCAACTGGCACACAGTTAAATGAATGAGTGAGTGAATGCTGAGCGGTATTTCAGAAAGGCAACATGGTGAGGTCATCAGGCTCATGGGTTCTAGAGTCAGATGACCTGGCTCTGTCGCTTACTAGCTGTGTGACCTTGGGCAAGCTGCTTGACTTCTCTGGGCCTGGGTTTCCTCATCCATAAAGGAGGGATGATAAGGGTACTTACTTTACAGGGTGGCTATGAGGATAAAGAGCTACTCTATATAAAGCACTTATTTAGTGCCTGCTGTGAGCCAGGAGTTGGAAGGACTAGGTGTTATTGCTCTATTGTGGTGGACGGGAAGGAGACCAGGCAGCCGAGTACAGCCGCGGGGTGTTAAAGGGACAAAGGACAAGACTGAAAGATGGGTGGCCCAGGTTCAGTGCTCAGCTGGGTCACGTGATCAAGGGAAACCTCTGTGAGGCTCCGTTTGCTCGCTTCCATAACGGGGGTGGTGCTCCTGCCCGCCTGTCCGCTTGGGAAATTCTCACGGGAGAAGGTCCCTGTGTGCATGTTGCAAACTGTGAGGCACTGTGCACGCGTTAGCTCCTGGGAAAGGCAGGCGGATGGAAGGGACAACGGAGGAGAGGGTCAGGGAGAGGGGACATCTGTTGGCGAAGCAGAGGAGGTGACAGAGGGCAGAGGTTGGAGCAGAAGATTTCTGGGAGAGCCCCCAGGATCGCAGTTAGAGGACTGTGGATAGAGACGAAGCAGCTAGAAGGTACATAGAGTTTGCTCTAAGATGGGGAGGACGGTCCTTGTGTGCCTTCAGTGGATGTTTTCAGAATTAAAAAAATGGAAAAGGACCAGGAAGGACAGACTTCCAGCTGACATGGCCAAGCAATTCAGAAAGTCCTGGTCGCCGAACCCCATTCTCCTCACAACTTCCTTTAAACTTGGACTTTACGGGGGGCGCCTGGGTGGCTCAGTCGGTTGAGTGCCCGACTCCTGGTTTTGGCTCAGGTCATGAGCTCACAGTCCGTGAATTCGAACCCCGTGCCGGGCTCTGCGCGGAGAGTGCAGAACCTGCTTGGGATTCTCTCTCTCCCTCTCTCTCTGCCCCTGCCCTGCTCGCGCACGCTCTCTCTCTCTCTCTCAAAATAAAAACCAAAACGAAACAAAAAGAAAACTCAGAATCTAGGTTCGAGAAGCAGGTGGGTCTTTGCACATCTTGTGCTTGGTTATTGTGAGGAGGAAATGCATGTTTCCTCATTTAAACTTGTCCTCAACTCAAAGTACCAAGGAAGAGGAAAGCTAGGAGGGGCAGTGAGAATCACTTCCCCTGACCCATTCCTACAGGTGGGGAGACTGAAGGCCAGGTAAGTCTTGGTGCCCTGTCACCAACTGTCCCAGATGCCACCTAATAGTTGCTCCATCGATAGCATTCTGCACAAATGGGATGACGGAAGAGCACCCAGCAGAGGTGGTGGGCCACAGCAGGTAGGTCCTCCACTGTTCATCCCTTCCCCACACTGGGTTCCACGGTGTGCCTTTACAGAGGCGCCCGAGACCTCTGTTCATCCAGCAAAAACTCACGAAGCAATGGCTCTGTGCCAAACACTGGGGGGCCAGGGCAACCGGGGACGAGACTCCGTGAGCCACGGGGAAGCAGCCCACGTCCTGGTGGAGAGCGAGGCTTTGGAGCCAGATCGCACGGCTCGGACTCCCAGCTCCCCTAGCTGTGCAACGTGCACACGGTAGCTTCCCCTGCCTCAGTTTCTGCATCGATGACATGGGGATAATAACAGAACCCGTGTCGGAGGACTGTGGTCAGGATAAATGACGAGATGCATGACAGACGCTAACACGGAGCCCGCGGGGCCCAGATGCTGGTTGTTCTTACTGCTATTACCCAAGGAGCCTCTTGGGGGCAGGGCACCGGGTTCTCACGGCGCAACAAACTTGGGAATTAAGAGTAAACTCTCTACTGTAGCCACTGGGTGGCCCAGTGGATGGCTTCAACCTTGTCTTTCTGCCCAAGAGTGAGAAAACCAAGACCTAAGCACGCTGTTCTCTTCCTCACGGGAAGGGCCCTGAGATCAGCAGCTGTTCTCCTACACAGTGCCTTCCTCAAGGACCTTCAAACCTGTGTGAGCAGCTCACAAGAGGAGGGAAATCACCTGAAGTGAGAGCCAAGGACACACAGAAGCTGACAGCAGAGATGTCTGCAGTCACCACAAACATCTCCAGCCCCGGGCCCCTCTGTGGGCCGTGTGCATTCATTGTGTGCACACGTGAGGAGAGGTTCTACAGGGTAGACCAGGTGGTCAGGCTAACAGGCTGGCTCTTCTGACATTTGTTTCCTTTCTTCTGAATTTCTTTAAGATCGCCTAACACCGGTGGTGAGAAATTCCGTCTAGAGCCAATTACCCAGCTAATGGAGAACAGGGATACTTTCACACTCTTCAGCTGTTCCAAAGAAGCTACCTCCAGATGCCTCTTGAGGAGGGATTTGTCCACCATCGGCCCACGCACGGGGCAGTGTTGGCACCTGCTTGGAAGTTGGACTAAATGGGAGAAATAAAATGCAACTGGTATGAGGGTAACCAGACTGCATCAATCTGGACCCAAATCACAGGCGGTCTCCATCGGACAGTCCCACGGGGCAAGACTAAGTTATACGGAAAGAAAGGAAGAAGTAACAACAGATCCAACAGAACTTACTCCACAGGATGAGTGTCACCAGATTAACACCGTTGTCAGCCTTGGCACCATCAGTATCTGGAGCCAGACAATCCCTTGTTGAGGGACCGTCCTGGGCGCCTTAGATATTTAGCAGAATCCCTGGACTCTACCCACTAGATGCCAGTAGCACCCCTCCCCCTCTGTTGTGAGAACCAAAAATGTCTCTGGAAACTGCCAGACGTTTCCTGGGAACATCCACCCTCGGTGGAGAGCCACTGAGTTAATATAAAATAACCACAGTGCCAGCTCCATAACTGACAGTGATGAGCACTGAAATAACAGTGCTTTTAGAAACGCGGGATAATCATGTGTCTGTTAGGGAAGATGGCAAAATGCTCCCAATTCTTCACCCCAGGCTTGGCCGCGTGACTTGCTTTGGCCCCTGGGACGCTAACAGACATGGGGCCGAGCAGAGGCTTGCAATGTGCTTGTACAGTTAGGCTTGTCCCTTCCATCCCCTCTGCTACTGCCATGAGGACATGCCCGAGCCGGCCCAGTGGAAGGTGAGGCATACAGAGCACAGAGCAGTAGTCCCGTCATGCCCTCCGACAGCGGGATGACCTGTAGGGACTGAGCATGCTCAGTCAACATCAGAGCCGTCTAACCGACCATCAAGACACGTGAGCAACAGGCATGTATAGTTATTTATGTTTTGGGTCTGTGTCACGCAGCATTAGCAGCATATCAAAAACTAGCTGATACATGAGCATCTATGGGGAGGGCGCCATCTTGTATCACATATAGATATCCCGAAGTCCCGGCGTCATCAGGGCTGGGAATACCCGGCTGCTTTTGACTGTGGTGTGTGAGGGGGCGTGGGGAGAAGGTGAGAGTGGGTAGGAAGCACTCACTCTGCAGCTGCTCCAGGCTGACTCTTAGCCACGGACTGCACTAGGGGAATGTTCCAGCCTGTCAATGTCTGGGCTGTTTCCGTCCTCAGCTTCTGACTTTATCTTTCCTTTCCCCGCTGAGGCCCAGCTTTGGTTCTCTGGGTAAGAACAGAGGACCGAGCAGCTGCCAGTTACTGGGGTCAGTGAGAACACAGAGCGACCATTCAAGAAATAAAGTGCATCTTCCAGGGCATGGCTCTCGGGCAGGTCCTGGGGTCCCTCAAAGCCTGGATAATTGCAACACGCCCCGCTTCCTGGGGTCTGGTTTCCCTACCACTAAACGGAGTTGGAGCTCTACCTGCTTTTCGGAAGGCATCAAAAATTTCTATGGTGAGGACGGCGTGGTTTCAGCATTGTTGGCGTCAACCCAAACCAACAAAGCATCTCACTGGCCTGCAGTGTGGACCGAAAACGAAGACAAAAACTATTGAAACCTACAGAGCAGCCCTGTGACGTCTCCTTCTCCCTGGCCACCACCCATTGAATCACCCAACCACTGAATCACCGAGTCCTGTGGGATCTTCTCTAAAACGACGTTAGGACCCACTCTCCCCATGCCCACTGCCAGCACCCAGGGCCAAGCCACTGACATCTTGCACAAAGATGGTTCAAGGTCCCCCAACACATCTCCCCACACCCAGCCCTGCCCCTCCAGGTTCTTCTCTGTACGTCGGCCAAGGTGATCTTTTTTTCAAAGGTTATTTTATTTATTTTGAGAGAGAGAAAGCACGAGTGGGGGAGGGGCAGAGAGAGAGGGAGGGAGGGAGAGAGAGAGAAACAGAGAGAGAGAGAGAGAGAGAGAGAGAGAGAGGCAGGCTCCACACTGTCAGTGCAGAACGGTGAGATCATGACCTAAGCTGAAGTCTGACGCTTAAGGGACTGGGAATCACCTAGGCACCCAGGCCAAGGTGATCTTTTAAATGCAAATTGGATAAATGTCTTTTGCGGGCTCCAACCCTTTAATGGTTTATGTGAACTTTCGTGTTGAAACTCAAACCCAGAGCCTGGCTTTGTGCCCTTTCTCACTTCACCCTGGATTCTCCCCCCCTACCCTCCACCCCCACCTATTCATGGAGCTTTAGCTTTCTGGCTTCTTTGCATCTTAAATGCCCTGCATCCTGCTCCTTTGAGACTCAGAGTGCCACTCCACGCACCCTGTGCCTCTCCTGTATTGTTGTCCACGGCTCCGTCACAAATGGTTTCAAACCCAGAGGCTCAAAGCAACGGTGACGGTCTCAGTTTCTGTGCATCAGGATTCCTGGATCCTATGAGCTTCTATCTCAGGGTCTCCCGCCGGTTGCAAGGTCTCAGCTACGGCTGCAGGCATCTCAAGGCTCAACGGGGGAAGGACTTGCTTCCCAGCTCAATCACGTGGTTGTTGTGGCTGGTGGCAGCAGTCGGTTCCCTGTGGATCGGTGGGGCTGAGCCTCCAGGTTCCTCCCTGGCTGTTGATCAAGGCTACCCCCAGCTCCTGGCCACGGAGACCTCTCCATCACTCACGACCTGGCGGGGTGCTTCTTCAACGTGAACAAATGAGAGAGTGCGAGCAGGACTGTAGGCACAGTCCCGTGTAACCTAATCCTGCAAGTGACATCCTACTACTTCACCATATTCTAATAGAAGCAAGCCGTGATTCCCGTGCACATTCAGGGGAAGGGGACCACGCAGGGGCAAGAACACCACGAGGTGGGGATGATGGAGAACCATTTTCGAAGCTGCCTGCAACACCTCCCTTCTTTCAGAGAAATCAGCGTGGCCCCCAAGCCCAAATGTGGCCCTCAGTTATGTATTTATCCCCTCAACGATGATTTATTAAAGGTTTACTGTGTGCCACCCACCCTTCTCAGCCCTGGGCATCAGGCAGAGCACACAGGTGACCTCAGCTCTGGCCTCAGGAACTTTCATCCCACTCGGGGAAGACACAAAATGAACAAATAAACATAATAATACCAAATGGCAATCACTTGTTTGGGAAAAACAAAGCAGGGAAAAGGGAGACAGGGAGGGCCGTGTAACTACAACAGGACTTTCCTATTCAGAGCCCTCAGGAAGTGAGGATCAATTCGTACCAATACAAGAGGAAGGGTGTTCCTGGCGGATGGAACAGCCATTGCGAAGGCCCTAAGTTGGAGCACAGTTGGGGGATGCAGGAAATAGCCAACAGGAGGTAGTGTGGCGAAGCTTCCCCACCACGGCGAGAGGGAAGAGGTGACCATGGTAGGACCGGTGGTGGGGCTCTGACCTCTTCTCTGAGTCAAGTGGGAGCTTCTGGGGGCTTTGAACAGAGCGATAACGTGATCTGATTTGTAGCTTAAAAGATCCCTTTGGCTGGCCAGAGCTGAAGCAGGGAGACCAGCTCAGAGACCACGGTGGCCGGGCCAAGGGCAGCAGCCATGGTAGAGGGGAGAAGCGGGTAAGCCATGGACGTACTCTCAAACACCGGTCCTTCCCTTGGGTGGTACCTATCACTGTTGTAAACGAGTAGTTAACTGTGTAACATGTCATTGTTTACGGCCTGCTTCTCTCTTCGGTATTAACTGCACGAGGGCACAGGCCGTGTCTGGCATGTTCTCTGCCTTCAGAGCCTGGGGCGCGGTACGAGTTGATGGAGGGCGGTATTTTATAGCGTGTGACACACGACCCTTGACACAGCAGCTCTGTGTGTGCTGCAGAGGTGGCGCGGGGAGTGATGCCAAGTCTAGAAGTTTCCCTTGGGTTGAATCCTCCCTCCAGCGCTTACTCTCTGTTCTTCTTTGGGTGAGTGTCTGAACCCCTCTGAGCCCTGTCTCCCTTCTCTGTAAATTGCGGGACAAAAGACCTATCTCGTTAAGAAATGTTCGTCAGCAACTGTAAATGACAGTAACTAGCACCTGGAAGACACCAACACATAGGAGCTCATGTCCCTGCTAAGCTGCCTCCTGTGCCTCTGCTCTTAGAAGGGAAGGACCCGCCTCTCAGATAGTGGCGGGTGTGAGATAATCAACTTCCTGTGGGAAAGACCGGCCCCCGAGTCCTCTCTCTGCTGAGCCGACTGAGTGGCTTTCCTCGCCGGACCACCGGGTACAGCCGTGGCTTCCCTGAGGAGCACTGGGTACTTCTCAGGGGACGCTTCAGCTCCCCCCTCCCCCGCCCCCTGCCTCCAGGAGGTTCTTCTGGGCCCCAGCAGGCTGAGACCCACCTCTTCAGGGCTCTCACTCAGATTTAGCCTGAGTTTGTCATGTTCCCGACTCTGGAGTTCAATGCTTCCGGGGCATCACAAAGGTTGGTGTCGTTCCATCCCCCCTCATACGTGCCTTTGGAGATGGAAGGAACAGAACCGGAAAGACACACATGTTGCACTTTACGAATCTGGTCTTTCGTTCCACAATTCAAGACAAGAATCTGGGCTCTGGAGAGGGACCCGTGTCGATGTGTCTCAGCTCCCCCCGATCACCGGCATGTGCCTCTGTGTCTCTGACTCCTCAGCTGTGCAAAAATGATGGTGATGGCACCTCACCTCCTCAGGTACTTACGAGGATACAATGAGAAGGGGGAAAGAAGGTCCCCTGCCCCAGGACCTGACAGGCTAGGCACTCAAAATAAATAAGCAGAGAAATAAAAGGCACCTGTCTTCATCATCTGCATCACGGCCACCACCACCCTCCCATCATCACCAGCATCACCAACAGGTCCTATGTGTCTACTAGGAGCCAAGTCAGGGACTCCAGATCCAGAGGGCATAAAACATGGCCCTGGTAAATGATACTCTCCCGGGCTTGTTTATTTCCATGCTCAAAAACTATCTTTAAACTCCAGGACCTGCTGAGGGAAAATAAAATTAACTTAAACAAACAAACCAACCAAGTAAGAGTTGAAGACAGCCAACACTGCAGGACAGAAAACAAGAAATCCTTCTTGAAGTGCTCATATTGGCTGCCACCAGCTGAATATTCCTGGGGTTAAAAAAAAAAAAAAAAAAGAAAAAGAAAAGATACCGCGAGGCGAGACCAGCCGCTATGGATCGGGGGCACTATTCACAACTCTGGGACCAGAACCATCCATGTTACTCTGCGTGAACAGAGCTGTGGGCCGCCTTCTACACAGGAGCGTTCTCAACTCCTTTGGTGTCTTTTTTTTTTTTTAATTTTTTAATGTTTTATTTATTTTTGAGGCAGAGACAGAGTGTGAGCAGGGGAGGGGCAGAGAAAGAGGGAGACACAGAATCCGAAGCAGGCTCCAGGCTCCGAGCTGTCAGCACAGAGCCCAACGCGAGGCTCGAACCCACAAACCGTGACATCATGACCTAAGTTGGAGGCTTAACCAACTGAGCCACCCAGGTGCCCTTTACTGGTGTCATTAAAAAGACCTTTACGTGGCTCTGTGCAGAGACCGTGTGAAAACCCTCTGATGCCAACCTTAGACAATTCTTAACCAGACACCTGGCACATTTAGGAACAAAAGATAGGCCCGTGGGAATTATTTATGAAAACAACATGTTATACTATCCCCCATGCGGCACAGAAGTTTTCTGTGCTTTGATCAAATTCACAGGGACCCAGGAGCCTCGGTCAGGATCATGCTCGGGGACTGAAACAGAACCCGCAAAGCACTTGTTCCCACTAATTACCTCTGAGTTCCCTTCTACGGAACTTCAGAGTCCAAAGCCCCAGCCCCGTAACCATTCCCTGTGCAGATGCGGGCTCCCCGGGTGAGCACCAGATTTTCTCATTGACGGAAAGGCACAACCAGATCTTCGGCGGGCAGGGGTGGGGGAGGGTGTTGCAAAAAGGCTTCAAACAGAGGGAATCCAGCCTTTCTGGATGCATTGCTGAGGTGCCCACGATTGGGAAGGAGGAACTCCAAAAGCCGGAGCCAGTGAGGAGGAAGCAAATGCCACGGTGGCCAGATCTGGAAACTGCTCAGGTTCAACGGACCTGGATTTTCCAAAGGAACACTTGGCATCCTGACTTCATTTCCTGAAGTCCTGGCAGGGTGTTTCACGTGGCAAGCTCCGTGACAGAGGGGCTCTGTCTTACTTTCCCCCACACCTGCAGGGCCCGGGCACAGTGCTTGACAAGTAGCACTGGATGAGCCACACTTAATTAGGGAGGAGGGCTGAGGTGCGAGAACCGCAGACGCAAAACCTTTACGGACTTCAAACAACTGCCCCAAACGCCGATGCCTTCGGCGTAAGTGCGGGCTTCTTGATAATTTATGTGACAGATAATTATAAGAGGAGACAGCATCTTGGGAACAAAATCTTAGTTTGCAAAGCATTCGCAATGGCGCTTGGTGACTCTGGGACCCGGGAGAAATCCTCATGCTCTTCAATAGCAGGGAGTTAGGTTTGGGAATGAGAGCAAATAAAGACCTCAGAGGAAGAGCCACACCACCATCACGTGGGCATGGAGAGTTCTGGAAAAGAGACCTGCTGAGATCGGGAAGCCAATGGAATGGCCTGGCATTATTCTCAGGACGCACGGTGGTCCTCAACCCTTTTGAAGGCTTTACATTACTGCCTTGCTTCTGCTGCCTCAGATGGTTATTTGAACATTTACTGGGTGCTGTGGGGGAAGCGGAACTCCTATGCCTTATATCTCTTTATGTATTTATTTCCTCTGGATGCCAAGCCCTCTACCCGGTCCCTTGACACTGGGTTCTCCCCTCTCACCCATGGGAAGCTGTGACCTGTGTTCCCTATTCTACTAGACAAATGTCACCATCACGCATGGCATCTTTTACACACATTTTACACACAGATCGTAGCTTGGCGACACCCAGGCAAAGGTTCTCACGTGCTGGCGTGCACTGGCTGGGGAGCACTGGCTGGGGGGCTGGACTTTAGGACACGCCATGCTATCTGCGGCTTCGAAGGTCACCGGGGGAGAAGTTCATGGCACCAGAGAGAAGCCAACAGTGAGGGCTCCGTGTAAGCAGGGATTCGATGGCTCTGTGCACCACCCAGCCCCTGTTCCTTCCAACTCCTGGGGTGTGAGGGGAGACAAACAGGTGCTTTAGTACAAATCTCTACAAGAGAAACAGCCCAGAGTGCCTTCCTTGATCAGCCAGACAGCCAGAAACAGATGGCAGGTTCAAATCAGGAAAAAAAAGTGATTCATGAAGGGGGTAGGTGAACTGCTTAGGGCTAACTTGTGCTCCCATGAATTCCTACATCGAAGCCCCAACCTCCAGAGCCTCCGAATGTACTCTTGTTCTGAGACGGGGTCTTTAAAGAGGGGGTCAAGATAAATGAGGCCACTAGGGTGGGGCCCTGGTCCAATACAACTGGTTGTCCTTTCAAGGAGGGGAGGGGGCAGCAGGGGCAGGAGGGAAGGCCCTGTGAACAGCAGCAAGATGGCGGCCATCGGTAAGCCAACGAGAGAGGCCTCAGAGGAAACCAACCTGGCGGACGTCCAGCCTCCAGAACCGTGAGACAATAGATTTCTGTGGTTGAGACCCCCCAGTGTGCGGTACTTTGTTACGGCAGATGAATACAGGAGCCGTCTGTGCAGTAACCAGGGGCTGTAACCACCCAAGGGCCTATAAAGGAAAGGGTTGTGTCCGGAGGACTGCCTTGCAGTGACCTTTGGTGGACAGACAGCGTGCAGTTCCATGGCGACCACCCAGAGAGGGAGCCAGGACAGCGAATACCCTGACCTCACCCCCACTCCCTGCTCCGAGCTCCTGCTGGGAGACTCCCCGTTGGCTGAACGCGCTGGTGCCATCTGTATATGTCGCCTGTCATGACAGAGAGCAGGGGGCAAGGGTAGAGAATGACCTGGAGGAGCAAATGGAAAATATTTCTAGACATGGGATGTAGAGACTTCGAACTTGAAGAAAAGCACATGATGTCATGGCCACGGTGCCCCTCCTGGAGAGGACGAATTCAGTCTTACGTCTCTTACAGAGGGTGGCCTGCCAGGTTATCCCCCAGAGCCAAGGCCCACAGCCTCCTCTAAGGTGCGGGTCAAATCATTCCCCTTTGCCCCGTGGATGCACCTCTCCGCTTTGCAGGGAACTAACCCAGTGTTCCAGACACACACGCTGGGTCTCATGATGATGCTAGGTCCTGATGATGCCAGTGGGAGGCCGAGCTGGCCTGGCTCACCTTGTCCCTTCCAAAGATGCTCTTCTTGCTGTCACGGTATGATGGGAGCTCTAGAACTTTGTTCACAGGGCCCTCGTGCTGTGGAACCATGGGTATTACAGGATCTTTATGGGAGTTGGTGTCAAAATCCCCTTGGGTGGGGAGCGCTTCTTCCCTCTTCCTGATATTTCCTCCCACGAGGGTCATCCGTCGGTGCTGTCCTGCAGGCCTTTCCCACTCTTGTCCCTGCACCCCCAGGGAGACTGGCTATGCACAGCCCAGCCGCTCCCTTCTCTCCTTCCTCTTTTGAGGGTGAACTGCCTCCTCGCTCCTCCAAGATCCACGCTGGGTGAGTATGTCTGTCTGATCCCAGGATTCGGAACGAGGACGCCCAGTGGCTCCCACACAGAAGCCGCTTTCTCCCTTCTCTTCTTCTCCAGAGAACTGGTCAACCTCCTCTTGGCCAACCTCGTCCATGATGGAAGCTGTACAAGGAGCCTGTAGCTCGGTTCTCAGGCACAGCCCCAGAGACCCAACAGGTCCCTGGGTTCATATCCTTGCTCTACTATTTACACACTGCATGGCCTTGGGGAAATATCTTAGCCTCTCAAAGCCTCAGTTTCCTCATCTTTAAACGGGGGTGATAATAGTCCTTACCTGATGGGATTATTATTAAATGGGATTGTCTACTCAGCAGTCAGTGTGTTGAATCCAGTAACGAAAATATTGCTCCCCCCACCCCCCAGTTGTTTTTGAGTAGGCTTCACATCCAGCGTGGAGCCTGATGCGGGGCTTGAACTCACGACCTTGAGATCAAGACCTGAGCTGAGATCAAGAGTCAGACGTTTAACCAACTGAGACACCCAGGCGCTCCTTGGCCCCCTGAGTTTTTAAATGGGGTGGGGGTGGAGGAATAAGTGGATGAAGGGTAGATTTTAGTTGTAAATCCTTGTTTCCCTCGTTCTCGGGTGAAGGAATAACAGGGGTAAGAAGTGAGGGTGGTCCCGGAAGAAGGGGACAGTCCAAAAAGCTCACAGTAAACACCTCAGCAGAGCCCATTGCTACGGGCCGTTTTACATTTTAATTAAAACAGGTTGTGGGCGCCTGGGTGGCTCAGTCGGTTAAGCGTCCGACTTCGGCTCAGGTCATGATCTCGCAGTTCACGGGATCGAGCCCCGCGTCGGGCTCTGGGCTGATGGCTCGGAGCCTGCAGCCTGCTTTGGATTCTGCGTCTCCCTCTCTCCCTGCCCCTTCCCTGCTCATGCTCTGTCTCTCTCTCTCTCAAGAATAAACGTGAAAAAAAAATTTTTTTAAAAACCAAAAAACAAAAAAAAAACAGGTTGTTGCCTGGGGGGATCCTCAAAAGGCAAAGAGTACCCGACAGGAGACTAGGAATTAAGAGGTGGGGCCTCATGTAGGACTTTCCTCCTTCCAGCTCCGAGAAAAACAAAACAGGGGTGTGAGGTGGGGTTTCTTGGGGGAATCCACGAAGCCCCTACAATTGTGTACTGATTTCGTGTGTCTTTCATCTTGTTTGGTAGAGGACAGACCATCTATATGTTCAGGCACTTTATTCCTAACCTTTGGGATTTCATAAACCCATGAACCACCCCCCCACCCACCCCCCTGAGAAGTGAGGGAAGGTACCAATTCTCTTCGCGGGAAGAACACACACACCATTCTGCAGACCATGTCAGTGCATTCTGGAAACCCGTTAGGCCGTGCAAGTGTTTGAAGATCAGAACCCCTAGCACCAGGGTCGCTTCCTTAACCTCCCGAGCTGCCCGGGGCCCTCGCGCCTTTTCAAAACATCAAATTTAGGACCCGAAGAGAAACGTGAAGCGAACAAGGCCAGCCCTCCCTTCCCCCTTAGTGGTTCCCTGCTTCCCAGTCTTGTACTTGGTTGGAGCCCCGGTGACGAACAACCAGACAGCAGACGCATCCGTGCATACCGGAAAACCGACCAGAAGCAAGGCTGTGCTTCAGCATGCAGAAGCGCAGAGTAAGGGGCCTGTGGTCTGGCGAGGACTGGGGGAGACCGGGAGACAGGGATGCTAAGATGGGGTGGCGGGCGGTGCACATGCGTGAGGTGGAGGGAAAGCGTGGCGAGAAAAAACGGAGCCCCTGTGAGACAGGTCAAGGGGAGGGGGAGGGAGCACCTTCTTCTTACGGGCTCTCTCTCGTCCGAGAGTGAAATCCTGGTGGAAAGTGCCCGGAGGAGACTTCTCTGCTTTTTAAAAATTATACTAATGAAACATGTTTTAAATTAGACACCCGCGCCCAGAGGGCATGGGGGCCGCATCTTTTGAAAAGTCCAATAAATAAATAAGCAGCCTTAATTGAAATCTTCTCCGGCTCGTTCATTGGAACAAGACTTCCCTTTGAAGTCCCTTCCGTGGCCCCAGCCCCTTTGTGCGGGCTGAGGTTTCCCGGGGAGAGCAGGGAGGGAGAGGAGAACTGTCCAGAAGGCTCACCCAGCGTGGATCTGGATGCCTGATCCACTGCTTAGAGGGGCTTGTTCCTTGCTAAGAGCTACAGTTACTGCTCAGTTCCGTTCCTGCCGGTTCCCTCCTGGCCCGGTGACCGGGGCTGTTCAGACAGGGAGAGAACCCGAGCCAGGAAGCTGCCTTCCCCGAGTCTTTTCTACCTTCTTGCTACCTCTGGTGCATCTCCCGGTTGCTTTTTTAGGACAAGTAGACCCACACGCTCGACTTCCGCCCCGGTGACATCTGCAAACAGAGGGTGGCTGTGTGGACACATTCGTCACGACGATATTTTCTTTTTTTTTCTCGGTGGAAATCATCGATCCTCTTAAATCAAAACAAATGCTTCCAGCAGACACCAGGAAGGTGTGACAAGGACGGGGACAGTGCGCCCAGTCTCTGCCTATTTGCTCAGTCGGGTTAGAGCCAGTTTTCAAGGACTTGGGCAAGGCCTCCTCCTTCCAGGCCTCATCGTGCTATATCACTGCTGTTGCCGTGGTCAATGGTTTTCCTAGTAGCACCTCCCCAGTACACGGTCATTGCCATCTGGGGGGCATGACATGCCATCTGTCATGCCCCTAATTCCTTCCTAAGGTCCACAAGACCCTCTGTGGCCCAGCCTCTTTCCAGCATGACCTTCCTACCCCTTGCTCATTATGACCAGGCTGCACCGACCTCCTTTCTGTTCTTTGAACACAACATACTTATTCCTGCCTCAGGACCTTTGCACTTGCCATTTCTTCTGCCTCTACTGCTCATTCTCCAGGTCTTCCCATGGCTCACTCTGATGAGTGCAGTGGGGCTCACACCAGCTCACGAGAGTTGAGTGTGCACATCTCTTCCTATGATGTCAGGTTGACAGCTTGAAATCGGCCATGGTGGGAATAATGACACCATGGAAACTGGCAAACTACACATTGGGGTTCCCTTCCCCCTTCCTTCCTTCCTCCCTCTCTTCCTCCTTCCTTCCTTTCCTCCATCCTCCCTCCCTCCCTCCCTTCCCCCTTCCTTCCTTCCTCCCTTCCTTTCTTCCTCCCTCCCTTCCTCCCTTCCTTTCTGCATTCCTGACTTGTTTTTTCTTTCTTTCTTTCTTTCTTTCTTTCTTTCTTTCTTTCTTTCTTTCTTTCTTTCTTTCTTTCTTTCTTTCTTTCTTTCTTTCTCTCTCTCTCTCTCTCTTTCTTTCTTTCTTTCTTTCTTTCTTTCTTTCTTTCTTTCTTTCAGAGCAAGTTGTTAAGTATTTACCAGCTCACCACTGGCTGGCTCCTTCTTGTCATTCAGTGCTCATCTCCAGTGGTACTTTGAGAAGCCTTTGCCGTGTCAACAAGTCCTCCTGCCTGTTTTTCAAACCCACAAGCAGGTTATTTATTTGCTGCTAAGTTTTTGGATGGTTTCCCCTTTCCCACTGTAGGCTCTTGAGAGCAGCCACCAGCCCATTGCACACACACACACCCCCACCCCCAGCCTAGTATAGGGCCAGGCACCCTGCTCAATGCATATTCTTTGAAATGCTTGGGCATGACAATAAGCCCTTTCAAGCCTCCAGTTGACTGGGAAGGGCTTGGGGGGTGCGGCAAATGCTCCTCCCTGGGAAGAGTGAAACTTCAAGGCCTGGGGCCCAGAGCATTCCAGATCCTCCCTGGCCCCGACTGGGATGCAACACCACCCTTGCCTTTGGAGTTCACCAGCGAGGACAGTTCTCCCAGGGGTCAGCCAAAGTGTCATCTCCTGCCATCCTTCAAGGATGCCATGAGCCCGGGCCTCGGAATTCCCTGGGGGCTGGGGTTTCACCTCCGTCCCAGTGAGGGATGTCCAGAAGCCATCTGCTGGGGCTTTCTTTGCAGGGACGCTCCAAGGCTGGATGATAGAAGAGCAGAGATAAGTGGGGCTTATGTTCTGCAGCTTTCTGGCCCCTCACCCGTCAAGCCCCCGTGTCCTTGTCGATTCAGGTGCTCCCGCCCGTTGTCCTTTTCTCACGGAGGACTCAGGGGGAGACAAACAGGCTGGTTTCCTCTTTGCTGGCAGGACGGGGCTTTGCCAGCTCCGGGTCTCCACGCGTGTCAGGTCAGCACGCTTTGCCCACGCTTTTTGGCCAGGCGCCATGCCGTGTCCTGGAAGGAGCTGGTGCTGTGGCCCCAGGAGGCGACAGTCTAGCGGCCAGCGGTGGACAGGTAAAGGATTCTGACGTGGGACGGCCCATGCAGGTGATACGGTCAACAGAGGTTCTCCCAAGTATTCGAGAACAATTCCGAAGGGGCAACACGGGCTGGCTTGGTGAGAAGACGGCCCTTGAGCCTGGCCCCGGGAGCCGGGCTTGCAGAAGCCCCCCGTTAGTGGAGCAGCGGGATCATTTCTGCACGCTGCCCGCTGCCCGCCCCGAAGGGTAACCGCAGCAGCTGTGTAACTCCTGACAAGGGCCAGATGGCACGGCGAGGGCCTCGGCAGATGTCTGGGTGCACAGATGACACCGGGGGCAGATACCCTGCCACCCTCCCCACGCCGGCCCCAAGCCCTGGGCACTTTAGACACCGCCCCACCCCCAGCCCAGCTGACCTGATGGCACATTTCCACCACTCTGGCTAAATGGAGCCCCGAGCTGAAATTGAAGCTGAATGTGCTATCGGAAAATCTTTAAAATCCGCCCAGGAGATGCATGTAACTGATTTTGCCGACCGAGACTCACACGGGTCGACAGGTTATCAGGAGCCACAGCATGGAGGGTCTCAACAGCCTTTGGGGAGGATGCGGGAGAAGCAAAGACACAGGCAAACCGCAGGAACCCGGCCACGGTTTGGCCAGTCTTGCCTCACACTCCGGAGAAGGGGACCAGGATTTTCTGGCTACTCTACCTCAGTGACCCCCATTTCTCCTTTAACTGATGGCTCCATACCCAGAGAAGCATCCTCCCTGCTGGGTCCTGTGGGACCTCTCTGTGGGCAGGAACCACAGCAGAATGGGGGGGAGGGGGGGAGAGGAAACGGAGATAGCAGGGAAGGCAGGCGGCAGCCAGTGGCCCCGGGCAGGAGGGCACCCTCTGGGCCTCCAAGACCATGGTCTTAACACAAGAAAACGTGACATTTCAGAGTTTAGTGTGGTGCTTCTCTTTATCAGAAAACGAGCTTTGTCTCTGGACCCTTTGGGCCGAAGCGTTTGATGGGAACCCATGAAATCTGGGGTGAGAGGAAGGCGCGGGGAGGGGATTTGCAGTGTTAGGAGTTGCTGGCCACTGGTGATGTGCCCTAAAGTGACCAGAAAGCCGTGAGAGAGGAGACTGGAAACCAGTGAGAAGATAGGCTTCCGAAATAAAGCCTTCGACACGCCGTGTTCAGTCTCCGAGAGAGCAGACAAGATTAAAAGTAAAAAGGGAAAACAGGTTACGTTTCCGGATGCGGCCAAATTGTATACAGTTATGAAAGGGAGGTGATTATTTCCTTAATGTAACCGCAGCCCACATGAGTTGGCTGAATCTGGGATTATCAGCCGGGACCCAGAGCGTGAGTTCAAGGACAGCCTGTCCGTGGGCAGCTGCTTAAGTGGCTCCTTCCCCCCTTTTCCTAAGCTGCTTCTTTCTCTCCTGATGGTTTCAGGGGACACTGCTCCTCCTGGCCGACCTCCTGGATGCCTAAGCAGCGGTTCTAAGCGTGGCCCCTGGGCCAGCGAGATCAGTCTCACCGGGAGCTTGCTTGTCAGAGACGCAGATTCTCAGTCCCACTGAGAGGCCCGCTGAACCCCGACCTCTGGGCGTGGGGTCCAACCGCCTGGGTTTTTGCAAACCCTCCAGATGATTGTGACACACGCTCAAGTTTTGAGAAGCACCGCCCTGTGGCATAGAGGCTCCTGCAAAACCATCCTCGAGAAAAAAATCCAGGGGGTAGGAGGCACTGCTGTGTTGCCCAAACTCCTCCGCTGTCCATCCTGTGCAAGCCACCTTCCTGCCCGTCTCCTTCTTGCGGCGCGTGAGACCCTCCACCACCTGGCTTGGCCACGCCCCTCCCTGCGTACCTCTCCACGCTCGGCAGCAGTAACCCACTCACACTGCGGTATCCCACCTTCTCGCCAGGCTCAGGCTGTCCTCTGTCTAGGATGCCTGTACCCTGCCCCTGATGCTCCCCAGGCAAACCCTCTGCAAACCTTTCAGCCTGCTGTATACTCATTCTCTGCTGAGCACTGTGGGCTCCCGGGAGATAAATGTGGCTTTATTCCCATCCTCCCAACTTTCACGCGCACACACGGAAGGGCTCGCCAATGAACAAAGTGCTTCGACACGGGTCCTAGGAGGAGATGGAGAGAATGGCCCTCAGACCCTTGTGAGGTCTCAGGCTCACAGGACAGGAGCGAGCTCAGTAGGAGCAGCAATTTAAAAATACTAGGCATGCAAGGCCAACTTAATAGCTAAAGGAAAACTGAATTATGTATAACATGTGGCACATTCACACGTCTCTTAGAAGGTTTCTTACTGTATTCACCCAAACAGGAAAGATTGATGAACAGATTTTCAGGTTCTTGTATAAGTTAAAAATACATGCATGCTCGCTGCGGAAGGGGAGTTATAGCACCCCTAAAAGCTGTGGCCTTTGGGAGTGAGTGGTGCATAAGAAGTGGGCAGAGGCCAGGGAAGGAATTCCACAGCCACCCGGGCCCCCTGTTGCCTGCGTCCCCCTCCCGTACTTCCTTTAACCTCCTGGGCAGAGGGCAGCCTCTGGGGGAGTGTGCTTCCCGCTGACAGTCCAAGAGTACGGACCCCTTCGTAACTCACTGGACAATTATAAAGCAGCATATGAATGAGGTAAACCTTGTACATCTGTGAGGCCAGCTGGAGCTGCTCCTGGGACCGTGTCGTAAGAGACTCTTAACTTCAGATCTTTCAGCCTCTGTGTGTGGACACAGATTGGCCACTCACTTATCTGGTTGTCCAGTGATGGGCCAAGCAATACAGTAAGTGTGGCAGAAAGTGCTAGAATTATGCACAAGGTACACTCCTTGTCCACCAGGACCCTCTCCTCTAAGCAGAGGGAAGACAGGGATTCAATTAAGCCCAAACCTGGGAGACTGAACACATGAGTGGTAAACCCTCAGGGAGGCGGGGGTGGGGGGGTGGGGGAGAGAATAGGCTGGGGGTTATTTCCAGTTCACTGCTTGAACATCCCATCGTCAAGGATGCCTTCCTGACTTCCTAGATGAGGCAAATTTTGCTGTAATATATTCCCCTTGCACCTCGTGCTTGCCCTTTATAATACAATTTACCATAGAATTTAATAGCAAAACCCAACAGTTATTGACTGCTTCCTAAGTGTGTTACTTGCAATGATTTATTTAGACCTTTCGACAACCCTGGAAGAGGTACTGTTATTAGCCCCATTCTACAGATGAGGAAACCGAGGCTCAAGGAGGTCAAGTGACTTCCTCCAAGCTGTACAGCCTACAAGCAGCCAAGTCAGGCTCCAGAGCCCGGACAACTGGTCTCCAAATCCCTCCCTCTCCATATTCCCAACTTCCTGTGGCCAATGTCCATCCCGCTGCTAGATGGTAGGTTGATAAGGGCACGGACCTCACCTGCTGTGTTCATCCTCTACCTGTGGCACTGAGCACAGTGCACTTGAGAGATGCTCAATAGAGGTCTGATGAATGAATGTGCAAATGAATGGACATTGAAGCTGGGGGGATCAGAACAGGAAGAGCGAGGTCATGGAGACAGTCCCAATTTGGAATTTGGGATTCTTCAGCATGCCTGACCACCTCCCCTTCCTTTTTCCCCCTGTTTTCCAGATGTGCTGCTTCTTTATCCTTCTCTCCACATTCCAATAAAGGGCACCAGGTCCACTGACCCCTTGCTTGGTCAGTGACAGATGGGCGAGCAGAGGCAGCTGGGAGCTGCCTGAGTTTATCTCAGAGCCGGAGAGGTGGAGGGGGTCACCTAGCAGGCTGAAGCCAACTGTCGTCTTAAAGGCACAGAGCTGGGCAGAGTTTTGCAGCTCAGCACAACAGAGGCCCTGCTTTTGGAGGGAGACTGATAAACAACGGCCCCACAGCTTAACGGGATTGAAATATGATGCTATTCAAAGGGAATGTCAAAAGGATTAATAGCCCATCTCCTCCTAGCCTGGTGCTAAAGCCTGTGCTACCGCCTCAAGTTAAAATCACACTTAGCCTGCATGCCACATTTTAAATCTTCTCCATTAAGTGCAGGCCATCACCACCACAGCTTGGGGCAGGCTCTCGGGCCCCTCTGTGCATTAGTACCATTCTTCAGTGGGGTCTTTTTAATGGAGACCCAGTCGAGCTCCTGGATGGCAGGCACAACTCAACATGCTGAATCCAGAAATGAATATCTGGTCCCTATCCTGGAACGCACTTCTGGACCGATCCCCAAACACTCAAGAAAAACAGGGTGTCTCCGAAAATATGGTGACAATTGTAGACTCTTGAACATGAAGTGACGCGCATGACAGAACTGAACCCTGCCACCACCCCCCCACACACACACACACACAGATTTGTAGGTGGTGGTGTGTGGGGGCGGGGGGAGAGGGAGAGTCAGGGTAAGGGGGGTGGAGCAGGATAGTGAAATAAAGAGAATGTAAGGGGCGCTTGGGTGGCTCAGTCGGTTAAGCGTCCGACTCTTGATTTTGGCTCAGGTCATGATCTCGAGGTTTGTGAGGTCGAATCCTGTGTTGGGCTCCATGCTGACGGTGGACAGCCTGCTTGGGAGTCTCTCTCTCCCTCTCTCTCTTTCTCTCTGCCCCTCCCCCCTCAAAATAAATAAATAAACACTTAAAAAAAGAAAAGAAAAGACAGAAAATCTAAGCTTCTATGCCAGAAGTGCATCTGCTTCGCCATCCAAGGGCAGGTTAAATAATACAGGACAAGTCCAGCACCCGTAGGTTCAAGAGTTTCACTCTCCAACATGAGGACATTCCTTTCGGAGTGGGAGTCCTCAAATGCAGATGGGACCCAGAGGTGACAGTTCTCCAGGTGGCCTACTGCATAACAGTGTGCAGTCCTGACGTTTGGAATGAGAGCCACGAGGCTTCCTCGCTTCTTGGTGGGAAGAAATGATGAATTCAGCTATCCTTCCCTTATCATCCACGGACAACTACCTCTCTTGCTCAGGGGTTTTATTTTTCCCCTGAGCTTTACTGAGGTATGACTGATCAAAATAGATACAGATACAGATATAGATATAGATAGATGTTTTTAAAAGAATTATAGATATTGAAGGCGTACAAAACGATGTTTTGATAGACATATGCATTGTGAAATAATGACCACCATTGAGCTACTTATCATACCCTTCACCTGGTATAGTGTCCTTTTTTTGTGTGATGAGAACACCTGAGATCTACTCTCTAAGCAAAATTTCAAGTACACATTATTTTTAACTACAGTCGCGATGCTATACATGATGTCTCCAGAAACTTGTCATCTTATAACCGAAAGTTTGTACTGTTTGGCCAACATCTCCCCTTTTCCTGAACCTCTAGCCCCTGGCAACCACCACCCTACTCTCTGTTACTGGGAGTTCCTTTTTTTTTTTTTTTTTTTTTTTGAGAGAGAGAGAGGAAGAGAGAAGGCACAAGCGAGCAAGGGGCAGAGAAAGAGAATCCTATGAGGGACAGAGAGAGAAAGAGAGAGGGAGAGGGAGAGAGAGAGAGACAGAGAGAGAAGCAGGGCTCACCTGATGCGGGGCTCGAACTCATGAACCATGAGATCATGACCTGAGCAGAAGTCAGATACTTAACAACTGAGCCAATGAGGCACTCCCACCTTCCTTTTTCAGATTCCATATATAAATGATACCATTTGTCTTTCTCTGGCTTATTTCACTTAGCATAACATCCTCCAGGTTCATCCATGTGGTTGCTCATGGCAGGATTTCCTTTTTTTTTTTTTATTTTTTTTTTTTTTATTTTTTTAAATTTTTTTTTTTCAACGTTTATTTATTTTTGGGACAGAGAGAGACAGAGCATGAACGGGGGAGGGGCAGAGAGAGAGGGAGACACAGAATTGGAAACAGGCTCCAGGCTCTGAGCCATCAGCCCAGAGCCCGACGCGGGGCTCGAACTCACGGACCGCGAGATCGTGACCTGACTGAGGTCGGACGCTTAACCGACTGCGCCACCCAGGCGCCCCTCCTTTTTTAAGGCTGAATTATAAACGTGTTTATATGTATGTACACGTGTATATATATGTTTATGTATATATATGCATATATATGCATGTATATGTATCTATGTATAAACACATGTATGTATAAATATACGTGACTATGTTATTTTCTTTATCTATTCATCTGTCCACAGTTCCTTAGGTTGCTCCCTTATTATGGCTACAAAGTTTCAATGGACACGAGAGTGCAACCATCTTCCTGAGACAGTGACTTTATTTCCTTTGGATAAATACCCAGAAGTGGGATTGTGGAACACATGGTTCTATTTTTAATTTTTTGAGGAACCTCCAAACTATTTTCCACAGCGGCTGCACCAGTTTGCATTCTCACCAACAGTGCGAGAGGGTTCCCCTTTCTCCACATCCTCGCCAACACTATAATTTCTTGTCTTTTTGATTTTAGCCATCCCGACAGGTGTGAGGTGGTGTTTCACTGGGTTCTGATTCACATTTCCCTGATGATGAGTTAGGCCGAGCATCTTCTCATGTCCCTTTTGCCCATCTGTGTGTCTTCTTCGGAAAAACGTCTATTCAAGTCCTTTGCCCATTTTTTAATCACGTTTTTGATTTCTTGCTAATGACTCATGGGAGTTATATTTTGGATATTAACCCCTTATCAGATATATGGTTTGCAAATGGCTTCTCTGATTCTGCAGGCTCCCTTTTCATTTTGTTGATGGTTTCCTCTGCTCCGCAGAAACTTTTTCGTTGGACGTGGTCCCACTTGTTAACTTTTGCTTTTGTTCCCTGTGTTCCAGCTGTCAAATCCAAAAAGTCATTGCCAAGACCAATGTCAAAGAGCTTTCCCCCTAATGTTTTCTTCTACAGGCTGTTTTTTTTTAATGTTTATTTATTTTTGAGAGACAGAGAGAGACAGAGCACGAATGGGGAAGGAGCAGAGAGGGAGGGAGACACAGAATCCGAAGCAGGCTCCAGGCTCTGAGCTGTCAGCACAGAGCCCGAAGTGGGGCTCAAACCCACGAACCACGAGATCATGACCTGAGCAGAAGTCAGCGCTTAATGACTGAGCCACCCAGGCGCCCCCAGGCTGTTTTGTTAAGAGAGGCCCCAAATAGTAAGGAGGTGATTGCAAGGCAGACAGTTCTGTTGTATCCAAGCGGTAAGGACCAAACCAGTTTGAGGACCGTTGCTCTTTGGGGGAAGGGAGACATCACCATTCCACCTAACCTCGCAAACCAGCCTGGAGCTTTCAGACACCAAAGTCAAAGTTAAGGGTAGTTACTTAGTGACCCAAGCAGAGACACATCCCCATTTCCTTTAAAAATGACCCTTGGTAAGATCAACCTGATGTCAACACCGGAATAAGGAACTGACAGAGGTACATGAACTCAGGCAGTCTGGATCTAACACGTGCTCCGCACCTGGCTCATCTCATGGTGGGCTCTCCATAAAGAGAATCAACAGCGGTTATGCTTAAAGATGAAGACAGCAGAACCCCATAAACCCAGAGTTAATGTCTGTTAAAATTTTATCTGTACTTCCACACATGCATTGAAAGACATCTGGAAACATGAATGTGTGTGTGTGTGTGTATTATAAATACATACTATAATATATATGCAAAAAACTATACAAATAACATACATGTACATTTTATATATATACATGTTGTGCATGTATACTCACACAGTTCGTGTGTCTGTGCACCCACACACACAGATGGGATCACAGTACACATACCTGCTTGCTTTGCTCATCAATACATTGTGAGCATATGTAATGAATTGGCCACATGTTTCTGAGACACCTAGACGTAAAGTGCAAAATCAGGATTTTTTCCCCTGCCCCCGCCTAAAATTTGAAAGTACTGAGCTATCCATCAAGAGTCCACAATTCCCAAAGCTCTAAAAAATTTAACATTCAGTTAAATATCTAAGTCAGCTCTTGCTCTGTCAGCAGAGTAATCCCTAGTCATGACTAAAAATTATATATTTGCCTTTAATTGCCACATCATTATCCCTATACACCTGAGATATAAATGTAAATTCAATATTAGCTATTACAATATGCATTTGTTTCCTAAATGGCCTTATCCAGCAAATGACTCTGCAAAATTAGGAAGAATAATAATGGATCAGGAGTGAAGAATAATAACCAGGTATCCCAACATCGCTGTAAATCACCACGTACACCCCTGTATATGTGTGTGTGTGTGTGTGTGTGTGTGCGTGCGCGCGGGGGGTGGGGGGGAGTGTAATTATACAAAACTAAGATAAACCACAGTGCAGCCTCTGGAGTCTGCCTCCTTGAATGAATTATGGATATTAGAGGCCTATCTAAGGCAAAGTTATTAAGGAGTTTTATGGCTGGTATACAATGGGAGTCTGCAGAAAAGAATCCTGTCCTGCTAAGAAAGGGCTTTGGGTGTGTTTTAGAAGCAGTATTCCTTCCTGGCGAACGGCTCTGGCCAAAGCCAGAAGGTGACCTTCCTCTCTTTGATCTAAAAGAACAGGAAAAGGAGAAAGAGCGTGAAGGAAACCCTCTTACACCTGCAGGGGCTGCTGTCACCCCGAGTCAGTCAGGCAGGCCATGAATGACTTTGGTGACAAGGAGGGAGCCCGTCCGATGTTCCTTCCATTTCAGATCGGCCTTGGAGGATTCCCCGCTAGGTCTGCAGCACGAATACCTACCTGTGCTGTGTTCTCTCTCTCCCGATGTCTACTACAGTTTTGTGGCCCCCGGAAGTCCTGGGCTTCCAGATAAAAACATGGGATGACCGTCTCAGGTTCCTCGTCACATGGGACTGTGACGAGTGTATGTTTCCAGGGCCTTGTATATTACGAGCACTTGAGGAAGAGAAGACAGGAAGGAACCCCAGCAGACCCGCGGATGCATAATTCACGTCAAGGGCTGCAGCTGTCCCGCGTGACAAGCCTCCTGGATGAAACGTGTAGCCAGCCTTCGTTTGCTCATAGAGGGCACCCGTTCATCCTACTGTAGAAAGTGATGGTGTCCACGCGGCAGGCGGGTAGCTTGGGCCAGAAAGGGACGTTTCTGCCGCCAGAGAGCGGGGCCTCCGGAATCCCATCCGACGTTGAAAGCCTACTTTGTCAACACGCAGTCAGCTTTGAAGGGGAAGCCTCCACCATCCAGAGAGCTGGTGTCCCAGAGAGAAGCTGGAAACCCTGCAGGCACTCTGCTGCCCGTTTCACTCCGTCTAAGGAGAACAACCCCGCGACATCCCGTTCTCTTGCTCAGTGACCCACCTGCCTGGCTTTGCGTGTAGCGACTGTTTGGCACTAGCTGGTCTCGACGGGTTCCCTGCCATCGGAGGGTCTCACCATGCCCTCTGCCCCCCGGAACGGGCTGAACCCCGTGAACCGAAGCGTCTGCACATCCCCGCCGGGGTCTAATCAGTCCCGAAGGACTGGGCTCTTGTGCAGCTCCTTGCCACCTGCCGAGGCGGGCTGAGATGACGTTCCAGGCTCTGGGCTGCTGGGAGGGCCCTGCACCTGTTCCTTTCTCTTCGTGGCCACTGTAGGTTTTCACCGGGAAAACAACTCCTGGTTCTTCCAGGCAAGGTCAGCTGGGTCCTGCCGAGGAGCAAAGCAGGCTGAAGTGCCCTCTTGGCGTTTCACTTATTATCAACTGTCTAAAACCCCCGGCCGCCTCATAAGCAGACACTCCAATGGCAAACGTGTTGTTGGGCGACAAAGTGCTTCCACGCCATCAACGTCCTCCAGCAGCTTTGCCCAGACCTCACCCCAGAGGTGAGCTCCTGCAAGAGGCCTGTCCTACAATCAGAAGTGGGTGGGGAGAGGGGATGTCACTCCTTCTGGTGGCCGTCACTTGCATGTGAGTCGCCCGCCAGACCAGGTCCTGAGCAGATCTCCATTTGTTAAGTTTCACAGACTCTGCATCATCTGTGCTATCCTGCACAGGGAATAACAAATAATAGCATCCACGAATCTGGGACGTGACGAACTCCCGAATGGTCAGAACCCTTGGTGAGGGCCGCACCCGTGCGTGCCTCCAGCTGCGGGCAATCTTGTCGGGTTTCCTTTTTGTGCTAAGATTCCTCCACTGAGATGAAATGGCATCAAAGAATCGCACTGAGCAGCCACTCCGGCTGCCACAGTATTTTCTACTTACGTGTGTTTTCTACTCGCTTGTGCCATATTCGACTTATTTGCTCCCACACTGATTTTAACCACTAGACGTTGGAGGGCAGGGGTCTCGTTCTAGTCTCCCTGGTGTCTGCCCGGGGGGCACACGCTGCCTGGCCCGTGATGGGTGTTTCCATACTCATTCGATAGCAATATACCGAGCTCCTGTTCCATGCCAGCCACTGAGGGATACGGCGATGAGCAGGACAGCTACTGCCTCTGCACTTGCTTTTAATAAATGAGGAGACAGGCTGGGGAAGGAAAGTGCCCAGGGCCATGCAGCTGGAATGAGACCCAGCCCGGCGCTTTTCTTCCCAAGCCCGACTGGCTAGAACACCACTTGGCATGTGGAGAGCCCCTCGGTGAGACTGTCTCTTTGGTGGCAGAGGCTGGGAATGAACACGGGTAAAAGCAGGGGCACACAGTAGCAGCAAAGGATCCCAGGAGAAGAGACGTGTCCAGGTTGTGGGTGTGGGTAAGAGGCAGACCGGGGCCGGCCTATTCCGACATCAGCGGCAGGACATCAGGTCCCTGGCCACCTCCCTGCAGCGGGGCGCTGAAGAACTCCGGCACAGGTCCTTGGCACTGGGCCAGCGTGCCGACTTCGGTCTTCATGCTGGAGCTGAAGAGAATAATTCTTGCCTCTTGGGTTTGCATAATTAAAACCGAAGAGCTGAATTTGTCTATTAAGTTAAGCCCCATGAAAATGCATAGGACACCCTTAAAACATGACTCATTATTACACAGATAAATCACGCAGGGCTCCTGCCTCCAGCTTGCCGCTGAGTCCCCGACGCACGACGCAGGTAAGGCCAGCGTCCCGGGGTCAGGTCCCAGCCCCTTGGCAAGACCCAGAGGCCCCGCTGGGTGGAAATCTGTCTCCATCTCCAGGCTGCTTGTCCCCGGCTTCTGTCCTACATCCTGGCCTCAGCTGACTCCCTGAAGCTCTTCTCATCCACCACTTGTGTTTCGCCTTTGGCTTTGGCTCAGGCCACCTATGGCACCACAGTTCCGCCTTCTCTCCTTGGCTAATCCACAGTCATCCTTCTCAACTCAGCTCAGGCATCGCCTCCTCTGGGTGTTTGTTAACAGGCCCAAACCCTGCACACAAAGGTGGAGAAGCTGTCCACCCTCTGGGCTCCTGTAAGGCCCTTTATTCACTTCCCTCGTGGCACACGCCATGTGCCTGCTGACTCACCTCTCTCGTCCGATAAAGGGGTTATGCCTGAGTCCTATAACCGCAATAGCCCAGCGCTCGACCACAGCAGGCATGCGATACGTATGTTAAATGAATGCGCCTTCAATCCAGCGTCACAGAAAGCTGCCATTTTGATACCGAAGGAATTACCATACCAGCCAACTTGCCAACTGATATTTCCTTTAAGAACAAGCACACAAAACCCCGGTCAAAATCAGGAAGCCTATTTTGCATGCTGGGAACCACAGTGTAAGTTGATCAATCTGCCGTTCCAAGGGGAGCAAGAACTGAACTGCCTTATAAGAGCTGCATGCCAGCCAATCCCATATTTGTCTATTGATGGGTCTCCAGACACCTCTCATTGAACCAGTGCTCTTGGGGTGAGCTCTCTTTCCTAGCCACCTCTGCAGGGAGTTCCATAGAAAATGGAAGAAGAAACCCAGCCAGTCCAAGGGTTGTTAATAGCTTAGTTAATAAGCTCTGCTTGGGTGAAAGCTTTTTGCTCTTCCCCCCAAACAGATTTCTAGTTAGAGCCTAGTCTCAGGCACTCGGGACCAACATGGAAGCCTTGGTGACCCCCCAGCCTGAGCTTCTCCACTGTCTGATTCCTGTTGCTGTCAAAATCCCAAACCTGGAGGTCTCTGAAGAGCCAAGGCCAGTATCAGGGCCTTTCCTCCATGCCTCCACATATTGCCCTGATATTGGGCAAAGCAGAGAGAGACTGCCCAGAATTCCTGGTAGGACATCTCTGCTAGAAGGTGAAGGGGGGGCGCTGACTTTGCTATGAGTTTTCAGGTGTTCCCATGGTCTATAAGCTGTGGAAGCTCATTAATGTCAAAAGAAGTTAAGAAAAGGTAGGATAAAGGTATCATTTCCCCTTTTCCAAGAAGGAAGCTCCCACACTGGGAAGGAGAAGAACCACATATACTTGCCTGGAGTCTCTCTGGGCAATGTGGGATGGCGTCGGCCCCAAGAAATTGGTCAGACCGAAGCAGGTGTGCTTAGACACACCTGGAAGCTGTGCCAGGCTGGGATCGGTGGGAGGCAGTGCAGGGCCAAGAGGGAGATCCCCTCATTCAAGTTCTGCCACTTACTGACTGTGGGACCTTGAGGAATTAACCTAGCCGTTTTGGGTTTCGTCACTTACATTCAACAAAATGGGAATAATGCCAACCTCACGGTGTTGTGAAAACTGAATACACACACACACACACACACATCACACCCACAATTCATCATCTGTGCCTTCCAGCTTGCATTTCTTTAAAAGGAGAAATGACCACCCCTTCTGGAATTCTGTGGTTCGTCCTCCCCTGCCATCATCTTCCACAGCTGTCATGACATACCTAATTGAACAGCATTTTTTACGATCAGCTTTACTCCCATCGAGTCTTCACCTTAGTGTCATTAGACGACTGCACACTTAACATTCAAGGGAGCTTCGTTACATGACTGGATAGATGGCATAAACGGGTTTGGACACAAATGCAAGGGACTCTTAGCCAGCAAATGACCTGACTGCTTGGAGCAGAGGTGCCCAGGCATGGTGACGGATGGACTGCTGACCATGAGCATCCAAGAGGCCCTGAGCCTCTGTGGAGGACACCGTCGGTTACACTGCCCGTACACCCTTGCCCTTAGCACGTGGGTGCACATCGGCCTGACTTCCAACTGCCAATGCCTTCATTTCCTTGCCTTCCCTTAGCACCAGAGCTCGCTTCGCTGCCAGAGGTGCCACAAAGCTATGGGAATTCTCAAACCAGTGACTGCTGGGAACTGGTGAATACATACCCCGGCTCCCTCCCCTATAAGGTTGGGAGTCTAACCCTGGGTTTCTCCGGTTAAGCTCCAGTCTGCTACAGAGGTAACTGGTTTGGATGCTCGGACTTCCTGGCTGCTTTCCCCTCCTGACATCTTCCTGGTGCCCCCTTTACCTCCTAGATAAACTATATGCTCTTGAATCCTCGATTCCATTTGCCTCGGAGGAGCCCAAACTAAGACGGTATCCGATGTGAAGTTTTACTCCAGAGTTGGAGAACACAGGACAATGTGGTGCGTTAGTTACTTGAAGGTCACCATACATACAATCCCTGTCTCCCAAAGATGTCCTCATCCTAATCCCTAGAACTTAGGCATATGTTACTTTACAGAGTAAGAGGGACTCTGCAGATATGATTAAATCCAAATATCTTGAGGTGGATCTGATGTAGTTGCAAGAGTCCCTGTAAGAGGGAGGCAGTGGAGTCAGAATGCGGAGAAGACCATGTGACAATAGGAGCCGTGGGGAACAGAGCTGGAAAAGAACGATGCTACCATTGGCTCCGAAGATGGAGGAAAGGGCCATGAGCCAAGGCACAGAGGGAAAGACAAGGAAAGAGATGCTCCCCCGGAGCCTCCAGAAGGAATCGGTTCTGCTCCACCATGATTCTAGCCCATTGGTTACATTTTGGACTTCTGGCTTCCAGACCCGTAACAGAATAAATCTGGGTTGTTGTGAGCCACTGAGGTTATGGCAGTCTGTTACAGTAGCAGCAGAAAACTAGTCCACCATCAAATCAGTGCATCACTTTTAGCGGATGCCATCTATCCCCATTTTGCAGATGGGAACACCATCACTCAGGGGTGGAACGGCCTGCCTCTGAGGTCAAAGAGTGGCAGAGTTGAGATCAAACTCAGTCTGTCCAACCTTAGCAATTAATTCTCCTCCACCCACAACCCCAACATTGATTCTAAGAGGCCAGCTTGTAAAGCCATTACCCTTGGGTTGGTTTTCCTGTGTCTACAATGCCTTTAAAAGGTTCTACAAACAAGCAACAAGTCAAGCCTTGCAAAGATGATAGGAGAAGCTCACAGCACTTGACACAGGGCCAGAGCCTAACTCAGGACTCATGTAATAAAACCTGCTTTACGGGCGCCTGGTTGGCTCAGTTGGTTAAGCAACTGACTCTCAATTTCAGCTCAGGTCATGATCTCACAGTTCATGGAATCCAGCCCGTTGGGCTCTGCCCTAACAGTGCAGAGCCTCGTTGGGATTCTCTCTCTCTCTGCCCCTCCCCCACTTGTGCACATGCTTTCTCGGGCTCTCAAAATAAATAAACAAACATGAAAAAAATTAATAAAAATAAAACCTGCTTAGATGAGGCCCAAGACAGAGTCACTGATTTTATTCTTTTTTTTTTTTTGAGGGTGGGGGGGGAGGGACAGAGAGAGAGGTATGTGTGTATGTGGGGGGGGGGGGGGGTGGGGGATAAGAGAGAGAAAGAGAGAGAGAGAGAGAGAGAGAGAGAGAGAGAGAGAATCTTAAGCAGGCTACATGCCCAGCACGGAGCCCAACTTGGGGCTCAATCTAACAACCCTGGGATCATGACCTGAGCTGAAATCAAGAGTCAGATGTTTAACCGACCGAGCCACCCAGGTTCTCCATGCTAATTCTATTCTAGAGTGAGGTGGGCCGGCCAAGACACCATACAGAAAACAACTGCTACCATAGTTCAGAAGAAACACAAATGCTCCACTGAGCAAAAGAAATGAAATTTGAGGTCTAGCGGCCAAGGAGCATCCACCAGTGGGATGCGGGTAGGAAGTCTTTGCACCACGTCTCCGCATGAATAGCCCATGAATACAGCGTGTGCGTGTGTGTGTGTGTGTGTGTGTGTGTGTGTGTGAGACCTACACATCCTCTTTGGGACAGGCCACGACTGTCTAATGTGGGTGACAGTGTTTCAATTGCAGCTTTGATTGTTTCTTCGCGTTCCTGGAGAAACTCAGCGCCCAGGCAGTTACACTCCGCCCGCTATTCTCAGGTTGGTTCCCCCCGCGGAGACGCCCGGCGGCTCTCAGCTCCCGCGAAGGTGCTGCGGTCACAGTCAATGCGGCTTTCGGCTCGCATTTCCTCTCTCCCATCACGCATCCCGCGGGTGCCTCCTCTCAGATCTGACCGGAAACGTGCAGGATGTCCGATATGACAAATTGGGTTTTAAAACAGCCACGGGAAATATAAACAAAGAGATCTCCTTCTAGACTCTGGTATGAACTGTTCTGGGAGAAGAAGCGGAGAGGAGATTTTAATGGACTCACTGGGAAACCAGTTCAAATGAGAGAAAGTAGGTGTTGATGGTGGTGGGCGAGCGGCTGACGGTCCCGACGCATTCCGTCTTTTACGGGACAAGCCACGGTGAAATCCACCTTGCGCCGAGTTACCTGCATTTTGAGGTCTCCTGGACCTAGGATGTCGTGAGCGGTGACACAGCCAAACATGTCTTGGGTGAGTAAGGGAAGAATTTATTACAGAGCTTCTGGGTCGGGTAATTGTACGTTCTTTTTACGACTCTTTGTGTTAAATGAAATTTTTTCTCTGTGAAAAAATACAAGAACAGAGTGTGGTCTATAACACACAGTGGAGTATTATTCAGCCCTAAAAAAGGAAGGGCATTCTGACATGTGCTACAGCATGGCTGGACCTTGCTGGCTAAGTGAAATAAGCCAGCCACAGAAAGGACAGATATTGTTTGATTCCACTTACACAGGGTACTTAGAGTGGTCCGAGTTATAGAAACAGAGGGTGGAATAATAAACAGTGGCTGGAGGAGGAGAATGGGGAGTTAGTGCTTCATGGGGACAGAGTTTCTTTCTTTTTAAAAAACGTTTATTTAGGGGCGCCTGGGTGGCGCAGTCAGTTAAGCGTCCGACTTCAGCTCAGGTCACGATCTCGCGGTCCGTGAGTTCGAGCCCCGCGTCGGGCTCTGGGCTGATGGCTCAGAGCCTGGAGCCTGTTTCCGATTCTGTGTCTCCCTCTCTCTCTGCCCCTCCCCCATTCACGCTCTGTCTCTTTCTGTCCCCAAAATAAATAAACGTTGAAAAAAAAAAACGTTTATTTATTTTTGAGAGAGAGAGAGAGAGAGGAGGGGCAGAGAGAGAGAGGGAGACATAGAATCCGAAGCAGCCTCCAGGCTCCAAGCCGTCAGCATAGAGCCCGAGGTAGGGCTCGAACTCACGAACTGCAAGATCATGACCTGGGCTAAAGTCGGACGCTTAACCGACAGCCGCTCAGGCGCCCCTCATAGGCACAGAGTTTCAATGTTGCAGGATGAAAAGAGTTCTGGAGATGGATGGTGGCCACGAACGTGTTTAATGCCATTAAGCTGCATGCTTAAGAATGGTTAAAATGGTAAACTTTTATGTCCTGTGTATTTTACCACACACACAAAAAATATGTAACAACTTCAAGAAGCATACTAGAGCTGAAACAGAGCTGTGGGATTTGGGAGCTGAAAGGGATTACAGTCATGAGCTGGTCAGTCCAGAGTTTCTACAATGTCAGTGTTGCAACAGATCAGTCAGGGGCGACCCAGGCATTCCAGGCCTAGTATTCACCCAGGAGAAGCGAAAACCTAATTCGACAAAAGACTTGCATACAAATGTCTGTAGGAGCTTTGTTCACAAGAGTCTAAAACTGGAACCGATCCAAATGCCCGTCAATAGATCAGATAAACTAATTGCGGTTATATCGGTACAATTTAGTAATCCTCAGTGATAAAATGAATGAATATGGAACGCACAACACCTTGGATAAATCCCAAAAATATTTTTCTGAGTGAAGGCAGCCAGATATGAGAGCACAGCTATTGTAGGATCCATGGCTGTAAACGACAAAACTGATCTCTATTGATGGAACTCAGAACGGTGGTTGCATGGGAGGAGGGCAGTGTGGGAATTTTCTAGGGTGACAGACATACTTGATATCTCCATAGGAGTGTGGATTATATGGGGCGCCTGGGCGGTTCAGTCGGGTAAGCGGCAGACTCTCGATGCCGGCTCTGGTCATGATCTCGCAGTCGTGAGATCAAACCTCATGTCAGGCTCCGTGCGGAGTGTGGAGCCTGCTTGGGATTCTCTCTCTCCCTCTGCCCCTCCCCCCAACTCATGAGCTCCCCCTCTCTCTCTCAAAATAAATCAACGAACATTAAAAGAAAGAAGTATGGATTACATGAGTGTGTGCATTTATCAGAACTCATCACACCGTATACCCAAGATCTGTGCACTTGAGTTACCTTCCAATCTTTAAGGAGGATAATTTTACAGAGTCACTCAGGGAGCTTATCAAGAATATCGCCCCCCCCCCCCCCCCCGCCCCAGAGCTTCTGGTTGAGTTGGCCCACAGTGGGAGTCAGCCTCCGAAGGCTTCAAATATCCACAGGCCAGTTGTATGGCCAACTGGCTGTCAGCCACACCACTCCCTCCTGCCATGTTGGTCTTGAGGTCTCGAGACAGGAATGCCTTCCCACAGCCCTTTCTCCCTGCATCCTTCACCCTGGAAGGTGCTGCCTTGGACCTCGGCTCACAGAGCACAAGTCACTTCTCAGGCGTGCTCAGTAATACCAGACCAAGTCCTTTCTTAGGCAGAGGGCAGGAATGAGGTCCTTAGGAGTGCAAACTGGGGAGCCTGACTGCCCGGGTTCAAACCCCAACGCCTCTCTGACTAAGCTAAGGAACCTCGGGCAAGTCCGTATGCCTCAGTTGTCTTATCTTAGCCCTCCCAGGATTAGCTAATTCCTAGAGACAGCTAACAGCTAGCCTGTGAGCCTGCCTTTGACATGCACACCAACCAAGCCAAGGTCCACACCCCCAACCAGCTCCTTTATCAAACCCTGACAAAGCAAGCCAACGTTTCCCTTGACCGGAATTGCGCCAGGGTCAGGAACCAGACAACCGGACCACCAGGACTGTACAGAGTCCCCCCCAAATTATTCAGATTTCGCAGTCCTAAGCTTATTTATCCTACCTTACCTATCCGTTCTGAGAATACCCCAGTAAACGCTCTGGCCTGTGCTTTCTCCTTGCCCCCTTCTCCCTCCTGACTTGGTACTTCCCCATGTGGCCCTGCACGGTGTGGCCTTTTCTCCCTCTTCTTTTGGGAACTACGAATCACAACAACCCTTTCAATAGCAATCACCTCCTGGTCTCTTGGCTTTACCAAACCCGTATAAACCCACAAGTCCAGGTGCACTCTAATCCAAGTATGGAAAGAGTGCCCGGCACATAGCAGGTCTGCGAAAGGTTGAGTTTACGAGTGAACAGAATGTCTTGCTACTTTTTCACGGCACTCACCGCAACATGTGATCATATGTTTGGGGGATTCTTTGGTTAACACGTGTCTCATTAGCCTCTCAGTTTTTTTTTTTTTTAACTTTGTTTTTAACGTTTATTTAATTTTGAGAGAGAGAGAGACAGAGCATGAACAGGGGAGGAGCAGAGAGAGAGGGAGACACAGAATCTGAAACAGGCTCTAGGCTCTGAGCTGTCAGCACAGAGCCCGACACGGGGCTTGAACTCACGGACTGTGAGATCGTGACCTGAGCCGAAGTCAGACGTTCAACCGACCAAGCCACCCAGGCGCCCCAGCCTCTCAGCTTTGAGAAGGAAGGCTGATATCCAGTTTCTTATTCACTATTAAACCACCAGCTTCTAGCCAAGGACCAGACAGAGACTTGACTGATGACAGAGGATGCACTGGTTTTGCAGTCGAGCCCCCTCCCTTAGTAGGTAGTGAAGTCTAAGCCCGGGGTGGGGGTGTGACGACTCACCAAATTCCACAGCCCATTTGAGGTGGAGCTAAGGTGTCAGGGCCCCTCGACCCTCAAGGTCCCTTCCCCCATACCAGGCAGTCCCCCCGAAAACCTGTGAGCAATTCACGTCCCTCGAACATCCCTGTCTGCACATGCTGAAGCTGCGTGGGTGTTCAAGAAGTTCTGGAATGTCTCCTTGCCGGGCTGCGGTCCTTTGCACACCCCACTGACCTTGTTTTCAGTCATTTTACACATACGTGCCTACATACAGATACATACACATATAACATACGCACATATATGTATTTTCCTGTCGCAGCTTTTTGACGTATTGGTGTAGACCTTGAAACTATTTTAGGCTTGGCAGGCCATGTCCTGATCCCACTTCATAGATGGGAGCTGGCTCACGGGATCCTAATCGATGATTCCTACGAGCGGCCTCCTCACATATGACGTAATTGCAACGCTGAATCTCAGCTCTTCCCGGAGGGAAGCCTGGAGTAACTTCCCTCGGCTTCAGGGTAGTGGGTGCCTGTCATCGCCAAGGCCTGGGAATCTTAGGGCCTGTCATCAACTCTCGGAGTTCTTGGATTCCACTCCCAAGCCCCCAAGCTAGAGAGACCAGCTGCTGGTCTCAGGGGTGAGCAATTCATAAGCCAGCTGACTTCTGCAGCTTGAAAGGGTCACTTAGGTTGACCGTGGAGATATGTCTGCCTTTCCAACGGGAGTCTTGGGTATCACCCTTCAAGTTCCAAGAATCATTTTAATGGTGGCCAGGTCTCCAAAAAATAAGACATGTAATTATCCCCACATGTCCCTGAACCCAAGAGACAGCAGCATGGGGTTGAAGAAAGGGCCTAGGTCTTGGGGCTTGCGTCCCAGTCAGGCCTTCAGCCACCCTTTGACCTTGGTCATATGATTCAATTTCTTAGGTTCTCAGCCTTCTTTACAAAATAAAGACGATAAGGTCTGTTACGTGAAGCAAGACATGCAAAGCTCTTGTCACAGTGCCAGGCACACAGCAGGCACTAAATAAATGTTGAAATATGAAGACGATGCTGTCAGTGATGATAACACACCAGCTGAATGCAGCCTGACAGCTTACTCAGCCACCTTCTCATACATTGTATGTATGTGTGTTTATTTATTTTGTCAGTGAGATATAATTCATAGCGAAAAAAAATATTTACACTTTGCAAGTATGTATTCAGTGATTTTCCGTCTATTCACAAAGTTGTGCAACCATCATCACTACATAATTTTCATCAGCCCCCAAAGAAATCCTGCACCTATTAGCAGTCACTCCACATTCTCCCCTCCCTCCAGCCCCTGGAAGCCGCTACTCTGCTCTCTGTCCCTATGGATTTGCCTCTTCCGGGTTTTTCGTAAGAATGGACTCCCAATACATAGCCTTTTGTGTCTGGCTTGTTCACTTAGCATAATGTTTTCGAGGCCCGTCCATGTCGCGGTATGCGTTATTCCTTTTTATTGCCAAATAATATTCCATCGTAGGGATCTACCACTTGTGTTGATCCATTAATCAACCGAAGGACATCTGGGTCATCTCCACTCTCTCGTGCCCATCCATTATTTTATTATCACCACCTTCCCTACAGGAGAACAGAGCAGGTATAATCTCACCCATCACAGAGATGGGAACAAAGGCTCAGGGAGGGGAAGTGACCTCTCTAAGGTCACTTAGCTGGCTGGACACATGCTAGGGATCAAGGTCAATCACCCTGACCAAGCTCAGTCAATGCCTCAGAGTGAGACAAGAAAGGCCGGTGTTTTGTGTTTGTAGAAGGAATCCAACAGCATATTAAGATCATTTCAGCTTGGCCCTATGGGCAGGGGAATGAGCATAATTAAAGATTATCTTGCTTTGTAACCCCAGCAGGGTAGTCAACAGCTGATTCCAACTGGATTGGTGCCAGCATCTAAGAAGGGAAGACAGCTCATTCTTACTAACTAGAAAACCCAGGAAAAACCCAATCTCATGCTCAGGGCTTTGCCTGGGGACACCCAGGTTGCATGTGGTGGTCACCCTCCCTCCACCACTCCCGACAAGTCACATCAGATTCTCCTCCGCCTCCTTTGTATTTTTTGCCCCTTTTTAGCCCTCTTGTGCTCAGATCTGGAGGGGCTAAGCATACACGTGGCAGAGAGCAAAGCCAACAGGAAAGTCGCCCACAATCGGGGGGGAAAAAGGCAGCAATAACCCACAAGGCAAGAAGGGAGTCTCTCCTATCAAAGACAGGGCCGGGAATTCCTCTGCGAATGATAACTCCTGGGAAGTTCCAAGTTCACATGCAATGAACAAACCATTATTGAGCACGTACTTTTATTCAGTATTCATTCACCAAAGTATTTATTCTGCACCTACTGTGTGCCAGGTCTGGAAGCATCAGAAGACAAAGTCAGAAGAAAACAGAGTCTGTCTCTGAGATTCAAATTCTCATGATGGAGACAGACCAAAGGTAGGAGGAAATAGAGAAAGTAATAAAGGAAGGAAATGAGGTTGGGGTGGGGGGGGGCACAGTCAGTCTGCCCCGCTGGACTAGGTGCCACACACACTGCTATAGGCATTGAGGACACAGTCACGAAAGGCCCAGGAGCATCTTCTAAGTGGAAGGACGACCGCAGCAGAAAAAGCAGCTGAAGCAGGAGGGGAGGGTTTATGGGGAACGTGCCCCAAAGTCCATACGGCCACCCACCACCTCTCTGGGCACCTCCTATACGTGTCCAGGGGTCACCCCGAGGGCCCCTCGTGCTGCTGAGCATCTGTGCCTCACTCTGAAGACGTGACTTCCGGGGCCCCTTCACAGCTGCCCCTCCACCATCAGGTCAGGGTGTGACTGATCTTGCAGAATGAACACAGCACAGCCTGTGACGGGCTATGGCTTTTGCTCTTAGCAGCCGTGATATCCCCAGAGGAGGAACAAACCAGCTATCTCAATGGGCTACACGAAATAGTGCAGTCCCACCACTCTGTCCAAGTAACTGACATCATGGGACGGACCCCAGTGCCAGTGTGGGGCACCTGGAAGGGAGGGAACACGGATGCTGTGATGAGAAAATCTCACTGAGAACATCTGCAGACAAAGTCATTTCCCAACTGATTTCGTGGGTTTTTTTTTTTTTTTTAATCCTTTTTAATGTTTATTTGTTTTTGAGATACAGACAGAGCATGCGCGGGGGAGGGTCAGGGAGAGACGGAGACACAGAATCCAAAGCAGGGCCCAGGCTCTGAGCTGCCAGCACAGAGCCCGACGCGGGGCTCAAACTCAGGAGCCGTGAGATCATGACCTGAGCCGACGTTGGCTGCTTAAACTGACTGAGCCACCCAGGCACCCCCGCAACTGATTTCATTTTTCATCCAAACCTCTGTCTAGCTCCAGCTAAGGACCCACTCACACCGCCATGGCGTGAGTGGACAGCAACATCCCCAAGTCAGCCTAGAACCAATGGCTGATACAGTCAGCCTCACGTCTCTGCTCAAGCTTCGAACTGCCCAGCTTGCCCTGGTGAGCAAAGAAGGCCCGGGGCTGCAGGAGTAATATCTACCTGGGGAGGTGACATCTACCTCCAGGGGGCAGAGACTGTTAAGGGAGAGGAGGGGTGTAAGCCCGGCACCTACAAAGTGCCCCTTCCCTCCCAAGTCCAGGACGAGCCTTGCTTTCAGCCGTGAGTCCACTAAGCTTCTCACAGCCCTACACAGCTGGCTCACGGTCCCGTGGTGACCACAGATGTATTTAGAGAGAATGTATTTTCCAGTTTTGCAGGCAAGATCTTCTTGGCATCCAACAGGGTTCACTTCTAGTTCTACTGTTCCCCTCAATGCTTCCTAATGAAGATACACAGAAGATCTGCTGGAGAAGCCAGCAGATCAGGGCCAGTGACACAGGACTGGGGATGTGAACTGGAGAAATCCAGGCTCCGCTCTGGAGGTGGCCACCCGTCTGTCTACCTTTGAGCGAGTTTCTGCTCCTCTCCGAGGCTCTGTTTCCCCATCGAAAGATAAGAAGGCTGGATTGCATTGGTGGTTCTAGAACCTCCACGTGCACAAGAATGGCCTGAGAAGCTGGTTGAAACTCACATCTGTGGGCATCGCCCCAGAGTTGGATTCGGTAGGTCTGGGGATGGGGCGAGGAAGTCTGCATTCTAATCAAGGTTCAGTGGTGAATCAGATCCATGGAGAGTGAGGACCACACTTGACAAACTCTGGACTCAATGAACCATAAGGGCCTTTTTAAGATTCTGAGTGTTGAGGGCCTCCTGGGTGGCTCAGTTGGTCAAGCATCCGACTCTTGATTTTGGCCCAGGTCGTGATCTCACGGTTCGTGAGACTGAGGCCTGCACTGGGCTCTGTGCCGACAGCGCGGAACCTGCTTAGGATTCTCTCTCCCGCTGTCTCGGCCCTTCCGCCTCCCAAAGTAAGTAAACAAACTTAAAAAAAAAAAAAAAGATTCTGAATGTGAAAGCTGTTAGGGCTCCTCAGTCTGGCAAGAGGAAGCTCAAGGAAGAGGTGGGGAGGGGGGCGCTGGCCCCCAAAACTCAGGAGAGGTTTGGTATGAAGATGCTGACTTGTGCGGATTCCTGGTGAGTTTTATTCACAAACACTCTGGCATCTCCTGCCTTCATTTCCTTGGCTCACATCCCTGAGCCCGCCCGATGTGCAGTGGGGACTGACTACACGCCTCTCTCCTCCAGCTGCTGAAACTTGGGGGCTGGTCCTCAGAATCTGGAAAGGCCCTGCCTCCCCCACGTTCCGGATGTCAGGTATTCTTTAACCAAACTGCTTGCCTATCATGCATGCTTTTGTTCCAGCCGTCATCAGTTCCTACATCAAAATAATCAAATCGTCACGAGCTTGTGACTGCTGCTTCTGGGAAGGAGCACCCGGCCGCTGTGAAACCATTACCCGGGGCGTGGGAGAGGAGCTTTTCCGTGGATGGTAGGACAGCTCTGTGTCCTCTGCAGAATCTATCTCCAGCCGAGGCCTGGAAGCGGGGCTGGGAAACCTCAGGGCAGCGTAACTTGTTGCTGCCTCAGGTGGGAAGTCGGGGACAGCGGAGATCCTTTGGCGGGTCTCCCTCGCTTACAGCCTGAAGCCTCTAGCTCACAAGGATGCCAAAGCTCAATGGAAGGCCTCGCCTAGGCTATTAGGCACCTGTCATTCCTCCGGGTCACCCTAAGCTTTGAACACTCTGCCTGTAGTCGGAGAGTTCCTTACTTAGGAGCCCTTTGCAAATGAGAAGTGACAAGTTTTCCTTCTCGGCCTCCTTTGCATGTGACCTGGGCTCCAACCCTCCGATTACGCCCAAGCCGGACTCAGGCTCGTGGCCGGGAGAGACGGGCACTGGGCAGATCTCAGGCAAGGGCCCGGCCACTACGTCCAGTCTGCGGAGACGGCCCTGACAACAGCTTAGAGGTGGCACTTGGTGCCCAGCATCGGGGCACTTTGTTCTCAGAGGGGGCGGCACGGGTGTCTCCAGGACATCACATCTCTGTGACGATGATCTTGCTCCGTAGCTGCCCTGAGCCCAGCTGCCCGACCTCTGGAGATTCTGTGAGCCCCCTGATGACCTCTGCCTGCTTAAACTGGCCAGAAAGCAATTCTGCTGTCTGCACCAAGGCACCTGGGTACAGGTGGTAACCCTGAGTGCTACCAGAAAAGGGAGAGACGATCGCTTGGGTGGGACCTCAGGCAAATGAGCTTTCAAAGATCCTCAGCCCGGCAGTCCTTCAAGAAAGCGCCACACAGTTATGGAATTGACCTGTCCAAAGGGAGGGGCTCTGGCCAACATCACACTCGAAGGTTCCTCCTCCTCTAGAGACAATAGTGACCTGTCCACATGACAGTCCAGCCAAGAATACTGGGCAGAGGACACGGGAGAGAAAACCTGACTGGTTTTTTTCTTCTTCTTAATCTACTCCTCCATTTGGAGGAAATGAGCCAAAATAAGCGAGCCATGAAGCGAAGGCTGTGGCCTGGGGTGGGCTTTTGTTCCCGAATCAGGGGAGCGAATGCAAATGAACCCAGAGCTGTCCTTCCCATTGTGGCCCTGATCTCTTTGACGTCACACACATTAGGCAAATTCCGCCAGCTCAGTCTCCATCAATAACCCCCGCGGGGATGACGCGTCTCCCAAGAGAGAAAAAGGACAAATTCTCAGGCACGGAGGTTCATTTCTAGGCTGCGGAACCTCTAAAGTAATGAAAGGCCAACACTAATTAGAAAGTGTTTTTGTAATACTCTCCTCTCTGAAGACAGTAACACACAAAGGTGCTCGGAGACTCGTGCTAATGGGAAAATGGGATGTTCTGGAAAGAGCGCCTTTGAATCTGCACTCCCCGGCCAGCTCCCCGGCCAGCTCCCCGGCAGTGCACAGATTAAGGGTCTGGTTTTCCGATTTTCAGAAAATACAGGGCAAGAACTTTCTGGATGGAAGTGAGGTTTAAAAAGAAAAAGAGGGGAGCCTGGGTGGCGCAGTCGGTTAAGCGTCCGACTTTAGCCAGGTCACGATCTCGCGGTCCGTGAGTTCGAGCCCCGCGTCAGGCTCTGGGCAGATGGCTCAGAGCCTGGAGCCTGTTTCCGATTCTGTGTCTCCCTCTCTCTCTGCCCCTCCCCCGTTCATGCTCCGTCTCTCTCTGTCCCAAAAATAAATAAAAACGTTGAAAAAAAAGAAGAAAAAAAAATTTAAAAAGAAAAAGAGAAGAAAGGAGGTGAATTAAAAGGAGACACAGACATTTATGTTCATTCTTACTTTTCTCAGTTCCACAGAGTTTCCTTCCCGAGCATCATGAAATTAGGATGTTTCCAGAAAAAATACACGGGCTCTTTGTCCATTGGGGAAAACTCTACTGCCCTTCTCTGAATGTCCAAAGGCAAGAACAGTGGGTGATGGGCATATCTCACAGCCTGACCACAAACACATCAAGTGTGGGCCCCAGGAGCCGGTACAAAGCAAGCCTTTAGTATACGTCCTATGATTGGTTGAGGGAAGGAAGGATGAAATAAATAGCTCTCCATTCCCCTAACCTGTGGCCTGGCACCCATTTCCTCTCCACTCCTCCAAAAACCTGGACATCTATACTCATTCACTCAATAACTATTTATTGAGCCCCCGCTATGTGCCAGGCACTGTTCTAGGTGCTGGGGTGGGTTACAAGGTGGATCAGACAGATGGAAGTCTTGCCCTTCTGGATCTTAAATCTTAATAGGGGAAGCAGGTTATCAATAAGACACACGTAAGTTAAATTATGTGAGATCGTGGCATGTGCTTCGGAGACGGAACGGAACAGAGACGAGGCACGGGAGGTAGCAGGGGAGGGTTGCGACCTCATCGTCTCTGAAAGGAACTTAATATTAGCCGGTTGGACTCATTTAAGTGCTCCTTCCTCCTGATGTCTTTGCTGGCCATCCTGGCCCATTTATTGATGGTGAGCCGACTTCTCAGTGACCCTGTCTACCTAGGGTTTCTCAACATCGGCATTACTGACTGACATTCTGGGCGGGCTCGTTCTCGGGTTGTGGGTGTCCTGTGCTTTGTGCGATGTTTAGCAGCACCCTTGGCCCCTACCCACTCCGTATCAGTAGTACTTAGACCCCCAGCTGTGACAACTAAAAATGTCTCTGGACGTTGCCGATGTCCCCTGAGGGGTAAACATCATCGTGGTTGAGAAGCAATGGTCTACCTGGCTGTTCAAACAGTGCCAGTGGGCCAGCAGCATGAGCACTGCCTGGGGATGGGCTAGAAGCGCAGAATCTCAGGTATGACCAGATCTGTTTAATGAGCATCAGTATTTTAACAAGGTCCTTGGGCGGTTCGTATGCACATGAAGTCCCGGGGAAGCAGGGGTCTGCACCACTCGTTGGACCCTTACAGCCATGATTCTCGAACATGGTATGCATCAGACTCCCCTGGAAGGCTGCTACAAAGTAGGGGTGGCCGGGCTCTTCCCCAGATCTATGGAACCAGAATCTAATGGCATGGGGTAACGGTATCTGAATTTCTGGCCAACTTCCCAGGTAACTGACGCATACTACCATTTGAGAATCATTGTATCAGACCAGTGGCTCTCCACGTACGGTCCCCAGACCAGGAGCCTCTTGGTACCTATTAGAAATACAAACCGTCAGGCCCGACCTCAGACCCACTGAAGCAGAAACTCCAGGGCGGGGATAAGCAATCTGTTTTAACAAGGCTTCCAGGTGACTCTGAGGCTCACTCAACTTCGAGAACCACTGTCTTTGACTAGAGGGTTACAAACACAATAGCCTTCAGGGATACAGGCATGAAGGTATGGAAATAATAAAGGTGAAATATCTGGAAAGGACCTGTAGTCAACTAGAGACTCTGAGTTCTTGCTCATAATATTTGGATGAAAAACAAGACAGAAAGAAAAAGAAAGCTCCCTGGCCAAATAAAACCTCTGCAGACCCGATCAGCGGGGGGAGGGGGGCTCCCATTTGGCCATCTTGCAAGAGGTAATACCTTATATGGCTGTCGTCTTCCTAAGAAAACCTGGATGCCTCCTCAAGTTAGCAGTGATCTCCTTGAGGACTGATCTCTAGTTTGGGTAACCTGTAATAAGCTGGTGACACCCAGGGAGTGCTGGTCAGATTCTGATGAATTCTCATTGCGCCAACTGCTTCCAAACAAAAAACGCACAGAGGAAAGTCTCGGCTGGGAGAAGCTGGCATGTGGAAGACCAGGTTCTCAGGGCAAAGGTTGCACGAGAGCAGGGTTTCTCAACCTTAGCTGCGTGGACAACTAAGGTGCCACATAGGTCTTTGTCGTGGGGGCGGGGAGGCTGTCTTGTTCCTCGAGGTCGCTTAGCATCACCCCTGACCTGCTCACCAGACGCTGATAGCCCCCCACCCAACCAGAAATGTTCCCAGGCATTGCCAAAGGTCCTCTGGGGGCAAAACTGTCTCTGGCTGAGAACGACAGAATAAGAAGCAGGAAAGGACCAAAACGAGAGAAAAATCGGCCTTAATGTTTAACCGAGATCCTGTTTTTCACAGGGTGACCCCGGCCAAGGATAGCATTGCCGTCCAGGGTACAACTCCCCTGGGGGGGCGGGGGGGCTATCTTTTCTCTGGAGCAACCTTCAGGCTGCCTTGAGCTTTGTCAGATCTCAGTCAAGGCCCCCTCGTCCCCTCATCTAATCCTCCTTCTCCCCTTGCCTTGCACACCTGCTGCTCCCCAATAAACCCTCTGCACTTTTAGCTCCGTGCCCACGTCTGCTTCCAACATGTGAGCATCAGTAACGTGCCGGGCACCGCAGCCTAAGTCCTGAGCCTGACCTGCCTTGTGCTCCTCGTCTGTTCAAAACACCTGAAGAATCGGGAACCCTTGAGTGGTTCTCAACAGACCGAAGATGTTAGCTAACCACATCCATCCTCCCGATGAAGGCAGTGAGGGCTTCCCAAGCTGGGACAGGGGTGGATGGTGGGCGCCTTCAATAAGGGTTCTCAGCCTGTCTTTACAATGCCCGTCAATCCCACGCGATAGAAGAAACTCCTTGTGATAACATCAGGCGAAAAGATATTTACGAACACAAGTCTCTGAAAATCCCCCTTCGTCCAAGTCCGTGATGAATGCTCTCTGTCTGAGGGGGTCTCCAGGGTCTCTGTGCGGCTTCCATTCCGTGCACTGCTCTGGGAGGAGAGAATTCCAAACCCAACTCCTTTTAAATACGTAACCGATGACAGTTACAAATTGATGGCAAGTGTGTGAGCTGCAGCCGGCTTCCTGCCAGTGGCAGGCACCTTTTCTATTATTTATTTTTGAACGATAAAAGCTCAAAGATGCATGTCGCAGAAGGGGAGAGATCGCATTCCCAGTCTGAATTCCTGCGACAGACTCACTTTACCGGGGCAAGGGTAAGCAGCTCCTGACAGATTTTTAAAGCAGCATCAACATCCTGCAGGGAGTAGGGGTGGGGGTGGCGAGGAGGCGGGAAGTCCTGCTTCACAAAGAGCCAGAGAGGGAGGGAGACACAGGAAGGAGACCATCTCCTCCCCCGGCATGTTCTCTGGAAGAGACAGTGGCCCACTCTCTCTTGAAGCCAGAGAAAACAGTCCCCCACAGGGGGCAAGGAGACCTTCGGAGGCCACTCTGAGGGTGTAGGCCTCAACTTCCCCATCTGAGACACGGGGCCAAAAATCCTCCTGCCGCTTCATATGGGTCCTTGTGAGGTCACGTGAGCACATGATCAGGAGTGCGTGCCACGTGGTATGGCCCCACGTGAGACAAGAGAGCCCATCTCCGTGTCAGAGAAGGACTGGCCTTCCAGACTCTTTGGGGGCACTTTTTTGGTTCAGCTGAGGGTGGCCCGAGTCTAAGTCACAAGCGCCCTGAGTAGCCTGCGGTCGGCGGCACTGTAGCAGCTCCCTGCCACCCTCGCTGTCCACAGTCACCGGCTCCTGTGTCTCTCCTGTGCCCCGGGTCCTGCTGATTCAAGAAAGGGAAACAAAATGGTGCCCTGGGGTCTACGGGCAGGGCAGCCGGTGTGTGTGTGGGGGGTGATGGGTTTCCTCCACACGCACACAGGATTTCCAGAGCCCCTCGGGATTTCTCAAGGCAAATTTAAGGACAAGGACCTGCCTTTCTTCTCTTTGAAATGCTGAGTATGGGAAGCAGGGCTGCAAACAGCAAAGGCATTGTGCTCAGAGAAGGGGTCTGTGGCATGTCGGAGAGCTAAGGCAGAGGACGGCCACCGCAGCCCAGGGACGTATGAGGAGCCCCTGAAGCAGGACTGTGTGCTCCCCTGCCCGACAGCGAATGGGAAAAATCTGAGAGCATCTGAGATGCTTCCACTTATAAGAAAGGAAATTACATATAAAGTTCCCGAGTTTCCCGGAGACTTGATCCCCCTCCCTCATTTCTCTTCCTCATTAAAGATGTATTCAGAGGTGCAGGAATATCTCTGTGGAGTCTTATGATCCTAGCATTTTTAAGCAACATCTGAATCAGTGGGCTTTTTCCTGTGGTTCCCTCCTTATCATCTTTTTTTTTTTTTTTTTTTAATGCTTATCTATTCATCTTGAGAAAGATGGAGAATGCGGGCGGGGAAGGGACAGAGCGAGAGGGAGCGAGAGAATCCCAGGCAGGCTCAGGGCTGTCAGCGCAGAGCCCGACACAGGGTTTGATCTCATGGGAATGATGAGATCATGACCTGAGCTGAAATCAAGAGTCAGACACCCAGGGGCGCTTGGGTGGCTCAGTCGGTTAAGCTCCGACTTCAGCTTAGGTCAGGATCTCGCGGTTGGTGAGTTCGAGCCCCGTGTCGGGCTCTGTGCTGACAGCTCAGAGCCTGGAGCCTGCTTCCGATTCCGTGTCTCCCTCTCTCTTTGTCCCTCCCCTGCTCACATCCTGTTTCTCTCTGTCTCTCAAAAATAAATAAACATTTAAAAAATTTTTTAAAAAGAGCTGGGTGCCCAACTGAGCCAGCCAGGCACCCCGCTTCCCTACCCTTTGTGAGTACTGTCACACCACAGTTCGTCCCACACTGCAGCCTAAGGGATTTCTATTTTCAAAAGGAAGATGAAGAAGATATATTTGAAGGTGCAAAGTGTGGGGAGTCAGGGTTTTGTTCTGGTTCAGCTCCAAGGGGCAATCTGATCACCAGAGTTGTATGTAAGGGCACCTAATCAGACACTGAGAGCTATTTTCCTTGATTTCCTTTCCTCTTCTCTCTTTCTTTCTTTTTCTTTTCCTCTTTCTTTCTTTCGCACTCATCTACAGATACTGCAGAGAAGGTGGGTTGCAGCTGTGGGCAGTTATCTGGATCAACTTGAAGCCCCGTGTTTTGAAGCTTTTCAGCGGGAATCCTTCCACCCAGGAGGTAAGGTGGTTCCCACCGGGACACCCCTTCTCATTTTCTCTGTTTGCTCCGGAATAATTACAACCCGAAGAGAAATCTGCCTGAGGTTAAAGTCAGCTGTTTGGTTCGGATAAAATACAGCCAGTCTGCCTGGAAAAACGTGACGGATTCAGTGTTCCTGTGCTGTGGGTGAATTCAGACCCTCAAACGCATAATCAGAGGCGCGCGGTTAAGAGAATGGCACAGGCCTCTAATGTTCTTGCGAAAACGGTAATTTCCTCAGCTTCCTCGTGCTCGAGGAGTTGGGGACAAATGGATCATTGGCTGAATGGCTCCCCGGCGTATACTCACCTACAAGTCTCCTCATCAGGGTGATTCAGACCCTTTGGAAGGGCCAGATCTTCAAGGAAAGCCACTCATCAGGCGCTCTAAGGATGCCGATCGACTGTTCCAGCTCCAGAGAAAGCAAGGGCTCACATCTTGCCTTGCTTCCCCTCGTTTGTCACGTGGGGATTGTGGCTGGCCACATGGGTAGTAGCCGTAGTGGGTTGAATAATGTCCCGCCCCCTCCCCCCAACGCCCCCATTCAAGTCTACCTGGAATCTTAGAATATGAACCTAATTTGGAAAAAGGGTCTTAATAGATGTAAGTAGTTATGGAATCCAGAGACGAAATCTTAGATTTAGGGTGTGTCCTTGTGAAAAGAGGAGAAAACCCAGAGAGACACTGGGGAGAAACCCACGAGAAGACAAAACAGGTGTTGGTCGGAAAGAGAGATTGGAGTAAGGTTGCCATAAACCAAGGAACTCTGGGAGCAAGAACAGTCGAGGAAGGACCCTCCCCTAGAACCTTCCGTGGGTGTGTGGGCTGGCTGGTGCCTTGATTTTGTACGGCTGGCTTCCCCCACTATGAGAGAATATATTTTTGTTGCTTTAAGTCACCACTTTGTGGTAATTTGTCATGGCAGCACTAGAAAACTCATATACGAGCTTCATTACTGCCTTCTATTACATTAGTATAGATACTATACTGGCGGCATATCTTAATTACGCACCATTCCCCAAGTTCTGAATCTCCAGGTCTCTCTCTCTGCAAACCTTTTCCTTCCTGGAGCCTCCAAATTGCAAAGGGAACATGAAACCGTTGGGCCCCAGTGGTGGGAGGTGAGAAGCTACCCAAATAAAGTGGCTGTGTCTTAGCAAAACACCTAGAGGGACCCCTGGGTCGCTCAGTTGGTTGGGCGCCCGACTTCGGCCCAGGTCACGATCTCACGGTTCGTGAGTTCGAGCCCCGCGTCGGGCTCTGTGCTGACAGCTCAGAGCCTGGAGCCTGCTTCGGATTCTGTGTCTCCCTCTCTCTCTCTCTGACCCTCCCCTGCTCACACTCTGTCTCTCTCTCAAAAATAAACAGACATTGAAAAAAATCAAAACAAAACAAACAAAACAACTAGAATACAAACAGCTAAGATGATAAGAGTCGATGGGGATTCAGCATCTGACAACGGGCCAGTCGGTGCCAAACACTCTTTGGGATTTTCAGGCTGAATCCTTGGGAGGTAGGGGTGATCATTCCCTGTGCTTTCACACAAGGGGAACCGCCTGCTGGAGGTCAAGTTCCTCCATTGAGCAGAACTGGCTTTGACTCCTGGCCTGCGTCCTGAACCAGCACCCTGCCACCCTCTGCCTCTCCACCCTGCTCGAACCCTAACAAGCACCCTAGGGTTGACTCTTGCAACCTCAGCTTTCTCGACACCAAGTATAAACGGATAGCACTTAAATAATTGATCTTTAGGGAACGAAGCCATTGCATAACTTATTCATCAATCACTCTATCAGCACAGCCGATAAATGTCATGCTTTTCATGCCTAACTATTCAGGGGACGAAGAGGTAAACAGTGGTAACACGTTTCAATGTGCTTATTATTATTATTTTTTTAAAGGCAGCTATCGGACATTCTTGGAGATTGCTAAAAGGTAACAGACAGAGGTTTGCTTAATTGGCTCAGATCTCCTGTTCGTCGGAATGCTGTATTGTCCCGTTCCCAAGAGATGCTGTTGGCATGAGATACAGGACGGGGCAAGTCACAGCCTCTGGTTACAGTGTTTGTGTGGATAAGACCACTTTGTGGGGGGCGGGGTGGAAAGAGGGACACATGGGCAGCTCCAAATGCCTCGCTAAGAATACAAAGCCAGGCTTGTTCCTAGGCAGGGGGACTGTGCTGATGGTTCTCAAACACTGGGCATCAGCATTAGAGATGTAAGACTGTCACGTCAGGAGAAACAGAGATGGATGTACACAGACTTCCGAAGAACTGAAATACTCATGCTTTTGGGGTTAGGGCTGCTACAAACGGTGCCTGGGACGCGGTGAGCTAAGCAAGGCCTTCTTCCTCTAACAGTCAGTCCTGAAGACGACACTCAAGGAGCGGACCGAGATACACCCAGATGGCAACTGTAAGCTTCGAGGGTGTGTGGCTGGCTGTCCATTCCCTAAAGCTGACCAACATTGAACCTTCCGGCCTGTGGTGTCAGCAGCCCATTGACCCGCCATGGCAGATGCCCCAGAAGTCTCGTCTGGACTTGAGCACACAACAGGCAACTAGTCCAAAGACTAGTTGGTCAATGAGTCCAAAGAAAATGGTCACCGTCCAGTCCATCGGGAATAGGCCTCTGCGAAAGCCTGCCCACTGGGGAGCGGGGCTAATGAAGTTGGTGCGCTTGGCCTCTCCCCTGGGAAACGTCTCTCCTTCCTGACCTGGGGCACACACACACACCTCACAAAACCATACAAGACGGGTATGATTACAAAGCCACTTTATTGACGAAGAAACGGAGGTAAAGAATAGTCCTCGGGATCATGCAGCTAGGAGTGGTGAAGCTGTGATTCTACCTCAGGCCTCGCTGACTTGAGAAGCCATGCCCTTAAGGGGTCAGCAGACGGAGGCCCACTACTTGTTTTTGTAAATAAAGTTTTATTGGTAACACAGCCAAACCCATTCATTTATGTATTGTCTACAACTGCTCTTTCCTGTTTCAGCGACAGAGTTAAATAGTTGCCACAGACACTGAATGATCCACAAAGCCTAAAATGTTTACTATCTAGGCCTTTACGGAAAGTGTGCTGGCCCCTGCTCTTAACCATAACAATGTTCAATTTGATCAAAGGTGCAGGGGCCCCAGCACACAAAGCAGGGGTGGCTGAACCAGGTGGGAGGGTTAGAGGGCCCTTCCGGACGGAATCACCAGAGACCAGGACCGTCCTCATATCCTTTATTCATCGTCTCTGACCTCTATCTAGCGTTAGGATCATCCCTTCCCACGGCTCAAGAATCGCTCTGCCTCTCCGTGCCTCAGTTTCCCCATTCACAAACGTGGAGAACAGCAACATCGCTCATGGAATTTTCGCGACATTTAAGTGAGATCTATGAGATAAAAGGCTCAAGACGGGGCTTGGCACAGAGTCTGCCCTCAATGACCCCTTCTTTCCTTCTTTCCTTGGGCCTGTGACCAACAACATCATTCTATGTGCCTGGCAAAAGTGTGGTGCCGTGGGGGAAGCCCCTGCCACCAGCCTGCTGTTCAACAGGCCCATCAGGCGGAGGAACAGAGAGAGAGCTCTGCTTTCTGGATAGATAAATACGCAAAAGGCAAAATGCAGCATACTCGAGGGACCTTCTTACTGCATAGCCACCGGCCTTGTGTCGATATTATCGTGACCTTGCTGGCAACAGTTTATTTATTTTTTTTTAATTTTTTTTTTTTAAATTTTTTTTTTCAACGTTTTTATTTATTTTTGGGACAGAGAGAGACAGAGCATGAACGGGGGAGGGGCAGAGAGAGAGGGAGACACAGAATCAGAAACAGGCTCCAGGCTCCGAGCCATCAGCCCAGAGCCCGACGCGGGGCTCGAACTCACGGACCGTGAGATCGTGACCTGGCTGAAGTCGGACGCTTAACCGACTGCGCCACCCAGGCGCCCCTTGCTGGCAATAGTTTAATCGGTGACTGTAGCTGTCCGACTCCTTGTGGGAGGAGACAGGACTTGCTATTACTTTCCAACAGATTTGAGTCTTCTGCATTTAAGCGCCCAATCTGTAGCTCGACTGTGGCTGCACAGGGCCGCTGCCAGACCTGGGTTTGAATCCTAGCTTTGCCGCTCATCAGTTGTGTGACTTCAGGAAACTCACGCCCCCCCCCCCCCCGCCCCCACCAGTTTTCACATCTGAGAAATGGGTGTGTGTGTGGCTAGAACAGTACCTGACTTAGATACTAAGTATCTGAACAGAAATGAGAAATCACATGCGAAGTCTTTAGACGCTGCCTGGCACAGAGGGAACCGTGGACGAGGGTTATTGTTCCTCCTATCCTTGAGGCCCCCAATGTCCCCCCATGGCAGGGGTCCACTGCCCAGTCCTGGGGGGGGAAGGGGGCATCTGTGCTCAGCCCCAGGCACCCGGGGGTGGCTCAGCACAGCCCAGGCTGCCAGCTTTTCTCTTTGCCTCCCAGGCCCTATTCAAGCAGAGGCGCTAATCGCATCATCGGGATTATCTCCCTGCGGTCTCCCGAGCAGGCTGCCCTGGGACTCGGGTTTAATTCCGTTTTAATAACAGGTTCTTAAACACATTTGAAAACAAAATTATGATGCCCTTTCATCCCTTCAGTTGGGGGAAAAAAAAAAAAGCCTTCCTGATGTACAGTAATGTGTTGGGTTTTGTGTAGTCTCTTGTTTTGTTATTTGGATCTTTTTGTTTTGTTTGAGAATGCGTATTGTTTTGGAGATTGTTGGGGGCTGGGATTCCAGGCTTTTTCTGTTTCAGAATGATTTCCGTGGCAACAAAGGAAACAGCTAGTCTTCCCAGATGCCAGGACCTGCCTTATTTGAAAATTGCCTTGTTGTAGGGCCAACGGGGATCATGGTTTCTGAAAGCAGCAAACTTGCTTTAAGATGACATATCCAATTCAGGGACAGGCTTGGGAGAGACTTTGTGCATCTCGTATTCATGGAAAACATAACATTTTACTTTCCCAGGCAGGGCCAAGGTGGTGGTTGATTTTCTAGAAGTTTCCATCGATTGTAAAGGATACAACATATAGCACTGCCTGCGGGAGACAGGAACGGAAAAGGAACTCATTGGGCTTCAAGTGAGCAGAGCAGAGAGGCTAGGTACCTGATGATTTTTGTTCCCTAATCTTTCAGTATTTTTCCCCATTACTGGCTACCACATCCTGGAAAAAAAAAACAAAACAAAACACCATAGCGTCCTGGATTTCACAGAGGCTAACATTTCATCTCCTTGGTGATCTATAGAACTACCCCTAATTCCGCAATTTGTGATACATTCCTTTGACTAGATTCTGCCTTTTCCTGGCAGCCTCCTTTAAAACAGAAATGCCATTAAAGCGGGTACAAGTGGAATCCCTGGCCAGTCCCTAACGATTCCTGTGTGAGTTAGGATAACTCCAGGACTACCCGGGAAGTTACCTGGAGTGCCCTGACATGGCACGGAGTGGATGAACCTGGCAGAAGGGTTTGCTGGAGGACAACGGGGGACAGAGGGACGGAAGGAGTATTTTCCACGGGAGACATTCAAGGGGCGTCTGGGTGGCTCAGTCAGTTGAGCGTCTGACTTCAGCTCAGGTTACGGTCTCACAGTTCCTGAGTTTGAGCCCCACGTCGGGTTTGTGCCGTCAGTGAGGAGCCCGCTTCGGATCCTCTGTCGTCCTCTCTCTCTGTCCCTCCCCCGCTCTGTCTCTTGTCGTCTCTCTCTCTCAAAAATGAATAAATATTAAAGAGAAAGAGAGAGAGAGAGACAGCTTAGGGGGCCAATGTCTCTGACCCAATGTGCACAATGTTATTATGTTTGTATTTTTCCCGAAGTCTAGACTTTTTACCAAATTCTCCAAGAACTCTGACCTAGAAAGATTATAAATAATCTTAAGAGCGGACATTTACTGAGGTCCTTCCAGGCGCCAGGCACAGAGCCTCACAAACACTGGTTCACCTGCTCCTCCCCTTCCACGGTGAGCTACGTTAGCACTCTGTTCCCTTATTACAGATAGAGAAACTGAGGTTCCAGCTTGGTCAAGCAGCAGAGAGAGCAACGATGGAAAAAATACCAGCTCACATCTATTCAGTGCTTACTGTGCACCAGGCAATATGTATACATTATCTCAGGTCCTCATAGTCATTCTCTGCAGTGAAACACAGAGAATTTAAAAACTCACCCACGGCCGGGGCACCTGGGTGGCTCAGTCGGTGAGGCGTCCGACTTCGGCTCAGGTGGTGATCTCACGGTTCGTGAGTTCCAGCCCCCCATCGGGCTCTGTGCTGACAGCTCAGAGCCTGGAGCCTGCTTTGGATTCTGTGTCTCCCTTTCTCTCTGCCCCTCCCTGGCTCATGTGCTCCGTCTCTCAAAAATAAATAAATGTTTAAAAAAAAATAAAACCTCACCCATGGCCACAGAGCCAAGAAGTGGCATCTCCTCCTCCAGCCCTCCCCTGGAGTTTGTACGTACCTTGACCCCGCTTCCTGACCACTGCTTCCGAAATGCCTCCTTCTAGCCCCCCACAGTAGGCTCCCACCCAGTTTCGCACAGGTCTCAGAAATCCACCAGGGGAAACTGCTTTCGCCCTAGGATGCTGGCTCTTTCGGTCTTCACAATCAGGTGAACGAAGGGAAGGCACGTCCTGGCACTGGGGAGCTGCCCCAACGGAGGAGGGGGCCTCACGGGTTCCGCCAGGGTCTGAGGACACAACCCCAGACCTGTTGTGGTGGGTGGTTCACCTGGGATCTGGAGAGGCCAGTCCCTGCCTCCAGAAGCCCGAGACTCAGCCTGAGAGCCGTAACCGGCTCAGTTTCCTTCACCTGTAAATTGGTGTTAGCCACACTGCTTTGCATTGTTTTGAGGACGAAATGAGGGATGTGGATGAAGTGGCTGGTCTGTTAGTCTGTGAATTATTACATCTTGGGTGACGACTGTCAGTGTTATTATTCTGAGATCTTCTGAGCTCTGTCCGGGGGGAAATTTCCAGCCATCTAATATAGATTAGAACAATTTGCTTCTCCGCTGATGGGGAAGCTGTGACATTTTGGTGGCTCTGATACAGAGCTGTTTTTCAGAAAGGGAGAGCGTCTTACATTTCTGTTCGGGCGGACCATTCGGCCAGATTCCCTGGCACTGAGGGTTTCCCCAGGATGAATTTCAGTGCTCACACCAGGAAAGTCTCAGGCAAACTGGGATGCGTTGATCACCCTGCTCTGAGCAAGCAGCTCCCTCCCGGCCTGGAGACCCCACTGTGGCTGCTCCCCGCCCCCAACCCCCAGCATGCAGGCACGCGCATTGGTTCACCTGCTACATCCTGGAGCTACATTATGTGGAACCGAACAGAAATGTAAGACGCTCTCCCTTTCTGAAAAACAGCTCTGTATCCGAGCCACCAAAATGTCACAGCTTCCCCATCAGCGGAGAAGCAAATTGTTCTAATCTATATCTGTCCCAGCAGCTAAGCCTGCTTATAATGAAGCACTATCCAAGCACTCGCCGGAGAAGGCATTTCAGACGTCCAGTGATTTAAGCCACCTCTGTTAAGCTCAAACAAACAAAAACCTATAAAGGGGGATTTCACTAATTCACTCTAATGACCAGGAGACCCATCTAAACACGCGACATTGTCAGGGGGATGAGAAAAATAATTAAAAAACCAAAGAGCCGGGAGGCATGTAAATTTACTTTATTCAACCAGCAAGGTTACAAGGTAACTCAGTGCCATGAGTACTCGGTTACGGTCCGCTGGGGATGCCTCGGCCCCAAGTAGAGAACCCAGAAAGAGCCAGGCAGGTGTCCCTAAGTCTCCCCGGCCTCTGCTTTTTCTGCTGCAGGGAGGACCCAGGTGGACGTGGGGAGATGGCATCTTCACGAGAGCCCAGAGGAGTGGTTCTCAGAGTGCGGCCCCTGGGCCAGTAACAGCAACAGCACCTAGTAACCTGTAAGAAATGGGGGCGGTTCTCAGGATTACGTTTGAGAACCACCTGCCGGATCACTGAAGAGCTTACTCAACTTGCCGGACAAAGCTAACAGCTGCTGTTCTCATTACAGACTCCATCACAGACCTGGCTGAGAGGGTGGCCTCCCCGACCCTGGGGACACACACGGGCAGGGCTGGGGTCCCTGGAGCAGAGGGACTATTCTTCCGCGGTGGGGGGGGGGGTTGGCACGTGTCCCTGTGAGCTGCGTCTCGGAAGGCATTTCCGTAAAGACTAACTAAAGAGGTGACTTGGGCCTTGAAAGGGCAAACGCCACAGGCCCCGGAAGCAGCAGAGAGCCACAAAATGACCTCTGTGCAGGGGAGGGGGGCCTGGGGGCCTGTCCTGGGGAGGCCAGGAAGACTGAGAGAGGCCTTTCCTCAGCAATTTCTGAGCTCTCTACTGGGGCTGACAGCTGTACTGAGAGGCCATAGCGAAGAACTCAAGGTGCTGAGTTGAGTTGTAGCTTGCTAGGCAAATACTCTGTTGGCAAAATGTCTAGAAGCATTTTAGTTGGCACATCTAGGGGTGAGGTCTGTTACTGGCTTCCGTGGGTAAGAGGCCCGGGGGCACAGGAGAGCCTCACAACAAAGAACGATCCCTCTCCAGATGTCAATCACACCAAGGCTGAGAAAGGCGGATTTAGATGAAGTATTCATGCTCGACCAATGTTTAGCGAACACGTACTGTCTCCCAGGTACCCTATCGGTTATCACACACCTTCATTCATTTAATCCTTAGAACAGACGTCAACATTCCACGGGATGCAGCCCACAGATGTGTTGTCTGACCTGAGTGGTGCTTTTTGGTTTTTTTTTAAACCAATATCGAATTAGCTGTTAACATTTAAAACTCAGGAAACATCATAGAAAGTCTGGGCTTCTAACTTTTCTTGAAAAATCACAAGGATCTGGCCATTCTGGGCCTGCATTCGTAGACAGAGAGAGCTGACTGCAGCTGCTGCGTATTTCAGCGGCTCTGATGTTCGCCACGGTCCCCAACACTCCCCAGGGAGCTGTAATCAGCTGCCAGTCATCACTGCTCTTGTCACCTCACCTGGCACCTGCAGGTGTATGAACTTGTAACCTCCACATCAGAGCTTCACCCACACTCAGGGTTCCAACTTCCCCCCTGCACTGATATGTCTCAAACATGTATCTGTAACCCTTTGGTTTATTCAACATCTCTTCCCCTATTTCCAGTTACTACTGGACCTCTCCAGAAAAGAATGCTCTTGTAGAACTGTGAATGGGCTCGTTGCTGAACCGCCCTCCAACGGAGAAATGATGGGAGCACCTATAACCTCATCAGGAGCATCAACATAGTCTCCCTTGTTTATCTGTCCATTTCCTCTACAGAACTGTGAATTCCATGTGGCCAGGCACCCGTTATCTATCTCTAAGTTGGAAGAATTTCCCAACCCCGGCATTATTATATTTGGATCAGATAATTCTCTGTTGTTGGGGGCTGTCCTACGCATCATGAATGTTCAGTAGCACCCTTGACTTCTACTCACTAGATGCCAGAGGCACCTCCTCACTCCAGGGTGTGATGGACGACTAAAAAATGTCTCCAGACATTGCCCCAGGAAGGCAAAATTGCCCCCACTTAAAAATCACTAAGCTCGGGGCGCCTGGGTGGCACAGTAGGTTAAGCGTCCGACTTCAGCCAGGTCACGATCTTGCGGTCCGTGAGTTCGAGCCCCGCGTCAGGCTCTGGGCTGATGGCTCGGAGCCTGGAGCCTGTTTCCGATTCTGTGTCTCCCTCTCTCTCTGCCCCTCCCCCATTCATGCTCTGTCTCTCTCTGTCCCAAAAATAAATAAACGTTGAAAAAAAAAATTAAAAAAAAAAATCACTAAGCTCAGGGGCACGTGGGTGGCTCAGTCAGTTAAGCGTCCGACTTCAGCTCAGGTTATGGTCTCACGGTCCGTGAGTTCGAGCCCTGCGTCGGGCTCTGTGCTGACGGCTTGGAGCCTGGAGCCTGCTTCCCATTCTGTGTCTCCCTCTCTCTCTGACCCTCCCCCGTTCATGCTCTGTCTGTCTCTGTCTCAAAAATAAACGTTAAAAAAAAATCACTGAGTTGGTGTATGGCCTGGAGCATAGGCAGCAATGAAATGTCTTTTGGATGGATGGATGGATGGATGAGTTAATAGATGAATGAATGGATGAATAGGTGAGTGGGTAGGTGGGTGGGTGGATGGGTAGATGAATGGATGGATGGATGGATGGATGGACAGGTGGGTGGGTGGATGGACGGATAGGTGTGTGTGGGGCTGGGTGGATGGGTGAGTGGATAGATGGATGGATGAACGGATGGCCCCCAAAATAAACATAGGACAGCAAGACTAAGGAGCAGGTGGAAGAAGAAGGTAGACAAACTCAAGCTACAACCAAATGAAACATAATGAGGAGTGAAGCCAATACAATGACTTGGAAATGGCAATTTTGAATGACAGCAAATTGAGCAACTTCTCAGGGATGCTGTGAGTTACTTAAAGTGAAGAACCCTTGTTATAGCTTATAGCAGGATCAGAATTACAGGGCTGGGGTAAGTCCTTGAACATAAAAAAATGCAGCTTCCTAAACTGAATTTGTTTTCTACTATTCAGTTTATTTCACTTTTGATTTTTGCTCTGGAAGCTGGGCCCTGATTTGTGGCCTGATGATCTGCCCTGTGCAGACTTCATTTCAGTACCAGAATGTCCTATTCTATAGGAATTAATTTAAAGCAAATGAAGGCAGAGTTTGAGAAACTACATGATTTTCCTCTTGGGGAGGGGTCTATTTCCATCTCAAAAGCATCTTATGGGATCAGCAGTGTCATTCAAACTACCCCTATTTTAGGTAAAGAAGTTGAAAAGGGGAGGGGGAAGACCTCTGGATTCGGGCCCATTGGCCGTTTAATGAGGACCAACTAAGACACATTACCCACCCATCAAATGTCATGAGCTACATTATGATTTGTCTTTTCTTTTAATGCTGGAGTTCAAACGGTTCATTTAGACCCTGTAATTATTCTCTTGGGGAAAAAAAAGCCCCAATCAAAATTTTGGAAAATAAATCCAATCAAGTAAATGTTGTTCTTTTCAAGGATGCCTCCACAGAATAACACTCATCGAGACTGAGTTCACGGTTTTGTGCCAGCTGATGTCTGCCTGTTTGGGGAAGCATTCTTCATTCCAGAGGTCAGAGGCAGAGATCAACTCTGCCCTCCAGGGTTCACCCAACACGCTTACCCCCCCCCACCCCACCCCCCAACACACACCCTATCTGCCCGGTAGAAAGGTGAGGAGGAGAGAGGTTCATTTCTCACTTATTATGCACTATCCCTCTGGTCCCTCTTCATTACCAGGGAAGACAGGTGTGCACGTGAAACAAAACCTTCCCAATCATTACCAGCAAACTGACAAGATGCTCCAGTATACAGAGAGCCCTCCCCACCCCCCACCGTCCCTGGCAAAATAAAAGGCCAGGTCTTCTTGCCACCAAAGCAAGTCTTAACTATTTCTTCGAAACCATGCAGCCCGTGCAAGCAACGTTCGCCAAGAACTTCTTTCCCAAAGTCCACAAAGCCAGACGTGGCAAGTTGAAAACGACACGAGGACACCAGGAGGTGCTTCTACTTATGACTGTGCCTCACCTGGCCACCCAAAGAACAAACGGTTTTATCTCAGCGAGGCTCTTGGATTTAAAAGGTGTTGAGGGACTTTCTCTGAATTCCAAATGCACGCAGTTTTAGGAAAACCACCGGACCTGCAGCCCAATGGGTTTGCTTTCCACACAGTCTCCTGCCCTGTGTGCGTGGGTAGCAGGAGGAGACTGACGGTTTGACCTGTCCTCTCCTTGGTTCCCTGAACCCACTTGTTCCCAATCTGGTGAGCCACTGACCCCAAGAGGGGAGATGGGGCCCTTGGTGTGGTTTACTCAGTCCCCAAACCCACACATGCACCAAACACTCCTTTTGGGTGGGCCGGCCACATAATTTTCCACTGCATGAAGAAGCCACCGATTAATGAAGTACAAATTTATTTAAAACACTACTGAATGCATAGTCTCTGTGTCAGTTGTGATTTTTATCAGTCAAAAGATGTTAAAAGCGAAGCTACATCGAACGGGAGGAGAAGCATTTTAATCATGAAAATGGTTTTTACCTACAACTAAGAGAAAGCACTTCTGTTGACTTTTGGTCCCATTGTAATTCTTTAAGACACATTTGATTTAACGTTTCGTTGTAATTTTTTTAATGTTTTTATTTTATTTTTGAGAAAGAGACAGAGAGAGGGAGAGAGAAAGCGGGGGAGGGGCAGAGAGAGAGGGAGACACAGAATCCGAAACAGGCTCCAGACACAGAATCTGAAACGTGGGGCTCGAACCCAGGAACCGTGACATCACGACCTGAGACGAAGTCAAGAGGCTTAACTGACTGAGCCACCCAGGCGTCCCTACCCTCTTCTCTTTAATGTCATTGCACCAACTCACACTACCTTAAAATGTGCAAATGAAAAGCAATCAGACACGAAACATTTTTGGATTTCACGGGATCATGACGATCATTGGAATAAAATCACGTCGGGGTGGGATTTCTGGCTTTTCCATCTCCGCTCCTCTTAGTTCATGCTGTATCTTTTTTCCTAATCCTGAGCTAAAAGCCACCCACTGAGAGACCTTCCTAATTAGCAGGCTGCACTGGTTGTCTTTGAGATTGGCCCGTTTTAAAGCAGCTTCTTATTAGTGTTTCCGTAAGGTGCCAGCAGGCAAACCCTAGGACCTTCCTTGGGCTGCACGTGTTTAGAAACATACCTCATCACAGCGATAGGAAAACTGTGAACCTGGCTTATGGCGAGGCACTGATCAGGCTCCGGGACATAATGCAAACCATCAGCCACTTCCGGAAGATCACAGACTTCACAGAACACTACTTGGGTTTAAATTCCAGCTCTTCCGGCCACCTGCTGTGTGACCTTGCACAAATCATTTAACCTCTCTGTGCTTCACGTCCCCAGCTCTAAAATCGGAAAAACAATATTGCCTTCCTCCACCCTTCAATGTAAAGAACTTAGGGCTGGGTGTGGCATTAAGTAAGTGCCCTGTCAGGGGTCTGAGGATTAGGTCTTCTGGGAGGGTAGGAATCCGAGACTGTGGCGCTCCTTGTCCAAGAGTCTGGGGAACGGGACAAGCCTTTACTTGGCTGAAGAACTCCGGGCCTGAGCACCATCACAGAACTCACGTGGTGCCCGTTCCCTGGTAACTGCTCTCTGCTTTGTCGTGCTCAGACCCAACGGCAAACAAGTCGGGGCACGCTTCCCTGTTCCTAGTGGTTTGGGAAAGCATCCTGGAAAATTTAAATGTGTGGACAGAACGGATGTGCTCATTCAAATTCTTCTGCTGCCAATTTAAAAGAACCGAGTACAACAAGCTGCCTGCTTTTAACGGGATAAGATGAACACAGTTGTCTAACTCAGGGCACAGAGACTCGAGTAACTTTTGCCATTTGCAACTCCCCCAGCGGAGAGGCCACTTCCTGATGGGACACGACCTACGGCATGCACTTTACGTTAGCAAGCTCCGTTATTTTTTCCACTTTTACAACAGTGACTCCCATCCCATCAGTCCCGTCAATATCCATGGAAGGAAAAACCCTCTGAATCGAGGGATCCGTCGTCGTGTTTAATGGTGGATTGGGAATTACTCCCTTGCAGGGCTCACTCCCTACACCTCCTTCTCTGAACTCCAGGGGCAACGTCTACCCCAGCCTCTCTGCAATACCGGGCTCCTCTCCAACCACCTCATCCCCTCATCCGAGACATGCACTGCAGGGGGCAAGCCCGTTTTTCCTTAGATCAACTAAGATCAGGTATCTATCAAAGAATCGATGCTCACTAAGTATCGTTACTGAAGTTTCTTCATGTTTCTCATTTAATTTCCAAATAAGATTTCTTGTAAACATGTTTTCCATCATAAATTAGTAATAGCACATTCCCAGCATGAAAAGCTTGAAAAATACAAGAAAGTTGATGGAAAGAAAATGACCTCTATTCCCAAGCCCAGAGTTAGTTACAGTCAATATTTTGCTGTATCTCCTTCTGGTCTATTTTTCTCTGTGTAATTTACTCCCCCCCCCCCCCCGCCCCCGGTTTTACTGAGATATAATCGACATATAACATTGTACTAGTTTCAGGTACTCAACACAATTATGTGACACACGTGTATATATATTGCAAAATGATCGCCACAGTGTTTAATTAATATCCATCATCTTACATCTTTACAATTTTTGTTCCAGTGCTGACAACTTTTAAGATCTACCCTCTTAACAACTTTCAAATATATAATACTCTATTGTTAACTAGAGTCATCGTGCTGGGGCGCCTGGGTGGCTCGGTCAATTAAATGACAACTCTTGATTTTGGCTCAGGTCATGACCTCACAGTTCGTGGGTTCGAGCCCTGTATCGGGCTCTGTGCTGATAGTGTGGAGCCTGCTTGGGATTCTCTCCCTCCCTCTCTGCCCCTGCCCCGCTTCTACTCCCTTTCTCTCAAAATAAATAAATAAACATTTTTTAAAAAAAAGCCTTGGGGCACCTGGGTGGCTCAGCTGGTTGAGCGACCGACTTCGGCTCAGGTCATGATCTCACAGTTTGTGAGTTCGAGCCCCATGTCAGCCTCTGTGCTGACAGGTCGGAGCCTGAAGCCTACTTCAGACTTTGTGTCCCCCCCCCCCCCCTACCCCTCCCCTGCTCATGCTCTGTGTCTATCTCTCAATAATAAATAAATGTTAAAAAAAATGTTTTTTTAAAGCCTTAACTATAGAGGTACCTGAGTGGCTTGGTTGGTTAAGCGTCTGACTTCGGCTCAGGTCATGATCTCACGGTTTGTGGGTTCGAGCCCCACATCAGGCTGTGCTCAGAGCCTGGAGCCTGCTTCGGATTCTGTGTCTCCCTCTCTGTCTGCCACTCCACTGCTCATGCTCTCTCTCTCTCAAAAATAAATACACGTTAAAAAAAAAAAATCCTTAACTATAGTCACCATGCTGTACATGACATCCACAGGACCTACTTATTATCTTCTAAATGGAAGTATGTACCATTTGACCCCCTTCACCTATTTCCCCTATCCCCAACCCCTGCCTCTGGCAACCACCAATCTGTTCCGTTTTTCTGTAAGTTCGGTACTTTTAGATTCCTCGTATACGCGAGATCACACACTACTTGTCTTTCTCTATTTGTCTCGTGTCACTTAGCATAATGCCCTCAAGGTCCATCTGTTCAGTCACAGACAGGATTTCCTTCCTTTTTGTGGCTGAATAATATTCCACCATGTACAAAGAGCACATTCCCTTTATCCATTCATCCATCCGTGGACGCCTATGCCGTTTCCATGTCTTGGCTGTTACGCATAATGCGGCAGTGAACGTGGGGCGTGCAGACGCTTCTAGAGAAAGTGATTTTGCTTCCTCCGGCCATATGCCCAGGAGTGGAACTGCTCCATCATATGGTAGTTCTATTTCTGATTTTTTGAGGAACCTCCGTACTGTTCTCTCCGGTGGCTGCACCGACTCACACTGCCAAGTTCTTGGTTGTGATCTTTACAAGAATGTGATCGTTCCGTCTGTGCAACTTCATACTCTGCTCTCTTCACTTGGGCTTCCTGGCTTGTGCGTGTCCCCTGTGCTGCCGACGTTCGGATCACACTGCCACTATTCCTAGGGACACGCTCCGTCCTGATCTAGTTCAGTGGAGGGGAGGAGGCACCCATTCTCATCTGGGTTGGACAGTAGGGGCAGCAGAAGATACTAAGACGCCAGCCGGGAAGGAAGGACCCATGAGGAGACGGGAAGCCAACGGAGACCCAGGGTCGGACTTGTGACCGCGGTGAGCTTCCCTCATCCCTCAAAGGGCTCCCTGCAGAGCTGACGTCCAGAGGGTCGGGGTGGGGGACAGTCACACCCTCGTGGACCTAGCCTGCACGCTTGTTCTTGTCCATCGGAATTTACTGCAGCATTTACGAATCAGGAGGGATCAAATAAAGGCTTGGGTTCACGACTTCCGCCGGAAACACACGCGATCTGACAGTCCCAGGTCAGTTCCCACGTGACGGCAATTCTGTAGCCGTCAGGTGGCACTTGGCTCTTCAGAACAGGCGTGTGCCCTCGACCTATTTCCTCGTGGCTTCCACTCGGCTGGTCCATCACTTACTTGCCGGCCCAGAGTCGGCGAGCACTGGCGTTTGTCACCCTGTGTCCTAAAGTAACTCTGATTCTCTGACCTTCCTTGTTTTTAAGATAATTCAGTAAACGCCACTGCTGGTCCCGAAGTGAAACCTGGAGGTGGACCGGTCCTCCTCTAGCTCCACCTCTTAAACCACCTTTGGAACAAGCAAAGCCCTTCTCCAGACTTGAACACCTCCAGGATCCCTATCCTGGGCTGGAGAGCGGATGACACACGGGATGAAACACGGCGGCAGCAAAGGGGGTCTAGCGTGGCGGAAGGCGTGTGGGTTTGGATTTCTTTTCGTTACTTTTACATAATTTTGCAATTGGCTGCGGGCTGTTTTGACCATTATTTTTTCACGCAGCGGGAGAAACTGTGCCCCGGAGGATGATTATTAAAATATGTTGCTCTTCTATATTTAAATAGTGAAATGGCTTTTCTGAGCTTTAAAATGAGCCAAGGGAAATACCTATGGCTTGAGATGTAACTAAAATGTGGGCTTGACGCACCACCGCTTGGTGCCAGTAACTGCCCCGGGGGCTCAACCCTCCGTCACCAGGTAACGGATATGGGGACGGAGTGGGGTGATGCGGGTGCGGGGAGAGGGTATGGGGGAGGCAGGGGCCGGTGGGGCAGGTGCCGCACAGGCTGCAAGGAGCAGAAGTTCAGCGAACAGCCCCACACGCCTGGCGGGGTCCCGCCCTCAGGGGTATCTGGCTGCACCTGGCAAGTTCCGGAGCACCTGTCACAGAACCGGGAATGGAGACAGAGTGAAGCAACAGGGTCTCTGAGAAAGGAAAGCACCAATCGGAGGTCATTTGTTGTAAGTAACGGAAACACACTCACACTCGCTTAGTGGTTCTCAAAACCAGGGGCAACTGTGTCCCCCGTGGACATTCAACACCGTCTGGGACATTTTGGTTGTCACGATGGGGACCGGGATGCTACTGGCATCTGGGTAGAGGCCAGGGATGCTGTAAACACCCTCCAGTGCACGGGTCGGCCTCCTCAACAAAGAAATGTCTGGCTCCAAATGGCAAAAGCACCGGGGTTTGAGAAACCCCGCCTTGGCCCAACCAAGGAAACGTGCTAGAAAGTGAGGCACAGGTGGTCGGATCGCTACTGACTGCCTCCCCCCCCCCAACCTTATCCAGGCCTCCCTTCCACTAGAGTAATAACACTCTTTACAATAAAATTGGATTCTGGGGGATGCACAATTCTATAAATGTAACTAACCGGCACCACCATCAGGATACAGAACAGTTAGACCACCCAAAAAACTGCCCGGACTGTCCGTCCTCCCCCACCCCCAACGTGTGGTAGCCATGAATCTGTCCTTCGTCCCCAGTTTTGTCTTCTCAAGAATATCACATAAATGGAATTATACAGTAGGCAGTCTTTGGGGACTTTTTTTTTTCACTTAGCATAATGCCTTTGAGGTTCACCCAGATTATTTCCTGGATCAGTAATTCATTCCTTTTTACTACTGAGCAGTTTTCCGTCGTATGGACATACCGCAGCCTGTGTCTCCATTCATCTGTGGAAGGGCGTTTGGGTCGCTTGCAGTTTGGGGCTGTTACCAGCAGAGCTGCTGTAAACGCTTGTGTGCAGGGTTCTATGTGGAGTTAAGTCTTTATTTCTCCACGGGAAGCATCCAGGTGTGCGACTGTTGAGTCATACAGTAGCTACAGGCTTTACTTTATAAGAAGCCACTGAAACGCCTTCTGGACTGCCTACACGATCTCACCTCCTCCTAAGAGGTCTGGTTCCTGCATTTGGTCTTGTCCACCTTTTTGATTTTTGCTATTCCAACAGGCGTGTAGTGGTTTCTTGTTGTGGTTTTATTATTTTTTAAGTGTATTTTGAGAGAGAGAGAGAGAGAGAGAGAGAGCGCGCGCAAGAAAATGGGGAAGGGACAGAGAGAGAGGGAGACAGAGAACCCCAAGCAGGCTCCTCACCATCCGCATGGAGCCCAATGCAGGCTCAATCTCACAAACTGTGACATCACGATCTGAGCTGAAATCAAGAGTTGGACGCTCAACCAACGGAACCACCCAGGCGCCCCTTGTCGTAGTTTTAATTTGCCTTCCCTGAACAGCCAACAACGTGGGCCATCATTTCATGGGCTTCCTTGCCAACCCTCTATTCTCTTTGGCCAAGTGTCTGTTCAAGTCTTTTGCCCATTTTTTTTTAATTTTTTTTTTTAACATTTATTTATTTTTGAGACAGAGAGAGACAAAGCATGAACGGTGGAGGGGCAGAGAGAGAGGGAGACACAGAATCGGAAGCAGGCTCCAGGCTCTGAGCCATCAGCCCAGAGCCCGACGTGGGGCTCGAACTCACGGACCGCAAGATCGTGACCTGAGCTGAAGTCGGACGCTCAACCGACTGAGCCACCCAGGCGCCCCGTCATTTGCCCATTTTTAAAAATGGGTTGTTTTCTTACTCTTGAGGTTTGAGGATTCAGATATGCTCTGGATATAAGCCTTTCGTATGACGTGCAACTGTTTTCTCCCAGTTTGTAGCTTGTGGTTTCATTCTCCTCATTAGTGTCTCTCACGGAGGAAATGGTTTTAATTTTTCTAAAGTCCAATTTATCAATTGTGTCTTTTAGGGACTGTGCTTTTGTTGTCATGTGCAAGTGTAAAACAACTTTCCAGGGGCTCGTGGCCACACTCAGCTTTTCTTGTAGCCAAGGGTGGCCATGTGACCGAGTTCTGGTCAACAGAGTGCGAACGAGGTGGCTTCCTCCAGAAAGCCTCCTTAGACGTCAGCTGGTATACCTCCTCTGCTCCTTACTCCAGACTCTTCGGTCTTGCTTCTGGGAGTGGGGCTGTGACGGCTGGTATGCCCTCTTGGCCCTCAAGGTTCTGGGGCCACACTGCAGGGATATGGCACCATGGGAAGCTGAAAGACACCCTTCAGCTCCACTTTGTGGAGGAGCCCTCATGCTAGTCCCGGATTGCCCACATCTCGCTTTTATGGGAAAGAAGAATAATGGTTTTTTTGTTTGTGTTTTTGTTTTACTTAGGCTACTGTTATCTCAGATGTTCTGTCATCGCTGGCCAAATCTAGACCGACCTGATGCAGCAACATGCAGGGCTATCTCCCACAACTCAACCTAGGAGTCCAGTGGGCCGCATGGCACTCCAGGGGCCATCCGGTTTTCGCCTCCCCAGTGTACGTCCTTATACTGGTATTTTAGTATTAATTATCTGAACATTCCTCTGTTTCTGGTTTCACCACTTTAAGTCGTGTGGTTTAAGAGGGGCTGACTCTACTTAGTTCCAAGATCCAAGCCTGGCCAATCAGATTCATAGTGGAATTGATTCAGCGATGGACAAAGGACTCGGGACTTTTGCCACAACCACTAGGAGTTAGGCCCCGTGATTCATCTGGGGACTATGAGTTCTTTAGTGGCACTCAGGGTGCCACTAAAGAGCCTTCCCGAGAATACAGCCAGATCAAAGAGCCAAGAGATGGATGAAAATGTGCTGGCAAAAGGAGAGATTCAGAGCAGGGCCCTGGGAGCTTAGTAAGCCTTTCGAAGGAAAGAGGCAATTAACAGGAGACCCGAAGCAACAAGAGGAGTTAATACGATAAAGGGGATGGCGGTGAGGATATGGAGAGTGAGAGTAGAGGTATCCAGGAAGATGGGGCACATGGGTGGCCCAGTTGGTTAAGCATCCGACTCTTGATTTCCACTCATGGTGGTGAGATCGAGCCCCGGCTCAGGCTCCATGATGCGTGTGGAGCCTACTTAAGAATCTCTCTCTCCCTGTCTCCCTACCCCTTTCCCATGTGTACACACTTTCCCTCTCTCTCTCTCCCTCTCTCTCTCTCTTTCTCAAAAAAAAAAAAAGTTATTCAGGCAGAGCAAATGGCATGCGCAAAGGCCCAGGGGCAGCATGACTACAGGCCAGAGCATAGGCTGCAGACTCTCTATTTGGGCCGGGCTTTGCAGTGGAAGGGTAGGATCCTCACTAAGTTGCAGCTCCCGGGGTTCTTGCCAAGGAAGCTGCAAAGCACCAGGTGAACACTTCGGAAAAGTACTAGGACAAGAAGGTACTAATTACTCAGGCACATGATAGGTAGACCTAGCACAGAAACCAAAGATCTCAGCAACGGCTGCCCCCTGGGAATGGCTACAATTCGAGACTGCTCTGGCACCACAGACCTCTCCGGACCCCTTGCCCCAGCACCTGTGCCGGCAGGGAAGGGCATGTGTATTTAAGAGGCCTTTAAGGGAATGACAAACGTCCCAACCCGCTGCCTCCCCGACGGACACAGAACAGAGGCTGAGTCCACTTGCCACAGTGTCAGAGCACATCCCAGCGGGTCCCAGACGGTTGAAACCTGGCAAATACCAATCAGGCAGTTCATTAGACCGTAATTGTATTAAGCAGCATCTAACATAGTGAATAATTTTGAGCTTTATTATCTAAAATATAAAGGGGTGTTTTTTTTTTTTTAAACTTAGCTAAGCAGCAGGTTGTGTTTTTAAAGATATTGCCGTTTCAGGCCCGAACAAACTGCGAGCATTTCTGCAACAACCTTTTGTTCTGGGCTGTGCCTGTGGCTCTTCCCTCCACCTCCACCCCGGGGTGCTTAGTAGCGGCACAAGTTAGGGAAAGAAGTCTCCCATCCTTCCCTCTGCCCCCAAGGGGATGAGGAAGTTGGGGGGCGGGGAATTCCGAGTTCCAGAAGCCAGTAAGATTCAAAGTTGATCTATGGAAAGGGGCAGCCCTACCCGCAGCCACAGGCAGCCACTGGGAATGTGAGCCTCGCCTCCCTGCCCTGGACGGCTAAAAACATCACAGGACATGGGTCAGAGTACCTAGCAGCCATAGGCACTGGCCGGCTCCAGGCCTCTGACAGGCCTGCCCTCCGTATTGCATAAAACAAGCTAGGGTTGTGAAAAGCCTCTGAAGTTTACAAACAGCTGGTGAGAGCAGAGATTAGGGAGAAAGCTTCTGTGCCCCTTGCCTGAGCCATTTAAGCCCAGCTCACCCCTAAATGGCCTCTACTCCACAGGGCATTTAAACCATCCCAAACAGGCCCACAGCCATGGTCCCCGATGTCCCCTACAGGGACAATTTCCAGACATTGAGCTCCATGGGGGACATTTGACCACTAAAAGTGTTGATGCTCAACATTCATTTTTAATGTTTCAGAAAACCATTAAGCTGGTCTGTGTTATGCATCACATTTTTACAGCTGGTCATTTCATTTCCAGCTTGGAAAGTGGCTGGAGGAATCTCAGTGGGGTTATTTACTAGTTTCTTTGCCCGACTCAAGGTTTCAAGGAGAGGCCCAAACAGGACTCTCCTTGGCTTACTCTATGCTGTCTGCGGGGCCCCCGGGGGGATCACAGACCTGCCTGAGCGCATCAGCCTTTGGGGTCCCTGAGATGGCATCTGTCCCGCCTTCCAGGCAGAGGGACCACACAGAGGTCCCGAAGAAAAGAGCCAGGAGATGTGCTTCCGGCACAGAAGCACCTTCATGATGGGGAGAGCACTAGGTGATGCTGGACAGAGAGACTGGAAAGGCTCTCAGGAGGACAACAGGATCTACTGAAGGGCCTTGGCGGAGAAGTAACAAGTTTAGCTTTGGCATCTAGAAGACCGGCTGCTGGTTCACAATGAACTGCGTGGAATGGAGTAAGTGGGGGCTTGCAGAGTCTGCAAGGCGGGAGGCAGGGAGACCGATGGGGTGGTTGCTGCTGTCCATGCGGACGACAGACGATGGCGGCCTGGATGGGGGAGTGGCCCGTGGATGGAGAAGTAGAAGGACCCAAGACCCATTCAAGAGGAACACTCAACCCCATCTTTGGGGAGAGGACCCGTCTCCCTGCTGACTCTCCAGAAACACACACGATGGTTTTCTACTGTGGCCAGGGCCTTACAGGTCTCGAGAGGAGAGCCATTCTTAACACACCCTCAGTGATTTGCGCACGCACGCGTACCCAGGCACACAGACACGGTGGGTTAAATAGCGTCCCTCCAAAATTCCTGCCCATTGGGAACCGCAGAATGTGACCTCATTCGGAACTCGTTCTTTGCAGGTGTGATCAGTTGAGATGAGTTACTGGACTAATAAGGGCCCTACATCCAATGACTGGCGCCCTATTTGTAAGAAGAGGAACGGACCTATGGAGAGAGACAAGGACACCCAACAAGAGCGCCATGGGGACACGAAGGCAGAGACAGAAATGGTGAGCCTCGGAGCCAAGGACACTGGGACTGCTCGTAGCCACCAGCAGCTGGGAGACGGGCCCGGAACAGACTCTCCCTCAGAGCCCCCAGAACGGACAAAGAATACGTTTCTGTTCTCTTAAGACACCCAGATTTAGGACTTTGTTACAACAGCACTTAGAAACTAATACAACACACTGAGATACAAACACACACACACACGTGTTCATATACACAGATTCACACTCACATTTATACATGACTGGTTCTTTTTTTTTTTTTTACCAATGTTTATTTATTTTTGAGAGAGTGAGAGAGAGACAGAGCATGGGCTGAGGAGGGGCAGAGAGAGAGAGGAGGACAGATTACAGAGCAGGCTGCAGGCTCTGAGCTGTCAGCACAGAGCCCAATGCCGGGCTCAAACTCAACACGCCATGAGATCATGACCTCAGCCGGGGTCAGACGCTCGGCCAGCCAAGTCACCCAGGTGCCCTATACGTGACTGGTTCTTAACCCTGGCTCCCCACACAATCACCTGGGGAGTTAAAAAAAAAAAATGATACCATGCCCAGGCCCCATCCAGGACTAACTGAGCAGAAGCTTTGGAAGGTGGAGTCCGGGTACCGTCACTTATAAAAGCTCTTGGATGAGGGGCGCCTGGGTGGCGCAGTCGGTTAAGCGTCCGACTTCAGCCAGGTCACGATCTCGCGGTCCGTGAGTTCGAGCCCCGCGTCAGGCTCTGGGCTGATGGCTCAGAGCCTGGAGCCTGTTTCCGATTCTGTGTCTCCCTCTCTCTCTGCCCCTCCCCCGTTCATGCTCTGTCTCTCTCTGTCCCAAAAATAAATAAACGTTGAAAAAAAAATTAAAAAAAAAAATAAAAGCTCTTGGATGACTGCACAGAGAGCCAGTGAGAGGTATCTGAGGAGGGTGACCGAAAGCGCGGGTCCTGCTCAAGCTACCTGTGTGCCCACCGCGTCCCACCCCGTGGCCTTGGTGAGCCCTGTGACATTTCTGAGCCTCAGCTTTCCTCCCACCTGCCCCCTGGGGCTGTTGGGACGCTGAAACAGTTAACGCCAGCAAAGAACTTAGCTTGGTACCTGGCACGTGGTAGGTGCTCAGTAAAAACGTGAAAGCTCGTATCATGATATTCCTTTGACGAGAATCATGCCGACGGTGACTCTGCCTGGCCCCATTTCTATCACCTCTTGCCCTTTCTGATGAGCTCTACCCAGGTTATTCTAGTTCTATTTTCACTGCACGCCTCCCATTACACATCCAAGGTACAGGGGGAGTCCCGTCGCAGAGAGAACACACAGCCGGCTAACAAAGGAATGAGAAAGCTGGGACTGGACGGGCTCTCCAGGCAGCCTGTGTGAAGCGTCACCAGGGGCCAGCCTCTTCAGAGGGACCCCTTTGAAATCAGAGCTCTCAGGGTTTCATCTCCCTGTGAAACGTCTGAACCTCAGGTCGGATTTCCCCTCGATCACACGAGCATGCATTTGGCGGGGTGGGGGGGGGGAGCAATATATAACTTCGGCTAGTTCCCCTCTATATTCCCTCTGGTCTTCTCTCTCCCCTCCTAAGGAGGGTGGCATCTCACCAATGAGCTTCATCTGAAATTTAGCTGAGTAGTAAAGCGTGTGCACGGGCTTGCCGGGGAAGGGATCGCTTCTTGCAACTTGGAGTGATCGTGTCTTACTTTGTGGGGGAGACTCCGACTGCCCAGCTCTCCCACCTGTGATCAACAACCGTGCCTCAGTTTCCCCATCTGTAAGGCGGGAGAAGTGATGGCGCCTGGCTCCTGAAGCTGCCAGTTGCTGTCACTGTCATGACGGTAAGGGTTTTTAGGGACAGAGGAGAGCCAGAAACGCCCAACCAACACAAGCAGCCTCCAACCCCAAGGGCTCTCCAATCCCAAGGGCTCCAGGTAAGGCACACAGGTGACTCCAATTCATTTCACCTCCTTTTGGAGGAGGCGGGGGTGGGGAGGATCAGACAACACCGTCTCCACCATGCAAGTTAGTCTCCACCAGGACCTTGACAGGGTGACCATCTGATTTTAAAGTTCTAATTAGGAATTTTAGAGCCGAATGGCAACTTCCATCTGGTCCCACCCCTTCGTTTGCCAGATGGGAAACCTGAAGCCCAGAGAGGTGGAAAGGGGGCCAGAATCCTGGGGTCCAGGGCCCCACCTACACCCTCCCTCCTTTCACTCTGCCCTCAGGGCCTGCTTTCCTTCTTCCTTTGGACTGGATGTATTGAGATTGAGATACAAGAACGGGGACAGAGGACATTTTTACCCTTTACCTTCCTGGGCAACCGTGACTTTCCATATGCCGACAAACCTCAATGTAAACAGACACTGGAATAAGGAAATACAACAAATCGACGGAATAAAACAAATCAGGGTGCGGACAACCGATAGGTCACCTGTGAGATCATCTAGTTCAGGGTTTCTCAACCTTGGACTGTTGACCTTTGGGGTCAGGGGCTGTCCTAATATATTGTAGGGATTTTAGGAGCATCCCTGGCCCCCCACCCACTAGATACCAGCACCCCCCCTCTTAGTTGTGACATCCCAAAACTGTCTCCGGACATTGCCAAATCGCCATGGTTGGGAACCGCTGGTCTGATTATTTCACATCAGCTACAACACAGATACAGCTACACCTGAAGCAGGGAAAGCCCATAAGTACCGGTGGATTACATTTGCTGGGGTCCCCGTAGAGAACACGGCAAAAGGGACAGGATGATTTAAGGAGGCCTAAGAGCCACCCTGTTACTAATGACAGTGGTAGCAGCAGGGGGCATAGGAAGAGTGGCGAAAGGAAGCCGTGACTTCCTTCTGGCTACCTAGGTGCCGGCCCTGACCAGGTATCTCACATTGACCCCTCACGGCTGTATGGCTGTACTGGGGAACCCCAGTCAGGGCAGTCAGGGACTGGCCCAAAGCCCCAGTGCCAGGAGCCGGCACAGAGGATTTGTAGAATTCAGAGCCTTGGGCTTAACTAATCTATTACCTCATCTCACCCAATTAACAGCAGCAGCAACAACAAAAAGCTAATATTTACTGAACACTCAGCATGAGCCAATGCAAACAGCTTGGCATTCACTCCATCCCCCTCACCCCCGTCACCGTAATACCTGTGGGGTGGGTACCATTCTCATCCCCCTCCCCCACCATACTACAAGTGGGGAAACTGACACCTGCAGGCTGGGGGACTTGTCCAAGTTCACGCGGCTGTTACAAGGCAAAGCCAAGTTCTACCTTAAGCAGCTGGACTCCACAGCCCCATTTCTGAGCCGCTTAACCTCCTTCCTTCCTTCCTTTCTTCTTCTCCTTCTCCTCCTCCTCCTCTTCCTCCTCTTCCTCCTTCTCCTCCTCCTCCTCCTCCTCCTCCTCCTCCTCCTCCTCCTCCTTCTCCTTCTTCTTCTTATTACATGTGCACAGTAAGTCAGGGCAAATTTGCAAACTTACCTATCCCCTGAGTGGATTCTTGCTGAAGAAGAAAAATGGGCTGGAAACATGAAGCGCATTCTAGCCCTAGCAACCTTCTTTGCCAGCACTAGGTGACCTTTAGGAGCCCCTCCAAAGCCCACAGTGAGCTCGTCAGAGAGCCCTGGCCTGCCCTGCTGGCCATCCCTTATAGAAGGCAACTTACCAAACAAAGCCAGCCTGTGCCGGGCTGCATAAACAGGATGTAACTGAATGGTGGGGGGGAAGGAAGCGGAGCTGTCTAGACCCACTGCCCCAAATGCAGGCAGAGCTCCCCACACAGTGCCCAAGGGCCGGGTTCCCCCCCACCTTCGCCCTGCCTTCATGTTGCTGTGATTGAGTGACCACGGCCCGGGAGACATAATGCATAGGCTTCGTTTATGGTGCGGCAGGCATCCTGCAGTGACACGAGGACTGAAGCATCCAACCTCCTGCCAACACATAATCCATTTTTGAAGACAGATTCTCCACGTGTGGTTATGAGATGGAAAATTTTAAGCCAAAAGAGAAGAAATCCTTAGTGATCTTTTCATCTTTTATCAGCCAGGCTTTATAAAACAAAAAAAAAAAAATAGAGTCAGGAAGTATATGATATATTCGCTGGGGAGAAAGTTCCCTGGGGGGAGGAATAGTTCAAGTGTGAGCATAGTGTCTGTGAGCCCAGACTATTGTGCACTGGCTTATTTTACAGTCAATGGCAGCCACTGCCTTCTAGACGCACACACATAACGCCTCGGGATGTTAATGAGAAACAGGCATGCAAAGAGAGAGGGAAGTATGGGTCCCCCTTTCTGCAAACCCCGTATTTACCCTGGTTCTCCTGCCTCATAGCATCGGACACATCGGTGGCACCCTTGGAGGGCGACGGAACTAGGCACGATGACACAGAACTCAGGACGGGACAGCTCACAACTCTGTGAGGCTCCGGGGTAAGCACCTGAGGTATTTGTCTTCCCACTCCAAATGATTGTCTTTTGTGGTTGTTGTTTTTTCAAACAGTACGGGAGAAGCAGGCGAGTTTCACAACCCATCAGTTCAAGCTCTTTCTTAAGCGGCACTAATGTAACAGAAACGTATTTTCAGAAGCATGTGCCCAAGGCACGGTAGGGGCCTAAAGTGTCTTCTGCATCATCAAAGAAAGCATGAATTATGTTCTGTGATCTGAGAGCTCAGGGGTGTGTGTTACTTTAATGCCTTTGACAGCGGATGTCTGTATTAGTTTCCTATTGCTGCTGTAACAAATTACCACAAACTCAGTGCCTTAAAAAAAAAAAAAAAAGTCTGAAAATGTGCCTTCCATGGCTCGCATCAAGGTGTCGCAAGGCGGCATGCGTCTGGAGGCCCCGGGGGAGAATCCATTCCCTCGACTCTTCCAGCTGCTGGGCCGCCTACATGACTTGGCTTGTGGCCCCTTCCAGCAGGGACATCTCTCTGACCTGTTTCCAACAACACACCTCCTTCTCTGCCTCTGCTCGTCTTGCCTTCCTCTCATAAGGGCTCTCGCGGGGACGCTGGGCCCACCAGACAATGCACGATCATCTCACCTCACATCTGCAGAGGCCCTTCTGCCATGTGAGGTTTGGGGGATGAGGACACGGACGTCTCTGGGGGGGGGGCCGTGATGCTGCGTACCACAGCGTCTCAAAACCAGGAGATCTGATCATCTGAGGTCGTGTCTCACTCCCCCTCCCAAGTAGGGCACCATCTATGATATCACAGGTGAGTATCTTGAGTTACTCTTCTGGTCCAGTTCTGGTGATCAGTTTGTTCGGGGCCAGCCACACCCCACACCAGGCTCTTCCTCCAAGGCCAGGTGGTCAAGTCAGGCACGCGGGTGATGCCGGTGGGATGAGGCCAAACGATGGGCCTCTACAGGCTCCTCTACTTGGATTCTTGGCTTCGTTTGTCCAGCCCTGGCTCAGAGCAATGCACGATCACTTGCGTAGGAGGGGATCATTACCTGCCGCTTCGGGGGGCAGGGGGTGGGGCTGGAAAATGACCAGAAGTGAGATGAACAAACCAAAGCATAAAATAAAGGAAAGGTTTCTCCAAAAGGAAGGATTCTCCCGCTGGAGGCTTGTTCGACTTTCTCAGAACACTTTGGAACCTGTGCCGTTAATCTTCAGGCTACTTCTCGACACAGGTTGTTCTTCATTATGTATGTGTCGCTAATCTAGCTTTTACGGCGGAGGCATTTTCTGACGAAGACACCGGGGTGATTCTTTCCTCCATAGAAGGATTTTTCCATTTATAAAGGGATTCACATCTAATTTTCCCACAAAGAAACCACTAGAGAGATGCCATGCTTCATAAAAGTTTGTTTAAATTTTTTTTTAACATTTATTTATTTTTGAGAGAGAGAGAGAGACAGAGTGCGAGCGGGGAAGAGGCAGAGGGAGAGGGAGACACGGAATCCGAAGCAGGCTCCGGGCTCTGAGCCGTCAGCACAGAGCCTGATGCGGGGCTCGAACTCACGAACTGCGAGATCATGACCTGAGCCGAAGTCGGATACTTAACCCACTGAGCCACCCAAGCGGCCCTATAAAAGTTTGTTTTAAAATGAAAACACCCTCCCTCGACAGTGCCTTTTGACTACAACACTCTTGCAAACATTCTCCTGAGATTCCACCCCACCGTCAGCCACCCCAGGAAGCACCACGACATTAAATGTACCTGTAGATGATAGCGGGGGGAAGGCAAAGCCCCCCCCCCAAGAACCTTGAAACTGCAAAGGAGATGTTTCACGCAAGCTGCTCCCTTTCCTGCTTTTTTTTTTTTTTTTTTTTTAAACTTAACAGTTTGGCAGTCATGCTTTGGTTTGACAGGGAACTGTGAAAATGTGTCACTTTGTCGTCTCCAAACTTCAAAGCCCAATCAAAATAACATTTATTAAAAACCTGGGGGTGCTTGCCAGAATGTGTGCTGAGACACTAAGAGAGTCGACCCCAAGGTCTCTCTCACGACTCTTCTTTCTTCCTTTATGAAAACGGCACAGTGCTTCACACACACAACCCACAAAGGTGCATTATACCCGCAGGCTCCCTCGACGACGCAGGGGAATGGACTGTCTGGGAATTTTCTCCACTTGATTCCCTGGGACAAATCCAACCAGCCCGAGGCTGCAGGCTCGCGTGCTCAAGCTCTCTCGCAAGGACGCCGTGTGACGGGAGAAGTTGCCACGTGCACAGTCTGGAGTCACACTTCTCCACCGTGCACGCCAGGGCCGCCAGCTGGAAGCTCGAGAAACATCCTGTGGAGGTAGTGGCAGAGCCTGGGGTGGGAGGAAACAGGATCTGGAGCCGGAGAGCCTGGCGGGTGTCTCTGCTGCACCACTCCGGGCACCGCTACGCCCTCCCGCCTGCGCCACTTTCTGAGGCTGTTTCTCCGGCTGTAATGTGCCCGACAGGAGTCTCGTGGTTGCAACTGATGAAAATTCCCAGCCCTCACTAGCTTAAGAATAAACCGAATATAGGGGCGAAATATCCGAGGATGAGGTTCTTGATCCAAGACTCAAACGCCTGTAGCTCCCACCATCTGTCGGCTCATACATACACTACACGGCTCCTACCTCATGGTGGCAAAATGGATGCAGCAGCTCCACCCTTCTGGTCTTCCAGGTCTCGGTGCAGAGCGAGCCACTTCCTAGTAGCTTTCACAGAAGCTCCTGGATGAATTCTGACCGGCCCTCTAAACTAGTAACAGTGGTGACGGGATGTAACTATACTCTTTGGCTTAAACAGCAGGACGTGGGGTGAGGTGGGGATAGGGGATGTTCCATGAACCTCCGAGCCTAAACGCCAGGGAAAGACGGACCTCCAAAACAAAAACTGGAGGCTGCTGCCGGAAGAGCAGGGGATTGCAGGGTGTGGGGGTAATCAGTATGTACTAGCTGTGAAATTATAAAAAACAACGACTTTTACCTTTATTGTGCCCTCATATGCTTTATCTTATTCAATGTTTGCAACAACCCTTCCAGATAAGGTCCATTGTTCTCCTTCATTTTTACTGATGAGAAAACAAAGTTTCACAGAGGTTAAGGATCTTCTCCACAGTCACACAGCTCATACACAGCAGTGCCGGGATTTGAACCCAGGCCTGTCTGGACTACACTTGGTGTTGAACTGTGGTCCCCATGGCGTGAGAGATACATTGGACATGCAGGTGGCATTTCGTCTGATCTTCACGGTGACCCTTCGGGGGAGAGGCTATTCCTACAATCCTTTTATGGTTGAAGCTACCAAGAAAGGTCCAAGGACTTGCCCGGGGGCCCCAGCTTGACTTTCTAGTCCAAGTTCAACTGTCTCCACTATCCACAGGTACAGAGAGGCTGGCAAGTGGGCTTCATGCTGGCCTGGGAAGGACCAGGCTGATGCAGGGTCAGGAGAGAAGCCTGGGCATGCTGCGGCTGGCCGGATTGAGGGCCCCCCACATCCACACCTTTTCCCTTTCTCTGCTTTTGGCTTGGGGACCCGTACTGCCCTCTGTGCGGTCCGCAGACATTGGAGGAAGGGTCACCCTGCGGCACTGGCCTGAGAGCCAATTATGAATGTGCTTCTGTTCCCAAGCGTATGTTCAGTGGTATTACATCCATTGCTTAAAATCATCCATGGCAGGATGATTTACACCCCAGGAACCGGCCAATTCTGCGTTAGTATTATTGTTATTATTATTATTACTTTTGCCTCTCTTCTTGTTTCTGGGAGAGTCACTTGTTAAACATTTACCAGCATGCCACAGCATACCAGCAGTCCAGAGCTCGCGGCTTTAGGGGGAAGGAAACGGCACGATCCACCTGAACTCTTCCCTGGCCCCTCCGCCGTCCCTGCTTCAGGAACCGCCTCTGATCCAGCCAGACCTAAGTCCGGGACTTTTTCCTGAAGATCGGACAAGAGTTAGCTCTTGCCCACTGGATGTGAGTGAGGAAGCAAGCTACTCTGGAGCCGGCGGTGGCCATCCTGGGGCAGGAAGGGTAAAGACCCGTGTGGCCTTTGGAATCGACACTGAGGAGGCCGAGAGGAGGCGGGGCTTGGTCAGCTGAGCCGAGCTGCACCAGAGGCTTAAATGGACGTGCACAGAAAGTGCTGGAAGCCTTGGACGTTTTTCCGTCGTGACAGCCCCTTACCATTGCAGCCAGTCTAAACTTGGGAGTTTCTGTTCCTTGCAACTAATACATCCTAAGCAACACAGCGGCCCATCAAAGGAATCAGCCCATGGCGAAGGGAGCTCCATAGAGAGCAGTGGTAAATAAGGGAGCCAGGGTACAGAAAGGCTCTCAGAGAAAGAACAAAGGCTTCCTAACAATGGCAGACACTAACCCACAGAAGCCAACCCCGACACCTTTCACTGGTTATCCACGAGACCCCCTCCAGACGGTCCAACAATTGGCCTCTTCGGAAGGCAAGTTGAAGACGTGACAATACTTCCAGTTTGGTTGTGGCTGAAAGATGCCATGCTGGTGACAGGGGCGCACATCACAGAACGGCTCTCCTCCTCTCGGGACACCGGGGACGGGGGGACCCACCCCTCGCGGGGTTACAGCACAGATGGGATGGAATCAGGCAGGTCTGTGACAACGGATTCCGAAACAGGAGGGGCATTCTCCAAACGAATTCCATTTACATGTGCGTCTCAACTAGAAAGCCACATAAAACGCCTTCGTTTCACTTGGGACAATAAATGAGAACTCTTTTGACATTCGAAGCATTTCATGTCCCTGTGCTTCCCGAGAACGGTTCCATTTAACTTGAAAGGGGTTTTCAGCGTGATTCCCGTTTCGTGTTATGAAAGCATTTCGCTCTCACATCGGGCTTTATCTAAATTTTTAAACAAGGCCTAATTTACAGGCCCCAAACGACTTGGCAAATTTCCTACAATCTCATTGAAAAAAATCCTGGCCGCCTATATGCTGCGGGTGGGTTGAAAGCCTGCTTTGTCTTGGGCGCCAACGAAAACTAAAATTGCTCCGCCAACAAAAGGTCATCCTTTCAAGCCAACCCACAGAATCCATACGCACACAGGGCACACAGGACGCTCCCCCGCCCCGTCCCCCCACCCCCCTTGCCGCCAAAGCCAGTCCCCCCCGCCCTTCCCCGCCGCAGAAGTACAAAGCTGAGGACCAGGTGCATTTTGTGCACTTTGCCCAGCAGCGGGGACTGGGGTGACCCGTCGCAAAAGGAGAAAATAACTTCAGAGAAGACACCGAATGTGTTCCCGAGTAGTGGATGGGTGCTGCCCGTTTCCTGGGAAGGAGAGGGCAAGAGAGTCAGACGGGGTGGGGGAGGAGGAGAGAGTTTCACAGGCGTCTTGCCCACAGTGTCTCCGGGGGAGGGGCCTGATGAGTGGCGGTGTCCCCCTACGAGCGGCCTCCTCCCCATGCCCCCGATGCAGCCTGCACAGCACAGGCCACGCTTAGGTGCCCAGCTCCCCTTCGGGGCCGGTTGTAATTTGGGGGAGGATCACATGACCCGGAACACGAACAGCCCCGCCCCTCTGCTTCGTTAATGGCTCTGGCGTCTAAGAGGAAGCAGGCTGGTCTGGGAACCATTTCACGCGTATCTGTTGGGCACTTTCTAGGAGGCAGGGCTGTGAAGGCCTTAGGGATCAACTAGACACGGGCCCTGCCTGCCTTCACGGAGCTCACGGGAAGCAGCGGGAAGACCACACAGTAAACCGACGGCAACACAAAGGGAGGGTCGAGTCTGTTAAACCCTGAGCGCAGCGTAGTGAGTGGGCCCGTGCGGCAGCACCTGGTCCGGCTCCCCAGATTCCCGAGCTCCCCGTTCTCGGCCATTCTGCAGGCTGTGGCCCAGCTGCCCCTCTGCCCGCATTTCTTCCCGCCTCCTCTCCTACTTGCTTGAGCCTCCTCCCTCAGACACGCCAAGCGGCTGTAGCCTCACGGCCCCGTGCACCTGCTTTTCCTTCCGCTCAGATGCTTGTCCCCTGCACATCCACAAGGCTGAATGCTTCACTCCCTTCCGCTCTCTGCACGGGGCCTTCCCTGACCCCTGACCTAAAGGAGCTCCCTCTCCACCCTCGCTCCGTCCCCCTTCGCCTGCTTATGTTCCTCACACATTTATTTACAGTGTCTCTCCCCTGCTTTCCCTGCTGTTCACCGCTTCATCTCCCAGGACTCCAGCAGCACCTGGAACCCAGCAGATGTTCGATATATATTTACTAGAGCCGGCCGCGGGAGCACGCAGGAGGGGCTCAGTGTCTGGGAGTCTGGAAGGCCTCCTGGAAGCACCACTTCATGGCCAGTGGGAGTTTTCTGCGTGGAGAACAGGGAACAGGACTGCAGACAGCAGGAGCAGCCTCGAGAAATCTGGGAGAGGATGCGAGAATCTCGGTGTGGCCGGAACGCGGACCACGGTAGGGAGAAAGCCAGGGCAGGCGCTACAGTGCCTCGGGGGCCACAGTGAGGTGTCAGGGGCCGGAGGGGGCCGTGGCAGAGAGATGCTGAGCCCCCCAGCCGGGGCGGTGGCCCTGGAGAGGAGCAGAGAGCCTGGCTCTGTCTCCGGGACCTCGGTGTCGCTGGGCACGTCGCTTGACCTGCCTGGACCTCTGCTTTCTTACCGGCCACGTGGGTATGCTGAGCAGCACGGTGGTCTGCTTCGAGAATCCGTGTCAACGATGCTGCTTCTGGGGGAGTGCAGGCTTAAGTGTCCCACAAAAGCGAGCTGTTAGGATGACGGCTAGCTTTACCCGCTAATGGCTGAGGCTTTCCATGATCATCCCCGCTTGGCACTTAGCGAGTGTGCCAGAATCTAAACTCTGATGAATGTAAATAATGGTGCCGTTTGATTGACAGCCAAAAGTCACGAATTCAGCGGAAGGTGCACAGACAGCCCGAGAGGACCAGGGCAGAACACAAGGCCTCTGGTGGCACTTGTGTGTTCCCAGCGGGGCTCTGTGCAACTGGCTGGTGCCTTGATTCTGCAGCTCCACCAGGTGTGATGGGGAAGGAAAGGATTCTTATGTGCTGTACCAACTCTCCTGGCTCAAGTCTATACTCAGAGGACAAGAGCCTCGGGATGGAAATCTATGACCTGTCAAACATCCCTAAGAATCTCTTAGGTCCCCCCCAAAGGCAAAAAAACACCAACAGGTTGTCTGGGAATGAACATGGGGGCAGCCACGGAGAAGAGACAGCTGTTGACCATGTCAGATCCCTTCATCAGCCAGACTGACCGTTCCCACCCCACCTCCTGTCCTTTCCAAGAAAGCTGGAAACAGTAACTCACACCAGGTGTGTGTGTCCTTGGGAAGAAATCACACTGTGCACCCCACCAACCTTCCTGCCCTCGTTCACGTCTAATTGCCTGCTGGGTCGAGAGACTTTTGAAAGGGAGGAAGATAATGGAAAACTTCACATAATTACATTTCCCAAGTAACGCCTTTAGCTTCCCTCAACTTCAGTCAAAACTCTATCTTGTCAAAATAATCTTAAAGTTTTTTTCTTCCACAAAGATTGATGTGTAATATCACTGGCAGTCTTTGGGTTGCTAATTATAAGTCAAGCCTCTTTGGGGCTTTTTTGGAATATCTCTTTGACTTCTCTAAGTGATGAGTTTGGTTCCTCTGCTTTTCAACCGTTCGTCTTCCACTTGCGGGGAAGGGTGAAATGTCTTCCCCAGTTTTAATTACAATCGTAGCATTATCCTCAGATAGTACAGACCAAAGCCTCACAATGGGAGGGGCTCCTCTGTTAATCAGGGATAAATCTCATGCACTGTAAAGGCTCATACCTTTCATTACATTACCTTGTTGGTCTAATTAATGGTATTACCCTCTGAACTGTGTGCAGAAGCTTAAAGAAATTCAACAGAAAACATGCTCGAGGGGAAAGCAAAGAATGTGTAATAAAGCGCCATGCATCACATCCTGGTTACCAGGGCTTATTTCTTTCTTGATTACTACCTGAGGGAGTGGGGGTGGGGGGGGACCCTCCAGGGGACACAGGCTGGGCTGACGCGGTTCTCTTAGAAATGGTGGCGATGTCTGCATTTTGGTTTCTGGCACGGACTAGCAATTTACCTGTGATATTTAATTTAAAAACAAAAAACCAGACATCACCTCATCAAAACCTAAATGTTGTTCCCATTCGTCCACATACAGTTTTTGGTAATGTCTGGTGAGAGCAGGTGGGGTAGGTGGGAGGAAGGATCTGACAGGAAAAAGAAAGTCTTTCGCTCTTGGGTCACTAAACCCACTTCAAAAAATAATATTCCCGTGAAAGGCCGGACTTGACCGTGTTAACTAGCACAAAACTACAAGCTCTAACATTAGAGTGTAAACTGAGAACGGGGGCAGGGTCATGATCAGCCATGACACGTGCATGGCAAAGACCCAACGTGTGTTCGTTGAGCAAATGAATGAACTCTCTGTTGAGTTCTCAGCTGTCAATAGCACTCTGTGCTGGCCATGCGTGGTCCGTGGAGATGTTGTTGAATGCTCAAAACTCTTTATTTTTTGGGGGGGGGGGGAAGGAAAAGAAAAGAAAAGGAAAACTTACAGCCAAAGAAGGTAAGCAAAAATTTTAAGGTCATACAGCTTTTTAAGTAACAGGATTTGAACCAGTCTGTTGGGTTCTGAAGACAACGCTTTGAGCGCCTCCCATTATAAGACAAATCAGAGTGTACATATCGCTGGGTGATCCAAATTTCATTTCAGGTGAGGCTTAAAGGTGAAGTGGAGATTTTGACGGGTATTCACTAATGTTTGATGAAAGTGTAAGAAACCTCAAAGGTACCTTATTTTATTAAACATAATACCATCTATGACCGTTGTTTTTTTTTTTAATTTTTTTTTTTAACATTTATTTATTTTTGAGATAGAGAGAGACAGAGCATGAATGGGGGAGGGTCAGAGAGAGGGAGACAGAATCTGAAACAGGCTCCAGGCTCTGAGCTGTCAGCACAGAGCCCAACGCGGGGCTCGAACTCACAGACCGTGAGATCATGACCTGAGCCGAAGTCGGCCACTTAACCGACTGAGTCACCCAGGCGCCCCGATCACCATTGTGTTTTTTAAATTTTTTTTTTTTTCAACGTTTATTTATTTTTGGGACAGAGAGAGACAGCGCATGAACGGGGGAGGAGCAGAGAGAGAGGGAGACACAGAATCGGAAACAGGGTCCAGGCTCCGAGCCATCAGCCCAGAGCCTGACGCGGGGCTCGAACTCACGGACCGCGAGATCGTGACCTGGCTGAAGTCGGACGCTTAACCGACTGCGCCACCCAGGCGCCCCAGCATTGTGTTTTTTAAATGTCTCGTCAAAGCCTACGATTAAGCAAATCCACACCTTCCAACCAAAATGTATCAATACAGTCTCCTTCCAAGATGGAGTCCCAGGGGGCTCACGTGAGGGGAGTTTGGTCGGTCAACATTTATTAAATGCCCACTGTGTTTTGAAAGAAGTCAAAAGCATATCTGACCTCAAGAAGCTCACAAGGTAAGAGAAAATAAACGTGTGCACTTTTCTTCTAAAATTGCCCCTCCAACTGGTGTCGGGAAGGGGAGATGATGACTCCGTGGAGGACTGTCTGCCACGCACAAGGTGACAAGGGTCTGGTCCCTGAACTCCCCCCCACTTTACACCCTGCCTAAGCAGGAAGTACAGGCTGTACGCACAGGAAGTAAGGTTTCCTAGGGTTGCAATTTTCCCACGCTCACTATTTTCTTGTCTTCTGTCTAGTTCCCCAGAGCAAAGGCCCGTGTTCTTCAGAAGCTTTGAGAAAGGAGGCCTGGTGAGGGGGATGCCTCGGTGGCCTCAGTCGGTTAAGCGTCCGACTGTTGGTTTGGGCTCAGGTCATGATCTTGCGGTCTGTGAGTTCGAGCCCTGCCTTGGGCTCCATGCGGACGTGCACAGTCTGCTTGGGATTCTCTCTCTCCCGCTCTGCCCCTCCCCCACTCACTGTCTCTGTCAAAACTAAATAAACTTAAAAAAAAATTCTTCTAGGGGCACCTGGGTGGCTCAGCCAGTTAAGCGTCCGACTTCAGCTCAGGTCATGACCTCACGGTCTGTGGGTTCGAGCCCCACGTCGGGCTCTGTGCTGACAGCTCAGAGCCTGGAGCCTGCTTCAGATTCTGTCTCCTTCTCTCTGCCCCTTGTCTGCTCACACTCTGTCTCTCTCTCTCCCTCTCTTTCAAAAATGAATAAATGTAAAAAAAAAAATTTTTTTTAATTATTTAATTAAAGAAAAAAGAAAAAAAGAAATGGGGCCTGGGGAAAAGGTCCGCTTCTGCAGCCAGCCGTAGGGGGTAAACACTGGGCAGTGGCAGGTGCAGAGAAGTGGAGAAAGCCGACTGGACCCTGAGAGTCCGAGGGAGGCAAAGAGGCCTTTGTACATCAGTGTGGTCCTGAGAGGGAGCTGGGGGAGAGTGCGGCCCCGGCAGTTCCTTACGGACCGTCTTGCAAAGCGGGTTAGATTAGTAATCAGACTTCAACTTAAACGCGCATGTGGATTAAACTCATGGACTTTCCGGGGCACCTGGATGGCTCATTCGGTGGAGCATCCAACTTTGGCTCAGGTCATGATTTCACGGTTCGTGGGTCCGAGCCCCCCCGTCTGGCTCTGTGCTGGCAGCGAGGGGCCTGCTTTGGATTCTCTGTCTCCCTCTCTCTCTGCCCCTGCCCTGCTCACACTGCCTCTCCCTCTGTCTCTCAAAAATAAGCATTAAATAAATAAATAGATAAATAAACTCATGGACTTTTCTGCATTCAGAAGTAGCAGGAACCTATCTGTGAAATATAGCACCCATTCTTGAGAAAAAAAAAATAACCTTGCCAGCGCAGTCATCCTGAAGGCCACAGTGTGGATCTGGTGGCTGTGAGCAGTAAGCAACCTGCCCCCCCCCCCGCCCCACCCGGCTTCCGCCCTCTGGCCATTGATCAGCCCCATTAGCAGATGACAAATGACTTGGGTGGCCCGGGTCCAGTCCCTGATGGACCAGCACACAAAGGATTCAGCCTTCATCGCTAGTAATTGTCTTTTCACTTGGCAGCTCCCTTGGGAGGTCAAAGCTCCAAGAAAGTGTCCCCCCGGAGCTGCCCATCTGTTCTGTGGCCTCCTCCAGGCCAGCAAGGAAGTCCCTACACAGGAAGGCTGACAGGATGGCTCCAACTTTCAGGACAAGCAGACGTGCTAGAGACTCCTCTGTGCCACTGAACTGGCACCCTGATGATGGTGACGAGGACCCTTCTACTGAGGTTTAGTACACGCAAGCGGCATCTCCTGGGATCTTCGCGGCCACCCGGAAATGTCGGTACTCTCGCCATTTTCATTTTAAAGATGACAAAACCGAGGCTTCGTGAGACCACACGCTTTACTCAAGGTCACACGCAGCTAATAAGTGGCAAGGCTGGGGCTGGAAGCCACGATGGGTTGATTCCGCAGCCTCTTGCCCCTTGTGTTATGCTAGCTGGCTTCTGCCGCCCAACACCCTTCCTGACCTGCTTCTTTTTAGGCTGTGGTGCTGTGGCCTCACAGGATGCAAATTTACTTTCGAGTTAAATTCCTCGCAGAAGGGGGATCGCTCTGTGGATCAGCGACACCAGAGCAACGTCCTGGCGCCATAAACTGTCCGCTTGGGGTTGAGGTTTGCTTGCAGGTGACCCACTGGTGGGGACGCTGGAGGCAGCCAGACCCGACGTGCATTCCTTTCTCACCCCTCGTATGCTGGCTGACCTGGGGCGAGGCCTCGTTGCCATCTAAGAAGCCAGGATAATCCATGCTAGAGCCTCAGAGGATTGGAGAGAAGGTTTAAAAACATAATCCAGCCTAATAAAGGACGCCACTCTTATAATAAAGATTCAAAGTGCTTAGCACAATTCCTGGAACAGAGTAAACGCTAAAAACTCAGAGCTACTATGAGTTCTTCGCAAGATCCCAAACCAAACTTCCATAGTCCATTCTAGCCAGAGATCGTCTCTCTCCTCCGAACTTCCAAAGGATGTTAAAAGTTCTCTCAGAAATCCTCTTTTGAGGGGCGCCTGGGTGGCTCAGTCAGTTGAGCATCTGACTTTGGCTCAGGTTATGATCTTGACGGTTCGTGGGTTCGAGCCCCGCGTCGGGCTCTGTGCCGACGGCTCGGAGCCTGCAGCCCGCTTCAGATTCTGTGTCTCCCTCTCTCTCTGCCCCTCCCCCGCTCATGCTCACTTGCTCTCTCTCTCTCTCAAAAATAAACATTAAAAAAAAAGAAAATCTCTTTCGAACTTGTGTTATGTAATTGATGCACATGTTTTCTCCTTTTTCAAAAAATGTTTTTGAGTACAGCTGACACGAGGTGACATCAGTCTCAGATGTACAGATCCTTTTGTAGTTCATAAGCATGATGACTGGGTATGTTTTCTCCTTAAAAAAAAAGTTAGACCCTCATTTGAACCTCAAAATGAGCTACACTCTCTTTTACAGTTGGGGATGCTGAGGCCCAGAGTGGTTGAATAACTTGCTCAGGTCATGCAGGAAGTGACCGTGAGGCGAGGACCCAACTCCAGGCCATGCACTCTGGAGCCTGAGTTTGTCACCACTTATTGTTATAAGTCCTAGATTATCAATGCCCTGGACAGGACCAAGGTCAAAACTATGGCCCGCCTCTGCCACCCGGCACATGGAAGTCTCGGTAAGTATTTTAGAAAGAACAGGCCAAAGGAAGAGGAGAGTTCCTGCCGTTACACTGTCATGAATCTCTGGGCGATGTGTGCCCAAAGTCTACCCGGCAGGTCTCCCTCGTAGACTGGCGGAGATCCAGGAAACCCATCCCAGCCTCCTGCCGCCCAGAGAACATGGGGCAAAGTGGATAGCATGCCAATTATAACAACGATGATAATTACAGGAATGATCACCACCAACCGTCACCGGGTGCTTCCGATCTGCGTGCCTTCATAAACGAACACGTGCAATAACCTTGAGAAGTCTCGGAAATGGGAGGCCCCATTTGACACCTCAGGGAACGTTTGCTTTGGTTTCAAATCGAATGTGTGGAGCTTCAAACAATTTCAAAGTTATGTCATTTTTCCCGCGTGCTTGTAATTTAGGGAGAAGCAGATGGTACACTTTCCTACACATACAAACATACACATAGATACACAGACCTTTCAGTTATATAGACGGATAAACCAACACTTACTGGGGTTAGGGTTACAGTACCTTGGTCTGAGGAGTTGAGCTGAGGCCAAAACTTAAAATAATTCAGCGCCACTATTCACAATAGCCAGAAAGTAGGGACAGCACCATCAACAACTCTAACAACATGCCCGTCGAATGTTGGATGGATAAATAAAATGTGGCATATACAGGTGATGGAATATGACTGAGCCATGAAAAGGAAGGAAGGACGGACACCTGCTACAACATGGGGGAACCTTGAAAACATGATGCCTGACACAAAAAGTCAAAACACACCGCATCGTTCCATTTCTGTGAAATGTCTAGAACAGGTAAATCCATTGAGGCAGCAAGTAGACTAATGGCCACTAGGAGCTAGAAGGAGGAGGAAGGTGAATGCCTATTTAATGGGGGTAGGGTTTCCTTTCAAGATGATCTGGAAGTTCTGGAACTGGATAGTGGTGGGATTGCCCAACACCGTGAACGTAATTCATACCACTGAGTGGTATACTTTACAATGGTTGAAATGGTAAATTTTGAACCATGTGTATTTTTAGTAAAATAAAAAAATGATTCAATGCCTCTTTCATTGTACATGGGGTAAAATCCCTATTTCTGGTCTTGATTTGCGAGAAATTTCCAAATGTGTCCTCTCCACCTGCTCTCTCTCTCTCTTTCTCTCTCAATGCCAACCACTCTTCCCATCACACCCAGACCTGGAGCCCGACCCAAACACGAGCCACTCCCTTGCGAACCATGTGCCACCCATCATCCCGCAGCCAGCCCTGCTCAGAGTCCCCTCCTATACTCTCTGCCCACTTGTCCTCCAAGACTCAACTCAAGCACAGCACCCTGTGGAGGCTGTCACGGAGCCCCTTGCCTTGGCTCGGGCAGCGCTGATGCTTTAGATGCCTCATATGTACCGTCGTCACAGTACTTACCACAGCGTATTGTAATTACAAGCTTTCATGCAACAGAGGAGCATGTGCTGGTTACAAGCAGAGGCCTGGGTGGTGGGGGGGGGGTCACTGGCCCGCAGTTCAAATCTCAGCTCTACCTGCTGTGTGCACATGGACAAACTACTAAACTGCTAGGTGCCTCTGTTGCCTATTTTATAAAAATTGGGCTAATGATAATTACTGAGGATGTGAGGATTAAACACAGAAATACATAGACAGCTTTTAGAACAGTACCTCATCCCTCCTAGGGACCCAGTAAATGTTAGTGTCGTTATTCTCCTCACCGCCCCCATCATCCTCCCTCTGCCCCAGTAGCTTATGAGCCCCACAAGCCCAGCACAGGGCCCTGCCATAGAATAGATGTTCAAGAACTACATGTTGAATGAAGTTATGATCCATCCACCCAGTTCTTCTCATTTTACTGATGGGTAAATACGAAAGTGATTTGTCCAGTCATGCAAACGGCTGGAGGCAGAAGGAGGTCATGAACTTCCCATGTTGGATCCTCACTCACCACTAAGACACGATGGGACAATATCCCAGTGTATTTGCAAGGAGATGGGCTGCACACCTTGCAGATCCTGTCATGTGGCCCAAACAACACTTCTCCATCAGAGTGAGGCCAGTGCTGGGCTAAGCTGCCACATCTCAGCACTCGAGACCTTTCTTTGCTTCACAACAAGAGCCTGAAATATCAGCAGGCAAGCTATAAATAATCGAGAAGAAAATAATCCAGAAATTAACTGAGGGTCTGCCCACGAGTCAGTGGGGCTCCCTCTCCCAGGGAGGATGATGCATGAGCTGTCGGAGATAAGACTTTGGTTGGGCATATTTAAGGTGAGTGCAGATAGCAGTGGGCACTCAGGGAGTCCCTTCTGCCGCCACCAAATGGGAAACTCCATAGATCAAACCACAAAATAAATGAGGACATTAAGGCTTCATACACTCTGGGATTTGTATTTGAAAAACCAAGATTCTAACTTAAAGTAGCTCCTCCTTGAATGATTTTGTTACACTCCCAGGAGAAGTCACTCTTCAGCACTAGAGGTCTTTCATGGGAGACTCTGACCCATAGTTTTAAATACTCACAGCTGATACTTATTGAATCCCATATATCTATGTATATGTATATATGTATATGTGTATATATATGTATACGTACATATATGTATATGTATATATCTATCTATATATGAATCCATATATCCAATCCATATATATATATATATATATATACACACACACACACACACACACACACACATATGCCAAGCACTTAGCACAGGGTTTCACATATATTAACCCAGTATTAACTTAATCTTAAAATAAAAAAAACCCTATAAGGTGTGAGGAACTATTATCAGCCCCACTATGCAGATAAGAAAACATCTGTCATGTGACCCAACAAGACGACACATTGGGTGGTGGAACTGGTGGTTAAACCAAGGAATTCGGATCCAGTTAAAGGAAGGCAGTCATACAACCAAGGCTGTTGTCTTTGCGGGGTGTCTGAGAGACTACACAGAAACAAAAGGGGAAGTTCTAGCATCCACAGTGGCTCATGATACCAACTGAATGGCCAAAGGTATGGGCCATGTTATCCCCTGAACTTGTAACAGACAGCCCAGACAGCCCCCTTAGGAGCTGGCTGAAGAGTTAATAGCTATTTGATGGACACCCACCACTATATTACAAATGGTCGGGAGCAAAATAAATGCAAATAAGGCCATGAGGGCAGAAAACCGGCCTTCCCAAGTGTATCCTGCCTGCATTGAAACGTCCTGATTCTATCCCTGAGCTTAATATTTCATGCAAAAGGCAACACTGAGATCGCCGCTCCCAGAAAACCCAGGGGAGGACGATCAGGATGACAAATGGAACCCTCCCCCTTGTATCTTGGAAATGCCAAGAAGGATGGGTGATGGGCCGAAATACCGAAACAAACCTTGAGTGAGCCTTTGGCTGAGGCTGATTTATGGGCAGAGTCGCCCAGCCCTCACCTTTATTTACATTGCTTGGAGCACATAAACTCCAAGAAAATTTAGTGTTTTAATTTGGGCATCTGGCTTGTGCTCTTCCCCCCCCGCCCGCCAACCCCCCAAATCATCCTCTTCCACGCGCCCTGGAAAACAAGACCGAACCACAAACCTGTTCTGGAGGGCTCTTCTGTCTCCCACTTGCCTGGTTCAGAATATAAGTTCGTTGAGGCACAGAAAGGATGTGTTTACGACACATGAAGGGCTCTGCTGTCACCTGTGCATGTGTGCATCAGCATGGCCTCTGCATGGACCGGGGGGATGTGTCCCGGACCAGGAAGCCAGCGTCCCCACTCTAGCCTGGGCTCTGCTTCAAAGGGCTACGTGGCCTCAATCAGCTCATGTGTGGTTTCTGGCCTCAGTTTCTCCAAGTGCTAAACAAAAACTGGAGGATGGGGCGCCTGGGTGGCTCAGTTGGTTAGGCAACTGACTTCAGCTCAGGTCATGATCTCACGGTTCATGGGTTTGAGCCCCACGTCGGGCTCTGCACTGACAGCTCAGAGCCTGGACTCCTGCTTCAGATTCTGTGCTCCCTCTCTCTCTGTTCCTCCCCTGCTCGTTCTCTGTCTCTCAAAAATAAATAAATGTTAAAAAGAATTCAAAAAACAAAAACTGGAGGAGATGGTCTTCAATGTCCCTTCCAGTGCAGTACAGACATCCCGTGATTCTGTAAGCCCACATGAGTGCTTTTCTCGGGTGCTTCCATGTTCTCTCTCCGTCCGTTTTAGGGTGGCTCTCTCGCACATGTCTATCGTTGAGTCACAGGCTTATGTTATCTCTGCTTAACTCAGGGAAGATGACAGCCCCCAAATTAAACAACCTATTCTAAAACATTCTTTAAGGGGAACCTGTTGGTTGAGTGATGCTGTTCAAGGTCACAAATTGTAGAAATTGAAAAATGGGAGGGACTTCAGAGAGGTCTTACCCAATGCACTCACTTTGACGCACCCAATGTCCCAGCTCCTAAGCGACCATCTGGATGCCTCTAAAGGAGTCCTGGCAGACGGAGGTGGGAGTGACGTGACCCATGTCTATGGTCACACAGCTGGCATCACAGGGCACTGGGGCCGCTGGAATGTCCCAGTTATTCCTCTTCAGCCTCTCAGTTGTGAAGTCAGGGTGAGAATCCAGTCTCCTGGAGTCCCTCACTGCACCCTTCTCCTGCCGTTCTTTCTTGCTCTGGTTTCCAGCAGGAGGTGAGCACCTTGTCCTCGGATCCTTTGTGCCCACCACCTGCCTTGTCAATCAGAAAAACGTGCTTAATAAACGCTAACTGAATGCATTAACAGAAAAGAATGAACTCAGTCTCCCACGCTGGTACCCGCTGGGATGCACGTTAGTGGCACCCATTTATGACCCTTATGGTGCCCATTGGCACCTTGTGGCCCTTATGGCCCTTATGGCACCTTGACAACACTCATGGGGTGGGGTGGGGGGAGGCTGAGCTCAGCACCTGACCCATGCTCTTCCTGTGGTCTTACAACAGCCCTGGGATGTCTGGATTAGGGTAATACCCGCAAAGAAACTGAGGCCTAGACTGTACAGTGACTTGCCCACCTCCTACAGCTAAAAACTGTTGAGAACATGGTATGCATCCAGGCAACAGGCTCAAGAGATTTCTGTCCTACATTATAAACGTGTGTTGGCGTCTTCGTGTGCTGAGACAAGTCATTACGGGGAAAACCAGTGAGGCCCTTTTCCAGTAATTACAACATTTCTCTGGGTTGTACCCAAATGATGGCCTGCTGTGACTGCTAAACTCGACATTCTCTTTGATGGCCAATGTGAAGGGAAAACACCATAAAGGGACGATTCCTCTCAACCAGATCACGCTGGGTGTTCCTCTTATTTTTTTTTTTCTTCTGAACTTCCAAACCCCATGCTGAAGGTGCTTCGTCAACACTCCTGGAAGATGTTCATCCGGGCTCTAGGATTGACCATGTTCCACTGGACAGCTCTTCTCCTTAGCAAGGCTGGCCTGCCTCTCCCTATGGTTTGCGCCTAAGTCCTAGGTGGCCCACCAGCCAAATATCAGCCAAACACCAACGAAAGGAAATGAAAACTGTTTACTTGGGTCTTCCAGGTGATTTTAATCGCAGGTTATAAACCACCGTTAAAAGTAGGGTTCATAATGAGAAAGTGCACGCCAGCTTAGGGTGTTTGCAGTGGAACAGTGAAATGATTTTGTAAATGCCATCTTCTCTAATAAATCTGAATGCTGCTGGAGAGATTAGGCCATTATCCAGCACTGGCATAAATGAGAAAATGATATGATGGATCACATGCTTGAGGGGTTTTAGGAGTTAGCTGGAGATGGGGCAGGATGACGCTAGTTAGCAATGGCAGTTGGCCAATCAAATCATATTGCCTGAAATCTAGTTTAGGGCCAGTTCTGTTATTCTGACTGTAACTGGTGCTTTCCAATATTCATGCCAGGAAGTCACTGTAGAAATTTTTGCCTACATGAAGGGGGGTTTTCTTAAAGTCAAGGGACCAAATCAGAGATCAATCTGCTTGTGTCACGGTGAGGTGGAGATGAATTTGAGAAACAGAAGGATCCTCTGAAATCAGCGGAATACTCTAAGTTCTGGAACAGTAGCCGTAATCTTCCAAGGCACATATCAAGCATGTAACCCACACGACAATATTGAGGACCACACTGAACAGGACTGAACACACATGCCCGGATGCATTCAGGGGCAGCAGTTCCCAACCAGTGGGCCATCGAGACCCTGGGTGACCAGAGAGAGCCACTTACAGAAAATCTAAAGGTCTCCAGCATGCTGTGTGAATCAATCATTTTTCTTGCATGTACGCACCATCATTTCCAACTATATGCAGATGCAGAGGCAACATCCATCTGACCATGCTACAGAATTCATTGCACTCTTTTGCATTTATACATTTAAAAAAATAGAAAAATGACAACTACTAATATTAGGGGCCAGAATTCAGACATTCAAAAATCTCTCTCTCGGGGCGCCTGGGTGGCGCAGTCGGTTGAGCATCCGACTTCAGCCAGGTCACGATCTTGCAGATCTTGCGGTCCGTGAGTTCGAGCCCCGCGTCAGGTTCTGGGCTGACAGCTCAGAGCCTGGAGCCTGTTTCCGATTCTGTGTCTCCCTCTCTCTCTGCCCCTCCCCCGTTCATGCTCTGTCTCTCTCTGTCCCAAAAATAAATAAACGTTGATAAAATTTAAAAAAAAAAAAAAAAAAATCTCTCTCTCTCTCTCATTAAAAAGAGTATATATAAAAACTGAGAACTATTGTTTCAGTGGTAATACAGCCAAGTCATCAAATACAGAAGGAGACCGATGGCACGGAACAGCCATCTTGCCTACGGTTTAAACCACTGAAAACTGGCCCCTGGCTGAAGTTAGAAGCACATGCGTGCTCCGTAGGGAAGTGATCATTTTGTTGGTGCTAGTTTGGGGTATATTACCTGTTTCCTCTGAGTACAACCTACTACCTAAGCTTGCCAGCCTTTGTGAGTTAAGCTTTTCAGCCCTTAACCCTCCTTGTCCACTCATGCTGCAGACATCTGGATGACTTCTTAAACGAGCTACTGGTGGATTCTAACCACAACCTCCAATACACGTCGAGAGTACACGTATGTGAAAAAGACTGGAAACCATACTCAACAGGACATCATGGAAAGTTTAGCTCCTCCTAGGTGCAAGGCCTCTAAGCAACACAGAAATATCAGGAAAGAGATCTGGAGCGTAGAAGAAAAACACCCTTGCCTTTGGGATACAAAAATCGGCTGGGAAAATAAAGAGAACGCCACTCAAAGGGGGGAGAATTCAACGTTCAATAAGAGACTATGTTACGAAGGATGAAGAGTTCTACTGGCAGAATCCCAGAGTGTGCTGGGCTCTGTGCCAGGCACACTATGTGCTATTATTCCATCAAGCCGGCGGTGCCCACCCAAGGAGTAATTTCTCCTCCCAGGGAAAAATGGTGGGCAACACCTGAAGATTTTTTTGGTGGTCACATTACGGGAGCTCCCACATTACTATGGGAGCATCTAGTAGTAAAGACCAGGGATGCTGCTTAACGTTCTACAAGGCACAGGACAGCCCTCCCTCTCCCCCCACAGCAAAGAAGTTTCTGGCCTAGAATGTTCATGGTGCCGAGGTTGAGAAACCCTGCATGAAACCATCCCAATCGCCCTATCAAAGGAGGCGTTATCAGACTCTTGTTCTAAATGTAGAAACCGAGAGCCGTAAGGTCCCGCACATATGAGGGGGGGATCTGGATCACTCCCTTACACCCATGTATCTGCTGTATTATCTTGACAAGGGAAGTGACCTCCTCATTTCATAAATAAGGAAACTGAGGCTCAGATGCCAAGTTGTCCCACCCTGTACCTCACTGTGACCAATTGACTTTTGTCCCCTCACAATGCTTTTAAGGTCAGGAATGATGTCTAAACACAGGTGACTATACCTCAAACCACAGTATCTCTTTCTCTTGTCTGTTAACCATTACACCCCTAGCGACTGACTTGTTTCTGCTCCTCTAACACTATAACTGAGCAGTTTTATTGTTCACATCGAATCCACTAGCTTACTCATTCAATCGCCATTTATTAAGCTCCCCCTGTATGCTGCGCACTGTGAAAATACTACACGTAAACAGGTCAGAAGGCAAATGAAAGGGAACTACAAATTCAGGGGTTGGCAAACCACAGCCCAAAGGCCGCCTGTATTCTAAGTAAAGTTTTATGGGAACATAGCCACACCCATTCGTTTGCCTATCATCTGTGGCTGCTGCTGTCCCATTACAACAGCAGAGCTGAGGAGCTGGGGCAGATACCTATGGCCCCCCAAACCTAAAATATTTGCCATCCAGCCCTTTGCAGAAAAAGTTGGCCAATCCTACACCAGCTCCATCATCCAAGCCACAGAGCGAGTATTAAAGTGAACTCTAAGGGGCACCTGGGTGACTCAGTCGGTTGGGCATCCGACTTTGGCAACAGTCATGATCTCACATTGTGTGGGTTTGGGCCCCGCGTCGGGCTCTGTGCTGACAGCTCAGAGCCTGGAGCCTGCTTCGGATTCTGTGTCTCCTCTCTCTCTCTGCCCCTCCCTTGCTTGCACTCTGTCTCTCTCTCTTGAAAACAGACATTAAAATTTTTTTTAAGTAAATAAAAAAATAAAGTGAACTCCAGACCAAATCAAGAAGTGTTTCCATTTATGCACGCAACTATAGTATCTCTTGGCAGTGGGGGAAATCCTAACTGTTCAATGCTAATACAAATCTGCAACTCCAAAGCACCAAAACATTTTCATCATTGAATATACTTTCGGCTTTTCTAGAGTCCACTATAAATATATCTTCAAATGAAGTTCAAATGTGTGTTATTTCTGTTTTGCGGTCAGAGGTTTGGGAAGCCCACAGTGAATGTTCCTCATCACAATGAAATGAAAACCAGGATCAGACCCCAAGCACTGGATTAGCTGCTTAGGAGTGGGTTCATCACAGCTGGCTGTCTGATGATCTACAGAGACCTCCAGGTTGCGACCTCCCTTCCATTCCTCTAAGATGCAAAAGACGCTGTTCTGATCTTCCCTGAATTTTTCTACCACACTCTTGGCCTTTGGTCTATGGATGACTCAGGTCTAGGGCAAGAACCTGGAGCAGCAGAAGGTCTTCTTACTATTCAGGCAGTACAGCCACAGCAGGAGTGAGAACATGCACCTACATCACCTACGTGCAATAGGTTACCCGGCAAATTAAAAAAAATTTTTTTTAATGTTTTTATTTATTTTTGAGACAGAGAGAGACAAAGCATGAGCAGGGGAGGGGCAGAGAGAGAGGGAGACACAGAATCCGAAGCAGGCTCCAGGCTCTGAGCTGTCAGCACAGAGCCTGACGTGGGGCTCAAACCCACGAACCGTGAGATCATGACCTGAGCCGAAGTCGGACGCTCAACCGACTGAGCCACTCAGGCACCCTTAAGTTTTTTTTTTTTTTTAATGTTCATTTATTTTTGAGAGAGAAAGAGACAGAGCGTGGGTGGGGGAGGGGCAGAGAGAGAGGGAGACACAGAGTCTGAAACAGGCTCCAGGTTCTGAGCTGTCAGCACAGAGCCCGACGTGTGGCTCAACCTCACAAACCGTGAGATGGTGACCTGAGCCGAAGCCGGACGCTTAACCGACTGAGCCACCCAGGCGCCCCAGGTTACATGGAGAATTTAAACCGACACATTTTGGTTGCATATTAACCCAAAGAACCTGGTGAAAGAGACCCCAAAGGTTTAGTGGAGTCCCCCCAAAGGGACAGTGAAGACGGAAATTAGGCAGATTTACTGTGATGGTTAAATCCTGCCCTCAACACTTAGTGAATATACACATCCATACACTAAGACCATGGGTTCCCACCCAGATGTACTTCCCATCTTCAAAAATCCCAAACGACAGTGGCGGCAGGTGCAAAAAAAGTTTCCTCCAAAGGAGAGTTCATTCAAAGACAGGAAGTTACCTGGTGCAGCCCTGCCCCAGTTTATAGATCCCTTACCTGCTTGTCAGGGAGGCTGGGAGAGCAGCTTTAAGCTTAGGCATTGAGAAGACAGGTCACTTGTAAAACTGGATTCTCCCCCTCACCATGGGTGGACATGAGGGCTCAGAGCAGGATAACATAGGCTTGGGGTGATGGTCTCACCGTCCAGGCCTTCCAGATCAGGGTGACCCATGCCCAAGAGAGAGCGGCCAAGGCAAGGTCAGGTCTCACCCAATCATAGGCTACAGGGCAGCCCTCTTCCACCACCGTGCAGTCAGACCCGACCTTGCCATGGGAGAAAGAGAGGAGAACTTGGCTCAATGACCAGCTCAACAATCTTGAATCAGTCAGCTTAAATTACTGTGCCTTGCCTTGGTTTCTTTATTCGGGAAATAGATTGTTGTGTCTACCCCAATTCCATTACACGGGGCCAGTTGGTAGAATCCACAGAGATGATGCCTGTGAGCGTCCTTTTATACTATGAAGAGCTGGGCAGTGATAGGATTCGGTGCATCCCTGGTGCCCTCCTAGGTGCGGAGAAGAGTGGACAAATGCAGTGGAATCCTGGAAAGAGGGACCGAGCATTGGGTTCGTGGCCTGAAGGTACCAGACCAAGCTTCTGCTTTAGAGGCAAGGTGGTACACCAGAAGTGTTAGAAGGCGGGTTCCGAGTTATCCCATGGTGGCAACAACCCATGTGTTGACCAGCTGAACTTTAACAAGGTTCTACGCTATTGGCCAATGCCAATGACCCGCACTGTAGAAGAGTTGACCATGGAATCATGATCCTTTCCCATAGGACTTCCATTAAGACTTACACCTGCTTCCTTGCTCCAGCAGGGCTGCCTGGTACCGCACCAAATTGCACACAGAACAACCAGGACACCCCTGCCAGCTTATGGGCCAACAGTGTCCACAAAAGGGCAGTGGGCTTCGCCTCTCTGGTAACTCTCGAAACTAAAGACGTTTCAAACGTTCCCATTTTTTTCTCACGTCACATAGTAAATCTTGTAGGAATAGGAAGAACAATCTACTTGATGAACACATTCATTAAGAAAATCGATAGACATAAAATCACGGGTCCGTTCTCCCCAGCTATCATCTCTCAGGCTCTATGGTACCACGACTGTCCTCTCCAGGGTGTCAAATTTCCAAATTTCCAAATTTCCAGAAATGGTGAGCACAGAATTTCAAACGGCAAGAATGGGGACAGGGAGGAGACATAAATCCCACTGTGTTCCAAGTCGTACTTACTGAATTCAAGCACATACACCATGTTCAATTTTTTTTTTTTTTAAGTCCAAGGTAATCAAGGAAAACGAACTAATTCATTTGTTGTAGCTGACAAGAAGCCCCAGTCTTCGCCAGGAGGACACTACAAAGGGTGAGGTTACTTTAAGAGACGAAGGGCCATACCTGCACTGAAATTCATATATTTGTCTTATTCTCTTTGGAGAAAAAGAAAGCTGTTACTCAAGAGCTAAACCCTACATCGTCTACGTCTTCCTCCTCCTTAAGGAAAACCCTTTGAGGGAGAAGGTCCCAGCCAGCAGCTGCTCTCTGCAGTGTCCAACCCCAATCTCTCCGAAAGGTTGTGCTTTTTAATCATCTCTCATGGTCAGTTTAACCTTGAGTAGCAAAATGAATGTATTTTCCCAGCAGGCCTTTATCACACGTTGCCGCTGTCACGCACATCCGTGAAGGCTTCTGTATTTGTCACTTCACCTCTCTTGCCATTACATCTGTCTAGACCTTTATTATAAAATGTAATTATGTTTCCACGTCAGTCACACCTAGTAGACCATGAGCTCCAAGATAACTTAGTTCGTATCTTATTAAATCTGCGGTCCCCGAACCCGTGTGCCCAATCTGTCGGACAGACGGAGACAGAGAGAAGAGAGGCAGAAGAAAGGAAGGAAAGAAAAAAGAAGAGGGAGGGTGGCAGGGTAGCCGTCTAAGCAAAAAGGCAAAGCCATCCTAATGGCACGTCTCTGCTGCCCGGCCACGGCATCTCTTGTTGCAGTGAAACAAGCAGGCTCCGGGATTGGCTGAGCCTGGGTTCCGATCCCCTGCTCTGTTCAGCAGATGACCGCCTTCCAGAGCTGGGCAAAGCAGCCTCGCTTTTCTAAGCCTTAACTTCTTCATCCGGAGAATGGAGGTGATAACATTACCTAACGCACTGTGGTAGGGAGGGAACAGGGACAGCGTCCCTCAAGCACAAGGGGCAGTGTTAGGGAAAGCCAAGAAGGGCTCGACCCACGTTAGCTATGGCTGCTACTATTACTCTCAGATGACCTCAAAAGTATCTCTAGCTCCCCAGTTCTGATCCTGGAGCATCCCTTTTTCTAAGAATGAGTCAAACCCCTGCTAGGAGAGGTCCACTGTCCCCTTTCCCAGAAAGGAAAGAAGTCCACGTCCTCTCCGTGACTCGCTCCAGCCAAAGCCCAGCAGCTGGGTAGAAAGAAGGAAGACTCTCACATTTGAACATGGTTCGGCCACCAGTCTGCCCTCTTATCTCTGGCCAGGCACCAATCCTTCCTGGCTACGGATTCTCTGGCAGTGACGAAGCACATTCCGTACAGCGCAGCTCTGAGGATTTATGATGAATGACTTCGTGTCGGACATGCAAATCCTAATTATAATTGCCACAGTGCCAGCTTTGGAACAAAAACGATTTCTTGGGCAAGAGTGGGGAAAACTGCAAAGCTGTTCAGCATCCTGGTTGAGACAGCAGGTGGTCCCTGGAGTCCCACTTACTTGTGTTTGTCTCCTGCTTCTGCCACTTGCTAGCTCCGTGACCCTGGGCAGGTCACACAACCTTCCCGCGCCTCAATTTCCTCATCCGTAAAATGGCAAACGCAGTACTTCCCTCAGAAGGTGGTTTAAAGGGTCGACTGAGCTAATACAGGGAAAGGGTGTGGAACAGGGTTGACGTGGCAAGTAGACACTCAAAACCATCAATGATTAAACCAGCGATCTTCTTGGTATCACGTAGAATGTGATACGCAGACCAAATTTCACACACTGCAATTAGCAACCAATCATGGATTCCTTCCTTCCTTCCTTCACTCAACCAACGACTTACGGAGCTCCTGCCATGTGCCAGGCACTGTTTTAGGTGCTAGTCAATGGGGCTGAGAACAAACAGACAAAACTCTGCTCTCACACAGCTATCATTCTAGACTCACAACTAGGTCTCCCCCTAATGCCTGGCATAAAAAGCAGTTCCCAGCCGGGTGCTCTTTTGGCCTCTAGTGGACGTGTGGCAACTTCTATAGACGTCTGTGGTTGCCACAGCTAGGGTGGAGAGGGTTCTACTGGCATCTAGTGGGCAGAGGACAAGGATGCTGCTGCACATCCTACAGTGCACACAACAGCCTCCCTCCCCAACGAAGAACCATCTTGCCTTAAATGTCAACACTTCTGAAGCTGAGAAACTCTAGTGTAAAAGAATCTGTAAAATATCAATGGGTCCTTTGTTGGGTACGGTTTGGGCAACTGAAGGCTACCGAGACCACAGGAAGGGAAGCTGCGAAAGGGAGGGACACAGGTGGATGGAGAATAAGGGGACCACAAGATTCCAGCTTTGCCAAGACTCACGCTTCCAGAGAGAGAGAGAGAGAGAAAGCGCACAAAGTCCAAGAAGCAGGAGGCCCCGAACCCAGGATCCGATGGCTCTCTTCAGTGGTGACAAGTGACCCCTGGGTTGTGAATGTTGCAGGTGGGAGCCAGTTTCCTCTGTCAGCTAACTTCACACCCAAGTGAAAAGTATGGCTGCTCCCTTCACTCTCGGTCAAAGATTTCATCACAAGGGCCCAGAAAATACCACTAGCCTAGTGAAATAATACTCAGGAATAGAGATGAGCCTCCAGCTCCCTCAACCTTCTTCACATATCAAACCAAAGGATGTTTCTGACTTAGGCGACAATACAGGTTTACGCAGCAGAGGGACCTGGTGGGTTTGAACCCCTGGCTCAGTCACTGCCAACTGAGTGGCCCTCGTCATCGAAGGGGGACGAGGGAGGGCCAGACCCTGGTCACTTAACAGCAGAAGGCCCTTTTGCAAGTAATGTATCATCCCTGTGCCTTAGTTTTCTCATATGTAATATGAGCACAAGAATTGGTACCTGCCTCACAAGTCATTACGAGGACTGAATGCATCAGTTAAATACATTACTCCAGGAAAGTACTTGGAACACTGTACCTGGCTCTGAGTCAAGACCATGTCAAAGCGTGCTGTTATCAGTGCCACCGTAGTCATGACTATGTTATGTGACTTAACCTCTCCCACTCCCAGTGTCCTCTTTTGAAAAATGGGCATAAGGGGCGCCTGGGTGGCTCAGCCGGTGAAGCGACTGACTTCGGCTCTGGTCATGATCTCATGGTTTGTGAGTTCAGGTCCCGCATTGGACTCTCTGCTGTCACCACAGAGCCCGCTTCGGATTCTGTCTCCCTTTCTCTGTCCCTCCCACATGCGTGCACGCTCTCTCTCTCTCTCTCTCTCTCTCAAAAATAAATAAGCATTTAAAAAAAAGAAAAGAAAAATGCGAATAGTTGCCAACTCATTGGGCATGGGATTCAGTTACGCATGTTAAACACTTGGGACAATACTTGATATGTTGTCATTTCTTATTATTTATTGAAAAGTTTGCCAAAAGCACTGAAACTAATTCTCACTTAGTCCTACATTTAAACTACTCACCAGGTGAAAACCGTATGGCGTCAGGATGGTTCTGGAAGGCCTTGTGATGTACTCAAGAGTGAGCTCCGAGAACCATTATGGATTGCTAAAGGTGAGTGTGAAAAATTAGCTCTGGACCCACCTTCCTTGAGAGGGCACTTTGCTCTTGATGATTCACCCTACTTCAAACCATCCGCAGGGCTGAGACCGTACTGGTAATAGAAGGCCCTGACACCCTACAAAGGCATGGAAGAGGATGGGGGTGGGGCTGGGCGAGGCGCCTCCTTTTTCCCACTTTTGTCCATCCTTCCGGACAGAGTACACATCACAGGAGATCACAGAGGCCTTGGGAGGGCTTCGCCTGCAGAACTGCCTGTTAACAAGCTCCATCCAAGCTCTCATGTACGGTCTCAATTCATCAGAGGGGCGAAGGGGACGGGAGCTTTTCAGAAGTCTGACCCGAAGGCCCAGCAAGGCCAAGTCAACAAAGACACCAAAACAAATTGGGAACCAATGATTTCCCACCACACAGAAGCCACCTGCCCAAACAGTTGTTCTTGCCAAACTCATTAAAACCGTGTTCAGTTTCTTTCATGTTTCTAGCAGCTAAGGACTCCAAGGGGGAAGCGGGAATGCCCATAGAGCACAACCTGGACTCCGCCGCTTAGATCTGAGGTTGCATCAAACAAGCAAGAATGTTCTGGTCTCATCCAACCACGTGGGGAGGAAGAAGAGATCCGTTGGCCTGGCCTTCCTCCAGCTTCTTCACAGTCAAGAGGGGCCTGGCAGGAGACCTTGAGGATGGTGACACGGGCCAGCAGGACTCTTACCTGCTCTGAATTGTTGGGTGCAATCTGCCACAACGGATGGTCACTCTCTTGGCTTCTTTTCCTAAGTGATCCTGCCCGAACCCGCTCTGCCTGCATTTCAGACGGTGAAGACATTACCGTGAGTGCTGTTGGTGGCACCCCTTTGTCATTCCATGTGTTACTTACCCTAATATCCAGCCCAAACGGTACAGACTCATTTTCATTTACAAGATCACTTAAAAACCCATTCCCTAGCCTCAGCAGGCTGAATGAGTTGTCTTCTTGCCTGACAGATGGCAGGGGGTACAAAGCCAAGCGCTAATGTTCGCACAAACCGATCCGGGAAAGGGTCTGAAAACAACTGAGGAGTTCATGTTGATTTCACTTTCCTTAACTGTGTAACTCAGAAATAAATATACACAAAATATGCAATGAATATGGCCAGGACCCCAAGCTTGACCTCCCGGGCCCCCTGTGATTTGCACAGTGAGCAGGTACCTTTCCAACCAGCACTCCCCACCTGCCAGGCCCATCTGCTACGAGTTCGTGGGCAGCCAGGAAGTCACAAATTTCGGCCTCCAGGATTCCTACAAGGTGCCAGCAGTCTTGGGGCGTAGGAGAGTGAAGGGATGGGGAGAGCAATGCCTTACCTTATCCTGGGAGGATATGCAACATAGCTCCTACTATAAAAACCAGATTGGCTTAGACTTGTGGTTAATATCAAAGTTTTGAAAAGCTTCAGTAAATCATGAAATATTGGAAGCATGAAATTAACCAGAGCCAGAAACTCGACTAAAGGGGTCCTCCAAAGGCATTTTCCAAAGACAATGGGAAGACAGTAAATAATAGCCAATCAATAAGTAATTTCAACCACGATGTACTGATCTGTAAGTAATCTCTTTGTGACCATGCGTGGTGATTTTCGGGAAGAACTTGGAAGTCCCATCTCATGATAGCCTACCAGATGAGGAAAAGACAGCTGTCTCTTTCGGCCCGTTGAGACAGCCGGAAAACCGACATGCGTGTGACCCGTGAATTGAGCTCTGTAACTTGGGGGCAAGCCAACAGAAGGCCCTAGAAATTCCACCCCGTTCTGTTCCATCCGCTCTTCCATTTGTAATTTTTTTTTTTTTTCTCAAGAAAAGATAAACGTCTACTTGGGAAAACCAGAGCCGAGGGAGAATGAATTGGGAAGGGGAGGCCAAAAGACAGAACTGATTTTGCAAAGCAACAGTGTGTAGCCTCTCCGTAGACTGCTCACACATTCAATTCAGTCCAGAGGTAATTCACACTTCACCGAAGAATTTCCAGCGTTGTAGTGATGCTAGATAAGAACAGGCAGACCTGAAGTGACAGCCTATTTTAGCACCTAGGGAGAAAAAAATAAAACCTGCCTCTATTTATGGAAATTTACCAAGGCGTAGGAAAGTGACCCTTTTCTCCATTCCCACCCTAACAAGTCCCACACAGTAGGCTGTGTGTCCTCAACACTCAAAGAAGATGCTCTCAAGCGCTTCCACTTGCATAGGCACATAAATACAATTATTTCCCTAAAACAACAACAACAACAACAAAAAACCCTAATCGCAGTAGGCATGTATCCTACTAGGCACAAGTTATTTTACGGTGTAGACGGTTAACACCTATTTGAATCGGGTACAACGGAGTTTAATTGTTTTGTTCTATGCATAGCAAAGCAAGCAATTGAATCTAATATTAGTCATTCATCAGAGAAGACATTTCCAGAGAAACAAACTGCTATATTTTCTCCTCAAAGAACAGCAAGCATTTTAAACACATTTTCCAGAGATGTTACGCCGAGGAAAACAGCTTAGAAATGTTACTTTAAACAAATCCGTTCTCTGGCTACCAACAAGACAAATTGGAACAAATGCTTGGCTCTGTTCTTTCCAAGGCTCCTCCTGTCCACCTGTCAAAGGCAGTTTTGACCCCCACCCCCACCCAGCCCACAAGGCAGCTCCAGAGCTGTGAAACGCACCCCCCTGCACGGATGCCCTCAGCACTGTATGCCAGAATCCTCATTAGGGATTATCCAACTTACTCGGAGCAGGGAGAGAGAAGATGGGCTGGCGGCCAAATGTACTTTCAACACAGATTCCAAAAGAAGATCCTGCAAAGTGTCGAAAGCCCAGATTTTCAGCAGTTCACTTTCTAGACTCCGTTACATAGCAACCATGCCAGCTCACACAGGGTACCAACCAAGTTAATATTTTGTTTAGATGACGCACTGCATTAACTCTCTAGGAAAACCCAGGTGTTCTTCACCGACTTACCTAGGGTCAGATGCCATCACTGGGACAAAACCCCTTGGTGAACTGACAAGCTTGTTTAATTCATTCAAAACAAAAATTGGGGGACACAAAAAAAATCTGAAAATAGACCTAACAATCTCTTGGCAGGGAGAGGGAGAGGTGACTGTTCCCTGTAACGCTTTGTGTTAATATTATTAAAAGTGCATTAGCGTTCATTTAATATGTGCATAATGCCCTTCAGTAAAATATGACTGCTACAGATGCATTTTGAAAGATACTTCATTTCATTCAAAACTTTGATTTGAAACGGGACAACTCAATAGCACAAAATGCTCCTGAGGGTTGGGTCCCACTGAATCTCACCAACAGAGACAAAATTAAAACAGAAGATGAATTTGGAAGAATGGTCAGGAACTCCCCAGGAGCTGAGCATCCGTGAGCCTTCCTGGATGTATATTACAAAGAAGCATAAGGAAACCAATCGACCATACGTTAGAAATAACTTGAGAGAACCCCACGTTTTCCTTTAGGAATATGGGAACACCAGCAGAAGAAGCTACCAGACCACATCTGCAGAGGGTTTCTGCTCTAGCCAGGGCTGTCATAGGTCATGAGAAAAAAACAAAAACAAAAGAAAAGAAAAACAAAATCTAAAAAGCTCACAAAGGCTACCTAATGTAAAATGTACAGGATCGAGGTATTCCTGTAGAGATAAGCAAGTGATGCCCTCTTGGTTTTCTTTCTTTTCAACCATCCCATTGGTTGTCAGTCACCTCCATTCAAGAGGGACATGTGGCCAGCAATTACGTTGAGTTGAAACCTTTAACGTTTTATTCTCTGATTATAAAATCACTCAATTCCCCCTAGTGAAGGTGTTGAAAACTATCAGGGACACACAGAAGAAAAATCGAGACCATCCTCCATCCAATCACCCCCGGCGGCTACTGACACCGACAGGCACGCTCCTATAAGTATGAGGGAGACGCTGGTTTTGTGTGTTTTTAGGGACATCCAGAGATCCAAAAGTCACTTCCACAGCCTTGTGCAGGTTTGTAGGAAAAAAGAAGGAAACAGCCCGCTGCTCCCACTACAATTTACCCATCGGCTAAGCAGCTTCATTTCCAAGTTGAGCGTGTGGATCACTGCTGTACTGACCTCCTTAGCACACTCAGTCTGCAACTGCACCCACGACTCAAATGAAAGCCACTTAACTTTTCCTTGGCTGAGGAAAGGGGGGTGGACGGCGGGAAATAAACTAGCGTTGTTCCATCCTCCTTACCACGGTTTCTGATTCTTCGCAGAAGAAGGGCCAGCTCTTAGCTATTTCTTTAATGTTGGAAGGGTCTCTGCCTGTAAGGAGTAAAGCATCACCACGCAGTCTGCCTTCCTTTTTCTTTTTCTCCCAGATGCCAGCGGACAGCCTCTTCCACACACAATGACAGAGCAGGGGATAAATGACAGGATAAGAAGATACCCACCTTGAAAACAACTGTGCAGCAAAGAACAGCCTCACGACACCTTCCCACCATTATGTCATGGCTACGTCAGACCAAATTACCGCCCCAATTCCTAACACTTCTGACAGACTCCTGGAGTACCAAGTTGACATCTGACTTGGAATTCTGCATAAAACGAACACATAGGCTTAACATCTCCCACCAGAAAAAGCACACCTTCTCCAGGAAGGAGAGGAGCAAATAGAAACTGAGGGGGAGAAGGCATTCATAGGAACACAGACTCTCCCAACACTTAGGAGAAGCTCTTGAAATAACAACAAAACCAGGAAAAAATCCCTCTGAGCCACTGAGCTGTTGGTACCTCATACTTCATCAAGTGACATATTTATACAAGTGGCCCTCCTATATATTTTTTTTTCTGTCGAATTCTGGATTTCAGCAGTTTAGTTTATAATTTGAATGATATTAATAATCAGTGAAACCATGTCTTAAAGGACAGTCAGGCAAAACAAAACAAAACACACATACACAAAAATACACACAAAAAAAGACTGAAAAGCCAGTCTACCCTTTTACTTTTCAATTGGCAGAAACCAAACAGTACATTTTTGGATGCTTCCTCCACCTTTAACCCTGGCAGGGGGATTTCAGGGCTTTATCACTGTCAATGTCAACACGGTCCAGCTGTCTTCCTCCCCACCCCCTCCTGTAAAGTGCAAAGAGTCCCTTCGAGCAGCGGGCTCCCTGCAACCCACCATCTAAGCCTTCGTTTCGCCAGGAGCCCATCACTCAACCTTTGAGGTCTAAGATTTCCCCCTGGAAAGTGCTCTCGGTGTTTATATTTGCTGGAAATTTAAACTCACTGCCGAGCAAAGCATCTACTGTTGCATCGATATATTCCGCTGTCTGCGCGATCTCAAATGGGAAGAAAATAAAGTCCAGATGCAATGGAGACAAGGGATTTGGCATCCGTGGAGAAAAGTGCAAACCAGTCCAATCCTCTACCCCAACCACGGCAGCACAGCCCGGAGCTCGCTCTCGGAGGGGGGGGGGGGGCGGGGGGCGGTAAGAGTCTTTCCAAAGGAAGGAGCCGCCAGCACCGGGGGGAGTGGGGGGTGGGGGGTGGGGGGAGCTGTGGCATCCACCCCTGTCGGGGGTGGGGGCAAAGGCCCGGGCACGAAAAGTTTGCCCACGGAGCTGGGGGCTGTGCGCCAGCTAAAGGGCACTTTCTGCCGCGGGAGGGGCCCCGCCGGCTGCGCCTCGCTCCCGCTAGCCGGGGCCCGTGTGACCGTGTGAACCCGTGCACACCGCGCCCGGGTTTTCCTTAATGACAGCAGCCTGCAACTCCCAGCAGGGGAGCAGCGGTGGCCACCGCCGGGCGGAAAGGGTTACGAGCCACAATGCAAGGCGATTTCGCCCGGGGCGTGGAGGCACCGAGTCCCCGGCCGCCTCCGACCCGGGTGCTGCTCGTCGCCTCCCCTGCGCCCCGGGCGCCGGGCGATCCCTACCTTGCGCGCCGTGCTGGTGGTTCTCCATGTTCGCCGCCGCCGAGTCCGCCGCCGCCGCCGCCGCCGCCGCCGAGGCGCTGGCCGCCGCTCCCGGGCCCGGGCCGGGGCCGCCGCCGCCGCCGCTCAGTTCCGCCAGTCTCCGGTTGGTGGCCGTGAGTTCGGCTCGCAGGTTGGTCACCTCCTGGCTGGCCGACTGGACCGCCCCATCGATGCGGAGCGCGAGCTGCTTATTGTCTTCCATCATGCTCAGGATTTTGGCCTGGGGGCGAGAGAGGTGACAAAGAGCTGCATGACGCGCGGGGGGCGCGCGGCCGGGCACCCCCGGCTCTACCTGTTGGGTCCCCCGCGGCCCGGCTCCCCCGCGCCCCGACCCCCGGGCTCCGGCAGCGCCGGCTCCTCCGGCGCAGGAATGACAGCGGCGCCTCCAACCGGAGCCGCGGCGGTAGCGAGGCGGCGGGGGGGAGGAGGAGGAGAAAAGAGGAGGAGAAGGAGGAGGAGGAGCAGCGATCGCCGAGACCCCGGCGCCGAGCGCGGCTCGGGGAAGGACACCGCGCGCCGCCCGGCACTCTTTCACTGGAGCCTACCATTCGCCGCGCGCTCGGGAGGGGGCCCGGGCCGGGGACCGGGACGCACCCTCGGCCTCCCGCGCCCCCCACTTCGGGGACACACCCCCCCGGGGGGCGGGGGCGGCGGGCGGCGGCCGCCAGTGGGCCGAGGTGGCGCCCCTGGCGAGGGGTAGGGGGCGCCTGCTCCAAGGCCGGCGCTGGGTCCCCTCCCGGGAGCGGTGGGGCAGCCCCCGCCCTGGCTAACGAGCGCCCCGCGCCGGCCCGGGGTTGGGGAGGGGGTGGGTGCTCCGGGGAGAGGGGTGCTCGGGAAGGAGGCCCGGGAGGGGAGCGGGGACGAAGCTCCGCGGAAGGGGGCGGCTTGCGCGATGCCGGGAGTGGAGCTTTGCTTCCCTTAAAATGCGGGTAAGAAATGTGCAGTGGGGAGCTGAGCTGGTGCCCGGAGCGCCTCTCACCCTCCACCCCACTCCAGCCCGACCACCCCCACCTCCTCCGCACCAACCTCCACTGTGCGCCCTCCCCGGAAGGAGCCCCCCCCCCCCCCGCCCCGTCCGGGCCCTGGGTGGGCCACTGGAGCTCGGGCCTCCTCGCAGGCCCCCGCCCCCACCCCCGTGCGTACACCCGAGGTGGAGGGCTGGCCTCAGCCAGGTACTAAGCTTCTTAGCTGGGCTAAATATTGGGGGGCGAGAGGGAAGAGGCCAGGAGAGAAGACTGGAAGGCATCAAAGGGGCTTCCCTCTTTCTCCTCCTACTGGAGCAGTGTGAGCGTTGAGGCCCTGCTGTCTCAGTTTACCTACTACCCCTTCAAAGGAGCACTGAGGTAACCTTAAAGTTGATAAACCCATCTAGCTCCTCTCTCTCCCAGAGCACAGGCTTTGCATTTTTCACTGGGGCCCTGGATTCCAGCCACCAGACCTTGTTACCATAGCAAGCTTCATTCCATGCAAATAGGGCAATTTAGAACAGCCAATGTAACCCCGAGGACAATAGTGCACGGCCATCCCAGCTCGGTCAGCCTCCGGAGAGTAGCTCAGGGCCGACTGCAGAAGCTGATGTTCCTGGACAGACTGAAGTTCCCCACCCTGGAGATTTATCAGCGTTTATTAGGCAGGAAGCCTACGATATGCAAAGTGCTTAGCTGGCTTATCATCTCTTTGGAGTAAGGATTATGAATTCTATTTTAGCGATGAGGAAACTGAGGCTCTGGGTGGGGGTGAAGCGATTTACCCAAAGGGCCCACAGAAATCCGGTGAAACCAAGAGGGGAAGTAAGCAGTCATCTGCTTTCCAATTAGTCCCACTGTGCCTTGGATGCTAGATTTTTATGGAACCATAAAAACCCACTCTAGCTTCATCCCCCTGGGGCCACTAACAAGCTTTTGTAAGAGGGCAAGACAGTATTGGTGGAACATGTGGCAGCAGAGATAATTTTTCACTGTTGACTCTCCTGAGCTAACTGGTCATCTGGGGATTGAACCCCTGACCTTAGTCTCGTTAGCCGGAATCCTGACCCACTGGACCAACCAAGGAACCTAGGCTGCTTGGCGTATTTGTAAATCAGGATTTAGTTCTTTGAAGTCCTTTGGCTAAAAGTTATGGAGGGGCGGAGGGGCTGTCATAGTTCAGCCACTGTGTTCAAAAACTTAAACACAGAATTACCATATGACTGAGCACTTACGCTCCGGGGTATATAGGCAAAGAATTGAAAACAGAAAACTCAAACAAAAGGTTGCACACAAAGGTTCACAGAAGCGCTGTTCACAATAGCCAGAAGGTGGAAACAACCCAGATGTCCAACAACAGATGAATGGATAAACAAATGGTGGTACGTCCATATAACAGAATATTATCCAGCCAGGAAAAGGAATGGGATGAGACACCTGCCACAGTGTGGATAAATCTCAAAAATATTATGCTAAGTCAAAGAAGCCAGACACAGAAGGTAACATGATTTCACTTACATGAAATACCCAGAACAGGTAAATCGATAGAGACATGTTAGCCAGGGGCTGGGGGGAGGCGAGAGTGGGGAATGACTGCTTCGTGGGTACGGGGTTTTATTTTGGGGAGATGAAATATTTTGGAACTAGACAGAGGTGGTGGTGTATTGGGAAGGTACGAACTGCCACTGAATTGTTCACTTTAAAAGGGTTCGTTTTCTGTTATGTGAATTTCATCTCAATAAACAATAAGTCAGCACTTATGCAAATACCAATAAAAGGCGGGGGAGGGGTGTCCTGGGAACAAATCTTCCGAGGAAACGATCTGGAGCAGGTCATTTGGAGAGCCCTGCGCTCATCAGAAGGCACAGTAACTCATCTGTTTACCTGTCTCTCTCCCACTTCACCTACAGCTTCCGCGTGGGAGAGGGAGGGTGGTCACCGTTTAGCGTCGTTATCTGTTTTTGAATCCCTGCCACCATCATAAACGCTCTGCAAATGAGTGTGTGTGAGCGTGTTCGTACGGTAAACAAACTGACCAAGTGTTACTCATTTTCCTCTTCAGTGAGATTATTCCCACACACCAGAATCTTAGAATCAAGTCAAAACAAAACAAAACACAAAACCCCAACAAGGAGAAAAGAAAGCAAGCCCCCATTCCTTGAGCTCTTTCTCCTCTGCCTCCTCTCCCCCACTTGAAGTACAGCCATTGAAATGTCAAGAAACTCACTTTGGAAACCCCTGGGGTGCCTCCTAGGATTTTACAGAATTTTAATTTTGAGAAATTTTTTCTTCACGTGAAAAAGGGGGCTTTTCCCAGCTGTGTCTCCTTATGTTCACCCACATACAAAAGGACCAGATCTCAGAGAGAAAGTCTGGGATCAATTACCACCTAGAATCTGCTCCGTTTAAACCAGAACGATGACTATTCTACCTCTCTTCCCCGCAACTTCCGCCACGGCCCTTCCCTGGGTGACCCCAGGTGCCCTTCCCTGGGTGACCCCAGGTAGCAAAACAGTCACAGAATCCTCCAGATCCCTGCCCCCTTGCCTACCTGCAGGCTGACTCACATCTACAGCTCACTTCTTAGGAGGAGGGGGAGGGGCTCCAGAGCCGTGTGGCAATCACAGTCTTCTCGCTTTGGGGTCCACAACTGTGAGGATGTGACAGTGCACGTTCCTCATGTAGCCACAGAAATAGGCTTGCTTCATAGAGATCTGCTGCCATTTCCCCAATGTTACCAGTTGCCATCTCTCCCCATCAGCCATACCCCATCCAAGCCACGGGCAGTGCACTGGCCCGTAGGCCCTCCTTCGAAGCTTACCTGGGCATTCTGGAAAGTCTGCAAAACCATCCTTGCTCTGAGAAAAAATTCCTGATAAGAATGAAGGCAGAGAGCCTAGCCCATGGCTGACAGTCATGTCACACGCACCTCCCTTTTCCCATAAATAGAATGCCCTTATAATTTAATGTCCAAACTGGGACACTTTTGAGAGCACAAGAGGGTGTCATGAATAATGAAGCCGGGACAAGTGGCACAAACTGGAACTGTCCCAGGAAACCCAGTGTATGTGGTTGCCCCAACCTACAGCCGAATGAACTATCTGGTCTGAGAAGGCAATTTGGGGATCATTTCATCCAGCACTATCATTATATACTGATGGAGAAACAGAAATGCAGAGACAGGAAGGGACCCTGAAGCCACGTTGGTAAAGGAGTTGGGAGGGATGAAAAACAGAGTCTTTATGTTTTTTAGATGTTTATTTATTTTTTGAGAGAGGGAGAGAGGGAGAGAGCTCACGCGTGTGCGAGAGTGAGTGGGGGAGGGGCAGAGAGACAGGGAGAGAGAGAATCCCAAGCGGGCTCCATGCTCAGTGCAAAGCCCGACACGGGGCTGGATCCCAGGACCGTGAGATCACGACCTGAGCAGATCAAGAGCCGGACGCTTAACCTTCTGAGCCACCCAGATGCCCCCCCACCCCCCACAAAGCAGAGTCTTTGGAAAATGACCAAGCATCTTACTACTGTGTATCCAGCACTACGTATTGTCAAGGTCATGCCAGACCACTGGTGCACGTGGCGCTTCCTCAACTCTAAATTTGGGAGCGCGAGCTCACGATCTTGCACAATCTGGCCTCCGACTCCATCTCGTATGGCTCTCCCCTTTGCTCACTACCCTCCTGTCTCTTAATTCCTCTGTTACAGTGTAGATCCTCAGCCCCTCTGCCAACCAACCGCAAGCTCTGAGGAGATGCCAGGTCTCTGCATTTGCAACAAGCTTCTCAGGGGTGTCTGGTGCCCCACAAAGTCTGGGACCCCCTGCCCTAGGCGCCCAGAGCAGGCGCCCATAAAGCACTGTTCACACGTGTGAAACACATAAATGCGAGAGACCTTCTGAACCTCAGGAGTGGCTGTAGCCCCGCCCCCTCTTCTGGATGCCGGCTGTCCTGTCTCGCCCACCCCCCTCCATTCGAGATCCCCAGCGAACCCCAACAGTCACCCTCAGACCCACAGCCAGGAAACAAAGGGTTGGAGGAAAAAGATACCAGGAGAGGAAAACAGGGCAGAGGACTGTGGGGCTTAGGGAAACAGCCCGGAGCTGTAAGGTGAGAACGGATGCCACACACGGGCATCAGTGCGCACACAGAGCACAGTTATTAGTGTGAAGAGTGACATGCGTGGGGCGCCTAGGGGGCTCAGTTGGTTAAGCATCCTACGCTTGGTTTCGGCTCAGGTCATGATCTCTCGGTGCATGAGTTCAAGCCCCACATCAGGCTGACCGCTGACAGCACAGAGCCTGCTTGGGATCCTCTCTCTCTCCCTGTCTTTCTGCCCCTCCCCTGCTTATATGCACTGTCTCTCTCTATCTCTCTCTAAATAAATAAGTAAACTTAAAAAAAAAAAAAGAACGACATTTTCCTCTTGACTTCCTCGGCAATGTCTCATCTAAGGGTCGGGAAGCTGGTCAGGTGCATCCCTTCTGTGTCTATTTAATCAACTCAGTCATTTCTGCACATTCTTCCCTTACAAACAATCACTTAGGATTCAGACGCACCTATGTATGGAATAGATAAATATTAAAAAACATATTAACCATAGATTCAAACACATAAGCATATATACAGAAAGCATATATATGCTTCTTCATAGAAGTGTAATTTTTTCCCTTGAATGTTCCATGTACTTTTGATGTTTATTGGGTGTGGTGTGGGGCTTACAAAGGGATGTGCCTCATGGCACAGGCTCTTGGCTCTGGGCTCTGTTACTACCTGTGTGATGGTGACAAATAACAACAGCCAAGCAAAATGCAAAACCCTGAGATAAATCTGCCCACCTGTAGAAAACCATCCCTACACCCCAAAGAACTGGTCCAACCCCCAGGTCTCTTGTCAGATCTCCCGCGTTCTTAGGTCTTGGCTGTATCCACGGGTTGGGCACTAGTTTACTTTTCAGTACCAAGAGCAGTGTCTGAGAGATTCCTTGAACAGGGCTAAAGAGAACATGGTCAGAGTCTTCCAGTCATTGGGTCTTCAGCTCCAATGCCTGGTCTCAGTGAAGCCCTTCTCTACAGCCCATTGGCAGGACAATGCTAACTGACATCATGAATGATCTCACTCTTCTCGAAGGGCAAAAGTAGGGTCAACACACGGGCTATGGAGTTGGTCAGACAAGGGTTCAAGTCCTAGCCCTGCCATTTACTCCCCCTGTGACACTCACAGAGTTCCTTAACTTCCCTGAGTCTCACCTTCCTCACTAGTAGAATGAGATAATGTGACTACCTACTTCGCAGACCTGTTGAGACATTAAATGAGACAATGCATGTGAAGCATTTGGCAGGGTGCCTGGTGCCTGGCAGAACTCAGTGGATGTATCAGTGATGCGACACACATGAGGAGGTCCTGGAGGGGAGGATGGACGGCGAGGGCTGTCCGGGCAGCTCCTGTCCTTTGGATGCCACCATGGCCGGCCACTGTGCTCATCCATTCACCGCCACCAGCGTAGGCTGACTCTTCCCCACGCTAAGGATAGGTGTTAGGACCCCCTTTCAGCAGATCAGGAGCAACCCCAAGCTCAGGTTTGCTCAGACCCACCCAGCTAGAAGGTGCAGAACCAGATTCAGGCCCAGGTAGGTCTGATTCTAACGTCTGCCTCTTCTTCCTTTCCCCCTTCCCCTCGGACGCGCGAACACGGTCTCCTCCCCGTGCGCACTGATGCACCAAGGGACCTTCGGCATCCCTTCCAGCCCTGCGCCCTTTATTCTCTGCCAAAGGCACTGATGTGATGGAGAAACAGAAGGAGCCACTCCTCAGTGGCCGGTGCATTAGTTCTTCTAGGCCCTGGGGACCCATTTGGTAAATTAGTTCTTTTGGTTCATGAAATGGTACCCCAGTGGCTTGAAATGCTTTCCAGCCCTACCTTAAATGGGTAATTTATTCTTTTCTCACTGATAGTACTATTTATGTGATCTCCATCCTATACAAGTTGCTTTCTATGCTTTCCAGGGGTGGGTGAGGAGATAGGTGTTTTTTGTTTTGTTTTTGTTTCTGTTTCTGTTGTTGTTGTTGTTCTTAACAGAAGTGTATTAGATTCAGTAAGGAGCACAGTGGGCATTTCCAAGAATGGGATTTTCAGGACCCCTTATCCTCTTGCGCCCCAACCCCCCGCCCCACATTTTGCTCTGCCATTTATTTAACTAAATGGTAACTCAGGCAGGAGAGGTCTCTCTCATGTCTTCTCCCACCCCCCTGCTCAGACTCTCAAGAGTTTCCTTTTCCCCTCTGTTCGTTTCTTTTGACCTGTAGGATGCCTTACGCACTGAGCCCCTTCCGTCTTAGGACCAGCAATAAAGACCAGGGTGGCCCTCACTCGAGGCCACAGAGGAGTGGCCCATAGTAGGCACCAAACAGCTTGGGGAATTAGGACCCCAGAGCCCCTTGACGACTCATTACAAAGGCATCTCAGATACGGCGATGGCAACATGTCCTTTCTCAGGAATTGGAAGCAGAGGTAGTAAGAAAGGGCCTTGGAATCTGGCCCCTGGAGTCAATGCTTACCCTTTGCAGCACTAAGGTGCTCTCTGAAAAGTATTTATTAGCCAAATAGTATATACCGTTCAATCCAGTGTGCCACGAAGGACTGTATCTGGGACCATCTGCCCTGACAGTCAGGATTAGCCGACCAATTGCAGACATAGTCAGAAAAGAGCTATTTTACCCAACGTTGGGCTCACTGGGATAATGCGTCTCTAGTCGGTAAATCGTGAAGTTGCCATATTTATCTTAATCGACTGTCCCTTTATTTGTTTACCAGCCTTATTTTATGCGGGGTGGGGAGGGGGGAGTAAAACAATTTTATAATCCAACATTGGAAACCACAAGGCCACGCTATTAGGCGTGTGTGCGCCGTTCCAGAGGGAACAGTGCCTGCTCAGAGCGATGTCCGTTATGGCGTTTTTGGGTCAGCGTCCTCAGCCGCCTTGATGGTAAAGCGGTTCCTCGACACCTCTGTCCACGAAGAGCTAGCTGGAGACGTGTGTTCCTTTTGATAAACAAAGAGCTAGGAGGTTTGGGTTTAAAAGAGGTTGGGGGAGACGTGGAAACAAGAGCCGAGGGGGGTGGTTCGCTCTTTCTCCTTGCCAGGCGTTCTCTGTCATCCCGCACCCATGTCTCTGGCCCTGGACCCCCTCTGCCCAGCACGCTGGCTCCACACCTAGCCTCTCAAGCTGCTGGGACTGTAAGGGCAGGGATGCCTGGACGGTGCTAAGACAGCTGTCCTGTATCAAAGAGGAGAAACACTCTGGAAAATAAGGAAACAGAGCTGGGTGCTCCCTCATCCACCAGGGCCAGTAAGGAGTCCCTGGGGCTGGCGGGGGTGGCCTCCTGCAGGTGGCCACTTAGCCCTAGGAGCCTTACAGCTCTGGGCAAGCATGTGGAGCCTGAGGCCCCCAGCAGCTTCGGAGAGCAATGAAAGACAGATCTAGGTTCTCGTCCCGTCATTCATTAGGGAGGCTTCAAACCAGAGTATGAACGTGGATGCCTCCTAAAGGATGAACCGGTCCAGGGCCCTGGCTAGCCCACAGAGCACCTTTGTGCAAGTCAGGAAAGATGTGCCCTCTTCCCCCGGGGCGAATGCAGCCCTGCTTGAGGGCGCAGACTCAGAGAACGGAGCCTCAGCACGCCTGTGGGTGAGTTCCCTCTGGACACCAAGCAGGAAATGCTCCCATGTATCACTTGCCACCTGGATTTCCCCCCTAACTCACAGGGTTTCTCTGGTTCCAGTTTTTAAAAGCTCCTTTTATTATTGCTGTGAGTTCAAAGTAACACATACGTTTACAAATCTGTGTACCCTTGTATGGGAAGAATGCCGAAGGAAGTTACCGTACCTTCCCATTGCATTTCAGCGATGGTATAAACCTATAAACCTTTTTCTTCCTTCCTTCCTTCCTTTCTTCCTTTCTTTCTTTCTTCCTTTCTTCCTTTCTTCCTTTCTTCCTTTCTTCCTTTCTTTCTTTCTTTCTTTCTTTCTTTCTTTCTTTCTTTCTTCCTTCCTTCCTCCTTCCTTCCTCCTTCCTTCCTTCCTTCCTTCCTTCCTTCCTTCCTTCCTTCCTCCTTCCTTCCTCCTTCCTTTCTCCTTCCTTCCTTCCTTCCTCCTTCCTTCCTTCCTTCCTTCCTTCCTTCCTTCCTTCCTTCCTCCTTCCTTCCTTCCTTCCTTCTTCCTTCCTTCCTTCCTTCTTCCTTCCTTCCTTCCTTCCTTCCTTCCTTCCTTTTTCTTTCTTTCTTTCTTTCTTTCTTTCTTTCTCTCTCTCTCTCTCTCTCTCTCTCTCTCTCCCTCTCTCTCTCTTTCTTTCTTTCTTTCTTCCTTTCTTCCTTTCTTTCTTTCTTCCTTCCTTCCTTCCTTCCTTTCTTTCTTCCTTCCTTCCTTCCTTCCTTCCTTCCTTCCTCCTTCCTTCCTTCCTTCCTTCCTTCCTTCCTTCCTTCCTTCCTTCTTCCTTCCTTCCTTCCTTCCTTCCTTCCTTCCTTCCTTTTTCTTTCTTTCTTTCTTTCTCTCTCTCTCTCTCTCTCTCCCTCTCTCTCTCTTTCTTTCTTTCTTTCTTTCTTTCTTCCTTTCTTCCTTTCTTTCTTTCTTCCTTTCTTCCTTTCTTCCTTTCTTTCTTTCTTTCTTTCTTTCTTCCTTCCTCCTTCCTTCCTTCCTCCTTCCTTCCTCCTTCCTTCCTCCTTCCTTCCTTCCTCCTTCCTTCCTCCTTCCTTCCTTCCTCCTTCCTTCCTCCTTCCTTCCTTCCTTCCTCCTTCCTTCCTTCCTTCCTTCTTCCTTCCTTCCTTCCTTCCTTCCTTCCTTCCTTCCTTCCTCCTTCCTTCCTTCCTTCCTTCCTTCCTTCCTTCCTTCCTTCCTTTTTCTTTCTTTCTTTCTCTCTCTCTCTCTCTCTCTCTCCCCCTCTCTCTTTCTTTCTTTCTTTCTTTCTTTCTTTCTTTCTTTCTTTCTTTTTCTTTCTTTCTTTCTTTCTTTCTCTTTTGGGTTTTCTAAGCAAAGGCTAAATGAACTGGCAGATTCAGAACCCAGTTTTGCCTGAAAAGTGTGCATGAAGGGGGGGGCTTTGTTAATAAAATGATAATACCGATTCCAGTGGGTTCTTGCGTTGAACACGGTGCTAAGGACTTGACTTACATCCCTGACAATGGCCCTATAGGAAGAAGCTACTATTACTTTGCTCGTTTTACAGAGAAGAAAAGTGAGGCGTGGGGAGGCTAAGTCCCCCCAGGTCGTGCAACCGCCAAAGAGGCAGGGCTGGGTCAAGGGGACGTCAGTGGAGTCCACTTCTCTGGAATGTTGTATCACCTCCTTACTCCTCCGAACTCACTGTTGGGAAAGCGAAAAGCGGAGTGAAGACGGGCTTCATAGACATACCTGCACTGAGGAATTCTGCCCCAGGGAACTCTTTGCGTTGCCACGGGAAGGACCTTGAACATCCCATCCCTGTTTGGGCCTCTGACGCTCGTGGCTTCAGGAGGTCTGCTTTCCCAAGTGCGGACCTCTGCACTTTTAGTCAGCGGCCAGCGGGAAAAGAACGTCTTCCAGCTTGTGGACTTGAGAATTGTAAATCCGGAAGGGACCTCGGTGTTCACAGGCCACACCTGCGTTCTTTACAAATGACGTAACTGAGACCCCGGGACAGAAGCTGACTGGGCCAGATAACCCAGACGTGTGGGGGCAATCCTCACTATCATTATTATTTGTTTGTATTTTTATAAGTGAGCGAGCACGTGGCCACGGGAGATGTTCGGTAAACATCTGCGGAGCTGAATTCGACTGTGGTATTTGCTTTATCCATCTGAGGGGCACATCAAAAAAACAAACCAGCTCTATTTCTGATCCTTCTCTTGCGAAAAGCTTCCAAACTCAATATAAGGTGAACACCTCTGCTATGAAGCATCTCTTTGATCTCACCCTTCTTTTTCTTGAAAAGGACAGCAAACTTGGCAAGCGGTTCTTCCCGAAATTAATAATCAAACCTCAGAAATCTTCTTTGGTTATTCCAACAACTTAAAACAAAAAGAAACAAAACATTCCCTACCGTGTCTCCCCCTCTCCCTTCCGACGCCCCCGCTAGGGAACAGCTGTGTCTGTTTAAAATCGATTTTGATCTCTCAGAAAGGATCTGGTTTCTCCGCACACGGAGCCGCTGCCTCGAGATGGCATGTGCCGTTCTGAGAAGGTATTGGGGTTCCGCTGACTCTGCTGTATTTCTGACAATCAGGAGAGGCGGGGCTGCCCTTGGGGACGTGGGGGACGGGACACCTTCACTGACATCGGCGCGATGGCCAGGATGTCCCCCTGCCCCAGGAGCCATTTAGCCCCATCTCCTCATTCCTCTTGCACATCTGTAGCATGCTGGATCATGGCCATTAATTCCTCACTCCCCTCCGAAGTGCCCACCCTGCCCCTGCCTGTGGCTTTTCCGCACCTCTCACTAAGGCAGGTGGATCACCTTCCCCTGCCCCACTCTGCCATCTGACTTGCTTTGGCCACGGGAGTGTTCCTTGACTTGCAGCAAGGAGGGACCTCTAAAACTTCCACCCAGTTCTGCTTGGCCTCTTAGGCTCCTGCAATCCTCGGTGAGAAGCGAGTGGCCCAGGCAACTGCCTCATTGTTCTCAGCCCCAGAAGGAAGACACAGGGAGCCCGCCTGAGCCCGCCCCTCAGCCTGGGGGTAAAAAAGCCAGCCAGAGCCTAGCCACGCCCTCCGCAGCGTGTGGATCCATAAATGGGAAAAATGAATGTTGCTGTAAGTGCAGGGATTCTGAGGCTGTTTGTTACACACCAAAAACGGACTGATACACTGTTGAAACTAGCACCTTGACTTCAGGCTCTCATTCCACCTGCAGGTGCAAGCGAATCAATGTGTACTAGCTTAGAGACCAATGGGGGAATTTATTGGCCTACAAAGCAGGGTGTCCAGAGCTAGGTCAGAGCTCAGGGATCCCGGGAGCTCAAGCCAGCATATCTCTCTCACCTGCTCTTCCCCGGCCTCCTTTCTCATTCTCTTCTATGCACCTGGCCTCTCTCCCTGTAGAGGAGGCTGGGGGAACATGGCCACAGGCAGCTCTAGGCTTACATCAGGTTACTTTAGCTACCTCCGAGGAAGAGGCCTCTCTTTCCTATCGTTCCCAGACAAGAGCTGGCCTACCCCTGGGCCACAGCACAGTACTCCCCTGCCTGAGTAGGCCTGGTGTGTGTGCCCAACCCAGAAGCCATATGGAATCAGGCTAGTGACCCCGGCCACAGGCGCAAGGATCGGGAAGGAGCACATGCCCGTGCAGGGGAGGAGGAGACAAGCAGGAGACAGGCAGTGGCAGACCCGGGCAATGGAGACCCGTGCCCATGACAACACTGCCCCAACAAGAAGCTGGTGAGCCTGGGCTTGCAGCCTGGGCAGCGTGAAGGCCCTGGCCCCCTCTGACTTTTCATCATTCACACGGGGCTGGAATCCCCATCTTATCTTCCTGGATGATCGGTCAGCTTTAGGCACAACTTCCAAACTGCCGTTTGCTTGATTATAAAGTGGGCGTAACAAACGTATAACTCATTATGTATGGCAATGAGCATTAAATGAGATGCTATGCAGAATCCTTAGTCCATGTAGGGGATACGGTACAGCTCTCCCCAGTTCTCCTCTTTAGGGCCTATGCACTCATCTGCCAAGGGCTAGGAATGTCAGCCACTGAAGGCTCATCCCTGCCCCTGTTACCAATGGCTGTCGTCTGTGGCAGGGGCCTGCCTCATCCAAGGCTGCACCCCCACCCGTGGACCAGCCCTTGGCCACCAGCTTGAATAAAAAATCCCAGCCCCTGTGTCTCCATTTGGACCACTCTGAAGGGCCATCCCAGCCCCAGAGCTCCCTCCAGACATCAGGAGTAAACCACATTGTCTGCCCGCTTTTCCTTTTGCCCAAATCTGACTTCTTCACTCCATTACATGAGGACTATCTCCCTAGAGCACTCCTCAGTAAACTGGCTGCAGGCAGGGAACCTAATCTAAGGCATCCCAGAGGCTGACGCACAGGGAGTGCTCTTGTGTGATAGTTATAATCACCGTCAACACGCGCTGACTTATTTATTCATTTGGCCACCGCCCATCTGCCAAGGGCACACTTAGGAAAGGCAGGAGAATGGGGATAATGGGCCAATTAAGAGCACAGACTTGCCTCTGGACCCAGACTGCCTGGGGGTCTACCTCCAACAGGTCTGTGACGTTGGGTAAGGCACTTGGCTTCTCTGTGCCTCAGTTTTCTCATCTGTAAAACAGCACCACTAATAATTTATAGCATTGTTATGAAGATTGAAGAAGTTGATGGGCATAAGGGTTTAAAATGGCACAGGGCATGGAGAAAGTGATTCTCAGCATTTGCTCCTCCTCTTTCGCCGGATGGTGCATTAGGTGCCGGAGATGCAGGGATGGGGGAGACTCAGTCCCTGCACTTACAGTGCTCACAGTCTGGTGGCTGAGACAGGTACTGGCTTATGTGAGAAACGGTTACGGACTTACGAGGGCTCAGGCTCTTATTCTGATTGAGATGGAGCCGCTGCATAGTTTGAGCAGAGATCCAGTAGGAGGTGGTTTATGCTTTAGAACGCTCACCTGGCTGCCGTGTGGAAAGGACTCTAGGGGGACGGGAGTGGAGGCAGGAAACCATTCAGGCAGATGTTGCCAAGTCTGGAGAGCTATGATGGTGTCTTGAGCTGTGGTAGTGACGTGGAGGGAGGCGGCTGAACATGGAGAAAAGGACTGAGTTCTAGAGAGATGTTGAAGGGAGAGACACAGGATTTGCTGACAGTTGAATGTGGCATGTGGCAGAGTGAGGAGTCGAGGGTGACTTGAATGCTTTGGGTTTGAGCAACTGGAAGAATGAAAGGTCCATTTGTGACTGGGGAAGGCTGGGTGAGGAGCAGGCTTGGGGATAAGGTGTATAGTAATTTTGAGATGTGTATTAGACATCCACATGGAGCTATCAAGCAGGCAGTGGGATACATGAATTTGGAGTTCAGGCAGTGGATCTGAGCTAGAAATATGAATTTGGAAGTTGTCAGCACTTAGGTGTGATTTAGAGGCAGGAGACTGAGGGCCCGGCAATGTGACCACTGGTGGCCCTGACGAGGGGTTTCATAGCGTGGGCATGGGGGATAAGGTGAGCTGACATGCATAACTCACCTAGTTTAAGCCCTGGTGCAGAGCGGATGCTCGTGAAATGTTAGTCCCCTTTCTCCTCATCACCAACCACACAACTTGTCCAACGCACAGCTATCGCTCACTTGTCCTTCACCACCCCCCCTACACCTCTCTTAATATCAGTCACACAATCCTTCATTGTACGTGGCTACACTGGTAATATATTTTAAAGATGATTCATCAGCAGTGGCGAACACCGAGCTAACTGCAACACAGTGCAATTACACTGGACCTCCCAGGGACCACCAGAAAATTTGCACATCTCCTAATAGAAAATTTGCACAACATCCTGAAAAAGATGTTGGATTCCTGGAGCTATGAATCATGATCGGCACCAATTGCCCCTTGCTCGGAAATGAAATGAGCAGATATTCCCCCCCCCCCCCCACATGGCCAAAGGACTGTATGATGTCCTAGAAAATAATAAAGTGAATGGACCCAGTATGAGAGACAGCAGCCAGCCTCGCACTGGGTTCCCTGCTGCTGATTAATGATACCAGCACACTACATTAAATCAGAGGCGAGGCTCGTCACAGGAGCAGTAAGAATCCATGCCTGGCTGCCAAGTGCCTGGACACTGCTCCTCATCTAGTAATACACCAGCCGCTCAGTTTGTGCCTGTTAATTTCAAATCCGATGACTAAGGCATGCTTTAAAAAAAACAAAACAGAACAAAACAGAACGTCCTGCAGTGGTCAAAAGCTATGCTTCTTCCAGCCTTTCTATGTTCATGAGATGTAAAAACTATAAATTTTAAGCATTAATATGTGTCAGATACATCTCTCCCCTCATTGTATTATCGTGAAATTTCAATACTATAACAACTCCAGAAGGGAGGTATTAGTAACAGTGTTACAAGCTGAGGTTCCAAGAAATAAGTTCCGAAGGTCACATCCTTGTTACACACAGAGCTGCGGTTTGAACTCAAATCCAGCTGGATGGTGAAGCCGGAGCCTAAATGTCTATCTGTGCTGACTTCTAAGAAAAGATTAATGTCTTAAGTAGAAAGAACATTGAGGAAGTTCCGCTAAACCTCTGACTTACATTTGCATTAGTCGGGCAAGGGGGTTTAAAAAAAAAAAAAAAAAAAGGACAAAATGTCTTGGTCCCTGCCTTGAATGAGTATAAATTATACTTCCTATAAAGTGAGAATGATAATACTCACCTCCAAGGGTCGTTGTAAAGTTCAAGTAAATTAATGGATATGAAACCATCCTCTTTTCTAGACAGAATAAGGGGTGTAATAGGAAGCCGATTTAGAAAAAGTAAATTAATAAAGCTCATTAATATCAACCTTTTTTACAGTGCTGGACCAAATCCTAATAAATGGCCGATTTACTACTCCATCCTAAATTTTAACTTGTGTATGAATGGACCAATTTTTCTCCCAAAGAAACATGCGATTTTTTGCTGCAGTTGACATAAATCTACTTTGCTTCTATGACTTGATTCATTCAAATTCTCTCCTTTTCAATTAAATAATCACCCGGAATTGAAAAAAGACGGATTTCCATTAGTAGACTCCCGAATAGATGACCTTTGAGACCACAAAGGGTGTATGCAAAATTTCCTGATTGCTTTTTATCTCCTTGTGTATCACTTTCCCTAAAAATTCTGTCAGTCAGGGTATTTAAATTCTTTCCTCGTCTTCTCATTGCACTGCTATTTACAATAATGAGTCACAGCTGAAAGGGACTGAAATATCGTGGGCTTCTCTGAACATATGCCTAAAGAAGGGTGCTCTACGGCGGGAAAAGGCTAATGCATGATAAGGGCAAGGCTCTCCTCTACCTGTGTGAGACGGAATTTGAAATTTCCATTAGTTACTTTCCAGGCTTTGTCCGGCTTGTTTGTTTTTCTGATACAAACCTGACATTCCCTTTCGATAACAGCAAACATGTAGTTAAGTGCTTGTTATACATCTGAGCCATGGGTGCTCATTAAATCTCCCAACTCATTGATAGGTAGAGTCTTATCTCCACTTCACAGTTGAGAAGATTGAGGTTGGGGAAGGTTGGATAACCTGTAGCCTGTCGCAGAGGTGGGATTTGAACCCGAAGCCTGGGCTTTTGGGCTCCAGCTCTGACAGCTGGGGCGCTTAGAGCAAATCACTTTGCTTTTTAAACTCGCCTCTTGTCATCTAGAAGATGGGCATACTAATAATCTCGGCCTGGTCCCTCCCAAGATCGCAACAGGGCTGAGGAAACCACTGGGTGTGAGAGCGCTTTGTAAATTGTTAAGAGCCCAGCAATCACCATCATCGTTGGGAAGTGCGAGCAGTGGGGGGAATCAGTCAATCAATGGAACCGAAGGTCATTCAATAAGTGGGCTCCCATTTAAGACGAAAACCAGCTTTGTTCAAAGAACCAATTGCCTGTTCTGTGCATGTGCTGACCACTAATGCTGAGAGTCTGGCTCCACAGGGGCTCTTACTTCCACAGTGATCTGATCTGGTTCCACAAGTGTGTTACTACTCTTGGAAATCAGCCCTCGGCAACCCTCGAAGCTACTTCTCACCTCCCCTACATGCCGACGAGATTAGTTTTGCCACCCTCTTTGATTAGTGGCACATTTCCAAGCTGAGGGTGTCTGTGGAAGCAATCTTTATGTTCAGATTTATTAAAGCCACTGTTGGTTTAATGAATTACCGCAATCCAATGAGCCCATAGATAGCTTGTATTTAACTTTTATGTGGCTGCCCCAGAAACCAGCTTGAAAAGCAGAAATCAATGATTGTGACAAAATCTCGATACAATTTATTTTGAATGTTCAGTTTGGGATTTGATGTATGCCATTGTCAGATATATTTTATGCTCTCAGATGAATTTTATACTTACTGATTAAAGGGGTTTAGCAATATCAGTAGGACACGATTTGACAAACTTTAAAAGAAATGTTGCAATAATGCTCGCATCCATTACATGGTAGTTTCTAGCCAGATTCGCTTCACATTTTAATCAACAGCACCAGTAGCTGCATCTTCAAACTACCAAAGGGAGGCTCTATTTACCAGTTCTTAAGTTAATTAGTAAAAATGCATTTAATTAATTATACCCACTGTGAATATTTGATTCCCCGGTAATTGGGTAGGGTATAGGCAGGAACCAGGTGGTATGGGAGGGGTGGACAAATTGACTAGGAATCTTCCCATTGGAGACCTTGGTCTCAGTAAATATTATTTGCTCTTGGATTTTTTTCAGTAATGCACCAGCTACTATTTAGAAATAACCTGTTCATAAGCAACACCTGCAGATTAGCATGAAGTTCCTATTTAGAGAGGTGTCTAGACAGAACCTAAAATAAGTTTAAATCTTCAGCATTCAACGGCAGCAGGCCATAAGACTTGCACAGAAACCGAGATCAGGTGGCTTTTTAAGTTTTCAGACTAATCAATTTATTATACGGATGCCCACAAAATGGGATTAAGTTTGGTCTGAAAAAGACCATGACCTGGGGCGCCTGGGTGGCGCAGTCGGTTGAGCGTCCGACTTCAGCCAGGTCACGATCTCGCGGTCCGTGAGTTCGAGCCCCGTGTCGGGCTCTGGGCTGATGGCTCAGAACCTGGAGCCTGTTTCCGATTCTGTGTCTCCCTCTCTCTCTCTGCCCCTCCCCCGTTCATGCTCTGTCTCTCTCTGTCCCAAAAATAAATAAACGTTGAAAAAAAAAAAAAAAAAAAAGACCATGACCTGATCCTACTCAGAATGTTCCTTTCATTTGTCCACTCATTCATCACCAATGCATCTATATATCCATTAACATACTCATCCATCCATCCACCCATCCACCCATCTACCCAATCACCCATCCACCCATCTACCCATCCCCCATCCACCCAGTCACCCATCCACCCATCTACCCAATCACCCATCCATCCATCCATCCATCCATCCATCCATCCACCCATCCACCCACCCATCCATCTACCCAATCACCCATCCATCCATCCATCCACCCATCCACCCATCCCCCATCCACCCAGTCACCCATCCACCCATCTACCCAATCACCCATCCATCCATCCATCCATCCATCCATCCATCCACCCATCCACCCATCCACCCAATCACCCATCCATCCATCCACCCATCCACCCATCCACCCATCCATCCACCCATCCACCCATCTACCCAATCACCCATCCATCCATCTACCCCACATACCCACCCATCTACCCATCCATTCATTCTATCCTTTTAGTCTAACTAGCACTTACTGAGTGTTCACTTTCTGTCAGACACTCTGCTAAACTTTTGTCATGGATAGCCTCATTTAGTTTTTCCCACCATCAATGAAGTCTAATACTAATATCATTTTACATCTACATCCTCTACATTTTACAGATGAGGGAAGGAAGGCTCAGAGAGGTTAAGTAACTTAGTCAAGTCACACAGAGCACATGAGAAGGGTAGGAACTCAAGTTCATCTCTCAACTCTAAGAAGAGGCCTTTTTTCCCTATTACTTCTAACCTGGCTGCCTCAGGCAAGAATTCTGACTTGTCAAAGTTTAACCAGCTTAATATCTGAAAAGAGAAATGACCTCCCACCCACCACATGTTCATGTCAGGGGACGAGATTTAGGTGCCAAGTCCTATGCTAAGTCCTAGAGATAAAATGGCGGACAGGAAAGACACAGACATTGTCCCTCTCCCTCAGAAGCTTGTAGGCAGCAGAGGCACTTACTGGACAACTACTTATAGCATGGTTCGGCAGCTTGAAAACCATTATCCGTAGGGTAGGAGAACAATCACAACTCTCACTGATGTGTTACTGGCTCTTCAAGCTTCTTCCTCCTGCGTGTCTTTCAGCTCTGTCCTCTCCTTTATTTGACCACTGCTGTTGACTTGGTTCAGGTTACTTGCCACTTTGTCCCCAAGATTACAGCCAACAGCCTCCTCACTGGTTCCCTGGCCATGTCCTCCAGTCTTTTCCCTTCCCCAACCGGCTGAGATTCCATCATGCAGCAAGGGTGGCCTTCAGGAGCTATCGTTTTCATCAGCTCTTTCTTTTGCTCAACCCCTTCAATGGCACTTCCCTGTCTTTAGGAATAAACCCAAACTCTTTAATGTGGCATAAAGGACATGCCTGGATCCAGTTCCTGCCTACCAGAACTCTCTCTCTTTTCTTTTTTGTGAAGTTTATTTATTTTGAGAGAGAGAGAGAGAGAGAGCAAGCACAAGCAGGGGAAGAACAGAGTCAGATGCTTAACCGACTGAGCCACCCAGGCGCCCCCTACCAGAACCCTTGAAGGTGCCATGCACTCACATGTCTGCATCTTTCCACCTGCTGTTCACTCTGCTTGATCCCCTCACTTGGATACCTCTTCCCCACCTCCTTCTCTCTCCCCTCCCCCATCCCCCTCCTCCTTTTTCCTCTGTGCACCTAGGACCAGTTCCCTTCTGAAGTCTTGGTTGAACAGAAAAAGCTCCTGCCCTATCATCTCGGAGCATTCCTGAAGCCTTTCCGTCATAGAACCTCCTCTGTTATCCTGTAACTTCTGGTTTCCTCTACTAGGCTAAAAGCTCGCAAGGGCAGGAATAAGCCCTCCCCAACCTTTGCAGCCTCATTGTGTAAGCATCAGGTGCTCAATGAACAACAGTCGAATGAATGAAGACAAAGCTCCATGGGGACATTGATAACTTGTCTGGATCTATAAGAAAGAACTCTCTGCTTCACGGCTGTTAACAAAGTTCTGGGAGACACGACGAAATGCAGCTTTCTGGTGCTATAAAGGAGGAGACGAAGGCTAGAGGAATTACCCAGCTAGTATGTGACTTGCTCCCAGCCTGTTCAGGCTTCACATAAATAGGAAACTTCCCAGAGTCTCTTAAGAATGTTTGAGGGGCGCCTGGGTGGCGCAGTCGGTTAAGCGTCCGACTTCAGCCAGGTCACGATCTCGCAGTCCGTGAGTTCGAGCCCCGCGTCGGGCTCTGGGCTGACGGCTCAGAGCCTGGAGCCTGTTTCTGATTCTGTGTCTCCCTCTCTCTCTGCCCCTCCCCCGTTCATGCTCTGTCTCTCTCTGTCCCAAAAATAAATAAAAACGTTGAAAAAAAATTAAAAAAATAAAAATAAAAAAATAAAAAAAAAAAAAAAGAAAAAAGAAACCATCATTATATACGGAATGTGAGAATGCCATTTGCCAGGTTTATAATATGCTTGAACTTGCCTTGCTTTGAGTTCTTACCTGTATTCATTTCGTTTGGGTTTAAGTATTATTTCCAATGCTTCCACTTTGCAGAAAACAGGTTTTTGGGAAAGCCTCAAGTAGGTTCCTGAAAATGTGCTTGGCTTTTTACAAAGCTACTTAATTTCTTTTTTGATGAGTGCACGATGCATTATTCCAAATTGTTCAGCTAAATTTCCCTAAATACACATGGGGGCTTAAAGGGAGAGTGTGGGAGGCTCTATGCTGTTTAGGAGAAGTGGGTTTACTGACCCCGAGGAGAGAGGAACTTAATGAATCAGAAGCATATTTCTTCTCATGCATGAAATAGGACTTCTACCCTCTCCCCCATCCATCAGAGCTGATGAGCACTGGAGTCGTCTGTTACATTTTCTGGTCGGCTACATCACTGCTTCTGAAGGGTTTCTACAGGTAGAGCATTAGCTTTCTGGATGGCAGGGAACACTTTCTCTATTTCTCCCGCGTCTTGACTCAACAATGCCCAGAGAGTGCTAGGTATACTGTAAGCACTCGCTTAATGCTCACACCAATGCCTCATCCAGTAAGTGTAAATACTCACATAAACGAAGCACGAGTCTAAGTAGGGATTCTTTTTTCTTGAGCCTGTCACCTTTGGCGTCTCCAAAATTTCCCTGTTGCTCTTTTTGGAGCAGGAGCACGCAGCTGGACCAAGGACCACGTCACAAATAAAGTTCACACACTGACTTCTTAAAGGCTTTTCTGCATCCTCCACCGGGTCTTGGGTGGTGGCTTTGTTACTGTACTTACAGAAAACCCCGGTACAGGCTCACTGTGACAGAGCTACCGGCACAGGGCACAGGAGGCCAGAAGGTGAAGTGCGTTGGAAGCCTTTATGTCCCTGCTTCCCAGGCCTGAGCTCAGAGCCCAAAGTCATGCCACCCCTCGGAGATCTGGGGACAGGGAGGCATTACAGAGGATCTCCTCCTGGGAGACTGGATGAAAAAGAAAGCTTTTGAAGCCTGGGACCCTGTTCACCCGGGAAGGCTCCCGGAGCAGGAGACTGTGTGGCCCTTTCTCCTTGTCCCCTGGGTTCTGATCTGGTGCCAGAGCTTCCAGAAGCCCCCAAGTCTGACGGCTGGCCACCTGAATGCACAGCCTTTGTACGACACATCAAGGAATACGAAGCCTCAAACGTTCCATTGGCCATCATTGAAATAACCTGTAATACCACGTCCGAATGTAAAGTGTTACCTACTGAGTCATTCAGAAGTGTCCCACCCACCCACTCCATGATAAAAATGACTTGGCTTGCCTCATAAGGGCTGGTCACAGGGAGGCAGTGGGGATGATGTAAGAGGTACTTTTCCCAAAGCTGCAGAGGGCAGCCTTCTCACAGCACGAGGGGCAGGGGGGGCGGCTATTACCCCCCTCCCCCCACCTCTGGGCCTCCCCAGAGGTCTACAGGAAATCGGAATCACGCCCCTCCAGGCCCTCTGCACAGAAGTGAGGGTTGAGGGGAGGCTTTTGATTCAATTCCAGACGGAGTACTTCCATTGAATTTACTGCCAGCTTGCTCTCTGGAGCCGCATGAATGCAGGACCCGCCTCCCCAGTCTCTGCCTTCCCCATTGCTTACCTCCGGCTACCAGCCCAGTTGGAGGGACGGATCATTTGATTAAGGGTAAATCTCCGTGGGATCCTCGTGGAGGGGAGGTACTGCTGGTCGCCCTGGCCTGGACGTGTCACAGCCCATAGCGTTCCCAATTCAAGCAGTACAAATGAACGCAAAAATGCTGGCTGCCTTTATTGGAGAGGGGGGGTCCCTGCTCTCACGCTGCTTTCCTTTGCCTCTAACTGATCATCTGCAGAACGACTGGCAGGGGTCACATCGCACAGGTGCACGGAGCCACTGACCTCGCGCGGGGCATTCAAACCCGCTTTCTCCCAAGACAGACTAACCCCAACCCCCCCACCTCCAAAGAGCCCACTTTACTGAACTGCGCCAAAGCAAAACCAGGAGGGCAAGAATACTTGGCAATTTTTGCAGAGAGAAGTCGGGGAACGGACGACAGGGATTCAATACGCGAAAAAGGTGAACGACTATGGACAATAATAACTAGTCTCTTTCTTTCTCCTTGGTATAATTATGGTACAAAGGCAGCATTATACAGAGCCTTTTAGCCCCAGGCCTAATGTTATTCCTCAACAATAGTTTAAAAAAAGGGCAAAAGCATTCCGAAAAATTGATCGTGCTCACAGTTCTTAGTTTCGAATTCTGTGTATGTTTCGCAAGGTTATATTTGGTTTTGTTTTTCAAAACGAATTCAAGTGAAAAAAAACCCAGGCGAAGGATTTTTGTCATGCACAGGCCGTGGGCAGCGCCAGGGTTGGGGCACAGGGCTTCATTTCGTCGAGGTCGGAGCATAGAAAACCAGTTTGGACATTAGAAGTTGGGTAGCAGTTGAAGTTCCAAGCTTAGAGAGGACACGGAGAGGCTGGCGCTGAGGAATCCGGGGAAGTGGGCAAAGGTTCAGAGGTCAGGAGTAAAAGCAGGTGATGTGAAATCCAGGACAGCTAGCTGGTCACGTCACACGGAGGTATTGCCGAAACGCTGGAACCTTCCTCCAATGCTGGCTGGAATAGGAGATGTTACAGCCCCTTCGGAAACCAGTTTGGCGATTTCTCAAGATGTGAAACATAGAACTAGCCTATGACCCGGCAATTCCACTACTAGGTATATATACCCGGGGGGCGGGGGAATGAAAACACATGTGCACACAAACCCTTGCCCGTCAGTGTTCACAGCAGCATTATTCATAATAGCCGGAAGGTGGAAACAATCCAAATACCCATCGACTGATGAAGAGACAAATACGATGTGGTATGTCCACACAATGGGTTAGTATTTGGCAATAAAAAGAAATAAAATACTGATACATGCTACAGCATGAATGACTCCAAAAACGTTATGCTCCGCGAAAGAAGCCAGGCACGAAAGAATCCCTATTGCGCTATTCCACTTGTACGAAATGTCCAGAATAGGTAAAATCAGACAGACAGAAAGGAGATCAGTAGTTGCCCCGGGCTGGGGGCGGGGTGTGGAAACGGGAAATAAACGGTTATGAAGTTTCTTTTTAGGGTGGTGACAGTGTTCTGAAATCAGAGAGTGAGGACTGCACAACTCCGTAAGTATACCAAACGTAATTGAATCGTACATTTTAAAATGGGTGAATTTGGGGGCGCCTGGGTGGCTAAGTTGGTTAAACATCTGATGTTGGCTCGGGTCATGATCTTGCAGTTCATGGGTTCGAGCCCCACGTTGGGCTCTATGCTGACAGCTCAGAGCCCAGAGCCTGCTTCAGATTCTGTGGCTCCCTCTCTCTCTGCTCCTACCCCGCTCACTCTCTCTCTGTCTCCCTCTCTCTCTCTGTCTCTCAAAAATAAATAAACATTAAAAAAAAATTTTTTTTAAATGGGTGAATTTTATGGTACGTAAATTATACCCCAATAAAGCTGTTCAAAAAACAAAGAAACAAAACCAAAGCAGAGGACTGAAGAAACACATTTAACAAAACCTAGGGGTGTCAGCCTGACTCTGAAGACGGAGGTGCCTGAGCCAGGCATCCTGGGTTTATTCAGAAACCTCATTGGGGGATTCAGCTCCAAACTGGTCCCAACCCTCTGGCTGCAGTTACGGCCGCTGACTGCACCCTTCTGACTGATGGGGACATCCCGAGGTGTCACTGACTTGTGATTTCAGACAGTAAATTTCCCAAACTGGGTAATGAATGGTGGATATTACTATTTTAAAAAGGGGGTGCTGGGGCGCCTGGGTGGCGCAGTCGGTTAAGCGTCCGACTTCAGCCAGGTCACGATCTCGCGGTCCGGGAGTTCGAGCCCCGCGTCAGGCTCTGGGCTGATGGCTCAGAGCCTGGAGCCTGTTTCCGATTCTGTGTCTCCCTCTCTCTCTGCCCCTCCCCCGTTCATGCTCTGTCTCTCTCTGTCCCAAAAATAAATAAAAACGTTGAAAAAAATTTTTTAAAAAGGGGGTGCTTGTGGTTTTGTGGTTAAGTTTGGTAACTTGTCGTCTGTAACTTTTTGTACCGCAGGACTTCTGAAATTATTCTGTAATATCCAACACACTTTCGAAGCACCTCCCCTGTCTCCCCCCCCCCCCCCGCCCCACAATATGGAACGACAATTATTGTTATGCAAGACTAGTGCATTGAACCTGAATATAGTCAGGAGAATTAGGAAAAAAATAAAATAAAACCGCACAACTGTAAAGGGGATAGCTTTAGGGAAAACAAAATTGGGCAGCTGTCAGAAGTCTATCTGGCACGCGAGCAAAGACGTGTATATTTTCTGTGGACTGTTTTGCTGTTCCTTCGTTCAGCCAACATGCATTAAGTGACCTCCGTGTGCCGTGGCCAAACGTGAAGTGCTTGGATACAGTGGCTTCTTACTGCCTCAGTTTCCCCAGGGCTAAGAGAAATCCAAGACCCGCAGCAAGGCTGCCATAAATGTTTGTGGCCGAACTGGCCAGAGTCTCACGGGGGGAGACATTTAAGGTCTACCTGAGTTTTCTATTGCCAGAACAAACTCAGCAGCTTAAAACAACAGCTACTTACTGCCTCATAATTTGTTTTTAAGGTTATTTATTTATTTTCAGAGAGAGAGAGAGAGAGAGAGAGAGAATCCGTGCGCTGTCAGCACGGAACCCGATGTGGGGCTCCAGGTCACAAACCGTGAGATCGTGACCTGAGCTGAAATCAAGAGTCAGATGCTTACCCAACTGAGCCAGCCAGGCGTCCCCTACCTCTTAGTTTCTACAGGTCAGAAATGCGGATACAGCTGAGCCGAGTCATCTGCTCAGGGTATATCACAGGGCAGAAATAAACAAACGCCAGTGGACTGTGTGCGTGTTCTTATCTGGAGCTGGGGGTCCTCTTCCAGGCACGTGTGGTTGTTGGAAGAATTCAACTCCTTATGGTTGTAGGACTTCCTCTGGATACTGCCACATGGCCCTATCCATAAGCATTCATGTCATAGGCATTTGCTTCCTCAAAGCCAGCAAGGGAATCTCTCTTGCTTTCTTCAAATACGGACTGGACCCTTTTTTTTTTAAAGGGCTCACCTGATTAGGCCAGGCCCACCCACAGCAATCTCCCTTTTAATGAACTCCGAGTCAACAACTGATTAATGTGACATGTGAAAAATCCCTTTATCTTTGCTATATGATGTAACCTGTTCACACGAATCCCATCATCTCCACAAGCCCTGCCTGCACTTAAGGGAAAGGGATCTCCAAGGGTGGGGCTCTCAGGGCCCTTGGAATTCTGCCTGACAAAGGATGTTTTAATTATAATTTTGCAGTCATGGCCCTGTGAAGGGTCAGAGGAAAGGGCTTTAAACTGTTGAATGGGTGAGGGGACAGATAGGAAGGCTTCCCAGAGGGGGTTATTAAAAAAATTTTTTTTAACATTTATTTATTTTTTGGGGGGGGGAGGGACAGAGAGAGAGAGAGAGGGAGACACAGAATCCGAAGCGGGCTCCAGGCTCTGAGCTGTCAGCACAGAGCCCGACACGGGGCTCTGACTCACAACATCGGAATTTCAGGGGCATACAAACATTCAGACCATAGCACCATATTAAGGAGCTTGAATCACATTCTGAGTGCAACTGGGCGCCACTAAGGGATTTTGAGCAAGAGTGACAAAGCAAATGCGTATTTCAAAGCATAATGTTAGTAGCCGTATGGAAATACTCAAACACAATCCAAGATAGGGAGGCTGGCTGAAAAGCTCTTGAAATAATCTGAGTGAGGAGTAAGGCAGCTGAACCATGGCGAGGTCAAGAAATGCAGAGCATTGGCTAGATCCGATTACTGTTCAGGGCACGGAGCCGATGAGAGTTGGGGGTGAGGGAGAATGAGGTGCCGAGGTGCGGAGTAACTGAGGGTGACTGCCAAGTTCTGGCTTGGGGGTGGGGGTAGTGCCATCCAGTGAGATAAACCCAGGAAGAGAGAGAGTTCGCCATGAGAGGTTTGAGACAACTTGCTATAAACGCTGACTATTCAAGTCTGGTGTTTAGAAGGCAGAGCATGATAGGAGCATCTTATGAACTGTTATTCTCAAAGTGTGGTCTAAGGGGAACACCTGGCCAGAATCCCTTGGGGGTATGCCTATGGGCCAATACACCGTACTAGCCCCACCAAAAAGCTAGAATTACTGGGAATGAGGAATCGTTATTTTTATTAAGCTCCCAGGTGACTCTTGCAGGTGCCAAAGGAGGTCCCCACAGGAGCCACCTAGGCTGAGCTGCACCTGGCAAAAGGGCTGATCAAATTCTAACCGTAGGTGAGTTCTCACCAGATTGGGAGAGCCCTATGAACGGACGACCCGGTGCCTGCAGCAGAAACCCTGGCAGGTTCACATGTGCCCAGGGAGCAGTCATCACCTGACTCTTTTGGCCGCTGTGGGTATGCTTCTGTTACTTTTTTTTTTTTTTTTTAATTTTTTTTTTTCAACGTTTATTTATTTTTGGGACAGAGAGAGACAGAGCATGAACGGGGCAGGGGCAGAGAGAGAGGGAGACACAGAATCGGAAACAGGCTCCAGGCTCTGAGCCGTCAGCCCAGAGCCCGACGCGGGGCTCGAACTCACGGACCGCGAGATCGTGACCTGGCTGAAGTCGGACGCTTAACCGACTGCGCCACCCAGGCGCCCCTGTTACTTTTTAATTTTAATATCTTTGATGTTTATTTATTTTTTGAGAGAGAGACAGAGACAGAGTGCCAATGGGGAAGGGGCAGAGAGAGAAGGAGACACAGAATCCAGAGCAGGCTCCAGGCTCTGAGCTGTCAGCACAGAGCCCGACGCGGGGCTCGAACTGACGAACCGTGAGATCATGACCTGAGCCGAAGTCAGATGCTTAACCGACTGAGCGCTCAGGCGCCCCTGGCATGCTTTTGTTCGATCTGATAGCTCCTCCTGGCCCTCCTGTACCCTGCTACTTAGCAAACATGTCACAGCGCCACTTGTAAGGCTCTTAAATGATCCACAACACCGCCTTCCACAAATCCCCTCCGAGATGAGTTGTCTTAACTAAACACACTCCGGAGTGCTATGCAATCGAGTATTTGGCTTGCCGACCATTCAACTGGCCATCTCCTGCTTTCCACGGGAATCTCTGGAAAGCACTGCCATATGGACATGTGGGAAGAATTTAAGCTCTTTCACGGATAAACATTTACTGCGAGGGATCAGGAAATAAACGCAGGGTGTTCCTTACACTTAGTAGGTGCTCAATAAACATCAGCAGAACTAGGTTGAACCTACCCGTGCGTCGTTCCAGCACTCATGAGACTGGAGAGAAACGCATTTTACTGAACATCAGCTATTTCAGACGCCGAAAATCCGCTGGAAGGCAACTCGGCCAGGGAATCAGAGGATTTCAGGATCGGCTTAGAACATCAATGAGACTCCACCACAGAAGTCCTCAGAACCATTACTACCTTGAGGAGATGACAAGCCTTTTGGAGCTAATCTTGAAGTTTGCTGAGGCTCATACAGTTCAATTTATCCAGGTGAGTCACGTTACAAAATGTCTACAACTTTAGACCTAGTGTCAATTACCCAGAAAATCAAAACCAACAGATGTTTTCCTCACTCCAAATATTTTACATGGGTTCCCCCCGACTTCCCTTATTGTTTGGATTTGGTCTCAGACACTTTGACTCCCAGGCAATTGCTTCCAACCGATTCACCCTTTTCCAAATTAGAAGTTGGTAGCATGGCTAGCTCCAAATTAGCTGGAAGATTTCAATTTATGTGGAATCCAACAGAATGGCAGTCCCACATCCCTGAAGGAGGGGTGGGGGGGATGCTCACCTAATAAAAGATTAAGACGTTACCACTTATCTGGTAAGCAATTCTGTGCCTTTGATGGGGGAATCAATCTCCGGGCTCCTAAGTTTTTCAAAACCTTTCCCTTTGGGGAACCACTTTTTTTTTTTTTTTTTTTAAACAAAGGAGGGATTTCAGGGACTTTCTAGAGCTTTCGAAATGCGGCAAGCATGACGGTCCCATCCCAGGTTGTCCGGATGGCCTGTAGCTCTGGCTGGGTGGAAGCAGGGTTTTCCCACCCTCAGTCGCTGTTTCCGGTCATGTGACCAGCCCCGCCTCACACAGCTGATAGGCCCAGGTGTGAGCACCTGACCTCGCAGCAGCCAATCAAACCATGCTGTGAAACAAGCCTCCCAATCATTTCTTTTATTTTATTCCCGGTCCTGGGCCTCCTGCGTCCTCCCCGGTCTTCTTCAAACGCCTCTTTTGGCCATCTCAGGTTAGCTGCCACATTGCCTGCAAATTAGCGGTAAACCCCACCCAGAGTGGCACCCTGCCACTCCTTTGGGAGATGTGACACAGCTCAAGATTTGCCCCTCCCCCCCACCGCAGCTGATTGGTCCAGCAAGGGACACGTGACCCGTGGGCAGCCACTCCATGGGCTGGCCACCATTGTGTGGGCAACTCGGGTGGAGGGTTTTCCCCAGTGGATGGTGCTGGATGGAACCCACCAGACACCCTCTCTCGGTTGCCGCTGCCGAAAGGGCCCAGAGAAGGGCTTTCTCTCCTCCTCCCTCTTCCTCCTTCCTTCTCTCCCCACTTCTCCTGCTGCCCCTTACGGTTTTCACTGTCACTTAAGGAGCACTTTGTGCCAGGCACTGCCCACAGCACTTTATGTCCTTGAACATGTTTAATCATCACAACAGCCTTGTCAGGTAGGTACTATTATTATCCCCATTTTTTTCCGGATCAGAGACCGAGAGACCACGTAAGTAACGCCCAATCAAGGTCGCACAGTTCTGGGTGGTGGGGTCACACTTGGAACCCAGGCTGTTTGGCTCCCAAGACCGTGCGTTCTCGTGCCTCCCTTGGAATCAGAGCCTGTCAGAGCTTAAAAAGGACCACGGATGTCAGCTTTGCCACCAATCGTCACACTTGGGATTTCACAGACCAGTAAGAATAAGTGAGCAGTGGGGAGGGACACGGGGTTGCCCGCTCCTAATTTCAAAAGATAGGACAACAGGAGTTTAAGAACAGAGTACCACCTTTCCCATCACTGAAGAAAGGCCATTGAGTGAGAGAGGGTAGGACATAGCCTCAGGGTCCTTTGAACTGAGAAAAACCAGCCCCGCCCAGTTCTCTATGTTGACTTATTTTCCTAATTTGCCTGCACAGCAAGTATAATGAAACCCTGACTCAACATGGCTCTTGGGTTGGGTTCTCTTCCAATTTCCCGTATCGCCCGGGAGGAAACAGAGGCCTGGAGGGGGTGAGTGGCTTTGTTGAGGTCACACGAAGAGTGTCAAGCAGACCTCGAACTTGATTTTAGGTGTTTTGATCCTGTGGCTGACCAGTGTGATTTCCAGGGGGCCGCTGTGTGTGTGTGTGTGTGTGTGTGTGTGTGTGTGTGTGTGTGTTTCCCTTCCAAACAGTGAGGACTGAACTTTATAAAAATGTGCTTCTGACCACTCACTGGCAATGGATTGGAAGGTCTGGCCTTGGGCATCGGACACTGGCCTTGATGATTTATAGCATCTTCTGCTATGGGTCTGTTTCAATCTCTACAACTACCAAGTGAGGCAGATAATTCTGCTCCCATTTTAAAGACGGAGCACGGGGCGCCTGGGTGGCGCAGTCGGTTAAGCGTCCGACTTCAGCCAGGTCACGATCTCGCGGTCCGGGATTTCGAGCCCCGCGTCGGGCTCTGGGCGGATGGCTCAGAGCCTGGAGCCTGTTTCCGATTCTGTGTCTCCCTCTCTCTCTGCCCCTCCCCTGTTCATGCTCTGTCTCTCTCTGTCCCCCCAAAAATAAATAAACGTTGAAAAAAAAAAATTAAAAAAAAAATAAATAAATAAAGACGGAGCAGCTTCAGCTCAGAGGGTTTCTGTGGCACTTGTGTGCAAGCCTCCCAGAGGCTCTGACGTCACCTACTCGGAGGGTGGCACTAGGCTGTCCTGAAGGATGGATGGTCAGACCTGCCTTTTCAGGGATGGAGAGGTAATCAACTCGTCCCGAACTGGTTATTTCTTTTCCTCTGTTTTTTTGGAGGAAAGGTCTACGGTTGGTGAGCTGATTCATTCAATATGTATTTACCATCAACTACCTCCATAATAGATCTTTTCCCTTTTCTACTTCTGGCCCCAGAAGGATCTACCCATCCTGTATCCCTGTTACCTTCAGGCCCAGTTCAGCTGATTGGAACATAAAACCCAAGGGACAGGCTTGGACCAATCAGATTCCTTTTGAACCAAGAGATACAAAAAGGAGTTCCAGTTAATAACAGGTGCCTGAGCTCAAAGATCATGTGTCCTTGGCTCACATCTCCTTGGACCTAGAACAACCATTCTGGGCCATGGGCAGAATGAGAAGGGAGAGGAGGCAGAAAGGAGGTGGGTGGACAAGAGGAAAGATGAGGAGTGTGAAGAAAGAAGAAAGAAGAAAGAGAGTCTCGAATCTCTGCTCCCCAGGAGACTTTGGATCCCTTTTATAAGCCCTCCTTTCATCTTGAGCTGGTCTGAGTGGATTTCTCTTTCGTGCAACAAAAAGATCCTTAACCAGGACAGCTTGCTTTGAACTGGATGCTGGGCTAGATGCTGGGACACAGAGTACTACAGATCAGAGCTTGTCAAGAAGCCCACGTTCCAGCCTGGGGCAGAGGATGCCACTTCCTGGATGGACATGCTCACAGGTCCACGCACTGCTGTGTGAACTTGACACCTTTTTATGCCAAAGATGGAGGTTCCAAGACTTTCAACCAAATATCTGACCCAGAAATTTGATCTTGAAAAGAACTAGCATGGCTCCATGTTTGAAGAGAATGAGATACCGCATGAAGCCCGGTATTCCCAATTGGTATTTATCACAAGGGACAGCTCATCCTAGGATCTCTGAACAAACATTAATCCTTGTTGACTCCTTAGGGGCAGACGAGTGAAAAGTACTCAAAGCAAGGATTCTGTGTACCTGCCTCTTGGGAGGATGGGTGGCTCCTGAAGCCAACACGTTACTGGCACTTGAGGCTCAGCTGGTCTATTTCCCTTCTGAATTTTGCGGAAGGTGGTTCTTGGAAGGTGGTTCCTGTTGCTGCCTGGTGTAACACCTGATAAAACGGCACCTCCCCTATTGTGAAATCGGTACTGAAAACAACTGGTGACAAGTCCCCCAATTCAAAGTGAAGAGCTACACTGTTGCATAGTAGAACTAGTAAGAGGAAGGTCATCACCCACCTCCAGGCTACCTAGGAGGAGGTGAGCACGGTTTTATGTTGACACACAAAAAAAGTGCGTTATCACAAGAGTGGCCTTGGGGTCTGGGGAGACTCTTCTCCTGGACGTCAGGGTTTGGTGGTTCTCCCGTCAGCACAAGTCAAATCTGCAAATCTGTTTGGGCTCCTCCAGTGGAGGGCATTTATGAAGGTCAAGTTCTATTATTAATGCACCTGCTGGTTTCCTACTCTGGAGTCAACCAATCACCAACTGTTTATTGAAAGCCAGGCTCTCTAGAAGGGACTGGGAATACAACCATTAATAAGACATATGAGGTCACTTCTCACCTTCATGGAAATCACAGTCTAGGGAAGAAGTTGGAAACTGGTAGTTTGGGTAGGAGAGAGGGCCACTGCACCCTATAGACTGGGCTTTATTTGGCCCTCAGGATGCTCTGAAAACCTGGGAGATCTGGCCACAGAGAACATTGGGCCCATCCCCTCATGGCCATAGTTGGCTGGCCCTGAATAATGGCTGTCTCCTCTAGGTAAGAAAGCTCCCTTCTTCCCTATGGTCCTCACCAAGGCCACCTGTCACATGTCAGGCATCACCATGCTGTCCTCCTTAAAGTATGGTAGAGAGATTTCCTTTTTTTTCTTTTTTTCTCTTTTCTCTCCTTCCTTCCTTCCTTCCTTCTTCCTTCCTTCCTTCCTTCCTTCCTTCCTTCCTTCCTTCCTTCCTTCCTTCCTTCTTTCCTCCCTCCCTCCCTTCTTTCTTTCTTTCTTTCTTTCTTTCTTTCTTTCTTTCTTTCTTTCTTTCTTTCTGAGAGAGTGAGCAAGCATGAGCCGGGGAGGGGCAGAGAGAGAGAGACAGAGAGACAGAGATAGAGAGAATCTCAGGCAGGGTCCACACCCAGCGTGGACCCTGATGTGGGGCTTGATCCCATGACCCTGGGATCATGACCTGAGCCGAAATTAAGAATTGGACACTTAACTGACTGAGCCAGCCAAGCATCCTTCCCTTATTTTCTTGTCTTCTGAAGAGTAGGAAACATAGACCAAAATATAGACCAAGAGGCTCATATCTGTCAAGAAAAATAGCAGAGACCACATTTCTTTGTGAAGCTAAAGACTTTTATATCTATTTTTATGTATTTACATAAATGTTTATTAATTATTATAAGAATACTTAATATGGAAACATGTGTCCATGCCAAACTTCTCTGATGCCTGGACTATTTCACTCATTTATATATCATGTCTCTGGCACCCAAAGATGTTTGAGTTTTTGATCTTTGGTCCAGTGACTTCAAAATTTTTCCCTCTAACTGGTCCCCATTTAGATAGTTGGGGTACACAAAAAACCTTTTCAAATAGCTTCATTTAATGAATGCATAAAGGTTGGGGCCAATGCAGGTATCTCCCACATTGTTCTAGTTGAAAAAGGAGAGGTGTAGCAGGTGTTGGGGCTAATTTAAGATTCACATTGATTTCTTTTCATATTCTCCTTCCTGCGGTCTGCTAAAATTTCAACTTCACTATTTGCTCATGGTATTTCTGCCTTTGTTGGTCTTAGCACAGATTCCTTTTTTTTTTTTTTTTTTCCTTTTTCTGGTGCTATTTCACTTATAGCTTTATTTTGCTAGCTGGATTATTTATAGACTGATGCAGTCCTAAGAAGTTCCTATCCCCGCCTGCCACTCTTGGGCATAAAATGACGTGCCATTTATTGCTTTATGAATTGGTGACAAACTGTTCTTTTAAGACAAGTTAGATCAGCCACACAAGGGTCCTTGGGAATAGTTAGGACTGGGAATGAAGAACCACCTATTAGTAGAACCAGGAATCAGAATGTCAGAGACAAATGGGCCATGGGAGCTCATTTGATCTCATTGTCTCTTCTTAGAGATGGGGACACTCAAGAGAGGAGCAAAGGGGCTGAAGTCACCTGTTTCCATGGCCATTATTGGAGGAAGGTACAGACAGGATTTCTTCCAGGCACAGTTACTTATTTGACAGGGAGCTAATATCATTTGGGGCAAAAGCAAGTATAAATTGAGGAAAATGTCCTGGCAAAAACATTTTTTGGTCTTTCATAGGTACGTGCGAAAAGAGAAAAAGAGAACATTTGACTGGCTTAATGTTTAAAAGATTTAGTTCCAGGGAGCGCCTGGGTGGCTCAGTCGGTTAAGTATCTGACTCTTGAATTTGGCTCAGGTCATGAGCTCATGGTTTGTGAGATCAAGCCCTGTATCGGGCTCTGTGCTGGTGCATGGAGCCTGCCTGGGATTCTCTCTGCCCCTCCCTCCCAAAAAGAAATTAAAAATAAAAATAGAAACAAACATTAAAAAAAAAGGAGAAAGATCCAGTTCCATACCTCCATGAGCCCCCCCATATAAAATACACGTGTACATGTGTATTAATGTGCCCCACGTGTTTAACAACCGCCTTTCCTCCCTCCCACATACACAAAAAAATCCGTGACCTGGGGCATTTGCCAGTCTCTGTGGCGTCACTCCTACCCTGTGGCTGGTTTTGAGCCACTGATAACATCACTGCATACGGAGACGGGAAGCCCCGCACACAACTGGCTCTTCGCTGTAACTGTTTTTGCACGTGTATCGTTCAGAGACAACCTACATCTCAATTTCAAAGCAACTTTCCAACCTCTGTAGGTTACAGAAGTAGGAGGCGGGCCCGATGTCCACACCACTGTTCTGTACAAATGCTCAGGTCAGTTGTTTAGACAGTCAGCAAACACTGATGGAGGGTCTCCTGGGTGCCTGACTTGCGTTGACCCTACAGATTCAGGAGTGAACCGGATAGATACAGTCCTCGGACATTCTTAGGGCTGGCCATCAGGAAGAACTCAAAGAATTCTGTTAAAATAAGGCAAACGACTCTCAAATGTCTAGGAATCTTTTTTTTTTTTTTTTCTTTTTCTCCACTGAAGACTTAACAATCCCAACTTTCTTGCACAACACTTAGACCTCCGGGGATGTCAGAAAACATTCCCATTGCCCAAACAGCTTTAATGTAGATTCAGTGTAATTCCTGAATTAAAGCTGCTTCCTACAGACTGTTAGGAGCGGAGGCATTGCTCACCAAATTAAACAAAGTGCTGAGGACCCACCGCTGCAGAAAGGGTGGAGATCTCTTATTTCTGGCTCTTTGGGAAAATGCATCCATGGCGAATCACCGTTACCAGTGGTTGCTAAATGATCTTTTTCGCCTCTGTTCTACATCGGTGTTGCCAAAAGACCGTGTCCCCTGTGCCCTTGCCCCGCAGGCTGCAGATAAAGCCACCACAAGGGGAGCTACACAAGTTTTTCTTGTACGAAGCTTTGGGCAGGTGCAGATTTGCGGTGCGAGCTCTACGCCCCATTCAACTGCTAATTGGGAAGAGGACTTCCATCCTTGGGGTAAAGACAGTGGAACTGCACTTGTCATTGATGACAAGCAGGTCAGAGACCCAACCCCAGAAATCTTGGAGTATTTGATGATAAAGCCTCCACGGCTATAGCTATCGCTGTTAACAACTTGCTCTTTGAAATAAACAGAACCCCTAAAACGAGCTAAGCAACTCTCACTGTAGCAGGATTGGGGGCAGAGGAAGGCGGTCTTTCCCATTAGGTGCATTCAAAGGTACAACATTTTGGTGTGTGCAGTTCTGGGCTGGCTTGTGACTCAGTGCTTATGTACGAATAACGGACTGCGAATAACGATCTGTCATCATAGCTGAGGCTTAGTTAAAGGGCTTCAGGAAGCAGGAGGGGTTTCTACCAGATGAGTCCATTTAGACAGGAGATGGCAGTTTTAATCTCATTTTAGGGGATTCCCGGTTCATGAAAATGTGGACTCCACTGCACAGATCTTTCTAGAGACCTCAAGTACCGGATTAGTATTTCTAAAACGCTTCACTCTGAATTGTCTTTGTCTCCTTTAGGTCCTATCGTAAGACTTTCGAGGATGATGCTGGTGGAGGGGACCACCTGTTAGAAGTTTCAAAGGGGTCACGGACGTGGGTCAGCTTATCCTACCAATTCCTCTTCCTTTGGCTTGAAAGGGAGGGAAATGAAGAGTGACATTTTTGAAACACCCCTCGGGGAAAGTCCTCCCATCAAGAGGCAGCTAAATTCAGCCGGGTGTGGGCCCCTGGGCCACCTGGGGCTCAGCTGTGAACCGACATTAGATGCATGCGCCTGGGTGATACAGAGGTACGATTCAAGCCCCCCGAACTCTGCCTAGGTTCACTGCTCTTTGCTTTTCTATCTGTGGTGGCTGGGGCTGGAGTCGTGTACGAGCTGGAGGCTGCCTTTCATTGAATGCCACAGGTGTCATTTCATATCCACACACCGCAATGTTTTGTTCTTCTCAGGAACCCAGTATCGTAGCAATTACTGTCCCCATCATAGAGATGAGCACACTGAGGCTCAGAGAGGGGCACTGGTTTCTCCAAGCTTCCTCAACTGGGAAGGGGCAGCATCAGGACTGAAACCCAGACCTATCCTGCATTTTCTTATTCCTAGAAACAGGTTTGGCACTTAAGCAAGGGGATGGCTCACTGGCTGTCCCTCCCGGTTGCACATTAGAATCCTATGGGGAAGCTTTTTAAAAAACACCAATCGGAATTTCTGGAGATGAGGCCAGGCGTTGGTCATTTTAAAAGGCTCCTCTGGGTGAGTCCAATGTTCGGCCCGGATTGAAAGTCACTGGTCTAGCCCAGCGGTTGTGAGATCATGTTTGGATTTGAGTTGCCAACCATTCCAGATGGGCAGTGGTACAACACTGCGGCATTTGGGGGCCCTAAGCCCAGGAGAGGGGCGTCAGATCATCAACCCATGCAGCGCAGATAAACTTGCCTACTGAGCACCGATGAGTACCTTCGCTAGCCATGTGGTCCTGGGCTAGTCACACGAGCACTTTGAGACGGAGTTCCCCCATCAGAAAAATGGAACTTGTGCCCTCTTCCTCGCAGAGTTCCAAGGCCACGATTACAAACTGGTTACCAAGAACTGGCCCCGGGCCACTGCCCTGTGGAGTTTCAGAGGCATGGAGTTGTGTATGGTTTTGAATTAGTTGTCAAGCTTTAAGAATCAGAAGGTTATACGTGAAAATTTGTATTTGTGGCTTCTCTTGGAAAACCAGAGATGTGCCTTGGAGCCTCAGTTTCCTCATCTCTATAAATGGGATCTGTGGTTCTGATGGGCACGGTCTTCTAAGACAGAACCTGAGCTTCCCTTTTGACGGGGCATGCTTGTCCTCGCTTACCCCTGGCCCCACCAGCCTCATTGCCTCACACCAGCCCAGATTGTTTATTTTGACTCCTGGAGTGGTGCAGGGTGAATTAGTGACCCCCTTCGGAGCATTAAATTAGATTATATGTGTATATATATGTGTGTGTGTGTGTGTGTGTGTGTGTGTGTGTGTGTGTATAATTATCTCATTTTTTTAATGTTTATTTTTGAGAGAGACAGAGCATGAGCAGGTGAGGGGCAGAGAGAGAGGGAGACACAGAATCTGAATCCGAAGCAAGCCCAGACTGACGCGGACGCATTCCTGGGGCTCTCCTCCAGCTTTTGCGACGGGAGGAAGGAACCCCCTTGAGCATAGCCTTGGTTCTCCCAGACCCAGTTGCCACAGTTTCTACCAGACAACACAGGGAGCGGTTTCCCTGGCAACCCCCAAGTTGCCGCTTCAGGTTGGCACACTGCCGTTGTGAACCAAAGCGGCTAGTTGCCGGAAGGGGACGCGGCGGTGTGGAGGGCTAAGCTGGGGTTTGGGGCCCCAAGATGGCGTCGCAGCCCTCACGACCTGCCGGCTCTCTGTGCGGGGCCTTGTAGCCTGCAGGGTGGCCTCTGCTCGCCAGCCCTGAATCTCTTCCCAAGTGATATAATAATAGGAAGTGAGATGATGGTGTCCAAGGGAGAGAGGCTACCTGTTTGGAGGAACCCTTGTTCTGCCTCTTGAACAGAAAGCATTCTGAACTATTTATATTCCAAAGGATAAATTACATGCATTTTAGGGGCACCGAAAGAATTATTCAGGTTGTCAGCTTTGAACCAAATCCCAGTCAAGGGCACTCAGACAAATGTGACATTAAGAAAGAGAGGAGGGAAGGAAGGAAGGAAGGAAGGAAGGAAGGAAGGAAGGAAGGGAGGAAGGGAGAAAGGAGGGAGGAAGGAAGGAAGGAAGGAAGGGGTGAGGGAAAAGAAAAAGAAAGGAAGAAGAAAATAAAATAGTGAAAAAAAAGAGAGGGAGGGAGAGGCCCTTTTTGAATTTTTAAAAATTTGTTTAAGTTTACTTATTTATTTTGAGAAAGAGAGGAGAGAGAGAGGGCACACACAAGCAAGGGAGGGGCAGAAAGAGAGGGAGAGCGAGAGAATCTCCTGCAGGCTTCACACGATCAGTGCACAGCCGTACGCGGGGCTCGAACCCACGAACCGGGAGATCATGACCTGAGCCAAAGCCCAGAGTCAGACAGACGCTTAACCAACTGGGCCACCTAGGTGCCCCATGGAGAGGCCCTTTTTAATGTTCTGAAGGCGATACGCAGAGAAGGTCGATAGCGTCACGCGTCATGCTGCTTTCTCACCCCACGGGGCAAAGGAGGGATGAGAAGGACTCCAGGCAGCCATTAATTCTCTTCCTAATCCCTGGGTGGATTAGACCTGTACTGCCCTCCTTCGGTAATCACCTGCCCTGTGGTTAAAACCTCACTAGTGAAGGGCCTTGCTGTTTGGCTGGGGTTGGATGCAGCTTGAGGACCAGGAGGGGTGGCTCCGATGCCTCAAACCTGAAAATGACTCCACTTAACTCCCCGCCACCAGCTGACTCACCAAAATCTCAACCCAGCCTGCTATTAACATACCGAAGGCCTTGACCTCAAAAGGAATAACACTCAGAGCAGATAACACTACACATTTGCTGTAGGGGTGCTTTGTTATTTGTGGCCAACCAGCCAACAGATATTTATCGAGTGCCTTTGTACAAGGTGCCGTGCACGCACAGATTGCACACAGCTTAGCATCTTTACAGAATACTGGATTTGTGCCAAGACTAGCTGCATAAATAGAGATGCCCCAAATCCTCTACAGGGGTTTAATTTGACTCCCCCCCATCTAGAGAGTGCAGAGTTTTACAAGGAGAACGGCACACCAGTCAGCGTTCCTTGTGGTGAGGAAGAGGAGGGGAATCATCTTTGCTGTGATCAGAGACCTGCCCCCCCCCCCCCCCCCGCCCTGTAATTTAGGCGGTTTGATGAACACTGGCTTGGTGATAGGTCCGAAGTTGATTGCCAAGGGGCAGAAGAGTAATGGGGCTGATGAGCTGAAACCCACGGGGCCTTATATTTTTATACTTGTGATATACTTAATGTAAATGGACATTCAGATTTATGTTTATCTATTTGCATTTCAATTTACAACCAGAACGCTTGCTGGATGAAGTAATATTTCTGGAGAGCAGAGAGGTGTGAACAAAACAGAAATAATGGGAGAAGGAACGCTTTATAAAGATGCGGGGTGGGGGGACGCTGGGTTTGGCGAAGGAGAGGAGGCATTGCTGGAGACGGCGCAGGGAGCCTCCTGGCTGGAGGAGAGCTGGGGACAGGAGGCTTCAAGAGAACCAGGCATGGGAAGGGGTGACCATCCCTCTGGGCCGGGGGTCTGCCTGGCTGCAGAATTTCAGTCTGATCCTGGGGGTTGTGTCTGGCTAAGCAGGAATGGAAGCTGAGGGAGGGTGCAAGCTACAGCTGGGACAGGACTGGCCCCTTGCCCCATCAGGGTGAGGTGCCACCCCAATCTCCTCAGCCTGCACACGGACCTCTCCCCAGCAAACATTTTACACGCCCAGGACATAGAATGATAGGAATGCTGGCTGAGGTTTATGTAGAAATCAGTGTGTGACAAGCACCTTATGGTAATGGGTTCATTTCACGCCAACAGCGAAGTCCCCGTGAGGAAGACATTCTCACGATCCCCTAACAGGAGAAACGGACCACCTAGGTGGTGGGTCAGAAGCTGGTTGTCAAGGGAAAGAAGAATGGCGGGAGCAGATCTCATTACGGTAGGAGGAGGACATTGGAGTCTGGAAGCCAGAGACACGGACGGGGGCAGCCCCGGTGTCTCCGGAGCTTGTAATCCGTGGGGCCAAGGGTGTTAGCCAAAATGCTGGGAAGTCCTGGTGTGCCACACCAGCCACCTCCTTTCTTGCTTCTTGGCCCAAGCTGTCCCCGGGGATGCTCTCTGCCTCGCCCATCTCCTGAACATTCACCCGCCGTCACGACTCGGCTCAAACACCACGACCTCTGTCAAGTCCTCTCTAGTTTAACCCCCATTCATCCAGACCTGGCCACAGGGACAAGGCTCAACAAGGCCACAGGGCTCAACACTGACAAGCCACAGCCTTCTCTTCCTCCCACTGTCATCATGGAGTCGGGACCGAAGACTTCACAGCAAGGACTGACCTGGTTTACAGTCCCATTGCCTGTGCTGTGCTCTCCCCTGGGTAACACCCTGTCTGTGGGTTTTGGTAACCAGATACCCTAAAGATGGCATTTGCTTTTCTTATTTGCTGTCATAAAAAAAAAAAAAAAAATGAGAGGAAGGGAAGTCAGGCTGTTCATGTTTTGGCGGCTGCTAATGAACTTATTATTTTTTTTTATTTAAAAAATTTTTTTTTCAACGTTTATTTATTTTTTGGACAGAGAGAGAGCATGAACGGGGGAGGGGCAGAGAGAGAGGGAGACACAGAATCGGAAACAGGCTCCAGGCTCTGAGCCATCAGCCCAGAGCCCGATGCGGGGCTCGAACTCACGGACCGCGAGATCGTGACCTGGCTGAAATCGGCCGCTTAACCGACTGCGCCACCCAGGCGCCCCATGAACTTATTATTAAAAAAAAAAAAAATTTTTTTCCCTAGTCTAAATTAGACATCCCTTCAAGCAGAAAGAATAAGTTGTACCCACCGTTGACTCTGGCACACTGGGAAGAAACAAGATAGAAAAAAGAAAACCACCCCAGAAATATATCCATTCTGCTGCGGACTTACAGAAACATGTCAGTAGTTTTCCCAGCCTCAGGGTATTTGCATTTTCTGGTCTATCTACCTGGAACCTTTATACCCGGATCTTTACGGAGCTGGCTTCTGGATCTCTTGGCCTCAGGTCAAATGTCTTGAACACCTTCCCTAATGTTGTTTCCTGTTCCATTCGCTTTGGCATTCTCTGGTTTTCATTCCCCATCCCCCACACCCCCAGCATTTCTCTCTCTCTGAAAACCTATTTTTTTTTGTTTTCCTTGTTTATTGTAGGACTTCCCACGAGAGACGAGTTCCATGAGGGTAGAGGACTGGTTTGTCTTTTTCACTTCTGGATCCCTGGATCCTAGACAGTGCCTGGCACGGTTAGGTGCTAAAAAGAAAGCACGCGTTGAAGGAGAGAAGCTCACACCACGCGATGGGTGTGCTCCGTAACAGGTGGCACAGGGAGGATTTCATAAATTGAGCCGTGAACTAAATAAATAGCCGAAGGGACTTCCATTTCTAATCTGAAGACTCTCCTGCAACAAAACATCCAGAAATTTTGGACCAAAGAGAACAAATCCCTTCTCAGATGCTTCGTGGACTTTGCGAGAAAGTAAGGGAAATTTCCGAGGGCCAAACATAAAGAAGAAGCTGAAAACCAGAGTGGTAAGCGGGGACTGAGGCCACGGCTGTCGGGGGGGTTGGCAATCCAGTTACGCACCCAGGAGGCTTGGTTTTCAGTGGAGATGGGAGACGGGTCTTGGACCTGCCCAAGGCGGGAAGGTGGAGCTGAGGCCACTGCTCACCTGGGATTCTTAAAGGCTCATGGGTCACGGCGGGAAAGTTTACCTGTGCCAACAGGGATATGGCAAGTGCATGGTCTGTTCTGTGCCAGATACAAAAGCATCGCCCGGAGAATTCCTGACCACAGTTTGCCCACTCGTAGGTTTGGGGTTCAAATTTACGTTACCCATGGGGTCCAGGAAACCTCCAGATGAGAAAGGAATACAAAACAGTCTCTGGCTGGTGCTACCCTGTGTCTGCACCACAGGTTTGTGTAAGGGGGGCGGGGGGTGGGCAGAAGCCTCCTTCCAAAGCTTGATCTTTAATTTACTTCCCCTCCAGGGACATAAACAGGGACATTCCACCGGCCAGAACTGTTTCTCATGCACCGCCCCTCTCCCAGCTGCAAGGAGACTCATGGGCTGAGTATTTTTAGCAGGGCACAGGGCTGAGGGAATATTTTGGATTCTGCTCACAAGAAAGAAGGGGGAGAGGGGGAATGGGCACTGGATCAGAAGCGTGTTATCGCACACTAGGTGTAAAGATCCGAAAGACAGAAGCTCAGATGACATGATAATATGATTATCTACAGAGGACAACTTCAAAGACTCCACCGAAAAATTATTAGAATTAATAAGTGAGACCAGCGTGTACGCTCTTACGAGACTGATATACAAAAATTAATTGCATTCCTATAGACAGGCCACCATTTGTGAGACCAACAGAAACACCGAAGTATCTAGGAATGAATTAAATAAGATGTATGCAAGCCAGTTATGGACGAAATTATAAAACTATTCAAAGACACAAAATGAGTCTTAAGTGGAGAGACCGAGCATGTTCGTGGGTGGGAAAAGCCAACAGCATAAAGATAGAAGGAGCTAATATCTTAACACTTTACAAATTCCACTCTATCGTGATGCCTTGGAAAACTCTTAACATGTATACTGTCGACAATGAAAGGCTTTCCCCAGCAGCCTTCTCTTAACAGTGAAAAGTAAGAAACAGTCTAGTTTCTACCAACAAAAGAATATAAGTAAACTTGGGATATTCGTCCTGTGAAATCGTCTACAATAGCGCGGATGAAGGACCCACAGTCAACGTGCCCACAAGGATGCGTTCTAGAATAGAGTGTCAAAGGAGGAAAAAGACAGTACAGGTCTGCTTATATATTCAAGATACGCAGAATAGAATCATATATTGTTGAGGGACACAATGCTATGTGGTGAGATGATCGAGAAAAGCTGAAAATGATAAGGTCGGGGCTACTTCTACAGTGGGTGGAAAGAAGAACCTCACCAGGTTGGTGAGGGCTGTAGAGGGTAGCTTCCAATGTGTCCCTTGTGATTTAGATCTTAATTTGAGCAGTGGTTTCATGGATGCTAACTGTAGTATTCTTTATTCCCTCCCCCCTTTTTAAAAATGTGAAATATTTAGGGGCACTTGGGTAGCTCAGTCGGTTAAGCATCCGACTTTGGCTCAGGTCACGAGCTCACGGTTTGTGGGTCCAAGCCCTGTGTCGGGCTTTGTGCTGATAGCTCGGAGCCTGGAGCCTGCTTTGAATTCTGTGTCTCCCTCTGTCTCTGCCCCTCCCCTGCTCATGCGCGCGCGCGCTCTCTCTCTCTCTCTCTCAAAAATAAATAAACATTAAAAAAATGAAATCTTTAAAAATAAATGTAAAAACTTAAAATTCAAAACCTTAGGGAAACTTGTTTTGATTCATGTAATTAATTCACAAACGATCTTCACTTTAAAGGTTTTGTAAAGATGGTCTACTCCAACCCTTCTTCTAATAGATGCCTACACTCAGGCCGGGAATGACAAAGTGAGATTTTCACAGATCCGTGACCAGTTAATGGCAATGTCGAGACTAGAACTCAGGTCTTTCCTTATATAGAACCATGTTTTACATGAAAGACCTCTGCAATTTACTAGTTTGGTAGGGTAGTATTTCTACTTATTGAATTTCTTAAAACAGGAGAATACGGTATGCCAAATAGGAACAGGAAATAGCCAAAGGTAGCTTGCATCGAGAAGGTTAAGGAAGGGGCGTGTGGTTGGCTCAGCTGGTTGAGTGACCGACTTCGGCTCAGGTCATGATCTCACGGTTCGTGTAAACATTAAAAAAAAGAAGGTAAGGGGGAAAAAATGCATCATTATACTCTTTCCGTTGGGAAGAGCTGGTGCAGGAAAAGTCACTTGGGGTTGAAAGTTTCTGCCGATTCTGCGATTCTCTGTCTGGGATTCAGAGTGGGTTTGAGCCGGGTGACTGTCCCCGGCTCACTCAGTAAGCGTCAGCAAGTCCCCGACATCTCAGAGCCCCACATTCCCCAGGTGCTCAGGAAGAGGACTGTGGTTTTAAAGGGAAAGTCCAGATCCAAGGAAGGGTTTACTATCAGGAAGTAAGGCTCCAGCTAGAACCCTTTCAGGAAGTAGGCCGCTGTAGTAGGAAAGATGCTTCTTGAAAAAAAAAAAAAAAAAAATTCCCCAAAGTTGATTTGCCAAAGCTGATAAATATCCTCCACATCTGTTCATGTAGGGGTGCGGGGCCTGATTTTTCTAGGAAAGTCTATTTAGACCTCGACACAGATTGCATTTCTTTTTAAAGCAACAAGAGTGATAAAGTATCTTAGTATAAAATCAATAGAAAGCAGTTTAGTGGCCTCTGAAGTCTCGCAGGCAGGCTCTCCTTTTAGTTCTTTCTACAGGAAAGATCAAATGAGAAGTTACCAGCTTCCTTGTGTGTTTTAGTTATTTGTTACGTAAATCATGGGAAAAAAATTGGGAAATCACTTAGACCTGGGGAGGGCTCTTCTCTGCTCCTAGCACCTCTCACCCCCACCCCCAACCCATAAAGGATTAAAAAAAAAAAAAAATAAGGCCCACACATTAAGCTAGTCGACAGGACTGAGGACCCGGGGGTCGTTTTTCTTGGGCACTGTGGCATTATTTCTTAAGCTCTGGAAGAAAAAAAAAAAAAAGAAGTTGGTTTCCATTTTGTCCCTGGAAGCTGTTCTCCCCGTCTATCACGCAACCAGAATGAAAGGCGGCATTAAGACTGCTCAAAAATGATGGGCTACTGACAATTATGTGAGAATAGTGTAGTTGGAAAAACTGTAGGAGGGAGAGAGAATGTGCTTGGCTGCCATTTATGCCAGACGAGGGGAGAGGACTGATAGTCCGGTTCAGGTGTAAGAACCTATCTGTTTTACGTCATTGACATTTTACATTCGTGCTTGTGAAAATGTGAAAGTCAATTGCATACGAGCCTCTATATCATAACGATGTCGGCTCGCCCCTGGGGGTGGTTCAAGAAACCAAATATTTCTGGTTCCCCCAACTTTTAGGCACATGGCAGGCTCACATAGCCGTGTCTCAGCGGACCTAAGCGGGGCCGTGTGATAACGTGCAATGAAATATGAGCAAAAGCCTCGCGGGTCGTTTCTGGCGGAAGATTTAAGAGCCCGTACGTCTTGCCATTTTCTCTTTCCTTCCCTCTGATGTGACATAACAAACAGGGGGATGCTTCTTTAGCTTAGTTTTCTGAGTGGCTTCAATGAAGAGAGATCCCTGTCTAACCTGTGCGGGCATGCAGCATGAGTGAACAATAAAACTGTTTTTTCTGAAGCACTGAGATCTTATCCTTTATGTTCTGTAGCCCTAGCCTCTACTGACAGGTACGCACTTATTAAACTCTTGATATGGGTCAGGAAATACACTAAACATTGGCATACGGATCATCTCATTGAATTCTTACAACGCGGTAAAGTGGACACAATAATTACCCTTCTTTACTGATCCAGCGTCACGGGCACCATGACCTTAAGTAATTTGCCCAAGGTCATTACGTGGTCGAGCTAGGATTCTAATTCATCTGTCTTCAGAGCTTGCAAGGAAAACCACAATGCTCTACAGGCCGTTTAGGGAGGCTGGAGTGTTGCACGTGGGGAAGAAGAAAGAACATTCTCTAACACCAATTTTTGACCACCTCCCTTCCCACCTTGCTCAGCCCCTCCCCCACTTAATAAAGGCAGCGTGTTAGTAAAGTCAATGGCACCATGGGCCCAGCTACGCGAATGCAGGGTAGAGCTTCCCTGTCCCTGAAGAACAGCCTGAGTTTCTTTATAGGGACAACCTGGAAAATAAATAATGAGATCATAAGCAATAGCTCAGGGCATTTCGTGGGGGAACACATCCGATACCAATGATCAGGTTGGTCCGATATGTATTGTATCGGACCCTTTGCTAATGGACTCAATATCCATTAGGACACGGTTCCTGAGTGTGTGTGCTGAGCAGTATAAGAGGGCTACTCCCTGGGAGAACGGGGCGGGGGGCACTTTGAATAGCACGGGTGTCCAGGAAGGCTGCATTGGGCGCCAAAGGGTAAGGGATATCCTCTGAGCATCCTTAGATCCCCCTCAATCCCTTGTCATAGAAATGATTCCAAGGGGTTTATCTGAACTCTTCCTGAAGCTGGTTGAATTTTTAGCCCATACTACCTCTCGCTGCATAAAGACAAGTTGTTTAAAATAGGTCCTCCTTTAATTTATCCTAGAACACTCTTTTTTATGTTCCCAGGCAAGAAGGGAAACACTGGTATTTTTGAAGTTCATTAAAAAAAGGCTAAATTTTTCCCTTGCGTATCTTTAGGATTTTTGTACATTTGGATCCGACCCACTCATATTCTTAGTCACTTGGGGTGAAGGGGAACTTATTTTATCCCCTTTTCACAATTGCGAGAAGTGTCTCTAAGAGGGGACCAAGAAAGCTTGAGCAAACCCAAAGCCCCCAAACCTCAAAATGGCAATTTGTGGTTTGTCTACACCACAGTTGTCGGGACTTCAGACACCCTAAGAAAATCTACAAGACTAAAGGAAAAGAATCCTTCAACTTGCTCTTCAGAAAACTCTATTCAAGCATTTTCCAAATCAAAGGAAGACTGGGGGGGTGTTAGTTTCCCCCAATTATTCTCTTGATAATGAGATTTTCTTTAAACTTCCAATTTCAAATGGTGTTATGTAAAAAGGATATGAGCTCCCTTCTCCCAACCTTTGAAAAGCCTGTTCCAGAATCGGTTGGGAAAAATATACATTTCACAAAGCCATGAAAATAATGATCCTTTGCCTCACACAGTCTGATTACACATGTTTTTAGACCCAGTCGTTGAGAATCAATCCATTATATTAATAGGCCCACAAAGTGTATGAAGATGAGTGGAAACCTACAATTAATTGTCGTACTAACAATGCCTGGGTGGTCCTTTCATTTAATTGGTCATCTAATAACATGATTCCTTGTTTGATTTATTTGTTTACACAAGCAGCTCTAATACACATAACTTTCCATTTTCTTATTTCTAGCGTATGAAACACTCCTCGTATAGCAGTCTCCAATGACCCGATGCTGCAAAAATGGATGGCTCTCCCATTAAGATGGAAATGACTATTGCACAAGACCCATAATCTTGTGATTCGTTTGCCACTGAACCAGCGCAGCAAGACTGAAGCAATTTCTGGAACAAAATGAAGGGGGGTGTGCTGGAAAACAATAAAGGGGACTCCACCCATGTGAAGGGGGCCACCTTTTAATGAGCTGAGATAATGTTCCAAGGGTAGCTGTGAGCCACTGCATGCCCAGGGGGACAGGCATTGCCACTTTTGGTCTTCCAGCTCTCTGGGAGGACTGGCTTACTCTGCGTGCAGAGCCAGAGGACTAATGAAGTGGGCATTGGGGCAGCTCTGGAGCACCTGATCAGTTACTGGTCAATTATTGATCGGGTCAAATTCTTACATCTTATCAACGCAGGAATGGCGGAGTCCTTCACTCTTCTAGACAATGACATACCTTCATTTCCCTGACCAAGAGTACTTATTTCTAACATCGTTTGTCGATGAACAAATCCTGCTGTAGGCTGGAGGGCTGATGTGACCACCCCTGGAGTCTGCATTCATAATCCAGGCTCCTCAAATACCACTTGGCTGCCCTGAGAATGTCAGTTACGGCTAGCTTTCCTTACCCGCAAATCACACCGTTTGCGATAAGGGATTTTAAAAGGACATTAAAGGTCATAAAGCCCAATTAAAGATGAGGAACAGGCTCGGAAAGGTAAGGAATGTCAAGGCCACCGAGCTGGTTACATAGGAGCCTGTGCTCCCCATCGTGCTCCAGACGTGCTCCAAGTATCCATGTCTGCAACCTGCAGGCTGAGCCATGCACAACTACAGACAGTTCGAGCAGCGCCCACCGGAGATGTGCAGCGTGGTGACTCCGTGACCCCAAGCAGCATTTCAGTTTGCTGGTCCCTCACTTTCCCAGGGGGAGTAGACATTAAAATTGAATAGGAGGTAAGGAAAAGTGGCTTCATTTATGTTTTTCTGGGTCCCTAAAATAAGAAATCCATACTAGAGCTGTTACTACCCAGCTCTTTTTGGTGCACGTCATGTCTGTGGGTATCAATGGATTCGTGGGGGAGCAAACCGAGCCTCTGAGTCCCCTGCACGCCCCCAAGACCACAGAGCTGCTGCTCTCCAGAATAAATTCACGCGGGCCTGTCTGATTCATCAATCCCTGCATTTTGGAGGAAATGCCCTATGATGAATAGCAGAGGTTGGCAACTGCCTCAGCAGGCCTCTGCTTTGAAGTCTGATTCTTGGGCTGTCAAGGCAAATAACTGGAAGTTTCCACTGGATGCTCTCCATCATAAGATGCAACGTCTCAGTGTGGCAGAGAAGGCTGCCTTTAAAGATGACACTGAACGGTTATCTAACCTTTCAGCCGCAGGAAAGGAAAACAAATGTCTTTTTCTTGTGGGTTAAAAATGGAGGATCAAGAGAGATTAGAACCCATAACTCAGGGGCAGGAAACTGACAGGAACACTTGTAAGAGTAGCTTCAGAGAGCCACTCCCGTGGCACCAGCTGGACGCCAGGTCTTTTGAAATGCTCAAGGCCCTCCCTGGAGCCAACCTCCTTTATTCTCCAAACACTCGGGCAGTTTCGGAGGAAGCACAAAGGGCTGGGTGATTTACTCGAGGTTACCTGGTTCATCGGTAAACTCTGGATTAGTGTCCTGGCCCCAGGCATTCTTCCACACAGCCTCTCTTGAAAATGCAAGTTTGAGACTGACCTTCACTGCATGGATCTGAACTTGCCTTGACCTCAGTGTTTTTCTGAATGAAAATGGGGAAAACACATTTATATGTCCCAGGAAAGAACTTACTATCTACCCACAAATCACGGTCACAGAAATCAGTTTCCTTTTCGTTCGTCTATCCCATAAATTACATTGGGTGGCTACTTTGGCTTTGCCATTGCCATCTGGAAAAACTGACTATTGTGTAGCTGTTTCTTTTGTCCTTGGGGGAAGCAGAGGCATAAGATAAATGGTTAAACTTAACTTGAGCTCTGTTGAAAGACAAGTCAAGAATTATTGGAAATAGCTCAATCTTAGGAGAGCGACATTTGAATACCTTCTTTGAAAAAGATAATTGGTTTATACACTTGAGTAGGTGGGTAAACACTTTGTGCTGGGGCCTGTTGCCTATTCCTTAGAAACAGTGCAACTTCTTGCAAATAATTTGCATCTGATGTATCTAAAGCCCCTTTCCTATTGATCTGATTGTTAACAGGGCTTTACAGAGTAGACAGAGAGAGAGAGAGAAGACCGAAAAGCAGTAGGATCTGGAAACTCTCTTTTTTAGATATAGATATACACACATTTATGCATTATTATTATTTTTTAATTTTTTAAAACATTTCTTTATTTTTGAGAGACAGAGAGAGACAGAGCATGAGCAGGGGAGGGGCAGAGAGAGAGAGAGGGAGACACAGAATCCGAAGCAGGCTCCAAGGCTCCGAGCTGTCAGCACAGAGCCTGACAGGGGGCTCGAACTCACAAACCACGAGATCGTGACCTGAGCTGAAGTCGGATGCTTAACCGACTGAGCCACCCAGGCGCCCCTATGTATTATTATTATAAATACACTGTGACACGGAATTTGCTAGTGTAGAGAGGAAAAGGGAGAGATCACTTAATATAATGTATAGTATTACAATATATAATATAGGCCAAGTAAATTTATTTTCCAAAGTGGCAGGAATCCATTATGTGGGTTTCACCCAACTTTTAATATTTCCCTGGTCTAGAGGTTACACAGTGGCTGCCCATGGAAACACGCATTCTACAGCCTTTGAGAACTCTGTCCTGTGCTTAAAACAATCAAAACAAAGCAGGGCCGTGGGGCAGTCTGACTTAAAAATCCAGAGTCCTGGCTTCTTTTGAAAGATCAGAAGGGCTAGCTGTGCTGGGTGTATTTTTTTCATGGCTATCCCCTTTGGATGGGGCATATTTTCCTAGTTCACCGTGGTCCCATCACCCAGCCTGTGAGCTGTTTTCCTGAACCTCAGTTTCTCCTCCACAAAACAGGGTGATTCATGGGGTATCCAATGTGTAACTGGGCCATCTGGCACTTGTCTTGGAGTCCAGTGTCAACATATGTCTTATAAAAATCCAAAGCAAAACAGACTCCTACTCCAAAGCGCTGAAGCAAAACATAGATTTTACTGAAGGTCTCTTGGGGACGATGAGGTGAAGTGACATCATATTTCACTCAGCCACACTTCCAGCGTATGCCAATCCCTTTATTGTATAAAGCACTTTAGTCTTTACACATTCGCCCTCCCCCCAGCATTACAGAATCGTCTCTGGAATGCTGGATGGGGAGACAGTCTGCATACTGGACATGGGAGGGGGTCCACTTTTCTGCACATCATAGGGACCACAGAAAGGTGACTTCAGATGCATTCACTTAATGCTGGGGAGGGGGGGGGGTGGAGTGTCCCAAATAAACAGTGGTGGGGAGTTGACTGGGACTGGGACTTCATCTTGAAAAATAGAACGATGTGAACATTAATTTGTTATCTTGCATTAAACGTAATTTAGGTTATAATTGCTACCAGGTGTTAATTCTTAGAACTAAGAGCAAATCGATCAAGTAAGGATTTGGGGGGTGGAAATCTGGTACATTTTTCTCCAGTGAATTGGAACACTCGTCCTCACTTCACATGTGACCTTCATACCAGCGTCATAAAGTCAAGTTTTGCAAAAATATCTGGAGGCCTTCCTTACTAACTACCCCAAGGGTCTGTCTTAATCCTTGGATATTAATCATTCTCTTTATCTTGGAGTCACTTTGTATTTACAGGAAAGTTGCAAAGGGGCGCCTGGGTGGCTCAGTCGGTTGAGCATCTGACTCTGGATTTCAGCTTAGGTCATGAGCCCAGGGTCGTGGGATTGAATCCAAGTGGGGCTCTGCGCTGAGGGAGAAGCCTGCTTGGTATTCTCTCTCTCTCTCTCTCTCTCTCTCTCTGCCCCTCCCACACATGCACACACACACAAGTGAAAGCTCTCTCTTTAAAATTAAAAAAAAAAGTTGCAAAGATAGTACTGAGAGTTCCCGTTCACCCTTCTCCCAGCTCACTCCAAAGCTAACACCTTACAGAACTATGGTAGCTTTGCCAGATGGTTCTAACAGTTCACCCGTTTTTCCACAAGTGCCCTTCTATTGTCCCAGGATATAGTCCAGGGCACCTCATTACATTTAGCAATCATTCTCTTTTGAAGCATATTTCTTAACACCTTCTTTGATTATGACTGATCTAATTCTGCTGTCTATTTACTTCTCAGTGACTTGCCCGGAGCACGATTCAGGCAATTCTCCTACATCACTTTTATTGACTTGATGAAATTATAGATTTTTAGCTTCAGTATTTGCAATTCCACTTAGCAAGGGACTGATAGTACAAAATTGTTGTGTCAAAATTTTTAGGGGCGGGTAGTGCGACTTATGCTCGTGTCAAAACAGGTGGGTTTTCAATCCATATGCGCTGGGACAGTCCTTTGCTTGTTAAAATAGCAAAATATTCCTGTAAGTTTTAATAAATAACTAAGCCTAGAGATCACCCTCCCTCTGCCTGCCCTTGGACACCCTCCCCGCCCCCGTGCCAACCTCCCCCCAATCTCTCCACCGTAGCAACTGAAGGGTAAATTCTTGGCCAGCAGGGGGCCCCCAGGACCCTGTTCCAGGTAATGAGTCTGTTCCCGATGGGGGGTGGGAGGGGCGGGTGGATACCTGTGCCCTACTGGATGATAAATATCTGGACTAGTCTGCTAGTATTCAGTAAGAAAGGGGGGTAATTGTGTAAGTGGTCAGTTTATTGATAAATATTTTTGTAAAATGAGAGCTTTTTCCCCAGACTTTTATAATTCTAGACCCAAGGACCCTCCACCTAACATTTCCTTCCTCTATCATACAGTCTCTCTAGCGATACCTTTTATGGCCTTTGGTCATGCCCATTTTCAGAAAAAAATAAATGAAGCAAGGTGCATACACAAAGTAATTTTCCTAATATATGATTAGACAATTGAGCGTAGATGGAAAGTTTTAATTTCTGGTTCTGTTCTTCCTTAAATGCGTATCTTGTGGTGTGTAAAGCAAGATCTAAAAACCCAGATGCCTCAGGTCTTTGGCCAGTCTTTAATCAGTAAGCTAATTAGCAGAACACTCAACATGATCCCGTTGGGTTGTGAGGCCACCTTTGTCCCACTGAGAAACTGCCCTTGGGTTTCCTAGATGTCTCGTTGGGCACAAATACCCCCATTTATTACTTGTGCTCACTCACATGGGTTTTCATTCCTTTTAATAAAAAAAAAAGACTTGAACATGAGCACACGGCTTCCACCTGATTGCCAGTGGGTTAGGTATGCCCCTTGCCTGCACTGCTCCTTTGAGTTGAGCCTTGTGTTGTCAGGACTCGAGGGAGAAAACTTAAACCTCACGAAGGAGAGAAATGGGGGGGAAGAGAACTAACGCGTGAACGGCTCTTCGGATCTTCGAAAGCATTTCGAGCATCATTACAGGATCTTCCCACCTGCCTGGTGAGGTAAAGATGGCCAACTCGAACTTCAACTTTCTTGTAGAGAAGCTGGGTGCTTTTTGCCGTTCCACTTGGGCTTTCACACTCCCCAACCTGCCACGATGTTGAGAGTGATCATCTGTGCCTCCAGAGGAGCCTGGCTCTAAGGCATACACATCTGGTTGCTCTTGGTCTCTTCCCAAAGGGTAGATCAACCCAACTTCTAAGAACAACGAACTGGTACCAGAGCCTCTGGGACCTCATCCTCTCTCCCAGGCACATGTGATGAAGGACATTCACATGAGCACCCCTCTGGCACAGGTGTTCCCCGTTCTTTCCCAGTCACAACGTACAGGTAAATAAGAAAGAATAGGAGGGCACTGCCTATGGGTAACCTTACAACAGCTCCAAATGGTTTAAAGCAGAAAGAGAAAAATATCATTACTCAGTGTTGCACCTTCGGTTATTATTAATAACCAATTATTTGTGGCCCAAGTGGGGACGAGGCTGAGGATCACGCTCTAGCCTGAATGTCACTCAAGCCAACTGGAGAGCCCCTGCACAGCTGCTGTCACCTTCTCCAGTCTGCCCTAGTGATTAGGGATTTCCAGTTCCAGTTAATTAAAGAGATTGCTTTGGCCCAGGGAGCTTTGGTCTTCCCATTTAACAAATATTTAGAGGCCATTCTATTTCCATAAATCTGTTTCAGAGGTCTGGGTTCCTGGTTTGGTCCCACAATGGGAAAGCAGGTTACCCTTGTCTTCGGCTGACGGCTGAGTTCTATAAGACTAAGATGATCACTCTCAACATCGCAATAGGCAGACTGGGGAGTGTGAAAGTTCAGGCTGAGGTGTCTTGGAAATGTGCAACAGGGAAGAACCCAAGCAGATTCTCCAGAGCATACAATGAGAACACGATGAATTTGGTGCCATGGTGTCCCAGCGCATGAGATCAACATAAGATACTGGCCCATCGGTAATGTCTCGCAGGTGTGTCCAAAGTCATCGGTTCTATAGAGACGAGATGGGGATGTAGGGGTGTTGGGGACGGTCACAGTAAATGGCCAACGGGCTGGTAGGACAGAATCTGGGATCCTGGTGAGGCAAACACCAAAGAGGGTGGCTCTGGAGTTCAGGCAGGCTGGCAAATTTGTGGACTCCGAATAGGAGAGACATAGGTGACCAGTCACGCAATGAGAAGTCCCAGAGAAGACAGAGAGTCAGTTCACCGAACGGAAGAGAAGGGGGCTGACATTAGGAAAGGGGGGCCCAGACTTAGGATCTAGTGAGGAGTACAGTCTGGTGTGAAATGGAGGCGAATGTCAGGGGGGTTAAAGAAGATGAATTCAGTGCCGGTTCAGAGGGGACTATGGCACATGGTCTCTTCCATAAGAAAGTTTCAAATGTAGTGGTGAAAATACACAGAGAATCAGGAATATTGAATTGTGTAGGCACTTGCTGAAGATCCCATGGGCTAGAGCCCTTATTATTGGCTATTCATCCTAGGAAAGAGGTATGGCATCTAAGGGGGGGGGGGTGTCATAAGTGGCTAGAGGTGGAAACCTAGTATTTAGACAGCGCTACAGTTTTAATTGACTTTTCAAGAGCCATGTAGTACATGTAGAAGCCCAACATGTACTTGGAGTTGGGTTGCTTCCCAGGGACTGCACTGGAGATGGAATATGTATTTTAAATCATGTATCAACAGCAATTGGATATACTTTGTTGAGAAGGCTTCTTCTTCTTTTTTTTTTTTTTAACTTAAATTCAGTTAGTTAACATACAATGTAGTCTTGGCTTTAGGAGTAGAATCCAGTGATTCAGCTCTTACATATGACACCCAGTGTTCATCCCAGCAAGTGCCCTCCTTAAAGCCCGTCCCCCCACCCACCTCCCCTCCGGCAACCCTCAGTTTATTCTCTGTATTTAAGAGTCTCTTATGGGGGCGCCTGGGTGGCTCAGTCGGTTAAGCGTCCGACTTCAACTCAGGTCACGATCTCGCGGTCCATGAGTTCGAGCCCCACGTCGGGCTCTGGGCTGATAGCTTGGAGCCTGGAGCCTGCTTCAGATTCTGTGTGTCTCTCTCTCTGCCCCTCCCCTGTTCATGCTCTGTCTCTCTCTGTATCAAAACTAAATAAACGTTAAAAAAAATTTTTTTTTAATTTTTCAAATTAGAAATCGAGGATTTAAAAAAAAAAGAGTCTCTTATGGTTTGCCTCCCTCTATCCCTCTCTATTTTTATCTTATTTTCCTTCCCTTCCCCTATATTCATCCATCGAGTTTCTCAAATTCCACATATGAGTGAAATCATATGATAATTTGTCTTTCTCTGACTGACTTCTTTCACTTAGCATAATACCCTCTAGTTCCATCCACAGTTTTGCAAATGGCCAGATTTCATTCTTTTTCATCCCCGAGTAATATTCCATTGTATCTCTACCACACCTTCTTTATCCATTCATCAGTCAGTGGACATTTGGGCTCTTCCATAATTGGGTTCTTGTTGATAGTGCTGCTATACACATTGGGGTGCATGTGCCCCTTTGAAGCTGAGTCTAGGCTCAGAGGGAAAGGGCACCGTGTGAATTCGTGGCATCTGGCAAACCATAAGAGACTCTTAAACACTGAGAACAAAAACTGAGGGTTGATGGGGGTGGGGGGAGGGGGCTATTCTTGCCTTCTTGTCTTGTCCTTCTGGGAAGGGTTCCATGCAGTAGTAAAGGAAAGGATCTAGGGAAAGACACTTCCTCCCCAGCTGAAGGAAACCCATAAAGAAACAGAACACTTGAGACCATCTATAAACTTCAGGAGTGTTTATCTTTGTTGGCTGAGGATTCAGCCAGAGGCAAGGATGCTTCATTGCAAGCCTGAACGACCAATCCCCCCGGGTTTCTTTCATAACCGTAATACTTGCGTGTGAGCAGAATTAAAGAACGATCAAAGTACAGTATGCTGAAGTCCCCAAAAGAAAACTCCCGGTAAAATATACCACAGTTGTCTATTAAAAGGAGAGGAAATATGAGTCCTAGCCTTTCAGAAGTCTCCACGAAGCCAGTGGCACTTGAAGGTAATAGTGAAGGACAGGTGGAAATGGGGGGAGTGGTGTGGGAAGTAGAGAGCATGTATGATGGATTCGCCTGCTAATTTGAAAGCAAACAGCACAGCTCGATAAAATTTGTTATGGGTCTGACTAGACTGTAGTGTGTGGGGGAACAGCCATTTTGTTGCCGACATGATCATAAATACCAGGAACCTTGAGGCAGGATGCAGAGCCGGGAGTTTGGAAAGATTGCTGGCCTTGGGACATCAAGATGCTGATTCTCTAAGATTTTACCAATACCCAATATGCTGAGTCGGTTGGCTGAGAAAAGGCCACCCAGTCGGCATGTGGGATGCAGACAGCTTCCTGTGCTGCCTTTAACTAGGAGCAGGTGAATTTTTCTGCCTGCAATTGCTAGACACGAGGCTTTTTCCATGTATCTAATTTTTCCCCACTACTATATGGCTAATAACTTGTCCTGGGGTATTGTGTTTATCCCCAAAATGTTAATGACTTCATAACTCAGTGTGAAATGCTCTGGGCAATTTTTGTATTATTAAGGATTCTATGAAGTATAAAAAAGGAAATGCTCTCAAGGTGCCAGGCCACAGTTATAACTTGATTCTCATTTTGGAGAAAGCAGAAGAATTAAGCTTTTAAAAAATACATGTTTTCAACCAGGAAAGCAGTTCATTTAAGCATAATGATGGTTGTTGCCCTTTGGAAATGAGGCACAAGTCTCCAGAATGTCCCTGGACTGTGAATTTAATCTTCTCTCCCAATTCCTGTCGGAGTCATGCCAGAGCTTAGGCGCTGGGAGCGAGGGTAGCAGTTCTGTGGCTCTGGCGAGTCGGGTTGAGGACCCTGGGCCTGGGGTGTTGGAGGGGTGGCGGGGGGTGGGACGCTATTTCTGGTGGCTGAGCAGTGAGTCAGGGAGGCAGCTGGCAGGGTGGAAAGGAGGAGAAAAGAAGGTGGCAACTGTTTGAAGAGGGATGGGGGGTGGCTGCCATGCCCATAGACAGCTTGGCACTGGCTTTCTTCACATCACTTTCCTGAAATCAGTAAATTTCCATACTTAAAACAAATTTATAGTTTTTTTTTTTTAATTTTGTATTTGAGAGAGAGAGACAGAGAGACAGAGAGTGAGCAGAGGAGGGGCAGAGAGACCTTTTTTTTAAGTTGGGGAGTCTATTCTATGGATGCAGGGCATGTGAAACCAATAGAAATTGCACCACTGCTCTGGTTGAAATCACCATAGAAGGTCATTCCCCTCACCCAAGGGGGAGGCTCCAGGGTCCCTTGGGGCTCCAGGGAGCACAGTTTAGATGTCACCGCCTAAAATGCTTTAAGAAGATGTGTCTGAAAAAAAAAATTGCAACCCTTTAGAAATCTCTTTGTTATTACTAGTTTTAAAGCTTCTCTTGTTTTTCATTTGAACATATCAGGTCGTTTGAATGGTAACGATGATGATAAAAATCTCTTAAAGAGAAGGAAAACCAGGAGGCTTGGAAAGATAAAGTCAATTGACCAAAGTTCTACAGTTACCAAGCTGGGTACAAACCCTGTCTGTAAACCACAACCTTCCACTGTACCCCACCTCCCAGCCCCTCACTTCCTCCCACCTTCTCCCTCTCACCCCCCACTCCACCTAGCGGAGTCTCAGGAAACCTTTCCTGGATTAAGATGCTGGCCCCACAGGAGTGATCAGATTACAGACTGTGCCTGGATATCCATAGTCTGGCATCTCTTGTGCCGTCATCTGGTGAGAGGGATCATAGCGGGGTCTGAGAATAGGGTGTCAACTTGCCTTCAGGTAAGAAGGCACATTTACCCCTTTATATTGGTTTGCCTGGGTGATCTCATGGGATCTCCAATATCTGGGAGGGAAAATTCTACAACTGTTTCTATCTTTGATGGTCTGGAAGAAGCTCAGCTCAAGATAGATGTGTTTGGATCGGCTCATAGGGAGTTTCCATAAATGACGTGTTGGACAGTTGGCTGCCAAAAATGGGTCTTGGGCTCTGCAGGGGTGGAAAATTTACACTCAGATGTGCAAAAAAAAAAAAAAAAAAAAAAAAAAGTGGCTTTTTTTAAATGTCCATATCTTGCTTAGGAGGACTACATTCCATGGTGGCAGTGAGGGATATAACCTGCGTTGTACCTCCCGGAGGTGGCTTCATCTGTCTTGATCTTTAGAGCAGGCCCTTTGGGGTCAAGTCAGTCTGCTTTAGGTAAGTGTGCAATTTTTCATTGTTCCTCTGCTCCTGCTTCTTGTCTCTGGGATGCATTGGGGCAGAGGGGAGCCCACCTGTCCTCCTGGCTGATATCAGGGAAGATGGTCTGCCTGCTGGTCTCCATTGGCTTCCCCTGGCCCTCTAGGATCCCAGTACTGGGAGCGCCAGAGACACAGCTGGTGCCATCTGGGTTTTTTGGGTGCTGCGCTGTCACCTACTGCGGTGACTGTCATGGGGTTTGGCCATGAGGTCCCACCTTCTGTATGCCCTATTCTTATCCCACGAGTTCTCCTGGATGGCCTGGTTGTTTCTGTGACACGAGCATCTGGCTCCATAAGCAGCCCCTGGTCCACTCACCGAGATACCTTCGTTGGTCATTTTTAACCTTCTGCCTAAGTAGTTCCAGGTAGGAGTATTTCTAACAGGACTGAAGTGGCCTTGTCCGTGCATGAGTGACAAGGATGAGTAATGAACCCTGGGCTCCCCCACCCTCACCCAGTTGTTCCTAACACCAGGCTGGGTCTTCCTTCTCTTTCCCTATCCTTCTCCATCCTGGGAAGGCTTTCTCATCCTATCTGCAGACAGCTCTTCCTCTCTCACCTCTTCTGTCCTTCCAGCACTGGATTTGAGAACACCTCATACTCTAAATCCAACACACTCGGTTTTCTGGAATTTAGAAGACACTCTTCTCTCTCACGAAACCTGTATTTTGATACCATTATCTTGAAATAATGATGTGACGCTGTGATTCATAGTAAGAAATATATATTTGGTCTCCATCCTCAGTCCCTGCCATAGGGCTCCTAACACCCTTGTAAATTCCTAAGTGGTGAGAGTGCCAGGAGCATGTTTTGTGCTATTGTGCAGACTCTGGGTGGGCTCCTGGATGGGGACCGGTCACCAGAATGACCAAGTTTTCATTAGAAGCTTAGAAATTTCATCACCACCCCACATTTCTCTAAACAGGGGAGGATTTATCACGCCAAATGATGAAGCCTCCATAAAATCCCAAAAGTACGGTTTGGAGAGGTTCCAGCCTGGTGGACACATCCACACAGGGAGCGTGATGCACCCCAATTCTACAGGGACAGAACCTCCTGTGCTTGGGACCCTCCCAGACCTCACTCTATGTATCTCTTCATCTGGCTGTTTTTCCGTATCCTTCATCATATCCTCTCATAAACTGGTAAATGTAAGTAAGTGTTTCCCCGAGTTCTGTGAGCTATTCTAGCAAATAATCAAATCCAGGAGGAAGGAGGTCACGGGAACCTCTGATTTTTAGCCAAGTTGGACAGAAGTCGTAGGTACCTTGGGGGCTTACTGCTTGTGATTGGCATCTAGAATGGGGGAGGCAGTCTTGTGGGACCGAGTCCTTAACCTGTGGGATCTCCAGGTAGATAGTGTCAGAATTGAGTTAAATTGTTGGACACCCAGCTGGGGTCATAGACTTGTTTGGTATGGGAACTCCCAGCCTCACCCCACATTTGGTGACCAGAAGTGTGAGAAGGGAAGTGTTCTGTGTGCATACTGAAGGAGACATATAGAATAGGGAAGAACTGTGTTTCTCCTAATACATCTATAGACTAAAAAAAAAAAATCCCAAACTGGAAATCAAAAGCCGAACAGTGGCTCTTTTTTTCCCCCCTCTGTGCATTCCTATTATGACAAATCCTAATCTCCCTCAGGGGTGTTGGCGGCTTGTATTGAACGGCAATGTTTGAGGACGCATGGGAAAGAAAAGCAGATTAATACATTTCAAAACATATTATCCTTGTTACAAGAACATTAAGGGACAAGTGGTACCATGGATGGGGAGAGAGGAGGTCTGCCTGCTTCTGACTGATCAGTTTCCTGTTTTGTACTTGGCATCAGACTGTGAGAGGGACATGGGGGAAATGGAGCTTGTTCAGAGGACAGAAGTGACTGTGGAGGAAGAATGATAATATGTCATCCAAGACATGAATGAAGAAACTGGGGATGGGGAGCTTAGAGAAAAGGAGACTTAGCAGAGTGAGGAGAGCCATCTTCAGATATATGGAGGAGTATCATGTGGAAAGGTAGGAGGAGTGTTCTTGGTAGTTCCAAGAACTAGAATAGGATACATGGACAGATGTTAGAATGAAGCAGATCTTCACTGACTGTGAAAAAAGAATTTTCTAAGAGACAGAGATGCCCCGAGTTGCAACAGGCTGCTCCAAAAAACCAATGAGTCCCCATTTATTGGAGATGTTTCTGGAACGGGTTGGACTCTGCCAGCCGCTAAAGCAGATTAGATAGCATTTATAAAGGGGCTGTATAAGATGACTCCTTGAGTTCTTATCCTATCTGTGGTAGATTAAAGAGAACAATCTCTTTGATACCCCTTCCATCAAGAGGTGGGGTCTCTGTCCCTCCATCTTGAATCTGAGGGGGTGGGGGCTAGCCTGCTAGAACAATAGAATATGGAGAAAATGGTGCTGTACCAGTTCCCAGGCTCTTGCCATAAGAGACTGCCATCTTCCACCTCATTTGCTCTTGGATGGCATGCCCTAAGCTGCCGTGTAAGAAGTCTGACTCTCCTAAAGCTGTCATATTGTGAGGAAGCCCGAGCTAACCTCATGGAGAGACTTAATGGAGAGAAGAATAAACCCTGGTCCGGACAACACAGTTGTAGCTATCCCAGCTCAGGCACCAGACATGAGAGTGAGGAAGTCTTTGGATGACTCCAGCCCTCACTGCCATTTTAATGCCGCTTCATGAAAGACCTCCAAGTAAGGACCATCTCGCTGAGCTGGGTTAACCCACAAAATTATGAGACGTAAGAATCCATTGTCTTAATGCATTAAATTTGGGAACGGTTTCCCATGCAATGATAGGTCCTGGCCCACAAGCATTAGAATTCCTAACTCTATCAACAAAACAGAGGAGGAGGATTAGACTTAGTTGTAGGTGAATTAGATGAAATTGTCATAAAGATGTTAGCAAGAGCTCAGCCCTACGACATCTCCACTACAGCCTGCCATGTTGCCCCAAATTACACCCAGAGCAAATCACTTCTGGTTGACGGGTGACCTCTCTCAAGATTGATACAATTTGGTGGTGGTTGGGGGGGGGGGGGTGCGCAGGGAGAACACCTTAAATCTAATAAGCTCTCCCTTACCTTACTATGATATGGTTTCCTGATGTCTGAAAATGGCCCCAGCGGAATGAGGTTTTTGGTACCCAGGATGACAGAGGGAGCGAGGGATATTTTTAAAAGTAAGGCCCTCTAGGAAACTGGAAAAGGACTAGAGCCAAGAGCAGGGAGGTAAAAATGGAAAGAGGGACAAAAAATATTCAGTTACATCTTTGTCTATTTCAGCTTGTCAATCTTATCTGTGGCTATAACCATGCGGGTTCTTTGTTCTCAGCAAACTTGGTGGCTTGCACGGATACTAAAATATTACCGATGATGGTATGATGGCACATGTCATTGTAAATGTCCAATGGGCTTGGTGCGTGGCTGTAACCACGTCTATACATGAGGTCTTGATTCCTTGACACTTGATTGCCAAGAGCTCAGTGTTAGGAACAGACTCCCAGGGGTTCCAAACATAGCTCCCCCAGACTCTGCTGCAGAGGGAGTTCTCTTTTAGTCCTTGTCCCTCATTTGCAGCAACTGGGAAATGATTGGCTTGTCTGCTCTCAAGCAGAAGCCCAAGCGTGGATCGTTGAAGAGTCAATCCTACCTACTCAGAAGAATTTCCATCCATCCTTGCAAAATGGCACGCAGGTATTGAAAGCCAGGGAAGGAGAGACGTCTGGGGCATTCCACATTTGAACTCTGATTTAAAAAAATGGCATCCTAAGTGGCAATTTAGTAGCGTTGAAGTAGTTCAATGAGTAATAATGGTGACGTGATGATGGCTGACACGCACCGAGGGCTCACTAGCTACCAGGCATCGTCCCCCTGCTTTATGATCAGGTGTGCATCCTTGCTGTCAATATCACAGATCTGAGGTCCTAAGAACTCGGTTCAAATCCCAGTTCTGCAGCTCCTTAGCTGACATGAGCAAATCACTTAAACTCTCTCAACCTGTTTCCCTCTAAGCCTGTACTGAGTATTAAGGGAAGTAATGAATACAAAGGACTTAGCACAATGCCAAACATAAACACTCAATAATATTAGTTATTATATACACCACACTTCGGGTTCTTCATGGACTGAACTGACCTTTGTGGATTGATCTGATCACCCAAACAATATCTATAATCATTTATTTTCCTGTGGGAAGTGGCACGCTAAATTACATATTGGCAATCTACGGCCCAAGGCCAAATCCAGCCTGTCGGCTCTTGGTGTATGACTTACAAACTAAGAACAGTGCTTGCGTTTTTAAGTGGTTGAATCAAAATCAAAAGAAGCCTAATATTTTGTGACACCTGAAAACTACACGGAAGTCCAATTTTAGTGTCCACGAATCAAGTTTTCTTGGAAGACAAGCACGTTCATTTGTTTGTATGTTGTCCCCGGCTGCTTTGGCCCTGCAACAGACACCTGACAGTTTGCAAGTCTAAAAGATTTCCTATATTTACCCTTCACTTGCCAATCTCTGCTCCACAAGATAAAAAAGAAAATCGATTTCAAGCAATATATTAGAACACGGCTTTCAGAGTTGGCTATTATACCTTTCATACGTGTGTTTATATACTTCTACACACACACACACGCATACGTTCAAATACATGTCAGTACACATACGTGCGTGACAACCCGGACCCACACCCACGTATCATCTGCCCGGGGCCCCTCCTGGGTAACCTGCTCTTCAAAGACCATTATGTTGCTCAGCATCTGTCCAGCATGGGGTTGTAGGACAGCATTGGTGGTAAATGTGTCTGGCCAAGTTGAAAATAGCTGGCTCTCTCCATACCCCTGCTGGGTCTCGAAAGAAATATATGAATATTTTAGCACTTTCTTTACAGTACAAGATTTCCGTTTTCCTTATGGGCGCCCTTTGCTGGAGTTTTTAAGAACCTGCTCTCATCACAAGTCAGGCACGGGAACTATTTATCATACATATGAGAATCAACATGAATAAAACACCCCTTAGGTATGGCTCGCATTTCTTTCACCTTCTCACTCTTGGGCTGCTATTAAACTTTAATACGTATAAAGTTTGCTGGGTTTTATAGAGTCGAGCAGTGAAGGCACAGCTGTGGCAGGCTGACATGCCGAGGGGTTTGAGCTCAGCCAGGTTTGCAGTTATATAATGAGCAGGTGACCTCATCACCGTAAAAAGCTATTGAACAATACTGTCTATTTGAATAAACTAGCACCGAAGACCATCAAAGGCAAAGAGGACTTGGCGACCAGCCAGTCCGCACCTTTACTTTTAGAGATGAGCAAATCTAGGGGTGGCCTGGAGAACGGGCTCCTTCTAGGGCACAAGCTCCTCGATGGAAAAGCCAGAATGCTGGTTACTGTCTCAGAGCCCTCACTTCTCACCGTGACGCCACGCTTCCTGGATAACACACGGATGCACAGACGTAACATCTAGTGAGCCTAGATGGGATATACACGTTCCAAATAAAACATTGCTTCCCCTTAGCTGTTCAGTTTGTCTGACACGCGTGGCCAGCACATTCCGCACCGCCTCATGACCATGCATGATGTTCACGGCCACCAGATTTGTGAGCCATAAGACCTACCAGTTCACGCTTCTCCTTGATTCACTTAAGTGGGGGCACTGAAGAGAAAGTAAGGGACTGAGAAGGCAGATGGGATGTGCAATGAAATATTCAGCTGAGGAACGAAGCCACGGGACTAAGCTGAGAAAGTGCCAGGATGCATGTGAAGGCTGTTGGTTATGGTGGAGGAAGAGAACACGCTGAGAACCCTCCTCGCAATGATGTAGAACCTTGTAACATCTGTGCGGCTGGAATAAATATATGCCTATGTCCACCTCCTTCTCCGTATCTGTGCCTATCTATGTGTATGTGTGTATTTGTACATGTATATGTCTATATATGTACATGTATACAGGTATCCCCTGCTTTTCAGTTGTTCAAGTTCCAATACTTTGTTTTATGGGAGACCGACATTAGTACCTGTTTTCGCTACCTGAAAGAAATCCAAAGAGGACTTTTGTTGGTCTGAAAAAAGGCGAGAAGCGAAACCCATGTTCAGCATTTGTTTTGCAGCGAGCCCTTCTTGGGGCGGCGTGCACCCCGAGGAGCAGCGAGAGTGGCCCCACCGAGGCTCCTTCCCTGGGACCTACACGCAGCGTGTCAGCATCCAGCCGACATAGCTTTGAAATGTGTCTGGGAGCATCTGCGCTTTATCTCCATTTATTCTGTGCATCCATTAGCAAGATGTGTCCTAAGGCATCAGAAAAGCCTCAGAGAGGTTATTTTATTTATTTATTTATTTTTTTGAGTCTGGGAACACTCTGAAAATTTTCCATATAAATTACTGGTAATTGCTTCTTCGCTTCATGCCATTTTGACTTAACGGAAGTTTTCATAGGGACACGCTGCTTTCAGATAGCGGGGGAAAACATTTATGTATTTGGTTACTGCTTCTCTATTTTCCTCTTTCTATTTCTGAAATAGGTCACAAGTTCTGGGCTGGAAAGCTCAGGGGAGGGTGGGGAGCTGGAGTTGTCTGCTGGACATTTCTCTCTCTCTCTTTTTAAGTTTATTTATTTTGAGAGAGAGAGAGCACGAGTAGAGGAGGGGCAGAGAGAGAGGAGTCAGAGAATCCCAAGCAGCCTCCACCGTCTGTGAGGAGCCCGACGCGGGGCTCGATCTCACGAATGGTGAGATCATGATCTGAGCTGAGATCAAGAGTCGGGCACCTAGCCCACTGAGCCAGCCAGGCGCCCTTACGTTTCTCTTCTTGGCTTTGGTTTGCCAACTTAAAATCACAGAGGTGGATAATTTGGAGGAGAGAGGGAAGGGAGTACGTCTAAGAAAAGCACAACGAGATAGGGAGGGCTAGTCTTTGAAGAAAAATCTATTTCCTCGGACCAAAAGCAGAAGAGCATTCTGAGATTCCGGAGAACCAGCACCCTGCTCCCCAGCAGGGCTCGGCCGCAGGGGAGTAGCGAGCAGGCCGAGGGGCAGGGTGAGGTGCTTCCCAGGTTTGCCACGGCACCCCAGCCTCCATGTGCGGCGTGGGAGCAGCAGCCCCAGACACGAAGGGACCGGTAGACTGGGACAATGTGCGTCTCCATGGCAACCAGCGTAGTCCGGTGACTCACAGCTAGTACATGCTGGGGAGTCGGGGGACGGACTAGGTGATGGGGAAGGCCCTCCCAGCACCTCAACGCTAGGAAAGACACCCTAGGATGGGGCTGGGGGTGCTCTGAGAATCAGTGACGTTGAATTTCCTGCCTACATGATGGCACAGGATAGTCACCACGGAATCGGAGCTGTCCAGAAGAAAATAAAAAGATTTGATGCTTATTCCACACCTGAATCCGTGACCTGTGATTCATTCGTTCCTTCCACGTCTGAGAAACAAAGATCTGTTTCTCGTCATGAGTTGTCCCATGCATGCTAAGTGTGCAGCTAACTGTGGACGCATTATGTACTGTTTTTCTGTAGGTGCCCTGTGTATTCTATGGCTCGTGTCAAAAAGGGTGGGCAGTCTGCATCCGTAGGCATTGGCCTTCCTTCTCTTCTTGGCCATTTATTAAAACCAGGCTTTAGGGGGCGCCTGGGTGGCGCAGTCGGTTAAGCGTCCGACTTCAGCCAGGTCACGATCTCGCGGTCCGGGAGTTCGAGCCCCGCGTCGGGCTCTGGGCTGATGGCTCGGAGCCTGGAGCCTGTTTCCGATTCTGTGTCTCCCTCTCTCTCTGCCCCTCCCCCGTTCATGCTCTGTCTCTCTCTGTCCCAAAAATAAATAAACGTTGAAAAAAAAATAAAAAAAAACAAAAAACAAAAACCAGGCTTTAGAACACCACCAAGGACTCCTGCCTAATGCAAGACACCAAACTGTCCAGTGTAAAAGGTTTAGATTTGCAGGCAAGCCTTTTGAAAAGCCTGATCCCCGATCCCTTTAATCGTTAGGATCACGGCTAAGTTGAAAGAGTGGCAACAGCCAGATAATGTATCTGCTCCCATCTTCCAACCCGCACCAGCCTCCGCTGTAAGGAGCAAACGTGTGTGACCCACAAGGCCCTTTGGGGGTAATTAGGTCTCAGATGGCTTGCTTCTCTGAATACGGGATGCACAACTTATTTTTCTTTCGGGGACGTCAGTTACCACCTCCCCGGGGAGAACAATGTACAGGTGATGGAAGCCAGGACCGTATTCGAGAGAGAGAAGCAGAAAATTCTATCTTGTGTAATAAATGGAGTTGAAGTAGGAGCGAGAAGAACTTGCCAGCAGGAGATGGAGATTTTTGTGCAAGTAGGGGTGTGAGTTTCTCTTAATTTTTTTTTTTTCCTGTCATCGAAACTCTTGGTGGAGAAGGCCTGCGCTAAACATCTCGAATAACAGCTCCATGTACAATCCTTAACACGAATTTGCATCTACATGTGACATCTCAAAAGTGCACATTCTTTCAAATTTAGCTGCAACACTCACTGAGATGTGCTGATGTCTACAGATATGAATTTCTTTTTACGGCGCACTTGTAGCCACTTAAGAAACCCAGTCTTTAGTGCACATTTGCCAAAGAAATCGATTCTGATGACCCAAACCGCGGCGTCGTCGCTTGACCCTCGACTAAAGGGTGATTGGAGGCCAATGCTCAGTTACCGCGTGTCATTGAACTTGAAAGAGAACTTTGAACTTTAAAGAAAAGCAGGCATTCAAGAACGGGATGAAGCCTTAACTCAAAGTCCCGGGCCAGTCTGTTACTGAGGGTAGGCGGTCCTCCGTTCTCAGTTCAAGGCCAGGTGCTCGGCTAGTGTTTTTCTCGAGTTGTTCCACGGTGCTGACCTGACAGGCCACGATGGTGGCCATCAAGCAAGAGGCTTAAGCGGAGACGGCGTGGTGCTTCGAAGAGGAAAGAGCTCATTCAATTTCTCAGCATTACGGGGCTCCGGTTTTGCTAAAAGCCCCAGCCTGATTGAATCCTGAGTTCACGATGTCTACATTTACTTCTTTCTGTTTTACATTTTTCCCTTTGGCTCTGGAAAGAAGTCACCAACGAACCGATCTGACAACAGACATGCTTCTAAAGGCTTTGGAGACATAAATGCCATGGGGGCAGCATTTCTGTTTAAATGTCACATTGGGCACATGGAATAAAAAGGGAATTGGCCAATGCAGTCATGGGCGCCTCTGGAAATGTCAGAGACCACGCTGACCTGCATCCTGGGGGCGTTCTTAGACCTCCGTCCCTCAGGTATGGTCTCTCTTGCCATTTCTCCTAATGATGCTTCGAGAAAACACCCGCTTCTGTGGGCTGTGCTTCCTCCCTCGGCATTGACAGCCCACATGACCTTGTGGCTGGACACGCATGAGCTATCTGGGCTTTGCCTGTTGGCTGTTAGCAGAAGTGGGGAGCCTAAAGGAGGCTAATTCTTCTTTCCTTCCCTTCTCTCTCCCTCCAGAGGGGCCAATACATGGGTCTCAGCCCCAGTCTCCCCCACGCCCTTTCCTCCTGACAGAACTGTGTCAGAGGGAACAGAACTGAATGAATGAACAGGTGCTGGGATCATTCTGCCTGGTTTGGTTCAGCTCTTTTCTTTTCAGAATATTGCTCGTTTTTAGCTGAGACAGGTTAAACACGTGTCAGAACGAGCCCACCTTTAGTTTAGTGCCAAAGAGGTGAGATCCGGAGGGAGCTCTGGAGGGTGATCACATGTGTTAATGGTTCAGTTCAGTTCCAATCTCTGCCCAGGGAAATTCCCGCGGTAACTGCAGCCAGAGGGAGGCAAACCTCAGCCAAACCTGCTTCTTCTCTGGGCTCTTCAGCACCTCGGTTATGTTCTTGACGGGGAAGTGGGATTCCTGTTTGGCTTTTCATGCATACATGGTTGTGTTCTAAGCTGCTGCTTTTTATGGCCAGGTACACAGAATCAGCGTGAATTTCCATGTGCTCCCCTGCGCCCCACCCCTTCCTGGGTGCTGGTCTCCCCACACAACCGTCCTGGGGGCTGCTGCAGATTTGGGGCTCACTTCTCTCGTTCACACTGTCTTCTCCCCACTCCTGCTTCCTTCTTCTGTCTGCTACCCCATTCCCATCAGTCTTGGAATGTCCGCCTCCTCCATCAGGCTGTGGCCACTGGTGGGAAGAAACTGTGTGGACCGACTGTGTATGGCCATCTCCATCCCTGTGTTCCCAGCCTGGCCGTGCCTGGTCGATCGTGTGGCTGTCCGGAATGAACAGACGCCAGGCCTGGATGCCACTGGACGTGTGTCATCCGTGTGCCGTGGTGGCATCATCTTCTAAAGTCGCCAGGATGTCCGTGGCACTACGTCCTTCCCTTGCCCCGATCACAGGGCATCTTCCTGCCTGTGGCATGATGTTGGGCACACCTGTGTCAGATAGGGGCTCGTGGGAAGCACCCATGGCTTCCGTGCCTTCCTGTGGCTCTGTGGGTCCCCGGGAGCGTTCGATGAGTCCAGTGTCATGCTTGGCACATCTCTGGGCTGGTATGCCCCAGAGTCTTTGAGCTTCCCGGAGTCATGCAAAGTTAGGACCCCAAGGTCGGGCCCATTGACACCCACATCTTCTCTGCCTTCCTTCTTACTCTTCCTTCCTTCCAGAGGGGAGGATGCTGACTATTTGGCTCATCCTCCGTCTTGTGTCCTGGTCTAGCCTTTTGAAATTCTTCCGTCTTGTGCCCTGGTCTAGCCTTTTGACATTCAAGGTCAAATATAGACTTTGATTTGGCCCAGGTCAGTTCTCCACAGGGGCAGTGAACACTACAGGGGCAGGAAAGCCCAGAAGAGGGAAAAGCCTCAGCTGGCGATAGAAATGCACAAGGGGCTGTTGCTTGGCCCCCTACCAGCCCTGCTCTTTCGACTGCTCTCAGCTGTTTTTCTCAACAGCCCCTGGGCTTCTTTTGCTTTGCCTCTTTTCTCCTGCACCTATGTCATGCTTCCTTGCATTTCTGCCTCAAGAGCCGGCCTTGAAGACCATTGAAAGCAAAGCAGAGGAGGGGCGCCTGGGTGGCGCAGTCGGTTAAGCGTCCGACTTCAGCCAGGTCACGATCTCGCGGTCCGTGAGTTCGAGCCCCACGTCGGGCTCTGGGCTGATGGCTCGGAGCCTGGAGCCTGTTTCCGATTCTGTGTCTCCCTCTCTCCCTGCCCCTCCCCCGTTCATGCTCTGTCTCTCTCTGTCCCAAAAATAAAATAAAAATGTTGAAAAAAAAAATAAAATAAAGCAAAGCAGAGGAGTCCTCCTTTCTTTCCACACTTCAAAACGATCTTCGGACCCATGCACGGGTCCTTCTCTCATTCTTCATGGAGTTCATGTTGACCTGTGTAGCCAAGGGCTGTTTTTGTGGCTCTCGACACTTTCTGTTTTCATTATTAAAAAAAAAAATTAAATTCTCACTTATGTAGCACCGTAGCAAGTCAGAGCTGAATGGGACTCAGCGACTCACATTATTTCTAATCTCCACCTGCCCTATCTCCTCCCCTCCATGTTACGGCTAAGACAATGCTGCTCAGAGGGGGCAAGATACTTGCTGAGGTTGTACAGGGTCCCAAGAGCAAGAGGACCACAGAAGGTGGGTCTCTGCACAGATGATGTCGTCCTCCCATACCTGTTCCCAGCAATTTTTGTTACAGCATATTTCTTTTTTTTATTTTATTTTTTTTTTCAACGTTTATTTATTTTTGGGACAGAGAGAGACAGAGCATGAACGAGGGAGGGGCAGAGAGAGAGGGAGACACAGAATCGGAAACAGGCTCCAGGCTCTGAGCCATCAGCCCAGAGCCCGACGCGGGGCTCGAACTCACGGACCGCGAGATCGTGACCTGGCTGAAGTCGGACGCTTAACCGACTGCGCCACCCAGGCGCCCCTGTTACAGCATATTTCAATAGAAGTGTTGGCTTTGGCTTTCAAAAACTTTGATTATTAGCGTTTATTGAATACCTGCTATTGGCTTGGTGCTGGGCACAGATCTCAAAATGGAGTAACTCTGTTGACCTAATAGCCCTATGTAGTCTCCATGTTACTGAGGAGGAAACTGAGGCTTGCCCAAGGACAGGCAACAAGCAAATGCTGGAGCCAGGACTCGAGGCCCGTTCTGTGTGATTTCGGGGACAGAGCTCTTCTGAGGAACATCACACAATAGCAAGGGCAAGATGTCCTGATCAGCCCAAATATGACAGACCGAGAGATGAGAACAGGCCATCTCAACCTTGGCAAATTCATCACCTGGGGCACTAAGAAGCTGACTTTGCTAATACTTTCCTATTTTCCTTTAAAAATGCCTTCAAATAGACTCCAGCTAAGCAGAGCATGGCTAATAATGATGGATATGTACTACCCCACTTGACAGATCAAGAAGCTAAAGACTGGAACAGCTAAGTGGCTTGTTCAAGGTCTTGCAGCCAGTCAGCGGCTGATCTTGGACTTGAATCCGGGGCTCTGATCCCAAATATTGTGAGCTAAAGGGTGTAAAACACCCGTCACTAGTTCTGGAACACACAGTAGGTGTTTGGCCAAGTTAGCCTCATTTCCTTGCCTCTTTTTCACTCACATTGTGCCGCACACACCCTCACAGCTAAAGCAATCTACGTTCGTCTGTGTTGTTTTATGGCAATGAAAAAATGTGAAGCCATCCATCCACTTTGCTGCTGTTGAAAAATAATAACTAGATGATGTTCCCCTTGGCAGCTGTCTGGGCCTGGTATTTAAGCAGCATCCAGTTCCAAAGAACTGCCCTTTAAAAAGAGATTAGAATTGCACATCCACCGGGTATGAGCTGGAAGATAAACAAATGCTCTTTTCTACCCAAATATTTCCAGCTTTTGCTTTAAGGTTTTTCTCCTAGTTGGAGGCCAACATGTTGTTTATGCAGAACTAGAAGAGCTTAAGCTCATACTGTGAGCCATGGACTGTGCTGAGACATGGGTTCCAGACTTAGCATCACTTTCGGTTCCTGCATTAGCCTTTTGCTTGCAAATGACTCAAACTCCGCAAGTAACAAAAAGAGATTTTTATTGCCTCGCTTATTGAAAAGTTCGGAGGTAGATCAGCTTCAGGCGTGGCTGGATCTAGGGTAGCCAAAAGACGCTGACAGGCAAAAGAACAGATAATCACTACAACGTAAGGTTCCTTATGTCTAAGAGAATGAAGATAATTAAAAAAAATATTTTGCTGACTTCTTTTTCTCATCAAGAAAATCCATGTGCGAAAATTCAAGGAGCTAGAACAGAAGAGGAAGCCTGGTTCCAGTTAGAAAAATGAGATTGAGGGTGGGGGATGGAAAGGAACTAAGAAGTAAGGATTGATTCCTTTTTTCCCCTTGGAAATGTGAAAGCAAGATGACACGGTGCCTGCCCTCAAGGAACTTACATAGTTGGGAACAGAGTCAGAGCTGTTAAACATGGAAGACAAAACATCCCGATACAGCAAAATCACTTTAATGTCAGTCACTCTCTCATTAGCCCTTTATTCAGAAAATGTTCATTGAGCGTCTACCATGTGCCCAGGTGCTATTTAGGCCCTAGGGATACAGGGGTGAGGACAGAGAAAAGAAGGCAGACAAGATTCTTGTTTTTGGAGCTCATGTTCTAGTTGGGAGATATCAAACAAGTAAATGACCCATGTTCATGAGCAGAGGCACTTCATATATAGGTGACAACTTTCTGGAAGAAAATATAGCAGAGAAATGTGTAACAGAGGACTGGAGGGGGGAGAGGGATCCCCTTGGATAGACAGTCAGATGTCAAGAGGAGGGGATGGCTGAGACTTAAGAACAAAGAACCATGAAGATCCCATGGGGATGAGGGCTTCAAGGAAAGTCTCTGAGGCAGGAATGGACTTGGTATGGATGAGGGCCAGAAAGAGGGTCGGTGGAGTGGAGCACAGTGGGTAAGAAGGACAGACAGAGAGAGGCAGGAGCCAGATCCCATACTGATGATTCTGCTTCATCTGAATTTCCCAAGTGCTTTATTTGTGGCCATGGAACCAGCTCCATGTCTGATTCATACATGGATACACTCTGCCCCCACCTCTCCTACCACATTCACACAGCCTTGCGTATGTCAGACATTCAGTGAGTATTTCCTACAGTGGAGAGTAGGGTCCAGTGGAGATGACTAGATTGGAATCCCAGTTCTGCCACCTTGTAGCTGAGGAATATTGGCCAAATCACTGAAATTCACTGGGCCTGTCATCTGAAAGTAAGACAACATAGGTCTCTTAGGGTATTTGAAAGATTAAGCAAGCTCAGGCAGGAATGTTCATAGTGTAAGTTCACTCGTTAAGATGTTTGTTTTTCAGGGGCACCTGGGTGGCTCAGTTGGTTAAGCATCCAGCTTCCGCTCAGGTCATGATCTCGCTGTTCCTGAGTTTGAGCCCCGTGTAGGGATCTCTGCCGTCAGTGCAGAGCCTGTCCTGGATCTTCTGTCCCCTCTTTCTGCCCATTCGTCCACCCGTTAGAAAATAAATAAACTTAAAAAAATGTTTGTTTTTCTTTCTGGTTTTGTTGGCAAGAGAGGACATTATGGCCCAGGGTCAGATGGATGTTGGAAAAAAAAAAATATTTCTAATTTCTGTTCATTCTAGAAGACTGGACACATGGGGACAAAAGTTGGGAAATGTGGTATAGCATGGGATGAAAAGATAAAAAGAAGGTAAGATCAGAGTGGTAGGGGATACCACGGGAAGGAACGAACGAATGATGACAACAGCAAAAGCAGTAATTATCATATCTTTAGCTCACGCTATGAGTCACAGGCCAGACTAAGTCTTTTGCATATGTCATCTGATCTAATCCATCAACATGAAACAATGACCCTAATCCGACACTAACCCTTTCAGGAGGGTTGATTTATCTGTCTTATTTTATGAATGAGATTCAGGAAGGAGGCACAGAAAGATGAAGTCACTTGTTAAGACCATACAACCCGTAAGGGGTTGACCCTGCATTTTTATCACTATGCTACCCTGACTGCCTTGCTGGAATTATTAATACAGGCACAGATCCTTGCTATCCCTTTGCATTTTTTTTTTTTTTTTGGGCTCTGATAGTTCTTACCACTCAAAAATCCCAATATCCTCTGACTTCAAATGGTTAAATGTGTAGCATCTTCCAATGAGGAAATTAATGATACTGAACCTCAGAAAGTTTTTTTTTAAGAAATTAAAGACACCCCTAAGAATGGTCTCCTAATTGTAGCAACCTGCTACATTAATGCTGAAAAACTCATTTACAATTCAGCTATTAAATGACAAACCATTACCACCATTTTATTGCTTTATATTCCCCTAACAAATTTATTATGTAATTACCCTGTATAACAGCATCATTTTAGAATGTAAAGTTGAAATAAGGTCGCTATTTTAAAATGCTTACTATTATATGTTTTCAATATCTAGTTTATATAAAATATCCAGCAATAATAATCAGGTTTTCTCTTTTGTTAACCAGGGCTCAATAAATAGGCTTGCGATCCCTTATTTCATAAATCTGATTCTCTTTCTGCCCTCTGCTGCATGTTACAAAGAGGGGATAAAACCAGACCTCGAGGCTGCCCAGTCTTGAGCATGGTGACTTACTGGTTGACAATGCTTGGGTGTATAACACAAGCTTGTGGAGTTTTATGATTGGGGATTATGAAAATAGGCTACCATCCCCTGCCACCCAGTGAGTCTGGGCCCAGGTTTGAACAGAAGCATATCAACAAAAGACTGGGGATTTATGGGTAATGGGAGCAATCTCTCCCTGGTGCTGCTTTTGAATGTGGGAGTCAGAGACACCGCCCAGACAAAGACAGGAGGGGGGATGCTAACACAGAGGCATGAGACCGGAAGATATACGACGCCCAAAGGAGAAGCCAACACTTCTTTTCCTAGAGGTGGAAGCAACTGGACTTGTTTCCAAGGGAAAGGGGCAAAGGAGTGTACCTGGAGACATCCCCGGGGAGGCTGGCATTCTCATCGTTGTGCGTAACGAGACGAGGGCATAAAACTGTAAAGAGATCTTTTCTAAGTAAGCTCAATCATATGTGATATTTCGGAGGCTGTGTTGGCTGCACTGATTAGGGAGGGACCTTGTTCCAAACCTGCCTGCTTTGCGATCTCAAGAAAGAGAAGCGTGTGGTTTCTCTCAGCGGGAGAACAGCCTGCCCGATTACCTGTGTAAGGTGTCCTCAGTCTTAGGTGCCAGATGTGAAGAAACTTGTAACTCTGTGCAAGGACTGCCATGAATAGGAATAAGCGATCTGCTGTTTGACTTTATTTCCATCTTAATTTCTCTCATAAACCCAGCGAGGTGGAATCTGGGCAGAGAACAGCTCCTCTGTGACCTTGGATATGACCCTGCACTTCTCTGGGGCTGTTTTGTTGCCTGTGAAATTAGGAGTTTGGGGCTGACTGGTGCTCACTGTGCCTTTCTTGAGTCAATGAGCCATCACATGCTGACAGTCCGATGTCCTGAATCTTCCCTCAGTGGCCTAACTCAGTGGTCCTCAAATGGGGTTCTCACTCCACCCAGGAGACCTTTGGCAACCTCTGGAGGCACTGTTAGTTGTCATACTGGGTGCAGAGTGTTACTGGCATCCTGTGGGTAGAGGCCGGGGATCTGCTAAACATCCTACACCCACAGAGGACAGACCCCTGGCAACAAAGAATTATCTGTCCCCAAATGTCAATTGTGCTGAGGCTGAGAAACCCTGCCTTAAGCCATCAATTAGACATAAACTCACAGTGTCCCTCCACATCAACATGTGGCCAGAGGAGATGCCTTAGATAAGCTTCCTCCTCGTGCCCCCGAACACACAGCAAGTTATCCCAGGTGCCACATCTGTGCGAGTTCCTAGGGAGAAGGACATTCCACACATCTGATAGCATCTGAGATGAAAGTCGATGTCAACATGCACTTGTGCCCATAGGGGAAAAAGCAGACTGCCTTCCACGTCTCCTCCAGGAGGAGAGCTCCACCTTGACCTCCTCCCTGGCCACACCCCTGGAAAAATTCTGTGGTCTCCCCCTGTTGCCTGAGTTACGCAGAGAGAATAACCAAGCTTTGTTCCATTCTTCAGAATTCCCATATTTAAACTAATGCATTTATTTATGCTGAATGTAGCCTTCCACCCAGAACATTATGAATTCTTCTTCAGGAGCCCCGAGTGAAATCAGCCTCCCCCCAGTCTGGCTCTTAATACGTGATTGTCGAAGCTGCTGGTTTCCACTCCCTGCATTAACAAGACCTGACTTGGTAGATCATTTAATATTTATCCAAAATATTTGATCCACATATAATGACATAATCACTCGGTCCCTTAGCCCGACATGGTTGCATAAGCACCTACCGGCTTTGAAAATCTACATTTTTCAGAATATGTTGTCAGCGAGTATAATGTATTCCGGAGCATAGATTTCTTGCCAAAATGATTCCGCCCGGTGAATGATAAATGTGTTGTGATTATTTCTTCAGCCTTTGTGAAAGCATACAGTAGGGATAGTGTCTTGAAAGGAACACAGAGACCGGAGGAACACAGTGCTTCTTTGTTTGCTTCTGCCATATTTAGAATTTGTTCCCTAAATTCTTTCCCCAAACTCTCTTTTACTCGTTTCTACTCCCTGAAGTGATTGGTGCTGGCAATGGAAGGCTGTGTTCGGCTAATAAGTTCTTCTTGGCTCCAGCACCTGTCTCTCTTAGTTAAGCCCACAAGAACTTAATGAACTGTTGTGTCTCTCCCGGGTAAAGGTCATGGAAGCTCAGGTTTTAAAGTAACCTCATCTTTCAAAACTGGCTTGACAAATGGAAACATCCAGAGCCCCAGATGTTTGCTATTTCTGGCTTCTACCAGAGTAAATGGGAATAAATCTCACATGCAGTAAGGAAGCAGGGATTCCCCCGAAGAACTCAGAGGTACATGATGTTTGATTAAAAATGTTAAGTGGTCAACCCAGAGAACGTTGACCAAGGCTAGAGAATTAAGGACGGGGGGGTCACCAAAGAGCACCAAAATCACCATCTGTCTTGAACACCAAAGATGTCTCTTGGGCCAGTTAAGTCAACTTGTACATCTAAGAAGCTTCCTTAGGCATAAAAAGCAGATGATGGTCTGCTCTAGTAGCTAATAATCATCCTTGATCTACAATTCCCCTCTCTCCAAACCTCTCCATCCATTACCTCCAATGCATGTCCCAAATCAGTTTACTTCTCTCCAAGCCCACAGCTACCCCTAATGTAAGGCACCACACACCCTTTGCCCAAATGACTACTGAATCTCTTGCAGCTTCTCTGGCTGTACCACAATTCGTTTTTCTGCACAGCAGTCAGAGTACGGTTTTAAAAATGCAAATCTGTTCACGTCACTCCTTGCTTAAAGCACTTCAATGATTTGCCATTGTTTTTGGAACTGATGCCTGAGCGCTCACGATGTAGGATGGCTAGATTTAGCAAATAAAAATATGGGATGTCTAGTTACATTTGAGTTTCAGATAAACAATGCACACTGACAACCATATACGATACTTGGGGACATACCTACACCAATAAAGTGTTTGTTGTGTACCTGTCCTGCATTTTCTCTGGCAACGCTGCTCACAAGACTTGCTACTTTTCTAGCTTCATCTCACACCTCCTTACTCTCTCACTCACCCCAATGACTTTTCCAACTTCTGGCCGTTGTGCTAATGACTCCCTCTGCCCGCTGTGTCCGTCCTTCAGCTCTTTGTTTGGCTTACTCTCTTCGTTCTGCAGGTCTCTACTCAAATATGCCCTCCTCAGAAAGGACTTCAGGTGTGCCTGGGGTGGCTCAGCTGGTTAAGTGTCTGGCTCTTGGTTTTGGCTCAGGTCATGATCCTGCAGTTTGTGGGTTCAAAACCCCGCATCTGGCTCTGTGCTGACAGCGTGGAGCCTGCTTGGGATTCTGTCTCCCTCTCTCTCTGCCTATCCCCCTCCTAACCATCCTACCCACCCCCCCCCGCTCTCTTTCAAAAATCAATAAACGTTAAAAAAAAAAAGGACCTTGATCACCCTATCAACAAGGACCTTTTCCTCATCCCTTAGAGTTCTTTACCATGGCATCTTGTTTTATTTTCTTCATCTACAGGTGAGTGTATATTTATTTTTTATCTGCTCCCTTGCTCTGTGCCTGCCTCTTCTAGCAGACGGGCAGCACGGCCTTGTCAGCCCTATTTCCAGAGTCTGGCACAGGCCATGGAGCACGGTGAAGGCTCCGGGAACAATTTAAAAATGAATGAATGAACTTATGTTTATCCTTCTACTCTTAGAATAAAGTCCGGTCTCTCTCATGCCTGAGAGGCTCCACGCCTTTCTCTTGAATGTCAACTCACGGGGAGCCTTTTCTCTGGAAGCCTAGCATATGTAAAGCCCACGGCATTTCCACCCCTTTGGGGACCTGGGTCACATCTACGTGGACCATAAATATGCCACATTGATTAGCAGAAAGACTGGGAGCTTGGGTGATGGAAAGCTCTGTACTTGAATCCCAGCTTCGACTTTGGCTTCTCGATATCCTTTATCTACATTACAGGGGCAGCCAGACCTTATTTATAGGAACAGGGGCAAAAATCAAACGCGATGATATGTGTAAGCCAGCAGCATAGGGTCTGGTGCACAGCTGGCCTTTCATAAGTATTTGCTGAGTTTATCCGTCATGAAGGGCTCTCTCGGGTACCTTGGGTGGCACACTGTGCCTCAGAGGCTGTTAAAACCCTCTACACATCATAGAGTCTCCCGCTAACACCATACACTTCTCCTCTCTCACTGCCCTGTTAACCTGTTCTCGGTAGTCCTTGCACCAAATTTCCACTGGTTCCAATAAGCCATGAGCTCTGTTTGCACTGCTCCATGTTGTCAGCTTTCTCAGAGGACAGAACAGGCAGGCGTTGATCCTGCAAAGACCCTTTCTAGTTCCCTGCTGGCACCCGGGTTGGTACCCACTCCTGTCTGCTCCTTAAATATCCTCCGGGCTGGATCTGCTACAGATGTTGCTGTTGCCATGGTAACTATTATGGCCGAGATTTTCGCAGACTAGGAAGGGAGAACAGCAGAGGTCCAAAGAGCAAATGTAATTACTTTTGTCCCGGGCTTTAAGTGCTCCCCATAAATGCTGGATGATGCATACCTGGACACTTGGGTCCTTTAAACTCTCTTCTTATGCTCAGCACTGACATCATACGGTCTTGCTGGCTGGTGGAGAGAACTCGCACTAGGTGTTTCACTAGGGTACTGTGAACATCCGCTATGCACCACATATAATGTACTGTTATGCGGTGGTCAAAAACTGCTATTCATCTGTGAGGGAGTTTTCTTTTAAACTTGGAAATTGTTTTACTAAACTCTTAAAGTACGTCTGTAGTTTATTATTATATTTTTAACTTTGCCACGGCAATTTTCTCTTTCTTTCTTTCTTTCTTTCTTTCTTTCTTTCTTTCTTTCTCTCTCTCTCTCTCTCTCTCTCTCTCTCTCTCTCTCTCTCTTCCTTCCTTCCTTCCTTCCTTCCTTCCTTCCTTCCTTTTCTTTCTAATTTATCGTCAAATTGGTTTCCATACCACACCCAGTGCTCATCCCAACAGGTGCCCTCCTCAATGCCCATCACCCACTCTCCCCTCTCCCCTACCCCCCCCCCATCAGCCCTCAGTTTGTTCTCCGTATTTAAGAGTCTCTAATGGTGTGCCTCCTTTCCCTCTCTGTCAGGGCAATTTTAAACCATGCCCAGAAATTCCTACCCTCCCACTGAATCAGGGATCAAGTGAGTTTAGTAACTTACTTGAAACCAACTAGTTGGGATGGGCACAGGGTGTTGTATGTAAGCGATGAATCCTGGGAATCTACCCCCAAAACCAAGAGCACACTGTACTCATTGTAGGTTAGTCAACTTGACAATAAATTATATTAAAAAAAAAAAAGATACAATGGAGGTGACGCCATTGCGAGGTAGCTTCTAAGGCTGTATCACGAAAGGCCTTACTGGCACTAGTTTTTGGAGTCCTGATTGTCATGTAAATCTGACTACCATGAGGCCACCAAGCCGTAGTGAGGGAGTCACTTGGAGAGATCACAAGCAAGGTGCTTTACTTGACAGTCACAGCTGAGGTCCCAGTTGACAGCCAGCATTAGCCGACAGACATGTGGCACCCCCAAGATGTCTCCAACCTCCAGTCACTGAATCACCCAGCCATGCATCACCCCCAGATGCTGCATCCTCCCTCTCAAGGCCCCAGACGTCACAAAGCAGAGACGAGCTGTTTCCACTATGCTTTGCCTTGATTCCTCATCCACAGAACCTGTGAACCTAATACAAAGATCCTTCTAAGCGGCTACGTTTGAGGATAATTTGTTACTCAGAAATAGCATCTGGAGTAGATGGGCTGGCTCCCATTGGTTGTCTTAGGGGCACCTGAAAATCAGCCTATCCAACATGGAACCCATGACTTTGTCCTGGTGCAACCTGATGGCTTTGCATAAACACTCGTGGGCTCTCCTGGGGACCATATTTCCAATGTCATTTAAACCAAGGTCCTTCAGCCTCAGGAATAATGACCGCTTCAGGGACTCCTAGAATGACGGCCAGGAAGATGGGGAGGCACCCAGGATGCATGGTACTGGGGCCACAGGAATGGGGTCCATTTGATAAGGGGCTTGGGAACATTTTGCTCTGAGTGTGAGACTTCAAACCTTCCTTAGGCCTTCAGAGCTCTTATTGGACACCAGAGCGAAATACCCATGGGTATAATTGTTGACTGAATTCCATCAATGCACGATTCATTGCCCCGAGGCTTTCAATTAAGACAAGAAATGTGGTTTCAATCTGGGGTAGAAAAGGCCGCCCTCCCTCATATCGATTCTGCTAGGTGGGGTCCGTTTTAGTCAAAATCGTCTATGTGGTCTGTTCCACTCTCAGAAAGAATTCGGCTTTATTGGTATGATCCCTGGCGGATGCACTCACTATATATTTAGCATCTGATTCCTGGAATACAGGCTCTTAGGCCTTCTAGTTATCATCCTGCAACTTTTGTTTCCATAGAAACTAATGTTTATGTTTATATCTATGCAGACTCTGTTTCTATCAGATTTTACTTCTCAGAGCAGCTGTGGTAAGTCATTTCACCAAGATGGACGTTAGTGATAGGGAACAAAGCCCCCATTCTCCTGAAACGAACATTTTGTCCAGCATACTATGGGCTCAAAAGCCAGAGTGGTTCCAAACGAAAATAAAAGGGGTTCAGGGAGGGGCCTTAAGCAACAGCATGGTCTAAAAAGCAAGTGATCTAGGGCTGAAGATGATGGAACCCGTCCACAATTAAACTGTCGTTCTGCAAATAAACAGGGGCTGCATCGATCTCTTTCCCTGGGGAAATCTAAACGCGATGTACATATTTAAGTGCCAATCTGTTCTTCGCAGCCAAAGGATGTAGCAGCTAAGTGGAATGAAAATCTATGCTCGGAAAGGGACACTCTGGGCACCTCATTTATGCACACGTACCACAGTGGGAGGGCTAGTTAACTTTCCGCAATGTCCTCACCGAGGCTCTATCTACTATTTCCTGAACCTCCTCCAGAAACAATACATTCGCAGCCTCCTTTACAAAGCCGAGGCCACTGTCACGTGTCACAGGCAGCCAATGTGCCTCTTTTTTTTTTTTTTTTTTACTTAATCTTGCAACCTTGCAACCATTTGTTTTGTTGTGACTGACAAAGTATACGCACCTACACACAGTTTTATTTTTTTCCTTATTTTGTTCATCTATGCGACAGACGCGGAGTCTCCACCATGTTCCTGATGCTGTGTTTGCTGGTGAGTAATAACAACGAAAGCTAACGTTTACTGAGTACTCATGAGGTCTCAGCGACACGTACAGTGGCGTATGTGGGTTTCCCCCACGTAATCCTCAAGACAACCATATGGGCAAATACGCTCACGGTCCCCCATGTTTGCAGTCGAGGGGACGGAGGCAAGGAATTTGCCCAAGGTCACACAGCGGGTGAGTGGCAGAGCTGAGGTTTGGGGCTCCGAGGTCTGCTGTCTGCTGGTTCTCTAGTTCATCTTTCATTTACTGTACTTTATTTTATCATTTTGGTAAAATATATACAACATAAAATATACCCCGGTAACCATTCTTTTTAAAAAAATTTTTAAAATGTTTTTTTATTTATTTTTGAGACGGAGAGAGACAGAGCGTGAGCAGGGGAGGGGCAGAGACAGAGGGAGGCACGGAATCGGAAGCAGGCGCCAGGCTCCGAGCGGTCAGCACAGAGCCCGACGCGGGGCTCGAACTCACGCACCGTGAGATCGTGACCTGAGCCGACAGGTGCCCCCGCTGTAACCATTCTTAAGTATACAGCTCAGAGGCATGAAGTACATTCACACTGTTGCCCAGCCACGGCTACCACCCCTTTCCCCAACTTCTCTATCATGCCAAGCTGAAACTCTACAGCTATTAAACAGTAACTCCCCACTTTCCCCTCCCCCACCCCCCTTGGCCTGGGCACCACCGTTGTACGTTCTGTCTCAGGAATGCGACTTCTCTAGCTGGAATCATACGATAGTTGTCCTTTCGTGTCTGGCTCACTCGACTCGGTGTAAGGTCTTCGACTCTAGTTAACTATTGAGCACGTGGTTTCATGCTGTTGTGGCTTTAGTCCATATTGCCATACGACTGTGGATGAAATCACACCTCACAGGAGGAGGAAATACAGACATCTGTTGGCTTGTCCACCCAGGACCTGGTCTTCTGGGGATTTGCCCCTCTTCCTTCTTTCCTCCGTGTGCTTATAAGGGGAGGAGCCACATTCAGACCTACCCTCAGGGCCAGACTTGATGGGATCAGGATGGTCTCCGATCTAAGCTGGCCCACCAGCCTCTTCTCTGGGAATTTGATAATAGGACCAAATTCCCATCAGTATGGCCATTCTTGGAAATAGGGGGACTTCCAAGTGGGGAGCTACTAGTGGCCATTTCCCACCAGGTGGACAGAGAAGCAGAGAAGCCGTCCTATAGAGTGAGCAGCACAAAAGGAATTGCGGGGGTGGGGGGACGGCATCCTGGGTTCTTTACAGAGCTGCGGTTTTTTGCTGATATTTCCTTCCTGAAGCTAAAACATCTTGTACTTGGGATCCAAAGGACACCCTGTACTCTTCCAATCAGATCTTTCTGCTTATGCTATCTCAGTCATATTTTGTCACTTACAGCCAGAAAAGTTCTAGTTAATGCAAGAAGGATATAAAACCCCCGTTCCACTGACCTCCACCTGAGCCATACGTTTGGCCATTAGGGAGAAAGAAGAAACTGAGTCTACAGCTCTTCACCTGGGGGCAAAATTCCCTTTTTTAAAAAATTAATGTTTATTTATTTGAGAGAGAGAGAGAGAGCAAGTGCACGAGTGGGGGATGGGCAGAGAGAGAGAGACAGACAGACAGACAGAGGACCTGAAGTGGGTTCCTCAGTGACAGCACAGAGCCAGATGTGGGGCTCAAACCCATGAACCATGAGATCATGACCTGAGCCAAAGTTGGACATTTAACCGACTGAGCCACCCAGGTGCCCCTGGGAGCAAAATGCTTTATGAATATTTGCAAAGAACTCTGAGCTCTTTGGAAAGAGACTCCCAGATGAGTACAGAGTGATACAGGAACTCAAAGCCTGGACAGGAAGACGGCGTTCCTCCAGACATCCATCACCCGCCATTTGCCTCTTGCCCTACAAACACTTCTCAGGTGGCCCTCATCTCTCCTTGTTCAACCTGTCCCATCACATCACTTGCTTCTGTTCCATGTTGAACCTTCTCCCAGCTTCCCTTCCAGAATTCAGTTTTCCAACTAGGACTTAACTTGTTGGAAATGCTTACTCAGTGCCTTCTTTCTCTACAGTCCAAATGCTTGGCATTAATCCTCATTATGCTGGTTTCACTTCTTTCCATAAATCCCCCTGTCTTCTCTAACATTACGCAGCATTTTAACTTGAGGCCACTGGCTTTCTTCAAACTCCTCTCTCTTCCAGCTTTAAACTGATGGTGAATTTGGCCAGTACCAGCCCCTGAATTATACTGGACTCGATGCTCTTCCTTCCCTATAACTCCCAGGTCTCTTTCCATGTTGTAGTAGAGAGACACTATAATTTTGTCAGCTCCGAACACAATCTGTGACACTCTGTCCTCACTGTGACAAGATCCTGGGGCTTCCTGAAAGGTCAGGGATGGGATTAGGGAGAGAGATAAGCAAGGGAGCTAAAGTACAGATTTAAGGAGGCACTTTAATCTCGGGTGCCAGCCTTGCCCTTGCTTTACCCTGAGAATAAGCACCTCTTTAAATTTTGTGTCCTAGATATCTCATGTGTCTCACCCTCATTCTGGTCCAGCTTACAGCTCTCCACTACCCCCTGGGGTTGGTCAGATGGCCTTGGGGGTGAGAAATTTTCTTGAGAAGGAAGCTATTCCAAGTCCTGAGGAATGCAAGGGGTCCTGGCCCTAAGAGAAGGTGAATGACATCAACTCATCCAATCTTGTCTGCATCTTAGCTTGTGCAATCCTGTCCTTGGATTTCTCATCTGTAAAATGGGAAGAATAACTCTTCTATGCTTGTGTAGAAGTTAGGTGGGTTGGAGTTGGGGGCTGGAACATGTCCAGCGTTGTGTTGGACATTTGGTAAGTCAATCAGATAGATCCATCGTAATTACTATTGGGTCTGTGCGATTTGATGAGGGATCACAGCTATTACTTATTGATCACCTAGTATAGTCAAACCCTACTCCAAGCACTTTACACACATCAGTTCACTTAATCCTAATAATACTCCCTCTAGATTGGAGTTACTATTGATGCACTTCCCAGAGGAGGGAATGGAGGCAAGGACACATAGCTGGCAGGTACAGGAGCCAGAAATCTGAACCGGCAGTATTCTGTCTATCTGCCCCAGGGCCCATGAGCCTGCACTAGAAGCTCACTCCTGGATCTGTAAGTCCTTCAGGTATTCTGAAGACAGAACCCAGAAGGCAATGCAGGAGAAGAGAATGCTCATGGGCTTTGGAGCCAGGCAGAGCTGAAGTGAAAATTCTGGTCCCTCAACTCATTAACTATGTCATCGGGCAACACTCTCTGAAAGGTGTCTATAAAATGGGGACCATAAAGTTACTGGGAGGAGGGAATGAGATGATGCATATAAAAGCCCTGTGCAGTATCTGGAAAACAGTAAATGTTTTGTCGACACCGGCCATTTAGTTTTGCTATCCCTGTGACCCACCTGGCAGGGAGGTTGTGATCACGGCACAGCGTTGGAGCAGGCCAGGGGCCCAACTGGTATTCAAGGTCTTCTCTTCACCTTTCGAGTGGTCCCCAACTTGAATGCAGGAAGCCCCGGGAAGGCAAACATTCTAAACTGGCCTTTTTCCAACAGGTGACATTCTGATAGGCACCCAGGGGAAGGGTCTACCAGGTACCTGAACCGAGGTCTCCGAAGAAAAAAGCTAATTGTTTCTCTATCCCCACTCCGACCCTCACTCTACAAGTGGATGGCCTGACAAGCCAGAAATTCAGAATTAAGCTTCAAGCAAGTACGAACTAAATGGTAAATTCTTTGAGGAAAGGGACCAGGTCTGTCCTGTTCATGCCTGATACATGATACAGAGGACGCACTCAGTTAATACGTGGGGAATGGATGAATTAATGAAAGAATGGATGAATTAATGAAAGAGTAGATAAATGAACATGTCAAGACTCCTCAATCCAGAAAGATGTGAGGTTACCAGAGTCACAAAGGGGAGGGAGAGATGAACACATATTTCATCTGGTACAGGAACAGACTCATGAGGGGCATTCCTAGCGGCGACTGCCAGGAGATATTTTAAAATGTAACAACTTTATTGTTGTTATTCACCATCAAATTCACCCTTTTAAAAGTATACAATTCAGTGGCTTTTAGTACGTTCAAAGAGTTGTGCGACCATCACTATTACTTAATTTCAGGACTTTTTCATCACCCCAAAAGAAACCCTGTACCTGTGAGTTGTTGCTTTCCCGTCTCCCCTGTGCCAGCACCTGGAAACCATGAATCTACTTTCTATTGCTAATGGTTTACCTATTCTGGACCTTTCACGTATATGGAATCCTACTACACGAGACCTCTGGGTCTGGCTTCTTTCCCTTAACATAACATTTTCAAGGTTCACCCACATTACAGTGGGTGCCAGTGTTTTATTCCTTTTTATGGCCAAATAGTATTCCAATGGTTACATTGCTTATAGCTGGGATCCTGGAAGAGAGAGTTGTGTTGAATCTGCAGATCGGTTTGGGGAGTACGGTCATCTTAACATTACAATGTGTTCCGATCACGGGAGACCATTTCCATAAATGAACATTTCCATAAATGATCACGGGAGAACATTTCCATTAATTCGGTCTTTTTCAATCTCTTTCAATATGTTTGGTAGTTTTCAGGGTAGAAGTCTTGCACATCTCTTGCTAAATTTATTCCCAAGTATTTTATTCTTTTTAATGCTATTGTAAAAGAAATTGTTTTCTTAATCTCATTTCTGGATTATTCATTGTTAGGTGTAGAGCATAAATAACGATTTTCATATGTTGATCTTATAACCTGCAATGGTTCTGAACTCACTTAGTAATTCCAATAGGTGTGTGTATGGGTGTATTTTTAGGATTTTCTGTATATAAGATCATGACGTTTATAAATAGATTTTTCTTTCCAATCCAGAAGACTTTTATGTTTTCTTCCTGCCTAAATGCCCTGCCTAGAACCTCCAGCACAATGTTCAGTAAAAATGGTCTTGTCTTACTGTTTGCTGGAGGGAAATTCTTGTCTTACTGTTTGCTGGAGGGAAAACATTCAGCCTTTCACCATGAAGTATGATGTTGGCCGTGAGTTTTTGGTAGATGATCAGGTTGTAAATGTTCCCTTCTATTTCAGATCTGTTGAGTATTTTGATCATGATAGGATGTTGGGTTTTTCTCAAATGCTTTTTTTTTTTTTTCTTTTTTTTTGGCATCTAGTGAAATGATTGTGTGGCTTTGACCATCCATTCTATTAACAGAATGGATTACATTGATTGATTTTTGTATGTTGAACCAAACTTGCATTCTTGGGTTAAACCCCACTTGGTCATAATGTATAGTCTTTTGATATATTATTGGATTCAGTTTGCTACTATTTTGTTGAGGATATCCATGTCCAAATTCACAAGGGATATTGGTCTATAGTTTGCTGTGATGTTTTTATCTGGTTTTGGTATCAGGGTAGGGTAATACTGGCCTCACAAAATGAGTTGGGAAGTGTTCCTTCTTCTAATTTTTGAAAGAGTTTGTGAACAAATGATTGAGTGGTAATTCAATCTCTTTACTTGTTCTATAGGTCTGTTTGGGTATTTCTTCTTGAGTTAGTTTCCATCATGTCTCTCTTCTAGGAATGTATCCATTTCATCTAGGCTCTACCATTTGTTGATGTAGAATTATTTACAGTATCCACTGAAAATTCATTTTAATTATAACCCATTTTATTTTTGTGAGATGGGTAGTATTGTCTCCTCTTTCATTCATGGTTTTAGTTATTTGAGTCTTTTCTCTTTCTTCTTGGTCATCTATTTTTTTTTTTTTATTTTTTTTTCAACGTTTATTTATTTTTGGGACAGAGAGAGACAGAGCATGAACGGGGGAGGGGTAGAGAGAGAGGGAGACACAGAATCGGAAACAGGCTCCAGGCTCTGAGCCATCAGCCCAGAGCCCGACGCGGGGCTCGAACTCACGGACGGCGAGATCGTGACCTGGCTGAAGTCGGACGCTTAACCGACTGCGCCACCCAGGCGCCCTGTCTTCTTGGTCATCTATTTGAAGCTTTGTCAGTTTTGCTGGTCTTTTCAAAGATCTTTTTTTAAATCTATTCAAAACCTTTAGTTTTGTTGGTTTTCTCAATTAACTTTCTATTCTAACTTTCATTTATTTCTGCTCTAATCTTTATTATTTCCTTATTTCTGCTTGCTTTGGGTTTTGTTTGCCCTTCTTCTAATTCCTTAAGGTGAAAGTCTAGGTTATCAATATGAGATCTTGCTTCTTTTCAAATATAGGCACTTATAGGGGCACCTGGGTGGCTCTGTCAGTTAAGTGTCTGGCTCTTGATTTTGGCTCAGTTCATGATCTCGTGGTTTGTGGGATGGAGCCCCGTGTGGAGCTCTGTGCTGACAGCGTGGAGCCTACTTGGGATTCTGTCTGTTCTCTCTCTCTGCCCCTCGCCTGCTCACATACATTCTCTCTCTCCACCCGCCCCCCCCCCAAAATGAGTAATTAATTAATTCAAAAAATATAGACATTTATAGCTATCAATTTCCCAGAGGCATTTAAAAAAATAAATACAAGATCATACTCCTTAAGTTCTGAGAAGTTGTCTAGGCTAAAAAAGAGAAATAAAACAAGTAAAGCTTAAATTGGTGTTTCTCCAAGAAACACGTGGTCAAAGAAGTTTGAAGCTAGGTGGCTTAAACACAGTGAAGTAGATTCCTTCACTGCAACATGCCTTTGGCCCTTTGATCTCCTAGCGTGTGACGTGACTCTCCCAAGGGAGGTGCAGCCCTTGGGTTTCCCAGATTTTATTTGCCCGAGGAGTGTCTTCAGGGCCAGTGTTCTGCACAGCAGGGCGGCATTATGACTTCTGAGGGCCCGAGGCACATTTGCCTTTGCAAGTCCTTCCCTTCGTGGAAAATATTAAAAATTAAATTTTACAACCACACTGACATAAAGCAAGTATAATCCAGGCTGGATTTATTATTACATATTCATCATTATTATATGCACTTTTTCTCCTGAGTTTAAAAGAAATTAAACATAAGACGTTTTCATGTGCCTTTAACAGCACTGTGAGCCCCAGACACCTTGCCTACTACGGAAGTCAGTCAGGTACAGAGCGTCTCCAGAAGTGAGAGGCCCACCCGGGTCCGATGGGGTTTCTGGGTAAGGACAAGGGCTGGAATACAACGGTCTGAGGCCCAAACCCCTCGGACCAAGCCAGGACTATTGCTCTGAACCCTTTTCAGCATTCAAAAAGAAAGAAAAATGTATTTGGTCAGAAGCTTTGAGAACATCTTCATATGAAATCAAATAGCCTCTGTCTCTATCTACCCCTCTCTCTCTTTAAAGGGTTTGGTTTGCTTTGGGAGGAAGGAGAAGGAAGCATTAAGAGTGCACTGGTTCTAACCCAGTTAGAAGGCAGAACAATCGATAATGAGACAATGGGCCATTGTTATTCAGAAATACCACCGCTGTGCACAATCCCTAAGCCTATAGTCAGCTCCTCACACAAAGAAAGGCAGGACAGCAATTGTCATGGGATCAATATCTTCCAGCTCAGGAGCAATCGATCTCACGACAGAGCCTAAAGGCAAACTTCTCCCTAACTGAGACTTGGTGGGTGAGGGAGGAAGGTAAGCACCCATACTGAAAGCAAAGTGTGCAAGACAGGTGTCCTTGGTCGTGCTGGCGATTACAGAAAGGGCCCTGGAGGTCTCCGCATCGAATTTTCTTTTATATTTAGAAAAAGTCCTGAGAGGCAGAAGCCGTTACCATCCCCAGCCCCGAAGGGGTAAAGGGAAGGAGAAGTTCCTAGAATACAGTGAGCTGGAGCTGTAAGGGAGGGAGGGGCTGCCCCCAGTGGAGCAGAGGTTTTACATAGAAGCTTATAACCTCTGTCAACCCGTGGCTCAGAGGGAGAGAGCCAGAACACCTGGCCCCTCCTTCTTCCCACCCTCCACCCTCGTTTTTCGTCTGTACTTCCCCCTCTGGAGGTCAGAGGGCAGTGACCAATTTGGAATGTTTTGTTTTATGGAGTATGTTCAAAAGACGATGAGCCCAACGCGACTGGAAAGCGGGAGCAAAGAGCCTGCGTGATGCCACCGCAGAACCCAGAGCAGGGAGGAGAAGGTGGAGAATAGGTCTGTGGTGGCAAGTGGGCAATACCCAGAGTACACAACAGATACGGAGGTGCAGAAGCCAGTCCTTGGGGCCAGGACCTTGGGATCAGGTCGGGAGAAATGAGAGTATGCTGTCGATGAGCCGCATCGGCTCCAGATGCCGTGGGAATGCAGAAGGAGAAAACTGAAGGGGGGCGGGGGCGGGTCAGGGAGAGGAGTCAGGGAGGTTTCCAAAGAAAGAAACTTGAACCTGGACATTGAACACGATTAGGTGAAGGAGCAGCTGCTCGTCAAAGTGCAGATGAACAAATTGGAAGAAACAGGTGCCAGGTCGCAAAGTCTGGGCTTTAACCAGAAGGTAACAGAAAGCCATTAAAATGAGTCTTGGGCACACAGGCGAGGGGCTGACGTGACTTCTTTCTAATGGTGGGTTTTGGTCACTCTCTGCCTTTTCTTGCACACAGGGGCGGTTGAAGGCCTCCTGAAAGTAACAGAAATTCAAGTTCTAAGCTAGTGAAATCACGGATTTACTGTTGCAAAATGTTTTCCCTTTGAAAATGACTTATTACAGTTTGCTAGTGTTCAAATCTCTTTAGGTATTCATAGCTAATTTTTTTTTAAAGATTTTTTCCTTTTATAACGGAATTAGGTAAAACATTAAAGAAAGGAACAAATGGTAAAGGCAATAAAAACACCCATTCCCTTCTATCTCTCATAATTGAGATTCAATTTCCCTTTTCCTCCTCTGTCTCTCCTTATTAGTCAGAATCCCAGGGCGAAAAAGGGTGGAGTTGGTGTTTTATTGCTATCAGACTTGGCGAGAGAATGAGGCTTATGGGGTTTTCTGTACCTCCTTTGTGCCTGTTCTGTAATTGTCTGGCGTTCTTTCGGTGGCTATTCAATACCAGTAGATTGAATCTTGGCAGAGTCGGAAAATAAAACACAATGTTGCATTCAAGTATATATAATACTTCAGTCTAAGCAAAAAGGATGATAAAGATGTATTTCTCAGTTGTCAAGTTCCAAGATCAATGCAAGGAAACAGAGCCAGCAGCTGTATGGATTCACGCAAGGTTGCTTCTGCCGTTTCTAGTGTCCTCCTAGTTTCCAGGAGCAGCTTCCTCCTAGTTTCTGGATTTGAATTCCAGCCCTTTTGCTAAAAGCCTTCAAAATGCTGATTCTACATGTTCTGGGAATAGCATGCGAATATCATGCTTTGCACTCGGGCACACGCACATTTTCACATATGTCTCGTTGCCGAAGAGATGTTTCAGCGTGATTTAGAGTCATTGCCAAGCTGTTTTAGAGCTGAAAATTTCAGGGGAATAGGAAATTAGGGGTCTATTTTCTTTGTCACTGTTCCTCATCTATCATTTTTAACAAATGTATTCAAAAGTGATCACAGACCTGTTTAAGAGCAATAATAATTAAAGTCTTTCAAGAAGCTATTCCTGTCTCCAAAGGAAACACCTTACTTTCCCCTGGCCTTTATGGAAATAAGCATATCAAGGATTATATAAAATCACTTGCCTCCTAACACCTCATTTACTCGTATGTGAACATCAATCTGAAGAAAATATTCACATGCAGCAACACCCCTCAACAATGCAGGATTTATTGCCTTCCCCCATAGAATTTTCACATTCCTTAGTGTACTTTCTGTATAGTTCCAAACATCCCTTGTTTCCATTTTGATTCTTGATAAGCAAGGAGGAAAGATTCAGAGCCTTTTTCCTCATTAGGTTCACAGCAGGGTTTTTTTTTTTTTTTTAATGGAAACTACAGCAGAGTTTGATTGTGTGTGTGAACTAGCAACCAGCAGCTCCTTTAAAGCCTAATTTATGTATCACACACACACACACACACACACACACACACGGCAACAAGGATCTTTCTTCCTCATTCTCTTGACTCGGTGAAAAGTGAGTCTGTGAAAATAAATAGCAAGTCTTGGGGAAATCCTGTCTAATAAACTCAAAATGCAGGATCAGGGAAAACATACTTTTAGAAAAAGTCCTGGACTATTCAGAAAAGAAAAAAGAAAAAAAGAAAGATACAATATTTCACCCCTAAGAACCCACACTTCAAAGGAAAAAAAAATGTCGCTTCCATTGACTCCCTGAAGACAAATGATAGAGAAAGCAGAAGCCCTTTCCTTCAAATGTTATAATTCCCAGATGCATTTTGCAAGCACTTAAATCAGTCTGTAAGACCCGGAGGCAATTTTATTTTCTAGAAACCCTCTTCAACCCTAATTTCCTAACCAAGTCAATGGTGGATCTCTGAGCTACACGTTCTTGGGCATCTCATTTCCTCCTGATTTCCCGAGGCTACTTCTAATAAAGAAAGAGAGATAGAGAGACCCAGAGACTCACAAGGCGCCAAATATAATCACTTTCTGTCAAAGTAAAATTCTGACTCATACTAATTCACTGTGACCGATCACTGGGAATTCAAGAAATAAGCTGGATCTACACTCTTCATTTAAATTATTCCAATGTGCCCCATCTACCAGAAGAGAAACTGAACAGGAGTTTCTTCTCTTTGCCTAGGGGTGTGGACTGAACCATCTGGCTAAAGGTGGGGGGGGGGGTAGTTAGACTGCACTGAGGTGAAGAGTTTGATGGAAAAGAGTGCCCGGAGCCCCTGCCCTGATCTGTGGTTGTAGCCTTCATCCACTGCTTTCCAGGTCTAAAGGAAGGTCTGATTGAGCCAAAATGATTACTGTCACAGGACTTCTTTATGGTTTTCTTTCAATCACCAAGCCTGGATAAAATTGCCTATTGATTGACCTTAAGTGAAAATTACTCTAACCTGGGAACTTCATTGAAAAATTAATTCAAGAGGCTATCTCCCTACCAGCTCATTGTGAACCGGACTGCCTGGGAATTAATGATGCATACCATTTGGGGGAGACTCATAATTCCTTCCCAGTTTAAATATTTACCTGAGGGACGCCTGGGTGGCTCAGTCGGTTAAGCCTCCGACTTCGGCTCAGGTCATGATCTCAAGGCCCATGAGTTCCAGCCCCTCGTCGGGCTCTGTGCTGACAGCTCGGAGCCTGGAGCCTGCTTCGTGTTCTGTGTCTCCCTCTCTCTCTGCCTCTCCCCTGCTCTCACTGTGTCTCTCTCCCTCTCAAAAATAAATTAACATGTTAATAAATAAATATCTATCTGAACTCCTTGAAACCTTGCTATGTCCCCCTTCTCCACCAGCCTACATTTCGTTTTTTCTTTCTGTCAGAGAGATGAATTTTTCCCCCTTCTTTAGAATCAGATTCACTGGTGCTCTTTGAGCCCCAAATCCTAGTGGGTCCACTGAGGGGACAGTTCCTTGACTTGCCTGCCTTTCTCCATCACCCAGGGTTGTCTCTACCAATGACCAGAGGGCACCAGAAATGCAACATGCTTTCTGTAGTTTCCTTGAGCCCTGCACCAAACACATATCAATAAGTACTAGAAGGGGGTCACCCCTGGGAAGAAATCGTCCACTCTGGATTTACTTATTCCAGAAGAGACCTAGGAATAAAGCCTGCTGGAGATTTTGGCTTTGCCTGGACAACACCAATTGGATCAGGATGTCAGAGAGCAACGGGGTGGAGGATCTTATCCAGTGTCAGTAGAGACGCACAATTAAAATATCTGTCTCTTCACACTAGAGATTGGACCAGACTTTGTAGACATCAACCTGCCACCTGCCTGTACATCTAAAAGGAGATACAAATGGCACACGGAGAGACAATGAGAACTAAGAGGAATTCGATTCCATTTGTTACTACACAAGAAGCCTGGATCACTCATGCCTCATTGAGAAACACCAAAGTAAGGGGGTAATAACCCAAATTCAATGGCGTGAACCATAAGAAAAAGCGATACTTCAGAAAAAAAAAAAAAGACAGTAGCGTCTACCTCCCCTCCATCTCTGTTGTAGACAATGTGATGTGCTCCAACTCTGTGCTCTGATATCCTCTACATGTCCTATCCATGGTGCTTGTCATACATTGTTTTAAGTTTATTTATTTATTTATTGAGAGAGAGAGAGCAAGGGAGGGACAGAGAGAGAATCTCAAGCAGGCTTAGCACTGTCAGTGCAAAGCCTGACGTGGGGCTTGACTCCCAGGAACTGTGAGATCATGACCTGAACTGAAGTCAAGAGGCAGACACTTAACTGACTGAGCCACCCAGGCACCCCGGTCCTTGTCGCGTGAATTAAAATTTCTTACATAATTGTTTAGTTTTCCCATTGAACTCTACCATCTGTGGGGACAGAGACCTGCTGGCCATGGGCTGCCTCCCGAAGCCTAGTTCTGTACTAGGTACCGGAGACACAGTCAATACATTTCATTGTTGAATGAACAAATGAAATATCCATAGCGTTCAGAGGAAATGCGTGCTTCTGAAAATGATTTACTCTAGGAGCCAGAAGAAAAGTTTAGACAAGTTAAGAAGACAATGCAAGAAGACATGACCTGGGAAGAAAAGGAGGAGAATGGCCGGGGCAGGAATGGCACAGAGGTTGAAGAGTGTCTGAGGTACAAATGTGACCTGGAGACGGGACTGGGGAGACAAGGACGTCTCGAAAGGAAACAATGTTGCAGTAGCAGCATTAACGTTCACTCCTGAGGGGGAAAAGGACAGATTTGACACTGCAAAAAACCAAATCAATGCCCTCGACATGAATTTGAGAAGCTCTCCCAGAATGCAGAACAAGATAAAAATCTATATAGAATGAAGGGACAAGAATATACTATATAGGACACCTTCCGGCGCCTGGGTGGCGCAGTCGGTTAAGCGTCCGACTTCAGCCAGGTCACGATCTCGCGGTCCGGGAGTTCGAGCCCCGCGTCAGGCTCTGGGCTGACGGCTCGGAGCCTGGAGTCTGTTTCCCATTCTGTGTCTCCCTCTCTCTCTGCCCCTCCCCCGTTCATGCTCTGTCTCTCTCTGTCCCCAAAATAAATAAACGTTGAAAAAAAAAAAATTTAAGACACCTTCCTGGAACTGGAGAAGTTCCTGGAACCGTAGGGAGCAGACGAAAATGTTATCTCATGTCTCAGGCACAGTTTATGAAAGGTGTAGCCCTTCCAGACACCTTGTGGCAAAACTTAAATTATAAGGATAAAGATGCCGATCACACAAGCCGGAGTCTGAAACAAGAGGGGGCTAAATACATTGTGGGGAAGGAGTGCTACTCCTCATTTTTCCCATCCCATCCTATACTCCTCCCCAAGGATGTGGAGCAAGTTACCTGACAAATGCGCTGGGAGATGAAGGAGGCCAGAGCAGCTTGGCCCTTTCTCCCTCTCCCTGTCTTTGGGATCTGCCGACCTGCAGAGGGTCTCCCTCCCCACCAGCTCATTCCCCGGAACCGTTACTGCGCGCACCATGTACTGCTTTCCTCCATTCGTTCTTTCAACAAACACTCATTGAGCGTCTGCTTTGTACCGAGCTCTGTTCTCCCTGTGTTTATTCCGCAGGGAAAGTCCTTGCCTTCAAGGAGCTCACTGCTAGGCAGCAAGACAGACAATTGACAAAGACGCAGGTAAATATATGCGTGACAAGGTCAGATGGTGCTAAGAGCTGTGAGGCAGAACAAAGCAAGGCAAAGAGAGAGACTGAGTGGGAGGGAGGGGTCCTGCCTCACGGAGAGAGTGGCCAGGGAAGGCAGGGTGATATTCAAATGGACCTGAAATAGACGGGTGGTGAGCTAAGTAAACATCTGGGGAAAGAGCATCCAGGAACAGCCAGTGCAAAGGCCCCGAGGAAGAAGCACGCCTGGCCCGTCTGAGGAAGGTTGAAACCAGGATGTTGGAGCCAGGAAATCAAGGCAGAGAGAAGGACTGCTGAGGTAATGGGGTGGAGGAGGGTGTCAGTTTACGTAGAAACTGTGGAGGGAAACTCGGGTTTTCTTCCGGGTGTGATGAGAAGCTGTTAGACGTTGTCTTATGCTTTTACTTGTCACTGTCTGCTCCCTCTTTTAGAATATAAGCTTTGTGATGGCAACTAGTTTTTACACCTTCTTCACTGTTGCTTTCTCAATAACTAGAGTGACACCAGATCTAGAGAAAGTGCTGAGAGGGTATTGATTGACAGGATGACTGAATGAGTGAATGAATGAAACTAAAACTCTTAAGTAGTCAGAAACTATGAAGTAGAGAAAAAGAGTAGAGGAGACGTAGCTAATTTCCAGACTTAATGGTGGTGCCCTAGTGTGGGATTCCCCAAATTCCATGGAGTCCCTAAACTCAGGAGCACCAAAACTTCCATTTTCCCCGACGCCCAGCTGATTGACTCTTCTCAGGCTATCTTGTGTGCACGTCTGCATGACAAACCTATCAACTCTGGGCAAACTTGCCGGGAGCTCCCAGCTAGGAGCTCCTGTGTCCCACATCTGTCCACAGTGGTGCCTAATTCAGTCTGAGTTGTGATGCATCCCTTCTGGCAAGTTTATCTACTTGCTCATCTTTATCCCAGGGACCTAATCCAGCGTTCTGCCATTTAGGCATGTGGCCAATATTTGTTAAATGTCTAACTGAACTGAGATGCTGAAAATCAATGGTACAGAAAGATTTAAAGCGGAGAGATAGGCAAAGAATAAGCAAATACAAGCAAAAAGATGTTTTAGAAAAAGCAAGGGTGGCAATATCCATTTCAGATAGAGTAGAATTCAAGGGGGGGAAAGCATTAGTAAACACGACAAAGAGGAACACTTAGATAACATGTATAATCACAGCATTTATAAACAGCCAAGCACTGATAATGTATTGGGTAACATTCAACACCCACTCCTAACTAAAAGGGGGAGAAAACCTATTTGCAAGCTGGGAATATACGTCCACTTAATAAGTATGGTAAATACTATCTAGCTTAACCAGCAGTAATGGTGAAAACAGAAGGCATTTTCATTAAAATCAGGGGAAAGCCAAGTATCCCTGGTGATATCAAGAGATTCACTTGTTGATCTTCTAAGAGTTAATCGGCGTTTGATAAAGTGGATGGATCAAGTATAAAACAGAGAAACAGCAACAGCTTCACTTACATCTGCAATAACCAGTTAGAATATCTAAAGAGGGAAATTTTCTTAATTGCGTTAGCAAGCCCAAGATACCCTAGGAAAAACTGTGACAAGACACGCATAATATCCCATTTTATTCCCTATGATGAAAACTAGGAACATCTTTTTGAGATACACAAAATGAGATATGAGAAATGAACATATTTACCTGGAAGAAAATCTATGAATTTGTGACAATGTCAATTTTCTTCAAGCAAATCTATAAACTTAGTATTTTCTCAATCATTTAAATGGCAAACTGCAGAGGAAAAAAATTGTAACTAAAGCAGGAAGAGGATAAATTCTTTCCTTATGTAAAGAGCTCTCAAAGATCAAAAAAAAGGGCTTTTGCCCATTAGTAGAACAAAAGGGCAGAAGATATGAACAGATGGTTCCCAAGGAGTTCAACTTGACTGGTAATCAAAGAAATTAACAAATCAAGTCACTGCCTTTTTGTGCCAATCAAACTGTCCAAGATAAAAGGACGGAGGGATGGAGAGGCTGAGAATATTTATGTCTCCCTCCTCCATGGCCGCTGGTGGCTTAAAGTGCTACCCTCTTTCTCAGAAGCAATTTGACAAAAGATACCAAGGGTTTAAAATGAGTTCACATCCTTTGACAAAGAAATTCCTTTCCCGTGAAGTCTGTCCTAGAGAAAATAGATGTGTGGGCAAAGACTTATACACAAAGACATTTATTCCTGGGAGAGATTAATGTTAAAATCACATTTCAGATAATATTTGAATTATGAGAGAGCTCTTCTGCAATAATGTTAATTTAAAAAAGGGATTTCAGGGGCGCCTGGGTGGCTCAGTCGGTTAAGCGGCCGACTTCGGCTCAGGTCATGATCTCGCGGTCCATGAGTTCGAGCCCCGCGTCGGGCTCTGTGCTGACAGCTCGGAGCCTGGACCTGTTTCGGATTCTGTGTCTCCCTCTCTCTGACCCTCCCCCGTTCATGCTCTGTCTCTCTCTGTCTCAAAAATAAATAAACGTTAAAAAAATAAATAAAAAAAATAAAATAAAAAAGGGATTTCAAAAGTTTATTTGATTTGATCCCAGTGTGTATATGTATATAGAACATAAAACAGATATCAGTATGTAGAATATATACACAGAATATACATGGTCATATAGAATAGACCAACAGAATACATATGGATATATAATCCCAAAATACCACCGGTGATTATCTCTAGGGGGATTATGGGTAATTATTATTTGTTGTTATAGTCTTCTATATGTTTTTTTACTTTTCCAAATTTTCTGGAATGAACAGAAATTACCTCAGTAATAAGCACATGCTCTTGTTAGTTTCAAAAACAAACAAATTAAAACATATCAGAACCAACTACTGCCAGAAAATTTGGCTCCCAAGGTGGTGAGTGTGGGACAAAAGCTAACGCTAGTGATATCTCTGTTCCCCGATCTCTCCTTCTGTCTCTCTCAGCCCAACTCAGATAAACGTAACTAAGATAATTGCAATAAATGTTTACTGCACCCTTACTGTGTAGAAGGTGCAGGGCAGTAAAGGTGACCCAGAAGACACGTATCTTGTCCCAAGTACAGAATTATCGAGTGAAGAAGACAGACTCCAGCTTGGAAGGCCATAAAACATGGCAGACCAGGCAAAGAGATGAGAAGCCAAAGCCAGATGGACAGGACTCATGGGGCAGACACATTTCACACTTCTCACATCACAGGAAATGCAGTGGGATGGAGGATTCCTTATTTTCTAGAATCCTTTTAGGGACAGCACTTTGTGCCTTTGGAAGGAAGATGTGCACGAGGAAGCAAGCAGCCAGCCTTTGGGGAGTGCTTACCACGGGCCAGGGGCTCTGCTGAATGCTTTAAGTATGCTACTTCATTTAAGCTCAGACCAAGCTGATGGGGGTGGTGGTCCTATTATGAACCCCCACCCACCCCACCCGCCGTTTTAGATGAGGACACAGAGGCCCAGAAGTTGCATAAAGTGCCCGTGTCTGTACAGTCAGCACATGCGGAGGCAGGATTTGAGTTCAAGGAGTCTTACCTCCAAGCCCTTATTCTCTCTGCAGCGAACACCATGCATGTGTGGGCCGGAGCTGAATTGTTCAGGATGCGAGAGAGCAGGAAAGGTCACCCTTCTGTTTCTCAATATCCTGTTATCCTCCTTTCCTCTCTCCCACCTTAAGCAGCGTTGAGCCTCTTTTCTAAACAAGTGACTAATGAACAGCTATTTAAAGAATATTGTGTTGAAGATGTGCCACATTATTAGTTTCTAAGAGACACCAAAGAGCCTCAGGCCTGGGCCTCTGGAGAGCCTGGAAGGGAGAGAGGTTTCCTTCATGAAGCTTCTTCTATAATCCCTGTTATCAGTTAATTTGACAAGCACTTCCCGAGCAGGTGTTATGCTAGAACAACGTGCTAGGTGCTGGGGATGTCCTTGCACCTCCTCAGGCAGAATGCTTTGGTCTGCACCTCTCCTTGGAGCCAGCGGCCCACGTGAGCTCCATACTGGAAGTGCCGTGGGGATGCGTCATCCTCAACATGCCCCAAACAGAATCATGAGCTCTGTGCCAGGCCTCCTGTTCCTTCAGGGATCTCTTTCCGGGCGAGGTAGCACTGGCTCCCAGATGCACAAGCTAGAACCGGCTATCTTCCCTACAGCATCCGATGTATCCCCAAATCTATCCCCTAACCTTCAAAATATCTACTGTTTCCACCTGCACTGCCACCACCTCAGTCCCAGCCACCACTATGTCTCTCTCCTGAGCAATCACAATAGCTTTCTTTTTATAAAGTTTATTTATTTATTGAGAGAGAGAGAGAGAGAGAGAGAGAGAGAGAGAATAGGGAAGGGGCGGAGAGGGAGAACATCCCAAGCAGGCTGTACACTGTCAGCACAGAGCCTGACAGGAGACTCGATCCCAGGTACTGTGAGATCATGCCCGGAGTTGAAATCAAGAGCCAAATGCTTAATGCACTGAACCACCCAGGTGCCAACATCACAATAGCTTTCTGATGGTATTCCTGTATTCATTCAGTTGCCACACAGACAGACTTTATCACTCCCTCTCCTGAAACCCTCCAGAGTTTTCCTTTACATTTGGACGAAGATAAAATAAGTCTTTGGCCCCAGGCCCCACGTGGCTTACTCCATCGTCTCTCCATGTTCTCCCCACCACATGTTGAGTATGAAGATGGGAGAAATACATGGACATCTGTATTCCAGGCTGTTAACATTGGTCACCTTGGGACGTGAGTCTGGAGGGGGGTGGAGAGAGATTTCTTCAGATATAGAGACAGACACAGATATAACTGACATATAATATTAGTTTCAGGTGTACAACATGATTCAATATTTACATATGCCGCAAAATGATCACCACCAATAAGTCTAGTTAACATCCATTGCCACGCATAGCTGTGCATTTTTTTTAAAGGTCATCAAAAGGCACAGCATTCTGGTTATAAAACATGTAAGTCCTGGAGATGTCAGGCAGAGCATGGTGACTATAGTTAATAACACTGTGTCATACATTTGAAAGTTGCTGAGAGAGTAGATCTTAAAAGTCCTCATTACAAGAAAAAAAATGTATAACTCTCTCTTATATGTATGAATTGTTTCATTGGTTGTTGTGGACCCAGGTTAACTTTGTAACACCAGAAAAGAAAATTAATAAAATATGTTTCCATATGGGCCATCACCTAGAGAATGACCATCTTTTAGTCATATGGAAAACTTCAGTGTAATGATATTGCCTTCTCTTTCCCAATGGGATCCCAAAGAACCAGGTCAAACAAAACAGGAAATAAGGTGGTGGCCTGGGAACTCATATGAACGTTACATCAAGAGTTTTCAACCAAATGTAGAAGCAAATAGTGAGCCTGTTGATTTAGCCCCAGCATCTTACATTACCGTAAGAAAATTCACTACTGTAGCTGTTAGCACTGATTTATGGAATCTCATTTAGACCATTTTTAGCCCCGACCAAAAAAAAAAAAAAGTTGGTCTCCATGAATACACATCCAGCTGATGGATCCTTCCATTTCAACTTGGCCACAAGCAAAACCACACTGAAAGTGAATAATTGCTTTAGATAAAATGACAGAACCTGTAATTTATAGGAAGCTACCAACGAATTTAGGATAGAGGTCAAACTGATAGCCCATCAGGTGTAATATTATGCCTGGTGCTTCCCAGTGGTCAGTACTTGGAATTTAGCCAGGCAGTTCTGTGAACTTCACCACAAAGGACAAAGGACAGAATTCTCCTCCCAAACCAGAAGGTATTAGACGCATGGTGTCAACTCTTATTACCTAGTTAAAAATTGATTATCAAAATGTCTACCGGCTGAGTCTATCTGACCCAACCATCTTCACTGCACATTATCTTTTATGGATCTTAAATGTACAAACTATTAAAGTGGTCAGCTCCTCTTATAAAACAACACAGAGGAGAAGGAAGAATGCCTCTCCCAGAGCTTCTACACGAGAAACAGGCAGTGGTGGGATAGTCAGCTGTAATTCTAAATCTTCATCGTGGAATTTTACGTCCCATCTTTAATTTATTTTCCTGGAATCTATAGGAGGCACCAGGATTTTCAACCACAAGCCATGGTAAGTGGGGACTGAGAGTTCCACAGCAGATATCATGTTCAAAATAATTTCATCTATGACCCAGCCCAGTGGGTCTTTTTTTTTTTTTTTCAACGTTTATTTATTTTTGGGACAGAGAGCGACAGAGCATGAACAGGGGAGGGGCAGAGAGAGAGGGAGACACAGAATCGGAAACAGGCTCCAGGCTCCGAGCCGTCAGCCCAGAGCCCGACGCGGGGCTCGAACTCACGGACCGCGAGATCGTGACCTGGCTGAAGTCGGACGCTTAACCGACTGCGCCACCCAGGCGCCCCAAGCCCAGTGGGTCTTAACTGAGAACTGGTAGAAGGGAAAACTTCAACCAGTTGGGAGAGGGGGCAGTTTTCTAACTTTCATCCATTAATTGGAGTCAAACCTGTCTGAAATGGGGAGAAATCTTAATGTCTTTAAAGTTATTTTTCACTTACGTTCACATGGATATGTAATTCTTGGAATATTAAAGTCTTGGAGCAGAATGCCTGGAAAACTGTCCTCTGAAGGCATATGTGGATTCATTCAAAGTAGGTGGGATGGGAAATGCTGATAGGATTTTAAGACGGTAAAGAGTGAAATGTGAGAAAGGGTGTTTCTTTGAATGCAAAAGGTCCATAAAGGGAAATGTTAGTTAACATCCTCAAAGTTGCCTGTTCTGTGGGTGATTCTGGCATTCCTTTCAGTAGATTTGGTCGCTCATAATTTTCCTCTCTGCTTTCCTGAAATCAACGTTGGCAAATTATTTTGACTATGGCCAGAGACTGATGGACAGATGGACAAGAGATAGACAATTCTATCCTTTCCAGTACTGAAACCTTTTGCTATGTAACTCTGCATTACCTCCTCATTGTGTGTGTGTGTGTGTGTGTGTGTGTGTGTGCGCGCGCGCGCGCGTGTGTATGTGTGTGTGTGTGTGTGTGCGTGTGTATGTGTGGAGGGGGGACATATTCTATCCCATCTCTTGACTTTGAGCTAAGTCATGACATTTGCTTTGGCCAAGGAAATGGTAACAAACGTGAGACCAGCAGAAACTTGATGCATTTCTGCATCCCCAATCATTCTTTTGCTTTTTCTGTGAAAGCTTCCCTGGGCTAGCCTGCTGGGGGATAAGATCCATGGAGCAAACCTGAGACAACCCAACAGAAGAACGCCCACCCCCCGGCCCCCGCCCCAAGACATGTGAAAAAGCCCTGCTAAGATGGCAAAATGGCCTGGTTTTCCTGCAGATGACCATGGACGTGGGAATGAGTCCTGCTGAGGCCAGCCTCAGATCAGCAGAACCAGTCAGCCAGCCCACAGCCCATGGACCAAAACAAGTGTTCACCATATGCCATTGAGGCTTTGTGGTCGTTTGTTATACAGCATTATTCGAATGGCCATCAACTGATACAAGTTGCAAGTTACTTTTTCCCTTATATTTGGTTCAAAGAAGAAATACAAGCACAGAATATCTCCCACAGACAAGTTGTTCTTTCGTTCCTTCTTTGATTGGCTAACGTTCTTATGTCAGTGAGTGCTCCCACTGCTGGGAGCCCCTGACTTTGGGTTGTGGGCAAACCTGCTGACGTTTTTGTTTCTCTCTGAAGTGCAAGTGGAGATATCTTCCAGGGCGCATGAAAAAGGAGGGTCCCACTCTTTATCTTCATGTGAACATCGGTGGCTTTAATATCCTTACTTTGAGGGAAAATGGTCCGGAGTTTGGATGGGTTTTATTGTCGGAAGAGAGATCATATTTGAGACCCTGAGGGATTCTAGCAGCTGAAGCGTAAACTTGGATGGAAACAATATGAGAGTAATAACAGCTAATGTTTATAGTGTGTTTCAGCATATGCCAGGAAGGAAGGCTTAGAGAAGCACTTCGCTTGTGTTCGTTTCTTTAAGCCTCTGGATAACTTTTTTCAAATAGGAACTAGTATTATCCTCACTTTACAGGTGAGATGAGCCCAAGGATACGTCCCCAGCTAGTAAGTAAGATACATCCAGGTAGTGGGACACCGGAGCCCATGACCTTGACTGCAACATTGTATTGGCTCTGACCAGCTTGGAGCACACGGCGACCACGTGCTTAATGCACACATAAACCCACTCTTCTGCCCTCTCGGTGGGCCAGTGACATTCTACCACGTGCCAGCTGAGAGGGTTTCTTCTGAATCTTCACCACCAGGAATAACAGCAACTCACTGCAGACCCCTCCAACCAGCCTTGCCCCAAGACCCCTCCCTAACTCCTTCCCTTCTAATGATGATATTCACCTACATTTATTGAATGCCTATCATGAAACAAGCCCTCAAGTTTCTATTTAACACACGCAATCTCTCAGCAGGTATTATCACTACGTCTATTTTATAGACAGGCAAAGAGAGGAGAGAAGAAAGGAAGTACCTGGTCAGCTGACAAGAGGCAGAGCAATGACCAACCTTTTAAGACTCTAAACACCCACATTCTTAATCAAGACTTCTATTTACTATCTCCATACAGGGATTTCTGACTTTGTTTTTGTTCTGGGAATCAGCCAGAAATGTAGCTTTGCATTCCTTTTCCTGAACCTACCGTGGCCCTTGATTCCCCTGCTGTGGCAGAAATTTCATCTTGGTCTCCTTTCCTATCTGGTCTCTGGCCATCCATCCAGGCAGGTCTCTGCGGCGCCCTCCCTGAGCCACCAAGCATTGCCTCACGCCCGTTGGCTCTTATGGTTGCATTTGTGCAGCTTTTGGGGAAGCGTTTCACTGTCCGTAGCCACTCTGGGCTGGGGAAATTTGCTCCTACACCACTGGGCCTGTGAGGCTCTTGATTAACCTGCAGAATTCAAGTGCTCTACCTGGGGACGGGAGGTCCAAAACGTTCCCATGGAGGTAGGGCCCAGAGCTCCTTCACAGGCATCCTCCAGATGCCGCCTTCCTCCATCACACTTTTAAGCACACCTCTTACTTAACGTTCTCCCTCATCATAGTTTCTGGTTGCCCTATGCATATAGTCTCCATTTTTCCAAGTGCGTTGGATAATTTTTTGCCTGCAGTAATCAAGAACCACAGTGGATGCTCAGCAAATTATTACTTTCGAAAAAGGAAGTGTCCTGCTGTCTGAGGCACCAGGCAAAATTAATTTCTAGTCTTATGCCTTGCCATCTGAAAACTGGGGATCAAAAACACATTCTTTAGGGGTCAAACATGACTGCTCCTGTGGACCTCTATTCAGTGACTAGAACTTAGAACCTGCCCTCTTACTTAATGAGAATAATTCTTCCTTTTTCTTAGAATTTTCCAGAAAACTGGCACTCACACTGTGCCACTGTGTAATAATCTTAACAACAACAACAACAGGACCACTGATAATAATAGCTAACCTTATTGAGGGCTTAGCGTGTGCCTTAAAAGCCCTTTCATTTATCAATTCATTTCACCATCCCAAAACGTTACAAAGAGGGTGCTTTCATCATCCCCACTTCGCAGATGTGGAAACTAAGTGGGCAGGTAAATTGCCCCAAATGACAGAGCCTTTGCCTTTGTAAGAGGCAAAGTAGGATGTGAATGTAGGTGGTTGGACACTGCAGCCCTCCCTCTTAAACATTTGAGATTGATCTACTCATTATATACTCACTCAACTGGGTTAAAAGGGAAAAAGAAAAGAAAGGCTATGTGTAGGGAATATAGACAGTAAATACATGACAGACAGAAAGGCGATGGCTGAGTGTACATTCATGTATCCTGTAATATTTCATCAATGTAAATACCTTTAGAGCTCCCATCCCTCCCTTGTACATGTATGCAAGTCTCCGTACATAGTATGGCTCACATTGTTTTATGATACCATACTGCCATTGTCCCCCTACGTGCCTGTTTCCTCTGCTAGAGTGTACATGAACGTAGGGCACAGATGGCTGCCCTTTGAGCCAGGGGCTCACTAAATGTTTGCTGTGGGGTATGGCTACCTGTGTGCGATACTTGGAACGTTCTCCTTCCCAGATTATAGGTCAATGGCTCCATTGGCTGCCCTTGCCCCAGGGTGGATACCTGTCTGGAAGCACAGAGGAGGAAGGGGTGGCATCCTGACACAAGGCAGGCTGGCTGCATTGGCAGTCTCATCTTGATTCACCTGTCTCTGTCCTCGTGTGGGACTCCCCAGCACTGGTCACAAAGATGCCCAAAGACATGTCAGGAATTTTGTTTTTTAGCTCATCCTCTTATGTTGTGTCCAACGCAGTGACTCAGCTCTTTGGCTGTCCAACAAATGTTTGCTGAATTGAATTTACTATCAGAGCTGTTGCCTTCTTGATGGACACCTGGAAAAATGGTTTGTGCATCCTTAAACAATTGTGAACAGATGGTCCAGACTATTTGGATTGGGATCTAGTGAGCGAAGCAAGATGCTTGCATAGTGTGGGCTCTGCTTCTCCTTGAAGATTGGGTCCTTTCCAGTTGCCAAGACCACTTTCTGTTGAGTGAGTCCACACTGAAGCATTTGTGCACACGTCCAACCAGCCAGCCATTCAGCAACATCTCTCCCGTGTTCTCCCTGGGAATTTGGGAAGCCAAGAGGAAGAGAACCTTGTGTGTCAGTGCGCCCACTGAGCTCACTGTCTAAGCGGTAGGGGAGCAGAAGCCCCTCAACTGGCAATGATTATTTTAAAAAAATGTGTTTGGGGCAATGATAGAAATAGGGACGGGGGCTCACTCTGCCTGGAATTGTCAGAAAAGGCATCTTTAAGGACCCATTAGTCTAGGAAAGGAATGCAAATGGGAAGGGAGTCCCAGGCAGAGGAGTCACGGAGAGGAGACCCATGGATGGTGCAGAGAGCAAACGATGAGTAGGGAGTTATCACAGATGAGACTGCAACAGAGGTAGAGTTAGTCTACAGGTGGTCTTCTGAGCTCTATTAAGAAAGTCGGGCATCTTGCCCCAGGCTCAGGGAAGCTACCGGGAGTCTAACCATTGGGAATCAGACTTGCACGTGCGTTTTAGAGATCATGCTGTAGCAGAAGCCTCTAGCAACCTTGGTCGGCTTCTGATTTCAGCCGCAGCTTCAGTGGACAGTTCCACAGGAGCCCAGACCCACCTCCCACCTGTCTGTCCTCTCCACTTTCTATCTCAGAGCCTTTTTCACCACCACAGGAGGACCACATGGCCTGCACATAAGCACCGCCTGGAAGCATGGAGAAATTAATGCCACCAGGGACAATCCTGAACTGATGGGGTAGAAGCTGGTGGATAAATGTTCCAGCTTCCCATCCTTCAGGTGCACAACTGTAGGAGGCATTCTAGATGCTCCCAGGAGGTCCCAGTGGTGCCAAGCCCCTGTTGCCCGTCGCAGCAACCTTGATAATATACCTTTATATTGGCTGCCTTTTCCTTCTTTCCTGATTCATTTCCCTGCTTATTCATTCACTCCTTTTTTTTTCTAGGATGTCCTCCCAACAAACCACTTGTATCCAGGCCCTTGCCTCAGGCTCTGCTTTCAGGAGAACCGAAATTGGGACACATTCTGATCATGGCTTAGCCTGGAGATGGTTGAAATTTGCAGGCAGGCCACCTGGTGATGGGGGTACCAATCCTGTGAGACATTGCACAGGCCTGAGCTGGAACAGTAGCTGTGAAGCATGAAGTGAGGATGGAGGCTAGTGACACCTGGGGGGTAAAATGGGAAAGATGTAGCGTAGATTAGGTGATGGGTGAGGAAGAATTTATGGCTCGGGAAAGAAGAGCAAGAAGAAAGTAAATTGTTAAGAAAGAGAATGGTTATTTTAGTTTAGGATACGTTGGGTTTGAGGCATATGTAGGAAAGGCTTGTTCCATGGGGAAAGACAAAAATAGTGACCTTTTTGAGTTTTCATTCATCCCATTGGCCCTTGAACACAAATGCATCTTTGTTTCCTTCCTTCCTTCCTTCCACCCATCCACCCATCCACCCATCCTACCATCCATCCATCCATCCATCCGTCCATCCTTCCGTCCATCCATCCATCCACCCACCCATCCATCCTCTGTATATGGGGTGCTTTGTATGTACCAGGAAATGTTCCCAGTACTGGGGATTGCCTTGGCCCAGATTCTCAAGAAAACAAAGCTTGAGGTAACGATTAAAATGCTTGTGTTTCATTTGGGAGGTACAAACTCAGGGCAGCAAGAATGAGGGAGAGGAAGCGAGTAAGGCGAGTAAGCGAGGAGGTGAGTAAGAATGTGAGTGATGTGCTACTATGCTGACCTTCCCTTAATGATGAGCTGTGGAAGACAAGGCTAGTTGCTCAGCAGATTCACCCACGTGGTGTACCGACTTCTCGGCAAGAAGAAACCATGCCTCAAAGCCGTCTCTGGGAGCAAGAAAGGAGAGGTGACCTATCTGGTGACTCCCCCACCCCCATTCATCTCCTGTTTTCCATTGGTCAGAGTTTGCCCAGTGGAGAGTGCGCTCTGCAGGACATCCAACCCTTCAGCTGGACTGCTCCTCTGATGGTTGCTCAGGAAGCCAGATCCCACACTCCCTGCGCTGAGGGCTTCTTTCACATTTGGAAGTGGCTAAAACTCTGGGCATGTGACTGGTTCAGTCTGACGCAGAAGGCAGAACCAGGCGGGCTCAAGTGGGCATAGTAGGGCATGGTGGAGGTTGTGTGAACCAAGGGAATCAGAGGAGATGCATAATATTTGTTTCCAACGTAGGGAAGAGAAGAAATAAGACAAGACTTGGCCCTGATGAAAAATGCACTGAAAAGAGATGGACAGAAAAAGACTACCTGGGTGGGTGAGATATCTTAGGCCTTTTCAGGTTGCTGACATTTTCACTGAGACATGGTGATGAAGAGAAGATGGCCTGATGCTGGTCTTTAGAAAGAACATTCTGGGCAGAGGGATCAGGAGGTTTAAAGGCCTTGAGGTGCAAGAAAGTTTGGTATGGTTGAAGAACAAAGACAATGCCACTTTGTGGCATTTGAGGAGCAGAAGGAAGTGGGCAGGAGTTGGGTCACGCAGTGTCGCGAACCCAACTGCCAAGGTCATCTTCCTATAGCCACACGTTCCTATCAGCCTTCCATCCAAAAGACAGGTGATGGGGTTCTAGACAGGAATCAGGTTTGAAAGATGGGTGGGGATGGTGGCATTCACGAGTGACTTTATCATCTTGGAGAGCTTTGAAGCAAACTGAATACGTAATGTCAGAATCGCACTGATACAGTAACTGTTACACTTTATAGGAAATCGTTATGACCCATAAAGATAACTGTATCAAGAAAAGTAATTCCTGATGCAAGTTTGGGAAGCTCTTAGCTACATACTACACATTCCCTGTTGTCTGCTTTCCCATAGCAATTCCAAGACGCTACAGAGCACAGGGCGGGGAAAACCTATTTAATCTAATAAAGGTCGCCCTCGCATCTCTCCTGTTCTGTGACATGCCATTTACTGAATCATCCATTATTGCCCAAAGAACAAAGACGAGCTTCACTAAGCAACGGATGATAAAGTTCACTTGAAAATTGGGGAAGAAATTGCAAAACTATTTGAGGCCAAGGGCACCATCATGCACGAAAATCAATAGCTGTCAGGCAACGAGGAGGGAGGGGAATGAATAAACACAGTAAATAATGCTGAGAAATGACTCAGTGCCAAGCAGCCAATCAAGGAGAAGTCTTGGAGCGTGGCGGAGAGCTCCAGCACTGGGATCACACCAGTGTGAGTGTGAATCTTTGCGCTACTTGGGTACGTCCAGTATCCTGTGGGAGCCTCATTTGACTCATCTGTACAATGGGAACAGCAATACCCCCTGCACCAGGGGTTGCCGGGAGCATTACAGGACAGAGCAAAAATGAAGCTCTTCCTGTGTGTGCACATGTAACGCTCAAACAACAGCACCATCATCACCACCATCCCTGCCCTCCTCCTTCAATCAAGGGTTATCCAGGCAACACCAAAGATAGGAAAATAGCGGTGAGGAGCATCCCAAAGCCGACTTTCTCCGACTGTCTGGGAAGAGAATAATAATTTTTTAAAAAATCCCACAAAATTATCGAGTGTAAAAAAAGATGCCTATTGGGTTTTCCTTTGCCTCACATCATTGACAGTGAAATGAGCTTCTTCCAAGTTATGCTCAAACTCAAAAAAGTTTAATTATTCACACATACTCACAAGAGCCCTCCCTATATTAAAAAACCATCAAAGGGAATCCAGGATTGTGAATAAAAAAATTGAAATGCTGAATAGTTTATAACACTTCCCACACTGCATCATCTCTCCCTTTCATTAAAAAAAAACAACAAAAACTTTAAACAGTTGATATAAATGTTTTTGTTTGGGCTGGGTTTTGGTGCAGCCTGAGTCTGAACAGTTTGAAAGCAAGTGATAATGAGGGTGTTGAAAAAAACATCTTCAATGTTACAAATTGATATATAGGATGCTAGAGGTAAGTAACAGTAACTACGGGTGTAATGAGTCAGAAGACATTATCCCTTTTAGTCCTCACATTGTTTTGATGATGCACATAGTACTGTTCCATTTTTCAGATAAAGAAAGTAAGGCTTAACGTTGAGCTACTTCTTCAAGGTTGCCCTGTTAATGAGGGTATCAGCCAAAGATTCAAAAGGAGATTGATCAGGGTCCAGAGCCTGGGATTTTAATCAGTTTATTCTATTTCCTCATTCATCCATCCATCCATCCATCCATCCATCCATCCATCCATCATCTACCACCCATTCACCATCTATCATTCATCATCCATCCATCAACCATCCATCCAACATCCATTCACTATCTATCCACCGATGAATCCATTTATTCGACCTTCCACTCACCCGTTCAGTCCCTCATTCCTTCCACTAATTAATTAAGCAATTTCTGTTGGTGAGGCTCCATAGTTCCATCTCAAATATGTCCCATTTTATCCTCATTGCCAATGCTGAAGCCTAGACCAACCCACCGTCTACTCTTGCCTGCGCAACTGTGGTGGCCTCTTATCTGGGCTCCATGTTTCCACGCCTTTTTCTCCATCGTTCGTTTTCACCATGGCTGCCAAAGTGATCTTCTTGAGGGGCGTATTAGTCTCCTGGTTAAAGTCCTCCTGTGTATTACCATTGCATTACCAGCCTACTCTGGCTGTTCCCCTAACACCCCTCTCATTGGCTGCCTTTTCCTGCATGCCATTCCGTATATGCTGGTTAACTGTCTTCCTCTAGCAAGCCAAGGTTGTTCTTGCCTTAGGAACTTTCCAATTGCTGCCATTCCTGCAATGTTCTTCCCTTTAAGGGACTCCTTCCTTCTCATTATATAGAACTCAGCCCCCATTACCTCCTCAGAGGTGCCCCTCCTAGTAAGTTGTACGAAAAAAGAATCCACCGGGCTTGGCGTCCCCAATGGCTCTTCAACATATTGCTACACTTACTTTTTTTTCATCACATTTACTCCTATAATAAGTTATATCATTTGTCTGTCTCATCCTCCTTTCCTTAGCTTCCCCACATATACATACATACTAGAGGCCAGGGATCTTATGCAAACTAAAGCATGACTCAGTTCATAAATGCTCATCGCTTACCTACTACATTCTAGGCCCCGTTGTCAGTGCTGGGATGTAGTGAGGGACGAGGCAGACACGGTCCCTGCTGTCAGAGAAGCTACACGGTAGTGAAGAGAGGCACACAAGTCTCTCTTCCAATAGTGGAAACTATTGTAAATAAACACAGTGATATAAATAGAAGGATGGAGACAGGGCAAGAGGGTGTGGCTGTAGATCGCCTGATCAGAGGACGTCTCTCTGAGGTGGTGGCATTTAGGCTAAGATGGTGAAAGGAGAGAAGGCAGCCTCTCAAGAACCTAGAATGTCTCATGCAGAGGGAATAACACGTGCAAAGGCCCTGAGGTAGACTCAGACCAAGTATCTTACAGGAACATAAATGAGACCAGTGTGGCCGGTGTGGCATAGTAATTGTGTGGTGGTGGGAAAGGGGAGTGGTACGGTGTGAAATTTGAGGTGGCTGGAGTTTCTATAATGGTGAGGGGCTCTTAAGATAGGTTTTCCAGATTTGGCAAATAAAAGTACATGATGCCCCATTAAATTTGAATGCTCAGGCAAACAACAGATAACTTTTTAGTAGAGGTATGTCCCAAACATTGCATGATAGATGCTTATACTAAAAAGCATTTTTTTGCTTATCAACACTAGCTAAACTATGGGGAGAGCCCAAATGTCCATTGACTGATGAATAGATGAAAACGATACGGGGTATTAGTATATAAAGGAGTATTACTCAGCCATCAAAAAGAATGAAATCTTGCCATTCCCAACAACGTGGATGGAGCTAGAATGTATTACGCTAAGTGAAATAAGTCAATCAGAGAAAGACAAATAGCATACGATTTCACTCATACGTGGAGTGTAAGAAACCAAACAGATGGACATAAGGGAAGGGGGAGAAAGAGAAGAAAGGGAAACAAAACACAAGAGATTCTTAAATACAGAGAACAAACTGAGGGTTGATGGAGGGAGGTGGGCGGGGATGGGCTAGATGGGTGATGAGAATTAAGGAGGGCACTTGTGATGAGCACTGGGTGTTTGGGGGTTGTATGTAAGTGATGAATCACTGAATTCTACTTCTGAAACCCATATTGCGCTGTATATTAACTAATTAAAATTTAAATTAAAAATAAAAAGTATTTCTTGCTAATATGAAATTCTAATTTAACTGGGCAGCCTGTATTTTATCTGGCAATCCCGCTTTAAGACAGCAGCCCAAATTTGATCAATGTGTGACAATTGTTCCAGAATCCTGGACCATGTTGCTGTCCCCTGATCATGGAGGAGAATTCAGAGAAGAAACTGGAACTGGAACAGGCAATTAGTTGAATTATCACTTATTCCCGTCTACTTAGGGAAAAAAGACATGAGGAAATTGAAAAGCACATTTATCTCTAGAACATATTAAATAATGATTATTCCAGGCGATTTACTCTCATAATTATGTTAAAACTGAGAGGCCATATGCTTCCCTTAAGGGAGGGACCATATCTAATTGACTTTCTATCTCTTCAACAGCACCCGGCACCGTACCTTGCACATATATAGCTCCTTAGTAAATAAGTGTTAATTCATTAAGAGGAAGCCAAGCCAGTTTTGGGTTTGCCTCACTCTATTCCTGTCTCATGGAGAGACACAGATTTCAGGGACTCGAATTGTGATCCCTCGTGACTAGTTTTGGTCCATGAAATGGAAAGAGAAACGCCTTGTGTTACTTACGGGCCAAAGCACTGAACTCCAGCCCTCTTTTGTCTGCTGTAGCATGTTGGTATCATCGGATGGTAAAACCTCATTGGCCTGGGCCCCAGAGTGGCTCAATGAGCAGAGACCCCTCCAACCTGCACTGGACATGCAGCATGAGCAAGAATGAAACTTCATCATTTTAAGCGCTGAGCTTTGAGGGTTGTTTGTTACAACATAACTGACTGACGGGACTGACGGGCATCCTAGAGCTTCTGAGCCTGTAACATTGTAACATTTCTAATGGGCCCTTAGACCCAAGTTAGGCAGTCTCAGAGCCAAAGAACAGAACTGTTGTAGCTTTTCTGAACACTTGTGCAGAAGCAGCATGCACGGATCCTCCCCTTAGTTCGCTCTTCTTATATTAAGATTAAGCCTAAAGTACAGCCCGAGGGATAGGAGGAGTGAAACTTTTCCTGGTGTGGTTGAATGTCAATGAGCCTGGAAACACCTTGAGGGTAGGGGCTTGACATCCTTATTCTCAAAGACCCCCTAGCACATGCCTGGGTACACAGTAGTCTGGGCACCCAGAGTGTCCCCTGGGCACATCAGTTAGGTCATGTCACTTACTTCTCTGCTCAAAATCCTCTGATGGCTTTTTTTTTTCCCCCATCTCACTCAGAGCAAAACCCAAGTCTATACAGTATCTTATTAGGTCTTGTATGTGATGTGGTTTACACATCACACATACAGGATGTTAATTTATCTGGCTTTTATTGCATAAGACACTCATGCCGGGATACGTAATTTTACCCCTTTCTACCTGCATTTGTTCTGTTATCTTCTCACATAAAAGTTTGAAATATTTTAATATTACAATTATAGAAGCAAATCCCAAATTAAGAATTATAGTCAGCTGTTCTAGTCAACCATTACTGCATAGCAAAATATCCCGAAATTTAATGGCTTAAAGCAAAACAAAACAAAGTACTACCTCCTAGGTCCTGTGGGTCAGGAATTTGGGAGTAACCTAGCTAGGGAGCTCTGACCCTGAGTCTGTCGTGAGTTTACAGTCATGATGTTGCAGGCATTGCAGTAAAGGTTGGACTGGATTTGGAGAATACACTTTCAAGATGGTGCACTTTCAAGATGGTCTTTGCAGCAGTCTAAAGGTTGGACTGAATTTGGAGAATACACTTTCAAGATGGTCTTTGCAGCAGTCTAAAGGTTGGACTGGATTTGGAGAATACACTTTCAAGATGGTGCACTTACTTGGCTGTTGGCTGGTCTCTCTATAGGGCTGCCCTCACAACACGGCAGCTGGCTTCCTACAGGACAAATAACCCAAGAGAAAGAATGGAAGCCACAATGCCTTTTATGACCTAGTCTCAGAAGTCACACTCTGTCTGTTATGCAATGGTTTATTGGTTACAGAAGTCATCCCTATGCACTGCGGGAGGGGACTATACAGGACACAAACAACAGGAGGTGGGGGTCATTGGGAGCCATCTTGGAGACTGACTGTATTCATGTAGATGGTGATAGTGGTGTATTGGAGGGGCACAAGGGAACTTCTGAAAAGAGCTCCCCAAATTCACCCACACCTTCCTTTGCCTGCAAACAAAGTGAACTCTGGGGAACATGCAAGGTGCACACGAGTGTGGAATTTCCAAGAAAAAACCATTCTCTCCCCTTTCAGTATAGAGCTGCAGATTGTTGGCTGCTATGGGTCTTTTGCCTAAACAATCCTACATTCAGTCTAACATTCTCTCCCAAGAAAGCTGCTGCCTGTGATTGGCAGAAATGGATTGTCAAATGGTGGATTTCACATGCTATCTCTCTGTGCTTTGGTGTAGGCGAAATAGCTGTTTTTTCCTTCTTTTTCTCTTCTTCCTTGTGCTTTGGCCCGTTTCCATGGCCACACCTTTTCCTATGTTTCCAACCATTTGTTGCTGTCCCTAAGTACTGGCTGTTTACAGAAGGGACCACGGACATGCCTCTTTGGAGAAAGCTGCTTTGTGTTTTAATCTTTCTACCTGACATAATTTTCTGCCTGTATCTATATTTCCTACTTTTCATAACAGGAGTTTCAAACTGGGCTATCTGTCTTAACTCAGCATTCATTCTTATGCTATCCGTTGTACCTCACTGGGCATTTCTCAAGCACATTGTTTATAAAATATGTAGGCACGCGGCCTTAAAAAGAACCTGTTCCTATAAAATGGTCAATAACAATAGCTTTGCTGTTCAACCTTATCACCGCCCAGACTCACTTATCCCCTCAAAATAGTGTTTGCTGTATCAACGCAACACCATCCATTTTTCTCCCGACTGTGACACTATTTCTTGGTGTTTTACAGAACAAGACATTATTCAAAGCCAAAAACCTACATAGAATGCCAATAAGGAAGAGCTAACCCAGCAAGGACAGAGAAAATAGTCACTTAATCTTGACCGCTAGTCCCAAATCCTCCAGGAAGATTTGTAGTGTCAGGTTCAGAGATTTCGTCGAGCAACCCATCATTAATGCTAATCAGAATCTGACATCATGGCCTCTTTTCTAGAAACCTCTGGTGCCCACTAGGACTGGCTCAGTGGGAAACACACCCACCATCCAGCTTCCTGCCTGGGAGACCGAAATTCATTATTGCCATCCTGAAACCTAGAATTTTTTTTTTTTCCAACTTGTTAATGCTGCTGAGGACGGCAAAATAATGCCTCTGGCAACCCTGTGAATTTGCTATTGCCATCTTCACTGATAAATTGCCCAATTTTCTTAGCAAATTCAGCAACAAAAACAGTTTTCTGCTATCAAAGTAACCTTTCATTTCATTAAAAAAAGGGGGGGGGGATGGAATGGATACAAGTGAAAGAGGTTTTATGTCTCCGGTAAAGCCAAGTTCCTAGTTTTCAGTTTTCCCTAGCTGTGGGTGGGGACTAGTTTTTCATTCCTGATAAATAAAAGTGCTACATTTTGGATTCAGACTATTGCTGTCCTTGGACTGGCTGGCCAAATAATTTTGGTAGAAAAGGTCTATTCCAGCACTTTATAACCTCAGAGGAGATGGAGTGGATGATTTTTTTTTTTTGCCTGCCTGACATATATCCCACCATAATCTGATAGCAGCACCCCATTTGTTTATGGTGGAGATTCCTGGTAATTATGTTCAACAGAACACATTGTAGGGATTACTGCCTTAATCCATCAAAAAGGAGAGAAGCATCTTTCCAAGAAATATCTGGATGAAGGAAACCGTCGAATTTCAGCACTGGTTACACACCTCTGCCCAAGAGGAGGCAGAGAATGCAAAGTGGACGAAAAGGTGTGGTGATCCCATTTTTCATCACGACCCATGCCTCATACCGAGATGAAGCCAAAGACTGAAAATTGGGTGTGATATGAACTGGAACCGAGAAACATATCAAAGCGAGAATCATGAGCCACTGCCATGGGGAGACCGTCTTGCAAACTGCTGCTGATGCCCGCCCCCCCCCCATCAGAGATGCCTCAACAAGCAAAACGTGAATGTACAAGATACAAAACCACCAACCTCCAGACATTGATGGTGAAATAACTTTCCAGTAAAGTGGAAGCCAAGAAGTTCTGACCGTGTGCTTCACTGGTGCTCAGCCTTCGATACTCCTGGTTTAGCTTGAATCCTGACATTTAACCCCACATTTGTGGTGAAGCCAAACTCTACCCTGGGCATGTCCGTGGCTTCTTCCCAGTTCTTATCTGAACACAGGCATGTAGGAAGATGCGTAACAACGACACGCTATGCAGTATGATGCAGGCAGGGAGTACAGCAAAGAGCCCCAGGCTCTGGGTTGTGTTGACTTGAGTGGAACCTGACTCTGCCACTTGGCAAATGGTCATATTGGCAAAATGACTGATCTCTTTGTGCCTCCATTTCCTCATTTTCAAAAGGCTGAGAATTCCATCTAGTTCACAGGGTTTAACATAGCTTGAGTAAGATTAGGTATGTAAAGAGGAGGGGTACAGAGCTGGTCTTTCATAATATGAGATTCCATTCTTCCTTTTCTCAATCTCACAGAACTCCACTGGAGTATGTCCTATGTATCAAGGGAGCTAAAAGTATTTTAAAAATTAATTGAGAAGGTCTTCGGACACTTAAAAACATGAACGTAAAGTTTCCACACTTCAGAGTTTAGTTAGCTTTGTTTTTTTCTATAGTTACAGAATGTCCCTCCAACCCAAGATGACCCAATGCATGTGAAGTGGGCACTTGTGTTGTTTAGTGGCCAGCCAACTATTCACTCTTGTTTATTCTGATTACAGCTCCCTGGCCTTCACTGTAGGAGCACCCTTCACCTACTCTCAGGAATACTGTTCAGGAGAGGCCAAGCCAAACTGCCTCTGAATCCAGGGTAGGGCACATGACTCAGGCCTGGTCATTGGAACTGGCTCAGAAGTGGATGTTTGACTCAAGCAGGCTAATGAAAGTCACCCCAGAAAGTTCGCTGGTATAGCAGAGAAACTTAACTTCACATTGGAGTTGCAACACCTGAAGCTTCTGGGGGGCCACCAGGGGATGCCGAACTAACACAGAAGAATGCTTAACTGAGTAAGACTAAATCTTGACAACATTATTAGAACTCCCAGACCCAGCTGATGCTAATGCTAATGCTAATGCAAGTTCTACTCTTTTTCTTTTTGAATATGTGTGCCAAATGCTTATTTTTTCACTCTTTTACTTTCAACCTATTTGTGTCTTTGAATCTAAAGTGTGTCCCTTGTAGACAACATATAGTTGGATACTGTTTTCATCCACTCTGCTAATCTCTCTACCTTTTGATTGGAATGTTTGATTCATTTACATTTAATGTAATTCTTTAAAGGTAGGATTTACCTCTTCCATCTTGCTATATGCTTTCTGTATGTCTCATGTCTTTTTTGTTCTTCCATTTCTCCATTAATGACTTATTCTGTATTAAATAGATATTTTCAATTTACTATCTTACTTTCTGTGTTCTTTCTTTTATAAAATATTTTAAATTATTTTTCTTAGTAATTGCCCTGGGGACTGCAATTAGCATTTTAACTCAAAATAATCTAGTTTGGATTAATGCTAACTTAATTTTAATAGTATATAGAAATTTTCCATCAAATAAAGCACAATACCCTCCCTCCTCCTCCCTGCTAGTTTCATCATAAAAATTACATTTTTATACATTATAAGGCACTGGCTTAGTTTTATAATTATCGGTTTATATAGTTGTCTTTTAAATCAGATAGGAAAGAAAAGAATTACAAAAAATACTGTATTTACCTATGTAGTTACTTATGCTCATATGAATCAATACTTTCTTCTCTCTCTCTCTCTCTCTCTCTCTTTTCTTATAAAAGCTTGAAGTTCAATTACTTGTATTCTAAAGTGTCCTTTGTGATATTGCATGCTGTGGGGGTACATCTAAAAGGGCAGTGGGCACAGTGTAGAGTGAACTATCTCCTATATAGACCTATCTTCTGTTTCTTGGATCAGGAACAAAACGTTTATGAAATATAGTGAATTATTATAAGATATATTTATTTAGCCTAATCAGTATCTTCTAACTCAGAGCAACCGAATTTAAATAAAAACCCTGTAGATTAAAGATGTTATAAACTCTTTTCTATTCTTCCTATTGAAGTTAATTCCCCTCCCCATGACTAGGCTGGACTTGGTGACTTGCTTGGCTAATAGAATATGACTAAAGTGATATTCTGGAATATCTGAGGTTTCAAGGTTTCAAGAGGCCTTGTGGCTTCTGCCTGAGTTTCCTAGAATGCTCACTCGGGGACCCCTGGGCCACCATATGAATCCAGCCACCTCAATTCTATGCTGCACTGGGGAAGTCACATAGAGGTATTCCAGGTGACAGACACAGGAAATCCAAACCTCCAACCATGGCCGTCAAGGCATCAGACATGTGAAAGGAGCCACCCTAGACTCTCCATACCAGCTCATCCACCAGCTGAAGAGAAACAGATGACCTCTGCTGACATCGTATGAAACAGAAGACATGTCCACCTAAGCCCTGTTGAACTCCTGACCTGCAAAATCACAAGATATTGTTAAACAGTGGTTGTTTGAAGTCACCGTGTGTTGGGTCAGCTTGCTATACAGCAATAGACTATGTAACAAAGTGATGCGACCTTGTTCATCTGGACCAGGTAGAAGGGGCTGCTAGAAATCGTCTAGAATCAGGGTCTCAAACTCAAGTACCAACACAGGCTATCCAGGCAGGCAATGCAAATGAATGAATAACCTGGGGGGATGGGACAGGATTTATGCAACCCAGAGAGTATATGTCATGTCTGGAGAGGAAAGCCAATTGTTGCCCTGAGGGAACACAAGCTTAGTGTTGCCAGACTTTTCAAGAGTTGTCGGATTTTTAAATGCAAAAATCCTAATTTTGAACTGTTGGGAACTAATTAAAAAATATATAACGTTACTTTGCAAGCCAAGGAACACACACCTGCAGGCTGCACTTTCTCCCCAGCTATTAGCTTGTAATCTGACTCAACCCCCTCAGGTACAGGTGAGAAAATGTTAGTTCAGACGGGGGATGTGTCATAGTTAAGTCCCATCATGTGCTAACATTCTAAAAATGCCTGGGGCCCATGTCTTCCCTGTATGGTCCGGGGCTCGTGTGTGCCCGGTCAAGACAGAGAATTCTCAGACAGGTGGCACTCCTGGGGCTCTCAGGTTTCATGGAAATGAAAACAATACAACCGAAAGGCCTCAGCAAGCTCTCAGAATGGAACTTTCCAGAATTAGCAGCACTGCAGCTCATAATGCCGAGAACACCCATATCACGGTGAGAGGGGGCAGGAGAGAAATCTCTGGCCTTCCACCAGCAGTTTCCTTCTGAGCAAAGAGACGTTTACCTGTTTCATTTATTCTTGCTTGCCAGGGACATTAGCTTTGTACCACAAATTTGTATGGTAAATAAAAGTATGTAAACTTATGTCCTATTTCCTCAGAACTTGCTGGGATGGCACCCTCAACAATTGGCTTAGTTTGTCTCTCAGACAACCGAAGGTTCTGTATTAATTAAGGCAGGCTCACTGATGTAACTAAGAATACCCAATTTTAAGTACTTCAACATAATAAAAAAAAATTGCCCTTACTTATGCAACAGCTCAGTGTGGGTGTGTACGTTTGACAGCTCTTTGCTGTCCTCCAAACAGAGACTCGTGGGCTACGTTCCTTCCATCCCATGTCCCTGACATCACCTTGGGCCTTAGAGCACTTTACTTCCAGTCTCATAGATGGGGAAGACCCAGACGTGAAGGGTTGCACTGGAGTCTCTTTTCTAAAAGACTGGACATCCACATAGATCAGTTCTGCTCACATTTCACTGGCCAAAGCACAGTCCTGTGGTTCCCCCTCCACTGCAAGGGTGCCTGGGAAATGCAGTCTGTGTGTCCAGGAGGAAAGGAAATGGAATCCTTGCCCCAATAAGCTCTGCTCCCCAGGGCTGGCTTCATGTAAAGGGTGCCCTGAGCTGGGTTGGGCTGATTGCTAAAAGCACCCTGCCCTCACAGGGAGGGGCAGGACCATCGTTTTCAAGCCTCTTAAGTATCAGATATTGTAGAGCTGCCTGCTGCTTCTACCATAGAAAGACCCCTAGAAAGGACTGTGCCCAGACTTCATATTGCTGCTCGGATTGGAAGCAATGGCAACTAATTACGCAACACGGTCTGGAAATTGTCATACTATACATCAGAAGCTGAAATGGAATGGATGCCGCTGATTCTAAGGGCCACATTGCTAATAATAATCACTACTAACACGTACTGACTGCTTACCCTGTGCCAGGAACTGTTACAGGAGCACTTTACAGAAACACACTAGAGAGATTCAAATAAGGTATAACAGAGCTTGTCAAAGAAGCTTTGGGCCGCCTAAGGCATTCAGGTGGGATTAAAAAACTTAAGGATCAAGGTTAGAATGGAGGTCCTAAGACAGTGTTCTGGTCCGATAGAGTGAGATCTCTATCAGTGGGGTTGATAAAAATGTTGGCCTCCATTACCTTCGAAATACAGGAGTGGAATAGCAGTTGGCAAACGTTCAGGATGCTGAAAACCTGCGTCATGCACAGGGAAGCTTCCTGGACCCAGGGTGGTCCAGAATTAATCGAGCCCCCCGCCACCTTAAACTGCAAGCATTCACCATTCTCAGCTTCTTGCCCTGGTGGCCAGGAGTTTGGGGAAAAACAAAGGGAAACCAACGCAATTTAATTCTCTCCTTCCAAAAGATAAGAACAGCACTGCAGCTTAGGGAAGGGCACAAATATTCAAAACTGAAAGTCTTTTCTGCTCTCCCTGGGAGAGGACCGTTGCCTGATGGTCAAGGAGCCAAGCAGGTCCCTCCCAGGAAAGTTTTCAGTTTCTGGTTTCTCGATTTGCCTTATTCTGACTCCTTCCTGGCTATCTGCACGGCTCACATGTTTCTGGATATAACTGGATGGGTGAGGTCATAAAGTAGGTGGGCTTCATCGTTGCCCCACCGCCACTCAGCCTCTTTCTCTGCTCGTGGTAGCTTCGGTCCTGCCCTGTTCCCGCCGTTCAGAAGAGGGCGTCAAACAAACTGATTTCAATTAAGCTGTAATTACCTGCGTGTCTTATTCCTCTGGGAGTGCTTGAACCCTGGACAAAAGGGGTGTCGGCTGGGAGAGAGTAATGTCTCTGTGCTAGATTCCAGGTACCGTGAAGAAATTCGGTTCCTGTGGGGCTACGAAGCAGTGACAACTTTACAAGACACAAAACCCTGCCCTTGGAAGGAGTTTTACAGCCACGATGGCTGTGGATGAGAAGTCAGGCCAGACAGCCCGGTTGTGGGGGGGAAGGCTACTTGTGCAGCCGGGATAGACTGTGTTGGGGCCCTAGCCCTGTGCCACTGGCTTGTTGCACGGCCTGGGGCAATTTATTTTCCTTTTGTGAGACTCCGCTTCCTAACAGAGAAATGGCTATAAACTGCCTTAACGAGATCAAAATAAAGATCAGACTTGCCAAAGTGCTTTGAACTGTAAAATGCCCCCACTGAAGCGAAGTATCTCTGTTTTCCTAAGGAAGCTCTGCATCTGATTTCTGATTGGAGGGTCCTGATGAGGAAGGGGCCCAGCGTCCTCAGCCGCCTGGGGGACTTCTGCTTGGTGGGTGGGGGATGGAGGCCTGTGTCGGACCTGGACTTAAAGGAAATTAGGGAAGAGAATGTCAGAGAGGAGGGGAGGGGCATCTCAGGACTGTAGTAAACGCTGATAGGCCATCTGGCCGGTGGAGGCCAGGACAGAGGCTCACAGGACATGGCCCGGGGAGCCCTGTTCAGGGTACAAGCAGGTGCCAGTGCTGGTCACTGTCCTTGGAAGGGTGAGCTGAGCTAGCAAAAGAGAAGCATATCTCCCCGGGGCGTAAACAGGTCCAAGGCTGGATCCTCACTACTCCTCCACATTCTGGCTGTTGCCAGGCTATGTGTGGGGCCTGCCAGTTGGGCTGTGCACACTTGTCTGTACGAATAAATGAGGCCTCAAGTAATGTCGGACGTCTGGGGCAGCTTTGTGGGGTAGGTTGGGCCTTGGCATCACACCCAGTGTGGATGTTAGTTTGGAAAACCTGGGGGGTGGGAGGGGGGGAGGAGGGGGCCTGGCGCCTGGGTGGCTCAGTCGGTTAAGCGTCTGACTTTGGCCGAGGTCATGATCTCGCGGTCCATGAGTTTGAGCCCCACGTTGGGCTCTGTGCTGACAGCTCAGAGCCCGGAATCTGCTTTAGCTTCTTTGTCTCCCTCTCTCTCTCTGCGTCTCCCCTACTCATGCTCTGTCTCTGTCTCTCTCTCAAGAATAAATAAACATTAAACAATTCTTTAAAACAAAGGAAAAAGCAGAGGGGGACTATGTGTCCCTGGCGGCTTGGCCAGATGTTGTCTTGGGGGTAACTGGTGTCCTTGCATGCTGTCGGGATAGTGGTGCAGCATAATGGTGTCACATTCAGATGGCCTACAGCTCCAGGGTCAGGCATCAAGAACCTTCCAGACTCAGGAACTCAGGAGCTGGACAACATCCCCCACCAACTGAATGGAACTCGTGGGTAAGAGAAAACCGATTTGCGATTACTCTCTAAATGTCACCTGCCTAATGCTTATCCATTTGTTGAGTATTAATTACTCTGGTTTCTATGGGATCATATGAGTGCAAGGAAGGAAGGAAGAGAGAGAGACAGAGAGAGAGGAAGAAAGAAAGAAAGAAAGAAAGAAAGAAAGAAAGAAAGAAAGAAAGAAAGAAAGAAAGAAGAAACCAAGCTACAGAAATCAGAACATTGGTGACAGCAGCTCAAACCTTACCTAACCTATCTATCCTTCCTCTTCTTATATTTACCCAAATCCAGAACAATTATTCCCTATGCTGACACTACTTAGATATACATTTATGTTGCAATAAACAAGGGTGTTTGTTTTCCCTTGGAGGCCAGACATTTGAGCTCTTCCATTGCTTTGAGGATACTGGGCCAGTGTGTCTGGCTTGTGAGTTGCCCCTGACTCTTCTTGTGCCCATGGAAGACATTAATTGATCGTGTCATGCTTTTGTGCTGAGCCAGGACCCAGCCTCAGAATCCTTCATGACACAGCAGCCCAGGCAGCCAATACCAATTGACTGGAATTGGTATAAGAGATAACAGCAGTGTGGCATCTTTGATTTAATATCTCCCTACCTTGAGTTAATCTGATTAAGGAAAGAACGCAGAGGCTTGCCGCCATCTTCCCCCTTGACCATGATGTTTGCTTCAAATTAATAGAGAGCTTTGGCCCAATGAAGAGCGGTGCAGAGGGAGGAGCCAAAAAATTTGGGAGCTGTGCACACACACAAGTCCAAACATATTCCCTCTCTCTCTCTCTCTCTTTCTCGCTTCTTCCCCCTGAATCTTAACTCCCAGGGCAGCAGACGTGAGAGAACATGGCAAAGTGTAGGAAAGAGCCTACCAATGGGGAGAAGGACCTAGAATTCTCAGTAGTGTCATTTTTCTCTGGATTGAAGCTAAGGAAATGGGCCAAAGCTTAGAGGAGTCCAAAGGCTGAAGGTGCCAGGCAGGAAGCAAGTAACAGGGCCACCCAGTATGAAAAACAAAAAGGGAACAAGGGTTGCCATAGTTTCCCCTTCTCGGAGTTTGGATTTTTCCAGAGTTGGCTAACTTTTGACTCTTTTCAAAGAGTGAGTCCAATTTCAAGTTAGATGTGTTTCTATGATTGCTTCCTCATTCACCCACTCAACACTATTTATTCAAAAACCCTCTAGGAGCCGGGTACTGTACCAGTTACTTGGGATACCTCTGTACACAAGAGACCCCAGTCCTACCTTCGGGAAACCTCCCGGCAATCAGGACCCTGAAATAAATGTGTAATTGTCATGAAATCTGATGAGGTCTGCAACACCAAACATGCAGCAAACTGCCAGGGTGCATTTATAGAATCATGTACATACCAGTCGGCCTCGGGTGTCACAGCTTCAAGCCTCCCGGTGCCTCGAAATCATGGTTATGGTCATTGTTAACTGTGCCTTCAGGAGCAAAGATCAAAACGCCATCAGGGAATCCCGTCTGTTGAGATATCTGACTTGCAACCTCTTGTTCGTTCAGCAGTAATTCATTAAACACCAACCCAACCAGACCTTCTGTTGCAACAAAACCTGTCTTCCGAGGATTTACAGAAAACAGCCAGGGTGCATTTACGGCCAAACCCCTTCTGAGCCAGGAGGGCATAAACAGGACACACAGTCTGGGCCCTTGCAGAGTGGGGTCCAGCAAAAGTCCTCTGGCTCAGTCCCCTCGCGTTTGTATGGCAGGTTAGGTCCCACAAGCACATCTAGAAAGCAACACAGAGTCCCTGTGAGGCTGAGAAAAGAAGTTCTCATTCCAATGTCTTTTTGCGGCACAGCACAGGCTAGGTCAACTTACAGAACTGGTGTGTGTGTGTGTGTGTGTGTGTGTGTGTGTGTGTGTGTGTGTTTCCCTTTTAACTCAGTGTTCACATTCAGTGAAATAAGCTAATAATCCCGGTCCCTTGGTAGAAAAATCAATTTTACCTGCCAGTGCAAAAGGAAGAAGAGCTACGGATAAAGGAGCAACAGAAAAGAGAAGTTGATAGTTTTCCAAGAGAGGAGTCCCCAAGCCTCTTTGAAAACAACACTGAACATTGACTATCCCCGTTGAACAAATGCAGCCTCCAGGATGGCCCCCAATCATTACCACCTCTGCTATTCCTGCCCTTGTGCCATTGCCTCCCACGCTGGCCCATCACTGCCGAGAACACGTTTAGCTGCTGTGTTGGAGGCTCTCTCAGATGCCTCTGGGGAGGGCCCCTGCTAGGTCGGGTGCAGATCGATGAAAAAGACCACAGGGCATGGAACCAAGACCTCCCCTCAACCTTTGGGTGACTATAGCCCTGGCCAACAAAAGCTTGACTGCAACCTCGTGAGAGATCCTGAGCCCACAGCATCCTGCTAAGCTTCTATCAGATCCCCGATCCCCAGATAATTAATGCTTGTTGTTTAAAGCTGCTACGGTTTGGGAGTAATTTGTTACACGGCAATAGATAGCTTATACATGCCTCTTTTATTTTCTTCTCCAACCTAGGACAGCCAATCCCTCCTCAGTCCAGAGGAGACAACACCATTCTCATTTTCTACCTCGAGACCCAGTACCAACTGAATGGGTGACTGATGTGTCGCTGAACATTTTTGTGCTCGTCACTGATACCCTCTAATCGTGGTACATGCCCCAGAGTTAGCAGAATTCTTTTATGTGTTCAGTCAACAGACACGTACTGGGATCCCCTTAACCATGCACAAGGCAATATCCATGGGCTGGGATGCCGAGATGAATAAACACATTCTCTCTCTCCTCTCTCTCTCTCTCTCTCTCTCTCTCTCTTTCTCTCAGGGGAGATACTACAAAAGCCATTATAGTGCAGAGTAGAAGGTTCCAGATGGGTCTGGGTAATTCAGAATGAGACACAGTTTCTCTGTCCTCAAATAGCTTACTGGACTCTAAGTGGGGAGACAAAACTTCAAAATCAGAAACAGAGATGATACTCTCAGCCCATAGTTGGAACTTGATATTTTTATGACAACTGAATTGATGTATGGCTGCTAATTTAAGACAAAGACTAAATGCTGTGAAATTTATAGATGTACGAAATATTTGTCAGTTTCTTATTTTTTATTTTAAGGCCTCTATGTTTCAACGGGCTACGGGAGAAAAAAGTTCAAAGGACGAAACGAAACAGAGGCAACAAAAGAAAACCCCTCACTTTTATTCCTGGGCAAAGTTACACTTCTCTCCCCTAGCTCCCTATCACACATAAAGAAAATTAAGCCAAATTTCTCAATTCCATAACACTCCATGGAGAATTTTCTATACTGGCTTATGCCACCCTATCGTCCACTTGGAGGGAAGGGCTCATCTCATGTGCAATATACCAGAACCTCACTATGATACTGTCCTAAAAATGCATGCTGTAAAAGTTCTCTTTTGCAAGGTCCTTTTAGGCCTTTGTTGAATATGGTAATAGGAGAACTGCATTAGATGTGTTACAAGTTTCTTTTCGCCTCCATTCATGTTCTTGGTTTGGGCTTATGATAGGTAGACTATTGAAATAGAGTGCACGTAGCAGAGCAGCCTTTATATCCATGGTAGACCAGATGTCTTCAAACTAGTACCTTTTTTTAAAAGACTAAATTGGGCCTGCATGGTGTGACGGCTGTTGATGTTATTGTTTTTAACTAGGCAATAATTTATATTCTCGTTATTACCCTTAAGCTATGGCTAAGGAGTACTTAAAAAAATTGCTTAGAGAAATTATTTCCCTCTACCCGTGTTTCTATCAAAAACAGGAAAATCTAAAAAGCAGACTTTAAGAGACACATATTTCAAGAAATGGGAATTGTAAAACATTGTCTTCTGGACTGCTTTACTCATTACCATCACTTGCCTGGTCCTTGCAGGCATTTAAGTCTACCGTCCCAACAACGGATCTCTAGATGGCTATTCCCCAATACTCCTGGGAATCCCTTGATACTCAGTCCTCAACATAGCATGTAATTTCCTCCATAAAAGGCAGTCAAGGGTAACTTAACCAGAATGCACACGCAAATAGAGAAAAACTTAGGGGCAAGGCTGTTACGCTGGGCTGTGGACTAGGTTCACTCACTCGCTTTCTGACACTTCCTTACACGCTGATCCTACAGTGCCCACCATTCAAGGTCCTGCTTCAGCCAAGTGTCCACTCACTACACCTGGAGAGCCCTGATGAGTAGTCATAAATCCAAATCCTTAAGGTCTATCATGCTTGAGAACTGGTACTGTGTGCCCTTGGCCTGTCCTTGTAGCTAAGACCACCATGTTTTAATAAATAAATTCTCATATGTAAAAACCAAAGTTTTTTTTTGTTTAAATGCAATGAATGCTATAGTGACTAGATGTATAATGAAATGCCAGTGTTTTCCAAAGGCCCCAGAAAAGTGTCTTCAAATAGGAGAGAAAATGGAAGCTCAGAGAGTGCATGCCACACGTCACATTTCCAAAACTGTCCAGAAGGTCAGTGACGCGGGACAGGACTGTTTGTTTCCACATCTCACTTGGGGCAGACCCGATATTAGGTACACAGTGCTTTCGGCAATGATTAAAAATGGATCTGCTTGGTTTTATTTTTCAAATGCTGGGTCTTAAGTCTTTCCTACCCACCCGTCACTGAAATTTAATATAAAGAGGAAAGAGCTGATGATTAAGAAAAAGGGAACGGACACTTGCCAAATCCTTACCATACGGGCCAAGCACCACGCCAATCACTGTTCATACCTAACCCTGCCCTACGAGGCAGGAATTATTTGTCCGATTTTTTAGATAACACGAGACCCAAAAGCGTTAAGAGAATTGTTCATCCTCACGGCGGTAGAGTGAAGATTCGAACCCAGGAGAGGCTGGCTCTACAGTGCAATCTTCTCAGGAAAAGTGGTTAGAATTCTGGTGCATTCATCTGTACTATTTCCCTATTTCTTTCTCCTAGGACTTTCTCATCTGTCTGCTTCCCATTTTCTGTCCCTCATTCATCTTCCAAGACCAAGATCAATTCTGCCTTCCAGTGAAACTTCCCTGAGGCATCAGCCACTTTGGTATCTCCTTTCTCCAACCACTTCTGCCTTTGAAGAAACTCTCATTTTGTAAATGTCTGTTCTGCACACCACAGCACTTCGTGATATTGGTAGAAAATGCTGTAATATATACCACTTATTTTTTCATCATCCTGTATTTGATACTGTGTCTCTTCAGCTCCTTGTGTGCAGAGAATTTATTTTTGTTCTCTAATTTTTCTTTTATTTAAATTCAAGTTAGTTAACATATAGTGTAGTACTGGTTTCAGGAGCAGAATTTAGTGATTCATCACTTACATCCAACACCCAGTGCTCCTCCCGACAAGTGTTCTCCTTTTTTTTTTTTTTTTTAACATTTATTTATTTTTGATAGAGAGAGACAGAGCACAAGTCGGGGAGGGGCACAGAGAGAGGGAGACACAGAATCCAAAGCAGGCTCCAGGCTCCGAGCTGTGAGCACAGAGCCCGATGTGGGACTCGAACTCACAGATCATGACCTGAGCCGAAGTCGGGCGCTCAACCGACTGAGCCACCCAGGTACCCCCCAACAGGTGTCCTCCTTAATGCCAATCACCTCTTTAGCCCATCCCCCCACCTCCCCTCCATCGACCCTCAGTTTGTTCTCTGTATTTAAGAATGTCCTCTTTTCAATGTGTGTTTGTGGCGCACATGTTGACTTCCAAGAAAACATTCTGCCTTCCTGCAGCAGCCCAGTTTCCCTTTGGGGAATGACCAATGCCTCATTACGCATGGTCTTGGAGAGAAGGTAATTACAGACCATGGCCATGCATTAAGGAAAGTGAAGAGGCCAGATCCTCCTTCGAAGCAGCCCAGTGCAGCCAGAGGTGAACACATGGTCTATGCTCAGCCAATTGGTGCCTCTTTTGGGGGGAACCTAAGATCTAACCGACAGCCACTTGTTGCCATGGAATCATGCCCATCAGGCTGTCCTGCCATGAGTCCAGGGCTGGGTTTTCTGCTAGCTGATCCTCAATGTGACCTTGGGTCTTACTCTGTTGCAGGTAGGCCTCGTCCTCTGGCCTCCCACCAGTTCCGTACGCCCTGAGACGTTGCAAAAATTTCCTCTTTGGTTTCTTTTGTTTTGCTTGTTTGTAACCATATGCTCTCACAGAAACTAAGCCCTGGGCTGGGTTCAGATAAGCAGTGTAAGTATAAATTCTTGCTGATTGCCTTTTTGAGGTATTAGTATAATTTCCACCCAACATACGAGATGAATAATGGGTATTTGACTCCATTTCAGAGCCGAAGCTTCTGAGGGGGCTGGGACTACGTTTTGGATAACAACTGGGTGTTCCCCAAGCAGCCAACTCCCTCCTTCCCAGTCTGCCCTCTGCAAATCCAACCGGCTTACCCTGCTTTCTCCATACTTGGTGCCCGGGATGAGTATGATGTTAAGAAGTGGCCAGATAGGTCACATCTCCTGCTCTCCACCTTTATCACAATGGCACAGCCACACTGCATTTCTGTTTATGTCGGGTGCCCTGTGTTAGTTTATCATGACATTGCATCCCATTCCTCAAATCAGCCAGAGATGGGGAAAACAGAAATGAAATGCAAAGCAAAAGGGATGGAGAAAGGCCAGGAAAGGCATGGCCAGGTGTGGACGGATGGTAGGCTGAGGGCGGCTGCAGGTGGGGGTGCCCTACTCTCCGCAGCATCTCCAGGAGCATGCTGTGTCTCATATTTGCATGAGAGTACTTGCCCGGGAACAGCAAATTGGAACACCAAGTTGGAGCCAGGCACAAAACGATAAGCTTCTCCCCAGAGAGGCCATTAAGAGTTAAACTGGGCGAAATTCTTTTTACCACAACTTTACTTGAAACTGGGAATGTACACCATCATTTTTCTCAAACTTAGAGTCAGAGGGGGCTCATTAAACTCACTTACACATTCTCCAAGTGTATTGGAAATAATGGAGATGAGGTCAGGTAGGAATCATGTCTTGGTAGCAACTCAGTGCTCAAAAAGCAGCAGACTGGATGGTCCTTGATTTTGCAAACAGCCCTTGTTTTGGGGAACTATTGGTTGAAGACCACACAATTCAAAGTTCAGCCCTTATCTCAAATGGAATTCTTCAAATAACCCCGAAGAAAATTCCCGTTTTGCTTGTTCTCTAACCCTTGGAGAACATGCTACTCAACGCCCTTGAAAATCCAATTGTGCATAGAGTTCCATTAAGAACAATAGCCCCGACCCCACAGTCTAGGGAAGCATGGACCGCCCACACCTCCACCCCAGTTAGATACCTCTCAGTACAAGCACATCATGTATGCTCTGAGTCTGATGGTGGAAAAATCCAATAGAGCCACACTCTGATCTGTGTAACTCCTCAGACTCCAGGAAGCAATACAACTAAAGACAAGGGGTAGACGTGGATCAGGTGATGGATAAGGGGAAGTGCCAGCATCCACTTAGGTAATCATGGGTCAGTTAACTTGGTAATGAGGCTAACTCAGAAGAATACAGAGAAAAGATGGGAAGGGACCAAGTCTTCACGGCATGGCTTCTGATCCCGAATCCGGCTGTTCTGGAAGCCCACCATCCCTTGAACTTTCCAGTTATGGGAGCCAATCAATCCCTTTTGGTTCATGCCCAGCTAAGTTAGATTTCCGTCACGTTACAACTCATGTAGCCACCATCATCGTAGCGGATCGTGGATCAGGTCAGGAGCCAAAGAGCCTCCAATTTGGACCAGCTTCGGCCAATGGGACCCAGTGGCAAGCTACTTCTCTGGGTCTCAGTGTCCCCATCTGTATAATGATGGGGTTGGGTGAAATGCCATGTTGGCATTCTAGTTTCTGCCAGAATTTATTTTTTTTAAGTTTATTTATTTTGAGATAGAGCTAGCGCCAGTGGGGGAGGAGCAGAGAGAGAGCAAGATAGAGAATCCCAAGCAGGCTTTGTGCTGCCAGTGCAGAGCCTAATGCGGGCTCGAATTCACAACACCCTGAGATCATGGACTGAGCCGAAACCAAGAGTCGGATGCTTAACCGACTGAGCCACCCAGGCGTCCCTAGAATTTCTTTAGCATTCCAGTTCTTAAGTTCTGTGATGAGGGGCAGAAGTGTGACCTTGTCCTTGCCCATCAGCCACCTGTGAATTAAATAGGATGTGAAAAGAAAAGAAAAAAAGGGCTCCCGTGCACAGGGCAGAAAAGGGAAGAAATCAGGCATCTCCTTTAGGTGAGCGGAAGGTACGGCCCCCTGGTGGCCTTAGTGTTGGCCCCCGTCAGCCCGGAGTTGGACCCCTCTGCCAATGTTGCCTGCTGTCCTGTGCAGGGCCACTCCTGTGCCGGCAATCACTTACTTCCTCTCAAGTCAAGGGTTGTTGGGAGGCTGAGAGGCGACTGAAGTCTGGAACGTGTGTTTGATAGGTTTGCTAAGACAGCGGTGTTCAGAGCTTTTGCCCTGGTTTCTCTTTGTTTGTGTTTTGAAGGAGGAAGATTCCATAACTATAGCTTGAATGACCAGCTGAAGATTCATCTCTGTGGTAGAAGCAGGTCTCTCCCGGTCAACACCTGACTTAGCAAGTATCAGAACACGTCCCCTTTTGATTACTTCTCCTCTCCCTCTTGGTCTCTGCCACCTCCAGATCCCATGAGTGTGGGGAAGGGAAAGTCTGGTGCCTTACACCCTAGGCTCTGGACTAAAAAGACCTCGGTTCATGTCCCGCTTCTGTCACTTACCAATGGTGTAACCTTGCACTAGTGACCTAACCCCCTCGGGTCCAGGTTCCCTCTTCCGTAAAACGGACTTACTGTATTGACGCAGCGTTGTATTGCAGGGGGGCAATGCTCAAAGTGCTTAGCACAGATCTTAGCACATCACTACTGTTTAATCAATGCCACCAGGGCTTGCTGAGAATGATCTAATCACAATCTGTCCCCTGGATAAGCTTCTGAGTGGGTATCACGCTTACTCACTTTCCAAGCTCAAATCGCAAGTCCTTGACTTGTCCTGTTATCCAGCTCCACTCGGCTGGTCCTCCATTCTAGGTTTTACGTTGGTGACAGAGAGGAGTTCTAATTTCTCCTGCTCTACTTTCTAGCTCGACGAACTTGGGAAAGTTATTTAATTTCTTTTAGCCTCTTTTTTTAAATGTTTCTTTATTTTTGAGAGAGAGAGACAGAGAGAGAGAGACAGAATGTGAGTAGGGGATGAGCAGAGGGAGAGGGAGACACAGAATCCAAAGCAGGCTCCAGGCTCCAAGAGGTCAGCACAAAGCCCGATGTGAGGCCAGAACCCACAGACCGCGAGACTATGACCTGAGCCTAAGTCAGACACTCAACCGACTGAGCCACCCAGGTGCCCTTTTAGCTGCAAAATGCTGACCTGATCCACCCTGCAGTGGCGTTGTGAGATCTGACGTGCATCTAAGGTACTCAGGACAGTGCCTGCTCCTGACATGAGAGATCTACACAGGGCTGAGGACGTGAGCTGAATTCCAGAGCCAGGAGCGGGGCCTTACAATGACTAGCCATAGCCTGTAAATATGGCAGATAAACATTAAAAGTGAGGGACAACAAAAGAAAGTGAAGGGTGGACATTCCACAGGTGCAGAAAAAGTTCTAACAGAAAGAAAAAGATTCTAAATGTGTAGGTTGCTGACATGTGGTGGGAACACAGTGTCCTGAAAACGACCTGAAAGAATTATTGGTCCCCACTAGGTGACCCAGGGCCGTTGGCTTTAGAAGCATCAAAAAACACTTCTGCGTTTTCCCATGGAGAGTGGTCTTCCGCTGAAGGACATAGCGGGTGGAGAGCGGGAAACTTCCCCAGGAGGCAGGGTTTCTAAACCCAAGCAATCCCACAGCACAGGCCAACTCACCAACAACTGTGCTTGACTTGTTTTCACAAGGCTGTAGAGAAGCCTCCCCTGCATCAGGCCTCCCCTGGATGAATATCTGGAGGCCTCCAGCCCAGAGATCAAGGGGAAAAGGAACCAAGAGGTTTCTAATGTGTTGGATGGGGATGAAACACACCTGAAGGAAGGCAGGTGATGAGACCACCATAGTTGGCTTCACCATTTTCCACCATTTTCCCTTGATGGCTGGCACACACCGTAATTAACCCTGCACTGGAACTTTCCCCCCGCTGAACTTGAGTTCATATAGACTGGAGGCTCCAGAATACAGAGGGGACCATCCAGCATGATACGGAGGCTAAAATCAAAGTATTTCTATCCACTGTTCTCTTTCAGAGACCACTGAGTCATGGCCATGGCCGTGGGTAATGACAATCCCAATGTGGATTTCTCTAGATGGGATCTGGAAAGATCACTTGGCCAGGAATAACACATCTGGGCTGGGACTAGGTTGTTTTCTGAATTGTGTATATGTGTACCTGATGCCTACTTCGGCACTCACCATTCCAGTACATGTCAGCCACTCCTTGTTGCAGACACATGTGACCGTTGGCCCAAGAGCTTTCTCGCAGCCGGCGGGAACTCTGGAAGCCTTAAGACAGATGAACACCTCAGCTGGAGTCAACTGGGGCAACGCTGGAGATTCGTGTCTACACTGGTGAGCCCACCAGTGCTCCCCAGGGAGACTGAGCCTCAGTGGTCTCGCTGTGAGACCTGACTCAATACGTTCTCTTCATTGACCGCCTTCCCTTAGCTGTCTTATTTCCACACCCCAGCCAGTGCTTGCTGGGGCCACTGTCTGCTTTGTCTGCTCAGACTGCTGCCACAACAGAGCACCACGGGCTGGGGGCTTGAGCAACAGGATTTGTGGCCTCACGGTGCGGGAGGTTGGAAATCTGAGATTAAGCTAACAGAGGGTTGGTTCCTCCGGAGGGCTGTGAGGGAAGACTAGATTCCAGGCTTCTCTCCCAGTTCTGGGAGTTGTCTGGCAATCTCTGGCGTTCATTGGCTTGTAGATCCATTAACTCAATCTCTGCTTTGATGTTCATGTGCTGTTCTCCCTGTGTGCACATGTGTCTGTCTCCAAATTCCCCGCTTCTTATAAAGACACCAGTCATCCTGGATTAGGGCCCACGCCATGACCTCATTTTAACTTGATTACCTCTCTGAAGACACTAGACCAAGTAAGGTCTCATTCTGAGGTAGCAGGGGGGTTAGGACTTCAACATACGATTTTGGGGGAACACAATTCAACCCATATTCTACCCAAATAAATGGTCTTCGTTCAAACCCTTGATTCAGGGTCTATTTTCAGTGTAACCCAAAAGGAGACAGCAGGTGTAAGGCTAGTGCTATTATATATAAGCTTTTGGCCTCTTATTTAAAGGGGGGCACACAAGATCTTTGTTGTAGAACAAATTCAAATTTTGAGGTCCTGCAGGAATCTCACACACTCTGGGAGAAAAGACCTATGCTGAAGAATCTGATTCGCCCAGATATCAGTGTAAATTTCACTTTGCATCAACTGACCAGATTAAACTATCAGGAAAGGTGATTTTTGAACTTTGAGAACTAGATCTTGAATTCCTTGAAACTTTAAGTTGGAAAACTTGAGACGGGAACCAGCATAGGAGATAGATTTCCATCCTAGTGCAGAGCAGGGCTTTGCAATTAATTTCATTGATATGCTGCCTTTTCTATTTAAAAACTTCTGGGAGCAGTCGTTGAATGGCCCAGCAGCGCTCCCGAGGCGTCCGCTGAGTCTCAGGGTTTGGTGTTGAGGATGTGTTGGCTTGGCTGATTTCTCTTTTCATCTAAAGTGGCACCCACAGACCTGGTTGGCCATGGGCTTAAGATTTCAACCCAAGAGATTAAGGGAGATACAAGCTGGAGAGTTTTTTGGTGGATGGTGGGTTGAACTTGGAGAGGGAATTAAGAGGTGAGCTCACTCCAGAAAGCCTCAAGTGTAGGCACTGAGATCAGAGGACAGAGTAGAGATTGGATCTGTATCTCTCTCGGTAGTTTACGTTGGGGCTTTGAGACAATGCCACTGAATGCTGAAGTTCAGAACCAGCACATTTGAAGAATTAAGTTTTTTTTAAAATTTTTTTTTTAACGTTTATTTACTTTTGAGACAGAGAGAGACAGAGCATGAACACGAGAGAGGCAGAGAGAGAGGGAGACACAGAATCTGAAACAGGCTCCAGGCTCTGAGCTGTCAGCACAGAGCCGGACGCGGGGCTCGAAGTCATGGACCGTGAGATCGTGACCTGAGCCAAAGTCGGACGCTTAACCGACTGAGCCACCCAGGTGCCCCTGAAGAATTCAGTTTTTTAACAGACATCACCAAAGGAGTAGACACATGGTGTGCTTTAACCGGAAGCTTCACTTCCTTATAAGATTTGAGGATTTCAGGAGGAAAAATTCTCTTCTTCCCTCCCTCGACATTTATCTCAAAGAGAGCTGGGAATGTCTCAAGACCAATTGTAACCTATTTTCATTAAAATCATGAATTTCATTTATTTTTGAGATGGGAGAAGAAGGGGGAAAGTGAGTCCAGAGAAACCACAGGGTAAGGGTCACCATTCCAATGGATTGTGACATCATTTTCCTTAAGGGGCGTATATTCTAAAACACATTTTCCCCAGAAGCCTTTGCAATTCAAAGTTAGAGAGGTGCTTTGTGCCTATACCACACACCATGAAACCTGTCAAGGAACTCGACTGTTAAGATCCAGGTGCATCCAGAAAGAGAAATTATGCACTGCAGTTAGAGTCAGGGTGACCAGGTTCCCTCAGTTTTACAACTTTCAGTTTACCTAAGTTGAGCAAATCTTAGGATTTCTTGGGTAAGGGGCTGTGCTTACTTATTAAAAAAAAAAAAGTTTTTGACACTGAAAGGACACTTGAAGCCCTGGGAACTCTTATAAATCTGAAGGGCAGGAAACGGGATCATCTCTGCTGTAAAATTAGTCAGACAAATACAGCATTTTGACGACAGGAAGACCACAGGATGTAATTGGAATTCTAACTAGGGCAGAACAACACATAGGTCATAGGAATAAACAATGTACCTTCAATGCCTTCGCATCCCTGCGGGAGGCTCACAAGGAATGAGTCACTGGGGATTAACTTCCGGAATTGAGAAGACATTAGTGACATCTGCCCTATCTCCCCGTTTCAGCTGATGCCACAATCACACCCCATCGGAGCCCCAGAGAGTGGGCCAAGAGGCCAGCAGCCTCCTGCCCAATGGCAATCCTGCCTTGCCATTTTCAGAGGACTTTAGGGCTTCTGTTAGAACGATTGCCATTTGCAAGTGGGATGGCTTGCTCCTGATTTATTTCATTCATTTGCAAAGCTCCACCCTTTATCTCTGGATGTGTCTTGTGTCTTATCTTCCGAGAGAGAGCCCCCTGGCCCACTGATGGTAGTCTGCTGGCTGAAACTTAATTAGGCAGCTTTTGAAGTCCCCGTGGCCCTCTGGCAGCCAGCCACTATCTCACCGTGCAGACATCCCTCAGGGAGTGGGGGGGGGGGGGGGGGGTTGGGAGGGGCTAGAGATGTATTTTTGATTTGCGAAACAGAACAATACAAAATGCAACCTGTCTTAAACTATATTCCTTGGGAAGCCCAGATCACCTTTGGCAAAACCAAAACATGTCAGGGTTGCAAGGAATCTTAAAGGTTATATCATTTTAAGGGTTCGGGGTGCTGGTCAAGGAAAGAAAGATGGGGACCAGACAGACGCTTGGCTGATTGGCCAAGTTCACCCTGGCTACCCAGATATCTCAACAGCTCACTGGTCCCGCAAATGGGACCCTGGGGAAAAGGAAACAGAGGAGGTGTTTCCAAGGGAGGGGAAATCTACAAAAGCCCCACCCACGTGTCCAGAAAGCAGGTGTCAGTTCACCTTGGCTGTTGCTATAGTGCTGACCTACCACAAGGTGGCAGTGAGCAAGACCACTTTTGCTTTTCTTAAAAAAAAAAAAAAAAAAAAAGTGCTTTTGGTGTTCAATTTTAGGTACCGAGACTTAGGAAATCAGGTCGACAGGGATATGGTGGTATCCTACCACAAAGTTTGGGTTCCCAATGCGATTAGCAGAAAGAACCTTCTTTCCCGTTAAGCACGCGAGAAACAGAAGTCCAGGCCTGGCTTGGCCCTATGGGACTGCTGCCCGACTGAAGAGCCCTTGGGTTCTCAGGTGCTTCTGGCACTTTCTTGCGCAGATCACTCCCACCCGGCCAGCTCAGACGCAACAAGCTGAGCATCTGAGGGTGTGCTGCTAGGTACCCAGGCCTACTAGGTTAGCTACAACATCTTAACAAACTGTTAGAAGCCTCAGCCAGTCACCTGTCGCCATCTTACAAAGTGGCGAGGGTGCAGTGAGCTCCTGTGAGTTGCCCTTCCTGGGACTAAGGAAGGAGTCTGGCTGGTTTCCCCCAAGTGTACAGCATGAGCTTTGGTGGATGGATAGTGATTTTTGTTCAATTAGCGTATCAGGTATTTGGTCGGCCTGGTTGAGTGAAATGGTCAAAATATAAGCATACCCCTGCAGCAACAATCAAAATAGCATCATATCTTTTATTTATACAACATGCCGTTTTGAAATCGCTTTCCTACTCATCATGTCTTGAGCCGCACAATAACCTGAGGAAGCAGGCAGAGAGGCTCCAGGGGGCCTCTGAGTGAATGAGACAAAGATGTCCCTTCTTCTGGGAGTGGAGGCAAAGCCTAGCTCAGCTGGGCATCTGCTCCCACTTGCCCCTCAGCCAGATCCTCTTGTGCAGTGTACGACATGCCCAACCATACATGACAACCCTGGGTATTATCTCCATTTTTCAGGTGACGAAATTAAGGAGCACAGAGTTTAACTGACTTCTGCAAGGTCATATATCTTCTAGATCTTCTAGCTACTGATCCAGCATCCCCTTTACCACATATATCTCTCCTCCTAACTCACCTTCTAGCTTTGCATCAACAAATAGTCCTTTTTTTTGTGGTTAAAAAAACATACACTAGGGGCGCCTGGTGGCTCATTGGTTAAATGTCCAACTTTGGCTTAGGTCATGATCTTATGGGTCTTGAGTTCGAGTCCTGTGTTTGGCTCTCTGCTGTCCGCATGAAGTCCGGTTTGGATAGTCTGTCTGCACCACACCCCCGCCCCTCATCAGCATGTTCTCTCTCTCTCTCTCTCTCTCTCTCTCTCAAGATAAATAAACTTAAAAAAACCCATACACTTAATATGAGCATTCATTTTTCCTCTCCTATTCTCAACTAAATGTCCCATTTGCTGAGCCCAATAAATACCCATATCAAGACCCAGCCTTATGGGATTTTGACTCACAATGTAAAATTACATAACAAAATTTAATCCTTTGAGACTTTTAAGGCTGCAGCTGCCAACAATTAATTTGTGTTAAAATCCAAATGCATCTGGGAGAAAGTTCCATGAAATCACAGCTTTCCAAACTGTTCCTTAGAACACCAGTACTCTCAGATGAGGGGCACTAAATCACCGGGAACGCTTGTTCAAACACAGATCTCTGGGCACCACCCCCAGAGCTCCTGATTTAGCAGGTTTGGTGTTGGGCCTGAGAAAATTTGAAAGTTTGCATTTCTAGCAAGTTCTCAGATGAAGCTACTTTAATTTCCAGAACCACAAGTTGAAGGTAAGGTTCTGGAGTATGCTAATAGGGGTTCAACATGGCTTTAGTTTATATAGATATGGATAGAGATAGAGATAGAGAGATAAAGAGATAGAGAGATAGAGAGATAGAGGTACAGAATTATGAAAAGAGCCCAAATGTCCATCGATGGATGAATGGATAAAGGAGATGGGGTATAGATACACAATGGAGTATTACTCGGCGATCAGAAAGAATGACATCTTGCCATTTGCAACTACGTGGATGGAACTAGAGGGTATTTTTTTTTTTTTTTAAACGTTTATTTATTTTTGGGACAGAGAGAGACAGAGCATGAACAGGGGAGGGGCAGAGAGAGAGGGAGACACAGAATCGGAAACAGGCTCCAGGCTCCGAGCCATCAGCCCAGAGCCTGACGCGGGGCTCGAACTCACGGACCGCGAGATCGTGACCTGGCTGAAGTCGGACGCTTAACCGACTGCGCCACCCAGGCGCCCCAGAACTAGAGGGTATTATGCTAAGCGAGATAAGCCAGAGAAAGGTAAATATAGTATGATTTTACTCCTATGTGGAATTTAAGAAACAGAAAAGATGAACATAGGGGAAGGGAAGGAAAAAGTAAGATAAAAACAGAGAGGGAGGCAAACCGTAAGAGACTCTTAAATGCAGAGAACTGAGGTGGCTGGAGGGGAGATGGGTGGGTGAGGGGTATGAAGGAGGACACTTGTTGGGCTGAGCACTGGGTGTTGTACACAAGTGATGAATCACTGAATTCTACTCCTGAAACGAAAACTACACTCTACGTTAACCACCTTGAATTTAAATTAAAATAATAACAATAATATAAACATAAATATATAAATAGAACTATTCGTGCTTTCATGAAAAATTAATTCAGAAGAGAGTCTGAAAAATCCTATCACAAGCCATAAGAAGCCAACATTGCCATCTGGGTTTATTAATTTATCCTCCAGTCATTTAAACAAACATGAATTAAGTGCTGCAAATGTTCCAGGGTCCTGTTCGCGTCCCTGGGGATTCACAGGCTGGATCCTGGTCCCCCAAGACCTCTCAGTCCATCAAGGGCACAGAGAACCAAACAGACCGTGACAACCCAATGGGCTCCTTTGCCCCGAGTAAGATGGATACTGGGCCTCTGGGGCCCGTGGGTAGTTCGGCAAGACGGTACAAGAAAGAGGAAGGTGGAGGCCAGCCCTCAAGAACCTCCTTTGGACCACTCTTTGCCTCAAAGGCAACGGCTTTTATGCTATCAGAGTTCTAGTGCTGGGGCCCCCACCGTCATAAGTACAGGTGACCTAGGAGCTCCCAGAACATCGATGGAGACCAGGGCCCATTCACGGCTGCGCGGCCCATGTCGACCCACAGTCCTGGCGTGCAGGAGAGCCCCAAGCTTGGCTTAATGCTCTGCTACCGTCGTCCTGGAATTCTTAACAATGTCGGAACCAGGGGCCCTACATTTTCACTTTGCGCCGGGCCCTGCAAAGTACGTAGCCGGTTGTGAGGGTGTCTGAAGTAGTCCTTCCATACGATCTTTTTAGCACCTGCTAAGTGTCCCACACAGAATCAGGCCTCAGAGGTTCTGGATGAGGGAGGGTGGGGTTCCTGCCGGAGGAGCTATTAGCCGAATACAGGAGACAGACACATGAATAGCAATTGACAATCCAGTGTGGGAAGTGAGGAGAAAGCGGAACACGCCCAGCACTTCATGCCCACGGGAGAGAATTTCTCTCTGCCAAAGCCATCTCAGGCTGTCAGTAGAAAGTTCTGTGTCTCCTCTCACAGTCACGGAGAACTGGAGGCCTCACTCAGGTGATTTATGGTGGGAGGAGTGGGGGAGTCTCCATCACAGAGAATATCACCCTCATGCCAAGCTGGGCTTTCAAAGTCAAGGTAATGTCATGATGTGCATTTTTTTTCCCCCAGAGGCTCATCAGGGAAGCCAGGTAGTTACGACACCGTAACAGATTTCCTTTTCAAAATTTTAAATGTTTTTACTTATTTTTGAGAGAGAGAGAGAGAGAGAGAGAGAGAGGAGTGGGGGGGGGGGGGCGGGGGGCACAGAATCCAAAGCAGGCTCCAGGCTCCAAACTCCAGCCCAATGCCAGACCCAAACTCATGAACCATGAGACCATGACCCGAGCGGAAGTTGGAAACTCAACCGACTGAGCCACCCAGGGCTGTTAAAAATAAACAGATTTGTTTTTAAGTGAAAAGTCAACTTTCTGTCCTGACCCTTGAATTGTATTTGGTGTCCTCGGCCATTTGAATGGAAGTCAGCAAATGCCCAGATCTACTGGATAGATCTGGACATTGGCCATGGACTGGACTGGACATTGCCATGTCTTGCCACGAATGGCCAATAGACCAGCTGCACAAGAATCACCTGGTAGGTTTCTTAAAAAGGCAGAATCCTAAGCCCCAATCAACTCTGGAGTCTGCATTGTTTATTAAATATTCATTTATCTTGAGAGAGAGAGAGAGAAACCAAGCGTGAGCAGGGGAGGGGCAGAGGGACAGAGACAGCGAGAATCCCAAGCAGGCTCCACACTGTCAGTGCGGAGCCCCACATAGGGCTCGATCTCACACACTGTGAGATCGTGGCCTGAGCCAACTCAGGGCTCCATCTCAGGAACCGTGAGATCGTGACCCGAGCCAAAATCGAGAGTCTGATGCTCAACCGACGGAGCCACCCAGGCCCCGCTAAGCAGTGAATATTCTCAGAGCGCACGCAAGGAGATTGGAGCCAGCTTCAGTGACTTGAGAGGAAGCAGAATTGGCTCCAGGCCCGGCAGGCCCTGCCTGATCGAGGCTCTGTCAACCTCTGTGTGGAATCTGGCTCACCACATCCCACCTCCCCACGTGTCTTAGAGCCTCACTCCTTCTCCCCGCGGGGCCCTCAACACCTGCTGTTTCCATTCATTCTAGTTTCCCCTTTTCATGGCGTACTCTCCCCTGGCTTCTGTGTAGCTGGGCCCCTCTCCTCCTTCAGACAGGCCTTCCTTGTCCTCATTCTGCCGATTCAGCCCACCCACCGTCTTCTCCGTCTCACGGCACCCCGACCTTCTAGGCCCACTACATGCTCTTTTCACTTGCCTGTTCACTGTCTGTCTTCTGAAGCCAATGTCAGCTCCCTGAGGGCAGGGATTCTTGCCTGCCCGGTCACTGCTGTGTCCCCAGCACCTAACACCGTGCCTGGCAAAAAGGAGGCTCTCCGCCGAATGAGGGATGAGTGTGGTGGGACAGGCGGCTGATGGCATCCCAGGGAGAAGAGACAAACACAAGCATGTTCAAAGAGAGCCACAGCAGAGAGTGGGCCAGACCTCGCTGGCTTAGGTCTTTGCACAAGCATTTATTTTTTTTTAATTTTTTTTTTTCAACGTTTATTTATTTTTGGGACAGAGAGAGACAGAGCATGAACGGGGGAGGGGCAGAGAGAGAGGGAGACACAGAATCGGAAACAGGCTCCAGGCTCTGAGCCATCAGCCCAGAGCCCGACGCGGGGCTCGAACTCACGGACCGCGAGATCGTGACCTGGCTGAAATCGGACGCTTAACCGACTGCGCCACCCAGGCGCCCCCACAAGCATTTATTAAGCACCTTCTGTGTGCCAGAATTCTTCAAGGTGCTGGAGACCCAGAAGTGGACTAGGGAGATAAAGATCTCCATCCTGGGGGAACAGGGGGGACGGATCTAAAACAATAGAGCCAATCAATAAATTATGGAGCCAATCAATACATTATGCAACCTGCCGAGAGGTGAGAAGTACCGTGGATGTGAAAAAGCAGAGTAAGGCGAGGGAGACTCGGAGTAGATGTGGGTGAGGGCAGAATGTAGGTACTGACAGTGCAGATATCCAGGAAGGACAATTCCAGGCAGAAGGGACAGGGAAGACAGCAGCACTGAGCCTGGAGCTTTTGAGGAACACACAGTAAGAGGTCAAAGTAGCTGGAACGGGGTGGGTGTGGGGGGCCGGCGATAGGAGAACAGGTCAAAGGCATTGGGCCTTGTAAGTCTTCACTACCCAGCACCGCAGCCACAAGGAACATGTGACTATTTAAATTTAGGTAAATTAAAAGGAAATATGAGGGCACCTTGGCTCAGGCAATTAAGCGTCTGACTTTGGCTCAGGTCATGATCTCCCAGTCCGTGAGTTCGAGCCCCACATCAGGCTCTGTGCTGACAGCTCAGAGCCTGGAGCCTGCTTCAGATTCTGTGTCTCCCTCTCTCTCTCTCTGCCCCTTCCTCACTTGTGCTCTCTCTCTGTCTCTGTCTCTGTCTCTCTGTCCCAGAAATAAAATAAAACATGTTTTGAAAAAATGAAATAAACTTTATACTATAGCTCCTCAGTCTCACTGGCCACATTTCACATGCTCAAAAGTCACATGTGGCCAGTGGCTAACATACTGGACCTTATAGATGCAGAACATGCCCATCACGGCAGAAAGTTGTGAGTGGCCAGCACGGCTGAAGACTTTAGCTTGTGCTCGGAGTGGGGTGGGCAGCCGTGCAGGGTTCGAGCAGAGGAGGGGTGTTCTGGCTTCTATGCTGAGGACACAGCCTAGGTGGGTAGAGACGGGGAGCTCAGGTAGGAGGCTGTTGAGGCGATGGGGGCAAGTGGTGGCTCGGCTCAGGGCAGCAGCAGAGGATGTGGGGAGAAGTGGTCGGAGACTCAATATTTTGAATGAACTGACAGATTGCATATGGGGTATGAAAAGAAAAGAGAGGGGTCAAGGCCAACGCCTGCAAGCCAGAAGAACAAGGATGCCATCTTCTGAGAGGGGGAAGCCTGTGGGACAGAGCAGGCTCAGATGGGGAGGGAAGTCAGGAGCTTGGTTTTGGATGTTTGGAGTTTGCGAGGCCTCCAAATCGGGTGTATGGAGTTCAGGAGCACATTCTGGGCCAGATGTATACGTTTGCCAGGACATGGATGGCAATAGAGAGCCAGGACTGGGCGGGTTTACCAAGGGAGTGGCGACGGAGACCCAGGAGGAGAGAGGAGAGGGCTTGCCAGCACTGACGGCTTACATGGGGGACCAGCGGGGACTAGAGGAAGTCTTCATGGTGCGAGGAACCTTCTACTTCATCCTACCGTCTGTGGAGAGATTTGGAAGGTTTTCAGCAGGCCTGTCACGGACCAGGCGGGACTCCTATTACAATTATCAGTCATCTCACCAGGTTAAGAGAATATCTACGCAGGGGAACAGCTGCAGTCCTTTCAGAGGCAAAGCCCTACATGACTGGCTCCCCCAACACTTTCACTTCCCTCCTCTGACCTCCTAATATGCCCTGAATTGTGCTCCAGCCACACACCGGCCTCCACACAGTTCCTCAAACACCGGGCTGCCCTGCCATGGGGTCTCTGCATGGGCTGTTTCCTCCACCTGGGATCCTCCTGGCTTACTTCCTCTCCTCCTCCAGCATCTTTCCCGACCACCCCTCACTCCCCAGTACCCCTTTCTCTGCTTCATCTTTCTGCGTACGACTTCGCTCCATCCATCTGGTGCACTAGACATCTTTATTTATTTATTGACTCCCGCCCCTTACTAGGAAGCCAGCCCCGCCGAAGGCAGGGATTTTGTCTGGCTCAGTTTTGCCCACCGAGTTCTGTTCTGCATAGGAAACAGAGGCTGGCCCGTGGCGGGCACTCAACGAGTATCTCTGTGGACTAAATCCACCTAGGAGTGTGCCCGTAGGACCGTAATCAAAAGCGTCCACGAAGGATAAACACAGAGAAGCAGGGTGCGCTGTGTTTCTCCATTTCTTTTTTTCTCAGCCTCAGAAAACCATGGACTTTTCCGCTTCTCTGAGAGTTTAACGGAGTGGTGGTGGGGCGGGGAGGGAATGAAAAGAGCAACAAAAAAACGGGAGGGAATGTGGGCTAAGAGCTCACTTGTTGATTTCAGGACTACAGTCATGCCACCATCTTTCGGGGGATGCGAGAGACAATGGGAACTTGTCATCCCACGTCCGGAGGTGACAGCAGTGCCCCCCCCCCCCGTAGGTCTCCTCCTCCTCTCTCCCTCACCTTCCTTTCTGCTGTCACTTCAAATGCTGCCCCCTTTGACTTCTCTTAAATAGCCGGGTAGGACTATACAGGGGGAAGGTATGGAGGTCGCCTTTGAAAGCTGGACCAGCAGCGAGCCTCCTGCACACATCTCTCAGCAGGACAAGCATCCCTGGCTTCTCATGGCCAGCCTTGGGGGTGGGGGCTGCAGGGCACTGAGCTCAAGGCAGGTGCTTCACCGGTACAGACCCTGGGAGGCAGGGCAGGGGTGGGGGGAGAAGAGAGTGGCTGTTTGGCATTGCCCCCTCCTCTGCTTTCTTTAAAAAAAAAAAAAAATTACATCCAGTTGATCACGTTGGAAAAAACTGGACAATTATTTGTACAATGCCTTGTTTCTGACGGCCAGAGGCGAGGTGAGGAAGAGAGAACAAAGATGCGGGTCTCCCGGATTCTCCTCGTCCGGCAGAAAGCATCCTTTGCCATGATTGCTCAAAATTGCTCACTGGCCTTGGCGAGGACTTTCAAGGGAAGCCGAGGCCTTTAAACAGGCACGTTTCACTGGCTTTGTTCTGAAAATTATCCTCATCACTGTAAATATGCTCCGGTCTTATGAGTTAAGGAGCCGTAACAGACTGGCAGCAGGCTCGAGCCCGCGGGCCACGGGCTGCGGGCTGCGCGTGGGGTGCCTTTGAGCGATGGGGGGAGTGATTCTCAGATCATAAGCTGACATGGTTTTATCTAGAAGAGACACATGGCTCTCTGACTCACCGAATTTCCATGCGAGCTCTAACTGGGACGCACCAAGGGAACACGAGTGTTTTCAGAACCTGCTACACGGAGGAGAATGAGACACACTTTTTATCAAATTCCCTGGAGGATAAAAGGTCTTGATTCAGGGTAGTTGGTGAAGAAGGTAAAGTGTCAGGCAGGGAAATGGCGCTGAAAAATAATGATGATCAAACCAAACTAGAAACAGCCGGGGTACGCCTGCGATGTCTCCGCACGGCGTCTTGGGTGACAAATAGACTCCGGGATCAGACGCACCTGAGTTAAATGCTGCTTCCTCCCCTGACCAGGTGTGCAACCTTAGGCAAGTGAGTTAACATCCTAGGGCTTTGATCGTCCTCCCGGTAAAAGGGGTCTAATAATAGTACCCACCTCTCAGGACTGGTTTAAGATCTGAACGTGTAAGTACTGGGCACAAAGAAAGCCCTCTCCAACTGCTAGCCTCCCCCAGCCCCTCACCACCACCACCATCATCATCACCGTCTGATTTAATCTCGGTTCCACTACTTAGTGCCCAAGCGACTCTAGGTAGGACATCTCAGTATGTGTATTTGTGCGTTAGCTCCCTCACTCGTAAGATGGGGATCACAATAATATTTGGCTCATGTGAAATGAGGTAATTTGTGTGGAGCATGTGACTCGGTGGCTGAGGGCCCAATGTCCCATTGTTTTTAGGCCCTGCCACTATCCCCATTCTAAGATGAGGCAGCTGAGGTTAAAGCGCTTGCAGAAAGGCAAAGATTAAAGGGGGGCTCTTAGCTGCAACCTTAGGCCATGTGCTCCACAGCAGCCCCGAGGGCCAGGATCTGGAGCCCGGCAAGAAGTGTTAGAAGATGGGGAAGCAGGGAAGGGGAGGGGAGGAAGCCAGGAGAAAGTCTACTGAGGAACGGGATGTCACTGTAGGCCAGGGAGACCCTGGGAGACACGTGTCACACCTCTGAGCTGTCCCTCTGCAGTGTCAAGGAAGCCGGGGTGTTTATCTTCCTTCTGGCATTTGCCATGGCCACAGTTCTGGAGACTGGGTGTCCGAGATCAGGGTGCCGGGCAGGGCTGGCTTCAGTGAGGTCTCTCTCTCTGGCTTGCAGATGGCCACCTTCTTGCTGTGTCCTCCTTGTGCGTGTGTGCGAAGAGAGAGAGAGATCTCTGGTCTCTTCTTGTGAGGGCACTAATCCCATCATGGGGGCCCCACCCTCATGACCTCATCTAACCCTAGTCAAAGACCCCACCTCCAAATATCGTCTGGGGTCTGGGAGTGAGGGGGGTGGGAGGGGTGAGGGCCTCAGCATGTGAATTCTGGGGAGACAAACATCTAGTCTATAACTGCCAAGTCCGTATAACAGAAACTACGTGGATGAATCTCAAAAAATATTTTTGCTGAATGGAAGAGACTGGGCGCTAAAACCGCATCCTCTGGTTTTAAATGAGTTTCTAGGTTAAGGCAAAACTAATCTATGATGATAAACATCAGAAAGGGGATGGGCCCTGTGGAGGATGGCTATTGACTGGAAAGGAGCCTGAAGGAACTTTCTGGGAAGGTGGAAATGTTCCAGATCGTGACTGGGGGGGGGAAGGGTCCCACAGGTGTATATGTGCTCAAGGCTCACTGAACTGTGCGGTGAGACCTGTGCAGTCTAAGTGAATTCTACCTCCACAAAAATCAGCATTAAAAATAAACACTTAGGGCTAGGGGAGGAGTGTTGCGAAGTTCAGGGAGAACAGAGACTTTGTGTCTGTGTGTGTGTATGTCTGTGTGTGTGCATGTATGTGCACATGTGAGCACGTGTATATGTGTATGTGTGTAAGCATGTGTGTATGCACACGTGAGTGTACGTATGTGTGTATACATGTGAGTGCACGTGTGTGTGTTGTGCATGTATATATTTGCATGTGGGTACACGTGTATGTGAGCATTCATATGCACAAATATGTATGTATGTATATGTATATAAGTGTATGTATATATGTGTGTGCACACATGTGTGTGTGCACATGTGTGTATATGTGTGAATGTATGTGTGTATACATGTGCACGTGTGTATATGTAAGTGTATGTATATATGTCTATGTGTGCATACATGTGTAAATGCATGCATGTGTGTGAATGCATGTATCTATGTATGTGTGTGCATGCGTGAATGCATGTGTATGTGTGTGTGCATGTGTGAATGCATATATATGAATGTGTGTGCATGTGTGAATGCATGTATATATGTATGTGTGTGCATGCATGTGTGAATGCATGCATATGTGTGCATGTGTGAATGCATGTATCTATGTATGTGTGTGCATGTGTGAACGCATGTATATATGTATGTGTGTGCATGCGTATGTGAACGCATGCATGTGTGTATGCATGAATGCACGTATGTGTGTGTGCATGCATGTGTGAATACATGCACATGTGTGTGCATGCGTGAGTGCATGTATATACGTGTGTGTGCATCTGTGTCACGTATATGTGTGTATACACATCCACCTATACATACACATACATACACACACACACACACAGTTACCTAGAAAGAAACCACAACCAATCACAACGGTGTATCAAAGAGTCACAGGAAGGTGCACCCAAGCCCTCAGCAGGAGCCCTATATGTGTGTGCGCTGGCAGCAGAGGCCGAGGGGGGGTGCTGCCAGGACCATACATGTTTGCGTGTCTGGGTGAACAGCATCCAGCCTGAGAGACTGGTGTGATTAGGGTACCGATGCCCATGGAGTTATATCAGGGAACTCCTAGCTTTTCTCTCCCGTCTTGGTGAAAAAAACCCAACAACTGCAGTTTCTCAGGGCAGCAGAATCGAACTGTGCCGTACATCTCACAATTTACGTAGTTGGTTTCACGTACTTTTGGCAGTCCAATCACATTGCCAACAGTGACGAGCAAAAGCTGTTTGCCTGCAAAGTCACAGGGGTGTGTCTGCTGCTCCCCCACCCTCCCCGCTGCTGTGAGGCTCACGCGAAGTCCAGAGTTGAGGATGTGGGGTGAGAGTTACGGTCTTTGATTTCAGCATGGTTCTGGGTGACCTTCCTCTGCACGCCAGCGTTTGAGTCTCCCGTCGTCTGCCACACCATCCCTACCTGCCCTCCAAGCAGGGGCGTGGAATGTCCCGAGGCTTGAGTAAAGATGTCGCCTCCATCACTACTGACAATATATACAATACACAAGCTAAGAAAGCTTGTTAAGCTTGGCTTTGGATAAGTCAACGAGTTTCACCATTTGTAAGACAGACCCCAAAATGCCCGTCTCCGATGGCTACTCTCAGGGTAGAATGAGAAGCTATCGCCACGGCCAGTGCGCCAGGTGAGTGCTGTGGGCAGAGAGCTTCTCTCTACCGCACTCTCAAAATCACCGCCTGATCCAGATGTGCTGGCCTGTCTTTATACGCTTTCTTCTTTAATGTACTCATTCAATCGTTCACCCATTCGTTCATGTATTCATTCCATCACTCAATGAATATTTATCGAACATTTATAATTACAAACTGTGTAAGACCCCTGATGAAAAGGAGCATAATTTTCTGGTTGTGTAACTGCAGCGCTTGACTAAGGCTGTAGGGTCAGGGGGGCTTCCCTAAGAAGGGGGCATTTGAAGCGAGATCCGAGCACGGGGAGGATAAGCATCCTGTATGTCTGCCCATTCCAGCCTCTGCGGCTTTGCCCAAAAAAGGAGGGCTTTGTCCTCTCTCCTTTCCACCAATTCCAGTCCTTTAAAGACCCAGCTCGATTTCTGTCCTCTCTGGGAGTCCCTTCCCGACAAGGCTGCCTGTGCCCAGCACCTGCTGAGGGGCCCTTTAGGAATTGGAGCCGGTCTCCCACAACCCACAAGTGAACAGAACGTGCTATCCTCTGTCTCAGTTGTGTGTCTCACCTCCCCAGCCTAATTAGAAGCAGAGGGCAGTGGCTGTCCCCTCCACCTGCCTCTCATATACCCTCCATGATGCTGGCCACCAAGAGGATAGAGACTATTTGCTGACTCAACCTCTGTGTGGACAAATGTCACATCACGAATGAATGATGTCAGCACCGGCTGCGCACAGAGGTGGGGTGGTATAATTAAGACCCTGACAGCCCTCTCGTTCACTGGCTAATTTGTTCTTTCAATGAGTCTTCCCTGGCTATAATCCATCAGGTGCTTTTCTAGATGCAGGTGCTATTCTAGATGCAAGGGGATACATCGGGGAATCAAAGATCCTTCCTCTGGATGAACTTCGTATCCGGCAGAGCCCAACACAAAGCAATCAACATATAAATAATTTAATTCCATAATAGGATAGAAGATGATAAAAGCAAAAGGAAAACAAAAATTGGCCAGGTGATGGAGTTTGAGAGGTCACAGGGCAGAGGTTGTGGCGGTGTTACAATTTTAAGTAGGGAAGTCATGATAAGTTTCTCCGAGAAGATGACATTTGAGCACATTCTTGAAGTCAGACATGTGCTCACTTGGGAGAAAGTGTTCCAGATAGAGGGAATGGTCCATGCAAAGGCCCTGACGCAGGAAACTGAAACTGCCTGGTCTGTGGGAGGACCAGCCAAACAAATGTGGTTAAAACTGAGTGATCAGGAGATATGGGAGTGGAGGCTGAGGAGGAGATAAGGCAAAGCAGGACCACGGAGGACCTGTGGGCCTCACAACATATTTGGCTTTTACTCCTGGTGAAACGGGTTTGTGTCCTAGCTCTGTTAGCTGTGGGAACCTGGGAGATCAGTTCAACCCTCCAAGCCTAGTGATCTCATTTGGACAACGGCAATGATACTGCTCCTGGTAACATCAACTCCACCACAGGTGGCTGTGGTGGGAATGACCTGAGATAAGGCTCTCAGTCCAATGATTGAAAGCCCATAACTCCCTAAACGGGACACAACTGTTCGCATTTGTTATTATGGTGGCATTGCCATTTCTATGATCTCTATTAATTTTGGAAAGGGAAAGGCACTACCCTTTAGTGAACACCTTCTGTTATTCACAGTAGGTACCTTCCCTGAAATCTCAACTAAGCCACCTCCCGAGTCCTTGGGAGAAGAGGTCTGAGCCCTCTTTTCATTGATGAGCAAACCAAGGTTGCAGAGAAGTGAAGTGACTGAGGGTCTGACAGCCAGTTGATGGTTCAGCAGGACTTTGAAGACTCACCACTTTGTACTCAACTGGAACAAGAGGTAAGGGAGCAGAACATAACTGCAGCGTTAGAACGTTTCTGCCAATGACGCCGTCACTGACAAGAATGCCCTTTGTGTGAACAGAGTGCAGAGACCCAGGAGGGCCGTGTGGAGACCCATTCCTTGGAGATGCCGATGGGATTTCACATGGCTGTTCTTAGGAGTGTCCATTGTCTCCATTCTGTTCATAACTTAAAATCCAATTTTCTAGAGCTTTGCTGGAAGATTCTTGTTATCGGAGAATAGAAGCCATCATGAATTCTAAGTACCAGTACAGACCTCAATATTTAGATACTTCCTGAAGCTATTCTGGCCACACCATGGAAAGGAAGAGGGATGGCTGGGGCCTGGGTCCAGTATTTCTGCTCTTGTCCAGAAGGAAGAAATACTGGCATGTATGTATAACCAATTTAAAGGCTTTGCAGAATTTAGAAAAAAATATCTGTATGGAGTTCAATTTGAGCTCAACATAATGAATTGTTGGTACTGAATTCTGGTTTGATCTGATTGGATGTAGCTATTTCTCCCATGTCCTTTCCACACTTTTTTTTTAACGGCAGAACTTACAAGGACATTTTAGAAAGCCTTAAAGTTTCTGATTTGCAAGGACATTTGAATGGGGGGGGTGACATGCCCCACAGGACGTGTATAAGCACCCAAGCTACCATATGTGCTCCCTCAACTGAATGCATGGGCCTTTCTGAGCTCATTTATTAATATGAACTCCTGAGCTAGCACCTCAAAGAGTCATGGAATGTTCTGGAATGTTCTGGAATCCATTCTGAAGAGCCTGAGCTGCAGTCCATCGCAGTAGAACACATTAGGAAGAACATCGTCTGAAGTTCATTTGCAGGTGATCCACTATGAATCTGTGTAATAATTTATATTAACAAAGACCTAGAAACTTGAACACAACCGCGGGATGAAGAAACCTGAAAATTTTGCCTTGACATGAGCCTGGACTTGTGTGTGGGCAGCAAACACCCAGCAACCACGTTCTCCCTAAATTGGAACAACAGTGCAAATCCACAGTGACCATCAATTCTGTATGGACTACACCTTGGACTTACACTGACAAATATATTGATCACATACACAACACACCCACACATGTATTGAATGCTTTTCTATCTGTTACTCTTCTTTCCAGTTGGTCAAATGGCTGATTCTTGAGTAGTCACACACCACTGATGTCCCCCATGGAAAAGGGCGAACCACAGCTGGGTCAGCCTGGTGTCTCAGCCCCCTACTCATTTGCTCATTTGCCAGATTCTGGGCACATAGTTGTGAGGTGGTCAGAAAAAGTCCCTGCCCTCATAGAAGTGGACCATCAAGTGGGGTTGAGGGGAGGAGACAGACAACAAACCCAAAACGGGTAAGTCCTGGGGTGATATATACCATGCAGGAAAATACAGTGGGTGAATGTCGCAGAGTCAAGGTAGAGGGGATAAAGGATAAAGGCTTGCTGTTGTAGACAGTTGTCAGGGTAGACCTTTCTGATACATGACACTGGAGCAGAGTCCTGAAGATGCTTGGTGTTTGGGGAAGGGCCAGGAGCCCCATGTGGCCAAAACAGAGTGGGCAGGGGTGAGAGGAAGGGAGAGGAGGTCAGGGAGGTCATGAGGCTGTACAGACTTTTAGTCTGAGGGAGCTGAGAAGCCACCCTGTTCAAAACAGTCTCGCACTTAAGCTGAGATTTAAAAGATGGGATGGGTAAGAGGGGTGCAGTATAGGGTGTTAGTCAAGGGCGTGGAATCAGACAGACTTAGGTCTGAATCCCAGCTCTGCCACCGACTAGCTGGGTGGCCTGGGACAGACCATGCAACATCTCTGAGTCTCAGTTTCATCATCTATAAAATGGGGCCCATAATGCCTCCCTCACCAGGGCCATTGCAAGGACCAAAGTAGATAGTGAATGTGGACCATCCGGTTCAAGGTTGGGTCCCCAGGGCTTGAGAGATGTCCCAGTCTTATTGCACTGTTGTTTTTATCCTTTAGAGATTTGACTCTGGTCCCCAGCACCCCAGCTAGGGCTTATGATGTCATGGCAGGGCCTTTCCTGGGACTCTGTGGGGTGAAGATGTAATGGCAACTCTTGAGTTCACCAAGAACCTCCTTCTTGGTAAGCTGGCTCCTGGAGAAGCAAGGGAATACCACGGCTGGAGCTCTCACTCGGGAGATGAAGAAGACTACCCAGTTTTCTGGATGCCCTCAGCTATGACAGGAGCTTCCTGGGGCTTTGGAAGACGTCAGGGCAGGCTCCATTTCCTGTAGCCTGACCCTAAAGATAAGCATTCAAATGCCAGGGGAGAGCACGGGCCTGTCTTGGCCAACCCTTGTCCATCTATCTGGGTTCAGGCTGGCCTTCGGTGAAGTCATGGACACAGGAATGGCCCCTTTTGTCCCGCTTCAGGTCTGAACAGGGCACCTTCAGTGAGTCCCCAAAACCCACCTGGTCAGATATCTTCAAGGGCCAGAGGGAACTCCGTTTTGTTAAAGTGACACGGTTTTTCACGATGTGCTCCTAACAGAACTTTCCAACCTGCTGACGAATGCCCAAAATCCAAAGCTAATGTAAGAAGGGCTTATATTAAACCAAAGCATATTTGTCAACCCAGAGATCAGGTTGGCAGTGGCTCAGCAAGCAACAGGGACCTGGAAATCTATCTGGTCCTTCTTTCCTCTGGCAAAGCAGCTGAGGAGTCTTTAGTAGGACCCCCTGGAGGTTGGGCCAAAGACGTGAGAAATGAGAGTGGCTTGCAGGTGCTGGGAGAATGGTTTAGATGAGCAAAGGGGTCCTTCGCAATATAAACATCTTGAATATCTCTCTGGTGTTTGCCCTTACAAGGTCTCCTGTGTGTCTGTGACTTTGGAGACCATCATGTGTAGGGCAAGTTGTGCACTGCACAATTCCAGAGGGCACCCTTTAAGTCTGTGTCCATGCGAATGATCCTCAACAGGACGTGCTGTGGTGGCTGTGAGCAGTGTGGGTGAACTTCGTCTTGCAGGCAAGGGGGCTCGCTTGGTGGGGAGCAGCGTATCTTGGTGAAAAGGGCCTGGACCATGACCCCAGACCTGCGCTTAAATCCCAACCCTCTTATTTGCCGCAGACTCGCAATGAAGGGCCTAACTTCTCTCTGCCACAGCCATCTGATCTGCAAAATGAAGTAATTCACCTTCTGAGCTCCGCCACGGAGGGGATGAAATGAAACAAGCTATACGGACTTTAATAATCTTGAGGGTCCTCTTTGTGGAGCGTAATCCTGGTGCCATTACACACTCTGTGATGTGCGGACCCTCATTCCCTAGCAAAGACAGTTGAGATTTAGAGAGTTTAGGCAGCTTGCCCAAGGTGGTCACGTTCGTTGGGCCCCTTTCGATTTTCTCAGAAAGCCAACTCAAACTAGCTCCAGCAAAAGGTTGGATTTTGTTGTGTCAGGTCATAGAAGTGTTGCCTTCAGGCACCTCTGTATCTAGGTGCTCAACGTATGTGCCCAGCAGTCCAGCTTGCCCATCTACTCTGGGTTCTTTGGCTGTTGCCATGGTTGCCTTCATTCTCAGGCAGGGGCTCTTCCTGTGCAGACAAGGCTGGTGTGGCCAGTTTCTGGCTTATGTGGCCTTTTAGTGCCTGCCTTCTCCGAGAGAGAGAAAGTCCCTCCTTCGCAACAGTTCCAGCCAAAGTCCCAGGAGACGGCTTTGACTGGCCAGGCCTGGGTCACAGGCTCACTTCTGGAGCCAGGGTGTAGGAATCAGGCCACGGGCAGCACATGGAGAGGAATTAGATTCCAAAGGGATAGGTCCACTGTGGTTCCACAGTGGATCCATGCAGGAAGGGGGTGTGAATCCAGCAGCACCTTCTTGTCAGTGAACGGTGTCTGCTAAATACACCCACCGTGTTACTGTTATCACCGTGACTACATGCCTTGTGGGTAACTCAGGTCTTCAGAAGCTTGAATTTCTGGATAGCATTTGAAATTTTCCTAAGAGATTCTGTACCTACTAGGAGTGGCCCTATTTCTGTGCCAGAGGTGTTTTAACAGGAATGCAAATTAACAGATGTGAACACACAAGAAAAAGTATAAAATGACTGTGATGTCAACTATTTCAAGATACCATCACATCGTGACCCTACGGGGAAAAAAAATGAGACTATACGCTATTTCCTTGTGTTTTACAGAGGAGGAAATAGAGAAGAAGTGTTTAAATAATTTGACCAACTGCAACCTGAGGTCTGTGTTCGGGCAAGGACGAAACCCAAGCTTCCCGATCCGCAGCCCAAAACTCGTCAATGGACAATGTTTCTCAAATTCTATTCCAAGGAACACCAGGGTTCCAAAGAAGTGCATTGCTGGGGGCAGGTGATAAGCAGGCAGGGCCTTAGAATCTTCCAACCAGTTTCCATGGGACTAGCTCCTTGCCTTTTCTGCTTATAGAAATAATAATTTGTGCAAGTTTTAAAAAAATGTTTGTTTATTCCGCGAGAGAGGGAGAGAGAGAGAAAGAGAGAGAGAGAGAGAGAGAGCAGGGAAGGGGCAGAGACAGGGAGAGAGGGAGAATCCCAAGCAGGCCAGCAAAGAGCCCAATGCAGGGCTTGAACCCATGAACCGTGAGATCATGACCTGAGACGAAACCAAGAGTTGGACACTGAACCAACTGAGCCACCCAGGTGCCCCAATAATAATTTGTGCAAGTTTTGTGTGGAAAAAAGGTTTCACTGTTCTTAAGAGTTACAAAACCACTGCTGCAGACCAAGTAAACCCCGAAACAAAGAAGCCCCGACCTATTTCATAGTCAGAAGTTGAACAGAGTCGGGGAATATAATCAGATGACCTTCCATAGGGGAAATGCTTTTTCTACCAGAATCCTAAGGGGAACATAAGGGACTAAAAGCTGAGCTTAGGCAATGGTCTAAGAATGTTCACATGGCCCACAGAAGGATGGTCTGTAATCTCTGAGAGACCCACCTCCCTCCTGGACCACACAGTAGAAATTCACCAGCGGTGAGGCTTTCGGCGTATTACATTTCTGGGCATAAGGATGTTACATAGATACTGTATGGCTGAATTTGAATGTAAGGCATCATCTGTTTTTAACCCTTTAGGGGGCATCTGGACCAACTACAACCATACAGTGAGATTCTTCAGTTTGGTTTTCTTCCCTTGTTATGTACAGGAGAAAGATAGTAACAGAAATAAAATGCAAACACCTGCTTGGTGTATATCACCAGAAATAAAGCCCTAGAAGGGCAGGATGCTGCCGACTGATGCTGGAAGTGTCTTATGCACTGTGTGGCCCTTTGCTCTGGGCCAGGCTAATACTGTAAGTCTTCTGCCTATGCTGTTGAAGGAAACGGAAGTCTCCTCCCCACTGGGCTTGTTATAGTGATCGTTCCTAGGGCAGTTAGCTGAGTAAACACAGATACACACAGATGTCCTTCGAAGCATACTCACATCAGATCTCATCAGAACACAGAATCTGAAACTCACCAGCCAGAGCCAAAACACCGGCTACAACTGAAGTTTAAAATAACAAAGGTAAAAGTATGGATTTGCCCAGTTTCTTCTTTGCTCGCTGTGGTCTGGTTGAATGGGTTCCTTCACTGACGAAATTCCTCAGAACTTTTGCTCTGCCAACACACGCGGAGAATATCAAAGACAGACCTTCCAAATCCCAGTCACTGAGGTTTTAAAAACTCATTTTGCAAAGTGATGACACTGGTTTTAGAGAATTAGCCTGAGATCCCCCAGTACCACACACACATTCATTACTTTATTATATACACCTTCTCATTGGGAGGTCATTTCCCGCATCATAGGAAACCACCTGGAACACAGGTTGTCGCTGAAAAGCTCATTTGTAGCTGTTCATTTAGACACTGGAAATGTCTAAGAGACCCTAAACCCAGTGCTCTATAGGGCAGTTAGGGGGCCCAAGGCCCATGTCAGCATTTTGAAAAGAGATACACACAGGAATTTTCTGGCTCAAAGGGCCTGGGAGACCCTTCTTGGAGAGTTACCATGCCTACCAGCACAATAAAGGTTGTGTGAAGTTTTGGATAAAGACACCTGTTCAACCATATTCAACCCAGAAGTTTTCAAACTTAGAGATCGAATCTGCTTATAATCCAAAGACTACCGTTTGGGAAATGTGGGTTATGGACCATCTAATATCTCAGGATCACAGTTCTGTCACTGCCCTAATAGGATAACAATAAATATATCAGCTGGGCTTAGTAGGGTGTTTATAGGAAAGAACGTTTCAAGTGCTAACCAGGGATACGGACATGTGTCATCTCTCACAGTGGCTTTCCTCGTGTTCTCCTAGGATGGAGATTTCAAAGCCATGGTTGGAAGATAGATCATCTCAATGAATATTTTAAAACTCACGGGGAGCTCTTCCCCGAATAAGTGCGAGAACAATGATTTATCACTGATAGAAGGTGATTACAACCATTTACATCCTCTTAAGGCACATTGTGTAAGATGGATCCCTACACGGACAGAATATGCCCTAATCCCTGAAATCCAGGAAAAAGGCGAATTCTTTATGGAGCAGCATGAACAGGGCACAGGCCTCGGGCACTCCTGTCCTGTGACAAGAGAGGCACTTGGAGGGGCAGTGGCTTCACAGGCAGTAGTAAGATGAGAGACGGCAGGGTGGGGGGGGAAAGAACACACACTTCAGACTGAGATCCTGTCTTTCCCATTTTCCCACTTTGTGACTTTGAGAAAGTCATTGGCTTTCTCTGAACCTCAGTTTACTTCCCTGTGAGATGAGAATCAGAAATTATCCTTACAGGGTCATGGTGAAGAGTAAATAAGACATATTTGATAGTGTGTGGTTTTCACTGGCAAGGTATGCTCTGCATAGTGACCCAGAGCTACCAAAAGACAAACTTCTTCCTCTTGAAAATGCTCCATAAAACTCACATAAAGGGCCCCTGGGTGGCTCAGTTGGTTGTGTGTCTGACTTCTGCTCAGGTCATGATCTCACAGTTCATGGGTTTGAGCCCCGTGTTGGGCTCTCTGCTGACAGCTTGGAGCCTGGAGCCTGTTTCGGATTCTGTGTCTCCCTCTCTCTCTGCCCCTCCCCTTCTTCCACTCTGCCTCTCTCTGTCTCTCAAAAATAAATAAATGTTAAAAAACAAAGAATGAAGACTACAGGATCAATTGTCCTTCCCCATATGCTTACTGAGCACTCAATATGGACGACTGAACTTCAACAACAAGCCGGGGGCGTGCAGACAAGAATTCCCAGGGGAACAGTTCCTGGGTGGGGAGGGGGTCATCACGAGCCTCCAACTGGCCACGATTTCTGCACATGCAGAAACCTGATCTTTATTTGTATTCACAGAAGAGTCCTGGTGATGTACTCTCCAAACACACAAGACATGGAGAGATGAACCAGAAGCTCATTTCATGACTTCCTGGTGGAAGAAAACCCTGACTTCAGCATCGACAGCCCTTTGGCCTGCTTTACTTAGATCCAACCGCAGACAAGAAGTCGCTTGGAGACTATACAATCAGAAGACAGGAGTCGGATCTCCTAACAAATGCCTCCCTCTCGTCAGGAAAGTCGGATTAATTGTCTAAAAAACAAGGCTTGCTCCCTAGAAAGTCTCATTTTCCTCGCTTGGTGCTGATAAATTCTGACAAATTCCTAATCTCCAATTTCATTTTCCTTTTCTTTGCACCAAGAGCACCAGAAAATTTACAACATGCGTCCGTAGGTACAATTTTCCACAGAATTCTAAGCAGAATTTGTTTTTATTGCTTGCGCGCTGATGGTAACAGTAGCAGCCGCCATCCACTGAGTGCTTACTATGTGCCCCACACACTGTAAAATACTGTAAGTTACGCTATAATCACCATAACAAGCCTGCGCAGCCCTAGACTTTACTGGTGGGGAAACCAAGACTCAGGGAGGTTAAGTAACTTTCCCTGGGATCATGCAGCTGTCAAGTTGTGAAGCTAAAGTCTAAACTCAGGCCTTCCTGACTTCTCATCCACTCTACCTTCAGTAAGATTTTTCCAGGGTCCTATAAGGCTCACCTCTGTTGGAACCACAGGTCATGTGAATGGCTATGGGATAAACCCTAGTTCCATTAGCAACTCTGGATGGAACATCTGTGATGGACATGTCTAGGGATGCCAAATCTTTATATGTAGTTCTCTTGCAGTTTCTGTTACAGATGATGACACTTTCTGATGGCCCCAAAGACTGGAACCATTTTTAGGGTCCGCCTTACACAGCCCGTGCCTCGGGTATCCGCACAGTCTCCTGCTTCTGCGCTAGCCAGGAGGGAATAGCTTGCTTCACTGATGGGCATTTGAAGTGATGTGTTTCACTGACTCCCTGGCACTGTTTAAATGCACTGGATACTGAGAAGCCAAAGCTAGTTTCCCTAGGGACGTCTTCATTCACCTTTATGAGAAGGTGGAGGTCAATGGAAGCATCTTTCTTTCCAAATCAGCAGCGAGAGAAAGGTCAAGAATCGTACTACAGTGCTTTGCTTTTCCGAACAGTCGCATTGACTCAGTAGCCAGATGCAATGGGCTTCAAAAAAAAAAAAAAAAAAAAAAATCCCCTGCTTAAAGGCAAGGGGTTATCAGTTTAATAATACATGATGAGAATACCTAAGGGGCTATCATTTGTTTGTGTAAATGACAAATTGAAGCAATCGTTTCTTTTTTTTTTTTTATGTTTATTTTTGAGGGAGAGACAGACAGATTGTGAGCAGGAGAGGGGCAGAGAGAGAGAGAGAGGGAGACCCAGAATCGGAAGGAGGCTCCAGGTTCTCAGCTGTCAGCACGGAGCCCCACGTGGGGCTCGAACCCACAAACCCGCAAGATCACAAGCTGAGCCGAAGTTGGACGCTCCACCGACCAAGCCACCCAGGCGCCCCAGCAATAATTTCTTATATTACTGTCTAGGTGAATGCTTTCTAATTCGCTGCTGAAATGTCACTGTGGCACGACTGGACTGTCACTCGATGCCGTGTCAAGAAGTCGCCCTCCAGTAACATTCGGTGATATTTCCTATCAAAGCAGAACCCATCAGTGTGCAGTCCTGCTCGGCAGACACGGCTGGAAGGAAGTGCAAATCGGTGACATCCCAGGGGCATCGGACAAGGGACGGCTCATCATCAGGTGGTGCCACACTGCTGAATCAGTCACGGGAATCCCCGCACGAGGCACTGCTGTATGTGCTGGCACAGACCCGGGGCAGCAAATCTCCAAGCAGCCCGTTGTGTCCTCCACCCCTTGGCTATGCTTTCTCTGGCATGTGTTGTGTCTCCCCCTGGCCTGCCCACAGCCCTTGGAATCTGTCTTCGTTTCATCCCCCCTTCCTCTTGTCGGACAGACTGAGAGGGACGCCAGTGACGTGCCTGGTGGCATGTGGGCCCTCTTTGGAGGTGGGCACGCTTTGGAAGTAAGATTGTCGCCATAGTGCGGGTTCTTCCAGCTGCAGATCCGAGGCAAGGACACAAGTGAAAAAGGGTTCACCGGGGAAGCAGGGCTAACACTGATAGGGAGGTGGGGAAGGGATCTGAGGGAGGGCAGACTGCCTACAAGTGTCTCCTAGTGTGGCACCCAGGTGGCTCCATCGGCGAAGGCTTCGACTCTTGATTTCGGCTCCGGTCACGATCTCACGGTTCATGGGTTCCAGCCCCACGTCGGGCTCTGTGCTGACAGTGCAGACAGAGCCTGCTTGGGATTCTCTCTCTCCCTCTCTCTCTGCCCCCACCCTGCCTGCGCTCTCTATCAAAATAAATAAATTAACTGTAAGAAATTATAAAAAAAAAAAAAAAAAAAAGTGAGTCCTATTAAACCTGCCACCTCGGATGGTGCCTGAAGATGAATCTTAGGGGAAGCTTCGGGAAATGGTGCAAAGCACAAGTTTCAGAATGATTCCTGCCAACTCCTGAGGCCCGTGGGTTGATGGCCGCATTCCTTATTAGCACAGCTGGTCTACCACTTGGAGGCAGCACAGCTTTGGGCAGTTCTGGTGGCAGAGGGGAGGAGAGAAGGAAGAGCCTTCATCAGCACAGAGATGCAGCCAATAGCAGCTGGAAATCAACCGGAGCACCCAGAAAGGTCCGCAGAACACGGACAGGGCAGCGACTGTCTGTTTCTACCCGCTGTACATGAGAGAGCAAATCTGTCCAAGATCGTCCATTTTGCCTCCAAAACATTTCTTGGTCCTGTCCACTTCTCTGCCTTCTACGGCTGCCCTAGTCCTAGTGAGTCTTATCTCCTTAGTGTCTGGATTAATACAACAGCCTCTGGGCTGATTTTCCTACTTTGACAAGTTTCAAAAAAATGTAGGTGACGATAAAATAGTTCCTGCCTACGGAAAAACAAAGAGAATTCACGTCGCGGCCCTATGTATCCACCGTGGAGCTTTGCCGCATCTCAACACATCTTGCCTCCCTTCCTTCCTGAATGGCATTAAAGTTTTGTAGATGCAACCGCAGCTCTCTGTGTGTTATTTCTTGATCTCCTTCTCCTCCAATCCTCCCAGGGGAGTCGAGGTTTATCACTGCCACGCTGGCTTCTCTATTTTTGCTACCTAGGTATGTATCCTAGACACGTAGGTATGGCATGTGTATATAAGGTGGCTTCCCTTTTTTTTTTTTCTTTTTTCAAAATTACTAAATTGGCATCATTCTGAAACTTTTTTTTTTTCCTTCTGGGCATTACATTTTTGCAGCTGTATCCCCACTGATGCATGCAGCCCTCATTCAATCATTCTGACTGCTGTGTAGTATTACAGTGTGCAAAGGACACTGCAAATTTTCATCGGTTTTTCTGTTAGGGGGTTACAGGCCGCCCCTCTCCCCAAGCACCACGGAAAGGTCTTTCCCCCCCCCCCCCATTACGGATAGTGCCGCATTAAGTATTTTTTGGCTTTACCAGTTTCTTTATAAGCATGCGGGAATCTTTTTTGGGTATATTCCTAGAATTGGAAATGCTGAATCTTAGAATATATGCATCCACAGTGCTACTAAATATTGCCAAATTCCTCTCTAAATTGAACTAATTTGGGGCGCCTGGGTGGCGCAGTCGGTTAAGCGTCCGACTTCAACCAGGTCACGATCTCACGGTCCGTGAGTTCGAGCCCCGCGTCGGGCTCTGGGCTGATGGCTCAGAGCCTGGAGCCTGTTTCCGATTCTGTGTCTCCCTCTCTCTCTGCCCCTCGCCCATTCATGCTCTGTCTCTCTCTGTCCCAAAAATAAATAAACGTTGAAAAAAAAATTAATAAAAAAAAATAATAAATTGAACTAATTTGCTCTCCCACGGACAGCGTAGATGGAGTTCTGTGTCTCTACCTCCTCACCAACTCTTAGTGTTGTCATTACTGATTTTTTGCCAGTCTGGTCCAAAACATGTCATGAGCCTTGGACGTTACTCTGCCCTGGCTTTCTGCCCCTCCTGGAGCCTCTGGACAGATGGCCCCTGCCAGGGTTGACGGGGGTGGAGAAGTTCCCCTTGCTTCACCAGGCACTGCCCTGATGACTGGTGAGGTTTAACACCCTTCTTCTGTGCTTATAGGCCATTCAGGTCTTTTGTGAATTTTCTATCTATACCCCTTATCTTCAAGTCTATCATATTATCCAGCTTCTTCTTACTAAATCATGTATTTTTTCAATATTCTGGATGCTACCTGTTTGTTTGTTTGATGCGTAAGTACCTATTTCCACTCTGGTTTGTGTTTTTTACTTTGCGGTGACTTCTGTTTTCTAGATATTTTCAAGTGCAACACAGTCAGATTTACCATATTTTCTTAATCATTAGTACATTTTGAAGAAATGTCATAGGATATTTTCCCATATTGTCTCTTAAATGTGTTAAAACTTCACCTTTTTAAGTTAAGTTTTCTCCACTTGGGGTTGAGTTTTACGGATTGAGGTAAGGATCTAATTGATTTTTTTTTTTTGCACGCAGAAAAATGGCAATCCCAGTTCTACTTTTTTTTTTTTTGTCAGTTTGTGCTTTTTCTCACTGATTTATAATGCCACCCCTATTGTGGATTAAGCTCTCATATACGTATGGGATTGGGTCTGAGAGCTCTGTTTCATTCCATGGGTAGATCTATCTTCGAGTCAATATCATACTGCCTTAATTACTACAACTTTATAGTGTCTATTTAGGAGGGAAAGTCCCTTCCCCATACTGTTCTTTTTAAAAGTTATGTTGCCTCCTTGCTTTTCTACATAAATTTCCATGGAAAATTCTGTGGAATTTTCTGTGGAAAATTCCGTTAGGTTCATGATTAGAGTTATATTAACCTTATGTACTGATTTGGGAAAATTTCCATTTTAGAACATGGATTCTTTCCACTAATGAATATGGCCTATCATTTCCATTTCTCTGGGTCAATAAGTTATTCATTACTCCATAAAGGCTCATTTCTAGGCACCTTTAAGTTTTGATTGCTAGTGTATATGACATCTTTTTAAAACTGTATTTTCTAATTGTTTTGGCTGATGTGTATACTGACTTTTGTATATCTGAGCTCATTCCCAGCAAAATTGCTTAATTCCCAACTTAGTTTTTATTAGTTGGTATGCACAGCCTTTGAGTTTTCTAGGTAGAAAATTAATTGGTTTTTTTTTTTTCTTTCTAATTCTTGAATATTTGAGCACTTTTATTTTAGGTGTCTCCTGATAAAAGCAGAGAACATGTAGATTTTGTTTATTCATCAGGGAATCTGTCTCTTAAATGCTGGGATTAGTTTGGTTATATTGTTTGTGATTCTTGACAGAGTTGGATTTATTCACTGATACATTGGGATTTATTTTGCCCCTTATTTGTGCTCGTTGGATGTTGTGTGTATTCATTTGACTCTTCCCCCTTTTCTTCCGTAGTACCTACTGTATTGACCGTTCCCTTTTAATCTAACATATTGCTGGGGCACCTGGGTGGCTCAGTCGGCTAGGCTCAGGTCACAATCTCACAGTCTGTGAGTTTGAGCCCCGCGTGAGGCTCTGTGCTGACAGCTCAGAGCCCGGAGCCTGCTTCAGATTCTGTGTCTCCCTCTCTCCCTGCCCTTCCCCTCCTCGTGCTCTATTTCTCAAAAATAATAAATGAAACATTAAAAAAAATAAAGAGCTAGGAAGGATACATCCCCATGGCTTATGGGCCTGGAGTCCTTCCGCAACATACAAATTTCAATACTCAGAAAATCCAGGCCCCAGCAAAAGTGGAAGAGTTTGCATAGAATGGTTAATTATAATCAAATCGTTAGATTTCTCTCCTTGATAGGTCCCCATGAGGGTGTCATTCTTACCTTGTGCAAGTCCTGGCCCTAGGGACAGCTCCTTGAGAATTAGGTACCTGCCTGCCTTAACTAAAGTCAAGCAAACCCCTCCCCTAGCTCCCTAGGGAGGTGATACACTGAGCTGAGAGGCGTGTAAGTAAATAAAAGCCACACGCAGAATCCACACATAGTAACAAATAATGGAGTCTTAAAAAAACAAATTAATTTTCTTATTGTGAAAACAATATAATCACTTTCCAGGAGCTCTAAAAATAGAAAAAAGAAACCAATCATAATTTAAGACCTACCATAAGACGGCGTAATCATTCTAGTGCATATATGTCTGGTTTTTAAAATCATATTTAGTTACAACCCAGAAATTCTTTGCTTAGGAACATATCCTAGAGAAAAATGTAGAGGTGGGTCCCAGCTGCTATGGACCAGCCTGTTCACAGGAGCACTGTTCAAACGGAAACGCAAGCAGAGACCCAAATATCCATTGACAGGATGGACGCTCTTCAGGGCTGTCTGAATACCCACAACCATACGCAATGGCATGGGGTGAATGTTGCCAATACAATAAAGAGTGAACAAAGAAAGTCTAAAGCTACCATTTTTATGAAGCACAAAAACAAGCAAATCTAAGCAATGTTTGGACGCTCACACATGACTCCTAAAACGATGTAAAACAAACAGAAGAGACTGAGAAACAACATTCAGACAGAATTCTGCTGATTTGTGCAGTAATTACATACTGAGCACTTACTAAGTCCCGGCTCCCCTGATTGTTCTTCGTAGGCAGCAACTTATGCTGCACTCCAATTCTATGAGCTATTTACTACCATCTAGAGATGAGGAAACCAAGATGCAGAAAGGGTAAGTGTGATGGATAACTTTATGTGTCAACTTGACTGGGCCATGGGATGCCCAGACGTTTGGTCAAACATTATTCTGTGTGTTCCTGTGGGGGTGTTTTTGGACGAGCCTACTATTTAACTCAGTAGACCAAATAAAGGAGATTGCGCTCCTTAATTAGGGTGGGCCTCATCTAATCAGTTGAAGGCTTGAATAGAACAAAAAGGTTGACCATCCCCCTGAGTAAGAAAGAATTCCTCCTGCCCAACTGCCTTCAGACTGGAGCACTGGCTCTTCCCAAGTTTCCAGCTTGTCAACTCACTCTGTGGATCTTGGGACTTGTCTGTCTCCATAACTGCATGAGTCAATTCCTTATAATAATCTCTTTCTGTGTATATATACACACGTCTCATCGGTTCTGTTTCTCTGGAGCAGCCTGACTAACAGAGTAACGTGCCCAAATGCCACCCAGCTAGCAGGTGGTCAACAGGCCTACCGGACTTTAGAGGCAGAATGCTTATCCACTCCAACCTGCCGCCTCTCCAACATAACCTAAAACCACTCTCATAGGACCTCTGAGATCTAAAAATAATTTTATGTGTCAAAACTCTATAATCTGAATGGACAGGCCTTCTGAAAACCTATATGATTCTCAGTTTAGATGCTTCATGAATCATACACTTTCTTCTTTGCTGGGCATATCACCAATTTCTAATGTCACATTTGGACTCCAACAGGCTCTTGTCCAATACAAAGTATTCTATATTCCTCCCTGGTTTCCTTCAGAGTAAAAGAAAGAATCTGCATTTCAAATCATTGTGTTTGTTGTTATGACAACTCGCAGCCTGGATCTGTTCTGAGCAGCAGTATGCAAAGTCCCGAGGTTGAAAGCGTTTCATACGTGTAATTCAGGAGGTCTCGGAAAGAGGCGTTTCTCTTCACACACACTGCCATCCGCCCCATCCCACCACAAAGAGGAAAATGTTTCTTAGCTCCCTTAATGCAAAAATATATGAAACGTAAAGATTGCACAAAAAGCATATAATAAGAGAGGCTCTCCCAGCAGGGAAGCTGGGCATTGGTGCTTTGTTCCACACCCGACTTTGCAACACTGCGACAAAATGTCAGGCACCAGAGAGCACAGAGGAACGTAATCCTCCAAAGGAATTTATTGAGTGTCCTTCAAGTCAACCCTCCTTAATCTTTTGCATATATAGACATCAATGACAACAGGTTTTCATTTGCGCAAGTGTGTTTATGCCACGGTTTGGGTTTTGTTGTTACCTGTCGCTATTATGGCTTTGGAGAATCCTCAGTAGTTTATTCTTTTGTGTTAAGTACCATCTGGTTAAGTAGCCATTGTTCTTCTCCTATTTGTAACATTTGAAACATTTAAACTGTTTCTAGTTTTTCCCTTCTTTCCCAGAGTAAACAGTTCTGCGGCGAACATCTTCACGGATGTCGGGTTAGGCATACCTGGGAGAACTCCTCTGAGATGTAGGACGAAATCGTCGGCACCTAATACATGCACTTTTTCATTTTCACCCGATGATAACCAAATCGCTCATCAAGGGAGTTATTCCAGCACATCCTTCCAACAGTAGTGCATGGAAGGCCCCATGTTCCCACCCCCTCAGCCGTGTGTGACCCAATCAGAGTGTAAGCTTTCCCCAGCGGGTGGCAGTGAAATGACACCTGTTGTTCCTGTAGTTCCCAGCCTACTAGTGTGGTTAAGTCTCTCCTGCCACGTGTAGCCGTGTGGCCAGTTTTCATTTCTTTTCTTTAAAAAAAATTTTTTTAATGTTTTTATCTATTTTTGAGAGAGAGAGAGAGACAGAGTACAAGCGAGGAGGGGCAGAGAGAGAGGGAGACACAGAATCCGAAGCAGGCTCCGGGCTCTGAGCTGTCAGCACAGAGCCCGACGCGGGGCTCGAACCCACGAACCGTGAGATCACGACCTGAGCCAAAGTTGGATGCTTAACCGACTGAGCCACCCGGGCGCCCCTCATTTCTTTTCTCTTCTCTTTCTTCCGTTTTTGGTTGGTTGTCTTTTTCTGATTAATATGTTGAAAATTCTTTATGTATTCCAGATACTAATTCACTTATATATTGCAAATATCTACTCGCAGTCTGTAGTTTGTCTTTTAGCTTTTTTTCACAAAGGCTGATAACTGAAATGAGCAAAATTTATTAATGTTTCATTCACCTGATGTTTGGAGGGGGGAATGCAGGGCCTTTACTAAGAACTGCTTCCCCCGTCTGAGGACTTAAAGATACGTTGTTTCATTTTCTTCTAATAAAGTTTTCTTTTTGCATGCATGTCTGTGATCCCTCTGAATTTTATTTTTGTGTATGGTGTGAGGTAGTGATATGGTTTCATTTCTTTTTCTTATGTGGAAATGTAATTGGCTCAGCACCCCTTTGAAAGATGTTTAGTGGTTCAAGTTTGCCCTATTAGCTTGCAATGCCAACTCTATCATGTATTAAGTTTCTTTAAAAAAAAGTTTTTTAATTTTTTTTTGTTTATTTATTTATGGGAGAGAGAGAGAGCGCGAGAGAGCAGGGGAGGGGCAGAGAGAGAGGGAGACACAGAATCCAAAGCAGGCTCCAGGCTCTGAGCTGTCAGCACAGAACCCGATGCGGGGTTGAACCCACGGACCACAAGGTCATGACCTGAGCCAAAGTCGGACACTTAACCGACTGAGCCACCCGGCTGCCCCTCATGTGTTAAGTTTCTATATATGTTTGTGTCTCCCTCTGAGATCTTTATTCTCCTCCATCGATCCAGTAGTCTATTTCTGTAATAACATCACACTGTCTTCATTATGATAACATTAGTCCTGGTAACGGTTCTTTCTTTCTTGTTCTTTTTCAGATATGTTCTGGCTATTATTCTTAGATGTTTACTCTTTTGTATGAATTTTAGAACGAGATTCTCTACTTTTATAAAACTGCCCCTACTCCCCCCCCCAAAAGCCCATTAGGACTTTGAACTGTTTTGAGTTTATGAATTAATTTGGGGGAGAGTTGATATTTATAAAATTTATCTGTTGAGTCTTCTCATCAAACAATATGATATGCATGTATTTTCATCTACTTGAGTCCTTTATGCCCTTCAATATACAATTTTGTCTATAAAGTTCTTGCTAGGCTTTTGTTATATTATTCATGGTTAGGTCAGGTTATGATCTTGCTGTGTGAATCAAACAAGGTAGAAGAGGTAAATGCTTAGAACACAGGTAGGAACTCAGTAGGTGTCAGCCATTATTAATATCTGTTGCCATTGTGAACAGGCTAATTTTCCTATTATATCTTCTAAGATATTTTATAGTTTATAGGAACTCTATTGATTTTGTTAAACTGTAGACCTTGTATGCAATAGCCTTTTGGGATTCTCTTTTTACTTCTAAAATTTCACGTGTAGATCCCTTTAGTTTTTGTGCGCAGATAGTCATAACTTCTGAAGATAATGAAAGCATTATGCTTGCTTTCCCAGTTCTTGTGCCTAGTTTTTTTTTTTTTTCTTATTTACTATTACATTGTATCGGCAAAGAATTTAAATACGGTGTTGAATAACACATGGGAAAGCAGGTGTCTTTGCCTGGTTCTGAACTGTCCTGGAAATTGTCCTGAACGTGATCAAAGGAAGTGCTAAAACTCGAAGGCAGGCATCATACTTCAAGTATTTAAGCCCAGGGTCCAGTGGGGAGGAGAAATTAAAGCCTTACTGAGAAAACATAATTCGTTTGGTTCTTGAGGGAACGGAACCCAGGTCCCAGAAAGGGTGGAGAGCCCCGGCACATTTTCCTGCTCCCCGAGAGCCCCGCGAGGTCACCTGGTGCCGTCATCCCATCCTGTCCTGTTTTAAGGCTACGGGTGAAGGAGGCGACTTTGATGTCACCCACTGCTCTGCTTGGGAGAGTCAGGAACCCTCTCCTTCAGACCCAGCACAGCCTGGGAACCATCTCAGCCGTTTCCCAGGGGCCGTTTTAACACCCTCGCTCTCTCCTGGCTTGCACCCCACCACCCCACCCCCACCCCCCGGCTCATTGAAACTGTCCGAACATTGCTCGATGAAATGGTGCAGAGCAAGTAAAACCACAGAACTGAGCCACGCTGCTCACTGCGGAGATCGATTTTTAACTCCCGCGTCCTACGAGGACAATGGTCTAGTCTGGCATCACGGCCACCTCTGCCACCCCCGTATTGCCCTGCCAGAGGCAGGCCAAACTTATCAGCTGTTTCCAGCCCATCTCGGGCTTGGTGGTCTTCTGGATACTTCTTCAGAGCCTGTGTGTACAGCCTCGTGCGCCTGGATGCACCTGCCAACGTGTGTTCGCGACAGAAGCTAGAAATTGCTCTGCACTCTTCTAACCCTCCTTTACTTTCAAAGGATGCAATCACTCACTGCTGGGAGAAGGTTGTAATTTTTACTTGTTACACTTTACTTGTTTTTAAAAGTAAAAAAAAAACAAAAACCATCAAGTATGATGTTTGCCTTCAAGTTTTAGAACTTCTTTTTATTGTGTTAAGGACAATTTTATCAATTTCCAGTTTGGTAAGAGGTTTCTATTTTTTTTTAATTTTTTTTAATGTTTATTCATTTTTGATAGAGACAGAGACAGAGTGCCAGAGGGGGTGGGGAAAGAAAGAGAAGGAGACACAGAATCGGAACCAGGCTCCAGGCTCTGAGCTGTCAGCACAGAACCTGACGTGGGGCTGGAACTCACGAACCATGAGATCATGACCTGAACCGAAGTCAGACACTTACCCGACTGAGCCACCCAGGCGCCCCTATTTTTTTTTTTCATGAAGTGTATTGATCACTTATTCTGGATCTACCGAATAATCCTATTATCATTTTACTTTAATTGGTTCAGGTCTTGAGTTACACTGATTTCAAAATTTCATACCACCCTTGCATTCCTGAGGTAAGGCTCATTAGACACAATGTATGCATTTCAATAATCTTCTGGATTCAATGTCCCGATACCTCATTTAGGATTTTCCCATCTGTGTTCTATAAATGAGATTGACCTATAGCGATATGTTCTTGTACCGGAAGCTTCATAAAATTGGTCTTCCTCCCTCTTGTGTGCTTCTTCTGAAAACTTACATACAGAAGAGATTACCCGCTTTCCCAAGCTCTGGTAGATCTCACTTTTAATGCATGCTGGGCTCACGTTACCCTTTCTACCTGGAATCCTTCCTCCTTCCCCCACTGAAAACATTCTCAAGTTTCCGAGTCTTGCCCAACTATCGCCGCATCTGTGAAGCCGCGTTTGAACCCTCCCCCCTGCCTGCCCCTGCCATCCTCTCTTCTTTGGAAATCCACTAGGCTCACTCTTTCCCTGGCAGCCCCTGCTTCTTTTTTTTTGTTTGTTTTTTGGATGTGACCTCACTGCCCTCAAAGTGCTGAGCACAAGGCCTTTCTCCTGGATGCCCCATTATGCAGGTGTCAAACGTCTATATAACATCACCACACTTGCTCAGCATTTCCCACACGCACACACACATATGCACACAAAGCGGATAGGAATATCATGAAAACAATTTTTAAACATTTTTTTAATCAGTTTCTGATGCTAATTCTTGTGATCGGATCACATCGAGTAGGGCCTCGCTCTTCTGCAAGAGGGACTCCAAAGTGACAGGCAGGGCAGCAGGGGCTGGGCCTGGGAGATTGTCACTAGGTAGTGACATTTACTGAGGATTGACGGGCCAGATAAAGCTTCTGGGTTACATCCTTATCACAGGGGTTTATGACTCTGTATACCAGTCATCACAGAGCTTATTGCACACAACGGTGTAGCTTGGAGACAGCAATCCATTCCTTCCTTGCCATCTCTGCTCGGCACAGGGTAATGGGTGGATGCCGACTGAGAAGCTAGAGAGTTCCAGGCACAGCCCGACTACTGGTTCTCCTTCCTTGGGCTACGTGCATCTGTACAATGTGTGGACTGGGTGAGAAGCACCTCTCAAGGAGTGCATATTTTAGTGGGTGGATTGCACAAGATTTCTAAGTGTCCGTCCAGCACTACGACTTTATGATTTATGAGAGCTCAAAGTGCAAAGAGGCTAACTCTGAGAGTCTGGCTCGACTGGCTTGAAATTCACGGACAATGGGACTTCTCATGGCCAAGTTATTTCCGCAATGCTCTTAAAGATGCAGATAGGTCTTCCTTTGTGATTCTCTTAGGATAAAAACTGCCTGAGCGGGTGTCAAAGAAAGACATGGGAATGAAAGGAGCTTCTTAAACACTCTGTCCTTGTCCCGGGTACCCTGAGGGGGACAGCAGAAGTGGTTCAGTGTGTCTAGAAACCACCAGAGCTTACAAGAGGCCTGGGTTTGGGGAATCCACATATTTGGGAAGAAGTGCAGGTATCATCACCCCCCAAATGGATGAAATCACTGGGAAATCGGTCCTTTTTAAAAATTCAACAACTATTTATGGAGAGCTTCATACGTTAGTCTGCTAAGTCATGTGGGGGATGATGGCATGAATGCTATATGGCTACTGTCTTCAAGGAGCTCACAGCCCAGCAGGGGATTGGAAAGATTCATGTGTCAAGGGCATACTATGAAGAAGCCAGGGGAGGAAGAGTAACTGACAACCAGAGCCTCAGAGAAGCCTTCCTGAGAGACAAAGAACAGGACAGCCTTGAAGGACAGGTAGGGTTCATGACTGCAGAGCAGAGGGTGGGGAAAGGGGAATTAGTATTGATTTGAGGGAACACATACAAAGAGGTGACAAAATAGGCATCATGAATGTCTCCAGCTATTACCCAGGACAGGGGGCTTTGCAATGGTCATGTGACCTCAGTGCCTCCCACTGGTGACTCATGAGCCTATCTCATGCCCAGGACTGGTCTTAATGGGTTGCTACCTGGCTGTTGTTGGGTGAGTCCTGAGTGCCTACTTTCCCTCCAATTAGCTTTACCAATGACCATCAAGGTGTTCCGGTTTCCCGCCATTAAACCCACTTTTCCATGATAAAATACTATTCAAGAAACATATTTGGTAAACAACAAGTAGGTTACTTAGGAGGGGTGACTTTTTAACAAGTTAGCTACTACACGAAAATCCTTGTCTAGGGGTAGCAAATGCCCTGAGTGGGAAGGGGAACAGGGAGGTTCAAGGCATCCATGGTGGGAGTGGCAGACCCAAGACTTTGGGAGAGATGAAATTCCTCGGTAAGTGATCTGGGTGCACAGTGCAGGAACGGTGAGCACCTAGATGGGGGGAAAGAGAGGGAGGAAATACAAAAGGGTCTGCGCCCTTCACAACGGTTGTCCACATTGGAGTCACTTTGCTGATGCCTCCTTTCTTTGTCATCACTTCTACATGGAGAAAGGGAATAATTCCATCAAAACGCTAATGCCTATCTCTCAGAGAAGAAACAGTCATCTCAGAGAATTCTAAAGAATTCTTGATTATATTTCCTATTTTGGGAAAAGTGAGCTGGTCTCATGCTAAGATGAGACATCAGAGCCCTTTATTTGAGAGTAGAACAAACCCTACCTGGGCATCAACTAACCTCACCCCTGGCCTCCCCTGTCCAAGTCTCAAACCCTTTAAAAGGCGTAACAGCAAACACCTCCCCAGGGCTTGCTCTATATCAGGCACTGTGTGAGGCACTTTATATGCATTAACTCATTTACTACTCATAATTGCCTTATGCAAACCTGTTATTGTACCTATTTTACAGATGAGGCAATTAAGAATGTCTTGCCTAAGTTTACATAAATAGTAAGTGCCAGAGGTAGAATTAAAATTTGAGAAATCTGAATCTACTCCATGCTTTTAAACACTACATTCAAGTTCCTTTCTAGGAAGAAAATAATGATGAGGATTATCTAGTAACCAAAGTGTATCAGCTAGCTATTGCTGCATAACAAACCACCCCAACACACAGCAGCATAAAACATAATCATTGATTACTATAAGTCATGCATTTGTAGGTAGGCTAGGGATCAGTTAACGTAAGCTGGCCTCTATTGATTTTTGCTAGGCTCATTCACGTAGCTATGGGTTAACTACGAGCTTTGTTCTGGGCTGGAAATGGCTGGGCCACCTTGGCTGAAACCTCTTATCTCCCTGTGCCTCTTATCCCCCTCCTGTGCTGTAAGAGAGCAAGAAGAATCATGCAAGGGCCTTCAAAGTCTAGTCTCAGAGCTGGCACACAATTATTTCTGCCTTATTCTATGGGTCAAAATGAGCCACACGATATTATAGAGTGAATGTTTGTGTACCCTCCAAATTCATATGCTGCAGTCCTAACTCCCAGTGTTATTAAATTTGGATGTGGGGCCTTTGAGAGGCAATTAGATTTAGATGGAGGTATAAGGGTGGGGCCCCGTGATGGGATCAGTGTCTTTATAAGAAGAGGAAGAGACCAGAGCTCTGTCCACCATGTGAGGACACGGTAAAAAGCAGCCATCTGTAAATCGAGAAGAGAGCTCTCATCCGAACTGAACCACACTGGCATCCTGATCTCAGACCTGCAGCCTCCAGAACTGTAAGAAATAAATTTATGTTGCTTAACCCCCAACCCTGGTCTATGGTAGTTGGTTGTGGCAGCCTGAGCTAAGGCACGTGGGGAGGGAAAATGTACTCTGCCTTTATGGGAGCTCCATAAAGTCACGTGATAAAGGGTAAGGACACGGGGTGGGGGGGGGGCATTACTGAAATCAATCTGCTAAAGTCTCACAAAGGCATGCTGTCTCTAGGCTCTAGAAAAAGGAGAGAAGTAAATCTTCAAAATCCAATGCTGCTAAATCACTGGTCGGGGAGCATATAGGAATAGAGATGGAGACAAAAACTTCCCATATATCTCACTCTATTTTTCGGATGCCCATCTTGTTCTAAGTAAAAAAGACTCATAGAGCAGCAAAGACGGAATGTGTCTAAAAAGATGGCTGGATGTTAGTAAAAAGGCATTTAGGTGACAGCACTTTTTCAATCTTACTGCTATGAACAGATCCAGGCCGCGTGGCTTTAATTGACTGGCATATTCTCCTGCACTTATCACAGACGTTTATGAGTGACCTGAAGTATTCTTCTACACTCACAGCAATGTGTCCAAGGGGTGAGATGAGGGTAACACTGGCCTGTTTCCCCGTTTTAGATAATCTTCCAGAAATTTGAGTACAGCCACAGAAATCATCCCCAGTAATTTCAAGTTGGCAGAGTCAGGCTAATTATCTGCAATTTCATCTGTCAAAATAGTTTGCTTAGAATGATCACGTGTTGGGGGAATGAGTGTGATGGGAGGGCTTCTCCGAAGCTCTGGAACTTTCATAAGTTTGAGACGGTGTTGGACGCTGGCCTTGGGTAGAGGACATATCACTATCCTTTTTTGGAGCCTATATGTCTGAGTGACAGGGTCACAGTGCAGGGTCTGTGGCTGGTGAGGATTTGGCCCTGCCCTGTCTGAGCCACAGCTGATGCCCCTGCGGTCCCTACCGGGATGGCCAACTCAGAGAAGCTGTGTGCACGTCTCGCGGGTCCCGCGGGAGGTATGTGCACACCTTTTCCAAGGACCCACTTCAGCGCATTCCAGAGGAAGAAAGGAAGCCACGTTATGGCTGCCACCATTCTGGTCGATGCCTGGTTCTGTGTGGGCCCCCGCTGCTCAGGTTGTTAAATACCTTACCTACCCCTCTTGTAACTGCAGGAATTTCCTGTTGTCCCCTCAAATCCACTCTCCCTCTTCCTCTGGAAAGCTGGCATCTCTGGATCAAGGGTGCCCTCACATTCCAGCTTCCTGTTGGGCTTGGCCATTGTTGGGGGGATGAGGCAAGGGCACTGACAGAGAACTGAAAGGTGGGAGGGAAGGAGTTGGGGTAAGTTAGACCCCCAGCTGCCTTTTGCAACAGCTGGACAGCAGCTGAATTCCTCCGCAGGCTCCACAGCTCCTTCTCTGGGTTCCAGGAACCCTTGCCCACCCCTCCTTCAGACCTAGAGGTGGTAAGAGCCCCCTCCAGGCCCAGAGTGCATGCTTAGCTCCCACTTGCCTCCTTTAAAGCTGCCCAAACTGTTTTTTTTCTTTTTTTTTTTTTAAATTTTTTTTTTCCAACGTTTATTTATTTTTGGGACAGAGAGAGACAGAGCATGAACAGGGGAGGGGCAGAGAGAGAGGGAGACAACAGAATCGGAAACAGGCTCCAGGCTCTGAGCCATCAGCCCAGAGCCCGACGCGGGGCTCGAACTCACGGACCGCGAGATCGTGACCTGGCTGAAGTCAGACGCTTAACCGACTGCGCCACCCAGGCGCCCCAGCTGCCCAAACTTTTGTAAATGACTCTGCGTTAAACTCTCCTCAGTGGTCCCATTTGATTGCTGCCCTCTATTTCCTGCCGGGACCCTGACTATTCCAGTGGTTTTAGAAAAACATGGTGGTGGCGGAAAACCCAATGGTTTGTCCACTTCATCAACTAAACAACGATAAACAGTAACAACCGGAATGCACCGGAAATGCAACAACTTCCCTCCTTTTCTCTCCCCACCTCTTTGTCCCTCCCCTCCCCCTTCCCTCCTCTCTCCTCCTGCCCCCTCTTCCATACTTCAGCTCAAAGCTGGCCTGTTCTGCACCAGGCCCTGTGTCAGCTTCTGCGGGGACAGACGTGAGCTAGGCAGTCTCAGACCTCAGTGAGCTCACAGCCGAGGACCCAGGGCGTCCGGAAGTGCCAGGTATAGACCGGATAGTCCAGAGGTTCCTGAGTCCCCAGTCTGTCACTCGTGGGCTGGCTGACGTTGGGCATATTCGTCAACCACTGTACCCACTGCTGTTCCCGTATCTGTAAACAGAACCACGTCCGGACTGCCTCACGGGGTTCTCAGTGAGATAATACATGTAAACCACCTAATGCCACACCAGCAAATATTAGGTGCTAATATATAGTGGGAATGTTCTCATTTCTTTAAGGGTGGGGGTGGGGGGGGGAACAATGACCGTATCACCTTGTGGGGAAGGGTTAACATCTTAGACAAGCTACTTAAACTTTGGTTTAAACGGGGTTAATACAAACTACCTTCTACCCTACTCCTTGGCGGCTATGTGACTATATATACATATTGTATATGTGTGGATATATGTACGTTCAAGGCTCCGGATTATAAAAATAGTAAAAATCAACTGCATACCAGCACATGTTATTATACGATGTTGGTGCACATTTCAACAAGCTCGTCGCCTGTTTCCTTCAGCCACTGGACGACTGACCTTCCCACCCCGCGTCATCCCGGGGCCCCTTGTCATTTATTTATTGCGAGCCTTGAAACGGTCCAGCCAGGAGAACGTTGGAAATCAATCTATCTGCCGAAACGGTAGGGACGGCCAGAGGGTCCCAGGCCATTGCCTCTCCCCTGGACGTAAGAGCATGCACCATTTTTTAACCCCCCTGTGAACTTTCACATCTTACAAACGGACTAAAGCAAACAGGAGAATCAGCATCATGGACACCGATGGGATACCAAGCCCACCCTTGTCCTGCCGGGATGGGAGACTCTACCATAAGAAACGAGTTTTCTTTCATCCTGCCCGTCTGGCTGGGGAAGGACATCAAAAAGCCAGAAGCAGCTGCGTAGTGTCAGATAAATGCCAGTCGGGATGGCCTGCCTTTGATCAGCAAATCCTTATAGCAAAGCTCTAATTCTCCTGGTCCCATTAAAATTAGTTTAAAGGGCTTCCCGGCATTTTTTTTTTTTTTAAACCTTTCCTTCACACAGGGACTTTAAAAGCACAGCTTTCCCTGACTTTTACCAACAGCAATTCCCCTGATTCAGGTGCTGAATGATAGCAACGGCGTCCGGGGACCATCTGAGAAAACATCTGTCAATGCCACATCTCCAGGACCACGAACGTTAATCACCAGTGACCTGGGAGGGCGCCCTGAGTCACTCCTGCAAATGTGTCCCCTGGAACCAGCGAGAAATGGCAGGACACCCGCCACAGCAGACACTTTGTGAGATTGCATTTTACTGTGAACTATTATGCTGCAAGGGCTGTAGTCCCTGGATGTCTGAAGGGCGGTTGGTTTTCACAGCCCTGAAGGCATAGGGAGGTTCCTCAGCACCATGTGACGTCTCTAAACTGAAATTATGTCTGCAAGAGTTCATACCCTAAATATTTTTATTTACATACCTTTGTTCTTGCTGCACGTTGATAATAGCTATTCCAATAATAATAACACAGCAACATCTGCCATTTGGTGAGCATCTACTTTGAGCCAGGGGCTTAAGTGCTTTGCAGATGTCACCACACGGTTCTCAGACTTGGGGAACAGACCGATCAGGAGTGCCCCACTTCTTTGGGCAAAGAAATCTGAGAGAGTGCCTATTCGGGGTTCTGACAAGTCCTACGGCCTGTTCCTGACGTGGGCCACTTGGCTTGGTATTGATGAATGCCCACAAGGAGAGGGCTCAGAGCAGCTGTGACAGAACCTTACAGAAAGCAATTTTTGAATTTGACCAAGTTATCCAGCAGCAAAAACCAGCAAGACAGGCTGCAGAATGCTCTCATGCCTGCCCTGGATCACGCGTGCTTGCCCCCTGCTCCCCTGGATACATCCCAAGAGCACAAAGACAGCCAAGGGTGAAGGATACCCGCCCCTCTTCCAGAAGCCCCCAGCTGGAAATTAGATGCCCTTATTGGGTAGACTGGAGGGGCTGGTGATCTGCCTGGTCCCCATTAGAATCACTGGGGGGTATTCCAGCAAGAGGCAGGATCTTGTCTTAATTGGGCTAGACCGGCAGGTCTCAGTTTTGTACCCCCGGGCAACATTTGTCAATGTCTGAAATCATTCTTGGCTGTCACAACTGGGGGGGAGGGGTTGTTATTGGCATTTAGTGAGCAGAGGTCAGGGAAACTGCTAAACACCCTACAAGGACCAGGATGCCCCACAACAAAGAGTTACCTGACCCCACATGTCAACAGTGCCACGGTTGGGAAACCCTAGGTTGGATGGCTGGTCTGGGGGTGCTGTATCTCCAGGACCTTGCACAGCCTGGCATGGAGCAGTCTCCACTAAATGCCTGAAGACTGACTAATGACATAGGGACCCAATCCAGCTACGCGAGAGATAAAATCACTTTTGACAGTCAAGGTAAGGTACCCTTCAGTCCTCCCGTATTACAGTCAGCACAGAGACTTGAAAAAGGAGTCAGTTATCACTGGCTATATTACGTTTGCACATTTCTAACTTACATACCCTTACCGTCTTCCTCCAGACTACGAACAAATCATTTGTTTCCCTCCTCGTGATTTCGTGTCTTCTCCGCTCAACATCCTCCAACCCACGCGACGGTCCCCGTGACAAAGCCGATCCAGCCCCAAAGGCTAATAACAAACACTGCCATCTTGGGAAACCCTGACTTAAACCAAATGTACAAGTTGTCACTCAGTACATGGGAGCTAAGCTTTGGCAACAGAGTTAGCAGTCGCTCTCCCCATGAGGAAAGTCACTTGTCTGGCCCAAAGACTCGAGTTTTGAACCCTTGATTCTGCTGCCCAGGCAGTAAAGCCCGCCAATGACTCAGCAGTAGTTTCTCCGGCTACTGCCATTATCAGTCCATTGAGGAAAATGCAACTTGAGGAGTCAGGCCTGTTGCAAGTTGAAGCGGGTCGAGGCTGGTTTCTTTGCTTGGTAGAATTGCTATTTCTTACACTTTCTGACTGTCACTGTTGCCATGGAGAGCATTTTCTTTGAGCTTGAGGGGAGTGGGACAGATGGCTCTCACAATGCATGGTCTTTCCACTGACGTGATGGCCCCTTGGATCAGCCCCTCCAGTCCCTACAAGGCACCTTCATATGTCTCTGGAACAGACAGAAGCTGACTGAATGGCCGCCTGATGGAGAGGAAGCCAATTACTGGTTTAAAAAACAAAACAAAACAAAACAAAACAAAACAAAACCCTTTATGGTTGGTTGATTCCCACCCTCGTACTGTTTTAAAATGTCTATATTATCCACCTCAGAATGCCTCCCATCTAAACACTACAACACAATGTTCTCGTTCCCATTAGCTTTCGCTCAGAAATACCAAGAAAAGGGAGAATGGGTAAGCAGCTACCTTTCTTCAATTATTATGCAAGACGATATTTCTTTGCCAACATAAAAAATACATAAATGTCTGGCTGATAGGGAAGATCTTGATACTAAACAAATCCCATTTGCAACTCAATACCGGCAGACTCCTACGGGAGTGTCTGCTCGGCAAATGAAAACACACACGGCCAAAACCATCTCGTTTCACGTAATGCTCTTTGGTCTGTTTGTTGCTGCCCTGCCGCGGTGATTCCACACTCAGAATCTAATGACTAACCCGCTCACCTCCGTTTAGTGAGCGCTTACTATGCATTTCATCTGGGCCATCTCGTGTGACCACCCCGCATGGCTCAGAGTGGGCGTGTGACGTGCTCAAGATTGGGTGGCCGGGATGGGTGGCTGAGAGATGGCGACTCTGGCTGCTTCAGACTTTATCTCTGACGATGGGCATGTGTTCCTTCCGGGTACTCTGCACATTTGCAGACTCAGTGCATGCTGTTAACGACGATCAAGATGGTGAAACTTCCCCCCCAAAACAGTGAGCTGCTCTGCATTCTCATTCATGGTATTCAGGCGCTGGGTCCTGACACCCTTCTTTTTTAAAAATTTATTAAAAATTTTTTTTTCAATGTTTATTTATTTTTGAGAGACAGAAGGAGACAGAGCATGAGCAGGGGAGGCGCAGAGAGAGAGGGAGGGAGTCACAGAATCCGAAGCAGACTCCAGGCTCTGAGCCGTCAGCACAGAGCCCGACGCGGGGCTCGAACTCATGAACGGTGAGATCGTGACCTAAGCTGAAGTCGGACGCTTAACCGACGGAGCCACCCAGGCGCCCCTAAGAATTTATTTTATTAAAAACTTGTTCCCAGCTTTATTGCAATCTCACTGGCGTATAGCATTGTGTGAGTTTAAGGTGTTGACTTGCTCCGCTCACAAGTTGCAAAACAGTTACTTCTTTTCTGTTGCTCCCATCAGTCTTCCCTACGTGTTACCAAATGGCCCAGAGCCATGCCTGTCCCAGGGAACATTTGCAAGGGTGGGGGGACTATCTTTTGCAAGGGTTGATCACATGCACGTTCAGTTCTGCATGACGTTCCTCGAGGCGACCTTACGCCTTCTGGTGAGTGTGAGGTGAGAGGCCCAGCCGGGTTGAGCCCTTAATGGGTCTCAGCGTGAGCATCTCATCACAGTTCAGGATACATGGTTTCACGACAGGATTACCGTAAGTTACAAGCCACCTACTTCATCCTGGACTCAGCTGAAGAAAGGCCATCTACCCCAGCTGACTGTCCCTGTGGGTCTGACTCACAGACAGAAGGTGTGTGGGTCTCCAATGGACCTGGGGTTGACCCGGGGAGGGGGTCGCCTCTCTGATTTCCCCTTATGGCTGAAGCTGACCCCTCCTGCGTTCTTTCTCAAGTGTGTGTGATGCATTCGTTACTGCTAAAAGGCAAACGGAAAAGTATTGCTGAATTCAAAACAACTTTTCCATTATTATCGGTTTTTGCCAGTTAACGGTCACGAAAGTACCTCTGCTTTCTGGCGGACGTCATTGAGATTAGGGGTCGTCTTGCCAGAAGAGGATGGAGACGGCTAACTTGGAGCTGCCTACAGAGGTCCCCCAGCTAAGCTGAAAGTGTCCCAGCCTACGCCCTCAAAAGGCTGACGTGTATGAGAGTCTGGGTAAAGCATGGCTGTTTGGGCTTTAATTCTTGGGAAACTGGCAATTCCAATATGATCGATGGGATCACTCTTGTTTAATCAGATTATTCAATTTACTATCCTCCTCTCTTCCCACGCCCATTCCCAAGACAGACTCAGCTTGTGCCTGCCCATTTCGATGCATGGAATTTACTCTCAAATGCCGCGGCACAGTGAGCGTGACGTTACGTATATGCTAACTGGACTAAGCCACTCTACCGGGGCAGTCGGTGGTCGTGATCTGGAATGTACTCCCTCCTGGGGGAGTGGACCTCAGCACTAACTCAGGAAGACCACACTCCTGACAGTTCCCACGAGGGTCTCTTCATTCTTCGTTACTTCTGAACTCTGATCAACAAACACCAGAGGCTTTTGAGCTCAAAGAAGTTTCCAGATGAGCTTCCATTGCAATTCAGCCTAATGGATATAAGAAGTGGGTTCTCACTGATGGAATTAACGGTATACAAGACCCATGTAAGAAATAACCTGGACAACCAAAGCCCTAGAGAATTGCACCTTGCTTAGCACAGACACCTAACTTGTAATCTCTGAAATACTCCTCAATTCCCCATGAGGTCTGAAGCCATCTTTCCACCTGACATCCTCCCTTGAAATTGGGGAGGGGACACATCACCCCAGGCCTGCCTCCCAGGGCTTCAGGACTGTGCATGACGGGGGGTGCCCCTTTCCCTAGGCCTCTGAGGCAACACGCGATTTCTAGCAAACTGTCTCTATAGTCCTTGTCTAGTGTTCTCGCTTCCCTTGGTTCAGTCCTTCTTTCGCAGGAGCTCTGGTTCATCCAGCTACTCACATGGCTGCTTCCCACTCATCCTGCAGGCCTCAGCCTACATGACACCTCCTCAGGGAGGCCTTCCCAGATTACTCTACCTGCCGACACTGTTTCCGTGTCAGGCTCTGATTCCACCCTCTGTTTCCATCACGCGATTTTACATTTTATAATCAATTACTAGTTTGTTTCCTTATTGACCACCCGAGCCTCCCACTGGACTGTAATCTTTTTAAGGGCAGGCACCTTGTTCATCTTGCTCACCACCAGTGTCTGGTGCATAGCAGGTGCTTAGAATATATTTTGTGACCACACAGAACGACCCAGAACACGTTTGCTGCTACCTGATGGAATCAGCAACGAGCTGCAAGGTGGGGCTTGACCCATGAAGATGTGTGTGCCTTGCTTTGAGGACACTCGATACAGAACTGTCTCAAATAGGGCATGCTGACTAGGTGAAGAGTTGTGTCCTCCTAGAGCGATGGTCCGTGACTGGGGGCCACTTTGCTCCCCCTTCCAGGGGACACGTGGTAAGGTGTAGACACACGTTTGATTATCACAGCTGGCGAGGTGCTACTGACATCCAGTGGGAGAAGCCACAGATGCTTCTAAACATCTTACAGTTCACGGGACAGACTCCCACATTAAATAATTATCTGTCCCAAAGTGTCAGTAGCACGAAGCTTGAGAGAGCCGGTCTGTGCGTGGTTATATCTGCCACACCTTGATGACCAATCTCCGACAACTCAACGTCCAAGAAAATATACTTAATACAAGTGATCGTTCTTTGCTGACTATGGATACATTTTAATTCTTTGATGGACCTCAGGTTGATGGTGTAGCGAGCATGACTCAATGACACTACGGCCATAAAGAATCACAAGAGATAGCCTGAGTTGACCCAATAAAACATGCGGTAGATGTTTAACAATGAATCTCTGATACAAACTTGTCATTCGCTTTTTCCAAAGGAAGAATGCAGAGAAGTTCCTCTTACTTGTGTCCAGGCCGTTCAGAACTACCAAATTGAAAGATCGAAGCTCATGAGGTCGATAAATGAGAGGGACGATTATTCACATTAGTAAGCGATTCCTCTTTTTCCAGACGGATTCTCTGCCAGGTGCCTTTAAACAGTTGGCTCCCCTTGTGCATTTAAAATCAACCTGCTCCACAAAAGCATTAATTTATGTGCACAATTTCAGGCCCACGTCCGTTGTGTAAAGCTAACCGCGTCTTTCATGGGAAGCACATCTGCCTTGCTTCCCAAAGATAATTCCCCTATTTCTTGGTTTTCTCTTCAGAATGTGGTCTCTTTGGAGGGCAAAGCCCGTGTCTCTCGGATGCTTGGTTCTGCTTCTCACACCCCAAGTATTTCGGGAGGCCAATAAATATTTATCGATTCTGATGAGGCCAACGGTACCAGAGAGGCATTTTCTCACATCCTTGTCATGTTCCCCAGGGGCACTTTTATCAGCATCTGCAAAATGTGCATCGAGAAACTCCTTTCGAGCACGCTGCCTCTCAAAGGGACTCGGGAGCTCTTTGGAGGCCCTGAGACCACACTTCTCCAAGTCAGCCCTCATTAATCTCCCGTCAGACATTCCCAAGGCATAGTCTCTCACCCGTGAATCATTTTCGGATTCTGTCTCAGCTGCAGAGGGTGGTCTTATCCCTGGCCCCTAAAAGCATACTATCTATTGTATGAGATACTTTTGGAGATGTCCCCATATCACAGTGAACACTAGGAGAGTTTTTATTCGCCTTCCGTCAGAGAGGCAAGATTGAGCAAGAGCTTGTAATGTGTGGTCTCGGGACCAGCAGCATCAGCATCACAGAGGAGCTTGTTAGAAATGCACCTTCTGAGACAGAAGTTCTGAGGGAGGAGCCCGGCCATCTGTGTTTTCAGAAGCCCTTCAGGTGACTCTGACGTATGCTCAACGTTGACAGGTCCCATTTGAGCTAGAGGCTCAAGCTTTTCCTTGAGTGCTGAGTCTATGCCCACATCTTGGTCAAGAACTGTCCATAATGTTCTATGGGACATATGTGTCCACTTCATGGCTCCCAGAAGAAGCTTCAGGGACCCAAGGCCCCTGGAAGCCTGGGGTTTTTGAGCCCGAGAGGTAGAGAAGAGGATGATGTAAGAGACAGTGAGTCTACCACTTTAAGGGAACAGTAATCTTGTCCATATCTGCCTTGGCTTTCCCAATATACCACCTCCCTCCACAGGATGGATAAGTGTCCGCCCTCTCCTGGACTGTAATGCTCTTGGCCTTCCGAGGCGTGGGGGCTGTGGGAGTGGGCAAAGGAGAACTGACCCCAGGGCAAGGGCCTTGAATGTTCAGGAGCTGAGCAGCTGGCTTCTGGGGTTGGCCAGACTCGCTGCACAACAGCTTAGCGGCCCCCATCTGCTTCCAGGCAGGGTCCAGGAGTCCTGGAGGAAGGAAGGTGCCTGCTCCACCCCTCAGTTCTGCCCAGTACCAATGTTCTCTCCTTCATCACTAGCCCAGGTGGACCCCATCTCCTTCCGCCTCTTTCCACGTACCCCAGCCCCTAACCCTACTCTCTCTCAAGCCCTGATCTTCCCTCGTTTCTGGGAGAGGAAAAATGTACTCTGCAGAACCACTGCATCTGGCATGTTGGTTGGTGTTTCTGTCTTTTAGAAACACAATGTCTGCCTTTGGGGCTAATGCAAATTCTCACGCCTGCTGGCGTGGGCTACGGACGGGTAAAAAGGACTTTCAGGCACGTGTGGGCAGTCGGGAGGTTGGGAATGCACCCAAAACACAAAGATTAGTGCTCTGGCTATAATCCCACCGTGTGGTGACTCCCTTATTGAACACTGATAGTGACCTTGACCTTGACCACACATCATCATGAGAACATGAATTACCAGGGCAAGGGCTTGTTGCTGACTTACACGCGTTTGGTTGAATCAGTATCTCGGAGCAGAGAGGCTCGGTTTCCCTCCGCGCGTCTTGGCTGGTATATTTCAAGGTTCCTTCTTGGAAGCTGAATAGATCCGGCCACGCAGGTGTCTCCCGTGGCCACGCCTACATCTTACACACCAGGTCACGCACACCCTTTGAGGTAAATACGGCCACGAAAGCACCTGCAGAGGGTTGAGGCTGATGACCCGGTGCGGAGTGAGGAAATTAAAGAAGGAACAAACGTTCCTGACGTCTCTGTTGTCCCCGCAGCAGTGGTATAGCAGCTTTGCCGTGGCTCAGAGGGAACGTTCACATGGAGGGTCTCTTGCATGTAGACACGTGTCTCCAGGCTGACTGTCTCCCGGGGCGATGCTGCGGAAACACGTCTTGGGCAGAAGACGCCTTCCATCTCTGGCCGCTGTGGCTTGAGCCGACGACAGTCAATACTGTTTACTCAACTCCCTGGAAGGCTGGAGCCCCACATTAGCCACTGTTTGAAATGTGGGCCAAAGGAAGGCGAGCTACGATGAAGCAGGGCCAGAAATGGACCTGGATGTGTCTGGAGAACGTGCCTGAGTGAATGGATGTGCCGCGGAGAGACAGAAGGAAAAAGCAAATCGGTATTTCTCTACGTGGTGATGATCTCTCAGTACTTGTTGATTTTTTTTTTTTTTTTTTTTTTACAATGAATTCTCTAGCGGATAAAGGAGTTGTGAATTTGATGAGTTGTTTTTGACACCGTGAAAACCCAGCTGCTGACAATTAAAGCACTGCCTTCTCTTTCTTCGCTTGGTTACATCGTCCAGGCCGAGGGCTCTAGGCGCTGAGCGGCCGGAGGCAGGATGGCACGGGAGGCCTGGCGAGCAGGACGCGTCACAGGTAACATCCACCGGCACAAAGTGCCCGGATCACCACATCTATTTCTGAGCTATTGACAAAGCCGTTTTTCCAGGTCCCAAAGGTGGCTGTAAGGGTCCAGCTATGTTATAAATTGTGACAGTCGATTCTGTGGTTGAGAAAACAAGAGATCCACGACCGCATCCTGGGAGGTCCTAGAGGGTGGATCATTCACAAACACTCTGATAACAAAATAAGAACATGTGCTTCTTGGTAAACTGCCTCTTGATGCTAAGAAGATAGACTTCAGCCCTTGGAGGTGTATCCCGTCAGTAAACAGACTTATACGGGGGGTCAACTTGCTTTCCCAAAACAGTATTTCTTCCAGAGCCAGACCAGGGTGCACTGTGGTAGGTGAGAAGAAGCCGGTTTGTCTCTGCTCTGTTTTCCTTCCTGGCACTACGCCTTCACAGCAATACACAGCCACGGACTGCACGCCCCTATCACACTAGGGTATCGTGCTAGATGTTGCTGTATGTCGTATCTACCTGTGTAGATGCAGAGTCAGTCCTCGGGTCTGCACAGGAGACCTGGACGGGGAACCCCACTTTGGTAAGCCCAGAAGCGGATCCGAGACCTGCGCTCAGATCAGACTCTGGGCTCTTGCTACCCTACCTTTCTTGTTTCAGGACCCTCACACTTGGACGTGGTCTACGTCATTCTGAACGTTCTCACAGGCCCCAGGTTCAGGTACAGTCAGACCAACCAGTGTCCACGGCACCAGGAGAAAACGCGGCACTTAGGGAGTACATCGGCAGCGAGGGAAGGCAGGCATAGGTGGGTGTGCACACGTAGGGGCAGGAGTCCTCCTAAGACCCACCCCCACCCCCAGATCACACAACACAGCTGGACGCACACTGTGTTCGCACTAAGCCAGCACAAGACTCAGCTTCTGACTGGTCTGCGTGGAACCCGAGAACATCAGCGGGGAGTGGCATTGACTCAGCCCGGATTCCCCAGCCCTGTTGCCCAGAGACAGGTGACACAGGTAACCGGCAGGCTGGATCACTGTCGATATAGCTACAACACATTTTTGAGAAAATCTCCCAAGTTTCCTACATCTGGTTGAAGAACTGACCTTTCAATTGTTCAGAAACTCGCCATCCCCTCACCGGCCCAACAAGACTGGAACCTGGGACCCTGGGTGGCCAACAGCCTCAATGGAGATGTAGTCACAACATGCCGTCTCCGCTTGTGTGTCCAGAGGGCTCCCTGAGAGTCGCACGCACTTCACTGCCAAGCCATCACCACAGACTCTCATGAATATGTTCTCCACAAACTTTCCACTGTAAAGGATGATGTTTGGATATTTCGTTTTTAAATGGGAACAGCTGCAATGGGCCAGCAGACAGCTTTAATGAACAGATGTGTATTTCTAGAGAAATCGATTTTCCTTTTTATTATTATGTCACCAAATGTGGTTCATTTCCAAGCAATTTGCATGGGAAGCTATGACTCGCTTATGAACTAACAATATTAACTGTGGCCTCCAGGTAGAGAAATTTATCTCAGCAACCAGATCTGCTAAGCAACGCAAAATTTTTAGTTATGAAAACCTATCTGCTGTACTAACCACTTCTGCAGTCACTTCTGCAGTCTCATTTGCAGGACGGCTTTTTATGTTGAGTTGGTCCATAAAGTTTTATATTTTTAACCTGACTGGGGCAATTTTGTTCCTCAAGGGATGTTCAGCAATGTCTGAAGACCATTTTGGTTTGTTATGACTGGGGTGGGGGGTGGGGGGTGTTGTTACTGGCATCACCTGGGTAGAGGCCAGGGACGCTAACTAAACATCCTATAATGGGGGGTGGGGGGAGCCTGGGCGGCTCAGTCGGTTAAGCGTCCGACTTCAGCTCGGGTCACGATCTCGCGGTTTGTGGGTTTGAGCCCCGTGTCGGGCTCTATGCTGACTGCTCAGATTCTCTGCTTCAGATTCTCTGTCTCTCTCTCTCTCTGCCCCTCCCCCACTCACACTCTCTCTCTCAAAAATAAATAAAACATTTAAAATAAAATGCAAACATCCTACAATGTACGAGACAGGCCCCCCCCCACCCCAACCCTGACAAGGTACCGTCTTGCCCCACGTGTCAGTAGCATGAAGGTTGCAAACCCCAGCTGCCGATGAGTTGAATTGTGTCCCAAAAATATATGTCAAAGACCTACGCCTCCCCGAACCTCAGACACGTGACCTTATTAAGCACAAGACTCGTTTCCTAGAGGTTTCAGGGGGAGCACAGCCCTGCTGACTCTCTGATTACAGACTTGTGGCCTCCAGAACCCTGAGAGAATTAGCTTTGTTTCAAACCACCTAGTTTGCGGTCTTCCTTACAGCAGCTCTAGGAAACTCTCCCCCCCCTTTTTTTTTAACGTTTATTTATTTTGAGATATAGAGAGAGAGAGCGAGCATGCAGGGGAGGGGCAGAGACAGAGGGAGAATCTCAATCGGGCTCTGCGCTGTCGGCTCAGAGCCCAACGTGGGGTTCAATCTCACAAATCGTGAGATCATGACCTGAGCTGAAGTCAAGAGTTAGATGCTCAACCAACTGAGCCATCCAGGTGTCGCAAGAGTGACAGTTTATTAGGAACGTATACGGTTTCCTCGTTCTGAATCACTTCCCCAGACGTTATTATACTGAATAACTCTGCTACGCAGCCATCAGTACCCACGTTCTGGGGATGAACAAAACACGATGGCGTTTGTCCAGAACTTTCTTGTGCCAGCACTCATGCTGTGTGCTTCACAAACATTATCTCGTGGGATTGTTCAGGGACCTGAGGACACGGCTTCCATTTTGGAATGGAATGGATCACTTCCATTTTGCAGTGGAGGAAACTGAGGCACAGAGAGGTGAAGTGCATTCCCCAGGTCCCATAGATGGTAAGTGGAAGAAGTTCAAACCCAGTGAGCCTCTAGGGCCCTCCCTCTTAACTTTGTAGTGCCAGAGACCGAAGGACCCACAAAGCTCACGCAGCCAGTCAGTGCCAATGATGGGACCCTGTCTACTCAGACTCCAAGGTGCTACCAACAACATATTCCTAACACAGAGGCTTTTCATACAAAGCAGTTCCTGAACCACATCCCATTGGAAAAGGGTTCCGAGGCAAATTAAGAGTAGGATCATTGCATACGATAGCCCTCTAAAAGGCCATTAGTAAAGGCTCTGATAAGGTGTGCGCTTCCCCCTTTCCCCCCCAAAAACCCCTGAAAACCTATTTGTCGTGTTTAATCCAATGGTTTCCCAGATTACTGGATCATAGAAACCTTCAGGACACTGTTAATATCCAGTGCAGAGAAGTTTGTCGAAAGGGACGGAGTTGAGAAATGTGAGCGGAGGACAACTTTTGGATTATTTTGTCACTAAGATTTCACTTGGATTATTATTTTTCACTAGGACAGTACTGAGAAATCCACGTGGGAAACCCAGGATCAGAAACTTGAAATTCTGGACATTACCCCAGTGTTCTTTCCATGCAACAAATGAGAAAATATAAAAGTCTGAGCAGTGAATTGTTTTGAGTTGTGTTTCCCTGGTTGGAGGGAAAATGACTCAGAGCCAGAAGGTGGGTGGACGGGAGCCTACGTGGAGCTCCGTCTGGGCTGCCACACCTGCTCAGGCCCTTAGAATGTCCTTCTGCCCACGGGTGGGAGACTTAGACGTTTAAGCATCATCTCAACATTATGCAGATGATTTTCTCCCTGTCTACCAGGCGCAGGTGGCTGCTTGCCAGGGTAGTTTATAGAGATTTCAGAGTCCCCAACTGCCAACCTTAGCAAGATAATGAGGACTTTTATGGGCGCCGGATTGGATTTCCTTTAAAAATGCAACCATGGCTCCCTGGAGTGAAATGCTGGGGGCCTTCCGGAGCGAGGGTGCCAGTTCTTGGAGGTCTATATTTAGAGGTAGTTGCTTCTTTGTAGGAGGAGAAATAATGGACAATGCAGCATGGGCCCGGAGGCAAGACCTGTTATTCTGCTGAGGGCTTTGCCATCGCTCCACCTCTGGAGGCTGAGCCCCCCCTTTCTATGTTAGTTTCTCTATCAGTGAAGTCTCTCCAAAGCATGAAATAGAGACAAATGAGATACATGTTTTAGCAAATGTGAGGCAGGAATACATGGCAGGAAGACAAAGAACACGGACTGTGGAATCACACAGCTCTGGGTTTGAATGCTGGATTTGCTATTTTCCAGCTGTGGGAACTTGCAAAAAACGACTTAGCCTCTTAGAAGTGCGGTTTCCCTATCTACGAAATGAGGATAGCAATTCTGATTTTAAAGTGCCGATGGAAGAATTAAGCCACGCAAAGAATGCCTTGCATCCAGCGGGGACACTGTATCTTAGCCTAATAGCCACACTGGCCGTGGCAGACAGAGTCTTAGCTCTGCTGCTACATTCACCCTCACGTGTGATCCCTTCCCCTTGAGTGTGGGTGGCACGTGTGACTTGCTTCTTCCTAACAAAATGTGACAAAGGTGATGAAATGTCAATTGCATGATTATGTTGCATGAGATCACAACACCTGCCTTGCTGAGAGTCTCTGCCTTGCTGGCTTTGAAGAAGTAAGGTACCATGTTGTGAGCACTGCCTATGAAGAAGGCCATGAGGTTGGGGCACCTGGGTGGCTCCGTGGGTTAAGCATCCAACTCTTGGTTTCAGCTCAGATCGTGATCTCACGGTTCGTGGGTTTGAGCCCCATGTTGGATTCCACGCTCTCAGCATGGAAGCTGCTTAGAATTCTCTTTCTCCCAGTCTCTCTGCACCACCCCCCCCAAAATGAATAAATACACTTTTTTTAATATATAAAAAGGCCACGTGACAAGGACTGAGAGCAGCCTCCCACCAGCAGCCATAAGAAATGGAGGCCACGGGTCCAGGAATGTGCAAGAAACTGAAAAACTGAATGTTGCCCATAGCCACGTAAAGATCCCTGTCCGATCCAGTCTTCAGATGAGACCACAGCCTCGCCAATACCTGACTGCAGCCTGCAAGAGACTCTGACACTGAGCTCCCAGCTCCGATATGTCTGGACATGTGGGCTACAGAAATGTCAGATAATAAATGTGAGTTGTTTGAAGCCACCAAGTTTGTGATGATATTGTTATGCAGCGGTGAGCAACTAATACAGTGGCTTTCAGTCAGTTTCTGAAATGTACCATCGACGCTGCCCAGAGAGACTTCTCTCACTGCTGTTCTTTGCCTTAACTTCTTCTTCCCCTCATCTCCAGGGTCTCAGCCCAGTAATCAAGAAGAAGCCTTTCTTCACCCTATCAGGTGCTTTCTCACTCACAGCAGTCATCACTGTTGTAAATTTCCATTTATTTGTGCGATTGCCAAGTTTCGGGTGTAAGTTGCATACAGTGAAATGCATAGATCTTAAGTACAATTCTATCCACTTTGGCAAATACATACACATATCGCCCCAGAAAGCCCCTTCTTACTCCCACTCAGTCACTACCTCCCCGAACCAAAGAAATCGCTGATTTGATTTTCAGTGCTACAAATTAATTTTTTGTTTGTTTGTTTCTGAAACATCATATAAATGCAACCACACAGTTGGTGGCTCTTTTGCATGTGGCTTCTTCCACTCTCTGCATAATACTTTCGGGATTTATCCATTGTGCATCTCGGTGGTTGGTTGGTTTGTTTCTGTTTTTGGTTTTTCTTGTGGTTGCTCAGTAGCATTCCATTGTGTGAATACACCAGAGTTTACTTATCTGTTCTCCAGTCGTGGAACATCTGAGTTAACTGTTTTGGGTTATTATGAATAAAGCTTCTCCGAACAATAATTTTACAGACACACATTTGCATTTCTTTTCTGGTAAATACCTAAGAATTGCTGGATTATAAGGTAGATGTATATTTGACATTTTAAGAAAATGCCCATATTCAAAATGGATGCCATAATTTTTTACTTTCACCAGCTGTGTATGGGTGTTCCAGCTGATTCTTTGCCAGCACTGGGCATTATCAGGCTCTTTCTCTCTCTTTTTTTTTAAGTTTCTTTATTTTGAGGCGGGGAAGGGAAGAGAGACAGAGGGATAGAGAATCCCCAGTAAAACCCACGCTGTCAGCACAGGGCCTGATGTGGGGCTCAAACTCCCTAACCGCGAAATCATGACCTAAGCCGAAACCAAGAGTTGGACACCCAACTGACTGAGCCACTGGGCGCCCTGATCAGTCTTTTTAACATTAGCTATTCTCATAGATATATAGTGGTATCTAATCTTGGTTTAAATTTACAACTTTCCTGATGACAACTGATATTGAACACGTTATGATGTCCTTATCGGTCATTTATAATACCTTCTTTGGTGAACTATTAGCTCCCTATTCAAGTGTTTTCCTCATTTTTTTTTTTTTTCAGAATTGAGTTGTTTGTCTTTTTATTAATGAATTGTAGAAGTGCCCTACATATTCTGGATCAAGTCCTTTGTCAGATACAGATATTGTGAAAATTTCCTTTCAACTCACAGATTGCCTTTTCATTTATTAATGATGTTTTTGATAAGAAAAAGATTTTAACTTTTAGTCTAATTCATCAACCCTTTTCTTTTATGTTTTCTGCTTTCTGTGCCCTATCCAAGAGATCTTTGCCTAATGTGAGGCTGCGAAGATATTTCCCTATGTTTTCTTCTTTTTCAAATTAAAAAAAAAATTAAGTTTATTTATTTTGAGAGAGAGAGGGAGAGAGAGAAAAAGTGCACAAGCAGGAGAGGGCAAAGAGAGAGAGAGAGAGAGAGAGAGAGAGAATCCTAAGCAAGCAGGCCCCAAACTGTCAGCTCAGAACCCAATGGAGAACTCGAACTCACGAACCACGAAATCATGACCTGAGCAGCGGTCAAGAGTTGGATGCTTAACTAACTGAGCCACCCAGGCACCCCCAACCCTGTATTTTCTTCTAAAAGCTTTGTGGTTTATAGCTTTATATTTGGCCTATAATCTATATCAAATTAATTCTCGTGATGGTGGGAGGTAGGGATTAAGGCCCTCGCCCCCATAATATACAGTTGCTCTGGCATTAGCTGTTGAAAAGGCTTCCCCTTTCTCCTTAAAATACTTTGACAGTCTTGTCAACCACACATCTGTGTATCTGTTTCTATCTCTGGACTCTGGTCTTCCAACAACGTCACGCTGCCTTGATGACTATAATTTTATAGCAAGTTTTAAAGGCCTAGGGCGTACGTTCTCTAACCTTGTTTTGTTAAATATTGTTCGAGCAATTCTATGTCGCTTGCATTTCCAAGTACATTTTATAATCAGTTTACTTATTCCCTGAAAAAAAAAAAAAAAAAAGAGCCAGCTACGATATTGATTAGGATGGGTGTTATTTACAGATTAATTTAGGGAAAAAAAAAAATAAAACAATACCTTTACAATACTGAGTTTTCCAGTCCAGAACATAGCGTATCTCTACACTTATTTTGTTCTTTAGTTTCTGTCATTGGTGTTTTCTAGCTGTTAATGTAAGGATTTTGACATCTTTTAAAAATTTAGCCCTAAGCGCTCTGTGGCTTGGGATGCTATTTTAATTAATTAATTGCTGAATACTGGCTTGTAGCCTTTAGATACTGATAAATTCACGTATTAGATCTGGTAGAGCTTTTGGTTAGATTTCTTAGAATTCTCTGCATATACAATTAGGTCGTCTCTGGGGACAGCTTGGCTCCTGCCTTCCCAATCATTATGCCTTTGTTTTCCTGTGTTCTTGTACTGGCTAGGACTTCAAGTAGTGACATAAGCAGACATTTCTGGACTTGTTTCCATTTTTAGGGGGAGAGTGCTCAATGTTTCAACAATAAATATGCTCTCAAGTACTAAATTTTTGCAGATGCTCTATAACAGATTGATAAAATTTCCTGTATTCCTAGTTTTATAAAAATTTTTTTATCATGAATGGGTGTTAAATTTTGTCAAATGTTTTTTCTCCAGCTAGTAAAAGTAATATTATATATAATATATATATAATGATGTTATATATGCTACATAAATGTGTTAATATCATGAATTTCATTAATTGATTTTCATTTTTTTCATGTTTATTTATTTTAAGGGAGAGAGAAAGAGAGAGAGAGAGCACAAGCAGGGGAGGGCAGAGAGAGAGAGAGAATCCCAAGCAGGCTCTGCACTGTCAGCACAGAGCCTGACTCTGGGCTCAAACCCATGAACCTTGAGATCATGACCTGAGCTGAAATCAAGAGTCCGGCGCTTAACCAACTGAGCCACCCAGGCACCCCTGATTTCTGTTTGTTAAGTAAATTTTGCATTCCTAGAAAAAAACCCGGCCAGTCATAATACCTTATCCTTTTTTCATATATTGATCTGAAATTTTCTTCTTTTGTAATGTTTTTGTCCAATTGTGATTTTTCTCTTATTTGTCTGTGTGCTTAAAATGTGTTTTGCAAGTTTCCTGAAGCCTAGACTCATGTCTCTTTGGATCATCTTTTTATCTTACATGCTAAGAATGCAGTAATAGGCTGTTGAATGAACGAATGGATTGATGAGTGAATACAGAAATTATTTGTGGTCATAATATGTGAAAAGTGCTTTATAAGTATTAAAGCGTAAGGCATACACAAATATGGGTTTAGTAGTAATAGTAGAATTAGGACTATATTGGTCTTTTTATAGGGCTCAGGGTATGAGTAATCAATGCTACTGTCGTAAATGAATTCAGAATTAGGAGGCCTTTCCAGGTGGACTCTGGGAAGACCCTATTATATTCTTTCTTCTACCTAAAGGGCCTTTTAATGTTCTGTCACTTCTCTGAAGCCAATAAAAACTCAGGGCCTTACTATTTACTCTTACAGATGTTCAAGACTCTCTCTTTCCTACTGCGGAAAAAATGCTAGTGATCTGATTCTGTGCCTAATTGCACATAACCACGTACCTCTACAGACATATAAAAATCCCTTTCACAGCCAGGGATGTTACAGATGCAACACTGAAGACCAACAAGATTTTTCAGGGATGTATAAAAATGTCTAAGATACGAAAATACGTTGCGGCTTCAGCATATAGAGGTAACTGCCAAAGAGAAATAAACAAATACTTAAGCATCTATGGAATGCCACACTACGCATTTTCACTCAATGTTTAATTTTGCCTCCAAAATTTTCATTACATTTGGAAGTAATTTATGTTTAGGGTTTTTTTTTTTTTTCCACGTTAGAGGACTTCCTGTGTGTATATGATCCCCTAAGAGAACACTGCTCATCTTAAATCAGATGAAGTCTAGTGATCAACTGATTTCAAGAGCTTCAAAAGTAAAAACTCTTACAAGATTTATACATTTAATATACATTAATATTATGACATTTAATATATGATCTAGTCACTGGTCAGAATGTTTAGTGTGGTGTGGTGTGGGCTTCGGAAGTAAGAGTGCTTCCTGTCAACATGTTCTTCAACGGGGGGAAATGGTAGACAGCTTCCTTGGGTCTATTTTCTTTCAGAAATGATGGGATTTCCCTTTGCTTACAGTGATCAGGTATTTGGTACTATCATTTTAGTAGTAGGGCGCCTCGGTGGCTCAGTCGGTTAAGCATCTGATTTCGGCTCAGGTCATGATCTCGCAGTCCGTGAGTTCAAGCCCTACATTGGGTTCTGTGCTGACAGCTCAGAGCCTGGAGCCTGCTTCTGATTCTGTGTCTCCTTCTCTCTCTGCCTGTTCCTCCACCCTGACCTTTCTCTCTCAAAGATAAGCATTTAAAAAAAATTTTTGGAAGTAAAATATCATAGGGGCACCTGAGTGGCTCAGTTGGTTAAGCATCCAACTCTGGATTTCAGCTGAGGTCATGATCTCATGGTTTGTGAGTTCAAGCCCCGTGTTGGGGTCTGTGCTGACATCATGGAGCCTGCTTGGGATTCTCTTTCTCTCTCCCTCTCTCTCTCTCTCTCTCTCTGTCCCTTTCCCATTCCTCTCAAAGTAAATTAAAAAGAAGAAGAAGAAGATCAAAAATTTCCAAAGAGAGGAAGGAGTTTTTCCATTCTTCAGGTCCCTTCTGGGTACTGGTGAGATGGTTAAGAACACGGTAATCTACCTGCCAGAGAGCCCGGATGCTGATGTGTAGGGATGGCGTGGGGCTTTCTTGCACGCAACTTTAGGGTTCATCACACCAAGCCGCTGCCTGGATGAGGGACCGGGCCAGGTTCGGGTCCACTTCTATATTCCTCTTTTGCAAACAGATTTACGCATCTGCTAATCCAAACCAGACTGCCCAAACCTGTCCCTTGCAGTGGACCACAGATGCCCCGGCCTGAGAGACATATTTACATATGCAAAAGACACCTGGTGCTGGAGGGCATCAGAAGGGCATGAGAAGCTGCTACCTTTAGGCAGGTGGCTAAACCTGGCAGAGGGCCAGGACTTCCAGCAACTTGACCAGGAGGTGAATTGCGGGGCCAGCTTCCGGACAGGCTGGCACAGAATCTGGGAGGAGGGACAGAAAAATCTGTGTTCTTAGCACCTTTGCTGGGTGGCTCTGTGTAGCTGGTCCTGGTGAAGCCCTGTTCTAGACCCAGCCTGCTCCATTTCCACGCCGTGGACACTCGGGCTGGATGATTCTTTGATGTGGGAGCTCTTCTGGGCGTTGTAGGATGTTTAGTGGCTCCCCAGGATCCTACCCACGTGCTGCCAATAGCATCCTGTGCCCCCTCCAACCCCACAGTATGACAACAAAAATATCTACAGATATTGCCACAGGTACCCAGGGGAACATCCCCTCCCCACCCCCCCCCGGCAACCACTGTTCTAGACCATTCTATGTCACTAAAGATGATGATGACAATCACGAAGGAACCAGGCTCTGTGCCAAGCCCTTCACCTGTCTTGTTTAATCCCCACGGTACTACCAGTAGGCATTATTTCCGTCACTGCTTTAGAAGGTTCGGAGCAGACTCAGAGAATTTAAAATACTTTTCTCAGGGTCACGGGCAATCAGTGGCCACAGCATGAATCCACAGCTGTCGGGCTCCAAAGCGAATACTGGGGTCACCTTGACCCAGAGGCGCAACGTGCCTCATCCTTGACTGCAGGCTCTGCCAGCACCCGTGCGTGTTCACGATTTGACAACTCCTCACGGCTCTTACGTGTCTCCTCCACCAGGTCTATATGCTTTAGGCTGGCCTTCCTCCTGCACCCCTGATCTCCTGTTATGTTCTGACCTTAGACGAGTCTCCTCTCCGACCCTAAGTGCGCCCCGTTCACTCCCACTCTGGGGCTGCTTCTTTCTCAAACTCAAAGGTCTGCAGGGGTCTCGAAGGCAAAAATCAAAAAAACCAAGTGGGCTTAGTGCAAGATGGTAAAGGGCAACCAACCTGGCAGCCTCATCTGGGGAGAAGGGCGGGGACTGTGGCAACTTAGAGGGTCCCTGCCTCTCCACCTTGCCCCGCAGGAATGTTCGTGAGCTGAGATTCTCTGGAGTTCTGCAGTTGTCAAGAAAATCCGGACACTGTAATAATACGCACAACATCAATTTTTAAATTTGGGTAGGTGGGGGCACCCGGTTAAGCATCCAACTCTTGATTTCTGCTCAGGTCATGATCTCACGGTTTGTGGGTGCGGGCCCCACATCGGGCTCTGTGCTGTCAGTGAGAAGCCTGCTTGGGATTCTCTCTCCTTCTCTGTGTTCCTCCCCCACTCATGCTGCCTCTGTCTCTCTCAAAATAAATAAATCAACTAAAAAAAATTTTTTTTGGTAGGTCATTCAAGTTAAAACACACACACACACACCTGTGGCCTACTTGTGGGTTGAATCCGTGCTTCTACTTTGAGACTCCCGCCCTAATCTCTCTTCTGAGACTTTTCTGCATTTACCGGAGTCCTTCCCAGCCTCCCAGGCTGAGCCCAGAGCTCACAAGCATGCATCCCTCCTGGGTCACTCCGGACCCCTCTCCGGCATCCAGCATCCCTGGTACCCCACGCCCCGACCCCTGGCCCTGTTATGTGGTTGGATTTGTCCTCCTCTCATCTCCCTCAGACTAATGCAAGTTGCCAGAGGGATACGGCTGAGCCTTATGTTTTCTTTTGAATCCCTTACAGCACAGCGTGAGGCTCACTACATAAAATGCACTGGTAAATATACGTTCAATTGAATCCAAATCCTTCCTCAGAGTCAACCCTGTTGTGTTGGGACATAAGCCTGTTTCTTCTCCTTAGTCCTTCGCGGGCTACACAGTGGATGTGCATATAGAATTTTTGATGCACTTAAAATCCATAATCTGGTCGTTCCTTAGCTTTCTTTATCTCTCAGCCAAAAATCCATAATCTAGTCATTCCTTAGCTTTCTTTATCTCTCACCTAAAGCTCCAGATATTCTGAGGAAATTGTATGAGACCCCGCACCCTGATTTTCTCAGCTTTCGTTGTTCAAACACTGGATCCCTACACACACATGTCATTTCATTGCTTCCTGTGCATTCCCCGACTTAGAAAAGGGGAAAATACATATTGTTCCACTTTTCTCCTTCTTTCCCAACGAAAGCGATGGATTTCAGAGATGCATAAAACTAAGATCTTTTTGTTGATTGTGCCTTGGATGCAGAGAGATGGCCAACATTCGAATACCCAAATCTTCAACCAACTGTCAACAGCCACTTAGATTATCATCACTGGGGAACATTCCAGGCAAATGCAAATTTATTTATAAATAGGGCTTTGGCTTAAAATCCCTATGGTCTCTGCTAGGTGTGAGCTACAAGCAGTTTAATTTTTAACTTTTCTTGTTAAAAAGTCATATGTGCTGGGGTGCTCAGTCGGTTGACCATTCAGCTCTTGATTTCCCCTCTGGTCATAATCTCACAATTGGCGGGATAGAGCCTTGTGTTGGGCTCTGGGTTGACAGCATGGAGCCTGCATGGGACTCTCTCTCTCTCTCTCTCTCTCTCTCTCTCTCTCCCTCTCTCTCTCTCTCTGCCCCTCCCTGCTATCTCTCTCTCTTTCTCTCTCTTAAACTTTAAAAAAAAAAGGTAGTATGTGCTCACGCTAGAAGCTTTAGAATATACAGATATTCAAAGGGAAAATAAAAATCATCTATAATCTGACTACTGGAGAACTGGTTTTTTAGACACACACACACATGTGCACACGTATGTACTATAGGCATAATGTATTCTATATATGGTATATATTCAGACATAATTTTTTATACAAATGGCATAATTTTATACATACGCTTTCAACAACTGCTGAACAGTCAGAACTGTGTGGCTGCAAGTAACAGAAACCAACTCTGGCTAATATGACAAAAAGGAACGTATTGGAAAGATACCAAGAAGGCTCAACGATTCAAATACTGATTTGAACAATCAGGCCTTGAGAGGCTGGAGTCAGGTGAATCTTGAAACCTAGGTTCAGAGTGTTTCCATTGGGAAGACCCAGTTGTAATCATTTCCTGGCATTACAGCATTCCACCCCAGATCTGAATTTTGGGGAGAGGAGTCCAACTGGTCTAACTGGAGCACATGTTTGGACCGCTGGTATAGCTGTTCAGGTTGTACACTGCATAACCCGTGGGAGCGTGTTTACATTGTAGCCTAGGGTTGTGCAACGCCCAGTCACAACAACCTACAGGATGGCTTTACACATAGACGCCCATCCTGAATTACCGCTCCTTTCCCAAGTCCCTGGGATGAGAGCAGGGAAGTTCTCCGAAGCAAAGGTGCCACCGATAAAAGGGAGAAGAAATGCAAGGCGGACAAAAACAAATGAGGTCCACTACATCTTTTTTCCTGAACTTATACCAAAAGCACCTTGGATGTAATTTAACATTCTCCCTTAGCAGTTTTTTTTTTTGGGGGGGGGGGCGTGTAATGGTCTGTGATATGGCTATACCATACTTTATTTAGTACGATTAGACATTTGCGTCTCTTTCGATCATGGCTTACTCCCGCCACCTAGGATAGTCCCTAGCACAGACTAGACGCCTAGTAAATATTTGTTGAATTACTGTGTGCTCAAATTGTTCGCCATTATACAGCGCTACAATGGACAGCCCACAGGTAAATCTTAGTACACACATTGTACCCACAATGATGTCTCACGGGGTGACCAACTTGCGTTGGTTCGCCTCCTGCTTTTGGAAGATCCCGTGTCCCGGCACCACCTCAGTCCCGGGCAAAGGGAGTCATCCCATAAAGGATTCTGCTGCTCAGTTCCCATGTGGGGTTCCTTCCCCCACGCCCTTAAGCAACTCTGTAACTCCAGCTGGGTGTCTTCGAATTCAACTCCATTCTGACGTTATCTACCTGGAGATAGCAGATCCCACAGGTGAAGACCTCAGTCCCACAAGACAGTCTGTCACCACCCTTCAGATGCCAGCCACAAGTCCAGGCTGTCCCCCGTGCTTCTGACCAGACTGGCCATAGATTGTAGGTTCTAACCACCCCCTCCCTGGGTTTGATGAATCTGCTAGAGCGGCTCACCGAACTCAGAGAAACACTTCAATTGCTACATCGCCGGTTTATTAGGAGAGGTTCTAGCTCAGGAACAGATGCAACCTCCACGCCCTGTCCAGGTGTGTGTCACTCGCTAGGAACCCCATGTTCACTCACCCCGAAGCTCTCCAAATCTTGTCCTTTTGGGTTTTTTACGGAGGCTTCATTACACAGGCAGGATTGATTCAATCATTGCTCAGTGACTATTGAGTTGACCTCCAGACCCTCTCCCTCCAGGGGGTTGGGGGGGGATGGGACTGGAAGTCCTAACCCTCCAATCCTGGGAGTGGTTTCCCTGGCAACCAGCCCCCCCCAAAAGGTGCATTCCAAAAGTCACCCCATTAACATAATAAGACACATCCTTTCATTACAGGAAATTCCACAGGTTTTAGGAGCTCAGTACCAGAAACTGGGAGGAAGATCAAATGTATATTTCTTATTATAAATCACAATATCATACCCTACAATCTAAGTAAGTCTTCTCTGATCTGAGCCCTAGAGCATCTGGCTGATGGTGCTGGGGGAGGTACAGAAAATTCACCCGCGGGGAGAAGAGCAGCCTGCCCGAAGCTCTGAGTCTCTACTCAAAACCGTCCCCTCCGAGCCTCCTTCCCTGTGCCCCCCACTCTTCTTCTGTCATGCCTTCCCAGGGGGGCAGTCGCATGGGAGTGATGAGAAAGAACCTCATGGCAAAGGCAGGACAGGGGCAGCGGGGGCGGGGGGGGGGGGGAGGTATTGGCTCCAGACTGAGGTTATGAGTCACCCTTTAGTGGATCCCCCTGAAAGTTCCCCTCTGTAATTGAATGACCCAACGTGTCACTGGAGAACATTTTAAAGCCAAAGCATTTCTTCCTCCTCCTTGGGCATAGACCAAGGTCAGCATGCCCCTGGTGCCCCTCTGCGGACAGCGATAAGCCACGCGTGGCAGGAAGCGCCCAGGAAGTCACCCTGGGGAGGCTCACCTTGGGGCCAGGCTCCACCTGGAGGACAACCCTGTGATGCATTGCCACTTCTCAAGAATGCACAGTAGCAACCTTCTAGTGCCCAATGACAAGTACCACTTTGCTCATGCATGTTCCTTCTGAAAATCCACCTTCTCTATTTATCAAAATAACACCTGCATGGAGTTTTTAAGGGCCGAACGGTGCCACAAGGCTTATAACGGACATTAGCAGCCTCCCGCCCCTCTCCCCTGTTGAAAACCAGACAGCAGGTCCCAAATGGGGCCACTTATGCTAAGCCCCTCATCGCCAAACCGAGACTTAAACTTCATTATAGTTTCTGCTCTCCCAGAAATGGAATCTTAAACCAATCCATCAGCAATGGTCTCAACAGCACTGGTTAAGTATCTGCCTGATAGATCCCGACTTCCCCTCAAGGAGAGTAACCTTGCCACAGATTCCTCATTCCCGATTCCTCTTTGCCTGAGACGACCCCTGCTTGCTCTCTGCACCACTGTTCACTGCTGCCATCGCCACGTTACGAATAGCATGTTTACTCTTCCAGTTGTTGGTTTGGCAAAGGTGTTAGGTGTTACCTAACACAGTGATGCTCAAAAGGTGGTCCTGGGCCACCAGCAGAGGCAGCGGCACGTGGGAACTTCCCAGAAATGCAGATTCGTGGGTCCCGCCCAGACCTGCTGAATCAGAACCTCTGGGGGACAGGGGCCATCCATCTGGGTTCCAACAAGCCCACCAGGTCATGCTCATGCAGCTAGAGTTTGATCACCCCTGGTCTATGTCTGCGTGCTACAGATAGAAGCCAAACTGTCCCTTTTTTCCTTAACCTGGTACAAGTTTCTGCCAGCTTAAGAGTCCTGACCAACAGGGATGCTATTAATTAACTTTTTCTTCCCTGCATTGGCCTCTTGCAAAGTAGACTCACTTAGCACTCACTGGCTGTTCCCTTCCAGAAGGGTCTCATCTTTGGTAAGATGACCTCCCTGGTTAAATAACATGTCTTTCTCCTCCCACTGTCCATCCACCTTTCCTGTTTTATTTTTCCCCCCATAGCACTCATCACAATCTGACATACTATACATTTTAATCCTTCCTTCCTTCCTTCCTTCCTTCCTTCCTTCCTTCCTTCCTTCCATCCTTCCTTCCTTCCATCCTTCCTTCCTTCCTTCCTTCCTTCCTTCCTTCCATCCTTCCTTCCTTCCTTCCATCCTTCCTTCCATCCTTCCTTCCATCCTTCCTTCCTTCCTTCCATCCTTCCTTCCTTCCATCCTTCCTTCCTTCCTTCCATCCTTCCTTCCTTCCTTCCATCCTTCCTTCCATCCTTCCTTCCTTCCTTCTTTCCTTCCTTCCATCCTTCCTTCCATCCTTCCATCCTTCCTTCCATCCTTCCTTCCTTCCATCCTTCCTTCCTTCCTTCCATCCTTCCATCCTTCCTTCCTTCCTTCCATCCTTCCTTCCATCCTTCCTTCCTTCCTTCCATCCTTCCTTCCTTCCTTCCTTCCATCCTTCCATCCTTCCTTCCTTCCGTCCTTCCATCCTTCGTTCCTTCCTTCCATCCTTCCTTCCTTCCTTCCATCCTTCCTTCCTTCCTTCCATCCTTCCATCCTTCCTTCCTTCCTTCCTTCCATCCTTCCTTCCATCCTTCCTTCCATCCTTCCTTCCATCCTTCCTTCCTTCCTTCCTTCCTTCCTTCCTTCCTTCCTTCCATCCTTCCTTCCTTCCTTCCTTCCATCCTTCCTTCCATCCTTCCTTCCTTCCTTCCTTCCATCCATCCTTCCTTCCTTCCTTCCATCCTTCCATCCTTCCTTCCTTCCTTCCATCCTTCCTTCCATCCTTCTTTCCTTCCTTCCTTCCATCCTTCCTTCCTTCCTTCCTTCCATCCTTCCTTCCATCCTTCCTTCCTTCCTTCCTTCCTTCCTTCCTTCCTTCCTTCCATCCTTCCTTCCATCCTTCCTTCCTTCCTTCCATCCTTCCTTCCATCCTTCCTTCCTTCCATCCTTCCTTCCTTCCTTCCTTCCATCCTTCCATCCTTCCTTCCTTCCTTCCATCCTTCCTTCCTTCCTTCCATCCTTCTTTCCTTCCTTCCTTCCATCCTTCCTTCCATCCTTCCTTCCTTCCTTCCTTCCTTCCTTCCTTCCTTCCTTCCATCCTTCCTTCCTTCCATCCTTCCTTCCTTCCTTCCTTCCTTCCTTCCTTCCTTCCTTCTTCCTTCCTCTCTCTCTCTCTCTCTCTCTCTCTCTTCCTCTTTTTGAGTTCTATACTGTCTCCATTGGATTGGAAGTTGCTCGAAGGCATGGATTTTTGTTTTGTGTTGTTTTCTGCTGGATCCCCAATACCTACCAGCACCACTCCCTGGAAATGTAACGTGAACCACATACACAATTTAAAACTTTCTAGTAGCCACATTAGAAATCCAAAAAGAAACAGGTGGGGTTAATTGTAATAGCATTTTTCATTTGTAAGAACGTACTCAAAATATGATCTCCACTTGTAACCGACAGGCAAAATCACTGAGATATTTTACATTTTTTTCCCCATGCTGTGACTTCAGAGTCCGATGTTTTTTTTCTAATGCTAGCACAACTCAGTGAGGACTAGTCACATTGCAAGTATTCAGTAGTCATGTGTAGCTGAGGGCTGCTATCTTAGCACAGACCTGGGTAGGACTAGGGTCATAGTGTCTTTCAGTAAATAGTGATGAAAGATGGAAGTAACAAGTGAATAAATGAACAAACGCTGCCTCTCTGGAGGTTAGAATGCCCATAATAGGCAGGGTGACATCAGGAATGTGACCCCACTGGCTTCAGTTGAAGGACAAATGCTCTGGCTGACAGGCCCCGAAGGACGGGTTCTGGTTTTAGATCTATCATTTAGCAAGGGAGAGAACCTCTGAGTTGGAGCAAACTCACACACTGGTTCTGATGTAACACAGCCATAGTGGTTAAGGTACGGAGCTTTTAAAAAACAAAATGGCGCCCAATTCCTTTGCATGAAAATGTTGTAATGTATTTTTAATTGGATGAGTTCTCTGAAGGAGATGAAACGGAAGTGGCTGCCTGCCAGTGTTAAGTGTCTCAAAATGGGTCTCAAAATCAATTAAAGTTAAAACTAATTAGCAGAGGAATTAATTGAAAGGGAGATTAAAAAAAAAATTTTCCATTGGTTTCCCAACTATTTTATGACCAAAATCTAGTTTGTGGTTCCAAGGTGAATCAATGAAAATCAAACATGGCTCTCAAAAGTAGGGTTGCTAGGATTGAAATGATGATCCTTTTTGAGGGCAGCTCGTTAATGGTTCCGAGGTTTTAAAAGCATGGCATCTACACAAACAGCATGGTGCCACACGGAGCCGGGAAACCCTGGAGTCAGCGAGACTCAGAGGATTGTCACAGAGATCCATCACCCACATCTGCATTGGCTGACCTTCATATCAATAGCTCTTAACCAAGGAAAAATTATCTTTCATTCCTGCAATCAAGCACTTCAGTGCAAAGCAATTTCCATTTATTTGTGTCAATTTTCCTAAATTGCTCAAGTGTGGCAGAGAAATGTATGGAGTGGACTCAAATAGTCTTTCTGATCTTTTTCCTCGACATTCTCTCCTCCCCCAAGCCCCCGCCACCGAGGCTGTTGCAAATTTCTGGGTTTGACTTCCACTGGGGGGAACACGCCAGGTGCCAGCCAGGGACTAAGGTGGCTAACGGACAGGAGTTCATCAAAAACCACTCTGACAAGGGCCACTGCAGCAATCCAGATTTCTCCCCGGTCTGCCCTCATCCCTTAGGTTTCCTGAAAGTGCCTTCTCCTTTCTCATCTCTTCAGGAACCCGCTTCCTCTGCCAACCTCCCTCCACCCTGGTGCTCCTCACCATCTTTTATGTTGTTCCCACGGCAGGTGCTACGGGGGGGGGGGGGGTGGGGGCCCTTCCCGTGTGCTATGGGGAGAAGGGCTTTATGTGAATTACCCTACAGCATTCATTTATCGAGGGCCTACCATGTGCAAGGTATTGCTCTAGGCACCGAGGACGCAGCAGTGAGCAGAACAGACAAAAATCCCTGCCTTCATGGAGCTTACACGCTAGAGAGGAAGGCAGTAAACGCACAGAGTAAATGAGCATAACACGCAGGCTGTTGGGGGAAGTGGTCAGTGCCAGGAGAACAAGGCAGGACAAAGGCACAGAGAGCGTTAGCTGGGGGAGGTGGCTGGGTTGAAAGTCTAGACAGCAGCTAGGAGAGGCCTTCTGGGGAGGTGACAGGTGGGTCAAGACCTGAAGTGAGCAATTAGCCATGCCAATGACTGAGGGTGAAAGGGCGGGCCTACGCCAGCCGACTCCATCTTGTTCTGTGTCCTTCACCTTGACCACACCTCCTCCCCTTGAGTAACCCCCCCTCACCTGCCTAACAGGACTCGACCCTTCCCCAGGACCCTTCCCCAGCCAATCGGCTGAGGCCATAGCCATTACCTCACCAACTGCCCCCAGGCCCCAATAAAACCTTTGTCCTTTTGAAACTCGCTCTCTTTCCCTGGTATCTCACCGCTGCGTCGGTGCAGGTAGGGGATTGAGCTCGAGCTAGCTCGAATAAAGGCTCTTTGCTTTTGCATCGGACTCGGCTCCCTAGTGGTCTTTGGGGATCATGAATTCTGGGCATAACAAGGGCAGAGTAATCCAGGTAAAGGGAACCGCCTTTACCAAGGTCCTGAGACAGGAGCACCCGCGTGTGTTTGCAGAACAGCGAAGAGGCCTATGCTGCTGGAAAGGCGTGAGCGGAGTGTGCGGGGGACCTGAGGACATAGGGAGGTCGCGGGGACGCGGACTTGTGAACCGAGAGCCACAGCAGTACTCTGAGCCAGGAAGCAGCACAACCTGACTTCCGATTCCACAGAGCCAAGGCCCGCGTCATGAAGAACACAGCCAGGAGGGTCGAGTGCAGGGGGATACTGAATTTGATCATTAAAACAACCCTGTGAGATCACTGTCATCACCACCCCCCCCCCCAATTTTATAGATGAGTATCGTAAAGGCGAATTTTTCTTTAAGAAGAGCCAGGACTGGCATGCAGATATAAAATGCGCATATGATAAAAATGTTAATTTTACTCTTAAAGAGGGAACCAAGCAAATGTTACAATTCATTCAAAGGAAGAGTCAAAGACACTTTTGTAGCTCCAGAAGGATGGAATGAATGACAAACGGGGGCTAACTCACTCTTCCACGGGGCCAGAGGCGTGGGTGGGATCTCAACAGGACAGAACATGATTTGCATGTCTACAGACAGAAGTGATTTGCAATGCTCTCCGTTGTCCACAACTTACACGAAATCGGAATCAGATGACTTGGATAACGCATCACTTGGGACTGAAATGCACCCCCCCCCTTTTTTTAACAGAAGAAAAACAGTTTGAGGCTTAAGAAACCTGCTTGAGGTCACTCAGTAACAGCTAAAGCTGGAGTTTGAACCCAGGTTTTTCTGATTCCACAGTCGGTGCCCCCCTCAACCCCTCGCATTTGCCAGTGATTTAGGAAAAGCAGGGGCCTGCGAAAATGTTTTCAGAGATTTGGAGAGCGGTGAAACTTGGTCATGCAAAGCTCGGCTCCAAAGAGCTGCAGAGTTTAATATCCAGGTCAACAAGTATCTCCCAAATGTCCGTCCTGTGCAATGCATCTTTGAGGGACCCAGGAGGGACCCAAAGATAAATAAGAAATAGCTTCTAATGAGTCAGTAATTTAATGATGCGGAAAGTGACCCCCGCACAGTGGGGGCGCTCAGGGTGCAGGGAGAGCATTAATCTAGCACACTGAAGGAAGACCTGTCGCCCTGCTCCCCTGGTCCGTGTTTTCCTGACTACAGATTCAGTAACAAGCGGTGGGAAACATCTGGCCACGGAAATCTGTCCACTGTCACACAAACGTCCGCAGAAAACTAGGGAAATTCACAGTGAAGCACGGTCAAAGGGCTGCTCCAAGTGGCCGGATAAGGAAGGTAGACACTCTTAATGTTCGCATTAATGTTCCAAACCGAGAGGTGCTTTGTTGACCACCATAAAAAGTGAGGGGTCTAAGGATAGCTTATGGGAAGGAGCAGAGACCGCATTTTTAGAGAAAAGCTGTTGCTGCTATATTGTGGTTAATTTATGTGTCAACCTGACTAGGCCACAAATGGCCTAGATATCTGGTCAATCATTATTCTGGATATTTCTATGAGGGTTCCCTCCCCCCCGCCCCGATAAGATAAGTTTAACATTTATTTATTTTTTCTTTTTTTGAATATTTATTTATTTTGGGGAGGGCGTGAGTAGGGGAAGGGAAGGGGCAGAGAGATGGGGACAGAGGATCTGAAGCGGGCTCTACGTTGACAGGCTGACGGCAGTGAGCCCGATGTGGGGCTTGAACTCACAAACCGTGAGATCATGACCTGAGCCGAAGGAAGCTGGATGGACGCTCGGCCAACTGAGCCACCCAGGTGCCCCTTATTTTTAATTTTTTAGAGTAGGTTCCATGTCCAACGTGGGCTTCAGCTCCCGACCTTCATGATTAGGAGTCACGTGCTCTACCTAGCGACTAAACCAACCAGATGCCCCTGGGTAAGTTCAACATTTAAACTGATAGACTGTGAGTAAAGCAGACTGCCTTCCCGAATGCAGGGGGGCCTCATCCAATCGGTTGAAAGCCTGAATAGAACAAAAAATAGACTCTCCCTGAATAAGAGTGAATTCCTTCTGCCGGACTGCCTTGGAGCCGGGTGACCCTGTTTGTTCCCGCCTTCAGACATGAACCAAAACGTCAGCTTTCCTGGGTCTGCAGCTAGTTGACTGGCCCAGAAGATCTTGGGACTTGACAGCCTCCATAATCACGTGACCCAATTCTTTATAACAAACGTCTTTCTACACATATCTGTACCCCGTTGGCTCTGTTTCTCCGGAGAACCCTGATTAGTACAGAGCTCTGCGCAGGCTCTAATCTTCTTCTTTCCCAACCCCCCCAGCCCCCCACTGTGCCATATAAACACTTAATTTGCTCAGGATCTAAAGTGGTTCAAGCACTTTTTGTTTGACTGCTTTTTCTTCCTCCCTCCTCATTCACAGAATGAGAAGAGGAACATGTCCAGACACATCATAGCATTTGGGAGCTCTGAATGTCTGCTTTTATGTACTTTATTCACCCTTTCCACACGCTTTCTTTTCTTATTTCAGAAAGGATCGAATCTCCCCCTTTTTACTCCCGATCTTGCCCATCTACAAACTCCTACCAGAGAAAGAGGAGAGTTTTGTTGACTTTCTTCTTCATCAGTCTTTGGGCAGTTGAAGGGTGACCTCTTCACCACATTGGTCCTACAGACTGATTCAGTCACCTGCCCAATGATGTGGGTGCCCCCTTCCACCATGGGTCTCCTGTGTGGGTTTTCTCCTGAAACAATGCATCGTTTAGGACGCTTTTTAGCTATAAGCAACAGAAGACTTAACTGAAAGCATACTAAACAGAAAGGACACTTGCTATCACCGATCTATGAAGAAGTCTGAAGATGGGACAAATCCAAGTTGGCTAGTTTGCTCACTAACACCAGCCGAAGACCCAGGTATTCTCTATGCCACCATATTGGACACAATGGATTCCTATTGTGGTCACACATCGCCTAACACGGTTCCAGGCCTTGACTATACACACAATGACATACAGTGAAGAAGAGGAACATTTTCTCCCATTTGTTTATTTCTGAGGACAGGTCCCCCAGAAGCCATGAAGCAGTCTTTCTATGTTATTAGCTGGAACAGGGTCAATGTCATTCCTAAATTAATCACTGGGCTGGAGGAGAGAGAAACCTCCTTGATGGGCTTAGGAAGATTGAGATCCTCTCTCTAAGGGTGGGAAAATGTCTAAACTCATCAGAGTGATAGAATTCCTCTAGGAAATGTGGGACAAATTACCTGCTATGGACAAAGAAGAGAGGGAGATGAGCATTGGGTACACAACCAAGAGTGACATCCACAAGTAGCCTTAGAACAAACTTCTCAGAGACAAGGGGCCATTCTTCTCTTACAAATGAACAAACAGCTACTCACCAGAGAGGTAGACTAGGAATAAGGGAGGAGAATTTTAGGAATTTCGAATTCTATTTGCTTGCATCTAAACTCCGCTTTAAGGGGGTGCCTGGGTGGCTCAGTCGGTTGCACGTCCGACTTCGGCTCGGGTCATGATCTCACAGTTCGTGAATTTGAGCCCCGCATCAGGCTTTGTGCTGACAGCTCAGAGCCTGGAGCCCACTTCAGATTCTGTGGCTCCCTCTCTCTCTCTGCCCCTCTCCTCTCCCCTCTCAAAAATAGATAAACGTTAAAATAAACTCCGCTTTAAGTCTTTACGATGCGTAAATCTTATCAAGGGCTGACGGTATTTTTAAAACAGGATCCTAAAAATATTTTCCTCCCTAAAGACTGAACTTTTAAACTATTGCCATGTCACAGAAAGGAGGCCCATTTAAAAATTTCTTTTCATTATGGACGCTTCCAAAACCACTTTCTCTCTCCCATCCCCCCGAGACAATGTGGAGTTACTCTGGACAGAAACAAAGAGGAAGAATTGTGGCATCTGCCTCCACCCTACTTATTCTTCTCCAAATTACATATCGAACACGTGCTAGACTCCATCAAAGCGAACATTTATTAGGTACTCATTCTGTGCTAAGTCATCTCATCTAGTTGTCTAACATCCTGTGACGTTGCTAATTATAGTGAAGGTTTGTTTTGTGCCCACTTGGCATCTCTTTGTACCTACTTCTGAAATGCCATCACATTTTGAACATGGGTAAGTATACACACCCTGTCCAGACAAGCCACAAAAGAAAAACTAGAAAGACTGGACCTCATTACAATAAAACACTTTTGTGCATCCAAGGACAGCATCAAGAGAGTGAAGAGGGAACCCATGGCGTGAGAGACAATATGCGCAAATCACGTATCTGATAAGGAATACCCGGGTGGCGTAAAAGCACTTTCAGCAAAAAGACGAATGGGCACATTAAGAAATGGGCGAGGATTCGAGTGGACATTTCTCCAAAGAAGATCTACATGTGGCCAGTAAATACAAAAGATGTTCAACATCGTTAGTCATTAGGGAAATGCAGATCAAAACCACCATGAGGTACCACTTTCATTCACCAGAAGGGCTAAAATGAAAAAGACATAAAGCGTGTTGACACAGATGCAGAGAAATGGGAACCCCATACGCTGTGAGTGGGAATGTAAAATGGTGCAGTGGCAGTGATTTGGGAGTTTGGGGAGCCTTCAAAAAGTGAGCCCTAGAAATACCATGTGACACAGCAATTCGACGCCCGTGTGCATACTCAAAAGAAGTGAAAGCAATCCAACGTTCGTACACCAATGTTCACAGCGGCCATTGTTCGTTATCGCCCCAGAGTGGAAGTAACCCAAATGTCCAGGAACTGAAGATTGGAGAAACAATATGTGACACATCCACGGGATAGGATATTGTCCAGCCATGGAAGGAAGTACGGATGTGTCCTACCACGTGCATGAACAGTGAAAACACCCTGCCAAATGAGAGACACCTGAATCATATCATAGGATTCCATTTATATGGAATATCCGGAATATGTAAATCCATAAAGATAGAATGTAGTTTAATGGTTCCCAGGGGGTGCAGGGGGAACTGAAGTAATTGTTCAGTGTGTACAGGGTTCCCCCCGGGGTGATAAAAATGTTTTGGAACTGGATACAGGTTACGGTTGTCAACACCGAAAATGCACTGGGGCGCGTGGGTGGCTTGGTTGGGTAAGCGTCCTACTCTTGGTTTCAGCTCAGGTCATGAGTTTGAGCCCCGCGTCGGGCTCTCCACTGACAGTGCAGAGTCTGCTTGGGATTCTCTCTCTCTGTGCCCCTCCCCTGACCAGCTCTCTCTCTCTCTCTCTCCCAAAATAAACTTTAAAAAAGAAAAAGAGAATTATTAAATACCACTGAGTTGTATACTTTAAAATGTTAATTCAATGTTCTGTGGGTATCATCTTATTAAAAAAACCAAAAGCCACCCTCCCCTGGCCACAGTAAATCCATGCATCCAAGCTAAGCCACCCCAGTCTGCTCCCCCTGGCGTTCCAGTCTTCCCTCCCAAATGGCCTCCCTGTGTCAAACTGTGCTTCTAATATCTCCTCCTGTATCAGGCTGTTCTACCTACATGACAGCATCTCAGTTAATGGCAACCGCATCCTATGAGCTGCTCAGGCCAAAACCCTTGGAGCCACCCCGTCCCTCATTTCCTGCCTCACGCTTCACGTCTCATCAGTCAGGGAATCTTGCTGACGCCGTAACCAAAATATACCCAGAGCCCAGCGATGTCCCCCCTTCTCTGCCGCAACCTTCCTAGTAAGGGACGCCCCGACAGCTCTCCCATGAATCACCGCAGGGACCTTCTAACCAATCTCTCTGTCCCTACCCTTGTTCTCTGTGTCCTCAGTTGTCCCCGATGGCCCCTGCCTCCTGGTATTTGTTCCCTTGTGTAATCAATCCCCTCCTATCGAGTGTGGGCTGGACTTAGTGACTTGCTCTCAAGGAACAGAGTCAGGAAAAGGTGACAGTCTCTCTGTTTGTCTGTCTCTGTCTACCTGCCTCTCTTGGATCACTTGCTCTGGGGGAAGCCAGCTGCCAGGTCACGAGCAAACCCCCGAGAAGCCCACGTGATGAGGAACCGAAGCCTCCCGCCGACAGTCGTGTGGCTGAACTTGGGAACAGATCCTCCCACCCCAACCCCACCTTCAGCCGGTGGCTGCCTCCTCGCATGACTCCTCTGCTCAGGACCCCGCGGTGGCTGCCCACTGCCTGCAGGGTGATGGCCAAAGTCCTCGTGATGGCCCGCAGCACCCCGTGGGATCTGGCTTTTCCAACCTCAGCAGTTTGTGAGGCTCTGTGCTAGCTGTCCTCCAGGGGCAGACGCAGTCTCACAATCTCAGCTCAGGGCCCTTCTCTCATTCGTTCTCCTTTGCCTGGAGCGCTCGCCCAGGTAGCCACACTCTCCTTCTCATACCTGTTTCAAGTCTTGGCTTACAGGTCACCCCCCAGGATGAGGTCCACCCCGTCCGCCTTATATAACACGATTAGCCACCCCCTCACCCTGCTGTTTTCCAAGCACCCAGACCAGCTGGCAGATAGCGGGCGCTCAAGAGATGTTTGATGAGTCCATGAAGAGTGGAGTGGCCCAGGCGGACACCATTCCTCCTGACAGCAGGGCCCAAAAGGTGTCCACGAGATCCTTGCACCGAGGCCCAGAGAGGCCGTCGTTTCCCCAGCTCTGACTTGGCCGCTTCCATGTTTTCGGTGCTTGGAGTGATTTCCTGCTCTTTGCCACTGCACAGTGAGCTGAGGAACTGGTATTCTCCGCTGCTTTACGGAGGTGACACTGCGGTTCGAAGCTGTTAGGTGACTTGACCTGGTCGAGCAGCACAGCCTGGACTCAGGCCAAGTCTATGGCCAAAGCCCACATTCATACTGACTGCTCCACAGGCGGGTCGGGTCGAGGCAGGACATGCCTGGGAAGGAATTACATCCAAGCGGGATTGTGAAGGCACAGAAAAGAAAAGCACCACACCAAACAGCTAGGAGACCACAGAGAGTAACGGATAAGGCCAGACGGCGGGGGGAAATTGTCTCCCAGGCAGCAAATTTCTTTAAAAAAAATTTTTTTTTTTAAATTTATTCCTTTTTGAGAGTGAGAGAGACAGAGCATGAACAGGGGAGGGGCAGAAAGAGAGAGAGAGACACACAGAATCTGGAGCAGCTCCAGGCTCCGAGCTGTCAGCACAGAGCCCGGTGCGGGGCTCGAACCCACAAACCGTGAGATCATGACCTGAGCTGAAGTCGGACGCTTAACCGACGGAGCCACCCAGGCGCCCCTGACAGGCAGCAAATTTCGATGACATTGACGTTGGTGCTGCCTCATCTGTGAAATGCCACTCTCAGCACCCCTCCCCCCCAAAGATGGATGTTCCCAGCAATGCCAGTCCTGGGGAGGCTCCCCAAAGAATCTTTTGCACATGTGTAACAGCAGATGACTTGGAATACACTCTTTCCGATAGCAAAAAGCCCAGTGATAAACCAGGTTTCATTAATGGAAGAAATGACTAACAAACCATGATACCATTAATATTATCTAGCAATCACCACGATGCACCAGAGCGGAGGTCAGCAAACTATGTTCTTGTATGGTCTGCAGGCTAAGAACGGCTTTTGCATTTTTTTTTAATGTTTACCTATTTTTGAGAGAGAGAGAATGCTCACATGCGTGCAAGCAGGGGAGGAGCAGAGAGAGAGAGAGAGAGAGAGAGAGAGAGAGAGAGAGAGAGACAAGAGGATCTGAAGCAGAACCTGCACCGACAGCACAGGGCCTGACGCGGGGCTCAAACTCACAAACCACGAGATCATGACCTGATCCGAAGTTGGACGCTCAACCGACTGAGCCACCCAGGCGCCCTGGCTTTTGCATTTTTTTAAGGGTTATAAAATAAACAAAGAAGAACATATGACAGGACGTATGTGGCCTGAAGAGCCTAAATGTTTCATACGTGGCCTTTTACAGAAAACATTTGCAGACTTCTGACCTAGAGCAGCAACTTGCAAAAATGTGGATGTGGACAATATTAAGCGAAAATAGTCTCAAATTTTTATATGTGGCATGACATCCTTTTTACAAAGATCAAGACAACTAAAATGAAAATGGGCTTTTAAGGCGTTCATATAGATACAATGGAGACATATCTGAAGAAAAGCAAAGGGCCGAAGGAATTCAGGAGAATGATCAGGTACCCCCGGGGGTTGCATATGTGAGGTGAAGATGACGGTTAAGGTCCTCCCTTGGCTGGGGGTGGGGGTGGGGTGACCAGGTGGTGCTTGTTGCTTTTTTAAAGAAGTAACTAATAAACTAAATAAAAGCAGGCCCCGCGTGGACCAATGATGAGACTGCATCGTGAGCCACGGCTGGTAAGTCACTTAGTTCTGGCACCGAGTTTCAATAAAATTAACAAGCAAAGCATATTGGCCGCAACATTTAAAAAATATCTCATAAGGTAAAACAGTGAGATGGTAAGAATCCCTCTCCCCTCACTTGTCCACTTGTAATGCCTCGGAGGCGACCACTGTCAACTGTGGGGGGCGGGGGGCGTTCCACTCATACGTGGGTAGAAATCACCACTAAAACAAAGAGACCCTGCACACACAGGAACATCGGTAAGACGTGAGCCGATGTCTCCCCCTCATCATAGCAGGCCATCCTGGCTGTAGTAACTACCTCTCGGTTGGGGATCCAAGCCCCTTCTGGTTCCGTGTCTCACAGTCTCCCTTGTCAGCGTGATGGGAGAGAGCCTACCACGCTTCCACGGCGTGGGGGAAAAGGGCCCCGGGAACATTCCCACTCCACTTAAAGGCAATACCAGAAGCCACACGTGTCCCGGATGCTCACCCCACTGGGCGGATCGTAGCCACAGGGCAGTCTGGGAGGTGTAGACTTTATTCTAGGAGGCCACAGACCACATAATACCCGGGGAACAGACATCAACGTACAGAATGTAGGCACGTGCATCTTTATTTATGACCTGCATACGCCTCACAAGGTACTACTGCTTACAAGGTCCTGCAGGTTGAAGTGCTCAGAGAGCGACAGAGCCTAGAAGTCTTCCCAGATTAGCCCATGGAGTTGTCCTCACTCTTGTAACGGTTATACACTCTTCCGCCGTGTGTATGTGCCAGGATCTCTACAGTCAGCCCCCGATTCATCAACATTGAAGCTTGTTTGTTTGTTTGTTTTCCAGTTGCCCGGGATCTTCTGAAAGAGTCGATGGCCACACAGGCATACGCACTCCACGGCAATGCAGAGAGAGACACGGTTCCTAAAGAGAAGTCCGGCTTTGCGAGTGACAGTCCTGGACCGGTCTTACTGCCCCCCGCCATCGAGTGGAATACGTGGGCAACCCTCAGCTTGCGTCTGACGCTGCCATGAGCCTCCCCGGGGATGAGCAGGTGCGGCTGTGGTCCCGCCCGGAGGAGCCCGGCTGCATCTCAGTCACACGGCTCTTTCCCCATGGCACTGGCTCGGCTGCAGCCCGCAGGGACAGGGACAGCCTCGCGGCCCTGAGTCAACCGCCACCACCCACTCTGGGAATTTTGAGATGAGGAAAGGGGGGGAAGTCCGCAGGAGGAACAGGGGGCTGTGGCCTCTGTCCCCTCGGCGCGAAGTCACCGCCCACCAGTAAGATGAGCTTGAGTTTGTACCTGCTTCGTAAAAATAGGCACAGAAAGGAAAACGCACTCCCTCTTCCCAGGTTAACAGAGTTCCCTTTGCCTCCCAGCGCTCACTGTCCTGTTCGCCACGGGGTCCTCTGCTTGCACACCACAGAGGTGCGAACGCCGGGAATCCAGAGAGAAGCCACGCAGCTGTCACAGCGGCACAGCCAAGGGCGCCCCAAGCAGCTACCAGGTGTTCGGAATTGGCAACACTGAGCCCTTGTTAACATATGTGATTAGCAAGCTTTAGGAAGTGTTAGGAATTCTGTAATTGCAAGTTTTGGGAAATTAGACTCTTCCACCCCAGAAGGCAATCCAGAATGAAAGAAGGCGAAGCGGTGAGGAGGGAGGCCGGCCCCGACCGAGCGAGGACTCCCAGCACTGAGCACCAAGCCGGATGGGACCCCAACGTGGCTCATCTAAGTCCCTGAAACGATCCTTTGAATCTGGGGAAACTGACACCCAAGGAAGTCAAATAACTAGGCTGAGTTACTGCAGGGCAGGGCTTCAACCCCGGGTCTCGCAGGTTCGGCACCCCCTTTCTGGTTTTTGCCGGGCAGGGGTATGGCTCGGAAGCAGGCGGAGGAGACAATGCAGGCTTTGGGAGTGGGCTGACCCGGCTTACCCTGCCGACCCAGGTTCCGCGGCAACTCTCACAGATTATATCTGACCACTCGCCCACATCCCAGATCTGCAGGTCATGCCCCACCAAGCCTCCTCCAATGTATTCAATCTTCCTTCATATGAAGTAGAATAATGGACAGCTGCTGTCTTTGTCTGATGATATCCATTCCCTCTCCTGGGAACAGCACTCTGGATTTCTTTGGGGCCATTCCCGCTCACGCTCTCATTTTATATGGCTCAGGTGGGGCTGACCTCAGCCTCCTGTGACCACAGGGATCCACTCAGGAATGAGAACATTCTCCAAGCTAGCCCAGATTTCCCTGGGATTTGTTCTGGAACCACTGAGAACGGGTGACTTCTTTCTGTTGGACCTGCTCACCTAGTAGGTTACAGACTCAGCGTGGTTAATGGCCATCTCATTGTCCTGTGGGAAAAGCATCCCTGAAACAGATCCCCAGGGAAAGGGAAAGCACAACTAAGAGAAGGAGATAGACTTCTGACAATGTTGTTTCAGTACCTGGATCTAACTATGCCTGAAACTGGTCCATGCGTAGACCATTTGGTCACATGAGTCATTAAGATTCTTCTTTTGGTGAATGCAGTTTGAGTTATATTTCTCTTTTTTTTTTAAGTTTATTTATTTATTTTAGAAAGAGAGAAAGAGCAAGCAGGGGAGGGGCAGAGAAAGAGAGAGAGAGAGAGAGAGAGAGAGAGAGAGATAGCGAGAATCCCAAGCAGGCTCCCCATCAACAGCACGGAGCCCGACACGGGGTTTGAACCCATGAACCATGAGATCATGATCTGAGCTGAAGTCAGATGCTCAATCAACTGAGCCAGGTCCCCTTGAGTTATCTTTCTTTACTTTCATCCAAGAGTCTTGAATATGTGTTCTATATCCTTCTACATCGTGATCACGTCTCTTCCTCTATTTTGCTAATGTTTCTCTTAAACATGGCAGCCCCTCCCAACAAATTTTGCAAAATGTAATGTCTAAGCTCAATAAGGCTATCTTGATAAAGGCGCAATGCTTTGATCCGCCACATGCACAAAGAGTCTAGAGCTCCTTAGGTTAGGAAAGCCTTCTCTACATGTCTACACACACATATATACACACACACAACTGACTTCACAAAGTAATGGAAGTTTGGGAAAGGAGAAATTGAGAGCAGAGAAAAATGGATAAGAATAACAAACACCAGCAGCATATCTCCTCTGAAATTCACACATGCATATCTATTACACCTAAAGAAACTTAAGATTCATGGAAGGAGGAACAGATCAAGGACAGAGAAAAGCTGGAGTTAGTAGATGTGAGGAGGTACAGACGTTGCTGGAAGCCTCAACTGCTACTCCCCTGGGGAAGAAACAGGTAAATGTTTTGTCTGCCTGGTCTATAGTTGAAGAAAAATATCAAAAGTTATTCCCACTCCGTGAGCCAGAGACATTTCTGTTCATTGAACATACAAAAATATTCATAAGGAAAAAGTAAGGGATCCCAGGGCTAAAATATTAGAATCTCTGATGCTCACATAATTTTATTCCAAAAGAATCACTTACTGATAGCTTAGCAAGACCATCTTATTTAATTTCCCCCTTTTCTGAGCAATCTTATGTGAGCACAATTGTTTTTTCCACGGTCCGTGAAAGGAGATCCTTTTTCACAGCCACCTGTGAATTTAGTATTTGGGATGTCTGATCAGTGTTTGCACGGATGACACTGTGGGGCTGATGAGAGCCAACTGTCTTCGGAGCAAACAGAGGGGTCACATCAGCGGTCCCAGGAAAGGGTTTTAAATAGTGTGAGTGGGGAGTCTACCGCAACTTTCTAGGTTTTTAATTCACCAAATCTTTATTGATGGCCACCTGCGTTCAAGGTGCTGTGGTGGAATCAGGCAAAAATGGGATACAGTTATCCAAGAAATGGAGCCAGGCAGGCCCATAGATTATTGGACGATAGAAACAGACTGGAGATGGAAGTTCAACTCTAAAGGGAAATAGAGAAGGGAGAGGTTGAGGCCAGCTGGAGGAGTGAGAAGGTTTCTCGAGAAGGTGGCATTGGAGCAGACAATGGAATTAGCCACGGTACATGAGATGGGTTGGACAGTCCAGGCAGGGGCGTCAGAAAGGGTGGGAAGGGGCAGGGCACGTTGGGGGAACAGTAAACAGGGTCTGAGGTGGTTGGATCCCAAGATGTGTGTGGTCAGGGCTTCCTGCCCTGTTGGCTGTGTTTCCACCTTTTCTCCACTATTTAAGAGAATAAATTGAAATACAAGTCAGTCACCGAGACACTGTATTATGGATAACTTTGTAGCCACTGGAATTTATGAAACAAGATCATTTGGAAGCATGGACACTTTATCTTTTTATTTATTTTTGAGAGAGAGAGCTCAAGAGCAAGAGTTGGGGAGGCACAGAGAGAGAGAGAGAGAGAGAGAGAAAGAGAGAGAGACAGAGAGACAGAGAGGACCTCAAGCAGGCTCCGCACTGTCAGCACAGAGCCCAAACTCAGGACTTGAACTCTGAGTTCTGAGATCATGACCTGACCCGAAACCAAGTTGAACCAACTGAGCGGTTGAAGTTGGTTGCATTCCTTCCAATGAAGTTGGGCGGAAGTTGAACCAACTGAGCTGCCCAGGTGCCTTGGACACTATCTTTTTAACTAAACAGTTCCTTGGGATACACCTCTTATACTAACACATTTCTACAACCATTTAGTGAGTATTTTCTGAGCACTAACTGTTCCAGACACAGGGGATATAGGAACACAAAAGCAGGGAGCTGCCCTGTGGAACTGCGGTCTGATAGGAGGAGACCCATGAGAAGCCAACAGTTAAATATGGAGCATGAAAGCCCTAGAGAAAATAAAGCAAACCAAGGGGGATAGATAATGAGGTGAGGGGGCTGCAGTCATATGCGGGATACTCCGAGAAAATCACCCTGAAGTTAGCCGCTTACAGGCGAGCACAGACCTGAAGGAAATGAAGGAGTGAGCCAGGCAGACTGAATGGGAAACAGATGCAAAGTCCTGAGGTGGAGAAGTACTTAGCATGACTAAAGGAACACTCAGGGGTTCGGGATGGCTCTAGAAGAGTGAAGGAGGCAGAAAGTGGAAAGGGGGAAAGTGAGAAGTAACAGGGGATCCGGGACATGAAGGGACTTGTGGGTAAGGATATAAATTTTATTGTGAGATGTAAAATGACTGGAAGGTTTTGAACAGGGGGATGATTTGATATGAATTCATTTTAAAAGGGTCGTTCTGGCCACTCTGGTGGCAAATGGCATATAGAGGGCAGAGTATATCCAGATTCCCTCAAAAGGTATACTTCGGATAAATACTCTGAAGAAGGTACAGCCCATTTCCAGATGGGTTATATATGACACGTAAAAGAAAGAGACACACATCACAGGATGCCTTTGAGCTTTGTAGCCAGAGCAAAAAGAAGGAGGGAGGTCTCCTTTGCTAAGGTGTGGTGATGGTGGGCCTTCCAGGGAGCAGATGTGAGACATGAAAATGAAACTTGAGTATTGGCTTTGCCGACTTTGAGGCGACCGTGAAACCTCCAAGTGAAGATGTCAAGTCAGCAGTTAGATATAAGAATGTGGTGTTCTCAGCACAAGTCTGGGCTTGAGACAGAAAGGGACAGTCCTCAATGTAGAGATGGTTTCCAAAGCTAGAAGACCAGATGAGTTCACCTGTGGACTGGGTATAAATTGACAAGAGTTCCCTGGACTAGAACCCTGGAGGCCTCTACCACGAAGAGGTGAGGGGACATGGAGAAATCAGCAAAGGGGACAGAAAAGTGGTTTGTGTGGTCAGAGGAGGATCAAGAGAGGTTTGTCCCCGAGGCTGCACAATGAGAGTGTTTCAAGAAGCAGGGAGTTATCGACTGTGTCTAATGATGCTCAAAGGTCATGTACAGTGAATGCTGGTTTTGGGTGACAGGTCTTTGGTATTTTGTCAGAAATATTCCAAAAATCATGGAATAAAGCTCATTTAGAAATGGAGGGAAGCAGAAATTCTGTGGTCACATGGCAGCATTTTCAAGTTAGCATCAAATACTGTGATACATGTATATGTATATGTATGTGTATATGTATGTGTATGTGTATGTGTATGTGTATATGTATATGTATATGTATATGTATATGTATATGTATATGTATATGTATATGTATATGTATATGTATACGTATATGTATATTTTGGTCTCTGTCCTGGTTCCTGGCACACAGAGCTTCTGAAACCCTTCAAGAGCATGAGGAGCACCTTTTGTTCTGATATTTGCTCTTTGACCTGGTTCTAGACACAGAACTCCTAAATCCCTTGGAAATTCTTGGGTGATAATAGTGTGCTTTGTTCTAATTGGGTGACAATATGTGGGCTCCTGGGTGGGAAAGACTTAGCTATGACAAGAAGCTTAAATTTTCCTTCCCACCCCCCATTCTCCAGAGATGGGAGAAGGGCTGGAAATAGAATTAATGATCTATCATGCCTATGGATGAAGCTTCCATAAAAATCCCAAAAGGATGGAGTTTGTAGAGTTTCTGGGCTGGTGGACACATGGAGGTGCTGGGAGGGTGGCATCTCAGGGAATGGCATGAAGGCTCCATGCTCCTTCCCACGTACTTTGCCCTGAGCGTTCCTCTGTATCCTTTATCCTATCTTTTTATAATGAACTGGTAAGCAGTAAGCAAAATGGTTTCCCGAATTCTGTGAGCTGTTCTGGCAAATTAATCAAACCTGCAGAGGGGGATCATGGGACCCTCTGATTTACGGCCAAAATTCAGAAGCACAGGTGACCACCTGAATTTGCGACAGTTATCTGAAGTGAGGGGGGCGGTCTTGTTGGACCGAGGGATCTCCAGGTAGATAGAGTCAGAATTGAATTAAATTGTAGGACACCAAGCTGGTGTCATACAGAATTGCTTATTGTCAGAAGTGTTGTAAGTGTGATAGGGTGCGAGAAACACATAGCAGGACAAGAGAGGTTTTCTTTACAAATACATCATACTGTTGTATGACTGCAACTCTACTTCATCTCGGGGTGGGGGGGAGGGGGTCTGTTTGGATTTAATGCTCAGAGAGATGGTGTCTCATCTTTGTTTTTAATCTGCATGGGGGAAGACTACCTGAGATTGGAGAGGCGGGGGTGGGGGCGAAAGGAATGCATACAAAAGAACATGTCCATGTGAGCTACTCGGGGTAGTAGGGCCAGTAGACAGGGCCCAGACAAAATCATAAAGCAGATGACTTTGTCTCTACATCCTCTTTCTTCCCCTTTCAATTCTTTTTCTTCTTCCTAGAAAATTCTGTGCATGGAAGCTCCTTGATAAAGATGTAATCGTGGTCACCTCCCAAGGCACCTGCATTTCTAGGGTCACAAAAGTAATCATGTGGGTTCATGGGATATTTTCATAATTTTACACAGCCTTACAGAAATTGTACATTCCTTTTCAATATGGTTACAGAGATAGTCTTGATAGTGTTCAGAGAGCAACGTCTGTATTTGCAGCTGTAAGTGTCAGATGATTTCAAGTAGAGAAACTATTACATAATTAATATGGTTTGACTGGTAAAAATCTTTTGCAACATGAAGCCTGTGGGAGTGGGCTAGGGAATAAAAGTGTTGTGGTAGAAATCAATATTGTGAGTACCTTCCTCCTTCTAGAAACTTGGTAGGCTAGCACTCCCATGTACCCTTGAAGTCAAATAAGGCCTATGTCTTGTTGTGGGCAAGGAAATGTGGGTGGGAATGATGCTTGGCCATTTCTAGGAGGAAGCCTGTAAGAGTCAATGTAACATTTGCAACCCTCTTTTCCCTGCCATGGTTACTGGAGACATTTCAGATTGTGGGATCTTCGTGAGCCTGGGTCTCTAGTGAGAAGTCTGTGGGGCAGAGACTTCCACTAACTGGAAGTGGACAGGTGATGTGAACAGGAAATAAGTCTTTGTTGTTGCTTTTGTTTTAGACACGGAAATTTTAGGGATGCTCGTTACTGCGGCACGCACAGCCCATCCTCACTAATACAGAAATTAGTACCTTGAAATGAGCTGCTGCCATTAGACAAACCTAAAATATGTGACATTGGTCTAGCCATCGGTGGTAAGTAGCAAAGAAGATGTAGTCAGGGGTCGGGAAGATAGAGATCTATGTCACTGAGTAGAAAAACGTTGGGCAAATTGTCACCTGTGGTTGCACCGGGAGGCACATCACATCCCTAAAGAATCTGCACGTTTAGGTAAACAGGTTGGAAAAGATAATGTAATTATGGTGTGTAGGTGGCTCCTGGCTGCATTTGGCAAGGTATTACAAGAATGAGCTGAACTCAGAAAACAGTTGATCATTTTACAAAGCAGAAAGGAAAGGAAAAGGTGGGGGCCGGGGGATGGTCCATAAATTCAAGGACTTGCATGATTGGAAGGGACAACTGCTTCTCAGTTACATATACTGAGTTAAAAGTGATCAAGTCTTGGAGCAGCAAAGATCAATTAAAATTCAGTCTGTGGCAAGGGTCAGATGAAAGGTGCAGCCATCATAACCTGCGGCTCAAACCTCTGAACAGATGAAGGTGTCTCAAGTAAAGATCTATCGAATACTATCAAGCGGGCCAAATATCTCTAAGGAAAGAAAATAAGGATGTGCTCTTTCAACCCACACCTGACAGGTTCCAGGTAAAGTGGATTAAATTTAAGAAGGCAGGAGGCAGTGAGAAAGCAGAGACACGCCGCAAACATGAGGACTGAATTTTGAAATGAACGGGAGATATGGCTATTGGCACACGTTGTTGGCTGGATTCAGAGTTAAGAAGCCATCTGTTCGGGAGACAAATTGTAATAATAAAAGATACATCGCTGGCACTCAAAGAGGATGTGGTGGTTCTAGACTTCAAATGACTTTTTGGGTCCCAACTCTGTACATGAAGAGTACGAGCTGAGAAAGGTTCGTATCTCCTAGGGAGGACTCAGTCCCCAGCTCAGATGGGGCCAAGGGAAATCTTTTGCAAAGGAAGAATCTTTGAGAGGACAGAGCCAGGGTTCCCAAAGGACAACTGACAGGGAGGAACCTTTCGGGGAATGGGACCATGGCCTCTTCAGGGAATGTCCCCCATTTTTGAGATGGGAAATCTCAACGTCTGCCTGGCAGGATTGCAGGAGCACGTCCTTCCCCTCTCTGGATGGGATCATTTATCATGCTTACCCTGTCCCTGTGCAACCATTATACAGCGGATGTGAGAGGGCCAGATTCCTCATCTTTTTAGTTCTGGATCCAGACCTGATGTAGAGACTCCCTCATACCACCCAGAGACGCTGGACCCTGAGCTTGATGACCTACCTGAATGGAGATTTCATAAGGGGTAAGGGTATATCGTATGTAAGAAAGAATGTGAACTATTTGGTGACCAGAATAGACCGTGTAGTTATTAGTGCTATGCTATCAGTGTAGTTATTAGCTAGCCGATATTTTCAGCTCTCCTCCTGGGCCTATGGTTGGATTACACTGCCCCGTTCATCCATCAGGTGTGTCCAAGAAGCTTCGTTCAGCCATATGCAACACAATACAGTTGAAAGGACTTCTCAGGGAAAGTCTTTAAGAGGGAATGTGAGGTGCTACGTTCCCTCCCCCTGCCACAGTGACGGGGTGCCACTCCAGATGGTAAAGACTCCACGTGTCTTGGTTCCCGAGTGAGAAGGCATTAGAACCGCCCTCTGCCCCCCGCCCCGCAACCACCATGACTCAAAACTGCCAATGGTCCGAACAAGAAATAAGGCTTTGTTAGAAGCCACTAAACCGGGGAACTAAACTAGGCTGTTCTGTTGTCAGAGGCCTCTCCTTTAGATAAAAGATTGGTAACAACTGATTTCAGATGTCCCTTCCCTGTAACGCTTGCAATCAAGAGACGATGTACAGAGTGGATTAGAGGCAGATGGGACTGACCCCAGGAGCTATTTGGAGGCCGTTTGAGCAGCAAAGAAGGGCAAAGAGGCTGAAGCTATGGGAATGGGGAGGAAACCTAATTAAGCCTTCAAACATGAATAGGAGTTTGCTTCAGATACAAGACCATTTTCTGCGGCTCAGATGCAGCTGGTTAGACAATATCATGTCAGCATCCATACTTCACAGAGCCTCTAACAAGTGTGTTAGGACTGAACATGCAGGGGATAATTTGAGCTTCAAGAATCAGATCCCGAGTCTTCACGATCATATTTGGCCACAAAGCCAAATGTGAATAGACTGCGGACATGTAGAGTTGAATCGAATGTGGCATGTGACTACTGAATCGAATGTAAATAGGAGGTCGAATGTATAATGTTGAGGTGAACTAGTCCTTGATGGGTTGTGTTCCAATCCAGAGGGAGCCCGATGGGAGTTACTTTCTCCAGAGATGCCCTTGAGTGAAGAGCTCCTCTTTGCAATCCAGTGTCTGCCTTATTCTGGACCTATAACTTCTGAGTCTTGAATTCTGGCACTGAGCATTCATTAATAGGAAATCTGCTCTCTTTAATGAGTTGTAATCACTGAATTTGGACTGTATGATTAATCATAGAAAAATATAGCCCCACCACCTGTCATTTGAAATTCCTGGCAAGATCTGAGTGAAACTCTCTGGAGATCAATGGTAATAAGAAATGAATGATGCTTTTATAGTACACAATAATCATTTTCTGATCAAATAAATTCAAATGGCTTTGACTGCACAGCTGGCCAGGGCTGCCTGAGTGAGCCAGGGACAAAATTATAAACACTAGGCTCTGTTACTGTCTTTTACATTCTTGGTAATAAAATCCAGGTTTAGGCTTCAAATTCTGTATGTCCCTCTGTAATTAAATACCCTCTATGCTACACTTGAAGTAAGAGCTACTCAATAATTAACAGTATCTTATAGCTCCAATTTGAATAAAAAGGAGATTGGGCCAAACCACTTCTTAGCACAGATAAAAATCTTGATTTTTTTTTTCTTTGTTTGGCCATCCTCAATACAAAACATTCTGGCTGGTTTTGACTTTCAGATGGATTTTTTAGAAAGACAAACACTCAGCATTTCCTTTGATTGTGTGCCTACCCCTTGATCAATAAATCTTATTCACCTTGACAAACCAAATTCTGTAAGCTATGCTGTGCACTTCAAAGAGCCTGAAGGAGCATTTCAGAAGTGGATAGGATGCTTCATGGTGCATTTTTGCCATCTGACGCGGCCAGGAAGTGTTACTGTACGTTCTCATGACTTTCACTAGTAATTCCAGAGAATACAATTTTAAAAGCAAAATCTCCTTGCAATAGCTTAAAAACAAAGCAATGCCACCGACAACTTTTTTCCTGCTATTAAAAAACTAACATTTTAAATAGTAAAAATTTAAAGCTGAACAAGGCTTCAAATATCTAACCCATTAACTTGAAAAACATGGAAACCCAAGTCTGTAGAGACCTTCAATCCAAAGTTTAAAACAGTTGTGTGTAGATACAAGCATGACTTTATAGTTTGAAGCTTTGTAATTCAAAGCAGGTGGTATCAGAGGCTAATTGAAAGCCTGCTGATTGTTGGGGTTTTCCTAACTAAAAATTCACTATATTTAAATGTAAATGACAAAGAACAGGTATAAGATAACTGCCAGGAAACACTGAGTCTTTCAGCATGGAACTGATTTTACGGTTGAAGTTCCTCTTTATTTTTTGATTCACTGGGATGGAGTATGCTGGAGGTCTTAGAGTTCAAATATTTGACGCTGGAATTGGGTAACACCCGGGTAAATGTTTGTGTGTAAAAATCTCTTGAGAACCCAAGTGAATATAATTGCTCAGAAATCATGACTCAGACATTCCGAGACAGAATCCAGGAAACTCTATCCTTTCCCCTCACCTCAGCTTGGAAAACATTGGTATAAAGCTTCTGTCTACCATAACCACACAAATCTCCCCCTCTTCCTCACTCCACCAAAGATGTGGTAAATGTAAGACATGGAAAGGTGGGTTTCAAAAGAACAGTATTTGACTTTGAATCCTGACTGCCCTTAACTGTCCCAGAGCCTGAGTTTCCTTGCGATTCCTGCGTTTTCCTATTAAAATAGCAATAATAAAAAGAACAGCTGTAAAATGCTTAGCACCGTAAGTAACAAATAATAGACATTTAATAACTGATACCTATTATTCTTTTATGATTTTAAAAACAATGGCAACAATAATAGCAATAAGATTCTGGCCAAATCTATACTTAAGATTAGAGTTCAAATAAATTATTAATGGGTCAGAGTTGGGGATAAAATAATCACCTTTGACTCTGTTTAAAATGTGTTCTATAAAGAACTTCTGCTTCCAGTTATAATGGGAAAACAGGAACCAGATTTACCCTCCTGCCACCGATAAATGGAAAATTGGACACAACAGACGTCTTTAGACACTGGACCACAGACAGATCAGATCTACGATCCCTAAGAGAAGGGGGAAAACAAGGCAAGCCTCGTCATTGCCCTGATATTCTGCCTGGAGGCACACTGCAGACTGTGGAGAAGAGACGGGGGTCCTAAGCAGAAGACTTGAGTTGAGGAGACAGAACTGTGAGTTCAGAGAACCTGAGGGCTGAGTTCTGAAGAGGCCAGGGGGGTCTATAGGGAGAGAGCTCCAGAAATCTGCATGGGGCAGGGGTGGGGGGGCGGTTATCCCCTGGAATCTTTGCTGAAAAGAGACGTGCATCTAGAGGACAGATCTTGACGCAGGCAGAGACCGACCTGTGAGCAGTGAGCGGAATGATTCTGAGAGCTCACATAGGCTCGGGAGTCATTTGGCGCCAGCCGGAGTCATTGCTGGTGACTCAGTAATCACCTGGGTCCTTCGGCAGGGACCCTAGAAAGACTGCATTCAGCAGGAGTTTAGTAGCATAAAGACTGTTTTAGACTCACCCTAGCAAAGCTTAAAAATAAGCCTTGAAAGGATGGAACTGACTTGTAAGCAACTGAGCTGCCCCTCGGAACAGAATCCAACACCGTCTAATGGAAGACAACAGAATCTAAACCCCCAAACGTAAAATTTACAATGTCCGAGAGTCACTAAAAAATTACCTGACATGCCAAGAAGTGGGAAAAGAAAACCAACAACCAAGAAAAAATAAAAATAAAAGAAACAGGTCCAGAAAGGACAGAGGTGATGGAATTTGCAGGGGAGACTGAGACCATTATGTTAACTACTTCGAGTATTTAAAGGAAACAATGAGAAGCTGACAGGGTAAGGAGAACCAATGGAACTTCTAGAAATGCAACTTACAATATCTGAAATTTAAAATTCATTGGATGGGATCAGAATCAAGTTAAATACTGAAGGATAAAATGTTAGGGAACTAGAAGATGTAGCTATCGAAACTATCCAAAAATAAAAACAAAACACAAAACACAAAAAAACAGTACAGAAAGAAAAATGAACAGAATCTCAGTGAAGTGTGGGTCAATATCTAGTGGTCTTTCATGTGTCATGGGAGTTGGGAAAAGGGGGGAGACAACTATTTGAAGAAATAGAGTAAAACATTCCCCAGACTTGAGGAAGCCTATAAACCAGAGATCTAAGAAACTTACTGAACCCCAAAGGAAACACACAAAGAAAACCATCCCAAGGGACATCATAATCAAATTGCTGGAAACCATTAGCAAAGGGAATAGTCTTAAAAGCAGAAAGGGAAGAAGACATTACATTTAGAGGAACAAAGATAAAAATAATAAGAATCTTCCTAACAAAAACTTTGCAATCCAGAGGAAAATGAGATCACATTTTTTAAGTTTCTTTCTTTATTTTTCAGAGAGGGAGAGGGAGAGAGAGAGAGAGAGTGCATGTGTGCAAGTGGGGGAGGGGCACAGACAGAGGCAGAGAGAGAGAGAAAATCCCAGAGCAGGCTCCTCCTTGTCAGTGCAGAGCCCGACACAGGGCTCGAACTCATGAACAGTGAGATCGCGACCTGAGCTGAAATCAAGAGTTGGATGCTCGACAGACTGAGCCACCCAGGTGCCCCTAAAATGAGATCACATTTTTTTTAAAAAAAAATTTTTTTTTTCAATGTTTATTTATTTTTGGGACAGAGAGAGACAGAGCATGAACGGGGGAGGGGCAGAGAGAGAGGGAGACACAGAATCGGAAACAGGCTCCAGGCTCCGAGCCATCAGCCCAGAGCCTGACGCGGGGCTCGAACTCACGGACCGCGAGATCGTGACCTGGCTGAAGTCGGACGCTTAACCGACTGCGCCACCCAGGCGCCCCAAGAGATCACATTTTTAAAGGGCCAAAGAAAACATAAACAATTAATAAAAAATTCCAGAGCCGGTAAAATATCTTTCAAAAACAAAGGCAGGCACGCCTGGGTGGCTCAGTCAGTTGGGCGGCCGACTTCAGCTCAGGTCATGATCTCGCGGGTTGTGGGTTCGAGCCCCGCGTCGGGCTCTGTGCTGACAGCTCAGAGCCCGGAGCCTGCTTCGGATTCTGTGTCTCCCTCTCTCTCTGCCTCTCCCCTGCTTGTTCTCTGTCTCTGTCTCTCTCTCTCAAATAATAAACATTAAAAAAAAAATTAGAAAACAACAACAACAACAACAACAACAAAAAACCCAAAGGCCAAATACAGACTTTTTTCAGACACATGGAAGGTGAGAGAATTTGTCATTGAAACACCTGTACTACAAGAGAGATGAAACGAATGTACCAATAAATGAAGAAGACTGGATATAATAAATAGGTAAATGTTTTTTTAAAAGTCTCACTTTAAATGTCTTTTAAAAATAATTACCTGTTTAAAGTGAAAACAATAGCAAATCTTGGATAAACAGTAGCACCAAAAAATGAAAAGGGAAAACAGAAGTTATTTTGGGGTAAGGTTCATGAAGTTAAGCTGTGGTCACTGAGAGATATAGATCATGTACATTACAGAGTAACCCCTAAAAAATAAGTTATAGCTAATAAATCAATCATGGAGAAAAGACAGAACTTAAAATACTCATAATCTAAAAGAAGGGAGGGAATGGGGAACAAAGAACAGACAAGTCTGAAGAAAACACATAGTTGGGGTGCCTGGGTGGCTCAGTTGGTTGAGCACCCGACTTTGGCTCAGGTCATGATCTCACAGCTCGCGAGTTCGAGCCCCACGTCAGGCTCTGTGCTGACAGCTTGGAGCCCGGAGCCTGCTTCCGATTCTGTGTCTCCCTGTCTCTCTGCCCCTAACCCACTCGCATTCTGTCTCTGTCTCTCTCAAAAATAAATAAACATTAAAAAAATTTTTTTAATAAAAAAATGAAAAAAAGAAAACACATAGCAAGATGGTAGACTTCTTTTTTTAAACTTTTTAAAACGTTTATTTATTTATTTTGAGAGAGACAGAGAGAGCAAGCGGGGGAGGGGCAGAGAGAGAGGGAGAGAGAATCCCAAGCAGGCACTGTGCCGTCAGCGCCCAACATGGTGCTCGAACGCAAGAACAGTGAGATCATGACCTGAGCCGAAACCAAGAGTTGGAGGTTTTAACCGACTGAGCCACCCAGGCGCTCCAAGATGGGAGACTTCTGCACACACATATTATACAGACATCAAAGTGACCTAAGCGTTACAATTAAAAGGCAGATGCTGTCAGACTGGATCAAAAAATAAAAATAGAAGGAGCCAGACTCAACCATATATTATGTATAAGAAACCTATTTTCAATATAAAGACACAAACAGGTTGAAAGTCAAAGGCAGGAAAAACTTACATCATGTCAACAACACTCCTAAGAAAGTTGCAGTAGCTAAGATGACATCAGAAAAACAGACTTCTGTTAACGGGGATCGAGAGGAATATTATAAAATGATACAGGGTTCCATCTGTCAAGATGCCATAACAATCCAAAATAACAGAGCTTTAGAATTTATGAAACGAAACAGCCAGAACTGAAAGGGGAAAGCCGCACATCCACAGATATAGTAGGACACTCTACTACTCTTCTTTCAATAATCAATAGGAGAAGTAGACAGAAAATCAGTAAATACACAGAAGACATGAATGACATTAAAACCCATAGGACCTAAGTGACATTTATAGACTGCTCCAACAAAGAACAGCAGTGTATGCACTCAAGTACGTATGTAATATTCTCCAAGATAAATCATAGGCTGGGCCCCCAAGTGAGGCTTTTGGTAAAGGTAAAAGATTTAAAATCATACAGACTATGTTCTTTCAGCACAACAGAATTAAATTAAAAACCAAGAGCAGACAAAGAGCTGAAAAACTGCCAAATAATACTTGTGAACAATCCACGGGTCAAAAAAAAACCAAAACAAAACATAAAATCACATAGGAAATTAAAAAATATTTTGAACTAAATTCAAATTAAAGCACAACATATAAAACTTAGGGATTTATAGTTTTAAATGCTATAAAGAGGGGTGAAAAGGCTCACGATCAATGATCCAAGTGTTCCATTACAAATCTAGATAAAGAAGAAAAAATTAAATTCTTTGAGTAAATGAGTAAAAGGAAGAGCAGGCGTCACTGAAATAGAAAATGGATAAACATTAAGAAAAATCAATGAAGCAAAACCAAAAAAGTCAACAAAATTAATAAACTACTAGCTAGATTAATCAAGAAACAAAGAGAGGAGACACAAATAACGAAAATGAGGAATGTACTAGGGACCTCACTAGATCCTACTTTACTAGAGATCCTACAGACATTAGAAAGATATTAACAGAAAAATCTGAACAACTTTTTGCCAGTAAGTTAAAAATTTAATTGAAATAGACAAGTTTCTTGAAAGACACAAGTAACCAAAGCTGATACCAAAACCCAGAAAATATGAATAGTTCTGCATTTATTAAAGACATTAAATTCATATTTAAAAACTGACTAGAAAAACAAAAAACAAACAAACGAAAAAATCTTTATGCCCAGATGGCTTTACTTATGAATGCTCTCGGTCATTTAAGAAAGATATTAACCAGTTCTACACAAACTCTTTCAGAAAATAAAGGGAGCCTTTCCCAACTCATTTTATAAGGTCAGAGTCACTTTGACATCAAAACTAGACAAAGATATTGTAAGAAAGCTACAGGAATCCAGAGTCAAAAATTCTCAACATAATTGCTGTTAAGTAAAACCCGGAAATATATGTAAGTGGTAATATACCATGACCAAGTAAGATTTATCCCAGGAAAGCCAAGACAGTTTAAAATTTGAAAACCAATCAATGTAATTCATCTTATTAACATAATAAAGAAAACCATAAGATCTCCTTAACGGATGCAGAAAATGCACTTGACATTTTCAATATACTTTCATGATAAAGATTCTCAGCAAAGTAGGAATAGAAAGAACGTTTCTTAAAATTGATAAAGGACATCTACAAAAAGCCTACAGCCAACGTCATATGTAAGAATGGAAGCCTGGATGTTTTTCCCCTAGATCACAGATAAGACAAGGATGCCCACTCTCGTCATTCTTATTCGACATCATACGAGATCCTAGGCAGTTGCAGTTTGTCAAGAAAATGGAATAAAAAGCATATAAATTGGAAAAGAAGTGAAACTTTATTTTTAGATGGCATGATCATCTATGTAGAAAATTTAAAGGAATCCTTTTAAAAAGCATCTATAAGCAGTAAATGAATCTAGCGAGATGGCAGAATACAAGGCCAGTATACACAATTAATTTGATTTCTATATGCTAACAGTGAATAATTAGAAATTAAAATTTAAAAATAATATTTACAATAGCATAAAACATGAAATACTTAGGGATAAATACATCAAAAATATATATCTGAACACATATATATCCATTTATAGATATAGATATATATACATATACATATGAATATTGAACACTACAAAATATTGCCAGAAAAAATTAAATAAGACCTGTAAAAAACCTTGAGAGATTTATCATGTTCATGGATTGAAAGTCTCAGTATTTTTAACGTGTCAATTCTCCCCAAATTGATCTGTCCATTCAATGCAATACCAATCAAAATCCTATCAGCACTTCCTGTGGAAATCAATACATTTTTCTAACATTTATACAGAAATGCAAAGGATTAGAATCGCAAAAACAAGTTTTCAAAAGAACAAAAGGGAAGGACTTCCACTACCAGTTTTGAAGATTCATGACAAATCTATAGTAATCGAAACAGTATGATACTGACACAGGATAGACATACAGATCAATGGAATAGAACTGAGAGTTCAAAAACAGATCCATGTAAGTCTGGTCAATTAATTTTCAACAAGAAGCCAAGGAATTAAATGGTAAAAGGATAGTCTATTTAACACACGATGCCAGGCTGGTTGGGTATAGATGAATGAGCTTTAATACTCACTTTATATCATTAACTCAAAATAGATTCTAGATCTACTTGTAGAAGCTAAAACAAAACATCTAGAAAAAAAAAACAGTAAATAAGCTCTGATCTCAGTGTAAGAAAAACTTCTTAATTAGGACACAAAAAACCATAATCTATAAGGGAAAAAAAGATGAAGGGTTTCGCCATATTTTACTTTCTGAAAGACCATTAGGAATACGAAAAAGCAAGCCAAAAGGTATGAGAAAATGTTTGCTTTATATTTATCTAACAAAGGACTTACTTGCATCCAGAATATATAGAGAGCTCTTACAACTCAATAGGATGACTCAAAAAAAAAAAAAAAAAAAAAAAAACCACACACAACAAACAAACATGGGTGAAGGTTTGAACAGACATTTCACCAAAGTCCAGAAAACACATGAAAAGATGCTCAATATCATTAAGCCACCAAAAGTATTCAAATGAAAACCACAAAGGGATACCAGTACATATCCACTCAGATGACTGCAATTTCAAGACTGATAACCGGAAGCATGGTGATGATGTGGAGCTCCTGGAAAGTTCATACATTGCTGGTGGGAATGTAAACCAGTGTAGCTATTTTGGGCAGAAGTTAGGCAGTTTCTACAAAGCTCAATACCATCTCCGATTAGACCCAGCAATTCCACTTCTGGGTATATGGCCAAGAGAAATGAAAACACATGTCCACACAAGAACTTGTGCATGCACGTCCAGAGTAGCCTTGTTCATAAAAGGCAAAAACCGGGAACAATCCTCATACCCCTTGAAATGGATGTTACCCAATGAATGGATAACCAAATTACAGTACATCCTTACAGTGGAACGCCATTCAGTAATAATCTGATCCATGCAAAAACATGGATGAATCTCAATGCTAAGCAACAGACTTGAGACACAAATGATTACATGCTGTACGACACCATTTATGTAAAATTCTGGCAAAGACAGACCTAGTCTTTAGTGCTAGAAAGTGGATCAGTGTTTGGTTGGAGCTGAGAGTCGGGGCTGGATATGGACTGGAAAGGGCATGAGAGAACATTTTAAGGTTATGCGATTGTTTTCCACCTTGACTGTGGTGTTTTATATCTTGATTGTGGTGGTGGTTATACAGGTTTATACATTTGTCAAAAATTATCAAATGGTACACTTAAAGTGTGTATGTTTTACTGGTTGCAAGGGTTGTATGTATTGTATGAAATTTACTGTAACAATAAAATTGACATTTTTGAAGTTCATTGTGAGAGTGAGAGAGAGAGAGAGAGAGGGAGGGAGGGAGGCAGGTGCAGGGGAGGGGCAGAGAGAGGGGGAGAGGGAGAGAATCCCAAGCAGGCTCCGCACTGTCAGCACAGAGCCCAATGCTGGGCTCGAACTCATTAACCATGAGATCATGACCTGAGCTGAAGTTGGACGTTTCACCTACTGAGCCACCCAGGCGCCCCAATAAAATTGATTTTTAAAATACAATACAATTGGGGCACACCTGAGTGGCTCAGTCGGGTGAGCATCGGACTTCGGCTCAGGTCATGATCTCGGGGTTCACAAGATCAAGCCCCACGTCAGGCTCTGTGCTGACATCTCGGAGCCTGGAGCCTGCTTTGGATTCTGTGTCTCCCTCTCTCTCTGCTCCTCCCCTGCTCGTGCTGTCTCTCTCTCTCAAAAATAAGTATTAAAACAAATTTTTTTAAATACAATACAATCTATTTTGCTGTTTTGTTTTTTATGTATCTGTTTAATGAATGTCTAGCTGCTGGGCAATCTGCCAGGGCTTTAGGGAAAAATCACAGTGAATGAGGCAGAGCAACTTACATTTCACAGACGTTTCATCATGGTTGGGAAGACAGATGAAGAACATGTCACTTAAATGAAGGAAATAAATGTCATTCAAACACCTGCACATGAATGTTCACAGCCGCATTATCTGTAACAGCAAAAGAGCGCAAACAAGCCCACTGTCCGTTACCTAATGAATGGATCAACAGAACGCGATGTCGCCACACAATGGAATTTATTCCACCGTACAGAGGAATGGAGTTCCCATATGTGCTACAACATGGATGGCCACTGAAAACGCTCCTGGGTGACAAAAGCCAGGTACGAAAGGTTACGTATTGCAGCATTCTGTTTGCCTGAAGTGTCCAGGACTGACAAATCCATAGCCACAGAAAGTAGATGAACGGTTTCTAGGGGTTTCTGGAAAGGGAGAATGGGGAATGGTTGCCCATGGTTTCTTTCTGGGGTGATGAAAATGTTCCAGAATGAGAAAATGGTACCAATTGTACAACCTCGTAAATATACTAGAAACTGCTGATTTGCATCCTTTATTTATTTTTTAAATGTTTATTTTTGAGAGCGAGAGAGACACAGCATGAACTGGGGAGGGGCACAGAGAGAGCGAGAAGCAGCCTCCAGGCTCTGAGCTGTCAGTACAGAGCCTGAAGTGGGGCTCGAACTCATGAACCATGAGATCATGACCTGAGCCGAGGTTGGACGCTTAACCGACTAGGCCACCCAGGTTCCCCAGATTTGTACACTTTAAAAGAGCGTATTGGGGGCGCCTGGGTGGCTCAGTCGGTTAAGCGTCTGACTTCGGCTCAGGTCACGATCTCACGGTCCGTGAGTTCGAGCCTCACGTCGGGCTCTGGGCTGATGGCTCGGAGCCTGGAGCCTGCTTCTGATTCTGTCTCCCTCTCTCTCTGCCCCTCCCCCGTTCATGCTCTGTCTCTCCCTCTGTCTCAAAAATAAATAAACGTTAAAAGAAAAAATTAAAAAAATAAAATAAAAGAGCGTATTGTATGGCATATGAATTACGTCTCAATAAACAATTTACTTTTAAGCAAAAATGAATGGAAGGATGATGGTGACATATCACCACAAGAGTTAGAAAAGAGCAGGGGTGAAGCCACTGGGGGGGGGGGTGGGCAGGGAAGCCTCTTGAAAGGAACTTTCAGTGGGGGTCAGTCAGATACCAAAAAGGCCTGGAAGCATGGGTGTTTTGTCTGAACCCAAGATCTTCTGGGAGTCCCAGGTGATCAGGGTATGGGGTGCAGAGGCAGGGATAAGTCACAGTGAAAGTCACGGAGATGAGCAAGGCCAGACGGAACACATCAGAGCAACGAGTTTGGAGGATGCTTCTTTCCATCTGCTTCAATAAAAAAGTGATTTTGCAAACAAGGCGTGCAAATTCAATGGTTCTAAATTTGATCAGCTTCAAGCAGGAAGCCACCCTAGAAGCTTTAGACATGTGTAGCTGCACGTTGACCACAGTGGGTGTCCGTCCCAGGTTCGGGACAAAATAGGCTCCCTGAGAACTCACTTCTCTTTTCTCCAAGGAGCACAATTTCTTCTTGATGCATACACAGGGCTGTACACATGCTGAATAACCAAACTGAAAGTATTTACATGTCCAGATGTGGAAAGGAATCACCAACGGGAGTTAAAGTGTTTTTATTCAAGGCTAAAATTTCAAATCTGTATCAAATATCACAGAGCAAATGGCTTTTTCTAGGATTAACTGCCCAGTTACCCAGTTACCCACTTACCCTTAATTTGCCACTGATTAGAAGTCGGCAATTATCATTGTAATTTGTCTTTATTGGGCCTCATTTTCCACTTGAAAAAGCTAAACCATCATCTTTTTTTCCATCCCTATGATTCCCAACCCTTTTGGAATTCACATCTTATGTATTATTTATTTCATAATATCTCTCCTTCCCAAGTGGTAGGTTTTATGCATCTTTGGGATGGACTAAAATTAAACAAGATTTTGAAAACTGCTTAAATTTGTCAACATGCCTGAGTAAAGGGGTGATATCATGGGGTGTGTCACAATCTAGGCTAGAAGTTCCTCCAATAAGTTTAGGATTCCACAGATGGAACTGAAAATTAGGTCAAACTCCCTAACTTTACACAAGAAAAAAACCTTGGCCCAGAAAAGTGAAATGACTTGTTCAGGGTGTCTCCTAGTGGACTTAGGACAGCTAAGGACAAGAACAGAAGAACCCTTTAAAGTATCTCAATTTCTTTAGATGGTTTGTAAAAAGTCTAAGCCCCATAAACAGGAAAAGCTGACCTTCTTTTTCTGTTTTTAGTACGTTTTGGGGTAATGTGTTATGCAGAATACATGCACAGAATTAGTTATATGGGATGGATAAAATACACAGAATTGATTATAAGAGATGGATGAAAATCATAGCAAGATTAATAATGAAGTTCACTTGTTCCATCGATGAGGAAGTTTAGGGAGTGATTAAGAACACAGGCTCCAAGAGAGAAGCCGGACACAAAGGAACACTTATGCATTGATTCCATTTATATAAAATTCAAAATCAGGCATACCTAATCTATGGTGTTGGACATCAAGAGAGAAGTTTTCCTTGCGATGGTGGGACATGAGCATTGTGAGGTGTGGAAGCGTAGCTTCCGGGGTCCTGGCGATATTCTATCTCTTGATTACATCAAGTAATTGGTGATTGCAATTCCGGTTCCCGGATGTGCTTCCTTAGTGATAATTCATCAATCTGTACCATTGTGATTTATACACTTTTCTTTGTATGTGTTATATTAGTTGTCTATTGCTACCTAACAAATTACCTCAAAATGAAGAGGCTTGAGGGGCGCCTAGGCAGCTCAGCTGGTTAAGTGTCCAACTCTCAGTTTTGGTTCAGGTCATGATGTCACAGTTTGTGGATTCAAGCCCCATGTCAGGCTGTGCACTGGCAGAGCAGAGCCTGCTTGGGTTTCTCTCTCTCCGTCTTTCTCTGTCCCTCTCCCACTCATGCGACTCCTCTCTCTCTCTCTCTCTCTCAAAATAAATAAACATTAAAGAAAAGTAGAGGCTCAAAACATTTATCATGTCACAGTTTCCATAGGTCAGGAATGTGGCATGGCATAACGGGATGGGGCTCTGCTTCAGGATCTCTGAAGCAAGATGTCCGCTGGGGCTGCAGTCTCATCTCAAGGCTCACCTGGGGCGGCTCTGCTTCCAACTCACTTACGTGGTTGTGGGCAGGATTCAGTTCCTCGTGGGCTGCTGGCCCTCTGCTGCATGCTGGCTGTTCCTGACACCCTCTGTTCCTGACCACATGGGCTTCTCCAACATGGCAGCTCGCTTCACTAAAGCATGCAAGCAAGAGGGAAATACAGAGCATGCTACCAAGATGGAAGTCACGGGCATTTGTAACATAATCATGAAGTGACTTCGTTGCATCATGTGCCTATTCTATTCATTAGAGGCAACTCACTAGGTCCAGCCCAAACTCAAAGGGAGGAGGGCACACAGAAGTCTGAATATCAGGAGGGAGAAATCACTGGGAGTCATCATAGAAGGTTGCTCCCTACACACACTACACGTCTATACAAAGTTATTTAAAAAAAAAATGAATGTAAGCTCAGGCATCAGGCCGACGTGGGTTTGAACCCCACCTCTCCCATCAGCTGGAAGAGATTTCACAACTCATTAAAGTGTCGCAAGTCTGTTTCTCCATCTACTATATGGAGTAATAGTTACAATTTCCTAGAGTTGCTGTAACTATGAAGTTGCAGAAAGCAGGCAATGCCTGCGGAGCCTTATTGCAGGGTCTGCCACAGAGAAAGTACTCAGTACTAAGTGTTATTATTATTATTATTTCAAAGAAATTTCCTAAAGAAATTTTATTGCAAGGAGAAAAAAACAGGACTACGTGTAGCACATTTTGAGGAAACAGACTCTGAGATGTTAGGCAACTTGTCTAAAGTCACACAGCCAAGCCAGGATTTCAGCCTGGGTCCACTAACCCCAAAGCCATTTCTATTTCCTGCTCCCTCTGCTTCCCTATGGAAGCCTCTGATGGGCTTTCCCCTATGATTTCTGTCCCCTCTAGGTCTTTGCTCACACTGCTGTCAGACTAACTGTCCTACAATCTCTTTCTTCATCTGGTATTCTCCAGCTAAAGATGCCCCAATTGACTTCAATGTCAAGTGAGCACTCTCTCCTCAGCCTACAGGGGGCCCTGAACTTGGTCCTGAAATTTGGGCACTTCGTTTCCTGCATACATCCTCTGCCCCAAGCATCATGAGCTCATTATTAGCCAAAACCATGTCATGACCCATCTGATCCCACCTCCATACATCTGCATTGCTTTTCCTCTTCTCTAGGATGATAGTCCCTTAAAGTTTCTCTCTTTATACCCGTCCATCCATTCATCCACCCATCCAGCCATTATTTACTAATCCATTTCTGGGAGTCTTTCACAGTGCTACGCATAACAACCACTACAAGACAGAATCAAACATGGCCGCTACTCTCTAGAGTCAGTCATATCTCAATGAGAACACACTAGTGTGAAATGCTTACAGGAGAGAACCGTAAAACCTTGTTGAGATCCTTCTTGTGGCCCAACGCTCAGGTATCATTTCTGCTCTCCGTGATGCCTTCCTGATTATTCTACTCCACCATTGCTTCTTCTCTAAATTTCTATAGCTCTGTGAGCTCCACTGTCCATCTAACGGTTTAATGTAGACAATTGCCTTTAAGACGGTTATAGGAGAAGGGGACTTTTCAAGGTTTATTGGGAACTTACTAGGAGATAAAACCAGTATACAAATTGTCTTATTGAATAATCCCAGTGACTCCACAAAGTAATTCTTATCATGCCATCATAGAGCTAAGGAAACTAAAGACGTAGAGAGGAAAAGTTCAATGTCTCAAAGCAAGTAAATGCTAGAGCCTGGACTCAAACTCAAGTCTATTGACTGCAATGTCCTTGCCTGCTCTAAACCTCTCATTACGCTCCTCCGCCCCTTGTGGTGCAGCACAGAGCGTTGCACCTGCAGCTCAGCACGTGATGAGAACAGCACCTAACCTTCCATTTTTCACCACAGTGACAAAGGCCTTTCCCATCCACTAATTCAAATATTTACTGAGTGACAGAATGATCCATAAAAGCCCCAAACAGTTCATCTCATCAATAGGACAAGAAGTCTGATGGATCTCTCATCAAGCTCATCACTGTGGGCCTCCTCTGGTGTTGGACTTCTCCAAAGAGTTGGCCACACTGTCAGGGTTGGTGTCTCTGTTGTGACAACTTCACTCCAGCACAGCATCCGTGAGCAGTCCTTTGGAAAGAGCTCGGGCTGCCAGGCCTCTGACAACAAACAAAACCCTCTTTTTCCTGGGAATTCTCAAATGTGGCAGCGAGCAGATGTGCTCACAGAACCTCTGAATGCAAGCACAGACGGAACGCTCTGCAGAGAAATTGCGAGTAAACTTCACAACTGGGGAACATAAAGATCTTTTATTTGCAGAAGTTGGAGGTTGTAATTTGGATGTGTGAAATTGCCAATAGTCTGGTAAATACGAAGGCCCACCAGCAGCCTTAAAAGGGAATTGAAACCATTTTAAAAATCAGTGAGGTAGGCAATGTGTGGGTGGGTGTGTTTTCCATGGAACCAATGGAGATTTATACTAGATGCAAAATACTCTTTAAGTCATTGAGTACAAGAATGGGTCATTAGGAAGGTGGTGGACTTGTTGTAACCATTGGAGGCCTGCTGGGAGTTTTCTAGTCTGCTCAAAACCCTGTGGTGGCTCCATATTGCCTGCAGAAAGAAATCCATTTTCTTTGGTCTGGCATTTTCCACTCCAGCTCCAACCACATCTCCCTTTCCTTTTGGCACCTCATTCTCCAGAAAGATTCTAGTTACTCCTGCCTCCCTGGACATGGGCTCCATTTTCGCACCTCAGGTTTCCACCCACGCTTTTCTGCCTATAATATCCTCCTTGTCACCAATGCATGTTAAAATCTTACCCTGCTTTTAGAACTAGGATCATCCTTGGCTCCTGCCTTCCCCTCACCACCCCTCACTGCAACCCAACCCAGCTTTATTGGCAAGTCCTGGTGGCTCTACCTCCAAAATAACTGTTAACTGGGAACTGGGTTCTCTCCACTGTTTTCATCTCTTCGTCCAGCACCATCATCTCTTGCCTGATGAATTATAATGGCTTCCTCTCTAATCTTCTTGCTTTGGACTTGGCCCACACAACAGCTGGAACTTTTCAAAAAATTTTTTAAATGTTTATTTATTTTTGAGAGAGAGAGAGAGAGCTAGTGGGAGAGGGGCAGAGAGAGAGGGAGACACAGAATCTGAAGCAGAATCCAGGCTCCAAGCTGTCAGCCCAGAGCCTGACGGGGAGCTTGAACTCACGAACCATGAGATCATGACCTGAGCTGAAGTCAGACGCTCAACGGACTGAGCCACCCAGGCGCCCCTGGAATTTTTTTTTAATGTCAGTCAATGAGTCTGCCCGTATGCTTCATACCCTTCGGTGGATTCCTGTAACACTTATCATCAAGCCCAAACGCCTTCGCGTGGCTTCCAAAATCTGGCCCTGGCCACCATCTGGACTTCGTCCCACTGCTCTCTCACTCTGGTCACTTTGCTCCAGCACTGAGGTGCTGTGCGGTCTAATTTGAGAACAGCTCCACATCTTATTCGCCTTCACGCTCCCAACAGTGGCCTGCGTGGTGCCTTGTAACTAGTAGGTAGATGTCAATCTTTATTAGGTCAACAACGTTCCTCTGACTTCAGATCAGAGTTTGAGACAATTGGTGGTGTATCACAAAAATCTAACTATCATGTTTTTAAGGGCCAATCCTGTTGCATTTTGGGGAGACCCCACTTCTGTTTTCACAATGCGAGTTATTTTTCATTTGGGTAGCTGCCATGTGGAAAAATAAATACATAAATCAGCCAAACCTACAGGTGGCATTGTTCTGGGAAATATGTAGAGACTTAATTAGCAATGAGACTCCACACATTTTGACTGGGCCAAAAAAATCAAGCTGCCAATTTCTCATTAATTCTTGTTCACTACATTGCATTCAAGCCCTTCAAGGGCAGCGTGTGTTTGATGAAACGGCCTCCGAATCTCCTAACAATTTGCTTGTCTTTAAAACTGCACCCCTGGGAGGAGAGGGAAGATGGCGGCGTAGGAGGACGCTGGGCTCACCGCGCGTCCTGCTGATCACTTAGATTCCACCTACACCTGCCTAAATAACCCAGAAAACCGCCAGAGGATTAGCAGAACGGAGTCGCCGGAGCCAAGCGCAGATGAGAGGCCCACGGAAGAGGGTAGGAAGGGCGGCGAGGCGGTGCGCGCTCCACGGACCGGCGGGAGGGAGCCAGGGCGGAGGGGCGGCTCGCCGGCCAAGCAGAGCCCCCGAGTCTGGCTTGCAAAAAGCGGAGGGGCCTGACGGACTGTGTTCCGACAGCAAGCGCGACTTAGCGTCTGGGAGGTCATAAGTTAACAGCTCTGCTCAGAAAGCGGGAAGGCTGGAGGACAAAGGAGAGGAGAGCTGCTGAGCCCCCGGACGAGAGAGCTCAGTTTGGTGGGGAACAAAGGCCCTCGCCAGCGCCATCTCCCCCGCCCATCCCCCAGCCAAAATCCCAAAGAGAACCAGTTCCTGCCAGGGAACTTGCTCGCTCCGCGCAAACACCCAACTCTGCGCTTCTGCGGAGCCAAACCTCCGGCAGCGGATCTGACTCCCTCCTGCTGCCACAGGGCCCCTCCTGAAGTGGATCACCTAAGGAGAAGCAAGCTAAGCCTGCCCCTCCTGCCCCTGTGCACCTTGCCTACCCACCCCAGCTAAGACGCCAGATCCCCAGCATCACAAGCCTGGCAGTGTGCAAGTAGCCCAGACGGGCCACCCCACCCCACAGTGAATCCCGCCCCTAGGAGAGGGGAAGAGAAGGCACACACCAGTCTGACTGTGGACACAGCGGTGGGCTGGGGGCAGACATCAGGTCTGACTGCGGCTCCTCCCACCAACTCCAGTTATACACCACAGCACAGGGGAAGTGCCCTGCAGGTCCTCACCACGCCAGGGACTATCCAAAATGACCAAGCGGAAGAATTCCCCTCAGAAGAATCTCCAGGAAATAACAACAGCTAATGAGCTGATCAAAAAGGATTTAAATAATATAACAGAAAGTGAATTTAGAATAATAGTCATAAAATTAATCGCTGGGCTTGAAAACAGTATAGCTGACAGCAGAGAATCTCTTGCTACAGAGATCAAGGGACTAAGGAACAGTCACGAGGAGCTGAAAAACGCTTTAAACGAAATGCATAACAAAATGGAAACCACCACGGCTCGGATTGAAGAGGCAGAGGAGAGAATAGGTGAACTAGAAGATAAAGTTATGGAAAAAGAGGAAGCTGAGAAAAAGAGAGATAAAAAAATCCAGGAGTATGAGGGGAAAATTAGAGAACTAAGTGATACACTAAAAAGAAATAATATACGCATAATTGGTATCCCAGAGGAGGAAGAGAGAGGGAAAGGTGCTGAAGGGGTACTTGAAGAAATAATAGCTGAGAACTTCCCTGAACTGGGGAAGGAAAAAGGCATTGAAATCCAAGAGGCACAGAGAACTCCCTTCAGACGTAACTTGAATCGATCTTCTGCACGACATATCATAGTGAAACTGGCAAAATACAAGGATAAAGAGAAAATTCTGAAAGCAGCAAGGGGTAAACGTGCCCTCACATATAAAGGGAGACCTATAAGACTCGTGACTGATCTCTCTTTTGAAACTTGGCAGGCCAGAAAGAATTGGCACGAGATTTTCAGGGTGCTAGACAGAAAAAATATGCAGCCGAGAATCCTTTATCCAGCAAGTCTGTCATTTAGAATAGAAGGAGAGATAAAGGTCTTCCCAAACAAACAAAAACTGAAGGAATTTGTCACCACTAAACCAGCCCTACAAGAGATGCTAAGGGGGACCCTGTGAGACAAAGTACCAGAGACATCACTACAAGCATAAAACATACAGACATCACAATGACTCTAAACCCATATCTTTCTATAATAACACTGAATGTAAATGGATTAAATGCGCCAACCAAAAGACATAGGGTATCAGAATGGATAAAAAAACAAGACCCATCTATTTGCTGTCTACAAGAGACTCATTTTAGACCTGAGGACACCTTTAGATTGAGAGTGAGGGGATGGAGAACTATTTATCATGCTACTGGAAGCCAAAAGAAAGCTGGAGTAGCCATACTTATATCAGATAAACTAGACTTTAAATTAAAGGCTGTAACAAGAGATGAAGAAGGACATTATATAATAGTGACAGGGTCTATCCATCAGGAAGAGCTAACAATTATAAATGTCTATGCGCCGAATACCGGAGCGCCCAAATATATAAAACAATTACTCATAAACATAAGCAACCTTATTGAGAAGAATGTGGTAATTGCAGGGGACTTTAACACCCCACTTACAGAAATGGATAGATCATCTAGACACACGGTCAATAAAGAAACAAGGGCCCTGAATGACACATTGGATCAGATGGACTTGACAGATATATTTAGAACTCTGCATCCCAAAGCAACAGAATATACTTTCTTCTCGAGTGCACATGGAACATTCTCCAAGATAGATCATATACTGGGTCACAAAACAGCCCTTCATAAGTTTACAAGAATTGAAATCATACCATGCATACTTTCAGACCACAATGCTATGAAGCTTAAAATCAACCACAGAAAAAAGTCTGGAAAACCTCCAAAAGCATGGAGGTTAAAGAACACCCTACTAACGAATGAGTGGGTCAACCAGGCAATTAGAGAAGAAATTAAAAAATATATGGAAACAAACGAAAATGAAAATACAACAATCCAAACGCTTTGGGACGCAGCGAAGGCAGTCCTGAGAGGAAAATACATTGCAATCCAGGCCTATCTCAAGAAACAAGAAAAATCCCAAATACAAAATCTAACAGCACACCTAAAGGAAATAGAAGCAGAACAGCAAAGGCAGCCTAAACCCAGCAGAAGAAGAGAAATAATAAAGATCAGAGCAGAAATAAACAATATAGAATCTAAAAAAACTGTAGAGCAGATCAATGAAACCAAGAGTTGGTTTTTTGAAAAAATAAACAAAATTGACAAACCTCTAGCCAGGCTTCTCAAAAAGAAAAGGGAGATGACCCAAATAGATAAAATCATGAATGAAAATGGAATTATTACAACCAATCCCTCAGAGATACAAACAATTATCAGGGAATACTATGAAAAATTATATGCCAACAAATTGGACAACCTGGAAGAAATGGACAAATTCCTGAACACCCACACTCTTCCAAAACTCAATCAGGAGGAAATAGAAAGCTTGAACAGACCCATAACCAGCGAAGAAATTGAATCGGTTATCAAAAATCTCCCAACAAATAAGAGTCCAGGACCAGATGGCTTCCCAGGGGAGTTCTACCAGACGTTTAAAGCAGAGATAATACCTATCCTTCTCAAGCTAGTCCAAGAAATAGAAAGGGAAGGAAAACTTCCAGACTCATTCTATGAAGCCAGTATTACTTTGATTCCTAAACCAGACAGAGACCCAGTAAAAAAAGAGAACTACAGGCCAATATCCCTGATGAATATGGATGCAAAAATTCTCAATAAGATACTAGCAAATCGAATTCAACGGCATATAAAAAGAATTATTCACCATGATCAAGTGGGATTCATTCCTGGGATGCAGGGCTGGTTCAACATTCGCAAATCAATCAACGTGATACATCACATTAACAAAAAAAAAAGAGAAAAACCATATGATCCTGTCAATCGATGCAGAAAAGGCCTTTGACAAAATCCAGCACCCTTTCTTAATAAAAACCCTTGAGAAAGTTGGGATAGAAGGAACATACTTAAAGATCATAAAAGCCATTTATGAAAAGCCCACAGCTAACATCATCCTCAACGGGGAAAAACTGAGAGCTTTTTCCCTGAGATCAGGAACACGACAGGGATGCCCACTCTCACCACTGTTGTTTAACATAGTGCTGGAAGTTCTAGCATCAGCAATCAGACAACAAAAGGAAATCAAAGGCATCAAAACTGGCAAAGATGAAGTCAAGCTTTCGCTTTTTGCAGATGACATGATATTCTACATGGAAAATCCGATAGACTCCACCAAAAGTCTGCTAGAACTGATACATGAATTCAGCAAAGTTGCAGGATACAAAATCAATGTACAGAAATCAGTTGCATTCTTATACACTAATAATGAAGCAACAGAAAGACAAATAAAGAAACTGATCCCATTCACAATTGCACCAAGAAGCATAAAATACCTAGGAATAAATCTAACCAAAGATGTAAAGGATCTGTATGCTGAAAACTATAGAAAGCTTATGAAGGTAATTGAAGAAGATTTAAAGAAATGGAAAGACATTCCCTGCTCATGGATTGGAAGAATAAATATTGTCAAAATGTCAATACTACCCAAAGCTATCTACACATTCAATGCAATCCCAATCAAAATTGCATCAGCATTCTTCTCGAAACTAGAACAAGCAATCCTAAAATTCATATGGAACCACAAAAGGCCCCGAATAGCCAAAGTAATTTTGAAGAAGAAGACCAAAACAGGAGGCATCACAATCCCAGACTTTAGCCTCTACTACAAAGCTGTCATCATCAAGACAGCATGGTATTGGCACAAAAACAGACACATAGACCAATGGAATAGAATAGAAACCCCAGAACTAGACCCACAAACGTATGGCCAACTCATCTTTGACAAAGCAGGAAAGAACATCCAATGGAAAAAAGACAGTCTCTTTAACAAATGGTGCTGGGAGAACTGGACAGCAACATGCAGAAGGTTGAAACTAGACCACTTTCTCACACCATTCACAAAAATAAACTCAAAATGGATAAAGGACCTGAATGTGAGACAGGAAACCATCAAAACCTTAGAGGAGAAAGCAGGAAAAGACCTCTCTGACCTCAGCCGTAGCAATCTCTTACTTGACACATCCCCAAAGGCAAGGGAATTAAAAGCAAAAGTGAATTACTGGGACCTTATGAAGATAAAAAGCTTCTGCACAGCAAAGGAAACAACCAACAAAACTAAAAGGCAACCAACGGAATGGGAAAAGATATTTGCAAATGACATATCGGACAAAGGGCTAGTATCCAAAATCTATAAAGAGCTCACCAAACTCCACACCCGAAAAGCAAATAACCCAGTGAAGAAATGGGCAGAAAACATGAATAGACACTTCTCTAAAGAAGACATCCGGATGGCCAACAGGCACATGAAAAGATGTTCAGCGTCGCTCCTTATCAGGGAAATACAAATCAAAACCACACTCAGGTATCACCTCACGCCAGTCAGAGTGGCCAAAATGAACAAATCAGGAGACTATAGATGCTGGAGAGGATGTGGAGAAACGGGAACCCTCTTGCACTGTTGGTGGGAATGCAAATTGGTGCAGCCGCTCTGGAAAGCAGTGTGGAGGTTCCTCAGAAAATTAAAAATAGACCTACCCTATGACCCAGCAATAGCACTGCTAGGAATTTATCCAAGGGACACAGGAGTACTGATGCATAGGGGCACTTGTACCCCAATGTTCATAGCAGCACTCTCAACAATAGCCAAATTATGGAAAGAGCCTAAATGTCCATCAACTGATGAATGGATAAAGAAATTGTGGTTTATATACACAATGGAATACTATGTGGCAATGAGAAAATGAAATCTGGCCTTTTGTAGCAACGTGGATGGAACTGGAGAGTGTGATGCTAAGTGAAATAAGCCATACAGAGAAAGACAGATACCATATGGTTTCACTCTTATGTGGATCCTGAGAAACTTAACAGGAACCCATGGGGGAGGGGAAGGAAAAAAAAAAAAAAAGAGGTTAGAGTGGGAGAGAGCCAAAGCATAAGAGACTGTTGAGAACTGAGAACAAACTGAGGGTTGATGGGGGGTGGGAGGGAGGAGAGGGTGGGTGATGGGTATTGAGGAGGGCACCTTTTGGGATGAGCACTGGGTGTTGTATGGAAAAAAAAAATAAAATAAAATAAAAAAATAAAAAATAAAAAAAATTAAAAAAAAAATAAAACTGCACCCCTGGAGATCATGTGATAAACCAAGAATCCATACGTATCAGGACAATACCAAAGAAGCCGCTACAGCTGACCTTCACACTTACTGATAATCTGACCTTCACACTTACTGATAATCTCAGCTAACACTCAGCGACTGCTGATGTGGCCCCAGGTTCTACTCTGTATGTATTAGTTCATTTAATCACCAGAAAACCTTGAGAGTAAGTGCTCCTTTGGCTCCACTTTGTAGGCAAGGAAACTGAGACACAGAGAGGTTGGGTATCTTGTGCAAGGTCACACAGCCAGGACTTGACAGATCCAGGATTTAAGACCAGTTAGTCCAACTCCAGAGCCTGTATTTTCCACAATGACTCTAACCGTTTTCACGACTTTTAATTTTGATACATTTTGAAAATTACAGAAAAGAATTGAGAGCATGGAACTACCTTTTACCCAGGCCCACCTACTGTTTATATTTTGTCTCATTTTATTATTCTTTCTATATATTTTATATACACACGCATATTGCGTTTTTCTGAACCATTGAGTTGGTTGGAGATATTGTGCCCGTATGACTTTAAATACTATATTGTGAATTTCCTAAGACTATTCTCCTATATAACCAGGGCTATTATCAAAATCAGAAAATTTAACACTGATATTGTTTTCCAACTCATAGTCCATATTCAAATCCCATCAATTATCTCAGAGATGCTCGATACAGCTATTTTTGTCTTGATTCAGGTACAACCCAAGATCATCCCTGTATTGAGCTGCTTCTAGTCTGGAACCTTTAGTGTCCTTCAATCTGCAACAGCTCCTTAGCCTTTCTTTGTTTCCTGCCCTTGATATTTTTAAATTTTGTAACATGTTCCTAATGTTTTCTCATGATTAGATTCAAGTTATGCACCTTTGGCAGGAAGACCAGAGTGATGTTGTATCCTTCACAGCACATCATACCAGGAGACACAAGATGTCCTTTTGTCCCCATAATGATGATGTTGGCTTTTATTGCTTGGTTAAAGTCAAATCTGCCAATTTTCTTCAATGGAAAAGTTACTATTTGTCCCATTTAATAAATAATTTGGTGGGGGAGATACTCTTGGACTCTGTACAAATCTTCTTTCCTATAAAACTTTCACCACTACTTTAGCATCCAGTGGTGGCCAACCACTATATGTTACTGCTTCTTTGTACACAGGGCTTCTTTTCCAACTCAGTGGAAGTCCGTGCCCAGTTGGAGGCTCTGTCATGAGTATCCGAGGACAGGCATCGTCCCATAGTGAAGAGACAGCACAATCTTTTGAGTTAAACAGTCTGGAGTTTGTGTTCTGGAGGTAGCATAGCTAATGGCCTTGGGGGAAGATTCAAGATTCTCTTTGAACCTCGGCTTCCTCATTCATAAAGAAGAAAATGACAGGGGCTTGTAGCAAGTGGTATGTATATGGCAAAACATAGATTGTCTGGACCTTAAAGGTATCAGCAAGAGCCGTGTGATTATCGCTGAAGGGAGAAGCAACCCAAAATGTCGGGGCTAGGCAGGCTTTGTAATTAGTCAAAATGTTTACGCTAGTTGTTGAGTGTCTAGCGTGGCATTGGGAGAATATAGAAACGGCAGGGTGGGGAGCGGGGTGGGGGGGTCCCATATGAGTGAGCAAGTCATGGCCAAGGCAGTTTGGAATGTTTTGTTAGGCAGGTACAGAGAGTGGCAGGTGTGGGAGAGAAGCGATCTATTCCATTGGGAGGATCAGCGAGGACTTCACAGAGCAGGCAGTAACATATGAACTTGGGACCACTTGGGGTCAACTTCTCTTCATCAAATCCCCCTGTGGACACTGCTTTCTTCTCAGCGCTTTAAGGTTCAGCTTCACGTAAATGAGACGAGCAGATCCTGGAGAACAAAATAATTGGAGCGAGCGGCAGAAGTGGACCCCTTGTTCACAAAATTGAGTGAAATGGAAAGAACTGGGGACACGGGGGTCACATTTTGCTAACTTTACCTCAAAGCCTCCCATAGGACCGAACGGCCAAAAAAGCAAATCCCTGTCTGTCCTTCAGAGAATGAACTTTGATTGTGAAAGTATCTTTGTAGGTAGAGCCCGGCACCTTTTAGATGCTGCTGGTTTGGAGGTAAATTTGGCAACATCCAGGCCCTGTCTGGGAGAGCGAATCCCGGCAGCCTACCTGGTCCACATGGGACACAGAACAAAGCGCTCTTTTTCCAGAGTTGCCTGGGACAGCTGACTTTCACAGCAGGGGTGGGCCAGGCACTTTTCAATAGCAGAGTCTTCGATCCAAATAGGCTAGAATCAGGAAAGTCTGAAGGGGAGACCAAAGCCCATTATGCCGCAAGTTCACTCCCTTCCCATTGAATCATTCCTCTCAAGCCCTTCTAGGTGGCCTGCGGGAGAGGCCGTGAGCCTCCGACAAATTGGCTGTGAGCCACGAGAACCACGAAGCAAGGACCAATTGAGTTTGAGCTTGGGTGTGGTCCACAGTCTGTCAGAGCCAGCCCCAACACACTGGCCTTCGTAGAGCCCCCCCCCCCCCTTAGAAGGCTGCGCTCAGGGAACCGTTGCAGAGACGGAGAAATAGGGGTATTTAATTTTCCCACAAAGCACTTTTGCCCCAGCTGTGCTAATGTTCTCCAGTTGAATATTTTTCAAAACAATCTACCAAAAAAATGCGGCTACACATTCCATTAACGATGTCTAGTTTCGTCCCACCCAGGGTTGCAACAGTCAGCCAAGCAATTTAATCTCTTAAAACAGAAATTGTTATGTTTCCTCCCCTGATGGGGAGAAGGTGCAATGAACAGACAGGCAAGATGAGTGTGCTTTCCAGAAGGAGGGAGAGGGCTCATGGTTTCTGAACTCCCATGGGGTTTCCCAAAGCGAGAAGAGCTTCTCCACATCTTCCCATAAACACTGGAACTGCTGAACCCAAGGCACTTCTGCTGGATTTTTCTTACAGCAGAGCCAAGATAGGTAAGCCATAATTGTAGAAGCAAAGGGGAATGCCTTGCCTCTCACTGCGGAGTGTGAGCCCTCTAAAGACGGAGCGGAGGCCAACTCATCTTTGGAATTCTTATTCCTTGCAGAGACCCTGCCACCTAAATGCTCAGCGAAAGGTTCATGAATTTCAAAAAGCAGAGAAGGGCCGACTTCTGGCCCTTAGATCATTCCCCAGTCAGACAGCCATATGCTCTACATGATCTGGGGTAATCTTGATTTCAGACATTTTCCTCCACCGTCGTCAGAATTAATATCATTTTGACATGCAATGCAGCCTGCTGTTAGGTTCAGCAAGCAGGCACATTTGATCTTGAAAGCAGCATGCTGCTTGTTTTTCAACCTTTTCTGGGGTCACAGACCCCTTTGAAAATCTGATGAGAGTTATAGACTCTTTCCCCATTTAAAACTCCAGTTTGTAAAGACATTCACAGTATTGCATTCCGTTTCAGGGAGCTGTCAGACCCTAAATGCCAAGAAATAAATTGCTTCTATAATGTTGCTATCATGGCTTGTCTTTAGTTTCCCCAACTGTGGAAGCAGATTCTGCTCCCAACATCGATTTTACTGGCTTGTACGTTACGGGAGAGAATATTGTGGTCTTTTCCTCAGCTGGCTGTTTTCTAGCTAGGAAGTGCTTGACGCAATCCAATCTTTAAAACCTTAGCTGACACAAGCCCATGAAAACGCAGTGGACTTCTATCTTTTCTAAAATGTAGGGGTGGGGCGCCTGGGTGGCTTGGTCGGTTAAGCGTCCGCCTTCGGCTCAGGTCACGATCTCACGGTCCGTGAGTTCGAGCCCCGTGTCGGGCTCTGTGCTGACAGCTCAGAGCCTGGAGCCTGTTTCAGATTCTGTGTCTCCCTCTCTCTCTGCCCCTCCCCTGTTCATGCTCTGTCTCTCTCTGTCTCAAAAATAAATAAATGTTAAAAAAAAAAATTAAATGTAGGGGTGTATGAATATATGGAAAAAAAGAGGAACCATGTTGTGTGTATTATTAATTTTTAAAACGCTAATCCTTTTTTTCAAAGGCTTACAGATTTATCTTCGTATTTAAAAAGAACGAGCTCTGGCTGTACAGCAACTGAGCTTCTTGAGGCTTCCAAAACGTATGGTCTGATGAAAGACAATGCAGTCCTCGGGCTTCATCAACTTCCACAGTTGACATCTCTGTTATGAGTTCCAGGAGCAGCTACAAGGCCAACTACTCAAGAATGAAGGGAAAACACAAAAGTAAATTACATCATTCATTAAGACTGTGGTGTGGTAATGCCATATGCACTTGAAAGAGATTTTGAATGGCTTTATAAAACTCAGATATACCCTTGGGAATATATTTAAAGTCCACTGGTTTCAGAAGCTTACTGGATCATTGGAAATGCACTGACGTGAGTTCATTGTCCAGTTTTATATGGATGATTTCTGAAAGAAACACAGCAATGTTTGACGTGAGGCTGGGAAATGAACTAAACTTCCGCAGAGTGGAAAGTGATTTTAGCAAACTTCCAAAATTCCAGATGCTCACTGAAGCTTATCAAAGATACCCAGGCCTTGTGAGATGGAAATCAGGGGTGAAAAGCACACAGATGTACAGCCATCTCATGCACATTTTGGCCTAAGCTCCAGTCAATCTTTTTCTCAAGGTCCTGACCATGTCCTCAGAGAAACATGGAGATTAACGCCCTCTCCTTGAAGTCTCGAACCTCAAAGAAAGTGTCCTGTTGAGCTGTTGGATGAAAGTCAAACATCGGTAGATGAAACTCTTCGAGCATTTTGCAAACGACTGCGGCCAGCAAGTCTTCTGCACCAGCTCTTTGTACCGAAGGATGGGATTCAAATTCTTCAGGTCCTATTTCCTACCACTTCCAAAGGAAATACAAATAGCAAGGGCAGCCTTGGAAAACCAAAAGAAAACGCAGGAAGAGACTGTGATTTCCAAGTGGCAAGACATGCCTGCCATCAACGCTTGAGGTTGGTAAGCTAAGACTATTTGGTTTCTACTTAGTAAAGTTAAAAAAAACATTTTTTAAAGGTTTATTCATTTTTCAGAGACAGAGAGACACAGAGCATGAGGGGGATAGGGGCAGAGAGAGGGAGAGGGAGGCACAGAATCTAAAGCAGGCTCCAGGCTCTGAGCTGTCAACACAGAGCCCAACGCAGGGCTCGAACTCACGGACTGTGAGAACATGACCTGAGCCAAAGTTGGACACTTAACTGACTGAGCCACCCAGGTGCCCCTCTACTTAGTAAAGTTTAAAACAGGCTTGCTAAAACTTTCAGAAGCAGGGGTACTCTGGAAGAAAGCCTGTTTGCTGAATATTCTCCTTACCCCTAGAGATAAATGAGGCAGTGGATAGAGTGCAAACCAGCCTTTGAGGAGTTCATTGCTTCTGACTGTTTTAAGGAGACCAAAGTGACATAAATGGAAAAGAGAATTAGGCAAGACTTCTCGGTACCAGATTCATGCAAAAAAAAATCAGTGAAAGCTGGAGAGGTCTGAAAAAGGCTTCTTGGATGCCATGGCGATGAGTTAGGCTTAAAGGATAGATAGAATTTGGAGGGCATCAACAGGAAAGGAGAAGAACACAAGCAAAGGCAGTCTTTGTTCACTCTGGGGTCAACCTGGAGAATATCTGAGAGTTCCTACCAGGGTCAAGGTTCAAATTTTGTTATGCATCCAAATGACATGGGAAGCCTCTTTAAAAATGTAGATTCCTGGGGCACCTGGGTGGCTCAGTCTGTTGAGCATCCGACTTCAGCTCAGGTCACGGTCTCACGGCTTGTGAGTTCGGGCCCCGCGTTGGGCTCTGTGCTGATGGCTCAGAGCCTGCAGCCTGCTTTGGATTCTGTGTCTCCTTCTCTCTCTGCCCCTCCCCCGCCTGTGCTCTGTCTCTCTCTGTCTCTCAAAAATAAATAAATGTAAAAAATATATTAAAATTAATAAATAAATAAAAATGTAGATTCCTGCACCCCACTCTTATAGACTTATTTAGTCTGTCAGGGCTTGAGTCTGGAGATCTTAATTTCTAGCCACTTAGCCAAATGATTCTGATGTAGGTAGTCCTGGGCCACATTTTCCAAAACACTGACATCTACTTCCTTTGGCTTCTTTGTTTAATCATTGAAAACACCAAGCAGGGGGTGCCTGGGTGGCTCAGTCAGTTAAGCATTGGACTCTTGATTTCAGTTCAGGTCATAATCTCAGGGTCATGAGATGGAGCCCCACATCATGATCCATGCAGGACAAAGAGCCTGCTTAAGAGTCCCTCTGTCTCCCTCTGCCCCTCTTCCACTCATGCTCCCTCTCTCTCTCTTTCTCAACCAACCAACCAACCAACCAACCAACCAACCAACCAAACAAACAAACCAAGCAGCGATATGGTCCTAAGAATTCTGATTCTGTAACTTGGAATGAAATGTACCCCCAAGAGCTAAACCAAGATGGAGGGCCAAGGTACCCAGGTAAAGACACTCACAAAAGTGCCACGAGCTAGTGTCATGCTCTTCCTGTCCCCTACCACACCACAAACACCACTCACATGACCCCAACCAGTTCATAGCTGATACCAAGCCCCATTAAACTACCCTCTTTCCACGCTGCTTGCCATGATTGGCAAGACCAGGGCAGGGTGATTCTTGGTGGGGGCCAAGAAGTAAGATACAGTCTTACTTTGAGTTTCTATAGATTTATGATCTATATGACCTTACCTGTGGGGGAAATATGAGTAGCAATCTTTAACCCTTTTTGGAAATAGTAGACTCTTTTCAAAAAACTATGATCCCTCTCCTCAGATGCATATGGACACTTGTACATACAATTTGGCACATAATTTCATGGAGTCCAGCGGGAATAGTCAACTAAGACATTCTTGTTGGACCCAGGACCCCAACCTCTATTCATACAGTTCCCTCAGTGTTAACAGTTTCATCCACTCAACCTCTAGGGCGATATGCCTGTTTCAATGTCATTTCTCTGGACTCTTCTTTGGGATTCTGAGGAAATGCTCACAAACCTCCATCTGAGGTTCCTACTTGCTGTCGACCTTGGCTCACTTTCTCAAGTCCTTCCTGGTACAAGATGGGACACACCACACCTGCTTCCACATGATGGTCTGCACTGATTTGAGAATAAGAGACAACTTCATTATTGACCTGTCTACTGGTCCCAACTCTGTGCTGTGACTCAAGGGACTTCATTTGTCATCCATTACAACCACAGCATTGAGTTGGAACAGTTTCGGGGAAGCCTGTCAGTTTGGAAATAGGCAGAGAGATTTCCCCCCAAATGGTCCCTGTTTTCCCCTGCGCATGTGCCATTTTTTTCATTTGTTTATCCATCAAATGTCCAAGTGCCAGATCCTGTGCTAGGATACAGGGAAAGTGGAGGACTCAGTCCTTGAGAAGGTGTATCGTCTAATTGAGAGAGACAGATACTAAAAGAGTAAACAAGTAAGATAACTGTAAGTGCCACAAAGGGGAAAACGAGGTGGTACAGTAGGGAAAATGTGACATAAGGTCCTGGCTTTCATAGAGTGATCAAGGAAGGCCTCCTGGCAGAGGTGACATCTGGACTGAGACCCAGCAGATGAGGGGCCAGTCTGGGAAAGCAAGGACTGCCTCGCACTTGATGAATTCTTCACGTCTAGGACCCGGTTCCTGTGAATACCTGCCAAGTGCTTCCTATCTAAGAAAGCCCCGGACAAGCATGATCTGAAGAGGTTTCTCTGTTTAATGCATGCTGCTGGCATATGTCTTGCTTCACCTGTGGAACATCAAGCTACGTTTCCCGCCAGGAAGAGCACCTTGTCAAAGAGTAAAGCTGGTGCTCACAGCCTGATCTGGATCACAGGAACAGTTAGATCCCTGCAGGGTCAGGCCCAGGCACGCTCTGAAGAGCTGTGTCTATGCTATCCCAGTCGCCTGACTTGGAGAGTGCCCCAAATCAATCCCATGGTGAACACCCACAGATGTTTTTTCCAAGCCGACTGGTGTAGAATAAAGAGCAAGGAGTCGGTAGGTTTGAAGGAGAGAGAGCCACAAGTCTACAGAACCATTGGCCAGGAGGACACTCAGGATCAAACCTTCCTCCATTAATGCCGGCCTGGAAGCTTGAACTCTCATCACTTCCCACTCAGCAGGTGCAGCAAATGCAACAGGGACATGTGAATCATGAGAAGCGTGTACTTGGCCATTGTCAGTCTCCTGGGCGGAGCGCTAAATTCAACTGTGGGAATGATCTGTGGTCTGGGTATATAATACCCTGGGCTCCCTGAGCTGTGGGGCTGAGCTTTCTGTCCAAGATGCTCCCATAGAATCTTTTAATAAAGGCTTTGTTGTGCTAACACGTGGATTTCATCAACCCTCCCCAGGGCTGAGCTGACACTGGTATAGATGTGATTTCTTTTCTGAGACTCCGAAAGCCACAAGCTTGCAGAATGTAGGGTAGGTCTCCAGTGGGGTATATACCTTCACATCCAGGATATACAAGGACTCTCCACCTTCCCCTCCCCCTGATTCTTGTGACAGATGGTGTGCACAGGTGGGACACACCCCAGGGATGCGCTCAGATTTTATGAAACGCTAAACAAATTTGTGGAAACAGAAATCCTTCCTGGTTTCTCAAGAAAAGGTGTTACAATATCTGGCAACTGGACCTCTTACGTACGCGGTCAACCTGTCTGCTCTTCTCCATTGATGGGGCTGCCATCTTGGTCAAAACCATCGTCTCTAATCCACGTTCCTCAGTGTCACTACAGGGATCTTTTGAAAATATAAATCAGATAACATTACGCCACTGCTTAAAATCCTTCAGTGGCTGCCCTTTGAACTTGGGATAAAACCCAAATCCTTCCTACCTGTAGGATCCTGTCCTATGCTCCTTTTCCACGTCTCCAACATCCCACCCTTCTTGCCCACCACACTCCAAGCACACTGGTACTGTCGTTACACCGGAACACCAAGCACTTTCCTGCCTCAGGAACTTCGCATTTGTGGGTTCCTCTGCCAAGCACACCATTCTCCCCTCTCAGGGTGAATTTCTTCTAAGTTCCGGTGTCCGTCATTTCCCTCCAAAGAAGCCTTTGGAAACCGCGTTCCATAAAACAGCCTCCCCATCCTCAGCACTGTTACTTCCTTAATTAATGCTTGCGATAGACCTGATTATGGTTTGGTGAGTGTTTGCCCTCCTCAGGGAAGATCTGCACCTCTAGGTACATTTCTTACCATGCTGACACTGGGCTCGTCCATGTGACTTGTGTTGGCAAATGGGCTTTAGCAAATGTGATCTGAGAAGAAGCTTTAAATGTGTTCAGATGGCAGGGGCTGCCCTCTTGAACCCCTGCGATTCACCGTGAGAAGAACTTAACGAAGGTGCCCCCGGACCAAGGAGGAAAAGATGCTCACGGTGCAGACTTCAACCTGATCTGCAGCCTGAGGCCAAGCCCGGCTGAGCTAAGCAAGCTGTAACTGAGAAATAAATACCTGCTGTTGTAGGCCCCTGGGCTTGGAATGGTTTGTTCCGCAGGGTTATTTCAGTGATGACTGGTTAAATGCAGTGCTTTATCACAGGCTGGTAATTTTCTCGATTTGTCTCATTTCATATCTATTTCCCCCACCAGGTTGTAAGATCCATGAGAGCAGGAATCATGTTTGTATCTCCCTGCTTGCATTCCCTAACAAACAGCGCAATAAATAGTTGTCCAATGGATGGATACTTTGTAAGCACCCCAACTACTCTGGTTGCATCAACAATAGCTCTTGCTCTCCCTTTGGCCCAGGTAAAGCCTGTTTTTGCTTGGGCTCAGTGGCCTGCTCACAGCCAGAAGGCCACCCCTGCCCTCCCTCTGCAGAAAGCAGGCTGGAGTGCCAGTGCCCGAGAATGGCCTGGAAAATCCTGACTTTGCTCTAGCTTCTTCAACAGGAAAAGAGTCAATCATTTGTAAACTCTCTTATTAGCAACCATTTATGTGCACTGTATTGCCTACCATGGTTGAGAACCATCATTCAAGGTTAACAAAGCAGCGGGTGAATCCAACCCCTTGCCTGGACCCTTTTCCAAAGGTTTGCAGATACCTACAAAGCAACAGCAGCAGGCAGATACCACTGATCTTGTTCTAGGTGCATTTTCATTCCTTTCCAAAATTTTAGTCTGCACACTAAAAATAATCCACGGAGTAATTAAATGAAAATAAGAGGAACAAAGAATGCACACAGATATACGTCAAAAGAACATTAAAATAATGCGCGTGTGTTGGGGGAGGGCAGAGAGATAGTTCATAAATCTAAACTCATAAAGAAAAAGAACTGCATTCCCTTGAATGTAAATCAAAGGAATAGCTTCCATCTCCAACACGATCTAATGAGTTTTTATACGCAGACATCCTCAGTTTCATCGGGGAGAAGACAGGGAGGAATGACATAGGTGCTATGGCGTGGGCAGACATGGGGCTCGTTTTTGGACAGTTTACAGGGAAGCCCATTTAAAATGACCCTCGAGGGGCGCCTGGGTGGCGCAGTCGGTTAAGCGTCCGACTTCAGCCAGGTCACGATCTCGCGGTCCATGAGTTCGAGCCCCGCGTCAGGCTCTGGGCTGATGGCTCGGAGCCTGGAGCCTGTTTCCAATTCTGTGTCTCCTTCTCTCTCTGCCCCTCCCCCGCTCATGCTCTGTCTCTCTCTGTCCCAAAAATAAATAAAAAAAACGTTGAAAAAAAAATTAAAAGAAAATAAATAAATAAAATGACCCTCGGGGCGCCTGGGTGGCTCAGTCGGTTAAGTGTCCGGCTTTGGCTCAGGTCATGATATCACGGTTCATGGGCTCGAGCCCCACGTTGGGCTCTGTGCTGACAGCTCAGAGCCTGGAACCTGCTTCGGAATCTGTGTCTCCCTCTCTCTGTTCCTCCCCTGCTCTCACTCTGTCTCTCTCTCTCTCTCAAAAATACATAAAGATTAATAAATAAATAAATAAATAAAATGACCTTCTTTAAGACAGAACCAATTTAATCTATTGTAAATCGGCTTCTCCTGTGGGATGGCTGTTTCAACCTGCTGTCCAGGGCAGGAATTCTCAACCAAGACGTCACAATCCACCGAGGTGTTTCTGATAATTCCTTACTGGTGGTGAAGGCTTCAGGTTGTAAAAGACTTCAGGTTTTATGCGAATTTAGGCCCATTGAAGGCCATTCCTCTTTGTTTATTTTGTGACCAGTATGAGCGAAAGAAGGGAGACGGAGTTACAGGAATGACGACAGCGGTCCCGCCCAGGGTGGTGATGTGAGAGAACATCTGTTACCAGGGTCACTGCTGGGGGCAGGGATACAAGGACCACTGTGTGGGGTGGGAGCCACCCGGGCCCACAGCACTGTAAGCAACACTCCCGAACTGTTCTCCTGAGCGATACGCTTCTGGCCAGTTTGACACCAGTGGAAATCTATTTGCTTTTTTGTTGACAAGAGACGGCAGACCCCTCATGCCACCCTTTCCCCGTTTTCCTAGCTTGATGTAAACACGACGTCTGCCATCATAACAGGCACTTGCCTTTTCACAGAAGGAACGACCCCAGGGAAGACTTAGAAGACCACAGCATGGTGTTTCTGGCAAGGAGGAGGCACGGAACCCTGCTGACAACTGCCCACCTCCCGACTTGTTGCGGGGGAGAAAAAGCAAGAGTTTCTATTTGAGCCCAACGGTCAGATTTTCTATTTCCTGCAGTTGTCATCATTGCTAATTGATGTATGATTAAGCCACAGGGCCTCTGCCGCTGGATAATTCTAACATAGTGCAGCGTGCCCCCCCCATGCATATACACACACACACACGCACACATATACACATACACACACTTCCCAAAGGCCCATCATGCTAGGGAAACTGAGGCTGTGTATGGAGAAGCAAGATGCTGCGCTCAGAGAGGGGCCAGCCGACACCAGCTATTTGGAGACTGCAAGAAGATGTTAACCCATGCGCTTGGTAACCCCAACACACAGAGTCCCGTTTAACCCAGGACCGTTTTATTCTGTGCACCTGTGATGTCTCCTGGACACCTTCAATGTGCTCATGAAAATCGAATGTCGGGGGCGGGGGGCAGGAGAGCCTAGTGTGAGGAACAGCAAGGATAAGCTTGACAAAGACAAGGGAAAGGGACAAGGTCTACATCTTCCAAATGGTTTCACGAGCCCACAGAGCGGTGTGGAGAGACCCCAGCCAACACTTGCAGGAAGGGATTCCAACTTAATTGACTGGAACGTGAATTTCCCTAAAGGAAGAAGGAGATGATGATGAGGAAGAGGAGGAAGTTTCCAGGGTCCTGTGAGACTTACAGGTAACCAGGTTACAGACTGCGTGTAGCTCATGGTCTCATATACATCAGCCCAGCCTTGACCTCCCCATTCCCGCTGCCCCAGCTTTGCTGAGTGGCCACCAGGACCCGTTTAGCCTGCCTAAAGTATTTAGCTGTACACCCCATGGTGTTCTTCTGACCTGGCTAAGCTGCCCTCAGTCCCACCCAGAATCTTCACATTTACCAGAGCGAAACCTGGGGCCGCTGTGTCCCCCATGGCAAGGGGGGACGGCAGTTGGAGAAAACAGGTGCACGGAGGAGGCAGCATTCCGGCTCATTCATCAAGGTAAGCCTGTGGCTGACAGGAGGAATGCCACCCCTCCCCAGGCACGACACACAAAGAGAGAAAGCAAAGTTGGGGAAGCAGGAGCCCATTCATTACCCAGAGCCTGCCAGCGTCACCACTGGAACTCTGCAGGGGAGGTGAGGCCACGCCAGCCTGGCAGGCAGCTTCTGGGAAGTCGGGTGCCCACAGGGAGCCCACACAGCAGCTCTTCCCCTGCCTTTCGTCGCTGCGCGTTGCTCATTCCTTGCCAAGACAGGCCCTCGGAGGAGCCTGCCTGCCCCCTCGCCTCCCAGCTTCTTCTCCTCCCAGCCTGCGTGATTACCGAACCAAAGCCCCAGAAGGGCCCGTGGGCAGAGAGGTCCTCAGCCAGTTGGACAACTTTTCCAGACGCCCCTCCTTGGGGTGCTCCCCAGCACCCCAGCCCATCCAACGCCTCCCTGTGTCCTCTGCCCCTGACACTGCCAGAATGCGAAGCAGCTGGACTGATGAGAAGACAGAAGAAGCGCTAAAATGCTGCGCAAACTGCAGAGGGAAGGGCACACATTGCTTATTTTTATCGGTCCTGCAACGTGACAGCAGGGAGGGAGGCCAGCAGCTGGGAATGCACAGGCAGAAATGACGCACCCTGCTCTGTGCCCGGAGCAGCAGAGTCTCGGTACAGAAGGATGATACTTTTGCAGTCAGTTTTGCACCTCCTATCCCCCACTCCCCATCTCCATCCCCAGCCCTGGCTTTTCCCTGTTGCCTTCTCCCAGGGACTGCTTCTGTTTGGGCTGTGCCCATTTAGCTAAACTCCCATGCGCTTCCCCTTGAGCTCATGCAGACCCTAGCTTGGGGGTCCCTCTGGATTATATTAAAATTTTTTTTAATGTTTATTTATTTTTGAGAGAGAGAGAGAGAGAGAGAAACAGAGCGTGAGAGGGAGAGGGCAGAGAAGGAGAGAGAGGAAGCCACAGAATCCGAAGCAGGCTCCAGGGTCCCAGCTGTCGGCACAGAGCCCGACCTGGAGCTCGAACCCAGGAACTGTGAGATCATGACCTGAGCCAAAGTTGGACGCTTAACCAACTGAGCAACCCAGGTGCCCCATGGATTGTATTTTTAAAAACATTCCCCCAAAGTACTCCTTAAGGCATTGGGAATGTCCGCTGTGGGAATGGACGTGACTGCAGGCATCAGAACACCCACGGGCGGTGGCTTATGTAGGTCGGGGTGTGTGTTTCTCACGCTGCATAGAGTTCAGAGTTGGTCTACTGTCTTCCCACACTTCAGCCTGTGGCCTTATGGCCCCAAGATGGCTGCTGCGGCCCCAGACGTGGTATCTGTGTTTGAGGATAACAGGTGAGGGTGAAGAGAGGTGAGATGCTGGTGCCGGCATCGTGTGCCTTTTATTCAGAAATGAAAATGTTATCTGGAAGCCGGCACCCCACAAGGCCGCTTTTGGGCCTCACTGGTCAGAGTGATGCCACATGACTTCCTCCAGTGGCCAAGGAGGTTGGAGAAAAGAGCTTGGGAAAAGTCAGGTGCGAAGGAGTCGGAAATGGCAATGGATGTAGGGCATATGCATGCCCCAGATGTCTGTCAAAGACCCCAGGTAAAGCCTGTGTCAAGGGGGTGGAACCAAAAACGTCCCTGAAAGTTCCAGGAGTCAGTGGACCCCCCTTCCCCCATAGCTCCTGTTCTCAGAGGCTCACCTGGAGAGCATGAAACTCTCCTTCACCTAGCTCATTAACTGGATTTGCAAACACTAATAAAAACATTAACATAGATAAAGCTCAATTGTATTCCAATTACTCTCCCCCCTTGTCAGATTAGATTTTCCCTCAACTCTTAAATGGTTCCTTAGGAGGGGCAATTTCCTCTCCCCCCACGTGCCCAAAAACAGTTCAGATCCTTTAGCACCGTGTAAATGGGAACAGCCAAGATGGTGAAAATAACCACAGGCCCACAAACCTGAAGACTAAACATCGAGATTAATATAAAGAAAGTTCCAGCGATGAGTGCCATAGTCCCAGGCGCCTCGTCAAGAAAGTCAGGTAAATTCTGCGCTAAACTAAGGATCTGGGCTGTCCAGGAATGTTAATCTAGGGGCCCTGGTGGATCCACAAAGTAGGCCTAAGACTCGTCCCCAGAAGCTGCCTAGCTTTTGAGGGATTATTCCCCCGTAATTTCAAGACTGAATAACTAGGTCTACCAGTAGTATGTGAGAGCTACACACAGTAATTAGTAATGAATGGTTTATTATGCGCTACTGTGCTAAGTGCTTCACAAGGGTTATCTAATTTAGAAAGGCTCTCGCCTTGGGGCGCCTGGGTGGCGCAGTCGGTTAAGCGTCCGACTTCAGCCAGGTCACGACCTCACGGTCCGTGAGTTCGAGCCCCGCGTCAGGCTCTGGGCTGATGGCTCGGAGCCTGGAGCCTGTTTCCAAATCTGTGTCTCCCTCTCTCTCTGCCCCTCCCCCATTCATGCTCTGTCTCTCTCTGTCCCAAAAAATAAATAAACGTTGAAAAAAAAAAAAAAGAAAGGCTCTCGCCTCTCCGTATTATGTAGACATGGCATTCACCTTCTCAAGGCGCTAGGGGCGGTGTGTCCCCACACTGCCCTCCAAGCAGCCACTTCTCCCAGGACACTGCTCTAGGCTGAACTGTGTCCTCCTCTGTATGATTCAGGGGTCTCTAGAACCAGTAGGTTCTTCCTAGGTACATGCACAGGAAGAGGTTTGTTATAGGGATTGGCTCATGCAATCATGGAGGCCGGAAGTCCATGATCCCAGGTCTGCAGGCCAGAGATGCAGGAGGGCTGGTGCTGCTCAGGCTGAGCGTGGGAGGCCTGAGAATTAGGGGTGCTGAGGGCAGCAGCATGGGTGTCCCATCGATCAGGCAGGCAGGCAGGAAACGCCAAATTCTCCCTTCCTCTGCCCTTTTCTTCTCCTTTGGCCCTCAACAGACTGGATGATGCCCACCCACCCTGGGGAGGGCAAACCAATGTGCCGAGTCCACTGATTCAAATGCTAATTTCATCCAGAAACACTCTCACAGGCCCAACTAGAAATGACGTTTAGCCAAATACCTGTGTGCTGCATGAGGCGATCAAGCTGACACATAAAATTGGCCATTGCACCCCCAAATTCAGATGTGGAAGTCTTAACCCTCTGTACCTCGGAATGTGACCTTATTTGGAAATTGGGTCTTCAAAGATGTAATTAAGTTAAAATGAGGTCATTAGGGTGGGTTCTAATCCAATATGACTGGTGTCCTTATTAAGAAGTGGAGATAGGCGCACAGGTACACACAGAAGGAGGATGTAGGCACAGAGAGAAGACCAGGGTTTACAAGTCAAGGTGAGAGGCCTCAAGGAAACCCACCTTTGCCAACACCTTGACCTTGGACTTCCAGAAGTGTGAGATCAATCTCTGTTGCGTAAGCCCCCCAGGCAGTGTCACTTTGCTATAGCATCCCCAGGACACCAATACAGACATAGTCCTAGTTCTTAGCCTAAAGAGATACTGGGGCACTGAATAGTGCATGCGTGCGTGTGTGTGTGTGTGTGTGTGTGTGTGTGTGCACGCGCACCCCCACTCCCTGTGCTCACTAGTAGCTGGAGGAGCCACTATGAAGCTCAAGGTATCATTTGCAGGGTCCAGCGCAAAAGGAAAAGTCAGAGAGGGCCCCTTGTTCAAAAATTAGTAAGAGTTTCACGACAGCAAGAGCAGAGCACTGAACCAAGGAGGGGGCCCTTCTCGGCACGGCACCCTGGGTAACGACACAGGTCTCACGCCTGGGAAGCTGGCCCTGGTCTCGCACATGGGCTTGAAAGAAGTGGTCCGTGGGCAATCTGAGAGAGAGTCTTCCACTCCCAAAAGAATGCAAACGGGACAATGCGACAGACACAAAGGGAATAGACGGGGCTGGAACAGGAACTGTGGATTCACGTGGCGCCTCTCCACCACAGCACTGGCCTCTCGGGCTTCTGTCTCGGTCAACTGTCAGGACCAGAGGCTGGATGGCTGGCTTGCTGCACAGAAGGTGGGAAGAAAAGAGTTTTGCTTTAGAGGCACCGGTAAAGTGCTGAAGCCTCCAGATGCCGGGATGCACGGGGCATGTCTGCTGTTCTACATCCGCGTTTCGTTCAAAGCCATAACAATTAGGAAAATGATAACAACGGCCAACTTTTATTGGGCACTTGGCATATAGCAGGCTCTGTTGTAAGCCATTTATGTGGAATGTTTTACTTAATTCTCTCAACAGTTCCCCGAACTACACATTTTACCGAACAGGAACCTGACGCACAGAGAGGTTAAGCCCCACGCCCTAGTTAATCAGAAGCGGGTCTGGGATCTCGAGAGGGACTTGTGTCTCCGGGGTGCAGGCTTGAGTATCTGGCCTTGTTAGATTTCCCTTCAGCAAACCCAGGAGGAGAGAAGTAAATCGGCGTGCTTTGAGGAAGAGGAAGCCAAACCAATGCCAGCGTGGTCCTGGACGAGAGCCAAGAGAGGAGATCTTGGGGTGGGGAGTGAGGAGCAGGGCTTTCTATTTCCATCAAGGGTTAAATGGAGAAACCATCTCTGTTGTGATCTGCAAAATGACCTCACGCACAAACACTGAACACCTTAACTTCTCAACCTGTCCAACGGACAGGATGATCGCTGATGTGTTTACTCCTCAAGGTACCTGTGATGATCAGAAACTTCTGGATGCTGTTTGTCATTGCTGCCTAAACTGTTCCAGGAATGGCCACAGGTTCTTTGCTCTCCTCTCTACCTTCTTTCCAATCCATTCTCCACACTGCAGCTCAGCCCGTCTTTTCATAAAGTAAATCTGATGGTCGTTTCCTGTAACAGCTTTCCATGCTCTGAGGATAAAGGCAAAACCACCTGTCCCTGGCCTGCAAAGTCCTCTAGGATTTTGCCACTCCCTGCTGTCCATCCATCTCCCCCTCCCTGCTCTCTATTGTTAGTGGGGTTTTCAGACCTTGAAGTCGTCATGCTCTCTCCAACCACAGGGCCTTTGCACAGGCTGTTCCTGCTGCTGGGAGGCTCTGCCCTTCTTCTTTCACCTGGGTGACGTTTACGTGGTCCTCAGCAACTTTGCAGAGATATAATTCAAATGCCAGATAAGTACTCAAAGTGTACAACTCAGAGATTTTTGGTACATTCACAAAACTGTGCATCCACATCCATCATCGCAATCGGTAATTGTAGAATATTCTTACCACCCCCGAAATAAATCCCTCACCCCGTAAAAGTCACTTCCCCCTTCCTCCTCTTTCCTTACACCCCACCCCAGGCAACCACTCATCTACTTTCTGTCTCTATGGATTTACCTCTTCTAGAGGATTCCACATACATGGAATCATACAATATGTGCTCTTTTGTGACCGACTTCTCCAACAGAGCATCTTGCTTTCAAGTTTTGCCCATGCGGTCACTTATTTTGTTTTAACATTTTTAAGTTTATTTATTTACTTTGACAGAGAGGAGAGAACAAGTGGGGTTGTGGCAGAGAGAGAGGGAGACAGAGAATCCCAAGCAGGTTCTGCACTGTCATTGCAGAGCCCGACGAGGGGCTCGAACTCACGAACCGTGAGATCACGCCCTGAGCTGAAACCAAGAGTCGGGCACTCAACGGCCTGAGCCACCCAGGTGCCCCTACCCTTGCTGTCACTTGTATCAGTATTCGCTCCTTTCTGTTGCCAAGAAACACTGCACTCTGTGGATACGCTACATGTTATCTATCCATTCATCAGCTGATGGACATTGGAGTTATTTCCATTTGTTGGCTATCATGAGTAATGCTGCTGTGGACATTTACATGCAAGTGCTCTTGTGGACGTGCGTTTCCTATTCTCTCGGATAAACACCTAGGAGTGGAATTTCACCACACGGTAACGCTGTTTAACCTTCTGAGCAATTCCCAGATTGTTTCCCCAAGTGGCTGCCCCAGCCTCCATTCCCACCAGCAACGTGTGAGGGTTCCAGTCTTTCCATACCGTCCACTGATTCTTCCTATCTCACTTTTTGATTATAGCCACCCTAGGAGATGTGAAGCACATCTCATTGTGGTTTTGCATTTCCCTGATGGCTGACGATGTTAACCATCTTTTCGTATGTTTATGGACCCTTTGTATATTTTCTTTGGAGAAATGTCTCTTCAGATCCTTTGCCCACTTTCTAATTGGGGGGGAGCTATTTCCTCTTGAAGTCTGCTGCCTCCACTGACAACAGCCTCCTTAAGAATAACCCTGGAAAATGTTTTCTTCCCCCCTCTTAGAATGAAGAGCACGTTTCTGCCATGACAGGCGTTGAGTTCAGCCTCAAAAAATAATTTAAAATCTGGGGACTTGAAAAAAAATGCCTTGATAGAGTCTGTGGATCCAGAAGGGAAGAACTCGGGCTTCAGGGAATTGTTTTGTCTGAAAAAACTGCAGCCCAATTAATATTCTGTGAAAGCAAAAAAAAAAAAAAAAACCCAAAAAACTCCACAAAACCCATAAAATAAAAAAATAAAAAAAATCTTGGAAGTGCCAGGTTCTGGGTGATACTGTTAATTGTGGTTTGCTCCCGAAATCCTCCTGTGCTGTGTGACCCTTCCATTCTGTTAGCCACCCTAGAGAATAAATAAACTCATTTGTCTGACCTCATTCTCTAGCAAGGGCAGATCGACATTCCAGGGAGAAATGACAGAAACAGCACTCCACTAGTTGCAAGGTGATTCTCTCCCGATTCTTACCCCCAAGGGCTCCCCTTCTGACATTGGCATCTATTATCTTCCTGGATGAATTCTTCCCTAAAGGGAGCTCGGTATCTCTGGGCAATGCCAATGTCAAGGAAACCTCGCCAACTGTAAAGAAGCATGAGCTCCCAGAGGAGGCAGAAAGGAAACCCTGTAGAAAGATTCTGGGGTTGGAGCAAAGCTATCCCGACTTGTGCGGTGAAGGAAGTCCCAGGAGCTGGAGGTGTGCACCACGCAGAGGTTCTGTGTTGTTGGTAAGACTGTCTCCAGGCAGAGGCAAAAATGCTCAGAACCCCAGTGCCTCTATGCCTCTGCTGAGAGGGGTGTCGGTGCCCTGGGGGGAATTAAAGCACCCTTTAATGAGAATCACAGGCCTGAATCCCCAGGACCGCAGAGATGCTCAGTCATACCCTTGCAGAGCAGGATGCGTGAATACAGTCAGGCACAAGGGGTCTCCAAGGTAGACTGTGGCTTCTGTATTCTCAGGAGTAAGGTTTGCTTCAGTAATAAGGAATAAAGAATCATCCAAGCACACAGGTAAGTCGAGGGGACTTTCAGGTTGGAGTTGTATTCACGGGAGTAATTTTCAAGTTCAAATCGTTAAGCTGTTCCCTCTGTGGGAATTCCGAGCGAGCACCGATCACCCCATTACAGGGACTGAGGGAAGTTCTGCACACGTGTTCTGTCCAGCCGTTGAATCGCATCTGGTACATGATAGAGCGAAACGTTCGCAGAAGGAGCAGCCCATAGGGTAGAGCATGCAGGTGAAGGTGTCAACAAGGGCTTTTTTTTAGGTAACAAAAATTTTTGTCAGACAAAATCTTTCTTGAAAATTCACCCTATATGTGATAAAAGCAGAATTAAGCTAACCCATGTGGATTGCTCAAAATGTACGTGTGGGGGGTTGGGGAGCTAGGGTGTTGGAATGAAGGCAACCAGTGCGAGAACAGGATTCATTTTCAGAAATACCAAATAAAAGCCGTGCTGTCTAGTTAACAACAGGTTTACAACCTATTGGAAATATGTACAAACTCCCCTATCCAACAAGAGGGTTCCAAACCCTTAGATGCTTCACTTCCTGGTTCTTCTTCCCCTCTCCATTTCACAGGCTTATTTTTCACAGCCTTTGCAATGAGCATGCTCCAAAGCACCGAAGTCCCCGCATCACCTCAGGGAATGAACATTTGTTCCAATCAGATTACTTTTGGCCTTACATGGGCATAGGCAACTTCCAGGTAAGGCTGTAACCTCTGTAGTGCTCGGCCAATGAGGAACCAGGGGAGGGACTTGCCCCTGTAGTACTCAGCCAATGAGGAACCAGGGGAGGGACTTGCACGCTAGGAGATAAATTGTCTGCTGTAACCTCCCAGAGTGTGCCTGTCCATCAGACACCTGCTCTTGCAAGAATGTTAATTAAAGCCCTGCTTCACTGTGCTCTGAGTCTCCATGTCCCTCCCTTGATTGGGTCAGTGGACTTATTTCTCACAACCAGCAATCAGTCTGGTTTGTCCAAGACATTCTTGATTTCAGCCTCATGTCCCTGAAACCCCTCCGTCCTGCGCAAACTAAAATGCTTGATCACCCTAGTGGAAACCTGCTCACTGGACCAGTCAGTCCCCTGTGGCTTTCCGTGGGAACCTCCAGGGCTGCAGAAAGTGGTCCATATTGTCATATCTGTCCTTCACTTATGGAAGTGCTTAAGAAATGTTGCTCTGATAGAAATGGCATAGGACCCCCAGAACATACTTTAAATATCACTGTCATAGAGGAAATGTCAGGAAGAAAAGGGGGCAGGAGAAGTACATCTATCAGGCTTCTAGAATGTTCCAGACCCTGGGCCGGATACTGCATATGCATTACCTTGGAAAACCCATGAGATATGATGTGGAGATAGGTAAGAGAGGTTGGCATGGGAGGTGACAGGGTAACGCAGGCCTGTCTGCTTCTACACCCTTGACCTTGCCATCACATTGCACTTCTGTAGGTCCCAAAGGGACCCCAGCAGGGCTCCACCTTTCATTACCGCCTTTCCCATATGCCTCAGATCACCACTCTTTCAGCAAGCTGACTTGGCTCCAAGTGCCTGCTGCCTGCCAGGGTTGCTGGCCAGGATCCTGTTTAGCAACATGTGCCCTTCCTGCCCACCTAGCCCTCCACCCCAGGGCTTGGAGACACTCCACCACTTCTGGCTTTGGAGGAGGGCTGCATCAGAATAAAATCCCACATTCAGGCAGCTGCAAAACCCTGAAGGGTGGGCCAGGCCAGGCTCCGCACAGCTCCAAACCAAAGCGTGCAGTTCAAGGGGAGAAAACAGCCCGGCGAGGCCTGAGGAGGGGAGGCCAGAGAGGAGGCTCAGGCTGCTCACAGGGGCCATACTCAGGGATACAGGGACGGTCTCCCGGGTCCTGGGTCATGTCAGGCAACGGCGGTCCTAGGATTCCCAGCCTGCCCGGTGGCACCAAAGTTCCTTCAAAGTCAGATGGCTGCAAAACACCTTCCCACTGATTCACTTAATGTGTGCAGAAGCACTATCCTGCCCAGATAAGAAGCTGCTGCTGCCGATAAAATATATGTGTGCATCTCAACTGCCTTCGCCCTTCAAATCTGGTAGAAATACAGGGTTGGGGGATTTGTAGACTTGGAGGAACACACAGCTCTTTCAGGGAACCCCAACTGGAGTGAGTCCTGGATTTCTGTTCTGACTGACTGGCCGAAAGGAAGCCAAGAGAAATCTGTGGCCTCCGGACACGACAATGTGCCATGAGAACAGTCCGGAATCATTCCAGAAATATCCAGTGACTTCGTTTCAAGTGCCTCTGGACAAACATTCAATGCTCCAAGTTCAAGTGTGGATTCCAAATTACAGTGGACACACTTTAGATGTGCTGGGTTTGAATCCCGGCTCCTTACTGCCTGTGAGATGGGCCGGCTGCCTAACCCTCTGTGCCTGTTCCATCCTCTGTAAAATGGGCCGATGGTAGTAGGTTACTAGCATTGTAGTATCAGAGTACCTACCTCCTAGTGCGTTATGACGCATCGTTGAGGAGAAGCATTTAACATATGGGCACGGATGCATGTGCTCCCAGGAAAGACGGGTTCTTGTCGTTTCGCCAAATGAACGTTTGGGTTTGCTGCAGCTGCCGTAACAGAGGAATGGAAGCTGGGCAAGGGTTTAAACAACAGGAATTTCTTACCTCACAGCCTGGAGGCCAAAAGTCCAAGATCAAGGTGTCTGTAGGGATGGTTCCTTCTGAGGCCATGATGGAGAATGTGCTCCACGTCTCCCTCCTAGCTTTTGGTGGCTCACTGGCCATCATCGTTGGTATTCCTTGGTTTGTGGAAGCATCACCCTGATCTCTGCTTTCATCTCCACATGTGTGCTTGTCTCTGTGTCCACCTTTCCCCTTTTTGTGAGGATGTCGGTTATACTGGATTAGGACCCCCCCCCACCAGTACGATCTCATCTTAACTAAGTACATCGACAACGACCCTGTTTCCAAATAAGGTCACATTCTGAGCCGCTGGGTGTTATGATTTCTACATGTGAATTTTGGGGAGCCACAATTCAACCCATAACAGCTGTTCACCTTTTAGACTTGTGAGTTCTTTTCCTGCAGCAAGGAGGCAGAGAGGGTGGTCAGCCTCGAGGCAACTTTCTCTTTCTCGCTCCCTGCCCATCCCAGCATCCAGAAGGCTGCTGTTCACAGAGCAGACACTCCATAAATATTTATTAAGTGAATGAACATGCCATTTCATTTAACCCTCAGACACCTCTAGGAGATAAGCATCATTGTCCTGTTTTATGATAAGGAAAATGATTTGTTCATACTCAAAACTACTATCTTTGCATGAAGGTACCACCTGTTTAAGTGCTGGTTTTCTAGAATGCTCCAGACCCCTGACAGCACTGAACTCACAAGGTATGTCTGCCTAACAGATCCCAGACTGCTCCACGAATCTCCTAGCAAGAATCTCCTGTCATCTCTGTCTTTAACATGCCTGTCTGTGATTCTAGAATCAGTTCCATTTGGGAACAACAGCCTTAACGATGTAAATATGAGGGTGGAGGGGGCAGGAATCTCTCCTCTTTCGATTTCATGTTTTCCTCTGAAAGAACAGTAGTCTGGAAACACCCCCAGCTTCTCTCCACTGCTAATTCAGCATCTTCTCTGCATGGTGAGTTTGGGACAAGGGACTGGGCATGCTCAGTGTGCACATTTAGCCTGATCTGTTCTCTGCCAGGCAAGGGGGGTCTTGGTGGGAAGGTGGGGGGCGGGATATCAAATTGCTTTGGTATTTAGATTACATTGGAAACATTCAAACAAGCAATATGACAATTTTTAGGTCAATATTTATAATAGGTCCAAAGGTACATCCTTTGAAACTCCTTAAGCTGATGACAAATACAAATTAGACAGCCACTTAAAAAAAAAATCTGTGAGAAGGTTCATAATTTCACAAAACAGACATGACAGGCCTCCGGATCGACACAATGTGCAACACCATTAGTGCTGAGAAGAGTCTTGACAAACAAACCCCTGATTCTGATCAGGCCACTGGGGCCAACTCTCACCAGTTTACAGAAAATAAAGGAGAGAGAAAAAAAATGTTAACTGACACCATGTCTGGATAACAAAATATCCAGAATGTGGGAAATTTATCGGGGAAGTGATCTAGTCTCTGCAATAAGTAAATACCTCCGAAGGAGACACATAAAAAGAGAAGACAGCCGGAGATGCCAAAAGGCTTAAGAAACTGATCAACTTGGGGCGCCTGGGTGGCTCTGCTGGTTAAGCGTCTGCCTCTTGATTTTGGCTCAGGTCATGACCTCACGGTCTGCGAGATTGAGCCCCTCGTTGGCTCTGTGCTGACAGTGCAGACAGAGCCTGCTTGGGATTCCCTCTCTCCCTCTCTCTCTGCCCCTGCCCCACTCATGCGCACACATGTGCACACTCTCTCTTTCAAAACAAATAAATAAACTTAACAGTAAGTAATTTGGAGGGGTCATGGTGAAACAAGTTGATAATTATCTAAGCAGAGAAATGGGCACGTGAGAAAGTCCATCACACTAACTTTGTATATTTTTTTTTTAATTTTTTTTTTCAACGTTTATTTATTTTTGGGACAGAGAGAGACAGAGCATGAACGGGGGAGGGGCAGAGAGAGAGGGAGACACAGAATCGGAAACAGGCTCCAGGCTCTGAGCCATCAGCCCAGAGCCCGACGCGGGGCTCGAACTCACGGACCGCGAGATCGTGACCTGGCTGAAGTCAGACACTTAACCGACTGCGCCACCCAGGCACCCCATATTTTTATATCGATTTATTTATTTTGAGAGACAGAGAGAGGGAGAGAGAGCGAGCGAGCATGCAGGGGTAGGGGCAGGGACAGAGGGGGAGAGAGAATCCCAGGCAGGCTCCTTGCTGTCAGCACAGAGCCCAACATGGGGCTCGATCTCACGAACCATGAGATCATGACCTGAGCCGAAATAGTCAGATACAACCTCCTGAGCCACCCAGGCGCCCCAAACTTTGTATACTCTTAAAAAGGAACTTAGGTATCATTAATGGCATTGCAGTTGTGTTTTTGAAAAGATGTCTTACGTTTTAGAGATACATGCTGATATATTTGTAGATGAAATGATATAATGTATGGAATTTGCTTAAAAACAATCCAGGGTTGGGCATGTGCGCTATGGCTTGGGTATCTGCGTCCCCCCACCCCCGCCCCAGATTCACATGTTGAAGCCCTAATCCCCAGTGTGGTGGTATCAGTAGGTGGGGCCTCTGGGAGGCAATTAAGTCATGAGGTTGGAGCCTTCATGAATGAGATTAGGGCTCTTATAAAAAAAGACACAAGAGGAGAGCCTGGGTGGCTTGGTCATTTAAGCAGTGGGCTAAGTGTTGGGCTCAGGTCATGATCTCAGAGTTCATGAGTTCGAGCCCTGCCTCAGGCTCTATGCTAACAGCTCGGAGCCTGGAGCCTGCTTCAGATTCCATGTCTCTCTCTCTCTCTCTCTCTCTTTCTCTCTCTGCCCCTCCCCCGCTCATGCTCTGTCTCTCTCTCAAAAATAAAAAATAAATAAATAAAACATTAAAACAAAGCTTTTTAAGGAGACCAAAGAGAGATGATCTTTCTCTCTACTGTGGCAACCTTCTGTAAACCAGACCAAGAATTCTCATCAGGAACCAAATTGGCCAGCACCTACACCTTGGATTTCTCTGTCTCCACAAGAAATACGTGTTTGTTGTTTAAATCACCCATCTACAGGGGCGCCTGGGTGGCTCAGTCGGTTAAGCGGCCGACTTTGGCTCAGGTCATGATCTCGCGGTCCGTGAGATCGAGCCCCGTGTCGGGCTCTGTGCTGACGGCTCAGAGCCTGGAGCCTGCTTCCGATTCTGTGTCTCCCTCTGTCTCTGCCCCTCCCCCATTCATGCTCTGTCTCTCTCTGTCTCAAAAATAAATAAATGTTAAAAAAATTAAAAAAAAAATTAAAAAAAAATAAATCACCCATCTACAGTAATTTGTTTTGGTGGCCCAAGCTGACTGGCACCATGTGTAATGGGTAAAATACAATTGGCTGTATATTGTCAATTTTTAAAGCTGAGTAGTGAGCACATAGGAGCTCTTTATATTATTTTCTCTACCTTTACATGTTTGGAAACTTTTCATTAAAAAATTATAAAAACAGAAAAAAAAAAAGAAGGAACTACTTCCTAAAACCTATTTTCTGAGGTTCCTATGATTTGGATATCCAAGCCAGACAAAGTTCAATAATGAATATTACAAGCCAATCTCATAGGTGAATATATAGGCAGAAGTCCAAAGTTAAATTTAAGTACAAGATTAAGAAACTAAACCCAGGGGCACCTGGGTGGCTCAGTCGGTTGAGTGCCCGACTTTGGCTCAGGTCATGATTCACGGTTCGTGGGTTTGAGCCTCGTCAGGCTCTGTGCTGACAGCTCAGGGCCTGGAGCCTGCTTTGGATTCTGTGTCTCCCTCTCTCTCTGCTCCTCCCCTGCTCACACTCTGTCTCTCTCTCAAAAATAAAGATTTAAAAAAATAATAAAAAAAAGAAACTAAACCCAACAATGTAGGTATAAAACAAAACAGCATGGGGGCACCTGGGTGGCTCAGTCGGTTGAGTGTCCGAATTTGGCTCGGGTCATGATCTCGTGGTTCGTGGGTTCGAGCCCCACATTGGGCTCGGCGCTGACAGCTTAGAGCCTGGAGCCTACTTCAGATTCTGTGTCTCTGTCTCTGTCTCTCTCTGCCCCTCCCCTGCTTGCTCTCTCTCCCTCTCTCTCTCTCTCAAAAAATAAATAAACATTAAAAAGTTTTTTTAAATAAAAAAAATAGCATGATAAAGGAATGCAAGGTTGATTCAACATTGGGAAATTATTCACATATGTTATGGGTTGACTTTGTGTCCCTCCAAAAGCTGTTGAAGTCCTAATCCCAGTACCTGGGAATGTGAGTTTATTTGGAAATAGTCTTTGCCAATGATCACAATGGGGTCATTAAGGTAGACTTTAATCCAATATGACTGTGCCCTTACAAAAACGAGAAAATTTGGACAAAAGGACAGATACAGAGAAGACGATGTGAAGAAATACAACACCACCATTAAGCCAAAGAATGCCTGAAGCTACCAGAAGTTAGGAAAAAAGAGTCAAAGCCTTCAGAAGGAACCAACCCTGCAGACACCTTGATCTCAGACTTCCCACCTTAAAATCTGATAGACAGTACACTTTGGGGTTTGTTTTAAGTGTATTTGTTTGTTCATTTTGAGAGAGAGAGAGCAGGGGAGGGCAGAGAGAGAGGAAGAGAGAGAATCCCAAGCAGGCTCCACACTGTCAGCACAGAGACCAATGCAGGGCTTGAATTCACAAACCATAAGATCATGACCTGAGAAGAAACCAAGAGTCACACACTTAACCAACTGAGCCACCCAGGTGCCCCAAGGGACAATACATTTCTGCTGTATAGGCCACCCAGTCTATAGTTCTTTATTATGGTAATGCCAGGAAACAAGTACAATGCAATCCAGCATATTAATACAGGAGAGAAAAACATATGGCCATTTCAATAAATACTGAATAAGGAATTCATAAAATTAAGCTGCCATTCATGAAGAACAGGAAGGAGGAAGAGGAGGACTAGGAGGGGACAGGAGCATAATTCTTAGCAACAAGGAATAGAGTCAATTTCCTTAACTTGAAAGGACAAGTTAAGGAAAAACTGCGAAAAACTTACAGCACACAGTATGCTAAATAGTGAAACTTAAGTTTCTCTTTAAAATCAGTAACAGCACAAGAATACACCCACTATTACAACTTCTGTTCAATATTATACTGGAGGCCTAGCACAATAAGATACATACATATATACATATATATATATATATATATATATATATATTTATGACAGAGAATAATGATTAGAAAAATAAAACAGCCACTTTTTCACATGTAATTTTCAACACAGAAAATCCAAAATAATTTATAGACAAATTATTAGAATGAATAAAAGAATTTAGCAAGCTTCCTGATATGTAAAAAGCAATGAATTCTATATACCAGCAATAGAACATGTAATTTAAAAACACAATTTACCTTAGCATAAATTAATTAAGTGAATAAGAATAAATCTAACTAAAGATGTACAAGACTTAGATGTAGAAAATTATAAAACTTTATTAATTTAAAGACATTAAAGATGTCTTCATAAAGAGACATACCATGCCCATGGATATGAACACAATGTTATAAAGATATGAATGATCTGAAGTCCAATGCAATTCCAAAAAAATACGAAAAGAATTTTCATAGGACTCAATAAGCTGATTTAAAATTCAACATGGAAGAACAAAACACCTCACAAAACAGCCAAGACATTAAAAAAAAAAAAAAGCCAAGTAGGAAAATGTGCCCTACTCACTACTGAGAATTATAAAGCTACTGCAGAAAATAAAATATAATCTTCATCAAGGGATATACAACAGGACTATGGAACAGAATAGAAGCCTAGAGACAGACCAATGCATACAGAGAAGCCTGGAATATGACAGACATCACATTATAAATCTGTGGGGTACTTGAAAGATCGGTTATCCATAAGGGAAAGATATGAAACTGTATTCTATCACACCTGAGGGAAACATCAAATGGCCCCGCAACTAACAGCAAAAAGCAGAATTTTTCAACTTCTAGAGAACAATATAGGAGAATATCTTCATTATCTCAGGCTAAGGAAGGATTTCTTAAATAAGACACAAAACTCAATTAAATTAAAACTTTAAAGAATAAATAGGCAAGTCACAAAAAAGGTGAAGATATTTGCCATTGATAACAATGAACAAAGGAGTATTATCCAGGATGAGCAAAGAGCTCCCGAGAATCAACATGAAAATTGCAAACATTTAAAAAATGGGCAACACACATGAATAGGCATTTCATAGAAAAGGAAACAAAAATGTACAATAAACTTATTAAAATATGCCATCTTCATTAGTAATCAAAGAAATGCCCATCAAAATTACAATAAGATATCATTTCATACATTTTATACTATTTCATACCTTGGCCAAAGTCCAAAGCCTCACCCCTGAGGGAGGTATGGATACTTACTTAGGGATGGATAGAATTCCTGGGTGGTTGTCTGTGGCCATCGATTAGTCAGGGTTTAACGCTCAAGACAAAAACCATTCTATGCATTTAAAATGGAGAGTGATTTACTATTGAGAATTAGGCACTTACAAAATTGTTGGAGGGGCTGAGGGAACATTCTTCCTACCATGACTCCCCAGGAATATACAGAATGGAGTCCTTTTTGGACCTACTACCCCTGAGACAGTCCCTGGAGCTATGTAGGAGGCATTTATCCTTGCTTTCTCTGCAACTACCTGCCACACAAAGGAAGCTGGAAAGGGGCATGTGAAGCCTGTATCCCCGGATTAGGAAAGCCAAGCCTGGAAGGTGGCCTTTCCCACTGTCTATTTTCTCCCTTCCTTCCTCCCTTCCTTCCAAGATATAACTCACATACCATAAAATTCATGCTTTCAAAGTACACAACTCAGAGATTTTTTTTATACGATCACAAGGTTGTGTGATCATTATCATCTAACTCTAGAACATTTCCATTTCCTTCAAAAGAAACCCATTAGCAGTCACTCCCTGTTCACCCCCCATGTTGTCCTGGCAACCACACATCTACTTTTGGTCTCTATGGTTTTGCCTGTTGTGAACATTCCAAATAAATGAAATCATACAATATGTAGTCTATAGTCACTGGCTTCATTCACTTAGCATATTTTTTTAAGGTTCATCTATGTTGTATGTAGTACCTCATTCTTTCTCCCCTGCACCAGTACTCGATTCCTTTTTATGGCTGAATAATAAGCCATTGTATGGATATGCCACATTTGGGTTTTATATTCATCAGTGTGGTGGACATTTGGGCTGCTTCCACTTTGTGGCTACAAATGAATAATGCTATGAACATTTGTGTGCAAGTTTTTGTGTGGACACGTGCTTTTATTTCTCTTGGGTGTGTACCTAGGAGTGAAACTTCCAGGTCGCCTGGTAGCTATGCTTAGCCTTTTGAGGAACCAGAAGACTTTTCCAATGCTGCTGCACCATTTTCCATTCCCATGAGATAGGTATGAGCATTCCAATTGGTCCACATCCTTGCCAACATTTGCCACTGTCTGTTTGATTATAGCCCTCCTCGTGCACGAGAAGTGACATCTCATTGCGGTTTTGATTTGTATTTCCCCTGCCATTGTTCCTTGTCATTCAAATATATGAAGAAGGACACGGGGAGGCTATTCCAGGAACTTGCTAGCAACAGTGGCCAGAAGCACCAGGGAGGACTGCTTTGGCCCCTGTAAGGCCTTCTCCATCTTGCGTGAGTACATCTAATTGGGAAAATCTCATCTGCCTCTAGAAACCCAGCCACAAGCCAGTCCAAGTTTTCCGGGGGGTTTTGTTGTTACTGTTGGTGTTTTGTGCATTTCCAACCTCTCTATATGAAAGGATGGTTGGATGGGAGTTCTGAGAATCAAGCCTACAAATTTGCTATAGGCCCTGAGAAGCCCGTTTACCTCTGTTTACAAATATTATCATTTTCTATATTCACTGTGATGTGAAAATACCCGGGAAGCACCTCCCTAGAGACACCCTTTTGTATAGGTGCATCAATTAAATATTCAAGAATGTTCGTGCCAGCATTGATCCAAATAGAAGAACATGAGGAAAAATCTAAATATCTACTGGCTCTAAAATGTTTACATAAATTGTCATATTCAACAATGGATACTATATGGCTGTAAAATAATGACCTTATGATATACATATGAATATGTATGTATCTTAAAAACATAAGGTAGATAAAACTATCAAGGAGAAAAGAATACATAAAGTATGATCTCACTGACATAAAGGTCAAAATCAGATAAAAGTAAAGAATTTATTGCTTAAGGGCACACTAACATACATGTAGGCACACACAGCATTTACCTACTACAAAGCTGTGGTTTTCACTGAGCATCCGAATCCGCTGAAGTCATTTTTATCATGTTTATTTATTTTGAGAGAGACAGAGACAGAGACAGAGACAGAGACAGAGATAGAGACAGAGCACAAGCAGGGGAGGGGCAGAGAGAGAGGGAGACAGAATCCCAAGCAGGCTTCGAGCTGTCAGCACAGATGCTGACACGGGGCTCGATCTCATGAACCATGAGATCATGACCTGAACTGAGATCAAGAGCCAGATGCTTAACTGACTGAGTCACCCAGGTGCCCCTCCTGGAAGTCTTTTTATAACCCACATTCTTGGATCTCTCCCCCCAAGTTTCTAACTCAGAAAGTCTGGGAGTGGAACCTGAGGGTTTGTATTTGTAGCCAATTTCCCAGGGATGTTTATGCTTCTGGACCAGGGATTACACTCTAGGAAACACTGCTATAAAGAAATACATGGGGATGACAAATACTAAATACCGAATAGGGGTTGCCTTGATGGGGTAGGGAGATGTGATTAGGAAAGTACACATAGGAGATTTCAATAATATTAGTCGTGTCCAATTTATTAAGCGGGGTGATGGGTGCTGGACTGCTTTGCAAGGTGGTCTTTCAAAAGATATTCCTTAAAATATACGTATGCATTATAGTCACACTTTTGTAAATACAGTCGATATCATAATTTTTAAATGTAAGCAAATCAACGCGCAAAAAATAAACTGGTCCCATACAACTCTTGCATTTCATGCTAACTTTTTCCCCCTCTCTGTTGAGTCATACTCTTGAATAAGAAATGAGTCATGGACAACTGGGCTAGTCTTCAGAAATTTTAAAGACAGAACCCCTCCCAAAAAAGGGAAAATTGAGCTCCATCTAGATACCAGGAACTCATCACTTAAGACGGTGCTGCAGTGTGTACAATACCACCCTATTTTGCAGATGAGGAAATTGGGGAACAAAGTGAGGAGTAAACAACTTGCTCACAAAATCACAGTTATTCCAAGATGGAGCTAGAATTCAAACCCACGGTGGGTGGCTGAGAGCCCACTCTCAGTGACCACACCAGTGTCCCACAAGGTCTTGTCCACTGGTCACCTACATCCAAGTTGCATAAAGCATTTTACAAATCAGATGTCCAAGCTTCAAGTCAGCCAACCATATCAGACTTGATGCAGGTGACCCTCGCAATTTGATTTTATTAAGCTCTTTGAAGGATGCTTATGTATAAATGAAGTCATAAGCAGGACCAACATTTTTCCAGATGATGGTGGACATCAGAACTCATATGATCCTTGGACAGCTTCACTGTGGATGCCTTTGAAACGAGGACCAGTACATTAAAAACAATTGTGCACATGGGAGGTGGGTGTGAGGTCCGGGTGGGAAGGGGAGGTGGGGCGCGAAATACGCCCAACAAGAGAAGCCACGAGGCTGGAGATATAAAACTTCAAGACAGTGGTGACGTCAGCAAGGGAGCTAGGTTCTCCATCCCATACAACAAAGTGTTTCTGTTTAAAAGGATTGTAATAGAGATGTGCAAATATCCAACTCCTCACACTTTTCATTTACAAAAATATTAACCCCAAGGCAATGTTTGTAGCTCACAACTCACACCCTTTTTTAATGTTCAAAAGCAGACGACAAAGGCATCAGAATCGTCCTGGGTGATGCAGCCTTTGTGTGCCCTAGCACAGGGTACCTTGGAAAGGAATATATACATAGGAAAAGCAATCCTGCATCCCTCCCAGATGGGAGAATTTCATCTGACAGTAGTAGGAGTTTGGCTTTTACATGACTGCAGGATGAGTGTTTCATAATTTGCATATTTTGAATCTGTTACATTTTACCCAAGTGCTTTTACTTGGAAGATCTTTTTCACTAAGGCCCAAGAGAATAATAAAAAATGCTTTCCCCACCTTTCAGAATTTGAGAAAGATTGTGCTTTTAGAACAGAACGGTTGAGATCAAGAGAAGATGGGGAACAGGGCACAACCATCGAAATGACTCAAAGAAAGGAAGACTGTCTAGTATCTTTCATGTAGTTCAAGAAGGCTCTACGTGGCTGTTCTGAGAGGCAGAGAACATCAGACTTTATTTTTGTTTTTTTTCTGTGTATTTACTAGAATTTTTCTTGTCCTTAGTTCAATGCTGAGCTTTGAATATAAGCTGTATAATTTTTTTTTTTGAAACCAGATGATTGTCTAGCATTTTCTAAATCTCTAGTTCCCCTACCAATAATTTTGTCATGGTTAATAATCAAATCCCCACAGTGGAGAGACATAAAATAAGCAATTCAAAAACTAGAGGTTTGTATATATATATATATATATATATATATATATATATATATATATATACACACACACACACACACACACACACACACACACACACACACACACACCATTAAGACTTATTTCATAAGGAGTTTTAGAGCCAGGAGGCTAGTGAAAAATTTGGGGAGCAGGTAGAAAATTATCTCTCAATTTGGTGAGTCAACTGCAAATTCTCTCCCACTTGACGACTCATAGCTTTCTGTTTAATCTCCAGATTTTCAGATAGGGTCTGAGAAGCAGTGAATAACACCTTGGCTAAATCAAGTTAGATTTGATCCAAAACAAAAACAAAAATCCCAGATATATTAAAGTTAATCTCCAATTCCCTGGCAGCATTGGAATTTCCAGATTCAGTTTGATCCAGGTTTCACTTAGCCCAACGAGACAGATATATATATTTGGGATTTGTTTTGAGGCCTTGGACAAGTCATTGTACATCTCTAAGCTGTAGTATCTCTACTTGTAAGACAAAAGGGAAATGTCTCCCAAGTCTTAGAGCGCTAACATTTTTCAGATTCTCTAGTTTAAATAAAGAATTCAATGAAAACATCATTAAATCAGTAAAATTTTGGTTGAAAAGAACCAGCAACCATCAAGGCAATCAAAAACCAAGCATGCTGAGTTTTATGTGCCACGCTTCTTGGATTAACGAATGTTTGTGAAAATCATGCATTAACATGAACTCGAAGCATGAGTCCTGACTATATTTTAGTTTTGGCCATGGAAGTATGAATGATTGATTTGCCACGCATGTAAGTAACACTTATTAAGCTGTAACCCAGGTGGCCTCATCCTAGGATGTATCACATTTAACGAGAAAAGAGTAAAGACAGATTCCTAGGCATTAAGAAGCCTGTCTGCTTCTGCTTGCATTCTTGAACCTCCCTTATCACCATGAGAAGGATATATCCTGGTTAGTCTGCTCGTCCCAGAAGGAGGTGAAAGACATCTGTGGCACAGCCACCCCAATCTGAGCCCAGCCTAGCGAGCCAACATCAGATAACCCACAGATCCATGAGAAAAATTGATGGTTGCTTTACGTCACTGAGTTTTGTTACACAGCAGTTCTGTGTCAAGAGCTAACTGATACAGGGACATAGCAATGCAGCAATATAATTAGTAAGCTCCTATTGAACTCTTCAAAAACTTCACATGCTTCAGGGTCACCAAAGAAGTCTGCAACTCATGATCTCATTCCTTCTTTAGAATGACTCTGTGACGTATATACGGTCATGTCTCCTTTACAAAGGGGAATGCTGAGGTTTATTTTAGGTTATAGACATAGTGTGCGATGTGTGTCCATGCCTCGGCCTCTCTACGTGGGGACTCCCCTGCTTTAGTACTTGCTGAATGGACTGGCCTGGGAAATGTCTGTATTACATAGCCCTGCTCCCCTGTGGCTGGAACCCAGCTGACTGGACCAGCAATGGGCACCTGACTCAAGATCAACCAGTCAGGTTGGCCAACGACCCATCAGATTTTCTCTCTTAAGACTCTGAATTAATATTTAGAGACTAAAACTATTTGGTGGTAAAAGATTTTATTAACTTGGTTTAATTGCCTTGTTGGATGTGTCAGTAGAGAACAAGAAGGGGAGGGAGGGAGGGAAGGAGCGAGGGTGAGGGGAAGAAAGAGAGAGGATACAATAAAGCAGAGATGAGAGCCATGTTGCTAGTCCTGAGAGACGGAAAGAGGATGGCTGGATGTCAGTTGTCTCAGGAGATTACACCTTGTAACTCTTCAGTAAACTCAACTTTTACTTGTACTGGCTTGAGTGGGTTTTGGTTCCTTGCCTCAAAAAGAGTTTTAATCACAACTGAGTGGTTAAGAGACTTACTCACAGGCTCACAGCTCATAAGTGGTTGTTACGGGCTGGGCTGTGCACCCCCAAATGCATGTGTTGAAGTACTAACCCCCAGTACCTCAGGTTGTGACTGTACTGGAGATGGGAGTCTTTAAGGACTCAGGAGGTCATTACGGTGGGCTGTAATCCAATATGGCGGATGTCCTCATAAGAGGAGATGCACAGAGGGAACACCAGGTGAAGACACGGGAATAAGACAAGCATTCACCAACCAAGGAGAGAGTCCTCAGAAGAAACCAACCCTGCTAATACCTTGACCTCAGACTTGCAGCTTCCCTAACTGTTTCAGCTCCCTGTGATGCTTTGTTATGGCAGCCGAGAAAACCAGTGCAGTGGCAGACCCTTTCTCACTGCATCACACGAGGATCCTTTCCCTTCTCGGGGGACGTACCCCATTTATTGGCAAACTGTGTCATTACCAGACACTATTCAAGTCAGGATGGCAGGGGAGATCTCAAAATCAGAGCAAAGGCAAAGCATTGAAAGGAAGATGGGAGTACATTAGTGTCTTAGAAGGTCTAGGAAAAAGAGGTATATTGAAACAGGAGACGAAAAATAACCCCGTGGAGAATTAGTGAGTTAATAAGCTCATTGAAAGCACACAGTTAATGAATTATGAATTTCTGCACTGATTCTCCTCATTCAATTGCTTATTGTGGACACATATTAATCAACATAAACCTCATTTCTTTGGTAGGATAGAATTCCTCAGTAAGGAGGAAAAAGAGTCGCATTAACTGAGGACTGACAAGGTGCCAGGCACATCGCTTACCTCCATTTTACAGGCAGACCTCACAATAACCCTGTATAGTCGGCTCTGTTATTGCCAGCAGCCACTCTAAGGGATGTAGCTGAGGGTCAGAGACATGACATATTCTGCCCAAAGCGCCCAAGGTACCCGAGCCAGGTTGGAAAGCAGCTCTGTGCGACACTGTGGTCAACGTCAGTCAGTTGTGCCTCACTCCCCCACATACCTTCTCTGTACTTTTGGCAATAACATGACCTAGATTTCCTTGGAGATAAGCCCTGCCTCCACTGCTTCTCCCACATAGTTCGAATAGGGCTGGCCCCACTGCCACTGACCGAGGGCTGGGCATTCCCAAGTGATTGGTCAGGAACGGGCACGTGACCCAAGCTGATCTGATCAGAGGTATAACTCACACTTTGGAGGAACCAGAGACTTCAGAGCTGGTATCTGCCCCATCACCCGTGCCACCTTCCCTAAAGGACACGTATGGAAATGCCCTGTTCCAGCCTTGCCTTCGATCAGCCCCATAATCTTACCCCCTAGTTCATTAACTTCTCCTGGCCACCGCCCACTCTGACATGGTGTTTCCCTCACCGTCACCACACAGTGCTCCCCACGGCACGGCGGTCGAGGGTCTTCGTGGCATTCCCTGTCATCCTATCGCTTTGTGTGACCCATGTGGTTCTACCGTCGTCGTCCAGTTCTAGGTTCTGGTTGCCATTTATTCGTCTCTGCCCCCTACTTCCTCCCAGTTCACACCCACAACAGACACTTTTTATTTCTGCTGTTAAAGTCTACTGCTCTATTTTCCCTGTATAATGCCCATCTGTCTGAGCTATAACGAAGTACTATGGACCCAGTGTCTTAGAAACAACAGAGACTTACTTCTCATGGTTCTGGGAGCTGAAAGTCCCAGATCAAGGTGCCAGCACAGTCAGAGTCCAGTGAGGCCCTCTCTTGGGTCACACGTGGCTGCCTTCTCCCTGTGTCCTCACACGGCTGAAGGATGGCAAGTGAGGTCTGGGGGTCCCTTTTACAAGGGTACTAGCCCCATTGATGAGGCTCCACTCTCAACACCAAATCACTGCCCAAAGGCCCCACCCCACTGCAGCCCTCAGAGTAGTTTATAGGAGGAGGGGCACAAACATTCAGCCTGTTAAACTGCCATCTGAAAACATTAAGATATATTCCCTATCACAAAGTGGGTAGACGGATCAAGATCATGTATACAGAAGGCTTGAGCTGAGTTTCTCAAACCCTATTTTTTTTTATCATCATCATCTCCCAAAGGAGACTTTTTAGACATTTTTCCTGTTCACCATCCCACTCCATAAAATATTAGCACCATAGATGCTGGATATCTGTTTACATACGCCTTGTGGGGGGGCCATGGAATTGTAATATCTGAGTTTCCCCAACAAGAACCAGTTTTTACCCTTTTAAGGGGCAATCTTGCCCCTTAAATCTTGCCCCTCAAATTCCACTAAAAATGTGAGAGAGAGAGAGGTTGAGATAAGCCAACCAGACCACTGTTATTCATAGTAACATCTCCTTAATTATTCTGCACTGTGTAATATGCAAAGATGGCCACAGTAGCAAGTCTGATGATTTGTACTCAAACATATTGAAAGACATTAAAAACTTTCATTTGCTTCTAGCGCATTAATGACTCTGTGAGTGTGAGAGATAGACTTATTCTGGCTTAGGGTGCTCGTCTTTGAAAAATGATGGAAGTTGCTTTTTTAAATTAAGGTAGCAACACCATTGATAATTTAAACATTGAAGGCATTCCAAAATGCTGTGATTTGCAACACCAGTTTTAATTAATGCCTGCAACCCGGCTGTGAAAATTGGGACCTATAATTTGTGAGTTACAGTAACTGCTAGTGTTTATTAACCTAGCAGGTCAAACTCTGGTTTCATGGCCTTATATATACATATATATCATCATCCTATTAAACTTCAAGTTGAAAGTCAACAGGAGAGGAAAATAATCACCCACAGGTAATGCGTCACCTTTGAACACAGAGGTGAGAGCCCAGTGTAAGCTTTTCTCCTCCTCCCCATCCTGCCTCTCTTGATTAACTCTTTCTTCTCAAGGTGTTATTTAATTTCTTCATCCTTTTCTACAGCTCTGTGACTGTATTGCCATCCTTCTCATCCCACACAAAAGCTCCTCTGGGTTTCAAATATTATTTTATAATAACTCCTGGGGCTTTCTTCCACCTTTCTAACTTCCATCCATTTGTTTGAGATTATGCATGGAGAGTATGTGCTAGGAACCACAGTGGATCTTTGGATACCTGGAGAATGACATCAATACCACTTACAGAGCCCCAGGGATGAGGCACTATGCAAATCTCTTTACATATGTTAAACTTCTTTAGACCCGGAAACCTCCTACAACAAAGGGAACCTAGCCATCAACCTCTGGGTGTTAATTATGTAACAGAACTAGTTGCACTGACTTAGCTTGACTGCAGTACCTGGAAGGTTCTCTGGGCCTTACACAGAGCAAGGGCTAGGTTCAATAAATGTTGGCTGATCCAATTTAATTGGAAGCAAAGTGAGTTTAAGAACCTTTCAAAAAGTGGGGCACTATGGGACACAATGAAGAGACGTTAAATATTTGCTTTTAGCCTCTAAGAGACACGTAGTGTGGTATTTAACGGCACAGGATTAGAAGTCAGGCAAACAGTGGCTGGCCTAACTTCCCGGTTCCATCACCCATCGGCTGGGTGACCCTTGGGAAAGTTCTCCAATCTCTTAAAGCTTGTTTCTTCATCAGAAAAACGGGGATCATATCACTTCTAACATATAGGAGCATGTAGTGATTCAACGACACAAACATAAGAAGGGCTTAATGCAGTGCTTGGCATTGATCAGGCCGTCAACCACAGTCAATAAGTTTAGCTATTATTAGTATAATAATCCATCATGTTCTCCATGGCGGTCCTTGGAATTCCTTCCTGTAATATCCGGACACTTCAAGCTGTCAATTAACTAAACATTTTTGAGCATCTACCCTGTGAAAGATCTAATGTAGTCACAGCGGGGGACTCAAGGGCTTATAACTGATCTCTCCTAGCACCTGTACTAATCACAACCGTGGTTATGGATTTGTGTACATGTTAATACTTGTCTCTTTCACACAGGGCTGGCTTCATGGGCAAGTGACCTGCATCACTGACAGGCCCTCATTCTTAGTAGAGTCTCATGCTTGGTTTAATGCTCCACAGTCATGATCTCCAAATTCTTAATCCTTTACTGATTTTTGACCAAGAGCCCCCAAATTTTCTAGCAAGCTTGGGTCTTTGTTAATTAAGCCAACGCTAATGTGGCTAGAAATACACAAGTGCTACTTTTAGTTTCATTTCGATCACTGTCACAAAATTAACATAGGCTATTTTTAAAATGTGCTGCCATCTCTGAGGGGTTTTGGTGGGTATTAAAATGCATCCAAATCTATAATATAAAACAGAAATATTATTTTTTTTTTTTTAATTTTTTTTTTTCTTTTTTTCAACGTTTTTATTTATTTTTGGGACAGAGAGAGACAGAGCATGAACGGGGGAGGCGCAGAGAGAGAGAGGGAGACACAGAATCGGAAACAGGCTCCAGGCTCTGAGCCATCAGCCCAGAGCCCGACGCGGGGCTCGAACCCACGGACCGCGAGATCGTGACCTGGCTGAAGTCGGACGCTTAACCGACTGCGCCACCCAGGCGCCCCAGAAATATTATTTTTAAGAGAACTGATGAAAAATATGTGTGGGATGGGAGGGAGCAGCAGGAAAAAAGATGGAGGTATTTCCTGCCTTGGGAGGAATTTTTCTCCTTTCCTTCTTCTCCTTTTTAGCCTTCTTTAAATACAGGCGTATGCTCTTTGTGAGTTCCAACCGTTCACCCAGCAAAAAGGTACTGCCGGGCTGGTATGTGCAAAGCACCACCTCTCTGTGTGTACAGAGAAAAAGGATGCTTCAGATGCGGTGACAGATTTCACACAATCGTTCCAGCGCCCTCGTGGAGAAGTGCACGGGTTGTTGAGACATCACCAGGAAATGAGCAAGTGACCCAACAATGGAGGGCATCACCAAGTCTGTGGCATTTGAGCCGACTTCTAACTTACTTGTGATCTTGGACTTCATTTCTCCATCTAAACAACGGGGATGGTAACTTCTACTTGTTGTGATGATCAGAGATAGTAATTGTGGTGTCTTTGCAAAGGGTCAGACCCCTTGTAGCATGGAAAGACATCAAACAGCACTGTCCCAAGGGCCACTGCTGTATTTGCATATGTTTGCGTGGGTTGGCAAAGAAGGTCGAGAAAAATAATAATTATTAATTACCCTCTGGCACTAATCTGATGAGTAACATCTAACAGTGTGGTACATTCAGGAATCTCATTCCTTGGGAAGAGATAAGTGGTTCCAGGAACATAAACATGGTTTATCTGCCAGGAACAATTAAGGCAGTGCATACACTGTAGTTTCTCTGGGTATAGCTTCTTGTGTTCTTTTAATCATGATTATATATATATATCTTTTGTATTCTTTGGTTCTATTTCTTCTTAAAGCAACAATCCTGTTATTTTAATCCATGTCTTTACAGTACAATAGCAGTACCATTAATTTTGATGTCGTTACATCTTGGCTGCATGATTAAGTTTAACACCCCAACCAGACATAGGTAAAGGCACACCAATTATAATTATCCATTAGATCCATCTGTCTGTCCATCCATTCATCCACCCACACGTCTATCCATCTGTTCATCATCCATTAATCCATCTATCCATCCATCCATCCACCCACCCACCCATCCATTCGTTCATCATCCATTAACCCATCTACCCATCCATCTATCATCCACCCATCCATCCATTCACCCATCCCTCCATCTACAGTGCCAGACATTGGCCACAAGAAAAAGGAAGCTGCTCACATCAAGTGGAGGCAAGATTCAAATTCGCGTCATCTTTGGTTTAAAAGAAGCAACACCTTCGGGACTGGCCAATCCAGGTAAATCTCAACCTGAAACGCTTAGCACCTCTGCTCTTTTCAGAGTCATGTACGAGTTAATTTCCAATTGATTCACTAAGAGATGGAAGTGCAAATTAAGGAAAAGGGCAGATCACCACCTGCTTGGGGAGCCTCACTGGAGAGCACACCCCACTGGCCACAATCAGGAGTCCCTAGTCCTGGTTGCATTTTGCCATGGTGTCATCTTTTGATGAATTACTTAATCACCATCTACATCTGTTCCTTTCTGAATCTCAAGGAGGCCGCAGGGGCATGTAAAAACAAAACTGGAGTATTTGAGAAAAAGGCTGAAAACTTATTCCACACGGAGGATCAGATTTCTGGTTTTCTCGCAGAGGGTAGGGAAGAGACGGCTGCCTCTCCAAACTGTTGGGGTCAAGCCTGGGGTGAGCACAGATGTAAGCAACTTGCTTATCACACCGCACGATCCTTGTGGTCACCTGAGTGAGCCCAGAGGTGCCTGCTCGGGGCCATTACTTGCATTACTGTTGTGTGTATCACCACGCAGCCAGCAGCCTGGGATGCCCCCCACCATCAAGCTTTGTGGCCATTTTCCATATAACCAACTGATCATGTTTAATCACTTAAACCAAAATGTCAGTATCTCTGGGCCTAAAGACCGTGAGTTCACGAGGAGGCCAGACAAATCCCTTATCCACAGCAACATTAGACCTCCTCTTTGACTTTGTGAGCCTTCATTACTTTGGATCCCACTAATTTGGAATAATAAATGGTAGACGGGATACTGCCTGGGCCACAATCTAACTTTGTGCTCTCTATGGAAAAGGAAGCATTTGGTAAATTAAAATTATTCAGGTGGATGAGATCTAGAGGACATTTAAACTATATGAAGATAAAATATTTTCATGTATATATAATCACACAGAAGTCACTCAATTTATTTCCTCTCCGCAAAGATGTCCATGCCCTAATGCCGGGATTCTGGGAAGATGTTATGTTACAGGGCAACAAGGACTTTGCAGAGCCTGCATTATTGGGACTATCCCAGTCTAATTACAAAAATTCTTTTTTAAAAAATGTTTCTTACTTGAGAGAGAGAGAGAGAGAGAGAGAGAACGAGTAGGGAAGAGGAGCAGAGGGAGAGAGATGAAGAATCTCAAGCAGGCTCCACACTCAGCATGGAGCCTGACGCGGGGCTCAATCCCACAACCCTGGGATCATGACCTGAGCCAAGTCAAGAGTCACACACTCAACTGAGTGAGCCACCACCCAGGTGCCCCTAATTACAAGAATTCTTTTTTTTTTTCTTTAAAAAAATTTTTAATGTTTATTTGTTTCTGGGAGAGAGAGACAGAGACAGTGTGCGAGTGGGAGAGGGGCAGAGAGAGAGGCAGACACGATGCGAAGCAGGCTCCGGGCTCTGAGCTGTCAAAACAGAACTTGACGCAAGACTCTAACTCATGAACTGTGAGATCATGACCTGAGCTGAAGTCAGATGCTCAACCAACTGAGCCACCCAGGCGCCCCATAAGAATTCTTAAATGCAGAGAACTTTCTTCGGCTGGAGTCAGAGACATGAGGCAGAAGAAGAAACTGGAGAGAGATGTAGAGCATGAAAGAGACCTGACCTCCCAGTACTGGGAGAAGGATGCATAGAAACCACAAGAAGGATGCAGACAGCCTCTAGGAGCAAAGAAAGATCCCCAGCTAAGAGCCAGCAAAGAAATGGGAGACTTCAGTCCAACCACAAGGAACTGAATTTGACCAACAACCTGAGTGAGCTTAGAAGCAGGTTCATGGAAGCAAGTTTGCGTCTAAAATTCCAGAAAGGAACATGGCCCTGCTGTCCATTTAGCTCTGATCTCCTTAAAGCCAAGGACTGCACTGAGCCACGCCATACCCACACTTCTGACCCAAAGGAGTGTGAGATCATCAATGTGCGTTGTTTTAAGCCAATAAATTTGTGGTGGCTTGTGACAGCAGCGATAGAAAATTAATACGATGGGAGCATCTATTTCTCATGTGGCCAATATGGCCAGGAACTGATGACTCACTGATCAGAATGTTCGGAAGGCTGATCCTGCTTGAATGTCAGTCTTGCAGATGAAGGAGGGAAAAGGTGGTGATGAATTACTCTCAGCTATTTAGCTCTTCGCGACAACTGGGCTCGACAGGGTCTCTGGGCAGCACTATCTAAGCTTAGGCTCTGTTGGTGGCATGTCCACAAAAGTAATAAAAAGGATATTCCTTAGTATCTCTAGCAATTTGGTTGAGCTTCCCACCTCATCCAGTCAAAATTTGTCCCTTCTGGGGCACCTGGGTGGCTGGTCTGTTAAGCATCTGACTTTGGCCCAGGCCATCGTCCCATGGTTTGTTTCATGAGTTCGAGCCCCTCAGTGGGCTCTGGGCTGGTGGCACGGATCCTGCTTGGGATTCTTGCTCTCTTCTCTCTCCGCCCCTCCCCTGCTCGTGCTTGCCCTTGCTCTCAAAATAAATAAATAAACTTCAAAAAACTTTTCCTGTCAGTCTGCGTTTGCAGTTTGGACAGAGCCCCACAATAATGCATTTCCCCAGCCCCCTTAGCGACGATCTCTACCCCCAGGAACCATCTGTAGATCAAACTAGAGTTCTGTCTTTGAGGTGAGAAGGCTTCTCCTCTCTGCCGCGGGGCCAGCCGGGGCTGACGTGGTTACAAGAGAAGCTGGGTGTTGCCAGCATCCTATTAAGAGTGAATGAAATCAGACCAATGTGTTTGTCAGCCGTCAGCAAGCTCAGCCTCCCCAATTATCCTGTCTAATTAGATTAGAAGCTGACAGCTGGGAACACACCCTATGACATTTCTGTTTGCCATCTAAAAATGAGGAGCACACAACCCAGCTCTTGCTCCTCATTGAGACCCAGACCTTCTTCCGAGCCGTTACAGGAACTGATTTTTCGTAATTAGCTGCTGCTGGTGTTACACCAATTACCCTTCTCCGCTCCACACAAAATATGCCTGGAGGGTAAAGCAAGTTAATAACGCTGGGCAGTAAGTGGAGCTCCCAGCTTCTTCAGAGAACTTTCTCAAATGCATAGGGGCACTTACTTTGGGTTTCCCCTAAAACCTCAGAGAAGAGTTTGTAGATAGTCATTGGTGGTGCCTGAATCAGCTCATGGAGTTGAAAACTCACGGGCACATGTGCACACTCTGTGGTCTGACTTGGAGCCAAACCCAGGGACTGCACAGTGGGAAGGGTGGTAGGTCACACAGCCCGGGACAGAGGTTGTGCAGAAGGCGATCAGCTTCCCCTCTGGTTTTAGAGAAGAATAAACCCCCCACCCTCTCCAGTGCTATTCTTGAGCGCTACAGGTCCGGTGTTTCTGGAGATCTCACGATGGCTTCTCGTAGCAACAACCGACTGATGCACAGCTCACACAGGCACCTTACAAGACACAGCTTGAGAATCGGCTCTCAGAGAGGCCTGGACGTCTCAGTGCAGAACGGTTTCAAACAATACATTTGAACAGAAGGCTTAACAAGGTTTTTGAGCAGAGATCTAAAGTGGTTTTGTCATGGGGGTCCTTTAAATGACATGGGACAGGGGGGCCTGGGTGGCTCGGTCTGAATTCAGCAAGGGTCATGATCTCACAGTTCGTGAGTTCGAGCTCCGCATGGGGCTCTGTGCTGACAGCTCAGAGCCTGGAGCCTGCTTCGGACTCTGTGTGTGTGTGTGTGTGTGTGTGTGACTCTCTCTCTGTCCCTCCCCCAGTCTCTCTCTCTCTCTGTCTCTCTCACTCTCAAAAATAAACATTAAATGACACTGGACAGTGTCCAAGGCAGGCGGCCCATCTTGCGTGGCTGAGCTCCACAGTGTCGACTGTGGGTGTGCAAATGACCCTCTGGTGTAGAATTCAGGGAGCCGGACAAGCAGGGCAAAGGGGCTGGAGAGAGTCACAAAGCGTAGAAAATCTAACCTTTAAAAAGCTGCAGTTGTCAACGCTGTACTTCCATGTACTTATCGGGCCCACGTGGGTCACCCAATGTTTCTTGTGCCTTCCCCAAATTTTAGCCATTCAGAACCATATAATGAGGGGTTTTGCCCTATGTACCATTCGCATGATTTACTTAATACTTATTTTTTTAAAAATTCTTTTAAAAATGTTTATTTATTTTTGAGAGAGAGAGAGAGGGAGACAGAGAGAGAGAGAGAGAGAGAGAGAGAGAGAGAGAGAGAGACAGAGCACGAGTGGGGGAGGGGCAGAGAGCGACACACACAGAATCGGAAGCAGGCTCCAGGCTCTAAACTGTCCATACCGAGCCTGACATGGGGCTTGAACTCACGAATCGTGCGATTATGACCCGAGCGGAAGTGGGACACTTAATCGACTGAACCACCCAGGTGGGTTAACTACTTAATATTGTTTCAAAGTAGCTCACTTTCTTTTTCTTTTTCTTATATAAATTTAATGAAAAAAACATTTTTTTTTTTTTCAAGAGACAAACAGAGTGCGAGCAGGGGAGGGGCAGAGAGAGGAGACACAGAATCCGAAGCAGGCTCCGGGCTCTGAGCCGTCAGCACAGAGCCCGACGCGGCACTCGAACCCACAAGCTGTAAATTCATGACCTGAGCCGAAGTGGGACGCTTAACTGACTGAGCCACCCAGGAGCCCCTACTAATTTAATTTTAGAACTCTGCATCATTGGCTTGATGTGCTGGTTTTATTTTTTCTGATCTACATTAACTAAACATATGGCTGTTCAAATTTTGGTGTCCCTCCACGTGTGCCCTGAAACCTCACCTGTGCAGTGTTTACCTGCCTGTCACCATTTGGGGACCGTGGCATTTGGGTAAAGTGAGTTTCCAGTGACTCCCTGTAGCTGAGCTGCAGGAGTTCAGTTGGAGCCCTTGTGGTTTCTCCAACTACATTCCAGAGCTTCTCAGCTGCGGTGGTGGTGGGGGAGGGGGGGGACCCAGGTGGCTTCTGGGCACAAGAGGAAACTTCTGGAACCATCTGCTTAAGCTGTAGCTCCAAAGTCACAGGAAACTCTCAAACCCAGAGGGTGACCTTTGGAAGGGGTACCAAGAGACCTGGAAAGTGACTGGAAGGATGTCCTGCCTCACGGTGACACAGCACCCTCCCTAAAACATCTGAGACTGTAGAAAAGATTATTCTGCCTCCTCACATCCTTCTGGAAGGGCCTGGGGCCTCACAAGTAGACAATGAGCACTAAGAAAGGGGAAGCAACTTGACAGAAGGCCACTCGGCCAATCAACAGCCATGACAGTATCTGGTCAGGCCTGTGGGAACCGCCCGGTTCTGTCCTGAGCACCCAGCCCACCTTGACCCGAGTCCTGGCCACTGAAGCCTGGTGCAGACAGCACCAGGCGGGGAAATGGGAACTTTAGATTATAGCAATAACAAGCTGGGGGGGACGCTCAGACCTGAAGTGTACTGATTTATCACTAGGTGATGGGACTTGGAAATACATCATCTTATTTCACCGTAAAACATCCTCACAGGGGCACTTGAGTGGCTCAGTTGGTTAAGCATCCGACTTCAGCTCGGCTCATGATCTCATAGTTCGTGGGTTTGAGCCCTGCGTTGGGCTCTGTGCTGACAGCTTGGAGCCTGGAGCCTGCTTCGGATTCTGTGTCTCCCTCTCTCTCTGCCCTTCCCCCACTCACACTCTGGTCTCTCGCTCTCTCTAAAATAAATAAACATTTAAAAAAAAAAAAAAAACCTCTTCACAAGGCACCCACCCTTGTTCTCTCTATTTGGATTAGTTTGCTGGGGCTGCTGGGACAAAGTACCACCAACTGGGGGGCTTAAATGACAGGAATGCATTGTCTCATGTTCTGGAGGCTGGACATGTGCGATCAAGATGTTGCCGGGTTGGTTCCTGCTGAGGGCTGGGAGGAAGGACCTGTTCCGTGCCTCTCCCCCAGCTTCTGGGGTTTGCTGGCAATCCTCGTCATCCCTTGGGTTGTAGACACATCACCCCGATCTCGGCCTTCATCCTCACTGGCATTCTGTGTATGTTTGTGTGTTTGTGTGTGTGTGTGTGTGTGTGTGTGTGTGTGTGTGTGTGTGTCTATGTCCAACCTTCCCCTTTTTCTAAGGATCCCAGTTATATGGGATTAGGACCTCACCCAACTGCAGGATGACCTCACGGTCCCTTTAATATACCCGCAACAACCCCACTTCCAAAGAAGGTCACATTCTGAGGTCCAGGGATTTAGGGCTTCAATATATACATCTGTGGGGGACACAATTCAACCCAGAATACCATCTTGCAGCTGTGGGACGTGAGTCTCAAGATGGTGAGGTCACTTGTGTGAGGGGACAGAACTGTAGGCAGCAGACCCAGGATTTGAAACCAGAAGCGTAATGCCCGCTCTACCTACTTAAACACCACTACAGACTGAATGTCTGCATCCCATCAATATTCATACGTTGAAACCTAATTCCGAATGTGAAGGCGTCAGGAGGAAAGGACTCTGGGAGGGGCTGAGGTCACGGTATTGGCGCCCTTATAAAAGAGACCCTAGGGGCACCTGGGTGGCTCAGTCAGTTGAGTGTCCGACTTCGGCTCCGGTCATGATCTCACAGTTCGTGAGTTCGAGCCCCGCGTCGCGCTCTGTGCTGACAGCTCGGAGCCTGGAGCCTGTTTCAGATTCTGTGTCTCCCTCTCTCTACCCCTTCCCCGCTCATGCTCTGTCTCTGTCTCTCTGTCTCTCAAAAATAAATAAACATTAAAAGAGACCCCGGAGAGCTCCGTTACTCCTTCTCAGCATGTGAGGACACAGCAAGACATAGCCACCTACGAACTTAAGAAGTAGGCCCTCCCCAGACATCGAATCTGCCCGTGCCTTGATCCCGGACCTGCCAGCCTCCAGACCTGTTAGAAATCACTGTGTTTAAGCCACCAGTCTACGGTGACTTTGTTAAAACTGCCCACACGGACTAAGAAAAACAGCTTTAGAACTGGTCCGACCCACGGTCTCACCTAAGTTCTATGGATTCCTGCATTAGTCACTGTCTTACTCTCCTCCTTCCCAGGGTGTGTCGCTAAAGTTAAATAATAGAAGTCACGTCCCGCACACCACGCCGGGTGCTCACATACAAGAAGCACGTAGTATTATATCATCATCAGGCCGACACAGAGGCGGTATCACTCAACAGGCAGGTGCACGCAGCCTGCACGCGGTCCTGTCTGCTTTGAATTCCAGTGCCTTTCAATGCTTTGTGACCCCTGAGCGATGACTTCACCTCTTTCAGCTTTAGCATCCCCGTCTGTAAAACGGGACAATCGTTAGATAGCTACTGTGTGCAGAGTGCAGAAACAGTGCCGGCCAGTAGTAACTGCTGGAGAGGATCCCCTGTGGGTGAGCACAGCCAAGCAGCCTGAGCCCTGGCAGCCTGCAAAGATCAGAGCTACCCCCAGGGTCAGCCCCTCGTCAGGGGCGAGGGGTGGTGGTAAATGACACCTCCATCCAGCAGGAAACTCGGACATGATTCTGCAGCCCTCCCTCATCCCTCAAACCCTGTCCATTTTACCTCCCGAATATCATTCTGATTTCTGAATGTTTCTCACCATCTCCACGGGCCCCAGCCCCCTCTTCTCTCCCCACCCCTCACTCCCTGCACTCCCCCCGCCCCCATCCCCTCTGTACTACAGGAGCTTCCGGACTGTTCTGCTGCCAGCCTTACTCTTCTATACCGTATTCTCAAAACAGCAGCCAGAGGGAGCATTTTAACAAGTCAGATCATGCCCCTTCTTTGCTCAAAACTCTCCTCTGGCTCCCATGTCGCACAAAGTCAATCCATATCCTTTGCCCCAGCCCCACGTGACCTGTCTCCCCACAACCTCTCTGATCTCTCTCTTCTTTTATTTTTTTTTTATTTTTATTTTTTTTTCAACGTTTATTTATTTTTGGGACAGAGAGAGACAGAGCATGAACGGGGGAGGGGCAGAGAGAGAGGGAGACACAGAATTGGAAACAGGCTCCAGGCTCTGAGCCATCAGCCCAGAGCCCGACGCGGGGCTCGAACTCCCGGACCGCGAGATCGTGACCTGGCTGAAGTCGGACGCTTAACCGACTGCGCCACCCAGGCGCCCCACTGATCTCTCTCTTCTGCTCGCACAGCTTGCTCTGCTCCAGCCAAACTGGCTATCTGGCTGACACGCACACCTGATGCTGCTACCTCAGGGCCTTTGTACTTGCTGTTCTGTCTGCCCCGGGGTACGTCCGTGGATAGCTCTCTCACCTCTTCACACTTCCCACAAACATCCAGACCACGCTCTCTCCCTTGTAATTCTTCATGGTCTCTGTACACTTACCCCATATGCCATGCTATATGTTTTCACTTGTGTCTCTTGCTTATCATCTGCCTCCTACCCTAGAATATCAGCTCCGCAAGGGTGGGGATCTTTGTCTCCTTTGCCCAACGCTGTATCCTCAGTGTCTGCAAAAGTGTTTGGCACATCACGGGACCTTGATAAACATTTCTGGAATGAACAGAGAAGTGGAGGAAGCAAAGAAAGGAGGCGATGTTGTGTAGAGATCGACCTCGGGAGCACAGAAATCAGAAACAGTGGTTAACAGCCGACTCAGAAAATAGAAAGAAAGAAAAAAGAGTTGTCAGTATCATTCCATTTTCAAAAGAAAGACCCATCTGCTTTGTGCCCCTGTAAAACCTCACAATTTGGTAAAAGCACATTTATGTGTTCAAGGGGAGAGGGAACACTTCAGCGGCTCTCATATTTCCTAGACTCCGTCAAAAGGCTCGAGGTCACCCAAAGTCACTGTTACAAAGAGAGGGATTGAGTCACGGAGAAATTTCCAGAGCTCAGAGAGGACCTCCTATTCTCCCAAAGCTTTCTTGAGGCCTGGAAGCCACTGTCTAGCCGTGCAGTGAAGAGTCCTTTCACACCTCTGCAGTTTCTTAATCTGAGAGGAGGGAGCATTAAAGGGACCAGTGCCTGTCGCATGTCCGGAGTTTCTAACATCTCCTTTGGGAAGGCTGATAAACCCCAGACTAACGCAATTAATGTGCTTCTTCCAGATGGTTCCTGAACCGGAGCCAGGTCAACGTGATGGATGGAGGTCCTGCCAGGACACTCGGGGAGAGGAGCTGTAATGTTCCCAAGGCTGAAAGGGAGAGGCATCCCACAGAGGGCTGGACAGTTGAAAAGGGGGTCTTGGCACCAGTGGCTGGGGCTCCTGGGGACATCATGTGCCTTCCTCTGTGCCGTGGCTGCTGTCCCAGCTCTGCACAGTGAAAGCCTGTGCTGGCCTACATCGGCTCCAGTCAGGAAGGGAGAGAGCACAATGCACCTCGTACAGAAAGCCTGGGCCCCTGGCCCTCAGAGGCTCGCAGCTGTGTGCATCTGGAACACGCCGTCCTGCCCGGAGCCGTGCAAGTACCCCGTGGACCCTCCGAGCAGGCACGTTTGCTCTTGTGACTTCAACTCTGAGCTGAAGGCATGCCTGCCATTCATTTGTTCTGTGGTTCATCCTCGTGTGTCAATAACCCCTGAGAACTTGGGTCTCCCTACTTTCCACCAACCCCAGTATCACCCGTCCCCCACCCCCAAACGCGAAGCCACTCTGACTTTTGTCATCAAAATCTAAACTCCGATGCAAGAAGACATTTGTTGAACATCTACCACGGAGACAGAAATGTCAGATTCCCTTACTTCTCCTCAATCACCTAATCCCCATACATTCCTACATTCCATGTCTAAGAGCAAAAGCAACTTGCATGAGGTTTCACAGCCTCAGACCCGGCCTGGTCTCACAACACACCGGCCAGCTGCCATGAAATCAAACAACTGAGAAATGAATTGAATATGCAGAATCAAAGCAACCCAACCAGCCAACCCCTTTGGCTCTCGCTGGTAGAGACTCTCGGTTACACAAATGGCAAAAGAAATCCCTCTCCCAGAATGACAGTTGACCTCTGTCTTACAGAAAGAAAGAAAGAAAGAAAAGAAAGAAAGAAAGAAAGAAAGAAAGAAAGAAAGAAAGAAAGAAAGAAAGAATCTTGAAACGTTCCTCAAAGCATAATTTTGGGACGCTCAAGTGGAGCTCTCAGTTTCCCCTTCCTTTTCTTCTCCATTCATCTTGTCAGTATCTGACACTTCACAGAAACATCTAGACTTCCATCAAATGGCCTACTGTTTTCCTCCCTTCTTACCCTCTCCCCTTCTTAACAATGCTGCCTTGAAAAATAAAGACATATACTATATTCAGGACTGAACAAGCAAAAATACGAGTAAGTTATGCAGAAGAGCCTGAAAAGATAAGAATAAACTTTCTGATTGAAAGAGTAATTAACCATTGACACAGCCTGTGAACAGAAAATCGGTCAAATGCGCTGATTTATCGCGTTGTGGGAATGTAGCAAGGACTCCAATTACACCATTTGGGGCAGCAGGTGGGGAGAGGAAGACTAGCTAAAGAAACGGGAAGGCACATCGATGCCATTTAGATCTTGCAATTCAATGAAGGATTCACAAGGAGGAAAGCCTCAAAGCCCTTGCTGGGGAAAAAAACTAAATTCAGGGAGCACCCACACTGCCGCATCCATTACATATGGATTCTATCCCACTGGATTCTCCCAACAACGCTTTGAGGCACATGCCATTATCCTCACGCCGCGTTAAGAAGACAAAGTCAAGACTCAGGGAAGTATGGCTAAGAAGGGATCTGCTCCCAGAAGACCCGACTCGAAAGCCAGTGCAACTTTCTCTGCCATTTTGTTCTCACGTGACCTGAAGGAAGATTTCAGGGGGCAGGTGGGCAACACGGGCTCTCCTATTCCCCTTCCTTCCTCCCGCCTCCTCATCCCCTCTCCCTTTCTCCCTCCCTTTCTTCTTCCTTGGCTCCTCCCTCCCTTCCTTCTTTCCTTCGTTTTATATTCAGGGAAAGACCATTTCTTCACCATGCACAAGTGGGGATGGTAGGTGAGACAGAATATCTGTCTTCTGATACCCGTGTGCATATTAAATACTAACCGTGGCCAAAGCCACTTGGCTCACCTTTGAGGATACGAGGAACACCAAGGTGAGCTGTGATTACGTGTGTGGCAAAAGTCTCAGCAACTTGACCAGCCAGTAGTTCACAAGCTACAGGGTTACAAGGAGGCCACATCCTTCCCGAGGGGCAGGCAGAGAGGGATGCTGGAGAGAATGAAGAGGTTTTGATATTGGGGAAAGAGAAACTCCAGGACCAGAATCTAAGGGAGTAAAAAGCATCTTATTTAGACTTGCCGAGTGTAGACACTTAGGGATGAGAGAGGCTGGCACAGGGGAGGCTCTAATTTACACAAGAAAAGAAAAATCAAGCTTCTTTTCTAGGCTTCCCGCGATTCCAATTATTTTCTCTCCCGACTGAGGTTATGGGTCACGACTCACAAGGTGGTGCGGGAGAGCAGCACACACGTCGGAGGCGGTCAGACCGTGGGTCCAATTAATTTGCTCGCTATTTGTTTGAGCAGATGATTTAACTTCTCAGTGAGTCAACGTCCTCATCTATAAAACTATCTAATCCAGTGGGTTCTCAGAAGATAAAATGGTATCACACTTGTAAAGGGTTTAGCCCCGTGTGCCCCATCAGGCGCATTGTAAGAACTCAATAAATGATCGGTGTGGGAGTCATACGGTACATCATGTACTTGGGTGACTTCAACGGTATAAATACGACACAGATGGACGGATCGCTCTGGTTGGTGCAGGTAAGTGTGCCTGTCACTCTACCCGATGTGCCCGAGCCCAGCCCAGGATGGCACCAACGAATACACCCCCCCTTCGTGGCTCTCAGTTCCCAAGTTTCCATCTTGCTAGGCTGACTACATCGGACTATATGCATGTGTGCATATAAAAACAAGATATAAAATTTTGTGAAACGAGTCCCCAACTCTTTCCCTCAACGCTCAGCCATAAGAGAGCCATCTGTTCCGATTCTGGGGGTGGCGGAGGCAACAGACTGTGTGGGCAGTGTAAGGAACTGTATTTTGGCCATTCCCAAATTTATTTGAGCTTATTCACTGATTTCTGAACTTCGCCCCGCTGCTTGTGGCTGTTACTGGTCTATCATCGAGTGGACCATTGGGGACCACCAGCTTGACTTGGGTTGCCAACGAACGGAATGGTTTTCTGCAGCTTTTTGACTTCTGAGCAACAACGTGAAGAAGGGCTTGGTGATGAAGGTCACAGACACCAGGGCCGATCTCCACGAGCCCCCGTGACTTTCTGCAGATGTCAGTGCCAACTCCAAACACAGACGAGATTCTGAGCACATCTTATTAGCACAAGTTGCTGGGTATAACAAAGTCTATCAAATTATTTGATAAAGATCTATTCATTACCCTTATCCAGCCAAAAGGAAAATATAATTGAAACGCGGTCACATATGCTATAATAGGCGCAGGAATAAAACTTCCTCCTTTCCCCCCCTAATTAGAAAACCAGAAGCTCAGAGAAACGTGTACAGGCAGATCAGATAGGAGAACAGATTTTGTGCGTTTTAGGGAGAGAATTTTTTTCTGGGTGACTTGCCCGTTAAGACATTTTATAAACTCCAAAAACGAAATAGCCTCAACCAAAAATACATGCCCCCCCCACCTCCATTGAAGAACTTGAATGACGCTCCCGCTCACAGAAACCACCCATTAAATATCCTGTTGAGTGTGTGCTGATTGATAACGGCTGTAGGAACTCCCACATCTGCAACACGAATATCTTGGTCAGTGAGGACTCGGGAAATGAAAGAAAAGCACACTGATAAGGAGGCCTGAATCCTACTTTGTATGCTGGAGAGCTCTCTCCCTGCAGCCTGGAGAGGGGAGAATGCGAGAAGCTGCAGGGGGTGGGGCAGGAGAAAGCCCGTGTGACATGGGGGGCGAGGAGGAGGCCTTCCCCGCACCTGTATGGGGCAGGAGCAAAAACAGCCAACCAGGGAGGCCTCCAGTTGGACTGCATCTGAAAGGACAAGGTCACCCCTTGCCCCCAGCCCGAATACCTCCCCCAACTAACCCAGTTTCTCTCTTCCTCTATGTGTTTTATTAAAAAAAAATTTTTTTAACGTTTATTTATTTTTGAGACAGAGAGAGACAGAGCATGAACAGGGGAGGGGCAGAGAGAGAGGGAGACACAGAATCCGAAACAGGCTCCAGGATCTGAGCTGTCAGCACAGAGCCCGACGCGGGGCTTGAATCCCTGGACCGTGAGATCATGACCTGAGCCAAAGTCGGACGCTTAACCGACCGAGCCACCCAGGCGCCCCATATGTGTTTTATTTTAAAATGCAAATAGTGCTATCTATACATTAACCCGTTACTAAGCCATTCGCTCAGATCAAATGGCTTTTTTTTAACTGTTTTCTGAGGCACCTGGGCGGCTCAGATGGTAAAGCATCCGACTTCAGTTCAGGTCACATTCTCAGGGTTCATGAGTTCAAGCCCCGCATCCGACTCGCGGCTGTCAGCACACAGCCTGCTTTGGATCCTCTGTCCTCCTCTCTCTCTGTCCCTCCCCTGCACGCTCTCTCTCCCTTTCTATCTCTCAAAAATAAAGAAAACAACAACAACAACATTTAAAACTGTTTTCTGATGTGGGGAACAACTTCTCCGTGAAATGGTTCTGAAGAAATAGGACCCTCGGCAGATAAGTACCCACGGGCAGGTGGGGAGCTTGGAGGGATGGGGGTACCTTGTGGGGAAGACACGCCCAGGTGGGTTGCCAACCTGGGGTGAGGAGCTTGGAAGCTACGAGCACTGTAATCACGTGGCAGAAACCCTCAGCGCTCACCAACGCCACCGTCCTGCTGGTCTTGGGGTGCGGCCAGTCCACACGCCCCTGCCCCAGGTGGCCGGGTGGGGCCCTCGGGAAGACGCGGTTCCACTATTTGCCCGCCAGCCTCTGAAACTTCTTCAGGGTCCTCTGCTCCCTTCGCCCGACTACCAGCTGCATGCAACTCACAACTCAGGGGAGGATGCTGAGACCGCGGGAGATGACAAAGCGTCCGACCGAAGGAGCCCGGAGCCCCCGTGTCTGTGCGGGGCCAAGCCCCTCTCCACTGGCCCACCCTGGATTGTGAGAGGCGGGGGACACAGACTTCTGTTGTGTTGAAGCCTTGACATTCCGACGTGTAGTTGGTGAAGCAGTTAACATGACTTATTCTAACTCACTATTATTGTAGCTAATACCCACCAGGTACGTGTCTAAGTATGTTCGTCCTCGCACTAGTCGTACGAAATAGGAACTATTATCATCCCTATTTTATAGGTAAGGAAATATAAAGCTCAGAGAGGTTAAGTAACCTGCCCAGGACCACCCAGCTAGAGAGCAACGAAAGCTCTGGGTACACACAAAGGGGCAGAAGAAAGCATCGCGGTGAAACCAGGGGGGACCTGGTTCCACTAGAGATGACAAAGTTTATAAGCCTCACACGTTTCCCGACGGGAGACTCGGGCATGACGTTATAGAGCAGGGGGTACAGGCTTCAGTAACGGACGGAAGTGGGTGCCAATTCTGAGCCAACGGGTGCCATTCACACCCCGACGGTGTGCCCCCTGCCAAGACATCTGGCTTCTGCAAGCTTTTGGGCCGTCACCTGCAGAGTGGGGATGGGGACACGTCCCCTCACTGGCGGGCTGTGAGAATTAACAAGGTGAGTGTTCATGGCGCAATGTGGGTGCTGAACGAGCATCTATTCCCTTCCTGCCTGGTGAGAGGTCGTTTTTTTTTTTTTTTAATTTTTTTTTTCAACGTTTATTTATTTTTGGGACAGAGAGAGACAGAGCATGAACGGGGGAGGGGCAGAGAGAGAGGGAGACACAGAATCGGAAACAGGCTCCAGGCTCTGAGCCATCAGCCCAGAGCCCGACGCGGGGCTCGAACTCCCGGACCGCGAGATCGTGACCTGGCTGAAGCCGGACGCTTAACCGACTGCGCCACCCAGGCGCCCAGAGAGGTCGTTTTTGATGAAAGAGGAGCATGAAGAACTGGTTGGAGACCCACTGTCCCCTGTGCTCGCGGGTCCTAGCTTGCACACAACGTGGCCCTAACCGAACCCACCGGAGAGCAGCCACCAGCTCACGTGGCCCCTAACAATGCCAGAGGACTTGAAACCAGTGCCACTAGCCAGACGCTCTCCTCATGGGACCTTGCCTTGGCCCTTTTCGCAGGTGCTCGTGTACTTAATGCAGATTCACCGAGCGCACACCGTGCACCAGGCACTGTCCCAGGCACAAGGGACAGACCCGGTGGTGAACCAGAGAGGGAATGCACCTGCTCTCCCAGACCTGACCTTCCCACAGGCCCTGGGGGATGGGCAGATATCAAGCAAACCAACCAACAGGATAGTTACACTACCTGTTGCATGTTATGAAGAAGATACACGGAGCATGTGAGCGACGATAAGTGGCATGGGTTGGGGCTTACACCGACAGACAGACCAGAGTAGGTGACCCTTGAACTAACGCTTGAAGGGTGAGCATGAGTCCCCCAGGGAAAGGCGTGTTCCAGGTGGAGCGAACAGTGTGAGCAAAGGCCCTGGGGTCGGAAAGGCTTTGGCATGTCTGAGAAACAGACAGGAGGTCAGTGTAGTTAAGAGGGCAGTGGTAGAAGTTAAAGTTCCTTGTTACTTGTTTTTCTGAAAAAAAGATGCGGGAAAACTGCGCCGTCACTCACATTCTGGCCTGTAATTAAGGCCAAGGTAATGAGATTCGGTTGTAGACAAACCATATTGGCAGCATGAACTCCACATTTACCCATCAGCTTGTTACTATTGAGGTAAGAGGTCTGCAAATAACATGAGGGCTACCGTGTCCACCTCTGCGACTGAGATGGAAACCAGACGGAGCAGACACCCCTTAGGACCATCTGGAGCCTTAGAAAATAGTTCCTAGCTTGAAAAACACATTTTTAGGTAAAATCATACTGGACAACACAGATACAAACATACAATATAAACACAAGGAAGGGGCCGCTCAATTCCCTCTCATCGCCACCCCTGTGTGGAGGTCCTGGCTCCTCTGGCCAAGCTGGGCTATCCTCCCTTCCTGGAGACTGTCTAGCCGCTGGAGCAACTGAACTTCCCCTTCGTGAGAGCCCTAGAAATCCAGGCTGGGCCTGGATGTCCCTGGACGCACCCCAAGGTCAAGTTGGCCTTCTGAATCTTCCCAGACCCCGCTGAAGAGGATTCCTAGAAAGGCAGAGCAGACTCCCTTCCCTCCCTGCCAGAATGTCCGATATGGAGTCTGAGCCAACCTGACGGCAGCTTCTGACCCTCTCTCTCTTCTACCAGAGTGAGGGGGGATCCAACAGGACAGAGAAGGGACCACCCAACGAGAGAGGGAAGATACACTGCCTGCCCGGAGGTGATGGCAAGAATAAGGTGATCCCGGGGGAGGAGAATGCCTGAGAGCTTTCTAAGATTGAGGTACTTTTATCTCAATCAGGCTTATCATCTAAAACGAGAGCCCGAGTCTCTGCTCCATGGGACACAAGTGATGGCGGTCACAACAGATCAACAGTAATGCCAGCGTTGTGGGACGTCTTGCTTTTTTATTTTTTTAAGTTTATTTATTTATTTTGAAGGGGGGCGAGGCGCAGAGAGAGGGAGAGACAGAATCCCGAGCAGGCTCCTCTGTGCTGTCAGCACAGGACCCAACGCGGAGCTCGACCCCACGAACCGCGAGATCATGATCTGAGCTGAGGTCAAGAGCCGGCCGCTTGACCGACGGAGCCCCCCCAGGAGCCCTGCCAGTGTTGTGACTTCTGTTGGTAAAATCCTGGGATCTCTGCAGTGAGGAAGATACCAGATTTATGTGCCGAGGAATCACACAGACATAGCTCACGTAGATGAGATTTAATACCAGGGCCAGGAGCCTCCTCGCTTGCTATCTTACGTTCATGATGCGGCATGGAGCATGCTAGAAGGCAAGACGTGCTTTTATTTGCTTCTAATTCTCACGCTATGCTTTCCATGATGTGAGCTGTCTCTTTCCCTCCTTAGATCTCTGCGTTTCTTCTGCATCTTTTATCCATTATGTATAAGGTATCTTTTGAATGCCTTGTTGACACCAGGTGTTTTTTTTTGTTCCACTTTATTGATTGGCCCCAAGGAAAAGTCCTAGATCTTATGCACACGTGTTCTGGAATCCTGAAGTTGATGATAAGCCTGAACATGAAGACTCTGCCAGGAAAAGAACATGTGGAAAAGGCCCATGTATACAGAGCCTGGGGCTTTATGTTGCATTGTTTGAGTAAAACAGAATGGTCGGGATAGTTTATTTGGAAACGAAATGTTTTCTCTTTAATAACAGACTATTTTCTGGAAGGAAATTTGGACGTGGCGTTTCGATTTTTAGTGCTGAATAAAAGCATGCATCAAAGAACCCATCATTAAGATTCAGGAATGTTTATTAATTAACAATGACAAAAAAGAGAGTAACAAAAGGAATGGAGGTCAAGAATCCCCAACACTGAGTAAGTCTAGGACTGGGAGGCATAACTGTTACTTTGGTGTTTACAAAACCTGTAACAGGGATGAGGTCTAAGAAGCCCGAGTCATGTCGGGTCATGCCAAAAGGGAACAAGAAATGTCTCCCTCGGGGGATCTCTGTTTTCCGAGTGAGTATCTATTTCTCCTTCTGAGAACACAAGAAGTAGCAACTTCATCTCTTCCCCTGTTAGGAAGCCATAAACATCTTCTGGCTCCAAAGGTAGGAATGTGGCCCAGGGCCAACCAGGGTACTGCTTTCTCATGGCCGTAGTCATGGCTGAAAGGCAGGTATAGAATCTGAGCTGGGGTCCAGTCAAGGCCAGTGAATATCAGTCAACCTTGAGAGATGGGCTGAAATGCCCGGGGAAGAGATGGTCTCTTTTTGTGGGTGGGGGCTGGTCACGGCCATCACACCCTTACCTGGGGAGTACCTGCCTGGAAATGAGGACCACACAGAACAAAGCAGGATGCAGAATCGGGGAGAATTAGATTCCAATCATCACCTGAGAACCTGGGTCCTCGGGTGCTGGATCCATACCTTGACCTTCCCCGTTGTGCAAACCCATAGATTATTTTTGTGATTAAACCAATTTAGCGTCTTTCTCAATGTTGCTACAACCATTTTTCTTCAAACCAAAGGTCTGCGTATTTAGAGCTTACTTTTTGAAGAACAGGAGGATATATTTGGGTTTTACAGAAAAACGGAATTTTAGAGCTATTTAGAGCTGTTCCTGTTCTTTCTGCATAGCAAACCACCCCAAAACCTAACGGCGTAAAGCAACAACTATTGGATGCTCGTGGATGTTGTGGGTTAGGAGTTCAGAGACATCACAGCGTGGGGTGGTTTGTCTGTTCTTCGTGATTTCGTAGGCTTCCACAGGCAAGGCGTGACTCATGTGAGGTTGGAGTCCTGTACAGATTTCTTTGCTTATACACATCTAGTGCCCGGGCACTATGCACACAAAAGCTGGGCTCAGCTGGGACTTCCGAACAGAATGCCTACTGATGGCCTCTCTGTATGGCTAGCTTGGGCTCCTTCACAGCATGAAGGCCTTGGGCTAGCTGGATTTCTTACATGTCCTCAAGGCTCCAAGAGCAGATGTCCCAGTGAACAAGATAGAATAATCATGATCTGGCTTCCTACAGCACCGCTTACACCACATGTATATGCCTTCCCAGATTCATGGGAAGGGACAGTGTCAAAGCATCGGGCGCCATGTTGTAAGAGTAGCACGCATGTAGCAATTATTTCTCACACTTCCAGTCTTGCAGATATTCTCCGGTCAGGTGATATTCTTCCCCCATCCTAGTCTTTCAACTGACTTTTTCTTTATTCTGCAAGGTTCTGTAACATGCTACCCCCTGAAGACGCATTCCCCGACTTCTTCTGAACTGGGCTGGGCCTCATGTTGCTCTGCCACATTCACACCCTCTGGTCATCTCGCCATGTTGCAACTGCCTCATCCATCTTTGTTGTTTGTTTCCAAATCGCAGACGTCCTAATGAGCACAGACCATGCTTTCTATTATGTATTTTTTATTATTATCGTTACTATTATTATTATCATTATTATCAATTTTTACTTTGGCTCCTGTCACATAGAAGACGCTAAAACATGTATTCAGTGAAAACGCCCAGCGCCCTCACTTTACAAATGAGAAAACACCAGCCTAGAAAGAGAAGGAGACTGTTCAAAGCCATGCAACTCATTTGTCAGAGTCTAGAACCCATGTCTTCTGTCCACAACTCCCATGTTACTCTCCCTATGCCAACATGTTGCTCCCAACATAAAGTCCCAAGGGCGATCAGACAGGGTTGCGTATGGCAGCCATGAGCCCAGGAGGATCGGTGCGGTCAACCTCTGCCACTGAAATCACTGGCTTTCGAGACCCACTAATTCGTGAACGCTTTTCGACCTGGGAAGAAAACACAATAGATTGAGAGTGGCATTTTACATTTGCAGAAACAAGAACCGATTGCGTTGGAGTTCAAGCCTAATTAGCTTATGCATTTTGCCAGCAGGCCCTGTACCTCCCAGCTGAAATGTGTGTTACAAGCACGGCTGGTTCCCCGCACACGTGGGCCAGATGTTTGGCAGGCCAATAGGCAGAAGAGTTATCGCCAGGAAAAAACAAAAAACAGAACAAACAGAAAGGTGAGCGGTTGTGCTGAAATGCCTTAGAACATTCTGAACAATTTTCACTTTTCATGAACCTGTCACACGTGCAAAGTAAAACTGTGCTACAAAGAAATCCGCATACGAAGAATCTAAACTAAATCTAGACAGTACACAGTACTCACGTGGCTCCGTTTCTTTTTTTTCATGTTTATTTATTTATTTTTGAGAGAGAGAGAGAGAGAGAGACAGAGAGAGACAGAGTATGAGCAGGGGAGGGGCAGAGAGAGGGAGACACAGAACATGAAGCAGGCTCCAGGCTCCGAGCTGTCAGCACAGAGCCCGACGCGGGGCTCGAACTCACAAACCATGAGATCATGACCTGAACCGAAGCCGGACGCTCAACCGACTGAGCCACCCAGGCGCCCCTCACATGGTTCCATTTCATAGGTATTTATCAGCAAGTACTTCCTAGAGCACAAGATAACACATTTCCTTTACCTATTGATCTCCCCATTCCCTTTTTGTACCAAGGCAAATTGAATGTTTTTAAAACAGGTCCAGAAGAAATTAGTTTGGGGATTTCTTTTACCTTTCTGGTAGCGCCTTTTAACACCGATCTTATCCACAACTCCAAAGAGGAGAGTATTCAGCTTATTAACAGTGTAACCATCTCTTCCTGCAAATTGTCCCCTAGATAGCTTGTTTTTTCTGGCCTTAAAATTACCTCCATTTCTAACAAAAGTTCTGATCATTTTCAGCTTAATGAAAAGAAAGTGTTGTTAGCTTGCCTTCTTAGTATTCCGAGAACATTACAACAAACAAACAAATCGATATTTTTTTAAATCCACAAGATTTTCTTTATCTGGCTACCTCTTCTAAGAGTTTGTATTTTTTTTTTTTAAATAAAAAATGTTCCTTGTCTTTTCCCATTTCATGTGCACTAGATTAGGGAAAAATAAGTCTATCTTGGCAAGGATGTGGACAAATCAGGAATCTCATACACTGCCTACCAAAATAAATATTTGTAAAAAAAAAAAAAAAACACTCTGGAAAAAGATTCAGCCTAAGCTAATATATTTTCAGATATGCATTCCTTGGGACTTAGAAATCCCACATCTAGAGAAACTTCTGCACAGGTGCACTGGGAAGGCTAAGCAACGATACTTAGAGCAGCCGCCCCCATGTACGGCAGCAAGAGGATACACAAGTCAAGGGCGTGACTGATCCTTCTCGTACGAGGAGGACAGGTGAACCACAGTTCAGCTTCAGTATGGAGGAAACTCACACACATAACAGCGTTTGAAAATAACAGGGCATGAATGATGCACGCCATATGATTTTATTTACACAAAGCACACAACCTGGCAAAAATCAAACTGCATTGTTTAGCAGGTCCCATGCTTTCGCTAAAACTATAAGGAACGGCCAGAGAGTCAACAACATCAAATTCGGGAGAGGGATTAGTTTGGCTTGCGGGAGGGAGGGGGGTGCAAACATGGGACCAGAAAAGTTCCATTCCTTAAACTGGGCGATGGGGACACAAGAGTTTGCTTTATTTTATTCTTTATACTTTTCATAAGTGTGTCATGTGTTTTATAAGTATACCATATTTAATCATTTCTTTAATGTTTTAATGTTTATATTAGAGAAACAGAGAGAGACAGAGCGTGAGCGGGGGAGGGGTGGAGAGAGAGGGAGACACTGAATCCCAAGCAGGCTTCAGGCTCCGAGCCGTCAGCACAGAGCCCCACGCGGGGCTCGAACCCACGAACCCTGAGACCATGATCTGAGCCGAAGGCGGAGGCCCAACCGACTGAGCCACCCAGGTGCCCCAATATTTTATAATTTCTAAAAAAAGCAAAAGGTTATATGAAAAAAATCCTTAAAACTCTGCAACATTTTTGACAATGCCTTTAAGATATGAAATGCTCTTAATTTTAGAACAGACCAACAGCCCAAATAATATAGGGGCAAAGCCACGAAATGGTAATAAATAACAACAGAAATACCGCAGTTTGATCTACCAGATCAGCAAAGAATAAAAACAGCGATAATGCTAAACTGGGACCGGGGTGGGAGACACAGCTGGGGGGAATGCGCCTTGCCTGGTACATACCTTTTCTTCCAGGCAATCTGGGAACGTGCATCGAAAGCCTTCAACTACTTACAGCCTTTGACCTGACAATTATTTCTAGGACTCCATCTCGGAGAAATCCTTGGATAAATGAGTGCTCGGGGATGTGTGTTCAAGAACGATCCCTGCAGGACTGCTTTTCACAGTGAAAAATGTGGAACGCCAAGGTGTTTAACTCAAAACTGGCTAGGTAAATTAGGGTACGTCTGTGCAAGGGGGTACGACGGACACACTGAAATTTTACACAGCTCCACATTTATTGATATGGAAAGATGTGGATGACATATGAAGTAAGGGGCACTGTAATAGAACAGGTGAATGAGGGGCGCCTGGGTGGCTCAGTAGGTTCAACGTCCGACTTCGGCTCAGGTCACGATCTCGCGGTTCGTGGGTTCGAGCCCCGCGTTGGGCTCTGTGCTCATGGCTGGGAGCCTGGAGCCTGTTTCAGATTCTGTGTCTCCCTCTCTCTCTGCCCCTCCCCACTCACGTTCTGTCTCCCGTTCTCTCAAAAATAAATAAACGTTAAAAAAAATCTAAAAAAAAGTAACAGGTTATATGCACACAGGTTTGTGCTATTGCAAAAGTATGCATGTATGTGATGTATGTGCATGTGAACGTGGACACGTATACTCCTGCCCGGGTATAGGCCAGAGCCTCCTCAACATTCTCCAGCCCTTCCTTGCCTTCCCACAGCCCATTCTCAACACAGCAGCCAGAAACACAGATTCTGGCTGATCAACTTACACCTCTGTTCAAACGCTCCAATTGCCCCTTTCTTGCTCAAAATAAACGTCAAGATCTCCAATGCCTTACAAGGCTTTACCTCATCTGCACTCACCCTCTCCTGCCCCAGGCACTCCAGCTTCTTGATTTTCTTACACTCCTGCCTCAGGGCCTTTGCACTTGCTCTGCTCTCTGCCTTGAATGCTCTTCCTAGCCCCAACCTGCCTTTTCAGTGAGACCTCCCCTGATCTCCCTGCTTAAAGCTGCAATCACTCCACACCAGCACTCCCTCCTCCCTTCCTGGCTTCCCTTTCCCCCACGCACCTCTCACCCTCTCTATATGCCATAGAACCCAGTCACTTTCCTTACTGTTTGCCACCTCCCATGACAATGTCAGTTCCATGAAGACAGGCATTTGGTCTGTTTTGTTCCCCGCTGTATCTCCAGAACCTAGAATAGTGCCTGGCACATAATAAGCCTTCAACAAAAGTTATTTGCATGAGTAAGTCGCTGAAGAACGTACTTTCAGACAGGGAGATGTACAATGAAGTAAACCGAATAGATTAGAGTCCCTGTTGGGCCAGGCAGGCGGGTTGCTTCTTTAAAAGAAGTTGGCCAGAGGTGGCTTTCCTGATGAAGCATCACTCGAGCAAGGCCTGAAGGAGGGGCCGAAGCCGGGTACCCACAGACCCAGAGGAAAGACGTTCCAGGCAGAGGGAACAGACAGCTCAAGTGTCTCAAGGCCAGAGGAAGTGCCCAAGGAATGAAAGGAGGGTGCACACCCCCAAGAGGTTATACTGTTTCTTACAGCGGCCACATCACAGGGGAGTTCTTATCATTCTTTTTCTCTGTTTAATGACCGTTCGCATTATTTTAACAACGAGCATGGATTGACTGGGCAAATCTGGGACGCGTGACTCCAAGCGTCCATCTCGGACTGACTCCTGGGCTGTGTGTGGCCATGCGGGCTCGTGATCACGGGCTAACCACATCCACCTTCCGTCACATCGGGACGTCAGGGCTCCACATCCGACGTGGCTCAGAACATGCCCATTTACACGGTTTTCCCCATTCTTCCCAGACGGAGACTGGGGACTCCTTTCCCTTCTCGAGGAGCTCAGACCTTATCTTAAATTTACACAGAGATAAGTAGGGTTGGCCCTACAGACAAGTGCAGACTCTCCTTTACAAACCGGCCCTGGAGAGCTGGCCAATTCTTTTTTTTTTTTTTTTTTTTTTTTAAATTTTTTTTTTTTTCAACGTTTATTTATTTTTGGGACAGAGAGAGACAGAGCATGAACGGGGGAGGGGCAGAGAGAGAGGGAGACACAGAATCGGAAACAGGCTCCAGGTTCTGAGCCCTCAGCCCAGAGCCTGACGCGGGGCTCGAACTCACGGACCGCGAGATCGTGACCTGGCTGAAGTCGGACGCTTAACCGACTGCGCCACCCAGGCGCCCCGTCAATTCTTTTATGTATTTCTTTGTTTATCCTTATTATTGCAAGAACAGGTAACATGAGATCTACCCTCCTAACAAATTTCTTCTTTTTAATATTCTTAAAATTTTATTTTTTATTTTTTAAAATTTATATCCAAATTAGCATATAGTGCAACAATGATTTCAGTAGATTCCTTAATGCCCCTTCCCATTTAGCCCATCTCCCTTCCCACAACCCCTCCAGTAACCCTCAGTTTGTTCTCCATACCTATGAGTCTCTTCTGTTTTGTCCCCCTCCCTGTTTTTATATTCTTTTTTTTTTATATTCTTTTTATATTCTTTTTATATTCTTAAAGTCCTCATGTGAGTGAAGTCATGTGATTTCTGTCTTTCTCTGACTGACTAATTTCACTTAGCATAATAGCCTCCATTTCCATCCATGTAGTTGCAAATGGCAGGATTTCATTCTTTTTGATTGCCGAGTAATACTCCGTTGTGTATATATACCAGGTCTTCTTTATCCATTCATCCATCGATGGACATTCGGGCTCTTTCCATACTTTGGCTATTGTCGATAGTGCTGCTATAAACATGGGGGTGCATGTGTCCCTTTGAAACAGCACACCTGTATCCCGTGGATAAATGCCTAGTAGTGCAATGGCTGGGTCGTAGGGTAGTCCTCCTAACAAATTTCTAAGCACACAATACAGTATGTTGACTACGTGCAAATTCCCAGCACAGCACTGGAGGCTTCCTTCTCTCCCAACTTCATCCGGAGAGCTACTGTGTCAAGGAGAAGAGCCATGTGGGACCAGAACCCAGAGGAGCTGCCATGGTGATCTCAATGGAGTATAAGTTGTTTTTTTGTGTGTTTGTTTTTTGTCGATGTTACAACGAATCACTCCATTCTCTTCTCCTCCTCCTCCTCCCAGAGACTGGAGGGAAAGATACATGAAGGAAAATTTACCTTCTGCCTGTGGGAAGGGGCAGGGCTTGCTCAGGCATCTGAAGGTCAGCCGAGCACCTTACTGAAGGTCAGCCGAGCACCTTACTGACGCTTCAGCTGTGTGCAGGTGAAGCGAGAGGAAAGGATGAATTTGCTCTCAAAAAAAAAAAGGTAATGGGGCTGAATTTCTGGAGAGAGGTCAAGAAGAGATACAGTTTCAAACAAAGGAGAACCAGACAGAAAACAAAACACAGGGTGTGTGTATGGTGGCAATGGGGGTGGGGGGCCTGGGAAGGGCGTGTTCTGAGCAATGAGGCAGGAGGCCCACAGGGTGGGGGGCAGGTGCTGGTAGGACTCGTGACTGATGTCCAGCGTGGGGCTGTGGACCCCCTGCTGCTGTCAAGGGATCTCCTTTGTCACTTGAGCGCCTCAGAAATGTCTGCCATATACAAATGTCTTAGGTGAGGTATTCTTTCGTTTTATTTGGCTTCTTTGTTTGTGGGGTTGGTTTTTTGCGTATCTGTTTTGGGAGATGGAGAGAGAGGGCTTGTGTTCTACGCCGGGCAGGTTCTGGTAGAGAAAGGATGTGCGGTGTGAGATGCCAGAGGAAGCTGGTTCCAGAAATCAGAGACAGCGGGGGCTGGGGACAACGTGAGCTAGCCCGAGCTCAAAGTTCAAGCCAGCTCTGTGCTTCCCCTGTACCTGGTCTCCATCACACACAGCCCTGCCCATTGCTAGTTTGTGCTCTTAGCTCCAATCGCCCTTGAAATAGTATGCTTTAGTTTCTAGCCTTCTGTTCCCTCATTTCCCCACCCAAATACAAGCCCCACAAGAGCAGGGACTTCATCTACTTTGTTCAACGCTCTAATCCCAGCTGGCACAAAGTGAGCACTCGGTAAATATTTGTTGTTCGAATAGATACATAAATTTTTTCAGGGTTTTTTTTTGTTTGTTTCTTTTTTTTTTACTCCTTCCTTGAAAATGGTGATCACATATGCTGGAAGGCAGTTCTCATGGAAGTTCTTTCTTACAAGAAAGCAAGCTTCGGACAACCTGACTTCACTCTCTTGCTTCACATGGTGGTTTCCATGTATTTTCCATCCATTAACCATTTTTCACAACTGGCCCCTATACACTGAGACACGATCTGTTCATCTGTGTGATCTCTTCTTGGTTGGAAAGCTTACACTCTTTGGATTCATTTCCTTCCCTACTACTTACGATAAATTTTAAGTGTAGGCCTGTGACGTATCTTCAGGGAAAATCCGAGTGCTTGTGGCCAAAGGAAAACGTGGACGCAGGCCACCCTTTCTGGAAAGCCTCGTTAAGATGATATTTCGTGCAGCAACAGGTCAGAAAACAAGGCAGAGTCCAATTAGACAAATGACTTGTGCAAACAATCTCGGGGCCTCCCAGCAGCTGCTCCGTGTAAGAATCGCAACCATCATCTACAGGTCAGGAAGGTCTGTATACTTCGGAGGCAGGGGAGACAGGAGGAGATAGATAATAAAAGCGATATCATGCGATGCTTTCAAAAAGTTGGACTACCTTTCAAAGACAGGCGTTAAGAAAAGCAAGTTCTTCTGTCTTCTGCTCTTGCCGGGAGTTCAAAGTTTCTCTCACGGCCCACCTGACTCCCTTCCTGCTTCTAGAGCACCTCCCCCATCCACTACGACCTTGACCAAGTCTGTCTCTGAGCCTCTCTTTCTTCATCTGTAAAATGGGAAGAATGCCCATTCCCACCCCACCCACCCCCAAACACACACATGCACACACATGGGGAGGAAGGATTCCTTGAGTCAGAGCACAGGAAGGGGGAGCCCAGACGCTGGCTCACAGCAGACAGGCAAGAACTACTTGGTGAAGAAATGAGGGCTAACTACTTTTAACAACAATATTTATTATTAGTTCTTTTCAGTTTATTGATTTATGATGAGAGAGAGGGAGCGAGAGGGGGTGGGGGGCAGAGAGAGGGAGAGAGAGAGAATCCCAAGCAGTTTCTGCACCTGCACCATGGAGCCCCACTCAGGACTCAAGCTCTCCGTTAGAATGTGACTTGGGCCAAAATCAAGAGTCAGATGCTTAACTGACTGGGCCACCCAGGCGCCCCTCCTAGTAATCTGCATCGGCTCCTGTCTTCCCGATACAATGTGCATTTACGGGCTGCCTTCAGCGGTACAACCCAGAAGAGACGACACGGACTTTTCAGGGCCAGCAGGAGAGATTCTCGCGCTGAGAGAGGCTGGGGAGGCAGCCAGGGCTCCCGGTGCCCTTGAGACCAAGGGTAGGGGTAGCTACTTCATCACTCTATTTTTAGCAGCTTTACTGAGGCATGACTGATACACAAAGAGCTGTACGTATTTCACATGCACACGTGATGAGTCTGGACACCCATGAGTCCATGAGTATGCAGACACCCATGATGCCACCATCATAGTCAAGGTAAGAGACCTATCCAACACCTCCCAGAGCTTTCTTACGTCCCTTTTAGCTTTTTGCTTTGCTCTGTTGTTGTTGTTGTTGTTGTTTTGTGGCAAGAACACTTAACGTGAGGTCTACCCTCTTAAATTCTGAAGTGCACTATATGGACTGTCAACTCTAGGCTCTGTGTTGCACAGTTGAGCTCTAGAACTTAGTTACCTTGTATAACTGAGACTTCATATTCAAGGAACCAAAGTCCCCATTTCCTCCTCTCCCAGCCCCTGGCAACCACCGTTGGGTTCTCTGCTTGTGTAAGTCTGGCTATTTTGGGATACCTCCTACAGGTGAAGTTACGCAGGATTTCCCTTCTGTGTTTCGCTTATTTCACTTTAGCATAACATCCTTCAGGATCATCCACGTTGTCTCAAATGGCAGGATTTCCTTCTTTTTAAGGCAGGATAACATCCCATCGTGTGTATGCACCGTGCTTTCTGTATCTGTTCATGTGGTGATGCACATAGGTTGTTACTATACCTTCGCTATTGTAAATAATACGGTAAGAAAGATGGGAGTGCGGATGTCTCTTCGAGCTCCTGATTTCAACTCTTTTGGATGTATGCCCAGGGGCGGGAGTGCTGGGTCATATGGCATTTGCACCTGTGTAGACACAGCTAGGCTGCGTAGCAGAGGCCACAGTGTGACGGAAACCAGAAGCTTGGGCTCCGGTCCCGGTTCTTCACTTCCTGGACCAGTGACCTCTCTGGGCGTTGCTTTCTGCAGGTGCCAAATGAGGGGGACAAGAGACCACGCGGCCCGGGGTTGCCGGGGTGTCAACCAGATGGAGACTTTGACAGGCCCTCGCGCTGCGTCTTTTGAAGCCTCCTCCACCCAGCCGGGACCCTCGCTAAACACCTGACGTTTATGATTTCACCCAACTTCCCCACCCACTCGATGAGGAAGGTGCCACTGTGATCCCCGCTCTATAGACGAGACGGTGAAGGCTCAGAGAAGTTAAAAGTTTTTTTTTTCTTTTTCTTTCTGTAGGTCATACCCTCGGTCTTGGTGGAACAGGGACGTGGACTCGTGAAGTGTGGGTCCGTGGTAGCCCAGCGCCAGCCTGCCCCTCAGTCAACAGAAAGGGAGCGTCCCTGAACCCCACAAAGCTGGCTCCAGTCAAAGGAGATCCCGTAGCCCGGTCTAGGCATGGATGGACACAGCAGAACATGACCCGGGGAGAATTCTGAGACCCCAGAGAGGGACGTTTGTGGGTGCCGATGAAGCGAGCCCTGGCAGTGGCAGCGGGGTCTTGGGGAGTAGAGGTCTCATCTCGGGCGGACCGTCATCACCCCTCCTGCGTCCACACGAGGAGTAGAAAGAAAAACCAGGCAGGGCCCCCTCGTGTTGGCCTGCCAGGTGAAATCAGAGGGTAGGGCCGGCGTCCTGCCTCAACCCCGTGCACCCTGTGCCGACCGTGTCTATCGGGAGGGTGCGTGCACTCACGGGGAAGCACGGGCCCCCTTGTCTAACCACAGAGGTGCCCCCATGGGCACCGGAGGTCCCAGGTTCCCCGGGGGCTGTCCTTGCCCGGACATTTCCTGTCTCCCTAACCCTCATTTCCTTTCTGTGCTGATTCAGTTTGTGCGAAGAGATTACTAGGATCCAAGCCTTGCCTCTTGCTCACGGGCTCAGGCCTCTCCCGTCTGCAGCTCACACGCTGACCAGGGGCCATGCTGCTTGTCTGTAAGCCTGAGTCTCATCGGGTGAGGCTCCGACACACAGGACGGCAAGCTGGCCCAGATCTCCACCACTGTCCCCTCCAGCACACGTGCGATCTAGCCTCAGCCTCAAGCACCTGCGACATCTGGGGCCCGAGAATTTTTTGTTGGAGGGCGAGGGGGGGGCGCTGCTGGTGTGAACCATGATTGGCCACACCCCTGCCCTCCACCCATCAGGTGCCTGTATCGCCCACCCACCTCCAGGCAAATATCCTGTAGGGGGCAAAAACACTCTCAAGTGGTCTACAGAACCGCCCCCCCCCCCCCCCCCCCCCGCCCCGACTTACAATTTACCACCAGGAAAAGAATCGTCAATGCAAATTCCCTAGCTCCCTTTTCAGACTTCAGGTTCCTGAGCTCTGGGTGCTCACAGAGCTGGCAGCAAGGACACAGAGAAAATGACACCATGTGACCCAGCCTCCTCAAAGACTTCTGGGTGGCGGGACAGGAAGCAAGAGTGATTAAAAATTGCTATGTTGCCAAAACTGGAGACAAGGTATTATCTCTGCTTGTCTTTGTCCATTAAAGCATATGATCGATTGCTGTATTGAAGCGGGAAACAAAAGCATGATTTACTGAAAATAGGGAGGTTTTGGCTTCGTTAAAAAAATTTTTTTTTCAATTTTTTTTAATGTTTTATTTATTTTTGAGAAAGAGAGAGAGAGGGAGCATGGGAGGGACAGAGAAAGAGAGGGAGACACAGAATCCGAAGACAGGCTCCAGACTCTGAGCTGTCAGCACAGAGCCCAACGCAGGCTCGAACTCACGGACTGTGAGATCATGACCTGAGCCCAAGTCGGACGCTCAACCGCCTGAGCCACCTAGGCACCCCCCCCCAATTTTTTTTTTAATTGGAGAACACAGAGTACGGCAATTTAGCGCCGGGAAAAGGAGAATCATTAATTTGAAATTCCAAGAGAATCTATGAAATCACAGCCAAAGTTTTCATCCAACACGAAAGCCACCAGAATCCCAGAGCCCTCACCTACCTGGCTGCACACAGGAGTAAGGGCGTCACGAGCTCATTGGCCATTGGAAAGACAATGGCCAGCCTTGATTATACATTGTTGCTGTGCCCAGGGTAACGAACACAAGTGAGGTGTTTGTCCTGGGGATTCAGACGCACACAAACACTCTAACAACAACACGGAAATTGGAAGAGTCCAGATCCCCTATCCTTTCCCCTCTAGGATCGCAGTAGTTGGGAGCATCCATGCGGTAGGAAAGGCGCCTGGTGCACTTGGCCGTCACCCTCGTGGGCCAGCTGGAGTGCTTTAGCAAATGAGAAGCATCCAGAGGGATGTCTGGCCTCTCTCATGGGCTCCAGCCATAAGGGCTAAGAGGAGCTAAATTTAGCTTAACGATCGCTCCTCTCAGATGTGTGTTATTGCTTGTTGGTTTGTTAACATGTTGTTGCGAAATGGCCAGGCCTAATAATATGCCGTTTTGAGTTTAACCCACCCAAATCAGTCCCAAATGGCTCCTGTCAAGTCATGTTACTTGGCTTGAAATTGGGGCCGGAAAATCACCCACCTCGCTGTGAAGGAGGACAGTCTGTCACTGCCATCTGGTAAGGATACCCAGGCAGCAGGGCCCCTGTGCTCCTTAGGTCCCCTCGAGTGTGGCTCCATCTACCCTGCCCCCAGCCCCAAACGCAGCAGCAAGAATAACCACCGGCAGAAAAATGTCTACGAGGTGTCCCCCATGGAAGTCTGGTGCTTTATACACAGTATCTCAGTTGGTCCTCAAAAGGACCCTTTGAGGCAGGTGTTATACTGAGTGTGGGGATGGCTGCACCACTCTGTGAATACACCTGCCCACCACCGGATTGTCTGCTTTAAATGGGTTCACTGTATGGTATGTGAATTCCCTCTCAATCAAGCTGTCAAAAATATTATTTGTTTAAAAATGTGGAGGCTGCTAAAGAAAGAAACGTAGTGGGGCGCCTGGGTGGCTCAGTCGGTTGAGCGTCCGACTTCAGCTCAGGTCATGATCTCGCGGTCCGTGAGTTCGAGCCCCGTGTCAGGCTCTGGGCTGACGGCTCAGAGCTGGAGCCTGCTTCCGATTCTGTGTCTCCCTCTCTCTCTGCCCCTCCCCCGTTCATGCTCTGTCTCTGTCTCAAAAATAAATAAATGTTAAAAAAAAAAATTTTAAAAAAAAGAAAGAAACGTAGAGCCCTAATGTTGCGTGTTAGAAAAGAAGAAAGGCCAAAACTTAATGAGCTCGAGATCCAACTTTATAAATTGGGGGAAAAACAACAACAACAACTCATTGAGGCAGAATCTATTCCCACAGCCTCGTATATGAATGGCTGGGTTCTCATCCAGGCTTCCGGGCCTCATCGCTCATGGGCTCACGGACCCTAAACAGTGTGTGGTCTCCCACGGTTCGTGAGCAACCAGGTTGGTGGTAGGAAGCCGGGGGCGTGGTACTCATCTTCACATTCCCGTGGCCTCACACTTAGTAGGTACTTGACAAACGTTTGCTGAGTGGATTATCTGCTTGACTTATTATACTGACTACACCAATCCATTCTATAGCCATTTGCCCTGGCACGTCCGTGGGTGATTTATATGGCACCGTAACAGAGCATTCTTGCCGACGGCCAGGAAAAGGGCGTCCTTAAATTAAAGATATTCAGAGAAGAGTTTCTGCAAACCGAGTTCTCAATGTGGATTTGGAAATGAAAGAGGCCAAGGACCACTGGATGCCTGGAACGATTTCCCGGGACTTGCAGATGATTTAAAGCAAAAGGTCAGAGCTCTGTGCAATTAGTTTCCCAAGCAGTTGGGACCCAGGGGCTCTCCGGGCCTCGCTGGCTCCACAGACACTAACAGTCATGTTAATGGGAAAATACACTGGCCCCTCAGCCCAGAACAGTCCCGAGATTCACTGACATTGTCCTCTGTGTTTCTTCTCTCCTGCACCCACTTTCCCCTTTAGGAGAAAGAACAACTCCTGAGAGTCAATGAGTCTCCCGCTCTTCTCCAACATATCCCACCCACCTTCCCCCCTACCCCCGCTCTCCCCTCAAAATGAACCTTAAAGAGGCTCCCACCCAGGACCTACTCATGGGAAAAATAATGCAAGACAAAAAAAAAAAAAAAAAAAAAAAGGTATTATCTGACAGCCTTTGTTTTTGATTCAGACATTCCCCCCTCGACAGATTAGTTCATTTCTGCTGTTGATATGTGATCGCTTATTTTGTTTCACATTAATTCAGTAACATTTCCTCGTGTTAATACTTGCTCATTATCAAATATGACGGTGGGTGGGGCTAACCTCAAACTGTTGAGCCCTTGATGAAAATGCCTGAAAGGGGGCTAGATGAAGCTCGTGTGGTGTTTCTCGGGTCTACTGGCCTCCAAGGGCATCAAGGAACCTACAAGGGGGAAATGAAATGGCGGCAGCCACGCCCTTGTGGCGGGGGAGGGGAGGAGAACATCTCTTCTAGGTTGTCTTCCTTAGAGGTCAGTCCTCGTGCAGAAGAGGAAGACTCAAGTGGCAGATTCTGGGCTAGGAAGATGGGGGAAACCCTTCTTTCTCTCTTGGGTTCTGGGAGTCAGTTGGGGCTTTATTCTCAAGCATGGAAAGATCTGAACACCTTAGAGATAACTGTACACGCTCCACACCTCCCCAACCACCACCCCCCCACCCCACCCCAGATAAACCCTCATGAAGGCAAAACAGAAGTCAGGTAGGAGCTGTAGCCTAAACCAACTAGGACTGGTGTGGCCCAGGGTGGGAGGGACAAATCATATTTTTTATAGTACTTTCTTCCCATTTCCTCTCTATCTTAATAATTTATCTTTTTTTAAAGCGTGATTTCTGCCTCCGCTGGTTATGGGCTGAATGGCGTTCTCGCAAAATTCACACATTGGAGATGTCACCCCTAGTACAAGAGACTGTATTTGGAGTCGGGGTCTTTAAAGAGGTGATTAAGGCAAAACGAGGTCATTAGGGAAAGCCCGGACCTACCATGAGTAGTGTCTTTGTAAAGAGAGGACACAGAGACACACAGAGGAAAGACATGCGAGAACAAGGACACAGGGAGAAGATGGCCACCCACAAGCCAAGGACAGAGGCCTCAAGAAATCACCCCTGCCCTACCTTGATCTTGGACTTCCAGCCTCCAGACTGTGACACAAGAAATTCCTGTTGTTTAAGCTCCAATTGTCCCAGCAGCCCCAGAAAATGAATAGACCATACTGGAGAATTAAGGGAAGGTTCTAGGTTATTTTGGGGGGCCAATATTACATAGGTATCTCTTCTCCCATAGATGGAATGGTTATGGTTATGGAAGGCCCAGCCCACTGAACCTGAACCTTGGTCTCAGGCACCAAGGGAGGGAAACCAGAGTCAACACAAGCCAAACAAAGCAAAACCCAAGAAGCATCCAAGTGAGCGACTGGAGAGGTGCTCAGAAAGAGATGGGGTCACTGTGAAGGGGACTGTCTCCAGCACTAAAGCCGGAAGGGACTCTTGCACTGAGTTAAAAATTGTTTAAATGGATGGCTAAGAGTCCATCCCGTGGCCACATCATTTTCTTCTTTCATTTGTGGCTGACATTTAGATTGCTTCCAATTTTTTATTCTTAGGGGGAAAAAAGGGCACGATTTTGTCTTTGTGCATAAAACTTCCTCTTTGTTTTTATAACAGTATAATTCACATACCATAAAATTCACCCTTGTAAAGTATACAATTCAGAGGTTTTCAGTAAAGTCACAGAGTTGTCTGACAATCACCACTATCAAATTTGGGAACATTTTTATCATCCCCCAGAGAAACCCCTTCCCCATTAGCAGACACTCTCCATTCCCACCCCCCCCCATTCCCTCACCCGCGAGCAGACACTCATCTATTTTCTGTCTCTATGGACATCTGATATGAATGGAATCCTATACCACGTGATCTTTTGTGACCGGCTTCTTTTACTTAACAGTGTTTTCAAGGTTCGTCCATGTTAGAGTACTCCATTCATTTTTATGATCAAATAATATTCCACCATATGCAAACACCACGCGTGATGTATCCATTCATCAACTGATGGAAACAGCCACGTGCTTCCACTTTGGGGCTATTGTGAATAATGCCGGCATGGACCTTTGTGCACAAATTTTGGCGTGGGAATGTTTCCCTTTACTTCCGAGTACATCTGTGAGCGGAAAGGCTGGGCTACACGATCACAACACAGCCAACATTTTGAGGGACCGTCAAAGTATGTTCTAAAGTGGCTGGCCCATTCTATTTTTTATTTTTTTTAAACAAATCTTTGCTCTTATTTTTTTTAAGCTTATTTATTTATATTCCGAGAGGGAGAGAAAGTGTGCAAGCAGGGGAGGGGCAGAGAAAGAGGGAGAGAGAGAGAATCCCAAGCAGGCTCCGCACTGTCAGCACAGAGTCTGATGTGGGGCTCGATCTCACAGACCGTGAGATCACGACCTGAGCTGAAATCAAGAGTTGGGTGCTTAACTGACTGAGCCACCCGGATGCCCCTGGCCCATTTTATAATCCCACCAGCAATGGAGTTTTTTCCATTTTTAGGATTCTTCTTACAGGAGATTTCCACTTTAAAGACTCTAGACAGGGGCTCCTGAGTGGCTCAGTCAGTTAAGCATCTGACCGGCTCAGGTCACGATCTTGCGGTTCATGAGTTTGAGCCCCACATCAGGCTCTCTGCTGTCAGTACAGAGCCCGCTTCGGACCTTCAGTCTCTCTCTCTGCCCCTCCCCACTCACGCCCTTTCTAGTTCAAAAATGAATAAACATTAAAAGAAAAGTAATAAAGTCCCTAGACACACACTGCCAAACCGCTTTGCTGACAGGTAACATGAGCAATTTTCCTAACAGCTTTCTTTCGGTGTCACTAATTGACATCTCTCACCCTCCGAGCCTGGCAAGAGTCTCGTTCCGTCCAGGGAGGTTTATCCCATGCGGGCATCACCACCTGCTCTGCCCACGTCTCCTAGCCCCATCCAGCTCTTCAAGTTCAATTTGTAAATTACCTGGGAATTTTCTCAAACACTCTTCACCTGTCAATGCCCTTCAAGCCTCTGAAGGTCAGGTACCATGTCCTCAATTTATTTTCTATTTTGGCAGAGCAAGCAGGGAAGGCATCTGCATACAGAAGATACTCAGTGAACGCTTTCTGACCACTCTTTTCAAAAGCACGTGAGTTGGGCAAATGGTACTTCATTAGTATGACTGAGAACAGTGCCCAACGGGACTGAGGTTCCTGCCTCTGGGTCCTCTACTGGAGACTGAAGAACCTTTGAAGGCAGAGGAGCAGCCGGTTTGGGCTTTGCAATTCCCCCTATCACATAAGAAGGGCGAGGAAGCCGTCCTGGAGGAGGCAACTACCATGTGCCAGATGCTTTCGCAATATGCTTTATAATTTCCTTCACCTGACCTTCAAAAAAAAAAGTCCATGCAGAATCTGTAACCAAGTGCTACTGTTGTCATTTTATGCATAAGAACATGGGGGCCCAGAGCAGAATGCGGGTGTCCCCACGAGGGGATCCCAATTCCCTACAGTACGCTGCTTCCGAGGCCCTCAAAACTCTGTACCGTCAAAATTATAGGAAAAAAAGGAAAATATTCCAAATATGAAAGAAGCTTCAGTCTTTTACCGTTTTCCTTTAACTTTTATAAAAATTCTTTACCCTAAAAATGGTGAACACATTTGCATGTGATATCATTGTCTTGGTACCTAGGTTTTCCTTTGCAATTGATAGGAATCTTGAGAAATTCATGTATTATTTTTGATTTTAAAATACTCACTGTTTTCTTTTTATATACAATAGGATTTTTATTTTATTTAAAAAATTTTAAATGTTTATTTATGTTGGGGACAGAGAGAGAGAGAGAGAGAGAGGCAGTGCATGAGTGAGGGAGGGGCAGAGAGAGAGGGAGACACAGAATCCGAAGCAGGCTCCAGGCTCCGAGCTGTCGGCACAGAGCCCGATGCAGGGCTCGAACTCGCGGGCTGTGAGATCATGACCTGAGCTGAAACTGAGAGTCGTACGCTTAACCGACTGAGCCACCCAGATGCCCCTAAAATACTCATTGTCTTCTAAAAATTAGATGTGCTGTGAAGGAAAATTAACAAAACAGTAATCATAAGAGAAAAAAATCAACAACGGTGAAGAAAATCTGGCAGAAACGCGCACGAGGACTGGGAAGATGCACAGCACTCCTCTTGGCCAGAGAGAAATGCTTTAGCTCTTGAGGTGGGGAAGGGACCATTGTCTTTAAGCCTCATATCAACTGGGATTAGGCACCGTGCAGAAGCCAACCATAAGAGAATGCCAGAATGTCAGAATATCAGAAATGGAAGGGACCTTGCTGGCCTCTAGGGGGGCTCAAGTCTTCCCCTCCGGGTCCCTAGAGCCCAGAAAGTAGCATAGGGTCTTTGGGTCCTTGGTACCAGGCACCAGCAACAGGGTATGGAGCTTCCCCGTGCTTGGCAAGAAGGGAAAACCTAAGGATCTAGGGGAATGAGAAAATAAGTCCCCAACTATTTTTAATATTTCAAAAAATTGAGCAGAAATGTCATATCCCCAAGCCCCCCACAGACAGACACACAGCCACCCACCTATCTAAAACTCCAAATTCTGTTGCTTGACAAGTGGCACCTTGTGCATTGACACCGATCGTCTAATATTGACAAGAAGCTGCGGCAAAGGCCCTGGATGTTTACCACGCTCACTTCCTCTTCCTCCTGGGCACCCAGCCATACTAGCTTTCCCACGGTGTGCTGCTAAGCCTGACTTCTACCAAAGGGATGGGAGCAGAAGCGACAGGTGCCGCTCCCAGGCCCAGCCCATATAACCTCCACGAACCGTCTCCAGACCCTGTCCCTCATCCAGCAACCTGGGAATGAGAAGTGAGGACTGCAAGGTCACAAGGCAAGAGGAGCCTAGATCCCTGAGTCACCACTGGGAGGAGAGCTATCTGCTCATCAAGGGCACCTATTTAAAATTTTTTTAATGTTTATTTTTGAGGGAGGGAGAGACAGAGTGTGAGCGGCGGAGGGGTAGAGAGAGCGGGAGACGCAGAATCCGAAGCAGGTTCCAGGCTCTGAGCCGTCGGCTCAGAGCCCGACGTGGGGCTCGAACCCACAAGCTGTGAGATCATGACCTGAGCTGAAGTCGGACGCTCGACCGACTGAGCCACCCAGGCGCCCCCAAGGGCACCTATTTAGCATCTGCATGCATGAGAAATACTCTTGCCGTGCTAAGCCAGTGAGATTGGCAAAAATTATCTGTTAGAGTAGCTAGCATCACCCTACTTCACTCAAAGGTAACCAAACGGCGTAGTTTCTGAGTCAGAGTTGGTGCACTGGCCATCGATAACCAGCATTGTAACCAGGTAATGTGCGAGAATTTTCAGAGTTTAAAGTCTTCATCTCACAAATGGCTCAAATGAGAATTCCAGTAATTTGTATGAGCCCACAAGAGCTGGGAGTCAGACCCAACATTTCTGATTTTCTGACGTGGGCTCTCTCCAACCCACCATTTGACTTCTACTTATATTTCACACATTACAGTAGTGTGGATAGTTAGTTACAAGCCAGAGGTAAATATGAAAAAGCCAAGTATCCAGGCCACGCTGGGGGGAAGAAAGAAACTCAGAAAGAGCCTCCTCTTCCGTGTGCCTTTTGTTAATTATAAGGGAAAAAAGCATTTTCTCAGGGTGTTTCCCCATTACACACCAACTAGCAAGTCGGGGGCATAGTTGAGATTGTCTCTGCACCTCAGGAGAGAGAAAAAGGCATCTGACAACTATTATCTTGTTAGTTTTGATCTATGTCATTATTGTCATTATCTCTTTTCCCTCATAGTAAAAAAAAAAAAAAAAAAAAAAATCAGGTAAGAAATTAACAATCCACCCAGCATGACCTGAAGTGGATACAGAGTCATAATAAATTAGCCTTCACATTCATTGAGCACTTACTTTATATTAGGCACCCATGCCAAATACAAATACACTCTTTCATTGATCCACAGAAAGGGACTCAGGAAGTGACTGTTATTATGCCCATTTAACTGATGGCAAAACAGAGGTTCCAAAGGTAACGTAACTCATCTGAGGTTGTATAATGTCCTTATGCATTAGATTATCTTTGAGACCATCACTGATGACATGCCACTAAATGGGACTGTCATGTGATGATACAAAACGCAAATGCAATGTTTTCTAGCACCTCAAAAGGCCCTGAATTTTTCTTGTAACTTTTGGACTTGAAACAGAGGGGGACAAAGGGGCTGGGAGATATTTCAGAGTTACAAATTCAGTGTATCAGGGTCACCAAGGACAGAGCTTAGAATCTTAAAAGAGAGTCTCAGATGGAAATAGAACTTTTCAGAAAAAAAAAAAAGTTTGTTTTATTCAGTAAGGTCTTTTTGAATTCCTGGTTAGAAGGAAGTGTGAATTCTGACAAGGTATTTAAGAGAAGAATATGAAACACTACACACAGGCACTGGACTCAAGAGTTGAGTTCAAAGCCTCCCTCTGCCAAGAACAAGCTGTGGTCTTAATCTTTCTAAGCCACAGGTTGTTTTTTTTGTTTTTTTTTTTTTCATCTGCAAATAAAAAGGGTGGGTGGAAACAATAATACTTACCTCATAAGGATGTTATGAGGGTTGAATAAAATAATAAAATAAAATAATACTGCCAAAGCTTTTAGCTCACACCTTGCCTGGCTCCTAGATGATGCCTAACAAATGGTAGAGTTTATTTCAAGTGTTATTAGTTTCTTGTAAAAGGCAACTTTCCAAGTAATCCTGGAAGTTTCATTCAACTCAGACTGAACTCTGATTATATTCACCTCTGCTTTTTCTGTGTTTCAATTTTTTGTTTTTGCAAAATTTCTAGAACTGCATGGCCAAGAGCTCAACATGGTGGTCACTAGCCACATGAGCCTATTTAAATTTAAGTTAATTAAAATTAAGAAGTCAGTTCTTCAGTCACAATGGTCACACCTTAAGTATTCAGTACCCACATGAATTTAGTGGCTACCATGTTAGACGAACCAATGTAGACTAGTTCCACCATTGCGTGCAGTTCCCTGGGCCATTGTTGGTCTAGAAGAACAGAGCTGGAAAGAATTTAGGGAACCCATGCACTTACAGAGGCTACTTTGCACAAAGCTCTCATGGAGACTGGCTGATGGACCATATGGACCAAAGGGGTCCTTCTGCATCCATGAGAATCTGGCACTCCTTGCAGAGATACTCAACTTTTCAGAACATCTTCCTGGATGGGTATTTCTTAAAGAATGACACTAGGTTCCCCTTGGTGGGAAATCTTGGAAACTAAGGTTGGTATCATAAAGTGTTTGACGCCTAGCCAGGGCTTTGGACCTGAAAGGGTCCAAGTGAGACTGATACATGACAAAGGACACCATACAAGGGCCCTTGTGTGGATAAGATATATGTTGTGAAAATACCATTCAAGGAAAACACAAAACAGATAAATTGTGTGCCGAAGGATCAATGGTCCGAAAGCAAACAGGAGTATGAATTTTCTTTACATCTGTTCATCTTTTGCATTTCCCCCCACCAATATGACCATATTTTTACATAAAATATGTTACATGGGCATAAAATATGTTATATTCAGGCTGTTGTTTTTTTAATTTGGAAAACAACACCTCAATAACACTTCTTTCTAAAAATGTTGTCACATTTCCAAGAAGCACTCAAAGGCTTTTATAAACACACTTTTATAAAACATATATGCAATGTTAAAGCAGGATGTGTTGTGTGCCAAAAAAGCATTTATATTATAAATTTGTTTTGTTTTGTTTTGTTTTGTTTTAAAAAAAAAAAAAAGCTAAGAAGAGAGAAATCCGTTGGATGCAATTAAATTATGGAATGGCAAGGTATTTTTCTTTCTTGTCTTTTTACAGTTCATGGTGCAATTTTATTTTTTCCCATTTTTAAAGATAATACAAATAGAGTTTATAAACTATTTTCTTGCTAAACAAAGGCAACCCATTAGCAGATGTGGGGGTGCATAAAAAATTTCTAAGGCTTTGGATTTTCTTCAATTAAATCACAGATCTTCAAAGCTCTCCCACTGGCATGTAACTGAGTGGTTCTGTGAGTCGCATGGACAATATCCTGAGTGCAGTTCTGGGAATATGGACCAGGGGAGACAAGGAGGGTGGCCAAGGCAGGGACACCAGGCCTCCCTAATGGTGTGTTGAAAACAATGCAGACGCCTCGCCAGGTAACAATGAACAGATCAGGATGGCTCCCTTCTCATAACATGATCTAGAATTTTGCATCAGGCTTGAAGTTTAAAGGCTCCACGCTCTTTCTTTTGTTCAATATTAGAACTATGCTTGCTTTGCTCCCCAGAATTCCCAAAGATCATCGGTAGTGATTCTGCCATCTTCTCTCAGAGTTTGGGAGGTAATTTAGCTGGTCCAAGAGAGCAGGCTAATGTTCTACAATTGCCACATCTATTTTAAGCTCCAATTTCCTATCATTCATTGTACTGGAGATGTTGATCGTGGTTCCTACCTGCCCATAGCCCTCTTAGGAGGGCAATGATCCCAATTACATACAAGACACTATTTCTCCCCCCTCGGCCAAAGTTGACAGGATAGCATCACAGTGTCATTTGAAGCTGTCCAGAGGCCTGGGAGAAAAATTGAACTTAGCGGTTCTCCACTTTCTAGCTTTGTGACCTTGTACAAATTATTTCAACTTTGTAAGCCTCAGTTTCCCCAAGTGAAAAACAAAACCTGTGACACTGGCTTTAGGGGTGTGGTCAGTGTATAGTGAGATAGTGCATAACATAACATGGTCCCTGACAAAACACGGGCACTTGGTAACATGAGCTGCTGGTTTCTCTGTCATCATCACCACCATCACTCATATCAGTATTATCATCATTATCATCATCATCAGAACCCAGCTGAGTAGAAGAGATAAGCTGAAAGGCTTATAGATTCAGGGTTGAAAACACCATTTTGATCTATAGGCTACGCACTGAGTAAGCAGAGAAAACCAGTCTGCAGGGGAAGGAGAGTGACATAGGCAGGCAGTACCGGCATTTAGTGGGCAAGGGCCAAGCACAAGAAACCTCCTGTGTCCCACAGGACTTTCAAAATTCTTGCTGGACCATGTATATAAAGGTCAAGCCTGCAATCTAACTACACATTACACATATACAAACATGTTGTTTACGAGGGTTTAATACACCCCGAATTTTCCAGGAATGGATCTGCTATGCAAACCAAAGAAAGGTCACAGTTTGTTTTGTTGGAAACTTGCTAAGAGTCAGTCACTGTGGTGGTTTCAGACATGGGTGTCAATTCTTTGACGCTATTCCCATCCGCAAGTGGGATCTATAAACTCATATCCTCCCCTCTTTCTACCCCCGCCCCACATGACTGCTTTGATCAAGAGTATGGCGGAAATGATGCTGTGTGACTTTCAAGGCTAAGTTGTAAAAGCCCGGGGAGCATCTAGTGAGACACTTGTCCCTAGAGCCCTGACCGCCATGTAAGAAGTCTGAACACCCTGATGGGGCGCCTGGGTGACTCAGTCGGTGAAGCGGCCAGCTTCGGCTCAGGTCATGATCTCATGGTTCGTGAGTTTGAGCCCCGTGTTGGGCTCTGTGCTGACAGCTCGGAGCCTGGAGCCAGCTTTGGTTTCTGTGTCTCCCACTCTCTGCCCCTCCCCACTCACATGCCTGCGCACGATCTCTCTCTTTCTGTCCCTCTCTCTCAAAAAATAAGTATTAGAAAGATAAAAAAATTAAAAAAGAAAGAAGTCTGAACACCCTGAGATCACCGAGCTGGATCACCACATGTAGGCAGTCCAGTCCTCCATATCTTGGCCCAGGGTCCAGGCAGGTGAGTGAAGCATAGTCATCTTGAAAGTGACTTCTTTCAGCTTCAGCTCTTCCAGGGCCAGCCACTGGGAGTCCTCCCAGTTGATGGCCCAGCCATCATGGAACAGCAAAGAGCTCATCTTTCCGTGCTCTTCCTGAATTCCTGACCCATAGGACCTATAAGCATCACAAATGATTGTTTGGGGGTCACTGAGTTTTGATCGGTTATACTGCAGTTGGTAACTAGAAAACTCACCCTTTTGGAAAGTCATGTTGGCAGTACAATCCGACTACATCAGCGTGTCTTTGAGATCGTCGCATTCGTGGTGATTCTACAAACGCACGGCCACTTCATTTTCTGTCTCTGCATTTACAGAGTATGCTACATCTTACTTTTTGTTTTAGGTAAATCACGTGCCTTGCCATATTCTTTCATATCTCAGGCAGGGCATTATATTAATTTCACTTTGAATTAAGCATTTATGTAGGTTATACTATCTGGGAAGTTCACTTCAAGATAAGAAAATGGATGTTGTCAAAGATATTTGGTATAAAAAGAGACAGTTGGGTCCAATGGGTAGAAACCACCGAGCGAGGCCCTTTTTCCCCTGAGACCTGGAGAGGGCGCTCATTATTGTCAGCCGCGTTTCTAGTTTCCAGAGATCTGGCTGGACTTTGTTTCTACTTCCTCAGTTCGGTGAGATTTTTGTAGTATCCCTGTAACCACCTGTTCTTAGCCAGCTTGGCTAGGATCTTTCAACTCAAGGAGTCGTGCCTAGGACGCCCTGTTTCGTTCCAACCAGGCTCTCCTTTTTCCTAGGCAGAGAAGATGAAGGCCCAAAGAGATGAAACCAAGCTGTGTTTCTTCTGGCAGCTGTCGGCATTACTTAGTCAGATCCAAGAGACAGTTGCCCTCTTCCTTCGCCATCTCCTTGCTCTTGACGGAACTGTTAAAAGCCAGATGATATTTCTTCAGGTTTCTCTTAGAATCTTCCGTACATCGTTGTCTGATCTGGTATAAGCTTTAAAACCCAAATATTATTTCCTTGGGTTGCTCTCAGCATATCCTGTTCTTCTTTTATTGCTTGGTCTGCCTCTCTTCCCACTTTTTTCCAGGCTCGCGTTGTCCCACGAACACGTCCCGCATCGTTCACCCTTAGCAAGTCTGGGCTTGTCGTGTGCATCCTGGGTGTTAAGTTAAGATGCCTTTTGACTTTCACATCAAAAGCACTGGCAGTTTGGGCATCAGAAATTCATTTCTGACAGTCATTCATTCACCCCTGGGGTCCTTAAAAATCTCTGCCCCTGGGAGTATATTTTTAAAGTGTTCCTTGCTAAAATATAAGAAGCTTATAGATCTTACTGTAGGGAATCGGTGCCCATGCCCCAGCTATCATAAATTCTAAATGGCACATGCATTCCCTCAAGGGTTTGCTGAAGGTCCTTTTTGGGGTGTTTTCCTAACCTCGCATTGATTACCTCCCTTGTCCACCAATGTGGGCCCCCAAATGCCTTGTCTATATCAGATACTACCTGCCCCTCTGACATAGCTGATTAGACTCAGGAAGGACAAATGATCAGGCTGGACCAATGAGAGTCTTTCTTCATGTTGGTTCTGAGAGGTCAGCAAGATCCTAGTGTAGTTTGGGCTAGGCACTTGAGAAATAAGCAAGTAAACAAACGAACAAATGCTGAGACCATAAGACAGAGATATTCTTTCTCCAGAAAGATGGGAAAAGCTCTGACATTTGCAAGCATCATAAATAAAAGCCAGATAGAGGGTCCTGGGTGCTTCGGAGTGCCTGGTTTCAGTACCTGGCCGCAGCCCAGGGCTTTTTCCCATAGGTCCCCTTAGACACTTTATAAATCTCCCCTACCTTTTGTTCTCTACAGCCAAATCAGTGATGTTTCCCTTGCATGCAAACAGTCTTAACCGATCCAGAGATTTTTCTTTTGGATCAGTTTCACGGTCGAGATTCTTGTATTATCTGAAAAATCAGTCCAAAGAAGTTTAACAGTAATTTCAGCATGATTTCCTGTCAAAGTTGGCCTAATATTTGGAAAAAGAATAGCAGTTTGGGAGAATATTCAAATCTGGGGATTTTGCTTTTCCTTAGGAAAAAAGACCAAAGAACGCAAAAGAGGGGAATACACAAAAAGGAAATTATAATTGTGGATTACAAAGTTCTGCCACACCAAACGGAGCGTGGGCAGGGAACTCACATCGTGGGTGAGCCGGTATCAGGTGGCACCAAGTGGGGTCTCTCTCAAGCGGCTTGCTGATGATGGGATTTGTAAAGCTTGGCTTCATGCAGACCCCAAATAGCCACCACAAAGTCCTTCAGGCATTGGCCCTGGGTTCGCAGCGTGTTCCAGGAAAAAGCCTGCTACGGTTTGAGTTTTGAAAAGCTCAGGGAAGGAAGCATAATCAAAAGAGCCTGCTGCTAAAGCAACCATTTCGGCTGCCATCTTTGTTTCTGCATGATAATAAGATAACTAGCTTTCCATGCCCTAGTGGGTTGTTTCTTGCTTTTTTGATGACTGTGGACCAGCTCTGTCCTGAGCAACCCAGAGACCTTCTCCACCATCCAGTGGCTGCTACCACTCTCTCTCCAATCAGGGCTGAGCCCCAGCCTGGGGCAGGAGACCACTGTTTGTCCCTGGGCACTCTCCCTCAGCCCTTTGGGAGCCCTTTAGAGTTCCCTACATCTTTATACTCTCCTCCCATAATTCTTTAGCTTCCCCGGTTTAAATAGTAATCATAAAATAATAATAATAGTAATAGTAATGATAATAAAAGGCTTTGGATGAGCTAAATGCTTGGTCGTAAAATTATCCCAAGATAACTAGGCATCATGGTATTTGCAAATTCACTATCCCGGGGGCATCATGACCTTGGGGGATTCAAAGACTAAGTCTGCCAGTTGAAGAGTGCCATCTTCGGATTTTAGAACAAATAATCGACATGCCCCTTAAGAGATCTGTACTGGATCCCCGGTGCCAAGATTTTCTCTATTTCACAAATTACGTTTTAACTTTTCGAATAGAGACTACACCAGCTAGCTGATGATATCACACAAGGGGGTATCATACTGACTTGCAAAAGGTGCTACAAATGTTTGGGCACGAAGCCAGATCTAATGGCTCCAAAGCTAGGCCTGCACCACCACCCTCCCCCACCCCAACCACAGACCAAAAGCCGGAAAATATTCTCCTTTATGAAAGGTGATATCCAAGGAAGGTAAAGCTTTAACCAGGCACCTAGTTCTTATTGCTAGGCACTGAAACAGTTACATGTGTGAAAATACGGAGAGCAGAGAGTAGGAGGCTCCTGACGTCTGCTTCTAATAAAGCACTAAGCCTCTGGTCCTTTGCCCTCCCAGCTTCCCACGGGCATGGCTGCGACCAGCTGGAACATTCATCTTCAGGTATAATTTCATCACACGGAGGATGGAGTTGGTACCCCCTGAAGAAATATCTAGAGCCAGGAACTCTGAGACTTTACACCTTTAAGGACTAAATTTGTCAAAGAACCCAGAGCAAATTAACCTATTTCTCTACTCGGGAGAGAAGACAAAATATGTCCGTCTTCACTGACAAGGACTTCTGGCAAATTTGGATGGATGAAGCTTCGCGAGAAGACAACGATGGATTATGAACTTCCTGAGGAAATGAATTTCAAAAGAAACCCCAAACATCACGAACCACAAGCTGCTTTGTTTCCTTATTCATGACCTTCATCTACCTTCTCTTCCATAAAGCAAATGGGAATGTGTCATTCTGATTAACGGTGATTGCTTTCGTGTCATACATCAACTGAAATGAGATGTTTTATCATGACAGATTTAAGGGGACATGGGCATATATTTAAGAGCACTTTTTAAAAAACACTCTTGATTATCCATGGCACTTAAAAAAAAATCCCTGTTATCTTCTTCCCAACCACCCCCTTTCCTACAGATTTTTAAAGGTAGAGAAATTACATGGCATTCAGTAGTAGCTGATTACTGCCTTGTTTGTGTAGCTGTATTATTTACAACGCTGTTGTAATAATGTTGACCGGTCTCAGGATTGTGATTAGCCAAAGAATAATCCTAGCTGACAAGCTCCACAGTGATTTTTCTTTAGAAACAGTACCCCAAACTCCTGTTTAAGAAGCATGTTTATGCACCTTATTTTTTCCCTTCTTGGAAGCAACTTAACCTATGCAGGAAGCAAAAGAAAACTAAAACAATTTAGACTCAACGTGATTACTGTCACCATGATTTTTGAACATAACTTCCTAGGGGGTAAGGACAGTATGGAAACCTGCAAAATGTTAACAGAAGACCCGCAGGGCAGGGATCATGCCATTGGTTTGCGACAGTATTCTTAAGGACTAGCATGGTGCCTGTTTACTATGTTTGGAACTCAGTCATTATCTATTGAATGTAATTGTGAAGGTTCAGCAAGGGATCTAAAACACACTGAAACTCATCAGCAAATGGTTATGGGAGAGGAGCAGATTGGAAAGTCAGTGCAGGGATGGATGAATGAATGAATGAATGAGTGAGTGAGTGAGTGAGTGAGTGAATGAGTGAGTGATTACATCCTCGGGGCTAATAAATACACAGCAAGCAGACAGATGTAGTACGACCGTGATCTAGAACGTGAACTCCTTGGGGGCAGGAGCCACACCATTCATCTGACCGGCCAGCATCTAGCACCAAAGTCAGCTTTCAGTAACGCTTGGTGAATGAGCAAACAGGTGGAGAAACTGAGGAAAGCACTTCAGCCTAAACCTTTACTTAAGGGACAAACAACAGTGCCTGTATTTGTAATACATCTTTTTTGTTTGTTTGTTTTGTTTTAATCAATGTAAACTTACCAGAATAAGAAAAAGCAGCAGAATAAAAAAACAACCTGACAAGTATCAGCATGGTAAGGAACACAGGTCCTGGAAGTTAGCTGTGGGGACTGTCCACGTTTGACAGCTCCCACCTTCACCAAGGAAACATTCGCAACTTGGTTCATTTTAAGCTCGTTAGTGATGATGGCCACATTAGCTCTGATACTCATCACTTTAGCTAGCGGTATGAAGTATCCAGCATAGGTCTGGAACCTGAGAATGCCATCACCAAACAAGACGCAGACATATAATGATCTAGCAAGGGAGGCAGATGGACTTATGACAGTGAAGACGTCAGAGGAAACCTCTTCACTGGGTTTGGATGAAATCCATCCAAAGCCTTGCACACAGAGCAGTTCTAAAGGGTGCATAAGTACTCTTGGTCCAGAGAAATAGAAGCTCTCCAAGTTTGGGACACAACATCTCCACAGGGCAGCTAGGGATGAGTAAAAGATTCTAAGTTAAGGCCAGGGAGGTAGAGAAGCTATTAATTGAACTGGCAAGGTTAGGAGGAGGATTTGGTTTGCGGAAGAAAATGGGTCCAATTTGGGGCATGTCAATTTTGAGGTGACAGAGGACATCCAGAGAGGAATGATGAGCAGAGAGTCAGAAGTCCATGTCTCAGGTTCCCACAGGGAAAGAATCTGGTAGGTATTTCAATTTTAATAGCATGTGGGGTGGCAGGTAAAGCCGAGGCAAGAGAACACAGAGAGAAAGAGGCAGAGGACGTAACCATGGGGGTGGAAAGGACACAAAAGGGACAGACGGCAGGTAGGAGGAAGAACAGGGTACCCTGAAGGCTCAGAAGAAAAGGAAGAGAAAGGTTTCAAGAAGATGGCAACACTCAACAGTGATGAATTTGGCAGAGTTTATGGAGGGTAAGGACTGAGGAAAAGTCATTAAGAAATGACCAAAGACCTTCAAGCATTGGGTGTCCATGGTTTGTGCTGAATGGGTTTCAGTGGGCTTCAACAGGTTATTTTGAATGATGGAAACCTGAACATAAGGGTTAAGGATGAGTAGTTATCGAGGCAGTGAGTTATAAATATTCTTTCAATATGGATTGATGGTTTTAAAAAAGAACATGCATTATTCATGTTATAGGATTCAACCGAAGTGCTATCGCCCTGTTACGCTTTTGCTAATCCCAACCAGAAATAAACTCCCATTCGTCTGCACTCTCATAACACTTTGTGTATATAGCATCTATCATATTATGCTTTGTACTATAATTGCCTCATCTTGGGTACAGTGCTCCTCTGATGCCTACCCAAGAGTCAGTTGTTCAAGAAATATTTGTGGAGTGAATAAAGGCCCACATGCTTACAGGTCTGCCGGCCCAATGTGGCTCTTTAGAAGATTATACAAAAACTACTGAAGAGATAAACAGTTCAGTTGTCCTTTTTTTACGTCTTAATTATAAAACATAACAGACACAGAAAATAGAATAGAATAAATCCTTAGTTTAATAAACCATCATAAGGTCAATGCTTTGTAGTCATGACCCAGGTCAAGAAACAGAAATCTGCCAGATATTCAGAAACCCTCTACACGTCTATCCTTTTTTTTTTTTTTTTTAATATATATATGTATATATATATTTTTATTTTTAACGTTTATTTATTTTTGAGAGAGAGAGAGAGAGAGAGAGCAAGTGTGTGAGCACAAGTGGGGGAGGGTCAGAGAGAGAGGGAGACACAGAATTGGAAGCAGGCTCCAGGCTCTGAGCTGTCAGCATAGAGCCTGACACAGGGTTCAAATTCACAAACCGTGAGATCTTGACCTGAGCTGAAGTTGGACACTTAACCAACTGAGCCACTCAGGTACCCCTTAATATATATTTTTAAAGTTTATTTATTTATTTTGAGAGACAGCATGTGTGCAAGTTTGGGAGGAGCAGAGAGAGGGAACAGAGAGAGGGAGACAGAGAGAATCCCAAGCAGGCTCTGCACTGTCAGCGTGGAGCCCAATGTGGGGTTTGAACTCACAACCTGAGAGATCATGGTCTGATGCTTAACTGACTGAGCCACCCAGGTGCCTCTCTACAATTTCTTCTCCACCCCCTCAAAAGTAACCAGTGTCCTCCATTTATGGTGACCACCTCAGAGCTTTCCTTTATAGTTTTATAAACTGGGTGATGACAACCCTAAACACTAGTTTTGCCTGTTAGATTTAAATGCCTCTCTCTACATTAACCTATAGGTTGCACCTCTGTCCCTCCCCCCCTTTTTTTTCATGTAATTTATTTGTTGAAGGTGTTTGTCCTATAGAGTTTCCTACTATCTGGATTTCATTGATTGTGTCTCCATGTATCTACAGGATTGACCATCAGGTTTAATTTTTGGCAAGACAACACATAGACCTCGTTGCATCCTTCTATCAGAGCCACATAATGCATGGTTGTCTCTTTTTTGACGTTAGCAGCCAATGATGTGTAAAACTTACATCCATTAGTTCATTAGGGTTGCAAAATAATAGTATTCAAATTCAACCACTCCCTCTTTAGTTATTAGCTGGAATATTTCTGGAAAGAGAAACTTTCATTTACCTATGCTTTGTTTACCCAGGGTATAGTTCATACAGGAAGGCAGGATAAGAAGACTTTCTTTTGCACTATTTACCAGTTTTTAACATAATGAGTGGTTCTTTATTGTTCTCCAAAGATGGTAAATTAGTTTTTAATATTCTTATGAACTTGTGGGTTTAAATAAATCTGTTGAGCTTCAACCTACTAAAATTATTACCTTTATTGAACACGTATTATCTAATCTTGATCCAGTGGGAACATCTTTAACTTAGTTCCTAAGTCCTTTGGACACAAACTTAGTTAAGTATTTTAGCTCTCTTGCTAACCGGTATGACCCAATGTCCTAGGCTCACCTTGTACATATTCTGTACATTCATCTATTTTCCCAAGAATTCTCTTCTCCCTTTTATGGAAAATAGTATTTCAAGATCACGATCTGGGTCCTACAAATGTCATTGCTACTGGACTGTTGATCATTCCTAAGCTTTGTCCGTGCACATGGGTCTGACACTCCCAATTCAAATTCAGTACCACAGCATTTTACTGAACCCCTTCTACCTGGCATTCATATTGACTTTCTTTCACACCTAGAATCCTGATTCTTGAGGCCACAAGAGATTACAGAATTAGAATATCACATAATTGCTCCTGTGCTTTCTCTCACATTATATATGAAACAATCTCAGTTAGAAATAGCAATTCTTCTACCAAATATATGATTCTTAAAGACTGCTTAATATCCTCTTTCTCGTTTGCATTTTTACATTTTTTTTACATTTTTACAGTTATACTGTAGCTACATTGTAAGAGCATATAGACATTACATACTATACTTTCTCCCTTCTGACTCTCATTCAATCTTAGTTCCACAAGAAGATATAAATTTAGCACTTACTGTCAAACCATATGGCAATGGCTCTTTACTTATTTCAGTTGACAGGAATTTGCTATCTAGCAGATTCCTCATAAAAAAACTCATGGGAAAAATGTTCCCCAGGTCACCGAGTTTGCCTGGGCAGTTTGTCTGCACCTTTCACTTGGAAGCCATTTTAGCTGGATATAAAATTCTTAGCACACATTTCTCTCCACATGTATCTTAAATATGTTACTCCATTTCCTTCTGTCAGGAAATACTGTTGTAGGAAGGCTGATGACACTTGATTTGCTTTCTCTTATAGGTGATTTGGTCTTTTTGCCTTGATGCCTAAAGTTTTTGTTTCTCTTGAAAGTGCAACAATTTTACCAATTTTTGCCTCAGTATTGGTCATTCTGGGTCACTTTTCTCAGGTATGTGGCATGCATTTTCAATGTAATTTCAAAAAATTGTCTTAGAAATATTTTAAGTTGTAGTTTTACTATTTCTGTTGTTCCCTTGTTTTGATTTTCTTCTTTGGGACCCCATATATTTCTTACAATATGTATGCTGGATCTTTTTTGTCTGTCATCTAAATTAATCGTATGCTGTCAAACCCTTTTTTAAAAATCTTTCTTCTCTCTTATTTCTTATCCTTTCCTGAGTAATAGAACCTCACTTCTGAGTCTTTTAATTCTTAGGTATATGTTTTCTTTCTCATACTATATCATTTTCTTAGCATATTTTAGCTTTTTAGAAATAGTGGGTTATAGAGTTATTTGAAGGATAGGCAGGCCTGTCTTCCTAGCATTCGTTTATTGTCTGTGGGGCATTGTCTACATCAGTAGATACTAGAATACTCAGTTGTTAAGATAAATGGGAATATTTAAGGAAAGGCACAGATGACCAGATCCTTCCCAGATTCCTTCCCAGCCTGTCCATCAGGGAGAGATTTGGTGATCAATGATATACACATTCTGTCTAAATAAATCCTACAGCACCGTGCTCTGGGGAATCAGGTGACATGGTCTAACAAAATGAAAAACATACCATGACAATCACAAAGCTCTAATTCTCTGTACCTCATACTGACCTCATGAATTGGTATCACGTATGAAGAATTATTGGCATAATTTTCTGATGCACTTTCTGAACCAGATTGGGGGGGGGGGGCAAAGAATAAGTCTCTAAAGGAACAAAAATTAAGCACAAATCTGAATAAAATAAGGAAGTAAGCCATACAACTATTTGAAGAAACACTGTTCCAAGCAGAAGGAAGAGTAAGGGCAAAGGCCCTGAGGTAGAAATGTGAACCAGAGCCAGGCCTTTGGACCACTTCTGGATTCACTTACACTCATAGCTTTGATGAGCTCATCCAATCTCATGGTTTGAAGCACCATTACACACTGATGATCCCCAAGTTGAAAGCCAGACCTGCAACAATGCCAAATGCCTCCTCCAACATCTCCCCTTGGATGTCCAGTAGGCACCTCGAACTTGGTATTTCCAAGTCTGAACTCCTGAATGCCACACCAAATCTGCTCACACCGCCATGTTCATTCTGTCAGTAAGTGGCCACCTCCATCCTTCCATTTGTTATCTATTCTCTTTCACACGTAATCCATCGGTAAATCTTGTTGCCTCTTAGAAAATACGCCTAGTCTCCTGACACTTCCACTGCTGCTGTGCTAACGTATCTCTCTTCTGGATCTCCACAGTAGCCTGTCAACCAGTCTCCCTGCTTCTACCCCTTCTTTGCTCCCATAAGGACTATGCTACAGTCAATTTGTTCCTTCTAAAAGTCAGCCAAGTGACATCACTCTTCGTCTTAAAACCTTCCACTGATGCCTCAGAATCAAACTCCTCCAAAGTCTGCATAAGGGCCTGTAAGGTGCCTTTCTAACCCAGCTGTTTCAACCACACTGGCCTCCGTGCTGATCCTCAAACACAACAGATATACCCCAGTCTCAGGATCTTTGCACTTCCTCTCCTCAGTCCTGAGTATTCCTCCCCCATATACCCTTCAGGTCTTTGTTCAAAAGAGGCCTGCCCTGACTGTCCCATGTAAAACTACAATTCCTACCTCTGTGGCATATTCTGACATGCTTCCTGGCTCTATTTCCCTGTTTGGGCAGGAGGGAATGGGAGGCGAAGCAGGCGGGAAGATAGATGTATTAGTAACACAAGAGAGGGGACTGGCATGGATCAGCAGTGATGCTGAACCAGCAGCTAAGGAGTGCAATAAATCCAACTCTGCACATCTGATCCTCATAAAAGAAGATACGAGGGCTGTAAAAACATAAATGGTTTTCTATATCTACTTAAGAAATAATCTGCTAAAGGAGCCTTTAAATAGACAGAATTTACATATAAGAAAATCCTCCCAAGCAAAGATTGTTAAAGACAGGTGTGTACCTTGCTTTATAAAACAAACACGTTCCTGAAAAGTGGAGTGTACATTTAATTTCTAAATATCAGGTGTCATTTTGAATTTATTATAGGAGTCTATTACTTGAAAGAATCCTAATGTAAAGTGAAGCATCAATATCTTCTTTAACTTCATGTATAAAATTGGACTTTCGTGTATTTGAAATGCATAAAATCAGGGCATAGAGGCCCTAGAATTAACTAGGCGGAAAGGTGGGTTTTCAGAGAACTTTTAAGGACAAGATTCATAAAATGTTCTACTACCAAGGATAGACAAGTATAATCTTTTTTGTTCCTGGAGGCAGGAAGATAGAAATAGTAAGATTCCCTGATTTGGGCTGGTGTTGGCATCTGACAACTAGATATAATGGAATCCCTTTGGAACCACCTACCTGTTCTTATTTCCCTGCTGGCAGTCGGGATATTGCAAAATTTATCAAATAGGTCTCAGAGCTGGTGTCGCTTTCCATTCCATTCAAAGAGAATCATGATTTAGATCTTAATTAAAAACAAATCCTAACAAAATCTCCTTTTTTTTTTTTTTCCTGGCTTGCTACCTGTGGTATACTGACCTACAGAAAAAGAGCCAGTTACTTAAAAGCTTTCTTTTGTTTTTCTTTAAAATGAAACTTTAGAGAAAACGTGTGACGATTTCACATAATTTCCCTCAATTTCTAAGGCTGTGAAAAGCAGTGCCTTGAAGCTAATGAACAGATGGTAAGAGAGAGGTTCGTAAATCACAGCTCCCCACCCACCCTCCCAAAAATATGGAGCCATCATTAATTTCCAAATAATAGTAAATCCTCACAAGGAATAATGCCAACCGTCTGCATAACGTAACTCGTGCCAGGCCCTGGTGTTACTTTGTCTCCAAGAAGAGAATTGGCTGTTGTTTCTAAATCATTTCACCAAAACATTCCTGGCGAACACCATCCCTACAACATCAAGGGCAGGAGTAAAAGCCATGGGGTTTTCAGAAGAGACATTCCAGCTGCCACGCAAAGGAGGAAAACCTGGAACCACAGACACAAGCATAAATGCCTATGAGGCCTATAGGAGTCTATAAAAATGTATGAATCAGGCTGGGGGTGAGGACAAAAAGAACCGGGTGAGGAGGACATGGAAATATGGAGCTTGCCTGGCTATGTAAATGCACTTTGATGGAACCACTACAAACCAAACAAAAATGAGGCAAACAAATAAAAATCTACTATACTAGCCAAAAAAGAAAAGCAGGTGGGATGAGTTATGCCTTGGGCTGCCATTTTGAATCCCTAGTGGAAAATCTATCAAGTAGTGGTCTGATAAACCAGCTAGCTCTCTGAAAAGAAAAAGGCCTTGTTTATAGCATTTGCCTATTGTCATCGTGTAAATACTCCCGCCACGGCCAAGGGCAGGCTAGTCATGGCTTAACAGCTGGCAAAAATTCCTCAATATTCATTAACGAGCTCTTTCGAGTCCATAATATATTGTCTGACACTGTTTGCCCTGTCTTCATGAAGAAAATTAAAAATAAAAAATAGGTTTGAATATTTGGATACTCTGACTCAATTCCAAAGAATCCTGTAAGATGTGGGTACATGAGTGCCTTCGGTAAATACACGCTTATGGCAGAATTCCATGCAACCGGGGTTCTCACAGTGTTATCTGGGAAACTTCGCATGACCCCAAAACCCTTTCAGGGCATCTATTATTTTTATAGTAATCCTAAGATGCTCTCACGAGTATACAATGGAGTTTTCCTGTAGTTACATGGTGTGCATTATTGCAACAGATTAATTGTAGGAGCAGATGTACGAATCCAAATGCCTTCTATTAAGCCAAAAGAGATTTGCAGAAATATAACGTAACACCACTCTTCCCAGTATTTTTGTTCAGTAGGATACAGTAATTTATGGATTATATTATTTATGTTAACATAAAATGGGTTTATTTTTCTAAAATGAATTAAACAATTAAACATTCATCAGTTTTGGGGTGCCTAGGTGGCTCAGTCGGTTAACGATCCAACTTTGGCTCAGGTCACGATCTCACGGCTCGTGAGTTAGAGCCCTGCATTGGGCTCTCTGCTGACAGCTCACAGCCTGGAGCCTTGCTTTGGATTCTGTGTCTCCCTCTGCCCCTGTGTCTCTCTCTCTGCCCCTCCCCTACTCACGCGCACTCTCTCTCTCAAAAGTAAACATTAAAATTTTTTTTAATTAAAAAATTCATCATTTTAATTGCTACTATGGTAAATATCGATAGATTGAATGCACACAAGTAAAAACTCTTAGGGGTCCTTAGTAATTGTTAAGAGTATAATGGGTTGGTTCTAAGACCAACAAGTTTGAAAACCACTGCCATACAATAATCCGCGTCCAATGAACGCATTCAAGGGAGAAAAAAGACCTAGCCTCTCCTGCCCACAGATGTTTTGCCTCCACGTAGCCGGCATCCCACTGGAAAATGATTATATACTAAGTGTCCTCCTCTCTCATCAGGCTACGGGAGCCAGCACCACCACTGGCCCAGAGCAGGTGTGCATCTCCTTGCTGAAAGCGTGAACAGGAACATCAGAGGGAGACATCCAACCTAAGAATCAGTCACCCAGGATCTCAGACGCCCAAAAAAGTAACTGCTCATCTGCAAGGGCAGCCCTTCGTAGGTGCCAACAGGAGAACTGGTCTCACCCTGGTATCCACGGCCTTATCTTGGTACACACACTGCCATCACTTAGGACCCAGCATCGCCATGCAGGCCACCTTGCATGGGTATGCAGACCCAGATGCGTGTTAAATACCAGTACTGGACTGCTACACAAACAACCACAATTATCTACTCTAGACACACGCAGGGTTATCTCGATACTCACGTGCCTATAAAATTGGAATGTGCATCGAGATCTGTAGACGAATCGTCAGTAGTAAGTTTCCTAGGGTCATACTTGCATTATAGTTATCTACAATAATCACCTGCTTATTTAAAGTGATGTTTGTGCCTTAGTTTATTATCACCCTTATCACTATAAAGGAAAACATATATAGACTTCAGAAGTATTTGTGAATGGCAGGCAGATTTTTTCAAAAGTTACAGTTGCCCGGAAGGCATAGGGTTTTGGTTCCTGTGAGCAAGACGGACATATATGGAGACGGGCGTGTGCTGGGAAAAACACCCCCCCCCGGGTCTTTCATTTCCACGTGGAGGGACCTCCAGGCCTTTTGGGCAGGCCCCTCAAACACTGCATCAAGGAGTAGAGAGCAAGTCAGCTAGCCCTGTTTCTCAACGGGGTGGAGCTGGTCCAGCAAATCTGCAAGCATTCTGCATGGGTTCTCGTCTCTTCTTCTCTTCCCTGTCTGCACTGGGTCAGTGAGAGGCTGTGGCACCGGGTAACCACATATATATGGACTCTGAAGATCCTAATTTCCCTCGGTGGCCTGTCCCCCGTCTAGACTGGGAGTCCAAGGGAAACAGAGCAGAGAGGGTGAAAGAGTACTGCAGGTGCATAGCAAAGCCATAGTCTGCAAACAGCTTTTTCCAAGAGGGACGTGGTGATGTCCACCTACTCGGCCCCTACGTTCAGTTCTCACGATGGCTCCGAAATTAAACACAGGGAGGCAGGAATGTCACTTACGAACCTCTCGGAACCCCCAAGGGAGTCGGGGCTGGCTAACAAATGACTGGAAAGGCAGCCCAAGCGGAGGCAAGACCACAGATCTGGACTCAAACCTGGGGTATAAATCTGCCTCGACTTCTACCTAGCTCTGGGAGCCCCAGGGCAGGTTGCCGGCCTATACCAGCCTTTCCTTCCTCACTAGTTAAGTGCAGAAAATTATACCCACAGTGCAGCATTGCTCTGAGGCTGGAAAGACAGCGCACGGCCCGGGAGAGTGCGTGCCCTTAGAAGGCACTCAGGACACCGTGCCCCTTCCTTACACTCCCACAATCTGCAGTCACGAAGTGATTACTGTGTTTGTTAAGTGCCTCTCTCCCACCCTTACCGTCAACCCCATGAGGGGAGAGCCCAGCAGCTGCTTGCTTACCCCCGTCTTACCAGAGACCAGCCACAGTACCTGGCACGCAATAAATGCTCCGTAAATTTTGAACGAATGAGCTAATGAATGGGAGTTATTATTTACCGTCCCCTGAATCACTTTAATGGATAATTTTGTAAGAGCTATTTTTCATATAGCCTTGAGCGCTGGCAACTGTGTGGGTATGTTTACATGAGAAACACTTCAGGATGAAAACGAGGATCTGATTTTTAAATGCAGATAACTAGCACCGTATGACCAGTTTGCCACCTTTCTGCGAACCATTAGCCTCTGTCTCCTGCGCGCCAGGGGATGGAGAAGTATCATTATGGATACAGGAGATAATCCTCGTTTGCTTTGGTATTAAATCAGCACAAACAGCATGGACACTCTTTTTAGTCCGTGGTCAGATTGAAAACAGATCAAAGCTGAAGCTAACAGGGCACGTGGCTCCAGTAAACGATACTTTTAACTGATGGGAGGGGAACAGGGGTCTCGGGAGAAATCTTTGTGAAGCTTTTGCATCGGGCAATTAGAATAGCTTGTGGCTCAGGCCCCAAAGCAAGTTCTGACACCTCCGTTATCTGCCGCCGGCCGCTATGAGCCCCTCCCTGGCCTGTCCATTTCCATCCATTTGGAACCACTAAGTGTGCACACTGCCCCACAGAAGGTCTCATAACGTCCTCTGGCATTTGACTGGCCTTGACCTTAGCACAACGTGTTTCCTCTCGGGTGTTATAATGTCCCTGGACACAACAAAAGGCCTGCTGTAGATGCTGGGTTCAAATCTCCCGGGGTGGGACTAGGGTGAGGTCACCTCGCTTCAGTTGCAAAATGCATCACCTTACCTCAGACGCAAAATGTAAGGGGTGCCAAAAAAAACCCCAATCAGTGATCGAGGTAAAAGACACTCGAATGCAATTAAAAACAAAAAATCAAGATTGATAAAAAACAATCCATGAGGTATGAAATGCCAAAATTCAAAATAGAAGTAGGATCAGACACAGTGTTAGGTGAAGCAAGTGAGGTCGCCTACAGGGCCGGATCCTGTCTTTATGTCAATTTTGGTATTTTGGTCATCATGGCAAAGCTTTGAAAAACATGGCGCCCTGGTTTGGAGAGCACATTCACAACTGCCATCAGCAGGTGGGTTTGACATTCTAAAGGTCAAGAACTTGGCAATAAGCCATAAAATCCTTTAAAAGTGTTCATTCCCTTTGACCTCTAAGCAGCACCTCTAGCAATTTATCGTAAGGGAAGTTCTAGAAATGCATACAAAGATTCATTTACAGTGACATTTATCACGGCGTTATAGCACAAACCTGGACACAACCTTAATGTCCAGCTACAGGAGATTGGTCACCCCGACACCAACACAGGCACGTGATGGCATGTTATGCAGCTGTAATACTAGGAAACACCTACAGTTTTCTTCCTGAGTCAAGAAAATCCCAGTTCTCCACTGTGTGTTTCTTTCCTGGGAGCCTCCTCTGCTACTCACATAGAACACGTCACCTCTGGTCACAAGATGTGTGGGTTTTTCCCCCACACCAAGCAATTCTCCACACTACCAGCTGGACATCCTATATTTTTTTTACTTTCTGAGAGAGAGAGAGAGAGAGAGAGAGAGAATGAGAGAGTGAGCATGAGCAGAGGAGAGACAGAGAGCGAGAGGGAGACACAGAATCTGAAGCTGGCTCCAGGCTCTGAGCTGCCAGAACAGAGCCCAATGTGGGGTTTGAGCTCATGAACTGTGAGATCATGACGTGAGCTGAAGTCGAACACTTAACCAACTGAGCCACTCAGGCACCCCTGGATGTCCTATAATTTAACTCAATTCTCATACTGTCTACCTGGAGAGAGTGTCAGATTCCACAGGTGAAGGGTCTGGTCCCACAAGACAGTCCCCACTTCAGATGTCAATTGCAAGGAGTAAGACCCCAGGTTACCCACAACTTCTGTCCATTTGGCCACAAATTGAAGGTTGCCCTTCGTGATTAATTTTCTAGAGTGGCTCGCAGAACTCAGGGAGACAGTTAACATTTACAAGTTTACTGAAGGATGTGATGAAGGATACGGAGAAGCAGCCAGATGAAGAGACACATAGGGTGAAGTCTGGAAGGGTCCCCCACACAGGAGCTTCTGCCCCTATGGAGTTGGGGTACATCACTCTCCCTGTGTGGATACGTCCACAAGTCTGGAAGGTCTCTGAAACCCAAACCATTGGGATTTTTATAGAGGCTTTATCACATAGTCTTTCCCCATCTTCTCAAGAGAATGGATGGTGGGGCTGAAAGTTCCAAGTTCCAGTCATGGCTTGGTCTTTCTGGGGACCAGCATTCTTTGACAAGAATGGGACACAGGGGCCATAAACCTTCTACTACCCCCAAGCAGCCATCAACAGTTCCATTTGGAAGAGTGCTTCATGGCACGGGAACAGGCTCATGGAGTAATGTTAGGCTGAGTAAGGACAACACGGAGTATACAGACAAAGGATATTCAACTAAGATCAAGGGGATGATGTCTAATCACTGAAGACTCTACAGCAGTTACCATGACAGGCACATGGCCACACAGCCCACAAACAGAAGAAGACAGTTTGGCCCCCAGATGTCCTCTCCTCCGCTGGCGTGGTGAGGCTGTTGCAACGTATACAGAGCAGGGAGAGGTAGAACTTTTTCTCTTATTATTAACTGAAAAACAAAACTGCAGGCAAAACATAAACACAGCTACGCAGTCTCATTCCTGCAGGCACTTATATGCCCTCAAAAACCAAAAACTACAAAGACAAAACTATAGGAACTAGAAAGCAGGATAAAATATTGACCACTTGTATTTTCCAAACATTCTTTTACAAAGTTACATTACTGCAAAAAATTGAAAAAAAAAGAGGTAGGTGGGAATTTGGTTCTGTATTTATTCCACTGCTCTCTCATTAATTTTAAGTATATGGATATACTGCCCATGCAGTAACGCTTACCTATTTTTGGATGGAGTTATAATTAGATACGTGCGTTCACCAGTAGATTAATGGGTTCAAGCAACACTGGCTACACAGAAAATCTTGTTTTCACCACTACAATGTATTGTTTCCACTAAAAAGTCTTTACAATAAGTTAAATTGGAAATTTCTGTCTAGAAAGAGTTAAGATGCTATCTGGGGCCATGGCACAAAGGACACTGCCACACAGCAGGTGCACAACCATGCTGCGTATTTTTGTCTCCTCTTGACAAGCCCCTCCGCCATTGCAGCTTGACCCGACTTCTGGATCTTCTTCCAAACTCCAATTTCTCACTCCTGATCCTCAAGGACTTTGCTCCCTGGGGCAGAAGGGAGGCCAGCCGACTACCAAACGTGTTCCCTCTTAGTCCCGAGAGCGCAGCTAAACTACATTTCCCAACCTCTCTTCCAGTTATCGCAGCCATGTGGCTGAGTGCGGGCCAGTTACACGTAGGCATAAGTGACGGATGCCCAGGCATGGCCCATCCAAGCCTCCCACATGCCATCTCCAGCCTCCTTCCCGTCTTCTACTGAATGCAAAGGAGGAAGCCATGAGACGAAGGGTGCTGGGCCCCTGAATGACCATGTGGAAGGCCATGCCCTATTTTGAATTTCCAAGATATCCAGGAACACCTGTTTTGCACTGCGTACTGGCAGGAAATCAGCCTGGATTGGCTATGTTTCTGAGATTTCAGGTTTATCTGTTACAGCAGCTGGCATTCTCTAATACACTTCCCTCTTCTCTATTGCTGAGGTTTTCTAAAGGCTAAAAGAACTCAGCTCCAACATTTTCTTCTCCCACTAGGTCTCATCTGTCACGTGAGCTCATGTGAGCTGCACCGGTTTAAAAATGCCATGGATTTACTACTTAACGTGCCTTGGCAAAAATTAGTCCAGGCCTTGTCCATTCTGTATTTCTGGAATTATAGGTGTATAAATAAAACCCTCTTTTTGTTCCAGAAGTTGAGCCCTTTTGTGCATTTGTTTGACACTTTTCATTAATTCTAAGGCCACGTGACTGAATGTGTCACTCGCTTGTTTTTCACTTACAGGAATAGAGGACAGTACATCAGAGAAAAGGGAAGAGATAAAATCAACTCTCCTTGTGGAACAAGGAAAAAAATGCAAAAACTCTTGTCCCACTTTTAACATGCCATCACTTGACCTCAGTTTTATTTACTATTCGAAGGCAGGCTTTAGCAGTTTAAAAGCCGTGTAATTGGACCATCCTCCTTTGAAGATAAAGTCGTCTACAGTAATCCTTTCCCTCCTCCGTGACTTTTTCTTCAGAGGACAGGTATGACAAATGAATCCTGGCACGTCCTGTACAAGGTTATAGATCAGAAGTGTTCTGCTTGTTTGTGAGGGGAAAGAATAACAACAAAGAAACCGTTTCCGGTGATTGTTTGGGAAATAATGAGGAAGCCAGGACAAATTGGGAAAGAAACCTTAGTTTTAATAAAAGGTTTCAAAAGGAAAATCCGCCCCCCCCCAATGGCTGCATTAGTCTTACATGTATTCGTCCACTTTCTCCTTCCTCAAAAGCAACAAGCTATAAAATAAATGGGCAAAGCTTCCTTCCTTGGTTTTCTATTGAAAGTTTAATTTGCAACACACCCAAATGTGCGTCCTATTCCACTGTCTGGAGGAAATTGATGGCCCCTCTCTTGTGGCAGGAGTGCAGGTTGGTGGTTAAGGAGAGGGCCATTCATTTCCCTCTGTGACAGGAAGCCGACCCCAACGGCAGCCGTAACCACGTGTGCCCCTGTTGCTATGAACATTTGGGACACTAAAATAAATTGATTGCACCAAAAGATTCTTTCGCTCTCCCCACCACATCATCTTAATGGGGAACTCATACCACTCTGAGCTGCGTTTACTGCTGAAACAGAATGATGGCTTCTAAAATTACTCCAGCGCGTACTGAATGGGACCTAAGTTTATTAGGTTATGAGACAACATTTTGGTTTTAGTGAAGGCCATCCTTCCAGAAGGCCTTGGATTCCGAGGCAATCATGCCTTTGTCAGATCCAGGGATATGAATCTCTGCTTTACGTCAAAATCTCTCTTTCCTCTGCTTGAAATACCCTCATTTCTGAAATTCCCAAACACGTCCTTATATCCAAAACGAAGACTGAAGAGTGTTACAGATCCCAGATGCGAGCAATTAATACAAGTCAAAACCAAAGAAAAGGAGAAGGGAGTGAAGACAGACGGCTGCAGGTTAACTGGTATACACACAGACGGGAAAAGTCTCACAGCTGAATGTGGCTGCACCCTGACGCTGTTCTGTATGACCCACTTCTAATTATTTACTGACCCCCCCCCTACTATGCATAGGCCCTGGACACCCCCTCGCGCCCTCCATTCTCCCAAGAGGACCTGCCTGATGCATTATTCAGTTAAACGCAACATGCTTCTATCCGAACAATTCCTTGTTTGCAGAGCACCTGCTCTAGTCAAAGGCTTTCCTATCTCTGATCAGGATTCTTCCCTGCACGTGGTTATTGCGAACTTCAGATAGGGAAGTGTGAGTACACCCAGGGCAGCGTCTTGCACCAACGTATGTCCTTCTTAATAATAGCTGCCTCCCTCATTACACTCCTGAGGCTGCTAGCTAAAATAGTAGTGTCCCATTTTTTGAAGACACGAACACCGGCCCTGGAGATTAAAGGACCTTTCGGAAAGTCACCTAGGAAGTTAGTAGTTGGATCGGACTTGGAACTTGTTCTTTACACCCCCTCCCTGCACTGCCCCCACGTGCAGGGGGCATCTGGGAGCTCTCAAACTGCAAGGGAGAAGCTCCCCTCTCGATAGGCTTGATCACCCATAATGCCCTGCGTCGGGCAAGATCAGATCAGCAAGCCACACGTTTGGAATGCCTCCCGTGAACTTCCCCACACTTCCTTCACTAAAACCTCAGGAGAAGAACTGGTGGAAACTGATGGGTGTTCCAAAGCAACCCCACATGTAGCAAAGGGCGCCCACGTCTCCTGCAGCTCAGAACTAGCTGAAGAGGACCCAGGAACACAGCACGCAGGGAAAATGCCGGCGTTTCTGAGTCAAATGCCTTGGTTCTAATCCTGCCTCCCGCATTGACCGCATGTTGCTGTCTTGGGCAGGTCGCTAATGTCCCTCTTCTCTATCGTCCAATCATAACATGGGAATAATTTAATATGTACCTCGACAGGCTGCTAAGGATGAGATAAATAAAAGTGCCTCTAACAGTTTGGCATCTAGGAAGCACTGTGTATTTGTGAAAACAAAAAATTGAATAAAATAAGAGAGGCACGATGTGTAGGGGCAGGGAATCTCACTTGGCTTGCTTAGATCAAGTGAGCCGGTGTTAAAGGGAATTAAGTATGGGGTAAATGTCTGCTGGGGCTTTGTCCTTGCAGCCCAAACACAAAGGGCCCTTTCAGAAGCAGCCAGGCCAGCCCAGGGGGGGATGTTGGCAGGGGAGGGCGGCCTCACCTGCAAGACCACGGCCGGGCTCTGCCAGCAGCTCCAGGGCAACCGGGGCCCGGTGCCAATCAGACGTCTTATCTGAGTTCCTGGGACTTTTGAGGTTCCTGAACTAGAGAGAGGACTGGGTGCCACCAAGAGCTCCCTGCACATTCTCAACCATGAAAATGAACTGATCTACTCCTGAGAGAGAGAGACCAGGAAAGCGGGAGAAGGAGGAAGAAAGAAAGAAAAAAAAGGCCAGAGGTTTACCTAAAAAAAAAAACAAATTAAAAAAAAATAATAATAAAATACAACGTGGTTCAAAAGGAACGTCAATGACAGACATCTGGGAGCCGATAATGTTATTGTCGGTCAAGACGCAACACCAGATCCCCAAAGGCCATCGTTGCTCCTCATTCATTACCTCACCTGACACCCACCCCTCCCCCTGAGGTGGACTGGGCTGGGACGCCCCACGCACCAATCAAGTGACGAGGCACAGGCGTGTTGGGGGCACCCTTGAGGAAAGCCTGTGTGTGAGCCACAAATACTAATGATGCTGCCAGAAGTTCCGTGGTCCTCAATGGAGCCAGCCAGCTGGGTGCTTTATCTTTCAAAAAGATCTCATTAAAAAGGAGGAAAGAAAAGAAAGAAAGAGGCAACCCAAGACCATTGGTGGGCATTTGCTTCCAGCACAGGTGCGACAAGGGATTATGTTACAAACCGATGATCTGAATAGGACAGGCATTATTTCACTTCGGAAAATAAATGCAGCAAAACAACAGACCAAGTAAAGGACAAGATATATGCATATAAGTTATATGCATATAGGCTTTATATGTAGACACATGTATATGAATATACTTAGATCATGAAGCATATATCATATTACTCAGTCTATGGTAGCATGTTTTCTGCATTTCATATATGTAGTCTGAATTATATTACAAAGAACATTTTTCATATACAACATATGTATTCCAGGCTCATTCTGAATCTCTAGGAGACTAAGGGTAGTTGGGCAGAATAAGAAATATTAATGAGACACATTTTTTTCCTCTCAAACTGGTTTTTACTTGTTCTATATAGGGGGAGAGCTTTCCCATACTGGTTATGAAAATAATACATCTCACTGTAGAAATTCAGAAAAACGAAATGAAATAAAGAAGAAAATTAAAAATCTATTATCTCACTGTTCAGAGATTGCATCTGCCAACATTTCTGTGTGTTTCCTTCTGGGCTTTTTTTTTCTTTTTTCATTTACCAATTTATCACAGACATGTTTCCATGTCAGTGAACATAGATCTACGTAATTGTGTTTAATGGTTCTAGACTATTCCACTCTAGGGATGTGCCAAAATTCATTTAGCCAATCAAATATTATTAGATTTGTATGTGGTTTCCAATTTTTCACTGTTACAATCATACAAGCATTAAGTTTTAAAATAATACGCAAACAGGACTGCATGGGACATGCATGGAGCCAGAGGAAAGTTAAACAGTGTGTGAACAGTGCCCACTTTTATCTGTGATAGGAATGACACAGAGCAGTCACCTGGGTCATTCCAGGCAGTGGCCTCCCCAAATTTCAGCTGCGCTGTCTCCAGCGGAGTCAGGCAGAAGGAAGACGCCGGGTAGATAACAGCTTGCGGAATTCATCGTCTGTCCAGCAACCAAGCCTGAGACCCATGTGGGATCTCAGCTCTCTCCTTAACTGACCAAAGCAGGCCAGAGGGCAGAGGTAGCGGGAAGAAAGGCTGGGAACTTACTTACCAGCCTTAATTTCTAAATGGGCTTTTGCTGCAAGCTCGCTTGGTAACCTTTCCTGGGAGCTGCTCGTAGTGAAGTCTTTCCAGATACTCCAGTAAAATGTCTCTTGCTGCCCTTGTGGATGATGTCTCTTCTCCAGTCCTCAGAGAGCATCTTCCAATGTGTATGCAGGTGAACAAGAAAGACGTGAGCCCTGCCTTCATGGAGCTAATTAATACCTGAGCACAGGAGTAATCAGGTAATTGAATGAAGTTGTTGAAACTGTGCTAAGTTCTGGGGGTGGCAGGAATGCTGGTGGTGAGTTACATGGCACAAGGTGGTCCACAAGGCCACTCGGAGCAGTGACAGTGAAGGTGAGAGCCCAGGACCGGAGGACACAGTTGTGCCAAGTGCCAAACAGAGAGCCATCCACATGCAGGAACCCCGTCTGCAAAGGCAGAGGTGGGGAGAGTCTCCTCCATGAAAAGGAAGGTCCCTGGGCAACTGGGCAGGGTGTGGGGCAGGGGAGTGGCATGGTGGGAGGGTGACCAACTCATCCAGGTTTGCCAGGGACTTCCCTGGTTTTAAAACCTAAACTCTCACATCCTTGAAAGCCCGTGGCCCTGGGCAAACTGAACACTGGCCACCTTCTCGGCACGGTGTTCAGCACAGGGACCTCCAGGCAGTTGAGGAGAGTGTGGATTTATTCTAAATTCGGTGTGTGTGTTGGTGGGGGGGGGGGGACAATGAGAGTTTCAAGCAGGAGTGTGAAATGATGTCAGCAAAAGTGCCAGCGATATGCTCAAGACGGTAAGACAGGAGTCATTCTTGATTCATTTCTTCCCCTTTCCCCTGCACCCTCACCCTGCCCCTGCTGTGTCCCCAACCCATCCACCTCTCCAGTGTCCATATCACCGCTCTACTGCGTACTGGTTAAAAGCCAGGGCTCTGAGGCCCGAGGACCCAGGTTCACATCCCAGCTCTGCCACCTACTGGCTGGGCGAGCTCAGGAATTTTCTGTGTGTCCATTAACTCATCCGCCAAAGGGAGGTAACGGAAGGGTCCTGGGGGGGCAGGGAGACTGAATAAATTGACACATGTAAAGTAGTTAGTGCGTAGCACTTGGCAAGCTCTCACATTAAGAGACTGTCCGCCTCCTGAGGGCGCAATTCAGGCAGCTCCCCACCTGTTCACCGGGCTTCTGTGCTCACCCCCAGCCCAGGAGACCAGAAATGGCCTTGTAAACAAATCCAATTTTTGTCACCACCCTCCCGCCTTCTGAAAACCCTTCGGCGACTGCCATTACTCTTGGAATCAAATTCAAGCATTTTCCTGGACCTCCAAGACCCTTTATGATCTGAGTGATACCAGCCTCTCCCTAGTGGCTTTCCCTTTTTTCCCCTTTATTTTTGATAACTTGAAATGGCTCATGAGTTGTTGCTGCCACTACCATTATGACCGTGAATTATCCAACTCTGCGTCGACCCGTCCGTTGCTCCATCTGGGGGCACCTGACTTCCTACTTTGATTCCTTTATGCTGCACTCTGGGAGAATTTCTCAGCCTGGCATTCCTGTTCTCTCTCAGTCTTTGTGAAGCCCTTCCACATCTCTTCAGCCTCTGAATGGTTTTGGACTTGCCCAGGGCTCAGTCCTGGGGCCATTTCTTTCCATGTTTCCACCAACTGTCTGGATGAAATTGCCCAGTGTCACGACTGAGTGTCTCCAGCTGGGTTCTTTTCCCTAAATGCCCAACTTCCCACTTAACATCTCCAATCGGAGCATCCTTCCAAGCATCTCAAACACATGTCCGAAGCCAAACTCTTGATCCCACCCTTAGTGATGCTCTCCGTTCCCTCTGCCCCTCCCTCCTGATAGTCTTTGTCCTTACAGTTCCTTGGGTTCTTCTGACCCCTTTCTCTTGCTCACCTCACATCCAGTAGGTCAACAAATTTTCTTGGCATTGCCTACAAAAGATTTCCGGGAGCTGACCATTTCTCACCACCTTCAAGAGGCAATGGTCCAAGCCACATTGCTTCTTACCTGGGTTATTTCCACAATGTCCTAATTGATTACCTAGTTTCCACTTCTCATCCCCCATAGTCGGTTTTTTCCAGAACAGTCCAATCATTCCTTTTAGAATGTTCAGTCAAGTCAACTCAAGCTCTTTGCCTAAAGCACTCCATGGCTTCCCGTCTTGCTCAGAGCAAGAGCCAGAGTCCTTCAAAGCCATAAGTAATCTGCCCTGTCCCACCCCCCTACCATTCTGATTCATTTTCTAAGGCACTCACATCCTACTCCAACTACGTAAGTCTCCTGGTTGTTCCTTGAAGCGCTGAGACATCCTCCCGGCTCAGGGCCTTGCTGTTCCTTCTGTCTGGAACATTCTTCCCCTTGATATTCACTTGGCTCATCTACTCTCTCATTTCCTGAGGCCTGTTCTGACCATCCTGTATGAATAGTATCACCCTCCCCATTCCTGTACCTCTTAAGTGTTTCTTACCCTGCCTTACTTCTCATCACAACACACATCACCTGACATATATTTACTTGTTTCACTGGTTATTATGTTTTTTGTCTCCCCTAACTAGACCTGAAGCTCCATGAGGACTGGGACTTAGCTGTATTTACTCTTCACTGCCCCGTGCATCAACTGTGCCTAACATATAGTAGCAGCTCACTAAATACCAGTGGACTCAATGCATGGGTAAATGAAGGACCTCTGATCTGATTTCTTAGATGCAATATTCAATATTACCTCTCTGAGGATATTAATTATACTTATTTTAAAATCTTGTCCCAGTTTCTCTATTGACCAGTTTCTCCTATGTAACTTTTTCAGTTTATTGAGTTTGTCATTCTATACCTTCTGTCTCATTTTGTGGCTAGTTTTCAAATGTTTGGTGGGATTATTTTTTTACTGTCAGTCGTTTTTGTATTTGAAATCCCTAACAATCATCTGGTTTTGTTTAGATGGCCCACTCTGGACAAATCCAGTTGTCCCCCCATCCTCTTCTCTCTGGGCTTCTGGGACCGAATCTTAATCCCAAAGAGCTGTCAGCAATGAGGGGTGAAAATGAGGTGTGCAAGGTCCCCAGAAGCCCAGAGAGGAGAAAACAGAGGGACAAGTGATGCTAAACGTTACCAATTGTTTGGCTTTGCAAGAGTAACCCTGTCCTCACTGATGAATAAGGAAGAGGTTTAACAATCAATTAGAAACATTCCATTGGGGGCACCTGGGTGGCTCAATTAGTTAAGCGTCTGACTCTTGATTTCAGCTCAGGTCATGATATCAGGGTCATGGGATCGAGCCCCACGTTGGGCTCTACACTGAACGTGGGGCCTGCTTAAGATTCTCTCTCTCCCTCTCCCTCTCCCTCTGTCCCTTCCCCACTAACATTAAAAAATATTTATTTTTTTAAAGAAACATTCCATTAATGAAAACAAATCATGTGCTTATAGAAGAAAAAAATCCCTTTTTCCTATATAAGAAATTGTTGTTTCTATAAAAAAAATTATCGGTCCTTTCCTGAATGACTGACCTTTTTGGTGGAAATGCATTTTCCAGCCAACCGGGCCAACAGCTTCATTATGTTCCCCTGGAATCAAAACTGTACTCGAATGCTCCAACAAAATCCAGAGAGGGGTTGGCACAAGAGAAACAAGACTGAACAGGCACTCACGTAAGAGGTTGAGATTCCTCAACCCTAAATCTCCATCCTTACCAGACTTGAATGTTGCCCAACTACTCAAAATGTGTTCCTCTTGGAAGTATTCCCCTCCCTCAGCTATTCTGATTTAGGCTATCCCTCTCCTCCCCAGTGCCCCATGCTTCTCTCCTCCACAGTATTCTTCAGGGTTCTGTAGAACGAACAAGAAAGGGCAGCCATTAACATGTGCAAACGATGATGCATGTGCAGCCTTCCAGAAGCCTGGTGGGAGAGGATGGGTCTGGGGCCACAGAAAGCAACGTGGAAGGGGCAAGTCTGATGGAGGGAAACCCACTGAGGACCTGGGCCAGCGAGACAGAAGCCTGGTGAGGAAGAAGAGCTCAAAGTCAGGAGAGGTGCACAAGTCCCGGGAGAGAGAGTTAATCCACTTCACGATTCCTCCAAAGGCGGAACATGGCGGCAGAAGAATGACACCGCCCGTTTGGCCACCCGGAGCCAGACACTGCATCCCAGGAGAGACTCGGTTTGTCCCTCTTGAGGGAGCCTCGTGACTCTGTGCGGGGCAGCTGCCCCATGAACTTTGCCAGATCTCCATCTCACTTGCTTATCTGCCCCCGCGGTCCTGCCAAAATGCCGAGGTTCGGCTGAAACCGATTAAGAAGCCCTAACGATGATCTGAAATGTCAAGTGCTCCTCTGTGCTAATGATATGCATCCGGAACACTTCCCAGATGAGAGAAGACACGCTTCCCTTTGATTTAGAGTTGGAAGGATGACAGAGTGGAGGCAGTAATGATGATGAAAAGAAAGGCATAAGCCAGGTGACAACTTCCCATCACACAGAGAAACCAACAATAGGGAATCAACAAATTATGTGTGCTGTCGGCATCGTGGCATAATCAACGGCGACACCACCTACGGCAACTGCCGAGAAAACACAGCCACCTGCCATGCCACGCCCGGGCCCATACGGGACCCTTAACTTATCTTGGATGAAATAAAACCTCTAGGTTTGCCAATCAGGGCTGTTACTCTTTGGAGAGTGAGGAAACATGCACATAGGCCTTCCTTAACAATCCTTTTCATCCCATTAAGAAAACGAAGAAAAATAATGCTGCTGTTGGACCACACTGTGCCTTCTTAGTTTGTGATTTTCTCATCAGGAGGGGTGTATTAGTTTCCTGTTGCTGCCATTCCAAGGTGCCAGGAACCAGGTGGCTTAAAACGGTAGCAATTTACAGTCTTACAGTTCTTGAGGTTAGAAGCCCCAAATCAAGGTGACCTCAAGTTTGCTTCTTTCTGGAAATTCTAAGGGAGAATCTGTCCTGGGGCTCTCTCCCAGCTGCGGGAGCCTCAGACATTCCCGGGCTTCTAGATGCATCACATGGCATTCTCCCCATGACTCCACATTGCCCACCCCTCAGTGCATGTGTGGCTCTGTCTCCAAATTTCCCCTTGTTATAAGGTCACCAGTCATACTGGACTAGCGCCCACTCTAATGACCTCATTTTAACTTGGCAGCCTCTGTAAAGACCATATGTCCAATAAGGCCACATTCTGAGGTTCCAGATGTGAGGACTTCCAAGGTATCTCTTCTTGAGGACACAATTCAACCCATGACAAAGGAGCTGGTCCCTTCCAATGAAGCTAGAGAAAACGCCGTGTGGGGTGTCCACAACCAACTGTGTTCTGCATAACTGTGGGCTTTGGTGGAGGTATTTCAAAGGTTCTGCAAACACTGATTCAAATTTCATTTAGAAATACACTGGAAAAATCTACGAGCATGCACTGAGATGTGATGCATATCGTTTATGAACACCAACGTACAATTTGCGCTACCAGAATAACAAGTTGCGTTTTTTGTTTTGGGGGGTTTTGTTTTTGTTTTTGTTTTTTGTCCAGACCCAGGAGGAAGAGTCCTTGTTCCGCCTCCCTGCATATATTCAAACTTTTTTAGTAGGTTACTGATTTAAAATGAGTATTGCTTTATAGTGGTCTTCTTTGAATTCAAGTCCTATGCGTGACTGCGTAAGTGTGTAGGCAACTGTATAAAACTGCATAAATGTTTAAGTATAGGCAAGAAGGTTCCCAGGGCTTAATTGCAAGGGTCCAGATGCCCCTGCTTAGGAAAAGCTCCCACTTGGCTCTGTGGTTAATCATGTGAGGGAACACATGGCATGTTGACAGGATGACACTGGGGAGGAAGGATGGCATTTCTATAAAGTTTAGGCACCCTATTAGTCAAGGTTCCTCAGGCTGCAAATGACAGAAAGCCATCTCAATCTAGTTTAAGTGAAAAGAGGACGTTTCGTCTACTCCACGGTGTTTCTTCTGCCTCTGCTCCTCACCGTACAATTTCCCTATGTAATTTCCTCTGTGTTTCTGTCGGGCGTACCGTGAGTTGGCTCGCTCGCACACATTCCAACATTCTCTAGCCTGCTTCCCTGAACTACAGAAAATGGAAATCTAAATCTGGGAAATTTCCCAGATTCCCCTGTGGCTAAGGTTGCCAGGTAGCCTAGGTTCTTCCTCAGTGATGTACAAGAGGACAACGAGGTAGCCATTGCATGGGAAGAGACTGGCTCTTTTAGCACGCTGGATGCAGAAGCACCTGGTTCTTCAGAATAGCACTGGAGAAGGTTCTAGCATCCAGTCCTCAGTTTACAGGTGCTACTGGGTGAAGCAGTCACTGGATGGCTTCCACTAACAGTCTTGACTGGTTTCTCCTGGCTGCTGGTTATGTGGCCTCCAAACCCAGTTTTTGAGACCTCCTAGAGATGCTGTGAACTATCAAAAATGTCAAATTTTCTTTTAAAGGTCTTTCTACTTAAATTAAAGTAGATTCTGTTGTGTGCTACTGAGAACTTAAGGAGATACAGAAGGACTCCAACATACGGTCCATACATTGATGAGTAGCAGACTCACCCCTTCAGCCACAACTTTCTCTGAAACTGAAGACAGAATTTTGACTCTCTCCCAGATAACCCTGCCCAGATGTCTTACAGGTCCCTCAGTCTTCCTAGACTCCAAACCAAACTCATCATTTTCCCCTCCAAGCCTGCTGGTCCTATTTCCTTTATCAGATGCTAGCATTTTTCCCAGGCACCCAAACCCCAAATCTGAGACTCATCCTAGACTTGTCTTTCTCTTCCCCCCCCCAGTTTCAATTAGTCCTACTTCTTAATCCTTCCCTGAGTACATCCCTTCTTTAATCCTCCTACCGCATACCATAGTTTCTCACCAAGAGAGGCTCTCCCATCTCTTGCCTCGGTGAATCCATCCTTCACACTTAACCATGGCGATTTTTCACACACCCAAATACAACCAGGTCATCCCTTGGCTTGAAAGCATTCAATAATTTCCCACCGTTATTGTGGTTTCAAGCTACATGAATGGTATGAAACCAGAGGGGATGTATGGCAGATACTGGCTAAAGACTCACCAAATCCATTTCATGTTTCTCCGAGAACATGGCTGGACTACGCTTCCCAGCTCGTCTTCCATTATAGGGCTTGGTTATCAGTCCAATCTGACTTCAAATATTGGCTCTACTATTGTATCAGTCAGCTCTTGCTGTGTAACAAACCACCCTGAAACTTAGCGGCTTAAAACAATCACCATTTTTTATTTCTTCCAAGTCTACAGAAAGACAGGTGATTCTGCTGCCCTGGGGTAAGTTCAGCCGACTTAGCTAGGCTCACTCTTGCATCGGTACCTCCGTAGGTCAGCTGGGGGCTGCCTGGTCCATGACAGGCTCAGCAGGGAGATTATACCTCTGTTCCATGTGGTGTCGCCTCTGCCAGTTTTCTTGCCAGACTTACTCTCACATCAGAGACAAGGCTTCAAGAAAGAGCAGAAACATGGAGGCATCTGGAGGCTAGGCTCTGGACTGACCTAGTCTTCCCCTACAATCTCTGGGCCAAAAAAAATTACAAGGCAGCTCAGATTCAAGGGGTGTGAAAACAAATCCTAGCTCATAGTGAGAAAGGCTCCAGAGGCATACTGCAAAGAGAAAAAGTAAAGAAGCGCAGGCATTTTTGCAATTAAAGTAGCAAGGCTACTCACTTGATATGTGACCTTAAGGAAGTTTCCTCTCTAGGCCTCATTTCCTCATCCATAAAGTAGGGGAAATGATACATACTTCACAAATGAGATTCGGAGGTAAGGTAAAGTCCTTAGCACAGAGTTTGGCACATAGTAAGGACTCAATGGTCCTTTACCACTTTTACTTTTCACATATCCCTGCAATGTTTACCACCGTACCTTTCATGTGGTTAGTATAAGCTCAGGAAGCGTTTGTTGAACAAATAAACCACGCATCTGGCTTGAGTGACCAGCTAGAACAATGGGATTTTAATGGCTCATCATGCGTCTAGAGCTAGCACAAGCGCACACTTCTCACACTTGGTCGCGGGCCCATTGAAACCATCCTGTTCGAGCTTGACATAGAGCCCTCTTAACATATATCTGCCAGCTGTTCAAACACAGTCTGTCCTCTGTGCTTGGATAAGGGCAGAAGAACACAATCCGTGTCCCTCTAAATAAACTGACTGGATCAGTCTTTCTGAAAGATAATGTGCATGAAGCTTGCTAATTAGGACATTTCAGACTCCCATTTCTAAAAGATCAAATATTGCCAAGAGTTGCGCAAAGAGATCTTCTGCTACTTTGCTTTGCTTATGTGGTGGATTGATTACATCAATGGTCCATGCTTTATACAGCCTGTTAGGTGGTGCAATACCACACTGGCTCTGGGCTTGGTAATTTGACTCATTTCGGCCCGTGGAACAGTGGTGCACTTGATGCAAACATAGATTGGAAAAATGATTGCTTTTGTCCACTTGTTCTTTTTTAAGGACCCCTATCACCAGTAGGAGAATATTCCAGAGTTAGCTTGCTGGATGGATATGAAAGATACACGGAGGACAGCTGAATCATGCCAGCCAAGGCCATCTTAGACCCGCCAGGCCCCAGCGACCACAAATATGGGAGTAAGACCAGTCAAGATCAGCCGTGCCCGCCCATGTTAGCAAAATCACCCCAGTCAATCCGCAGACTTCAAGAAGTAAACACAAGTTATCATTCTGAACCACTTAGTTCCGGGATGATTGTTTAATGTGGCAGTAGTTAACTGATACAAATCCATGTTGTGATTTTCATTATCAATTTTATCATGAGCCTGTTTCATTGTCTCCTACTTTTCAAGGAAAGAAAAAGAGATAGTAGATGCATATGAGTAACCCAAGACAAGAATGTCCATTCTAAAATTAAGTATCCAGGCTACTAAGCTGGCCAAAGCTGAGCGAGTTTATTTCAAGTCCACAGGAGTAAGTGAGAACTTGGAAGAGCCAAGTCACCATCTCACTATTAAACTGCTTTTAAGCATGATTTACTGAGAGCTAAGGAGTGAAGGAACATGGAATATTGGCTTGAGCTGGCATCAAAGAGATTTTCTGGCTCTACTCCCAGATCTAACACAGGACATCCATGATGACACTTAGCAACACCACGCCTCTATTTACCTGGCCGCCCTACAGGGAAAGTTGGAGTTGAATGTGAATAGGAGGTCCCAACATCTCGGCAGAGGAATTACCATTCTAAGCGTAAGTTATTTTAGGATTATAATTGCATAGCATCCATTCTGCTCTCTACTATCTGACTAATGGCTGAGAGCCACAGCGTTAAAAAAGTACCAAGTAACTGATACTAAAAGAAAATTCTGATATTGAATTCCATTATGGTAAAAAATATCTATATTGGCAGTGAAATTACCTTTCTGATTATGTCTCATTCAGACTAACGCTGGTTTACATTTCCTGAGTGTGTGCCACCAGGGAAGGAAGGCTCTGCCCGTAGATAATCCAAAGTTACTAATCTATAGGTGCATAACTGAGAACTGACAGTGGGCCGTGTTCTAGATGGCAGCTCTTCAGCTAAGCAACAGTAGCCTTCACCTCCTCATTTCCTTGTCTACATCTTCCCAGACTTCCCTTCACCCATCAGACTCCTGTGTCTCATGTAGTTCAAACAGCTCTTATGCTGGCCTTCCTTTGCATGTGTCTCTATGTCCACAGCATCTAGCAAAAAAAAAAAGAGAGATCCTGGTTCCTCTGTGGACACCCATAGGCAAAAAAAAAATAAAAAGATTCTCTGCTCCTGAGGGACCAGTTAGAATTTTTATATTATCTAAATTATATGTAAATTTCTGGAATAAATAATTTGCTTAGATCTTTTGCAACACCCCAGGGGATCTATTTCCAGTTACTTCATGGAGTGGTATTAAATACATACAACTAAATTAAAGTACAAATTATATGCAATAATGTATGAGTAGAGGTCACATTCTCTCTCTCCTTCGTTCTCTCTCCCTGCAGATCTCAGCTTAAATGTTATGTTCAAAGAGAAAACATTTGAACTCTTATCTCAATTAGGTTCTCATGCATCTTTAAGACAAGTACTGAAACTCATTATTATGTTGACTTGCACACTTAGAGCTACCCGCCCCCACTAAAATTCAAGATCCTCCTTTCGCTCTCAATATTGCTCCCCGCAGTCTAGCACAGGGCTTGGCACATTGTAGGTGCTCAAGAAATGAATGATAAAATAACTAAGATCTATCTTGAGGACAAATTATGATTGATTGTAGGGTCTAAAAACAGAGTTGCTCAATCGCGACACAAGTGGCACTGGGGCTAGATAATTCTTTGTCATAGGGGGCCATCCTGTGCTCTGTAGGAAGTTTAGCAACATGCCTGGCCTTTACCCACAGATCCCAGGAGCACCACCACCCCTGCCCAGCAACCCCCACCAGCCGTGACCACCAAAAATACCTCCAGACACTGCCAAATGTCCCTGCGTGGAGCATAAGTGCTCTCCTCCCCTCTCAGTTGAGAACCACTCACCTAAAGGCTGATAGTAGGGTTGGGTATTATTTTTGGAGCCATATATTTGTCAATATAACTATAGAACACAATGAGAAGACTAGAATATTGGGGGGGGGTTCCTATAATACCTTTTATAGTCTATTTTGAAAACCGTGTTCTTAGAGCCCTAAGCCTTCTAGGAGTCTGAAAGGGTAGAGCTTGGCTTTAGTAAAGTGTTGCATATTTACTAACATTGTTAAAAACATTTTGAGTTAGGAGCACTGTTGTATGTCTAAAGCCCGGTTTAAATCTTCTCCTTTCCCCAAATTACACCCTCCTTTCCCCTCCATTTAATAACCCCTTTGGGAAGCAAACACTCCGAGGATCACCACCTACAACTTAGAAATCAATTACGCTTGCTTCGCGATTGGCTGGATGGAACACAACATAAAAAAGTCTATTTTATTAAAGCTTAATACCCAGTTTTCAAAACAGAGAGAATAATACCCGACCTCCCGTACTTCTCACGGCTGAAGGGAAAAGATGACAAAATGCCGGCAGAAGTGCTTTGTGAACAGTAAAGTGACCTGCAAATATTAGCCACTTCCTTCTCTGGGCTTCTGTGGCCCCCACACATGCCTTATCACAGGGCGCTTCAGTGTCTGACCCCTGCCCAACTACATCTTGAGTCCCTCTAGGGCAGGGACGTTCTGTCCCTCTCTATCCCTGGAGCTGAGTGCACAGTCAACCCCTGTGCTGGGACACAGCACCGAGTGTATGCATATCGAGTGCTTGGTAGATTTATTATTGCTTCCATCTGCCCAGAGTCCCCTCTCCCTCCTTGTGGTAACAATGGCGTGCTCCCCACAGCACACACGGTCTAGGTGGCACCATCCCTCGACATGCACACCCTCAACATGCCAATGGGGAAAAGGATCCGTTGACCTGAGACACGCAGATCAGATTCTTGATCAAAGTGACACGAAGAGAGAAAATAGCTGGAGTCAATTTATCCCAACCCCAGCACCCTGAAGCGACCTCTCTTTAATTTCTGAGACCTAACTCTCTGTAGCTGTCCTCCACCTCTTCCAAAGGTCAAGCCTACTGGCTTCCATCAAATGTCACCCTTGTTCTGTTAATCAGAGCTGCTCTTTCTTGCTGGTGACCAAAGAACCCCACCGAGTCCTTACCCCTAATCTTCTTTCCATGATTTTGCTACTATTTCAGATTCCCTCACTATGTACCACGGACCATTGACTATCAGAGCAGCATACGTTCTATTTTATTACCATTTAAAATGTATGGGGCGCCTGGGTGGCGCAGTCGGTTAAGCGTCCGACTTCAGCCAGGTCATGATCTCGCGGTCCGTGAGTTCGAGCCCCGCGTCAGGCTCTGGGCTGATGGCTCAGAGCCTGGAGCCTGTTTCCGTTTCTGTGTCTCCCTCTCTCTCTCTGCCCCTCCCCCGTTCATGCTCTGTCTCTCTCTGTCCCAAAAATAAGTAAACGTTGAAAAAAAAAAAATAAATAAATAAAATGTATATCATTAGGGGCACCTGGGTGGCTCAGTCGGTTAGGCGTCTGACTTCGGCTCAGGTCATGATCTCACAGTCCGTGAGTTCGAGTTCCACATCGGGCTCTGTGCAGACAGCTCAGAGCCTGGAGCCTGCTTCAGATTCTGTGTCTCCCTCTCTCTCTACCCTTCCCCTGCTCATGCTCTGTCTCTCTCTCTCTCTCTCTCTCTCTGTCTCTCAAAAATAAATAAACATTAAAAATAAATAAAAAATAAAATGTACGTCATTGAAATAAACACATAGTATCTACCCATCTAAGAGACGTTCCTTTCCTTCACAACAGGGCAGTGGACAGGAATCCGGTTTTTTCCTGAGTCTCAGTTCCAGCTGTACCTGGATGTTTGCATAGTGAACACTGAAAGCAAACGTCAGTGTTCCAGCACTTTCCCTAAAATTCTGCCTTATAGGATTTTACAAAGATGGAAGGAGACTCAGAAGAGGCCACCTTTCACTATTAACATAAAGAACACCTAGACTCAAGCTTATCAGAGGAAGAGCATCGCAATTGTGTGCATCACCCTCCGTTCCTTTGGAGCAGGGAAGGTGATTGCTGGGGCCTCTGTCACCGCAAGGATTGCATCTAAGCCTGGCAATGCCTGCAGGTTAAAATTTTATTTATTTAAAAAAGCCATGACACTTTAAAAGATCAAAATCGCATGGCAGAATGGGAAGTGAGCTTGCACGAGTTATGTAAGAAACTTCAGGCATAGGACCTGCTGGTTTTATAGTTTTGCATCTGGGAACAGAAAATAAGCATTGCCTTTTCAAATGCACAGGACCGATGGGTAATGGAGCACATGGATTACCGGAGGGGATAAGCTGAGACTCCTTTGAATAATCAGCTTACCAATGTAGCTCTCTAGTTAGGTGAACTAAATTCCTCCACGTCCGTTTAAGTGTTTCTTTCTCCTATGACCTGGAAGAGGTGGAAATCTGACAGCGTGTGTAGATTTAAACATATCCCAGGGTAATTTTCTTCTTTTGAGAACTTTGCCTCTTTGCCCTCGTTCTAATTTCAGAGTTTCTTCCCTGCTTGCCGCAATGTAGGGACAGTTCTGTTTCTTTCTCCCACATGGGGTCCAATTTCAAAAGATACTAAGAAAAAACCCATGCTCCTGTGCTACCCTTAGCCGCGGCCAGCATCTGTGACCTTGACAGCCAGGCACCCTTCTGGTACCTCAGTTTGTACAACTTAAAAGGCAAGACATTCCCTAGGACTGTCAACAGGGTCCTACTCGTGGCATTGACCTTGAAGCCAGCTGCAGCCAGAAAGCACCAGATGCCTGCACTAGGAATAACCACGAGCTCCACGTCCTGAGCATGGTGTTGGCTTCAGAAAGTACACGGAGGGATGGAACGTGCTAGAAAAGGGAGAGAATCTCTTCCAGGGTTATGGCTGCCATGAATGTGTATCAGTTACCTGATTTCCAAGGTCTCCTTCCCAAAACAAGCTGACAAGCCATCCGTCCCCAACTGTGTGTCAGCAGCCTGAGCCATGCTTTCCTCTGGTGCAGCCTCCACCCCAAACCACACTTCCCCATTCGAGGCCAGTCGAGAGAGTGAAGTGTCCGGGCAGCTCAAACAGCCAATCATCTCATGTTAAATCGGCCCAATGTTGCCAGAAATTAATGAGAAAGCATAACCAACCGGAGGAGAGGAGTTTTCCAGACCATTCTAGAAGAGAAATTCACACTACCCAGACAACCATCACTCTGAGTCTCAGATGCTGGCAGGATCCCCTCCTGTCTCCTGAACCAGGCTTGCCTCCTGCCAGTCACCACCCCGCCCCCTCGTGCCGGGTAAGGGGGAATATGGGCTTTTGCCAAATACACTTTCGAGACCTCTGAACACAAAGAAGAGAAAGAAAGGCAGATGAGAAAAGGAAAGAAAAGGGGGAAGGAAGGGAAGGGAGAAATCTCATTCCGCTTCTCAACTAAGACTTACTTTGCCAATGGGAAGAAGAGGCGGGGGAGAGAGAAATGAAGGAGAAGGTAGGGGAGGAAGAGTGGATGCTGGGCGAGGGGTGGAGGAAGGAGGGGAAGGAAGGCAAAGGGAAAAGGGAAGAGGAGGAAAGAGCAGAGAAAGGGGCGGGCAGAGGATGAAGCGGATTTCATTTATTTCCCACCTAACATTTGACTTCTGCCAGGCCCGGAGCACACACTGGCTTAGAGATGATGGCTGTGCAGTTTATTTTTATTTTAAAAATTTTTTTTAATGTTTTTATTTATTTTTGAAGGAGAGAGAGAGAGACAGAGCATGAGCGGGGAAGGAGCAGAGAGAGAGGGAGACACAGAATCAGAAGCAGCCTCCAGGCTCTGAGCTATCAGCACAGAGCCCGACGCGGGGCTCGAACTCACGGACCGTGAGATCATGACCTGAGCCGAAGTCGGACGCTCAACCGACTGAGCCACCCAGGCGCCCCAGTTTATCTTTATTTTTAAAGTCTTGCTTCCTTCGTTCCTAGAGATGGACCTCTGGGAGGGGTGCACCCGGGGCTCAGCCTTGCTGCACGCAAGCCCTGCCTTCAAATCCAGGCCAGGGTCCATGGAGAAGGGCCTCGCGCTCTGCCAGGCCTGGGCGACAGAACACAGGCCCCTCTAAGCCGCTGTGGCTGCAGAAGGAGACCCCACAGGGAAGGGACCGTCTCCACCTTGTAGCGCCCAGCCTTCCAGCAGAGGGCCCTGTGGCAACAAAGCGATCTTCTTGTTTTCCCAAGCATTCGCGCACCCCTTAATAAATAATGATACGAGGTCTTTGGGGGGGAAGAAAGAGAGGAGTGCCAACAGGAGATTTAGTTGGCTGTAATCAACCCCTCTTAGCATGCGGAGTCACACAGTATGAGTAAAAGAATTAATCTCTACCAGAAAGAACTACCTCTTCGGCGTTATGAATCTAATCGCTCATGAGGCTGAGTCGGCAGTTTGGCTCCCAGGAACAAAAGCCACAAGGTCAGGTTTCAAATGCGGTCTGAATGGTACATGTCATTGAATTTGGGGGGCCCGCAGACGACAAGGGGAATGGAATGTAAACAGGGGAGCCCTGCCTCTTTCAGACACCCCCTCAATGTTCAGACGGACATTTAGGGAATGAATAAGTAACTGTGGGCCTTGGGGGCTCCCCCTGCCTTCTCACTTCCGTTCTGTAGAATGAACTGTCAGACCTGCCAATCATACCCGGCACCCCTATTATACTTGGGAGATGTGTTTGCTGTGTGCATACTGTTTTATAATCCTCAGAGGTAGAATTTCATAGCCCAGCAATGCTTTTGCCTTTGACATTCTCCTAAGCAGGATTTATTGCTTCCAAGACAGATGTGACTTGAATCGATTATGCCTTTTAAGCAGTTGCTCTCGAAAGCAGCCTCCAGGTTCTCTGGAATACTTTGTGCCTGACTTCATTCAACTCGCAAACTGATGTCAGAGTATTTCATCATCATCTAATGCTATTAAGAGTCCTCCGGGTATGGAAGCGAGCAGGCTATTATACCAACCAAGTTAAGGGATGTGGTTAAAGCTCTTGAGAAGCTTACGTCCTACCATACACAAACCTACCGCACACCTATTAATATCACAAAATGCAGCTGAAGGGAAGGAGGCACACAGAATTCACATTCTGTTGACCTCCCGTTATCGATGTGCTTAGAATATGAACTAAGCACATTCCCTCGTCTTTCCAATTGAGGTAAGAAGCAATGTCAAAACATGAATGGAAACTCGCTCCATTTCCAAAAATGCTCATTAAAGAGTCTTCTTAAAAATCATGTATCTCTAGATGTCTCCTTCAAAACTGAAAACCACATATCGCCCCTGACCATACCCAAAATGTTGGGGTTTCTTAGCATGTTATAAGTGTGGCAACGCTAATCTTAGGGACATAATCTGAGCCTGGGGGCATTAGGTAACATGATTCTAATTGACTTCAGCCACGGACATAGAGAAAACCACAAATAATGTTTCCAGAAGTGAGTGGTTTGGAGGAAAAAAAGCAACGAGGGTGGTATTTTTGGACCAAACTAATCACAATTTACCTCATCCTATATTAGTCTCAAAGACAAGAGGGAAGAGGCTTCAAACAGAAGTAGGCAAAAGAAATAATGGGCCCAGACATCACAGCACTTTCCGAGCTGGTTTTCTATTTTTGCCCTGCTCAGGAAGAAGATTCGACCCACCTCCTTCTGGAGGTCTGACTTCGAGAAGTAACCACCATACCCCACTCCACTTTATCTGGCTATTTGAGTGTAAAATTCTAGCAGGCATTGATGAGGGGTCAGGAGAGAATGAAATAATGAAACAGTCCCCCCCAGTCATCACATTGTATGGGATAGCTCAGTCTCATTAGATTAAAAAAAGGAGAGGAGGAATTGCGATCAACACCATCTAGGATGAAAGTTGTCACATGAATCTAGCATTCAGGGGTGAAAACATTTTCTTAAGCGATGTTGAACGTTTCTGAAATCCCATTCTAGACACTAGTGAAAGAGAGAGAAAAGATGAATCATATTTTACTTCCTGAGATTTTACAAACTCCAGACTCTACACAGTATTGCTGGGATTCACGTGGATAGTTCCCTTGGCTGGGGGTGTTAGTTGTAGGACTGGGTCTAGGCACTGAGGAAAGCTAGTCCTTTCAGGAACGCTTTGCTTTCTTTTATTTGGTAAATCGTTCTAAATTCCCCTTTATTCCCCCCGAGTTTTACAATTGGCTGTTAGAGCTTCGGAATCTGTCCTTTTTCTGGCAGACGGGCTCAGGAAGAAAGGAGAAACCGAATGGGATGCTCATAACGAAGGGGAGAAGGGAGAACAGTGAGTAAAAATGGAAGGCTTTGCATAACTTGGGCCATCGCAACATAGGGGCTCAAAAACCCCATGGGGCAGCTTCGAACATTGACAGGTGAGAAACGCACAAAAGCCTTGCCAGTTAAAGTCCTACTGGTACAAGAGACAGGCTTCAGGATTGATTTTTTAAAAAAAAAAAAACAAAACATAAAACACCACCATGGTAGAAACAAAACCAAAGGAACCGCAGTTCAAAATCTGATACCGAGTGGAACACAGGAAACCGCCCACCGTTCTGACCTCGCGGCTGTCCAACGGAAAACAAGCTCAGGAAGAAAGCTCCGGGGCAAACGGATACAAAATCACCAAAACCAAAGAACATTGGCTGAAACATTTCTAGATCCTGGAGAGGTAGAAATGACAATAAAATCTAGTTCGGCTTGGCTTCACTGACACAGAAAACTATCAACTCGAGCAAACCACCTGGTGTTTGCCTAGCAACGTATCTGGAGAGACCCACCAACAAAGCCAGAAGGAATAGACAGATTACCTTTAAATATTTCAATAAAATAGTACACAAGGAGAAACCTTGAAGAAGAACATCTCGACAAAAGCATGCAACGGGCTAAATGCCTTCTGTAATTAATTCATTGCGGGCATTAAAAAAGAAACGACAGTGCCGATTCGCTTACTGGGGGTGCATCAAATGTACCAAAATATTCATTAGCTGCTCGGTGATGCTGTTTGGGATACGCACTGCTCCACTCCAAAGCTTTCCCCGGCTTTGAGGCCTGCCAAGTCTGTATGTAAATGGATTTTCACTTTTCCAAGGCTAAGGAGAGATCTGTTAAAGTCTCAGAAACAACACATGTATTATTTTTAAGCCCCATTACTTTGACTTAAAACCAAGCTATTTTAATACCAAATCCTAAATAATTCCTAATCAGAAATCCAATACCCAATAGATCAGAATCTCTGCTACATGGACGTCCATCACAAAGGCAGTTTTCAACAAGCGTGGTAGTCAGACATTTTTGCCCACTTCTACTAAAAAGAAAACAAAAAAAGGACACCGCCGACTCTATACAGAATTTCTCTGTTAATCTCTGTACCTGAGCGTCCATTAAGAGGTGCCTCATCAGGATCATGGAACTCTTCAGAGTCTCCTTCTCAGTGGGTAGGAAGGGGTCTTTGTCCTCTTCCAGTGCCTTTGACTTGGTGACAATAAAATGGGATATCTGGTCATTTAGGGTGTACAATGATTGCACAGCTATGGAAAAAAAGAGAAAGAAGGAAAGTGTGATCATAACAGGTAACTTCCAAAGAGAAGCTGGCTTATACTTTTACTTTTATTTTTTTAATGTTTTTTTTGAGACACACACACACACACACACACACACACACACACACAGCATGAGCAGGGGAGGGGCAGAGAGAGAGGGAGACACAGAATCCAAAGCAGGCTCCAGGCTCTGAGCTGTCAGCACAGAGCCCAACGCGAGGCTCAAACCCACGAACTGCGAGATCATGACCTGAGCCGAAGTCGGACGCTCAACCGACTGAGCCACCCAGGCGCCCCAGTGTATTTTTAAGTGCCGCCAGTGGCTCGTACTTTTAGGCAGAGAGGTAGGAGTATGCATATAACGTCCAACCAGGGCAGGTATCAAGAAACCGGTATATCCACGAAAATCTCTTCACATGTGTTTAACAACTAACAAATATTTACTGAGCAGTCTCCCAATGCCAAACCTATGGAGTGCTTGGGGATATAATCATAGGCGAAGGCAGACATAATGCCTACCCTCAAGGAGCATCCAATGTCCTGCTGAGAAAACTGGAAAGAAACAAGCCAGCAAACATTTCCATGAAGATGACTTTGTGTTAAGTGTCTGTAAACTACAGAGATTCACAGGACACGAGGGGACAGCCCTAGAGTAGATTGACATTTATGGTAATATACTTGGCAACTTTACCTCTAAGCAGATGGCATCTATCATTAAAGTATATGAAGGGACAAAGGCTATGCTTTCCAATCAGTGCCACACGTGTGCTGGGGGGATTATTATTTCTCTATAATTCACATAGCGCTTGCCATCTGACCTGTTATAAATTTTCAGATTTCACCTATTTATTATGCTTGTTGCCTCTTTCTATACCTTCTCTACAGTGCCCCCAGTAAGAGCACAGATTTTTTTAAATCTTTGTTTATGATTAAATCCCCAACAACCAGGACAGGGACTAGCAAATAGACGGCGCTCGATGAATATTATTGAATTATTGTCCTTATTTTTCCTTGAGTTAGAATTTTCCTTATAGAATTTCTATAAGTTTCAGATAAATCTATCCTTTGCAACCAAGAATAGGCAACTCCTACGCGTTCTCAGGAAAACTACTGTAAAACCACAATTCTAAAGATGAAAGTTATCATCAAAAACTAGTATACGACAGAGTAACTCTGAGCACTTCTGCTCCTCACTAGGAGGGAGTATGATAGTTCAGATCACCCTCTTGCCAGAACTAACTAGAAAACTGTACAATATCTTAGAAACAAATATTCCCAGACTTTGAACAACAGACAGCACGATAGGGGGTGATTCTTTAGAAAAGTGGGGGTGGGGGGGGGGAAGTTGAGACCTATCATCACCAAGCATTCTGAAAGAAAATAAAAGGGGGAATGTCCAGACTTGAGCAGAGGAACAGGAGCCCGAGGACAGCCCGGTGATCTCACTGAGTTGAGAAGGCAGAGGCTGGGAAGGCTACTCTTGCTACAGTTTGCAAGACAGAGAACTGAACAGGAAGGCACGGAGATCTCTAGAAATCTGTAAAGGGGTCCCTTTGAGTTGTTGGCTGAATATCAATCCCGTATCTGAGTAGGATGAAACCCTACGTGACTTGGCAAGAAACAGTTCCAGGAAAGGAGAGTTACAGTCTGGGCAGCTGTAAGGCAAACAATTCTATGAGATCTCCTAGGGACACACATTGCTCATGTACTCATCAGCCGAAGTGGATGATGGCCTTTGCTGGAATTCAGGGCACATTCGGTACAGACTCCAGAAGGATCGGGCTTTAGAAATGAAGCTAAATGAGCCATAGAATAAAGGCTACTCTAGGCCTATCCAGAAATAGTTTATTTATTTATTTTTTTCAACGTTTATTTATTTTTGGGACAGAGAGAGACAGAGCATGAACGGGGGAGGGGCAGAGAGAGAGGGAGACACAGAATCGGAAGCAGGCTCCAGGCTCTGAGCCATCAGCCCAGAGCCCGACGCGGGGCTCGAACTCCCGGACCGCGAGATCGTGACCTGGCTGAAGTCGGACGCTTAACCGACTGCGCCACCCAGGCGCCCCCAGAAATAGTTTAAAAGTAAGCCCTGAAAGAATTGAACTGATCTGCAAGTAACTAAAATACCTGCCAGAAAGAAAAAAAAAATGGAGCATTCTTTTTTGTATAGAAGTACGACAAAATCTAGCACCCAAGAAATGCAAAATTCATATAGCTCAGAATTCAATAAAAAATTACCAGACATGTAAAGAAGCAAGAAAGTATGACTCATATCCTGGAGAAAAATCAGTATATAGAAACAGACCCAGAAATAACAAGTGATAGTATTAGCAAACATGGCTATTAAAACAGCTTTTATGGATACGTTTTGCATGTCCAAGGTTGTGAAATAAAGCATGATTATAATGAGGAGAAAAATAGGATATTTAAATCAGAACCAAATGGAGCTTCTAGGAATGAAAACTACAATATCTGAAATGAAATTTTACTGAATGAGATTAATGGCAGATTAAGCAATGCAGAAGAAAAGGCCAGTGAACTTGAAATTAGGGTAATAAAGCTCTCTGGAATGAACAGATAGAGCCTCTCTGACAATATAAAGCTGCCTGACACGCACATACTTGGAGTCTGGGGGTAGGGTGGGGGCAGGGACAAAAATAATATTTGAGGAAATAATGGACACAATGTTTTCCAAATTTGATAAAATTATAAACATACAAATCTAAGAATCTCAGGAAACCCCAAATAGGATAAACACAAAGAAAACTGTACCAAGGCATATTATAATCAAATTGCTACACACACACACACACACACACACACACACACACACACACACACACACACAGAGTGAGAAAATCTTAAAACCAGCTAGAGAAAAAAGGCAGGTTGCATTCAGAGGGACAAAGGTAAGAAAGGTGTCAGACTTGTCATATGAATCTCTGAAAACCAAAAGATAATCTTTGCATCTTTAAAATACCAAAAGAAAAAAGATACTTGTCAACCTAGAATTGTATAACCTACAATATCTTTCAGTAATGAAGGTGAGATAAAGACTTTTTTTAGATAAAAATTGAGAGAACTTATCACCAGTAGACTTTCATTAAAAGAAATGTGAAAGGAATTTCTTTAGTCAGAAGGAAAACAGCATTAGATGGAAACTTGTATTTACAAAAATGAAAAAAAAAAAAAAAAAACAAACACCAGAATACTTGAAAGGAGCGACATATAACAAAGACATTTTCTTTCTCATCTTTTAATTATTTTAAAAGATAATAGATGGTTTAAGGCAAAACAATAATGTATTGTGGGGTTGATAACATATGTAAAAAAAGTAAACCATACAACAGTACCAAGAATAAGAATGTTCACAAATACATAAAGTGCTATATTATCTGAAGGTGGACAGTGTTGTTAGATATGCATAGTGTAAATCCTACAGTAAGTACTAAACAATAAATAACAATTAATAAATGGTGGTTTTGAACTACGGAGAATCAAACTTGGAAAACACAGCATAGAGTCGCAACTATAAGCCACATAGTAGGAAGAATACAGGATATGATGTCACAGCAGTTCCTCACTGCACAGGAAGACTCTCAAATCCTGTCCTGGGCTGGGGGAGGAACTTGGCCGAAACAGAGATGAACAAGAAAGTATCGGGCCTGATCCCTGCCTCCCCTGAATCTTCGTTCTCCAAAGGAGATGAGTAGAAACACCCAGGTAGATTTGGTGATCTGAAAGCCAAAGTGACTTCTTAATGTCTTACATCCTGCCTTGGGCAGTTGGGTGGGGCATTCTTTCATTGTACATGCCAATATGAGGCACCCAGTATTAGAGTAGAAATGATAACCATATGGCCTTTTAAGTCATTGAGGATCTGAGATAGCATTACTGCCTTACCACCATCATTGCCCAACCTACAGTCTTTTCTAGCATCCCTGGGGATGAAGACATTTCCATTGAGTCCTGAAGTGTCCAGAGGGAGATTCATAGAGCAAACAGACATGCCCAAGACAGGAAAATACATAAGCCTCCTGAAAACCCAAAAAGAAGGGAAAAAGGGTAAAGACAGCAATCTGAATTTAACTGATCTCTCTCCAGAAAAGATACTAAGTTTTCAATGAGAGGTGACTGAGTTACCATCGGTGGAAATGTGGGCTCCAGATCTAAGGTGAGTTCCATGGTAGAAAGTTAAAAACAGCAATAAATGGTTTTTTGGGTAAATTTTTAAACACTGTACATTTTTTACAAACGGGAAAGTTGGGACACAGGTAAGGAAAGCAACTGAGTAGGCATTCAAATAACGTACCCAGAGCCTAGGGCCAATCTCTGCATGATTCATGCCATGTTTTCCACCACCATTCTGCCTTCCTTTCCCCTTACCTCCCAATACAAGGACATAAGGTTCTCAAAAACACGACTGCCTCCCTAAGTCATTCCAAGGATACCCTAGTTCCCAAGCCCCTTGCTTATAGACATGCAGACATGGCTATCAACAAAACTCCTTACATCACTTCTTGGAAAGGAGAAATTACTATCAATGCTTTCTACTCCAACTAGGCTAGTGAATTTTGGGTTCTCAATGCATCTATTATAGCTCTATCTATTCTTGTTCCAGAAAACTGAGGCTCTAAAATACGCTCTAAACTTCACTTTGTTCTAAATTCAAAAGACAAATTGAAAGAAGTCAGCACTCCCTCCTCTGCTCAAATAGACACTTCCATTAAAGAACCTACCATATCGTGGGGCGCCTGGGTGGCGCAGTCGGTTAAGCGTCCGGCTTCAGCCAGGTCACGATCTCGCGGTCCGTGAGTTCGAGCCCCGCATCAGGCTCTGGGCTGATGGCTCAGAGCCTGGAGCCTGTTTCCGATTCTGTGTCTCCCTCTCTCTCTGCCCCTCCCCCGTTCATGCTGTCTCTCTCTGTCCCAAAAATAAATAAACGTTGAAAAAAAAAAATTAAAAAAAAAAAAAAAGAACCTACCATATCATATCACAATTGCTTAAAAAGCCAACTGTGATAGATTTAATTATTAGTTCCAAAACTGCTCCTCTCTGAACCTATTCCTACAGAACCCTCCCTAGTGACTCTCCTTGGTGGAGAAACATACTTCCTGCCTTAAATAATACCAGGTTTTTCCAAGTGACTTGCTTTAGCCACAAGTAGACACAAACTATTGCCATATCCAAGCAGAAACTTTAAGAGCAATTTTATGGTTCCCCTATTATTCTTCCCCCTTTGCTGTAAGTACAGCTCGGATCCCAGAATGAAGAAAACACGTGAAGGAAAGGCAAACTTTTGCTACTGGAAAGCACCAGTATTTGGGGGTTATTAGTTACTGGAGCATCGCCTAGTGAATGCGGTCTCATAGTCTCTGGACTAGAGGGTGACTCCTTTGAAGGCAAGAATAGAATCTTGTTCACTAGTTACTGATGGTGTTCAGCAAAGAAAAGACACTCAGGGATTGTTTACTGAGTGAATAAATACAACTGGTTCGAGAGTACAGATTCTTTTTTTTATATATAAAATTTTAAATGTTTTTATTAACTTTTTTTCTGAGACAGAGAGTAAGACAGAATGCAAGCAGGAGAGGGGCAGAGAGGTAGGAAGACAACAGAATTCAAAGCAGGCTCCAGGCTCTGAGCTGTCAGCTCAGAGCCTGATGCAGGGCTCAAACTCACAAACCGTGAGATCAAGACCTGAGCTGAAGTCAGATGCTTAACCCACTGAGCCACCCAGGTGCCCTGAGAGTACAGGTTCTAAAACCAGTTGGCTTGGGTCTCAATCCTGCCTGCCCCTCTTACTAGCTATAATAATAATAATAATAATAATGACAACAATTACAGTTTATTGAGCACCTATCATATGTCAGGGGCTTTTAAAACCTTTGTGCAGAGTGATGAGTCACTAATAATGTGGACCTAGGGTCAGAAGCCCGAATCATACCCAGCTCTGACATTTACTAAGTAGGTGAATTTGAACAAGTTATTGTATACCCCACAGTGCCTGACATATTGTAAGTTCCTAATAAACGTTTGCTGCTGTTATCGTTAAAGATCCATTATGGATGGGGAATCTGAAGCTCAGAGAGGTTTACGCAACAGAGATGAGACCCAAGGCCATATTTCTCCAATGGCTGCTCTCACGATGTTGCCAGGACACCACACTTTGGATCCAGAAAGAATAACGTCATTGCAGACAACCCCACAAGTGGGGTTTTATAACAGCGACTGCTGCTGAGTGGGGCACAATGAAAGTAAAGGCAGGGAACACGTCTAGACTTTTTTTTTCTTTTTAGCAAATGTAAAACAAGCAGATGGCAGGATGCCTGGTACACAGTAAACATTTCGTGCACTAAAAATGGCTAGGATTTGAAGCCCTTCTCAGATGCTTCCCTACCTATCGAACGTCTTCTCTCCATCACACAGTTGCTACACCGATAAGAATAATTAGTAGTGGGGTGCTGGGCTGGCTCAGTCGGTTAAGGTGTCCCACTCTTGATTTCGGCTCAGGACATGGTCTTGTGGTTCGTGAGTTCGAGCCCCGCGTCAGGCTCTGCGCCGACAACGTGGAGCCTGTTGGGATTCTCGCTCTCCCTCTCTCTCTGCCCCTCCCCCTCTGTCTCTCTTTCTCTCAAAATAAATAAATAAACCTTAAAAAAAAAGAATACTTAGTAGTAGTAAAAATATTACAGCAAACATCTATGGGCAACTCTATTTGGCAAGCACTGGGCTTCATGTTTAAGGGGCACTGTCTGATTTAATCACAACTCTACTGACGTGAGTGCCATTGTTCTAGCTACTATTTTACCAAGGAAGACACTCAGATGATGTGACTCACCCAAGATTACGCACCTAGTCGGTGAGGGAGGCGGATTCATGCCTAGGCAGAGCCTGTGCGCACAATCCCTACATGAGACCGCCTCCACCTGACGCTCCACCCCACGCCTATCGCTCTTCTTGAGCTAACCAGCTGCTGGTCTGGTCCCTTGGTCTCCCTTTATCCATTCTCACCACTTCCTGGAGGACACGGCCAAGGATCTCACACTGATGTATTTCCACCTGGGACACCACCCAGAGCAAGCCTAGAAGGACAGTGACAGGCTGACCACGGAGCATCACCTGGTAATCCTCGCTACTTTTACAGGTGAATACGTAGGCCAGGAAGGTTACCCAGTTCCCTGAAGATGCTTGAGAGTGTGGGCTCTGAAGCTAGTCTGCCTGGGTCTCAACCTTGTCTGCCCCTCCACCTGTGTGACCCTGAATGACTGACTTGACCCCTCAGTGTTCCCATCTGTAAATGGGGACAGTAACAGGAACTACTTCCTAGAGCTGTCTGTGAATTAAATAAGACAGTTTGCACAAAGCACGCAGCTCGGCGTCTGTCGCGTGATGAGTACGTACAAGACTTTAGCTATTATGATTCTCATCCCACAGTTTATACCTCAAGCCTTTAACTTGCTGACGTTAACTAGTTACTATGTTTATAATTGAGGATAATTAGTAACTCCTTGTAATATAAATCAGCCAAGATGATGTCTGCATATTGGCCTGGGTGGTTTATTTCTTCACTGCAGGCTGAGACCCATTAACTCAAAACCCAGCAGGTGCCAAACTCAAATTTTTACACATCCACTTGTTTTAAATATAGCCCAAATAAGCAGATTTTTAGCTATTTAGAGCCCATCTGCTTTGCATGCCCTACAAAACTGCACCTAATGTCTGCTAGCCACAGATAAGACAAGCCCGTAGCACAAAGCCTCTTAAGCCACTGCTGCTCTCTGACCCACAGAATCCCCACGGTGCTGCTCCGGGACGTCACCTAGATGCAGAAGTCCTCTCGAGAATTCTCCTCTCCCCTGGCAGCTCCCTTGCCCTCCTCTCCTGCACTTACTTCTGGAAGGTCTCCTGCTGCTGCGAGGGACTTCCTGGAACCCCAAACCTGTCAAAGCCTCACCCAAGAGAGCCTGTGTTTGCTACTGCCACCTAGTGGCCATCTCTTTTTCCTTGATGAGCCCCCAGATCCCTGGAACCCCTGCGGCCCCCGCTTGTCTATTCATTTTGTGATCCCAGTTACAACTTGTCTGGCACTTCGTACACATTGAAAACTTAATAACTGCAAGTTGACTGGAGGCTAGGGCAGCAGGGAGGAATAGCTTACCCCCTTGCGTCTATGTGTAGACCTAATCTTCACGGCAGGCCATCCTGTGTTTTTAGGCTTGCGTAACGGGTATTTTGTGTATTTGTCTGGTGAGCATCTATTTCTGTTGTCTTCTCCTAAAAGAAACTGTCTCTCCTTTTGTGGACACACTCGCCCCCCACTTGTAGTTCATGTAGGGCTGATCCTATTCTGAGATCCCGGAGACAGACACACAGTCAAACCCGGCCAATCCAAGCTTTTCATTTCCCTGGCCACTGATTGGCTTAGGAGGAGGCATGTGACCTATAAGTGGCCAATCAGATTTAACCCCAAAACCATTTGCTAGAACCATTGAGAAAGAGGTAGCTTCTCTTTTTTTTTTTTTGGTTGCAATTGCTAAACTGATAAAAGTATGAAGCAGCTGGCAGCCTTTGTACTTATCATTTGAGGCCCCCCCCCCCACCTCCACCCGAGAGTAAAATCACCTGAGCAAACAATTATCGCTGACATAGGGGAACAGAGATTCCTGACCCTATCGTTACAGCACTGGGATTCAGCCACAGGCTTCTCAGTGAGGTGGGTCAGCAGATTCTCTTCTTTTCATTAGCCCATCTGGGTTGATTTTCTGTCACTGGCAGTCAAGAAGTCCTGATTACCATGAAGAAGGCTGCGCTTTTTTCTATTGCAATCATTATTTATGTGATTATTTTTTTAAATACCTGCCTTCCTCTGTGGCAGATTAAAATGATCTTGATATTTGTTACTCCTCCCATTGACAGGTAGAGAATAAATCCACTCCCATGAGTCTGGCTGACTTTAGTGACATGGTTCACCATGAGTGAGGGGTGGAAGTGACATTCTGGGATTTCTAAGTCTAGATCATAAGAGGTCCTGGAGCTCCTGCTCATGACTTTGGAACACTTGCTTTGGGAGAAGCTGTCTGCCATGTAAGCCCACCATGAGACCACCATGCTTTAAAGAAGCCTGCACATATACACCACTGGAGAAAGAAAGATGACCAGCCAGTTCTGTATGGGCATGAACAGGTGCTTAAGTTCTTCTGAGCAGCTAGCCAGGCCGGGGTCCAGATATGTGAATAAAGAAGCCACCTTGAATATTCCAATCCTAGAGGACGCAACATAGAGAAGAACCAAGGAATCTAGCCATCCACCATAACTGATGCTTTAGACACATGGTACCAGCCATCTCTACCATTCAAGTCACCCAAAATATGGCCCCCGTCACTCTGAACTACTCCCCTACACCATATCCAAATTCCTGGCCCATGAAACTGTGAGCATAATGAGGTATTGATTTGTACCATTCAGTGTGGGGATGGTTCGTTATACAACAATAGATAACCAGAACGTCGGTCACTAAATTGTAGGCTCCACGAAGCCAGCAACGGTGTTGATTCACTATACACCCAGCTCTAAGCACAGCACCTGGCGCATGGTGGCACTTAATCAAACAAACATTTGTCCAAAATAAAAAAGGATCCATGAAAGAAAAAGGCAACTTCATCCCATCGTGCTCCACGTGCCACCCCAGCACCCTAGCATCAGGTACTATGTCCGTTCTGCTCCATTTGTCATATAAAAATCTCAACCAACTAATACTGTTCTTAAAATGTATGATGGATTATGGAATGCAGAGCCATATATATGCTTTCTTACCTACCTGAGTTTAGGAAATTGAGTCATAAAACCAGTTTATTTGGTTGGTGGCTCTGAATGTGAAATGATGTTAAATTTACTGCATGTTATTCTGGTCTACAAATTTGAAGAAACACGTATTTCTATAGCAGGATTATTTATACAAAGTGTTCATTTGAACTGCACTGTACATTAATGAGTATTTATTTAGGTTTCAGGTAAGGATGGCACATTCATGGGCTGGCGGAAGAAAAAAATAACAAGTCTCAACATTTTGTGTCATTAGCAAAAATAGAAGGGACACATAAAATTTCTTCATGTTTTTAGAAGAGAAATAACAGCTTACTGTACTGTGCCTCTCTTTTTATAGATCAGATGAAGTATAGAACATGAAATAATAATAATATGACCCTAAATGCTCATTTTATGCAGGCGAGTCCAGATGTCACTGAGATGGGCTCCTGTACATTTTTATAGAAAAACATACCAAATGAATCATATCATGGAGCACAGCCTCACCACAAGAGGGTCCATGGATTTTACGATCTTGTCATTTACATGGTCCATAGATATGAACTAATGATCAAATTTATCCCTACATGTTCAACAACCTTTGCTTTTCGTGTATCTCAAATTCTATGATGTATTTTGCATTAAAATGCCCACAAGTTTCCAGTTCTTGCTTTAAGATGGCCTCATTAAATAAATAAAGCCTAAATAATTCAGGTATCTTTTCCCCCGTTGTTATAATAAAACTCACTCTGCAAGTCAAACGTTGACGCTGGAGGAGAGGATGTGGAGAATTGAAACCCTCATCCATGGCTGGCGGGAATGTAAAATGGCGCAGCTACTGTGGGAACCAGTTTGGCAGTTTCTCAATAAGTTCAACTCAGAAAGCTAAAGGATCTCAGTAACTTAAAGGATTTCCCTGTGAACCAGCAAGTCTACTCTTAGGTGTATAAACAAAAGAACTGAAAACGGGCGTCCAAGCAAACATCTGTCCGTGAGCGTCCACAGCAGCACTAACCAAACAGCCAAAGGTACAAACAGCCCACATGCCCACCCGCTGAGGAACAGATAAACAAAACGTGGTGTCTGTACAACAGAATACTATTCGGCCACAAAAAGGAACGGAGTCCATGCAATCACTTGCTACATGTGTTATACATGCTATAACATGGACGGACCTCAGAAAACAGACCAAATGAAAGACGCCACAAAAAGCTACATGTTGAGTGATTCCGTTAATAAGAAACGTCCAGAAGAGGCAAACCTACAGAAAGCGAAAGCAGATCCGTGGTTGCCGGGGGCTGCGGGGATGGAGGAGGGAGTGATGGGGTTTTGTTCTGTGGTGATGAAAATACTCTGGTACTAGATGGCGGTGAGGGTCACACAACATTGCATGTGCACCAGATTCCACGGAGTTGTGCTCTTCATAACGGTGACATCGTAAATTTTACGTATATTTTACCACATTTTTCTTTAAAAAAGGTTGGGCAACCAGCTCAAGGTCACACACCTAAAAATAAAAATTCAATACTGGAACATGTAAGGATGACAGTGTTGCCCATGAAACTGGGGTTTGTCTTACAGTGAAACACAGGTAGGATCCAACATGTTATGTTGGCACCAATGAAAGAGACATATGTTCCGTAACTAGTCAGGTTTAAAAGTAAGCAACAAAATAAACTCTTAGGACCAAAGACTCTACATGCTGGTGATGAATCTACCACCAGCTTCTTTAAATTTTTTTTTTCAACGTTTATTTATTTTTGGGACAGAGAGAGACAGAGCATGAACGGGGGAGGGGCAGAGAGAGAGAGGGAGACACAGAATCGGAAACAGGCTCCAGGCTCTGAGCCATCAGCCCAGAGCCCGACGCAGGGCTCAAACTCACGGACCGCGAGATCGTGACCTGGCTGAAGTCAGACGCTTAACCGACTGCGCCACCCAGGTGCCCCAGCACCACCACCAGCTTCTTTAAAGGGATATAGTTGCAGGAGACCTGGGGTTATGTTGTGGGTGACACTATCGCAGTAGAAGTGATGGCAAGAAGGGTGACGATGTGTGCAGTGGTGTGGACAAGTCAGGCAAGGCGGTGACCGAATCGGGCCCTGCTGGAGCCCATTGGGCTTGAGAACCAATGGGCTACAGGTCGATGGGGGGTAGGAGGGACTCCTGGAGAGGGAGCATGGTTCAGGCCACACCCTGGAAGATAAATATGATCAGGGTCTTAGAAACCCAAAACCATGGCCAGAGAGAAGCTTGGAGGAGGTCCAGCCTGCCTCCCATTGAAGGGGGAAACCTTTTAAGAGGCATAGGCTTTGGGGGCACCTGGGTGGCTCCATCGGTTAAGCATCCGACTTCACCTCAGGTCATGATCTTGCAGTTCCTGAGTTCAAATCCCGCATCAGGCTCTGTGCTGACAGCTCAGAGCCTGGAGCCTGCTGAAGAATCTGCATCTCCCTCTCTCTCTGTCCCTCCCCCATTTGTGTTCTGTCTCTCTGTCTCTCAAAAATAAATAAATATTTAAAAAATGAAAAAAAAAAAAAAAAAGAGGCATGGGCTTTGGAGTCAGACATCCTGAGTTACAATCCTGCCTCCATCTGTTACTAGCTGTACACAATTGGGGAGGTGACTTTACATCTCTGGGTATCACTTGTCTTATCTCTCACATGGAGATAAAGCCATGTCTGCTTCACAGTAACGAAGCTTAAAGTAATTCATGCAAATAAGGTCTTAGAACAGTGCCTGGCCTAGAGTTAGTATTTAGTTAGTATTCAGTGATAGTACTCAGCTACCATCACCATGATTAGTAGTGCAGTAGTCCATGATGGCCACTGCATAAATCCCATGAGCTCAGAACACACCTAGTCCTTACCTGCTGCAGAGGGCAGCTCTCAAAGCATCAGAGGCTCGCTGGGAATCAACCCCCACCCGTTTTCACAGCCCTGCGTTTGCCTGTCCACCATGACACCCTTTTCATTTCTCTCCCAGACAACTGGGCCTGACCAACACTGTCCAGCGTTCTGAAATAGAGGCTGAGGCATACAACGTGGGAACATTGTTTGAACGGACGGCCATGGTCTACTGTACAGCTAGAAGGAAAGGCAGCTAGAGAAGCAAAGAAGAGAAGGAAGGGAGAACGAAATGGCCAGGACCCACAGAGCAGCACACAGCAGCATCCAGCCTTGCCCCCTCTCCTATCTTTGGCTTCAGTCCGTCTGAGACCAAGCTGCCTCCTGCCCTCACCCTGCATGATAAATCCCCTCTTTTTCCTTAAGCTGGCTCATACCGTTTTCGGTACCAAGAGAATCTACTTAATACAAGTTCCACATCTGAAGTTCTTTGTACTATTTACACCGTTTGACTTTTATTTCTCAAGGCTGCACAGGAACTGTGATATTTTTTCAGGTTGGCTTTTTCCATGCCTCGCTCAGAGGAAGGTGGCGGTAACAACAGAAACACCACCAGGACCCATCTTGGCAGCTGCTATTTCTTAAGCACTTACTGAATGTCTGGGCACCGTGCTGGGCACTTGGGATGTATCATCACATTTCATCCCCTACAACTCATGCTTTAGCCCTACTGGCTCCATCCTTCTACTGGGGAAACTAAGGCTCAACAGTTTTAGTAACTTGGCCATGGCCATAAAACTACCCTCTGTGAAAGGCTCCATGGCCCTCTGGCTCTCCCCCCTGCACTGAATGGACACATCTACCTGGGTCAAAGGCTACAACAATCTATTGCTACATTAAGTCTATGAAGTGAGTGCCCTGGGATCCCAAGAGTTCGGTTTTCAAGCAACACAGTCCTGTGGCCCGTAACTGACGCCATCCACATCCACCACGGCAATGAGAAAGCTGCGTGCCTGCCAATCTCATCCATTTCCTTCAGACTCAGCACAAAAGGCAACCTTCACTGGAACCTTGCCCAGAACATTCTCATGCAAGCAAACAGCGGACAAGTGTCAATTTGCACAAAGACAATAGGTGCTTTCACTTTCCTGTCTCCCTCCATGGGCCCCGCGATCTCCACCTGGAGCAAAAGAACTCCCCGTCACACCGCTGCCGTCACAGCTAGCCGCGACCTATCTGCACGTTGTGCCACTGGTATTCAAAAGGTGCTCCCTCTCCCTTTTATGGGCTGCCTCCCAGCGTAACCACGGCCAACTCCACTTCAACCTAATGGAAGCTGCATGGGAATGAATTACAATAAAGTCGCCCTGTGAGAAATGGATTATGACAAAATCATGTAGCCAGAAGACTTGCCTGGGCAAAACGCACCGATTTTCATTTGAATGTCATTGTCCAGGTAAAGACCACAGTGAGAGAATGGACTCTGGATAGAGGAGGAGGAAGTGGAACCAAGGACACGTCAACCTTACGGTGACAGGAGATTGAAATATCGTAGCTGTGGTCCTGAAGGAACGTGTTCTCCATCCGTGGGAGGCTGACTTCACTCCTGAAACCAATTCATTTCCTGAAAAGAAGCTGAGAAGCCATCCTCATTTGACGGCTCAGGGCCGTTCAGACCGGATAGGTATCTAAAGGTGGATTTTGTGGCTCATAGGTTTGGCTGCCCTATTCCTTCCATGCCCCGATCCCAGCCCAGATCTTTCCCCGCTTTACTCCCTTCCCCAGCCCCCCCTCTGCCCGCCATGCCTCATTCCATTCTCCTACATTCCCGGGTTCCACCTTTGTGTCTAGAGCAATAGCTTAGCCCCACTTTTCAAGTGAGACTACTGGTCCCCTGCGGTGGGACTACACATGGCTTGTGCTCTGTCTCAGGCCCTTTCGGGGGTTGGGAAGATGGACAGAGGCTGACCATTCTTTCTATGATAAAATAAGCAGGGATGAAATACGGAATTGAGTACAACATTCACGTGAAATGTTATGACAAAACACAAGATTTCGAAGAACGTTCCAGCCCTGTCCTGACTCGGGGGGAGGGGTCCTAGTTCCTTGGCTCTCCATGAACTGCGTTTTGATGGTGGAGTCTGAGAATCCTGGAGGTTGCAACCTTAAGTCCTGGCACATCGTTGTCACCTCCCACAGTGCCGGGTGCGCTCTGGCCATGTGGTGGCTCACAGAATCTGCCACTTACCCTTCATGTTCTAGCTAAGTCCATAAAATATCCTTTGTCGCTTTTTTAAAGTGAGAGAGAGAGAGAGAGAAACAGTGGGGAGGGGCCGAGAGAGAGGGATAGGGCATGCCAGGCTAGTTCTGTGCTCACAGCAGAGAGCCCAGCGTGGGGCTTGAACTCACGAAGTGTGAGATCATGACCTGAGCTGAAGTCAGGTGCTTAACTCACTGAGCCACCCAGGTGCCTCTAAAATATCCCTTTTAAAGACTAAATTAAAGAAAAAAGCAAGTAGGTTCCCAAGTATGTAAAACTGGAAATACATCAAACGTAAGTGAAGAAAACCAAAGTGTCGGCTTTTAATAACAGATAGTATTTGTAATTAGCAGGCCAACTGTACCTAAGTAAATATGGCTAAAATGCTGGGAAGGCTTAAAAAGTTGAGCTCACTGCAATTTAAAGGTAGTCTGAATTTACTTGCCAAACCCTCTACGGTAATAATAACACACTTTATCACTCACAGTAACACTTATAATAGCGCCCAATTCCTTTGGTACGTAAAAACACCATTCTTCATTGAACACCTGCGGTGTTCCAGGAGCCAGGCTTCCTTTGTGTATCTTTATAATTCTTACAAAAACGATGAGGGTCTGACGGCCCGTATTTTACAGATGAGGAACCTGATGACAGAGACATGACTGTCCCAAGGTAACACAGGCAATCAAAGGTGGAACTCGGATCTCTTCCAGTTTCATCCAGCTCCAAGACCCTCGGCCAGCTCGTGAACCTTCAGCCAGATGACCTTGCTTCAAACGAGGAAGTGAGGGGCACCCTGTGCATTGTTTTACTCTAGGTGCTAAGTATCCGTTTCCTGGGCTTACCCACATTCCACACTGACGTCAGCTCCTTCTACCACTGGGAGCGCATCTGCTGGAAGGTGACTGATGGCCTAAAACGAGACAACAGTCACCGTCCGCTAAGACCTCAGGCTGCAGCCACATGACTCTAGGCAGCACCAAATGCTTGCCAGCCCACTTACAGAGCCCTGCCACCGGTCTCCCCCCGAGATGTTAAGTTACCAGCAAGGCGGTCAAACCTAAGGTTCTAGGCAGCTCCCAGAAGGAGCACAAGAGGGACCACTCCAAGTCCAAGGCTATGAGGAACAGCAGAGTGTTCTTTTCTTTTCAGAAAGAATCCAAGGAGAAAGCATCCTGGGCAGCTTCCTCTGCTTTGGGACGCAACACAACGTCCACAGCTGATAGGAAGGGGCCGCTGACATTTTATTATGCAAGGCCAGATGCAGCATTGTGGAGGACAAGGATGCAATCTGCATGTAAATGCAATTGAGAAAGTCCCAGAGACCTGGGCAGCCATGGGTAGGAGGCCTCTTGCCAGCGGTCCATGCCGATGCAGAGTAAGGACCTAGAGAAGCAAACCGCATGTTAAATAGATCCTTACGATCCCTGCTTTTAAGGAGGGAAGCATGGCGCTGAGGTGGGTGTTGGGGTAGGGCTGAACGAATCAGAAACCGGTTTTCCAGTGGGAAGGACCATCTTCCCGTGCCATATCTGACCTAAGCACGGCATGACAAGGAGATGGGGGTCTGCTGAGGAACATGAGCCTCCCCGTGTGCCGGAGAGGTGGAGTGTTTTCAAACTGAAGGACACGTTCCGAGACTGTCGGGAATACATAAAGCCAGCTATGTAAATGTGACACGTAATTTCTAGTCCTGGGTATTCAGTGACAAATTTCAAAACTGCAAAGATAGCATCAAGACAGAAAATTGTTAAGAGGAAAAACTATGATCGCTTTGCCCTGATCTGACATACAATTATGCTTGAATCGAACTACCTCATAGGAAGAGCAACATCATGGGAAAGGAATCTGCAACTTGCCTTCTCCGTACTTTATTTCAGCCAGAGCTATTTCCAAAAACCCAAAATGAACATCCTCAGAAGTGAAACGGTCCCAACACTGAGTCTCCCTCCTTTATTTTGAGAGGGAATCCATGGCCCCTGGAAGGTAGGCTCGGGCAGAGAAAAAGCTTACGCTGTCTATGTCCATCTGAGGGCACAAATGCTGACATCACGTGCTTTGCGACATGCCTTCTCCCCATAAATCATTATAATTTAATGGAGCAGCCTCGGTAAGGGACCAAGCAGAGGTCAATTCAGCAATGTACCAATGCATCAACAAATATTTATTAAGTTTCTGCACAGCGCCGAGCCCTGGGCCAAGTTTCAAGGACTGTACAAGAACCAAGTTCACCCATAAGAACTGTAAAGTCTATTTATAGATCATGCCCATTGCATAGATTACGACTGGGTTTGAGATTTGGGCAGTGTTCAAAACAATTCTGTAATCATTCTCAAGAGAAAGAAAACAAGTTAATGGGGTTTCCCCTTCTCCAAACAGAAGGAGTCCCACATGGACCCACTGCCCCCCTTGTTATTAATTCTTGGCTAGTAACAAAGCTTTATCAAAGGAAATCTTGTTTTCAATTGTAATTACCACTTGGGCTATTTAATTACGTTTGGTCTATTAATATTTTAAATGCATTTCATTTTACTATATCCTCACCTGCATTCTAAAGTTCAGCAGGAAACCACTTTGTATCTCAAATAAATTCTGCTTTTAACATAGGGTAGCCTACAAACTTATGAAACGGATAAAGCAACCATTAGCGTGGAGCCATATTTGTTTTTCCCCCAGATAAATCTGTTCTGTTTGAAGGACTCTACCTTTAGTTATTCAACAACAAACAGAACAGCATTGTGCTTAGAAGGCAGCCTCTGGGAATTTCAAATCGTGCCTCTTCCCCTTGCTAACTACAGGCCATGGGCAAGTGAGCAAGTGTCTCTGAGCCTCGATTTCCTCATCTGTGGAGGTTATGATATTAGCTACTTCAAAGGCACTATGAGTAATCAGCGGGTCACTGTATACAAAGAGCTTACAATAGCACCTAGCCGGTGGTAGATACTTGGTGAACTTAGTTGTGTTTTTATTACGACTACTGCTTCTGCTACACTGAGGGTGATGATAACGATGACGATCCTTGTTATTTTTGAAGTTCCAAATCCTGTAACAATACACCATGAAGACACCTGCCCGCATGGAGCTTACAATGTAACAGGAGACAGATGGTGAATAATTCCAAGTGCAAGGAGTTCTGTGAATCAGAGCAATGGAGACATCTGCCCGCATGCGAATACAGTTGTGAACATCACCCCCACCATTATGGTTTGCTCACACATCTGCTCTCTTCCACAGTGCCAAGAAATCCAAAATAAGCATGACATTCACTTAATTTTTTATTGCTTTTGAAAATACTTCTTTAATAAGCCTATTTCAGACTTTCAGTTAGAGGCAGAGTGAATTGTCATCCTGTCTCTCCCAACCCCCAGTTAACATGGTAGTTCTGTGTCTCCCTCTCTCTGCCCCTCCCCTGCTTGCACTGTTTTTCTCTCTCTTTCTTTCAAAAATAAAGAGACATTTGAAAAAATAAAAAAATAAATAAAAAACAGATTCACAAGACAAAGGAAAAATCGAAAAAGTCACAAAAACCAAAATTTTAGAAGCTTGAAGCAGAAAGACAAGCAGGCCTAAGAAATCAGAGCCCAAAGCCAGGAGAGGAGTAAGTCAGGGACAGCCTGATGGAGAACAGCAGACCCCCTGGGAGTTACAGAGATGTCAGTGCTGTGAACAGAAGACTAACTTAAGGTCTAGACCCCTTCCCCCATCTACACAGTCAATTGACTGCCCCTCACCCACACAGGCTGAACACTACAGATCCGTTCTCTGAAAAGGCTAATACAGTGAGCCTCCGGACTGGGGGCCACCAAGCAGTTGAAGACAGAGATACCTTACTGGAGATAATGGGAGTAATTTGGCTGATATATTAAATGCTGAGATCCCCAGCTTCTTCCTTAACCCAGATCTACTGAGGATAGGATGACAAGGATGATGATGATACCATCCAATACCTGTTTTGTGTTCATTTTGTGGCAGGTACTGTTCTAAGTATTTTATGTCTATTAACTCATATGATCCTCACAAAAATGCGACTGTTAGGTAGAGGCAGATTCATACTATCCTGCATCCTACATATGAGGATATCAAGGCTCAGAGAGGTTATTGTACCAAGATCACATGATTAGTAAGTGGTCAAATCAGGGTTTCAGTGCAGGCCAGTAGAAGACAGAATGATTATACCCAAGGTATGAGACCGACAGTTCCCCTGGGGAATGAACCAGCCCAACAAGTAAGAGCTGGAGATACTGACGTGGATTCTCCAATGAAACAGCTCGGCCAGATTACCTTACAAAGAGGCCCACGGTCAACAAGCCACCCCGATGTGCTCAGAACCCCCGACGACCCGTTTAGTGTCTCCTCTAAACTAAGAGCAGACAGGAAGGGATCACCAGATTATGAGGAAAACCTTTACTCAGAAAGGAAGAGGGAAAGGAAGGAAATGCAAGGAGAGAGAAGGAAATAAGAGAGAAGGAAAACAGAAGGGAAGGAAGAAAGGAAGGAGGGAAAGGAGGTAAAAAAAAAAAAGAGCAAAGAACAGAGGAGGGAGGAAGAAAGAAGGAAGGAAAGTGGAGGAAACAGATTTTACAGGGAGGTGGAAACTCTGTAAAATTCCCAATAATATCCACAGAGGGCATATTATCATGAAATTCCAGACATTAGAAGAGATGATCCTGTTAAGTCGTCAAAGGGGAAAAAAAAGAGGGAGAAGTGAAAAACAACACTTCTTGTATTAGTTAACTATTGCCACATGACAAACCAATCCTAAACTTAGCAGGACATGCCAATAAACGTTTACAGGTTGACACGGTTTTTGATGGTCATAAATCCAGAAGCAGCCCAGTTGGGTGGCTTGGGCTCAGGGTCTCTCATGAAGTTGTAGTCAAGCTACAGGTGGTGTTGATGAAATGCCTAGTGTGTTTGAAATAAGAAGAATTTAAACAAGGGGAAGAATTTGGAGATCAATTATTGTTAGAATGAAAGAAAACTAAACAAGAAAAAAAACACAATAATTAACTCTAAGGTACAATATAAAAATAAGTCAAAGAAAGTAACAGGAAGCATAAAATACTACCTGATTGCCATGATTTGTATTTGTGTGGTCGTATGATAAAGACTGAATTTTAAAAACTAATCAAAATTAAGTACGGATATTCAGATGATGCTGGGGAGGGGGATTATGGAGGAGCTAAATATTCATTTTCCTTAGTTGCAATCAATAGATAATTAAAAATAAAAAATCAAGGAAGCATTATAGACATGTTATTTAGACATCTAAAAATTAAAAAAAAAACCCACACAGCTAACACGAGTAGCAAGTGATTGCCTCTGGATACACAGTTTGTCTTGACTCTTACGTGTTTTTAAGAAGTGATTGCTAATATATGGGTCCCAGGGAGCTGAAATTTCAACCTTTATTACTACTCAGTGGCACAGAAAGGTGAACGTAGTAGCCAGACTCTAAGATGAATTCCTGATGATTCTTGCCTCCCTGCTAGTCACAGCCTTGGGTTGTCTCCTCCCACGCTGAATATGGCTCATCTGTATAGCCAACAGGATATCGCAGAAATAATGGAGTGTCACTTCTGAGGCTGGATCAAAAAAGGCACTGCGTTTTCTCTTTTGGATCGCTCACTCTGAAGGACGTCACCTGCCATGTCATGAGAACACTCAAGCTGGCCGCGTGGTAAAGAGCGGAGGCTTCCTGCCAGTAACCCGCTACACTAACCAGCCACCTGAGTGTGGCAACTTTGAAATAGATCCTCCAGCCACAGTCAAGCCCTCAGATCACTGCAACAAGCTGACATCCTGACTGCAACCTCAGGAGAACCCTTAGGCCAGCATCATTCAGCTAAGTCACTCCTGATTTCCAAATTCATAAAAATTGTGACATAGTAAAAGGTTTATAATAGTTTTTAAGCCTCTGTACTTTGGGGTTATTTGTCAAGTGGCAACAGATAACTGATACAGACTTTTGTACCTAGAAGCAGAATGTTGCCATAACAACAACAACAACAACAACAACAACAACAAAATACATGCTAAAAATATGGCTATGGCTTTCAAACCAAGCAGTGGGCAAGAGATGAAAGAACTTTGGGTGAGAATATTAGTGAAACCCTAAAGCGGCTCAAAGAGACTGCTAGCAGAATCCTGTTAGCCTTCAAGGAGACTGCGTTGGCAAGAGTACGAAGAAAATGCTGCTGGAAAGCAGAGGAATGAGATCCTTGCTATGCAATGGCATTGCCTGTGGTGTAATGGAACCGTGGTGTAATGGCCCCGTTGCCTGCAGTGATGTAGAAAGTAGAAAATGTATCTAATGAGCTGGACGATCTAGCAAAGGAGATTTGCAGCCAGAGTGTTGGAGATGTTATTTGGTTTCTTCTTGCTTCCAATCATAAAGAGCAGGAAAAGAGAGGTAAGCTAAAGAAGAATCATTAAGAAAGAAAGAAAGAAAGAAAGAAAGAAAGAAAGAAAGAAAGAAAGCAAGCAAGCCAGCCAGGACTTCCTGGTTTTGGAAATTCCATTCTCTGCAGATGACAAATGGGGCTAAAATTAAGAAATGGTTCCCAGGTAAAAAGCAAATTCAGAACCTTCTTGGGAAAACATGGTATAAACATAAAGCCGAGGGTGTGGCTATAAAATCCTTTGCTCAGACCTTAGAAATATCTAAGGTGGTACCTCGAAAACCATTCAAAACAGGGCTCCTGAGAAGGTTAAGGTTGTCCCTCAGCAGTTTTAGCAAAAACGCAAGGTAGAAAAGGGCTTATCTCAAACACATTTGGAATGTGGCTATGTCTAATGGAATCAGTTCCAGTGACATTCCTTTTTAATCTTTATTTTATTTTGTTTTTTGTATGTATGTATGCATGTATGTATGTATTTATTTTTGACTAGGCTTCATGCCCAGCACAGAACTTGAACTCACGATGCTGAGATCAAGACCTGAACTGAGATCGAGTTGGACACTTAACCGACTGAACCACCCAGGTACCCTGTCCAGTGACATTAACAGTAGACTCACAATATTTTCAAGAGAATAGTACTGGCAGATATATTATCAGCTCGGACTGTAAGGGACAGAGACAGTACCAAAGGGAAAAAAGTCTATGAGTCCGGAGTTACACCACCAAATGCAGACTGAAAAAACTGTAAAGATAGAAACATGAGCTATCGGGATACCTGGGTGGCTCGGTTGAGCATCCGACTCTTGATTTCAGCTCACGGTTTATGAGATTGAGCCCTGCTCCAGGCTCCATGCTAAGTGTGAAGGCTACTTGTGGGTCTCCCTCTCCTGCTCCCTTTGCCCCTCTCCCACTGTGCTCTCTCTCAAAAATAAATAAAATAAATAAACGTTTAAAAAGAAGAAACATGAGCTATCGTCCACGTAAAAGGAACAGTGACTCAGAGAGTATAACCAAGAGCTCAGAGGGCAGACCCCAAAGCCATATGAGGAATTATTCCTCGTCTTTAAATCCAGATAAGAAACTGTCACCCTGTGCCTGCTGGGTTTTAGAATTGTTATGGCCCCTGGACTCCCATGTGCTTTGCATTTCCCCCTTTATGAACAGGAGTGTCTAGAGCAATTGTTTTCTGCCTGGCCTGCCATTGTACATGCGTGAGGAAGATAACGCGCCTCTTTAGCTCACAGGTCTTTAGACCAAGAAGAATGGTATTAACAACACTGCACTTAAGGAATTACACCTGGACCCGATTGAGATGACGAGGTTCCAGACTTTGAGCTGATGCTAATGGAATGATATTTGGAGGGGCATCTTTGGAAGGAGGGAGTGTGTTTTGCACATGAATCATTAGGGACAGAAGGTAGACTATGACGGCCGGCCTCCAAAATAACATCCAGCTCATCTTACCTCCTGGCATTCACACCCTCATATGGTCTCATCCCACATGAAATAGAGCTGACTGGGTGGTCAAGAGGATACTGTAGAAATGGTGGAGTTTGACTTCTCAACTAGATCATAAAATTCACTATGGCTTCTGTCTTGTTCTCTCTCTCTCTCCGAGCAATCTGTAGGAAGTCAGCTGCCCTGTTATGAGGATAAAAGTAGCCCTTGAAAGGCCCATGTGGTGAAGAACTTAGGCCTCCTGCTACAAGCTAGCACAAACTTGCCAGCCACCTCAGAATCAGCTCCAGTCAAGCATCAAATGACTCCAGTCAAGCTAGCCACCCCTATGATTACATCTTCAGGTAGAGGCAGTGATCCAGACCCAGCAGGTAAGATGCTCCAGCAGTCCTGCCCCGCACATGCTGTGAGATAACAAAATTTTCTGTGTTTGGATGTAATTTTTTATGCAGTAATAGGTAACTAATACGGTGAAGGTTTGAGTTCTATTGTAGTCGACAGCTTTGATTTTGCTCCGATAACTTGACGAGACCCCATCCTCTACACAACAGTACTTTTAGAGACTTAGGTTTAGGAAGCACTCTGATTGTGCCTATGCTATCCTGATTTTCTTCCAGAATAAAGAAGGAAGGTTCCGCCCACCGGGGAAATGGTTTCACCAGTCATGTGCTTAAAGGACAGGTCATAATACAACCACCAAGATTTCATGGAGCCACAAAGATCAGTCCTCTTATCAGTGAGAAATTATTTCCACTGATAGAACTGGAGAAAGACGTAGACTTTTATTTGTTCATCAAATGCAATCTTCTAAAAAACTCATACCAAGAGGGGAAAAAATGCAGCTTCAAGAAATGGTAGCAATTGAATAGTCACCCGTCGACCAAGGATAATTTAGGCCTAAATCCTCCATGGGAACAGAAAGATAAAATAAATGTGGACCCCTGAATACGCTCACAAATTCACTTACTTCCAGCTCAGCAAGAGCTGGAAGGCAAAAACTTTATTAAAGGGCCTAAAACAACGAAACAGACAAAAACAGGAAGCAAACCAAATTCTCCTTCTTCGGGATTTTATTATACTTTCACTTTTGTTTTTCTTTCCACAGCTGACCACACAAGGTTCATCCCGTACCAAGAGTTTCTTCTTGCCCTCCCCCCAAAAGAAAGCTCACCATTGGAGAGCTTGTCAACTGCTATACTGGGGCGGTCGGTGTGGTGGGAATGGTAACAGGCATGATCAGGCATGATGAGGTATTCAGCTTTCAGCCCTCAGGAAGGCTTAAGCCCCACGTGATCAACTCAGCCTTGTCTATCTGTCCTAATCTACTGTAAAAATATGATAGTTTTCTCTGTGTGCCAAGACTTGGAGAGCCGTGATCCACAGAAATCACCAGTGACTTTTTCACCGGACTAGAAGCTTCCAATGAGCCCACTCATGTTTCGCTTATTTGATTGTTAGTTTTCTCCATATCCAGAATTCCTAGCCCAAGAGCTCAAGACTCAATAAGTGGTAGTTCAATTAATGATTTAACTTGCTAAGAAGACTGATATGGGAAGGCCTAGCCAATAACTGACAGGCAGACATGAAGATCATTTTCATTGCTTCCAGGGCAACACACTATCGCCTACTTTTAGAAAAAGAAATCTAACCGGAAAAACAGCTCAGAGATTATCTTTTCTAGGGCGCTGAATCATATAGATTGTGTCCTAAAAAAAATTAACTCATGGTTCAAAAGTACTAGTTTAATGTCTTTTAGAGACTCCTAGTGAGACCATCGAAATTACTTTACCTTGATCTCCCACATTGCTTTATTTGTATTTTTTCCTCTATAATAGGAGAAATAAATAACTGAAGGGGTTCCTGGGTGACTCAGTCACTTGAGTGTCTGATTCTTGATTTCAGCTCAGGTCATGATCTCCCAGTTCATGGGTCCAAGCCCTGCGTCAGGCTCTGCGCTGACAGCATGGGGCCTGCTTAGGATTCTATCTCTCCCTCTCTCTGCCCCTCCCCTGCTCGTGTGCATTCTCTCCTCTCTCTCTCTCTCTCTCTCTCTCTCTCTCTCTCTCTCTCTGTCTCTCTCAAAAGAAAGAAAAGAAGAGAAGAGAAGAGAAGAGAAGAGAAGAGAAGAGAAGAGAGAAGAGAAGAGAAGAGAAGAGAAGAGAAGAGAAGAGAAGAGAAAGAGAAGAAAAGAACAAAGGAAAGGAAAGGAAAGGAAAAGAGAAAAGAAAGGAAAAGAAAAGAAAAGAGAAGAAAAGAACAAAGGAAAGGAAAGGAAAGGAAAGAAAAGAAAAGAAAAGAAAAGAAAAGAAAAGAAAAGAAAAGAAAAGAAATAATAAATGAAGCTGAAACTCTAGGATGACATTGTAAATGATGTAGAAGATGACTATATGTCTGAGGAAATATTTCAAAACAGTGTGAACAATGTGACCTTAATATGTAGTTAAATGCAGGCCACTTATCCACACAGTTTTGTAATATAGGTGTATATACATATATAATTGAGTCTCTCTCTCTCTCTCTAATTCTATCCATCCATCTAAAAGCTAGGGATACACCCTACCTGATGTTATCGCCTGTGACTCATTTTCTTCTTTTCTGTATCTTATTACAAACGTTCCCACATGGAATAGTTAGGCTATATAACTAGATTACAATTATTTACTGATTGTATTAACAATGAAAATGCAACTGATGCCAGTAATTATTAGGAAGAGTATAAGCATGTCTACATTTGAGGAGATCTCCTTAGTAATCTCGACGTGAGGTCAAAAGCCTAATATTGCATTTCATTGGTTTGAGGCTCAGCAATGGGAATGTGGAACTTTCTCTCTCCAGACATGGATTCCAACAGTAGGTTCACGCTGACCTGGTACCTGATACCATCTTTCACAGGCCCTATTGAATTAACACACAAATGAACATGTAAGATATAAGAACTTTTTCTCAGGTGATAATTCAGAGGAAAATGCAAAAGCACAGATCTGAAAGTACAGATTTCGGCGGCACAATGGAATTGGAAGTTCAGTGGGTATACGGTTCTCTGTCGTAGGCCAAGTGAAAGAGCACAGGCTTTGTTCACACAGCGACAACTCATTGTCTCTGGAAACCTTCCACCAGAGAGGAGTATTCAATTCCTCCCGAGCTACTTAGCTGAGAAGTAAAGATTTCAGATCATGTGAAGTCACGCAAGTTATCTGGCACCAGTTCTAAGCTGAGCCACCCACCGTAGTCGCTACAATGCAAACCACTAACAAAGAGAAGGTGGAGTTGTAGTGGTCAACGGGGCTTGTTGCGTAATCTTTGGCAAATCCTTGGTCTCTGTGATTTTCCTTAGCTTAAGACGGAGAGAATAATGCTGGTAGGGGAAATGGGGTCTGTAACGCAAGACAGTGCATGTAAAAGTGCTTTGAAAAACCAAAAAGTGCTGGGAAAACATAAATATGGTGTTGCCTATGTTATGACCACTATTGCCGTTGGTATCATCAGTTCCTGCATTTACAGAGGAATAGTTAGTCCAGGAGTTTTCAGGATATAGTATTGTAATCATCAGAGACGTGAGTTTTCCTCTTTTGTGATTCTGAGTTGCTCCAAATGCAAATCACACAAAAATATGCACATTTTAAAACTATGTATTTCCACCCCATTCTATATTCTAGCCCTTCAATGAGGCTTTTAAAAAAATCACGGTATTTGATCAAGAGGATAGGCTAGTATTTATTTATCTTCTAGCCCTCCTCATCAAAATGATGGTAGGGAAATAAAAAGAACACAAACCCACAACCATGAATAAAGGCTATCAGAAAATTAGACATTCAAACACATTTCTGCACAATATGAGTTGAATGATGTAAGCGTGAGTGAGGAAGAATGCTCAAGGAAGGGCAGCACTGAGAAGACCCAAGCGGTGGTTGTTAAGAAAGGTGGATGGAACTGAGTGAGAGTACGATCCCCTAGCCCTGTGGAACTCTGGAGAGACTTGGGACTGGGCAATATCATGTCCTACAGAACAAGGGTACACCTGCGACAGGGAGATTAACTCAAAGGTTGTGTGTGGAAGGGTTGACTCCCACCTCTGCCCCTAGCTACAGAATATCTGGCAGCTAGGCCTTCCCTGAGCAAGTGAAAAATAAAAGCCAAAACAAAATCCAATCAGACAAACAACAAGTGGAGTGCTCTTTGTCCAAAGAATGAAATGAACTCTCAGAAGAGAATAAGGGCATCTGATGTGGATATTGGAAGCCTAGAACAAAACAAAACTACAGAAATTCGGCCATTTGGGAAACTCTGGCATAATGACTGGCCCCACCTGTTCATCATGAAGCAAAGCTTTCCCCCAACGTGTATATAGTTCCCCACTTGCTTTTTCATCTCCTCATTCTTAAGCATGAACAGACCACCAAGGGTTTCCTGACATTGAAGGACAGTCTGAAATATGAGAGATACATACATAGAACAAAACAATATGGCCCTAGGGGGAGCAAAGAGATAACATACAAGCAAAACAGAGATTCCAGATTATATTTTATCCATAAAACAAGAAAGGGGGACTGGGACAATGGGACAATCAGAGAGTAAGAAAAAGCTCTTGGAAATTAAAAATCGTTATTGCCAAAAAAATAATACAGAAGCTGAATGTTAAGTTTGAAGGTAGCTTCTAGCAAATCAAACAAAAAGTCAAGGAAAAGATGAAAAAAATATATAAGCAGCAGAGAGAATATGCCAAAAGTCTCAGAGAAAGGGAACAGGGATGATGGGAAAAGCAGAGAGGAAGAAAGTCATCAAAGAATAATATAAGCTCACATCACAAAACTGAATGCGATAAAGTCTTACATTTAAAGAGACCATTAAGGGGTGCCTGGGTGGCTCAGTCGGCTGAGCATCCAACTCTGGCTCAGGTCATATCTCGCGGATCTGGCTCAGGTCATATCTCGCGGTTCGTGAGTTCGAGCCCTGCATCGGGCTCTGAGCTGACAGCTCAGAGCCTGGAGCCTGCTTCAGATTCTGTGTCCTTCTCTCTCTGCCCCCACCCCTGCTTGTGCTCTGTCTCTCTCTGTCTTTCAAAAATGAATAAACATTTTTAAAAAATTAAAGAGACCATTAAATAAATGGCAATAATCGTAATATTAGCTAAAGGTTATTAAAAACCTACTATGTGCCAGGCACCCCTTTCAAAAGTTTTACATGCAGTGACTTCTTTAATCCTCCCAATAAATGTAAGAAGTAGCTACCATTTTAATCCCCATTTTACATCTGAGACAAGGGTGGCACTGACTGGTTAAGACGCTTAAACAAGCTAGTAATTGAGAGAACTGGAATTTAAACTCAGGCATGCATGATCCATAATCTACATTCTGAAATATTATATTATCCCTCCTACAACACTCTCACGTGGATAAATCATTTTAAAATTTAAGAAGACTGAGGAGAAGGAAATTTTCCTAAAATCCTGCAGATGAAAACAAACAAACAAACAAAAAACTCAAGCTTACCAAAAAAGGAATGAATATGAGACTGGTATTAAATCCCTCTCGGCATCCCACAACATCAGAAGACCACAGAGCAATAATTTCCAAGTTGTGAAAAAAAAATAATTTCAACCTAGAATTTCATTTCCAAATTATCAATCCACACTGAGGACAAAATGAATATATTTCTGAACCTGTGAAGGTTTAGAAAGTTTGCCTCAATACCCTCTTCCTTTAAAAGTTATTTGTGGACTGCTCCAGTAAATGAGGAGTAAGTTTAGAAAGAAAAACACATGGAATTCAGGAAATAATGACTACACCCAAAAGAGCGTTAAGGGGTCAGAATAATTCAGGTGACCCAGAGCGACTGGAGCAGGGGAACAAGAAGAAACAGGTTTTCAGGAGACAAATACCCAGAAATAAAGGAGAATTAAGAAATTTGAGAAGAAGAAAAAAAAAACTTAGGATGAAATCAAACAATTTAAAGAAAGACTACCAATAATTCCAAAGGGGAGTGAGGAGCTCTAAGAAAAAAAGAAAATGTAAACAAAGTAAACTATTTGTCATAATGTTAAGCAGACTTAATTCTGTTTAGAAGGAAAATTATGGGCTGTAAAGTGAAAAAAAATAAGTAAAATAAAACTAAGGTCAAGAGAACATTGTAAAGCAAAACTTAGGACAGTCACAAGTTGTGAAGGGAAGAGTAGGGGTAATAACCTTATCGCACGTGAGACATGGTTTGGAATTGATTTTAAAAAGCAACAAAAACGTGACATGAAAGTAACCTACAGAGGAGCTAAAAGGGACAGAACTATTATGTCCATATATGTGGATTCTCAAGAAAAATATACATTCCAGGTACCTTTTCTATGGTAAGTTCCAGAAAGCATGTTCCACTAAAGTTAGATGAAGACATGCCAAGGGGAATTTCTAGAGTGATGATGAAGGGAAACCCCAGGTCAATTGCTAAGGAACAAACCTAGACAGCCACCAGTCCAAGTGGACTAGAAGGATGAAGGAGCCCTACATCCAAGAAGAAATTGAAAATGAGAGCTTACTTGACATGCCCAAACAAATTTAAAAGAGGTTTACAATTACAGATGAGAGTTTGGAAATGACTGGCTAAAATGAGGTTTTACAGTTTGGAAATGACTGTAGAAAATGAGGGGAAAATCAAAGGCAATTATAAACTCCAGAGAAACCAAATTTGTGCAAGACAAGATGTATAAACATGACTTGGTTGGTAAAAAAAAATGTATATTCTCAGTTTAACAGAAATCCCGAACAGTCATTTCATGAAAATTCTGATATAATCACATTGAAGGAATTAAGAGAGTGAGCACAGGTATGTGTACGCGGAAGGGCAGGAAGGATGCGAGATCTAAATCGTCATCTTTCACATAGGAAATAAAATTAATATGTAAAACCAAACAAGGACAAAATCACGGTGTAAGTATATCCATTAGAAAAATGGAGTTACATAACTGAAACAGAGCTCAAAACTGAAAGAGCTTTCTAGGGAAGCAGTACTGTAAAAGGGAGGAGGAGTTAGAAGGAGGATGGTGTTTCCTCACCTCAAGATGCAGAGAATTATCTAACCTCTTCATGTATAAAACCAAAATTCAGATCAAAACTTTCAAAATTATTACATGTTACAGCTCAAGCCACAATGCTATCTCCACCCAGATATTTCAAATTAGGAACCATCGTTCCAAGCAATGTTTCCTGGCCCTGGCAGCAGTCCACTGTGATGAGACAGTGGGGGCCGAGCCGAGAGCAGCCTTGGAACCCGCGCTGGCCTCATTAGGTGATGTCCCCTCCCACTGTTCCATCCCTGAAATAATTACTATAAACTGTGACTCACACTGACCTCAATTAGACATGTCCTTTCTTTCACAGACATAACTGCATGGTGGCAGTCTAGCCAGAGAGCTAGCAAGCACTTGAGAAGAAATGTGGGCCCATCTAACTGAAAATACAGCCCAGGGTGGCTTCTCCTGAAAGCTTCATTACAGAGGCAATGCCTGTAATTCAGTAGCCTGAGAAAATGTACTTTGTACAGTTGTCGCGTTGAGGGGCCACAGGGCGGAAGAGGGATTTGATTGTTTTAAATGAGTACAAGAGGTCTTCTGGCTCCAGTGGGTCCAACAGTCTCATGTGATGGTGTCCATGAAAATGAAGCGAGATAAATATCACTTAACGAGCTCCTCCACTCCCTCAAGAGCAGCAAATGTTGGGGGCTAAGGAGCTTTCAAGCTGAAGTGCTTCCTTCACTCATAAGCCTTGGCAGGGAGGCAAGAAATGCACAAATCTGGCACCTTCTCCTCCTCCTGCGAGAGCAGCCATCTCATAGCAGGTAAAAGCACGTGTGCCATACATCTTACAGAATGCATTACGGCCCTTAAAAAGCAAACGCTCCCCCAGTTGTGTGCAATAACGTTGACATATTTCCAAAAGTCATTGTTAAGAAGCTCAAGCCCTCCATCCATTTACATTTACTGTTAGAAACAACCTGGTAGCTAGAGCTAAGACACTTCCAGACTGTGTATTTTATTGGAATTTTAAATGAATCTAACTGTGAATACATGGGGAGGCACTGAAAATGAAGGTTTTAAAGATTTTAAGCAGACACAGCTAGACCTCCCTGAAGGCCGTGTTTTCCCAAAGTATCCTTTGCGATGGGAACACACTGGGGTCTTAGGTTGAGCTTGTAAATCTACCTCCGTGTGATTTTAAGACAAGCCAGAAAAAAAAAAAAAAAACACCAAAAAAGCCCCAAATAACAAAACAAACAGACAAACAAACAAACAAAAAAGGGAGAGGGAGGGGAAGAAAAAGGAGGGAGAGTGGGAAAGAGAATATAAGGAGGGGAGGAAAGAGGAGGGAAAATTTTTTTGCTTCTAGAGTAAATAAACTTACATGGACTTCTCATCAAAGGTTTACCCTTTATGTCAATAAGAGAGCAGAAATTGAGGCCAAAAAAAAAACCCCATTCTCCACAAGCACTAACTCTTAACATTTTCACTCACATCCTCAAACTTAACAGCATCCGACAATTTTCCGCAATTTTGGTAATGGCCGAGACACTGAAACATGCACGGACAGCAAACGAAAACACACCATTATCCATGCACAGGTGTGACCTTGCAACACAAGGATTTTTCTCTAGGACTTTTTAAAAATTGCCTTCAGGTGCTATTGCTACCAAAATGCACGTGTTTTTCTTCCTATTTTCACCATTTGTTCTAGGCTGAAACTACTGACAGTCCAGAAAGGGATTCAACCCCACTGGGTCTCAAACTATTAAAACCACATTGGCTTCCAGGCTCTTTTCCCTCTAACATCGATTCTCTGAGGCCTAAGGGATGACTAACATGGGGAAACTCTGATTCACCATCATCACTCTCCCTTAGAGCAGCAGCATCACCAAGGAAAGCAAGGGAATTGGTGGGGGGGGGGGGGTAAACGAACCCTTTCTTATGTATTGTCCCATCAGCAAGCCACATTTCAGCTAAGAAGCCCTATGCATCTGAGTCTGGGAGAGAGTCTGTGCCAACAGGTGGGCACTGGAAACCCCTCTCCCGGTGCCGTCCAGGCGGTGGCCCAAGCACACGGTCCCGTGAGAGCTAGCGGCCAGGTGTACCTGAGCCACGCAAAGGCTCACGTGACCACGAGTGCAAGACTGTCATTTTCTCTAAGCTGCTATTTTTTTGTTGTTTCAACGGTAATCACTTCAACAGCATCATGGAGGAGATCCAAATATTTCCCTGCAATTTCCAGCTTTTCCAATTCCTTTTCTGGGAATTTTATGGGGAAGTTTAGAAGCGCGATCTAGAAACATCTTGGCAAGGGAATGGTGCCCGAGGTGGGGAGCTATCTGGCAGCACACAGACACTTGGCATTGCTCCTCCAGGGCCATGGGGACCATCCTAGCAGGACTTGGGCACCTGCCCAGAATTGCTGAGCGGAGCCTCGTTCGTGTGCTACTCACTCTGGGCTGGCGAGATTCGGAAGGCGTCAGTCTGCAAGCATCCTCTCCCCTCCACTGCCTGGCAGTGATTAGATAGAATGCCTTTCTTCACGGAGAAGGAAGGCATCGTCCCAGCCAATCTCCCATCACCTGGGCAGGTATGGGCTTGGCTGTCTGTCCTTAAAAGTTATTATGATGAAGGGCACTGAGTAGAGCTTCAAAAGAAGCCTGAAACTTCTGCAGAGGATTTACACTGAGTGCAAGAACCACAACAGGGAGAGTGAGTTTAAGTAGGAGCTGTTATATACACTATGGAAGTCTGTTAAAAACTTCAAAAGAATGCTTGGGTTATTTTTCTGTTAAAAGTCAGCAAGGGAGGGAAGAAAATACAGGAGAGTAAAAAAGAAGGGGGTGTCTGTCTCCACTTAGACGAGAACCCTACATTTGTTTCGTATCATCAGGAGGGAATAAAGATCAGACAAACATTTTCTGGGGGCTTAACATTTAAGAATTTACCTATAAATAATAATTAATATGTGCATTAATGATGATGATGATTATTTTATTGTGTATATGCCAGGCCCCATGCGGGGTGTCTTAGATTTATAATTTAATCCTCATCACATGTACCTTAGGTATATTGTCAAATTTAAGCTTCAAATCATTCCAGTTTTGCAAATAAGGAAACTGAGGCTCAGAGAGATTAAATAGCTTGTCCAAAATCACACTTGTTAATTGATGGGACCAGGATTCAAACTCAGCTCTGTTTAATTATATGAAGCCCTTACCTAACCTGTAAATTGCCTCTTTTATGAAAAGAGTTGGCTCTGTGGGCCAGTTCCATTTAGAAAACTTACATGGAGGTCTCTACAGTGTGGCAGGAAGGAAGCTAAACTATCCTTCCCACTGCCCAACACACACACACACACACACACACACCCCTCTAAAATTCCACCCCCTTCCCACCACCGTATTACGTCACACTTTTATCAGCAGCCTACTTGACCATAAAGAATTTTAAAGAAGGGTGCCTGGCTGGCTTAGTCAGTGGAGCATGTGACTCTTAATTTCAGGGTCGTGAGGTCTAGCCCCACATTGGGCATGGAGCCTACTTAAAACGAAAATTTAAAAGATACTTAAGGAAAAAAAAAGAATTTTAGAGAAAATTTTTCTGAATCCATTCATCTCCTGGTTAAAGAAAATTGAGGCCCAGGGCATGGTGTGATGTCAAGTTGTAATCCAGAATCTCTCTTCCCCAGACAGTGCTCTTTCCTCTGCACCCCAGTCCCCATACCCTGGCGGGGCCCTGGGTAGAGGGCAAACGTAATCCGGTCATGGCCACTGGCCTCTTCCCCAGAAGCTAACTGTCCAGAGGAGAGACAACGCTAGTTAAGAACTGAAATATCAGGTCAGTGTGTACCGAGGGCAGCAAGAGGGAGACACAGCAATGGTGCTGAAATGTCAGAGGAAGGAACGAGAAAACTCCAGCCCGGGCACCGGTGAAGTATTTCGCAAGGAGGTGCTGTCTGGTCGAGACTCGGAAGGGCAAGTAAGATGTGAATGTGAGGTGGCAGGAAGGACACCGGTGTGGAGGCTGAAGAAACGGATTTCAGGTTCCCCCCACCGGACATATAACAACACTTAAAATCCACTAGGTTTTGCCTAAAATGGTGACATACCAGCCATCATCGCAGTTGGCTCAGTCCGCTGGGGCCGCCGTAACAGACTGGCCTCAGCCGGGTGGCTGAAACAACAAACGTGTATCTGCCCCAGTTCTGGAATAGGGCACATCCGAGAAGAAGGTGCTGGCAGATCCTGCCTGGTGAGGGCCCGCCGCCTGGCTTGTAGATGGCCACTTTCTTGTTGTAGCCTCACATGGAGGAGAGCCGGGCTCGTAAGGGCTTTCTTCTAGAGGCACCGACCCCATTCATGAGGGCTCCACCCTCCCGACACCACCACATGGGGGGGTTAGGACTTCGACATCTGATTTGGGAGGGACGCGTTCGGTCCGTAATAACAATAGTGAACAGCTTAGTTTTACAACAGCTTGCTCTCTCCAGCCTCCTAGAACCCGCCCTCGATGGGCCACCCCTGCGGCTCATACACGCATGTCTGACTGACGGTCACGGCAGCCACAGGCCCAGGCGCCCTGACTCCACTGACGGGGGCCGGGCATGCAGTTTCGAACCCATCGAATCAGGCACAGTCCGTACAATCCTAAACCGTCCCAAGCCAGTCACATGCCGCAAGAGCCAGGCCTGCCCTGGAGCGTGGTGGCATTTGTTGGCGTAAGAAATGCAGAATTTGGTTCCTTCCTCCCGCCGTGGCTGGTAAAGCATCCTGGGGAAGAAGGAGCATGAAGGTGCCCTTTCAAAATCTGAAAAGGGATTAAATTTGTCCTGGTTGCAGAGGCTTGGAGGGGGGAGCTTTTGAGAAATGAGTTCAGGCTCCGTGATGGACAGGGCGGCCTTCCCAGTGTCTGCTCTCCCTCCTTCCCGGCAGCAGCCCCCACTGCTCAGATGTCCACCACCCGCTTGGTCTCAGGGAATCCCGTTTCCTTTTCCAGTAACTGGCTTTGGTAAAGGCGTGAGACACACATGTGGTCAGTGAGACCTCAGAGGGATTTTTCTCTCGGGGGAAGGGGTAAGTGCAGGGCATTTTTCTAACTCCTAAGAGCAAGGCACAGAAAGAGCTCATCTTTCGTCATGTCTGCATGACTCCTCGATCTGCTTAAGCTGTGTGGCTACCAACTTAATGGAAAGCAGGGCAAAGAAAGGAAAGGAACCTGGGTGCTGGACGGCACCATGGAGCCTCTGAATCAACCATGCTTGAAGATTACTCTGCCTTGGAACTTGTTGCTACAGGCTAGAATACACTTCTGTATTGTTTAAGATGCTAGGTCAGATTCAGGCAGATTTTCTATTACTTGTAACTGTATTTTAACAATCACGCTCTACCCCTGAGTTATATAGCCAACATGTAGGATTTATGTACACACACACACACACACACACATGCACACACTGCAATACATAGTTAATGCTGGATAGAGCATTTTACATGGAGTATCATTTCTTCTCTCCAATAACCTTGCAAAACCTGTACTAGCGTTATCCCCATTTTACAGATGGGGAGCCACAAAGAGTCACTCCCTTGTGTAAAATTAAGTCATCTGTTACATAGTATAGCCCAGATACATACCTCCAAGAAAGAATCGCCTCACATTTAGGCCTGATGGAGTTTGGAACAATTTGCCTAGAGAAATAACAAAGACAGTGGCTCACCTTTGTCAAAGGCTTCCTCTCTGCAGGATACTTTGGTCAGTATTTTACATACGGGCACAGATGAGATCCCTAACAATAGTTCTATGAGATGGCTATTATTATTACCCCCAGTTTGTAGGTGAGGGAACCAAGCCCACAGAGAGGTTGAGCAATTTGCCTGAGGACACCCACCTGGGAGGTGGTACCAATAGAATCTGAATCTAAACTGTCTGGCCAGGTCTCAAGTTCTTAGAACCCCTTAAGGCATAGGGCTAACCCTTGTGGGGCCCCTGCCAACCAGACGTGGCTGGCTGTGCTGGTAGGTCACTGAACGCACTCCGGAAGCACCAGTGCCGCGAAGCTGCCCAGGGCAGCATCCTGTCTCTTACTGGAACTTACACTCTGGATCCCAGTAGAGTGTTGCTCTTGGCTACTTTGAAGGCAAGAGGGAAACCTCTGGGTTTGAACCTGCCTGACCATCTGGGCTGCTGTGAACGACCCCGCCCAAGCAAATTCCTAAGGGCTGGGCTGGGCTGGACTTGGAAAAATTCCTCCGGAGCTTTGGCTGGGATGTCTCTTTAACAAAAGAATTTCCCCTCCGCCTTTCAGAGGCTTCCTTGCCTTTATCACTCCTTGGGCAAACCAGGGGCAAGTTAGTTCCTGCTTTAGAAGACAAAGGGGAGAATCCTTGCCCGGCTTCAAAGGAAATTTCACAGCCCCGAAAAGAGAGTGGGCTGGCTAGCAGGCTCTTTCCCTCGCTCGGCTTTGGGGAGCCCATAGTGACTCCCCAGCCTCCACCCCAATCCCTGTCCCTCCGTTAGTCTGATGTGCAGTCTCCTCCCCCTGCCCTAGTCCTCAATCAAACTCCCCAGCAGAGCTCACGGCAGTAATTACTAATGCTTTGGCTCATTAGAGGCTCTTCCCACTTGGGCAGGGGATTGGCAAAGAGTGGCAATTTGGAGGTTTCTGTTTACAAACAAACTACCCTCTAGACACTGAGCCAGGAGGCAGCAGCTGGGGAAAAGCACCACACTCCCGTTCCCTGCCTTCCCTCTCCTGGTGGTTCAGCCATCTTCTTCCTGCAAAGCTCTGCACACCTAGGCCTTTAAGTCAGGGCTGTCGGGAACTCTGAGCTTTACGGGATGCCTTTCTGTAGCATTCCGTCCTATTTGCGTGACCTGGGAGGGTTTTGCTGCTGATTCACTGCATTTTAGCAAAATGCCCCACTTGCATTTTCTTTCAGATGTTTTGCAATAGTTTAATAATACTAATGTGCCAGGCCCTGGGTTAAGCACTGGATAAGCTTCATACAAATCACCTCCCTTCATTCCCCAGTCGGTGAAGTGGGTGCTATCGCCTTTCCTTCCTTACAGATAAGGCACCTGAGAGGTTTGGTGAGCAGAGTAATTTGTTCAAAGCCACAGCGGGGAGCCAGGGGGTGCAAGTCAAAGTCAGGTCCAAGGTGCCCAGCTGAGCTGGGGCTCCCAATAACTGCACATACCGCCTTCCCCAGGGGGAGACTGAGTGCAAACCAAATGGCCACCCCAGACACAGACAGACTCAGAAGCTTTGCCTTCCCACCATGGCATGTTCCTCTGACTCTGTTCTCTCAGGCCTTACCCGGTTACACGAAAAACCTCGTGTAAGAAACCCTTCCTCCCCTCAAGAGTTTCCTGCCCCTCCTCTGACCCTGCAAAGACACCCAGAGAGAACCACTGCTTAGAAACCAGAAAAAAACAATACCAATCTCCACGCAGCTTGAACCAAATTTATATGGCAGGCTTTCTGCCATGAACATTTTCCTTAGAGCAAGTTCCCTCACTCTGGGTCTTTAACCCGCTCCTAAGATTTCAGCACAATCACAGTAGATATGTCCTTCTGGAATCTTCTGAACAGGATCCATCTCGATCCAAGACGGCAAATTAATCCTCACATTAGGTTTAAGCTGCAGATTGCCTTCTCTTCTAGAAGTAATTCCAGTTGGGTCAAAGGTAGCACTTCTGTCCTCTAAAAGTTAGGATGGGGTGAACAAGCAGGGAAAAACCAAAGGCCCAATCTGTGGGCTTGAATACGCCCTTGCTTCGTTCCATTCGTTACTGAGAAGTTAAAACCGCCTCTGAGTAGCATGTTCAATGCCTCAGATGGAGAATTTCTGAAGAAAACTCTTTGCTTCTCAAGAGTTACAAGATGCCTGTAAACACTCACGGTCTTCAACCTCGAAGGCCCCAGGATTCTTGAAGTCTTCGATAATCTAAATTTAGCCATTTTCATAAACATTTCAGACAGCAGGCTCATTTTTATTCCCTGGAGAGCTTCGTGCAGTCAGACTGCAAGTCTAAGAAGAATGTCAACTTTTAAGAAATACCCTGAGCCTTGCCAAGACTAAGAGCCAGACACCGGCTAAGTTGGCTGACTTTACACCTGTGTAATTACTCACTGTCCCTTGGAGAAGAACATAAAATTTTATTATATGCTGCTTATAATTCAACCAATAATTACTGAGCAGGTAATCTGAGCGAGGCCCCCTAACAGGTGCTGTGGGAGAAGCCAGGATGAACCAGACTTGGGCCCTGCCTTTGTAGTTTAGCGAAAGAAGGTCCAATCCTAACTGTGTGTGTGTGTGTGTGTGTGTGTGTGTGTGTGTGTGTGTACACATATGTGTGTATGCATATGGGAAGAAACACTCCCAGGATAATTTCTTGGAAAAGGCAGTATTTAACCTAGATTTTTAAAAATGGATGGAAGTACAGGCAATTTTTCTATTTTTCTGTTTTTTCTTTTTACTGCTGTGAAACTGTGCAGTTAATAACAATTGAGCAGGGGTAAACGGAAAGGAAACAAAGGCCACAGAGCTCTAAAAGTACCAGGAATATAAAGGGCTGAAAGCCAGAAAGCCCAAGGTGGATCATTCCAGAAAGGCATGCTGTTAATATCTTACTTTGAAAACAAAGTCAGGAATTTGCATCTCTATTCACCAGTGTTATGGTGTTTGAGCACACCAACTAGGGGGAAAAAAAAAGTTACTGATGGAATTGTTACTAAGATGAAGTAGTGATCTAAAATAACGGCCAAGAGGGGTGTCTTGGGGGCTCAGTCAGTTAAGTGTCCAACTTCGGCTCAGGTCATGATCTCAGTTTGCGGGTTCGAGCTCTGCGTTGGGCTCTGTGCTGGCAGCTGAGAGCCTGGATCCTGCTTGGGATTCTGTGTCTCCCTCTCTCTCTCTGTTCCTCCCCCTGCCCCTCCTGTCTCTCTCTGTCTCTCAAAAATAAATAAATATAAAAGAAAAAATTATTTAAAAAAAATAAATAAATAAAATAATGGCCAAGAGCACCTGGTCTAGAGTTGGCCCGACCAAACTCAAACTCTGCTGCTTCCTGGCTGCATGATCTTGGGCAGATCATGTGACCTTTCTGAGCTTTTGTTTCCTATTTGATTTGAGAATAATAGTCGTACCTACATGATAGGGCTGTTGGGATTAAATAGATAATCTGTCTAAAAGTGCCTCGCACATTATTCAGCACATAGAAAATGTTCCGTGAATGTCTACAGTGTTTCCAACACCAGAGAAGGATCCTTTTGGGCCATGTCTTCAAGGAGCTAATGATCTGATCATTTTGACCCATAGGATGATTTTTTTTAACCATGCAGTTGCATAAAAACAGTCAATGATATCCACATTTCATCATTTTTGTGTATTTTACCACTTTATATTATCCAGGTGTGATCTTCTTGAAAGCGGGAGCCCCAGGCGGAGAGACAAGGAGATTGGCTCAGTTCCCACACCTCGCTGGAGAGAGAGGGCATCAGGCTCAATCCTACAATGTCTGACTTGAAGCCATTTCTCTTTCCACCACTGGATACAATTCATGCAATATCTTACTGTCATGGATACACTAATTAGGATTTGTTTCGTGACAAAAGCAGGAAGAAGAAACGTATCGTGTCTCAGGATAAAAAGTCCACACTAGATTTGCAACCACAGCAGGACTCACAGGCCTGTGACTAGGGTGGCCTCTCGCGGTCTCATGCTTCTCCTTGCCCGCTCATCCTCAGGCCCCCATGTGGTAGCAACCAGCCACCAGTATCTCTAGGCGTATATTTCAAAGATCATTCCAAATAAACCACCTTGGGTCTATGTGCCCATCCATGAATCATCATGGTGGCCAGTGAGGAGAGTAAGAGTAGGCAGGCCAGAGTCACAAGGTCCCCAATCAACAAGCCACTGGAGCGGGGCAGGAGTACCCTGGCCAAGAACAGATCATTTGCTTCAGCACTGGTCCATCCAAGCCTTCTAGCCGAGCACAGAAGTAAGGCTGGCTCCACAGAGGTCATTCAAGATTCTGTTGCAGGAAGAAGGGCAAGGGACATTGGACAGACCAAGCCAACATCTGTCCTCTGAAGGACATTCTACAAAAAGGAATGACAAAGCGATACAGATTTGATAATATTCAGAAGTTGGCCATTACTAGATTATGCAAGAGATCAGTATTTTCTCTTTAATTGAGAGTTCTACGTAGGGCCCCTATTTTCTTTCTTTTTTTTTAATTTTTTAACATTTATTTATTTTTGAGAGAGAGAGAGAGAGACAGCATGTGAACAGGGGAGGGGAAGACAGAGAGGGAGACACAGAATCCAAAGCAGGCTCCAGGCTCTGAGCCTGTCAGCACAGAGCCCGACGCAAGGGGGTCAAACCCACAAACCACAAGATCGTGACCTGAGCCAACGTTGGATGCTTAACCAACTGAGCCACCCATTTAATCAGAATATAATCAAATATTCTTCAAGTGTTCTGTCACGTGATGTCCATGATATCTTTACCCCAGGGTTACCTCTGTGCACATCCAAGCTTGTTGTGATGGACCTGACCCCATCTTCCCTGTTGTACTCCACTGAGAGAGTAATAGGAAAATAAGCAAAATGGGAGGGACAGAGGGAGGGAGAGGGGATTGGGTGGAAGGTGGCTGGAACCACAAGAGGGAGCCAAACTAAGTCATTAAGGAACAGACATATTATCCAATTTGGGCCACAGAGAGAATGAAAAGGCCCCAAATCAGGAAGGAGCTCTTGGTCTGGTGTCAGCGGCAAAATGAGCCCGAGTCTGTCAGAGCTTGAGAACCATGCCATCAAGGAGGAGACAGAGACGAAGTCTGGTAACACCCTTGGAGCCCCAAATTCAAGGTGCCCCTGAAGCCCATCCTACTCGGAGTCTTCAAAGTGATGTGAATGAAAAAATTCCCATCTTAGCACAGGTAGTTTGTGGCATTATTTTCTTTCCTCTACCACTTGTGACCAAAAGGTGCTGAACTAAAACCACAAAGAAGTTTTGAGCTATTGGCGCATCTAACAGTCAAAAAGCCCGCCTTGAAGAGAGTTGTTGAGTTGTCCATAACTGGAAAGGTTCAGGCAGAACACAATCAAACATCCATCTGACGCGCGGTAGACGGTTTTCCTTCCACACTGAATTAGTCTGCAGTGTTGGCGGTTGTGGGGACGGGGCGGGGGGGGGGTGGGGGGTGGGCGGCAAAACTATGCAAATTCTAAGATCCACTTGGAGTCTAAAGTATCCGACTGACTGCTAAAAATGGATGGACTATGGGGCGCCTGGGTGGCTTGGTCGGTTAAGCGTCCGACTTCGGCTCAGGTCATGATCTCACGGTCCGTGAGTTCGAGCCCCGCGTCAGGCTCTGTGCTGACAGCTCAGAGCCTGGAGCCTGTTTCAGATTCTGTGCCTCCCTCTCTCTCTGCCCCTCCCCTGTTCATGCTCTGTCTCTCTCTGTCTCAAAAATAAATAAATGTTAAAAAAAAAAATTAAAAAAATAAAAAATAAAAAATAAAAAAAAATAAAAATGGATGGACTGGTGCCCAAGCTCTCCAGCTAGGAGGAGGTCAGGTGACAGTGTTTCCTATTGTATCCTCCCTCACTGGTCACCCTGCCATGTGCGTACAGTCATTAACCACTGATGTATCGTCAGTGAGTCACTGGCCTTGCTGTGGTCTGCCTACCCTCTGGCAATTCAGACTGCTGATGCTTAAAGATACTCTGTTCAAAACTGCATAAGTGCATCATCAACTACTTGTATCACAGGGTTGGCGGGACAATCAGCAGATACAGCATTAATTTAGGGACCCCCAAAAAGAGGCTTTCACCGAGGAAGACTCGGCCAACCCCAGAGGCAGTGAGGAGAGGGATTCACAGCTTTCTACTAAAATAACAACACCAAATAATGTACTTTCACTCGGGGTAAGGCTAATTATCATCTTGATGGCAGGAAGTTCAGATGTGTTACACATGGGTTCACCAATCCCCCACAAAGACCTGTTCCAGCAATGCACACTACATTAATATTTATTTTTGCAGGATTAGCATGCATTAACCAAATGAGTAAGGCAACAGGAAATAACTAATCTCAGAATTTTCTTAATAAAGAAAAATCAGCCTGTTAATGGTGAAAAATATACTGAGAGGCTCTTGGCTTTAAGGGTGATGTCCTACCTTGCATGCAGAGTGAGCTTCTGGGCATGGTTAGCTGGAGCAAACTACAGGTGGGAGCAAGTCCCCATCAATGGCTAGATGCGGGGGCCCCAGCCACCCGCCCCCACATTTGGAAGGGGAGGCCACAATGCAGTGCTCAGGGTTACATGAAGACAGGAAATGGGGAGATAGGTGATAGCTCTTCAAACTTTGGGCCAAAGGAAAAAAAGCTTTTAATTAGAAAGCACTAAATCAGTTATGGCCAGCAGAAAGAAAATAAGAATAAGAGACACAAGATCACTGACTGTCATGAAATGTAATTGATAGAGTTTCTGAATCTTGTTTGTTTAAAAATAATGTTCTACCTTGGAAGCTAATCTATGTACAGCTTGCCTGCCCTGTGCACTTTCTTCCGATTATCTGCACACATAAAATGTGACAAGAGCTGCCTCTCTTTTATTTTTCTGATCTGGTGAATTTCACCCAACAGGCAACAGAATCGTGAAATGTTGTCCTTTGCACAAAGGCCAGCATTTCTGCAAACTCACAAATGGGTGGAAATGTATATATTCATTCATTCATTCTCTTTCTCTCTCTCCACCTGGTGGCCTTTCCCTGGGGCTGCTGGGAAATGGAGAGAGGTCTGTAATAACACCCATCACAAGAAGAGCCTGCGGCTAGGGAGATGTGCCGAATGAGCTCCAGCATCCTTCCCTTTGGAGGCTGCGGTCCCAGCTTCATTTTAGCGCTGGGAAGACAGCTCCCACAGATGGGCAGTCAGCCAGGGGCACCCCCGGCTGCCCGTGGAGGATTTGGGAGCATCAGGGGGAGAGGGTAGGCCTGATGCTTAAAGGGATATCCCTGGATGCGGTGAGAAGCGGAGGCAAGATGGCTGGATCTGTAGGATTGGCGGTGTGTTCACTAGACAGGGTCACGGGGACAAGAGGGTCAGGGGGCAGTAGGTGGGAGCAATATGGGGGCCCAAAAGCCAAAAGTTTATCCAGCTTCTCTGTTGCCTGGCCTCCAGTTAAACAACATCCCCTTTCATGCTTTCTTTTCTAGGTTCAGAGACACCCCCCCCCCCCCCCCGGTCACGTTTGAAACACAACTTCAACAAATTCAATCCCACAGACATTTGCCGTGCGAGTCCCTGCTACGTTCAAGGTTTGGTTCCGGGCAGCATGCTAGCAAGATCACAAAGCAAAGTGCCTGGTCTCTTAGGAGTCCGTGGTTTAGCAAGAGAAGCAGGTACATAAATAAATAATTAGGCAGCCAATGTGTCAGCATTATTAATGGTTGGGCTTATGTTGAAATCCCCCGGAAGATGGCAGGGCTAAGCTCTATGCAATTCGAGGCTCTCCCAAGCTGTATTTCCAGCCCTGAGGGCCTCGTGCACTAAATTCACAATTGAACGGGGGTGTCTTGCCAGAGCTGAAAACGATAATCGAGATTTTCTGATGCTGTGGTTAACACGCTGCTCGTCTTCTGGGGGCCGGGGGCTTCCAGTCTCAGCTCTCCACGGGAAAAAGAACAAAAGGAGAAGGTACCCATTAGAGACTGAACTGGGGCCCCCAGCAAAACCCATATGTCCAAGTTTTAATACCTAGTCCCTCTGAATGTGACTGTATTTGGAGACAGGGCCTTTAAAGAGGTGATTAAGGTAAACTGAGGCTGTGAGGGTGGCCCTGATCCAATCTGACTGGTATCCTCATGGAGATTCAGACCCAGAGGCACCAGGGATATGTGCACACAGAAGGGCAAGCCTGAGAAAAGGCAGTCAGACGGCGGCCACCCGCACGCGGAGGAGACAGGCCTTGGGAGAAACCGACCTCTCAGCACCTTCATCTTGGACTTCCGGCCTCCAGAACGGTAAGAAAATCCATTTGTGTTGTCTGTGCCTAGTCTAGTACGCAGCACCCCCGGTCTATGCTACCGTCATGGTAGCCCAAGCAAACAAATACAGCATCGTCTTCACGTGTTTCCATCTTAATGTCAGAAGCCTGCAGAACTCATTGACCCCATCTCCCCACTTGGGCTCATCACTGAGGAGCTTACGGCCAGCCTCAGGCACCATGGCCACTGACGGCAACTCGAGCTGACTCATCACAAAGCCAGTCTCGCACTGCCTCAGGCCCAGGAGCCGCTACACAGGCAGCCAGCACACCACGGGGAGGTGCCAGCCCTCCCGCGGCTCGCAGACTGAGTGCTGAGCCCTTTGCCCTGACCCACAGTTGCCCACCGAGGTGCACCCCACTCTTGGATTTTTAGATTCCCAACCCCTCACTCTCACTCGGCCTCTTGGGGGCTTCCAGATTTTATATTTGCCACCGTCTTGCTGGCTCTGACTGTGGCTCGTTCACCTCCTGGTCCCAGTTCTCCTCCTCGGTGTTGGGGAGCGCTCCCAGCATGATGAGCTGACTTGGCTCCTTCTGTATACAGCACAGCACACATTTCTTAAAAGCTCTCCTCTCCAGAACGCAGAGTGCGGGTCTCCTTTTTGCCAGTGTGTCCCCAGCACCTATACAAAGCCTGGCACATGCAAGGGCTTGATATATGTATATATATACACACACACACATACATACATACATACTGCACGGTCAGGTTTGCAGGCTGGACAAACAAAGAACCGTGTTTCTCTGATAACTATGTATATTCTTCTCATGACAGGACTGGAGACAATAACTGGAGGAGGGGTTGTGTTCATCCGGGCTGTCCCCTGGATCACTTTTCTGTGATCACTTTTCTTGGGACTCAACGCACAGGAAAGGGATTTCAAGGCACTCACAGCGTATACACACACACACATACATACATACATACTGCACAGTCAGGTTTGCAGGCTGGACAAACAAAGAACCGTGTTTCTCTGATAACTATGTATATTCTTCTCATGACAGGACTGGAGAGGCAAGTGACAGCACTCCAAATGATCTATTGGGGATGTGGTTTCTCTCTTGTCAAGGATGAAGGGGGAGGTAGAGAAAATCTCGGAGCACTGTTCAACCGAACACAGACACGGACGAACACACGGCATCCACTGCTAATTTCCCCTGAGTAAGAAACACCCTGTCGCTGTGAGCATGAAACCTCCTGGTTTTATCACAGCTGCAACGTTCTGCGAGCCTTCGCTTCTAATATTGCACACAACACACACTGGGACAGAAAACGGCTTAGGGGAATGGTTTTCCCAGCTATCGGGAAACATGTTTAGGCTTCATGGACCCCACATCACCTCTAAAATTGTTTTCAGATCCAGCACGTCCTGTATTAACCCCCTTCCTTGTTCTTTTTATCTGCAGCCTTCAGTGTGAAATAGTTTTGCATCTGGACAATGAAATTGAACTTGCCCAGAGGGCAAAAAACAACATATAATCATAAATTGAAAACTTGCAAGTTGCAAAGAGGTCGCTGGAGGCAAGGAGATGGTGGACGGCTACAAGATTTAGGCAGGGGGGTCAGCGCTCTCTATCAGCCCAAAGACCCAGCAGCGGCCACGGGGGCACTGAGAGGGACGTCAGACTGGGGCCGCGGGGAGACCCAACGCTGATTGACAGGTCTGCCACCTTTGGAAAATGCCCTGCTCCGTACAAGTAAAGAAAGCAAGTCAGGAAAGAACAGGGGAAGCCGGGGTTCGAGTCCAGCCCTGCCCGTGAAAACCTCTGTGCGTGTGGACGTGAGGTGAATGTCGTCTCTTCTTTGGAGGCTTCTGTCTCTTCACCTTAAAATGAATCAGTGGGTTGACCAACCGATGAATTAGCCTTTCTGGTGGAATAACTGGAGGAGGGGTTGTGTTCATCCGGGCTGTCCCCTGGATCACTTTTCTGTGATCACTTTTCTTGGGACTCAACGCACAGGAAAGGGATTTCAAGGCACTCACAGCATAACAGTTACAGACCATGCAGATTACGAGAATGAAGCTGGTAGGGGCAATTTTCTATTTTATAACCAGGAGACTATTGCTTCTACTGTGACATAAAAAAAAAGGCAGGAGAAAAAAAGAAAAGCAGAATATTCTTCTATTGCAATGGAACAGAAGAGAGGATATCAGTTCACCAACCACGCGAGCTGAGCTGGATGAGCAACTATCTCCGGGAGCCTCAGTTTCCCTCATTGTCAGATGGAAGGAAAGCCTCAGGATTGAGGTGGGAATAAAAGGGAACGATGGCAGTAGGAATTCTTTGTCACGAAGCAGATACAATCCAGACGGCACTTTTGGGTGAAAGGAAACAAAATGAAGTTCAAAGCCTTTGTATTTGGTTGAATCGTTCAAGTTTTGTCCCCAAACTTAAGAGCTGTTGCTGACTCCTCTTTTTTCCCGCCCCACACCTGGAATTACAAACTCTTTCGTCTCTTCCTTCAAAGCGCGTTCAGAATCCGACCACACGTCACCACCTCCAGGGCTGCCACCATGGTCCAAGCCGCCATGATGGTTCACTGGGATTGGCACCAAGGTCTCCACGCTGACCTCCCTGAGCCTGCACTTCCTGCCAACAGCCTGTTGTCCCACAGCAACCTGGTCCACACCATGCCCCTCCTCTGCTCCAAACCTTGCAGAGGCCACTCTTCCCAGAGATCTGTCCCCATCCCCTGTCACTGCCCTGCCTTCATCTCCTACTACACTCTACATACTCAGTTCCAAATTCACTGGCCCCCTGCTGTTCCTCCAACGTGCCAGGCATGCTCCTGCCTCTGGGTCTTTGCACTGGCCCTTTCCTCCATTTAGATCATTTTGTGCTCAGGTAGCCCCATGGTGAACTCCCTTATCTCTCCCACCTCACCTTCTCAAAGAGGCCCACCGTGACTGCTCTATTAAAAACTGGAATTCTCTAGGGGCAGCCGGGTGACTCAGTCAGTTAAGCGTCCGACTTTGGCTCAGGTCGTGATCTCATGGCTCGTGAGTTCAAGCCCCACAACAGGCTCTCTGCTGTCAGCGTGGAGCCTGCTTTGGATCCTCTGTCTACACTGCATCCACCCCCCTCACCCCCACCTCTGTCCCTCCCCTGCTTGCACTCTCGCTCTCTCTCTTTCAAAAATAAATAAAAACATTTAAAAATTAAAAAAAAAAAAAACTGAAAGTGCCTGCCCTGATTCCCCTTAGTTTCTTTTTTCTTTTTTTTCCCCACAGAATGTGTCACCCTCTAACATTTCTTAGTATTTTTATTGTTTGCTTCCTATCTGGTCTCTCCATACACATGGACTTGAGTGCTTTTACACCACAAGGCAGGGGTCTTTGTATGTTTTATTCACTGATGCATTCCATGATGGATCCAAGGAGCTCCTCAACAAATATCCCTGGATTCTTTTTTAAGTATTTGTTAGACACAGTGATTAAAAGCTTGGATTCTTGATCTGGACCACCTGCTTCTGAATCCTGATTCCCCCATTGCCTGATGTAATCTCTCTCTGTGCCTGATTTTTCTCCTGCAAAACGGACCCCTCCCACCTTCTCTTTTGCAATAATTGCTGTAGAACCACCATCCCTCACAACTCAGGTTTGTATATGCTAAACTGGGATATGAGGCCTCATTCACCAAGTGAGCTGACCAAGAAAAAGCTTTCTCAGGGGAATTTTGTACACCCTTCCCTAATCATTATAGAAAGGCTTGCCATGAGTACGCTGATGAAATCATACTCATTTACAACAGACTACATCATTTAAGATTGTTTTACAAACTAAGAAAGTTGAATAAACTGTATTTCCATGATAGGCACTGCCTGACCTGAGGGTTCTTACTCTCTGTCTCTTGGCTCTGCTTCCTTGGAGTTGGGCATCATCCTCTGTCAGCGTGTACCTCATGGTGGCAAGAAAGCTGCCATGGCTCCAGACCAGACATCTTCACAGATTGTGGTCTCGTGGAAGAGTGAAAGAGGCTTTTTGCCAGCATGCCCACTTGGTTCTCTTCTGCTCTCATTAGCTCCCGTGCCCACCCCTGACTCAATCAGAGTGGCAGACATGATGCTCTGATTAGCTAAAGCCGAGGTCAAATGCTTCCAAGTCAGGGATGGAGACCCCCCAAGGGCACACAGGCCGAAAGGGAGAAGCGAGGTGAGACACAGTTATCAGAAGGATGCACTGGAACCAGAGGCCAGAACAGCACAAGTCCTCTGTCCTGAGAACGGTGCCAGTGCCCTCCAGCCAGGCTTTCCTCTCCCACCTCAAGAAGGTATTTCCAACCCACCACGGCTCCGTAGGAATGTCGTTTCAGTTACCCCAGGGCCCAATGAGGAAAGATGTAGAGCATGCCATTTATTGATATTAAATTTAATCTTCAGGTCAGATAAAACCCAGACCTTTAAAACACACACACACACACACACACACACACACACACACACACACACACATATTCAAGGGCAAATAGCCTGTCCCTATGATCTCTCTCCTCTACTTCCTAGTTTTGTGGCCATGAACAAGTTACTTCTCCCATCTGTGCCTCAGTTTCCTCATCTCTAAATTGGACATCCTGTTTCTACCACCCGACGAGGCTTCTGGGAAGATGAAGCGGGGTTATACACGTTAAAGCCCACAGAACAGTGCCTGGCACACGGCAAGGACTGATTGTTGACAATTACCACTATTCTTGGTATTATCAGCAAGAGGCCAATAACCCACTAAGCAGAACAAAGTCTTGTGACATGAGACAGATGTGTGCAATGCGATTTGGCCTGAGAGTTCCCATGTCTTTCCAAGGGAAAGGTTTTCCTTGAGTCTCAGCAACTGAGATATTCACTGGACCAAACTCACACTAACCAGAGTGAATACATCTAGTCCGTACATCATGTTGGTCCTTGTCTGGTGCTGGCTAATCAACAGGAGGCTGAGTCCATGGTGGGCTACGATGAGCAAAGTGGAAGATGGGAAGAGAGCCACCCCCAAGGGCATTGGCATCAGACTCGGGGAGGGGCTCCAACATTCGGTCCAAGTCCATCAGAATGAATGACGACACTGTGACATGTCCACACCAGACTGCTACAACCCCTACTGGCCCTTTGGTGCCTGATAACTAACTGTCCAAGCAGGGAGCATAACTGCCCTGACATGGTCAGCTTAAATCTCTCATCTGCCTCCAGCCCCCTAGACTCTGATGAGGGCAAGAGGCCCAAGCCCTGGATGTTAGCGGTAGGTCAGTCTGAGTTTCTAGCTAAGCTCGCGACTTGATAAAAGTCTGGGGAAAGGAAGAAATGCTCTCTCTCTTGCCAGTCAGGAAGGGTCTGCCTATTCCCTTGAAAGCCCATGGGCTCACCTTCCTTCTTGTTGCAAAAACCCAAAAGCTCAGCCTTGCAGGAAAGAATTTTTTTTTTAATGTTTATTTATTTTGAGAGAGAGAGTGCAGGGGAGGGGCAGACGGGAAGACAGAGAATCCCAAGCAGGCTCTGCGCTGTCAGCACAGAGCCCGATGTGGGGCTTGAACTCATAAACTGTGACATCATGACCTGAGCTGAAATCAAGAGTTGGACGCTCAACCGACTGAGCCACCCAGGCGCCCCAAGAAGAATCTTTTTAAAGAGGCTGAAGCTTTTTAAAGAGGCTTCCATTGGTGACTGATCTTCCCTAGTGTTTGTCTGGAGGAAAGACTGAGAATCCTGGTTCTAACAGAGGGTTCTGGACACTGACAGACTTCCAAGGCTACCCAGCTGCGGCACCTCTCTGGTTACCCTGGTGAATGTGAAACCTGCTGTCTTCACGACAACTTGGTGACAGAAGTCGACAGACCAATCTGTGGCATTCTCTCAAAGACCTTGGCAGTTCTGGGTCCAATTCCAGGGCAGATGTTAACCACCAGCAGAAAAGGAACTTAATTCCACTAAAACATTCCCAACTCGGTCCCTAGTTACTTGCACTCCACTGTGATCTTTTTGTTCCCTCTGGCACTCGGTCTTCCCATCTGTAAAATGGGAGGACTGGGCCAGGTGAACTCTAAGATTTCCTCCAGTTCCAACATCTTCATGGATGTTCTGTGTCAAAGAAAGGACCAGCGTCTGTAGTCAGCATGTAAGGCAAAAAATTACCCTTGTAAATTGCTTACACTACCCATACAATACCCTGGCTTGGAGTTTTGTTTATTCAGCCCTGTGCACCAAGTTTCATGCACTCCAAAGTTTAAGAGTCACTGAGCAAGAGAAAGAAAGGAACCAAAGGGAAGTCTGTAGGCTGGCATCTGAGCCTATCAGCCATCCTAACTACTAAACCCCAGATAGTGAAAAGTGGGAGAATGGGGGGCTTGAATAACATGTTGCTGCTTGACTGTAGGGTCTGACCCATTCTGTATTTAAAAACCCATGCCTGGGCGGCTCAGTTGGCTGAGGGTCCAACTTGTGATTTCCAACTTGGATCATAATCCTGGGGTCATGGGATTGAGCCCCAAGTCGGGCTCCATGCTCAGTGTGGAGCCTACCTGGGATTCTCTCTACCTCTGCCCCTCTATCCTGCTCATGCTCGCTCTCTCTCTCTCTCTCTCTCTCAACTAAAAAACTTAGGGGCACCTGGGTGGCTCAGTTGGTTGAACATCTGACTTCAGCTCAGGTCATGATCTCACAGTTTGTGGGTTCGAGCCCCGCATCAGGCTCTGTGCTGACAGCCCGGAGCCTGAAGCCTGCTTTGGATTCTGTGTTTCCCTTTCTCTCTCTGCCCCTCCGCTGCCTGCGCGCTCTCTCTCTCTCTCTCTCTAAAATAAATAAAACATTAAAAAATAAATAAAATTATAAAAATTAAAAAAAAAAATTTTTTTAAACCCACAGGGCCTTAAACTGATGCTATGGATTCATTTCTTGCTGAAGGATTAAGTAAGATTTTATACGTAAAGAAGCATCTAGCTCAGGACCTGGTCCCTGGTAAGTAGGAAATACATGCTAATTTTGAATATAAAGTCTGCATGTTCAATATTCTTTGGAAAACTGTAGAGGAGAACATGGCTGCCTGTCAGCTGTCCTTGCAAACTGGGTTTTCGCATCGTGACCCCAGCATACAGCTGTCCCACACGTGCCCTGATCTCGTGTCCCCGGCCTCTGGGTAAGTTTCTAAAGTCAGCAGAGGAGTAAGAAATGCAGTCCCACGCTGAGCTCACATGCGGAAACCTCTTTGTAAACTGGAAAACAGTACACACCAATGACCGATTGTTACCATCACCCATCTGGCCAAGGGGTCTGAGCTGGGCCCTCCTGCTGCACTGGTTGCTAATTAGCTAATGTTTGCGTGCTCACCATGTTGGGGGAGGAAAGAAAAGATCAGAGAGGCTAACTGACTGGGCCAAGGTCACTCTGAGGTTACACTCAAGGTCACAGCGGAGGAGCTGGGATTCAGTTGGGTTAAGTTGTTCCTTCCTCACCTCCCCACCCTGACGGAGACCTGCTGAGTCCCCTCCACACAAAACACTGCTAATTGTGTCTCCCAGATTCACGCACCAAAGCCTAACCCCCAAAGTGTGGGTATTTGGAGTGGGGCCTTTGGGAGGTAATTAGGGTTAGACAGGTCACGAGAGTGGGGTCCTGTGATGGGATTAGTGACTTTATAAGGAGGGAAAGAGGGAGAGAGAGAGAGAGACAGAGAGGGCTTGATCTCTCTTCTCCCTGAGGATACAGGGAGAAGATGGCAGTCTACCAGCCAAGAAGACCATTCTCACCAGAAACTGAATCAGTGAGGACCTTGACCTTAGATGTCCAGCCTCCAGAACTGTGAGAAATAAACATCTGTTGCTTAAACCCCCAACCCCATCTGTGCTATTTGTTACAGCAGCCTGAGCTGACTCAGACAGACATGAACAGAGGCCGGCGAAAGGCGTGGGAGGCACACGCACCTGGATTCCAGACTCCACACCTCCAAACACCGGGCAAACCGATTTACCCTTCCTGGTTCTTAGTTTCGTCATCTACACGTGGGACTAATCGCACCTGCCTCACGGGGTCATACTGGGCACGAGGCTAGAAATGCTCACCGTTTTCTAGCACGTAGTAAGCTTTCAATGAGAGTTAGATTAAAAACTATGTGGATGCATGTCTAAACTGACATGGTGTCATCACTTTTAGGGGTGAGAGTATTGAAAATTACTACTTAAGTGACAACCTGATATATGAAAGGAGAAATCCATCAGTCCGTTACCATTATTAATGGAAAACCGGAGGATGAGGGAGGGAAGAAGGAAAGGCACCCAAGGACAGGGCAGGCCCCAGTGTGATGGTAAAGATTGGGGGTAGGGATGGAGGGACATGACCCAGAAGCCTGGGACAAGGGGTTCCAGAGAGATCTGGGCTATAGAAGAGAGAGTGGCACCAAACCCCAAAACCACCTCCCTTCCTAAATCTGGAACCCCCCAGGGGCCACGTCCTGCTCCCCCAGGGTTAGAAGGCAGCCATGGGGAGGGCCAACATCCTGCTCTAGAAGGATGTCCTGCTGTGGCCAAGCAGCTGAAATATGGCAAATTCGGTCCCCTCTTTTGCTGTCTCCATGGCCTGCATGTGACCAAGCCACGTTGGCTCTGAGGGACTTAATGAGACCAGGTTCAGGGCACTGCCCGCACCACTGCAGCCCAGGGCACAGGGTCTCTGAGAGGCTGACCGCACTGTGGGGAGACTGTGCTCAGTCCGGGGGCCCCAGACGATTCGCTGAGCTATGGTGAGAGAGTGCCTTCCCCTGGACATTCACTGCCGGATTCAGTGCCTCTCCCAAAACCCTCGCTGAGATTCGCCCTTCTTCCGGAACTAGGAGGCAGGTTCAGGGCAATGGCTCTCAAACTCAGAAGGCCACCGGTCACCAACAAATAGATATTCCCATTGTCTTCTTTGTTCCACTGCTATTAGAGAGCTTCCACTGTGCAAAGCCCTTTTCACGAATGATTGAACTGGGTTTTCACCAAAACTCTCACGGGACAAAGATTCAGAAAGGTTCAATGGTTGCTCAAGGCCATAGGGCTAGTCAGCACAGATCTCAGATGGCTCCCCCAGCACCGCAGTCAGGAGCTCAGACTCTGCAGCCAGACTGCCTGGGTCCTCATCTCAGACCTTTTATTCATTAGCTGTGCAATTCTGGGAAAGTGACTTAATCTCTCTGAGCTTCCATTCCCTTTATCTGTAAAACAGGGAAAATCAACGTAAACATGGAAAGATCTTAGAGAAATGCCAAGCACAGGGTAAGCATTTAACAAATGGCATCGACCGTCACCCTCATTTGTCTGACCTCAAAGCCCTGGCTAATTGTGCATCTGCATTTTTGTGTGAATGTTCTTTACGAGTCACTATCTGTATAGGTACGGAATTTGAAAAGCTCAGCCAAGAATGTGATATAATATTGTCTCTTCCTTCTCATTATTCCTAAGCTGCATGTCACAGTGTTAACAGGGCATTTGCCAGTGAACATCTGCCTTCTCTGCCAGCCCCAACTCCCCAGAAGACAGTAAATGCATTGTTTTTATACCAGAGAAGCAGCTGACGACCAAGCAACTCCACGGCTGTGATATTACTTAGCCAGCCCTGAAACTGCACGGGGGTCCCTGATGCTGAGGACAGGAGGGCGTGAAGGAAGGAGCCTCTCCCCAGAGATGAATCTTTTTTTTAATGTTTTAAAATTTATTTTGAGAGAGAGAGAGCACATGTGTGAGCAGGAGAGGGGGCAGAGAGAGAGGGAGAGAGAGAATCCCAAGCAGGCTCTATGCTGTGAGTGCACAGCCTGATGAGGGGCTCGATCCCACAAGCCATGAGATCATGACCTGAGCCAAAATCAAGAGTCGGACACTCAACCGACTGAGCCACCCAGGCGCCCCTCCCCAGAGACAAATCTGCATGTAGAAATAAAGAGTCAGACTTTAGAGAGAGGGTGCACATAGAGAAAGTGGAGAAGCTTCTGTCCAGGCCTGGCCCAACACTGCCCTGGATGCTTCTCATGCATTATCTCATTTACTGCTTTTTATAAAAAAGTTTTACTGGAACACAGCCACTCTGATTCTTTTACTACTGTCTGTGAGAGCTAGAGGGAGGAAGTTGTTATTATCATCCTCCCTTTTTACAGATGGGGAAACTGAGGCTCAGAGAGTTCACCTGTTCATGGTCATAGAGCTAATGAAAGGCCAAGCCAGTTCCCCGAAGGGGAATTGCTCAGACCTTTCTGCCGGACAGCAAACCTATTTCCCCCGTGGATGCTATTCAGGGTTCTATGGTGTCTTAGTTGTCTGTTGCTATGCAACCAATTACCCTGACCTTAACAGCTTAAGGCAACACCCATTTATGATCTCCTGGTTTCTGTAGGTCAGAAGCAGGTAGACGTGGGTGAGGCCTTTCTTCATGGTCCCTTAAGGCTGAAATCCTGTGTGGGCTGGGCTACACTGTTACAGGAGGGTCCAGGGGAGAATCTGCTTCTACGCTCATTCAGGTTGTTGCAGAATCGTGGAAGGGGAGGGGCTTTTATAAAAGTGAGGGTCACCGGAAATCATTCTGCCTGTGAGCAGCCAAAGGTTAGAAAGGAACTCAGGAGTTTGGATGCCTCGTTCTCCAGCTTTGACACTCGGGCTACACTCTGGGATGATGTGAGTGGGAAGCATTTCTATAACCCTGGCTACAGCGCCTACTCCATTTATGGAACCCTGATCTCAAAACCAAGAGTATGATTCAGTGTCTCCACAACACATACTTCATGGAGCCAGTAATAAGTTGCTGAGCTAAGATGATGTGTAGAAAAGAGAGCAGTACAGAAAAACCAGAGGCCTCCTTTTCTGCCTCCCTCCCTTCTTTCCTTCCTTCCTCCTTCCCTCCCTCTCTTCCTTCCTGTTTATTCTTACTGGAGACCTGCTGTGTGCCAGGCAGTGTACTAGGTCGTGGTGAGAGCAGTTAACAAGTCCAGCAAAATAAGGTGACCACATGAACTACATGATCTTGAGCAATGATCAACAAGCTTTTCTGTAAAGGGCCAGCTAGTACATGTTACCAGCTTTACGGCCCTCTACAGCAACTGCTCAACTCTGTCACTGTGGCAGGAAAGCAACCACAGACAACAGTAAAAGAATCAGAGTGGCCGTGTTCCAATGAAACTTTACTTATAAAAACCAATGGTGGACCACTTTGGGTCTGCCGAATGTACCCACTTATTCTTGGTCGGCTGGGGTAAGGCTGAGAACATACGGGCAAATGAATAAGTAAGACCATTACAAACTGCTGTAAGTCCGTTGAAGGAAACACAAAGGATGCTGTGGCAGAGAATATACTGGAGGAGGAAGTCATTTCTGTAGATAGGGTGGTCAGGGAGGACATCGCCGAAGAAGTGACATTTAAACACAGACCTAAAAAAAGAGACAAGAAAGAAGTGGGTGACAAAGGAAAGAGAGTTCTGGGCAGGAGGACCAGCTGGTGCAAAGGCCCTGAGGCAAGAAGGAACTTGGGCTGTCCCAGCGCAGAGAAGAAACCAGCCATGAGGAGTGGGGCTTCTGCTCTATGTAGGGTGGACAGCCACAGAGGGTTGAAGCAGCAGTGACAGGTCTGATGTGCATCCTAAAACCCAGCTGAAGGCGGCACCTGAGTGGCTCAGTCGGTTAAGCGTCCGACCCTTGATTTAGGCTCAGGTCATGATTTCGTGGTTCGGGAGTTCAAGCCCTGCATCGGGCCCTGTGCTGACAGCATGGAACCTAATTGGGATTCTGCCTCCCTCTCTCTCTGCCCCTCCCCTACTTGCATGCTCTCTCTCTCTCAAAATAAATAAAAAAATAAAAATAAATTTAAAAAAATAAATAAAACCCAGCCTAGGAAAGGGCAGCAACTGTCCTAGGCACAGTTCACTTTAGTTGAAATGACTTCTCCAAAAGGTGTGAAAAGTGCTAAAATCAAGCACATAAAGTCTCAGACAGTCCTCTGAATAAAGGGTCACTCGCTTCTAAGAAACAGTTAAAAAGCAAAATTTGAGGGGGTGGGGCAGAACTCTGCAGTGTTGTCACTGTCATACAAAAAGAACTCAGCTTCAATCCCCCTGCTGGTGACGACCGCCCCTCTCCTCTGCCCTGGCCACACACTTGCCACAGAATCACTTGCATGACCAGGTCAAAGCAACATGGTGGCTCATTAAAGCTGAGCTGAATGCCTTCCCTGATCAATCACGAGCCTGTTCATGGCTACATATCCTACTAAAAAAAAAAAAGAAAGAAAGAAAGAAAAAAAAAGAACCAAAAATAAATAAATAAAGTGATTGGAGAGCTCAGAGCCATCACGACGTGGATTTTTGCTTTAACGACTCCCATGGAAAATCTTCACAGTCGTGAGGGGACACGGTGGTTAACTGCGCCCTGGTCCACGAAAGCGCTGCATGCACCTTGAGTTTCCTCCTGGGCAGGTGCAATGCCGAAGGCCCAGCGATTCATTGGGCTTGTGTCCTCTGAGCCCTGTAGGACTCACCGAGCTGTGGAGCCAACACGTAGCAAGTGGTCCTTTACCAATGCCTACTGCACAATTGCCTTGTTCCCTGTCTACAAGAAGTATTTGGGCTCGTGAACATCCCTGGGGCTTGGGGAGCCTTCGGTCTCTTTTTGATCGATCCTCCGGCCCCACCAGCCAGCCCGGGTGCAGTAAGTGAACACACCAGGCTTAATAAATGGTGTGGATCACAAAGCAGGAATGGCTGCCTGGCTTCCCCCAGGCAGAGCTGGCTCAGAGCCTTCAACATACACTCACTGAGAACAACTGGAAAGCTGACCAACACACCATCCAAGATGTGGCGATACCGTCCGCAGCAGACCCAGGAGTAGCTACAAAGAAATAAACAACACCTGCCTCCGGGCGTGTGGAGAATTCTCTATAGATGGGAGGCAGAAAGTGAAGGTTGAGTTAAAGATTCCAGAGCGTGGCTCAAAAGGAAAAAAATACCCGGAGAAGGGGAAACGGGGTGTCATTTTGAGCTACTTGGACAAAGTCTTTGGCCTTCAAACCCGAGGTGGCGGTGAGTGACAAGCAAGTCTTTGCCTTCTTTGTGCGGCCTCTGCCGTCTGCATTTAGGCGGCAAGGGTACTCAGTGCACCACTGTCAAGAATGTTCTACCAGGCACAGGACTAGGAACTGAGATACAGTAAAGAATGTGGCGCCTCAGAAAAGGCGGAAAGAAAACAAAAAGCAAGGCTAACGGGATGGCAGAGACACAGGGGAGTCACCAGGACCGAGGGACCAGTGCAGCCGTGTCCCCATCGCTTGGGAGGGGAGCGGGTCTAGCATGATCCAAGCAAAGTCTATGCCCCTAAAAGTCGAGCCAGGAAATCTTGGAATTGAGACAGATGACCAGGTCCAATGACCCAAGGGAGACCGAGGCATGCACACAGCTCCCGCCCCAACCAGGCGCGATGGCCTTCACTCCCCACAACAAGCCTCCATATGTTCCAGTGTCCGAACGTGGACCGTCCAGAGCCTGCGTTCTGGAGAAGGGAATCAAGAAAACAGAAAAGAGCAAGACTGTTTTTTACTGAAAAGAGGACAAAGGAGGAGACTTGCTGGCCTGCCTGACAGAGGCCGGTCTACACGGGGAGGTCAGAACTGGCCATGGGTCACCAGCCTGTGGTCGGACAAGGCTGAGCTCTACGCCTGGAGGGTCTTGGGCTCAGGGATTTGGGCCAGAGGTTAGAACCTAGGCAGAGTTTGTGTAATAGGCATGGAGCCCCAGAAAGCAGCACCCAGTGCACCTGCTCTGCGGTGGCAGACAGGGCTGTGATGCCCATAGAGACTCCTGTTCAAGATGCCCTGTTGGGCAAACACAACTCCTGCCCCCTCAAAGGGACAAGGCCGCTTTGTGTGAATAAGAAGGAACCACATCCTTCAGGCGCAGACCCCGCCCAGAACCCCCCAGCTTAGCGGGCAAGGCAGGTAATCACGTTTGCCCTTGAGCAGGGGCCCCGATGCACAAGCCCGAGACACAGATGCTGTTTCTCCTGCCCAACTCCCCGCATCTTCAGCATTGTGCCTGATGTCTGGCACAGGGTGGGCCCTCATTCAAGGTCAGCTGTAGAAATGGTATCAGATGAACGCTTTGCCTTCCCTGGAAGCACTGGTGTCTTTCAAGTGAAGGCAAAACCAACGGGGGCCATTGTGAGCCCATGCCCTCTTGTATGCTCTCTAGAGCAACTCTGTGGGCACACAGAGAGTAGGAGCCATGGGTGCAATTTACATGTTCTAGTAGCCTCACTACAAAAGGAAAGGAAAGCAGGTGAAATTCATCTTAATCATATATTAAACCAACATATCCAAAATGTTATCATTATAGTTTTGACATGTAGTTAATACAGAGAGACATTAATAGGGTATTACACGTTCTTTTTTTTCCCTGTACTGAGTCTTTGAAATTCAAAGTGCATTTTTACCAATCACAGCTGGAACAGCCACAGTCCCGTGCTTCGTGGCCACAGGTGGCTCAGGGCTCCCATATTAAAGATCACGCAGCTAGAACCTATGATGTCAAGGGAAAAACAACTCTGGAAACCTAGGAAAAAATCATCCTAGGGGCACCTGGGTGGCTCAGTCGGTTAAGCATCCAACTTCAGCTCAGGTCACGATCTCACAGTTTGCAGGTTCGAGCCCCGCATCGGGCTCTGGGTTGACAGCTAAGAGCCTGGAGCCTGCTTCGGATTCTGTGTCTCCGTCTCTCTCTGCCCCTCCCCAACTTGCACTCTGTCTCTCTCTGTCTCTCAAAAGTAAATAAGCATTGAAAATAAATTAAGAAAAAAATCATTCTAAATCATGCAAATAAAACCCAGTAAGAGAGACAGATAAACATACAATATAGGTCAACAAAATAGAAAAAAAAAAAAAAATGATTCCCATCATAGGAGCATCTTGCTCCTAGCACGGCTGTGAATTGTGTGTGTCATACTTGTACGTGCTCAGGAGAGGGCCTGGTATGCGTTATGCCAACAGGCCAAATGCAACTGGAGTCTAAATTCTTTTAAAAAAATTTTTTTAACATTTTTATTTATTTATTTTTGAGAGATAGGGAGATACGGAGCATGAGCAGGAGAGGGGCAGCAAGAGAGAGGGAGGCACAGAATCCGAAGCGGGCCCCGGGCTCCAAGCTGTCAGCACAGAACCCGACGCCCGGCTCGAACCCATGAGCCGTGAGATCAGGACCTGAGCGGAAGTCGGACGCTTCACCGACTGAGCCATCCCGGCGCCCCTGGCGTCTAAATTCTTATACAGTTACACAAAATTGCACTTGATGTGTGATGCGGGATGCAGCTTCCAAAACCGTGAGTTCCTAAGGGTTAGAAAGGTATTAAGCCTTCCTAGAAGCTGCAGGCCTGGCCTTTGCAGGTGAAAAGGAATGCCATCCCTAGCCGAAGCAGGGGGTGGAGGGCCAAGGAGCTAGACAAAAACCACCCTGCTGACTACATCCATTTTTCAAAAAACAGCAAATGTGCACAGCACCGCTGAGGCAATGAATAAGGTCTGCTTTTTTCCTGCCTGCCAAGCCACTTATTAATCATAACATATTATTGCTCTGCTAGTTCAATGTGTGCAGTGTAACACCAGGATCCAGCTGAGGACCGAAGCGAAGAGACCGAAATAGGACGGCAAGGAAAGAGCAAACTTCACAGAGGCTAAAGTGGGAGGCGGGGGGCCGGGGGGGGGGGGAACCCTCTGCCCTCTCAGAACAGATTTTCACAGCCGTCAGGAAAGCCAAGGGACAACCTGAATCGAGTTTCGGTGCGGCTACCACGTGATGTCTCTGTTCTGATAAGGACTGGCGTTTGGGGGAGGGGGACCCCCGGGGCTGAAGAGGAGGCTGAATGGAGAGGGGCAGCTCCAGTCTTGGCCGACACCTGTCCAAGGCAGCTGCAAACGGGAGTCGTTGCCATCAGGTTGGTGCCGGGCGGTGCAGGCAGGAAGGCACATTCATGTTCCACCAGGAAGTGGAAGGAAAATTTCAGAGCGTGGAGAAAGGAGGGTAAGGCGCAAGAGCACTCTTGACATGGCACAAAGGACATTAAGGGTCGCAGCAGAGAATCAAGGACAAGGAGGAAGTGAGGCCATGAGTCCTGGCAGGCACCTACAGCAACTTCAAAATGAGCTAAAAAAAAAAAAAAAAAAAAAAAGTGACGGGAGAAAAAGAAGATTTAAACACAAACACGCGCGCACACACACACACCCTCAGATACACATCAAAGTCCTCAAGAATCTATACTTGGCTGTGGTCAAAAGGAACTTGGGAGGAGGGCGAGTTTTCAGAGCATCATAAGGGTTTGAAATGGAGAAAGGGATCATCGTCGGTACTAAAGGCCACTAGCCCAGCCGTCTTCAAGCCCCTTTGTCCGCCCTGTGAATTCTTCCCCGCACGGAACGGACCAGGAACACCCAGCCAAGTCTCAGGACTCCACTCGGGATTTAACGCTGTCCTCCAGCCCAACGCACTTTGAGTTTAACTAAACATTTTTTTTTCATGTGTATTCATTTTTGAGAGAAAGAGAGACAGAGTGTGAGCAGGGGAGGGGCAGAGAGAGAGGGAGACCCAGAATCCGAAGCGGGCTCCAGGCTCCGAGCCGTCAGCCCAGAGCCCCACGCGGGGCTCGAACCCAGGAGCCGTGAGGTCAGGACCTGAGGTGAAGTCGGATGCTTAACCGACCGAGCCACCCAGGCGCCCCGTGCCCATTGTATCTTCAGATCACCACTTGGGGGTGTTTGGTGCCCAGTTCCCAAGTGCCATCTGTGTGGCAGGATCTCAGCAGGGCGGCCTCTTCCCTACTAGCCGCCGGGACTTTGGTCCTTAACTCAAAAGGCTAAGAATGATTCGCAGATGGAGGCGTGGCCCAACCGCATTCCTAGTGCAGTCTGTGCGCTCCTAGTCCTGGCCGTGAAACACTCACACGTGATTTTTTAAAGCGTCTTAAAATCCTACCACATACGCGGCACACATCCAGCCACGCTTGATGGAATTAGAAATATGTTGGGGTTGGCACATGCAAAGCTGTGTGTTCTCCTTCCTGCCAAAGATGGGAGATGATTGACTGAATGGGAACAGGAAATCAGCTTGCCAGAAAGGATCTAAAACGGGACGTGCGTGCTGGATGGCGCGTCGGCCTGGTACTTCAGAAGAGGGACAAACAGGAAAGTCCGCGCGATTCCCAGCTCGTTCTGAAGACAAAGGGTCACCTCAGGGAAACGTGAGAGGGCAGGGCACACGCCGAGCCCAGGCCCGCACCTGCACCCTGAGAGGTGGCCGGGTGTTTGGGAAAGCGGAATGACCACCACTGAGAAACAGCCTGAGTCAATGCACCGGGGAGCATCCGCCACGTGGCCCACAGCCTGCCTCCGGGGAGGGAGGGACGCCTGGCATGAAGCCATGCTCTGGGCAGCAGAAGAGCCACTTAAACGTGGTTTACGTGACACGTGTCGCTTGCTTGTCTGCCGCATGCCAGGCACTGTGTTAGAAATGGGGGACTCGGTGCAAACGGGGCACAGTCCCGTCCTTCGAGGTACCTAGAACTTGTTGCGGGGGGAGGGGGGCAGACGGAAAAGTAAACGGGGAACCACACTATTGTAGAGCAAAAGCTACAGGAGCAGGAGCAGATCGACGAGCACCTTGGACATGAGCCTCTCCTAGGCTTGGGGTGGGTGGCAAGAAGGCATCTCGGACTTTCCGGCTGAGACCCGAGGGTGAATAACATGCAGCCTGGGGAAGGAGTGCTGGCTGCCACTAGTTCTGGGGGGGGGGGTGGTGGTGAATGGCATTCACAGAGACCAGGGACCACGGCCAGCTTCCAGAATGCCACGTGGTCCAAGACGGCTGGAACGCAGGCAACGGGAAGAAGGCGCAGGAGGGACCAGGTCTTCACGAGCCATGGACGCCCTGCTAAGAAACTTGGGCTTCGCCTCGAGGGCAAGAGGGACCCGCAGATATATTTTAAGCAGGAGAGAACCTTGGTCAACCGTGTGTTTCAGAACTAATAATGTGGAGGGCGAGTTGGGAGGTTGGTCAGATCTAGGTAGATTCAGAAATTAGCAGAAAAGAGGGTATGAGAAACCTGGCCCAGCCCCCTCGCTTTGTACGGGAAGCACAGAAAGAGGAATCACCTGCTCGAGCCCATAAAGCTGGGGTGGGACAAGTGAGCCAGGCAGGTTTCTTGAATCCGGGTGCACACGCTGCACCTACAGGGTTGAGGCACTGCTGTGTTTCCTTCCCCACTTGGAAAGTCCCCAACAAGGCACATTTTCTCTGGGGCACCCTGCCCAGCACACACAGCTCCTGGGTTTATGTGCCACGATCTGGTCCAGAAAGGGCCTCCTCCCGCACTGCCCCACAGGGTCTCCACCTCACTCATCGTGAGCAGACTCGCCCCTATATTTCACACCCCCAGGTGACTGGAGAAAGCACCCGAAGGGGCCTTGAGCAGAAGCAGTGTGAGAACCACAACGTACACACATTGAGCCCCGTGTCCTTCTTCCCCGAGGCCTCCCCAGTCCTGCAAACGTGTTCATCTCAGCCACTCTCCCTCCCATAAAGACAGGTTTGCATGGGGCTGGGAAAAGAATTACTCTAATTAGGTCCTCCTGCAAGAAAGAGGGATCCTTTTTTTTTAAATTTTTATTTATTTTTGAGAGAGAGCAAGCGAGGTGCAGGGAGAGAGCAAGAGAAAATCCCAAGCATGCTCTGCACTGTCAGGACGGAGCCTGACACGGGGCTCAGACTCACGACCCCGCGAGATCATGATCTGAGCCAAGATCAAGAGTCAGACGCTTAACCACCTGAGCCACCCAGGCGCCCCGAAAGGGGGGTCTTGATGGGAGAAAATGAAGCAGGCAAGAACAATCTTGGGCTAGTGGGAAATAACTGAGCGGCTACGACACAAATCGCTGGCTGTCCAGCAGCCAGCTGACCCTACGTGCTCCCAAGCTCCACTGGATCCAGGGGCCGAGTGAGGACCGCGGGGAGTGATGTCAGGGACCGGAGAAAGGATCTTCGATTCGGGAAATGCCAGCCCTCTCACCCGGGCAGCCGAAGAACCTGGGGAGAGAAATCAATGACGACAAGCCAGGCTGCCGTCTGCACCTCGGAGAACAGGTAGGGAGCGAGAATGAGGCAGGGAGGAAGAACGGGATGGTTGGGTGTATTATTGGAAAACTGGCGAAAAGCGATGCATTTTTCTTGCACCGATCCCGCGGATGCTGGCCAAGCGCCACGCATGGGCACTGGCTGCAACCCTCCCGTGTCAGGGCTGCTGGGGAAAACTCCTCGGCTTTTTTTTTTGTAATGTTTATTTTTTGAGAGAGAAAGCGAGTGGGACCAGGGCAGAGAGTGAGAGAGGAAGGGAGAGAGAGAGAATCCCAAGCAGGCTCCACGCTGTCAGAGCAGAGCCCAACACGGGGCTCAGTCTCACGCATCGTGAGCAATCGTGACGTGAGCCAAAATCAAGAGTCAGAGGCTTAACCAACTAAGCTACCCGGGCGCCCCCAAACTCCTCATCTTAAAATATGGCCCCCACACCTTCTGGTATCCCACGGAGCGGAGACTCACCTGACTTAACTCATGCCACCAAAAGGAAAACACCTCTCCAAGAATAACAGGCATCATCCGTCACCAAACCTTAGCGGTCATCAATTGAAAATCAGATTTACAGGGGCGCCTGGGTGGCGCAGTCGGTTGAGCGTCCGACTTCAGCCAGGTCACGATCTCGCGGTCCGTGAGTTCGAGCCCCGCGTCGGGCTCTGGGCTGATGGCTCGGAGCCTGGAGCCTGTTTCCGATTCTGTGTCTCCCTCTCTCTCTGCCCCTCCCCCGTTCATGCTCTGTCTCTCTCTGTCCCAAAAATAAATAAACGTTGAAAAAAAAATTTTAAAAATAAATAAATAAATAAATAAATAAATAAATAAATAAATAAATAAAAGAAAATCAGATTTACTCTCGAGATCGACCCCACTGGAGACTGGGGGTTTGGATGTGGAGAGAAGCGGCAAAATGATGCAGTCCTTGAAGGCAGGGAAGGAGGGGGGAGGGGTAGGCTGACACAAGGGATGGGATCATTCCAGAGGGACTACGCTAAGCAGCCGCATATGGACACAGACGAGTTTTCCTGGAGGCTGTTTGTTCTAAATATACAACAAGTTTTGGCCGAGCCCCTGCCGCCCGCCGCAGCTGTTAAATCTATTTTCTAGGGCCACCTGGGGATTGTGGACACAACATCCCTTTGTTTGCTCTGAAAACACCGCAAAGGAAAAGGGAGCTTGGTCAGAGTGGTGTTGGGTTTTGTCAGGTTTGGAGAATCCTTAGCAACTCTTCAGATTCCCAAAGGGGGAGAGTTTAGGTCTTTTTCTGCCTGGGCTGGTTTCCTTCATGGCAGGATGGAGAATTCAGTGTGAAGCATCCTCCTCCTAATTTTCCAATCATCTGTTGTTTTTCTCTCGAAAATGCCATGTGGCTGTGTCATAGTGCCTAAGACAATTTCAAGTATCTTGTGCCAAAAGATTGCTACAAGGATGGGGGAAAGGGTGAAGAAAGAGGTCATTTATTAGGTTGAAAATATCCTTCCCATCACCTCAAATCCAGCCCTGATGTCAATCTCTCCCAAGTGCATCGTCTGGCATTCCAGAAGGGACTCTTTCGCCAGAAGCAAAGTAGATGCTTGTCTCTTTGGCTGTATTCTATGCGGTCACTGTTGGATGGATGTTCCCAGGTAAAGCCATTCTTCAAAAACCAATAGGTTCCAGGCATAACGTCCAGGCAAGGTATGGGTAGGACTCAGAAACACAGAGTTCCCAGGGCAAACCTCAGTCATGTTTGGATCAGGAACCAGACAGCCAGAAGGAAAAGAACACTCCCACAAACATACCAAATCCCCTTCTACCCCAGGGCTTTTGCACATAGTCTCTTCTATATGGAATGTCTTCTCTTTGCCCAACGTTCCTCACGCTCCGACCCTTCGCCAAGGGGGAGCCTTCCCCAACCCTTCCCAGCCTCTACCCGCAGGTCAGGTTTGTTCCTTTTGTGATTCACACTCAAGAGACCCTCCTCCTTCTCTCAGATTGCTTCTCTTGGTTTGTAACTGTGTGCTCATTCATGTAACTGAATTATGTCCTTCTCTCTCTGCCAGGCTGACAGCTCCTGGATGCCAAGGGTCTGTGTCTCCTGCTTAGCACAGAACTTGCCACATTGTGGGTGCCTAAAAGCAAACTGGAACATAATGTATCCCCATGAGACACACAGGCACGATACTACAGGAGTTCAAACAAAAACCACCCTTTGCAGAAAAGGGAGATATTTAATTCATGTATCTAGTGATGCTCCGACTCAAACCACAAAGGACTGAGGGGGGACTTAACAAAAAATCCATGCAACTGCCAAAAAAAAAAAAGGATAAAATAAATACTTTTGGGAATAAGGGCAAAAAGAAAACTGAATTAGATAAATAGTAGAAGGACATTAGGAATAAAATGAAACCACTCAACAAACACAAAAATAGATGGCTCATTCCTTCAAGAAGGACAAAGAAATTGGTTACCTGCTCTGAAAAATGACAAATGGTATTAATTCCTGGAAACATCCACCAAATAGAATAGTCACAAGGTGAATATTAAGTGTTTAGGGGGGAAGAAACCTTTATAAAGGAGTGGAAATAACACTACATTCACAGTTGAGACATCTGGGGTTCAAGTTCTAGGATGGCCACAAAGTAGCAGCTTTCCTGGTTGTCATCCACGATTCTAGGGCTCCTACCCTGGAAGACTGTGATGGGGTCCCTTCCAGCTCTCCACTTCCGTCCTACAGTGATGGAAGTACAGGAAAACGTTCCTTACCACCTTTTCTAAACCAGATGGCAGGAAATTCTCCCCCTTCCCCCCGCCATCAACATATTTGCTTGTGTGTCAAATGCTCCTTGGGAAGGTTTTCAGAAGCAAAATGGATAACTGCCCAGCTAAGGCAAATAATTTCCCCTTAGGAGGAGAGAAGGTGTTTGCACAGCTCATGGGGGAGGAAGGGCCAAGAGCTGAGGACAGACCCATCCAGCTCCGGGAGGTGTACGGGATCCTATGGGAGGGGCAGCAGGACCACGGGGCCACGTGGCACAGAGGTGCTGAACTGGGTTCCACACCAGCTCCACAGTGGGGTCCCCCTTCCTTCCTTCACCAGCCCCTTCACGAGTTATACCCCAGCCAGTGTGGAGACAAGACAGAACCCACCTCCCTTGGCATAATGACCCCCCTCTCTCCTAAAATCCCGTCAACCCTACATAGGCACTCCTGGAAAACTCTACATTAATTAATAAGGTCATTTTTGTCCATTTTCCTGCAAAGTAGAGAGACTCCTCCTCCTACACTTGGGGAGCATTACTATGGAGAGATGATCTGTGTTAATAGACAGGCTATGGGAGCCCGCTTGGTAGAATAATGTGCCCCCAGACATGTCTACACCCTGATCCCAGGAACCTGTGAACATGTTAGGTTACATGGCAAAGGAGAACTAAAGTTGTAGGTGGATTTAAGGTTGCTAATCGGTAGGCCTTCCAGGAGGGAGATTACCCTGGATTGACCAGTGGGCCCAACATAACCAACAAGGGTGCTTAAAAGTGGAAAAGAGGCCAGAACAGGTGTCAGAGGGGAATGTGATTATGGAAGAGGAAGGGGGCCTCCAGGAGCTAGAAAAGGCAAAGAAACGGATGCTACCCACAGCCTACAGAAATGAGCTACTGATACTTGATTTTAGCCCAGTGAGACCTGGGTCTGACTTCTGACCCACAGACTGTAAGGTAATACATTTGTGTTCCTTAAATTGATGCATTTGTGGTAACTTGTTACAGCAGCTGTTACGAACTGAACTGAACCCCCTGGCCTCCAAAGTCATACACTTATGGTCATAACCCTCATGACCCAGAGACACAGTCTTTAAAGAGGCAGAATGAAGTCATTAGGGTGGACATGAATCCATAGGACCGATGTCCTCATAAGAGGAGACTGGGGAGATGCCTGGGTGGCTCAGTGAAGCGTCTGACTCTTGATTTTGGCTCAAGTCATGACCTTACGGATCGTGAGACTGAGCCCTGTGTCGGGCTCTACAATGAGTCTGGAACCTGCTTGAGATTCTCTCTCTCCCTCTTCCTCTGCCCCTCTCCCCTACTTGTGCTATCTCCCTCTCTCAATAAAGGAGGAGGAGGAGGAGGAGGAGGAGGAGAAGGAGGAGGAGGAGGAAGAAGAGGAGGAGGAGGAAGAAGAGGAGGAGGAGGGGGAGGGAGGAGAGACTGGGACAGGGACTCACGCAAAGACAAGACAAGACAAGACCACGCGCAGGCACAGGGAGAAGATGGCCGTGTGCCTGCCAAGGAGAGAGGCCTCAGAAGGAAGCTAACCCTGCTAACGTGTGTGTCTCAGACTTGTAGCCTCCAGAACGATGAGACAGTACATCTGGAAGGTTTGAGCTGCACAGTCTGTTACTCAGTTGTGGCAGCTCTCGCAAATTAACACAGCAGTCACACGCAGCCAATACACAGGGCTGCACGGACTTCACCTCAAAGGACCCCAGGGGCACCTGGGCGGAAGACCGTAATCACAGAGGAGGAGCCCAGTGATGTCCCCAGGCAGGGCAGCCAGGCTGAACCACAGAGGACGCCAGCAGTGATCTGCCAAACAAAAGGAAGGGGGACAGCTGCTCGGAGCGCAGATCACCCACTCCTTTCCCTGGCGCTCTCTCTGCCAGAGTTTAAGTCACTGAGCCTCCAGGATTCTCCTGAGAAGCACAGGGAGGCCTTGTGGGTGGGGAAATCTATTCCAGGCGCGGAGTGTGGCTTCCCCGGGACCCTGGATGTGGTGCGGTTCAAAGTTTGCTTTGGGTCTAGCTGGTCTTTCTCTCCTTGACTTATTTGTTGGAAGTCCCACGAAATAATATCCCACGGGTAGGACGCCAGGCCCTCGGTCACCGAAGTTGGTAAGAATTAAGTGCCATCCTTTTTTATCTGACGCTATTAAAAAATGAAGTACCTTCCTAGCTTGGGAGGTTTGTGGATTGCTGGGAGAGGGATCTCTCATTTGCGATGATTATTCATCAGGAGCGCTACCCTCTGGGCTGATTCAGCAGGGGCCGGGCTGACGTTTACCTTTGCCATATCGAGGAGAAAAGGTTTTGCTAAGCAAACGCAATGTGTAAACAGCATCGCAAGGAGCATATTTAACCTGCTTAAGAGAACAAACTGTCTTCAAGTAATTTAGCAGCGTTCATTTGCATCCCGACAGTTAATCTGCCTTTATAATTGGGTTTATTTATATATTAAAGGAGAGTCACCACAAGTTCTGCATAAAACTATTTTTTAAATTTTCTGATTAAACCGTTGGGTATAAGACAGACAATACCGATGCCAAGAAGAAACTAGAAATCACCCATGATACGGCCTCCTGGAAATAAATACTCTTCACACTTTCTCCCTCCTCCAATCCCTACTTGCCTCCCTACACCCCTCCCCTGCCTTTAACCGACTTTGCAGTCTGAGAAACCAGGATTCAGATCCTGCCTTCACCACATACTCGCCGTATCACGGTGAGCAGGCTTTCCATCTGCCGAAACGAGACTAAAAGCAGTATTTACTTTAGCTGCTGTCATTCAAAGAAATGACTGGGGCTCTCTTCCAGATGCAGTGCCTTGCACAACAGAGTGCACACTTCGGAAATGGTGGCACAGTGGTTCCCAGCTGTGCAGAAAGTCGTTAACGTGGCAGGCGTGACTGCTACTCTTTGAAAGGTCTGCTTACAAAGTTGGCCCTTGGCGGGCATCTGGGGGCTTGCGACTGGGGAGAATTCCAACATCTCCTACATAAGAGTGGCACTCGGTGCTTAAGCTGTTTGTACAAATAATGCGGTTCAGGCTGAACACCTGCTTTCCCTCTGGGAGTCTGGAGTCTGGGTACCTGCCAGGTAGGGGGTGTGGCCTCCATGAACAGTCCCCAGTAAAAACCCCCAGGCACCGGGTCTCTGAGTGTTCCTGGTTGACAGCGTTTCAGACGTGTTGTCACCACCCCCTGCCGTGTGGCTCCGCAGAGAGGGGGCCTCTTGGGAGCCTGTGCCCGGCTTCCCCAGACTGGGCACCATGCACCTTTCCTCCCTGCTGAGTTTGCTTTGGATCCTTTGGCCATAATAAGTCACGGCCGTGAGGACAACTGTACATGAGTTCTGCGAGTCCTTCTGGCAAACTGTCCCACCGAGGAGTACTCTTGGGGACCTCCCAATACACGACCGCATCTCCGGAGTTCGGCTGTGGATTCTAATCCACATATTGCCTCGGGTTCCTGGCAGGACTCAGGTGGCCACCTGGAGCAGGGGGTCTAAAGAGCCTTCAGTGAAAGGCTGTTACTAAGGCGTGAGCAGGGTCTAAGAAAAACAGTCGGGAGTGGCTCAGGACCCCGGGGCTGGCGGGGGCTAGTTGATAGCAAGTGGCGAAGTGGCAGGGGTCAGGAGCAGTGGCCATGATTCCCATTATTACGTTGACTATAGGTGTAGTTTTCATGTGATTATTTCCCCATTACTTTATGGCCATCCCCAAATAACATGCATGCTGGAAACAGGAAGAAGAATGAAGAAAAGGAAGAAAGGAAGGAAAGGAAGAAAGGAAGGAAAGGAAGGAAGGGAGGGAGGATCAACTCTCGGCTCTTTAAATATTGATTCTTCTCCTGTCCTTAGACAGGTGTTTCCTGACCTGTGTCCTAACACACAAGGGCATTCCTGAGGTTAAAGCACCGGCTGGCCAGCAAAGGGCCCTGACTTTCCTTATATTCATCACCTGATGTAAACTCACCACCTTTCTTGGAAGCGTTGTCATGAAGAGCCTACCCAATCAAATCCCAAGAAAGGCTGAGGCCTCCTCTCTCCCCCAAAGCTGAGCCCAGGCCCCAAACCCTGAACCTCAGTTAAAGATGGTAAATGCCCTCCATGGAGGGCTAACGGGCAGATGTGGTTTCTCCCCGGCCCTTGGAAGTCTCTGTGTGTGGCATGGCTACCCAGCACGCAATACTTTATAAACGCTGCTCGCCCCCCCCCCCCACAGCACCTGCAGGCATCCTCCAGAGGGAGGAGAAGCAGAAGGTATATACATGAGACTATAAATTGAAGTAAATCAAAGACAGGCCTTGGGTAATGAGGCAGCTGGGAGCCCCAGGGAGGCTCAGCAGTGTCCAGAATGCATGAGATGTTTGTTAAGAACTTAAAAGGTACAGTCTCCCAAGAGGGGAGGCCAAATGGCCCCAACCCTAGAGCAGTGAAGCAGAAGAAAATCAGGTAAAGGAGACATAAAGGGTAATACATCTGGGTAGCCCATGCTGGAGGGCATTTTGAAGGGAAGCCAGAGGGAAGCAGAAGCACGTGGAGAATACAGCCAGTTTCTCAAACTCCCTGGTTGCCCACAGCAACCCGTTTCCTTGCGGTCATGGTCATTTACATAATGTCGCAATTGTCACTGCTGTTTGCCTTCTATTGCAAAGGGAGGCCCAGCATCAAAGGAACCCACTATAATTGCGAGGGTTAATTCAACTCTCATTAACCACTGGCAAAATAAAACCCACTTAATCACCTACTTAACTTGAACATGGAGTAAAAAAGGCTGGTTTTGTTTGGAAGGAGGTTGCAAAGAGCATGTATCTTCCAGCTAGCCACACCCCACACCCTCGTAGCTACAGAGCGGACCGGGTCTGCACCTGTGGGTGCTAAGACGCCGTGCTATCCGAAGAGGCAAAGGGGACACAACAGCCTCAGGTAAGACGGCAGGGGTGGGATAGCTCTAGTCCTCTGCTGGCTGCGGGGCCTTGGGTAAGTGGACACCTTGGGTCTCCGTCTCCTTGTCTGTAGCGAGAATAAGAAGAAAATCCAACTTATAAAATTGGGGGAGGATCAAATGAGACAGTACCAATGCCTTGGCACGTTTCCATAAGTGCTGGTCGCCGTTATTTTTATTGTTGCGGCTGCTGCTGTCACCCTGATGCATGACCAGTCTTCTAAAGACAGTACTGTTGCGTCCAAGAGGATTGTCATCTGAGGAACTGATGTAACTGCTCTGCCTGAATTTACTAATGGCTTCAAACAGCTTAACTGAACTTTTCTGGATATTAATACAGACTGCTGGCCAAGATAAACACACCTGAGGGCCAGATTCAGCCAAATGACTGAATATGAGAGGCAGTGAGGCATCCCGTGATCCAGCTTCAAACAGAAAACAAATTGGATCCTCACTGGAAAAGGTTCCCTCTGGGTCAACACACACACACACACACACACACACACACACACACACACACACACACTAGTTTATAATGGGACCTGTTGCTTGCTTCTATCACTGTCTGCACAATATCAGTGTTTTTTTTTAACGTTTATTTATTTTTGAGACAGAGAGAGAGAGCATGAACGGGGGAGGGTCAGAGAGAGAGAGGGAGACACAGAATCTGAAACAGGCTCCAGGCTCTGAGCTGTCAGCACAGAGCCCGACGCGGGGCTCAAACTCACAGACCGCGAGATCATGACCTGAGCTGAAGTCGGCTGCTTAACCGACTGAGCCACCCAGGCGCCCCTGCACAATATCAGTGTTTTTCAGATAAGTAGAAATCCTTTGAATCAGAGAAATCAAATTTCCCTTCTGTCTCTTACCTTCATCATCCTACTATACAACTGTGATTTTCAAGTTCACCCTATGGTCCTAGATGGGCTACTGGAGCTCCAGCCATCACGCTAGCATTCCAGGCAGCAGGAAACAGGGAAAAGGGAAGCTGTGGCACTCAAGGGTCTCTTTACTTGGTGGTGGTATCTGCCCTAGGCTAGAAGGAGCCTGAGGCCAGTGTTATTTCTCACTTTGACAACTGAATTAGTCTAACTAGGTTCCCCCTCCAGTGTCTCTTTCCAGTCTACGCTCTTACAGCACTCGCTGCAGACTCCAGTCCATCTACACCCGCCTTCACAAAGGTCCCCCGACAGGAACCCTCTTCCCCTTCATCTCTAAAGGTTCTCTACAATGACAGTTTGCCTGATCATAAGTGATGAGGGGGCATATGGCAAGCTGACACCTGGCAAACCCCCTCTCCCCGCCAGGTGGGATATGTGTGACATTTCCTCAGGTGCTCCTGGCTGCCCAAGAACAAAGGAAAGCGGAAAACAAATGGTTAACTGATAGAATCACAGTCATGTGAGACCTGAGTCTTCATGAGTTTATAAATGTCTTGGTAAATGACAAGAAAAAGACAATCTTATCAATAGGCTGATCTCTAAAACCTATAGACTCAGTTTCCTGGAGCCCCAACACCACCAGCCCCTCCATAGTGATGTGGGCAACAAAGCCAAGAAGGAAATGGTAGCTAAGATTACATTTATGACCTGCAGCCTGTTGGCAAACACTTGAGGCAAATAGAATAGCAAAACCTTGGGCTGCGAGTAACTTGTTCAGTGAGTTGTCCACAAGATGAGCAAACATTTCTAATAAATTTTCGCTTGATAAAGGAATGATACCTTGCAATACAAGTAGTACGTGATGCTGAACGTCACACGATCACAACTGAGCCAAGGATCCTTCTCTCCCCCCCCCCACTGTGGGATTATGGGTAATCGTCTCCCATGCTCAGATGCTTGGTCTCAGGCCGTGGTGTTTGACAGAAATCAATGATTTTTCAGAACATTGGAAGGTGCCCACAACTCCCACTACTGTATTTCTTGTCACTTCCAAGCTCCTTTGGACAGTCCTCTGCTTTTCCCTACAAGAGTGAGCTTAGGAATGCTCTGCTTCATTCTAGGTCAGGCTGCCTGCGGATATAGACCCGTTCCTCTGCTGCCTTGTTGCCAGTTACATTAAATACAGCATATGACAAGAGTTTATTAACACTGCACTGTAGTCAACATCTGTGCGAGCGTATACGGTGGCCCCCATGCAGAGAAAGATTCCATTGAGCCAATAGATAACAGTGATTCCGTTAGTGAAAGTCGTCCTACACAATCACCCTCCTCTCTCTTGTCTCCCTCACACCATCTGTGAAGCTTTTCAAAGGCAAATGCAGGTTAATTTGTTTGTCTTTATATTTTGTATTTTCTTTATTATCTTGTATTATATTACAGTATTGTAATCATTTTTATATGAATTTTTGGGGGTTGTAGAATGAATCATCTGAGTTTCATTATTTCTTATGGGGAAATTCCCTTTGATATACAAGTGCTTTTGATTACAAGCATGTTTCCAGAACCAGTTATGCTTGCAAACCAAGGTTTTACTGCATAACATTTGTCCAGTAACTCACTACTCTTTTATTATTTTTATTAAAAAAAATTTTTCATGTCTATTTTTGAGAGACAGAGTGCGAGCAGGGAAGGGCACAGAGAGCAGGAGACACAGAATTTGAAGCAGGCTCTAGGCTCTGAGCTGTCAGCACAGAGCTCAGTGCTGCACTTGAATTCATGAGGCACGAGATCATGACCTGAGCGGAGGTCAGACACAACTGACTGAGCCACCCAGGCGCCCCTGTAACTCCTTACTGTCTTAATGCTAATGCCTTACCACAGGGAAAACAACCTTAGCTTGACAACAGCTAGGCCTCCAGTATCTTCTGAGTCCTCTGTAGCACATGAAAGTCCTTTTGGAAACCTCCCTTCGCCTTTCCGTCCCCAACTCCATAGTATATAACCAGTCATCCTCACAACTCCAGTGCAGCTCTTTCTGCCCATGGGTTCTGTCCCTGTGCCTTCATAAAATTACCTTTTTGCCCCAAAGATGTCTCAAGAATTCTTTCTTGGCCATCAGCTCCATACCCCCACCACTCCAAAACCTCATCAGTAGAAGTGTCACCTGAGACTTTTAGTAAAGACACAGATTCCTGCCGTAGACTACTGAATCTCAATCCCCATGACAGGAGCCTGGGAATCAGTGTTTCTAAAACCTCCAGGTGAGTTTCTGAGGTAGAGGGAGGTCATGTTCGCTACGTACCAGATTCCCTGTTTACAAATGCAGATGCACCTGCTTCCATTCCAGAAGGTCTGAGGTCATGTTTCGAACAAACTCCTCGGGCAATGGTGACGGCCTCCAGAACCTCCAGAACATATGACCTCGGCTCATATATTTCAGCTTAAATCCTACCTCCTTCTCAAAGTCTTCCCAGGTCACCTGGAGTTCACATGCCCTCCCCTATATTCTGAGGGCTGTTCTGAGAAATAACTTAAGAACACAAACCAGTGCCCACATGCAGCAAATGTTCAATAGATGTTAACTCTTCCGATTACTTGCATTGTCCTTTCCAAGCGAGTTAAGCACCTCTTCCTAACCATAGGTGGATCCTCCAGAGCACCCAGCCCACCGCTCAAGAATTGTACTCAAGAATTAGCTGTTGCATCAAATTAAGAAGGCAGTGTTTTCTGACACTTCCTTGTGCATCCAGAACAATGTTTATATTTATGCCGCTAACAGCAGGTCAAAGTTGCCTACTTCTCTCCTATTCCATTATTACAGGCTATTTCTGTGATGGCCAAACCTCATCCCCTTAAAAAAGTTATATGAATAATGTGTGGATTTATTATCATTATAAAGAACACCTGAACAACACAGATAAAGCGAAGTTTATCCTGAATTACTGTCTCCCCAACCCACTCTTCTCTACCAGAGATAACCACCACTACCACTGGATTGAGTCATGTAAAATCGCCAATATGACAGCATTTTTAGTGCATAAGATAATCTTACAGATTCACCTTAACAGATCGACGTGGGCCCTTTTAGAATGCTCTCCTATGCACCTGAGGTGTGGCAGTTTCAAAACATGGCTCTAAATTCTTTGGATACTCTTGCCATGAACAGGTCAGGTGTCTGTGTCCCGGGTGGATTTGCACGGCTTAGATGATAAAGTGTGTGTGACTTCTGCTGTGTAACTTTCAAGACTAGGTCACAAGGGACCGTGAGGCTTCTGTTTGTTAGCTGGAACACTCACCCTTGGAACCCTAAAGCCACCATGTAACTAGGTGAGGCCGCCATGTTGCGAGGAACCCAAACCCACGTGAATAAGCTATGGGTCAGAATATGCCACCCCAGAATATGCCACTTTGAAGACAACTGCGAAACAACAGGCGCACACACACACACACACACAGACACGCACACACACACTCACACACATGCTCTCAGCTTTCCCCTCCATTTGCAAAAACAACAGGCTGAGACTCTTAATCCCCAAAGACAACTCTAACATTACTGAAATAGCCCTTATCTTTCACTACTTTCCCCCCACATATTTACCTACCCCCAGTCTGCCACCCCTGAGAGCCTAAAAACTTTTTTCCTTCATCTTGTCACTGCTCTAATGTACTGTCTTACATTAAGATGCTCTGTAAGTCCCAAGCTCATCTAACTGTCCCTTTGAATTACTAATCGCTGAGTTTCTCCCATGTGTATGCTCACTGCATGTGTTCCTTTGTTTTTCTCCCCTTAACCTGTGTTTTGTAAGTTGAGTCTGCAGGGCCCTCAGCCAATGAACCTAGGAGGGTAGAGGGAAAAGAGCTTTTCCTCCCCTGCAAGGCCATGTGTACATGCTTCAGCCCCTTCAGATGGGCTCCAGCCCACTGAAACCCAGCCTGTGAGCTATTCTCAGAGCCCAGGAGCCAAATATGTGAATGAAGATGCTTCCAGATGACCCCAGCCTCCAGCCACTGAATCCACCACAGCCTTGCAAGACTTCTTTTTTTCAAAAATTTTTTCAACGTTTTTATTTATTTTTGGGACAGAGAGAGACAGAGCATGAACAGTGGAGGGGCAGAGAGAGAGGGAGACACAGAATCGGAAACAGGCTCCAGGCTCCGAGCCATCAGCCCAGAGCCTGACGCGGGGCTCGAGCTCACGGAGCGCGAGATCGTGACCTGGCTGAAGTCGGACGCTTAACCGACTGCGCCACCCAGGCGCCCTGCAAGACTTCTGACCTGAAGCCCCAGATACTGTAAAGCAGAAGCAATCAGTCTAGACTCTTGATCTGTAGACTCCGTGAGCATAATAAAATGGGATTTTCATAGGCCACAATGTTTTAGACGCTTTGCTATACAGCTATTAGATAACTCAGATAGTAGGAGAGCACCCCTTGAGCATATAACTTATAGAAATTAAACTATGCAGGCTCAGAAAGGAAAAGTAATTTTAAAAGATCCTATTTATATAGAGTAGGCGAGGGCACCTGGGTGGCTCAGTCAGTTAAGCGTCCGACTTCGGCTCAGGTCACAATCTCGCGGTTTGTGAGTTCGAGCCCCGCGTCGGGCTCGGTGCTGACGGCTCAGAGCCTGGAGCCCGCTGTCCTGACCTAAATCATCTGTCCTGACCTAAATGTGTTGATGTTCCTGCTGGGAAATGCTGTTTGGTCTCAGCTTTGGAGAGCCTGTCATGGTGTGAGCATCTTAAAGATACAAATTAATTTTTGCTTGAACAGTGTGGCCCCGCGACGGAAGCAAGCTGCCATCCTCAGCTCGGGTGAAACCGCCCCAAGAAATAGTAATCTTCTCCAACATGATGGGAAACAATACTGAGCTGCATCTGACTCAGTAAAGAGGAACTGTCTGCCTCCAAAGTAGCCCCTTCCCAAGGGATTTCAGAAATAAATTTCGCCTGCATCCAATTGTCACCCGGCTCACTGACTTGTCTAGAACCTCGTGCCCATGTGACATTCGGTTCTACTAGAAGAAAATATTTTTTTTTTTTTTTTTAACATTTTATTTATTTTTGGGACAGAGAGAGACAGAGCATGAACGGGGGAGGGGCAGAGAGAGAGGGAGACACAGAATCGGAAACAGGCTCCAGGCTCTGAGCCATCAGCCCAGAGCCCGACGCGGGGCTCGAACTCACGGAGCGCGAGATCGTGACCTGGCTGAAGTCGGACGCTCAACCGACTGCGCCACCCAGGCGCCCCTAGAAGAAAATATTAAGATCCCATAAATACAAATACACAGAAATGTCTAGGTTTTGTGGGCTTTGCTCTTAAACTATAAATGGTACGGACTAGTCATATGATTTCTCAATGTTCTTATAATCCAACAGTACGTTCTGGAAAATTTGTTACTACGTCGGTGTATAAGGATCTATTGGGGTTTTTTAAACCTCTGAAACATAGTCTACTGTATTGGGTACCCTGTAGTTAATGTAAACATTTACATATTGCTAGACATTTAGTTATCACTTTCCCCTCTCCTAGTTTTTTTACAATTACAAGCAATACATCAGACAAAATCCTTGTCCTCGAATTTTTGACTCACCTGGATGCAACACGTCCTCAGGACAGGTACCCAGGTGGGGGATTGGCAGGATGGCTATTTGCAATCTTAATACAGTCTACCAAACTGCCCTACAAAACAGTTCAACTGATTTCCACTTTCACCAACAGTGTTTCAGGATGTCCCAATTGTCTCTGGATTTTTCCCAGGCAGTTATTCAAAGGTCTCAGGAAGAAAGGACAGGGCAGTTTCTTTGTCTGTCCTATCAGGCAGAGAGGGAAAGAATTAGTTGCAATGAATTGAATTCAGAAGCATTTAGTGTCTCCTAGGAAGGAAGCACATTGCTGGAGGGGTCTCTAAGAGAGATAGCACAGAGCCTACACGTGAAGGGTTCACAGTCTCTTCCACCCACAGATTTCAGACTTCTGGCATTAGAACAGGAATAGGCCAACAGACACATGAAAAGATGCTCCACGTCACTCCTCATCAGGGAACTACAAATCAGAGCCACACTGAGATACCACCTCATGCCGGTCAGAGTGGCTAAAATGAACAAATCAGGAGACGACAGATGCTGGTGAGGATGTGGAGAAATGGGAACCCTCTTGCACTGTTGGTGGGAATGCAAACCGGTGAAGCCGCTCTGGAAAACAGTGTGGAGGTTCCTCAAAAAATTAAAAATAGAACTACCTTATGACCCAGTAATAGCACTGCTAGGAATTTACCCAAGGGGTATAGGAGTGCTGACACATAGGGGCACTTGTACCCCAATGTTTACAGCAGCACTTTCAACAATAGCCAAATTATGGAAAGAGCCTAAATGTCCATCAACTGACGAATGGATAAAGAAGATGTGGTTTACATACACGATGGAATACTACGTGGCAATGAGAAAGAATGAAAACATGCCATTTGCAGCAACATGGCTGGAACTGGAAGGTACTACGCTGAGTGAAATAAGTCAGTCAGAGAAAGACAGATACCATACGTTTTCACTCATATGTGGCTCTTGAGAAACTTAACAGAAGACCATGGGGGAGGGGAAGGGGAAGGAAAAAAAGGTTACACACAGAGAGGGAGGGAGGCAAACCATAAGGGACTCTTGAATACAGAGAACAAACCGAGGGCGGATGGGGGGTGGGGGAGAGGGGAAAGTGGCGGATGGGGAGGGAGGAGGGTGCTTGTTGGGATGAGTACTGGGTGTTGTATGGAAACCAATCTGACAATAAATTGTATTAAGAAGAAGAAGAAGAAGAAGAAGAAGAAGAAGAAGAAGAAGAGGAGGAGGAGGAGGAGGGGGAGGGGGAGGAGGAGGGGGAGGAGGAGGAGGAGGAGGGGGAGGAGGAGGGGGAGGGGGAGGGGGAGGAGGAGGGGGAGGAGGAGGGGGAGGAGGAGGGGGAGGAGGAGGGGGAGGAGGAGGGGGAGGAGGGGGAGGAAGAGGCCAATGCAGAAGTTCTTGGTTCAGCACTGAAGAGGGGAAGTTGTCATGAGTCCGTTCGGCCATGAAGCCTTCCTAAAGGAGGTGGCCCTGAAATGCATTTGAAAGATGGGAGGGATCTGGCCACTTGAAGAGAATTCTGAATGGGATGGGGACACAGGAACACGTGGCAAAGGAGACGATGCAGAAGTGGGTCAGAGGGAGATGGCACGTGGAGACGCACACGGCACAGCGGGCGGGGGTGGGGGGGCAGGTGCCGTCATGGTTTCCATCCTGCTGGCAGAGGGTGAGAAGGCAAGAAAAGGGAGCACAGGGCCAGTCTGAAAGGCAGGCGAGTTCTTGCACATCAAAGAACACGCGTAGCCAACACCAAATTACAAAACGTAACTAGTTGAGAGAGATACCTGAAATAGATTATCCCATAAATTGCATCTTCATTGATTTTAATAGCACAGAAAAATGAATTTGACAAAGTACATTACACAACACTTAACTTGTAAATCGATGCAAAAACTGTACAAATGTGTTGGACAACTACTCAACCAGGAGATACAAAGTTAAGGGAGAAAACAGGGGAATAGGACAAGAATCGTGTTTTCAGTACGAGTAGGTGGTTATACTGTTATATATCCTTTTTTTTTATGTTTATTTATTTTTGAGACAGCGCATGAGCAGGGGAGAGGCAGAGACAGGGAGACACAGAATCCAAAGCAGGCAACAGGCTCTCAGCTGTCAGTGCAGGGCCTGAGGCGGGGCTCGAACCCATAAACCGTGAGATCATGACCTGAGCTGAAGTCGGACGCTCTGCCGACTGAGCCATCCAGGCGACCCTGTTATAAATCCTTTTTAAAAATACGCAGCACCTGAGTAGCTCAGTTGGGTAAGCACCTGACTCTTGATTTCAGCTGAGGTTATGCTCTCACAGTTTGTGAAATCGAGGCCCGTGTCAGGCTCCGTGCTAACAGTGTAGGGTCTGCTTGGGATTCTCTCTCCCTTTCTCTCTGCCCTTCCCCAGCTTTCTCTCCCTCTTTGTCAAAATAAACTTAAATAAAATAAAATACGTGTATACTTACATATGTGTGTATATATTTATGTGTGTGTGTGTGTGTGTGTGTGTGTGTACAAATTTACCATAAAGTTAAGGAAAAATTAAACTATTACAAGAATTAACTACTACTGTTTTAAAAGCCACTTAACAGAAGCACCTGAGTGGTTCAGTGGGTTAAGTGTCTGACTCTTGGTTTCAGCTCAAGTCATGATCTCACAGTTCATGAAGTCAAGCCCTGAGTCAGGTTTTACGCTGATGGTGCAGAGCCTGCTTGGGGTTCTCTCTCCATCTGCCCCTCCCCTGTTCATGTTCCCTCTCTCTATCTCAAAATAAAATAAACTTAAAAGAAATAAAAAAATAAAAACTACCTAAAAGCCATTATTATAAATGATAATGATGGTAACCATAGTAACAATAATCATTACAAAAAAATATAGTATGTTTCCACGACTCTTTTAAAATATTTTGACATTGTCAGTGTAAGCTTTCACAATAGCCCAGCAAGGTAAAGCAGGGAAAAAATTATAATTTTTTTGATCACCGAAGTAACAAACAAAGCAATATTAATTAGAGGAGTTTCCACCTGGAGCCTAGATAGTCCTCCAAGTTCCACAGGGAAGAAGCAGGGATTATTTTAGCATTTTTTAATTTGCATGTTAATGTGTATGTATGACCATGTGCATTTTTCAGAGGAGGGGGTTTATGGATTCTCTAATGAATCCATAACACCTCAAAAGTTAAAAACTGCTGACACAGAAAAATAGCTATGAGTTTGACATTAGCAAAATGTTGACATTAACAAAATGTTTTGACATTTTTAAAAATGTTATAGTAGATTATATAATAATTGATGTCTTTTACCTGTAGCTATATAGATATATGCAAATAAACTAATAGACATGACTTGTACTCTTGGCTATGATGGAGTACCCAAGGCAAAATTTATCTCCCTCCCTGGTGACTAAAAACTGAATAAATATGTGAATGTATATTAATGGTTTTCAGACACTGGACAACAAACAGCACAGGAAAATTACCTCAAAAGAAGAGAAATGGGGGCACCTTGGTGGCTCAGTCACTGGAGCGTCTAAATCTTGGTTTTGGCTTAGGTCATGATCCCAGGGTTGTAGGATCGAGTCCTACACCAGGCTCCATGTTGAGAGTGAACCCTGCTTAAGATTCTCCCTTTCTCTCTCTCTCTCTCTCTCTCTCTCTCTCTCTCTCTCTCATTCTCTCTTCCTCTGTCCCTCTCCCCCACTTTCTCACTCGCTCTCTCTCTCTCAAATAAAAAAAAGAGAGAGACACACACACGCAAACAAAGCAGGTGCCACAATTTATTTAGCTTCCTTCCTGGAGAGAGTTTCCAGACCAGAGTCCACTGGGAGGGAACCAAAAGGGCCTAGTGGTCCTACTGAGTTGAAGAAACAGAGTGGTCCTCCTTGGGGAGGTCAAGGTACCCGGGATTTGCATCACAAAATACGAAAGATGAGGGACCTATAGAGGCACAGAGCTCTAAAAATTTGTAGAGGGGTCCCTCAAATCTTTGGCTGATTCTCAACCTGTGCACATTTGGGAAGAAACTACTTGAGGCCAGGAAAGAAGGGTAGATAAAGAGTAGATTGTTCTTATACAGAGCTGAGAATAATTCATGTTTCCATAAGCCAGTGTGGAAACATGGGGCAGTAGACAGAATTCTTGACTAGGTGTTGCCTTAGCAATAGGGGCAAATTAGCCCTCAATTAAAGGTTGCTTGGGATCAACCCTAACTTAGGTTAAAAGCCAATCTAGCATTCCTGGATAGCTCAATTGGTTAAGCATCAGACTCTTGATTTTGGCTCAGGTTATGATCTCACGGCTGTGAGATCGAGCCCCATGTCAGGCTCTGTGCTGAGCATGGAGCCTGCTTAAGATTCTCCCTCTCTCGGGGCGCCTGGGTGGCGCAGTCGGTTAAGCGTCCGACTTCAGCCAGGTCACGATCTCGCGGTCCGGGAGTTCGAGCCCCGCGTCAGGCTCTGGGCTGATGGCTCAGAGCCTGGAGCCTGTTTCCGATTCTGTGTCTCCCTCTCTCTCTGCCCCTCCCCCGTTCGTGCTCTGTCTCTCTCTGTCCCAAAAATAAATAAACGTTGAAAAAAAAAAATTTAAAAAAAAAGATTCTCCCTCTCTCTTTTCCCCTCTTCCCCAACTTACTATCTCTCTCAAAAAAAATCCAATATCAAAAGAATCAAACTGATTTCAGTAACTTGAATGTGTTCCAAGACAATACCCAACAAAAATGAAGGAACTGCAATCAATATAGAATACAAGAATCTAGCACTCAACAATGTAATATTCACAACATCAGAATCCAATAAGAAAATTTTGAGGAATAAAAACAAATTGGGAAATAACTACCCACAACAGAAGAAAACTCAATCTAAACAGATCCAGAAATGACAGAGATGATGGAATAAACAGACACAATAAAATTGCTACTATAAATATATTCCATATGTCCTAAAAAGGCAGATGAAAACATGAGAAATGTAAACTATAAAAACAGATTAAACTTCTAGAGATGAAAAATACAGTATCAGAGATGAAAAATATACTACATAGGATTAATAGCAGATTAGACACTGCAGAAGAAAAGATTAGTGAACTTGAAAACACAGCAATAGAAACTGTCCAAAATGAAACAACATTGACAAAACAATGGACAGTGCTTCAGTGAGTTGTCAGACAATATATAGTGGCCTGTCATACATGCAACTGGAGTCCCAGAAAAGGAGTGGTAAATCTTTAAAGAAATAATGGCCATTTTGTTCATTTATGTTTTTTTAAATTTTTTAATGTTTATTTATTTTAGAGACAGAGAGCACAAGCAGGGGAGGGGCAGAGAGAGAAGGAGACACATTATCTGAAACAGGCTCCAGGCTCTGAGCTGTCAGCACAGAGCCTGACACGGGGCTCGAACTCACGAACTGTGAGATCATGACCTGAGCCAAAGTCGGACGCTTAACCAACTGAGCTACCCAGGCGCCCCTTTTTTGTTCATTTCTGATGAAAACTATAAATCCACAGATCCAAGTAGCTCAACCAACTGCATATCAAGAAATACATGAATAACAACACACCAAAGCACATAATATCAAAATTACAGAAAACTAGTGAACAAGACAAAACGTCAAACTAGCCAGAGAAAAAAGACACATGTATAGAGGACCAAAGATAACAATGCAACAAAATTCTTATCATAAACTATGCAAGCTAAAAGATCATGTGGTGATAACTTTAAAATACAAAGAAAAAATACCTCTAAGCTAAGAATTCCAGAGAAAAACCAAAATATTTTTATAAACATAATAGTGGAAAAGTTTTCTTTTTTCTTTCAAAAAACTAAATGCTGAGAGAATCTGTCACCACTATAGCAGCATAATGAGAAGTATTTAGAAAATATTTCAGCCAGAAAGTAAATAAGACTAGATGGAAATTTGGATCTACACAAAGAATAAAGAGCATCAGAAGCAGTAAATATGAAGGTAAATATAGAAAGCATTTTTCTCACTTCTATAAATCTTTTTAAAAGATAATCATTTAGGGGCGCCTGGGTGGCTCAGTTGGTTGAGCGTCTGACTTTGGCTTGGGTCATGATCTCGCAGTTCATGAGTTCGAGTCTCGCGTCAGGCTCTGCTGACAGCTCAGAGCCTGCAGCCTGCTTCAGATTCTGTGTCTCCCTCTCTCTATGCCCTTCTCCCGCTCGTGCTCTGTGTCTCTCTGTCTCTCTCTCTCTCTCAAAAATAAATAAATATTTTAAATTTTTCAAAAAAAGATAATCATTTAAAGCATAAATAACAATAATGTGTTGTGAGGTTTAGACCACATGTAAAGTAAAGTGAATGATAAAAATAGCACAAATCATAGATGGGAAGAAATGCAAATATATTGCTGCAAAGTTCTTACGTCTTTATATTATTGAAAAGGACACCATGATAAATTGAAGGTACATATTATAATCCTTAAGGTCACAATTCTAATGCTTTTTTACTACATTATTTTTATACATTACAGGACAATAATGAATAGCTAAGAAGTTAAAATGAAGATAGAGTTGAACCATATAGAAATAATCCAAAAGAAATTAGGAAAAAAATGTAAAATGAATGAAGGTTAGCTATGAGTAGCAAGATGGTATATTTAAATACAACCATATCAGTATTTACATTAACTAAAATTGTTCTAGCCACCACAATTAAGAGACAGAGATCGTCAAGCTGGCTAAAAGAGGAAGACCCAACTATATTCTAACAACTAAAAATCACATTTTAAAGACAGAAAGATGAAAAGTAAAAGGGTAGAAAATGATATAGCATGCAAGCACTAATCAAAAGAAAGCTGGACTGGTGATATTAATCTCCAAGTCAGTTTCAGGACAAGGAATACTACCATGGGTAAAGACGGACATTTCATAATAATAAAGGGGCCACTTCACCATGAGGACAAAAAGATACTAGATGGTATAGACCTAATAACAGAACATCAAAGTAGATGGAGCAGTAAATGGTGGAACTAAAAGAAATGAATCCCAAGTTATAGTTAGAGACTCCAACATCCTTCTTTCAATAACTGATACAAAAGGCATACAAATAATCAGTAAGGGTGAAAAACATGAACAACACTCTCAACCAACTTACTGTAAATGGCATTTACAGATCATTCCACCCAATAATGGCAGGATACAAACTTTTGTGTATGCGTGTGTATGTTTGTGTGTGTGTGTGTGTGTGTGTGTATAATAAATAAACCTATGTTTCTATCTATCTACCTAGATATCTATATCCAGATAGATATCTAGGTAGATAGATAGAAACATAGGTTTATTTATTTTTTTGAGAGACAGAGAGAGAGAGCATACCATGCAGGCTCTATGCTGTCAGTGCAGAGCCCGATGTAGGGCTAAAACTCATGAATGGTGAGATCATGACCTGCGCCAAAATCAAGAGTTAGATGCTCAACTGGCTGAGCCACCCAGGCACCCAGGATACAAATTCTTTCAAGTGTGCAGCAAATATTTGCCAAGATAGACCATATTCAGGACTATAACACAGCCTAAAAACCTAAAAATGATGCCGGTAAAGAAATGAAAAAGCAAGTCACAGACTGGGAGAAAACATTTGTAAAACATATTTCAAAGGATTTGTATCCAAAATATATGAAGACCCCTTAAAATTCAATTACATGGAGTTACAAATAAAAAATTAAAAATGGTCAAAAGATTTGAACAGACACTTCACCAAAGGATATATAAGATAGCAAACAAGCATATAAAAATATTCTCAATGTCGACAATCATTAGGAAAATACATATTAAAACCACTAAGAGAAATCACTTCAGATTCTATAGAATGGCCATAATTTAAAAGTATTAAAGAAGACATGAACAAAACTGAAATCCTTATATGTTGCTGAGGGAAAATGCAAAGCGCCACAGCCATTTGGAAAATAAGTTGGTAGTTTCTTATAAAGTTATGCACACATTTACCCTATGAGCCCCTAATCCTACCCCTACATACTCATTTAAGAGAAATGAAATTCCACATAAAGATCTGTATGTGGATATCAGCAGTGGCTTTATTCATAATTGCCTAAAACTGGAAAGAATCCCTATGTCCATCAGTTGCAAATTGTTATATAACCGTACAATGGAATGTTACTCAGCAACAAAAAGGAAGAGCTGCTGGTACAAATAACACAGTCATTGTACCGAGTGAAAGAAGTGAGACATAAAAGCTTTCGTCCAGAGTAATTTCAATTACATAAAATTCTAGAACAGGCAAAACCCTGGTGATGGAAAGCAGGTCAGTTGTTGTCAGTGATCAGGGAGTCATGAGAGGGACTGAGTGTAAAGGAGCACGAGAAAACTCTTTGGGGTGATGGGATGTTCTAGATCACAAGGGTGGTGGTGGTTACAAGACTATAAACATTGCCAAAACTCATTGAATTGTACCTGAGCACTGATTAATTTATTGTATGCTAATTATATCTCCAAGAAAAATGACAAAAAATATGCTAAAAAAAAAACCCATAGTCTAATTTGCTAAGAATTACTTAATTACAGTGAGAGCAAAATAATATAGCTGTAGTTCCCAGAGATGAATGGATTTGTTCTAACATGAGGGGAAACTCCAGGGCATTCAGTGTGACTTTTTGCAAGAGGAAAGGACAGTGTAGTCGGAGTACTGGAAATCATTAAATGGAGGAACCCAAGAATCATCTCAGAGGCTCTAGAAAACCTCTCTTTTCTTATCGGGATCAAATTTACTTGTTCCCTGATAGCCAATCCCTCCGTGTGCTGCCACAGAGCTGGTGATGACTGCTCTTGTTTCATGATGTGTTCAGCACCCCAAGGATGAGTGTAACACATGCATAGGAGCACATAGTGGGCCAGGAGATTTGGGGAGGCAGTCTTTCATCATATAGGGTCAGATTGAATGTGCCAAATATCTACCATCTGCCTAGCACAACACGTGGGGGTCCAAACTGTACTCCTATCTTCTGCCCACAACCTGGCCTTCTGGAGTTCCTCCCCCTCAATGCCCCCCCCCATTCAAGGGCACAAGCTAAGAAACCAGAGGGTCCCTCCTGACCCCCTCCCTTTCCATACCAACCCCCTGACCTGGTCTTCTTGATTTTTCCTTCTGACCATTCTCTGACTTGCCCACTTCTGTCTATCCTGCCACATAGCTCCTGTCTGACTCACCATCATCTCGTTCCCTGACGTGACCCTCTCAGGGGTCTCCTGCCTCCATGATTGCCTTCCATGCCTTCTCACTGAAGCCAGATGGGTCTTTAAAAATGTAAATTGCTTGATTAGTGTCTGTCTGCTTCCAACTGGATCACAGAACAGACCTTATCTGTTTGGCTCACAGGTCCTAGGACAATGCCTGACACACAATGAATGATTAATAAATACTGACTAAGTGGAAGGAAGTGTGGAAAACTTGCATGATTTCATGAAGCTATGGAAAAAGAAGGAACAGTGCTGAAAACATTTGGGCCAACGTCAGTCTTAGCAATGCTATTGGTCGGTGGTCCAATGTACAATTGCCATTTCAATCACACTGGGCTCAAGGGAAGGTCTTAGAAGCTAATGACCAATACACGTATTGATACATGCACAGATTCCCAGGAAAGGGCAGAGATGGCTCCTATAAACTTCCTAAGGTGCTCAGATACCCCATTCCCCAAGACAAATGGATAGAAAAGCTCTTACTATTACCAGCTCCCAATTCCAGACCCACTAACTCTAAGCCAGGCTCTGTGCTAGGCAGTGACACGAATCATTTCGTCTTCAAAGCTGTTCTATCAGATGTCGTTCATCATCCCACTTTTTTAAACTTTTTTTTTAACATTTATTTATTTTTGAGAGGGAGAGACAGAGCGTGAGCGGGGGAGGGGCAGAGAGAAAGGGAGACAGAATCCGAAGCAGGCTCCGGGCTCTGAGCTGTCAGCACAGAGCCCAACACGGGGCTCGAACCCACGGACTGGGAGATCATGACCTGAACCGAAGTCGGCCTATTAACTGACTGAGCCACCCAGGGACCCCAATTCATCATCCCATTTTTTAGAAGAGACAACCAAGGCTCACAGACATTAGTAAACTTGTCAAAGACATACAGCTGGCAAGTAACAAGAACACACTCACTTCATTTCTAAAGTACACTGCTTTCCGCATTTGTTTTTTTGTTTTTTTTTTAATTTTTTTTTTAACGTTTATTTATTTTTTTGGGACAGAGAGAGACAGAGCATGAACGGGGGAGGGGCAGAGAGAGAGGGAGACACAGAATCGGAAACAGGCTCCAGGCTCTGAGCCATCAGCCCAGAGCCCGACGCGGGGCTCGAACTCACGGACCGCGAGATCGTGACCTGGCTGAAGTCGGACGCTTAACCGACTGCGCCACCCAGGCGCCCCTCCGCATTTGTTTTATAGTAAAATGTATTCTATCCCATCCATCAAGGTTATTTATAGCCACAGAGTCACATCAAATTGATATGAGAAAATGCTATGTGCACAGAAGGACTGAGACTAAGCCGTGGGTGTCTGGCCAGCTTAGGAGCAGTAAGGGGGACACAGAAGGGTGAGGGTGATTAGCCTGGACCTCCCGTGTCTGGAGAGGGGCAGGGAAACCTCAGGATGGCCAGGGAAAGAGAAGCGGCACACTTAGGATGGGCGAGCTGAGGTGTATGGGGGGGGTTGGCAAAAACACACATCACCTGCCTCCCCAGGCGGCTCGGGGTTAGCCTGAAGATCAAGTTACTGGCCACCAGTTGCAATCCTGTCATCACCCTTTGGGCAGAGCTTCCTTTCAGCACACGCCTAGAGTACACCCCCCATCGAGTCCACAGGATGCAGTCAAGGGTTGGCGTGGGTCTCAGGACAGGTGTGCAGGAGGGCGCTCTGGGAAATCTACCCCAGGCCTGGCCCTTCTCATAGGACAACAAGGAGGGGTGTTCACACTCATCTCCCCACAGCCAGCACCTCCTGATGCCCACCTCCTCCCCGCTGCTGGACTGCCACGGGGCAATGCCCGTGTTCTCCTCCTTCAGGACCACGCCGGGTAAGAAGTGAGAGGGAAAGTCAGCACATCTCCGAAAGGTAGACGCGGATTCTCCACACGCCTCCAGTATCAGCTCAGTATATAAAGCTCACTTCTCACAAGACCACAGCTCACTCGCTGAGGAGAAGACAGAGGAGTTGGCATCATCGGCAATGGTGTTTTCCCACACCAAGGGATAAACACATGGAACGCTTGGAGTCTAGGCAGCCCAATCAGAGAGATGCTGGGTGAAGGGACAGAGTATGTGTGTGCGTGTGACGTCAAGGGGAGCTTGTGTCTCAGGGATCATTTAAAGCAGGGTGGGGGGCGCCTGGGTGGCGCAGTCGGTTAAGCGTCCGACTTCAGCCAGGTCACGATCTCGCGGTCCGTGAGTTCGAGCCCCGCGTCGGGCTCTGGGCTGATGGCTCAGAGCCTGGAGCCTGTTTCTGATTCTGTGTCTCCCTCTCTCTCTGCCCCTCCCCCGTTCATGCTCTGTCTCTCTCTGTCCCAAAAATAAATAAATGTTGAAAAAAAAATTTTTTTAAAGCAGGGTGGGCCATAGACAGTAAGTAAATGAACGGTTGTGGCAGTGTACCAATAAAACTTTATTCAAGTACACTGAAATTTCCATTTCATGTTATTTTCATGTGCCATGAAATTAGGATTGTTCTTTTGATTACTATGCACCATTTAAAAATGGAAAACGGTTCTTGGCTCATGGATCATACAAAAACAGAGAACAGGATCCGACCTGTGCCCCCAATTTAAAGCACCCTAAGGGGGTGCCTGGCTGGCTCATTCAGTAGAGCATGTGACCCTTGATCTCAGGGTTATGAGTTCAAGCCCCATGTTGGGCATGAGCTTACTTAAAAAAAGAAAAAGAAAAAAGGCATCCTAAGGTTATGTCTTCTCATTTGGGGGAAAAATTGCCGTGCAATATTTATATATCAAACTCAATCTTAAGTCTTCTTTCTTGTGTCCCAGGGAGGTATTAAGTGGCCACGTCGTGGAAAATGTATTGCAATTCAGGGCCATCTTCAACAATGGGTCCCCAAGTGACAGACTGATCCTTAGGAGTGTTTGGACATGGCCAGTTTCATTAACACCCACATTTAATTGACAACTAATAGCCAGCAGGTTTTTCTGCTTAATAAAGCAAACAAAGGATTTATTTGAAGGAGGATGAGTTTTTTAATTTAATTTCCTTAAAAAACAACAACAACAAAAAAAATCCTGTGAGTGTCCACAGAGTGATGGAGAGAGATGTATCCATTGGATAATTTTTAATTAAGGTGAATGAACCCTCACTAGCTAAAAGGTTTTCTTAGGGGAAAGGTCTCAAACTGTTAACACATCAATATGTTTCTGTCCATTAGCTTTTCCCAGGGTGACAAGTATGGCCTTAATGGCGATTTCAAGGAAGGTTCTTTCTGTATCTTCAGGGCTGTTTAGTGATGAGGTCTTAGAAACCATGGAAACTCCTCTAGGGGGGAGTCAAACTTCAACTGTAGCTCTTAATGACAAATCATTACCTGGGGTTGTCAAAGCAAGTTATGCCAGCTGGCTATGTGCTCAGCCAGGATTCAGAGCAGGTACATATGGCCAAAGCCCTCTGTGCCACTGAGGCTTCTACAGAAGAATCCAGGAAAGGAGTCACACTATGCATCCCGCTACACTTATAGTATCTCCTTCAATCCTCACGATGACCAATGAAGTACGCACCATTAACATTTCTCTTGTCCAAACAGAAAAACTGAGCTTCAGAAATTGTAAGCGACTTGCCCAAGGTCTTTCAACAAATACTTACTGAATATCTATTTGCCGTGGATGCAGCTCACATCTGGTGGGGGATGCAGACTGTCAAATAATTATAGAGACACATATAAAACTACGAATTGTGTTAACTGCTAGTTAGAAAATCTGTAGGGAGCCACAAGAGTGTGTAAGAGCTAATAAGTGCCAGCAAAGTCTCCTGACCTCAAAGCCACTCCATCACTAAACCACGTCAAACTGTAAAATGCAAAAATACACATTTTCCATAATTGTCATATTCATTTTTTTTTTTAGGGCTTGCCATAACAGAATACTGCAACTGGGTGGCTTAAAACAACAGAAATCTATTCTCTCACGGTTCTGGAGGCTAAAGGTTCAAAACCAAAGTGTCCACAGGGTTGGTTCCTTCTAGGGGACTCGGAGGGAGACTCTGTCCCATGTCTAAGAGCAAGCTAGCTTACTGATGACAGCCGCCCTTGATGTTCCTGGGCCTGGAAATACATCAGTCCAGTCTTTGCTTCCATCTTCCCACGGCCTTCCCTCTGTGAGTCTGTACATCTTGTCCTTTTCTTACAAGGATACAGTCATACTGCATCAGGTATACAGACTAACGACTTTATCTGAGCAATGAGGACATCCACAAAGCCTATATTTCTGCAGGTACCAGAGTTTAGGACTTCAACGTATCTTTTTGGGGGGAAGACACAATTCATCCCCAAACAATTGCCTCTATCATATTTTCTGAGTTTTTTCCCCCCAAACTTTCAGTGTTCCTTCAGAGCCTGAAGGAAACAGTACCAGGTTGACCTTCTAGGTCCTAAAAGCAAACCAAGCCCAGGGGAATGATGGACAGTCTTAAATAGCTGTTGCTGTAACCAGGGGGCCGGGGGGGGGGGGGGCGGGGGAGAGGGCAGGTAAGGAGCAGAGAGAGACAAGAATTGAGGCTGTCTGGTGATGTTGAGCAGTATCTGTCCCAAAGATGACTTCTCCCCTACCCAAAGCTACCGGTCTCTATAAAACCTCTCTCATGACGCACAACTGGAACAGCATTTACAGCCATTTCTTGCAGAAGGCGCTTTTAGGAAGGAGGCTCCCACTGTCAGCATTTGGGCACACCATAGGTGGTCACAGTAGCAAGCTGGCAGAACACCTGGGAGTATAAAAGTTCACAGAAAAGTCCACGTGAGGATGGCCTAAAGTAACACAGAGCCTGCACTTGGGGAAATAGAACCTTTCCAACAATCACAAACTGTACAAATCGGTATAAGGAAGCAACCAGTCTAACAAAAGATGCCCATCCTGGGCAAGGGAGCTGAAAAGCAGTGTGAGGGGCAGGAAATAAAGCAGGGGCTGAGAAGTCAGCACACCTGGACGGACTCTGATCCCAAGGTGCATTGCCAGCCAGCCACGTCCAGGGCGGGCTGCTCACCTCCTCCGTACGGCGGTATCCTCACTCACCTCCCATCGGTTGCATCCTCTACGGCTCACGGACCAATTCTGCAGCCCCGGACTGAGGCCAGCGTGCCTCCAGATCCCACAGTGAACTCTCTGGGATGCCAGAGGACAGCTACGATGGGGGGCAGGGTCAGCAACTTCTTCTGTAAAGGGCCAGATGGCAAATATTTGGAGTCTGGGGGGCCATACAGTCCCTGCCACAACTACTCAACTCTGCTGTGGCTGGACGAAAACAGCCACGGCCAATAGTTACCCCGGGGGTTCTCAGGCGAGGGCAGTTTGCCCCCAGGGGACGTTTGGAAATGTCTGGACACATTTTGAGCTTGTCACAAGCGAGGGAGTGTGGAATCTGTTTGTTAGGCCTGCTGTAGCAGGGCACCGTGAACTGGGGAGCTGACGCCACAGAAATGTATTGTTTCATGTTCCGGGGCTGGAAGTTCAAAATCAAGGTGCCGGCAAAGGTGATTCCTTCTGAGGGCTGCGAGGGAGCATCTGTTCCACACCTGTCTCCTAGCTTCAGGTGCTCTGCTGGTAATCTTCGGTGTTTCTTCACTGGATGCATCACCCCAACCGCTGCCTTCATTTCGTGGCGTTCTCCCCGTGAGCTGGCTGGTGTCCAAATCTCTTTTTATAAGGCCACCAGTTGTATTGGATTGGGGCCCACTCTAATGACCTCGTCCTAACTAATCTCATCTGCCATGAACCTATTTCTAAATAAGGTCACAGTCTGAGACACTAGGGGTTAGGATTTTAACATATGGATTTGGGTGGGCACAATTCAGCCCATTACAGGACACTCCGCTGATGTCTTGCGAGCGGAGGCCAAGGATCCTGGACACCGCTACACGTTCTACAATGGCCAGGAAAGCCCCTCAACCAAGAACTAGTCCGCCCAAATGCCAATCATACAAGGCCGAGACTCTCTGGTGTAGACCTGTCTTGGGTAGGTTACTTTCCGACGGGATTGCTCGCTGGGGGGAAGGAGCAAAACAACATTTGGGAAGAAACTTGTTGTTTTTGTTTTCAGCTTGTCTATGCCCAAAAGCTTTAGGGCTTTGTTTGTTTGTTTTTAAAGGTTTACCCAAATCAGTGTTGTTTTTTTTTTAAGCACAAAATTCCCTCTATCATCTTCACGTTCAATTCCCAACCCTTATCTGTGCTGCTTCAAAATTCTCAACGAGTGCTGCTCGTGTTTTATTTTCTGTACCTTGATGTGTGCAAAGGCAGATTAATACTACTTTGAAAGAAATTCATTTTCTCCTCTCTGGCAACAAAGGTGATACACCGGAGAAATAAATCACAGGAAACAACCATTAGCCCAAGAGTGAGTTCCACCAGCTGCCACGGAAAGAACCTGGGTTCCAGTTGCTTTAACATACGTATATTTCAGCTGGGACACCAAGTGGTAAATAAAAATTAAAATTAACATTTAAATGAACTCTGATGGCGGCTGAGGATTTTTGTTATTCACATGGTTAAGTGTTAGACTGAACAGAGAAAGGATTTATATGCAAACTCCCCCATCGCACAACCGCTTAGCACAGGTAATTAGCAATATGTGTCCAATATTTCATCCTTGGCATCCCCCTCTCCCCCCGGCTTCTCCCCCCCCCCACTTAGTGACCCAAAACACGAGGAAACTGTCCTCAAGTGAGAAATAAAAAATGGCGGATTTAAAATTACTTCCTCTCCTAACTTTTGCACAGAATCAAATGTATCACGGTTGATGCAAAAGCAAGCAAATGTGTTTTTTTTCAGGGGGTGGAAAAGCATAGCACAGATCATCTAATTCGACACCTTCATTTCATCAATGAGAAAATCGAGACTCGACAGGAAAGCAACCTGTCTAAAGACACGGAGAAAGTGCACACCAGATGCTGGCCTGGAGCTCGAGTCCCACGTCTCGGTCCAGTGCTATGAGATGCCCCTGGGGTTCTTTCAGATGTGCCATTCATGCCTAAAAGCCCCCAGTTCTGCCCTTAGACCCTGGAGAAAGGAGCCCCATTCCGGGCTGGACACTGTAGGGAGCCCTGCTCTGGTCCTCACCCCACTGAGCCCTCCCTCCCCAGAAGGCCAGGTGTCCACAGGGCTGGGGGGACACGCCCACCCTAGCCCATGGCCCCCAGCTGGTACATCACCAGATGACCCTGAGCCTCCTGCCAAGGCCAGGGAAAACTCTTCAAAGGTTCATCCCCAGGAGATGGTCACATCACTGCAGCTTAGGATATCGGTCACATCACTGCAGCTGTGGAGGCTTCTTATGGAGAACAGAGAGGGGGCTGGGGGGCTGGGGGCTGGGGGGCTGGGGGGCCAGGGCCCAGAAGCCAGCATACCCTGCTTATCCACCAGCCAATGCAGACTTCAGAGGATTCCAAAATCCTACATTGGAACTTGGCTCTCCAGGTCAGTATGTAGCTGTATGCCCAAGGGAGGAGGCCGAAACGGACCACACTGAATAGTTCATTAGTGTGACGGAGAACTTCTAAATAGTGAGACTGTGCATGTGGCTCTTCATTGTACTATTGTCCTGGGTCCCTCTCACACACGTGAGGGGTGAGGTCACTGGAGGTACGATAGTGGCCTCAAGCCTGGATTGGGCCAGCAGAAGTGCATTCTGTTTTAGGATAGGAAAGGAAAGGAGAGGAAAGGAGAGGGAAGGAGAGGGAAGGAGAGGGAAGGGAAGGGAAGGGAAGGGAAGGGAAGGGAAGGGAAGGGAAGGGAAGGGAAGGGAAGGGAAGGGAAGGGAAGGGAAGGGAAGGGAAGGGAAGGGAAGGGAAGGGAAGGAAAGGAAGGGGGAAGGGGAAGGGGAAGGAAAGAAGAGAGAGGAAGAAAGAAAGGAAGGAAGAAAGAAAGCAAGAGAGGAAGGAAGGAAGGAAGAAAGGAAGGAAGAAAGAAAGAAGGAAGGAAGAGAGAGGAAGGAAGGAAGGAAGGAAGGAAGGGGCAGGGAGGGAGGGAGGGAGGAAAGATAGATAGATAGATAGATAGATAGATAGATAGATGAAACAGATTAAGAGAAGATGCTGAGATATAATGAAATGAAATGAAATGAAATGAAATGAAATGAAATGAAATGAAATGAAATGAAATGAAATGAAATAAAAAATAAATCAGACGAAACGGAAAATAATTTGAATGCCTCTAGTCCCCAAGTCCACAAGGCCCACCATACACATCAGTCCTGGTGCACTCATTTGTGGCCACCGCTTGGCTCCTCAGCTCTACTGATCTGTACAGGGTTCATCACTCCTGTCTTCTGGTGTTTGTGATGTCTTTGGTGCTGTCCTGGGTTCTCAGATTTCAGAAAGCACTATAAATATTGACACCCAATCTCCCTCTCCCTCCCTCTGTCTCTCAAGGTCCTCCTCCCAACCCCACACCCCAAAATGTGGGTCTTGCCGCCTTCCTTTGCAGAGACAATCACAGACCCCTTGGGTGGGAGTCTCCTTTCTCCTCCCCCATGGTCAACCCACTGCCCTTCACCCTCTGTTTAACCCCTCCTGCCCTGGCCTGGAGAACAGTAACTATTGTGCGTTCGGGACCAGCCCGGATTAGGAAAGGCTCCTGTCAGTGCCTTCTGCCCAGTGGGAAAACGGCTTCTAGAACCTGTGACTTTTGCCTAGCAGGAGTCAATTCAGTACTCCAAGGGGGTCTCTGCATTAGTGGCTGATGGGGATCAACCAGGTGCCCGGCAAGTGACGCTTTGTCTCATTTCATCCTTACATGTCCTGGGGCGGGGGGGGGGGGGGTGGTCAGGGGGAGGAGTCCTTGCTCCAGTTTGCAGGGGAGGAAAACAGAAGTCCGGGTTGAGCCATTTACCACGGGGCACACAGCTAACAGGCAGTGGAGCCGGGACTCAAACCTCAGTCTGTCTGACTCAGGCATGCATGCTTTTTCTGTTTCCCGGGGCTGCCTCTCATGAGTGGGAAGAAATCAGGGCTTCCGTAATTATTATTATAAAATGTCTCACACTCATTTTCCTGCATCCAATCCTCGTAAGAACCCTAAAGCCCACTTTTATATGTGTAAACAGAGGCTCACAGCGTCAGAGAGGTCTCGCCATGCCCCCAGAGCTGGTGGGCCGCGAAATCCCCAGCAACACAGGGGGTTGTTCCCGTCCTCCCTAGTCCTCCCCAGAAGACATGGAAAGGAGCCGCTCAGCAGGGACCAGCGTCCCTGCAAGGATGCTGTTCCCATGTTCCCAGAGCCGCCAGTCTTTGCAATACCAGTGGGATGCCGAGTTCCTTGCAGAGGGAGGAGGGGGCCCCTGCTTGACGTGCTGGGCAATATCCTGTCATATGGACCCCACTGCATGTTTGTAGACTCTTACGAAATCCTTCACAGAAAGAGCTCCATTAGCTCCTGACTAGGGCACCCCTTTGCCCTCTTGGAAGCCACAGGATGAAGCAAGGCACAGAAGGCATGCCATTGTGCCTCACCCCAGAACTTCTCCCTGCTCCTCCAGCCAAATAACCACCCCTACCTCCCCTCCCCCCCACCCCCGCCCAGACTCAATGCGTAACAACTGGAGCATAGACACCAAGGGATCGTGACCTACTAGTTTCAAAAACAGACCGTGAATCCCCCTGTGGCTTCATCTGAGATCCTCTCAATGCACTTAACAGTGACTCTGTGGTTAAATGCTACGTCCCGAGTCCTTTTCCTACGACTGCCCTGTGCTAGACCTCTTCTCTAGTATACGATTGTACACATAGGCTTCAGTGTGGCCTTGGGAATTAAGAGAAATCCCGAAGTGCTACCAGGGGTGGGCTTCGTACCTATGAGAATCAGTGCAGAAAAACAGATTTCCCACAGGCTGGAAGTAGCGGGACTCAAGTTGGAATCCTAACCCAACCTCTTACTGGCAGTGAGATCCTGGGCACATTACTTCGCCTCTCTGTTCTCCCATTTCCCTCCGCTGTGTAAGGGAATGATGATACCTCCCTCTGAGGATTGGTAACATTCCGATAAGGTACGGGCCGTGGCTGGTTTTATGGTTTAGGCGAATCTGACACAGTTCGGTAACGCATCAACGCTGTCGGCCAAATGCCCTAACGTGATCGGCATAATCCCACAACATTGCAAGCAGGCGAGGCATGTACAGAAGGAGGAGCTTCCGAACGAGCACATACATATCGTGAGCTCCAAATTAAGACTCTTAATATCAAACATTATTCCTAGTATTAATAATAGTCACGGAAGAGCTATAGAAATGATGTTGTTACAGCAGGACAGGAAGTAGTTACAGGGAAGGAGGCATCATTTCCATCCTCACTGTTAAATCCTAACGTCTTACCCTACTAGCTTTGCACTGCTGGTCTGCCTTCAAATCATCCTTGTAAATAAAAGACCATTACCTTGCCATTACTGAATTCCTAATGCTTTCTCGTTAGGGGATGTTCAAATGCTCTTCCCCTCTACATAAATTGGTGGATTTGTAAAAATTCCTGACAAATATGAGGCTATTTCTACAACAAATTACAGGGTTTGTGTGTGTGTGTGTGTGTGTGTGTGTGTGTGTGTGTGTGCTTCTTCTTCTTCTTTTTTTTTTTTTTTTTTAATTTATCCAAGTTAGTTAACATATAGCATAGTAATGGCTTCAGGAGTAGAATTTAGTGATTCGTCACTTACATAGAACACCCAGTGCTCATCCCAACAAGTGTCCTCCTTAATGCCCATCACCCATTTAGCCCGTCCCCCCACCCACCCCCTCCAGCAACCTTCAGTTTGTTCTCTGTATTTAAGAGTCTCTTATGGTTTGCCTCCCTCTCTGTTTTTATCTTATTTTCCTTTCCCTTCCCCTTTGTTCGTCTGTTTTGTTTCTTAAATTCCACATATGAGTGAAATCCTATATTTGTCTTAACAGGTACAATTTTTGTTCAGGTTTCAAAATAAACACATAAAAAAATAATTCAATCCCTTCTCTGGCATTCTCCACCTCTCTTCCTTTCTCCCTCCCTCCCTCCCTTCTTAAACACAAAGAGCAAGAGGAGATGGAAACTTCTGTGGGGAAGGGTAGCCTCCTCTCAGGATGGCCTTGGCTTGCGATCGATCGATAAGGATTAAATAGCCAGTAGGAGCAAACCCTGAAAAGGCTCACTTCCTTCCTCAATGACCCCTGCCCTTCGCGAAATCCAAGGAACATGCTTCAGAAATAAAAATGAGAGATTAAAAAAAATGAAATATGCTAGGCTGAAAACATGAGGCTTTCAGCATTTCCCCTGCCTGCAATTAGGTCTGTAGCCGCTCTGAAAGCCCACTAAATCTTCCAGGTAATGCAGACGCGGCCCCAAATAACAGATCACTATCATTTGGCTTTATTTGTACAGTAGAGATGACTAGATATTTGTAATTACATCGGTTTGGAAGTAAACAGGTCTTCCTTTTATAGCTTGAATAAAAGCTTTCAGAGTCCCCAGGCACCGTGCATGAAATCCAGCTTCAAAGAGCTCCCACTGCCCTGTGCCAGGATCACGGTGGTGCCTTCGGAAGGCATCATGCCACAAGGAGCCCTCGTCCCCATGGAGCCCTGCTACCCACCTTGTGCAATTATTCCACTTGACATGCCTGAGCGACAAGCGGTCCCTCCCCACACTGAGCTCTGAGGACACATGATATGATACAGCCACAGATCTACTCGCTACGCTCCATCCCGTCCTATTGACCCAAATCAGCTCCTGGGTCAATAACAAAAACCATTAGTGGACAATTAGCTGAAGACCTTGGGTAAGAACTGGCAGTTTCTCCCTTCCCCACGTCGGGTCAGACATGAAACCTGGAGGAAGAGGGTCCAAGCAAGACTTGTTCTCCATGGCGGGCAAAAGGCAGCTGTGTTTGTCAGGATTGGGAGGGCTGTGGAAGGCCTTGAAACTCCCAAATTTCTCTCCCATCAGCCAGCCATGACACCCACTTTCTACCCTACTCAGCCACAAAAATTCGAGGGATTAAGCTGGTGGTTTCCTAACCTGGCTGCATGTTATATATATATATATATTTTTTTTAATGCACATCCCTGGTCCTACTACAGACTTAAGTAAAATCTTCCAGGGTGCAGTTTGAGATTCTGTATTTTAAAAAGTGCCCCAGCTGATTGGAGAGAACTCACCTGGTGCATTTACTGATTGATGCTTGAGAACCGTAGGTTAATAATGTAGGTGAAAACACTCTCTGTAGGAAGCAACGGCAAAATTGAAATGTACTCATAAACGAAGGGGTTGCTTCTTCCAAAAGCTCGTCGTGTAGATTAATTTATCAGACAAGAGGGGGGACATCTTTGTCTCCAATGCAGAGTTCAGTATGGAAGGAGGCTGGCAGACTAGAAGCCGTCTGCGGTTTTCTCGTTTCCTGCATTCGCGTGTTTAGAAATTGCACCTTGCTTTTTTTTTTTCTAATGTTTTATTTTATTTTTGAGAGAGAGGGCACAAGTGGGGGAGGGGCGGACAGAGAGGAGGACAGAGGATCCGAAACGGGCTCCATGTTGACAGCCTGATGTGGGGCTTAAACTCACTAACCACAAGATCACGACCTGAGCCAAAGTCGGACGCTCAACCGACTGAGCTACCCCGGTGCCCCTCAGTTTTTCTTTCAGAGTACCACCTTCCCTTCCTTGCCAGAGAGTACGGTGGGCTCCACCCACACCCCAGCTCTAGGAGTGGGCATGGGATCCAGGCTTGGCTAAGCAGAACATTCCAGGAACAAGTGTGTAACGAGTTAGACCCATCTCAGACAATCTCCCTGAGACCCTAGAGAACGAAAACACCTCTTTCTGTCGGGACTGTTGGCTGTGAGGAAGAGGGGGCAGAGGAGACACAGACCAAAATGAGGCAAAACCAAATCCAGGTGACACTGTTAGAGCTCCCGGTCCCTTGGGTTTGCTCCAGAACTCTCGGGGTTTTGAACCAACTCATCCCTCCCCACTTCTCTACGTCTTAGCAAGCTTGAGCTAGACTCCTGTCAACGAAAAGTCCTGGAAACACAATGGCAGAAGCCCAGAAGCCAGGAGCAGGAGGTCCTGGAGCAGCTTTATTTCACAAATGTCTACAGAGCCCCCGAGCCCCCAAGCACTGGGTACTAGGTCAGGCCCGCAAGTACAAAGGTAAATGAGCCTCCTCCTTACTCAGGAGGAGCTCACAGTCTATCTAGCAGGTGACACATACACGGTCAGATGACTTCACTGATGGGGGAGGGGCTGGCAGGAAAGCTACAAGTCTATTCTTCCAATTGCAGGAAATGTCATGAAATTACTTTCCAGCTTTAGTCTCCTCCCTGGGGCGGCTGAAACAGCTCTTACCTCTTTTCCTAAGGAATGGGGGAAAGTGTCACACTCCACCGAGACAGAAGAATCAGCAAAAGAAGACAGCTTTCATTCACACAGCGAGCACTGTGGGCAAGGCTCTGGGCAAACCAAGTCTCTGTGTTCACCGGTCTTACATTCTACGTTTTGAAGGGAGCGGTGGGGGACATGGAGGGAGAGGCAGAGAAAAAAGCGAGCAAATACATAATCCTAGAAAGTGATCTGTGATACAGGAAAAATAAAACTGGATAGTGTGGCAGTCACCCAGTAACTGGGGCTGGGGGGGAGAGGGAGCTACCCAAGGATAGTCAGGGAAGGTGTTTCAGAGCTGAGTCAAAATAATCGTTGCTTCCACTCAGGAGCAAAACGGATCCAGGCTTCTGGTTGGAAGCCATAAGGACAGAAAGGAAGGGCTCCACTGAGCTTACATAAGGGCACAGGGTCTCAGCCATCTCTGTGCCTCGTTGCTGAAACATTTTTGTGCACGTGTCAGAATCCGGTCTGGTGTCTACCCTCCTGTGACATACAGACTAGTAAGGAGGTTGGAGGAGGCAATTCTACCTCTGCTGTTGTTGACCCAGAGCCTTGCAGCCCTGCTCACTTCCCACTCTGGGGGCAGTGGAGGGGTGAACCTGAAGGCCCTGGACCACACCTCGGGGTCCCTACACAACGGAGGGTTTTCTCGGATGGTTACGGGACCAAAAACATGTTCTAACCATGAAATTAACAGCTCGTTCCCCTGCCTGGAAAAGTAAAGCAAATCCTATTACCACCGAGCAGAAGACCCCAACCTCCCCCAGAAAAGCGTAATGAGCCGATTCGATGTCCCTTCCTACTTTGAGGTAAGTCACTGGTGCATCTGAAGCAGAGCTGGAGACCACCAGGAAAATGCCAAGCCCACCTCTTAAAGTATTGATTCTCAAACAAGTTTAGAGCGGTGTGGATTAGGTCTCCGGCTGGAGCCTGCCCAAGTAATTGGGAGATCAGACAACAGCTTTTATGCGCTATTTGGAGTAGTTTTCCTTTGGGGGCTTTTCTTTTTTAATGCATTTCAGATTTGGCCCAGGATTTTAGAATAACAGTAGCTTACCTGTGCTTAGAAAGACAGGAAAAGAAAAACAAAAGCTTCAAATCGTGTTTTTACTTTCAAAGGCGAGCAATCCTCTTTTACCGAAATCGAAATCGCTGTTCACTCTTCCTGTTCTTATCACGTGTGTGTGTGTGTGTGTGTGTGTGTGTGTGTGTTAATGTAAAAGCCTCGTGCCTTCTGTTCTGAGGCTTCAGGGCCTGCCAAGACCATGCCAGCAAACACTCACCCCTGCTCGCTTTCGCCCAAGCCCTCTGTCCCTTTGCCAATCGTGTGTCTTCATAAGTTTTATCATGCTATCAAAACTGAGGGTAACACTGAATGGTTGCCCCTCCTGAGAATTTTGCAACATGCTTTACAACACTGCATGGGATTCCACCCAGAGCGAGTGTTGTCAGAGTAGGGCTCTCCATCACATTTAGGAAAACAAATGGAGCCCCACACACGTTACAATCAAGATCCACCCAAGGCCCGGACCCCTCGTTCCCACCCTGTGCCCCCCCACAGCCTGTTCCCCAGGAACCACCTTCTTGACCTGTCTCCTCACTGGCCACTGGTGAGCCTGAGTGGTGGTAAGCAGGGCAGGGTGGAAGCCGGGCCAGGGGCCAGGGGCCAGGGGCCAGGACTCCTGGGGGTGACCGCACCTGCCCACACCTGGGATACAGACGGACCCGGACAAGCTCCCCAGGGAGCCAGGTTTGCAGGTCCCCTTCTGCTGCCTGAGGATCTCCAGAGAGTTGCACACGCTTCCCAAATACACCATCTGAGCAGGAGGGGAGGGAGGGAGAAGCCCAGTCAGCTGGGGAAGCAGATCCCGGTGATTCAGGGCGGGTAACCCTACACAAGAGCGGGCTTTCTCCAATTTCCCAGGCTAGACCTTCGCTTGCCTCCTTATCCCCCACACGCCTGCACTCCTAGTCCCACACCCTCTGGGAGCCCCATCAGCTTTCCCAGCTCTTTCCCATTATGCCCATTTGCTCAAGTGGCTAGCAAACATTCAAAATGCTTCCTTACAAAACCAAAACAAAGTAAAGAAAGTCTTTATTTTGGTGGTTCCAACAAATAGGGCCTTCTACAGCACGGGCCCCGAGCAGGGATCCCTCCTGCCCAGATGTAAAGAGGAATTTAGGCAGAAGGAACTGGATTGGCTGTTGGCCTGGCCAAAGTTTGCTGGCCAGTGAAGGTGCACTTCAGTTGATAGTGCCTACTGAGAAACACTAACTTATGTTTTCCATTGAGAATGTACTGTCTTACCGAGGGATGAGAAGCCCTGTATCACTGTTGATCGAGATACCTGACCTGGAGGTTGGCCACTCAAGAGCTCGCTTCTGGCCATTTGAATACCAGGGCAGAAGACAACTGGAGAAGTTCCACCCTGATGGTAGCCTAGTTGGACATACCTGAGTGTCTATGAGTTCCTGCTTCATGGATCCTCAAAGCTTCCATACTTTTTGCCCTTCCCAAAGTCCATTCTTTAGCTTTGCCTCCACTCTGCCAGGTTGCATATAAACTTCCAATAAATGCCATTACATTAGCCAGAGTTGTTTTCTATTGCTTACATCCAAAAAGCCCTAATAGATATGTTAATCATGCAGCCTTTGGGGTGTAGAGGAGAGAGCTACACTTCATTCATTCCAACACAGAGGAGTATAGCATCAAATTTGAAAGAATATTAGTTTTCCTTGGGACTATGTCAACTTGCCTGCTAAAAACCACCAACAGAGGGATTCACCTCTCCATGCTTCTTCCCATCTCCCCACCACTGCCACCACCATAACCCATTCCTCCCCAATACAACCAAAATCTGAATATGCCTTCAGCTGCTCTCTAACCCTTGCTGATCACTTCCCTCTTATACAAACTCTCCAGTCTGGAAAAACACTGATCTACTCGACCACCTCTCTTTCAAGTCCTACCATAATTTACTTTTAAATATTTCTTTATGGATGGTGTGATATTAGGAATGGGGCAGCTGAAGTTTCAATTATTCTGGAGGGTATCAGCTATTGCATCAGAAGAATCACCCTCCAGACCTGATGGTAAAAAGGAGACAGTCTCAGTTTGGAATGCATTGGTCTTTAACATCTCTCCCATAGATCAATCGATCGACTGATCAACTGATCTGTCCATCTACCTATTTGATTTCCATTTTGAACAAAGGGAGATCATGCCCTGAACTCAAAATCTTCTGTAAGCAGCAGAGCTAATTAGGAAGGTAGTTACACAGCATTTCTTTTTTATTATAATTATTTTTATTGTTACTTCAAGGGAAATAGTGTTGGGGGCTGCACAACTGATTGAAGTCTCAGGAAACACTGGTGTACGTGACAGCTTCCCAATTAGGACATTAGGAATGTTTTATTCATCCCTGCAAGTCCTGAGCATCTGGTCCTCCGGTTGATGGTAGGTAATCAGGAGTTCGATACAAAGTGGATGAATTAATGAGTAAAAGACCATTAATTCAGTGTCAGTAATTTGGAATTGATAATGCAACTTGAGCAAAGAAAAGTAACACTATAAAGGGGTGCATATTGAATTCACTAAAGATAATATGTTTTAAGCGTTTTGTAATTGCTTTGCCTCCAAACCACTGCCTCCAACCATGTCTCATCTACTCACAGAAACAGACATGGCGGGACCAGGCAGTTCATCCTTGACTACCCATTACCTGGATTCACTGTGTGCCAGCTCAAGCATCGTATCGTTGCCTTCCCTGCACACTGTCCCCAGCCTTAAACTCCATTAGGTTTTTCTGCTAGATGACGGCCTAGCCCCCCCCTAAACTGTTCCCTCATAGCCCTAATTAGTTTTTAATTACATATTGACTTGAATGATCATTTGATTACTGTTTATCTTTCATGCTAGACTTTAAGCTTCCTGAGCAGAGATGCTACATCCGTTTTGTTTACTCCTCTTTCCAGCTCCCGGAACTGGGCTATAACTTAGTAGGTGCTCAATAAATACCTAAAACATTAACAAACAAATACCTTGTGTGTGTGTAATTATTTTTAGACAATTAGGCAATTCAGCTTCTTGCAGTGATTCAGATGAGCCCTGCCTCTAATTTGCCAATTTGAATAAATAAACAAGGTTTTACATTCATCCCTCAGACAAGACCCCAACAAAGCCATTTAGAAAATACTAAGTTTAAAGATCTCAGTGGGAAATGGAAAACACCCTTTTGCACAGTCCAGTGCCTCCAGGACAGGCTACTCTCTTTACTAAGCCTTTGGCCCAGGTATAAAATAATGGAAGAACATTCCCTCTGGGAACACCAGGAACTGTGATACCATTTCACTCTTGGTGCAGTCTGGTCCTTCCTGTCACACTCAAAAAAGCATTGTTTCAACCTGAATTACTCAGTTTTCATGTTTTGGGAATGATTCCTTGTAGTTGGTGCCTTGTGTTACTACTCCTTTGTGGCCAATATCCCCAGTGTAGGATTGATCCTTATTCAATGCTTCTCCTTTCTATGGTGCTGCACCTCAGGGCACACCATTCCATCTAACTCCACAGTCCTTGTGTTGGGATTTCCAAAACGCAACCCACAAAACTACCCAGATTTCCCCATGCCTCCTTTTTTTTTAAAAAAAATATAACTTATTATCAAATCGGTTTCCATACAACACCCAGTGCTCATCCCAACAGGTGCCCTCCTCAATGCCCATCACCCGCTTTCCCCTCTCCCCCACCCCCCGTCCACCCTCAGTTCTCTGTATTTAAGAGTCTCTTATGGTTTGCCTCCCACCCTCTCTGTAACTCCCCCCCCACCCCCTCCCCCATGGTCTTCTGTTAAGTTTCTCAAGATCCACGTAAGAGTGAAAACATATGGTGTCTTTCTCTGACTTATCTCACTTAGCATAATACCCTCCAATCCCATCCACATTGCTACAAGTGGCCAGATTTCATTCTTTCTCATTGCCAAGTAGTATTCCATTGTGTATATAAACCACATCTTCTTTATCCATTCATCAGTTGATGGATATTTAGGCTCTTTCCAGAATTTGGCTATTGTTGAAAGTGCTGCTATAAACATTGAGGTACAAGTGCCCCTGTGCGTCAGCACTCCTGTATCCCGTGGGTAAATTTCTAGCAGTGCTACTGCTGGGTCGTACGGTAGTTCTATTTTTAATTTTTTGAGGAACCTCCACACTGTTTTCCAGAGTGGCTGCACCAGTCCATCATGCCTCCTTTTCAAGAGCAAGTTACCCCACCTTTGTGTTTAACGTCATGTTTGTGACACTTCTGAGGAGTCCAGTAACTTTGGCAGAGGAGTTCCATCACCACTCAGATCTTTGTGTAAATTCCAGAATAAAACAGGACACGCTCTTCTCCCCCAAACTAGCAAATAAACATCGTAGAAGGTGACCATCCTCTGGAGCCCCTGCCAGGCTGGCTCTTGGTAGCTGGGACAGCCACCTGATTTCTCACTTCCTGCCTCCCCAGATGATATCCATTATCTCCTCCGATTCTAAATGGCGTTTCTAAAAGGCAGATTGCTTTCGGCCTCCTGTTTAATCCCCTTCAAGCCACTCATTCTCCTGATAAATGTTTAGTAGGCATCCACTGTGAAGCAGGCACAGGCACTGTGGTGAACAAGATGGCAACTTTCCCCACTGTGGAGTTTCTGTTTCCTGCAGGGGAAGATGGGAATGAACAGACATCAAAGCTCCCCCCCCACCCCCCCCACCCCCGTTGCTCTTAGGATGAAATCCAAACCTTCCTGGGGAGGCAGTCAAAGCCCTTCAGGGTGTGAGTGTGCTCGCATTTTTTCACCTTCCTCAACGTCACCTTTGAGACCATGTGTATTCTGAACGTGCAGGTCACGGGACGTGTCATGCTCTTTCGTGGCTTGGCTTTTGCTCAACTCTACCCTTTCTGTGTGTCTTGCTCTTCCTGTCTTCCTGCCTGACCCTTTCCCTAGAAACTGCCTATTCACTCTTCAGCACTCAGCGTATATATAGGTCACTCTCTCTCCGAAGAGTCTTCCATAATGCCTTCCTCCTGAGCCTGGGACAGGGGTCTCTCCTCTACACTCCCCAGCACCCTACAAGCACTGTATCACAGCACACAACCATTGATTTGTAACGGCCCCCTGACTTATTCACTGCTTACGCTCCCCCATTTGTTGGCAACTGGCAGTGTTAAGTTCGCCTCCCATCTTGGAACCACTATACTTTTCTCTAGAAGAAAAGTTTCATGCAGAGTGTAAGAGGTTCCTTGACTTGTCAGAGGCTATAAAGTAGTGCGAGGTGAAGACAGGACATAAACCCACATCTCCTGTCTCCATATCTAGTGCACCAGGCACTCGCCTGCAAAAGCAGGAGGTCCCATTTAGGAACAACTGATGGGGATTCGGGTGACTTAGATGTAGGGTAACCAGATGTCCCAGTTTGCCCAAGACAGTCCTGGCTCATGCCTGCTGTCCAAGTATAACTATTAACGATGCCTTCTTTCACTTCTAAGAGTCCTGCTTGGACACTAACATATATGGTCCCTACTTCTATGGCATCAGGACGTGGTGTGAATCTCACTCAGAGGTTATACCAAGGGCATTCACTGCAGGCTCTCACAGGGCTATATTCATGGGACAGCAAGTGGCTCCACAGAGAGCCAGGACCACAAACTGGTAAAGGTCCTCAGTACAACTGGACCACTCAATGCTCTTTCGAGTTCTATTTAACGAAGCCCATTCGGAGTGAGTGTTTAGGGCTCACTTGCCTGGAAGTTTACACAGCACTCCAGAAAAGTTGCACAATGATTGCCAGGAAGCCAGCTGGGGAGGTATCCAGACTTTGAAAGTGGGTATGATTGTGGCAGAAAAGGACTCTGGCTCTTTAAATAACAGTGAGAAGCCCTACAGATGGTATCAGCCACTTGGCAGAAGTCGCTGCTTATACAAAGCCAAGAAAGAAAAGTAAACCAGGCAAAAATGATCCTCTCCAGCCAAGAGCAGAGAAGTTTTCCGTGACGCCCAGTGCAAAGCAGACTAGCTAGTCCCTGTGGGAGAGACATCAGAGGGACAGGTAGACAGAGAGTGAGGGGAGCCTCTGTTTGATGAGCCTCCAGGCCAGCACTGCCCAAAGTCTATAAAGTTGCCCCTCTCAACAGTTACAGGAGTCACTCACTCAACTGCCCCAAGCTGACCAGAGCCTGTGGGGAATAAGACGAGAAGTGAAGCACACTGTCTGCCCCAATTCAGAGCAGAGCTGTGACCTCTCCATAAATTCCTGAATTAATGTGATCCGAACAGGAACATCCTGATGACATGGCTCTAAAACGACATTGTCCATGTTGTGAGAGAACATTCTAGAACCAATTGGAGCTTAGTCTTTATGGCTCTTGTTGTAAATAGAGAACGTGGAATTCTAAATCTTAAAAAAAAAAAAATGCAACCACAAAATAATTCAAACACAAAACCCTCACCCCACCCATGTTCTAAATCCGCAGGTTAAAGAGATTGCACCTTGTGTCTTACCTTCATTCAAACGCAGTAGCATCATAGTAATACCCCGGGCTCACCTTGTGCTGCTGCCGCCATTGGCATTCCTGTAGTTCTTTGGCTTTTCCAAAGCTTGTCCTGCCCTCAGCCTTTGTACATGCTGAACCCACTGCCTGGAAAGTTCTGCTCACCCTTCCCTTTGCATGTTGACTCCTTTCAATCCCATGAATACTAGCTTAAACATCATCTTCTACAGGAAGCAATTTTCTGACCATTCTGTCCCGAGGAGGTCCCTCTTGCCCGACTTGCTCTCACTCAGCACCCTTGTCATTTCTCTGAGCACACACCACAGTTTGCTTTACACATGGTTTCTTCCATAGCCTCTCACAGAAAAATGCATGGATTCAGGTTTCTTTGCTTCTAACCAGTCTCTTCCTCCAAATCGTCCACATGCCCCTTATTCACCACCGCATGCCAGCACTGGACACAGTGCCCAGGACCAAGTGCTGCCCAAAGATTTGATGTGTGGCTGGAGGTTATTTGGAGAGATAACCTAAGTGGTGGGTGGGGGAGGGGGGAGTTCTTCTCCTTCCTATGTATTTCCTTTGCCCACTTGCCTTCAGAAAGGGACGGGAGAGAGGAAGAGAGGAAGGAGTCCCGTGTCTTTCTGGCTTTGTTCTCACAAAGACCTAACCTCTTAGTGGATTCAGAAGTGAAGCAGAAAGTCTTAAAGGGAAGGGAGAGGATTTTTCCCAGAGTAAATATTCCCCGGAAAGAAGGAAGAGGGGACAAAAGAGAGGGTCTGGGTGAGAGTCCCTAGAGCAAAGGGTACCCTTGTTTCTCAGCAAGACCAGTGGGATGGTGGAGGCAGAGTCAGGGAGGAGAGGTGACGACAGGATCTCATACAGCCCCCCAGGGATGCAGGCAGCAGAAAGCCATGGGACCAGAGGGGTCCCTGAGGACAGAAATCATGGATGGCCCACAGGTAATGTGTGTGGGCAGATGACAGAGGACCAGAGGAGAAACCCCCACCCAGATGTCTTGATGCTGTTCAGAGAACTAGATCTGCAATAGGACCCACGAGGCACAGAGGGGACCCCAGGAAGGGCTGAGGAGCCCGAATATAAAATGAGGTTGGGATACAGCAAGTTGAGAGAGTGAATTTGTGCATGGAGAGTCAGACCTGCCACACAGGAGAATAAATAAATCATACATGGATGGGAGAGCTTTGCCTGAAGTTTAAGGGTAGGTCCTTTTGAGACCCCATCCAATGCTGTTAAATTTATAGATTCTCTCTCTTTTTTTTTAAAACTTTTTAAGTTTATTTTTGAGAGACAGAGAGCAGGAGAGGGGCAGAGAGAGAGAGGATGTCAAGCAGGCCCCATGCTGTCAGCACAGAGCCCTACTCAGGGCTCGAACACACAAACCGTGAGATCATGACCTGAGCCAAAACCAAGAGTTGGACGCTTAACCCACTGAGCTACCCAGGCGCCCTCCTGTCTTGTTTTAATTTGAGACAGAGAGGGAGGAAGTGGGGGGAGAGGGGCAGAGGGACAGAGAGACAGAATCTTAAGCAGGCTCCACACTCAGTGTGGAGCCCGACACAGGGCTCGATCCCATGACCCTGGGATCATGACCTGAACCGAAATCAAGAGGTGGACACTCAACTGACTGAGCCACCCACACATCCTTTTGTGGATTCTCTTAAAGACCATGCACAAGGCAAGTCTCTCTACCTTTATTTACAGCAGCGGGAGGGGCGGGGGAGGGGACGGGCGGGGGTAGGTGGAGGTAAAAATAAAATCTCAGCTTTGAAGTCAGACAGTTCTGTTCCTTCTATGCATGTGACCTTGGGCAACTGACTTCACCTCCCTGAGCCTCGTGGCTGTTGGGCAAATATAATGAGCTAATACATGCATTATACCCGATATGATCATTTAGCACACAGGAATGCCTTATAAATCACCCTTACAAAAAATTGTAAGTGGAATATGCCTATGTATCTGCCCCCAAATCCCAAAAGGTGCTCAAAAACACCCCATATTTTTTCCTATTACAAGAGAAAGGACTGGAGAGGCTCAGAGAAATGAAGAGACTTGCTCAAAGGCCAGCAAGTGGCAAAACTCGAACCTGAACTTCAGTCTGGTGCTCTAGTTACATTTATTTTTTTCAAACATATCTACTGAGGACCTACTAGGTACCAGGCACTCACTGGGTATACAGCAGAGAAAGAAAAACAGAAAGAAAAAAAAAATCCCTGCCTTCAGGGAGCATGCATTCTGGAAGAAACACTGGATGGGCCAGCCGGCCATCAGCGCATCATTCAAGTAGCCTTCCCAGCGATGAGGATGGGTCCCACCCAGTCACCGGCTCTCATCCATCGGCTGCGTTAGGAAACACGGGCTTGCTGGACGGAGAAAGGAGGCACTTTTGTAACGCACGCTCGTATTTCAAGGCAAGCTGGAGTCAGGACCACAGACTGGGCCTTTAGCACAGAATAGACATGACTGGCCCACAGAGGCGTTGAGACCGTGACCTTGACTGAACTCTAAACACACCCAAATGAAAGAGCTTATAGGCCATAAACTCCCAAGAATGCTAAACATCAAAGTCCCCTTCCCTGAACCCAGCTCTGGCTCTGAGAGCTGATTTTCAAATCTGAATGTCTTCTGTTCACTTGCTCGTTTTATATCTGAGAAACTGGGCAGTGCCATAGGGGAGAGGACCACAGTCAGTTTGGGCCTTCCCACGGCATGTCTCCAGACAGACATGGGCTCTGGAGTGGGACCTGTCTGGGTCTCCAATCCTCACGCGCCTGCTGTGTGACTGACAGCAAACCATCTCAGAACCTCTCTGAGCCTCTGTCTCCTTATCGGTGATATAATGTTGGCGTATTCGTTTCCTATTGTTGCTGTAGCACATGATCACAATCGTGGTGGCGTAAAACAGTACAAACGTATTACCTTACAGTTCTGGAGGTCAGAAGTCCAAAGTGAGGCTTACCGGGCTAAAATCAAGGTGTCTGCAGGGCTGAGTCCTTTCTGGAGGTTCCAGGGGGAATTTGTTCTTTTCTTTGCCTTTTCCAGCTTCCAAAAGCTGCCTGCTTTCCTGGGCGTGTGGCCCCCCTCAAGCAATTAGATCATTCCGACTTCTGCTTCTGTCCTCCCATCTCCTCTGACTCTGACCCTCCTGCGTCCATATCATACCGGGTTCACCCAGCTAATCCAGGAAAATCTCACCATCTCAAGGACCACACCCTTAATTACGTCTGCAAAGCCGTGTCAGGTAACAAGTTCACAGATTCCCAGGATTAGGATAAGGACGTGGTGGAGGGAACTGCGCGGGTGGGGGGCACATTTTTCATCTTACAATAGGTGTGCAGACACCTGCCACCTTGTTGGGGGTCCCTAAAGGTGAGTTGCCTTTCTAGAGGAGGTGGCTTGGGGGGAAAAACTGGACCCTGAAGTCAGGGAGACGGTGGATTTGAGTCACTGAGCAAAGTGTAGAAACTATGAGTTGGGATTAGGGCGCTGGTGGAGCGAACAGAAAGCAGGCCGGCTGAACCAGAACAGAAAGGCTGCCGCTGCAGGAAATGACTGAGATTCAAGGGAGAAGAAATAGGCTCCGAAGCAATTTTTTTTTTCTCCCAGGTAGTGAGGGGTTAACATTCTCTTTTGCAGAGTTCAGTCCAGGACACGTCTTCGACTTTCTGTTGCACACAATGGCATCCCTTGTCCCGTGCACTAGCAGCGTGGAGATTCCGGGGTGGGGGGTAGCCCTGGGCTCCTCTGCTCTGATTCATCCCTTGCCTTGCAGAACTCCGAGTCTACCTGCTGGGGAGCCACTGCATGTAGCCTGGGCGGCCCCGAATGCTCTAGGTTTCCCGAGATCTGTTAGCGAAGCTCGCTCTCTGATGGACACAACGGAGGCAGAAGGGCCTCCCTGCGTGGATACCTGAGAAACTTTCGCTCGCCAATAAACACGGCTCAGAAACCTCCATGATCTCTATCACTTCCTGACTCAGATCTCTTCCTTTGGCAATCAGGGATCTCCAGAACCTTCCCTCACTCACTCCATCGACATGCATGTGTCTTATATCCCAAATCCCCTCGACCCAGGTACCGTACGCCCAGACTTCTGTGAAGTCAGGCTCTGGTGCAGTTCAGACCATGTGCCAAAGCCTGTCCCTGCACAGTGGCACCAACTACTGCTTCTGTGACTGAGCACTTACTACATGCCAGTTAGTATTCTAAGTGTTTTATTCCCATCATCTCACTTAATCCTTGCCGTAAGCCGGTGAAACGGGTCCTGTTTTGTCCCTATTTTATGGATTAGGAAACTGTGGCACTAATTAAATAGTTCACCCTGGGTCCCATTGTAAATTCTAAACCGGTGGTTCACAACTGGGACAAGTCTGTCCCCCAGAGGGGACATTTGGCAATGTCTGGAAACACTTTTGATGGTCACAACTACAGGATGGAGCGAGATACTACTGGCATCTAGACAGAAGTCAGAGGCTGCTGAATGTCCTACAAAGCACAGGACAGCCCCACAATGGAAGAGTGTCTGGCCCAAAATGTCAGTGGTGCAGAGGTGGAGAAATCTGCTAGGTTTCGCACCCAGGCAGCCTTCCTGAACAGACCCCTTGCCATACGGTACTACAATAATTTGTCTCCTATACAAGCTCGTGGATTTCTCGGAGGCAGGGGCCACTTCTTGTAAACATTTATATCTCTCACACACAACCTATAATTCAATAAATGTTTGTAAAATAAATGAACCAACCCGCAAGCAAATGAATGAGTAATTCCTGGGACAGAATCTTCTCCTTTCTTGAATAGCTCATTCTCCTCTCTCTCTTGTGGCCCTTATTATCTCTGTCCTAATTTATCATCACCCAGGATGGTCTCATCTCCACTACTGCAAAAGAATGTTCCAGAAGGCAAGAACCAAGCCGCCCTCATCCTTGTGGCCTCAGTAACTCTACCATTTAACCCACGGAAGAGATTTAGTAAATACAGAGATATGATAGACTATTCTCCATTTCCTCCTCTCCTTCCCACTTTCTACTTTGTCCACCCTGTTCTTGTTTTTACTTCCATTTGCTCAATCTACTAAAACTTCTAAAGTGGTGGACAGGCTGGAAAGGCCAGGGACAATTTATCCATCAGGCATCGTAGGCACGTGCTGGGGACCCAAGGCACTTTTAGGAGCCCTTGAAAATATTCTCATTTTAATTAGAAGAAAAACAAATATAATAATGAATACATAATAATGAACTCAGCCTGGATTATATTCACCTTTACAAAAAGTTAGGCATAAAACGTATTTTTACTGTTTGTTTTTTGTTTTGTTTTGTTTTGTTTTAATGGAAGATGAAGCCCACAGTGGCAACAGTGTCCAGGCCCATAAAAGCCATATTGCATCCCTGGGTTATGGTCAGTACTTAAATAAGGTCTTCTATTCCTTACCGTCAGATAGGCTTCCCCACGGCTGAGCAGAAAAGAAAAAAAATCGAGTGCCCAGGATACCAACGGCATTCGTTAGCTACTGCTGGGTAACAGGTTGCCGCAAACATGACGGCTGAAAACCACACACATCACCTCACCAGGCGCCGGGTAGCCAGCCAGCTTCTCTGCCGCGGGCCTCACAGGGCTGCAGTCAGGGGTTCGCGGGGCTAGGTTCTCATCTGAAGTCTAACTGGGCAAGAATCCAGGCCCAGGCTCACTCGGGGGAAGGGAATATACACGTGCATGCGGACCACAAGGCGGGGATCATGGTTTCCTCAGGTTCTGTCTGCCGGGCCAACCTCGTGGGCATCCCACAAGCAGTAGGAAAGTGAGGGCTCAGCTACGAGCAGGTGGGCGCAGAGCACTTCCTTGGCTGTTCCCCCTGCCTGGATGCGTGGGCGCCCCCTGGCGGACACACATGAATCACCAGGTCTCCCCTCACCCCGGTCTCTGCCCTGGGTCGAGGGGATTTGGGATATACCTCCTCGGAGAGAAGAAGGTATCTCCTGATGCCTCCCTCCTAGCTTTGCCCCCAACCCCATCAATCCCCCTCTGCTGTTCTGGCAGAGACGATTGGAACTGACCCAACAGTCCTGCGTTCTCCTACGCAGCCTGGGCTGTGGGAGGAGGACCAGAGAATTGGGCACCATAGAGCACACGGTGCAAACACGCCATCTCCCCAAGAACTTTCTCTTGGGCTTTACTCCTCAGCACCCTGTCCTTCCTGTAACCAAAGACCCTGCTAGCATAACAAGATACGATCTCAACCGGACCCTCCTATACGCCATCCTACAAGGCCTGGCACCTCCAGGCCAGACGAAGTATGGGACGAACAGACGCATTTTTGATGATTATCATGATGCCCAGCATCACTTTTTTCTCCTGACCTACTTCTGAAATACCGATGAGGTCAGCTGACACAGAGGGCTCACAAAGGTCAATGTCTTTGCACGAAGCACAATGTGTAAACATGTAGATAATGATCACGGACATTCTATGTCAAATTCTCCCTCTGGCACAAAGACTTAAGGACCTGGATGGGTTGAGAGAGCTCAGCTCTCTGGCTGGTCCCTAAGGGGAGCAGGAGCAAGACAGAAGCCAAGTGCCAGCACTGGTGACGGGAGCTCTTGGAGATTTGGGTTCTGCATTCGAGGTGCTCACGCTCCAACAGAGGAGCGAACAGGTGCATGAAATCCAAACCTCAGGGCTAAGCTGGATCATCAAGTGACCACCGCCATGGCCGGGGTCCGCGCACAGCCTCCGTGCCACACGTGTGCCTGTCCTCAGTGTCCCCAGGGAGGATGAACAGAGGTCAGGCTTGGCAGTTCCTGTACGTAGCATGCGCTTGGTAAATACTAGCTATTCTCAGACTTCTTATTTTTCGGCAGAAAAGAAAGAGGCAATTCAGCACGCTGCAAACACACCCCTTCCCGGTCAATTTTTTCCCTGGATTTTGCCCTCAAGGGCAGCACAGAGGTGGGCACACAGGAAGACACAAAACAAGACAAAAACTGACAAAGTCTTTCCCCTTGACCAAACTTAGGCTCCTCTGAGCCCTCTTCTCAGTGAGGCCTCGGCCTTGGGGCCCCGTCCTCAGCCTGTCCAACCAGTTTGGGCAAGAATCGTATTAAGTCAGTTTAGCAAAGATCCCCTAGCCTTGATATCTGCTCAAGTCCCTCATCCCCCACTTTTGATGCCGAAGTCCTGGCCTGCCTTCAGCAAGCATCCCCCCAGCCTTGATGTAGCTCTCTATCCACTTGATGTAGCTCTCTCTCCCTCTCTCTGCACCTCACTACAAATCCCCAGCCGCCTTTGCCGTATTCACAAAGTTTGAGCTCCGTTTTACTAAAGCTTCTGTCTCCTGTTGCAACGGCACTAGCATCCGCCTCTTCTTCTCCTTAAACAACACAAAAAACAACCCTTGAGAGAATTTCAACCAAATAACGCTGGTTTGTTGTCACATCGTGTCACAGATTTTCCAGATGACGCTCTCAGTCATCATTCTTTTTTGTGAGGCTGTGGTTATGGGCCTGAGCCATGAATTTGAAGGGAGGAGTGCAAAGGACAGGCCAGCCCCTCTGCGTCGTCACATGGGTGGACCTGCCCACAGGCTGGCTGAACTCCCCGTGGGGAAGGAGAAGGCTGAGTTTGGGAGGCCTAACTCCTGTGTTGGGGAGACCTTCCAATACTTCAAATCACAGTGCGCGCACACACACACACACACACACACACACACACACACACACACACAAGCACACACAGCCCCTTCTCCTTTGTTTCTGCCTGGTTAACCCCCCAGTGAAGGCAGAGAGTCAGGCCTTCTCCGGGATGCTGCCCCTGGTCTCGCTGACCAGCTTGAATATCCCCACCATTTCAGGCCCTGTCAGGCAGCGCTGTCACAGCCTGCGATTGGATGCTTGTTTCATGAATCTTCGATCGATGTCTGGATTCCCAACTATCAATCATGTGAGCTCTCTGAGGGAAGGGGCACTGTGGCCCCTCATCATTATATTCCAGGGCTGGGCAGAGCCCCCTGCACATAGAAGTCCCCGGTAAACCTCAGCTAGAGAAAGAAGGATGGAAGGAAGAAAAGGAGAGGATAAAAGGGAAAGAAAAAAGAAGGGGCGAAGGGTGGGAGGGAGGAGAGAGGAAAGTTGGAGAAGGAAGGAAGGAAGGAAGGAAGGAAGGAAGGAAGGAAGGAAGGATGGAAGGAAAGGAGGAAGGGAGGGAGGGAGGGAGGGAGGAAGGGAGGGAGGGAGGAAAGGAGGGAGGAAGGATGGATGGAAGGAAGGAAGGAAGGAAGGATGGATGGAAGGAAGGAAGGAAGGAAGGAAGGAAGGATGGAAGGGAGGGAGGGAGGGAGGGAGGGAGGGAGGGAGGAAGGATGGATGGAAGGAAGGAAGGAAGGAAGGATGGATGGATGGAAGGAAGGAAGGAAGGAAGGATGGATGGATGGATGGAAGGAAGGAAGGAAGGAAGGAAGGAAGGATGGAAGGAAAGGAGGAAGGGAGGGAGGGAGGGAGGGAGGGAGGAAGGGAGGGAGGAAGGATGGATGGAAGGAAGGAAGGAAGGAAGGATGGATGGAAGGAAGGAAGGAAGGAAGGAAGGAAGGAAGGAAGGAAGGATGGAAGGAAAGGAGGAAGGGAGGGATGGAGGGAGGGAGGGAGGGAGGGAGGGAGGGAGGGAGGGAGGGAGGATGGAAGGAAGGAAGGAAGGAAGGATGGAAGGAAGGAAGGAAGGAAGGAAGGAAGGATGGAAAGAAAGGAGGAAGGGAGGGAGGGAGGGAGGGAGGGAGGGAGGGAGGGAGGGAGGAAGGATGGATGGAAGGAAGGAAGGAAGGATGGATGGAAGGAAGGAAGGAAGGAAGGAAGGAAGGATGGAAGGAAAGGAGGAAGGGAGGGAGGGAGGGAGGGAGGGAGGGAGGAAGGGAGGGAGGAAGGATGGAAGGAAGGAAGGAAGGAAGGAAGGATGGATGGAAGGAAGGAAGGAAGGAAGGAAGGAAGGATGGAAGGAAGGAAGAAGGAAGGAAGGAAGGAAAGGAGGAAGGGAGGGAGGAAGGAAGGAAGGAAGGAAGGAAGGAAGGAAGGAAGGATGGAAGGAAGGAAGAAGGAAGGAAGGAAGGAAAGGAGGAAGGGAGGGAGGAAGGGAGGGAGGAAGGGAGGGAGGAAGGATGGATGGAAGGAAGGAAGGAAGGAAGGAAGGATGGATGGAAGGAAAGGAGGAAGGGAGGGAGGGAGGAAGGGAGGGAGGGAGGGAGGAAGGAAGGAAGGAAGGAAGGAAGGAAGGAAGGAAGAAGGAAGGAAGGAAGGAAAGGAGGAAGGGAGGGAGGAAGGGAGGGAGGAAGGGAGGGAGGAAGGATGGATGGAAGGAAGGAAGGAAGGAAGGATGGATGGAAGGAAGGAAGGATGGATGGATGGATGGATGGAAGGAAGGAAGGAAGGAAGGAAGGATGGAAGGAAAGGAGGAAGGGAGGGAGGGAGGGAGGGAGGGAGGGAGGGAGGAAGGGAGGGAGGAAGGATGGATGGAAGGAAGGAAGGAAGGAAGGATGGATGGATGGAAGGAAGGAAGGAAGGAAGGAAGGAAGGAAGGATGGAAGGAAAGGAGGAAGGGAGGGAGGGAGGGAGGGAGGGAGGGAGGGAGGGAGGGAGGGAGGATGGATGGAAGGAAGGAAGGAAGGAAGGATGGATGGAAGGAAGGAAGGAAGGAAGGAAGGATGGAAGGAAAGGAGGAAGGGAGGGAGGGAGGGAGGGAGGGAGGGAGGGAGGGAGGAAGGATGGATGGAAGGAAGGAAGGAAGGATGGATGGAAGGAAGGAAGGAAGGAAGGAAGGAAGGAAGGATGGAAGGAAAGGAGGAAGGGAGGGAGGGAGGGAGGGAGGGAGGGAGGAAGGGAGGGAGGAAGGATGGAAGGAAGGAAGGAAGGAAGGATGGATGGATGGAAGGAAGGAAGGAAGGAAGGAAGGAAGGAAGGAAGGATGGAAGGAAGGAAGAAGGAAGGAAGGAAGGAAAGGAGGAAGGGAGGGAGGGAGGGAGGGAGGGAGGGAGGAAGGAAGGAAGGAAGGAAGGAAGGAAGGAAGGATGGAAGGAAGGAAGAAGGAAGGAAGGAAGGAAAGGAGGAAGGGAGGGAGGAAGGGAGGGAGGAAGGGAGGGAGGAAGGATGGATGGAAGGAAGGAAGGAAGGATGGATGGAAGGAAAGGAGGAAGGGAGGGAGGGAGGAAGGGAGGGAGGAAGGAAGGAAGGAAGGAAGGAAGGAAGGAAGGATGGAAGGAAGGAAGAAGGAAGGAAGGAAGGAAAGGAGGAAGGGAGGGAGGAAGGGAGGGAGGAAGGGAGGGAGGAAGGATGGATGGAAGGAAGGAAGGAAGGAAGGATGGATGGAAGGAAAGGAGGAAGGGAGGGAGGGAGGAAGGGAGGGAGGAAGGAAGGAAGGAAGGAAGGAAGGAAGGAAGGAAGGGAGGGAGGAAAGGAGGAAGGGAGGGAGGAAGGGAGGGAGGAAGGGAGGGAGGGAGGGAGGGAGGGAGGGAGGAAGGATGGATGGAAGGAAGGAAGGATGGATGGAAGGAAGGAAGGAAGGAAGGAAGGAAGGAAGGAAGGAAGGATGGAAGGAAGGAAGGAAGGAAGGAGGAAGGAAGGAAGGAAGGAAGGAAGAAGGAAGGAAGGAAGGAAGGAAAGGAGGGAGGGAGGGAGGGAGGGAGGGAGGAAGGGAGGGAGGAAGGATGGATGGAAGGAAGGAAGGAAGGAAGGAAGGAAGGAAGGATGGAAGGAAAGGAGGAAGGGAGGGAGGGAGGGAGGGAGGGAGGGAGGGAGGGAGGGAGGGAGGGAGGAAGGACATGAAGTGTGGGTTGAGGTCAGAAAAGGATACAGAGGTACTCCTGGAAATTGTGGACAACCTAATACTCCTTGCTAAGGAGGTAGAGCTCTTCCCAGCAGAAAATGGGTTGTCACTGAAAGGAAGCCCATGGGAGATGATGTAGTCAAATAATGTATCATAGAGAAATCAGTTTGGCTGTTGAGAACAGGATGCTGTTAAATAATCCCGACAAAGAAGGTATGGAGGCCTGAATTAGAACAGTGATGGTAGGCATGGAGAGGAATTTAAGAAATGTTGAGATAGATTTGGCCAGAATTGTTGATAGGGAAGTGATAGGGAAGTGATAAGGGTTAGCTGGCATTCACCAAGCATTTCCTCCATGCTGGGTCCCATGCCAAAGGCTTTGTAAACACGATGCCATTTAATCCTCAACACCCAACAAGGTAGGTACTCTCCCATTTTGCGGCTGAGAAAAATGAATCAAAGAGAGGTTAAGGAATTTGCACAAATCACACAGCTAGAGACGAGTAGAGCAGGCTCCAGACTCAAACCCTTAGCCACTGGGTCAGAGCGATCCCCATGACATAGAGTTACACCAGACAGGAGTCCTACTTCCTTCACAGAGCTCACAGACCAGTGTTTTAAACCTTTTCCTTACAAGCAGCAGAAATACTATATGGAACCAGTACCATTAACTAGAATTAGAAGACGGACTTCTTATTTGGAGTGAGGTCTGAAGGTGATAGGTTCCACGTGAAGTGTTGCGTTTGAGTGGCTGTGGGGACACCCAAGGGACACTGTTCAATAGGCTGCTGGATGTGCAGATCAGAGTTGAAGAAACTACACAGATATTTGGGAATAAGACTGGGAATGAAAGCTGAGGATTAGGCAAATGGCCAAGAGCAGTGGATCTCAAAATGTGCTTCTCAGAGCTGAAGGTTCTACAGCAGCGCTCCGGGAGCCAGAAATGGGGGCAAAAAGGAATATCCATGCTTCCCACACTGACCTCCACCAGGGAAGAGCACCAGGCTTTGGTGTACAATTCTATTAGTTCTGCTTCCAAAGAATTTAAAATGGACAGATGAGAAGATGGATGGATGGATGGATGGATGGATGGATGGAGGGATGGGTAAATGGATGAACAGACGGATAAGGGTATAAATAAGGTGGACCCACTAGACAGAGAATTCTTAGGTTCAAAGACTCATACAAGTGCCCCAAGCCCAAACTAGGTGCATGCCGAAAGATTACAAGAATATTTCAGATCATCCTTCTGTGACAGGAATGAACATTCCAGCAAAATGGTTGATGTTCACTCAGAAATTAACAGGGAAATTCAGAAGCTGCCAATAACAAGACATAGGGCTTGGGCCAGGTGACCCAGCAAGGGCTGTAAGTGAGGAAGGGACACATGGCTAGCCCTGGACGCCGGCCACATGCATCTTGCTAAATAAACCTCGACCATTTGCTGTACTAACGATACAGGGAGACTGTCTGTGGGTCCACTCATTGGGTCTGACCATGCAGCTGTCTTCAATAACCTCTGCAAGCAAAATTCCAAGCAGGAGGAAAATGACTTCTGTTTTGTGTCAAAAGCCAGCAAACAAGGTGGGATACTAGAATGTATTTGGATTGCACACATATGCCCTCTGCCTTCTTTCTTCCTTCTTTTTATTTTGGCGGGGGGGGGGGGGGGGCGGAGATTACTTAGTCATACATTAAAAATATATGTGTATCTATTCCCGCCTAGATTTTCAACAGCAGACATGTATATAAAACCACAGGGGCATCCTCCCCATACTTACTTTGGATGTATTCTCCCCATTTTTGGCTCTAGGAATGTTTGTTGCGGCTACATCTGAGATGGGGATTTTTAAATTAATTTTTCATTTGGTGAGAAGAGTGTGTCATCTTGGAAATGGTTCTCAGTGAACCGGTAACAGATGCTGTCACTGCACAGCCATCATTAGAGAAATCCACCGGCCGTGATTCCTATTTAATCTTTTATCAGACTGTTGGCGATTTCCAATGAGATAATTGAAACTAACTTTTTGGAGACTTCACACAAAGCGTGCTTCTCTAGAAACAGAAAAATCCAGGCAAACAGGTCTTGTCTATTCTCTGCACTCTGAGAGAAGACTTCCAAGCTGTCCTTCAATGGTGTGTGTTCCCATCTTTTTGCACCCCTTCCTGTCATAACCATTTGTGGGCAGGAAAATAGCGGAAGTCATAGTTTATCTATACACTAACTCTGATATTATTATCCCCATTCTACTGATGAAGAAACTAAGGCTCGGTGATAAATAACCTGCTTGTGGAAATGCAAGCTACAAGTGACAAAGCCTAGGTGGGAACCTCTCTAATTACACACACACACACACACACACACACACACACACACACACACACACACACCCCATGTTGGCCGGCTCCCTGGAAATGCATTTGATTGGAACCAGGGAACATGGATGCTGATCTGCTATCAGTTATCACTGGTGATAATGACTGCAGACATTTATTGAGTGTTTACTATGTGATAGTCACTTGCAAATATTTCATTTTTACGCCTGGATTATAAATTTAAGATTAAGAATTCTCTCAAATAGCAAGGGATGGAGCTTGGACTTCAACCCAGGCTGCTGAGTCCAGAATCCCTGTTTCTAACTCTCACACCAAGAAGCGGGTTGCTTCTCCTCCCCGGATGAGCACCTTTCTGTGTAAACATTCGCCAGTTGGACAGATCTGTTCGAGTTACCTACGGCAGCGTTACAAAGTACCCCAAGTCTTAGTGGCTGGAAACAACCCTTTAATTCGGCTCCTGGTTTTGCAGGTCAGAAATTCAGGAAGGGTTCTCCTGGATGGATCACCTCTGATCAGTGTCCGCTGAGGTGGCTGGGGCTGGAAGGTCTACTTCCAAGATGGCTTTGTCAATGCTGTACCTGGCCCCTTGGTATTCCTTGGCTTTTCTCCTTCCACACGGCATCTCATCCTCCAGGACCTGTGTGGTGTGGGCTTCTCACGGCATGATGGTCTCGGGGTAGGTAGGTTTCTTCTATAGTAGCTGGATTTCCCCAAAGCGTTCAGCTCAAGCCACCTGGGCAAGAGGCTGAAAGTCTTCTTCTGACTTAGCCTCAGAAGCCCCACAATGTCACTTCTGTCTCATTCTGTCGTCAACCACGTCACTCAAGCTAGCCCAGCTTCGGGGGGAGGAGAGCTCCTCGGTGGGAGGAGCTGCTGAGAACTTGCAGCTGCCCTAATCCACGGGATGGCCTCATCTATAAATTGAGAGAACATTCACCTCCCTCAGAGGTCCCACAGGGAATGGAGAGAGACGAATCTCGTTTACCGGCTGCCTGTTCAGGGCGTCTCCTGGCGTATCCTACCCGTCTCAGTCCTAGAAGCTTTGGTAGCAACAATAGCAGGTGTCGTTTACTGAGCACTTCCTGCACACCAGTCACTATTCCATGTATCAATGCCTTGATCCTCATCGCAGCCCTGCAGTAGGGCTGCATTCTTCGTACTTCTACTCCACAGGAAAGAAAACCACACGAACCACACGAAGGTTAACTAAGCTGCCTGAGGCCACATGGCTTGGAAGGAGGAACAACAGTGAGCGTCCAGAGCCTGTGCCCTTCATTTCTTTGCCCTGCTCTTCTCTGCCTCATACGTCACCCTCTGAGGAAAGGGTCCGACATTTCGTTAAGTGGTTTCGAAAACCACCAAACGAGGTGATCCCTAGTTTTGACAACCAGAAGAACAAAGCGAAACCAACAGAAACACAGTACTGTGTGGAGGTTAGCGCACCGATTCTAGGGCCGGACTTCCGAGCCCCGAATCCTGACGGTGGGAGGGTTCTTCTCCGAGGATGGTGGTGCCAGCCCTGCCCATCCCACGTGCTCTTTTGTGCCACGGCTCTGCAGCTCCCCCCGCCGCTGCCCTGCATCTCCGCAGACCCCAGGGCTGCACTGAACGTGACGGATGTAACACTGGCACAGCCCTCCCCTGACCTGGCAGCCTCGGGGTCCTGCCTCTCAAAGCCCAGAGCACCGCGTAGGCAGCCTGGGCTCCTCTGCCGGGGAGAGAGAGACACACACATCGCCTGCGGGAGGAGGGAGAGGGCGAGCATGTGCCTAAAGAAGCCGTGTGGATGCCCACCCCGGTCGGGCCTTCTGCTGACTCCAGCTCCGGCCACCCTCTGGGCCAACCCTGTGACAGACAACACTTGACCGCTGTCCGGCTGAGCCATCAGCCCCAGAACTGTGACAGATTGTAACAGATGCTATTTCTGAGCCCCTGAGCTCTGGGTGGACTGTGGGGCACCACGGAGAACCGGGACACTGGCTCTGCCTCTTCTTTGCTCTACCACTGCAGCCAAGTCATTGGACTCTTCAGGCATCAGTTTTCCCATCTGTAAAATGGGGACAGTAGGAGTGTCTTCTTCAGAGAGATGGTGTGAGGATTAAGGGAGGTATCAGGGAGAAAAAAAAGGGGATCCGACAGATTATCTGACAGGTTTGACCGAGTGGAAAATTGTATCGGGAGGCATTTTACAAGCTGTCGGCAATTACAGGGACACGGAGACAAAGATTCAAAATAAATCCAGGAAATGGAAGAACGAAGATTTCATGAGTAGGTTGAGAAGAAGGAAAATGTAATCAGAGAAGTGCAATTCTAATATACTCCCTGACTCAGCTGCAAACAACTTCACATGATCGTAACAATGGAAATAACAAAAATTCCAAGAGGTGGAATTATACTATTGGGGCACGGGGAGAGAGGAACGGGTGTAAGAATGCCAGAAATCCTCACCTACACATGGCATGCAAACAATTGAAAATGTCTAAAATGGATCATTCAAGAGATAATACGCGGCTATCATTCAGAAATATGGAAGCAAATACAGAAGAAAGAAGCAAAAAAGAATATGGTGGTGGTTGCTTCTGGAAGCAGGGTGGAGGGAGGGCGCGGGGATCCAGGGCACTGCCGGTTTGGGGTAAAAGCCTTTCAGCATTATTTGATGCTTCACTACGTGCACATATAAAAACCACTTTAAAAATAAAAAATAGCTTCCTGCTAGACTTTAAAAATGTGATTTGATTTTCGTATCATACGTACTCATCCCCAATATCTCAGGAGAGTATCTAAAGTAAAGGAGAACAGCAAGGCCTCCTGCAAGACCCTTAGGAATCTCACCCAGACTCTTAAGTCCAAGCAAGTCTCTGGAAAGAGGCCCTCCACCCCACCCCCACACACTGGGGCTTTGAAGCCTCCCAGACTGGAGGCCTCCCTCCTCCACCAGCTTCAATCTCCTGCTCCAGAGTCAGCTGTTTTCCAACTGAAAAGGTCAGATGTGAGTGCTATTTCTGGGCATTCACATTTGGTGAAAACGATTCAGGCAAGTTTAGGTTTATTGCCTGGGCCAGGTAAACATGAAATCTCTCCAGTTCAAATACCACAGGCAAAAACCTCTCTCTCTCTCTCTCTCTCTCTCTCTCCCCCTCTCTCAGACACACACACTTTTCCACCAGGTCCAGCCATCTGAATTTATTACCCAAGTAAGATTTACAAAGTTTACACGAAAATCCCCAGCCTCAGGGTGACATGCATGTCAGAACGGTTGCCGGCAGCATGATGTTGAAATAGATTTGCTGTACACGCTTGTCCGTCTAGATTGATTGGAAACAGGCACACGTGACAATGTAGAAAAATCTAGATAATCCACAGTTATCTGTGCTTCTTTCGCCTGTACCACAGAGGACTGGAGAGGTCACCGAGTGTGCCACTCATGTGACGTTTGCTCCGAATCTCCAAGGATGCCACAGTACAAAGCTGTTTATATTGATCAACAGGAAGCGTGGAAGTTAACATAAATCAATTAGCAAAATGTGTATGTGGCAGCCGCTGCTGAACTCTACTGTGTAAGTAATAGTTTTAAGTGCAAAACACGATGATAAAATCTATTAACCATGCTCAGCTTGGCTGAGTTCCTCTGTGACCTTCAGCGACGGAATGCTCGGCCGTCATTCAGAGGCCACTGCCGATGGCTGTGGACGATCTCGAGTCACTGGGTGCCAGGGTCATCTCAGAAATTAACCCCAAGTCCCATCTATAATAACAATGACAAGCATACATTTGTACAGCACTTGACCATGTGCCAGCCCCTTTCAAATACCCTATTAGCTGACTTAGTCTTCCCCGTAAGTCTGGGGAGCTTATGAGAGGTGGTGAGGCACGAGCAGACTGAGTTCTGCTCTTAGCTCTGCCATTGAGGGGCTGGTGGCAAGGCAACAAGTTCATTTCCCTCCAGTAGATCCACTTTACTTGAACGACTATTCGTGCGATCCCCACTTTTACGGGTGGTAAAACTGAGGCTTGGGGAGGGTAAGTAATTCACAAATGTATGTGGAAAAACTGGGATTTGAACCCAAATCTATTTGACTCCTTGCTCTACCCTCCACTTCCTCCCGAGAGGCCTCCCGGCCCACATGCAGCTTTATCACGGTTATGACCTAGGGTGGGTCTATGGGGACCCCGCACCCCAGGATTCTTTTCAATGGAGCCCAGAAAAGAAGGTGCTGGTGCCTAGAGCAGGCACTCAGCTCCCCACTGTCCCCCTTCTGTGACCCAACGGCTGGCCTTCACTTTGCCAAAGGTACTGGCAACAAAGATATATTGAGAGTAGATACCTATACGAGGGCACACAGAGAAGCAGAAGACTTTTGCTCTGACCTCCTCTGCCCTTGCTCTCCTCAAAGCTCACTATGCTGAGGTTGTCTGTCCCGGGCGCTGTTCCCTAAACACATGGGATGCTTCTGCTTTTAGGCCCCTTGCTCTGGGTACTCCCTTTGCCTAAAACCTTCTTCCTCCAAAGACCCACAGGGCTAACTCTGCCATTCAACTCATCGCTGAAAGGTTAACTACTCAGTGACAGCTACTGTTAAAAAATGTTTCAATGGCGCTTATTAAAGGTCATGGCAAGGCAAACTTTATTCGAGGAGCGCTATCGTGACAGATATAGGGACCGCCACAATGGGGTCTCACAGTGGGAGAGATGGCTGGGCTCGACTCCAAATATAACAAGGGGGAAGTGGGAATTTACAGTCAAGGAGCAGGGTGGGAGTCAGTGGTTGGAAATGATTAAGAAGAAACCTCAGGGTTAAAGGGAGATTCTGGCTAAGCTGACCTACCAGGATTTTTGCTGAAGGCAGAACTGGAGGGTGAGTCATGCCCTGAGGGATGGGGGGGAGGGGTGAGAAACCCCATCAGATATCAAGGATTGGGGGGGGGGGGGGGTTTCTGGCTAAACTGACCTAGCAGGATTCTTGCTAAAATCAGACAATGTGGAGATGAACACAGAAGTCCCAAAGTTGAAGTCTGGCTGAAAAACAAACAGCTCTGGGAGCTTGACTTGAGTTTGGTCAAGGAGAGAATCTTCATCCTGCCCTTGCCCCACCACCACCACCAAATTAGCATCCCAAAAGCACCTTCCCTTCCTCACTGGGTACTCCAGATCCCCCTCCCCTGCTGTTTTTCCCCACAACCTTCCTGACTCCCAAATACAGTGAAACACTTGTTTATTTTCAAATGTTTATTTAGAGAGAGCAAGAATGCACGTGCGTGCATATACGTGCGTACAGGGGCACACGTGCTGGGGGAGGGGCAGAGGGAGCGGGAGAAAGAATCCCAAGCAGGCTCTGTGCTGTCAGTGCAGAGCCCGACGTGGGGCTGGATCTCACGAACCACGAGATCATGGCCTGATCCCAAGTCAAGGGTCGGATACTTAACCAACAGAGCCACCCAGGCGCCCCTGAAACACTCACACAGCTCACAGTACATTGCCTGTCTCCCATCACTAGATGTAACCTCCGTGAGGGTCATGCAGACATCAGATTCTCAAGCGGATTTTGAAGCTGGTTGCCCAGGCAGTCGGTCTCTTGCCCGGGATCCCAAAGCCTCTGGACGGACGGACACACACACACACACACACACACACACACTGAATCCTCAAGCTTGCTGTCAAACGCAGGCCCGTTCGAGCACAGCCCAAACAATAACAAACTCACTGGTGCAGAAACACCATTTCGCTCAGCCAAGGCCTGCGGAGCATGGAAACAAATGAAAAAACCAGCTGGGGTAGCACGGCCGGGAGACTTAAGAGGCTTAATTGGACCTCATTTCTCCACGATGTGGGCAGCTCGTTTCCGGCCAGGCTGCCACCATGCCAAGTTTGCCGTGATGAGCTGTCGGCCGCCTTTGTGCTGCGGCTCCTGTGGAAGCAGCTGGAGGAGGGGGAGTGGCCACTTCTAAATCGAAGGCTCCGTCTCCCTGCGGGAAGAGCTGCGGCTTCAGGGTTCTAAATTGGGGCCCCCTTCCTCCACTGACCGGCCAGGGGAGTCAGGACAGAACGAAGAGCGAGGAATAATGGCTGCACAGCCAAGAGCCGGTAAAGAGATGCTTCACAGGAGAGCCTCACAGACGCACTTCAGGGAGCATTGCTTTACGTGGCCTTAGAGAGTAGGGAGATGCCAGCACACTGAGCATGCGTCGTGGGATCGGACGGCCTGCTGTACAGACTGAATGCCTAGCACTCGGCAACTGGAGAAATAAACGATTGAACATCTTATCAAGGGATAGCAGGTGGTCCTTCACACCAGTGTGATAGAACCGTAGGCATTGGCATGAAGAGACATGTATGGTAAAAACAGGAAAAAGCAGGCTAGGGGCGCCTGGGTGTCTCGGTGGGTTGAGCGCCTGGCTTCGGCTCAGCTCATGATCACATAGTTCGTGGGTTCGAGCCCCGCGTCGGGCCCTGTGCTGACAGCTCAGAGCCTGGAGCCTGCTTCGGATTCTGTGTCTCCTTCTCTCTCTCTCTGACCCTCCCCTGCTTGTGCTTTCTCTCTCTCTCTCAAAAATAAATCAACAAAAACATTAAAAAGAAAAAGAAAAAGCAGGCTATAACATAATCCACACTACGTGATCCTATTTTCGTTCAGAAAACGTGTACAAACAATAGACCCCAAAAGGCTATGAGTGGCTACCTACGGATGACGGGATGACGGACGACACACACATCTACTTGACTACGTTTTCTCAACTTGCTGCGACACGTGTAATTTTGTCCGAAACAGCCCAACATTCAGACTTCCGGCTACTACGTGGAGAGGAAGCTGCCTCTCCATGGAACAACACATCCAACCCGCCTGTTCAGAACACGCAGAAAGAAACTCTGCTGTCAGTGGCATTGCCTGAATCACGCCGAGCCCATGTGGCCACAGGCTTTGGCCTCTGGAGCTGAGTTGGTTCTTTCCCAGTACAAACCTGGCCCATCCCACCTTTTTTCCTCCCACCCAAAACTGCTGAAGTCCCCACACGCCTTGGATCCGAGACCACCCGTAGGCCAGCTTCCTTCTTCTCCGCCATGCCAAATCAACTTGTCCCAAAGGCATGTGTGTGTGTGCCTCCTGTCCTTTGCACATGCTGGTTCCCTTTCCAGGGACGCTCATTCCTCCCAAAGATGTCCTAGGAAACTCCTCGTCACGTGTCAAAATCCAGCTCAAGCAACACCTCCTCTAGGAAGCCTTCCCAGACTCTCTCAGGGGATCATTTCCTAAGACCTCTGTATTTACCTCCAGCCAAGGTGGACCTCATACGGGCCTGAGACTGAGCCTATTGAGGGGTGTTTCTTGCAAATGGTTTTCCGCCACCTCCCAGTAAATTTATTGGCGATTTATTCTCCAGGAGATATTTACATCTGATGAGTGGGCAGACACACAGCTAGAAATTTTCACTGTGAGGACAGGGGGTAAATAAGCGAGTCAAAAAGTCCCCACGAGCATAACAAAAGAAAGTTCTCCTACCGGGCCAAATCCTTTGCTTTGGGGCAGGTGAGTGGTCTTCAGCTCTGAGCCCCCAGGGGGGCATCTGGAGGATCTGGGAAGCCTTCCCTCCACTGGGGAGCACTCTGTGTTATTTCCTGCCTTATGAAACCACAGCCTCTGGCATTAGGGAGCTGTGTGTCCTCGAATGCTCTCGGCTGGCAAATTTTTGTCAATCGCCACATGATTCCATTGTGGCAACCACAGACTCCTCCAGCAGCAGCCCGTCACACTGTAGTAGAAACTGCGACCTGCCTGTCTGCCCTTCCATCAGACCATGACCCCTGGAGAGACCAAAAATGGCAGTGTGGTTATACCTCCTCATGTCCCTGTAGAACTAGCAAAAGAAGGTGTGTGTCGGGCAGGGAGGGATAAGGCGAGCACATTCTTTGTTACTTTGTCAAGGTTCAGCCTGGGGAGTGTAAGAAGAAGAGACTTAACACTGCACCCCCCTGTTCTCTCTCGCTTAACGAGAGCCTTATCGTGGCCCCCTGTGCTGTGCTGAGGGCACAGAGCCTTCCTCATCATTGTGGCCTGCCCAGTCAATACCACGGGGATGTCACTGCAAGGCCAACTGCTTACTGCTTCCAACCAGTCCGTACTGGGTGAAGGAAGGGCAGTGAGCCAGGCCTCATCCCTGAATTACACAGAGCAGGCTGATAATCAAGGAATAATTGGATTGATGGCATTCTGCATTCCTATCAGGCACTAAATGCTCCCAATGAACCATGAACTCTCTCTTCTGGCTGTGCTTTGACTCCACCGGTGGTAATCTGTGGCGTTATGTATATAATCTAGGGGGGGAAAATGCATCGAACCCCACAGACTAACATTAACGGCCAGTAGAATGTTCAAACCCGGCACATTTAATTCAGAGTGTAAATGGCAAACGCCTTGTTCAGTTGAAAAACAAAGAACCAAATTGTGCGTGACCCAGCTCAGCACCTTTGAATTATGCCATTTGTTAAGTATACTCTGCATGCATATAATTAATCCAATTTGGCTCCGTGAAAAAGAAATCATTTCCCTTAATGATGCAATATTAGAATTAACCAATTCGGTCCTCAGCCCACGTTCTCTTGTTGGAAGCAGCCATGCTTGATGATGTCTGCTGAGGGGCCCTGGGAAAGTTTGTGCAAAAGCACAGGAGAAAAAAAAAAGAGGGGGGGTGGGGATGAGTTAAAAGGAAACACCAACATGTCTCCTACTACATTTAAATTGGCTAGGGGTGCCTGGGTGGCGCAGTCGGTTAAGCGTCCGACTTCAGCCAGGTCACGATCTCGTGGTCCGTGAGTTCGAGCCCCGCGTCAGGCTCTGGGCTGATGGCTCAGAGCCTGGAGCCTGTTTCCGATTCTGTGTCTCCCTCTCTCTCTGCCCCTCCCCCGTTCATGCTCTGTCTCTCTCTGTCCCAAAAAAAAATAAATAAAAAACGTTGAAAAAAAAAATTTAAATTGGCTTGTGACGCAAACATGTATTTTGCCTTCTGTGCTGTGGGTCCAAGACTAGCTTTACCATTATGTACAGCCACCTGCTATAGGTTGTTTGAAAAATCAAGGTAAAAAGGAGCATTTATATTAGTCATGGAAGAGATGTGCATTTAGATGACATGCTTAGTGTAGCTAATAACTCATTCAGCCATCAAAGACATGCAGTTGAAGCACGGCCTTGCTGGGCCCAACGTTATTGCAGAGCAGAGATTTCCACGTGCGTTCCCCCTGACTGTCCCACCCTGCCTGGATGGCAGTGTGAACCCGCTGGTTCCAGCTCCAGCAAAGAGCAAGCTGGGTTGACAGAGAGCCGCACGCGGCTTCCCAGGCGCACTTCCCTTTACAATTCTGTGTCTCCGTGCATGCGCTGGAGGAGAGGAGAAGTAAAGAGAAAACGTTTCTACCAGGAGAGGACTCAGTTTCAATTTTACCTGCTTTGCTTGACAGGGGCTTCTAGAAGTTTTGCAACAGCTGCTGTGATTGGGAATTAACCTAAACTCCAGCAGTAGGCTGGGGAGAAGAACTTGTTTGCTTTAAACTACCTTCCAGTCGCTCTCCCTAGCTTGCAAAAGAAAATCACAAACTCTTGGGCCAGGCTGTCACAAGCCTGCCCTTACACCTTATTCCGTGTCTCAATAGGTACTTGAGTTCCCAGGAGAAGGCGATGCCTAAATTCAGCTGGTAGGTGGGAAGGACTCAAATCCTCAGTATCAACAAAGCTGCTTTCCTGTCTGTCTGCAGGACCCTCACAGCAGCCCCCACGCCAGGACTGTGGCATTGACACCCTCCCAGTGTGACTCCTGACCTCACTGGGTCCCCTTGCTGTCTACCTCCATTAGCTCTCAGGCTGGAGGCAGAACCCATCGCCCCCCTGTGGCTCTCCGGTGCTGTCCTTGCCCACCCCTGGTGGTGCTCCTCTTCCCCAATCACCCCCATCACTGGGTTCTCGTTTGGCTTTGTCTTATGCTCCCGGGCTCGTTTCCCTTCCGATGTGCAGCGGCAGCAGAAGATTCTGAACGGTATGGCATCTCTTATGAAGTTCTTCCATTCATTCAACAAACATCTTTCTGGGCCAAGCACAGCACTAGGCAGGGGGAGGCTCAGAATGGAAGCCCAGAGGTGAGAAAACACACCGTCCTTGGGGAGACTGCATGTGGCTCAGTACACCTGGGGTGCAGAAGGCACCGGAAGCAGAATGAGATGGTTAGAGGGCTGGGAGGGCTGGGAGTTACAGTGTCCTGTCTGAAGCCTCTCCACTCCAATGGAGTTGCTGGGAGCATCCAATGAGATGACCCCTATGACACCTCAGGCATTGGCACATGCTCAGTACATATCAGCCCTTGTCATTATCAAGATCATGCACATTTTCACTATCATTTTAGTGAGGGGCCAGAACATACAGGAGTCACGTAGACATTTGTGAGTTAGAGCCACATATGGGAGGCACCAAGGGGCCATCCGAGGGTTTAAGCCAGGATGCGATGGGGTATAACTATGATGGCAGTTCAGAGCAATCATTGTGGCGGATGCACGCAGAACAGACTGGAAGCGGGCCAGACTGAGAAAGAGGGACAAGTTCAAAAGGCTGTGTTAGTGATTTCAGCTTAGCCCAGCGGGATCTGAGCCCAGGCCCTGGGGATGGGGATGGGGATGGGGATGGGGATGGGGATGGGGATGGGCAGAGGTCGGTGGGATGGAGGCAGAATGGGAGAGCTGCAGGCACAGTGGTTAAAAGCACAGGCTCTGGGTCTGAACCCTGACCCTGCCATCTCTGTTCCACATGACCTTGAGCAAATAATTTGATTTCCCTACACCTCCATGTTCTCATCTACATATGGAGGACAATAATGAATGTTACCAACCTCACAGAGTGGGCACAAGGTTAAGTTTGTTAATGTATGTAATGCACTCAGAATGGTGTCTAACGTTACCGAGAAAGCACGCGGCAAATATTGCTTATCATTCTAAAGAAATGACAGCATTTGGTGGGTGACCCATTAGATGGACCACTGGGAAAGAGTCTAAGAAGACCCAGGTCGATGGGGGGAAAGATGCAGTTTTTTTAGAGGGGGATCCCAAGAAGAGTAGCAAGTGGAAGACCAAGGAAATAGAAGGTATCAATGATCATTAACCATCACCAGTCATCACATAAAACATACACATTCCCAGGTTGGGAAATGATTTCGTTTGGGGGGTGAAAAAAAGTTTGGCCTGGCAGTTCAGACAGATGTCAGGTGTATGAAGGTGGTTTTGTTAAACAAGAAAACCAAGTTTCTTTAGATTTTGCTCTCAAGAATTCCACTGGGTAGACAATGCTCGGGAAAGAGGGCAAGCCACATATCCGCTTCTTCATCCGACATCTAAAGCTGCCAGCCCTAGGGCCCTTGAAGCAGGGTCTCCAGAAACTTTCAGAAATTCTTGAAATAAAAGTAGCATTGAGAAATCAGCCGCAATATCAAAACTAAGGCACGGGAGGGGTTGCTATGACAACCCAACTCCATTATTTTCAAATCCTATGGCAAAAAAAAATCTAGCCAGCAACAAAACTGAAAGGAAGCTTTCTGCCTTTTATTCACGGGAGGGAATGGTGCATGTCCTAAAATGTGTCTTCTCATTTCCTTGGAAATTAGACAAAGCAGCCACTTCCCCAGCGTTTCTACAACAAAGAGAACCATTCTGTCTACGTGGGACAATGAATTATGTCAGTATTGGTCCCCTGCAAAATCCTCACTGAGCATCCTTCATCTGGCCACAGCTAGCCACTCTGTAGGAATTAGCTCATCCTCATGATGAGGAAGAAAACAGGAATTTACTTGTTTCAAGAATCCTTCCTGTGCTACTGATCAATTTTTTTTTTTTTTTCCGCATATAATCATGTTCACATAGGATCCTACTGAAGTCGACTGAATTGGTTTGCATGTGGTATTTGGACACACACTTCTTCATGGGCCTCCCAAACTCAACCCTATGAAAATAAAATGCCTGTTAATTACAACTAGATTAGGGGCGCCTAGGGGGCTCCGTTGGTTAAGCGTCCAACTTCAGCTCAGGCCATGGTCTCACGATTTGTGGGTTCAAGCCCCGCATCGAGCTCTGTGCTGATAGTGCAGAATATGGAGCCTGCTTCGGATTCTGTGTGTGTGTCTCTCTCTGCCCCCCTCCCCACTCACGCTGTGTTTCTCTCTCTCTCTCTCTCTCTCTCTCTCAAAAAGTAAATAAACATTAAAAAAAATTTTTTTAATTACAACGAGATTATGAGCAAGTGCTAGTCCTGTCTCCAATTAGGAGTGCTACAAACAAGCATGCTAGGCGGCGTGTGGAAATCCCACAGTGACTTTTCAACCAATTCCTTGTATGTCTTTGAGGGAGAGAGGTATTCCACCTATTTTTAAGTCAGGAAAAAAGGCAAGCACAAAATAGATTAGAGGCTGGTCCAAAGACATAAAGAAATTCAGGACCTTAAGATAAATATTTATTAAATACCCACAGTGCAGCCGTGGCTGGGTCAAGAGGCACGGTTCACGGTTTGAAGGAGACTGTAAATTCAATTTCCCTGCATACATAAAACAGGTAGCTCCCCTTATACCGGTAAAACCTGCGAAGTCATTTTAAAGCACCGTGTCCTTAAATCTTTAGTAACTCACGGCACCCCTGCAACTCTTTACCCTGGTTATAAACATCCATCTGTCCAAGCTGGAGGAGAAATGGTTGTAACCTGAGGTAAATGGATAGACTGAGGTGTGTGTGTGCGTGTGTGTGTGTGTGTGTGTGTGTGCGTGTGTGTGTGTGTGTGTGTGTGTGTGTATGATGTGCATGTTGTCGGCTTTTTCTTTCACCTCCCCAAATAAACCTTTGGAAACTGCAAAGAGGAGCATGTTTTTACAGAGGAAATATTGGGCTTTGGAAAATAAATGTCATTAATGAATGCAAAAAGTCAAAAGGGGTCTCCACAAATCAGCAGCAGAAGTGATAACCCTGTATTGATCTTTGATTTTTAAAAAAATCCCCAAGATAAAGAAGGGGGTCACGTCTTAGCTCTGACACAGATGGGCTTTGGGCAATCTTCCCTTGCTCACTTCTAAACCCCAGAGCCTAACACAGAGGCAAGCAGGCAGGTGCAGGAAGGCACTTGGTTAATATCCAGCCAGCTGGCTGGACGTGCATGGGGAGAGAAGAGATGGAAGACATAAATCTGAGTTCCAGGATCCACCAGGACGTAACACATCGTATCTCAGGGTACAACGTGAGCAAGGTCTCTGGCACACCCAGTCTGCAAAGTGCAACATCGAGTCATTTGTAGAAGTCTGTGCACGCCCATCAACCTTCTGGCAACCCCATTCCTGCCAGAATGCAGAACCAAGCCGCTGGGAATGTCAGTGGCATTCACCTGAGGCAGTTTTTCAGGTAAAAACCCAGAAACAGGTTTTTACCATCCGTAAAGAGCCGCGCCTCTCAGCTTGGAGAAAAGAGGCCAGAACGCGCTAAAAGCTGTGCAGAGAGTTTGAGAAGACAGGCTGCTCCCATGAGATTAGCAAGGCTCACACGAAGCTTGGCGGCCTCCTGGCCCTCCAGCGAGTGGGCAGGTTCTAGGAAGGTAATCTCATTGGGAAGAACCGGTTTTTCCACTATCTCTACAAAGAGAGAAAATAAAGGCAAAAGCTGGCTGTTTTGAGGCCAGATGAGCCACCGGCCTTTCTCTTTCCCGGGACTCACCCCCTGGGAACCACAGTTCATGAGACCAGCACTGCAAAGCTGCAGGGGTCAGTCATTCACTGGCCTCAGAGAGAGACGGTTGGGTGTTGAAAAACAAAAACCAAAAACCAAAAGAGATTGAAGAAAAGGAGCTCTGAGATATTCAACACAAGTCATTGTATTAGCCTCTAGTCCTTCCAATATTTTGGCTATGTGTTTTCTTTTAAAAAATCCAAATGGTTATAATTATAAGTTAACTATCTGACAAGACAGCTGATTGTAGGCCTGTGAAAACCAATTATTTTGACATTGATTACTTTCTACATAGGAGCAGAGTATTGTAATTGCAGTTTGCTGGGAGCTACTGCAACCTTCTCTGATGTGCTCCCAATTTGGCTGCAGTTAATTAATGGGTGTTGGGGGAGGGGAGGGTGAAGCTGGCTTACAGCTTAACATACAAATTAATTGACATGAAATAAACTAATATGTTTAATTTAAATGTTATCAACTTACCAAACAGAGAGAAACAGGCATAAGGTTTAGGGAGCTACGGCATTAGTATCTGCTACAGGGATGTCACCCGGTTACCATGGCAACTGCCTCATTATGCTTCCGAGGGGACGCCAGCGCATCGCATGGGGCTGAGGAGCAGTGGGCAGAGGAATCCAACCATCAGACAGGTAATCAGAAATATCAACTAGAACCAAGCGGTGCTTTGAGGATGGGATTCCGAGGAAGCTGTTTATCTGCAGGTGACCCGACTCCAGCCTGCAACCAAGAAGAGGCAGGGCTTGAATCCCAACGTGCTACCCTTTGGATAAGGAATTTGCTCTGGGAGGAGCAGGTGCATCCCAGGATGCCAAGACTGTTTTCATGACCTCAGATGTTCTATCTTTGCTTGAGCCTCTCTCTGCACATGCTGTTCCTTCTTCCTGAAACACTCTTCCCTTACCCTCCTCACCTGCCTCATGCCCTGTGCCTGATTCAAGTCTCAGCTCAGATGTCACCTCCCCCAGGCTGGCTGTCCCTCCAGGCACCCCACAGACCCTCCCGTGTCCTATCAGAGCAAATGTCATTCTGCAGTGTCACTGTGAATGCCCTCCCCGCCACTCCCCCACTGGGAGAACTCCCTGACAGCAGGGCTGTGCCACTCACTCCGGACAGCAGTTCTCAGGCTAGTGGCACTGGCATCTCCAGGAAGCTTGGTGCAAATGCAGGAACTCAGGGCCTATCTCTGGCCTACTGAATCAGAATCTGCATTTTAACAAGATTCCCCGGAAGATTCACATGCATGTTCGAGGTTATAAGACACTGTTACCCACCGTTGCTTCCCTAGAGTATGGCAAATGGTAGTCACTCAACAAATATTTCCAAGCCAAGCCTTCCCTTTACATCTAAACTTTGTCCCTGACTCGGGTAGCACAGAGGAATCCAGAGGAAGCAGCAGCAGACCATAACTCAGTCAGGCAGTGAAACAGGCTGGCTATCCACGCGCGGTGCCGGGATGGGATCTGGAGTCCACACTGTGGGAGCTTAAACCCTCGCTCTGCCACTGTATGGCCTCAGGCAAACTACTTAACTGCTTTGTACCTCAATTTTGTCATCTATAAAGTGGGGATAATAGTTCATCCATTCAATATATATTCACTTGCACATCTACTATGGGCCACTCACTGCTTCAGGCACTTGGGAATTAATATTGACCAAATCCATAAAAGTCTACCCCTTTATGAGGATTAAATGAAATGATGCATATAAACAACTTAGCCTGGGACATAGCGAAAGCCCAGTGAATTACCATTCTTATTCTCTGAAGCTCTTTAAATATCCTCTTCCTTCCTACAAACATATTGGCCTTGCTTCCCCACATAATCTTTTATAGTCATGACTGTGGTCCATCTTGCTGGCATAAGATGAAGGGGAACTCAGCTGGGGGAGGGACAATAGAGATCACTCTTCCCACAGTACAGCTCTGTACTCTCTACACCCAACTGGAGAATCTATCACGAGACAGAAGGTGATTTTGTTTTTTTTCTTTTCTTTTTTTTATTTTTTTTGGAAGGACAAGTTATGATAATGTGGATGGTCCACTGGAGAGGTTAGATGGAGCCAAATTTCAAAAGGATCTAGAAGGATCTAGAGCTATCCAATGGACAGCCATTAGCACTTTGGAATATTGACATTTAATATGATTACAATTAAATTTAAAATTCAGTTCCTGAGTCAAATGAGCCACATTTCAAGTGCCCATCGGCCACATGTGGCAATATGTCCACCATATTGGACAGTGAAGATACAGAAATTTCTCTTTGCAGGAAGTTTTATTGGATAGCACCAGTCTATAGCCATGTTTCTCCAACTTTCACGTGCATGTGAAAATCCTAAAATCTTGTTAAAATGCAGGTTCTGACTGAGCAGGTTTGCGATGGAGTCCAGAATTCTGCATCTTGGCTCCCAGGTGATGCTGACACTACTGGTCTACCAACCACACCTTGAGTCAAGAGGATCCACTATCACAATAAACACACAGAGAAATTCCGAAAGCAATTTCCGTATTTTCTTCAGACACGCCTGAGTAGAGTTTCCTTATACACTGGGCACTTGACCAGCCCGGTGCTCTTCTGTTGAGGGGTATGAAAGCCAGGGTCTTAGAGAAGCTGTAAGAATTTAGTGCTGTTGTGTGAGATAGATGATATTCATTCATCTTTTTGACCACCCCAGTCTCTCCCAGTTCAAATCCAAGAAATGTCTTCCCCCATGGACCAACTCACCAGTGGCCTGTTCTGCTCAGAATTCTGGAAGAAACCAAGGGAAAATGTAGTGGAGAGACAGGGAAGTTATTCCAGAGACCAAAAAACCTCATTTGGGATATTTTCCAAGGTGGCTCCTTCCCTCTTTGGATCCTTGGCCTTCAGACCAGTTATATATGATAGTCAGCTGGGGACATTATTAAAAATACTCCTGTCTCCTTACCACTCCCAGCAATTTGTTTAATTGGTCAAGGGTAGGGCCCAGGCATCAGTGTTTTCAGCACTCTCCAGTTTATTCCAATGTGCAGCCAGAGGTGAGCTTCCAGATTTTGAAGAGACAGCTTTCTTGCACAAATGTGCTACTCCCTCCCCTGGGTTTATCCCACACCTTGACTCCATGTTCTGCTACCCCCACAATGACAGCCTGGGATCTAACTCATTTTGAGCTTCACACCTGCTCCAGGACAGGCCTCCAGTAGTCATCTCCCAGTTCTGTGCAACCGGTGAAAGACACACTCTCCCTGTCCCTTGCCAGGTGACTATTATCACAGGGAGAAGGACTGAACATATCCCATGATGTGTTTTCTAAAGTAATGAAACAGACATGATACCAATTGGATTATTTTTTAAGGAAATAAATCACCAATATCTTGACTGCCTCCAAGGCACCTGTATCTCATCTTTCTGTTTCCTCTTAGTCTTTAAGCATAAATACATGGGATCTTGCAAATAATTTTGCTATTTTGAAAGAGTTTTATGTTAGCCACTCTTCCCATGATGCTACACAGTTTTAATGGCCACCACTTGAAATGTCTGCATAAACTTTCATTGAGATGATTAATCATAATTTAGTTCCATGTTGCTGGGCGTTTGGGTTGCCTCCAATTTGTCGCTGTTGATAAACAGGACTGCAGTGAGCGTCGCTCTGCATCAGAGGCTTTTTCTGGGTCACAGGCTTAAAGTTTCTCTCTGGTCAGCACTTGTGTGCCGCATCTCTAATAAGACGAGCCAAAGCAGGATTCCCTCTGACGTTTTCCGGTGGGGTGCTCTATGCCTTGGGGTGGGATGATGCTGTACTGGGTGGAATTCCCTGCACTCTGTAGGAAGTTTGGCATCCCTGTCCTGTCCTTTAGATGCCAATCATGTCCTGTGCTTATCCATGACAACCCAAAGCCCCCAGTGATCTGAGATGCTGGGGTCTCGTAGCCTCTGAACGCTGCCCATCAGTTTCTGTCTTAACTTCTCAGATACTCCTCAGAGCTCCTGAGAAGAAAAATCTCAACAGGAGAGGTTTTAAGGGTCAGCCATGCATATATGAGCAGCTCCAATCTCCACCCAAATGAAAGCCCGCATCCTTATGGCCGGGATGTACCCATTTCCCAGGATCTTTGAGTTTAGCTTCTGGCCACTCAACTCTACCTCTTACTATTCATCAAGAAGACCCTTTTCAATACACGAGTGCTGATTCAAAGGGGCACACGCACCCCAGTGTTTATAGCAGCACTGTCGACAATAGTCAAAGTATGGAAAGAGCCCAAATGTCCATCGAACGATGAATGCATAAAATAGATGTGGTATATATACAATGGAATATTACTCAGCGATGAAAAAGAATGAAATCTTACCATCTGCAACAAGGTGGTTAGAACTAGAGTGTGTTATGCTAAGCAAAATAAGTAAGAGAAAGACAAATATCACACGATTCCACTTATATGTGGAATTTAATAAAACAGATGAACATATGGGAAGGGAAGCAAAAATAAGATAAAAACAGAGAGGGAGACAAACCATAAAAGACTCTTAAATACAGAGAAAAAACTGTGGTTGCTGGTGGGGTTTTGGGTGGGGGGATGGGCTAAATAGGTGATGGGCATTTAGGAGGGCACTTGTCGGGATGAGCACTGGGTGTTATATGTAAGTGACGAATCAGTAAATTCTATTCCTGAAATCATTATTACACTATATGTTAACTAACTTGGATTTAAATTTAAAAATAAATTAATTTAAAAACAAGAAGACCCTTTTCTGTTTACCCTTCCTGAATTTTCCCTCCACTGACATCTCCTCCTGTGTCCTGTATTATGAAACCCAAAGCCAGGTCACTTTCTAGCCAGTATGCACCCAAGAGAATGCAGACACAGCCTATGAGTTAAGATCTCAAACTCATAACCAGACCAGCTGGGTTTGAATCCTGCCTGGGCCACTTTCTAGCTGTATCAGTCCAGATGAGGAGGGTATTGGAGGCCCAGAGAGGCACATAAGATGGAATGATGACACTAATAAAACCTCCTCATAGGAATTCAGTTAAGGAGCCTGCTCAAAAGTCACAAGGAGGGGTGCCTGGGTGGCACAGTCGGTTAAGCGTCCGACTTCAGCCAGGTCACGATCTTGCGGTCCGTGAGTTCGAGCCCCGCGTCGGGCTCTGGGCTGATGGCTCAGAGCCTGGAGCCTGTTTCCGATTCTGTGTCTCCCTCTCTCTCTGCCCCTCGCCCGTTCATGCTCTGTCTCTCTCTGTCCCAAAAATAAATAAACGTTGAAAAAAAATTTAAAAAAAAAAAAAAAAAAGTCACAAGGAGACTTCATGGTGGAAATGGAATTTAGACCCAAGCCAATTACAAGCCAAAAATCAGTATCTTTCCACCAAACTAGCCCACCTCTCTTTCAAGAAAAGCTGGAAGTCTTGGGGTGCCTGGGTGGCTCAGTCGGTTAAACATCTGACTTCAGCTCAAGTCATGATCTCATCGTGGTTCATGAGTTTGAGCCCCACGTTGGGTTCTGGGCTGACAGCTAGGAGCCTCGAGCCTGCTTTGGATTCTGTGTCTCCCTTTCTCTCTGCCCCTCTCCTGCTCATGCTCTGTCTCTGTCTGTCTGTCTGTCTCTCTCTCTCTCTCCACAAATAAATAACAACATTTAAAAATTTTAAAAAAAGAAAATCTGGAAGTCTTTATTACATTACACCGTCATGAAGTATTTAAGCCACTTGGAAGAAGAAAGTACAAGACTGGAAATGGTATGACCACAGGAGATGTAAAAGGAACAGTTCTGTGTTCATGTTATCAATAAGGACCACACAAGACCTTTGGTCTGCAGACACAAACAAAATAATGCAGAAATGCTACACTGCATGACACATGAAACCACAGTTTTGTTTGTTCGGTTTTTGCTTTCAATTTAAAAAAAAAAAAAAAGAGGGCTATAATATGCACTCTGCTCTTTTCGAGACCTATAGTCTGTATAGGTCAAAGGCTTCTTAATAATCAAGAGTCCTATCACTCATTTCATCTTTGTAATTCTTTTGTAATAGTGGCCTTCGGGCTAGCATTTATACAAAGCTTACAGTGGACTTGCAAAGGTGAAGTTATTGAAAAAAGATTTTAAATCACTCAGATTAGATATAAACACCATGACTGAATTTAATGAACTGGAGAAAAAGAAAAGTCAATTTTTGTCCTGTATAAAGAATAGGCTAGAAAGAAGGTATGTTCACACTACATACAGCGAACACACACACACACCAAATCCAAGGATCCTACTCACTCTGCAGTCCCAACCTACCCCCCGCCATCACTCAACAAGATACAAAATCAATTGTCATTCTCTCTCTACTTACCAGGGGCAGCATGATGCTCATCCAACACAGAACAGACTGACGCATTGCACCTAAGGAGTCTTTGCCCCCAACAAAGCATGTTTGTTCACAACCCATTTCCTCTTAGAGAATATCGACCCCATAGAAAACCATTTCCAGTTTGCTTTTCATAACTGCAAACACTCGAGTTTCTATTTGGAAGGCAGCCCTTGGAACAAATTGGCTTTTCCTGGGGAACGTGAAGAGTTTCCATCTTCCATGCTTGAGATGTGGCAAGATGGAGACCACCAGGACATCTTGCTTGGGTCCCTGAACATGATTACCGCATCTAAAATTCTCCTTCCAGAATTTTAAAATAATGTCCAGGTATTGATCTCCATACAGAAGGTAGGTTTATTTCCTGATTTTGTGGTTTTAAGGCAGTGATTCTCATATTAGGGTCAACATCAGATCACCTGGGGAACTCAGAAAAAATACAAAGACCCGGGCTTTCTCCTGATTCCGTGGGGCTAACATCTGTGTTCTCCATTTAGCTATCAAGGTGATTTTGATACACACCGAAGTTTGAGAGCTACTACTTTAAGTCATTGAACTACCAAGCTCCTCAAACTTGCACGTACATACAAATCATCTGGCAATTGGGTTAAAATGCAGATTATGACCCAGGAGGTAAGCAGTAGAGTTCCAGAATCTGCATTTTCTAGCCACTCCCAGGTGATGCTGATGCTTCTGATGTGTGGCCCAAGAGTGGCAAGGCCTTAGGACAGTGGTTGTCAACTGGGGATGATTTCACTGCTCAGGGGACATTTGACAAAGTTTGGAGACATTTTGCGTTGTCGGATCTGGGGGTGGGGGAACTGGTATCCAGTGGATAGAGGCCAGGGACGCTGCTAAACACCCTACGACACACAGGACCACCCCCTCCCCCCCCCCAACCTAACCCTGCCTAGCCAAGAACTGTCCACCCCAAAATATCAAGAGTCAAGATTTAAAAACCCTACTCTGGGACACAGGCAAACAAAAAGGAAGAAAAAAAAAAGATGGTGAGAAACTTGGCTGACAAAAGAGAGTTCAAATGGCAAAGTCACTGCATTGCTTAGTTAAAAGAAATGGTAAAATGAACATCCCTCTTTCAGAGCTGCAGCCATAGGATGATTCATGATTTACAGAATATGAACAGAAAACTACACGTTTGACCCTCAGGTTCCGAGGAGTCTCAGACACCTGATTCTTAAAATAACCCTCTGTTCTGGAATTCCAGACAATGGTCTACAGCTTTTACCTTCTATCCAAATATTGCAAAATCATGTGTACCCTCGGCAGAAAAACTCTCCTGGAAATCAGATTTCGAATGGCCCCGCTGGCTCAACTAATTAAATCTAAAATCTAAGGAAGGATTGGCGCATCAAGGTGAATTATCTTGCCTTTCCTGGATTGTCCTAAGAAGCGGACATATATCCAGACTTCACTGCTTAATTACACAAAGCAGTTTGCTAGTTACCTTGACATATTTAATTCTGCAGCAAGAATTATGCTAGATTCCTCAATCATTCCTCAGCCCATCCAAGGGTAAAAATGGGTTCTAGCCTACAGGGCTGGGGGTGGGGTGAAGTGGGCTGGGAAGAGACTGACTATTTAGACTAAGACATTTCAAGGAGCTCGTGCCCAAGCTGGTGAGAATCCCATACAGCAAGGGGTGAGCATTGGCAGCTTTGAGACAAAACACTCTTTGCCTGTGCCCCCACCTTTGTTAGGATAATCTGAAGACAAGATCTCATGGCAGCAGGGAAACAGTGGTGCTAGGAAACTCTGGAAAATACCTGCTTCTCAAGAGTAGGGCAACCTGGCACCCTGGGATCAGAGAGGAGACCGTGTTCACCTGTTCAGAAAACCATTCAGCAGAAGAGCTCTGAAAGATTCTCAACTACAGATTGATGGATACATTCATGGCATCACCCACTGGCTGGTGGAGATCCTGCTGGATGAAGTTATGGTGGTCGTGGTGGAGGAGAGGGAACCTTGGCTGAGGTATGTATATAGAAGCCTAGGGGTAAGATCGTTGGGTGATTAATGAAGGGGGAGATGGTCAGAAGAGTGGCCACAAATATCCCACCCTATCCCAAATGTGCTCTGTTTAGCCTTCATGACCTGGTTCAAATATCCTTGCCTCAAAGAAACCTCTGTTTACTTTCCCAGGAAGAATGGTGGTTTCCTCATTTGTGTTCCCAACAGGTGTTGGTACACAGCTTGAGCACAGGGCTTATCACAGATGTTAAAACTGAGTGTGTGTGTGCATGTCCCATCAGACTGTGAGCTCTGGGGTGTGAAAGACCTGTGCCTTTATTCACCTTTGAACCTACCTCAGTGCCAATCTCAACGGCAAACGTTCAGGGAATATTTGGACATGATGGATGTCTTGCAGACAGGAAGAGAGAAGGGAACCCAGTCAAGGAATGTGTGAAACACTTCAAAACCAGTCAGACCCAAAAGTCTAGTGACCCCGCGGAGAACCCATCTGCTGTTTTCCAAGCCCAGAAACCATCCCTTGTTTGCTTTGATCACCCTATCTGCTCCTTAATTCTTCTCCTGAGGATACCCAGATCTTAATCAATTTGGCCCAGGATACTGACTCCTCCCTCTCTAGATCTCAGAATGGGCACAAAACCCAAGCCTGGACATTCAGGGTATTCCATTCCCCCGGGTTCAGTGATTCTTCCAACATGGACCCATAAGTCAAGTCAGACCAATGAGCCTTAAATCTGGGTTTTGTTGGAAACCCTCTTTCTGCAGGGATTGCTATCTAGGAGGATGTCACTATGAGGACACCTTTACTGCCTGAAGGTGAAGTCGGCATGGAACAGGGCAGAGCTGAGAGTCCTGAAGATGGTGGTGAGCCTCTGACATCTGCTCAGTCTCTCCAGAGACTTCTACTTCCACGAGCCAACAATGTTCCCTTTTCTGCTTACACCAGTATAAGTACCTCCCTGAGTGATACACTCCAGTCCAGTGGGGTGCTTCTAGAGGACCCCAACACAATGCAAGGTCTAATCATTCTCTTGCCAGTGGCTCCAAGCCCACCAATCAAAGTCCCAAGCTAGATCAGAATCAGCCAAGGTATAATAGAGTCACAGCATGCACCACCCCCCCCCCCCCAACAAGTCCTCATGCTGTCGTTCAAGGATTTAGGAACAAATGGCATTATCTGAAACACCAAGCCACTGAGTGCAGTGGGCTGTGGGTTTCCCCACTTGACTGTCTAGCCAGCCTACAGCATAAGCAGTGGGTTCAGGTAAGGGAAGATCAGAACTGTCAGTTCCAACCAACTGTGCATGGGGATTTCCCTTCGCTGATAGACTTTGCTCTTTTGGCCACAACAGACACACAGAGGCACACTATCCAATATTATTAAAATAGCAGGCAACAATTAGCAAGGAGACGTGGCTCCAAATACACCAAGACATCAGAAACATGACAGTTAATTAACTATTTGGGTGCGTATGTATTTTTCAAACATCCAATATAGATTTAAAATCATGTTAAATAAAACAAGTCATTTTTAACCAGTAAGTCTGCAAGTAAAAATGAAATTGCTCCTGGCCTTTGGTTAGTACTAATTAATTCCATATATGAGAGCAAGCTTTTAAAAGTTAAAATGCCACATATACACAAATTGTGATAACTATCAAATTACAGCCATTATTATTAGTTCTACAGTGTCCGCCCCCCAACCCCCAGAAGGGTAAGATCATCAAGTTCACATGTGGAGATTAATACATTCTCATTCTCTGTCTTTATCTTTATCTTGCTTGTCGGTAAATTTTGCCTAGGAGCAAACATCATCATATCATGACATCAATTCGCTCACTGTGTGTTAGACCATAAGCTATCAAAACAAACTTCACACTGCAGACAGGCAGGACAAAAACTGGGAGTCGAGGCCAGTAGCCTCACTAGCTCAGACACTGTAAAAAAATGTTTTAATTTTTTAAAATGTTTATTTATTTTTGAGAGAGACAGAGAGACAGAGTGTGAGCGGGGGAGGGGCAGGGAGAGGGGGAGACACAGAATCCAAAGCAGGCTCCAGGCTCCGAGCTGTCAGCACAGAGCCCGACGCGGGGCTCGAACTCACAAACCGTGAGATCGTGACATAAGCCGAAGTCGGACGCTCAACCGACTGAGCCACCCAAGCGCCCCTTTAAAAAGGTTTTTAATTCTAAATTCACGAGTCAGAGGAAATCTGCCCAGCTACACCAATCAGAATCCCTCGACTCTGCTGCAGATTCAGCCACTTACAGGCACACGTCAAAGCCATCTGTGTTGGAAGGACAGGTTGTGCTCACATATGTGCACACGTGTGTGTGTGCGCATCCACACGTGTGTTGAGGAATGGGGTGAGAGAACAGAGACTTGTTGCCCTAACCTCCCCCACAGGTAGAATTTCGATCCTATGAGAATAAGCTGAGTAAACTGTTCAAGTCAGGCTTATCTGTTTAAATGAGTCTTCTCATTAATCCTTGAGGGAAATCTTTCTAGAAGGCATTCATGCACGTGATGAAATGAGCCCTTCCCAATTACATATATGATGTAAACACAACCTGTTTTGCTGTGTTAAAAAAAAAATCTTGCAAATATAAATGTCAATATAGGCACATTAAGCAAGCTCATTTGGTTTGTTTGGTGAGTTTTTTATCGGTGCTTGAGGAGTTTTTGCTGATCATTCAAAATCAATCTACAGGGTAAGAAAATACACAAGATCTAAACGACTGAGGGAAGAGGAGATGGAAGTATCTGTTAGGAAAATTTGTGTCAGAAGTGTGACAACTTGGCCCAGATTTGATAAAGGGAAGAACAGAGATGATTGGGTTTTTTGTTTTTGTTTTGTTTTATTTGCGAAGGTAACAGCTTCTTCCTCTATATTCTTGTTAATTTTCCTTCCCTCAGTTGTAACCCTCCTTATCGACTTGGCACAGTTACTTGCATAAAAATTAACCATAATTGGGTGGCATCCCTATATGGACAAAAAGTTCCTGGAGAGCTGGCACCATGACCCATGGCGAGTGCTCGGTGGGCAAGTAACCACATTCTTCTGGGGAGAAGCCATCCAGGATCAGTGACTCTACCCTGGTCTCGTTTTGGTAGATTTCCATTCTGCAGAATTTCCCGCCATTGGAATTATTTATTTGTTCATTCATGCAGACACTTTGCCTGCCGAGTGCCAGGCACTGCACACGGCCCCAGACGGTGCCTGGCAAGTCACAGGAGTTCCAGACAGAGCTACAGGAAGCCATCTGTCCTGCCTCCTCCAGATGCCCCCAGGCAATAGGTCAGTTGACCCAACTGGCCACCGAACAAATAAAAACATGGAGGTTCTAGAGAACAATCCTGCTCACGCCAGGGGCGGCTTCCCTCCTGCCTCTGTTCTACGTGACTTCATTCGTTCCACACTATTTATGAAGCACCTACTACATACTAAGCATTTTTCTCGGCAGTGTGGATACAACAGTGAACAAATCAAAAACAAACAAAAAAACCCTGCTTTCGTGGAGGGATAAATAATAAAACAACTATATGTTAGCCAGTGATAAGTGCTAACAAATTCCATGAGCCTCAGTTTCCTCTTCTGCCAAATGGGGATAAAAATGTAATCAGATAGGGATGTTGCAAGGATTAAATGAGTTAATTCACATCATTCACCAGTTTTGACGGGTGCCTGGGGCATACACGTTCAGTAAACGTCAGTCATTATTATTGTGATCATTATCCTGGCTGCTACCCCGCATTCAGGTGTCCATAGCTTAGCAACAACATGTGGCTTCCATGGAGTGTTGGCGAGGGTGCCTGGCACCCATGCACCCAGGCATGACAGCTCCGGGTGAAGATAAATCACGCTTTGTTTAAGCTCGACAACTGGAAACAGAATACCAACAGTCTTCTCCCACGCTGGAAAAATTCCACACAGCATGCACAACGCTTTTTCAAATTAGGAGGAAAAAAAAGGGTGAGGACACAGTGGAGGATTTTAGCCAAGAGGGTAAGAGCTGCGTTTAACGTAACAGAGAGCCTCTGAAGCCTGGCGAGGTGTCAGGGTTTAATGAAACACGCTCTGTGGTCAGACAGGCTCAGTTTAAATCTTAGTTTATCACTTACTTGGTAAAGTGACCTGGGCAGCAGGCCTTCCCCCAGGCATGTAAAAAACAGAATAAGAGACAACAGAGGCTCACAACGAAGAATAAATAAGTACGTGTGTCTGGATTATAGTAAGTGCTCAACTAATGTAGGTTGCTCCTTCACCTCTCCTACGAAGGAGAAATGGTCAGTTTCCGTATCGGAATCGCAAATGTTGTACAGACTGCTTTCTGAATCCAGGCTTGGATCAGGAGGTACTGAGTACGTCACACACGTCCGAGTACTGAGTCTTTAGTAGAGGATTAAGAAGACGCTAAGGAGTAAAGGGAGAGAGGCAAGTGGCAGTGTATAAAGGACAGTATTTGCAAGAGAAGGTGGGAAACAGGAGGGAAAGGACCCCAAGCCTCTGACCCCCACTGGCCTAACATCCTTGCGAGAAAGTAGAAGAGATGAGATGTATTTTTGCAAACATGCTCCCCGCTACCGAGAACAAGAAGGGAAGACACATGTTCTGCTTGCCTTCCGCCAGACTAACGGGAAATAGACCAGGATGGCTGCCAACTCATCTCACAAAGATACTTTTTTAAGAAGGAAACTATGGAAGAGACAAGCTTGATCAAGCTAAGCTAGTTCCAAAACTCTGCCAAAGCAGCAGAGGCATTTTTATTCATGTTAACTGCCACAGAATTAACTCAGAAAAAAAAAACCCAAATGTACACACAAAAATGACTACACTTATTTTTTTTTAATTTTTTTTATGTTTGTTTATCTATTTATTTAGAGAGAGAGAGATAGAGTGTGAGCAGGGGAGGGGCAGACAGAGAGGGAGACACAGGATCCGAAACAGGCTCCAGGCTCTGAGCTGTCAGCACAGAGCCCAATGCAGGGCTCGAACCCAAGAGCTGTGAGATCATGACCTGAGTCGAAGTCAAGCGCTCAACCAACTGAGCCACCCAGACACCCCTACACTTATTTTTTTTAATGCCATAAAAGTAGCACAAGGGCAAACCTCAGTTTCTCTGTTTTTTTCTGGATCTTCATGGAAACTGTCAGTTTCTTGTGGGTTTTGTAAAATATGCATGCTCAGCGATGTAACATCTCTGAGAAGCTAATGGGAATAAAGGCCATTAAAACAAGGACAAAGGTCTAGGGGAAGCAAACCCACAATAAAATCTATTTGGGCAACAGCTGATGGAAGAAAATTCGGAAAATCCATCCCAAGAGAGCTTCCCGAGATGTTCTGACAATTTGCAGAGGGTCCACGATGGGTCACAAACATCATAAACGCACCCCAGATACTGAGTCTTTGGGAGTCAGGAAGCCTGAGTTACATCCGTGGCTCTGATTTTTAGTTATGGAGTCCCAGGTGTATTATTTTAGTCAGACGTCCTTCAGTTTCCTCACCTGTAAAATGGGTACAGTATTTAACCCTGAGGATCGCACATACGGTCATGTTCATGAAATTGCTTTGTGAGCTGCCGAGTCCTGAGTATTAGATCACACATGTATGGGCCAAGTTTCTCGCGTCCTCCCTCGTGCAGCTAGGAATATGCACGGAGTGTTTAATAAATACAGCCACAGTTCATCTAGGAGCCCCAAATTCTCCTTTTTATTTAACACCAGGCTTTGGCAATGCTTCATGCACTGGGAGAGAAGAGAAATGAACACCCACCCTGAGATGTGCAGAACTGAGCTATGCTTTAATTAGCTTCCCTAGAAACACAGCTAGCCTAGCAACAAGGCTTAGCACTAGCAGGTTCTTAAAGACACACAGAACTTTCAGGTTTGAGTGCATGTGGCCCTTCCTTCCAAGGCTCTGAAGTCCCCAGGGGTCCTTGGTCGAGTGGAAGGGCCGCCTAGAGAGGCCCCCAGTCCCAGAGTGGTGGAAAGATCACAGAGCACTGGAATCGGAGAGCCTGGGCTTGAATTCTGGTTACAGCACATATAGCAGCTGTGGGAGCTTGGGTAAAGTATTTCGACTATAGGAACCTAATTTCCCTCCTGTGTAATACGCCACCAGGAATCCCACCTACCTCCCAGGATTACGTGAAATCACAGATGCCAACGTGTACGGCTTTCTAAAGTAATTCAGGACTGTAGCAATGCCCAAGCCTGAGGGAATGCGGGTCTCCTTTCCAGGTAGCTTTACAAAGTGTTCCCAACAGACAGGGCATTCCCATCCTCTTTGGCTCCCCCTTTGTAAGCCCAGAGAAGACTATGGGGAAAGAAAAGCCAGCGACTTAAAAATACATTTTTCTCCATTGGCACACACATCATATGGGCCAACCATGGGAAAATATAATTATAATACGTTTTCTTGAAGGTTGGTTTTTAGATCGTCAACTGTGTTAAAATGTGAATAGCTTGAGAAGTGTAAAAAAGGGAAAGAGATTATAGTAAAATCAATATTAGCAAGAGTGAAATTACAAGACTGGAGGCAATAAAAACCTTTCCCAAGCCAAGGAAAGAGATCTCATCATAAAATTATAATAAATTACTTTAGTTTTATCACTTGGTAAATTGCTTGAATATTAGTATCACTGAGGCTACATTTCCTTTCAACCAAAGAGCGCATTTCAGCCTTGGCTCCAGTGCAAATCAGATTAGGGCAGCATCATTCGACAGCATTATCTCATTAACTCGGATAGAAGCTCATTATTTTAACCGTGGCCCCACTTCCTTGCCCTCAGACTTTTCTCCAAAACATCATTTTTATTTAGATGTCGTGTCCTGGTCCTTCCAACAAGGCTATTTATGGACAATGATACTTGAATTTCACATCGTCTTTATAAAAGTTACACAATATTCTTCTTTTGATTTTTTTCCCCAAAAGAATGTAAAAATCGTTCTTAGCTTGCAGGCTAAAAGAAACAGGCAGCGAGCAGGATTTGAGGCACCAGCCAGAGGTGACGGACCCCTTGCTCTGTCTTCTGAAATGGTCCCTGCTCTCCTGTAGCAGGTGCATAAACAGCTACGTGTCCAGGCATCTTCTCCCTCTTAACTCTGGGTCCTGGGACAGCTCAGCATCCTCATGATTCTCTGACATTTTGATAGGGGTTCTTTCCTGCTTGCTTGTTGGACTTAGAATAACATCACTTCTGTGCTGTTTGTTCAAGCGTCCTCGTCTAGATGACTTTGAGGCTCCTTTGAATTTTTTTTTTAATGTTTATTTATTTTTGAGAAAGAGAGAGAAAGAGACAGGGCATGAGCAGGGGGAGAGGCAGAGAGACAGGCAGGCAGACAGACAGACAGACAGAATCCAAAGCAGGCTCCAGGCTCCGAGCTGTCAGCAGAGAGCCTGACGCGGGCTCAAACCCACAATCCACAAGATCGTGACCTGAGCCGATGTCGGACATTTAACCGACTGAACCACCCAGGCGCCCTTTGAAAGACTCTGCTTCTGGCTGTCTCCAGTTGCTCAGGAAATTCCGGATTATGCAGAGTAATTGCAACGGACGTAGTTACAGCATGGCACCAAGACTTCTGCGGTATAAAATACTGTTGCTCCGTTGTGATGTAGTGAAAAGCACATAAATGGTGGCTGGCAGGGTACAGAGTTGTCATGAGAACAAAATGCAAAAATTACAAAAAGTAAGTATGAGACACTTTTTCAAAGCAGAGCACCCTGGAGCTATTTAATTCAAGGGCTATTTAACTCACATTCTTCCTGAGGCTCCAAGGGAGCTCTGTTACAAGTGGCTTTGTCGGGTTAAGGGTGTCACATTCAAACCAGAATTCGCCAGGACCGATCCCAGGTTGGTGAAAGGCCCTGAAAACTCCAGAACCGTCATCATCATGGTCTGGAAGCTTCCAGCGGATCAACTTCCTGGTGAAATCAGTCTGGCTTCTCTGGAGTCGGCTCTTTGGGGAAGGAGAGACACAAGTTCACAGAGGGAGCGATTCCATCTCAACGAAGACAATGGTTCAGGTCTGCACGGTTCCTGTTTGATTGTGGTATCGGGGGAAAAATGGTAACGACAGAGACCTGGTACTGAGGTTCACATTTCCTAGGTTATTTGCCCCCCCCAAAACCTCCATCTTTAGTGTCCTTCTCTGAGTTTTGGCAAGAATTCCATGACTTTGGAGTATGATGTTCTAACGATCATTCCCTGACAAACGACAAATGCTGGTGTGTACCCAGCATCCAAGTTACTGCTGCCGCCCAGGAAAAACACAACACCGCCACAAAGACCCTCTGTGGGCTGTTGTTTGGGGGATTTTTGCTCGGCTGGTTGGTTGGTTTTCTCTTCTTCTCATTGAAAGGTTTTCACTGCAAGATTTCATCGTTCTGCTGGATGGAACGCTGAACACTGACTAGTGTAGGCAAGGCTCAGATCCAGGCCCAACTTTATTGCTGCGTGTTTGAAAATATCCTGCATGTTTGAAGAAATAGTTTACAGTTTCCTACTTAAGGCTGGTTTTCTTTTGAGAGTGGCTTTTAGGTAAACTAGAGCAAACTCAGAGAGGGGCAGCCAGGATAGTGAGGCATCTGGAAGCCACATCAATAGGAAACAGATTGAAGGGACTGGGGATGTAGATTTTGGAAAAGTACAGACTCAGAGGGGTGAGCACACGAATGCTGTCACCCTCTTCAAATATCTAAAGAGCTGTCACAGGGAAGGGAAATTAAGCAGCAGACCTCAGGTCAATAGAGGTGCCACAGGGCCGAGATGCTGATCTCTATCAGACTCGAAATCCTCTTTTTATAATATATGTTGGGATTTCCCTTTACTGCCCGAATTCAAAGGAGAAATAAAGTGAAAGGAATGTATGCTAAAAATAATGTATATTTTGAAAAAGGAAGTTCTCAGGCAGGACTAGCCTCTGATCACCCATTCACCCTGACATCACCTGGAGTCAAGAGACGAGCAGTTGAATATTGTCAACACTGGCATCTTGGAATAAGAATTAAACTAGTTTAGTCGTCCACAGAGCAGCTACAAGTTGCACAGTGCCTTGGGTGGCTTTGTGTGCCTTTGATGAAGATTTTCAAACTGGGGAAGGGCCCCTGGTAAAATTTCAGATGAAACAAGCCACATCCTTATCTCGGTTTCTATGAAGTTACACTCCTCAAAACTTCAACCATACAAACAAAATTCTACCATCAGATCACTGTAACCAGGTTCTTCACCGGCATAAACGTCTGGCATCAGGTGGTTCACAAGACATGCAGGAGGAGGAAGAGAATCTTCTCTGTGGATTTGCAGGACAGTTAGTTGGCACTTTTCCTGCCCACCAAATGCCAGGAGCCTCCCTCAATCACCGTGAGAAACAAGAATACCCCCCCAAAATGCCCCCTAGAAAACAGAAGCATCCCCAGAGAGAACTATTGCCACAGAAGGCAGATGTGACCTCAGCAAAATGGCGCAAATACCTCCAGCTTACCTACTGCTTCCTCTGTGCCAGGAAACACTGAGATGCTCTACAAGCATTAACTCATCCAATCCTTGGTTCTCTACAATCATTAACTCATCCAATCCTTGGTGCTCTACAAACATTATTAATTCATCCAATCCTTGGTGCCCTACAAGCATTAGCTCATCCAATCCTTGGTGCTCTACAAGCATTATTAACTCATCCAATCCTTGGTGCTCTACCAGCATTATTAACTCATCCAATCCTTGGTGCTCTACCAGCATTATTAACTCATCAAATCCTTGGTGCTCTACAAGCATTAACTCATCCAATCCTTGGTGCTCTACAAGCATTATTAACTCATCCAATCCTTGGTGCTCTACAAACATTATTAATTCATCCAATCCTTGGTGCCCTACAAGCATTAACTCATCCAATCCTTGGTGCTCTACAAGCATTATTAACTCATCCAATCCTTGGTGCTCTACCAGCATTATTAACTCATCCCATCCTTGGTGCTCTACAAGTATTATTAACTCATCCAATCCTTGCAACAATCCTGGGGGGTAAGCTCTATTACCATTAGTTGTTTCAGAAATGAAGTACTGAGGCTCTGTAAGGGTAAAGACCTTGCTCAAGGACACAGTCTATGGCAGAACAGGGATTCACATCCAGGCGGTCCAGCTCTGCTGTCCAGGCTCATAACCCCCACACTATCCCATCTTCTGATATAATCTATAATTTGGGGGTATCCAACCAACATTCTTGGATACCAGTTCCAGAGGCTGGAAATCTAAAATCAAGGTGTTGGTAGGTTGGCTGCTTCTGCGGACTGTGAGAGAAAGGTCTGTTCCAGGCCCCTCTCCTTGGCTCGTAGATGGCTCTCTTCTCTGGGTCTCTCCATGTTGTCTTTTTGCCATGTGCGTCTCTGTATCAAAAGTCCCCTTTTGTATAAGGACATAAGTCATACTGGATTAGGGCCCACCTTGGTGACCTCGTCTTAATTACACCAGCAACTTCCCCATTTCCAAATAATTCTGAGGGGGTTCAAAATTGGGGGTGAGCCTTTAAACATATGATTTCTCAGGGTGGGAGAAACAATTCAACCCATTAAAATGTCTTAATTAAATTAAATAATGCCTATAACACACTTAGCACATGCTGTGCACATTCCAGGTGTTCAGTAAGTGATTTTTTATTACCATTATTATTTCTATAATTAAGATTCTTTTTCCCAAGAAAGAATCAAGGAAGACCAAAAAATAAAAATCTCAGAGGCACTCAAATCAGCTAGATCCATGGACTTCCAAAAGGTAAGAAGAGCAAGGATATGTCTCTGGTTAGACATATTTTACTAAACCTACCCATTGATGGCCTGAAGGAGACCTCTCCTGACTTAGCTAGTCAGGTTCCAAGGCTAGCCCACCTTATACACTAAATAGTCTACCAGAGTCTGTAACCTCTTCTCTAACACTGTGACTAAAGCGGCTCTATGAAGCTTAACCAACATTTATTTTCTGCTCTCGTTAATTAACTCATCCATTCTTTCATTCAACAAATATTCGCATGGGGCACCTGGGTGGCTCAGTCGGTTAAGCTTCCGACTTCGGCTCAGGTCACGATCTCGCGGTCCGTGAGTTCAAGCCCCATGTCAGGCTCTGGGCTGATGGCTCAGAGTCTGGAGCCTGCTTCCGATTCTGTGTCTCCCTCTCTCTCTGCCCCTCCCCCATTCATGCTCTGTCTCTCTCTGTCTCAAAAATAAATAAACGTTAAAAAAAATATATTCGCATATCTGATCTGGGCCATATCCTATTTTAGCACTGGGGATACATGTAAAGAAACACAGAATAAGGCTCTGTCTTCAATGAGAAGCTACGTTCTAATGGACAAGACGGATACTAAACCCCTAAGACCGTAAAGAAGATGCTTTACGATAACAAGAGGTGCTAAGAAGAAGATGGGTGGGAGAGACAGCGACGAGAAGACTCATTTCAGACAAAGGGATCAGGGAGGCTTCTCGTTAGTCTGAGGTCAGAATGATGCAGAGGAAGTGGCCATATGAAGACCCTGGGGAGAACTCTAAGCAGCAGCACACCTGCAAAGGCATGAGTGGGGAGGAATGGGGAGACCCAGAACCGGAGGCTTGATGAGCCAGGGAGAGAATGCAAGAGAAGGCTGGGGGGGAGGGCGGCGGCCAGATGGTGTAGGGTCTTCTAAGTCACAGTAGGAACTTCAAGTCTGCTAAGTACAGCTTCCTCCTGTGTCGTAAATTGCATCCCGGGACACCCAGAGCACGTGTCACATCCACCCAACAGGGCAATACAGATCTCCTTGCCTCCTGTGCTGGTGGTTCCAGTGGTGAAGAGACAAGTGAAGTTGAGCTGCATCCACCGGGTCTCCAATGGGGGAGGGGAACAGGAAAGACGGTGAGAGGTGATAGCAGAAGGCAGGGAAAGGAGACCAGGTTGAAGGAAGAGGGGAAGCAGGGCTCAAGGTCATGGGCGTCACCAGGAGGTTTCAGCCAGTGGCAAAGAACTAAGCTCTTAAGAATGGTCATTTATACACTGATATTTTTCCTCTGGCCACACGATGCTTCGCCTAACCTCTCCCATGAGGGTGTCAGGCTCTCTCTAATGTTACTCAGGTAATTATGGCCTTTGACGCATCTGCTTTCATTGTTGTCCACCCCGAATGCATGTATGGCAGCCTGGGCATCAAAGCATACTTTTCAAAACATCATGAGAACGCTTAACAAATACTCTCTGACAATGATATATGAGTCCCAGCCCTGCTCGTAGAAGGGCAGGACGAATCCTGGAATAGCAGCTCCAAGCCGAGGTGAGGCAGACTGTTAGCAGAGGGGCTGCTCTTGCTTCAAATAGGTGGTAACTACAGTGGAGCAGCCAAGAGTCACCTCCCATGCTGAATGTCTCCCCTGCTGGACCCCTCAGCCCTGAGAGCCTTTCCCCAATACAGAACTCTGATTACACATTAAAATAGTACGTTAGAATTTCAGCACTTTTATAATCTGAGTCAGCACTGGCCCTCGTTCCCAGAAAAATTAAAAGTCCGTAAGATGATACCTCATCAGCAACAAAACAGGGGACAGGCAAGCACAGTGTAGTGCACAACACCAAACATGGCAGGTGGCTCTTCCGTGGCAGGCCACGGGGTGATTTTATATAGGGTATGGATGATTTCTATGTGGATTGTTATGTGTTTTTTATTTTATTTTATTTTATTTTATTTTATTTTATTTTATTTTATTTTATTTTATTTTATTTTTTAAATATGAACTTTATTGTCAAATTGGTTTCCATACAACACCCCACGCTCATCCCCACAGGTGCCCTCCTCAACCAGGAAGAAATGGAACCAGAACCCCAAACCCAGGGGAGGATGAGTCTGAGTCAAAAGAAAAGACTGTAGAGTTGATTTTTAAAAGCTATTACTTAGATAATAATAGAGGTGTTACTGATACGCCAATAACAAAACTGTGCAGGCATCCTGTGAATGCCCGACCGAGGCTTGTCTGTCGTAGTCTTGGGCTACATATTTGGCTAAGAGCAAACAGGAGGCAAGGGATGTTTCTGGACGGTAAAGAGACTATTCAACCAGCACTGTGTGTACACATGGAGGCACCTATGTGAATGTGCACATGGCCTCCTGTGTGCGTGCACACAGTGGGCTCTTCCAGGCTGACGCCATACATTCTGTGCGTGCCTCTCCTCACAGACTTCCACATGATGGGCTGTGAAGTCCTCTGGGTTAGGAGACAATCATTTGCCTATAGCAAATGTGCAGTAAATGCCTACTGAATGAACAGCTCTATCAGGCATGAGGAGTGGTCAAGAGCAGACCGCCTATGTTAGGCTCCTGATCTACCACTTTCCAGCTGCGGGACCTTGAGCAAGTAACTTGACCTCTCCTCTGTTCCAAATTTCTTCAACTGTAAGATGGGCGTTAAAATTAAAGCCTACCTCAAGGGTTGTTGTGAAAATCACATGAGTTAATACACGGAAAGCCCGTAGAATAGTGCCTTGCTATATAAGGACAACTATCCTCACCCTCCAACCAAAAGCCAGCGTGACATTTTTTAAAAATGTTTATTGGGGCGCCTGGGTGGTGCAGTCGGTTAAGCGTCCGACTTCAGCCAGGTCACGATCTCGCGGTCCGTGAGTTCAAGCCCCGCGTCGGGCTCTGGGCTGATGGCTCAGAGCCTGGAGCCTGTTTCTGATTCTGTGTCTCCCTCTCTCTCTGCCCCTCCCCCGTTCATGCTCTGTCTCTCTCTGTCCCAAAAAAATAAATAAACGTTAAAAAAAAAAATTAAAAATGTTTATTTATTGAAAAGAGAGAGAGAGAGAAAGAACACATGTGGGGGAGGGGCAGAGAGCGAGGGAGAGAGAGAATCCCAAGCAGGCTCCATGCTGTCAGCACAGAGCCTGACTCGGGGCTTGAATTCACGAACCATGAGATCATGACCTGAGTCAGAACCAAGAGTCAGGATGCTTAACCAACTGAGCCACCCAGGTGCCCCAAGACAGCAATGAATTTAAAGCAATAACGTCATCAGTCATCCAGTTTAGGTACATATAATTATCCCTTCACTTGCCTATCCCACTAAGCTTTAGGCTTCCTAAGACCGAAGCCCCTTTCAGAGCTGTATCCCCAAGTGCTCCAGCTTGACACACATTAGTTACTAAGTACTTAGCTGATGTTTGAATGAGTGAATGAACAAATGAATATCCCCTCCTGAAATCCTGGGACGTCCTCTCTTAACATAATGGCAATAGCAGGCTTATCATCCAGCAGGCTTGGTGTGTCAGCCCCAGTCTCTTTTTCATAAAACATTTTAGCATTCTGTGAATGCATATACCTTTACTAGAACATCAGGGAGGGTGGCGAGAAGTCGTGTGGAAACTGAGGTTACTAATGCATGTGGAATAGCTCACCCCTGGGGAAAACTCACAGGAGCTTATTTTTATCCTCAGATGCATTTAGACACAAGACGTTCTTGCACGACCAACTTAAATTTCGGGTTAGCAAATGAACATTAACCACGGGGGTCGGGAGCCTTGACCTTTACCTTTTACAGGATGAGAGGCAGGCCACCACTCCAATGACTTCTAGCAGACCTAGAAGTCCAAATTGCCTTTTAAACTTAGAATCAAAGAGATTCATCAGAAGAAAGAGTCTAGAGACAAAAGAGTACAAACCTCTCCTAGCACAGATGAGACAACGGTGGACAAGAAGAAAGTAACTGGACCGGAGGCACAAGGATCGTTGTCCTTAGAGTTGGGATTCAAACCCAAGATTCCTGACTCTCAGCCCAACACCTTTCCTCTGCCTCCTGATGGCTCACAGTCAAAACCACTATCGGGGGGACCCCTTGCATGCCTGCTGATTTATAACAGCAAGTAGAATGCATGTTTTCTTTGTCTGTGACTAAAAGGCAGGTATTTGTACTTGCACGGCAATGAGTCAGTATTTGAACTTCAACGTGAATCTCCATGCTGCAGCTGATTTGGAAACTAATGTGATAGAACCATGGTCTATAGATCTGCAGAAAGAGGACTGTAGACCTCATTAGACAGGGGAGGTAGTAGATTTTCATATTTTAGGGCCAGACATGGATAACTTCTTTGCAGTGCTACCTGATTGTTACTGGTCTGCCTCACTTTTGACCAAATGTGCTTCCTTCCCAGTTGGGTGTGCATGTTTTGCTTGAAAATGATGTTATATTTCAAATGCCCCAGAGGAAGCTGGCCATCTTTGGTGAATTTATTTATTTTTAAAAAAGAGAGAATTTATTTATTTTTAAAAAGGCACCTGGGTGGCTCAGTGGGTTAAGCATTGGACTCTTGATTTCGGCTCAGGTCATGATCTCACAGTTTGTTAATTCGAGCCCCATGTCGGGCTGTGTGCTGACAGAATGGAGCCTGCCTGGGATTCTCATTCATATTCTCTCTCTCTCTCTCTCTCTCTCTCTCTCTCTCTCTCTCTCTCTCCACCCCCCCCCACCCTGGTCTCTCTCCCTCTCTATCTCTCTTGCCCACCCCGTACCCTATCACATGCTGTTTCTCTCTCAAAAAATAAATATAAAAAAAGGGAGAGAATCCCTTTACACTGCCATAGGACTACAGAATTAGAAGACTAAAAGTAGCAACTCACCATTTTTGGAGCACAAACTATGTTCTGAAAATTGTGCTAAGTGCTTTATATATATTATCTTATTTGCTCAACACAACTACCCACGAGGTGGGTATTATTGCCATTCCCATTCTATAGATGAGAACCCTCAGGCATCATGGCAGACAGACACAAAAGTGGCCCCGAATGATCCCTGACTCCTGCTGTTCATGCCCTGTCCCCTCGAATGTGGGCAGGATCTGTGACTTGCTCTAATCAGTAGGATAGCACAAAGGTGATGGGATGCCATGTCCATGACATGTTACTTAATATTAAAACTTGCATCTTGCTAGGAGATGGTCTTCATGGACTCTCCTCGTTGCCAACTTTCATGAGTTAAGCCATCGTACAGACAGCCCTACAGCAGAAAGAACACAGAGTGGCCTCCAGCTGACATTTAGCAAGGAGCTGAGGCCCTCAATCGGATCTTCTGCAGCGGTCTGGATCCTGCCAACAGCCACGTGAGCTTGAAGGCAGATCCTTCCTCAGACAAGCCTCTGATGAGAGCACAGCCCTGGCCAACCCCTCATTGCAGCCTGTGAGAGACCCTGAACAGAAGACCCTACTGAGGAGTGCCTAGATTCCTGCCCCACAAAACCTGTGACATGATAAATATGTGTTAAGTTGTAGTGATTTTTTTTATGCAGCTACAGAGAACCCAGGCGCGGATAAGATAAGCGATTTGCCCAAGGTCACTCAGCTGGCAGGTGGCTTAACTGGATTTCGACGCGGAGAGTTTATCTGACCTGGAACAATCATGGAAGTCCAAACCTCTGAGCTCCTTCCCAGACTGACGGATGGACAGATGTAGTCTTTTGAGGATTTCTTCCAATAAAAATGCTGTGGTTGCGCTTGCTTGCTCATTCGGGGTCCATAAGAGTATAGTCCACTGAGTCACGGGACTCACCAGCCACACCCAGAACTTTAGGTCAGAAGATCTGAATCCAGAAATCCCCGCCGTGCACCTTCCTACCCACCTCCTAAAGCTCAATCGTCAGCAATTTGCTTAACTTCTCTAAGCAAATCTTGCTCTTTGGTAACTTCACATGCTCACAGTGTCACCATGGATATGGGCACTGAATGAGACTACATGGGTAACGTGTTTAGCCCAGGGGGACCTGGCATGTGGATGACTGGCATCTTTATGCAAAGGATTCAGTTCGAGCTCCATTTCTTCAAGCTTGCCTTTCAAGCCTTTCCTCTGGGCTCTAGACCTACATACCCAACTGCCTACCCGGTGAGTCAACTCGGGTACTCTCTGAAGCCCCAACTTCATCTCTGTCACCCACCTGCCCAATAACCTGGTCCCCCTCCAATGCTCCCCTTCTCTGGGGAAGGAAACAGCTTTGTCTGGTTACACAAGTCAGCACCTGGGAGTCAACCTTGGCAACTCCCTGTCATGCATCCTTCCCCAGCCACCACGTTAATGAAGGCCTCTTCGTTTTCTTCTTCAGAAACTATTCTGCGACTTCTCGACTACCATCTCCGTCTTGTGCCCGGACCTTTGCAAGAGCTGCCTGACGCCCCACATCCAGACTGCCCACTCTGCCATCTTCGCTACTCTGGCAGGAATTACGGTTATTTTTTTAAAGTGAAATTTTTACGTAATATAACATTAGGTACAAAATAGACACAAATCAGAAGGGTGTAATTTGATGAGCTTCTGCAGGGTGATCATACCCCCAAAACCAGCACCTGGATCAAGCAGCAGAGCACCACAGGTATCCCTAGGACCCATCCCTCTCCACCCATGCCTCTTCCAGCCACTACACTAGGCCGGAGTACACTTACATTGTGCTTTTACAACACGATGTAAATGTTCTAGTATTTTCCATGCGTGGATGTCGGCAGATATATGCATGCATTTCTGATGTGTATATCTATATGTCTATATATTTCTATATAGGAGCCTGAGTGTTATTGGATCACAGTGTGGGGATACGTTCAACATTTGTGGACACAGTCAGTTTTCCAAAAATAGTTGCAAGCAATTTGTACTCCTCCCAGCACTGTATGATTTCTCTGGTGGTGTCACATGCCTTTCAACATTAGATATCATCTGTCACTTTCCACTTAGCCATTCTGGTGGGGGTACAAATGTATACCCTATCATGCTTTTAATTTGCATTTCCCTGATTCCTAATGAGGTTGAACAGTTTTCATGTGCTTTTTGGCTCTTTAGATGTCCCATTTTGTGAGGTGGATGTGAAAATCCTTTGCTCATTCTCCTATTAAGCTGTCTGCCTTCTTTAGTATTGATTTGTAAGGGTCTTTATATGTTATGGAAATGAGTCTTCTGTCAACTATAGGCTTGGCAAATATGTTCTTTCATTCCATGGACTCCCTTTCCACTCCCTTAATGGGATCTGTTGAGGAACAGAAGCTCTTAATTTTAATGTAGTCCAATTTACCTATTCGTTTTCTCTTTCTGGCTGGAGTTTTTAATATCCTACTTAAAATAATTTTACACACCCCATGATCATGCTTTCCTACATTTTCTTCTGTGACGGTTTTTTGTTTGTTTTTGTTTTGTTTTGTTTTTGCTTGTCTGGCCTTTCACAATTAAGTCTACAATCCACCTGTCATCTTTTTCATGTGGGCGTCAATTGACCCAGTACCATTTATTCTTAAAAAAGCAAACAAACAAACATACATATATTTCCCTACCACACTCCAGTATCACCTGGTAAACCAAGCAGCTGTGTAAGTGTGATGCTGTGTTCGGTCCTCTATTCTATTCCCTTGGTCTTTTTTTGTCCATTCGTTTGTCAGTATGACCGTCTTAACTACTATAGTTTTTAATAAGCCTTGAGACGGGGACTGCTTGGATGGCTCAGTCAGTGGACCATGCAACTCTTGATCTTGGGGTTAAGTGTGAGCCCCATGTTGGATGTAGAGATTACATTAAAAAAAAATAATAACCCTTGGTATGTAATAGTATATAAGTCCTTTACCTATTTTTTCTTCTTCTAGATTGCTTTCCATAGTCTTAACCTTTTGCATTTCCACATAGATTTTGGAATTCTCTTGTCAACTTCTGCCCCCAAAAGGTGGGAGGGGGAAAAAAAGGTGGGAGATTTTTATTGGGATTGCACTGACTCTATAGATCAATTCAGGAAAAACGGACATTTTTACAATATTGCATTTCCTGATCCACAAACATGGTGTATTCATCCAATTATGTGTCTTCTTTAATTCCATTAATGTTTCACAGTTTTCAAAACTTTTATTAGCTTTATCTCAAAATACTAAATTTTTGTGCTATTATAAACATGTCTTTATTAAAACTTTGTTTTATTGCTGCTAGCAATAAATAAGTAAATTTAAAAAACCATTTCGTTTTGTCTATTGCCTTTGTATCCAGTAACCTTGCCAAGTTCATGTATTAATGCACCTAATTTGCGTGTAGATTCTTTTGGATTTTCTATGTACAAAATCATTTTCCCCTATACATAGAAACAGGTCTTTTTTTTTTCTCTCAACCATTAATGATTTTTATTTCTTTTTCTACCCTTATTACACTGTCTACAACTTCCAGAAAGTAGTGATAAAAGAAATCCTTGTTCTATTTCTGGTCTCAAGGGGGAAGGCTTTAACTATTTCACCATGAAGTATGGTATTTGTTACAGGCTTCTTATAATCTTTACTGGATTCATGGGGGTGCCCTTCGAGTCGTAATTCACATGTCCTTTTCAAAGAGGAAATCTGGTCATGTCACTCCCTCCTGAGAGGTTGCTGGAGAATGCTACTCTCCCAGCACCAGAGCTCCTTGCCAGGCATTTTCCCCCTGCCCTGGAAGACTCTCACAGCACCCTCTTCATAAGCCCTTCTCTTTATTAAATCTTACGCATCCTGCAGACCTCTGCTGAAAAGCCCTCTCCTCGGGGACCTTCCTAAGCCACTGCCCCCAAAACCAGATCAGGCTACTTAGGGACAAGTGCTCATAGAAGGATTTTCCTTTCTTACACAGCTCTTATTCCCACTAGGCACCTTGTCCCCCCTCCTTGGAGAAGACCTAGTCACTGGGCTAGCTGCTATGACCCTAGGCAAGACATTCCCAGGCAGATCCAATGGCTGGAATCATCTGAAGCTTGCCCTGGCAAACAAAAACCACTGAGAAACAGGACCCAGTTTGGTGCCCAGCTCCAAGTGATTTGGTGCTCAATAAATATTTGTTGAATGAATGGGTGAAAAAACAAACTCAGACAACTCATTTTAATCTTGGTCTCAGTTCCCACAACTGCAAGATGATGAGCTTCATGTCCTTTACCTTTGATATGTTGGGATTCTGACTGGAGAACAGAATTGTTGCAAAAGATATGAGTCAACTTCGGATGAATATGAATAATTCTTGACTTTTGTGGTTTTGTTGGCTTTGCTGAATTGGAAAACATAAAATACAGTTGGTGTGCTCTTTGTGACTGTGACCATTAGTACTCTGAGCTCAACTTAGCCTTGTTAGAGGCAGATGGTAGACCTTGTCCACAGGGGATCCCTGCGATCAGGAAATGGAATGCCCTAGATCAGAGCTTCACAGAACACATGGGGCCTGTGTTCTGGAACCAAACTAAAGTTAACTGCCCTGTCATGGAGCTTCAGAAACCAAAGCCTTTATGATGTCATCCAGGAAGAGTTGTCTTCAACATTGGAATGAAGTCCTTTTATAGATACAGTTCAGACTTCACTACAGATAAATTAGAAGAGGAATGTTTACATCACAAAAAGAATATGTGTAAAACAAAACGGCTCTCAGCTTTAAATGATCCCAGTGCTTTTATTAAAGGGATTGACATAAAACTATGATCCATTAAAAGGGGGGGGGGAGTCATTTGTGCAATCAGTTCTATGTCTCTGTAAGGTAGCGGGAGCAACATCTACATGATGAATCATAATGCTCTTCAGTGGCCCTCTGCCCTTCCCTGACCACACAGTTACTCTCTATTTCTTTATCCTCTTTTCCTGTTCTTATGACGTAATCACTTTCTGAAATTACCAGGCTTAGTATTTAGTCTTTATTTTTTTCGTTGCCTGACCCAACCAAAGTGAAAGCTTCATAAGGACCAGGACCTTGTCTGTTTACCACTATGTCCCAGGACCTAACCAGTCCTTGGATGACAGAAGGCACTTGATTCATACTACAAATCATAACCAGACCAACCCCCAATCAAATTCTGTGTAGAAACACAAAAGATAATGCCAGGTTAGAGACAGTTACGTAGAGAGGAAATGTTTACTTGTTATATATTAATTCACTTCTCTTTAAAATGAACACTGGGGGCGCCTGGGTGGCGCAGTCGGTTAAGCGTCCGACTTCAGCCAGGTCACGATCTCGCGGTCCGTGAGTTCGAGCCCCGCGTCGGGCTCTGGGCTGATGGCTCAGAGCCTGGAGCCTGTTTCCGATTCTGTGTCTCCCTCTCTCTCTGCCCCTGCCCCGTTCATGCTCTGTCTCTCTCTGTCCCAAAAAAAATAAATAAACGTTGAAAAAAAAATTTTTTTAAATAAATAAATAAAATGAACACTGAATAAGTTAACGTTATGGTGCCTGGGGCTCAGTCAGTTGAGCGTCCGGCTTTGGCACAGGTCCTGATCTCACGGTTCATGAGCTCCAGCCCCATGATGGGCTCACTGCTGTCAACACAGAGCCAGCTTTGGTTCTTCTGTCCTCCTCTCTTTCTGTTCCTTCTCTGCTCACACTCTCTCTCAAAAATAAATAAAACATTAGAAAATAAGTTATTGTTGACAAAAGCCTTTTTTTTTTCAAGTTAAGCTCGTTCTCTTCCTTTCTTTATGAAATCTGGTAATCTGATAAACTCCTTTATTTGCTGTGGTAATAAAGAACTCCCACATCACAGGGACTTACAACCATAAGGATTGTATGCTTACAACCATAAGCTCCATCCATGTGACCTTCAGTCTGAGACCCAGGCTAATGCAGCAGCCTCTATGTGGGCGATCAGCCCTTAAAACTTGGGCTTTGACATGACACAAGTGACTTCTATTCACATGGCCTTGGCCAAAGCAAATCACATGGAGAATCAAGCCTGCCATCAACAGAGTGGAGGGCCACCACAGGGAAGGAGCTGGAATGTCTGGCCAATGAAGTATAGTCTTTATCACACTGTGGTTTCAGCTTTGGGAGCTGACGAGAGAGAACAACAGAGAACTCCACATCCAAACTCAGAAAGAAAAATGAATCGGAACTGTCCTGATTTTATCCTTGAGAGACACCTGAACTTACATAGAAGTTCTGCCAATTCTGAACTCATATACAAGTTCTCTCCTGACACACCCAGAAGAAGCCCTCTGATAACCATCTTGCCCACCTTCAAACAGGAAGCAGCATGTAAAGTAACTTGCTCGTGACTCCTCTGCTCTTCACCTTCCCCAGGAGCTCAGAGTCCTTCATGGAGGTTTTCTTTTTACTTTCCTGGACAATTTACCTCTAATAGAGAGGCATAATTCTGGAAACCGCAACCCTTTAATTCTTGGTGACATTATCTTAAGGTGGGCTGATCTGACTAACGGCAGCCAGCATTCAGGAATAACCTTTCAGTGAAAGGTATTCTCCTGAGCTACCACTTTAGGAAATTATCTCTTCCCTCCTATGACTCACTACTTAAGGGGAGGAAATTTCTTCCCAGAGACTAAGAAGTGATACCAGAAGAGGTGAGTAAAGATAGATTTTTGAGACTCCCAATTTCAGGCTGGGGTCACGGGAATGGAAGAGACAGATGACCGGGGAGGAAAAAAATTTTGGTGAGAAGGAAAATAAAGATGCACCAATTAGGCAGCATTTATGGATTTCCTGCTGTGTACGGTGATGTGCTGTATTATGCCTAGAAACAGCTCTAAAAGACACAGTCCAAGTATTTGGGGGTGCCCTACAGTCTAAGAGAAAGACAACAAATATTTTCCATGAAGTGTATGAAGTGTGGTTGTTCTGAAACAGGATGATCACTCATCCAGCCTGAAGCACTGGGGAGCTATCCTACAGGCACTCAATTCAGAGATAAGGATGAACCAGAGTTAGCTGGGGAAAATGGGAGTTGGCTGATTGGTAGTTGGGTGGGGATGATGCGGAAAAGGCATCCGGGAAGAGAGGACAGCGTAAGGCACAGAAGGGTGGGAATGAGATACACTGCTGTCTCTGCCCACAGCTCAAGGTGGCTGGGGCTTAAAATACACATGGGGAAAATGAGTCTGGAGAGAGAAGTCACGAGGCACCTTGTCAACCATGATATTTACTGAAGGAAGCTGGCGGCAGAGGTTCCAGAAGGGCAAGAGGTGCTCTAGCCAATGGTCATTAGAAAGTATCCCTACTACCCCAAGTGTGAACAATTAGCCATCACCTTTCCTCAAACCCCACGAAAGCTACAAGGAACAGCTGACCTCTAAGAAAGCATAAAAGGAAAGAACATTTGCTCCGCATTAAACACAATAAAATTCGTCTCCCTGAGATGCCAAGTTGTTATTCTGCTAATAGCAAGATCAGACGGTCCATTCCAAAATAAAATGTGGTATCACTATGGTTTTCCAGGCACATGCTGTCAAGAATTTGAGGCAACTCAAGGTCTGTGATATCAGGAAACATTATTGGTTGGTTGTCTGCAGTGACGTGATGGAACCAGCTCTTCTCAGATTGCAATCATTACATGTTCAGGAATTTTGTAAGCCAATAGTTAAGCATAATGATACAAACTTGCAATTTAATATATCACAATAAAAACAAAGATAACAAGTACTCAAAATGCATTCCTGCCTAATGATTTTACTACATTTTACTGCTCTCTTCGTTCTTGAAGTTATTTATTTTATCTGTGTGGTAGAAATGCTATGCTCCCCAACGCCATGCTCTGTAACTTGAAATCAATCACAGTTGGAGTATTTACACCACAGAAATTGGCAAATGCTACAGACCAGGTGCTCCCCCTGCACCTCACTCCTTCCACCAAGAACTGGATGTTAACATTAGCAGCACACTATTGACTTCTTTGGATGTATTAAATAACATGTTAGTAATTCTCCACTGTTCTTGCTTTTTTACCCCCCACCCTACACCATACACCATGAACACATGTATATACACAAACCCCATGTCTCTACCTACTCCAAATCTCCTGGTCATTAGCACATCATTCTCCTGGAATATACTCTCCTCTTCCACCTTTCCTCCTAAATAAACTCCAGGATGTATAATTCCAACCCCATGTTGCTGGGATTCCAATAATAATTGCACCTCAGTTTTCTTGTCTATAGAATGGGAAGACTTAATAAACTGCACCCTAAAACCTTCACAGTGTCAACGGAGTCAAGGTCTTCTTTTATTGAGAACAAGGCAGAGGCCAATTCCGTCCTCACTGCCTAACCCCGCCATGCCAATACCATGTAACCTTAGCCAAGTTATCAACCATTATCTGTCTCAGTTTCCACACTGATAAACTAACCATTGTCATTGCCATTATCACTGTCCTCAGCACTGTCCATCGGTTCATCTCTACTTTGAAGTAATGCTATTTTAAAGACAATTTCAAAGATGATTTAAAGATTTTAAAAATGAAAGGATGAAAAAGCAGCAAAAATACACATGCAATCCTAACTATGTGGGTAGTAATGATCTCAGAAATGGGATTTACTTTCAGTACACTAAAATCAAGACTAAACTGATTAACAGAAATCCTAAATAATCATTTGGTAGGATGAGCATTAACTCTTTGAAAGAACCTTCTATACGGAAAGGGTACATGCAAGCATTGTACATTCAATCAAGCTGACACGTGAGCCTCAGGATCAAAGGCTGAGGCAAGCAGGCACCTCTGATCCAGCCCCTGGATTGAGTCAACCCCACCTCTGAAGGAGGTTCCATTAGGACCATAGACTGACTGTCCAAAGCAGGACACTTTAAGGAGAGAAATCACACGATTACATTGGAATTAGTATGAACCAGGATGGTCTCAGACAAACCTGGAGGTCTGGTCTCACACCTCTAACTACCACCACCCCCGCTCAGTGCTGTGATCTGAAACCAAATACTCGCCCTTAACCTCAACCTAGGATAAAGCATTGCTAGCTCAAATAGGAAAATTTACCACCTGAAAAAAAAAAAAAAAAAAAAAAAAAAGGAAATGCTCTAAGGCAACGCAACTAGAAAAGGAATGAATGGTCTGTAACTATGGTGTTTTTAGCTTTGACATAATCCATAGGCCCAAGGCAGAATCTGTAGCTGGTCTATAGCAAAGATAAATAAAATGAATATTTTACTTTTACGCAGAGATGAATCCAGGTTTGTGTAGTATGAAACATATATAATTTGGGGACCTTTTTCAAAGAAAAAGAATTAAAAGTTACAAATTCAAAATGAAGTTGCAAGTAAGTTATTTGTTCAGAATGAAAAAAGAAATCATAACAATTTTAAAACCATTTTCAAAAGCGGGCAAGTAACACAAACACCATAAAATCAAGAGAAATCTGGGAAAACAACATGACAGTATTGTTATCAATTAACTTCCTAACATACCGCCATAGTCCTTCTTTTCCTACGTATTTGGACTACATTCTCCTTGGTTGACTCCACATTTTATAGCGATTTTACAGTCATTTCTATGAAGAATATAAAACACAAAAATAAAGCAATGTGTCCTGCAGAATGGTTCATCAAAAAATTGGGATCTGCAGATTCAGGACGGCTGCAAATTCTTATCACTCCTCCCACTGAAAGATGGACTCCATTTTTCCCTCTCTTGAGTCTTGAATGCAGCAAAAATAACACTGTCTGATTTCCCCGTCCAGGCCTAAAGACGACGAGCAGCTCCTGCTTCCTTCCTCCAAGGACTTCCCTCTTGGAACCCAGTCACCGTGTCATGACAAAGCTCAAGTAGCCACTTGAAGAGGTCAACAGGGAAGGGACCCGGGAGCCCTGGCCAACAGCCTCAGCTGAGCTCCCAACACCATTTGGGACCTCCCAGCCATCTCGACATCCCAGCTGCAAACCTACAAAGCAGAATGACCATCTTGGCCAACCACAGGACCATAAGAAATAAGAAGCAGTGTTTTAAGTCACCAAATCTTTGAGTGGTTTATTATTCAGCAACAGTTGTTATAAAGATATGTTGAAAAGAACTGTAAATGTTCATATACCCACCCCTTTGATTCTATCATTAACATTCTAGCACACTTGCTTTATCATATGATCTATCCATGTGTCCAGCCGTCTCCTGTTTTACACACTTCAAAGTTGTAGACGTCACTCCACTCCAAGCTCCTCTGCATGCCATGGACTTAAGATTTTTTCTCTGAGATAAAATTTACATAAAACATAATAAAAAAAATCTTCAGCATACCATCCTGAGTTGCGACAAATGCCCACACCCGTGAAATGCGAACGTCGAACAAGACACAGAACACTACCGTCGCTCAGGAAGTTCCCTCGTGCCCCTTCTCGGTCAATCCCGTGCCGCTCTCCTCCTCCACGAGGAGCTACTTTTCTTTGTTTCTACCCTAGATTAGCGTTACCAGTCCAGAAGTTAACAGACAACAAATTATACCATATATTCTGTTTTGCATCTGGCTTTTTTCACTCAGCATAATGTTTATGAGATTCATTCACGATGCTGCCTGTGTCGGGAGTATGTTTCTTTTTGTTACTGAAGAGCATTCTTATGTATAAATACATCACAATTTGTTTACCCATTCTCTTGTTGATGGACACCTGGGCTGTTTCCAATTTGTGACTATTATGAAGAAAGCTGCTATGAACATTCTTGGGCAAGTCTGTTTGTGGACATATGTTTTCACTTCTCTTGGGTAGACAGACCTAAGGGTGGAATCACTGGGTCAGAGAGTAGATGTATGTTTAGTTTTACAAGAAACTCCCACGCCTTTTTGCTGCAGTGAACTTTGCTTTTTATCACCGATGGTTTATAAAGTGTCTTTCGGCTTCACATCTCGTTTTTGGCAATGCCCCATCTGTAACACCCTTTCTGCAGTTTCTCCGTGTGTTTTGTTTGCCAGGGCAAGCTTCAGATGATTCCAGCCATTGGATCTGCCTAGGAATGTCTTGCCTAGGGTCATAGCAGCTAGCCCAGCTACTAGGTCTTCTCCAAGGATGGGGGACAAGGTGGCCATGAAGCCTGGGTCAACCACACTACCCTCTAATCCTTCTTGGAATCAAAGATGAGTCTAAATGCTTGATGAGTTCACCAGGGCCTGTGGTCACTAGGTGACTTAAAATTTTATTTCTTTGCTAATGTTCTCCCTCCTCCTTCCCTGTCTTCCCAACAAGCATATAACCTCTTCTCCTCTCAGAACCTTGCTTCTCCCATTCACTGCTTTATCACCATCACTCAAAGTGGTGCCCAGAACAGAGTAGAAACTGAACCCACAAATGAATGAATGAATAAATGAATGGCTAGCCCCATTGCTACTTTGCAACCCAACCCTGAAGAATTTACTTCTATATTGACCTACGGCAATGTAGACTGATGATGCCTAAGGCCCCTTTTTGGTCAGTACTTTGTGCCTCTGGCACAGCAGTCACTCAGTCTATGTGACACTTCTTTCTCTGATTCCGCCTGAGGAGTGAGAACCCTTTTTACCTAGTTCAGCTCTGTCACCCCATGGCACCCAGAAATGTGTTTTGGACATAGTAGGTGCTCAAGACATGTCAGCTTGGTCTCTGCTTACCACAAACACCAAGGGGACCCCCAGATTGCGGGAGTTGCCTGAAATGCCGAGATCATCTGCAAAATGTCTTCATATGTGTATTCTGTAGGGTGAGGAATTAACACATTCTCAAAGGAACCCATGACCTAAAACATGTTAAGAATCACTGAGGTAGATTTTGACAAAAGCTACCTTTGCTTCCCTGCTCACCAGCTCAGGCCAGGCTTTGTGATAGTCATTGTGGATATTCATAGTATTTCCATTATATCACAATCATTTAACAAAATCTCCATTGTTGAAAAGCTAGACTCCTTCCAATTCTTCACTATTATAAACAACACTGAGTGAATATCCTACCCTTGCAAAGTTATCTTTATCCACCTCTCCCGTTCTTTTCTTAAAAGAGATTCTAAGAAATGGAATTAGTAGGTCAAAAATATGAATGTACTTGGGTGCCCGCATGACTCAGTTGGCTGGTGTCTGACTGTTGATTTCAGCTCAGGTCATGATCTCACAGTCGTGGGATTGAGCCCTGTGTCAGTCTCCATGCCCAGTGTGGAGCCTGCTTGGGATTCTCTCTCTCCCTCTCTCTCTGCCCGTCCCCTGCTCATGTGCATGCTCTCTAAAAAACAAACAGGAAGGAAGCAAGCAAGCAAGCAAGCAAGCAAGCAAGCAAATATGAATGTACTGATCCTCAAGCTGCTTTCTGGAGAGCTGTTTGAATTTACACTTCCATGAACAACATATGAGAGAAACATTGTCCTTTCTGCTGACAATTCCAGTAAGGAACAAACCACTTCCCATCTTTTTGAGGCTTACTGGATTACCTGACCAATAACCCAAAGAAGGGCAACCCAAGACAAGCTAGTAGTATGACCACTTCCAAAATGTACTGAAGTTGGGCCAAGCTTGACCTTGAATTTCCTTCTCCTTGCCACTCTCACATTCCATCCTTATGACTCAACCCATGCATTATGTTAGGTTTTGAAAAGGAAAGAGGAGATCCAAAAATGGCCATGTGTTACTTTTGAAATATAAATGAAGAGGCATGAGTTTTTCAAGGGCAGAGAGAAAAGACAAATGAGTATGATATGATATCAAGAGAAGAAAAGCAGGTACCCACGAGAAGGGCATTCTGAGGCTGCCTTCCCTCACTGAGAGGTAGAAGCTGGTCCACAGACCACCTGAGCAGAGCCCACGGCTCTCTCTCTTGCCAGAAGACAGCCCTGGCCCGACTGGAGTTCCTCCAGGCCTTGTGTTTCCAGTTACAACTGTAGTCAATCAGTTGCTAATGATTCCTCCACTTACTCTCCGAGGCATGGAAATCAACATTGAAGTGGGAACCGAGCAAACAGGATCACAGCCCTCTACCACAGCCCTCTGTGCATGACATTGGCCAAGTTATTGTCCCCGTCCAGGTCTGTCCTCTGGTTTGCAAAATAAGAAGGTCCCACCCAATAATGTTTCAAACAGGGATATCTGAGTCAGCAATAGCTACTACACAATCACAACTGTGATGTATCACAGTGTCTCTAAAAGCACCCACAGTTATTGCACACTTTCATGGGGGCCCCTCTGGGCTCTGGGGCCAGCAGAGGAGACTCTTAATTGCCCTGATCTCTCCTTCTTCCCTGCTGTGGAGGGGAAAGTTCTCATGTGAGCTCATATACAAGACCTTGTGCTTTGTCACAGGCTCAAGTTCACTCTGCCTCTTAACAGGATCCCTCTCATCACTGTTTGGCATGGCCTGCTTGATACAACTTGGCACTTGACAGAGCTCATAAGTGCAGGAATCTACAGAATGCTCATTCTAGTGGACTTAAGTGTAGCAGCAAATCCTTTGACGTTCTTCCCATTAACAGGTAGGGACCTATGTGCCTTCCCTTGAACCTGGGCAAGCTTGTTTCTGCTTTGACAAGCAGAGTATAGTTAAAATGACACTGCAGGACTTCAAGGCCAGTCACTGTTTCTTAACCTCTTTCACTCATTATTGTCTCCCTAAAAAGCCTTTCAGACATTACTTTTCCCTAATCACTTCCCTACTTCCATAATATTTTAATGATACATATATATTTCTTACACTGTATGTACGTCTATTTTTTTACATAAAAAGAGTAATATTTTTTCACACTTCCCCACAGACCAACTTTTATACCCAGAGGACAATATCACCTCTGTTAAAATGCACAGGTTAGGTCATAAAAGGCCATGCAACTTCCCCTCAGTTCTCCTGAAACTTGTCTTGGAGCCTTTAGATGCCATGTATGAAGTCTGACTACCTAGAGGATGCCATGCTGGAAGTCAAGCTGGAAAAACAATATAGACAGAAAGATGCCCAATGAGTCCAGCTATGACAACCATCAGCCATTTGAGTCTTCCTGGCCCATGTGATGAAGAAGCCTGCAAGACAATGCCAGCTCCAGCTGCCATCTGACTACAATCATGTAAGAGATCCCAAGCCAGACTCACCCAGCCTAGCCAACCCCCAGAACCGGAGAGGTAATATCAAATAAATTATTATTGCTGTTTAAGCCACTATGCTCTGAGATGCTTTGTTATTCAACAGTGAGGAACCAGAGCACTTACAACATACCAAAAGTTACCCTAAGAATTCAACATTAATTTATTTTACCTTCACAACACCCTGTGAGGTAAGTATACACATTTCACCGATGGATTCAATTCTGGCAACTCATCCAAGAAAACTAGAGGTTTGGGCGTGTGGGTGGCTCAACTGGTTAAGTGTCTGACTCTTGATTTCAGCTCAGGTATGATCTCTTGGTTGGTGAGTTCAAGCCTCACTTGGGGCTCTGTACTGATGGTGTGGAGCCTGCTTAAGATTCTCTCTCTCTCTCTCTCTCTCTCTCTCTCTCATGCTCTCTCTCTCAAAATAAATAAATGAGGAGGAGGAGGAGAAGAAAAAGAAAGAAGTAGGAGAAAGAAGAAAGAAGACTTGGAGGGCTACACATTGCTTAGAAACGATTGCTCTACACTTTCTTCCAGCCATTACCTTCATATAACCTATCATAAACATGATACCTGTGTATACATTATTATATTTAATAAGCATTTTATTAATCATTATATTCTGGGTACTGTGCTAAGCATTCAGGATACAAAGATGAAAATCATAGCTCTTATACTCAAGGAACTTGCAACCTAACAGAGGGATTAAAATATCAATTTGGTATAATAACAGTCAAGATGAGTATAAGTACAGAATGGGGACCCAATCCAGAATGGGGGCCAGAGAGAGGGTAGGGACAGGGAAGGTTTCTTGAAAAAAATGTGACCTCTGACCTGAGTTTTCAAAGGGGAGAAAAGGATTTAATCAAGAGAAAAGACAGGAGGTGGATATTCCAGCAGAATAATAGCTGTGCAAAGTCAAGAGAAAGTCAGGTACATTCAGGGAATTGCCAACAATTTTCAGGAATTTGGGTATGTGTGAAGGGAGAGGATGGTGCAAGTTGAGTCCCTCATCCTGGTTTGCCTGAGACTTTCTAGATTTTTTTTATGAATGTCTTTTTATTTTTTTAGGGGATCAGTTCCTCTTTTATTTTTTTAATATAACTTATTGTCAAATTAGCTAACATACAGTGTATACAGTGTGCTCTTGGCCTGAGACTTTCTAGATTTTAAAATGGAAGGCCTCACATTCTGTGAGGTCCCTCAGCTGGTCACCCCAGGCAGGCCAAAAGAGAGCACAGAATGGGGGAGGCGGAATAGAGATTGGTGAGTGGCAGCTAGGAGGTACTGAGCCTTGCAAGCCATGCTAGGGCGGTTTGGACATTATCCCCAGGATAAATAGGAGACAATGAAGAAACATAAGCAGGTCTGGTGATTTGATTATTTAACAGAGAATTGGGGTTGAGCCAGAACTGAACCTGAGAACTACCCCGTGCGCTCTGAACACAACTGTCTCTTCGCTTCCCTACCGGCGTTCAGGGAACCTTTTTAAACATCATGGGATGTTTGCAGACACAGCACTAGATGCCTACCTGCACTTCCTGGCTGACACAGAGCCCAGAATCCTATGGAAGAAACCATAACTCTAATCCACAACTCCTTCTCTACCGTATACTGCCACATCTCCAACCTTCCAAGAAAGAAAAACAGGAGAACCCAACAAAGACCTTCCTTGACCCCTTGTTCCTCTTCTGCCACTGTCCTATTTCTCTGCTGTCCTGTATGGAAAAAAATTGTTCTGGTGATAGTTTATTCCTGATGTCTCCAAATCCTCACCTCCCATTGTCTTTTCCACTTCTGAGAATCAATCTTTTACCTTCAAATTGGCCTGTTATACTGAAAATGCTCACTCCAAAGTCGCCACCAAGTTCCATACTGCTGCACCCAGTGGGTGATTCTGCCCCAACCCACCCGCTGTCAGCAGCACACAGGTAATGACTCCCTCCTTTTTAATGTTCTCCATAAAGTTTAATAGTTGTCTGCATAGACATCTTATATAACTTGTTAGATTTATTCCTAAGTATTTAATACATTATGCTACTTTAAAGACATAGTTTAAAGGCATTTTTAGGTTTTATCTTTGTTTTAGTACGAAGAAGTACAATTAATTTTTACATGTTCAGTTGTATGCAGCAACCTGGCTAAGTTCTTTTTTTTTTTCTTTTTTTTTTTTTTGGTGCAAAAAGGTGGTTTTATTAAAGCATGGGGATAGGACCCATGGGCAGAAAGAGCTGCACTGGGGTTGTGAGGAAGAGTGATTGATTATATACTTTTTTTGTTTGCTTGGTTGGTTTCAGGAGTAGAATTTAGTTAATCATCACTGACATGCAACACCCAGTGCTCATCCCAACAAGTGCCCTCCTTAATGCCCATCGCCCATCTAGACCATCCACCCGCCTCCCCTTTAGCAACGCTCAAGTTTGTTCTCTGTATTTAAGAGTCTCTTATGGTTTGCCTCCCTCTCTGTTTTTATCTTATTTTATTTTTCCTTCCCTTCCCCTATGTTCATCTGTTTTATTTCTTAAATTCCACGTGAGTGAAATAATGTATTTGTCTTTCTCCACCTGACTAATTTCACTTAGCATAATAAACTCTAGCTCCATTCCCATTGTTGCAAATGGCAAGATTTCATTCTTTTTGATCTCCAAGCAATATTCCATTGTATGTATGTGTGTGTATATATACATATATATATATATGTATATATACACACACATGTGTGTATATATATATATACACACACATATGTGTGTGTATATATATATATACACGTATATACATATAGATATGTATATACATATATATATATATGTATGTATGTATACACACACACACACACACACACATACACACATCTTCTTTATCCATTCATCAGTTGATGGACATTTGGGCTGTTTCCATAATTTGGCTATTGTTGATACAGCTGCTGTAAACACTGGGGTGTATGTGCCCTTTCAAATCAGCATTTTTGTGCCTTCTGGATAAATACCTAGTAGTGCAATTGCTGGGTCATAGGGTAGTTCTATTTTTAATTTTTTGAGGAGCCCCCATACTGTTCTCCACAGTGGCTATACCAGTTTGCATTGCCACCAACAGTACAAAAGGGTTCCCCTTTCTCCACGTCCTGGCCAACAACATCTGCTATTTCCTGAGTTGTTCATTTTAGCCATTCTGACAGGTCTGAGGTGGTATCTAATGGTGGTTTTGATCTGTATTTCCCTGATGATGAGTGATGTCGAGCATCTTTCCATGTGTCTGTTAGCCATCTGGATGTCTTCTTTGGAAAAGTGTCTATTCACATCTTCTGCCCATTTTTTTACTGGATTATTTGCTTTTTGGGTGTTGAGTTTGATAAGTTCTTTTATCAATTTTAGACAGTAACCCTTTATCCAATATGTCCCTTGCAAATATCTCCTCCCATTCTGTTGGTTGCCTTTTAGTTTTGTTGACTATTTCCTTTGCTGTGCAGAAGTTTTTTATCTTGATGTGGTCCCAATAGTTCATTTTTGCTTTTGTTTCCCTTGCCTCCAAAGACATGTTTAGTAAGAAGCTGCTGCAGCCCAGGTCAGAGACATTGCTGCCTGATTTCTCCTCTAGGATTTCGATGGTTTCCTGTCTTACATTTAGGTCTTTCATCCATTTTGAGTTTATTTTTGTGTCTGCTGTAAGAAAGTGGTCCAGGTTCATTCTTCTGCATGTTGCTGTCCAGTTTTCCTAGCACCACTTGCTGAAGAGACTGTCTTTATTCCATTGGATATTCTTTCCTGCTTTGTTGAAGATTAGTTGGGCATACCTCTGTGGGTCCATTTCTGAGTTCCCTATTCTGTTCCATTGATCTATGTGTCTTTTTTTGTGCCAGTACCATACTGTCTTGATGATTACAGCTTTGTGATACAGCTTGAAGTCCAGAATTGCAATGCCTCCAGCTTTGGTTTTCTTTTTCAACATTACTTTGGCTCTTCAGGACTTTCTGGTTCCACCTATTAATTCTAATAGAATACTTCTGGATTCTTTTGGGTTATATGATTATACAATTGTTTATAAATTACCACTGCATTGTTAAAATTCAGTCCAAGGTTGAATAAAAGTGGTGATGGTAGATAGATTTGTTTGTTCCTACCCTGAAAGAGAATACTTTCAATATCTGACCAATAAGTCAAATTCTTGCTATTGGTTTTATGCAGATGCTCATTATCAGATTAGGAATTTATAGTTCTAGTTTGCTGAGAGTTTTGTTACGATTGGATGTTGAATTTTATAAAATGTCTTTTCTGCATTTATTGAAGTACTCATAGTTTTTTATGTTTTGTCCTTTGTTCTATATTTTTAAGTTTATTTTGAGTGAGGGAGGGAGGGTGGGAGCGAGCACACATGTGTAGGAGGGGCAGAGAGAGGGGGAGAGAGAGAGAGAATCCCAAGCAGGCTCCACACTGTCAGTGCTGAGCCTGGTATGGGACTCAAACCCATGAACCATGAGATCATGACCTGAGCCAAAATCAAGAGTCAGATGCTTAACTGACTGAGCCATCCAGGCACCCCTTGTTTTTTGTGTTAATAATGTCATAAATTCATTGGTTGGTTTTAAATGTTAAACTATCTTTTTATTCCTGAGATAAACCCAACTTGCTCACAATGTATTGTCCTTTTTATTTTGTACTAGATTCAGTTTGCTAATATTTTATGTTTTTCTTTTCTCTTTTTTCTTGATTACCCTTGCTGGGAAGTTACCAATTTTATTAAGATTCAAGGGGATCCATAGATGTTTCTACTATATATCTGCTTTCTATTTTACTGATTCACAATTTTTAATTTTTATTTATCTTCTCAATGTTCCTTGGACTTAATATGCTGTTCTTTTCAGAGCTTTCTGAGATGCAAACATAAATCACAGATTTTTTTCAACTTTTCTTCTTTTTCTAAGATATGCCTGCTGTGTTATAAATTTCCTTCAAGCATAGTTTGAGTTTAACAATTTGGATGTCATATTTTCATTGTCATTAAGTTCAAAATATTTTCTAATTTCCATTATGATATTTTTTTTGTTTTGTAGATCATTTTGTAGTGTATTGCTTAAAAAACAACAGAATTACACATTGTTATCAAGAACACAGAGAACCTTTACCAAAATAGAATATTTGGCCACAAAGCATACCTCAACAAATTTCACTGGATCGAAATTACACAAAACATATTCTTTGACCACAGTGAAATTAAGCAAGAAATCAATAATACGCAATTATGGCTGGAGATTTTAAGATACTTGTCTCTGTAATTGATAGAACAAGCAGACAAAAATGAGGAAGCTTAACTCCTAAGCATTTGGAAATTTCTAGTCATCTTTTCTTTATTGAATTCTTCATTCATTTCACTGTGGTCAAAGAATATATTTTGTATAATTTCAATCCAGTGAAATTTAGGAACAAATTTAGATTTGTTATATATTCCTACTGAAATATCTTTTGTTACTATAAAACTTTTTCTTTGTGTCTAGTAATATTTTTAGAGTCTATTTTGTCTGGTGTTATCAGTACACCAGCATTTTTTTTTGTTAGGATTCTCATAGTATGTCTTTTTCTACCCTTTTTCATTTAGCTTTTCAATGTCTTTACCTTTAAGGCATATTTCTTATAAGCAACATATAGTTAGTGTCTTTTAAAAATCTAGTCTAGTTATATTTGCTTGTAATTGAATATTTAGTCCCTTTACATTTAGTGTAATCCCTGATATACTGGAGTTCAAACTATTTTTTCACTATTTGTTTTATATTTGTCTCCTCTGTTTACTGTTCAATTTTTATCATGGTTTCTTTTCTTCTTCTGAATTACTCAAATAATTTTTTATTATTTTACTTTCTTCCTTGTATCAGATTCTCATTTATATAACATTTTAGTATTATTTTAGTGATTACCATAGAGATTACAATATGTATGCTTGACTTATTAAAATCTACCCATATTAGGACATTATCGTGACTTGGACAATGCCAGTATCTTCTAACACTTTCACTCTATTTGCCTATCTCTTGACTTTTGTGGCTACTTCACCATGTATTTTAATTCTATTTATATTTTAAACCCCACAAGGCATTGCTACTATTATTGAATTTGACAGATTCACTTAGATTCACCATAAATAAACCCTTTCTGATTCTTCCTAGATACCGATCTTCCATCCAAAAGTATTCTCCTTTTGTTTAATATTCCTTTTAATGCAGTTAAGTTTTTGTTTTCTGAAAATTTTTTTATTTTGTCTTAATTTCTTAAAGATTTTTTTGCCTTGTATAGGAATGGAGGTTGACATTTATTTCTTTCAATAATTTAAATATGTCATTCCATTGCCATCTACTGTCTATCATTTCTGCTTACGAATTGACCATTGGTCTTATTGCTTGTTTAAAGTAAGGTATCTTTTGGGGCGCCTGGGTGGCGCAGTCGGTTAAGCATCCGACTTCGGCCAGGTCACGATCTCGCGGTCCGTGAGTTCGAGCCCCGCGTTGGGCTCTGGGCTGATGGCTCAGAGCCTGCAGCCTGTTTCCGATTCTGTGTCTCCCTCTCTCTCTGCCCCTCCCCCGTTCATGCTCTGTCTCTCTCTGTCCCAAAAATAAATAAAAAACGTTGAAAAAAAAAATTTTTTTTTTAATAAAGTAAGGTATCTTTTTTCTCTTGATGCCCTTAAGACATCCTCTGTATTTGGTTGTGAATATTCTTTATTATGATGTTCCCAGAGTGGTTTTAGTGCCATTTATCTTGAGTTTTATAGGGTTTCTTAAATTGGGGACTTGATGCTTTTGAGGAGTATAAAAATTTTTCAGTCAGTATTTTCTTCAAATATTGTTTCTGCTCTATACATTCTCTTCTCTCTTACTGTGATTTCATTTACACATGTTTGACCTTTTCAGCGTGTCCCACATGTCTTTTAACCTCTTTTCAGCATTTGTCAATCCTTTGTTCTCTTTGCACTTCACTCTAGATATTTTCTACTCACCTCCCTTTCCGTTTACTAGTTCTCTTTCCTACTGTGTCTAATCTACTGTTAAACTTACCTACTGAATTCTTAATTTCAGTTCTTTTATTTTTAAGGTACAGCATTTCCATGTACTTTTTAAAATATACTCTACTTCTTTGGTAAAATTCTTCACACTTTCTTCTGCTTTCTTGAAAAAATGAACCATAGTTATGTGAAAGTCTGTGTCTGAAAACTCCATATTTTGATCACCCATAGATCTGTTTTTCTTGTGATAGTCAATCATTTGGTCCTGTTTTCTATCATGTGCAGTAATTTATTAAATGCCAGACATTGTGAAAATGAAAACTGTAGAGACTCAGTGTAACTGCTAAAACTTCTGCTTACCTCTTTAATCTCTTAGCAATTGCTTTGCACTTGTTTGTTTCCTGAGTCTTGCCCCACACATGTACAGGTTAGGAGTTTGACAATTGCATTAATGTAAAATTGTAATACACTTTTGAGCTCATTTTTTTCTGTGATTTCCTCTTTTCTAGGACATTGGTTCTTCTAGTACCAACTGTCTTGGCACCAAAAAGTCTAACTCCTTTCTTTTCATGCTATCAAAACTGCTATAACTTCAGGCCATCTCTTTCTGCTCAACTTCTATTCCCCTCTTCTGTGCATCAGCAGAGCGGGGAAAGCAGGGATAAATGCAGGACTCATCTGAATGAGATTTTCTTCTCTCCAGGCTTTGGTCTCTTCAGTCCTGGTTACCTTGATTGCTTTCTGGTATCTTTAGAAGGATTTTACCTCTCTTTTTGGTGCATTTTATCTGGTTTTATCATTATTTGCAGAGGGAGGGGAGGGCTAATCTATCCATGCTACTCCGATGGAATCAGAAGTTCTACATTACTTCTTTAAAACTTCAGAACAATCCTGTGCAATAATTATCCTCATGCTATAGATGAGAAAGAGAGGCATAGGGGCTTTAAATTATTTCACAAGAAAAAAAAAACATCGAAATAGGAGTGCTGAGTTGTATTTCAAGGTCCACGTTCTTTCCAATCTACCACTGATACCTCACCCCCAGTTCTCTTTGGATAACATCCAGAACAAAGGAACCGAGCTGAAAAACAAGGATAAAGGACAATTTTTCTGCACACTAAGATCCGCTCTTCTTTCCACCTCCTCTCTGATCCTCACCAACAATAGAGAGCCAACCTATATTTCTGAAGTGGGAAACTACTGAATAATTCATAAGACAGGAGGGCTCCTAGCTCAACTCAACCTTGGATGAATTGTCTTTGTGGCCCTACTGAGATGAAGAAAAATATTTTCCTTGTTCAGTAAATGTGGTTCAAAGAGAGGATTCATTAAGGAAGACGCAATTTAAACACATACATTTTTCTGACTACCACCACACTTTCAACGGAAGGTGACGCTTAATAGAGTAGAGATGCTTTAATCTCTCTGCATACTGACTTCCTAAATTTAAAAAACACACAACGTTGCCACTAACATTTTAAGGAAGATAGGTGGATACATCCATACACACTTCATTTTAAGTGTCTGTCCTTAAAAAGGCATCTGTTATTGACTGTAATAGTGTGAGTCATAACAAAGGCATTTATATTCATGTAGATATAATCTACACTTCCACAGGTGTCCAAGTGTAATGTACAATTGCCTAATGAACCCTTAAAATAAAATGCTGCCAATGAGAACTGAGTTTGCCTCTCCTATAAAGAAAATGAAACTCCATCAGGCTGGCAAATAGGAACTTCGGCTTCCTAGATATTTTTAATATGATGGCTTTCTTACTACAATTTCTGCAGGGCATAATATATAGGAAAATAATGTTTCTCCTTTGTGATTACATTACCATATGGAGTAATTTGTCTTGACGGGGAGGTCATTTCATCTGATGAGTTCTTGAACAGTGAAATGGAAGCTTGCTTCTATGACAGCAAAGGACAGATTGACTTATTAAAGCGGTTACATTATGGATTTTTATTAGTCTATTTCGTGTTCCTCCCTTATAAGATCAAAAGCACGAATGCGTTTGGTAAGTCCATCAGGAAATATTAGGGATAAAAATTAGACGGAACAGCCATTATTACAAATGGGAAAATCATCTGGAAACTAAGATTCTAGAGGCCAACTCTAAGAAGTCTCACAAAGATAGAATTTGGAGAGCAGAACAGATGGGATGTGAGTATTAATGCAGGAATCAGCCCCATAAGAGCAACAGCCAAAGTTTTATAAAAATCACTCAGGCGTCTGAATTCAGGGCAGGTTGCAATAGACTGAACAAAATTAATTGTCCTGGACATCTAAACCCAGAGGAAAAGTGACCCAAATCTAGCAGAGACTTCCCAAGCACTCTAAGAAATGTTGCTTTCATTTTTCATCAAAACACCTTGCAAAATCTGGGCTTATTGTGACTGTGCTCATACGTATCCTCTTCGATTTATTTTCATTCAGCAAGTCTTGGCTGAACCCTTTGTTGTGCTAGGACCATAAAAATGTTCGGACATGAGTTCACGGTCTGGTAGGGGAGACATATGCATCAATACCATCTGATGGTGTGGGTGTAGTAAGGCCTATTTAAAGAAGAAAGAGCAGGGGTGCCTGGGTGGCGCAGTCGGTTAAGCGTCCGACTTCAGCCGGGTCACGATCTCGCGGTCCGTGAGTTCGAGCCCCGCGTCGGGCTCCGGGCTGACGGCTCAGAGCCTGGAGCCTGCTTCCGATTCTGTGTCTCCCTCTCTCTCTGCCCCTCCCCCGTTCATGCTCTGTCTCTCTCTCTCCCAAAAATAAATAAACGTTGAAAAAAAAAAAATAAAGAAGAAAGAGCAATGACCATTCACTCACTCATTCATCACTATTTAGTGAGTGCCTACTATTTGCCAAGATCTGTACTCAGCACTGGAGACACAAGAGTGTCCTTGGGTAGTTATAATTTTAGTAGGGGAGACACAGGAACAACATAAAGTCGACATTATGGTTCAAGCTGCGAGAAAGTACTGTCAAGTGTCCACATGTAGCTCTTTTCTGCAGCACGTTGGCCTAAATCCCAGAGGAAAGACTGGACCCCCACCCCAGTGATATCTCGAGCTCCTTCTGGTGCAAAGTGTTCTTAGAACAAAGAGGCTTTTTTCATGTGCTTGGTCTGGGCTGTGATGAAGTACCCCTGGGTTCTGAATAGTGATCTGGACATGAGACACAATCAATCATCCCAGCATCCACCACCTGCCTTTCCGAGAAAGTGGCAAAGTTCCTCAAAACACATTTGGATGTAGGGCAGGGCAGCTGACTCAACCTCTATCCTGAATGGTGCTCTATGATCTATCCTCCTATTGTAGGTTCCCACCGTCAAATCTATAAGGACAGAGCCCCTGTTTTCCTTACTACTATATACCTAAAAGCTAGCGCAGTGCCTAGAATATAGAACATATTCAATAAATATGTGTCAAATAAATGAGGAAAACAACAACAAAGTAAGGTGAGAAACATGTCAAGAGTGGGTGTATCTGCTTTCCGTAGCTGCCATAACAAATTACCACAAACTGGACAGCTTAAAACAACGGGAATCTATTCACTCACAAGTTAGGAGGCCAGAAGTCCCAAATCTGGCAGGAACTTACTCCCTCTAGGAACTCCTCAGGGGGATCTGTCCCTTGCCTCTTAAGCTTCTGGTACTCCTGGAGTCCCTTGACTTGTAGCTGTATTCCTCCAACCTCTGTGTCGCTGATCACATTGCCCTCGCCTCTGTCAAATCTCCCATGTGTCTCTTATAAGGACACTTACTGGATTTAAGGACCACCCAGATAATCTCCATCTCAAGATCCTTAACTTAATTGCATCTTCAAAGACCCTTTTTCCAAATAAACTCACATTCACAGGTTCCAGGAAATAGATGTGGACATCATTCAACACACTATAGCTGGCATCTGTGAACTGGAATTGTAAACAGTTCCCTACATGGATATAAAACTTTCCCTAAATAATAAAAGGGGTTTTCTGTGCCTAGACTGTTTGTGTACAAACAATACGTCTTACTCTGAATACCTACTCTCCTTCTGGGAGTCTAGAACTTTGCCACATGCTAGGCATTGAATACCTATGCAACCATCCCCCAGGAAAACCCTGGACACTGAGTCTCTGATGGGTCTCCCTGCTAGAAAACGTTTCTCACACGTTATCACAGTTCAATGCCAGAGGAACTGAGCACATCCCGTGTAACTCTACTGGGAGGGGACTCTTGGAACCTTATGCCTGGCTTCCACCAGACTTTGCCCCATGCACCTTCTCCCTTTGCTAATTTTGCCTTAGAGCCTTTTACTAAGTCATAGCCATGAATACAACTACATGCTCAGTTGAGTGAGTCATCCTAATGGATCATCAAACCTGGGAGCGGTCTTGGGGGACACCTGACACAGGGGGCATTTAGGCCACTAGGGAAGGCTTCCCTGAAAAGGCAGTATTTGAGCTGAGAGCTGGGATGATCACACAGCTCATTAGTGGTAGGGCCAGTACTGAAGGTCAGTTTCCGCAAAACGTGGCCACATCCATCCAAGTGCACTCATGGTGAGTTACAGGAGAAGAGTTTCACAGGGAGATTACACCACCAAGGCGTGGTGGGGATTTCAACAACAAAGAATAAGGCAGAGTCCCCTGGGGCTAGCAACAGTGGAAAACTGAATCACTCAAAGGCCTGAAAGGCAAGGACAGAAAAGGGCTGTACGGAAGGGACTGCCTGGCCAGAACCAGAGTCCACGGTCACCTGGCAAGAAGGGAGCCAGGTAAACAAATACTCAGACACCTCACTCTCCTCTGATCCTCTGCCAGTGTCTCCAGTGACCAAACCCGGATGGAAGCCTAAGAACAAGGAAGTCATTGCATGTGCTCAGCCCTCCTAGAGCACAAATCAGGGCGAGGAAGGATGGGCAGGGGATGGAGAGGGGTGAGCAGAAAATACGCAGCACAGCGGCAATACGGGTCCTTATCTTCACGGGGCTGATATAAAAATTAAGTTAGGTGGTACACGTAAAGAGAGGACTTAGCACACAGTACGGGGTGATTCAGCATTGCATCACTCTTTTACAGATGATCATGACGAAGATGAAGGAGAGGAAGAAAAGGAGGAGGAGGAGAGGGTGGGGTGAGGAGGTGGGGACGGAGGAAGAGGAGGAGGTTGAGGAAGAATAAGAGGAGGAAGAAAGAAGCTCCTGGAAAGCAAGAGTTCCTTTATTGTTGTTATATCTGCAGCACCTAAAACAGGTCCTCCCATGTGTAGAGACTCAGTAAACATGTTAAATTAATGAATCATGTAAGGATTTGCATATCCAGATTCTAAACCCTGACTCAACGCAGAGACTTGGCCTTAGAGACACAGAACAAGCAGGAGACATTAGCCAAGCACCTTAATTTTATAGGTGGTAACTAGAGCCCAGAGAAGGAAAGCAACTTTCCCAAAGACACACAGTAAATGTGACAGTGAGTGTGACAGTAAGTCAACATGTGTAGACTGGAAGAGGCAAGGACAGTACCCAGATGTTCTGATTCCAGTCCAGCTCCCTTCAAATAAAACCAGCCTGCCTCTGGTGAATTCGCTGCCTCTGAGAATTCCAACTCTGCAGCCAAGGGATGATCTGGTTCTCTCCTACCTCCAAGAGCGTCTCTCAGAGGAAAAGGCTCAGGGTCTGCCTTCTGGGCACTCTAGCTGATCCGTGTTGGTGTTACAGAGAAATCACATGCCTCACAGCAGATCAGGAAACCTCTGGAGTGGCCTACGTACCTGCCTGACGCCCCTCAGCACTCAACCCTGACTGTTGAGCTAATAGCAATTGACAGCTGACCTCCTCTTAATCTTTTAAAAAAATTTTTTTTAATGTTTATTTATTTTTGAGAGAGACAGAGAGACAGAGCACGAGCCGGGGACGGGCAGAGACAGAAAGGGAGACATCAAATCCGAAGCAGGCTCCAAGCTCTGAGCTGTCAGCACAGGGTCTGACGCGGGGCTTGAACTCAGAAGCTGTGAGGTCATGACCTGAAGCAAAGTCAGACGCTTAACTGACTGAGCCACCCAGGCGCCCCTGAACTCCTCTTAATTAAACAAAAGTATTTGAGATCATCCTCATACCTCTGTTTATTTCAAAAGCTGGGTGGAGTTTCACACAGGAATACCAGTTTGTGATTTACTGGAGGCTTCTTCGGAGCTTGCTGTCTTTTTCTTCTTGAATTTTATCATTTACTGAAATACTCTCTCTTCCCTTTGCACATGCCCCGTCCACTCTGATTTAACAAAAGACAATTCTCTGTGATGCCATATCTCCGGAAGCCATGCTTTGTGAAGTTCCTCCCAAACGAGCCAACACGAAAACTCACAAGACACTCAGTAGATACGCGTCCCTTAAATCAGAGAATCACAGTGCATCTTGGTCTGGCCATCCAGGTGCGGGAAGATGCCAAGAGCGCTGTCTGAGCCCATACTGAGGATGCACGCATACGTGACCACAAAACGTGCAATTACTGACCCCCTGAATCCACGCCCTCTGAGCTCTATCTGTGGTCCACGTGTACACCCGCAATCTGATTCTGATTCTGCGCTCACCCCGGGACTCGCTGCGGCTTGAGCAGTGTTCGCGAAGGCAAAGAAAGCAGAGATTCCAAAGTCACATGCAGGCTTCCATTCGTTCTCTTCTACACTCAGGTCTGCTCGCTGTTACCTCCCTCTTAGGCCACGAGAATACGCCTGAGCTGGCCACGGGGAGGAGAGCGGTGTTGGGTTCCAGCCAAAGCCATCCTCGATCGGCTCCCGGCCAGCCCCCTCCCAGACACGTGAGGAGTCTCGCAGTGAGCACAGAACCTCCCCACTGAGCCCAGCCTCAACGGCTCACCCAGAAGTAAGCTGAGCAGACGCTTACTATTTGAAGGCACAGGCCTTGGGGTGGTTTGTGGTGACAGACAGCTGATACACAAAATACGTCACCCTTCACTTTCCTGCGAATCCGTAATGAGGTCTGAGTCAGCACTGACACGCTCAGCTCCCATTATAATCATCAGAATCAGAAGGTCTTTCTGCCTGAAGTTCTCTTTTTTCATTATTGAGTACTTTCATTGGCTTGGACAGAAGCTATGATCCCATGAAAGAGCTAAAAATGGCCTATTTTGAGATAAAAACTAGAGGCGGCCGGCATGGGGGCCATGCCAGTAAATCAGAGCAGAAATACAAACCAGGCAAAACCCTGCACTTTCTGTCTCTCAGAGAAACTCTTTGTGACGAATGGGCATCGCTCCCACAACAGAAGACATCTTGACATTCTGGTTAAGGAACGTGGACGTCCCTTGAAAAAGAATCATCTTTTTTTTTTTTTTAATTTTTTTAAAGTTTATTTATTTTGAGAGAGAGCATGAGTGGGGTAAGGGCTGAGAAAGGCGGGGAGAGAGAGAGAGAATTCCAAGCGGGCTCCACACTGACACAACACAGAGCCCAACGCAGGGCTCGAACTCATGAACATGAGATCATGGCCCGAGCCAAAATCAAGGGTCGGACACTCAACCGACTGAGCTACCTAGGTGCCCCAAAAAAGAATCATCTTAAGAGGTCATATCACCCCTCCCCCACCCCTGAGCAGCATCACATCTGATTCACTGCCTACAGATAGTGGCAGGTGCCACACGATGGCCCACAATCCACCTGTTCTCTTCCCAAAGAGTAAAGACTTGGGAGCGTGACTCGGCATATCTTCCAGGGTTGTCACAGGGTTAGAAGAGGTGTGGACGGGCTTAGACATGGCCTGGCACATAGGACACCCTTAGAAAACAGGAGCTATTATTAGCCCTCGTCAGCACTCCGCTAACATTTAATGCCTTCATCATTCCCTCACAGACATCACTTTCCCCCTTCAGAAGAGAGACCAAGAGCAGATGGTATTTGGAATATTCCTTCTGCTGAAAAACCAAGAATATAATTATTTGACTTTTAAACCTTTTTTTCTAAATTAAACATTCCTGGAGTCTAGGACACAAGCGACAAACAAACAGGAACATGAGTCCACTCAGCAGAGTGGAATTTTCCTTGGCATTAAATAAACCAAAGTGTACATCTATCTTCGGCATTTGCCAACCACATGCCTTTAGGCAAGTTACTTAACCATCCTATGCTCTTGGTTTCTTCTCCTCTAAAACAGGAGTTGCTGACCCCCCAGGATCATTTTAAGAACCAGTATTTATTAGCTAACACTGGCCTCCATATTTGAATTCAAAAGACAATGCCATGCAAAATTCTCAAATCACCCATGGAACCTACCTGAAGTTATTTATCTGGTGTTGTGGTGCTTAGAGCACATGCACTAGTCATCTTCTGTCATCCAATGAAGACTGATGTCATGCAAAGCCTCAGCCTGGAGAACTGACCAGGTCGCAGGTGAGCCAAGGTTTAAACAGGGCAAAGCATTAAGGCCCATGAAGAGCTGGGAGAGGGTATTCCAAGGAGGGAGAGCAGCTGGCGCAGGGAACCGGAGGTAGGAGCAGGCTGGGCCTGCTCACCACTTGGCAGGAAGGCCAGGGTGGCTGCAGCGGAGACAGCAGGGACAACAGTGGTGGGCAGTGCACCCAGAGTGGGGCCGGTGCAAGACCTGGTTATTCCTTGGAGAGACAGGGAAAGCCCTCAGGGCCTTCAGGGCCGGTGAGCAGAGGAGAGAAGTGGTCTGACATGCCTAACTTAGACTCACCCTGGTTGCTCACCACATGAAGAGCAGTCTTGTGGGTGTGAGTGTGGAAAAATGGAAACAGAGAGACTTCTAGTTGTGAGGTTTCTACAATACCCCGAGAAAAAGATGAGGGTAACTTAACGCAGATAAGAGCAGTGGAGGTAGGGAGGAGTGGCTACGTGTTGGGTATATTTTGAAGGTAGAGCCAACAGGGTTTGGTGTTGGGTTGGATGTGGTGCATGAAGGAAGGGGGATCGAGGAAGCCTCCTAGAATTCTGGGTCGAACATAAGCGCCTGTCCCTCCAGAGGGTCTTTCAACCTGCGCCTCCTTCTTGCTCCAATGCTCCTCTCTTGAATCCCCACACGGCCCCTGCCCTTTCCTCCTCCGGGTCTCTGCTCCAGCATCGCTCCATCAGTGAGGCCTTCCTGACCGCCACATATGAAAGAACACCACCCCCTCCCAGTGCTTCCCAACTCCCTTGTGCCGCACCGTTTTCTCCATAACCTGCATCCCTCTGTGACACACTAGATGTTATACATTTGCATATTGTCTGTCGTCTCCCGTATGAGTTTGCCAGGATGGCTATAACAAAAACCACAGAATTAATGGCTTCAAACAACATAAACGTATCGCCTCACAGTAAAGGCAGAGGCTGGAAACTCACGATCAAATTATCAGGAAGGTTGCTTCCTTCTGAGGGCTGGGAGAGAGAATCTGTCCTGTGCCTCTCGCCTTGCTTCTGGTGGTTTAGTTGACAATCTTTGGTCTTCCTTGGCATCACCCTGATCTCTGTTTTCGTGTTCACATGGTATTCTCCCTGTGTGCATGTTTATGTCCAAATCTCCTTTTGTAATGACGTCAGTCCTGTTGGTTCAGAAGCCCGCACTACTCTAGTTGACCTTACTTTTTTATCTTATCTTTTTATCTCCCGCATGAGTGGATGAGAGGGGCAGAGGGACACAGAGAGAGAATCCAAAGCAGGCTCCACACTTAGCACAGAGCCTGATGTGGGGCCCTGATCCCACAACACTGAGTTCATGACGTGAGCCAAAATCAAGAGTTGGATGCCCAACCAACTGAGCCACCCTGACGCCCCTCCAATTGACCTTATTTTAACTTAACTAATTGCATCTGCAACCCTATTTCCATATAAGTTCTAAGGTACTAGAGATCAGGACTTCAACATATGAGTTTTTCAGGGTTCAGTTCAACCCATAACACCCCCCAACTAAAATATAAACTCCATGAGGGCAGGAACTTGTTTTTTTATTTTCTACCATATCTCAAGAACCTAGAAGACTCCCTACCATGTAGCATATGCCAAATACTGAATAAATGAATGAATAGAGAAGACTGGGAAAGAGAATTTATAGAGGTACAAATCAAGCAACCCACGTGAGGCCTGTTGTTTGAGATGCTTATTAGAAATCCAAGTAGATGTCAAATGACTGACTGCAGAATCTTGGCAAGCAGGTTCTACTGCACTTGTAGAGATGGGAGTCATCAGCAAGTGCCTAGCATTTACTTATTTATTAATGTGTATTTTTGTTTTGAGAGAGAGAGAGAGAGAGAGAGAGAGAGAGAATGAGAATGAGCAGGAGAGTGGGAAAGAGAATCCCAAGCAGGTTCTGCACTGTCAGCACAGAGCCTGATGCAAGGCTTGATCCTACGAACACTGAGATCATGACCTGAGCCGAAATCAAGAGTCGGATGCTTGACCAACTGAGCCACCCAGGAGCCCCAGCAAGTGCCTGGCATTTAAAGACACAAGACCAGGTGAGACCAACTGGGGAGAGAGCATCCACCGGGCAGAGGTTGGTAGACAGGGACCCAGGATAGTCCAACACTCTAAGTTCAAACGGAGAGGTGAGCAGGTCAGAGAAAAACAGCACTGCGGTGTCTCATAAGGGGGAGAAGAAAGCATTTCAAAGAGGACACGATCACTTGTGTCAAATGCTGTTAGGAGCCAAGTGGAAGGACTGACCATGGAATTTGGCAAAATAAAGGCGATCAGTGGTCTCAACAGTGGGGACAAGACCCAACCCGGAAGGGCTTGACGAGAGAATGAATGATGCGGAAGTAGAGACGGGAAGTATAGATGATCTTTTCGGGAGTTTGGCTGTCAAGCTTCGTGAAGGGAAGACAGCAGCTGATTGGGTCAGATTTTGGCCGATTTTGGCAGCTAGGATTAAAAAGAGGGGAAGAGGGGAGCTCCTCATGGCTTCTAGCCCATTTTATATCTGAGGGGTCCAAAGAACAAGCTCCAAAGACCTGTTATTTGCAGACCTCACAAACCCCACAAGCCTGTCCCTGCCCGCAGTTCAGGAAAGCCAGAGGCCACGTGCTACAGACCGCTCTGGCTTAAGCCACCTGTCAGATGACCTCAGGAAAGGCCTTACAGGTATCCTACCAGGTGAATCTGCAGTCCCAAGATGCCCTAAGAGATGGTATTTTCTCAGTAGCCGTGCTGAATGCCTGCACGGCAGCAGACTCCCCATTGCCAGGAACCACCATTAACAGCTTAAAACTAGGCTCGCAAACTAGTCATTTTCTCCAGCAGGAATCGCAGTAGGAAATGGAAACCCTGGGATAGCGGAGCTGGTGGGGGGGGGGGGGGGCAGGAGGAGGCCCCGAGAGGCCTCCAAGCGTGAGGACCAAGGACCAGCAGCCCCGGGAGGAGCCCTGCTCAGAGGCCGAGGGAGAGGAGTCTCGGGCCCCAGCTCCATGGTTGCCATGGTTTCCGTCCTGCTGCCTGGGGGACCAGTGATGCACAGCTCTGTGCAGGGGAGCCCTGGGGAGGCGCCACGTGCCACACCGCACCCAGCCCCCCTCCCAGAGCTGCCGAGAGGCACGTGCGTCAACGCCAAGGTCACTGGCCCATCTGTGTTGGAGGCTGTGTGGGACAAAAGCTGTGCCAGCCTTGGCAGGTGCAGGGCACCAGCTGCATCTGTTCTTGGCGGCCGAGAGCAAATCGATTCCTGCTGAGTGAAGCCCGCTCTCCAGTCCAGAAACGGGGGATCTGAACTGGGATCCCAGGGTCCTGGCCACTTGGTAAGCCATCGCTTTGCTCCCTCACCACACCCCTCCCGTAGAGTGGCTATGACACCACCTGGCCTCCACTGTCTGTTACTCCGAACCAGCCGTGAGGCAAAGCACTGTCACTGGCTCCATTCTGCAAAGGGGACAGTGAGTCACGGGAATGCAGAGCAGTGGCCACCAGTCGTAAGTGTGAAGGCAGGATCTGATTGGGAAGGCTGATGCCCCGGCTTCTCCGTTTTCCCACCAGACCACACTGCATCCAGGTCTACACCACCTGATGCCATCAGAGTCACTTCCAAAAGGTCATTCCAGAAGCTTATTATTGGGTGCGGGCTGGAGGGAGGGAGAGGGAGGTGTGGCTTCTGAAGGCCCATTGAAGTAACCCTTCTCCACATCTTGGCTTCCAAGTCTGGAACGTTTGCGTTCCTTGCGGGGTAGAGAGGAGTGGGAGCCTACTACGTTCATGCTGGAACAAGTCAGCACACATTTGCCAACCCCCCCCCCCACCCCATCACCTACAGTGTCACTGGGGAAACTCAGTGAAGGGCACCTGTGACCCTTTGGGCTATTTTTTCAACTTCCTGAGAGTTTAGGATGCCTTCAAAATAAAAAATAAAAACAAAAAACAAACAAGCAAACAAAAAAACCCAAAAACTGAATCTGTGTCACATCTCATCTAAGGGCACCATGGAAAATAAAAAGACAAGTGAGCCCTTCTAAAGTAAGGCTTTCCAGGCTCAAAGTCTGGCTGGGGCAGGGGACGGAGTGGGAAGAGGGAGGGAAAGGCAGCTATACAGACATAGTAGAACATGGTGATTTTTTAATTTTTTAAAAATGTTTGTTTTTGAGAGAGAGAGAGAGAGAGAGAGAGAGAGCATGAGCGGGGAAGGGGCAGAGACAGGGAGACACAGAATCTGAGGCAGGCTCCAGGCTCCGAGCCATCAGCACAGAGCCCGGCGCGGGGCTCAAACTCACGAGCTATGAGATCATGACCTGAGCCAAAGTCGGGTGCTTAACTGACTGGGCCCCCCAGGTGCCCCTACAGCATGATGATTTAACACCCAGACTCCAAGAGCACCTGGGTGGATCCGTCACATGCAATTCTTGATTTCAGCTCAGACCATGATCTCACAGTGGTGGGATCGAGCCCCGCACTGGGCTCTGCACTGAGCACGGAGCCTGATTAAGATTCTCTTCCTCTCCCTCTGCCCCCCCTCCCCCACTTGCTCATTCTCTGTCTCTCAAAAATAAAAATAAAATACATTTTTAAAAATAAACACATAAATAAAATAAAACCTAGACTCTAGACCAGCACCATCCAATAGAATTATACTGTGAGCCACAAATGTAACTTTTAGTTTCCTAAAAGTGTATGTAAATAGGTAAAAAGAAAGCGTGAAATTAACGTTAATAGGCTTTATTTAACCTGGTAGGTCAAAAACATGATCAGATCAGCAAATGATCAGTATAAATGATTACGAGTGAGGTATCTTACGTCCTTCGTGCATTCTAACTTCAAAATCCTGCGTGTATTTTGTCCTTATAGCGTATCCGAGTTCAGCCTGGCCACCCTTCACCGCCCCACAGCTGCAGGCGGCGAGGGCCCACCACAGGGGACAGGTCAGGCCCACAGGGGGACTTCCTGGGCTCAGATCCTGGCATCACCACTCACCTGCCCTGTTGCCCCAGACAGGTCTAAACCCCAGTTTCCCCTCCTGGAACCCACTCTGGGATGACCAGGTAACTTCACACGTCAGTTGCCACAGGACCCCGCATCGAGAAAGTGCTGTGAGGGCACCGCTTGCTCTTCCAGATGATATTAAGAGCAGCCAGAAGCGGAGGCCAAGGGGGAAACGTGACCAAAGAGCTGCGGGATCCAGGAGGCTCCATGGGGCCCCCTGACTCATCACTGTCCCTAGGAAGATGCTCCTTCTTTACCTCCTTTCCCCATTCCCACTGCTAACTTACCCTTGTCCCGAGCATCCCCTACATGAAGGGCAGTTCAGGTGTGTGAATGGAGGAAAAGAAAAGGAGGGATGAGGGAGAGAGAAGCAGGAGAGAGGAGGCGCAGGGCAGCAGGGAGGAGAGGGGACGAGGAGGGAGGGGTGGAGAGGGAGGGGGAGGGGAGGGGGCCGGAGAGGCCTGAGAGAGCCCGACCTTGCCTCAGCGTCCCAGGGCAGCCACCCCCAAAGGGTCTGATTGAAAATGACAGACACCAGGAGAGACTCAGACCGTCGGCTCCCTTTCTGCTGTACTCTGCCTCCCTCTCCTGGGCTCCGTGTCAAACAACCCCGTGAATCCGGACACGCAGCCTGGCGGGAAACCAGCCGGAATCAGAAACGCTGGGCGTCCCGTGAGATCGAATTCCGAGGGGAGTATTCCACGTTTCGGTGAAGACGTGAACACAGTGCGGCTCCCCCCGCCCCCATGACCGCACGGCGCCGTGAATCCGTCCAACCCGGCCCGTGTCCGGCACCCGCCGTCTCCGGGGCCAGCACTGCAAAGACACCCCTGTGCTGCGGGGTGCTCGGTGCCACGCTGGCGGGTCCGGAGTGTCGGGAGGAGGTTCCACCTGAAGCGATGGGGATTGAAAGCTCCCTCTGGAGTAAACACAGGCCCCTGCCTTCCAGCTGCCCAGTGAGTACAGGCTTTGTGCCACCCGTTCCCACGAGTCTCAAAACAACCCTAGAGGGTTAGCCACCACGCCCAGGAGGCAGTACTGTGACTGTCCCCTGGCCGGAGCCCCCACACTTGCCCTCCCCGTGCCACTCCACGAGCCTGCCAGCAGGCCTCCCTACTTCGACCCTTACCTCCTACGATCTGGGCTCAACACAGAACTCAAAAGCATCCTTAAAAAATGCAAGTCAGATCCTATCCTTCCTCTGCTCAAAACCCTCCCCTGCCCCCACCCATGTCACTCAGTGTGAAAGGTCCCTGTGGGCTCTCTGTCCTCACCCCCTGCCATTCCCCCGCCATCCTCCAGCCTTACAGTGCTGCTCCTCCTGGACACGTCTGCCCCCAGGGCCTTTGCACCAGCTGCACCCTACGCACGGGACACGCCTCTCTACGCTCCCCACCTACTGACCCCTTGAGTGCTTCAAGTCTCTAAGTGTCACCTTCTCAGGGAGACTTCCCTCACCACCCTTTTGCGTGCCACAACCTATACGCCCCTCCCTGAGGCAGACTGACTGCAAAATGGCCCCTGTGGTCTGTCCCTCCCTCTCCCCTGTACCCACATCTTTTGCAATGTCTCTTTTCAGCTCTTCCCTGTAGGATGTGGTCGCTAGAATGCAGCAGAAATGACAGCATCCCTCCAGTTGAGTCTTGCCTATATGTGCTCTCTCAGAACCCTGCTTCTGCCATGACAGCAAGTCTGGGCTGGCCCGCCGGGGGAGGAGTGGCCGTGGGGAACACAGAAGACTTGGCCTGAGGCCGTGCCAGACAGCCAGCAGCCGCGGACACAGCCAAGACCGGAGAAGTGCCCAGCTGGGCCCCGCCCGAACCGCAGACCCGCAGGGCAATACAACTGTGGGCCAGGGAGCAGCTGCTGTCCAAAGCCAGCAGGTTTGGTGATCGTTACACAGTAGTGACTGACCGATACATCCACCCAAGCACTGCCAACCACCTTACCCTGCTTTACCGTTTTACTCTTTTCCTGTTCTCCACAGCACTTATTACCTTACAACACATTATATTTTTTAATGGCTTTATTTATTTATTTTCAGAGAGAGAGAGAGAGAGAGAGAGCATGAGTGGGGAAGGGGCAGACAGAGAGGGAGAGAGAATCCCAAGCAGGCTCCGCACTGTCAGCACAGAGCCCGATGTGGGGCTTGATCTCACCAACTGTGAGACCATGACCTGAGCTGAAAGCAAGAGTCAGACACTTAAGCGACTGAGCCACTCAGGTGCCCCCAATGTACTACAAAACACGTGCTATACATGTTGTTTTTTGTCACTCTCCCTTGACTATATAGAATTGTATTCCCTTGAGGACAGACACGTCTGTTTTATTCACCGGTGCATCCCCAAGTGCTTAGGACAACACAGGGCACATAGCAGGTGCTCAATCAATACAGAAGAAATGAATAAATAATGACTAACACCCGCCACCCCACCATTAATGATACACATAATGATGCACATTAATGATACACATTGTGCCCAGCTGTGATCAATGAGCTTATTTAACTTTCACAGCAGTATTATGAGGGAAGCGCTCAATCCCCATTTTACTGATAAGAAAACTAAGACCAGAGAGGTTAAACAGGCATTTCAAAGCTGCACAGCAGGCAAGTCACAGAGCTGAGATGAGAACCTATGTATCTGACTCCAAAGCCCATCCAGTGCACTGTCCTGCCTCCTGCTACCCACCCACCCAACGCACACACACACACACACACACACACACACACACACACACACACCCACACACACACACACACACACACACGGTCCAAGCAGAAATGCTGAACCTCTTAAAGGAGCATAAAAGCAGGATAGAGAGAGAAAGGAGGGGAAAAGAGAAATTTTCCTGGAGGGGGTGGCAGTTGAGCTAGACTTTAAAGCATAAATAGAATTTTGAGATAAGAAGGCAGATAAGAGGTAGTTGTTATTTACTTAGAAAACTCTGTAATCGCCTAGGTAACAGATATACTCTTTTTTTTTTTTTAATTTTTTTTAACACTAATTTATTTTTGAGAGAGAGACAGAGAGCATGAGCAGGGAAGGGGCAGAGGGAGGGAGACACAGAATCCAAAGCAGGCTCCAGGCTCTGAGCTGTCACCACAGAGAGGGCTTGAACCCATGAACTGTGAGATCATGACCTGAGCCGAAGTCAGACTGTTAACCGACTGAGGCACCCAGGCGGCCCGGTGACAGGCGCATTCTTAAAGGAGCCAGAGAAGCACAGTTACAGCAGCATCTCACACAGAATGTCCAGGGTCCAAAGATGCTGCGCGCTTGCCGTGAAGAGGGTGCCGCGCATTTGCAGACACCATCAATGGGGGAAATCAGCGGGCATTCGGACGCTGGGCAGCGAAGAGGATCTCAATTCAAGGAGTACTTAGCCAGTGCGCCTGCCGCACCCCCAAAATGCCGTGCTCCCCAAAGCTTCTAGAGAGTAAGGGAGATGGCAGCTAAAACCCTCCTACTCTTCTTTAGCCTCCCTTTCTCACTTCCAGCTTCCAACCTGTTTCTAAATCAGGCTCTTTCTCTCCTGAAAACAGCCCTCCACCTATCTTACACGGTTAAGAGCTTTCTCGAAGATTCAAGCCAAAATTGGTCATCTGTCTCCCCGGCCATCCGAACCCCTCCACCCCGCTGCCCACCTCTCTCTGGTTCATCACCAAAGCTGACATGAGAGTGATTTTTATTTTTTTTAATTTTTTTTTCAACGTTTATTTATTATTTTTGCGACAGAGAGAGACAGAGCATGAACGGGGGAGGGGCAGAGAGAGAGGGAGACACAGAATCGGAAACAGGCTCCAGGCTCTGAGCCATCAGCCCAGAGCCTGACGCGGGGCTCGAACTCACGGACCGCGAGATCATGACCTGGCTGAAGTCGGACGCTTAACCGACTGCGCCACCCAGGCGCCCCGAGAGTGATTTTTAAAATACAGATGTTAGGGGCGCCTGGGTGGCTCAGTCGGTTAAGCGGCCGACTTCAGCTTAGGTCATGATCTCACAGTCTGTGAGTTCAAGCCCTGCATCAGGCTCTGTGCTGGCAGCTCAGACCCTGGAGCCTGCTTCGGATTCCGTGTCTCCCCCTTTCTCTGCCCCTCCCCTGCTTGCTCTCTGTCTCTCTCTCTCTCTCTCTCAAAAATAATAAACATTAAAAAAAAATTTTAAATAAATAAAATAAAATACAGATGTTACTCTAGCCCTTCCTCCTTTAATGACCCGCAGACATCAAGATAAAGTTCCAACTTCCTACCATGAATACACAAGTCCCTGCAAAGTGGCCCCAGGTTGTCTCTTCAGCTTCATCCCCTACAACACCAACCCATCCCTGGGGTGTCCCCAGATCCTGCATTCACCCTGCCTTTGGAGAAACTGTTCTGGCCAGTGAGAATGCTCTTCCCCACTTCTCTCTGTTTTCTCATCTAGAAAATGGGCAGAATGGCATCCATCACTCAAAGTGGTCGTAAAAGTCAATGGAAATAATGCAAGTGAGAGTTCTAACCAAGCCTAGCCCAGAGAGCCCCAAATGGCACCAGGGCATCTGAGCCGGGAGGTCGTCTCATGGCTCCTCCTCTGTGTGGGTAAAGCAACTCACCATTCTGAGGAGGGGCTGCCTTTATACACGAGGCCAGAATCCGTCCCATCAACAATACGGAGCCCTCCTAAAGCCCCATAGGACATTCGCCTGCCTCCCTCCCCCAAGTCTGGCCTCCCTTCCTGTCCTCCCCTTTGCATGCCCCTGCAGCCACACTCCCCGCCCCTCCCTTGCTACTCCTCGTCTTCCCACCGCAGGGCCTTTGCATCCACGGTTCCCACTGCCCAGAATGTTCTTCCCAGATACCCACATGGCTCACTCCCCCACTTCCTTTAAGTCCAGGGGCATAAAACAGGCAGGACATATGCTCATATGGCAAACACTCCAACAGGGAAATTTTTATTGTGGTTTTGCCCTGAGTTACTACCTCTAGAACTGTTGACTATCAAACAATGAAAACACCATTTTACGTGTCGGTTTCTGGGTAATTCTAGGAGAGAGAGAGAGAGAGAGACAATAAGAGAGACCAAAGTGCACTCCCCCCAGGCACCTCTGACCTTCCTTAAATGATGCCTAAGCACCAAGATTTCCCAGCACACCCACATAAAATAACACCCACGTGCCACTGCAATTTCTGCTCCCCCCACTTAGCGTGGCTTTCCTTCTCTCTGGGATGTGTATCATCACCTGATTATTTTCCGTCCCTCCCCACTAGAAAGTAAACATCGTGAAGGCAGAATGTGTGCGTGTGTGTGTAAGTGTGCGTGTGCGTGCGTGTGAGTGTGTGCGTGTGTGTGTGTGCGTGTGTGCGCATGTGTTGGTTTTGTGGTTTATTATTCTTTATTTTCAGTGGGATAGAAGCTGGGTTCCTTTCCCTCAAGGCACACTTAGATGCCACACGCATACAAACCCCAGGCATTAAATCATTACACAGAATTATTAAGCAGGAAGACAGGAGTGAGGTCAGGTGCGGAAGAGGGGCCTCCTTCCTCTAACTCTGGGAAGGAGAAAGGCAGGAACTCGGTCTCTCTTGTTGTCTGCTTCATTCTCAGCACCTGCAACATTCCTGGCACACAGTAGGTGCTCAGTAATTATGTGGCCAAAGAAATGAACAGCCGGGGTCGGTGCCTGGGAAAGCTGAGACTAAGTGAACTGGGCTAAAACAAGGCCCACACAGCCCTCCGGTCCTGACGCACCAGGCAGGAGAGGGAAGCTAGAAGAAGGGCATCCCGGGTTTTCCATAAGCCTGGACAGGAGTTCAGACTTCTCCCGGTCACAGCCCCATCGAATGCCCAATGCCTGAAAGGCCACCTTTGGAGACTTTGTCCTCCCCTGAGTTCTTAGATGCACCAGCACAGGTGTGACCCAGATGGGGCCTCTGCAGAAACGACTCTGAGGCTGGGTGCCCCCCTCCTCCCCGCAGCGTATTCATGCAATTCACATTCTGGCCACACGAGGTCACCGTAGCTGCACGTACCATCAGAGATGGCCCTCTTCAGGGAGTGAGTTTGTTCTGATTTTCAGTAAGTCTTTGAGGCCGGAGCAAGTAGGAAAATGCAGTCTATAAGAACAGCGTTGGGGCAGATTCTAGAATTCCTAGAACATACGTGACCTAGGTGTGTGTTTATAAAAGCAGTAGATACAACCAAACAAAGGTGGGCTCCCAAGTCAGGGTATCTGGGTAAGGATCCCAGCCCCACCTCCTTGTGTGATCTTGGTTTCCCTTTCTGCAAAATAGGATAATAAGAGTGCTTTCCTCACAGGGATTTTGTGAAGATTAAAACAGTGATGCACAGAGAACTCTCCAGAATAATGCCAGCATAGACTCAGACAGAAGTTGTAAAAGTTAACTGCTTATCATCACTTTTTCTCCCCTTCTCTAAGCCCGATCTATAATGATAAATTTTATGATTAAATTTTGTGATTAATGGCTTTTTTCCTGTTGGACTGTAACCTCCATGAAAGAAAAGACAGTTTATATATTTTTAATTTAAAAAAATTATTTTAATGTTTATTTATTTTTGAGACAGAGAGAGACAGAGGGTGAGCATGGGAGGAGCAGAGAGAGGGGAAGACACAGAAACTGCAGCAGGCTTCAGGCTCTGAGCTGCTAGCACAGAGCCCGACGCGGGGCTCGAACTCACAAACCGCGAGATCATAACCTGAGCTGAAGTCAGATGCTTAACCAACTGAGCCACCCAGGCACCCCTATTTTTAATTTTTTATTGTGAAAAATTTCAAATATACATAAAAGTGGAAAGAATAGCCCGTATCTGTTTCTATCATGGCCCCCACCCCCGCTCCCAGAACACTGCCTGGCACGTAGTAGGCCTTCAACACATGATTTCCTGCCTACCTATTAGGTGCTATTATAAGCCAGGTCAGTGTCGAGCACCAGGGCTAAAACAGTGAATTAGACCCAGGTCCTGTGCTCGAGGAGCTCAAAGTCTGGTGAGAAAGGCTGACTTAATTTGGCCATCTCCTGGCATAGAGGTGAACTAATGGAGAGTATTATGGGGAATCTCACCTCGTCAGGTGAGGTTTCCTGGAAGAAACATCTATGCTGAGAACTGACGGGTGTATAGGAGCTAACGAGGTGAACATGGTAGGGGAAGAGCCTCCTAGGCAGAGGAAAGAGCAAGTGCAAAGACCCCGTGGGGGCACGGCCATGTCCAGTAGGCAGTGGAACTGACTGCCAATTGACTGTTCCATAAGGACTCACTCTATTGAGGCATTTTCCAGGCTGTTCTGGGGACTCAGAAGAGAGAACCAATCACGAATCCTGCCCGTTACTCCCGCCCTGACAACTCACAGCCCATCCAGACCCTCTCACTGTGAGGTCAGCCATGGTCCCCACGGTGGCCTCCTGTCCCATCGGTGTTTCTAGTCACAGCGGGCCTGCACCAGCTCTGGGAGGGCAGAAAGCTGAGCCAGTGAGAAGAGCCAGGAGACACGGCAGCAGGGGGACAGGTGGAGCCGGGCTGAGGATTACCATGGGGGAGGCTGCGCAAACGGGAAGAAAGGACGTGGGTGGGGCAAGGCCAGAGGCAGGAGCAGCAGGGCAGGTGTGACCTGGGGCGGGTGGGATGGATGTCAGACACTGCCCGGCTGGTGCAGTCCAAAACTCTTAGCGCGACCGCGCAACCTGGCCCCTGCGTCTTCCTCCAAACGCATCTGTCGCTAACCCCCACCCTCCGCTGCTCCACCACACCGCTGTCCTTTCTGTTATGGAGCCAGCCAAGCTCTTTGGCCGCTCAGGGTCCGCCCTCCCACAGACTCCTCTCCCCGCCCAGAGGGTCCTCCTCAAGCCATCACTCCTCCCAGACCGGACAGTAAGGTCTCCCTTTTCATGTGGTTCCCTGGATTCCCTCCCGAGGAGATTCTCCTCAGCCTGTTAATCTCATGAATTATACCTCGTGCTCTTCCCTGAGACTACTTACCAAATTAGCAATGGAACGTCTATTTGTGCCTGATTAACTTCTATCTCCCCCACTCCATCATAAGGTCTGGGTACACGCCATGGTTTCAGTGTTCCCCGTAGTGTACCAGGACCCAGGCAATGCCTAGCACACGTGAGTACTTAACAAATATCTGAATGAATGAATGAATGAATGAATGAGGTCAGCCCTAATGTACGTGCCCATTCAATACCCAGCAGGATGACTGCTATCAGGTTCCCATCCCTAAGTGTCGAGCACTGACCAGTCTGGTCTCCTGGGTGTCACTGTCACTGCCATCATCATTATGATCGTATTTCTAATGATACCTAGCCCTCTGCATCCTAACAGAAACACAGGCACCCAATTCAAAGTTGCCCCCGAGAGGCACCATATCTCATCACCCTCTTACTGTCTAAACACATCAGTGTCATAAACTATCTTAGTTTTTTGCCTGTGTTTTTGTTGTCGGACTCCGTGCCCCGAGAAAGGCAGGGGCCTGGATTCTCTTGGTCAGTGCCCTCATCCCCAACTTTGAGAACAACGTGTGGCATCCAAGAAATGTGAACTCTCACCTTTTAGGCTGCATGTATCATTTCATTTTGCATTCCCATACACCTCTATGAAGCGTGTGCAATAAGGCCCACGTTGCAAATGAGAAGACAGAGGTCCGGGGAGGCCGTCTGACTTCCAGACCACCGCTGGTCAGAGGCAATGAAGCTCTTACTTCTGGAATCAGAGCTTTCTCCAAGTTTCCCAACAGCTCATGAGGCTGTGACACGGGTCAAGATTTCTTCTTCCGGCTCAATTCCTAGCGCTTCACTAGGAAAGGCACAACAAAAGCAACACTGTCCTCCAGGGAAGACCCACATGGGCTGTCCCCAACCTAGTAAGGGCCTCACCCACCTAGCAACACAAAGACAATATTAAGGAGCCACTGTCATATGTCTGAATTCACAACCTATGGATGCCAAGGCCTCACTTAGTAACCAGGACGTCTCATGACCTTGAAAACATTCTTCCCTTCCCTGGGTCTTCACCTATGGATCAAAGAAATGAGAAGCAGGCAGCAGCTCTCCACCTCTTCCTACATCTTCTGTGTGTCTCCTTCAAGTCCTTGATGTTTTGGGTTTTTTTTTTTTTTAAAACCTTGGAGGCAATAATTTGTTCCCCAACAACAGAATAGCAAAATACTGGGCACCTATCATGCTCCAAACATACGCACGATTGTATCATGAGCACAGCCTTCCCGCAGGAGCCACATCATTAGGTGGGCCACCCTTGGAGGAAACAAACACAGTGATGAGAGCCTGGGAGCAATGCCCGGAAAGAAAGGAACGACCATGTGTCTGTCAGAATCCTTCCCAAGAAATACATCTAGAATTCCCTTTCAGAACGTGAGCTGGCAAGGAGTTGGAGGACAGTTTTGTCATAGGTCAGGAACAGACAGGAACGAAAAGACAGAGAAACACCAAGATGTCTCTGGGTAGACAACTGTAAACAGTAAATCCACTCAGAGAATCAGGGCTGGAACTTGGACAATTTGACATTTTCACAAACAAATCGAAAAAAGAAATGATGGAGTAACACCTACAGACATCATAAAAATTCCTGCAGGTTGACATGCCAAGCAAAGAAGAGTCAACGATCGTACAATTGGTGACGACAACAACAAAGAGAATGCCAGAAAGAGGAAATACAGACCAATGATTTAGAGGGAATCAGTACAAAGTAACTTCAACTCAATTAATAAAAATGGGAACGTATTTTCCAGTTCCAATTAGGAATAATGCATTCAGCACTCATTTACTCAGCAGCCTTTCCAGAATTTTTACTTCAGGTCTCACTAGGTACTAATGTAATGAGCATTGACCAAAGGAGACATCAGTGATGGGGCCAGTAGAAGATGACCTCCTAGTAGAATTACTGGTGTGACCTGGTAATCTGTGGACAACATAGTTTTAACTCCCTGAAGAAGAGATGCCCCGTGTCAATATTTAGAACACTAGGGCAGGCACCCCTCCTCTGCTTGTGCCAAGGAGCAGAAGGAAACATTCCCAACCTGACACTGTAGGTTCAGGCCCTTGGACCAGAGAGCTAGAGAAGTATGAAGAGATCCCTGAAAGGGCAGAGAATTCCTCACTCGGAAGATAAACTACCAGCATACCCACCAGATGACATATCCCAATCATCCTTCACAATTCCTGGACACAGACTGTGGTGGACAGAAAGAATACTCAGAGAGAAGGGAACAGGGGATCTTAAACATGAGGACAGGTGCACAGTCATGACTCACCCCACACTTGAGGGAAACTTCCACCTAGAAAAGAAGTTCCAAATTGAACAGAAGGAATTAACACTTGAAGAAATGGAAATGACAAAACAGACAATAACTTTTAAAATAAACATAATTAATATTCTCAAAGGGATAGGAAGTTTAGTAAATCTGTAAGAACCGACTATTATAATCACAAACAATTAGGGATTGCCAACATTTCAAAACACAGCCACCTGAATTAAAAATTCAGTAGGGGTGAGGTACCTGGGTGGCTCAGTCGGTTAAGTAGTTGATTTCAGCTCAGATCATGAGCTCATGGTTCATGGGATTGAGCCCCACATGGGGCTGTGTGCTGACAGCCTAGAGCCTGCTTGGGATTCTCTCTCCCTCTCTCTCTGCCCCTCCCTTGTGTGTTCGTTCTTGTCCTCCCTCTCTCTTTCTCTCTCTCAAAATAAAAATAAACAAACATTTGAAATTCAATAGGGGCTTGAATATTAGAACAGACACAGCTGAAGATGAATTGTGTAAGACAGAAGATAGAGCTCAGAAGTCCCTCAAAATACACCTCAAAGTGGGGCACCTGAGTCGCCCTGTTGGTTAAGCGTCCAACTTTGGCTCAGGTCATGATCTCATGGTTCATGAGTTCAAGCCTCGCATCAGGCTCTGTGTTGACAGCTCAGAGCCTGGAGCCTGCTTAAGATTCTGTGTCTCCCTCTGCCCCTCCCCTACTCGCACTCTCTCTCAAAAATAAATAAACGTTAAAAAAAATTTTTTTTTAAACACACCTCAAAGATCTGAGAAATAAAATATCAGAGAAAAGGAGATCAAAGATAAAGTGCAAGGGAAAAGTTAACAGATATACAAGAGGAAACCCTGGTGGTTCCAATAACTGTCTGATATAGCACAATCCAACAGAAATAGAATGCAGGCCATAAATGTAACCACATGTAATTTTACATTTTCTAACAGCAAGTTTAAAAAAGGAAATAAGTGTAATTAATTTTAATAATATACTTTAACACATTACATATAAAATATTACCATTTTCACATGTAATTAATATTAAAAAGTTAATGAGATGTGTTCTTTTTTTTAAGAGGTCTTAGAAATCTGGAGCATATTTTAAAATTAACAGCATGGTTCAATTCAGACTAACCACACCTCAGATGCCTAATGGTCACATGTGTGTTGTGGCTACCATAGGGGGCAGTACAGTTCTAACAGGAACCTTAGAATAATTAGAGAACAATTAGAATGCAGGAAAAGAAGTAAGAGACAAGGTGAAGATATGAATCTTCAGATTAAGAGATTCACCAAGTGAAGACATCCAGATGGCCAATGGACACATGAAAAAGTGCTCAACATTACTCATCATCAGGGAAATACAAATCAAAACCACAATGAGATACCACCTCACACCTGTCAGAATGGCTAACATGAACAACTCAGACAACAACAGATGTTGGCGAGGATGCGGAGAGAGAGGATCTCTTTTGCATTGTTGGTGGGAATGCAAATTGGTGCAGCCATTCTGGGAAACAGTATGGAGGTTCCTCAAAAAATTAAAAATAGAATACCCTATGACCCAGCAACTGCACTACTAGGTATTTATCCACGGGATACAGGTGTGCTTTTTCGAAGGGACACGTGCACCCCCATGTTTATAGCAGCACTATCAGCAACAGCCAAAGTTGATGGAAAGGGCCCAGATGTCCATTGATAGATGAATGGATAAAGAAGATGTAGTATCTATCTATCTATCTATCTATCTATCTATCTATCTATCTATCTATACACACACACACACACACACACACACACACACACACACACAACGCAGTATTATTTGGCAATCAAAAAGAATGAAATCTTGCCATTTGCAACTACATGGATGGAACTAGAGGGTATTATGCTAAGCGAAATTAGTCAGAGAAAGACAAATATTATATGACTTCACTCATATGAGGACTTTAAGACACAGAACAGAGGAACATAAGGGAAGGGAAGCAAAGGGAGGAGGACAAAGCATGGGAGACTCATAAATATGGAGAACAAACAGAGAGTTACTGGAGGGGGTGTGGGGGGGGGATGGGCTAAATAGGTAAGGGGCATTAAGGAATCTACTCCTGAAATCATTGTTGCACTATATACTAACTAATTTGGATGTAAATTAAAAAAATAAAATTAAAGGGGCACCTGAGTGGCTCACTCGGTTAAGCGTCTGACTTCGGCTCAGGTCGTGATCTCACGGTCCGTGGGTTCGAGCCCCGCGTCGGGCTCTGTGTTTTCAAAAAAGCAGCCTGGAGCCTGCTACAGAATCTGTGTCTCCCTCTCTCTCTGACCCTCCCCCGTTCATGCTCTGTCTCTCTCTGTCTCAAAAATAAATAAACATTAAAAAAAATTAAAAAATAAATAAAATTAAAAAAAATAAAGATTCACCAAATGCACGAAAAGAGACCCACACTTAGTAATGCAACAGTAAACATGCAAATCAAAACAGAGAAAATCCTGAAAGCTTCCAGAAAAGAACAAAAGATTACCAACATAGGAAGGACAATAAAATTGAGATCAGACTTGTCATCAACGAACGCCACCAAGTGCTGGAAGAAAAGGGGTTAATTTCTGAGTAAAAGTTACTTTGGATCAGGAATTCTTTACTGAGACAAATTATCATTCATTTTGAGGTGAAAATAAAACTTTTACTCAGAGGGTCATCCAAGACTCTTTCTAATATCTTTGCAAAACTCTCTCTTCGATAGTTAAGGAGACTAGAAACAAGCTTGACTTTTACAGCATTAAGTATTCCACTGGCCAAAACATACCTCCAGATTATAAGGGTAAAGTGTTGATTTAGACCATCCCAGAACCATAAGAGTAGCCATAACTGCCCCATGAGTAAATTAACCTAAAACACACATCCAATACATGAGGGGTGAGAGAAGAGAGATTATATGGTCCAAGGAAGAATCATCCCAGGCCAACAGGCCATTGAAGTCAGGAAGCCTTTCTATAGCTTCCCCAACAGATTGTTCTGTAAACTCCACTTGAATGACCCCAAACACAGGCTTCTCACTACTCCTGAGACAGCCCTTCCATTGACTATTAGGTAGTCTGGGCCTGTTGGAAAGTCCTTTGCATTGAGCTAAACATTTATTTCTCTTTATCATAGGAACAAAAGAATTACACAATTAGGGACGTCAAGATGACTTTGATTCACCTTTCTTATTTTACAGATGAGTAAGTGGAGGCCCAGAGAGAAAAAGGCACATCCCCAAGCTTACAGAGCATAGCTGTGGTCCAGCTGGCATTATTGGAATCTGATCTGTGTATGCAGGTTAGCCAGTGACCTTGCAACATGAAGAGCTTTGCATGATGATCTAGTGGAGAGATTTTTCGGGACCGTGGTCAAAGCAATAAAAAGTGGGGTATCACCTCTGGACGAAGGCCCAGAGACTAGCTTATAAAGTAAAGTGCTCTGAGCTGAGGGTAACGCCCTGGAATCTGGAATCTGGGAGTTTATATCTATCTGTTCCCTACAGACACTGACCCAGCTTACTGCAGTTTATTCTCTATCTTTCCACTGAAAGGTCCAGCACAGGGAATTTGGAGCACAAGAAGGCAGCTCAGAAAATTAAAGAAAAAAAAAAAAAAAAAAAAAAAGCAGCTCTAAAGAGCCTTGAAACCCTTTCTCCCATACAAATAAGAAGCTGCCAGAGGGAAGATTACCCATCAAATAGTCCTCAAACAATCAGCAGCTCCCATAGGCCTGCAGGAATCTAGGTTAAGACACCATCCTTTATTTACAGCAAACAGACCTGACCTGGTTCAAGGTTTCCCTGGGAAACCATTATCAAAACTGCCCTGCTGAGAGCAGATGAGGAAGCTATGCCTGAGGCAAGACAACCAACAGGGCAAAAGGGCTGTGGGCCATGCCTTCCTCCCAGGATGCCTGAAGGCTGACGGCTCCACGTTCCTCACAATGCATTCACTTTAGAGATTTTTATGAATGCGTAAATGGATGGCTAAGGGAGTCAGGGGACCCATCCAAGTCCATACAGCCTGCCTGGTCTCAGAGCCTGAAGAACCACAGCTGCCTTCATCATGATTGGGATCAACCCTGCACAAGCCATTCTGCATCGTCCCATCATCCCACCATCCCTGAATCAGCCCAACAGCTGAGTCAGCCATATCAGCAAGCATTATTGTTATCCCATATTTGAGCTAAGATTCAGAGCAGCTATGTAACTTAGCCAAACATTCAACATTAGTATCGTCCTGTTACCTGTAAAACCGTATGAGTTATCTCCAAATCAAAACTCTTGACAGTGAAGGGGTAGCAACATTATTATTATTATTACTATTATTAATATAATTAATACAATAACTATGCCAGGACAACAGACATACTTTGGTGCTGTCCTGAGCTCACCAGGAAGTGTGGTCACCCAACTGTGTTCCAGGCACAGCTCTAAGTGCTTTGTATGTATTAGCGCAACCCATCGTCATATACCATTATCCCCATTTCACAGATGGGAAAGTCAAGACACACAGCTATGAAGTGGAAGACCCAGAATTTGGACCCATGTAGCTTATTCCCAGGTCCCAAGCCCCAGAATCTGTGCGATGCTGCCTCTCCTGGAGTCAGGAAGCACCTCAAATAGGGCTGACCCCCAAATCCATGCTCTATCCACACTACCATATTCCCTCTAGAGTTCCCCACTCAGAGAATCTCCACCTGAAAATGCTCGTTTACTGACTGCTAGTTCAGATTACAAAGGTTAATACAGGGCAGTGTTTTGGCACAAAAAGCTAAAACTAAAAGAAATCCTATGACCCCTCCCCCACCCCCCGCAAGCATGGCCAGTTCCCAGTAAGACCAGAAACATTCTGTTCTCCCTTCTCCAATGATTTCCTGAGAACTACACCGCTATCACATCTCTTGGGAAAGCTGTTCATTCCTTCTCACGTCCATTTAACACACAGTTCTGGATAGACCACCTCACCCCTGATATGCCCCAAGAGGTAGACCCAAGCCAACTGTATCAGTGGACCCCCTTGTCCTAGGGCTGCTCAGTGGACTCAGCCAATGGGAAGTGAGAGGCAGGTGAGGTCAGAGTATTCATTCCTCTGCTCTCTCCCCATTGGGTGGCAGTGAACTGACCCCAGCTCCTGTCAAACAGCCCTCTCTAGGTGCCAACAGAACCCTCCCTCCCCTGCCCCCTGGGGCCTGGCTGGACTGCACTGCCCCAAGCAGCTTCCCTCCTTCCTGCTCCCACCTTCGTAAACTGTATCTTCATTAGCACCAATAACCCAATTGGGACATGCCAGCTACTTCCTGCCAGTCTACTGAATTCACTTATTCAGAAAATATCTTGAACTTGGACAGTGTTGTAAAAGCTGGGGATTTACAGCCAGGAAAAACAGACACACTCTCTGTCCTCATGGAGCTTACGCTCTGGTGGGAAAGACAGTCAAATCTCAGAGACAAGTGCAAAATGCCAGCTGTAACTGCTGCGGGGGAGCAATGCAGGGTTCCGCGAGAGGTGACTTTGGAGGGCACTGACCTGGCCTGGAGGTCAGGAGGGCATAAAGGATACCAAGACCGCCTTACACAGAGGCATCAGGAGGGCGGGTAGAAGGCCTTGGAAACTAACGAAGCCCAAGGGTGGAGGAAGACTAGCCCAAACAGACCAAAAGCACGTAGAATCGCAAAGAAAGAGGCCTGGGAGAGACAGGTGCTCTAGGAACTCAGCCACAGGTGTATGGGGGGGGGGGCGGTGAGAGTCAGAAGATGGGGCTGAAGAACAAGGCAGGGATGAGATCAGGGAGGCTCCCACAAGCTGTTCAAAGGCCTTTGTACCTTACTTGGTCCTGATGCCTCTAAGACATAGCGAGCAAGATCATCCTGACGTCAAACCCAGTCTTGCAATGAATGGCCGCAGCAGGAACTCTCCTGGGCCTGCAGCCGAGTGGTGTCTTGGCTGCATTTTGAGCAGCAGCCTCCTAACTGCTTTTGACCTTAGAGGCTGAAGGTGGAGATGGGGCTCTGGGTCAGCCTGTATGAGTCTAAATCCTATTCCCACCTACCAACTGGGACAACTTGGTCAACTGCCCGGTGACCCAGATACCTCCCTTGTAAGACGGGGGCGGTAACAGTCCTTGCAGGATGTTGTGAAGTTGGAAGGCGATAAGGTTCAAGGAGTACTCAGAAGGCTGCCTGGCCTGGGGAAAGGGCCCTGTAAATGTGAGCTATTACGATCTTCAGTATGGAACCCCACATAAAGGCATGAAAAGAATTCCACCCTAAAAACGCCTCCTCAAACAGAGATGCTCATGAAAAGCCATGCAGAGATTATTAACTGTTTGATAAGGACCACCGCCTGATGTTCAGAAGGCTGATCTTTTTCCAAGCCCTGAGCCATCTAATAAGGGATCGTTTTCAAGTCAGCCGACCTTGAATCTCTCCCGCTGCCACTTAAACAGGAGATCTTGCTGCTGGCGCAGAGCCCTCGCAGAAGTTGTGTCTCCAACTACAAGAGCTCACGGGGCATCCCTGGGAATGATTCAGGAACAAAACGGTACTTTGTGCAGGCAGGTGTTTTGCAATAATTAAGTGTGGTCCCTGAACATAAAAATCAGAGCTGCTGGAAATAAAAATCTTGAGAGGAACTGCAATTTCTGGGACAGCTACTCCCTCCGGGGAAGAAAAAACGATGTCCTTACCAAAATGTTGGTTAGAAAGAATAATAAATTCGGTCCAGAAGACCTGGGTTTGAGTTCTGTCTTACTCAGCATTTACTGGAATAATCGTTGAGTATCTAGTACCTGCTAGGTGCTGTGATTCATTAAACCAGAGAGGCAGCACATGTGTCCTTGAAGAGCTGGGACATCTGAGTCATACATCAAGTCAAGTCATGATTTTGCCTCTTGCTACTTGAGTGACCTTGGGGAAGTCACTTATTAGTTTTCTAAGCCTCCATTTTCCCATCTGCAAAATGGGAAGGGGCCTGGGGCAAAACCTTGAGCACACCTTCATTTCCAAAAATAGCAGCCTATCAGGAGCCAGCAGAACTTCTGAAAAGAAGCTTCCAGAGATGCAGAAGGGAAACCAGGAGACCCCAGGTGGTATCATCAAAACAGCGAAGATTGTTTGCACAAAGAAGAAATATTCCATGATATCCAAGGCTGCAGAGAGGTCTTAGAGGTAAGGCTCCAGAAGCCAACACTGGATTTCAATACAAGAAAGTTGCGTCTTGCAGAAAGTGTTCCAAGTGTCCTTTCCCCTCAAGCAGGATGGCTTTTAGTCACCCGACATTCTCACTGTCCTTTGTTCTTCCTATTCCCCAGGCTGAGTTAAGAGCCACCCAAGGAAGTTGGTTCTTCATCCTTGAAAGCTGTGGATGTTGCCTTCTACGGGAAAGCAGTCTCTGCAGGTGTGATTAAGTTAAGGACCTTGAGTGGGGGAGATTGTCTCAGATTACCTGGGTAAATGACAAATGCCATCACAAGCATCCTTCCTTATGAGAGAGAAGCCAGAGGGATTCTTGAAGAGGAGGGGGCAAGTGTGACCACAGAGGCAGAGGTGGAGGGATGCAGCCACAAGCCAAGAAACACCTGGAGCCACCAGAAGCTGGGAAGAGGCCGGGAACAGATTTTCTCATGGTCTCAGAAGGGAGTGGGACCCTGCTAACACCTTGATTTCAGACTTCTGGCTTCCAGAACTATGAGAGAACATACTTCTGTCGTTTGAAGCTGTCAAGTTTGTGGTAATTTGTAACAGCAAATTACCCAGGAAACTAAGACACAACCTATAGGACGCCATCTTTAGTAGGGGACCTCCCTGGTAAATAGGGGTTATGGATTAAGACAGATGAAGAAAGTATTCTATTACCTTCAGGGACATAAAACCTTGGCTAGTTAGGATCTTTGACATATGTTTCGGGACACAGAGGCAGAGACCACAGGCCTTCTGGAATACTGTTTCAGCTGCTTATTAAGAACCTACTGGCACCTGTTGGGATGAGCACTGGGTGTTGCATGGACACCAATTTGACAATAAATTTCATTTAAAAAAATAAAATAAAATAATTTTAAGAAAAGAACCTACTGGATGCCATTTACAATAGCCAAATTATGGAAGCAGCCCAAGTGTCCATCCATAGATGAACAGTAAAGAAGAGGTGATATATAGATATACATATATATATTACACATTATATATACAATACAACATATAATTATATATAATTATAAATTTTATATGTGATATATATAATATATTATATACATATATATAATATATATATTATATATAATGTAATATTATTCAGCCATGAAAAAACAATGAAATCCTGACATATGCAACAACATGGATGGAGCTAGATAGTATTACACCAATTGATATAAGCCAGTCAGAGAAAGATGAATACCATATGATTCCACTCTTATGTGGAACTTATAAACAAAACAAACGAGCAAAGGAAGAGAGAGAGCGAGTGGGAAACCAAGAACCAGACTCTTAACTATAGAGAACAAACTGGTGGTTACCAGAGGGGAGGAGAGTGGGGGATGGGAATTAAAGAGGACACTTGTCGTGACGAGCACTGAGTAGTGCATAGAATTTCTGAATTGCTATATGGTACACCTGAAACTAATTTAACACTGTATGTTAACTACACTGGAAATAAAAACAAAATAGAAGCTGCTAGATGCCAAGGATTATCCTCAGTACTGGAGGGATAGGTGAAACAGTTCTAATTTTCTACAGTGAGTATAATAATTACTATTGATCACTATATTGGCAGATTTTTGTGTTCATGACCTCTCAATCCTCAGAACTCCTAATTTTTTATGGATGGGGAAAAAAGAGAAATAACTTGTCCAAGGGCACACAACTAGTAAGAGGACAATCCTATTTTGGAACCAGGAAAACTGGCTCCAGAATCTGGACCCTTCATGACTCCACTATGCATTTTATGATTGAGGAAATAAAAACCTTGTTTTAAAAGTTAGCTATGTGAGGTTTCTCCTATTCTATCAAGATGACTGTGGTAAGCAGATTAAAGGCACTTAAATCAAGACATGAGGGATTCAGGTTAGCCAAAAATGCACTTCTTGATAGAAAAGCACCAGAAATTGCTGACCAGGGAAAGAATACAGAAAGACTAACTCTGGGTTTATTTAAAAATAGGATAGTATCATCTGCCTGAGTGACTCTCCCCCAAGGATTCAGGAGCCCAGACTGTCTGATGGCTGACATCTGGCCACTCTTGCTGCTGGAGAGATGCCTTCCATGGAACACGTCAATGTTCTTTCTCAGGAGTTGAGCAGAGAGGGGACCAAAGCAAGCACAAGAACCGCCACTGATGTCTGTGGACCACACCACCACCTCCTTCCCCACTCGGGTGGCCCTTGCCAGAACCAGCATTTCTCATTCCCAATATCCTAGCTCACACACCCACTAGGTCCATAAAAATCTCCTCTCCCTCTTCCCACTCCCCCTACACATGCACACACTCCCAAACTACACCACTGAAAGTCAAATGTTTCTAAAAAATCATCCTGAGGCACAGTTGTGTTAAAAACTCATTGTGAAAATGCTCTTAGTTCTATCACTTATTGCTATATGTATTGTGAGGCAATGTTAGTAGGTGCATAGGAATTGTTTAATTTATAGCTTTCAGATTTTGTATCTTTCAGGTGGATTGGGCCTATCTTTGCTATTTTATGAAATGTTTCTCCATCTTATGAAACATAATGGCTTTTGCCTTAAGGTCCACTTTGTCTTATATTAACAAAATGACACTTTTGTGTCCACTTACTTTGGGTTAGTGTTTGCATGGTATATATCTTTTCTATCCTTTCACTACAAATATTTCTGTATCTTATATTTAAGGCTTATCTCTTATAAGAGTATAACATTGGATTTTTTCTTTGTTAATTGAAATATCTAATTTATTTACATGTATAATGTAATTATTGACATATCTGAGTTTAAGTCCACTTATTTTCTATTTGTCAAACTGTTTTATGTTGCTTGCTCTATCTTTTCTTGCTTCTTTTTGATGAACCAAGTATTTTTTATTATACTTATCCCCTTATTATGTTTTCAGTTACATATTTCCACCCTCCTATTAATGGTTACTGCAGAGATACTTACACACATCTTTGACTTATTAGAGTCTAATATGAATTATAATTTTTACCACTTTATGGCCAGTTCAAGATATTTACAATGCTAATTCCCTTTGACTTCACTTGATTTTGTGTCATTGTGGTTATGTTTTTTAATTTTGCACATACTTTAAACAATTTTATTCAGGTACACTTTACATATCTTAAAATTCACCCATCTCAAGTATACAATTCAATAATTCTTAGTAAATTTTACCAAGTGGTGCAACCATCAGCATAAATTAGGGTTATTTATTTATTCATTTATTTATTTAAATTCTAGTTAACATACAGTATAGCTGGTTTCAGGAGAACCCAGTGATTCATTACTTACATATGACACCCAGTGCTCACCCCAACAAATGCCCTCCTTACTGCCCATCATCCATTTGCCCACGCCCCCACCCAGCTCTCCTCTAGCAACACATCTGTTCTCTGTATTTAAGAGTCTCTTATGATTTGCCTCCTCTCATTTTTATCTTACTTTTCCTTCCCTTCCCCCATGTTCATCTGTTGTGTTTCTTAAACCCCACATATGAGTGAAATCATAGGATATTTGTCTTTCTCTGCCTGACTTATTTCACTTAGCATAATAAACTCTAGCTTCATCCACACTGTTGCAAATGGCAAGACTTCATTCTTCTTAAATTAGTTAATAGTTTTAAATGAGTTTTAGAGCATTTTACCCCCCACCCAATAAAATCCCCCATGTCCATTTATAGTTAGCACTCACTCCTATTCCTAGCCCCCAGGCAACCACTAATCTACTTTCTGTCACTATAAAGCTGCCTTTCTGGACATTTTATATAAATGAAAGCACAGTGTGTGGTCTCTTGTACTTGGCTTCTTTCACTTACCATAGTGTTTTTAAGGTTAATCCATGATATAAAGCATGTGTCAATAGTTCATCCCTTTTCATTGCTGAATAGTATTCCATTGTACGACATGCTGCATATTGTCTATGGATGTTTATGTTGTTTCTTTCTCGTTTTTTTTTTTGGCTACATGAACAATGCTGATATAAACATCTACCTAAAAGCCTTTGTTTTGACATTTGTTTTCATTTCTCTGGGGCAGATACATAGAAGAGAAACTGCTGAATCATATGATAGTTTAACTCTCTCAGAAACTGCCAAACTGTTTTCCAGAATGGCTTACCATTTCACATTCTACCTGCAGTGTATGAAAATGTTCATTTCTCCATATCCTTACCAACATTTGTTACTGCCTATCTTACTATAACCATTTCTCTAAGGACTAATGATGTTGAGTATCTTTTATTAGTCATTCGTATATCTTCTTCTATATACCACATAGGCTTCTTTTTCGATTAGGCTGTCTTTGCATTATATTACTTATTTTCTAAAATCAACATGTATTTAGATTTACGCATAACTACCCTTTGAATTTTTCCTCATCCCTTCCTGAATTTCTGTTCTTGCTAGGATGTTTCTTCTGCCTGAAAACCCTCTTTTGGTATGATGGTATGTCTTTCAGTATGGTCTGCTGGCAAGAAATTCTCTAGATTATTTACCTGAAAACACCTGTATTGCACCATTGTACTATGAGGTTATTTTCTCTAGATATGGAACACTTACATAGCTCTTATTTTCTTTCTGTGCTTTAAAGATGGTGTTCCACTGTCTCTGATAATATGGCTTTCACCAAGACTTTAGAAAAGTCAGCTGTTTGGAGGCACCTGGCTGGCTCAGTCGGTAGAGCAGGTGACTCTTTGTATCAGAGTCACGAGGTTCAAGCCCCATGTTGGGCCTAGAGCTTACTTTACAATAAAAAATACAGCTGTTTGTTTTACTGCCTCTTCGTAGACAATGTCTTTTTCCCTCTGACTTGCTTTTTGTCTTTGGTTTTCATAAGTTTTATGATGATGCATGTAGGACCGTCTTCTTTGTACTTACTCTGCTTGGGATTTCTAGAACTTCTCGGGCCCATGGCTTGATGTTGTTCATCAGTTTTGGAAGATTCTTAGCCAGTATCTCTTCAAATATTGCTTCTGCTCCATTGTCTTGCCCATTTCAAAACTTCAGTTATATCTATTAGATCTTTTCAACATGTCTCACGTGCCTCACACTATTTCTGTACTTTCCATCAGTTTTTCTCTATAGGCTTCTGTGTGTATATTATGTATTGATTTTCCAGGTCACTAATCCTCCTTTCCGTTCTAATCTGTTGTTAAACCTGTATATTAAGTTAGTTTCAGCTACAGTATCTTTCACTATTAGAGTTGTCATATGATTTTTAAAATAGATCCTAGTTCTCTAACAAAATTCATCTTTTCTTGTGGAAAGCATATTAATCACAGTTATTTTTAAAATTTTTTTTTCAACGTTTTTTTTTTTATTTATTTTTGGGACAGAGAGAGACAGAGCATGAACGGGGGAGGGGCAGAGAGAGAGGGAGACACAGAATCGGAAACAGGCTCCAGGCTCTGAGCCATCAGCCCAGAGCCTGACGCGGGGCTCGAACTCACGGACCGCGAGATCGTGACCTGGCTGAAGTCGGATGCTTAACCGACTGCGCTACCCAGGCGCCCCAATCACAGTTATTTTTAAAGTCCATGTGTCTCATTCCAAGTCTTTGTCTTAGATTTTGGTTATTTGGTCCTATTCCCTCACATATCTGGAATTTCTTATTGAATGCAAACTACTGCATATGTATGAAAAAGTATAAAGGTAATTTGCGGCTCTGGTGAATTACATCCTCTCCCAGAAAGGATTTGTTCTGTTTTTGGATAAAGTGGAGGCAAATCACCTGAATCTGGTTGAGAACTGAGGAATCTGAGGCTGGACTTCAACCTCTTCCAAGGGATGCCCTATTTTTAATTTACTATAGCTCCTAAAATATAGCCATCCCAGGACACTACCTTGGAGTCAGAGTTGTTGTTGTTGTTGTTGTTGTTTTTTCCCCAAGGACCCTTTTCCTTGGAAGACTCTAATTTCAATATTTGTCTCCCAAACCCATGAGATTTCCAAAATTCTTGCTTGGTCTTCCAGCCTTTTGACCCCACTGCTTTCTGTTCAACTAATTATCCTTACAGCTCCATGCAACATGCAACTATCAGATGCCTGAAGAGGAAAGACCCAGCAGAATACTGGACTGACTTGACCAGGCTCCTCCGCTCTCCCTGGACCTGATGCCCCAAGTCCTAGCTGCCTTGTCAGCTCCTTGATGTTCTCAAACACATGAATCTGGTTGTTTACACTGGTGGTGGTGGTGGTGGTGGTGGTGGTGGTGGTGGTGGTGGTGGTAGGTTTTATTCTTATTAGGGGCCCCTTATTCTAGATGTTCTCAGTGGGAACATCTGTCTGCATCAAGTTTCTTTTTCATTACCAGAAAGAAAATCTGAAACACAGCTGTACTTGCTCTAAAGTACCATTCGCTGCCAAAACTCCAGAACACAGAGCCTCCAGGAGAGGATGATTGCTGGGAAAGAAGCCACACATCCCATTTGCTTTACCGAGGCACTTGCCAAACAATCACTGCCCTCGACCTGACGTGGCAAGGTTTGGGACCGCCAGTACGAGAGATGAGCAGAAAGGAAGCCTGTCTAATCTAAATAGGAATCAGTTGTGTAGTTAATGGCCATCAGTTCCCTGAGCTGTGCCCTATTCATCTCCAGCACACAGTAAATAGCAAATGTTTCAGGAAGGAAGGGTTGGGGATGTTTGAAAGAATGTGAGCAAGGATGAAAGAGTCCAGTCTTCCTACAGTAGCTGCTGACCATGCAGATTTTTCCCACTTAATATCACAGATGTATTTCAAACGTTTGGGGTATAAATAAAACTCATATTGATCATTTATTTCAGAAGAAGTTCACTGAAGAATCAGAATAACAACTCATTCTCCAAATTTAAAAACAAGCGAACCCAAATAACCCCCATAAAGAACAGCAGCTAAAATTTTTTTTGACTCTACTCATATACAAGGCACTACATGTGTTTTTTTTTTTTTTCTATTAAACTTTCAGGTCACTAATTCTCTCTTCTGCTATGTCTAACCCATATAACGAGTTACTTTTACTTATAGTATTTCTCAACTGTAGAGTTGCCACCAATTCTTTTTTAAAAATTCTAATTCTCGGGGCGCCTGGGTGGCTCAGTCGGTTAAGCGTCTGACTTCAGCTCAGGTCACGATCTCGCAGTCCGTGAGTTCGAGCCCCGCGTCGGGCTCTGGGCTGATGGCTCAGAGCCTGGAGCCTGCTTCCGATTCTGTGTTTCCCTCTCTCTCTGCCCCTCCCCCATTCATGCTCTGTCTCTCTCTGTCTCAAAAATAAATAAACATTAAAAAAATTTTTTTTTTAATTCTAATTCTCTGATAAATTATCTGATATGTATAGATTACCAAAAAAAAAAAAAAAACCTGGAATGAATCGTATATTTAATCCTCACAATTTTGAGAAGGAGGTATACATATTTGTCCCCTTTCTACAGATGGAGAAACCAAGTCCCCCCAGTTATGAAGTGGCTTGCCTAGAGCTGCAGTCAGTATTGTTATGATCGGCTGGCCACCCATGACATTTAATCCCATCAACTCCAAAGTTCATACTCCGTCTACTATCCCATGCTGTAAACTCTGATATTTATAGCTTGGGTTGTCTCGGTTCAAGGTGCAACCACACATCTGTTTGGGGCTTACAAACCAGCTGGTACTCTGTGCTAGAAATGCAACTCCCCAGCAATGAGCTAGAAATCGGTGCACCAGCTCATCAACCTGTTCACACCTCCCTTCCACAGATCTGAGCCATAGGATGACATCCCCAAAGTCAAGACTCTTGGTCAAAGTCCAGCAAGTTCTCTTGAGTTGACTGGTGGCAGCAAAGAACAACAGTTAACAGGCTCTGTTGCCAGACTGCCTGGGTTTGAATCCCACCTCCTATCCTTCTTAGCTCTGGCACCTTGCACGAGACTCTTGCACCCTCTAAGCCCTAGTTCCTGTATCAGAAAATGAGAATTAAAATAGCTCGGCTTGTTGGGAAGATTAAATACCAGGATATCTAGGGGCGCCTGGGTGGCTCAGTCGGTTAAGCTGCCGACTTCGGCTCAGGTCGTGATCTCACGGTCCGTGAGTTTGAGCCCCGTGTCGGGCTCCGTCCTGACCGCTCAGAGCCTGGAGCCTGTTTCAGATTCTGTGTCTCCCTCTCTCTCTGACCCTCCCCCATTCATGCTCTGTCTCTCTCTGTCTCAAAAATAAATAAACGTTTAAAAAAAAAATTCATAATACCAGGATATCTAAAATGTATAGCGTATGTACGAACTGAAGGATTATTATACTAGTTCAATTCGACTTCATCTCAAAGTAAAAACATTCATTGAACATTTGCTAAGGGCAGCTGGGTTGTGCAGCAAGACTGATGAGTAAGACCCAGTTTCCACCTTTGAGGAGCTCTGGGTGAGTAAACAAAACCCTGTGAGTCTTGCCTGAGGACTGAGTACAATGTCTGGGAGCCCAATGGTGAGAGTGGCTCCTTCCCACATCAGGTTTTAGAGGAAGAAAGGAATTCAAAGTGGGGGTAGGGGGGTGGGGAGAAAGGAAAGGAAACAAAATAAAAGGCATAGTCACATAAAACTGGATATCTGAGGACTCCTGGGTGGTTCAGTCGGTTAAACATCCGACTTTGGCTCGGGTCATGGTCATGATCTCATGGTTCCTGAGTTCCAGCCCCGCGTTGGGCTCTGTGCTGACAGCTCAGAGCCTGGAGCCTGCTTTGGATCCTGTGTTTCTCTCTCTCTCTCTCTCTCTCTCTCTCGATTCTGTGTTTCCCTCTCTCTCTCTGCTCCTCCCCTGCTCACACTCTGTCTTTCTCTCTCAAGAATAAACGTTAGGAAAAAAAAAAAAAAACAACCTGGCTATCTGGATAGGCCATTGAAATCTGGCATGACTGGAGGGTAGGATTTAGGGACAGAAAACATGTTCTCCTGGCATCGATGTAGGGAGGTTTTCCCAGCAGTGTGCACCGCCTTAACCACCTACCCTGCACACAGGAATTTCATGGACTTTGGCAAAACCACAGGTGACTTTAAATTCATAGGTAACGATTTGCCACCAGCTGAGCTGTAGGCTTATCTTTCCCACCACCTTTTCTAGGCAGCCCTTTCCAGAAGCTTCCTTCGGGAGTGAAGTCTCAAGGCGGTGGTTCACCCCAACACACACAACCACTGCAAAGGCAGTAAAGCTGCTTTTGCCTCTGTGAGTCTTGTGATAATTCACTGCTGTTTATTATCTTCTACGCATCGATTCCATTTGAGTTACCATGGAGAAATGCCTCCGCTATTAAAAAGGATTAGTCCTGCCTGTTTCCATTTATCCAGAGATGCGGGAGTGGATATTCTTGGCAATTTTGTTTTCCTTGTTTTGGCTACAGACTAGCTCCCTCTTGGCAACCAACAAATCTTTGGCTTCAGACTACGTTCTACAAGGATTCATTCATTCATTCACGCACGCATGCATTCATCACCAAACAGTGGTTAAAGGCATCAGCCTTGAGGCAGACAGACCAGGGATAGAAGACCTAAGTTGCCACTAACAAGGTATGTGACTCTAGGAATGTTACTCAACCTTTTGGAGATCAGTCACCTCGCAGAATCACAGCATCAATCAAATGAGCCTGCCACAGAGCGAGCAGTAGGTGAATAATTAGCCAGTATTCTCATCCCTCAGAGGATCCTTCAACAAACTGTTAGCATGTCAACTCCAGGAGGGCAGGATTTAGGTTTGTTCGGCTGTGCCCCCAAAGCCTGGAACTGAGTCAGGCACAAAGCAAGGTTCAGCAAACATTTGTCAAATGAGCGACTGAGCACTTACTTCATGCCAGACTCCATCGGTGTTTTGTTTTTTTTTTTAATGGAAAAAAGTGCTATGGGGAGGAGGTGTCAGGATGAGATCCCAGAGCAGAAAGAGGACATTGATTTAAAAAAAAAAAAGTGGTGAGGGGCGCCTGGGTGGCTCAGTCGGTTGAGCGTCCGACTTCGGCTCAGGTCATGATCTCACAGTCCGCGAGTTCGAGCCCCGCGTCGGGCCCTGTGCTGACAGCTCAGAGCCTGGAGCCTGTTTCAGATTCTGTGTCTCCCTCTCTCTGACCCTCCCCTGTTCATGCTCTGTCTCTCTCTGTCTCAAAAATCAATAAACGTTAAAAAAAAAAAAAAGGTGAAATCCAAACAGAGCCTTAGCAGTACCATACCAGTGGCTGGTTTCGTACTTTTGACAAAGTACCACGGTCTTCTATGATGCATCGGGGTAAACGGGGTGGGGACTGAGTGGGAACTCTCTCGTCCCATCTCTGCAACGTTTCGGTAAACCTAAGATTTTGTGAAACTAGTTCACTTAGAAAAAAAAAGAATCAATTCCTTTTCCCGATATCTTTTTAAAAATAAACTTCTTGTTTTGCAATGGTTTTATAAAAGAACTCAGTGAAACTCCAGCATGGTGACAACAGCAGGGCTTGAGCAGGGCTCAAGGAGGATCAGAAAATGTACACGTGGCTTCGTCCTTCCCAGATATTGCAACAGTCCTGATGTCAAGCACTTATCAACAAACACAGACCGCTGGTGATCATGAGCTCAGGCCCTGGAGTCAGGCTACCCAGGTTCAAATCCTAGCTCCCCCATGTGTGAGCTGCGTTACTGTGGCCAAGGAGCTTGTCCCCTCTGGGCCTCCATTTCCTTTTCTAGAAAACGGGGATAAGAAATGGTGCCTGTGTTAGGAAGATAACACGAGGATTCATTGAGCTAATAGGTTTAAAGAGCTGAGAATTGTATCTGGTACGTAGAAGGGAAGGCAAGCTAGCTAATCATCTTATTTCTTCCTTGATAGATGAGCTGTTAAATGTAGAACGTAAGCGGTTTGCCGCGGTCTGATGTCTCATATAAATACACTTACCAGTCAGAGAGTTTAACCGGGAGACGTTTGCATCCCGATTTTGGTTTCTGAAATAGCTCAGGCTAAGCCACACTTAATAATTAACGTTAACATACCAGGGGCCAAATACACAAGTGCAAATAACAATCAACAAGGACTGTCCATGTTTTCGATTATCCACGCCCTTGATCTTCTGTCATTAGTCTGGATAATGGGGAAGTCAGATGCTGCTGTAATGCATGACTGCTTCCAGTCTAAGCTTCTCTGTGACTGAATGCTAAGTCTCACCCGCTCAAGAGACAGGTGTCCATGAGTGCACACACATACACACACACACTCGCATGCCCCTCTGGCTGAAAAGCATTGGCAATTCCCAAACAAGCAATTTGCTCCGGTCACACCCGGCTGGGTTTTCCTGCACCACAAAGCACAGCAATTAAAACGCATCAGGGAAGCTGCACCGGTATTTGGACGGAGAATTACTAATTTATGTTTACAGTTTACAAATCCAATCATGGCCGTGTACTTGGCCCATTACAGTTGTGTAATAAAACTATGGTGACTGCTTTTATTTGGCAGAAACTATCATTTCCTTAGATTTTGCCATTTACTAACATTAATTGGCAAAACTGAATTCTTCCAGCATGAACAGAGATGAATGGCCCTTCATTATTAACCAGGAGAAAACCCAGGGCCCTGTTCACAGCTATTCTGACCAGAGGGTTTTACTGGGAACCTGCAGGGGCTGCTGCTCACTTCATTCAAGTCCAGACAAGAGAGGCTTTGCAGGAGGAAAAGGCACTAAAGGGACAGAGCACAAGACCAGGAGGCTTTGCAGATCTGCGCGAGTTCTCCTGACTGGCTGGGAGGGTCAATCCAAGGCTCCCTGAGGACCATCAGAGTTTTCTCTTCCAACCCATGACCAAATGACTGGCATGTGCCAGACTCTGTGGATGCAGAGACTATTAAATAAAGCACAAAGCATTTGTTTTCCCCTAGAACAGCACGTCTGGCAAACTCCTACGAATCCCGCAAAGCCCAGGCCAAATGTTATCACCTAGGTAAGGCCTTCGCCAAACTCCCAGGCTGAGTCAGTGACTCTCAGCCCTTCTTGGGCTTCGAGCGTAGTGCTTTAGCTCGTCTGCCTATCAGCAAACCACCCCCCTCCGCAGCAAGACTGGCATCTGTGAGGGTAGGGGCTGTGTCCATGTTTTCTCAAACTTACAGACTTACAAGAAGCACCTGTTTTTCACTCGTGGCTCTGTGGGTCCGTTGTGCTCTGCTGCTGTGGCTCAGTTTAGCTTCAGGCTGCAGCCTGGGCTCAGGTCTACTGCTTGGAGAAGCAGCTTCTGATGGCAGAAAGGCAAGAATCCAGGCTTAATCATATCAGCGTATTAAAATCTCTACTTAAACCACGGCCACTAATATTTCACTGGCCAAATCGAGTGGCAGGCCCAAGTCCGACATCAAATAGCGGGGGGAAAGGGGAAAGATTTTCCCTCTACTCTACTGGGATGCATAGCAAAGTTACGTGACAAAGAGCGTGCCGACGGAAACACCCAGGGATGGAGTGGAGAAGTAGGGGCAGTGAAGCCTAACGGTTAGGAGTGAGACTCCAAAATCAGATTGCCTGAGTCCAAATCTTGGCTCCTCCTGCCCCCGACTAGGACTGTAACCTTGGAGAAGTGACTCAAGTGCTCAGAGCCTCAGTTTCCCCATCTGTCAAACTGACGTGACGATAATACCGAATTCCTAGGGCCTGCCATGAAGATTTAGTGAAAATAGTCCTTGCAGAGCATTTAGCATGGGGTCTGGTCACGGCAAATGTTCAGTAAATGCTCCCCACTAGTTTAATCCCCCCTTCTCTGCATTGGATCTTCTTCCAGAAAACACCAAACACTCCCAGCCCCCACCCCTTACGTACACCAACCCTCCCGTGGCCAGGCTCCCCAGTTTCCCCTCCAGTTAATAAGATTCCTTTATTAACCACGAGTAGGTCTTTCCTAGCTGCTCAAAGTACCCCCGGGCATCAGGCTCACATCAGGCACAAAAGCCCGGGGCTGACATTGATGCGAATCACCAAAGTCATTCTGCCCATAAAGAAGGTGTCTCGTGATGGATGGCTACAGGCTGCTGAACTGCAGTGTGCCTCCAGGACCATCCATCTCCTCCTCGGAAGCCGGGATATGCAGCCATGGAGACGATGAGCACACGGTGGGAGTCAACTTTGCTCCTAAATGAACGCACGGGGTACGTCTGCAGCCTGAGCTTTCAACTGGATTGAATCGAGACAAAGATGTGCGAGATTTCGAGATACAATATGGCCAGGTGCCTATCAGGTGCCTCTCCTGGGTCCCCTCAGTTCGAATTAAAGAGTGTTGCAGCTACCTGAGCTCAGTCATCAGCTGGCCCAGACCCAGTTTACAATCCGGAAGGCTGATTCCCAAGAGAAGGGTCTATCATCACACAGTTAGTTTGGGGGCAGAAAAGGGATTGGAATGTATCCCTTTAGGGCTCCTTCCCCAAATTAGGTATCAAGGGAACAAAGGAAAACAAAGATTTCCTCCAAAAATGGGGGTTCTTTGGCCCCCAGGCATCTATTCATTCAAAAATTACAGATCCCGGTATTTTATTAGAGAGTGATGCTTAGCTTACTTTGAAGAATCTCCCTACCTCAAAGGTCACTCCCCAGAAACCATGTTCACATATGCCCCCAACTGTCAGCACCACCCAGACCCTTGCTAGATGAGTGTTTTATTCAGAATAAGAGTCCTGGACACAATGAGGTTTTTTTATTTTTTTTTTTTATGTTTTTATTTTATTTTTGAGAGAGAGAGACAGAGTGTGAACAGGAGAGGGGCAGAGAGAGAGGGAGACACAGAATCCAAAGCAGGCTCCGGGCTCCAAGCTGTCAGCACAGAGCCCGACGTGGAGCTCAAACCCACGGACTGTGAGATCATGACCTGAGCCAAAGCCCGACGCCCAACCGACTGAGCCACCCAGGCGCCCCAATGTTTATTTATTTTTGAGAGAGAGGCAGAGACAGAGTGCAAGCAGGGGAGGGGCAGAGAGAGAGGGAGACACAGAATCTGAAGCAGGCTCCAGGCTCTGTGCTCTCGGCATAGAGCTTGACATGGGGCTTTAACTCACAGACCATGAGATCATGCCGTGAGCCGAAGTCGGATGCTTAACCGACTGAGCCACCCAGGCTCCCCCAACACAGAGAGTTTCTAAACTCTACTTACTTCCAGATGTATTCCGTCCTGATTTGAAGTTCAGAAAACTAATGACAAGCAGAGTTTTAGAAGCAGTGCTGATGCTGTGTAACCTTGGGCACCCTCTCTGAGCCCCAGCACCATTGTAACACCGGGGGAAGAGACATCCTTCCCACCTCATAGGGATTCGAGGACATGGCAGGCAGTGTTGAGTAGGTAACAGTCCTCAGAGTAAGCCGCGACATGTGACGATCACCACCATGGTCTGTGACCCTAACAGGACCCAGGGCAAGGAAGTAACACAACAGGGTCTCCACCGAGGTTGGCTCACAACATGGGAAGACCCTTCGAGAAGAAGCCCCAATACTGCAGGTATTTAGGGCCACAGGCTGCTGTTTTGCAGAAAGCTGATCTGCCCCCAGTGGCCCGAGCAATGAAATCTCTGACCACTCCACGTGAATATGCCCTCTGGTTCCTACCAACGTGCGCAGATCAGCTCTGTGGTTAAGAGCCGGGGCTCTGAGCGCACCAGGCCAGTCCCCACCATGGTGTCTCTGCACTCGCTCTGCCCCCGCTGGATGCCCTTCCCCTGGACCTTCACGTGACTGGCTCCCTCTCGCCATTCAAGCTTCAGTCTGTCCGTTGACCGGGCAGAGTCACCTCTGAGCCCCTTGGGCTTGGCAGTTCCTTCCTTTCCCGCACATCCAGTTTCTCTCCATTACCCGGCTCCAACTGCTGTGGAACCTTCTCGGTATCTGAATATGGGTCTCTTCTTGGCTTCCCCACTGAGATGTAAGCTCCATGAGGGCAGAGACTTCTCTGTCCTGCACCCACTGTATTCCCCATGCCTAGAAATGCCTGCCTCAGAGCAGACCCTCAACCAAGAGCCGCTAAGTGAAACACTGAGGTTGGGACTGATAGGCCGTTCGGTCTGATGCAAAGACCAAGCTCTTAACACCCTGCACCCCCCACCCCCCCCCACATTGGCTCTCTTCCCAGCGGTTCTAACGCAGCCTCCTGATATGCTGCATAGGACAAATTACTTCTCTCTGCTTGAGACTTTTCAGGTGTCTGAAAACAGCTCCCAGGCTCCACTTTAAGACCCCTCTGCAATGCCCCAACCCTGCACAGGTTTCCAGACCTGCCTCGAGGTGCCTGTGTAACCTTCCGATTCCTGAAGGTCCTTCTCCAACGGCACTAAGGCTGGATTCGTCCCAGGGAAGGTGACCTGACCCTCTGTGCCTTGACACTATACTTCCATTAACAAAACCCGGGACCGCAGCGCTGTTTGATCTTAGAAGGCTTCTGAAAGGCTTTATGGAACACGAAAACTGGGTCACATACAGAAGCAAGACTCGAGCCTTGAAGACACAGAAAACCTGGCATGTCTTTATCTGAATAGCCGTCGTGCCACGATGACAGAACACCGCGTGAGGGTTTCTGTGGAAAATAAAGAGTTAAGCTAGACGGATTTTTACTTTTAGCCACTTTAAAGCAAATGCATATTTAAAACATATTTACCCAGGCCTCTTTTTTGTTTCCTTAAAGCTCAACAACAATATTAACCTTTGAAAGGAAGTGAAAAACTTGGATGATAAATGCTTCTGGTCTCCCTAGCCATTCCCTCTGAAGCCCTAACTCGGAAAAATAGCAAAGGCGGAGGCTGCTATTCCAACTGTCACCTAGATATTAAATATAATCTGTCACTGTAGCCAGCCTTTCGTCACCTGAAGGTACTGATTTGTGCTCAGGAAAAATTTACAGTCATTTATTTCAGTAATGCACTGAAGTTCTCAAGAGATTTTTAACTCTTAAAGCAAACATAAATCTTCCTCTCTTATTTTCAGTGCCTCGTTATTTTTACTCATTAATAACAGGGAGTTGTCAGTGTCACTGTGATCAGCACCCAATGTCACTTCCCTCGGGCGCCCACCTTCGCCAGAAGGGAAACTGAAAATGGGCAAAGGCTGGAGAAACGTGGAAGACACATGGGAGAACACTGGCATTTGTGTGCTGACTCGTTCTTGTCCTAGACACTGAACGGGAGACTTTAGAGAAAGGGAAACACTTCCGAGTGGCGTAGGCAGAGATGCGGCCAAACTACGAACGAGCATCCCCTGTGCTCCCGGTGGGGACGTGCGATGTTCACTGGCGGTCCCGGCCAACACAGGGCAGAGGGTCATACCCAGCCTGCCCACCTGGGCAATAACAGCACCAGACGCCCAGGCCACAGAGGAGGACATAGTGCTGTCAGAAAGCAGGGCCCTCACCTGTCTCAGGAGGGGTTGGTGAACGCTTCCTGGGAGAAAGGACTTATAAATAGACACCAAGCATGGGACGCCTGGGTGGCTCAGTCGGTTGAGCGTCTGACTTCGGCTCAGGTCATGATCTCACGGTTTATGAGTTTGAGTCCCGCATCGGGCTTTGTGCTGACAGCTCGGAGCCTGGAGCCTGCTTCACGTTCTGTGTCTCCCCCCCCCCTCCTCTGCCCCTCCCCTGCTCACACTCTCTCAAAAATAAATAAATGTTCAAAAAAATAAAACTAAAAACAGACACCAAGCCTAGCGACTGTAATAATGCAGAGACCCTGGGTCAGAACCAGACTCTGTAAAATGAGAAAGTGAAGGCTTACAGAGGACATGGTCCTCTCTGAGGAACTCTGACTTTCTCCCACCACCCCCACACCTGCCCCTCTCAAGTCTCTACGATCTCCATCCATGGCCACCTGCCCTGCTGGCCATGCCGGGAAGGCCCTTCTACAGTCAGCATCACCTCTTCTCTGGTTCTCATCCCAAACATTCAACCCACTGGCAAATCCCATGAGCACAGCATGCAAATGTACTTGAGGACCGTCACAGCTCCCTGTGCCAGAGTCATGGTGACACTCACTCTCCAAACTGGACCCCATGCCTGTGCCCTCTAGTCCTTATGGTCCCCTGTCAATACTGCGGCCAGAGGGGCCCTAGAACTTCTAGGTCAGTAAGTTGCTCCCCTGTTCAGAGACTTCTCACTGCTTCCCATTTCACCCAGAAGCCTTCAACGGTCTACAGGGTCCAAAGTGATCTCCCACCCTACCCGCTTCACACAGCGCCTCTCCGCCCTCACTTGCACCACTTCCTCCCTCCCTCACGGCCATCATGAGGCTCCTTGAACTATCTCAGGTCTTGAGACTCACCACCTCCTCCGTCTGGAGCACCTTCTCCTGGGAACTCACACGTCTTCCAAATCTTTGCCCAAATATCACTTCTACACCAAGATGACCTTCCCCAACCACCCAATTTACAGTTGAACCCCATCCCCTGAACTCTTCCTCTCCCTTCCCTGCTTTTTTTTTTTTTTTTTAGCTCTCACAGATGAGAAGAGAATTCTTTCAACATAACCTCAGTAGATCGTACAGAAAAGCATAAAGAACTACACCAGCCATGGAAAGACAGGAGCCCTGATGTATGCAGGAACATGGCTGAAGCTTGAAAACATTAAGCTAAAGGAAAGGAGCCAGAGGCAAGGGCCACATATTCTATGATTCCGTTGATATGAAATGTCCAGAATATGTAAATCCATGGAGACGGAAAGTGGGTAAGTGTTTGCCTTAGGCTGGGCAGGAGAGGGGAGGGTGGGGAGGGGAGCGATATTTAGCGATATCAGGTTTTGTGAGGCCATCAAAACGCACCAGAGCGGACTGTGGTGACAGCTGCACAGACCTGTAACTATAGTAAAAATCGCTGAATTGTACACTTTTAATGGGTGAATTTTATGGTATGTGAATTAAATCTCAATAAAGCTCCTTTTAAAGAAAAAGACTATAACATTACCTGGGATTGGTAAATGATCACTTACCGATGTTTGCTTCGGGTTTTTTTTTTTTTTTCTCGTAAGAGAAAATATTACTGCAGCTGAAGTCTCTTTCATACCGTCTCCCCAACTTAAGTTTTGTGACGTTGGAGAAACTTAAAAGTTTTTCATTGCGGTTTTAATACTAAAGTCTTAAACCTTATCTTCAACCATCCCACCCCCACCACTATTCAGTTGGATATTTTAGTCCCAATTTAAACAGATTTACTTGGAGGGGACTTTTCCAATTTTGGCCATCTCTGGATGACAGAGACCTCGAAGAATAACAGACCATGCATGTGGGGGGGGGGGGGGCGCACCTGGGTCCAGGACACCACGAATACACCAGACAGCTAGCCACTGCCACCCCAAGGGCCCTCAATTCTGTCCACGTGGCCAGCCCAGCAGCCTCACCAGTCAGATCCGATGTCCTGGAGCCACTAGCGTGCACTAACCGACGTTCTAAGCACCGAACTACAGAAATGAAATGATATGGCTTTGAAAACACAACCAGAAGCAAGGAAAAACCATTCCAAGGGAGCCCAGTCTCTGACCTGAGCTGGCGAGTCCTGGCACGTGGTCCTGCCACGGACTCCGAGGGTGGCGAGCCAGATCAGGCCGCACAGGGCATCCGCACGCCAGACGCCCCCGATGTCCCGTCGGCCTCCAAGGTTGTGTGATCAGCTGAGTCACACTGCACCTCAGGGTGACTAATGACTGTGTGTGTGGAGCTGCAAATCGGCGGGGGGAAGGGGGGGGAGGGTCACTCCAGGCCACGTTCAGCTGCACTTCTCTTTCTTCCCACTCAATGTCAGACCACGGCAAAGCTCCAAGTGGGGAGCAGAAGGGTCTGCCGGTGGGGAGCTGGAAGAGCAGCCCCCAACAGACCTCCACTAGGGAGCCCGGTGTGATCCCAGGAGACCTGCCCAATGGGAAACAGAAATGGCAGTCCCTCCTCCCTGGGTTAATCCATTCATTCACTCACGGTGCACGGAGTGCCGCATCAGGGGCCAGGAGATCGATAATGTGAGTGGCTCTCAGGGAGCCCCAAATCTGAAACATACATATTTGTTCTCTATGTCTAAAGAACCCAGAACTTTCCTGGAAGAATACAAAATGAGGGAAACTGCTAACCCACGAGGAAGAGAAAGTCAAGTTCTGGGGCCATGGATTCCCCCCCCCCCCCACAATGCTATAGAAAAGTCAGAGAAAGCCAGGGCCCAGGGCCCCAAGGGTGAGCTCCTCTCCTCCCTCCTCTTCAGCATCAGATGGATCCAAGTAACTTACTGTACCATTCTGTGTGCCAGACCTCGGGAATAAGAGAAATGGGCTGGGGGTGATAAAATCACCAGTCCCTGGTCTCAAATGACTCGTGACCTGATCAGACTACAATAACAATGCAAATAACTATGGTGCGGGGCAGGACAGGAGCATGGGGACGGGGTTATCAAGGGTAGGGGAAGACATCAGCCACGGTTCAGACTTCTGGATTTCACAGAGCAGGAAGGTATGAAAGAACCTGGAGGAGATGCCCATGGATTAGAAAAGGACTCAACCAACTGTAGCCATGGCAAACTCGGGCCCACCGCCTCCTTTTATAAATAAAGCTTTACTGGAACACAGCCACACTCATTCATTTGCATAACCTCCATGCTGCTTTCACTCTACCATGGCACAGCTGAGTAGCTGCAACAGACACTGTCTGTCCCACAAGAACTAAAATATCTGCTATCAGGATCTTTGAAGAGAAAGTCTTCCAAATCCCTGAGTTAGAAGAGTCAATACTTGAAAGATACCTGTTCTCTTCAAAGGGACCACGAAGTCAATAAAATCCCAAATCACCCCAGGATTTCATTGTGAACATGGATAAGCTGATTATTAAATGCATTACGGAAATGCAGAGGACTAAGAACAACCAAGGCAATCCAACTTTGAAGGATTTTTCTTTTTTTTAATGTTTTTAATGTTTATTTATTTTTGAGAGACAGAGAGACAGAGTACAAGCAGGGGACGGGCGGAGAGCAAGGGAGACACAGAATCTGAAGCAGGTTCCAGGCTCCGAGCTGTCAGCACAGAGCCCGATGTGGGGCTCGAACTCACAAGCCATGAGATCATGTCCTGAGCTGAAGTCGGACGCTTAACTGACTGAGCCACACAGGCGCCCCTTTGAGGGATTTTTTTCTAATATCATCCTTGGATAACAAGGACCCCAAAGAATAACTCAGAGGGTGCACACAGATGCCACGGGTCTGTGCGCAGTGAGCATGCAGGAAAGTCCACCTTCTCCAGTCCAGATGCACCATCACGTTCCTCTGAGCTGTACCTCTGACCTGTTCATGTGGCCAGCCTGTCAAGCTCACCAGCCAGATTCCAGGCAAAGCTGGAGGACTCACACTCCTAGACAGCAAGACTCATAAGCCACAGTAATTCAGACAGGCTGGTGACGGAAAGAACCGAAGGGAAAGTACAAAATGACCACACACATGGACGCTTGATTCATGACAGGGAGCACTGCAGAGCATGGGGACAGGATGATCTTTTCAATAAATGGTGCTGACTCAAGGGGATAGTCATATTGCCAAAGAGGAATCTTGACCCCTGACTCACGCTATACACAGAAATCAATTCTGGGTACATTTCTGATCCAAATATAAAAAAACCACATAGTAGGCAAAGAATTCCTAAACAAGACACAAAAAGCACTATCCACCAAGGACTATATTAATATTGTGGATTATGCTAAATTTAGAAATGACTTCTCATCAAGATTCCAACGAGAGGGTGGAAGACAGACAAGCCACAGAGGGGGAGAGCACACCTATGACCCTGAGACTGGTCTCCATATTACAGACAAACTCCTACAATCCAATAAGAAAAAGACAACCCAGTACTGAAATGGACAAAAAAGTCTTGCGCAAACACTCCACAAAAGAAGTTATCCAAATGGCCAATAAAAATGAAAAAATAAACAGACGATATCTAGTGTTGGCAAAACGATATGGCGCAACCGGAACCCTCATATACGTTCGGTGAGAGCGCGCACTGACACGACCATCCTGGGAGATCATCAGTAGCTAAAGCTGCACCCGGGCAGCTCTCCTAACTCCTGGAGATGCGTGTGCCCTCGGCACCGAGAGACCCGTACGAGAATGCACACAGGCACTATTCAGAATAGTCAGTAGCCCAAAGGACCATCAACCACAGAAAGGATGTATTTAACGCATGTGATGGGGCCACGCAGCAGAATACTACACAGCGGTGAAAAGAAGCAAGGATTGCTACACTTCACAGCGTGGATGAATCCCATGACAGGTTGAGAAAAAGAAGCCAGACAGAGAGAAAAGCATATAATTCCATTCATAGGACATTCAAAAACAGACAAAACTACACTATAACGTAGGAAGTCAGGATGGGGGTGACCTTTGGGAGAAGCAGGGCAGTGGCGGGTGGGGGGGGGGCGGGTACTGAAAGAAGGTAAGAGAAGAGACTTCAGGTATAGGTAACATCATACCTCCTGAGCCGAACGGTGGTTACACAGATGTGTTCACTCTGTGATCATTCATTGAGCCGCGCTATGCTCCCGATTCGTGCACATTTTTGTACGTGTCTTACTTCGATTTTTACTTCAATTTTACTGTTCCCTGTGCAGAAAAAGCTTGCTAATTGTTTACTTTGCTAAGTAATCTCCATTTTACTCCGAAAGGGAAAGAACATTGGAACACCAAAAGGCTCATAAAGAAAAATGTCAGAGTGAAGGAGTCCATTAGATTGAGTAAATTGATCTTCATAAAAGAGTTTAAAATGAGGCTTTCAATACCATCTATATGCCTACAGCTCCCCAGTTTTCATCTCCAGCCCAGTCCTGGCTCCCAATCTTGGTTTGTATTCTAACTACACTCCCACCACCTCCACATAAGCGTCTAACAGACACGTCTCAACCCCATCATGCTCAGACCTGGCCTCCTGCCCCAGATCGGCTCTATGGCAGCCTCCGCTGTCCATGCTGATGGAAACTCCACCCTCCAATGGTTGAGACCAAAAGCCTTGGACTCCTCTCATCGCCTGCACACAACCTATCAGGAAACTGTATCGACTATCCGTTCCAAATGCGCCCGGCATCTAACCATACTTCAGCACTCCATCTGCGACCACCCTGGCTGACGTTATGTGTATGTCACACGGGACTCTTTAAAAAGGGAGAACTCAAGAACAGGTTGTTGTTGTTCTTTTTTTTTTTTAATGTTTGTTTAAGAGAGAGAGAGAGACAGAGTGTGAGTGAGGGAGGGGCAGAGAGAGAGCGAGACACAGAATCCGAAGCAGGCTCCGGGCTCTGAGCTGTCAGCACCAGAGCCCGATGCGGGGCCTGAACTCACCAACCATGAGATCACGACCTGAGCTGAAGCCAGACGCTTAACCGACTGAGCCACCCAGGTGCCCCCAAAACCAGTCATTCTTCTGCTCAAAAACCCAAGTCCTGACCGGTGGTCTATAAGTCCTTCTCTTCACCTCATCTCCCTTGGCCCTGCCGCTTGCTGCCCCCCAACCATACTGGGGGTCCTCTCACCGATGGGCCTTTGCATTAGCTCGTGCACCTGCCTGCAAAGCTCTTCCCAGTGAGCTGCACAACACGCTCCCCTCTTTCATGACTCTGCTCAGATGTCACCTTCCCAACCAGGCCTCCTTTGATACATTTAGTAGAGCAACCTGCCCTCCAACTCTCCCCTCTTCCTCCTCCCTGCACTCCCAGGACTCTCACATTTTCTAATTTTCCTTTTGTCCATGGACTGTTACCGCCTTCTAGCCCATCACATAACTTACTTACTTTGTGTATTTTTGATGCCTCATTCCCTGCTAAAATACAAGCTTCCGGAGAAGGGTCACCGTGTATTACTGTTCATTTGCATAGTCCACGCAGCTTTAACAGTGCCTGGATTACAGCAAGTGCTCCAGAAGTATCTGTTAAGCGAATATGCCTGTGATGCTATCCTTGGGCTTCTCTTCTTTTTTTTCAACTTTTTTTTTTTTTTTAATTTATTTATGGGACAGACAGAGACAGAGCATGAACGGGGGAGGGGCAGAGAGAGGGAGACACAGAATCGGAAACAGGCTCCAGGCTCCGAGCCATCAGCCCAGAGCCTGACGCGGGGCTCGAACTCACGGACCGTGAGATCGTGACCTGGCTGAAGTCGGACGCTTAACCGACTGCGCCACCCAGGCGCCCCCTTGGGCTTCTCTTCCAATGGCAGCTGGACACTGGGAACCACTTAGAAATTCCACTCCATATGGGGATCCTGGAAAGAGCACAGAGATGCTGGAAGATGACCATTAGTTACGTGGTATGTATGGAGTGCATACTCTGTGCCACACCCTGTTCCAGGTAGTGGGGATACAGCAGTGAACAAGACTGAAAAAGTCTGTCGTCTGTGGGCTCACTTTCTAGTGGCAGGAGAGACAGAAACAGATACATCTGCAAGGTTATGTCACACTGAGCGAACGGAGACAGACTGATGGGCAAAAGCATGAGATGGAGAGGAGTCAGTTGAGATGTGTAGTCAGGCAAGGCTGCTCTGAGGTCCAAGGGAAAGAAGGAGCTGGTCGCTCATGTTCAGTGATGGGAGGAGAGACATGGAGAATGTTCTAGAAGTGATGGAAGCCTATGGAAGGTTTTATATCTCTGCGTTGAGTGGAGAACAGACTGAAAGCGGGCAAGCATGGAAGCAGGGAGATAAATCAGCTATCACAGGATAGGATGCGACGTGGTGCAAGAAAGTCACAAGCAATTAGAAGCTACTTTAAGTGAACTGCACGTGTATTTCACATGTGCATGTGAGCACACACACACACACACACACACGTGTACGTGCACTCACTCTTCAAGGGAAGCAGAATCCTGGCTGATCTTGGCTTTCAAAACATTCTTTTCATTGAATCGAATAAAGAACAAAACTAGTTTCTCCCCTGCTCAAAATCCTTCTATAGCTACCCATTACTCCAAACCCCCTCCCATGCAGTACAGAGCCACACACGTGCTAGGCCCACCTCTCTAACTTCTCGCCCTGCATCTCAGCACACTGGCCCCTGGCTGCTCCTCCAGCATGCCGTGCTCCCTCCTCCGGCCTCAGGACTCTTGCACACTCCATGGCTGTAATTCCACGTATATTTGTATGATTTGACTAATATTGGTCCCCTCTGCTATGCTGTGAACAATAAGAAGACACAGACCCTATTGGTTCAGTTGACTCCTCTGTGTAACACCTGGCATACAGAAGTGTTAAATGGGCGGAAAAAGGAGTAATTAGAGCGGTCTTTGAACACCTACTATCTGTACTAGGCAGTGTGGGGCATAAGAATCAAGCTGAGATATAGCCTCTCTCTCCCAACACAGAGTCGCCAGAAAGATGAAAAACAGAGACGACACATTCAGAAAATACCAGATAGAACTAATCGAAGCCAACATCTGCTGCCTGGCTTCCCTTCCTCCTTCAGGCAAACATCACCCTGGGGAGAGGCTCCTTGTCCATCATGTGCAGCTCTGGGGGGGGGGGGGGGGGCTCTCCATCCAGGGGTCCTAGTCTCCCATCAGAATAGGTGGACTCATGGGTGCCTGGGTGGCTCCATCGTTAAGCATCTGACTTCGGTTCAGGTCATGGTATCATAGTTCGTGAGTTCGAGTCCCGCATTGGATGAGTATGAGCCACGCCTCAGCAGCCACGCCCTGCTTCTCTTTCTCTCTCTCCCTCACCCCCCCCTTTCCCCCTCTTTCCCTCTCCCTCCCTCTCTCTCTTTCTCTCTGCCTCTCCTGGGATTCTGTCTGCCCCCTCACTCACTTGTGCCCTCTCTCTGTCAAAAAAAAAAAAAAAAAAAAAAAAAAAATCTCTTAAAAAAAAAAAAAAAGAGTCGGTGAGCTCAAGACCAAAGCTCAGCCAAGAAGAATCTGGCTCCTGGAAATCTACATCTGTCCTGCAGGATGCAAGCATCAAAAGCATCCAAAGGCATCAAAAGGGCTGATCACCCTACTGGCAAAGCCTCCGAGACCCTGCTGTGGGGGTCTTGTTCCCGAGGTCCCCCACCCTGAGCGCTGCCCTGTGGCCAGTCTTGTTCAAAGCCTGGTTCCCCCCCCCCTCTTTTGGATTCTCTGAAATCTCTTCCAAATTGCCTTTTCCCTTCAGAATTAGTTTATATTGCTAACAGCCAAGAAATCCTAATCAAAGCAATGGGTAAGCACTGGTATTCACAGAAGAGGGAGGCCGAGTGAGGTGGAGCTGGGCCCACACTCTGGCCTTTCTCCGCCGGCGCTAAAAAGGGCACATCGAGGCACGACACTCGCCGGGGCCTCTCCCCACTTCATCTGTGACGGCCACTGGATCAGAGACGGTCCAGCTGGGGTGGAAACAGGACAAGACAGGTGCAAGGCAAGCTCAGTGTGCACAGCATCAGCACCAGGGGCTGGGTGGGGGAGGAGGAGGGAACTGACAGGCACCCTCCGTCCACCAGGGGCCACGCGTGAATTTCATGGGGCTTAGGCACTTTCTGCCTTTGCGGGTGCCTTCTTTGATAAAAATATTAAAAACCACAGTTCACGACTGCTGGTATTTGAAGACAAATATATTAGTATTTTCATATATAATACTATGTACGAAAACATGTTTGTTGACCTGAAGTGCATTTTTTCTTTTGACTTTAAAAGAAACTAAAACACATGAGTTCAAGCCTCATGTTGGGTATAGAGATTACTAAAAAAATAAAATAAAATAAAATAAAATAAAACAAAAATAAAATAAATTAAAACAATTTTGTAAGCTCCTCAAAGTACTACAGAGCCCCAGGTTCTGTACCATCCACGGTCCTCCCAAGGCATTGCTAATGTTCTTCTGTTTCCACCATAGGAAAAATGCTGGTTGAAGACAGAGGGGTGTGCGTGTGTGTTTATGCATTTACACAACATGCATACATACCTGTATGTATTGTGTATACATACATATACGTGTATATACATGTACCTACACACACCACACAAATACATACATAAAGTTGTATCTTCTATTAATGTGTCACAAATTTCCACAGAACTAGTACTTAAGCAACACCCATTCATTATCTCCCGATGCTGTGAGTCAGAGGTCAGGGACAGCATGATGGGGCCATCTGCTCAGGACTCCCAAGGCTACAGTCAAGATATTAGCTGGGCTGTGTTCTCATCTGAAGGTTCTAAGGAAGAATCTGCTTCTGAGTGCATTCAAGTTGTGAGCAGGATTTCTTTCCTTGTGTCTGTGTGACTGAGGTCCCCACTTTCTTGCCACCTGCCATTTGGGGAACACTCTTGGGTCTCTGGGCCACGCTCTGGTTCTCACCACATGTCTCTCATAAGCCGGCTATTTAGTTTTTCAAGGTCAGCAGGAGAATCTCTCCCAAGTCAGCTAAGACAGAGTCATATACCATAATGCAATCACAGGATGACATAACCTAATCAAGAGAGTGACATCCCATCCTGCCCCCAGATGCCACCTGTCCAGAGGGTGGGGATCTTGGGGGTCACCTTAGAATTCTGCCTACCATGGGAGCAGCAGCAAATAGCAGCAGCTGGACTTCCTTGCTCTGTGCCAGGCACTGTTCTAGGGAATCATACAAGTTCTAACACCTTTGAGGAAGATGGTAATGTCTTATCATCTTCCATGTTACAGTTGAGGAAACTGATACGTGCGAGGGCTGGGTAGCTTGTGAGGCTCACAGTCCAAAGCAACATCCCTGTGATTACAGGACGGCAGCAGTAAGACTACGAGGCATGAGTCATTTCCTTGTTATTTGTAGTTGTCTTGTAACTGTTTCATATATTACCAGATTGGTGCCCGATCAAAATTACACCTGCCTGTGCAGAGTATTTGGTGCCTGCCCCCCGCCAGGAGCAACTAGCACAGAAGCGGGGCTTGAAACTCAGGCAACATACCCTTGGGTTGTTGCCAACCCTCGTACCCTGGCACTCAACCTTCAGTGTATATCCAGATCACCGGGAGGGCTTGTTGAGGCCCAGATTATCGGCCCTTCCCCAAAGCTTCTGATTTCAGCAGCCCTGAGAAGGAGCCTGAGGATGTGCATTTCTTTTCTTCTTCTTTTTTTTAATGTTTATTTTATATCGGAGAGAGAGAGAGACACACAGCATGAGTGGGGGAGGGGCAGAGAGAGAGAGAGACACAGAATCCGAAGCAGGCTCCAGGCTCTGCGCTGTCAGCACAGAGCCGACATGGGGCTCGAACCCACAAACCGAGAAATCATGACCCGAGCTGAAGTTGGACACTCAACTGACTGAGCCACCCAGGTGCCCCAGGATGTGAGCTTCTAACGAGATCCCCAGTGATGCTGATCCGGGACTGACTTTGATTCCGCTGCACTGGAATAATGGTTTTTCAAACCACCTGACGCAGGGGCTCCTCGGAGTTCTTGTTGAATAGACTAAATGGGCCAGCAATGAGACCTCTTAACCAGAATCTCTTGGGCAGAGACTGTGAGTCTGCATTTTAAACAGCCTTCCCCAGTGACTATGTAACACTGAAGTTAGAAAGGCACTCTGAAAAGGACCATCACCTCCCAGGTTTCTTGCTTGGCCAAAGTGGGCCGGAATTGGTCAAGTTTAAGCACCTGGCCTCGAATAGCAGTGGCTATTACCTCCCCAGAGATCAGCAGAAAACCGGCCTGAACCCTGACCGGCGAGGCTGTCAAAACAGCCTTGCTGGAAAAGGAGAAGCCCCCGCAAGGAATGGGGTAGCGCCCGGATCAATACCTGACCTCACGAGGCCCAGAACTCCTGTGACCTCACCCAACGCCCTGCACTGATGTTGGCAGGGCCAGTTCTGCGGAGTAACAGCTCCACTGCAGGCCGGCAGCAGAGTCCCACCCAGAGATCAAGTCCACAGCACAGTGTGTCCAGAAAACCCACATCAAGACCCACCCATCACCTCCCACAGGCACCTCCACCTGACCAGACCGGGGCCACACAGAACGCCCCCTCCGTTTCCACAAGCGGAGGCCTCTGCCGGCTCACTTGCTTTGCCCCTCCCATTGTTTCCAACGGTTGTCCACACGGCAGGCAAGGCGTTCTGTGTCTTCTGGGTGCCCTACAAGCCCCTGTCACGGTTCCTACGTTAACATGGCAAGAGGCTCCAACACCCTCACCTCAGCCCCCCATCATCAGCAGGATAATAAGGCAGATGCCACCCACGCCACCTGAGGCCAGTTCTTCCCAGGGACCTCTTCCTACACCACCCCTGGACCCAGCCCAGGCTGTCCTCCGGCTTCCCTGTGACGCCCAGCCAGTCGGTAAATCCTGCATGGAATGACACAACTTGTGTTGGACAGGACCTCCTTTTGAGAGATATGGAAACTCAGTCAACCCTTCACCAATTTTATCCACTGACTTTTTTTTTTTAACGCCAAGTCTTCATTTCCCCTTTATTTTTTTTAGTTAATGTTTATTTTTGAGAGACGGAGCATGAGTGGGGGAGGGGCAGAGAGAGAGAGAGACAGAGACAGACAGACAGAGAGACAGAATCCGAAGCAGGCTCCAGGCTCCAGGCTCCGAGCTATCAGCACAGAGCCCGATGCGGGGCTTGAACTCACGAACCACAAGATCATGACCTGAGCCTAAGCTGGCGCTCAACCGACTGGGCCACCCAGGCGCTCCTTCATTTCCCCTTTAGATAAGAGGCCGTCCTGCGGGTGTTAACGCCAGCCTCCTCCTCTGGCCTCAGTCTGTCCCCCTCCAGCCTCTGGGGAGAAGCCCAGCCCTGGCCCTGGAAGTTGAGGAGGCCAGGAGGGTATTAAATGGCACCTGTTTATCCTGTCAAGTGGCAAATGGCTTCTTGTGGCCTTTTATCAAGAGTGTGTGCTCACATCCAAACTGGATAAAGTGCCAACCCCGCAGCGGCCAAAATGGCCCCAGTAAACCAGAGTTTCAATTGGCGACAGCAACAGGCTCCTCGGGACAGGAGGAAAGGGTAGGATTCTCTTCTGACCCGAGGGAACCGAAGTTCCAGGTGCCCCCCAAGGACAGGACTCTGTCTGGGTGCCAGATGTGGAGGCTCAATGGGGAGCACAACTCCGGAACTTTGCTCCGATGCTGCCTCTGCCTGGCGACAGCCGGTCTCCGCGCTTCGCCAAGCATGCGGTCCTCAGAAACTTCTACGCGTTTGTATACAACCCTCGTGGTTCCTACCTTACAGCAATGCTATCACCACTCCACACAAAAACCTGTGGTTCCGAGAGATTTAAAACAATAATAATGGAGAGAAAAAAAAATAACTCGTCCAAGTCACACGCTCCGTAAGTAGCAGAGCACAGCTCCGACTCCAATCTGCCCTCAAACCCTTGCCTTTAACTTCTGTATTCTTGTGGAATTGCCCGGAAGGGACTTCTGAGGATCCGAACCCAACACTGACGTCCTGCAGACAACCTTCTTCATCAGGCACTTCTTCCCCTTTAGCAAAGCAACATCGTGCTTTATACAATTTCTGGTCTAAGGACACAGCTTTTTATTCAAAGTGTCTCTGCCTGGGCCTCCAAGTGGTGGGGGTCATTGGATGGATTTTAAAATGAGATTTCCAGGTTCGCCCGGGGGGCTCAGTGGGTTAAGCATCCAACTCCTGATTTGAGCCCAGGTCACGATCTCACAGTTGGTGGGACGGAGTCCCCGCATCAGGCTCTGCACTCACAGTGAGGAGCCTGCTTGGGATTCTCTCTCTCTCCCCCTCTCTCTGTCTCTGCCCCTCCTCCGTTCCCACACTCACACTCTCTCTCAATAAATAAACTTAAAATATAAAATAAAATAAAATGAGATTCCCAAAATGGCAGATTATAGCACTTAAGAGAAGTGATGTTCTCTCCGGTATCAGAAAGCAGAACTCCAAAACCTGGGCCTCAAAGGATTATAATCTCTTCCCCTAGAGACCTCTTCTCATTTTGGAAGAGCCTCAGATACCTGATGGGAGTTAGTGCACATTTTAAGTGGCCAGTCCTGGGGCACCTGGGTGGCTCAGATGGTTGAGTGTCCAACTTCGGCTCAGGTCATGATTTCATGGCTCGTGAGTTTAAGGCCCATGTCAGGCTCTGTGCTGACAGCTTGGAGCCTGGAGCCTGTTTCAGATTCTGTGTCTCCCTCTCTCTCTGCCCTTCCCCTGCTCACGCTTTGTTTCTTTCTCTCTCTCCCTCCCTCCCTCTCTCTCTCAAAAATAAACATTAAAAAAAAGTTTTTAAATAAATAAATAAATAAAGTGGCTAGTCCAGGGGCACCTGGGTGGCCCAGTGGGTTGAGCCTCCTACTCTTGACTTTAGCTCAGGTCATGACCTCACAGCTCGTGGGCTCGAGCCCCACCTCGGGCTCTGAACTGACAGTGTGGTGCCTACTTGGGATTCGCTCGCTCTCAAAATAAACAAACATCTTAAAAAAAAAAAAATAAATCAAGCAGCCAGTCCAAATGTCCACATCAACCTCCCGCCTCACGGGGGTGAGGCTGGCAAGCCCTATTTGGGTTTAAATGAGGGTTCTGTGCACCTCGACACTCGAGACAAATTTCACAAAGCCAATCCAGGAAACGGGGCCCCCCTTTGACGTTTCCATCCCCACAGTTTCCATGCCCTTAATTCTCACAGATTTTAGCTCAGACTGAATATTTCAGTAAGGCCGGCACCAGGGTTCCCCTCCCCTCATAAATACTTCATTAGTCCCACTACATCTTCAAACTAGGCTTTAATCATAAGAAGCCAAGAAAGACATTTCATCCTGAATAAGCCCAAGTACCGAATATCGATTTGTTGTTCTTCTGAAGAAAATGCAGGTGTGGGACCAGGTGGGCAGTAAAGCAGGGTGCAAGGACAAGCCTGACTGAAGTAGGACAGATGCACGCAGGTTCCCCCTTATCCACAACCTTCCGTCCTCCAAGGCTAGACTCGGCTCGCCCCCTTCACCACCTGGGAAGAGAGGCAGATCTAGACCTTCCTCCCTACCCTCCTGTCCCTGAAAGCAGCACAGAGCCTTTTGTAGGTTTCTGGAGGCTCTTATTTCCAGGCATCCTAGGAGGGAGAGCGACCCAAATAGAGACTCATGAACTGAAATCACTTCGATGCCGCCCGGACTGTAATCTATCTGGCAGACACACTCTTCACTGTTAGTGCTAAATAACCAGTGCAGTTAAATGGCGTGTCAACCGATCCCCAACTCAAGGTGGCACTAGGATTCTCAGTCCCCTTGCATGTGCATTCTGCCTAAACTCTACCCAAGTGCCTATCTTTCCTTCTGTAGAGAGATCTCATAGGACAGGACAGTGCCCACCTGCTGTGCTGAATCAGTAGGTTTCATCTAAGGGTCACGATAACCCGGAGAAGCATAAACTCACTTTGCAAAAGAAAGTGTCCCAAGCAGTGGTCTTGTGCTTTCCCTTTTCGGTCTTGAAAAGCACATGTTTGTTTTATGTTCTCCTCCAGCTCAGACAAGTCCTCAGCAGCTCTGTCGTGATGCCGTTTGGGGCGCGCATCGGTCCCGTAACCACGGGTTTCTGCACACACAACAAATTCCGCCACTCAGCATCCCAGCTCAGAGCCTGTTTTATCACTTGAGAAGTTTATGACCCCTGGGGCGCCTGGGTGGCTCAGTCGGTTAAGCGTCCGACTTCAGCTCAGGTCACGATCTCAGTCTGTGAGTTCGAGCCCCGCGTCGGGCTCTGGGCTGACGGCTCAGAGCCTGGGGCCTGCTTCCAGTTCTGTGTCTCCCTCTCTCTCTGCCCCTCCCCCGTTCATGCTCTGTCTCTCTCTGTCTCAAAAATAAATAAACGTTAAAAAAAAAAAAAAATTTAAAAAAAAAAAAAAAAAGAAGTTTATGACCCTTGAAAGTGAAGTGTAGGCCCCACAGTTCTTTAGGAGACCAAGGGACAAGATAATAGCAAAGGGTTCTTGTGCCACGCTGGGCTCATTTATCAGTGATCAACCAAGAAAAGCTGCAGAGGCCCTTTGGGCCTCTACACGGGCTCCGAGCTTCTATTCCCAAGTGCCAGTGGCCACAAAGGAACTTTTGTTTAAATCAGGGACAACCAGGGTGGTACCACCTAACAAACTGGATTTTTAATGAACACTTAGTACTCAGGGGAATGAGCCATTTCAGCTGGAACTTTCTTAGCTAAAGTGTCATCAGGCCAAAGAGCTAAACTGGGGCCTACAGCAATAAGCTTTGTGCAAGAAAGCATGTATTCCTTTGAAACCCTCCACCTTTCTCATGACCTTTCTCTTTGCCCTCGAAGGCAAGTGACTGGTTGGTTCTTCATGCTAGAGCAGGCAAGAGGGTCTTTCTAGGCCACAAGACAACATGCTGACGAGGCCTGTATTTCACTGGCAGGCCAGCCTTCTGAACTACCCACGTTACAGGCTCCCCGATGGACCTAAAAATAAACTGTCTTCACATAAAACAAAGTCTTGGAATCCTGTTTCAAGCAGAAAAATTGACCAGCTGCTAAAATGTGGCTGGGGCTGTCTTTAACCCAAATTATTTCAATTTCTGCGGGCCAGCCGAGAACAAAGGCTCTATGGGTACTATAGACTTGTGCATGGGTATCACTTTCTTCAGATCACAGGGATTCTCCTCGATAATCTACTTTAGGGTGAGCATATTCTCTTGTTCTCTATCAACTACACAATCTTAAAATCTCGCCCAGCTGGGGCACGAGAATAATCTAAGTTAAAAAACGTTACAGTTGGAGACGTTACTCCCACCCCATTCAGAAATTTCTCACTGGGAAACAGCTTTCGCCAGACTAATCTGGGCTCATGTTTCCCAGAAAACAGTTTGGAACTGGCTAAGGACGGCAGAAATTAGGTTTGTCTGTGGAAGGGATTCTGGATAAGAAGATAGCATCAATGGCTCCAGGGACTGGTTACCTTTAGAATATCCTCCCGGAGACGAGTGCCTGGACCTGAGGGTGACGGAGACACAGGTGATGCCAGTGTAGATCATTCCAGGGCCCCTCCCCACCTACACACACCCCATGAAACACACCTCTCAGCTTGCAATGACAGCCTGGAGCCCTGGGCTGGGGTCTTCTCTGCCAGTCCCTACTGGTTTAACACTAAATTTAGATCCTAGACCCCACTCACCCTGACAAACTCCTGGCACAGTTCCTGGGAGCCTTCACCAGGGGTCACTTGATCTCAATGTGAAGAAACATTGCCAATTGAGCCTACATGGGTAGGAGAGACACAAAGCATATTTCCAGAGCTTTCTGTGGAGCTCTGGACCTGAAGGAGCAAGTTGGGGGGGGGGGAGGGGAGAGTGTGCCCTGAGGTTCTAGAAAGTTCTATTTCATGGTGGAGATGACCTCACAGGGGGAGGGGAATTCCAGATATAAAAACACTTTCCAGGTTTCAGCCACTGAGGATAGGGCCACTACTTCAAGACAGGGAGGAACAAAAACTACCCATGTAGGGCATTTCTTTCCTATGAGTTCATGGAGCCAGGAAGCCGCCGTTAACTACTCCATATATTACCTAAGGGCACAGGTTGTTTCACTTTGCAGTCAGTGGCCTTCACGCAAGCTGGTGAGTTTCAGTTTCCAAAGAGTCACAAGAAGCACAACATAATTTCTTGGTCAGTCTGTCTGACGGTCCCTGGGAATGAAGATTTGCACCAAAAGAAGTTTCAGGAATGCATTCCATCTCTCCTAAGGCTGGAATACCAACAGCTGCAGAGGAGTCATATTCCACAATAATGGTCAGTTCTGGTGCTGCCCCTCCCTGTGGCTTTGGTGATGCCCGACTGGCACACAGTGAGGTCCCGAGAGACCCCAGGGCAAACATCTGGCCCCATCCCTGAAGCAAAGGGGGTGATGAGGAACAGACTCAAGGGCTATTACTGGTTGCCAGAATGGAAGATGCTATGGGTCAAGTGAAAGACGAAACCAAGATCAGCTGCACGTATACATAAGCCAAGAGGCAACATCAGGAACAGACCAAAGCAAACCAAAACCTAGGAAGAGGTGAGCCAGGAGAACTTGGGCCACTCCAACCATTCCAGACAGCAGGGCCCTGTTAGCAGGAGGTAAGGCCAGGCTTTTACGCCACAGGGTTTTAACAGTGCCCCTCCCTGGCACAAGTTAGCACCTATGCCTTAACGTCTTCAACCTCTGGCCCTCTGAGAAGCAGCCTATTACAGTGGGCTGTGCTTTCCCCTCTCCAGCCTTGAGATTCTTTGGTGTATTTCTCTTCCAGGGAATATGGTAGACTCGGAAAAAAAAAAATGCCACGGAACATCTGGAAATACAACGGGTATTCTTATAAATACAAAGCTGAGCTCTTAAAGTTAGGGAAACCTGTGATAGGTATGGATCCTCCAAAAGAACTCTAGAATTTGTAAATGTTACATTATTTGGAAAAGAGGCCTTTGCAGCATGATGAAGTTAAGGGCCTTGAGGTAAGAGATTATTCTTGATTATCCAAGTGGTCTCTAAATGCAATCACCAAGTGCCTTTACAAGAGAAGGATGGAGAGAGGTCACACACACAGAAGAGAAGGAGCAATGTAACCACGGGGCAGTTACTGGAGTGAGGAGGCCAGAGTCAAGGGATGCCAAGAGCAGCAGGAGGCTGGAAGAGGCAAGGAACAGATTCTCCTCTAGAGTCTGAAGGTGACACCTCGACTTCAGCCCAGTGATCCTGACTTCAGCCTTCTGGCCTCCAGAACAGGGAGGAAACAAATTCCTGTTGTTTTAAGCCAAGCTTAATGGGAACTTGTTACAGCAGCCACAGGAAACTAATATGTCCACAAAACACATTAACAAAGAAATACAGAACTAAAAACCAGAGTGAAAAGCGCACACACACGCTCGGGCTGTTCAGAGGCATGTGCTGATCTTACGAAATGGTTGCCAGAGTTTTGTTGGCACCTGGACCAGGTAACAAGGCCTCCCTGTGGCTATGCTGGAAACAGGTGTTAGAGCTGCACCTCACACGTGCACGCGTGAGCACCAACACACATGCACACGCATGCACACGCATGTGCGCGCACATATACGCACATTCCAGCCGCCTCAGAGGGCTTCGTGGTCAAGAAAAGAGGGACCTTGGATAAGGGTCAGGCACAGAAGCAAAGGGCGATAGGGTCTAAGTCCTGGATTGAGCAGAGCAAGAGGCTGATCTTCCTTAGTAGCTCGGTACCCCAACCCTGCCCTCAAACGGGTTCGGGTTCAAATTACACTGTCTGGGGCGTGAGGAAATCCCCAGTTTGGAAATTCACGTTGCCTGCGGTAATGGTATCGCACAGATAAAACCCCCAACGTGAGCTCAAAATCCAAACTTACAAAGTACATAGGGTAAGAAGCTATCCTGGACACGAGTCAACAGGAAAACAGAAGAACTGTGTCCAGAGATGGATTATAAAATTCCTTTCTCAGGTAAACATGACTCTAAATGATTACACAGCTTAACTAGAAAACCAAGATCGAGGACAGGAGAGATGATGGATTACTATAAAAAGAAACAGAATCCCTGGAAGATGCAAACACTACTCAAATAGAATTTCGAGAGGTTTAAAAGGAAAAAGATGTTAGGGGCTCCTGGGTGGCTCAGTCGGTTAAGCGTCCGACTTCAGCTCAGGTCATGATCTCTCTCTTTGTGAGTTTGAGCCCCGCGTCGGGCTCTGTGCTGACGGCTCGGAGCCTGGAGCCTGCTTCAGATTCTGTGTCTCCCTCTCTCTCTGCCCCTCCCCGACTCATGCTCTGTCTCTCTCTCTGTCAAAAATAAACAAACATTAAAAAAAAAAAAAAGATGTTAAATGAAAAACCTGACTGCCTGAGTTAAGCTGAAGATTAGATACAGCCAGAAAGAAAATTAATAAACCAGAAGGTAGCTTCTAAAATCATTTATCCAGAATACAGAACGACGTGGTTGGACAATACGAACAACAGGTCAAAATGAGAAGTCCAATTCAGATCACATAGGAATTTCTAGAGGCAACAGGAAGAGAGGGAGACAATCAGTTTTCTAAGAAATTAAGTGGCTTAACATTTTCTGGAACTGAGACCCCAGTTCTCAGACCTGAGAAGCATAAAGCCCAAAGAGGATAAACGAAATTAGATCCACTCCCAGACACACTATAGTGAAACTACAAAGCTTCCAGGATAAAGATTTTAAAAGCAAATCCAAAGAAAAGGCAGACAGCCTCCAGAGAAATGACTTCAAGAGAAACAGAATCTGACAGCGACAATCGGAAGACAGGAACATCCTGCCCAAATGCTGAGAGAAAAATAAGCTGACCTAGAAATCTATATCCTGTGGATCTCATTCAGTAGCACTGGCCAAAATAAACCTAAAAATTTTGTAGACCCTTCCATGGAGTCCTTTCTGTGGCTGGTCCCGATCTCCATGCTAGACTGGTCGCAACCATTCGGGAACATCTCAGCTGTCATTGGCCTGGTCTCTAGAATCCAACTCTTCATACCCTGGCGGGATGGGTACCCCATCCTCTGCTCTTCTGACTAAGCCAACGAACGTCTCATCCCTCCACCCAGCCCTTTGGACCGCTGCTTCATTAGAAGTGCTGATCAGGGTTGGACCCTGCCTTGTCCCCACACAGACCTTGCTGTTTTCCCACAGCCTTCCGGGTCTTCCACAGCCCCACGGGGCGGGCCCACCTGTCTCTTCTGAGCACTTCCTGCTATCCTGCTGGGGCTGCAGTCTCCCCAGAGATTCAGAGGGACCCACCATGTAAATTCTTTCTCATATTCACTTCTCACCTAGGAATCGGAGCCAAGACTCTGGCGTTTTCAAGGAGCCTGGAACACTTCTCTCTCAGACCAGCTTGCAACCTCTGTAAATCTCTCCCAAGAACTGGCTTTCTTCCCACCCGATATCAGCCCTCCAGGTCCCTGAGTGGGTAGGGACGGAAATCCCCTCCTCGCGTCTCCCTTCACCCCATCCCCAAACCAGTCCTCTCTTCAAATGTCCTGACAGGTCCTCACGACAGGGAACTGCAAACGACTTCAAGAAGATCAAAGAGGAGACTGCGAGTTTTGAGAAATCTTACGATCCAAGTGGAGCCCAGCCTGAGCACTTGACTGCCCTCGTGCTGTGTCTTCTCCCTTAGATGGAAGCCCGATGGACTGATTTTCCCTTTGGTGTCTGAGGCTGGGGCTCCCTCCTAGCAACAGCGACACTAGACTCTGTAGGTTAAAACAAAGGCAAACACACACCAGAGAGAACAGCTGATAAAGAGACCAACAGAAGCACATTAGCCTTTCCAGAAAAAGCCCAGACTACACCTGCTTCATCTAGTTTAGTCCTTACATCCTTAGGAGGAGAGAGGAGATTGGAATCGGTCAAGGGAGCTGAGGTCCAAAAGAAAGACGCTGTGTGAGGGGCGCCTGGGTGGTTCAGTCAGTTGAGCGTCCGACTTCAGCTCAGGTCATGATCTCACCGCTTGTGAGTTTGAGCTTCGTGTCGGGGTCTGTGCTGACGGCTCGGAGCCTGGAGCCTGCTTCGGATTCTGTGCCTCCCTCTCTCTCTGCCCCAACCCACTCATATTCTGTCTCTCTCAAAAATAAATAAACATCAAAAAAAATTTTTTTAAAGAAAGACGTCGTGTGAGACTATAATAAACCAGAAAGGGTTATTCGTCAAGGTCTAAACATCACCACCATAAAACGTGGGGGTGGGGATGAGGAGGTGGGAATCCCGGCACATCACTAGTTACTGTTTTTACGTTTCCAGAGTCCTCCACATCAGGACACTTGTCGTCGCCTACTCCAAACATCATGGTGTCAGTTTTAAGTCCCCAAGTAGCCCTTGGGGCTCCCGGTGTCCACTTCGTTCTTGCCTAGTGATGCCCGCTGTAGGCAGAGAGTCTCTTACCCACCAGCCACTTCACAGGGGGACCGTCACAGACGACTGTGCTTCTCCTTCAGATTTTTTAAACCTACGACCATTCCATTTCAACTGGGAAGAGGCGGGGGGAAACTTGTCTGGGTGAGAGCTTTGCCCTTGGTTTAAATGGTTATCTGGCAGAGGGCTTGGAAATGCCAATGGGGAGAATCCGCTCTTAAGTTTTTCAGAAGCTGGTTCATCCACGTAGGGCCTCATGAGAACAGCCCACAGGAAGCTGATCAAGCACACGTGCCCAAGAACAAGAGTCTAAAGGCTAGCTAGACCTTGGGCAAGAAAAAGCACCTCCAAGGTTCGCTCCTTGGGGGGCTCCTGGTACTACCTAGGCCTCCTTCCAAGAGGAGACCCACTAGTCACTTAATCCCAGTACTTTCTAAAGAGAGAACTGACAGTAAAGTGGGGTCTCTCACCTATTCCCCCACAAACAGGCCATTTTCCTTCGTACTCGGCAGTACCCACCAACTCACCAAATCAAAGATGTCCCCCTTGCCCTTCAGTCCTGCCACCACGAGCAGGGAGCCGGCTCTGTTCTTGACCACCCGGGACTTCTTGGGGACTCTGGCACTAAAGGTGTGGCTCAGACTTCCCGATTCATGGCGGCACCTACCTGCCCATTCTGGAACGCCATAGCTTCGGGGTCAAAAAATGGAATGGAATGCCTTGGAGCCTCAGGATCATACTCCTTCTGTTTGTTCCCATTCCCCGTCTGGAGAAGGCAAGTCTTCTCCAGGTTCCCACATCCAAGAGGAGCGAGAACACACCAGCCACTCAAGTAAAGCACGCTTACCGCAATACCAAATGGTCGACTAGCTCACAAAAAAAAGCGCTCTAAAGCCCCAGGGCCTCAAGCAGTCGCGGTCCAGCAAGACCATATTTGTGTATGTACAAGGGAACGTGGACGAGAAGTGGGGTCGGGGGCTCAACCTACAGCTCTTATTTTAGAAGGAAAGGCAAGGGAGTGGGATCCCAGGAAGTGGGAACAGCACTGAGGCTGGAAGCAGTCTACACATGGGAACAAGAGGCCTGTTAATGAGACACTGTAAACTGGTGGCCCACAGACTCTGGAGAGTCTGGCCCTCCAGGATTTGACATCTTGCATTTGGTGATACGCATTCAAAAACTGGGAGAATCTTATAGGAAAGCCAGGCCTGCAGCGTTCTCTTGGAGAATAGGATCGGGCCACATCAGCAACCCCCATAGTCCTGCTGAGAACGGGCGCCCGGTTCACCTGATCTGTCTGGCCCCTGTTCCAAACCAAACATTTGCTTCTTCCGCTGACTGTCTCTGGGCCTTACACTACTTCCTCCGACACTGGATGCTCCACATTTTTAACTAGAATTTGAATTGTATTTATTCAGCTGCCCCTTATTAAGGCTGACCGTCTAATGTATCATGTAAAGGAGGACATGCTTGAGAATGAATGAGGTGCTATAGTAATTACACTGGAAGACAGACATGAGCTAGGCCTGTCCTAGGTAAGCTGGGTCCAATGAGGACCTTCTTTAAACACCCTTTTGTGATTCGCGGATAGGAATTCTCACAGATCTGGTGTGATTCCTGGCCTTGGGGATCAAGAGAATAACCAATGTTGAAGGTGGGGAATTTTTTTTTTTTTTAACCACAATGATTAGCCAAAGGAGAAAAGTTGCAACTTTTTACTGGTCAGAAACACAAGACCACAAGGAATGCCTTAATTCCTGGTGTTACTAAACTCTGTCTCGCTAGGCAGAATAGCGATGACGTGCTAATAACGACAGTGTTATGAACTGAATGTCCTCCCAAAATTCACATGTTGGAATCCTAATCCCCACTGTGATGGTATTTGGAGGTGGGGCCTATGGGAGGTGCTGAGGTCTTGAGGGGGGAGCCCTCACGTGGGATGAGGATCATTAGAAGAAGAGACAGGAGGGGCACATGGGAGGCTCAGCAGGTTGAGCATCCGACTTCAGCTCAGGTCACGATCTCGCCTTGGTGGGTTCGAGCCCTGTGTCGGGCTCTGTGCTGACAGCTCAGAGCCTGGAGCCTGTTTCACATCCTGTGTCCCCCTCTCTCTTTGTCTCTTCCCTGCTTGTTCTCTGTCTCTCTCTCAAAAATAAATTTTAAAAACATTACAATTTTTTTAAAAAATTTTAAAAGAGAGAGAGACGAGAATTTCTCTCTCTGCTTCCCACCATGGGAGTTAGGACGAGAAGGCAGCCATCTGCAAACCAGGTGGTGGGCCCTCATCACAGACTACCCAGCCTCCAGAACTGTGAAAAGTACGTGTGTTTTGTTTAAGGCATCAGTCTACGATATTCTGTTATAGCTGCCTGAACTAACTAAAACAGACTACAAATGTTCATATACATAATGCATTCTGTGGCAGGCACTGTGATGAGCATTTCACTCCTATTAACTCATTGTCAGACTCACCACAACCCTGTGAAGGAAGTAAACTACGATTTCCATTTTACAGATGAGGAGTCTGTGGCACAGAGAGGTTAAGCTACTTGTCCAAGGTCACACAGCTAGTGATCAGCAGAACTGGGGTTTGAACCTAAGCAGTTGAGTTCTCAAGTCCATCCTAATAACCACATGGCCCTGCCTCTGACAAACAGGTCTCCGGAAAAAGAAGTCAACGAGAGACCAGCTGCGGCTTCTAACGTAGGACCCGTGGGAAGGCTGCGCTGCTCGCAAGTCAGGGCTCCTGCACACGCTGCTTATATCCACCGTCACAAGGATCCAACTTGTCCCTGTCACCTTCCCCTCAAACAAACACCACTGGTGGGAACTCGCTGAGGTCAAGGTATGGGACAGGGGGTGTCACTGACAGTAGCTGCATCCTCAGGAGGTCACCAGGATGCTGAGAAACCCTCCCTGGGGCTGAGGATGGGAGATGCTGAAGGGGGCAGCTGTGGCTGCCACACTGTCCTTCACACCAGCAAGTAGGCTCCTTTCCCTTTAAGAGCCTGGAGTCAAGGGTACGCCATCTGATCAGCTCAAAGGACCACTGCCCTGATCCCACAAGCTGACCTGAGGGCTCTGAAGCATTAGTCAGAAAGAGAAAGAGAATGGGGGGGCGCCCGGGTGGCTCCGTTGGTTAACTGACTGACCCCTGATCTCGACTCAGGTCACGATCTCACAGTGTGTGAGTTTGAAACGCCACCTCGGGCTCTGTGCTGACAGTGCAGAGCCTGCTTGGGGTTCCCTCTCCCCCCCTTTCTCTCTGTCCTTTATCCACTCATGCTCTCTCAGTCCCTAAGTAAATAAACTTTAAACAGAGAGAGAGAGAGAGAACGAACGTAAACACAAGTCTGCTTTGCCAGCTGCCACTCACGCCACCCTACTGTGCTAACAGCTTCTCTTGAGATTGACGACGATCGTGCCACGGGGTGAACAGCTCTGTCGAGGCAGACACGCCACTGAGCCACTGTCGCACTGATAACGGCTACAATGTTCCCAACACCGCAGGAGGTTTAGAGGACTGGGAGACAGCTAAGATGATACATCGTGACCTGGAGACCCCCCCAGGGCTGAATCTGAAGGCACCAAGGAGCGGGAATCACAACACACTGTGCATAACTGTGGAAACACGAGATGTGGGTTAGAGCCCCTTTAAGCTACAAACTCCTGGAGGTGGACGTCGTCCTCGGTAACTCTTATCACTGCAGAGTTCGTGTTCATTCCGCAAACGGTCATTTGCTGGCACAGACGTTCGTACGTCCGGAGACGAATCCCTGAGGAGCTAGGAATTCGACAGAGTCTGGACCGAAGAACAGGAACAAGTCCAGACTTTGGGTGCAGATGGCTTGAACTTGCAGCCTGGCCCAACCGCTGGCTGGTTAGGAGCAATACTTCCTTTTACGGGCCTCAGTTTCCTCGTCTGTAAAATGGGGGTGATTTTAGTAACCTTCCAAGGATGCGACGGGGAGGAAACACGGTGAGGTGCAAGCACTTAGCATAGTGACCATCCCAGAAGAAGCACCTCGTTGTCAGCTATGGCCGTGCTCAATTGCCAGCCGTCACTATAAGGATTCCTCGTCCAGGACGTCCAAACATGCGTTCCCACCTCAGAGACAGCCAGACGAGGAACAGCTCCGAGACAGCCATCTCTTGGGGAAACCTTAAAACCGTGTCCCCCCTCCCACAGATGGTAATGCAGGGGAAAGGGCTCTTTCCTCTGCTCTTCTTCATCTGCTTTCCTTCTGCAAAGGACCCGGTGTGCTCAGCTCACGGCGGATGGCCCAGCTCCTGGTTCTCTCCTTTCCTGGTTCTAAATACGGCAAGCGGCTTCCAAACACGTCCAGATAAACCCCTATATTGTCCAACAGGCAGAACAGGGGGCCTTCGGAAGGAACGAGGTAATAAAGCCAAAAGATGACTGGACCTTGGCCCCGGGCTTTGGCCTCACTTATGAGACAGACAGACAGACAGACAGACAGACATGACTTGCATACATTTGAGATTCTGTGTGGCACAGAGCAGGAACTGGCCCTTAATTAATGGTGCCAATGGGGAGCTAGTGGGTGGCTTCTCAGCGGCAACCCAGGAGTGATGCAGAGCAGCGGCAGTCCAGGTGCGAATGTCCGTCCGCCTTCCTGCTCCCTCCTCTCTGCCACCTTCCCCCTTGAGCTGGGCCTGGATTCAGGCAACGTCAGCAGGATATACTGGACAGAATGACTTCAGTCATTCTGGTCGAGGAAAGCAGCCCTGCAGAAATGCTTTCCACCCAAGTCACACAGGTTGGAAAATGGACCAGAATGACACGGGGGCAGCTTGGCGAGTCAGAACCCAGTACCAGAGACCAAGCCTCCGGGAGCCATGGTCTACAGACCATCAGGCCCGGGGGTCAGTCGAGAGCCGGCAGCGGAGACCCGGTCAGACACCAGGTCAGAGGGTCTCCCCCATCCGACGCTGTGGGGGCGAGGAGGAGACGGGCAGGTGGAGTTACTCAGCTACCCTGAGACCAACACAGCACCGGCTTGAATCTGGACTCCACGCCCCCTCCCCAAATCCTCTGTCAGGTGCTGGAGACAGCCAGAAACCAGTGGCGTGGAATGCTGTGAGCTCCCCAGTGGCCTGCCTGCCTGGGAGAGTGGCCTTAAGCTCCCCACTGACGGAAATCAGGCAGGAGCACTGAAGAACAAACAACGGCCTCCATCAGTCACGTCTGCCTGGCCGGGCTGACGTCCCTCCGTCCCTTTCGGGCTACAAGCAGGGCCCAAAGGAAAGGGGAGAAATTTGGGCTGGGGGTTAGAAACCCAAGAGAACTAGCTTCGTAGGGCTAGGCATCCCAAAACGGGTGGAGGACCCTGGAGGGGGACGAGGGTGAACGACACCATCAGAGCTAAAGAAAGAGCCAGGACGCCATTCTCTCCACATCCTTAAAAAATGCAAAACAAAACAAAAAACCCTCTGCAGAAGCTGCAGGATCGCCCTTTTTGAACACAGGCTTTGGGGTCGGGCTGACCGGGGTTTAAGTCCCAAGTCGGCCAACATCTAAACTCACCCGTTAAATAGAAAAAGTACCGTCTACCTGCCGGGTCGCCATAAAGAGGAGACAGGCACCATCTAGCCCAGCACAGGGGCTGCAGATCTGGGAACACAGTGGAAGCTAGTCTTACTAGAGCTGTGAGACCTGCTCTAAATAGTTCCTGCCTAAAGCAACGCCTACTGTGCATGGTGAAGCAGTGTGGGGTGCCGGAGGAGGAAATAAGAAAACCAAGGTACCATGTAGCATAAAGGTTCAGCACGGAAGCATCGTGTGAGCACTCCCACACCACCCCACACTGTCCCATTCTGTCTAGCCCCATTCTGTGCTACATATGTTGGTCTAGGGCAGGGATCAGCACACTTTTTTTTCTGCAAAGGGCAAGAGAGTAGATATTTTCAGCTTTCTGGGCCACAATATCTTAGTAACAGCTACTCAACTCTACTGTTGTAGCACAAAAGCAGCCACAGATAAAATGCACGTGAATGGATGCAGATGTGTACCCATAAAACTTTACTTACAAAAGCAACTGGTGGACCACATTTGGCTCCAGGGCCATAGTTTGCCAACTCCTGGTCTAGGGTTTGGGGGTTCATCAAGCTCACGCCACCAGCAAACAGCCAATGCAAAAAAAGCTGAATTGGGACTAAATGAGAAAGAACTCCATGCTCTTTCCATGGCCCCACCAGACCCTTCACAATCCCACCACCACTAACTGGGTCAGAGTTCTCAGTGGCCCCACCCATGCCCAGCTGCATTCTCGCTGCCCCCTAAATCCGATGGGTCCCTCTATGCCCCTTGCCCCCTATCTCCACCCCACTAAACATCCCTGACTACTCCATCTATGAGGAACCAACTTCTCCTAAGTCATGGGATACTTACAGACCCGAAAGATTAAGCCAAGTTATCCCCGGGGACCACATGCTTTAGCAGTTAAAGGCACAGGCTTGGGCATCTGACCAGGGTTCACCGTCCCCTTCAGCCCCTTCCTAGTGGGATGAATGTGGGCATGGCAGGCAACCTGAGTGTTTCCCTTGCCTGCGGAAATTGGTTAGGATTTTTGAAAATTAAGTAAGAGAGTTTAGGTGAGACATGGAGGAACCATTATTCAAAAATGGAATTGTGAAAAAGCCACCTCCTGTATAATTCTCTTTTCCTCAGTAGGCTTTACATTTACCAGGTAGATCATCATCTCCTTGCAAGATCATTTCCTTTTGACCTACTCTCCAGATTCTGTAGTTCTTGAAGCCGTACGGAGAGAAAGCACATAGTAGGTGCTCAGTGAGGACGTGTGACTGATGGCTGCACCACCCCCGGGGAGCAGATGCAACGAACATGGCGGGAAGCCCCTGGAAGCTGCGAAATCATTTCTCCCACGCTGAAGATCTCATTTGTGATGCCAGCTGAACTACCAATGGCTGGCTGGAGAGGGGTCTACATTTTCTCTCAACCCCTTTCACCTCTTAATTGAGCTCTTTTGACTTAACTTTTTTGGTTCTTATTCCTCTTTGCCTTTCTCCAGGGAGAGCATTCTCCCTCGAGACTGCTGGTCATTATTAGCCTATGTTGCATTGCTTTCTTTTTTTACATTTATTTATTTTTTTGAGAGACAGAGAGAGACAGCATGAGCAGGGTAGGGGCAGAGAGAGAGGGAGACACAGAATCCGAAGCAGGCTCCAGGCTCTGAGCTGTCAGCACAGAGCCCGACGCGGGGCTCGAACCCACGAACCATGAGATCATGACCTGAGCCGAAGTTGGATGCTTAACCAGGTGAGCCACCCAGGCACCCCCCCCCTTTTTTTAATGTTTATTTTTGAGAGAGAGAGAGCTTGTGGGAACACGAGCATGAGTCAGGGAGGGGCAGAGAGAGAGGGAGACACAGAATCCGAAGCAGGCTCCAGGCTCCGACCTGTCAGCACAGAGCCCGACACGGGGCTCGAACTCACAAACCATGAGATCATGACCTGAGCCGAGGTCAGATGCTTAACCGACTGAGCCACCCAGGCGCCCCTGCTGCATTGCTTTCTTGACAGAAACAGTTTTGGTTTTGTTTTTTGGGTTTTTTTTTTTTTTTTTTAAAGGAGACAGAGGATTTCACAGCCTGATTTAGGCCTGGGTGTCTCTAAAAGCTTAGAGAATAAAGCCACAGGGGACAGCACCGAGGCACTGTAGAAATCCGATCTGCCTTCCCACAGTTGACTTCAGAGAAGTAGAAAGGGGTGTGAAACCTTGGTCCGGGCAAGCTCCCAAGCCCTGGTTCTTATGTGGAAGTAAAGGCACCTATAAACCACTGCAGATCGAATAATCCACAGATACATCGAGTGGGAGATTCTCAACTTTCCGGACAAACCAGGGTCACACTGCCTGTGGAGAGGAGGGGGTTGGATGCTTCGATCTCCTAGAACCGAAGGCAGCCATCCTACTCTCTGCAATCAGGGATGCCTTCACTGGTACGTGGAAGGATGTATGCCCAGCCCTCCCCACATCCTCTAGACACATTAATAAACACTTGCCACTCACCGTGCCGGCCGGGCGCCAGGCAGTTCTAAGGCTTTCCGTGCACCGACTTAAACTTCGCAATGACCACGTGAGTTTGTCTAGTAGTGCCCATTTTACATATGAGGAAACTGGGGGTGCCTGGGTGGCTCCGTCGATTAAGCCTCTGACTCTTGGTTTCAGCTCAGGTCACGATCTCACCGTTTGTGAGACTGAGCCCTGCATCGGGCTCTGTGCCGGTCGTGCGGAGCCTGCTTGAGATTCTCTCTCTCCCTCTCTGCCCCACCCCTGGCTTGCTCTCTCTCTCTCAAAAGAAACAAATAAACTTAAAAAAAAAAAAAAAAAGTTTACTGATGAGGAAACTGAGACAGAGAAGCCAAGTAACCTGCCTGAGGTCACACAGCTGGTAATGGGTGAAGCTGGGACACCTGGCAGTCTGGCTCCAGAGCCCTCGCTCGCCCGCTCCGTGAGCTGCCACCTCGCGCAGACACATAGCACCCTTGGAAACCAGGTCGTTTATTTTCTCCAGTGTGTGGGTTCTTCTGAGCCCCCAGCATTGAAGGTCTGGCTGGATCAGGCTGCCGTGAGACCAATTCTCACTTTGCAGCTGCAGACGGATGGCCCAGGAAGAGGGGAGGGGTCTGCAATTGCCAAAATCATGCGACCACCCCATGAAAGCATCAGCATGGACACAGGCCCCCAGACTCCTAATACAGTGCTCTTCTCATGGTCTTCCAGACTCACGGCCAAAATGCACAATGAACACTTGGACACCCACAGAACCTCTGGGGAACACGCGGTCCTTCTCCCGACAGGAATGAACCCAGAAAGCAGGGAACCAGGCCAAGATGAAGCCACCCAGAATCCTGTGTGACTCCAGCAGAATCGTAAGCACCCATCGAGCACCGGTCTGTGGGCTCCAGCCCTGTGACCATTTGCAGCAGGCCAAGCACCTTCACCTGGTTTTCTCTGTGACCAAATGCACATCCGAGCAAGATGGCTGGCAGACAGGAAGGCTGCGGCCCACACCAAGTTTCCCTTCTGTACAAAACGTGAGCCTTTGGAAGACAAAGTCAGGAGCAAAGGGCAGCGAGCTCTCCCCGCAGCAGAGCCAAGGGCCGGGAGAGGCTGCAGGACAGACCCTCAGGAGCATCCAAGTTACTCAACACTGACTGAGGAGGCTCGGCTCGCACACCCTCCTCAGCAGCAGACAGAGGCCAGCTGACAGATGGACGGACAGTCTAGGACTGGCACCCACCCCTGAGAGATAACCACAGCCACCGCGTCATCAGATCCCGCCCCCCGACGTGCTCTCCCTCACCCTCCAGGTGGCCACAAGAGGAAAGAGGTGACAAGACAAATGGGGGCCCTTGCTCACCATGCCTGAGAGGCACATTCAGTCTGCTGGCGTGTCCTCAAAACTTTAAAGTGAACGTGCCAGGCAAAGGGAGAAGCGCCAGCAGGCACGGACGCACGGGCCTCCGCCGCTGGGGCCCCCGGACGGCGCCCCTGTCCCCACACGACACCCCTCCTACCTGCTTCCATAAGCTGGCACTGCTGACCGAAGACGTGGGAGAAGGTGACCGGGCCCGTGGCGGAACCGGCTGGTGCCAGCGTGGAATCCATGGCGTTTCCGGGGTCTTCGGTGTTGGTCACGCGGCAGCGGCCGGACCCTTCAGAGCGTCCAGGCCAAGGACGCCGCCGCCACCGGCCCCGGGAACCGTAGGTCTGAGGCTCCCCGTCACTTCCAAGAAAACGTCCCCGCTCCCGAAGTTTCTAACGCTTCTTCCTCTCACCACTCACTCCTTGCGGGTTTTCTCAAACACCAGGCTGGTGAAAAACGAAACCCTCTATGGCTTGGCAGATGGTGCACGCTAGCCTAGCCGAGTTAGACGCACAGGGAAATCTAAGTTTCACCCAACAGGAGTCCTTTCCTCTCGTCCGGGAGGGATGACTGGGATGCGGAGTCCCCGGAGTCCTCGCGGCTGCTCCCTGGTGGCCGCCGGCTGGCCGGCTGGAGAGCTCAGGCCCCAGCAAGTGCCCGGCGGCTGCAGGAAAAGCGCTGCCTCCTCGGGTCTCCTGCCAGGGGGGCAGGGCAGGGGGCGAGGCTGCTCAGGCGCCCCCCGGAGAGCTGGCCTCACAGGCCAACCTCTCCCGCAGGCGAGGCCCCGCAGCCGCAGCCGGCGGCCGACAGGGTCCCCGCGCCCCTGGGCGGCCGGATGCAGGCGGGGAGAGCGCGGCGGGCGGGCGCAGCGCGGGCACTCTGCGGCTCTGGAGCGCGGCGTCCCTGGCTCATCCTTCACTCCCGCGTCCCCCTCCTGGCAGGGCTGTGGGAAGGAGAACGAGACACGGTTAAAGAGCCCCTGCTCCGACCTGCGGCTGCAGGGCCCCCCCCCCATCTCCCCCTCCCCCCCCCCCCGCACCACCACCCCTTTTCCGTGATGCAAAAGGGACGGTACTTGGAGATATTCTGGATGCAGAGGGAAGTGCTAACTCAGCCCAGCAGGCTCCTGGCTGCTGTAACCTCTTCATGCCCGCAGCCCAGGAAGTGCCAGCCTGCGGGAGAGGAGAATGCCACCAAGACAAACCCAAAGACCAAGAAGAGAAGAGGGGGCAAATGCCACACGTCCCCCATGGGTGACACGGGGATGGTCTGTCCGGGTGCTATTCTGGGCACAGAACAATCCACCTGCTCCCCCCCCCCAAAGGGACAGTGTCTCTGGGAAGGGGGGAGAGGAAGGAGAAATACCTTTCACATGATTACAACAGCTGTGGCAGTGGGTGCTAGGTCTTTATTTTGATATCCCATCTGCTGATCACAAAGGTGCTAACTTGAGAGACTGAGAGAGAGAGAGAGAGAGAGAGAGAGAGAGAGAGAGAGAAGGAAAGACACCGCACCCTCTCCAGCCAACATTTTGGATACTCTTGGGCGGGAGCTGGCTGCAGTGCTGGTGGGACCCTGGCACCACAGCCACCAGGACAGAGAACACGACACGCAGTACAGCAGCCCCCATGTCTGTTTCCCCAGGACGACTTTGGCTCTTTGCCTATTCCGTATTTAAGATACAGAGGGTAAAGTTCCAACTTCTTTGTGGGCCAAAAAGGCTCTTAAACAGAAGCGCTTTCCATTCAGGCTCTCTGCCAGCCCAGGGATGTTCAGAGGGTCGTGTGCGATGGTCAAGGCAAGGCAGAGGAAGCCTGGAAAATCCCCCAAGAGTTACACGAGGTCTACTTCAAGTTCACGCTCCGAGGTAGCTTGAACAACGGAGTATTCGTTCCCTTGCACACAGAGGTTCTTCTCCAAGGCATGGGGTTATGGGACATCAGAGACCATTCCCTCTGACTACCGAGGTCTCATGCAATCAAGAAGACCAGATTTTTTGAGAGCTGTGGAAAACCCCACGCAGGATGGGAGGCGGACTGGGTTCCCATGTCTTGGTGGCTCTGTCAGTTTTAATGCATCCTACCGATGAACGACTGTGCTGCCACTAACAGAGAACCCAAGGTAGGTTGTGGGGAGGAGGTATGAAGAGGAGGAACACCAGGAATCTTCAGGGTGGTGAACGATCTCTATGACACTATAAGGAAGGATACGTGTCATTACACGTTTGTCTAAACCCATAGAGTGTACAACAGCGAGAGTAAAGCCTAACACAGACCACAGACTTTGGGTGACGACCACGTATCAGTGTGGGTTCATCAGCTGAAACAAGAGTCCCACTCTGGTGGGGGGTGTTGATTAGGGGGGAGGCAGGGCACGAGGAGGGTCTATGGGAAATCTCTGCACCTTCCTCTTAATTCTGTTGTGAAACCAAAACTGCTCTAAATGTATTGTCTTTTTTTCAAAAAATTTGTAAATGTTTACTTTTGAGAGAGAGAGAGAGAGAGAGAAAGACAACACAAGCAGGGGAGGGGCAGAGAGAGACAGGGACACAGAATCTGAAACAGGTGTGGGGCTCGAACTCACGAACAGCAAGATCATGACCTGAGCCAGAGTCGGACGCTTAACTGACTGAGCCACCCAGGTGCTCCTTGTCTTAAAAAAAAAATCCAAAAAAAGAAACTTTAAAAGAAACTTTTTTTTTTTAATGTTCATTTATTTTTGCGAGAGAAAGAGAGACGGAGCATGAGCAGGGAGGGACAGAGAGAGGAGACACAGAATCTGAAGCAGGCTCCAGGTTCTGAGCTGTCAGCACAGAGCCCAATGTGGGGCTTGAGCCCATGAACCATGAGATTATGACCTGAGCTGAAGTCAGACCCTTAACCAACTGAGCCACCCAGGTGCCCCCTCCCAAAAAAAAGAAAAAGAAAAAACTTTAAAAGAATGGGGCACCTGGGTAGCTCAGTTGGTTCAGCATCGGACTCCTGATTTTGGCTTAGGTCATGATCTCATGGTTCATGAATTTGAGCCCTGCGTTGGGCTCTGAGACCTGCATCAGGCTCTCTCTCTTCCTCACTCTCTGCCCATCTCCCTCCCTCCCTCTCTCAAAACAAATAAATAAACTTAAAAACAATCCAAGGTAAACCTTCATACAGTAATTCAACCTGCAGATGTCTTTTGTTTGGAAAACCATGGGTTCTCCTCCCTTCTCTGCACACCCAGCCCACTGCTGCCCCCCCCCCCCCCCCCCACGGTGTTCCATATACTAAACCTACCACTGGGCTCTCTGGGCGCCAGGCACCTGAGTTGCCTCCTGCGCCCCCGGGGGACGGTAAACACAGTAATGATGCCACCTAATGGTCAGTCATCAGTATGTCACCCAAGTCGGGACGCCGGGAATGAAGGGAAGCACCTCGTAATTACACCAGGATAAGTGGCATCAACTGGGAGCCATGTACAAGAATTTCCCCCGGGGGTGGGATGATTCGGAAATATACGCAAATTTGATTTCATTAAATGCTGCCAAGAACCACTCCAAAATGGCTGTGCTGGTTCGCACCCTCACCAGGGATGCACGTGGTTCCGACTTACTCACATCTTTACCAGTAATTTTGGCAAAAATTAGAAAGCTGGGCAATCCAACAGGTATAAAAAGCCATACAAGTCATCGTTCTGATTTGCCTTTCCTCAAGAACGAGGAAATTGAGCCCTCCTTGGAAAGTCCATTGACACTGCAGCTGCCTCTTCAGGAAAAGACCACGGTAGAGTCAGGTGCCCCATTTCCTGTTCGTAGCCTCTACCCACCTTTCCAGTCATCTCTCTTTTCTTTCTTGTTGATTTCCTTGACTTTGCGAGATTTTGCTTTGGACCTTGCCAATATCTCCTCACTGACACCTTCGTGCCTGGTGTCTTGTCTAGACTAGAAATACTTCATTTTAATGTGGTCTGGTCCGTTGCTTTTTCTGACTTGCAGCCTGTTTCGAGGGTCTTGCTTGAAACACCCTTCCCTAAGGCGGCAAAGTCAGCCTCCTTTATAGTTTCACCTTTCACGTGTAAGCCTTATCTAACTGGAGCCTACTTTTATACCTAGTATAGGGTAAGGTCCAGATCTGGTTTCCTTAACACTGTGAACCAGCTTGTGCCATCCGTGGGCAACATTGTAGAGTCGGTGACCAACATTTTTAAAAGCCCAGATTCCAAATGTTTCAACACATGTCAGGTCTGCTGTTGTTGAGCCTATATGTCTCTTGCCAGCAATCAGCTGGAGCAGCGGATACCCTCTTATGTGCAATACGTGCCTTCCTGATATACCAAATCTGGTCTGCGTTCATTTACAGTATAAACCGATTTCTCCTAGAGATGTGGTCAGGTATTAAAAACACCTCCAAAGACAAAGGTCTAACGAAAATCACATTCAAGAAAACATCTACTGACTTACAGGGCTTTTGTTACATCTGTGCTACTAAAGATCATTTATTAATTATCTAGTTGATACCTGACACGATGCTAATCACAGGCAGACGGAACAGAGGTGGGGCATGGAAGGTGGTGGAGGCGAGGAACGAGGAAAGGGTGGGAGAGATGACACATAATCTGATTGGACATGTTAAATACACAGAACAACTAACTTGTAAGAAGAGGAAAAACACCACAGTGTGAATTGTGGATCATGAAAGGTCTTCCCAATTCCAATATAGGTGAGGGTTATGACCTTCAGGGAAACCTTTAATTAAGGGAAGGAGTATGTCAGCTGGATCTGAGAACAGACGTGGGCTTTGCATCAGTAGAAGAAGACTGGGCTGGGGGGAGGGGCTACACAAGTAAGTCATTTGGGCAATGCTAGTTTACATGCCGTGTTATACCGAAAAGGCTCTCAAGGCCACTTAGGGCTCTTTAGATTAGGAAAGATGAAACCTTGCTCTACTTCAAATCAATGGTCATATCTACATTTTTAAAATCTCCCCTGGTACCTTTTCAGACTTTAAACTGATCTGCCTCCGAGGGCTCCCTTGACTTCGCTGAGGCTCATACTCCCCAGAGGAGTTAAGAACCAATTCTCTGACTGATCGGGCTCAACCCATCAGCTGTTATCACCCACAGTTCCCAGAAGGTACAGAGTACCACAGCCAGGCATCGTAGACAAGCAGAAGCAAAGGGGAGAGCAATCTGGGAAAAAGGGACCCCGGGCTCAGAGCAACTTGTTTCATGAAGCTTCATGTCTCGTAGCAAAACCCCCTCAGCAGAGGCTGTTACATACCATGAGCCATGCTAGGAGCTCCATGGACGTCCTGATTGAGTAACAGATACTAACATGCCCCTTCCTGGATGAGGAAACCTGGGCTTAGGGGAAATTCAGGTGCTCTGCCCAAGATTATACAGCCATTAATAGGATCCTCAACAGGAACAGTTCTACTGGTTCCCTGCTTTGTGACTACCTGTTACGCACTTCGCTGAAAAGTCCTGCTGCTGAAACACAGTCCACAAAGGTTTCCATATTGACTCAAGGGTCCCAGCAAGACATGAACTAGGTCTTTACTTTTACGAAGTGTTCAACAGTTTTACCGGGATATAATTCAAATGCCATACAATTTACCCATTTAAAGTGTACGATTTAGGGGCGCCTGGGTGGCTCAGTCGGTTGAGCGTCCCACTCTTGATTTCAGCTTAGGTCATGATCTCTCAGCTCATGAGATTGAGCCCTGCATTGGGCTCTGCACTGACAGTCCACAGCCTGTCTTTCTCTTTCTCTCTCTCTCTCTGTCTCTCTCTCTCCTCTCTCCGCCTCTCCCCTCCTGTGCTCTCAAAATAAATAACATAAAAATAAAAAATTAAGTGTACAATTTAATGGATTTTAGTATATGCACAAATATTTACATCAGCACAGTGTTGAACATTTTCATCACCTCCAAAAGAAACCCAGACGCTTTAGCTACCACCCCCTAAACACCCATCCCCCTTCAACCTAAGCGGTCAGGAATCATTCTGTCTCTATAAATGTCCCTACTGCGGTCTTTCACATGAATAGAATCATAGAATGCTTGTTATACAATCATGTCTTGATGCAGTACTGGGTACTAAGTTATCGTAGCAAACTTAAAGGCAACAAAGGCAAAAATAGTACTTGGCTCAAAGGAGCTTAATTAAATTTCTAAACAGACTCATTTAGAAAGGGTAAGGCTTTCTTTCACTACAGAAGTCACTGATCAGTAAATCTAGGCCACTCGCCTTCTATTCTGTCACAACAAAACCTGTAGAAGTAAATGTAATTTTTCTCTGGAGTAATAGGTCTTAAATTAAATCTCATCAATCCCAGGGCTTAAATTATTTCTATAATTTCATATATACTTTCCAGCACGGAATCAAAAATAACCAGTTATCTACTTTCCTTCCTTCCTTCCTTCCTTCCTTCCTTCCTTCCTTCCTTCCTTCCTCTCTGAATTATGGAATTCAATCCAAAAGAGATGAGAAGACAGACAAAAATCCATGCCTGAGGGGTCAGTGGTGGGGCCCAACGCTGAGTCAGAACCCAGGAAAGGTGAGGAAGGTATCCCTACGGAGCAGCACCAGCAAAAGGAGACTGGTTACACTGGGCAGGGGAGATTAAGCAAATAGGTAAACATATTGAAGATAATAAGACAGGTCTGTTAGAGAAAAGGGAAAACTTAGAATGAAATTTATGGTGTTAAATAGGAATTATAAGTATGGGTATGAACTCATGATTTCAACCTCTCTATATAATATATATACCACATATAAATAACTACAAACATATATATCTATATTATCTAATATGTAAGTATATACCCAAATAAATGAATATAGATTTAGACGTGTGTGTGTGTATATATAGTATGTCAGTATATAGACTCTATATTCCCTAATTCTGTCTCCTGGAAGTGCCTGGAGGCAATGACGCCCCAACAGCAATGACATCTCATAGGTTCTAAATACCATTCTTCCCTAAAAGGAACCAGACCTGGTTGGTTCTAAGGCTGAGACAAGGAAAACACAAGAGCTTGATGTCTTGTTTGGCCAGAAAGTATGAAAATGCTCAAAGATGGATGGAGATATTCCCAACAACACACAGAAACCAGTTTAAAGAGGGTCCCACTGACCAAGTCAAGGATAATTTGAGCATAAAAAATGATAATAATGTATTTAACTCATTAAATAGAAATCTATGTTTCCATATGGATAGATGGATGAGTATGTAATACATACATACATACATATATACATACATACATTACAGCTCTTCTTTATACAATGTAAATAATGTAACTGGAAAATTGTCATTTGACTGCCATTCAAAGTGATACATCAGACAAGAAACATCAATGAATGTCAAAACCATAGATGAAAGTTTGATGAGGAACAGTAGACTTAATGTCTCAAACTATGTCCCTATAAAACATTTACTAATTGCAAAGAGAAAAGGGAGTGACTTTACAGTGAAACCTGATTAAGACACTATCCTATTCAAGTGACCCAAGCTAACTCCATTAGTAAAAGAACAATTCAAAATCATGCCCCAGTGAATAGGGTACAATAAGACAAACTCAGCATGACTTCTACAATATCCCTAACAAAGATCTATTACACGAATCTAATCATGAGGAGATCAGAGAAGCCCAAACTGAGGAACATCCTACAAAATAACTGTTCTGTAATCTTCAAAAGTAGCAAGGTCATAAAAGTTAAGAAAAATCTAAAAAGTATTCCAGATCAAAAGCAACTAAAGAGGCAGGACAACCAAATGTGATCTAGAATTGTTCCCATAAAACTTGAAAGGAGTACCATTCATTATATGGTAATAATGGATTGGAGTTGATTCTGTGTGATGATTACACTGTGGTTGAATAGGTGAATTGTCCCTGATGTATAGGAAATGTACCCTACAATATTTGGGAGTGATGGAGCATCGTGTCTACAACATACATACTCTCAAATGACATGTGAAGGAAAAATTCTTTGTACTATTCTTGCTTTTCTGTAGGCTTGAGAAAAATAACCAGACATAACAAAGACAACATGATCAAAATGCAAGAGAGTCAATGTAAAGACAACCACAGGTAATCCAGATAACTCCAGTCTCAGATACAGACTATAAGTTTGCACAAAATGATCAAGGAAACAGGGGTGCCTGGGCAACTCAGTCAGTTAAGCATCTGACTCTTGATCTCAGATCAGGTCTTGATCTCAGGATTATGAGTTCAAGACCTGTGTTGGGCACCACACTGGGCATGAAGCCTACTTTAAAAAAATATGATAAAGGAAACAGAAGAATGTAAAGAATTTTGGCAGCGAAATGGAAAGTATAAAAAGTTACCTAATTGAAAAAGTGAGCAGCAAAATTGGTTATTAGACATAGGTAGAAAGAATTCCCAAGCTGGAAAAACAGAACAAAGTCTGAATGCAGCACAGAGAAACAAGATGGGAAAAAAAAAAAAGAGAGAGAGAGAGAGAGAGAGAGGACAGAATGAGACAGTAGAATTCTACACCCACTGAAATGATCCTTCAAGAATGAAGAGTAACTAAAGGCATCTTCAGACTAAACAAATCAAGGAAAACTCATCACCAGGAGACCCAGTCAAAAATACACTAAAGGGAGGGGCACCTGAGTGGCTCAGTCGGTTAAGTGGCTGACTTCGGCTCAGGTCATGATCTCACGGTTTGTGAGTTCGAGCCCTGCATCAGGCTCTGTGCTGACAGCTCAGAGCCTGGAGCCCACTTCAGATTCTGTGTCTCTCTCTGTCTGCCCCTCTGCTGCTTGCACTCTGTCTCTTACATTGTCTCAAAAATAAATAAGCATTAAAAAAAAATTGTTTTAAATACACTAAAGGGAGTTTCTTCAGGGAGAAGAAAAATCACCCCAGATGAGAGCTTGGGGCTGTAGGAAGGAACAAAGAGAAGTGAAGGCTAGTTGTAGCTAAATATAAATTAGATAGAAATCAATGTGAACATGGAATATTAATATATAATCATACACACTTATAATTATTAATGGTTAAGATTAACTTATTGTCTATTAACATATCATAAAGTACTTAACTGTATTTAAAGTACATATAGAAATAAAACACAAGACCAAAATAGCTTGAAAATTGAGAGGGGGGTAAATGGAAGGAGAATGTTCTAAGATCTTTGCATTGTCCACGAAAAAATAGGAGCATTAGTGTATATCAGACCATGATAAGACAAGAATGCATGTTATGATCTCCAGTGTAACCACTGAAAGTATATGAAAAGAGTATATGATCACCAGACTAATAGAGGGGGGAAATGAATATAAAAATAAGCACTCCAAAACATGTCAGGAGAGAAGAGAGAACTTAAAAGAAAGCTGGTCTATTTCTGTCACTATCAGACAGGGAAAAAAAGAAAAGAAACAAACAGCTTTAGACACCACAGATATCCTTCCTAATAACAAAATGATCAGTTCTAGAAACCTCAAAACAGGAGACAAAAAAAAATGGATAAACTATATGGAAAAGTGAAAAATAGAAAAACTAAATAAACAAAGAGCAGAAAATATTGAAAAATGGGACGTAACATATTGACCAATGTGCATGTAGAATGTGATCAACAACTACCAAATATACCTTTTTAAAATGTAGAACACTACAAAAATTGCCTCTATGCCAGACTTTAATTCATGTTTCAGAGAAATGTCAAAAGAAATAAAAAGAAACTTCTTTTAGCTATAAAGAATACACACTGAAAAGCCCATAGAGAGAGTGATGACTAGGCAGAGCATAGAGGGTTTTTAGGGCAATGAAAAGACCCTGTATGGCACTGTAATGATGGATAATACCATTATAAAGTTGTCTAAACCCACAGAATGTGCAACACCAAGAATGAACTTTAATGTACCTATGGACTTGGATATAATGACGTGTCAACGGAGGTTTATAGATTGTAACAAACACACTACTCTAATAATGGATATTGATAATGGGGGAGGCCATACATGTGGGGGGCCACAGGGAATATGGGAAATATCTGTATCTTCCTCTCAATTTTTCTGTGAACCTAAAACTGCTCTAAAAAATAAAGTCTGCTAAAAAAAAAAATCTAACCTGTCTCCTCCCAGCCAGGATAGGGACAGAAATAGCCAAATAAGTGGAAAGGCAACATATTTAACAACAAAAAAAAAAAAAAAGAAAGAAAGAAAAAAAAAAAAGAACCCTATAGAAAAACATAATTCATAATGGTAAAATATTGAAAGCTTCCCCCTAAAATCACCACTATCATCACTTCTATTCATCATTATACTACAAATTAAAAAAAAATGAAATTAGAAGTTTGAAGTAAAAAAAAATAAAATTGTCCCTATTTGCACGACATGATGGTTGTAGGAAATCCAAAAAGAAGAGTCTACAGATAATTATTAGCATAAATTCAGCAAGGTTGTAAGATATAAAGTATATATAAAACAGAAATTATATTTCTGTATATGAAACAGAAAATAAAAAATTTTAAATATAATAGCATTGAAATATATCAAATAACCAGGACTAAATCTACTATAAAAGACTACAGACCCCTCTACAGAAAACTCTGAAAGATGGAGAGAAAGTAAACAAACCAAAACAAATGAAGAAATGCACCATTAGGCATGGACTCAGTAATTCAATGTTGTAAAAGTTTCAGTTCTCCCCATATTGAGCTAAGATTTAATCTTACTGAAACTTGAACAGATTTTCTGTGAAAATTGACAAAATGATTCTAAAATGTAATTGGAAAGGCAAAAGAACAAAATCTCTTGAAGACCACCAAAAAATGAGAAGACCTGCTCTGCCAGGTTATCCAGATTGTCAAGCTTCGGTAATTAAGAGAGTATGATATCGGTGCAAGGACACAAATGGACCAAGCCACTTGTGCTTGGTCCAGAAGGTGACTCATAATGATAAAGCAATAGAGATGCACAGTGGTGCTCAACTGGAAAACCATATGGGGGGGGGGGGGGGGTAAAACTAAACTAAAATTTGACCCCAACCTCACACCATACTCAAAAATCAATTATTAGATGGATTACAGATTCCAATGGGAAATTAAAACAAAACTTCTTGATGATAATAAAGACTATCGTTTATTGCCCAATGGCTTCTTAAATAAGACACAAAAAGCATTAGCCATCAAGGAAAAGATTGATAATTAAGAGATCAAAGCCAAGAACTGAACGGATTCTGTGGCTTGTCTTTCCACTATAATAGTGACACATGACGAAATGTGCACCACCTATAGCCAAGAAAAGATTGCTACTCTCATTACAGAAAGATCTCCCTCAATTCATTAGGACAAAGAACTCAATTACAACACAGACAAAAGCACTTCACAAAAGAGGGTATTTCAAAGGGGAAAGGCAAATTGAAACCACAGTGAAATAACTAACACATATCCACCAGAATAGCCAAAACTTAAGATAGACAATTCCAAGTGTTGGCAGAGGTATAGAGCGGCAGGAACTCTCACACCCCATTGGTGGAAGCATGTGCAAGGACTGTGCAAACGTTTTGGAAAACTGTCTGATTAAAGTTGACCTTCCCACCTGCTCTCTGGCCTAGAAACTCTACTCCTAGGAAGACACCTAACAGGACGCATGCGGCATATCGCCAGTGTTCAAAGAAGCATCCATCACTCGTAACAGTCCCAAACGGCAAACAACCCAAATTCTGACCCACAGCAGTGCAAGAGAGATGTGTGTATTCCATACACTCAGGAAATGTAAGTGAACAAAAGACATGCAACATGGGAGACTCTCCAGGTTGAAAGGGAAAGCCAGACGCGAAATTCATGGATGAATCCAATTCGTCCGTCTTGAGGAACTTCATATAATCATTGGTGTGAGGGGTCAGGACACTGATCATCTTTAGGGAAGAGGGAAAGGGGCTCATTGGGAGGATCTCAGGGCGCTTGCAATGTTCTCTCAACATAGGAACTCTCTCAACATAGGAACACAGGACTCTGTGCTGTTGTTTACTTCAATAAAAGTCACTTTAGAAGGTCTGGGTGGATACGCATCAAACTTAGCAACAGGACAACCCAGGGTAGTTCCATTTTTCCTTTACATTGTCTAGAATAAAGTTGTACTGTTGGAATTTAAAAAAAAAATAATTAAACACTGAGTTGGGAGAATAAGTTTTCTATCCCCCAACCACTGTTACTGGGGGGGGGGGGGGGGAAGCTGAACATTTGAGAAGTGAGCTATTAAACAAAAGCAAACACTACTTTATCTTAGCGCTGTCTTCACTCTGTTCATTCCACTTACGTTTTTTCCTGAGTACGATACAAATTCCAATACCCCTTCCTACGATATCTTTTTGCCACACGTTTAGAACAGTCCCCGGCATGGACAGACCCTCAAACATAATGGACAAATGGGCAATCTGAGATTTGGTGGATGTGTTTTTTTTTTTCCTAGTGGGGATTTCCCTAAGGAACTGCACCATCAAGTCGGGCTTAGCTTTCTCAGATCTGCATCACTACAGTGATGGTGTCTTTTATTGCCCAAACTGGAGCACTGGAGGGGATGCTGTTAGCAACTATACTGGTATGTCAGGCATAAACCAGGACCATTCCAGGCAAACTGGGACGTAAGGCTACAAGCTGGCTTGGGACTAAGAACGCAATGGCTGGAGAACATTCAAAACGTAAGGCAAGGCTCCTCCGGGATTAGAGCCGTGCTGCCAACCTTGTTATTAAAACAGGGTAATTGTGTTCTCTTACTTTCTACATAACAGCTAATGCTATTAGCTCTGAAATAGAAACCTGTGCTAAATGCATCTTTTATGAGACACGGCCTTTTGTACTTTCCCTGCCTTATTTGCCGGGTGCCAAATACTGTTTCTGGGAGGAAGACCGCCTGGGGCACACTTACCAACGCCACACAGACAAGCTGAGACGGAACCGTTGTTCTATTTGCCTCTCGGGCTCTTTCAATGCAGTCCGGGGGTTGAATTCTGGACTATTAAGAGCCCTGGGAGCTTAGTAAATATTTGTCAAGGGAGCCACGTGGCACAGTGGTCTTTCCGGTACCTCCTACATGTTATACCCCCTCCACACATCTAGCTTTTGCACCTGCTCTCTGCCTGAAATGTCCCTCCCCCTCCCTCACTGAATCGGCTCCTTCTGGACCTCAGCTTTCAGTTCTGACATCACTGCTTCACGAAATACATCTCCGATCATCCCCGGAAGGTTAAGTGCCTCTGTTACAGGGTACCCAGACCTCCTATGAGGACCCAGGTCTTGACGTGAGATTTCTCTAGGGCCAGAACCAGGGTGGGGCAAGTGAGACACTCACCTCAGGTGCGGACATGAAGGAATCAGAACAAATTATATATCTTACTGCAATATGTTTAAAAATGTTTGTTTATTTGTTTAGAGAGGGAGGGAAAGAGAGCACGAGCAGGAAGGGCCAAAGAGAGAGGGAGAGAGAGAGAATCCCAACTGTCCGTGCAGAGCCCCACGAACGGTGAGGTCACAACCTGAATGGAGGCCAAGAGTCAGATGCTTAATCGACGGAGCCACCCAGAAGCCCCTGTGCAATATTTTTTACTAGAGAGCAGAATGAATGCAAAAAGCTTCACGACAAACGCAAAATCAAAATGTAAAATAAAGACAGGATCGCAAGGCAAGGCTTGTTAAGGTACAGATCGCGGTTAAAGCCCATCCCTGAGTTTCTGATTCTGGAGGTCTAAGGTGGGGCTGAAAATCTGCATTTCCCACCAGTTCCCAAGTGGTATTGACACTGCTGACCCAGGGGCCACATTTGAGAACCACTGCTTTGGGTATACTCACCCCACCTCCCACCTCTCCCCACGTCAAAGTATAGAGAAATAAAAATCGGCAGAAAAGCAGTCCAACATTTGACGGTCTAACCTCCCGTGGCAGATGCATGCGTGTGTGCCTCTCACATCCTAATGCCCAAAACCGACGAACATGTTATCTTATGTGACAGGAAAGGACTGTGCAGATGTGATTGAGTTGGGGCCCTAAGACAGGGAGACCAGCGTGCACGGTCCCAAAGCAGTCACTTCCTCTTGATGAAAGAAGGTAACACAGTGACAGAACAGAGACCAGCACGATGTACTTCATGAGGGCATGAAGACAGGAGGGTGGGGCCACAGGCCAAGGAATATGGTGGCCACTGGAAGACAAAAAGGACAAGAAGACAGATTCTCCTCTCGGAGCTTCCAGAAGCCCTGAAGACACCTTGGGGTTACCCCAGTAAAACTATTTCGGGCTTCTGCCCTCCAGAACGGTCTGAGTAGCTAAAATGAACAAATCAGGAAACTATAGATGCTGGAGAGGATGTGGAGAAGCGGGAACCCTCTTGCCCTGTTGGTGGGAATGCAAACTGGTGCAGCCGCTCTGGAAAACAGTGCGGAGGTTCCTCAAAAAGTTAAAAATACAATTACCCTATGACCCAGCAATAGCGCTACTAGGCATTTACCCAAGGGATACAGGAGGGCTGATGCATAGGGGCACTTGTACCCCAATGTTTATAGCAGCACTTTCAACAATAGCCAAATTATGGAAAGAGCCTAAATGTCCATCAACTGATGAATGGATGAAGAAATTGTGGTTTATGTACACAATGGAATACTACTTGGCAATGAGAAAGAATGAAATCTGGCCTTTTGTAGGAACGTGGATGGAACTGGAGAGGGTTATGCTAAGTGAAATAAGTCCTACAGAGAAAGATACCATATGTTTTCACTCTTAAGTGGATCCTGAGGAACTTAACAGAAGACCATGGGGGAGGGGAAGGGGGAAAAAAAAGTTACCGAGAGGGAAGGAGGCAAACCATGAGACTCTTAAAAACTGAGAATAAACTGAGGGTTGATGGGGGTGGTGAGAAGGAGGGGAAAGTGGGTGATGGGCATTGAGGAGGGCACCTGTTGGGATGAGCACTGGGAGTTGTATGCAAACCAATTTGACAATAAATTTCATATAAATAAATACATACATGTTGTTTGAAGTCACTGAACCTGTAGCTCAGTTACGTAGCTGTAGGAAACTAACATCTTCCCATGTGAAGGAGCCTGGCGTGAGAGCCGCTCACATCTGCTACAGGAGAACGCATCTCAGCCAGGCCATTCATGTACATTATCGCCAATATTCCCACTGGCTCTGACAAAATGGAAGACTGAAGCTCCATTTATAGCCATAAAACTAGCAGGTCACGGACAGAGGCAAGGTTCCAACCCAGGCTAGTGACCTCTAAACCTCACCACCTTTCCCTCCCCTCATAACACTGACACTTAGACGCTTGGTACCAAGCTCAGAATCAAGCCTTTCACATACGAGATCGTAATTCGTCCTCACCACCATCCTCGGTGAAACTACTTTCATCCACGAGAAAACAGATTCAGAAGAACAACGACTTTCCCATAATGTCACAGCTAAGAAGAGAAGCGCTTGGAATCAAATCCGGATTTTACATCAGAACCAGCAGCGCATTTAATTAACCATCAGGCCATATCGTCTTCTATGGGAGGAGACAATAGATGTTGGTTCTTCCGTGAGAGGGACCACCTGCTTTCCATTCATCTTGAGCTCTGACCAATCCTCGTGTGCACCAACCTAAGGGCACCATGTGGACATGGCTGGACCTCACACTTCCCTTGAGATCTATACCCTAAATGAAACCAAGAACCAAAACCTGCAGGTAGTATAGACCAGCATCCCATCCACAACACCACCCAAGGCAGGGCTAGACTCCTATGCTCCCTCCTAAAAATCTGATGAAAAAACACTAGCCTTTCCTCAGAAAACCAGGTACAACTTTACATGCACTCTCAGCGTCCTCATGTTGGCCCCACCACCACATCCCTTCCTCCTGCCAAGTCCCGAAGTCCATGCTTCTCACCCCAATGCCACTGCCCTGTCCCCACCTGGCTCCTAGCTTTGTGTCCCTTTAGACCAGGGGCATAAGCTGCATTCACCTGACCTACATTTTAAGCAGAAACCAGGCACGGACTCCAGAGTTCAAAGCAAGGGTCCTTCCTCCCCACACCGCAATGACACCAAGTATCGTAAACCTGTTATAAACAAAACACCCAGGGACACACTGGAGAAAGTCACTGTGAACTGGGCCACCAGGCCAAGGCAGGATTGGCAACCACAGAGAGAGGGGCTGGTGTTCCCAGCAGACGTAAGCACCGCCTCATTTCTTCGTTTCTCCAGACGGTCTGAACTCCTTCCTACCTCAGGACCGCTGGAATGTTCATGCAGGACTCTAGTTCCTGGGCCTACGTACAAATTTCTCCAACAGCCAAGAAAATGAAACGGTGTAGTTCCTAGCAGGCCACGGCAGTCTAGAAGGGCAACCCACATCACCAGAGGTTAGACCAGGCAGTGCTATTCCAGTCTCTTTCGGCAACCCAGGTAGACTACAGGTAACAACCACCCAAGCCACGAGGCTTGAACAATAAGATTTATCAACACAGTCCCAAGGCAGGTTTCAGAGTTTAAATTTCTTCCCCTCCCCATCCCCCCACCCAAAAAAGTACATGCTGAAGTCCAAACCCCCAGCACCCCAGAGTGTGACCTTATTTGGAGACAGGGTCTCCGCAGAGGTAACCAAGTTTAAGATGAGGCCATGAGGGTGGGCCTTAGTCCAGTATGACTCATGTCCTATAAGAAAGGGAAGTCTGGACCCAGACAGGCACACGGGGACAACTCCAGGTGAAGACGAAGGCAGAGATCGAGCCAAGAGATGCCAAAGATGGCCAGCAAACCCCCAGAAGCCAGGAGAGGCCTGGGACAGACTCCCCCTCACAGGCCCTCAGAAAGAACCAACCCTGCAGGCACCTTGATCTTGGACTTCTGCCCTCTAGTAATTCTGCTCTGTTGCTTCAGCCCCTCAGCCTGCGGTATTCTGTCACGGCAGCCCCAGCAGACAAACAGCCACTCCTAGTTCAATCCTCCCATTTCACAGGGGACCAGTAACTCGTCCCATCAGAGAACCAGTAACTCGTCTAGGTTCTAGCAGGGCTCAGCCTGGATTCCTGTCCAAGCTGGGGTCTGTCGGCCTCCCACGCACAGCTGGACACAGTCACTGCAGGCAATGATGCCACTGAGCTCATCAACCGCAGGCATCAGCGGGGCTTCCGTCCGCACTGGAGTTGGTGCTACAGCAGGTGCTGTCCTTATCTTTGGGCCTGCTCCATCTGAATCTGGACTAAAATGGAGTGGCTGAGTGACCCCTGAATGGAAAGGGGGCCCAAACTCCTCCTGTGGCTCCCACGGTCATTAGCATGGAAGAAACAACCTCATAATGGCGGGGTCGCTGGGGGGGGGGGGGTGGTGGTGTTGGAAACAAATTCAGCTTAATCAGAGAAATACAGTTTGCAGGCAAAGTGCTAATTCATCAAAGCACAGCCAATAGAGACATTCGCTCGGCTTTCATTAGCCCAATGAACACAATACAGGAGCAGTTACGCATAAAGAGGCAGAGACCAGTAATTCCTTCCAAGGAGCTCCTGGGTGACCGGGTCTTTCACATGAATAAAAGGGAGCTGATTAATCAACGATGGTGAATAAAAGCTGCTTGCTATCCACCGAGACATGAACAAGATCTAAGCTAGATAGTGCTTCCCACCCGCCCTTTCCAAGCCGGTGCCCCCTCTCCCAGCAGAACGAAACGCGACAAGAGCAGATTTTTAACAACGTGGCTGCCCTGCCGTCCCGGCTTCATTCCTTTCCCTAAATAATCGATATGTGCGGATCACAGCTGCTATAAACGTCAAGCCGCAATTTGTGACTAACGCCATTGCAAATCAGTTCGGGCAGCTCGTGACCAGAGGCCTCCCCCACTGCAGCCAGGGTGGAATAATAAAACCGCTCAGGGGCTGCGGTGGCATTTTTCTTCCTATCAGCTCTCGACGCAGAAGGGCTCAAGATTTTATTTAATCTTGCAGGCTCCCCGGGAAGGAGGAAATCATGGCTGGAATCCATGATGCTCAGTTGACCTTGGGAAGCTCAAGGACGGATGGACCTGATCCTTAAAAGCACACGTCCTTGAGCAAAATGACCTGTCATTCCTAGAGACCAACAGGGAAGAACCCAAAACTTCACCTGCCTCTGGGCCTTTGCACCTGCAATTCTCTTAGCTTGTGATGTTTTGCTTCCTTCTTGCCCAACAGCTAACCTCAGTTGTCACTCTGGTTTCAGCTCAGTGGTTTCTTCCTCCAGAAATTCTTCCCTGACCTCTGGGGCTGGGTTGAGCATGTTCCTCTACGCTCCTATAGTTCATGACACACGGGGACCCTGGTTTTCACTTACCCAACAGCACTTACCCCATCTGCCAGTAACAGAAACCTAGTGTCCTTTGGGAGGTCCCCACCACCAGTGCACACAGCCTTGGTGGGCTATCAACCTACGATCCTGTCCACTTGGGGCCAAAGAAGTAGACAGAGAGGCAAAGTCAAGTGAAATTCTCCTGCCGAGGCAACCTGGTGTTGGTGCAAGTGAGGAAAATGGCGAGAACCAGTTCGTCCCAAAGGTATCGGCTGTGTCTCCTGCTCCTCCGACCTTCAGGGCTGGTGCCCACTCCTGTCCTTTCAGCGCCCAGGTGTTCAGCTTCTCCTCCAATCCTGTGAACCATCCCCGCAGCCTCTCAGTGCCCGGTCTTTGGCTGAGCTAAGCCAGAGTCTGCTTCTGCTGCTTCCAACCAAAAACCCCGAGGTCCTGTAACATCGCACCCGCTCTACAGAGACTGCCTAAGAAAAGTGGCTGTCGCGTGGCGCCTGGGTGGCTCAGTCAGTTAAGGAGCTTTAGCTAAGGTCATGATCTCATGGTTCATGAGTTTGAGCCCCACATCGGGTTCTCTGCTGTCAGTACAGAGCCCGCTTCGGATCCTCTGCCCACCCCCCCATCTCTACCCACCCCCTGCTCATGCTCTCTCTCCAAAATTAACATTAAAAATACTAAAAGAAAAGTGGCTGTCACTGATCTTCACACCCTCTGTGCCTAACACAGGGTCTGGCACATGGTAACTGCTCGCCAGTTTATGGAGTGTAGGCTCCTGGCACTAATCACGGAGTAATGCTGCTTGGATCAGCTGGGTCAAGAGCTGTCAGTCTGACATGAAACACATCTGCAGGTCTGCTCAAGATGAACGCACTGAGAAGCAAACGTGATGGCGTAGAAACACGTCAGGCTTCCAGGCACGCACGTCCAAATCTAGAGGCCAACCTCAGAATGTGTTAGTCAGAACCCAAGGGCACGGGGTTGGCCTGTTAGTCCTTGTATCCACAGCACGACACCTGGCACCCGGACAGGTGCTCGAGAAATGGGTCTGAGTGTGTATCACCCGACGTCAGTCTTACCTTCAGCATCTTTACAGGAAGATAATGTTGTCCCCTCTCCAGACTACTGAGGCTTAAAGTCAACACCGAGCAAAACATGTAGCATGATCAGTGTCTGGTGTGCATCAGCTCCCCTCTCGTCAGAGGGCAGGTCCAGCCTTCAAGTCTCTCCCTAAGCCATAACTGTGGTGTGCAAGGGGAACCTCAATTTAACCCTGCGGCCGCCAACCCTCCATCTAAGTTACCTAGTCTAGCGTCTGCCGATGGAGGAGAGACTTTTTCCCTCTACCCTCCAAGACTCTCCAGCTGAGGCCCCTGCAAATTAGAAGGACAACAGACAGACTAACAAGAGGAAAACAAACAGAAGTTTGTTAACCCATGCAGCGCACATGGCACGCACAGGGGAGAAACTCAGATGAGGAATTCCAAGGGGGGTGTTAGAACTTGGGCTTTAGATAGCATCTGAACAAAGGACAATACATTTGTAGGGAAGCAAAAGGGAAACGGGTTTAGGCTTTCAGGGGTGGCAAATGTATGGGGAAAAGTAACGGGGGAAAAAAAAGAGTCGCTTACTGAGTTTTGTTAGGCAGATTCCTCTGGTGCGGTCTCTGGGCCCCAAAGAATCAAGAGTTGCCCCAGTGATTAAGCAGGGTAGAGAGGAGAGGGCAGAGTATTTTTCTTGTGTCTGCTTTCTCTCAGTTGCCTTCAGCTCAATATGGCCCTTATGTCAAAGGGGCATATTTGGGGTTGTATACTCTGAACGCTTTCATGTCATATATAGAAAGGTAGGACCCAGGGTTCCAGACATCCAGCTATAGCTGTCCAGAACATGAACAGTACCCTGGGTCACCAGGACCCACTGGACAGCAATTCCATTGATCTGACTTTGTACCCAACTGCCCTGTTGATCTGCCCTCTAAAAATGTCCCGTCTCCTCCCACCTCCTAAAAGAGCTTAGGACGTCATTCTTCTCTCAGAGAGCAAACACGACCATCTAGATCAAGGGTTGGCAAAGGTTTTCTACAACGGGCCAGATAATAAATATTTCAGGCTCTTCAAGCCATAGAATCTCAGTCACGGCTACTCCTCTCTGCCGTGGTAGCATGAAAGCAGCCACATCTATGGTTATGACTGTGTTCTAATAAAACTTTATTTATAGACACTAGAACTTGAATCTCATCTAGTTTTCAGGTATCACAAAGTGTTATTCTTCTTTTTATTTTTTTCCAGCCACTTAAAAATGAAAAAAAAAAAAAAATCATTCTAGCTCTAGAGCCGTAGGCTATATTTGCCCCACAGGCCAACGTTTGCCCCATCTGGCTGGTGACTTACTTACTAGTCCATGGCACATGACGACAACCATTAACTGCTCACTCCCCTTCCCAGCTAAAACACCCCCAGAAACCTGCACCACGGGGAAAAAAACTGGCCAAGAAAGCATAGAGAGAAATACTGTCTGGAATAGAAGGGGTAGCAGCAGTAGTTAAAAGCTGTGGAATTTGACCCAGGACAGCATTCTATTACCCCTGCTTCCTATATGTCCGGTCCTGGGCAATTCGACTAACATTCCTAAGCCTCGGCTTTCTCTTATGCAAAAAGGGTATGTCCTACCTCATGGGATTAAGAGGGCTGAGTGAAAATTAACCTATTCAAAGCATTTAGCTCACAGCTTGGCACCTGGCAAGAGCTTCTTGGCGGTTGGTCCCAACATGGAAGGAACAGAGTATTTCAATGTTTTCGATGCCAATTAGCCTAAGAGCACCCGTACGTGTGCAGAATGTGCGTACGGAGCAATATACACACCAGACAAGTTTGCTGAACCCCGGAAAGGATGCACTGTGTTTGATCTCCTGACTTAGAATGACTTTCTAAGCTATCCTAGGAGGTGGGAAGAGACAGGACAGTTTTCAGAGGGCAGATCAACATGGCACCTGGAATGTACCCGGAAAGAGTCCTGTTGACTTTCTACTTCGGCAGCAGAAACTCAGTTGCTGTCGCCCTACTGCCCCATTTTCCATTCACCCTAACTAGTGCGTCCTAGCTCTGCACTGGGACCCACGGACCCCTAAACGGCAAACAATCCCCTGTAAGTTGCCTGTATCGAAAGCCGTCGTCAGCAACCTGCAACACAGCCCTCTCTGGCACACAAGAGCAGATGGCCTTTAGCCTTTAGGATCGAGGGCCCTCGCACTGTGGAAGTGAACATACACTTGCTGCAGCTGTGATCCCCGGGGAGCCAGCTAGGCATCAACCAGGAACAGGACATCGTCAGACCTGCCCTCGGAGGGCTACGTGCAAGGCACGATGGAGGTCTTTTTCCTTGACGCTTTGCACGTTGACCTCATTTTCTGATGCAGTCAGTGGGACCTCAGGTGGGCACCACGGCAGGCTTTCTTCTGCTTTGGCTTCAATTACAGCACTTTAGTCTCAACATCACTACTTAGCACTCCCCCCTCAAGGTCCCGAACACTTCTTCACTCACCATGTAATCACTTAACAGGGTGCAAAATACCAATGGGGGTCATTAAAGTAAGGGAACTTGGCTAAACTTTCACCGTGCTCATGTCTTCTATTACTGTAACCACCACAATTTATAGGGCAATAAATAAAATGAGCTCTGGCTTTTAACCCGCCATAGAATTAGGCATGGTTCTCAGTGTGGTATTAGAGGCCAAATAACTCACTGAGAAGCACCACAAAATTACTGCAGTTGGGTGCATCTAGAACCAGAGTATTACATAAAAACGGGCAATTACATACAAACAAGCTTAATAAGACCCAAATTCATTGAGGACCCAAGATGGGCTTCTTGTTCAGGGGGTCCCCTGCTTCAAAATAGGTTAACAAAGGGTCCATTTTTAATAGCTTCGCTGAAATGCAATTCAGTGGCCATACAGCCCACCCATTCAAAGTCTACAGTACAACGGTTTTTAGTAAAGTTACAGATTTATGGGGCCACCGCCGCTATCTAAAAGGTTATTTTTAAGAAGTTTGGAATTCAGGACACGAGTCAATGACTAAGTCTTTGGGGGTATGGTGGACCCCTGTGAGCCCCCTGAAAACCATGGACCCTCTACTTCAAACATAGTTTCAGGGAGTTCTGGTCCCCCAGAGCTGGCTAAAGCTCCTTAACCAAATCCCAGCAGTGGGCAAAGGGGCCACATATTCATTTTCACGTGAAAATTGCCTCCCAGCCCCAAATAATGAACAACTTGATGAGAAGTACTCAAGCTTGAACGTGCCAAATTAGAATGGATTGGCCACACTGACTCATTCCACAGCCTCGTATCCAAGTGCTGGCACTTGGGCTCAGTACTGACACAGCAATGAGAACGGCGAGCTCATAAGCCAAGAACATGGAAAATGTTCTTCATGGCCAGTCCTCACTAAGCTGCTATCGGCAAAAGATTTGCAGGTTATTTATTCCCCTAAGCATTCTAACCAAGCTGATCAGACAAGAACAAATTGGGAGTCCAGACTTCAAGGTCCCCAAACTTCCAGGATGCACAAAACAAAAAACAAAGTTCCTATGGGAGCATTGGGACATACCATATTTAGCGATCTCTGAATACAAGACGCGGGATTCTACTGGTAAACAAGGAGAATTCATTGGAAAGAAATAGGAAACGTGTGGAACCCCAATAAAGGGGGGAAACGTGTAATGGAAATCAGCAGTGTGGCGGGCTTGTCTCTTTTGGGGCTGTCTAGAATCTGACTTTCTTATTCTGGGGCAATACCGATAAGGTACGGTATTAACTGCCTCAGCATTTAACCCTAGAAACCAAAAGAGAGGGTGAGAATCTTCCTTCTTCTCCCCCAGCTCCTGGCAATCAGTGGGCAGGTGTGTGACAGGAGCCTGGCTCCCCACCCTCCCAACTGAGACCTTGAATCTGCGGAGAATAGTAGGAAACAAAGGAACAATTGGGATAGTTCTGGGGTGTCTGTGGAGGGGTAGCCTGATGACCTAACAGCATGCCTTAGTAACTGCATCTCTGGTCTGGTGGACTGTTTCTGCTAAAATAGGATTTTCACACGTCCTATTTCTTACTTCTCCGGAACAGCCTTGGTCAGTGCCCATGTTTCAAATCTGACCTTCCGTATCCTTCCAAAGGATTCCTTGTTCTTACTTAAGAAAGGGACAGTTGGTACTGTAACTTACAAAACATTTAAGACATCTCCTCGGACCTCGAAGCAAAAATGGCAGGAACCGTATCGAGGCGTAAGTCTCTGGTCTGGGAACAACAGCTGAGATGCGTGACTGCCAACCATTTTTCTTCTGGCGTTTCATCACTCTCTCGGAAGTCAAAGTCTCAGACAAGGGCATGTGCTGGGCAGAGCTTGGGTCCCCCACTCATACCCAGGCTGGGATGGTGAGAGGAAGGACTTGCCCCATCAGCAACTAAACAGAGAGCAAGCGATGGACTTGACCTCTCCTAACTAAATCATTCACGCTAGGGAGAAGGTATCCCCTCAGAGCATCCAGATATTGTGAGGAATGAGAATTGGATGCTGAGCTGGCAGAAAAGGTTAGGGTCTATCCCGCACAGTGAAGGCTCACCCTTTCAAAGACTGTGAAGCTCTTTTTCCCTTGCAGTCTCCAAGCCCAGACCAGGGCTATATCCTTCAGGTGCCACCGGACTGGGCACGTGCTTACATAACCACAGCACGTGAACCGGGTCTCACATGTTAACAGGACCCGATCCACCCTCTGCTAGAGCCGGGTTCCCAGGGGGCCTGGCTGGACAATGCAAATCCCGGAAGGAATAGGACCCGCATCCACGCTTGTCTCATCTGTCAGGTCCCATTTCTCCCCAGTCGGAGACCGTCATCGGCCTGCTCTTCCCTCGCTTTCCAGGACACCTTCTCTGCACAGATGTGTATAACTTGCTGTCACACACCAGGCACGGTGCAAAGCTGAACACCTCTCATCTCCAGGCCTTATTCTTCACAGACCCTTCACTGATATGCTTAGGTCAGAACTGTTCTAAGGATGATGCGTGTCCTTCTTTTAAAAGTAGGAATTTGGGGGCACCTGGGTGGCTCAGTCTGTTAAGCATCCAACTCTTGATTTGGCTCAGGTCGTGATCTCGCGGGTTCATGAATTCGAGCCCCACGTTGGGCTCTGCACTGATAGGGCAGAGCCTGCTCGGGATTCCCTCTCTCTCTGCCCCTCCCCCACTCGTCTTTTTTCTCTCTAATAAATCTTTTTAAAAAAAAGTTTAAAAGTAGGAGTTTAAACATGACAGATTAAACATACATTTATACCAACTCCCAAAACTCCAACAGAATTATAAAGTAATTAAAAAAAAAAAAAAAGGTAGAAACCCACAGGGCAAAGAAGAGACATGATAGAAGAGGGAAATGTCCATGAACCCTGGAGGCAGGGAGAGTGATGTCCCAGAGACGGCTGCTGTAAGCAGAGAAAACACATGGAGGGCGCAGCAGGCAGAGTGGAAGGCAATGCCAGGGAAATCCAGAAAACCCCAGGAACTGAGTTACCAGGCACCTCTGAAGGTCAGGATGTAGGGTCGGGCTGAAAAACAGGAAGAGGGGTTGAAAGTCCGTAAGAAACTCTTAGATTGTCCACACTCCTTCCCATAACGGGGCAGAAAATGGCAAGCACATTCCAGGAAGCAAGTGGACCAGAAAGTCCCTGGGCTCACGAGTGCCCACCACAGCTGAAGGCAAGGACAAGAGCCGTAATGACAACAGGGAAAAGCCCAGGCGCCTGGAAGGTCTGCGTGTCGCATTTCCCTACTCAGCCCTCAGAATGCCGAGGCCAGTCTTTTATCAGCCTGGCACACCCTCTTCCCAGGATCCTCCTGAGAAACGAATCATCCCAAAGGAAAACCCATGGACAGAGACCCTCAGGAGTCCTTGGCTGAATGTCTAGGTCTCCACCCAAACACCAGGTGAGGGTCCCACAAAGAGACAAGCACGGACCCTGCACAGAGAGCTTCTAGTCAGCTGCAGAGTCTCACCCTTGTATGACAAGACAGCTCAGAGCCAGCTGACCCCAGCGGGACCACCTAGTCTACGTACACACAGCGGGCTCTGAAGCCAGAGGCCTAGGTTCAAATCCCGGCTCTGCCACTGGCCAGCTGTGGAATGGAGACCGAGGATGGAGACAAAGGACTATCTCGTGGGTGGAGGATTAAGTAAACTCTTGTAAAGCTACAGAGAACAGTATCTAGAATATAAAAGAACTAAATAATGTCTCCATAGCTATATAAAAGCTCTGTAGAAACACTCAGGCAATGCATTCTGTATAAGACACTGAAAGAAAATGTGAAGACAATTTTGCACCCGTAAAATTATGGGATATTAATACAAGAGGACAGAAAAAAATGTACCACTCTTGGGATATAAAAATCACTAAAGTTAAAAACAGAAGAGGAACAGTACCAAGAAAGTCTCACAAAAAAATATAGAAGAATCAAGATCAAGATTTAAAAGTAATGAAAATTGAAAAATCAATCCAGGAGCTAAACATAAAAACTACAGAAGTCCTGGGGAAAAAAAAATTTTTTTCTGGCACATATACATGTTTATTTTTTTTTAATATGAAATTTATCGTCAAACTGGTTTCCATACAACACCCAGTGCTCATCCCAACAGGTGCCCTCCTCAGTGCCCATCAGCCACTTTCCCCTCCCTCCCACCCCCATCAACCCTCAGTTTGTTCTCAGTTTTTTTTTTTTTAACGTTTTTATTTATTTTTGAGACAGAGAGAGACAGAGCATGAACAGAGAGAGAGGGAGACGCAGAATCAGAAGCAGGCTCCAGGCTCTGAGCCATCAGCCCAGAGCCCGACGCGGGGCTCGAACTCATGGACCGTGAGATCGTGACCTGAGCTGAAGTCGGACGCTCAACCGACTGAGCCACCCAGGAGCCCCTGTTCTCAGTTTTTAAGAGTCTCTGACGGTTTGGCTCCCTCCCTTTTTTTTTTCCCCCTTCCCCTCCCCCATGATCTTCTGTTAAGGTTCTCAGGATCCACATAAGAGTGAAAACATATGGTATCTGTCTTTCTCTGTATGACTTATTATGCTAAGTGAAATAAGTCATACATGTTTACTTTAAATTTTACTGATAGGGAGTATAGAGCACACAGTTTATAAATAATAATAAAATGGACAATATTCTTTAACGAGAATTCTATGTTATCAATTGGTGCGCACAGAATTTTCCATTGGTTTTGGCTGAACTTTTCTATCTGTAGCCAGCTATTAATGTAAACAGCAAGTGCAATTTTGACAAGAATCTTAGTTAATATTTCTACTGGTGTTAACGATTAATAGGAAAGCGAACAAACAAAAAAACAAAGACAGGTGCTGGAACCTCACTCATTCTTTGATGACAGGAGTGACCTGGAGAAACTGGACAAGAGTCTTTTTTAATCTTCTCATTTCAGTGGAGTTGACACACAACGTTACATTAGTTTGAGGTGTACGAGTTTAAACATTACTCTGTGCTCACAAGTGTAGCTGCCCTGTGTCCGCCCTACGCTATTACGATGCCGTTGACTGTACTCCTTACACTGTGCCTTTTACTCCGGTGACCTACTCCTTCCCATAACTGAAAGCCCACTATTCACACACCCCTTCACCCATGTTGACCACCCGTCCCCTGCCCCCAGTGAGCCTTCCTGCTGGCCACCATCAGTGTATTCTTCTCTGTGTTTATAGGTCTGGTTCTGATTTTTGTTTGCTTGCTTAGTCATTTGGGCTTTTTTAGGTTTCATATTATTTTGTAATTTTTGTTTAAGTTTTAAACTCTCAACAGAGTACCCAGTGGGTATAACGAACGAAAAATGCTTAGTCGTGCTGTGAAGTTTCCGACCATCAAGGATAAAAAGAAGATCCTAAAAACTTCTGGAAGAAAACGAAACAGGTATAAAAATAAGGATAGCGTCGAGTAACATATGTGATCGACTGAACAGGTGCACGGAAAGGTACTCAACATCACTAACCATCGGGGAAATGCAAGTCAAAACCACCGAGAGATGTTACCTCACGCCTGTCCGGATGGCCGCCATTAAAATCCCAAGAGATAACGAACGCTGGAGAAGATGTGGAGAAAAGGGACCCTCACGCATTGCTGGTGCGAATATAAACAGGGTCGCACCAATGGGAAACAGTATGGAGGTTCCTCAAAAAATTAAAAATAGAACTACCCTATGATCCAGCAACTCCACTTCTGGGTGGATGTCCAGAGGCAATGAACACAGGCTCTGGATGTGATACCTGCACTCCTGGCTTCACTGCAGCCTTAGTCACAGTAGCCAAGACGTGCCAGCAAGCTAAGTGTCCAGTGACGGGTGAATGGATAAAGAAAACGAGGTGTAAGTATACAACGGAACATGTTATATATACAGTGGGACATATTTAGCCATAAAAAAGAAGTGCTGCCACTTACAACAACATGGAAGGCCACTGAGGGCATTATGCTGGGAGAAACAAGTCAGACAGAGGAAGACAAACACTGTATGATCTCTCTTGCAGGTGGAATCAAACAAACAAACGAACAAAAAACTGAACTTGTAGATACAGAGAATGAACTGGCGATAGCCAGAGGCCAGGGGTCGGGGGTGAACAAAATGGTTGAAGTTGGTCGAAAAGTACCAACTTTCAGTTACGAGACAAGTAAGTCCTGGGGACACAACGTAGGGTATGGGGACTACAGTTTCCAATACTATGTCGTATATTTGAAAGTCCCTAAGAGACTAAACCTTAAAAGTTTTCATCATAAGAAAAAAAAAATGTCTAACAGTATGAAGTGACAGTTGTTAATTAAACCATTATGGTAAACATTTGCTATTCAAAGATATAGAAGTCATCATGTTGTGTACCTAAAACTAATACAGTGCTATCAAGTCAATTACAGCTCAATAAAACTGGAAAAAATAAACCTCAACAGATGTAAAAGAACTGAAATCACAGAAAGTAAATTCTCTGATCAAACAGATTCAAACTAGAAATCAGAAGAGAGCATAACAGGAGAATCTCCAAGGGCTTAGAAACTAAGCCACACGTTTCTAAATAACTCACGGGTCAAGAAGGAAGTCTCAAGAGAAATCAAAAATACACTGAACAGAATGAAAATGAAAATATCACATATCAAAATTTCTGGGACACAGCAAATGCTGGGAGAGAGAGGGAAATCTATAGCACAAAATGCATACGTTAGAAACAAGGAAAAAAGTCTCAAATTAATAATCAAAGCTCTCACCCCAAGCACCTAAAAAACAAGACCCAAATACATCCCAGGCAAGGGAACACTAAAGGGCAGAAATCAATGCAATGGGAAAGAGGAAAACAATAGGGGGGAAAAAAATCAATGAAACAAAGAGCTAGTTCTTTGATGAGACTGATGAAATTGACCTTCCAGCAAGACTGACAAAGAGAAACCAGAAAGTATCAGGAATGACACAAGAGAACTGAACGGATAATGAGGGACTATTATGAACAACTGTATGCTGTATACATAAATTGGACAACTTAAAGAAATTAATTTCGGGGCGCCTGGGTGGCTCAGTCGGTTAAGCGGCCGACTTCGGCTCAGGTCATGATCTCGCGGTCCGTGAGTTCAAGCCCCGCATCGGGCTCTGTGCTGACAGCTCAGAGCCTGGAGCCTGTTTCGGATTCTGTGTGTGTCTCTCTCTCTGCCCCTCCCCTGTTCATGCTCTGTCTCTCTGTCTCAAAAATAAATAAACGTTAAAAAAAAAATTAAAAAAAAAAAAAAAGAAAAGAAATTAATTTCATTGAGGGATGCCTGGGTGACTCAGTCGGTTGAGCGTCTGACTTCAGCCCAGGTCATGATCTCGCAGTTCGTGGGTTTGAGCCCCACGTCGGGCTCTGTGCTGACAGCTCAGAGCCTGGAGCCTGCTTCAGATTCTGTGTCTCTCTCTTTCTCTGCCCCTCCTTTGCTCGCACTCTGTCTCTCTCTCGGTCTCAAAAATAAATAAATATTTTTAAAATTTTAAGAAATTAATTTCATTTAAAAACACAAATGGGGGCGCCTGGGTGGCGCAGTCGGTTAAGCGTCCGACTTCAGCCAGGTCACGATCTCGCGGTCCGTGAGTTTGAGCCCCGCGTCGGGCTCTGGGCTGATGGCTCAGAGTCTGGAGCCTGTTTCCGATTCTGTGTCTCCCTCTCTCTCTGCCCCTCCCCCGTTCATGTTCTGTCTCTCTCTGTCCCAAAAATAAATAAACGTTGAAAAAAAAAAAATTTAAAAAAAAAATAAATAAATAAAAATAAAAAAATAAAACACAAATGACCATAACTCGCCCAATATGAAGTAGATCACTTGAATAGCCCTGTGGCTATTTAGGAAACTGAATTCATAATACAAAAACTCCCAAAAAAGAAATCTTCAGGCCTAATTGGTTTCACTTAGGAGTTCTACCAAATATTTAAAGAAGAATGAAAACCAATGCTCAACAAGAAAAGGAAATAAAAAAGCATACAGATCAGAAAAGAATAAAACTGTCCCCATTTGCAGATTACATGATTGTTTATATAGAAAATCCCAAGGAATCTGCCAAAAAAACTCTTAGAACTGCTGAGTTCATCAAAGCCACAAAATACAAGATCTACACACAAAATCGGCTGTGTTTTCTTCCACTTGTAAGGAACACATGAACATCAAAGTTAAAAAAGCCAATACCACTTACAGTCATTCCAAGATAAAAGATTTAGGTAAAATCCAACAAGCATGAATGTTCAGGGCTTTTATGTTGAAAACTACATGACACAGATAAATCAAAGAATGTCTAAATAAATCATGTTCATGATTCAAAGAGCAAAGCATGGTAGAAATGCCAATTCTCCCCAAATTGCTAATATAGGTTTAACACAATTCCTGTCAAAGTCCCACCGAGACTTTTTTTTTTTTTTGGTAGATACAAGATTATCCTAAAATTCTACAATGATTCTCAAATTATATGGAAAGGCAAAATAACTATAACAGCTAAACAATTTGGGAAAAAAGAACAAAGCTGAAAGAATTAGTCTACCCGATTTCGAGACTTATCGTACAGCCGTAATAATGAAGACTGTGTTGCCCTACAAAAAGCAGAAGACAGCATACAGATCAACGGAACAGAACTGAGAATCCAGAAGCAGTCCCCACTCACACAAATATGCCCATCGACCTCTGATAAGATACAAAAGTAATTCAATGAAGGAAACAGCTTTTAAACAAATGACACTGAAGTGAATATTCCTAAGAGAAAAGAAGACCCTTGACTTAAGTCTCACACATTACTCAGAAACTAACTCAAAAAATGGATCACCAACTTAAATAGAAAACATAAAACTTTTAGAAAAGAAAACACAGGAGAACGCTTGGGGACCTAGGGCCAGGCAGAGTCGCTAGACTTGACACTAAAAACATGATCCGTAAAAGAATAAACAGGTTTTCATCCCCCCACCAAAAAAAAAAAAAAAAAAAAAAAAAAAGTTTCAATTGGGTGGTTTTGTTTTGTGAAAAAACCCTGTTAAAAGGACAAAAAGACAAGCCGCAGACTGGAAGACAATATTTGCAAACACATACGTAACAAAGAACTATCCTCTAGAATATATAAAGTGCCCTCAAAGCTCAGCAGTAAAAAACAGGCATTGCAATTAGAACATGGGCAAAAGACAGCAGACATTTTGCCAAAGAGGATGTACAGATGGCAAATAACCACATGAAAGGACTGGCATCATTAGCCATCAGGGAAGTGCAAATTAAAACCACAATGGCTAACATAAAAAATAGTGACCACACCAAATGCAGAGAAATCACTCTCTGGATCGTTCCTACGCTGGAGAACGTAAAATAGTAGAACCGCTTTGGACAACAGTTGGGCAGTTTCTTAAAAATAAAACAAAACTGGGTATACATCTCAATGATTGCACTCCCAAGAATTCATCCCAGAGGAACGAACACTGTGTTCACACAAAAACCTGTGCACAAGAGTCTGTCTATAGTAGCTTTATTCCATCACAGCCCCAAAGTGGAAACAACCTCGATGCCTTTCAATAGGTGAAGTACTTACTGGGATGCACCGTGGAACGCGACTTAGCAATAAAAAGGAACAAACTAGCAATACACACATGATAACCTGGAGGAACCTTGAGAGAACCTCACTGAGTGAAACAAGCCAGTCCCAAAAGTTACATATACTATGTGATTCCATGTAGAACATTCTTGAAGTGACGAAATTACAGAGATGGAGAACAGATTATTACGGGTGAAGGAGGAGTGAGGAAAGTTGATGTGGCTGCAAAAGGGGTCTCCGTGGTGATGGAGATGTCCCGTATCTTGACCGAATCAAGGTCAATATCCCACTGTGCTACCGTTACCACTGGGGCAAACTAGGCAAAGGGTATTCAGGATCTCTGTAGTATTTTCTTACAACTACACAGGAATCTACAATTAATCTCAAAATTAAAAGCTTAATTAAACAAACAAATACAAGAAAGTGACCACTATGAAAGTCAGGACAGTAGTTACTTTTGGAGGGAAACAAGGCAGCTGTAAATGGTGCTGGATGGCTGGGGCAAAGTTCCATTCTTGTCCTGGGTGGTGGTTGGGAGGGAGTTTATATAATCCACATATGTGTCTGTGTGTGTGTGTGTGTGTGTGTGTACATGTATACACATATGCATAGAGCAGCCATTCTGTGTCCATCCAAGAGTCAGCAAATGTGGGGAAGGGTCCCTAGTCAATCCGCAATCAGCATGTTCCATGCTCAAGAAATAAGCATTTGTCTTCAGCAACTAAGACTCTGTTACTGCAGCATAAAGAGCCCATCCTGACTGATGGGCACAAGGGGGAGGGGACAGAGGTAAAAGTCATCTGGACTCCAAGACCTAGGCATGAGTTACAAACACTGAACTAGCAGCAAATGCCAGCGTGTCCCTGGGGAATGGTGGGAGGGACTATCTGATGAGGTTAAAAAGCGAACATTCTAGAGGCGCCTGGTTGAGCGTCCAACTTCAGCTCAGGTCATGATCTCACGGTTCGTGGGTTCGAGCCCCACGTCGGGCTCTGTGCTGACAGCTCAGAGCCTGGAGCCTGCTTCAGATTCTGTGTCTCCCTCTCTCTCTGCTCCTTCCCTGCTCATGCTGTGTGTCTCTCTCTCTCAAAAATAAAATAAACATTAAAAAATTTTCAATAAAAAAAAAAAAGCAAACACTGTGACCACTTTCCCGCATGTACTCCAAGGCCCACACCTACTACAGACTCAGCTGTCTCTTCCGTGGATCTCGCTTGCAGTTTCCACAGGACAGAAAAATTATCAGAATGTTCATGTTATGGACTGAATTGTGCCCCCTGCCCAAATTCGTATGTTGAAATCCTCACTCCTAGTACACCTGAGAATGCGACTGTATTTGGAGACAGGGTCTTTAAAGAGGCAGTTAAAGCCAAATGCCATAAGGGTGAGCCCTAATCCTGTAGGACAGGCGTGCTCATGAGGAGGAGGAGAGACACCAGGGATGGGAGCACAGAGGGGAGACCGCGTGATGTCACAGCGAGAAGGCGGCCACCTGCAAGCCGAGGGGAGAGGCCTGGGGAGAAACCAGCGCTGCCGACAGCCTGAAATTGGCCTCCCAGCCCCCAGAGCTGTGAGACAATAAATGAGCTGCTTAAACCCCCCCAGTCCATGGTACTTGATCACAGCCACACGGCCTAGTGCAATCGAGAACAGAGGCTGCACCCTGAAATGTCCCAGGATCGCGCTGGATCCTTCCAGCAGCGCCTCCCACCATGAAGGCTTACCACGGGGCCCACCCCAGCCCGCACCTTCCACGGCTGCCCTCGCCCCTCAGAACACCCCCCACGTTAGCCGTCAGGAATCACACATGGCGTGCGGGGTTCCATGTGCAAGGCCAGACAGGGGCAGAGCCAGAATCAGACCCTCACCATTCTGTGGCTTGTTACGCCCCAGCCTCCCCCAGCAGGGAAGGGGGGTGGCCCAGAGGCGGGCCGGGGTAAGAGCGGGATCAGGGCACCGCCCAACAGGGGTAAAACGAGACAGGCAGACTGGAACCAGCACTGAGGACATCTGAAAACCCCGTTCTGGTGGGAACACGACCCGGAATGCCAGCCGCAGCCCTTCTGCCAATGGGGAATCGCCTGTACGGGCTCCGACGGGTCCGCCTGCACCGTAGGGATGAGCGGCTCAGGCAGGGGGGCTGAGCAGCCGCAGAGCGGCCCCCCTGCTCCCCCGTGTCCAGAGTCAGGGCGGCCCGATGTGCCTCCCGCCCAGCAGCCCGACTGCACGCAGGGTCTTCCAAAAAGACACATTTCCAGCAGAGCCCCCTCCTGGAGGGGGGGCCGCCCAGCTTGCTCTGACGAGCTTCAAGGGCCCCTCGGTCTACTAAGGTCTCCAGAGGTTAACCAGACCTCATCCAGGGCTGGGGGAGGGAGCGGGGGTCTCCCCTCTGTGATCACAGGAAGGACAGCGCATTCCTGGCCCCCTCCCCCGTTTCTTCTTCCACCCAGAAGGGGAGTCTCCCACTCCCGCATCACAGTCCAAGTGGTCACCTGACCCTTCTCACTTGTCCAGTCACTGGGGAATGCACACCTTCACAAAGGGTGGGGACTTTTGCCTTTCAGAGGGTTGAATGCATCCCAAACACAAGAAATCTCTGTAATAAGCAAGCATGCTAACCAAGCCGAGCGGGATTTAAAAAACAAAAACAAAAACAGATTTAAAAAACAAAGACAAAGGGGTGCCTGGGTGGCTCTCGGTCCTTGGGTCCCTGGGCGTCCTACTTCCCCTCAGGTCATGATCTCACGGTTCCTGGGTTCGAGCTCTGTGTCGGGCTCTGTGCTGACAGCTCTGAGCCTGGAGCCTGCTTCAGATTCTGTGTACCCCGCCCCCCCCACCTCTACCCCTCCCCTGCTTGCAGTCTGCCTCTCTCTTTCTCTCTCTCTCAAAAAATAAACTTAAAAAAAAATTTTTTTTAATGAAATAAAAAACAAAGACAAAAACAAAAAACCGTGAAAGGCTGAAGAGCAATGAAGGTGGCTGTTTGGTGTCTCCCCACTGCTCCTGGGCAAAAATGTCCCCGGCCCGAGGTTCAAACCCAGCTCTACCCAACATCCTATGGCCAGGCAGGGACTGGTCCCAGTCATAGGTGGGCCATGAGATGGCAATGACCTCAAGGTGGGGCTGGGACGGTGGAGAAGATCAGCATCATGACTGCCCATCACAGACTTGACCACCAGCATGTTTTTAGATTAAAAGGCAACCAAGCCTTCGCATGAGGCCAAGTCTGTTCCCTTGCATGTCCTATGCCACAGGTCCTAGCCCTGCCCTGGGGCCACACCTGGAGTTTGGTTATGGAAGAAATATCTTCAACACTGGGGGACAAGAATATCCATCCTTCCTGCACACAAACACAATCACAATCATTCTCCACGTTAAAAAGCTTCATGTCCTTCTAGAAGGTCCAGGACTCCCCCCAACGGTGGCTGCTCCTATGTGGACCGGGGGTTGACCCCATCACTGGGGACCTACAGAGGGACGACGCTCCGAAGAGACATACCACAGAACAGGCCTGGTGTCAGGAGGAGAGGACAGAGCCAAGGAGCCGTAAGCAGCCCAGGCCCATCCCACCGGCAGGAAGGGCAAAACCAGAGGCCTCTCCCAACCGCCAGCTCAGCACAGTGAAGCGAGGGACACTGCGTCTCAGCTGGCACATCCTGGAGAAGGGCTCCCAGAGCAAGAGGGAGAGAAGCCAGAAGAAAGCACGTGCATCTGGCCGTGGCCATCCCGGGTATGGCTCTTGGGTCACACTGACTGCACCTTCTGCAGGTTCCCTTCCTTTCTTACATCCATCCTGACTGGGGACTCTGCTCCCCAGCAGGCACCTGTAAGAGGATGCTGAGCCTGGAGATTGTTTTTTTTTTTTAGTATCTATGTATTTTGGGAGAGAGCCCAAGCAGGGGAGGAGCAGAGAGAGGAAGACAGAGGATCTGAAGTGGGCTCTGCGCTGACAGGCTGACAGCAATGAGCCCAATGCGGGGCTCGAACTCACGAACCACGAGATCATGGCCTGAGCCGATGTCGGATGCTCACCCGACTGAGCCACCCGGTGCCCCTGAGCCTGGAGATTTCTACTAGACTTTTGGGAGCAGCAGTGGGTCTGCAGAGCACAGAGCTGGCACCAGATAAGCCCACCTGAGACACCTTGCTGGGGAGGCTGTCCCCAGGAAGGGAAAAGAGCACCTGTGGCGACTCCCCTGCATTTGAGCTCTCTCCCCACCTCTGTCCAGGTAGCTGTTCGGAGGACACCAAGGGTACTTCGGCAAAAAGGTGATTTCCTCAAGACTGCAGAACCAAGCTGGAAACAGAGCCCAGGGCAGCTGGTTTTCACTCACCCCTGCCCTGTGCCAGGAGGACCCTGCTCTCAGATACTCTCAAAAGCCCTCCCCACCCACCTCTCTCAGCAGGAGTCCTATAGCCTGCCCTGCTTTAGAGAGGATGGGCATGGGGGCCTTGGGTGGCATCGGGCAAACCAAAGAGCCTTAGGAAGACAAGGAAGAGCCTTGAAGCTCATACATATGCAGCAATTAGAGGACGTTCCACGGAGACTGGGGCACAGGACATCTTCCACTTAGACCTCCAACAACAGACCAGTAGTCAGAACTCATCAACAAATTCAGTAAAGCCGCAGGATACCGAAGCAATATCCAAAAATCAATTATGTTTCTACATGCTATCAGAAAGAGAAATTAAGAAAACAATTTACAAGGGTATCAAAAAGGATAAAAGACCTAAGGAATAAATTTAATCAAGGAAGTGAGACACCTGTACGCTGAAAACTAGAAGATCCTGATGAAAAAAGCGAAGACACAAATGCAAAGATGTACTGTGCTCGCAGGTTGGAAGCACTGAACTTATGAAATGCCCACACCATCTGAAGACATCTAGATTCAATGCAATCCCCATCAAAATTCCAATGGCAGTTCTCACAGAAAAAGAATAATCCTAAAATTTGCATAGAACGACCCCAAACTGCCCCAGCCGTCTTGAGAAAGAAGAACAGGGCTAGAGATAGCATGCTTCCTGCTTTCAAACTCTAGCACGATGCCTTAGTAATCAAACAGTATGGTACTGGCATAAAAACAGACACATAGGGGCGCCTGGGTGGCGCAGTCGGTTAAGCGTCCGACTTCAGCCAGGTCACGATCTCGCGGTCCGTGAGTTCGAGCCCCGCGTCGGGCTCTGGGCTGATGGCTCGGAGCCTGGAGGCTGCTTCCGATTCTGTGTCTCCCTCTCTCTCTGCCCCTCCCCTGTTCATGCTCTGTCTCTCTCTGTCCCAAAAATAAATAAAAAACGTTGAAAAAAAAATTTAAAAAAAAAAAGACACATAGATCGAGGGCATAGAATGCAGAGCCAAGAAATAAACCCTGAACCCATGCATATATGGTCAATTCAGTTACAACAAAGTTGCCGAGAATGCACAATGGGGGAAGGATGGCTTCTTCAATAAATGGTGTCGGGAAAACTCAACAGCCACGTGCAAGAGAGTGAAACTGGGCCACACCGCCTTACACCGTACGCTCATGCAAAATTTAAAAATTAATCAAAAAAAAAAAAAAAGCAGGTAGCTTCATCCACCATTTGAGACTTCAGAGGAGTACAGCCTCTTTAAGGTGGTTTCCTCCTCCATAAATATTGAAACAATGATGGAGTTTACCTCCATGGGGTTTCCATTAGGCAGACACGTAGCCCGGCGGTTGGTACACAGTGCGTATTTAATAACGATCATCAATTATTGCCTTTTAACATGGCCATTCTACTTCCATTCCGATAAAAACAAAATCATACTGTGGGCAAATACAAGGATGTCCATATGAAAATGGAGACTCCAAATGACAGCTATAATGTGAACCCTCCACCACCACTGTGACCATTAAGAGAAATGCACAAGTAGCAATGCTCTTAAAGTGTCAAAGTTCAATATAAATGACATCATAATGAATACTGATAGTCCACACCCGGAGCTGGGCACTCTTCTAAGAGCCTTTGATGTAACAATCAACTTAATCTTCCCAGACACCTACAGGGAAGGTCTGCGATCATCCCCACTCTAAACATGAGGGAACTGAGGCAGGAGGAGGTTCAACAGCATCTCAAGGTCACACCAGCAGGTTGGTGGCATGGCCAGTTAGCTGACACTTATTTACATAAAAACCTTGAGGATTAGGCCCTAAAGGGCCAATGGGTACCTGGGAACTTCTTTAGATTCTATTTTTCTCAGGTTACTTCAATGTGTATTTTCTAAATAGCCAATTAAGATTTTGGTATTTAAGGAATCACACCAGAATTGGCCCCGTGCCTCGGGTGTGGAGGCGGCACACACAGGTTAGATGCTCACTGGGAGCTGGACATGCCCCCAGGCTTACAAAGTCACAGGAGGGATGGATGGCCCGAGGGCAGCTGCCCCTTCCGGGGCCCCACGGTGAGTATTCACACGCTCCGGGTCCCTGCCTTCCCTCTGTTCCCGTCCTAGCGCGGCCAGTGTCACCTAATGGCCCTTGGGTAAAATGAAGCAGATGGGAGCCATGTGTCAGCTGGCTTAGAAGGGCTCACCCAGCATGGCCCCGGGACAGGGCAGGGGGCCCACAGCCATAGAAGCCCTTCCTTGCCCAAGAATGATGGCATTTGGCAACATCCTACCTGCCGACACCAAAACTGGTCCACTTGTCTGCCCCACTGTCAAAGGAATCACATCAGATGGCAGGAAAGACAAGATGGTTTAAAAAAAAAAAAAAATCTTATGCATCAAGCAAAGGTCAGAGCCGCAACTCCCAAGACGTAGGCAGGCATCAAAAGCCACTTGAACACTCTTTAGAGTCCTCAGGGCCACACTTGACATTGGTGACCTTCACATCCACAGCATGAGCTACAATTGAGAGCAAGGGGAGCCACTGCACCAGCTGCCAGGCTGAGGGCCGGGCCTGGCTGACAAGTTCAGGGAGAACAGCTGGAACCGGGCAGGAGGTCCCAGAAGAACACAGCTGAGGGCCTTAGTCCTCTGAATAGGGTTGCCAGATTTGGCAAATAAAAATTCAGAATGCTCCATTACATCTCCATGTCAGACCAACAACAAATTTTTAGCAGAAGTATGGCCCATGCAATATTCGGTACGTATTTGTAGTTTAAAAAAAAAAAAATCACTCATTTATCTGACATTTAAATGTAACTCGGTGTGCCGGGTCTTACCCGGCAGCGTTATCTCTGCAGCAGTGACATTCAAAATAAAAGCCGCCTTACTTCCCCCTCTGCAAAAATGGTCTGCATAGACAGACCCCTACACAGAAGCAGACCATGGTTGAGGATTGGGCCGAATGCTCCACCCAGGTTGGCAACCTCGAACCAGCCATTCTCACAAAGCTGCATTCAATCCCCAACTCATCAAGGCCTCCTCTAAGGTCACTTTGCCCGCAGGATGCCTTTCAAAGCATCCCACAGTGAATCCTGAGGGCCTACTGGGTGCTGAATGCCATAGCCAACAAAGAAATAGAGGGATAAGGTCTGTCTGTTCCCTCTGAGCTGACATTCTAGAGAAGCTGAGAAACTAGAAAATCTCAGGTAGTGAATAAAATCAACATAGACCAAATGACAGGGAGGCCACATTAGACCTCAGGAAAGGAGGCTGAGGGGACTATACCTAAGCTGAGAGTCATGTGATTTCTGGGTGGAAAGTTACTGGTTAGTGCAAAGGTCCTGTGGCAGAAGACAGAAGCAAAACCACAATCGGTATGGCTGGAACAGAGAGAGCAAGGAAAAAGATAGTGGTGTGTAAGGTGGGTGAGGCTGGAGTCAGTGGGTTTTCTAAACCAGAAAAAGGAGTTGGATTTTATCCTAAGTGCAGAGAAAATCCTTGGAGGGTTTTTTTTTTTTTTTCATGTTTATTTTTAAGCATGAGAGTTCATGAGCAGGGGAGGGGAAGAGAGAGAGAGAGGGAGACACAGACTCTGAAGCAGGTTCCAGGCTCTGAACTGTCAACAAAGAGCCCAAAGGGTGGGGGGGGGGGGCGGGGGAAGGTTGAACTCACAGACTGTAAGATCACGACCTGCCCCAAAGTCAGAGGCTTAATCGATTGAGCCACCCAGCCGCCCTAGTCCTTGGTGAATTTTTACAGTGACATAACCGATTCAGAGATGTACACACCGCCCAGAGAAACACACAGCATCACAGGCCAAGATCAGGGCTAGGAGGGCACAAACGAGGCAACTTCCGGGTGCAAAATGTAAGGACACCCTCACTCTTAGCTTTGTGCAAGCGCTGACTCTCAGTGGTCCCACAGCCCCCGCATGGAAGTCAGCTGGCCCAAAGTCACAGGACAGAGAGTGACCTTCCCCTGCCTCACCCTATCAGCAAACCTGCTCTTTCTCAGCCCCTGCTGCTGGAGGTGGAGGGCAGGCCAGAGGAGAGAAACTCACTTTGTGCTCCATCCGTCTCAGGCACAGGCCGCTTCCCCCTGGGCCGGGTGCTTCGCCCCCCACCCGCCAGCCTCTTGGAAAGAAGGGGAAGACCCCGGGCCAGGCGGCCGTCTTGGAGCAGAGGCCGCCTCCGGCTGAGCCACGGCCAGGCAAGGCTGTTGGGGGCGGTCTGAGGCGTCCAGGCTCCTAGCCTGGAGAATTCGCGTCCTCAGGACCCGACGGGTCAGGAGCCGGACACCCCACGGCCGACCCTGCCTCTCTGCCTTCATCTCACACCTGAGTGGGGGCTGGGGGGCCAAGCCACCCTCTTCAGGGCAGGGAGCTCGGGGACCTGCTCTACCCACCCCTCCTCCAAGCGGTCCGTGGCCTCCACGTTCCTCTTGACGCCCATTGGCCTGAACGAGAGGCAGCCGGCTCACCCCGGGGCCAAGGGAGGACCCCACCCGCTCCCGCCCAGGTGCCCAGGAGGGTGGCCCGGCCTGTGTCCGAAAAGCAGTGCGCTCGCGCGACCCCTTACCCGCGGGGAGGGGGGGGGGGGGGAGGGGGGGTACGGCCAGCACCCACCCTGCACGGACTATGCGTCTCCCCACAGGTGCACACCGCTGATAAAGCTCGAGCGTTGAAAAAAAACAAAGCTTATAAATCACGGGCAGCAAGGGATGCAGGACGATTAACAGCAACATAGAACAATTATAGCAACAACCTGGAGCAAATGTTGTGGGTGCGCTCGCGCGCTCTCAAACCGCCTCAGGACCCTGTACTCACCCTGCCCCTGATGACGTAAGCGGGGAAACGCCTACGTGACGTGACGGCGCCCCCGGAGGCGCATGACGTCCGCGTGACGCAGCGGCAGGCTGCTCTGGACCTGGGACTTGACGTCAGACGTAGCACCAGCTTCCGGTGGCGGTTGCCGGGGCAACCGGGACGCGGCCAGCGTGGAGTCTGCGTCTCGGTGCGAGTGCTGACCTCAGGCGACCCCAGGAGGGATCGGAAGACCCTATCATCCCCGCGCTGCCAGCTGCCGCAGCCGCAGGCCATGCGGAGCTCCCTGCTCCCCAGCGCCTCGCTCCCGGTCTCTCCCCCAGGGGCGCAGGTTTAAGGATCCTCCAAGCACCCGGTGGGTGGGCGTCTCTGGAGCCCGCTCCCCAGTCCTGGCGGTGACTGGGCGCCAGGCACAGCCTGACGCTCAGAAAAAGCACTGGAGAAGCCGGTTAATGCAAACCCCAGGGGCGCCCCTGATTCACTGGTCTGCCTGTTTGCAGACAGGCTACGGCCTTTGCCCGGCGTTAAAGTTGGTGGACTGCGCAGAACTGTTGGCCAGGCAGGTGGCCCAGACCCCACCCCACCCCCCGCCCCGCCCCCAGGGATTCTGACTCAGCAGATGTGAAATTGGAGGCCAAGAATCTCTCCTTGAACAATCAGTCAGGTGATCCCTGAGGCAGGTAAATTCACTTACCTTTAAGCAAACACATAGTAGCTAGAAATCAGGAAGGTGGGCAGAGTGGTCATCCCCTTGTACAAACGAGGAACCAAGGCTAGGCCAGTGACATGTGCTGGAGCGAGCAAAGTTGGGATTTCAGCCATACCATATATATATATATTGTATGTATGTATGTATGTGTATATATATATTTTTTATATATTTATATTTATATAATTATTGTCGAGTTAGCCAACATACAGTATATATACACTGTACTCTTGGTTTCGGGGGTAGATTCCCGTGACTCATCGCTTACATACAACACCCAGTGCTCATCCCAGCAAGTGCCCTCCTCAATGCCCATCATCCATTTTCCCCTCTCCCCCACCCCTCCCATCAACCCTGTTTGTTCTCTGTATTTAAGAGTCTCTTATGGGTTTGCCTCCCTCTCTGTTTGAACCTATTTTTTTTCCCTTTCCCTTCTGCCATGGTGTTCTGTTAAGTTTCTCAAGTTCCACATGAGTGAAAACACAGATCTGTCTCTCTCGGACTTATTTCACTCAGCGTAATACCCTCCAGTTCCATCCACGTTGTCACAAATGGCATCATTCTTTCTCATTGCCAAGTATGTTCCATTGCATATATAAACCACATCTTTATCCATTCATCACTTGATGGACATCTTCACCCATACTTTTAAACCTCTGCTTCTCTTATGGCCAGTCTGGGGTGGAGCAGAAGTCCAGTAGCTGACTGCTGTTCTGGGGAGCTGGGGGGGGACTGACCCATGTTGTACACAGTTTCTACCTGCAGGTGGGTTGAGAACTGGAGAAACCAAAGGGTGACATGAGAGGCAGCAGCGAGACACAAGTAGGAAATACTGAACTTTGGGCCGGAAAGGGCTGAATCCAATCCCCAGTCCACATCTGCCAGCTGTGTGGCCCTGGGCAAATGGCTTAATGCGTCTGAGCCTGTTTCCTCACCTGTGAGATGGCTGTCGAAGTACCTGTCCTGCTGGGTTGCTGTGACAGGAGAGGGAATGTGTGGGGAATGGTTGGCACATGGCAATTCTCAGTATACAGCCCCTAGAACAACAGCTGGAGTCACTGCTGCAGAGGTAACAGTTGCCAGGTAAGAGCCAGCGGACCGGTTAGATACGAATTCCTATAGATAAACAATGAGTGATTCCCTTTTCTAAGTGTTAAGTAAGTCCCAAATATTGCACGAGTACATCCAAACCAAGGGGTATCTGGCCACAGAACGGAAGGAAGCGATGTATGCTGCAACCTGGGTAAGCCTTGAAAATACCATACGAAGAGAAAGCAGCTGGTCATAAAAGATCACATCCTGCGTGACCCCATTTCGGTGGCACGTCCAGGAGAGGTAAATCTACATGGATAGAAAGTAGGTTTGTGGTTGCCTAGGGCTAGTGGCTTGGGGAGAAAGGGGGAGTGACTGCGACTGGGTAGGAGGTTTCTCACTGGGGTGACTGGAAATGTTGTAGAACTGAATGCAGTGCCAGCTGTACAACTCTATTACTAAAAAGCACTGATTTGTACAATGATGTCAGTTAACTGTATGGTATGTGAATGTGAGCTCAATAAAGCTGCTCTAAGAATATATGTGCGATCACAGAGGCCTTTCTAGCCTTAGTGAAATGGCTTAACTAACTAGCTGGCAGGTGGAAGAGGGTTTTGAAGGTAAGTGACCCTACTCACCAGGTAGGCTTTTCCACAGTGAGCTTCCTCGAAACCTCGGCTTTCTCTCACGGCTGGAAGGGGGCCTTCAAAGCCGCTTCATCCCACTCCCACCCTACGCCCCACAGAGATCGCCAAAATGGAAGACACAAAACACAGAAACCAAAACGATCACTCCCAGGCTTGTTCCTTACAATCGGGCTTCACACTTTTATTGTTACTTTTCTTCACATGGCAGATACAGAACCGTCCTCTTCCGTGATCCAAACCCACGCCCCCAAAACCACCACTGACCAGCAAACACCACTCTTTAGAAGACCACCCCCGTTGTCGCGATCGGAACACTCGTGTAACCCTTTCCACTAGTCTGAGAGGGTGGAAAGCTGACCGGCACTTTTGCGCATGCAAAAACGAGTGGCCCCCAGCCCCCAGCGACGTTTCCTGGAATTCACCATCGGCTGAAGGTGAACTTTCGAAGCTTTGGGTTCGTGAGCCTTCCTTGCTGCTGAAAGGGGAAACCTTCCAGAACGGAGAAGATGAGTGTCGACATTGATGGGACAAAATCGTATCGTGAGGATAAGGAACAGCCACAGCTTTCCATGCTTGTGAGGGTTAATTTTAGGAGTGGGCAAAAGGATTCCAGCTTATGGGAATTTACAACAAACAATGGTGTGTAGCTGGGTGGCAAATGGAAAACTGGGATGCGGGCCAGCCATCGGCACTTTTCTGTCCATGTGAGGATCTCGTGAGACCTTTCTCCCGGACCATGATCAGACCCTACACTGCAGCCAGTCGACTGAGTAATTAAATAACACAAGTTATAAAACTTTAAAAAGGGGGCATTTACAGTCAGGGACATAAATACGTGCTTTTAAAAGTGTCTACGTACATATTTACAGAGTTGCAAGATCAACCATAGTAGCCCTGGGGGAAAAAAAAAAAAGTCCCTTTTTGTGTGTGACCACTCATGTTCTCCCAAGTTCTCTCCTTCCACTGTGGGTCTGATACATCACTACTGAAAACGGAGCTGAGAAAACAGCGCCAAAGTGGTCTCAGACATCCGTGTCTGGGGTCTGCCCCAAAGGCACAAAACCCAAGACCCTCACTGAACTGGGTCCAAACTCCTAGCTCAGCTCACCCGTTTCTCCGAGACATGGGCTGTCCCTGCGCAAAGCAGGGGCCAGCTCCATCGTTCCCTGGCAGGCGACTGGTGGCCTCTAGAAATCTCTTCTTCTTCCCCCTGTGCTTCTTAATCCTCCCGCTTATCTTCATTTCCCAATTTTTGTTTGTTTCCCTTTTCAGCTAATTTGGGAAGGTCAGTCGCTAACGTGTTGATGGTCCCAAGTGAGGCAAAGAAGCACTGGGGAGACCTCCCCCTCCTGCCACATGCTGTCCCATCCCCTGCCTCTCCCAAGGGGGCAACCAGGTCTGCAAATGGGGACGGGGACTTCTCTCCCAGATGCCCAGGGACTGACTAGAATTTCGAATCTGGAAACGACTCAAGCCAGCAGCTCAGGCAAAGAAGGGGGATTTTCGAAGTGCACAGGCCAAGGGGGTCGACAGCAAGGCTCTGACGTGTCTACGCGCCGTTGATTCCCAGAGACGTTGGAAGGCTAGGGAAGGTGGGGCGGTGAGAAAGGAGACTCGGCCTCCTCCTGAAGGCCTTCCTCGGACAGGCCTAGAACTGACCCCTGAGCCAGACCACAGTCCCCGCCATGGCAAAAGACAACTCGAGAAAGCAAAAAGCAGGATCAAGGAGCTCTTGAAAAATTGCATAGTAGGAGAGGCCCCACCCCAGCAGGAAGGCTGAGCTGCAGAACACGGTCCCAGAGCCTGCACCCACGTGTCGTCCACGCTGTGGAGTCAGCTGCCTTCCTGCCTCCCTGGGGTTTGGGACCCTCGTCTGAAGACCGCACACGCACACCCACGCACGCACACACTCCCTCCCTTTCTCTCGCAGGCTCGTAAAACTGGAATAGGTCGGTACTCCCTGCGGGGCAGAGGGCCAGCCAGTCCCTTTGGCTTCACTGACTCCAGGTCACTTCAGGTGCTGAAGGAGAAAAAGAAAAGAAAAATGGTAACAGTGGCCGCATCCTCAGTGCCTTCCCTGGGCTGCTGAAGCACCATCTCAGTCAGTTCTTCTAATGCAACAATTTACTGACATACACCACGCGTACAGAAAGAAAGCACAGCTTGATGAATTTCCACCCGTGCAACCAGCACCCAGATCAAGAAACAGAACGTGACCAACCTCCCCTTAGCCCCCAGCCCAGGCTCCTTTTCAGGACCAGCACTAACCCTCACCCCCAGAATAACTACCTCCCCTCGATCACCAGGGATTGATTTTTGTCCGTTTTTTAACTGAAGTAAATGGAATCAACCAGCACACATCCTTCCCGTCTGGGCTTCTTCCACATGGTGCATTTGGGGGATTCACCCCTTTGGAGCCCGCGCGTGCAGCTCTGTCCACCTCCTTGCTGGGAGATTCTACCGCAGGATCCTGCCACTTTCATCTGGCTGGTCCCCACCAGTGCACGAGCGGGCAGCTTCCGATGCGGGGCCACCGTGAGGAATGCGGGTGGCTAGGACTCGCTTATCTACGCCTGGAAGACACGTGTGGCGTCCATGCGTGCCTGTCTGCGCCAAGTGGAAGTGCTGGCTGGTAGCGTGTGCACGGATGACATAGGAGCTCTCCCATGCGTGTGCACACACCTGCTGAGTGTCTCCCTAGTGGTGTAACTGCTGGGTCCCACTTCAAACAATACTGCCAAAGGCTTTTCTGGAGTGATTACACTATCACCTGATTTCATTCTAATGGTCCCGATGACCCTCGTGGCAGGTGACACTGATCCCCATCTTGCATGGAAGAAACAGAGGCTCAGAGAGGGCAAGCGGCTTTCACCAGGTCAGGCTGGTAACGAGGGGCAGAGGTGGGGCTGGAACTCAAGCCGAGCCCACCCCAGAGCCCGCGTGTGCCTTCCGTCAGAGCGAATGGCTTGGGCTGCGCGCCTCCTGCACAGAAACCCCACTCGCAGTACTTGACAACAGAGCCAGGCTCGTGAGTCAGTCCTCAGTAACTTCTGCTGCGCTGGGCGGAATAGGAGCATGGCGTTGTGCTGGGCCAAGTTCAGGGGCTCCGTTGTCTCACCCCATGGACCTGGTCATCATTCCTGTAACTCCTACTCCTGCTACAACTACGATTCCTCTTCCTACCACTACTCTGATAACTCAGTGGGAGCAGAAACAGCAGGGCTGATTCAAGGCAGGCTGACCACACACCAGCCACTTTCCTAAGGGCGTCTCACGTACTAACCTACGCAGTCCTTGCAGCAGACCTATGACACAGGTATACCATTAACCCATTTTGCAGATGGGCAAATTGAAACGCAGAGAAGTGAAGTACCTACCAGGACTGTTGGAGCCAGGATTCGCTTCCAGAAAATGCACACTTGACCACGATCCATTCCAACCCCCGCCCCCCGAAACCTCTTGATGGGGCTGGAAGGAGGGCTGCTTGCAGTACACGAGGGCGCCTTCAAGAGAGGAGGGCCTCCCTTCCCGGTGGGGGCCCACATGTGCCCAGGCCCATCCCCGCACAAGCCGGGGGAGAAAAAGAACACAGAGACAGGGGCCAGCCATGGAGTGGCCTGCATGTCCTCGGGCCGGCGTGGCTGGTGTCATGTGTGTATTACCTGTGGGTCATCGAGCGGGACCCACAAAAGAAGCCATCTTGCCAGTCCCCAGCCCGAGGAGCAGCCCTTCAGGGAGGGGACCCCAGCAGCAGGGGCCGTGGGCTGGACCACTGGGGCTGGAGCTGGGCAGAATTTGCTAGAGGGGAGCTCTCTTATCAGGGAGGCGGGCAGGGGGAGACACCCCACCCACCCCACTCCTGGGACCCCACAAGAGGCCAGCGACCAGCACTAGGAAGCCTGCCCCAAGGCCAACGACAGCTGAGGGGAAGATCACGGAGGCAGCCAGATGAGTGAGAGGTGCCAGTCCCTTCCCCGGACGTCCCCTCGAAGACCCCGGGGCCCAAGTGCGGCTGGCCCCAAGCAACAGAAAGAGACAGAGGCGGACAGGACGTGCAGGGGCAGGCTTCACGCTGGACTGGGCAAGGTGGCACGTTTTGTACCTGAAAGCGAACAGAGAGCTCTGGGCTTTGCCCATGGCACCGATAAAGCCCAGAAAAGGGAGGTGCCTGCAGACAACAGTCCCAGGAGAAAAGCCGAGCTCCTAGCTCGGTTCGGACCGTCGAGTAAAGTGGCCAGAGCCTCTAAGCCGGCGAGAGCAACAGGTGAGGGGCAGTCCCGGGGCCTGGGCGCTTCCAGGATGTCACCCGTTCCTCATAACAGACCCCACTGCACACACAGTCTCACACGGGGTTTCAGGGGACAAGCGTAGGCCACTTAAAAAGTCCACCATCCATTCTAGGAGTCAGACGACTCAAGCTCTGCCCCCAGTTCTGCCAACTGCCTCTCCGTGACCTACACGCCCTGCCCACGCTAACATCCTTTGTCACAGCACTGAAAAAAAAATCATTCTGGAAGTGTGTTAAAGACGGCAATGGGCTGAACTGTGTCCCCCTCAAGATTCATATGAGGAAGCCCTCACCCCTCGTGTGATGGGATCAGTGCCCTTACAAGGGACACCAGGGCCTCCTCTCTGCAGGATGGAGGATGCAGCCAGAAGACGGCCTCTGTGAGCCGGGAAGAAGGTTCTGGTGAGGACCGTGCCGGCGCCCTGGCCTGAGACTTGTGCCTCCAGAACTGTAAGAGACAAATGTCTGCATGTTTAAGCCCCAGTCTGTGGTATTTTGTTATGGCGGCCCGAGCAAGACAAACAGTATAAATGAGGTGTTCTTTTAATTTGTATACACGGGTATGTTATCTATAGATAGATAGATCTATATAGATAGATCCACAACAGGCTTGTTGTAAATACAAATTAGAAACGTAAAAAAGTTTAAGACTTGAAGGGGCAAGTTCCAGTCACTTAGAAATTAGGCCATTCAGTTCCAAATGCTCACTGTTGATGGGCGAATAGGGGCTGTTAACTGCAGATGCTAATTACATTGGGCTTCTATTCACCTGAGCACCTTGCCGGGGAAGCCGCACCTGTTTGAAAATAAGGGAAGACAAGGCATACTTCCGGGGTCGTGCCCTGGCCCCTGGGCAGAGCCCGAATTAGCAACGCTTGGCCAACACTGTGTCACCACCAGAGACTGCAGTGGCCAATGGACGCACCCTGTCTGCAGACGGATCAGCCCAGTTGCACCTGGCTCTCCTTCACGTTGCAAAGAACACCTCCAGCGGCCACCACAGGGACGTCCCGGGCCCCAGAATTATCCTGGCACAGACTCCCATTCTCTGGGAGACTCCAGCCCAGCGTCTCGTCTCCAGGCCCCAATCTTCCCATCTGTAAGATGGGAGAAGGGAGGGACGATCTCCCGGGCCTTCCAGCTGGGTGCTATCCTAGCGTCCACTCCAACTCGGCTCCCCAGCATCCCCAGCTCAGGGCCGTGAGCCCTCTCAGGAGCCTGTGCTGGAGACGCGGGCTCGGTTCTGGCTCAAGACAACAGACTCTCTGGGGAAAGTGGATTCTGTTTCCGTTCCCCTCCCCAAGCCCCAGAGAAATAAAGCCAAGCCCCGAGACTCCAGCAGCTTCAGGAAGGAAGCAGTGAGTGCACTCTGTGGGCATCAGGGCAGGTGGAAGGGAGGAAAGTAGAACACAGAAGACGCCAGAGTTTCAGAATTCAGCCCATTCTTGCCTTAAACAGCGATGTTCTCATTCTGAACAACCCTGGCTGCATTAAGCAGGCATCCGCAAGCTTGAGTGCGTCCCAGAATCACGGGGCCACCTGCTAACACAGATTCCCAGGCCCTGCACACCAAGGATGCTTTTTAGCAAATCTGGAGTTGCACCTCGGGGTATCTTTAACCGGTGCCCCAATGCACAGGTGCATGCAGTCCTCCAATCGTTTCTTTAGAGGCTGGTCTCAGGGACACAAGGAAGGAAGATGTGCCGTGTCACCAACAAAAGAAGCCCAAGCCTACTCGAAGTCACTGGCAAAGCCCAGCCCTCCCCTCAAAAGATGGAAAGTCCGGCTCCTATAAATGAATTCAGGTTTTACCATCAGACAGTCTAGAAAGAGACTTCTGGTTCAACATAAATTTAACCTCTGTATCTTACAGAAAAGTACTACTTTCACTTTCAAATACGTTGTGCGAATAAAGACTACACGATCTTCTCTGGGCTTAAAGCCTCTGGAGGTCTCGATTAATGCTGGTTATTGTTGCTGTTCTTATTCAATCAGTAACAAGAGCTAATACTTACCTGATGCTTTCTATGTGTCAGGCGCTGGTCTACATGTTTTGCGTACATGTGACCCTTGTAATTCTCACAACCTATGAAGTAGGTCACCCCCACTTTATAGATGTGGAAACTGAGGCTCAGAGAAGCTGAGTATCTTGCCGAGGTCCCACCGCCAGTAAGTGGCAGAGCTGGGGGCGGGGTCCAGGGTCCGCGCCCACCTGCAGGAAGGCCCCGGGCTCCACCCGGCACACACCAGGCCCACCCTCTTCCCTGCTCCCCAGCCCAGCCCAAAGACCCAAGCCCCAGCCCTCCCGGGCCCCCGAGCCGCCCACGCAGTGCCAGAAGCTGCTCCACCCTCCTCGTACCTGTCAGGGAGCAGGCGAAGTGTCTACTCTTTGAAGAGGGGTCCCTGGAACTGGGCTGCAGCCGTCGCCTTGACATTCCTACACTGCCTGGTGATGTACGGGGCGGCTGGAGGAGGACACCGGGAGGCCAGGCGGAGACTATAGCTGTTGGGGAGAGAACGACACACACCATCACCAGGGGCCCACCCCGGTGCCCCAGACAGCACCCCGAGGCCTACGGCAGGTGAGCTTCAACAACCCGCGGGAGCTCCACCGCGCTCCGCCCACCACCTTCCGTCCCCTTGAAAGTGATGGCGGAAGCATCCGCCAGCTGGGTGCCGAGACACGGCACTCGGCAGGGCTGCCCTGGGGACCCCCCCCCTGCAGAGGGATGGGCGAGCTGGGGGCATAGCCCTGCTGTGCACACAGCGGCTGCACTGTTTCCCCATCTGCCTTCCCAGGCACGTCCTCCCCTCGGAAGCATCTGGAGGCTCCTGGTACCAAGATGCCTCCAGCACCTGCAGCGGGTCCTCTCCAGGCCGCTAACGCTGCACTTGGCACCCATCCCAGCCTCGCTGCGCCAAGCACGTTCATTCCGGGAACCCCTGAGCCCAGATCGTGGGACACGGGTCCGGCCCTATCTGCTACCACAGCCCGCTAAATTCGATTATTCTCTCCCAGGGAAGCCTTTAAAACTTTTCTTAAAGGTAGGTAACGTAGACCACGATTCCTCCCCTCCCTTCACCCGGCAAACCCAGACTCATCTTTCAGGTCCTGGCTGGGATACCGCTTCCTCCGGAAAGCCTTCCTTCTTTAACCCCTGGGTGAGGCGTCTCTTCTGCAGGCTCCCGCTGCCCCCTGGGGCTTCCCCACCACAGCACTTGTTCCACTGAGTCACAATTGCAACATAACGGATCTGCCTCCCTCCTGGCCCGCGAAATCCCAAGGTCAGGGCTTCTGTCTCGCTTGCGGATATATCGTAGCACAGCCCACTCAGCACAACAAAAACAAGTATGTGTTGACTAAGAACCACACATACGCCGGAAGTGTGCTAAGTATTTACGTCCATCAACTATCTCCCTCTACATACAACCTATCAAGGCGCATTTACTATATTAGCCGTAATTTACAGACAAGGAAACAGGCGCAGAGAGGTTAAGTAACTTGTCTCAGGTCCCAGTTCTGTCCCCAGGCGGAAGAATGGAAGTGAGCAGGCCCTCCAGACAGGAGAGGTAGAAGGTGAGGGGAGCGGGAAAGCAGGAAGGGTGAACACTCCAGGCACATCACCTGCACCGGGGGTTGGCCGGGAGCCAGCTGTCTGAGGGAGCGAGAGATGGGAATGGGGCCAGTCTCGAAGCTGAAACATCAGGGTTTAGATCGCTGGTTCTCAACAAGGGCAAGCATTTGGCAGTGTCCAGACACATTTCTGGTCGTCACATCTCAGGGAAGGGATGTGGCTACCGGCGGCTGGCGGCTGGGGTCGGGGATACTGCTAAACGTTCCACAACAATCCAAACGCTAACCGCGACAAAGTTGCAGCCACCAACAAACACCTATTACAATAAACGAAGTAAGCGAACCAAACAAACGTATAAACAGACAAATGAGAATCTGGCCCCCAAGTCAAGACGCAGGGCTGCCCCCGGGGTGAATTCCTCCCCCAAGCTGTGCGATCGAGGCCCGTGGTCAGCTTATTCTACTATCTGAGCAAGATTCAAGGCAGAAAACTAAGACCCAATGCTCAGGGGCAAGCCTGTGCCCCAGATGGACCACCAAAGCCCCAGGGTCACAAGGCCCATGGGGTGGCCTGGGGGCTGGCTGGTACCCCAATGTGAGCACAGCCCCTCGGGCAGCCGACCCGACTGTGGGAGAGACAGTCAGCTGGCTGGAAACCTGGCCCACCTGCACGCCCCTGTCCTGGGACACCGCGGATCCCCCTACACTGTCCCCTCTCTGCAGAAATGTCTCCAATGGAGGGGAGCAGACCCTGCATCATCAACATCTACGTCTCCCTCTGTCACCATCATTACCCATCTACTTAACACTCAGACACCAGATCCGTCAAAGATAACTGCCCTGGCCTCCCAGCCCTCTCCAGTTGGCCGGCACTTCTCTGCTCCCTGGCACACCTGTTCCACCCTCAGGCTCCTGCAGCTGCGGCAACCACAGCCTTGTCCGCTAGGGGGCGAGCTTTCTCCCCAACCCCTCCCTCAGCATCCATGTGGTTGGAGAGCTTACATTGGGGGGTGGGGGCCAAAGCGCCTGAAGGGAGGCCCCTCTTGCCACCTCTCAGCGCACGGCCAGGCCCAGCAGAGGGCAACGCCAGCCAGCACACACACGTCCCCTGTAATTCCCAAGTACTTTCTTTCTCTGCTATTATCTCTGGACCCTCCCGGCAGCTCAAGATGTAGGGAGAACAAGCGCTTTTTATACCCATTTCACAGATGAGGACACTGAGGCTCGGACACATTCGGAGACTTTCCTGGGGCAGCAGAGCCCAGCCCTCTCAGTTCCACGGACCACAATTTCTGGGGAGACACCAAGTCACCACCTGGATGTGTCCTATTAAGACTGGGGCAGTGATATCCAGCAGGACACCTGGTCACAAAACCCTTCCGGTGGTCAGAGAACTCTTGAGAGCCCGGGGGCTGCCCAGAGCTGAGATGTCAGGTGCTGAGAAACAGCATCTCAGGAACCACGTATCTCTCCAGCTCCCAGCAAGGTAGTGGTTAACACACAAAGACCTCCTGACTTGAGGTTCTCACTCTCTAGCTGTGTGACCTCGGCAAGTCAGGGGCCGCTCTAGGCTCTGGTTTCCCCATGCGCAAAGCCAGCCATTTCATCCATTAAATTCAGAGGAAGCTCTTAGCGCGGGACATGCTGGCACTCTCCAGCATCCATCGGCACGGAGTCTGCACTGTGGCAGTCAGCGGGGACGTGGGCGCCTGCCAAGTGACACGGCCCGAGGAGGGGGCGGCACGGCCATCAGTCCCGATCCTCGTGCCCACCTCCCTGCCTCCCAGCCTCCGAACCTCGGGACACCATCCCTGCTGGCCTGGAGGCAGAGCGGGGCTAGGAAGAGCCCTGGGACCGGGATGTGAGGTCACTGGCCTTCTAAGAATTCAGGACACGGGGGAGGCACCTGGTGCCGTGATGACTGACGTGGCGGATCAGAGCAGGAGGCGGGCCAGGCCCTCCCTCCACCGGCCAAGTCCCTCCCCCTCCTCACCGGCCTCCTGGCTCCTATGCGCGCCTCCCCTGCCATCTTTCTACAGAACAGCAAGCCGCCCCTTCCCAAAAGGCACCCTGGACCCTGGATCATGACACGCCCCTGCGGCAACTGTCAGTCCCGGGCTCCCAGCACAGTGACCCCGTTCTCGTTCCTCGACACACGGGGCGGGGGGGGGGGGGGGGGCGCATCGCCTCCCGGCCCCCTTGGGCTCCTGTTACCCGGGCCGTGCTGGGCTTGCTTCAACACATCTGTCCTTCCGTCTGTCTGCACACAGCCCTCCTCCTCGTGGCCCTCAGCCCCGGCTACTCACGGGGAGGCCAGGTCTGCGCACCAGGCCCGTGGCGTCAGCGTCTCTGGGGGTGGCAGGGGCATCGGTACTTGTGAGCTCCCCAGTGATCCTACCCAGGGCTGAGGAAGGCCCCCCCAGGTCCTCATGGGGCTCGCCCCTCCCTCACAGTCTTGCTCAAGGCCTCCCTCCGTCTGAAGCTGCAACACGGCCTCCCAATGGCCTCCAGGCCCTTTTCCTTCATCGTGTTCGGCACCATCAACACACTCAGAGTCTACTGGGTTGTTCGCTGGCTCCGCAGGGGGCTTCTCATCACTGACGCATCCCCGGCACCTGGACCTTCGCCTGGCACACAGGAGGGGGTCCACCACCGGCCAGGTGCTTGGCCAAGGAAGCTCTGGGAAGTAAGACAGACAGTTCTTTATGTCACCCAGTCCGCATGCGACTTAGTGCGGCCGAGACGGGAAAAACACCCAGGTTCGGAGGGGGTCTGATGCCGGCGCAAGGCCAAGACTCGGGCCCCCTGGCCCCCAGGCCACCCGTTCTCATTCAGCCCCCACTGATTTCTGGTAAAGAGGACAGCTGGACACGTGGGTCTACACGCAAGAAACAAAACCGAAGAAACAGGAATGAAGGCCACGGCTGGGAGAGGATTCCAAGAGTGGAAGGTTCCGGTTCAAGGACCCTTAGGACCTACCAGGGTTGGTTTGTTTGCCTGGGCCGTCTCCACAAGCTCATGGGTCACGGCGAAGGCACGCCGTCCCCTCACACAGCCTTCCTGGAGCCCCGGGGAGGGGACTCAGCAGCCACACCTGAGCCTCTCTGGGGCCTTCCAAGAACAGAGGGTGCAGGGACCAGAGAGGGAGTCAAGTGACAACAAAACAACTTAAAAAAAAAAAAAAAAAAAAAACAGGCAAAGGCGACCCAATCACTGAACAAATAGTTTAAGGACACAGAGAGGCAATTTGCAGAGAAACCCCAAGCTCATGAACAGCAAAAGACGCCATTGTCCAAGAAGATCACTGGTCAGACTGGGGACATGCACTGTAAACTCGGAGCCCGCAGGTGAGGGAGGGTGGCCGGGCCAAGGACGGCCCCCATTCCCTGCCACTTGGGGGGCCGAGCACCCCGCACCACCTCCTCAGAGCCTATCCAATTAGTTGAAGCTACTAACCCCGACCCCGGGGATGAGCAATCACTGCGGCTCAGCACGTGTGAACGAGGCAGACAGAGCAGGGAATCACACCTCCACCTTCCCCGGCCACCTCCTCAGTCAGAAAGGGAATAAACGAACAGGTGGCAGGCCACACCGTAGTGATCCCCACGGAGAGAAGTGATGTCGAGGACAGAGCTTCCTCCTCAGTCAGAAAGGGAATAAACGAACAGGTGGCAGGCCACACCGTAGTGATCCCCACGGAGAAAAGTGACGTCGAGAAGAGAGCTCAGCAGTGCACGGCGGGGGCAGGCAGGGCCGGAAGGCGGAAGGGAACACCTCACAGAACCATGTGCGTCAAACCCGAAGGCCGTGGGAGACGGATCTGCTTGGACACCCGGGCCTAACCCGGGCTGGGTGGTGCGAACGGTACGTGCAAAGGGCCTGAGGTGGGACTTGCCTGGAATGTCAGAGAAGCGGGGGGCAGAAGGGAGGGTCTCGTGACCCCTGAGTGAGGTAGGAGCCAGGTTGTCCTTCTGGGCAGCAGACGGACATGACCCGGCATGGCCACTGCGTTGGGCACAGACTGTAGGATGACAAGAATGGAAGTGGGGAGGGGGAAGGGGACCAGTTAGGAAGCGACTGCCGTCATCCAGGTGGGAGTGGATGGCAGCTTGGACCCCGGGGTGGCAGTGAGAAGCGGCCAACTCCAGGGATGGTTTGGAAGTGGTGCCGACAGGATTTGCTGATGAACCGGATGTCAGGGCTGGGGCGGGGGCCAGGAAGACACTGGAGTCTGGACAGACCCCGGGGCAGGATGGCCTGCCTTTAGCCAAGATGGGAAGATGGCAGGAGACGCTTCAGAGAGAGATCAGTTTGCACGGGATTCCATTTAAAGTGTGTACTCGACCCAAAGGAGAGGTCACGTGGGCGGCTGAAACGAACTCAGGACTCCGGGGTTGGTCAGCATCTGGGGGGGTCCAGATGGCTCACAAAAGGGAAAGGGGCCACAGAGAGAAGTGCAGGGACCCAGGACGGGATGGGGGGGCGGGGAGCCCGGAGAGAGCGGTGGCAAGAAGGGCAAGCATGTCAAGGAAAGGGGAGCATTAAATACCTACTGTCGCCAAAGGTCGAGGAGGCCAAGACCGAGAGCCATGGACACGTTCAGTGGCCTAGAGCCTGCTGGTAACCGTGGTAACAGCAGCCTCCAGGGCGCAGTAGAGAAAAACCCCGAGTGAGTTCACAAGAAGAGGGTCCAGAGAGCTCCCTCAAGGAGAGCTCAGTCAAGGGGGGGCCGACGGGTCCGAGCAGAGACCCCCTTCCTCCCGCACCAGTCAGGAGGGATATCCTGGAACGCAGTCCCCACAGCTGGTTAGGCCACACAGGAGTCTTACGCAACTCTCCAGAAGTTCTCCGGAGTGCAGCTCACTCGAAGTCAGTCTCACGTTCTGCACTCTTGCCAGAGGTAAAGGGGAGGCAAAGTGCGTGGGAGCCGGTGCGGCAGTAACACAACCGGAGACGATGCTGAAATTCCCTGGAGGCTGGGTGCGGCCCCCTGGTCGGGGCTGTGCATGCCACCGCCTGCTTCCTGGAGCCAGCCACCGGCCATTTCCAGGAATGGTGGCACCTTGTGACTCCACCTTCCCTTCCATTCTGGGGAGGTCCTCCCACCCGAACGAGGCCCCAGGCCGGGAGTCAGAGGTAGGAACAGGGACGCGGCACTGGGATGCGGGAACCTGAGTTTCAGCCCTGATCCACTGTTGACTCGCTAAGTGGCCTCTGGTAAATGCCTCCACCTCTCTGAACCTGAGCCATCCCACCTATAAAATTGAGTATGTCAAGCAAGAAAAACTACGCAATAGTATCATTTAGTGAGCACCTACTAAGTGCCGGGAGCTACTCTGGGTGCTTTATGGGAGCTCCTCGAATATTCCCAGCAGCCCTTGGGGCAGGGACAGGATGATCTGTGTGTTACAGGGGAGGAGACCGGTTCAGAGGGGTGAACGTCCAAACCACATTCTCTTAGCCAACCGGGGTGCAACCAAACTCCGAATCCAGGACCATCTGACCCCAAAGCCTGGGTGCCCCTCCCTGACACAGTTCTTGTACCGATGGGGACCAAAGAGCTCTTTTCAATATTCCAAGAAGCCAAATGGGGTTAACCCTTTGCCCACAGGACAGCCACCCACGAGGACAGAAGTTGGGCTTTGGGCTGAATTGTGTCAGTTCAGAGGAACCCTGGCATCAGGAGGCAGGGACGGGGGGGGGGGGGGGGGGGGGGGGCGGAATTCCAAACTCCAATGCTTACTGGAATCACCTGGAGAGATGGAAACGATCCTGCGGCTGGAGCCCCAGGCCCTACAGATTTTAATTCAGCTGATTTGCATCCCAGGCACTGAAAATTTTAGAAGCCAGCTCTGAGAGCCACTGGCGATCTGTCTCCTCCAAGTGTGGTCAGCAGTCCCTGCGGGCCTGTTGGAAATGCAGCTGCTCAGCGCCCCCCACCCTGCCCCGTCCCCAGCGACCTCCTGGGTCAGAACCTGCATTTTAATAAGCTCCCTGGGGAAGTATGGGGATCTGAAGCCCGGGGAGCATGGGGCTAGTGGACATCTTCAGCAGGAAGTCGAGTGCAGGCCACTAGGTGGCTGTGCCTAAGGAGGGCCTGGCACCAAAGCGTGAGAGAGGACCATGGAGGTGGCCCTGGGGGGACAGGGGCAAAGGTCTGAAACCACTGGCCTTCAGGTGAATGTGGGGGTGCTGGTAGGGAGGCCCGCAGCTAACACTCAGGGGTGGGCAACGCCAGCCCGGCCCCCTCTGTGCTTAGATGGTGTTTTCACTCACTATTCCCTGTAACCACGTGAGAAGGGTTATCGTGCCCTTTCTCTGGCTGAGAAGACGGCACAGAGAAGTTAAGTTACTTGGTCAGGGTCACACAGAGAGGTGGCAATAGATGGGAAAGGGGGAGGGAGGGAGGGAGGGAGCCAGGATTCACACAGATCTGACCCCAGAGCTGAAGTCGGCCTGCGGGCACAGACCCTCCTTCCCTCCCACCAGCTCTGAAGGAGGCCACATGCCGTGCCGGCTGCTGATTTGGCCACCATGCATCCGAAAGACCAACTGTGCCCCTGCTTCGTGGGGCTCTCACGCCAGGACCTGAGGTCTTCAGAGGCCACGATTTCCCCAAACCTGTTTGGCTTGAACTCCGAATACCCAGCATGTGACAGCTCATAACGCAAGCCAGTCGACAGGAAGGCTGGCCCGGCCCGCGGTGACCTGAGCCAAAGGGAGCTGCCAGCGGGGAGATCCCTGCCGTGGTGGCGTCTCCTGCCCTGGCAAGACTAGGAGAGGGGCAGGGGACCCCAGCGGCCATGCCGAGCAGCCCTTCACTCTCTGTGAGGAAACTGAGCCAAGCGAGGAGGTCACTCACGCAAGATCACACAGCAAGTTGTTCTGCAGAAGCAGCGAGGGGACACAAATGGCAAAGAAGGGCAGAAGCCGCAACGGCCTCGGAACGAGGACTGTGGGAGGCGGGTGCCCCTGGGGCGAGATTGAACTCCAGCCCCAGAGAGCTCCATCTGTGCTCAGGTCTCACCCACCCGTCTGCCACCAAGCCCGGCACAAGAGGTGCCTGGACAGTGTTCCCTGAACCAGCAAACAGCAAACCCGGAGGGAGCCCAGATCCTGATGCAGTTCAACCTCCACATGGCTTGAAAACCCAATCCACCCAGAAAGCCAACTTCCCGGAAGGCTTCTCTCACTGCCAAGGCCCCACCCAAACCGTGGGACCAGGTCCCCCACTTTTATGACAATTCTTTGAACCCGACTCTGCACAGCACAGCCAACCGCCCCAGCCGAGCCCTCTCGGCCCCAGCAGGACAGATGGGGGAGTGGCTCCTCATGCAGACACCTGTCACCGCACTTTGCTCTGGCCGCCACCCAGCTCCATCCAGCACGCCCCACACGCCGTCCCTTGTCCCTTGTCCCCTCTCACTGAGCAGAAACAGGCTGCTTTCCTCAACCGGAAACAGCTAAGACCAGGAAGGAGGCCGAAAGGAAGCGTGAACAAGACGGATGAACACACACAAAGCAGATTCCCATCTCGGGACAGAAACGGGTTGATAAGCCTCCCCGGAGGGCCGGATGGAAAAGCTCTTTTAAACGGCAAAACTCTGTGAAAACGCGAAGACTTCGTTATTACGGCCATTCCGTCTTTTACAGTTGACACAGGCCAAAGAAAAAGAGACTAAGTCAACTCCAGGGACAAACCCCTTGCATGGTTTGGAGTCGTGGGGGCCAAGAGTCTTAATTAGCCGTGTGTGGATCTGCCCTGGTAAACGGGGTTTCTAGATCTTGCCGTCTGGTGCCCATCCCAGGACACTAGACAAGAGGTAGCTACCTTAGGGGGGAAAGCTTGTGGGAGCCCAGGGGGTTCCTGGGCTACCAAGGTGTCTCAGCCAGCTCATTTTGGGAGGCCTGGGTTGCGCCACAGGAAAGGCATGGGTGTCCTGTGCTGGAACGGGGCACAGGTCACCAGCGATGACGCAGCCCACGGGGCAAGGGCGCCGTGGACCCGGGGCCTGGAGGCCTCATCCTCAGAGAGTGCAGGGGTCTGGGTGGCAGAGTCTGCTCACGTACCCGCCCCGTCTCCCCGCACTGTCCCGTCATTCCCGAAAGCCCTCACCCTGCATCCTGGCTGACTCAAACAGGCTGGAGTGAGGAGGGCTGGGCCAGTTCATCCTGTTTTACAGACGGGCAAGCAGAGGATGCCCGCAGGTGCTGGAAGACTTGGGACCCAGGCCAGCCGACTCCACTCCGGGCTGCTGGGCTTCCCAGGACTGTGTGCTTCATCTGCTGTGTGAACCACTCGTTCCCACAGGCTCCCTCCCTGTCGGGGACAGACGCCCGGCCCGGCAACACCGGGGAGGCCCGGGGACTCACAGCCAGGTAGCGGCAGACAGGGAATGAAAACCTTCCTAATGTTTCTTCCGTGTAACCGGCGTTTCCCCAACCAAGGTTCAGTAGAACAAGTTGCCCCAGATGCCACACGTGTCATTACCACCTGCGTCACGGCGGCCAACGTTTCCGTGCTTGCTGTGCGTCGAGGGCTGTGCCCAATGTTTGATGGGCAGTCACAAACTGAATCTTCACGAGCCCTTTATGAGATGGGTACTGCTCCGTTTTATACACGAGGGCCCAAGGCACAGAGAGGTTCGGCAGCTTGCCCAAGAATGCGTCCCTGGCAAGAGGCAGAGCTGGGATCAAAGCCCAAGCCATTCACCTCCAGAGCATGGGCTCACGAAGCCATACAGGTGTGTCCCTGCGGAGTTACTGGGCCTTTGATGTGCTCACAGGAGGTATAAACTCCCAAGAGGAGGACGCACGCCATCACAGACTCCAAACTTACTTCCTCTGTCGATTTGGTTAACTAGCTACTGAGTGCCTGCTCTGTGCCAGGTACCATGGGACACAGTGCAGAGCCAAGCAGACGTGCCCTCTGAAGACACAATGAGAAGTCTGCAAGACGATGGCTTTGATCCATGTGAAACCTCCGGGAGGGCCTGCTAAAGGGCAGGCGCGTGCGTGTGTGCGCGCACGCGCACACACACAAATTTAATTTAGCCTCTTTGAACAGAAATTTCCTAAAATCAGCCATATGAAGAAGTATGTCCTGAATTTAATTTAGTATAATCGGTGGCAGTCAGGTCTGGGCCTTCGTGGGGAGAGGGCCTTGAGACTTACTAAAGTGTAGGAGTATTGCTCAATCAAGCACCTATTATACACACACACACACACACACACACACAGGGCCCTGTGCTAGGCCCGGGGGACACAGCAGTAAACCAAACAGACCTCCTCTCTGTCCCCATGGGGCATGTGTCCCAGAAGGGGAAGGTCGTTATTTGCATAAGATAGGAATACATAATTACAGAGTGTGAAAAACAGAGGCTGCCTGAGCGCTCAGAATAAGGGAACAGACCACAGAAACACTGTGTGTGTGTGTGTGTGTGTGTGTGTGTGTGTGCATGTGTGTGTGTGTGCGTGCACATGCACACAGTTCCTGTTGACAACCTGAGACTTGGGTATTTTGGGATTTGCTTCTCTTTACCACGGTGCCTCTTGTTTTACTTTATGGGGTAGGGAGGGAGGGAAGACAAAGCAAGCACAGGTTGTAGAAATTCCTTTACCCCCTGGACGAAGAGACGGGACTTCCAGAAGAGGGGTTTCTGTCCCTGAAGGCCACTGCTTGGGGAAGGGGGGAGAACTGTTACCACAGGTTCTCACCCCCGAATCTCTCCTGTCCTCTTGTACCTGGGTCTCAAAGCAAGTTTTACACGAGGGAATTGGGGCAGTCTGCAAATCTGAAGAAGACCAGGGCAGGAACTCACCCAGTGTCTCTACCCTGGGCGCTTCTGTGAACTGTGAACAACAGACTTTTGCTTTTCAAAGGCAGCAGATCTGACAGAATGTGAGCAGCCGAGGAGGCCGGTGCCTGCACCTCTGACGGGGTGGCACTCGCCTTGCTGCAGATGGTTCTCAGACACAAACGGCCCTGGGGAAATAGCAGGAAACTTGGGGATGCCTGTGATGGAGATGCCTCCCCGGATAAGTCAGGGGGCGTCTCCACTTGCCGCAGAAGCCCAGAGACGGTCTGGTCTGTAGCACACGAAGCCGCCTCCGAACCTACCACCGCTGCCGCCATCAGAAGCCACACGGGTCCCCGGCACACCCTTGGCCCAGAACACCTCCAGGCCCTTCCCGATCTCCCCAAGCCTTCAACCCCGGAGCACCCCCAGACTCAGTTCTTGGGCGTCTCCTCTTTACCTACGCTCGCTCTCTCGGGGATTTGCAATCTCGTGGTTTTGAGTATCGTGTGCACTCTTGAGGACCCCAGAATTCACATTTCCAGCCGGGCCCCTCCCTCTGAACTTCAAACGGGATACTCGACTACCCCTTCCACAGCTCCCCCTTGATGGTCTGAGAGCATCTCAAACTTCACCTGCCCAAAACTGAACGCCCCGCACACGTGCATCCCACATACTGGCTCCAATAACAGTCTTCCACCTCCTCACTTAAGGGCAAAAAATAAATAAAAATGCCCCTGGGTGCTGGAAGCATAGGTGAAAAAAGCCTGCTGTCATCCTGAACTTCTCTCCTCCAATCCCCATCCAATCCTCAGCAAATCTCATGGCTCCCCCTTCAAAATATATCCAGAATGCCCCTGCTAGTCATACCTCCCCTGCTACCCTCCCGTCCATCCACCATCACTCCCGAGCTGGGTTACCACACTGGATTCCCAGTCTGTATTTCTACTCTTGGCTCCTTCCAGTTCATCCTCACCAGATGAACAAAGGAGACTCTTTTAAAAGGCAACGCATCCCATATTACCCCAGCCCACGAAGTCCCCCAATGGCTCCCACTCAAGAGTACGAGAAAAGTCTTTACAGTGCCTGCAATGGCCCCGGGTTACCTCCCCGACCTCATCTCCTATTCCTCTCCCCTCTGCCTTGTTCCCCTCCAGACAACCCGGCCTCCCCAGTGTTCCCTGAGCATTCCAAGGATGCTTCCTCCCCAGGTCCCCACGCTTGCTTCCTCACTTCCGACTCTTTGCTTCAATGTTCCCTTTTCAGCCAGACTTTCTCTGGCCCTCATATTTTCAGTGGTAGCCCCGATTCTGGCTTCAGATCTCCCTACCCCGCTTTCTCTGTTTTCCTTCCCTCCACAGCATTCACCGCCTGACATTCTGTGTAGCTCCTTGCTTGTTCACACTCTGTCTCCCCACCAGAACGTGTTTCTTTCACCAGTACAACCCCCAACACTGACCAGCACACACCCCCAGGCGCTGGCCCTACACCCGCTCCCAAGCAGATGGGTAAAGGAACAAACACACAAAGGCCTGAGACTTGCACTGTCCTTCCGACTAAATCACACCCGCAATCACCTGTGAGTTCCGGTTACTATTTCAAGTGGGGCAGGCAGGGGCACCTGGGTGGCTCAGTGGGTTACGTGTCCAAATCTTGGTTTTGGCCCAGGTCATGACCTCACGGTTCGGGGAGTTCAAGCCCCCCCTTTGGGCTCTGCGCTGACAGCATGGAGCCTGCTTGGGATTCACTCTCTCCCTCTCTGTCTGCCCCTCCCCCAGGCTCACTCTCTCCAAATAAGTATTTTAAAATAGTAAAGAAGTAAATAAAGTGGGGCAAAGAACTTAAGTGACTTATAAAAGCAACCTGAGTGTGAAATCGTCCTTTGCCTTCATGCAAATTTTTCATGGTTTTTCACCCACTGAATGAATGATAACTGAGTGACAGTTTTTAAGCAAACTACTCTGAGCCTTTAGAAGCATTCAACTTGTTTTTCATAAACAGCTCTTACGTTCCCACTTTGTTGGTTTGGGTACTATTTAATTGAGTCATACGAGTACAGTCACAGATACACGTAGCATAAACAGGTTTGGGAACAAATACAACGGACTTCTGGCAGCATTAACCTGACCGCTGGGAACGGACACGCACGGGCTCTCCCTGCGAGGGTGTCAGGATGCGATCCACTGGGAACGCGGGGTATCCGTTAACAGGGAGGGCTGACTAAACGGAAACACTGACTAAGCCTCCACTGTCTTTCACTCTATCCACGGTTGGAATTGTAACAGAAGTTCTGAAAGATTCCAGGTAGCGCTGTGCCCCGGCAGGCCTGGCACTCTGCAAGATGACCTCACACTATTCCTTAGGCGGCAGTGACCATGCTGGCCTTGAAGACTGCCGTGCACACGGGGGAGCCCTGTGCTTCCCCTTCGGCCTCGTCAGTGGGATCATATCCCCCGGCACCTCAAAAGCGAGTGTGTGGGGGAAAGGCCAAGGTGAGTGATGCTGTGGCATAGGCCCAGTTGGGGGAACAGCCTTGTTCAGCACGGCCCCGTCAGGTGCGTGGGACATCGTGAAATCCATCAGCGTTTAAGCTCTAAGAGGGAAGGCTTCGAACAAAAGTGAAAACACAGGAGAAAATCTTCCACTGCCGTGTATTTTGGAGGTTCTACAAGTGAGGGACCCTTGAGGAGATGTCCGGTGTCAGGAGGCAGAATTAAAGCTGGTGACACAGGGAGGGTGACCCTATTTTCAGAGCCAAAAATCGGGGGAGAGGGTTTAAAACCGTAAAGGAATTTTCAGATAGTTCTACCCGGGCATCAAGGGTGCTACATCACAGTCACAGGCAGCCTGTGCGCACCGGTGTAGATCGGAGCAGAAACAATGCCACCAGCGTGGCTGAATGAATGAGCCAGCAGCTGCAATTTCCTTCTGGCCTCTATCGTTTACTGACTGGCTTTCCTTAGACATCTGTAACCCTGAGGACTGTGCCCTGAGGTGGTAACCCTTTAATGCTGGGTGTAATTAACTATCACCAAATAACCAATCCTTTTCTTTCAACCCGATTAAAAAAAAAAATTTAATGTTTATTTATTTTTTAAGACAGAGAGGGAGACACAGAGCACGGATAGGGGACGGGCAGAGAGGAAGACACAGAATCCGAAGCAGGCTCCAGGCTCTGAGCTGTCGGCACAGAGCCCGACGCGGGACTCGAACCCACGAACTCCAAGACCACGACCTGAGCCGAAGTCAGAGGCTTAACCGACTGAGCCACCCAGGCACCCCTCTTTCAACACGATCTTAATTGGTCATTTACTTATCCAATGGACGTTCTCTATTCTGTTGCCAACAATTAATTGCCCCCAAATTCACACTTTAGGCCAGAGAGTCCTAAATTAGGGACAGATAAGCAAATGGTAGCTCAGACTCTATTATTCCTAGAGACTTTTTTTTTTTCCTTTTTATTCCACAAACACTGAGTGGACACCTACACGTGCTAGGTGCTGCATGGGTGCTGGGGACTGGTGACCACACTGGTGGGGGACACAGCACCCAGACTATACTAGTTAATAGCTAAAGGCCGCCTGTCGCCCTCAGAAAGACACGGTAAGAGCAACAATGGACAAGGCAGAAAACCCTTACTTTCACCATGGCTGACGCTTAGAAGTGTCCCTAACTGTAGCGCCACCCTGCTCATCCATCACGGGGTACTCATCAGGATCGAGGAAAAACGTTAACTGATGCGTTCTGAAAACCGAAAACTACCACCTCGAAGATATTGCTAATAACCAAAAGAAGAGAATTTCAAATGAAAACTGGAAGCAAATTAAGTTAATGAGATGGGGGCGATACCACGGTCACTTGTCCTTTTTAAGACCCAAAGGACAACTCCTTAGTTCTGGGTAAAGACGCATTTGAGAAGCCGATGAAAACAAAGAGTTCAAAGACCCACCCCGGAGATTATGGTTTAGTAGGTCTGGAATTTTAAATAAGCCTCCTGGGTTAGGTTTTGAAGCAGGTGGTCCGCTAAGTGAACATGCCGGGGTGGGGGACAACCCTAACTAGGGCACCTTCGCGCACCTGGAAACACCTTGCGGGAACGCAGCTCCTCGAGCTGAAGTTACCAACACGCCCGGCCGGGCAAAATACCCCCACCCCTCACCCGAGCAGCTGTCCAACTCAATTCAGGGCATCGCCTTAATAAAACACCTGCTGTCGGCTGGCCCTAATGGGCTGCGTCCGTAATTTTTATAAATAGTTTTTAAGGCACACAGTCATACTAATCATGGCGATGAAGTCACTTAAAACAGCACATACCTCAACTACAGCATCTGGCAGCAATTTACTGAGATGAGTCGAAGTGGTTGGTTCCTGCACCAAAGCAGTGAACGTAGGTTTTCACGAAACCGGCTGGCAAAATTCGATCAAAAGAGCCTCAATATAAACGATAAAGGTAGGAGTATAAGACCCCTATGTACTGATTATTACGGAAATTCTGAAAAGCTTCTGGAGCAAGATCCTGAAACAGAGAGGAAAATCCCTGGCTGGTTCACCAGCCTGTGCACCAAGAAAGGAGATGGGTGAACGCCACGTACTTCCTTCCAGAGTCAACCACCTCCTAGCACTTAGCACTAAACAGAGTATCGACTCAAACATAAAGGACAGGCATCCAGCAAAGAGAGGAAAACTATCCTGTTTCGGAACGAAGGCGCTTCCCCTAGCAGCACACCTTTGCCTTTGCCGAGGAAGCCTGTACACACGTCACCCGGACGTTCACGTCACTCTCTTCACAAATCATTTCTCTAACTCACATGTTTTCAGGAGCTTGAAAGAAAAACAAAACCAAAAAAAAAAAAAAAAAAAAAAGCAGTCTCTATGTGTTTGTTACACCCAACACTCTATTACAAGGTCACTTGTCCAGCAGCGTCACTTACCAGCAAAGAACCAAGAGCAACGACCAATTTTAATGAGTAAGCAAATCATGCCAGAAAACCCACGTTCTAATATTAGCACACCTGACACACAAGGGAGGTCCTTGGGTGTTCTCTCAGGGCCCACCATTTCTTTGTTTGCGTATCCTATTAACAGGACCGCTACCTAGCTTCTGTAACCATCGACGATCAACAGAACCATATCTGGGGACACGAGGAGGGCAGACAAGATCTATAAATAATGAAAAAGGAGACAGTGAGGAGTACATCCTTCCCAAAAAACCTTCAGGATCCTGAACACCTGAATTATCTGAGGGCATCCCTTTTCCACAACCAAGTATTAATCGATGCTTACACCTCGAGCCTTCAGGGAAAGGCGAAATTAGGTCTAGTGTAGTTCTTAAAAGCAGGCAAGTAGCCGATGGGTGAGACCACAGACATCCCTTCCCGCCATGGGAGGCAGACACCAGGCACTCAGCCTGGCCCTCCTTCCCCGAGCACGACCACACCTCCGAAGCAAGGCTGTGCAGCCACCCCTAAGCAGGTCCTTCCTCCCCACGCACACACATCTGGAAACCTACTGGCCAGCCATGGCTTGGGAAGGTTTGCAAATAGAAAGACAAGGGGATAAAAGGTGCCACTAGGAAGCAGCAAGGTTTGACTCTCTGAACGAGTCAGTACCCGGATCTGCCCGTTCCCTAACAAAGCCGTGTAGATGGGGGCTGAGCACGGGGCATCACACCAGGCCTACAGCAGAAACCACTTGGTCCTGTCTCCCAGGCACTCACAGAACGCACTAGGACCACGAGGGGCCAGGACTTGTGCTCGCCTCCCCCCGGTTTGAGCTCCTCTGCATTAGCTGCTGCTTCCTACCCACACACAGGCAGCTACAAACTAAAGCCACATCTCCTTCCTGCCTCTTAAAGAGCATACCACTGAAGAAAGAAGCGGGCAGGTCAGGGGCTTTCACCCCCAGATCTGCGGGTAGGGGCGGGAGGGAGAACACGACTCTTGATAGGTAGATGGAACCACACGGCTGTGGCGTCGGGCAAACCGTGTCAGGAATCTGGGCCCCGCTTCCCCGTTCGTAAAATGGGAGAACACAGAAGTATTTACTTCACAGACTCGATGCGACAACTACGTGGGAGAACATATTGACGGCGGCTAGCAAGCACTTCAAATTATCAGGGATCATTCTTCCACTATTATTTCAGTGGGCTGGAGTTCCTTGGTTAGGTTTTCATGATTTTACAACCAAGCTAACCAAGGTTTTCTTCTGCACCTGGCTTTTAAAAACTGCCACTTGGGCCTTGAAATTCAAAACCAAGAGAAATCAAGTTATGTGGAGAGGCGGTGACAAAACTACAGTCATCTTCGTCCTCGCCCTGATCTGAAAAGTGGTTTTCGTGTTTTATAGCTCCTTCTATTTCTGACGGGTGGGAGGGCCTGACGCAGACAGGGAGGAGCTCCGGCCTGGCAGGCGCTCAGCAAAGCATCCTTGCCACCTGACCGCTTTCTCTCCGGGCACAGGCAGCGGAAGCGGACGACGAGGGAACGTTCCAGCTACTGCAACCTGTGCCGCCATAAAACCTACGTGGCAAGTCGGCTTTGAGCGCCAGCCGCAACCTTCCGTCCGATCCCAACGGACATTCCAGAGGGCACCTTTCGGTCAACAGCCGCAGCGGCTAACGTTCTCGAAGCACTTCGCTACGGCAGGCGGCATCCGTGGTCCTCACAGGCTCACCTGCCGTCCGCGCAACCAGCCTCTGCGGTCAGATCATTACTGCCATTTCACAGAAGGGAAAAGCAGGGCTCAGAGAGCTTAAGTAATTTGTCCGAGGTCACAGGGCTGGTAAGTGACAAAGCCAGGCTTCAAACATCTTATTCAGTCAATTTTATACTGACCGGCTGCCACACACCAGGCACTGTTGCAGATGCTGGAAACGCAGCAGCGAACAACACAAAGGTCCTTCCTCCCAGGTAGAATGTTCACTCTGGGAAGGCAGACGTTTAGTAAACAAAGGTCACAAGTCGGTAGCAATGCACAGAGGAGTTAAGTGGCCCCCAAGACCAGTAAGGCAGAGTGAGAAGATGGAGAGGGCCAAGGGCAGTATTTCCAACTGGATGGTCAGGGAAGGCTTCTTGGGAGGAAGGGACAACTAATCAGCAGCTCCAGGTAAGGAGCCAATCAACAACACCCTTACCTACATTCTACTGCCTGTAACGAAATCACAACAAAACCTCAAAAGCCGGCCACGGGTGGCCTACACCACACTGTCCCTCATGGAAGGCCAGAGGCCGTTGGAAAAGTCCTCAACCTTGAATTCCATTCTTGTGTGGCCACGGCCGGCCACCCTGGACCGAAGCTCTACATGGACCCCCACTGCTACTGTGAGGGTCTCCAGGGAGGCCAGAGCGCCAAGGGCTCCCCGACACCTCGGTGCGCCTCGATGGAGGGAAGGAGCCCGCCCTGGAAGACTTCAAGACTGTTTCTAACATTCTGACGCAAGTTCTAATCTCGTCTGTTCTGGGAAAACCAACATAAACTGATGCTTGTCAGCTGCCATGAAGTAATCCTTTTCCTTTCAAGGCCTTGAAAAGCATGAGCAGTTTCTTCAGGAGCTTCTTCCAAGAGTCGCTCAGGGATCACCATCACTCAAGTTCCACCCCTCCCACCAGGATGGTTGCTAGGCCGCGGGCTTCCTTAGTGGGGCAGGGCCCTCTGGGGTCTACCACGGGGAGGACTCACCATCACCACCACCATGGCCAGCAGCTACTGCGTCCTAAGCACACACCTGACCTTCGATACAGCCACCTGCAGGTGAGGCGGCCGAGGCTCAGCCGGCAGCCTGCCCTGCCTCAGTTACCAGCGGGTCCCAGGAGAACTGAGACCCAGATCACTAGGGTTCAAGGCCTGTTTATTCCCACTGTGCTACACAGCCTCTGCAACAAACCCCCGCTCTGGGCGATGACATCAGCACCAGTCATTTGGGAGACACAATAGCCGTGCAAAACCCAAGCGGGGAAGGTGAATCGGGTGGTGTCACTGTAGTTAAGGGCATGGAATCAAATGGCCTGTTTGTAGGCGCCCCTTACAGCTACAGCTGTGGGACATAAACCCAGTGACCATGTCCCTCAGATGTGGTCGATTTCTCTGTAAACGGACATGCTATCTCCCTCAGGTGGTGGGGGAGCTTCAGAGCAGACAAGTGCCGCTGGACAGTCAGAACAGGGCCCGGCATACAAGCTGGGCCAAGGAGCACCCCCAGCGCCCCACGGCGGCCGGCTACACCCCAGAGCCCTCTTGGGGCCCGCACACAGACAGAGTCCATCAGATCTGCAGTCCGACACCCTCGTGACCCAGACTAGCCATTGAAGATGTTTTCTGAATGGCTGGCCGACTCCAACACTCCGGGAGAACGTGCCTAAATTCACAAGTCCAATAATAGCTTGGTAATAGAAGCCATATGAAAATGTTCCTGAACTCAAGCTGGGTTGGCAAGGTTTGGATGTGATTATAAAAAGCAAGTGAGAGCAGAATGTTACTGCGAGGAAAATCGAACCCATATGAGTCTCAAATAACTTCATTCCGACAAAGAATGTTAAAATAGTGTATCGGGGGCAATTATTAAATACGACAACAAATGCAATGATCTTAAACTGAAGTTCTTATTTTTAAATTAAAAAACAAAATTGCCCCAACTATATCCTAAGGCCCAAATCCCCTTTTGTTATTAACTTACCTGTATAACAAACACCAGGTCTTTTTATTCCAGTGATTCCTATTCAAAGTTTACATTTAGATTTAATGCTAAGACTCGGTAGTTACCCAAGCAGAATTCCAGATTATGACACAGGTGCCTGTCTAAACGTGGGTACGGAAATGTGCTTAGCGTAAATGTGTTCTGACTCAGGGCATAAATCCATACTTTAAAACCCACCGGCGGGGCGCCTGGGTGGCTCAGTCGGTTAAGCGTCTGACTTCAGCTCACGTCACGATCTCCCGGTTCGTGAGTTCGAGCCCCATGTCGGGCTTTGTGCTGACAGCTCGGAGCCTGGAGCCCGCTTCGAATTCTGGGACTCCCTCTTTCTCTGTCCCTCCCCTGCTCACACACTCTCTCTCAAAAATAAACATTAACAAAAAATTTTTTTTACTTAAAAAAAAAAACAAAAAAAACACCGTAGCGTTCTCTCACTACTGAAACGCCCCCCTCACTGGGCAGGTCATCGCTGTGGTTTCCTGTGGCACATGGTGAGCTGGACACGGGTAGGCACATTTAGGCACTAACTCTTCCCATAAGATATTTACGTTTTCTGGAACATCTGCCTGAATTTTGGGTCACTTTCTATACGAGCCAGAAGATAGCAGCATGGACAAATGCTATTATCCCAACAGTTCAGCAAGTTTACTCTAATAAAAATACTTCCAAAACCCTTTACGTGGCTCACAACAGAGTGTAATTTTTCAACTGCAAGTAAATTTAATGCACGGTCATGACAGCTTTTCCCTATTCTTATTCTTAACCCAGAAAGTAAACAAAACCTACACATACCCTCCAGGCTCTTAATCCTATACTTCAGAAATAACTACCCGCAGAAAGTTACGAACAACCCTTTCTTCAGCACTCTTTGCTGAGGTGGGAAGGCAAGCCTGGACCAACTACTATCTTTCTGGGTAAATGCCCCAACAGGTCAAGGTTCTCACATGACATTTGAGGGAGGACTCCTGATGACCCCCGGGCCTTCTTTAGAACCACCTTCAAAATCAAAGGCTATTATTATAACAAGCTTGGCTTCTGTTAAGCAGATTTTTCATGAGTAAGAAGAATGACCTACAAAGCCAGTCAGAGCTGAAAGGTCCAGGACAGGGAGAAGCGTATTCCGCGGTCAGCATGAAGCTGGACGCGGGTCTGCAAGGGACAGATCCTGTCTGCAGTCTTGCTGCACCGGGAAGACTCCATACCCACAGTGATGGTTCTACTTGTTCACTAAGCCAGAAAGCTCTTAGTAGAGAAAGTATCGAGTCCTGTAGTCGACGTTTAGAGGAAATGAAACTTAAAAAAAAACAAAAGAAAAATACATATAATAGGTAACCATAAAAACGATCAACAGGATGGCGTAGCCTGGAGGCAGTTCAAATCCCAACTGGCCAGTTGGGAGTGGTGTGGTCTCTGAAGGAAATCACTCCCCCGGGGTCCGTTTCCCCATCCGCACACGATACCAACTTCGAGGCGCTGTCGTCAAGTTTGAAAGACGCTTAAGCACGGTCCCCCAACACAGAAAGCACTCGAAAGTCGTCAAGTCCGCAAGGCTCATCAGGTCGTTTCCAAAACCACTTGGGAAAGGAAGCAAGCACAAGGCTGGGAAGGTGGAAGAGCTGGGGTTGCACGTGTGGCTGGAGACGGGAAGGGCTGCACAGTGGGGGACCTGGGCAGCCCCCCGACGGGAGACCGGGCCACGGATGCGCCAATGAGCAGCTTTCCATGTTTCCCTTTGTCACACCCACTCAAACCTCTCTTGTTCCGTCAAACCTTTCCTGACACTGTTTCCATTTTGGCTAAAAAAGAATTTTAACAGTAATATGGAGATCATGACCACCGGCTGGATCTCGCTCCTACTCTGTTATTTTTTCTTTATCTCCTAGCACAGCATAAAGGCCCGGCATCTTGTAGGCAAACTCCCAGAAGAAGGTCAAGAGGCACCAGGAGGGAGGGGACCCAACAGGGGCTGTGACCCTGGAATACTGGCTGAGAAGAAACTGCACACCCAGCCGACCTTCCTCTTCCCGAGGCCGCTCGCCTCTTCTTTCCATAACCTACAGCCCAGCCCAGGGCTCAAGACTAGCCCTTTACTCCCCACCTCCCAGGTGACCCCCCCCCCCTACCGCCTTCAGAAAAATGGGAAAGACGAGACAGTACCGGCAGGGGAACTGTAAGCTCAGACAGCAACACATCAGTGCTCGAGCCATGAAGGGCTACACTAACGGTCTCGTTTTCCCCCACCTCCACTCACTGGTTCTTCAACGCCTGCTGACATTACCTGGGGCTTTAAACGACAGACTACCCAGGCCCCACCCACGGTCTATTTTAAAAGGTTGGTCGTAGAGCTTTGGAGCCGGTCGTCTGGCACCTCTCTAGGTGAAAAGTCTGAGAGGCGCTGCACGTGAGAGCAGGGCTGTGGCTCCTCGTTGTCGTCTGACAGCCGGGCCTGCTGCCCAACAAGCGTGCCAACCCCCGCCAGGTCCCCTCCAGCCACCCCCACCTCCCAAGTCTCTCAGGCCACCCGATCGCTGTCTACACTCTACGACACACTCCTCAACGGTGCTTTCCGGAGACAGTCTCTGAAGGAAGAGATTCCCGAAGGGGGAGCAGCGGGCTGCTGCCACCCGGTAGGGAAGAGGCCACAGGCTACTGGGTCTCCTAAACAAGGACAAGTGGCAAACCACTTCCTCTAACCATCAGCCCAGTCTTTGAAATGCCACCTCGGTTGGGGCGCCTGGGTGGCTCAGTCAGTTAAGCATCTGACTTCGGCTCAGGTCATGATCTCGCGGTCCGCGGGTTCGAGCCCCGCGTCGGGCTCTGTGCGGACGGCTCAGAGCCTGGAGCCTGGAGCCTGCTTCGGATTCTGGGTCTCCCTCTCTCTGCTCCTCCCTGGCTCATACTCTGTCTCTCTCTCTCTCTCAAAAATAAAACATTAAAAGAAAAATTTTTTTAATAAATAAATAAATGTGGCCTTGGCATCCAAGTCCGCCTTTCTCTCACCCACCTGCACTCCACTCTCCTCTTGAGGTCAACGTCTATGCTTTATGGATAAAGTCGGTCCATTCGAAGGTTTGGTATCAAATCAAAATCCACCTGAGTAGCAGACGCAGTAACTGAGCTACAGTTTTACTAAAGTCACTTTCACCAAGTAGTAAAAGGCTGCAGCCAACTAGACATCCATCCTCAAATATGCAGTTAGAGGGATCTTCTTGAGCACCCAGCCTTTGGAAAGCTGTGACAAAGTGACATTATCCATAGGAAGTATAAACAGGGGAGACGGCCAAACAAATGTAAAGTTCCACCAGGGCCAGGATTTTTAATCCGCTGATGTAACCAGGGACCTCAACACAGCCCGGTATACAGTAGGTGCTCAATAAACCGTGATTCTGTAGAACATCTGACTAGAAAGCACCTGCAGCAACCAGGTTAAAACAGCCAGCCCAGAGAGGGGTTTGTAATCACAGCGAGAGGTGCTTCAAAAGAGCAAAAACGTAAGGCTTCAATTACTAGCCTTCTGAACGTTTTAAAACGTTGCACTCCACGAAGAGTTAAAGCAACCAGACTCTCGGGCGGCTCGTTCCTGGCAGGGTGGGAGCTACAGGGCTCCCTGGGGACTCCTCCCGAGGAACTGTCCTTCCTGTGTGCCTGTCACACTCCAGCACTGCTGTCAGCACCGGGGGCCCAAGGAGACAGACCCAGTCCCGCTCTTTTCAGTCTGGTGAGACAGCCTGTGAGCATCCATACCCAGTAAAAAAAAAAAAGACCTCCTTCTGGAAGGAAGGCTCAGAGACCATCTCATCCGTGACCCACTTGGGCACATTGGGAACGGAGATTTGGAGGGTAAAAGAACCTGCCCGCTGGCAGGGACGCGGAGAGCACCTGTTAGACGCCTGTTAACTGGCACATGGAGGGAGGGACGAACGAGGAGCACAGGACGGAAACCCGCTTCTCCTTCCCAGGGCAGCGCTTCATCTCACAAGGCCCAGCTCCTGCACAGGACACTGGGCAAGTTCGGCGCTCGGTTTAGCGGAACATTTAAAACAAGGGGACACCGAAAGCTATTGCAAAGCTCCCTCAGCACCCCTCTCCCCCCGCCCCTCCCCCACACATGCCTCCTCGTCCCTGGGTTTTTGCAACATAGGAGTATCCTCGGCCAGAGATGGGACCATCTGGCCAAGGCAGGCCGCTCGCACCTTCAGCTTCACTGCCTTTCCCTCGGATGCAAGAACACGCAGAGACAGGAAGAAGGTATGACAAAGCATGTGCTGCTGTGGAGGGCTTGATGAAACTGCTGATCTTCAGTCAATTAAAAACAAACAAACAAAACAGCAATTCCATATTAAGCTTGATACAAATGTTACAGCCTGTTTCGTTCTTCCAGGGATTCATAAAAATAAAAACCCCCAAACTAGCGTGAACAGTTACCAAGCAGAGAGGAAGCAGAGACCCCACGTAGGAAATTCTTTATTTCCCTCTTGGCAAAAGGAGTTCACAAGGTTATTTCTCAGCACCACAGTCCCGACTGCGCGTCTACCCTCTAGACGGGATGTGAGTTTAACGTTCAGTGACTGCCAAACAGGAGCAAGGGAAGAGAGGTGGTCCGGGCGGGCTGTGCCCGCCGCACTTCTGCACAGCGCAGCCTCCGCGGCTCCTCCCGCCCCTTCGGCCTCCTCCCTCACTGCTCCCCAGGATGTACAAAAGCAGTCCTTTCACGAGGGTTTAGAAAGTGGTTTTATTGGTTACAATGATATAAAACGTATCGCTTGAATTCCCTCTAGTTATTAAGTGCTCGCTGGTAACAGCATAAACACACTCTTTATACAGCTGACAAGCTCAATGATTTATTTCACGCCAGAAGGGGGAAAATAGCGAATGGCACGCCTGTCTATAATGACCCTCTCCCTCTCCCTCTCTCTCTCTCAAGGCTACATCGGTTAAAGTCAACGGACAACCCCTTTTGTACGTCAAATTGTAAATTTTAATGTTTGTGTTAGAATAGTCTTTTATATCACTCTCCAAGAACAATAAAACAACTCACAGCAAACTTCAATACAAGAACACTCTCCAGATTAACAACGCGAACAGAAATGTAAAACGTAAATCATATATAATACAATTGAAGTGTCCAAAACAATTTAAATAATTTTAAATATTTTATTTTTAAACTGCTACAAATGCTTTACACAACATTTCAACACAAAGTCCCCATAACAGAAATGTAACAAAACGGGAATGGTCGTGAGAGGGTTGAAGTGGCACAAAGTCACCGAACAAGCATCAAACTACACATTTTCAGAGGTAGATTACTTTTGAAGTTGAGAACAAAAATCAACATGAATAAAACCAAGCCATTTTCCACCAACTCAGTCATTAAGAAGGGAGGCATAGAATGCACGGAGAAATGACACTTACATCCTCTGGAAGAGGCCAATCTGTAGGTTTTTTGCTCTTAGAGACCGAAGTGTAAAACCTGGCATGTATAAATTCATTTATACTTACGTGTAGATATGCATCTAGAGAGGCCTGGGGTGCATCCTGGGCGCGGACATATTGCTACGCAGTGTCCGATAATATAATGGTTATGAATTAGTGCCAGATAATCAATCGAGAGGACAAGGTCCATTTGGATATATAAACATGATGCTGGATAAAGCATTTTTTAAAAAGTCCATATCCAATCCTGATCTGGTTTCCTCTCCATTATGCTGGCAATCTGCTTGTGATATATATTTAAACAAACAAATAAAAAAAAAAAAGGCTGAAAGACGCTAAGTGCCTCTCCGTACAGAACTCATTTAAAAGAAAGGCATAAAGAGCTGGTGTGTGACCAAAACATTTTAGAATGAGTGCATCAGAATTTGTCATCCCTGAAATCTACAAAAACTTCTCCTAAAACTGAACTTGCTTTGCAAGGTAAGAAGTTCAAATCGTTCCTTTCTCTGCTGTGTGCCAAGCGCCAGGGCCGCACTTAGATCCGAGCCCCCAGTGCCATGGCGACGTGCCCTCCTCCTTGTGGCCCCATCACCCAGGAGCCAGGCACACGCCAGGAGCCGGGCTCCAGCGAAGCAGGAGACCCTGACCCTAAGCCGGGCAACAAGAAGCCTGCCGACAATCAGTTGTGTGTTAGGATTTGCGAGACAGCTTCAACTGGCCTTGCAAGCTTGGCAGATTTCGTATCCTTTGCTGTAGTGCTTATCCTAAGTTGAGCATGCAATGTCTTTATTTAGTCAATTAAAGTTTGTTTTGTTTGGGGGCTTTTCTACAGGAAGTTCCTAGAAAACAAGAAAACTGAAGATAAATGCCAACGCAACGTAACCCAGTATGAACTGACCACGTTCAGGAAAAGACAAGCAGACCATTCAACAGATGTTACCATGACAGCAAAAGAACACCTCTGAAGGTATACAGGAACCTGGGCATCCTACGCAAAAAAGGCTGGAAGGGACCACAAGCGGGTCTCTTTGGACTGGTGTATGGCAGAGGTGGGCATGTAAAAAAATTAGCATCACTGTAGTTTTTAAATCAATTCATGGCAAATGGGAAAACTTGGTCTGTTATTTCAGTTTGCCTTTTCACCTTTTAGTGTTCAATGGGAACACAGTACTTTTTAGAAGCTGCTCTAAAAGGAGCATTAAAAAAATGTAAAAACACCTTGAAATTTACAAAGACTGAAGAGGGGTGGATAGGAGGAGAGAATGCATCTCTCTCCTCGTCCTTCTGTCTTACGCCAGGTGGAAATGAGCCCTCAGCGACAGATGGAACTTCGGTCCCATAGGACGCAGCGGAGTTCCGGCTGCTAACTGAGGAAGGGGAGCCCAACACAGGGTTCGCTGGGCTGAAAGGTGTGACAGGACAATCTAAAGACGGGTGGCATGCCTGGTGCCCTCTGCTGCTCTGTCCTAAGAGGAGGATTCGGAACACAGGTCTTTCTGACACCCTGATTGGCACAATGTCTTGTGCTCCAGGAAATGACCGACTGGCAAGTTCTGCTGAACCCTCAGCACTGAATGGGAAACTCTGACTTCACTCACATGGCTTCAAAAACCTGTGGAATCCTCAACTGGCATTCAAATGTAAAATGTCTGAGTGCTGGAGACTAGCTCTTCATCAGTCTGTTTTAACGAAACACCCAGGAAAACATGTGCTGCCAGTTCTGTGAGGTCCTTGAATACGCAAGGGGCTAATGCTGAAAACAAACTCAAAGCAAATATTTCTAGATATGCGCCATGAGACCATCCCTGAATAAAATTTACAAGCAGGAACATATTGAGAAAGGACAGAGACTACAGATTAAAACAGCTCCTTTCCAGTGTAACACGTCCAACCTGCGAGGATGATGAGGCTGGCTTTCCAAGAGCCCTGGGCTGGCCAGTGATGACCCACCACCTTCCCCAGGCCAGAGCTCAGGAATCCCAGTTTCATACCTAATGCACCTTGTATAAGGCGCTAAGAAGAATAAACTCTCTGAGGAAATGCCCACTCTTGTGTCCAGATGAGTTAAGTATGATGTCCTACTGAACATTTGGTTTTTACGTCCCAAAAATACTTCACAAGTTTATGGTCACTTGTAAGCAGCTCCCCGTGTGAGACACACATCCTTCGGATGTGCCCACAATACAGTTCCAGCGACTCCTGCAAACAGGGAGGCCTGCTGCTACCATCTGCCTGTCAGGAACAATAGCCATGTTTGCTTAACAGACTCTTCCGTGTTTCCTTTTAGGCTCAATCCAGTCCAGCAACGTAACCCCCTGTTAACTATCAAATAAAGCAAAATAATGAAAATTAACTGGAGCAAAGGAGAGAGACACAATTTTATTAGGCACTTTGGTCCTTTGCACTGTTAAGGGTTCTTCAAAAAAGCACTGGAGGAGGAAGAGCTAAGGGAATGAACCTCATAACTGTATGGTTACTCAGAGAGTTTCTCTTTATAGTACTTTGATTTTTCATAACCTCACTCTTGAATTGTAGAAATAGGAACCAGTACAAAAATGAGTGATTCTTTTAGGTAATATTGCAGACAAACAGGGATGCACATAGTACATTCTAAAGCATCAACCACCTGGGAGATGTTTTTTCAGTACAGTCAGTGAACATGATGGCATTTTCTGGTTCTCTAACCTTAAAAAAAAAAAAAAAACAAAACTCGGCTTAAGAACACCCTGTTGTTGTGGAACTTCCGGAACACAGAATGAGCACAAACAGGTACGCCGTTAAACTGCTACAGGCAGGCAGCTTGAACAGCCGATAAACAGGTGCATATTTTCACCAGGGCGAAGCTCCAAGATGCTACACACAGGCCTGTGCCGTGGCCAGAGACCAGATGCCGAACTGGAACTATCACAACTGATCATTTAGTTCACTTACGAAAATCGCTTGTTGAAATGGAACCCTTCACTCCTACAGTAAATCATTCCAATCGGCCTTTGGCTAATGACCCTTCTCCACCTCTTTCTTCAGCCACCACGTAAGGCACACCAGCCCCAAGAACGCCACCTCATCACCTGCGCGCTGAGAACAGCACCTCCAAGTCTCCGAAACGGCAGACACGCCCCAGAATTCACTCTAATGGTTTGCCTGAAACACCGAAGAGCTTCAGACACTGAAAGTGGTCGCCAAGAAAGCCTAGAGCCCAGCAGCTCACCCTGAAAGGACAAGCTTTTAGAGTGTCTTACAGAAATTCTGTGGTTGAGCACTTCACGCGGGATTCACCTGTAGGCATTATGCAGGAAACTCCTATCAACTCGGGTTACTTGAGTTAAGTTGGAAAGTCTGAGAAGCCAATATAACAAGTTGAACTACTGCCCTGTGTTTTTATGTGTCGCTGAGGACAGTCTTAATACGGGGAGGACACGGAATAAAATTGTGAAATCACCTCCCACCTAAGACGAACTCTTACACCATTGCTGGGGGAACGAAGGCGCTGACCCACGGGGCTGACCTGCCCTGGGCTGCCACACCGGCCCAAGGGAACTGCCCGGCTCCGCACGGCTCTCAGCGCCCCCTCCTGTCCTTTCTTCAGAATCTGGCCTGTTTCATTATCCTATAACTGGTGGCGGGGCGCGGGTCGGGGGACGTAAGGCATCTTAAAAAGGAATATGGTGTCGTGTTTTGTTCCATAACCAATCTGAAGCAAGTTTTCCAAATTAAAACACAATAAAAAGAAGACATGATAATAAAAGCATCCTCAGTGACTGTAACTAGGCTCCAGTCACAGAAATAGTCAACAAGATTGCAGTGTGGTTTCAATGAACTCAATGATCTACCTTAACTCTAAGCAATGATCTATGATCCGGAATAATAACAACAAGAGACACTGAGATGTTACCCGAGATACGAAGGAAGTGTGAGAAAATTTCATCTTTTCATTAATAGGGTACTTGTGATTCTGAACACTTTTCATGGTTTCAATTCACAACTGGCCCTGTTAGAGAAATGGTACCATGTGCTGAGTCCTAGGTCTGAAACAAAAGCTGGGAATTCGTGGCTGAGGCAGCCCAGCAGTGACCCTTCTTCGTGCCTCCAACGTAATTAACCAACAGCTACTTCCTTTAAATGCTTATGTCAAAATTCTACAGGAAAAAGGAAAAAATAGCCATCGGGCAAGAATATTGTTGTCTTCTGACCGTCTTCCCCCCCGCGCTCGGCAGCTCGGCTCTCCTGTGGCCCTGGAAGCCTCGGCTTACCTGAAGTCCTTCAGCTCCTGCTTGCCACCACCATCCTCCCTCCTGCTGTCGCCCGGCTCGGCAGCAGCTGCCAGCTGGAGGCTTCGGGTGACTGGCCCCCCACTCCGTTCTCTAGATTTTACATTGAACCGGTCTGTTCTTTTCTTACTGGCCAGAGCGGATTTGCTCTGTAAGACGGCTTTGCTTTTCTGTACCCTCACGTGCAGGCTCCGGGACGTCTTGCTCGCGAGCTGAGCAGAATGATTCTTGGCCACAGCTTTGGGTTTTTTCCCCTCGCCGTGGGTTATTTTGGCCATTCTTATGGGGCTTGAGTTCCTTAAGGAGGAGCTTGGCTTTTTGGACTTCACCGAAGCCGTGAACTTGACATTCTGCTTGGACCTGAAGGCCGACGAGGGCAGCGGGACTTGTGCCGGGCCTGAGCTGCGCGCCCTGGTCTTGCCCAGGGGTGCCTGCACACTTTGCATCTTGATCTCAGCGTCTGCGGTCCGCCTGCGGTGGCCGCTATTGTTTTTGTCGTTACTTGCAGGTGACGGGTGTCCACCTTTCTTGGATGAGTGGGCAGCTTTTTTTTTGGAAGGAGAAAGCGGTTTTTTGGGGCAGCTGAAAGCGGCGTGCTTATTCAGGCTCCCGATGTACGTGAACTCTCTGTGACAGTATGGGCAGATGTGCGAGGAGCACTCGGAGGCGGTTTTTAGGTCGGCCTTCTGCTTTGCAGATTTGTTTTTTTGCAGGATTGCTTTCTGGACAAGCTGGTTTTTTTTCTTCAATGCATTTAGCTTGAGCTTGTTTGAGGACATCTTGCTGAGCTCGACACTGAAGTTCAGTCTCTTGGGCTGTCCCATCCGTCTAAAGGCATTTTTCCCCGAGTTATCGAAAACCACCACGCCGTTCTTGGGCTGCACAGTCTGTTTCAAAGGGACTGGGTTTTTCTTAGGGGTATACCTCTTCTTGTCACTAGCAGAGGCACATGCCAGGATGTGTTTGTGTAACTCTGGCATGTTGTCTACACCCTTCCCACACTTTGTGCAGCGAATGGCGGTGGTGAAAGTCTGCGGGATATTGTGCGTAGTGAAATTTGTGGCCGTCACGCCGATCCCCATGGGGTTTCGGTGATGGTATTGAAATGGAGGTGGTTTAAAGCTTGGGTAATGTTGATTCAGACCCAGTCGAACATCTGGGTCTTTTGTCTTTATTCCAGAAGCCATTATTTTTATGGTCGTGTAGAGCTCTTCAGAGGAATCATTTAATTCTTCTTCTTCTTTCGAGGTTTCTAGAGGGTCTTCCGGCAAACTCTGCATGTGCTCTATGTGGGCCTTGCTGGGGTCTGTGAAGTTCTGGGGCCGGAGCGTGCCGCTCTCAAACTCATGGTGTGTGCACACCTTATCGGGGTGGAGATCTCGCTGGTGCTGCTGCAAATTACACAAAAAAGCAAACTCTTTTTTACAAACTGAACACACAAAGATATTCCCAACTCCATGAAGCAAAAAGCGATGTTCCGACAGATCAGTTTTAGCCTTAAAGAGCTGCACACAAAATTCACATTTGAAGGGCCATTCTTCAGCATGGATAGATAAATGTTTGGTTAGATCTTTAATGGAAAGAAAAGGTGATTCACAGACATTGCAGACAAAGTTTTTGTTGAACGTCTCCTGAACAATCTCCTGCTCAACTGCAGACTGGGGCTCTTCCCTGGGCTTCAGCTCTTCATTCTCTAGTTCCTCCTGCTTGAAAGTTATCATGGGGAGAGAAGCTTCCAGATTATCCCCAGAGGAAACAACGGATGAAACTGCCGAGAGCGGCGGCGGCGAGGGGGAAGAGGAAGAGGAAGAAGAGGAGAACGAAGATGAAGAAGACGACGAGGAAGAAGATGAGGAAAGGGTCGGGGGTCCGGGCGAAGCAGCAGACGTGAGAGGTTCCACGGAAGGGATGGGAGATGGCGAGGGGGACACCGTAGGGGACAGAATGGGAAGTGGAGACTGCACGGTAGCATTCGAGAGCGGAGAGGGACACGGACGGGGAGACGCCCCAGAAGAGGAGGCCGGAAGAGGGACAGTAGGAAGGAGTGGAGGGGGTGGCGTGGCAACAGTCAACACAGGAGGACAGGCCGGGGGGGAAGAGGGATGCGTTGGGATCAAGAGAGGAGGCAGCTGCCCGGCAGAAAGGGAAGATGTCTGCAGGGCAGGCGAGGAAGGAGAGACATCAGGTGGGGACTCGACCACAGGGGTCGATAAACCAGCTTCAGGGCCGAGGCCAGAGTCTGGCTGGGGATCCAGGGATTGACAAGGACTCGGGCTCCGGGTCACGTCTGCAGCATTCTCTGCGGGTAAATCGACGCCGTTGTACTCGTTGAGAAGAACCTTCTGCAGCATGCGGGTGGTTGGCTTCTTTTTCTTTATGACACTGCAGGCTGGCTGCACCAGATGGTTTTCTTTCGACTCCTTGCCTTCAGAGTCACTACAAGGCTTCTTATGCACACTGAGGTCTAATACAGATTCCCAATGGACCGGGGTCTTGCCTGTGCCCTCGGCCTTCTGTTTGACACCGCTGGATAAGTCCAGCGGCTGTTGGTTGCACACATTGCTGAAAGTAGGACCGGCTGCCCACTCCTTAGACACTTTGTATTCATCAAAGCCTGGCGGGCTCACCGTTTCTCTCTCCTCTCTCCCAGACAAACTCCACGCTGGTGAGTTGCTATGACTTTCTAATTTGGGTTTTTTGGAACCCAGAACGGCATCGGTCCACACCGCTTTGCCATCACTTTGCTTTCCAAAGTCTCGGAGGGCAGGACTGTGTTGTGGGGAACTGGGGGGAGAGCTGGTCCGCCGCTTAAACCTACTCGAGGTCACGGGCAGCATAGACGCGGGAGCAGACACGCAAACGGGACCTAACTTCGGTATTTCCGTGGCCGAAATGCCCGCAGGAGGCGTTAGTTTGTCCTGGGTTTGAAGCAGTTGTTTGAGCTTCGACGACAGGTACACACTCTTCTCTTTGTGGAAAGACACCGCCTCCGAAGTTGATATGCTGAGAGGCAGTAAGGAACACGCGGGCACCGAGGGCTCAGACTCCGTCTCGGCTTTGATTTTAGGGAGCGCGGGAGGACTCGCCGTTCTCCGTTTCTTGGACTCACTGTTCGTGCCGCTGGAAGGCTCTTTAGGAAGATCGTCGGCTACGGGGGCCTGTGTGGCCTTTACATTCTGAGTGATTTCCACCGTGACCGGAGTAAGCAGGCAATTGATGCCGTACAAGTCGGCCGAACCGGACTCCATCTCAATCACGTCACAGTTACTCGTGCTGCTGCTGGTCTGAATTTTGCCATCGATGTAGAAATTTAAGTTTTCAGAGATGTTGCTGGAGATGTCCATGATGTACACGTCGTCGGCCTCCCCGTCCTCCTCAGGCTCCGTGCTGGGCACGTAGACACTCTGGGCGGGCGGGGCCTGCTCCGCGGGGGGGTGCGGCTCCTCCAGGAGGCCCCCTTTCCGCCGCACGCCCTTGGGAATCAGATGGCGTTCGTGGACTCTGCGCTGATGCCGCCTCATGTTGGTATGTGTCCCGAAGACCTTCTTACAGTATTTGCACGGATGAAGCTCTTTCACTTCCCCATTCTCTTCTGCAACAGAAGAACCGACGTTTTCTTGCGGAGCCTTCTCTGAACGCAAGAGCAGAGAGTCTTGCCCGAGACCGGAAGGAGTCGAGTCGTCCTTTGGAGCCACGCTGTCTCCGGACGATCTGCCATCGGCCGGGTCGTCCGACGGCTGGAGCGTGAGGCCGGGCTTGCGCTTCAGCCCCGCCTCGTGGCGCCGCTCGTGCCTCCGCCTGTTGATCTGGGTGCCGAACGCCTTCCCGCAGTACTTGCATTTGAAGGCGTGATTGACGGTGGATATGTGGATGTGCATGTGGCGTTCAAGCCCCTGCTTGGTTGTAAACTTCCTTTCACAATGCTGACACGGAAACATAAACGTTTCAAACATATCACCATTGGCCTCTTCCTTAGTTTTGGGAGTTCTGCTAACAGGCGTCAGCCCTGGAGAGCCTTCGAGAGCGTCTTTTGAAACATTTTTTGGTTCCTCTAACAAATCTTCAGGCTTCTCGTCACACCGAATTTCTGGCTCTTTCACAGAACTTTCATTTGGCGTGTCAGCTTCTTCCTCCCCCTCTTCTTCCAGCTCATCATCTTCATCTTCTTCCTCCTCCTCCTCTTCCTCCAAATCGTTCACCTCACAGTTCGCTGTTTCTGGCTTCTCCTCGGGTTCCGCGTGGGGCGCGCAGGCAGTGGGGGAGACTACCGGTTCTGGAAGCACATCCTGACTAACCGCTTCCTGAAGAACGGCGGTCTGCTCAGCTGTTGAGGCCGAAGGCTTCTCGTCCTCTTTGGGACCTAGAAAGCACAGGGAAGCAGAAGCATGGGCGTAAGGGCAAAAACTAGCCACGTTATGCTCAACTCTTACTGTGCAAGTGAGTTCTCTTATCACCTACAATGTGAGAGAGTGTGACCAACCAGATAGAGCGCTCTTTTCCCGCTTAGAAAGCTGTGCTGGATAGGAATCCACTTCGCTCATTCACTCAACAAACATTTTTGGAGCATCTGGCACATACCAGGCAACATGCTGTGCAGCGAGGACACGTATGTGAACCAAGAGTGCTCACGTGGGGCTTCGATTCTTTTCTCTGTTCAGCCACACACACACAAATACAATTTTGTTAACAAATCGTAGAGCTTAAACTTGTGCCGGATACTGACACAATACTGAAGTCACCGTTACGGTGTGTGTGATACTGAGTTTCAGGAGTCTAGTTGTGAAGTCTAATTTCTCACGATTCCAAACTGAAAGCAGGAAACCGTTCATCATATTACCAGGTTAGGTTCTCAGTAGCCTGTCTGGAATAGAATGGATTCTCTCCCTCCCTCCTGACCAAAACTGTGTATACAGAAGCTAGGACATTTTTCCAGAACCCGGTGACCAGTTTTTTTTTCAAGTAAAAGAAACTTCAGAGATCACTTCTTCCAAGCCTAATCAAATTATTAAGAATTCAGGACCTGTGGAAAAAAGGGAACCCTCATGCACTGTTGGTATGAACGCAAGCTGGTGCGGCCACCGTGGGATACAGTATGGAGATTCCTCAGAAAATTAAAAATAGAACTACCCCACAATCCACAATAATTGCACCACTGGGTATTTACCCCCCACCCACAAAAAAGAAAAAACGCTAATTCAAAGGGATGCATGCACCCCTGTGTTTATTTCAGCATTATTTTCAATAGCCACATAATGGAACCAGCCCAAGTGCCCATCCAGAGAGGAATGGATAAAGAAGATGTGGTACACACACAAGGACATTATTCAGCCATAAAAAAGAATGAAACCTCGCCACGTGCAACAGCATGAATGGAGCTAAAAAGTATCATGCTAAGCAAAGTCAGTCAGCAGAGAAAGACAAAGACAAATACCCTATGACCTCACTCACATGTAGAATTTAAGAGACAAAACAGGGGCGCCTGAGTGAATCAGACAGTTAGGCATCCAACTTTGGCTCAGGTCATGATCTCACAGCCCAGTCCGGGAGTTCAAGCCACACGTCTGGCTCTGTGTTGAAAGCTCAGAGCCCGGAGCCTGCTTCAGATTCCGTGTCTCCCTCTCTCTGTCTCTCTCTGCCCCTCCCCTGCTCGCACTCTGTCTCTCTCTCAAAAATAAACAAACATGAAAAAAAGAAAAGAAAAAGAAAAAGAAAGAAATGAGCAAAGGAAAAAAAAGAAAAAGACAAACCAAGAAACAGACTCTTAACTATAGAGGACAAACTGGTGGTTACCAGAGGGGTGCTGGGTGGGGGGGATGGGTGAAATAGGTGAAGGGGATTAAAGAGCACACTTATGATGAGAGAGTAACATACAGAATGGTTGAATCACTATATTGGACACCTGAAACCAATACAAAACTGCATGGAAACTTTACTGGAATTAAAATAAAAACTTAATAAAAAGACAAAAGAACTCAGGAGCACCTCGAGAAGGAAACAGAGACCTGAAGTCACTTCTGAGCCTCTATGCCCAGGAGACACCCATGTGAGCCCAATCTGAGGTGGACAGCAGACAGGTGGTCAGGGAAGGACTCACTAGTAAGGAAACAGTGGAACAGAGGCCTGAAGAAAACGAGTCATGCACATATCTGGGGGAGGGAAGCTCCCCAGACAGAGGAAATAGCAGATGCATAAGCTCTGAGTCAAGAATGTGCTAGATGTGTTAAAAAAAAAAAAAAAAAAAAAATAGCAACAAGTCGGAAAGGTGGGGTGGGGAGTAGAAGATAGAAAACTCTTGGACAATAGAAATAGAAAACAATGGACAAGGGTGAGGGCAGGGAGAGGTGGTGGGAGGTGGTCAGACACTAGATATATTTTGAAGACAAAAATGACAAGATTGCGGACTGGCTGTGGCACATGGGAGAGGGAGGGAGGAGGCAAGGAAGATTCCACAACAACTGTGATAATCCTCTCTACTGGAAGACTGAGGGAAAAGTAGCTCTGATCTTGCAGCGCGCACGCGCTCTCTCTGTGTGCGCGTGTGTGCACTGAAGGGAAATCAAGAGCTACGTTGGGTGTGTTGAAGTTTGTGGTACCCAACATACACCTGAGTGAAGATATTAAGTGGTTGGTTTTACAGGACTCAAGTTCAATGAAGAGGCTGAGCCCAGAACTGTACTTGGAACACGGAACTGCACAAGGCCATCTGGAGAGCGAATGCAGACAGAAGAGAGGCGGGAAGATAGTCCCCCAGGTGACTCTGGTACTTAGAAGTCAGAAGATTGGATAGTGAGGTATCTGGAGAGCCAAGAAGAGTAAAGAAAGTTTCCAGGAGGGAGCAATCAGCTGTGTCCATAAGTGAGAGTTGGGTTGGCTAAAAAGAGGACAGAGAATTCAACACCCCTAACTGGTGTGCTGATCATGGACAACAGTTTTGGGGAACTGTGGGGACAAACGGCTAACGGAGTTCCTAAGATAATGGATGGAGTGGGAAGACAGGGAGACTATAAACAACTCTTTCAAGTGTAGCTATAAAGGAAAGCTGAGAAATGGGGCAATGGCTGGAAGGAATCACGGGGATAGCAAGGGACTCTCAGATGGGCACTGTTATAAGCCCATTTAATGCTGATGGGGGTGGTCCCCGGTGCTGCTTTCTCTACAGTACCCCCTGAGCCCTTGCTAAATTAGGCCCCTTTTAAGAAAGCTCTACAAGAGTTAAGAAAAGGCTCTGTAAAAGAGGCAGAGCTACTCTGAATTCTGGCTGTTCATTCACTGGGCAAAATTTACTGTATGCCAACAGCAGGTAAGACTGTCAAGGCCCTTATTCTTACAGGGCTTCACTTTAACAGGCACTACGTACAAGCAAGCAGGAAACAATACTGTCATCAACGAACGCTCACGCTTTGTGGAGGTACAGGTTGCTCCAGAAGCATAACAGAAGAAGCATCTAAGAATGGCTTGGTTAATCAGGGAAGGCTACTGAGAGAAAGTACAGACTGCCTGAAGGTCAAGGACAGAAGAGGAGAAGCAAGCAGGAGGAAATCAAAACTTGTAGCACACCGTAAATTAGTTTGGACTTACCTGGGGCAGTGGGGGAGGGGGATCCACTAAGGTATTTTGTTTTAAGCTTATTTACTCATTTTGAGAGAGACAGAGACCGCGCCAGCAGGGAAGGGGCAGAGAGAGGGAGAGAGAAAATCCCAAGCAGGCTCCACACTGTCAGTGCACAGCCCGACTCGAGGCTCAAACTCACTAACCGTGAGATCATGACCTGAGCCAAAACAGGAGTCACATGCTTAACCGACTGAGCCACCCAGGCGCCCCCATTAAAGGTATGTTAAAGCAGGAGAGGGCCATTTGGAGATGTGGCTACAGTGTGGATAACGAGATTGGAGGCAGGAGACTGATCCTAAGGCAGGGACATTCGAAGGGAGAGGACGGGGCCTGAAACAGGGATGGGAATGAAAGGAAACAGCGGACACAGGAGAGTGGCCAGGCTATGGACAAGAGGCCTGTCAAAAGACCTGGTGACCACCAGGATGTGGGGGAGGGGAGCTAAAAAGGCCAAGTGTTTCCAGCTCTGTGAACACAAGGTGTTCGCACAAGCTCACCTGCTCAGTCCTAGTCCCCCCACCCCCCCCCCCCCGGTGTTGCCCTAGGAACGTCAGTCTTACCCTCACCCATCCGTCCACCACTACATTTACTGCCTGTCTCCCCACAGACCAGCCTGCTCTCCCCCAAGACAAACTCCCATCAATCCCCCAAGTTCTCCACATACTGGGACACACCAGTCATTTTATGTTGGTAGGAACTAACACCCTTTCCAAATACATTTCCAACAGCACACTGCTAAAAATGTCAAATATAACAACAGAAAATGAAAACAACATCTCTAAGGCTTAGAAATTTTAGGGTTCATTTTAAGTCAAAATCTGTGGCTTCTTTTATGGGGGGGGGGGGGGGAAGGATTCCTTCCCTGTGACTGGTAAACAATTCCAGACTTACAACTATCCAAAGTAATAAGAAGCAAAACATGCAGAGCCCTATTTATTAACTAGTAAGGCCCACACCAACGTGTGTCCACGCACTCGATGAGGTCTGCTGAGTTTTAAAAATAAAGGAAGGTTTGGGAAACACAAGGAAGAGTCTGGACTGTTTGCTCAGTACACAGACCACTTGCTGGGGACAATGCAGAACATTCAGGAGAGGCTTTACCCTATTAAGGAACCAATTGCACTCTGACCAGCTATTCCACAAACAGGTAAATATTAAGTACTTTTCTTCATAGGACCTAGTGTTATATGAGGAATAAAGACCTGTCTCCAAGTACTGAAGGAGAGAGGGCAGTCGGATTTTCTTTTTTAATTCTGCCACTAAAGGCAGTGACATTCTTTAGTGTTCAAACAAAAGACTTACTTAGCAAATCTGCTATCAGCATGTAGAACTTAGTCAACCTATCTGTTCTTGCTTCATAAAATGCCACAGGAAATTATAATCTTTTATGAATGTCATCACCTCCAACAGTGCTAATAAAGTGGTTTAAAAGGCATCCAAAATATTTTGTTGCGTTTTTTTCTCTACAAATTTTTTTTATTTATTTGAGAGAAAAACAGATTGTGCAAGCAGGGGAGGGGGAGAGAGTGTGAGTGAGTGAGAGAGAGAGACAGAGACCGAGAATCCCAAGCAGGTTCTGCACCAGCAGCACAGAGCCCGATGCAGGCGCTCGATCCCGTGAACTGTGAGATCGTGACCTGAGCCAAAACCAAGAGTCAGACGCTTAACTAACTGAGCGTCTACCCAGGCAGGTACCTATGAATGTTCTCGAAAGAGTCACAAGGCTCTATTGAAATTTGCCTGTTTGGGTCACTATGAGCAATTCTTAGCAAGCACGTATCTGCCACGTACCAGATCAGAAGACACACCTCCCTCATTTCTATCATCAACAGTCTCAATATGGTTGCTCAACTGCCAAGAGCACAGAGCCACCAGCCTTTCTGATTGACTTTCAATCCTTGCCTCTCTCTGAATTCTTCCATCATGGAGGGCCTAGAATGTTAATCCTCAGAAGGGATGATAAAAAGGAAAATTTTGTGTGGAGAAACACAAAGAATAAACTAGGAAGTTAATTTCTAACAAAAAACAAGAACGCTTTTTTTCACTCTGCACACTTTTCATGCTGATGTATAAAATCAAAGGTGTTTGGTATTTCAAGTAAACTCTTAACTGAAGTGCAAAACAAACGATTTAAGTGTGTAAATCAGAAGCATTTAGCTAAACAAAATGTTTACAAAGTCAATACTGATGCCCACAGTCCACAGCTCACCCCACAGCTCAGGGGTGGGACTAGCACCACCGTCCCAGAAGCCTTCTGGCACCAGAGATTTGTTTTGATGGTTTTGAACTTCATAAATTATTTATAAATATGATCATATAGTACATTTCATTTTATTTTAACCAGGGAATAATTTTATTTTTAACAAAGAAGGTCTTTAAAAATACTTTTAAGGGAAGGTGGGATGTGGAGGCTCAGTTCACCGTTATTAAATTCAGGCAGCCTTGGGGCACCTGGGCGGTTCAGTGGGTTAAGCATCGGACTCCTGATTTCAGGTCATAACCTCAGGGTCCGGAGAGTAAGCCCTGCATCAGGCTCTGCACTGACAGCACCGAGCCGGCTTGGGATTATCTCTCCCTCTCTATCTCTGCCCCTCCCTGGCTCACGCCCCACTCCTCCCCCTCAATAAATACGGCTAAAAAATAAAAATAAAAAATTAATTAATACAGGCAGGCTTTTCGCTGTTAACCCTTTACAGTTCTTGGGGGATTCTCAGAAGGGCATTCCAAGGAGATTTACAGTATCTGTGATTTACAGTAACTGGTGATACATACCCGAACAAGTCCAACTTCGAAGCTTACCTTCCGCAGAATCTCTCATATTTGCAGAAGCAGAATCTGGCTCGCTTGTCTTCAGGGGTGTGTCTTCAGCTTTGTTTGCTTTGTTTTTACTTTCCTGGGATTTTTTCTTCCCTAAAACACAATATTTATTTGTTTACTTACTCACTATTACCCTGAATTCTTGAAAAAGACAATTACTAATCCAATGACAGCAAACTGTATACTTCTGGACAATTATCACATCGGATTTCTAAAGAAATGAACAGATGATGAATATGAATACGTGTAAATCATGTCAGAGAAGAAAAAGAAACCCAAAACCCTGTATTTTTGAGACTCCTCAAACTAATGAATCATCTATTCAAGAAAACGTTAACGATATTGATGTCAGAGGAAAACTGGATACTAAAACTGACTTTCAGTACCACACAAATAACAGGGACTGGCAAAAGTCTGATTGGTGCAAGAAGCACTTTAGGGGAAGACAATATGGTATAACTTGGGTCCCTTTTAGTTGAGATAAGCTTGTCCATAATTGTGAAAGTGAAGCAAGAGAAGCAGACTCTGTTGGACGACAAAGGATCCGTGTGTGCAACAGCTCAGATATCACATGCAGAGGAATTATGAAGAATTCACTGTCAGGACAGCAGGAATTCTGAGGGTCCCCAGGGACCCGACTCCAAGTTCAGTACGATTCAGGATTTCATTAACAACTGCAAAAATGGAATTCAGGAAACACCCACTGCATTCCAACCGACAGCACAGTTCAGAAGGGAAGATTAAAAAGCAACACAGTTCGGACAAGCTGGAACGAGCTCAGGTCACTAGACAGTCCACAGGGACAAGCCCTTCTCTAGAAAAGTACGAATGCTGAAGGTTTGGAAGCTCCGTCTCTTTGGGATTTGGCCAGAATTTGTGGCCCTTTGTTTCTGTTTTTTTCAACTCTAAGGTTCTTTTTCCTGGTAGCTCTTGGGTTTGTAGTTTTCAGAGTCAGAACAGGCTCATCTTCGTCTTCCCCAAACCCCTCCTTCTCCTTCAGCAGCACTCTCCCGCTGGGCCTGGCAGACCTGTCCTTTCCTCTCGCAAAACAAGCCTCCCGCCACCTCCACCTCTGAATTACTAAAATGACAAACCAGAACGCACTCGCTCACTGCTCCTGGAAAACGGTGTTCTCCATAACAGAACTTCACTACAGAGAAGCCCAGTTAACTAAAACATAGAACAGCAGATAAAAATGAGGTGAGACGCACAAATAACACTGAACAGTTCAGAACGCAAAAATGGAAGCATCGATGATAGCAACAAGCACATAGGAATCCTCAGAAAGCACCACCAGATTCTGACAGGTATTTAAGAGATGAAACAATACTTCATACTCAGCCATTTAATTTGTCAGTCTTAAAAAGCAAACTCTAAAGTACTATTTTAGGGGCGCATAGGTGGCTAAATGAGTCAAGGTTAAACGCCCGACTTCTGCTCAGGTCATGATCTCGCAGTTTCTGAGTTCCAGCCCTGCAGCGACTCTGTACTGGAGCCGGCTTCAGATTCTATGTCTGTCTGTCTGTCTGTCTGTCTCTCTCTCTCTCTCTCTGCCCCTCCCCCATTCGCACTCTGTGTCTCTCTCTCTCTCTCTCTCTCTCTCAAAAACAGACATAAAAAAATGTTTAAATACCATTTTAAATCCCTAATTCTTTAAGCCCATTTTTTTTTTTATAAAGTATTTTTTTAACGTTTATTTATTTTTGAGACAGAAACAGAGCATGAATGGGGGAGGGTCAGATAGAGGGAGACACAGAATCTGAAACAGGCTCCAGGCTCTGCACCATCAGCACAGAGCCCGACGCGGGGCTCGAACTCATGGACCGTGAGATCATGACCTGAGCCGAAGTCGGCCGCTTAACCGACTGAGCCACCCAGGCGCCCCAAGCCCATTTAAAAAAAAAAAAAAAAAAAAAACTGATGCATTCTGCAACTATGTTAAAGAGTTTGCCCAAATAAATTCCTGCTAACATGTCCATCCCTCATTTCCAAAGGCATCTAAAATGGACCTCAGGACACAAGCAAGCACTTTACTGGAACCACACTCTGGTGGCAACAGAAGCCAAGAGCCTGCAGGCGGAAAGATTATAAACCAATCCCCTGGAAAGGGCAAGGACATGAAAACACCTTTTCACACTAAAAGAGGTAACCTCCTCTTTCAATTCTTTCTCCTTTTGCCACCTTAACAGCACTGAGCTTAAATCTGTGATGACAAGGTTCTTGAGGAATCCAGCTGTGCTTTAGGAAGTTTGGATTCGATCTACTTTCAGCTAGTTTTCTTATCCTCACGATGACCTATGCCCTTCCCTGTGTGTGATACCCAGTGCAGATCAGATTACCGGTAGCAAACAATACAAATATAAATGATCACTGGCTGCTAACATAACTGCCCCGATGCTGCAGTTCATGTCTGCTGAGAACCACGTAAAGGATTCCTGGTGCCCTAGGATGCTTAATTCTGAAGTTTTATTCAGTAAAGTTTTTCCCTGGACCAAAACCACAAAGTTGCTGTAAGACATCATCAGCACCACCTCATGTATCCCAAACAGCCCAAGAAATGACCCTTTCTTACCTCTAACTTTCTACTTTGAATAGGTATGGGCTTTTGAAATAAGTAAAAATGGAGGTATAGTGTAAACTGTGCCTGTTATGCATATATATTTCTTAAAAAGTCACACCGTGAAATTTAATAGCAAAACAGATGTCAACCTGTTGTAATACAATCCCTTACAGAAGCAATTCAAAGTTTTTCTGCAACCTCTCAAATGCTATACAAAGCTGGTTAGCAGGCCACACAAAAAACTGGCCTATATGTAAACAGTATTAAATAAGTGAAGTTTCTAGATATAACTTACAATAAAACAGCACAACTTTAATAATATCATTCACTAATACATATTCACACTGAAATCACGTAACTGCCTGCTACGTAAAAGTACTCTTTTAAGTTTTATTCCCTGCCTAAAAGAATAGGAAAACATCTAGCTGATACTGAACGTCAAGGTCTACTTCTGGACTCTCCAAACCTAATTAGTGAGAAGTGCCCCCACCCCCCTCCCCCCACTTCCAGGCACCCTCTTTAGAAAACAAGACCAGGAAGCCCTTGATCCCCCGTGAAGAGAAACCATTTGAAGTAGGGACATCTGCATCCTATTCAGATGGCCACAGGCTGCCTGGGCGTCCCGCGAATGATCCTCTCCGTCGTCGTGGGGCTGTGTGATGCACTGAAGGACGTTGAGCAGCATCCACTCACTAGACGCCAGCAGCACCCCCACTTTTAACTGTTGACAGGCAGATCTCCAGGCATGGCCAAATGTCTGGGGAGGTCTCCCCAGGTGAAGAACCACTGGGCTGAACCAATACAGGCCGCTAAAGACACAACGGGGGCTCTGCAGTCTATATACTTAAGAATTTTAAAAGTATCTGAAGAATTGCAAAAAGCAAAGTACGGGACAATTGAACTTCCCTCCAAAGTGACTTCAGTGAATGCTGACACTTAGTTTTTCAGGGACATGAGTCTATCATGAATCTAAGAGATGACTCATGACACTGATATTACCTGACACATGAAATGATTCTCACGATGTTAATCGGAACCATCTAACACCCAAGTTACTTCCCATTAGGATTGTAGACTGGAGATGGAAGAGGCTGTATCGAAACCACCTGTCCTACCTGCCATTTTGAGAGAAAGTGAAAGCCAGGGCCCACGGGGGACTAATCAGTCCACGAGAGAACAGAAAGTAGGACCCAGGTGTCCCGACTCACACTTAGGTATGCTTGGTGTCACTCACAAAGCCAAATACTGCAATGGGAACAGAGGAACAGGTGGTGGAACCTTCTACGTTTCCTTAGATAAGCAATCCCCCCCCCCATACTTGGTTTCTGTTCTATTTGTAATCAAATTTAAAAACAAAAACAAGCCTATAACCAAAAACAACCTGTAATGACTCTTACAAAGGGGAGCGGGGGCTCGTTAGTGTCTGGGAGGCGGGACGTGCCTCTAGCACTGGTCCGGCAGAGCCCGCTGGGAGCCTGGTAAGCACACGTGTGCACTTACCATCGGGTTCCTGAAGGGTCCTACATAGAAGCTACTGCCAGCTGCGTGTTCCACTTGGTCTAAACAAGAAAGATACAGGAATGAAACACAAGGAAAGTGAAATGGAAACGACAACGAAGAACATAATGAAGGACAGGACAAACTTTATGTGTGTATAAGGAAAAGAAATGCACACCAAGTTATGAAGAAAACTAAATGAAACAGAAGGAAATGAGCAGTTACCTACCGAATCAAAGTTCTCACGCACACACAAAATAAAAAATAAATGAATCTTTAACTGTGATCTCAGCTGCTGACAGGAGGGCTCACTCGGCATACTTACTCTTATGCCTCTGCCACACCCGTGTCGCAAAACAGATGCTCTTACCGCTGACGGCACCATTCTGCCAGAGACCCCGAAGTCCCAATCATGCCGCTCATCTGACAGTTACCCAAGGACCAAAGCCGTGAAGTCATCTGCCCAAGGTCACGTAACTAAATCAGCTCTAGAGCCAGAATTAAAACCTGAGGATGATGACGCTAAAAGTGTTCCTTCTACTACGAAAAAGTGTTATTTCTTAAGACCTGTAATGGCACAATCGATACCATATTCTTTAGAAAGCACTCTTTCTATGCGTTGTCTCACTTGGTTTCAAGGGCAAATGAAAGAAAAAAGTGGTAGAGACATTCACTGCATTTATGGGAAAGGAACAGCAATCAAATTGGAATGCAGATTATTTTCCCCATTTCAATTGTATCTTATGCCAGAAACACTTAGAAGTCAACAGCCCAGAAGCTCAATCTAAGCAAGTATGATTCACCGTAACAGAACTGGGTTTTCTAGTGAAATAGCTACTGTAGAGAGAAAACCAACAGTCATAATGACTACTCTTTAAAGATAATGTCTAGCATTATACCTCTGATGCCTGGATGCAAGTTGCAAAACCAGAATTGCCTAAGGCATCACATAAATAATTTAACCTAGGTCTGGACTGTGTTCTACTAGTCTAATAAAACTGGTCAAACACTAGGAAAATCTAGAGAATAATGTTTCACTTAAAAATGTGCAGGCATCAGAGAAAACACAAAATTCTAGAAGGCATGCTCAGGTTACATTAAAAATTCATCACAACAGTGAAGGCTCACGAATTTCGTGATTTAAGTGAATTAAATTTAGAGCCATATGTAACTCTACATGTGCTGCCTCCTCACTGGGAGCTACCCAACTCCTACGTATAAAATCAGAATTCAGTACTGGCGCACAGAAGCCGGTCTATCTGATCTTTGTTGAGGGAGCTCACCACCTTACTCAGATACACAGCTGATTCCGCACCAGGCGAGGCCCCGTCTCTGAGCTCTTACCATGAAAGGTCATGGAGAACATGAGCTGCCCCGAACTGGAGCCACCACGGACTCCCCGAAGGACTCCCCAAAGGACGGGCTGTGCCCATCCTGCCTCTCTCTGGTGCCTCACCTCTCGCTCTGCCCTTCATCTCAGCAAATGAGCCTTCGTCCTCTCCCCTCCACTGAAGATCCACTCTCCACGATTCCCCCTGATCTCGTAATTACAAAACCCGAAATCTCTTTAGGCTTCATTTGCCTCAAGTTCCCCCTTTTGTGTCTTGACAGTTTCGTGGGTCTTACATTCTTTAGATTCCTCTCCCCAGCCTTATGACACCACCATTTACGATCTCCTTTTGTGACCACTTTTTTTGCAGAATCTTCCTCTTCTTCCTGCCCTCAGACAAGTGGGTCCCTTATAGGAAATCTGAAGATCGGGGGCTTTCGTACAAGGCTGGAGAAAGGCTTCAACAAAGTATTCAGCTGAGCCGAGGGTACAGATCTTAGAGAACAGAACAGACATGGAATAACGGAAATAATGGCTATGTTAAAAGGTAAGGAAGAAGAACCCTAAGATTTGACACAGAAGGAGCCTTTAAAGCTGATCTTAGTCTGCTCCCCAAACTCCACAAAAATGCTTCTCAAAGCTTTATCTCATTGTATGAATTGCCTAAAATCTCAGAGCAAGTTGGCAGCAAAACTGGGATTTTTATTCCCACCCAATTCACTAATCTGTCTCCTGTGTTCCAGAAGCCTTACTATGAGTAATACTTTCTGGGTCCTAATTTTTTCACCCTAAGAAAGATAATGGTGCACCTGGGTGGCTCAGTTGAGCGTCTAACTCTTGATTTCAGCTCAGGTCATGATCCCAGGGTCGTGGGATCGAGCCCCACATCGGGCTCCACACTAAGTGTGGAGCCTGCTTAAGACAGTCTGTCTGTCTGTCTCTCTCCCTCCCTCTTTCTCTCTCCCTCCCTCCCTCTGCCCCCTCCCCTGTTCATGCTCTAAAACAAAATAATAAAATAAAAAAGAAAGATAATAGTGCCATATTCATTGCAAGCTACATTGAGAACTTTATCATAAAACTATAAAGTCAGTATACAGCTTTTCAAATTTTTGAAAGGCAAGGGTGTGGCTTCCATGGCAGCAGGCTGGCCTGGCACTGACAGCAACTCTCAGAACACCTGCTGTAGAGGTAAATCAGAGTTCACGGGCAAGGTAAAACACTTGCTTGGAAAAAAGCATAAAGTTCAGGGGCGCCCGGCTGCCTCAGGCAGTAGGGCATGCGACTCTTGATCTCAGGGTCCTGAGTTCAGTCCCACGCTGGTCATGGAGACTACTTAAAACTTTTTTTTTTTTTTTTTTATTTAAAAGGCATAAAGTTCATGTTAAATGACTTCTTTATAGGATCAAAAGAAACACACACACACACTCACGAACTCTAACAGACCATGCAGTGAGGACAGGGCATCAAAGGTAACAGCCAAGTCGTGGGCTGAAAGAATGGGCAAAACGTGCCATGTGAGCTGGTAACGGGAGGCAGGGAGTCAGACCCCCAGCCCTTGTTTTCTATCTGGGGGTGGTTAACCTTCTACAGTTGGTGTGATGGGTACAGAGGCCACAAGCCAGAAACACATATGACAGTCCGTCTTCCACAAGGAATCAGCAGTCCGTTTAGACCACTGTAACATATGCTTAAAAAAGAAAAGAAGATAACGAATGACTCAGTAACCTGGACGTCCACGGAAGTCACAATCTGGGCAACGGGGAAGCTGGGTAGCAGGACCAAAGTGAGAGCAGGGCCTCCAAGACCACAGCCAGAAAGGCACCCGCAAAGGTTGGCCAAGCTGCACACGGGTCAGGGTGTGTCCATCAGATGGTCAGGGTGAACGTTACAGCTGCCCAAGGGGGGTCTCAGGGGGAAACCGAGCTACTGGGGGCCTAGCCCTGCTGCCCCATGGTGTTTTGGGCAGAACGCTCTGAAGTGGCAAGATGCTGTGCAGCAACTGGTTTTTATGAAATATGCTCTCCATTTTCTATACATTTCTTTCATATTTAAAGTAACTTGAAATGTACCTGACACTAAAAAAAAATTCTGTTAAGCAGCTCGGGCACAATTTCAACCTTTTCCTGGAGTTAAGCTCTCCAAGAGCTGTCTGTAATCCCAGAGGCAAATTACGAAAATAAAACCTCTCTGGTTTTAAATTGCTCATAGTATTAAAACAGGGCTCTAGGCTTTGCTTCCAACAGAAACAATGGAAAAGTTCTGGATTTTTCAGTGCTGCAGATCCCGGTGTAAATTCCTGGGATGCTTGTGTCGCGCCGGGGGGGGGGGGGGGCACAGCCTCTGCCCCTGTGGAGGGTCCAGCCAGCAACTCTTCCAAGTGCCAGGCTGATGGCAGTAGCAGCAAGGATCACATCTGAAGGGAGCTTTGAATTTCTCTAAAAAAGGCTTTTAGTGGCTTTGACTGGATAAATCCAAATACCCGAAGAGGCTCCCCAAATAAACTTTAATAAATTCAAATTAAGAAAGCATTAAATTTCCTTATACTGTTCGGAACCTCAAAGTCTTGTGGCATGAACAAAATGAGTCTAGAGACTAACCAAATACCCCTGAAACTTAAACAAGCTGCCAGCCTGTTCTTCTTTAGAATTATTTTAATTTCTAGGGTTCTTCTCAAGGATCTTCAGTAGCTTTTATTTTACAGGGAAAAAATGTATCTAAAGTCTGAAAACCTTGCATATAAAAAGTGAATGGGCAACTACAAAGTAAAAACCTTAAATTCAAGTGTCAGTCCCCGGAGGCCACACAAACAGGACTGGGAACTAGGTAGGGAGGTGGTGACGACATGAGCCTGGCAACTGGTAAAACAGAGTGCACAGCCACACCCTCAAGAACTGGTTATCCTCAGCTAAAAGGAAAAGTCATTTATGATAAATTTTACAATTCTATATCCGGATGAATTAACTGCGCAATTTAGGTTAAAAATACTTTCAGGAAATAAAATCTAGATATAAATCTGAAAGAAGACACAATTACCACACTTAAGATCATTCTCTAGATTTGTTTACAGAAATGTTTACAGGAACAATGATCAAGCCACAGCACTAATTAATCAAATCAGGCTACAATGTATCCACAGATGTAAACCAAGAAGATTAGGATGCTGGCAGGTGGCTCCCAGCAATGAGACTATTGGTGAAGGTAGGAGACCTGTTTATGTGTTCATATTTTCTAACTTTTCTAGATGAACATTTGGTTCTATTATGCAAAAAATAAATGAATACATTATTTTTGAAAGAAATGACTAACAAAGGCAAAATTAATGAGGCAACTGAAAAATGGCCACTATGGATTGAGATTAATATATGCCATTTATACCCATACAATTTGGAAAAGGTCTCAACTGTCCACTCTGTCTACACGGCAGGAAGTACTGAAGTGCTCCTCTGTTCTCTATCTCCTACCTGTACACCTGCTGTTAAGGGTCCAGAAAACAAGCACTAGCTACAGAAACACCAAATCCACAACAGACGCACATTTAAAGGGGGTGTAGTCACAAGAGACATCATTCAACAGACGACACTGCGTAAGCATTCAAACTGCCACTGCTAACCTTCTGGTGGGTCTTCAACTCTTTTCCCTGTGCATCACATTGCTTCAAACAAAAATATCCCTCCTCCTTTTGAGCAGCCACATACCTTGTATTCTTTTTCTTGTTTCACTGCACTCGGTTATGATACCCATCTTCATGGTTATGACACCCATCTTTATTTAAACCAAAAAGCTAATTTAAATAATCGTGTTGAGTGCCTCCCAGGTGTGAGCGAAGGGTCAATGTTTTGGCAGTCAGCCATGATAATCATGAGCGTATGGTTTCCTGGCTTTTATTTTGCTTCTCCTAAAAATGCAAAATTCATATGCCACATTTTGATAGAGGTTTAAGAAACAGGTTATGAAAATAAGACCATTTACAGAGATACTAAACTACTCCTCACTTAGATCTACCATGAGACATTTTATTCGGGTATAGTTCTTAAGACTATTCATCAGTACAGCGGAGCAATCTCATTCCCTTCTTTCCAAGACCTCCACTGTCTTCTGGCCTCCGCCACACCTGCAGATGTGCCTCTATCAGAGCTTGTGAACGGACACATCATCACTCCACCGGAGCAGAGCCTGGACCTCTGGAGGCTCATGCATGTGCACCAACTAGCACAAATCTGCCTACTCGGAGAACTCAAAATGCTGTCTTTTAGAGATTCACAAGCAGAGAAGGAACTTTAAAATGTATTCTCCTCATAAATTATGGTCACAAATTACATTTAAATTCAAGATTTTTTTCTCCTAAGATCTGCACCTAAAAACAAAATCCCACTAACCAGCCTATTTGACAACACATCTCGCACTCAGATGCACTAGCATGTATCAGACTACTGTTCAAATTTAGCTCAATTCTTGCAAGATTAGAATTTTTTCCTTGACATACTTTGTAAGGTTTCTGGAACCATGGTGAAGCAGAAGTATTTGGATTTTTCCTGGGTGCTTATTATCTACAAAGCACTTTGTTAAGAGCTATATAGGGTGGGTGGGTGTATGTGTGTGTATAACTTAAAATTGAAGTTATGCCCAACTCTGTGAAAAGCCAAGCCCCTTTGCAGAAAGGCTCTACCTAATGTCAACAAGAAGCAAATTTTGAACGGAAGAGATGTTCAAGAGAATCTGAATCTCATTAAAAATAAAAACAAGGGAGGGGAAGGGAAGAGAGAGGTAGGAAGAGGGAGAGCCAGAGAGGTGGGAGGGAGAGGGAAGGGGCAGAGAGAGACAGGGGAGGGGATGATGTAGATCGCCGGCCAGCCAGGTAAAGCGAAGACCCCTGGCGCAGCTGGGCCCTCCTCAGGAGTGCGGCCTGAGACGACAGCCTTTCAGACACACCAAAATCTTCTCAGGGCTGGTGTCCCAGGGTTAGGCCACATCATCCTGACTCGATGCTGCTTCTATCTTTTGCCAACACACGGGTAAAATAACGCCCCCAGGGAACAAAGAAGCTTGGGAGGAAGGGCTCACAGAAGACTAGGATTTTAAACGGCTGCCTCCCAGGCCGGTGCCCAAGGCAAGGAGAAGGGCCTCCCTCTCACTCCGGTCACATTTCACCTGCTCCCAAAAGGTTCCTGTGTCCCCAAAGTCACACATCTTTCCTGCAGATGGTCTGACCCCAACTAATCTAAGACACTGGAATGGGCTCTCCTGTCCCTCCCCACTGTTGGGGTGGCACTCTGATTAAAACAGGTTCCTGAAGGGCACAAACTCACACAACTTGAAATCCACAAAACTAAAACGATATTGCACAGCCTTGGGCCATGATATGATTAAGGAGAAATACTCCTGGTTAAGGCAGACAGGAACAAACCATGGACACACTAGTGACCACTACCTGATACTGTCACCAGGAGGAGTAAATCTGACAATGCATAAAAAGAACGCTGCACAGTGCCTGACACAGACTCAATGGAACCAACTGTAAGGATTAGCCACAGGAGATTCTACTAAACAAATTTCAGAAACCCCACGCCCACAAGTCTAAATTGTCAGCATATGTTCCTTCTTAGGAAGACAATGACATTCTGCTTCCACTAACAATCCCGAATTCATCCATTTGTTTTGTTCATTTGTCCTATACAGTGATTCACACGATCCCACCCAGATATCACTATGGAAATGTGCGAGTCCGGATGAGGACAGAGGTTGAACGGAGTGCTTCAAACACTCACTAATGCTCCCATCAATATGCAGTAATGCTCCCACAGAAGCTGGAGGTACATTTCAGGTTTTTTTTTAACCTGTAAGCTTGATATTTTATTGCTTCCAACCAACTATCTAAACATACCAGCTCACTTCGTGGTTCTTAATCTTTTGGGAAAGAAACCTTAGACCCCTTTGAAAATCAGGCAACAGTGAAGGCCCCTCTTTCCAGGTGGTCACACAGAGACATAAATACACTTGGAGACCCAGAGACCTCTACGTCATCACCAAGTTCAGTTCTGAGTCTATGTGAACGTGCATATGGAGGGGTACACCTGTGTGATCCCTGAAAAATACCCCAACTCCTTAGACTATTCAAGAAAATTGCCGCAGAGAAAATCGGGGCATTTGTTTCCTTAAAACGGTCTTGTCGGTTTTACTGGTAACTTGTAAGAAAAGGACTCTTTCACATTTTTGTTTTTTCCTGACTGAACATCCAGAGAGATGTGAAGTGACAGATTTCCTAATCTGTCACGTGCAGCACGGAAATTGCTCCCGCACATTTACTTTCAAGGCGGTCTGATCATTTAATGTTTAAGGAAACGTATCCAAAATACACCCAAAATGTCAACCGCATGAAATTTGGTCCTAACAGTATGGTAGTCACGAGTGGTTACGACCACAGAGAGGTGACAGAAAAACGAGAAGAAAACAGCAAACACTTCATTTAGGCAACAAACATGTTTACTTTTGCCCAGGCAAACGCAACAAATCAAATTCCAGGAGTTATCTAATCCACCAATCTATGTAACCACAGGTGTCCCAGTTTGGGTAACTAGTAAAACAAGACAGCTTTTGAGAGAAAAGCGGGTCTCTAGCACATGAGGAGTTCTCCAGGGCCATGGTGTGTCCCTAGCTGCAGATCCAAATAACATCTTACCTCTTACCTGATTTTCAATCGACTTAATCCACTTCATGTCACCGAAGCAAAACAGATGGATTTCAATAAGCCACGTTAGAAGATACTGGAACTATTCCTTTATTTTTCGAAGTGCCGTGATAAGGTCCAAGCACGGCAGAGTCACCACGGAGCTAACTGTACCAGTGCCCACCAATTAAGATGGGACCAAGGTCAGTGTGCAGGCATATTCCTACGAGGCTCTCACTTAATGCTCGCAGTGATCCCACAAGGCAGATCTTACCCCATTTTACCAACAAGTAAAGTGAAGATCAAAACATGTGGAGTAACCTGTCCAAAGTCATACTGCTATTAACTGGTGGAGCCAGGATATGAAGCCGGCCTCACGATTCCAAGGCCGTGTTCTGGCATGCCACAATGAAGTCCACATGCTGTACATCTTCTGGAACTCAAAGGTATAGCTGGGTCAGCAATTTTTCCCTGCTCGCCTCCCCACAACAGACACACACGATTCAGGCTCATTTTAGCAGGTTACCCGTTTGCAAAGTATTGATCAACCTGTATCTAATACAGAAGCAATAACGAAGCCCAAGCAGTACACTCATGTACTTTAGCACAGAAATTTAAGTTGGACATAGCACAACAATCAGTCACTATAAAAACAAAGTTTACCAATCCCATGCACTTCTGACAACTGCCCATGAGATTCAGAGGATCCTGTCTCTCTAAAACTGAAGAGGGTCAGAAAGTGTTTTAATTAAGCATCATTTTTTCTTGATTTTAATATATTCTACCCTCTACTGCAACCATAAATTGAATTCACCGTGACACACAGCAATTTCCATCTCTAAGGTTTTTTTTTTTTTTTAATGTTTATTATTTTGACAGAGAGCGAACCAGTGAGCAGGGAAGGGGCAGAGAGAGTAGGGGGGAGAGAAAGAATCCCAAGCAGGCTTGGAGCTGTCAGTGCAGAGCCCAATGCAGGGCTCAAACCCATGAACCATGAGATCCTGACCTGAGCTGAAATCAAGAGCCGGTTGCTTAACCAACTGAGCCACCCAGGTGCCCCCAATTTGCATTTTTTTAATCCTGAATTCTTTTTCTTAAGTTTATTTTGAGAGCAAGAGAGTGCACCCCAAAACTATAAATAGATACTAAGCTTCACACCCAAATTTGATCTTGTTATCAACTCCATGATCACACGCAAGGAAGACTTTCTGTGACAATGTATTTAGCAGCTAATATAATTGCTAAAGACAAATTTGGCATTTTAAGCCCCCGTTCAAAACTCCAAGATTGATTTATAGTTACTCCCTTTTATTATTTGTTTTGAATGCCAGTGAGAGAGACACTCTAATTTTGACCCCATTGGTAAACCTACAAAAATTACAATCCACAATATGTAACTACACGAGGAGAGTTCCGGAGAGTTCCGTGTGTAAAAGATCAGAGCTGCGGCTAACCAGCGCCACGCTGCCCACAGCATAAACCCCGGGCAGCATAAACCTGGTAGAGATGAATGTGAGACTTTGGTCTACACTAATGCCAACATTATTAGGCTCACAGAGAAGGTACCAGAGGCAGGGGGGTGGAGGTAGAAGCCCTCAGCCCTCACAGGGATCCTCAGACGTTCTGCCTAAAACCAGCAGTCGCTTGACTGCACAGAGAAACAGGGTCTAAAGATCTTATATGTTAAAAGCAAAAATACAGCCAACAGAACCAGAAAGGGCATACTCTCCACCTCAAACTGGCAAGAGAATGAAATCTGAACCTAAGAAGCCAAACGGTAGGAAAAAAATAACAGAAGGCACAGGAACTGCATTGTTGCCCGTTCCAAACTGTATCGCCACTTCAAACACTGCACGATTGGTTTTGGGGTTCTAAACACCGGTGAACAAAACAAACCAGTCTGTCTTCATTTTTGTGGCAGGTGGTGTCTCAGGAAACCTACAAAAGACTGCAGCAATAGGAAGGATTAGAAGGACAAGGGGAAAGACTGTCACTGCAGCTTTAACAGAAGGGGGGGGGGGAGGAGGCATTTTAGCCTAAGTAGGCATCCACTGGTTTTCTTTTTAACCAAAGCAAAGCTAATCCTCTGCAACTACACATAACTGGTGTCACACATTTAATTTATTAAACCCAGCAAATTAGGTTTAGACCATTCAGACACTGATTAATCAAAGCCTGTAAGCGAAAGTTTTTAAAGTATTGAATTTGCAAGGACTTTAGATATCATAATCTTATTTTAGAAACTGGTATTTTTATATACCACACACACACAGTATCATGATTTTATCATTAGAATAAGTCTCTAACCTCTGAAACTATTCAAAGATTCTGTCTGTTCCCCTCTCTCTCTGCCCCTCCCCTGCTTGCATGCTCTCTCAAAAGTAAATAAACATATAAAAAATAAAAAAATAAAATATATTAAAACAGGGGCGCCTGGGTGGCTCAGTCAGTTAAGCGTCCAACTTCGGCTCAGGTCATGATCTCACGGTCCGTGGGTTGGAGCCCTGTGTCGGGCTCTGTGCTGACAGCTCAGAGCCTGGAGCCCGTTTCACATTCTGTGTCTCCCTCTCTCTCTGCCCTTCCCCTGTTCATGCTTTGTCTCTCTCTGTCTCAAAAATAAATAAACATTAAATATATATATATATATATATAAACATAATACTTAAAATAACTACACATGTACCAGCTTATTATGAAAATTTCCATTAAAATTTTTTTTTAAATTTCAGGGTCCGTGGCTACAAAAAAATGGGAAGTGGAAATAGATACAACAGATGCTTCAGAAGGCTGGGAATTTTCTAGTCTCTTACCCATAACCCTTCAAGACGTTTAATAACCCTTCTTAATATATGTGCCAAGTTTTAACCTTTTAAAACAAAGGTGCCTCTTAACTTAGAGAAAAAAAGGACAGAACAGAAAGGAAAATGCCTTTGGAAAATGAAAGCACAGATTACAAAGCGGAGGTTTTGTCCAGTTTACCATGTGTGTTTGAGGCATGGGGGTGGGATGTTAAGGATTAAAGACTAAATCTTGGGGCACCCAGTGGCTCAGTTAATTAAATTATCGACTCTTGATTTTGGCTTAGGTCATGATCTCACAGTTCATGAGATCAAGCCCCAAGTTGGGCTCTGTGCTGACAGTGCAGAGCCTGCTTGGGATTCTGTCTCCCTTTCTCTCTGGCCCTCCCCAGCTCGCTCTCTCAAAAATAAAGAAACGTTTTTTTAAAAAGACCAAATCTTTAAGGACAGAGTAAATACTCTTATTAAAAGTTTCAGGTAAGGTCGCCTGGGTGGCTCAGTCAGTTAAGCATCTGAGTCTTGATTTAGGTTCAGGTCATGACCTCACAGTTCACGGGATCGAGCCCCGCACTGGACTTTGCGCTGGCAGCACGGAGTCCGCTTGGGAATTCTCTCTCTTTCTCTCTGCCCCTTCCCTGCTCACGCTCATTCACTCTCAAAATAAATAAACTTCAAAAAAAAGTTCAGGTAGAAAAGGCTGTATTACATTTGGTTACAAATTCAAGAAGTTTCAAGATTCTTACATACGCATACATGTTCCAAAGACTCTGCGGTGGAATAATTACAATTAAGAAACCACCCCCTGCCCCTCGTTAGGAAAATTCAAGAGTGCACAAGGACAGGTTAGGGCAACTCCTTTCTCGCTGGTTCTTTTCATGCCTTTCCTCCTAAATGAGTCAAGCCACTAGAATGGGAACAGCAAACAAAGTCTCTTAACAAAGTGCTGCTTCAAACAGTTCAAATGAGCTCCTCTTAATAAATAAAAAAGCTACTACCCCCTCCACCCCAATAAACACTTTGACAAAACAAAACAAAAAAAATAAATAAAACAAAGTCCCTCTCTTTTGTTAGTGTCACATCGTAAGAGTGAAAGAAACTAACAATAAGCATGATTTAACCCCACAACAAATCAGAACTGCACTTGCCATCAGTTTCTAGATTTAATTTTTGGAGTGTACGTAAATTAAAACATGTTAATGATCCAGAACACTCAGCTTAAGAAAACTTTTTAAAAATTATATTGTATTCAGTTTAAGAGCCCATCATTCTCCACAAAAGCACACTGGTCCAAGAAGGAAGCAGAGCAACACATCATCATCTTGAAATCACCAATAAGACTAAGTAAAAAGAGCTCCTCCCTGCCCACCGTCCACACTGCACAGGGACCTAGGCCAAGGCAATGTCTCGCTCTGTTCTTGTGGTTTCTAAAATGACTTCAAAAACAATGTACAACTTAAGAAAAATGGAATGAATCCCATTCATCTGAAGCCCAAACCAACAAATGCCATTAAAAAAACACTTAACAAACAACAGCTAACAAGGGACAAAAACGTAATGTTAGTGTTTTTAAAAACTGTTTGTTTGAGGTGCTCAAAGGAACACAATAAATCTCTTCAATCCATAAACCCCCAAAGCAAAAATAACTGAAGGCATTAGTTCTCACCATAAGGTAGCTTTCTAATACCAAAGGCTTCACTTAATCACACTGCCTGATTATTCAGGATTAAAGTGGGCAATTCTACAGTGAGTAGTGAAAATACATCCTGGCTAATTAGTAAAGCCTTATAAAACACTGCTACTTATTCAGTATAGCTGTCCCACTCAGAAACACTACGAATAAACACTGGATTTAGGCAAGACAGAGCCAAATATTGTAGGAGCCACGTGAACTTGGGCCAACCACATAACCCCTGCCCCAAGCACCAGTTCCCTCATCTACAGAAAAGGATCCACTCCTTGCCGGGCTACTGGGAGCATCAGCAATGCTGTCTACAGAGCACCAAGCACAGGGCCAGGCACGTGTGACACACACTCATGGAGTCACTGCCGTCACTCCCGCCATTAACAGAAAGCAGCGACTCGACACAGAACGACGGGATGCGCAGGTTAAATGTCAAATCACGAGATAGGTCCGAATCAAAATACATCAGAAGGAATGAATTCCAGCCAAGAACCCTTGTAAGGTCTGACCGTGTTGGAATCGGAGTGGCAATAACGAGAAACGGCTGCTTTCAGTATTCATTCATCTTTTTTACTTTGAGAAACAACGGTAGTGTTTTCAAGTAACTCTTGCTTCTCCATTCAGATTCCCTAAACTGTGTCAACCAGCTTATTAACATTAATCAAATCAAACTTTAGAACTCTCCTTGGCAGCATGTAAAACGTGAACAGACAGCGTGAGTGCCACGCGAGCACGCCAGCCTATCTGAAACCAACACGGGCAAACACTTCTTCCAGCCTAAGGTTGTCTGGAGAACCACTAACGTTTAACCTGCATCACGGTGTCCTTGGAGCATTTACCCAATTCCTCACTTCTTCACAGGCAACTTCACATATACAACTATAGTCCCTTCTGTAATTCTACTAAGCGCATGTGTGCAATAGCCGCTCTGTAAACCAGAACACGAAACCACCTAGTTCAGAAAGGAGGCACTCCATGAGTTTTAAAAACAACAATTAATCTGTAATTTAGAAAAAGAACCTAGTACTCCGATTTAGGGAAAGCACGGGAAATTGTTTTGTTTTTTTACTTTCAAATTATAACTAAATTTTTAGTATCAACTAAACTACTTTGAGCTCATTGCATTAAGGGTCTCATTTCTTTTTTCCTTTTAGAAAACTTAGTCATGATCAAATCTATCTTCTGGATTAGGGTAAATTTTACCTTCCAATTTATATATGGACAGGAGACCCAGAATAACAGCCTAAGTACACACGGAGCACAGCAGATTTCCTAATATGCTCAGTTATGATGTTTGAAGCAGTTTTTAATCATGGCATGTATTAGGATTTTTTCCAAGCTCATCCACTGAACTACAGTTGAAATGTGCAAAAGGCTTTGAAAAATTCTAGTTAATCCACTTAATTTCCCTATGAACAAGGTTATACATAGCAAACATGAAAGGTACAAAGCTACCGACCAATTTATTACCTAAATTTGGAGCAAATCCGTAGCAACAGAATTAGAAATTAAAAAAAAAAAAAAAAAAAAAAAAAAAAGTCCTGTCTCCAACTATTGAAAAACTACCAAAACTGTATCAAGCTTTTAAAAAGAGGCCACCGTAGGGGCGCCTGGCTGGGTCACTTGGAACAGCATGCAATTCCTGACCTCGGGGTTGTTCAGTTCAAGTCCCACGTTGGCTGTACAGATTACTTCAAGATTAAAAAAGAAACTTTTTTTAATTCAAATTAAAAAATAAAGACAGGCCATGGGAACAGCAACATGGACCAACGTGGCACGCAACCATCAGAGATGGGACCCAACGCTCAGCAAAGGCATCACTCAGCCAGAGACAAGTGAGAGCCATCGTGGGGACCAACCAGGACACTGCTCACTTGGGTTCAACACGGCAGGCTTGCAAGCATTTAATGCTGAGGCCACATTTCCACAGGAAAGTCACCACCTCCAACTGCCCGTGCCCTACAAGCAAACAAGAACTACCAAGGAGTGCCCTTGAAGTAGGCACAGGACCTGCCCACCAGATGCCCACAAGGTTCAGGGCCCATCTGCCATCATCCTCAGGCACCACGGCCAGGCATCCATCATTCAGACAGGCCTCTGCCCTTCAGCTTTGGCCAGAGCCTCAAAAAGAGCCATCCGGGGGTGCCTGGGTGGCTCAGTCGGTTGAGCGTCCGACTTCGTTCAGCTCAGGTCAGGGTCTCGTGGTTCGTGGGTTCAAGACCCACGTCGGGCTCTGTGCTGACACCTCGGCCTGGAGCCTGCTTCCCATTCTGTGTCTCCCTCCCTCTCTCTGCCCCTCTCCCACTCATGCTCTCTCTCTCCGTCAAAAATAAACAGACATTAAAAAGAGCCATCGGCTGCTATAAGACACCAGGGCGGCAAACACCACCGAAGTACCCTTGTCCTCTCAGCTTTTACTACACATATTCCTTAATTTTAACTTTAAACGGAACCAGTGTCGTCACATCTGCTGCTGCTGCCCGCCCCATGGAAACCTGGACGAAAAGCAGCATATCATGTAGAAGAGAAGGCATGGAAAACCTGGGTTCAAGTTCTGACCTGACGGCCACCGGCAAGGAGCTTGGACAAGTTACCCAACCTCGCTAAGTGTCGGTCTCCTCCTCCGGGGAAGGTGTGCACACCACAGAAGTAGAGGCTGAGCAGGAATGCCCGAGGGAGAGAGCGCAGCACTACCTGGGGCTCCCGGCTGCAGGCCCATGGGCCGGTGCCCAGGAGGGAGCATGCTCCATGCCTCCGTCAGAGCCTCTCGCCACATCTGTCTTTTACCTGTTGCCCAGCAGCGACCCGTGACCTCCTGTGTCCCCCCGAGTTTTTCCTTCCCCAACTCATGCATTGGTCTTTCCTCCTTCCCTCCTCAATATCCTTCCTAGAAGTCCCCCTCACTGTGCGCTGCTTCGTCACTACACAGCAGCAGCACGTCCTCCCGCCTGCCCCCCTCCCTACCCAGGACCCCCCCCAACACACGCAGACTGGAACACCTAGTGAGCCTGACCTGCACTGAGCCACGTTAAGATGGATGAAAAGCTCCTCCCTGAATGTTTTACTCATCTCTCTAATTTTCCGTACCAATCCAGCCACTAAGTGCGGTGAGTGCCTGGCAGAAACAAAGGCCAATACGTCCATTTACAGAGCTGAGTTTCATGACACAACCACACTCGTGCGGGTTTCTAAGTGGCCCCTCCATGCACCCACCACCTCCCCTCTCCCGCCCCGACCCCAGCAAGAAATTTCCCCAACTGCTGACGGAACCTCCAGCTTGGTCCCTCTCCCTGGAGCTGAACTTGCCCGGGCCCACCCCTGTGTCATTCATGCCAAAGCCTCAGAAAGGCCACCTCTGGCTACCCATCTACAGTCACACCGTGTCTCATACACATGAAACGTGACAAAACTCATACTGTTCACTGGCTGACTGTTCATCCCCCTACTCTTTAGAACATACGTTCCATGAGAGCAGAAACCCTGGCCGTTCTCGTTCTCCGCTGTAACTTGGGCACCTAGCAGTGTCGGACACGGCAAATGCCCGTCACATCAGGGAGACCCTCCAGACCTCCGCCACTTCTCCGACCTGCTGACAGTCCCCTAGGGCTCCTGCGCACATCCTCCCCACTCTCGTCCCTCCACCCTTTGGAAAGAGACCACCCGGGGAGCCCAGCCGAGTCCCCTTCTCCTTCCCTGTTGCCCAGACACTTTGTTTCCTTAAATGGCCTCAGACCAAGACACTCTGCATGTGGCTCTCTTACCTCCCATTCAAGTGTGTATATAGGCTTTGTCACCTCTGGAGAAGAAAGAATTCGAAATATGTACAACTATAGAAAACTGTAAGTATTCTTCCCGGTACCACGGTTTTTTACTTGAATGACTCTGATTACAGAGATACGTGAAAGATTTCCTCTTGAAACGGATTATAATCTAACTGTTCTGTGAGTACTACGAGTCACCTAGATAAATACTATAAACTAGTTGGTATTCTCAGGGACTATTTACATTCTTCTAAGCCTCTCGGGTAACCTTAAGGAGCTATATATACTCTTCCAATTCACTGCCACTTCTGGTATAAACTGCCTCCTTCACTGTCCAGCTATCAGGCATCAAAACTATTTGCTGCTAGAAATACCTCCTCATCGCTTGTCGGCCTTTCGGCTAAGATCAAGTGTAGAAATACCTCCTTCTCTCGAATCTGTTGTGAGCACGAAAAGGGTAGCAGTAGGCCTAAAATAAGGGTGAAGGGCCACAGTTAGGCTCTGCCATGGGAAACAGCAGTGGAGAGGCCCGCTGCTTAGTTTGGGCTTACAGAAATCCTCCACAAATACCAGCTGATTAAATGAGTCACAAACTCGGTAGTTCCTCCGCAAGAAACACGAACTGTCAGCCACATTCCATCGGTGGCACTTACTGCTCCAACGGACAGGCGTGCGCCAGGCTGTTCTGTATGATCTCGTTTGTTCTTGACAGCAACCCCACGAGGTTAGGTAGCACAGAGACTACTCCGCGTTAGGACGCCCATTTTTAAAGCTATGGAAACTGGACCCCCAGAAAGGTGACACGATTTCCCCAGTGATACACCTGGTCAAAAGCCCGGAGCCCCAAGTTCTGCATTCCTTCCACTAAGCCCATCTGTGGGAGCCGCTATTGTTTCCTTAGGGGAAAAGAACTTCAGGTAAGGATCTTCTGTAGCCAAGAGACAGCAGGGCAACACCACATTCGGATCCTGCTCTTACGCTCTGTACTTTAAAAGCACTTTTGCCAACAGTCATTATTTACTGCTAACACGCAAATTCCATCTCTTCTCACAGTAACGGCACAAATCGAGAAGACGGTAAATCCTTGGAAATACGTTCTAGGTTACTTCACAGATTATAATCTTCCTACAGTTCAAGTCGAAATTGCTGAAACATCTGACACTAAAAGCCCTCCCTTCTTCTCTACCTGGAAAGGCTGATCTGTCCCATCCAAGAAATTCTCATGCTCAATCTCCTAACAGGCTGCTCAGACATGTAAGAAGCTAGGCTGAATAACAAAGCTGAGAATCCAAAATTCTAGTTTGAAATACCCAATGTATGCACATCTTTGGCCCATGGCAAACCTACACGATCCCTGGTCAGAGACAATATGAACTGTATTCTCACAACACTGTGCTCTCTTCCTTCGCTACAAGTTTGTGTGGGTCTTTGTTTGCCAATCAACCAATATTGATTGAGGGCCTGTTCCATGCCAACCATCCAGGCGCTGATCAGCAACTCGCAGATTTAATGTTGGTCTCCCCCAACTAGACTCCAGGCCACTGCTTCTTTTCTGCTCACCAGTGCACACCATACAACCTAGCAGAGCGCCTGGCACACGGCAGGGGCTCAAGAAACATTAGTTGTAGGGCACCTGGGTGGCTCAGCTGGTTAAGCGTCCGACTTCAGCTCAGGTCATGATCTCACGGTTTATGAGTTCGAGCCCCACACCGGGCTCTGTGCTGACAGCTCGGAGCCTGGAGCCTGCTTCGGATTCTGTGTCCCTCTCTGGACCTGCCCCTCCCCTGCTCATGATCTGTCTGTCTGCCTGTGTCTCTCTCTCTCTCTCTCAGAAATAAACATTTTTTTTTAATTTTTTAAAAAAGAAGAGAAACATTAGATGAATGAAGGAACAAATGAATGAATGAGTAAGAGAGACAAAAACAGAGAGAAGAGGCCACTCTGTAAAGGAAGCAGGGCTTTTTACTGCCCAGAACACGCCTCATGACCCACTAGCGATGTGATGAATTCTGAAAGGCGCCACATGCATCGCACAGCTGTAGGCACAGCAGCTGTCATGCAAAGGAGCCGAGGCCCAGAACTCTGAAGAATTCAGCCCTTTGTTTCTGTCTGCCGGCCTCATAGCCAAAATGAAGCGAAGGCCACTGTCAGTCTACCTGTCAGCTGCGTGCCTTCAACATCTGGCTTTCAGAATTACTAAATTAACATGCTACTGGATGAAATTTATGTCGATTAACTCTCTGACATCACTGCCTGCAAAACTATTTAAATGTCTGAGGTCACACATAAGACCTAAACGGAATCGAGTTAAAATGAACAGTTCTCCGTTTCAGGTCTTTGCAAGCAATAAATTAGCTTTCAGAGTATTTAACTTAAAAGCAAAAAAGGTTTGACTCATTATTTAAACTCTCTTAAACTTCAGGACTCTACCAGTAAGTGGTTCAAAACAGACTGTTAAGTTCCAAGAGTAAGCTTCATGCAAGTATTTTCATTAAAACCTAAGATTCAGTGGATTATAGGCTTCCCAGAGTTAAGTACAAACTACTTCACTCAACAGGAAAACCCAGCAATCTAGGCATGTATAAAAATGAACATGTGTAAATTCATCTATCACTAATAAAACAGAAAGTTTATTTTCAGGTGTTTTTTTTTTTTTTTCCACATCCATCTAAAAGAAGAGAAAATAAAATTCAGGAATAAATAAAAAAGCAGAAAATGATGAAATGTTCTAAACATGCACACTAAAGTCTGTTGAACAGAGAAAATCCTGAGAGAAGCTGCGAATAAGCTATGAATATATCTAAATATATGACTAGTTATACTTAGCAGAGTAAAGATCTCCGCTTCCCCTCAAACTCTAGTCCCTGCAAATAAATCGCAACTTACCTGGAGAGGCTGGTGGCATCACTTACAAAAAGAACACTAAATAAAGGAACTAAAATATGTAAACAATTATTCACTAAGCCTAAAATCAACAAAAATTGTAAAACTCAGTTACAACAGTAGAAAAAACACTTAGGAATTTTCTAGACCCTGATCATCTGATTCAAGATCAAAGCATTTAATGACCTAAAAGAGTGACAAAAATAACATTCAGTAAATTAAAAACATGTATTGAATAAAAGACCCACCAACTGTCTCCTGGGATGAGTTAGCTGTATTCACGTTACACTGAGAAATACAGAGAATATGTAATGGAAAAAATCAGAATGAACGTCTTGCCTATGTTTTCAAATATTATTTTTACATTCCTCCAAAATCAGGTTTATGTTATGATTTTATTTACAATCGGACTTCCACAACTCACTTGGCAATGTTCTGAATAAAGGACGAACTCGAGAGTTCTGATGACTACAAAAATTTACGTAAGACCTAAAGCAGGCCAAAAAAAGGGGGGAAAAAAAAAACGAGCAAAAAAGGATTTATATTAGTACGAAACTACCATACCGTGCCTTAGCTTATATTCAAACTGGGCTCTACGAAAGATTCGCGAATTCACATTAAAATTCGTCATTAAAAAAAAAAAAAATCCCAACGTGTCCGAATGCCAGCTGGAAACATGATACATCCAACCAAACTATTTTCCTACCCAGAAATTATCCCCTCCCCCTTATAAGTGTGACTACGCTTTGCCTTTTGTTCGAAAACATCGTAAAACAAACTAAAACTATTAGAGTTGAGTCAAAAGTGACAAAACGGCACAGTCTTCAACTTCCATTTTGTTACTGGCCTAATTTCGAGGTCTGCTGCGCTCAGACCTTCACCCACCCCAAGTGTTGCAATCGTGCGCAGCGCGGCGCGGCGCGGCCCGGCCCGGCGCGGACAGGAGTGGCGGGGCCTGTCCCGGCCCGGCCCGGCCCGGCCCCGCGCCGAGGGCAGTGAGGAGCGGCGGGCCCGGCGCCGCGCGGCTCCGAGCCGAGGCGCCCAGCTCCGTCCGGGGCCGGGCCGGGCCGGGGCGGCGCGGGGGACAGAGCGGCGGGGCACGGCCCGCCCGGCCCGCTCTCTGCCCCCGGAGACGAGCGCACCCGCCGCCGCGCGCCCGGCCCGGCCCTGGCCGCACGAATCTGCAGACCTGGAAATGTCACCCTCGGAACACATTTCGTGACGCGTTCGCTGGCGAACGGCACACACAAAAAAAGCTAAGAATACGCCGGGTGCGCAGGGCTTTGGAAGAGACCGGCCACCGCTCCCTCCCGCAAGTGCGGCTATTCCGGAGGTTCCGAGCGAAGTGACAAGTAGCCCTCAGCCGACCCTCCCGGCGCTCGGTCCGCTCACTTTTGCGCGCCCGGCTTCTCGGCCCCAAGTTAGCCAAGAGCCCGAGCGCGGCGTCCGGCCGTGATTCAGCAGCGGCCCTGGGGAGGGGAGGAGGGAGGGGGACGACCGGGGGCCGGGATCGCGGGCTGGGGCCGGGCCGGGCCGGGGAAGGTCACGGAGCGCCGCGGGCTTCGGCCGAGCCCGGGCCCGGTCCGGTCCGACGGCGGCGGGGGAGCCGGGGCGGCGCGGGCTCCTACCTTTCCTGCTTTTCGGGGAGCTCCGCTTGCTCCGGGCGCTGGCTCGCTCTTCCTCAATCGCAGCTGCTATCTCGGGGTTGTCTTCCCCATTGTACCAGACCAGGAGCTCCTCGCCCGGCGCGATTGGCTGCGGGGAGAGAAGAGACAGGCGCCGGGCCAATCAGAGCGGCGGTTGTTGGCGGGGCGGGGCGGGGCGGGGGCGGCGCTCCCAGTTGGGGCGGCGAGCCAGGCCAGCCCGGCAGGAAGGGCTCCTTAACCCTTGGCGGCCGCGGGCAGGGCCCCTCTGCTGGAGGGAGGACCTCACTTCCCGGCCCGCCTCCTCTTCCCCCGGGTCCGCGCGGGCGGACCTACGGACCTGGCTGGGCGCGACCGCCGTCCACTCCAAACTGCCCTACACTACCGAAGCAGCTCACTGTTCGCAGCCTCACGACTGCCCACGCAGAAGGAAAAATAAAACACGGAACCATTTTGCCCACGAAATCGGAGCTGATGAGAAATAGAAAGCGTAATTTAACAGAACCAGGTGCTTTGGGAAGAGAAGTGTTGAACGCTAATTAATTACCAGCGTACGTTTCGGATGCCAAGAGCAAGTTCAGCATGTTAAGGAAGAAGTGTATGTCATTGCACATTTAAAAACGCACAGCTAACGAGATCACGGAAATGCTAAAGTAAGAGGCGGCACGGAAGACGCAGGCGTCCGCGCACTCTACTCTCTAGGATCTGCCACCGACCTGCTCGAGCCCAGGGAGAAGCCACTGCCTCGCCCTCTGCACCAGACAACTTTTAAATTCCTAAAAGTACCTCACAGGTACTATGCTCCTAAAACATTAACTCTTAACAGCCATGTGAGTAGCGAGGACATATACCACCACCATGCTGATTACGCCTAGAGGATCCTGAAGAAAAAAACACACCGAGTGTGGACACATCACATTCCTCAACAGAATTTAAGGAATGGCTTAGTGGTTTCTCATCTATGCACAATGACTCATCTATTCAGAAAGTTCCAAGAGTAACAATACAAGTAAAATTCCAAGTAAAACCCACTGAATAAAGTCAGAATCCATCAGCCCATACTGATACAAATAAATGAATGAAGTCAATAAGGAAAGCTCTTCCTTAAAGTAGATCCCAACTAATCAATGAAAAACAAATAATGGAATTCGAAAATCACCATTTGGCAATCAGTGCAGTAATAATTGACTCATCAATAGATGCTAAAACTAGGAAGTAAATTTTGGGTGTAACTGACTATTAGCATGGTCTCAAAATATCTCCTCATAGAACATTCATTAATTACAAAGGGAAAAACAGTATCCTTATAATTACATAAATCAACATCATGTGCCTCCTGACATAACGCACAGAAAAGAACATCACTTATGGAGATCTCTGCCTGAAGAGCATAACCATAATTTAATCATGAGACCTAAGAAAAGCCCAAACTGTGCGACATTCTACAAAATAACTGACCAGTCTCTCAAAACTGAAAGGTTATAAAAGATAAAGACTGAAGTACTGTCCAAACTAAGGAGACTGACAAGACATTATAACTGAATGCAACTGAGCATTCTTTTCCTATAAGGACATAAACGGAACAACTAACAGAATGTGAAAAGGTGTATAGATTAGCTAATAAAATATTGTGTCAGTATTAGCCTCCCGATTTTGATCACTGCACTATGATTATGGAAGGCGATGGCCCTGTTCTTAAGTGCAGGTGAATTCCATCAGAGATGCCTGTTGAGAAACAGCATAGCTCCTCATTTGAACATACCTTCCCATCTAGATAAAGCCCTTGAAAGTAGACATTACTTTGTTTCCTTCTCTGCAAAACTCAGTTTATATAGTCCAAATTTAAGATATTCTGAATTCTTTAAAAGAATATAACGACTGTTTCTTTGCTCCCCCCCAGAAGGCTAAAACCTGCCATGTTCTCATCTTTAAACCAATGTACTATTACTTTCCTTCTTGAATCAGCTGCACCTAAACCAAAAAAACTTAATCTAATATATGGGCTTTTAATGAGTTGAAGTAATCATTACAGATGTCTTTTGGCATTCTGATGAGCTAAATCTGTTTCTGCTGAAGGACAGGCTTTTTTATTTAAGTCAGCTATTTCTAGTTCCAAATGTATAGTTTGCTTCTCTACTATTTTGTAAGCCACATATTTATGAAATGGTGGTATCCTGTAATATTTGAAATGATTAGGGTTCATATAAGCAAGTGAGGACTTCAATAAGACCAAAGTAAGAAAAGAAACATGCAAAGGAGGGAGGCAAAGTTATTCCAAATTTATTCCTAACCTAAACAGCATAACAGGAACAACGGCTACAAGACACCCACTGGGCATTTTCAAGACACCTCCCAGACTCTGAGCTTAAGTTTCCTTGCTCATCCACTGCAATCTTCTGCACAGTACTAACTGTACTAGCAACTGTGTGAAGATAAACAACACAAACTCTTCATTTAGGACGGTACGCCTTTGTTGCAAAGCACACAATGTAAAAACACAACAGAATCTGTTCTTAAATCTAATATAACATGTCTAAATAGCTAATGAGCTGGTGAACATCTAGGTTAAGAGCAACCCGATTTGTTAGCTGTTGAACAACCTGCAAAACTGTTAGCAAGTGGGAGATTATTGTATTATGGAGTTACAGCCTTCCCAACTTCGTAGTAAAACAGCTACACAAGAGACCTTTATGAAGAGGAAAACAATTTATTTTATTTATAAGAGCACAGTTAAGATCTTGTAAGTCAAATTTCAGAGAAGAAAAATTATGTCCTAAACACATTAAATACAAACCCACATTTTAAAAAGTAAAGTTGATGGGGTGCCTGGGTGGCTCACACAGTTGAGCATCTGACTTCGGCTCAGGTCATGATCTCGTGGTTTGTGAGTTCGAGCCCCACATCGGGCTCTGTGCTGGCAGCTCAGAGCCTGGAACCTGCTTCGGATTCTGTGTCTCCCTCTCCCTCTGCCCCTCCCCCACTCACACTCTGTCTCCCTCTCCTTCAAAAAATTAACATCTAAAAAAATTCTTTTTGATAAATAAACAAATAAATAAAAAGTAAAGTTTAAAGTCCAAAAAAACCTCTTTTTTGTATATTGTATTTTGATGTTCAACAAAACAACAACAAGAAGACTTTAAGATCTGTCAGTGTTTCCTTTGGGTTCTGACAGGCTTACAGAAGAACCAAGCACACTCTCTTATCGAAATATCAGCAAATATAAACCTGAAATCTTACCAGACCAATTAGGAAGACGCAAGGTTCCAATAAATATTCCTGACACGAGGTCAAAATAAGAGAAATCCTCCAGAATTACAGGAACACACAAAGCACGTCAACGCTCAGCCACCTACAATCTATCCCCAACATATGCTCTCTTCAAAGTCACAGATCAGACGCCTCAACTCTCAAATGGATGAACTGAAGACTGAAATTCACCTTTCTCCCTGCAGGCGACTAGGCCGCACCTGATCTGACCCCTGGCCACCTCACTAGCCTCATCTATCATTCCTCTCCTCGCTCTAGCCACACTGGCCTTTGTTCTATTCCTTAGAAAAAAAAAGTAGCTTATCCCTACTTCAAGGCCTTTGCTTCTACCGGGGCCCCTCTTCCTAGACTGTTCTTTCTGCAGAGATCTCTGTGTGCCTGGCTCCTTCCCATGGTACGAGGGTGGGGAGAGGGGCTTCACATTTGTCTTGTCTTCCCTGACCCACGAGGAGGGATGGAGATATACATACATACACACACACACACACACACACACACACACACACACACACATATATGTATAACTATGTTATTTCACAAAATTATCATTTTACTCATTGTTTATTATCTGCCTCCTCTGCCATAAACTGCAGTCCCAGGAGACCAGAGACTGTCCTGTTCACTATCACAGGAGAACACCTAGTACACAGTAGACTCTCAATAAATGCTTATCAAAGTAATGAAGAGATGAATGAATGGATGACAGGCTAACAACTAACTTTCAGAAATTTAAAATAGTTTCTCATCATACTACAAACAAAACCAGTCTTGAGATTTCCTAATTATCTGGGTAATAGTTGAGGAGGCTATACATAGCCAAGAAGAACATCACATGTAGTTTCATTTACAAAACCTAACCCACAGAAAGCTTTATCCGGAAGATTGTAGTCAGATAATCACTAGCAAGGAATCTGAAAGGTCTTGCGCATACGTGAGCAAACACCAAAGGTCAGGACCGGGGGAAGTCTGCAAAGATAGAACTATGTCACTTCAGACAGAGACAGGTAAGAATGGTGGTAGTCGTGAGCTTGGGAGCACTTCGGTTAGGCTAGGAACTGCTCACAGAACCTCACCTACAGTGGCTCGTTTAACCTTCACGACACCTAGACGTGTTAACTGTACTATTAACTCCATTTTTACAGAGGAGAAAACGAAAACGGTGTAAGCAACTTCTCATGGTCCCACATCTAGAAGCCCAGATTCACTCACAAGCCAGTCTGCTCCAGGGTCCCCACTCCTAACCACAGCATTATACCACCTCACCAAAAATAACAGCCGGCACTTAGCCCTGAGCAGGCGCTAGAGCTCTACCTCAACTGACCTGTGTAATCATGGTAACACCGTGAGGTCGATACTGTATTTCTCTGTATCTTACAAATGAGGGAACTAAGGCACAGAAAGGTGAGCTGCCTAACGGTTGCACGGCTAGGTAAAGTCCCAATGGCTTGCCCTGGGTCACACAGCAAGCCCAGATTTAATCCAGCAGTTGGGCTTCAGAGTTCACTCTCCCAAACACTATTCTCTCTTGCTTCTCACTGTTTCTCAGATTTGCTACCAGGGAGGTGAACACATTTTAACCGGAAGTCTTGCAAAGGAACCGCAGCGAGGGAACGTCACCCCGGACATGCTCTCCCTAGGAACCTCGCTTCTACTCCCTCGATTCTCTCCTATTCATCCCTTCGCCCGCCCTTCATCTCCACCAGGATCCTACCTCGATTTAACCAGATGTAATGCTCACTTAAAGTAAATTTGAGAGACAATGCGTGAATTCTCGAATCAAATTCTGACTCCAATTTCAAACTGCGGTGTAACAAAACCGTATAGTAGTACCTACTAGGAAATCACGCTATTGCCGTCAGCAGAAAGAAAATGAGAACGAAGGTTGTAGACGTCTTAAATGAGAATACACCACAGAAAAATATCTCCTACAGGGATTAGAATCAAGGACATGGGTGTATCTGAAGTAAAGGGCAGTCCCACTGGCTACAGATGACAGGAAAAATACAGCAGAGGAAAATTAAACAGCTCCGTGCTAACTGAACTTCCAGAAGTCCTAGTGCCCCCGCGCAGGCAAATTTCAGCATGTTGCAAAGCTGACCACGGTCTTCAATGCTTGCTCATCGAGAGATTTCAACTCCGTGGAGATAATCTGTTTTCACGGAATGCCCCCCAGCCTATGACATTTTTAAATGGAAGTGAATAAACAGAAATGTGAATTACAGCAATTTTAGTAAACATATGTACTCCAAAAAGCAATCATCATCTATCTTTAGAGCCGTAAGACTCTAGAGAACATTTCCGTGCGCGATCGGTACAGCTCTGCCTTCCCAGAGAACCTGAGAGCAGGGACAAAGACCCAGACTCGCCTGTTGCAGAAATACGACGATACTCAGTGCTTCCCAATGTACTCAGTACCCTGAATGCACTCGGTGACCTGTGACCTCACCACAAACTCTAAAAAATGATTTGCCTCTTCTTTTCCTCTCAACAATTAACGTCTCTAAATAAAAACTTGGCAGGAAGAAGACACCCGCTCTGTTTAATTTCCATTCTGAATCACATCTACAGAAGAGAAAAGCTGATAATCCAAGGCTGCCTTATACCGAAGACCAAGTACATGTTTTCGGTCAGCACAGAACCACCGCAGCTGGCGACAGCTGCTTACAGTCGACACGTCTGCCAGTCAGACCGTTCGTGACGCCTCCGTTTCGTAGGAGGAGGGAAGTAGTTGCCACACACCTCACTCATTGGTCTCTGCGAGGGGGCAGGGTGTAATTACTTAACGCGATCTTTGTGCTTTAGCGCACACAAAGCGGTGGCAACTGTAGATTTAAAACAAAGACCTTCCGATGTGTTGATGAACCACTTTCAAATATAATCCTTTCAAGGTCGGCAAAGTCATTCTTGTCAGTCCCAAGTGAGGACAGTTTTTGCAAAACTGCACGCAGAGTGACTAGAGCAGACCAGCTTTAACACTCTTACCTTTAAAGTTTTATAGTAAATGGCCCTGTTGATTTCCAGCGGAAACAAATTCTGCTCTTCTCCTGAGCAAGCCCAATTCACATACCGCAGCCAGTTTCCCTTCTCTGGATCGGTGGCATCAATGCACATCCATCCCAAATTTGGGTAATACACCTGGGGGGGAGGGGGAGGTAAACACCTTTGTTAAAATAGAAATGTCTTTAAAATGTTTCCAGTTTCAACTTTTAAGACAACTCTTTTTCGTCATATCCAAGTACTCTACAAAACGCTTCACAGAAACTAAATTAGCAGCAAAGAAAAGAAAAATAAAAGATAAAAACAGAGATCCAAAACTGATAATCCTCATTACTCATTTTTCTATCTGGACTTGAGTCATTTTTCTCTCCTAAACCTAAACAACTATAGTAATTGTGTTTAATGATCTCTAAATGCTCTGCAAATACCGTATGTACACAAAGACGAGTGACAGTCCTAGTCCCTACATGAACTTGAGAAGAAGAGTGAGCGTCCAGCAATGCCCCACCGCACCCAAATCCCCTGAGTGTTCTGGGTTGTTCTGCAAGTGAAGTGCAGGGGCCTGGTCCTGCCAGACCACACGGTTTGGCGGGTCCCTTTACTGCAAGGCTGAAAAAGAACTTCGGTGAGTGAAGGTGCAGTACGAAGGTCCACGTGAGTGACGGCGTACGAAGCCCTGGCAGACGCAGCTGACCCTCCAAACCTTATCTAAGCATCTGTCAGGACTAAGGTATCATGGAACATACTTCGGGAAATATCAGTGTCCTTCCAAGACTGGAAACCCAAGCCGCTTTTCTGGACTCAGATCAAACTTACTCCTGCAAGAAACTTGCCCTGATCATCCACTCTTGGTCAATGTCCCCACCCCACTGGCCTCTACCACGTGTCCAGCACTTCTCATACCGTCAATTTAAAGAAAATCTATTTAGCAACTATTTTTAACTTTTACCTTTGTACACACACACACATATATATAGATTTTTTTTTTTTTTTTTACTTCCCCCAAACTAGACCGTAAAAACACTTGATTAAGCACTGAACTAGAGCTGCAGGACCAACTGGTGATAGACCTGTCAAAAATAAAGCAAAAGAAATGAGTCTTTTACTTCTCTTTAGGAAAGAAAGGAAAGACTCTCGATGCTTCCATTCCTTCCCTACGTATACGAAGCGAAGACTCCCGCCACTCATTTCTTCTCTCCTCTCCCACCCACATTGCACACTCTTCTTTACTGCAACTTTTCTTCCGGAACAAAACTCCCACTCTCCACTCTCAGCTCTTCTGACCATACCTGCATCTCCAAGCCTGTGTCTGGCAGGGGGCAGCGCCCAACCTTACTGGGTACTGACCATATTTCCTTCCTATTGGGAACTGGATGTCAGGCACAGTGCTATATGCTTTGCATCTTATCTCATTGAACAGGGTAGGTTCGTTATCATCTCCTTTTTTAACATGTGGAAGGTGAGGCTCAAAATTCAATTGAACTTTCCCAAAGTCACCCAATTAAAAAAAAGAAAAGAAGATGTGCCTGACCTCTACCATACATATCAGCACCTTCCTTGACCGTCCTGGTGAAAAACTACGAATCCCTCTCTTCCCATCAGCCCCCAGTCATCCCCCCAATTTGTTTTTCTCCATAGCACTTAGGCTCTTGTAAAGTATGAGATCTACTCAGGGACTTACTTTTTTTATTTCGTGACTGCATCGTCACACCAGAGTATGAGCTCCATGAAGAGAAGACATGTTAGCCTTTTTTCACTCACTGCAGTGCTTCCAGTATCTTGACTGGTACCTGGCACCGAGCAGGCCCTCAATAAATAACTATGGAACGGATGTAAGGATGCTGTCACACATAAAGGTATTCAGGGCCGTCCCCTGTGAGTTTCTTCAAAAACTGTCTGTCTACTGAAACCCCTCTCTGCACCACTCCAAAGAAAAGCTCTCCCTGTCGCTGCAGACCCCTCTTCAAACTCACTCTCATTCACCCTCAGTGCATACAAGTATGCGTGCACACACACTCCCCACCCCCTTTTTCTTAATATTTATTTCTTTTTGAGAGTTGGGGGGGAAGACAAGAGATTCCCAAGCAGCCTCCACACTGTCAGTACGGAGCCCGACGTGGGACCTGAACTCACGAGCCATGAGATCGTGACCTGAGCCGAAATCAAGTCAGACGCTTGCTTAACCGACTGGGCCACCTGCGCGGGCCATCCACTCCTCTCCCTCTAAACAAAGAGAAAGGGAAGCCCCAAACAGTGTGTTACCAAGAGCCTCACAACGCAAATTTTAAAGTTAAATTTTAAATGCCAGAATAACAGAAGTGGCTTTACTTTAAAATGTTTAAGAGGGGCGCCTGGGTGGCGCAGTCGGTTAGGCGTCCGACTTCAGCCAGGTCACGATCTCGCGGTCCGTGAGTTCGAGCCCCGCGTCGGGCTCTGGGCTGACGGCTCGGAGCCTGTTTCCGATTCCGTGTCTCCCTCTCTCTCTGCCCCTCCCCCGTTCATGCTCTGTCTCTCTCTGTCCCAAAAATAAATAAACGTTGAAAAAAAAAATTTTTTTTTAATAAATAAATAAATAAATAAATAAATAAATAAAATGTTTACGAGACGTCTGTCACATTTGTCAGCACGGTGAATTAAGGAAAATGGGAGCCGTCGCTACTTTACCAGTCAGCCCACAGTAGGTAGCGACTTTGGACTCACTTAGCGATCAAAAGCGTTGCTTCGGTTTATCACAGAGGATGGCACGGTCCTACTCACACCCCACCCGACGTACTGACACCGCTCCAGGAAACCAACGGGAGACAGATGGTGCTGGAAAACCCCACACAGTCAAAGAGGGCAGCTGGGGAGAGACGCGAAGCCCACCCACCAACCTGAGGATATCAGCATGAGCCACGCCAGAATTTCCCGACACTCTGGTCAACACTGACCTCTGCAAAGAGCAAGGCAGCCCACTCGAGTGAATTATTTATTTACGTAGGGTTCATTTTGTTTCAAAATCGATGGCAGCATCTGCTAAGTCATACTTAAACTGAAATACGTATTTCACAGAAAAAGATGAACGCTTCAATTCTTTTAACGTGCAAAAATAATTCAGAAAGGAATACACAGGACCAAAATCTCATGGAAATAAATTAAGTTTACCTAATAATCATAAAATAAGTTCAAATTAGATCATTTCTACCTAGCAGACTGGTAAAAAGAAATTTTTAAGAGAAAAAGGAAAAAAACACAGGACCAGAGAGTAGACATTCTCCCAAACAATGCTGATCAGAGAATAAATTGGTTATCATTTTTTGGATGGAATTTATTAACAGTCCGTGACAAAAAAAAAAAGCTTTAAAATGTACACACACTTTAGTGAGCATACACACTTGCAGGAATTTATTCTCATGAGATAATTGGCAATTGTACCAAGACGCATGTACAAAAATGTTCCTAACAGTGTGGTTTATTACAGACTGTTTCCAATTAGTTGCTAAGTGAAAACCACTACGGATTAGCTCAGTATGATAATCCATGCACAGAGCAGAATACTAAGCAGACCTAAAAAGCACTTTTGTACAAACTGTTAGTTTATGTGGAATCTTTTATTTTGCTAGATAATTCTATATCCCTTAAGAATTTTTCCAATGAACACACATGACTTGTACAATTGGAAGAAAACCAAGATAACCACGAGCTGGGGAAGTATTTTTACTGGTGCAAAGGGCGGACACAAAACTAGTGACGACTGAATAAAGCTGGTTATAGAAAGTATGGCTTAAGATGGCACCATTTGTGTTTCAACATGTGAATTGCCTGAGGAGAAAAATAAGCTGACACTAAACACACGAAACTGTCGGCAACGGTTTTCTCCGAGGAGTGGGATCATCCATAGTTTTTGTTTCCTTTCTTCTGTTTATCTGCATTTTCCGCCTTTCCTCCACTGACTTCGTGTGACCTCAAAGTAAAGAAGGGACAGGGTGGGAGAGCAAATTCGTCTCCGGCGTGAAACCCCACGTCGGACTGAAGGCCTCAGAGGCCCTACCGATGCTCCTCCTTCCTCCTGCCATCACCACCGTCGTCACACACAGTGTAGATCTGCAGCTTTGTCATTTTTATTGAGAGTCTGACCTTACAAACAGAAACCGGTATGAAAACATGTTTCGATACAATTTCTACCTTAGCTGGCCAAACCTGGGCTTCCAATCAGAATCAATTTCAGTGGCTGACACACAGAACCCAAACGGTAACATGTGACAGCTCTGGCTTCACGTTAACCGCCAAAACTAGACCACAAAGGCGCTGCGGCACTGTTAGGCTAGGGTAGCGGGAAACGAACTAGAATCCCTTCTTTCACACAAAGCGAGTGCAAAGGCAGGTCAAACGCCCACTCCAGCTCCAGCTCAATAAATGATGTGCAACCAACCAATTTCCAAATCTTTATAATGACCGAAAAATATTCGGCTGACTTGACCCCAGAGAGAAATATTTTCATATAATCAATAATTTTTCCTCATCCAATCTATAGGAGTCCCTTTTAACAAAGCAAGGTATACCCTTTAACAAGGCATAACAAAAGGTACACCTTTTATACAAGGCAAGGCAAGGATACCTGATTGTGTATATACAAAACAATTTTTACAAATTAACTTCCAAGTGGAAATTCCTTCCTCGGAGAAACAGAGCTCAGGGAGAAGCATCTCCACACCAAGCCCCGGGCTAGATGCTTAATGAGGGATTTTATTTAGCTTTTACAGGAACCCTATGATATAGAAGTAAGCCCCTTTTATAAATCGAGATACTAGGAAAGGCTGCTAATTTTACTAGAACACTGAAGTCACTAAAAGTCTGAGCCAGGATTCAAACCCGGTCCCCTCAGTTATGCTTCCATTTCAATTTCCCTTTTTCCAAACCTCTCCTCCCATCCTGGACCTTCCCTCGGTCACCCAAGCCTGACCTCCCTTCTGCCCTTACCACTGAGCACAGCCTGGGTATTAACTCTTTGTCGAACAAAACATAATTTTCACACCACCTAATTGCCATGCAATTTAATCCAATCCTTTTGAAATTGCCATAAAACCACCTACACTCAAAATCCAGTACACACCGCAATCTAAAAATGCATCAAAGTTAAAGACTCCTGAAGAACAGAGGATGCTTTGCAAAGGACGAACCAAACTGATAAAACATACTTACCTCCTGGGTTGGGGGTGAGGGTTTTCATTTAGATCCGTCCTTATCATTTACTTGTTATATTCTATATGTGTTCATTCAAATTTGTAAACTCAAAAACCTCTCATTCAATTAATGCAAACATTCATCATTTGAATCCTCAACTGTCTGTCTAGGAGGTCCTTACCCACTCTCAACTTACAGTAAAGAACTTTACTCTGACACAAATCACTGCCAGGGATTAAGACAGAGCACTAAAGATGCTTCCTCATACTGAATCGACTCTCATGCTGAGATACATCTTGCATTCATCCAAACAACCCCCCAGCCCCCTGCAAATTAGAGTCTACAGTGATACAGCCTTTCTGTTGGCTGTTCTCTGGACTTGCCCTTCAAACAGCTCTGACACATTACTAATGGAGGGACAGAACCTCTCTGGGAGGTCCATGCTCCTGAGGCTCCTTTCCATCTTTATTCCTCTGGGGATCTAGCTTACTGAATTTCCAACATTATGATCCATACACTGTTTGCCACTTTCCCCGCCTGTTCCCGGGAAGAGACAATATCTATTTCCACTTGTGGAGACTGACAAAATGAGTAAAGGGGAGACAGGAGGCTCGTGTCTCTACAGGCCCAACTTGCAGAGCATTTACTTCTCATGTGTTCCATAAGTAAACAATAACTCAGCTTGTAGAAGTCACTTTCAGGATTCCTCCTGCCCCCCCCCCCACACACACACACATACCGTGTTAGAGCTTTTTGGTTCAAAATACAGCCCATACTCTCTAACATTAGAAGAGAAAAAAATTCGGACCACCTGGGTGGCTCAGTTGGCTGGGCATCCGACTTTGGCCCAGGTCATGATCTCACGGTTCGTGAGTTTGAGCCCCGCGTCGGGCTCTATACTGACAGTTCAGAGCCTGGAGCCTTCTTCAGATTCTGTGTCTCCTTCTCTCTCCACCCCTCCCCGACTTGTGTTCTGTCTCTCAAAAATAAATAAATGTAAAAAAAAAAAAAGACAAGAAAAAAATTCAGGGCACCTGGGTGGCTCAGTCGGTTAAGCCTCCAACTTCAGCTCGGGTCATGATCTCCCAATTCTTGAGTTCGGGCCCCATATCGGGCTCGGCGCTAACAGTGTGGAACGTGTTCAGATTCTGTCCCTCTCTCTCTTTGCCTCTCCCAACTCGTGTGCTCACATGTTCACTCTCTCTGTCTCTCAAAAATAAACAATTTTTTGGGGGCACCTGGGTGGCGCAGTCAGTTAAGCGTCCGACTTCAGCCAGGTCATGATCTCGCGGTCCGTGAGTTCGAGCTCCGCGTCGGGCTCTGGGCTGATGGCTCAGAGCCTGGAGCCTGTTTCTGATTCTGTGTCTCCCTCTCTCTCTGCCCCTCGCCCGTTCATGCTCTGTCTCTCTCTGTCCCAAAAATAAATAAACGTTGAAAAAAAAAATTTTTTTTTTAAATAAACAATTTTTTAAAAACAAACAAATAAATTAGAAATTCTAACTCTGGACTATGGATGCTTAAGAATCCCATATAACCCTAAATATGATATGCAAAATGTTGTGTACATATACACACTTATACATTTTCTGTGGAAATTTTCAAAAGGGCCCACAACCCACAAAAAAAGTAAGAACCTCCGGGCTCTGCTAGCGGGAAGGGCACAGAACAGGCAACCAGGAAGCCTGGACGCGAGGCCAGACTCTGGGACTGGCAGCTTGAAGGCATGAAGCAAGCCACCTCACACAGATTTCTCACCTGTCGAAAGACTCAGGGCATTTCCAGTATCCTATTATTCCACAAACAAAAATCTCCACTGGGTATTGCCAGTAATCTATGCAATACCGCGAATATTGTATGTCAGACTCAGTGCTCCAGAACTTAGGACACTGGTAAAAGCACATGCCAAAAGCTTAACAAATAGGGGCTAAAATAAAGGAATAAATGGACTCCCAGAGACACTTTTTTTTTTTTTGCACCAGACCAAGCTGCCAATCTGCGTAAAAGTTAACTTATTTGGGAGGATCACTTACTTCTCTGTATTGCAATGCCCTAATCTGCCCTAAAGTTCCACAGAAAAGAGTATGATCGGCCTAGAAGCTTCTACAACCACCAACTGTACAGCTACTCCACTGGTAACTACCAAGTTCAAAATCTTTTCACTACTGGGGTGCCTGGGTGGCTCAGTCGGTTGGGCGTCCGACTTCAGCTCAGGTCATGATCTCACGTCTTGAGTTCGAGTCCCCTGCCGGGCTCTGTGCTGACAGCTCAGAGCCTGGAACCTGCTTCGGATTCTGTGTCTCCCTCCCTCTCTGCCCCTAACGCACTCGCATTCTGTCTCTGTCTCTCTCAAAAATGAATAAACGTTTAAAAAATTAAAAAAAAATCTTTTCACTGCCATCAACCACATAGCTTCACAGTAAACCTAAGACACCAGTCATCACCACACTCATCCCCACTTGCTTCTCCTTTCTACACACTGAGACCAGGGCTCAGCTAACTTTTTCTGTAAAGAACTAGCAATAAATATTTTCAGCTTTGCAGGCTGCACGGACTCTTGTCTAAACTCCTCAACTCTGCCACCGTAGGGCCAAAGCAGCCATCGATAACATACAAACAAATGAACGCAGCTATGTTCTAATAAATCTTGATTTGTGAGCGGACATCTGAGTTTCATATGATTTTTATGTGTCACGAAACATTGGATTTTTTGTTTAAACCACTTACAAATGTAAAAAGCACTCTTGGCTGTGGGACTGTAAACAACAGGTGGCAGGTTGATTTCTATGAGACCCAGGTCTTTTCCTCTGGCACCCCCCCTCTGGTGCAGGTTTGGAAGATGGAAAGAAGAGCTGAGCAGTACTTTCTAGAAAAAGGTTCTACAGGATCAGCTGGCAGACTTCTCTGCTCTTTTTTCTTCTTGCCTCCATTTTTAACTTAGAAATAATCTGAAATTCAAAGTGTTGAGCTAGGGGGCACCAGGATTGGCTCAGTCGTTTAAGTGTGAGACTCTTGATTTCGTCTCAGGTCATGATCTCACAGTTCGTGAGATAGAGCCCTGTGCCGGGCTCTGCGCTCAGTGCAGACAGAGCCTGCTTAGGACCTCTCTCTGCCTCTCCCCTGTGCACATGGACGTGCGCAAGCTTTCTCTCTCTCTCTCAAAATAAATAAATAAACATTAAAAAAAAAAAAGAAGTGTTGAGCTAGCCAAGACTAGGGAATGCACTTGCTCATGTCTAATCTGAACAGTGCAGATGGATAAAACGCTTTTCACTTCCTCAAATGATTAAACTCTTCTCATTGAAGAGCAATAATTCATCAATTTTAGTTGAAATACAATTCTACATCTTCCCACCATCCCCGATTCAAAAGTTATTTGCCTAAATGAATAACATGCAAACAGAAGTAGTGAACTATCAGTTTTCACTTATAAGAATGGGGCGGAGGAGGGGACCATTAAAAAGATTAACAATACTGGGTTTTAAAAAGCTAGAAAAGGGGCGCCTGGGTGGCGCAGTCGGTTAAGCGTCCGGCTTCAGCCAGGTCACGATCTCGCGGTCCGTGAGTTCGAGCCCTGCGTCAGGCTCTGGGCTGATAGCTCAGAGCCTGGAGCCTGTTTCCAATTCTGTGTCTCCCTCTCTCTCTGCCCCTCCCCCGTTCATGCTCTGTCTCTCTCTGTCCCAAAAATAAATACACGTTGAAAAAAAAAAAAAAATTTAAAAAAAAAAAAAAAAGCTAGAAAAAAATAGGTACTTTTGGTGGGTATACAAATCAGTGCAATCCTTCTGGAGGTCTGTTAGCAAAATTTACCAGAGACTAAAATGTAAATAACTTCTGACTTAACATTTATACTTCCAGGAATTTATCTTAAGAAGATAACCAGACAAGTCAGCACACGTGTATACACGGTGAGTTTCATAGTCAGAAGAGTTGTTAATACCATGAAGAGATGAAAACTATTTAAATGACAACTGGTTGAACAGTGGAAGAATGCAATGGAATTCTATGTGGCCACAGGACATAATGATGCAGATGAAACTGTTTGACATGGGCACGTCCACAGCAAACTGAAAGAGAAAAACCCGTCACAAGACTGCATGTGCGCTTGGATCTCAGTTGCACGAAGCATCTCTAGATGGTGTTTGTATATGCACCAGCCTGTGTGAGAGACAGAAGAAAAACAGGCAGAGAAGCACAGACTTGGAACGTTCACCAAAATATTCACAGATGATTTTTACTTTCTTGTTTATAGTGTTCTATAATGTTTACGTTATTTTCCAATGAGCATGTATTACTTTTATAATTTAAAAGAGACTTATTAGAATGTAAACCAAGAATTAACCCTAATGAAAACTATGAGCTTTAAGTGACAGTGATGTGTCATAAGTGCAGGCTCTCTGAAAGTCTAACCAATGCACCACCCTGGTGCGATGGTGGGAGGAAGCGGGGATGGGGTATGCAGGCACACTCCGAACTTTCTGCTCAATCTGCTCTGAACCTAAAACTACTCTAAAAAATAAAATCTAGGGGAAAAAAAAAAACGCATCAAAACAATTCACATGCAAACAACTCACAAGTGCAACAGAAGCCATCTGAGACCCACGAAAGCGAATCTGAAAGGCTTTTGTCAGAAGCACAGATCACCGCAGACCTCTCGGCACGGCACGGGTGGGGGCAGTCAGCACGGGTGGGGGCAGTCCCGGGAGTATCACACCAAGTCCAGCACTCCAGCTGCCAGCAAGCAGCTCCCCACCAGAAACTGCTCCAACAACTGCTCTCCTCTTAGGAGAACCTGACTGTTTGGGGCATCACCCTGAGGATACTTTATTGTTTCTCTCCTGTTGTTTCTGATTTACTAGAATGTTTTCAGTGAAAGCTTAGGGGACGTAAGACTCTGTGAGACAATCAAGGGCTCAAGAAAAGCAACTTAACACTTGGTCTTAGTTAGCGTGAAAATGGAGTTCTAGCTGGGGCAAAAGACGAGGCTGCTAAAAGATAAGCAGGTCTTAAGGGGCTTTAATAGAAGAACAAATGCCAAGATGAGATTTTAATGGTAAGAAGTTCTCTTACTTGAATACAAGCCATTCTGATGCAAGTCTGAGGATCAGACCAAGGTTGGAAGAAATCACTGGGGATATACTAAATTTTACTTGGTGTTTTACTTTCTTTACAAGACACATGGACATTTTAACTGCTGCTTCCTGTATTTTACCGAGTGCATGCCTCTACATATACATGTATCTACTTTTATTTTAACAGAGCAAAGGCTTACAGGTTTCTGTACGGAATACTATGTACCTTGTAGTCGGAACTACCTGAATGACATCCAGTTGTTTTTAATTCCAAGAAGGAAAAGCCAGCCTTGACAAGAACTAAAGTTTTAAATATAACAAGACCTGGCAATGTCAGAAGACTCACAAACTGTGGTGGTATACAAGTAGAAGTACCTAAGTTAACAATGCGATCTTCACATGTTTGTAAGTAGAAATCGAATCCCTAATATGTCATGGCTCCAAATTAGGATATTCACCAAGCTACTATGAACTCACACGACGTACGAATTTCAATACAAACGAAGCTTAATTTACAAAAGACACTATTAATGGTTTACATACTACGCCCAACAATAATAACAAACTGTTAAGGCGGGTAAATTAGGTACAATAAACTTAGGTATAATATTAATGACATTTGTTCAAGCTCAGCAATACACACACGGAACTAGAGAACACATCTCCTGGTTTCCAGATACTGTCCTCACTAAGATTAGCGCGGACCCGGTAGAACATATCTGCTAGTTTCCCTTGGGAAATTTCTAAAATTAAAAATGCAGTTTATCTGGGGGCATACTTTTGTGGTCCAGACATTTTTAATCATACAGGCATTATCTTGAGTAATTAATATCATTTTTTGGCTGGGCAGTTTTTCTACAAATAAATATAAGCGCTCTTTCACCTCAAAAGTAGTGAAATAGCATAATGTGATTATTCTCACGCTAACTCCTCATTTCCTAAGGCCCTTCGGGTTAACTGTCATCAGATTTATTATAAGGGACTCACGACAAACACAGAACCTCAAAATTACTGGAAGAAACCAGAGGAATCTTCAAGTTAAGAAACACTGCTCTGAACACTGAGAACAGCAGCGACATACCTGATGTACAAATGTCACAGAACTTCTTGATGTAAAGTATCCAGACATTTCCTAGGCATATTTTGTTTTTAGGTCTGTGTATGTTTACGTGTGAAACAGATGTGATTCCATTTAAGACAATCTGATAGGAACGCTTTTCCTAACCACCGAAAAACTTCACTTGCTTTGCAAAGGGAGTCACACACCACTGAGATCCTATCAGACCACGAGAGCTTCCCCAGAGCACCTGATCTGAACAAAATTCCACAAGAATGATGAATTTGCATGCAACGCTCCAGGAAGCAGTAACAACCTATTTACCTTCACAGCCATCTTAATGAGGGATTTCTTCTTGTCCCCGTTTTTAAATTGAGGATTTTAGGGCCCAGAGGTTAAGTACCCTACACCCAGAGTCACAAGGCTAAAATAAAGGTAGGATCTGAAACCAGGTAATCCAATGAAACATTTTTAAATGTCTTACTGTCGGGCAGGAGACATGGGTCCTAGCTCTGCATCAACACCACTCTCAACACGGGTCCTCACGGGGAGGAACAATTCACCTCTGTTCCTGACGGCCTCACCTCTGTAAGGCATGTGCTAATGCCCTACTCTGTCCTCCAGGATCATAGTGAGAATAGGAAATGCACAAAATTAAAGCCTCCTGAGAAGTCCGAAGCACTCTATAAATATGCCATGTGCTAAATATATCCAATTCTGAATATTCCAGCAACACAGAGATTATTTTCTAAAACACAGAGAAGACCCTAACAGTGTTTTATTTGTGGTCACCTCAGAGTGTTCTTTTATGGTACCTATTTGGAAGCCTGTAAAGGGACAGACCGAAGTCTTGGTTGTAAAGCAAAACACCCTGAACAAGGCAATATAAAAACTGGATTTGACATTCATCGTTGAGGACACCCAAGCCGCTTCAAAATACAAAGGTAAACGGCGGTCTGTATCCAAAGAGACACATTTTCTCTTTAATAAAAACATTTTTGATTTTAAAGAACGTAGTAAGCGAACTATTTTAATCTCAAATGTCAAATCCTGAGAGAATAGAATGATTTCTTTAAAAACGTACTGAATGCTGATAAACAAAGAACCAGAATTCTTTCTTACCTCCCACATGTACACATTATTCTTAACCTGAGATCTTTTTTTCTTATCACCAACAAATGGCCCAAACTTTTTGCCTTTTAAAATTGGTTTAGTGGCCCAGACACCTAGAAAATAAAACCAATATTTTTATAAAGTATTGTGGTTAAAGATCAAAGCATTAAAGTCAATTCTGTTTCACACAATAGTTAAAAGGCTAGCCAGTCTAAAAGCAAGATAATGTTAAATCAATGGAGAGCAAGTGAAATTAAATGAAATCAAGTCTTCAGGAGGATTTTTATTTTTCTTCTTTGTATTCTTCTGTACTTCCCAAATAGCCTGTAAAGAACCTACACTGTTTTATAAGTAGGAAAGAATGTTTTATATCTGTTTGTTTCTATTTCTCACATGTAAAATTACCCAGATGGCACAATCACAAACACCCAGAGAACAGCACAATAACAACTTAACGAGAAAAAATACAAGGAGTGAAACTATAATTTTTCGAGGGAATGTTTTTGTTTTAAGATGTATTTATTTATTTAAGTAATCTCTACACTCAACACAGGGCTCAAACTCATGACCCCGAGATCAAGAGCCACATGCTCCACCAACTGAGCCAGCCAGGCGCCCCGAAACTATAAATAATTTTTAACTCTTTCTACTTTTCCGCAGATTTGGAATGATCTCCAATGAACATGAATTGCTTTTACAAAGGCTGAGAAATACAGTTTTGTGAATAAGTATTTCTGAAGTTCGCTCAAAACGGAACACTCTTTCCTCTCCAGCTAGGTCTCCTGAAAACTTGGCTACTGTAACAACTCACTCTTCAGAGCTGCAAACAGCCAAGAGTTATACCGCTGCTGTTCCTGCTGCTCCTGCTGCTCCGTGGTATTCCTAGGCTGTTGTTTTTCTGTGCACTACCCATAGGCAAACAGACGAGCCGAAGAAGGCAGCAGGCAAAACGGCGGAAGGTGGTGGTGGGGCCAAGGGAACCGGCACCCAGAGGTGACGCTCCCTGACAACATCCCTTTGGACAAGTTCCCTCATCTTCTGGTCTCCGTTTCCTCAGGCACAGAAGGAAGGCGGAGACTGAGCCAGTCCTGCCCAGCTAGGAGGTTCAAGTTTCCCTCTTCTGTAGGTCTATGAATCCAGTTTGATAACAGAGCTAACGATCAGTTAGTGGAGCTATAAAATCAACCACTTTCACGTGAATGATGTAAGCGCTCAAGTTGCTTACTGAACACTTTTTCAGTGAGAATTAGGAAAAGCATTTATTAACAATTTATTCACACACATATACACATAAACTGGAATATCAGAAATACATCTTTAAAAAAAAAAAACAAAAAAACGAAAAGGGATACAAACATGATAGATTCCAAAAATGTACTCTGACTAAATTTTTATGATTTACTTCCTTATTAGCCTTCCGTCTAAAGATTAGGTCACAAAAGCAAAACCAAATACACAAAAGCTCGGTTTGTATTCAATGAGAAATCCCAGCCAGAAGCATTCAGAGACACTCGGATCATCATTCGTTCAAGTACCTGCTGAGGTCCATAATGCGTCAGGTACTGGAGACATAAAGAGAAATGAGAAATGAAGGCCCTCAAATCAATGCAAGGGCAGATGTGACGATACACAAGGATGAAATTAAATATAACAGCACAATCACACTCAAGTCCCAGTGAAACAAGACAGGAAGGAATACGCTCTGTAGTACGAAGAGCCCCGAGGAAACGTGGAAGGGAACACGCGGGCTGAATCACGAAGGACGGGAGGTGGTGGGCGTGGAGATATTTCTGGTTCAGTTTTATAATCTATGTCCACCCTGGATTCTTCACTGGAAAATGCAGAAACACCACACAGTGTTCTAAATCAAAGTGCAAACCTGTTGCTTTTATGATGAGCTCCCCACCTCCACACAGGCTGCTCCCTTCCCCTCCCCGTCCCCTCTGGGGACCCTAGTACTCACCAATCCGAGTCTTGTCAACAGCAGATGGGAAAAGCCTCACTTCCTCCGGAAGTCCTCGAAGCACATGTTCAGGTACCTCAGCCAGGCTCTCAGCAGCTGCGACAGGCTCGGTGGCGTTCTGCAAGTCAAGGAACAGAAGGATCAGAGCAGAGGGAAGCAAACCCAGTTGGTGGGTTTTTTGTTGTTGGTTTTTTTTTTTCTGGTCCAATAAGCAAATATGCAAAACTGTCACTGCAACCTGAAGCTGGCAAGCCAGACGGAGACTACAAGATGCGAGATGCAGAGCATTTCAGGAGTTGCTTTCATTGTTGTGAGTCTCCAAAGGAAAAAACTGCAGCCTTCAAGTCTGTCTGTGTTAGTCTGTTTTGTTCAGCCACCTGTAGTCACTTTCAAACTACGTGAATCTCTGGCACCACACTGTTTTCAACTCCCACAGAATCTGGAAGTAAAATACGGCTTCAGCTTCCTTTTCAGTCAAAGGCTACCATCAGCATTTTAGAACACTTAAAAAATAAAAATCAACACTCCTACTTAAACGAATACTTCTGGCACACACACACTGCAAAGGCCCAGCCAGCCGGCCAGATCCCACCCCACCTATGTTTTCATCCTTCTGGCAGCAACACCCCCTTTAACAGGGGCTTGAATATTCCGACAAGAACACTACAACTTTTTCTGGGCCCTCAGTGGAAATGCAACCTTTCCCGGAAGCAGTAATTTACCGCTTCTATCAAGTCACATTAAACAGCAAAGTTGCCAGAATATCACAGGCTCCAAGAAATAGAGAATTGTATATAATTACTAACCAAAATTCACTTTAATCTTAAGAAATAACATTACTATTAGGTATGTATTATATAAGGGAAGAGGAAGCAAAAATCTGAGGCAACTGGTAAAACATGACTGTTCGTTTGAAAATAACGTTCAATCAAAGGAAAGCCAAGTTTGTATTGACTGTTATCCCATATACCCGCAAAGAACCGATGTATATATCATAACACCACTAAGAATGATGGGTCCTTTAGTCTTAGGTGTTTTTTATTTCACTGCAAAGGGAAACACTTCTCAAGGATTTTCAAAGATACCAAAGTAAGCAAAAAGCAAACTCCAACCTAAGGAAGTTAACTTCCCCACAATGAAGCTCTTATAGCTTTTAAGAATGTTTTGTACAAAGACAAGAAATCATCAACGTTTGTGTAATCCCAACATTATTTTTTTTGATGTTTTCTGTGCTGTGTTTGTTTGTTTGTTTGTTTAAAGTATCAATAGGCTGCTTTAAGAGAAATAAATCCGCCAGCAAGGAGCAACTCATTATGAAGGTCCACTCTCTGGCCTTTTTCGAGTCGGGATGCACACCAGCGGGCCCCCAGGGACGGAGATTCCCTTCTCAAACAGGGCAAAAGCTCACAGTGCCGGCACTCCGGAAGCACGAACGCCGTTAGCCTGCTGCTCTACAGCTTGGTTCTGACAATAATACCAAGCACACGTTAAATGCCTTTCAAAACACAAGAATGCCAGAACTGCCCCCGAAAATGGGTCTGATGGTGTTTTTAATTAGCTATAGTGTGAATAAACTCAGCACACAAATTTCTCACTTTTAAATATGGTACCCCATTTTTAAAACTTTAATCTATAAATGGTGATTCTGGAAACAGGAATCTTTTTTTCCAAAGGGGGAACAGGTATTAAACTGGCAGTGGGCACCCTAGGCTACATAATGATCACTGGACAAATAATAACATGGACAAACATGAAGAAGTACTTAGCTAAGGCTCTGAGTCCCATCAGCACATGGCCACTTAGCAGCGTGAGGAAGTTTTCTTCTCCTTCCTCAGATAGGACCCTAGCCTAAGATTTAAAAGGATCTGACACCATTTAACCTCCCTAGGAGCTTTGAAAAGACAGTGCATCAGCTCCTCTAAACGGGTACTTCCAGACACAATGACAATAATACTAACAAGTTAGCATTTCCTGAGAAAGTCCTGGGGGCCTCAGTACAAGGCACTGTACTAACCGTCTTCTATGCATGATGGCATTTACTCCAAACAGCTCAAGGGGCAGGGACTGTCATTGCTTCCTCTGGCACCGCCCCTGCCCTATCCCCTCACCCCCACCACCAACACCAACACACCCATTAAGGAGGAAATTGAGGCTTAGGGAAGTGTTGTCTAAGTTGCTCAAGACCAGGATTTGAACCTTTGTCTGTCTGACCCTGAGCCCACGTTCATAACTACTGTGCTCTTTCCAGTTAAGATTCTGCTGGATAAGGTCTGAGGATCTAATGTAAAACATGCTAACTCTAGGTGATAGCACTGAATTATAGAATTGAAATCTGCTAAGAGAAATGTTCTCACAAAAAAAAAAAAAAAAAAAAGGAAAAGGATAAATATGAGAGATGATGGATGGGGTAATTAACTAGATGGTTACACATATATCAAATTACCACTATGTATACTTCATATATCTTACAATTCGTCAATTATACCTCAATAAACCTGAAAAAAAAAAGAAAGAAAAAAATTCTGCTGGAACAGAATCTGAGAACCTCTGCCCTAAAACCTCCCAACTTCCATGGCAGTGACAGCAGCCAACGGCTCCTGAGGCAGGAATGGTCATTCCCACGGGAAATGTGTCACTGGAGTGTAATTCGGAGACCACGTGTGTTAACATTTCTGATACACCTGTGAACAGAAAGGACCTCAGCAGACCTGCCACAAGAAAAAAGATAAGACAGGGGCGCCTGGGTGGTGCAGTCGGTTAAGCGTCCGACTTCAGCCAGGTCACGATCTCGCGGTCCGTGAGTTCGAGCCCCGCGTCGGGCTCTGGGCTGATGGCTCAGAGCCTGGAGCCTGTTTCCGATTCTGTGTCTCCCTCTCTCTCTGCCCCTCCCCCGTTCATGCTCTGTCTCTCTCTGTCCCAAAAATAAATAAACGTTGAAAAAAAAAAAAAAAAAACTTTAAAAAAAAAAAAGAAAAAAGATAAGACAAATTCCTATGCATTTATTTACCTGCTTTTGGTGAACCCCTCCCTGCTTGTAAATTTGGGCTCATTTACCTAGTGGAGGAAAGCTTTTTTTTATATTTTAGTAGCCTTCACACTACAAGACTCGACTAAAATTTGCAGACTTCCAACCACACCAAGCCAACCCTGGCAGCCCCAGGACCTGGCTCTCACCTTTCCAGCTGCGATGGCTCCAGCTGGAAACTGCCTCTTCCCTCCCTTAGTTTACCTTCATAGTTCTTATCACAATTTTAAATAATTAGTTGTAAAATTATGTGTTTAACGTACCTCCTCTGATAAACTACAGTGAAGACAGATGGTATCTTTTTTTTTTTAAACATTTATTTATTTTTGAGACAGAGAGAGACAGAGCATGAATGGGGGAGGGTCAGAGAGAGAGGGAGACACAGAATCCGAAATAGGCTCCAGGCTCTGAGCTGTCAGCACAGAACCCGATGCGGGGCTCGAACTCACGGACCGCGAGATCGTGACCTGAGCCGAAGTCGGACGCTAAACCGACTGAGCCACCCAGGCGCCCCAGATGGTACCTATCTTACTCGATGTTGCGTTCCCAATGCTCAGCAGGGGACACAACATGTTTGTTGTCATTTAAATACCTGAATGAATACATAATTCTTGTAAACCAACTTAAAACTTTTTTAGAAAAAGGAGGGCTAGAAATAAAATAGCTGGGTCATCTATCGGAAAGCATTTTTTCCATGTGCCTGAATTTCTTGAATGTGAGGTAGGTATATTTCTGGGTCAACATAAGAATTCTTTTTTAGAAAATGTGATATATGCTTTCAATTCTTAGCATGCAACTTACAAGTAAACCTTTAGAACAAAAGACTATTTAAAAGAAAATTTCTCTCCCCCACCCATATATAAACTGAGATCTCATTTATACACACAAACATACATATACACATATATTTATATATATGAACATCCTTAGAGTATTAGATGTAATATTATACTCTAAACAAGGTCATGTTGGTTCCTACACGGAAGATCACCATTTGATCCTGGGACTACTTCCCAGATCAATTTTTCTCTAAAAGAAATTGCAGCATCTACTCAATTTCTGAGTCCCTTCTACGGCCCAGGCAATGTTTTAAGCACCTCCTTTGCCTTAACAATGTGTCACTCTATGGAGGAAGACCGACAAAATCAACCAAGGATATACAATGCCTGGTACTTTCTGATGCTCTGAAGAAAAATTAGGCACAAGAGGAGGACACAGTGACGGAGATGGGTAGGGTGCTATTTTAAACAGAGAGCTTCAAGAAGTAGAAGGGCATCATGTGACAGTATGGGGGGCAAACACACCAGGACAGGTAATCAGCAAGGACCCTTGCTGACTCAAGAATAAGCTTGATATGATCACAGAACAGACAGGCAAAAAGACCAGCGAGTCCAGAGCAGAGAAGGTGAGGGAAAAGCAGCTGGAGCTGACGCGGGAGAGGTAGGTAGGGGTAACACCTTAGGAGAAATGGATCACCTGCTGAACTACACAGAATATGAGGAATAGAAGGTGACCAACCAGAGACCAAACTGCAGGCTCCAGGAAGGACCCTTGCTCCCCCTTCTGGAGTGGCCAACCGCCCATCCTTGCCATCCCAGAATAAAGGCACGTTCCTGTTTCAAGGGTTTCTGGACACCGATCACTGTGGTAAGCACAGAGGACGTTACAAGGACTTCTCTACTTTCCTATTACGTAACAGGAAACAGAAGAGCTCGTTTATTTCACCGCTTGATGAAGTAAAGGCTCCAAACGTGTATCAGTGAACTGATCTAGAACAGCGTATGTTAAATTTAATGTGTTAAATTTAAGTTAACTTAATAAGCTTTGTTATTGATCTCATTAAATCAAGGTCTCCAACTTCCTAACTCAAACTCAAAAGAAGGCAGTCAGTATTCCTTCCCCTCCCCGACTCGTGGCCACAAGCAGCTCTCCTTCACTCAGTCCATCACTCAGTCATTAACAAACACTTCCTGAGAGCCCGCTCCAGGCTGGCCCTGCGCTGAGCAGTGAAGGTACGATGGTTCACGAAGCTGATCCGGGCCCTCTGCTCACAAAGTTTTCAGAGAACTGCTTTTTCCCTTCCCCTAATACCTAATACCTTTCCTTTGGCTCACGATGACTTCCCATGCTGGATGGTGGGGGAGCGTCAGGAGTATGACTTTTACTCCTTCCTCTGGACCAAGCTCTGTGCTCAATGTTTTTCCTGCATTACCTCGCAATAATCACAGCTAACACTGATGGATGTTCAGGACGCCACTCGGACGCTACTGCAAGCTCTTTTAATCTTTTTTTTTTTTTTTTTTTTTTTCCTGAATCTGCCTCTTTGTTTTGTTTTTTTTTTTTTTTTAATTTTTTTTTTTTCCAACGTTTATTTATTTTTGGGAGAGAGAGAGACAGAGCATGAACGGGGGAGGGGCAGAGAGAGAGGGAGACACAGAATCGAAAACAGGCTCCAGGCTCTGAGCCATCAGCCCAGAGCCTGACGCGGGGCTTGAACTCACGGACCGCGAGATCGTGACCTGGCTGAAGTCAGACGCTTAACCGACTGCGCCACCCAGGCGCCCCGCTCTTTTAATCTTTTAACCAGCTCGTTTAATCTTTACACCGCCACTCTGGCTGTGGGCACCTTCATGACCCTCACTCTACAGATGAAACTGAGACCTGCCCACAGTCATGGCTAGTAAGTGGCAGAGGCAGGATTCAAACCCAGACAGTCAGGCTTCAGGGTCTGGGTTCTCAAATACTATGCCACAGAGCTGCCCTGTCAAGTAACTCTCCCAAGCTGCGTGGTTTTAAAGTAGCAGAGCCAAGGGGCACCTGAGTGGCTCAGTCGGTTGAGCATCGGACTCCTGATGTCGGGTCATGATCCCAGGGTCAAGGGATCAAGTCCCGCATCGGGCTCTGAGTTGCGTGTGGAACCTGCTTAATTCTCTCTCTCTCCCTCTGCCCCTCCCCCTCTTACACTCTCTTTCTCTAAAATAAAATTTTTAAAAACACATAAAAAATAAAAATAAGAAAAATAAAGTAGCAGAGCCAAGATAAAGTCCAGACAGACTCCAGAGTGCACGTTCCAACCAAGCCAGTGGGGTATCTCACGGTCATTTAGGGCCACCTTTGGGGGGTCCACAGGGTCAGGGCTGTTTCAACAATAGTCCTAGGATGTTACCTGCCTTTTTCATTCTCAGGCATGTAGAGGGGAGGTTTTCAGGGTTTATGACAAGTGATGATGTCATCATTCCACTGGCTAATGGATGTGTGATTGTCTAATCTCATGTTTTAAAAATTTCTGAACTATGAGTAAGGACTGTAGTCTAACCAACTCCTGAACTAGGTCTAGTTCCTGGTTTTGATACTGTAATAAAGTAAGATGTTACCACCGCGAAAAACTGAGTGAAGAAGAGTATAGGGCTCTGTACTATTTCTGCCACTTCCTGTGAAGCTATACTCCCTCAACATTGTTCAAAGAATTTTTGTTTCAAGGGGCGCATTCGGTAGAGCTTGCTCATTCGGCAGAGCTTGGGGCTCTTGATCTTGGGGTCGTGAGTTCAAGCCCCACAGTGGCTGCAGAGTTTACTTCACAAAAAAGAAAAAAAAATTGCTTCAATTTCTCACATGGTAAATATCCAAAGATCTAATGCACATAAACAAAAGCCTGATGATTGCTGCACGAGAGACCACCTCTGCTCTTCCGGCACCTCCCATCTCAGGACTGAGAAGCAGAGATCAGGAGAGATTCTAAGAGACTAACTAAACCAAGAGGAGAAAGGAGGGTGGGGTCCGCACATTCGCACCCTACCTCCCCAACTTCTCCACTACAACTCGAGGAGCTGTTCCCTACAGGCAAGGGGGGGGGGTTCCGTTTTAAGGGTTTCACTCTGAATCAAGCAAAGCATACCAGAACAACCTGGGATAAATAGCTTCAAAGGCAATTAAAGGCAACCAGTTATTGTCCATGCCTCTGGGGCTCCTGCCCGGGTCGGATAGAAAAGCAGAAGAGAGTTCCTACCCCTTACTTTAAGCACCAGCCTGGTTGGGCCAAGGCAGGTGGGTGTCATTTTGACCTATCAAGGCAGGAGGGTGTCATTTTGCCTGCAGGGCTCTGGGCCTCTGCCCTGCCCTAAGGAAGCCAGTCCCCACTGTCCTACCAAGCAGGATTTCCCCTAAGGCTCCATTACCACACGCCCCACCTCTCCCCACCTCCCCCAGCACTTTGCACTTTGTAAGCACTTACTGGCTGGCTGGTTTAATGGCCTCTCCACCAGAGGCAGGTTTAAGCTGCAGACCCAGGGGGCAGGTTCCGTTTCACTCACCGCTGCACCCGGCGCCTGGCACAGGATGCCGAGCCCCGAGCAGTGGTTGCTGTCAACAAACAAGTACCTGGCAGTCAAGTGCAGGAGGTCTGTGTGCACAGAGATGGCTGTGAGGGTGTACAGACTCAACTGGCCATGGAGTCCAGGGGAGTGGATGAGATCAGAGAAGAGAGACAAGCAAGGACAAAGCCCTCAGGATGTCACTATCTAAGAGTGGGAGGTAAGACCAGGCACGATGTCACCGTGGCAGAAGGGGCATCAAGAACATGATGTCAGAAAGGCTGGGGAAAAGGTTCCACGAAGGGGGAGAAGTCAACAGTCGAATCTGCTGGTGAGCTTGCAGTGTGTGGTATCTGATCCTTCTCCACTTCCCACCGCTGTAGTCACCCTTCAGCCTGAAATAACACAGCAATCCCCTCATCCTGCGAAGGGCAGACGAGCACCCCGCGTGCCAGCACTGCACTACCGAGGAAAGCAGCAGCGAAGACAGATGGGTTCTGCCCACCTGACCAGGTATTCCACTGGGACCAGTGAAATAAAGAGTGTGATGGGGCACCTCGGCAGCTCAGTCGGTTGAGCTCCGACTTCGGCTCAGGTCATGACCTCACGGTTCGTAAGTTCGAGCCCCGCGTTGGGCTCTGTGCTGACAGCTCAGGACCTGGAGCCTGCTTCGGATTCTGTGTCTCCCTCTCTTTCTACTCCTTCCCTGCTCACACTCTGTCTCTCTCTTTCAAAAATAAATAAAGACTTTAAAAAAAAAAATTTTTTTTTTTAAAAAGAGTGTGATAAACAGATAAGGAGGGGGCACTGTCCTCGTCAGGGCAGCTGCGTGCGGGGGGACATCTTAGAGAAGATCACACACACAGACACTTGGACCTGAAAGATGAGAATGGCCACGCATTAAGGAGCAAGCATTCCAGGGAAACGTACTAAGGGGACAAAGGGCTTGGCACGTTCAGGAATAAAATGAGACCACCGTGGCCAGGTCACAGCGAGCCAGGGAGAAAGCAGAGGCTGCTGCCACCAGAACCTGCAGAACCTTGAAGGTCAGGGTAGAGAGAGACTGGAGCTCATTTAGAGAGCAGCGGGACACAAGTAGAAGGTCTTGGACAGGGGAGCGACATGACGTGACGAGAAGGTCTTCTGGCTTCCAGTCTGTTCCCTATTCAACTTCTCTGAACCCTCTGCCTTCTTGATTAATCATCCTATAAAGCATCCGGTTCAGAATTCCTTTTTTTTTTTTTAACTTTCTAAATAAACCAGTGGTTACTTTACTGGTTGTAGAGTCTCTCGAGGTTGAAGAGAAGCAAAGTAAATTAGACCTAAGAGCTCTTCTCAACCTGACATGCCCCTGAAGGAGGGTTCTGCTGCCTCCTAGTGAGTCTGTTACTGCTGAGACTGAGCTGCCAAATTTCAAACCACCTTCATCCAAGCAGCAAACCAAGGAGCAACAGCCTTTCAAGTCAGGTGGGAGTTTGCTTGGTCTAGCCACAGCCTTAAAAAAAAAAAAAAAAAAAGAAAAGAAAAAGAAAAAGAAAAATTCTATTGGAAGAAATCACAGAAAAATCTCGATTTTACTCTCAAAGTTCCTCCCTAGTCCCTACAGGCACCACTCTCTGGAGGTCCTCCTACTCCTTGGCGTCTTTCACAGATCAGGCTTTCAGCCAACAGGGCCCCCAGACCACTGATCCTTCTGGCCCTCAATTCTTCTGACCAGTCAATATCTTCTATATCCTTCCAGGTCAAGTTCAAATCCATTCATCCATGAAGACTTTCCAAACAACTCACGATAATCGCCTGCTTTTCTAATTTCCTATATGCTCAGGTTTATGTTGTATGAATACAGTACTCAAGACATACAGAGAATGGTCCCACAGAGAGAGAGACCGTCAGCCAAGCAGTGGTCAATGAGGGGGTTTCTGTGAAAATCCAAGGTAATGACTTGGTCTGAACTAAAGCACTAACAGTGCTTAGAAAGTATGTTACAGGACACAATCAGCACTTCCTTACGAGCTGAAAATAATGGTGATGATGATACCTACAGTGTTTCCTACATGCCAGGCGCTGGCCTTGACGTTTATTAACTCATTTACTCTTGACCACAACCACATGGGGTGGTCACCACTATTATCTCTATTTAACAGGTAGGAAAGCAAATACCAAGAGGTCAAGTGACTTGCCCAAGGTCACACAGATGGAGTGGCTGTGAAGGACGAAAGTCCACTCCCTGTGGAGTCCTGTGAAGGACTGAGGGTGAAAGTGAGTCACCACACAGCAAAGTTGAGGAAGAGCAAAACGATCCTACAAAACCTTTTTCTTTGCCAAAGCATTAATATCAGAATAACAAAAAATGTAAACCTTCTTGCCAGAGTTCCTCCCACAGTTATATAAGAAAAATGTCATCCAAGTTGCTAATTCTTTTTCAAATTTCAGAAATAATCTAATATTTTCATTCACAAAGACAATGTCCCAGATCTTATAAAAACTGCCAATTTATCTAGTAGAATACATGATTCAAAATGAGATTTAAGTGCCATCATTATTAAACATGTTAATTTTCTGAACTATACATTCATTAATCGAAGTTTAAGTCATGACACATAAGAATCACCTTACTTGGAAGTCTCTTTTTAAAAAGCCTGAAAAATCAAATTCGCATTTATAATTACTTATACAAATCTAATTCTATATTAATAACATGCTACAACAGCAAAAGTGGTTTCAACGTTTTATACCTCATTATGCATATATACCCAGGATTAGGAAAAAAGTGGGGAAGATAATCTAAAACCAAAGATAGAAAGCCATTCAAGGCTTTACCAAATCTTTGGAAATACATCTGTGAACAGATGTATCTGAATGGTCACATGGTCTGCTGCCCCCCATAAAGCGTCCTCTGTGAAAGGAATAAACTACCACCTATAACAACATGGATGAATCTCAAAAACACCACGCTGATCAAAAGGAGACAAACACAGGGGCGCCTGGGTAGCTCAGTCGGTTGAGTGTCTGACTCTTGATTTCAGCTCAGGTCATGATCTCAGAGTTCATAGGATTGAGCCCCACTTCAGGCCCTGTACTGACAGTGCAGAGCCTGCATGGGATTCTCTCTCTTTGTCCCTCCCTTGCTTGTGCTCTAAGTAAATAAATAAACATTTAAAAAAAAAAAAAAAAAAAAGGAGGGGGGCAAATACAAAAGGGCAAGTACTAACGATTCCACTCACGTGAAATTCTAGAACAGGAAAAAACAATCCACAGGGACAGAAAGCCAATCAGTGCCTGCCTGGGGTAAGGACTGGGGAGGTGGGGAAGTGACACTAACTGCAGAGCAGCAGGAAAGAATTTTTGGGGTAATGGAAGTGTTCTGTACCTTGAGAGAACTGAGTGCAGGTATCTGGCAATCTTAAGACTTGCGCACTTCAAACAGGTACATTTAAAAAAATTTTTAGGGGCACCTGGGTGGCTCAGTCAGTTAAGCATCCAAGTCTGGCTCAGGTCATGATCTCCTGGTTCGTGAGTTCGAGCCCCACGTCGGGCTCTGTGCTGACAGCTCAGAGCCTGGAGCCTGCTTCGGATTCTGCGTCTCCCTCTCTCTGCCCCTCCCCTGTTGACACCCGTTCACTTGTGCTCTTGCTCTCTCTCCCTCTCTCTCTCAAAAATAAACATTATAAAAAATGAAAATTAAATTTTTTTAAACTTTATTGATTTATTTTGAGAGTGTGTGGGAAGAGCAGAGAGAGAGAAAGAGAATCTCAAGCAGGCTCTGCACTGCCAGTGCAGAGCCCAATGTGGGGCCTGAACTCACAAACCGTGAGATCGTGACCTGAGCTGACATTAAGAGTCAGTTGCTTAACCAACTGAGCCACCCAGACGTCTCTCAAATGAGTATATTTAATGCACACAAATGATACCTCAATGTTGGGCTCTTAAAGTAAAATAAGTAAATGAATTATACACTGTCCTCTTTAAATCATGTCCAAATGAAACGGTAATGGTCCCAGAAAACCAAAGATAAAATACTGATGACGTAGTAAAAAAAATTTTTTAATCAAAATTTTTTTCAAACCCAACTCAAGCATTCCTCTGCTCAAAACCCTCCAACGGTCTCCCATTTCCTTAGGCAAAGTCTACTCTGTTCTTTACAATGACCACAGAGCTGAGCCCACACCTCTCCTTCATCTGCTCTGCTCCAAGCACACAGGTGCCCTAGAACCAGCCTGCTCTGCTCCCTAGCCAGCCCCCACCTCTTAGATACACATCCACTGGGATCAGGAAGGTAACTCCACTACACGGCGTGATATATATAGCATGGCATTGGCATTGGCTGCTGTTACAGGAGGCTGCAAGTACGATCTGACATAGACAATACGTACTAATGTTTTCATTTTTAAAAATATAAAAATAAGCAAGTTTTACTGGTATCTCATTTAAATTTGTATCAGTAACTAGGGGCACCTGGGTGGCTCAGCCGGATAAGCGTCCGACGTCGGCTCAGGTCATGATCTCGCAGTTCATGGGTTAGAGCCCTGCATCGGGCTCTGTGCCAACAGCTCAGAGCCTGGATCCTGCTTCAGACTCTGTGTCTTCCTGTCTCTCTCTCTGCCCCTCTCCCACTCATACCCTGTCTCTCTCTTTCTCTCTTTCTCTCTCTCTCTCTCTCAAAAATAAATTTTAAAAAAATTTTAATAAAATAAATTTGTATCAAACTCTTTTTACATATTCTATCCAGAAAACGACCATAAATGATCATACCCATTTTCATCAATTTAATTAAAGCACCTAGTTTCTTAAACATGAACTTTATTTTTAAATTTTAATGTTTATTTATTTTTGAGAGAGAGAGACAGTATGAGCAGAGGAGCGGCAGAGAGAGAGGGAGACACAGAATCCGAAGCAGGCTCCAGGCTCTGAGCTGTCAGCACAGAGCCCGACATGGGGCTCAAACCCACAAACCATGAGATCATGACCTGAGACAAAGTCGGATGTTCAACTGAGTGAGCCACCCAGGCGCCCCTTAAACATCAACGTAAACATCAACACTGGAGAGCAACAGCAGTGTCTGACAGAAGAGTTTAGACTAAACATGAACATGACTTGACATCGAGAATGTGTCATAGTATATCACACTAAGATACATGCTATTCTACAACAGACTAATGATAAGTACCACAGTTCATTGTTGTCACCAGCAAAAGACATCCAAGAATTAGAGCGCTAATATTTCAAATTCTATGAACAAGTCTTCTTTGTTTAAACTTGCAAACAAGACTCTTAGCTACTATTCTGGGAGCAAACAGTGAGGGGGAGAGAGGATGAAACAAGCTTCAGTTTACTGAAACAGCATTAAATCATGTTTGGTTAAGGAATGAGCAGAAGAATACGACCGCAATAACAATAAAGAGATGCGGACACCAAACAAAACAACCTTTACACGGTCTCTGGAAAACAACAGTAGCCAAAGAGTTCTAAAACACACCAAGAAAGTACCCTCTTTCAAAAAGCTGGCAGGCCCTTTAAATTGTCCGACTGAAGAAACTATCTTCAACTACGGCATTAATCTCAATAGTGAACAAACATATAACTATACTCTTGCCCAATAAAGATAAAGGGGCTACTCTAAAAAATGGAAACCAGATCATGTCACTGTCCAGTCGCTTCCCACTGCACTTAGAGTAAAACATAAGCTTCTTCCTATGGCCCTTAAGGCTCTATAAATCTGACCCCAGCCTCTCCCCAACTCCATCTTGTCTCAGAGCCCCCCTGATGCCTGCCAAGCTCCAGGCCCTGGCCTGTTCTGTCTGTGTTTGAACCAGCAAGCCCATTCCCACCTCAGAGCCTTTGCACTCACTACTGATCGCTCTACCTAGAATTTTCTTTCCCTGGATCTTCACATACCTGGTTCTTGGCTACCACTTGAGTCTGTTTTAACTGTTAGTCACCTCTTCAGAGGAGCCTTCTCTGACCATGTGATCCGAAGAAACTCCCTGCTGCCTCCATTCATCACCCTTTATCACACCGCCTTGTTTCGCCATCCTCACGGCACTTTTCGCTATCTAAAATGGTCTCGTCTTCCGCTTTTCAACCATCTCTGAGTAGGTAAGCAGCAGAGCAGAGCCCTGGCCTATCTAGTTCACTGTGGAACCCACAACACCCAGGGGTGCCGTCCAGTCCATCAACGGCAGGATGAATGAGGGAGCAGGTGAACACCCAGAACAGAGAAGAGAATGGAACCGGGGACTGCTTATCCCAGTGCTCAGGGTTGGATCTGCAGCATCCAGTGATTAAAAGCTTCTTTTGTTATTTCACTGTACAAAACTTTTATTTAAAGTCTGGAAGGCTAAGCTGCTAAAACTGTTTTGCTACTGGCAATAGCAGATCGTTCATCTGGATGTAGAAATGCTGCAATCATAAGCTGCTTTGTTGATAGAAAATTTCAAGTGTTAGTAACAACCTGAGTTACGCAAAGATTCAAAAAAAAAAAAAAAACCACCTATGTGTGATTCAATAAATCAGAAATCAAGGCAGCTGTATTACCTCACTAGGGCTAAAACTTACACAATGCCCCGTGTCAATTAGATCTCAATAAAGCTGGGGAAACAAATCACCGAGGCTATACCCAAGATGCCACAGTTCTCCTCTCTTCCCCGCAGGATTGTACTGCCCCCCAGCCAGCCCCTAATACCAGAGTTTTAAGTCAGATGTGGCCATTTGACTAACTTTGGCTAATCAGATGTGAGTAGAAGTGATGTATATTGAGACAAAGCCTTCATCATCTCTGGTTCTTGAGCAACTACAAAGGCAGATCCACACAGGATGTGTAGCAAGAACAAGAAATAAACAAATGTTGTATTAAGCCCCTGAGATTTTGGAGCTGCTTTTTGTTAGCACAGCATAACAGAGCTTATCCTGACTAATAACGGCAGTATAAAATGGTGACCTGGAACCTTAGCTTTGGAATTTGACGAGTGACGGTGTGAATCAGAGCTCTATCACTTACTGTTTGAGTGGCCGTGGGCAAACCACGGCCACCTCTCTGGGCTTTAACTACCTTCATCCATAAAATTGTTATACTACCCACACTTCATAGAGTGGATGCAAAGACTCAATTAGTGAGAAAGTACATATGCAATATTTAATGGAGTGCCTGGCCTGTTGGTTAAGCACTCAGTAGACAGGAAGTGGTATTAAACTCTAGCATACCTATTTTAAGCTACTATAAGCATATTCACATTATGGAACTTTGCTCACCTTTGATATTCTATAAAGTAAAGCATTCTAAACTCTTTATTCAACGAGAAAGTAATTTTTAAAGTTTTGGATGCTCCTAGATAAATCTATGGGGGAAAAAAGAAAGAAAATAGTGGAACATCTCAAAAGTTAAATATTGGGATGGGTGTAGAATGTTAATGAAGTAAAGGACACCTGTGATTTAAAATGGGAGAGAAAAGAAACTGGGAGAAGGAAGTCGGGAAACAGAATGGCTCTCCTCTTGTCTGCCAACCAGCCTGCACTGAGTTGGAACAAAGGATCACGGGCAACACGAGTGGAGTTCCGAGTTGGGAAGATAAGAGAAGGGCTAAGTGTTGAATGGAGAACAAACTGGAAGAGAAAGAAGGACAAAGAACATGTGGATCTGGAGGCTTTGTGCAGCCCAGGGCTAGGGTCAGAGAGAGAGCCTGGTGAGCTACCACACCAGGAACGACTTGGAACACACTGGTAAGACTGAGCAGTTCAGAATGTTGCTCCAATAGTTAGTGTTTAATATACCGTGAGACTCTGGAGTCTGTTGTTTCTTCTAAAGGACTCATTTACAAACAGTATGGTCTGCTCACTCAGAGGATCCTTCAGTCCCTAAAACTCAACCAGTAAACACATGAATGAATGATACAGTACTAGTCTCTTTGAGACCATTCCCACTATAAGAGATTGCTCTGACTGCTAAAGTTCATCTAAGCAAAGCTGCTTGGTACCTACAGGGAATAATCTCAGCGTAACATCACCATTAAGATTTTAATTAAAAGTCAATCTGGTTCAGGGGCGCCTGCCTGGCTCAGTTGGTGGAGCATGCAGCTCTTGATCTCAGGGTCACGAGTTCGAGCCCCACGCTGGGTACAGAGATTGCTTAAATAAATAAACTAAAAAAAAAAAAAAAAAAAAAATCAATCTGATTCAAGTTAAAACTTTAATATCCGAATTTTTGTGTAGTTACTTCCAAGTTTCTCAAGCACTGATTGCTCATTTTCACTGGCTGAAAAGGGGGAAATAAATATAAGAGGGAAAAAGATAAAATGTCCTGAAACAATCCTTAACTTTTAAAAATTACTGAGACAACTGCTGAAAAACACTCAGAGATTTTATGCCATGACATAATAATCAGGTCTAAATATCATACAACCGATATTCCTCAGATAATGAAAATATAACTAAAGATGCTGAAAATTTTACTCATAAAAAGCGGACAACTTTTATACTCCAAATGAAAGTTTCATTACTACCAGACCACGTAAATTACATCCAAATCAGAAATGTGCTAACCATTAGAAACATAAGAGGACACTTTTCCCCTGATATTTGGCATTTGGCATCAAAGGCAGTCTTCTGCAGATCTGATATTAAAACTTGTCAAAAACAAAATGAAATTGTAAAAGAGCCAAAAAAGAAATGGTTATTGCTACAACTCTTCTGAATGGCATGTGGACTTTCTCCACACACAAGGTCGTGTGATGTAAGGGGAGCCACAGGGTGAAAAGTATGAGGTGCCCAACAGGTCGAAACACGTTAGAAAGAAAATATTAGTAGCCTAATATGGTGTAAGAATTAATGCGTTAGTAAGCCTACCGGTAAAGCTGTAGCCACCTGAAAATAACTGGCTGCTGATTAGCAATACAACAAAAGCAACGTCAACATTTGGATTCCACTATGGAAGCCCTCGCAATCGTTCTAATCCAGAATCAAGACTCCTAACAACAGTTCCTAGGCAGGAGAAAAGCAAGTTCCTTTGGGTGACCAAGTTCACATACAGAACCAGTCTTAAGAGAGAAAGAGAAATGAAATCTAGGACATATATGTGCACATAACTTTGAGGAACAATGACTAGGGCAATCCACTGTTCTCTTTTCCCCTCCCCCATCTGACCATTTCAAAACTAATTTGGCTTCAAAAGCATGTCAGTAAATCTGCAAGTTGTAAAATAATAGGAACCATGTGCCCCATGTGTTCGCCAGATTCATTTTTTATGATGTATGGTCCTCCGCATTAAAATAAACATATTTTTGATAAAGAAAAGTAATGAAACAAAATCAAAAGAATCCATTCCAAAAAAGTCACATCTCTCAATGCAACCCGGGACTGAACTTTACTAAATGCAGCCCACCCCAATAAAAGTGGGACTCCAGTTAGAAGCACCTGTGAATGATGAAAAAAAAGGTGTCCAAAATCTCAGATAGTGAGGGATACAAAATGTTTTCAAGTCTGGTAGTTTTAAGCTCAACACTACTAATTAGACTTCACATTTTCAAGTTTGTCTCTCATATTTTTTAAATGTTTATGAAGATCTCAAGAGAGTGTCTCTAACACCCATGAATTTCTGTTAACTACAAGTAAAATGATAATAAACCAGAAAATAAGAATCCTCGTTTAGAATACATTAAGTCCATATAACTGGTTTTACTTATCAGAACAGCCCTGAGGCTCCAGAAATCTCCACAGCAGAATTGTTTAATCCCCAGGTAGCTCCACACCCTCTTCCACTAAGAAACACATCTTACATTTCAATATCTGCCTTCTTGTTTGTATTCTATTAACAGGGTTTTCAAGGACAGAGTGCTTATAAAGTCTCCCACTTGATCAGTTTCAGCTTCTAAAAATAAATTTCAATCTTCCCTTTTCAACCAATGGATAATTTACAAAATAAAAAAAATATTAAAAATGAAAGCTTAATAAGCTTCAAAACAAAACCAAAAAATGAACACTACAACGTGGCAGGGGAAAGGTAAAAACAGAAAGTCTGAACTAAGGTCTCAAAGACTCTGTCCCCTGAGCAGGCTTCCTCAGAAAGGCCAAGCCACGCCCAAACAGAGCACAGGCCACTCCACAAACAAATGCACACTATGAAAGCAATGAGCTAGTTAATGGTGCGAAGAAACAGAAAAGAAAATCAGGGGAAAATGAATGTGTGTGTTTTGATCCTTCAAAAATCAAGAACTGGTCTAGCATCTAGGTAATGTATTTGTATAAATTCTTATTTTTAAACTCACCTGATTCATTTTCAATTCCTGTTGTGTTCTGAAAAGTTACACACAACAAAGAAACTTCTTTGATTACATGAGCCCTAAAAAGAAAAACAGACAATTGTAATATGTACCTGCCTACACATTTACAGTGATTTCAAACCACATACAGAACTGTAGAGTTTGCTCAAAGGGCTATTCATAAAGCAACTCCATGCCAGGTCAACTTCAATCTATGCTGAGAGCTTACTTTGCAGATTTATTATCTACAATAAAATAGATTTCTTACTAATCTTTACTAGGCCCTCATTGTACTCTACAATTGAAAGCAGACTCATTAGAATGACATCAAATTTTTGCTGTGAAATTGCATCATTCCTAAGAAGAAACAGATTAGCTCTGTTAATAGAAACACAAAGCACTGCTGAGTAATTTATTATGCAATGTAAATGTTTTTCTTTTACTTATATCAATACTGTGTTGAATGCAAACACAATTAGACCCTTTACATTATTTAGTTTTTCAAGTTCCTGAAGTACAGCGGTGAATTTACTAACATTTCCATGGGGAGTTCTCTTTGAGGAATAAAACAAAAACCGCGTAGTAAAATACAAATGTTTTCATAAAAACTGTTTGGAAAGAACTGCAATATTCCTTTACAATCTTTATTCGTATATTCACAGTACACTAAAACGATACGACAAAATCATTTCTTGTAAATGCGTGCGACATACTTGTTTCTAAATGACGACCTACGAAGACAGTCCTTTCTGCCACGTACATCCTAGGAGGCACTGGAAGTCACTCACAATAAATGAGAGTCGTGCTGCTTTAAGTAGCACTTCCACAGAAACGTTCTAAATGTTTCTGGCAGGTACAGGCACACATACCATCAGTCATAGGTCTATTTTTTCATGAACTTGCTTTAATAAATTATCCTTCCTTCCTAGATCCACAAGACTCCACTCACACTGTAGAACTTTATGTTCTAATTGTTAATAAACCAAGGAACGTGGGACATTTTTCATCTCAGAATATGCTGCCTGCCCGCTATCATAAAAAACAGCGCTTTGACATTTTGTCCCAGTTCATTAATATGAAGATTTTGGGTTTTTATTTCCCCTTGAGCTACTTCACCACACTCACCTTGATCAGCTTTAATAATCAAAGGTACTGTATTTAAGTTAGGGCCTGGTCATCTGAACTAGTTTTTATTCACAAATGGCACAGGGAAATGTATTCTGTAACTTGCATCTTGTTAGAGAGCTCAGTGCTAGCCCAACCAATACAAACTCTTAATGAGGAAATACTCAGAGAATATGATTTCAGGTAACTGGAGGTTAGCCCATGAGGTCCATTCCTTTAAATTTTAATATCGAGCATCTTTCTCATATATATTTACCATGTCTTTCTGTAGTATACATCTCCCCTTGAACATAATCGATCCTTTTCTATGAGACTTGGAATCATTATAAAGTTCAAAGTGTATTTGGGTGTTAAACAGTGATGAGGTTAGTGGCCCGAGGTGTGCGTCCCTCAACCCCCTCTGTCACCAATGCCTACTGAATGCCACACAGTCCACTAGGAGGGCCATGAGGGACACCCTGGCACCCAGAAGTGAATAAAATATCAGTGGTTTCACCTGCCCTCTTACGAAGCTTTTATGGATGGATTTAGTAACATCGGCCATAGGGAGCTCTCTTTAAGGAACCAAAAAAAAAAAATGCAGTAAATGCCAGTACTGTAATGAAAGATCTTTTGGAAAGAGCTATGATGCTTTACCATTTCCTTCAGATGGTCTTGTCCTTCCCATGAGAATCTTCGGTATCATCATCGTAACTATCACTTATGATGCTCCTCCCAAGATAAGCAGGCACTGTGCTATGGTCACGTAAATCAGTCCAGCTGATTTTTACAAAGATAAGTACTAGCACCCTCAACAAACAGGTTCAAGGAAGTTGGATAACTCAGCCATAACTGAGTCTCATAACTGGTTTCTATTAGTGCTTCTTCTTAAAAAAAATTGTTTACCTGTTTATTCGGGGGGGGAGGGAGGGGGGGAGAATCCCAAGCAGGCTCCATTCTATAAGGACAGAGCACAACTTGGGGCTCAATCTCATGAACGATGAGATCACGACATGACCTGATATCAAGAGTTGGATGCTTAACCGACTGAGCCACCCAGGTGCCCTTCTGCTATTGCTTCTTAACCACACTTCACCAACTTTTACTCCCATCTCACCGTAACTCCTACTATCTTTGTGTCAACCACTGTTTTCAGCAGTAAGCAGAAAATCCCTGCCTCTGGGGAAAGGGACCCGCAGACCCACAACAACAACAACAACAAAAAAATCAGTAAAATGTGCAGTAGATAATGAAAGTGCTTTAGGGAAAAATGAAGAGGTGGTAGGGAGAAGGAGGTAGGAATTACCATCTCTGTCTCTATGCCTGTGAAACCAAGAGTAAGTATGGTCAGAAAAGGCCACTGTAAGAAAAGGACATCTGCATAAAAGCCGGAAGAAGAGCTATGGGCCAGGACGGTATGGGAACATGAAGTGAGAAACCCCATTCGGCAGCATGCCCATGCCCAGGTGTTTCAGGGAGGGCAAGGATGGAGGCAGGGAAAGTGGAGGAGGGGATTCAGAAAGGCAGGGAAGGCAGATAAAGTATGGGTTTAGCAAGGTAAGCACTGCTCACCAGAATGGCTGGAGCTTTTCCATCCAGGGATAGAAAGCCGTTGGGAGGCTCAAGGTGGCCGACCTCATGTGACTTAGGTTTAAAAAGAGACTGTAAGGGAAGAGGGTGGAGGCAGGCAGATCTCTCAGGAGGCTAATGCCCCAATCTAGGCAAGAGATGATGCTGGCTTGGCCCGCACAGAAGAGATGTGAGAAGTAATCAGATCCCGGATATATTTTTAAAACAGAGCCCCCAAGATTTGCTGCCACCGGAGATATCAGGTATGAAAGAAGAGGAAGTCAGGGATGACACCAAGATTTTTATCCTAAGGACAAGGAAGGCTGGAACTGCCATTTTCTGTCATCGAAGGAGATGCTGCCTCTTCCTTTCCATCTGCTTTTCCTTGCTTTTTTCCTCTTCACTTAACATTTTCTTCCTTTCCTTTCCCTCCCCTTTTGTAGTTGCTGGTTCACAGGCACAAATAACTGAGATACTATGGCCTCTAATCCCAAAGAACTCAAATACTAAAGTATTCAGAACGTTTCAGTCTTTCATTTGTTTCTCAATGAATCTCACTTTCTCTTAATAAAAAGTTACAACATAATTCAGGTTGTTAAATGATTAATAAGCTTCTCTCTGACTTTCTGCACTATCTGTTTCCTTCCTTGTCCTAATAGGAATCCGCTCATCATTTCTTTCCAGAGAAAAGGATCGTAACATCTTTTTTTTTTTTTTTTTTTTAAGAGTTCACTTATATACATGCGTGCTTGGACCCTCCTCTCCATCACTTCTAATCCCAATTGCCAAAAACCAGAGTCTCATTTTTTTTCTCTCTTAACTCACGACATCGTCAATTATATATCTAAAATATTTTACGTGAAAAGCATTGCAAATCCGACACTGACTTCTCAAATGATACTTTAAAAATTAAATCTTTTACTAAATTATACTGAAAACAAGGGATGTGAAACACAAGAACTGAGAATTTGGCAGTGGCTCTCAATACAAGACCACTGCATTTTGGACTGGGCAACTAATCCTTGTCTGTCCCTTCTATCATGGCCATGGCCTTGTCTGTCCCTTCTATCATGGCCATGGCCATGCCTGCACAATCAATGCCGGCAGTGCCTCTGACTGTTTTGAAAATCACAAATACCTACACACCTCCCAAATAACCTCCTAGCTGAGAACCTCTGAACTGTAATAATCATGTAACTAGCTGCAATATGACAACATGTTTAAAAGCAACTACAGACTCTGAAAGTTGTTACTGAAGTAACTTTAGATTCCTCCAGCATGCAAAACCCCTGTGGAAGCGTCCTGGCAATCCTACCTATTTTCATATTCAGTGCTGACTTCAACAGCATTATTTTCACATACCCACTTAACTAACATAGAATCTCAAGGTCAAAGTTTTATCATATGTACAAACTTGAACCAACAATCCTATCAGTGCAGTGGCAGAGAAAAATCTTTCCATACCTATCACTGAAACTTACTAATTCTATCAAGTTAGGGGGAAAAAAATAGCTAAACAGTTAAGTGCCTCTGGTTTTCCAATGGCAAATATTGAAAATCTTAAAATCACGAGGATTTCTCCTACCCTGGCTTATGCCTTAGTTTCTTTTTTGGATTTCTGTACCTGACCAAACCTCCTTGAATTCCAGCTTGCTGACATTTATCAGATAAAGTACATGAGGCAGATACACAGACTAAGAGTATGGGAATCTTTATCATCAACTGTACTTTACTAATAGCATACATTCTTAGAAAAATAAGAGCTTGATCTTGATTTTACATATCCATGGCTTTAATAATATACACGTACTTAACTTTTCAAGATATTGCTTCCAAATTCTAGGGCAAATCATCCTCACAAGTATTTAATTTAATATTATAGAGATGACTTGATTATACATGATCAGTATCAATGCAGCAACCATAAAATAATTAGGGTCTTTATTCCAACAATGGTCCCTTGAAGTGGCAAGACAATGTCAAGAACCGTAAGCTGCTGTCTTCTGACATGGAGGCCAGGGACCAGAAAAGGGAGAGATACGTGGGACACCCCCGTCCCTGGGTCAGACCAGCCCGGCAGCCCCAGCGGGGCACACCACCATCACCCATCACCCATCCTCAGAGATAAGGCAGATTAAACTGAAGACAAACACAAAATAACATGAATGCAATACACAGAACAGGTTAAACAGTCACATCCACCCTTTGTAGACCTGTCCATCTACAAAAACTACATGAGAGGCAAAGTAAAAGCAACAGCAGATTCTTTACGATCAGTCTAAATCTGAGAAGGAAGGGGGAGAATTAGGAAGATAATTATTTGATTTGATTTGCATATTCACCTTTTAGTCACTGATGTTATTTTACAACTATTCTCTCGGGTCATTTTAGATCTTTTGGAGCTATCTGGAAAATAATTAAATTTGCAACAAAGTCATTAATATTATTTTATAATTATTTTAAGTTATAAAAAAATGCATATTGTAACATCAAGACTCAGAAGAAACTAACTTTTAAGACTCAGGAAGCAACATAGAGCTTACAGACAAATACTAAAAGAAAAATAAAAAAACCAGTATGGTATATCAAAATGCAAAAGATCATAAATGCCCTAAAAATGTGGGCTAGATGCAAAGAAAAGTTTTAAAAATACCAATCTGTGGGGCGCCTGGGTGGCTCAGTCGGTTAAGCATCTGACTTCGGCTCAGGTCATGATCTCATGGTCCGTGAGTTTGAGCCCTGCATCGGGCTTTGTGCTGACAGCTCAGAGCCCGGAGCCTATTTCGGATTCTGTGTCTCCCTCTCTCTCTGACCCTCCCCCGTTCATGCTCTGTCTCTCTCTGTCTCAAAAATGAATAAAAGTTAAAAAAAAAAAATTTTAAATACCAATTTGTGAAAGAAGTCTTAGAAAGTTTATGGCCTATATAAGATAAATATATATATATATATATATATATATATATATATATATATATATATTCTAAACTAATCACAGCATAAAGTAGATCTTTCATGGTAAGTAAGTATCATTGTAGCAAATGCAGAGATGATTCAGCTTTTAGTGGAGTAGATTTACAGTGTTTAACACTGATTTCAACTTACTCTGACCAGAAGATTCTTGAAATCCAGAAACTTCTAGAGAAAACAGTAAAAATATCTAAACTATGCCGACTTCTCAAAAGCAGTTTTCATTAATTTACAAACACAGCTAGCATATTTGACATTCAAAACTACCACTCCTAATTCCTACCAGAAGAATGGAATCACCAAGTTACAATCTATAAACTCTAGGTATCAATAACGAAAACAGTTGGCACTTATTCAGATTAAGCAAAACCACATAATTCATAAATACTGAATCTGCCCAGGAATTTGTCAAATACAAACACAATTTCACAAGAATAATCATCTAGAACATTTAGTTTCACACTAAAAAACATACTCCCAACTCCCCTCATAAAAGGCAGATTCTATTACCATATTAAATCAGCCAAAGTGAAAAATCAAACCAGATACGTTTATCATTTTAGGAATAAAGAGGTCACGTGCACCCGTTGTGTGCGTAAAGAGAAAGAGACCCAGAACACGGCAAAGATTCGGCCAGTGTGAACTCTTGCTTCTTGACACCCCACCCTCCCGCCTCTCTCCCCATCTAGAACCATTTCTACCCAAGGCAAAAAGGCAATCATGCAACACACTATATCACACAGGAAATTTCTCTGCCTGAAAAGTAAACGAGATTTGAAGAGAAAGCTCACAAATAAATCCGTACTTTCTCCTACTTCAATGAAGCGATTTCCCCAACGAGGCCTAGAACACTATGGACAAAAATACCCCAGGGCCTGATCCTCCAAATTCTTGGAGCAAGGTGTCCTGACACAAACCTAAATAGGGAAGCAGAGTCCAGCGAATCTACTCCTGGTGGGAGAATCTGATCCTGACAACACGGTTTCAACAAGAAGGAAGGGGAAAAAACAGAAAGTCTGCCGTTCTGAATGGCTTCAGAGCTGCAGAAATCAATGAGAAAATGAGGTTGATTAGAGCTTTTGTTTGAAATATGTAAGTTAACACCACGGAAGAATGTTAAGAGATCTGTGGATGTGCGAGGAAAGTACTATAAAGCCGAATTTAGATTATGGCGCCCTGGGGGTTTTTTCCTCCCTTAGAATATCTCTACAGGAAAAAAAAAAAGAGAGAGAGAGAGAGAGAGATTCAAGAAAACTTTTTCATAAAATATTGCTTCAAGCACCCATTAATGAAGAGCTAGCTTAGCTCTCATAAACGTATAGCAAATGCTGATTATCGCTTACGTGGTTTATGTCATGGGCAGCTACTAACAAATGCTCTCCTTTCTTTTGACTACATTTATACACCCATGTCATCATATTACATTACATCACAAATTTCAGGTTTTGTTTAGCGTTTCTACAATAATACCCTCTAACCCCACAATTTAAAATACCCAGTTTCTCTACAGAAATTAAAACATATTATGCCCACTTTAACATGTTCCTCTGATATCCTTCCTCAAGGCACTAAAAACTAAAGAATCACTGTCCATTTTCCCAGATGAACTAACTCCATCAATTTAAAATACGCTTGAATTAAAAAGTTACTTTCGGGGCGCCTGGATGGCGCAGTCGGTTAAGCATCCGACTTCAGCCAGGTCACAATCTCGCGGTCCGGGAGTTCGAGCCCCGCGTCAGGCTCTGGGCTGATGGCTCAGAGCCTGGAGCCTGTTTCCGATTCTGTGTCTCCCTCTCTCTCTGCCCCTCCCCCGTTCATGCTCTGTCTCTCTCTGTCCCAAAAATAAATAAAACGTTGAAAAAAAAAAATTAAAAAAAAAAAAAAAGTTACTTTACTTTCCTTATTTTCAATGCTACCTGATAAGAAGTCTAGATGTAAAACTCCACCTGGGGAGATGGGTGGGTAAGAACACAAATGCCAGCCCCCAGCTCTGTAACACAGCTGGGCTCCCATCTCTCCTAGAAGTTCAGCTTAACCAAATGCTGGCTGAACATTCTGCCAAACAGCATTCAAACCAAAGCAGTTTCTATAAAATGATACTTTTCTGATATTTCCCTATGTTAGACATGCAAAACTTTTAAGTTCTTTTCAAAGGAAAATTAAGTCAATTCTTCCCTAACACTTAAATGTCACACTTCCAACTCAAACACAAAATTTCTAAAGCAAGATGCCACATGGTAGTTCATTTCACAATCCCTAAAATACAAGGACTTCTCAGTTGACCCCTTTGAGTCAATGTTTTTCCACTGTCATTGCCAATACAGATGTCACTTCTGTGATTAAACACTTAAAACTGAGGGATCTTCAGGAACCCTACAAAATACTTGTCAATTTCCTAGAAAACGGAAGCAACCTTCTGCAACACGATGCTCTGGTCCTGGCACTCAAGTATTCATTTTCTCATGCAAGGACTCTCTAAGCAAGCGAACGGAATCACCTTACAAGTGGCTGCTGACAGCCTTTCTGGTTTTTCCCACACAATAAAATATGTAGGAAAACTCATCTTCCGCAAGCTACACGGAAATGACAAGGCTTCCTGAATTCATCAGCGAAGAACCTAAAGTAAAATTGCAAGTTATCCCAGACAGACTGACAACTTCCACCGTACCTTGCTAAGATCCCAGACACGCTTTATGTCACTACAAGATTCAAGGTGTTCTCCCAAGAGTTTATTAAGGTATTTATTATTTTGGGAGGGAGTGACTCACTCCACTTTAAATAAAGGCTGAGGTTTAGGGTCGCTCCTCTATATATGCAAGTACTTCTGTTCTCAAGAGCGTTTTGAAAGAACAGCAACACCTACTGTCTGCAGAGCAATGTTTGTGAATTGCTCTGCAGTTTAAGTGGCTCTGGTACATACATAAGTTTTTACTTTTTAAGGGAAAGCAGGATTCCAAATAAATCATCTGTAGTTCTCGTTTCAAGGTAAAGATATGTAACTTCCCCGCCTATGACAGAAAGAATGAAAGCCTATCTCTTGGTACTATGAGCAGTGGTAAACCAAAGAGCACGACTCACTCGAGACTGTGTGCAAAAAGCACTAACAGATTAAATGGGAGAGTTCCGGAGGGGTGTGAGTCCCAGGTTAAATGTAAATCTGACCCTGTGGGTCAGGCTCCCCAGATGTCGTGTGAGGAGTTATTATCCCACCCATCCTCCCTCTGGACCCACTCCAAAAGCCCGGGAGGTCTTTAAGGAAAGACGCAAGAGGAATTAAAGGCAGAGCCCGTGAACACGTGCACCTGGGAGACCAGGGCCAAGAGCCTGATTCCATGACTGTCTGTCAGGCAAGCGGCTTCCGCCACCTGGGATGAGCAGCGCGGAGCCACCGGGAGTTTCTGACTGAGGAATGCTGCAAACAAAACAACGTCTAACAGTTTAGAAAGACTAAATGGACAGGAAAGAGCGAGGTGGGGAGACGGCAGCCAGAAAGACTGGGACTGGGCAAGTCGGTTAAGAATCCAAGATGTTATGTGATGAAGGTCTGATATGACCGACGCCACACACAGGAAGAATAGACAAAACGTGTCTTCGAACTAAACAGGAAGTAAAAAGAGATGGTGAAGAGGAGTCCAGAATATGCAATGTGACTGAGCGGAAGAATGAATATGTTTTTAAAGATAGAGCAGCCAGAGGGGCGCCTGGGTGGCGCAGTCGGTTAAGCGTCCGGCTTCAGCCAGGTCACGATCTCGCGGTCCGCGGGTTCGAGCCCCGCGTCAGGCTCTGGGCTGATGGCTCAGAGCCTGGAGCCTGTTTCCGATTCTGTGTCTCCCTCTCTCTCTGCCCCTCCCCCGTTCGTGCTCTGTCTCTCTCTGTCCCAAAAATAAATAAACGTTGAAAAAAAAAAAAAAAAAGATAGAGCAGCCAGAGTAGGGATAGTATTTAAGTGGAAGGTGGTGAGCTCCATTTTAGACTTTGAGGAGAGGCCAGACGTCCACACAGAAAGCTGCATCCATTAAATGAGGGGAAAAAAGTCCCAGCACAGATTGCCTTCAAGTGTGGGGATGGCTAGGGACGGAGATCTAGAAGTCTTCAGCCACAAGGGGGTGCCTAGGGATTAAGGAAACTGCCAAAGGAAAAAATATCCACAGAGAAGAGAAGACTAAGGATTTGGCTTTATGACAGGCATGGAAGGGACTAGAAAGAAACTTGCCCCCTCCACCATGTTCGGGGCGGGGGTGGGGGGAGGAGGCAAAAAGCTTAAGGACTCAGAGGTAACTCGGAAGGGTTTCTCTCAGCGATAATTTTGCCACGTTATCCCACAAGACTTACTGCACTGAGAGAAGTAGCTAAGAAAAACGCTGTTAATATTTTTGAAAAAACCTAAAGTAACTGAAATTGCTTTCATATTCTTCATCTATTTGCCTCAGAATATCCCAACGAAAGAAAGAAGTAATCATTGTCCCCACTTTACAGACAGGAAGAGGAGAGGATAACCGACCTGCCCCCCACCACTGCCAGAAATAACCCAGGCCCTGCGCTCAATCTGTGATACGGTTTATTCTGTGCATCCAGGCAGGGCTCAATTAAATTACTATGGGACCGCACGGATACGATAGTCCTCTCCCAAAACAGGTAAAACTGACTTGCTCAATGTCCTCTAACAAATGGTAAGACAGCTTCATAATTAAAAATCTAAATTTATCCCAAGAGCCCCCCTTCTTAAAATTCCTATTTTCAGATGTACGTTAAAACTAGGCCTTTCTGAATTATAGCGAATTCCCTAAAATAAGCCTCAGAGAAACATTCAGAATGTCACATTTATACTGATACTCCAAGTTACACTTGATTTATACTGTCTTAATAACCTCCTGGGCAATGCACAGGATCCACAGTGAAGTATGTAAGGGTTTGGTGAACCTCCAATTTCTTTTCCAATTTTAATAGCATCATTTAAATTACTTGAAAATGCCATGGAGTTTTCCCACCAGAGTTTAATGTCGTCTTAGTGGAACTACTTACACGCACACGGAAAAGCTGTAGGTTTCACCAATTCCCAGACAAGCTGCCCACAATAATCAAACTAACAGTTAAACTTAGCTTTACATATTTCAGGCTAGCTGTGCCAAGAAGCAATTTAGCTCTTTCAAAGCAAAGCCTATCGTACAATTTAGTGCAAGAGCTCCAAAATATTCTTTTCACCAAAATGGCTGGCAAATATGTAAGTAATTCAGTGAAACCTCCTTTACTGCACGTTCCAAAAAGACATTATAATAAATGAAACACAGCATAGGTATGACATGAACCGAGACTCTGAGAATAAACACTATACGGTACTGAGGAAAATACGATAAGCATATTTCACTCCAAATGAACCAGATTTACCACGTACAATAACTAATTCACAGTTCAGGGAAGTGGGGTGAGGAATGAAAGGCATTCTCTTTAAGAAAGCATACTTGAATGGCACATGCATTCATTCCAGCGAAATTATGCAGATATTCCGTAATTGAGAAAACCACCCCATTACCAAATGTGGTCCAACAGGGCATCTCTTTTTTTTACGTTTTCCTTATCACTAAGCTCTAGCTAATTCTTTATGCTACGATAAAAACTCAATCTATTCGGTTCCTCCAAAGACTGCAAATGTAGATTTGATAACGTATACTTTTTTGCCTGGGGGTTGTTGCATTAATGATGCATGTATGTCATGAAGATCAATAGCTATCTTTAAATTATAAAGTAATAAGCTGAAGTTGGGTAAGCACTTCAAAAGTAAACTTTATTTCCTCAAGACAAACTTATCACTTTCAATGCATAACCTGAACTGGTTGGGGGCGGGGAAAGATCTTAGAAAAACTAGTCTGGCCGCCTACATCAATCTTCAAGGGGTTGCTTCACCCTCATTTTCCAGAAGACGGTTGTTTCTGTGCCATTCGGGAGAACAGGCAACAAGCTTACATTATTCACCACGCATCAACTCTATACAAATTGATTTAAATCCGTAATAATTTAATCTACAGACTATGTCATGAAAACTCCTTCATACTCTCCAGGTTATCTCAAATTGCTTTATCTCTTGCCACAGAACTGCTGAAAAGTGTACGATTCGATAAAATCACAGGCACACACACAGGAAGGAACCTCCACGGGGGAGTAAGTCTATTCCCCAACTTCAAGGTGGGCTTCATGTAAACCATAGTCTATTCTTCCAGTTCTTTGCCTAAAGCGATTCCATAAACTGCTTTAGTGGTTCAACCATCCCATCAGATGGGCCTTTCTTTAAGGCTGTGGTTGACAACTGGGTCCCCACCAAGGGACATCTGGCAACGTCTGGAGACTTCATCAGTTGTGTCGGCTGGGGGGAGCTGTTACTGGCATCTCACAGGTAGGAGCCAGGGAGGCTGCCAAACATCCTCCAATGTGCAGGACCGCCCCCAAAAGAAAAAATTATCCAGCCCCACTTGTCAATCGTGCCAAGGTTAAGAAATCCTGCTTTAACGGAACCTAAGTGATGCTTTTTCAGTAATGGAGTCCATAGCTTTCAGTCGCTCTAGGAAGATGATTTTAGCGGCTCTAATTATAAACTTCTCACTTCAAAAGGAGAGAGCCAGATCTCTAACCAAATGCTATGAGGAGTGACAGCGTAACTGACAGGCACCACGCAAACCACAGAGCACTGGCCACACGTCAGCAGTATCAGCAGTAATGACTGTCAGGTAATGTCCCCATCATCTGGAAACTCCCTGTATCTGCACATCGCCTCACAAGTTTGACAATTTCCCCCCACCGTCCACCTACTCCCCTTGCACTCCCCACTATGGAGTTTTCCCATGCAGCCCACAGGCTTTTTTCCCTGCCTGGGTATTAAAAATAGCATGAAAAGCAAGTTGGAAGACACAAAAATAGTAAATAACCTAAGGTGCTTTCCATCCCGGAAAGTCTATGATTTAACGGGACTTAAAAGGTTTGTAAATCAGAACTGGAACTTGAAAAGAGATCGGCAGCTTAAAGAAACAGTCCCATGAATAAATAAACATCTACCGTAAAATAATCATCAAAAGAATATGCGTGCATACATATATATGGAACTGCACAGACCCGGCTCAGGGAGAAGAGAATAAAAGGAAGCTGAAATTGAGTGCTGCTTCCTATAACTGCATTGGCAGGAAAAATACCTATTGAGAGGCTAAAAAACAGAATTTACATTTTCACATACCTTAAAAGATTACAAAACTTCAAAATTCACAATGGAAAAACCTAAACAATCTTAATGAAGAGAGAATCTCAGGCTTTAGAAACCTTACTGATCAATACAGAATTGATAAATAAATTATGGCCCATCCATATATTACACAGCCATTAAAAATCACATTGAAGAATATTTAATGGCATGAATAGACGCTCACAATATAGTAAAAAGACAGGTTATGGATAATATACACAATCTGGTATCGATTCTGTATAAAATATAAAAGCAAATAAATACATACACGAAACACACACATGCACAAGACAGACAAGGAGGAGGTCCGCCAAAATGTTAACGGTGGTTATCTGAAGAACAAGAAGATCAGAGCTGGTTTCTTTTCCTTCTTTGTGCCTTTCTCTATCTTCATATCATCCTACACTGAGAATCATTTGTTAGTTTTTTACTTACAAAGCGAATAGATTATCACAAATACAAATTTAAACCGTACTGTTTCAGGAACCGTCCACAAAATGAGAAAAAAACAAATCTGAATATGCCAACCTTTCAATTAAAGAAACCACCTTCAGAATCCACAAAAGCGAACTTTCACGGAGTTGTTATTATGTGTCTGGTATTCTTCTAAACACTTCAATGTATTAACTTATTTAAATCAAACCAAAAGAGATGCGGAAAAAAAGAAGAGCCCTGGAATAACAGAGGCTGTGAACCATTTTAGTCCCCGTGTGAATTTCAGTCTCGGCTTCTATAGACTGAAATGAGTGTTTAATCAGATCATCTTTAAACGTCCTCTCAAGGCTACAATGAGATTCTACACATGATGAATATGGTTGCACGTTTGTAAGGAAGCTTCTAGAGAATGATGGGGCAGCTGCATGCCATCTCAAACACAAAACCCTACTTAAAAAGAACATGATTATGCGTCTCAGTTCCTCCTCAGTATCTATCTGTACAACAAATTACATAACATGTTAGAAATAAATTCTAAAGCCTTACATTTTCCCAATACTTGGCCGTATCTGATCACTTGGATATGAAGTCTGGTATGGTAGGTAAGAGAATCACTGAAAGGTTAGGTTTCTTGTTCAACGTTAGGGTTGTTTTTAACAATAAACCTGTAGTAAACAAAAACTTTATGAAACATATTAGTCGTGTTCTGGGTACAACCATTTTAGGGTCTGATTTAAGGGGCCTAAAGATCTACTGGAACTCACCAAAGGAATTCCACTTATGAAATAAAACCAAAACCTGAATACAACACGGAATGGAAAATGAGGGGCCAGCATGAATCTCCCTTCTCGGGGCGGGGGATTACAGCTGCGAGGTTAAAGGAATTTGGGCTTCCCGGGTAAATGTGGGTTTATTCCCCAAGCTCACCGCCCGACAAAAGGGGGCCAGTCGCAGTTCAGCGGCTCACTCGTGGGTCGGAAGGAACCACCGAGATTTGGGAATACCCGTAACTGTTAGTTATACTTCGGGTCTCACTCGCCACCATCAAAAAATAGGTTCGTGGATATCTTTAGTAACAAAATTAATAATACATAAGTGCACGTCTGTTAAAAACAAAAACAAAACACCGGTGGGTCTGAGATAGGAATACTGAAGGGAGACAATTTGCAGGGTGAAACCACACAAAAACTATTTAGGAAACACAAAGACGCAAGACACAAAACAAATTAAGAATGCAAGTGTGAAAGGCACATTCGCCTTGAACACAAAAGAGAAAAAGCAAAAAGCTGGCACGGCCCAGGGACCCCGCGTGCGCCTTCGCTGTCCGGGGACGCGGGTCCCGGGTGGACTCGCAGCCGCCGCCCGGCCCCGCCGCCCACACGCGTCCCCCTCGCGGGGCGCGCGGCGATCCAACGGCCACAAAGCGAACCGCACAACTTCGCCGCCGCGGGCCCCAAGGCCGGCCCGGTGGCTCGGGCGCGGGAGGGAGGAAGCGGGGAGCCCCGGGCAGGCCCGCGCCTGGTTCCGGGACCCCGCCGGCCCGGGACGCCCGGTCCTCCGTGGGGGCGCGTCCGCCGGCCCGCCCGGCCCTGCGCGCCCGGTCCCCGCGGGTCGCCGCCGCCGCCTCGCTCTTCGCGGGCAGGGACGGGCGTCCCGGCGTCGAGCCCGCCGCCGTCCCGGAAGCCGCCCGTCCCGGCCGCCCCTTACCTGCGCCCGCCGCGCCCCGCGCCTCAGAGCGCCGAGAGCCGCCGCCCGCGCCGCCGCCGCTGCCGCCGCTCCGCCCGCCCCGGCGTCCGCGGCCGCGCCGCCGCCATCTTGGCTCCGGTCGGAAGTGACGTCGGGCGGTGGCGGCCGCGGCCGCGAGAGCCCACACCGCCCGCGCCGTCGCCGAGGGCCGCGACCCCTGGCCGCGCGGGCACCCACCCCGGGACGCACGCGCCCCGACGACCTCCGGCCGCCCCGACCCCGAGGCGCCGCCGCCCTTCGGTCTCGCGCTGGCCCGGTCGCCCTCGCAGGGACAGCGCGGACCCCACGGGCGGCGCCTCGCCTCGCCACGACCAGCCCGACCGCACCCGGGGGGGGGGGGGGGTGGGAGGTAATTCTGCACGATTAAAAGTTACTACGGGAATCTATAGCCTTTAATAAAAGGTGCAGGGAGGCGAAAAATGGGTTCATCACCGAGTTCCTGGCAAAGAAGCGTCGATCCCATTCTTCGCGCGTCTCGAAAGGACCAACCTTGCCTCACCCAAAAAGCTCAAGCTCCAAGGGGACAGATGCACCTGGATTTAGTTGCTTATTCATTTGGAGCAAGTATTTATTGCCTGCCCACCATGTGCCTGGCACTGTTCTCGGTGCTGCAGCTACATCCGGCCCAGAACGTGACATTGGCCTTGTCCTGATGGATCTTATTATTTACAAATAGATGGGTTGGGTGGCTACGAATAAATGCTGTCATGGAGGCGGACTGGGTTGAGTCGGAGATGTTTAGCAGGTGGTTGGAAAGGAGTCTGGAGTCAGGGAGAGAAAATTGGCGGTTCTCAAATGTGGGTGGTATCTAAAGCCGTGAGCACTTCAAGATAAACTTACGCCCTGAGAATGAAATCAGGGAGAATTTAAAATGTAATGGGCAACATTAAGCCTCTGTGTTAAGGACCCACCGGAAAGAATAGACACTAAATTAGATGCAGGTGTGCAAGTCCACTTAGTCAACTGGGGTTTTAATCTTAAGAAAACCTGATGTATCTAACATACAGTATGTTATAATCTTCCTGCAAAGGGATGATGTAGCCAATGACCTAGTCAGGCATAGTTAAAAAAAATCAAGATAATCTCATCAGAATAAATTTCATCAAGGCCTTTGAAAGTGATAGGGTCAGTACAGAGACTAGGGAAAAAAAGAAATCAAACCTCAAGTGTTTGCCTTGTTTCTGCTACCATTCCAGGGAAAGAGGTCCCAGATCTGGGAGATACTCCTATCTAGGTATGTTACTAAAATAGCATACTCCGCTGTGGATCAAAGACGACATCAGACTTTCCATCCTTTCCCTAAATCGATGCCTTGCAACATGATCCATACATTAAAATTATCTGGAGTATCTGCAAAACAGAAAGAGAGAGAGACGCCACCATTCCATCCACTGAAAACACTGACATACAGGGGCACCTTAGACAGCTCAGTCTGTTAAGCATCTGACTTCAGCTCAGGTCACGATCTCACAGCTGATCAGTTCGAGCCCCACATTGGGGTCTGTGCTGAAAGCTTAGAGCCTGGAGCCTGCTTCAGATTCTGTGTCTCCCTCTCTCTCTGCCCCTCCCCCACTCATGCTCTGTCTGTCCGTCTCTCTCTCTGAAATAAACAAAAATAAAAAATGAGACACTGACATACAAATCAAAAAAATTAAAAGAAGAACTCTATGCCATCTGGCATTTAATAGAGTGCAAAGGAAAATAAAGGAGCATCAGGTTAGAAGGACCATGGTGACATATACTTGACATATACTAGAGAGCATCATGCCAAGAGATGGTTGACCGAGTAGCCCGTGGTTGTCCTTCTGTCATTAAGATGACTGGGTGTATTAGTTCCCTGTGGCTCTTGTAACAAATTACCATAAGCTGTGTGGCTCTAAAGACCAGAAATGGACTCTCTCTCAGTTCTAGAGGCCAAGAGTCCAACATCTGTATCAATGGACCAAAATTGAGGCATCAGGAGGGTCGCACTCCCTCTGGAGGCTCTAGGGGAGAATCACTCCTTACCTCTTCCAGCTTCTGATGGCTGCCTGCATTCATAGGCTTGTGGTCACATCACTTTAGTCTTTAAGGCCAGCATCTTTAAATCTCCCTACTCCATCTCTGCATCACCTTCTCTGGGTGTGGTCAAATTTCCATTTGTGTCCCTTTTATGAAGATAGATGTGATTGCATTTAGGATCCACCCAGATAATCCAGGGTAGTCTCCCCATGTCAAAATCCTTCACTTAATCACGTCTGCAAAGACCTCCTTCCATATGGGGATTAGGATGCGGACAAATCTTTGGGGACCATTATTTAGCCTGCCACACTTGGGTACATCCTCGGCTCTTCTAAATTACCCCCTAATTAGCCATTGCAAATTTTTCCCCTGTGTGCTTTTCTTGAACGGGCATATATTTTCCAACCTGTGCCACTTCTCAGGATAAATAAGATGTATATGTTACCAACTTAACCCAAAAAAGACACTCTCTGTCGAAAATACAATGTAATTTCATGAGTGTTTATCATCCGATATGCTAAGTATTACTCTTCTGCCTTGTTGAAAAGGTGAAATATATTGCTAAAGGGTGAGGGAAGGAAATTCAGACATTTTCACCACATCTCACGGGCAATTTCTATGTTGGGACAGAAGTATAAAATGCACTCTTTGTCTAAATCTATAACACGGCTGGAACTCCACTCTACACAGGTGGATCCTGTATCTACACAGTATAGATCCTGGCCAGTTTTGTACTTCGGTGTGCGGTAGCATTCCAGAGCATGTATCATCATTCCCCACCACATCCCGGTACCCAGAACTGTCTGGCACATAGCAGACACTAGAGAGATGTTTTTAATGGGGGGGGGGGAAGCCTTCTCTCTGACTCTTCTGAAGCGGCCGGATTACAGCAAGTATGTGTGGACCAAAGACATCATGCACTTGAAAGACAACATATGGCTATAATGGAAACCACAGAACTCCTGCTCAGGATAGCAGCCAGAAGACTTACAGAGGAGCCCCTCAAAAAGATGAAAGATTTTACAACCAAGATTAAGGAATTTACAACACATCACCAACGTGAATGTAAGTGGACTTTTCAAACTCCTCGGATGATAACACTGCTTATTTTCCACTGGCCTCTATTCTAGGTATTTTACACAGACCATCTCTCATTCATTCTCGTAGCAACCCTACACGATAAACTATCCCCATTTTACAGCTGAGAAAACTGAGGCCAGGAAAAGTTAAAGAACCTGTCTAGTTAGTCACAGAACCAGGTTTTCAACCCAGACAACTTAGCTCCCTAGTAAGCTGCAGGCTTAACAAGTGAACTATACTCCCTACACACACACACACACACACACACACACATATACACTCTCTCTCTCTCTCTTTCACACGCACACACACACACACTAAAAAGCCTAAGAGCTGGTAACAGGTAATTCTGCCACTACGTGCGCTCAACTAGTCATTCCTGAACCCAGATACTTGGGATAGGAATTAGGATGTATTTTTTTTTTTAATATCTGCGTAAGGAGACCATTCTAAATAGTCCCTCTGGGCTGTCCCGCAAGAACGTCTCATGAACACGGGAAAGGGGATTGGGTGTCTAAGGGCAACAGCATCACATCAACTCACATTTTGTCCAAAGAACACATCGCCTGGGTCTCCTTTCCTGGTGACCGTATATGGTTTCCAATGAGACCCAGAGTCTCTTCTCTCAACCTCTTCACCTCTCCCTCTCCACTCAGCATCCCGCTGCCATGTCGTTTACCTAAGCAAGGAACAACATCCCAGCAAAGCAGACCAGCAACCAAAAGATTTGGAACTTGGATTCTGGGTTCTGGTTAGAGATGAATGAATGAAGTTCAAAGATAGAAACTCAGGAGGCTAACGATACATCTTCTTGTGTACCGGACGCTTTGGGCTGCATAATTTTTGTGTGAAAATTTCTGCAGCCTCCAAATGTACAGAGGAGCCTTAGCAGCAGTAAGACTGAAAGGCAGAAAGGGGAAAGGAGGTGACCTCCACCGAGGACCAGCCTGCCCTTCTCATGAAGTCCTCAGCACAGCACAAACGACGGCTGCCGTTTTACAGATGAAGAAACAGAAGCCCAGGTTGTTGAAGGGCACAGCCTGGTGAGTGCCAGAGAGGCAGGGTTCAAGAACTCGTCTGGCGTCATGGTCCATGAGCTGTCTACTGGCCACTGCTTCCCAGTCACCGTAATGCTCTTAGCACTACAATCTCTGGGCAGTGAGGAGAGCACAAAGGGACAAAGACACCATCCCTGCCCTCCAAGAACTTAGCTTCTGGTGGAGCAGTCTGGGCTTGCTTACAAAAGCCCTGCAGAGCATTGTATAAGACTAGAACAACATCTCTATGCTCCCTGTGTGCCCCATGGGGGGTTGATCCTCACTCCTTTTTGTTCTTCAGTATTACTTTAAGGCGGCCTACTAAATGGGAAAAAAAACATCTGCGAATCATACATCTGATAAGGGGTTAATATCCAAAATATATAAAGAACGCATACAACTCAACAGAAAAAAAAAAAGCGATTAAAAACAACAGGCAGAGGATCTGAATAGACGTTTTTCCAAAGAAGATGTAAAAATGGCCAACAGGTACATGAAAACATGTTCAACCCTGAGTATCAGGAAAATGCAGATTAAAACCAAAATGAGCGATCACCTCACACCTGTGAGAATGGCTATTATCAAAAAGACAAGAAATAACAAATGTTGCTGAGGAGGCGGAGAAACGGGAACCCACGTACACCGCTGGTGGGAATGTAGAGTGCAGCCACTCTGGAAAGCAGTGCGGAGGTTCCTCAAAAAAAATTAAAATTAGAATTACTACGTGATCCAGCAATGTACTTCTGGGTATTCAGCCAAAGAAAATGAAAACACTCATTTGAAAAAAATAGATGCACTCCCATGTTTATTGCAGCATTATTTACAATAACCAAGATATGGAGACAACCTAAGTGTCCATCAATGGATGGGTAGATATATATGGATGTGGGTACGTATCATCAGTATAAGATATGTATATTGTACTTCTCCTATATCTGCCCATATATATTATATATAGCATGATAGACAGATAACCACAATGGAATATTATTCAGCCATAAAGAAAAATAAAATCTTGGCACTTGCAACAAGCTGGGTGAACCTTGAGGGCATTATGCTAAGCAAAATAACTCAGAGAAAGACAGATACCATACTATCCCATTTATATATGAAATCTAAAACAAACAACCAAACAAAACCAAAGTCATAGATACAGAGAACAGTTTGGTAGTTGCCAGAAGCAGGGTGTGCAGCGTGGGCAAAATGGGCGAGAGTAATCAGAAGGTCCAAACTTCTAGTTTTGGGGATTCTCTCTCTTCCTCTCTCTCTCCCCCTCCCCCACTTGCTCTCTGTCTCAAAATAAATAAATAAACTTAAAAAAAAAAAAAAAGAAAATCTCTCCCCCTCCCCCACTTGCTCTCCGTCTCAAAGTAAAGAAACTTAAAAAAAAAAAAGAAAATTCAGAGCACCGTTTCTAGATTTTCCCATCGCACTCCTTACACCACATTTTTAGAATGAAACATGTTAATTAATCAGTTTCAAAGTTCAGAATTTGCCATGCAGACGTCCCTGAGTAGCAGCACCCACTCCTGTCTCAGAGCCCCTAGTATAACAGGCTCGAAGGCCCATGTAGTTTTGTTCAAGAGAATACAAAGGGAAGTTTATTGAAGTCTTCATTTTCCTTGAAGGCGGAATTAATTCACTAATACGCCACCATGAGAACATGAATAAAACATATAGGTTGGCAACGAAAACATAGAGTGAAAATATTTTTCAGCAGGAAATCGCAAGCAGCACGGGAAGGAATAGAAGATAAATTACGTACAGAAATATGCACAAAGCATTGAGGTGGTAAAGCCTGCATTTGTTTCCCCAGATAGGAAGCTCCTGTGTGTCCCTTTACAGGGGTGTCTATGAACAGGTTGGCCCGTCCTACCTACCCAGACAACATTCATTCACCGTTGACATGAATCAGATGCTCTGTGAGTCCTCACTTCCCACCGCCCCCACCCTTCTGGCTTTCTTCAGCTTGCTTTTTGTCTAGAATTCACCTGTCACTCCTTCTCTCCTCCATCCGAATTTCACCTCTCAGAAGCCAGCATTTTGATGAAATTTTCCTTTAGGAGTTACGTAAGATTCCTAGGACTGCCTTAACAAAGCACTGCAGGCTGGATGGCTGAAATCAACGGAAATTTAACTCGCTCACAGTTCTGGAGGCCGGAGGTCTGAAATCAAAGTGTTGGCAGAATTGGTTCCCACCAGAGGTTCTGAGGAAGAATCTGTTCCACGCCTCTCTCCTAGATTCTGCTGGTTGTCTTGGTGTTCCTTGGCTTCTAGACACATCACTCCAAATCTGTCTCCATGCTCCCATGGCCTTCTTCCCTCTGTCTCTCTGTGTCTTCAACATGGCCTTCTTAGGAGGACACCAGTCACTGGATTTAAGGCCCTATCCATGGGCCATGAGTTTATGACCTCATCTTAACTAATTACATCTGCAAAGGCAGTATTTCCAAATAAGATCCCGTTCTGAGGTTGCAGGTGGATATGAATTTGGGGGCACACTATTCAATCAGTGCAGATGTGAACCCCACATTGATCACGTTCTCTCTTTATGAATCCCTACATATGCACCATCAGCAATTATCCATATGCTCCGTCCCACTGTGGTCCAATTACTGCATGTAGATGTTTCAAGTCCCAAACCTCTTCTAAGCCCTTAATGAAAACAGTTGTACACGCTTCCATTACCCAAACACTGGTAGAGGAGAGTCTTCCCTTCGTCAATATTGTTGATTGAGGGGAATCTGGGTAGCTCAATTGGTTAAGCATCCAACTTCAGCTCAGGTCGTGATCTCACGGTCCGTAAGTTAAAGCCCTGCATCAGGGTCTGTGCTGATAGCTCAGAGCCTGGAGCCTGCTTTACATTCTGTGTCTCCCTCTCTCTCTGCCCCTTCGCGGCTCATGCTCTGTCTCTCTCTCTCTCTCTCTTTCTCTCTCTCTCTCTCTCAAAAATAAAATAAAAACATTTAAAAATTTTTTAAAATATTGTTGATTGATAGAGATCTGTGCACTGTGTTATAATTTAAGTCTAATCTGTGAAATAGAAACACTTCAACCATAACTTACGAAGAGCTCAGGGCCTGTGCTTTGAATTCATTTTTCTTCCAATTTAATTTGGCTGTGTATCCCTCCCCCCTCCTCAACCTTTCTAAAGCTTCACAAACAAGTGTCAGAAGGCATGGCATTCCTTTGTCACAGAGGTCATCATTTATACAGTACTGAGTCATACAAATGTCACAGGCGAGATGGCACCTGCCGATACTTGCCAGGGCTGAGACATCTGAGCTGGAATCCTAATCTGAGCTGTAATCAACCTGTCTGAGCTTCTGTGCAAAACCTACCCATTGGCCAACGTTATGATTAACGTTAACTAATTGTAGAGCAGTGGTTCTCAACTAGAGTGAGATTTGATCCCAAGGCGACATTTCCCAATGTCTGGAGATGTTTGGATTCTCATAACTGGGTGAGAGATACTACTGGCCTCTAATGTGTAGAGCCCAGGGAAGTTGCTAAACAATTCCACGATACACAGGACAGCCGCTCCCACAGCAAAGAAGTATTTGGCCAAGATGTCAAAATGTTGAGAAATCCTACCATAGCTTATTCTGCGTCTGAGTTTCTAGTCTCACCTTCAGACATTTGCCTGCTCTATTGGAATATGAAACAAGAACTTGTCAAGGAAAAGGAGTATACCTCAACCTTTTGTTGTTGTTGTGACACCCTGTATTCCCAGAAGCCTTTCTAGACATTTCTTTCTTTTTTTTAAAAAAAAATTTTTTTTTTCAACGTTTATTTATTTTTGGGACAGAGAGAGACAGAGCATGAACGGGGGAGGGGCAGAGAGAGAGGGAGACACAGAATCGGAAACAGGCTCCAGGCTCCGAGCCATCAGCCCAGAGCCCGACGCGGGGCTCGAACTCGCGGACCGCGAGATCGTGACCTGGCTGAAGTCGGACGCTTAACCGACTGCGCCACCCAGGCGCCCCTAGACATTTCTTTCTAATTTATGCCTCCCTCACCATGAAATTTTAATATCACAGATATGCTGTATATCTGTTTATGGACTATGTGTGCATCTGTGCTCCCTGGTGAAATACTACAGCCACAATCATGAAAGAGCAAACAAATATTTTAGCAGAGAATAAGCTAATCTTTTACATGAGATTATAGGCAGCTTTTTAAAAAGTTATAGTGAAATGCACATAACGTAAAATTTACCATCGTAACCATTTTTAAGTGTTTAGCTCAGTGGTATTAAGCACATCCACACGCTTGAGCAGACATCACTACCGTCCCTGTCCAGAACTCTTTTCATTGTCCCAAACTGGAACTCTACACCCATCAAAAAATCACCCCCCATTCCACCTCAGCCCCAGCCCCTGGCAACCTCCATTCTACTTTCTGTCGTTATTAAACTAGTGTAGGTACCTCATATAATTGGAAGATTCATACCGTATTTTGTCTTTAATTATGCCTGGAGTGCCTGGGTGGCTCAGTCGGTTGGTTGGGCATCCGACTTCGGCTCAGGTCATGATCTCACGGTTCATGGGCTGGAGCCCCGCATCGGGCTCTGTGCTGACAGCTCAGAGCCTGGAGCCTGCTCTCTCTCTCTGCCCCTCCCCAACTCGTACCCTGTGCCTCCCTCTCAAAAATAAATAAAAACATTAAATTTTTTAAAATTGTGCCTGGCTTATGTCACTTAGCATAATGTCCTCAAGGTTCATCCATATCGTAGAGTGTGTCAGAATTTCTTTCCTTTTTATTTTTTATTAAAAAAAATTTTTTAATGTTTATCCATTTTTGAGAGACAGAGAGACAGAGCACAAACAGGGGTGGGGCAGAGAGGGAGGGAGACACAGAATCCGTAACAGGCTCCAGTCTCTGAGCTGTCAGCACAGAGTCAGGTGCGGGGCTCGAACTCATGAATCATGAGATTGTGGCCTGAGCTGAAGTCGGACACTTAACAGACTGAGCCCCTCAGGCGCCCCATCTTTCCCTTTCAAAGCTAAAGAATATCCCATTGTATGTATAGCGCATATTTTGTTTATCCATTCATCTGTCGAAAGACACTTGGGTGGCTCCCACCTTTTGGCTGTTGTGAATAATGCTGTTGTGAACATGGGTGTGCAAATATCTGTTCAAGATCCTGCTTTCCGTTCTTTTGGATAGATACACAGGAGCGTGGTGCTGGATGTTTCATTTTTAATTTTTTTGTAAGAACTGCCACACTGTTTTCTGTAGTAGCGACACCATTTTACATTCCTCCCAAGAACGCATGAGGCTTCCAATTTCTCCACGCCCTCGCCGAAACATTATTTTCTGGGTCTTGGATAGTAGCCATCATGATGCGCATGAGGTGGTATCTCCATGTGGTTTTGATTTCCATTTCCCTAATGACTAGGGATATGAACATGTTTTCAGGTGTTTGTTGGCTATATATATCTTCTTTGAAGAGATGTCTATTCAAGTTCATTGCTTTTTAAAAAAAATTTTTATTTAAATTCCAGTTAGTTAATATATAGTGTAATATTGGCTTCAAGTGTACAATACAGTGATTCAACACTTCCATACATCACCCATTGCTCATCACAGCAAGTGCCCTCCCTCACTCCCATCACCTATTTTACACCCCGACCCCCGCCGCCTCCCCTCTGGTAACCATCAATTTGTTCTCCACAGTTAAGAGTTTATTTCTTAATTTGTCTCTCTCTCTTCTCTCTCTTTTTATTCCCCTTTGCTTCACTGATCTTTTACTTGTGCTGGCTATTGAATTGTAAAAGTTGTTTATGTATTCTGAATATAAACCCCTTCCCCCTTATCTGACCTGCAGGTATTTTTTTCCCATTCTTGGGTTCTTTTGACTCTCTTGATCATGTCTCTTTTTTTTAATGTTTATTTATTTATTTATTCTGAGAGGAGTGGGGAGAGAAGGGCAGAGAGAGGAAGAGAGAATCCCAAGCAGGCTCCATGCTATCAGCACAGAGCCCGATGTGGAGCTGGCTCTCACAAATTGTGAGATCATGACCTGAGCCAAAATCAAGGGTCAGATACTCAACCGACTGAGCCACCCAGGCATCCCTTGATCGTGTCATTTGATGCATGGAAATTTTGAATTTTGTTTTAGTCCAATCTGTCTATTTTTACTTATTTTGCCTGTGCTTTGGGTGTTATAGCCAAGAAATCACTGGCAAATCCAATGTCATGGAGCTTTGCCTCTAAGTGTTCTTCTAAGAGTTTTATGGTTTTGGCTCTGACGTTTACATCTTTAATCCATCTTGAGTTAATTTTTGTGTGTAGTGTAAAGGAGAGATTCAACAACTTCTCCTTCTCCTCCTCCCTTACATCCCCCTCCTCCTCCTCCTTCTTCTTCAGCTTCTTCTTCGTCTTTTTCTTCTTCTGCATGTGCTAGTTTTTCTGGCACCATTTATTGAAAAGACTGTCTCTTCCCTATTGAATGATCTTGGCACACTTGTTCAAAATCATTTGATTATATATGCGGGGGTCTATTTCTGGGTTTATAAACAGCTCTTAAATATCAATTCCTCTCTCATGTTTCTTCTTCAAACATCTGTTTCAGCCTTGGGAAAGTTTTGGGTGTTCTGTTTTGTTTTTAAGAATTTATGGCCAAGAATTTTTAAATGTTTAATGATTAACATTTTGTATCCTCCAAGAACCAATGTTTGCCCCTGTTGGGAATGCATAACTCAAATCAATAACCTCCTGATTATGGGAGGAAAAGTTCACTAGTACAAAGGTTGAACACATTGATCAAAATAGGGATGTTGTATCCATAAGATAACATTTCCCCAATTACTTTTCCTAATGAATGCTGTTCACACCAAATGGCTCTTCAGTTTAAGATCGGGATTGTGTTTAGCAGATCCAAAGAGGCAACATGCCCAACAATGAACTGAAACCCCCTAGCAGTGAGAAAACCAAAACTTCACTTCCTCATACTGTGATTGCCTAATCTAAAAATATCAACAAACCCAGGCTCCATTTGACTGGAGAGGCACCTTGCCTCTTTCTCAATGTATCTCATGATGCAAGGCATAAGGATAGCAATATGGAAAGCTTAATATTAATCATACTCTTTTTATGTATTCTACTGTGAAAGCAAATGTCAAAGAAATTTACTAGCAAGACTGAAGCCTCATTAACATCCTCTTATGCCACTCAGGATTATGTCTGCTTCCAGGGAGGCAGACCAAAGCATGAAGAAACCGTAAGCCCGAGGCAATGTTTTTCAAACTTTCTCTTCTGATAGGATTAAAACAAGCACTAGGCATTCCTAGGGGGTTTTCCCTTATTTACCCAGGTGGCATCACAAATCACAACACCCCGACCACTTTGTATAGTTGACCATGATGTTAGATTATGACAACAGTTATATTGAGCAAACAAATATTTTAGCAGGGAATAAACTAATATTTTATGCAAGACTATAAATGGCTCTGTATTGATTTACATATTTTATTTTGAGAGAGAGAGAGAGAGACAGAGAGAGTGGATGATCTCAGTTGTGAGTTCAAGGCCCACAGTGGGTATGGAGACTACTTAAAAATAGAGAGATAGAGTGAGTACAAGTGGGGCAGAGGGGCAGAGGGAGAGAGAATCTTAAGCAGGCTCCACACTCAGTACAGAACCCGACAAGGGGCTCGATCCTACAACCCTGGGATCATGACCTGAGCTGAAATCAAGTCTATTGCTCAACCGACTGAACCCCCCAGGTTCCCCTACAAATGGCTGTTAAATGTAAAACTAATTCCTATGTTTCTTTTAAAAGTATTTGTTTTAGGGACGCCTGCAACTGGGTGGCTCAGTCGGTTGAGCGTCTGACTCTTGATTTTGGCCAGGTCATGATCTCATGGTTCATGAGTTTGAGCCCTAGATCAGTCTCCACACTGATGATGCAGAGCCTGCTTGGGATTCTCTCTGCCTCTTCAGTGCTCTCTCTCTCTCTCTCTCTCAAAATAAATAAATAAACTTTAAAAAATAAAATAAAAGCACTTGTTTTTACTCTGAAAAGTATTTTAGTGTTTTGTTTTTGTTTCTAAGAATTTGTGGTTAAGAATTTTTTTTAAGAATTTGTATGACTTTAATTATGATGCCTAGTATCTCTGGGCCTGATTTTTATGTATGTAAAATTAAGGAACTAGACCAAACCCCTAAGATCCCTACTGGTTCTAAAATCTATCATTCTAATTGTATTTATATAAACTTCTCTCAGAAAGTTTCACAATAAAAAACTGAGCCAGTAATATTTGACAAGCAGAGGTATTTTGAGTTAAAAATAGTGTAGTTGAGATATCCCTTACTTTGTAAGAAACCCTCTAAAATTTTTATTTTATAAACTTTCTTCTTAAATTTGATTTATTTATTTAAAAAAAATTTTTTAATGTTTATCTACTTTTGAGAGAGAGACAGAAAGACAGAGTACGAGTTGGGGGAGAACAGAGAGAGACACACACAGAATCCAAAGCAGGCTCCAGGCTCTGAGCTGTCAGCACAGAGCCCCACGCGGGGCTCGAACTCGTGAACCTTGAGATCATGACCTGAGCTGAAGTCGCACGCTTAACCAATGAGCCACCCAGGCTCCCCAATTTTATTTATTTTTTTAAAGAGAGCACAGGGGGGAGGGGGGATGCCTGGGTGGCTCAGTTGGTAAAGCATCCGACCTCGGCCTAGGTCATGATCTCACAGCTTGTGAGTTCGCACCCCACGTCAGGCTCTGTGCTGACAACTCAGAGCCTGGAGCCTGTTTCAGATTCTGTGTCCCTCTCTCGCTCTGCCCCTCCCCCGCTCATGCTCTGTCTAAGAATAAATGAAACATTAGAAAAAAAATTTTTTTAAACATTAAAAAAAAAGAGAGAGAGCGCAGGGGAAAGGCGGAGGGAGAGAGTCTTAAGCGGGCTCCATGCCCAAGGCAGGGCCCAATGTGGGACTCTATCTCACAGCTGTGAGTTCACAACCTAAGCCGAAATCAAGAGTCCTTGGCTTAACCAACTGAGTCACCCACTTGCCCTTAAACCTTAAGCCTAAAGTTTAAGGTGCCTTAAACTTTAGGCATTTTTCAACAATAACAACTACTTAAGTACGCATCATTTGCAATTCACCTTTTATTACAGGTGACATACGGAGGGAAATGCAGAACAAAGAAAACCATAATATTGTATAACTTGAGACTTCACATGGTATCTTAAAATGTCACTATGGAATTTGGACATTTACGGTTAAATAGGGTAGGGATGTTCTTTCAGTGACAAAAAAATAAACTCATTAGCTGATAACATATCTATGAGAACATATATAAATACATATATAAATATGTATTATAGAAGGCACATTATATAAAACAAATGTATATAATACAGTCTTTAATATGAAATGGGCAAACGTGTTTATATAATGTAAACTATGATGTATACATACAAAAGTCACTACTTTGAATCAAAGAACAAAAAGACTATCACATGTATCTTTTTATGTAATCATCTTGTTTGTTTAGATATAATTAACACATAACGTTGTATTTGTTTAGACGTACAATAACATAATATCTCTTTTAATTAAAAGAGATTATTACAGATTCTCCCCCTTAGATGGAAGATTGCCGAATAACAGAACAGGAGTTGACTTGAAAATAGCAAGAAAAACAATTTCCTCTAAATCTACAATGTCGATTTTAAAAGTAGTTATAATTCTAAAAGCATAATTATAAGAATGGCATGTATGAGATTAATAAATATTATAATGGTGTTTTAATCTTTTCTGGCTTCACTGAATTTTTTTCTGCTAAGACTTCTGAACCAAATATATAAAGGGGATGCCATTAATGTATTCATTTATTTAATTCTGTTCCACTTCATGTTTAGAATAATGCAGGTGGACGACACTTGTGTATACAGTTATAGTAGGGCAAAAATAGGTAAAGAAAGCAAAGTGGAAGAAAAAAAAAGAGGTAAGTACAACGGACGTTTCCATAAAAGTACCTCAACAACCTCCTTATGGTTCAAACATAATGTGTGTCCTATGCCTGCTATAAATAAATATGTAAATATAAATATATTTATATATATATTTATAGATACATAAAATAGATATATAAAATCTGTTTTTAGATATATATTTCCCTGTAGTGAGGGCCAACAGACAGGAAGTCCAGAAAAGCCTTTGGTCTAGATGAAATCTGACAGCAGTCTACTGAGGAATTCCTTCTTTTTTGCGGAGACCAGTCTTTTTCTATTCAAGCCATCAACTGATTGGACGAGGCCCACCCATTCATAAGACCCTCCCTATGGAAGGCAATCTGCTTTACCAAAAGTTTTCTAATTTAAATGTTAATCTCATCCAAAAACACCCTCCAAATTGATATATACAAATAGCCATTACAAAGATAGAGTAATACTATAAAAATGAATCTGATCGTAACAAATATTAATGGAAATATAACATTGGTACTTAAGTATTGTATAGCAACATCAATTAGCACATTCAGATAAAATTCTTTTTTTCTGTCAACAATTTCCATTCAGAGGCCATGTTTATGGGCAAACTTATTTTTTTTTTTTAATTTTTTTTTTCAACGTTTTTATTTATTTTTGGGACAGAGAGAGACAGAGCATGAACGGGGGAGGGGCAGAGAGAGAGGGAGACACAGAATCGGAAACAGGCTCCAGGCTCTGAGCCATCAGCCCAGAGCCTGACGCGGGGCTCAAACTCACGGACCGCGAGATCGTGACCTGGCTGAAGTCGGACGCTTAACCGACTGCGCCACCCAGGCGCCCTGGGCAAACTTATTTTTTCACAACTCTACAATATTTCTTTCTCCTTAAAGGGTAGCACTAAACAGTTGCTGATGAATCTTCTACATTTGGTTGCACTTTGTTCTTTTTCTGTGCATGTGAACTTATGAGTGAAGATTATTCCTATGAAAAGGGAAAACTGTATTAGAGCAAAGACAAGACCAGCTCAATCATGTTTATAGATCTTTTATATTTACGTGTCTTTAGCTGTAGATTAATGTGTGGCATTCAGGCAAGACTTGACATGAAACCTGGAGAATTTCTGTTACTGTAGTTTATAACATACATCATTTGTTTTTAGTATAAACATCTTTAAAGAACATTATCAACCAATAGAAAGAAATGTATTTCTACCAAAGCACCTCCAAATTCCTAGAGGAAAATGTGTTTTTGTTCCAAAATTTACACACACACACACACACACACACACACACACAGCATTTACTGGTAAAAATATGAGATTACATCTAAAAGCAAAAAATAAGGATGCAAATGTAACATTGGGGCACCTGGCTGGCTCAGGTGGTGGAGATCGCAACTTTTGATCTCGAGGTTGTGAGTCCGAACGCCACTTTGGGTGTGGAGATCTAAAAATAAAATCTTTAGAGGTGCCTGGGCAGCTCAGTCTGTTAAGCATCCAACTCTTGATTTCAGCTCAGGTCACGAACTCACGGTTTGTGAGTTCGAGCCCCGTGTCAGGCTCTGAGCTAACAGCGCAGAACCTGCTTGGGATTCTCTTTCTCCCTCTCTCTCTGCCCCTCCCCTGCTCTTGCTCTCTCAGAATAAATAAATATTCCTCTAAAAATAAAATCTTTAAAAAAAGAATACAAATAGGACATTAAGTGCAAAAAAGTGATTTCCTCCCGTAAACGCCCCCTTTCTGAGATCTCTGTAGGAACGAACCTGCTGTGTCTCACCCTCATACTTTTCCTTTTGCCCTGCATTCTTTACCTGTCTTCACTTCATTGTTCGTGTTCGGATTAGTTGATCTTGAGATGTGACAACACAGTTGACTGCATCACTAAGTTGACTAGGAGGCAAGGGGAGGTTCAGGTATTCCAGGTTTGTCCATTTACTCTGCACAGATTTATGGGACAGCAGGCAAAGTCTGGGAGGTGGAGCCCTGCCTTCATGGGGTTGGGACTGATAGTCGGCCGATTGAGGCACAGTCTATCCCACCTGAAGTCAAGGCCTCGTGTGACACCTCATTAACTGTACCTTTCAGCTTGCCTACCTTCGTTCCCTGTGACTCACCTTTGCCCGTCTTACTGGCTTGCTCCTCACTTCCCCTCTCCCAGAGGAGCCCCATTCCCACTTTCCCAGTGGTTCCCTCTTCACTTGCCCCCTTGTGAGCCCCTCCCCTGCCCTTCCTCATCCCCTCCTGCCAGCCCCCCCCCCCCGCCCCCACAGTGAGGAGAAATTCCTCCTTCTTTCATACTCCCAGAGCTCCACATCAGGAAGGATGTGTTGTCCCAGAGCTGTTTCCTAGGAAGGCTTCCTCGAGCCTTCCATCAGCCTGTTTCATTGCATTTAGAACTTTCTGCTTTATAATTCTCATTATTTGCGCCCACATCTTAGCTCTCCCACTAGACTGTTAATGACCCGAGGACAGGGTGCAAGGCTATTTGGTTCTGTCCTCACATCTGTCACAGTGCCCTGCCCACAATGGATACAGCTTATGGGGCGAATAAATTACTGAATTAGTGATTTATTTGGGCAAGTCACTTACCTCATTTAATCTGGTCTGCAAAGCGAGTTGGGGTGTAAATGTTTGCAATGACGACTTTTCGTCATGTTTTCCCGTAAATCCTGAAGGCTCTGATTAACCATACCTCAATCATATGTAAAGGTCTGGATCCGTAACCTTGAACTGGAAGGGTATAGAGTAAGCTTTTCTGGCCCTTGGTCCCTGCTTTCTCCAGACCCGGCTGACCTTCAAGAAGATGATAATGATGTGGCTGTCAGCCCTGACCGTCATCTTCCCCATGTGTGGAAATCTACCCTCCTGGCCCCCTTCTCTCCTATCCCAAACGCTCTCCTTCTCTGAGGCCGTGCTTATGACTTTGTGCTCATGGATCTGCTCCTACCCACCCCCCCCCCCGCCCCCGCCTTAGCTCCTTGACTGGCCAAGCACACGGAGTCACACTTCACACCTTTCCTCAATATGAGTTTATTTCCGGACTCTGGATTCTATTCTATTGATCTATATCTGTCCTTATGCCAGTGCCACACTTCTGACCACTGCAGCTCTGAGGCAAGTTTTGAAATCAAGAAACATGAGCCTAATTTTATTTGCTTTTTAAAAATTTTTAAATGTTTTTATTTTTGAGAGAGAGAGAGACGGAACACAAGTGGGGAGGGGCAGAGAGAGAGGGAGCACAGAATCTGAAGCCGTTTCCAGGCTCTGCTAAGCTGTCAGCACAGAGCCCGACGCAGGGCTCCAACTCACAGACCTCAAGATCATAACCTGAGAAAGAGTTGGATGCTTCACCGACTGAGCCACCCAGCAACCCCCTAATTTTATTTTTTAAATAAATTTAAAATTTAAATTTGAATAATTTTATTTTCTTTTTAAAATTAGGATGTTCCCTGATTTTATTTTATTTTATTTTAATTTTAATTTTTTATTTTTTTCAATTCACATCCAAATTAGTTAGCATATAGTGCAACAATGATTTCAGGAGTAGATTCCTTAATGTCCCTTACCCATTTAGCCCATCCCCCTTCCCACAACCCCTCCAGTAACCCTTAGTTTATTCTCCATATTTATGAGTCTCTTCTGTTTTGTCCCCCTCCCTGTTTTTATATTATTTTTGTTTCCCTTCCCTTATGTTCATCTGTTTTGTCTCTTAAAGTCCTCATATGAGTGAAGTCGTAGGATTTTTGTCTTTCTCTGACTGGCTAATTTCACTTAGCATAATACCCTCCAGTTCCATCCACATAGCTGCAAATGGCAAGATGTCATTCTTTTTGATTGCCAAGTAATACTCCATTGTATACATGTACCATATCTTCTTTAACCATTCATCCATCGATGGACATTTGGGCTCTTTCCATACTTTGGCTATTGTTGATAGTGCTGCTATAAACATGGGGGTGCATGTGTCCCTTCAAAACAGCATACCTGTATCCCTTGGGTAAATGCCTAGAAGTGTAATTGCTGGGTGGTAGGATAGTTCTATTTTTAGTGTTTTGAGGAACCTCCATACTGTTTTCCAGAGTGGCTGCACCAGTTTGCATTCCCACCAACAAGGCAAAAGAGATCCTCTCTCTCCGCATCCTTGCCAACATCTATTGTTGCCTGAGTTGTTCATGTTAGCCATTCTGACAGGTGTAAGGTGGTATCTCATTGTGGTTTTGATTTGTATTTCCCTGATGATGAGTGATGTTGAGCATTTTTTCATGTGTCAGTTGCCATCTGGATGTCTTCTTTGGAGAAGTGTCTATTCATGTCTTTTGCCCATTTCTTCACTGGATTATTTGTTTTTTGGATGTTGAGTTTGATAAGTACTTTCTAGATTTTGGATACTAACCCTTTATCTGATATGTCATTTGCAAATATCTTCTGCCATTCTGTCGGTTGCCTTTTAGTTTTGCTGATTGTTTCCTTCCCTGTGCAGAAGCTTTTTATTTTGATGAGGTCCCAGTAGTTCATTTTTGCTTTTGTTTCCCTTGCCTCTGGAGACGTGTTGAATAAGAAGTTGCTGCAGACAAAATCAAAGAGGTTTTTGCCTGCTTTCTCTTTGAGGATTTTGATGGCTTCCTGTCCTACATTGAGGTCTTTCATCCATTTTGACTTTATTTTTGTGTCTTGTGTAAGAAAGTGGTCCAGGTTCATTCTTCTGCATGTTGCTGTCCAGTTTTCCCAGCACCACTTGCCAAAGAGACTGTCTTTATTCCATTGGATATTCTTTCCTGCTTTGTCAAAGATTCGTTGGCCATACGTTTGTGGGTCCATTTCTGGGTTCTCTATCCTGTTCCACTGATCTGAGTGTCTGTTCTTGTGCCAGTACCATACTGTCTTGGTGATTACAGCTTTGTAGTATAATAGCTTGAAGTCTGGGATTGTGATGCCTCCTGCTTTGGTTTTCTATTTCAAGATTGCTTTGGCTATTTGGGGTCTTTTCTGGTTCCATACAAATTTTAGGATTATTTGTTCTAGCTCTGTGAAGAATGCTGGTGTTATTTTGATAGGGATTGCATTGAATAGGTAGATTGCTTTGGGTAGTATCGACATTTTAACAATATTTGTTCTTCCTATTCAGGAGCATGGAATGTTTTTCCATTTTCTTTGTGTCTTCTTCAATTTCTTTCATAAGTTTTCTATTGTTTTCAGTGTATAGATTTTTCACCTCTTTGGTTAGATTTATTCCTAGGTATTTTATGGTTTTTGGTGCAACTGTAAATGGGATCGATTCCTTGATTTCTCTTTCAGTCACTTCACTGTTGGTATATAGGAATGCAACCGATTTCTGTGCATTGATTTTATATCCTGCAACTTTGCTGAATTCATGAATCAATTCTAGCAGTTTTTTGGTGGAATCTTTAGGGTTTTCCATATGGAGTATCATGTCATCTGCGAAGAGTGGAAGTTTGACCTCCTCCTGGCCGATTTGGATGCCTTTAATTTCTTTGTGTTGTCTGATTGCAGAGATTAAGACTTCCAATACTATGTTGAATAACAGTGGCACAAGTGGACACCCCTGTCTTGTTCCTGACCTTAGGGGGAAAGCTCTCAGTTTTTCCCCATTGAGGAAGATATTAGCGTTGGTCATTCATATATGGCTTTCATGATCTCGAGGTATGCTCCTTCTATCCCTATTTTCTTGAGGGTTTTTACCAAGAAAGGATGCTGTATTTTGTCAAATGCTTTCTCTGCATCTATTGAGAGGATCATATGGCTCTTGTCCTTTCTTTTATTGATGTGATGAATCACGTTAACTGTTTTGAGGATATTGATCCAGCCCTGCATCCCAGGTATAAATCCCACTTGGTTGTGGTGAATAACTTTTTTAATGTATTGTTGAATCCGGTTGGCTAATATCTTGTTGAGGATTTTGCACCCATGTTCATCAGGAAAATTGGTCTCTAGTTCTCCTTTTTAGTGGGGTCTCTGTCTGCTTTTAGAATCAAGGTAATGCTGGCTTCATAGAAAGAGTTTGGAAGTTTTCCTTCCATTTCTATTTTTTGGAACACCTTCAAGAGAATGGGTGTTAACTCTTCCTTAAATGTTTGGTAGAATTCCCCTGGAAAGCCATCTGGCCCTGGACTCTTGTTTTTTGGCAGATTTTTGATTACTAATTCGATTTCCTTACTGGTTATGGGTCTGTTCAAATTTTCTATTTCTTCCTGTTTCAGTTTTGGTAGTGTATATGTTTCTAGGAATTTGTCCATTTCTTCCAGATTGCCCATTTTATTGGCGTATAATTGCTCATAATATTCTCTTATTATTGTTTGTATTTCTGCTGTGTAGGTTGTGATCTCTCCTCTTTCATTCTTGATTTTATTTGGGTCCTTTCCTTTTTCTTTTTGATCAAACTGGCTGGTGGTTTATCAATTTTGTTAATTCTTTCAAAGAACCAGCTCTGGTTTCGTTGATCTGTTCTAGTGTTTTTTTTGGTTTCGATAGCATTAATTTCTGCTCCAATCTTTATTATTTCCTGTCTTCTGCTGGTTTTGGGTTTTATTTGCTGTTCCTTTTCCAGCTCTTTAAGGCATAAGGTTAGGTTGTGTATCTGAGATCTTTCTTCCTTCTTTAGGAAGGCCTAGATTGCTATATACTTTCCTCTTATGATTGCCTTTGCTGCATCCCAGAGGTTTTGGGTTGGTATTATCATTTTCATTGGCTTCCATATACTTTCAAATTTCCTCTTTCATTCTTTAGTAGGATGTTCTTCAGTGTCCATGTATTTGTTACCTTTCCAAATTTTTTCTTGTGGTTGATTTTGAGTTTCATAGAGTTGTGGTCTGAAAATATGCACAGTATGATCTTGATCTTTTTGTACTTACTTAGGGCTGATTTGTGTCCAAGTATATGGTCTATTCTGGAGAACATTCCATGTGCACTGGAGAAGAATGCATATTCTGCTGCTTTAGGATAAAATGTTCCGAATACTTCTGTTAAGTCCATCTGGTCCGGTGTGTCATTCAAAGCCGTTGTTTCCTTGTTGATTTTTTGATTAGATTATCTGTCCATTGCTGTGAGTGGGGTGTTGAAGTCTCCTACTATTAAGGTATTACTATCAATGAGTTTCTTGACGTTTGTGATTAACTGATTTATATATTTGGGTTCTCCCACATTTGGCGCATAAATGTTTACAATTGTTAGGTCTTCCTGGTGGATAGACCCCTTGATTATGATATAATGCCCTTCTGCATCTCTTGATACAGTCTTTATTTTAATGTCTAGATTGTCTGATATAAGTATAGCTACTCTGGCTTTCTTTTGTTGACAATTAGCATGATAGATGGTTCTCCATCCTCTTATCTTCAATCTGAAGGTGTCTTTAGGTCTAAAGTGGTCTCTTGTAAACAGCATATAGATGGATCTTGTTTTCTTATCCATTCTGTTACCCTATGTCTTTTGATTGGAGCATTGAGTCCATTGACTTTTAGAGTGAGTACTGAAAGATGCGAATTTATGTTTCTTGTAGAGTTGGAGCTTCTGGTGGTGTTCTCTGGTCCTTTCTAGTCTTTGTTGCTTTTGATCTTTTTTTTTTTTTTTCATCTTTTCTCCCCTCAGAGAGTCTCCCTTAAAATTTCTTGCAGGGCTGGTTTAGTGGTCACAAACTCCTGTAATTTTTGTTTGGGAAACTTTTTATCTTTCCCTCTGTTTTGAATGACAGTCTTACTGGGTAAAGAATTCTTGGCTGCATATTTTTCTGATTCGGCACATTGAATATATCCTGCCACTCCTTTCTGACCTGCCAAGTTTCTGTGGATAGGTCTGCTGCAAACCTGATCTGTCTTCCCTTGTAGGTTAAGGACTTTTTTCCCCTTGCTGCTTTCATGATTCTCTCCTTGCCTGAGTATTTTGTGAATTTGATTATGATATGCCTTGTTGATGGTTGGTTTTTGTTGAATCTAATGGGGATCCTCTGTGCTTCCTGGATTTTGATGTCTGTGTCTTTCCCCAGGTTAGGAAAGTTTTCCGCTATGATTTGCTCACATAACCCTTCTACTCCTATTTCTCTCTCTTCCTCTTCTGGGACCCCTGTGATTCTGATGTTGTTCCTTTTTAATGAGTCACTGATTTCTCTAATTCTTAAATTGTGCTTTTGCCTTAGTCTTCCTCTTTTTTCTGCTTCATTATTCTCTATAAGTTTGTCCTTTATATCACTGATTCTCTGTTCTGCCTCATCCATCCTTGTTGCCATAGCATTCTGGTTCAGACATCTTGCTTGTATCTGTGTTGGTTAAATCCCTGGCTGTCGTTTCTTCATGCTCTTTTTTTTAGGGTGAATTCCTTCGTTTTGTCATTTTGAAGGAATAAAAGGAATTAATGAAGTAGAAAATTTTAAATTAAAAAAATTAAAATTAAAAAAATATTAAAATTTTTAAAATATTACAATTAAAAAATTAAACACACACACACACACACACAAATCAAATAAACGATGTTAGATCCTAGGTGTGTTTTGGTCTGGGTGTTGAAAGTGCTTTGACAGATTAGAGAAAAAAAGGGCAGGGAGAGGAAATCGTTTGAGAATTTGAAAAAATGAATACACCGAAGTAGACTAAAATGAGATGATGGGAGTAAAACAGAATTTTAAAAAATTTACACAAAAATAAAGAATATAGTAGAAAAAAATTAAAGAAAAATATTTTTAATAAAAATTAAAAATAAAAGTGAATTTTTTCTCTTTCTGTATTCAAGAAAAAGAAAAGAAACAAAAAAGAGAAAAAAGAGAAAAAAAAAGGAAATCATTTGAAAATTTGAAAAAGTGAATACACTGTAGTATACTAAAATAAAATGATGGAAGTAAAATAGAATTTGAAAAAATTTACAGAAAAGTAAAAAATATAGTAAAAAAATTGAAGAAAAATATTTGTAATAGAAATTGAAAGTAAAAATGAAGTTTTTCTCTTTCTGAATTCAAGAAAAAGAAAAGAAACGAAAAAGAGAAAAAAGAAAAGGAAGAAAAAGGAAATCGTTTGAAACTTTGAAAAGGTGAATACACTGTATCAGACTAAAATAAAATGTTGGAAGTAAAACAGAATTTGAAAAAATTTACACAGAAGTAAAAAATGTAGTAAAAAAACAAAGAAAAATATTGTTAGTAAAAATTGAAAATAAAAATGAATTTTTCTCTTTCTGTATTCAAGAAAAAGAAGTGAAAAAGAAGAAAAAAGAAAGAAAATGGGATAGATGGACTTTCTACCAGATTGAAATAGAACTGAAATTACTTTGTTTTCCCCCTAGAAGTCAGACTAGGAAGCGCTTTATGGTCCATAAACTCAGCAGGCGGTGAGACGTGTGTTCTTGAAGAGCGAGGTTGGCCCGGTTGGGCGGGGCTCAGTGTAACAGCTCCGCTCTCCACTAGATGGCGCTGCTAGCCTCCTGGGGTGGGTTCTTGTGGCGCTCGTAGGTGCGTATGCGCATGCGCGGGAGCAGTGAAATGGCGCCACCCAGCTACCCGGTCTGTTCTCCCCATCAGCAGTCGCGCACCCGTCCTCTGTCTTCAGCTCTCGTCCGCTCCCCGCTTCTTCCCTCTCCGTGACCAGGCCCCAGGCAGTCGCTCTCTCCCGAGTTTTGTCTCAGACACGGCTGTTTTCCCCGGCCCCTTACTTTGGAAGGGCTGCAGCTTCGGCCCCTTCCGCCCCTCTGCGGGAGGGTCTCCCCGGGCAACGGCCAACGCCGGCCGCACCCAGGAAAGTTCGCCAAACCGTGCTGCTGCCGGAGCCCAGAGACCTGCGGCCGGGTGCCAGCCGCCCCAGAAAAAGTTCGCGATCTAGCGCAGCAGCAGCCTTTCAGGGATTATGGAAAGTCGCAACACGCATCTGGCACCAGGCTTCACCCTTAACGACCTTGTTCCAGCACCAGCGATCGGGCTGTTCTCTGGGCTCTGCTGGGCCCAGGTGGCCTCACAGCCTCTACGGGAAGTCCTTCCAGCCGTGGAACCGCTTCTCCCCGTGTGGCCCGAGAACCTCCCGGACCCCGCTCTGCTCCTGGGGATTCGCCCTTCCCTCCAGAGCACCCACCGCCAGGTATCGAGCTGGCGAGTTGCAGCCTTTTCGCTCCCCCTGTTTACAGTCTTAATGGAATTTAAACCCTCTTCTTTCTCCTTTCTCCCTTTTTAGTTCAGTCCCTGCGGCTGTTTCCAATTTTCCACTTTCTCTCCAGCTGCTTTTGGGGAGGGGTGCTTTTCCCGTATTCTCCCCCCGACCCTTGACTCCGTCCTCTCTCTGCCTGCAAAAGCACCTCCCTTCCCGTGGCTTCTTGCTCCCCAAGTTCGCCTCTCTGCACCGCGTACCTGCTGAATTCTGTGGCTCAGGTTGTGCAGATTGCCGTGTTAGTCCTCCAGTCCGTTTTCTAGGTGTGTAGGATGGTTTAGTGTTGGTCTGGCTGTATTTCACGGACGGAGACACACAAAATCTTCCATGCTGTTCTGCCATCTTGGCTCCTCCCCTCCCTAATTTTATTTTTTAAAGATTGTTATGTGTTTATTTGAATATGTTGTGCAGACAGTGTGAGTCACAAATTTAAAACTTTTGTGCATCAAAGGACATTACCACGTCAATACAAGGCAGGCAACTCAGACAACGAGAAAAAATATTTGCAAATCATATATCTGATAAGGGCCTAGTATTCAGATTACATAAACAACACTTACAATTCAACAAGAAGAAGAAAAATAGCCATATTTTTTAAAAAGAGCAGAGGATTTGAATAGATTTTTCTTCAAACAGGATATACAAATGGCCAATAAACACACGAAAAGGTGTACCACATCAGTGATCAGAGGGAAATGCAAATCCAAACAATGGTAAGATACCACTTCATACCCACCAGGATGGCTGTCATCAAAAAGACAGACAAAAAACAAACGTTGGCAAGGAACGATTACAATTGGAACCTTCAAACATTGCCAGTCGAAATATAAAATGGTGCGGGAGCTTTGGAAAACAGACCGGCAGTTCCTCTAGAAGTTAAACGTAGAGTTGCCATAGGACCTAGCAGTTTCACTCTTAGATTATATCCAAGAGAATTGAAAACATATATCCACACAAAAATGTCTATACAAATATTCAATACAGCTTTATTTATCATATCCCAAAGGGCAAACAACCCATCAACTGATGAATGGATAAGCAAATTGCACCGTATCCTTAAAATGGAATACTATTCAGTCATAAAACAGGATAAAGCACTGATTTTTCAAGAATGCTTCATGTTTCAGGGGTGCCTGGGTGGCTCAGTCGGTTAAGGTTCCAACTCTTCATCTCAGCTCAGGTCATGATCTCTAGGTTCTGTGACTTCAAAGTCCCTCGTTTGAGCCCTGCATCCATCGCATCCATCGGTCTCTGGGCTAACAGCAGGGAGCCTGCTTCCGATTCTGTCTCTCTCTCTCTCTCTGCCCCTCCCCACCCCACTCTCTCTCAAAATTTAAAAAAAAAAAAAAAAAAAGAATGCTTCATGCTTCAATATGAATAATGCTTCAAGACTGAAACTGGAAAACATTACGTGAGGTGAAAAACGCCAGACACAAAAGACCACGTATTGTAAGATTTCATTTGTGATAATTACCCTGAATAGGTGAATCAGATCCATAAGACCGAAAGCAGGTTAGTGGTTTCCAGAGAAGAGGGAACGAGGTTTCCTTTTGGGATGATGAAAATTGTATGGAAGTCCATAGTTGGTGATGGTTGCACAACTCTGTAAATAGGCTAAAAATCACTGAAATTCAGTACACTTTTTAAAAAGCGAATTTTATGGTGTGTGGATTATACATTAATTTTTTAAACTGCAAAGACAAACTAATCTCTATCCCAGAATTACCTACTCTGAGCACAGCATACAATGAAATGAGTGGTAAGTACACTCCAAAATATCGTGATTGAAAGGGCAAGTTTCAGGGGTGCCGAGTGGCTCAGTCAGTTAAACATCTGCCTTCGGCTTAGGCCATGATCTCGCAACTCGTGAGTTTGAGCCCCACATTGGGCTCTGTGCTGAGAGCATGGGGCCTGCCTGGGATTCTCTCTCTCCTCTCTCTGCCTCTGCCCCACTTGTGCTCTCTCTCTCAGAATGAAAAAATAAACTTTAAAAAAAAGAAAAAGAGGGGCGCCTGGGTGGCGCAGTCGGTTGGGCGTCCGACTTCAGCCAGGTCACGATCTCACGGTCCGTGAGTTCGAGCCCCGCGTCAGGCTCTGGGCTGATGGCTCGGAGCCTGGAGCCTGTTTCCGATTCTGTGTCTCCCTCTCTCTCTGCCCCTCCCCCGTTCATGCTCTGTCTCTCTCTGTCCCAAAAATAAATAAACGTTGAAAAAAAATTAAAAAAAAAAGAAAAAGAAAAAGAAAGGGCAAGTTTCAAGGGTGAGTCTGAAAAGAAAGCCCTGTGAATTCATTCCTTTGGTCTGAGGAGTGATTTCTGATACCTGTCAAAATGGCAAACCAATATAGGCTGCTGTTTCCTTCTTCAAAAAAATCAACTTTGGAGAAACTATTTAAAAACAACAAAAGGATGGGGCGCCTGGGTGGCTCCATCGGTTGAGCGTCCGACTTTGGCTCTGATCATGATCTCAAGATTTGTGGGTTTGAGCCCTGTGTTGGGCTCTGTGCTGACAGCTCAGAGCTTGGAGCCTGCTTCGGATTCTGTGTTTCCCTCTGTCTCTGTCCCTCCCCCAGTCATGCTCTGTCTCTCTCTGTCTCAAAGATAAATAAACATTAAAAAAGAAAATTACAAAAAAATAAATAAAAACAAAAAAAGGAAAGTATGGCTTCCATAAGCTAAGAAAAATGCAAACCAACAACAAAATGTTAGAAAAACTAGCTGGTTGTGGGAATACTGGTGATTTAGCCTGGGCGGTGGCAGCTGAAAATGACACTAAGAGGTCAGGATGGGGAGAGATCTTAAGTTCTCCTCTTCTTTCTTCCCCAAAATGGCTCCCCTGCTTAGCCAGAGAAGTCTCAGGTCATGGGTGTCTGAGGGCACCACATGTCCTTGCTGGGCTGAGGAGTTGATATACATTAATGTATGTGTATGCCTACATCCATATATAATGCATACATATGTCCTTAATATAGGCACATATATACACGTATTTTTATATATCATGAATCTCTTAATTGCATTTTTCAGATTTCGCTGCGTATATGCATAGTGAGAGGGAGGAAACTCTACGTGCCAAACAGCAGAACACATCTTTTTCTGCACATTTTGGGGTACATGTGGAAAAAATATCAAAAAAGTAGACCATAAATTAGGCCATAAAAGAGACCTCAATAAATTCCAGAGGAACAGGATCACATATGCCATATTGATCATGTTCTTCAGCTATAATGCAATAAAATTACAATTTAATACCAGAGGATGACCACAAAAATGCCATATGTCTGGAACATGAAATATTAAGAAATAACCTATAGTTGTAAAGGAAACAAAAAAAGAAATAAAGACATTCTTAGAACTCAATGATAGTAAAAAAAAAAAAAAAAAAAAAAAGATAGTGAAAACATTTGTCCATAATGTTGATGGTCTGGTGAAGAATACTTCTGCTGAATATTTCTGCCACAACTGGAGTTGTGCTCACGTGGCATATCCCACAGTCTGGAATCTCTCACTGAAGGATGAAGTTGCATGGATTTTAATGGAGTCCACAGTTTAATGGAGTATTTGGATTTTTAAGGAGACCAGACTCTGATGCATATGGTCCAATCATTAAAAGTTTGCTTTCTTCTCCTGAAAATCAATAATTTTCTACCTTTGATGAAGAAAGAGCTCAATGATGTGTTGTTGGGAATAATCTTAATACCACATCGAAATGCTTGACACAACACGAAGAAATACAGCCCATGCCAACAGCAAGGAAACAGGAGACAGGAATTCGCACTCAGCTCCTACTCAAGTGGAAATGGAAACTTCCAGAACAAGTGTGACATGTTGGGTGAGCCAAGGATGGGGCACTGGAAAGAGACTTCCCTGAGGGATCTGCCCATAACTTCTGGTCTTCCTCCTAGCTGAGCATTCGTAACTATGTGAGCTGCTACATGCTTGCTGCCATTCTCAAGGACTCTTAATGAGGAATTTAGTATACGAAGTGGGCAAATGTTGTTTTTCCCCAGCAGACATTAACGCCCCACTTCTCTGATAACCGCATTCTAAATTCACCTTGGAAAATGACCCCCTTCTTGCTCTCAGGCTGTGCAGTGCAGGTGGATGCCAACCTAAATTTGGAGGATGGGTACAAGTCCAGGCCTGTCCAGGGATTTCAGCATTTCCTGGGCACAGTGATTGGTTTATACCCAGGAAGATGGATTTGTAATCAATCCATCCTTTGGGAGATTTTCACAGGGTTTTTGCTGAGAGAGCCACTCTGTCCTTTTGAGAGCATAGGCAATAAGGTATGTAAGTCTGGAGCAGGCTGGGGTTATCTTTGCTGCCACATGGACAGAAGGCCTAGAATGGAAGGAAAAAATAAGAACCAAAAACAGGGACGGTGGGACCCAAGAGATGAAAAGAGACATGTTCTTGATGACATCATTCGGGTGCCTAGATCCAGCCATGCGTAAAATTAGCAGTATCTCTGAAGTTTCTGGTTATCTAAGCCAATAGGTTCTTTTTTTTTTTTAATTTTTTTTACATTTATTTATTTTTCAGAGACAGAGAGAGACAGAGTGCAAGCGAGGGAGGAGCAGAGAGCGAGGGAGACACAGAATCCAAAGCAGGCTCCAGGCTCTGAGCTGTCAGCACAGAGCCAGACTCGAGGCTCAAACTCATGGACTGTGAGATCCTGACCTGAGCTGAAGATGGACGTTCAACCGACTGAGGCACCCTGGTGCCCCATGAGCCAGTAAGTTCTTTTTTAAAATTACGCTAATTTGATATTTATCACTTCAAGGGAAAGAACACTGGCAAGTATAGCAACTAATAAAAAATAAGAAACAAAACCAATTGGATTCGGAGCCATACTTTTGGCTCAACTGATCCATCATCAACAATGTCCAACTATGGACACCTTCTTAAAAGAGAAGAAATGGCATATCCTAGTCACTCATATAAACAACTATTATTCTTTATTTAAAAATATGTTTTATTTTGTTTACAAAGAACTACAAGGGATTTTAAAATATGTTGAATTTTATTTTATTTTTATTTATTTAAATAATCCCTATACCCAACGGGAGGCTTGAACTCATGACTCTGAGATCAAGAGTCACATGCTCCTCTGACTGAGCCAGCCAGGCGCACCAAATATGTTGAATTTTAAAATAAATTTGGAGAGCTGCGTGTACCCCAAAACCCCATTTTATACTCCACTGAGGTCACCAGTTTGAGAAACTCTGACTCAGCTTTATCCCTCCTTCCCAGCCTTCCTTCCACAGTGGATTTACAACCATCTCGTTCTATATGGAAGTATGTCTTCTGACTGTTCTTTAGAAGCCTGTTGAAAACATTTTACCTGGACAGGGAAACGAGGAGACCTTCACTTATGTAAACATATTGGCTCTTTCGTTGGCTTCTGGGCACATTTTTTGGGTGCTCTTTAGAGCTGCCGTCTTAAAATTGGCGTGCTTAAAATCACATGCTCTCTGCTCCACTGAGAAGGGCGTTATAAGGAAAAGAATAGAGGATTTAGAAAAGGAACAGCGCACATGTGTATTAAATTCTGAGCATATTTGCATGCACGAGTGATTTGCAACAAGGAAAACCATATTGCGCATCAATATTTACGTTAAAAGAGCAAACTACAGGGGCGCCTGGGTGGCGCAGTCGGTTAAGCGTCCGACTTCAGCCAGGTCATGATTTCGCGGTCCATGAGTTCGAGCCCCGCGTCGGGCTCTGGGCTGATGGCTCAGAGCCTGGAGCCTGTTTCCGATTCTGTGTCTCCCTCTATCTGCCCCTCCCCCGTTCATGCTCTGTCTCTCTCTGTCCCAAAAATAAATAAACGTTGAAAAAAAAATTAAAAAAAAAAAAAAGAGCAAACTACCATACAACCAAATGAGGATTTCAAACCTCTCCTTGCTGTCAGCTCCCTCATTTGCACTTGAAAAGAGCTATCAGTCAAGATTGGGTTTTTTTGTTTGTTTGTTTCTTGGTTTTTTTTTTTTGTTACTGGAGAGATGATTCTCTTGGAAGGCTATGTTTTTTCTTTTTTTAAGCTACAACATGCTTCACAACTTAAAAGTGTGTTCATCTTCTTAAAATCACATGGGCTTCATTTTTCAAGCCTTGAGTTAAAGGGATATCGCCCTGGATAAAAATACATCCACGGGGGGAAAGGGTGATTTGCAATTCAGAAATGCTAGTCTAATGCATTTGGTGGCGGTGTAAGTTGGGACTGACATAGGAATCTAATTTAAAGTTTTAGAAACCGTAACTGTTTTGGTTAAAGTAATGCGAAGATGAGTCCGTTTTCTGACAGCTCAGCAGGCCTCCCAAGCTGTGATTGTCAAAATGATAGACACTGACAAAGAAAATCAATTCTATGTCACAGTGAAACCTATTGCTGAGGTTTTTCATTAAAAAAACTGCAAGTGAAGCCCAGGCAGGACTCTTGGGCATATCTATAAGGTGTGAAAAGCAGCAGAAGAGGTATCTGAATCAAACTGAATTTAAAGATTTCTTTTCCAAGAGAGGCCCCCATTCAACCACCTTAACACTTTCTAGAACATTGCATGTCTTCTGCGCCAACCCCAAGGGTAAGACATCTAACAATTCATTAGTAGAATTGCCATGTTCTTCCTTTTCCTTTGCTTTAACAGCAAACACCAGATGCTTAGAGCCTGGAGCCTGCTTCTGATTCTGTGTCTCCCTCTCTTCTGCCCCGTCCCCCACTCCGGCTCTGTCTCTCTCAAAAGTAAATAAACATTAAAAAAAAAAAAAAAAAAAAAAGACTCCCTGGTTAGTACTCCTGCTGAATGGCCGCTGCTCTGTGCCTAAGTCACATCTGCCACTCTCTGAGCTCCCTAACGTGGTGCAGCAGTGATCGTCCCTGCTTTCAGTTGTCTTGGAAATGACGAGTAACTGAGGAATCCCTGCCTCCCCCCATCACTGTGGGGCTGGTGCTTTCCCATTTCCCACCCAGATTCCTACTGGTGTCCCACGTTGTGAAGCGATGCCTTACACCCCAGCCCTGTTCCCCACGATGGGCATGGACCGAGGTCTCTCTATCAGGCATCATCTACATCGCCTTCCCTCCTCCCACCCTTTCCCCATACCCCAGCCCTAAGCCAAGGAAGCAGTTTGTAACTCTCCCATTTCAGGGCTCTGTAAAATAATATGGTGATGTGGTATAGTGGAAGGGCGATGGCTTTTGAAGTTTCACCCAATATTGTGACTTTAGGCTACCTAACCGCGGTTCTCGCTTTGCAAGGTCGTTGTGAGGACTCAGGAAAAGAGGATTATAAGGCTTCTGGAACCTGGTGGTACTTGGAACGGAAGGTCGGTTTCATAAGCACCGTGTATGCGCGCGCGCGTATTAGGGGCAGAAATGACACCAACTGGACCGTTTGTTTTCACTTCTATCCCTCGGACGGTCACTGACTGCGGAGCGGGCTTGACTCGGTCCCTCCTAACCTGCTCCCTTTGCCAGGCTGGACTGCACAACATGTGGGAGAACGCGCCTCCTTGTGGCCGGCCAGAGAGTTGCGGTTACTTGCCTTGTCTTGCATCAGTACTTTTTTTTTTTTTTAAGATGCAAAGTCACTTTCCTGACCCAGGTGCTGAGAGGGGTGTTAGGAGCGCGGTGAGGTCACAGGAGTTGACCTGGGGAAGTTGCCTTCAAGGAGTTACGGTAACCAAGGTAACCAACGTTGGTTGGTTGGCCGGTGGGGGATGAAGGATACATTGTTATGCTGAGGTTGTTTTTCCCACTAGCAAAGCATTAACTTTAAGACAGTTGGGAGTTCCCAGGGATGTCAGACTGTACCAGTCTGGAGTATTTATCAATGGGCTGCAGATTGTAAGGGGATTTGATTTTATGTACATTTTCTTTTGCCTTTGTTCTCCACATCAGCCTGTGGAGGGGGACATCCAGGACTTTAGCAACTCCTGGACAAACTGGGACACGGTCCCCACTAGGTTTATCTCGCTCTGTTGCTGAGCTGAGACCAGGTCTCTACAGGGGTTAAATCACAACGCTGGCGGTTTAAATGGGAACAAGGATTGAGAAAAGTCTGGAGAATGGCACAATTTCCCTAAAGGTCAGGTGTAATCAGGGTACCAGCTCAGAGACTGGGGGCAGGGTGGGCCACGTTGGGAGAAGGAACTCACAAAGAACAAAGTTCCTCCCATTGTGTCTACACAGCGACGTTCTGGACTCTGTGATCTGGCTTTGTCTCTAATCTTTCTAGGACTGGTCTTCATCAAAGAAAGCCTTTTGCAGATTTATGAGCTATGGGGTAATTGTTTTCCTTTTGGCAAGACAATTTAAGGGAAGTTTCTGTCTCCATTATTACATCCCACAGAGCCAAAATGAGAAACTTCAAGTTGTCCTTTTCATCCACCAGCGCTGTGCCAACTTAAACATTACAAACAAATCACAAATTAATATCCCCTAACTAATCACTAGAAGTGGAGAGAATAATTATGGTTTAGTCATGCAGTGTAGAACAGAAGCAGAGAAAGGCACCATGTGCCGTGAAAATTGGAAGGAACACCATGGAAGGTAACCTCAAGCACCTGGACTGGAAATGGGCCAGGACCACACGGTTCACACACCGCTCAGGCACAGGTGTTCCGGTGAATGAACCAGAGCGACCTCCCAACCTTTTAAGTCACTTATCAAATTACCCAAATTCTACTCCTGTTGGTCCTTGGAGGTTGCCTTTGCAAAGACTTGCTCGGTTCAGTCCTGCCCAGTGAATCAAAGCCCATCAGATGAAAGAGGAAAAGGACCAGGGTGTTGACTCCAAGACTTCCAGTCCCCTTTCTGTTGTACCGCTGCTAATGCAACTCTCTGGGTTTATTATTACACAACAGCGGTTTCCAACTGGGGATCATTTTGCTTTTCCCCTCCCCCCACCGGGGGGGGGGCATTTGCTAATGTCTGGAGACACTGTGGTTGTCACCACTTGGTGAGTACTACTGGCATCTAGGGGGTGGGGCCAGGGATGCTGCTGAATACCTCCAAGGACAGGAAGCTCCCAGGACAAGGAAGTATCCATTCCCAAGTGTCCAGGTCCAGAGAGCCTCCAAGATGGCATAGCTCTGTCAGGCTCTTCTGCTTTCCTTTTTCTCCAACCAGAGGAAGAACAACTGATGTGTATGTTCACGTTGCTGCCATGGGAACAGCATCCACACTTTCCCAGGAACGTTCAACAAAAACAGAATAGAGGGGCGCCTGGGCGGCTCATTCGGTTAAGCATCCGACGCTTGATTTTAGCTCAGGTCATGATCTCACGGTTCATGAGTTCGAGCCCCGCGTGGGGCTCAGAGCCTGCTTGGGATGCTCTGTCACCCTCTCTCACTGCCCCTCCCTGTTTGTGTACTCTCTCTCTCTCTCTCTCTCTCGAAAATAAACATTTAAACGAACAAACAAAACCAGAATAGAGAATATAGGGTGATGTTAAAACCCTGATACTTTCATCAATTTACTGAGCGCAACGGAAAGAACTGAGCTAACTCCATTGCAAATTGGTACAGCTCAGGGAATAGGTCAAGGGTTCAAAGCTAGGATCATAGGTTTGTGGTCAAATCCAGAGGACTGCCAACACCATCCAAAAGAAAGGTAGAAAGACAGGAATAAAGTATTGTGGAAACTCAATGTGTAGCCACATATCATATAATTGTAGTATTAATTCAGTTTTTACGCATGGCCAACGGGGAAATTTACAAGATGCATGTGATAGTGCCAGAAAATAAGAAAGTGCTCACATAAATAAAAAATACAACAATGGGGGTGGGGGGCGCCTGGGTGGCTCAGTCGGTGAAGTGTCCAACTTCAGCTCAGGACATGATCTAATGGTTTGTGGGTTCAAGCCACAGAAGTGGCAGGTTCTGTGCTGACAGCTCAGAGCCTGGAGCCTGCTTTGGATTCCATCTGTCTATCTGTCTGTCTCTGTCTCTGTCTCTCAAAAATAAATAAACATTTTAAAGTAATTAAATACCATGATGGGGACATGTCAGAGGGACACATGAGCCAGCTGCAGGAGCTCCTCCCAGTGGCCAAAGCTGGAACATCCTGAACAACAGAAAAACGAGATAGTGTGGGATTATAAACCAAAGTATAAAATAACTAGCCATGAAGCCGTAATACCATAACTAAGTGAGGAAGAATAACTAAATCTATTCTGGGTTGGAGGATAAGAAAACTCATATTTTATTTTTCGAAGCTGTCTGTTAGAGGCGTGCTAGCATCTACACTCTGGAGGCAGAGGGACTTCCTCTTCTCTCTGCCACTTCCAGCTTAGTCAACTTGGGCAAGTTGCTCGTCTTTCTAAAGGCTCATTTTTTTTTTTTTTTTGCATAAGCAAAATGGAGATAGTAAGGGTATCTACCTCATTATCGTGTGAGTCTCTTACCTTGGTGCCAGCACAATTCAGGAATTTAAGAACTTTTCTTTCCTCCTCTGTATTATTTGCCAGTTGGCATCTCCTTCTTGCCTCTAACCTGTGAGGTCAGTCAGGGTGGGGACTGGGTCCCTCATCCCCAAAACATTCATCACATCACCACATCCATCACAGTGGTTTCAAAGAAGGCTCTGTTGAACAAATGAATGAACCAGTGAATGGAGGCATGTGTAGATGTGATCAGAACTGCAGCCACACTGGCTGAAGGCCACAGTGTCAATAGAATGGGAATCTTGGTTTCAAGCAATGGGGACAGGGAAGGTGGGGAGTCAGCAGGTGGGGTAAGACCTTCAGACTTTGGATCTGACTGTGTTTGGCAATTCTCTTGACTGTTTCTGTCTTGGAGGGAGGCATGCAAGTTACCGAGGCCCTGCCAATCCGACTCTTGGAGATGCAGAGTCTGTGAGCACTTCCTCCTGTGAGTAGCAGGTGACCTGGGAGAGCTTACTATCACAAAGGAGCTCCACAAGAAGCAGGACTTATATAAGACACAATCATTAAAGGATATCGTTCTATGGGGTGTCCAACATACCAGTTGTATGCTAGCCGGTAGAACGTACAACTCTTGATCTCGGGGTGGTGAGTTAGAGCCCCATGTTGTGGGTAGAGTTTACTTTAAAAAAAAAAAAAAGGACCTTGTTTGGGAAGTATTGAATCTACTTTGAGCCAATTACCTTTCAGTGCCAAAAGCACACCAATAAGAACTCTGTTGTGTTTGGATTTTATAAATATATCCGTATATGTGCACACATACAATTTCTTAATACAAACAAGTTACACTGTGGATTTGTGGATTTGTGTATGTTTTTGAAATATATGTTAGATCCTAGGATTATTATAGGCTCTACCAGTAAAGTTTTTATTCTTTGATTATGTCCTTTCAAATGTGTTCTGACTTCAATAAGATCATACTTATTCCTGTGATTTTAGTCCTAAAGGAACTTTCCTTGGATAACAAGGGTGCATTTTCCAGTTCTTTCGATAGCCACAGAAGATAGCTATTGCATCCAGTTTAATCGCCTCATGATTTTCATGAATTAATGCTGCGTGTACTTGTGTGGACTCGCTCGATTTTCTGGATGTGTAAACAGTAACAAAAGTGGGCTTCACTTAAAATGGCAAAGCAGGGTAGCTACCAATGCCAAATTTGCCAAAGGAGTCCTTAATTCTCTGTTTGTCTGTACAGACCCAGCAAGACGTTGTCAGAGCTGGCTCAGGGTGTGATTGGTGAGTCTGCTTGAAATTCCAGACTTTCCATCACAGAGTGCTGGATGTGATAAATGGGCTGGGGTCTGATGGTTAATGACTGCTCTCAAGGACAGCTAGAGTATCCTTCAGGCTGAATTACAGTGAACTACCAAGAACCTGCTACATACTCAAAAGCTTTCTGCAAAAGCTATACATATTCAAGGGTGGCTTTTTTTTTTTTTTTTTTCCTCCAAACACAGAGATTTTCTATTCCCTTCTTTTCTAACCCCATCCTGGACCCTCCTCCCAGTATTCTGACAACCGTATCAGGCAAGCTGCTCATCGGTTTTCCAGCCAAACGCACCCCTTGGCATTTTAAATAAAGATGTCTGTATGATTTAGTTAAGAGGGTAAAAATTATGTACTGTGGAAGGTGCCTAAAAAGTGGTTTAGAAATTGAGATGTAAGATGTCCTTAATGCAAATGTTCTCTCTATTTTTCCTGGCAAATAATGTCTTCATTAATGCTTGCCACTAGCTGGTGCTAGGGCACCACTGAGCAAGCGTGCAATTTCATTGAATCCGTCCACCAGGATTAGTCACCCTAGGTGGGTCGTTCCTCTTTGTTTAACATCACGCCCTTATGTCATTTCCACTCTCTGGCTAATCAACATGTAGGAAAGCAGTTCTCCAATCTTCCCACCCCACAGCTGCACTTTACAAACATCGAGGAAATTTCCTTTTGAATGAGATGAGCTTTCAAAACACCGGGATTTTCTCATTTTATTGTCACGTCCAACACATAAAGTTATTTTGATTGTTCTTCAATCTTATAATATACAGGGTGCATCTGGGGGACCAGAGATTTTAAAGACAGAGGCATCCTAATAAAGATATGAATCCCCAAATTTATATTGTTCAAGTCCTCCTTAAGGGAAGCAACAGGGCTAGATAGCCAGAACTCTCTTTTTATTTTACAGTTTTACATTGGATCATTTATATATACGTTGAAAGACTCTGCCTTATAGAGGTTTGAAAGCCTCTCTATAAATGTGGGGTCTTTCAACTACTGGAAAAACAATGCAGAAGTTCACATCCTGCTATTTGTTGGTTACTTCTGTTATCCTCAACCAGTAAAGAATAGCAAATTCTATGACAAAAAAAAAAAAAAGAAAAAAAAAGAAAAAAGAAAAAGCACAGAAGAAAAGTTTCATCTATTGATAAAAATATGCTGACAATTCCATTTCTGGTTAAGTTTTATGTAACTATCATCTTTCAAAATACTTAGGAAATTTGCACAAATTGAGTTTCATTTTATTATACTATCATCATTATACATTTTGCTTTTAAAAGCCATTAAATTTTTAAAAAAGTGGGGAGGGGGCACCTGGGTGGCTCAGTCGGTTAAATGTCCGACTTCAGCTCAGATCATGATCTCGTAGTTTGTGGGTTTGAGCCCCACATTGGGCTCTGTGCTGACAACTCAGAGCCTGGAGCTTGCTTCGGATTCCGTGTCGCCTTCTCTCTCTGCCCCTCCCCTGCTTGAGCTCGCTCACGTTCTCTCTCTCTTAAAAATAAATACACATTAAAAAAAATAAATAAGTAAAAGTCATCGAAATAGTTAGAAATACCATTATTTGCAATTCTCTGAATTAATTGCTCTAAAGTGATCAGCTCTGGCATTTCTGACGGTAACATGGAGTGCTCCTCCCCGCTGTGGAGATCAAGGACAGGATGTGTTCTCAAAGGTTTGTGACACATGTGAGCCACTCTGTTTGTCAACAGCAAATGTGAAAGTCTCCTATCCCCGTTCTGTCTGGTATATAATATTGCACCACAAGTTTAGAGGAAGTGGACAGCTTGGCCAGCAAGCAGAGTTTATTCTTCCTGGCGTCCTGTGTCACATGTGTTGGGCTGTTGTTGAGGTAGGAGGGTGGGTAGTGTGGTTAGAAAACCTAAAACAGCAGGCTGAATGAAGGTGTCGGCTATTTCCCAGCGTACTGACTTGTAACTTTTAAAGTAGTGTCGAGTTTTAGCCTCAGCGACAAGGTGCTGGAAATATGAAATAAATTATTATCTTTCTTTAACTAAGGCTATCCAATGAACCAGAACAGCCATCATTTCCACTAACTGTGTTAAAACCACAACAATCACAATTCCATCTGGAAAATAATCTGTCGCTCACACAGTATGTCAAGATGATTTCCAAGAGTGGCTGGCTGGCTCAGTAAGAGGAGCATGTGACTCTTGATCTCGGGATCGTGAGTTCAAGCCCCATCTTGGGGGTAGAGGCTGCTTAAAAAAAAAAAGAAAAGAAAGAAAAAAGATGATTTCCAAATGGACCAAAGATCTACATTTTACTTTTTTTTTTTTAATTTTTTTTTTTAACGTTTATTTATTTTTGAGACAGAGAGAGACAGAGCATGAGCGGGGGAGGGGCAGAGAGAGAGGGAGACACAGAATCTGAAGCAGGCTCCAGGCTCTGAGCTGTCAGCACAGAGCCCGACGCGGGGCTCGAACTCGCAGACCGCGAGATCGTGACCTGAGCTGAAGTCGGATGCTCAACCGACTGAGCCACCCAGGCGCCCCAAAGATCTACATTTTATAAATGAAATTATATAAGCACTGGAGAAAAAGTAGGCAAATTCCTTTGTAACGTAGGAGTGGAGAAAAACCTTAGTCATTATGACTTGAAATTCAGAAGCAATAGAAAAAAGAGATTGTGAATTTAACTCCCCCAAATAAAACAAAACACATCGAAGACCTTTTAAATGGTGAAACTACTAGACGCAAAGGCAAAAGACAATAAAGACGGGAATGATTTGCAACTTATAGAGAAGGGATTTATAGACAGCGCCTCTAAAAGTCAAGAAGAAAAAGTGATTTTTTTTAATGGATGAAAGTTACAAACAGTTCATAGAAAATGAGAAGCAAATGGTTTTTAAAAAGAAGATAAAGATGCTCAACGTCACTCAGAATAGGGGAAACGAGGAAACCTCACCGAGGGGTTATTCCTCACCTATCAGAGTTACACACATTTAAAACTTTGACACGAAATGCCATCGGTGAGACTGCGGAGGAAACAGGAATCCTCATACATCATAGGTAGGAGTACAGAATAACATAAGCCCTGTGGAGGAGGATTTGGCAATATCTAGCAAAACCCCGTATGCATTTATCCTTCGAAGGAACAATCCCATTTCTAGGAAACTATCCCAGCGATTCATCCGCAAACAAGCAAAACACAGAACGACATGTGAATTTACTCATACATATTCAGTTACTCATGACAACATTATTTGCAATGGTAAAACACTGGAAACAGCACAAATAGCCCTCAGTAGGGAAATGGTTGAATAAAGTATGAAAAATCCACACAATGGAGCACTGTGTGTCGTATAAAGGAATGTGGACTATCTCTGTATTCTTAAATGGGGTGATATGCAGGATATATTGGTAAAAGAAAAGGCCATCCACAAAACACTGCATGTAGCACACCACCTTTTCAGTAAAGGAGGGGAGGAAATACTAATGCGAACACACACACACACACACACACACACACACTTATATTTCCAAAAGGAAACACAAGAAGGATAAACTAGTGGGGAAAATATTGGGAGGAAGAGGGAGAGCATATGAGGCAAAACAGAAATAGAAATGAGACTTCTCTGAATAAATCTAGCTATAAAGCTTTGACTTGGGAATCGGGAAATATTTTACATATTCCAAAAAGAAAATTAAATCAAAAGTCAGGGAAAAAAAGCATTTCCTTAAAATTCGAAAACAAATCCAAACAAGTACTGAATTATATATGAAACTGATGTACCACTAAGATCACTAAGATAAAGAGCTATTTCAAGTTAACTTTGGTAGGCAGCATTTGGACTGCACATCATTAGAATATTCTGAGGCTAAAAAGAACTGTGAAGAAAATTTGAACTTCAACAGTCTTTTATGAGTCTCAATATTGACATTTTGAAGTTATTATATGTGTATGGTAGATTAATAAGTCATTACAGCAATAAAATTATTGCTAGAAATCAAGATTTTTTTTAGTATAATGGAAAAGACACTTCTGTTATAAACAAAATTAAAGAATTTAAGTGTAAACCCAATGATGTTAAACTTGAAGCGGAAATATCACTACAAATACTTCAGGCTTTTTGCTTTTGAAAAACAGTGAAAGATGTGTTTTCTAAATCAGTTAACAGAGGCAATAACAGCTCAGTAGCAATGAATATACCATTCCCCACTGAAACAAACAAGGCTTTTTAGAGAAATAGCTAAAGCTAAATTGGAGGCAGGAAGTGTATGAGCTGGTCCTGGGGGCTCTGGTGCCAGAAAGCAAGGAAGCAAAGACGAATGGGGTCATGTCAAAAAGCCACCTTGTGGGGCTACCATGGTCTAAGATGGGACAATTTGAGCTTCAGAAAGAATAATGATTGCAACTGATCAACACATAACAAATGTATGAGATCCTGAGTTCACAGTGATAATCAGAAGAAGGGAGAGGGATGGCAACAGTAACTCAAAACATTCATCGGGCTCTATTGAAGCAACTATTGGAAGCTAGAACACCAACTCTTTTACGGACCGAATGTTTGTATCCCCGCCAAATTCAAATGCTAAAACCCCAACTCTCCAGTGTGAAGGTGTTCAGAGGTGGGACCTTTGGAGCTTTCTCTCTGTCTCTGCACCACATGAGGACACAGCAGGAAGGTGGCAGTCTCCAAGCCAGGAGGAGGGCTCTCACCGGACACTGAATCTGCTGACAACTTGATCTTGGACACCCCAGCCTCCAGAATTGTGAAAAATAAATGCTTACTGTTGAAGGCACCCAGTGTGTGGTATCTTGCTACAGCAGCCTCAGCTAAGACGAACTCTCTACTCTGAGAAGTGGTAATGCAAGGGAAAGAATTAAGCTTTCCTTCTGCTTGTTCCGTGTGAACTGTATTTCTACGTTACTAAATAGTTCTAGTTGATGAAGAGAAGTTCTTCTTTACAAGAAAATTCCAGCTAATAAATGTGATAGAATAAAAATGGTAGAAAGATCACCACTTTTCAATTCCTAATTAAATAAGTGGTCCAGATGCAAAACCTAATGGTGATGGTTGACAGGGACATTTACAACGAGAGATCGGACTGTCCCACCTGAACCCACTGGCGTGTCCAGCATCACTGTAGGTAGGACAACCGGATTATGTACCTGCTGATGAGATACATAGAAACTACAATAGAAAGTACCACTGTGAGGTATTCTTGCCAAAGAATTCCCAAAACCTCTAAACCTAGCTTTTAGTTTATAGAACAAACAAGGGACAAACACCAAGTTAAATATCTCCAGAAGAAAACTAACAAACACGTGCAGAATGTAGGACACCCTGTAGAAAAACAGATGCAGTTTCTAAAATAAGTCAAGAGCATAAGGTGCTCTTGGAAATAGGGTGGAAGGAACAGGGATTGGGGGAATGTCCCGGATTATAAAAAAGACTTGAGAGCCATAATAATCTTCAAATGTAATGAGTGGAAAATTAGAGTATACACTGACTAATCGTTCTTATTAAGGAATTTTTAACTTCAGTTAAATGAGGTGATGCTATTGTGGGAAATGCCCTGATATTTTAGAAAGATCTACAGAAGTATTTCAAGGTAAAATGACATGGTGGTAAGGCTATGCTTTTAATTAGCGATGGGGGAAAAAAGACAGGAAGGAAGGGAAGGAGAGAGGGGAAGAATGGTTAGATAAAGCAAGTATGACAAAATAAAAATGTTGAAATCGCTAATGCAGAGAAATGGGTCCGTGGGGGTTAATTATTCAATTCACTGCATTTTTGCGGGAAAAAAATGTTCATAATAAAATGTAAAAGACAAAACAATAATCATTGCGCACTTTGCCAAAAAGATTTCAGATGATCAGTGTATCACCTAGGATAGACCTTCTGGTCATGAGTTTCCTGCACCCGGGTGCTGACAGTGACCTTCCCAGGTAGTCCAGAGAAGAGAGATATGCAACGATGGGGTGACAGGTGCTCCAAGAGTCCCTCGTGAGCTGCTGTGTCTTCACTGTCCCCTTAAGAAACATTTTATTTTGAAAGCTTTCTTTCTTGGAGCGCCTGGGTGGCTCAGTCGGTTGAGCGTCCGACTTCAGCTCAGGTCATGATCTCATGGTTTATGGGTTCAAGGCCCGCGTCGGGCTCTGTGCTGACAGCTCAGAGCCCGGAGCCTGCTTCAGATTCTGTGTCTCCCTCTCTCTCTGCCCCTCCCCCGCTCATGCTCTGTCTCTGTCTCTGTCAAAAATAAATAAACATTAAAAAAAAAAAAAGGAAACCTTTCTTTCCTTTATTACTGATCAGGCTGATTCAAACAGTCCATTTAGCAAAAGTGCCCGACAGGTCCGAAACATACCGTATGAAACCAAATGATGTGGCTCATTCATTCCCAGAAGGGAATAGCTCTTTAGAATAGGCACAGAAAAGAACAAATGTTTTTATGATCTGGACTTAAAAAAAAGTTAATGTAAGGAAGAGCGGGAACATACTGGATTGGGAAGAAGAAGAGCTGGGTTGTGCCAGTAAAGGACTGTAGGGTATTTGGCAAGTTGCTTAACAAGAATAAGATAGTGTCCAGGGGATCCCCAGTTCTGGGCTTCTAGGAGCACGTAGTCTCATGAGGTAGTGAGCATCTGCTCACGGGTGGTGCATGAGCAGAACAGGAGCCAGAGACAGAATGCAGAGCTAGGAGATGATTGTAAGGTTCCTTGTGACTGTGAGATCCTGGGATGCTGGGACCCAGGTGCCAGAATAGCACACGTGTGGAAGGGTGTTCATAGGCACATAAAAGAAGCTCCAAACTCCAGTTCTGTGACGGGATCCGCCACCTTGCCTCCAGCTGGAGTGCATCTCTGCTATGAAACACAGTAGCTTGTTTCTGGATAGGCCGGTCAATATTTGGTTTTCCAGGCAGTGATTCTGGGGTGCCCCAGAGAATGTGGTCCAAGAATTCCTGAGGGATCCTGGTAGCCCTTTCAGGCAGACCTCCCTTTGTCAACCTGTCTGATTGAAGCAGGGTTTTCTCCATATACCTAACCAAAACCCAAATGCAGAAGCAGGTATGGGAATCCAGCTGTCCTCGATGATACCAGACATTAAGGAGATTTGCAAAACTGTAAAACAATGTCACTCTTCTCACGAAATTGGTTTTGTTTTGGAATTCGTAGTTATTTTTCATTAAAAATGTGCTATTTATGGTAATGTATAAATGGCCTTATTGTATTTTAAATAAATATATACATATTTTTAAATGTGTATTTTTGAGAGAGAGACAGAGCGAGCACAAGTGGGGGAGGAGCAGAGAGAGAGAGAGAGAGACAGAATCCGAAGCAGGCTCCAGGCTCCGAGCTGTCAGCACAGAGCCCGATGTGGAGCTTGAACTCATGAGCGGTGAGATCATGACCTGAGCCAAAGTCAGACACCCAACCGACTGAGCTATCCAGGTGCCCCAATAAATATATATTTTTAAATTCTCCCAGTTTTAATTTCTAATGTGGTAAATATTGGTAGATATACCATGTAAACAAAAGCTCTTTGTGGTCCTAAATCATATTTGAGTGTAAAGAAATCCCAAGATTGAAAAGCTTAAGAACCATGGTTCTAGAAAAATCTGACCTCGGGGTACCTGGGTGGCTGAGTTGGTTAAGCATTCAGCTTTTGATTTTGACTCAGATTATGATCTCCTGGTTCTCTCTGCCTTTCTCTCCCTTTCTGTGTGCCCCTCCTCCCCTCAAAAAAACAAAATAAATAAAATAAACATTTAGAAAAATCTGACCTCATTTTACTTCTAGCCTCTTCTTACCAAGGATGAAACTTAATCCTTGCAACAGCTCTTGAAGGAAGACACAGATGGAGAAAAGAGGCTCAGAGGTAAATCACCTTGTCCAGAGGCTGCCAGCCCCAGCACACTTCCACTGTCGGCTCAGAAGTCAGAATTAGTTCCCTCGCCAGTTCTAAATCAATCACTGGAAAGGAGATGAGATCCATGATTGATTTAGACAGGTTGCTTAGGGATAATGGATGTTGGGGTGTCAACCACAGATTGTCCATTCTCTTTATAAATGACAAGTCCGTGCAATGAAATGGCCAAAGAGAGGTGCACTATCTCATTATGGATCAGACCATTCCCGGTGGCTACAACAATCCTCAACCCGCGGTATTAACTGTCACGGATCACCGAGGAGCTGGGACCCAGGTGCTGCAGCCCAGGACCCTATAATGTAGCCTCTGTGTACCTCCTCCGCCTTCTCCGGACAGCTGGGCTTGGTGCTTTTACAATTGCTGGCCATATCTAAGTCCTTTTCATACAATTCTAATTGATTTCTTAATGTCATTGCCTCGGCATGCAAATCTATAGCTGTTGACTCTTCCCACAACAGCATGAAAGGTTGTAATTTTCCAGAGCATCCGTTCAGTTGAAGCAATGGTCAAGTTTCCACTTCCTGAAAGCACATTCAGAGGCAAGAAAACTGTGTTTACTGTGAAGAAAAATTAGCATCAATCATAGGTTGTACTAAAAGTCAGCTGACTGATTTAGGAAAGCTAATACACGCAAATATTTGTTTGGGTTCTCAGGGCTCAATGCAAAGCTGGAGACACTTAACTTTTATTCTAAAGGAGCCTCTTTGGAATAATGATTGATGTACTGAAGTTCTTCCAAAGCTCAAACCCAGAGCAAGGCCGCCCGGCCACAGACTGCTTCTCCAGACTTCTCACGGTGTTATTTCTGGAGGAGCTGTGGCATTGGTAACTCAGGGCACACACTGATCTGTAAGCAGAGGCCTGGTCTGCGGACTGGGGGGAGGGGGCACTGAGAGGCAATAGAGCCAGAGGCTAAGACCTCAGGTCTCAGCTTTGCCACTTAGTGTTGAGTGCCTTTGGGCCTTTTGCCCTGACCATGCCTCAGTTTCCCTGCTGTGAAACAGGAATAATAAATAATAATAGTGTGCACTTCCTGGGTTGTCGTGAGCATATGTAGAGCTCATAGAATGATGTGCAGCATATGACGAGGGATGTGTGTGTGTTTACTATTATTATTATCCCTCTGGGATTGAGGCCGGCAGGGTGAACCAGCGAGGTGGGTATGGGGGTGTGGGGTCGGACTTGGAGACAGATGCTAGGGAAAGACGCGGGAGGCCCAGGGCTTGGTCACGCCCCCGGGGTTGTTGGTGCTTGTCCAGTGCTTGGGAGTGTGATGGGTGTGAACACGCACTTGTGGAAGAGAAATTTCATCTCCCGTGGCCCCTACTAAGCCCATCAGGAAACTTGTCACACAATTGGCTTTCCCTGTGCAGATAGCTTTTTTTTTTTCTTAGATATTTTTTTTCAAAAATTGTAAATGTTTATTTATTTTGAGAGAGAGAGAGCATTAGCAGGGGAGGCACAGAGAGAGAGGGAGAGAGAGAGAATACCAAGCAGACTCTGAACTGACAGCGCAGAGTACCACAGGGGGCTCAATCTCACAAACCTCAGGATCATGACCTGAGCCAATAACAAGAGTCTGACGCTCAACCGACTGAGCCACCCAGGCGCCCCTAGATTTTATTTTCTTCAAGTAACCTCTACACCCAACATGAGACTCAAACTTATAACCCTAAGACTAAGAGTCATAAGCCCCATCAACTGAGCCAGCCAGGTGCCCCAAAGATGGCTTTGGATAAAAACGAGTTGCCCTGCCAAGGAAACCCACCCTCCGATTATGAATACGTATACCAGAAAACGTATGAAATAGAAGGAACCCAGCCGATTAAAATGCCCTCAGATTTGATTTGCACAGGGTTCTAAGTGTTGTGCTCCTCAGCATGGAGAGATTAACAAGCAAGGAGGTTGAATGGAGATCTTTGTACTTCGACCCAACTGTTTGTTACCAGAGGGTCTGTGGGTTTGGTCCGATGCCTAGACCCACAGATGCAGACGGAGAGACACGTAGCTGGCGCGGCGCGATGTGGGGTTTATTTACTGAGTGGGCTTGGGCCGCGACTGGAGTACAGCACAAATCTGTGACTCAGACCCTTGTTGCTGCTGGCAACTCCCCTGGGTGACCCCCCAGGCTGTGTGCTCCCCATCTTGTGCTCACCATGGCAACCCTTCATAACCCACAGGTCGATGACTCGGGATTAGCTGAGGAGCTGATTTCAGGGCTTGGCCACTGGGGACAGCCTGACCCCAGTGAGCAAAGCTTTCCCCCGTAAATAGCCATATGCTCTATGTGTGGGGCACGGGGGAAGAGAGGCAGCAGGCTTCTGTCAGAGCCTTGAGGGCCCTAGAGGGGATGGTGTGGGGGGCCATGCAAAAATGGATCTTTTCGGGGCTCCTGGATGGCTCAGTCGGTTAAGCATCTGACTTCAGCTCAGGTCATCATCTCACAGCTTGTGGGTTCGAGTCCTGCATCAGGCTCTGTGCTGACAGCTCAGAGCCTGGAGCCTGCTTCGGATTCTGTGTCTCCTTCTCTCTCTGCCCCTCCCCCCGTCTCTCTCAAAAACAAATAAACATTTAAAAAAAGAAAAAAAGAAAAAAAAAGGAAATGGATCTTTCCCCCCACCGGTTTTATGCTCACACGGGAAGGGCAGGTACACCCAGCACAGGGGGCGAAAGGACATTTGTTTAGTGCGGTGGTTTCCCGTGGCTGCCGTAACAAGGTGGCACAAGCACGGTGGCTGCAAACAACAGAAACGCATTCCCTCCCGGTTCTGGAGGCCAGAGGTCCAAAGCCACGGTGTTGCAAGACTACGCTGCCTCCGGATTCTCCAGGGGAGACTCTGTTCTTTGACTCCACCAGCGTCTGGCGGCTGCTGGCATTTCTTGGCTTATGGTGCGTTACTCCAGCCTCTGCCTCTGGGGTCACCCCGCCTCCTCTTCTCCCTGTGACTTCTCTTTTTCTGTGTCTTATCGGGACACATTGGGTTTAGGGCCCACTGAGTAATCCAGGATGATCTCATCTAAACATCCTTAAATTAACTACATTTGCAAAGACCCTTTTTCCAAATTACGTCCCATTCACAGGTTCTAGGAACTTGGATGTGGACCTATCTTTTTGGGCACAACCACTGAACCCACTACACCCAGGTACAGGTTCTATACCCGATGCCCTTAGTCCCTTCAAGAAGGTCAGAGGCCACGCTACAAGGCAAACAAACCGAGTTGATAATCTAGGCTGCTAGCTAAAGTTTTCCAGAAGAGAGGGGGAGTTGAATACCTTGTTTCTTAGACGTTTCAATTTATTTCTCTAGGTGAGACAAAAGCATTCATCTGAGTGAGCCTGTGTAGGAACAATGTCTTATATCGGGGGATCAGTGACACAGTGAGAGCTAGAGGTTTGGGACGGAGGTCCTTCACCTCCTATTTTTTTTTTAAGTTTATTTATTTATTTTGAGAGAGACAGTGAGCAGGGGAGGGGCAGAGAGAGGCAGAAAGAGTGAGAATCCCAAGCAGGCTCAGCACCATCAGCGCAGAGAATCATGTGGGGCTGGAACTCACGAATCACAAGATCATGACCTGAGCCTAAATCAAGAGTCAGACTCTTGATGCTTAACTGACTGAGCCACCCAGGCGCCCCTCCTTCACCTACTGTTGTGTGGCCTTGGGTAATTCAGCCACCCCAACGTTTGGCTTTCTCACCTAAAAAAAAAGGGCAATAGCAATACCCACATCTGAGGGTTGTTGCAATGCATGTAGAGACTCTATGTTGTGTTGTTCTTTTAAGATTTTATTTTCAAGTAATCTCTATACATGACGTGGGACTCCGACCCACAGCCCCGAGACCAAGAGTCGCGTGCTCCACCGACGGGGCCAGCCAGGTATCCCTACTGCTTTGTATTTAGAAAACACTTCCACGTGCACTATGGATTTGTTCCAGGTGCAGACAAGACTGTGGACCGTGTTATTATTTCTATTTTTGCAGGCGAGGAAACAGACAAGTAATGTGCTATTACATGAACTTCGAGCCAGACACTCCAGCATTAGACTCCGTGTTCCTTCTACCCCATGGTTCTCTCCCCTTCCAGGTGGCTCAGTTGGCAGCCTGCTGAGGGCAAGCTCATTCATCGCCGTGGAGGATACAGGAGCGTGGGGGAGAGGACCGAACAACGGGGAGGTGGGAAGGCACCAAAGAAGTTCCTAATGTTGCCACAACCATCTTTGAAGTTGTGTTGCTCTGTGTTTGGGTGTCTGACCGCCATCTGACGCCATGGCCATTGAACTCTAATCCCGTTGGAGATCTGTGAATGAAGAGTGTGCCTCAGACCCCAAATAGTTGTTTCCTTTAGCCACAGACCCAAAGAGATATTTTCATTGGCACGCTTTATGAGTTATTAGAATAATTCTTCTCACTGTTAACATCTATGGCAGCGCCTGACTCACAGAAAAGTGCTCCGTGAATATTTGTTGAATGCTCAGTCGACGTCGGTATTTTATTTTCCTTAAAGCGTTTCTGATCACGCAGAGCGAGTGTTGAGTGAGGAAGGCGTTTTAGGGTGACTCACCACAAAGGGTGGAGAAATGAGTGCAGCTGGGTCTGCCTTTCTATACCGCTCATCATGCAAGTGTTGGCTTTGCCTATTGTTCCAGGACACATTTCTGTCACCGTGGATTCCTCCAACATGAGTGAAAAATTGGAATGACAGTATCGGAAGGTCTGGGGACATCTGTCTGTCACAAAGGAAGCATGGTAGCTGCCAACCCATTGTTTAGAAGAATCCAGGGAATGGCTCCAGGTCAAGAGTGGATGAGGTCAGTGTCGCTTTCCATCTGGGATGGGCTGGATGGGCCATGGGGAGCTGCCTTCCCAGATGGGCTACTCACGGGGTGTGTTAATTTCCTAGGGAGGCTGTAACAAATTACCTCAAACTGGGTGGCTTAAAACAACAGAAATTTATTTTTCATAGTTCTGGAGACAACAAATCTGAAACCAAGGTGTTGGCAAGCATACCTCCCTCTGAAGGCTCTAGGGGAAACTTCCAGCTTCTTCAGCTTCCTGTGGTTTCCAAGGGTTCCTTGGCTTGTGGCTACATCACTCCGACCTGCCTGTGTCTTCATATGGCCTTCCCCACCCCCCCACCCCCATGTTTCTCTTCTTCTCTTTTTTTTTTTTTTAAATTTTTTTTTTAACGTTTATTTATTTTTTTGGGACAGAGAGAGACAGAGCATGAATGGGGGAGGGGCAGAGAGAGAGGGAGACACAGAATCGGAAACAGGCTCCAGGCTCTGAGCCGTCAGCCCAGAGCCCGACGCGGGGCTCGAACTCACGGACCGGGAGATCGTGACCTGGCTGAAGTCGGACGCTTAACCGACTGCGCCACCCAGGCGCCCCTCTCTTCTTCTCTTTTTACAAGAACACTTGTTATGGGATTTAGAGTCCCATTAATCCAGGATGATCTTGTCTTGAGGTCCTTAACTCACTTACATCTGTAAATACCCTTTTCCACATAAGCTCACCTTCACAGGGATTGGGGGTAAGGACTTGGACTTCCTCTTTTGCGGGCCTCAGTTCAACCCATTAGAGTTGGGGCTGGCTCCCGTTTCTGAAGGCGATGCTGATAAAACAATTGTGGAGGGATTCCCAGTCGATTCCAAGCATACTCCTTATTTCCTACTTAAAAGAGGAAATGTTCAATTTAATTTTGCGCATGTAGAAATTCGTTTTCATTTCAGAGAAGGTGACTATCATGAGATCTTGTGATTTTTGACAACTTCCCCAGAAAGATTTTGGACTCTGGATCACCAGAGGAATTTTCTCAGGAGCCAACTTCACATCTTTAAATTCCTTTTCTTCTACACATTAGAAAATCCCTTCCAGCATCTAACACATCACCTTATACTTAAAAAAAATACACTGACTTTTAAATTCACTCAGTTCTATTTTTATTAGAAATAATTGACTAGCTCCAAACACGTTCTCATGGAAGGTAAATGAGACATTTCTATCATTTTGAAAAGACACAATAAATGTATTTTATCAAAATGTTTTCATATAGAAAATAAGATCAGGAGGTCATCTGAAAGAGGACAGATGGATAGGAACGAAAGATCCTTGTGAAGTTATTAGCCATTTAAATCCAATTAATTTAGACCTTCTTCCTGGGAACATCACACTTATGAGGAAGATGTCAACCAATTCCTAATCAAAGCTGGATAATTAAATATCCAAAGAATTAGTTCATGTTTACTTTTATTTTCCCTAGGGGACAAAATCCTCATCTCTAGAAACACGTAAATTCTTTTATTATGACCCCATTGGTCGCAGCATGATTTGTAATTCAAAAATTTAGAAGCATCCTAAATATCCATCTGCAGGAAAAGAGTTAAGTAAATAATGGTCTGGTCATGGTCTAGTGCTCCACACCAGCTACAGAGATATACTGGAGCTCCACGCTCAGTGAGGAAGAATCTCCCAGTGGAGGGCGCGGGGGGGGGGGGGGGGGGGGGGCGGGGGGGGGAGAGCAAGTTACAGAGAAGGATTCGGAGCAGTTAAAAGTTGAAAACACGTACAACAAAGCTACATGTTGGTTATGGGTGCCTACGTATACAATAAGAAGAGTGGTAGAGAAATATACATGTTTTCCAATGAAACGTATGCAATTCAGGAGAATGGTCCCTCTGGGAAGGATAAGAGGAAGGAACTGATGTCAGGAGACTACCCAAGGGACAGTATGTGCTGGGGGTAGGGGGGTTTCTTTCTCAAAAAAAAGTATGTAGAAAACATGAGAATACATTTGGGTTTGCTAGAATGGAATTTGGGCATGTGGGGCTTTCTTTCCCCCATATGTTTAAAATATTTCATAATTAAAAAAATAAGTTCCCCATTTTCCACTGGCTGAAGAAACTGTATCTTCAAAATGCACTACTGTTGAGCCGATAGGGAAACAAGTGATTAAAAAAAAATTTTTTTTCCAATATTTACTTTTGAGAGACAGAGCTCAAGCAGGGAAGGGGCAGAGAGAGGGACACACAGAACCCGAAGCAGTTCCAGGCTTGGAGCTGTTCGCACAGAGCCCGACATGGGGCTTGAACTCACGGACCGTGAGATCATGACCTGAGCCGAAGTCAGATGCTCAACCAACTGAACCATCTAGGTGCCCCAGGAAAGAAGTGATTTTACAAGAAGACTTGTGGGGGCTCCTGGCTGGCTTAGTAGGTAGACTGTGCGACTTTTGATCTCCAGGTCACGAGTTCAAGCTCCACGTTGGGCGGAGAAATTACTTAAAAAAAACAGAAATGACACGTGGACCAAATAAAGGAGGTCCAGAGGATGAATAGAGATGCCTGCACCCTGGTTATGCTTCAGGCACATTGTAAATCTGTAATTTTAGGTAACCGTTTGAACCCCAATGTCTTCATCCCTAAAGTGGGGTTAATCTCTCTTGCCTCCTTCACAGGGATGTAGTGAGAGTAATTGAGGCTATCATAATTGAAGCAAGAAGTGGTCGTTGGAATAATTGCTGCTAATGACTGAGCAGTTACTGTGTTTTCAAACGGGCAGTAAACATTCATTATTTATTTTAAGGCTGATAACAATTCTATGATGTAGGTATTATTTTCTATGCGGTTGTGTGTGTGTGTGTGTGTGTGTGTGTGTGTGTGTGTGTGTGTGTAAAAATAGTAAGGCTCAGAGACAGATGGTTTATTCATGCTCTTCCCTCCAGAACCAACCCCTGCCAACAAGGAATGGGCAATGACGAGGGGTGGGGGTGAAGTTACCTACAGTGGTCGGTGACCCATGTGGCCTGGCACAGGGAGTTCTGACCAACAAAGACGATGGGTAATAGCCAAGCAAAGCAGATTCCCTCGGGCGTCAGAAGTCTTAGAAATGCAGTGAATCGGTCCAGTGGTGGCAGAAACCAAAGTTGAGGGAGGCTGTTGCTCTGGCAGGGTGCACGTGCCTCGGGGGCACCACTGGCCCATTTGTGATTTCAGCTGGCAGATCGTGGAAGTTCTAGATCCGCAGAGGCCAGGAAGCAGCATGGCGTTGGCTGGTGATGGTAGGAAGGACGGGAGGGAATTCTAGATGTTCAACACAGAATTCCTGCTCTTTCTCAAACCCGAAATACCCACAGCCTTCCCCAGTGACCTGATAGTAACTCCACTTTCTAGTTGCTCAGGGCAAAGTCCTTAGAGTCATTTTGATTCTGTTTTTTTGTTTTTTGTTTTCCATATCCCACGCCCAACCCATCAGATAGTTCTGTTGACTTTATTCAAAATACAGTCAGAACAAGACCACCTTATGCCACCTCCACTACAGCCATCTGGTCTGAGCCACCAGCATCTTGAGCCTGGATTATCACACTGGCTTTTTTTTTTTTTTAAGCTTATATTATTAACTAATCTCCATACCCAACATGAGGCTTGAACCCACAACCCTGAGATCAAGTGTCACATGCTCTACCAGCTGAGCCAGTCAGGTACCTCTACCAGACTGGCTTTTTAATTGACCAGTTCCCAACCAAGAGTGAGAGTGATTTGTTTAAAGTTTTATTTATTTATTTTAAGGGGGTGGGGAGGAACAGGGGGAGAGAGAGAGAGAGAGAGAGAGAGAGAGAGAGAGAATCCCAAGCAGGCTCCATGCTGACAGCTTGGAGCCCAATGTAGGGCTTGAACTCGTGAACTGCGAGATCGTGACCTGAGCTGAAATCAAGGGTCAGATGTTTAACCAACTGAGCCACCCAGGTGCCTTATTTAAAAATGTCAGGGGCGCCTGGGTGGCGCAGTCGGTTAAGCGTCCGACTTCAGCCAGGTCACGATCTCGCGGTCCGTGAGTTCGAGCCCCGCGTCGGGCTCTGGGCTGATGGCTCAGAGCCTGGAGCCTGTTTCCGGTTCTGTGTCTCCCTCTCTCTCTGCCCCTCCCCCGTTCATGCTCTGTCTCTCTCTGTCCCAAAAATAAATAAACGTTGAAAAAAAAAATTTAAAAAAAAATAAATAAATAAAAATAAAAAATAAAAATGTCAGATGTTTTTTTTGAAATGGCGCAGCTCTGCTCAAAGCCTTCCAATGGCTCCCCATTAAGAGCACCCCCAACCTCTCTGGCTTCATCACCTACTTTTCTCCCCAGAATTCATACTGTTCCAGCCTCCTGAGCTTCCCTGCCTTCCCTAAACACCAGATGGGCAGACGTGCTCCTATCTCAGGCCTCTGATGTTCCCCTGCTGGGAAGGCTTTCCATCCCGATGTCTCTCTGGCTCACTCCTTAGCCTCTTCAAGAACCTTTCCAAACCTTGGCGAGGCCTTCCCCACCCCCAATTCCACGCTTCAGTCCTCCACCTTGCACTGCTTCTCCCTTCCCCTGTTTCTCTCCACTGTCTCTACTGTCCGCGAAGCTTCTACATACTCTATGACTTATTTGGGGTGCAGTCTGTCTCCCATCCTAGACTGTAAGCTCACATGGGCAGGGATTTTTGTCAGTTTCGGTCACTGTGTATCCCCAGGACCTAGAAGAGGACCTGAGAACAAATGTTTGTTGAATGAATGAATGAATGAATGAACAGATTATTCATCCCACAAGAGAATCTCTCTCTTTCCAGAACCCCCAAAGACCTCGTTGACACCAAACATTCCCTTTCCAAGTGGCCCTGTGCCATCCACAGCTCCAGCCTCATCTACGGGGTGGATGTCAGAAGCAAAAGGAAGCTTCCACTGGTCCCTTTAGTTGGAACATTCTTATCCCTCCTGAGGTCACACATGGGACACTCTAAGTAGTGTTAGTTGTCCAAGCACATATTTCAGATGATGTCTTCAGTAGCTTCCAGAGGGCAGCCGTCATTTCAGAAACAGCTCCCTGTGACTGGCATGTGACTTTTTCCCCCGAAAGATTTGCATCAGTGGGAAGGTAGAGGCGGTAAGAGAGAAGGGAGCAGGAAAGGAAAAAATGGAAGAAATGAGGTCTCAGGACTGCATATGATTCTGGCGGGGAGCCCTTGGACGCAGAGGTAGAACACACAGAGTGCTTTGCCTCAGTGTCTGATAAAATGACCGCCGGAGAGAGCAGAAATGACAAGGAATCATTTGGGGGAATCCAGGCTGGCCCTTAGCCTGTACGAGGCAGATACGTGTATCTTGGATGCTCCGGACTAAAAACAAAACAAAACAAAACAAAACAACCCACATTCTTCACAGCAGTGGGTCAATCTTCATGCTTTGACTCCAAGATTTTAAATTTATTCTGCAGTATTTCCCATGAATGGTGGTTACATAATTTATATTTACTGAACTTAAGAACCCAGGCTCTATGACACATCCTAACACAATGTTAAGCCTCAGGTAGAGCACAGAGAAGTGTAGTCTTTTAGGCAAGGCAAGCTCTCCAACACACAAGTGCACGACTGAGTATTCCAAGCATGTGGCCACACCCAGCCGGGTCTCGGGGACCTGCCTCTCCCACTTTCACTGGACTTTTGATTAGTCGAGAAAGGTTTCATGTCAGAATACACATCATTGCCCATCGAAGCATTTGTCCCAAGCCGCCCCATGCCCTGAATACTAAGAAAGATGGATACAGCAAGGGGTTCAGTTACTTGTTCTTTCCCGGTTCATGAAACGTGGGGCAGGAGGCAGAACTATGTGTTGGTTTTCAACTGGCTCTTTCAGGTTGACAAAAAAAAAAAAAAGGTGTGTGTGTCCGTGTGTGGCAGGGGTTAATACAAGGCTCTGATCTGGTGTAGTTAACTTAAGCACGCCGGCTCCCAGGTGCCTCTGACGGGAGAATGGATGCCGGCATTTCCTTGAATTTCCAGCACCCTTTGGTGGCTCCATTAGGGCGCAGTCCTCTTGTGCGGGGAGCGTGTGAGGCGACGTAACTGCACACGTGGTGTAGCTGAGATCTCTGTTCTCTGTCTCTGAGGCCACGTGGACGTGGCTCGTTTCCTGTTAGAAAAGGGATGCTTTTTTTTCTTCACCGTCTCATGGACTTTCTTACAAAGAAACTGTAGCCCAAAGAGGTTAAATGACTCACCTGAGGGATTCCTGTTGTAAACTAGAGAACGGGACTGAAATTCTGGTCCCTTCCACTATGCTTCATCGGTTAGGAAACAGGCACCCAGAATTCCTGATGTCTGCCCCATCCAACAATCCCGATTTAACAAAAACAGAGCGCTGCAAGGAAGGCATGGTACTAAGGGCTCTCGTGCTCCAACTTCCAACCTTTAGGAGCGGGGATAGGTTGGGCAGGGAGAAGGCCCCAGGTGTGGCCCTGGAGTCCACACTGAGCAGTGTAGGTGGGCGTGGGAAACAGATCAACCGCCAGAGAGGGACAGAGCGACAGAGGCGGGGCGCCTGGCCACTGCGGTCTCCAGAGCGGGTGGAACATTTGCAGCCGAGGACCACAAAGCAGGGAGATGTCCCAAGGACAGGAATTCCGGAGTGGCAGTCTGCCCCGGGGCCCACAGGTGGTGGGAACACCCTCACCAGGCTCCCTGCCTCTTCCTGTGTAGCCAAGCCCCACACAACTGAGGCCGGGTTCCCAGGGAGGACTGGCAGGTACAGAGGGGAACTGTTCCCTGACCTGGCTCCCGTCCAGTGCCGTCCAGTGCCGAGAAATCAGGAGCTAGGCAAGACCTTGTTAACTTTGTGACCAGAGGGCAAAAGAAGTCCCAAGGTGCCACTTGTCTCATCCCATTCCTCACCTTGACCTTAACCTCTCTACTTTGACAGAGCCCTACGTGAAAGGTGTGTTTGTGTTTGTTTCCAGTGGATGCATTTCCCGTGACCACTGAAAATTCACTCCCAATCAAGAAAAGAGGCATATGTTTCCATAACTTACAATCTCATCTGGAGGTGTTCTGAAGTGTGACCCAGACATGATCTTTCCAATCAAAGGCCTGACTCATCATTACACGCAATCATCTGTTTTATTTTAAAACATGTCTATACTGCGTTGAGCACCAACACAGATGTGACCAAGAAACCCACAGTCCTGTCCCAGCAGGCGGCGGGTCCAGTGTGTGACTTGGGGCGGACGGTTATGGTTCACAGTGACAGAAAAAAAGAAAAGGGCAGGAAAGACAAAACGGACTTTGTCCTCAATTCCTGTTCAGGAATCTGAGCAAAAGAAAGAGAGGGATCCTTAAGCTCACAAAGCTCTTCAAAAGCCCCTTCTCTGAGTTAGCGGATGTTCAAATATAGACCCTGGGTTGATGGACCAGCCGGACTTGGTAACAGAAGAGCAAGCTGTTTAATATAACATCTCCACGTTACTGCAAGAAAGAGGGAAATGGGCTGTGCTTTTTTAGTTTACTTTTTCGTACAAGTGGAGAGGATATCAGCCTTACACAACCACAATCGTGACAGACCATCTGGTCAGTATAAAAACTCTGCGTTTGGGAAAAAGATGTCACCTGACCTACGGGAAGAAATGGACTGAGCTGGATGGTGCCTACACCAGATGGCAGCTTGGGTTCCTTTACTTTAATGATCTTTTCAACGATGACGCCACGGAAGGGTGTGGTATGTGTCGTGAAGACTGGGAATCTCATTTATTTTTACATCAAGCCCTTACATCCACCTGCTTCCTTAAAATTACTATCGTACGGGATTCTTCTCGTGTCCACATCGGTCCTCTGAGGCAGGAAGTAAAGGTTAGAAAATTGGCAGGTTCTGTTTCTCAGGCCAGAGGACGCACAGGGTTTCCTTCTGTTTCTTGGTTTCTGGAACACTTGAGCCTCAGGCACCATCGGGCCTCCAGCAGCCTCCTTGGCATCCAGGGCTCGGACTTCCCTATTCCCAATCCAGAGGACTTATGTCATGGAAAGAAAAAAGACTGCCCCAAGAGTCCTCGGCTCCTGGGCCCTCATCTGAGGGAAGAGGAAGCAGTAGGTAGGAGCAAACCTTTGAGTCACCAAGTCATCACTGGAGAAGGCAATAAGCAAGCCTAGAGCCTGCCTGATGACCTTATTGTGAGAAACACAGTCCCTTCTCCAAACCATAGACTTCCTGTTTATAATCTAAAATGGGTGTCTTTGAAATGACTTACCCCGGGCCAGTGAAAGGCAGTCGCTCATTACATGTTATACTAGGTTAGATTTCTACTTGATGATTCACATGAAATTTGAAAACGGGCCAGACTACCTTGGAATGTGTGTGTTTCAACTGATCAGAAATTGCAAAACGCTTTCGCCATTTACGAATATAGCACTTGAACCCAAGGGCTCCATTGGTATGAATATTTCCAGACTTGTTTGCCTTTTAACAATAACAGAGCATGGTCGGAATGAAGACCTGATTACAGTTTCTAACATCGATTAAATTATATCATCTGAGTTACAAATCAGTTTACGCCGTTTTGCTCCATTTTCTATGCACTCTGTCTTTTAAATCATCTGGTATGAAATTTATATTTAAAAAATTTTTCAAAAGGCAAATGCCTAGAGGAGCAAGTCGTTTGCATTGTCTTTCCTTGAGTTACTTTGGGTAAGCGGAGGGATCACCATGGATTTGGAGTGGGGTCGCCAAGCATTTCCATGGGTCATCTTCTTCCACGTGCCCCAGGATGGGGAAGTCGGAAACTCTCTTCTAAACATGTTGGCAGAAGGGCACAATTTTTCAGCTCTTTAGGGCCTGTGAAAACAAAGAGAAAGGTGGCTGTCACTTCTCTTACTGGCACCGTGAATAGTAATCCCATGAGTCATGGTCCTATTGTCCTCTTGTCTAAGACTCGCAGTTCTGGAACCTGGACCTCTTCTCCTCTCTCTGCTCATTCCTCCTGCATGCTTGGTCCTCACACGGCCAGGGGCAGACTTCCAGGCATTTCCAAGCACATAAATCTGTGATGCTATTGTGGGCTGTGTCCCTCAGCCCCCAGTTGTAGAACATTTGCCCTTTCTGCCACCCTCCACCCCATTATATAACATCTCCCTAACAGAAATAAGAAAAAGACTTCCTCTGGTTAGGAGTTTGAATCTTCTGAGTTCTTATGGAATTTTCAGAGACAGAAAGCACTCCTTCCCCTCCTCAATGGTCAATTCTAGGAGTTCACTACATGTGTGTGGGTGTGTGCAGGGCAGAAGTGGAGGGAGGAGACCTCACTACCAGAAGAATTCTCATCAGAACGGTGACCTAGCTCTGCAATGAATGCTCTTCTGGAAACCACCCAACTCCCTCTGATGCCTGGGAGTGGGGAGATTAGGTATCAAGGTGAAACTTGGTTTGGGTTTTCTTTCAAGTTCAGTTAGTTGAAAAATTAGGACAAGAAGCCAGATTTGGTTAGAGCTCAATAGGAGTCAAATAAAAGCCATCTCTGGCTCTAACTCTCCCTCTCTCTCTCCCTCCCTCTCTCTCTCTCTTTTTTTTTCGAAACTTAGAAAGGCCAAGCAGTTACCTGTTTCTCCCAGGGAAACTTCAGATGTAGCCCTCACAGAGGTAAGGGGCTTCTGAAAAGGACTCTTTGCTTTTAAAGTAAACTCTATGCCCAACGCGGGGCTCAAACTCAAGATTATGAGATCAGCAGTTGCTTGTTCCTCTGACTGAAGCAGCCAGGCACCACTGAACCTGATTTCTAGAGGTTTCTATTGGCTCGAGGTTGGGGTTCTAGATATGACCACTCTCATTTATCTACCACATGGGTGTAATTTCTTTACTTACGAGTACCTTCCTGACATTTTTCGAGCAACCAAAATGATGATCCCACCAATGAATCCAATGGCTAGTAAGACTCCAACTATGATTCCAACCAGGGTCACTGTCGCCAGGCCATCTGATTGAGGAGGAAAAAAAAAGCATGAACCCCAGATAAATGATACACCTGTGTCATTTATAAACAATACCACTGTCCCACTAAAGACAGCAAATAATGTTCTAATTTGCTTCTCCTTATCCAGTAGGAGTTGACTTAGAAGAGATGAAACCTTGGGCTACTCTAATCCCATCTTATGAGTGGCAAGATTCCTGGGTCTCAGGATCTATCAAGCATATCACTCATACTGGGTGGCTTCACTGTTTATTATTAGGTAGTGTTTGCTGCTATTACATTAGCCCCTACTTTTATTCTTAGTAACAATAAATTATATGACACCGTTCTCCATAGCTGTCATTAAGTGAGTAGACTCATTTGCGGTTTATTTTCAGATTCAGGTAATTTTCTTTTCTCTCTTAAAAGAGGTTTGAAACCTGTTCTCAGAAGGTTCTGTATTGCACTCTTGTTGACTACAATCCAGGAAAGAATGTCATTCATCAAAAGATTAGCTTCAAAGAAACTTTTTTTTTTTAAACTCCCACAAAAATATTTTGATAACAAAATCTAGCTTACCTTTCTCAACTGTTGTCTCTGTGTCTTCACCTATTTTCTCTGGAAAGAAAGAGATGTAATGATACAGAATTATTAGGATTTAATAACTATAATTTAACAACTGGCAAAAGATTAATTTACTCTAAGTGGAAGGCAGCAAGGCACAAGCAAAGAGGATAATTTCTTAAATAAATTGGATCAGAGGATTTTTAAGCAAGCTCTGACATGATCCTATCTTCAAAAGTATTATTATCGAATTTATGAATGCTTCTTCACACCTATGGGCCCATAGCACTTTGGTGTATCTTTTTTCTCACCCACTTTAGAGAGCAGAGTCAAGGAAATTGACCCACAGAAATCTTACATAAATGGTCACAAAGTTTCAGAGGTTTCAATGACACAAGAAGCCAAGGCTGTTGATTCTATGGTCCAATGTCAAGACCGTAGAAAACTCATTCACCGTGATGAGTTTGATTTTGAAAGATTTTGTTTTAGAACAATATACTCTAGTTCTGGAAGATGGGCCCAGACAGTGATTTGTCTTAACGTATCAGTTCCCTGCTTTTTCTTTAGTAGCAAAACCCACATCTTACAGGGCAGCGATATGCCCAGCTAAGTTTAATGAGGGAATATACCTTGGGGCACCTGGGTGGCTCAGTCAGTTAAGCACCTGACTTTTGGCTTAGGTCATGATCTTATAGTTCATGAGTTCAAACCCCACGTCGGGCTCTGTGCTGACAGCTCGGAGCCCGGATCCTGCTTCAGAATCTGTGTCTCCCCTTTTTTTCTGCCCCTCCCCTGCTCACGCTCTGTCTGTGTCTCTCAAAAATAAGCATTAAATTTTCTTTTTTTTAAATGAGGGAATATACCCTTTGTGTTTAGCCTCTGTTATTTTAGGATTTCTCTCTGTAGCCAAACCTAGTCCCATAGTTACAATGTGAATATTCTCATTAAGCTATCACATGGGTTTGAGTTATTAACTTAGAGTAAGTAAGTAATAAAGCTGCGAGTTTCTTTCAGATAATTTTACACAATGTCTATTTAAAAATATACGCTTTGGGTTTTATTTTTCCCATCACCCTGCTTGCATACTAAGTCCTTAACTCCTCTGGGTGGTGGTGATTTACCTAGTTTGCAAATGGAGAAAAAGTCAAGAGGCTTTGATTTAATGAAACAATAGAGAGACGTGGATCAATTAGGTGCCTCCCTAGGACTGTAGTTCACAACCTGCAAATACCGCAGATATCCAAGAGCTTTTCTAATCAAAGGGGAAAGCACCATCTGCAAGATGGTTACTTTTCCTAATGCTTGAATTTGAAAGAAGTCTTTGTACCAAGGCTCTCTTCCAAAAAAAAAAAAAAAAAAAATGCACCTTTTCAAGATGGTCCCAGGATAAGAGTGTCTGAATCCAGCTCTGCCGGATGGCATGAGCTGAACTCATAGCTGTGGAGCATTTACATGGAGCTCAAGCTGATGGTGCTATCCCACCTAAAAAGGGGGTGAGACTGTTGGGTCTGAGGCCAGCCCAGAACAAAGGTGTCCTGGAATCACTCCTGAAAGGTCATCTTTGGTTGCCAACTACCAGTAGAAAAAAAGTCAACCATTCACTTATCATGAACTAAACTGGTAGCTGCTGATTCCAGACTTACAACACATCCTCATCCATTGTGGCACCGTTGGCCAGAAAACATATTACCAAAAATTCATGTGGAAGATTCGTTACCAAATTAAAGCTTATTAGTTCTAGCTCCCACCCGGTGACGGTGGCTGCAGTCATGAGAATGTGTCATACATACATGTGAACGTCATCATACTTGGGTGTTTCGTGGGAAAGACATCTGCTGCCCTAATAAAATCAGCTCTTAAAAACCAAGTGCTTATAATTATATTTTAACTCACATGTGAAAATTTCTGGGATGCTGGTGTGTTATGGGGAAATGTGCGGTAAGTCACAGTTTTTGTGACAGGGTGGGGCAAGAGACAGGACAGGAGACTAATCATGAGTATTTTCCAGAGAACTGAGAATTTTGTTTTAAAGGAATGGGAGAGGTATCCTGGTATTATAGGAAGAAGGCTCCATTTTCTGCAGGTAATTAGCCGTCAACTCATTTACACGCAACTGATTCTCCAAAATTTTGAAATGTTTTCCAATGACCATATTGATGATTCTTTCCTCCCATACCCCTACTTGGTTCTATCTAGTGCTTAAATGGTAAGCGTTTTTTGGGGTGCCCTGGGTGGCTCAGTCGGTTGAGTGTACTACTTCAGCTCAGGTCAGGATTTCACAGCTGTGAGTTCAAGCCCCATGTCGGGCTCTGTGCTGACAGCTCGGAGCCTGGAGCCTGCTTCAGATTCTGTGTCTCCCTCTCTCTCTGCTCCTCCCCCACTCATGCTCTGTCTCTCTCTCTCTCTCAAAAATAAATAAACGTTAAAAAGAATAAATAAACGGTAAGCATTTCTTTAGCATCTCAGAGAGACTTTGTGGCTTTATTCCCAAAGTACTTCATACAGCTTTTTTCTTTCCTATCATGGTAAAATACACATAACATAAAACTATCCTCACCATCTTTAAATAGCCAGTTCAGTGCCATTAAACACATTCGCTCTTGTGCCACCGCCACTGCCATCCATCTCCAGGACTCTTCCTGTCTCACAAAACTGACACCCCATAGCCATTAAACCGACTCCTCACGCTCTCCTTCCCCCCTCCTACTTTCTGTCTCTATGAATTTGACTCTAGGCAGTCTAGTACTCATATAAGTGGAATCATACAGTGTTCGTCTTTAGGTGACTGGTATGTTCCAGTTAGCATAATGTCCTCAAGCTTCATCCATATTGTAGCATGTGTCAGAATTTTCTTCCTTTTAAAGGCTGAATATTAGTTCATCAAATGTATATACCACATTTTGTGTATTCATGCATGTTGATGGACATCTGAGCTGCTCTTGTGTCCTAGCCATTGTGAATGATGCTGCGATGGACATGTTGTGCACAAATATAAAGCAATTAAAAAAATCCTCAGAAGCATTATAGTTTTTAAAAACAGAATGGTGATAGGGTCTAGAAATGTATACTGAACAATAAAGAGTAATTTTCTAGGTGTTCAGATGGGCAACTGATTGGAGGAACCGTTAATTTAGGTAAGGTCTTTATGTTGACTTTCATTTAAAGATGGAAACACTCATCTAGATAAAATAATTAGCAAACATTCAGTGCAATTATTGGAGGATCACTTTTTTCCCTCTCCCACCCCCATCTACTCCAAAAGAAATAAAGAAATAAAGAAAAAAATCTCAAATAGGAGCCCCTGCGTGGCTCAGTCAGTTGAGTGTCCAACTTTGGCTCAGGTCATGACCTCACAGTTCGTGATTCAAGCCCCTCGTTGGGCTCTGTGCTGACAGCTCAGAGCCTGGAGGCTGCTTCGGATTCTGTGTCTTCCCCTCTCTCTGACCCACCCCCACTCACACTCTGTCTCTCTGTCTCTCTCTCTCTCAAAGATAAATAAACATTAAAAAAAAATCCCAAACAACTGAATTTCTCCTAAAAAAGCTCTAGAAATAGGAGGCTTTTTCTTTCCATTGCTAAGTTGTAATGGCAATTATTTTTCCTCCTTCTCAGGAAGGATGGAAGGAAGGATGGAAGAATGGTCTATACCCATAATAATGGCCAAGACCCAAGACAGTGCTCCATTCACATTGCTGCAGGTGTCACCTATGAATCACAAGGACAGCCCCAAATCCTGGTAAGAGTGGTTACATAGGTTGCTTGGGTTTTCTGCTCCTGGGAGTCAATGGGAAGTTCTTAGTGTAACATTGTATCAAGTTAGTCAGCAACATGACACTGGTAGCTAACTTGCCCCTTAGGGACATTTTCACTAGTTGTCATTCAAAGTGGAGAGCTGTGTTCAGCAACCCAATAAATCAGATGCACTTTAGCAACCCTATAAGTAGAATTCTGAAGCTAGCACATAAGACTTGGTTCAGAATTCACTCTTATGTTCCAATATATGCGCCACTAATCATTAGATTTGTTCATGGATATTTGGAATGCACTGATCATGCAAAAGAAGATCAATACCTATTGGGGCGACTGATTTTCTTACCTATGGAGTGACTGGTCACCACATTCAAGGTTGTGGTGCTCTGGCTTTCTTCATTGGCATGGCCTGTACTTTCTTGAGTTGGCCCATCCTCTATGTGAAAGTCTGTTATACTCTCTGTATTTGTTGGCACCTATTGGAGAAGTAAATGAGACAAAAGAGAAATAAAATCTAATGTTTTAAAATATATATTCAGCCTCATAACAGAAAAGGATTTAAAGGCATAAATATATAAAATATATGATGACTTAAATTTAAACAGGAAACAAGAAAACAAACAGAAATGACAGAGTGGGGATAGGAATAAAACCAAACGTACTCCACAAATAAATATCAAATGTTGACTCCATAGGGTCTTAATTCTTTAGAAAATACCAGGTCACTAGGCTTTAATTCTTTATCTCCCTGAACTTAAATGGCATTTTTCCTTTATTTGGCACATAATATGTTGTATCCTCTTTCAATGCCCTCCCTCCTCCAATTAGAGTAATAACTGAATTTTATTGAGAGCTTACTATGTGCTAAGCCTTTTAAATACCTTCTCATTTATTCCACAAACAACCCTCTAAAGTCAATCCTAATGTTAGTCCTATAGTCTGGATGAGGCCAAGAGAGATTAGACAACATGCCCAAACTCAGACAGCTAACAAGCAACAGAAGGTGACTTAGAAGTGATTCTGTTGACTTCAAAGTTCATGCCAATGTGGCATTGGACAAATAAGCTCGTCAGTACAGGCAACAAAAGCAAAATTAGATAAGTGGGGCCCCATCAAACTTAAAAACTTCGTGCATTATAACACACAATCAACAGAGTAAAAAAGCAATCTGTAGAATGGGAGAAAATATTTACCAATAATATATCTGATAAGGGTATAAAGAACTCCTACCACTTAGCAACAAAGAATCAAATAACTTGACTCAAAAATGGGCAGAAGGGGGGCGCCTGGGTGGCGCAGTCAGTTAAACGTCCGACTTCAGCCAGGTCACGATCTCGCGGTCTGGGAGTTCAAGCCCCGCGTCGGGCTCTGGGCTGATGGCTCAGAGCCTGGAGCCTGTTTCCGATTCTGTGTCTCCCTCTCTCTCTGCCCCTCCCCCGTTCATGCTCTGTCTCCCTCTGTCCCAAAAATAAATAAACGTTGGGAAAAAAAAAATTAAAAAAAAAAAATGGGCAGAAGGGCTCGCACAGACCTTTCCCCAGAAATGATAGACAATGGTCAACAAGCATATGAAAGATGCTCAGTGTCTTAACATAAACATCAGAAAAAGGCAAATTAAAACCACCATGAGATGATCACCTCACTCCTGTCAACAGAATGGTAAATAACGTACTGGCAAGAAGGTGGAGAAACTGAAATCATTGTATCCTGTTGGCGGGGATGTAAAATGGTGTAACTGCTATGGAAAACAAGATAGAGGTTCCTCCAAAAAAATTAAAAATAGAACTACCTTATGACCCATCAATCCCACTTCTGGGTGTATACCCGATTGAAAGCAAGATCTGGAAGAGGTGTTTCCACATCCATTTTTCATAGCAGCACTGTTCACAAGATCCAAGAGTTGGAAGCAACTCAAACATCCACTGACCAATGAACAGATGCACAAAATGTGGCACACACATACAATGGAATAATAATCAGCCTTGAAAACGAAGGACATTCTCACATGCACTACAGCATGGATAAATCCTAAGGACACTATGCAAAGTGAACTAAGCCAGTCATAAAGTATCCTTGCATGTGGTTGCATGGCTGTGGGGCAACTTCCTCTCTTCCTGGGACACTCTTCCTGGGACACTCACCAGACCTGTCGGGCCAGTAGACTCCTCAGGGTCTGCGCCGGCACCTGTGGTCACCACATTGTCTTCTGCACCTAGGGTCACCATGCCATCTTCCACACCTGGTGTCATAATGTCATCTTCTGGCCGGACTGTGCTAGCTAAAAAAGAAAGACTGGGTCAGGGCTTAAGGTAGAAATTGTGTGGGCAGACCTAACTGGCCAGCTACAATCAGATTATTTTCTTTACCATTTCTTTTGGGGATTGTTTTTGGGGGGAGGGTCATCTTTCCAGCTTACCACAAACCACTCTCCTTGCTGTACCTCTGTCACATACAAGGACCTGGTTGTCTCCATAGCAAGGTAAAGGGAGATAAAAATACAAAATGGTGAAGCCGCCAGCCCTTCCCCACTGTGGTAACAGGAGGGATATAGACCTTGCCTTTTCAGTAATGAACCAGGTTCTTCCTGGTGTCGTTTCATACAATGAACGAATGCATTCGGGTTGCTAGAATATCATTTAGACCTGGAAAAATTTTTAATTAGAGTCACGTGGAAAGACTTCTAAAAATATCAATTTGCAGGCTCTATCTTAAACATTCTGAATCATAATGTCCAGAAGGAGATCTCCATCCTTAAAAATCAAGCTTGCTTTCCATTTTAATTTTGAGACTGCTGTCTCCTTGAATGAGGAGAACCATTACCTCTGACCACGGACCTCATAGGTGAGGTCAACTTCTTAGTTTATAGTTGAGGTTACTATCTATGGGAGATAGTAATGTATGTAACGTGCTGAGGTAGCCAATAGGATTCTTAGTGCACAGAGAGCTAAACTAATAAGGGACCTCGGTGCCCCAGGCTGGGGTTTTTCTGCTTTAACATTGAATGAATGACCCTGTTGTACAAACCAGAAAGGTTTTCAGAGGAGCAGGGGATGGGTGGGGTGGGATAGCAGGTTGAATTCCACACAAAGGTGGGGTGGGGGAGTGGAACAGATAACAACAGTGGCCTTTTCTTTAACCTCTGTCTCAATGATCCAGACTAAATCACGACCAAGCAAGGGCATCACCTCAACTCATCAAATAACCCTTTTCATGAGTTAAAAATCTGACTCATTGGCCACGGGCTCCCTCCCCATACTCAGAGTGGCTCTGGAAATTCCATGACTAAATACAGTTGCAAACTAAGCAAACACATGTCCTAGGAGCAAGAGGGGCTGGGGTGCTTGGAGGCTTCTTTGTGTAATTAAAGAGTTGATGTTTGTATCCAGGCAGTGCTCAAGTTAGCAATCCAGACCTTGCCTTAAGATACCTTATTTCTCCCTATGCTTAGAGAGCCCAGCCAAAGGCACAGCTAATAAATATTTGATCATAACTTCTTTGCTGATGCATAGAGGTAGAAAGTCTCAAGAGTAAATTCGCTTGTTCTGTGAGCCTTCTCTTTGCATCTGGAGTCCTAATCCAGGGCTGTCTATCTATGGCTTTGGTTGAGCCCCCTAAGCATATACATTTATTTTTTCATCTGGGGGGGAAATGGCTTTCACCAGTTAGCAATAACTGAATACCTTCGTGCAAGCAGCCTCCCCTCCTGGCTGCTTGCTGGGGTGGGGGTGGGGCCAGCGATGGGCTCCCACCAGGATTTATGACTCTGGTGGTAGACCAATGTTGAATGTAAGAGGGAGATATCCCTTTGCCAGGCAAGTTGTCCTTATTAAACACACACACACGCACACACACACACACACACACACACACACACACCCCTTTTCTTCCCCTCCAGGTTTGAACAGTTAACAAATCATGAATTTTACAAATGTTTTCTGGAGGCTGCTTAGCAAAACCATTTACTATATGGTACCTTCCAACTTTATAAAACAAAACACCCTTGCTTTAAAAAAAAAAAAAAAATCAAGTACTGAATGAAGTTGGTTTGAATTCTTTCATAGAAAGTTCAGCTCATTGAAAGCGTAACTTGATAAAAAATTCCTTCTTGTTCTTTTCTATTCTTGGCCCACAGAGCCAAGCACTAAAATCGCCCTGAATAGACAAAGGGCGTTTTATGAATGACACTCATGATTAAGATGCATGGCTTTTGTCTCACTGCCCTGGCATTCTTTTTGCTCCATGGGAAAGTTGATCTTTAACAAGGGATCTTCCATTGTCCCTCGTATTATTTTGGCGGAAGGCTTTCCTGGGTGAAGAGTTCCTACCAGCCCAGCTGCCGCGTTTCCAGCCAGCGATTGATGCCCCTTTCCCTTCAACAGTGAAATTCAAATCGTGTCTTGATGCCCTTCATCTCGGATTCTTTTTCCTCCTAAGACACGTGTGTGCACAGGCAATACCCACAGCTGTTTATATAAGCACAGTGAGGAATGTACAATCACAGGGTCAGTTCTGCTGCCGTGTACCCTCATGATCTCACGATTCCAGCCTCACCCAGGTTCACCCAGCCTGGGGGTCAGAATCAATGGAAGTTTCCAAAGACGGTGGCAACCCATCCATTTGCTTTGGAATTTGTGCGTAGGTGTTATTCTTTCAAGAGCTCGGCCAAACTTTATATTACCTATGAGAAGATGTGATAAATCCATTTTACCTTGAGGTTCTTAAGCTTGAGAACAAGTAAGAACTGAAGAGATGTTTATTGGCTTGAAAGTGCTAATTATGAATTGCTTTTATCTTTGCATGGAAGCCCGACCTCTCCAAAGGAATTCTTCTAGTTTATATACACTTAGGGTAGGGCCTTTCATTTAAAATATCTTAGAATTTAGATGCAAGGTAAATCATGCTGCTACTGTAATTAATAGTAATAGTCCCAAGTTCTTGGTCAAAATGTTTTAAATAAGTGTTTTCAATCTTCTGGTTTTATGGACATTCCTGATAAGTGGGGAGTTCTTCCATTTATCTGTTGGCCGTTAAAAATATCTTCTCTTGTGGCCATTTTTCTCTTATGGCACTCATCTTTTTTACAGTTTTGTAAGTGTTCTTTATACCTTAGGAATACATCCTTTGGGGGCACCTGGTTGGCTCAGTTGGTAGATCTGGATCTCAGGGTCATGAGCTCGAGCCCCCTGCTGGAAGGAATATACTCTTTTTTTTTTTTTTTTTTTAAGGTACTATCTTTTTAACAAAAATGTTTATTTATTTATTTATTTTGAGAGAGAGAGTGCATGCACGTGTGTGCGAGTGGAGGAGGGGCAGAGAGAGAAGGAGAGAGAACCCCAAGCCGGCTCCACACTGTCAGCCCAGAGCCCTTATGGTTTTGTTCTTACACTTCATATTTCTATTTGCCTTGTGCTTCTTTTGAAGTATGATGTAAAATGGGGACATAATTTGATTTCCACTGAAAGATGGGCCGTTTGTCCCAATAAACTGTCCTTCTCCCCCTGCTTCAAAACTAGCTCTCACTGACACAAAGGTCTTCTTTCAAGTACCATGTCATGGTCATGGGGGGAAGCTTTCAGTATAAGGACCAGCTGCAGTGGCTTGGGCACTGCCACCTGCCCCTTCTTCCATGCCACCCTCTGTCTTCAGATTCTTTCCAGAACCGATTCCGAAATCCGTGTTCCCCTTACCGTCGGCTCCCCCTTCCTCCTCATATCAGCTAACCACTGCTGGATGAATTCAACGTCACGGGTGTAGGGGTGTAGAGAGTGAGGAGGAAGGGTAGACTACTTCAACAGAAGTTCATCGAGGTCTTTCCAAGTTGCATGTTCTACTTAACGTGGGAGGCCCAGCTTTATAACATCACCCTCCCCCCGCCCCCCACCACATTTGTGCAGCCACGTAGGGTTTATTTGTTTATTATCTTTCGGCTGACTTTATTCCAAAATGGCCTTGTGGGTGAGTTGCACTGGCATCATTGTCCCCTTTATCAGATGAAGACAGTGAGGCCGACAAAGATCTCCCCTTGACCAAATTCTACTTAGGTGTCCCTAACCATCCTTGCAAGAGTCTTGTTTCTTTCTTTCTTTCTTTTTTTTTTTAACATTTATTTATTTTTGAGACAGAGAGAGACAGAGCATGAATGGGGGAGGGTCAGAGAGAGAGAGGGAGACACAGAATCCGAAGCAGGCTCCAGGCTCCGAGCTGTCAGCACAGAACCCGATGCGGGGCTCGAACTCACGGACCGCGAGATCGTGACCTGAGCCGCTTAACCGACTGAGCCATCCAGGCGCCCCGCAAGAGTCTTGTTTCAACAAGAGTCTGAAATCAGCTCCCAACTGACCCAGTTCCCCATCCCCCACCTTTGATGTCTAAGTGGTAGGCCTGCCTTGAGCAAGAATCCTGTCAGGCCAGATTAGCAAGAACCCCCTACCCTTGATGTGTCTTCTCCATAATTGGCCATTCACTGCCCCCCCCCCACATACTCTGCTCCTTGCTTATAAACCCCCAGCTACGTTTGCTGCATTTCGAGCCGAGCTCTATTTCTCACCCCCCTTGGGATAAGTCTTGAATAAAGTGTTCCACCTGTTTCAACAAGTGTCAGAATAATTGTCTAACACTGGAAATTAAATGGTTTGCCTGGTTCACCTGGTTGGTGAGCAGACACAAAGCCATGTGTTGTGACAGCTCATCCGTGTAGTAACCAACACAACAAAAGACATCTTTGTGCCACCGTGGCCGTGGTGGCCCAGAAAGCCCGCAGCCCCCCACCCTGGGTCCTGACGTCCTTCCTCTTCAGCCCCCATCCTCTCATAAATTATAATCCTGGTTGTCAGAAGCAACTGTTTCCTCTGGCATCACACATCCTCTTATGAAATCCCATCTGGTTGGAATCTTCCAGTTTGACTTGTGTAGGAACCAGAATCTCGGCTTCCTCAAATGAGTCCCTTCGAGGACTAAGTTTTCAGAAGTGGTATAGAAGGAAGGTGTGACCTGCTTTATAAGAGTGTGACTCTTTCAGCAGCTCTCCCTTGCTCTGCAAATGAAGGCGGCAGCAATGATCAGGACTGGAATCTTCCCAAGGCTCACCTGTATATCCCCAAATAGTCCATGTGTATCTACTACGTGTTGGGTCCCATTCTGGGCACTGGAGACAGAGGAGTGAACAAGGTGAGTTCTCTCATGGATCTGGGTACCATCGGCGGTGGTGGGGGGATACTTCCAACAAGCAAACAAGGGAAACCTCAAGATAGCTTTCTTCCACCCCCTTTAGATCCATCCTCAAAGGGCACTTTCTCGGGGAGGCCTTTTCCCATGACCGAAGTGAAATTCCCTCCCTCCACACACCCTCACACATATACCACAGTACTCAACCTCTCATGCTGTGTATCCACTAACTGGCTGTCCCACTAGAATACAAACTCAATGACGGCCGTTTACTTCAATGTCCCCCCTTGCCTAAAATATCTGGTACACAGGAGACACCCAGTAGGTATTTGTTGAATGAACATGTGAACTGTGGACAGGAAGAGCCGGTCTAATTAACCCAGAAGCCGAGAGTGAGCCCGTGGCACCACTCACTGAAGAGACAGAGAGTGGTCAGTGGGGCTGGATGAGAAAGAAGCAAGACTGAGGAGGTGTGGAGGGCCAGTCGGGTGGGATTTTCCTTTCAATTGGAGGGTGAGGGGAAGCCAGAAGATGACGTTACTGGAGTCGGAATGCCATGTGAACGCTGGGGGTGGGGGCGGGGGTCTGTCAAGGATGGTGCTGGGATCTGGCTGAGGCAGGGAGACCACTCTGGCTACCCGGCTGTCCCGGCAGGAGCGGCTCACTGCTTGCACCAGAGCAAGGGGAGAAAAACAGACAGGTAATGGCCGGGACATGTCTGAAGTCATCACCCACCAACGATCAGAAATAAACACAAAACATCGGAGCCAAGAATTCGTTTTAGCATCCGTGACAGCTGCGTTGAGAAACAGCATTCGGAGTGTGAATGGATGTACTGACTGTATGACGCTGAGTCTTTTACTGGACTTCCCCTTGTTTCGTTAGGAGAGCCACGGAAGTCCCCTCCCTAAGTTTAAGAGCCTCTGTCTGGTTGCCATGTCCGCAGGAGGGAGAAGCTCCCGCTGCCCTCTTTCTGCTGACCTGAAGCCTCAGAAGCAGACAGCTGGAGAAGCGGCCTCCACAGCATTTTATCTTGAAACAGGAAAGTTGATTTTAGCAATAAAGAAGTCACACGCTGAGCTAGCCCCGGGGTTTTTCAAAGAAAACCTGCGGTGTTCGCCAACAGATCAAGGCAGTCTTTCGTGGTCCCTGGTGTGTTCCATGTTGAGCTGTTCCAGCATCTAAATGCACAAGTAAAGCCTTTGAAGATGGAGAAATACGTGGCCAGGGAATGGTTTTCGTGGCCACTGAGAAATAGAATGCCCCTTTTTTTTTTTTCTTACATCCTAGGAAATTCTGGTTTTCCCCAGTAGGGTAATTAACAAGCGATTAATTCTAGCATTCCCCACTCCCTACTTCCATTTAGGATGCAGTAATGCTTTTAGAGAGAGGTCAAAACACCTACTTGGAAAACAAAGGCAAAAAAAAAAAAAAAAAAAAATGTCTGCTTCTGTTCCTTTGCCCAGACATAGGCCTCTGCATATCACTTTTCTATCATGTCTCAATACTGTGCTCCGAAGCCTGAAAATAAACACACCCAGAGCTGTGGAAAGGTGCCAACCTCCAACATTTTCTAGCACCCTGCAGACCACCCACAGTGATCCCCAGATACTCAGATCTTCATATGGTTCTTCATCTCAATTCAAACAGCCCCAATTTAGCTGTTTGATGTTATTCCCTTAGTTTCTGCTACCAGAAGAAAGGTGTTAGGACTTAGCTTTTTTTATTCACCACATCTTTTGAGTTACTCCTCCCGTCCTACGGGCCAGCCCATCCTCTGACCCTTGTGAAGGAGCCTTTCCTTGGAATATTGAAAACCGCTTGCTGACGCGGAGCTATGCGCCTGTGCTCAGCTCCTGGCAGACACTGGGTTGTGGTCAGTATAATCACTGATGTGGCAATGGGTTCCACCTCTAAGCCACCCTCTCCTTGGACCCTGGTAAAGTGCTTACTGGATCAAAAGTGTGGCCATGGAAAATCTAGGCAGCTCCTTGAAGGCTTGGCCCTGCCACTCGGTATCCCATGGTGATTTTCCTCCAGGTTGCACAGTGCTACTTAAAGTCCACACTGCCCCATGGTCCCAGTGCTTGGCACCGTGGTAAGCCTTTTGTAGATGTTTGTTGACCAACGGTTGGAAAGAGAACACTGACACCCAAGTAGGACGTTTCTTTTGAATTATCCCTTCCATGACAAAACCCTGCTACTGTCCACTGTGCTTCCCTCAAGAGTTGTTGAATACCTTCCCCCTTCCCCCGAACGTGGCTGAAAATAGGACAATGCCCCTCCGAGGATGAGCTCTGTGGCTTTGCTGTTCAATCTGTGGTGAGCAGCAGCCTGCTGCTCGGTGTCTCACCCTGGCAGTCCCTGCAGGCCCAGACCAATGGTGAGGAGTGACCATCCACTGTTAGCACTGGGGACCCGTGCCTCCCCCATGAAATTCAAGAGAGACGTGTCAAGGCTGAGATCAAATAGGTATCACTAGTTCCTCTGAAGAAATCAGAAGAAATGCCACACATCAAGATTTGGAGCAGAGTTCCTTGACTTTGGAGACGGGGCCCCACAATGCCCCCAAAAGAGGCAGAATTCTGAAGAGCTCTGTAGCTGAGCATGGGCAGTAAAAGCAGGGAGAGGGGGCCATGTGGCTGGGGACTCATGTTTCAATTCCATAGCAAGGGCTCACACCCAGTCACTGGCAGGTGAATAGAACAGAACATGCAGGCCATTAGACGTGACACCAGGCTCCCAGCCACCTGCCTTCTTTCTCTCACCTGATGGGGGAAGATCAGCTGAGACCCACTGTGTGCCCTTCACAAGTCTTCACAGTTAGTCTCCACGGCTATCTGAGAAGCAGGTATTTTGTTCTATTTATTTTTCAGTCCAGTGTAATTAACATATAGTGTTATATTAGCTTCAGGGGTACAATATAGTGATTCATAATTCTATACTTACTCCGTGCTCCTCACGATAAGGGTACCCTTAATCTCCCTCACTTAGTTCACCCATCTTCCCACCTACCTCCCCTCAACCATCCATGTGTTCTCTATAGTTAAGAGTTAAGAATTTTTTGAGTTTATAGTTAAGAGTCTTTTGGTTTGTCTCTTTCTTTGTTTTGTTTCTTAAGTCCTACATAAGAGGGAAATCACATGGTATTTGTCTTTCTCTGACTTAATTTCACTTAGCATTATACTCTCTAGATCCATCCGTGTTGTTGCAAATGGCAAGATTTCATTTTTTAGGGCTGAGTAATACTCCATTGCATATATACACCACATCTTCTTTGTCCATTCATCTATGGATGGACCCTTGGGCTGCTTCCGTATCTTGGCTGTTGTAAATAATGTTGCGATACACATAGTAGTGCATGTATCTTTTCGAATTAGTGTTTTCATTGTCTTTGGATAAATACCCAGGAGCGGAATTACGGGATCATAAGGCAGTTCTGTTTTTAACTTTTTGAGGAACCCTCCACACTGTTTTCCACAGTGGCCGCACCAGTCTGCACTTCCAAGGAGGTAGGTATTGTAATAATGGCTGCTATTTTTGAATTTAGGGGAAAATGTACAAACGGTGGTGCCCAGCACTCTCTCCTGATCTTTACAAAAGCCTTGCAAACGAATGCCATTCTCGTTTTGAAGCTGAGGACGGTGACCCTGAGAGTAAACTGCCCATGTAGCCAGCAAGTGGTGACACAGGGATTAGCCATCAGATCTGTCAGACTCCAAGCCCCGCTTGAGCCACCGTCTCACACAGCCCCCCATGTATCCCGGTTACTTTCCTGCAGCTCCCCTCATACTCCCCCTACTTCACGTGGCAAGGACTGGGGTGGCACCGAAGCAGCTCCCTGGGCTTCTGGATGCCAAGGGCACCCGAAGTTTCATCCTCTGACTGCACTGTCATCTAAACCCCACCTACTCTTCTACCTGGCCCCGGTGCGAGACTCCTTCCCTTAGAGCCTTCCCAAGGTGACAAGAGAAAGTAATTCCTCTGAACTAGCACAGGATAACACCCACACTGGCTACTTTTTCTCTGTTAGCATCTATAAGCTTCCTGAGGGCAACACCCCCTTCTGCTGGAGGTTTGCAGCCTCCCACCCACCAGCGCCATGGCTCTGTGAGCTGAATGAATACATGAATATTCATCCCCCCCCTTTTCAGTGTTCACATATCAACTTACCCACTCACCACCGCCCCCACCCACCACAAACAGGGCCCAGGACTCCTCCAGCGTTAAAACTGGATGCTGTTGGTTACAACCTCAACCAAGATTACTCAGCCCGGGGAGAGGTTTTCTCTGTTGACCAAGAGCAGAATGTTCTCTGTAAAAGAGGAAATGAGTTCAGCTTGGTAAACTGGAATCAACACCTCCGTAATAACTTTTCTGGAACTAGCTGGGTCTGGCGTCCCGTTAGAAAGGCCACCTCATAGTGAGGACTGTTGAGTACTTGAAAAACCAGATGACTAAAAAACCTGCTTTACAAGTCATGCCCCGGAGCAGTGCATCTCAACCACGTGGTGGACCATTTGGGAAACACTCGCCATCTGCTCGGAAACTGAGCTTCTGATTCATTCAAGGCTGTCAGCTGAGCAAGCCCTGATTTTGCAAGAGTAAAAAGAGAAGCCCCTTTAGATCTGACCTCACCATCTACCCATGCAGCTTGCAGACAGCCCAGCTGTGCAGCCAGGAGGATGAGGCCTTGCAGGAATGTGCAGAATGTGGCTGTGTTTCCATTAGCTGCCCTCGGCCTTGATCCTGAGCCTGGCTGGGGAGTCTGAAGTGTGCTTCGGTAGATTATTAAAAATAATTGTTCTCAGCTGGTGGGGGGGGGGCACTCTCTTCTGACCCTCCTTGCCACCTTTCTCCCCTTGTTCTGATGAATGGGGAGGAGTTCAGGCAGCAAACTGTGTGTCCAGGGTTTATTTCTGATGCCATTTTGATGATCTCCCCAGGTACCCATCAGATACATCAAACTGGATGTCCTACTATTACCTCAAAGTCACTGCGTCTAAAACAGAGTACACAAACTTGAACTCCTTCTTATAACATTGGTTCCAAACTTATCAACCCTCCAACCTGCTTTTTTTGTATTTCTATCACCTGCCTCCTTGTCATTTCTGCCCAAAGTTTGGATCACTGTGTTTCCTCCCTCTTCCTCCTGACAAATGTTTACGATGCACCAACCATGTTTTTTCAAGTGCTGAGTAAGGCATGGATCCTGCTCTCTTCTCTAACGGGCAAGAGGTGTATATAAGTAACTAAAATACAGTGGTAAGAATAGTCAAAGCAATCTTGAGAAAAAAAAAAAAAATCAAAGGAGGCAGACTCACACTTCCCAACTTCAAAACTTACTACCAAACTGCAGTAATCAGGACTGTGTGGCATTGGCGTAAGGACAGATGTACACAACAATGGAGTAGAATTGAGGGTCCAGAAAGAAATCCATCCATTTATGGTCAATTGATTTTTGACAAAGGTGCCTGAGTAACTCAATGGGGGAGAGAATTGCCTTTTCAACAAATGGTTCTGGGACATCTGGACAGCCACATGCAAAAGAACAGAGTAGGATCTCTACTTCGTATCACATATAAAAAGTAACTCCAAATGAGCCAAAACCCTAAATTTAAGATCTTAAACTGTGCAACTATTGGAGGTAAAAATAAGAGTAAACCTCTGTGACCTTGGATGAAGCAATGGGTTTTTAGATATGACACCAACAACATAAGCAATAAAAGAAAAGCGAGATAAATGGGACTGCATCACAAATTTTAAAACTTGTGCTTCAATGGACACCATCAAGAAATTGAATGGGAAGGATATTTGCGATTCATATGTCTGATAAATGTCTAGTATCCAGAATGTATAAAGAATTCAACAGAGACGCCTGGGTGGCTCAGTCAGTTGACTGACTCTTGATTTCAGCTCAGGTCATGATACCAGGGTTGTGGGATCAAGCCCTGAGTTGGGCTCCATGTTGAACATGGTGCCTGCTTGGGATTCTTTCTCTCCCTCTCTCTCTGCCCCTCCCCTGTTCACGTGTGTGCATATGCTCTCTCTCTTTCTCTCAAAATAAATAAACATGTTTTAAAAAGAATTCAACAATAAAAAGACAACTCAATTTTAAAATGGGAAAAGGATTTCAATAGACATTGCTCCAAAGGAAGATAGGTTAATGGCCAGCAAGTGCATGAAAAGATGCTAAACATCGTTAGTCAATCAAAATCACAATGAGATACCACTTCATACCCATTAGGATGGCTTCCATCAATAAATGAAATGAAACAAACAAAAAACCGAAAATAACAAGTGCTGCTAAGGATTGGAAAAATTGGAACCCTTCTGCATCGCTGGTAGGAATGTAAAGTGATGCGGCCACTTAGAAAACAGTTTGCAGTTCCTTAAAAAGTTCAACATAGAGTTACCATATGACCGGGCAATTCTACTCCTAGGTATATCCCTGAGAGACATGAAAGCACATCCACATGAAGATTTGTGCATGAATGTCCACAGCAATATTATTCATTATAGCCCCAGAGCGGAAGCGACCCAAGTGTCCAGCAACTGCTGAGTGGATACGTAGCAGACAGTATATCTGTACAATGGAGCATTATTCAAACACAAAAAATTAAAACAATTCCGAGACACACACACCACAACAGGAATGAACTTTTGAAATCATGCTAAATGAAAAGAAGCCAGGCACAAAAAGCCACATAGTGTACAATTCCATTTATATGAAATACCTAGAGTAGGCAAATCTATAGGCCTAAAAAACAGATCAGTGGTTGCAGGGGGTGGGGGTGGGGTGACGGGAGAAATTCCTAAGGGTTTGATTATTTTATTTATTTATGATTTTATTTTTAATGTTTTTTTTAATTCTTGAGAGAGAGAGAGAGAAAGAGCACGAGCAGGGGAGGGGCAGAGAGCGAGGGAGACACAGAATCCGAAGCAGGCTCCAGGCTCCCAGCTGTCAGCACAGAGCCCAATGCGGGGCTCGAACTCATAAGCCAGGAGATCATGACCTGAGCCGAAGCTGGACGCTTAACCAACTGAACCACCTACGTGCCCCATTATGATTTTATTTTTAAATAATCTCTATACCCAATGTGGGGCTCAACCTCACGACCCTAAGAGTCACACGCTCCACCGACTGAGCCAGCCAGGTGCCCGACTCTTCAACTGGAAAGGGTTAATTTTATGATCTGTGAGTTACCTATGGATAAAAAAATGTAAATAGTGTTGTGTGGTTAAGAGGCGAATAGTAAGAATGCAGGAAATGAGGGAAGAGTAAGAAATCAGGAAATACTGAGCTACAAGTCAGTAGCTGGCTCTGATTCCCCCAAATCTGACCTCACCACCCCCCCATTCTGTTGTCACCACACTTAGTCTCTTATCTCCTGACCGCCCCCCCATCCCACCCCACCCCAGTGGTCCCATAAACTAGATTCAATCCCATACGGTTCCTGTCATCATTTTTTTTTCTGACAACTGCTAATTCATGGCGCACCTCACTCCCATTTGCGGTTATTGCCTATTGCCTACAAAAAAAGGTCCAACTCTCTCACTCATCAGGGGTTCGTCCTTCCCCCCGACTTCCCTTCCTCCAACACCAGTGAGCCTCCATGCATCTTCCCACACAAACTCCAGGTTGTTCCAACTCCCGTGCATTTGCTCAAGCAGTCTCTCCTGCCTGGACTGCCCCCTTCTCTGCCACCTTGTCTGGCCAATCCTACCATTTTTCACAGTCAAGATCAATTCCCATTTGGGGCGCCTGGGTGGCGCAGTCGGTTAAGCGTCCGACTTCAGCCAGGTCACGATCTCGCGGTCCGTGAGTTCGAGCCCCACGTCGGGCTCTGGGCTGATGGCTCAGAGCCTGGAGCCTGTTTCCGATTCTGTGTCTCCCTCTCTCTCTGCCCCTCCCCCGTTCATGCTCTGTCTCTCTCTGTCCCAAAAATAAATAAACGTTGAAAAAAAAAAAAAAAAAAAAGATCAATTCCCATCTGCCCCATATGGTTTTTGTTTTTTTTTTTTTTTTTTCCCCAACTGTTGGCAACCACAAGAATCTCGTCTCCAAACTCTGAGCACATAATGGTTTGTGCTGCTCAGGACATGCTGTTTTGTATTGTCTTGTATGTTCTTTTTATGCTTATACCACACCCACCTGTCTTGCTTCTCTCTGTGAGCTGCGATCCCGCTTCGCGTTCCTTCCTTCACTCTTAAAAGTGTTTTTTTTTTAATTTTTTAAATATGTTTTTATTTATTTTTGAGAGACAGAGTACAAGCGGATGAGGGGCAGAGAGGGAGACACAGAATCCGAAGCGGGCTCCAGGCTCTGAGCTGTCAGCACAGGGCTCGAACTCGTGAACCACAAGATCATGACCTGAGCTGAAGTCGGAGGCTTAACCAACTGAGCCACCCTTAGCTCTTAAGTTCTTAATAACATGTGTGTCCTATAAATATGTAAAGGGGCAGGACCATGACCTTCAGTTTGGTACCCCAACGCCAGCCAGCTCTTCAATCTGAAATATGCATCATCTAACAAATACCAGGTGATGTTGTTACTGTAAGGGTATTTGAAGAAACCAATTGGCTGATTTTCTGGGTGTCCTTGGAAGCCTTGAGCCCAAGTATGGGTGGCTGTCGTGTTGAGTGGTTAGGAGCATGGGTTCTGGGCTTGGGCTGCCTGGATTCAAGTCTCACCTTTGCTATTTACTACCTGCCTGTGTGTGTAAGTAACTGAACCTCTCTGAGCCTCTTCACTGGCCTATGAAATGCAAATAGTTCTTACCTTGTAGGTCTGCTGCACAGATTAAGTGAAGCAGGGCTTGGAGAGTGCTGGAAATTGCTAAGCACCCAGTAGAGGTTAGCTGCTATTACATAGTTACTGCGGTTACCACCACCCAACCAGAATCCAGTTCCCTTGGCTTTATAGATCCAGAAATTTAATCTTACTATGGGGTGATCCAACTCAGATGATACTGTTTCCCATCAGCCAAATTCACAAGGGGCCAGGAAACCAAATCGTTTATTTCCAACAGGAGACAGCTTTCCAACACCAAACACATCATGCCCTTCTCAGGAGTGAACTACCTGGGATGCTGTTCGGTGTGTATAAAACAAAGGCAAAGGGTGGGGCTCTTGGGTGGAGTACATTTCCAGACTGTGATGGAACAGAGGTCCCTGATTCACCATAGAACACTGTGACTGAGATCAGAACACCCATGGCCACCAGATAGGATCTCCTGCATACTAGCTGTAAACAGGGATTACATGTGCCTTGCCTGACTCACAAAGCAGTCACTCAATACGTACTTGGTAAATAAATGAATTCCTTGGGTAGGGCGGGTTTACCGTCATAAATCCTCATCACTTTTCTCTCCCTTTCTAGATTCTCAGCAAACTGACACCTTCTTCCTCAGGCAGGACACTATTTATCGATAACAGCCTTCAATGCTAAGTTGCGTCTTACTCTCCTGGATAGAGACATTGTAATGAATTGCAGGAAAATACTGCATTCTCATCACATCTTGTAGCACCCCTTCTCTGCTTCCTATCTGTTGTCTGTGTAATTGACAGTACTTTGCATGCTGTACACATTAACAATGTCAATGTCATTCGTTACCCCCTGTGTTCAGTGATACTCTCTCCACTGCCTGGGGCATTGGCATCTCTATCCCCCTGGACCCTGGTCGAGAGCCCATCATCCTCCAGAAAGATGATTATCCTTTTGTTGATTTCCCCCCACCCCCTGCATGAAATTGAGTGTTGCCCCAAACAATTTCAGTCTGCAAGCTCCCCAGACAACTAAGTGAATGAATGAGGTGCTCAGATCTGCAGACTTCCTTCTGGACTCAGCGTGATTCCCCTCAGAGGGCAAACCCACCTCCTCTGAGCAGTTCCCCAGGCAAAGGCACCCAGCCAGACAAAAAGAAGGGAGAGCCTGCCCACCCCTGTGTGTGAAGCCCGAGGGAATTCTTGCCTTGGACTGGTCCCCCCACCAGGCGCCAGTGGTTGATGGGCCCTGGAGTGGGGCAAGGAGGAAAGAAGCTGTCACCTCATTTTCCCCACTTGCATGAAGTTGGCAGAATTCCAGCTGTTCCCTAACCTGGCTCTATCCTGTAGCCCTCGGATCAAATGCCTGATCTCTTTCTTTCCCCCAAAGTTTTAAGAAATCAGTAGGGAATGGATTCAAAATTTCAATCGAGGTTGCTTCATTTCTTATCTTCCCCGCCCCCCCTCCATGGGAATCTATCAAGACTTATCTTGATAACTGTTGACTTGGCTGTAGGAGGGCTCCCCACCCCGTGCCCCCAGTCATTTGATTCTCTTCCAACAAATCGCTCACGCTGGGGGTTTCCTGGAGGGGTTTCAGGGTGGCAGGAATGGCAAGGCTTCCTTCAAGAGCCTTGCAGGCTCTTATTCAGATTATTCAAATGAGTTTCACCAGGGTAGTGCTGGGTATTTGGGTCTTTTGTCCTCTACATCCTCCCCTGAAACATTTCCACAAGTTGTAACCTGGCATGCCTGTTCTTGGAGCCCGAAATATGACAAATATTCAGATAAGCCAATGGAATTTAAAGCACAGGTCCGTTGCTCTGCTGGTGAAGACTTCAGGGAATGCTTTGTAATGTTAGGTGTGCCTCTCCCGAAAGTGCTCACAGCTCAAATCCAGTACCTGGCCCTGTACCAAGCACTCAGGAGATGCTCGATTACCATATGGGGAAGGAATTAATGAATCCTATTTCAACGTACTGTGATGTCTTCATTCTTATAGGAATATTATAGCAAGTATTTAGTGTAAAGGACTTTTTATACCTTTATATATATTATAATATTATATTATATATATTTATATTTATATATTTATCTATTTTTATATAATTATACAAATTATATGATTATATAAATTATTTATATTTATATATGTGTATATTTGTATATTTATATATTTAAATTATATAAATTATATAATATATAAACTATTTAAATTTAAATTTATATAATTATTAAAATTATATAAATATTATTTATATTTATATATTTATATATATTTATATATAAAATATATGTTTATATTTATTATATTTATTTATATTATAATATTATATATATATTCATGTTTAAGGAGCTTAAAATGACATAAACCTTCAATTTCAAGTTCAACTTTTGGTTCTTATGTGGTTTTGTAATGTAGTGAAGAGAGCCTGGGGTTTGGAGTTAGACCCATCTCTGAAACCCAGTTCTGGCATATTCTGAAGATAGTGATGTATAATTTAAGGAGTTGCCATGGTTAAATGAGGGAACTGTGACATTCCTAGCACGTGGCGGGGGTGGAAATGGGAGAGAGGTGGTGTCCTCCCCACTTGGCCAGACCACTCACTGTCATGCCAAGGTTTGGGGGCTTTACAATTCTTTGGTAGAGAGTTACTCATGGACCACTCATTTTAGAGGCCAGAGAAAGAGAGAAGGAGTCGTATACCTCCGCTCAGCCAGGGTCCTGCCTTATCCGCCAAGTTCTGACTTAGCCTTCTCACACTTGGATCCTTCTTAAAAATGTGTTTTTTCTTTCCATTAAATGCTATTTTGGATCTCACACACCAGTGTAAGGGCTAGACTTCCCTCGCGAAGACTCTAACAGACCTGGTGTTTATTAAATGCGTGATAGATGTCTTTAAGTGAACAGAAACTCTCAGCAACTCATGAAGGTCTCAGGGCCTCTGAAACTCACTGCCAAGAGTTTCGGGGAAATCACAGGGAAATTTGTTCACCGCATGATTAATCCTGGGTGGATTGGTCCCGGAAAAATCACATGTGGGTCTGTAGCGAGCAGCAGCCTGCAGAATTTTACAAAAGAAACCATACCGGATGGGCCCCGGAGTACGTGTTTTGTATGAAAGTTCAGAGTGAGGGCGGGGCCTGACGATCCAGGCCAGATGTGCGGACAACGGTACTCCTCTGGAGCCACTCAGCTCCAAAGACGACGACACATAGGACCAGATTACAAAACTGAACCAGATCATACAGCAGAGGAGGGAAACCCCGTAGGGAGTAGGATCCTGTGAGAAGGATAATAAAATTCATCCCCATAATTACCCCCGGCCCAACTCCGCAACAGGACCCACAATAGCTCAGCTCAATGAAGTTATTCATCCATATTCACATCGCCTCAGTCATTATCCTCAGACAAAACCCCTCCTGGGCCTCAGCTGCTCGAAGGCAGCCCAGCAATTCAGTGTCCACACACAGCTTGGGGCAGGAGGGGGGGTGTGTGGGGGGGAGGGGGGGTGGAAGATGGGGGGTGTCTGCAGTTAACAGATTTTCTAGTACCAACTGTGCTGGTAGTTTTTTTTTCTTTGTTTTCTTTCTTTTTTTTTTTTTTTTTTTTTTTTTTTTTTTTTTCAGACAAGGTTTACAGAGGCCTAAGTCAGGTTCACGCCTTGGGCAAACCCCTCCTTTAAAGCACCTCTGATGTTCAAAAACTGGTGTAAGGATAATTACAGCCAACCCTTTCCTAGGAGGAAACAGAGGATGCTGCCCGGCTGTTGCCTTCCCTTAGCTAAATTGGGATGAGGCTCAGTTTGGGGGTGTCCCACACCTTGGCCTGGGGGAGCACGAAATGGTATCCTCTGCACACTGTGTCGCCAAAAGGGAAACGTAAGTGAAGGGCAGAGCTGTGTATGTTCCAGTGGAAAGAGAAGTTCCAAAGATAGGACCGGCCATGAATAGCCCACGGCCCTGTAAAAACAGTTGCTCAAGTCTCTCTGAAGCAGACGGCCTGGCACAGAGTAGTGCACCCTGTATAATTTCCCCAGGGCTGGGTATTATTGTCTTCGCGCGGAATTATAGCTGCCTAGGTGAGGTCCGCCCTCCCACCAGCCACTCCCTCCCAGAAGGATTTTTTTTCTGGTACGAGACCTTCCTCTAGCCTCCATTTGGAAAATACAAGAGTTTACCTTTCAGCAACCTCCAACTCCAAAGATCACAAGTGAGCTTACAGCTCCTCCAGCCAGGATTTAGTGAGCAGCTACTTCGTGCCAGATATGGTTTTGGCCCTAGGGATCGAGACTAGGACGGAGCTCTGTTCTCCAGAGCTTATATTCTATGCGGGGAAACAGATAAAAATAAAGTGGATAGAAGAGTCCGAAGAGGGAAAGGGGCGGGGGAGGCATAGCTGGCGGGCAGGCGGAGCCCCCACCAGCAGATCTAATGCAGTTAAAGTCCAAGGAGACGCCAAACACTCACTCGATCATTGGTGTTGGCCAAGTTCAACACAGGGCCCCCCAAACCAGCTTATGCCTCAGGGCTCACAACAGTCCTCCACTGCCCCACACTACTCGGGAGCCCTCCGCTCAGTCCTGCTACACGCAGCATCCTCTCCACGGAGGATAACTGACGCCTCTTCCAGACAATCCCAATGATGGGGGTCCCCGGGGTGTCCAACACTTTGCGCACAGGGTGTAAGACCAGGCGGCCACCAGAGGGAGACCATCGCCGCACAGGGGAGTCCTCCCCTGTACTCCCAGTACTGATTAGTGTCCCTCCTGATACCCAGGGCCAGCTTCTTCGGAGGCCGTGTGCATTCCTCCCATGCACAGCCCTATACGAAAGCACAGCCCAGCCAGGGGAAGGCGCCTTCCTTCCAGCCTTCTACCCTAGGTCTCATGAGCTGAGCAGGGGGTGGGCAGGAGGTGGCCTGCCCTGCAGGGACATCCCTTTCTGCTCCCCACTCCTGCTACCCGTGGGTGCGGGGTCTCCTTCTTGCAGCCTACTCAGCCATTGCTTTGGGACTCGGCACCAGCTAAGCCACTGTCTCTCCTTCCCGGGATCCTCCAGCCTCGCGGGCACACGCACACTCCCAGCTCCCCCCTGCTCTCCTGGGCAACTTCAAATACCAGGCCCAGGCATTCCAGCAAGTCCCAGCTCGCACTCCTCCCCACCCTGCCTGAGCCGTTCTGCTGGGTCTTACCTCCTCCTGCCGGGATCCAGAGCCAGGCGCTTCCCAAAACCAAGAGTAGAACCGGCACCTTCCACATCTTCTTGGTTGACTGGTCCTCTTTGGGGCCCGTGCACCTGGTGTCTGTGCCAGGGGAAGATTAAAAAGCTCTGCAGCCAGAGGCCCTCGCCCAGTGGAACCAGAGAGTAGGGGCTGGAAGGCGGGGAGCAAAAGCCTCAGCGCGGGAGGGGTCCCCGAGCTTCCTTCCCCCACGGCAGCGGCAGCGGAGGAGCAAACTTGGCAGTTGGAAACTTTGCAGAGAGTGAGAGCGGAGTCAGCATTTATCTCTCCCGAGGAGGGCGGGGAGCAGCTGGCCCTAAGGTGGTCCCAGTCCAGGGCTCACTAGGACCGCCCTCTGCCTCTGTTTGGCTAGCACGAAAGCGATGACCTCAGGCCAGGTTTAAAGTTACAGGGCTGCAGCTGTGGGGGGCTGCCAGGGCTTGTGGAGGGCCCTGAGCCCCAACAGGAGGGAAAGGGGATGCAGGCAGTGAGCAATTTAGTTTTTAAAACATTTTATTTTATTATTGTGGGTTTTTTTTGGTTTTTGGTTTTTTGTTTGTTTGTTTGTTTTGCTTTGTTTTGTTTTCGGAGTAAGGCACAAGCCTACGTTTTTCTTGTTAGGAGGAGTAAACTCTTCCTTGTGTGGCCAATAATTTTAGAACCAAGCATGGGATTGTTCTTGCAAATATTGAATTTGACGGCTTTCTTCAAAAGTGGCCGTCCTCATCTGGGTGGGCCCGGAGGCGGATCGGGCTGGTGGATCGTGCCTTGTCTGGGGGACCTGAGCAGGTGGGCTCTGGGGTCCTGGCTGCCTGAGAGAGATGGTGGGGACTTTCGGGGACTCCCTGGCTCTGGCAGTTTTAGAAAAAAGGCTGAGTTTGAGGTCTGCTTCTCCTCCCTTTGGATGTAGCGCTGTGGTGCTGGACGGACGGACAGATGGACGGCCGTGTGCCGTGAGTGAGGTGTCGTAGCCCAGGAATGTCAAAGGCCCCACCTGGTCACCAAATCTGTGTCCACTTCCAGCCCACACTCATCCTTTTTAATCCTGGAATTTGGACTCATGATCCCTGCTTTACTGGTTTAAGCCGTTTCTCAGGTACTGGATGTTGGCAATAGGCAAACTTGGTGTGTGTGTGTGTGTGTGTGTGTGTGTGTGTGTGTGTATGTTACTTTTTTTCCTTCTGAACCGTAGACGAATGCCCCAAAGCTCCTGACTGGTATGAAAGTTGGTTATTTTCAGATCCTCATCCCCAGACCCTGATTCCAAATTTATTTTGTCATAAGAATCACAAGGGGGAGGTTGCTTTAAAAGCTCAGATTCCTGGGCTCCACCCCCCAACTCCTTAAATCAGACCCTTTGGGAATTCACTTGTTAAACCAGTGTAGAACTTTGTCCAGAGGCCTCGCTTCTCAAACACCAAGGTGAGACGCCTCAGTGCTGTTAGATGCAGGTGGGCTTCTGAGGGTCTGGGGTGGGGGAGATTCCACATTTCTAAAGGTCTAGGCAATGTCTTATCCTGGGGCTACAAGATAGGAGCTGAAACCTGACCTAAAGAGAGGGAAGGGACCCTGGGTCAAGGGGTTGAAAAGGTAAAGATAAAAGGGATAGAGAAGATAACCTGACTGCCTCTCCCATCTTGTTAATAGATTATTATTACCACATTACCAGGAATGTTTGTTCACAGACTGAATGATACATGTATCATCTGTTGAGCCTGTTAGATGGAGAAAAGATGCAAATCCACTCTAAAGAGAGAGAAAGAAAGGGAGGAAGAGCCCATCTTCACTTGGGAACAGGGGTGAAATGAAGCCTGTGTGGTGGGGATGCGTTAAATTCAGCTAGTTTGGAGGGGGGCTGGGGCTAGGTTACTACTCAAGGAGATGCCCCTCTCCCCACCCCCACTGCCAACCCTCTCCCCAGGGATGTGTCTAGATTCTACAAGTTTGGTCACCCGACATTCTGGTGGATGATGGAGGAGGGAGACGTGATAGAGAGTTGCATCCTGTTGGAGGCCATCCTGGGGCCGGGGAGAGGGGGAGGACCAGGGGAGTCTATGGACATGGTCTAGGTGCTGTTGGTTTGAGTAACTGGGAAGAGTGGGCTACAGAAGCTGGTGAGGGACCTTCCTCAAAATGCAGACAGCGCAGGAGAGACAGGAGACACTGTCTCGGACACAGGGGTAGGAGGCAGAGGTCATCTGAGTGACTCAAGGTTGGGCCAAGAAGCTGCAGTGAAGCATAATGGACCTGGCAGCCTGAGACCAGCCCAGATGAGGGGAAGAAGGAAACAAGTAGAATACATGCCGGAAGATGCCTCCAGTCTTTGAAATAGCTTGTGCTCCAAAAACAGTGACTGGTAAGATAATAGTGACATTTTCTCTGTTCACCAGGAACCAGAGCCCTGTGTCACTTAATCTTCAAAATACCCCTTGGGTTGAGAACACTGATAATACCCATTTTGTATATAAGGAACATGTTTCCAAAGGGGTTTCCAGAACAAATGTGCATCAAATTTGTGTGAGGACTGGCTGGTTAGAATTAAGACACTGAGGGGCGGGGCGCCTGGGTGGCTCAGGCGGTTAAGTGGCCAACTTTGGCTCAGGTCATGATCTCACAGTTCTTTAAGTTCGAGCCCTGTGTTGGGCTCTGTGCTGACAGCTCAGAGCCTGGAGCCTGCTTCGGATTCTGTGTCTCCCTCCCTCTCTCTCTACTCCTCCCCAACTCGTGCTCTGTCGGTCTCTCTCTCTCACAAATAAATAAGCATTAAAAAAATTAAAAGAAAAAAGACACTGAAGGGCTCCTGGCTGGTTCAGTGGATGCGTTGGTGGAGTGTGTGACTCTTGATGTTGGGGTCCTGAGTTCGAGCTCTACACTGGGTGTAGAGCTTTCTTAAAAATAATTAAGGGGTACCTGGGTGGCCCAGTCTGTTGAGCATCCGACTTCAGCTTAGGTCATGATCTCATGGTTCGTGGGTTTGAGCCCCACATCAGGCTCAGTGCTGACAGCTCAGAGCCTGGAGCCTGCTTCGCATTCTGTGTCTCCCTCTCTCCGCCTCTCCCTGCTCACACTCCGTCTCTATCTCTGTCAAAGAATGAATAAACATTAAAACATTTTTAAAAAAATTAAAGGTTCAGTTACTGATCTGGGCCCCACTCCCCAATTTCTCACTGTAGGTCAAGAGTGGGGCCCAATAATTTGCATCTCTAACAAATTCCCAGGTGACACTGCTGGCCCTGGGGCCCCTGGTTTGAGAACCACAGATTTAGAGAAAACACAAACAGTCCAGGGGCACCTGAAATGAGTGGGGGAACCGCTGTCCCTCTATTGCAGGACTTGAGCCTCTTGATAGTGCTGTCTTGCTTAAGGCTCTAGAAGGAGAGGTCTGTATGTTGCTTTTAAGGAGCACAAAGCCCCCCGCCCAAGGGTGGGGTACCACAATGCACAAGGAGAAGATGCAAGGTGAGAGCACCTGCCATGGGACCCTGAACCATGAGGTTGCTGGAGAGAAACTGTCAGGATCTCTCCTGCTCCCTGCATGCTCTGAGGCCTGTCCAGAGCCCCGGAGCTTCCCCCATGCTGCCTGGGAAGACCTCTCAAGCGTCTTCTCTTGCTTCTCAACACGCACTGCTCCGGGGCCAGGATACCACCTGAAATGGTAGCCGATGTCAAAGGCACCTCTGTGACGCAGGAATAAATCACGCATTTAGGTGTACGAGCAAAATGTATTTAGCAGCAAGGGGATGAGGTTGGGGGTGGGGAAGGCGGGTCGGGAGTGGTGTGGGACTGAAGGAGGGCACAGTAGCTTGGTTTGCTGGAAAGAGCCTCAGTGTTTTCGAATCAAACTTCAGCTCCATGGTGGCCTCTGGCCACACAAGTCTCAGTTTCTGCTTCTTTAAAATGGGCGTGTTATTCCTATTTTGGAAGGGTCTATGCACAGCCACGAGTGTGCCTGCTTTGATCGCCATGATGGCTGTTTCTGCCAGGCCCTGCCTGGTTCTCAGCCTCTTGAGTACTCCAGTGCCCACCTGTGCCCACCAGCCAGCCCCTATGTCAGAGGTACTTGACATGGGCCCGATGGAACCGGTTCCTTTCCACCTTAGGACACCCAGCTGGATCAGTACATGGGGACCTGGCATCAGCTTGTTCTCTGTTAGGGCCAACCCTCACCTTGGGCCTTATTCCTAAAAGCTCTCCTGGATCCCTGTCCAGCTCCCTGGGCCCGAGGACCCCTCTGGGAAGTCAGATTATCCCCTCATTTCTACCCAGGAACTAGTGTTCTACACCAGGATCCTACCTGGAGGCTGGATCCTGCCATTCCACACATGGTGGGAAGCTGGCTTGGATTCCTAGTTGCCAGAGCACCACCCTGCGCTCCCAGGAGCCTCCCCAATGCTGACCGCCCCTTCCTATTGTCAGAATCAAACTCATGCCCTATTTTAGTGGCGGGCATACCATTTTGCTTGCAGACCTTCAAAAGAATTTTGAGAAACTAGATACAATCATTTTTTTTAATGTTTCCTATTTATTTTTGAGAGAAAGAGAGAGTGTGAGCAGAGGAGGGGCAGAGAGAGAGAGACAGAGAGAGACAGAGAGAGAGAATCCCAAGCAGGCTCTGCACTGGGAGCCTGGGCTCGATCCCACCCACGGTGAGATCATGACCTGAGCTGAATTCAAGAGTCAGGCACTTAACTGACTGAACCACCCAGATGCCCCATATACCCAATCATGTTTAACCACAGAATTAAATAAGTATACGTTTAGTGGGAGGTAGTCTATATTAAACACTTGATAAAAAGAAATAAGGTGAAGACTAACTGTGATTGGAAAAAATACTCATGGTATGTTTTGATGATATGAACTGAATACGTATTGGCATGGAAAATTATATAAAAATCTTATCCATGAATTTTAATCCATACATTTTGACATTTTTTGATAGCAGATCCAGAAAACTTTCCAGTTACCCTTAAAAGAATCAGCGTCACTAATATTCTTTTGTATTTATTTTTATTTTTCATTGTATGTATGTATTATGTAAATTCTATACCCAGTGGGGGCTTGAACTCACGACCCTGAGGTCAAGAGTCATGTGCTCTACTGACTGAACCAGCCAGTAGAGCATAATTATATATATATAATAGAGTATAATAGAGTATACTCTATGTAGAGAGTATAATTATAACATCTAATTATAATGTTATAATAATCACAATTATGAATTATAAAAATATAAATTCATTACAGAAACTGTGGAAAACAGGAACATAGAGAAATTATCCTATGTCCAGATTTCTTTGTGCATTTGTTTGCAACTTTTTTTTGACAAGGTTTCAACCCCTTGCTTTGTGTTTTGTCCTATTTGTTTCATTGTTATCTCTGTATTGAAAACGTTTGAATATTGGTTTTGTTCTGAATCCCTTGAGAGGAATGGAGATTATGGCCTCCAGCCCTGAACACCTGGGTGTGAATTCCCCAAGGACAAAGACATTCTCTCCTAACGGCAGTAGGATTAGCAAAGTAAGAAACTTAATATGAATACCATACTATTATCTAATCCACAGCCCATATTGAAATTTTGACAACTGTCCCAATAGTACCCTTTACAGGTTTGTTTGTTTTTTTCCCCAGAATCAAATCCAAAGACACGTGTCATCTGTCATCGTGTCATTGAACTTGACTGTCTTGTCTTCCCAAGATTCCAGAACACTGCTTTTCTTTGTCTTTCTTGAGCTTGATGCTTTTTGAAGACGGCAGGCTAGTTATCTTGCAGCTTGTCCCTTCCGTCTGGGTTCCTCGGATCTTTTCTCCTGATTATATTCAGGTATGCATTTTTGGCTGGAGGGCTGCAGAAGTGACCCGTGTTTTCTCAGTGCCTCAAGGAGGAGGCAGAATGGCGGTTCCCAAGGCAATTGAGTGTTAACTTTGATCCCTGGGAGGGCCTTCTGGTGCTGAATTCAGAACCCCCCAAAGTAGTCCCAGCTCCACCCTTCACAGGATGCATGCAAACCAGGAAAAACCAGTCTATATACACAGGCACCCCCGGGGCTAAAGATATTTTTTTTCCCGCCCCAGAAAATGCCCCATAGTAAGACTTGAGCTTGTAGAAGGAGCTGCCTTTTGTAAATGGAGAGGGGTTATTTGTGAAGATGCTGATTTATCCCTCCCTGTGGCTTTACAGGAAAATTTATGGATGCTGAGGATTTGAGAAGTTGCTCCCTTGCTGGGATGCCCCTGGGGAAGTCTGTGTGTGTCCCCAGTTTGAAAACTCCTGCCCTGTCCCTCTGCCTGCGTGGATCTCCTCCCAGCCTTCCAGCCACCTCATCCCATCCTGATATAGTTGAAAGACTGAGCCCAATGTCTTCTAAACTACGATGCCGCCCCTGCCCCCTTGAGGAGGTCATGAGCTCCCCGAAGCCAGGAACTTACTGATACATTCATCTTCGATTTTATCTGACCTGCTGGGAGGGAGATCCTCCCCATCCAGGGCACACACACACACACACACACACACACACACCCCGTCCGGGCTCACCCCAGAGACACAGTCAATGGCAGGTGATACACCACAGGCCAGTCTAATTCCAAGGACAAAACCAAGAGCAAAGGGGCGCCTGGGTGGCTCAGTCGGTTAAGCATCTGACTTCGGATCAGGTCATGATCTCATGGTTTGTGAGTTTGAGCCCCACCTCGGGCTCTGTGCTGACAGCTGGAACCCGCTTGGGATCCTCTTTGCCTCTCTCTGCCCCTCCCTCTCTTTTGCAAAAATAACATTAAAAAACAAAAAACAAGAGCAGGTGTTGATAGGGCGCCCAAGGGACTGGCTTCTGGGGATTTTCCAGGAAGGAGAAAGCCCTGGGGCGCTAAAGACACGTTTTACCCATTCATCATTCTGTTTGGTCAAGCACTGCTAGCCATTCATGCTGCCACTCATTCACTATTGTAATTCATTGACTCACTCGTTCCAGAAACGCTCAGTGATGCGCGCGGCCTGCCCCGCGTGGCACTGCCGTGGGCATTCTGGTTGTGGTGCCAGGACTGTGACATCTCCCGCGTTTGGCTGGAGCTACCCCACCGACACGACCTGCCATCAGCCTCCTCGGGCCAAAGGTCCGCTTTCAGCGCCCTCCCCCCCATTTTGGTACAGGAGAATCGACTCTTCTCTGCCCAGGCGGGGCCCTGTGTCTGTCTTGGGACAAGGAACAAGGTGTGTTGTTCCTTTTCTTCACTGGTCTATTAAAAGCATCAGGCTTTTGAGTGAAGCAATAAGGAGAACATTCACCTCTGTGAATCAACAGGCTTCTGTGTGCTTCGTCGTCCTGGGGAAGCCTTGGGCCTCTCCGCTGGGCACAGAGTGAGGTCCACAGACACCGGGAGAATGGAGAGCTCGGACCTGGCCGTTCCCCGTTTCACAGACTAAATTTGGTGCTGGTTTCACGGGGCACCAAAGAAATGCAAAAAGCTCTCACTCAGGCCACTGGTAATTTTTTTTCCACAACAACGAACTGCTTTTTTATATACAACCTCCCCCGCCCAACCCCCTCCCCCAGCCCCAAAAGAGAAAAAAATTGGCTGAATCCACGAGTTGCTTTGAATTCAGGTATTTTGGATGGTTGGGAGGAGAGGGCCACTGATTACTTTCATGCGTTGGGAGCATAGTCAGTTTTTTGTTTGTTTTGTGTTCTGTTTTGTTTTATTATTATTATTTTTAATCAACACTGAGTTTTTAATGGACAGACAACCATCAGGGAGGAGGGAGGGTGGCGTTTTTTACAATTTAGACCTATGCACACAGAAAGCCCCTTTCATTGCTGTGTTCAGAGAGTCCTTCATTATGGAGACTCAGAACTGCTTGGAAAACAATCTGAATGAATGTGTCTCAGTGTGGGAGGCTGGGAAGTCGAGTAGGGACAGGGCTGGGAGGCTGGTGTTTATCTTACTGTTCTCTTCAAGGCTGGTGGCCCTGAAGACATCGGTCCTTGGCTTTCTCTCCCTCAGTTTCCCTGGGTGGAAACTGAAGCTTGGTGATGAAGCCCCTGTGTATCAGGAAAATCACTGACGTGGCCGTGTGCTGAAGGCTTGAACGACCTCACCCTGCATTCCACCAGCTCCTGCTCGCACGCTGAGGGCAATGGCAGCAAACCCTCACCACGGACCTCATGCTGTCCCGCCCTCCTGGAGTCCCCTGCCCAGATCTGCTGGTGGCTTTCCCCAAAGATGAGGCCAAGAGGACCAGAGGATGAGCCCCAGCCCTATATCCCTCCACTGGGTATAATCCCTATGGAACAGTCTGGCTTTTGTTGGTATTTTGGAATCTTTTGTTGAGGTCCCAAATCGGTTTTAATCATCACTGTTCAGGAATCTAATTCAAAAAATTCAGACGTTAGTGCCTGCCAAGAGGTGGGTTTGGCCATGACAGGAAAACAGGAAAAGGCTTAAAACTTAATAAAGCTGGAAGAAAACAACTTTAATGTCAGCAGTCCAATATCCAGAGCCCCTGCCCCCCATCCTGTCCTCAACTGCCTTTGGATAGAGCCAGGCATCCCGAGATGGGTGAGAGGCACAGAACAGTTTCTGGAAGATGTTATTAGAGGGATTTAACTGTTTTCCTTAGCAGAGCCGGGGAACCTGGTCACCTTTTTATTACTGGCACCAAGAGCAGGAAGCTACAATACAGATGATTTATTCTTTCATTTAACAACTACCTACGGATCATCCGGCAGGGTGCCAGGCAGTGTCCTGAGCTCCAGGGACATGGCAGGGACAAGGCATCCAGGTGGCTGTTTCTGAGCCCTTTACATTCTGTGGGGGAGACAGATGATAGGTCCACAAGTAAATCCGGTAGGTAGGGGTGGTGGAGACTGTTATAAAAACAGTAAAAAAAAAAAAAAAAAAAAAAAAAAAAACAACCTCAGAGAAGCAAAGAAGCAATCTCGCAAGTGGGGTTGGAAACCACCAAAGGCAGTGCTGACTCTCTGAGGTGACACACACCGACAGGAAAGTTTAAAGGGCATCAATTTTCTTTTTCTTTTTCTTTTTTTAACACTTATTTTCTTTAGTTTTGAGACAGAGAGAGAGAGCACAAGTGGGAAGGGTCGGAGAGAAAGGGAGACACAGAATCCGAAGCAGGCTCCAGGCTCTGAACTGTCAGCACAGAGCCTGAGGTGGGGCTTGAACTCACCAACTGTGAGACCATGACCTGAGCCAAAACCAAGAGTTGGACGTTCAACCGACTGAGCCACCCAAGCGCCCCAAACATCAATTTTCAAATTCTCAGCTAACTTGTGTTCTCTTTGCCTACATGGCTCTAACACGTTTTTCTTCCACTTTGCTGTAGAAAGACAAATCTGTTAATCATCCTTAATCGCACAATGATGCATGGCCTATAGGATGTAAAACCCCTGTAAGGGCGAAAAGATGACAATTCAAAACGATGGCAGATGCATGGTCTTCTTTAAGTAAAGTACCATAAGCCTATAGGAGAGCTTTATGTCTTTTTTGTCATATGGATATTTCCATGGAATGTGAAATCTAGTTTTAGAATTGGGGTTTTGGGGCACCTGGGTGGCTCAGTCGGTTAAGCGTCCAACTTTGGCTCAGGTCATGATCTCGCGAGTTTGTGAGTTCGAGCCTCACGTCGGGCTCTGTGCTGACAGCTCAGAGCCTGGAGCCTGCTTCAGATTCTGTGTCTCCTTCTCTCTCTGACCCTCGCCTGTTCACACTCTGTCTGTCTCTCTCTCTCTCAAAAATAAATAAACATTAAAAAAAGATGGGGGTTTTCAGACCCAAGTTGGGTCATTCTGAATTCAGATATCAACAGTGATGACAATTTGATTTTATGACCTGGCCTCTTCCATATCCTGGCTCTTGACCCAGATGTGTGGCTCTGAGGGAGAGCTCTGGGAGACCAATGCAGAGAAAGGACAAAAAGAAACAGTGAAGGCTAGGGGGACATGATGGATGTTTCTGACGTGAGAAGGAAGAGTCAAGATGCTCAGAAGGAGGACAAAGGGGGAAAGATGCTCCCTGGGTCCTTTGGGGCTCTGTCCAAGGTCAGGGTGATGGCAAGAAGATGGAAACCTCAGTCAACACATGGGCCAATGTTCTGCTTCCAGAACCATCCAACATGGCAAGGATGAAGAAGTGTGGCACTGTGGAGGGAGGTGTCCAGACAGGTTCCAGAGACATGACCCTGAACTGGCACAGCTGGCCCCTCATGGGGGGAAGTCCCTTATGTCCCCCTCAGAGGAAAGAGAGAGGCCAAGAGGACCAGAGGTCCTGACACAAGCCTGGGTCAGGACAGGGAGATCTCAGAGAGCAATGACCTTAGCCCAGAGCAAATAGCAGAGTCGAGAATCAGTAATAGCAGATGCCAGCTCATGGATTAAGAACAGACAGGACCAGTGACCTCACCAACCAATTCAGCAAGGATGGAGATCAAGCCCAAAATGTGCATACGCATGTGGATGTCTAACTGTCATAGACTTAATGTTTCTGTGTCCCCCAAATGCATATGTTGAAACCTATTCCCCCAATGTGACAGTGTTTATAGGTGGGGACTTTGGGAGGTGATTAGGTCATGAATAGGATTAACACCCTTACAAAAGAGATCCTTCTGCCATGTGAGGACACAGTGAAGAGAGCCATGTATGAACCAGGAAGCAGAATCTCTCTCATCAGACACTAAACCTGCCTGTGCTTGACCTTGGACTTCCTAGCCTCCAGAACTACAAGAAATAAACTTCCATTTATTGTTTATTATTTTTTTAATGTTTATTCATTTTTGAGAGACAGAGAGAGACAGAGCATGAGCAGGGAAGGGGCAGAGAGAGGGAGACACAGAATCTCAAGCAGGCTCCAGGCTCTGAGCTGTCAGCCCAGAGCCCAACGCAGGGCTTGAACTCACGAACTGAGAGATCATGACCTAAGCTGAAGTTGGACGCTCAACTGACTGAGCCACCCAGGTGCCCCGAAACTTCCATTTTTTATAAGCCACCTAGTGTGTGCTATTTTGTTATAGCAGCCAGAAAGGACTGACACTAACTTTGCAAGACAATGCTACATTGTTTTCCAGAGTAATTCCTTGTTTTAAATGACACCATACCCCCTACCCTCTGGAAGCTGTGCCAGTTTCTATTAGGGCACATTCTGCCAACACTCGTTAATGTCAGACGTTTTAATACTACAGCGAATTCTTTTTTTTTTTTTTTTAATTTTTTTTTTCAACGTTTATTTTTATTTTTGGGACAGAGAGAGACAGAGCATGAACGGGGGAGGGGCAGAGAGAGAGGGAGACACAGAATCAGAAACAGGCTCCAGGCTCTGAGCCATCAGCCCAGAGCCTGACGCGGGGCTCGAACTCCCGGACCGCGAGATCGTGACCTGGCTGAAGTCGGACGCTTAACCGACTGCGCCACCCAGGCGCCCCACTACAGCGAATTCTTACACGATACCGTGTGTTAGGCACTATTCTGTATTTTACGTATACTAATTTTCATGCACTCTTCATGACCTCGTGAGTCGGGGACTACAGTAAAAGTCTGTCATAATCCTACAAATGAGGTCCAGAAAACACAATCGTTTAAGATATTAGGTGGTGTTATTGTGGGGTTGGTGAAATGAAAACAAGGGCTGGGTGGATGATGGGAGCCAATTTCCAATAAGGTTTTACTGGGCGAGTGTTCCATTTTACATAGAGGAAACTGAGGCGTGGAGAGGCTGTTGCTTTCTCAAGGCTTGGAGGAGCCATCCTAGGACCTAGTCTGGCTTTAGAGTCTGTGGTCTTACCTCCAGCACAATGCAGACCTAGAAGGTGTAAAATAGCACAGTTCGCTGGGGTTCTGTATGCAAATTAGTACCTGATTACTAATGAGGCTGATTATTGTTCCATAGGTTTATCCACCATATACATTTTCTCTTCTGTGAAAGTCCTGCTTGTATCTTTTGCCCATTTTATTATTAGGTTGTTCACCTTTCTCTTATTGATTTATGGGAATTTGACATATGTATATATTGTATCCATGCTACCAATCCTTTGTGCTTATAAGTGTGCAAATATATCCCCCAATTCATAGCTTACTTTTTCTTTATGGTGTCTTGTGGTGAACAGAATGGATTAATGTAAAAAATTTTTTTTTCAACGTTTATTTATTTTTGGGACAGAGAGAGACAGAGCATGAACGGGGGAGGGGCAGAGAGAGAGGGAGACACAGAATCGGAAACAGGCTCCAGGCTCTGAGCCATCAGCCCAGAGCCCGACGCGGGGCTCGAACTCACGGACCGCGAGATCGTGACCTGGCTGAAGTCGGACGCTTAACCGACTGCGCCACCCAGGCGCCCCTGGAATGGATTAATTTTAATGTAGCTCACCGTGTCAAGTTTTTCTTTTAAGTCTTATGTAAAAAAAAAAAAAAAAAAAAAAAAACTTTCCTTATTCCAAGGTCATAAAAATATTCTCTGATATGTCCTTCTGAAGTTTCAGATTTTTGCCTTTCACATTCGTGTTGTTGATTCACATGGAACTGATTTTGTAGGTGGTGTGAGGCAAGGGTTCCCCCGCCCCCACCCCAGATGGATAATCAGTTATCTCAGGATTTATTGCCTAATCCATCCTGACTCACAGAACTGCGATGTCTCCTCTTTATGTATCAGGTTTGCAAATAATTAAATCTATTCTGCTTCATTGATTGGCATGTCTGTAATGGCATAAATATCATACTATCTGAATTACTATAACTTCATAATAAATCTTGTTATGGGGTTGGGCAAATTCCTCCTCCCTCACCTTTCGGCCAGCCTTTCTTCACCCAAATGCCTTAAAACAGTCATTGTATGTAAACCATGACATTTTCCCTAGGCATCTAGGATGCTTGCTCCTACCCTTAGGAGGATTGAGAGAATAATTACTAGAATCATTTTCTGTGTTCAGAGGAGTAACTTAGTTGAGAAGGGCTCCAGATTATTTTCAGCCCATTGCTCTTCTTTCTATATACATTTTGGAATCAACTTCTCAAATTTCTCAACAAACAAACAAAAACAAATAAACAAACACCAACCAACAAAACTGTTGGGATTATGATTGAAATCACATTGACTCTACAGATCCATTTGGAGAGAACTGGTATCTTTGTGTTGTATATTTCTAGCCAAGTACAGTATTTAGGTTTTTTTCTTTTAATTTATTTTTTTTAATTTACATCCAAATTCGTTAGCATATAGTGCAACAATGATTTCAGGAGTAGATTCCTTAATGCCCCTTACCCATTTAGCCCATCCCCCTCCCACACCCCCTCCAGTAACCTCTGTTTGTTCTCCATATTTAAGAGTCTCTTATGTTTTGTCCCCTTCCCTGTTTTTATATTATTTTTGCTTCCCTTCCCTTATGTTCATCTGTTGTGTCTTAAAGTCCTCAAATGAATGAAGTCATATGATGTTTGTCTTTCTCTGACTAATTTCACTTAGCATAATACCCTCTAGTTCCACTCACGTAGTTGCAAATGGCAAGATTTCATTCTTTTCGCTTGCCGAGTAATACTCCATTGTGTATCTATACCCCATCTTCTTTAACCATTCATCCATCAGTGGACATTTGATCTCTTTCCATACTTTGGCTATTGTTGATAGTGCTGCTATAAACATGGGGGTGCGTGTGTCTCTTTGAAACAGCACACCTGTATCCCTTGGATAAATGCCTAGTATTGCAATTGCTGGGTCATAGGGTAGTTATATTTTTAATTTTTTGAGGAACTTCTATACTGTTTTCCAGAGTGGCTGCATCAGTTTGCATTCCCACCAACAAGGCAAAAGAGATCCTTTCTCTGCATCCTCACCAACATCTGTTGTTGCCTGAGTTGTTAATGTTAGCCATTTTGACAGGTGTAAGGTGGTGTATCTCATTGTGGTTTTGATTTGTATTTTAGGGTTGTTTTTAAATGTTTTATTTATTTTTGAGAGAGAGAGACAGAGAGACAGAGACAGAGACAGAGCACAAGCAGGGTAGGGGCAGAGAGAGAGGGAGACACAGGATCCGAAGCAGGCTCCAGGCTCTGAACTGTCAGCATAGAGCCTGATGCAGGGCTCGAACCCACGAACTGTGAGACCATGACCTGAACTGAAGTTGGATGCTTAACTGACTGAGCCACCTAGGCGCCCCTAAATCACATCTTTTTTAAAAATTATGTTTTTATTTGTTGCTTATGTATAAAGATACAATTGAATCTTGTACGTTGATCTCATTTGCAGCCATTTTGCTAAACCCTTTTATTAATTCTAACAATCAGGTCTGAGAATCTTGGGGGCTATCTCTTTGCAGATAATCATGTTATCTAGGAATTCTGATACTTCTGCTTTCTAACCCTCCAGCACTGTTTCCTCTTCTTGCCTTATTGTTCCAACTAGTACCCCCAGCCCAATATTAAATAGAAACGGGAATGCGGGCACCTGACTGGCTCAGTCAGTAGAGCATACTCTTGATCTCAGGGTCCTTGAGTTGAAGCCCCACGTTGGGTGTAGAGCTTACTTTAAAAAAATGAAAGTTTGGTAGGCTTTACCTACAAACGTCTCTAGTACTGGTGTATTATCTTTGGGTCAATTTTTAACTATTAATTCAAACTTCTACATCCTCAATAATTATATGACTGCTTAAATTTTCTACTTCTCCTTTAGTCAGTTTAATAAGCTACGTTTTCTATTAACTTGTCTTTTCCATCTACATTTTCCAATTGGCATAACATTTATTGTATACTCTAATTATCTTCTTAATCTCAGCTACCTCTGCAGTTTCTTTTCCTATGTCAGATCTTGTTTATTTGGGAAAGTCTCCTTTTTCCTTGATTCATCTTGCTAGAGGTTTTACAATTTTTTTTTTATTGGTTTTTTCAAAGAACCAAACTTTGGCTTTGTAGATACTAAGTACCAGGCACTATTCTAAATTATTTTTCTGTATTAACTAATTTAATTGGGTGTATATCATACTTTCTCATTCCATCTTCTTTATCATTCATATTTTCCATCTCCTTTTCTGTGTTTGGCATCCCAGATACTATTTTCAGATGTATCTCTTTTTAAAAAAAAAAATTTAATGTTTATTTTTTGAGAGAGAGACAGATTGTGATGGGGAGGAGAGACAGAGGGAGACACAGAATCTGAATGAAGCTCCAGGTTCTGAGCTGTCAGCACAAAGCCTGACTTGGGGCTCAAACCCATGAACCGCGAGATCATGACCTGAGCTGAAGCCAGGCGCTTAACTGACTGAGGCACCCAGGAGCCCCTAAGACGTATCTCTTAATTTACTCATGCTTTTGCTAATCTGCTGCCTACCACATCCATTGAATTTCAGTGAATATATTTTTCATTTCCAGAAGTTCTACTAGGTTCTTTTTCCAGTCCGCCTGGTCAATTTTTGTGGTCTCTCGTTCTTGGTTCATTTTTAGTGGCACATTTTTTCTACACACATTTCATACTTCTTTTTTTAATGTCTTACAATTGCAACGTCAGAAATTCATATGATTCTAAATCAGTATCTTGTTGATTCTGCTGATCTCACTCAGTGAAACTTATTGCCTTGAGTATTTGGGTTTTTTTGTTTGTTTTTTGTTTGTTTGTTTGTTTGTTTTTACTGTGAGCTTACGTTTGGTTGAATATCTGCTGTAGGGATCCTGAGAATCTAAACTGGTAATGCTTTCTTCCAGGGAGGATTTATGTTTGCTCTTCTTTTTTTTAAAAAAAATTTTTTTTTTCAATGTTTATTTATTTTTGGGACAGAGAGAGACAGAGCATGAACGGGGGAGGGGCAGAGAGAGAGGGAGACACAGAATCGGAAACAGGCTCCAGGCTCCGAGCCATCAGCCCAGAGCCCGACGCGGGGCTCGAACTCACGGACCGCGAGATCGTGACCTGGCTGAAGTCGGACACTTAACCGACTGCGCCACCCAGGCGCCCCTATGTTTGCTCTTCTTAAGGGCCAGAGGCTTGTTACCATGCTGGGCACACTCGAACTCATTTGAAGAATCAGGGCTTATGGAGGGAGGTCTAAGGGTACATGCTCCCATCCACAGGGAGCTCAGGGCTTAGCATCCCAATCCCAGAGCTGGTACTCACACCATTTCCTGCCATCTTTACAGGTCCTGACTATTCCCACTCTGCTGTCATTGTATTATTCTCCCCCATGACCCTGCCAACCTTGGAAGTTGTTCTGATGTTCACACAAGCCTAGCAATCATTGAGGTATGTTTATTGTAATCTTCCTACGATCTAGTTATAGTAGGAGGGGCCTCTGGAAGAAATGATTTGCCATAGTCCCTGCGTGAGAAGATCAGTTCATTTTTCACCTTTGGATTATATCAAGGGAAAGTCTGAAGGAATTGTCCTTGTGTCTTTAACACCTCCTGAAGACCTGCTAAGGGTCAGAGACTTCGCCATCCAAAGTATCCACCTGGAATTTAATACCATAGTTTTGTTATCATTACCTTTATCTTATGGTCACATTCTATTATGGAAAGTGACCCTGGGTTTCCATTTGCTATTGTGATATGAAGTTTCCTTTATTTTTTAAAAAAATTTTTTTAACGTTTATTTATTTTTTGAGACAGAGAGAGACAGCGCATGAACGGGGGAGGGGCAGAGAGAGAGGGAGACACAGAATCGGAAGCAGGCTCCAGGCTCTGAGCCATCAGCCCAGAGCCCGACGCGGGGCTCGAACTCACGGAGCGCGAGATCGTGACCGGAGCTGAAGTCGGACGCTTAACCGACTGAGCCACCCAGGCGCCCCTGAAGTTTCCTTTAAAGAAAAGTTAATTTGGGGCGCCTGGGTGGCGCAGTCGGTTAAGCGTCCGACTTCAGCCAGGTCGCGATCTCGCGGTCCGTGAGTTCGAGCCCCGCGTCGGGCTCTGGGCTGATGGCTCAGAGCCTGGAGCCTGTTTCCGATTCTGTGTCTCCCTCTCTCTCTGCCCCTCCCCCGTTCATGCTCTGTCTCTCTCTGTCCCAAAAATAAATAAAAAAAAAAAGTTGAAAAAAAAAATTTAAAAAAAAAAAAAAGAAAAGTTAATTTGTATACAAAAAAAAAAAAATGATTTGATTAAAAGAAGATGCTCAATAAACAATAGAACAGCCTGCAGCCAAATGTTGCGAAAATCATATGAGGATGAGGGTTGGGAAACACCACCAGAATGTGTCTTCCTGACTCCTCAGATCCCATGACCCCCTAAAAGTTTGCCTTCTCAGCCCAGCCCCAAGTGCTTCCTCCCTCCTCTGAATGACTAAAGCACAGTGCTTCTCAGCCTCTCCCCTGCTAATCACACCCACTCTCTGTGTCATGCCCCCTAGCTCACCCCGAAACTTGAGTGAGCTCTTTGAGGACAGTCAAATAAAAAAACCCAAACCCGACTCCCCACAGATTGTCTCCTTGCACCTCTTTGTCTCCCCATGAGTCTTCATCTCCCCACGTCTCCCCAGGATCCTTGCCATGTGTCTTACATGTATTCTCGTAGCACTCTGTACACTCTGGTTTTGTTTGGACATGAAAACGAGTTGATGTAACCAGAAGGACCCAGCTGGGGGCGGGGGTCATAAGAGGCAAACCAGTCTCCGGTGGTGACAGCAAATGGGCTGTTGCTCCCAGACCGGCCAACAACTGGAGTGAAGGCACTAAGCAGCTTGTCTCCTGGCTTTTCGTTTGTTTGTCTCATAAACAAACAAACTCAGGGCTTCTGTTTCTTGGGAAGTCAGGATAAACCCCTTCCCGTTTCCTGGCGCTCGTGGCCAATGAGCCATCTGTGCTGACCACGGTGCTGGCCTCCTGTGGGCACTTAGGAGAGCAAAATTCTTACCTACTCCCGCTTTGCTAAGGTCTCACGACAGGCTTGCTTCAACCACAGGGGCAACGCCACAGAGGTAAATGGGGGTGAGAGGGAGCTCTGAGTGGAAAAGGAAGACAACTCCTGGCCCACGCATCTGCCTTTGGGAAACCAATAATTTGTTTTGTAAGACGTTGTTCCTTTTTCCACTCAAAGTTTATTCCTAGGACCTGGAAAAAAAAAAAAAGTACAATGAGGTTTTCTCTAGGACTTGCTACGGTCTGATAACTGTACTTATTTAGACTGCTTTCTTTCCTTTCTTCAAGTCACAGCTGTTTTTTAATTCGTGTATTTCAACAAATATTTACCGACAGCCTCTCTGGCTTGGAGTTTAAGAGCAAGGCTGTGGAGTCAGAACGCCTGGTTTCCATCCCCGCCCCTGCCCCCTGCTCACTGGGTGACCACAGACCTAGAAACTTCTCTGAGGCCAACTCTCCACTAAACGGGGATCGTAATAGTACCTGCTGCAGAGGGTTATGGTGATGGAAGGGGATCATTCCTGCGAAGGAATCTGCATACTGCTTGGCACTTAATGGTATATGTTGGTGGTGGTGATGATGGGGGCACACGTCATATACCACGTTGGGTTCTGGGGACACCAGCATCAGTGAGAAAATCCCTTGCCCACAGGGGTTCACAAAACATCCATCAGATGTAGCAGGCGGTGGCGGAACAGGGAATTCGCCGGAACAAGGATGGTGTTAATGAGAAATCCATTCCTTGGCCGTATGTTCACGCGAGGTCAGGTCTGCTAGAGAAGCACTCTCAGACTCTTAGGAGAGGAGAAGTGACCTGGGTTGGGCAGCTCAGAGAAGCTGCTGCATTGCCCATTCTCTCTGCAGGATGTCTTGTCTGAAGGTGCATTCTTGGCTTCTCCGAATATCAAGCCTACCTGACTGTGCTGGGCTCCTGCAGGGGGAGCCCCAGCTGTGACCAGGTGGCTAAGTGTGTCTACTTCAGGGAAGAGGGATTACAAAGTCCTTTGTGGTCATACGTCTTCTGCCACATCCTCTGAGGCAGCTTTTTTTCATTTTAAAGCCATCATTTTGTTCTCCATCTTTCCTGTCTACCGGTAGGGAGCCTCCAAGATGGTTCCTGGGAATTCCTAGATGCTGGTATTTGTGCTCTCTTGGGGTGCCGTGTTGCATCAGGGGCGGTCTATCTGACCGTTGGCATGTGGCAAATGGTGGCTGGCCCCTCCCTCTCTCTTTTCCTCTCTCTCATCAGTTGCTTTGGGGGAAGCCGGCTTCAACATCCTGGGCACCCTTAGGGAGAAGCCTGCGTGGCAAGGAATGCCAACACCAAGTGAGGGAGCTTCGAAAGCAACTCCTCCAGCCCCCACTGAGCTCTGAGGTGACCACAGCCCCGGCTGACCTCTTGACCAAAATCTCTTAAGACACCCTGTCTCATAATCACCCCGCTGATCTGCTCCCAAGATTCCTGACCCTCAGACGCGGTGAGACAATGCACGTTTCTCATGGTCCAAAGCTGCCAAATTTGGGGAAAGTTTGTCACACAGAAACAGATAGTTAACGTCGTCTGTTTCTCAATTGTTGGTACACTCCGAAGGGGAGTAAAAGGTATTATTGATCGGCCCTCTACCATTCCAACAGACGGTGCCCAGTAGACTCTGGTCTGCTTTGGGAGGAAACAGGGCTTGAGCACACACCTGAGTCTGAATCCTGGTTCCTGCAATTACTTCCTCCTACATGATCACGGGCCACTCACTTTAACCATGCTAAGCCTCAGCCTTTTCAATTTTGTAAACGGAGGTAATAGCTACCTTGTAAAATTGTTGAGAATGAAATGAAATAATGCATGTAAGAGTCCCCTCATGTGCTGGCTATTAATGTGAATAATAAAGCCAACTCTTTTCTTACCTCGAACTTGTGAGAGGTTCCCCAGGGGACAAGCCCCTTCACTGCCCACCCCCCATCTGCCATTCACCTGCGACCCAGCGGGGGAGGGGGAGGACCTCGGTTTTGAAAGCTAAGTGGGATGTGTTTATAGGATAGCCAATACTTAATTTGCCTTTCGGAAGTCACCCCACACTTCACTTGAGTTGGTGCCACCACAAAATAGTCCCACACATGTGACACGTATACACATGGACAACCAGCTCTACTCACAGATTCGGTTAGAGGAAATTTGGGATAACTGGTCCCCTTCAGAGAGGGTCCTTTTTCTTTTCTTTTCTTTTCTTTTCTTTTCTTTTCTTTTCTTTTCTTTCCTTTCCTTTCCTTTCCTTTTCTTTTCTTTTCTTTTCTTTTCTTTTGTCTTCTTTTCTTTTTTCTTTTCTTTTTCTTTTCTTTTCTCTTTTTCTTTTCTTTTCTTTTCTCTTTTTCTTTTCTTTTCTTTTCTCTCTTTCTTTCTTTCTTTCTTTCTTTCTTTCTTTCTTTCTTTTTTTTTTTTGATTTCCAGGGTGGAATAGAGTCTGATTATTTTATCAAGAGTCCTTCTCAAGTGATGCCTCCCTAACAGACATGCAGGCGCTTGAAAGCAAGCATAATGCCCCATATTAAGTTTACTTGGCTAATTTTAAAGCTCTGGGCATCCATCATGTACTTAGCTCTAAATTATATGGTGGATCTGGGTTTTTCTTAGGCTTCATCCACGCAGCAGGTAAATAAAACAACCCTGTGAAGGGACCGTAAAAAGCCCTGTAAAGGCCTAGTGTTTCTGTCCTCTCCTGGCAAGGGCTGCAAGTTGCCTGTCCAGGAAAGCTGTCCTTGTGCTGTTTGGTAGGCCTGTGACTTGGGACGATCCAGGATAAATAACAGCCCAGGTTAATGGAGGCCACCAGCCCAAGAAGCCCTCAGCTCCCCGGAGCCTCTCTGGCAGCTCACCAGTCCTCCTGGCTAAGTCCTTCACCATCAAAATCATCCCATTTCTCCCTCAGTCTGGAAAAATCACTTCTGGGCATACGCAGTGTCTGTCCTGACCACGAGAGGGCGCCGCAAGGCAACAAGCCTGGAGGACAGGTTTGCCTCCTTCCTTCCTCTCCCAGGATGACACCAGGAGACAGGACAAATACAGCGTAAACAATAGTCAGAGGCTGCAATTTGGGTGCGACAGCCTCCGATGCCAGCCGCTTCTCCTTCTTTTTTTGACTTTTTTTTTTTTTTTTTTTAAGACGTCTAATGAGAGGGAAGCGTGCTGAGTTTGGAAATAGAACCTCTATTTCAGGTCAAGGCCTGGGCTCAGATTTGCTGAGTTGAAGGAGGGCCCTGTTCCTTCTAACATGAATTAATAAACTCATTCACACAATCGACAACTAGTTATCAAACCACCATGTGCGGGGCACTCTGGGCACTCTGCAGGACACTGGGAACACAACAATATGCCCTGGTGCAGCTGGGGAGGAAAGTGCCCTCCAGGAGCAGGTGCTGTCGCGGGGTGGGGTTGGGGAGCAGGGGGGGGGGAGGGGGGGAGAGAACATGCACGGGGAAGGGGCAGAGGGAGAGGGAGAGAGAGAGAATCCCAAGCAGGCTCCGCACCATCAGTGCAGAGCCCTACGCGGGGCTCGAACTCACGACCTGTGAGATCATGAGCTGGGCTGAGACCAGGAATCCAACGCTTAACTGACTGAGCCACGCAGGTGCCTCTAGCGGGTGGCATTTGAGGCGCTGCTGAGGGCTGAGTGTGAGTGTGCAAGGCAAAGTTACCAGACACACGGAAGCCAGGTGAGGGCAGGGGATGAGTGAAAATCCGAGGTGTGACTGTGAGCCGCTGCAGGCACTTTGGCCTGTCCGTCGCCCCCACCACCTCTGCCTTCTCAGCTGGCTCCCTACTTACTCCCCCTTGGACCCTACTGCAACCAGTCCCACCCGGTGGCCAAGCGGATCTTTAAAAATATGAATCAAGTGGAGTCTCTCCCAGGTGCACAGCCCCATCACACCTTCCCACGGGCTACCGAAGTCTGCCTGATCACCTTTCTGACCTGCTCCTCTGCCCTCTGCCCTCTGGATCATGGGCCTTCTTACTAATTCTGGAAATTTCCAAGGGCTCTCAGACTGGTATTCTTCTTCTCAGGGCCCACTTCTTGAGCAAATGACCTCGCAGTGACACGGAGCCCCAGCCTAGAGGGGCCCCACGCTTCCTTCAATGCTCTGCTCACACCATCTTGAAATTCTTCATGAGTTTGGAACCAGGCCCCATGTTTTCATTTTGCCCAGGACCGTAAGCATCATCTGGCAGGTGCTACCTCTACCTAGAACACTCTGGCCTCGGTATGTCTGTGTCCTTTAGTTAACGGAGCCTTCTTGGCTTGAGGGTCACTTCCTCTGGGAGTCCCTCCCTGGCCACCTGTCCAAGAAGACTCAGTGGGTCTTTCTTGGTCCTGGAACCGTTTTATTTCTCTTACAACACCATCTGTGTCTGAAATGACCTTATCGTTTCTTTCTTTCCGTGTTTGTTGTCTGTCTCGTCTTGATCACGCCGTCTGCCCACAGCTGTGTCCTCGCTCAGAGCACAGAGCTGGCTCTGTGGGCACCGGTGCCTGTGAGTGTTAGTAGAGGAGTTGGGTGGGTGCGAGACAGTGGGGCAGAGCAGGAGGGAACTGGGCCACGCCGTGTGAAGAGGCAGGTAGTTCTCTCTCTCTCTCTCTCTCTCTCTCTTTAAAGCTTATTTATTTTGAGAGAGAGAGAGAGAGAGAGAGAGAGAGAGTTAGCAGGGGAGAGGCAGACAGAGAGGGAGAGAGAGAATCCCAAGCAGGCTGTGCATTGTCAGAGTCAGCCGGACTCGGGATTCGAACTCACGAACCTGAGCTGAAATCAAGAGTCAGACGCTTAACTGACCGAGCCACCCAGGCGCCCCTCTCTTTTCTTTGTCAATCTCCCCTGAACACTGGCGTGCAGACCAGCCAAGCACCCTCTCTACCCCGCCGGCGCTGCTCTGTGCGTCCATGATGGTGCTCACTTCTTCCAGCCGTGGCCAGTGTGAAATTCTAGACCAGAACAGGGGGAGTGGACCTGCCTCTGAAGTCGGAGATGGATCTGACCTGTGTCCTGAAGCCAAAGAAGAGAAGGAATGTGTGGCATTTTCTCTCCCACTTGGAGCCTCTCGGAGGTGATCCCCGAGACAGAGGGATGGCCTACCATCCAGACAGCCCTGCTCATAGCTGCTGGGCACTCAGCAGCTTCATCCAAGTGAAGTCAGGCTTAAGTTATGGACTAAATGTTTGCGTGTGCTTCCCCAGGGTAGAATGATCCAGCACCTTCCAAGGGCACCAGTGCTTCCTCTGAGTCTGTAATTTGTCGATGGATCGGGTCAGGAGTTTTCTTCTGAAATGTCTCCAGTGTGTGTGTGTGGGGGGGAAATGTCTGAATTAAGGCTGTGACCTGGGGGACAAAGGGTTTCATTTGGACTGTATGCATTTTCTTTTTCAGTTAAAAGTGTGACTTCAGAGGCACCTGGGTGGCTCAGTCGGTAAAGCATCTGACTTCAGCTCAGGTCATGATCTCGCCGTTCCATGTTTGAGCCCCGGGTCGGGCTCTGTGCTGACAGCTCAGAGCCTGGAGCCTGCTTCAGATTCTGTCTCTCTCTCTCTGTCTCTCTCTGTCTCTCTCTCTCTGCGCCTCCCCCATTCATGTTCTGTCTGTCTGTCTCTCAAAAATAAGTAAAAATTAAAACAAAATTAAAAGAAAAGTGAGACTTCATTACCATGATTACTATTACTATTGTTTGTTGATTTACCCAGAGCCCGAGGGCAAGGCTGTCTCCCTCTTGGAGAAATGGAGCCTTTCATTCTATGCATTCAAGAAATCCTTACTGAACCCCTGCTATGTAACAAGCAGGGGGTGGGGCTCACCTGGGTGTCAGAGAATGAACCAGGGACAGTACGTGTGTGAACGCACTGGAAGCTGCAGTCACCCCATAGGGGCCCTACTATTAATCCCACTTGACGGCTGAGGAATCTGCGTCCCAGAGGGAGGTGAGGCCGCCTACCCAGTGGCTCAACTAATAATATGGACCAGGGGCGCCTGGGTGGCGCAGTCGGTTAAGCGTCCGACTTCAGCCAGGTCACGATCTCGCGGTCCGTGAGTTCGAGCCCCGCGTCAGGCTCTGGGCTGATGGCTCAGAGCCTGGAGCCTGTTTCCAATTCTGTGTCTCCCTCTCTCTCTGCCCCTCCCCCGTTCATGCTCTGTCTCTCTCTGTCCAAAAAATAAAATTTAAAAAAAAAAAAAAATGGACCAGACCCGTCTGTGCCACTCCAGTGCCCAAGCTCGTGACCACCATCCCGTCATGCCCGGCAGGTGCTTTCCTGAGCCAGGAAGAGAGATAAGGACCTAAACCCTGGGGCTCTGTCTGCCACCTAAAGATGGGCCCACCAGCCCCAGTGAAAACCAGTCACCTTACCACCACCTCTCTTGTTTGTCATCTTTGGAGATATTGCCCCATTTGCTCCATCCAGCAGAAAGTTCCATTGGGAATTGGCACAGCTAGAGCTGTGTGCATTTTATACCCCACCTCCAGGGGGCGCCATTCACACAGACAGCTGTCCCTGAAAGTCTGCAATGGCCAAGCTCTGGAAAGAAGACAACCCGTGTCCGTTTTCTATTGATGCAAAACAAATCATCCCCAAACTTAGCAGCCTCAAACAACAAATGCTTATTATCTCACAAGTCCTGTGGGTCAGGAACCCAGGAGAGGCTTAGCTGGATGGTAATGGCCTAAGACCTCTCTGGAGGTTACAGTCAAGATGTCACACAGGGCTGTCCTCACCTGGGGCCGGGGTGTCCAAGCTCACTTACGTGGTTGTTGGCAGGAGGCTTCGCGTTCTCACTGACTGTTGGTGGGAGACCTCAGCTCTTGGCCACGTGGGCTTCTCTTTGACTTAGTGTCCTCAGTGGCAGCCGGCTTCCCCAGAGAAAATGATTTGAGAGAGGGGCGCCTGGGTGGCGCAGTCGGTTAAGCGTCCGACTTCAGCCAGGTCACGATCTCGCGGTCCGTGAGTTCGAGCCCCGCGTCGGGCTCTGGGCTGATAGCTCAGAGCCTGGAGCCTGTTTCCGATTCTGTGTCTCCCTCTCTCTCTGCCCCTCCCCCGTTCATGCTCTGTCTCTCTCTGTCCCAAAAATAAATAAAAACGTTGGAAAAAAAAAAAAAAAAAAAAAGAAAATGATTTGAGAGAGAGAGAGCAAGAGAAGAGTGCCTGAGACAGAAATTACAGTCTTTTCTCAACCTAGTATCAGAACTGAATTGCCATAAGTTACTGGTTGCAGTATGATGTGGGAGGGGACTAGGCAAGGGTGTGCATCCCAGGATGGTTGGGGGGACACTGGGGGCCATCTTGCAGGCCCACTGCCACGAGACTGCAAAACAGGAACACTGGCGTCCTTAGAAAGTCACATTTCGGAGCCAGTGCCTAGATCCACCAGCTAGGGGTCCCCAGACTTTGTAGGCCTTGGGGGTTTCAGCTATGGAGACTTTCACTCCTGATGTGTGCTCTGCAGATGTGCCCCCCCCCTTCCTGTTCCTTCCCAGTTGAGCTTTGATGGTGAGGTCTCTGTCGTATCGCCCAGTCAGTGTTGCCCAAGCTGTCAGGAAAGCCAACAGATTTCATACAAGGTTTGCACTCAAGATCTAGACAGCAAAAGGTGGGGCTGCTTTCTTACCCTTCTGAAAGACTCTTAAGAAAGAAACCTGTTGGGGCGCCTGGGTGGCGCAGTCGGTTAAGCGGCCGACTTCAGCCAGGTCACGATCTCGCGGTCCGTGAGTTCGAGCCCCGCGTCAGGCTCTGGGCTGATGGCTCAGAGCCTGGAGCCTGTTTCCAATTCTGTGTCTCCTTCTCTCTCTGCCCCTCCCCCGTTCATGCTCTGTCTCTCTCTGTCCCAAAAATAAATAAACGTTAAAAAAAAAAAAAAGTTAAAAAAAAAAAAAAAAAGAAACCTGTTAGGGGGTGCCTGGGTGGCTCAGTCGGTTGGGTGTCCGACTTCGGCTCAGGCCATGATATGGTGGATGGTGAGTCCAAGCCCTGCGTCAGGCTCTGTGCTTGGAGCCTAGAGCCTGCTTCAGATTCTGTGTCTCCCTCTCTCTCCCCTTCCCCTGCTCATGCTCTGTCTTTCTCTCTCTCAAAAATAAATAAACATGAAAGAAAGAAAGAAGTAAAGAGAAAGAAAAGAAAGGAAGAAAGAAAGGAAAAAAGAAAGAAAGAAAGAAAAAAGAAACCAAACCCATTAGAATCTGGGCTCAAGACCTGTTTCATTTAGCAGCTAAAGTTGTTGTTGGGGTCATTGTTTAGTGTTTTACTTTAGACCTTTAAACCAGATATCTCTGGTGGAGGGGAAAATACTCCAAACCCAGAATCACCAGACCTGGTTTGAATTCGGCTCTGCCACTTTCAGGCGTGAACGTGGGTGAGTGACTTAAGCTGCCTGAACTTTATTATTGCATTAGAAAAAGAAGAAAATAATACCTAGTTCAGAGGTTGTTATGGGAATTAATTTAGATACAGTGTAAAAATGTCTCGTCTGGTGCCCCAAACTTAGAAACTACCCAGGAAATGGTGGTTGACACTGAAATTATTGTACCATATGGAGAAATAACCCTAGCATTTTATTTCATGTTCTTCAGCTTTTTTGGAATGTATTTTTTTTTTAATATAAGAAAATGGTCCCTTCCAAGTATAAAAGTGATCACGTTAAAAGGGTTGCTGCGGTCTTAGCTGTGGCTTTATTATATCCTAGAGCCTAAGAATATTCTGAGGGCCCATTTTGCAAGGAGAGTAATGGGAAAAAAATGATTTAGGCTATAAAAATTCCAATTTGCGGTTAACTTTTCAGGAACACATCCCTTCCCTAAAGTGAGGGGCATGTGTATCCAGATGAGATCAGAAGTCCCCTTGTCTCTTTTCTGTTCATTCCTTCCTTCATAATCAGACAACGAGTGTCTTCTGGAGAAATAGCTGCCTGTCTACAGGCGCAATTTCTCAGAAATAAGCACTTCGAGACTTCTTTTCCTGAGAGTCTCATCTGCAAAGTGCTTTCTCATCAAAGACACATTCTTATTTTCAAGGCAGGAACCGTGCTATTTTCCTTTTTCAATATGCATTGTCATTCTGCGCAGAGGGCTCTGTCTCTACGTTTTGCACTCGGGGATATTGAAAGTCGCCACAACCCCAAGGCAAGTGTCACCCATCAACAGCTCCCGAATAAGTAATCAGGGGTGGGAGACGGAGAATCACAATGCAGAACTCATTTTCTGCTCTTACAGGGCTTGTGATGAAGCTGAGAAAAAGGCCTTGATTCACCCTCTGTGCATGTTCGTGCTTGTGCCTTGCATTTGCTGGTGAAGGGTAGACCAGATGTCCACAGGGACTTTGCCTGTCGGGCCTGGAAACGGGATGGGGAAATTAGTAGTTAGGTGTCACTTCCTCTGAGGCATCCCCTCTCACCTCTTCCCATCCTTTCAGGTGATGAAATGTACCGTCTGCTGAGGTCATTTGCTCCCTGAGGAATCAGACGGCTGGCCTCCTAATAGACACTGGAAAGTTTCCAAATTCAGCATCTCCAATCTGATTTGAGCGGCCCTGCCTAAGTGCTTCTCCCTTAAGCCCAGTGATGATTAAGAACATTTCCATGATGAGTTTAGCCATGGGGAGATTAGAGTTTAATGGCTGCTGAGAACGAAGGACTCACGTCTGTGGCCCAGAACTTCCATTGCTTTCCTCTCCTCCCAAGGACCTGGTCCAGGACTGGTGCAGGGCTCTGCGTGCACGTAGGAGGTGCTCAATAAATGCTTACTGACCTACGTGTTTTCTTTCTTTCTTTTTTATTTTCGATTTTTTTACAGTAGGCTTCGGGCCCAGCATGGAGCCCAACACGGGGCTTGAAGTCACAACTGACCCTGTGATCAAGACCTGAGCCGAGATCAAGTGTTGCACGCTTAACCATTGAGCCACCCGGGTGCCCCTTTATTTTTACTGAAGAATAATTCACATATAATATGTTAGTTTCAGGTGTACAGCACAGTGATTGATATTCATATACATTATTATATGGTCACCACTGATAAGTCTAGTTATCATCTGTCACCAAAGTTGTCACAATATTATTGACTCTATTCCTTGTGCTGTACATTATATGCCCGTATCTTATTTATTTTATAACTAGAAGGTTGCACCTTTTCGTCCTTTTCACCTATTTCGCATCCCCCCACAGTCCTCCCCTCTGGCAACCCTCGGCTTGTTCTCTGTATCTATGAGTCTCTTTCGGTTCGTTTCATTTGCTGATTTGTTTTGGTTTGTTTTTTTTTTTCTATATTTCCACATAGAAGCGAAATCACATAGTATCTGTCTTAATCTGACTTATTTCACGTAGTGTACTTCCCTCTAGGTCCATCCATGTTGTTGCAAATGGCAAGATTTCATTCTTTTTTTCCCCATTAATATCCCATTGTGCCATACCTTATTTTTAAAAATTTTTAACTTCTATTTATTTATTTTAGAGAGAGAGGGAGTGTGAACGGGGGGGTGGGGGGGTTGGGAGAGAAGGGCAGAGAGAGAGAGAGAGAGAAAGAGAATCTCAGGCAGGCTCCACACTCAGCATGGAAGAAGTTGCTCATCTCATTAAATGAAGTTTCAACACGTAGACATCATTTTACTTTTCTTTTACTCACCAGTACAAATCAAGAGATCAGTCAATATTCACATCGGAACTACAGGCGATCGTCAAAGATGCAAGCAGTTTCTTTGTGGAGTCAGATCAAACAGTCATTTTGCCAACATGGTTGAATTGCACCCCTTGGATTGCTACAGATCAAGAGTTCTACAGAAGTCAGTGAGGGGTTCCTGGGTGGCTCAGTTGGTTAAGTGACCGACTTATGCTCAGGTCATGATCTCATGATCCGTGAGTTCAAGCCCTGCATCGGGCTCTGTGCTGACAGCTCAGAGCCTGGAGCCTGCTTCCAATTCTGTGTCTCCCTCTCTCTCTGCCCCTCTCCCACTCATGCTTTGTCTCTTTCCCACTCATGTCTCTTTCTCTCAAAAATAAACAAACATTAAAAAAATAAAAAAAAAAAGAAATCAGTGAAACTGTTTTGCAAGAATCATTTGGCTGTATGGAATTTATAATACAAGTATTGTGTGACATTATTTGTAAATTATGTGCTATACATCATTTTTGTTGGCAAAATTTTTACTTATTGCAGGGCAGTTTTTGTTTTTTTAAGTTTATTTTCAAGAAAGAGACAGCTCAAGTGGGGGAGGGGCCGAGAGAGGGAGACACAGAATCCCAAGCAGTCTCCAGGCCCTGAGCGCTCAGCACAGAGTCCGACTCGGGGCTCGAACTCACAAACCACGAGATCATGACCTGGGCTGAAGTTGGAGGCTTCACCTACTGAGTCACCCAGGCGCCCCCAATTTTTACTGATTTATGTACTTAAATATTAGTTTGGTTTTTGTTCTTGTTTTTCTAGAGAGCCAATGATTAACATTTACCAGCATGTCACTGGTTGCTATACATTTCTAGCGTGATAGGGCCCAACTTAAACGGGTACATTGCTTCAAAGAATTCCCCCAAATGTGACCATCCCACTGGAACTGCCATAAATTATCATCAAGACCCAGAGACATAGTTTTGGCAGCATTGAAGGTAAGGAGGACTGACACTTCATGGAAAAGGTAGGATAAATGAGCAAGAGACTGCTTGCTCAGAATTGGTGCAATTTATTTCCATCTGTCCATTGAAATGAATTCATTTCCCCCACTCAGAGACGAGTCTGCAGTATAGACTTCAAATCTTCTTGTCCCCCAGAGTCCAGTCGGGGAACCAAGTTGTCTGATGTTTGAATGGATAAACAAAATGGCACTTGTTTAGAGGACACTGCAGAAAATTCAGAACAAAACCTCTCGGCACACGAATAACCCATGAGCTTCTCGTATGCTTGCCAAGAAATACACATAATCTTCCGGGTAATTAATCTGGTAGGGTTTCCACAAAAGCACCGGTATGAAGTGCACTCTCCCTATCTCCCAAAGAACTTGGAACTCATCTGCTCTATGACATCTGAGAAAGGGAACATTCTCAGTGGAAAACAGGTGCGTCTACCTTTTCTGCTCTTTCATACTTGAGTGAAGGGTATGTCCTGGGCTTCAGAGGTGTGGGAGAAGGAGGACCTCATGTTTGCAAAGTGTTGCAGAACTTACCAGGAGCTTCATAGATATCATCCCATCCAATCCACACAGCAAACTTGAAACACTTACTGAAATGCTGTGCTTGAGGGGAGCGAGCTGGGGCTCCTCGGGAGACACCAACTGGCTAGCCTCATAGGATTTCAGGAAAAGCCAGATTTGAACTCAGCCGGAAAACAAGCAAGAGCCAACTGACGAAAGCAGGCGGGAAGTAGCACCAGGGATTTCCTAACTATCCCTGAGAGGAAGAGGGTTGCTTTGGCGAGCGATGGGATGGTCAGAACTGAACAGCTTAGAGAAGGAAGTAAGAAAATAGAGCGTGTGCTGATCCAGCTTGCCGGTAACAGACACACAAAGAGGGAGACATAGGCGCGGGCAGGTGGCAGGGTTCACGGAGACTGGAAAAATACCTTCCCTCACTCCGACCTGGGTTCTGAATAAATTGAGAATAAGAGGCTGGGACATTGTCTTTACTACTAAGAAAGCTGACTTAGGAGAAGCTGGTTTATTATTATTTTTTTTTTTATTTTATTATTTTTTTTTTAATTTTTTTTTTCAACGTTTATTTATTTTTGGGACAGAGAGAGACAGAGCATGAACGGGGGAGGGGCAGAGAGAGAGGGAGACACAGAATCGGAAACAGGCTCCAGGCTCCGAGCCATCAGCCCAGAGCCCGACGCGGGGCTCGAACTCCCGGACCGCGAGATCGCGAGATCCCGCGAGATCGCGAGATCGTGACCTGGCTGAAGTCGGACGCTTAACCGACTGCGCCACCCAGGCGCCCCTGGAGAAGCTGGTTTAAATTCGAGCGCATGTAGACACCCTATGATGGATGGAAAATGGCAGGTGTGCCCAGACGCGGGGAGAGCTGTGCCGGCACGGGCCTCCCCCTGCAAGGCAGAGCTGCTCCTGCAAATCCCCAGTTCGGAGGAGCACAGCTCCCCAAGAAGAGAGAGGGGCTGTGTTGGGCACACTCATTTTTCTTCCGGCTGCCCTTTTTCCCTGATGAGGAGGCCGAGACAGCCCCCTCTACGTAGCAGGAAACGTTACCCCGGGAGCCCTTTGAGCGCTGTGGCCAGCCGTGGCCTTAGCCGCTCTGCGTGGTACCCAGACCCTTCCCCAGCCAGTGTTGAATCTGTGTTTAACCCATCACTTAGGCCATCAGGAGTTTCTGTTTGGATTTCAGTATCTTTTTCTGATTATAAAATTCCACTTAGAAGCTTTGCTAATCTTTCATTCTTTTTCTCTGTGTGCACATCTGTAAAACTAATTGGAGCCACACTGCACACGCAGTTTTGTGAACAGCCCATTTTCACCTAATAGTTTCCTCATCACCGAATGGTCTTCTAGAACAAGGTCTCTAAGTGCGGCACGGCATTTCATTATGTGGACATTGCACAATTTATGTGACCGGTCTTGTGTTGCTGGGTATTTGCTATGGCCTGAGTGTTTTGTGTCTCCCCCGTCCAACAGATTCACATATTGGAATCCTAACCCCCAAGGCGGTGGTGTTGGGAGGTGGGGCCTTTGGGAAGGGATTCAGTCATTAAAGTGGAGCCCTCAGGAGTGTGGTCAGTGCCCTTGTAAAAGACACCCCACAGAGCTCCCTAGACCCTTCCGCCATGGGAGGACAGAGCGAGAGGATGGCCATTTATGAACCAGGAGTAGGCCCTCACCAGACATGAACTGATTGCTGTTGTCTGTAAGACATAAGGCTTTTGTTCTAGCAATTTGAGTGGATGAAGACAATATTTCCAGTTGTTTCTTTCCCTTTCTTTCTTTCTTTCTTTCTTTCTTTCTCTTTCTTTCTTTCTTTCTTTCTTTCTTTCTTTCTTTCACCATTATAAATAATGTGATGAACATCTTTGTGCACATCTCTGGTCATCAGAAGGCTCTAGGCAAAGATCAGATCTCTCTTTGGAAGACCACAGGGGTAGGAATGCTGAGCGAGATTCAGGTGGTGGCAGAGACTGGAGACAGGAAACCAGCTAGGAGAAATGTCTCATAACAACCATCAAGATGACGAGGCTCACTCTCCTGGACCACAACTGTGCTCAGCTGGGGAAGGGGATAAGGACACAAGAAATAGACGAAGGGAGATGTCCAGGACTTGCTGTCAGTGGATGTGGGAGAAACAGCAGCATCTGGGGACATAATAGTGATAATGGTGAAGACAATTAGAGCATTAGAACTCATACTTATCAAGGGCTATTCTAAGCTTGTATTATTCTTTTCATCCTCACACAACCCTTGGACGGGGGTCCTATGATTCCCATTTTACGGAGGAGGAGAATAAAGCACAGACCGTTTAAATAACTTGAGCTAACCTCATGTAACTAGCAAATGGCAGAGCTGGGACTCAAATGCTGGCAGAGTTTTCCGCACCGTCTGCAAGCTTAGCTGGGTGCTCGCACTGCCCATCTGTCCTCGCAGCCTGGCCCACAGCATGGTGGCTGGTGGCCCTTCTAACATGGGAGGGGAGGCGTTGGACAGAGTATGAGCATTTTATCTCTGAATGGAGCGCAAAGTCCCTGAGGCCCCAAATGACCCCGTGGGATGCCTGTCTGCGTTCCCAGGCCAGTGCTTTGCGCCTGGATGTTTGCATAACAGGTCTGAAGTAAAGATTTGTCCACCGAGTACATGGCCACGTGACCAATCAGAGGCTCTGCCTTAGAAGCTGGGTGTGGTTGGAGGAACACACTGGTGACTGGGACCGGCTAGGCTGCCTGCTTGGTTTGTGGGGTCTCGGTGCATCTGCAGAGCCCCAGCCACTGAGTGCCCCTGGACCGGCAGCCACCTGCCTGGCTGACCCAGGGCCATGGCTCTCACCTTGACGGCAGCCCGGAGGAGATACCACAGAGAGAAAATGCTACCAACTGGCTATTGACAGGTAACTTCAGTGTCTCCTTGTATGCTAGCCTTCTTTTCTCATCCCCACTCCCTGCCAGGGAGGGGGTCAGCCTTATATAGAGGTGCAGGAGGCAGTGATCAGAAGTGTAGTGACCACGAGGGACAGCCAGAAGCCCCCCAGTCCCAAATCTGCCCTGCCCCCCTCATTGTTACCTGTCCCCCCCCCCCGCCCCCGCACTGGCTGCTGCTTCCCAACCTCATGCCATCCCTCACCACTGTCAGTATTGGCCGTCCCCTCTGATGCACTCGACCATTTTCTTTACATAACCATACACTTTTAAAGTCACTTACTGACTTCTGCTTTGTGCTAAGCAGGAAGAGCTGTGAAATGCCCAGCCATTAAATGCAGATGTCCTGCAGATCCACGGGGGGTCAGTTCTACAAGGTGCTGGTTGGTCCTGGGAGACTCCGTTTGGTCAGCGCCTCCAAAAGGACCTTATTTGATGCAAAGGCATTTGCTGGTGAGTGAAGCTTATTAATCCAACTTTACCCAGGAGTAAGATTCAAAAATGAGTGGGTCCTCCATAAAAGCAGGTGCTGGTATATTCAATCGGTTGGAATGGAGGGCGGTAGTGGAGGGGAAGTTGGAGGATGGCAGGAATGGACTACAGAAGGGATGTCCGGCACCCTCCGAGAGTCATGGCTGCCAACAGACCTAGGAAAACAGCTGCGGGGTGGTGGTGGCTGTTGCTGAGTAGGTGAAAAATTGGAAGTCAAAGTCTGGCACCCACTGAGGACTTCCATGTGCCGGGCCTCTCCTTAATCCTCAACAACAGTCATATGAAGGAAGGATGTTGGTCCATTTCACGGATGAGAAGATTGAGGCTCACCGTCTCAGCTAGTCCACAGCTAGTAAATGGCACCAGGGTACAAACTCACCTCTCTCCAGCTCCAGCGCCCTGTGTCCTCCTGGGAAGAGGCAAGGATAGTGGACCACTCACATGACAGGGTCTCGGCATCTCTGGTCTCAGCCTGGAGCTGCACACCAGCCCGAAGTCCATTTGAAGTTAAAGCCAAGTCCCTAGAACTATGCCCCCCTCTCCCCACAGTTATCTTGGCTGAATTGTGTCCCCCAGCACTAACTCCTGCCCATTTCACTCAAGTCTTCCATTTGAAGATGAAGTATTGAGCAGTGAGGATAAGAAAAGGCAGGGGGCTCCAAAGGCAGGTCAGTGGGACCTGTGGTGGGCACAACCCCCACTCCACTCCTGTCCCTCACATCTGCCCCTTAAGAGATTTCCAGTCTCTTATCTCCCACTACCCAGACTACAGGTCAGAGCCCCATCGTCACCCTTGTTTTAAATAACGTTATTAAAATATAACTTACACACCACCAACTTACACTCATTGTAAGTGTACAATTCAATGATTTCTAATAAACGTATAGAGTTGTACAACCATCACCACGGTCCAGCTTTAGAACATTTCCATCATGAAAAGTTTCCCCCTGCTTGTGTGTTAGACCCCACTGCCACTGTTTTCCGTAGGCAGATGTGTTTTCAGTCTCTCTGGATTTCTAGATTTCTAGTCTCTCACTCATGATGTGCCACGGATCACTAGTTTATTCTTTTTTATTGTTAAATAGTATTCCACTGTGTGGACGTGCAAACTTTATCAGTCTCCTGTTGGTGGACATTTGGGTTATTTTGAGTTTGGGGCACTTATGAATAATGCTGCTGGGAGCAGTAGCCTAGATGGTTTGGGGTGCACTTAGATTGTCCTTTCTTTTGGGTAGATTGCTAAGAGTGCTGGTGACATCATCTCCCCCTTAAATTGCTGTGGAAGTCTTCTAGAACTGTCTCTCCTGACTCCAGTCTCACCTCTCTCCAATCCAAGCCCAACGTTGTCCTCATAACCATCTCTCTGAAAGGCACACTCAGTTATGTCTTTTCTCAGCATAAAGCCTTGCAAGAGCTCAGAACAAGGTCCAGAGTCCTGACCCTGAAATATATATACAGCGTTCTCCCTGGTGCCACCCCACTGCCCCCTCTCGAGTAGCCCTCTCACAGTGGGGCTCACGCCATCCCGGGGATGTCATTGTATCCACAATATTCAAGCCCACTTAGAAGGCGCCCAGTCAGTATTGTTGGATGAATCCATGGAGCTGGTAGCTGTGTGACCAGAGCTTTTCAAATACTGATACAACACCCAGGTATTGGGCCACCAGACCCTGGGACAGCTGCTAAAGAGGGTCAGATAAAAGCATGGACTAGGACTCAGGAGGCCTGGGTTGCTTTCCAGCATTGATTTTAGAAGTTTAAAGAGCCTTTCTCAAACATTCATGGCCAAATTCGGAAGGATGCTGTAAGATCTCTTTGCCTTTATATACACAGTTCTCCCAGAAACGTATTTTTCTTACGTGGAGCAGACTCCTCATCTGCTTGAAGAACTCCTATTCATCCTTCAAAAACATGGTCTGCCATCACCTCTTCTGTTGATACCTTGCCTGTTCCCTCCCACCCAGGTAGAATTATCATTCCCTTCCTCCTCTGTGCGCTGCATTTTGTATACATTTTGATCCGGGCATGTTTAAAATTTTTTTAATGTTTATTTATTTTTGAGAGAGAGAGAGAGAGAGAGAGAATGGGGGAGGGGCAGAGAGAAGGAGACACAGCATCTGAAGCAGGCTCCAGGCTGCGAACTGTCAGCACCGAGCCCAACGCAGGGCTCAAACTCAAGAACTGTGAGATCATGACCTGAGCTGAAGTCAGACACTTAACCGACTGAGCCACCCAGGCGCCAAGATCATGGCATGGTTCACAAATTATTTGCTTGCAGGCCTGTATACGACACTAACCTCCGTGTCACGGGATCTGGGGGAACTACCTCCCATTTGCCTCTTTATCCCAGGGTCTTGGCACACAGGAGCTCAATGCGGTTTATTCTTTAACTGAACTGAACACTCTCAAGCTTCTCTTTCCCCCGTTGTCAAAGGGGAATGACAACATTTGCCCTCGCCACCTGAAGGCATTTTTCAAATGAGAGAAAAGGACCAATAAATAAAAATCCCTTGAAAACGAGCATGAGAGGCTCCATGAAGGCCGAGTCCAATAGATGCTGCTTGGCCAGAGCCTCTGGTTACTCACCTGGACACAAGTTGGCCTCACTTGGCTCAGGAAGTGCCTGGGGCTCTCCTACGCCTTCAGGACCATCACTGTGACCATGGGTGTGGTTGGGGGGTCAGTTCAGAACGGTGATTAAGAGCTCATGACTGTCTAAAAATCTGTCCTCATCACCCTCCAGCCCCTTCCCCTGTCTTGTTTTTCTTCCTTGTCCTTATCACTCTGGGACATCATCCAATTTAGTGATTTGCTTGATGAATGTTATGCTGTGGCAACAGCGGCTGTTTGCCCACCCAGATCCTCTGGCCCATCCTCTTTGGTCTCTGGCCAGATCCCGCTTCCCAGCCCCTCTTGAGGTTGAATGTGGCCACGGGACTAAGTTTTGTTCACAGAAAAGAAAACAAGAATGACGGTTGCCTCTACCCCCAGGCCTAGGCTTTAGCACGCTGGTGGTAGTCCCTCGGTGCTCCCTTCCACATTCCTGCCCACTACACAGACATGGTAGCAGCCAAGCTCCCTCCAACCAGGTGAAGACGGTGTCCCAGGTGCTGAGCAGAGCAATGGCTTGGAAGGAACCTGGGTTGTCTCCAGTGACCATGAGGGGCAGGGCTGCCCCTCCCCCGCCCCCCAATCTGGGAAACACGCCTTGAATTACTACTTGAGAGAGGAATCTACTTCTTTGTTCCTTGATTTAATACATCTCCAGATCTCTTTGTTACAGCAACCCAGCCTTCCCCTAACTAATGCATGCTGATGCTCTGAGATAGCTGGGACTTGGTCTTTTTTTGTTGTTCACTGCAGTGTTTCCACTGCCTGGCCCATAGTAGATGTTCGAGCTCAAATTTGCTGTATAAATAAATGAAGCCAGATGTCCAAGTTTGAACCAGGGACAAGCCATGTTACCCTAACCCTGTGGACCTCAGTTTTCTCACGTGTAAAGTAGGGATAGTTATGGGACCCAACATTCGGATTATCAGCAAGATTAAGATAATATAGTTACAGCCCACAGAGCAGTACTTAACATATAGCAAGCCCTCCATGTTAGATACCGTTATTATTAATTATTATTGTAAAGATGTCATGTTCCCGGCACCCTTTGAGGTCTTCAGTAATATTGAAAATGATTTCATGTCAAATGAGAAGAAATCTCAGGGAAAAAATGAGCCAAAGCAGCTAGGAGAGCAGATGTGTCCACTTTTGCCAGTGGCTGGCACCAATGAAGTGTATTCACCCATTAATGGCTTGCTTCCTGAACTTGGGGAGTGATGGCTTTGGAAAATACATGCAGATTTATGCAAATCACATACAAATTCCCATAAAAATAGCCTCCGGTGTGCCCCCGCACTTACTAGAAAGAAGTCGGGTGGCTCTACGCTATTTGTTCCCATCTGCCCTCTCAGAAATTCTGCCACACCTGGAAGGAGAGAGGTGCGTGCACGCACGTGGAGGTGTGCACGTGGGGCACGCGCAGGGCTGTGTGCGGTAAGGTGGGGGGAGGGCAGGAGAGGCTAGCGAGGACGGCTTAAATACTGCTGTGCAGTCAGAGATGTGTGGCTCGTCCAAAATAAACTTTAAAATGCCAGGCTAGGGGCGCCTGGGTGGCGCAGTCGGTTAAGCGTCCGACTTCAGCCAGGTCACGATCTCGCGGTCCGTGAGTTCGAGCCCCGCGTCCGGCTCTGGGCTGATGGCTCAGAGCCTGGAGCCTGTTTCCGATTCTGTGTCTCCCTCTCTCTCTGCCCCTCCCCCGTTCATGCTCTGTCTCTCTCTGTCCCAAAAATAAAATAAAAAAACGTTGGAAAAAAAAAATTAAAAAAAAAAAAAATGCCAGGCTCCGAGGGCCTGCCTCCAATCAGTGCCTCCACTCTGCAGCCCCGCGCTTGTTACTACAGACCCCGCTTGAGGACACGGGAGCCACAAATGAAGCACAGGAACCTCGTTCCTGGTTTGAAAGAGCTCGCCAGCTGTGCAGAGCTGAGCCCTCCGAGTCTTGGTTTCCGTTAAACGGACACAATGACCCCTGGCCCGGTCACCCAAGCGCTTTAAGGACTATCTGCGATTATGGGTAGAAGGGGCTTTGCAGTCTGACAAGTGGTTCATGAGAGTGCTTGGGACCACCGTGCTTACTACTGTGAAGGAAGATGTAGGCAAGGGGCAGAAGCCACAGGGCCACGGAGCAGTCTGCAGGCCTTGTGGAGTTGAACAAATAGTTCTGTGGCATCATTACAGAGACCCATACCTCTTGAACTTTGCTTTGTTTTATATAGATCTTTTTTTATGCTTATTTATTTTTGAGAGAGGCAGACAGACAGAGACAGAGTGTGAGCTGGGTAGGGGCAAAGAGAGAGGGAGACACAGAATCCGAAGCAGGCTCCGGACTCCAAGCAGTCAGCGCAGAGCCCGACGCGGGGCTCGAACTCACGAACCGCTCAAGCTTTGCTTCAAAGCTTTGGAAAGCTTCAAATACTTCCATATGGCAGAATCATTCATTCATACATATGTGCACTCATTGATTCATTCAGCAAAGACATTGGGCACCTGCCCCAGGCAGGGCCCTATGCTGGGTTCCAAGATTCAAAGATGGCAAAGACACAATCTTTGCTCACAAGGACGTTTCTCTGCTGTGTCCTTGCTCCCAAGGACCTCTTTCTTCTCACACCAGAGCTCACTAACCATCCAGCAGGGGAGACAAGTACGTCATCAATAACTGCCATGCCGCATGCAAGAAACAATAATAGAAGCCTGGAGAGCAAGAGGTGGAAAATAGAGAAGATTTGGCTGCACCTGGGAAGGTCAAGGCCACCTGGAAAAATGCATGGTGTCTTCCAGGGTGAGCAGGAGTCTGCCAGGTGGGCCGGCAGAGGGAATGCTGTGCGCCAGGGTACAGAAGCATGAAGCTACATGGCCATGTGCTCCAAGTTCTGATTTGGGAAATATGGCCAACAGTGTCAAGATGTGCCTTTCCCCACTCACGCCAGCCCGGGCATCCCTGACGCCTCCAAATGCCTGTGACACTTACGAACCCATGAGATTTGTGTGGTGGTTTTATTATACAGCGAGTCCTTGAATGGCTTGCTGCCTGCTGCTCCTGTGTGTCCCATCTCCTCAAGGGGACTGTGAGTCATCTGAGAATAGAGGTTGTCTACTCCATCTCTGTCCCTCTAGGACCCAGGTCAGTGCCTTTCTTGTGACTATTAGGCAGGCAACAGACGTTTGTTGCGGGAAGTGTCCAAACGGACGACACTGTCGGGACATTGCTACTTTTGAGATGTTGTGCCACATGCTGACTTGTACATTATCTCATTTAATCCTCCCAATAACCCTACGAAGTGGCTACTACGAGTCCCCATTTTACAGATGTAGCAACTGAGGCTTCGCGAGATTACTTGCAGACGAGATACAGCTTCATCCTGGCGAACTAGGATTTGAATACTGGGTGACTGGCCCAAGGACCGATGCTTTTAGCTCTGACTCTACCCAACTTTACTGCCCTTGTTCAGTGCACTTAATAAAACAGTATGAATTGGAGTTTTACAGACGGGCATGTAAGTCCTAAGCTCTAACCAAATTGTGGTTATTTCTTCTCATGGCTGCTTCCTAAGCCATGGCTCCTAAAGCATGTGCCTGTTCTGTCTTTGTATCCCCACAACTAGCACAGCACCTATTCTCCCAGGTTGGAGGATAAGGGGACCAGGGAATTGTCTGGGGGCAATTCTGGAAGGACTCCTCGGAAGAGGCCAAGTTTCTTTGAGCCAAACTGGGAAGCTGGTGAGAGGCAAGACAGAAAGAAGGTGTGTGCGAAGGCTTGAAGGTGGGTGTGATAAAGCCATTTGTGGGTGCTGCGTGCTTTTGATGGAGCGGAGAGGAACTAGAAATGTATTTGGAGGAGCCCCCAAATCCCAGACTACTTTAGGGGTGTCACTGGAGCACTATGTGCTACACACACAGTTGCCTTTCCCTCCATGAGACCAGAGCTGAGGCCAGTTTTGGAGGGATGACAGTCCTTGCTCCCGGAAGAGGTGGATGGACATCTTCAGGTGAGACACCACTGGAAGCTATTGATAAACTGGTAGGTTAGTTGAGAAGCATCACCTGCAGGTAGCAATGAACTTGATTAAACATTTCTTCTGGGCCTATTATGCTCTGGGGCTGAGTCTAGGAACTGGGTCTACATAATGGCCAGGTATTCCATTTAGTGGCAGAAGGTAAGTAAAGTAACAAGCAAGCTAGGTAATGTCAGGTGGTAATAAAAGCTTGGGAGTAGGTGAAACAAGATGGTAGCATAGAGAGTAACTGGGGAGAGAGTGAGGCCAGTGAAAACCAGTCCAAGGAGGTGACAGTTGAGCTGAGGAAGCCTGATGACCAAATGGCACCAGCCATGCTAAAAAGCTGGGGTGTACAGATGAATTAGAAGCACAAAGGATCAGAGTGGCTAGAGGGTGGGGAGCCAGAGGGGGAGTGGTCCCCAAATGGCGTGGGAGAGGCGTGTGGGGCCAGACTGCACAGGGTCTGGTAGGATTTTATGCCAAGTGCCACAGTGTATTAGCTAGCTATTGCTGTGTAACAAGTTACCCCAAGAAGTAGCACTTTAAAACAAAACACGCTTTATTTTTACCTCCCAGTTCCTGTGGGTCAGGAATCTGGGATGCCCTCACCGTGCCCTCTACTTCAGGGTCTCTTACAGTCAACCATCAAACTGTTGGCTGGGCTCGTGTGGTGGCTTGCTGCCCATGTGGTTGTTGGTAAGATTCAGTTCGTCACAGGCTGCTGGTCTGGAACCATCCTCACTTCCTTACCATGCAGGCCACTCCAATGTAGCAGCTTGCTTCATCAAAGCCCAGAAGCCAAAGAGGCAGCAGAGAGAGAGAGTCTGACAGCAAGACGTAAGTGACCGTCTCTTGTAACCTAATCTTAGAAACGGCATCTGTCACCTTGGCCATATCCTACTCATTAGAAGTAAGTCATGGGCCTTGCCCCCAAAGAATATCAGCAGGGGGCATCACCGGGGAGGTCGTGTTAGAAGTCGGTTGGCCTCGGGGCGCCTGGGTGGCTCAGTCGGTTGAGCCGCCAACTTCGGCTCAGGTCATGATCTCGCAGTCCGTGAGTTCGAGCCCCGTGTCGGGCTCTGTGCTGACAGCTCAGAGCCTGGAGCCTGTTTCAGATTCTGTGTCTCCCTCTCTCTGACCCTCCCCCGTACATGCTCTGTCTCTCTCTGTCTCAAAAATAAATAAACGTTAAAAAAAAAAAAAAAAGTCTGTTGGCCACACACAGAAGGCCACTGGAGGTGTCTAAGCAGGGAGATGACGTGATCTGATGTATATTTTCAAAGGATCATGTTGACTTTCTTGAGTACATGCAGTGTGGGCAGGGGTTGGGCAAGAATGGAAGCAGGGAGGCCAGTGGGGGCTTCTGTGTGAGATGATGCTGGTTTGGACTAAGGAGGTAACAGTGGAGAGGCAGAGAAGGACAGCCAATGATGCCTCACCAACGGATAGGAGGGGTCGGGGACAAGCACAGAGGAACTGAGCATGACTCGTGAGCTTGCAGTCACATGGCAGGATGAGGATGCCTTTGACTCCTGGGACGCACGCTCTGCGTTTCTTCTCCCCCTGGGAAAGAGAATCCTCATCCTCCTCTGGCCCTCCCCAAGGTCACACGTTCGCTGGACGGTTAGCCAGCATCGGGAGCACCGGCCGGGAGCACAGCACAGATGTCCCCTTGTGCCGGGCTGAGGGACTGACCCCCATGTCCTCGGTCTGATTAGTCTGCCCACGCTCAGACCAACCAAGCCAGAGAAGTGGGGGTGTGTGTGGCTGGAGAACCGCTCACCTGGAACTGCGCTGGCAAAGTCATTCAGCGCCCCCTGGTGCGTGCGTGCGCGTGCATGTGTGTGCGTGCGTGTATGTCTCAGAAGGTCTACGGTTGGAGTGAGGAATACGATAGAGGGAAGGGAGAGTTCTGAAAACCCACCGTCAAGTTTTAGGGCGTTCCAAACAGATACGTTCCAGAGAGACAAACACGTTCTTCACCTGAAGAACACCACCTCTGTGGGTGAAATGAGAGATGATTATGTGGCTGCCATTTGTTGTGACGGCCCCGTGGCCAAGCACTTGACAGATACCTCACTTCATCCCCATAACAACCCAGTGAAGCAGGCACCAGGATTACCCCATTTCACAGATGGGAAACCCGAGGCTTCGGGAAGTTAAGCAACTTGCCCAAGGGGACAGAGCCAATGAGTGGGAGGGCCAGGATTTGATCCAGGTCTGTCCGACTCCAAACCCGCGTTCGAAACCCCTACCACCTTACTGCCTCTCATTTAGGCCGATTGAAGATTCGTTTCCTGGCTTGAGGGATGAAACTGGGGGCAGGAGATCTTCTTCTAAGCGGGTCCAGGCTCATCAGAGCTCTCGTCAGCCCTGACCTAGTGGTTAGGAGACGGAGCAGTCACCCCAAGAAAGGGTCCAGCCCTTACCAGCACAGGCAGCGGATAGCGTGAGAAAGGGTGGGGGGGGGGGATATGGAAGAGCTCGGGGTTGGCCAGTTAGTTGGGGGGACAGAGTCACAGCAGTGTCCATGGAGCAGGGAGCCGGCTCCATGGAGTCAGGCTGTCCCAGGCTGTCCCAGGCACAGCCTCCTTTCCTGGGGCCCTTGGGGTGTCCTCACGCCTCCTTCCCAGGTCAGCCAGGCGCTCATCAGAGGCAACACCCACCAGTAACCCAAATGACATCACCAAACACCAGCCACACTCATCATTCAAACCTAGCATCCGCTCCTAAACTCAGACTCCTGCACATACCATACTGGCATCATCTTGCTTACAATTTAGGGCCTGGGATTTTGGCTCATTTAGAGGTCTATCTGCCAACCAAAGGGAGAAAACCTCATGACCGGATTGTTTCTGTTTACGGGGAGCAGGCCCCCACATAGGAAATTTCCTGGGGGGGGGGGGCATTGTGCACATAGCTTCCCAAGACCCAACCTCACGGGGAGACAGATCTGGGGCACTTATAAAACAAGGCGGGGAGGGCTCCGGGAGCACAGGAGGAGTGGGGAGCTCTGCTTGGCTAGTTGGGTAAGGCATGACATCAGGTTTTGAACACATCAGAATACCTTGGGTATTTGCCACCTCTTGAATAGGAATCACAAAGAAGGAGCTGGCTGACAGTCTCTGAAGGTCTGTCCCTGTCACCTGCAACATTTTCCCTCAGGTTGCAAGAGGCCCCCTTCCTGGGGCAGGAGCAGGGTGAGCAGAGCAGCTGGGGAGTCTGGATGCCTGTGTTCTATTTCCAGCAGCTATCACTGACTCACCGTGTGACCTTGCTAAGGTCACAGCTATGTTTTCTTTGCCTGGGGAAAATCAGAGGTGGCAAAGTTTGCATTTCCCCAAGGCATAGGAGTCCTGGGACATTAGGGGTCCCTCCCTGCCCCCCACAAACCCCAACAGAGTCTTCTCCCACTGACATTAATGAAAAAGGCTTAGATTTAGATTCGAGGGACTTTGGGGGAACACTCAAAGCAAGAAGCAAAGAGTTCCTGCCATAGCGAGACTTACGGCCTCTTTTTAATGTAGCGTTCCTCTAAATACGCTTCAGATCACGTCCCCTCCCAGTATTTCCCCACGTGGGCCTTACATAGTCTGTGGAAGAGGAGAGGGAAATTATTTTCTCCCTGGTTTCACGATGAGGAAATCCAGGCCAGGAGGGGGTATTTCTCAACATTTTTCATTACCGGGAGCCCCTTTTGTTACGTTACCATCCCGCATCTCCGTTTTGCAAGCCCTTGCTAAGTAAATACTCTGCATTTATTAAGTAGGAATGCATCTCTGTTTTCATTCATCAAAGTCATCCATGAGTGCCAGTTTCTGCTCCGCACAAAAGAACTAGGGCTACCGTCAAGTTCATCACCAAGAATTCCAGCATTGGCTCCGGGTGACCTCTTCACAGGTAAAGGTCCAGTTCTCACCAGATTTTTACAAAACTCTGAAAAGAGTTCACCACCAAGGGGCCCAAGGACCCCAGGCGAAGAAGTACTTCCCCAGAGACATCAAGGGGCCCGTGAAAGTTTCTGTGGCTTGTGGTGGGGCCAGGACCGGGGCCAGGAGCCTGACTCCCAGGCCAGCAGGCTTCCAGCAACCACACTACTTTGGTAGGAATGGCTGGCACACACTGAGACACACTCACAAGGTGGCCGCCACCAAATGCAGGTGTCCCAAAGCAAGGATGCTGAGGGCTCAGCCCGGTGACAAACGGGTTCTCCTGGGGACTGCAGTGAGCAGCCGGAACCAAGCCTGAGACTGGAAAGGGGGAGGAGGTAACAGATCGGTGCAGGGTGTTCCCGGAGAGTTGCAACAGGGGGACCTGTCTATTCTGCCACCTGCCTGTGCTTTGTCTGACATTAAAATACTACCTCATTTATGCAGCCTGGGGTACTCTCACCCACTCTAGGAGGATTCGGATTATTTCTCCCTGCACCTGCCTCTTCAAGGGGATGATGCCAGAGCGGGGGCTGAACCCCTGCACCTGGGGATGATAAAGGCAAGCGGGGGACCCTGGGAAAGCAGGGGCACAGAGGATTCAGGAGGTCTGGAATGGTGGCCTGGAGTACAATCAGAGAAAAGAGCTGCAGGGCCCCAAGAGCTGTTCCCTGGAACTCTTATCCATGACCGCTCCCCACCCCCCACCCCCACCCGCCACCAGGCCCTGGTCTTCTGCAAACACTTGTCATCTGTTGAGCTGGTGGCTCAGCCCCAGAGGCTCAGGTTTTTGATCCATCGGAAGGCATCAAGACTGCATGTACCTTTGGAAAAAGGCTGAGGCTTAGCTCTTACGGTTTTAGAATCTGAGCCTCCACCAGTCTGTGTTGGGCCAGGGACCAGGGCAGGGTCTCCGGGGGCCTGTTGCCCAACAGCTGTTCCCTGGGTTATTTTGGTTCAGTGGGAGCTTATCAATTCCAGCGTATTTGGATCAAGAGAGCCAACAGCAAGACAATCTCCGGGTGGTTCTCTGGGGACGTCTCCAACATTTTTGAAATGAGCGGGGGTGGGGAAAAGAGTTTGCTTGGGGAGTAGTTTCCCCAGGAGGGAAATCTCCTGCCAGTATCATACCTATCACCTTCTCCAATTTTACGCCGGGGTCCAGAGAGGCGGAGGCACTGGAACTGAAGCCACACCCCTGGGGAGCCAGGTCTCTGACCCCAGGCCACAGTGCCTCTCCGTTGGGCCTCGGGCAGACCAGCAGCCAGGTCGGATCGTGCCAAGGGGGATTCCGGTTCCCGACAAGCTCCGGCCAGCATGGAAAGCGCTGACTGGCCCTGGCTTCCTTTTGGGCTACAGCGAGGGGGGTGGGGCAGGCAGCTGCCCTCCTCACTGACCCCGAGTGCCTCCCTGAGATGGGTCGAGTGCGGGTGGGCGGAGTGAGGCAGGAAAACCAGCCACTCTGGAGCCCCGCCCAACCCTAGGTCAGCAGCTCCTGGCTTGGCCTCCCAGAGCCCGCGGGGACTGCCCCCGGGGCGCAGAGCCAGAGGGACCCAGGCCGCGTTCCCTTTGGCAACCAGCCTGGCGCCCGGGGAGCGCGCTTAGGCACCAGGCGGGCGCACGCCCCCCACACGCCCTCTGGAAATCGCCGGGGTGGGGGGCGCTCCGTAACCGAACTTAGTCGTCGAGCGCGCTCCTGGCAAGTCCCAGCGACAGGTCTTATTGCCGGGTCTCAGAAAACAAGCGGCCCCGAGTGGGGCCGCTTCGGCGAAGTCCCCTCGGCAACCTCTATCGCTCCCGCCTCTCTCTGGGATTTTCCAGCGGGTTAATTTCCTGTCCCGGTAAGTCCTTCGCGAGTGCTCGCCCCTCCCTCCCCGACTCTCCCCTGTGCGTCCCCGCCGCCCCGGACTCCCCCAGTCCGTCCGCGTCGCGCTCGGTCGCCCCCGCGCGCCCGGGCGCACGCCCTCCCCGCCCCGGCCGCCCTCCAGCTCCCAGCGCCCGGCCGCCCGGGGCCCCGCGCACCGCCCCGCGCCGGGAGGGCTCGCCCCGAGAGCCACGTCCGCGTAGCCGCGGCTCGCGCGGGTCCCCCCCCCCCCCCCCCGGCCATGCGCCCCCGCGCCGCCCCCCGCGCCCCCTCCGGCGCCCCCGCCGCCGCCGCCGCCGCGCTGGGCGTCCGCAGCCTCCTCCTGCTGCTACTGCTCCGGCCCGGGCACGCGTGCCCCGCGGGCTGCGCCTGCACCGACCCGCACACCGTGGACTGCCGCGACCGCGGGCTGCCCAGCGTGCCCGACCCTTTCCCCCTGGACGTGCGCAAGCTGCTGGTGGCCGGCAACCGCATCCAGCACATCCCCGAGGACTTCTTCATTTTCTACGGCGACCTGGTCTACCTGGACTTCAGGAACAACTCGCTGCGCTCGCTGGAGGAGGGCACGTTCAGCGGCTCGGCCAAGCTGGCCTTCCTCGACCTCAGCTACAACAACCTGACCCAGCTGGGCGCCGGTGCCTTCCGCTCGGCCGGGAGGCTGGTCAAGCTGAGCCTGGCCAACAACAACCTGACGGGCGTGCACGAGGCCGCCTTCGAGACGCTGGAGTCGCTGCAGGTGCTGGAGCTCAACGACAACAACCTGCGCAGCCTCAACGTGGCCACCCTGGCCGCGCTGCCCGCGCTGCGCACCCTGCGTCTGGACGGCAACCCCTGGCTCTGCGACTGCGACTTCGCCCACCTCTTCTCCTGGATCCAGGAGAACGCGTCCAAGCTGCCCAAAGGTGAGCCTGCAGGCGGGACCCGTACCCTGGGCTGGGGGTGACGGGGAGGGAGCAGGCGGCCTCGGGTCCGGCCCGGACGAGGGGGGGGGGGACTGGGTGCTTCAGAGCAACTGCCCCAGGAGTGTCGAGCAGGCAGGTTCCTAGCCTGAACGTTGCCCGGAGGTCTGCCGGGGACAGCGGGTGGGCCGGCTCACATCTGGACTCTCTGGGGTTTCTGGGCCGGGATGCCATGCTTCTACACCTGTTTCTCCAACAACTCACTTTCCAAAGTTAGGGACCTACCATCCCTCTGTTACCCACGTCCGAGATGGACTCATCGAGCTTTGGGTCCTAGTCCTGGTGGGTACAGATTATTTAGGGGCCCCTCCTAAGGGCAAGACGCCCTCCCGTGTGGGAAAGAGCTGAGTGCCGTCCTCCCCACGCTGAACGTGGAAGGATCCAGCCAATTCTGAGGGCTCTCCGGCAGCCTCCAGAGCCTGAGCAGGTCTGTTTCTCAGCTCTGGTGTCTGAGAGGGATGAGAGGTCTTTCTGGTGAGGAGTGATGGCAGCCTGCTTAACAGCCAGTGATGCAGTAAAGATTTGCAGTTCTGGGGCTTTGCAGCCCAGATGTGAAATAGCGGAACAAAAACCTTGCAGGCCGGTGCCCCCTTTCCTTTCCTGGCGTGCTTTTCCAGTGGCGACATGGACATACGGACCCCTCTGGCAGATGGGGACACAGCGGGCACAGAAGTTAAGGGGCCCTGAAGCGAGGCAGAGCTGAGAAGAGGGGACCCCGGCATCCACAGAGATGAGCCCCAGGATGGGGAGCAGGCAGAAGGTCCCTACCCTCAGTGGATTCCAGTTTTCCACTGGCGAGCATGTAAGCATCGGTCCTAGCAGTGACCTTGCAGAGCCTCCCCCCTTGCCCCCAAGGCTTTGGCACAGTGGGACCCAGAGCTGTAAGTCACACGTTAGAATAGGTGACATAGATGCGGGTTTCACTTTGGTGTATCTTTTTTCCATTTCTGGTGATTTCAAGGTCGTTGCTCGTCTATGCCCTGAATTCCTGTGATCCCTTATTCACTCCAGACTTTCCTAAGCACGGCCCCCAGGCGTCGGGGGGCAATCACTCCCCAGCAGACGCAGGCCCCTGAGCTGGCATTTTCAGCCCAGGCCGGCTCCGCCACGTGAGCAAGTCCTAAGCAGATGTGACCTGCCTTCACTCAGCCGCCTGGTTCTCCCCACCTCCCCACCTCCGGGAGACAGGAATGTCCAGATAAAAACGTCATTGTGGGATGGCGGTACGCCCTGGTTCTCACCGCTCCTGCCTTTGCTTTTGGGTGGAGTTGGCCTCCCTAAGCCCTGTTGGTAGTTGAGTTGGCACAATTGGTTCCACTTGCATGAGGGCAAGGTGTTATAGAGTTGGAGGCTCTAGATCTCAGTCTCCCTTCTGCCACGGATGGCTGTGACCTCGCACAGGGCTCGTACCCTGTCTGGGTTTCAGACTCCTCATCTCTAAAGGGCTTTGCTTGAGGGCCACCTGGGTGGCTCGGTCGGTTGAGTGTTCGACTTCGGCTCAGGTCATGATCTCGCAGTTCGTGGGTTCGAGCCCCGCGTCGGGCTCTGTGCTGACAGCTCGGAGCCTGGAGCCTGCTTCGGATTCTGTGTCTCCCTCTCTCTCCCCTCCCTTCCCCTGCTCATGCTCATTCTCTGTGTCTCTCAAAAAATAAGTAAACATGGAAAGAAAGAAAGGAAGGAAGAGCTTTGATTGACCCCTGAGGTGTCTACAGAACCCTGGATGTAGAGTCAGAAGACACAGGTTTGAGTCCCGGTGTAAAAAACCGGGTGAGTCTGGCCAGGTCCCTTAACTTTTTTGAGCCCTGTCTTCCTCCCATGTGAAATTGGGACACGGATAATGCAGGGTGGCCCATCTGACCGCGTGGTCGTCCGGATCAAAACCGGATAATGTGGGCGAAAGTAGAGGGCAGTGAGACTGCAAGGTGCTATTCCTCCCAGGGTCTGTGATAGAGGGAAGAAAAGGGACACCAGATGGGGATGTGTGGCCGGGGGAAAGGATGGACAGGTTCAGAGCAAGGAGCAGAGTCCGGGCCCTGGTTGACGGTCGGTCTGGTTCAGCGGGGAGAGGACAGAGGCAGCGGGGAGGGGGCGCGTGGTCTCCATGGGGGCTGCCGTGAGCGTGGCCAGAGCGGCGTCCGGAGAACCGCGAACCACAGCGGGGTGCGTGGCGAGGGAACTAGCCCGGGGCCTCGACGCAAGAGAGCTGAGTTCCGATTTTGACTCACGTTTCTCTCTGAGCCTCAGTTTCCCTTGCCTCTGCCTTCAGATTGCAGTAAGAGTGTCCCCCGCATCGTTTGCGGTGAGGTTTGAAGAAGGTCGGTTCTGGCGAGGGCGCAGCGGTGCTTAGCACAGCAAGGGTGCTCCCTGGAAGCCAGCCGCCCCGTCCCTCCTCCTCGCGCCTTGCGTCTTCGCAGAGGCTCAGGGCAGCGTGGCTGAGGAACCAGACTGGGCCCAAATCCCGCCTCGACTTCTTGCTAGTTGGGTGACCTTGGTTTCCTCCTCTGTGAAATGGACATGATGCCTAACACCCACCTCCTGGGGTTATTGGGAGGATTAAAGAGGTTTGGTTTATGAAACACCAAGAACAGTGCCCGGCACCCAGCAATCCTGTGGAAGTGTTAGTGCTGTTGTTATTATCCTGTTTTTTTTTGTTTTTTTTTTTTTTTGTTTTTTTTTTTAAATTTTTTTTTTTTTTTTTCAACGTTTATTTTTGGGACAGAGAGAGACAGAGCATGAACGGGGGAGGGGCAGAGAGAGAGGGAGACACAGAATCGGAAACAGGCTCCAGGCTCTGAGCCATCAGCCCAGAGCCCGACGCGGGGCTCGAACTCACGGACCACGAGATCGTGACCTGGCTGAAGTCGGACGCTTAACCGACTGCGCCACCCAGGCGCCCCTGTTATTATCCTGTTTTAACAGGAAGGCCCGGAGAGGTGAGGGCACAGAGAATTAACAACAGCTGGGGGGCACACGGGGCCCTCAAGGCTTCCAGCCCCCTGCCACGATGTGGCCACCCACTTCCTGCCGAGGAAAATCGGGCTTCGTGGAGTCAGTCCAAGCTGCAGTGTTTTCTAGACAAGTGCCCTGCCTCCCCCAGGGGGAGGGGGTTCAAAGGCAGGAGCAAAGGGATCCTGTCCTCATTGCCTTTTCTTCGCCTCCCTGTCCCCTGCCCCAGAGAAGCAGAAAGGAGCAGAGCAAGTGACCTTGACAGGCTCAGACATTTACAAAAATACATTCACCCGCCAGGCGAACCTCTCGTGTGGCCGCTGTGCTGATGGGAGAGCTCCCCTCACAGACCACACCACAGCCGGGACGAAGGGACGTGTTGGGGATGACGGGTCCCCTCCATCCAGGCTCCTTTGGGGCTTAGTCAGGGCTGGGGCTGGGACCTTAGGAGGGACTGCCGGGCTGGGGCTGGGTCTGAAGGAAGAGGAGACCGAATGCCTGCCTGCTGGAATGCCCATCAGCCAACTTAGCAACAAAACAAACAAAGCTGACAAACCTAAACAAACAACCAAGGGACACCTCCCCCAGGATGCCTAATTAACTCTGAACTTCAGATAAATAACGCATAATATTTTAGTATAAGTATGCCTCACGCAGCCTCTGGGATATACTTACACACAAAGTTTTTTGTTGTTTTCTGAAATTCAGCATAACTGAGCCACCCTGGCTCGACATAACTGGCCTGACCTTGCGGTGTGCGTCACTTTGTAGTTTACGAGTGCCACCCCCTTTAATACAACTGGGCCCGGCAGGTGCCTTTGCCCACAGTTTACCCAACAAGATGCAAAGAGGCGGTTTGTGGTCATGTGGTTAGTGGCTGAGATGAGTTTGTACTCAGGAGTGCCTCACCCTACAGCTCATTCTTTCTGGTGGGCAGGGATCAGGAAGGAGGGCGAGAATATCCCCAACCCCCCCCCCCCCCCCCCCCAGTCTCCGATTGCCCTGGGTGACAGCTGGCGGACCTTCCAGCCCCAGATCCCGCACCTGGTCTGGTGAGACAGTGGGTTCCGGGCAGGTTGGGATGGTGTGTTGCCAAGGGGACAGTGACCATCCCTCTTTAGGTAGAAAGGACTCCAGACCTGGAAGCAAGAGTCCTCGGCAACCACTCAGGCGAGCCGCGGGGTAGAGAGGGAGAGGGTGGGAGGGTCTGGAAAGAGGGGAGCGGCAAGGTAACACCCTTGAGCTTTAAAGCTTCGTGCTGGCCCAGCACCTGGTCTCTTTAGCAGCCCAGTGAGATGGATTGGGAATGAAGACACAAGGGAGCTTGGTGGAAAAGGAGATTCTTGGGCCCCCAGGCCTACTGAGTAAGCCGCTGCAGGTAGGGGCCCAAGGTCTGCATTTTTAACCCCCTGCCCTGGGGCTTTCAGTACACACGGAGGCCCCTGCAGGTAAGAGGAGCCCTGGAGGGCCTCTGCATCTCTAGAAACCCAAGGTCTTGTCTTGGGTCAGTAAGCAGCTCATTAGCTGTGTGCCAGTATCTCAGATTTTTCTTTTGTGAACAAAGGAGTGGGTAGGAGGACTTTAAGGCTCCTTCCAACTCTAAAATTCGATGGTTTCAAGGAAGGGGAATCTTGTCCTCATTAAGGATCAGGAAGTTGAGGTGAGGGGAGGCCAGGTCCCTCTAGAGAGTCCTCTGCTGGAATCTAGGGGGCCGTGGTCTCTGTGTAGTAGGGTGGGGGCAGAGCGCTCAGGACTCGGGGCTCCCAGGACGCCTCACCTGTCCCCAGCCTAGATCTGGGAGCCACAGGGAGGAAAGGCTGCTGGGTTCGAGAAACCCTAGGGACAGGCAAGGGGCTGTGTCTGTGCTCCACTTCGGAGGTGCATGGAGCCCGCGGACTGTCCACAACCCTCACCACGCCCCAGAGTGCGTCAAAGGCACATGCGGGTCCCAGGTGGAGGCCAAATTGCCTGGACACCTTCTTTCACCGTCCCTAACCACGGTGCACGTGGCCGGCAGGTCACAGCCCCCGGTCCCAGCGAAGAGATCTGAGCTTATCTTGTACCCCAAGGCCTTGACACAGGCAGCTATGGGGAGGGAAGGAAGGGCTGGGGGTGGGAAGGGGGACAGGGGGGCCACAGGTCATGCTTTGGGTCTGTAACCCTGGTCCCCTGCGTGGGCAGCCTCCTAGAGAAGGTCCACTATAGTGCCTGGAGTATCCAAGCGTTTGGGGGGGCCCAGCTCCTGGGAGTCCCCGAGCCCTCTCTAGGAAGGGGTGTCGTGACAGGCAAGGTCCGGGGCGAGTGACGTGACTAACCCCTCCTTCCAGCCCCGGCTCACTGCTCGCTGGGGGAGCTGCCCCCACTTGCCGGTGACCTACTTCCTTTTCTCATGTGTCAGACATAATGAGGGCCTGGCTTGGTCAGACAAGTGGGGACGCCTTGTCACGCTGACAAAGTAAACAGTGTTTCAGCGAAAGGGACGAAAACTGATGCTTGGCTGGAGGTAATTCGGGGCTGCAGGTGACTCCAAGGTGACTCTATTTCTTCTTCTTTAGAAATAAAAGCAGTTTTATTTTCCCAATTATACCATAACAGCCTCCTTGTATACGTGGGGAAGATAGATGAGTATCGTGAAGGAAATAGAAACCACCCGAAATCCCACCACTACTAAAGTTTTGCTGTATTTTATTCCGGTCGTATTCTTATGCACATACATAGTTTTAAACAAATTGCTGTGGTATTATAGATCTTCTTACTGATGTTTTTTTCTTCTCTTATTGGGTTGTGAGAGTTTCCTGTCATTACAGTACTTTGACAATGTAACCTGGGGCAAGTGGGTGGCTCGGTTAAGCGTCTGAATTCAGCTCAGGTCATGATCTCACGGTTCGTGAGTTCAAGCCCTGCATCCGGCTCTGTGCTGACAACTCAGAGCCTACCCAGTTCAGATCCTCTCTCTCTGCCCCTCCCCTGCTCACGTTCTGCCTCTCGAAACTAAATAAACGTGAAAAAAAAAAAGATTTAGAAGATGTAACTTTTTTTTTAAGTTTATTTATTTTGAGAGAGAAAGAGACAGAGGGAGAGAGAGAGAAAACGCACACAAGCTGGGGAGGGGCAGAGAGAGAGGATCCCAAGCAGGCCCTGCCCTGTCAGCACAGAGCCCGATGCGGGGCTTGAACTCACAAACCGTGAGATCATGACCGGAGCCAAAACCAAGAGTCGGACGTTTAACTGACTGAACCACCCAGGTGCCCCAAAAATCTAACCTTTAATGGCCACAGAATACGTCATTTTATGGATCTATTCGTTGAACCTGTCTCCTGTTGTTAGAAATGTGATTTATTTCTTTTTATCTTTTTTTTTTTTTTTTTTTTTTTTGGTATATAAACAGTGCTGATCTAAACATCCCACACATGTAAAGCTTGTGGATGCTTCTTGGTATTTCATTTCTTTGGTGCAAATTCTTTGAAGCAGAAATGCAGGGTGAAAGTCTGTGGTTGTTTTCACCATACGTTTTTTGGTTAAACCATATGTTTTTGGTCTGGATACGTTTTTTGCCTAATGGCACCCTAGGGAGGTGGCACCATTGGCAGGCAGGGAAGACCTGTCTTGCCACGTCTTTCCCAGCGTGATGTGTTATTATTTTTAAACCTGTTTCCCAGCAGACAAAACAGGGACATCTTCTTTCTTTAATCTGACCATTCGAGCGGATGTTTTGGGTATGTTTATACACCTGAGAACCACGTTCCTGGCGGAGGTTGACTGAGATCTTCTTCCCTTTGGCAGGTGGTCTCCCTCGTGCCTTTGACGGGTTTGTGCATGTCCTGTGACCAGCGGGTGTATTCTTAACTCATCTCTTATTTAGAGTAGAGTCACGGGGTGACACCTCTCCCGTCACCACCGGCATCCTGGGCCGAGCGTCAGCTTTCACGGGCACCGGGGTCTGCAGTCCCGGTGGAGAGTGAGCCGAAAACGTGACACAAGGCCACCTCGCCCTGTCTTGTTGGCTCCCAGGAGAGCCTGGCCGAGGCCTGCCGCTTCGTCCCAAACACAGGATCTCTCTGGAAATATCACATTGGTTGTGCCGTTCTGTCAGTTAACGCAAAGGGCAGCCTCATCGCTGGGCAACGTAGGACGGCGGACCTACCTTCCTGTCCAACTAGGGCAGCCCTGGGGGACACAGTTGGGCATTTTTTTCGGAGAGGCCCCGATTGCCGTTAGCTGGCTGCCAGCTGACTCACATACCCGAAGAGCGAGCCTTCCAGCCAGTGGCCCGTCCAGTTTCCGCTATCCCAGAATCTTCTCGTGGTGTTGGATGTGGTGTGGAAGGGAGGGCTTGGCAGGCCTCATCGCCTTCGGGCTGGCTGTGTCAGTGATAGCACAGCAGGACCTCCACGGACCTATGTGAGTTGTCGTGAGGACCCGGAAGGGACGCAATTTGCAGAATAGCACGTTTGTCCTGAACGTGGGCGTTACAGGCCCACCGCAGGGTGCATGACCCAGGTTCTGGGGAGCTGTCCCGGGCTCCTGCCCTCAGGGCTCTGCCGCAGCCGTCACAGGTCCCCGATCCTACCCTCCCGCCCTCCCTCCCCTCCCCCACCTTTACTTCTTTATGTCTCTGGTTCCTACTTAGCCCGCAGCCTCCAGCTCTCTGGCCCCCCGAGGCTGGGTTGGGAGCCTTTCCTGTGTGACCTCATTGGATCCTGTACTGTCTCTGTGACCACTGCTTGAGACTGCCAGGTCACAGGAGTGGCCTGTTCGGAGGACACGAGATACGTCTTTTTCCTCCTTGAACCCCCAGAGGCTGGTACAGGATGTGGCATGTTTGGACGATGGCGTCCCCTGCGCTTAGAACAAGCCAGCTCCCTCCCATGCCCCAGAAGACCTACCCCCACCCGCTCCCCCGTCCCTGCCCACCCCACCCCAGCCACACCGACCCCCAGCTGTCCCTGGAACACGCCAAGTGTCACTGTCCAACCGGGACCCTGAACTTACTGCTGTCTCTCCCGCTAGGACATTTCCTCCTCAGGTGGCTGTATCTCCCTCACCTTCAGGTCCCCAGGTGGACGCCCCTGCCTCCGAGACCTCCCCTGTCCCCCCTGCCTAGGTAGTCCCGCACCACCCCCAGCCCAGCTCTGTTGCGTTTATGTCAGAGCACCCACGAGGTCCACACTACCTTGTCCACGAGATATCTCGTGTCCCTGCAGACACACGAGCTCCCAGAGAACAGCATGCTCGCTGCTGTGTCCCCAGCACCTGGGGCCACGCCCAGCGTAGAAGGGGCTCGGTGGGGCTGTGGGCATATGCGAGCAGACGCGCCCAAGGCCTCTGTCACAGAGATCACTGGCCTTGGCTTCTGTCCTCAGCACATAGCCCTCTCCGACTGTGGTCAGCAAAGGCTATCCAGAGCATCTTTCAGCAAAGGCAGAGGCCTGGAAGGGAGGTTCTGCGGGTTCCTGTACCAGATCTGTGTGATCCGGTCAGACCCCACCGGCCCCTGAGCTTCGGGCTCTCCACTGTGAAGGAGGAGGGGGGTGCAGCTGTGCCCGCCTCTCCGCTGGGGCACCGCTGGCAGGACGAAGGGGCGGCCATCTGGGGGTCCTGGGGCGACTAGTGCCCTGGTATTCTCTGCTGTGCAAGGTGCAGGTGAGCGGCCGGTGGACAGAGTTTGTGTCACCAAGGCCATTGATCTCAGCTGAACCGGAAGCCGATTCCATCTGGAGCAAACAGAAGGGGTTCTGGTGAGGATGTGGGGTGTCACCGGCAAGCCTGGGTCCCAGGCCGTCGGGCCCCAGGAAGTGCTGTGGCCGAGACCTGGGAGGCCACAGGGAGCACAGGGCCTCTGTCCCGCTCATCTCTGCCTCCCACACTTCCTCATTCTCCCCTCCACGTGCTGACAGGCTCTCTCTACTTCCTCATCCACGTGGCAAAAGCAGACCACTCCATTCAAGAGGCCAGCGGGGGGCGGGAGAGACTGTGCTCTGTTGGTCCCGATTTCCAGGTCCCTGTAGGAGGCTGTGTCTGGCTCCGTTTGGGAGCTGTCCCTCTCAGTCCAGTCGGCTGGGGGTACAGCCGCGGTGACATTGTACCCAAGGGCTGCCAGGGCGTGGGGGGCTGGGCAGCCACCGTGAGGCATCTGTGACCGTGGCTGTGCTTCCACTTAACTGTCTGATGGCAGATAAATCCCCTGATGCTCTGGGTCCCAGTGTCCCCTCGGTCAAATACAGGTGATGGCATCTGCCCTTTGACCTCGAGTGACGTCATATGAAGAAGCTGAAAGTGCAATTTCCTTCACCACCACACATAGGAGCTATTTTTTTTCTCTTTATGCAGATCATAGAAATGCTGATGCACGGACCAGATATGCACACAGCCTTACAAATCCCACTGGGTTTCGGCATGGCTGGTCAAATCCCAAGTGTCTGGTGACCCACGCAGGTGGGCACTGTGTTTTTACAGCACATCCTCCCGGTGGCTCTCAGCCTGGCCTGTCCGCTTCAGAGGCTGCTGATCGAAGAGCCCCTGGTGCCCCATGACCCCCATCCTCTGGGCTGGTCGTGGCATAAATGCCAAGGGCAAGTGTCAGGACCTTGAGGGAGCATCAGACCCCTCGGGATTAAAGGGAAGATCCTTAGAGGTGAGCCCAAACCAAAGAGGCAGGAATTAGGGTCCCAGTCCTGGCTGCATCTGTAGCTGTCAGTGGGACCCTAGATCGCCTCAGAGGCCCCTCGGGGTAGCAGGTGGGAGTCACTGGAGACGGTGGGGCGGGAGCAGAACCAGAGAACACATGCGCATGAAAGATAATTTAGAGCACCCTCTGGAACTCCCCAAACAAGCTGGTGGCTGTGTTCCTCCGACTGACTTCCAGTCTTTGGCCCCCGGGCTAGATGGCAGTGAGGACTCCTTCTTGCTCGGATTCTGGCTGATTCTGTTCCCTCCTGAGTCAGCCTCCTCCAGGTCACAGGATGAGGGGTCCAAAGAGACCCCAGCTCCTAGCAAGAATCTCTGGGGTGGGTTCCCTTGCCACAGGTCCTACCCGCCAGCAGCTGTCTTTTAAATAAGGAGGTACAAGAGTATTTTCCCCTCTTCTCCCTCTCGATATCAAGAAAAGACCCCCCCAAAGTTAGGGGCGCTTGGGTGCTGCGGTCGGTTAAGTGTCTGACTCTTGATTTCGGCTCAGGTCATGATCTCACGGTTTATGAGTTCGAGCCCCGTGTCGGGCTCTGCACTGACAGTGCAAAGCGTGCTTGGGATTCTGTCTCTGTCTCTGTCTCTCTCTCTCCTCCCCCCCCCCCCCACTTGTGCTCTCTTTCCCAAAAATAAACAAATAAAAATTTAAAAAAAGACCCCCCCCAAAGTTATCAGGATAGCCTTGCTTTTTCACAAGATGCCAACGAGACAATATCTGTTTTAAAAAAATTTTTTTTTCAACGTTTATTTATTTTTGCGACAGAGAGAGACAGAGCATGAACGGGGGAGGGGCAGAGAGAGAGGGAGACACAGAATCAGAAACAGGCTCCAGGCTCTGAGCCATCAGCCCAGAGCCCGACGCGGGGCTCGAACTCCCGGACCGCGAGATCGTGACCTGGCTGAAGTCGGACGCTTAACCGACTGCACCACCCAGGCACCCCAACAGTATCTGTTTTTAAACACAACCACACAAATGATTGTCTGCATCAGAAATGAAAGTTGCCCACGGTCACGCTGAGGGGCTGGGAGCTTAGAGCTGAGGTCAGGACATCCTGCCCCCACTGCCACCCCCTTGACTTGGGCAGGTCGCTAACTCTTCTGGGCTTTGGTTTCTTCGTCTGTCCTCCCCCCCTCCCCCCCCGGGTCATCAGGGAAATACTGACATGAAAAAGCTTTAGAAGAAAATTGGGGAGCATTTGCGAAAGAGGAGGGCCATTGTCAACCCGGTAAAATGACAAGACAATGGTTTCTAGGTCTTCAGCCCCCTAGACAGAACCACAGAACAGCGACCAGCAGCCAACGCTCTGTACCCCCTTGATGGGACACAGGAGAGAGGGCGGACGTTCCAGGTCACAGAAACTGCTGGATGATGGAAAAGCTCTAATGTTCATTGGTGGGGACGGGAGCAAAGGGAGGGGGTGGTGCGGAGAGAAAAGATTGCCCAGCCAGTGCAGGAACGGGGAGGCCGGGGAAGCTTGTGGGGAGCCCCCGGGGAGGCCGGGAGAAAGAACCAGGTCCCACGGGAAAATGATGGAAAAGAGAGGCAGCCAAGTGCCACTGGTGATTTTTCTCTGGGTGTAAGAGTTGTTTTATTTTATTTTAAGAGATAATTAATAGACTTTTTTAGAGCAGTTACAGGTTTATGGAAAATAAAGCAGATGATACAGGGAGTTCCCATAAACCCCCTCCGGCTCAGTTCCCTATTACTGACACCTTGCATTAGTCTGGCCCATTTGTCACAATAGAGGAACTGATGATACTATTACATTATTATTAACTAAAGTCCACAGCTTACAGCAGGTTCACTCTTTGTGATGTACATCCTATGGGTTTGGACAAATGGATGATGTCATGTATCCGCCATCGTGGTATCACACAGGGAATTTCACTGTCCTAAAAACGTCCTGTGCTGCATGGATCTATTCCTCTCCCCTCCCTCCGGAACCCCTGTCTGGGAAACACTAATTTTTTTTTTTTACTGTCTCTATCATCTGCCTTTCCCAGAATGTCATAGAGTTTTTAATTTATTCCTTTTCCTCTGTGTGCTTTTCCATGTTGGTGCAGTGGGGAAGTATTATGTTCCCCCTCCCCCACCTTACCTTTATTTTTAATACAGCACGTGACAGACAGGTGCACACACTTGCGTTAGCCGCAGCTCTCCTGCCTCGCCAGGTTACCCCTTTATCCTGTCAGGTAAGGCCGCCCCGTCCCCCTGGCAGAGCCCTGGCTACCTCACTGCCCCTTGCTGACTTCCGGAGGCCAGTCCACACCTTTGTAAACAGCCCCTCGGTTAGATTCCCGTCCAGTAACCCATGTGGGTGGGCCACACTCGCCTGCTGGGACCCTGACTTGAGGAGCTCTTGCAGATTCTTCCGCAAGGAATGGAAAGAGAAAGAGAATGCTGTGGGCTAAATTATGTTTCCCCAAAATCAGGTGTGCAAGTCCTGACCCTCAGTAACTCAGACTATGACTTTATTTGGAGATAGGGTCGGAAGCAGGCTCCAAGCTGTCGGCACAGAGCCTGACGCGGGGCTCGAACTCACACACCATGAGATCATGACCTGAGCCGAAGTCGGACGCTTAACCCACGGAGCCACTCAGGTGCCCCGAGATAGGGTTGTTTTAAATGTCGCTGGGATTTGTTTTAATCAGGCCCGGTAAGACCTGCAGACACAGAAATGACCGCCACGAAGGAGGACACTTAGCACTCACAGATCTCTACAAAGAGGAAGTGTGGATGCCACGCAGGACTGCCCTGGGAGGCACCAGGGATGGTCGGGGGGCAGAGGGGGTAACGGGAAGGTGCAGGCAAGAATCTTTAGTGTGTTTTTTGCAGGAGGAAGGGGCAGGGTAGACGGGCTGGCAGGTTTGGGGTTGGCTTGTTTGAAGAATTGGGGCAGGCTGGGCGCTTTAGGGGTGGTCCCCAGTCATCAGGTCCCTGGCCCTGGCGTCATCCAGGGCCCAAGACGGTGTTCCGGACCACAAGAGTCTGACAGGAAAAGGTGGGTGGGGGTGTGGACCAGTCAGTTTGCATATCAAAGGTGTGCTGTTGAGCTGGTTGTTGACTTTCTGTCTCTAGGAATTGGCTAACCCTGGGAGGGGCTGTCGCTCCCCAGGCAGCAAGGCCCTAAGATGTCAGAAACGTGATTAATCCAAGGGTCATTGAAGATGTATCTAGTCAGGGTAAGGTCAGGAGGGTGGGCCCTAAAGGATGAACACAAATGATGCCCTCATGAAGAGGGGAAATTTGGACACAGGCTGGAAGGGAGAAGGCATGTAATGATGAAGGCAGAGGTCAAGGTCCACAGGCCAAGGATCGCCAAGGATTACCAGCAAACCCCCAGGAGCTGGGGTTGAATAGCCTCCAAAATGGTGTCCAGCCGTCAGATTTTAGGACGATTTTATGACCTCGAAGCAAATTGCTTCACTCTGTTTGCATGTTGGGGACATAAGCCCTCAAGGTGCAAATCGGCCTCTTGTTTATTTCTCTGGGGGTTGTCCCTGCCCCCTGCCTTGAGCAGGCTGCCCCCCGTGGCTTATTTTGTGTCTTGCTGTGTCCCCGGCACTGAGCTAAGCACCCTATGGTAGCTCCACCCAGGGAAAAGACAAAGTGAGCCACAAATGAGCAGGTGAAGTTAATTTTAATATTTTATTTAATCCAGCATATCCGGAATGTTATTTTTTTTCAACCTGGAATCAGTAGAAAAGTCATTCATGAGATATTTTCTCGTTGCTTTTTTCACACTAAGGCTTCAAAATCTGGGGTGTATTGCACACCTACAGCACATCTCCTGCAGACTGGCCGTGTATCAACTTCTCGACATGTGGCCAGTGGCTACTGCAGTGGGTGGCATAGCTCCGAGTCTGTTCGTGTCTTCCAGGGAGAATGTTTCCAGCTGGCATCACCCCCTTTTACAGATGAGAAAGCCAAGGCACAGGCAGGTTAATGTAACTTGGCCCAGGACACCAGCCAGAGTGGAGGTATGGCTCCAGGATCCTTGTCAGCGGTCACTGTACAGCTTCTCAAATCTCATGTCAGAAACCAGGGTACCTTCTCTACGAGCCCATCCTCTCGGGTCCAGAGCCTCTGTTTTGAGCTCAGAACCCCACTTAGTCAGTGAGCTTTCCAGATTCAGAACCTGGCCTGAATCCAAAGAGGACCTGAATGTCTTAGCAGAAACCAGAGCAGACCAAACATCTGTGAAAACAAATTCAGCGCCAAGTGAAGGACATGGCAGTGACTTTGCTCTCTTGGAGGGAACATTCTAGAAAACTCAACAAGCTTAGATTATAGAGTTTTCTGGTGTATCTTTCTTCATTTTCGGTTAGGAAAACATGGCTCAGAGAGAACAAGTGACGTGCCCAAAGCCACACAGCAAACTAGTGAATAGCAGACAAAGGTCAAGGCCCCCCAATTCCGGGCTGGTGCTCTTGTCTCATATCGCTCATCACTCACCAGATGGGGATGTGGCACCATGACTGAGAACTCAGGCTTTGCATCGAGAGCCCCCACCATTTGAACCCCGCTCCTGTATTTACTAGCTGGGTGAGGCTGGGCAGATCACTTCACCTCTCTCGGCTTCCGTTTTCTCATGTATAAAATATGGACAATAATAATATTCATGACTCTCTCATGAGGGTCAAAGAGAGAACCCTTGTAATGGGCTTAGCACAGTGCCTGATACACTGAAAGCCCATTATAAACACCAGCTGTTATCACTATCAGCTGTAAATCAACACCCGTGTGTCGCCTCCCCAGGGACCCAGTTCCGGAGGCTCACGCTGAACCACCAATACGCAGTGTCGCTGCAGGTGCTCAGGACTCAGAGTTGGCTCCCAGGCAGGGCTCTGCCACTGACTCACTGATCTTGGGGACTGTGTTGGTTTTGTGTTCATTTCCTGTAACAGACTACCACAAAATCAGTGTCTTAGGATACCACAGATCTATAATCTTACAGTTCTGTAGGTCTACAGTCCAAAACAGGTCCCATGGGGGCACCTGAGGGGCTCTGTCGGTTAAGTGTCGGGCTCTTGGTTTTGGCTCAAGTCATGATCCCACGGTTTGGGAGTTCAAGCCCCATCTTGGGCTCTGTGCTGACAGTGTGGAGCCTGCTTGGGATTCTCTGTCTCCCTCTCTCTCTGCCCTTCTCCAGCTTTCTCTCTCCCTCCCTCCGTCTATCCCTCTCAAAATCAGTAAATAAATATTAAAAAAACACGTCAGGTCTTACAGCCTGAGATGGCTGTGCTTCTTTGGCCTTTCCCAGCTTTAACAGGCTGCCCCACACTCTTGGCTCGTGGGCCACATCACTGTGACCTCTGTCACATCTCCTCCCTGAGGTCGGCCCTCCCGCCTCCGTCTTACAAGGAATCTGGTGACGACATTGGGCCCGCCTGGATAATCAGGATTTTCTCCCCATCTCAAGACCTTAATCACACATCTTGAAAGTCCCTTTTGCGTATGAGGTAACATAGTCACAGACTCTGGGGATTAGGGCACGGGCATTTTGGGAGCATTCTTCTGTCTACCGCAGGGAATTAACTGCGCCTCTCTGGGTCTGTTTCCCCACCTGTGAAAGTGGAGGGTCAGTAAAGGTGAGGGCCTCTCTGCCTGCACAGGTTGTTTCTAATGACACCCCCCCAACCCCAGCCCCTGCCGACCCCTGACCCCGCAGTCACTTCCAAACACGGCACAACTCTGGCCCCAGTGACACCAGTTGTCACAGTGCTGGGATCTACTGAAAACTGCAAGGGGAGGTGTCTGTTTCGGGGACCCCAGGTCTACCCTTGGCCACCTAGCTGCTGGCAGATTCATAAATATAACAAAAAAATCCAATCTGATTCCTGACTTCCCAAGAAAACCAGAATTGCTGTGTTGGTTTCACAGACGGTTGAGGCGTCAACGCCAGCAGGTCGCGGGCAGCTGTCCTGGGGTGACCGTCATAAGCAGCCACCGGGGAGCTCCAGAGAGAGGCAGGTCTCACATGCTAAGAGCGAAGGATGGATGGGGCCTAGACAGAGAGGGAAGGTGGCACCGGTGAGCGGAGATGGGGAGACATGAAGGCGAGTTTCGCAACTGGGATGAAATTGTCCGCCCGATAGCGGCCCAGGGAAGTTCCAGAAATGACCACTGTGTGCGTGAGCCCACACGGTCCTGAGGACACCATGGTGTGATGGATAGAGAATGGGCTTTGGTGACGGCCAGGCCTGCCTTTAAGTCCAAGCCCTCACAGACAAGTTGTGTGACTTTGGGAAAGCCACACAGCTTCTCTGAGCCCTGGTCTCTGCATCTAAAACATACCTCACATTTGTGCATTCAGGTCCATGGTGGTATTATTCACAACAGCCAAAAGGTAGAAGCAACCCAAGTGTCCATCGATAGATGAATAGACAAGCAAAATGTGGTTTGTCCTTACAATGGGATATCAATCAGCCTTAAAAGAAGGACATTCTGGGGGCACCTGGGTGGCGCAGTCGGTTAAGCGTCCGACTTCAGCCAGGTCACGATCTCACGGTCCATGAGTTCGAGCCCCGCGTCAGGCTCTGGGCTGATGGCTCAGAGCCTGGAGCCTGTTTCCGATTCTGTGTCTCCCTCTCTCTCTGCCCCTCCCCCGTTCATGCTCTGTCTCTCTCTGTCCCAAAAATAAATAAACGTTGAAAAAAAAAAAATTAAAAAAAAAAAAAAAAAGGACATTCTGGCACCTGTTGTGACAGGGATGAACCCTGGGGACACTACACCAAGTGAAACAAGCCAGTCACAAAAGGACAAAATCACTCTAACTTCCACTTATGTGAGGCACCATACAGGAATTAAATTCATAGAGACAGAAACTGAATGGAGGGTGCTAGGGACTAGGGTCAGGGGAATGGGGAATTAGTGTTTAATGGGGACAAGGTTTCAGTTTTGCAGGCTGACATGAGTTCTGGTGATAGAAGGTGGTGATACCTCCAGATATCACCAAATGCCTGCGGAGGGGCAAAATCACCCGCCGTTGTGAGAAGCACTGGTCCAAAGGGCTGTTGAGGAAGAGAATTAAGTGAGTTGATAATGGTGAACCCATCATAGTTCCTGGTAAACAGTAGGAGTTGCAATAAATATGACTTCCCTATCGAATGTCATCTCAACAGTATAATTGGAAGGGGCCCACTTCCCATGCATGCCCCACATTTACCCCCAACACACTCAACACATCACTGTACCCACCTGGCCAGTGGGCCCACTGTTAGAGATTTCCTTGGGGCAATGAGAACTCCAAAGGACAGGTCCAGGGAGGGAGCCACAGTGGGTGACCCTGAGTACTCCATGGCAACGTGGAACATTGATCATTATAAGTATGGGAGGTACCAGCCTCAGGGGGCCAGTCTTAGACTTCCCCACACAGAGGAGCCTGCCAGAATGTTCTCTTTAACTAGATCATCGATAACAACTAGACACAGGTGAGTATCCCTAGCACTAGCAAATAGTGTTTGCTACTGAGGTGGCAGTGACGAGAGTGGTAGAAATGGTGGAGGTGGTGGACACAGGACAGGCGGTGACATCACCATGGTGGCTGGGACAGGTGGTGGGCATCATGGTAGAGATGGTGGCCACGGGACGGGCGGTGACATCACCATGGTGGCTGGGACGGGTGGGAGACATCATGGTGGGATGGTGGCCACGGGACGGGTGGGAGACATCATGGTGGGATGGTGGCCACGGGACGGGTGGGAGAAGCAGTAATGGTGATAGTCGAGATGATGGCAGTGATGGTGGTGCGGGTGGTGGCAGTGGAAGTGAGCGCCTGCCTCCCCAGAGAATAAGACTTTCAGCCCTTGGTGATCATCTCTGCTCCTTTCTTACCAGGAGGAGGACAGGCTGGGAAAACTGCACTGTGCGTCTGTCGATCTTCTGTGCATGTGCAGTGACCGATGTGGGTGTCCTGAGGTCCAGGGCTGCCAGTCAGGCTGGAGTCACAATCCTGGCACAGGACCGACTGCACTCTGCTGCCCATTCTACGGAACATGCTCCGTGGGGCCAGGACCGAGCAGGAGCCCTTGACCCGACGCTGCCGGTGCATCTTCCCCTGGTAGAAATGAGCTGATTGCTTAATCAGACAGAGTGTCTGCGGCCGAGACAGGGAGGACAGTTGGGAATTTCCCCTGATGCAGCAGCCCATATTTAATGAAAGTTGCGGTGGGGAACAAAGGCCAGCACTACGGGAAATTAGAGCTGCCGTTCCCAGCGCCCCACTCCCTTGCAGTCCATGCAGGGAGGCCTCGCTGAGAAGTCTTCCTCTGCGACACCAAGAGCCTACAGCAAGGGCCGTGGTACCCACAACTTCGGGTGCTCATAGTAAACTAAGAGCTGGGTGCTTGGAAAGAGCACAAAACTAGGAGTTAGGGAACCTGGGCTCCATCCAGCCTCCATGTGACCTTAGACAGGGTGTCTAACTTCATTGGACCTCTCATCTGTAAAATAAAGGGGAGACGTGGGGTGGGGGTAGAGTCACAGATGCGTTTGGATCTAACCTTCTATGCTGCTGTGAAATCAGGAAGCCCTGGCTGGAAGTCTGGCTGAGCATGTGAAAGAACACAAGGGTGATTCTGTCTCCTGATCCTTTGGGTTTGGAGTTCCGGGAGGCTGGCAGGCAGGGCCTGGCAGGATTTCACCAGCCCAAACTGAGCCCTCTTACTCCGGAGTGCAGGAGAGGAAAGTGATAGGAGGGTGAGCGCTGGCCAAGCGCAGTGGGACGGATGCCCAGGGGTTGGTCCTTCCTCCCAGAGGGTGGGAGTGGAGGCCCCTTCCCTGGGAGTTGGAGCTCTGGCAGTGGGCTGGGTGGAGACAATCAGCTGCACTCTCTCCCCAACCCTCCTTGGCCCCAGGGCCTTCTCCCCCCTTGATAAGACTCGTGAAGTTTTTAGTACAGGTCCTGGGCAGGCAGTTCACAAAAGAGCCACTCCAAATGGTCAGTGAGCACATGATACAACATTTAGCTCTTCTAGTAATCAGAGGAATGTAAATTAAATCAATAATTGTGCTCTGTTATGGCTTATGAGATTGGCCAAGACGAAAAAGTGACAAAATCCCATCACTGGCACAAGTTCAGCGGACAATCTTCAACCTGTGGGGATGTTATCACGGGGAGATAATTAAGAATGTGCGCATCGATGCCCATAACAGATTGCTTCTAGGAAGAAGTCACTCTGGAAGAGTGTTCTAGGATTGTGTAAGTAAATTATGACTCGTCTACGTAATACAGTGCCCGCAACCGTTACTTATGATGTTTGGTAATTATACTGGTCGAATGGAAAGAGGTTCCCAGTATGGTTATCCAACAGAGTGGCTGAGTAGATTCCTACTTGGACGATTTATGTACACGTACGCACAGAAAAAATCTAGAAAGGTATAAGCCAGTGTGTTAAACATGTATTTATGGGTCCTTTTATCTTGCTTCTTTTTGTTTATTTCTCTTCTCTCAGTGTATACACGGGCTTTGCGTAAGTGGAGTTGGGAAAACAAAAAAATATTTTTGATGACAAAAAGTGCTTCGGACAGCCTATCGCTGATCTGGATTAGGCAGTTCCCGGGAGGCCGGATCAGGGGAAGGGCCCCAAGAGATCCTCTGGCCGCAGGCCTGTTTGTTGGCAAGGGGCAAGAGATTAATCTCAATCTATCACCCGCTGTGTCACCATCTATTTTGGGAGAGTGGCAGCTCTTCACCCTCTCCAGCTCCGGTGTCAGCTGCTGGGAGAAGTCATCAGTCAAGGGGACAGAGCGGCAGCGGGCGGGGCGCTGGCCACCCTGCACGAGGAAGGAGGCATGTCCCTTTGGAGTGCGCCCCGTGGAGAAGGAAGAAATGTTTCTAAAGGGGAGGAGTGGTGGGGTCCTTCTGGCCTCGGCCGGAATGAGCTGGACCCCAGTTTGTTTCGGCGGACGGTGGATGTGGATGGGAGGGAACCCCCTAGCAAGACAGAGGTAGGAGCTCAACCTCCCATCAGCGGGGCCCTTCCGCTGTGTCGTCTCCCCAGGAGGGGGTGGCAGCTGCACCGAAACATCTCCACCCCCTCAGGACCCGGCGGCCACGGAGCACATGCTTTTGTAGGACAGCTGCGGAGAGCCAGCTGATTTACAGCCGGGGAAACAGAGGCTGAAAGCATGGGCGTTTAGCTCACCCTTGAACTCCGTTTTCGTGCAGTCCACTTGTGGGGCCTCTTGACTGTAAGCAGCAGAAGCCAACCTCTGGCTGACATAAGCGAGGAAGGGACTCACTGCAGGGATGTCGGGGAGTTCACACAATGGAAGGGAAGCCCGGGAAGCAAGCTCAGAAAAGAGTGCATTTTAAGAAGCCCCAGGGGGGTGAGAGGTGATTGCCCAGAATGAAACCCGGGAGCAGCCTCCAAATAAGGAGACACAGAGGAGGAGAAGCCAAAGGGCAGGAGAGGACTGTCCCCCATATAAGACACCTGGAGTGTGTTGCATTGTGTTCCCCCAAAGATATGTCCAAGTCCTAAAGCCTGGAACCTGTGAATGGGACCTTATTTGATGAAAGAGTCTTGGCCAATGTAGTTAAGGATCTCAAGACGAGATCATTCTGGATTTAGGATGGGCCCTAAAATCCAATGACAGGTGTTTCTTTTTTTATTTTTTTAAGGTTTATTCATTTTTTTTTTGAGAGCGAGCGAGAGAGAGAGAACATGTGTGCGGGAGCAGGGGAGGGGCAGAGAGAGAGGGAGACACAGAATCCGAAGCAGGGTCCAGGCTCCGAGCCGTCAGCACAGAGCCCGACGCGGGGCTCGAACTCATGAACTATGATTGTGACCTGAGCCGAAGTCAGATGCTTAACCGACTGAGCCAGGCACCCCCTGCCAGGTGTGTTTTTATGAGAGGGAGGTTTGACAGACAGAGGCAGAAGGTGGAGCGATGCCATCGTAAAGCAGGGAAGTTCTGGAGCCAGCAGAACCAGAGAAGGCCAGGACCTCTTCTCCCCTTGTGCCTTCAGAGGGAGCCTGGCCTTGTGGCTTCATTCATTTACAGACTCTGGCCTCCAGAGCTGTGAGGGAGTAAACTTGTTTGAAGACACCCAGTCTGGGGGCACCTGCACGGCTCAGTCAGTTAAGTGTCCAACTCTTGGTTTCAGTTCAGGTCATGATCTCCCGGTTCATGAGTTCAAGCCCCACAGCGGGCTCTGTGCTGACGGCTCAGAGCCTGCTTGGGATTCTGTCTCTCTGCTCCTCCTCTCCATGCTTTCTTTCTCAGAATGAATGGATAAACTTAAAAAAAAAAAAAAAAGCCACCCAGTTTGTGGTAAGTCGTCAGGGCAGCCCTAGGAGACAAATACAGCACCCAGATCCTTGAGCATGACCTTGTTTGTTCTTTCCACTGAGAACCGTAGGCTGGGGCCGCCTCTGGAGGTGGCATGGATTCCAAATTGGGTTTGCACTTTTACCGAGCAGCCTTGGCGTAATTATATGACCCACTGGGGCTTAGTATCCCCTGCAAGAACTTTGGGGAGCATTTTGAAGGCAACAGGGGGAGGGTCACAGCTGACCGCACAGACCCTGGAGTCAGACTGCCTGATGCCAAATCCTGGCTCTACTGTTTCTTAGCTGCATGACCTTAAGCAGGTAACACAACTGTTCTGTCTCCTTACCTGCGAACCAGTCGTCACAGTGCTGCCCCAGAGTTTGTTTTGTGGATTAAAGCAGCGTAGACAGTGCAGAGTGCTTAGAAGAGCACCAGGCATTGGGGTTCCTCCAGGGGGTTAGCTGATCTGCCCCCACTATTTGTGGGGGCTCTTTGTTCCCACGCCATCCGTGCCCAAAGAGTGCTGAGAATTTCCAGCCTTCGAGAGGGAGAAGCGTGGGAGAAACACAGCTTCTCTTTCATCGTAGGGAACGGAGAATTATCTGCTGCTGAATGTGGGGAGAAGGACTTTTGTCCTGCAGGGGAAGGGTCTGTGCTTGTCCAGCACAATCAGACATCAGGTGGGACGGTCTGTCTGTCACAGGAGATGGTTTAGGAAACTTCGTGGCTGTACAGCTAAGCCACATTCTCCAATCCTATCTCTATTCATTCAAAAATATGTTTTGAGAGTTCTAGTTGCTGGGAATCCAGAAGGGAACAAAACCAAAAGCCTGACCTCACAGAAATGACATTGGAGTGGGGAGGGGCAGGGAAGCAGAAAATAAACAAGTATATACATACGTCATAGGTCACGTGGTGCTGAGTGCTATAGAGAAAACTAAAGCCACGTTGGGGGGGCGGCTGGAGAATGATCATGGTGGGGGTGAAGTAGGGGGAGCATCTCTGATAAAGCGCCATCTGAGCAGAGGCCCAAAGAAAGTGAAGGAGTGGGCCAGACGCAGGTAGCAGGTGCAAAGGCCCTGAGGTCACCTGTGCTTGGGGTGTTTGAGGGATGGCAGGCAAGGTGCACTGAGAAGTTTGGGGGCGTGGCAGTAAGGATCGTGGCTTTCACTTTGAGACAGATGAAGAGGTTTGGGAGGGAAATGTGTGGAGCAGAAGAATGATGGGATGAGCGCTTTTCTGCAAAAGACACTTCGGGGCTGCTGAAGGGAGGATTGGGGCAGCCTGTAGAGCAAAAACATCAGGGCAGCTCCGAGGCCCCTGCAGTAACGAGACCCATTGTCTAGTCTCCTTCCTCGGGATCCCACGTCATCCACGCAGTTCTAGACTCAGGGCGGGAAGGGTGTTATCCGCTGAGCCCATCAGCTGTCACGGGTGTTCTTGCAGAGGTCGTATCTGTTACACGGCTCACATCTGGGATGCATGTCATTGAAGAAGGTCGAGGAGTCATAAAAATTGGTAGCTCCCAACAGTTTTGCCACTAAGAACCTGATGGGTTAATGTTTCCAGAGCCCAGCTTGGAGAGATTTTGTCCACCAAACAAACCCCATATTTGACGGATAGCTCTGTGGCCTTGTCACAAACAAGTGAGTGGCTGCTGATTGGCTTTCTTGAGAGACCGGTCCTCCCGTACCGACCCGCAGCCCACCTTTCGGGACCCTGGCCAGGCATCACACGCTAGGATCCTTCCCACCTAGACATTTCTGACCTGTTCTGGATTTTCTTGGTTTTTGTGACATTTGTATATTGTGTGCCAGCTCGAAGCTGGGAGCTGTGGGTGCAGACATGGTAAGCACAGCCCCCCTACCCCGTGGAGGAGACAAGGGGGCGGGCAGGGAGGAGAGGGGAAGGGGGAACACAGGTAGCATTCACGGCAGGCTTCCCACAGGAGGCGTTTCCTGCACTGAGTTTTGAACAGGAACTGGCAAACCTCCTCTGAAAGGGCTAGATGGTAAATATTTTAGGCCTCGCGAGACATACAGTCTCTTGTTAAGTCCTCAGAATTGCCATTGTAGTGCAAAGCCGCCCTGGATGATGTGTAAACCTGTGGGCCTGGCTGTGCTCCAATACGACTTTACTCACAAACCCATATGGGAGGGGCGGAAGAAGGGGGGTGTGGCCCTGGGCTGTGGTTTGCGGACCTCTGCTCTCGAAGAATAAGGAAGCTATCGCCCAGCACTTGTCCAGGAGAAATGGAGCGTGTGGAATATGGCCCTGGAGCGTGGTAGATGGTGCTTCCCAAAGGCGACCCTGGAACCGTGGTCACATGTCCAGGCACGCACAGACCCTTCGCAAAATGAGAACAATGAGGGCGTTGCGGTGAGTTGTTCTTAAGGCTCAACGTATTTACTGCTGTTACCTTTTATCCCACCCTTCCTAACTTCAATGGTGTACAAAGGTTTCTCTTATAAAATGTTGATGTCGGGGCGCCTGGGTGGCTCAGTCGGTTAAGCGTCCGACTTCAGCTTGGGTCATGATCTCGCGGTCCATGAGTTCGAGCCCTGCATCGGGCTCTGCGCTGACAGCTCGGAGCCTGGAGCCTGCTTCGGATTCTGTGTCTTCCTCTCTCTGCCCCTCCCCTGCTCGTACTCTCTCTCTCTGTCAAAAATAAATAAACGTAAAAAATAAAATAAGATATGACAACGACGATGTTGTTGATGATGATAGTGTGTTTTTCATGTCCTCACAGGGCAGAATTATAAGCTGCCGTCCTATGTCAGTCTCTCCGTTTCTTATTAGTTTTTCTTTTTACCAGCATATAAAATCCAAAAGTCTGAGGACCACAGCTCTGGACCATAGGCTCTCAAGAGATCTTTGTCACGGGCACACGGTCTTTGCCTCAACCTCTGGTCATGCCTTTCATTCCAGGGCCGCCTCTGGGACATGGGACATGGGAAAGAAGCCCACTACCCCGGGGGCACTCAGATGCTTGCATGGGGACCAGCCGGGTGACACGAATGAGTGAAGAGGCTCACGGCATGTGTCCTGTCTCATTATGGCAGCCTGACAGTTGTGTCCATATAACTATGCCGCTTGGTCTCCTGATTTAAATTGTGGTGTTTTGTTTTTTTTTAGATTCTTTTTTTTTTTTTAACATTTTTCTTTTTAACGTTTATTTATTTTTGAGACAGAGAGAGACAGAGCATGAACGGGAGAGGGGCAGAGAGAGAGGGAGACACGGAATCTGAAGCAGGCTCCAGGCTCTGAGCCATCAGCCCAGAGCCCGACGTGGGGCTCGAACTCACGGACCGTGAGATCGTGACCTGAGCTAAAGTCGGACGCTTAACCGACTGAGCCACCCAGGTGCCCCTTTTTTTTAGATTCTTAAAAGACCACCACCATCGCATTGACAAGAAAAAAAAATGCAGCCTGAGTGGGGCTCATGGTTGCCATTAAAAAATTTTTTTTATAATGTTTATTTTTTGAGAGAGAGACAGAGCGTGAGCAGGAGAGGGGCAGAGAGAGAGAGGGAGACACAGAATCCGAAGCAGTTTCCAGACTCTGGCTGTCAGCACAGAGCCTGATGTGGGGCTCGAACTCTCAAACCGCAAGATCATGACCTGAACCGTCAGTCAGACGGTTAACTGACTGAGCCACCCAGGCGCCCTTCATAGGCTGCCATTTTTAATCTCTTAATCCAAATTCTCAATTCCTGGCAATGAATGAGTCTGCGGTGACTGCACACACAGCCCGACATCCGCCAAGAGACAGTCCTTTGGGAAGATACCATATCTCGGGGGCTCCATCCTAGTCCTGAGGTGCATCTAACACCCACCCACACTTTCAGATTCCACCCGCGCCTCTTGTGTGCAAGGCCTTTCGCATTCCGCTCTAATAATCCCTCAAACTCAAAGGTATTCATTCGTTCCATAAATATTGATGAGAACACACGAGACCTTCCAGACACCCTGTCTCTTCATTCTTCAATTGGTGAAGCCCTGCAGATTCTCCAACTGTATATTATCTTCCTTTCCGGTGGCTTCGTGTTTTTTAGTTCTGGTTCCTTTGTTGGATTGTTAATGTCCTGGGGCCCGGGAACTCACTTTCTTCAGGACTACAGACAACGTAGGCAGACGGAAAAAACATGGGCTTCGGAATAAGACCGAGTGTAGCTCGAATTCTGGCTCCATCACTTAATAGGAGAATTGCCAACGATTTCTGAGCCCCGTTTCCTCAGCTATGCCCTGGGCATATTCCCGCTCACCACCCAGAGGGAAGTCAGCGATGAATGACGTGTGTTAAGGGGTATGCTCTGTATGACACAGTAGGTGCCCAACACATGACACCCCCACACGGGCACACATGTCCTTCCGATTGAGGGCATGGGTGAGAGCTCAGGAAGGTGTAGGTGAATTATACTGAATGGGAGGTTATGCCTGTTTTCTCTTTTCAACAATCGGCCCAGTGGGTCTCCCCTGGGCTCTCCCAGCCCTACCCTCCAGTGTTGACTCCCTTGGGACTAGCCCTTTGCGCTATGGCTGCTGATCCCTGATGAAATATCACATAGAGTCTCTTTAGGAGACCATGGCCTTCATTTAAAAAGAAGGAGCAACCCAATAAGTACCTGAAAGGATGCTCAATGTCACTGGTCGTTAGAGGAATGCAGAACAAAATCACACCCACAAAAAATGAGATAAGACTTTACACCCACTAGGATGGCCATTATTATTATTTAAAAAATTTTTTTTTCAACGTTTATTTATTTTTGGGACAGAGAGAGACAGAGCATGAACGGGGGAGGGGCAGAGAGAGAGGGAGACACAGAATCGGAAACAGGCTCCAGGCTCTGAGCCATCAGCCCAGAGCCTGACGCGGGGCTCGAACTCACGGACCGCGAGATCGTGACCTGGCTGAAGTCGGACGCTGAACCGACTGCGCCACCCAGGCGCCCCATTATTTTAATGTCACATAACAAGCGTGGGCAAGGACGTGGAGAAATGGGAACCTTGGTGCACCGCTGGTGGGAATGTAACATAGTGCCACCATTGTGGAACGCAGCATGGCGGTTCCCCGAAGAGTTAAACGTAGAATCACCATATGATCGAGCCATTCTACTTCTGAGTATATATGCCAAGGAACAGAGCAGAGACTCCCAACAGCTTTTTATATGCCGATGTTCACAGCAGAAGTATTTACAGTAGCCACAAGGTGGAAACAACCCAGTGTCCATCAACAGATGGATGGACAAACAAATGTGGTGTATCCTTGCAAGGGAAGACCATTCCGCTTAAAAAATAAGGAAATTCTGATACGTGCTACCACATGGAGGGACCTTAAAAACCTTATGTTTGGTGAAAGAAGCCAGTCACACAAGGACAAATATCGTATGATTTCGTGTATATGAGTAGGCAAGTTCATAGAGACAGAGAGTAGGATGAGGGAGACAGGGGGAAGGGGAGAGTTATTGTTTCTTGGACACGGAGTTTGGGAGATGAGAAAGTTCTGGAAACAGAGAGTAGTGATGATTGTACAACATTGTGGGTATACGTAATGGCACTGAATTGTGTACTTATAAACAAAACGGTAAGCTTTGTGTCGTGTCGAGTTGGCCACGATGAAAAGTACAAAGGGGAAGAAAGAGGAGGAGAGAGGGAGGAGGAGGAGGAGAAGGTTGGAGCGAAGATGAAGGAGGAGAAGCCGCCACCCTCTCTGTAGACAGAGAATGATTCTGGGCGTGCAGATCGTCCGTTCTCCTCACTGCTAAACCCTGAGCTGTTTCCGCCTCTTGGCAGCTATTCCAAGCAAGTAGAGGACAGAAGACAATTTCGTTTTAATTTCCACCTCAGACTAATATGATGAGAAAAATGTCTTCTCTCTTGTTGCTGAGGAAAAGCACAGAGAGCACTGTGATGGGCCTAGATATTTGGGCAGACATTACTGGGTGTGCCCAGGAGCGTGTTTTTGGATGAAATGAACATTTGAACCAGGAAAGTGGGTACAGCAAAGGGTCCTCCCCAAGGTGGGTGGGCCTCATCTAATCAGTTGATTAGAACAAAACCACTGGCCCTCCCCTCCTGTGAATAAGGGGGAGCTCCTCCTGCCTGATGGCCTCAAGCTGGGGCATCAGTTCTTTCTTTCTTGCCTTCTGACTTGAACTGAAACATCGTCTCTTCCTGAATGTTGAGCCAGTATTCAGACTAGAAGTACACCCTCGGTTCTCCTGGGTCTCCAGCTTCCTGGCTGTGGATTTGGGAATTTGTCACCTTCCGTAATCATGGGGGCCAATTCCTTATAATAAATCCCTTTACACACACACACACACACACACACACACCCTATTAACTGTGTCTCTGGAGAACCCTGACTAATGCAAGCACCCTTCTCAGATATCTGGAGTCAGGTGTGGGCACAATTTGAAACCTTGAAAATCTGAACAAAACTAACACTTTTTTTCAAGCACAAATGGTGGCCAGGCACCATGTTAAGAGGTTTTCAGATATCCCTTTATTTCATGCTCATGACCATGAGCCGGGGGTCTGTTCTGAGACTCACTAGAGGCTGTCCCTCCATGTCTGCATTTCAGAACCCATCTCCTGACGAGGGAGACTACTCCAGTTTGTCTAGGTCAGGGCGTGGGAACAGGAGGGTTGCTGGAGAGTTCTAGAGAGTCTCTTTAAGAGACAACCTGCCCAAAGGGAACTTGTTCTGAGTTGCTGGGTGGGACTGTGCAGCCCTGGGAAAGTGGGTGTGGCAGGGTAGTGGTCAGAGTGTGGACTTGAGCCAGACTGGCTGGGGTCACTCTCAGCTCTGTCGTTCCCTGGCTGTGTGGTCTTGGGCAAGTCACTTGATGTCTCTGTGCCTCAGTTTCATCATCTGTAAAATGAGGATAATTACAGTAGGTCGCTCATTGGGTTGGCATGAGGATTAACTAAGCTGACAGGTGTAAAACCCCAGTTGCAGCACCTAGCATGCACAAAGTGCTGTATCTGTGCTGGCTTTTATCTGCTCTTCTTAACTCGGACAGCTGAAGAGATGCGGGTCAGGAAAGGAGGGAGAACGTTCCAAATCAAGTAGGGACATCCCAGCGACTCCTTCCCTTCCCTCACGTGCCCATGCCTACCTGCCTTTCCACTCACCCTGTCCTGGTGACCCTCCTGTTAGACCTAAAGTCCTTGAGGCCTGAACTGTGTCTTTCTCTTCTTCCTTCTTTCCCTCCCACCTTCTCTCCTTTCCTTCTTTCCTCTTTTCCTTTCTTTCTTCTTCTTCTTCTTTTTCTTCTTCTTCTTCTTCTTCTTCTTCTTCTTCTTCTTCTTCTTTTTGGTGTGTGCTTCACAGCCTCTAGCATAAAGCTTCGCTTGTTTTGTCTCATGCCCTAATCAAAGAAAGCCATTTAATAACTAAGGTCAGCAATGAATAATAGCCCTGCCTTAGAAGGTAACTTACTTTTCCAGGCACTTCCACCTGAAGTTCTCAACCAAAGGGACTTTAGTCCCCCCACCCAGGGGACATGTGGCACCATTGGCAGACATTTGTGATTGTCATACTGGGTGGGGTGCTACCAGCATCTAGTGGGTAGAGGGCAGGAATGCTCATAAACGTCCTGTACCATGTGGGATAGCTCTCCTACAACAAGTGTATATATATATATATATTTTTTTTTAATTTTTTAATGTTTATTTTTGAGAGAAAGAGACAGAGACAGAGACAGAGCGTGAGCAGGGGAGGGGCAGAGAGAGAGGGAGACATAGAATCTGAAACAGGGCTCCAGGCTCTGAACTGTCAGCATGGAGCCCATTGCGGGGCTCGAACTCACAAACCACAAGATCGTGACCTAGGCCGAAGTCCGACGCTTAACCGACGGAGCCACCCAGGTGCCCCCAACAACAATGATCTGATGCAACATATCAATAGTGTCAAGGGTGAGAAGCTCTGGTCTAGAGTAAGATCCTGCAGGGGAGAAGAGGGGACGGGACCCCCAAAATCAGATTACCTTGACTGCTGAGTTCTGCAGCCTGCCTAGAACGCGTCTCCAGAACGCTCTCTCTGGCAGCAATGCCCTGCCCCCTCTCCTGGGCCTTGTCTGCCCAGCTAACGCTCTTTGTCTGACTTTTTTTATTCCTCTGCCTTTCCTGAGCTACGAAAATCCATGAAGACAGTGTATCTTATTGTGCTAGCTCCATCAGTTGTGGTTCCAGAGTCCCTCACCCCTGGTGGGTTTGCATGTGACGTTTGGCAAACAAGCCTGTTTCTTCCAGCCGCAGAGAAATGTGAGATGACATTTTCTAAAAGGGTCACTTTGTAAAAATGCCAAGCTTACTCTCAAGGCACAAAAAACATCGTAGAAATCAGAATTGACTCAAGGAGTCTTGGCAGGCCAAGGTTGGGCTTAAACAGCAGGTGCTGTGGGCTGGTGTTGTTCTGTTGTGGTTGTTTTCCAGTGAATACGGCTTATTGAAGACAGGGACTGCTGGAAAGTTTCTCTAGATAACAGTGACCCGTTGCGGGTTTGAAGATTACAAATACGGTAAAAACCTGGATTTGCGAGCAGAATTTGTTCTGGAAACACGCTTGTAATCCAAAGCACTTGTATATCAAAACGAATTTCAAGAACCATTGGTTCAGTTGTGATCATGTGACATGATGATCATGTCCCATACGACTTGTATTGCAAGACATCGCTCGTTTATGAGGTTAAAATTTACTAGAAATGTTTGCTCGTCTTGCGGAACACTCGAACAAGTTACTCGCAATCCAGGGTTTTACTGTATTATCTTAGAGTTAGAAACTGTGTTTCATGGAGTCCATTCGCGTCTACCTTGTTTATGTTCATAACATCTTTGGCTCAGGGGAAGGGGTGTTTAGAAGAGGCAGGTCAGTGGATTTTTCCCACTTTTCCATTGAAGAAAACTGTCTACAAGGGAACCCCAATATAACTCTGTCTTCAAGTTCTCCTATTCTGTTCAATTGCATTTAAAATGCTCATAAGAAGTAAACAAAACTTTGGCTTCTGCCAAAGCATAAGAGACTCTTAAAAACTGAGAACAGGGAGGAGAGGGTGGGTGATGGGTATTGAGGAGGGCACCTTTTGGGATGAGCACTGGGTGTTGTATGGAAACCAATTTGACAATAAATTTCATATATAAATAAAAAAAAAAAAGAAAAAAAAAACTGAGAACAAATTGAGGGTTGATGGGGGGTGGGTGATGGGTATTGAGGAGGGCACCTTTTGGGATGAGCACTGGGTGTTGTATGGAAACCAATTTGACAATAAATTTCATATGTTAAAAAAAAAAAAAACAACTTTGGCTTCTTTCAGAAAAAGAAAGTCAAAAACTAGTCAAGCATACCTGGAGAAAGACACAGAGTTTTGTCCAGCTAATCCCTTGGGGATATAAGGTCGGCATTGAATCAGGGAGAGGAGGTGCTGTAAGGCTGGTTGCCAGGCAACGGCTCCCATGGGGAGGAGAGCATCAGCCCCAGTGGGTTGGCTGTACATTACAGAAAAGGTGGGCCAAGACCCAAGGAGGGAGGAAGCCTCTGTTTCTGAGCTGGGGAAGGAAAGATATGCAAATAAAGACCCAAAAGGTGGTCACTGGGTTGCCGTGCAATTAGCAAGCTGCTCTTTGCAGTACAGAAGCCAGTTAATTAGTGAGATGTGAAAAGATCATTCTGACTTTCAGACAATTCGGGAGATGGGTTGAGGGCCAGCTTTCTGAAACCTGGAGGCACTGAAAAAGAGAGGAGTTGAAGGTTTTCCTGAAAGTTGAAAGGAAGCCAAAGGTAAGTGTCCTGCAGTGTCCTCACCGCAATGGTGTCCTCACATTTCCAGGAAGGTGTGTTGCTAAAAGCAAGCTGTGAAAACTCTTGATGCTTCAGTTTTTTTCATCCATAGAACAGACATAATGGTACCACCTACCTCATGAACTTGTTGCAAGAATTAAAAGTCAGTATGTACGTAGCAGTTAGAAGAGTGTTTGCACATAGTAAGTGCAGTATGAGTCCTAGTTTCTACTGCTTTATTTTTCTCCCCTCTTCCAGATCAGAAACAGATGATCTGATCTCTTTATGGATTTTAATATTAAGCACTTTCTTGTACCTGAAGTTTGTGAAATCATGGTAGTAACTCGACTTTGTATATAGTTCATATTGTGTATCAGTCAGGATGTGTAGATTACCCTTGGTAACAAACAGTCTTTGCTGGCTGACTACTCACACGAGTCTTTATCTTTTGTTCATTCCCAGTGAGAGTTTGTAGTAGTTTTCTAGGGCTGCCACAAGAGAATACCCCAGACTGGGTGACTTAAATAAGAGAAATGTATTTTCTCACAGTTCTGGAGTCTGGAAGTCCCAGATCAAGGTGCTGGCATGGTCAGTTTCTGGTGAAGCCTCTCTTCCTGACATGTAGATGGCCACCTTTTTGCAGAGTTCTCACATGGCCTTACCTCCATGCACATGCAGAGAGAGAGAGTGAGATCTGTGAGAGAGCGAGATCTCTTCCTCTACTTTTTTTTCTTAATTTGTAAAAATTATTTATTTTAGAGAGAGAGCACACATGCACAAGCATGGGAGTGGGGCAGAGGGAGAAAGAGAGACTCTTAAGCAGGCTCCACACTCAGTGCAGAGCCTGATGTGGGGCTTGATTCCACAACCTGGAGATCGTGACCTGAGCCGAAATCAAGAGTTGAACATTCAACTGACTGAGCCACCCAGGTGACCCATGTCTCTTCCTCTTCTCTTTTTTTTTTTTTTTTTAATTTTTAATGTTTATTTATTTTTGAGAGAGAGAAACAGAGCACAAGCAATGGAGGGGCAGAGAGAGAGGGAGACGCAGAATCTGAAGCATAGAGACCAATGTGGAGCTTGAACTCATGTACTGTGAGATCATGACCTGAGCTGAAGTCGGACACTTAACTGACTGAGCCACCCACGCGCCCCCTGTCTCTTCCTCTTCTTATGAGGACACCAGTCCTATGAGATTAGGGCCACGCCCTTCTGATCTCATTTAACCTGAATTATCTCTCATTATTATCTCTAATTACAGACACATTGAGGGTTAGGTCTTCAACATATAAATTTCAGGGGGATACAATTCGGTCCAGGTTGGTGGTACAGGTGGGGCCTCTGTTCATGATACTCATTTGGAGACCCTGGTGAGCTGGGGGCTTCATCTTCAGCCGTGCTCACCTCTCCCACCTCAGCTCATACTAAATGCCCCTTTGCTCACTCTTCTGCCCCTGGCTACGTGGTGTTCCCCAAACACCAAACTCTTTGCCAACTTCCTGTCTCCTCTGCCTAGACTGGTCTTTCATGACTGGTTCCGTCTCATTCTTTAGATCTTCACTAAAATAGTACCCTGTGAACACCCATCTAAAGACGGTCCTCTGTCCCAGACACTCATCCTTTCATGCTAGTGTGTCATCTTAACATTTATGTGTTTCTTGATCTACTCACTAACTGTCTAAACCTAAGCTGCATTAGGTTTTGTTCACTGCTGTATCCCCAGGGCCAAGTATATAGTAGATACTCAATAAACATTTGTTGAATGCATGAATGAGTGTCTGTCTTCTAGAATTGATACTCTTTGAGTGTAGGGGCCTTTTTTTGGGGGGGGGTGCCTTGTTTATCACCAATCCCTTGGCACAGGATAAAATGCTCAATAAATGTGGGTTGAATGAATAAACGAGTATCTGGAGACCCATCCTTATGGTGCTCAGATTTTCATGCCTTGGGCAAGTTTTCCTTTGGGCTTACTGAATCAACAGAGGGTGTAGAATTCACCCACCTGCAATCCTCATAGCTGTCTCCCTCTCTTCCCCTGATGGCATGATGAGGATTCTTATTGTATGTGAAGTGCTTAGAACAGCGTCTGGCCCATGGTAAGTTCTAGTTAGCATTTATGGTTATTGTGTTTTTTTAATTAATTTATTTGAGAGAGAGAGAGAAGGCATGTGAGTGAGGGACATGGGCAGAGGGAGAGAGAGAGAGAATCTTAAGCAGGCTCCATGCTCAGCACAGAGCCTGACGTGGGGCTTGATCCCTGGGATCATGACCTAAGCTGAAATCCAAAGTCGGATGCTTAACCGACTGAGCCACCCAGGCGCCCCATTCATGGTTATTGTTTTAAAGCACTCTCTCACACGTACTCAGATGCCTTGTTTTTCTGGACTGGAGGGTATGAAACTCCTTTTTAAATGAGCCAAACACTCTTCCAGTGAAATCTTAAGGGGACCCTCAATATATAACACAGAGGTTAACAAGGGCTCCTCTGGGCACAGCTGGAGTGGATGTCCCGGAAGCTCTCAAACTCCCCGGGGGAACTCACATCTTAAAGCACTCTTCAGGTGGTTGTGAAAAACACGGAGGCTTCGCAGAAGCTTCAGTACCTGCTGTTTGAAGGCCTCCTTCACATATAGCCTATTTTCCCCACTCCTGTCGCAGGAAAACCCTTCTAGGGTAGTGCTGTGCTAACCCTGTTTGTGCCCTGAGGACAATGACGGAGAAGATTGGGGCAGTGACGTTGCCCACTGGAGCGTGTTGTATGGATGGGCACTGTCACCCCCCTTCCCCTCCCCCTGCACTGGCCCCTCCTCCACCCGCCACCCCCAAGGCCACATAGTACCCAGGTCTGGATGAAAGTCTACAGAGGCCCTGACCTTGAATCTCCCCTTCTGTCACCATCTGAGTGGTTCAAAACCTAGAGTTCCACACCTTAAGAGCAGGGCAAGGGAGACCAAGGCGTTCAGATTTTCTCATGGTGGTTACTCTGGGACTTTAAAAAACAAAAAAAAAAAGCTTATACAATCAATCCCCTCCCCTCTTCCGTTCTGGGGGAACACTCCTGCTCTGCACTCGGTAAGCACTCGCCTTGCCAACTTCTAGGCAACCCTGCAGACCTCTGTCTCACCCCTCCCCCTGCCTCTTTCACAGGCCGTGAGGAAATCCAGTGCTCTCTGCCCCTGGGGAACAGGAGGATATTCCTGCACGAGCTGTCAGAGGCCAGCTTCAGCGAGTGTAGGTTCAGCCTGTCGCTCACGGACCTGTTCATCATCATCTTCTCGGGCGTGGCGGTGTCCATCGCTGCTATCATCTCCAGCTTCTTCCTGGCCACTGTGGTGCAGTGCTTCCAGAGATGTGCCCCCAACAAGGACACCGAAGACGAGGAGGACGAGGATGAGGACGACTGAGCCGCCCCCTCCCTTCCTGGATTGCCAGAGCCCAGGCGGGGCTCCCCTCCGAGCCTAGCGGGAAGAGGGGAAGCTGGAAGTGGGAAGCAGTCAACCCACGGTGCCCAGAGCAGCACCTGTCCCCGTCCGTGCACCTGGCCGTGCACCTGGCCGCGCACCTGGCCGCACACCCCGGGTGCCCGCTGGGACCTCCCATCTCAGAGTTTAAGACCTTAGGGGTGGACGAGCCCAGGAAGGATTCTGGAGGGACCTGCCTCTTGGCTTGAGGTTCGAGAATGGGGTAGAGAGAGGCTTCCCCGCTGACCCTGAACCCCAAGCCGGGGGGAGCAGACGCTTGCAGCTCTGACCACCAAGCTGGCTTGTGCATCTGTTCTCTGGCCTGGCTTGGGACACTGAGCAGCAGCCTCTTCGTCCCGGGATGCAGCCGCTCAGACAGGGACTCACGTCCAGGGCCCTGTCCCTGGAGTGGACTTCTGCCGTACAGGGCTTCGGCAGCCTCTAGAGGTCCACAGGACAGATCCCCATTTGGCTAAAGTGGCACTGAGGGAAAAGCTACGATCTGGCCAAAGGGCATTTGTTGCTGTAATTGGTGAGCAGGTGAGGAAGACTTTTCCTGACAGAGCTCACACCCTGTCCTCAGCCCGAGAGGAAGCAACTTGTAGAGGAAGGAGGGTCCGTCTTGTATACAGTCTCCATGGCCTCTGTGCCCCATCACTCCTTCCCCTGAAACACAGCCACTTGTCTCCCTTCCCTGGCCCCTTCCCCAGCCCCCCCACCACTGGAATCCCTCCTCAGCCAGCTAATGCCTGGCTGGTCTCTGTGCTGGCACGGGTCCAGACTTGTCACCTCCAGCACTTGTGGTAAACTTTCCCCCGAGGCCAGGATTCCAAAAAGCAGGTTGTGCTGGACCAAGAAAATGCTAAAAAAACAAAACAAACAAACAAAAAACAGAGATTTGGCCTCTGAGAAACCTCCATCAGTGGCCTTAGGGTGTGTGTTACATTTCCTTGGAGCATAGTTTGTGACAGGCCGTGTTTTCCTGGATGTGGAAGACGGTGCTTGGTTCAGAGATAATATGAAGCCACGTCATGTGCCTGGCGGGTTAATGTAGGGCGACGGTGTCAGCAGCATTGGACTCTGCTGGGGACTGAGACTTTGAGGGAGCCTGAGAGAAGCCCTGGGTGTTTCTGGGAACCACCTCTCCACTGTTTCTCCTAATATATTCCTTATGTGCTCTTCCTCCATTGCTCCCTCCCATCTCTGCCTCCACAAAGACCCACTGTCACTTGCTAAGGGCCAGGCACTGGTCTGGGCAGCGTGGGTGTGCGCTAAGAAGACAGGGCCCCTGCTCGCTTGGCCTCTTTGTTTTTAAGTTTATTTATTTATTTTGAGAGAGAGAGATGAGGAGGGGCAGAGAGAGAGGGAGAGAGAGAATCCCAAGTAGGCTCTGTGCTCTCAGGGCAGAGCCCGATTCAGGGCTCGATCCTGCAAACTGTCAGATCATGACCTGAGCCAAAACCGAGAGTTGGATGCTCAACTGACTGAGCCACCCAGGCGCCCCTCTCTTGGCCTCTGTTCTTGCGGGGGAAACATAAAACAAGCAGGTAGACAGAACTGTAATTAAGGTGGTGATAGGCACCGTGAAAGAAAGAAATGAGGTCCTGCAACAGAGTAATGGTAGAAGCTATACAAGAATGGGTAAATGGGTATATTAGCCAGGGCTCTCCAGAGAAACAGAACCCACAGGGGATATGTATTCTATATATCTATTATTATTTGTCCATCCACTCATCCATCCATTCAACCATCCATCCATCCATCCATCCATCCATCCATCCATCTAGATTATAAGGAATTGACTCACATTATATGGAAGTTGCAAAGTCCCAGTATCTACTGCTGGCCAGCTGGAGACCCAAGGGAAAACAGTGGTGTAGTTCCAGTCTGAGTCCAAAGGCCTGAGAACTGACAGAGCCACTGGTCTCCGTTCTAGTCCAAGGTCAGGAGAGGACTCAGCTCAAGCAGTCAGGCAGACAGAGAAAGCTGGGGCTTGGCGGGGGGGGGGGGAGATAATTCTCCCTTCCTTCACCTTTTTGTTCTATTCAGACCCCCCAATGGATTGGATGCTGCCCGCCCACACTGGGGATGACATTGTGCTTTACAGTGTCTACAGATAAAATGCTATTCTCATCCAGAGACATCCTTAAGGTCATACCCTTAATAATGTTTCACCACATATCCAGGCACCCCGGACCCAGGCAAGTTGATGCATGAAACTAACCCTCACACCAGGGAAGGTCTCATTGGGTAGCTTCAAGCTGAATCCTGCCTCCTTCCCTCCCTCTCTTCTCTTCTTCTACTCTCTCTACTCCTCTTCCCCCTTCCCCCTGGAGGAGACTCAGGCCCCTGTCTGGCCCCCAGCATTCTTGGCCCCAGGGGAGACCACTAGCTCAGGAGCTGTCTTGTCACAGAGTCACTGGGCAGGTGGGCAGCATCTTTCACACGCTCCGTTGCACCCCAGAGCCAGAAGGAGCCACCTCTGTGGGCTCCCCCTCAGCCCAGGTACCACTTCCCTGGAGAAAACTGTATGAGCAGCCTGAAGGCGGTCATCATGAACGTTAGGTGCTGCGTGAATTCCAGGTTCCAGCCATCATGTGCACCTTCCTGTGAATGAAGGCTCACGGAGAAGGTGCTCAGTCAGGGGAGGGGACTCTACTGACACCGGGCTACCTGAGAACAGGGAAAAGACCATGGCAGAGGTGTGTGTCACAGGCTCGGAGGCTGAGAGTGTGAGGCACAAAACAGTCTAACGTCAGCACCTCCCCAGCCTGGCCGCGGACTCACTGAGATTTGTGTGGGGTCAGAATTGCTGTCTGTTGTCACAGGGTCCGGTCCCCACCCCCGGGAGCACCCTACCAGGGACACCGCTAAAGGCCCTGGATCCAACTGGGCCCCTGCCAAAGTTACAACTTGTTTCTCCCAGAATCCTGGGGAATTGGTGCCCCGGGCTGTGAAATTAGTACCACGGCCTTGGTCTGATGGGTTCCAGTGGGACTTAATGAGTCTTAATGAGACTTAATGAGTCTATTTCACCCCTCGTGGCCAACAGAGTCAGCTGTTTCCTTAGAAGGCACAAGCCCTGCATGGCACAGGGGCCCGTGGTTATTTCCTGAATGAACGAGTGAGTGGGGGAGGGACAGCCAGGGACTCGTTGGGCACAGATCAACCCCCACTTCTGCTGGCTGCACCCCAGAATTTTGGAAGGAACATGACTCTGGGGAAGAAGGGCTTTAAAATATTACCAGCTGAAACCATCACTGCCCGGACATAAAGCCTGTGAAACGCTCAGGACGTTGGGGACGGGAGGGACATCCAAGCCCAAGAAAATATATACTGACCGGGAGCCCCGGCTCCACTGGGAAAATGCCTTTCAAGAAGTGACAGTGGCACAAGCAAGAGGCAGTGACTCAGTGATCTCTGGCTGGCTGTGGGGTCTCAGGTTATAACTAACAGCAACAAGGACAAGGCTACATACCGACTGAGGGCCTCCTGCACCAGAAATACCCCCTGTCAGATCACCACCAGTGTCACTGTGTCTCAGATGTCACCTCCTCAGAGTAGCACAGTACCTCATGCTACTTTCTGCACAGCACGTACCCATGATGTGACATTGTTCCACCTGTTTACGTGGTTATAGTCTACCTCTCTGGACTGGAACAGGAGCTCCCCAAGAGCCGGGATTCGGGCTGTCCGTGTCCCCAGAGCCGTGCCTGGCACACAGCGGTGGCACAACCAATATGCATGTTGATTAAAAGACCAAACAAAAGAATTCCATGCACCATACCAGGAACACCACCAACATAAGCTCTTTTCAAACCTCTTTATAACTCCGGGGGAGAGCTGCTACTATCCCAAGTTTATAGATGAGGGAAACTGAGGCTCAGAGAAGGTGGGTAGGTGACAGGACCTGGCAGAGCTAGACCAGATTCACATTTGGGCTTGGAGGCCTGTGCTCCTGGTTACGATCATAGTTCGTGTGCATTGAGGACACTCTATGCTAGATGCTGGACAAGGCCCATTAGGTGACTCACAACCCCTGTAAGGCAGTGTATTCATCCGGGTTTCCCCAAGAAATAGAACCAATAGGATGTGTATAGACAGAGAACGAGATTTATTCTAAGGAATTGGTCCGTGTGATGGTGGAAGCTCACAAGTGCAAAATCTATGGAGCAGGCTGGCAGGCTGGAGACCCAGGGAAGAGCCAGTCTTGCAGTTCAAGTTTGGACACCGTCCCCTGTATAATCCCCTTTTAGTTCCACTTAATGGAACTGAGTCCACGAGGCCACATCTTGACTGGGCGATTTGCTTTCCCCAGAGTCTACCGGTTTAAATAATCTCAGCTAAAAACACCCTTGTAGAAACATCCAGCGTAACGCTTGACCGCACATCTGAGCACCAGCCAACTTGACCCAGGAAGCAAACCATCACACAGGTACCATTATCACTTCCCCTTTTACAGACCCATCGCCTCTGCGTGGCCATTGAGAGAACTGGTTTGGGCCTGGGAGTAACCGGCCTGGCAGGACACAGCCCGTGAGGGAGTGGAGTTTGGCCACAGGGTGCCAACCACCGCTCACTCTCTCTCCACCCAACTGCATGCCCTTCTCAGGCCAGTGGGAGCGGGCTTGACGGGGACAGCCCCGGGGTGGCACTCTTCTCGGAGCGGTGTGCTGGGCTCCAGGAAGAGTAGCTGCCCTTGCTGGGTGCAGCCAGGATGAATTTATTTGGAGTCTCGAATCTAATGTCTCAGACCCCTTCCGGAGAGTCAAAACCACCAAGACATCTTGTCTCATTGTCTTGCTCTCCTTGATGTCTGATGACCAGGATTCTGGCAGGCATCACAGATGAATTCACCTTATGATGATGACAGCGGGTACCCCCAGTACAGCCCTTGACCCCAGGCCTGGGGCCCCAGCGCTTTAGAGGGTCCTATCCCCGCCTTACTCTGAGCTCTTCCCCCTGGAGTGAAGGATCTGTAGGGGACAGGGTACATACTCACTCAAAACCAATGCCCTCTTCTAGAACATTCTCTGGAAACACAGGACCCCAGAATTCCCCGCACAAACGGTGTCAAATGATCTGCACCCACCATCCCTCTGCCAGGATGGACCGAGTGGCCAGGCAGTAGAGGTTGGCAGGGTGTGTGAACAGAGGTTGGCTGTGCAAGCTGGAGTGTCCATGTAAGTGTGCACAAGACCCCCGGAGGCACAGGATAGAAGAGAACGGGGCAGGTCTTAGATAGCTCAGCTCTCCCCACAAGCCACATTCTGGTGCAGATTTCTAGGAATGCAAGAATCATTTGAAGCCGGTTTTCCAAGCGTTAAGAAGGTAATTCTGCCAAGGTAGCTGGGTGGAACACTTCTCTATCAGTTCATCTTCATTTATGACGTACAACGGTTCCGATGTGGGTATGTGAAGGATATTTTTACTCTTGTCCTGGCTTCATGGATTCTTACAGGGGGGCCTAGGTACCACAGCAGCAACCAAAGGGCAGCCACAAGCCCCGGTTGTGGCCCTAGGGGCCAACACTGCTTCTGCTCTGCAGAGCTGACCCACACCAGCCTTTGTACAGAAAGCATGAAAAATGCACGCACACCAGTTGCGTTCACCACCCACAGAGAAGGTTTGCATTGAACGTCCATGCTTCAGCCACCCCCTTCTCCCCCTCCTCCTCTTCCTTCCCCCCACTCCCCGCCATGTCCCTATAGGCTCAGATGGCCAAAGTTACAGACACGAATTCTAGGTTCCAACAGCGGCTGGGGGCGGGTGTTTTTTTCTAACGCTATTAAATTTAACTGGGCCCCGGAGCATATCAAGTCTCTAAGTCTCCTTAACATCCCGCCACCACCAGCTGAGCCAGCCACCAGCCCTGGGCCTTGGCCATAAACTCCTTTTTAGTGGCTCCCAGTAGCCTTGAGGGTTAAGTAATTTATTATTTGCAAAAATGGTCTATTGAACCCTGTATGGTAAAACCACCCCAAAGCAGACCCCTGTGGGTTTCATGTGCCTGCAGTCAACAAGGTAGCTTTGTTCTTTAAGACTCCAGGCTAATGAACACATATCCAAACTTGAAATTGTTTTTCCATGGAAAAGACTTTTTAAAAATGAAAAAGAACACTTTTCTGCTATTTGCAAATGTGATCCATTTTTGGAAAACACACGTTTCCAGGGTGCGAGTTGTTATATTTTGGCCTTGGCAAAAAATACGACGTGCTTTTTGGTAAAACCTCATACCTGTGTTTGGGACCGTTCATCAAGAACTCATTTGCTGTCTGGAGTTTTGCTGATATCTAAGCTCAGAATTGGTTTTCCAAGAATCATTCTTTTAGGGTGTGCTACTCAGTATGATACCACCATCCCCATCCAAGCCTCTAACTGAATAATCAGAGTGAAGTAACCATACGTCTACCAGTCTCCAAAAGAGCCCTTGGGCATGGAAGGTTAGCTCTCCAATGGAGTGCCTCTCTGCTCCATCCTTGTAGCCAAGTGCCCTTGGCCATGCCATGGACCCTCTTGAGCCACAACAATGAAACAATGGGAGGGACGTCCCACCCAGCACCTGGCACACAGGTCTGCCCCCACTCCTTCAGAATCCCAGTGGTGTCTCCTTGAGCGCTCACAGGTGCACAGTAGAGGGGACCGTCTCAAGAATCATAGCCAGGATCCCAGCATTAGATAACAGGAAACAAAGGCGAGCAATCTGAAGACCTTGGACACATAATGAAGGAACTCAGTTGTCCTTGTCACCATTTTATAATCAGTCCCCAGCCCCACTGCTAGTGGCCTGGCTGCCCTCGATGCGTTTTGGTGCTCACGGAGTCTGCATAAATGTCAGAGGCGGCTCTTACGTGTGAAACCTGAGCATCCCCGGGGGTCCACTCGCCAGAATACAAATGGCACCACGTGAAGATTCGTTCAAATTGTGTTGTCGTGCTGGATCCCTGCCTGACTGCAAGTCCGTGAAAGTATTGCCTTGCCCACTCCCCGCCCCACAGACTCTAATTATTTCTGGGGATGGAGAGTCTGTCTCAGGCTTAAAACCCACCCTGAACTGGCGTCCACCAAGCATCCATCGTGTCTGCTGAAGGTTTACCTTTGTCCTGGACAGTGTGGCCTCCATGAGCCCTGCTGGGGCTCCTTGGGGGACCCTTACCCCATGATTGGTGCCCTGCCCACGTGTTTAGTCCCACACCACCATCCCTGGAGGTGCTGTCATGGGCCACCTTCCTTTCAACCCTCACTCACCCCACAGAGCCTCAGTGTGTTTCTCATGGAAATGGGGACAATGCCCCCTCCATGGGGTCAGACTAGTCTCTAGGCTAGGCTTAGAAGCAGACCTTCTAAGATCCTTCTAATTTCTCCATTTCTTGGGCTTCCTCCCTGAACACCAAAACCTCCCTCTCATCAGGCCCTCCTCCACTCAGGTTTATGGACATGAACAAATAGATTTCCCAGGCAGGGACACCACCATCCATAGCCATGGCAACAAGCCAGCTTCGGTGGCAACAAGCCAGATGAGGCTCAGGTGGGACAGGAAGGGATACGGACATTGGTGACATTCAGCACCTCCATTCCTTCCTGATTGGTAGGGGAGGTTGCAGGGATCTGCTGAGATGGGGAAAGCCATGGGCTCTCCACACCCTTGCAAAGCTGCCTGGGAACACAAGAAATGCAGGGCAAGATGTTCCCACCACAGGGCTCCAAGTTGGCACCATGGACGTCTCCCTCAGCCCCATGGAGCCCTTTGCCCCCAAAGATTCCCGTGGTAGTGTAAACTCCATGAGGTCAGACACAACAGGTCCCCATCACTAAACACCTTGAGCAGGCCTGGCAGAAAGGAGCCCTCCACTGTCACATGAATGAGGAACACACACTCTTCTCCATCTGAAGAAGCCACACTAGGAGCTTCCCTTAAGGAAGTACAAGGGGGTAAGGAGGCAGAGCAGAGTCCCGGTTGGAGTCCAACGCAGCCTATTACACTTGACCCACAGCAACCAAGATGGTTCCAACAGAGTATTTGGGAGTGGTAATACTGGAGCGTCGAAACAGAGTAATAAAATATTCTGGTATGTGAATTGTACTCACATTCCACCTGACTCTTTGCAGGGTGACTGAGCTGGGCCTCTGTTCGTGCAGCTGACCCTTGGTCTATGTGACACTGCTGTGAGTGGTCCCAGCCTTTGCCAGCCTGCTCCTGTCCCCAGTGCTCAAGCCTGCAGCCCTAGGGCATGCAAGCCTTGCTTGCTCCAGCCTGAGAGCCCTTGCAACTGGCTGTCCCCTCCACTTGGGATGCTCTTCCTCCACATCTTTGCTCCTTCCTTCTGGTCACAGCCCAAAGATCACCTTCTCAGTGAGGCCTCCCCCGCCCATCTCAGCTAAAGAACCGTCCCCTGCCCACCTCTAATGCACCGCACTCTGTTTCCTTCTCTCCAGAGCGCTCATCGCTGTGTGGGCGTCTTGGGTTTTGTTTCCTTGTTTGTTTGCTCTGTCTCCTCCTCTCTTGATGGTAAACTGCAAGAGCAAGGTCGATCCTTGTCTTGTTTATCCTGTAGGACCAGAGCCCGGATCTGTCATGGGCTCCACAGAGCCTCAGTGGTAACTATTTGTGAAGTGGTTGGATGGGTGGGTGGATGGGTAGATAGATGGACGGATAGATGGATGAATTGGTGGATGGACGGGTAGGCAGGTGGATGGATGGATGGATAGATGGGTGGATGGATACCTGGATGGATGGATGGATGGATGGATGGATGGATGGGTAGATGGATGGTTGGGCATGTAGATGAATGGATGGGTGGATAGAAAAGTTTCTACCCTTTCCAAGGACTTGAAAGCCACACATAATGTGCTAGGAATACAACCAAGAAAGGATTGACAAGACATACTGAGTGTGTTAAAGGAGAATACCTCTTCACCTTGAGGGGGGCAGAGTTCCGAGCCCAGGGCTATAACCACATGGGGGACCACTTCTTGTGTTTCCCTCCTTAGCAGTTGCCCACCTTTGCTGTAGCTCAGGAGCCTTCCCCTCTGCCCCAGTGCGGGCTGCTGATTACGGATACAACCCCCAGACTTTGCACCTCGCCTTTTGTCTTAGCTCCAGGAAAACAAGCCCTGGTCAGACTGTCAGATTGCCGAGTCCTGTTAGGCTGTGGGGCCACCTCCTCCCCCCTCCTCTCTTCCCCAAGCCCTCCTCCCCCTTACTCTCCTCTCCTTGGCCCTGCCAGCCTTGGCATCAGCGGCGGGGTACTGAGTGATCTCCATCCGTGACCATCTGACCCCTAATTACTTCCGTTAATTACTTGGACAGGCTTTCCCTGCAAGAAAGGCTTAAAACCCAGCGATGGCGACGGGGGGATGTTCTTCACCTGTCCTTGTCCACCACCTGCCTCTAGAGGGCGGAGACTGTGCACCAGTCAGGTTATTCGATTTTTCCAACCATTTGCTCACAGTGGAGGTCAGTCTGTCCCTTTAATGAGCTCCCTCTAAAAGCTTATTCTTTTGCTAATCCTGAATCTTCTAAAGTGCCTGATTGCTTGCTGGGAGAAATAAGTGTGAGGGCAAGAGAGAGGTGGGGGGGAGAGCTCTCTTCAGTGTGGGATTAAGTGCCGGGATGATTTCTGGTCCCCACTCTGACTCCCTCGCCTGGAGCCCCCCAGCCCACACAGCACAGAAGCCCAAGCAAGGTGTAGATGCCCCTCAAACCGGTTCGGGGAGGTTGTGTGGGTCCACACTTCCTCCTCATTCTCCCCCACCCTGCATCAATCCTCCTCGTCCTAGATGCTTCTCACTTGGGACTGGCTCATTCACTCATTCATGCATTCACTCAGTATCTGAGTGTTGACGTGGATCCAGGCACCGTCCTCTATCAGCAAACAGAACAAACACGGTCTCTGACTTCAAGCAGTGTCGTAGCAGAGAAAACAAGTAAAGCAATGATCACGATAGAGGTAACGCGTTACCCTGCCAGGAAGTGCAGGTACCCGAAGAGCCCAGGGCAGGGGCCAGCCCAGGGTGAGGGACCAGGAGAAGGGTCCGCGGCTAGAGCTAAGGACTGTGCCCAAACTCCTGCTCTAGGACATGAGCGACTTCCAGCAGGCCTTCTAACAGCGTATGGCTGTGTCCCTAGGAGGACCCCAGCCCCCTATCAAGTGCCTGCCTGAGGAAGCTTATCAGAATTCACTGTGCTAGCCAACACAGGACAATGCGCCCAACTTCCCTCTCTTAGAGCATTTACTCAAAAAGGGCTTTCAGTTAAGGGTGCTTCCTCTATCCCTTTGAGGTTATGCATCTGTCCTATAACTCAGGAGTTTTTCTCTGGGGCCTGGGAGCCATTCCTTTGAAATGTAACCATTAGGAAGGGAGGGGCCCGGCTCCCAGTCCCTGTGCGGGGAGCACAGGATCCTCACTTCTGTGACTGCCAAGCTGGCAAACGCAGCTGGCCTCATCTCAGGTGCACTGACCACCCTTTGTAGTTTTTCTGAGAAGCCCCCCACCCCGCTCACCTCCTTCCCCACTGTCCCTTTAAAATGCAGTCAACTCTGGCAGGTCAGAAGAAAACTCCACCCTCCCCTACCATCAGGCCTCACCGAATAAAACGTTTCACCCCTTTAACTAGGGTCCAGCTGTATTTATCTTTGACACTGTGGAGGGGAGGTTTAATCTGAAACTAGAAAGCTGAGCAGTAGTTAGCGAAGCTGAGGGGGTGGGTCTAGGGCAAGGAGGTGGGGGAGAATGTTCTAGGCAGAGAAAAAGGGAGAAATCAGAAGAGGCTTAGGGGGCTGGAGATGGGAGGGGTGAGGTCTTTGGTGCCTGGCCTGGCCCTGGGAGAGCCTGGGGGCACTGCCTGAGGCTGCACACACCCCACCTCCTTCCCTCTCCCAGTGAGCTTGGCCCAGCCCGCCCTGCACAGCCCTCCCTGCTGCAGCCCCAATGGCTTCCTTCTTATTAAAAACAAAACCTGAGGGGTGCCTGGGTGGCTCAGTCCGTTAAACCTCCGACTCTTGATATCAGCTCAAGTCGTGATCACAGGGTCGTGGGATCAAGCCCTGAGTTGGGCTCTGAGCTCACAGTACAGACCCTGCTTGGGATTCTCTCCCTCTCTCTCTCTCTCTCTGTCTCTGTCTCTCTCTCTCTGCTTCTTCTCTGCTCATGCACATTCTATCTCTGTATTTCAAAATAAATAAACTTGTAAAAACTAAAGTAAATAAAATAAAATAAATTTTAAAAATATTTAAAGGGGCACCTGGGTGGCGCAGTCGGTTAAGCGTCCGACTTCAGCCGGGTCACGATCTCACGGTCCGTGAGTTCGAGCCCCGCGTCAGGCTCTGGGCTGATGGCTCGGAGCCTGGAGCCTGTTTCCGATTCTGTGTCTCCCTCTCTCTCTGCCCCTCCCCCGTTCATGCTCTGTCTCTGTCTGTCCCATAAATAAATAAAAACGTTGAAAAAAAAAATTAAAAAAAAAAAAATTTAAAAACCCGAGGCACCTGGGTGGCTCAGTGGGTTAAGTGTCTGACTTCAGCTTGGGTCCTGATCTCATAGTTGGTGAGTTCAAGCCTTGTGTCGAGCTCTGTGCTGACAGCTCAGAGCCTGAGGATTCTGTGTCTTCCTCTCTTTCTGCCCGTCTCCCGTTGGCGTACGTCTTTCGCTCTCTCTCAAAAATAAATAAACATTAACTAACTAAATAAATACATTTAAAAAAACACAGAAATCGAGATAGGACATACCATCCAGTCCCCCTTTGAAGTGGACAGTCAGTGGTTTGAGTGCACTTGCAATGTGGTACAGGGGTTACTACTCTCTAATTCTGGAACATTCCATCACACAGAAAGAAGCCCCATACCTATGAGCAGCCACTCCCATTTGCCCTCCCTCACCCCTGGAACCACTCATCTGCTTCCCGTGTCTGTGGATTAGCCCATTCTGGACGTTTCATGTAATGGAATCATGCAAATGTGGCCTCTGGTATCTGGCTTCTGTCGCTCAGCATCCTGTTTTCGAGGGTCACCCCTGTTGTGGCATGGGTTCGTATCAGTGCTCCCTTTTCTTTCTTTCTTTTTTTTTTGATTTTTTAATGTTTATTTATTTTGAAGGAGAGAGAGACAGAGTGTGAGTGGGGAGGGGCAGAGACAGAGAGAGGGAGACACAGAATCCGAAGCGGGCTCCAGGCTCCGAGCTGTCAGCACAGAGCCCGATGCGGGGCTTGAACTCATGAGCCATGAGATCATGACCTGAGCTGAAGTCAGATGCTTGACCAACTGAGCCACGCAGGCGCCCCTGGGTGCTCCTTTTTCGTGGCTGGATAATATTCCACCAGGGGGCTACTTGGCCCTTGGCTCATCCATTCATCGGGGGACAGACGTTAGGATTGCTTCCCTCTTTGGGTACCGTGGATAATGCTGCTGTGAACACTCATGTGCACAGGTGGGGTTTAGGGGTTTTTTAGTGAACAAATGTTTTCGATTCTTTGGGGTGTACACATGGAGGTGCAATGGTGGGTCACATGGTAACTCTTTAACTTTTTGAGGACCTGCCTGTTCTCCGAAGTGACTGCACCACTTTCCATCCCCCCAGCGACGTACCAGGGTTCCAATTTCTCCACGTCCTTGACGACACTTGTTATTGCCTGTCTTTTTGCGTATAGCCATCCCCATGGGCATGAAGTGGCACACAGCTTCTCTTCCCGTCCCTCCAGTCCCCGCTGTCTACATCTGGCTTTGCGTGCAGAGCGGCACTGTGTGCTGCTGAGAGACCCTCACTAGTCGGTGAGAACACGGCAAACCCAGGGGCTCTGACGTTTCTACCCTTCACCCTGCTCTTTTCTGCATCGCCAGGGAGAAACCCCTTCACCGGGGCAGGTAGCTGACGGCGGCTCATGTCCCAGGTTCCTCCCCATAAAAAGTGCTCAAAGAGGCTGAGCTGGAGAACCTTCCAGCCACAGCATTTTCTGTCCTCATCATCACAGCCCGTCTTTGGGTGCAGAGCGTGGTCCTAAACCGCGCTCTGAACTGAACCACACTCTGAAAGGGAGGTCAGCGCCCTGGGGAGAGGAAGAAATGCTCTCAGAACCCTTGCTCTGACCCAAGCCGGGTGCAGGTGGACTGTGTCCAGGAGGTCAGGGCTGGGGGCAAGGAGCAGGCTGGTGCAGCCAAGGGTCCTGTGAAAGGGAGGCTGTCCAGACTCTGAAGGGCTCTTCCTTCCCTGCGGCTCTCTGCTCTCGGCAGATGGCATCACCTTTTGCTGGGATACAGCTCCACTTTGGGAGCGGGAGCCAATGTTCGCTCAAAATCACAATCCCTGACTTAGAAAGATGTACATTTGCCTCCCAACAGGGCAGCTGAGTCACTTGATAAAGGCAGATTGGCCTTCACTGAAACGTCTGGGGCAGGGGTGTGGGGCATGCACGCGTGTCTCTGGAAGCCCAAGCAGCTGGGATGCAGTTTCCGGTTAGGCTTTGCCCCTCCTGGCACTCCCGCAGGGACTGCGTCTGACAGAAGGTTAGGAACCTTCTGTTCCTTCTGGAACCTTCTGGACCCTTCTCTGGCATTTGGCCTTGGGTGGTTGAAGCCACCACCCAGGAGTTGCCCTGCCCTCCCCGAAGTGGTGTTCTGGGACAACGGCTCACAGAAAAACGTTCCTGAGTGGAGCATTGGCCGATTCCTGGGGTGTAAATATAACCGGCCCCCTGGGTGGATTTCAAGCCACCAAGGTGATGTCACTGAACTCGGAGCTGGGAAGAGATGCATAGAGTTGGTCTCAACCACTGATGGGAGCAGGCAACAACACACCACTGGCCCTGCCCAGAATCCCCCATTCCCCCAGTGACTGATGGGGGAGGTATCAGGGATTCCAAACCGCTCTCCTTTGTCCCAAGGTGGGACAGGCCCTGGGAGGCCAGTCATGCTCTGGGGGTCCCTGCAGGACCAGCCAAAGCCAGCCTTCTGAAACCAGCCTCATACCGTTTCTTCCCCTGGTTTCTTCTGTTTCCTTCACTCCTTGGTGGTGTCTTCCGAGGACTCTCACTCACTCAATCACACGTGCCGCAGATCCTTGGTCTCGGCCTCGGCTTCCGTCAGACACGACCCAGGACAGGCCTCTCTGCCAAGTGGTGCACATGGGTTTTCTGACAGTGGCGGGAGGGAGGGCGTGACCATCCCCCTGACTTTCGCAGGTAGTCAGAATAGCCTGCACCAGGAAGCAGGAAATTGGCCCCCGACTCCACCACCCATCGGGGCCAAGGCCCTTCTGCTTGGTCTACCCCACGTCGGACAAGGAGAAGCGTGGGTGTGGACCCCATCACCTCTGGAAGATTTGGAAACTTTGGTCAGGACCCATTCCTGGAATCTCTGGTTCATTGTGCCCAGGTTGGGATGCTTCTTACTTAAAAATGCCTCAGGGACATCTGTTGACCAGGTGAGCACGGAAATCATGGTTCGAGGGCAAATTTCTCAGCCTCTGCACTATTGACATTTGGACCCAATCATTGTCTGTCAAGGGGGCCGTCCTGTGCATTAGGCCGCTGAGTGACAGCCCTGGTCTCCACCCCCAGATGCCCGTAAACCCTTCCCCGGTTGGGACAATCAGAAATATCTCCAGACTCTGCCAAATGTCTCCTGGTAGGCAACATCACCCCCTCCCCGCTCCCTGGTTCAAGATCTATGCCCATGAACCTTGAAATGTCACGGCCATCCATCAAACCATGGATTGGACTCCACACAAACCCTTTTATACTTTAAAAAAGCCTTTTGCATGATATTTTCCAGTTATACTTGCATACAGTGTCTAAATATACTTCCTCTTTTTTTAAACTTTATTGTTATTATTACCATTATTCTGATTTTAAGGGAGGGGAAGGAAAGCTACTCTCAATTCTAATTCTATCTCTGCGGACACATTCATTTTGCTTTGCCCCACCCCGCTTCATAACCGTGTCCCCTCTCCACCACTATCTTTTTTTTTTAGTTTATTTATTTATTTTGAGATGGGGAGGACATAGAGAAAGGGAAAGAGAATCCCAAACAGGGTCCGTGCTCTCAGTGCAGACCCTGACATGGGGCTCGAACCCACACATTGCAAGATCTTGACCTGAGCAGAAACCAAGACTCGGATGCTAAACTCACTAAGCCACCCAGGCAGCACCCCCACCCCCACCCCCAGCTATCTTTAAATAGAAGCAGTCCCTTCTGAGTCCCTCTGTCACTGCTGCTGTCAACAGAAGCTCCTGGAAGATCTAGGGAGATTCTGGGACCTAGGAGGGACTGAAGGGCTTGGGAAACCAGCAGAAAGTAGGAATGTTGGCCGGGGGCGGGGATGGGGAGGCAAGCCACTGCCCCTGGGAGAGGGGTTCATAACCAAACCACGTCAGGGGCACAGCATTTTTCTTAGCTCCCAGCTGAGTGGTGGGGTCCAGAGGATCCTTCTAAAGGGGAGCAGAGCGGGTGAAACCCCAGAGATAGGAATATTCAGCAGCCCTCAAAAGATGGTCCTTTGTAAGCAGTAACTTTACATCCCAATAGAGCCCTTGACAGCCAGACAGAGTAGTTTGGGCCCACCATGTTGTGACCTAGGGAGCCACTGAAAGTTCTTGAGCAAGGGCGTGGTGGCACTGGTAATATTCCACAACACAGGAAAGATCCTGACAATTGCTAAACCTCCAGGCTTTCTGATGTCTCTCCAGCTTACAGCAAGCCATCCGACAATAATGGGGCGGGTGGGGGGATGCTCTTGGCAATGGGGGTGCTGAGGGAGCAGGCGGCTCGTCTAGCAGATCTAGCAGACGGGTACTACTAGCACTGATGGGCCCTCATGGTCAGGGCCTGTCTGGACTATGGCGGACTGGCCGGCCATCGCTGTAAGCCGCACCAGCTTTGTAAGCCAGGCTCCGACATTGAACTTCAGCTTCCAAGTGCTCTGATATATGGGGCCCAGGGATTTTCTCTTGTGTAAGAGGAGGATTTTCTCAGATTAACCAAAAGGAGACAGGCATACATAAGGCTCTGGATGAGGCTTTGGGAAGGAAATCTCAGCCTTTCTCTAGGCATATTCTTAATTTTACTGAATCCTCGTGAGTGACGGTGATGCTTCTTCAAACCATCTTGGGATGAAAGACGGAACAAAGAATATGATCATAAGTCCTTCCCGTTGCTCTCTCTTTTCTTTTCTCATAACCTGAGTCTCTAAATCCAAGTAAATATGGTCCTCCCAGGAGGGATTTATACAAGTCCACAGCCTTTGGCTGGCAGATGGCTTTTTTAAAATCAGTTACTCAAAAAGGTAGTTGAAACTGTCATTTTCAAACCCTGAGGTGGCATCCAATTCAAAAGTGTTATGCAGACTGCGCCTTCCCCATCGCTGGGGGAGTGGACCCACATCCCATAGTTTGGGCGGATTCCCACCCTGTCCCAGCATGACACAGCAGCCCAAGAATGCATACGGGGGTGATGAAAATGTTTGGGGACTTGAAAGAAGTGATGGTCGTGCAGACTGTGAATGTACTAAATGCCACTGGATTATGTACTTTTTTTTTTTTTTAATGTTTATTCACTTTTTGAGAGATAGAGACAGAGACAGAGTGTGAGCAGGGCAGGGGCAGAGAGAGAAGGAGACACAGAATCCTAAGCAGGCTTCAGGCTCCGAGCTGTCAGCACAGAGCCCGACGCGGGGCTCGAACTCATGAACCGTGAGATCATGACCTGAGTTGAAGTTGGACGCTTAACCAACTGAGCCACCCAGGCACCCCTGGATTATACACTTTAAAAGATTAGTTTTATGTTATGTGGATTTCAACGACATTGAAACTAGGGCAGGGTAAGATATATTTTCTTGAGGTCAGCACATAGCCCCTGCCCACTCCTATTCTCCACCTGTTTGACCCCAAACAGAGCTCCTTGATCTTATATCCCTCTGGCTCCAAACACAAGGCTCCTTATTTTATTTTATTTTTTTAATGAAATTTATGTCAAATTGGTTTCCATACAACACCCAGTGTTCATCCCAGCAGGTGCCCTCCTCAGTGCCCATCACCCACCCCCCCCCCACTCCCCATCAACCCTCAGTTTATTCTCAGTTTTTAAGAGTCTCTTATGGTTTGGATCTCTCTTTTTCTAACTTTTTTCCCCCTTCCCCTCCCCCATAGTCTTCTGTTAAGTTTCTCACGATCCACATAAGAGTGAAAACATATGGTATCTGTCTTTCTCTGTATGACTTATTTCACTTAGCGTAACACTCTCCAGTTCCAGCCACATTGCTACAAAAGGCCAGATTTCATTCTTTCTCATTGCCAAGTAGTATTCCATTGTGTATATAAACCACAATTTCTTTATCCATTCATCAGTTGATGGAAATTTAGGCTCTTTCCATAATTTGGCTATTGTTGAAAGTGCTGCTATAAACATTGGGGTGCAAGTGCCCCTATGCATCAGCACTCCTGAATCCCTTGGGTAAATTCCTAGCAGTGCTATTGCTGGGTCACAGGGTAGATCTATTTTTACTTTTTTGAGGAACCTCCACACTGTTTTCCAGAGTGCCTGTACCAGTTTGCATTCCCACCAACAGTGCAAGAGGGTTCCTTTTTCTCCACATCCTCTGCAGCATCTATAGTCTCCTGATATCAGACAAAGGACTAGTATCCAAAATCTATAAAGAACTCACCAAACTCCACACTGAGAAACAAATAATCCAGTGAAGAAATGGGCAGAAAACACAAATAGACACTTCTCTAAAGAAGACATCCAGATAGCTAACAGGCACATGAAAAGATGCTCAACGTCACTCCTCATCAGGGAAATACAAATCAAAACCACACTCAGATACCAACTCACACCAGTCAGAGTGGCTAAAAAGCCTCCTTATTTTAAAGCCCCAGCCACATCCCTGGCTTCCTCAAAATTTGACATTTATATCTGTTGTTCCCAGAATTATGATCTCCAGTGCTGTTCCAGCTCTGACCTGCTCACCCGGGCTTCTTATCTCCTGTCTAAATGGGAGTTCCAAGGGCTACTCCAAGCCAGCTGTGCGCAGTGGGGCCCCCAAATGATGGGGGTGTTCTTTAATACAATAGCTCATGAAAACACTGAACCAAGAAGGAAGTAGGAAACCAGCAGGGGGTTGAGGGGGCCACTAGATCATGACTCCAAGCTGCTCTGCCCTTCCCTCCGAAGCCTGTCTGTACATCTTATTTACTGGTTTTCTTGTGCATTGCTGGACAGAGATATTACAGGGAGGCAGGGCTCTCAGATGGCCCCCAAGATTCCTACCCCCTTGTGTGCAGATCCTTGTCCATCCCCTCCCTTTGAGTGTGGGTGGAACCGAAAAAATGATGGGATTTCAGTCCTGCCATTAGGTGGCATCTCAAGACTAAAGGTGATGGGATTTTGCAGATGTTGACTTTGGGTTGATCACACGGGAGAGTGCCCCGGGCGTGCCTTTAAAGCATCTTGAAGAGAGAGACTCTCCCGCTGGCCTGGAGGAAGCACGGGAATGAATTCTGCCACAGGAGCTTGGATTAGGACCCCGAGCCTCACCTGAGACCCCAGCCCTGGCCGCCCCTCGACTGCAGCCTCGAGAGACCCCTGAGCAGAGGACCCGGCTGAACCATGCGCGGACTCCTAGAAACCCAGAGATGATAAATGGGTATTTTATGCTGTTTTAAGCCATTAAATTTTGTGGTAATTGCCATTCTTTGTGGCACATGAATATATAGTGACTTAAGAAGAGAAAGACATCCTGGCCAGAAAGCCCTAAGTGTCAAGAGATTGGATAAATCAAACTTTAGATCTGCCATCCGAATGTGATTTGGGGGGGTGGGGGCAGAGTTTTTTGTAAGCAGCTTTATTCAAATATGATTGACATGTAATAAACTGCACATTTAAAGAATATAATTAGACGGGCACCTGAGTGGCTCAGTCGGTTGAGTGTCCAACTCTTGATTTCGGCTCAGGTCATGATCTCGTGGTTCTTGAGTTCAACCCCCACATCAGGCTCTGTGCTGACAGTGCAGAGTCTGCTTGGGATTCTCTTTCCCTCTCTCTCTCTCTCTCTGGCCTTCCCCTGCTTGTGGGCACACATGCACGTTCTTTCTCTCTCTAATAAATAAATAAACATGAAACAAACTTAAGAATATAATTTGAGGAGTGCCTGGGTGGCTCAGTCGGTTGAGTGTCTGACTTCGGCTCAGGTCATGATCTCACTGTTCATGGCTTCGAGCCCCGCGTCGGGCTCTGCACTGACAGCTCAGAGCCTGGAGCCTGCTTTGGATTCTGTTTCCCTCTCTTTCTCTGCCCCTCCCCTGCTCATGCTCTGTCTCTCTCTCTCTCTCCCAAATATAAAATAAAAACACTAAACATTATTTTAAACATTAAGCATTATTTAATTTTTTTAATTAAAAAAGAATATAATTTGAAAAGTTCTTATCCATCCCCAGGAAAGCATCACCATGATCAAGATCGTGAACGTGGCCTTCCTCCGTCTCACCGCCCCTCCCCATGCCCAGACAACCGTGATCTGCTTTGTCCCCAGAGACTAATTTGCATTTTCTAAAGTTGTAATAAATAGAACCGTTACCAATCCATCGATCACAGCCTCTAACTGAGGAAATGGGCTGGTAAGTCCTGGCGCACTGCCGCGGCCATCCCGAAGGGGCTGGACGAATCAAGGGCACAGCTCCTGGCTGGCTTTGCCAACACTAGTGCTGGAAAGACATCACAAAAGAAGCCGGTAACTCAAGAGACAAGAAAGGGAGACATTTACTTCAGGTGCAGGCAGCTGGGGGTGGTGGCAGGCTCGAGCCTTAACAAGCCACCTCTCTGCCTGCAAGAGGGACATTTAGCATTTTCTAGGCAGAGGTTCAGGGGGGTACATGCGAGAGAGGAGGAAGAAAGGGCGTGATCACGGGCGGGGGCACCGGATGGTGGGCAGGGAAGGGGGCGTGTGGGGTGTGATCTTCCAGGCATTCTGTTGCTATCAGGGCTTTTCTGGCATCTGGACTAGAATATTCCCGTCGTTGCAAAACACGTCAACGCCTTAAGAAAGTGTGATAAGAGATAAGAACAACGGACTTTAGTTAGAGCATGAGTAAAGCGATCTTGGCTATTTCTGGTTTTAAGTATTGGGGTCTATGGTTGAGCAAGACGGCTCTCTGACAGACCCAGAGCCTAGGAATTCTTTTTGGTTGGGTTTCCCCTTCGCCCAGCATGTCCATTTGGAGACTAATTCGTGTTGTTGCATGTACCAGAGGTCATGCCTTTGGTTGATGAGTCATCCTGAACACCTTTGATCTTAAGCAGGACACTCAGTGTCTCTGGGCCTCAGTTTCTTTAGTGGGTGAACAGACACCAGGGGCGCCTGGGTGGCTCAGTCGGTTAAGCGTCCGACTTCGGCTCAGGTCATAATCCTGCGGTTCGTGGGTTCAAGTGAAACGCCCAGAGTCTAAGAGACCCCAAAAACAAACCACCAGAGTCCAGAGTCAAAGCTAAGCAGCAAGGGTCATTTATGGCAGGTTCGAACCTGGACCTCTGCACCCCCGTTGCCGGTGATGCTAAGAGGCCCCGAGAGAGGTTTTTACAGCCCTTTTATAGACAGGTACAAACAAGGCATGGGGAAATCAGGGATTTTCCACAGTTACAGAGCTGCGATTGGTTGATGTTTAAAGTTGGACGCTTCGCAGTATTCGATTGGTTCCTGCCTTTAGGTCAGACCACAACTGGGGGTACAGGCATCTCAATGATTGATCAGGAATACACGGGCGTGCCAAGCAACAATGATTGATCAGGAATACACGGGCACGCCAAGCAATTGTACAGAAGCGGAACAAGCTGGTTAGGCTTGGTTAGGTTTCAGTTTCCCGTAACTTAAGCTTTTAAGTTTCAGTTTTCTCAGGCCTCTCACAAGCTCCACGCCAGGCTCTGTGCTGACAGCTCAGAGCCTGGAGCCTGCTTCGGATTCTGTGACTCCTCTCTCTGTCTCTCCCCCACTCATGCTCTGTCTCTCTCTCTCTCAAAAAATAAACATTAAAAAAAAAAAAAAAAAACAGACACCAGATCCCTTGGGAGCTATTACCTGGCTAACTTCCACGTCTTCTCTCCTGGGCTTTGGGACCCAGCACACTCTTCTAGTACTTTCTTGCCTGTGTACTAGATGCCTGGGTTTTTTTCCATGGGTGGTAACTGCCTCTAAGTCTGAAAAATCTGTCTTAGTTTTTAATTCATAGAAAGAGAGAACTTTTGGGGCGCCTGGGTGGCTCAGTCGGTTGAGCGTCTGCTTTCGGCTCAGGTCATGACCTCACTGTTCATGAGTTTGAGCCCCACATCGGGCTCTGTGCTAACAGCACAGAGCCTGCTTTGGATCCTCTGTCCCCCCTCTCTCTGCCCCTTCCCCGCTTGTGTGCACTCTCTCTCCCTTAAAAATAAATAAATAAGCTATAAACAAAAAAAGAAGAAGAGAGAGAAATTTGAGACTCCAGTATTCCAGGGACCCTCCACGACGCTGAGTGACCTCCCCAACAGCAGACCCTGCTCAGGGAGCGGCCAGCATGCCCATTGCCCTGAGCACCTGAGGGCTCTGAAAACAGGATCCCACCTCAGTGTTGCAAACTCAGAAAGAATCAATCGAAATCTCAGGCGATCTGTTGTCAGGCTGCCCTCCTTTCTGCTAGGATTCTGGGCTTGGAGTATAAATAGTACAGTGGGTAATCAGAGAGACAGCAGGGTACAGCCCCTGTCCTAGAAAAGAAATAAAATATGTTTGAAAAAAGAAGAAAGAAAGAAAAAGACAGAAACAAACAAAAACAAGGAGCGCTTTTGTATCTCCTAGGCAGAGCGACCCTCAAACCCCGTTCCTGATGGTCCCACGGTCCCCCGCAGAAATAGCAGCCAGCTTACCTCTCCAAAACGTGTGCACCAAGTCTTGAAAGAACACTGTCTGTCTCTCTCTCTTTCTCTCGCTCAAAAAAAAAAAAAAAAAAAAACATTAAAAAAAAAATGAGCAATAGTGGCTTCCTTTGGCCATGACAAGGCTCCCACTCGTCTGACTGATTGGAAAGCCTATTAGGGACTTTGCAACCACAAGCTGGCACTCCCTCCCGGAACAGGGTCTGGTCATTTGTTCATCAAACGCTCACTAAGCATCTTCTCCATTGCTGACTGGCACTGGGCAGAATTGCTGGGGCATCTCCATGAGAACCCTGTCTCCACGTCTACCTACCTTAGGAAAATGACCCCATGCGTGCATATATTTCAGACTGATTAGAATTGGAGAGTTTTAAAATGAGAAATTTGTTTCATTTCTACCAATTTCTTCCCCTGCCATTTTGCGGGCGTACTGAGGCACAAAGAGGAGAAGGGACCACGGTAAAGTTACAGAGCTGGCCAATGGTGAGGCAGGATAACTTTCCTGTGTCACTTAGGATTAGGTTTGGGACTGGGTTGGGCTGTATATGACAACAAACAAGCAAACAGCAACAACAAACAGGTAACAGAAGCTTGAACAAGAGAGTGGCTTATTTCTGTGTGTGGCCGGTCAGTTGAGCATCGTCTGGCCATTCCACAATCCCAGGAATCCCAGCTCCTTCCCAGCCAGCCATGGCACCTGACTTCCACCTCATGGTCCAAGATGCCTGCTTGAGCTCCAGCCATCACTTGAGCATCCTAGCCAACAAGAAGGAGGAACAGGAGGGAAGAACACACCACTGCCTCCTAAGGGGACTTGCCAGAAGTTCCACACACTTCTGCTTATTTCTTACTGGTTTGAACCTGGTCACCAGGCCATAACTATTTTAAGGGAGGCTGGGAAGTGAGAGGTGGGGGGGTTGGGGGGAGTGTCACATGACCAGCTAAAATGTTGTCTTATTCGCCAGGGAAGAAAGGGAGAATAGGTATTGGAGGCAACTGGAAAGTTCCCTGCCCCCACCCCCCACCAACTTCTGCCTCAGGTGTCACCTGGGACCACAGTTCTAAGCAGGGAATGCGCAGGTTCAGTTGATCTATATTTCCAAGTTTTCCTTGCTTGCTAAAATTTATTTGAAACCCCCGAATCAGGGCTTACAGCACTTTTGTAGTCATTCACAGACCTGCCTGTGCCCGGAGTGGTCAAAAGTTTGAGTCACCCGACGCGCGGGTTCCCAGCCGACGTCGGATGGGGGGACGCTCTGCCCTCTCGTTTCAAGCTCTCACACATCAACCTTTGCACAGTCTACTGACTGCCACATTTTTTGCACTTTTGCACATTTTGTTGGTGATTTTGCAGTTTAAAATGGCTCTCAAGTGTATGTTGAAGTGCCATCCGGTGTTCCTAAATGCAAGGGTTTGGGATGAACCTCACAGAAAATATGTATGTTGCATAGGCTTCGTTCTGGCCTGGGTAGGCCATGAGGTCAATGTTATGGATCTACAATGTCTATCAACTAAGATGTCTCTGGAAAGCGACAAATGTAAAACAAGGTTTTGTACTGATAAGTTGGCGAAAAAGTTGTGGCCAGAATTCTCAAGGAACCTAACCCTATATTTCCCCTCGGGGCAATGATTCAGTATTTACCAGTTCAACATTTTGTGGACTTTATGGAACATAGCTGCCAGAAATAATAAGAATTGACCACACACACTCTCACTGAATCCTCAGGGACCATTAAGCTCATTGGAAAGATGGGGAAAAACTGCTTCAGAGAGGTTAAGTGACTTCCCCAAAGTGGCACAGCCAGAAAGTAGACTTGAACTCACTTCTGTCCAGCCTGAATTCTGCCTCGTTGCTCCCGTCAGGCTGAACGGAGAGAGGCAGAGAAAATTCGAAAACCAGGATCAAGGTTGCAAGATAGTTACGCTCAGAGAGGTCAAGCCCAGAGCTCCCTCTCCCACCCTCTCTGGGCCCACCCCCGGCGGCGGGGCCTCGAGGAAAGTGTAGGAGGCGGCCTGGGTCCCCAGCTGTAAGCTGCAGAGTGGACAGTCGGGGTGGGGGCGGGGGGCTCCTCGGCAGGTGGAGAGCTCTGTGTAACCGAGGATTGATTGCTGCCGTCCGCCCTCTCTCCGTCTGCCCCGACGCGACCCTTCATCTGTGCACAAAGCAGGCAGCTGGTGCCTCTCTGCCCCCTGCCCGGGAAGCGGCCTGCGGGTCCCTTCAAAGCAGGCCCCAGCGGCAAGAAAGAACAAAAAGACATTTGCCGTTGGAAACACAGCAGACAGCAGATGCAGAAGGAGTGTGTGTTGTTTTGCGTGGGAAAGAACAGTCGGAGGAAACAGTGAAAAACAGAAGCAAAACGAAGAGAGCTGTGCGAGACTCAGAGCCAGCCAGGAGCAAACGGTGTCCCTAAATGGTTCCAAGGGTCTCTAATCACTGGAAATTTGCCCCCCGCGTGGAACGGGGCTGCCTTGCCCATTGGATTTCCCGCGGGGCTTGGCCATGGGAGACCGGCAATGCGGTGGGGTCCCCGCTGGAGCACCAGGGGCAACGTTTTGCAGGGCGACCCCCATTCGTGCCCCGTTCTCATCGTTAGAAGTCACTATGGCCAGGGGCGGGGGGCAGAGGGGGGTCACAGACCAGGAATTCCCATTTCTCAGCTCCCTTCCGACTTTGAGATTCTTTGAGAAAATGCCTACAAAGGTATGTCCCGGGGGGAGATGGCGAGGATGAAAAATAATTAGCTTTCGAGCTCATACCGCATGCCAGGTACCTTCTGGTCCCCATTTCCCCAATTTTCCTAACCTCCACGCCAGCAGGCCACATGATCCCTGTTTTTCCCTTGGAGATATTGACTGGGAAGCCACATGCCCGGTGAGACATGTCAGCCAGTGGCCATATCTCTCCCGTTATACCACGCCACCCCACCATCAACACCCAGAACCATCCAGAAGCTAATAGCTCTGGAGGAGATGGGCAGGAAGACATAATTCCTCCATAACAACGAGTTCTTTGTTAGAAACAGTTCCTTGGGCTTCCTGGGATGAAAAGGAGACCATACCTTCTCTACTAATGATTTCTAACTGTATTTTTAGGCAAAAAAAAGGAGGGGGGGTGGGGTGGACGTCTGGGTGGCTCAGTCGGTTAAGCATACGACTTTGGCTCACGTCATGATCTCATGGTTCATGAGTTCGAGCCCCGCGTCGAGCTCCAGGATGACAACTCAGAGCCTGGAGCCTGCTTCGGATTCTGTGTCTCCCTCTCTCTCTCTGCCCCTCCTTGTACGCCCCCCTTTCTCTCTCTCTCAAAAAAATGAATAAGCGTTAAAACAATTTTTTTTAAAAAAGGAATAAATCACCTGTACACATAGTATAATGGTCCTCCCCCTCTCTCTCTGCCCCTCCCTCACTCATGCTCTGTCTCTCTCTCAAGAATAGATAAGCATTAAAAAAAATGTTTTTTAATCATTAAAAAGAATCTCCAGTTAGAACCTCATGCAAAAGTCTGGACGCTGGTGAGAGGCATGGAGAACCCCGATGGCATGGGACGCTTCCTGCGATCGGCCACCTGGCACGTCCCCAGCTCCAGGCAATGTGTGCCCTTCTTCAACCCCTGATATCGAAGAAGTCAAAAGCATCAGCCGTGGATGAAGTGACACCCCCGGGCGCTGGTAGGGCTCATCCATCCCCCCTGCACGAGCTGTCCTTTCTGGGCACCTGGTTAACCCCCCCCCCCCCCCCCCCCGCCCGGCCTCTGGCTCCTCCCGCGTCCAAACCACCACCGCCTGTCCCAGCTCACTCTTGGTTAAGCGCAGCAGGGCACCCGGGAACTTCCCAAGATTGTCTTTCTGTAAAGGATCAGACAAGTTAATAGTTTAGGCTTTGCAGGCCATTTATTGCCTCTGTTGTATCATTTCTTTTTTGTTTGTTCTTACAACTCTAGAAATGGAAAAGCCACCCTTAGTTCACAGGCCACATCCAAACAGGACACCGACTAGATCTGGCCCCCGGCTTAAACAATAAAGTCGCAGCCTGGCATTCAAGGCCTCCTGTGATCTTCCCACAGGCCCTTCTGTGAGCCGTATCCCGTATTATTGCCACTCCCCTTACTCCACTCCTGCCAGATCGGAGCCCTCCCACAGCCATAACCACCCAGCACGCCCCCCCTGGTTGGCCCCCTTACCCTGTTCCTTCCACCTGGAAGGCTGTCTACCCACCTCTTCCGCCTGTTGAGATCCTGCATCTCAAATGCCACTTTGTCCGCGGAGCTTTCTGGATTCTCCTCCACAGGGCATGTTGCATACAGTTTGTGAAAGTCGCTCCCTCAGAGTCATGCGGTGCACAACCTGTACAACCAGACAGGGTAACCTGCCTGCCTCTATATACAAGTGATCTCTCCCTCCTCTGAACTAGAAGAAAAAAATTATTTTAGGAAGCATGATTACTACCTAGATTCAGTTTTCCACTCATGGCACATTCAAATCTCTAACTCTTTTCTGTTTTGTTGCACTACTGTCTTATTGAATCTATCTCCTAAAAGAAAAAGAAAAAGAGTACCTTGTCCTTGTCCACTTCTCTCTTCTCTATTTTCTTTTTTTTTAAAGTTTTTAATGTTTATTTACTTTTGAGTAAGAGAGAGAGGGAGAGAGAGCGCACGCACAAGTGGGGGAGGGGCAGAGAGAGAGACACCCACAGAATCTGGAGCTGGCTCCAGGCTCTGAGCTGTCAGCACAGGCTCCGAGCTGTCAGCACAGAGCCCGACTCAAGGCTGGAACCCACAAACCGTGAGATCGTGACCTGAGCCGAAGTCGGACGCTTGACTGACTGAGCCCCCCAGGCACCCCTCTCTTCTCCATTTTCTATGTGGCAGATGGGAGTTCCCCAAAATGGCTACAGTGATGTCTCCCACCCCATGTTCACTTCAGCAATGTGATTTTGCTGTATCCCCGTCAAGAGGTGGGGTCCGTGGTGAGGGTGAGTTTGGGGGCCCCTGAGTCAGCCCTGATAGGAAGTTCAACTCCCCTGAGACTACCGTGCTGTGGGAAGTTCAGCCACGGGGGGATGGTCCTGATTTGGTGACAGGTCACATGGAGAGACGGCGAGGAAGAGACCATGGGCTCTTAGAATAAACCTGACCCCTTTCCCACGGGCTGATGGCTCAGCTGCCTCTGCGACTTACCTCCCACATGCCAGGAACTGCTCCTGCCACCCTCTGTCAGGCCCTGGGATGTGCCAGGCCTCTCCTGCCCAAGGAACGTGATCTGTACGTGATCTTCCCCAGCCTTGAATGCTCTTCCTCACGTGTTGAGAGAGCTGGCTTCCCATCAACCAGCTTGAACCCCACCTCCTCAGAGAGATCTTCCCTGGCCTCTGGATCCCAAGTAGCCCCCACCCTCCTCACCCCGTCCTCTTTGTTCCCCGCCTTCCCTCCCCTGAGCTCTTTCTCGTGGCTTGAACTGCTTCGAATTTTACCTGCTTATCAGGCCGTCTCCATCGTTAAACTATAAGCTCTGTGGGTGCAGGCACCTTGGTCTTGACCACCTTGTAGCCCTGGTTCCAACAGAGTGCTGGGCAAATGGTAGACGCTTAAGCTTGTGGAATGAATGAATGAATGACGCTCCTAAGGTCTGGCTTAGCCTAATGCTTCTCCGAAATCCCACGGCACTTAGCCGGGGACCCGCCTGTCAGCAGGTATTTGCTGGAGAAAACTTGGTGATTGATGCCCTGTGTAGATCCCATGTGTGTCCCTACAGTGGGAGCTGGTGGGGGTCGGGGGGAGTTCAAGACGGGCTTCATTTTCCCGCCCCTGAGGGTCACCTGAGAGGGCACCTCACCCTCTCCAGTAGGGGCCAGGCAAGGGAGCTGAAAACTGGAAGACTTACTGCCTCCACCCAGTGAAACCAGGGGGAAATGGGTGGAGGAATGAATGAATGAATGAATGAATGATGTGATCAGCCTAGGCCACTCCTGAAAACCACGGCGTGACAGAATAAGGCCCACCACACTCCCGTCCCCAGGGAGGTGCACCGGAGAGTCCATGAGGCTTGTGGGTCTGGCCACTTGTTCAGGGTGGGCAGGAGAGCCCGGGGTGAGCAGTGGGGTCACCTTCTCCCTACTCCACAGATTTCCTGCAGGACGCTGGCTCTCCCCTCTCTCTCACCCCCCCACCTCTTCTTGTTTCCTTGCCTTCCTTCTCCTTCACCTCCACCCCATCCTCAAAGCCTGCAGCCCAGCCCGGTGGCCAGCTCAAGTGGGACCAGGCACTGAGACTGTGCCAGTCTCCGGTCCTCGAGTCACTGGCACCATGCCGACGTTGGGACCTGCACGCGCCTACCTCCCGCATCTTTTCACTTGGGTGTGGACGTGGAGGCCGGGGAAAGATGACCAGCTGTCGCCCCTCAAGACTCAGCAACAGTATCAACAATATGTATCGAGCACCTACAGGGACTAGCCATGGGGTCGCTGCAGTGAGGTTTCATGCCCTCCTGGAGCTGGTCATCTGGAAGGAACAAAAATGCAGAACGTCGTTACAAATCGTGCTATGCTTCTTCTGTGGACAAAACCAGCCTCAAGAGGGATGGAGACGAGCGGAGGTGGTCAGGGAGGGCTTCTCTGAGGAGGTGGCAGGGCAACCGAGACCTGGAGGACGTGAAGGAGCTGTTCTAGCAAAGGGGGTGGGGGTGGGGTAGGAGAGGGTTCCTGACGGAGAGGAGAGACCCCCCTGCCTGTGTCCTTCCACCCCCCAGAGCCAAGATCATGCAGCCAGTCACAGCTCCCTGTACCAACTCCCATCCCAGCCTCTCGCAGTGGGAGGTTTACTCTGAGAGGGAAGGGTCACCTCTGTCTTTTTTGGAGACAAGTTAACATCCCCTGCAATGTGCTGCTATGAAAGGTGACAGCTCTTTGATTTATCTCTCACGGACATGCCTCCCCGTCGGTGACTAAACAGCACCTAAATAGACCTGAGCTGCGTTCAGACAAGGCAGTCTGAACGTATATTTACTCAGGAAGCAGAAACTGCTTTGGACAAGGAAGAAATGATTTGATAGCAAAAAGAATTGTGGAGAAACGGGAAGGATTTGGCCAAATTCACGTACAGAGGATTTGGGGGGCGGGTTGGGGAGGGGACAAGCTGCTGGCTTAATTATCTTGTTTATCACACTGACCAGATCCCATTCAAGACAGCCCCAGTGAATAACAACATGGAAAATCAATTTTGAGCTCACCTGGAAAAAAACAAAACAGAACAAAAACCCACTACCATTAACTACTCTTTTGTACGTTTCTTGATTATGCCAGAATAGAGTCATGAAGCTTCTGTGGTATCTGAATTAAGCTAAAGAAAGATTAAAAAAAAAGAAAAGCCTGGTTATAAGAGCATTAGACTAAAATTCCAAAGTGTCTACAATTTTGATTTTTGTGTCTGACCTTGGAAGTGGCATTTGATTCTTCAAAGCGAACTTTTTTATATCCCTGCACGATAAACCTGGCAAATACAATCCCTTAACACCTTCTCCTTCTTTTCTTTGTCCCATGCAGCACCTTGGACTTCCTTCTTTGGGCTACACAGAGACAAGCACATAGACAAATCAAGGATTCAAACCAGACGAGGTAAGTACTTAGGCTACGCTCTGTGCTACCCAAAGAATTAAAGCTAATTCACGTCTGCCTCACTTCAGGAAAGAACAAAGGGAGAAAGGTAGTAATTCTTCAAAACATTCTATCTTTTGCTGTCATCTTTTTCCTGAGGAATAAGGGGTCCTATGAGGCCGAAGACTTTTCCGAGAAATACGGCTGGAGTCGCCGTGGTAACTTTCTCCCTCCAGGGACCAAAGAGGGCTTTGAATTTTCAAAGAGGTTGAGCCCTCCGTCTGTGACCACGTCAAAGTGGGTCACAGATCTGCTCTAACAGATTTCACTGTCAAATAGGAGGCTGGCGCCAGGCCCAGCCCGTGATGGAAAGTTAATAGAATATTTCTCATCCAGGAGCCTTTGGATCGCGTGGAGACGCGGAGTCGAGAAGGCAGGCCACAGCGTTAAGTGGAAGAAAAATGCCACATTTTGACAGGAAGTTAACTTTCAGACAACCTCTCCCGATGCCCGCTCATGAATATGTATATGTTTAAGGAGCAATTTGAGTGAGAAGCGATTAACTCCGGCACACTGCTCATTTTTCTTAAAGCGTCTTCTCGAAACCCTGTCTCCCTTGTGTACTATGCAGCTCTCTCCAATCGGCCGAGTTGGCCTCACCGCCGTCATCTTTTGTCCTGAGAGCCTGGTGTCCACCTCTTGGTCACTGAGCAGTGCCCACCCAACTGTCTCCTTAGCCACATTTGACCAGATGTAGTGAACTGTCAGTGTCCCATCCAGACCTCTGTACTTGGGCACACCCGTCCCCAACTGCTGTGTGTGTTGACTGCTAACGGCTCCCAGCTCCTGCTTCTTCCAGAGAATCACCTCCGGCAGGAGTGGAGCCCCCTTGTCAGCCCTGCCCCAGGCACCCCACAATCATCACTCACTGACAGAGGAAAAGAAAAGGCAGCCCCCTGGCCTCCAGGTGGGATTCAGCTGTGGCACATTCACATTCCAGAGCCTGCCAGTGTGGTCAGGCAGAACCCGGCTTCAGCTGGGACCATGTCCTTACTTGGCTCCTTCTCCTGTCCTGTCCTGTGTCCATCACATTCTTTTCTTCTCTTGAGAGCCTGCCCTCAGTCAATCCCAGGCACCTGCGTCCCTGTGTCAGGCTCTACCTCTAGAGAACACGACCTAAAACGTCTGGATACGTTGGGGTGGAAATAGTTTTCCTCTACCCTTCAAGATTCTTCTGGCTGACCTGAGAATTAAATTGACATGAGGTCAGTTAACTGGAGACAACAAAATATAATTTTGAATATACAGAACCCACATGCACAAGACGTTCAAAGGCAGAAAGGTAAAATGAAGTATGTATACCATCTTGAATTAAGGACAAGGCAGTAAGAGTCTGGTGCTTCAAAGGGAAGGGAATGATTCAGGGGAAGATGAAAAAGAGTAAATGCTTGGTAAACAAATGTTTGCTAGTCCACACAGAAACAATGGGACACAGAGAGGAATTTTAACAATCAGGTTTTGCTAAATGCTTCCCTGTTTACTATCCTTAGTTCATATTACATTGTATTATCTATGATGACCGCTCTCTTCCTGGAGCAGGTTTTCTCTCTAAATTCTTTTAGGCAGTTAGAAGGAAGATCAACATTTCTTCCTAAATCTTTTGAGCCTCCCTAGAAGTCTGATTGATTTCAGCTCAAAATAAACTTCTTGCCCAAGTGGCACATCTATTCTGAACCCCTACAGATATGCAGGTGCCCAAGAACGAGTCACACTGACCAACACAGACACAATTCATCTCCATTATCTTTGCAGAAATCTTTTTACATTTGAGAGCACAGGACCTGACAATGAGCAGTTAGGGCATTTTCTCATCATATGGGGTGGGAGGGTTGCAAAGACTGAGCTGCATGGACTGTTCACATGGGGAATAAATGAACTTTCTCATAAGTAAGCTTTTCTACCAGCAGTAGCCATATGTTTAATATGAAACTGTGTGGATCAGGATTGGACATCCCCAGGGGACAGTGGTAAGGGCAACCAAAAGCCCTGAAAGTTCTTACACCATTTGGGAAAGTAGATTCAGGAGTGGTCTAAGTCCCTCAGAATATACCCAGCCCCTGATGTCTCTGTGGCAATCTCCATAGTGTCATTGCTTACGTTTCTTTAAAAAAAATTTTTTAGTGTAAATTATTTTTTTTTATAATTTTTTTTATTTACTTTTGAGACAGAGACAGAGCATGAACAGGGGGAGGGTCAGAGAGAGAGGGAGACACAGAATCTAAGCAGGCTCCAGGCTCCAAGCTGTCAGCACAGAGCCCGATGCGGGGCTCGAACCCACAAACCGTGAGATCATGACCTGAGCCGAAGTCAGACACCTAACCGACTGAGCCACTCAGGCGCCCCATAGTGTAAATTATTTTTGAGAGAGAGAGAGAGAGACAGCATGATCAGGGGACAGGCAGAGAGAGAGAGGGAGACACGGAATCCAAAGCAGGTTCCAAGTTCTGAGCGCTCAGCATAGAGCCTGATGCAGGGCTCAAACCCAAGAACCATGAGATCATGACCTGAGATGGAGTCAGATGCTTAACCGACTTGAGCCACCCAGGTGCCCCACCATTGCTTACATTTCTATGTTACATATGTTATACCTAATATAAAAATTCTGGTTTACGATAGTATTACAGAAATCATTTAACATCACTAGAGGTATTTAATAAATGTTAAATATCATAAGTTCAGAGAAATTTTGTTAATAAAGGGCATGCTCCAGAAACCTACAGCAAATATCATCATTAATAGTGAATCAACACCAGCACTATAGGCTGTGTGCTATAATATGTCTGTTAACTTTGCTGTTATTCAATGTTGCACTAAGGGTACTAATCCAATTTTGCAAAAAAAGGAAGAAGAATAATAGGTATAAATATTTGAAATTAATAGTGTAGATGATATGATTGTCTACATAAAAAATGCAAGAGTATCCACCAATAAACTTATTTGAACTAATATGCCAGTTCAGCAAAATGGGAAGGTACAAAAATCGGGACCTCTCCAACTTCTGATTCTTGTACAAATACCTAACGACAAATTTTGGAATGTTGGAAAACTATAATATGTATGCATAGCTGAGCCCATGAGGGGGAAAAAAGGGAAGTATTTACATGCTGGAATAAAACGGAACTTGAGACAGGGTGGTAAGAAAATGCACTAACATAATGGCTTCCAGAACAAAGGAGGATGTAGTTCAGGGGTCATTACCAACCCTGTAACCTAGCAGCTTGGGTTTTAAGATCCGCGTGGGGGATGAGTAGGAAACTAGCTGGCAAGGGACAGGGCACTGGGATTAATACCATATATACATAAAGCAGGGTCTTTAAGAGCTTACCTTCAGTGACAGGATGGATTCTAGAAGTCCACCTGCCAGTCCAGGATGGTTCTGGGTAGGAAAAAAAATTTCCACCCCCTCATACATTCAATCCACTAGCCTGTTGCTTGGGCAGGTTTGGGGCCTATTTTATGTTCACTGTGTGGTCTAGGAAACTCCAAGATGGGAAATTACAAAATTACAATTTGTATCAGGCTGCTGACATCCCTGGGACACTTGGGAAAGACAAATCAGCAGGCTGACCTTGGGGGATGATTCAGGAATGCAAGCTGTAAGACATTCCCACAAATAAAGATCTGGTGAAGATGAGCCCACAAACCAAAATTATAACACTCGTTCTAAAATATTCCACGAGATTCAGGGTCCACAAACCATAATAATCAGGAGGATTAGAACCCTGGAAACTCCAGGTAAGACAACAGTCTGAAAATGGCTCTAAAATAAGATTTTAGAAATGAACAAAAACATAAAGGAATCAAAAAGTTAAGAAAGGCTACTGGGGGGGAAAAAAGGCAAATTTTTAAAAATAAAAGCAAATAGAACATTTTGAAATTTTTTATCCAAGAGCTGAAGACTGCATTTTTCCCAGAACTGGTGAAAGACTCTAATCCTCAGACTCAGGAAGCCAAATAAATCCCAAGCAAAATAACGGAAAAGAAATCCATACCCAGATAAACTACATGAAATCCAGAACACCAAAGAGAAAAAACTTATCTCAGGAGTGCCCAAGAGAGAGGTGCTTGGGTGGCTCAGTGGGTTAAGTGTTGGACTTCAGCCTGGGTCATGATCTCACAGTTCGTGAGTTTGAGCCCTGCATCAGGCTCTGTGCTGACAGCTTGGAGCCTGGAGCCTGCTTTGGATTCTGTGTCTCTCTCTGTATCTGTCCCTCCTCTGTTCTCCCTCTGTCTCTCTCAAAAATAAATAAACATAAAAAAAAAAAAGAGTGCCCAAGAGAAAAACAAGAAACTACACAAGAATGACAATTGCCTTTATAGCTGGCTTCTCAACCCCACCAATGGAAACTAAAAGTCCTTCACGTAGGAACAGGATCTTAAAATCACTAAGAATATAATTGTCATCTTAGAATTCTAAATTCAGGAAAACTTTTTAAGAAGGAGGTGGAACAAAGCCTTATAAGGTAGGGGTTGAGAGAGTTTCCCAGCTCTGTTAAATGAAAAAGTAAATCACCTCTATAAAAAAGGCCTGAGATTTGGGGCGCCTGTGTGGCTCAGTGAGTTAAGCGGCCAACCTTTGATTTTAGCTCAGCTCCTGATCTCATGGTTCATGAGATCGAGCCCCAAGTGAAGCCCCAAGCTTAGGCCAACTTCAACTGTGTGAAAAGAAGTAATACAAATTTGGGATGCAAAAACAAAGGATAATTAAAACTCAAATCAAAACTATAGTATAATGTAAAATGAGAGAGGATTAATTGGCACTAAATTTTCTCTATTGTGGGAGCACCCAGGGTCTTAGCTGGTTAAGCATCTGACTCTTGATTTCAGCTCAGGTCATGATCTCATATTTTGTGAGATCAAGCCCCACGTCGGGCTCTGTGCTGACAGTGCTTGGGATTCTCTCTCCCTCTCTCTCTGCTCCTCCCCGACTCATGAGCCCATGCATGTTCTCTCTCTCTCAAAATAAATTAAAAAAATGTTTCTCTACTGTTGGCAGGATAGAGACACTAACTTTGTACTTTACTTCTTTTCTTCTCTCTCTTCTATTTTATTTCTTCTCTCTAGTCCTGTTTTCCCTCCTCCCATCTTTCTTCCCATCTCAAGCACAGAACTGAACTGTTCTAGATTCTCCATTCATAGCTCATTGTTGTAACTGGTCCATGAGAGGGCACCTGTCTCAAAGGTACGTAATTATACATCGGCATCTATTCCTTTTTATTCCTAATACCCTCTTCTGCTCCCCTCCCCGCCATAGATGAGCGCTCTACCATTTGACCTAACCTTGAATTTGCATGTGTCCTTATAAAACACGTGATGTCATTTTGTGCTTGTATTTATTTTAACTCGCATATGTGGAATAGGGCACAGTGTTATGGAGAGATCCTTAATTGCCCAATTAATTAAATGTCCAGTCCAAGACACTCAGGGGGAGGGGTGAAAGGAAGTGCTGTTATTAATACTTCCAGAACAGAGATACCCTGTTAAACCTATAATCACCCTAACTACAGACCTTGTTCTCTTATTTAATTTTTTCACTTGGTAACATGTCATTAAATTATAGTAACAACAACAGCAGTAATATTACTTGCTATATGGCAAACACTTGCAACTCTGAAAGGTGGATATTGTTATTATTCCCATTTTGTGGTGAGTGAACTGAGGCACAGAGAAACTAAGCAAGTTGTACCAGGTCACACAGCCAGTGAGGGCTGAGCCAGTTTTGAACCTGAATTGGGCAGTCTGGCTCTGAAGTCTCTGCTACTAACCAGAGTACCACAACTGCTTCTGAATCCAAAGGTTCTGTGGGCTTTCAGTGGCCTTGGTGGTATGGTAGTGAGACCAGCTACCTTTCAAAGGTTTTGAGGGTCCTATCTTATCTCTTATCTCAGTGGGAAAGTAGCTAAAGTCTTTCCACGGCATCTAATGTTTAATATGACTTTTTAGTTTATGCCATTTTATTTTCCAAGAATTTTATTGTTTATCTTATTTCTTTTTAAGTAAGCTCTACCCCCAACTTGGGGCTTGAACTCATGACCCCGAGATCAAGAGTCACATGCTCTGCCAACTGAGCCAGCCAGGTGCCCCTATTTTCCCAGAATTTTAAAACCTGAAATAAGATTTGATTTCTGTAAAATTACTTTCTGAACCTTTGAGGGAACTGTACTTTTCTTTTGTTCCTCTCTCAGTGTGGTGAATTACACTGGTAGATTTTTCAGAGGCTGTCTCACCATCCTGGAGTAAACCTTCCTTGATCATGATGTATTACTTTTTAATACTCTGTTGGATTCAGTTAGTGGGAATAAGAATTTTTGCCAAATGGACTTACAATTTACTTTCCTTCTGATGTCCTTATTCAGTTTTGAAATATGTGTTACAGCTAGCCTCATGAAATGAATTGCTCAGCTTTCTCTGTTAGTTTATTTTCTGGATCTTCTTGTGTAAGACAGGAATTACCCCAAAGTGTGGGGGAATATCACATGGAAGGTGTCTGAGCCCAGAGCTCTGGGGGAGGGCAGGAGTTCTGTCTGATTACCATTTTAGTGTCTTTGATTTGTCTATTCTAGTTTCTGTTTCTTTGTTCACCAATTTTTGCCATTTCATTGTTTCCCAGAAATTTACCCCCTTGGTTTTGGTTTTCAAATGTATTAGCATATGGTTGTTAGTATTTTTATTATAATACATTTTTATGGGGGCGCCTGGGTGGCTCAGTCGGTTGAGCACCCGACTTGGGCTCAGGTCATGATCTTGCAGTTGGTGAGTTCGAGCCCCGTGTCAGGCTCTGTGCTGACAGCTCAGAGTCTGTTTCATATTCTGTCTCTCTGTCTCCTTCTGCCCCTCCCCCACTCATTCTCTCTCTCTCTCTCTCTCTCTCTCTCTCTCTCTCTCTCCCTCTCTGTCAAAAATAAATAAACATAAAAAATTTAAAAAAATAATACATTTTTATGATGAAATATGCATACAAACAAAAGACTATATGTAATATATATTACATACACATGTAATACATATACAGTAATAACAAAAATTGTAAAAAAATAATAGTAAAGTGGAGACCCATGCCCACTTACCTTAGGGCCATTGTGTGTCCCCATTCTCTGCCTCTGTCAACTCCATCCCTCTAAATCCCTTCCAGTGATTTAATGACCAAGAGAGTTGTATCCCAGGAATGCAAGGTTGGTTTAATATTTGAAAATCACTCAATATAATTAAACATGTCAATGGAATAAAACCAAAAAAACCCATATTATCATCTCAAATAGAATACAGGGCTTAAAGAAACTTAAAAATACCTAAATAAATGGAGACACACACCATATTAAAGACTCAGTACTGTTGGGGTGCCTGAGGTGGCTCAGTCAGTTAAGCATCTGACTCTTGATTACAGATCAGGTCTTGATCTCGGGTCATGAGTTCAAGCCTTGCATTGGGCTCTGTGCTGGGCATGAAGCCTACTTAAAAAAAAAAAAAAAGACTCCATACTGTTCAGATGTCAATTCTCCCCAAATGTATAAATTCAATGGGATCCTAATCAAAATTTCATTAGGTATTTTGGTAGAAGTTGATAGGCTTATTCCAAAATGTATATAGACATGCAAATAACCTTGTATAGCCAAAGCAATTTTATAAAAGAACATTTTGGGAGACTCGGTCTACTTGATTTCAAGATTTAATATAAAGCTACCGTAATCAAGATAGCATGCAGATTAATGAAACAGAACAGAGGATCCATAAGTAGACCATGCATATGCAGTCAGTTTGGTAAGGTGCCAAGGTGACTAAATGGAGAGAGAAAAGTATTTTCAACAAGTGGTCCTGGAACAATTGGATATCCACATGGGAACAAAATAAATACCAAAGCCTACCCCACACCATACATAAAAATTAACTTGAAATGGACCATAGATCTACATGTAAGAGCTAAAACTATAAGACTTCTAGAAGAAAACTTAGCATATAATCTTTGCAACGTTAGAGTGAACAAAGACTTTTCGAATAGGACACAAAAGCACAAATGATAAAAGAGAAAGTTGATACATTAGATTTTATTAAAATTTTCTTTTTTCTTATTTGCTCATTACAAACAGGTGTTCTTCTTAATGCCCATCACCCATCTAGCCCCTCCCCCACCCACCTCCCTCCATCAATCCTCAGTTTGTTCTCTGTTGTTAAGAGTCTCTTAAGGTTTGCTTTCCTCTTTTTTTTCCTTCCCGTATGTTCATCTGTTTTGTTTCTTCAGTTCCACATATGAGTGAAATCACATGGTATTTGTCTTTCTCTGACTTATTTCCTTTAGCATAATACATTCCAACTCCATCTGCATCATTGCAAATGCCAAAATTTCATTCTTTTTGATGACTAATATTCCACTGTATACACACACATATACACATATATACACCACATCTTCTTTATCCATTCATCAATAGATAGACATTCGGGCTCTTTCCACAGTTTATCTATTGTTGATAATGCTGCTATAAACAGCATGGTGTCTGTGCCTCTTTGAATCTGTATTTTTGTATCCTTTGGGTAAATACCTAGGAATGCAATTGCTGAGTCATAAGGTAGTTCTATTTTTAACTTTTTGAGGAATCTCCATTCTGTTCTCCAGAGTGGCTGCACCCAGTTTGCATTCCCACCAACAGTGTAAGAGGGTTCCCCTTTCTCCACATCCTTGCCAACATCTATTGTTTCCTGTGTTGTTAATTTTAGCCATTCTGACAGGTGTGAGGTGGTATCTCATTGTAGTTTTGATTTGTAGTTCTGTTAGACTTTATTAAAATTTTTAATTTTTGTTCTTCTGAATGTACCACTGAGAAAATAAAGACAGGACACAGACTAGAAGAAAATATTCACAATACATATACCCAGCAAGGACTTGTGTCTGGGATATATTAAAAATTTCTTACAACTCAATAATAAGATTATGGGGCACCTGGGTGGCTCAGTCGATTAAAGGTCTGACTCTTAATTTTGGCTCAGGTCATGCTCTCACCGTTTGTGAGTTCAAACCCCATGTCAGGCTCTGCACTGACAGCACAGAGCCTGCTTGGAATCCCTCTCTCTCTGTCTCTCTGCCCCTCCACTGCTTGCTCATGCTCTCTCTCTCTCTCTCTCTCTCTCTCTCAAAAATAAATAAACATTAAAAAAAAGTTTAAAGACCAAAAGAAACGGGCAAAACGCTTGAAGAGACACTTTACAGAAGAAGATGTGAAAGCCAGATAAGCACACAAAAATGTCCTCAGCATCATTGATTACCACGGAAATGTAGTTTCTTATAAAGATAAGCATAAGCTTGTTGTTCAAACCTGCAATCCCTCTCCTAGGTATTTGCCCAAAAGAAATGAAATATGTCCACACAAAGAATCGTACATAATTCACGCAGCAGTTTTTTCCATATCAACCACAAACTGGAAACACAAATGTCCACCAAGAGGTGAGTAGATAACCAACGTGTGGTGAGTCCACGCAATGAACACTACACAGTAATAAAAAGGAAGAAATCGGGCACCTGGGTGGCTCAGTCGGTTAAGTATCCGACTTCAGCTCAAGGTCATGATCTCACCGTTGGTGGGTTCGAGCCCCGCGTCGGACTCTGTGCTGACAGCTCAGAGCCTGGAGCCTGCTTCAGATTCTGTCTCCCTCTCTCTCTGCCCCTCCTTGTGCTGTCTCTCTCTCTCTCTCTCTCTCTCTCTCTCTCAAAAAATGAATAAGCATTAAAAACATTTTTTAAAAAAGGAAGAAATCACCTGTACACGTAGTATAATGGTCCTCAAAGTATGAGGCTCAAAGAAGCCAGACACAGAAAACAAGGTAGAATTAGGATTCAATTTATAGGACATTCTGGGAAATGCATCCTTATAGTGACAGAAACAAAAACAGAAAAACACAACAACATCATGACAAAATCTCACAAATCAGTTGTCCCTGGGGGCCAGGCAGGGGTGACTGACAGCAAAGGACAGGCAAAGGCAGTAGCAACTTTGGAGGGAAATATATTGTGTCCTATTGTGGTCCTGGTTCCACAGATGCACACATTTGTCAAAACCTAACAAACTGTAGACTAATTGCGTATACTTTCCTGTCAATAAACCATAGCACAGTACGATCAATTTTAAAACTTACATGAATTCATCTTGATAAGTCTCAAAAACAACATCTTGGTCCCCAAAAAACACTCTGAAGGAGGATATATAAAGTATGACCTTGATGTGAATTTTACCAACATCTGAAAGAATTTGTTATTCACGGATGCATACGTATAAAAATGTTATTAAAACATGCATGGTGATAATATATAACAAAGTTAAGGTAGTGATTAGCTCTGAGAAGGAAGGAGCCATAGGAGTTGACGGATGATGAGGTTTAGAGATGACTCTCCCCAGGGAGAGTCATATGTGACTATCAAGTTGTAATAGGCTTAAAAAATCTAAAGCAAATATGACAAAATGTGAATATTTTAAAAGTGTGAAGCTGGGTGCAGGTACCTAAGGGTTTTGTATATTACTCAGTATACTTCTCCATGCATTTGGAATTTTTTTTTTTTAATTTTTTTTCAACGTTTTTTATTTATTTTTGGGACAGAGAGAGACAGAGCATGAACGGGGGAGGGGCAGAGAGAGAGGGAGACACAGAATCGGAAACAGGCTCCAGGCTCCGAGCCATCAGCCCAGAGCCTGACGCGGGGCTCGAACTCACGAACCGCAAGATCGTGACCTGGCTGAAGTTGGACGCTTAACCGACTGCGCCACCCAGGCGCCCCTGGAATTTTTTTTAATGTTTACTTATTTGAATAAAGAGAGAGAGAGAGAGAGAGAGAGAGAGACAGAGCGTGAGCAGGGGAGAGGCAGAGAGAGAGAGAGACACAGAATCCAAAGCAGGCTCCAGGCTCTGAGCTGTCAGCACAGAGCCCGATGTGGGGCTCGAATCCATAAACTGTGAGATCCTGACCTGAGCCGAAGTCAGACGCTCAACCGACTGAGCCACCCAGGCGCCCCGAGACCAGACATTTCTATACGCACATATAAATGTATAGAAAGACGGAGAAAACTCTGGAAGAAGGTACACGAAATTGAACTCTCTGGAGAGGGGCCCGGGATGAAGAGAAAGTTCAGGGAGATGTCTGTTCTGTCTGCGTTAACGGAATGTTTTACATGGAGAACGTTGTCTGTATTACTTGGACAAAACCAAAACCAAGCATGGAAGACAAAGGCAGTTCGCCCTCCTGTACCCTTCACATGTACAAATGTGGGGACCACAGAATCCCACTGGCGCGTCCTTCCATATCCAATTTATTTATATTATTGGTAGCCTGCTAATGTTGGCTTTCCCCAAATTTGCATTTAGCTCTAAACTGATGGTTCATTTCCATGAATGATGCAGCTATAACGTTTGCTACCACCAGGCTCTGTGCTCTGCTATGGGACCACAGGGTGACAGGGACACAGTCCCGTTATGGGCCCATCTCTGTCTCACAGGTGAGACTGTCAAGGGGAAAAAAAATAATCGTAATACATACCCTAAGCAGGTGATCCGGCAGTCTTGGCCCTTGCCATCTGTCCATACGAGGTGAAAACTTAATGTCCACACCGGAACCTGCACTCAGATTCTTGGAGCACCTTTAGCCATAATTGCCAAAACCTGGGGGCAACAGAGATCTCCTTCAGTAGGAGAATGGAGGAATAAGCCAGGATGTAATCAGACAGTGGAATATTATCAAGCCATGAAAAGCCAGGGACGGACCCAAATGTCTATTACAAAGCAAAAGAAGCCAATCCGAACAGGCTAATGACTATATTATTGCAACTATAAGACATTTTGAAAGAGGCAAACTCTGGAGACAGCAGAGATCAGTGGTTTCAGGCACTGGGGGGAGAGAGGGATGATCGGAGAGCAAAGAGGCTGTTTAGGACAGTAATACTACGCTGTGTGATAGTGCAATGGTGGATGTACATCGTTGTGCATTTGCCCAGACCCATAGGACGCGCAGCACCCAATGTGGACCGCAATGTAAATTAATACGGAGTTTGGATGATAATGACACGTCAGTGTAGGTCGGCCAGTTGTAACAAGGGGACCTCTCTGGCTGGGGGGGGGGGGGGGATGCTGCGCGTTGTGTGGGGTGGGGAGGGTCGAGTCAAATGGAAACTATTTTCTGCTCAATTTTACTGTGAACCTAAGATTGCTCTAAAAGATAAAGTCTACTTTAAAAATTGAACTATAACCTTCCAGCTCTAAACTTTTCTGATTCTAATTTTTTTTTTTTTTTTTTTTACAGAGGAGACAATTCTTGTTCCTTGATTTTTTAAACTCAGTTTTAAAATCTCACTTGTTCACAGGCACCAAACGAAGTAAAACATTTTTGAAAATATCTGCATGAGTGCTTTAAAAACATTAAATTTCTGGGGCGCTTGGTTGGCCCAGTCAGTTGTGTCCGACTTAGGCTCAAGTCATGATATCACAGTTTGTAGGTTCAAACCCTTCATCGGGCTCTGCGCTGACAGCTCAGAGCCTGGAACCTGCTTCCGATTTTGTGTCTTCCTCTCTTTCTCTGCCCGTCCCCTGTTCGTGCTCTGTCTCTCAAAAATGAATAAACCTTAAAAAAAATTAAAAATAAATAGATAAAAAAATAAAGTTTCTTGTTAAAAAACACTTTCTTGGGGCGCCTGGGTGGCGCAGTCGGTTAAGCGTCCGGCTTCAGCCAGGTCACGATCTCGCGGTCCGTGAGTTCGAGCCCCGCGTCGGGCTCTGGGCTGATGGCTCAGAGCCTGGAGCCTGTTTCCGATTCTGTGTCTCCCTCTCTCTCTGCCCCTCCCCCGTTCATGCTCTGTCTCTGTCTGTCCCAAAAATAAATAAACGTTGAAAAAAAAATTAAAAAAAAATAAAAATTAAAAAAAATAAAAAACACTTTCTTTTAGAATCTTTAAAGGCGATATATGTCTCTAATATTTATATGTATCACAACACAAATATTTACACTCAAATCGCATTTACCTAACAGATTTTTAAAAAATACTGATTGAAAAAAAGCCAGTATAGCCCTGCGCGCAACACCAACTTGTGTTATCCGGATCTACCAGCAGGTGGCATACAAGTCCTGAGGCTTGGAAATGTTTGAGCCACACTAGAGAGAAATCCAGTCTTTCACATATGCCCCCTCTCCCTGCACCAGCTGTTGAAGCTGGCTGCATGAATCATGATCCATTGGTGGCCACATGTAAAAGCTGAGTCCCATGGCATCCCCTGTGCCCTACTTTCAGGAACAGAAGGGAAGATGGAGGAGTCAAGGGAAAGACCCATTTATTGAGCTCTTATTGTATGCCAAGCCCTCCACGTGCATCATCTTATTAGATCCTACAAAAATCCAATAAGCTGGGTTATTATTTTATGGGGAGACTGAGGTGCTTGTCTAAGTCCCACCAGCAACTCAGCCCCCGAATCCTTAGCAGAGAACTAAGGCATTTGGGTGCCCTTGCTTAGAGTAACTGTGATGAGTTTTTTTGTGTGTGTCGCCTGGACGGCTAAGGGATGCCCAGATGGCCAGTAAAACTTTAATCCTGGGTGTGTCCGTAAGGGTGTTTCTGGAAGAGATTGGTGTTTGAATCACTAGACTGAGGTTAGAGATTCTCAGCACCGTTCAATCCCCTGGGGACCAGAATGGAACCAAAAGGGGAAGGAAGGGCAAATTCTCTCTTCTCGCCCATGAATGTCTGGAGCTCTCGGCTCTGAACCCTTCAGACCCTGGGGCTCACACGGGGGTCCTCCCTCCTCAGGCCTTTGGCCTCACACTGGGAGATACACCATCAGCTCCCCTGATTTTTAGGGATTCGGTCTCGGACTGAGTTACACCAGTGGCTTTGCAGGTTCTCCAGTTTGCAGATGGCGGGACTTCTTGGTCTCTAACCACATGAGCCAATTCTCCCATCTCTGCCCCAGCCCTGCTCGTGCATTCTCTCTCAAAATAAACATAAAAATTAAAATTTGCCTGTCTGTATGATTTTAGTGCTTTTGCTAAAAGGAACTTGGATGAAAAATTAAAATAGAATAAAATAAAAGGAACTTGGATGTCATTCCTGGCCACTAGTTGAATTCAAGGACTACTACCCACCCGCAGGCACAGTGAGGCCCAGAGTTCTCCAGCTAATCTGCAGTGTAAACAACCCCTTCCAGAACCGGGGCCCTGCCTTGAGCAGCAAAGCCCTTTCTCTGCACAAAGGCCAGGCACTGAGGTCTCCGGAACCATCTGGAGAACGGTAGTGAGTGCTCGTGTCCAGGTAAGGGCATCCGAGGCAGCAGCGAGGGTCCCCAGAGCCGTGTGCACCAGTGGCTCATCGGCCACTTAGTATGTCCCAGTTGCGTGTATTAACCCCCTGAATAGCCCCTGAAACAAAAGAAGCAAGAGATGCCCCAGAGAGAATAACGAACTGGAGAAAATCATAAATATGCTGTGAGCTCCTGGGGCCAAACCCCAGGGCATCAGTGAGAGTTTCTGACTGTAGACAGCTCGGCACCAGCTTTTTCCCCATCAGTAACTGGAGACTCCTGAGGTGTATACTGGGACAACTGGTGAAGGTATCACAGAAGGCACCAGAGAGTTCACACCAAGGTTATTTATTTCCTACCTTTTCTTTACAACCATCCACCCAGGGATGAGACCCACATGCGGGTCTCAGGCTCAAATCCCCCTCCAGAGACACAGTCACATTTCAGTTCTATAGGACACAGGTCCCTGGAGGTCCCAGCAGCTCCCCAGGTCACTTTTCCTCCGCCCAGCACCCTGCAGTCCTGGATCACCTGTCCTTTCCCCATTCACACTGAGCAGATGTCTGAAATCGTGGGTCTGTGTCCCCCTTTATGTATGATATACCTATAGCCTAGATTTCCATCTCCAAGTGCCCAGAAGGAAATTTCTGGTGGATGCACTCAACTAGTCAGGCAATTAGCAGGACACGAAGGGGTCCGAATCATAGACTATCTTGCTGCCACAGTGAAGACAGGGGTTAGTTCTAAGCCAGATGGTCCGGGGCAGTCCTAAGTCCTTCAGAATGCCCAGCAGCTCAGCCTGAGCCTGGGCAAACCTCCCTGGGTGGATGATCCCCTGACTGCTGTAACTCTCCAGAGGGGCAGGATACAGCTCAAGGCTCAGGTGGCTCAGCCCGGCGGTGTGACGCAGCAACCTCTCCATCAGGGCCATGGAGAGGTGGTTCCCGCGGACACTGAAAGTCTGGAGCTGGTGACAGCGGCTGAGGGCCGGCAGGATGGCCTCCAGGTGGGTGTCCAAGAGTCCACAATATTCTAGTACCAGGTCCTGGATGGTGGCTGCCACTCTCTCGAGCAGAACTTGGAGGGGCTTGGGACTAAAACAGGCCAGGCTGAGGCCACTCAGATCCAGCTCCTTCAGCTGACTGATGCTTGGGCACTGGGACAGGCATGCCAAGTCTGATTCTGTAAGCTGGCAGTTGGTTATGGAGAGGGCCTCCAAGGGGCTCTTCAGGCACCTGGGGAGAAACGAAGCAGTTAGGTCTGGCGGTCGGGGGAGCAGGGAGCCTTAAGGCGAGACAACTGGCTTGTCCAAGGCCAACATTGTTGTGACCATCTGATGAAGGTCAGTCCCAGGATCCCAGTCTCATTTTAGGCTGAGCCCTTTCACTTGTGCGACTGAGTCAAGTTCGCAAAATCTTTAAAGCTCCCTTTCCCCATCTGTCAAGCAGAGTACAACGTACTCCACTTACTTATGGAAATGAAGGTAATGGAATGAGCTAGAATATGCTCAATTAAGCGTGGGCACCAGTGAATTTTGATGGTGGTACATGCAAGACCAGAAATGCTCTCCACTCAGGCTTCCTTCAGGCCGCTGCTTGGGCCTTCGGTGCCCATATCTTTGGGCCAGGTGAGGCTAACGGAGACACACAAAGAACGAACCAGGGCAAGGGGCGCTTCCGGGGGGGGGGGGGGCGGTGGTGCTCAGTTGGTTGAGCGTCCGACTTTGGCTCAGGTCATGATCTCATGGTTCGTGGGTTTCAGCCCCATATCGGTCTCTGTGCTGACAGCTCAGAGCCTGGAGCCTGCTTCGGATTCTGTGTCTCCCTCTCTCCCTGCCCCTCCCCTGCTCGTGCTGTCTCTGTCTCTAAAACATAAAGGTCAAAAAATAAAAATAAAAATAAAAAAAAGAATAAACCGGGGCAAGACCGCACCCCGTCGGCTGGGGGCGCCAGTCTGCAGGGGCTCACATCCCTGCATCATCCGCAGACCATCTAGTGCTCTTCATCCTTCTTTCTGCTCTTGTTCCCCTTCCTCACCTCCAGAAGCCTGCATTTCCCTCATTGATGACCTGACCTGGAGCACCAAACCTTTCACAGAGGGGAGTTGAGACGGGCTCGCGCAAGCGCGCCAGGCCGGGGAGCTCCGCGCTTACCTTCGGAAATGCTCACGTCGCTGTGGCTTCCCCCTCTTCGGGGCCCTCTTCCCTTCACTGTCCCCCCGGCCATCTTGACTCAGACCTCTCTTCCCAATGGAACAATTCCCAAGCCCACCCCCACGCCCATCTGACCCCCCCACAGGGTGTGGCAAGGCGTCTCTTTCCAAAGCCTCCAACCGCTTTTCGGGTGGTTGCGCGACGCCCCGCTCCGGACAGAGCAGCGAACGAGACGGCGCCCCTGGCCCGCGGGGCTCAAGTTCACCGTCCAGCCCAGTGGGGCCCCGCCCTCACCTGAGCATCTGGCCCAGGCAGCCCTCGAGGAAGGCGGGAGATTCCATACGGAGCTTCCGCAGGTGGCGCAGCCGGAGAAGCTGGGAGGTGAATCGGCCAATGTGCTTTTCCTCGGAGGAGGAGGAGGGCTTGTGGATATGGGAGAGGACGAGTCTCCGCACGTTACTCATCCGGCCCAGGTAAGGAGCAAACTTCCCCAGGGTCGACAGCTGCCAGGTGAAATGCACCTCCACCTCCAGGACACAGCCCAGCTGCACCAGATTCAGGACCTCCTTAATATTTTGGATGGGCATCCCGAAAATCGTCACCTTCTTACAGCACAGGTGTAGCGATCTCCTCCGTCTGGCCCACCTTATGAGGTTGGCCAGGCATTCATCCAGGGTCCTTTCCCTGAGGCAGAGGTCTACGAACACTGTCAAGGGACCCGAGGGCCCCTTCATCCTTAAGCTGTCCTCTGCCACGGGTCCCGTCAGTAGGCACTCATGGACCCTGGCTCCAGGCCACATGCTCCAGAAGTTCCGACTGGCATTCCGTAAATCCAGCACCCGCAGTTTCCACCTCCTGTGGGCGACAGGGGAGATTGGCCGAGATGCTTCGCGATCGGTGCCAAAAGAGACCAGGAGTCTCAGTTTGGGCAACAGTGGGATGCCCCACCCCCCCCCGCCCCGCCGCGCCTTCACTTCACATCGCTCAGCTGCTCGCTCGCCCTCTTCTTCCTTCCCTGCCTTACTTTTCCCTAACTCCTTTTCCCCTCCCATCCTCCCTGGTGTCTGCTTAGTTCCTTTAAGTATCACTGGCAGGAGGCGGAGACAAGCGGCCCTCACCTCCAGAAGGCGTTGCCCACGGGGAGCTCAGCAGCGGCCAAGTCCTGGACTCCTTCACTGGCCTCATCGGATGCCTCTAATCCACCCTTTGGCCATCCAGTCTCCCTGACCCCAGCCGCCTCTTCCAGGATGCCCGGGACCCTACCAGGCTACATGGATGAGCCTTACCTGGGCCGAACCTTCCGGGCAAGCAGGCAGTCAAGCCCATCGAGCACGGCTTGTAAGGCCTTCTGGTGAGGCATCTGTGTCAGGCCCCCCAGAGGGAGGCGGGCAAAGGGCCAGGCCCGCACCATCGCCTTCAGGGTCTTGTCGCACCTCCCAGCGAGGGCCTCCATGAACAGCAGCGGGAAGAGGTCTGTGGGCAGATACTCCAGAGCAGCGATCGCCAAGTCCTCGTCCTTCATTAGGCTCTTGGCCGCCAGTTCCAGGAGTCTGGGCGGGGTCCTGGTGACCATCCTGAATCTGCTCTGAAAGGAATCCTCTGGCAATGTCAAGGGAACAAGTCCTCCTTCCCGGGCCAGGCCCATCTGCTCCTCGCCCTCGGGAGGAACCCACTCAGGGCCAAAGTCACGGTTCTGGCAATGGTGGGAGAGCCTCAGTTTACCCCAGTTCCACTCTGGGCTGTGTGGCCGGCCACAAAGCCATCGCTCTGCCCCTGCCGGCACCAGGGCGAGTGTCTCACAAGTACCAAGGGGAAGGAAACGCAACCACTGGCCCAGACATTTCCACCCACTGCTTCCCTTGATTCCAGTTTCACTGGCAAGTGGTAGTGAGGGGCCTGAGACTGTCATGTGGCCTAACTCATCCTCAGTGCCCCCTGACTGGGAAAGATGAAGGAGATACCTCCAAAAGTTTTAAATGAGAAATTGTAAAAGCCGTGTAACAGTGTTATACAGAATTTGGGAGTAGCAAGAAAATCCCTGAGAGGTACATTTCCATGCACGCACAAGTGGGGGAGGAGAGGGAGGGAGAGAGAGAGAGAAAGACAGGGAAAACTTCAAGCAGGATCCACACCCAGCTCGGGGCCCAACTCGGGGGCTCTGTCCCACGATGGTGAGATCATGACTTGAGCCCAAATCAGGAATCGGAAGCTCAACTCACTGAGCCACCCAGGCACCTCACGTGGGATGTTTTTAAGCGTTTAGTTAAAAAAGAAAGAACTGGTAAAATCACAAAGCCATAAAATATAGGAGCGGTAATCGAAGGGCACAAACTAAATATTTAAAATGTCAAGAAATAAAAATTTAAAAATATATTTAAAAAATCTGCCTGGCCAAGACATTTAAAAATGACATGAACCAAAGCTCAAAATCAAAATGTTTGGGATTTAGGCAAAACTGTACTTAGGGTCGGGGCGCCTGGGTGGCGCAGTCGGTTAAGCGTCCGACTTCAGCCAGGTCACGATCTCGCGGTCCGTGAGTTCGAGCCCCGCGTCGGGCTCTGGGCTGATGGCTCGGAGCCTGGAGCCTGTTTCCGATTCTTTGTCTCCCTCTCTCTCTGCCCCTCCCCCATTCATGCTCTGTCTCTCTCTGTCCCAAAAATAAATAAACGTTGAAAAAAAAAATTTAAAAAAAAATTTTAATAAAAAAAAAATAAAATAAAAAAAAAAACTGTACTTAGGGTCACCTGTGTAGCTCAGTCGATTAAGCGTCCCACTTCAGCTCAGGTCATGATCTCACAGGCCATGAGTTCGAACCCCACGTCGGGCTCTGTGCTGACAGCTCAGAGCCTGGAGCCTGCTTCAGATTCTGTGTCTCCTTCTCTCTCTGGGCCCTCCCCCCCACTTGCTCTCTCTCGCTCTCTCTCAAAATAAATAAACATTCAAAAAAAAACAAAAAACAAAAACAACCAAAGCCTTAAACCTGCTCACCTCAAAAAGAAAGGAAAAGGAAAAGTGTGCCATCTTGAGCTGCATGGGATGGGAATGTCCTTAACCAGGACAGCAACTTACCATCTCTGAGGCAGTCGGCCAGGTGCTCAGATCTCGGACCTGGTGGAGAAGCCAAGTCTGTGGTTCCAAGGATGGAGGGCTCTGTAGTTCTTCTCTGGTGCCTGAGGCTTTCACATACCTTTCTAATCCCATATCCCCCGCCCCTTTCAACCACTAACTTCTAATTGGAGAACAACACTTGATTAGATTCTTCAATCTCCTTCCGGCTATTCCTGATTGGGTCTTTGCCTTTTTCTAGATTGATTGAATCATATGCCTATTCAGGAAGGGGAAAGAGTTAGAGAGGGGGGGAAAGTCAAGAACTCATTAATCAATTCACTCCACAAAAATGGATTGGGTTTTACTAATAGGGTGTGGTCTAGCCCTGAGTATGAGACAAGGAAGTTTAATCTATTCCTGACATTAGAGAGTATCAGTTATTGGGCGATCTTTGACCCCATCAAAATTATCAAGATGTTCCAGAGTTAAAACAGCTTCATGCAGACAGTGGTATCATCCCCAAAGAAAACAAAATAAGGGTCTCTGAATCAAGTTGTCACTTAGGTTTTACGTCAAGTAATATAGCAAATCAGAAGCCCATTCAGGGAGCAAGGTGGGGCAGCTGGGTTGCGGTTGGTTCTCCAGACCGTAAGACTTCTCTGAAGGAGATCAGGTCAAAGTCATAAGGAGAAAGTGGGGCTAGGGGCTGGGCAGGGCAGAGGTGGGTGATCCTAATGGGACCCTGTGAATGACCCAAGACTGTAAAATATGGGTTATTTTCCTTGGGGAGCAGGGAGATTGAAAGACTTTTCTCTCAATAGAGACATTAACAAGGGAGTGGCTGGGGTAGAGACAACACCATTCTTGAGGGCAGGGAGGGAGATTCTGTCTTCAGACCCTCCAGGGAGGGAAAGGGTGTTTCTCCCAGAAAGATGGGATTAGCTTGGGGACCTGAACTGAGAAGCCTAAATCTAAAAATGTCGGCTGAGGGAGAGGCAGGCAACCCTAGCAAGTCAGACACTTCCAAGTCTGAAAGCTCCAGGAAGGGTGGACACCGTGGACCTTCGGGATCTTGGAGCCAGGAAGACAAATAAATGTGGGCCGATCACGCATGTGACCTCGTCAGCATCATGGCAGCTGTTTCCAGGAGACATTTTCTTTTAGCCTCAGAGTTGTTCCCACAGAGGACACTTCCCAGACAGCAGATTGGCCCCAGCCATTTCTGGGGCCTCGGGAACCTAACCTTTCCAACCCCACTGGCCCCTTTCGAAGCATAATTTGACAATGAACATTTCCTCCAATTTAGGTAACAATTGAGGCAAATGTAACTTCAAAGACCCCTTTCTATCCTTAAGATATCTTGGACACAAAGAGCCTGACCAAGGACATGACATTAGGCAAAGAAATAAAACTCTCTGTTTGTAACAAGTGCAGTACACTGAACACCACCCCCTTTCCCCCACAAAATCCAGAAGCTATGTTCAGTGTTTGCAGATCTGCCAAATGTAGGGATGAATCCCCGCCCGGGCTGGATCACAAGTGGATTCTTTTGAAGTCTCAGGATATGAAGAATGGGGGACTATCCCTCTGTTTCCAGATAATTCCCCAAGCCTTTCTCTCCTCCATTCAGTGTGAGGTCCAAACAATTCTTCTATTACCACTGGGTGCCAGGGCTAAGATTCTTTGAAGGATGTTCTCCATCTTGGTATCTTTCTGGAAGATTCTTTTTGCCACATATCTGCCCTCGGTATAAATGGCCTTTGCATAACATTGGGTTTCGTTGGATTGTACTCAACAGACGTTTTAACTCCTAGCAATCACCTTTATTAATAACCTGCATTAGGGTGAGATTTGTGACAAGGATAATCATAAATGCCTGTTATTGAACACACACTGGGCAAGCCATGGTGCCAGCACTTTTCCTCCACTGCCTCAAATAACCTTCACAGAGAATCTGAAGATCACTGCTAGCTCCCCCATTTTTAAGCCTGCTAGCTTTGACACAGTGAAGAGTTGGAGGCTCAGAAGAACCTCCCTAGTTGTCAGACAACTTAAATGTTAGAAAATACTTACTGATAGACTTCTTGTGAGTATCAGTGAAAATGAGAAAATTGTAGAAGTCCAAGGGAGGGATATTTCTACGGGATCCAAGCTTCTATGAGACCCAAGGAGGTAGGAGGGGTCAAAGTCTTCAAATGTCCTCGAAAATATAAATGTTCAACACTCTTCTCCTCTCAGGCAACAGGACACTCTTTTCTGTCCACCACCACACAGGGCCTGTTTGCTAAGGGGACACACTGGGGCATCCGAAGAGGAGGGAGCCCATCTGCACAGAGATGCCATCATCCCTGCCCAATTCAGGGGTCCAGCAGGACTCCTGGAGTCTGGTGAGAAGCCTGGATTTGTGGGACATTTTATTGTGTCCTGCTCTCCTGTCCTCATGACCCCTAGTTTACTGCCCGCACGAGAGCAGCCTTCTGAGCCCATCAGGTGATGTCCTGACGCCCCTTCTCCAGTTACAGAATCCCAACTGCGATTCCAAAAATCTGCTCCTGGGTCCTTGCTCAGGGGGTTAGAATATTTCTTCTAGTTCCCTCTCCCAGCCTGAGCTGACGTGGCAGCCTTCTCTTCCTCCATTCCAGGAGCTCCAGCTCACCTCTCCTAGAATGTGGAGCATGGAGACCTTTCCCATGGTATCAGCAGAAATCAAGAAATTCTTCTCACATTCTACTAGGCTATTTTGAAGGATATGACTAACCACAAGGCACAGAGTACCCCAACTGCTCTTCTGAATCCAAAGAGGCACCCAGAAATACTGGAAAGTGACCCCTTTTGGGTTTCAGAGGAGGACCCTGATTCTTCTGGTCTTCCTAGAGGTTCAAGGATGATGAAAGGCTTTGGGGACCGTTATGAAGTGGCTCTTCCCTCTGTGTCTCTCTTGGCCCAGACCTTGAGCTGGCAAAATCCTACTGGGATCCAGGAAATTGTTCTCTCCCAAGTTAGATGTCTTCTTACCTTGAAGTGTCTTGTCTTCTGTGCCTTTTTAAAAGCTCAAGTCTCTTTTGACCCTAATTACCCCCTCCAGTTCCATGAATATCTTGCCATAAATAAGGGGCTGTTCTCTTTCTTCCTCATCAATAAAGGTTTCATGACAAATCACCCTGGGTCCAGACAATTAAGGCCAAGGGACTAGCTTGTAGAAGCATGGGGTGGGAAGCGTGTCGGCTAGCTCCCTCAAGGGGGGGAGGCGCCAGAGGAACCCAGGGAAGGAAGAGGAAAAAGAGCAGGGTATGGCCAGCTGAGCAGGAGAATATGTCCTCTGGTTCTTGCAGAGCTGTGTTCCTTCAAGGCTGAGCCCACCAGGGTCTCAGCCTGGATTTGGGGACTGAGAGTTTCCGAAGCCTTGGCTTTGTCTGCACCAGCTACAGTGAGTTTCCAGGGGCTGCCTCCACTCCAAGGGCACAGAATCAGGCCAGTGGAGAGTCCAGAGGGAGAGACTGGTGATCACCCATCCTGGGTGCAAAGCTGAGGGGCCGGTTGTGAGGGGACCTGGCCTGGACTTCAGGCTCAAGAGAGGGTACCCTTTGGAAAATTTGCTGTTCATGTCTCCTCGCTCCTTATGGTCTGTTTGGACTTAGAGACTTTGGCTTTCCAGGAGAAAAGGGAAAGAATGGTGCCCGGCACCATGTCCGTGTCAACCAAGTGGACTCAAATGTCCTACTGCAAGCCATTGGAAGGTCAAGGTAGATGCAAGTAAAACCAAGGTCTCCCAGGCTGCCTAGGAAGAGAGAACAAAGGTGGAGCACGGGGAACCTCAGGACAGGAGCCTGTATGGGTGGAGGACTCTGTGGACACATTCACTGCAAAGTCTTGGCACACTGGACACACCCAAGGCCACCCCCTCTCTCCACTCTCCCTGATTCATTAAAAGTGTTTACTTATTCGGGGAGCCTGGGTGGCTCAGTCAGTTGAGCGTTGGACTTTGACTCAGGTCATGATCTTACTGTTCGTTAGTTCAAGCCCCACATCAGGCTCTGTGCTGACAGCTCAGAGCCTGAAGCCTGCTTTGGATTCTGTGTCTCCTCTCTCTGCCCCTCCTCCACTGGTGCTCTGTCTCTCTCTCTCTCTCAAAGATAAATAAACATAAAAAATTTTTTTAATTAAAAAAATAAAATTCATAGTGCTGATGGACACACAACTCTATGAATAGACTAAAATCACACAATTGTAGCCTACACATAGCTGGATTGTGTGGTATATGGATTATACCCCAGTAAAGCTGTTATTTTTTTAATGTCACACTTCACACTCATTTTTTTTTAATTTTGGAAAACACAACTGCTTTTGATTAAAAAAAAAGATGGTGTTTCTATTTCGTAGCCAATAGGTTGGGAACTGTTATATATAATTTCATTAATAAACATGTTTTTAACATTTTTCCATTTGAGTTGATATAGAGAATATTAATAGACATAACCCACCTGAACAAAAGCTCTTGGGGATCTTTGACACATTTTAGGATAAAAAGGAGTCTTTGAGACCAAACTTTGATACCTGCTGATCTAGGAAGAAAGTTGACCAAAAAGGAAAGCAGTGGTTTCTCCCTAGTGTTGAGAACTTACATGATGGTTCTTTTCTCCTTATATTGTTAGTTAATGCCCTGCGAACCACCCACATACACCTGGCATGATCTGACTGGTAGGGGTCAGCGCCCCCCTCCTCGCCCCCCCGCCCCCCGCCCCCCCCCGGGAACAGACCACACTCTAGCGGCAACTCCTGGCTTGGTTGTATTAGTTTAGACAGAGAAGTCAATCCTAAATGCAAACATTTCTTTTGTCTCTTCCGTTGCTTTCATTTCTCTTTCCAGTCCAGTTTTTGGCATGACTTCTCAGAATAATTTTAATATGAATCATGAAGTCAGCAACACGCAGTGCCCTACAAACCAACGGAGTGTGGAGAAATGCGGGGTGCGGTCTGGGGTGCAGGGGTACCTCTCCGCGGTGGGACCCGAGGCGCTCGGTTCCATGCCCTGGCTCCTAGCTGGACCCACCAGCCCGGTGGTGCCTGGACCCGTCATTCGTGCAGCGGTTTCCTTATTATGGTTTATGCTTGAAGATGCACTGGGCCAACACCAAAGAATCAAGCCAGCTAGAGTCATATCAAGCTGTCCCCTGAACTTCCAAGTGAAGTTCATCTGCATAACTGGGGCTTCCCCCACCAGCGCCCCTGGTTTGCACTGGGTGCAACTCCCGGCCTGACCTCAGAACCCTTTCCCGACTTGGATCACAGGACACGGTTCTTCAGACCTTGGAAGAGTGGACACGTGGGCGGGCTGGGAGACTGCAAGGTTATCCTCAGGGCCTTCTAGGCCCCAGGACGCCGTCTGCCCGTTCCTGCTGCAGTTGCAGAGCGCCCCCTGGGGCTACCACGACGCCACATCTCTTTCCAGGGTCCTTCTGCAGGGTGTCTGTCAGTGGCAGAGCCGTTCCCCAGGGAAGGCAGTGACTCAGAGCCCAGGTTCCCAGGAGGTTCCTTGATAACTGCTTCAGACACAGCCCAGTGGCCACGCCCACACAGACGTAGTCGCTGGTCCCATTCGAGGTCCCCAAGGCGAGCTTTAGGCCCATTCGGATGCCCGCTGCTCTCCCGTCCCAGCCCCAGCTCCAATTCCCAGCAAGCAGGCGCCACACCCGCGGGGACTATTAGTCAGACTTTCCTCTCTCCCACTAACGCTCTTGGTCTTCTAAGCCTTTGCTCTTCCAAAGCCTTTTCCAAATCTACAGGGTCCTGTCCCGCCTCATCTGCCTCGTCCCGCACCTCTCTGTCTGGACCATCTTGTGTCTCTGACCACCAGGGGGCACTGTGGGCCCGGAGTTGGCGGCAGTGGAGGATCCCCTGGAAAGCATTGGTCTCTGCTTCAACTAGAGGGGAGCGTAGGGAGAGGAGGCTAGGAAGGCAGAAGGTAGCCACGAGGGCAGAGGCCGGCTAGGGTCTCACTGGAAGTTTGTAAGTAGGGCTGTGCCCTGACCTGATGAATGTTTGCCACTCCTCCTCGCTCCCCTCCCCACACTACGGCTGGATTATGTCCCACGGGGGAGTTAAACAGAGAAGCAGAGACACCAGCCAGGAGACTGCTGCTCCCCATAGGGGATCCTGGCTTGCCCTTGAGTGGCCCTGGGGATAGCTTTGTGGACATCCTGGAGGTGGAATCACTGGGACTTGCTTAGAGCAAATGGCAGGTGTGAGGGGTCAAGAGACCCTCTAAAGCTCGGTCCTGACTTTCTAGATTAAGAGGAATGGAAGGGAGCAGGTGTATCAAAAAAAAAAAAAAAAAAAAAAAAGGTGGGGAGGGGGTAAGAAGTTAAGAAGTTGGCTGCACTGTATTAGATTGCAGACAATTCTATCACTGAGTGAAAAATTAAGTACAGAATAGCAAATGCAATAGAATTCTATTCAAATAAAATGATATATATACTCATTCAATCGCTATTTGCAAATGTCTCCGGTTGATTTTGTATTTTTTACCTGATGCGGCAGGGTTGGAGGGGCACCAGCACCATCCAAAGCTGAGGCCCCCAGCCAAGGTCGGTTTCAGGTCTGGAGGAGTGACTATAACCACAGTTCCACTGCCATCTCTCCAGAGACCTCAGAGACATCCCATTTCTCAGATGGCCGGAATTGGGGCCTCAAAGTGAGCCCTACATAAACTTGCAAGTCAACAAGGATATGCCTTCAAATTCATGCCCGAATTCTCTGAACCCAACATGGGAGCACCCAAATACATAAAACAGTTAATAACAAACATAAAAGAACTAATCAATAATAATACAACTATAGTAGGGGACTTTAATGCCCCTCTTACATCTGTGGACATGCTTCTAAGCAGAAAACCAACAAGGAAACAATGGGTTTGAATGCCACAGAGGACCAGATGGATGTAACAGATATATTCAGAAAATTTCATCCTCAGACAGCAGAATGCACATTCTTCTTGAGTGCACATGGAACATTCTCCAGAACAGATCCCATATTAGACCACAAAACAGGCCTCAGCAAATTAAAAGGGTCGAAGTCATACCAAGCATCTTTTCTAACCACAACACTATGAAACAGAGCACAAGAAAAAAATTGGAAACAGCACAAATACATGGAGGTTAAAGAACATCTTACTAAAGAATGAATGGGTCAGCCAGAGAATCAAAGAAGAAATTTAAAAGTCTATGGAAACAAATGAAAATGAAAACACGGCAGCCCAAAACCTTTGGGATGCGGCAGAAGGCAGTTCTAAGAGGGAAGTTTATAGCAATACAGGCCTAGCTCAAGGAGCAAGAAAGATCTCAAACAACCTAAGCTTGCATCTAAAGGAGCTAAACAAAGAACAACAAATGAACCCTGGATCCAGAATAATAACCCTGGATCCAGAAAGGGAATAATAAAGATTAGAGTAGAAGTAAATGATATAGGAACTAAAAAAACAATAGAGCAGATCGATGAAACCAGGAACTGGTTCTCTGAAACAAATCAATGAAGAGGGCCTCCTGGTTGGCTCAGGTCATGATCTCATGGCTCGTGGGTTCAAGCCCTGCATCAGGCTTGCTGCTGTCAGCTCAGAGCCCACTTCGGATCCTCTGACCCCCCTCTCTCTCTGCCCTTCCCCTGCTCGTGCTTGCTCTCTCTCTCTCTCTCTCTCGTAAGTGTCCAACTTCGGCTCAGGTCATGATCTCATGGTTTGTGGGTTCGAGCCCCACATCAGGCTCTGTGCTGACAGCTCAGAGCCTGGAGCCTGCTTCGGAATCTGTATCTCCCTCTCTGTTCCTCCCCCACTCACACTCTGTCTCTCTCTCTACAAAAATAAATAAAGATTAAAAAAAAAAGTAAGAAGCTTCTGCACAGCAAAGGAAACAATCAACAAAACTAAAGGACAACCTACTGAATGGGAGAAGATATTTTCAAATGACATGTCTGATAAAGAGTTGAATCTAGGGGCGCCTGGGTGGCGCAGTTGGTTAAGCGTCCGACTTCAGCCAGGTCACGATCTCGCGGTCCGTGAGTTCGAGCCCCGCGTCGGGCTCTGGGCTGATGGCTCAGAGCCTGGAGCCTGTTTCTGATTCTGTGTCTCCCTCTCTCTCTGCCCCTCCCCCGTTCATGCTCTGTCTCTCTCTCTGTCCCAAAAAAATAAATAAACGTTAAAAAAAAAAAAAAAAGAGTTGAATCTAAACTATATGAAGAACTTATACAAGTCAACGCCAAAACAAACAAACAATCCAATAAAAAGTGGGCAGAGGACACGAACAGACATTTCTCCAAAGAATACATCCAGATAGCCAACAGACACGTAAAAATATCCTCATTATCACTCATTGTCAGGGAAGTGCAAGTCAAAAGTATAATGAAATATCACCTCACACGTGTGAAAATGGTTAAAAAAAAAAACTCTAGAAACTAGTGCTGGCGAGGATGTGGAGAAAAAGGAAACTTCTTGCACTGTTGATGGGAACGCAAACTGGTATAGCCATTCTGGAAAACAGTATAGAGATTCCTCAAAAAGTTAAACATGGAACTACCCTACAACCCAGCAACTGTACTGCTGGGTATTTACCCAAAGAATACAAGACCACTAATTCAGAGGGGTGCACGAACCCCTATGTTTACAGCAGCATTATTTACAGTAGCCAAGATTTGGAAGCAGCCCAAGTGTCCATCGACTGGTGAATGGTTAAAGGAGATGTGGTGTGTATGCAATGGAATATCATTCAGCTGTTAAAAAGAACGAAAACTTGCCATTCTCAACATGGTTGGAGCTAGAGGGTATAATGCTAAGTGAAATAAGTCAGAGAAAGACAAATACCATATGATTTCACTCATAGGTGGAATTTAAGAGACAAAACAAATGAGCGAAGGGGAAAAAGAGAAGCCAAGAAACAGACTCGTATCTATGGAGAACTGGATGGTTATCAAAAGGGAGGTGGAAGGGGGATGGGTGAAATAGCACTTGTGATGAGCCCCAGGTGATGAAAATAAAAACTTAGGGGCACCTGGGCGGCTCAGTCGGTTAAGCATCTGACTTGAGTTCAGGTCATGATCTCACGGTTTGCGAGTTTGAACCCGCGTCGGGCTCTGTGCTGACGGCTCGAAGCCTGGAGCCTGCTTCGGATTCTGTGTCTCCCTCTGTCTCTCTGCCCCTCCCCGCTCATGCTCTGTCTCTCTCTGTCTCTCAAAAAATTAAAAAATTAAAAAAAAAAAAACAAATAAACTTAAAATAAAAACTTAAAAAAATTCATTACTGAATTCTCTAAGCATCAGTACACCCAGGTTCACCACCAGCTTCCAGATGTTTTCCAAGAAACAGAAAATCTGGTTTTGAATTATGTTCACGTCTGCAGAATTAGTGTCAATCCCAGAGAAACCCTGAACCCAGAACCATAGCCACCTGTAAACTGGTGTCAAATTGGCCAGTAGGGGGCAGGCTGGTCCCAGCCAGTGGGACAGCACCAGGGGTGGCTCCTGGGTTTTGCTCCTGAAGTGCTAGGTTGCAGAGTAAAAACATCAAAGCATCACGTCTTGATGGAGGGAACGGCTGGCTAGACTTGTTCTCTGTGGCCTTGGCTGTTTTCTTGACTGTTGTCTTTATTGAACAAGAGTTGCCACCATTTATGGAGGATATATTACGTACTAAGGTCTGGCCTCAGTATTTCTATCTGCGTTAGAGACAGTTATTTGCACCCATTGGTGGAGGAAGAGAGATTCAGAGAGGGGCAGTAACTACTTCAAGGTCACACAGCCTATCCCTGGTGAAACTGGAATTCTAAGGCATGGCTGCCAGTGCTCTTGAACCTTTCACGATGCTGTCCCAGCACCCAGGAATGCACTGCTCATTTTATACTTTGTAATACATTCTGGACACCCGGCCTCCTAGTGCAGCTGGAGGAAGCCTCACAGAGAATCAGGTCCAGGTGTTTGCTACACTGTTTTCACTGCAGAATCTGTCATTCCAAAGACATCCCGCAACTGAAGTAAGAGGGCAGCCTGCTAGAGCGGTCCCCAAAGTGTGTTCCCCAGACCAGCAGCATCCGCATCACCCGAGAACTTGTTAGAAATGGGACTTCTCAAGTCCACCCGAGACCTACTGAGCCACAAACTCAGAGGACAAGAACCCCACCCCTGCCCAGCGATGCTGATGCTGCTTAAATTGGAGAAGCGAGCTGAGGCGGGGATGTGGGAAAAAGAGCCTCCGTGCCTCAGTTTCTCTCTCCTTTCCACTCCTTTGGAAAAGATTGGGCCATCCTCCACCCTGGTCTAACGGGGGCCACGGCTACTGGCTGTGCAGCCCAATTTATTAATCTGGTTACAAATGCTGTAGTCTGGTTTTTGAACACGTAATCTGGTTCTAGTACTTCCGGTGACTAGTGTTTACAGTCACTTTTTAATCTGTGAGTGTGGAAGGCGAGGGAGCACTGACTGGTACGGGCAGCCACAGGCCTTGGGTCTGTTCAGTCCCAGCCTCCACCTCCCCAATTGCCTGGAAAGGACTAGATATGTCTTGGGGCTTAAGTGATGGAATACACACGGGGTGCAGAGGGCACCTGCCTTGCATCCAGGCTCCAGGTGAATAATGCACTCCCAGCCCCCAACCACAGTCCACACCTTCACCCCCTGAACCTCTAAATAGGTTAGTTTATATTCAAAAAGGACTTTGCAGATGTGGCTAAGGATTTGAGATGGAGGGGGGGATTATCTTGGATTATCCAGGGCCCAATGTAATGACAAAGGTCCTCCTGAGAGGGAGGCAGAGAGAGATGTCTCATTGCTGCTCTGGAAACAGAGAGAAGGGCCATGCATCGAGTCGTGTAGGTGTCCCTTCGAAGCAGGAAAAGACAAGGAACCCAGTCACCCCTAGAGCTTCCAGACCAACTCATAGTGGACTTCTCACCTCCGGAACCGCAAGAGATAAGCTTTAAGCCGCTAAGTTTGTGGTGTTTATTACAGCAGCAGTAGGAAACCCATACACCAGCTTTCTGGGCTCTTAACAGACCTGCCAAGCTCCTTCCCAACACGGAGCCACACACACAGGCTATTCCTGCAACCTGAGCCGCCCCTCCCCCTTCCCCACCTGCCCCTGCACAAGGCCAGTCCCCTCAATGTCCCGGCCTCAGCCTAAATGTCCCTTCTTCGGGGTAAGCGTCCCTGATATCCTGTCCCCATGCCCCCATTATTGCTCTTAGGGCTTCCCTTCACTTCAGCACCCCGGCCCCCACTGATCTCCCTGATGACCCCTTGGTCCTCAAGGTCCCGAGTTCCATACACCTGTCTCCAACTTCTCTCTATCCTGTCCTATATTGGTTGAAGAGCCCTCTCCTCTGCCTGATGGAAGGTTCTGTGTTGGCACCAGCTCCCCAGATCTCAAAGGATGTTTACGGGATGAATGAGTGGCTCCTGGAGGGGTGAGGAAGTCCAGCTGGGCACCAGCCCACAGCTGTCACTCGGAAGCTCTTCTCCTAGCACAACATCCTTTATTCCTCTTCTGGTCCATCCCTCATTCAACAAACGTGACTCAGCACCTCGCATGTAATGACAGGCTCTGACTTCAGGAAGCTTCGAGTCTCGTAGGGAAGACAAGGTCATTGAACAGACGCTTGGAGAAATGAGTGATGGCTCTGAAGTGTGCTGAGGTCAATCTAGAGAAGCCCGGAGCCAGCAGGTGTCCCTGGCAGGGATAGCCCGAACCCAGTCTTCCTCCACTTTGAGTCACATTACCTGTGGCACAGAATTAAAGTCAACCACGCACACGTGCCCCTGAGCCACATGCATGGCGGATCAACGTGTCCAGCTGGTCCCAAGGGTTTCTGCTGGCATTTCTTTGAAAAGACAGTTTTGCACCAGACCTAAGCATGCTTGCTCTGTGACCAGCCTGCCTAGGACTCATTCCCTGTGCAACTGCAGACCAGGCAGTTAATCTCTATGGTCTGTTCCCTCATCTGTAAACAGAAATGACATTTATAATCCCTATTGGGGCATGTATTATAGATGGTGGTGGTGACAAGGCAATGAGATAATCTAAATTAGGCCCAGATCCCGGGCCTTCAACCCAGAATAAATATTAACTTGGGTTTTTCCCCGCCCACCCCCCCCACCGCCCCAGCTTTTTTTTTTTTTTTTTTTTTCTTGATTATTTGCTAGAATGTGGTAGCAGATGCCAAAAATGTAAGGAAAAGCATCACGGAAAATACTTCTACGCATTCCTTTTTCTCCAAAGCAGAGAAAACAACTATTTGTCATAACAGATGTGAGATGGGCTGGCAGAGACTCAGAATTGCATCGATGCACCGCCATGGACAGATGGCCGGGTTCTAAAGTATGGAGGAGCAGAAAAGTGACTTCCTCTCTGATGCTCGCAGAAGGATTCTAGGTGGGCTCACTTTTCCCTGAGTCAGAAGTGAGAGGGCCTGGGTGGCTCTGTCAGTTAAGCTCCTGACTCTTGATTTCATCTCAGGTCATAATTTCACAGGTTTGAGCCCCGTGTCAGGCTCCTAACGTGGGATTCTCTCTCTCCCTCTCTCTCTGCCCCTCCTCCCCTCCCTCTCTTGCTCTCAAAAATAAACAAATAACTTTTAAAAAAAGAGGTGGGAGAAGCCAAGATCTTGGAAGAATAAGGGGTCTTTGGACATCAGGATGGGCTGGGGTCTGGATGGAGGTCCACCCTGGGGACAGGGGTTGGGGAGAGCAGCTATATGGAGGCTCAAAGCGTGGAACTGGACTGGGTCATGGTGAGTGGGGTACAGCGTGGGTCCAGAGAGGAGCCCCCAAAGAGACAACAGTCCATTCATCCATCCAGCCAAGGATTATTCAGCACCAACTCTCCACGGAGCACTGCACCTACAGTAATGAATGCAGATCATCAGGGTGGAGGCATCAGGCAGGGAAGGCCATGCAGAGAAAGCAGGCTATAACCATCCGTGTCAGTGAGAGAAGACAGAGGAGGCCGGCCACTCTCAACCAGAGGCTGGACTCCACGCCAGGTGGCAGAACATGCCTCTAGGGACTCCATCCTGGGCAAGGACAGCACCAAGTGCCTGAGCCAGGACAGTGCCCTGTCCTTCTGTCAGGGGGTCCATCCTTGTTCCAAGACAGTCACTGAAAAAGCCCCCATTCCCTGGAGCACCTGGGTGGCTCAGCCAGTTAAGCGTCTGACTTCAGCTCAGGTCACGATCTCTCGGTTCATGGGTTTGAGCCCAGCATCGGGCTCTGTGCTGACCTCTCTCTCCGCCTCTCCCCTGCTTGTGCTCTGTCTGTCTCTGTCTCTCAAAAATAAAGAAATGTTAAAAAAAAATTCTTTACATAAATAAATAAAAAATCCCCCATCCTCAAACTCAACTCTGGAAAAGATTTGAGAGCTCGGAGGTGGAGGGGAGATGCTGTGTGTCTCCCTTCTTCTGAGCCCCTGGGGAGACAACGACGACGTGCTGGGCACCCCCCACCCCCCCCCCCACCACGGATGGCCAGCTCCTGCAGGGTGCGCCCTCCCCATAACCACATTCGACCCTTCCCCGGAGTTCTGCAGCAGGTCTCGTGGTCAGACCCCCTTCTCCACGGACCAGACACTCCTGGAGGGCGTCTATGCGGCGAGAACCTGCAGGAATCATGTCACCTCTCTGGGCCTCAGTTCCCCCTCACGTGAAAGGCCGGGGGAGGAACTTAAGAGTCCTGACATTCTGCAGAGTTGTGCATATAGCTGCCACTCCATTGCCTGGGAGAGCTTTAATTATGGGATGGAAAAGAAAGGAGCCTGAGGGTTTGGAGGACACAGACCATGAACTAGGGGCCTCAGCCGGGCGGGATTTAGCACTCTGGGTGTGTCGGCAGCCACCTGCGGCCTGGCGGGTCCAACAGCACATTGGGGCTCCGGTCGGACCCACCTGCACAGCCCGTGGCCGTTCTCAGAAGCGCGGGACAGGGTGCAGGCGAGGGGGAGGGACAGGGATGGCGTGCTCCCGCCGGGACATGGCACACAGCGGCGGTCTCGGGTAGGACGAGGTGTAAATGCTCTCCCTCGGGGCAGCCCTGGGCGTGAGCCACCTCTGCTTCAGCTGCTCATAGAGTCCATAGTTGGTAGGGGGAGCTGCAAGAGAAGCCGGGGTCTGCGTGAACGGGACCGGGCGTAGACCGGCCGGGGGACAGCGCGGCGGGGGCCCTGGGGGTTTCCCGGAGCAAGGCTGGTCGGGCTCCGGAGGGAAGAAGGGCTTGCGGGGGGCCGGCTCCATGTGTCCTCAGGAGGGACCAGGCGCCGGTCTGTGGGCCTCGGAGAAGTCAGCGCCGTGACTGGTTAAGGATGGAGGGGAGCGTCCTGCTCCAGCAGGGGAGCGTCCTGCTCCAGCGGCGAAGTGAGCAGTGCAGGTGTGTGAAGGCTGATGTCCAGGACAAACCCCAGGGTAACGGGGCGTGGCATGCAGCTCACCATGGGACCCCTTTGCGTGGAAGGGTGGGAGTACAAAACATAGGGTGCAGAGAAAGAGGGCAGCTTGAAATGTAAATCAGATCAAGGCCCTCTCTTACAAAAATCACTCCAAAGTCCTAGTTCCGCTGGAAGGACACGGCCCCCCTCCTCACTGTGGCCTCCGAGCCCTGATGTGGTCTTCCCATACTCCTGCCTTTTCACTTGCCATTCCCTCGCCTGGAATGCTCTCCCCCCCCGCCCCCCATTCCTGTATGGCTCCCTCCTTCTCGACTCAGCTGTCTCTCCCAGAAAGACCATCCAGCATCATTCCACCCGAAGGAAATTCACAAACACCCGCCTCATTTTCTGTTGCTTACCTATAAATTTTCTTCATGACGCACATCCCTGTCCAAAATTACCGTATTTACTAGATCTTAAGGTATCTTATGCATGCATGGCGTCTGATCTGAGACCCACTGGAATGACGACTCCCCAAGGGCAGGAATTTCTCCCCTGTGTGTCACTCCTGTGTCCTCATGTGCTCCCGCAGGGCAGGGCCCCTGGGAAGTAACAGTCCCCATTTAGCACAGCTGCCTGATCCGAATGTGCAGCGGTGTTGTTCCTGCCACCTGTGCTCAGGTGACCATGTTTCCATGGTGCACGCAGGTGAGGGCTCCAGTGCACGGCCAGCGTCACCTCTGTGTCAGGGGGCGGGGGCAGGCAGCAGCCCTGGGGGGAAACGGGATTCTCCCGCTCTCGGGTCATTGTGATGCCCTCGCTGCGCATCTTTCAGCCTGTGCCCGGCACACCTCAGCCCTACGCGGCTGTGGACCCCTCGCAGCCCACTACAGGGGGGAAATCCTGAATTATACAAATACCAAGAAGGGGGAAGTCTGCTTTCTCCGGGAGCCACAGCAACTTGTGTCCACTCCAGGTGCGACGCGGGGGCAGGCTGGGGTTGTAATTATGCCGGTTGTAATGGTCGTCATATGTGCTAATCAGATGGCGGTGTGAGGGCTCCTGGTGGTGCATCAGCAGGTGTTTGTACGGGAGCCCCTGGAAGGACAGACACAGCGGGTGTGTTACTGGTCAGAGCAAGGCATCCACCGGGCGGTGGACGGAGGCAGAAACTGTTGCCACCGAGGCTCGTGGTGCTGATGGCAAGGAGGCTTCCACGGGCCGGCGGCGAGGGTCTGCCGCCTGGGCCCTCAGGGCCACCAAACGGGAGACGTGGTTGTCTGGCCCACCCGACACAGCTCACCTTCACACACACATTCCATCTTGGCTGCAGTCCGTTCTCCGTACGAGGGCCCCCAACCCATGCCAAGTCAATTCATCCCTAGAATGGGCAGTGGGGACACATTAAAATGAAAGTCAGGACATCCAGCTGAATGGGAAGAGTCAGAACCATCTCAGTGCTGCCCTGTGATCTGAAATTATACCCTTTGATTTGTCTCGAGTCTCATCCATCCAAGTGCCTATTTCCATGGCGAGAGAAAGACGTTGAATACCGAGCCTGACATATGCACCTTGTATTTCAATCAGTTACTATGGGAAGAATCAGAGCATGCCCCATAAATTGCCTTCTCCTGCAAAGGATTTATGGCTCCCTCAGCTGGAAACTTGGGGAGCGATTTCTTTGGTGGGGGTTGTTTACAAGGAGAAGAAAGCCATGTTCTCCTTATTCTGGGACGTTTGCCTGCATCAGTGCTTTTCCTAAGAAAATCCTCTTGGCCCTGCAAGGGAATCTTGGAGGACTGGGCTGATTTACAGGGGAAGATAATGTGGATTTCCATGCCTGTTCTCTTGTCTGGACCAAACAGGGAGGTCTGTGTCTGCTATGGTCTGGAAACGCTGACTGCACATAATATTTCAAGTAGTGGTTCCATAAATAAGTCAGATCACAATGCCGAAGGGAGACAAGGGGGGAGGCACAGACATTAAGCAGGGGTTCCCAAGATCCGTATCACTGGGTGCCCAGAGAACATTTCCAGCGCCAGGGAGGGCACATGGGTGGCGGCGGGGGGGGGGGGGAGGTTCCCATGAACCAAGGGAAGTGCTGGGGAGGCATCACGGCAGGGAAAGGAGAACTGCCACAAGTTTCTCTTGGTTTGGGGTGTGGCCCTGCTGTCTGGATTATGTACCTAGGATTTTTGTTTTGATCAGGTATGGTCAGGTGGCAGAGAGGGAGACAGCTGCCTTTGAAAGAAACAGTTTTGAAAGACATGCCACACCACATGGGGCCACATTAGGGAAACACCCAGAAGGAGAGAAAGAGAGAGAGCATGACCCAGGTTGTCCATGTGGTTTCCAAGGGAAGGAACAGGTGAGGCAGGATAGTCAAGTTTGAGTTGAGGATTACAGAGTTTGAATGATTTCAGCAGGCTCTGGGCTATAGGGGTGCCCACTCTTGTTGGTGCCTGGCCCTGGAGTGATTTGGGGCAAAAGGATATTGACTTGGCATAGAAGCGTTAGATAAAAGAGGTGGTTGGGATATAGGCTCTAGGTTGGTTGCTTTGTATCCTAAAAGCTTGTTTATAGGCAAGTTGTGTACTATCTCTAGGAATTAGCAAGCCCTGGGAAGGCAGTCTCTCCAGGATCAGCAAGGCCCCTAAGATGTCAAGCCATCTAAAATACAAAACATAGGGGGCGCCTGGGTGGCTCAGTTGGCTAAGCGTCTGACTCTTGGTTTTGGCTCAGGTCATGATCTCACGGTTCATGAGTTCAAGCCCCGCATCGGGCTCTGCGCTGACAGTGGGCAGCCTGCTTGGGATTCTCTCTCTCCCTCTCTGCCCCTCCCCCACTCACTCTCTCTTCTCTTTCTCAAAAATAAATAAATAAACTTTAAGAAATTAATAAAATAAAATAAAATACAGAACATAGAAAATTTGGTTAATACACCTGCCTAGGGGCAAAGCACAGGAAGGGGGTTTTCCCTGGGGAATGCTAACCCCATCTATCCAAAGTCAATTTGAAGGGAGATCAGCATTTGCCTAAGAAGGGGGAGGTGTGAGGTGGGGGATGGGAGAGGTGCAGAATGAAATCCACAGAACAGCTGACGGACTGAAACGGCTGTTCGGAAGCAACGCTGTGTCCAGGGTCCCTGGCACACAGATATTTGAACAGAGTCCTTAGAAGCGAATATCTGATTGCTTGGTTCTATTTTGTGTATATGTTGGCAGGGGGCTTCTTAATTTTAAACAGACTGTGTGTGTGTGTGTGTGTGTGTGTGTGTGTGTGTGTGTGTGTGTGTTTATCTCATCGGGGTTTGTTATGAGTCCAAAGAGAGGACACCTAATGTGTATTGAGAACTAGCCTAAGTACTTCTTATGTATTGATAACTGGGGACCAGGATCCCCAGATCATGGGTTTTTATTTTGACTTCCTTACATTAACAGGCATTTGGCACGCTAGTGGCAAAGGCCAGCAGCTCCAGACCATCAGCAGGGTCTGTGGATGCCAGCGTGCTCCAGGAAAGTCAGTGCAATCCAAAGATGCCAGGATTGTCCAGAGATGCCAACACAGCCCAGCGGTGCCAGCACAGAGCTGAAAATTTGCTGCTATTTATACTAAGATGGACCCCCAAAATGCAGAAGACAGAGTCAACTCCAGCAGATAGCGTAAAGGAATATGAAGATACTTCTTGCTTGATTTACAGACCGGCCACCTGCTTTGTCCCTTACCAACCAGCCAAACGGTTTTGGACAAACCATTGACCACACCTGGGACACCTTTTTATCTGAAAAGGAGGGTGCTGGGATGAACTATCTCTCAGATCCCTTCCAGCTCCAAAATGCTTCCATCTGACAATGTCCACCCCTCACTGTGGGCCCCCACCCTGAGTTTAGGCAGGTAAGGGTTAGATGGGTCATGGTGGGGGACGTGTCCTGAGGATGCAGTGCCCTGCTTCCTGCTCCGGAGGCCTGTGACACAATGATGCACATAGGCCCTCAATGAGTGGGAGAGGACAGAATGGCCCTTGATTTTATACAAAAGACCAGGAAGTTGGGGCATAGAAGATGCAAAACACTGCCGTTCAAGCATCACCGCTACTTGTTTTTGGAGGACCTCCCCTATTTCCTCACTATGTTCACCTAATTCAGTATTTACCCTTTGCCTACCTCCTGTTGGGAAAGTGTGGGGGAACGGGGAAAATGATCCAAGAAAGTGCTGGGGTACAGGGCAGAGGGAATGCTACTGGCTTGACATTTGGTGGGTTGTAAATAAAGGTGAATGCCATCAGTGGCCCCCAGGTGGGGGAGGATGCCCACGAGACTGCTCCTGTGTCCCCAGAGGGAACCAAGCCTAGAAGGAGGTGGTGTCTCCTGAGCTCTGGAGGGGATCCCAGGCCTGAGTGTGGGTCCCCCACCTCCCCCACTTACCTCCACTCTCCTCTTGCCATACCACCTGGAGATCTGGTCAGGTCTGTGGCCCAGGAAGGGGACATACTCTTTTCTGTAAATGGACTGAGGTGTTTCCTCCATGGCTTTGGTGAACTGAAAAAGACCAAATACTCAGGATAACTTCTGTGATGCACCTTCTCATGCTTCTGTAGCGTCCCCTCCCCTCCTGGGCTATGGGAGGCTGGGCAGAGGAAGGATAGACATGACCCCAGGGCAACAGCCTACACAAGCCGGGCTTCATTTTGCCCCCTCCCTCCCAGAGCTTGGAAAGGAACATGCTCAGGCCATTGGCACCCCACTGCCCAGACCCACGCCTCAGGAAAGCTGTTCCTTGGGTCACCCGACCACTTGTCATGGTCTGCACCTGTTCCCTTTGTCCTCTCTCTCCCCGCTCTCCACTCCTGCTAGCCTCCTTCGTTTCTTCTTCTGTGTTTTCCTCGCTCTTCCCAGTTCCACTCTTTTCCCCCCATTATCTTATGTCTCCTGGTTCAGTTCTTAAACATTGATTGTGGTAAAATATACGTAACAAAATTTACCATTTCAACCATTTTTATGCACACGGTTCAGGAGCATTAAGTACATTGATATGGTTGTACAGCCATTAACACCATCAGTCTCCAGAACATCATCTTCTCACACTAAAACCCTGAACCCATTAGATGGCTCCCTCCCCAGTCCCTGGCATCCCCACTCTACTTTCTGTCTCTATGAATTTGACTCCTCCGGGGAGCGCACACAAGTGGAATCCTACAGTATTTGTCCTTTGGGGCCTGGCCTATGTCACTTAGCATAGTGTCTTCGAGGTAGGATCGTCTTCCTTTTCAAGGCTGACTACTGTTTCGTTGTATGTATATGCTACCTTTTGCTTACCCATCGTACCGTTGGGCTGCCTTGAATAATGCTGCTACACACATAATGTATGAACCTCTCTCTTCCAGATCCTGGTTTTAGTTCTGATGGTTACAAACCCAGAACTGGAGTTGCTAGATGATATGGTTGTTCTATGTGTACTGTTTTTAGCAACTGCCATAGCTTCTGTCTCCCACAGCAGCTATACCGTTTTACATTCCCACTAGCAATGTACAAGGGTTCTGATTTCACTTACATCCACACCAACACTTATTATTTTCTTTTTCTTTCTTTTTTTTCAATATTAGCCATCTTAATGGGTGTGAAGTGGTATCTCGCGGTTTTGACTTGCTTTTCCCTAATGACCAGTGATGTTGAGCATCTTTTCATGTGCTTTTTGGCCATTTGCATAACTTGGAGGAATATCTTTTCCAGTTTTTTTCCCCATTTTTAATTGTTCGTTTGCTTTTTTGTTGTTGAACTTTAGGAGTTCTTTATATATTTTGGATATTAATCCTTTATCATATGTAATATTTGCAAACATATTCTCCCATTCCATGGGTCACCTTTTCACTCTGTTGATAGTGTTAAAAGACTTCAATTTTGATGAAATCCAATTTATCTATTTTTTTCTTTTGTTACCTATGATTTTGGTGTCCTATCCAAGAAATCATTGCTAAATCCAATGTCATGAAGTTTTCCTATGTTTTCTTCTAAGAGTTTTACCATTTTAAGTCTTACATCTAACTTTTTGATCCGTTTTGAATTAATTTCTGTATGTGGTGTAAGATAAAGGTCCAACTTCATTCTCTTGCATGTGGATATGCAGTTTTCCCAACACCATTTGTTGAAAACACTGTTTTTTCTCCATTGAATGATCCCTGTTGAAATCATTTGACCAGATATGTGAGGACTTACTTCTGAGCTCTTTATTTTATTCCATTGGTTTATATTACTGCCTTTATGCCAATATATCAATATTTGGTTACTGTAGTTTGTAATAATTTTTGAAATCAGAGAATGTGAATCCTCCAACTTTGTACTTCTTTTCAAGATTGTTTTGACTATTCTCGAGAATGGTCTCTTGAGATTCCAAGTGAATTTTAGGGTGGATTTTTTAATTTCTGCAAAAAAGATCATAAGGATTGCATTGCATGTGTAGCCATTTTGGGGTGGTATTGACATCTTAATGATATTAAATCTTTCCATCCATGGACATAGGAGATATTTCCATCTATTGGCATAAACTTTCATTTCTTTCAGTCATATTTTGTAATTTTCATTGTATAGGTCTTTTGCTTCTTTGGTTAAGCTTATTCCTAACTATTTTATTCTTTTTGATGCTATTATAAATAGAATTTTTTAAATCCCCCTTTTAGATAGTTCATTTTTAGTGTATAGAAATGCAACTGAGTTTTGCAATTTGATTTTTGTATCCTGCTACTTTGATGAATTCATTTATTAGTTTTGACAGCTTTTTCTGGGGTTTTTTGTTGTTTGTTTTGTCTCTGTATGTGTGGTCTCTAAGGTTGGTACATATAAGATCCCTCATCTGCAAACAGAGATAATTTTATTTCTTCCTTTCCAATTTCTTGTTATTTCTTTTTCTTGCCTAATTGCTCTGGCTAGAACTTTTAATACTATGTTGAATAGAACTGGCAAAGCAGGCATCCTTGTCTTATTCCTGATCTTAGAGGAAATTATTTTTGGGTTATTTACCACTGAGTACGATGATAGCTGTGGGCTTTTCATTTATGGCCTGTGTTATGTTATAGTAGTAAAATACTGAGTAGAATTCACAAGAAAAGCCATCTAGTCATGGACTTTCATTTGGGGGATTTTTTTAAATGTTTATTTGTTTATTTTTTGAGAAAGAAGGAGAGAGAGAATCCCAAGCAAGCTCCTCACTGACAGCACAGAGCCCGGTGCGGGGCTCAATTCCACAAACCATGAGATCATGACCTGAGCCAAAATCAAGAGTCGGACACCTAACCAACTGAGCCACCTAGGTGCCCCAGGAGATGTTTTTATTACTGAATCAATTTGCTCACTAGTTCTAGAACTATTCAAATTTTCTATTTCTTTGTGATCCTTTCTTCAATATGTACTCTCCTTATTTGGTTCTTGTAACAGTTTTTGACTTAAAGTCTACTTTTTATGATGTTGGTATAGCCATGCCACTCTCTTTTGATTGTTATTTGTATGGATATCTTTTTTCACTTCCAACCTACGCATGCCCTTAGATCTAACGACTGTCTCATATGTGTCATATACTTGCATCCCAGGTTTGGGTTTTTCCCCCCATTTGCCAATCTATGTCTTTTGGTTGAAAGTTTAATCTATTTACATTTAAAGTAATGACTGTCAGGGGAGGACTTCATTTAACTACTTTGTTATTTATTTTGTTACAGGGTTTTTGGTCCCTCATTTCTTCCATTACTACTTTCATTTATGTAGTTGACTTTTTGTAGTGACACATTTTTATTTTCTTCTCGTTTCCTTTTGTGTATACTCTGGAGATATTTTCTTTGTACTTATCATAGAGATTGCATATAACATCCTAAACTTATAATAATCATTTTAATAATCTATTTTAAATTGGTACCAACTTGACTCAGCTCAGACACAAAAACTGTGCTCCTGTACAGCCCTGCCATCTCCCATTTCATGTTACTGATGTCATAAATGGCATCTTGATATATTTTGTACACATTAACATGGATTTATAATTATTTTTTTGCATTTGGTCTTTAAATCCCATAAAAAATAGTGGAGTTACAAACCAAAATCACAATAATAGTGGTTTTTATATTTGTTCATGTGTTTAACCTGTACCAGAGGTCTTTATTTCATATGACTTTGAGTTACTGTCTAGCATTGCTCTGTTTCTTACAGGGCAGGCCTAGTGGTCATGAACTCCTTCTGCTTTGGTTTATCTGGGGCTGTTTTAGTTTCTCCTTCATTTCCGAAGGACAGTTTTGGTAGCTATAGTATTCTCAGTTGATAAGTTTTGTGGATTTTTTTTTTTTTTTTTAGCACTTTAAATATATCACCCCACCCCTTTCTGGACTACATGGTTTCTGCCGAGAAATCTACAGATAATCTCCTAAAGGCATCTTTGTACAGTGATGAGTCATTTTGATTTTGCTGCTTTCAAAATTCTCTCTTTGTCTTTGACTTTCAACAGGTTGAGTATAATATGTCTTTGTGTGGGTCTCTTTGGATGTATCTTTTTGGAATTCACTGAGCTTCCTGGATTTGTAGACCCATATCTTTTCTTCAAATTTAGGAATTTTTTCAGCCATTGTTTCTTCATATACTCTCTCTACTCCCTTCTCTTTTTTCTCCCATAATGTGTATACTGGTCTGCATAAGGTCTGCATAATGGTGTCTCATAAGTCCTTAGACTCTGTTCACCTTTCTTTCTTTCTTTCTTTCTTTCTTTCTTTCTTTCTTGTCTTCTCAGACTCAAGAATTTCAAATGAGGGGCGCCTGGGTGACGCAGTCGGTTAAGCGTCCGACTTCAGCCAGGTCACGATCTCGCGGTCCGGGAGTTCGAGCCCCGCGTCAGGCTCTGGGCTGATGGCTCGGAGCCTGGAGCCTGTTTCCGATTCTGTGTCTCCCTCTCTCTCTGCCCCTCCCCCGTTCATGCTCTGTCTCTCACTGTCCCAAAAATAAATAAACGTTGGAAAAAAAAAATTTTTTTAAATAAAAAAAAAAAAAAAAAAAAAAAAAAAGAATTTCAAATGATCTCTCTTCAAGTTCTCCAAACACCTCTAGTGAATTTTTTCAATGTAGTTATTGAATTTTTCAGCTGCATAATTTCTATTTGATTTCTTTTTATAATTTCTATTTTTTACTGATATTCTTATTTTGTTCATATATCATTTTCCTGATTTCCTTTAGTTCCTTTGTTCATGTCTTCTTTAAGCTCTTTAAGCATATTTAAGACTTTTTAAGTTTTTGTTTAGTCCTTCTGATGTCTGTCTTTCCCCAGGGCAGTTTTCCCCACTTGGTTTTCTTCCCTTCAGTGGGCCATGTTTGACTATTCCTTTGTATGTCCTGTAATTTTTTGTCGAACATGGACATTTGTAAAAACAGCCCCCTCTCATAGTCTTTGCAAACTGGCTCCATTTAAGGGAAGATCTCCACTAATTAACAGGGCATTTTCGGAGGCTTGGAATCAGCCTGATATGAAGGAAGGCTTAAGTTCTCAGGAGTTTTCTGAGCATGCATCTTGCCTGGGCCCGTGTATGTGTGTGTGTGTGTGTGTGTGTGTGTGTGTGTGTGTACCTTTGTATTTAGTCTGTATTCACAGCTACTTTAAAATGCCTTAATTTCCCAAAGAGTGTCTCCCCTGCTTCTTCTCAAGGCCCTTTATGTTCCGTTGTATTCCTCTACCTGTAATCTCAGGCCTCAGACCTTCACTGGTTTATAGTCCCCTGGCAACTTTTGCTCACTGTAACCAGTCTGCTTTCAACAGCCTTTCTTGGCCTGAAACATGAACTATGACACTTTTCCCCATCTGAGCTCTGAGTCAAGAAAAACAGAGACCAGTTCTTTAGGCAGCCTCCAGACAGATTAAAACATTGCCCCATTCAATAGCCAAAGTACGGAAAGAGCTCAGATGTCCATCAACTGACGAATGGATAAAGAAGATGTGGTTTATATACACAATGGAATACTACTTGGCAACGAGAAAGAATGAAATCCTCTCATTTGCAACAACATGGATTGAACTGTAGGGTATTGTGCCAAGTGAAATAAGTCAGTGAGAGAAAGACAGATACCATATATTTCCATTCATATGTGGAACTTGAGAAACTTAACAGAAGACCATGGCAGAAGGGAAGGGGAAAAAATAGTTTCAAACAGACGGGGAGGCAAACCATAAGAGACTCTTAAATACAGAGAACAAACTGAGGGTGGATGGGGGGCAGTGGGGGAGAGGGGAAAATGGGTGATGGGCATTGAGAAGGGCACTTGTTGGGATGAGCACTGGGTGTTGTATGGAAGCGATGAATCACGGGAATCTACCCCTGAAACCAAGAGCACACTGCATACACTGTATGTTAGCTAACTTGACAATAAACTACATTAAAAAAATAAAAATAGAAAGTTTGATGTCCAAAAAGTAAAAAAATAAAAAATAAAAATTTTAGCCCTCTTTTCCTCTTTGCAGAAAAAAAAAAAAAAAATGTGCCTCTACTCTCTCTGGGCTCAAGGGAGGGGGAATGGCCGCTAAGCCACTGCTTCTCTGAAACTGAACTATGCTGTCTAAGGAGAGAATGGGGGGAAAAAGCAACTAAAAATACCTTAGAATTTCCTACCATTTTGAATGTGACTTTTTCTAAACTGGGCCTTTTTTGTTCACTGTGGACCTTTAACTATTTCCCAGAGCTCTTGTATAGTTGTTTTAGACAGGCCATAGTTGTTTCTTAAGTGTTTCCATGGGAGAATAAGGAGCTGGAGCTTCTCGTCTACCAAGTTTCTGATATCACTCCAACTCTGCTCTCTTTATGCAATCTCTTCTAAGTATAGGACCAACCCATAGTATTCCTGGATACTACCTCACCCACAAGAGCCTGGAGGATTGCTCAGCCAGTTCTTCTTGCCCTTGGAACTTCTCTTACACACACCCTTACTCCCAAATAAGGCCAAGTGAAATCAGATCTAACAATGGCCATAGACCACATCTAGCCAGAGGGCTGGTGAATTCCAATGTTCTCCCTGAAAACAGCCTTTACCGATTCTCAGAAGTCACCACCAACCTTCTCCACACTTAAACCAAAGCCTCCAATTGTATTTCACTCTCTTTTCTTTGCTCATTTCCCAAGAAGAAATGAGGATGTCTACATGTCTCTGCAGACATTTAAGTGGCTCAGTCTTGATTGCCACTAATGAAAATATTTAATTTCAAGTAGGCCAATTCAGGCAAAGTATTTTTGTTGTGGCCTTAAAATACATGGGAACACCAAGAGCCCATTCGTTCTGTTTTGAAAATAAAAACTGAGGGGCGCCTGGGTGGCTCAGTCGGTTGAGCGTCCGACTTCAGCTCAGGTCATGATCTCGTGGTTTGTGAGTTGGAGTCCTGCATCAGGCTCTGTGCTGACAGCTCAGAGCCTGGAGCCTGCTTCAGATTCTGTGTCTCCCTCTCTCTCTGCCCCTCCCCTGCTCATGGTCTGTCTCTCTCTGTCTCAAAAATAAATAAAAACATTAAAAATTTTTTAAAAAAATAAAAGAAAAACTGAAACGCACAGGCTGGGCAAGGTTGTGGAACAGGTGCCACAGAGCAGCAGCCCATCCCTGGACATCAATGTAGAAGAGTGGCAAGCCTTCCCTGGCAAGTACGACACTCTGGGAAGGGCCAGACCAGGGAGAACGGATGTTCTTCAGGTCAAGATGCAGAGGAATTAGAGACAGGGAGCACCAGATGCCTAGAAACACTCCACTGAAAATAATGCTGTAAGGCACAGCTATATTCATACCTGTACTATCGTGTTTTCAAGCTATACCAGGGACCTTGCTGATTACTTGAATGTAACTCCTCTCCGAAGAGCACAGAGACCCTAATGCCCCATTCTTAAGATGTAACTATCTATGGCCCCTAATTTGGAAATAGTAATGACCTCACTCCTACCTCTGCCTGCCAGTCCATCCCCCAAGCCCTCTGTCCACTCTCTCCCTTTCCTTACCTTCCTCCTCTCTTCCACCCAGTTTCCAGTGAGCACTCGGGTTGAATACTTGGTCTCCACCTTCCAGCCTGGGGTAGAGAATGACTGTGGACTTACTGCAGTCAAAAACTGCATGGTAAGTGCTTGTCCCGAGTCTTTAGACTTGAGACAGTTTCAGGCTTTAGGGGTGGGTAGATGTTATGAAGTTGCTGAGTGTAGGGTGTCTTTCTCTCTTATCGTCCCAGCCACTCTTCTGAGTGGATAGAGATGACACCCTGCCAACTTCACAAAATAGATGGGCCTGAGAGTCTGCTTTCTGCCTCCAGGGAGAGGTGATGTGATCTTGGATTCCCTACTGTTGACTGTCTCCATGGTGATAGATTGTGTATAAATACTCTCCTGAAGGGAGAAGCTGATTCTTCAGGAGCAAAACTGACCTCATAAAAGCAAATCAAAACAGCAATAACCACCACAAATGCAGGAGCCAGAAGGGCTTGGTGTTCGTGCTGTGACCCTGTGAGAGGCATCATCTTTAAGACACTCTTTACAAGGGTGAGTTGAGATGGTCGCACTCTATCGCTACATAATGAGTACTGATGTGTGAGGCCCACTCTGAGATATCTGTGTGCATTCACCCATTTGATCCTCACGGCAGCCCTTTGAAGCAGGTGCCATCGTTACACCCATTTTACAGATGAGAACAATGAAGCAAAGAGACACCAAGTAGCTGTTGAAAGTCCCACGTGTGGGAGAGCTGGGATTTAAATCCAGTCTGATTCAGGCCTAGACCCTTGGGCTCCACTCAGTGCCTGTCTGCCCCTTTGCCTAAGGAGTTTCCACAGAGAATCCTATCTTTGTGCTCAAACTGATGCTGTATGGTTCATTTGGTTAGTCCTCATTCATCCCATAATCCTCTCACTGACCACATGCTACATCTTGGGCACTGAGCTGCGGCTATAAATGCATCAGTCACTAGACCAGGGTCCCATCCCCACAGAACCCAGTCCGATGGGAGAAAGACTATTATTTTGTTTGTTCACTAAGCAAAGGAGTCTGGAAGCCACACGTGGAGGCCACACGTGCCTCCTCCCTCTACCACCTGACTCCTGCAGTTGTCACTTCCTTGCTTTTTTTTTTTTAAATAGGCTGAGCACCAAAGGGTGTGTTCCTAAACACTAATGCTTAGCCTTGCCCATTTGTGGACTTGATATAAATGCAACCGTAGAGCATGTATTCATTTGAGTCTGGTTTCCTTTCCTCAATATGGTTAATGTTTTTAAGATTCATTCATGTTGCATATAGCTGTGGTTACTATGACTATTTTGGATCTAGTATGTGTCTCCTGGTGCCCAGATACAGCCATTTCTCTAGAGCTGTACTTCTCAAATTTCTAGTTTCTTAAAAATTATTGAGGACCCAAAGGGACTTTTGAAAATGTGGATTGAGGGGCATGTGGGTGGCTCAGTCGGTTAGGCATTCAACTTCTTGATTTTGGCTCCGGTCGTGATCCCAGGGTTGTGGGTTTGAGCCCCATGTTGGGCTCTGCGTTGAGCATGGAACCTGCTTAAGATTCTCTCTCTCTCTCTCTCTCTCTCTCTCTCTCTTCCTCTGCCTCTCTCCCACTCACGCTCTCTTTCTCTCTCTAAAATAAAAAAAAAATTTTTAACTGAAAGAACTAAAAAAATAAAATAAAATAAAATAAAATAAAATAAAATAAAATAAAGTATGAATTGTATTGGTGACCTGGAGCCAGATCATGGCAGTGCATGAGAGCCAACTGTGCCCATCTCTTCCCAACACCATATTCTGTAAAATCACATCAGCAGCTCAACATCAGTCATGGTGGGAACATTTGTACCACAGAACGGGCAAACTCAGTGGATTAATAGAAATATATTGACTATTATTTATTGATTTCAAAAAAAATCCATCTGTTATGATATATTGTCCTGTGTAAAGGAGAACATCTAATATCACATAGATACGTAGTTAGAAGAGAGAGAGGTATTTTAATAGACTTTGCAATTAATTGTGGATATTCTTCGATACTACAGGAAAACTCAGTGAGCGGTAGTTTCTTAAAGGTTAGTTACAAGGTGGAATCTGAACCGATTCAGGCAACTCTTTGAACTCTGTTACATTAAAATCTACTTGTTGATTTCGTGCTTTGAAGAGACCTTCCAGTTATTTGTGATTTTGTTACATCATGGTGTCATTTGAATACCTGAGCTGTCCAGATCTTTCAAATGTTGACCTATTATACGATATCTTAAAAATCTGTAGGATCTTAAATATCACTAGTGATCTCATCAGAAGAGCATTTAAGTGTTAGGAAGTTGACAAGTTCACAGTGATGGATACAAGTTCTCCAAAATTCTAATTTTAGCTTGAAAGCTAAACTGTTGTCATTGGCAACAGCTAATGTCCACTGTTTTCCCTGAAGTGTCAGACTTATTTTGTTATTTTTTTAAAATTTATTTATTTTGAGAGAGAGAGAGAGAGAGAGAGAGAGAGAGAGAGCACGAGCAGGGGAGGGGCAGAGAGAGAGGGAGAGAACTCCAAGCAGCCTGATAGTGCACTGATAGTGCAGAGCCTGATGGCGGGGCTTGAACTCACAAACCGGGAGATCATGACCTGAGCTGAAATCAAGAACTGGTCACTTTCCTGACTGAGCCACCCAGGCGCTCCTACTTCGTTCACTTTTAAGAAAACATCTGCCAAGTGTTCCAATTTGAATATTCATGGTTTGTCCACCCATCATGCTTTCAAGTAACAGTCGTATTTAATTAAAAAAAAAAAGTCTACCTAATTCTGCTCACAATTTCAGCAATTGCACACAGCGCTGTTTTTCAAGAGAACATCATTCTTGGGTGCGCAACAACAGAGCTTAACTCATACCTACTTTCTGTTTCATCACATGGCGTGTTAGAAAGATTACTGCTCAAAGGTCAAGATTTAATAAAGTTAGTAATTTTTACTTCTTCATCAAGGACATCCTTAAGGGAAACTAGCATTGTGATCCTTATTAGTTATCTCACTGCAAAGTGTGTGGTGATGGAGAACACGACCGCGATCACCACGGATGCCCCTGCCTTGATTCACGCATCGGGCACCAACTGCTTTACCCACCACTGCTTCTACAGCCCAAGTGCCAATGCCGACACTGTGGAAAGGAGTGAATAACATCTTAGCATTAGTAACAAAATAGTTTTGACCTTGCAGGTCTCCTGAAGGAAGCTTGAGGATCTTGCTTTGGAAACCTCCACTCTAGGATACATAGATACACCTAGCAGTGGAATTGTTGGGTCATAGAGTATGTGTGTCTTCAACTTTGCTAGATAGTGCCGATCTGTTTTCCAAAATGTCAATTTATATTCCCCCCATCAGTATGTATGAGTGTGTGTTTCCATCACTCCACACTCTAGAAATTTTTCATCATCCTAAACAGAAACTCTGTACCCATCAAAACAATAATGCCCCATTCTTACTTCCCCCAGACCCTGTTCTACTTTCTGTCTCTATCGATTTGCCTGTTCCGGGTACCTCATATAAGGGAAACCATATAGGGTTTTTGTTTGTTTGTTTGTTTGTTTTTTGGTTTTGGTTTGTTGGTTTGCTTTGGTTCAGGTTGGTTTGGTCTTCCTTATTTTACTTAGCCTAATGTTTGCAAGGTTCGTCTATGTTATAGCATGTGTCAGAATTTCACTCTGAATGTCCTTTTTCAGAATGAATAATGGTTGAATAATAATATTCCATTATATGTATAGACCACACATTGTTTATCCATTTGTCTGTTGATGGGCATTTGGATTGTTTCCACCTTTTGGCTATTGGGAATAATGCTGCTGTGACCATTGGTGTGTAGGTATCTGCTTGAGTTTTTCCCCTTTCAACCCTTTGAAATACCTAGGGATTGAATTGGCAACACAAAACCGTTTCCCCCAGTGCTCACACCATTTTACTTCCCCCCCGGCAATGCATAGGTGTTCTGAATTTCTCCACATCCTTGCCAACCCTTGTTATTTTTCATTTTTATTAATAACCCATCTTAATGGGCGTGAGGTGACATCTCATCATGACTTTGATTTGCATTTCCCTAACGACTAATGATGTAGAACGTCTTTCCATGTGCTTATTGGCCATTTGTGCATCATCTTTTTTTTTTTTTTTTTTAGTTTTGTGGGTACAATTTATTTATTTATTTTCAGTTTATTTAAATTCACGTTAATTTACATACAAGGTGGTATCAATTTTAGAAGCAGAACTCAGTGATTCATCACTTATATACGACACCTAGTGCTAATCCCAACAAGTGCCCTCCTTAATCATTAGAAAAATATCTTTTCCAGTCATTTGCCCATTTTTTAAATGGGTTGTTTGAGAGTGGTTTTTTTTTTTTTTTTTTTTTTGCTTTTGCTTTTGTGTGTGTGTGGTTGAGTTGGAGAAATTCTTTGTATATTTTTGATATTAGTTCCTCATCAGATACATGATTTACAAATATTTTCTCATATTCAATGTGTTATCTTTTCTCTCTTGATATTGTCTGTTCCTATATATTTTACATTTTATGCTACTTAAATGTATTATTTTCACTTCACTTTCTGATTCTTGCCTACATATTAAAATGCAGTTGATTTTTTTTACAGATGATAACTTTATATCCATCAACCTTGTTAACTCTTATTAATTCTACTGGGTTTTTTTTTGTAGATTCCTTGAGAATCCACATGTAAGATCACAGCATCTGAAAATAATAACGATTTTACTTCCTCCCTTTCAAACCAATCAATTGGTTTATCCTTGTCTTTTTGCATTGCCTAGGACCACTAGTACAATGTTAAGTAAAAATATTAGGGAACAACTCTTTTCCTGTTTCTGATACCAAGGGGGAAAGTTCTGTGTTTCACCATTAAGTACGATGTTTGCTATACGTAGATTTTGTGAATGCCATTTATTAGGTTAAAGAAATTTTCTTCTCTTCTAAATAGCTGACAGGTTTTTCCCCCATAAATAAGTGCTTAATTTTTTGCATCTATGAAGATAATCACAGTTTCTTTCATTGAATGTGTTAAGTATCACAAATTATATTGAGTTTGTGATATGAACCAATTCTCCAATGTTAAACTGATCCTGCATTGCTAGTATAAACCCAACTGGGTCATGATATATTATCCTTTGTATGTATTGATGGATTTAGTTTGCTAAATACTTTTTAGAAATATTTATATCCAAAGGCGCCTGGGTGGCTCAGTCGGGTTAAGCGTCCAACTCTTAATTTCGTCTCAGGTCACCATCCCCCAGTTCATGAGATTGAGCCCTGCATTGGGCTCTGAGCTGATAGCACAGAGCCTGCTTGGTATTCTCTCTCTCTCTGTCCCTCCCTAACTCATGCTTTCTCTCTCTCTCTCTCTCTCTCTCTCTCTTTCACTCTCAAAACTAAATAAACATTAAAAAAATATTTATACCCATGAGTAAGATTCTCACAGCCTGTCATGTTCATTTCCACTCTCCTTGTGGAATTTTATTACTAGGTAAGCCTCACAGAAAGAGTTTACCTGCTTTTCATATTCTCTAGGTCAATTTATGTAGGATTAAGTTCATTTTCCCCTTAATATTAAGTAAATCAAGGCATCTGGGCCAGGAGATTTACATTTTGTTTCAGTTTGTTTTGATTCAATATCTTTTATTATAAAATGAATCATATTGTGTCTTTTTTTGTGGGTGTCAGTTTGGTAAACTGTATTTTTCTGGGAATTCACACATTGCATCCAAATTTTCAAATTTTTAGTATATGTTGCTCATAATTTCCTCTTATTATCTTTTTAATATCTCTAGGATCTGTACTGAAGTCTCTTTTTATTCCAAGTATTTTCTATTTGTGCCCCCCTTCTCTTCATTGGTCTCATCAAATGCTTACTAATTTTCTCAGTGTTTTCAAAGAGCCCAAACAAGGCAATATTGATCATCTCTACCATGATTATTTTATATTTTAGAAATTTTGCCCCAATGATATAAAAAATATATAAAGATAACAAATACATTGAAAACTACACAGTTTTTTAAAGATATTATTTTTAAATAATCTCCACACTCAACATGAGGCTTGAACCCACAACCCTGAAATCAAGAGTTGCTGACTCCACTGACTGAGCCAGCCAGGCGCCCCTATAAAATACTTTTTAATGCTAATCTTTCAACCACTTTAGGAAATTCTTAGCCACCATATGTTCAAATATTGTTTCTGCCTCCTTTCTTTCTCCTTGCTTTCTGGACCACCAACTACATATTTGTTATACCTTCTCACTGAATTTTCAATGCCTCTCGTCCCCTCCTCTGTGGTTTCTACCCTTTTGTCTCTCTGTGCCTGATTCTGAATAGTTTCTTCTGACCTGTATTCCAGCTCACACATCCTCTATCAAGTGTACAATTAAGCCCACCCACTGGATTTTTAGTTTGATTTGTTGCATTTTTCACTTCTAAAATTTCTGTTCAATTTATATATACGTCGTGTTTTATAGTTCCAATTTTTAATTTTTCTACCTTTTGAGTCTTTAAATGTTTTTTAATGTTTATTTATTTGAGAGAGAGAGCGTGAATTGGGGAGGGGCAGAGAGAGACACACACACAGAATCTGAAACAGGCTCCAGGCTCTGAACTGTCAGCACAGAGCCCAACGTGGGTCTCAAACCCACGAGCTGTGAGATCATGACCTGAGCTGAAGTTGGTCGCTTAACTGACTGAGCCACCCAGGTGCCCCTGAATTTTTAAATTAGCACTTTTTGCCTTCCAAATTTTCAAATCTATGGATTTATAGATTAAATTTTAAATTTATGGATTATATTTATAGACTTACATATAGATTTACTTGTTATATTTATATAGATTATACTTATAAATATATTTATACAGATTTTTATCTCCTTGGAGAATGTAAGCAGAACAATTTTACAGTGTGTGACTCTTTTTTCTATTTTATTTTGTTTTGTTTAATTTTTTAAAGTTTGTTTATTTTGGGAGAGAGAGAGAGAGAGACAGAGTGTGTGTGTGTGTGTGTGTGTGTGTGTGTGTGTGTGAGAGGTGCAGAGAGAGAGGGAGAGAGAATCCAAAGCAGGTTCCACACTATTAGCAAAGAGCCCAATGGGAGGCTCGAACATACGAACCATGAGATCATGACCTGAGCCAAAGTTGGGCGCTTAACCAACTGAGCAACTCAGGAACCCTGACTGGCGCCTAACTTAAACTGTTATTTCTGTGGCTTCTTTTTGCTAGCTTTTCTCTTCTCATGTACCTGGTACATGAAAAATTACTTGCAAAAATAATGTAGGTCTAGGATGACTCATCCTCCTGCAGAGATTATTGCCATTTGCTTTTCCAGTCCCCTGTGGACATTAGAAATTGGGGATCACTTTCATCCAGGGGCAGACATTTTGGTCATTGCATGACCCCAATACTGTGTGCTAGAGGTATTGTTAGAGGAAATACAGCATACTCTGCAAGCTCACAGAAGGATCCAACCCTGCTTGGCTTTCCAGAGAAGGTGAAACCTGACAGAGGGATCATAGATTGACTTCTCCTCTCCTTGTCCAGCATGGCCTAGAAACACTTCTTAAAAGATGGCCAATTTGCTTCGGGTTATTTCACAGGCAATGGAATGGTGGTGGGTGGTAGATTTGGAACTCAGACACATTTGGCATCAACTTGAAGATTGCCCAAGTCAACCTTGGTTTCCTAATCTATAAATTGGGAGGAAATATCATGTGCATTATGAGATTATGAGAATTCAGTGTAATGTCACCTGTAAAATACTTCATGAGATGTTTGTCACATATAAGGGGTAGATAAATATTCAACCCCTTCTTATGTTTGTGTCTAAACCCAGTTTATCTTGGTGGCAAAATCCATTCCTTTCCCTACATTAGAGAATCATAATTTGGGAAATTGGGAAATTGAGGGCTTTTCCCTATGGCTAGAAATGCTTTGAAACTGAACCCCAGGCACTGACTTATCTGATTCAACTTTGTGCAGCAATTTGCAAGACAGCCAGCTACAGTGTTGGGGCAGAGATGTTCTTGCTGGGGAACAGAGCAAACCATGGCAACCATGGGAATGAGGAGCCAGTCTTCTGATTCAGACATCCATTGTTTTCTTAGACGAGATGCAAAGATGTTGGAGGCAAGAGACCGATTATACTGCAACCCTCCCTTGACTCCTCAGCTGATTCTCATAGAGGTTCATTTGAATTAAGGAACTTAAAATACAGGCATGCCATGCTAACTTGGTCACACCCTACTGCTTGTCAAGCCTATCAATTTTTTTTTTTTTTTTTTTGTCTTTGGGATGGGTGGTTATGATCTATTTCCCTCCCAGTTGAGATCTGCTGAGAAAAAGGAAATGGGACAGGCATTTTGGTAACATCCACCGACAGGTAAAATATGCCCAGTCAACACTTCTCCTTCTTGAATCTATCACAGAATCACATGTGCAAAAGTGGGGGGGGGGGGTGTGCAGACACATTCACTACGGATTTGTGAAAAACTGGAAAGAGACCAAACGTTGGGAATTCCCACTAGTTGGGAATGGCTAAGAACTATAATATAGCCACACTGGGGAATATTTTTATGCAGTGGCTAGAAAGAGTAAGGTAAATCTGTATTGTTTACTAGGATAGATTTCTGGTATATCATTGATTGAAAAACACTCAAGTGTAACAACATGTACAGAATAATATCTTTTATGTACTAATATCTAGCAAAACCATCCCACAAAATAATGCTTCATATTTTCCATGGGTACATATCTGTGTATGTAAAACCATAGAAAGAGGCTTTAAAGAGTTGAAAGACCACCCCCAACCAAAAAAGGTAACAGTGGATACATCCAGATAAAAGGGGATAGATTTAAGGGAGGGTGGTCTTATCTCTGGTATTTGAAGGTTTTATTTAAAAAGATAATATCTTTGGAGCGCCTGGGTGGCTCAGTCGGTTGAGCTTCCAACTTCGGCTCAGGTCATGATCTCACGGTTCATGAGTTCGAGCCCCGCATCAGGCTCTGTGCTGATGGCTCAGAGCCTGGAGCTCGCTTGGGATTCTGTGTCTTCCTCTTTCTCTGCCCCTCCCCCACTCATGCTCTGTCTGTCTCTCTCTCAAAAATAAACTTAAAAAAAACATTAAAAAAATTTTTAAGATAATATCTTTGTCTATCACTTACATAATGTAAAGTTAAATTTTAAAGGTAGAATGGAAATATTATGATTGAGGGCATGGTAAGCTGTAATATTGTCCAAAAAAAATATCTGCTGCCCCTCTCTGGGGAGGATGATGCTTCTCTGTGCTATCAATGTCAGACTTGCTCTGGCCAATGAAAGGAGAATGGAAGCTTGAGGAGTCAGTGTGTGATTTGCTGTGTTCTTTTCTCCTCTGCCACAAGACTGAAGACATATCAGAGAGAGGCTGTCCCATCAGCCTGGATCCTGGAGTAGACAAATGTGGAGAGGAGCCCCAGCCAACCTGTGAAGGCCATGCAACGTGTAATGGGAGCAAGAAATAGACCTCTGCTATTATAAGCCACCGAGACTGTGGGGACCACTTGTCACTGTGGCAGAACCTAACCTAGACTAGCCCAGAGAAGCCCAGGGATAACAGAGAGTAAGCAGCCACTCTGGAGCAGAGAGGGAGACAAGGTTTGGGGTCAGAAAGGCCTGGAGGTCCCGGGTGGGGGTGAGGAGGACCCCAAGGTGGACACTGAAAGGGAAGTAGACCAAAAAGCAGCAGATGCTAATTTTGCCCATTTTTCAACTTTGCCTTAGGACCTCGTCCTCAATTATCCCCTGACCAATGAGAGCACTTTGGGATGCGACATGTTGCCCTTTATCAGATGGCACTTGCCCTAGGCTAACTGGCAGATCTTTTCAGGGATGTCCTGGCAGATTACTGAGAAAACAGTTGCAGAGCGTCCAGGTTTAATGGTATACATAGGTGCCCACCTCCCCTGAGCTGGTATTAGCTGGGCACCTCAGCTGGAAAGGCCTATGATGACCAATTCCAAAGTCATTCAGACTTCAAGAAAGCTACAGTTGAAAAAACAAAGGAAACCAGGAAGCAAAAACACCTAGCTTCTTCAACATGACTCAGATCAGACAGGAGCCGGCACCTAGGTGGATGGCAAATGACTCAAATAAGGTCATGTGGCTCAGTTGTGTCTTTTAATTCTGAATGAGGAGGAAAGGAATGAGCTAGTGGGTCATGGGGCACAGCAGAAAAGGGGTGTCATCAGTTGGATCAGGGTTACAATGCACAGCACCTGGCCAATCACGTGACCTTGAACCTTACCACAAAGAGACAGGAAGTGAGCAATGTTATTAATGATTCTGAGCCTCAGTGTCCTCATCTGTAAAATAGGCTTAAGAGTATCTACTTTGGGGACTCCTGGGTGGCTCAGTTGGTTAAGCATCTCTTGGTTTTGGCTCAGGTCATGATGTCATGGTTCGTGGGTTCAAGCCCCACACTGTCAGTGCGGAGCCTGCTTGTGATTCTCTCTCTCCCTCTCTCTCTGCCCCTCCCCAGCTCCCTCACTCTCTCTCTCTCTCTGAAAATAAATAAAATAAAACTTAAAAAACAAAGAATACCTACTTTGTAGAATTCACATGAGGAACACACGAGCTTGTTGGGGGGACCATAGCCGGTGTATTAGGTTAAGAATATGCAGATTATGACCTGCTGAGTGAGGAGGTGTGAGCCTCCCTTGTAGGGTGGGCAGGCAGCTCCCTCAGTTTCCTAGCTCCGGTCTTGGGGATGTAGAAACCTGGGGGTCTTTTTGATTGAAGGCGCAGTTTCAACATGCTCACACAAAGGTAGTAAAGTCTCAAGATTTATTGCTTATAGATTCCAGAAATGGGGTTGTGATGTACAATGAGCCAAGTCCTCTGTTTCAGGTCTCGAGTGAGCAGGAGAGAGAGCAGGGTAGTAAGCACCTGCTACTGATAAGGTGGCTGTGGCAGAGGTCACTAACTTCTTGTGGACTCAACCCTACATGGCTATTTTTAAAGGTGGCCCAGGAAAAGTAGAGTGGGAACTTACAGCAAGAATCCTAAGCTCCAGGTTCTTATCTGAATGTCTAGCCTGTGGGTGTGAGCAGGGCTGTCGTGCTGCAAAATGCCAGGGTAACAGCTCGAAGCTACTGCTTTCTTATCACAGGGCAGTGGAAATTCAAAGCCAGAGGTTCTTCCAGCCCCAAAAACGTAACTGACTCATCTCCCTTGGGTATGGTCCTCCACTGGTTCACACACCCCCTGCCATCCCACAGTAGGAGAGCTAACCACCCAACTCCCCAGAAGGCCAGCTCAGTCAGAGGCAGCATAAAACAATGAAGGCCACATTCCAGGAGAGGAGCCTACCCAGACTCAGCTCAGAGACCTATTCTAGAAGGGACCATGCTCCTCAGATCCCAGTGCTGCCCAACAGCTGAGGGGCCACCAGACGAGGTGCTTTCAGTGAATGGTTCCTAATTCTCCAACAAAGACACCTGCTGGTCTCCTGCTGTGAATGGATTGAGGAGCCACCAGATGGGATTCCTCTTTGCCCCATGTTTCAGCACGAGCATTCAACTGAAAGCCAGTTAAGGTCATGCACGGGTGTCTCTGTGCAGTAGACTTGGATCTTGGCCTATAAAAGCTGCTAGCCAACCTGAAGACCAGGTAGGGCCAGCCTGGGAACCTGGGCCATCCATTTCATTGGAATTTTTTTAAACATTTATTTATTTTTGAGAGAGACAGAGACAGAGTGTGAGCGGGGGAGGGGCAGAGAGAGAGGGAGACACAGAATCTGAAGCAGGCTCACAGAGCCTGATGCGGGGCTCAAACTCATGAACCGCGAGATCATGACCTGAGCTGAAGTCGGACACCCAACCGACGGAGCCACCCAGGCGCCCCTTCATTGGAATTTTTATTCCTCACGGACAAGTGGCCAACTTGTTGAGTGGTCCTTGACATCCCTTGCCACATCCAAGTACTCTGATTCAGAGTTCATTTAGCTTCTGTGGTAGAGTAAGCATTGATGTCCACCCAGCAGAGTTGGCACTGATGTCCACTCAGTAGAGTAAGCATTGATGTCTACTGTAGAAGAGTGAGTGTTGATGTGAGGAAAATATTCTCTCCTTCCCTCATGCTCAGTCCAAGCACTGGGTGGAGTTGATCCCATCCTTCACTCCAAGGCCAGTATGGGACTTAGGCCTGGCCAGTCAGAACATTCCATTCCCTTAGTTGTGGCACCTGGACACACCACCCAAAATGCCCACAGAGCTATTGAGTTACAACGTGGTTTCTTCTGGGATGGCTGAGAATGAGGCAAGTCTATAAGGACGGACTTGACTCTAGAGAATGTAAGTATGGAGCTGCTCAGGGCCACCCATATGCAGAGGTGAAGGTGAAGTAAATGCAGAGGAGAAGAGAAGGCAGCTGGTGGCATCGTCTGAGTTCTTAGATCAAACCATACCTGATTTATCCTTGGAATTCATAGCTACATCAACCAATACATTCTTTCTCTGATTTAGGCCAATTTGAGTTGGTTGTGTGTCTTCAGACAGAAATCGTTTTTGCTAATACATCTTCAGCCCTTTGGCTCCTTTGACTCCAGGAGATCCAGAGCTCCCTGGCCAGATGGCTCTTGGCTATCTTCATCAGCCTCTAGGTGCCAACCACTATGGAAAACCTATCCATTCTGTCCTAACTCTTCAAGCCCAGACAGTCAAAACTCTGAGCGCAGAGGCAGAGGAACAGCAGGAGAAATGTTACCGTGTACCCACAGGGGGAGAGTGACACCAGTTTCCCACCTCCATTCAGCAGTCTAGAACATCAGAGCCCCATCCTCTGAGCTAGGCTGAAAAAAGCCCATGGGATTGCACATGATGCCCGTTTCATTCCAAGGCTAGCCAAGTGCTACCTACAGCCTACATCAGCCTGAACTCTCCCTCAGGAAAGCCACAGGCAACCCTTACATGATCATTCACTCTCTCCAATGGCCACTGCAGCTCAAGTTTTCCTGACCACGAACATGAACAGAGTCCCACCCTCCCCCCAAACCTGTCTCTCCTACTGTTCTCCCTTGAGACATCAGAAACACGCATTCTGCAGTTCTAGAAGCTGAAGCAAGAAGAACATGGCAACCTCGACACCCTCCCCAGCCCCACTCAGCCTGGCCTACATCACAACAAAGAATCCCATTGGGGAACCAGATCGTGGCTGAACACACACTTCCGCAGCTCTAATAGGAAGGAAAGACGGTCACAACTTATTTACAAAATGGACCATGGCATTTAGAATCCTCGTGGAGCAGGGGAATTGCAAGTAGCCCATATCAAAGGTGCTAAGCACTCCGTGGAAACCATCCTCCATGTGGTGCCATGTCACCGGGACTCCCAAGTCCTCCAACCGCTTCTTGAACAACAGTGAATGGTCCCGGAGAAGGTCATACTCACAGCTCACAATGCAAGCCTCGGGGAGCTGAGACATGACTTCATCTTCTGCGATCAGGGGTGAGTTCATCAAATCCAGAGCGAGGTTTGTCTCCAGGTAGGCAGCCTCGTTTAGGGGCTCACGGGGCATCGGCCGGTAGCTTTTCTTCTTAAACCTCTCCGGGATGTTTTCTGCACCCAACCACTTTCTGTACTTTTCCCAGACTTCAGCAGGCAAATGGGCACCTTTCATGATGGTGCTTTTCCAGGAGGGGTTGATGTCCAGGTAACAACTCCAACAGTAGAAGGCAAAATTCCAATTGAGCAGTGGGATATTCCTGTTCTGCTGAAAAGAAGGGGATTGAAAATCCACAGCTTGGAGGATGGCGTAGACCAGGATCTGAGCACGGATCTTGGGGAGCTCTGGACAGTCCAAAAGTTTTTGACAAACTATCGTGGCCATTCCCCCTCCCACACTGTCACCACAGACCACGACCCGATCTGGATCCACCCCATACACATTCAGGGACTTCAAGAAGTGGATGGTGGCCGCAATACAGTCTCGTGCCGCCACCGGGAATTTATGCTGGGGCAGGCGGCGGTATCTAAAAAAGAACCAAGGAACACGGTTTACGCTCATCGCCCTAGGAGAGCCAACAATACGTGTCTAGCGTCCCTTAGGCCAAATTTCATCCATTAGCCTCTCTTTCTGAAGCCCAAGAAAGTGAACTCATGGTATGAGGCTTCCATGAGGTGATAGGCATGAAGCCTGGCACACAGGCTCTGTGAGTGGCGGTTGCTGTTCCCTCCATCTAAATGACCCTTTGGGAGACAGGCTGTGACCACGAGAGCCCTGTCATCTTCCTATGGGTCAACAACTTAGCAATCACCAACATGAACCCCATCTTTCTGAACCTACCCATGGGTCCTTCCCTGGCTCACAGCTGTCCCCTTTTCTTATGATTCTTGTATGAGCAACTCCAGATTTGCCTGGGTTTCAATTCCAATTAACCCTGCCATGCTTACAGGTTTTGTGGGAGGATCTTGCAGACATAAATACCACCAGGGGCCAGCAGTTAACGTACGGTCTCCTCCAGATCACCCACGTCCACTCTGGACCACTGCTGTCCTAAAGGTGCGCCATGCACTACTGCCATGGAGGTCAGCAGCGTGGCATGCTAGACCTCCCGGTTTCTCAAGAGATTCCAGAAATCTGGGTGTTGTGAGAAATGTTACCATTTTAAATGCTGGTCTCAAATTTAAAAAAGAAAGAAAAGGGGTGCCTGGGTGGCACAGTCGGTTAAGCGTCCGACTTCAGCCAGGTCACGATCTCACGGTCCGTGAGTTCGAGCCCCGCGTCGGGCTCTGGGCTGATGGCTCAGAGCCTGGAGCCTGTTTCCGATTCTGTGTCTCCCTCTCTCTCTGCCCCTCCCCTGTTCATGCTCTGTCTCTCTCTGTCCCAAAAATAAATAAACGTTGAAAAAAAAAATTAAAAAAAAAAAAAAAAGAAAGAAAGAAAAAAAAAATACTCTGTGGGACCCACGAACTTTTGCCAACCATTCCCATCGCGATGCCTCCTCTTTTAAGCCACCCTGAGTTCATGCCAGGACAGCAATGTTTCTACTCTAAAGCCTCATCTATCTTGGATTCATAAAATAATTCTGTTGCAGAGATTTGCTGGCATACTATAGTGACCAGAGTTGTAAGGCATATCATGGCCAACACTTGGATCAAGACGTCTACCCCACTGCAGATACGGTTTGGGAGCTGAGAATTGTAAAGTGAGTGGTTTCTCTGGGGTCCTCTGCCTCATCCAGGACCAATTTCTGTATCTTTCACTCTAACTCAACCAGCTGTGCCACATGGAAGCTGGGAAATGTATTCCCACCAAGACATTGGCATTGGTACTGCTCTATGGAATGTGCATTTATTAAAATTTTTTAGGAGCAGGAGTGGGGAGGGGCAGAGAGAGAGGAAGACACAGAATCCAAAGCAGGCTCCAGGCTCAGAGCTGTCAGCACAGAGCCCGACGCGAGATCATGACCTGAGCTGAAGTCAGATGCTTAACCAACTAAACCATCCAGGCGCCCCTGGAATGTGCATTTAAAATGTTTTTTTTTTTTAATTTTTTTTTAATGTTTATTTATTTTTGACAGAGAGAGAGACAGAGCATGAGCGGGAGGGGCAGAGAGAGAGGGAGACACAGAATCAGAAGCAGGCTCCAGGCTCTGAGCTGTCAGCACAGAGCCTGACGTGGGGCTCGAACTCACAGACCGCGAGATCATGACCTGAGCCAAAGTTGGACGCTCAACCGACTGAGCCACCCAGGCACCCCTGGAATGCGCATTTAAATGAAACCGCAGGGAGTGTGTTATGCTAAGTGAAATAAGCCATACAGAGAAAGACAGATACCATATGTTTTCACTCTTATGTGGATCCTGAGAAACTTAACAGAAACCCATGGGGGGAGGGGAAGGGAAAAAAAAAAAAGAGGTTAGAGTGGGAGAGAGCCAAAGCATAAGAGACTCTTAAAAACTGAGAACAAACTGAGGGTCGATGGGGAGTAGGAGGGAGGGGAGGGGAGGTGATGGGCATTGAAGAGGGCATCTTTTGGGATGAGCACTGGGTGTTGTATGGAAACTAATTTGACAATAAATTTCATATATTAAATAAATAAATAAATAAATAAACCGCAGGAAATATTAATCAGGAAGGAACCATCCTGCCCCCATGGGACAAGGTGTCAGGCGGCAGGGGAGGGAGGATGAGGCCACTTGACCACAGTGACCTCTCCTCTTATGTGTCCACTTTGCCAGGGGAGGGGCCACCCCAGGTCTCTCCTGCCCCTGCCCCATGTCTCACCGGGGTGGACCTCCCTCTTGGGAGCACTTGGGAATTCTACGGCAATGGCCGAGGTTGTCTGTTACCGTGCAGGGCACTGTGGCATTTCGCGTAGGAGGTGCTAAGTGTCTGGAACGTGCTTCTGTGCCACCAATAGGGCTCATGTTTGCAAAGCCCTGCACTTGATCTACCCAGGGAAGACCACTCCCCACACAGCTTCCAGATGTTACCATGCACAGAACGCCCGAGGGCCACCCACAGGGAGGAGTGCTGTTCTCTGCCTCTCCCTGTCCCTCTCCTCACCGCTGCTCACAGCCCATCATCCCCTGCTCCGGTGTCCTGGTGTCCCTGCATCCCCCTGCCCGCCCCAAGCCAGGCTCTCCACCCCCCCTTATCCAGCACCACCCCTCTGCCTTTTACTCACCCGACTGATAGGACCACTGAGCCACTCTTCTTGGACAGATGACAGCATATGACATGATGGGTTTCTAGAAAATAAAAGGTATTTAACATTCACTAGGAAGATTAGTGGCCTCCTTTGCCAGCCATCACCATGAGCTGCCCCCTTCTCTCTGACAACCACCACAGACAGAGAGCTGGGGCTGATCCTAACAAGGTTTTGCAAACTTTCTTTCCCGCTGTGGAGCAGTCCTTCCTCCCCACCTTCTAGAACTTCTCCTCTGAGATCCCGTCTGAAGAACTTCCTCTAAGATTTCCCCCCATCCCCATTGATTCTGCAATCCATTCAAAATATCTGAGATGCCGTTTGGCCATAGAGCACAGGGGTGCGAACTCTCGATTCAGACCGGAGCTCACATCCCGACTTTGCCTCCTTTTAGCTTGAGCCGAAGTAGTCTGGGGCAAGTGCCTTCACCTCCCTGACGCTTGACTGCCACATCGGTAAAATGGGTACGATGATAATAACAGGGTTGTTTTTGGGGGGGGGGTGGTTAATGAGATAACTATTGCATAGAGGGCTTCCACAGTGTCTGCTGTATAAATATTAATTATTAATCATATTTATCAATACCTACTGACTGTTACCGCCATCCATTATGCAGACCAAACCAAAACCATGGTCGCATCTAATCCCTTACCCTCAGAAGCTCCCGCAGTGTGCCTCTGACATTCCACAGTGCGGAAGGCAGGGCTGAAACCAAATAAAAGGGTTTTTTCCCTTGAATTCATGGGACACCAGTGCGTGGGGGAGGGGGGCTAAGATAATAAAACGGTCTCGATTTTGAGTTTTTTCTGTCATTGATTTTCCTCAAATTGTTGGTTCTCCTGTCTGTACCAGAATTTGTCTCAGACGATAGCTGGTATGAAACAAAAGGACATGTGTTCAGCTATTTCCACTTTAAAAAAAATCCTATTTCCAACTGAATAGAGGTGCTGGTTGTAGAACACTATGAACGTACTAAACACCACTGAATTGTACACTTTAAAGTGGTTAATTTGGGGGTGCCTGGGTGGCTCAGTCAGTTAAGCATCCAACTTTGGCTCAGGTCATGATCTCACAGTTCACTGAGTTTGAGCCCACATGGGGTGAGTTCGTTGAACCTCACTTCGAGCCCCACACTTAGGACTCACTCTCTCTCTCTCTCTCTCTCTCTCTCCCTCTTTCCTTCTTCCTTTCTCTCGCTTGAGACCTCTTTCTATCAAAAATAAATAAATAAATAAAAATAAATAATTGGGGTGCCTGGGTGGCTCAGTCGATTGAGTGTCCGACCTCTGCTCAGGTCATGATCTTGCAGTTCGTGAGTTCGAGCCCCGTGTCAGGCTCTGTGCTGACAGCTCAGAGCCTGGAGCCTGCTTCAAGTTCTGTTTCTCCCTCTCTCCATCCCTCCCTCATTCACACTCTTTCTCTCAAAAATAAATAAGCATTAAGAAAAAAAGTGGTTAATTTTATGTTGTGTGAATTTCATATATATATATATATATGGATATTTCATATATATATGGATATAAACATATCCATAGATACACACATATACACATACATATACATATATGTGTATATATGAATATATGAATGTAAATAGAGCATATATATGAATATTTATATAGCATGTGTATATATGAATATATACACATATGTGTATATATGCATATATACACATATGTGTATATATGCATATATACACATATGTGTATATATGCATATATACACATATGTGTATATATGCATATATACACATATGTGTATATATATGTATGTATTCATATATATATTCATATATATTCATATATACACATATGTGTATATATGAATATATGAATGTAAATAGAGCATATATATGAATATATATATTTATATAGCATATGAATATATGAATATATATGTTGCATATATAGGTCTCCTTAGTTCCAGAAAGAGATCAGTACCTTCCATATCTCTGCCACCTGGATGATCTGGGACCCGCTAATTGTCCGGGTCCTACAGCGGCTTATAGACTGGGGTGCCACCTCTTGCTGGAAGGTGGGTGGCACCCAGCTCTGCTCTGGGACTGTCATACTATGGGTGGGGTCTGAGGGAAAGACTCTTACTCAGGCTCCCCAGGACCCCCCCGCCGCCGTGGTAGAACACGATGCCAGGCCTGGGGATGCAGGAAAACACTTTGGGCTGGTACAGCTTCACAGGGATTGTCCCGTAGCGGAGGTCTGTGACCACGACATCCGGATCCTCCTTCAGTGGCCTCAGATCATGCATGAAACGGACAAATCGGGGCATAGAACAGATTCTCAGTTTCTCAAAAATCATCCCCTGTTGGTGAGAGAGGAGGAAATGAGGCCAGAAGGATTTCAGTCTGTGCTTCGCTCGGGTGCAGCCGCCACCCGTGCCCCCAGCGGAGTGGCTGGAGGGCAGGCTGGACCACGTGTCCACGTGTGCCCTTGCGACACTGTAGTAAGCCCACCCCACCTTGGCCCACACTGCCCCCTCATCCTCTTTCCCCAGACAATTGACACCCGGTCCCACAAACCGAGCTTCTGGCCACCCCGTGAGGGTCCCTCTCCCCCAGAACACCCCCAACCGTGGCCTGGACGTGACCTCTCTTCCCGGGGCAGGCCCTCCTGGACCAGCCCAGCCAATGCAGTCGTCCCAAGCATTAGTTGCTAGTTTTAAGACGTGATAACTACACTGTGGTTATGTTTTTTAAAAGGTGAGGGCGTTCTGGTCTTTCAGAGATAATGACTGAAACCTTTTGGATAAAATAATATGATGTCTGAGGTCCACTTCCTGAGAAATGAGAAGGGGGAAAAGGTGGGGGCTCCGGTGAAACAAGATTGGCCAGGAGTCAGCAATCAGTACTGGGGGGAGGGTACATGGGGCATCCTCATAGTTTTCTGTCTCCTTTGGTGCATATCTGAAAGTTTGAAAGTTTGCATGGTAACAAAATAAAAGTAAACAAAGTCGTCTCTCACCCAGGCACCCTCTTTCTAGTGGTTCCTAACCCTTTCTGCACCAATGCCAGTTTGGCTTTAAGCGATGCCTGTGGACCTCGTCACAGAATGTTTTTGACACCTAAAATAAAATATGTGGGATTACATACGAGCACACAACAGCGAGATCTAGCGGCTGGTTTAATATCATTATTACTTCGAAGAAATGAGGCATCCGTGCAATTTTTCACCATATCTGCAATGGCTGTAATACGCTCTGGAAATACGCGGGATTCCTCTTGGTGACAAAGTCCCAGGTTGTGCTGTCACAACTGTGGTTTGTCCCCTTCATTCTTCATGGAAGGGAACCCCGCATTTCCTTTAGAGGTGAGTGAAAATGGAGCGTTTTTTTTTACCCCACCCACTTTCACGGACCCCTTGTCTTCTGTCCCCTTGGGGATTCAGAGAACCCCGGATGAAGAAGCCCTCTTTCACTTTGCTGGAAGGACTCGCCACACTGTAAATGGATTGGTTTATAGTGGTTTTGCCTGATTCTTCTCTCTGTCTCCCCACCAACACTGCCATGAGACTATAAGCTCCCTGAAGGCAGACTCTATCTGGGACTTTATTTCTCTTGCCCCTCATTGATCCCAGAGCCACAACTGGTGGACGACACATCGTAGTTACATGACACATCTTTGTAAAAACAAAAAAAACAAAACCAAAACAAACAAACAAAAAAAAAGCAAGTCAACAAACAGTAATAAGGCTAATACGTATTGAGGGTTTCCTTTATGCCAGGAATTGTAACCTGCACTCGGGACGGTTTAACTCATCGTAGCCCGCAACATGCTATGGAGTCTGGACTACTATTTCCCCCTCTTTTGCAGATGAGGAAACTGAGTCATCGTATTTGGGAGCCCAGACTACAGACTATGAGGGTCAAGGTCAGGAAAGCCAGAGGACAAATCATCAGATCTTGTGAAAGCTGGACATAGGAAGCCTTCAGCCAGTGGGTTCTTCTCCAGGAAGGGGTCTTCATGGGAACAGGTGTTTGCACTTGCTTTTCATTATGTAAGAGAGTTGAGAAAGCCTCAGCCTCGGGGGGGGGGGGGCGGTAAGATGGTGGAGCTGTAGGGGGGCCCTAGGCTTGCCTCATCCCTCAAACACAGCTAGATAATGTCAAATCACCCAGGAAAATTGATCTGAGGACTCACAGAACAAACTGCACAACAAGGAGAAAAAGAGGCCACATCGTGGAAGGTAGGAAGGTGCAGAGACGTGCTTTGGGGAAGAAAAGAATTGTAGGTGCTGCAGAGGGAAGGGAGCCCTGATCATGGAGAGAAGACAGAGATTGAGAGACAGAGAAAGAGGGGGAGAGAGAGAGAGAGCAGGGCCCAGGGGACTACATAAGAAAAACATTTGCCCAAACCATTGACGGGGAAATCAAGAGGGGCCGAACATCGCAAGTTGCACAAGCAGGGGGACCCAAAGAAGGCAAAGAAGTCAGAGGCGTGGCCTGGTGGGCTTAGCTTCAGGGAAGGAGGGAGGAGGCCCAGGAGTGGGCAGTGTGGTCTGAGGATCCCCTGGGTCACACTGGGAGACACAGTTTTCCTGCTTGGAGTGCATCTGGGAGAGGTGGCACAGCCTCTCAGGGGACAAAAGAGCCCCAGGCGCCCACATGCTGCCCTGTTCACAAGCATCACAAGCAAAGGAACAGAGACAGAGGGCAGCAAACCTTGGCGTCGGCTTTTTGCTGCGCTTTACCACAAACTCCGAGCCCTGCGCGGTCATGCGACTGCCCTTCTGGGACAAACAGGCACCGGCCACAGCACAGTGAGACCCTACCCCAGAGGATCAGCATGGGTCCGTGCCACACTGGGTCCCTGAATTTGGAGTTGTGAAACACAGCCGGGTACCTGAGATAAAACACAAGAGTACTGTGCCACCAGGCAGCAGAAATCCAGGACACAGAGGGAGGCAGGGGCATCTGAGGGACACCTGGGACACACAAGGGAGATTGTTCACTCTTCTGTGAGGGCTTCCTGAGCAGCAGCAGGGGAGAACTCCCTGCTCCAGGTGAGAGAGAGAGAGAGAGAGAGAGAGAGAGAGAGAGAAAGGACTGACATCATTCCCCAGCCCATCACACTGCCAGACTTTAGTGGGCAGCACAGCATCACCCAGGGGAAGCTGAAGCCCCTTACTCCAAGCCCCTCCCCCCTGCGCCTTGCAGGTGCTTCTGAACTAGGGCAAGTCCCCCTGAGAGCTACCGCAGCAGGCCCCTCCCCCAGAAGACCAGTGCAACTCCCCCCCAACACACACACACACACACACACACACACACACACACACACACACACATCAGGTCTACTGATCACAGAATGCAGCTCTAGGGGAAATAGGATCCAGCTTCTTTTAACAAGCAGACTAAAACACTCCTAGTTAAAGCTCGCCACACGCTAGACAAGGTCCAAACACCCCACTGCAGGCAAGGAGAAGTTCTGCAGAGGACTGACCTGAGGGAAAGAGCAGCCAAAACACAGCAGCAGAGTGCACACGGCATACACCAGAGACCCTTCCTGAAGCACCAGGCCCTGACCAGTATATGAGGTCTTCTTAATATAGCCATTACTCTCGAGACGCCTGGCTGGCTCTGACAGTTAAGCGTCTGACTCTTGATTTCAGCGCAGGTCACAACCTCGAGCTTCGTGAGATCGAGCCCTGTGTCAGGCTCTATGCTGATGGCACAGAACTTGCTTGGGATTCCCCCTCTCTCTCCCTCTCACCCTCTGCCCCGCTCGTTCTCTCGCTCTCTCTCAAAATAAATAAATGAACATTATAGCCATAACTCTCAGGAGCAGGAAACAGAACAGGCTTTCCTAACACACAGAAGACACAGACGTAAACAAAATGCCAAGACAGAGGAATGCATCCCAAAAGAAAGAACAAAAAGGGGTCACGGCCAGGGATCTAATCGAAACAGATATAAGTAATACGCCTGACCTAGAATTTAGAACAACAATCATGAGGATACTAGCTGAGCTTGAGGAAAGCAAAGAAGACACCAGGGAGTCCCTTCCGTTGCATAAGAGACTTAACTGTGTTTTCTGTATTCAATCTGTCAGCCCTCTGGAAAAGCACAACCAGTCCCCATTGGCAACTTTGACACAATTCTCCCCATGATCTATTTGTATCTATTCTATTAAATTCACACACCAGTAGCAATGAGCAGAATCTGACTATATGACATAAACAGTTTTCCATCTCTCAATAGTAAAAAGATTGTGTGTGTGTGTGTGTGTGTGTGTGTGTGTATCTAAAGCTACATTCTGAAGTTTTGCTCATTTGCTCATTTGTACTAATTTACTAATTGGCTGCATGTGTCTTTGTTGTTGGCTGGTTCTAGCTAGGTAGGTGGTAATGGGGGCTCAAAATCCGGAGTAACTCATTCTTGTCTTCACAGCTTCATAGTGTGTGCTGTGAAGACAGTAAGACAGGAGCAGGGAGGGTGGGACTGGAATTGACCTTTCTTTCCTGTTAACCGAGGAAGTAAATCTTTTTTCATTTTCTGGCTCTGAGCCCAGTACAGCTTGAGCAACACTAGGAAGAGATTGAGAACCTCTTAGTTAATAGGTTCCCTAACAGGGATCATTCAGATGTGAGAATAAAATGCAGCTAGCCTGTCTCTGCTGCTGCGTCAATGCAACTAGAATCTTCTCATGTGTTTTCCCAACCTCCTCCTTGAACCCTCAGGCGGAGAGGAAAAATCAAACACGGAACTCACCCATCTCAACAACAGCAGGAAAAGGCAATCCAGGACCCGCAGTTTCACCGGGTGGCCGATGGCTGCAGGGATGTCCGCAGTAAGGAAATGGCTGCAGATTACCCACAGACCAACCCCCAAGAACGCACAGGCTGCCATGGGAAGGGGCAGGAGCAGGACTGCCATCATGCTGGTTTTCAGCACAGAGGAGGCTAAGAGAAGAGGCTGTTCAGTGCCAGACACGGTCAGGAGTCAGCAGCCCTCCTCCACTTATACACCACAACCTGCCCTCCCCACCTCCCCATCTCCACAGCATTGGCCCAGCCCAGGTGAGTCACAGACTCAGGTGAGGACATAATTCTAGGGCAGGGCCCATGCAGAGGAGAAAGTGGTTCACGCAGCCTGACTCAGATGGAAATGAGGGCTCCAAAGTTCCAGCTACACCCTGGAGCACTGCTACGTGAAATGGCCTTGGAGGAGCACCTGGGTGGCTTAGTTGGTTAAGTGCCCACCTCTTGGTTTCGGCTCCAGGTCATGATCTCACAGTCTGTGAGTTCGAGCCCCGCGTCAGGCTCCGTGTTGCCACTGCGGAGCCTGCTTGGGATTCTCTCTCTCTCCCTCGGACCCTCACGCACTCTCTCTCTCAAAATAAATAAATAAACTTAAAAAAAAAAAAAAAAAGAAATGGCCTTGGAGAAGTCACCATGGATGTCACAAACACCATTCCCTCCACCTGTGCTCTGGTGGCACTCACCCCCTAATTACACTCTGGCCATGCTCGCTGTTCCTTAGTCTGCCAAGGAGGTCCCAGGGTGTTTGTACTTGTGGTTCTCTGTGCAACAGTGTTCCCCAAGATAATGGTTGAGCTCAACTCCTCCCCTACTGCAGGTCTCTGTTCAAATGTCACCTTCTGAGTGAGGCTGTGCCTGGACACCTTATTTAAAAGTATAACTCCCGGGGCGCCTGGGTGGCGCAGTCGGTTAAGCGTCCGACTTCAGCCAGGTCACGATCTCGCGGTCCGTGAGTTCGAGCCCTGCGTCGGGCTCTGGGCTGATGGCTCGGAGCCTGGAGCCTGTTTCCGATTCTGTGTCTCCCTCTCTCTCTGCCCCTTCCCCGTTCATGCTCTGTCTCTCTCTGTCCCAAAAATAAATAAACGTTGAAAAAAAAAATTTAAAAGTATAACTCCCCACCAGCATCCCTATGCCCATCCCACCCTCCACTTCTTCATGGCCTTTATTATCAGCTGAAATATCGCATACTTCACTTGTTTGTTTATTGTCTGTGGAGTGGCACCTCTGTGGGGACAAGAATTTTTGCTTTGTTCCTTGCTTTATCCTCAGAGGTTAGGTCAGGGTTTGGTACTTAGCAGGTGCTCAGCAAATGTCTACCAAATGAAGCAATGAATGAACAAGCTTTGTCCTTTTCATTGTAAAGCAGGAAAATTCGAGCTTACCTGCCTTTGCAGGTTAGGTCAGAGATCGATGTCACTGTTCAAAATCTTCCCTAATGACAAGTCCCACAGCTGCAGTAATAACGATGACGGCTGCCTTCTCTTCCACCTCCCCACCATGGTGTCAGAGCACAGGGAGATCCTACCCGCCCGGGAGAGAACTGGCAATGTCTAGAGACATTTTTGATTGTCACAACAAAATGGGCAGGGTGGGGGCTGATACTGGCATCGCAGGGGTATGTTCCAGAGATGTTGCTTAACATCCGGCAATGCACAGATGGCCCCGACAGCGAGGAGGTACCTGGTCCAACAGGCTGGTAGTGCCCAGGATGAAAAACCCTGAGCTAGTAAGACTTGGATTTGAATCCTGGCTCTGCCTCATCCAGCATTCTCATCATGAGCGAGTTACAATACACTCTCTGAGCCTCAGCTTCCAAGACTGTAAGATGGGGGTAATAATAGTAACTCCATTAGCTTTCAGTGTGCATTTCTTTGAATCCAATGCAGTAGAACATTCTTTCATATTTTATCCGTTATTTGAGGTTTTTCCTTTACGGATTCATGTGAATTTATTTTGTGTCTTCATACTCTGTATCTAAAATTTTCTATTTTCGTTTATCTTTTTGCACTGACTTGAAAAGATATTTGTAGTAATAACATTGGTGACAGACGGTGACCACACGTATTGTGGTGAGCACTTAGTAATGTATAGAATTGCTGAGTCAGTATGCTGTGCATCTGAATCTAATATCACACTGTATGGAGTGTATACTTCAATAAAAAATGTTTTAAATATTTTTAAGGATTATTTTCTAGTTATTTGCTTTTTTAACTTTGTTAATGTCGTTTTTCTGCATTGACGTTTGTAATTTTTACACAATGAAATCTCTCATCTGTTCTCTTATTATGCTTAGAAAGATCTTTTTTACAGTACATGAAACTATATGGCAATGATTTTGAAAATGAAGATTTTCTTTGTCAAAATATAAATATCTGGGGGCTCCTGGGTAGTTCAGTCGCTTCAGCATCTGCCTCATGATTTCAGCTCAGGTCATGATCTCACTGGTTCATGGGATGGGGCCTCACGTCAGGCTCTGCACTATCATTGGGAATTTTCTCTCTCCTTCTCTCTTTGCCCCTCCCTTACTCACACATGTGCTCTCTTGCTCTAAGAATAAATAAGTAAACTTAAAAAATATATATGAATTTCACCCAAGAAATAGAAAATACGCATAGATCAATTACTATGAGAAGGATTAGAGTCTGTTACCACTGAGGTTTATAAACACTTAACCCAGAAATTATGCAAAAGCACAGGGAGAATGAGGGAATGCCTACATATAAGCACCGAACCATTTTTTATTTCCTGGTTATATTACTTAGGATCAGTAATTCTAGCTACTATAACAAAAGATTTTGGCAGAATAAAGACTAATTTTCCCCTCCCAACACAGACACTGGCGTGTTTGATGAACATCCGCACCACTTGGTGATTACAGGATCCATGTTTCTTTCCGTCTGATGTTCTGCCATCTTCCAGGACCTCCGCCGATCCTCCGTGCCTTGCCAGGAGCCCCAGGAATGATATGCTCGTGGAAGAACCCGTGGAGGAGAACTTAAGGGCCAGGCCTGGAAATACATCCCGTTGGCTGGAACACATTCACATGGCTTCACCGAAATGCATGGGACTCGGGGGGGGGGGGGGGGGGGGCAGCAAACCTTCCATCTACCTAAGGATGAAAATGAAATGGAGTTTGGCGGATTCATAGGATCGTTCTGCCACGCAGCCTTTTGTCCAACAAGCAAGAGGAGATTTAATACAGGGAATTCAAAACACTGTGGGCAGGATGGAGGGAGGGCAGGCTTTCAGTAAACAGCACCCCAGGTGTCACAAGAAACCACGCTGCTGACTGATCTCTGGAACAGGAAGAGGGCTGACTCGCCAGGGGACACCGGGAGGCGCGTGCAAAACGTGGAGGCTTCCACCGGCTGGTGCTCACGTGAGCATGCTCGGCGCTGCCCAGGAAGAATGGCTTCCGCTTCTAGCTGCCTTCCAGAGCTTCCGGGACGGATGTTCCTGAGACAAACTGGAGCCTTGTGGGCAAGATGGCCTAGGAAGCGCCATTCTCCTGCATTTAACCCCCAGACACAGGAGAGGGTTCAGAACAGTAAGGAGGGTGCTGAGTGCCAGCATCTGGCACAAAAAATAGTTTGATCATGATGTTAGGGCCCTTGAAGTCCAACCACAGACTGCCAAGGAGTCCCCAGCCCAAGGTCAGGTCAAGTACTCCTGTTACGTCTCTTTGTGGTGTCTGTGCTCCTGCACGCTCATTAGGGAATTTCTAGCAGTCTTTTCTTTTGTGTATCTTGCTGCGATGTCATTTGGCACAGAGTTATATATTTACTGCGGAAGTCGCCTTTCTCAGCGTGCTGGAGTTGCCCTAAACAAAGGACCCCAGGTTGGGGGTGGGGGTGGGGGAAGGGGGGCTTTAGCAAAAGAAGCTTAGAGTCTCCCAGTTCTGGAGGCTGGAGGTCCAAGGTGTCACCAGGGCTGATATCTTCTGAGGGCTGTGCAGGAAGGGTGTGCTCCAGGACCCTCTCCTTGGCTTTTGGACAGCTGTCATCGCTCTGTATCTTCACACTGTCTTCCCTCTACGCATGTCTCTGTGTCCAGTTTCCCTTTTTACAAGGACACCAGTTGTATTGGAGTGAGGCCCACTCTGAGGACCTCATTTTGATCATCGCTGCAAAGACCTTACCTCTTAAGTAAGGTCACATTCTGAGGTACTGGGGGTTAGGCTCAACATATGAATTTAGGGGTGCCTGGCTGCCTCAGTCGAGTAGAGCATGTGACTCTTGATCTCAGGGTCATGAGTTTGAGCCCCATGTTGGGTGTAAGGATTACTTAAAAAATAAAAAAATTTTTTTTTTTAATTTAAAAACTCACAACATATGAATTTAGAGGGACGTAATTCAACCCACAACAGCACCCTTATCAACATCGAATGGTATTCTTTTACGATACGTTTCCTGCCTTGAATTCTACTTGCCCAAAGGCAGAAGCTAAGAAGTATTTGAGTGTACTTCTCCCCTGGGCCAAGCAATCTCTAGAAAAATAACACTCTACGTTCCCTCTACTTCTGCACTCACTCTTCCCCTTGGAGGAGAAGTGGCTTTTGTGAAATGGAGAAGGAATTGGGCATGCTCAGCTCACTGTGACATCTGTTTGCCCGCAGAGAAGGGGCATCCTGTTCTCTGTAGCCAGGTGCCTCCAGAGAGAGGTGTATGTATGTTCAATGCTGCCTGGGACCCTGTTCCTAATATCAGGCAGCACCCTTGCCCACACACCTAAGCCACATGCTCTGATAATCAGCTTTATCAGAAAGAAAGGTGATGTATCGGGGTCCTAGCAGGAATTGGATGGCTTACTCATGCTATAGACTGAATGTTTGTGTCCCCCTGTAATTCATATGCTGACTCTAATCCCCAATGTGATGATATTTGGAGGTGGGCCCTTTGGGAGGTGATCAGGTCATGAGGGTGGGGCCCACATGAATGGGATTAGTGCCCTAGTAAGAGACCTCCAAGAGTTCCTTTGCCCCTTCTGCCATGTGAGGATACAGAGAAAAGACAGCTGTCAATGAACCAGGAAGTGGGTTCTCACACATGGAATCTGTTAGCACCTTGATCTTTGACTTCCCAGCCTTCTATTGTGTTTAAGCCACCCAGTTTATGGTAATTTTATTACAGCAGCCTGAATGGACTAAGACCCTCATATTAGGATAATTTGGAAAGAGCCCACAGGATAGCACAGCCGGTAACAGCAGGGCTCCATTCTCCCTCCCAGAGGGGAGGGAATATAGCAGAACCAATGCTGTGTGGAAAGGGCTCCCTGTGAGCTGAGCTGAGGCACACAGCTTACACATGGCAAACCCACGGGGATAGAGGTGCCCCACTGTCACTCTCCTTCCTTCCTAGGCTCTCATGCTGTTGTGCTCCTCTGCCCAGGCCCTTCAGGAAAGCAGAGGGCAAAGGATGCTCTTGGCGGGGTCCATGCAGGTCAGTTTCCCAGGCTACAGAGTGGGTGGAGGAAGGTGGGGAGTCTACCTGGGGGACAAAGGGAAAATGTCCAGCACAGAGGTATTTTCATCTCCAAATCCTTGACCCTTATTCTGTTTTCTGGCTAGTGTTGAGCTCATGGAAGAAGGGAGGAATAATGTATTCATTTCCCACTGCTGCTATAATAAATTACCACCAATTTAGAGCCTTGAAATGATACCGATTTATTCTCACACAGTTCTGGAAGCAGAAGTTCTAACATCAAGGTATCAGCTGGGCTGCATTCCTCTTAGAGGCTCACACCTGTTTCCTCCCTTTTCCCAGCTTCTAGAGGTGCCTGCATTCCTGAGCCAAGGAATCCCAGGATCCCCTCCCAGCACCACTCTGTTCTCTGTTTCTGTCATCCCACCTCCTCTGATGCTGCCTCCTCCTGTCTCTCCCTCTTATATGGGCCTTCGTGATTACATTAGGCCCACTTGGATGATCCAGGATAATCTCCCCACCTCAAAATCCTTAATTACAAGTTCAAAGTCCCTTTTGCCATGTAAGGTAACATATTTGCAAGTTCTGGGATTAAGATATGAACATCTCTGGGAGGGGGGTGGGGGGATGTTATTCAGCCCACCACAGTGAAGGAACCAGTGAACCAACCCTTTTCAAACCCCCTTGGCTTTGGGAAATAGGCACGTGCAATTTGCTTTTGCAAATGCACTCAGTGTATATTTTGCTATAGCAGTTACTATCATCAATATAACTCCCACTTGAAACTCTTTTCAGTGCATCATCTAAAGACTTAGTAGAATTCTCTCCTTTCTCAAGATAAGAATTACCTGCCTGGTGTTTGCCAGAAGCAGGGAGTGGGGGCAGGCAAAATGAGTGAAGGTGGTCAAAAGGTACAAATTTCCATTTACAAGGTAAATAAGTCCAAGGGATGCCATGTGCCGTGAGGACTCCAGTTAACAATACTGTATGTTGAAATTGTTAAGAGTAATTGCTAGATTCTTATCACAAGAAAAAAAAAGTCACTATGTGTGGTGATGAAATTAACTAAACTTTTTTTTAAGGTTGTATTTTTAAGCAATCTCTACACACAACGTGGGGCTCGGACTCATGACCCCAAGATCAAGAGTTGAGCCGCCACCAACTGAGCCAGCCAGGTGCCCCTAACTGAATTTTTTGTGGTGGTCATTTTACAATGTATGTGCATACATCTATCGAATCATTATGTCACATACCTAAAACCAATACAATGCTGTATGCCAATGATGCTTCAACAAATTAATAATAATAATAATTACCTGCCTGGAGTGTGGCATGTTGTTGGCTCCTTTGGGAAACATGCTGCTTTCTTATCTTCCTCCCTTTTATCTTCTATCTTCCGGTTGTGTGTCCACTTCTGTGCATCTTTTACTTTGACTTCATTGCACATGCTTTTGCTGTAAGTTGTCACAAATCCTCTGTGAAAAGAGCCATCAGGAATCTTTGACTTTCTTTTCTATCTTCCAAGTGAATAAAGACAGAAGGTATGAAAAAATTACTAGACTAATCTTCCTTAGTATAGTTCCTGCCTTAACAGTGGCTCCATAAATGGATACCAAGGACACCTTTGTCTCTTTCCCCACCTTTCACGTCATGGAGGGGCTCTTAATCCCTTAGGAAAATCCATATGTGCTTTGAAGGGTAGAGGGGAAGGAAGTGAGGGTGGAGGGGCTGAGGGACTCGGGGTGTGGTGCACATTTTAAGGGAAAAATGAGCTAAAAGTAGTTTCCTGAAAACACATTCCTGGGTTTGGAGAAACAGAGGCTGAAACTCCCAGATGGAAGTCCCTGGAGCCCAACTGAGTCCCTAGCAAAGGGTTTTGGAGAACAGTGTTGGTAGCAGGTGGACACGAGGGTCTGCAGGGCCAGAGAGGCTGTGAAACCTACATCAGGCCACCTGACCCTTTGGGTCTCTATCTTAGATGCAGACAAATCAAAAGGGTGACAGTCAGGCATGATGGTGCAGAGAGCCAGGTGGAAGTGTTCCACAGAGGGCACGTGAATTTAAACTTGGACCAGATCCCAGCAGTGCCAGCTTCTCCTGCATGCGGCACCAATATGGCGTCAGCTTTGGAAAAACCTGTCTCTGTGTAATTGTCCTTGTTTGCAGCATCAGAAGGTGCCTTCATGCATTCATTCACTCACTCATTCATTTATTCATTCATAAATGTTTAGGATGCTCACTCTCCAAGCAACTCTCTGGGGAGAGCCTTCCAGGCAGAGATGTAATACTTCCTGAGGGAGCCCCTGGGAAGGAAAGGAGGGGACCCACCTTGTGTTTCAGGAGCCCCTCTGGCCTCAAGAACAGGCAAACAAGCTTTGACCTAAAGGCTAGGTCAACTTTCCAAAATCCGAAGTAACTAATCCTGGCTGAATCTTCACAATGGCTTTGTTCATCCATGTTAATTTTATGATGGCTTGATGTTGGACATAATGGCAGACAGGTGGAGTGACCCTGCAGACACCCAGGAACCCTTTGGAATGTTCCACTCCTTCCTGATCATTCATTGTTGGGGGCTGATCCTTGAATCTTTTTGTGCTGCAGACTTTTTCTCAGAATATTTTTCGTACTTATTTCATAAAAACAATGTTCTTAAATAACTGCAAAACAGACATAGACTTACTAAGAAAAATTAATGACATTAAAACGGAGTTGTAGAGATTTTTTTTCAGTTTCTAATATAGAAAGATAAGTGCTTTAAAAAAACATTAAATAAAAAAAAAACATTAAATAACACTACCTAGTGGCAGATCTAGAAATGCCACATTTTGAAATAATGATGAGCATAAAGGATGTTTTGTAATATTTGTCACAACTGAAATACATGAAAATATTTGTGATCTTATTGGTGACAAAGTCCTATGTACAAGCAATATTACTGTGGCCTGTGGCCCACATTTCTGCCAGAAAAAAAAAATTTAGGGATGCCTGGATGACTCAGTCAGTTAAGCATTCGGCTCAGGTCATGATCTCATAGTTTATGAGATTGAGCCCTTTACCGAGCTCTGTGCTGATAGTGCAGAGCCTGCTTAGGATCCTCTCTCTCCTTTTCTCTCTGCCCCTCCTGCGTATTCTCTCTCTCTCCCTCTCTCTCAAAAATAAATATTTTTAAAAATTCTAAATTTCTGGGGCGCCTGGGTGGCGCAGTCGGTTAAGCGTCCGACTTCAGCCAGGTCACGATCTCGCGGTCCGTGAGTTCGAGCCCCGTGTCGGGCTCTGGGCTGATGGCTCAGAGCCTGGAGCCTGTTTCTGATTCTGTGTCTCCCTCTCTCTCTGCCCCTCCCCCGTTCATGCTCTGTCTCTCTCTGTCCCAAAAATAAATAAACGTTGAAAAAAAAAATTAAAAAAAAAATTCTAAATTTCAGTTAGAGGTTCATGAAAATAAGTGTGATTTCTTTCCCCATTCAAGTTCATGACTACTTGACTGCTAAGCACTGAGCCCCTGTTAGAAGGTACAGTAGTTTTGTTGAAAATATTTGAGCTGCAAAATAAACTTTTGGTGTTTCCCAAAGATGAGAAGCTATCTTGGTTTCAGGTACTCAGCAAAACGAAGTGTTTCCACTAGAAAATGATACCTGCCCTCTGTTCCCCAAGGGAAATACAATCCCACTCCCTTCTGTAGCCACAGCTGGTTAGTAGCTTGACAGGTCTGGATCCTAATAATTGATTCAGCATTTGAAAGACAATTAAGTGAGGGAGGAGTTAAGGCGGTGGAGAAGTAGGGGTGGGCTTTCCTCTCCTTCAAACACAGCCGTATTGAGGTCAGATCACTTGGAACATCCAAGAAATCAATCTGGGAGTAGCAGAAGGATCTCCACGGTTGGAGAGAGATGGCATGGCAGGTGAGAGGCACATGGAAGCGAATTGATGGTAGAAGAAAATGGTGGTGCTGCGGAGGGGAGGGAACCCTTTCTGTGGAGAGAGAAAAGAAAGAGAAAGAGAGAGGGGTTGAAAGAGTGCGGCATTGGGTTCACGCAAGAGGACAGCCTCTCTGGACCAGGGGCTGGGGAGTGAGGGGTACTGAGTGTCATGTTTTATGCAAACAGTGTGTAGCTCAAACTCTGAGGTTTTGGAACTGCGTGACTTTCTCCTGAGCAAAGTTGTGGTGCACACTCCTGGGGAGAAGGAGGGTGCTGGCCCCAGGGCGCATAGCATGGTGTAGGGATCTGGGTGTCACTGGGAGAGAACATTCCCCTTACAGCCTTTCATCAGGAGGAGACAGAGGCATGCACAGAGGGCAGATAAGCTGGTTGCTGCTTTCCATGGTGCTACACCATAGGTTCCATGCACCACAAAGGTGTGGGACTGTTTTTCTGGGACAAAGGACATCAGCACAGTGTGAAGAGGCTCTATTCTGGAGGAATGGGTTGGATCAGTGTGGTGCTGCACCCTTTAAGATTTCAAGTTTTAAATCCCAGCCCCATGCCAAAAAAAAAAAAAAAAGAAAAGAAAAAAAATTGCAGGAGACCTATGATGCAGGGCGCACTGACTGTGCTCGCTATTCTGTGAGGGCTGGCTGAACAGCAGGCGGTGTGAGATCCCTGGTCCAGGGAGGAGAGATTGGATTGGGGTGGCACCATTTCCCCACTAACAGCAACACTGTGGGACTTCAGAGAGCAACACTGCTGCCCCCAGTGGACGCGGGACCTGCTTACACCAAACCCCACCCCTGTGCCTAGCAACTGCTTATTTACAGGGGCGGGACTCAGAGCCAACACAGAAGTCTTCTCCAGAAGCCCAGCACAGCCAGCACTCTGCATGCAACAAGTGTACTGAAAAACAGAGTGCTTCAAAGTGTCACCTGCAATGCTGGTGGAAATAGGACCAGGCTTACTTTTTTTTTTTTTCCCCATCTCTTTTTTTTCTTTGGAGTCAGGCTTATAGTTTTATGTTTGTTTTTTCATTTCCTTTTCTGGTTTTTTGTTTTGTTTTGTTTTGTTTTGTTTTTTTGATCAGCCTTCTTTTTCTTTTCCTTTTGTTTGGAATCAGGCTTACAGTTGTTTGATTGTTTGGGTTGTTTTTTTTTTTTTTTCACTCCTTTTCCTTCTCTCTCTCTCTCTCTCTCTCTCTCTCTCTCTCTCAGTTTTGGATCAGGCTTTCCCCCACCCCTCCCTTTTTTTCCAGGATTATTTTAACAAATCAAAGCACATCTAGTTAAAGGTCCAAACACTCCCCAACGCAAGCAGAGAGGAGCTCTGCAGAGAACTGACAGTGGGAAAGAAAAGCCAAAATGCAACAGCAGAGTGCACACAGCAGACACCAGAAACACTTCCTGAAGTGCCAGGCCCTGGACCGTGTATGACCCCTTTTGAATATAGTAGTACTCTCAGGTGCAGGAAGTATAACAAACTTTCAAAATACACCTAAGACAGACACTTAGCCAACACGACAAGACAAAGAGGAATTCTACCCAAAAGAAACTTCAAGAAGAACTCACAGCCAGGGACTTGCTCAAAACAGATATAAGCAATATATCTGAACAAGAATTTAAAACAATAGTCACAAGATTACTAGCTGGGCTTGAAGAAAGCATAGAAGACACCAGAGAAACCCTTGCTGAAGAGATCAAAGACCTAAAAACTAGCCAGGCTAAAATAAAAAATGCTGTAACTGAGATCTAAATACACAGTCACAAGTTAAAATAGAAAAGAAGTTAAAATTATGGAAAATAAGCTGAAAAGAAGAGGGAAAGAAAACTGTTAGATCATGAGGGCAGACTTAGGGAACTCAATAATTCCATCAAGTGAAACAATATCCTTATCCCAGGAGTCCCAGGAGAAGAAGAGTGGGAAAAAGGGGAAGAAAGTTTATTTGAACAAATTATAGCTGAGAACTTCCCAAATCTGGGGAAGGAAACAAGCATTCAAGTCCAGGAAGCACAGAGGACTCCCTTCAAAATCAACAAAAACAGGTCAACACTACAACATATCATAGTGAAACTTGCAAAATACAAAGATAAAGAGAGAATTCTGAATGCAGCTAGGGACAAATGGTCCTTAACCCACAGGGATAGCAATATAAGGTTAGCAGAAGACCCATCCACTGAAACATGGCAGGCCAAAAGAGAGTGGCAGGAAATATTCGATATACTGAATGGGAAAAGTATGCAGCCAAAAGTTCTTTATCCAGCAAGGCTGTCATTCAGAATAGAAGGAGAGATAAAGAGTTTCCCAGACAAACAAAAACTAAATGACTTCATGACCACTAAACCAGCCCCGCAAGAAATTTTAAGGGGGACTTTTTGAGTGGACAAAAAAAAAAAAAAAAAAAAAAAATACCAAAGCAACAAAGACTGGAAAAGACCAGAGAACATTTTCAAAAACACCAGCTCTGCAAGCAACACAATGGCACTAAATTCATATCTTTCAGTAATCACTCTAAATGTAAATGGACTAAACACTCTAAACAAAAGACATAGGGCATCAGGATGGATGAAAAGAAAATAATATCCATCTATGTTCTGCCTATAAGAGACTCATTTTAGACTAAAAACACCTGCAGATGGAAAGTAAGGGGATGGAGATACTTCTATCATGCTAATAGATGTCAAAATAAAGCCAGAGTAGCTATACTTATATCAGACAAACTAGATTTTAAAACAAAGACTGTAGGGGCACCTGGGTGGCTCAGTCGGTTAAGCATCCGACTTCGGCTCAGGTCATGATCTCACAGTCTGTGAGTTCAAGCCCCACGTCGGACTCTGTGCTGACAGCTCAGAGCCTGGAGCCTGTTTCAGATTCTGTGTCTCCCTCTCTCTCTGACCCTCCCCCGTTCATGTTCTGTCTCTCCCTGTCTCAAAAATAAACGTTAAAAAAATTTTTTTTAATTAAAAAAAAACAAAGACTGTAACGAGAGATGTAGAATGGCATTATAGCATAATTAAAGGGTCTATCCATCAAGATCTAACAATTGTAAACATTTATGTCCCCAACTTGGAAGAACCCAAATATATAAATCAACTAAAAACAAACATAAAGAAACTCATATATAATAATACAATAATAGTAGGGGACTTTAACACCCCACTTAGAGCAATGGACAGATCATCTAAGCAGAAAATCAACAAGGAAACAATGGTTTTGAGTAACACACCGTACCAAATGGACTTAACAGATATATTCAGAACATTTCATCCTAAAGCAGCAGAAAACACATTTTTCTTGAGTGCACATGGAACATTCTCCAGAATAGATCTCATACTGGGTCACAAATCAGCCCTAAACAGGTACAAAAAGATCAAGATCATACCATGCATATTTTCAGATCACAACACTATGAAACTTGAAGTCAACCACAAGAAAAAAATTGGGAAGTCTTCAAATACATGGAGGTTAAAGAACATCCTGCCAAAGAATGAATGGGTTAACCAGGAAATTTAAGAAGAAATTTAAAAAATACATAGAAGCAAATGAAAATGAAAACACAACAGTCCGAAACTTTTGGGACGCAGCAAAGGCAGTCCTAAGAGGGAAGGAAATACATTGCCATTCAGGCCTATCTCAAGAAGTAAGAAAGGTCCCAAATACACAACCTAACCTTACACCTAAAGGAGCTAGAAAAAGAACAGCAAATAAAGTCTAAAGCCAGCAGAAGAAGGGAAATAATAAAGATTAGAGCAGAAATGAATGATATAGAAATTAAAAAAAAAAAACAGTAGAACAGATCAATGAAACTAAATTCTGGTTATTTTTTTTTAAGTTTTTATTTATTTATTTTTGAGAGAGAGAGCATGCACACGCAGGAGAGAGGCAGGGAAAAAGAGGGAAACAGAGGATCTGAAGCTGGCTCCATATGTATAGCAGAGAGCCCGATGCAGGGCTCAAACCCATGAACCATAAGATCATTACCTGAACCAAAGGCAGATGCTTAACCGACTGATCCACCCAGGTGCCCCTAAACACTGGTTCTTTGAAAGAATAAACAAAATTGATAAACCCCCAGCCAGACTTATCAAAAAGAAAAGAGAAAGGACCCAAATAGATACAATCACAAATGAGAGACAAGAAATCATAACTAGCACCACAGAAATACAAATAATTATAAAAGAATACTTTGAAAAAATTATATGCCAACAAACTTGGCAATCTGGAAGAAATAGACAAATTTCTAGAAATTCACAAACTAACAAAACTGAAACAGGAAGAAATAGAAAATTTGAACAGACCCATAGCCAGCAAAGAAATTGAATCAGAAATCAAAAATCTCCCAACAAACAAGAGTCCTGGTCCAGATGGCTTCTCAGAGGAATTCTACCAGACATTTAAAGAAGGGTTAATACCTATTCTTCTCAAAGTGTTCCAAAAAATAGAAATGGAAGGAAAACTTCCAAACTCAATCTACGAAGCCAGCATTACCTTGATTCTAAAACCAGAAAAAGACTCCACCAGAAAGGATAATTATAGGTCAATATCCCTGATAAACATGGATGCAAACATTCTCAACAAGATACTAGCAAATCAAATTCAACCGTACATGAAAAGAATTATTCACCATGACCACATGGGATTTATTACTGGGCTGCAGGGCTTGTTCAGTTTTCACAAATCAATCCACGTGATACACCACATTAATAAAAAAAAAAAAAGAATAGATGCAGGAAAAGCATTTGACAAAATACAGCATCCATACTTGATAAAAACCCTCAACAAAGTAGGGAAAGATGGAACATACCTCAACATCATAAAGGCCATATATGAAAGACCCACAGCTAATATCGTTCTCAATGGGGAAAAACTGAGAGCCTTTCTCCCGAAGGTTAGGAACAAGACAAGAATGTCCGCTCTCACCATTACTATTTAACATAGTACTGGTGCATCAGCAATCAGAAAACAAAAAGAAATAAAGTGCATACAAACCAGCAAGGAAGAAGTCAAACTTTCACTACTTGCAGATGACATGATATTCTATGTAGAAAACCTGAAAGACTTCACCAAAAAAATTGCTAGAATACATGAATTCAGCAAAGTCATAGGATATATAAAACCAACGTGCAGAAATCGGTTGCATTTCTATACACCATTAATGAAGTAGCAGAAAAAGAAATCAACAAATCAGTCCCATTTGCAATTGCACCAAAAATATGGTACCTAGGAATAAACCTAACTAAAGAGGTAAAAGATCTGTACTCTGAAAACTATAGAACATATATGAAAGAGATTTAAGAGGACACAAAGAAATGGAAAAGCATTCCATACTCATGGATTGGAAGAACAAACATTGTTAAAATGTATATACTACCCAAAGCAATCTACACATTTAATACAATCCCTGTCAAAATACCAACAGCATTTTTCACAGAGCTAGAACCAACAATCCTAAAATTTGTATGGAACTACAAAACACCCTGAATAGCCAAAGCAATCCTGAAAAGGAAAAACAAAACTGGAGGCATCATGATTATGAATTTCAAGCCATATTACAAAGCTGTAATCATCAAGACAATATGGTATTGGCACAAAACAGAGAGACAGATCAATGGAACAGAATAGAGAACCCAGAAATGGACCCACAAAGGTATGGCCAACTAATCTTCGACAAAGCAGGAAAGAATATCCAATGGAAAAAAGTCTCTTCAACACATGGTGTTGGGAAAATTGGTCTGCAACATGTGGAATAATGAAACTAGACCACTTGCTTACCCCATACACAAAAATAAATTCAAAATTGATGAAAGACCTAAATGTGAGACAGAAAACCACTAAAATCCTAGAAGAGAACACAGGCAGCAACCTCTTTGACTTTGGCCGTAGCAACTTCTTACTAGACATATTTCTGGAGGCAAAGGAAACAAAAGCAAACATGAACTATTGGGACTTGATCAAGATAAAAATCTTCTGCACAGCAAAGGAAACAACAAAACTAAAAGGGAGAATATATTTGCAAATAACCTCTCTGACAAAGGATTAGTACCCAAAATCTAAAAAGAACTTATATCAAACTCAACACCCAAAAAACAACAACCCAGTTAAGAAATGGGCAGAAGACATGAATAGATATTTTTCCAAAGACATCCAGATGGCTAACAGACACATGAAAAAATGCTCAACATCACTAGTCATCAGGGAAATACAAATAAAAACCACAATGAGATACCACCTCACACCTGTCAGAATGGCTAAAATTAACAACACAAGAAACAAGAGGTGTTGGTGAGGATATGAAGAAAAGGGAACACTCTTGTACTGTTGGTGGGAATGCAAACAGGTGCAGCCATTCTGGAGAACAGTATGGAGGCTCCTCAAGAAAACTAAAAATAGAACTACCCTATGTTCCAGCAGTTGCCCTATTAGGTATTTACCCAAAGGATACAAAAATACAGATTTGAATGCAACCTGATGTTTATAGCAGCATTATCAACAATAGCCAAACTATGGAGAGAACCCAAATGTCCATCAACTGATGAATGGATAAAGAAGATGTAGTATATATATACAATGGAATATGACTTGTCCATCAAAAAGAATGAAATCGTACCATTTGCAATGACATGGATGGAGCTAGAGTGTATTATGCTAAGTGAAATAAGTCAATCAGAGAAAGACAAATACCATATGGTGTCACTCATATGTGTAATTTAAAAAATGAAACAGATAAACATATGGGGGGGGGAGGAGAGAAGAAAACAAACCACAAGAGACTCTTAATGATAGAGAACTGAGGGTTGATAGAAGGGGGTGGGTGGGGGATGGGCTACATGGGTATTAAGGAGGGCACTTGTGATGAGCACTGGGTGTTGAATGTAAGTGATGAATCACTGAATTCCACTCTTGAAACCAAAAAAAAAAAAAAAAGGAATAAGAAAGAAAGAAAAGAAAAAAAGAAATACTTCTAACTTAAAGAAAGGCAATAAAACAAAAAGCCATATTGAAAAACACAATTACTGGATTCTCTGTTGCTATTTCATATCGTAGAGTAGCTGTATACATCCAGAACAGATGAGACATTTTCAACAGACCACTTCTAATACTCTCCAGTAGAACTGGATATCAAGAAGTGCGGGAAGCAATACAGAGCACCCCAAACTCTCATACAACACTGGTAACTTGGCACAGTTGTTCTGGAAAGCTGTTTGGAAGCATCTACTAATTCTGAACACATGTGTACCCTCTGATCCAGCAATTCTACTCTGAGCCAACAGAAGTTGAACATGTGTGCTAAAAGACATGGACAGAAATGTTTATGGCAGCACTATTCATGATAGCTAAAAACTGGAAACAACCCAGATGCCCATCAAGAGTCAAAGGGATAAATAAATGGTCCTTTGTTCACATAATGAGGAGCTATAGCACAAGGACATAAAACAATGTAGATAAATCTCACCAATGTTGAGCAAGAAGCACCAGATATGAAAGTGTACAGTTATGATTCCATTTTATAAATTTCAACAGCAGGCAAAACATGGTGGCAGAAAGAGGGCAGGAAGGGGGCTTCTAGGACACTGAAATGCTGTTTTTTTAAATCTGGGTAGTGATTACCTGGGTGTAGTTGGTGCAAAAATGCATTGAACAGTACACTTAGGATTTGTGCACTTTTCTCTAGATTTATTCTCCTCTGGTAACATTTTTTTTTTTTCTTTTTAAAGACCAGGTTGAAAAAAGCCAGAAGTATACGGCTATATATTGTATGATTCCATTTATATGAAATAACCAGAGCGAGCAAGTTCATAGGAACAGAAAGAAAATTAACAGAGGCTGGAGGGAGGACAGAATGGAAATGATAGCTTAATGTACAGGGTGTCCTTTTGGGGGTGATGAAAGTGTTCTGGAATGAAACAGTGGTGAATGTTACCCGACATGTGAATGCATGGAATGCCACCTAATTGCACAGTTTAAAGAGGTGGCTTTTTAAATGTTTGTTTGTTTGTTTGTTTGTTTGTTTGTTTGTTTGTTTATTAGAGATTGGGGGTGGGGCACAGAGAGAAAGGGAGAGAGAATCCCAGAAGGCTCCATGCTGTCCAGTGCAGAGCCCGACTCAGGGCTCAATTTCACAAGCCATGAGATCATGACTGGAACCAAAATCAAGAGTCAAACGCCTAACTGACCAAGCCACCCAGGTGCCCCAAGTGGTGACTTTTTATGTTATATATATTTTACCACAATAAAAAAGACTGATTTTAAGGGTGTTTTTTTTTTAATTTTAGTTAGTTAATAAACAGTGCAATATTGGTTTCAAAAGTAGAGTTCAGTGATTCATCATACAACCGCCAGTGCTCATCATAACAAGTGCCCTCCTTAATACCCACCACTCATCTAGCCCAACCCCCCACCCACCTCCCTCCACCAACCCTCAGTTTGTTCTCTATCTTAAAAAAAAAAAAAAAGATTGATCTGAGAAAAGCATGTTATTTCCCCCTTTTAGAGATAAGCCGAGGCCAGGAGCAGATAAATAACTTGCTCAAAGTTGACCAATGAATCTACAGAGTCAGAGCTCACCAAGGCCTGTCTGATTTCAGTGCCTTTCTCTTTCCCCAGGGGTAATGTGGCTCAAACTGTCATGAGTACATGAATCACCTGGGAATCTGGTTAAAAATGCAGATTCTGATTCAGTAGATCTGCAAGGGGCCTCAGATTTTGCATTTCTAACAAGCTCCCAGGCAATGATGGTGCTGCTGGCCCAGGGGCCACTATTTGAGAAGCAGGGCTCTAACCCAGCTGTTAACAGTGACAATTTCTCCTTTATCTTTGCAATTGTTGTCCACAGAGGGTTAGAGAAGGTGGGACCCATTGGCATTGTGTTCTATCACCAGCAACTCTCTGTGTAGAGAGCACAGACATCTTCCAATCAGAGCAGGAGAAAAGGACCTGCCATCATAGATGGAGAGCTCCTATTCTTGGCTTTGGTGAAGGGGAGAAACATTCACAGATTTATTATGACACTGGCAGCAACATTCATAATCTCCTCAGCACAAGGGAAAGAAGCCCACTTAATGCCACAGTATTGATGGCTCCATGAAAGCCACCCTCAACGTGGCACCAAGCCACTGGTACCCATTGGTCTCCCATCCTCTTCTTATACATTAGAGTGTCATCTCAAAGGACATCACGCCCAGGGCTCACAAGACAAGTTCTGGGGGAGAGATGGATGATGTCATCACCGGCAACAAGAGGTGAATGTTTTAAGTTAAGGATCTCTGTGCTCACCAGATGGGCTTCCTCCCTAAACATTCCAGACTCCTTGAAGACAGCTTCTTTCCTTGAAGCTCTCAAGGTATGTCATTAGAGTCTGGCCACTTCCCTAATCTTGTCCTCATTTCCTCTTGTCCACAAATGAATGCCATTCAAAATACCATCTCTCCCAGACAGGAACTTTCAGGGACTTCCTGGAATCTGGGGTGGAATCAAAGACTAATGATCAACATCACCATCTCTCTTCTTACTAATACTTCCAACCACCAGGAGCCATCTTTTATCCTGCATTGGAAGAGGGAAAACTCATGTCCCCCTTGACCTCCATTAACGGGCCAGCCAAGCACTGTACCAGGTACTTCGATGATTTGTTCTATCCTCATAGCATCATACATCGTGAGCATTGCTTGTTGAGAAACATAAAGAAGACTCATTAGGGAGCTAGCATTGGAATGCCTCGTGCTGGTTGCCTAGCTTGAAGATGAAAGATTTGGAGGGAAGACCTAAATTCACTTCCTCCCCTAGTCACTGGGGTTGGATTTTTCTCTAGCCAAAAGTAAAAGAGTCTGAGTTTGCTCTTTGTCCTAGACCATTTGTTTTCAACTATCTTTGCCCAAATTTTGCACTTTATGGCTTTCTTAAGAGAAACTCATGTTATTTTCATATGGTATGTAGATCCTACCTATTTATTTGTTTGTTTGTTTGTTTGTTTGTTTGTTTGTTTATTTAATTTCTTCCTCTTCCTTTCTTCCTTTCTTTCTTTCTTCCTTTCTTCCTTTCTTCCTTTCCTTTGGGCTCACGGGTCTCAGGGCCTCAGGTGAGGTCTGCCAGTTTGGTGAGCTTCACAGTGTCAAGAAGGTTTTACTGACAGTGACCATCAGCTGGGCCTCCAGACACACTCAGACTATGGGTGGCCTACATGGCACCAGGCAGTGGGTCTCATTCGGCCAGTGGAGCTGGGGGTAGCAAAGCTCCATGCCTCCCTAGAGCAGAAAGCAGATAAAAAGCCTGTAGCTCAGCCTCCTGATGCCTGTAGTCACTCTCACTGGTAACTCTATGCAGTCTTGAGTTCTACATATGGCTTGTACTGAGGATTCTAGCCAAGACTTACCTGTTGATCTTGTAAACCATGGACTGTGAAAGGGTAGGCTCCTCTCCCTCCTCCTCCACTTCCTTCCCAACATTGGGCTTAGGGATCAGTCCTAGAACTCCTTCTTTTCTCTTCCTCAACAATCTGCACTCCCACGGCTGTAAGGACCACCGTGGACATTCATACCTTTAGCCCCTAACTCTCTCCAGAGTTTCTGCCCTCTTGACATGTGCTTCTCTGTTCCATTTCATTCCTGTCTCATTGCTTCTGCTAGAATCCCCAGAGTTCTCCATGGTGCTGTGCATTCCTGCCACCCTCACACCCAAGCCATCCCTGGGCCATTAGATCCTAGATCTCAAACACGTCTATATCAATTTCTATTCAACATTTTCAATAATGGCTCCCTACACCTTCCCTTCCAGTCATGCTAGAATTTGGAATTACATGTGTTTGCTTTTCTGCTTATTTTCTGTCTCCACAAGGAAATTACAGTTCCAGCAAGCACCCATGTCTTTTTCACTCTCTGTGGTATCCCTAGTATCTAATGCACAGAGTAGATGCTCAATAAATAATCACTGAATGGATGAATGAATGATGATACGTGACAAGGATACCAGGGAAAATTCATCCTCTGGCTGCTTTGGTTGTTTATTGTAGGATAATATTGTCAAGTAGAAATTGCTGGTGGAAATGAAAGGTGATGAAATTGGGAAAAGTCTAGAGACAATACACAGGAGATCTGTGGGAATTTTATTTCTTTGAAACCATCTTGGACTCAAATCTCTTCAGATTCTGCAGCTTTTGTCTCCTTTATGTTGCCTCAGGCCCCAATGAGCTTTTGACTGCTGGAGGCAGGGTGGGGGTGGGGAGAGCTCCAGAACTAGAAACACTATTAATTCTATTTTCATGGATGAGGAAAGAGAAGCTGCATTTAATTAAGCACTTGGTCCACATTCAGAGGCAGAAATAACTGGGATTCAAATCCAATTCAATATGAATCCAATTTGATCTAAATCCAATTCAATCCAAATCTAACTCCAAGGCCAAGTTCATCGCTTTCCAAAAAACCACCACAGCCCACATATCACAAAGCTTATAGCAGCCACTGAATGCCCTCCCTTCGCTTCTCTTGACCCACTCACATTTTAATGATTTCCCATCATATGATTTTTGAAAATACCTGAAAATGCATTCCTGCAGGACAGACTGGGCAAAAATTCTTACTTATTGTAAAGATTGGAAAGAGGAACTTGGGGTAATGGGTGTTTGCTTTATCATTTAGGAATATTCAATTCTGCACCAGAGGGGGGAGAGAGAGAGAGAGAGAGAGAGAGAGAGAGAGAGAGAGAGAAACAGGATGTATGAAACCCATAAGAAGGGTGAAGCATAGATGGAAAGTAAGCTGGTAACTTTAGACATGGATAAAACACATCGGGACTGTTAAATAGAGATCACGAATAAAGGAGGAGCTTGGAGACACAGGAAGAATTTGTATCACACATTCAAGATAGAAGTAAGACAGTAACTGTATAATATATTAAAAATAGAGTGGATAAACAAAATATTTGATGGAACAAACAAAATTTCACTTATAAAAAGAAGGGGATGGAAAGATTAAATCGTAAGTCATGAGCATGCTGTGTCTGGATTGACAGCCACATCATTCCTATATTGGTCTCCCACTGGTAACACCAAACATGGCCCCATTCTGGCTGTACATGTCCTCTCCCAAAGAATGCAGATAAAATTCACAGCTACTCAGCAAGCTAATGGATGAACTACTGCTGGGGCCAGGTTTAACTGTTCCCATTTCTCCCCCATGACATATATATCTTGGTTCTAGGCCCCCTCCATCTGTTGGAACCCCCCTGGTCTTTTTAACCACACCAGCAGAGGGGAAGACACATGTAGCATACAGATAGGATATATGGATATTGAACGGCCCAGGGTAGAGTAGGTATAAAGTTTCTACCTTCTGGCACCTTATTCTATGTGGGTTAACTTTCCCCTTGCCTCTTGCTGTGTTTTAAATGGATTTAAACCATGTGACTACACCATCTTAATTTGGTCTGTGAGCCTTTCTGTTCAGTGACCTTCAGAATTCCCTGCCTGCTAGTATTTGGGGCTACATTGCATCAGGGTAATTTTCCACAGCACACATGGCTGACCTTGAACAAACCTGTGGGTTAGAAGTTTTCCTATGACCTTTTGCTTTCTTTGTTATGCCTGCATGCTGCCTCATAGTCACCTGGATTCTCTCCCTCAAAATCTGCTCCTTACTCAGGTGATGAAACTTTCTTACCTCCATACACTGTCTTACCTAACAAAATTTGTCATCTTGTGTATCATTCTGTCATCTTACTGCTATTATTTCTAATTTGAGGTTGCAGAATCAACTTTCAAAATATATTCTCCTTAGAAATTTAAACCTGTAGGGGCACCTCGGTAGCTCAGTTGGTTAATTGTCTGACTTCGGTTCAGGTCATGATCTCATGGTTCCTGAGTTTGAGCCCTATGTCAGGCTCTGTGCTGACATCTTGGAGCCTGGAACCTACTTCGGATTTTTTGTTTCCTTCTCTATCTGCCCCTCCCCCACTCACACTCTGTCTCTCTGTCTCTCTCTGTCTCTGTCTCTCTCTCAAAAATAAATAAACATTTTTAAAAATTTTTTAATGAATTTAAACCTATAATTAGGTTTAAATTACAAATTAAATAAATTTAGAAATTATTTTAGAGTACACTGCCACCAAGTGGTAGGGGAGCCCCAGGCACAGCTATTTCTATCCTTTGCATTCATGAAGGAGACAAGGTTCCTAAGGGTACATACAGCACAGAAGCCTCTTGGCCAGTTAGTGACTGAGATGGTTGTGGAGAAAGCCATTGCAATGAAAAGCCAAAGGCAAGAACCTAAGGCTTAGAAAAGAAACTTGATGTTCCATAAACAGAAATGGAGATGAGTTTTGCTAACTCTGTCTTGTTTCAGTCGGTCATTTTTGGTGATTATAAACCATGCTTCAAGGGGCTCTGGGGCTGGTCTGGGTTCAAGGGAGAGGCTGACTAGGCAGACCTCCTATCTAGACTTCAGCCAGACAACTCTGCTTTTCTCTGTTTTATACATCAGGGTGCCGTGTTCACTTTCATTAGATAAAAAAGTTCTATAACTAAAAAGGGGGCTGTTGCTATATTTCAAATCCCTCTTAGAAGTTGTCATTCCATATATGACATTATTATAATTTTTAACATTCTGAACACCAGCTTATTTCTATTGACCCAACTGTATGGAGGGTGGTCTGCTGGACAAGGAGGGGAAGACAAGCATTTGGAGACAGAGAAGCCTTCCCAGTGAAGGAGGAGACATAGAAGACCCCCACCAACAATAGAAAATTGCTAGAACAAGGAGTTAAGTGCTGGGACCACAGGAGGTCCTGCCCACCTTCATTTGAACAAACAGAGAAAGAGAAAGAGACTCTTGCATGACTAAAACCTCCTTGGCACAGGTTTGGTTTCACTAGCGTAACCATGATAAGGATCCTAGTCAACTCAAGGGCAAGTTCAAGTTTTATGAAGACATCATGATGACGATGATATTGGTAATGACTCTGAAGCTTAACTGAGCACATACGATGCGGTAAGTGCTATCATTACCTCCATTTTGAAGACGACAAAACTGAGCCCCAGAGGGGTTAAATAACTTGCCCAAGGTCACAAGGAAATAACAATGGAGCCAAGACTGCAAAACCAGGCAGTTTTTCACCAGAGTTCCAGCTGGCCTCCTCAACTGATAGGGGCTTGCCTAAGAGCACCACATGTAAACCAACTCTCCACCTCACCCTGCCTCCCGCATCCCCACTTCTAGCCAATCAGTGCTCGCCCATCCTCCCAGTCATCTGCCTGCGGCCTGACCAGATGGAATAGTCTTTGACCAGAGTCAGGAAGGAAAGCCACCGCCCAGAAAGACAGGCATGGGGTTGAGGTCCCTCCCTTGTTGCTGGAGCCATGTGTCTTTTCCTGTTCACCATCATTGTCCCCCCCTGAATCACTCTCTGAAGCCCTGGGGGAGGTTTGTGGTTTACCTGCACCCCAGATGCTCTCTCTGTTCTGCCTTCCAAAGGCTCAGTCCCTTTGGTTTCCTTTGGTGGACCCAGCTTCCAACACCCAGCTTCTCTGTCCTTGGCACTTGCCTGCTTCCTTCCCTGTAGGGAGACAAGTGACAGAAGCTGACATCCTGCAGGTGGAAGTGACAGGTGGTGGATGGGTGGGTGCATGTGGCTGCCACATAAACACATCAGGAAGCAGCTTCCACCTCTGGATTCATGAACTCCCATATCAAGTGCCTGGTCCAACTGGGTCCCTGATCCCTGCCTCAACTGGGTTTTCTAGACTTGTCCACTTGTCTGCTCAGCCACATGTGCACACTTCCTACCCTTCGCAGACCCAGCTGACTTCCCAGAACTGATCCCTGTCCATGTGACTGGTCATCTACTCCCTGTCTGGTTTTGCCTTCATCTGTAACACCTTCCCTGGAAATCAGCCACCTGTTACCTCAGCTTGTTTTCTGTCTGGCTGAATTCTGAGTCCCAGCCTTCTCTGACTTCATCTGGACCTGTGCTGGCTGGGTTCCCCTGTGAAATCCCCTAGGTCATAATATAATGTTGGAGGGAAAGGAAACAGAGTCCTTGGTATTTGTTTTCTTATTTAATACTCACCATGGCCCTATAAGACGTTGACCCAAAAAAAGACCCAATGACAAAAAAAGTAAGTGAGACTCAGGGAGAGTCTCAGGGAGACCCAAGATCACGTAGCAACAGGCTACTCTGACTTTACTCCCTTATAACTTTTCTCAGCCTAAATTAGACTCCCAGAACCAGCCATCCACTCCCATGAGGGAGGTCTAGTGATTAGTGTCAACAGATTGCACCTTTCTGGCTCAGATAACAATTTAACAAAGGAGTCTTTCTTCAAAGCTTGAGAAAATGTCCCCAACTTGTGATGGCTTCATCCACAACAACTATCCAGGAACCTTCTGGGAGGGGAGTCCCCACGGGCCAGGAAGTTTTGTCTGCTTCATACCTCACCATCAGACAGTACCTGGCACATATATGTTCAACAATGTATATGGTTGAACCAAGTAGGTCATTGCCCAGGGCCACCTGTGTTTTAGAGCAGAACCAGGACTTGAACTCTTCCCTGCACAGGTGGTGTAGCCAGATGTTTTCCACTGCACCATGTCTCATTCAGGATTAGTCAGCAAAGATGGTCTACCTCTGTGTCATGTTATTTCAACGGTGATTATTGGTTACTTTGCATATTGTCCTTAGAGAACTAGCCCGTCTTACCACTACCAGCCACCCCTTTCAGCGGTCTTGTGGTTATCCATATGCTTATCAGTCTGGCTAGTCATCTATCACCCTTAAAAATACGGACACCCATGGAAACACCTCCCATGGCAAAAGAGACAAAGCACAGAAGGAAAATCCCTCTGGATTCTAGGAATCAGGAAACATGGCTTCTAGTCTTGTCTTTGCCACTGGTGGCTCTGAGGACAAGACCCTTCACTCACCCCCCAATCCCAGAAGCCTTCCTGGAAAACGAGGGAGTTGGACCCAGAGGTTTCTGAGGGCCCCTGATGAATCCCTCATCATCCTGATGCAATCCCGTTCATGGGGCCCAGGCTCCTGTCCTAGTCTGGCTGTCCTGCTCAGAGTCCTGTGCTGCTGACTGACTTCAGCTTCCTTCAGCCTCCTGTAGGGGAAATCCCTCCTCTTTACTCTTCCTTTTCTGAACTGACCTAACCATACCTTTCCCTGATGATTTGGTCTGCGGCTGTTGACTGCAGGGTGTAGGAAGCCAGATCAACCCTGCCTGGGGCCCAAACAAGAAGACCTGAGCTCCTTCCTCCCTCCCCAGCCCTCCTTACCCATCAGCACCTCACCTGGCGCATGCTTTTTCACTCACCCAAGTGACAGAGGTGCGTAGTCTCATCCCTTTGGATAAATGAACACATGGCTCATGGTAAACATCTGAAAAACAAAGGATAACCAATAGACCCAGTTTGGTTTTACCTGGTCCTATATCCTGGAGCCAGGACAGTGCCTGGCACAGGACATGCCACAGACACTTCATAAGTATTTTTTGTAAGGTTGAAAATGGGGCAAAAATCAATGGTTTCCTTGTCAGGCTAAAGCTTACATCTGTCTTCTGTCTATGAGCTCCTTGCATAAGCATCTGAATAGAACCTGGTCAAAGCTTTCTCTTATAGAGGATGCTTCCCAACTTCAGTGGGCTCTGTTGTGTCCACTAATGGGGGAGGGGGATTTACATCAGATCCACGATGGTTATGACAAGGACTGATGGGGAACCAACAAATGGTAAAGAAAAAAGGTGCTACTCAAAAGACACAGCTCTTCCTTTGCTGGAGTTGCTTGGAACTTGGTTATTAAAATAAAGGTTAAAAAGCTCATGAGAATTTAAAAGAAACAATGTTCATTGCTGATGGAGACCAAAAAAGAAAGATCCAAAAGCCAAGATCATCAAATACTGACTCTCTGTTCAGCAAGTTCAGGTTGTTACAGCTATACATTTTGGCTTTGTATTTTTTTTAAGCCCTCTAATGCTGGGTATTCCAGAAAGGCTGTACCGTGCTACATTTCCATGAACAACGAAATGAGTGATCCAGTGTCTCTGCATCCTTGCCAACTTTTGAGGTTATCACTATTTTTTATTTTAGCCAACCTGGTAGGAGCAGAGTGATGGCTCATTGTGATTTCTTATGTGTGTCTGATGATCTAATATTTATAACAAGATGACATGAACTGTATAGTATATATCATCCCAGTGGAACACAGGAAAATAATTCCATTATTACACACATCAGTATTTCTGCAGCAAATCTATGAGCATTCACCTAAGTGGAATAAGTTAGGGCAACAAGTATCCTCATCCCAATTTAAATCTAAATAAGCCAACAAATGAGCTCAGGTCAAATTTGGCTACCAGGCATGTTATGAAAAAAATTCTGTTTTCCCAGCTGTCTTGATATTGGAATTGCAGATAAAAAATTTGGAGCCTATTGATAAATTATTCTGAATGGCCTAATTCTATTAAGGCACTACTGGCATTGACTCAATGAATGTAGAGAGGATAGGCTGGTAAAAGATACTCTTCATTCATTCACTTATTCATCCATCTGACAAATACTTGTTTCTTTTTTTAAGTTTATTGATTTATTTTGATAGAGAGGGAGAAAGAGAGAGAGAGTGAGCAGGGGAGGGGCAGAGAGAGAGAGAGAGGGAGGCACAGAGAGAATCCCAAGCAGACTCCTCTCTGTTAGCTCAGAGCCTGATGCGAGTCTCGATGTCATGAATCACGAGATCATGACCTAAGCCAAAATCAAGAGTTAGACGCTTAACCAACTGAGCCACCCAGGCATCGCCAATACTTGTTAAGTAGCTACTATGTGCTAGCAGATGAGGACTTTCCTCTATGAAGCTGGGTGAGGAAGCACCTTACATGGGCTCCTGAATACCCTGCCCCCTCTAGGCTAGAAGATGGCGCTTTGGTGGGGCTGGGGGACACCACCTTGGGCTGGAACTGACTCATGGGTATGGTTTGGGATCCTTTTTTGATTTTCATGTTATCATGTACAAAACAGACAAATCTGGGCATTGAGCAAATTCCCAGCTTCTCAAAAATATGCTCCTATATGAGAGGGGGAAGGAGAGAGAGCTCTTGATTGGTTTCAGGATGAAGCTATTTTTTTCATTCAACTGGTACTGCCCAGACTGCTGCCCTGTTTCAGGTGAGTTTTCTTTCAAAGACAAAACCACTATTTTGGATGTACTCTGAGTTGGCTCTCCCCTCTGGAGGATGGATTAACAAATTTGCTTATATAGCTCTAAGAAGTGAGGTGGATGTGAACAAGAAAGAAGAGGGAATGGGGTGCCTGGGTGGCTCAGTCTCCCGGTTAAGCCTCCAACTCCTGGTTTCAGGTCAGATCATGATCTCACAGTTCATGGGTTTGGGCCCCACATTGGGCTTTGTGCTGACAGTAGAGGGCCTGCTTGAGATTCTCTCTCTCTCTCTGCCCTTCTCCCAGTTATGTGCTCTCTCTCTCTCTCTCTCTCAAAATAAATAAATAAGTACTTTTTTAAAAAAAGAAGAGGGAGTGATTCCTTCTTATTGGACTCCCCTTGGCCTCTGTACAAAATTTCCCCTTGGCCTCTGTACAAAACCCTCTTGGTCCAGTTAGTCTTGATTCTGTGTGGGCTCTTAACTCATTTCTGATCACCCAACACCTCACTTCCAAAGCACTTTGGTGTCTTCATTTTTCCTTTTACATTCAGTAAATAAACATTTGTGGAAGCTATTTTCTAGGCCTGGGGACACCGTGATGACTTTCATGGACCATAAGCACTTTTGCCTTCATGGGCTGCTTCCTCCATTCATGGTCTATAGCAAAGCCAAAGGGCTGACCCAGAATTTGCCCTTGACTTAGGCTCTTTGCAGCACAGACTTTGCAAGCTGGAAGATCTGTATTTAACTCCCACTTCTTCCCAACCTAAACCAACTACATTTTCCTCTCAGTTATTCTACCAACAAAGGAAGTAATTAAATGTACCTCGAAGGGTGTCTGAGCGGATTAAATAGATTTATTTCTGTAACTTGCCATACAATGCACTCTGCAAAGGCTAGTTACCTTTCCTCTGATTTCTTGATCATCTCCCATGTGCCTGGAGGGAACTCAGCATGACACTTCTGAATGGGATAGAGGCAATGCTCAAGGGTACAAGGCCAAAGGTAAGCCCTCGGTAAGGTTAACTTTTGATTTGTGAAGATGGAAAAGGTGTGTTGGCCACTGATGTTCCACAGAAACTAGCTGATCAGCCATGGCTTGGACTGAATTAAGGAGCTGAATCAGTTATTCTGCAAACAGGGTCATGGCTCAAAGCTGATGCAAAGCACAGGGAGCTGACTGTCGTTGGTGTATATCTACCTGTGGCCCCTCCACGTGGTTTCCCATCTCACTCAAGAAAACACCAAAGACTTTTGAGCATCCTCAGACCCTACCCAATTCCCCACCCCAGCCCTCCCTGCCCCTTCCACTCTGTCTTAACCACGCTGGCCTTGCCATCCCCCAAATGAACATGTTCCTGGACCACTCTTCCTCTAAGAGACTCATGTGGGTGACTCCCTCACCTCCTTGGCCAATTGCTCAAAGTGCCCCCTCTAACCAAAGCCCTCCCAGGCCAGGTATTTCCATCCTCCTGTCGGTCTTTTCTTCTCCATTGTATCCTGCCCCACCCAGCACTGTCTAGTTTAGTGGGCAGCTGAGTGCATTCATTGGTTACCCACATACCCACTAGCAAGTAAGCTCCATGTGAGATTTTTCTGTCCTTTTTTTCTCCACCATGTTCCCAGAACCTCGAGCAGGGCCTGGCCCAGAGCATAGGCTCAATACATACTTGTTGAATGATATATAATTCTACTATTCTATACTCCCACAGTGGAATCCTTGCAAGGCCCTCGACTCAGGGACCTACATCTTTACATTTATTTAAGAATGCTGGAAGATGGCTCATTTTTTGTTTGTTTGTTTCCTTTCTCAGTTTGTCCTGGGAACAGAGGGTTTCCTGGGCCCTGTCCTGGGACTGGGCTGGCAGGGCCAGTGGCAAGCCCTTGGCACTTCTGGTACTCATTTCCAGATGACCCTTCCCATGCCCTTCATTCAACATAATGCCCTGCATAGGGCAGGTGCCCGGTCAGTGTTCACTGAGTAGAAGACTGATTAGCTGAGTCCAAACAAAAGAGAGGATAAACATGGATGTGCAACAGATCCCAAAAGGGACCCTTCCCACAGCCAAAAAGTGAGCAGCAAAATGAAATCAGCTCCAGCTTTGGTTCTTCCATCAAAGGCAGAAAGTTCAAAATCAAAAAGGTGAGAACACCATGTTCCAGAGTGGTTAAGAAACTTGTTCTGAGTCACCCAGCTAGCAGCTAGCACATTTAGAGTTCAGCTGGCTAATTCAGCCATCTCTCCATTGTCCACAGATGCCTCAACTTTTAAGTCAGGCTTTGGCATGAGAATTAACAAATATTAGAATGTGTCTTTACTTTCCATAGCTGGCCTGACATCCCTCCTTCCTTCTTACTAAATTTTTTTGATGTTTATTTATTTTTTACAGAGAGAGAGACAGAGCATGAGTAAAGGAGAGGCAGAGAGAGAGGGAGACACAGAATCAGAATCAGGCTCCAGGCTCTGAGCTGTCAGCACAGAGCCTGACATGGGGCTCAAACTCACAGACCGTGAGATCATGACCTGAGCCGAAGTAGGATGCTCAACCAACTGAGCCACCCAGGTGCCCCCCTCCTTCCATCTTATATGGAACATCTTTGCTCCTTTGTCCCTCACAACCTTCCCGAGTCACCTCACTGTCCAGGCCAGGAAGTAAGGCCATGTCACCCACCTGCACAGTGGCGGTGTGCAGGCCATTTACATTATTTCCTTTCCTTTCAACAACGAACTTTCCAGGTGGGCATTTTCTGTTGAGGAAGCTGTGACTCAGTAGAGCTCAAGGGTGTCCAGTAGAAAGAGATGTGAACCCAACTAGTCTCTCCAACCTCAAAACAAGATCCATATGACCTCTTTTTATTACTTAGGGTTTCTCAACCTGGATGGTCTTGGCATTTGGGACCAAACAACTCTTATGGGGGTCGTCCTGCACACTGTTGGGATGCTTAGCAACCTCCTGGCCTCTAGCCTCTACTTACCAGATGCTGGTAGGGTCTCCTCAGGGGTGACAACCAAAAACATCACCAGATATTGCCAAATGTCCCCTGGGGGCTTAACACCCTTGCCCCTGTTGAGAAATGCCACTCTAACCCCATCACACAGGATGCTACTCAACACAGATCCACCTCATGCACCCCCTTGAAGAACACAGAACCTACTTTGCCTTCAGTTTGGTATAAAAAGAACTGCTTAATGTTCCTCAGCTGGAACACCGGGGTTCAAGTCCTAGCTCTACGCCCAAATAGCTGTTGACTTTGGATGAGCTGCTTACTCTGACAAAGAAGAATGATAATATTATCAGACTCAGGAAATTAAGTCAAAATAAATACACAAAGACTATTGTAGGGGATCAGAAGATGCCACCCCAAAAGGGGCCACTTTGGCATAAGGGCTTCTGTGAGCTGAAGACAACTGAAAGGCAGTGACCCCAAAACAGCTCTCTGCTCTTCCCCCATTTGCCTCAATGTAGGACACAAATTCTCCTCTGTGTAGATCTCTCTCCTCCTCTCTCTCACACCAGGAAGGAGAGCAGAAGATAACCATAGACCCTCATCAGCCCAGAGGCACTGCCAGATGATAACAAAGGTCAGTAAAACACCCGACTGTCTTGTTCATTAGCTCCATACATTTGCTTTCCAATTGTCTGCTGCCCCTAAAAGCCTGACCCTCCTTCCTTTGTCTTGTCACTTCTCCGCAATGTATTGTTCTTTGTCAAACAATAGTACATAAGCTTTCTGGCCTAACCATTTCTTTAGGGTTTTCCCTTCTTTCTAAAAAGACCCCCCATGCCATGTCAAAATATTAATATCAAACAAAACATGTATGCCTTTTCTCCTGGAACCTGTCTTCTGTTAGTTTAACTTCCAGGATCCAGGTGCAGAAGCTAAGGCATACAGCAAGAATGTTTTTCCTCTCCTATGCCATGAAAAACAAACTCCACTGGTGGTAATGCTTGCCAGGGAGACACCAAAATCCAACACCTAGTTTCATGACTGTGGCTCTAACCATCCAAAACTGAGGAACAGCCATGAACTCTGAGCTGTCCCAGCATCTTGGACTCTCATCTCCCACACCAAAGGCTCTTTCCTAACCAACGAACAATATATTTGCTCACATGAGCAATGCCTGGGTCTGGAATTGCAGACTCATTCTGCCCTACCCAGGCAGGACCAACATACACGCCCCCTTCTCAGTTTCTAGTATATACAAACTCCTAATTCTTTCCCATAGTTAAATTCTCCATGAATTTCTTCACTGTCGATGGCTCCCTTGCCTGACAAATAAGTGAATTCAGAGCTCATTTTGATGGTCACTGTATATATAGGCCATTGTCTTTCCTTTAACAAGCCCTCAGTACAGTGCCTGGCACATAATAAATGCTCAATAAACATTAGCCAGCACTGTTATCCTATGTAGCCCTATGCATTGCCCTCCCTAAGCCCCTCTTATCTGACCTCAGGTTCTCATCCCCTTAGCAGGATGTGGGCCTTAAGCAAAACTTTACCCATTTCATTGTCAATAGTAAAATGCAGGGCAGAAGCCAAAACTTCACCAGGTGGCTGATGGGAGGAGGGATGTGCCTACCAAGAACCCACACACACCGACTCTCAGGCCCAAGATGCACCAAGTGGTGAGAAGGGTCTGCAGCAAAGCAACCCTGATGCTCTTTTTCCTGGACGGTGAGCTGAGGAAAAACTCTCACCTCTAGAAGACCTAGTGAAACCCTCTCACCTGTAGACCTTGTAATTCATAGGGTGGCTCCAAGGCCTGTCTCTCCCTCACAGGAAGAGGCTTTGGCAAATTCAAGATGTCTCCATGTAAAGGGTCAGATTTCCACCTGGGAAGACTTTGTCCCTGCGGGAGTGGAGACCTGGCACCTTGTCCACAGGGGAAGGTGTGCTTAACCACAACCTTCTGGTCGGGAGATGGGCTGCCAGAGTGGGGGGTAGGGGGAGCCTTCGGGGTGATGAGCCCAAACCCCGGCTTGGTTCCTAGGAGACTGGGAACCTTGCAAAAGTCACATCAGGTGCTCTGTGGCCCTCAGTTGTAAAATCAGAGATAAGAGAGCTGGCCTATGTGCCACATTCAGCCTGGGTGAGAAAGAACAAATCCCAGGCTGTGAGGTAGTCACCTACCCCATTCTCACCTCTCCTCTTATTCACTGGCCCGATCTTCTCAAGTTAAGGACTCAGCTTCATCACCATTCCTTTTATTAAACATGTTTTTTAACTTTCTGTATTCTGATGCTTTGGCATCTAGGGCCCAACTGACCTAGAAGCGACTGTCCCTCCCAGGGTTAGTCAAATCCTAAAGATAGTAAATAACCCACTTGGGACTGCAATTTTCAAATATAAACCAGCTGATTCAGAGCCACCCCCCCCCCCAACTACCTTCTCTCCCCAGCTGTCACACTCTGGGCCACTCTTCCCTTCCCCCAGTCATGACCAAGTTCAGGTGCCAGACAACTAGGCAAGACATCAGATAACTAGGGACAGCCCTTGGGCCCCAGAACCCACTGAAGTTACTCGAAACTACCAATCTTTAACCTGCTTACCCTTTCTTTCCTGCTCCTCCCCATGGAAACCACAATAAAGGCTCTTGCTTGCTCTTCCCTAACTCCTTCTGTCTCCTGACTGACCATGGTGCCTCTCCATGTGGACCCACAACACTATTGTGACTCCCGGGTCAAAGTGGGGGCTTCCTGTACTCAGGAGATAGGCAAGGTCTTCCTCAAGTCCAACTCACAGTGGATCCATTGGTCCACAGACTCACGTTTGTTATACCCCTACTTCCTGAATGCATAATTGGAGTAGATATCCTTGGAAACTGGCTGAGTCCCCACATTGGCTCTGTGATCAAAGTCTGGGGTAGTAAGGGCTAAATGGAAGGCGGTGGATCTTCACCATCTCCCCCCCGCCCCCCCGCACCAAGATAGTAAACCAGAAGCAGTGCTGAATCTCACAGGGACCGCAAAGGCTGCTGTCATCCTAAAACACTTGAAAAAACACTTGTCACACCCCAGTGTAACTCACCAGCTTGGATTGTGCAGAAGTCAGATGGATCTTGGAGGATGACTATGAATGATTCTAAACTTATTCATGCAGTGACTCCAACTGTAGCTGCTCCCCCAGCTGTCATTCTTTCTTGGAGCCCACAAACACAGCTCCTGGCACTTGGTATGGAGCCATGGCCCCAGCCAACGCCCTTTTGTCCATACCATCTTGTAAGGAATATAGGTTTCATTTGCCTTTATCTGACAGATCCAACAGTATACCTTTACGGTCTCTCATCAGGGCTTTGTCAATTCTCCCGCTTGCAAGAAAGTCGATAGTGTGATACCTATAGAGAACATTTGTGACAGCATATAGTGTGCAGAGGTCACAATCATGGCACCAAACATCACAGTGGTCCCCTGCATTGGTGACATTGTGCTGATTGGATCATCTGAACACAGAGTGGAAGGCACTTTAGATTCTGTATTAGTCAGGTCCAACCAAGAGACAGAAAAGGGAGTCACAGATATAGTGAACAACCAATATCCCTAGGGCAAGATCCAGATTTTATTTTAGAGGACATGGCCATGGCTAACTGGAAAGGGTGTCAAGGAAGCCATGCATGGGTAAATGCCTTATTGGTGGCATTCTGCTGTACAAGTGCCCAGGAAAGCTGCTGACCACTTGAGTATGATGGCCGTCGTGTACTGTAGGAGCCAGGCACCAGAGAAACCATCCACCGCAGGACCCATATGCTGGAAAGAGGGAATACTGCAGGAGCCCAGTGCCAGAAAAGTCATTTAAAAAAATTTAATGTTTATTTATTTTTGAGAGAGATTGAGAGAGAGAGAGAGAGAGAGAGAGAGAGAGAGAGAGACAGAGCATGAGCAGGGAGGGCAGAAAGAGAGGGAGACACAGAATCTAAAGTGAGCTCCAGGCTCTGAGCTGTTAGCACAGAGCCCGACGTGGGGCACAGAGCCCGACGTGGGGCTTAAACCCATGAACCATGAGATCAAGACCTGAGCTGGAGTCGGATGCTTAACCAAATGAGCCACCCAGGTGTCCCTAGAGAAACCATTCTTTGGCAGCAGAAGTCTGGCCAAGGGAGTGCACCAGAACCAGGAAGAGACTCCATCTATTTTCAGTATTCCTCCAGCATCCTCTACTGACAAACCTGGTGGCAAAGGGGAAATATGTAAAGGGCATATCAAGAACTGTGAAATAGGTGAGATTTTATTCTACTTGCAGATGACCCAGCTAGCCTGCCCCAGTGTCATGGACACTGTCAGGAAACATATGATACCTTGTGCAGATTCAAAGACTTGTATGACTTACGGCACAACAACCAAAACATGCTGTATCTTAGCTTCTACTCACCTTGGCTCTGAAGTCCCAGAGCTTCTGACTTTTGATCTCAGGGTCATGAATTCAAGCTCCCTATCGAGTGTGAAGCCTACTTTAAAAATAATAGTAATAAATTTTAAAAATTAGTAAAGCAAACTAGAGAAAAGAGAATGTGGTTAAGAGAATCAAAAGAGAGAGAAAATACATTTACAGTACTGGGCTGTAAAAAGTCCACATATGAGCAGACTGGAGCAGTTCAAACCAATGTTGTTCAAGGATCAACTGTATAAGAGAGAATGCCTGACTCATCTTTTCCCATTAATTTTTAAATTTTTTTTAAACATTAAATTTGGGGGTGTCTGGGTGGCTCAGTTGGTTAAGTGTTCAACTTCAGCTCAGGTCTCACAGTTCATGAGTTTAAGCCCCTCGTCAGGCTCTGTGCTGTCAGCTCAGAGCCTGGAGCCTGCTTCAGATTCTGTGTGTATGTCTCTCTCTCTCTGCCACTCCCCTGCTCCCACTCTGTGTCTGCCTGTGTCCTGAGAATCCCAGTCCAAACTGCCTGTTTGGTAAAATGAAATACCTTTTGGAAAAAGATATTTGCCTTCTTTGCAAGGATCCAAGACACCTGTAAGACTCCCTCCTCCACTGACCATTGGTGGGGTCCTTGGTACCAAGGGAGGCTATGGTTGAACAGAAGGGAGCCTCCAACTCCAGTGCTTGGGTGGGTCTAGACAGCAGTGAGGCCCAGTGTTATTACAGATGTATCTAGCAAACATGAGCCCAGTGGAAAAACTAATGTGGACTATGCCAGCATGCAATACCAAGATTCTCTTTCCTTACCCCATGAGCAGAGAAAGTGGTATGAACTAAGCAAGGCCAAGGTTCTTTTTTGTAAGATTTTATTTCTTTATTTTCAAGTAATTTCTACACCCAATGTGGGGCTTGAACTCACAACCTCAAGATCAAGGATTGTACTCTACTGATGGAGACGTCCAGGCGCCCCTAAGGCAAGGTTCTTTGTAAAAGTGGGAACAATACATAAGCTCACCAAAGAAAGAATGTATAGTAAGTTGTCTGTCTTGGAGAATGCAGTTTTCATATTCCAGATAGCATCTGGAGGTTCCCAGGACAGACTTAGCTCTGAGAACCTGCCTCTTGGTAGCCAGGAATCTGATTTTGGAATTCGGATTAAAGACTTGAGCCCAGACCACACTCGCAGCCCCCCAGAGCCCACTCTTTCCCTCACTGCTTCTCCCTTCCCTCTTCCCCATCTCCTTTTCCCACCACCTCCCCTGAAACCTGCCTTTAGTCGTGTCCAAGGATGGCTAAAGTGAGGCAAGAGTTTCATTGCCACAGCATTTCTCCTGCTGGAGACTGATCTATAACTGGTGTGTTGGAATTTGGCTGGTGACCTATGATCCCAAGAACAATTAGGTGCCCCCTCGTCCAACAGGCACCATGGCCCCAAGCCCTGCGTTGGCATCATGAGCATAGATGCACCATGATTAGAGACACACAGACAGAATACCCAGTTGTTAGCTTTTATTCTTCACAGACCTTGTGTGTTAGGGCTTTGAGAAGTTTTTAAAGGCATTAGTCTCTCCCTTTGATATTTATTTCACCTGAGTGAGAATGTTAGCAAGTGTTGCTCACAATTTGGATTTTCTGAAATACTAAGCAAAACCATTCTAAGCTGACTTATCCTTCTCATGTGAGCAGAGCATTGACTCAGCATCTCCTTAATCAGCACCCCAGGGTTGCTATATGCTCTTTATATAATTGGCTATAGCATTCACAATTTTCAGGGAGCACAGGAACAAGAAAATTTCCTTGTCAAAAAGCAGTAGGGACCCATGAAAGCCATCCTCTACTTGATACCACATCACGGGGACCCTCTGGTCCTCCAAGCGCTTCATATAGAGCAAGGTGTCATCACGGAGGATGTCATGCTCACAGCTCACCAGGAAGGCCTTGGGAAGGTGAGCAATGGTCTCATCATCTCTTATCAGAGGGGCATTTTCTACATCCAAAAGATGTTTGTTTTCCAGATAGGCAGCCCCATTAAAAGGGCCGGGAAACACAGGTTGGTGGCGCATCTTCCTGAATCTCCTGGGTATGTTGTCAGAGCTGAGCCACTGCTTGTACTTCCTCCAGAAGTCTGGGGGCATTAAGGCACCATCCAAGATGGCTTCCCACCAGTGAAAGTCGATAACCATATATTTAAACATACATGTCATCCTGAACTTCTGGGGCAGGATGGGACATTTCTGCTCTGCCAGTAAGATGGCAGCTGCAAACTGATGATCTGAACAAGTGGATAAATCAGGACCTGGGCCCGGATCTGGGAAATATCTGATCTGCCCACCAGGTCCTGGGTGACACAGACTACATACGCTCTCCCAGTGCTGTCTCCACAGATCACAAAGCGGGAGGGGTCCACCCTGTAGGTTTCCAGGGCCTTCAGGAAGTGAATGGAGGCATTCAGGCAATCTCAGAAAATGCTGGGGTAATGGTGATCAGGAAGCTTGCCGTACCTGAAGAGCAAGCAGGGAACAAAAGTGTAGCAGTGTGGACAGGTGTCACTGGGAGCCATTTTAACCATGTCCTCAACTCCCCCTTGCAAGACTGTCTCTGACTAAATCCCCAGAATGGCCCGGTGAGGTGGGGATTTTTATCTTTTCTTTTCTTTTTTTCTTTTGCATATGAGGACATGAAGGACCTCCCCTTAGTCCTACAGGCAGGGGTTCTGGACTCCAACACTAGGCTCTGCCTGTTGTCCACAGGTGTAGACACTCCACACAAGATTATGCAACTTGAAAGCTATCTGAGCCATCTGAAGTGGGAGCAAAACAACTAGTGATGCTGGGAAATACAAAGGAACCTCCTGGCTGTCCCACTGGCTGCCCAAAGAGAACAGGCTAAGCAAAGTAAAGCTCAAATAAAGCAGAAGTTTCTTTCAGGATGAATTTTTGGTTTTTTTAATCAAAATCTAATGACCAAGGGGCTCCTGGATGGCTCAGTCAATTAAGCATCTGACTTCAGCTCAGGTCATGATCTCCCATTTCACAAGTTCAAGCCCCACGTCAGGCTCTGTGCTGACAGCTCTGACCCTGGACCCTGCTTCAGATTCTGTGTCTTCCTCTCTCTCTGTCCCTCCCCTGCTCATGCTTTGTCTCTCTCAAAAATAAATAAACATTAAAAAACAATTTTTTTTAATCTAATGACCAAGATTTGTTCTCTCCCAGTGACTTAAAGAGCTGCCTTTGGCACAAGAACAGACACTCAGATCAATGGAATAGAATAGAGAACCCAGAAATGGACCCACAAACGTATGGGCAACTAATCTTCGACAAAGCAGGAAAGAATATCCAATGGAATAAAGACAGTCTCTTTGGCAAGTGGTGCTGGGAAAACTGGACAGCGACATGCAGAAGAATGAACCTGGACCGCTTTCTTACACCAGACACAAAAATAAACTCAAAATGGATGAAAGACCTCAATGTAAGACAGGAAGCCATCAAAATCCTCGAGGAGAAAGCAGGCAAAAACCTCTTTGATCTTGCCCACAGCAATTTCTTACTCAACACGTCTCCAGAGGCAAGAGAAACAAAAGCAAAATGAACTACGGGGACCTCATCAAATAAAAAGCTTCTGCACAGTGAAGGAAACAATCATCAAAACTAAAAGGCAATCGACAGAATGGGAGAAGATATTTGCAAATGACATATCAGATAAAGGGTTAGTGTCCAAAATCTACAAAGAACTTATCAAACTCAACACCCAAAAAACAAATAATCCAGTGAAGAAATGGGCAAAAGACGTGAATAGACACTTCTCCAAAGAAGACATCCAGATGGCAACTGACACATGAAAAAACGCTCAACATCACTCATCATCAGGGAAATACAAAGCAAAACCACAATGAGATATCACCTTACACCTGCCAGAATGGCTAACATGAACAACTCAGGCAACAACAGATGTTGGCGAGGATGTGGAGAAAGAGGATCTCTTTTGCATTGTTGGTGGGAATGCAAGCTGGTGCAGCCACTCTGGAAAACAGTATGGAGGTTCCTCAAAAAACTAAAAATGGAACTACCCTATGACACAGCAATGGCACTACTAGGCATTTATCCAAGGGATACAGGTGTGCTGTTTCGAAGGGACACATGCACCCCCATGTTTATAGCAGCACTATCAACAACAGCCAAAGTTGATGGAAAGGGCCCAAATATCCATCGATGGATGACTGGATAAAGAAAATGTGCTACGTATATATAATGGAGTATTACTCAGCAATCGAAAAGAATGAAATCTTGGCATTTGAACTACATGAATGGAACTGGAGGGTATTATGCTAAGTGAAATTAGTCAGTCAGAGAAAGACAAAAATCCTATGACTTCACTCATATGAGGACTTTAAGAGACAAAACAGATGAACATAAGGGAAGGGAAACAAAAATAATATAAAAACAGGGAGGAACAAAACAAAAGAGACTCATATATATGGAGAACAAACTGAGGGTTACTGGAGGGGTTGTGGGAGGGGGATGGGCTAAATGGGTAAGGGGCATTAAGGAACCTACTGAAATCATTGCTTCACTATATACTAATTTGGATGTAAATTTTAAAAAATAAAAAATAAATTTAATAAATAAATAAATGTCACTCTCTTAATTCTTTAAAAAAAAAAAAAGAGCTGTCTTCTATCTGGGGGTTGGGGAAAGAGGGAGAGGTTTGGGAGATACCCTGAGGGTGAAGGTGGAGGAAAGGTAAACAGGCAGGAAACAGATTCTGCTCTGGCTGTGGAGAGCATCCTGAAGGCTGCTCTAAGCCCTCAAAGTGTGTCTCCTCATAGGAATTCAAGGGCAAAGAGAAAGGACTTTAAAATGAACTTCTAGGGGCATCTGAGTGGCTCAGTCCGTTGAGTGGCCAGCACTTGATTTTGCCTCAGGTCATGATCTCATGGTTCATGAGTTCAAGCCCCTCACAGGGCTAGGCACTAACAGTGCAGTCTGCTTGGGATTCTCTCCTTCCCTCTCTCTCTAACCCTAAATATAAATATAAATATATAAATATATACATGTGCTATAAGGGAGTAGATCTTAAATGTTCTCCCCACAAAAAAGAAACAATAATTACATGATAGAATGGAGATGTTTCCTAATGGTATCATGGTAATCATTTTGCAATATATAAGTGTCTCAAACTGACACGTTATACACCTTAAACTTATGCAATGTTATATGTCAATTATATTTCAATAAAGCTGGGCGTGGTGCTGAACTTACAGAAATAGTAAAACACAAGCTAACTAATGCACAAATCAAGATTGAGATAATAGAAAGAAATCAATTTAAAAAATAGAAACCCTTTGGCTAAACTGCTTTGATTAGAAATTTTATGAAAAACATGGCTGTTATCCCAAATTTTTGTTTGAAGTTGTTGCTAAATGTGTTTTCTCTTCTTACAACCTATCATTTAAAAGCATTGTAAAAGAAAGTGCATTCTACTTATAAGATTAAGTTTGGAAGGGACGCATAAAGAAAACTGACACCTTAGAATAGTGGCTTTCAAACTTCGTTAGAACAGCAACATTGCTTTTCTTCAAAAAAAAATTTTTACATTGATTTATTTTTGAAAGACAGAGCGAGACAGAGCGCAAGCGGGGGAGAGGCAGAGAAAGAAGGAGACACATTATCCGAAGCAGGCTCCAGGCTCTGAGCTGTCAGCACAGAGTCCGACACAAAGCTTGCTTGAACCCACTAATTGTGAGATCATGACCTGAGCTGAAGTTGGACGCTCAATCGCTGAGCCACCCAGACCCTCTAATTTTTTCTTATTAAAATGATACAAGGACCCCCACTGTATAAAATAAGTGAGTAGTGGTCAGTCATTCTAGCTTTGCCCAGGGGCAGGGATCTGAACACCTCACTCATTCTTCTTCCTCTTTGACCTCCCTGGCCACCCTTAAAAAAACGAAGGGAATCCCAGTGTCCTAAGCAACCCAGTCTGGAAGCCACCACTTCCTATTAGATCTTGATTTTTGTTTCCATTAAAAGTTGCTCTAAGGCATCATCTTTAAGGATAGAGTTTGATTGACTGCAACCCTGCAACATTGCCTCAATGAGAAAATATGTTGATAAATAAATCAATGTTATCAACATAGCTTTCCATTTAAACTTAGCAAAACATATACTATTTAGTAGGGTCCTTGTATTGAGATGTGCTCAGCACCTAGAAGCAGCAAACACAAACTTCAGCCTCCATTTTTCTATTTCTAGAAGGATACACATCCTACTAAATGTTAAATATACAAATATGGCAGTATAAAAGAAATAACAAATATTACATGCTTTCCATTAGCAGAATCCCGACCTACTAGAAAGAGGCAGAAATGCCCACCCTTGCCCACTCAGGGTAGGGGTGAAAGTCAAAAGATTCTCCAGGAGCTTAAGTAGGGAGTCTCATTATGTCTTGATGAGAAACCAGGGAGCATTTCAGACACTGGACATCTTTTCCGACCTGCAGTCACCCTGGCAGATTGAAGAACCTTACCTGTCTTCCAACCTCCACCAGCCTCTGTATCAAAACCCATGTCCTAAGTCTTTTCAACTATAACTATATCAAACAACAATATCCTAAGCAATCTCCTACAAATATTCATGCAGGTGTTTATTAACATTTCCGTGTGTTCAAGGGGCATTTTCATTATCACAAAGGGCTTCTCAGATGTAGAGTGTGACAGAGCCTCTATCAGTCAGACACTGTCTTCCTCAAATTTGAGAAGACCAGAGATGCTAAGTAAGTTGCTTTAAGCTGCACAGATGCCTGGGGGCAGCCAGGGTTTGAGGGGCCTTGTGGTAGAGGTTGAATCTAAAAGGACAGCTTTTAGTTTCTCTAACTTCTTGAAACTATTGCCCACTGTCTTCTTCTGTCTCGGGACACTCCCAGCATTGGACCCCAAAGTTAAGTAGGTAAGTAGTTGTTTTAACAAAATAAGCACCTGAAGAACCATCAGACCCAAACAACAGCCAGGACCTTGACCATAACCTTTGGCCAACCCTATCATACCCCCACCACCATCCCACCTCGCTTCCTTCGCCATCTGAGGGAACAGTGACCTTGACCTTCAATCCTGTATTCACCATTCCCTTTCTTTCCTTTTCATGTACTTTTATAATGTCTATGCATAGTCCTTACAAATACTCTTCTGATTTTGTTTTTAACTTGATAAAAAGAGTACCAGACTTACGTAATTATTTGAATGTTTTTCACTTAATTTTATACTGCCAAGACTCATTCACATTCTGGTGTGCCCTTCCAGTTCATTTATTTAAATGGCTATGTAATCATCCATAATACCTTAATGGCTGTGTAACATAATATTCACTGTGCCATGGTTTAGTTTAGTTTAGCTTAGTTTTTGTTTGTTTAGGAGAATTTTTACTCATGTTGAAAAGGGTTTAGAATATGATACATTAGTAATTACTCAAATTTCTGGTTTCAGAAAGAAGATGACATGGATTTATTTTTCCCTGTTCCTCTCCCAAAGGTCATTTAAAACACGGTAGGGGAGAGAGGCCAAGATGGCAGGGCAGCATGGAAGCTCTCTGCTTCACTCGTCCCTGAAATGTAGCCAGATCAGCACCAAACCATTTTTGCACACCTAGAAAATTGATCTGAGGACAAACACAACAATCTGCATAACTTGAGCAACAGAACTTGGCAGGTACATGGTGCAGAGAGGTGAGCTGGGGGAGAGAGAAGCTGCAGAGGGTAGGGAACTGTTTTTATTTGCAGAGAGAGGACAGAGACTTGGGGGGAGATTACAGGAAAAGCACTCCCTCCAAAAGCAGCTGGAGACAAAGAGAAAGAGTGGAAACACCTGCAAGGAAACATCTTCATAAGAAAGGGAGAAAGGAGAAAGGAGAGGGTTTCAATACCATTAGGACTCTATAAATAGGGGAGTACAGAGCCAGAAACTTCGCAGCTCAATACCTGGTGCTGCTCTGCTGGGAAGGGCGAATCTTCAGGAGCAGAGAGCAAGGTCCAAGGGGTCGTCAGGCCACATGGGGAGAGGCAGCTCCTCTGCAGAGAGGACATTTGGTAGAGGCCATGCAGTCTCCCCACAGGCAAAGGTCCCAGTGGACCCCAGATTACAGCCATGTTGCTGGTGTTGGAACAAGGACATTAGGGTGTGGTGAAGACTGGCGCCAGGTGTGTGTTGTGATTTACCATAGCCTCTGAACCACTGCTGCCACACAATCATGTGAACTTTTTCTAGGGAGGCTGGCACCTGGCCACAGTCTCTGGGCCTCTGGAGCAGCATGGGCCAGCACCTGGCCATTGCTCAGCAAGACCCTCCCTGCGAGGGTCAGAGTGAGTTCAAGCCGCAGGGCCCTCAGAAGTGAGGGGTTTGGAAACACAGTCCCATCTGAGAAAAAATTTGGGAAGGAGGTGCTGCCTGGCAGGCTGATGGCTTGATTGTGGACAGTGTAGAAGCAGGGAGTGGATGGAAGTCCAAGACAAAGAAGGGGTGTTTGATTGCCAGTTGGGGAGAGCACAGAGTTCTAATGCTAGAGACTGGGAAGCAGGGTGATGCCATTTTCACATCTCCCGGGCATACATACATGCCCACACGCCACAACAATCCACCCCAGTAAGCTAAGCAGTGCCACCTAGTGGAGAATGGAGCCATTACACCAAACCTTGTCCATCTCCACCAACCAAGCCCTAGAGGATGACCACAAGCCTCTCTGCCTGCTTAGTTTACAGACTATAAAGTGCCCATAGTTTGACTTCTAGGGGAAACTGGATGTAATTTCACTCAGATTTCATTCTGTTTGCTGGTCCAGCTATTCATTTCTTTTTCTTTTCTTATTCTTGGATACAGAAAGAGAAAAAAATTATTTTTTATTTTCTGTTTTTATAAAAAAAGATTTCTCTTTAATTTTTTTCTACTATATTTTTTTATTATTTTTTTGTAAATTTTTAGTCTATTTTACTTTCTTAATTTCATTTTATTCTATTTTATTGTATACATTTTTTAAATTTTTAAACATTTTCTTAATTTTTCCCTCTTTTCTACTTTTTTTTCCTTTCCCTTTTTTCTCTATTCTATCAAGCTTCTTTCAACAACCAGACCAAAACACACCTAGCTTCCTTCATTTGATTTTTGTGTGTTGTTTTTAATTTTTAATTTTATTTTTATTTTATTAAATTAATTCTTTTTCTTCCTCCAAAATGATGAAACAAAGTAATTCAGCCAAAAAGAAAGAACAGAAAGAAATGACAGCCAGGGACTTAATCTACACAGATGTAGGCAAGATGTCTGAACTAGAATTTAGGATCACGATAGTAAGAATACTAGCTGTAATTGAAAAAAGGATAGGGGTGCCTGGGTGGCTCAGTCGGTTAAGCGTCTGACTTCAGTTCAGGTCATGATCTCATGGTCTGTGAGTTCAAGCCCCGCATCAAGCTCTGTGCTAACAGCTTGGAGCCTGGAGCCTGCTTTGGATTCTGTGTGTGTGTGTGTGTGTGTGTGTGTGTGTGTGTATGCGCGTGTGCGCGCGCGCGCACGCACCTCTCTCTCTGCCCCTCCCCCACTCGTGCACTGTCTCCGTCTCAAAAATAAATGAACATTAAAAAAAAGAAAAAAGAAAAAAGCATAGAATCCCTTTCTGCAGAGATAAAAGAAGTAAAATCTAGTTAGGACTAAATTAAAATGCTATAACTCGAATGGATGCCATGGTGGCAAGGATGGATGAAGCAGAGCAATGAATCAGTGATACAGAGGACAAACTTATGGAGAATAATGAAGCAGGAAAAAAAAAGAGGGAAACTAAGGCAAAAGAATATGATATAAGAATTAGAGAAATCAGTGATTTATTAAAAAGGAACATCAGAATCATAGGGGTCCCAGAAGATGAAGAGAGAGAGAAATGAGTAGAAGGGTTGTGTGAGCAAATCATAGCAGAAAACTTTCCTAACCTGGGGATAGACACAACATCAAAATCCAGGAAGCACAGAGAACTTCTATTAGATTCAACAAAAACCAACCATCAACAAAGCATATAATAGTCAAATTCACAAAATACACAGACAAGGAAAGAATTATGAACACAGCAAGAAAAAAAAGTCCTTAACCTTAAAGAGAAGACAGATCAGGTTCTCACCAGACCTATCCACAGAAACTCGGCAGGACAGAAAGCAGTGGCAGGATATATTCAGCATGCTGAATCAGAAAAATATGCAGCCAAGAATTCTTTATCCAGCAAGGCTGTCATTCAAAACAGAGGGAGAGATAAAAAGTTTCCCAGACAAAGAAAAACTAGAGGAGTTCATGATCACTAAACCAGCCCTGCAAGAAAAAGTTAAGGGGACTCACTGAGAGGAGAAAAGACAAAAGAAAACAAAAAAGACAAAAACCAACAAAGACTAGAAAGGACCAGAGAATACCCCCAGAAACTCCAACTCTACAGGCAACACAATGGCAATAATTTCATATCTTTCAGTACTCACTCTAAATGTCAATGGACTAAATTATCCCGTGAAAAGACATAAGATAACAGAATGGATAAGAAAACAAGATCCATATATATGCTGTTTACAAAAGACACATTTTAGACCTAAAGACACCTTCAGATTGAAAGTAAGGGGATGGAGAACCATCTATCGTGCTAATGGTTGCCAAAAGAAAGCTGGAGTAGCCATACTTATATCAGACAATCTAGATTTTAAAATAAAGACCATAACAAGAGATGAAAGGGGTCATTATATCATAATTAAGGGGTCTGTCCACCGAGAAGAGCTAACGATTATAAACATTTGTGCCCCCAACATGAGAGAACCCAAATATATAAATCAATTAATCACATATATAAAGAAACTCATTGATAATCATACCATAATAGTAGGGGACTTCAACACCCCCACTTACAGCAATGGATAGATCATCTAAGTAGAAAATCAACAAGAAAACAATGGCTTTGAATGACACACTCTACCAGATGGACTTAACAGATGTATTCAGAACATTTCAGCCTAAAGCAGTGGAATACACATTCTTCTTAAGTGCACATGGAACATTCTTCAGTATAGATCACGTACCAGGACACAAATCAGCCCTCAACAAATACAAAAAGATCAAGATCATACCATGCATATTTTCAGATCACAATGCCATGAAACTCAAAATCAACCACAAGAAAAAATATGGAAAGACAACGAATACTTGGAGACTGAAGAACATCCTACTAAAGAATGAATGGGTTAACCAAGAAGTTAAAGAGGAAATTAAAAAGTACATGGAAGCCAATGAAAATGATAATACCACAGCCCAAAACCTCTGGGATATAGCAAAGACAATCATAAGAGGAAAGTATATAGCAATCCAGGCTTTCCTAAAGAAGAGAAAAGGTCTCAGATACACAACTTAAGCTTACACCTTAAAGAGCTGGAAAAAGAACAGCAAATAAAACCCAAAACCATCAGAATATGAGAAATAATAAAGATTAGAATGTAAATCAATGCTATCAGAATCAAAAAAACAATAGAACAGATCAATGAAACCAGAAGCTGGTTCTTTGAAAGAATTAACAAAACTGATAAACCCCTAGCCAGTTTGATCAAAAAGAAAGAGGAAAGGACCGAAATAAATAAAACCAAGAATGAAAGAGGAGAGATAACAACCCACACTGCAGAAATACAAACAATACTAAGAGAATATTATAAACAATTATATGCCAATAAATTGGGCAATCTAGAAGAAATGTACAAATTCCTAGAAAAATATAAACTACCAAAACTGAAACAAGAATAGAAAATTTTAAAAGACCCATAAATAGAAAATTTTAACAGGCCCATAACCAGTAAAGAAATTGAATTAGTAATCAAAAATCTCCCCCCAAAAACAATAGTCCGGGGGTGGATGGCTTTCCAGGGGAATTCCAGCAAACATTAAAGAAGAGTTAACACTTATTCTTTTGAAGCTGTCCCAAAAAATAGAAATGGAAGGAAAACTTCAAAACTCATTCTGTGAGGCCAGCATTACCCTAATTCAAAAACCAGACAAAGACCCCACAAAAAAGGAGAACTAAAGGCCAATTTCCCTGCTGAACATGGATGCAAAAATCCTCAACAAGATACTAGCCAACCAGATCAAACAATACATTAAAAGAATTATTCATCACAATCAAGTGGAATTTATACCTAGGATGCAGGGCTAGTTCAATATCCACAAATCAATCAATGTGATGTGTCATATTAATAAAAGAAAGGACAAGAACTACATGATCCTCTCAATAGATGCAGAGAAAGCATTTGACAAAATACAGCATCCTTTCTTGATAAAAACGCTCAAGAAAGTAGGGATAGAAGAATCATACCTCAAGATTAAAAACCATATACAAGATACACTCTGCTAATATTATCCTCAATGGGTAAAAACTGAGAACTTTCCCCCTAAGGTCAGAAACACGACAGGGATGTCCACTCTCACCACTGTTAATCAACATAGCATTGGAAGTCCTGGCCTCAGCAATCAGACAACACAAAGGAATAAAAGGCATCCAAATCAGCAAGGAGTAAGTCAAACTTTCACTCTTCGCAGATGACATGATATGGAAAACCTGAAAGATTCTACGAAAAAACCGCTAGAATTGATCCATGAATTCAGCAAAGTCACAGGATATAAAATTATAGATAGCATAGAAATTGGTTGCATTTCTATACACCAATAATGATGCAGCAGAAAGAAAAATCAAGGAATAAATCCTATTTACAATTGTACCAAAAACCATAAAATACTTAAGAATAAATCTAACCAAAAGATCTATACACTGAAAGGTGAAAGATCTATACACTGAAAATTATAGAAAGCTTATGAAATAAAATTGAAGACACAAAACAATGGAAAAAGATTCCATGCTCCTGGATAGGAAGAACAAATATTGTTAAAATGTCGATACTACCCAAAGCAATCTACATATTCAATGCAATCCCTATCAAAATAACACCAGCATTCTTCACAGAGCTAGAACAAACAATCCTAAAATTTGTATGGAACCAAAAACAGACCATGAATAGCCAAAGCAATCCTGAAAAAGAAAACCAAACCTGGAGGTATTACAATCCTGGACTTCAAGATGTATTACAAAGCTGTAATCATCAAGACAGTACGGTACTGGCACAAAAACAGACACATAGATCAGTGGAACAGAATAGAGAACCCAGAAATGGACCCACAAATGTATGACCAACTAATCTTTGACAAAGCAGGAAAGAATATCCAATGGAATAAAGACAGCCTCTTCAGCAAATGGTGTTGGTAAGACTGGACAGCTATGTGCACAAGAATGAGCCTGGACCACTTTCTTACACCAGACACAAAAATAAATCCAAAATGGATAAAAGACCTCAATGTAAGACAGGAAGCCATCAAAATCCTCGAGGAGAAAGCAGGCAAAAACCTCTTTGACCTCAGCTGCAGTAACTTCTTACTCAACATGTCTCTGGAGGCAAGGGAAACAAAAGTAAAAAGTAACTATTGGGACCTCATCAAGATAAAACCTTCTGCACATAGAAGGAAACAACCAGCAAAACTAAAAGGCAACCAACAGAATGGGAGAAGATATTTGAAAACGACATATCAGATAAAGGGTTAGTATCCAAAATCTACAAAGAACTTATCAACACCCAAAAAACAAATAATCCAGTGAAAAAAAAATGGGCAAAAGACATGAATGGACACTTTTCCAAAGACATCCAGATGGCTAACAGACACATGAGAAAATGCTCAACACCACTCATCATCAGGGAAATAAAAATCAAAACCACAATGAGATACCAACTAACACCAGTCAGAATGGCTAAAATTAACAACTCAGGCAACAACAGCTGTTGGCGAGGATACGGAGAAAGGCGAACCCTCCTGCACTGCTGGTGGGAATGCAATCTGGTGCAGTCACTGCGGACGGAAAACAGTATGGAGGTTCCTCAAAAAACTAAAAATAGAACTACCCTACGACCCAGCAATTGCACTACTAGGCATTTATCCAAGGGATACAGGTGTGCTGTTTTGAAGGGACACATGCACCCCAATGTATATAGCAGCACTATCAACAATAGCCAAAATATGGAAAGAGACCAAGTGTCCATTGACAGATGAATGGATAAAGAAGATATGGTGTGTATATATATATATATATATATATATATGATATATATGGTATATATATATAGTGGAGTAGTATACATATGTGTGTGTGTGTATATATATATATATATATATATATACACTTGTATATACTTGTATATATATATATATATATATATATATATATATATATATACATATACTTGGCAATGAAACAATGAAATCTTGCCATTTGCAACAACATGGATGGAACTAGAGGATATTATGCTAAGCGAAATTAGTCAGAGAAAGACAAAAATCCTATGACTTCACTCACATGAGGACTTTAAGAGACAAAACAGATGAACATAAGGGAAGGGAAACAAAAATAATATAAAACAGGGAGGGGGACAAAACATAAGAGACTCTTACATATAGAGAACAAACTGAGGGTTGCTGAAGGGGTTTGGGGAGTGGGGTGGCTAAAGGGGCAAGGGGAATTAAGGAAGACACTAAGTACTGGGTGTTATACGTGGGGGATGAATCACTGGATTCTACTCCTGAAATCATATTGCACTACGTGCTAACTAACTTGGATGTAAATTTTTTAAAAAGTAGAAAAAAACATGGCAGATGCTTATACTAAAAAGCATTTGTTGCTTAGCAACAGTAGCTAAACTATGGGGAGAGTCCAAATGTCCATCAACTGATGAATGGATAAAGATGTGATGTGGACGTACAATGGAGTATTACCCAGTGATCAAAAAGAACAAAAACTTGCCATTTGCAACGACGTAGATGGAGCTGGAATGTATTATGCTAAACGAAATAAGTCAGTCAGAGAAAGACAAATATCATATGATTTCACTCATACGTGGAATTTAAGAAACAAACTAGATGATCACAAGGGAGGGCAAAATAAAAAAGAGAGAGACAGAGAAGCAAACCGTAAGAGGCTCAGAGAACAAACTGAGGGTTGATGGAGGGAGGTGGGTGGGGGATGGGCTAAATGGGTTATGGGTACTAAGGAGGGCACTTGTTCTGATGAGCATTAGGTGTTACATGTAAGTGCTGAATCACTTGTATGTACATTTAATATAGTGTCACTTTGTCTTGCTTAACATAATACCCTCTAGCTCCAACCACATCATTGCAAATGGCAAGATTTCATTCTTTTTTGTGGCTGGAAAACATTCCGTTGCATATACACCACATCTTTATCCATTCATCTGCCGATGGACACTTGGGCTACTTCCATAATTTGACCATTGGGAATGATGTTGCAGTAATCACAGGGGTGCATCTATCCTTTTTAATTGTAAGTATCCAGTGGTACAGTTACTAGATCATAGGGCAGTTCTATTTTTAACTTTTTGAGGAACCTCCATACTGTTTTCTACAGTGGCTGCACCACTTTGCATTCCCACCAACAGTGCGTGAGGGTTCCCCTTTCTCCACCTCCTCACCAGCACTTGCTGTCTCATGCCCCAGTTTGTTCGTGCACACCCCTGCTGTGGGCATGTGACTTCTTTCTGGGTTTTTGCTCTCGTGAACGGCGCTGTGCCTGTGTCCGTGCATGTACGTGCGAGAGTGCCTCTTGGGGGCTAGGGCCCCTCTCTCTCTTCTACAAATCATCCACGTGCTCCTCCCTACCTTCTTCCACCCAAGTGACACCCACTGACTTTCTCCAGCAGCTCACCCAATCGACAGCAGCACAGAATCAGTCTCCAGGGCCAGAAAATTGCACAGGTTGTGGTACAAGTCTGCAAGACAGAATCGGTCACAGCAGCCGCCCTGAGTGGCCTGTAGGGATGTCAACACCCCCATGCAGGGCCCAGCACTGTTCACCCTAGTCCCCGAGGAGAACCTGCCAGCAGTGTCCGCTTTGGGTGTGACATTTTTTTTCCGTTCCTTTCCCTACTTCCTCTGCAGTGACTCCAGCTGGCTCTGCCTGGGCAAAACCAAAAAGCCAGGCCACGTAAGACACCTGACACCTGCCATGGTCTCCTGAATGTCGGGACTCCAATGCACCTCAGGGCTCACCAGCTGCAACATTTTCTTCCACAGTGGGGGGGGGGGGGGGAAACTGAGGACCAGGAAGGCTTGGCGATTTGAAACAGACAAAACCAAGGCCAGGGAGGGTAGGCATGCCTGCTCTAAAATATTAATGGTAATTACGTACGCATGCATACAAATGTATGTTATTAAGAAATATGGGATGGTTGGATGGACCATTTTTATTATTTTTAATTTTTTTTTAACATTTTATTCATTTTTGAGAGACAGAGAGAGATAGAGCATGAGCAGGGGAGGGGCAGAGAGAGACACACACACACAGAATCCGAACCAGGCTCCAGGCTCTGAGCTGACAGCACAGAGCCGGATGTGGGGCTCAAACCCACGAACTATGAGATCACGACCTAAGCTGAAGTTGGACGTTTAACCAACTGAGCCACCCAGGCACCCCATGGGCCATTTCTATTAGTCAAGGGGTACCTCTGAGGTTCTCAGACAAGTCCGTTATCAACAGTCCATTGGCCATCCTGGTACAGCACCAGACAAGTATCTGTGCCAAATAAGCCTCTAATTCCGTGGTTTCTAACCTTGGCTGTGCTGTAGATAGAAGTACCAGGGAGGTTTTCCAAGTCCTGGTGCCCAGACTGAGCCCCAAATAATTGAACCAGTGTCTCTGGGGTGGGTAGCACGGGCAGCAGGAGTTCCCAAATTCCAGCCTCGGGGGCGGTGGTGAATGACTGAGCAGACCGGGAGAAGTGCCCCAGCTTCATCATCACCCTTTGAGGGACGTGACGGAGGAGGGGACAAAACTGAGTGGAACAGGCAGCTCCCAAAGAGGCCTTAGCCCTGCTGGCAGATTAGCGCCATCTGGGAGCTTTTTTAAAATGCTGATGCCTGGGCCCCACCCCTGAGACGGACAGTGGCGTGGGCAGGACCTTGGTGTGGGTATGACTCAAAGCCCCCCCCCAGGGGGTTCAAAGCACAGCCAGGGTGGAGACCGCTGCTGGCCTTTCCCACATCATTCCCCTGCCTCCTTGCTCTGCTGCCCTGACATTCTTTCTCTCCCTCGAGCCCGTTTTGGAGCTCTGCACTTGCTGTTTCTTCTGCTTAGACTTAACTGGGCTGGGACAGAGTGAGGCAGGCACTTGCCTTGGGCACAAAACTAAGGGGCCACCAAGACACTCTGCAGCTGAGATAAATAATACTTTGGTGCAATCTTTTAAGGAATCAAAGCAAATGCCACGAGTATCTGTGATGAAGGACGTATGAAGATCTTACATAGACAAGAGCCTACTTTGCATTTGTACAATTCGCCTGGCCCTGTTGGATCCCGCCTTTAGATAAACGTTGTTATTTTGTTCACCATATATTTTTTGCATTAATATTGAATTTTTGAAAATAGTGCATAAAAAAGGGGCACCTGGGTGTCTCAGTCAGTTGGGCATCTGACTTTGGCTCAGGTCATGATCTCCCAACTTGGAGCCTGGAGCCTGCTTCGGATTCTGTGTCCCCCTCTCTCTCTGTCCTTCCCCCACTCACTCTCGCTCTCTCTCTCAAAAAAAATAAATTAACATTAAAAAGGTGAAAATAGTGCATAAAATTATCTTGAAGACTGAGTTTCTTGGTGCCCCTTTAAATATCGAGCCCCAGGCAAGGGCCCCATTTGCCTGCCCCTATCCCTACAGGCTTAGAATGCTGTTCCCCAGCCTCTATGGGGCTTATTCCTCCTCATCAGTTGCTTGGACCTGAGTTCAAATTCTACCTTTTTGGAGAAGCTTCCTCTGGAAAAACTAAAGATGCACATGAATCATTTTCTATCCCATCATCTTGTGCCATAACTCTGTGGAATTACCCTATTTATTTGCTTTCTCTTTCATTGCCCAGCCTCTTCGTTTGAGTAGGCTCCATGAGAGTTTTTCGTGTTCTCCACTCGGTCCCCTGTACCTGGAACAGGATATGACACAAGGTAAATACCGGGTGAATATTTCCCAAATGAAGCCTCGCTTCACTTTTAAAATAACATCATGCCCCACAGAGGAGGGCTAACAGTCCTAGCCAACTAATGGGGTGCTCCCGGGGGATCTCTGAAAGGGAAGCATGACCTCGGGGGCCGGTAGATGGGAGATGTCCATTGTTAACTTCTGAAAAAAAGGAGAGCATCCCGGCAGCAAATGCGGCTATTGCTATTTCCACCACCAGGTGGCAGCACACCCTAATCTCAGGGAAGTTATGGGCAACTTTGGGCAGCCATCCGTCCACCCATTTGTTCGTCCATGAACACATCCTTTCACCCAGTTATTCACCCATCCATTCATCCATCTTTGTGTTCGTGAACTCATACAGTCATTCAAAAATTAAAATCCACAGGCAAGGAAGGCACTGGAGATAAGGCAGCAAACAAAACACAAGTCTTCCTGGCACTCTGGGAGATTCCATTTTTAGTTGGGGAAGACAGACAGAAAATGAGGAAATACACGAAGGAACAAGATAAATTCAGACCACGACAAGCGTCATGAGGGAAATTTAAAGGGATGATGTCAGGGATGGAGATGGGCATGGAACTCTAAGGGACCGTGCCTTAGGTAAGATGTTCAGGGAGGCCGCTCTGGAGAGGATATTTGAGGCCAGACTGAATGAACAAATAAGGGTCCACCAGTCATGCAAAGTCAGGAGGGGAGAGACATCGTCGGAAGCTGCCAGAACAGCAGGTGCCAAAGATTCAGAGAGAGAGGGGAGGAGCCTGGAGTGTCTGAGAGGCAGGCAGCGTGGCTAGAGCACAGTGAACTGCTTTGGGAGGAGGGAGACGCCGTGCACCTGGTTGGAAAGGTGGGCAGGACCTCCAAAGCTGTCAGGGCTCGAGGGCTCGGTTCCATCTAAAGGCACCGGAGAGCCACAAGAAGGGTTTAGCCCAGGACCGACAAGCTCTGACTTGTAGTTTTACAAGCTCTTTCTGGCTGCCAGGGAAGGAATGGATTGAGGGGCAACAGAAGTGTGGGGGGGGGGGTTGTGGGGTGTGAGGGTCAAGGGGGCCGAGGCAAGAGAGAACATGGGGTCTTGGATCATGGTAGTGTAGCAGGGCCAGGGAGAGATGCATGGGTTTGGGATGTACTGTGGGTGGAAAACGGATAAGACGGGCCAAAGCTGTGGGTGGCGAGGGAAGAGAGCAGTCAACACCCCAGCATCATGAAAGCCCCACTGAGACACAGCACTAGCCTCACCTTGACCAAGACCATTATAGTACAGAAAAGAACGTTTCTCGCATAGATTGTCATCTGCTTACTTGAGCCCAAAGCACTCAGCCTGGGATTCCTATAAAAAATCTCCAACCGCTGGGGCACCTGGGTGGCTCAGTCAGTTCAGCGTCCTGACTCTTGATTTCAGCTCAGGTCATGACCTCACAGTTCATGTGTTCAAGCCCCGTGTCAGGCTCTGTGCTAACAGTGCGGAGCCTGCTTGGGACTCTGTCTCCCTCTCTCTCTCTGCCCCTCCCCTGCACTCTCTCTAAATAAATAAATAAATAATTTTTTTTGTTTTTTAAAAGCCTCCAACCGCTGATTCCTTTGAGTTACTCTTAAAAAGGTTCTCAGTGAAGGGTGAGCCAAGTTGTACACACAGATGAAGCTCTTCCTTTACAAAGCTGCAGGGAAGCACCTTACCCAAATTCCCCATGAACCCGCCTCCTCCGTGGAAGAAGATGATGCCTCACCAGGGGCTGGAGGACTCTGCCTTGGATTGGAACAGCCTCACAGGTATGGTCCCAAAATACAGGTCAGTCACTACAAGTCTAGCATCCTTTTTTATTCTCACAAAACCATGCAATAACTGGGTAAATCTGGGCCTGGAGCAGATTCCCAGCCTCTCAAATATATTCCCCTGTCAGGCGTAAGAGAAAGAAAGGGAGACATTAGGAGAGGTCAGGACCCATCTGGATCGTAGAGGACTCCTGTCACCTGTAATTGCTAGGATGTTTTTGCAGTTTCTCATCTGTCTCATCTGGGTAAGGCTCATCAGGAAGGACAGGCTCTGGATTGTGTCCACATAGAAGGTTTGGGTTTCAGAACTTCCTCCCAAACGATCTTGATTGAATAACGGTATGAATTGGCCAAAGATCTTGACCATGTTTAGGCTGAATGGTTGGGCACTGAATTGTACAAAGCCAATTGTTCAAGGCAACTGGCAGGCAACCTTCCTCTTTGGCTCTCCAGCCTCAGATGGCAAAAAGGGTCATCACTTGGGTCAACACCCAACATTGCCCGCCCGGAGCCTGCGCCATGACAGATTCTTAAGCCATGTTTGTGTTCAACAAAAGAAAGTAATGGGATTAGGGACGCCTGCTGTTGACTCAGAAGAAGGGTGCAATGGCACATGGCCATTTATTTGCCAAATGTGTATAAAATTCCATTGTTTTCAAACTAATATAGTCACTCTAGCTATAAACAAACAAATGTCTGAATAAATCATGAAATATAGTTACAAGTTATCATGTTGCATGTACTCACTGCCTTCCAACCACTGGAATCATCTCTTCCAAGGACCACACATTAAGTGTGTCCTTGTCCCAAGGGAAGTGCATCATTTATGAGTCACCTATAGCATGCCAGTAGTGGTCCGAGTGGTTATAAACTGGATGAAACTTTTCAGTGATGCTTCTAAGTCAAGCAGAGTTATCAGCTCTATTTTGTAGATGGGGGAGCTGAGGCAAACCAAGGTCAAGTGCCCTGCCTGCCAGCCAAGGAGTAACATGCAGAACATGTGTTCTCAACCACGAAACCAGAAAGAGCTTGGATTCTGGAGTCAGGAAGATCTGAACTCAAGTTTTAGCTTATCGCCAAACTAACCATCTCTGAGCTTCGATTTCCCTCCTTTACAAAATAGAATGGTGTCCACAGCCCAAGGAGGAGTCTTGGGGATTAGATATGACCACTCACGATGAGTGTCTCACTGGTGGGTCCTGGCAAGCGTGATCCCCAGTCCTTCTCCTGCTCACACCCACTGGGTCTTGTCCCAGGTCCCCTGGGATGCCCCAGTGCATTCCTTCCGTGGAGACATCCAAGGCTTTGATTTCTCCAAAGAGAACTCCAAACAAAACCTTCATTTCCCTGCTTGAGCTGGAGGAAAGTGAGGTGAGGAACTGGTTGGAGATGGCCTGCTTAGCCCACATCTGAGGACACCAGGCCTCTGTACTGAGCCAGCTCGGACCTTCACTGGCCAGCTCAGCTCCGAGCACCCTGACGTCAAGATGCCTCCTGTCGGCTCAGATGGGCTCCAGCGCTCACCTCCTCCATTGCAGTTCCCCCCATGCTCCATGTACTCACCCGTGGCTCACATTGTTTCCTGGAAGCCTTTCTACCTGCCTAGCAGGTGGAGAAACACCAAACGGACTTTCATATCCAAGCTCAAGTCCATGTTCTCATTGACTGATGCCATCCCTGACCTGTATCTTCCTGTTCACAGCAATGGCTGCTGCCTCCTTGGAGGCCCTAAGTACCCTGCCCAGATTTCTTCAGAACCCCTCAAGGCTTTAGTACATGGATGTGGTCACCCGTGTGTCTCCCTCCACCGAACATCATTATCTTCATCATGGACACCCCGTGATGGGCAGTGCGTCCTGGGGGCACCCAGCCAGCGCTGGAGGGATCAGGATGAGACATCACAAGCGAAGCTCCCCCTTCAGGGCCGTGAAGCTGGACAAGGAAACCCCCTGGGAAGAGGAGGGGGAGCCCTCGCGTGGTGCCGCTCATCGTGATTGGAGACCAGCGAGAAGACTTGCATCACCTTGTGGGCAGAAGAAGCCTGCTTGCCTCCGCCAACAGGAGGAAGGAAGGAACTTCTTGCCCAGCAACAAGCTCAGCCAATAAGAAGATACCACAACTCAGCCAATGAGAAACTGCCCCTCCCTGACCTCACACTTTCCTCCAATGGACTTTCATTCAAAGCAGCCCCTCCCACCTCCCTCCACTTCTCTGTAAAGAAGCTTCTCTCCTTTGATCTCTGGACTCGCAGGTGGTTTGCCATAACTTGCATGTCCCCAATTGCAATTCCTCTACTCTTCCTGAATAAGCCCACCTTGCTGGCAAAATAACGGGCTGTGTTGCTTCCAAGGTCCATCTGCGAGCCTCCTGTGAGTGCCCCAGAGCCACGGTCATCAGCAGGTGCTTGCAGCTTGTGGGCTACTCTTTAGGAGAAAACAAGGTCGGAAAGGCCTTGGTTTTTTCTGGGTCTCAAACTGGCCCATAATTCCGTGCAATGGCAGCCACTGGTTTGAGACAGACCGACTTCCAGTGAAGTGCCTGGCCAGGAAAAATAACAGAGATGAGAGTTTTGCCCTCAGCCTGTCTCCTTGAGTCAGTAACATTTCTGAAATTATAAACTAGAGGTGTTCATGTCTCTAAGAGTCATCCACATCCATGGTGGAACATTCCAGAAGCACATAAACATATTTTATTTCTTTACCAAACATAGGAAGCCCTTATCACGTGTCATTTAATTCTTTTGCCATCCTGGTGAGATGGACACCATTGTTTCCTTTCGCAGATGGGAAAATAGACACAGAGAGGTCAAGTGCATTGCCCAAGATTGCACAGCCAGAGCTGGGATGCACATGCTGGCAGGCTGCCTACCATCTGGGCTCCTTACCTTTCACTCTGCTATCAGCTAAGTGAGGCCTTCTGTCTTCCTCCTTCTACAGTTGCCCTCCATCCCAAGTAAGCAGTGTGAACTGTTGGGCTGATAACACCCAGGGGTTGGAACATTGGGTTAAAACCAGTGGTCTGCCTCCTACCAGATGCCAAGCCTTTGTTTCCAAACCTGTTGCAGCTCTAAATATGTGCCGTCCTATCCCCAACCCTAGTCCCTGCTCAGAGCCTGGCCAGCATGACCCCTCTGACATGCTGGATAGATTCACCTATGTCTTGATCAGCAAATGGAAAGCACCTACCAGGTGGCAGGTCTGTGCCTGTGGCCAATGTCGCAAAGGTAGTTAAAGCAGTCCCTGCCTTCCATGTGCCTACACTGTATTCAGAGGAGACAGCCTACAGGCAGCTGAGTGCGCAGAGGGCAAAAGAGGCTGGTTTAAGGCGGTTTGGTTCCCTGTCAGGCTGAAAACCCTGTAGAAGAAGGGGCTGGGTCTGCAATCCTTTTAGAATCCTCAGAAAGCAGCCAGGTGATGGGTGCTCAGTAAGTGTTTGAAGGAAGAAAAGGAGGGAGGGGCAGAGAGAGGAAGGGAAGTGAAGAGGGAGGGAAACAGAGCTGCAGACACAAAAGAGAGTGTAACAAAATATGTCTTGGGGAGAGTCTGAAGAGGAAAGGAGGGGCAAGTTATGGGGAGAGAGGAAGGGAGACCCAACCCATTACAGAGCCCGAGAACAAATTCACCAAAGTTAAAGCACACAAGAACAGGCAATGCAGAAATCTGAACTTGGCGGGATGTTGCAAGGTAGAGAGGACATCTACGGTGAGGAAATGCTGGAGGACAGTCCAGACGAAGACTCCCACAAAAAAGGTGCACAGGAGGGGCGCCTGGGTGGCGCAGTCGGTTAAGCGGCCGACTTCAGCCAGGTCACGATCTCGCGGTCCGGGAGTTCGAGCCCCGCGTCGGGCTCTGGGCTGATGGCTCAGAGCCAGGAGCCTGTTTCCGATTCTGTGTCTCCCTCTCTCTCTGCCCCTCCCCCGTTCATGCTCTGTCTCTCTCTGTCCCAAAAACAAAATAAATAAACGTTGAAAAAAAAAAAATTTAAAAAAAAAAAAAAAAAAGGTGCACAGGAGCACCAGGCACAAGACAAGCATGCTCCCAAGGTTGCTAGCAGCTGCCTCTCCAGAAAGAGGAGCTTGGACACTTGTGTTAGGAGAACGTGGACCCGCTATACCAGCTCTCTCTCTGCTCCCACTGGTTTTGGACTTAGCCGTGATTCAGTGGGCTAACATGGCATCTTACAGGGCCAATGGGAGCTGGAGGGACTATTTCTCTGAGCAATGAAAGCTCCAAGAAAACCAGTCTTGCCCAAGACCCCTAAGGGAAAGGCCTCACATAGTTGCGCAGGCCTCTGTGGCCTCACCTTCCCATGCAGAATCGGCCAGCTTTCCTCACCATGGCATGGTTGGGCTGGCCAAAGCACATCTCATGCCAGGTTGCCGCCCTGGCCCCATTCAAGTCCAGGCTGTGGGGAGAGGCAGCATGGCCGAGAGTCAAGAGGACTTACTCAGATGCCAGCCTGCCTGGGTTTGAATCCCGCCTTTTCAGCTTACTGGCTCAGTGGCCTTGGATAAGTTCTCTCTATTCTCTGCATCTCGGTGCCCTCCTCTGAAAGGAGATAGACTGCTGAGGAATTGGCAATAGCGCGGCAAAGAACAGGAGCATGCAAATATCCTTTTTCAAGCAAATCTTACTTACCTATTATAAATAAACGTATGCACACAAATGCCTGTGGAAGACTGCATAAATCGTGCAATACACTGCTCGAAGAATTTTCACAGTGAACGCACCCAAACACCGGCACCCAAACCAGGATACGGTACATCTCTAGCAACTAGGGGTCCCTTCTCCCCATCACCACCGCTCCCTGCCCATGACTAAACCCACCAAAGGCAACCACTGTCCTTCCTTTAACAGCCCACACTCATGTGGCTGATTTCTGACTTTTCTATAAATAGAATCACGCAGAGGGGACTCCTTTACGTCTGGCTTCTTTCACTCAGCGTCGTGCTGGATGTCTCTTCCACGTCGTGTATATGGGTTCACCCATGCTCCTTCCTGGATAGCATGCCACTGTATGAATACACCACAACTTTTTATTCTTTCTGCTGCTGCTGGACATCTGAGTTTTTGCCAGGCATCAGTTGATTGCCTCTCAGCTCCAAACTTGCCGTTTTAAAGCCATTCTTCCGCAGGGTGGTGTCTTGCTGGGAGCACTCTGAAATGAAACTACCCCGGGGGGCTGCAAAGGGAAAGCTACCTCAGGAGCCGGGGTTAGAGCAGCTGTCTACACCACGGAAGCTTGGAGCTACGCAACCACATGCACTACGGGATTAGAGGACTGGAGGAGCCACCCCCAGTACAGAAGCTGAGCCTGCAGAACCCTGTGAGGCAATTTGTGCCCCAGGGTGCTGTTGAGAGCTACTGGGCTACTGGGCTAGTGACTAACTACTTCACTAGCCTGCAATTAACAGAGGCAGGTAGCTTAACAGAGAGATCTGGGAAGGTCAAAAAGAGCTCTAATGCAAACAGTGTCATCCCAGGCTGATGGTACACGGCCCGACGCTGTACCCCCTGAGGAGTGACATCAGAAGCTGCACACTTGAGGGGCGCCTGGGTGGCTCAGCGGGTTAAGCGTCCGACTTCCGTTCAGGTCATGATCTCACAGTTTGTGAGTTTGAGGCCCGCATCCGGCTCCATGCTGATGGTGCAGAGCGTGCTTGGGATTCTCTCTCTCTCCCTCTCTCTCTGCCCTCACCCCCCCCCAAATAAATAAACTTAAAAAAGAAGAAGCTGGGGCGCCTGGGTGGCTCAGTCAGTTGAGCATCCCGACTTCGGCTCAGGTTATGATCTCATGGTCCGTGAATCTAAGCCCTGCGTCGGCCTCTGTGCTGACAGCTCGGAGCCTGGAACCTGCTTCGGATTCTGTGTGTGTGTATCTCATTCTCTTTCTCTCTCTCTCTGCCCCTCCCCAACTCATGTTCTGTCTCTCTGTGTCAAAAATAAATACACATTAAAAAAATTAAAAATAAAAAAAAGGAACTGCACACTGAGGGAAACACATGTAACTGAAATAGTCCATCCAAGTCACTAAACAAATAAGCAGACAATATGGGCAAAAAGCTCTGAGAAGGGGTAGGGGAATCTATCGTTGCTACATTGTAATATCTCAGTTTTCAACATCACCAAAAAATGAGACATTTTAAGAAACAGGGAAATATGATCCATACAGAAGAAAAAGCAAAAACACAGGCAACAGAAACTTCCTTTGAGAGCACCCAGATGTCTTAACAAAGACTTCAAAGCAGCTATCATACATATGTTCAAAGAGCTAAAGAATATCACACTTAAAAAATAAAAGAAGGTATGGTGGCAATATTTTCTATACCATATACCAACAAAGAGATACACATTATATTTTTTTAAAAGACCAAACTAAGATTATAGAATTGGAAAGAATAATAACCAAAATGAAATATTCACTAGAGGGGCTTAACAGTAGACCTGAGATGGAAGAAGAAATAATCCGCAAACTTGAAGGTAGATTGATAGATTACATAACCTGAAGAACAGACAGAAAACAAATAAAGAAAAATGAAAAGAGCCTTCGAGAAAAGTGGGACATCGTTAGGCACACCGATGTACATATCATGGGGGTACAAAGGAGAGAAGAGAGGACAAGGAACAGGAAAATATTCAAAGAAATAATGGTTGAACACCTTCTAAAGTTGATGAGAAAGGTTATACACATCCAAGAAGCCCAGTGAACTCCAAGTGTGATCGATAGAAAGAGAGAACTTCACTGGGAAATTCTGTCAAACACTTAAAGAAGAATTAATTCCCATTCTTTACAAACTCTTCTACTGGAAGAGGAGAGAACACTTTCCAAATCATTCTGTGAATCCAGTATTACTCTGATGTCAAAGACAAAGACAACTAGAGAAAAACCCACAGGCCGATATCCCCGATGAATATATGTACACAAATCCTCAACAAAATGCTAGCACATCGAATCCAGCAACATAGAAAAAGGATGAATTACCAAGTGGGATTTATTCCAGTAAAGCAAAGTTGATTAACTCAATTGGTGAAACTCAACTAATATAATATACCATATCAAGAAAATACAGGACAAAAGCCACGTGATCATCTCCGTAGATGCTGAAAAAGCACTCAACAAAATCCAAAACCCTTTCAAGATAAAAACACTCAAAAAAAAAAAAAAAATCCAAGATAGAAAGGAACTTCCTGGTTAAGGACATTGATGAAAAAGCCATACCTAACCTTACACTTAATGGTGCATATTCGTTTCCATTGATTCTGTAACAAATTATCACAAATTTAGTGGCTTAACCAATACAAGCTTATTATACAGTTCTGGAGGTCAAACGGATCTCGTTGGGCTAAAATCAATGTGTCAGGAGGGCTATATTCCTTCTGGATGCTCTAGAGTAATATCTGTTTTCTTGCCTTTTCCAGCTTCTAGAGACCACCCACATCCCTTGGCTCACAACCTTCTTCTTCCATCTTCAAAGCCAAAAAAACACTGGGCAAGGTCCATCTCATACTGCCTTCTCTCTGGTTCCCCCTCCTCTGCTTCTCCTTCTACTTTTAAGGACTTTGCAATTACATTTGACTCACCCAGATAATCTAGGATAATCTCCCTGTTCTATACTTATTAGCAATCTGCAACTTTAATTCTCCTTTGCCATGCAAGGTATACATTTGCAGGTTCTAGGATTAGGATATGAACGTCTTTGGGGAGGGAAGGGGCTATTATTCTCCCTGCCATGGTAAAAGGCTTTTGCTTTAAGACCAGGCACAGGACAAGGAAGTCCATTTTCACCATTTCTATTCAATATCATATTGGAGGTTCTAGCCAGGGCAATTAGGTAAAAACAAACAAAAACAAATAATTAGAGAGACAGAGACAGAGAAATAGAGATAAACAGATAGACAGATAGATACATGACATCCAGGTTGAAAAGGAAGAAGCAAAACTAATTCTATTTGCTGATGACATCATCTATCTATATATCTATTTATATATCTATATCTATATTAAAAAAAAAAAGACCCACAGCATCCACGACAAAGACTATCAGAGCTAATAAAGGAATTCAGCAAGTAGGGGCGCCTGGGTGGCACAGTCGGTTAAGCATCCGACTTCAGCCAGGTCAAGATCTTGCGGTCCGTGAGTTCGAGCCCCGCGTCAGGCTCTGGGCTGATGGCTCAGAGCCTGGAGCCTGTTTCCGATTCTGTGTCTCCCTCTCTCTCTGCCCCTCCCCCGTTCATGCTCTGTCTCTCTCTGTCCCAAAAATAAATAAAAACGTTGAAAAGAAAAAAAAATTAAAAAAAAAAAAAGGAATTCAGCAAGCTGGCAATGAAATTAAGAAAACAATTCCATTCACAATAGCATCAAAAAGAATAAAATATTTAGGAAGAAATTTAACAAAAGGTTGCAAAACAGGTAGTCTAAAAACCCCAACACACTGTTGGAAGAAATTACAAAACACTTAAATGAATTTAACCCCTTGTTCATGATACTGAAGACAATATCGTCAACTTGGTCTGCAGACTCAATGCATCCCCCCAGCAAAATCCCAACTGTGTTGTTTTTTTTTTTTTACAGAAATTGATGAGCTGCTCCTAAACTTCCTGTAGAAAACAAGCAGATCCAGAATACCAAAAACAGTCTTGAAAAAAAGAACACAGTTGGAAAAAAGAATTCACATTTTCCTATTTCAAAACTTTGTAAAAAGCTATAGTAATCAGGACTGTGTGGTCCTGGCATAATAAGGGTAAATATATGAATCAATGGAATAGAACTGAAGAGTCCAGAGCTAAACCGTCTTATTTATGGTCAACTGATTTTTGGCAAGAATGCCAAGATAATTCAATGGGATAAAAAATAACCAGTCTCCCAGAAATGGTGCCAGGACAATTGGATGTCCACATGCAAAAGAATGAATTTATATCCTTTCCTTACATCATACATGAATCTACAATAAGAACGTTAAAATACTACTTAGGAACAAAGAAGGCTACGTAGTATGTTCTTGGGTGGGAAGACTCAATATCATAAAGTTGCCAATTTCCTCTGGTATAATTGTAAAATTTAATGACATCCCAACAAAAATGCTAATCGATCTTCCCCCCCCCCCCCACCCCCTGCCTGAAATTTACAAAAGCTACTTCAGAATCTCAAATGGAAAATAAGCAAATTCATCCAGGAAAATCCAAAGAACAATAGAAGGAAAATGGCCAGGCTAGATATTAAAACATATCTCAAAGCCTTAACAATTTGAGTAAATATGGGCTTTTTAACAAACGATGTACGATCGTTGGGTAGCCAGATGAAAAAAATAAATGAAATTGAACCCATGTCATAGGCTGTACCCCATGATAAACTCCAAATGGGGCAAATATAAACTTTTTTAAATGAAAACTATAAAAGCACCAGAAAAAGACACAAAAGAACTCTTACAACTTTGGAGAGGAAAAGAACTTTCTAACTATGTTTAAAAATACATAGGGTGCCTGGGTGGCTCAGTCAGTTGAGCGTCCAACTTCGGCTCAAGTTATGATCTCACAGTTCATGAGTTCGAGCCCCACGTCGGGCTCTGTGCTGACAGCTCAGAGCCTGAAGCCTGCTTTGGATTCCATGTCTCTCTCTCTCTCTCTCTCTCTCTCTCTCTCTGCCCCTCCCCTACTCATGCTCTGTCTCTCTCTCTCTGTCTCTCTCTCTCTGTCAAAAATAAAATAAACATTTAAAAAAATTTTAATACAGAAATCACAGAGGAAATGAATGATAATCTCAACTACATAACAGCGTTTATTTATATGGAAATAACCAATTATATCTTCCTGGTGACTCTCTGGGTGGAGTTATCAATATATCCATAATGATGATGTATTATTTATGTGATTTAAGAGGCAAAATTCTTCAGGGGAGCCTGGGTGGCTCAGTGGGTTAAGCGTCCAACTTCAGCTCATGTCATAATCTCACAGTTGTGAGTTTGAGTCCCACGTCGGGCTCTGCGCTCACAGCATGGAGTCTGCTTGGGACTCTCTCTCCCTCTCTTTCTGCCCCTCCCCCACTGGCACTCTGTCTCTCTCAAAAATAAATACTAAATAAATAAACGCTAAAAAAAAAAAAGTTTTATTTATAAAAAAAAAAAAAAAATAAGAGACCAAAATTCTTCAAAAGGTGGAAGCAGGTGCAATGGCAGCCCTTGCAGATCTTTCAACCCAAACTGTTCTGTTCCCTAAAAATCAACCGCGGAGCCAGAGTAGACTGAGAGGCCCCCTCAGCCCCTCCTTTGGAGGACCCATTCTTTCAGTGGCCCATTTATTCAACAAACCCTCACTAAACACCTCCTATGTCTCAGACACTACATTTTATAGGAACCAGGTTGGACCTTCATGAGAAACAATGTGGTGTGTGATGAAGGACAGCTCCAGCCTTTCCAAGCTGCACGACCTAAGTTAGCTCACTTCTCTCTTCCCCAGGTTTCTTATCTGTAAAATGGGGACACTAATCATACTTACCACCACATGAACGCTCCATGTTAAAATGCTTCAAATGGATTTAAGCACTTTGGAAAAACGTTTGGCAGAATCTTAAAGACAAAAAAAAAAAAAACAAAAAAAAAAACAATCAGGCTTAATTCTATTCTTAAGAATGTATCTGACAGAAAGTACCCATATGCTCACCAGAAGACGTATAAAAATGTTTCTAAAGGCATTACTCATGAGAAGCCATAACTGGAAACAAAATCCCAAATGTTCATCCCACAGGAAATGGATGACTGATGGCATATGTATACCGTGGAATATTATGCAGCAATGTAAACGAACAAACTATAACAATAGAGATGAGCCTCATAGACACAGGGTTGACACAAAAGAATGCAAACTGTATGGTCTCTCATATATAAAGTTCAAAGAGGCAAGATTAGCCTGTGGTGTTATAAGTCAGGACACAGGTTACCCTTGAGGGTGGATACTGCTTTGGATGCTGCCCTTTGGATACTTCTTCAGCTGGGTGTTTGCCATATGGGGTGTTCTCACACAGAGAAGACAAAGCATGCTCTTTCAAATCCAGTAAGTGAAGGGCAATACGCCAACAGACAAGGCAAGTTGGTTACAAGGACGGTTTATGCAACTTGGGTACTTTACCCACAAGATACTCATCAATTTTGCCAACGATTCACTTCTGTTTCTCTAGAAATGGACGACTGTCTCAGTCCTACTTTTATCTTTCCATTTTTGGTAGAGACATGGGTACAGAGTAATATTTAAGAAAAACCACAGTGCATATATGATGAAATGTAACAATCCCAGCATCAGGGGCGATAGGGAGTGGTGGGGACTGGGGCAGCTGGACAGCACATGTTCTACTTAATGTGTGCAAAGCACTGTGTAATTTACACCAGAAATAGGAAATACCTAAACGTCCAACAATAGAAGGATGGTTAAATAAATTCCCTCACTTATTCATTCAACAAATTTTATTGACTGTCTACTCTGTGCCAAGTATCATTTGGGGATGTGCACACCCATGAGAAAACAAAATACTCTAGCACATGCTTAGCGAAAACTAAAATACCAAACTATACAGAGCACACACTTTAATGCTCATCATATGCCAGGCACCTCGTACATCTCTTTCCAGTGCATGTGGAAACCAGTCTCCTCCCGATTTCTGCAAGTGTCTATAACTCACTTCAGAGAAAGAAACAAGAAGCTCTTGACCTCCAGGAGCCAGTGACCCTGGCACTGTCACCCGGGCCTTGGTAGTTTCCTGATGAACATAGATAAGTCACAGAACACTGACATCAGACAAGTCCACCCGGTGACCGTAATGGATTCATGCAAAACCAAGACCCCTCCGTAATCATGTCTGAACACAGACGAAATATGGAGATGGTCTGAGTCACCATATAATGACCCAAAATGGCTAATATGAGTGACTGCTGCTTCTTTAGCCTCTGTCTACTCTCCTGCTTCTAAATAAGATGTGTTAAGAATTGCCCTCCTTCCTGAAAGCATCCAATCCAGAGCAAAGCCCTGCTTCACACATCCTTGATGTCTTCTTCTGCTTCTTCCCAGCCTTCCTGCCTTCGACTGTGTTGTCTAGACTTAGCTCTGCCTCAGCCCTGTCGATCTCTGCCATATGAAACCCAATTACTTTCGGCCTCTTGCTAGTTCAGAAACCTCGCTGGGGTGCAAAGGAACAAGAGGGAGGGTCATGCTGCTCCTGGCTCCCAGCATCCACCCCACCCCATTGCCTTCCACACCATGTATGCCCCACTACACACACACTTACACACACACACACACACTCCATGCCCAGCCTCCTAACCCCACTCCAGTGGCTTCTCCTGCCCAAATCTGAACAGCCAAGTAGGTCTGACCTCCCAGACCCTCCCCCAGAACCATGGTGCATAAACTGGCTCCATCTAATGGCACTGAGATCTACAATCATCGCATGATTATAAACTTTATAATCAAGAAAGCATTTTGTGATTTTCCTAAACTTAATGAAAATGTGCATTTCGGGGGCACCTGGGTGGTTCAGTGGGTTGAGCATCCGACTTCGGCTCAGGTCGTGGTCTCGCGATTCATGAGTTCGAGTCCCACATCAGGCGCTCTGATGTCAGTGCAAAGCCTGCTTTGAATCCTCTGTCTCTCTGCCCCTTCCCTGCTCAAGGTCTCTCTCCCTGTCTCAAAAATAAATAAACATTAAAAAATTTAATATAAAAAATTTATCTTAAATCTGCATTTCTGCATTACAGTCAGGCTTCCAGCACCTGCCCATTTTCCAGGGTGTTTACTATGTATGGACTCAACTGGATAGGGGAGGAAGATGGGGAAGGTACAGCAGGCAGGTCCTGTGATCAAGGCTCCTACATGATCTCAGGGTAGGGGGGGTGGGAATGGCAGGAGCCGTAACACTAGAAGCTATTGTTATCAGTGTCCCCATAGAATTAAGTTCCGGTGAGCTCTTCCCGATATGACAAGAACTGAGCTAGCAGGAGGTGTGTATTCTCAGTTCATCTTCACAGCAGCCCACAGTGCTGCTGCTGCTGCTGCTGGAGAATGGGGTCACTCAGTATGTAACCTGAGGCTCAAGAGCGTGAGCTCTGGCTTTTGTGGAGGGAGCCAAGATGGCGGGACAGCGTGGAAGTTTCCTGTGTGTCTCGTGTCCATGAAATACAGCCAGACCAACACTCTACCATCCTGCACACCTAGAAAACTGATCTGAGGGTTAACACAACAATCTGCACAGCCTGAACCACAGAATTCAGCAGGTACGCGGCGCAGGTACTTGGGGAGAGATAAGCTGCGGAGGGCAGGGGGGTGCCTTTGCGACAGAGACGGGGGACAGAATACGGGAAAAGCACCCCTCCCCAAAAGCAGCTGGAGAGAAAGTGGAAAATTGGAAACAGCCGCAGGGACTGAACTAAAAAGGGAGAAAGGAGAAAGAAGAGGGTTTAAATTCCATTAAGACTGTAAACAGGGGGAGCGCAAAGGCTGCAACTCCCCAGCTCGATACCTGGCGGTGGGTGCTCTGGAGGGAAGGGCGAATCCCCAGGAGCAGAGCGGGGTCCGGGAGGTTCTCGGGCCACACGGGGAGAAGCGGTTCTATGGCCGGAAGGGCGTTTGGCAGAGGCTGTGAGGCCACCTGGGCCCAGCAGACCCCAGAGAACGGCCCGATCGCTGGTGCTGGAACAAGGTCGTTAAGGGTGAAGCCTGGTGCCAGATGCGAGTTGCGATTTTCCATAATCCCTGAAAGGCTGCTGCTGCGCTAGCTCGCGAACTTTTTCTGGGGCGGCTGGCACCCGGCCGCGGTCTCTGGGCTCCGGCAGCAGCACGGTTTGGCGAACTTTCCTGGGTGCAGCTGGCATTAGGCCGTTGCCTGGGGAGACCCTCCCGCAGAGGGGCAGAAGGGGCCGAAGCCGCAGCCCTTCGGAAGTAAGGGGCCAGGGAAAACAGCCGCGTCTGAGACAAAACTCGGGAGAGAGCGACTGCCTGGGGCCTGGTCACGGAGAGGGAAGAAGCGGGGAGCGGACGAGAGCTGAAGACAGAGGACGGGTGCGCGACTGCTGATGGGGGAGAACAGACCGGGTAGCTGGGTGGTGCCATTTCACCGCTTTCGCGCATGCGCATACGCACCTACGAGCGCCACAAGAACCCACCCCAGGAGGCTAGCAGCGCCATCTAGTGGAGAGCGGAGCCGTTACACTGAGCCCCGCCCAACAGGGCCAACCTCGCTCTTCAAAAACACACGTCTCACCACCGGCTTAATTTATGGACTATAAAGCGCTTCCTAGTCTGACTTCTAGGGGAAAACGAAGCAATTTCAGTCCTACTTCAATCTGTTAGCAGGTTCATCTATTCAATTTTCTTTCTTTTTTTTTCTTTTTTCTTTTTCATTTCTTTTTCTTGAATACAGAAAGAGAAAAAAATTCATTTTTATTTTCAATTTTTATTAAAAATATTTTTCTTTAATTTTTATTACTATATTTTTTACTCTTATGTAAATTTTTTCAAGTTCTGTTTTGCTTCCATAATTTTATTTTAGTCTACTTCAGTGTATTCACCTTTTCAAATTTTGAAACGATCTCCTTTTTTTCTTTTTTTCTTTTTCGTTTCATTTCCTTTTCTTGAATGTAGAAAGAGAAAAACTTCATTTTTACCTTCAATTTTTATTAAAATATTTTTCTTTAAATTTTTTACTATATTTTTTTACTTTTGTGTAAGTTTTTCAAACTCTTTCACTTCCATCATTTTATTTTAGTCTACTTCAGTGTATTCACTTTTTCAAATTTTCAAAAGATTTGCTTTTTTTTCTTTTTTATCTTTTTCATTTATTTTCTTTTTCTTGAATACAGAAAGAGAAAAAATTTTTTTATTTTTAATTTTTATTGAAAATATTTTTCTTTAACTTTTTTCTACTATATTCTTTCCTTTTGTGTAAAATTTTCAAATTCTATTTTACTTCCATCATTTCAATTTAGTCTACTTCAGTGTATTCATTTTTTTCAAATTTTAAAATGATTTTCCTTTTTTTTTTCTTTTTTCCCCCTTTTTTCTCTAATCTATCAAGCCACTTTCAACACCCAGGCCAACACACATCTAGGATCTAGCATCATTTACTCAATTTGGGGGGGGGTTAAATTTTTAATTTTAATATTTTTTAAATTTTAATATTTTTTAATTTTAATTTTTCTACCTCATTAATTCCTTTTCTTCCTTCAAAATGATGAAATGAAGGAACTCACCCCAAAAGAAAGAGCAGGAAGAAACGATAGCCAGGGACTTAACACAGATACAAGCAAGATGTCTGAACCAGAATTTGGAATCACAATAATAAGAGTACTAGCTGGAGTCGAAAATAGATTAGAATCCCTTTCTGCAGAGATAAAAGAAGTGAAAAATACTCAGAATGAAATTTAAAATGCTATAAATGAGCTTCAATCACGAATGGATGCCACAGCAGCAAGGTAGGATGAGGCAGAACAGAGAATCAGTGATATAGAGGACAAACTTATGGAGAATAATGAAGCACAAAAAAAGAGGCGATTAAGGCAAAATAGCACAACTTAAGAATTAGAGAAATCATTGACTCATTAAAAAGGAACATCAGAATCACAGGGGTCCCAGAAGAGGAAGAGAGAGAAATAGGGGTATGTGAGCAAATCATAGCAGAAAACTTTCCCAACCTGGGGAAAGACACAGACGTCAAAATCCAGGAAGCACAGAGGACTCCCATTGGATTCAACAAAAACCGACCATCAACAAGGCATATCATAGTCAAATTCACAAAATACTCAGGCAAGGAGAGACTCATGAAAGCAGCAAGGGAAAAAAAGTCCCTAACCTACAAGGGAAGACAGATCAGGTTGGCAGCAGACCTATCCCCAGAAACTTGGCAGGCCAGAAAGGAGTGGCAGGATATATTCAGTGTGCTGAACCAGAAAAATATGCAGCCAAGAATTCTTTATCCAGCAAGGCTGTCATTCAAAATAGGAGAGATAAAAAGTTTCCCAAACTAAAATTAAAGAGTTTGCGACCACTAAACCAGCTCTGCAAGAAATTTTAAGGGAGACTGTATGAGGGGAGAAAAGATGAAAGAATATATACAGAGAGAGAAATAAATAAATAAATAAATAACCAAAAGCAACAAAGATAAGAAAGGACCAGAGAACACCACCAGAAACTCCAACTCTACAAGCAACATAATGGCAATAAATTCATATCTTTCAGTACTCACTCTAAACGTCAATGGGCTCAATGCTCCAATCAAAAGACACAGGGTAACAGAATGGATAAGAAACAAGATCCATCTATATGCTGTTTACAAGAGACCCACTTTAGACCTAAAGACACCTTCAGATTGAAAGTAAGGGGATGGGGAATGATCTATCATGCTAATGGTCAACAAAAGAAAGCTGGAGTAGCCATACTTATATCAGACAATCTAGATTTTATTTTATTTATTTATTTAATGTTTATTTATTTTTGAGAAAGAGAGAGACAGAGCATGAACGGGGGAGGGTCAGAGAGAGAGGGAGACACAGAATCTGAAGCAGGCTCCAGGCTCTGAGCTGTCAGCAAAGAGCCTGACGCAAGGCTCGAACTCATGGACCACGAGATCATGACCTGAGCCAAAGTCGGACACCTAACCTCCTGAGCCACCCAGATGCCCCAAGATTTTAAAATAAAGACTGTGTCAAGAGATGCAGAAGAGCATTATATCATAATTAAAGGGTCTATCCACCAAGAAGACCTAACAATTGTACGCATTTATGCACCAAATGTGGAAGAACCCAAATATATAAATCAATTAATCACAAACATAAAGAAACTCATTGATAATAATACCATAATAGTAGGAGACTTCAACACCCCACTCACAGCAATGGACAGATTATCTAATCAAAAAATCAACAAGGAAACAATGGTTTTGAATGACACACTGGACCAGATGGACTTAACAGATATATTCAGAACATTTCACCCTAAAGCAGCAGAATATACATTATTCTCCAGTGCACATGGAACGTTTTCCAGAATAGACCACATACTGGGACACAAATCAGCCCTCAGCAAGTACAAAAAACTCGAGATCATACCGTGCATATTTTCAGACCACAATGCTATGAAACTCGAAGCCAACCACAAGGAAAAATTTGGAAAGGTAACAAATACTTGGACGCTGAAGAACATCCTACTAAAGAATGAATGGACTAACCAAGAAGTTAAAGAGGAAATTAAAAAGTATATGGAAGCTAATGAAAATGATAATACCACAACCCAAAACCTCTGGGACGCAGCAAAGGCAGTCATAAGAGGAAAGTATATAGCAATCTAGGCTTTCCTAAAGAAGGAAGAAAGATCTCAGATACACAACCTAACCTTATGCCTTAAAGAGCTGGAAAAAGAACAGCAAATAAAACCCCAAAACAGCAGAAGACAGGAAATAATAAAGATTGGAGCAGAAATTAATGCTATCGAAACCAAAAAAACAGTAGAACAGATCAATGAAACCAGAAGCTGGTTCTTTGAAAGAATTAACAAAATTGATAAACCCCTAGCCAGTTTGATCAAAAAGAAAAAGGAAAGGACCCAAATAAATAAAATCAAGAATGAAAAGGAGAGATCACAACCAACACAGCAGAAATACAAACAATAATAAGAGAATATTATGAGCAATTGTATGCCAATAAAATGGGCAATCTGGAAGAAATGGACAAATTCCTAGAAACATATACACTACAAAAACTGAAATAGGAAGAAATAGAAAATTTGAACAGACCCATAACCAGTAAGGAGATTGAATTAGTAATCAAAAATCTGCCAAAAAACAAGAGTCCAGGGCCAGATGGCTTTCCAGGGGAATTCTACCAAACATTTAAGGAAGAGTTAACACCCATTCTCTTGAAGGTGTTCCAAAAAATAGAAATGGAAGGAAAACTTCCAAACTCTTTCTATGAAGCCAGCATTACCTTGATTCTAAAACCAGACAGAGACCCCACTAAAAAGGAGAACTATAGACCAATTTCCCTGATGAACATGGATGCAAAAATCCTCCACAAGATATTAGGCAACTGGTTCCAACAGTACATTAAAAAAATTATTTACCACGACCAAGTGGGATTTTTATACCTGGGATGCAGGGCTGGTTCAATATCCACAAAACAATTAATGTGATTCATCACATCAAAAGAAAGGACAAGAACCATATGATCCTCTCAATAGATGCAGAGAAAGCATTTGACAAAATACAGCATCCTTTCTTGATAAAAACCCTCAAGGAAGTAGGGATAGAAGGAGCATACCTCGAGATCAGGAAAGCCATATATGAATGACCCAACACTAATACCATCCTCAATGGGGAAAAACTGAGAGCTTTCCCCCTAGGCCAGGAACAAGACAGGGATGTCCACTCTCACCACTGTTATTCAACATAGTATTGGAAGTCTTAGCCTTTGCAATCAGACAACACAAAGAAATAAAAGTCATCCAAATCGGCCAGGAGGAGGTCAAACTTTCACTCTTCACAGATGACATGATACTCTATATGGAAAACCTTAACAATTCCACCAAAAAACTGCTAGAACTGATTCATGAATTCAGCAAAGTTGCAAGATATAAAATCAACGCACAGAAATCGGTTGCATTCCTATACACCAACAGTGAAGTGACTGAAAGAGAAATCAAGGAATCGATCCCATTTACAGTTGCACCAAAACCCATAAAATACCTAGGAATAAACCTAACCAAAGAGGTGAAAAATCTATACACTGAAAACAATAAAAAACTTATGAAAGAAATTGAAGAAGACACAAAAAATGGAAAAAGATTCCATGCTCCTGGATAGGAAGAACAAATATTGTTAAAATGTCGATACTACCCGAAGCAATCTACATATTCAATGCAATCCCTATCAAAATAACACTAGCATTCTCCACGGAGCTAGAACAAATAATCCTAAAATTTGTATGGAATCAAGAACGTGAGCTCGTTTGTATCAGGCTCCACCTCTGACTATATTTGAGACCTTGAGCAAGGTACTTAACCCCCTGTGTCTGAGTTGCATCATCTGTAAGGTGGGAATAATAGTGCCTCATTGTATCAAATAAGACGACACACATTGGTCGAGGTAGTTACACCTCCTGCTCTTCCGTGTGAGTTCGGAGGTAAATAAGTAGCGGTGAAGGAATAACTTGCAGCCTAGAAGCAAAGGGGGTTAGTTAGCACATTATGCGTGGTGGGAGGCATGGGAGAGGTGCAAAGTGGAGCCCTGTCTGGGAAACACTAGCATGTGCTGTGGCTTCAGTCTGGCAAGCTCCCTCAGGGTGCCTGAGACACAGGGGGGCTCCCTCCCAGGGAAGAGAAGCCCGGAAATGGAGGAGGAAGCCACTGGACCCAGAAAGGACAGCAGACAGGGCAGTAACCCTCTGCCATGTTGTGTTCCAGAGAAGAAAGGGCTGGGGTTGAACCTACTAGAGGTAGCATTCGCTGAGCACCTATGAAGCGCCAGGCACCGCACCACGTTCTTTAAGAATGTCATGTCATAGGGGCGCCTGGGTGGCTCAGTTGGTTGAGCAGCCGACTTCAGCTCAGGTCATGATCTCATGCCTGAAAGGCTCGTGAGTTCGAGCTCCGCATCGGGCTCTGTGCTGAGAGCTCAGAGCCTGGAGCCTACTTCAGATTCTGTGTCTCCCTCTCTCTCTTACCTTCCCCTGCTCGCTCTCCGTCTCTCTCTCAAAAATAAACATTAAGAAAATTTTTAAAAGAATGCCGTGTCATTGACTCTTCAGTAGAAGCCCAGAGAATACATATTCTCTCATCCCCATTTGACAGATGAGAAAACTGAGGCAAAAAGAGGGGAAGCCCTGGGCTAATAAGCATTAGAAGCAGGGGTTTTGATTTGAGCAGCTTGAGCCTGAGTCCACAATCTTAACCAAGAGTCTTTCTTTCTCCCAATATAGAGTTTCTAAGGGACAAACAGGACAAGGAGAGTTCAGAGCTTTGGGGTTTTTAACTCCCAGACCATTCTCTTCCCACAACCTCCACCCCGTGTGGCTTCACTGAGACCCTAGCTCCAGCTTGGGTGGGGGACATGGGTCAGGGAGCCGAGGGGACAGCAGTGGGACTATGTGGTGTCGTCTTGAAATTTCCCAAGCCAGCGTTGCTGGAGAAGCACAGGCTGTTTGAGGAGCACATCAGGGGGGCTGCTGAGGCTAGAACTTCGGGCGGTCAAGGCAGCAGTGCAACCGGTAAACCATTGACATTGACTGAGCATCTCCAAGCATGGGTCCTGCCAAGAGCCATTTGGGGTAAACAAACTGATAAGAAGCAGACTCTTATCATCGGCTTCCCAAGATTACAGCCAAAGTTGAAGAAGCTCCCACCAAGTGCGCGAGGCTGTGTGTTAACTTTATGCAGGTTCCCATAGCAACACAGTGCTAATATCAACTCTCACAACAGTAATGAAAATAAGGTCCGCCATTGGCTTAGTGCCTACGGTAAGCCAGGCACAGCTGTATGGAGTTTGTTTAATGCCCAGAAGCACCTCAAGAGGTAGGTACTGATGTAATCCTCACTGAACAGATGAGGACACCGATATTACAGACCCAGGAGGTAGAACGGCTCAGCCCATCCTTTCTCTGATGGATAGATGGATAGACAGATGGACAAACACATGGACAGAAGGAAGCTTACCTTCAAGGACTCTCTTGCCTCCGAGGCCAGTGCCCCGCACAGAGATGCTCTCTGAAGCTGGCTCAACACGCCTGAACTCGTGAGTGGGTGGCTTTCTGGAACTCGAAACTGGGAGACACGTGGGGCGCCCCTGATCACAGCAGGGTTTGGAATCAAGGTCCCAAAACAAACTCCGGAGGGAGGAGAACACAGGGAGTTCTGGGCAGCAGATCAGAACGTCCCCACACACAGCCAGCCGAGGTCTTCATTGTGCTGTGAGGACAGGGCATCCTGGCTGGGCACAGGCCTCACCCTGACTTCCCCAGACAGCCCCAGAGTGCCCTGGGGACGCCAAGAACAGTGAGGTGGTGGCCCAGAATCCCACCCCGTGCTGAGGGGCGATGTCACCGACCTCATGCTACCGGTGAGAAGATGAAGTTCCGGGAGGCTGGAAGTTGCCCGGATCACAAGCAAAGCAGTGGGCAACAGTCCAGGGCCTCGCTCCCCCTTTGAAGGGCCCAGGGTCCCTCCCTCAGGAGTGGTGCAGTGTCTTCTGGGGTGTGCCCGGGCTGCGTGGTGCCCACCACCCACCCTCTCTGCACAGGGTGAAATCCTGGAATGTCAACTTGCTGGCAAAGATGAGGCGGGGCCTGAGCCCAGCCCAGATGCCGGGGCCTCACGGGACAATGGGAATCCTTGTCCTACATGCCCCCTCCCCACTCCATCCTCCTCCCTAGACTGAAGCCTGAGCCCCGTGCAGTGTGAGTCAGCCCAGCGGACCCAGCCCTGGAAGCAGACCCCTTGGGGACACTCCTGGATAGCCAAGAATTCTAAGAATTCAGGGGGCAGGTGCAACTCGCAACTCGAAGCTACACTGGGGCAAGGGCCAGAGCAATTTCCACTTCTCCCAGCCTTCAGAAGTGTTGGCTGGGAAAACCCTAAGCAAGAACCCAGCCAAGAACCCTCTGGTGGCGGGGGGGGGGGGGGGGGCGACCACCCCTTTGGAGGCAAGGTGGGGCGAGCAGTGAAGAGGCAGTTTTGCCTCAAGTGGGAATGTGGTTAGATTTCAGATTCAAAGGAATGTCCTCTTTATTGAGTTGGGTATGTGTTTAACAACCACATAGCGTTCTCTAGCACGAATCTAAGCATTTAGAAACACTACAGGCCAGCAGCATAATGAACATCATGCCCATTTTTCAGGTCAGAAAACTGAGGCACAAGAGGCTAAGTAACTTACCCAAGACCATGTGGCAAGTGAAGTAGCAAAGCAAGGAATCTAACCCAGAGACTGTGGTCCGACCACCTGTGAAAGCCTGCCATCCCTTTCGTGGGTGTTGAAGATGGCATCCTTGGGGTCACTCCCACCAATTCGCATCCTCTGACCACTGTGAGATCCTGCCATCCCTTTCATGGGGCTAATCATGACGTCACAATGGTTCATCATCACCCTCTCATACCACGCAGCCTCCAGAGCCCCTGACGAGCCCGGGGCCTGACTTAGGTGTGACAAACCATGCAAGGAGGCAGGTATGGGGGCTTCTAAAGTTCCTTTGTGCCCCCGCAGGAGACAGAACTGGTCGGTAAGAGAACCTTAAACGCTCACTGCCAAGCGAGGGGCCCAGAGGGGGTGCCAGGCCTTTCTCTGAGAGCTTCAGCCGTATCACCTCACGTCCTCACGTGTCCCTGGTGTAGAAACTTCACAGACGTGGAAACCCAGGCTCAGCAGCACTAAGAAATGTGTTCCAGGTAAAATAGTGGGTAAGTGGAGAAGGCAGGTGTATGGGTCTCCTAGGGCCTGCTGTAACAAATTACCACCAACTTGGCCTAAAACAACAGAAATCTATTCTCCCACAGTTGCAGAGGCAGGGAGTCCAAAAGCCGAGGTGTGGGCAGGGCCATGCTCCCTGGGAAGGTTCTGGAGCAGAATCACTCCTGGCCTCCTCCAGCCTCTGGTGAGCTCGGGGGTTCCTCAGCTTGAGGCTGCATCGCTCCAGCCTCTGCCTTCCTTCCTGAAGCTTCTCTTCTTCTCTGTGCACCTCTCTTCTCTCATAAGGCCACTTGTCATTGGATTTGGAGTCCATTTGGGTAATCTAGGATGATCTAGATTCTTAGCTTAAGCACATCTGCAGAGACTTTTTTTTTTTTGTCCAAATTAGGCCACATCCAGGAGATGACGATGTGGGCATATCTTTCAAGGGGTCGTCTTTCAACTCCCTCCAGTAGGATTTGAACCAGTGTGACTGTCAGCCAGGGATTCAGAGAGAATAAGGCACCCCCACAGGTGCCCAGATGCCAGCCCCTAGGGAGGGGGCCCCTGCCGACCCCAGGTGGAGCTTAAGACACACAAAGCCCAATTCCTCAAGTTGCTTGGTCCCCTGGGGACAGTGTAACCTGAGGCTTCTAAGTGTGAGGGACAGGGATCCTAGGTGGCCTTCTCCTCTCGAGTATGGCTTCCTCAACACCACTGACCCCGCCTGCCCTGGGCAAATCCCCTCTTCACCACCACACACGTTACACCCCACCTTCTCCTATAGGACATCCTGACAAGTGTGGATTTGCTTTTGTGACCAGTGAGTTGTGTCTGTCTCCCCACCACATGTGAGATGGGAGGGCAGGGTCTCTGCCTAGATTTGCTGGACATCCACCCCTTCCCCGGGGAGTATTTTTTATAACAGCTTTACTGAGATATAACGCACATGTCATACGATTCACTTATTTTGAGTGTACAATTCGGTGGTATTTAGTATATTCACATGATCACGGAACCGTTTTCACAGTCAATTCTAGAACATGTTCATCGCCCCCCAAAAAATCAGCCCTGTATCTTAGCAGTCACCCTGCCATTTCCCCCACCCTCCACCCTAACTCAGGCGAACCACTAATCTGCTTTTTACCTTTATGGGCTTGCCTATTTTTGGACATTTCGCATAAATGAAATTTTACAATGTGTGGCCTTCACTGTCTGGCGTCTCTCCCTTGGCATACGTGTTGACAAGATTCACCCATGTTGCAGCATGTAACAAGGTTTCATTTCTTTTTAAGGCTAAATAGTATTCCAGGATATGGATGTGCCACATTTGTTTTTCCCTTCATAAGCTGAGAGCCACTTTTTGCTTATTATGAATAATGCTATGCACATTTGCATATAAGATTTTGTGTGAACATACCTTCTCATTTCTTTTGGGTGTGTGACTAGGAGTGGAATTGCTAGGACACGGGAATTCCATGTGGAAACTTTTGAGGCCCCCCAGGGATTAAAGAAAGACTAGATGCCCCTCACCAAGCCCCATGACCTTGGCCTGGTGGCTTGACCTTCCCAAACCTCAGTTTCCTGTCTTGTAGAGTGGGAATTGACTCACCCAATAAGTATTTATTGAGCACCTACTATGGGCTGGGCCCTGCTCTAGGTACCGGGATCACAGCAGACAAATTCCTGCTCTCAGAGACTCTCAGCGGAGAGATCTGGAGAATAAATAGACAACAAACTAAATATAGTGAGTCCGATGAGACTTGCAACAGAGAAAATAAGGCGAAGAAGGAAAAAGAGTGTGTGTGGAGGGTGCAGAAAGGGGGTAAGGTGATATCACAGAGTTAATGGGGCTTCCAAGAAGGCCTCACTGAGGGGGTGACAGGAGAGGTAAGGGAGTAAGGCTGGTAGAGATGGAGAGGTTTGGGGGCTTAGGGGTTGGGTACATTGCAATCATCCCTACTTGCAGGACCTTTTTGTCAGAATCAAATGTAGCCATGCTGATTATTGGTATCCTCACCATCCTGGGCATCTGTTCTTGTGAAGGGAGCCCAAAACCAGCACTTAAAATTCATTAGAAGCCCAGAGCGATGAACACACAGGATACGATGAGCCACTCTGCCTTGGAGAGATCCGGGAGGCCCCCGGGGAGAAGGTGACATTCAACCAGGGCTTGAAAAACGAGGAAGGACTGGCTGACTCTCCGGCATCCATCCATCAGGGGCTCTCCGGTTGGCCTCTGCACCCTCTGAAAACAGCATCTGTGCGCTGGAAGCCAGGAAGCAGGTGAGCTTTCTGAAGCCAGGCTGCCTTCCAGGAGGAGGAGTGCCCGCAGCTTGGGTGACTGGAGAGCAGCTCGGGTTCTTATGTGGAACAGCAGGCACTTCCCTCCTCCCCGCCCCCCCCCCCCCCCATCCACAACAGAAGCCTTTGTTTCTTTCACAGAGGCAGTCCTTTCCAGATCACTCCCCTTGCCCTTCTCCCCAGTCTGATTCTGGAGACAGGTAAGAGGCCAACGTGGCAAATGACTGTTACTGCCAAGCCAGCCTTGGGGGAACACCCCTATCTTGGATGCTGGCCCTCCTTTGTCTTGAATCAATAGTTGATTCATTAGTCAATTTGTTCAACAAACTTTTCCTGCTCATCTCTACCGTGCGGGGTTCTGTCCTGGGCGCTGAGGACAGGAGATGATTCAGATACCATTCCTGCCGTCTCCTAAGCCCCAGGCTGGGGAGGAAAACTAATGTGAATAAACAAGTGTTGCTAGCACTCCAGTGGCTTCGCTGGGTGCAGAGCGGAAATAGCGCAAGGTCACAGGAGCCAAACACAGGACTGGTTGCTGCCCTGTGGCCCGGTGCAAAACGAAAATGCATTCCCTTGTTCAAAAATGACTAGGGTTTTCAAAATGGCAAACCAGGCGTGGGGGCCTTCTAAGTGTGGGGCCCCGTGTGACCACATAGGTCACGTGCTCACAAAGCCGCCCAGCCCTACCCTGGAGAAGCACTCAGTCTTATGTAAGATCTGGACAGGTGAGTTCTCCTCTGCCTTCATCATCTGTAAAGTGGGTTTGTACCTGCCTCTTAGGTTGCGTTGTTATAGCATTAAATGAATCATATTTATATACTAGCATATAGTAGATCAGCAACAAATAATAGCTATTATTATCCCAATAGGTTCCAAAAAGGAAAGAAGGGCCCGGTGTGGGGGGAGCGGTCCTAAGAGTCGCTTCATTCAAAGTGGTGTTGAGTCAGCCGAGCCCCGAAATACAGATACAGTGGAACTCTGGATTGCGAGTAACTAGTTCTGCGTGTATTCCGCAAGGTGAGCAAAATTTCGAATAAATTTTCACTTGATAAAGGAGCGATGTCTTAGAGGAACCATCCAGGGCATCTCAGATGGCAAGAAGAGACAACTAAGAATGATCCAGAACCAAGCCGAGAGATGGTTTACAAAGTAACTGACCTGTGTATCAGTCTGCTCCAGCTGCTGTAACAAAATACCAGACGGGGGCGTGGAAACAACAGAAATTAATTTTCCCGCAGTTCTGGTAGCTGGAAGTCCTGGATCAAGGTCTGGGTTCCCCTGAGGTCTCTCTCCTCGGCTTGCAGGTGGCCACCAAAAGGCTCCAGGCAGGCCACCCCAAAATGACATATTGATTACCTTGAATTGAAGCTACTTAAAACAACCCGTGGTACAAAGTCACTCGGACCCTCCTCTGTCCCCCTGGGAGCGGGATGTGAATCTCCCACAGGAGAAACACCCTCCCTGTACTAAGAAGTAAAAAGACATCCTTCTCACCAGAATGAGGGACTTGAAAGTTGAGAAAGCTGGGGCACCTGGGTGGCTCAGTCCGTTAAGTGTCAGACTTCGCTCAGGTCATGATCTCACGGTTTGTGGGTTCAGGTTCCGCGTCAGGCTCTGTGCTGACAGCTCAGAGCCTGGATCCTGCTTCGGATTCTGTGTCCCTCTCTCTGCCCCTCCCCCACTAGCACATGCACACACACAGTCTCTCAAAAAGAAACATTAAAAAAAAAAAAAGTCGAGAAAGCTGTAGAAACAACCCTACTGGTTTTTTTCTAATCTATCGGCCTAAATTCAGCTTAGAATCCCTTACTAATTAAAGCTTCCAAGCACCAGTTTCCTTTATCTCGTCAATTCCTCACAAATTTATTGTCTCTTTGCTAAAATGTATAAAAACTGCCTGTGTTGGTCATTTCTTTGGGTCTCGGTTTCATTGCTGGGCCTCCGTGCACACGTGATAAAACTTTGGCTTTTCCTCCCGTTAATTTGTCTCAGATCGATTTAATTCCTAAGCCAGCTAGAAGAATCCAGGGAGAACGAGTAAGATTTCTCCCTCCCGTATGACTGGCGTAGCGGGCAGGATCCTTTAACTCACTGGACGCCGCTCACCCAGACACAGCCCAGAGGTCCCAGGACATCTGACGTCCAGCCAGCAGAAGGGGAGATTTCTTACCATGTCGGCCTCCCAGAATCTCTGTCTGCGGGGTCCAGTGCAGCAAGAGTAGGGAGAATTGTTTTTTTCTGTCTCTGAATTTAGATTAGCAGGATGAGGGGCGCCTGGGTGGCGCAGTCGGTTAAGCGTCCGACTTCAGCCAGGTCACGATCTCGAAGTCCGTGAGTTCGAGCCCCGCATCAGGCTCTGGGCTGATGGCTCAGAGCCTGGAGCCTGTTTCCGATTCTGTGTCTCCCTCTCTCTCTGCCCCTCCCCCGTTCATGCTCTGTCTCTCTCTGTCCCAAAAATAAATAAACGTTGAAAAAAAAAATTAAAAAAAAAAAATTTGGTAGAGTACCCTTCGGTTACTAATCCTCCCAGAGATGGTCTTTGCCTTCCTTTGTCTGCCTCTGGTGTCCTCTGTCCTAGAAAGGAATCACCGCAGAGCAGAACGCAGGCACAGACCCCATAACCTCCCAGCCCGCTAAGTGCAGATCTGCATCTGTTTGACAAACTCTGCTGTGGCTTCCCTCTGTGAAAACTGGATGAGGTTTCCCCTTTGGTCGTGTTCTGTGTCCTAAGAGCTTGGCTTTGTGACCAGCGAGAACATTCTCTCTGGTCTCTGCCATCCAGAGGGTGTACTTACTTAAGTTTGTCCCGAGAGGTCCCAGTCCATAAAGGCCTTTGTCATCTCAACCCTCACTGTTCGTTAGCATTAGAAAGTCTCATTCTGGTAGCACCAGCCTGGTGTCGCAGACCAGCGGGTCTGTGACTGGAGGTGTCTCACGCTTTCATGGGAGATTGGAGATCCCTTTTTCCCTACGCCTCTCTTACCATGTATGCAACAGAGGTCTTCGCTTTCTTAGGCTATTCTTGGGGGTCAATGTTGGATCATGGGGCTACATCGTCTATGCCCTCTCCAGGGACCCCTCTTGTATCCATGGTAAAGGTTTATTCTAAGCCTGGAGAGTTGCCTCCACGTCTTTCCATGAAGAGACTTACCGGGTTCAGTTGCTATTGGCATAAATATTCTAACGTGATCCCACTCATCACCGGCCAGACGATGCGTCTTTTGAACTACAAAAACGTCCATATTTGAAAAAATTGTAGAGCGCTCTTGTTACAAGTAGTTGCCTTATTGGTATTTATGGGAAGATCAAATTGAAAGGAAAACACACACACACACACACACAAAGTATAACGGCTGGCCTTAGGAAATCCCTTAATAAAATGAAAGAACAGAAGTCACAAGAAAAAGCAAAAGACAAATCCAACATAAACCCCCTTCTTATATCTCCCTTTGTTCCCAACCCCCTATGCCTGGCCCTCCAGAAAATCTTTTGACTTCTGGATCTCTGGGCCCCTTGTCTAGACCTCCCCTTTCAAACCCAACCTCAGCTCCTCAGTCAGTTTCCTTAAATCCTAAAACCCCAACCTCTCCAAAGAACCCTCAGAGAACCAGCTGCCTATTGTCATTTCATTTTCCTTACTAGCTTTACAAAGAGTGCCTCAACCAGATCTCCAGGCACAGGGAATGCAGGTTTCTTGGGTAAATGCTGAATGTCAGGAAGTGAATCTAGTAAGAGCACCCAGGAGGGACAGTAAAGCTCCTTTTGTGCTGCCTTTTCCTTCCTCCTGTTCTCTGGGGCTCTGTACTCAAGCTCTGCCAGTTTCAGACACTCCCATGCAGTGTCCTTCACAGATATATCCTGGATGCTGGCTGCAAAGAGTTCATGTACTCTGGACAGCAGTAGACTCTTTACTTCTTCCCCCACCCCCCTTTTTATTTTTAAGTAGGCTCCGTGCCCAACGTGGGGCTTGAACTCACGACCGACCCTGAGCACAAGAGCCATACATTTCTACCAGCTGGGCCAGCCAGGGACCCTTTAAGTTATAAAAACCCTTTTATCTCCTGTCTCAGAGGATCCTACCAAATTTAGAGAGGAAGTCGAAAGATTAGTAGCTATTCACAGCCCCACTCACAGAGGGCTTGTGTGGCTACCGAGGGGTAACCTTCCAGCCTGTGATTATATGATGGCTGTTGGGCAGGCCAGACGGTCCCTGGAGAGACGCCCCTCTCAGGAGAATCATGGCCAGAGCGGCTCCCGGGCGTCCTATGACTGACAAGGAGGTGGCTCAGCTAGAGGCTGGTATTTCAGGGTTAACAGGGGTGCTAGAGGAGGGCTTTCCTCCAAAAGTTAACTGGTCTAAGGCTGAAATACGTACTCAGAGAGAAGAGGAACACCCGAAAGCCTTTGTTGAATGGTTTACACAAACTTTTCTAAGTCACACTGCATTAAATCCGGAACCCCCAGAGCACAGAAATCTCCTCACCTCTGCTTGAGCAGGAAATTTCCTCCCTGGTATGAAGAACAAATCCACAATCATGTGATGGGCTGGACGGGGCAACCACTAAGGGTAATAATGGAGGCAGCTTCCCAGTCCCTTGCAAATGGCTTTACTAAGAGCAACAATTCTCACTTTGTGTCTTGAATCTTTGCAAAGGCAAGAGCATAACTCTGAGAATAACTTGAAGCCCACTCAGAGATCTCCCTCTTTGCCTCCAGACGAGTGCTGATATTACAAAAACAAACAAACAAACAAACCCCCAGGACATTGGAAGAGAAATTGTCTTGTACTTAAGAAAAAGGAAGGTTTAAAAAGCAGTCCCCCAAACCCCAACCTCCCCTCTCCCAAAATGATAGGGTCAGTCGCTCTTCAGCCGCATGGAGCCTACCACAAAACTTAAATAGAGGATCCGAAAGAGGGTTTCGCAGCTGACATGGGTGTGACTTTGTCTACCGCTGATTTGGAGCATTTGTCTCCACTGGCCACTTCTGATTCCTCTGAGCCTTCAGAGTCTCCGGGCAACTGATGCCACAGCCCAGATCTCAGGCCAGCCCAGCATCACTCCGGTCGCTCCCAGTGCCTTCCCAGAGTGCAGCTGTTCCCCTGCAAACCTTCTCAGTAGAGATTTGCTGTGTAAATGTAATGCCACGATAAATCACAGTGAGAAGGCCCTTTTTGTTTTCTTTACCATCACACCAAGCCCCTGCGTTTCTTATTTTCTTTACCAGAAACTCATTCTGTTCTAAATTCCTCTGAAGAAGATAAGTCTTTCTCTCTTTTTTTTAAAGTCTATTTATTTATTTGAGAGAGCAGAGAGGTAGAGACAGGGAGAGAGGGAGGGAGAGAGGGAGGGAGGAAGAGAATCCCAAGCAGGCTCTGTGCTGTCAGTGCAGAGACCCATGTGGAGCTAGATCTCACTGAACCGAACCATGAGGTCATGACCCGAACCGAAATCAAGAGTCAGACGCTTAACCAACTGAGCCACCCAGGCGGCGCTGGGACATCTTCTAAAGACTTATCTTCTGGAGCACCTGGGTGGCTCCATCAGTAGAGTCTGCAACCCAGTCTCCGGGTCAAGAGTTGGGCGTAGGGCTTACTCAAGTAAAAAGAAAGTGAAAAGGTGTCCCAATCAGTCTTTGGGTCACACATGCAAATGAAGTTGGGTTGTTACAAAGGAGGAACATGTGTGCATCTCTTGGAAGAGAAACTGTTTCCATTACTGCCTCAATCCTCTCTTTCCAAAGACACGGAGCAAGGAATTGAGCCAATAAGAGACTTTCTCCTCCAACGGGGTGTCTTCATCTTTACTATCCTACCCTGTAACACCCCAGTCTTGCCAGTAAAGAAACAAGGGAAAACTGATTTGGAGGGAGATAAGTTTGTTGATTCCTACAGGACCTGAGGGCCATAAGCTCTTTTGTAATTCCTTGGCAGCCTGTGGTCCCCAGGGCAGCTGACACTCCTACGTTATTCCTGGCCAAGCACCTGGTTCGTGGTAACTGACTTCTCCTTGGCTTTCTTTTCAACCCCACTGTACCCTGACTCACAAGTTTCTTTTTTGCACTTACATTTGGAGGGAGGCAATTAACCCGGACTCGCATACCCCAAGGATATCGTGAGTCTGTGAGTCTGGAGTCCCCGTCAGTGCTTTCCCAAGTCCTGAAAGCCATCGAGATTCCATAACTTTTACCCAAGTTCCCACACTGATGCAATATGTTCATGACCTTTCACTCTATGATTAAACTAAGCAGGGAGCCCTTCTAGATTCTCCCATTGTCTTGCTGGCACCAGCTGAGGAGGCCATAAAGCCTCTAGCTCTAAACTCCAATGGACGCAAACAACTGTTAATCGACTTGGGACCCACGCTGTCTCAGGGTATTCCAAAGCTCACTCCAAAACGCCTTGAGTTAATTCTGTCCCCCCCCGCCCCACCCCAAAACGAGAAAGCACTTAAGGAAATTTTTAGGGGCCACTGGCTGCTGGAACTAATGGATTCTTAATTTTGCAGTTTTTGCTGAACCTTTGTTTGCTGTTCTCCCTGATATCAACTTGGAGTCTGGACTTCAGAGGCATGAATCTCCTTTGAAGACTTAAAATTAGCTCTGTCTACAACCCTGGCTCTTGGCTTAACCTAATTTTGACAAGCCCTTTCATCTATATTGCCCTGAAAATAATGGGGCTGCTGTGGGCATTCTAGAACGACCTGTACAGATACCATCAATAGCATATTTCTCATGCCAGTTAGGCCCTATGGCATCAGACATGCCCCCATGCTACGTGCAGTGGCCCCAGCTGCCGCCTTGATTGACAAAGCCAGTACTCTTGCATAAGGATCCCCCATTCACCTGTATGTTCCCCATGTGGGGGGCTCTCTTACAAGTTCATAGGACACAGCACCCCTCTACATGGCAACAGACCACTTACAAACTCTTGACTAACCCTTCCATCATCTTCCATCAAGGTAACCTTTCAATCCAGCTGCCTTACTCCCTCTCCTGATGCTAGAGAGTCCTGCTCTATTCCCCATGATTGCCTCACAACTACAGATCATGGTCTCAAAACCAGAAGAGGACCTGTCAGACATCCCTCCAGATAATCCAGACATACTTCTATCTCATGGCTGTTGTAAGTGAAATTTGCAGGGAAACTATGGTTATGCCGTAGTTTCCCTGCATGAAACACGGGAGGCACGTTCTTTGCCCACCATAAACTCATCCCAAATGGCTGAACTCAGAGCTCTTACTAGAGCCTGCACATTGGTGGAAGAAGAAACTGACATTTACACAGACTCCAAATATGCTTTTGGAGTCGGCCATGCTATTGGCACAATTTGGAAATCCCGGGGATTCTTTTTTTGTTTATTTTGAGAGAGAGAGAGAGAGAGAGAGAGAGAGAGAAAGAGAGAGAGAGAGAGAGAGAGAGAGAGAGAGAGAGAGGATGAGCAGCGAGAAGGGGCAGAGGAAGACAGAGAATCCCAAAAAGGCTCTGTGCTGTCAGTGCAGAGCCCAACACAGGGCTTGATCTCATGAACCATGAGATCATGACCTGAACTGAAATGAAGAGTTGAACGCTTAACCAACTGAGCCACCCAGGCGCCCCAGTCCTGGGGATTCTTAACTTCTACAGGCACTCCCATTGCTAACAGGCATATAACTGCTGATCTACAACAAGCTATTCACCTTCTTCTGAAATCGCCATTGTTCACGGCTCAGCTCGTACTAAGAAAACTGACACAGCTACTAAGTATGCAGCCAAAACTGACCCCCTTAGCCTTTTTCCACCCAATTTTTAACTCTACCTTTCGCCCTGAGTGATATTATTCATTAGTGGGCAAATGCCCCACAATCTGAAAAGGACACTTGGACACAAAAGGGTGTCAAACAATTATCAGATGGATTATACACTGGGCCAAAAAGACTCCCTGGCCTCTTTTCTTGTACCTTTTGGCTTGTACTTAACCTCCCACCAAAAGGGACGTATGTGCAAACATGGGATAATTAAGGAACTAAAAAGACAATTGGTTTTGCCCTGGCATCCACAAAATTTCTGGCCAAAGTATTTCCCAGTGCACTACTTGTAAACCTCACCAGATTTCTGGAAGAAATCAGTCTGTCCTTTTTGGCCCACACTGCCTTTTTTGGCACTTCCAATGGATTTTTTAGATTGGCTCTCAGCCTTGGGCTATTCTCATTGTTTGGCTATTGTCTGCATGGTTAGTGGATAGAGGGAATGCTCTCCAACTAGACATGCTGATGCCACTAGAGTGGTAAAGAAATTGATAACTAAGATTACTCCTCTTTTTGGCATCTCTTTATGGATTGAGTCAGACCAAGGAACTCACTTCAGCAGAGAGATAAACCACCCGTTTGCAAAAAATTGGGGTGTACTCATTAAAACTTCATCCTCAATCACCAAGATAAATAAAACCTAAAAATCTAGACATAAAAAGGAATGTAGGAAAGATCTGTCAAAAAACTGGACTTAAATGGCCAGAACCATTGCCCTTGGCCCTTACTAAGATCTTGGATTCCCCAAAGAGGAGATATGGTTTGACTTTTTTTTTTTTAATACTCATGCTTCTATTTCCTTAATGTTTATTTATTTTGGGGAGGGGGAGCAGAGAGAGAGGGAGACAGAGGATTCAAAGCAGGCTCTGCGCTGTCAGCATGGAGCCCAACGCGGGGCTCGAACCCACGCACCGTGGGACAATGACCTGAGCCGAAGTTGGACCCTTAACCGACTGAGCCACCCAGGCACCCCATGGCTTGACTCCTTTTGAAACAATGCTCGGTCTTCCAACGCCTGTGGGCATCTGTAAACCTTTCATTCGTGGATTAAGTGAACAATCTGATACCATGACTATATACAAGAATTAACTGCTATACTTACGGCGTATCACCAACAGGCAAAGAGACATGGTTTCCATCACCTGATGATCCTTACCACCCCTTTTGACCAGGGACCAGGTTTCCATCAAGGTCTCTAGAAGAAACCACGCACTGCCATCTCGCTGGGAAGGACCCTGTGAGGTGCTACTGGCCACCTACACTGCCATCAAAAGACGAGAAAAATCCTCCTGGATTCGTGCAAGTCGCACCAAAATGGACCCACATCATCCCTCTCAAGACGACTGGGAGATTACTCTTACGGGTGGCCTGAAAACAAAGATTTCCAGGGCCAAGTCCCAGGCCCCAGAAGCAGACCACACCACTGTGTGGACAGCTCTTCTCCAGAGCACAGATCAAGAAGCTTCTCCTTTACTTACTCTTCTCGTTTTTTTAAGACTCCATGACACTGAAAACAAAGAACAAGCAAAAACAAAACTTTCTTTTGAATACTTCCTCACATTTTAAGTCACTTAATAGAAGGTTGACTGCAGAGTGTTGGTCTCCATCTACCCTACTTCCCTCTGTAAGTGTCCACTATGGGCTCTTTTCCAACCTGTGTCTCACTCTTTATTGACCCTCTGTTTTTCAGCAGGTCGGGCACAAACCAAACACTCCCATATGCCCATTTACCAAACCTGGCCACATTAACTAATCGGTCTGAATGCTGACTGTGTCAACATTCAGATACTGCAAAGAACCTGGTCTTCGTTCACACTGATGTGACACCTGGTGCACTGAGCACGGAAGATGGGCGGTCCACAGCCATGGTATCCACAGCCGGGAGAATGCCACTCTGCCTTTTCCCTGGTGAGTTACTCGGGCCCCAGAAAATCTCTACGGAAGCTCCAGGATTGTCTCTTGTCAGGGTAGAAACAATAGCTGAACATTTTTCCCTTTGCAGTGAAAATAGACCTGCCACCTGACTTCTTCTGGGAGATATACCAGAACGGCACTGCAGTCAAACCCTGTGGGTTGATGCTGACAATGGCATCTTCAAACTTAGCAAGGAGATTAAAAATAACTAGCACAGACATTTGCCAAATCACCAAATGTTTTTGCAGATCAGCCCTGTGTGGCATGGGGTATCACAACTGTTCCCCTTGTGAGATTGCCCAATACCACAAACTATATTTGGGAGGATCAAAATTCTGGACGCACTTGGCTGGATGATAAACTAAACTTTACTGCTGCCAGAGCCAACTATGGGCCTCCTACATCAGCTATTTCCCAACCTGCTCTGCTCTCAGAGACTGACAGCACCACATGAAAAATGGAGGTGGGGGCACCTGGGTGGCTCAGTAGGTTGAGCACCCCACTTTGGCTCGGGTCATGATCTCGAGGTTCGTGAGTTCAAGCCCTGTGTCAGGCTCTGTGCTGACAGCTCAGAGCCTGGAGCCTGCTTCCCATTCTGTGTCTCCCTCTCTCTCTGCCCCTCCCCTACTTGTGCTCTGCCTCTCTCTCTCTCTCTCTCTCTCTCTCTCTCTCTCTTTCTCTCAAAAATAAATAAACATTTTTTAAAAAGAAAGAAAAGAAAAGGCAATCCTAAATCTCTCTATGGTAATGGAACAAGAGTTCAATGCCACTGTGCAAACTTTGACACTACTCCAGTCAGGAGCTAACAGCTTAGCCTCTGTGATTCTCCAAGACAGCCGTGTCCTAGATACGCCGACTGCCCAGCAGGGAGGAGCCTGTGCAATCATCGGCGGACAAGGTTGCTTCCTTGTAAACCAAGCAGGACAAGTAACATGGAACTTAAATCTGTTAAAAGGGAGAATTAATATTTCTCAGCAGATCAATGAAGCACGGACATGACATGGGACCCATCTGCTTCCGGGGTATGGGACTGGCTTAGAGGGATGTGCGGAAATGGGCTCCAATTTGTTCCCCTCTGTTGGTTCCTCCTCTTTCTATGTTGTTACTTCTCTTTGCAGATCTCTTACCACTCATTCACTAGCTCAGCTTCTCCCTCCCCGGTCATCGGCTCAGCTTTTCATGTGTGAGGTCCCACGGGCAGTTACAGAGGAGCAAACTGTAGGGCCCCCCGCAGGCCACCCCCAAAATGGACCACCATGCTATCTTGACTATGTTCCGTTGAAGCTACTTGGGAAACAACCAGGGGTACCAAGACACGCAGACCCTCCTCTGTCTTCCTGAGAGCAGGACACAAATCTCCCACGTGAAAAACACCTTCTCTGTACTAAGTAAAAAGACATGCCTTTCACCAGAGTTAGGGGACTTTAAAGTCGAGAAAGCTGTAGAAACAAACCCTGCTGGGTTTTGTTGTGTGTGTGTGTGTGTTTTCCTAATCTACTGTCGCAGCCTAAATTCTGCTCAGAATTCCTTACTAATTACAGCTCCCAAACACCTGCTTTCCTTTATCCTGTCAGTTCCTCACAAATTTATTGTTTCATTGTCTAGAATGTATAAAAACCGCCTACCTTGGTTATTGGGTCTCAATTTCATTATCAGGCTTCTGTGTGTGTGTAATAAGACTTTGGTTTTCTCTCCTGTTAATCTGTCTCCTATCAGTGTAATGCCTAAACCAGCTAGAAGAATCCTGAGGAGGAAGAAGAAATTTCTCCCTCCCCCACACCACCTACTCCCTGTGTCCTCACATGGTCTTTCCCTTCTGCACATATATCCACAGGGTCTCTTTGTGTGTCCAAATTTCCTCTTCTTGTAACACGAGTCAGATTGGATTAGGACCACCCTAAAGCCTCATTTTAATTTAATTACCTCTTTAAAGGTCCTATCTCCAAATATAATTGCACTCTGTGGTACTGATAATAGGGCTCCAACATATGAATTTAGACGGAACGTAGTCCAGCCCATCACAACCTGTGCTTTTCCAAAATGCCAAGGTCATGAAAGACAAAGAAAGGTAGAAGACCAGAATGTAGAAGTTAAAAGAGGCTTGACAACTAAGTTCCACGTGTTCCCTTGGCCTGGTTCCCAGACTAGGAAAAAAAAAACAAAAAACAATGCTTTTCTTTTGTTATAAAGGATTTTAGTGACATAATTGGCAAAATCTGAATAAGGCTGATGGATTATTACATAACAGCATTGTATCAATGTCAACTTCCTGATCTCGACTTAAAAAGTACTATAGTTATGGGGCCCCTGGGTGGCTCAGTAGGTTAAGCATCTGACTTCGGCTCAGGGCATGATGTCACCATCTGTGAGTTCGAGCCCCGTGTTGGGCTCTGTGCTGACAGCTCAGAGCCCGGAGCCTGCTTCGGATTCTGTGTCTCCCTCTCTCTGCCCCTCTCCCATTTACACTCTGTCTCTCTCTCTCCCCTTCAAAAGTAAATAAACATTAAAAAAATCTTAATAATTCCGTTAAAAAAAACATTATCACATGAGTGAAGAAAACCCAGGAATTCTTGGCCCCATTATTGCGACTTTTCTGTAAGTCTTTTCAGACCTACAGTTTACAAACTTTTAAACCCTGAGCTACGAAAACCTAGGCAGTAGGTAGGTACCTGTGCGGGGGCAGTATGTTGGGGGAAGTGCAGGAAGGGAAGGACACCTATGGAGTGTCAGGTGGCCCTGCCAGGTGCCACTCTAGGTGAGGCGGCCACCCTCACCCACAGCAGCAGCCTCAGAGAGCCCAGTCCCCACAGGGAGGCAGTGGGGTGGGGGAGGTGGGCGGTTCCTGCTGGATTTACAAACCGGTGGTTTTCCCTGGGTCCCAAACTTCAGGGCTAGCCTCAGCCCCTTCCGGCCCCACACACGTTCAGCACCCAAGTAAGACGGAATAAAGACCCAACGTGATCTGGACAAAGTGTTTTTATAAACTCATGAAAAGAGCCCTTATTAGAAAAGGGCTTAAGCAGGAGGCAGGCCTAGGGGTTGTGACACGTCTGATCACTTCTGCAGGCTCCTGGCAAGCCGTGATCATTAGCAGATTTGGTTCTGGGTAGGCTCAGTGTCAGCTCCACATGACGGGATTTTATGGGATTTATGTACAGAACTTTCCTACAAAGCAAGGTATTACAGGACGGATAGGCAGTTCCGAGAAGCAAAGGTTCTGACTCCCCTGTCTTATTTGTTAGCGGATTTTGTGAAGAGGCCCGCGGTCAGGGGCCCTGTGGCCTCACACCAGAACTCCTGTATCCTGCTGACTTTAAAACAAGCATACTTGCACAAAAAGATCATCAAGTGGATTTTCCTTCACATAAACTCATTATAGAACGTTAGGAATATGTAAAAAGACATAAAAAGGAGATGGAAACCACATGTACTCGTATCATCCAGAGGCAGCAACTGTTAACCTTTTCGATGTGTTCCCTCTGTCCCTCTGTGTGTGGATGTGTGTGCACACCTGAACGGGTGCGTGCGCGTGTGTGAGTGTGTGTGTGTGTGTGTGTGTGTGTGTGGAGAGAGAGACAGGGAAAGACAAAGGTCCAGAGCAGGGAGAGAGAGAAGCAGAGAGAATGGGCTCTGAAGTAAAACCGAGTTAAATTTGAATTCCATACCTGCCACTCACTGGCTCCGGGACCTTGACCAAGCGGCTTGACCCTCATTTCCACAGATGTAAATGGGGAACATAGATCCTTCCTCAAAGGAGCCATTTGGATTAAATGAGATTAAGTGCAACGAATAGGAGGCATTTCGTCTACTGCCCGACACCCAGTAAATCCCGACCAAATGGTTAACTAAATAAATATGAACATGTACTTTAGGCTTTTTCTTTCCCAAAGTGGGATCATGCTGCTGATACAAATTTGTGTCCCAACACTTTAAAGGTGTTACTGCCATAACTGTGGGAAAACAGGCTTCTCTTCCCAGAGAGCTTGAAAAAAAAAGTATAAAATTCCCAATTATGTCCTGCTTATTAGACTAAATTTTTTTTAACGTTTATTTATTTTTGAGACAGAGAGAGACAGAGCATGAACAGGGAAGGGTCAGAGAGAGAGGGAGACCCAGAATCTGAAGCAGGCTCCAGGCTCCAAGCTGTCAGCACAGAGCCCGATACGGGGCTCAAACTCACGAACCGTGAGATCATGGCCTGTGCTGAAGTCGGACGCTTAACCGACTGAGCCACCCAGGCGCCCCTAGACTAAATTTTAAACGAGGGAGTATATTCCCAATATTGTACATGTGACTGGGGAGTGGGCGGATTTGTAACTGCCCACGCAACCGTTCCACGTAACTACGAATGCTTCAACAAGCGCCTGACTGGGCTACAGATTCACCGAAGCCCGGAAGATCTGATTATCCCGTCTGTGTTTCAGCAACACCACTCAAAACCGCACAATCTGGACCAGGTGCTCCTCTTACGTGGGCCTCAGTTTCCTCATCTGTTAAATGGGGATGACAACCGTATCCCATCAGCTGGTGGCTTGTGATGGCGAAGTGAGGTAATCCACATGAAGCATGGGGACCTGGGGTCTGGTAAGTGCTCGGGGAAAAGTAAAATAATAACGATAATTATTAAGTTTCTGACATTTAAGAGACATAATCTTTACGTTATGAATATATGCACTTCCGTTTGTCTATTTCTCTAGTCTTTCTTTAGGTTTATTTTTCAATTCATTTTGAGAGAGAGAGAGAGAGAGGAAGGGAGGGGCAGAGAGCGAGGGAGAGAGAATCCCAAGCAGGCTCCACCACACCAGTGCAGAGCCCGATGCGGGCCTCAAAACCAAGAACCATGAATGAGATCATGACTTGAACCAAAGTCAAGAGTCCGACGCTTAACCGCCTGAGCCACCCAGGTGCCCCTCTCTACTCGTTTTTATAAACTGGTAAGAGCAAACTCCAAAACGACCCTGAAATCATTGCCCCAACAAGGGCTTTTCAACAGTGGAACCAGAGCTGCCAGAACGGAGCCCTGTGTCCCCGTCCTCTGAGAGACAGCAAGCCAGACGTGGCAGGAGGCAGGTGCCTGGGGCATCTGGGACGTCCATGCAAAGCCAAGGGGTCTGTCTCCTGAAGGCAGGGACCGGGCTGTCTTTGTCATCAATTAATTAAAGACAGCTCTCATAATAAATGGCAGAGGGGCACCTGGGTGGCTCAGCCGGTTAAGCATCCAACTCTTGGTTTCAGCTCAGCTCAAGATCTCACAGTTTATGAGTTTGAGCCCTGTGTCAGGCTCTGTGTTCTGTCTCTGCCTCTGCCTCCTCCACCCCTTCTCCCCTGTCTTTCTCAAAATGAATAAACATTTTTTAAAAGACCTGAGCCGAAGTTGGACACTGAGGCCTCTGAGCCACCCAGGTGCCCCTGGTTCCTACATTAAAGAGTAATCAGGGGCACCGGGGTGGCTCAGTTGGTTCAGTGTCTGGCTTGGGCTCAGGTCATGATCTCACGGGTGGTGAGTTTGAGCCCCAAGTCGGGGTCTGTACTGACAGCTCAGAGCCTAGAGTCTGCTTGGGATTCTATGTCTCCCTCTCTCTCTCTGCCTCTCCCCTACTCACACTCCGTCTCTCAAAAATAAGTAAAAACGTTTAAAAAAAGTAATCAGAAGAATGATACTTCACGACCTGCGAATTATACGAAACTCAAATTGCAGCGTCCATAAATATTTATTGGCACACAGCCACGATCATCAGAGAGGGCACATCTATAGCTCTTGACATATTATCTATTCACATGTTGCGTATTTACATATTGCTCATTTACATCTTGTCCATTTACATGTCTATTACTACAACAGCAGGGTCAAGTTGTTGCAACAGAGACCCGTATGGTCCACAGAGCCCTCCCTCTACGGAAAAGGTTTGCTGACTCCTGGCCCCGGGTAAGGATTGAGCACTCCTATGGCACCAGCTCTGGGCCCACTCTAGTGCCAGGGAAGGCTTTTTATACCCTACTGCTCAGGGATCCCCCCTCCCCCCACCCCCTCCAGGCCCTCTTGACCTCCCCCCTGGCGAGTGCCCCTCTCGCTCAGACTCTCAGATTCTTCACCCACTCCACCCCGCCCCAGTGAGTTCCTTGAGGACATGTAGCCAGAAGAAAGGAAAAGAACACCCACGGAGCATCTTTTCCCATCAAATGCCAAGCCCTTCAAAGACATCATCTCTGTAGGTGGTAGAATTTCCACTTTAGGGATGAGAACACAAAGGCTCAGAAAGGCAAATCGCTTGCCCAAACTCACACAGCTACGAAGTGGCAGAGCTTGGATCCCAAGCCGGCGTGCCAGCCCCACAGCCATCCTCACACCTTACACTCCACGCCCTGAGTTAGGATTGTGTGACCGGCCTGGAGGCAGGTGACAACCACTGGGTGCCCTCCTGGCTTCGGCCCAAGATTTCTCAGGTTTCACCCCCACCCCACCCCACCCCGTCTGTGTTCCTGCCACGTTCCCGGCCTTGGCTGCGGCCTGCGTCTCCACCCAGTCCCGGCAGCCAGAATAAACACGGCCTGCCCCAGCGTCCACTCGCATGGAGCCCACAGAACCCACCAGGAAAGCCTGCCTGGGCCAGCAGATCCCGGCCCTGGGAAGGAGGAGTTCCATGGAAAATACTCACCTGTGGGGGACGGGTTTCCACGGATGAAAGAAACCATTCTATCCGTTTTGGGTTTTTGGTTTTGATTCTTTTATATATATGTACCCAGTCCCATTGGCTAGGCCTCACCAAGGAAAAAATGTGCCCTCCTGGTAAATGTTCGGTGTTAGAAGTGGGCAGGGGTTGGGGGGGGTGGGTATTAGTTTTTTAACATCTCCAGCCTTTGCAGACCAAGTGTCCCCCTCCCCACAGGGAGTTTACTGAAGGCTGTTTTCTCCTGTTTCCTTTGGCTGGACAAGTACCCCTGGTCTGCACCCCCTCACACGGCTCACGTCCTCCCACGTGGCCGTCTCCACAAAGATGCCCCCCCCCACACACACACAATTTAGCCCCTCTTACACTGCTTGGGACACTGGTTTCCACTAGACCACAAGGTTCTCCAAATCCAACCCCCTCATTCAACACTGCCAGCTTGTTCTGCTCAGGGCAAAGTCGCCAATGGTCAGATAAAGCTGTGTGTGTGTGTGTGTGTGTGTGTGTGTGTGTGTGTGTGTGTGTGTCGAGTTATCGCTGTTAAAATCCCACTCAAAAGGAGTGTCCCTTGGAGGAGGAAGGGACCTCCAGGGAGGCCCCCGAGCTGGGCGTTCCCAGGAGAGAGCTTGCTGGTGTCACTACTTGCCCGTCTCTCCCCTGCCCATCCCACACGGCCTCCCCCCTGCTGTCTCCGCACCTACTCCTGGTTCCTGTGGGCTGTTCTGGACCCAGAAGCCGGGGCTTCTCCCCTCTGCTCCTGTCACACCGGCTTGAGGGACACCACCTCGCACTTCTCAAACTTCAATGTTCACAAAAAGCACCTGGGGACCACTCTAAATAAAACGCAGAATCTGATTCAGGAGATCCAGGGTGAGGCCTGGGACTCTGCATTTCTCACACGTCCGGGTGATGCTGACGCTGCTGGTCCAAGACCACACTGCGCGTGGAGACCCCAGGGGAGCTAACCCCAGCCACCCACCCCCTCTCCCCACCATCCCCTCTGGCTGCTCCAGCCCACCAAGCACCCTCCTGCCTGGGTACTTCCTGTTCCTCCCCTGCAGTTCCGTGGTCTCACACCCCACTCCACTCAGGTCTCTGCCTCAGTGTCGCCTCAGCAGGGCCTTCCCTGGCCAGCCCCCATGAACAACTGCTCAACCTACCGCCATCACTCGGACCCCTGCCCACTCTCACCTCTCCGTCCCCTACCCTGTGTATATTCTTCCTGGCACACTTCACCTCCTAGCAATGCCAGAATGCCCGCCCCGTGGGGGCAGGGACCTTCACGTCCTTACTGCTGTCTCTCCAACATCTAGAACCAGGCCTGGCACACAGTAACTGCTCAATAAATAGCTGGTGAGTGAGTGAGTGAATGAATGAATGAGTGAATGAATGGAGAGACATTTGAAATATTTCACTAACTTTCCTCCCGAGGCTTCATGTCAGTGACTCGGTTTCTTTACTGGGGGAGAGAAGGTACAACTTCGCTTAGAAATCACACAAGTTAAAAAATGACCATTTTCAGGGCGCCTGGGTGGCTCAGTCGGTTGAGCGTCCGAATTCCCCTCAGGTCATGATCTCACGAGCCCCACATCGGGCTCTCTGCTGTCACACAGAGCTCGCTTCGGATCTTCTGTCTCCACCTCTCTCTGTCCCTCCCCTGCTCACTCTCTCTCCCTCTCTCAAAAATAAATCAACATTTCTTTTTTTTTTTAAGTACCGGTTTCAAGATGGTGATAACAGAACACTGACCTCACTGGGGGCCCAGTGCCACTGCATGGGTCACATACCCACCAAGGCGGTCCAGCCTCTACCCCTGAGAAGCTCCCAGTCTGGTGTGAGAGTCCTGGTGTGTGGAACCAGGTACAGTGTAGGAGGGAGGGAAACACGGGGGTCAAGCCTTGGCCTAAGGCAAGGACACTGGGGACTCGGGGGGCAGCTAGGAAGTTTCCTGGAAAAAAAAATAGCACATGAGTTAAAGGAAACATTGCCAGATAAATAGGTAGGTTACTTGGCCGGAGAGAAAAGGTCTTGGAGAAAGAGTGTTGGCAGTTATAGGGATGGAAGGTAACAGGGTCAAATGAGGGAGTGCCCAGCCTGGCGAGATGGTCCAGAAGCCCTGCTCTGGAACCCCACAAAATGTTTCTCTGCATGTGGCCGGGCTGACTCCTTAGCAAGATTAAAAGGCCCTGACAAGCAGGGACCGTACCATGAAAACAAGAGCAGGCACTCACTGAGCTCCTGGTAGGGGATTTTAGGAGGATCTAATTCTATCCTCATTATTACCCACCCTTGACAAATGAGGAAGCTCGAGATGGGGGCGCTGGTGGAGCTGGGACTTGAACCCAAGCTGCTCCTCTCTGACGCACCCCGCCCCCCTCTGCCTCCGGTCCCATCAGCGGCAGCCCAGGTAGGGGACTCCGTGACGGTTGGCTGGCTGGTGGATGGACTGAATAGGTGAGTGAAAGCACTTCCGCCCCTCTGGCTTCCGTTTTCTCCCCCCATTAGGTATCTCGAGCTGACAAGAATGATCAACCCAGAACAGCCCATGAGGGAGGGCTTAACACCATGATACAGCCTAAGTGCCGAGGAGGGAAGGGCTTGCACGGCGGTGGAAGAGGTGGGGAGACCTTCATGCAGGGGCTGTAAGTACCAAAGGGGCCACGGAGCGACAGCCCTGGAAGGTTCTCAACCATTGGGTGCCCAACAATCTCCTGCCTGGCCTGCATGCACACTCGTGGGCCCTGACCCTACTAGTCTAGGCTGGAAGCCCAGGAATCTGTATTTTGACCAGCACCCCAGGGAGTCCTACACGTTCTGAGAGACATCCCTGGATAAAGTAGACAGAACTTAGAGCATGTGACCAGGGTTCAAGTCCCATCTCCATCTCCTAGCTGTGGGATCTTGGGTGACTTTCTTAACTTCTCTGAGTCTCGTAAATAAAAGGCAAGGCTTGATGCCCGTTTATTTTTCCAGTTTCTCAGTTGAGGTGGTGCTAAGGAAAGTGCCATGAACATTCATGTGCTTGGCACTGGGGATGCCAATAAGTAAAAAATAGGGGACTCAGTGGGCAGTGAGGCGGGGGGAGATGGTTACAGCCTCGTGGCCTTTCCAGGGCCAGAAAGTTCCCCTGCTGATCTCAGGGGAGGCTCTCCTGGGGGCCCACCTCTAACCCTGACACGGACTGGCTCTGGACTAGGAGGCGGGTCCCAAACTGCCCTGCTGGGTCTCTGTACCTCCTGTGCCTGCCCTGTGCCAGGAGAGCTGAGTCATGGAAAAAGTTAGTTCTCCAGGCTACAGCTCACCCCCCACTCCATCCAATCCACAAAGGCTCCTTTCACGTTTTTCTTTTTTTTTTTTTTTGGTGGGTGGTGGAGGGGAGGCACTGTGGGGCCCTCTCCCTGGGCTGGGATGTGAAATTTCAAACTTTGCCCTGAAGTTAAATTCCTCACCCCCTGCCCCCAAGGAAACTAAGGGAGGAGGGGTACCAAGAGCAAAGGACAAGGGATGGGGGCGACAGGAAGGGGTCCTGCCCATGCATTTCTCACCAAAGCCAAGCCACAGGGACCCTCTGGGCCCACCTGCTGGACTGGACACCCCCCAGCCCAGTGCCCCTTCAACCTCATCCTTCTCAGGACCCGGGGGGGATGCTCTACAGAGGAGGTGACAACACCTCTATGGGGGAGCTGATGACAGAAGAAACCTGAGGCCCACGGGGATGCCAGGCCCACAAAATCCACATCCTGAAGGTGAAACAAGCAGAAAAAAGCTGTCTGCTTCCCGGCCATAAGCCAACCCCCAGCACCTTTTAGGATCGTCTGACTTGTTCCTTTTCATTCTGATTTCATCCCAAAGCTGACTGCTGGGAAAGAAAAGGGCACCATCCCATGTGGCCTTCCTAAGTCACTTGGATTTGCTGTGCCTGTTTCCTCCTGCGTCAAATGGGTGTGCGGACACCCACCTCTGCGGACCGGCTCCTTTCTTAAATGAGAGTATGTGTTGAGGGACCTGATACCCGGAAGGTCAATGTGAGTCCTCAACCTCCTGTCTGCCCACTGCCTGCCTTCCATCCCAAGGACACACCCAGGGGAAATGTAGGCAGAACCCAGTGGTCCCCCAGCTGGCCTGGCGTCGGAAGGGGGCAGGTCACATGTGGGGGACCAGGGGATATAGGTGAACATGCCACGGTATTTATGAATTGCTTAACATCTCTGTGCCTCAGTTTCCTCCTCCATAAAGCAGCAGGCATGTGGGGAGGTGGGGCTATGATCTTCGCAGGCCCTTTTAGGCTCGGGGTGTTGCCACTACGTAGGAGAAAGGTCTGGAAGAAAAAGGATAGCTGGGGAGTGAGCAGAAACATGGGAGGCCTTGGCTGGGGCAGCTTGGAGGTGCAGTGTCGCAGGCAGGCCACTAGGCGGTTCCGAGGATAAGGGATGATAACAGGCGGAGTCCGGGGAGCGGGGTGGGGTTCCAGCTCCAGACTTTCCCAGGGGCTGATTGATTAACAGGCCCGCGGACACCAGGCGTGGCGGCGGCTGGAAAGGGCCGGTCTCTTCTCAGGTTGGGATTTCTTTTCCATTTTTACAGACCTCCAAGGTGGGAGGTGTCAGGCACTTCGACAGAGTCCTATCTTTAGCCCCAGTCTGGGAGTGGGAATGAGGGCGACGGCCCGCTCCTTCAGTCACACTTGTGGAGGGTCGAATGGAGACAGGAGGGAACGTCATCCTCCACCTCTGTCGCCCGCTTGTGCCCGAGTCGGGTGGGGTGGGAGGAGAAATCAGGTCCATGTTGGAATCCCTCCCTCCTGCAGTTTCTGGCCGGGTAACCAGGAAAACGGAGCTACTAATACCCCCGTTGCAAGGTCAATGGGAGGATTAAATGTCAGAATATAAACCCTCAGTGTAGAAGAATTTCTCCTCCAACCCCACTCATCCAAGCCTTTCCTGTTCTTCCAGTGGCTGTCCAGATGAGTTTCCCAACTCCCCGGGAAGGAGGACCCTCACCTGCAGAACCTCTCCCCAGGACTAGAGGGTCTTTGTGGAATCCCCAGCCGCCACCTCCCCGAGTCAGTTTTTCTGAAAGCAGTTCTCTCACCGGATTCGCAGCAGAATTACCAGGTGGAACATAGGGATTCCAGTGCACACAGCCCTGCTGAATCAGAACGTCTGGGGGTGAGGCCCAGCCTCCTCGCCTGAACAAGCCTGGCGCTGGGGAACCACTGTCCCAGATTACAGGGTAGTTGCCCGGCTCATCCCCTCCCCTGCTGGCCTGGGACGGTCAGGGGCAGTGGGAGGCAAGTCCCATCAGCACTTTTAACTGGGGCTGACTTTTCGTGACTCACCTCCCAGACTTCCCGCAGCAGACATCTCTAAATAGCAGGCTCCCACCCGCCGGCAGAGGAGGTATTCTCCCTGCGGGGGGGGAGGGCAGGAGGTGACAAGGTGGGTGCCAGGCTAGGGCAGCCCAAGGAGACCCATAGACAGAAGACGCTGCCTGCACAGCGCAGGGGGCACCGGTGTAGGACGTCTTGTTTGCAGGCTTTTGTTATTAAAGAAATTGCTGTCACTCAAGGTAATTCTACCCCAGATGAGCAATAAATATGCTCCCAGCTAATCTTACGGGGATTTTATTGGCACCTTGGGGGCAGAGGTTCCTTTACCCTGCTCACCTCCCCCCCCACCCCCCTCCCTACGCCTCTCAAAACAAAACCCTGCTCCTCAGCTGTTTCCCCCCAGCAACAAAAAGGACTCGGGCCGACTAAGAAAGTGTACGCTAAGTGAAGACAGAAGGCGTCTGGGCAAAGGGCGGGAGTGGTTTCCTGGTCCTACCTGGAGGCAGGGGGTGACCAAAGAGCCCGAAATAACCCCTGGTCGACCTGGTTGGATCAAAGCGTGCGCGAGCTCCCCCGGGCCTGCCCCGCGCGCAGGACCCGGCACCTGGCCCGCGGGCGCCCCAGCTCGGGGAGCCCGCGTCCCCGACCGGGAGGAATGTCTCGAGGAGGGAGCCGGTTCGCAGGAGTCGGTTCCAGCGTGTTCGAGTTACTGCCGCGAGCCCTCAGGGACACCGCCGGCAAGTCCCGGCTTGCAGAGAGGGGAGCCTGCCCGGGAGAGCGCGAGTCGGAGCGAGCCCGGGTGCGCGCCCGCGCGCGCGCCCCGCACTGCGCGGGGGGAGGGGAGGCCGCGGCAGCCACTCAGAGGAACGGTAGTGGAGCCTCCGCACAACTTTAACTGTCAATCAGACTTAATGGGGTATTAAAAAATGGGGGGGAAAAAAGGGCAGCCCTCTCGCTCCGCGCCGCTGCTGCCCCGGGAGCGAATGAATAAGGCGGCGCTGACGAGGGCGTCCGATCCACACGCGCTCCGCACCCGGGCCCTCTCCAAGTTGGAAAGGACAAAAAGAAGGCAATAAATGCTAACAGGGGAGAGAAAGGGAGCCGGATCGAGCGGCAACTCCCGGCCTCTGCTGGGAGAGGGAGGGAGAGAGCCGGAGAGAGCGAGCGCGCGCCAGGGCGAGCCATGCACGTAAAGAAACTGACACCGGGACCCCCCACTTCTCCTGCACGTTGCTGGCAATCAGATCGCGTTTAAGCAATTTCCTGAGCCCAAGAATAGCAATGAGTCGGGAGACTTTCGCGGGCTGAAATTGGGAGCTGCAAGCACTCCCCCCCACCACTTTTTTTTTTTTTTTTTTTTTTTCCTGGAGAAGGGGTGGGGGGGGGCGCTACAATTTGGAAACGGCCTTCTTTTTTTTTTTTTTTTTTTTTTTTTTAAATCTTGCACTTTGAAACCGCGGGACTGTAGCAGGGTGCGTGCGTGTGGTTGGTGCCTTTTTTTTTTTTTTTTCCCCTTGCCTAAACTCCTCTGTCAGCCTGTAAACATTACCTGAGAATTCCCCAGCCTAAACGGCTGCTGGGGCAAGAAACTTCTTGTTAGAACTTTCCACCTCCGGCTTCCCCTCCAGCCCTCTTACCGTCCCAACCTTCTCAGACGGTTTTTCTCCTCCCGAGGAGGATTTATCTTTTTTTTTTTTTTCCCCTCTCTCTCTTTCTCTCATTCTTTTTCTTTTTTTTTTTTTTCTTTTTTTTTCTCACCCGGTGCTTTGCTTTTGGGAAGAGGTGATTTCAACAGTGGCCAGGTGGGACGCCTCTCTCCCCCTTTCATTCGGTTTATTTATTATTGTTTGGGGTGTTTTCTTTTTTTAATTCCTGTTTTGCTCGGTCCGGGGAGTTTCGCCCCCCCTGCCTGTCTCCGCGGCGCGGAGGATGGTGTGGAAATGGCTGGGCGCGTTGGTGGTGTTCCCTCTGCAGATGATCTATCTGGTGGCCAAAGCAGCCGTCGGACTGGTGCTGCCCGCCAAGCTTCGGGACCTGTCGCGGGAGAACGTCCTCATCACCGGCGGCGGGAGAGGCATCGGACGCCAGCTCGCTCGCGAGTTCGCAGAACGCGGCGCCAGAAAGGTACCGGGGCACGGCGACTCCAGGGGGTGGAGGCCGAAGGTGCGGGGGACGCCCACCTGCTGCCGCAGCCGGAACCCGCGCCCAGAGGAGTCGCCGGCCACCCTACTTCTCGGCGCCACCCGCGAGTGCTGAGCTAGCCAGTTTCACCTTGTAAATTTTCCCGGGCACCAGACTGTCTTTTCTGGCAGGTCCGGAGCTGGTCCGCTCCTTTGGGATCGGCGGCCGGTTGGCCGTTCGCCGCCACCCCGAAACTTAGGAGACCCACCCATTTCCCACATTCCTCCCTCCCGAAGGAAGGTGTTGTGTTTTCCCCCCTCGCCTTCCCCTCGATGCCGCCACCCTGGTGAGTGCAGGGTGTGTGCGCTCCTGGGTAGAGCTGGGAGCCGCCTGCTAGCTGGCTTCGTATTTTCCTTGGCAACCCGCTTCCCAGCCCCAACCTGGGCGGCTGCAGCTCTGGAGGCACGAAGAGAGGGGATACTTGGTTTGGGTTTGAAAGGGGGGTGGGGAGCGGTCTTGGATGTCTAGCCAGGCCTGACATGCACTCCCACGCCCAGGTATTTGGAAATCTAGAAAGAGGGGGACAAGGGTAATGGCAGCTGATAAAGCGCCCTTGTTCTCACCTTCAACCGTGCCCCCTCCCCCCGCAGATGCAGCCCCAGAGGGGATCCCTCCCCAGTAAATGGGGAGGTGGCACTGTGGGGAGGGCCCTCCCCCTCCCCAGGGCTGTCTTTAGCTTTTTGGTGGTTACACCATCTCTTCCTCTGGTTTTCCCAGACCTGGTGCCCGAGAGTGGGGAGGGTGAGCCGGCTGTCACCCAACTCTGACCCAAGCTAGGCTGACTCACCCAGTGACTAGAGCAAAGGAGAGAGAGAGATTGGAGGCTGGCAGGCCAGACTGTCTCAAGCCGGCCCTGTGAGGAGGAAGAGCAAAATCAGGGAATTAGTTTGAAACTTCAACTGTTGAGAGCAGGGGCGGGGGGGGGGGGGGGGGGGGGGGGGGGGGGAAGGGCCGGCAAAGCCAGCTGATCTGACACGGAGCCACATACCTAGGGGATTAAGTAAATATGTACTGTAGAAAACCAAACCTGCATGTAATTCCAGGTTGCTTTTGTTTTGTTAAATACTGCCCTGAGATTTACAATTCCTCCGGGGTGGCTCAGACTGGGACTGAACTTTGGAGCCTGAACTATCAGCCAAAGCTGATGGCGATTAACTCTTCCCCTGCCGGGCCCGCGTGGGGGAGGGGAGGGCCGTGGTGGCCCAGCTAGCTGGAGTTGGCTGTCCCTGGCTCCTGCTTCTCCTTGGGTGGTTTGGACAGCTGCTTGACCTTGCAGTTGGAAGGATAGTTCGGAAGTGTTTTTAACCCTTGGACACACTGAAAAAGGAGAAGTAAGAGACTTGTACTCAGCAGTTTCATTGCCTTGGGGTGATGCCGCCTCGAAAGTCTCCCAAAGCTCTTTGTGGAGGGGTGGGGAGGGGCGGAGGGGGGGAATCAGGATGGCAGATGAAGGTGTCCTTGTGGAGATATGTGGGGTCTGGGACAGTCGCGTGTGATTGTCATTCCTTGGATGTCTGCATCCCGCAGAAACTTTCTTCAGAGTCTTCCAGCTGGCCCAAGTCCTGGTCTCTTTTACTGCTTTTGTAACTGGCTGCAGTAGGCTTACGAAGAACTCTTTTTGTCAATCTGGAGAAACTTGACTAGTGTAAACAACCCTAAATTAAAGAAGTATATAGCATGGGAGGGGGAGGCAGTGAAATAGAGCGGAGTGGCACCCCACAAGCTCATGCACTGGGAACCCTGTCCCACCTTACTTGGAATGGACATTCTCTTCCAGGGTATAAACTCAGGGCCAATTAGAAATATGTCTCAAATTGGTATCCCGTCACCAGAAACAGGATCCATGGGGGCCCGTGAAACTTCCAGGGCCGTTCATGCTTAGGTTTAGTCATCAGCCCGGTCAGGACGAACAAGAGTGCTCCCTATAACTAATAACTGTCTGACCAATTACTAGAGATGGTTTTTAACGAGCCCTCCACTTGCCGCCATGGTGGGGAATTTGGAATCTGCCTGGGTCCATCTGGGGCCGGGGAGAGGGCCTTGGGACAATGCTGAGCCCAGGAGTGTGTGCGCTGCCTCTGAGAGCCCTTCCAACCTGGATTTGGGTGGGATCGGATCTGGAGGGGGAAGGCCCCCAAAAGAGAAAGAAGGAAGAGCTTCTCCCAACAGTGGCATATCCAGAAGAGAAGTCCGTTTACCTTTGGGAAGGAGCAGCAATCCCCCTCCCCCCCCCCTCCCTTTTCTCATAATGATCTTTGGCAATATTTGTGGGCGGAAGTGTGCCTTAGGCTACAAAGGTGACCCAAACGAGGGTTTTTCTTAAAGGGACACGAAGGCTCCAGGAGTCAGAAGTTCCCTCACCTGGAAACATCTGTTCTTACCCATGGCATCCTGAGGTTAACCAAGGCAGGGCTGCCCATGGTCAGGGTCTCCAAGTTATTCCCACTATACTCCTTTTTTAAATTTTCTGTGCTCCCCCGGAATTCCTTCCATGAAAGCATTCACAGAGCTTGGGCGCATCCGGCTAGCTGGTCAGCTGGCACAGCCTCCCAAGTCTTTGACTTTGACAGGGTTTTAGCAGGGGGGCCCTGGGAGGAGGAGAACTGGACTGTTTGTTTGGAAGTGTTTGCAGTGGCTGTTCCAGCTAGATGAAAGCCCTGGGCTGTGATGGTGGGCCCAGGGAGGCAGGGGCAAAAAAATGCGGACCCGGTCCATCCACGAAGGACGGCTAGAGCTGGGAGTCAGGGCCCCACCCCTTTCAATGAGGTACTGTGAGAACTGGCTTGGAGTTGTACTTGCTTGGCTGTTATTGAGTTTACAGCATGTGGGTTGATAGCCTTGTCCCTAAAGCAGCTAGCCAGGAAGTAGCCCTTTATGTGCCTTTGGGAATCCTATTCTTCCCATCCATTCAGCGGTCCCATATCCTTCCCATTCCCGGTGCTGGGCCAGGCCCGGGCCCATCTGTGCCATGATGACCGTCTAGTTCACCGACCCTGCTTGAGGTGTCTGGCAGGTGTTTGGTATAGCTCTAAGCCTGGAGAGGGGGTGGGCCCAGCAAAGATGAATAAGACCCAGAGACAGTGGCAGGTGTTTAGAGTCAGGGCACAGATCATTCGTTTCTTCTGGCCACCATAACAGATTAGTAGGTCCCCGCTCCCTTTAAGGACTCTAAGGGAGACTCCTTCTTGCCTCTTCCAGCTCCTGTGGCTCCTGGCATTCCTTGGCTTGTGGTGGGATCTGTCCAGTCTCTGCCTCCTCGTGTGGCCTTCCCCTCCGTCCCTGTCTCTACGTCCTCTCCTCTCTTTATAAGGATACCAGTCAATGTGTAATGAAGCCTCAGCCAGGAATGAATGAGCCTGAACTGATTACATGTCCAAAAACCTCATTTCCAAATGAGGTCACATTCAGAGGTTCTAGGGTGCCCATTCATGGGTGGGGGGCGGAGGGGACACTACACAGTGGGAGCCCAGTGGAACTGTTAAGCTATAACAGAGGCTCACAGAAGGGCTTCGGGAAGGAGGCAGCATTTGAGTCAAGAGTTCCAACCTGAAGGGATGTGACAAGGTCACTCCGGGTGCAAGATATCACCTGATCAAAGACTATGCACCCCATTGGAACTGGGGAAAGGAGGCCGGAGGCAAAGAAAGACAATACTGTGGATTGGGATAGGGAGCTGGGGAGGTAGGTGGGGAGTCATATCTCAGACTCTGAGTCAGGCCAGTACAAATAAAAATAGGAAAGAGGAAGAAGAGTGGAGAGGGGTCCCGACAGGGCTTCCTGTGGGACCCAGAGTCACCAGAACAAAATAGCTAGTAAACAAAATAGTAGTAAACAATGATGGATGGGACGCCCGGGTGGCTCAGTGGGTTAAGCGTCCAACTTTGGCTACGGTCGTGATCTCCCCGGTTCGTGAGTTCAGGCCCCACGTTGGGCTCCGCACTCCCACTTGGGAGTCTCTCTCTCCCTCTCTGTCTCTGCCCCTCCCGAACTTGCACACTTGTTCTCTCTCTCTCTCTCTCTCAAGTAAATTAACTTTAAACAATGATGGGTGATGAAGGTCAGTGGCCCTTCCCCCCTCCAACCTCACCTTGAATGCAGACTTTGCCAGAAGTTTCTGGGAAAAGGATCAGGCTCCCATTTGTTGTGTCTTGGAGCAAAAAGGTAGGGCACCTGTCCTACCTGTGGCATTTGGGAAAAGCCATTCAATAGCATCAGGTCCTTGGGTTTCAAACAATGGGCCTTACAATTTGGGCTGTGTCATGAATGGGCAAACACCTCCCTCTTACGGCCTCACCCACTTCCCCTGCGGAACAAGACCTCACAACTGGATCCATGCCAGCTGTGGCCTGGCTTACCTGGGCTGGGAGGCCAGAGACTGGGTTCTAGACCCAGCTCTGCTGCAACCCTGGGAAAGGAACTACCTTCTCTGGGCTGCAGCTGACAGGCACACCTATAAAATGAGAGAGGACACAATGACCCCTGAGATCCTGGCATGCCTTGAAAGTCTCATTTTATGGATCAGCCTCCCAGGGAAACAACAGATTGCTAATAAGCTCCCTGAGTTGGGAGGAAGAGACCTCTTCAGAACCCATTTGTCCTCCTCACTGCTGATCTCAGTCTTTCTTGCTACTCATCAGATCCCACTGACTGAAAAAAGAAGCAGCTCAGATTTGGGAAATGTGCCGACAGTGGATGGGAGGCTCACTCCCACTCCTCAACTATCTCAACAGCCTCCAGGGAGCTGTCTGCCATGGGTTTATTTCAACTCTTACAGATGTTAATGTTATTTTTTAAGTTTTTTAATTTATTTTGAGAGAGAAAGAGAGAGAAAACCAGCAGGGGAGGGGCAGAAGGAGGGGGGGTAGGAGGGACAGAGGATCCGAAGTGGGCTCTGTGCTGACAGCAGAAAGCCCAATGCAGGGTTCCATCTCACAAACTGTGAAATCGTGACCTGAGCTGAAGTTGGATGCTTTACTGACTGAGCCACCCAGGCGCCCTGGAAATTTTAATATTTTCAACCTGTATTTTTCAAGGGATCCAGGGGCCCAAATTTCCCAACTAGCATGTCAAAGGAGAGCTTTCACCTTTTTTCTTTTCGAATTTTTTTAAATATTTATTTATTTTTGAAAGAGAGAGACACAGAGCATGAGCGGGGGAGGGGCAGAGAGAGAGGGAGACATAGAATCTGAAGCAGGCTCCAGGCTCTGAGCTGGCAGCACAGAGCCCGACGCGGGGCTTGAACCCACGAACCGGGAGATCATGACCTGAGCTGAAGTCAGACGCTTAACTGACCGAGCCAACACAGGCGCCCCTAGAACTTTCAGCTTTTATCCTAAAGTCACCAGATTGTCTATTTGGGCTTTAGAGAATGCTCACTAGGTCTAGCGATGCTGAGCCTCTGTCAAGAATCTCACATCCAGTCTACCTAGCCTATCCACTAATCCTTGCTTCGAGTCCAGGCTCTTATGAGCTTCAAGCTTCTCAGAGCCATGGCTGTGATCCCTGCACAGAGCCCTCTGGGATCTTCATCGTTATGGTTACTTTCCCTGCTCCATTTCCAACTTCATCACTGAGCTATGACCTCAGCCATATTTTTTTTTAATGTTTTTATTTATTTTTGAGACAGAGAGAGACAGAGCATGAGCAGGGGAAGGGCAGAGAGAGAGAGAGAGAGACAGAATCCGAAGCAGGCTCCAGGCTCTGAGCTGTCAGCACAGAGCCTGACGCGGGGCTCGAACATGGAGTGTGAGATCATGACCTGAGCTGAAGTCGGACGCTCAATCGACTGAGCCACCCAGGCACCCCTGACCTCAGCCATATTTATGAGAAGGTAGCCCTTGGCTGTCCTTTCTACCTGGGAAAGCTATCTGATTGTCACAGCCACTGCAACTTGTCCCGGAAGGACCTTGTCCCAATCTGCCACTGCCATCAAAATCCAACAGAGTCCTGGGCATCGGTGCCGGAAGGATTCCAGACCCAACGTATTCTCCTCATTTATCCTTGTGCAAAAGCACCACCCCACCTGGAATGTTCTAAGAGGCTCTCCTTATGGCTGCCTTCAAAAGACACAATCTAAAAATACACTAAGTATCGGGGCGCCTGGGTGGCGCAGTCGGTTAAGCGTCCGACTTCAGCCAGGTCACGATCTCGCGGTCCGTGAGTTCGAGCCCCGCGTCGGGCTCTGGGCTGATAGCTCAGAGCCTGGAGCCTGTTTCCGATTCTGTGTCTCCCTCTCTCTCTGCCCCTCGCCCGTTCATGCTCTGTCTCTCTCTGTCTCAAAAATAAATAAACGTTGAAAAAAAAAATTTTTTTTAAATACACTAAGTATATAAGATATTTGAAAGGAAACATTTGAAACGTATTATTCAGATGAACCATGAAAGTCAGGAAAAGTTAAATCCAAATGAGAAGGAGAGAAGGGACTCTGCTTAGATGCTGGCATCCTCAAATGCCCATGCGACTACTGTGGGACCAGTGCGGGAGGCGTTAGCGCTCCAAAACTGAGTGCTCTGGATTCTTAAAAAGAGAGGGCCAAATACCAGAACAGGTTAGCAAATGAATGGTGGGCGGGAACCCATTCATTCATTCATCCATTCCCTTAGTCATTCACTCAACAAACCTATGCACCTTCGGTGTGCCAGGTATCAGAGGCACTGGGGATATGGTAACGGTAAGGAGCAAAGCAGACAGAAATATCCAGCCATGTAAACAGCCCACAGTTTAGTGAAGGAAACAGACAGATAATAAACAAGAGACATAAAATAGAGAGCACATTAGGCCGTAATGGAAACACAGGGCAACACAAATGAGGCAAAGCAGACCAAGAGGACATGGTGGGAGAGGAGAGAATGGCATTCCCGGCAGTGCAGGGGTGGGGAGGAGGGGGGCGGTTAGGGCAGGGGCTTGTGGGGAGCAACAATCTCTAGAAGTGGCTTTGGCTTTGACGCTGAGTGAAGCTGCGAGCAGTTGGAGGGTTTGGGGCACAGAAATGACAGATCTAACCTGAGTCTTAGCAGGATCTCGGGGCTGTCAGAAGCCAAGACAAGGGAGGTGTTATCAGGCCAGGGGCAGGGAGCTGTTCGGAGGCCACTGTGCATTTCTGCAGCCCAACCCCCCACCCCCTACCCCCCACGGCCAGAACATGGCACCAGACCTGCTCCGCCCTCTTCTGAGAGCCTCTTTCTCAGGGCGGGACCTCAGCTTTGCATGTGGGACTGGGAAGATGTTGGCTGTGTCCTCCCGATGTCTCTAGAGTCGGATGGAAGCAAACGGGCTGAAAGGGGATCTAGGTGGGCCGGAGCACCCCTAAGTGGAGTGGGTGGGAGTCATCGGGGACCCGGGCCTCAGAGTCTTCTGGGGAGACCTGCTGTCGGCCAGGTCCCGATCTCTTCTCGCTGATACCTCCGGCAAAGAATGCCAGCCAGCTGGAGGGTGGCATGGCTCTGGGTAATTGTGACCGTGGCAGACCGTGTCGCTTGATTCAGCGAGCAGAGGAACCGCACAAACAAGGTTCTCTCCCAGTGGCACTCAGGGTCTGGCATGATGACTGTCCCCAGACTGACAAAGCCCCTGATGCTTTGGAAAGATGAGCCCGCTCCGGCAAGATGGCTTGGATGGTCATAAGGATGAACCGCCCCCCCCCCCAAAATGAAAACAAAAGCAGATGTTCTGGTGCCCAGGGTGAAGGAGACGCTTTTCCGTTCCACTTTGTCGAAGCACTTCTGGAGCACTGTGGTCAGGATTGGTCAACACTTTGAGAGGGTCCTTGAGCAGTTGGAGAGTGTCCAGGAAGTGGGCTCAGGATGACAGGGACTTAGGCTGGATGGCAAATCCGTGACTCCTTTAGGGGCTGGAGACGGAATCAGCGGCCTTACGATTCGCAGAGGCAGGGGGCCTGGGCCAGGTAGGGCGAAGGGCCGTGCCAGGCTGCAGGGGCGGGGGGTGGGGGGTGCTCCAGGATGTGCACTGGGGTCCCGCACCAGGACCGCCGTCCTGCCCTTTGGAGCCAAGCGGGCTCCTCTGGGAGAGCGTGTGCTGTGGACGCCTACCACAGGGAGGGAAAGGCTCTGGGCGGCCACCCGGGGCCCCTCCACCCCTCAGGCTCTGAATCATGGTTACTACGGTGAGGACAGTGACCCAGGCAGGGTCAGGGGCCAGGAAGGGGAGAGGATACCAGCATCGATCAACCAACACTTGGAAGAGGAACTCTTCTCGACGTGACCTCACCGGTGTCCTTCAGGGGTCGTGTCATTCCTTTGCTTGGGTGTTTCAGGGTGCTGGAGAGAGGAGAAGGGAAGGTGCGGGACAGGCCCCTGTCACATCCTTCACTCTGACCTTCAGTCATGACTCAGACCCTGCGGCCCCCAAACTGGATGCTGAGGGCTTCCTTGGGCTCCTAGTACTCTGCACGACCGCGTGCTATATGCAGCTGTAAGTGAGTAGAGTACGGACGTGACAGGTGCTTTCCCCAGGTGGCTGTCCTGGTCTAGTCTTGGGTGACCGTTCAGTGCTTTCTCACATTCTCTGTCTCGCCCACGTCCCGAGGTGGGTGTGATCGGCGGCCCCCTTCTAAGATCCAGGTGAGGTGAATTGTCCAGGATGCTTGGCCGAAGGCAGACTCTGAACTCAGGATTCCCAGCTTCCAAACTGGGCCCTTGGCCACGAGGACAGATCATCTCAGCCTGGCCCCGCCTACCCCAGTCAGGGTTACAGAAGGGTCAGGAGACAAGCTGTTAAATAATGGGGCCTCGTGCACAGAGGGTTCTGGACAGAGGGTTGATAAGCTGTACCAGAGTCAACAGGACGCAGTCAACAGGATGGGCCAGGATGCAGTTCCGTTCCCCTTTACTCAAAACACTTTTAAGCACTAAGTATTTGCATACAATGAATGGGATACTTGCCAAAGGATTAAGGTAGTCCTTGGTTATCAGGGTTTGCTTTAAACAACTGAAAAGCAGGAAAACAACACAGTTTGTGCTTCAAATCTACTTCATTTGGACTTAATCTGACAAGCAGTGTAACCCCTCCAATATGCCAGGAGCCAGCTTTGCGGGAACAGTGAGTGCAAACAACTTCCAGCTAACCCTGAGCCCCCGCCCCCAGCTCGATCCTCTGAAGGGACCAAGAGCTTTGATAGTACAGAGAAGGGAGCAATCACTGCACATTAAGGGAAATCTTAGAAGACTTCTTGGAGGAGGTGGCAATGTAGGGAGTTGTAGTAAGTCTTCATCTTTTGCTGATTGTAGAACCCTGGGATCTCGTGGTTCGTGGGTTCGAGCCCCACATCAGGCTCTGTGCTGACAGCTCAGAGCCTGGAGCCTGCTTCAGATTCTATGTCTCCCCCTCTCTCTGCCCCTCCCCCACTCTCTCTCTCTCTCTCTCTCTCTCTCTCTCTCTCCCCCTCTCTCTCAAAAATAAGTAAACATTAAAAAAAATTTTTTTAATAAATAAACCCTGTTCTAAGAATACATGATAAACATTTTTTTTTTTTTTTGAGAGCATGAATATGCAAGCACCGGGGAGTGGCAGAGAGAGAGGGAGAGAGAGACTCCCAAGCAGGTTCCATGCTGTCAGCACAGAGCCCAGCATAGGGCACCATCTCACAAACCACAAGATCATGACCTGAGCCGAAATCAAGAGTCAGACGCTTAACAGACTGAGCCACCCAGATGCCCCAGGAGAGGGAGATTCTTAAGCAGGCTGCACGCCCAGGGCGGAGCCCGTCTCAGGGCTCGATGTCACAACCGTGAGATCATGACCTGAGCCCAAGTCAAGAGTCAAACACTACGGACTGAGCCACCCAGGCGCCCCACAAGACACATTTTTAAATGTTTATTTATTTGTCTTTGAGAGAGAGAGAGAGCAGGGGAGGGGCAGAAAGAGAGGGAGAACCCCAAGCAGTCTCCACACTGTCGTCACAGAGCCCAATGCAGGATTCGATCTCACAAACCATGAGATCAAGAGTAGGGGGACGCTTAGCCGACTGAGCCACCCGGGTGCCCTGCAATACACATTTTTATTCTTTCAAGTGGTCCTTGGATGCCCCCGATGCCTATCCCATCCACCAGGTTAGGAAGCTTGGCACCACGCCTAAGTCCTTCAGGCTTGGATTCCGGTGCAGGATTTGAGCTCATACCACAGGCAGGGGACCCCCTGGTGTCCTGGGACCCAGAAGCCAGAGCCAAGCCCAAGGGGACAGCAGATTTGTGGCCTGGTGGTGCTTAATGCCAACAACAGTCAGTTCAGCACCGGCCACCTGGCCCCAGCCTTTCTGACTCTGTTGGCCATTCCCCTTGCTTTGGTAAATGAAACCTTGAAATCCCTTTTTAGGGGCCTTCCAGGGAAGGTGCCAAAAAAGCGTTTTGATCATGAACAGTGTGACCATTTTGTCCTCATTTGAAATATCCCTCCTGGGAGGTGTTTATAGATAATTGTTTCCTATCTATATGTCCCACTTCTACAGACATCTGGCCCATCTAGGCCCCTACATCCCCCAATACCATTTGAGGTTCTAGGAGCCAGTTTTCAAACTGGGTTCCAGAGCATCCGAGGGGCTCCAAGAAGGTGGGACCACATGGGAGGTGGGAAAAATAGGGTTCTGAGGGGCCCCCACCACCACTTAACTAGATTGGCTTCACTTCTGTTTAATACCTTCGAATTCCATGTAAAATTTTTGTGTGCATTTTGAAAGAATGCGATTACTTTCAAGAGAAGAAAAAAAACACAGCTTAAAAATAGCTGTTCTAGGAAATGCTCAGGGCACACGCCTCTCCCCAGTTGATCCTTGGATGTGCCAAGCATCATCACACTGGGTCCTCAATCTTTGGCTCTTTCCTGCAAGGCGTAGAAGCATGTGGACTGATGGGTCCTCCTGTGAGCTTGTTCCTTGGCCCTACAGGAGAGGGACCCCCACCCCCCTCGACTCCAGGCATGTGGAACCCCGCGTCCTGCTCAGTCCTCAGCCAGGGCCTCTCCGCCACCCCTAGGGAGTCCGTGAACTAGAAGCCTTCATTTCTCAACCAGGATTGAAGGGGCCTCCCAAGTCCAGCATCCAGCCCTGAAGGACTGGGATTTGACCACCCCAGCCCCAGAGCCAAGGGCTGATCCATGGGTCTCTTGAGGGCTAGAGGCCAGCCCCCTGGCCACAGCACTCATGCAGTTCCTAATCCCATAAAGAGCCACCTGCGGTGTGACCTTAGACAAGTAACTTTATCTCTCTGGGCTTCCGTTCCCCTGTCTGAAAAATGAAGGTGTGGAGATTGAGTGAAATAACATATGTAAACCTCCTAGTTCATCATTTGCAAGAAAGGATGGTTCCTTCTAGTCAGGGGTAGGAGGGGGGGCGGGGGGGGCAGTGTGGGGGAGAGGGGGAAGGCAATGGGGGAGGGGTGAGGCAGTTGGGGAGCAGGAGTGGTAGAAAGGGGGCCAGCTTGGGGGCAGGGGGGAGGCGGTGGGGGGGGAGGGGGGGGCAGTGTAAGGGCAGGGGGACAGTGGACACACCCCAACCATGATTCTGCACCTTTTGTTTACTGAACCAGGTCGTCTATCTAGCGCGGGAGGTGGGGAGGTGGGGGAGGGGGAGGGGCAAAAGGCAAAGAACATGCTGGCTGAACTTGACCTGGTTCTGAGGTTCCCCAGGAAGGGGGTTATCCCACCCATGCCACAGAAACCCTCGAGCAATTTTAGCTAGAAGACAGTGGGAGGGAATCAGTCTTCCCACAGAGAGAGGGCTCAGAGCCTGGTGTCTTACCACCCACTGAGGCCTCCATCCCTGTTAAGATGGCCGGTAATGACTGTCCCTGTCCTCGTGGGTGCAGGCCTTTCTGTGGGTGAAGAGCAGAGGGAGGCTGGCCAAGGGCCCGGCCTCTGCTCTGCTCTGCGCCCGGCTGCCCACTCCCCTGAAAACCACCCAGCTTCCCCTCTGTGGGTTTTCATTAGTCATTTTCATCTCAGCATCCAAGTAGCTCAGTTGGTCAGGGTTGGGCTGTGGTGAGGCCAAAGTCACAGGTTACCATGGCAACTCGGGGCGCTCTGTGGCTGCTCCTTGCCATGTGTCTGATGGAAAAGACTGTAAGGTCCTCGGGGAGCAGGAGACAAGTCTCCTCACTCACCAAGCGTCCTAGGCACTTGGCACAGTATCGGGCACACAGTAGGCACTCGATAAATGTTCGCTGCCTGAGCAAATACGTGATTGACCCATCCTGGCTAGTTTAGAGCCTGTGTTCACTGAGTGCCTACTGGGCCTGGGCCCGGGGGCTGGTTCTGAGCACTTTCCATGTAAGTCATTTACTCCCCACAGTGAGGCCTAGCATTGGTGCCGTTCCAATCCTCTCTCTACTGGCCACGACTCTGGGGGTCAGTAACTTGAGATCTCACATCTAGTAAGTGACCAAGCAGGATTTAAACCCAAGGTGTCCTCTTGAGCCGGTGATTCTGGTACCTCCTCATTAATCATTCTATGGAACAGAACGGGTCATGTTGACAGCCCCCCAGCAGACTCCGTGCGGCCGATGACTTTAACAGCCAGGGAGTCTAAATGCATCAAACAACATTAGCTACAGTTCTCCTGATGGTGGGTCTGGAGGTATCCTTCAGACTGGTTTGTCGACCTCTGTGACCAGAAGGTCCGAGGATGGGACTACCTCTGGGCATGGCTTCAGGGGCTCAAACACTGGTGTCAGGATTCAGTCTCTCCTTGGGCAGGCCTCCTGCTCACGTGTGCCCCTCGCTGCCTTAAATACCCCAGCTCCCAGTCCACAGGATGGAGTGGTGTCTTCTGCTCAGCAGTTCCAGAAGGATCCAGGACTTTAGTCTCCCTGTCTGTGACTGGGTTGAGCCTGAAGCAGTCGCTAGTGATGGGTTACAGGCCTGTCCCTGAGTCAGGGGTGGACCAGCCCCAGCCAAGTCACAGTGGTTGAGAGTGGGGAGGTGGGCTTCCGTGGGGGTCTGTGGGAGTGCTGTTACCAGGAGCAAGGGTATTAGGAGCAGGCGTTTAGTCCTCCTTGTAGAAGGACCAATCCAGGTTTTAGTCATCTCAAGCAGAAACTTCCAGGAGATCCAGGCCCACCTGTTAGCCAGTCTAGTCTAGTCTCCCAAGTCTGGTCCTGCAGACATTATCAGGTCATTTACTGACACTTAGGGGCTAAAAGGACAAAGTGGTCCTTTTAGGCTTGAGCTGAAACCTCCTCGCCCTCGGGGAGTTTGTATCTCAAAGAGGCAAAATGAGCAGCCAGTCAAGGTGGCCTCACAGGTTGTCAATACTTTCTTCGTGACCTTTTCTAGAAGACTGAAGGCCACTATGATAGGAGAGTAAAGGAAGTCCCTTTGCGGGGTCACTGTTCCTCGTGGTGGTTTCCTGAGTGTGAGAAGCCCAGTTCTCCCTCCTTTCTGGCCACAGGCAGGTGAGCAGAAGGGAGCCCATATTGGGTCCTTCCAGGGTGGGAAGAAGGGTCTCTGGGGAACTTCTAGAACTCCCAGGACCAGGGTCCTTTTAGAGCCCAGCCAGCCAGCACAGCATGCTCCGACCCTCTCGGGCCCCACAGCAGGTTATCCTGGGCAGCTGGGGCCAGCGTGACCACAAAGGGCAAGGCGACCTTACGGCAGGCTAGCAGTCCTGCCAGACACCCCCACGTGACATCAGGCCACCCTTGACTCCCACGCCTCACGTCCTCACCTCTCACTTGGCACAGAAGGGCTCCCGCCTCACCTCTCCAGGCCACTTCCCTGTGAGCATGCAGCAGAGTGCAGGGGAATGGGTGGGGGTCCTCCAGCCCGGAGCACAGGGGCCACCCTGCACCCCTCTGAGGGCTCACGCCTCCTTGGCTGGCGGCTCCACTGTCCTGGTTTTGGGGCCACCTCTTGGGCCTCTGTGTCGGGCGGGGTATGTGCGTGTGTTTGCACGCACACACGTGAGCTCCCGCGTGCTGGGCACGCCCACCCGCATTGGCTTCTTGGCCCCGTTCCAGGAGCCAGTAGAGAACAGTGGTTCAGATTTTGAGCTCAGAAACCTCAAGCCAAAGTTCTTCCAGTTACTTTGCCGAGTGACCCCGGGCAAGCCTCTAGACCTCTCTGAGCCTCGGTTTCCTCATCTCTAGAAGGAGGACTCAATGAGATAACGTGTAGAAGTCCTGAGCACAAAACAGGCCGTCAGTATGTGTTGGCCCCGGGGGTGCGGCCGAGGATCGTGTTTGACTATTCACTCCGACCCGTCTCGTACCCCCTCTACAAAAGCACTTATGACCGGTTTGTTTGAAGCCGGGGAGGGTAGGTTAGATGGGGAGGGGCTGCTGTGCCACCGACAGCCCACACACTTTGGGGCAGACAGACTCGAGTTTCAATCCCAGCTCCTCGGGCCGGAGACCTTGGCCAAGTTCCTCAACCTCTCTGCAGGAGCTTCCGGTGGCTGTGCTAACACACGGCCACGCGCTCAGTGGCTTAAAACAGCATACGCTTAGGCTCTTAGAGTTCTAGAGGTCGGAAGCCCGGCACAGGTCTCCTCGGGCTAAAGTCAAGGTGTCGGGGCTGCATTCCTTCTGCAGGCTCTAGGGCATCACCTATTTCCCTGCGCTCACCGCTTTCAGAGGCACCCGTGTCCCTTGGCTGGTGGCCCCTTCCTCTGTCTCCAAAGCCAGCGGCTGCCATGCTTCCTCACAGCTTCCTCTTACTCCCTTCTGGCCCCACTTGTCAACTTGTAAGGCCCCCTTGCGATTATACAGGGCCCACCTGGGTAATCCAGGATAATCTTTCTATTTTAAAGTCAGTTGATTAGCAAATTTAATTCCATCTGCAACCCTAATCCCCCTTTCCCTTGCAAGGTAACACCTTCACAAATTCTGGGGATTAGGGCCCGGTGTCCTGGGGAAGCTTTCTCATCTGCAAAGTGACAGTGCTAATCCCAGCCTCCCAGGGCCTTTGGGAGGATTCCAGGAGATGGTCCAGCATGCTGGGCAGGGGCTCAGAAAATGCTGGTTGGATCTGCCCTGAGCACCTGCTGAATACAAAGCTCTGTTTCAGGTGCCATCCAGAGTCACCAAGGATGGAAGATGTCACGGTTCCTGCCACAGAGCGGCTGGTATTGTGATGAGGGCAGTAGGACATCCCCAGGGAAGGTTTGTCCTTGGAGAGCAGCATGGAAAAACAGGGACTTTTACTGACCCTGTGCTGGGGGAGCAGCTGCTCCTGGGTCAAACCAGAAGGCTTCCTATTGGGGGCGGATGTGATAGGAGGGAAGGGCACACAGGGGACTCTCCTGGGTCACAGGACCCAGGTGGACATTACACAGAAAACAACACAAGGCCGCCTGGGTGGCTCAGTCGGTTACGCCTCCAACTCCTGGTTTGGGCTCAGGTCATGATCTCAGTTTGTGACTTCGAGCCCCACATCGGGCTCCGTACTGGCAGCACAGAGCCTGCTTGGGATTCTCTCTCTCCTCCTCTTTCTGCCCCTCCCCTGCTCTCTCTGTCTCTCTCAAAATAAATAACAACTTTTAAAAAATAATTAAAAAAAAAAGAAAAAAACACAAGGTTCTGGGTTCCAGCCTCAGTCTAGCTGGGAAAATGGACCAGTGGCCCTCAGTAACATATATGGTGTGATGGGTGCCTGATGAGCAAACCACGATGGGAGTCAGCTATGGGCACAGCGTAGGGCTTCCAACCAGTCTCTGACTTTGCTGTCAATGCAGCTCTTCCTGTGCACTAGGTGACTTACAGGGACCATCTGAGAGGTAGGAACTGTTCCTGTCCTCATTTTTTAAATGAGCAGAATAAGGCTCAGAGACGTTAAATATTTGCCTAACATCACACAGCACGAATAGTCGTGGGATTTGAAGCCAGGCAGTCTGGCTTCTGCAGAAGGAAGGCTGGCAGTGGCTCGGCCTGGGGTCTGAGGCGAGACATCAAGGAGGAGGTGGAGGCCACGGAAAGAAAACATCCCAGGCCAAGGGGAAGTGCGTGTCTGGAAAATGGGAGAGGCGGTTGGGCCGGCTAGAACAGAAGTGTGAGTAGCGTGATGGGAGATGGTAAAGGGCGACACCTCACAGTACTTGGTGGCCACAGACTGGATTGAAAGAGTGCTAGGGAGCCAAAGAGGAGCTTCTACAGGGTGCAGGACCAGACCAGGTTCCTGGAAGGTGAGGGAAGCCTGGTTTTTCAGCAGAATTTTCCTCTTTCTGCAGGGCTGGTGCTGAAGGGAATCCCCTTATGGCCCAGCATCCAGGCCAGGCAAGAACCGTGAAGATTTGCTCCCAGCATCCTTTCGCCTTTGCTGAGCAGGCCGATTCCCACTGCAGAACGTCCCACTGCTTCCCCAAATCCCCCAGCCCTCCAGGCCCAGATCCCCAGCCTGATAGCATGACGCCAGCCAGCCGCAAGGGTCAACTCCATGGCGTTTGACCTTCCTCCTGCAGAGATCAGACCGATTCCTAATTAATGGACTGTAGGATAGATAGTTACCTTGGCACAGCTTGCAAGTAATTTAAAGCTTGTCCTCAGGAGGCCGGGCCATAAATAATGCTTAATTAGCCGGAGGTCTTCCTGGGACACACCAGCTGTGTGTTATTGGGCACACCAGCTCAGGCACCCCCGGATGCCTGGTTGGGATAGGAAGGGGATGCTGAAAGAATCACCCCTCCCCCAGTGAAAAATCAGTCTTGTCTTTCCCAAAACAACAGCTATAGTCTCACCTCCACCAGCAGAAGTGTTACCAGGGTTGGGGTCCCAGCTCAGCTACTCCTGGCCAGGCCCTTGACATTTCTAGGACCTCGGTGCCCCATCTATAAGATGGCCCAATAGCTCAGGTCCATGGCCCCTTGAGGACTTGCTTAAATGTATAGATCAAATTAAGAGGAGGGTGGGGAAAAAGGACTTTGGAGACTTTGGATTTAGGAACTGAGGCTAGGGGATGATAGACCTCACTGAAGCACCTTAGACAAGCTCTTGAATAAATCCTAGAGCACTGGGGACCACTGTGACACGATTGTTTTCACCGCTAAATCTAATACGCTTCTGTACTGACTGCTTTTGGTTTTTTTGCATGTGTAGAGTGGGTGTGTAGGCAACTGTGAATCAGCTAGCTGTCGTCAGCCGTCTGTTGGGATGTGCTGTCCATTCTGCATCGTGCAGTGGGTCTGTTGGGGCCATGTTTCCCGCTGTCCAGGGCAGGAGGGGAAGGCATGTGACCTGGCATTCCGTGCCCCTAGGGTATGGCTCTAGAGCCCGGTCCATGTAAAGGCCCCGCCCGGCTCCCTCGTGCGAGGCCTGTGGGCCATACTTCATCCGTCCCGAGATCCCCTTCAAGACACATTATCACCCGTTTCACAGGAGAGGCAAAATGATTTCATTCGTTCGCTCACATGCTCAGCAGGCACCTGACGACCATGCCACGTGCTGGGAATTCATCCCGAGAGCCTATGCTAGAAAGTGTGTGTTGGGGGGGGGCAAGAAATAACTTAAAATTTCAGATAGCGGCAAAATGCTGTAAAGACAATAAAACAGGGTGCTGGGAGGGAGAGAGATTTAAATATTAACTTCGGTGACAGGGAAGCTGGAATTGGCTCTGGTGTTAGACGGTGCCTCGTTGCATTCCTGGGGTGCTTTTTAAAGATCTGTAGTCATTTCTTCCTTACCCCCCCAGTCGCCACAAGGACTTGAATTAGTGGGGTCCAAAGAGGGGAGTCTGTGGCGGCTCCTTGGGCCCAGGGGACCATTTGCCCATATGTCCCCAAAGCCCTGGCCACTCACAGGAAATCCAGAAGGCAAGTTTGGTAGGTGGCTGAGGAGAGAGGGCCTGCTTGGGTTCCTTTCCGTGTCTCCAGGTTCTGCATCAGGCCCCGGATCTGAAGGCTTCTAGCCAGCCCCAGGAGCCTGGTGAGGCTTTCGTGCACTTTTGACCTTCCCACAGCGGCACAGGGAGGCCAGTTTTGATTCTTCCCACTTCCCCGGGGGGGTGGGGGGGGGAGACGGTAATGCCCAGAGATGCCAAGTGACTCATCCAAAAGTCACACAGCAAATCAACTCCAGAGCACAGTGCTGGCCTGCCGGCCCCAGCCAGGCTGCCTGCCATTCCCAAGGGCAGTTCAGACACCTGGGCTGCCAAGGGTGTGCGGGCCAGGGCCGTTCTGGGAGCCGCCTGGAACAAACGGTGGTCCCCTGCCTGGTGGAGGCGGGCAGTCGGCGGGACACGCTGGCATCTGCTCACACCTGGAGGAAGGGCCCCCAGCACCCCAGCACTTCTGCTTCCATGAAGAGGGATGAGCTTCCCAGAAAGCCGAGCTCAAAGGCAGGCACTTCCCCAGTCTGTTGGGCAGAAAGCCCAGAGCTGACCCCAGAGGCTCAGCCCTCGGTTTTGAAAACCCCCTCCCGCCCCGAGAGGCAGGGGATGGGGTCCCCAGCGGAGAGGCTGACCCCAGATGGGTGGACGCCGCCAGCCCCCGGGGACGCTCCGGAGGAGGGAGGCCGCGCTCCAGCTGGGCCCGTGCCTGCCAGGGGGGCGGCGGAGGGTTCACGCTGCGGCCAGCAGACTGGCTGCGTGTTGCAATGTCTGGTGGCGTTTGCAGCATCCTGTCCGTGTGTGCAGCTGGGGTAACCTCAGGCCGGCGCGGAGGAGCGTGTGTGGCGCGCAGGCCTCGCGGCCTGGAGGCTGCTGGCACCTTGCATCTCATTTACAGCTCCGGGTTCAGCCGCGGGCCAGCGGCGCCCGTGACGTCACGCCGTTTGTTTACCGCGGGGAGGAAGCGCGGGCGGTCCCGGCGGCGGCCGGAGGGGCACCCCTTCCAGCCCCCGCGCGCGCCGCGACCCCAGCCCCAGCCTGGCCCTCCTCCCCACCTCCCCTGCCCCCTCCCTCTCTGCGCCCCTCCCCGCACCCCCAACCTCAGCCTGGCCCTCCTCCCCACGTCCCCCGCCCCTTCCCATCCGCACCCCAACACGGTCCCTACCTACCCCGCCCCCTCCCCCCTGCTCCGCCCCCTCCCCAACCGCGCTCCGGACACCTCCCTGAAGCACCCCCCCCCCACCTCCTCACCTCCTGGACCACAGCGCCGCCCCGCCCCCTCCACAGCTACCTCCCAGCCCTCTTCCCTACCCTCTCCCTTCCTTTTCCGTCCGCCAAACGGGATCCCGGCCCGATCCCCACCCAGGACTCCAGCCCAGCCCTGCCCCACCCCCTCCCGGGACCCCCGCGGGCCCCCGCCCTCCGCCCGCCCCTGGGCCCGCTTTCAGAAAGACTTCCTGGAGCCTCCTGCCAGACCCGTTGAGGTTTCGCCCGGCGGCTCCTCCTTGCCACCCCCTCACCCCATCATGTGAGCGCAGACTCGCCTCCCTGCACGGAGCAGGCTGCGGCGGCTCATTTCGCTGTCAGGGGCGGTGTTGGGATGGCCGGCGCTTTGTTATTGGAAACTGGGGTGTTTACCGGCGGCGCGCTAGGTGGGTAGCTGGCCAAGGGCGCGCTAGGTGGGCAGCTGGCCTGCTTGGCCGGCATCCAGGCACCCTCTTCCTGGGGAGGCGGCCCTCGCCACCTGGAACCGTTTCCGCACTCTCCACCACCCCTCCCCCTCGCTTTGCCTAAGCCCAGTGTTCTGGATGCTGAAGGGACCCGGGGATCGGAGTCAGGACCTTTCTCTTCCTCCGAACCTGGGACTTGCCAAAGCCGACCTTCCCTGGAGAGGGAGGCTCAGAGGCTCAGTGCAGGACCACTGTTCTGCCATTGTCTCAGACCAAGCCCTTTGGGGTCCTCTTGGAACCCCTCTTCCTCTGGCTGCCCAGTCCTGAACCCTCCTCTTCCAGAAACTTCACCCGACTGCCCCATCTGCCTCAAGTGTCACCCGCCTGTAGAGCAGCTCCTGACAGGCCCCCCTGCACCGCCCTGGTTCCCACTCCCATTCCCAACCCCCAAATCCCGCAGTCAGAACCCGTTCCAGAAGCCAAGTCAAAAGTGATCATTTCTGTGGTGACAACCCTCTGAAGGGTTTCCAGTCTCATTGGGAATGGAATTCCATGCCCCCCCCCTCCGCCCCCGCACTCCTTACGGCTGCAGTGCTCAACTTCGTGTCTGCCACCTGGCCTCCCTGCTGTACCCCAACACCCTGAGCTCATTCCCACCCCAGGACCTTTGCACTGGCTGCTCCCTCTGCCTGGAAGGCCCTTGCCCCAGATATCTGCATCCCTCCCTCCTTGACTTCCCTCAAGTTTGCCCAAATGTTATCCTACCAGGGAGGCTTTCCCTGTCCCCCCCTTCCAAGTAAATACCACTTCCACCCGGGGATCATTCCATCCAGCCTCCCCCCTACAAAGCTTCCCTCTCCTTCCATGCACTTTTGGCCACCTTTATATATTGCATTCGTTCCTACGTTCGTTGTTCCCCATCTCCCCTGTACACTCGTGAGAGCAAGTGCCAGGAGAGTGGATAGAACTTTCCTGCTGTATTCCAGAGCTTCCAGCACTGCCTGGCATGCGGTCACCACTCAGTAAGCCCCCTTGAATGTGTGAGCGCGTGAGTGAGCGAGGGAGTGTGTGAGTCAGGACAGGGAGCAGTGAAAGAGCTTGGCTTATGGGGTCTAGGTTGAAGCTGCTTTGAAACTTCTGCTTGCACAGCCTGCATGAATTACTTAGCCTGTCTGAGCTTCATTCACGCACGGCACTTATGGTCCCATTTCTCAGAATGGTGATGCTGGAGATGTGCACCATGCTGGAGAGTGGCCTGTAACCGCTGGCTCTCCTCCCCTTCTTGGCACCTGCATCTCAAGGTCACCTGGTGTTCTCTGCAACGGCCCGGAGGGAGGTCCAGATTCGGGAACGGGGGCAAAGATCATGAGGTGTCAGCTAGCAATTCTGGCCTGAGTTCTCCCACTCCTGGGTTTTGCCACGTGTGGTCTACGGATAGACAGAAGGAGGTGCAGCCCTTGGGCTGGGCTTGTAGGCTGTTAGTGTTTGTGAAAAGAAACGTCAGCCCCTGAGTTTCGGGCTGGAAGTGAGAAGCTGTTCTGCGCTTCCTTAGAGGCAGCCTTTGAGATAGTTTCCCTTTGAGGAGGTTTTCCCAGTGGTCCTGGAACCAAAAAGAGTCACAAGAATCACACCCTGGGATGAGATGGGGACTTAGCCCAGTTGTCCTCCTTGGTTTCTGAATAGTTGCTGAAGACATGGCTCTTGGCAGGTGAAAGTGTTAGGTGTGTGTGTGTGTGTGTGTGTGTGTGTGTGTGTGTGTGTGGCGGGGTGGGGGGTGGGGTGCCCCTATCCTCATGGACGTAAGGCTTCCATTGTTGGAGGGAGATGTGTGTCCGAGAAGAGATCTGGAAAGTCAGAAAACAAGGACGTGCACAAAGATGTCTATGGCGTCTTTGTTCATTGCTGTCAAAACTGGCAACCAAGAGGCCCTCCATTAAGTGAACAGATAAATAAACTGAAACATTCAAGCAATGAGATCCTATTCAGCACTAAGAGGAAATGAGCCATCAAGCCACGAAAACACACGAGGCACCCTAAATGTATATACTAAGTGCGAGAAACCAGTCTGAAAAGACCATATACTGTGATTCCAACTGTATGGCATTCTGGAAAAGGCATAGTGACCTTACGCGTGTCAGTGTGGGTTCATCAGTTGTAACAAGTGTACCACTCTGATGGGGGACGTTGTAGTCGGGGAGGCTGTGCCTGAGGGGGTGCAGGGGAGATGTAGGGACTCTCTGTACCTTCTGCTCCATCTTGCTGTGAACCTAAAACTGTTTAAAAAAAAAAAAAAAAGCCTCTAGTGGCCCTATGTTACTTATGGATCAAATACATATTCTTGGTCCCAGAGGTCAAGGGCAGTATGTAACCGGACTCTACCTGAACCTGTCCATGCTGCCACCCTCTCCTGGGGACTCCACTCCACCAGCTCCAAGATGGCCTAGCCTTCTTCCTTCCTTTCTCCTGGACCACACTTACGTGGCTGCCCCCTGGAAGGGCTCTCCCCTCTTTTCTCTGTGTGTCTCTTTTCTGTCTCTTATAAGGACACCTGTCATTGGATTTAGGGTCCACCCTAATCCAGGGTGATCTCATCTCAAGATCCTTAACTCATTACATCTGCAAAGACCCTTTTCCCAAATAAGGTCACACGCATGGGTATCAGGGATTAGGAATTGGACGTAATTTCTTGGGGAGGGTGGGCACGAGTCAAGCTGTTATGCCCCTCTGCGGGCAGTAGTGAGGACCTCACCTACAGTGCCTAGAGCAGGGCCTGGCACACAGCGAGCGCCCGAGAAACATTAGCAGTGGCAGTGGTGAGTCCTGTTCTCCTTCTTGCCCGCTGGGAGAACCAGGGATGCTGGCACACCCCTTCCCCCAACCCCCCCCCCCCCGACTGCCCCGGCCACTGTGCTGACCTATGCTCAGGGACAGTGAGTGGGTCCTGTCCTCACCTGTTCTCCCACGTCAGCCTCTAAAGGCCGCCGGTAGCCTTGCAAAGTGTTGAGGATCATCACTGTCACCCATGTGGCACATAGTTGGTCAGCAGGGCCATGTGCTACACGGTCACAGGGCAGCGGCTTCCCAGGAGGTGGACACCTTGCCGTCCAGCCCTCGTCATGTGGTGTGCACTCGGTGACAGCTGTGCAGTGCATACATGTGGCCCTTTATGGGGTCACTTGGCTCTTCGCTCTGCAGGTGAAGTTCGGCAGCCGAGTGCACAGGACTGGGCATCAGACCCAGCGGGTTGGAGTTCCGGCTCTACCGTTGCGAGCTGAGTCATTTCAGGTGTATCACACAGCCCCTCCGTGCCTCAGTTTCCTCATTTTTGGATTGGGCCTGGGGCCCCCCTCCTAGAGCTGCCAGAGGGCTGGGTGGGGACCTGCAGCAGGTGTCCACATGATGCTCGCGGTTCTCCCCGTGGCTCCCACGGGCCAGTTCCAGGTGGACCTCAGCGGGAGGAAGTCTCTGTCCGGCTCCAGGCTGTGGTCAGGGACTCGTGGGAGGAGGACACTGCTGCCTGATCTAATCTGAGGAGCTTCCTAACAGTCCGCTCCAACAGCTGAGCCGGCGGTAGCCAGAACATTCTGGGCAGGCCCAAACAGGGAGCGAAGCCAGCGCGAGCCTGCCCTGCCTGTCACTCGGGCAGCTCGGCAGCACGGGGACAGGAAGGGGGAACTGCCTCCGGCCTGAGCCCCCAGCAAGAAGGCCCAGTGCCTTTGCCCCCTCTGACCCGCTGGGGTCACACATCAGCCGGGGGGACACAGACAGCGAACCGGAGGCTATGCAAAGGGCAGGGTGCAAACGGTTGCATGTTGAGGGCAGAAACGGGGCTCTCGGGGAAGGGGGGGAGGTGGGAAGATTAGAAAATCTGAAATGTCTCGAGGGAGTATCCCATCACTGTCATGGATTCTGAAGGGTTGTCTTTGAAAGACAAGGTGGGCTGCTTGCCTGTTGGGGGTGACCGCCCAGCACTCCCAATGGGTGAGAGCTGGAGGCAGCTGGTTGGGGTTCATTCCTAGAAAAAAAAAAAAAAAAGCTTCCGTTCCAGAGAAGAAAGGGCTAAGGATCCAGAGCGGTAGTATTCAAACTTCGTTTTATTTTTTTAGCAACGGAATCTGTATAGAAATGGCTGTTCTAGAAGACGAATAAAAGTGACAGTGCTCTGAATGACCTGGGTGGAGGGGAGCGGGGACCCCGTCTACCAAGCCTCCCACCCCTCAGCAGCCCTGGAGGCTCCTTGCTAGATTCCCCCAGGGTTCCCGGAGCTCAGCGGGAACACCTGTCTCGGGAAATCCTTGGATGGTTTTGACACTGGTCTCCACCTTCGTGGGCCCAGGACTGTGGACAAAGGAGGGTCTTGTAAGTCGAGTGGAAGGATGGGAATGGAGAGGTCTCTAAGATTCTGCGGTGCGGCCCCAGTTGGGGCTGTGTCTAGAAGCAAGGCAATGAAGCCCCGGTCTTCCAGGCATCTGTCACCCCGATGACCCCAGTTTTATGGGGGGAGAGTGGGCTCTTCTGCGAGCAGAGATCTATTTATGTTCCTGAGTTAATAATAAGAATAATAATAATAGCGAGCGTTTGTCATGTCCTTTCTTCATCTTCCCAACCACCCTTTGAAATTCATAACCTTAATTTATAGAGAGGTTCAGTGGGTGTCTAAGTTCGTGTAACTTCTGAGGGGTAGATCAGAGAACTGAGCCCAGCAGTCTCTGGCTCCTGAGCCTGTGTTCTCAGCCACTCTTCTCAAAAGATAGGGGGTCTCTTTTTGGAAGCAGGCAGGACTGTGAAAGGGAAGAGAGCTTAAAATTTAACTTCCGCTGGACAGCACGTGTCCGTGCTCCCAGCGTCACCAACCCGCACCCCTTGTGGGCCACACGAAGCTCTGAGAATGGATTTTTATGAACGTCCTCCCGCTGGAGGTGCTAAGAGTGGAGGAGAGCTGTGCACCCTCAAAACCGTGACCCTCCCACCCACCCCCCTTCCCTGCCATGGTCTGGGGTCTCTGGTGGGTATTTTCTTCCTTCTGGGAAACCAACTCAGCATCGCTTCGCTCCAAGACATGGGACCCGTGAGACATGAGCTGTTCTGCCAAAGACCTTCCGAGGGACTTAGATCTTTCCGGGGCCGCCGATTATAAACAGATGCTCCTCCTGGGATCCGCCCGGAGACCACCCAGCTCACGTCACTGGGGAGGGGGACTGTGCTCTCTGCAGCTGAACTCCAGCAATGAATGCCAAGTGCAGGCCTGCATGCAAGCATCTCTGGGCAAAGAAGGCAAGGCTGGGTGGAGAAGAGTCACTCACTGTTCTCTGGCCAGCAGATTTTTTCTAGAGACCTCCCTGGGCCAATGTCATGTGACAGTGTTAGTTGGCTTTTACTCTTGCTGGGTGCTGAGGTTACCAGATGGATAGAATGGATGGGATTCCCCAGAGGACCTTGCAAGCTTGCGGGGGAGGCAGGGGTGTTCATGCACAAAGATCAGTGTTGGCAGTTGGGCGTGGGAGGCTTGGGTCACACTGCACCGCACCAGTGGTGTGACCCTGGACGAGTCATTTTACCTGTCTGAGCCTCACCTGCAGAATGGACAGAGTAACCATACCCACTCATGGAATTGTAAGGATGAAAGGAGAAAACACACGGAGGGTACCCAGCTTATGGAAAGTGCTCACTAGATACTGGCTGTTGTGTCATGATGTTGTTATTGTGGATTATTGTGTGTTATTGAAGGATAGAAGGAGCAGCCAGAGAAGCTTCACAACCAAGGGGGCATTCAAGCAGGGTTCTGCAGGAGGAATAGGAGTCCACAAGTAGGCTTGGCATTTAAAGCAAAGGAGAACAGCGTGCTGGGCACTAGGTAGGGTCACAGGGAACTTGGAATGAATGACGTTTATCCAGGAGACAAGATGTAGATGGGAAATGGCGAGGACAGCACACTGGGGGCCAAGTTCAGCATGTGATGCGTGAGTGTCAACCTGTAACCGTGAGCTTCCTCGCTCATCCTCACGATGGGGAGAGAGAGCCAAACAGACAGCCACCTCGTGCTGGGTGGGAGCCCCGAAGGGGCAGAGCCAGGGACCTGGGGAGCAGGCAGGGCTTGGACCCGCGGACCTCCGACCTCTGGCCTCATGGTCTCCTCAGCTGTGAGAAGTGGGTAACAGTGGCCTTCAACTCTGGGGCTTCTCAGGCTCAGGCTGGCTGGAGCTGCGGTGAGGGCAGCTTTGAGGGAGAGAAAGGCAGGGACCCTGGGCCGGACAGGGCGGCCGTGGCCTGAGAGGGGCCGGATGTCTTGGTCCCCTTCCCTCCATGCAGCCTGAAGGACAAGAGAGGCTGGGAGGCCGCCAGTGTGGAGTCACCCTGAACCCGCATTTTATCAACCAGGCCTAAGAGTGAATCCCGGGCCCGCTGGCCCTCACCAGCTGCTCCCTGTCCTGGGAGTTTATTCAGAGGAGGCCGGCTGGGGTTCCACGGGCTCGTCCCTCCTCTCCTGTTCACCCCACGCCCCTCTCAGACCCCTGCCTCCTGCCTGCCTGTCCTCTCCTCCATTCTGACGCCGGGTGGGACTCTTGTCCTGTCAGCTGTCCGGAGTCACCCCCAGCTGACTCCGGGCAGGGACCGTGTGGGCAGACCTGCTGGGCTAAATCTGCCGGTTTCCTGGTCAGCAACTCTGGGTCCCCAGAGGGGTCCAGGCAGGGCACTGGAGAAGGAGAAGCCAGCAAGGCACAGGTGAAGCCCTCCCATCCCCAGAGGACCCGCCCGTGGCCACCAGTGAGGCACCCATGCATGGCCCTGAGCCTCTTTTTCCATCTGAGAGTAACCCCTTGCCCCCTTCAAGGGTCTCAACCTCAGATTTGACTCTTCACATCACAGCACAGCCCCAGGGTGGTTTTGAGGCACTGGGGAAATCTGGGTCTCACTGAATCTTGGTCCAAGCAGACTCTGTGTTGAGGGTTCTAGGACCTTCGTGGCTCCATCAAGGAGGATGGGGTGGTCTCAGCCTTCATACCTCCTCCCTGCCTGTCCCACCTGTGGCAGGTGAACTGTCATTCATTCACCCAGCAAACAGCATGTGCCGTGCTGGGCCCTAGAATGTGAAAATGAACAAGCCAGGATTGAGGGCCCTCAGGGGGCTCCCAGCCCAGTGGGGTTGGAGGGGGGGGGCGGGGTGGGCGGCAAGCAGCCCTGTCATTGTGCCCAGGGAGAGCTAGAGGCTCTGAGCACAGAGCATGAGGAAGCCAGCCCACCAGGGCATCCTCAACAGACCCCGAAAAGGAAATGGCCCCGCCTGGATGTATCCCCTGCCCACGGGAAATGAGTGGACACAGCGTTCCCTGTGTCCTGGCCTCCCTGGTTTCCTGATGGCTGGTTTCCTGGGCAGACCGGAGGCAGGGTTAGACCCAACCCTCCTTGCCCTACCTGAGAACTGGGGGAGGGGGTGGTCAGGAAGAATTAGTTAATCTGGCCAGGAGTCCCTGGTGCCCCTTCTGCTGGAACCCCATGCACACCTGTGTGTGCTGAGAAGCAACCCAAGGTTCCCAGAATACAGGCCTCCTGCGTGTACTACTGCCCCAGACCCTCTGAGGAACTCGCTTGTGCTCCTAGGACCCCTGCACCTGCCAACACCCACCCCAGCTTTACACTTCCCTTCTCTTTCCACTTGTCTAGAAATTCTCAGAGTCCTCAGAGGCACTGCCTTCTGCCAGACCCTAGGGAACGGTGCAAACCCCGTGGCCCTGTTCCCCATAGGAGCTGGAGGTGGGATAGGGTTGAGCAGGGACTAGGGGAGGAGAAAAGAGGCCAAAGATCCCCTTCACCTCAGGCTGACATAGTCAGAATTAGATGGAGGGTGGTTGGATGGTGGGAGAGGGTGAGTAGAAGGAAGAAAAGAGAGGTGGATGGATGGATGGATGGATGGATGGATGGATGGAAGGGAAGGAGGGAAGAAGAATGGATTGGGTGGGTAGATGGATGGATGGATGGATGGATGGATGGACAGATAGGCAGATGGGGTAACAAGGGAGGATGGAAAGAAACTTGGGTGACAAGGACTACAAGGCAAGGGTGAGATTTGGTGGAGTGGAGGATGCTTACACCCAATTGCCTTCCCACAAGAGATGGTTTTTTTTCTTCTTCCTGAAGCGAATCTCCCTGCCTCCCCTGAAGGAACACACTCCAAGTCTGTTTTTAGTTCAATAGACAAGAAAGTGTCCCTTGGAGACTGTCTAATTGCAGTCCATTTGCCCTTAAAGGACTTTTGTGGTCATGGAGAGCCACTGATGGAATCCTTCCTTGTAAAACACTTCCTGTATTTTAAGACTTAATTATAAGAAATAAAGCGGTTGGACTAGGTGGGGTCTTCAAACTGGCCTTCCCAGGGATGTTTCAGGGGTTGAAAAAACAGTTTTATTTTCTTTTTAAAAATATTTCAGGGGCGCGCCTGGGTGGCTCAGTTGGTTAGGCGTCTGACTCTTGAGTTTGGCTCAGGTCATGACCTCATAGTTTGTGAGATCGAGCCCCATGTTGGGCTCTACGCTGATAGCACAGAGCCTGCTTGGGATTCTCTCTCTCTCTCTGCCCCTCCCCACTCTCTCTCTCTCTTTCTCTCTCTCTCAAAATAAATAAACATTTTTTGTAAATTTTCAAAAGTATCTAAAGCACCAGTAGAAAAAGCAGGTCCGTTGCAGACCACAGCTCTTTTTGTTACCTTTCCTAATAAGATAAAGCCCATTGCTTTATTCAGGGGATTTGTACATTCCAGAAAGTTGGGGGGTGGGGGAGCACACCAGGTCTTTTGTGTATCCCTCCAGCTACTCCCTTTGGGACCCTTTCCCAAGTGCTTAAGTGAAAGTGCTGAGATTTTAAGGTCTACAGTTGATAAAACCGTTCCCACCACCAACTAGTCTGTGTGACTTTTCTCTCTACCGTGTCACAGAGCGGACTGGAGAAATCCATCGGGTTCTGGGCTGGTGTGATTGGAGCCACCTCTGTAGCCTTCACTTGAAAACGCTTGCTTACCCAACACGGCCTTCCTGTTCTCGTTAGTTTCTTCTAGAGGGAAAAATCTGTGGTTGGACCTGGAATGTCTTCCTTGTGAAGAAACCTAGTTTCACAGACTGGGTACCATGTTGGGTTTCATTTTTCAAGGAGGAGTTTCATTGACAATTTTAGAAGGAAGAAATGAAAATAGAAACCCATTAGACTAATCCCTGGGGAAACCCCATCTCTTCCTTTTTCCGATGCCTTCCAGCCCCTGCCTCTATTGCCCTGTGCTGCCAGAGCTGAATTTTATTAAGGTTCTTAGTTCCCTTTTACCGACGGGGGCCTCTCTGGACCCAGGGACACATCATGTCATGGGGAGGTGGGTTGTTCTCGCTGGGGTCAAGGTTGAGAGTGAACCAGCCTTCTCTTCTGAGCCTTTTATGGCCAGCCATTCATAAGTTTGTCCAACACTGTTAGAAGTCCATTCATTGGCCCCACCAGGGTCTCCTCCTAGTGCAATGGGTCCCACATTTATTGCCTGTGGGGACGGCAGCATTTCTTAGTGGGAGCCTGGGTGCCTCTCTTCGTGCCCTCCTTCCCAGTGGGGCCACAGCTAGGTGGGGAGTCCACTTCACCTCTGTGGGCCTCATGGCCAAGACCTTCCAGTCCATTCTGGAGGCTGGTGCTCATAAACCTGGCTCTAGACCTACTGGGTGGGAAGGCCAGCTTGTTCCTGAGAACATTCTGGAACACCATACAGGAGTGCTGTCACTCCAAACTGTGTAGGGTAACTAGAATCTGTTGGTGGGAGGCGTCCTGTGGAAAGGAATGTGTAAGAAAGACTTGTGTGGGAGCCCGGGTGACTCAGTTGGTTCAGTGTCTTCGGTTCAGGTCATGATCTCGCAGTCTGTGAGTTCTGGCCCCGTGTCGGGCTCTGTGCTGACAGCTCAGAGCCTGGAGCCTGCTTCACATTCTGTGTCTCCCTCTCTCGCTGCCCCTTCCCCACTCATGTTCTGTCTCTGTCTCTCTCTCAAAAATAAATAAACATTAAGAGAGACTTGTAAATAATGTATCCATCGACTGGTCGTAAATGGGCTCAGTAACTGTCCGTTCGGTTCAGAAAGTCGTATTGTTAATGTGCTTGGCGTGCCGTCGTTGGATGCAATCGGGGAGGCTAGCTACTTGACTTGCCAATTACTCGGGCAAACTGCTGAATTTCCATTGCCCACCATTGAATTACGATGGGTCATTTAATCACCACCTATTTGGTGTTGCCATCCTCTCCTTCCAGATCGTTCTCTGGGGCCGGACTGAGAAATGCCTGAAAGAGACGACAGAGGAGATTCGGCAGATGGGCACCGAGTGCCACTACTTCATCTGTGATGTAGGCAACCGGGAGGAGGTATACCAGACGGCCAAAGCTGTCCGGGAGAAGGTAAGTGCCCAGGAGGGTCTGTCCCGAGTTCGGCTGGACACAAGACACAATAGCCAAAGAGAACATTCTCTCACCTGCCTGGCCTGGGAGAGAGCGTTGCGAATGGCAAAATGGCTGTTTTCGGGGCATGTCTGGGGACTGTCCCGGAAGCTGGCCCAAGCTGTGTGTGCATGTCCGTGTGCGTGAGTGTATACGTGCATGCGTGTGTGTGTGTGTGCGCGCGCGTGTGTTCTTTGGGGCAGGGATTAGGTGTGTGGCTTGATTACATAACAGAAGTAATCACCTGTTGTCCCCTTTGGAAGAAACCTTGTGAGTTTCTGGGGGGCAAAAGTCCCATCGCCCTCTGGGAGGATCCTTCTCCTGACTCCAGCCATCTGTTCACGGTGAATGTATCAGTGAGCTCCACAAGAGCAAAACCCATCCTGTTTGCTATCTAGCCCGTGGTGAATGTTAAGTGCTTCTGTGTAACAATAACCTCATTTATCGTAAACATGCTGTGTGCCACGAAGTATTTCTGACCCTCAGATCAACCCCGGTACGGCCATCAGCTCCATCTCACAAATCCAGACTGAGGCTCAGAGAGATGATGTGGCTGTCCAGGGGCACACAGCCGGTGTCGAGGGGGCAGGCCCCGCCCCTGTGGGTGCAGGCCACCGGGACCGGCTGCCCTAACAGCCCCGCGGCCCCCTTGCCCACAGGTGGGCGACATCACCATCCTGGTGAACAATGCTGCCGTGGTCCACGGGAAGAGCCTGATGGACAGTGACGATGACGCCCTTCTCAAGTCCCAGCACATCAACACCCTGGGCCAGTTCTGGGTAAGGGCCGTCCTGGGCCACAGCCGGCCCTGGGCGTGACAGTGACGTGTTCCTGCCCTCCAGGCTGCTGTAGGGGGGTGGGGAGAGGCTCACCGGGGCTTGGGCTCAGGCCAGGGGGATGTCCGGAGGCAAGGTGGCCAGATAAGAGCAATGACCGCCCAGCCCCCGGAGACATCTGGACGTACAGAAATGCGGAGCTCGGTGCCCTGCGGTGGGCGGGCCTCGGCCCCCTCCCCTCCCCTCCCAGGAGAGCTCAGTGGTGGTCGTGCTCCCTAGAAGAGGTTTCAGAGGGGCCGCTGGAGCCCGCGGCAGCTCCACACTGACCTCCCACCCACCCTCAGACCACCAAGGCCTTCCTGCCGCGCATGCTGGAGCTGCAGAACGGCCACATCGTGTGTCTCAACTCCGTGCTGGCGCTGTCTGCCATCCCTGGTGCCATCGACTACTGCACGTCCAAAGCCTCGGCCTTCGCCTTCATGGAGAGCCTGACCCTGGGGCTGCTGGACTGTCCAGGAGTCAGTGCCACCACCGTGCTGCCCTTCCACACCAGCACCGAGATGTTCCAGGGTATGAGGGTCAGGTCAGTGAGCGGGGGACTCCCCTCCCTTAAGCCAAGTCCCACAGCGGATCGGACCAGGGACGTGCTTAGTATGCACAGAGAGAGCTAAAATTTAAAAATATCGCGGAAGCCCCTTCTGTTTGGCTTTGTGGTCTCATACCCGATTCTCTATATGCGAGGCCGTGGGACACTGTAGTGGTTTAGGGTCTTGCTTCTCAGGTCAGGGAGCTCTTACAAAGTATCAGTGCACATGCTCGCAGTGGAACACTCCCCAAGAGAACAGAGTTAACACATGAGCAGCATGGATCAATCTCAAAAGTATTACGTTGAGCAAAATAAGCCAGATGCTTTCAAAGAGTGCCTTCTGCATGAAACTCTAGCACAGGCAAAACCAGGCCAAGGTGATAGACATTAGAATAGTGGCCATCTCTGGAGGGGCGGGGACATAGCCTGGGAGGAAGCACAAAGAAACTTTCTAGAATATTTTAAAATGCTCTCTCTTCCCAATCCAAGTGGCAGTTACACAGGTAAAAATTAATCATGCCATACACTTAAGATTTATTCAACTTTTTATGCAAATTATATGCATAATTATATGTATGCAAATGATAGCTCAATTTAAAGAAAGACTGAAGCCCAACCCCCTGTCCTCCAGGCCAATGGGACTCCAGGGGAATGGGAACTATTGGTTGAGACCTCATGCTTTGGAGCCAGCCACCTGTGGTGCTGACTCACTTATACCTGTATTGTACCATCTGACCCTGGGTCCAATTAGTTACCACTGTAGCCTTCATTGCTCATCGGTAAAACAGGAAGGTGAGTGGGGTGGCTGGGTGGCTCAGTCAGTTGAGTGCCCGACTTTGGCTCAGGTCGTGATCTCACAGCTCATGAATTTGAGCCCCACATCGGGCTTGCTGCTGTCAGCACAGAGCCCCATCGAGCCCACTTTGGATCCTCTGTCCCCCTGTCTCTCTGTCCCTTCCCTGCTCATGCTCTCTCTCTCAAAAATAAGTAAATGTGAAAATAAAATAAAACGGGACGATGAGGATGTCCACGTCTAGGGTTCTATGATAAGGATAAAATGGGATCTGGCAAGGAACACTGCATGTGTCTATAGTAAGTCCCCAATAATGGTGCTCTAATGATGTACAGTCATGAAGGGGCACAAAGTTAGAGACAGGTGACGATGGGGAATTATCCAACAGCTACTTTCCTTGCTTTTGCAATGCAGCATATAATAACAGATTTGCCTTCTAAATTATACACAACAGGTTCTTCCACACACGAAGATGGCGTGGAGGTTCACCATGAGAATTTGATGAGACAGCTGGTGGAAAGCACTTAGCACAGCACGAGCCATGTGGGAATCACTCAGTCCCCCTTGGTTGTTATTACTGAGACTGGTTTGGTCATCCCTCCTTCTCTACACTTGTGAAATCTTGAGCCAGTCTTGCTACCTCTGTAGGCTTTACTTTGCTCATCTGTAAAACAGTGGAAATAATATTTCCCTCGGGGATCTTTGGGAGGATTACAAATAATACATGTGAGGCATCTGGTGCAAAGCCCGGCATGCTAGATGTTCAGTAATGAACGGCTGCTCTTTTTGTCCTTAACTCACAGTGAACATCTCCATGAACGCAGATGTGATTAATCTTCCTATCAGATCATACCTTTCGTGTGCCACGGAAATCCACATTTCCACCTGACTCACATGCAGATGATCACGGGTTCTGTATTTAGAGGAGGTGGGATTAATGACCGTTGATGTTCCCTATTGGCTTGCCGGCCCCCCCATACCACTTTGGGCCGGTTTCTTTTCTTCTGGGTATACAGGAGGTGCTCAGTAAATGCCTATTGGACGGAAGAGCAGCAGGGGCAATCCTGGGTTTCAGGTGGGCTCCAGGGCACAGAAGTAGGCAGGACATCAGCAGACCTCTCACGTGGTGTTCCTGTCTCATCTTCTGGCCCTTTCCTCTCTATCACTTCAAGGAAAGGCGACATTTCTCTACAGTGGTTCAGAGGTTGGGCCCAAACAGCCAAGGACCAAATCACAGCTGTGTGTGACCTTGGACAGGTGACTCAGCTTTTCTATGCCTTGGTTTCATCTTTAAGAAGGGATTGAAAGTGTACCCTTCTTCACAGCTTAGCTGAGCTCCTAGATGTGACTCACCTAGCCTGCCTGGCACGTAGTAAGCACTAGGGGAATGTTAGTTACCTGTGGTTGTGCAGGTGAGCCCCGAGGTTTGGGGGAAGGGTCATAAAAGGATGACTGATGTGTAAACAACTTCCATTCCCTAAAAGAAAAGAAAGAAAGAAAGAAAGAAAGAAAGAAAGAAAGAAAGAAAGAAAGAAGAGAAGCATTGGTTTCCTGTCCAACCATGATTAACAGCTTCCCAGCGTTAAAGGGAGGTAGAGACAGATGTTTAGGACAAAACTGATGGGTTTTCTGGCAAGAACGGCCATGTAGGTGCTGTTGTTTGCAAGTTGCTATTTATTGATCTTGTTCCATGTCCCAGCCGCAACAGCCACTTTACAAACGCTGCTACACGTGGCCCTCAGCAACCCCGTGAGGGAGCTCTTGTCCACACTTCACAGACGTGGGAACTGAGGCTCAGAGGAGCGAAGCTACTTGCCCAGGGCCACACAGATGGACATGGGCCGAACTCGCTTATTCTGCAAGTCTGCACGGCCTCCGTGGGAGTCATAGCTCCCTATATACCCATCCCACCCACCAGGAGGGAAAGGAGAAAGTCCCTCCAGCAGACGCACTGGCCTCCTCTGTCAGGCTTCCCTGCAGGGGTCTTGCTAGGAAGGGCCCCCCTGTCCCCACAGAGCTTGGCCCTATCCATCCTGTCTTCCCTTCCCCTGCATAGCAAGTAGGCCGGGCCCTGGTCGTGGCTGGAAAACCAGACTGTCCGCCATGTCTATAGGGCTCGTCAACACATTCATCTCTGCAGGCTCCCGGTGGCCATCCTTCCAGACTGCAGGGCTGTGAGCACCTTAGCTGCACGTTAAGATAGCAGAGGAAGCTCGTGGCCAGGAGGGTGTGGGGGGAGATCCACGGGTTCTCTGAGACCAACCGGGCCCGTGCTGGGGTCCCAAGAGTTGCCTTTGCCCAAGGTGACATCAGCTCCAAGAGATTCATCACCCTAAGTGCTCCTGGTACCTGAGCACAAGCACTTCGTGGGATCAAGGTCAGCCCTGCGCCTACAGGCCCACCAAGGATGGGAGGACAAGCTGCAAGTGAGGAGGGGGACAGAGATTTGGCCCGGGGCTCATGCTGGCCTGGCTTGAGCCCTTAGGGCCCTACCATCTCCCCAGAGCCTCAGCTCCCTTCTCTATGAATTGGAGCAAATGGTGCCTGTTGGATTTAGCTCAGGCCTGACAGGGAGCATCGTCACTGTGCGGGGCTCAGGTTAGAGGCCTCTGAACAGGCACGAGAAAGCTCCCTGGTGCCCGCTTATTCAATCATTCATTCATTTACCAACCCCGTGGAAGGCACTCTGTAAACGTTTGACCAGCTCAGTGAATCAATGAATCAAGGAGGGGACTGGCAAGCGGGGCAGAGAAGGGCATTCCCAGCAGACCCCCACCTCCAGACGGGCCGAGCAGGGCACATTCGGGGAGCAGCAAGTTGTTCCGGGTTCATCGGTTCAGCGAAGCGTTTATTGAGCACCCACTATATGCCAGGCACTGCACACCGGGGGCTAAAACAGGGAGCAAGACCGACCAGACCTCTGCCCTGTGGCACTCACGGTCTGACAGGGGAGACAGGCCATGGACAAGCAAACAAGCAGACAGGCAAGGCCACGTGGTAAATGCGGTCAAGGAAATTAGCAGGGGGAGGAGATCAGAGGCCACCCAGAGAGGATGGGCCGAGAACCCTCCCTGGTGGGACAGCTGGCGAAAGGCCCTGAGATGGCAGGGAGCTGAAGCGACAGAAACAGAAAGGTTGGCCTGGATTTCGGGAGCAGAGTGACAAGGGAGAGAGGTCAGGCAATGGGCAGGGCCCAGGACAGTGCTGGAAGAGGGTCTGAGCCAGGCAGCAGCAGGATCTGAGTGACATGTTAGTACTTTTTTTAATGTTTATTTATCTTGAGAGAGAGAGAGCGCGCGCACAGGGGAGGGGCAGAGAGAGGGAGAGAATCCCAAGCAGGCTCCACACTGTCAGTGCAGATCCCAACATGGGGCTCGAGCTCATGACTGTGAGATCATGACCTGAACCAAAATCAAGAGTGGGATGCCTGACCGACTGAGCCACCCGGGCGCCCCTGGGTGACATTTGAAAAGACATTTCAAAGGAAGCATTTTGAAGAATGGTTCCCAGGGGGTGGGCTACAAGACCTCCATTCTCCAGGCGAGACCCACTGGGAAGAAGGGGAAGGAGGAACTCCCGACATTTCTGGGGAAGCAGGCAGGGGCGGGGAGAATATTCCAAAGGGGACTCGAGTCTCCCAAACAGGAAAAGCCAGAGGGACGGCCCGCGGATGTTAGCCACAGAGATAGTCAGCAGAAGTGCGTGCTTCTCTAGGAGAAACCCATATTGTCTCTTCCTGTACCAGGTTCCCCAACCTCTTCCCCCCGCTGAAGCCAGAGACTGTGGCCCGGAGGACGGTGGAAGCCGTGCAGCTGAATCAGGCCCTCCTCCTTCTCCCGTGGACGATGCATGCCCTCATTATCTTGAAAAGGTACGGGCTGGGGGAGAAAGTTCTGGGTCACGTTCACGCTGGCTGTTTCCCCTTCCGCTGGTGAATGCTGGCGGGGAAGAGGCGGCAGGAGGAGAAAATACACATGTGATCGATTACTCATGTCTGCTGTGGGCAGGAAAACCAGCAGTGGTGACCTGTGTCCCAGGGACTTCCCACACTTCGTAGGGAGCAGTGGTTCTCAAAAGCATTGGTCTCAGGACTCCTTTACGATCTTAACAATTAGAAGAACCCAGGGACCTTTTTTGATGTGTCGTATCTGTTATTAGTAACTGTATGAGAAATTAAAACTGAGAAAAATTGTTACAACATTTATGTATGTGTTTAGATTTAAAATATTGATTGATTGATAGGCAGCGGTAATAAATCCATACCTTGTTATAAATATGATATTTTTAAAAATTTTTTTTCAACGTTTTTTATTTGTTTTTGGGACAGACAGAGACAGAGCATGAACGGGGGAGGGGCAGAGAGAGAGGGAGACACAGAATCGGAAACAGGCTCCAGGCTCCGAGCCATCAGCCCAGAGCCCGGCGCGGGGCTCGAACTCACAGACCGCGAGATCGTGACCTGGCTGAAGTCGGACGCTTAACCGACTGCGCCACCCAGGCGCCCCGTATATGATATTTTTATAAAACGTGTATTTTCCAAAAAATATGGAGTAGGAAGAATGGTGTTGTTTTGCATTTTGGGGAAGTTCTTTCTCTATTGCCTGACTTAATTGAAGACAACTGGATTTCTTATATCTGCTTCTGATTTTAATCGGCTATGATGTCACATGTCACGGAGCCTCCAGAAAACTCAGCTGCACGCTGTGAGAGAAGAGCGTGCGAAGGCAAATATGTCTTGGGGTTATTACAAAACCAGTTGAACCTCTGAAGAGATTTCGGGCACCCCCCCCCCCAAAGGTTCCTGGGCCACACTTTGAGAACCATTGTTCCCGAGACCAATACTTGGCCCCCGTGTTCAGGAAGGTTCAATCTAATGGGGGGGAAACAGGGTTTGCAATGTTTGGGACTCACAGAAACGCCCCAGGACTAGTCAGGTGGGAGGTACCAGAACAGACTACCTCAGGAGGTAGGCTTTCAAGAATAGATCATCCTCCTTCAGAATTGGCCCAGCATCACATTTCCTAGAACTTTCTAGACTTTGAGCAGCACACCCTGCCCATCCTGGTCCCACAATGAAGGGGCCATTCTAGGTGCCCAGCTGAACACAGGGCGTCAGGGAGAGCTTCGACCCTGGAGCCCCAGCGACCGTGGGCCCTGGTTCCTCTGGGCCTCCAGCCATCTGCCGCCTCGAACCCCCAGCTCACCGACCCCTCTGACCTGAAAGGCCTTTCCGGGAAGTGAAGCGCCCGAGTACCTTCATCAGACATCAGCTCCCAGGAACGCGGGCTCCCCTCTGGCTGTGTGTCTACAGCTGAGGATTGGCTCCAGCCGCGGGCCCAGAAGCTTCCTCATCGGGCCACATCTTTGCCTCCCTTAGTCCATCCTGACTGAGGCTCTGACATGCCCTTGGCTGCCTCTGGGAGCCCCTAGGAGGGTAGAGCCTCATGTCCTCACCAGGATGGGGCTGCCATTCCCCCCCCCCCCCCTTGGGGAGCTTCTTAGAAGCCTTTCTGAACATTTTAGGAAAAAGCTGGTTTGTCTAGAACATCTCAGTGCTTTCCACAGTAAGCCCACAGCCTACATTTCCTGTTCTATCTTCCACTAGTTTTCCACCTCCCACCCCCAACCCCTGCACTGCACCCCCTTGTCACTTTCCCCAAGAGAAACCTTTACAAGCTCAACTCCAGAACAACCACGCCCCCAGGGAGACTTCCAAATTGCTCTGGCTGGAAGTGAGCCTTTCCCATCCCGCACCTGGGGTGGTCCAGGGCCCTTCAACTTGATTCAGCAAATGGACTGGGGCCCTCTCTATGCCAAGCCCCACACTGCAGGCCAGGATCAGAGATGAGGTATCTTCAGGCATGGGTTTGCTAAGGAAACAGCGAGGACCCCCCCCCACCCCCCCACCCCAGGGCCCGTTGGGGAAGCACAGGGGCTTGGGAAGCCCAAGGAGAGGCCTGGGGGTGAATCTGGGAAGTTTCCCTGGAGGAGGTGGTAACTGCCTAACTCCTCAATCCCACACAGCAAATATTTGTTGAATGAGTGGCTCGTGGAGGGAATTGATCTCCCAGATACCTATTGGCTCCAAAATGCTAAGAATGTGGTTTTGAAAGTTTGTTTCTACCAGCCACGTTTACCTTTACCTCGGAAACATTGTTTATCCACTTACTTGAAAGCCCTTCCTTGTGGCTTGGAGAGAGGGCTGGGGCAGCTTATGGGAACCATTGCTCTACTATGACCTGGTGGCTGGTGCCCCCACTGACCCTCTTCTTTTCTCCCTCCCCACTCCCCCAGCATACTACCACAGGCTGCACTGGAGGAGATCCACAAATTCTCAGGAACCTATACCTGCATGAACACTTTCAAAGGGAGGACATAAAGGCAGGATGCAGAGACATGCTTGAAAGCCACGGAACCTGAGGGGGCCACGGCACGTGGGCACACCCCCATGCGCCTGTCCCTTGGCACACTTCTGCTGGGTGAGTGGGACTGTTCCTGTCCCCAGGAAGAATCCGGGTGAACCCCCAGGCCAGCCCCAGGACCTTTGCACAGGACTGATGGGCGTAACTCTGACCCCCATGGGGAGGCAAGAAACCAGCCAGCAGCCACCTTGACACTTTCATACATGTCTAATTCTGTAGAGTTTATTGTTAAATTGCTTCTCGAGTCTAACCAGCCTTAGCAGTGTGTTTAGACTGTTTCCAGGAGGGTCTATACCCAGATGCTTTTTTCTTTGCAAAATCCACCCATCCTCAGCTTGTGCAAACTGGTTGTATGGCAGGAATGATAAATAAAGACATCGTTTTTGCGAGTTCTTTTGCTGAAATCCCTGAACCCCTGGTCCTTGCCATTTGGGAAGGGACTGATCCCAACCACAAAACCCCATCTTTAAGAGACAGTTGTTCTGCTTGGGGTCCCCAGCTGCTAGGAGTGGAGCGGGTGAGAAGAGGGCAGAGGTGGCGAAAGGTATTGGAGCCCGAGCCTGGGGTACACGGTTCCTTGCGGCTTCTGCCAGGCCCCTCCCAACAGCCATGAGTTGGGGGACACGTTGCACCCCCATCCAGTTCCCTGATACGACCTTGACGAACTGGTGAGCAGAGAGCTGCCCTCTGCTCTGCCACAGCCCCACCAGCACAAAGCAACCAACTCAGGAGAGAACCAGTCCTTAGTGAGTACCCACTGTCTACTGAGCATGACTGGGTACTGAGAGGGCAATGTTGCTGAGAGGCCGACATTCTGAAGACCACCATCATTAAGACCAGTGTTAGGAGGGTGCTACAGGCCCCTGACCCAGATTGGACCTCAGGGGATAGACGTGAAATAGCAAAGGAGGGGCGCCTGGGTGGCGCAGTCGGTTAAGCGTCCGACTTCAGCCAGGTCACGATCTCGCGCTCCGTGAGTTCGAGCCCCGCGTCAGGCTCTGGGCTGACGGCTCAGAGCCTGGAGCCTGTTTCCGATTCTGTGTCTCCCTCTCTCTCTGACCCTCCCCCGTTCATGCTCTGTCTCTCTCTGTCCCAAAAATAAATAAACGTTGAAAAAAAAAAATTTAAAAAAAAAAATTTAAAAAAAAGAAATAGCAAAGGGGCACCCGGGTGGCTCAGTCGGTTAAGCATCCGACTTCGCCTCAGGTCATGATCTCGCAGTTTGTGGGTTCGAGCCCCGCGTCGGGCTCTGTGCTGACGGCTCGGAGCCTGGAGCCCGCTTCGGATTCTGTGTCTCCCTCTCTCTCTGCCCCTCCCCTGGTCACGCTCTGTCTCTCTCTCCTTGAAAAATAAATAAGCATTAAAAGAAGAAGTGGAATGGCAAAGAACGAGGAGGTTTGGAATGGCACAACAGACCCGGGCTCAGTCAACGGGGAAAATCACAGCCAAGGAGATGTGGGGAGAGACGCCCCCTGGTTCGCCTGGTGTATGCTCTTCCCTGCTGCAGCAAGCTTAGTAAACCTGACCTTGGCAGGGGCACAGGTGAACAATGGCCTCCGTGCACACGGCTCTTGCTGGTGGGTGGCCAGGAGCAGGGAGGGGAACGGGCAGTGGTTCCCCAGAGGTGAAGACGGTCACAGGCCACCAATCCAATGGAAGAGCCTCCCACGTGCTGTGTAAGGCCAGCGTTTCCACACAACTCACGTTAGCAGATTAATCTCGGAGCTCAGGCTGTTGTCAGATCTGTGTGCAGAAACGCCAAGTCATGGTCACATCCGCTGCTCGTGTAGTACCTGCCAAGTGGCCGCCAAGTCAAGGGCATCACATTCTAACGGTGAATCATCCGTTGCACCAGGCAGCAGCTCTCGGGAAGCCCTTCCAGCAGCCACAATGTGTATCAGCCAAGATATGACCCCAGGAGTCATCCCTTCAACAACGGAGGCTTGTCTTAGGATTGCCACTTGTCCTTCAAGGGTGGCTACAGCTCTGCTCTGTGTCCTCTTTGCGCTGGGAGCCTGGCCAAGAGAGGAGCCAACATCTGGGATGATGTCTTATGGCAAAAGTAGTAGACACGCCTGGCCACCCGGCATCGGCTCTGAAAGTTTCTGCCTGGAAACAAGGGATGTCACTTCCACTCACAGCTCATTGGCCAGAACAGGTCACGTGGTCCAGACGGCCGTGGGTGTGGCTGGCCATACAATCCCCCTGGAAGAGTGGTCCGTAATTTTGAACTATTACGCCATGTGCCACGCCGTGGAAGTCGTCCGTAGAACATAAGGAAAAAGTGAAATGTAGGCAGGGGATGGAGGGAAGCCGATAGATGCCGCCCAGGGATGTGGTGGCCTCTCAGTGCTTCTTCACACCGGGCCCTGAGCGGAGCCCCAAAGAAGCATTGGCCTTTTGGTGGGGCTGGTTTTGGAAAGATCGTTTTGTAGGCGAGAAAACAGGCTCGGAGCAGGGAGATTGCGTGCCCGGGTTCGTAGGGCTGGTAAAGACCAGAGGCAGAATTTGAACCTGGCTCTGAGCTACAAGACCCGTCACACCGGCAAGAGACTCATCACCTTCATTTTGGTGCTTGAGGACATGTGTCACAAAGTCGGGGGGAGGGGTGGGGAGAAAGCTGCTAACGGTGTCCCCCTGGTACCCTTGCCAGCCCAGTGAGGTCAGTCTCGGAATGTCCATGGGCTTGGCCTGCCCCCTCTGCTGTCCCAGAACCACAGCCAGATGTCTGTCACTGGCTCTCACGGGAGACAGGTTCCAGGTGGGGGGCACATCTTCATGGGCAGGGATGGATGAGGAGGAAGAAGTGGGGATCCTGTCTACTGAGCTAGTGTGTCCAGTTCAACTGCCCCTTTTGTGATCATCCTTGAGTGGCAAGCAGATTTCTGAGGTTACAGCTGGCTCCAGGCCAACCTTTTGGAGGGAATTGGACTCCTGAAGTTTCCACGAAATTGCATGTGACCTGCAGGCCAGGAACACAGTGAGGATCCCAGGGGTCTGAGTGGACTCTGGGAGTGACAGGGCCAGCCAGCGCCTCCCCCTGCCCCCCATCCCACCCGACAAGGGCTTCGTGAGAATGGAATTGGCTTGGCTGCAGTGGGACCTCACATCTTCCCAGAGCCCCCGGGGCTTCTCCTGACAGCCAGGCAGGGCCTGGTCCCACCCCGACCCCTCCCTCTCTGCTGGGACACTTTTCAGTCTTTCTCTGGATCTCTTCCCAGAGGAACCAGGGAAAAAGCCTTGGGCAGATTCCCAGGAGGCCCTATCCTGGTCCCTCCCCCAGAATGGTCTGGGTGCTTGGAAAGCCTTGAGCGTGAGGGAGGAGATCTAATTCTGTCCCTGAGCTTAGCCAAGCCAATGAGAGTGACAAACACTGAACTCTGACTTCCTGACCCCCGAGGGGCAGGACAGGGCATGCCAACCCTGCAGAGGAGGCTCGGGCCCTGGGAAATGACCTAGTTGTCATGCCGGGGGCCCCTCCCTATCTCCAAAGAGAATCAGAGTGGAGGTGGGCACCAGGCCCAGGGAGGCGCCAGACCCGAGCCCATCCTGGCAGGGTTCCAGGGACCTGGTTATCTGGCCTGGCCAGTGGCCAAGAGTTGAATCCTGTGGCCACAGCCCCGCTCCTAAGGCCAGAACGATTTGAGAAGTGGAGTCTCTTCTTCTCGGGCCAAACCAATGGCCAGAAGGGACCAGGATGACAGAAAACTCCTGGGCTGACCACGGGCTCAGCCCTACCCCAGATTGTCCCCCTTCTGAGCCCTTCTCATCATGCCCCTGGAGATGTCCCAGTCTGATGGGGGACAAAAAAGGGAACCAGGTTACAAATAAATGAATCCTGCTGCCTGAGTGCCGTGCAGCACAGAGGGAACAAAATGCTTGCAGGTGGGAGGATGGGGGTCCGGGGTCAGGGAGGGGCCGCTGTGGGGTGCTGTCCCTCCACCATCGTGCATCTGGAACTTCTCCCACTGAGGAGGCTTCTCTGATTTTCAGAAAGGGGACCATTAATAAGAGCCCAGAGGTCTATGTTTGTGAAGAGAACATCGATACGCAGTCACTCCTGACTTCGAGCAAAGCAGGGGGTGACGACGGTGTCTGTCGGCACAGAAAGAAGGCTGGGAACCACCTGTGGGCACCCCAGTCACTCTGCGTTCCCCTCCAGTAGGGCCCTCATACTGGGATCCAGTTTACCAACATTTATTAACACACTTCTCCTCCTAAACTGTGTGCTGTGGAACAGAGCCTGGGCCTGGGGGCCACTGCCCCTCTCACCTCCCATGCCTCCCCCCCCCGCCCCGAGGCCCTCAGCTTCCAGGAAACCAGCAGATCCCTGAGTACTCAGCTTCTCCCAGCCCACCATGGCCCGAGGCTCCCCAAGCATCAGGAGGCCCCAGTATTTTCAGGGAGGGATCCAGACTGGAGTTCCACTGGCTCTTCTCCCTCCTGCATGTGAGGTCACCTTTCCTGTCCTGCGGAAGGGACAAGATGTTCCTGCCTCCTTGCCTCCTGGGCAGCGATGAGTGTCCAGTGCAGAGGTTCTGGGAACTTTGGGAGGGGGATAATGTGATGCTGCTGGCTCCCACAGCTCCTAGCCAAGACCGATCTGCCCCTCGGGACACCACACCGTCTTGGTGTGGCCCAGCCTGACCTGTGACAGCAGCCTGCCCTGAGGCCTGGTTATAGCTCCTCCGAGGCTGGGGCGGAACGAAGCTGGAGCTCAGGAGACCCCAACGTGGGCGGTAGGTGCAGGGGCCGGGAGGCCTGTGGGGAGGGCAGAGCAAAGGGGTCAGACAGAGAAATGCTACATCGGAGGGGGTTCTGCCATCTTCCAGGACACAGCGGGCAGGGCCGGGGAGTCTGGCAACCCCCCACCTCCCCCCCTGCCCCCCCACCCCCCACCCCCCACCCACCATGCTTGGCTCTGGGCAGGCCCTTTGTGCCCAAGTCTCTCCGGGGCTCAGGAAGAAAATAACCACAGAAGTCCCCTGGGAAGGCATTGCCAGGTGTGACTCGATGGGCCCTGCCCTCCTAGGGAGCCGCTCTCAGCACGTGGATCCCCTTGGGTGGACGGCAGGCCTCGGAGGCAGGGCCCCCATCCCACACTAGCTGGCTGGGGAAGCCCGTGCGGGGCGGCCTGGCAACCAGTGCACAGCTGTGTGACCCCGGGGTCACTGACTTCCCTGGATGGAAGCAGCTGCGAGGGAATATTTCTGCAGGGCCCCGAAGCCTAGACGCCAGGTCGCTAAAGGTTACCTGGTCCCGCCCGCGTGGCCAGGCCCACAGCCCCTTCTCCAGCACGCGCGAACCTGCCCTCCCGGGAGGCGCCCTCCCTGGCCACGGTGGCCTGGGCTGCCCCCCATATCAGCCTCGCCCTGACTTCGTTCATTGCCTGTCTCACCAGATCGGAGGTGGGCAGGGGCCGTCGTTAATGTTTCCACGTGTAACGGCTGTATGGAGATTCACCTGCTCGAAGTGTACAATTCAGTGGCCCGTGGTACATGCATGGGGTTATGCAGCCCCCACCGCAAACATCTTTGGGAACGTGCGTGCAGGATGTGGTCTTTCCGTCTGGCTTCTTTCCCTCAGCAAACGCGTTCGGGGCTCACCCTGCAGTCGCACGGGGCGTCGGTGCCTTTTCACGGCTGAAAACTCTTGCGTGGCATGCGTCTACTGCGGCCTGTTTGCCCAGTCCTCACCCTCGAAGGATCTTCCGGGCCATTTCTGTTTACTGGCTCTGTCGGGCTGAGTCTCTTCCCCTCCAGACCGGACGCTCCGTGAGCACCTGGGCCGGTCCACGCCGGCTCAGCACCTGGAGGAGTGCGTGGCGTGGTAAATATTTGCCGTCTGGATGAAGAGGGACGGAGCCTTTGTCAGAGGCAGCCACCGTCGGCGTGCTGCCTTCTCACGGCACACCCCGTTCTCCCATCCACCTCCCCTTGTACTCCAGATGGGCCCCTGCATCGTAAAACCAACATTTACCATTCGACGTTCAGGGCGCTACGTTCAGGGGCTCAGTGTTTCTCACCGAGGCCCTGCTGACGTTTCGGTCGGTCGGGGACACTTCTCTGCGGGGGACCGTCCTGTGCATTGCAGACTGTTCTGCGGCATCCCTGGTCTCTACTCACTAGATGCCAGGCGCCTCACCCTCCTGGTTGTGACAGCCAGAGATGATGCCGCAAATGCCCCCCGAGGAGCTGACCGCCCCCCTGTGTCTGCACACATTTTCTTGTTTCGTTCCCATCGCGGGCCACAGCCTCGGGAGCTGGCGCTACGGGCACTGGCTGGCAGAGGAGGCCCCGGGGGGGTTCAGCGGCCTGACCACGGACAGGCCAGCTCCAGAAGCAGATGGGAAGCTGCCGTCCCAGGGTGGGCCCTTAACCCACAGGCAGGAGCCGGGAATCCAGGAGGCTTTGGGCCCCTCCGGCCGCCTGCATCACACTTGAGTTTCTCTGCCTCTGGACTCGGTTTGAAAACTCCCTCACGCCGCCCTCTTGGTGAGTTCCGCCAACGCTGCAGAATTTTCCGGGCTGCTCCCCACCCCCCCCCCCCCGCCCCCAAATCCTTATCATTCCTTTCATTTTTCAATGTTCACAAGACAAAGGAAATAAGCACTTGGAGGAAGACACAAGCTGTGTTTGTTCCCTAGCTGCCGCTGTGATGTAACTGAATCCTGGCTGGGGAGGTCACACTGGGGACCACGCGCAGAGCCCAACCCCGGGGCTAGCTGTGGGCACGTCAGCTTCTGCGACCCTGGCGTGTTGACAGGAGGCAAAAGGTCCCCAAACCCCACCCTGGACTCCCTGTGGCAGTGGACTATAACAGGGGGGTGGACAGGGGGGTTCTGGCCCAGCCCACATTTTTCTCAGCCATCCGGGGTCCCCCCCTGGCTGAGGGCCCGCTGACAGCCTGGGGAGCTGACTTAACCAGGAGCCAGGGCTGGACGCAGAGAAGGGCTGAGGCTCGACTTTGGAGGCAGCCAAATCTGAATCCTGGCTCTGTGTGGCAGGTCACGTAACCTGCCAGAGCCTCAGTTTCCTCATCTGTACCCTCCCTGCTGTGGCCAGCACTGAAGAGAATCCCTCCACCCACTTCTGTGCGTCACTTATTTGAGTGAAAGGCCGAGAAAGCATCTGATTGGTGGGGTGGTGATCACAGGGCCACGCCTCAGGTGCCAGGAGCAGGCAAACCACAAGTAGAACCTCTGTATGCCTCTGGCTTCTAGTCAGGAGGTCCCCTGGGACCACCCTGGACTTCAGACAAGAGCTGGTGCCCTGACCGGCAGATGGCCTTCCATGGGACACTGGCAGACTCCCTGAGTGAGTCCCATCCACAATGATTCTTGTTTAGGCAAAAGGGGGGATTTATTGGTTCACATAATCAGAAAGCCCAGTGATAGGTGATTTCAGGTATGGCTGGATCCAGGGGTTCCAGCGATGTTTCCAGGACCATCAGGACCTTCAGTTCCACATCCTCTGGGCTGGCTTTGCTCCCAAACATCTTGTTCTAGTGACCGCAAGGTGATTGCTCAGCTCCAGCCTTACCCCCTCCCAGGCTCAAGGGCAGCAGAGGAAAGAGACTGGATCTTCCCAGTCAATCGGAGTTAGTTCTGACTGGTGATAGTTGGCTTGACTTGAGTCACATGTCCACTGTGACCCAATCACAACAGCCAGAGGAATGCAATGCTCTGATTGGCTGGTCCTGAGACCTGCCGTCTGTCCTGGCAGCTTGGAAGGGAATCAAGCCCGTTAAAACACGTGGACTGGAGTTGGGATGGCATTGGGTCCCCAGAAGTCCGGTGGGGTGCCCCAGCCAGGAGAAAGGAGAAAGGGTTCTGGGTAACAAAAGCAGCCGTCACCAGAGTGACCAGTGGTGGGCTCCCTGACATGCCGCTGGCCATGCCCCACGGGCAGTACTGAGCTCCCAGAGCAGAACCGGGGCCTCTCCTGACTGACAGTTGGCCAGTGTGGTGACAGATGGTTGGCGGCCCCCTGCCGACCTCTGGCCCCGTCTGACGGGCAGCCAGCAGGCACCCCGGTGGGCAGTTGGCCCTCAAAGTGCTTGGCAGCCGACCGGCCGTATCTGGCAGTCTTTCCTGGGGGCTGCCCTGCAGAACACGGGGAGATCTCCTGGGCTCACCACCGCCCCACTCTGGCTCGGCCTTCCTTACACCACGGCCCCAGCTGGGCAGAGAAGATGGCAGGGGGAAGGCCAGAGCTGGCTCCCTGGCCTCCGGCAGGAGCTAGAGGACTTTGGGGGCCAGTGGTTCCCTCCGAAAGCCAGGGGCCTGTGGCCCTGGAATGCAGGGATCCAGGAAATGTGCGAATGGGCACCCGGCCTGGCCCTGCTCGCTCAGTGTCACTCAGCTTCTAGTAGTTCTGAAAGGCCCACCAGGGGTCGGGCGCTGGGGCTCCAGGCGGCGGGCGGTGGCAGCCGTGAACTTCACAGGCAGGGCTGGCCCTCACTGAGCTGGCGGCCCATCGGGGAAGAGGGGCCTGGCTGGGGTGCTGACGACGTAGATGTGCCCTGTGGATGTGTGTGGAGGGGGGGCCTTCCAGAGAGGTGATTTGTCAGCTGAGGCCGCGGGGGGGCCCCACCGGGAGGAGCAGAGAGCAAAGGCCCGGCTAGAGGAGTGTCCGAGGCCATGAAAGAAGGTTGGAGCAGCTCTCGGGGAGGGGTGTGCCAGCCGCTGGCCCTCTGAGCTCTGGGGAGGCTGTGAGGCTGTGATGGGCCCGGGAGAGGATCTGCGCTCTCCTCCCAAGGACAGTGACAGGATCAGCCTTGCCTTTTAGGAAGGTCCTTGTGGATCCAGAGGGAACCGATTGTGGGGCCAGGGGTGGAAGGTGGGGGGCAGTTGGGTAATCCAGATGAGAGAGGGTGGTGACCCTGAGCGGAGAGGGGTGGGTGTGACAGATCAGGGAGTTCGCTTTCGGTGGCATCGTGGGGCCTGGCGGCTGCCCCCACCCCAGGGCTGTGGTCAACAGCTGCCCAGTGCCGTGCACAGAGGGATCCTAGGACTGCACACTCGTCCCCCCCGCCAGCCCCCCACACCGCGTCTGCACGCGGTCCGCTTCCAAGGACCCAGTGGAGGAAGCGCTTTGTGCCTTCTTTGCGCGTCCTCGTGTTGTCCCTGGAGGCTGCCACACGTGCCACTTTCGTAGTTTCGGAAAGGGATTTGGTGACTGGAAAGGGGGGACAAGGTGAGCGTGGGGACCGCCACGCTGGCCGGTTGGGCCGCTGACAACTCCCAGGACGACAGAGGTGGCTCCGGCCGCCCCGGCCCCTTCTGCCACCGCCGTAACCCGGGCTGCCCCGTGGGTTTCGGGAGACCACGTGTCTCACGTGCCAGGGGTGGCTGTCGCTGCTATGCCTGTCCCCTCCCCTCCCCCATCACACTCATCCCTGCCCCCTCCCCCCACCCCCACATGACTGGAATAAGAGGCTAAGACGAGGCAGGTCTGGACGTCCGGCCCCGGGGAGGCCGCCACAGACTGAAGGCCGGGCCACCCCCGGGCCAGGGAAGGAGGCTGGCCTCTTCTCCTCGGCCAGCTGGTCCATGCGTCCGGCTCCTGCCCGGGGCCAGGATGACAGATGGCCCCCGAAGGAAAGGTCAGTGTCTTGGCAGAGGCGGGCGGGGTGGGGCGCCTTCTGAGCGCTCGCTCGGCCCACGGCTGGCGTTTGGGAGCCTGGACCTCGACAGCAACCGGACTTTATTTTGGTTACTAAGGATGGGAAGGTTCGGGTCATAAATAAACTGCCTGGCTGGGCAGCCGGCCTCCGATCCCCCAGGGCGGCCCGCGGGCTGAGGCCTCTTCAAGGCCAGCGTGTCCCCCGCCTCTCGGCCCCCGGGGCGGGAGGTCTGGCGGCGGGGGCTGGGGAGCCCAGTGGGGAGGCGGGGGAGAGAGGAAGGGGTCTCGGGGCCTGGGTTCAGAGCAAGGTTAGCCAAATAGTGGATAAATTAAGCGAGGGAAACAGACATCTCCCCTCTCGGTGAACTTTTCACCCAGCTAACCTGCTCCACACCCACTCAGGTGGCAGCAACTCCCGCCCCGTGGCTGTCACCTCCCTGGGGGGGTTGTCACCTGCGTCTTCCCCCCAGCCACCAGCACCACCACCCCAGGAGAGCAGGTTGGGACAGAGCCCCCAGGCTCCCAGGCCACGGGCCCAACGCAGGGCTGCCGACACCTCATTCAGAAACTTGGGGATCTGACCCAGCCCGAAGTTTGAATTTGGGCAGCCCCTGCCCTCCTCTCCCCTCACCCGGTGCTCTCTCCCTGGGTGGGTCCCACGATTCTGGCCCAGCCGGCACCTGCCCCTGATGGAGCCGGGGACTACTGGGGCGGGGCCGAGGTTGTCTTCCCTGAAAATGGCCCTACAGGTTTAGGGCAGGACCCTCTACCCGGACCTCCTTCTCTTGGCTTGCTTCAGGCCTGAGCCACCCCTCAAGGGACCAGCTCCATCTTCAGGGGGCGAGGCAAGAGGCCCTCCCCATGGAAGTGGTCCCCCAAGCAACCGCCATTGCCCCGGGCTCTGTGCCACGAGCAGGTATGTCCCTCGGCCAGCAGAGTCTTCTCTGAGCCGGGGCCTGCGGACAGACGCGGCCTCACGGGTCATCAGGCTACAGTGTGTGTGCCAGAGGAAGGCCTGGGCATCGAGAAGGCCCTCCCCAGGAGGGGAGTCTGCTGAAGAGCGGGAGGGGGCCCTGACGACAGCCACCAGGCCTTCTCTGCCCACTGTCCTGTTCTCTCGTGGCCGTCCAGCCTGGACACATAGCTGCTGCTTGGAAGAAATGCGCGACCCTGGCGCACAGGTAAGCAGGGCCGGGAGACAAACGGGGCCCGGAAGGGGCCAGGCGTTCACTTGCTCCGTGGGCACGTCGGGATGAGTGCCCGCTGCATGCTGGGCCCCGGGCCTGGGGCCGGGGACACGGAGAAAATGCGGTGGGCCAGGAGCCTGTGCTGGCTGAGCGGAGAGAAGATGGATGGACAGATAGGCCAGTATACAGACCAGTCACAGGGGCAAATATCAGACAGTGGCTGGAGCGGTCAGTGAAGACTTCCCGGAGCCGGTGACATCTGAGCTGCGGTCAGGATCCTAAGGAGGAGACATCCTTGTAAAGGGAGGGATGTGGGGCGAGGCAGAGAGCTGGGCCGGCCTGAAGCACAGGGCTGTGGGGCAGCGTCGGAGGCCAGGCCTCCACCTTAGCTTTGCCCTTGGCCCTCCTGGTACATTATCTTCTTGTCTGCTCAGACCAACCCACCTCCCTGACAAGGACACCAGCTGGTCCTAGCGACCGCACGGGGCTGCGCAGTGACAAGCCCTTTGGATGGCGGTGGGTGGTCTGGACGGAGCCCGGGCTCGGACACTCGCCTTCGGGGGCCGCAGTTTGGATTCTGTGAGATGGGGACTCAGTGCCCACCCTCCCGAGGACTGGGGAAGAGGAGAGCTGCCCAGGAGTCCTCATTTCTCCGGAGAGAGGGTGGGGGGCACCTGCAGCGTGGCAGAAGGTGTGAGCAGAGGCTCCCCTGTTCTGCATTTACATGTGGCCCGCACCCCCCAGAGGAGATGGAAACCTGAATGCTGTGGTCTTGCCCTCTGTACCCTCCTTCCCTGGGCACTGCTGCAAGGCCTTGGCTGTCTATAGGCAGGGAGGGCTGGAGGAGCCCTCGGGCTCCGTCACGGCCGATGTCATCTCCCAGACGGTGGCCTTCGAGAAGCTGCTGCTCCTCCATTGGACTCAGAGCCATCCTTCCCGTTCAACAAATGTGTCTGGTTTTAGGCCAAATAATGTGGGGAACCTGGTCCCGCTGGCTGTGTTCCCAAGAAGGGGCGCTGCGGACAGATGTAGTCACTCCCTCCCGCCTGGTGTTTCTGGGGATCAGGAGCCTGGAAGTGGTGGAAAGGGCACTACTGGGGATGGGGCCTGCGGACACCACCCCATAATTCCACACGGGGGCCGCAGAGACCCAGAACCGGGCCTGGCGTGGCAAGGAGGCAAATTTATTTGGCTTTCCTACAAAGAGATCCCGACGTCAGGGAATCTTCCTGGGGTCCCCTAAAGCGTCACCTTTCTTGCATTTCCTAACATGAACTTATTAGCTCTGTGTTTCCTGGTTATAAAAAATAATATACACTCATTATTTTTTTTTTTTTTTCAAATTTTTTTTTCAACGTTTATTTATTTTTGGGACAGAGAGAGACAGAGCATGAACGGGGGAGGGGCAGAGAGAGAGGGAGACACAGAATCGGAAACAGGCTCCAGGCTCTGAGCCATCAATCAGCCCAGAGCCTGACGCGGGGCTCGAACTCACGGACCGTGAGATCGTGACCTGGCTGAAGTCGGACGCTTAACCGACTGCGCCACCCAGGCGCCCCTACACTCATTATTATTTTTTTTAATGCTTATTTATTTTTGAGAGGGAGAGAGCATGAGCAGGGGAGGTGCAGAGAGAGAGGGGGGACAGAGGAAGTAGGCTCTGCCCTGCCAGCAGAGAGCATGGGCTTGAACCCATGAGCTGTGAGATCATGACCTGAGCTGAAGTCGGACGTTCAACGGACTGAGCCACCCAGGCGCCCCTCGTTATTTTTAAAAAATTAAAATAACGTTAAAAGGCATTCAGATCTATCTCCCTGCATCACAGCTGCCTTCCCTGACCACCCGTATCTGTCACAGGGCAAGGACCCCACTCTGATGTATTGAATGAGTGAAGGAAGAAAGGAAGGAAGGAAGGAAGGAAGGAAGGAAGGAAGGAAGGAAGCAAATTATATAATCCTTCAAGGAAAGTGGACTACTTTATTTACAAATGGGTCATTATGGCCATCAGCATCCTGCCCCCCGAAAGAAACAGGTTCTCCTTAATGCCGGCCCTTCCAACAGTGGGATTTCCCTGGGACGCAGTGACCTTTCTGCTTCCTGTCTTTCCCACAGTTCCTGGGCCAGGGGCTTCCCAGAGCACATGGTCTGCCCATGGGCTCATTGTCTTAAAGTATTATTAAAAAGATGATGCCGGGGGCGCCTGGGTGGCGCAGTCGGTTAAGCGTCCGACTTCAGCCAGGTCACGATCTCGCGGTCCGTGAGTTCGAGCCCCGCGTCGGGCTCTGGGCTGATGGCTCGGAGCCTGGAGCCTGTTTCCGATTCTGTGTCTCCCTCTCTCTCTGCCCCTCGCCCGTTCATGCTCTGTCTCTCTCTGTCCCAAAAATAAATAAACGTTGAAAAAAAAAATTAAAAAAAAAAAAAAAAAAAAAAAGATGATGCCGTGTCAAGAAAGAAGAAAATGGGGGGAGGGGCAGAGAAATGAGCACCCACTAACTGTCTCAGCAAATACCACTTTCCTGCCTGCGGGTGGTCCTGGGGACCCGCCCGGCACACGCAAATTTTGTATGTGGTACAAGTTTTTTACTCGGGTTTATGATTCTCAATTTTCACTTAACACTCTGATAGATGTTTCTGTGCATAACCTCCAGAATTCTCACTGTAAAATCATTTCAGGGGCGCCTGGGTGGCTCAGTCGGTGAAGCGTCCAACTTCAGCTCAGGTCACGATCTCACGGTTCACGGTTCGGAGCCCACATCAGGCTCTGTGCTGACAGTGAGGAGCCTGCTTGGGATTCTCTCGCCCTCTCTCTCTCTCTCTCTCTCTCTCCCTCTGCTCCCCCCCCCCCACTCTTTCTCTTTCTCTCTCTCTCAGAAGAAATAAATAAATAAACTTAAAAAAAAGATAATATTCAATGGCTTTCGACTCTGCCTTCGTGCCCCTTTCCCATCATATTTCTGGTAAATTCCTTTCCTAACGGGCGTATAGTTTGCATCAGGTTGTTTGTTTGTTTGTTTGTTGCCATTGACAACTTGCAGCCCTGGATATTTTACCAGCTTGGGCGTTTTGTATCTTTTAAACCTTCCCCTTGGGAAGAATCCCAACAGAGGGTCCAGGAACCAAGAACACAAAAAGTTTTATGGCTTTTTTTCTGGGTGTGATCCCCTGGCTTCTCAAAAGGGAGATGCCAATTTGCAATTCCATCAGTAGGGTGAGGATATGAATTTCTACGCATGCTTGCCAATGCTGGGTGTGGCCTCAAAAACATTCCTCTTTTTGCCAATGTAGTATAAAATAGTCTCGAAGTACCTCCTTCAATCTGCCCTTCTTCGATTATCAGTGCAGAGAAACCTTTCACGATGTGGCGATTCAGAGCAGGTGAATCTGACCAGTGAATTCACCTCCGAGCCCCAGACCATCACGTATAAAGGGGATAACGTCATCTCCTTACGGCCTTTTTGCGATTTTTTCCCAATTCAGCCGAATTTTTCTTTTTATTTGCATATTTATAAGAGCTTTGGGCCCACACTGCACCTTCAGAGTACTGAAATCCAAACCTGGTCTTTGCCCCGAGAGCTTACAAGATATTTTCATCTTTCTAGTGTTTCTCAGAACTGCCCGAAGTGAGCCTTTCAAGAGTAGCTTGAATATATGACAGTAGTGACATTATCTGCAGGACCCAGACAACTCGGAAATGAATTAATTTTATCCCAGGCACAGCTATCAGGGTTGTGACCATGTAAATAGTTTCCAATCTTTCACACCCAAATGAATGGATTATATCCTGCGGAAACCTGCTTGGTTGGAGAGATTTCATTAAGATGGAAATGCAAGGGGGTGCCCGGGTGGCTCAGTCGGTTAAGATTCTGACTTCGGCTCAGGTCATGATCTCGCGGTTCGTGAGTTCAAACCCCGCATGGAGCTGCGTGCTGACAGCTCAGAGCCTGGAGCCTGCTTTGAATTCTATGTCTCCCTCTCCCTCTGCCCCTTCCCTGCTTGCACTCTGTCTCTCTCTCTCTCTCTCTCTCTCAAAAATAAATAAACATTAGGAAACGATCGGAATGCAAAAATTTTCTGGGACAAACAAAAAGATTACAGCATTTCATAGATAATATAGGAAAAAGTTAGGAACATACCACAGTCACCAACTCTGTATATGTTAGATTTTCTTGCTGCACTTCCTGTGATAATTAAATGAGATAGAAAACTCTTAAGGCAGTGCCTACCGCAGGATAAACACTCAGTGCCTGCTGACTGCCTTAGTCCAATTTCTTTGTAGGTACATGATCTTTTCATATCCCTCGCTCACATGTGTTGGATGCGTGATTTTTTTCTTATTTATGTTAATGAGCTCTTTATATATTGTAGCCATTCTTCCTTGGTGTCATATTTCCTGACATTTCACTTTGTTCAACAAAATTTAGGCTATTGGAAAGTTTGTGGGTTTTGACATCTGTTCCTTCCCCCCAGAACTGTCTTGGGATCCATTAGAGTCACTGCTTTCCCTCAATTGTCCAAGACAAAGCAGGCAGAAGCCAGAATCTGGAGGTCTACCAGTTGGAATAATTTAGTTGATCTTGTCTCGGGCTCAGTCAGCTTTCCCTGATGTCATGGCTCTCCAGGGACTTGGCTCATCGAAGCATGTGGAATAATTCTTCTGAAACGAAGGACTCAGAGTCTGCCCGTTCTGGGTGACTTTTGCTTCAAACGAGGTTAGTCTTCTTGATTTTGTGTTGGTGGTTGTTCTCTCTTTTTTGCAGCAAATTTGCAGCCTTCTATGTGCAAGACTCTGAGTGGGGGGGGGGGTAAACAAAAAAGATACATCCCCGCCCCAGTGGAATCCACAGTTTACTGGGAGACCCACACTGGCTAACGGCATCTAGTCAGTGAATATTTAATGAGCATCTACTGTGTCCCAGGCTGTCTGCTAGAGACTGGGGACATCCATGTGAGCAGAGATGACCCCTGACTTCATGGGATCATCTTCATTAGCCAAATAGCCACACAAATAAATGGAGGATGACATTTAACATGGATGAACTACGAAGGAAGGGCTCACGGAGCTAGGGGGCTGTAACACAGGGATGTGACTTTTTCCGATTGAGGGCCCAGGGGAGCGAGGGGTGTCAGTTAGAGAAGGCTTCCAGGAGGAGGTGACATTTCAGGTGACTTCTGAAGACTGGCTGGGAGTTGACCAGGTACAGTGGGAAAAGTCTCTTTGAGACAAAGGGAGTAACTCATGCGAAACCCTTGGGGTGGGAAGGGATAATTTTAAACATCCACGCGGCTAGATCCGAGGTCCGGCACCAGAATTCTGGGCTGAAAGGCTGGGTCCCTCCTAGTCTACCAGGTCAGTGTTTCGGGGGACCCTCTCCCGGTTTGGCCCACCCCCAGGCCCCCATCTGCCTTGTCTGGCGGCGGGAGAGGTGTGAGGGGAGTGAGGAAGGCCATGTAGAGCCCCACTGGCGCCCTGCTACTTTCTCTGACCTCAGCTGGAGCCTGGCCTTCTGCCTCCGGGAGTTCACGGGGAGGTGAAGTCTCCTCCAAGTGGAGGCTGGGTCTTTCCCCTCCAGGGAGGCCCGGGAAGGCCCAGGAAGGCCCCTTCCTCCCCTTCCAGGGCTCCCTGGGACCCAAAGAGCCAATTGTCCAGCTGTGCCCTCTCCTCTTCCCGGCGCTGGGGGCTCCGTGACTGTCCTGTCCCGGGGCACAGGCTTGGGTCCCGGTGGGAGGACCCAGGACCTAGGGACCTTGGGGCTGTGCCAGACCTCTGTGACTCCCCCAGACAGGACGGGCTGCATTCCCCTTGCTGGCCCCTGCTTCCCTCAAGGTCCAGGGGACGGCTCAGAGCTCAAGTTCCCTCCGTGGGACCAGGACAATGAGAGTGTGCACCACCTTGAGCACTTCGTGGTTTGCAGATTTCCAAAAGACGCTTTGGCTCTTTCCCTCTGCAAGCGCCCAGGAGCTATGTCATTGGCTTCCCACCCATCCTTACCGGGAAATTCCAGCCCAAGAGTCGGGGCTTTGGGAACGTCTGCCTAGAGTTGAGAGCCAGCGAACACTGGGTTGGAATCCCTGATCCGCCTCTACTCTCTGTGGGGCCCTGGGTAGATTTTCCTCTCTGAGCCTGTCTCCCCATGTGTAAAACGGAGACGTGGGAGACAGCCAGGTAAACTGAGGCCTCACTTGTAGGACCTGCGTTCTAGTGCGTTCTAGGAGGCCTCATTTGATCTGCACGGGAACCCGGTGATGGAGATACAAGGTAGTAGTTCTTACAGATGAGGGCTCTCGGGTTCAGAGAGGTTGTGAAACTCACTCAAGGTTGCACAGCAAGTAAACAGCCTGGCACAGTCAGGAGGGGTGTTTGCTGAGAACCCCGCCCAGTCTTGGACCCCAAAGCTAGGAGCCCGAGAGGAAGTTTTCTGTGCCAGCTCTTCCTGCAAGCCCAGAATTCCCCAATCTCTCGGCACCACCCCCACCCCCGCCCCGAGTGGTTTCTGCAGCCTATGGGGCTCCATCCGCAGGCCTGTATTTTGAAACTTGGCATTGGCATTGGGGGAGGGCGGTCAGAGCGACCTCCCCTCAGAGGGAGCTGCTGTCACTTCTCCCCCCGGGGGGAGAGCAGCTTGGCGAGCAGGAGGGGCAGGCCGGCCCCTTTGTTGCTCGCTGAGAGGACAGTGCGGCCACCGCACAATTCAGCTGCCAGCTCGCCGCGGTCACTCCATCCATCACCGAGGGCGGGGGCTCCGGGCCGGCTGCTCGCCTGCAGTGTTGTTCTAGTCTGCCTGGAGCTGTGAGATAAACGGGGCATGAACTGGCCCCCTGGCAGGGGGTCAGCCCCTTCTGCCCTCATTAAAGTGCCAATCAAGAAGAGGAATGGAGGCCAGCCGAGTGAGCTCAGCCTCCCGGTGGCCGAGGGGGCAGGATCCAGACTCTCCCCCGACCGAAGGGAGCCCAGAGTTCCACCCGGCCCGCAAGCTTGTGGTTGCAACATCACCCCTGGTTTTTGGTTTTCCCTGCAGTGAGAGCGGTGGTGGGGCTGGAGGTGGGGTGCAGTGGGGGCGGTGCCGACAATTCAAGGCAGCAAATGCTCCTCACACGGGCCAGCTGGGACCCTGTCTGGTTACCTGCCGCCATGTGACAAATCCCCAAAACTCTGGCTTAGAACAACAACCATTTTTTTTCTTCCCTAATCTCTCTTGGATCTAAGGGTTGACTGGGCTCCACTAGGTGACTTTTCTGCTCCATGTGATGTGGCCTGGAGTGGCTGTCATCTGGGGCTCCTCCGGGCTGGGAGAGCTTCCCCGTAGCTCATGCTGCATGTACCGGCTGCCTGTAGCAGGGACCCCTGGAAAGCTGGGCCCACCTGCTTTGCTGGGTGATTGGGCCTTTCCTTCCATCTCCACGGGGTCTCTTCTCCAGGGCAGCCAGACTACTTATCACGCCTTTCCCAAAATGTAGAGAATGGAGGTGTTAGGGTTTCTTAAGGCATTGGCCTAGAACAGGCACAGGATAACTTCTGCCTTTTTTTTTTTTTTTTTTAAAAAGACTGTGCGTGAGCAGGGGAGGGGCAGAGAGAGAGGGAGACATAGAATCTGAAGCAGGCTCCAGGCTCTGAGCTGTCAGCACAGAGCCCGACGCGGGGTTCGAACCCATGAACCGTGAGATCATGACCTGAGCCAAAGTCGGACACTTAACTGTCTAAGCCACACAGGCGTCCCTTACTTTTTATTTTTTATTTTTTTAATGTTTATTTATTTTTGAGAGAGAGAGAGACAGAGAGCGAGTGGGGGAGGGGCAGAGAGAGGGAGACACAGAATCTAAAGCAGGGTCCATGCCCTGAGCTGTCAGCACAGAGCCTGACGCGGGGCTTGAACCCGCAAACCGTGAGATCATGACCTGAGCCGAAGTTGGAAGCTCAACCAACTGAGCCACCCAGGTGCCCCACTTCTGCCCTTTCTAAACCAAGTCATGGGTCAGCCCAGGTACAGTGTGGGAGGGGCCTACCCAGGAGAGTGGATGTTGGGCGGCACAGTCCTTTAGGGCCATCTTCGGAATCTGGTTACCAGGCACGGCGGGATCCCAGTGGGGGTGCTTTGCTTGTCAGAGGGGTGGAACAAGCTCTCTTTTATACTAGGTTCTCTGGAGGCCTGGAGGCCAAGTGGACCAGAAGCATATATACACACACACACACACACACACACACACACACACCTTTCTATCTTCCATAGATAGTCCATCTATTCTCTAGAAGAACCCCCTAAAGTCTATAACAAGGCATTTGGGAAAAAATGATTACTAGCATGATTATGTATTCATTACAAATATTAAATAACAATAATTGGTGCCATTGCTTGAGAACTTAACAATACACCAAGCATTGCCCTAAGTGATTCACAGACCCAGGCTCCATCCATCCTGTGGCTCTGCAGTGCTCTCTGGTCTGCTAGAGTGGACGAATTACTCTGGCTTCTATGCCGAGAACGGACCACAGGATGCGTATATGTGGGGAGGGGAGGGGATTTGATGGACATTCCCCACTTGCCTTAACCCACTCTCCTTGTCTCCATCCTACACTGTTTCCTGGGAGGCTATCTCCATGGACTGTTTTAACAGACTCCCAACTGGCTTCCAGTTAGGTTCGGCCAGTGTGAGTTTCAGAATGGTTCCAAAAAGATTGGTCCACACAGTGGCAGGCGATCAGAGATTCCCCTGGCTCTCTCTCTGCTGTAGTGTGGCAGGTGCTGACCTTTTTTTTTTTTTTTTTTTTTACCAGAGGCCATGACTTGCATCAGGTGGCCCTTTCCAGTCTCTAGAACTCTCATCCATTCCTAGGGATGATTACAGGATGCTACACTGTCTCTAGTCAGTACCTCTGACCCACCCATAACTAATAAAAAAGTCATAACCCTGCAATCAGGTCCTCTAAGTGTGTCATCTCTATCCTTCTGTGTCCCTGGCTGATACAGGGACAAGGAAGCTGTTCAGGAGGCTATCACAGTAATCCAGGTGGGTAGACTTCTAAGGTGGATTGGATGTGGGTAAAAGGGAAGTTTTAGAGTGGCTCCAAAAAGATTGGTCCACACAGCTGGAAGAATGGAATTGTTTATTAAGATGGGTAAAACCAAGGAAGAGGCAGGCTTGTGAAGGAAAAAAATCGTGATTTCCGTTGTGGACATGTCAAATCTGGGATGCTTTCTAGACTTCCAAGCGGAGATGTTAAAAAGGCAGTTGGGGGTCCAGGTCTGGACTTCAGGGCGCAGATCTAGGTTGGAGATATAAATGTGAGCATTATGAGTATGTAGATGGTATTTAAAGCCTTGGGACTCAATTAGATAACCAAGGATGGGGTGGATGGAGAAAGGAAGAGGTCTGATAGTGAGTCCTGAGGCTTTCCAACATTTGGAGGCCAGAAGGCGAGGAGCAACCAGCAAAGAAAACCTGACAGGAGCTGTCAGTGAAGCAGGAGAAAAACCAAGAAACAATTGGTTTCCTGGAAGTCAAGTGGAGAAAAAAAGTGCTTCAAGAATAAGAGAGTGATCAATAGTGAAGGATACTGCTGATTATTTTGGTTAGATGAGACTTCATAATGAAGATGAGAGTTGGCAAAGTGGAGTCAATGATAACCTTGAGGAAGGGTGTTTGTTTGTTTTTTTAAGATTGTATTTTTAAGTAATACATGCACCCCACATGGGAGTTGAAGCTTGAACTCACTTCTCTGAGGTTCAGAGTAGCATGCTTTACCAATTGAGCCAGCCAGGTGCCCCCATAGATGGGGTCTTGAGGATAAAAACTTAACTAGAGAGGGCTCAGAGAAGAACAAGAAAAAAATTGGGTTCTATCCACAGCAGAGTAGCTGTATTAGACTTATCTGCCTGCCATAAATAACAGTAGAAATGGACAAAATATATGAAACAACATTTATCAGGCACTGAGCCACAAGCAACCAAAATCTATGACCCTTAAGAGAAGGAGAGCACACAGGCCGAGCTCCACACTCACCTTGACTTTCTGCCTAGGGGTAATTTTCAAACTGTGGCACAGGGAAGTGGATTCCAAGCAGAGAGCTACAGTCTCACTGGGTGGAGAAAAGAGAGTTCAGAGTTTAGGGCTGCTAAGACAGCTAAATTTGGAGGGCAGATTACCAAAGGAGAGGGAACCACAGAGAAGGAACAGCAGAGATGGAGCCCCAACATTTTTCATAGAGATTCCCTTCAGGTCTGTAGCTGAATCCTAAGATACGCATGTACACACAGGACAAGACTCCATAGTGCCTAACAGAAAATCTACTTGGAGACTGAAAGCTGAACAGAAATTTCAGAGGTCTTAATGCTAAAGCAATATTGGAGTTGTGGTCGGTCCAGAGAGGCAAGATCTCAGGAATACTCTGAGAATTCCACTGAAAATGTAGGAAGTTTACAGCTTGGAAGGGCTACACCATGCAAGTAAGGGCTTCACCCTAGGACTATGGGTAAAACTGAAATAGACACATTAACAAAGTCTAAAATCAGTTCTCACTAAGATCAAGACAGTCCTCCAGTATTTAACTGCCTACCAGAAAAAATAAACCACTCTTCAGAGGATGATACCATAGTCTCCACAACATAACATCCAAAATGTCTAGCATACAATAAAAAATTACTAGACATGTAAAGAAGCAGGAAATGTGACCCATAGTCAAAAGAATAATCAATAGCCTCAAACTCAATATAATCCTGATGCTGAAACTGGCAGACAGAGACTAAAATATATAAATGTACTGAAGGATTTAATGGAAAAAGTGATCAAAACATTTTCACAAATGGGGAAATGCAGCAAAGAAATGAAATCTTTTAACCGGAAATACTTGAACTGAAAAATGTAGTAGATGAAATGAATAATTCTTTGGAAGCACTTAATAGCATACTAGACATAGCAGAAGAATGGCTTTGTGAACTCAAAGGCAGGTCAACAGAAATCATCCAAACTGAAGCACAGAGAAGAAAAAGGAATAATAAAATAAGACAGAACAGAACATCCAAGAACTGTGCGACAATATTAAATGGGCTGATGTACTTGTATTTGTAGTTCCAAAATGAAAACAGAAAGAAAATGGGACAGAGAAAATATTTCAAGAGATAACAGTCAAACATTTTCCAAAATGACTGATGGATATCAGCCCACAGATTCAAGATACTCAGTACATCCCAAGGAGGATACATTTTTAAAAAGCGTCACATCTAGATCATCATATCAAACTACTAACGTCCAATGATCAAGAGAACATTCTTAAGAATCAGCTAAAGAAAAAAAGGACACATCACATTCAAGAGAACGACAATAAGAATAATGGCCGACTTCTCATCAGAAACATTGGAAGCCAAAAACTAATAGAATGACATCTTTATTTTTTTTTAAGGGTTTCTTTTATTTATTTATTTTTGAGAGAGACAGAGACAGTGTGAGTGGGGGGAGGGGCAGAGAGAGAGAGAGAGGGAGACACAGAATCCGAAGCAGGCTCCAGGCTCCGAGTCGTCAGCACCGAGCCTGACGCGGGGTTCGAACCCACAGACCGCGAGATCATGCCCTGAGCTGAAGTCGGATGCTTAACCGACTGAGCCACCCAGGCGCCTCTAGAATGACATCTTTAAGTGCTGAAAGAAAACTATCAGCCTAGAACTCTATCCAATGAAAATAATCTTCAAAACTCAAGGTAAAATAAAGACATTTGCAGGAAAACGAAAACAGATACTTTGTTGTCAGCAGAACGTCACTACAACAAATACAGAGGATACTTTCAGCTAAAAAGGAATGATCTCAGAATCCTAGATCTGCAAGAAGAAACAAAAGAGCATCCGAAATGGTAAATACGGTAGGTGTTTACAAAAATTTATTTAAAAGACTATTGACTAGTTAAAAATATGAACTATGTACAATGATGTTTATAACAAGTGTACTAGTAAAATATATGACAACAGTAGCAAAAAAGAGAAGGAAAGGTATAAATGCAATTATGCTGTTCAAAGTTTTTCATAATATGAGAAGTGATATTATTTTAAGGTGGTTGGTGGTAAGTTAAGGATGAATATTTTAATCTAAAGCAACATGAAAAAAAAAAGAGGAGGTAGTTTAAAAGCCATGAAGATAGGGGGGCCTGGGTGGCTCAGTCGGTTAATCATCCGACTTCAGCTCAGGTCACGATCTCACGGTCCGTGAGTTTGAGCCCCATGTCGGGCTCTGTGTTGACAGCTTGGAGCCTGGAGCCTGCTTCAGATTCTGTGTCTCCCTCTCTCTGACCCTCCCCCGTTCATGCTCTTTCTCTGTCTCAAAAATAAATAACATTTAATGGGGCGCCTGGGTGGCGCAGTCGGTTAAGCGTCCGACTTCAGCCAGGTCACGATCTCGCGGTCCGTGAGTTCGAGCCCCGCGTCGGGCTCTGGGCTGATGGCTCAGAGCCTGGAGCCTGTTTCCGATTCTGTGTCTCCCTCTCTCTCTGCCCCTCCCCCGTTCATGCTCTGTCTCTCTCTGTCCCAAAAATAAATAAAAACGTTGAAAAAAAAATTAAAAAATAAATAAATAAATAAATAACATTTAAAAAAAAGCCATGAAGATAATGATGTGTAAATATGGGTTCATCAATTATAACAAATGTACCACTCTGGTGTGGGATGTTGATAGTGAGGGAGGTGCTTGGGAGCAGAAGGTATATAGGAACTCTGTACTTTTTACTCACGTTTGCTGTGAATCTAAAACTACTCTAAAAAATAAAGTCTTTTTTTTTTTTTTAAGTTGAGAGAAGATAAAATGTAATTCTAAAGTGTACTCCAACCAAATTAAGAAAGGAAAGGGAAGGGGCATCTGGGTGGCTCAGTTGGATCCAACTCTTGGTTTTGGCTCAGATAGTGATCTCATGGTTTGTGAGTTTGAGCCCCGTGTAGGGCTCTGTGCTGACAATGCAGAGCCTGCTTGGGATTCTCTCTCTCTTTCTCTCTCTGCCCCTCCCCTCTCATGCTCTCTTTCTCTCTCAAAATAAATAAATAAAAAAAAATAAAATAAATAAAAAATAAATAAAATAAATAAATAAATAAAGGAAAAGGAAAAGGAAAGGAACAGAGAGAAAATGGAACATATAGAAGACATGTAGAAAAACAGACTGAAACCCAACCACATCAGTTATTACATTAAATGTAAACAGACAAAATACTCAAAGTGAAAAACAGAGGGCATCCGTTTGGATACAAGAACAAAAACCAACCATATGCTCTTCATTAAATACATGGACACCGAAAGGAAGGAAGAAAAGTTGGGTTATGTTCATATCTGACAGAGAAGGGTTTGGGACAAAGATTATTCCCAGAGATAAAGAGGGTCATTGCATAACGGAAAAGAGTCAACTCAGCAAGTAGACATAATAATCCTAACTGTGCGCCATTGATAGCGTTAATAATATAGCCTCGATACGCGAAGCAAAAGCTAACAGAACTAAAAGAAATCAACAAACTCACAATAATAATTGGAGATGTTCACTCCTCTCGGAGATATTGACAGAAAACAGGCAGAAAGAATACAAATACAGAGGATTTGGAAGAAAGAATGGGAGGTGGTGGAGAGAGAAACCCTAATCTTCTGAGGACTTGCACTTTGGAGGGAGCAGAGACTTGAGGAGTGGCTGAATTGAGATACAGGATCAAGGGTAGAACCAAATGGGAGAAATGACAGCACGTCTGTATTTTGGTGAGGACACTCCAGGAGGGGTGGGAGTTGGTGATGCGGGACAATGAGTGGACTTGAGTAGGCAGGACGGGATGTGGACACGAGGGGAAGAAGTGGCCCCTGAGGGGTCGGCCTGAGGGGTCAGGAGCATGGAGCTGGGGAAGGGGAGCTTTCCCAAAATGGTGTTGGTGTTGGCCACCGGGCCTTGTCCTATGGCCAGGCCTCCTGGGGATGGGCAGGATCCTCACCAGGCTCTCAGACTTGAGGTGCTCCTGTTCTCCAGATCTTTGTTCCAGGATAATCCAAGCTGGTCACAGAAAGCTACCCCACCACAAGAGGCTGTGACAAGAGCACTGCTTCTGTAACTTTCATGCATATATAAAATTAACATTATACATGAACATATGTTAGCATTACGTACGTATGTTTTCTTTTTTTTTTTTTTAATTTTTTTTTTTCAACGTTTATTTATTTTTGGGACAGAGAGAGACGGAGCATGAACGGGGGAGGGGCAGAGAGAGAGGGAGACACAGAATCGGAAACAGGCTCCAGGCTCTGAGCCATCAGCCCAGAGCCCGACGCGGGGCTCGAACTCCCGGACTGCGAGATCGTGACCCGAGCCGAAGTCGGACGCTTAACCGACTGCGCCACCCAGGCGCCCCTACGTACATATGTTTTAACATTCAGAGATTTGATTCCGTTTTTACAGGTAACACTTAAGGATGAAACTATACATATTTTTAAGTTTATTTATTTATTTTGAGAGAGAGAAAGAGAGAGAGCGAGTGGGACAGGGGCAGAGAGAGAGTGAGAATCCCAAGCAGGCCCCGCATCGGGCTCTGCACTGTCAGCACAGAGCCCAGTGCGGGGCCTGAACCCACAAACCACAAGATCATGACCTGAAGGGAAGTCAGAAGCTTAACCCACTGAGCCACCCCCCAAGAGTCCCAAGGATGAAAAGATTTTTATTTTTATTTTTTTTCAATATATGAAATTTATTGTCAAATTGGTTTCCATACAACACCCAGTGCTCATCCCAAAAGGTGCCCTCCTCAATGCCCATCGCCCACCCTCCCCTCCCTCCCACCCCCCATCAACCCTCAGTTTGTTCTCAGTTGAAAAGATTTTTAAAAGCAATTGACTCACAGAAACGGAAACAGCTCCGAAACATGATTTCTCACAAAAGAAGTCCACGTTAAAACTATAAGGAGATGCTCATTTCTCCCCAAATTGGCAAATATCAAAACACTTGCCAACACACTGCATTGGTAAGGGTGTGGGAAAATGCATCCTTCCTTGTTCATGTCAATCTGTAAGTTAGTATGAACTCTATAGAGGGTAGTTTGGCAATATGTATCAAAATTACAAATGCACAAAGGATCTAACAATTCCTCTTCTAGGACTTTAACTTTCATGTCGGGAAAGGTCTGTCCAAGGTGGTTCATTACAGTTTTGTCTGTAACAGGTGCCTGGAAACACCATAAGTGACCATCAGTAGGGGATTGGTTAAATAAATTATGGCATATCTGTACAATGAAAATCATGCTGCTACTCAAGAAAATTAGAAAGGTCCTTATGTGCTGATATGGACTGATAGCCAAGTTGTATTATTATTTTTTTTAATGTTTATTTTTGACGGGGAGAGAGAGACAGAGCATGAGTGGGGGAGGGGCAGAGAGAGAGGCAGAGAGAGAATCCGAAGCAGGCTCCAGGCTCCAAGCTGTCAGCACAGAGCCCGACGCGGGGCTCGAACTCACAGATTGCGAGATCATGACCTGAGCCCAAGTCGAACACTCAACCGACTGAGCCACCCAGGTGCCCCGCCAAGTTGTATTAAGAAAAAAAAAAAAAAGCCAGGCAATAGTGTGCTATAATTTTTGTAAAGAATAAAAATGAAAAGACCAAGCAAAATATATAGGTATATATGTCATTGCCTGGATAGATAAATAGATGATAGGTAGGTAGGTAGGTAGGTAGATAGATAGGCAGGCAGTCTGTGTGTGTGTGTCTCCCTGGAAAAATACATAAGAAACCAGGGAGGGGAACTGGATTCTGAATGGTAAGAGTGGGAGGGAGGAAAAATATAAGAAAGCACAAATAAAAACAAACACAGACGGCAGGAGACAGTGTGTAACTAACAGTACTCACATAGTCTACTTCCTGTTCCCTTTCTAAATACTAACTACATTTTCTCTTCTAGATAACCGTGTTTCAGAAATCCCGTCAAGAAAATTTGCAGGAACTTTAAATCCAGCAATGTGACCAGAGACTAGGCTAAGGTGACAGGAGGTGAGCACTGGGTAAGTCTGCCGGTCACCTTTGTAAAGTACCCACTTTGTGCTTTAGACGGAAAGGCCACACTGTACTGCCGGTAGTTTACGACCAGTGACTCACCATTCCGGTTTTCAGTCTGTGGACGTACTTTCAGTATTATGAGTTATTGAATCAAAACACGAATACAGACCATTCTCTGTCGTCCTTTGTGAGGCCTCTCTTGATGAGGTAACTAGATTAACAGGACAAGCTGAGGGTCAAAGTGTGAGCCGGTAGGATGCCTCCTACCAAAATAATGTAATCGGTGTCACCTTTCTGAAATGAACTGAAGTCTGCCATTGAGGCACACGGGCACAGGTGGGCGTAAGGGAGACTTTGGGTCAGACCTGGCCACCGAGGCCTTGCTCTTCCCCTGTCCTGTTCCACGTGTGCATCGCCTGCCTCTCTGCGGGGACTTTAAACACCCTGGGCAGCTGGCCAGAAGCCTTGATTTTGTTTGCTGTTGTTGCCCAATCTGATATTGGTGGTTAGCAAACCCAGCCAGGCTCCTGGAGCAAAACAGATGGCTTTCTTCCCCCTTCTGATCTCCAGGGGTCTTCAGTGGAGAAGCTCCCAAGATTTCGTGGCCAACTAGACTTGAACTAACCTTCCTTAAGGCTGACAGCTCACCTCAGCACCCTCCTTCCCTCTATGCCTTCTGCTTCTGCATCAACACGGAGCCTACGAGCCCTGCATTCTTTCTGTGGGAGTCTTCCCTGCCTTCTCGACTGTTCCTCACCCCTCCTCTCATCCCAGTGTGTCCCCACAGAACTCCGAAACTAAGCAGATTCATGACCCCCACAAACCAAGGTTGAATATCTGATAGCAATCTGCCCCTCATCCAAGAGACTCCCGAGCACCAAGGACTTCACTCAGAGGCGTGAATCTCCATGGTGACTTTTATGGCCACAGGAGGGGATCCAGGAGGGCCTGGGCAGAGGAGCCTTGCCAAGTGGCGACTCTGTCCACACTCTGGTACCCACCACCGTGCAGCTGGTTCAGCTCTATCCAGCACAGGGAAGGGCATCGTGCCCCTAGGTACCACCTTCAGCCACCCTTCTGCAGTCCAGCCCTCTTGATGGGTTCGGGAGTGCCCTGAGCTATTACAAAGGATTATGTCCACGTGCACAGTCAGGTGGGGTCACCGTCATGGGACACAGCTAGTTTCTATCAGGCTAGACAGGGAGCAGATGATGTGCTGGCCAAGAAGGATGAAGGCCGCTCCCCAGCCTGAGCCAGGTGCACATTCCTTGAACGGGGTTTTTCACACTAAGTCCCCGGCCTGTGTGCCCTGAGGGTTCAGGAGCTGGCCACTTCCAAAAGCGTTTCGTGTTTCTGGGTAACAGCCACCAGTGGATTGTCCGGTCATCTGCTTCCACTCTGTCCAGTCTGGCGGCCACCAGCTACCTGTGCCTACCGAAACGTGCCTAGTCTGAATGGAGATACTCTGGAAGCGTAAAACATACACCAGATTTTGGAGATGTAGTGCAAAATAAGAATGCAAAACATCTCATTAATCCTTGTCTATACTAATTACACACTGAACGGCAATATTTTGGACAGGAGTTAAATATATTGTTAAAATTAATTTGGGGGGCACCTGGGTGGCTCAGTTAAGCATCCGACTTCAGCTCAGGTCATGATCTCGCGGTTCGTGAGTTCGAGCCCCACGTCAGGCTCTGTGCTGACGGCTCAGAGCCTGGAGCCTGCTTCGAATTCTGTGTCTCACTCTCTCACCGCCCCTCCCCTGCTTGTGCTCTGTCTCTCTCTCTTTCTCTCAAAATATAAAAGAAACATTAAAACAAATTAAAATTAAATTACTTTTCAATTTCCTTTTCCTTTTTGTAAAATGTGGCTCCTAGAAAATCTTAAATTACGTACGTGACTTGCATTATGACATTTCTATGGGGCAATTTCCATCTACTTGGTAAAGCCAAGCACTGCACTTCTCAGAATCTCTTCTTGAATGTTTCCAGGTTAGAGCGTCAGTCAAAAGGGAAGGCACAAGCGATGCGGGAGGCAAAGGTGAGCAGCGACCACTAGGCTTTGAAGGTCATCGTTGGGTCAAGGTGGTTCCAGTCCTTTCTCTTGCCCTGCAGCCCGAGATCATTCCTGATGGACGGTCTCACTGAACCAACACTCACCGCCACCACCACCCCCGCCGCCCCCACGCCCCCAGACCCTTTGCAGCAAACTCAGAGGGCAGCCACAAAGAACCAGAATCTTCCAAAGACGTCCCGCCCACCCCACTCCCCAGCCCTTCCTTAGTCCCGGGCACTCAGTGGCGCCGGGCCAGGTTAACAACCTTGTTCCGGTCTAACTGCCCTCGCAGCCTTCGCCTGCCAGCGCCTCCCCAAAACAAACAAACAACCCCCCCCCCGCAAGAAAACAAAACTGGGAACATAAAACACATCGATTAATGTATCAAAATGCAACTGACGTGGCTCCGAAGCAGAGGCCTGCTCTTCGCTCTGAGGCCTCCTGCCCCCGGACTGAGATTCTACTTCCTCGCGTTCTGCCCACCCCTCAGTCTTCTCTCTCCTTCGCTGTCCCCTTCCCCCCTGGCTGCTTCTTTCTCGTCCACCTCCCCGCTGTTCTGTTCGGAAAGCATCTTAAAGGAAAAACACCCTCTCTCTCTCTCTCTCCTATGGTCAAATTTTGGAGACCTCTACACTTACTTCTTCACCTTTGGCTCCTGTGTGGACACCCACAATTCCCCGGTGACGGTCACCGACGGCCTAGTTTCCGCATCATTGGTTTCTTTTTGGTCTTACTCAACCTGACTGACCTCACAGGAGAGCTGGGCATCACTGCCCGGTCTCTCCCTCCCCAGCCCCTTCCCACGGAACATCCCCCCTCCCCCCATCCCCCTCCCCCCCCCCACCCAGTTTACTGACCTTCCCTGGCTCCTCCTCCCTCCCAAACCCTCCATCAGGTCTCCCCGGGGCTCTGACTTCAGCTCATGTCCCTTGTCACCTTGTGCCCTCTCTGGGCACCGTCATTTATTCTACAGTTTATTTAAACCATTGTCTCCAAAGGAAGGACTCCTACATCTCTCTTTTCAACACCTGCTACCTGGGGTGACCCTAGGCCCCACGTTTACTGGGTCCAAAATGGAACTCACCTCCCAGTTTTCCATGTACAAGAAGTGCTGTCAAGGGGGGCGCCTGAGTGGTTCAGTGGGTTAAGTGTCCGACTTTTGGTTTCTGCTCGGGTCAGGATCTCACGGTTTGTGGGAGCTCTCACAGAGCCCCACGTTGGGCTCTCTGCTGACAGTGCAGACTCTCTCTCTCTCTCTCTCTGTTCCCCTACCCCCACTTGCTCCCTCCCTCTCTCTCAAAAATAAACATTAAAAAAAAAGTGCGGTCAAGACCCATAGGTTGCAAGTGACCTTCGTAAGCAAATGGACCTTTGAACAGACTTACGCAAAGCCCGGTGCCTCGAGTGATGTCCTCAGGACCTGGCATCCCTTCACCTCTGGGGTGAGCCTCTCTCCATTTTTGCTTCACTCTGGGGCTGGCCCTACAGACGTGTTGGTTCCTGCCAGCTCCAGACTCAAGCCCAGTGGAAAGCAAGCATCTCTCCCTGCTGACTTCTGCTCAACTCCCTGGATTCGCCCTGATTGGACCACGTGTCCATTCCAGAATTGGTCCCTGTATCCAGAGATAGGATTGCACCGATTGGCAAATGGATTATATACATATACAAACAGTCACCAGGAAGAGTAGGTTGGGTGGCTGGCCAGGATGGAGTTCACGCGTCTCCCACAGGGGCTGGAGCCTCTCTCAAGCTGCAAGGGCAGAGAGTGGGTGAGAGATGGTTCCCCGAAAGGAATGTAGGGTCTACTTCCAGAAGAAGGGAGAACTGATATCTGGTCAGGCAACAAGGGCGAATGTCCAATCTACAAAGTGCCATGACCTCGTCCTTCCCTTCTGGTCACATACCCCCAAAGTACTGGGTTGGTTCTTCTTTTGTGTCTGTTCTTTTGCCTGGACTATCTCAATGGTTCCCTAAGGAAACTTCTGTCTCTCACCATGTGTGTTAGTAGTATGCTCATGTCGCTGGCCCAGTAGTATTCCATTCTTACGTTGTACTGCATTTTAAAATATTTACTTCTTAAAGTTTACTCTTGAGAGAGACAGTACACGCAGGCACACACAAGCGGAGGAGGAGCAGAGAGAGAGGAGAGAGAATCCCCAGCAGGCTCCACACTGTCATTATGGAGCCTGACGTGGGGCTCAAACCCACGAAACGTGAGATCACGACCTGAGGCGAAACCAAGAGTCGGATACTTAAAAGACTGAGCCACCCAGGCACGCTGCATTTCTTTAAATCCATTCACCTATTGGTGGATGTTTTTGGTTATTACAATTAACCAGTTGTGTATAAGTCTTCGTGTTGACGTATTTCCATTTCTCTTGAGTAGACAACTCGTAGAACGGACGGGTCGGACGGTGAGTGTGCTTAACTCTTCGAGAAACTTCCAAGCTGTTTTCCAAACTGGTTTGACTGTTTTGCATTCCCACCAGCCATGTAGGAGAACTCCATGTGTTCCACACCTTGCCAATACTTGCTACTGTCAGATGTTTTAACTTCAACGCTTCTACAGGCGTGTAGTGGTATTTCATTGTGGTGGTGATCGGCAGTTCTCTGCATGTGAGACTGCACATTTTGCATGTGCTTTTGGGCCCTCTGTATATTTCTTTTGTGAAGTGTTTGTTGAAATGTTTGCTTAATTTCAATTGGGTTACATGACTCACTGAGTTTATTTGCTAAAGAACTGTTAAGAAATTTTGCATCTGTGTTGAGGGATATTGGTCTTTAGTTTCCTTGTGTTGTAAGACCGCTGTCTGGTTTTGGTGTCAGAGTCATAAAATGATTTGGAAGTGATTTCTGTTTTCTGAAAGGGTTTGTATAGGACTGATATTAATTTCTCCTTAAATGTTTGTTTGAATTCACAAATGAAGCCATCTGGGCCTAGACTATTCTTTGTGGGAAGGTTTTTAATTACAAATTTTCTTTGATAGATACAGGGCTATTCAGATGTCCTATTTCTTCTGTCAATTTTGGTGATTTGTTTCTTTTTTTTTTCTTTTAGAGAGAGAGAGGAGAGGAGAGAGAGAAAGGGAGAGAATGAGAGAATCTTAAAGCAGGCTCCATGCAGGGTTCAATCCCAGAATTCTGGGATCATGACCTGAGCTGAAATCAAAAGTCAGATGCTCAATCGACTAAGCCACCCAGATGCCTGGTAATTTGTATCTTTTAAGAAATGTGCTCATTTTGGGGCGCCTGGGTGGCTCAGTCGGTTAAGCATCCGACTTCGGGTCAGGTCATGATCTCGCAGTCCGTGAGTTCGAGCCCCGCATCGGGCTCTGTGCTGACAGCTCAGAGCCTGGAGCCCATTTCAGATTCTGTGTCTCCCTCTCTCTCTCTGCCCCCCCCCCACCCCCGTTCATGCTCTGTCTCTCTCTGTCTCAAAAATAAATAAATGTTAATAAAAAAAAAATTAAATAAAAGAAATGTGCCCATTTTATCGGAGTTACCAGATTTAAAGGCAAAAAGTTATCCATAATATCCCCTTGTTACCGTTTAAATGTCTATAGAATCTGTGATGATGTCCCTCTTTTTTCAGTGTGGAGTATTGTGTGTGTGCGTGTGGGGGAGAGGGTAGCGATGGGGTAGAAAGAAGTAAAATCTAATTCTCCAGAGTAGAAAATCAGTAGATAACACCTCTGATGGGAAGAAATCAAGAATAGGTTAGAAACATGTGGTAGGTATTAGAAGAAAATGGAAAAGAGCTGAAAGTGGATGGGATTAGTGAATGGTGGGGCAAGGCGGGCCAAGGATTGAAAACCAGTTAATTCCAAACTAGAACAAAGTTCCACTCCAGGGTCCTTTCATTCTGTACCTCACCTCTTTCATTTGCCTTTCCCTCCCCCAATTTAGGCTGCACCTGAAGTGTGCTCTGTGCTCCCAGCCTTCTGTGAACTCCTCTCATCAGCGCCATTGGAAGTCTTAGTTCAGTCCCGTCTCCCTGGTTGTCTGACCCAGTGTCTACCCCACCTTTGGGGATGGCAGACCTAGACATCCCCAAGGATCCTGACCTTGGACCAATGGTGTATCGAGTGTACTTGAAACTCCGAGGATTCCCCTCTTCAATACAGCAAAAGTATCTTTAGTAATAATCATGAATGAAACAAATAATAGTAACCAGAAATGCTGTGAAAAATCTTAAGCTTCTAAAACAGTGGTGATTTATTTATTTATTTATTTATTTATTTAGAGGGAGAGAGAGAACCTCAAGCAGGCTCCTTGTTGTCAGTGCAAAGTCTGACTTGGGGCTCAGACTCACAAACCATGAGCTCATGACCTGAGCTGAAATCAGGAGTCGGATGCTTAACTGACGGACCCACTCAGGCGCCCCAATTTTATTGAACTTTTAAAAGATGTTAGTAAAAATTAAATGAGTATTAAAGTACAAAGAAGGGCATAACTAGTTCATCTTTTAATATGTAGTTTATCTTTACTCAATGGCTTGAATTTTGATTTTTTTTTTGGTTATAGATCTCTATGGCAGATGTTTTTTCTTAAATACTTGCCCCGTAGTAAGCGCACTTTCATTAAATCAACACATCAGCATCATTTCCATAATCCAATCAACTCCCGTGACTGCCAGCGCTGCTCACGGGCCAGCCACTCTCTCCAGCTCTGAACTGCCCTCTATCTGCTTAATAGGTCACTGACATCTCAAACCTGAGAAGACAGTCACGCGTTCATTTAGCATCCAACACATATCGAAGAGTCAGTAAATGGACCAGCCACAAACATCCAGCTCTTATGATACTTCCCCATCTTGGTAATCACATCACCGGGTATCTGGTTACTTCGGCCGGCCGGCCGGAAACCTAGGAACTATCCTTGATCCCTCTTTTCCCCTCACCCTTTACATTAGATCCATCCCTCCATCTTCTCTGTTTTTCCTCAAAAGTCTATCCTGTCTATACACTTCTATCTCCACTGCCCCCAGCATTTCTTATCTGGACTGGTGCAACAGTCTTCCACTCTGGACTACTTCCATCCAGGCTCCATTCTGCAGCCTGAGAGCATTTTTTTTTTTTTTTAATTAACCTATTTTTTACAAAAAATTTTTAACATTTATTTTTGAGAGACAGAGTGTGAGCAGGGGAGGGACAGAGAGAGAGAGAGAGGGAGATACGGAATCCGAAGCGGGCTCCAGGCTCCGAGCTGTCAGCCCAGAGCCCGACGCGGGGCTCGAACTCCCGGACCGCGAGATCATGACTTGAGCCGAAGTCGGATGCTTAACTGACTGGGCCACCCAGGTACCCCATTAATTAATCTATTTTTTAGAGAGGGTTTTGAGAGAGAGGGGCGGGGGAGGCAGGGAGAGAAAGAGAGAGAGAGAGAGAGAGAGAGAGAGAATATCTTAAGCAGGCTCCATGCTCAGTGCAGAGCCCAACACGGGGCTTGATCCCAAGACCCTGGGATCATGACCTGAGCAGAAATCAAGAGTTGGACGCTCAACCAACGGAGCCACCCAGGTGCCCCGCCCCACTAGAGAGGTATTTTTTTAGATGTCAGTTTTGCAGTGAAATCTTCTGCTGAAAACTTTTGCCCGTACAGTTTGCAAAGTCCAGCGTGGCCTGGCCTCCGGCCACCTCTCTCCGGCTTCAGCTCACTGCACTCCAGTCTGTCCAGAGGTCCTGGACCTCAAATGTGCTCCTACGTCCAGAACTTCATACGAGCACCGCTCTTTCCTCTGCACCACTAGTTTTCAGCCCTCTGGACTCCGGCCACCTGCCTCTCCCCCGGTGAAGTCTTCCGTGCCCCACCCTGAGGTCCACGAGCCCAGGAGGGCGGTGAGAGGGTCCCTCTACTCATCCCATATCCCCGGCACCCAGTACGGAGCCTGGACCCAGGCGGATACTCGTGACAAGGGTGGCCAGTGTCTCCCTGTTGTTGGAGGGGCAGAGGTCGGGAGCTGTGCTGTCTGGGCACGCACAGGGACGGGTGCTTCTGCAGACAAACCGCCAGACAGAATGGAGTTGCCTTTCTGTGGGCTGGGCCAAACTTCCCAGAAGTCTCCGTGTACCCCTGAAGTTGAGTGTCTTAGGAAAACGCACGCCAAAGGCAGGACTCCCCTCCCCACGCCCTAAAGTCCCGGGAGTCGATCTCAGCACCTCCCCACCCCCCTTCCCTCCGGGGCTCGGTAGCCCAGGGCTTCCAAGGGTCAATCTGGTCTAGATGCGTACCTTCCCTCCCAGGCAAAATGTACCCATGACTTTTTCGTGTTTTTGAGGCAGCCCAGAATAAGCAGGAGGTGTGAAGTTTTATTACCCCCTGGGAACTATTGACACCGGGCGTGCTGCTCTGGCCGGGGCTGTGGGAGGACATGGGCGGGCTCCTTGGAGCGACGAGTGGGTGGCCTGGCTCCCGGCTCCCAGGGGAAGGGACACAGCTGTGTAGGGCTATCATTGTTCCAGCACCAAATCCTTCCAAAGCTCCAACTGGATTGCTTGGAGGCAGCCTAATGAAGGCTGCTGTTTCCTTCTTCTTTCCTCTGTTTGTTTACTTTCAACGCTTGCCACCTTCCAGGGGAGTACGGCGTAAGTCAGCAGTCGCTCCTCTGGCCATTTGAAGATGTGGGCCAGGGCTCTCTGACACACACAAAAAGAAGTAAGACCATACAGGGTTTGGTTAATACAGTCTATGAACTTAAACTACTACCTGCCTAAGGAGGTATGTTTGCAGGTGTGCACCTGTCTCTACAGGCCTGAAGGGAGAGTAAACTTTCGTTTCCTAGGCTTATGGAACATTTATAAAAATTGATCAAGGACTTGGACAAAAAGAAAACTGCAGCAAAACATTTTTTTAATATAGAAAAGTTCAGGTTATACTTACTGATTATAATCCAATAATATTTGATTTAGCAAGGACAGTGTTTTTTTTTTTTTTCTTTTTGATATTTAGAAATGGCCTATTCCTAGGTAGCTCTTCGCTCAAAGAAGAAACCTAAAGTCCAAGTAAAAACTACAGAGAAAGCGACAGAGAGAACACTTAATGGCAAAACCTGAGATAAACAAAACTGTATTCAGAAGAAAATCGATAACCGAAACCTGCCATCATTGTTTCAAAAGAAAGGTTGACGCAAAACAAAACAAAAAATGTATTTATCTTACAAAGCAAAAAAGGAGGGGCGCCCGGATGGCTCAGTTGGTTGAGCTTCCGACTTTGGCTCAGGTCGTGATCTCACAGTCTGTGGGTTCAAGCCCCACGTCGGGCTCTGTGCTGACAGCTCGGAGCCTGGAGCCCGCTTCGGATTCTGGGTCTCCCCCTCTCTCTGCCCCTCCCCCGTTCACGCTCTGTCTCGAAAATAAACAAACGTTAAAAAAAATTCTTTTTTTAATAAAATAAAGAAAGCAAAAAAAGAGTAGTAAAATAAATCAAAACAAGCTAGGTAGGGGAAATAAGATTAGAGACATAATCAACAAAACAGCAAAGAGAAACCCCAAACCAGTTCTTTGAAAAGAACAGTAAATAACAAATATTCAAGATCAAGAATAGGAAAGAGGCTCAGGAGGTACACACGCAATTCTATGGCAACACACTAAAAACCCTACACGAACCGGAGGATTTTAAAAACCAAACCTGCCACCAAAATGGACACATGGAGAAATGGACATTGAACGTTCCAATCAGCAGAAGGCACAGGGGTGTGATGATGAAGGGGAGCCATTGGAGAAGAGTCTAGAACCTGCCATGTAACTTCAAAACGTTAGAACAGGAAATTGTCATGTAATTTAAGTATCACAAGCCATAGAAAATGGTGGCCATCTCTCTAACCCATTTTATGAAGGCAGGAGAATTATTTTTTTATTTATTTTTTTATTTTAGAGAGAGCACATGAGCAGGGGAGAGGGGCAGAGGGAAAGAAAGAATCTTAGAATTTTATTTCAATGTTAAGTTTTTTTTTTGAGAGAGAGTGCGTGCGTGCAAATGGGGAAGGGGCAGAGAGAGGGAGACACAGAATCTGAAGCAAGCTCCAGGCTCCCAGCTGTCAGCACAGAGCCTGATGTAGGGTTCGAACCCACTAGCTGAGCCGAAGTCGGCTACTTAACCGACTGAGTCACCCGGGCGCCCCTTGAGAGAGAATCTTTTTTTTTATTTTATTTAAAAAAACATTTTTTTTTAACGTTTATTTGTTTTTGAGACAGAGAGAGACAGAGCATGAACGGGGGAGGGTCAGAGAGAGAGGGAGACACGGAATCTGAAACAGGCTCCAGGCTCTGAGCGGTCAGCACAGAGCCCGACACGGGGCTCGAACTCACGGAGTGTGAGATCGTGACCTGAGCCGAAGTCGGCTGCTTAACCGACTGAGCCACCCAGGCGCCCCCCGTGAGAGAGAATCTTAAGCAGACTCCATGTTCAATGTGGGGCTCGATCCTACAACCCTGGGATCCTGACCTGAATCGAAATAAGGAGTCGGATGCCCAACTGACTGATCTACCCAGGCATCCCTGCGGCAAAATTTAAATGATAAAATCTGCTGCAGATAGGGAGAAAATTATGGAGCCCTCACTTTAAAGATGCAAAGACTCAAAAATATTAGCAAACAGAGCCAGGAAATGTATCAAAAGAATAACAAATGAACACATTCTGAGCAAATGGGGCTTATTCTAGGGAGTAAGGGTGGTACCTATCAGGAAATCTATCAACATCATGAACGAGGTGAGGAGAAAAAACAATACGGTGCTAAGGCTAGATGTTGAAAGGGCAACTGCTGTAACTCAGCAGCCATTCCTAACAAGTCGGTCCAGATGAGAAGATGGCCTAATTCGCTGCTAGGGAAATGCAAACTGAAGACAGGACCCCACCCTGTACCCATCAGCCGGGTCAATCCTGCAGATGCTACAGGAGGACCCCGGCAGCATTTTTGGAAAATGATCTTGTGTACACCCCCAGCTGCAACCGGCCCCGAGGGGTCTACCGTGTGGAAATGTGGTGCAAACACACAAAAACGGGGATGTTCACCGGAGCCTTGCTCTGGGGTGGGGGGGGGGGGGCACGGTGCGGTGGACGGAAAGCGAAGCGAGAGACCGTCACCATGGAAGTAGTTGAGTCAATTACAGAACGGCAGCATTGGAGAGAACGCTGAGAAGTTGCAAACAATGCCGGGAAAACACGTGTGAGTACGTCTCCCCGTGTGTATATAGCTGTGCACACACGCAGGGAGAACATGGGCAGTGCACGCGGTATCCGCGGGGGATATGCAGGGGCAGAAAGGGACAAATAATACTGCACTACCTGCTTTCATATGGTAACAGATACGTGGACTCGAATTTTTGGCTTGCATTTGTATGGAGAGAATCTAAACTAATTGGAAAAGTTCCAGCAGGACTATCCAGCAGCGAGGAGCTCTCTCTTCGGTGTCTCCGATTGCTCGAACCATCCCCCGGCCACCAGAGAAAAGCAGCTTGGATCAGTAACCACTGCTTAGGACCTGGTCTCAGTGAACTGGTGGCATGCCACCATTGAGAAAGGTCGATGTCCCACGAACCCCCTTCTTGTGCCAAGTGTCTCCAAGGCCTAGAGGGCCCGGACGGCGTGTCTTCGAACACTGTCCCCCTGTCCTGGAGCCCCTGCAGGATTCAGGTTGTGCGGTCCTGCATTTGGGGACATGAGCCACACCTCCCAGAAGCTCTCCCACTTGGAAGGGCGCCTTCTTTGGGTGTGTGCTTTGGTTTGGAGAGTGTAGCCCCTCCCTTCTTTTGCGTTCTCAGATTTCTGTCTGACGTTGGCTTCTGACAGGCTCACTCTTACTGAGCTCCCGTGGGCAACGGGGACTGGGGCATCTGAATGGGCAGGACGGGACACTTCTCAATTAATCCAACTCTTTGCCCGTTCCACGCTGAATCGTGCAGCTGAGTGTGGCTGGAGGAAACCAGAGCTAGGCTGCCTGGTCTCCCCTTAAATTCATGATCCCCAACCTCAAACGGGCCCTCCATGTTTCCTGGCTGACCCACTGCACATACTTCCCTGTCTGCTCCCTTGCCCATGATCTTCAGTGACTGTTTTGTATTCCCTTCCTCCTCCAGGTCTCCGTCACCCCCCACCCCCCCACCTCCATCACCTCTCTGCTGATGTGACCAAAGAGAAGCAACGGAAATGAGGAAACGAGGATCTTCTGAAGTTTCTACCACATCCACCCCTCTTCCTGGCCAGTCTCCCTTGTCCCCTTTCACTGTCTTCCTTGATTATCGCCCCCCCACCCTTTCCCGAAGTACCAGCCACTTCTCTCCTTCTGTTCAAGGCCAGCTTACTCCACAGAGCTGTCAACGTGCGCTGTCTCCGGCTTCCCCCCCTCCCATTTTCCTGTTGACTCCAGCGCAATCTGGTTCTTACCCTCTCCGCGCTGCTCAGACTGTTCTAGAAGGCTCCGGTGACCTCGATGCTGGAAACCTAGTGTTGCCAGTCCTCAACCCACCTGATTTACCAGCAGCATTTAATAGCCTCCCTCCTTCTGAAACCTTTCTGGACTCGGCTTCCAGGACCCGCGCCCTCCTGGCTTCACGTCTGTGTCTGTGGATGGTCCTGCCATCTCCTGTGCTCTTCCCCTCCGTCTGTCTCAATTCTAGACTTTGGGGAGCCCCAGGGCTCAGATCCGGGGCCTCTTTTCTTCGCTACTCCCCCTCAACTCCCTTGGGGATTTCATCCAGGCTCCGCTTGTCATACGTGTGCTGATGATTCCCAGTCGGGCGCCTCTGGCCTGGACTCACCTCTTTGAGCTCCAGACTCGTGGGCCCCACTGCCTTCTGCATCAAGCAGGCACCTTGAACTTAACACGTGCAAAGTGAGCTCCAAAGCTCTTCCTCCTGGGGTCTCCCCTTCTCAGCAAATATGAGAAGTTCCTCCCTGCCGGGGCCCAGGCTGCTCGCCTGAGTGGTGGGGTGAGAGGCTGGCCGCACAAAGCCGGGCTTGGAGCACGGAACGGGTGGCTTACTCTTGGAAAGTGAAATAATGTTCAAGGTGAGGATCTGCCCCAGGATCATGCTTCCCTGGAGCGAGGGGACAGGTTTTGTGTTCCTGTGAACGTCAGGATGTGTCTGGCATCGATCACTGGCACCGGTTCTAGAATCTGCGCAACACCAAGAAACCAGAAGAGAACGACCTGTCTGGGAAGTTGATAAAGCATTTTATTCCACAGGAAGAAAAATAACGACTCTGATATGAGACACAGACGAAAGAGTCTTAACAGATGGGTGATTGTATAGAATCATGTTTACACAGTGGAGAACCAGGATTTTATCAAGCAGCTACTATGGTATTTTGAGGCACAGATGATGCTTAAAAACACAGTGGCCCTAGAACCTTCTGAACACCCAGGTGAGTACCCACCAAGCTGGGGCTGCTGAGAGGTCTGCTTTCCTGCCCTCTGGTCGGTCGGTGGGCGCAGGGGATCGGCCTGAGCCCCTCGGGGGAGCCCTCCCCGGGGGCAGAGCAGCAGGGCCCTGCTGGGTCTGCCAACCGTGCCTGGTCAGGGAATTAGGATGGCTTTTGATTTCTCCTTATCCAATTTCTCCTTATTCAATTTATTTTACTTTCCTCAGAGAGAAACTGGGTATTTGGGACAGCATGAAAATCGGTAGAAATTATCATAACAAAGTCTCAGACATCAAGGGCTAAACACCAATTGAAAAAGAAATGGGGCATTCAAGGAGCCAGGGGCAGGGCCTGCTTCCTTCAGAGCTTTGAATTTTTTCCTGGCCAAGCAGGAAACGAAGTCCAGAGCCCCACCGAAGCCTTCCCACCGTGGCTGGCGTGAGGGAGCTCTTAGCGGGAGCCTCTTCTCAGACCCCTTCAGCAGCGAGGGCTTGCATGACCCACCGAGAGGCGCGACTGTTTCTAGAGCTAACGTTAGAAAGGAGCCCAGAGGAGGGCATCCGAACACCTCCCTGGGTCCCTCAGGAAGCAGCGTTGCGCCCTCCACCGGCTTGCTGCGTCACAGCTGCCACGGGGGGGGGGGGGGGGGGGGGTTGGAGGACCCAAGGCCGCCCTCGTCAGTCTTACGAAATTCCACCGACTTCATTCCAGAAAGCGACAGAAGGCTCACTGAGGCAAACAATCAACCCTTCTGAGAGTTTCACCTTTAAGGGACGGTGATCTCTGGCAGTGGGTCAGTGATGACAAAAATCACAAGGCAGACTTGTGGGGCGCAGAGGAGGAGGCTGGTGAGGAAGACACAGGTCACCCTGTTGGGGATCTTGTGCGTGAGGGGACGCAGTCACGACTGGCACCCAGCAAAAAAAAAACCAAAACACGCCAACAAACGACAAACCCAAACCCACCCCAACCCTTCGCGAGCTAAGCTTCAACGCGACAACCCACCAACTTAGAGTCGGCGAAGACCACACAGACCTTGGGGTTCAAGGCGGTCCTCGAAAACCCCACCGAGCTAGAGCTCTCGAGCGCTTGTGCTAAAGCTCCCTTCCTGCTTCTTGAAAAACACGCACGCACACGCGCATGTGCGCAGAGGGGAGGGACGGTGAGATGGACAGATCAGCTTCATGTGAGTCTTGGAAGGGTTTGGGTCAAGAGTTACAAACACCCAAACCTTGCACACATCCGCTGATCCACTGAGTAATTTTCGATCTCCGCCACATGGGACGAGGTTGTTGAAACCGATTAGTTCTATTAAAACGAAAACGTTAAAATCACAAGGCTAGTCATTCATTCTAGAGTGAGCTCCCGCTCCCAACCTGTTTATTCCAACAACGAGAACAAGACCCAGGCAGAAGAGGGCACTCACACCAGGCCTTGCTACTGGCTGGAATTTAACACCGAGGACAAGAGATGTTTTAGCCAAATCTCGGTTCCACGAAAAACTTGCAAAACAGCTTTTTAATACTCGGATTTCATTCCCTTTTCTGAGGCGCTCTCTCTCCCTTCTCGTCCCAGTGTTGCCATCACTGAGCCCAGGGCTGGGCGGCTGTGGTGCTTGCCTGTGGCTTTATCAAAAGAGAAAAGAGTTCTAGGACTTTCTCCTTGTTGTTGTTCCGAAAGGAAAGGAGGGCATTCTTAACTGTGGGCTTCTGATAGATCTGTGGATTTCTGATTTGTTAAAACAAACAGTTGTGTGAGATTTTTTTTTTTTTTTCTCCCCTTCGAAATCAACAGAGCCTACCGGTGTTTCAAACTGATCCTCTCTGACAACATCCCAAGACAGACTTACAATGCTGGTGTGTGTGTGTGTGTGCAAGACTAGTCAGGACAAAGCCAAACAGACAGATGGAGGGAAAAGAATCTGTGACAATCTAGGAACTACTCTTAAAGGGGGGGGGGGTGGGGTAGGGTGGGAAATAAATAAAAGACGGGTTGGTTTCTGAGCCACCTCCTTTGGGGGCTGCCCTCCTGCTCCAGCCTCGAGGCCGCCCACCTCCCCTCCGTCCTCTTCCTGCAAATACTCTGGTTTCCAAAGCTAACATGGAACATTCTTCACCTTTCAAGAATGCCTTTTTTGTAGCGAGTACCCTGAATTACACATGCAGAATTAGTGCAACAGAAGATCCAATATAACTTTATATTACTTTACAGCTAACAAACCTTTACACACGTCACAGGCCCTGCTCAGAAACGCTCCTGCATATTTACAAACACACAGTTGTACATATATACATGTTAACAAAATACAGGGCAATCTAAAAATTAGATTCATCTCAATACATTTTTTTTTTAACGTTATTCAGCCAATACCTTTTAAAAATTACTTCCCCGCAATCTAAAGGAACCCCCCAACCCACCCACAAATTAATACGGTTTCCGTTCGTATCGTCCCCTCGTTCCTTGACAGCCCACCCCCCAACCTTTCTCCGGTTTTGCCTCTGATTTAGGCCAAGCCTTTGGGCCTTTCCTCCCGATTGACTTGGGGCTTGTGTCTGCGAGCGTCTCTCTGGCAGCTGGGATTTTTCAGGAGTCCAGCTCCAACCGCTCTTGATTTTCAGTGAGTCTTAACATAAGTTGCTGCTCATAGTAAAGGCTCTTTGCATAGTTTATCTCTTGTGACAACTTGACGGCAAGGCCCTCCGATTTCACGTGGACCTGGAGAGCAGAACAGAATGAGTGACCTGCCCCCGAGGTGGAGGCCAAACGAATCACAGGACGCGGGCAGATTCCTGGAATCCGCGTCTTTGACATACGTCCCAGGTGACGGGGTAGCCAAGCCACAGTTATCTGACACTTGGGACGCCCTGTAACCGACAGCCAGCGAGCCTCAGCTCTGAGGAGACGGGTCTGCTGAGGCAGGACCGAGAGCAAGAAGAAGGGCTGCACCGAGGGGGTTCACCTCTAATGTCTGGTGCCAGTCAAAGAGGGAAGAAGAATCCTCAAACTAACGTCTCGAGGCCTTTCCTATCAGGAATGCTGAGTTGCTCAGCTGCTTTGAAAGGAGAGAAGTGTAGCTGGGCAAGGCTCCCCATCACAAAAAGGAACTTGTGGAAATACTCAACTTCTGGGTGTTAACTCTGTGACTCTACCAGCCCTGGCTTAAGCCGACGACCCCAGGGGAGCCTGCGCAAGCCAAGCCAAACCCAAGTGCATTCCTGAGCAGGGGAAGGTCAAGGGGTTTCTGAGGAGAGAGGCCCAGCGAGGTTGGTTGTGGTTTCTGATCTGTAGAGAGAGCCGGGGAGAAGAAGCAGGGCCATTTTGAATGGCACATCATTCTCAAGAGCAGCTTTGAAAATCGCGGCATGCCGGGTGAAAAGTGAGCATGACGAACACCTGGGTTTCACGAAAAGCCTCCAAGTCAGACTATGGAGATGGCGGGTCTCCTCACACGCGCTTCTGCTGAGCCAACAGGTCTCTCCGAGCAGAAGCGGCAAACAAAGTGGTCTAGACCGCCAGCTCTGGAGTCGTACTACCCGGGTTTGAAGCCCCAGTTCCTTCCAGCGCTGGCCATATAACCTCGCGCAAGGCACTTGCCCTCACCAAGCCTCCTTACCAGGCAAGTGGGAAAGACGACAGCACAACAGCACGTGACCCTCAGGAAGTACTTAGTATCCAGCCTGGCCCAGGGCACATCCTTAATGGATGCTGGTTATTAATAGGAACGTTATTAAATACTAATAGCTTTCAAATGCAAGTCCTGCCGTGACAGTACCTTGTACCCTTTGGAGGCAAAGTATCCATTTTATTCACAAATACTTATTTTGAGTTTATTCCGGGGAAGGGCCTTCGCTATGCTAGATACTGCTTCTTTGTGCAGAAGAGGAAAGTTTGCAATTGTTATAGAGGAGAAACGACAGAGAAGCCAGTATGTGCTGTAAGACCTTAGGTTCAGTGCACCGAAGAGTCGCATTTTAGGGATAACCCCCCCCCCCCACGTATCACGTCGTTAGGTCCCCCCCACTAACTAGAGCTGGCACGGCTGTCTGTGCTGTACCGACGGTCAGTGGAGGCACAAGTGCCGAGGAACTGGTGGGGTCGTTACTGGTAGAGCTGGGAGGGCAGTGTCACCCCAGTTAACGCACACACTGAGCTCCTTCTGTATGCAGGACTGAGAAGCAGTACCCCTGGGGATTAGTGGCCGCTCAGCGTAAACCTAAAGCGAATCCCTGTTGAAAAGCATAAGCAGGGCAGAGGCGATCCGGGGGCCCTTTCTATCTCTCAGCCACGGAATACGCCAATTCGGGGGGGAGGGGGGGCAGCACGAAGAAGACAGGCCAGGTGGGTACTCACCATGGGCTTCTGGTGGGAAGGGCCAGGGATGGACACTCCACTGCTTGAGTTCACTGCCTTCTTGGTCACCTGCACATACACCTTCCCGTGGTCCTTGGAGACGAGGCAGTGGTAGAGATCGTCGTATTTGACTTCCAGGAAGATGGCCTCTCGATCCACATAGTCCCCACTTTTCAGGAAGTAAACGGCTTTGGAGGAGATGAGCACACAGTAGCTGTCGATGTTCTCCACGGCTATGAAGCTGTGAGAGAGGGGGAAAGGTCAGAAGGGCACACCGAACCGAACGTGGCCTCGACCCACGGCGCCGGGCCACTCCCGGTCACTGAGCCAAAGGAAGGGAAGGCGGCCTGGTGTGTGGGCTCCTGACCAGGCTCCCTCACGTTTACCACCCCTTGAGCCTCGGTTCCCTCATCTGTAAATCTGGACTAAGGGTGTCAGTGACCTCCCGGGCCCGTACAGCACATGGCCCCGTACACGGGGTGCTGGATCCAAGGAGCTCGGGACGACGACCAACAGTACAATTCTATACCCTGGAATTGCACTGTGCGGGGTTTCTTTTTCAGTGAGAGTTTTTAGGGAGTTTGAGGCCCAGAGGAAATGGAACCGGGCTTTGCTGGGCAGAACAGAGGGAGAAAATATAATGCCGTTCGATACCCACTGAAGTAGCCGCTGACAACGTTCACACGGGCGGGGTGGTGGGGACGCAGGGGGAACGCAGAATTAACGAGGTTTCCCAGGCAGGCTGCTGCGAGAAGGCGGCACGACGCCTCCAGCATTCGCACACGTGCACCCCGGTCCTTCCTCGTCACGGTTCCAACGAGGTGGCCCAGCCCGGTCTCCGCTCCACGCTTCGGTGACGGAGAACCCTCGCGTGTTCAGAAAACTCTAATAAATTGGAAAGTGCTTTCTGAAGGGAAGCTATAATCCCGATTTGACTAACTTCCAGTCCTTACTTGCAGGGGCTGTAGGGCCACTTGGGGGGGGGGGGGCGGGGAATCTCATTCCCCTTCCTCCATGGAGCTCACAGATTTAAAGTGGAAATTTATGCACGTCAAACCTTTCAGCTCAGCTCCTGAATGAAGGGCAGTGACCCTTGGAAACCGCCGCGGCAGCTCTCCGGGGCCTGGCTGCCTCTGTGGCATCTTGTGACAGCCTTCCACAATGGGGCGGCGACGTCGAGGGACAGCAAAAGAGACCAGATGACGGCAAGAATACTAAGAGCTGACGACAGGCTGGCTGTCAAGCTCTGGCCCCCTGGGACTTGATGTCCTGAGAGGAATTTCCAAACTGCGGTCGCTGGGCCGAGGGAGGCTGTCCCCGGAGCTGCTTGGGGACTGGGGTCCCAGGATGGCTTTGTTTCTCTGCGGTCACAGAACACGCGGGGGATGGAGGCCCGGGCATGGGCCGCTGGGGCACGGGCCCATCTCCTTTCAGACCCAAGCATGTGCTGGGCACCCGCTCGCCTGCAGGCTTAGAGACCCCCTCCCCCCCACCTACCCTTCCAGAGCACAACCTATCGGAAGTCTCCCCACCTGACGAATTCCCAGTTCCAACTCCTCCATGAAGCTTGCCTGGAATCCTCCAGTCCTTCCCCCGCTTCTGAATGCGTAGCTGCTTACCTTCAGAAGCACTGCCAAACCCTCGGCTCTCTACGCAGAGGTAAGAGTGGGGTCTGCATCCTATGCCCCCCCCCCCCGTCTCCCCAGGAGCCCACCCCCACCGAGAGAGCCACCCCCTACACGCCCAGTAAGTATCTGCCCGTTTCAGTTGCCACTTTAATTACCGCCTTGCATGACAAAAATTGGGGTTTATTGTTCTATTCTAACTGGGTGGCAATGCAAGAATGCAGACTTGTAAAGTCTCGATGCCAAAATTAGAAGTACCCAGCAGCTTTTGGTGTCCAGGCCACTTAGCACAGAATTTCCCACATTCCAGGTTCTGACAGTCTTAGGGGGACAGCATTATCACTTCATCGAACTAAACAGAATCTAAAATAGCCTGTCCCGGGGCACCTGGGTGACTCGGTCGGTGGAGCCTGACTTCGGCTCGGGTCATAATCTCGAGGTTCGTGAGTTTGAGCCCCGTGCTGGGCTCGCTGCTGTCAGCGCAGAGCCAGCTTCGGATCCTCTGTCCCCCTCTCTCTCCGCCCCTCTCCAACTTGCATGCGCACTCTCTCTCTCTCTCTCTCTCTCAAAAATAAAAAAATAAAATAGGTCATCTGGGGAAAGAAAAGAGGAAACAGAGAGAGAGAGACAGAGAGAGAAATGAAAAAAGCATCCTGACAGAGAGGAAGGACCGCAGGGCCAGAACTTGCTGCGCAACTAGCATGAAAGCCCAGATCAGCTCATGGTTTCTGAGCACGGGTGGGCTGGGCAGGCAATGGGCTCTCAAGAGACCCCAAAGTTGGCCACCTCAGTTGGGATGACAGCAGGAATGTGCATTAAAAATTCAACTGATAGGGCGCCTGGGTGGCTCAGTTGGTTGAGCGTTGGACTTCAGCTCAGGTCATGATCTTGAGGTTCGTGGGTTTGAGCCCCGTGCCGGGCTCTGTCCTGATGGCTCAGAGCCTGGAGCTGCTTCGGATTCTCCCTCTCTCCCTGCCCCTTCCCTGTTCATGCTGTCTTTCAAAACTAAACAAACGTTAAAAAAAAAAAAAAATATCTCAACTGAGTTTATTTCCTTTCCTCTGGTCCTTGCCCCCACTCTCACTCGTTTGGCACCTGCTGTAGCTGACATTTAGGCACAACCTCTAGAAAGAGCCAAGGCCTTTCCATCCGGGCAGCTGCTCTCACACCGGGGCCAGGGTGGCTGAATTATTAGTGCACTTTCCATACTGGAACACTTTTATAGGCTTTAAAATAGACTTCTTTCCAAGATGCCACAGATGGCACAAGTCCTCAGTCAGGCCAGGACTGCTTTGGGAGGAAGCGAGGCCCTGAGCTCGGGTGCTCTCCTGAGGCATCTTCGCACAGAGGCGGAAACACAGGCTGCGAGGGCAGGGAGACGCTGCCAGGCCTGGCGACCCTGAGCAGCCCAGCTGCTGTCCTTCTGGGTCAGTTCCTTCATCTGACGACAGAGGGGATACTACCTGCCAGGAACGTCTAAAGAATTCACAGCCACACAGGAATGTGAGGGGAGAGCAACAGCTTTGTGAACGTGCATAGACCTCTGTTCTGTGACCAGGGGCTCCCTTCGTGCCCTGAAGCCACCACGCATTAGAAACACTTTCTGGACATTTATGTGAACTTCTTTTCTTCTTCTTTATTTGGGGGGGGGGGGGAGGGGCAGAGAGATGGGGAGAGAGAATCCCAAGCAGGTCCCATGCTCAGGGAGGAGCCCGATGTGGGGCTCGATCCCATCATGACCTGGGCCAAAATCAGGAGTCAGACACTTAACTGACTGAGCCACCCAGGCGTCTCTCCATGAACTCTTCTAAAGTCTTTTCAAATCAAAAGCAGATCAGAGTCAATGGTACAATGGAGAGCAGGAGGAAGGGAGACAGTGAAGCCACGGCTGGGGTGCCAGGTCCCCAACGACGGTTGGAACAAGAACCCAGAGACTGACTTTGCAAAGCTCTGCCCCCCGTTTCCCCCCTGACGCTTCCCTCGTGCTCCTCAACCAACCACCAGGACTCGGGGTTTCCTGTCGGTCATCTTTCTCTTTGTTACACAATCTGGAAATCACACCAAAGAATAATTGAAACTGGGCTCTAGACTAGGGGTCTCCGTTGTGGAGACAGATCCCAAGCATTTCATCTGTGAGGGGACCCACAGCTCAGGGTGATCGGAGCAGTTGGCCGAGGCAGCTTTCCTTCCGCTAAAGGCGCTTTCCTCTGTCCCGTTCTTCTCCAGAGCCATGGCGCTTCCCTCCCCTCCTGGCCATCCTCCTGCAGAAGCTTCTCTCCACAGGCTTTCGTGGGCTCCACTTGAGAGGCTCGGGGTTTTGCTCACAGAGCGGCAGCAGCTACTGTTGCCCTGGAGCCCAGTCCAGACCCCTGGCTTCCCACTTGTCTTTCTGGAACAACTGTGTTTCACACGGGGTTGCTTCTGACCCATAAATGAGGGACGATTGTGAAACCTCAGGGGATGACACAGGAAGAAAGCCAGTGTGGTCTCAGGCTGATCCTGAGCACATCCTTCCAGCCTTTGACCTAGTAAGAACCCACAGGGAGGGAGGGAGGATGAAAAAAATTGTGGCCTGAAACACAAAGCATCTGGATAAGCTCTACGCTTCAAATATGGAGGGAACTAGGGAAGTCACCCAGCGCCCTGGTGATACATTTTAGGTTGGTGCAGACACTACAACCGCTTCTATAAAAAATAAGATTTTTAGACTTTAGGTAAAAGTTTTACTTTTCATCATCCTTTAAGGGGAGAAGGGGGGGCGGGGCGCCTGGGTGGCTCAGTCGGTTAAGCGGCCGACTTCAGCTCAGGTCATGATCTCGTGGTCCGTGAGTTCGAGCCCCACGTCAGGCTCTGTGCTGACAGCTCGGAGCCTGGAGCCCGCTTCGGATTCTGTACTCGCTCTCTCTCTGCTCCTCCCCCATTCATGCTCTGTCTCTCTGTCTCTGTGTCTCTCAAAAATGTATACATGTTAAAAAAAAAAAAAATCAAGGGGAGAAAGAAACTTCAGAAAGTTTCTTCAGAAAGGCTGGGGCACATGGCTTACATCATTCTCCGAGGTGACAGGTGCTGACAGTGGGTCACTCTGGCAAGGTCCGATGCCACAGAAGGAAAACCCACTCTTGCTAACAACATCCCCCAACCACGAACACCACGGGGGCACTCTCGGCCACCAACGGCATCACCAACGTTAGCTGCGGTCTCTCGCTCGGCGGTAGGTAGCGACGTCCTCTCCAAGTCGTGCGGCTGACATGTGACCAGCCGGCCTTGCCCGTTGCCTCTGCACGGAAGAGGTGCTCCGTTGATGGCGGCCACCGCAATTTCCTTCTTCCGTGGAGACAGATGCTAAGTGACCCTGACGGAGGGGGAGGGCCTTACAAGTCCCCAGACCCTCACGTCGGCAGGTTGGAGAAATGAGTGCCCTTCTCAGCAGCCACATGGAAAACAGGTTCAGGACCAACTAACTGGTCCTTGGGGAGAGAGCAATCTGCCAAGTAACTGCTTCACCCCCCCTCTTCAAGTTGATTTCTTTGTTTTTCTCCCACTTTTTGTTTTTTGCCTTATTAACTCTATTTGTATATCCATATTCTACTTAATTTTGGAGTCATTTCAAAATGGAAAAGTTCTTTTTTTAAAAAAAAATTTTTTTTTTCAACGTTTATTTATTTTTGGGACAGAGAGAGACAGAGCATGAACGGGGGAGGGGCAGAGAGAGAGGGAGACACAGAATCGGAAACAGGCTCCAGGCTCTGAGCCATCAGCCCAGAGCCCGACGCGGGGCTCGAACCCACGGGCCGCGAGATCGTGACCTGGCTGAAGTCGGGCGCTTAACCGACTGCGCCACCCAGGCGCCCCCAAAATGGAAAAGTTCTGAGTCATCTTACTGCAAAAGCGCTCCTAGAATACCACCCCCCAAATGGGTCACCCCTCTGAGTCCATCCGTGACCCCCAAATCTGTGTCTGAGCCTGGTTTTCCACACAAATGCATCCCACACATCCTCACGCTCAGGATGTGCTCGGCCAGGCTGCTCCTTCTCCTCCACCCCCCTCCCTGCCCCCGCCTGTCACGCTCGCTGGTCGGTATCTTGGTACAGCCAAATGGGCAAGAGGCTTGGGGGTCACTTTCACCCCCTCCTCGCTCCGAATCTGTATTTAGCCAGCAGGACTGTGAATTACGCTGATGCCTTCTCCCCAGATACCCTCGACTCCGTCCTCCCCAATCCTTTTCACTGCTACCGGAGCGAGAGGTGCCTCCACCGTTCACCGGGCCACTTACGTCCAGGGCGCCGCTGGCCGCCCCCCACCCCTCGCCCCGCCACTGCCCTGCCCTCCTGTCTCATCTGACTCTGATCCATTTCTCTGCTGCCGGCAAGGTTCCGTCCTTAATATGTAATTGTGAGCGGGATCGTCTTCAAAACCTCACCACCGCCTAGAGGACAGGTGAACTCGGTGTGGCTCTCAGGCTCTGGGCTGTGAGCCACCTTCCCACATGGGTGCTGCCACCACACCTGGTGAGCCCCAAACCTCCAGAAATGCCAGCAGCTCAGCCACCGTCTGTGCCTGTGCCCGGCACCCTTCTCTGTATACGGGCCCTGCTCTCTTCTCCTCTGGGCACGTTCTCCTCATCCCGCAGGACCAGGCCAACTGTCCACAGCCTTCCCCGGCTCTCCGAGAATAAATTAATCACTTCCCCTTGAGGCCTCATAACACATGGCTCACGCTTCTATTTTAAAAGCAATCATATGTTACAGATAGTTGGTAATCCTGTCTGCTTCCCCTGCAAGACTGCGAACTCTGCGAGGAAAAAGCACGTTTCTTACTCTTCCTGGCACATACTAGCATTCGATACATTTATGCCTTAGGTAGTCTTAGAAACTGACAGAGAATTCACATTGTAAGGTCCTCAGGAGTTTGTCAGAGCACAGGCAACTTTGTATGTTGGATATATTTTACCCAGTAGTCAAGTTAAAAAAAACTCTCTTAGAACTCTTGATCTAACTTACTAAAGATTTAGTCAAGCCATTCACTTTTATCCGCACAGCTGGCTAATCTGTCAAGTGAGTTTTAATTCAGGGGCATATCCAAGAATGTCCAATTCCCTAAGTGTCTATGGTTATTGACAGAGTATTTCCAGGTTTAGAAAATGAAAGCAAACGAGCTTTAGCCCATTCCTCAAAAGGACTCGTCTTTTGTTTTTGTTTTGAGACTATATATGTTACTATAAGGCTTATATTTGTGATTCTATGCTGTTAGAATCAACACCATAATCTGTGCTCTAAAAAAAATAAATTCTGATTTCGGTCTCATCTGCAATTTGTCAAGAAAGACAAGATCCAAAATGCCATACACAAGTATGTTTACATGGAGGGCAAGAAAGGAAATTTTTATTTTTGTTTTTATTTCTTTTTGTACTTGAATGTGCTGACCATGTGCACGAATTCCTTTCATCAAACAGAGAAAGAGCTTATTTGGCTGCTGGGTTAATAGGCTATTTTTCTTTTCTTTTTTTTTTTTTTTATACTTCTCTGTACTAAAATAAAAATCTCATAAATGTTATTGTCTGAAACAACATTTAAAAGATACAATCCATGGGGCACCTGGGTGGCTCAGTTGGTTAAGCGTCCGACTTTGGCTCAGGTCATGATCTCACGGCTCGTTGCGTCGGGCTGCCTGCTTTGGATTCTGTGTCTCCCCCTCTCTCTGCCCCTCTCCTGCTTGTGCTGGCTCTCTGTCTCTCAAAAAATGAATAAATGTTAAAAAAATTTTTTTAAAAATAATAAAATAAAAAATACAATCCAGTGGTCAAACTCCAGGAAACGGTAGATCAGAGCAGTTTCTTAGGTCATGCGGGTTGCTCATGGGAACCTTTTCTTAAAAGGTAAGAGCCACCCTAAGGCTTACAACGCTGGTGGGTCACTTTGTGATAAAGTTGTAGAAATAAAATAGGGACTTGTTTTCCTTTCTTTTTCTTCTTCTTTCTTAAATGAAAATGAGATCCCTGGCTACAGATGAGACACTAGTTACAAGGAAAAAATAATTTAATCAGATTGGACAAATTTTACTTTAACATCATCTTTACCCAGGATCCTGTTTCAAAACCCAAACTGCAAAGGATGGGAAGCAATGATAATCCTGTAGCATACCAGAGAAGCAGTTGATTCTTCCAAAAGCTGAAGCCTTTTTAGCTGGCCAGACCTTAAAGCGTACGTCAGTGACTATCTTTTAAATACTAATTAATGAAATAAAATAAAAAAATTAAATGAAACTTGATCTGGGAGAACACAGTTGAAGTGCCCATGGCACTGGGGACTTTGTGGGGTTTTCACTACATCAGGAAGTAATTACACAACATTTTCCAGAAGTGAAACAGTGAGTCTAACTGGAAAAAAATGTGGAAACATTTAGTTAGAACAGTAGAGCAAGGTATTAAAGACCCTTTTAAGGGGTTAACTCTGAAGGAAAATATGCAAATAATTAGGTCTTTAAATATGTTTTTAATTACAAGTCTAGGATAAAAGTCAGAGGTATAATTTGGCAGTTGTGTGCGTTTCTTGAAAACTCCTTTCTTGCAAAGCGATGATTCTAATGTTCACGTCACCATGAAGACCCAGCCTGACAACCGAGAATACTTCAGAGAAATATTTGCCGGGTTCCCCGATGGCTTCTTCCTTGTATGCCGAGGAAGGCCATGGTCACGTGCTTTCTTCAACATTCACTGGCGAGATTTAACCCACAAACTTGGGTAGCGACACATGGTTTTCATCTTTAGAGTCAAAATTCATTCATGCCAATATCTTTTCCCAGCTCGTATAAATTTCAAGGGTTTCACGAAATCTATTTTACTGACTTCAGTTTGATTCCAGTTTCCAGCTTTACGTGGCTCTGTTTCCAATGTGCGTGTATCTCACTGGGAACGATCCTACGTTAGCTGTCCTACACCATTTCTCCCTTGTGTTTTTGGCACATGCCATTGTACTGAAAATGAACTTTACAAGGACTGAGATGGTTTGAATTGAATAGCGGCGAGTGGGGGAGGAAATGAAAAGCACAACGTACAATAATTTATAAGCTCAACCTTTGACCAGAAAACCTCCAAAAGATGGAAGAGTGAACGTGTATTAATATAATGCCATACTGCAGCTATCCAGCTATCATTCATTCAACAAATATTTATTGAGTGCCTATTAAAACGAAAATCCCAGGGCTCCTGGGGCTGCCCTTCTAGCCGCCTCTGAACCACGCCCTGCCAGACCTGAGGAATGACTCTCTGGGCCTCTGATCCAAGAGTTCCAACAGCAAAGGTGTATAAAGGGCAGCTGTGGCACCAAATCCTCCCCCGAGGAAGCAGGAATAGAAAGTCCCCCCCTGGAGGGAAGCTGACTGGGGATTCTGGGTATTGCAATGGTGACCAGAGCCAGGGCTAGACTAAAAGCGCAAAACATATTCAAGAAGCATGCTGTGGACGGAACGGTGTCCCTGCACTAGCCTTATGCCAAGGCCCTGTTTGGAGGAAGGAAGTAATGGAAATGATTAAGGTTAAATGACGTCTTAAGGGCAGGGCCCTGATCCTACAGGACTAGGGTCCTTATAAGAGACACCAGAGTTCTTGCCCTTGCATGTTCTCTCTCAGACAGAAAGCGTCCATCTGCAAGGCTGGAAGAGAGCTTCCACCAGGAACCAAACTGGCAGGTGCACCTCCAGAACTGTGAGAAAATAAATTTCTGTTTTTTCAGTCACCCTAACTATGGTACTTTTTATGGCAGCCTGAGCTGAAACAGTATCATGTCTCATCAAGAGACCTTCCAGTAACACTGCAGGGGGCCTGAGTTACCCAAAACGCATCCGGGAAGATGCCATCCTACCCAGCAAGCAGCAGACGAATTCTGGACTTGGTTTTTGATGTCTCCATTCGAATACTGCTATAAAAATATGAGATGAGGTCAGCTTAACGCCGTCTCTAACAATGACAATGAAGCCTATCCTGAATTAACCTCTGCTTCAGACACTCCTCCATCAGACAAAAAATATTCATGGCCCTCAGAGCCCTCCCCCTCTTGCTTTAGCTTAAAGGAGAGAAATGAGCATTAAAAGAAATTAAACAAGCATTTTGCTACTCGCCAGGCACAACCAACTGCCTTCTCTGGAATGGAGGGTCTAACGCCAATTTAAGTTAATGAGCTTTTTTTGTGTGTGCTAACAGGTCTCTGCAGAATATCCTAAAATAGTGATATACTGAATCCTATCGTGTCAACTTGGAATAATTTCACTAACCAAAAATACTCCAAGACCCTAGGTATATAAGGCCTCCCTTTCAAAGAGTAACAAAACACTTTTTTAAAAATTGCTTTTCTTGGGGGACCTGGGTGGCTCAGTTGGTTGAGTGTCTGACTCTTGATTTTGGCTCAGGTCAAAATCCCAGGGTCGTGGGATCGAACCCTGCATCGGGCTCATGCTGACTGTGGAGCCTGCTTGGGATTCTTTCCCCAGCCCTTTTCCCCTGTTTGTGCGCGCTCTCGCTCACTCTCTTTCAATTAAAAAAAAAAAAAAAAAAGTCTTAAAAATTGCTTCTCTAAAATTTTCAGACACTAGTTGCCCTTTGTTTCTGTTTTTTTTCATTACTGTTCTGCAGCAAACAGTAGAACACCAAAGTTTAAGGACATTTTACAGAGAAAAAGGCCTTAAAACTGAGTATGTCCTATTCACGATCTCCTCTCTTTGAACAAACTAGAGAGGCACCACCATCTTCTAGAAACAAAACCCAGATGTCCCACTGTGGAACCCAGTTTGAGAACCTCCACTTGAAGTCAAAGGCTTTGCAGGAGTAGTGATACCTAAACCTGTAAAAGGTTTGGGTCAAGGAATCTTCGACAAGTTCCACTCCAACGCCTAAGAGTCACGAGGGTGCTTGGAACAATAGCAACTACTTAGACTCAGAGATAGAAAAGATAACTCGGTGGTTTCCCGAGGCTCCACTTACAATTCGTCCTGAATGTTGTCTGTCAGTTTGAAGAGCTGCTCCTGCCCTTCTGCTTGGCTCTCAGAATAGCGGGGCAGCAGCCCCTGGGGCCCGGTGCAGCAGCGCGGTTTGCGAACCCTCTGGGCTTGAGTCCTGGACGGGTCAAGGGACAGAAAGCAAGGAGGTCAAGCATTAACGGTTGACATGATTTCCCTTCTTCATCTGAAATACAAAGCACCACGTGGCAGAGGCAGAGTCTAACTTTAACGACTGGAACTGAGCGATGGCATCACCTATGAACGCACCCGCTATGAAGACAGTGCTGCTCAGGACTCCAGTTTTGACCAGAGCCTCGTCTCTGCCATTTTCCGTGTGATCACGGACAAGTGAGTGGGCTTCTTGCACCCGGGTTCCAGTTCTCTCTGTAAAATGGGATGAGGACGCCTACCTCACAGGACTGCAGTGAGGATCAAATAAAATCGTGCCGGCCGCGCCTGCGCCCCGCAGGACGTGGGCTATCTACCGGTGACGACTCCTGTTGTTGTTCCTAAGCCCTCTCCTTGGGAAAACCCCACTTTTCTAGGAATCTTCAGGAGAGGCGCCTCTGGACTCGCAAGGGACAAGAACGGTGAGGGCACCGGGGCATCTAGGAAGCAGACACCAGGCTTCTGGGCTTCTTCAAGATGAGCTCAGCTGCCTGGGCCCAGGGCGAGGGACACAGGAATCCTATGAGGGAGCAGAAACGCTCCATGGACCGGTCCCAGGCCACAGTCTGGGACTCTGCAGCGACTCTCACTCATGCCATCCGGCTGTCGGTTGCCCAAAGGAATCTGCTTTGCCATGGCTTTCGGGGTAGGCTGATGTTGTCTTTTTCCACAAACCATATACAGGGTAATTGATAAGTACTTTTCGGTGTTTTCCTAGAAACAGGAGTCCATATTTGTCTTGGAAAGGCTGTGCATATTTCAGATGACTGATAAGAGTGCGCCGGGTCTGTCCTCGGCCTTGTACTCGCTGTACTTTTCATTATTTGTTCCTGGATTCCACTGAAGCAAAACAACCCTCTCTAGACACAGCTAGCGGCAAGCAGGAAGGCTCGCGCACTGACTCACAGCTTCAGAACCATGTACTCACAGTAGTGTAGAAATTTACTGCAAAGGCGAAAAGTGCCCTACTGGGCAAACGGGAGTACTAATACGGACGGGAACAGTCTAAAAACTCAGCACAGGCTACGCGACACTGGGACACCGCAAAGCACTCCTGGACCCAGGTCAACACTCCGCTCACCGGGCCGTGGTGTCTGAAGCCCCATCCATACCTGGTTGATGTTTGCTATGTGCCAGAGAGCCACAAGTCCAGTGGTACATTTTTAGAAGTTCAGCACTAAGGATGCCCGAGATAACACTACATGAGCTCGTCAGGGGTGGTGTAAGAAGCCTGTAAAGAGGTTTCGGTGATCTGTACTGAGGGAAGGGGTGAAACAACTTTAATTTATGTCATGTACTCACATATTCCCACTACACACAGTCTCCGTTTCTGCTTGAAGGTTTCGGCCTTGTAAACGTTGGTCTCAAGATTTAGTTGGCTGTTTACATGCTAACTACCGGCTGAGGGGAGGAAGGGAAGTGTAAGGAGCCACCTGCTGTGGGGTCCCCAGGGGCGAGGTCAGACACCTGCTCCCGTAAGGGTGCTGGCAAACCAGGGCAGGGAGCGTGGCACACTTGCCCAGGCAGCAAAGCCCTGCTCTGTCTGCCTGGCCCCTGAGACAGCTACTGTCAGTCCAAGCCTGCCAAGGGCAGGCTCATCAAGGGTCCTTTTCCCAAGGCAGTCCTCCTGTTCTGTCGCCTGGAAGAGCTTCTGGCTATCGTGACAGAAGCCCCAGAAGCCCTTCCAAGAGGAACAAGACACGATTTTGTTTGTTTGTCTGTATTTTTGAGAGAGCGAGCGAGCGAGCACACAGGCAGGGGAGGGGCAGAGAGAGAGGGAGACACAGAATCGGAAGTAGGCTCCGGGCTCCGAGCTGGCAGCACGGAGCCCGACGTGGGGCTGGACCTCGTGAACCGCGAGACCGTGACCTGAGCCGAAGTCGGACGCTTAACCGACGACTGAGCCAGCCAGGTGGCCCCCGCCCCCAACAGCTTTTCAGTATAAGGTTTCATCCTGATGCCTCTCCCCACATCTTCCCAATCCACTGGGAGGTCCACAGGCTCAACATCCATATGTACTCCCAATCCAACTACCGCTCCATCTCTGTCATGACTAACAAACAATCTCTGGATTTCTAATGGATTATTACAACAGTCTTGTAATTTATTCTATTTCCACCCTTGTCCGTTCTCCTCATGGCAACGAGAATGATACTTTCAAACTACAAGTTAGATTAAGTCGGCCATGTGTCAGCACACATTTGCTTCACATCCCACTTAGATAAAATATCTACTTATTGCTTGGTGCCCCATCTGGAACATAAGTTCCATGACAAGAATTTTGTTTCATTCACTGCTATCCTGGGATCTAGAACAGTACCTGGTTCATGGTAGAAAAGCAGTAAATGTTAGTTGAGTAACTGAACGAATGCATTTGTGGGTGGGTAGGGGGTCAGCATAAGGGCCATTTTAACCATGGAACTCAAAAGTAAAGGTGGCGTACTAACTTTGGTGGAGAGTTTGAAGACCAGAGATTCTGAGCCTTGAAGGTCAACAAAGTTAAGGGAAAATGTGAACCAGCTAGAATCATATCTTCCTGACAGAAAGGTCAAGGATTTGTGTTTATATAGTCCGCTGATCAAAACCAAGGAAGAGACATGAAGGCATGGTCATGAAATTAATGTCTTTGCTAACACATGTAATTTCCTTAAAAGAAACAATCTTTTCATTAGTACCAAGAGTGGGAACAACATGCTATACCGATGAGGAGAAAACTTACTAAGAGTCCTAAATTCCTCCGGTGGGATCCAAAGGAGCCAGGGAAGTCAAGGAAAGGAGGCTTGTTTCTGGACCTGAGCTCCTGGAAATCACATCTTGTAACAACCATGGAATAGTTGAAAATGTAAGTAAGTGTACCCCGTGTTATCACATTAGCAAATAGTTGGCTGGGGCGTACAGTTATTTCTTGACTCCGTGGCATCCCTCAGGATCCTCCCCAAAATTCACTGACCCAACTCACCTCCACTCCCAGCACATCTTTGAACTTGCTAACTATAAGCCCACCCAAACGCTGCAGAACAGGAAGGAAGAGTAGCTCCCTTGTGGGTACACACTGCCTCTGTTAGGTTTCTTATCTTTCTAACAGGCTGCACACTGTCTTCCCATTTCCAAGGTCCTCATTCTGTGACCCACCAACCATCCAGGGGAGGCTGGGTGTAGTGCTCGGACACTGCTGATAGGAGGAGCTCACTGTGGCTTCAAGGGCCACGGACACAGAAGAAAAAAGAGCTCAGCTCTGCCATAGGAGGAAACAGCCATCACTCCAGGGGCTATCAGAAGGGGTGGTTTAGAGATGCTCTTACTAGGAGCACAAAGGCATTAAAGGAATTCTTCCCAGAATCCCCTACTGCTTCATCACTGTTGGTACCTGAAAAACTATTCTTTCTTCTCCAAAATTCGCCTAAATTTTTAACCTCTGAGGTCCTAGTGGGAGGCTGCAGGGGTGGGTGTGTGTGTGTGTGTGTGTGTGTGTGTGTGTACTTAAAGTCAATGTGTGTCCACACATATGGCACCAAACTTAATCAAATAATTATGAACAAAAACCAGTAAGCTGGTGTTTCAAACCTTGTAAGCCAGCAAGAAGTTTAAAGTGCTATTCTCCAGGGCAGGCCACTTTGTGATGGAACTGTCCTCTCCATCTATCGATGATGGCACTGTAAATTCAGGTTACCCTTTGAAAGCAGTATGGCCGTAGGCAAACAGTGATCTTGTCTGTTCACGCTCTGTGATTGGGTAGTACCATGTGTCTACTTTAGATTTACAATTCTTAAGTAACTTTTATGTATTCATGTTCCCTGTGAGCCTGCGAGCACCTGGAGGGAAAGGACTCTAATTCCCTGGTTCTTAAAACTGGGCTTTAGGACTGTGCTCATCAGTATCCTCAGTTCAAGGCCTACTGTCATCACTGGCCTTTTTCTTTGTTTTAAATGGTAGAGTAAAATCTGTGAAACCACCATCCCCAGCACAAAAACGCCATCACTGGCCATAGCCTGTATCTCTCTGTGTGGTCCTCTGCTGTGCCCCCCCCACCCCTCCTCCACCTAAGACAGCTACTATTCTGAATCTTCATTATAGTCTTTGCTTTTCGTTGTTTCAGGCTTTTCAAAAAGGCTGTCATTGCCTTTTTATGTCTTGGGACTTACTTCTCCCTCAAGACATACCTGCTAAGAGTCAGCCATCCTTCTGTGTGCACCTAGAATCCATCTATCGTACCTACTTATTATCATCATCCCATCGCACGGCTATACTATCATCCATCCATTTTCCTGTTGGTGGTACAAGGGTTATTTCCAGGGTTTGCTGCTATGAACATTCCCGGACACGTCTCCTGGGGAATGGAGGCAAGAGCTGCTCTGGATATATACAGATTTAGGAGGCGTTTGCTGGATCACCCGGCATCAGTGTTCGCCTACCAAGACAATTCAAACTGTTTCCAAAGTGGCTGAAACAATTTACACTCCCACCAACGGTGCACTTGAGAGAGCCCTGCAATCTACATCCTTTCAACGCTTGGTCCTGTCTAGAAGAGAGCACTGTCCAGTAACACAGCCACTGATCACGAGTGGCTACCAAGCAACTAGAATGTGGCCAGTGGGACCGAGGAACCGAATGTTAAAACTTTAAAGTGATTTAAATTTAAACTGCGCGTTAAACAGTACTGGTCTAGATCCTCACGTTTCTGCTCCTTGAATGGGTACAAAATGGCATCCCGTGGCCTTCTCCTCGTTCCTGCCTTCTCTTCTCAACCTAAAGGATGATGGCGGCTGTTAAAAGAGAAGGAGGAGGCTAGATGCTGGAGCCGAGGGTCGAGGTCCAAGGCACTCTGGCCCACCACTGCCGGACCAGCCTCTGGCCTCCCCCGGCTGCCTCGTACCCTTTCTCGCGATCACCTTCACTGTCAAGACGTGCTGCGTCTTGGGCAGGGTCCTGGCAATCCTGGGGATAATGGATCGTCCATTACACAAGAGGTGGCAAAACTCTGCCCGCTCACCTCTCGTTAGTTGATGGCGTCTCTTACCACCGCTTGACATAAAAGATGGTTGAAAACATGAGTCTGTTTAGTGCATAGGCAGCAACCCTGCCTCCACAAACCTTTGTTTAGCCAAAGGTCTGTGGTGGATTTAATTGCTGCCAGCTGGGGGCTTGTCGGCCATTTTAAGCTCTCAGCTGCTGCGGTTTATAAATTTCACAGTGTATAGAAAGAAGCAGGCCTTCCAGTCAACCAGCTAATCCAAAATGTCAGCACCAAATGAACTTGAGCTTTGAACTCCATGAAAATGTCAGAGAGTCGGCGGTACGGCAGGGACGACTCTTCCCCCAGGGAAGGGGCTGCTGATACAGTGGCTGATACACGGCAGATATCCACCCAGGGACGGCGATCAATACAGGCCAGGTCTGCGTCTGGCCAGTGCTATCTGACATACACTGGAGGCCCAAAACCAAAGACGAGGATCATGAAAACACTCCACGTCATTTTCCTTTAGCAACTATAAATCCAAACAAGGTGACACAAGGAGAGCTAACCAATTCCACTCGGTTGATCTTGCCTTTCAGCCTGAGGGTCAACAGTTGGCCAACCGCGATTTGTTCTTTGCTTATATGATGAGTAACTGTGTCACAGCCCTATTAGTTGAAGACAGATGTTGCACACACATACGCATACCCCTGTACAGCTTATGTTAGGCTATTAGTCGGTTGAGAAATTTGTCATGGCCAATGTCTATCAACCAAGTGAGGTTCAAAAACAATCAGTGAATGAGGAGAAAGTGTATGTGTCAAACATGTGACTTCCTAGTACAATAGACTGGATCCTCCTTAGGGGCTGTGTGTACTGACCCCAACAAAGTGATGGATTGTGCCTGCATTTACTTTGTGTGTGTGTCCAAGACTTTTGTTTTAATTAAATATCTTACAGATACATACTGTGCTCGACTGAGCACAATTAGGCTGAGAACAGAAGGTCAACCCAGACTGTCTTCGAATACTGTGAACAGGTGACAGCTACGAGATACCAGGGTTCTCGACTGAATGGTTCAACCAAACATTTGACAGTCCTCTAAAAGGACTCAACGGTCTATCTAAATAATACTTTGCACTGGAATGTACGAGTTGGTTAAAACTTCCTCTGAGACCCACTGCAGTATAGTGTCTGGAAGTTCGAGAAGCCTGTCACGCCATGAACTGTATCTCCTCTCCGACCTGTAGCCCTCTCATCTCTATCCACTTTCAAGGACTAAGTGGAAAAGCATTTTTCCTCCACGGATTTTACTCCTTTCAGCGGAAACCGTAATCAGAGGGCATTCTGCGAGAAGGTGAAGGCCTCTCAAGATTGGCTCAGTTGACAGGAGAAATTCTTCCCCAGAGTTCCATGACAAACAGAAATCTACTTTCTAGAACCCGCTCAGACACAACATTCAATCCATAGGCTTAATAATAATTGCTGAGCTCTGGCTGCACTAAGCCTTGAACCTAGAAAACTGTGCCAAATATCCACTACGACGATTTGGATTTTGAACACACCAAAAAATCGGTTGGGCAGAATGAAACCAAGGATCCAAAGTAAGACAGCCAGGAAAACGAGCCTGCTTAGAGCCTTGTGTCTGCCTCTGCCCCCCCCCCCCCCGTCCCCGCCCCATTTAATGACTTTTCCTGAGCTATCACATGCACAGGCCAGCACTAGGCCTCTGGGAAGACAGGGATGAATCAAGTTTCCAGGAACCTTGCTGGAGTCTAATGTAGAAGATAAACAAAAGCAGGCAATTCTAATGCGGCACGGAGGCACTAGGAGAGGGGCTGTGTGACCTGACGGCCCAGAGGCCAGGCTCTGCAGCCAGGCTGCAGGGCAGAACTCCAGTTCCACCACTCATAAATTGTGACCTGTGGCAAGTTGCGTAACCTCTTGGAGCCTTGGTTTCCTCATCTGTAAAATGGGGATGACAATAATGAGGCTGCTGTGAGGAGTACATAATGCATACTGTGCTCATGAGAGGCAATGAATAAAATGTTACCTATGAGGATGATGCATCCGTGGAGAGGGCCGTGGGCACATGAGGGGGGCCTTACCGAGCTTAGGCAGCTGAGGCCAGGATGGGCTAGGGTCCCACATCCAATCTTTTTTTTTTTTTCTTTTAATGTTTGTTTATTTTTGAGCAAAAGAGAGCGCGAGTGGGAAGGAGCAAGCAGAGAGAGGGGGACAGAAGATCCAAGGATGTCAAGCAGGCTCCGTGCTGACGGCAGTGAGCCTGATGCGAGGCTCGAACTCACGAACTATGAGATCACCACCTGAGCAGAAGTCCAACTGACGCTCAACTGACTGAGCCACCCAGGGGCCCCATCCAACATCCAATCTTTCTCACTCGGTTTTCTTATTGGGGAGATTGCTTCAAACAGAAAATTTTCCCTTTTCCTTCTGCTTTCTTGTTAACATTCTACTCCCTTGTCTCTAGAGTTCTGAAGTCATATGTGTAAAAACGCACAAAATCCGCACTGTTATCGTCGTAAGTGAAAATGGGGGAAAGATGCTATGCATGAAATCGTTAGGAACTGTATTACCATAGCTGTTAGATTTTTAGTCATTTGACATCCTGCAGTGGGGACAACATTTCTTGGGCAGGACTTTCTCCCATCAGTGGGATTCACACCTGACTTGTTTATAGGGGTCAAGGCTTCCTATAACCCAACACATGTTTTGGGGACCCCATGACATTGCAACTGTGACAGCTGGTAGGACTCATGCCAACAGATAGGCCTATTGAGATTTAACCTCTAAGAACAACCCTACTCCCAAGTTTTTTCCCCCGAGGCAACTAACTGCCCCAGGGGGGAGCCTACCTGTTCCTGAGGCCAGGGGAGGGGCAAAGGCAGCTGGCCTCATTAAGAGTTCCAATCCAGTGGATAATGCCATAGTGAGATTACAGCCTGATAGCCTCAGATTTCCTAAAACGCCTTTTTGCATGCATTCAGGGGTTGCTTGGCTTTTTTTTAAAAAAAACAGACAGCTTATAAAGTGGTTTGCAACTTTCGACATCTTTACAAAAACGAGGTATCTGACCAACACAAGCCTCGTCTGTGTTCTAATCATAGTGTTCTGAATCAGAGTGTAGTGCTTACGGGCATCTCTCAAGTCACAGGCACATTCCTTGCCAACCTGTCACCCCAAATGTCAGTCCTAAAGTATTTCGCCTGGGCCAAAATACACAATTCCTGGTAAACTTGATTTTGTGGCTATTGAGTGCAAATGCTAATGATAAGCTGATTAAACCAAATAAGCCTGATATTTTCAGATTGATTTCTGGCAAATGATGACACAATTTCTTTCTTTTAATCTTTACATTATCTACCTTCCCCCAAAAGTTGATCTCTTTTAAGAGAAATGAAATTTAGGAGCATGGTGTTAGAGAGAGGAATGTAAGGCTTTGGAAAAAGACAAACACAGACTAAAATCCCAGTCCATTCACTTATCAGCTGAGCTATCTCGAAAAAGTTGGCAGTCTCCGTTTGTTCATCAAGAAATAGGAATGTGGTACTTACGTGGTTGGTAACGTTGAAATAACATACGAAAAGCACAGAGCAAAGAGCCTGGCACAGAGTAGGTACTCAGAAAAGTTGTCCCCCTCTCTCCTACCCTTACTCAGAATTCTTAGGCGCTAAGTCAATGGAAAATACCAAAACGCACAACTTTTAAAACTCAGATTTAAAATTTCAGCCTGAAAGAACACGACAGAAACATGATTTCCTGAGTGTGTATGAATGATTCACAAGGAGTACGTCAAATGTTTGAATGCACAGGTATTTGCTGAAGGAACTAGTGTCTGAGTGTTTACTCACCTGGCCACCCCAGGCCCCCTGTGTGCTTAAAGAACTGTCCTTAAAGGACTAGAGCTAATCCACCTAGCAGCTCAATAAACTACACCAATTGTCAAATTCTTACAATTGGAATTGATAGTTTTAGAAGGGCGCCATTAATAAAATTCATCCAAACAGAGATTTTCAGAAGCTATTTTTAGTGGCGGAACACTCTCTCTAAATGAAGTCTGTAAGAGAACCTGAATATGTCCAATCCCTGAAAACAGAGCTGCTCTGATGAGGGGCAGGGGATGTGCCTTCAGGCCGCGGCCTCCCGCTCTCCTGTGTGAAGGGCCCTCCTCACAACCACGGCGGAGCGGGCACGGGGTGCCGCAGCTCACCAAGGGGCCTGCTTGTGATTTGTCTGCTTCATTCTAGCCCACCTGTTCATCCAGGTTGGAAGTTTTAGACATTCCTCTACCATCAACCAGAGTGTGGTAGAGGGTGAGGTGGAAAAGGACACAGAGGGGATGGGAGAAGAAGCCTCAAAAACGGACAAGCCACGCAAGATGAACGGCGGTCGCGAGAATCAAAGTTTGCGCACAGCCTCCACACTCCCAGGGATAAACAGGCTCTGCTCCGGGCCGAGGTTGGACCTGAGGTGGCAGAGGGACACTCCTCGGTCCCGGGAGGGTTCACAGAGCCAGCTGTGACACACCCCCTTTTCAGCCACCCAACTCTTCCAGGGAGGGGGCCTGGAAGGCGTGGGAGGTGTTGAGCAGAAGCTACGTGGAACCAGAGATTTTTTTTGTCCGTTCTACACACTGTTGTACCCCAGCACCTAGAACAGTACCTGAAATGCATGTTCATGCACACATAAGAAATGAGCGGACCGGTGGCCACAAGACTCTGTCAGAACCGGTGGCAGAACGGCCAGAGCTGCTGCTGCCGAAGCCAAGGGAGTGGAGGAGGGGCAGTCGAAGCCCGAGAAAGGCCGGGACTTGGTCACAACCCAGGAACCCCCGGAGCACAGGCATGCTGGTCATTCCCTCGCGGAGGCACGCTAGAAAGTTACTGCCTCGGTCAAGTTCTCCCAGGCGGCAACTGGATAGCTGCCTGGTGGCCTCGGGGGACCGTGCACCATCTGCACTTTTCCAGCAGAGAAAAAGAGTGGGGCCTGGCATTCTGGAAGTTGCTCAGGGGCCCAGTCTGATCCAGTCTCGACACTCAGCACTTCCGCAGCTCCGAACCCGCTGACCGAGATGGCCGATTCTCTGCACTAGCTCAAGTTCCAAGAAGAACCCCCTTCAAAGGATTTTTGCTGTATGGCTTTCATTAGTGCAGTCCCAAGTTTGAGACTCTTGTGACCTAGAAACATAAAGGGATCAGCCAATCAATCACCTACTTCTCATCTTCCTGCTGACCGGCTGGTGCTTGTTTATTGTTTGCCATCAAATGTAACCTATGGCTGAGCTTTCTCAGAAGCCAAGACCACCTCTAGTCGAATCTGCCCTCTACAAACAAGAGATGGCACCTTCTCTTTGAACTTGTGTCAAACTGGCTCTGGCCCACCATTCCGGTGCCCTCGAGAATATCTTGGAGCTTTCAGGCAATGGAAGAGGGGTTTCTTTGTTCGGGCTCTTGCTGCAGTGCCTGGGTATAAAGCCAGAGGAGGACTAAGGCAAGGGGACATCCATGTGTCTGAGTGGGGAGTGGGTTCAATGGTGTCCTTCCTCTTTGGACAGGAAGGAAGCAGAACACAAGCTAGCAGCCAGGTGATACCCTGTGGGGCCTCCACAAAAGGTACACGTCCTACCTGGTGCCATGGTGTTCAACCTGGTGACAAAGGACTGTTCTTCATTTGGCGATAAGAAGGTCACGCTGCCTTACAATTAAATGCTGCCAGCGAGAACATGAATGGGACTGATTGCCATAGTCCATCAACCCTTGGCAAACTGGTTTGTTTGGTCTGGACAGCAAACAACATTCCACACTACTGGATTTTTTTCTCCCAGATCCCCTGCGGCCCCATCACCCCCCAAAACCTTTTTTCAAAAATTACAATCTGTTCTGCTGTCTCAAGTTACATTCTGTAAATAATAAGCAACACTGATGAAATGCAAAAAGCTGAAAATTTGTAAAGCAGAAAGATCTGCAATATGTCCCACATCTGTGTCACATTAAACATGCACTCAACAGATTTGTGGATTCCTGTCTAATCAGCACACAGGGGTGACGTGGGCCAGTGGGGCTCTTGTGCCACATGCCACAGCAGGGCTGAGGGCCACCGGAGGCAGGCAGGGAGGGGCAGGAGCTGGTCCTGGGAGGTGCATGTGCCAAGCTCGCGATGCAGGCGACACGGGGCTGCCGGCGGCCTCCGTTTTGGCACATGCGCGGTAGAGACCGGCGGGTGACTGCTGTGGTGAGGTCATGGGAGAACAACCACTCGGACCCCTCCTTCGTCGTCCTCGATGCTGCTGAAGCTGGGCCCGTGGCGGTTACACTAAATAACATGTTTTAATGACCAAATGTCTCATTTGAAGGAGTTGGCTCCATATACATTACAATGACTACAAAATAAAAATAGAACAGAAGGAAACCAATTAAAGTGCATTTGGTAAAATGCTTAGAGGCTACCAGAGATGACAGTTGTTACGCCAGGCAAAATTGGACGCCATCTTTATTTCTTCCAAGACTTTCTCTCTCTCACGTGCACACACGCGTAGGCACGGGCACGCATACTCCCTTTAAGAAAAATTGGCACAGCATAAAAGAGACACTGGCATGTTTTAAACTTGTGGCATCGTGTTGAGTCCCTGAGTGATTATAAGGCTCCCTGTTGGAAAAAACCACATTCAGACTCAACAACGAGTCTTTCAACGGAGGAGCACAAGGGCCTCTAAGGATCTTCCACGGAAAAACTTAGTGTGTCGCCACCTCAACCAGCTCTCTTATATCTGTATTTTCCCCACCGACCTTAAGTGAGAGAGACACCAGAGTGAAGGCTCTGGGCCGCCACAGTCCACGGTATGTCCACGCAGCTGCATTTATTGTGTGGACTATACATGGGGTATGTTCATGTCACAACATTCTTATAGGAAGCTGTGAAGTTAGTATTCCATTTCATGGAGGAGGAAATCATGCCTTAGAGAGATTATCAAGATTGCTTAAGGCCATCCAGCTGCCAAGTGGCAAAGCCAAACTTGATCTCAGGTCTTTCTGATTCTCCTGGACTCGGTCAACTTATTGTGAGTGCTGATGAAAATGTCTTTAATAAATACTCTGACCCGTCACTGTGTTGAGCATTCTGGGGATCCTAGAGGAAGACCAAAGAAGGCAGAAGCATGACCTCAGGAAGGTTATAGTCCAGTTGGGAAAGTAAGATGGACATCCTTGAAAGGGGTGGGGAAGAAACCTAGACACTGCATCGGTGAGGAGACAGCTAAGGGCATCTGGTACCGTACAGACAGAGGGCATGATGGGAAGGTCTGGCTTCAAGCAGTGTCCTGCCTACAAGCGAAGCAAGATTTTTATTAAGACAACAAGGTATGGCATCAGTACTAATCTGCCACGTTTTACAACAGGAGCTGGCGGTAATCAAATACTAAGAAACAGGAAGAAACGAACCACAGGATGAAAGCCGGCTAGCAGACCACACCACACAGTATCCTAAACCATCTGACTGAAGCCTCATTCTCGGTGCTAAAGCACCCGACTGGAGCCGTGACAGCTCTCCTTTTATAAAGTGAAGGTGCAGACGTTAACTCACAGGGATTCACACAGTGACTAATCTCAATTTCATTAGTATTTGGAGGAAAGATCTGTACTAATATGGATGAGAAACAGATTAAATGACAATTATTGGAAGGGTTGGGCCGAGACAGGCTGGGAGGAGACAAAGCCAAACACTAAAAAAGGGAGACAAACTTCGATCTCAAGAGCTGTGAAAAGGGTTGGGGTGAAGAACAGGCAAAGATAATTCCCAAAACAAGAAATCCGAACAGCCAACTGAAGTAAGAAGAGGTGCTTCCACACTCCTAATTATCAAAGAAAGGCACTCAGTGACGTGGAAAATTCGCTCTCTCGGATCAGATCGGTGGGGACCAAAAAGAGGAACGATGCCTTGCTCTTAGTCTAACATTGCCTTCATAAAATTTTTGGCCGGATTCTGAGTGAGTAAATGGCCAGAGCTGGCAGGGGTGAGGAGACACGGGTCCTCTCAAGCACTTGGTGGCAGCACAGAGAGTTTCAACTTCCCAGAAGGCAGCGTGCAATGTGTTTCAAGACAGGTAAAGATACCATGGCACACATGCAACTTAATATCATATAAATGTTAAGAGTGATGATCAACTCCTGGAACGGGAAGATGTCCCAGAGTCACCGTTGGGTGAAAAAGGTCAGCTGTGAGCACGGGTGCTCCTACTCAAGTAAAATCACACGTACGCACGTGTGCACACGGCACATCTATACGTGCATACAGAAATATCTGCCAAGGTCACCACTATTACCTTTCGGCGACTGTCAATGGCCAGGGCAACTGAGTTCTTCTTTTCTTCTTTAAAATGGGAATAACAGTGTCGAGCTCACCGGTGTGCCATAAAGCGGTAACTTGCATGAGGGCCTTGGAACAACGTCCACACACTGTGCGTGCCCATGTGTTGTTTGGATTTCCACAACAGTTCACATCCGTGCATCTTTTTGAACTCAGATAACAGAGCTATTCTTTCAGAAGACGATTCAGGACGCAGTGAGGCACAGACACCAAAATGTCTAACGCACACTTAAAAGAGCAGAGCACGAGGGCGCACAGACTTCTATCATCGTATGTTGTACGCAAGCAAGGGTTGGAGGCAGACCGGAGAGGGAGTCACGAGGGCCGGGCTTTGTCTGGGATGGCTTCTTGTGGCTGAGGGGCCAGTCCGCGTGGAGAGTTCTCAAGAGGAAGGGGACAATGAACCGACCGTCACTGTCCACGCTACTTCTTCTGACACTGGGCGGCACAGCCCCACCCTATGCCGGATGGGGTGAGAGCCAGCGGTGTTGCTCTGGTGACCTGAGGGTCCTCGGCAGGAGGCCTCCTTCCCAGCCCACCTGATTTACTTTTCCAGCCCTATCTTGCTTTTTGACCTTGGAGAGCAGAGCGAGGGCTTCTCCCGCAGCAAGCGGCTGGCTCGGCACAGCGTGCCCCGGCGGATGAGCGGGAGCTGGCAGGCCGGGCCGAGGCCCAGGTGCCCACCGCACTCTCCCTACACAGCCCTGTGAGGCGAGTCAGGGACTGCAAAGGGGGCACTCCGGGAGCGGGTAAAAGCAAACGCACTCTGCCTCCCAGCCTGCCCGACATTCCCCTGCAGCCAACACAGGGAGAGAGAACATCTGGAACTGGTTTCGAGGCTCTCCAGCTGCAGAGCCACTAGAGTGAAGTTCGTGTTTCATTGGAAATTGCATTTCGGGGGCTTACAGACTGTCCTTTCTGATTCTCGTCAGGGTGAAGTACAACCTAGAAGACAAGCTGGTTCACAGACCAAATCAGCTTTGCTTTGAAATGCTCTCCTTCCCGCCCACCCCCCCACCCGCTTTGAGAGCAGAATTAATGGTCCAGGTGGTGAGAATGAAAAGAAAAGGGCGTGGGGTCATCTCAGGTGCATTTCTGTGCCTTCATAAAAATCAGACGCACCCCCTCTGGGCCAAGTCAACACCAAACCCTCAGAGTACTTGTCTTCCTAGGAAACAAGAACCAACAAGACCGAATCCATTGGAACTGTCGGACTGGGGCTTGCCTCTACAGGACTAGAAAAAATGGGGATTCAAGATGTGTTAGAGCTTGCTGGGAGCCAAGGAGGCAGTGGGGAAAGAAGCTACTAGACACTTTCACACAGAGGGGTCAGCGGAATAAAGTCCTCTCAGATCTAGTCTAGCCCACCCGCCTTTCTGCAAATGGTCCCCCCCCACCCGCCCCCGCCGCCGCACCGTCCCCCAGCACTGAGACACAGGCTCTCGAGAAGCACAGACCCATCAGCAGTCGGCACCAGCCCCTCTGTCTGAGCCTCCCTACACCTCTGGGAAGAGCAGGTGCATCTGGGAGTTGACCCAGAGCAGAGGTGACAGCACCCTCCCTACTCTGCCAACAGCGAACACGAAATGTCTATTCTAGCGTCTCCTGCCGGCTGAGGGTGGTCTCTCCCTCTGGACCTCGAGGTGGAGGCAGCTAGTGAGAGAAGACATGTGGTTTTCCGAAGACCAAGCTCCTTGCATGGAGAGCAGCAGGCAGGCCTGGGACAACCCTGAAGGCCACAAAGGAGGCTGAGTCACATATCAGGCAAGAGGTGATTCTTCAGCTGCTTTTCATCCTTCCCTTTCCAGAAGATCACTTAGATGCCAAACGCTCAGACCAGACCTCCTTCTGCATGTTACATGAAGCACTGAAACTTTCAAGTACTCTCTCTGTCTTAAAATTTTTGCAGGTAAGAATTTCTATAAATCCCAGTTAGTGGATCATCTGGCTACCTCATGGCATCTTCGATCGCTGTTAAAGAACAAAAACAATTGAGAAAAGCAGAATTTCTTCCTACAATGCTAACCCTTAGCATCTCTCTCTGATATTTCAAAAGACCAGGTACAGCACGGCCCCTTGATGCCAAATGCATTCAAACACATGACAAAGAGAACCTCTGAACAGGTGCCCCATTAGGAGACATCCAGTACCAGGGTCTGCTAAACTTTGGGTTTAGCAATCATTTCAGGAGTCGTGCACACCGTAAGTTGGTTCTACCTAGGCTTTTAAAGCACCTTGACCATAGAAGCAAAATCAAATGGAATCCAATGACCGCAGGGCTGCCCAGCCATTCAGGTGCTTCTCCTCCTCCCGAAAGCATTTTTTTTTTTTTCAGGCCCCACAGCACCAAAGTAAGCAAGAGCCTTCCTTGGCCACAAAAAGGAGGTTACCGCATGTTGAGCACACCCTACTCAGTCTCCTTCCAAGGCTTCCTGTACTGTGTAGCAGCTGGAGTTCTCAGGTGACCAGCTGGTGAAGACAGCTTTTGCTGGATGGCAGAGCAAAGACAAGGTGGAGCCAGGTCGCATCATGGCTAGTTTGTGAAAGTGACAGATGCCGCACCTGGGAGGCTGCAGTCGTTTATCACTGGCGGGCGGGGGGCGGCGCAGGAAGGAGGCTCTGGGACAGCACAGCTCCTGGACACAAAGCTCAGCGATCAAGTTCTCCAGGCATGGGCACTGGCGGCTAGGGTCTCCCATGGTCCTCTCGCACTGTCTCTGGATTAAGCTGGTCGGGGTGGAGTGAATGTGATAAGCATCCTTCACACCAGGGGACCCAAAGTTTATAGAAACTACCCCCCGGCCCACCCCGTTCCCCCAACACCTGCACTGGCATCTTTTCCCATATCTTCTGGGTCTGAGGCAGACACCCTATTCCCTCTCTCCATATCCATATCCAAGAACCAAAAAGAAGTGGGTCATGAAAGCTGGTGAGAAGCCTCAGATTTAAGTCATGAGGTCTTTGGGTGGGAGAGACCAAGAGATGACCCAGAAACAGCACGGAAGTTAGGAATGTGTGCTCTGCATTGAGACTGCCAGGGTTCAAATTCTGGCTCCCTCTCTCACTACCTTTGAGATCTTAGACCAGTCACGTAACCTCTCTGTGTCTCATGTTTCTTAGCTGTAAAGTGGGGAAAACGAAGCATCCACCTCACGTAGTTGTTGTGAAAATGAAACAGTAAGGACAGTAATATATGAAAATAAAATGCTTAAAACAGTGCGTGGCACACATAAGCATTCAGCATCTGGAGCACCATCAGCTGGGACACGGGTATCCACCCACGATGCCTTGTCCCCTGGAGACAAGCTCCCTGGGAATGACAGAAATGTCTGCCTCGCTGGATGGTGTGGACAAAGGAGGGGCAGGTCCCCAGTTTGGCCAAAGGATGGGCGGGATTAAACTACCCCTTAGCCCACTGTTTTCCTAGGGTCCTCTGAACACAGACAGTGCCTTTCTTCCCATTACTTACACCCAGAGCCCTGTCTGTCTTCCATTTACTCGGTGCAGTATTACCGCGAGAAGCCAGGCGCCCGCAGGCCCTGCTGTGATGTGATGGGGTGCCCGTTCCCCCACGCCCTCCCGATGAGGGGACCGAGGCCCTCCGGGGCGGCCTGCCTCTTGACACTCAGCACTCGGGGCTAACAGGCCACCCCATGGGACAGCCTTGCACCTGCTCTGGTTTTGCATTTGGGTGCGGCTCTGGAAAGCCAGAAGGTGAGGCTATCAGCAGCCTTCGAGGAGGCTGCGTAGGGGGAAAGGGAAACAGAATCATCCCGAATCGCAGCAGCTCCAGGAGCACGCTCCGCCATCCGCGTCCAACCGCCTCTGCCGCCAGCGCGGCCTCCTCGGAGACGGCTAGGTTTCCTGTGGTGTCAGCCCCGCTTCCTTCGGCAACATTATACTGCAAACAGAGAGCTACTTCGAATAAAGCGCTACGGTGTCCCGTTTCTGGCCGGGATGGCGGGGGAGGGGGGGGGGGCGGGGGGGGGGGTTGGAGGAAGGCGGGAGACCGACTGCTTTGCTTCTCCGGAGGGAAACCCTCTCTGGACGGCGCCTCTTCCCTCTCCCCGGTCCCGAGAAGCTCCGTCTGAAGAGCAGAAACGTGCAGGCTTTCCTGCGTGACCCCCGATGGGCAAGTTCTGAGTGGCAGCTGGATCTATTACACGCGGTGTGAGAGGGTTAAACAGGACAGCCGCCTCGACTCCTTATAAACGTTTGCCCTGTGGACATGTACTCGTTGGCGGCAGTACAAGACTCGAGCTGTGTTACACGCCTTAACGATATGGTTCAACTGTCGGTCAGGCTTGGGCCTGGCTCCGGGCCAGACCGCAATCAATGGGACACAGAACCTCCCCCTTTCAGATCATCACGAAGGCTCATATTATCTCCTTTTCGTCGTGCTGGTTAAATTTATGGAGCAGAACCCTGAAGCCGCATTCCTTGGCCTGGGCCGGCCCACGCGGCCCTCCTTCCCTTTGTTCGGTACTGTAAGCGAGCCGTGCTTTGGAGGACGGCAGGGTTGTTAGTTCAGGCACTGACTGTTTGCTCATGACTGAAATGAAAGAGTTCAGTGGAAGGGCAAAAGGACAGCCCAAGTGTAAAACCCCATCCCAGCAGGCCCTGGGCCCTACATATAGGCCCGGAGCTGCTCCTGAATGTATGAGTGCACTCTGTTCTCACAAAAGCAGTATCTTCAGTCTGACCTCTGACGAACCGTCTGGGCAACAACAACCGGCTCTTCCCGCAGCGCACCTCCGCGCGAACTCGTGAATTAGGGGGTACCGTGGGGGCTCGCTTGCCCTTCGTACAGCCGAGACGTTAAAAGGAGCCCCAGTTCTGCTGCCCTACTGCCGTCTTCCCGGGTGCCACGGGGGATGGGAATGCAGACACTGCCTGGTGGCTGCGCTTAGTTTAAATATTAATACAGAAAAAAGTGAACTCACACGCGTGAGCACGGTATGTGAATGTGCACGTGTGTGCGCACCTACACGGAAGCGAGGTGCCCAAGGGGGATCCGGTCTCATGGAATCAAACAGAAGGTCCCGTGCATGAGCCCTGCTGAGTCTGCTCTCGCCCTCCATCTTCAATAGCTGATTCGTATTCAAAGGGCTGAACCATCAGCTCGATGGACAGGCCTCCACCTCGGTTTAGAGATGATCCCAAGAGGAGAGCACTCCCGGAATTTGCGGCTCACCCCAGAGGCTGCCGTCTGAGGGCCAGAAAGGCGGTCATGCCAGAGCTGAACCCAGGCTCTCCAAGGGGATGAGCTGTGAACCCACAGTTCATCGTGTGAACCACCATGGTTTAGCATCTGTTGTGCCTCAGTGGGCCCACCTCTAAATGAGGCTACTGACAGCCTGGAATGATGACCAGCGGAACTCTTCTAACCAAAGTCTAAGCATAACAGAGGAAGGAGGAGTAAGAGAGGAAATGGAAGAGGGAAAAAAACAAGCCAAAACTAAACCAAAGACACGCTGAGAGGACCAGGTAGGAAAGCCTCTGAGGGGAGTCACTGCTGGCTTTTTGAATGCTTTCCTGCCAGCTTGGTCATTTTGGCCACTGTTATGCAGTACTAGACTAGGGCCCACGTTTGTTTAAAACTAAAATCCCACACTAGCAACAACATGCACCAAAGTATTTTCCACCTCTGGGTAGAGGCAGGTGTCTCTGATGAAGTCCAGTGAGGCCGGTGGTAGGCTCTGGATGAGAGTCTGGGTTCAGCCTGAAGGTGCAAGTCGTGCCTCCTGATCGGAACTAACCCGGTCTTTCTGAATGAACTGTATGCCCATTCTTGTTTTCCTCAAAGGTTTCCTTGTCCACGATGCTGATGTTTCGAGCTGAGCTAATGAATTTGTCATTCCAAAGCCCAAAGCACCTTTTTTTTTTTTTTTTTTTTGGTAGTAGATAGGAGGTGCCATGGAATGAATGGGTCACAGAAAACTGTCTCTAGCTGTTGAGAATCCCGGTGTCTGTGGTACTTCTTCTTTTCCTGTACAATATTTGTCCTGGTTTGTACAAAATATAGGTTGCAGAGAGCTACTTAGGTCAGGAAAGAGAAAGGGCACGAAAAAGTTAGGTAGGCTAATTTAGGAAATTCTCAAGAAAAATGTGAAATCCATTCAATCTGCCCCTGGTTATTCGCATATGAATTCGGGGCTAAGTGAAGTCTTAATAACACCTCACGTCTCCCAGGGCAGTCTACAAAGCACCTGCACACGCCCACGTTATCACACAGGCTACATGAACACTTGCGAGTGAGGCCGGTCTCCACTGGCTGCTGGGTGCATAGCAGGCGGCCTTCTGAAGACTCACTCTGGCCCATCATGAGCCCAGATGCGTCAAGATTCCCTGATGTATTAAAGTTTGGAAAACCAGACCCACCGCCGAGAATGGGACTTTCTTAGGGGCCAAGATAGACTGTGAGAGCTCCATAAACAGTGACCTGGATGCCCCCACTTCCTGTGGGACTTTGTCTCAGGGTCACTTTGATAACTGTATTTGGGGACATAGAATCGTAAGGAAACAAAGGGGCCTGACTTCAAAAGTGCAGGGACGCAAGCTGCTCACGAGTGGGAGGCAGCAGCAGCCACCACACGGGCCCAGGGCTGCCATCGGCAGCCAACTCACCGCCGCACACACTTCTCTCCTGTGTGCTTTCCGGACGGCCTTCGCAAGCTACGGGGCCCCGCCACGGACTCTATGTCGTACGCAGGGCCTAAAAAGGACAAATTTTATCCTAGCTTGGGAGCCAAAGAGGAATATGTTCTGGAATTTGCTTTTTCATACCACACACAATCCATTCTTGATGCAAAATGGCCTCCGTCAAGAGCTTTTCTTGAACACCGACTTCCTTGGGCATCCGCTAAAAGAATCTGCGTAACGTTCTAGTACCTCTACGGCGACGGAGCATGTGGGAAGCAGTCTGTTTACAAGGGTTTGCCTGGATGTTACATTTTATGTAGGCTGTCCTCACATGCTGCCCCCATGTGAGCTAGCCTGCCATGTCTGGGGCCACTTATTCAACCCTTCGGGGGATTAGATGTAACCAACTTAAATAGTGCTAAGCCCAGCTGGGGTTCAGGCTAGGGCCAAGGGTTGCTCAGCAATATTTTAGGTACCGCACTGCCTCAGATTAACCTACTGCCTTTTTATTTTTAGAAAATATTATCAAGCTTTCGTATGTCCTGCCTGAGCTCCTTCTTTGTCCCAATGCCCAGCTTCCTCTGTGATGGCAAAGCCAGCCGGGGGAGAAGAGCCAGCCCCCTCTGCGCCATTCCTCAGGGAGCTATTCACCTGGGCCAGGCAGATGTGACCAGGCCAGGACGACCCTCACCCCCTCAGAGGTGGGGAGACTGGCCTGAGGAGGGGACAAGAGGCTGCTGGCACAAGGCCACAAGGCAGAGGGATGTGAGGGCTGGACTCGGGGTTCTGGTCTCATGATTTATGATCCTGCCCTCTTGCCAAGAGGCCATGCTGCCTCCAATACCCAAAGGGAACATCCAGATAGGTTATTTTGATCGCAGAGACTCGAGTCAAGGAGGAACTGATCCTACACTGACAGATTAAAAGAATGTGAACTGCTGTCACTTCAACATGATAAATCAGAATGATGTTCCATGTTACTCTGTCAGCACCACCACTGCATTTTGGGAATAAGAATAAAATCCTGTGAATGCCATCCCCAAACTTAAAACAAAACAAAGCAAAGCAAAAAACAAACGAAAAAACCCAAAAAACACAACACAACAAAACAAACCCCCAAAACCAACCTGTGGTGTATTAGAATTCAGTAAAAGTTTTGTGACAAAATGGGTCGCCAGAGCACTTTGCCTGCCTCACGAGTTCTGTAGGAGTCTAAGTCCCAAATGAACTGCGACGGCACGGACGCCACCCACTGCAAGCCGCCTCCCCCTCCTCCCTCTCGCCCTGCGGCACCCAGAACCTCCTAGGAGGAGCAAAAGGCAACGGGAGCTAGATTTCTGGAAATAGGACAACTGGGAAGGTGTGCTCTGAAATGCATTACAAAACGAACATTTATGCTCCAGAGGAAGCTCATTTTGAAAGGCTCCAAGCTGCACAATAACCCAAAGCCCTGTCTCTTTCCTTATGCAGAAGCCACGAAATGAAGGGCGCACGATGAAAGCAAGGTTTCGAGGGGCCCGTCGCATCTACCCAGAGAGGAAAGAAAAGAGTTCTTCCTTTTCAACTCTAGCCCTGACCCCGAGAGCACACTCTTGTTTGTTTAACAGACTAGGGGACCCCGACCTACACGATAACATTGCTGTGATGCCGTCCTGGCGGGAGTCGCGCAGATAAGCCCTCGCCCGTTCCAACGGCCCCGCCGAAGGGGGATCCGATTCTACGATTCAAAACCCTTCCACAGAACTCCACGGTGGCCTGTCATGCGTCTGGAGAGTATAACTGTTTTTGAGGAATGCTTTCCAAACCACGTAATGCTTTCAAGGCTGTTTATCAAGAGAGCTGGATGAGCAACAGTGGCCCGAAAGCGTCTGTCAGCTGTCACAGGGTCGCACGCCCCGTCCCAATCTCCGCAAGCACTCCATCACTCCCGGTCGCCCCAGCCTCGGCAGACAACAGATGCCAATGTTTGGAGACATTCGCTACATAACTTTTACCCGACAAACCTGGCTCCAGGACAGATTTCCATGTCATGTGGGGCTTCTGGCTGAACTCTGCTCGAACCCAGAGGCATATCATTTACAGCAGACACTAACAATAGTTTGGGATCACCTGCTCTTCACAAGTGGGTTCAGAGTGAGTTCGTGGCCTCCGCACACCTTTTTCAAAGGGCTTCTCCTACACGGAGGCTGAGGGCCCAGGCTGAGGGCCTCCGCCCAGCAACCTCGGCCGCGTGACGGGCACAGGTCTGTGGGCCTGAACTTCACGGTCTGTTTTGTGCGGAGAAAGAGACCAGGAAGGACAGACACCCAACCGAGCAGGTGAACCTGGCCTCGCAGACTAGAGCAAGTGGCCAGCGGGCCTTCGGGGGTACGGTGTGTGCGAGCAGTGAAGACGTCATCGCCGCCTCGCGTCCGCTCCATCCGTGTTCAGAAAGAGCCCGGACGCCGACGCCGTTTCTCGAGCCCCGACCGCACACACCGCTTCAGGCGAGGTGCTCTTGTGCATTATGCCACCTCCTCCACGTGAGCACCACGGAGGCTCCCATCCCACGGGAGCGACAGGACTCTCACCTCAGAGACAGGAAGCAGGGAGGGACTCGCTCCAGGCCACAGCTGACAGAGAGCAGCGCAGGGCCTCGGAGCCGGGGCTGCCCGACTCCCCGTGGGCCCTCTGACCTTGTTGGACAGATGTGGGGACCAAACCACGCTGCGGGAAGCCCTCCCTGATTCCCGTAACCGCCTGGTTCCTTTTTACGGGGGCGGCCACAGTGCTCCTTCCCATTTCTTCTCCAGAACTGGGGAAGACCTGTGATTTTATGTTCTTTCCACATCTCTCTCTGAAATGACCGCTTCTCTTTGAAGAAAGACCTCTTGCCCTTGGAGTGTCGAGATAAGAAAACTTTCAGCAACTTCCCTTGGAAACTACAAAACACCCATCAGCACCCAAGATCTAAGCACAGTCGCTCACCAGCTGCCGGCCCTTCTGAATAGCTTTTATGGTTCCACGAGGGGTGGTGACAGGGCCATGTCACTACCGTGGGGTGTGCTATTTCTTTCATGTTCCTGGGATCTGACAAGAGCCTTCTACAACCTGTTTCTTTACGACACACAGAATGAGAGATTAAAGACCAAGCCCAGACTTGAGGCTGGGGTTGGGAGTAGCAAAGCCTTCTCTCCAGGCGCCTTCCAAGGCTTCCAGGGAAGGAAGGGCCACTGGCCGCCCAAGAGGCCGTTGTTCAGAAGTTGTTGCTGTGAAAGGAGGGAATACGTGGAAAGTACACAGAACGGTGCCTGGCTCGTGGTGAAGGTCTAAAACAGTCAGCAGCCACGTTACTGTTTGATTTCCTGATGCCACCAAACTTAAAGAAGGTCGTAGCAGAAACCACGGATATGGATGTTGGGCAAACCACACGGATTCAGAGCTACTGGCTGGATGCGGCGGGGGGGGGGGGGGGGAGGACATCAAGAAGGGATGAATGAATTAGTGAAAAGTCCGCGCTATAGGGCTTCTGATTAAATATGACAGACTGAGTCGAGAGACCCCTCGAAAGCGGAAGCAAAGGGATACAAATGGCACGACTCCAAAAGGATAAAGAGAAGGTGTCAGCACTCTTTCAGAAGTGCAGGAGTAGACGGACAAGCGGTGCTGAAATGTAAGCCCGAGGGAGTGGGAGCCACAGAGCTGCAGGCTGATTAATTAGCACGGTAAAGCCCACCAGGTTTCAGCAAGACGGGGCACCAAGAAGCTCTGGGGCTCCGGGGCCAAAGGCAGGCCCCGTGTGGCAGGGTGCTGCAAACAGCAAGACTGGCTACCGGCCCGTGGAAGCAGCAGGGAGATCTGCGGGCCCCTCTCTCACCCCCGTCAGCCTGTTCCTCCTCAGCCCAAGACAGGAAGGCCCCAGGCCCCACAGAGGGCTCCCAGGCCGCTTGTCGGTGCCTCGGCTTGAAAGAGGATCAGAACAGACAGTCGAGAATCACCAACCACCTGAGAACTGTCTCTATTCACGAAAGAGAAAGACCAAACCAACGGGAGAAAGAAACTTAGGAGCAGCAGGGCACCAGCCCTGTGGTTTCTAGACAGCAGGAGGTCCACGCGGGAGCAGGCAGCACTCAGGGGAAGCACCTACCAGAAAAATCATAAACCCGGCAAATTGCTTCATACGTTTTGAAACATACAGAAAGAGTTTGCGGATAAATCAGCGATAGGCAGATAGAAAACCACATTTTTTTTTTAGGGAGTCACTAACTTTGCAGTAAAAAAAAAAAAAAAAGCTGAAAGTAAGAGCTTGAGGAGAAGTGGGAATATGCATGTAGCAAATTAAGCAAACAAGAGTCAGAGCAGTTACAAACTCCAGGGAGAAAAAAGAAACCAAAAAGGAAACATAATCATAGTCACCTAGGTAGCTTCACTGGGAATACTTTTGACATAGTCCTAACAATGTAAAAACTGAATACCAATTTGCCCAAAAAGGCCAATAAAGCTATACTGAAAAAGAGGGGGAGGGAGTATGTACGTACAGTAATAAGAAGTTGAACGAAATCAAGAAATAGCACTTTTTTTTTTTTTTAAAGAAACATAGAGGTAAATACCTACAAATCAAAGAAGCAGCCAAAAGTGTTGTGTGTTGTAAGTGGTTGTAAGTGTAAGTGTTGTAAGTGTGTTGTAAGTGGTTGCCTCTGGGGGAGCAAGGTCTCAGAGGCAGGGAAAACTGAGGCGGGAGGCTGCTGGTTTTTATCTTCAGACAGGTAGAAGCCTTCGACTTTTAATAGTATGGACACGTATTTACTTTGACAAAATAAAATTTAGTTTGAGAAGACAAAAAAAAATGTGTTATAGTGAGGCAATGAGGGTCAAAGTCATAGCACGAAATTATATAATATTTAGTAAGAACATATAAGGCAGAAAGAATGGAGATCTTTTGAGAGTTTTGGAAGAGCTATGACAAACCTGTTAATAAAGCCAGAAAAACAGCCTGTAACTAACCAAGCCTCCCCAGTATACACCACTGCAACACAAATTCAACTTTGTGGTTTTCCAGAACAAACAGGAAATCAGGTCACCCTCATAAAGGGGTACTTTAAGAAAGCTAGAGGAAACTTGCTCTCCTGAACACGCAAGACCAATTTAAGAATACTGATGCACAAACAGCTTGGTGATTCTCAAGAATCTGGAAGATTCTTCAAGGCAGTTTGTCCTCAAGTATTTAAATATTCTTGGCACTTATACCTATTATAGGCCTGGAACATAGTAGGAGGTCAATACTTAACCAAGTAATGAATTTCTACTGTCAGTTTGCCTATACTTGAACCAGCATGTTTATTAAGCAATTGGATCGGAGTATCACACATTTAGAATTGGCTAAACTGAATCAGTGGGGCCCCTCAACAATTCAAACAAAGACACGGACTGTTAGAGGCTCTCGTCTTCTCACGAGGGATATGAAAACATGGTAAGCTGGCCTTTCACGCCTTAGGAGGTGGGCAGGTGCCAGTCACTGTCACCCTAATTGTGCTGCCGGGGTAGATCTGGAAAGTCTAAGGAACTGAGGAGCTCTGCCCTGTGTCGATCCTGGCAGAACTCAGGGAGGTTCCACTGGATCCAACAAGTCCTAAGCTAGTAGGGTTAGCCAGGACTCCTGGGGCCCATCCTCCTCATAATGAGAAGCGAAGTTCGGCTCTGACTCTCCTCTGAAGTTTCCTGCAGTCCCCGGGATTTTATGATGACGCTCGTGTCACCGCTGGCGTCACCTACGTTTGAAGTACGTTTGGGTAGTATCTACTAGGGGCGGCCTCTGGTGTTAACACAGAACTGCCTCATAAAAACTGCTTTTCACAGAGAGTTCAAAGGAGCTTACCCAAATACTGTGGGTTTGTCCTGCCCCACCAGCTTCGCTAGGGGAGAAAGCTGAGGTTCTGCTCAAGTGAACTGCGACCCAGATATACCTTCTCCATTTCCTGGAAGAGCTGAGGGCAGTGCTAGCGGGAGCCAGCGGCCTTTGACGAGATGGGCCTTGCACTTTGAAGTAATGTGCTCCTTGCTCGCCATGCTGCTGAAGTTAAAATTTATTGGGAGGGTAGGTTAAGGTGAAGGACTAAATTAGGTAAATTGTTGTAAGAGGTCTTTCTGGTATGTAATAAAATCTTTCCAGTTGTTACCTCAAGAAACCCAGTAAAAGTCAGGAGCAAACCAGGAGGGCTGACAACTGTCGGCAGGAAGCCAAGGTGAAGCATCCTATCACGGGGGCTCCTGCAGTTTAATCCACATTAATCCACCACTGCCGATTGGTGCTATTTCCCAGCAGGATGATGGATCATCACCACGTTTTCACATAGAGCACCTTGTCAAGGAAATTAACCAGGCACAGGTATCTGTTGGCGGTGGCATATTCATGGAGCCACAGAAGGTGCGAAGAGTCGCATTGTTTTACATTTCTGCAAATCTCCTTACGTCTTGCTTAATAGAAAACAGTTGCATTTTCTTATCTGCTTGTACACTCCATCCGTGTGCACAGTATCACACACCGTGTAGCTTCTGGAAAACTCCACTGTATGTTCGTTAGAGAATATCACTATAACAGGGTTATTTAACTACCCACGTACGAATTCCTATATAAATATATAAAAGTAAGTTTGACCTTATGGATCCTGGGAAAGTGGGCCTCCCTAGGGGTCCTCAAGCCATGTTTTGAGAGCTTCTGTTCTAAAAGGACCCACATGGACAAATTTTGTGCTAATGAGCAATCCGTTTCCTCTATGTAGCAAAGCAAATCCACTAAGGATATAGTTTAGTAACACTGTTAGCCAAATTTGAGTTATATAAGCCCGATGTAATAAAACTATTTCTTTTTGCAGAGGATTTGTGATTAAAATGCTTTACAAGTTCACGGGGTGCCTGGGTGGCTCAGTCGGCTGAGCATCCGACTTCAGCTCAGGTCATGATCTTGCGGTCCGTGGGTTCGAGCCCCGCGTCGGGCTCTGGGCTTATGGCTCGGAGCCTGCAGCCTGCTTCCGATTCTGTGTCTCCCTCTCTCTCTGACCCTCCCCTGTTCGTGCTCTCTCTCTGTCTCAAAAATAAACAAATGTTAAAAAAAAAAAAATTAGAAAAAAATAAAAAATAAAAAAAAAAAATGCTTTGCAAGTTCAATCTTATTTTTCCCCCACTTGACAAGTAAGTGAGAAACTTGGCAAGAATCTGTCTTTGAAAGGCAGTCGGACAAAAGAGTACTAAATAAAGGTATTGGGGCAAGGAAACTCTGGGCTAATTATAACCCCCAAACCTACCTTTTCTTCCCCCAAAGATTACAAGCTTTTACTTGTAACACAACACTATAGTCTTCGATCCCCTCCTGGTCTGCTGGCCCCCTATGTGCCTCAGAATTATCCCACACTCAAGCTTTCTGGGAGCAGGGGATCTGAACTCAAACCTGGATCCCCTCTTTAAGGAGGATTCCAATTTCCTGCTGGGCAAAGAGAGACAACTCTGTAAGGGAAAACCATTAAAGACACAGGGTAGTCATCAAAACCTAAAAGTAAGTGCACTTAACACCTTTACAGAGGAATTCTATAAACAGGATATGACTTTTCATCCTTCTCTAATGCATAAAATACAAATTTTTCTCAGGAAGAAACACACTGTTCCGTTTCTCTTGAAGTTCAAACCCAAAATCTCAAATGCAGCCATTCCAGAGTTGCACAAATCAAGTCCCCGAACGAGGAAAGGACTCCACATGTGCAATGGTTAGATTGATTCTTTAATTTTTAAATGGAAGAAACCAAAATCAGAAAGCAATTATACTTTCCATTTTATTCTCTTTGAGCAAAGACCTGCTGGTTGAGACATGAGGATTGTACTTTAAGGATGCACATGCCTAAATCCAATTTATTTTTGCTTTTGGAAGCAGGATTGTGCCGTTTCCAGGAAGTCAGTCATGTCTGCATGCCAAAAATGGCAAAAAATAGACACTCCTTTCTAGAAACGGTTATAATGTACCATGACCAAAAAAGTGTTTTTCCCCCCTAACAGATAATCTTGCATAAAAATGAGTCATGGGATTTCAGAAATGAAAAGTCTCTTCTCAGATAGGTGTGTGCAGGTTTCCGTTTTTTTTTTTTTCAGCAACAGATCTGAGCCTTCCATAAGTTATGTTATAATGAGAATGGCATCATCTGGAGCCTTTGAGTGAAAGGGGAGTATGGTATTTACAGTTCAGCAAAAGAGGGAAGATGTTAGTCTCAGAAGAAAAAAAAAACGATCTCTCTGTTTGTGTTCCTGTGAGAGGAATTTTAACTTACCAGGCATGAAAGACTGTTAGGGTGTTTCTGAAAAATATCTTATTCTGTAACTTCATCAGCTTAATTTTAGACCCGAGTGAGAGTATCCTACATCCTAACGTAGCTCTGAAAGCGGTCTCTCCCGTGGGGGTTGCTCAGGAGGAGTGAGAAAACGGTCCATCTACCTTTGGGCATTCTCTGGAAAGGCCTGGTTTGGCAAGATCGGGAAATGAGAATAGATGGCTCTCACCTCACACACACCCAAGGGCGAGCAGAAGATAAGCAACTGGCTGCCCTACGCCCTGTGCCCCATGTGCCGCCCTTGGGCAGCAGAGGAGAGGTGTGAACGGCCCCTTCCCTCTGGGTGGACACAGCAATCATTCTTCAGTCTCACTAAAATCCAATTCCTTCTCACGATAAAACTCCGTATCACCCGATTCCCTGGCTGCCCCAAGCAGCAGATAGCTATCAAGCTCACAGACAGATACGGCTGAAGATCAGAAGCAGAGCCTCAGGGTCAAGTATGTACTAGGCTCTAGCTTTTCACTGTGTTAATACACCTGTCTTTGCGTCAGTGCTACTAGGGTCCCCAGGACTCATCCGGAAGGCTTCTCTTGAAGTTCTTCAATGAGCATGAGAGGCAGTTGCTACAGGACGACCTGGTGCGCCTTTGTGACGGTCTGATTTTACTAGGTGGCAACTGAAAACATTAAGTCATGAAAACAAACCTGCGATAAAATGTAAGATTCGTTTAGTTTTAAGATGAAACAGAAGCTTTCCAAACAGTCCTGGGCTCGCTTCTGACCCCAGCTACACGGGGCGTAAGTCCACTCTCCTCTGCCTTAGGTGGACACTGGTTTTGGAAAAACTGACCGCCCTGGTGTATCCTAATAACCACTTTGATTTTCGTGAAGATTTTAATCTTGGGAAGTTGCCTCCAGCCTCAATTCAAACCAATTCTGTTTGATGTGTTATGCGTGGACAGGAGAATTACAAGCAGTATTTCCCAACTGGGATGGAAAAGTAGTAAAAGCATTTGCCAAGTTCCCTCTGTGGACTTTTTCCCAACCTGTCCAACCTGACTGCACTCAGGCTCTGCTGACCCAAGACGTTCTTCCCCTCAATCCGGGAGAGTCGTAGGTAAGAAGCAAACACTGTAACAAAAACGGACTTTTCCTTAAGAAAATCTACGTCCATTTCATATCCGGGAGGCCGCTGGCAGAAAGTGTCTTGAACAAATTTTGGGTGGTGTCTTGAGAGCGTTTTTACTGAAAAGGTCAAATATGCCCACCATCAATCTTTTCTGCGAAATCAACCCAGAGGTTACTCAAAAGCTCTCAGAGCAACTGGAATTTACATCTACGTGCACAACACAGGGGTCCTGGGATTCCAGAGCATTCTCAGAGTCCTCATGGCTATATTCTTAAACGTCAATCTATCATTACCCTTCGAATTCCCATTCCTCCTTATCTAACTTAAATAAGGAGATAAAGCTCTGACACTCCTGAGCTTTGCTAAATTCGTTTAAATATTTCAAGTTCTGCCAGCTCCCGCTTCTCTCCCCATTTGGGGTCCTGACTAAAAAGGTGAAGAAATATTCTGGAGGAAACCTCAGGACCCGGCTTCATAAATCTTCATCTGCTACATTCCTAAAATGTCCTGTAACCCAAAGCCTACAACAGAGGGTATTTAGAGAAATAACCAAGCAAATACATAGCCCAGAGTCCAATACTCCTGTCTTTTCAGCGTTATTTGTACTTTCTCTTGTGAAATGGCTGCTCCCGGGTCTCTGTGGCTTTGTACCCAAGTATCTTTTCAAGGGCTCCCATCAGTTACCACCACACATGCAGGAAGGGGGCATGCGTGGCCATGTGTGAAGGGGGCTGGGCTTCTCTATATGGCTCCCGTGGCACGGCGAGTGTGGCTGCATCTGTGCCACTTTCATAAACTTGACTTGGGAACAGACAAATGTGGCCCAACACGTAGACGAGAAGATGCAACCTGAGCCAGCAGAACGTTGCCTTGGAAAAGCCTTCTTATTTCGGTTCCAAACCACACATACTTGTCCAGTTAACAAATGCAGCAGGGGATATTGGTCTACAACATTCATGTGGAGGCCAAGGGCTCTGCGCGGTCCTCCGCCCTCTTCTCCCCCCGCCCCCACCTGCCTTCCCAAGAACAATTAGATTGCATGGAAACTTGGGGGGGAATGTTAGGTGACTGTCCTTGTGGAATGCCTGCACACTCCACCAAGGAGAGGAACTTGGAAGTATTTCAATCTGAGAGAACTCAAGGCGGGGGGTGGGGGGGGGGGAGGTTCCCTATAAATAAAATCATGTTCAAATAAACACGAAAAGGAGCCAATATTTCCTGTAAGGCCACTTTTCAGATGGATTACTGGCAGGAGTATTCTTTTGCAGTCTTATGGCTTACTTTGCTATCATCTGCTTAAAATTTGAGTCATTGAAAACATAGATGCTAAGATCTAAGCCCTCACTTGGACGCAATAGTACAAAGGAAGCAGAAAGGCTCGTTCCAAGAGCAGACTCAGAGGCAGAACTCTTGGACTCCTGGGTTCTATTCCTGGCTCGGTCCCTGGGCTCAGGTCAGCCCTCGGTCAGAATCTCACTTCTAATCCCTTCAAATCATTTGTTAGTCCCTGTTGTCTAAACAGTGGGGAAAAACCCTGAGTAACACCCCTGGATCCTGTTCAGTCAACTGGGATGGTTGGAGATGGTTATAACTCACTTCCAAGAAACAGGGGTGATTTATCCCGTGGTAGAATTAGTATGTTCCTGAGAGATCCCAGTGTCATCAGAACAAACCCTCAAGGCACCGAAACATTTCTCCACCTGCAAGAATCTGTGTTCTTTTAATGTGACTTTCAAACATAGGGTTGTCCAGCAGTTTATAGCTCCTTATGGCAGCCACATTAAAATAATTCTGGTTGGGCTTCAGACCTCTGAGAGAGAGAATAAAGAGACAGGTATATTTATCCCCAATTTATAGATGAAAAAACTGAGGCTTAGGGAGGTGAGGAGACTTGACCAAGGGCCCGAAGCTAACAAGGGGGTGGGGACCCAGACCTACGGCTCTCCAGGCGAAGTGTTCTTTTCTCTCTAACACACAGATCCTCATTAATAACCTACTCTGGGACCTAGACAAATGGATGGAGGGAAACTGGTCCAAGTGTCTCAGCAGAAGCTGTAATGCCTTTTTAGTGCAATAAAGGGTAAAGGGCCAAAGCTCTCCGAGGCTCCCATTAGATGGTCCAGCACGTGCCCTGCGCACCTCTGCTAACTTCGGCCGTGGTTCTCCTGCTCGTGGCTCCTCTGAGAATGGAGAGGAGATGCAGAAGCTTCTTTCCCCCTCACTTAAGCTCCCATGTCCCCAGGCGGACTACCTGGCTGCTCCTCGCTTCCCACCATAGCTTTTGTTCTGGGAGCGAAGGGCTACGAAGACAGATGTTCCGGGAAATTTGCAGCCAAACTGCGATTAGAATGCCCGGCTACTGTTTGTGTTTAGGCAAGTCATATAGTTTCCTGTACCCCTTTTTTTTTTTTTTTTTTTTAACGTTTATTTATTTTGGGGACAGAGAGAGACAGAGCATGAATGGGGGAGGGGCAGAGAGAGAGGGAGACACAGAATCGGAAGCAGGCTCCAGGCTCTGAGCCATCAGCCCAGAGCCCGACGCGGGGCTCGAACTCACGGTCTGTGAGATCGTGACCGGAGCTGAAGTCGGACGCTTAACCGACTGCGCCACCCAGGCGCCCCTCCTGTACCCCTTTTACCTGGAATGTGATTCTCTCTTCCCTTGACCTGGCCAACCCTCACGTCCACTTCAGGCTTCATCCCGACCAGCACTTCCCAGGGGGTCCCGGGGCACAACGCACAGCGCATTGGACTTCTAAACAGCACTACCCTAGAAGAGCCTTTCCTGACCCCATGGACCACAGGTTAGCCGACCTCCTTCTCCCCTGCGCCTTCTCCAGTGACACAGTCTCACAGCACCCTGGACATCTCCTGTGTCATTTGTCAGAATTTTCACAAATTATGATTACTAGGATGACTGTATGATTCTTGTTTTAAGTTTGCTTCCCCACTGGACTGTAAGCCCTTTGAAGGCAGGGCCAGCCTTGCGCTCTGCCATGTTCCCAAAGCTGAGTTCTTAGAAAATGTTCCATTGGTATTTACTGACTAGAAATGAATGACTGACGGGATACATCGGTGACACGAAGTAGACCCTGCTGTGGTCTACCAAGACTTCCACACTGTAGAAAATTCGAGTCATTTCTTTCTGGTCAACACCATTGAAGTTCCCAGCACAAAACGAAATTTAAAAAATTAAACACACGTACCTCAGACCCCTTGTGAAACAAACACTCAATCCCTTGACCACTTGGGGATTTTATGAATAAGGATGGTTCCTTTGGAATTCGTAGGGGCTGCCTGCTTTTACTCATGTGGTCATCAGGTCTTACTGTCCTGATGAAATACTGGGGGTAGACTTCTGGGGTTTCCAGCAGACGCAGAAAAACTGGAAATACTTTTGAAGCCTCCCTACTGCCCCTCCCCCCACCTTCATAAATGCTTCAAAATATACTCCAGGATTGCTCTAGCTCTGTATCTGAGAATAGAATGTAACTTAACTAAAGTAAACGCTACAGATCCTTTTGTAAAAAGCAGCTGCTTCCAGATGGAAGACATTCTGGCAGAACATATTACATGGTCCCAGTCCACAATCTTAAGCATTTCCCCTGCAGTAATGTGTCATCAGGAAGGTTTTCTGGTGACAGACAAATGGATTCACTTTAATTGGGGACGATTTCACTTCAAATCCTATTCGAGGGAGCGGCAGGGTGTGGATAAGGCCCAGGCCCTAGGCATTCTAAAAGGGCACGCTAATTCACTTGGGGAATATCTATTAACCGGGGAGCAGCAAAATCCTTCTGGGCTTAAGTGGCGTCCAGCTTGGCTGGGAACTGTAACATTCATTATACCCTTTGTTGATAAGATCCCCAATTAGTCACTCTGAAAAAGGAAGGCTCAAATAGGCGACTGACACGAGGAGCTGTGCTAAAGCAGTTGGATTCTGTGGGATGTGGAGCCATACGGGCTGCCCCCGGTTTCCCATCTTGGCTGGCATCGAGGCAAGATTGCATCCCACAGCGAAGCTGCCAACCTGCCTGCAGAATTCCTTTATGAGGCTGGGGGCTGGCTGGCATGTCCGAGTGGAGGGAGAACGGAGAAAGGGCAGACCTACATGGGGAACTGCAAGACAGGGACCCTAAAACCATGCCAGGAGCCCAGGAGCCAGATGCAGCCTGCAGCCCCACAGTTCTCTTAGTGGGCATATGGGGATCTAGTTCGTTTGGTGAACGGGAGATCTGTAACGGTGCAATTCTATTTCTGACCCCTCTAACGAAAAAACCAGTATTTTATATACGCATAAATGACAGACGCAGATATAGGTGGATAGATACAGATGTAGTTCTCAAAAAATTCATGCCCGATTTTTGCACTTGATCTTAGCCAAAAGGCCGAGAAGCGATTCATGCCCGATGTTTGCACCTTATTTTCACATATTTATATTAGGCAGGTCAGAAATTTTAGATACATGGATTCAAGTTTTAAAAAAAATCACATCATTAAGGTGGAAAGTATATGATTAAACACATCAGCAAGGATCAGGAGAGGCAGCATATCTGGGATGGAAATTGCAAAAGCGACTTCCTCTGTGACCACTGACCTGGGGCCACTGAGAGTGGCTGTGTCTCTCACCGCCTGGGCTGTTTCTGATGCAAAATCCAGGGCGCCTGCCACTGGCTTAGTTACAGTGCCCACGAGTCCTTTCCCAAGGCCAGATATGAAACCGCTGACACCCCCTTCTGTTTTCACTCCTTCCACTGTTGAGGTTATCACACTGGTCAATCCACCAATGATACCTAGAGCAAAAGAAACAAGGGCTGTTGTAACCTGGCCAAGGACAAAGCAAAAGCATTTAAAGCCGAACCTCATCAATTCCATGCACCCGGCAAGGTAACTTAGGGACATTCGGTCGACTTCTTAATAGGCTACAGGCAGGCCAACTCTAGCTGGGAAACCCAGTAGGCTTGCACACCAAGTTGAGAGTCTGAGAGTATATATCACACATCAGTCTCAAGTAAAGTGTGTTCCAGTTTAAAAAATCACAGAAAACCTAAGAGGTTAACAGTGGCTACTTTCCAGTTTCAGAGTTTGGGAAGCATACGGGCCATCAGGAGACGACACGGACAGTAGGACTAAACCAACAGACTTTGGGGAAAGTTGGGACCCCATGAAACATAAGGCAGAGAGAACTAAATACAGCTCCTCAGTTTTCCAAGAACACTATGTGACTGGCCAACACCACCAGAAGTTTGAAACGGGTAAAAACAACTGCATGCTTTGCTGAAATTGGGTTTAGGTAATGAGTAAATCATGAGGCCTTGATGAAAGGCACCCCCCCTTCCCCCCCGCCCAACCCAAAGCTGCCAAAACCAGCCAGGACTCTCAATGGAGTCTGTTCCAAAGACCAACCTAGGTCAAAGAGACATTCCAAACATTTTGAAAGTTGACAGCAATGACCTTAAAGAGCCTCAAAAGTGGCCAGAGGTTGGCAGAGGCTGGAGACGACACAGGGGCTACAGGGAAGAAGGGGGGCCCTGTCCAGGGAGCACTTCCAGGATGTGTGCCAGGGACACTCACAGGATGTTTACCCTTTGACGGTGGGGGCATGAGGAAGCTCTCTAGACTCTTCAGCTCTAGTGAGACAAATCGGTAAAGGAAATCCCCTGGGTGAGAACGCACTAACAGCACTAACAATCCATAGCGTTTCTTTTGGATTCTGGGTCCGCTTGCTCCAGTGAGGCTACGGTCCTCTCCCAACCTTTGGAACCACATTCACAGAGACACAGACATTACTGAACCTGGCACAAGCAGGGTCTGCAGAGAAAACTGAGCAAGACTCCCAGTTTTTAAAACAAGGAGACTGAATGGATTCTGGTTCTTGTTATCATTTAAGAATTTTTTTCATCCTGGGGGCACTTGGGTGGCTCGGTCGGTTAAGTGTCTGACTCTTGATTTCGACTCCGGTCTTGATCTTGCGGTTCAAGGGATCAAGCCCCACATCGGGTTCTGCACTGACAGCGCAGAGCCTGCTTGGGATTCTCTCTCTCTCCCTCTCTCTCTGCCCTTTCCCTGCTCTCTCCAAATAAATAAATTAATTAAAAAGCAAAAACGAAAACAAAAAACAATGGTTTCATCCTGAAGGAAAAAGGATGTCACTCGCATACAATCCAGAGCTTCACGGAAACTCCTTGGATGAGGCTACCTGTTCCTGGAGATGCTGCACATACTGTATGAATGGTCCTTGGTTGGAGGGGATTTTACAACCAACCTTGAACCCATCATCCATTTTTTTCAGCACACTGTCGTGTCCATCTGAAAAGTGAGGGCAGCTATATTTTCTCTCCACATCCCAAGGATGCTAGACAGGTAAAGGCAATTATGCACAGTAAAGCATTTTACATTCTTTAAGAACACAGTTCCTCCGACTCCCATGCACTATCATTATATTTACTAGGAAGAATGAGCAAACCTTTCACCCCACACGGCTGCCCAGCAACCAACTTTTTGAGTCCGTGAACACATTAATTTCAGCTAAATTTTACTCCTGGCTTGAATGTCTCCTTTGGGGCAGCTCCCTCTCCAGTTGGGCAGGCTTAAGAAAAGTAAAGGCATTTTGAGCCAAACCTCACAAGTGAGGAAAACCGATAAACAAAAACCCTGTCCTAAACATTGTGTCCCAAGCCTGAAAAGAATTATTTTTTCTTTTTCTTCTCCACATTCCTCCTTCTTCCAAATGCAGATAATCTGAACTTGATCAGTCTTGATATGACTTCTGATAGCTTCAGATTATTTCTAAGAATCTGGTACCAACAGCGCAGTTTCCTAACCATCCTAACCTAACTATAAGCATGAAATATATGCCAGGTATCGTGTGAGGGTCTGAAGTATAAAGGTGAATACACGATGGTCTTTCTGCTCTCCTGACCTTCCCCATCTATCAGGAAAGCAAGACACACACACAGCTGGCTAGAGACATGACCTAGACTGCCACGTGTGCCCTGATCGTCATTAATTCTGACTGGGGACAGTGGAGCAAACGTCACTTGAGTGGAGACTTCTGGGTTGAGTTGGACTCTGCCTGACAAGGAAGTGAGGCAGGGGAAGGGAGCAGAATGAACTGAGTGAGCAAGGCACGTCTGGGGAACAACACTGGGCTTCGGGTGGCTGAAATACAGCACGGCTGGGGGACAGTGGTTGGCCAAGTTGGCTGGGTTTACATTTCCAAGGGCCTTGGATGTCACACTCAGAAATTGTGGAGAAAAAACACAACAAAGGGCAAATGACTCGGAGGTAGAGCAGTAAAGGGCAGAATTCATACAAATTCAGAGGCTTAATACATCCATGCCATCACCTACATCTCTTGGACGCCTGCATTTACAATCCAGGTGAGTGTGCATTTACACAAGACTCAAAAACATCTGGGCCACAAACCCGGCGGCCGGTTTCACACTTCACTTGCCACGGAAGGAATGCTCAGTAAGCAGAAGGCGGGTATCGAAGCGGCAATTCCGCATTCTAGAAAGGGGTTCAAACGATGATACCGTATCACATTTTGGGAACAGAAGCCAAAGAACAGGAAGGGATCGCAATGTGTGCAACGTGTTGAAAATAAATGAAGGCTTGCCACAGGCTGTAACGTTTCAGTTGCAGGGAGGGTACAAGAGGACAGCCTGGAAGGCTCTCAGGTACACCAAGCTCCCGGCCTGGATGTCCGCTTGCCATCAGATGGCTGAAAAGGGCCCCGAGGAACTGTGGCAGGAGAGCCGTTCTCCCGGCAGCCGTGACTTACCGTGCGCCAGGCCGTGGATGCCGGCTACGAGGTGCTCCCCGCTCGTGGCCGCGTGGTATCTGATGTACTCCCGCTCCGACTGATGCCGATTGTCCATCGTCTTCCCTAAGCCGTCCGACAGCGTCCCCGCAAACTGGAACGGATCAAACACGGAAGGAAAAGGGTTTTAAAGCCTCAGAGCTGTTTTTGCTATTTTAATGACTTTACATAAATACCTTCCCTTGCTCCTAGCTGGGATTCAGTAAATACCAGTGGAGAGAGAGATTAACCGCTGAGTCACATATACTGTGTGTCCCAGGAGACTGGTTCTCAAGGCACTGGACGCACAAGATTGGAGGATGCGGACACGGGTGGACACGAGGTTCACAGAACGTCTACTAACCGCCCCTAATGGCATCCACCTTCCACGGTCCTACTGCAAATTTACTGAAAAAAATTAAACGTATACCAAAATGACCCCGTGGGGGAGAGGGAAGTATTGGCATTCTATAATGTTAAGGACAGAGGCTCTCTGCGCAGAGAAATCAGTGGGGTTCAAAATAGGAAACACGGCACCTTGTTGCTTTAGGGTTTGGTGCCAAACCTTTTAGAGACATCAACTGCCCTAAAGCGATGTCTTCTCTTTCACTTCTTCGGCAAGTACCGAGTGCCGAGGTGCCCAGCCCCATTTGTCCACAAGGGAAAATGAAGTATATGGAAAGGCTAACAGGTCAGGTCACCTTTCGTACGAAATGGCGGACTTGAACTCATGACTTCCAGTGCAAAATCCTCCCCCACAAATCAGGGAAAGATCTTATTTATCCTGGCATTCTTTTACCAGAGAAGCTGTCTCATCCGTCAAAGCTGGATAAAAAGGACATAAAACTCTGTTTTGTCACAAGACAATCTGAAAAGGTTTAAAGTGACAGTTAATAAACCACAGGGTACTTATCCTCATCATTCAGGCATAAAGAGGAAAGGATATCAAATATATAATTAACCTTCTCGGGAAGGATCTACCAAAACAAGTGGGTTAAGTGCCAGTGACCCAGGACTAACCTTTCAGAAAACTCACAGGAATGCTATTTAGACATAGAGCTCAGCGCAAAGATTCAAGGCGAACAGCCTGCCTTGAAGGCCGAGTACACTGGGCAGCCCGGCCTTCGGGGCGTGTTTCATACTGGTCTGGCGAGGGACATTTTTTGCACAGGTATGTCCTGGAAGCCACCAGGCCCGAGGCTTTGTGACACAAGGGACAGGAAAGGGGGAGTTCTGGGCCCAGAAGAGAGACTAGGGGAAGAACCAGCAACTCGAGGTAAAGCAATGGTTTCTGGAGCAAGAGAGGGGAACACACATTCCTTTCACTCAGCCTAAACGCTTTTACAATCCAGGGCAGTGATTACTGACCTTTCTGGAGATGCAGCCCCTATCATTATTTGCTTCAGGCCTTGCCTCCCCTGTCTCCCCGTGTCTAACTGGAGAGCTAAAGTTAATGAAAATTAATTTTCCAGCTGCCTTTAGGATGGAGACACCACGGGATGTTGCAAAGCCAGCACTGTGAATCAATAAATGGGGCTTTAGTCAGGGATCCTGTCTGAGAGCCATCGTGAGCCATGAGTTTGGGCATCTGACCAGACCGGATTCGAGTCCTGCCTCAACCACTCCCGTAGCTACAGAAGCCTGAGCAAGGTGCCCTCCTGCCGAGCCTCCCCGGTGGCATCTGCAGAGTGACGATGGTACCAACGCCTCTATGTGGCTGGAAGAATTAGTGACAGGGGCTCAGGGTATGGCATCCAGTCAGCATTCTTACTGTTATTATTAGTCAGCTACTAGTCCCAGCAGGAACATCCTGCACCATGAAGAAAGCCTTTCAAAGGTTTAGAATTATGGTCGTTTGCACTAGGCTTTAACATAAACAAAAACAACCCCCCCCCCCTTTCCAGCAGATAAACACCAGCCTCCAAAATGAGTTTCTGGAGTGGTACCATCTTTAAAATTAGAGTGCTGGATTTGGTGGTTTCCAAAATCCTTTCCAGCTCTGACAGTGTGTGATCTACGATCCAAGTTAGGACATCTTTATTAAGCACTTACTGTGGGCCTGGCCCAGATTTATGTACTGCTGGGGACACAAATACAGCCTTGGACCTATTCTCAAGGATGACAGTCTCGCTGGGAAGGTAACAACCCCATACGTGAGACGGACAGCAATGAGGGTCTGCAACACAAACCGAAACACTTGCAAATCGAGGGAGAAGAGGAAAATGTGACCCTTGTTTTAAGGGTAAAAAAAAAAACGGGAGTCCCTGCTACATTCTGGAACCATGTAGGCTGCCGGTGTGCTGGTGTTCTCCACTCAGGGTCTGGACAAAAACACTTTTCCCTGATGCCACAGAAGAGGTGAGGCAGCGGCCAGTGAAAGAGCCCTTCTCAGAAGCGCGATGTTTCCAGAGGCGCGTGTTCTGCCTGAAGAGTGCCCAGCGGCACCCACGCTCCTTCCGGGGTTTTGTCCGGGTCTCTCCCACTTCCTCAGACTCTCGTTTTCCTTGAAAAGAGGTCTGTCCTTGGAACAGATAAGGTCCTGACTACGGATTTCTGGCAGCTGACTAGGAAGAATTGAAAAATCCTATAATACTTTCTGCACCCCCCAAAGAAAATAGGATAGAATCCTCTAGGCAAACTGCCCACCACCACCCCCGCCCCCACCCACAACACGAGTTCAATACTCGAGGTTTGGGAGTGAGCTCGTGCCAAAAGCTTAACTGCCAAGTGATTCTGCTACTGCCCCTTCACTCCCCCAGCACTGATTGGACCCGGGTGTTCTCAGTATAAAAATACCACATCGACCACAGCAGGGATGGGGTAAGATGCCCTGAGAGATCACTCTTTCCTCTAAATGCTGGATTCTTCTGTGTGCTTCGTAGCTGTGGAAAGGTGCCCACACCTACTCAACTTACTTACCCTAGGACTTCTGTCTGAATTCCCACTTCTCTGTGGGTAAACAAATTATTCACGCAAGCCAACTGGACTTGTCTTTTGTCACTTGTGGGTCCACGTAAGGGACACAAAGATGTTATTAGCAGGAGACTATTACCAAAGACTTCATCCCTGTAACGGTGACTGACAACTCAGGAAATGGGAAGATGTTGACATCCATGATCCAGCCAAACCCGTACTGATTAGAGGTTAATCAGATTTTACGGGGAGAGACTCTTTATAAGAACTAATCTGAAACCAGTGAGTTGACGGGTGCCGTGGTCAAAGAGGCTGGGCCTTGGGCCAGTCCACCGGGCTTCTGAGTATGAATCCAGGGCACCAAAAGCTTGTGGCCTTCTCTCACTGTGGGAGCACTGAGTCATACTCAATTCCACCTCTCTCATTCCCCACCTCAGTGGGAAAATAAATCATACCCCGTATCTTATTTCTCCCTCAAAGACAGGGTAGGAACACGGGCTGGAGAGGGCGGGGATTCCAGTAAGCACTCTGTACGGTGCCCTCCAGCACTGGTCTTCTCTGAGGCTGGGAAGTGTTATTTCACCCGTGTCCTTGAGTTAGAACACAATCGTCAAAACACAGCCAGGGTGCCCATGACAGCCACGGTGTGCCGTGTGGCAGTGACTAGGCAGGACATCCGTTACCGCCCCACCCCCAGTTCTGCCTGTGTATTTTAAAAAGAAAAGCCAAATGCAATGAGACTCAAACTCACTTTGAAATCTCTTCAGAGCAGATGCTCTTGGGCATGCTCATGGATGTCAAAATGGGGAGTGAAGCTCGGAAGCAGAGATTCAGATAAGGGGAAAACTAATCTCAGAGGCAGCAGGGGAAAGGCTGAAAACCGTAAGGATATGAGCAAGCACAAAGCAGCGATGCACTGACCCACCAAGCAATCAAACATGTACAGAACACATGCTGTGCGCTAGGCTAGCACTTGAGAGTCCTCAATCAGAGATGGCTTCTGCCTCCTGCCTCCGAGGACCTCGGAAAAAACTTCACACCTGACTTTGGATTCTGTGGCACTGAATAGCCGTGAGATCATGGACAAGTAACTTCACCTCTGGGAGCCTGTGTCCTCATCTTCAAAATGGGAATGAGAATATCCACCCACGGGGAATGCCGGAAGGATTAGACAATATGCGTGAAGCACTGAGCACAGAACCTGATACATACAAGGCATCCAATGAAAACAGTACTGCATTATCTGAACTTCCATTTCTTCACCTGCAAAATGGAAATAATCAGGGGCGCCTGGGTGGCGCAGTCGGTTAAGTGTCCGACTTCAGCCAGGTCACGATCTCGCGGTCCGTGAGTTCGAGCCCCGCGTCGGGCTCTGGGCTGATGGCTCAGAGCCTGGAGCCTGTTTCCGATTCTGTGTCTCCCTCTCTCTCTGCCCCTCCCCTGTTCATGCTCTGTCTCTCTCTGTCCCAAAAATAAATAAACGTTGAAAAAAAAAATTAAAAAAAAAAAATGGAAATAATCAGGTCCCGTGGGGCTGTTGAGGGTTAAGCGAGATGGTGTGTATACGCAGGACTTGGCAGGTGCATCCCCGGAGAAGCGGAAGCTATGTGCCCAGGGGCAGAAAAGCCCGGGACAGACAGCATGGGCCAGGCTCGCACGCTGGGGAAGGACTAGCACTCAGAGGGAAATATGTAGACAATTTGTAACTCTCCTTGGTAAAAACGATACCTGGACACCAGAAGGAGCTTTGGGGGAGACGTAGGTCAATATAGCCCATTTTGTAGCGATATCAAGTCCACAGAAGACTAGAAAGTTTCCAAGGAACACAACGTCCTTCAGAAAACCTGCTCTTACACTTGCTAAAACAACACGGATTTTTGTCCTTTCTTTCACCGAAGGAAGCTTTAGCATACACCACGCTTGTGAATTCTGGCCACAGTCGGAAGTCCTTAATTTCTGGAAAGCCCTATCTTCAACCGGGGGGTAAAAAAATCTCAGAGGCGCTTCAAGATGCCAGTTCTACTGCATGGCTGACGTACCCAGTGTCAATACCCCACTGTCCAGAAAGAATCCCATTGTCCATAGAAATGGAGCCGCTACAAATTAGCCCGGGGTTTGGGGCCAGGCTCGGGACAGTTGGTTTTACAAAACTGAAATTCAAGTAGATGATGGAATAATGCAAGAGAAAAATTCACGCTGTGTCCCTCTGTTTGCTCCGATCAGTTTTCCTGACCCTTTTATGATATTCAGCAAGCATGGGATGCCAGAGATATTTGGCCAGTGTAACAGGAGCCTGGGCTTGAATCCCCCCCCCCCCCCCCCCCCCCGCTCCCCGCTTCTCTGGTGTTCTTCTTTCACAGTTATTTACCTAATGGAAATTTCCTCTTTAACGTCCTTGTTCCACCGAGTAATTGCTGGTGACAGTACCTTTCCCGTCACCAGGGCAAATGGTGGCCACAAATAGTGGCAAAGGGAGAGCAGGGCCGGGGCGTGGCCGTCTGAGGGGGTCTCGCGTCCTCCCACCCACAAAGGTGCTCGACTGCACGGCTCGGCCACCAGTGGCTGCGATTCCAGGCGGTGCCGTCAGCTCCGCTAAGCGGGGGCACGTCAACTCGCAAACGCAGCTGTACGCCCGGTGCCTGAGAGCACGGCCGATGTGCACGTGTGTCCTGGCGGCCGTGGCTCAACTCTCGAGCCTCAGTTTACCTAGCTGCAAAACACAAGACTCTCAGGGGAGCTCTAGCGCAGAATGCCTGGCACCGCGTCTGGCACAGGGCAGCGGGCCCCCGATTTTTACGAGTTTCTTTTTCTTAATTTTTTTTTTTTATTCATTTTTGAGAGAGACAGACAGAGACAGTATGGGTGAGGGGAGAGGCAGAGAGAGGGGGGAGAGAGAGAATGCCAAGCAGGCTTCTCGCCGTCAGCGCGGAGCCCGACGCGGGGCTCAAACTCCCGCAACCGCGAGATCATGACCTGATTTGAAACCAAGGGTCAGACGCTCCACTGACTGAGCCCCCCCAGGTGCCCCCGATTTTTACAGGTTTCTTACAAGTGGCACGGAGGCTTAAGCTCGAGAGTCCTTTCCGGCTCTGCTGGGACACCAGTCGAAAACGTGCTGCCAACCCCTCAAGTCCTCCACACGGAGGCGTCCCCACTTCACTCTCTCACCGTTACCATATCCACACTTAGAACCCATTCTCCGTGTGGGCGTTGCCTTGACATCGAAAACCCCTCTTGAGACCCTTGTGGCAAAGAGGCAAGAGTTAACGGGGAACAGGATCCAGCCAGCAACGGGGATCAATCGCTGACACGAGGCCAACCAAATGGCCAGACGGTGGAGGGTCAGGCCGGGACTGGGGAAGGGCATTAATAAAGAAACAAAGGAAAAAAGAAGGACATGGAACAAGTTGAGGTCTGGCAAGAAAGAGGCAATTTTGGACCCCGGATCTCTCTCCTCTCCACTAGAAGTGGGACAGGTTTGTCTGTTTTCAGTTCTGCTTGGTTATGATTACATATAGCCCTTAAGGCAAGGAGAGGAAGGAGGAAGAATCCAGCACAGAGACCCTGCATAAGAATAACAAAGACACTTTCTTAAAGCTAGGACTCACATTATACAGCAGTAACAGGCCCAAGCCAATGACCTTGCTTTTTTTTTTTTTTTTTTGTCTCTGGTGATGTACAAACCCTCTGACCCTGGGACCTACATACACCATGTTGCTATTTCATGGATAAACACTTATCAGGCAGCAGACACTCCTTCGCAGTTAAGAAACAAAGTTATCCAAAGCCACCCAGAATTATCTCGGCACACAAGGTCTCAACATAAGCAACAAAGTCAGACCTCAGGATTGTCCCAGTTCTTAACTAGCCCAAGACACATGCCTGCTGAACTGGCAAGTCTCCCTTGCTATTCTGCAACTCTGACCCGGTTTTGAACTCGGATGTTGTCTCAGATTAATCTAGAAGCTCAGAGTGGTTTGAGGCACTCTCCTGAAAGGATTGTGCCTTTTCTTCAAAAAGGATTGGCAGAGTTGGCTATAAGGCTTTAAAACCACAGCAGTAAGCAGAATACACAGGGGAATCAGGAAGACTGATGTTCAACAACAGACACGTGCCACGGCTTCCTCACATTCAATTTTCCCTGTTTTTTCCTATATCAGGTGTAAAGAATCATGTGGGCAGGATGAATCTTTAAACCCAGCTGCGGGATGGGGTGGGGTCCTACCTTCAGCCCGTCATAAGCTTTTCCCCAGAAGGGGAAATCACGTTGAGGGTGCCAGGCCTCTACTCGTCTACTGCTGAAAATCCCTCGAGGCCCACAGGAGAAGCCAGAAGGTGGGTTTCAGTAGAGCTGGTGCCAGTCAAGGAGAATAAGTCTTCCCACCCCATGAGAGACCTCCCATTTGCCATCGTAACAAGGCATAAATTGAAAAAATATGAATATGCCTAAATGGCCAGTTTCTCAGTACAGAACCAGGAGACAGATTATGTTATGGGGAAAAAAAAAAAAATCCCTCCAAGGGTCACACCATAATGGCTGACTTGGCCAGTAAATGATTTCAACTCTAGGGAAGCACACAGGCTTTGAAAAGCAAGGCAGGCATCCTGGTCCCAACTCTGTCACTAGCAATCAGCGAGGTCAACATGAGCAAAGCACAGTCTTCAGGGATCGGTATCTTCACCTATAAAACAGGAAGAACACTACCCACAGAGTCGCTGGAGGAATCCCAAGAGACCTTGGTTTTAAAAGGACTTGGGGGGGGGGGTGGGCGGAACAACACGAAGCGATGTGTAAATGCCAACGGTTATTACCGCAAATCCTTTTCTTTCTTCTAAGGACAGCACTGCTCCCCCTTCCTCCCTGACTGAATCCTGCATATCTCATCCTGTAATACAGGAATCACCTTATACCCGTTCTGGAACAAAGGAAAGCATAAAGAAGTCAATTATACGTAGATCGAAATCTCAAAATACAGAAACTAGAAATGGAATGGAACATTTCACAATAGAAAAGAAGCTCGAGCTTATCTCATTTCTAGTCACAAGGATTTCAATCTTGTACTTGGTATTTCAAATAAATAGATATATTCTCTTTAATGCCAAAAGCCTGGGAAGGAAGGGGATGGATGACCCCGTAAAGAATAATCAGAGATGCTAGGCACTATTGTAAACTGGGCTTCTTACTGACAAAGTCAGATACATTTCAAGGGTTTGACATAGCTTGATGAGGTTTTGTTTTGTTTTTTTAAAGAAAATGGTCTCCACCTGGTTTCTTCATATAAATGAAGTTTTATTTATTTTTTATTTTATTTTTTGAGAGAGAGAGAGAGCACGCATACACACACACAGCAGGGAAGGGGCAAAGGGAGACAGAAGGAGAGAATCTTAAGCAGGCTCCACACTCAGCGTGCAGCCGGACAACGCGGGGCTCGAGGTCACAACCGTGAGACCGTGACCTGAGCCAAAATCAAGAGTCAGATGCTTAACCGACTGAGCCACCCAGGCGCCTCTAAATAAGTAAAGCTTTAAATGAGTAGGCAGAATAAAGACCGTAGTGTAACTTCTGGAATTGTAAACATGAACCAACACTGTTTACTAATGTATCAGGCATCGTTCTAAGGGCTGGCCGTCTTTGAAATCATTTGTTAGTTTAATCCATAGGACAACCCTATGAGGTAGGCCCTGTTATTATCCCCATTGGACAGATGAAACTGGAAAGACCATGATCACCTCCAACAAAAGTCTACTAAGAATCTACCTATATTTGACACTGGGTCATCTACGGAGGGAATCCAACCATGATTTTTGTTATTCCCTCCATGGAAAATTCCTTCCTGAATGCCAGTGAAAATCGCATACAGATGCCAAGTAGACATGTTTCCTTTCCTAAGCAATGGTGGCGACAAATGAAGGAAGCTAAGAGAAGCATAGAAATGATAAAGTTTCTGAAAAATTACATGCACATCCCTGAACAAGAAAGAGAGTCAGGCTCCAATCCCCTTCCTTCATCAACACCCTACCCCCTCCCATCACCCATTTTTTTGCCTTATGCCATGTAGCCTACTTCCTCCTTTCCCCAAAGTCATCACTATCACATCTGAAATGGGCCCCAGAGAAGGATGAAGTTCTGGAGACGTCCATTACATGGATCATGTGACCCCACATTAGGTCACAGTACTAGTGGGCGCCATTTACGGCTGGGAAGAAAGATGGACGCCAAGCTAGGGTGAGGGTCGGGACCAGTGATTTCGAGAGCCCCTGCTTGCACAGAAAAGGTCTGCTCTTCCATCCCAGCTTCTTACAGAAGGATTTGCGGAAGGGGAGCTCAAAGATTTGCTTTGTCACAGCTGGTCTGGTCAAGCAGATCTAACTACAGACAAAGACCACTGCTCCGGCAAGGGCGTTCTATGTACCAGTGAGTGACACATATGGAGATACAGATTCAAGGGGGAGGGGATGAAGGCAAAAGAGAGCTGCGGGGAGAGAATGAGCGTGAGCCAGCCACACTCCTGGGTAAGAAAGGATCCTGCAATCCTGTGTGTCCCATTCGGCCTCCACTCCTCTAGTCTGTGCAGCTCCAACGTTACTCCTGACAGCCCCACTTGTCGGAGAGTGTGTCACAGAGAACCCACAGTGGAAGCTAAGGGGCTGTTTTTTTTTTTTTTTCAACGTTTTTTTTTTTTATTTATTTTTGGGACAGAGAGAGACAGAGCATGAACGGGGGAGGGGCAGAGAGAGAGGGAGACACAGAATCGGAAGCAGGCTCCAGGCTCTGAGCCATCAGCCCAGAGCCTGATGCGGGGCTCGAACTCACGGACCGCGAGATCGTGACCTGGCTGAAGTCGGACACTTAACCGACTGCGCCACCCAGGCGCCCCTAAGGGGCTGTTTTTTACGACTACTCGACATTTTATGGGGGTGGGTGGGGTAGAGTCTGCACTGGGGACAACCAGACATTCAAAAGCCAACACCTCAAGGTGTTCAGGAAGTTGTTCATTAGCAAGCGTGATGAACGTGACAGAAGACACCACATTCGGAACTGGTGTTTGGCACCTGGAAGAACAAGAGAAGGTGAACCTCTCTTTCTGGGGTTATGATAAGAAGGGGAAGCAGCTCAGCTCCTAAGGCACTTACGTTAAGCCCTCCCTCATTTCTCCTGAGACATGGCTTGTTCCCCAGCTCCAAGGAAAGGGCAAAAGAAGGTTCTTTGAGGAATGGCCTCAAATGTTCCCAACCCTTCAGATGGGCTAAGATAAAAATAAAATGGCAGTTTAGCTATTTCCCAACAGCTCCGAAGAAACCTCCGCTCCTTGTCTGTCGCCTGAACTCCTTGGTGGCCTTTGAGGACGAGGCGTTCTTGCCTTTGCTATCTTTCAGCCCCACAAAGGCTGAGTTGGGGGTGGACATTCAGAATTCACAGCCATCTACTTCCTGTAGACCTAGGGTTTTTCAAGCCTGCTGCATTAGCTGCTTCCAGGTTTACAGATTTCAGGCCTAAAAAACAAGTCTTGGAATGAGGAAGAAAAGCCAATCCACTTAAGTTAACAGTGAAAAAGGGAATGTGATCAGGGAGGCTTCAAAAGTACTAGTACCTTTTACTATATTCTACTCGATAACATCCTATTATTCTAGTCTATCGTTTACACTGAATGGTAGGTTCTGGGATTCGTTTGTCCTTTAAACTGTACATATACCATATGACACTCTATTGATGGGCTCTTCCATGATTTAAAAATTATTTATCGAATTAAAAAATGTTTATGGAACTTGTTTTCTAAATATGTGACCAAAGGCAGAATTCATTTTTAAAAATAAAAATTAGCTTTATGAAAATCATGCCTGTGTGTGAAATGCCACCATATTCAAAAACATCATGAACAGAACATTTTGTAAACTTTGGCAAGCAGGCAGGAAAAGAGGAAAAAACGGAAGCCCACAAATAACCTAAGGAAAACAATGAAAGATAACTTGGATGGCCATCTCTTAAGAACCTTGCAGAAAACTCCTCACTGCAATGGTGGAGACAAAAGCCAACTGCATAAAGGTCCTTTCTCTATTCAATACCTTCCTTCCTCCCATAAGAACAAGGGAAATCTTGGGGCGCCTGGCTGGCTCAGTCGGTTAAGTGTCTGACTTTGGCTCAGGTCATGATCTTGCAGTTTGAGTTCAAGACCCACGTCGGGCTCTGTGCTGACAGCTCGGAGCCTGGAGCTGCTTCGGATTCTGTGTCTCCCTCTCTCTCTGCCCCTCCCCTGCTCATGCTCTGTCTATCTCTCTCTCAAAAATAAACAAACATTAAAAAAAGAAAAGAAAAAAAAAAAGAAAATCCTCCATTCAGACACGGGGTAACAAGTCTTGTCATGTGACTTTAGTTTCCTCTCTTAGGTTAGAGCCACAATGTCCAACAAGGTGACCACGTGTCATAGGAAGCATTTAATATGTGGTAGGACAAATTAAGACATGCTGTAATGCAGCTCCATGCTAATGACAGGGAGCCTGCTTGGGATTCTCTCTCTCTCCGTCTCTCCCTCTCTGCCCTTCCCCCACTTGCGCATAAGCGGCTCACACGCATGCCTGCACGCGCTCTCCCCCCCCCCAAAAAAAAGTAAATAAACAAATTTTTAAAAAAGACAGGCTGTAAATATACAATACATACTGGACTTCAAAGACGAGGTGAAAAAATAATGTAAAACATCTCAATTATTCTTACATACTGATTACAAATTGAAATGAGAATATTTTGGATATTATGGGTAAAGTAAAAATAGTAAAAATCATTTATGCTTTTTACTTTTTTAAAAATTCTACTAGAAAAATCTTAAATTATACAAATTATGTGGCTCATATTATATTTTTATTGGACAGTGCTGGTTTAGAGGTCTGACTCTAAAAATTTTAAGGACACAGCTTATTAAACTAAAAATTAAACTCAGAAGGTACCCGAGTCTCCAATTTCAGTCCATTTCTTCCACTCAGACTTTATCTCTAGGTAACCAAGAGTATCTTACAAATGGCTGCTATTCACCTAAGCAAAGAACAATAGTCAGAAGGCAGTGGTTTGGATTTAGGGAGAAAAAACTGTGATTACTCAAGATGGAAATACAGAAGGAAGGTCTCATGTCTCCAATCTTCCTGGCCTCTTCCTCTCAGACTGACAAATATAATGGAATCTGTTCTATCTGAAAAAGGCCTTCCTCAGGGCGCGTGGATGGCTCAGTGAGTTAAGCGTCTGACTCTGGATTTTGGCTCAGGTCATGAACTCACAGTTGTGAGATCGAACCCCACATCCCCATGTCGGGCCCTGTGCTGAGCATGGAGCCTGCTTGAGATTCTCTCCGTTTCCCCCTCTGCCCCTCCCCAGCTCGCACATGCACATGTACTCTCTCTGTAAAATAAACAAAAAAAGGGCCTTTTTTTTTTTTTTTTTTTTTTTTAAAGCTCCCTGCCATTCGAGCTGTCACTCGCTCCGTTTCCCCCTCTGTGGCTGTATCTTTCACAAGAATGTTCTAAACTCACTGCTGCCACTGTCTATTTCTTCTATTAACTGAAGGTTCTGAAGGCATGTGCCTAGAGCAAATAATACAAGACAGGCAAGACAGGGATGAAAACACGTAATGGTGTCTGTCTCTCAATATCCTTGAAGTTCAGACAAAGCTGGAAACAGAGGGAAACAAATTTGGTAGCCGTTAAAGACTGGTTTCTTAGCACCTCGCTCAGAGATGCAGGATCCCAGGCATCATTTGTTCCTGGGCTACAGGTGTAAAGCCTAAGGGTGTATCCAACAGGCAGCATCTAGGGAAGAAAACAAAAGCCATCTCAAGTCCAAGGCAAAGGCAGGAGACAAGACAGAAAGAATTCCCTGAGATGGATGGGAGAGCTATCATTTTTTTTTTTTTTTTTGCATAGGGTGCCTGTGGCTTTGCTGATGGGCAGGAAGGGGTCTCTCAGGGGATCTCAGACCATAACGACTTCTGTTAAGTCTACCTAAGGGCCAGGGAGAGGGGAAAACAGGAATTCATTGCCTTGGATGTTTCTTAATCTTCAGATAAGTGCCACAACTTCCTGTTAGTCAAAGAGGAGCCCACGATGCACTTAAAATGAACTTCAAAGAACAAGATGAGAATGTGAAACTGGGAGATGTTCCCTTTAAAAACTACCTCGCTCTAGGGATTCAGTGATGGTGGCCCTTTAAGTTCGAAGGGGGTGGGGGGCGGGGTGAAGCTTGTTGAAGGCACGCCCAGTGCTGCGCCTGTCTTGTCCACCTTTGCATCCCCAGAGCTATGGACAGAGCCTGGCGTGGGGTGTGGATGTACATGTGACAGTGTCAACTCTGGAACGGACAGGTGCTGGTGCCCACAGCGAGCCCAGAATGAACCCAGAGTCGCTTTGGGAAGCAATGACCAAAAAGATTCCGCCATTTGACTTGAAAGTCTGTCTTTCTAAAAATGGGCTTCTTCATGTATGCAAATACATTTTCTTATGTTGAGGGGCATCTGGTTTTGGACCTTGATGGTACTTGTCTATTCTGCATATTAAGCTCCAGATGACACTGAGGAGACGAAGAGATTCTAGCCAAGTATTCTCTCTAAGGCATTTTACTGGGAGGCAGAGATCCCCCTAGGGAAACAGCACAGGAAAGTGGAAATCGCAGCAGGTCTGGAGTCGTACCTCTGGGTTCAAATTCCGCCTTCACTTATTGGCTCTGTGATCTTGGGCAACTTCTTGGAGACCTGGTCCCTTACCCACAAACTGAGATAATGCCCGACTCCCAGGGTCTGTCGGCTCCTTTCCTCTCTTCCCTTCTATACACATACACATACTGATAGTCAACAGTGTGCCAGGGCTGGCCGTTCTAAAGGCTGGTGACACAGCAGTGGATAACACAGACAGAACTTTTATCCCTTATAGGATTTACATGCAAATTGCATAGACAATCACATAAGTAAATAAAATGAAAGTGATAATAGATGTTAAGTAAGAAATGAAGCAGGTAAGGAGGATAAGAGATGGTGTTAGAAGGCAGGAGGTGCAATTTTAGGGGGAGGAGGCGGCACCAGGAAGAGCTTCGGTGACAAAGTAACGATTGGACAAAGAACATACAGGTGAAAACCATGGGGTTATGGAACCTTCCAGGAAGAAAGAACTGCTAGGGCAGAGATCCCAAGGCAGTGGTTCTGAGGCAGGCAGTTGAGAGACGGCTGGAAGGTCCAATGACGGGCTGAGTGAGGTGGAGGGAGGCGAGGGGTACAAGATGAGTTTAGCAAAGGACGGGACAGGCTGCAAGTGCCTAAGAAACCACGTGCAGATCTTAATTTTCTACGCGGACTGGAACGGGAGGGGTCTGAGCTGAGGAATGACACGATCTGAGCTGAGCTTCGATGTGTATGGTAGCTCCAGCTGCCGCCTGAAGAACAGATGTGAAGGGGGGAGGCAGGAGGGAGGCAGGGGGGGAGGCTGTGGTACAGCTGAGTGGGCCTGTGGACGCCCCTGAGACGTGGTATGACGGGAGTCAAGGATGACCCCAACGTATGAGCTGAGCAGCTGAAAGAAAGGAAAAAGAATGGCATAAAGTGCCCAGCACATGGGGAGTGATCAAGTATTAGTTCCTCTTTATACGTAAAAACTCTCGGTGCTGATTCCCAGCAAAGGTGTCCAAGATGGAGTCAGCTAGGCCACACTGAAGCTAGGAAAGATCTGGAGGGAGAAAAGGCAAACAAGAGAATACTCAGCAGTTGGCTCTACTGTGCAAACATCCCGACAGTGATTAACCTCCGTGAGAAGAAGGCACACCTCTCACTCCAAAATTATTCATCTGTGAGAGATGAGGGGATGAGAGGCCAACCCCCACATGGTCAGTGAGTACAGAACCACGTTTTCCTTCCTGAGCAGAAGAGGACCCATGGAAGGGCGCCTGGGTGGCTCAGTCGGTTGGGCATCTGACTCTTCGTGTCTGACTCTTGATTCCAGCTCAGGTCATGATCTCACTGTTCATCGGGCTCTATGCTGACAGTGTGGAGCCTGCTTGGGATTCCCCCCTCCTCCTCTCTCTACCTCTCCCCTGCTTTCATGCTCTCTCTAAAAATAATAAACATTAAAAAAAAAATGACCCATGGAAAAGAGCAATAAATCATGTGCTGAGAACCCAACAGAAATGTAAAGAAACAGCAAATTTTGTGTTCTGTGCATACATCTCCAGATCCTATACAAGTGACTCGGTCTACCCAGTCTAGGACACAGGCGGCAACCACAGATGCTGAAGTTCGGGGTGATGGAGGTGGGGAAGCAAGGACCGGAGAGCCTACTCCTGAGGGACATCTGTCAGGTTTTACTACTCAAGGAGCCTCTTCTTCATCTCGTTTGTCAAGGAGCCCAACCCAAGTTTGGTCTTGAGACTCACAGGACCCAGGACCCAATCCTTCTCCCCACCCAAGAGCTGGGGCAGCCCCCAGCCCACCCTGCAATTTCGAGCACGAGGCTCAAGTTCCAAGAAGTCACTGGGAGCCCTAGGTAGCCTTGGCCCAAATACTGGCAACGAGACAGCAGCTGTTTCTCCACCAAGATAAATGTCCCCTCTGAATCTGTACATGAAAAACTAAGATTCCAAATACAAATGGACACTGTTACCTGCCTTGAGTGGACACAGGAAAGAAGGGATTTCCAGAGAAAAATCTGACTGGAGAGAATGAGGCAAGAGAGGGTGGAGGGTAGAAAGGTCACGGAACACATTCTAGTACAGAATGTGCTCTTCCCTCTCAAATTTAGGTCAGATCTAGTTTAGCCATAAAGGACATGGCGGAACAGCAGAAAAGACCGATCAAATGAGGCCCGATAAATTGATTTCCCCATGAAAAAAATTAATTCGTGGTTTGGGGATCGATGGCAAACATTCCATCTGTGGAGCTCCAAATTAGGCAGAAAAGCCCGGCTGAAGAACAAGGCCACAGCCTCCTTCCCGCCTTTCTGGTCCAGTTGTTTTAGGCGAGTCCCAACCCAGGACTTGGGAGTGTGTTTGCTCTGGGCTTTGGGGAGGGTGATTTTCTGCTGTGTGTAGATGCAGATATCAGGTTAATTGGAAATGCCAGATGCCAGAAAGAACAGTTGGGGTGGATTTGCAATCTACCTGCTGTGAACAGGCCGTGATTTGGTTTGGGCTCTAATTATATAAGAGCCAGTTAGGTTTGTTTTTTCCGGAGGGCGTGGGGACTGTTGATGGTTTTGGCCCCCTCTGTGAAAGATGGAACTGTTCTACCACATATATAAAATACTTGCAAAACAGTTAACATTTTATATGTGCAGATTCTGGGCAAATCATGACATCACCAGACTTAAAAAGTGAAAAATTCCGTTACGTCTCTTCCCCTTGGAATTCCCTTAGAGCTGGTAAGTGGGGGGAGGCGAGAGAGGAAGGGAAACATAAGGATTTGAAATGGCGGGCCAGTCTTCTCCTCAAGAGACCCGCTGACCACGAGGCACGCCTTGCCGTCCCCGTGGCCCACTGCCTAGGTGCTGGTACTCCTAAGCCACCTCCCCTCGTGCTTCACATCCCCGAGCAAGCCTTGTTTGGGTTGCCCCATGTGTGCCCCTTGAGGCCTGCCTCCCCCCCCCCACTTCCTGTCGACATGGCCAACATCTCCTTGAACTTCAAGATTTGGCACCGGCATTCCATGCTTCGTGTAGGCCTTCCCTGCCTGGGGTTGAAAGGTTCAGCCCCTCCTTTACTACCCCGCCGGACCTGCGCAGACTTCCGTCCCAGCACCCACAATGCTCCCCGCACACATGCGTTTACAGGACCTTCTCCTGTGCCGGACTGGGACCCTGAGCAGGGAGCACCTGCGTTGTATTCCTGTTGGTTTCCGCTGTGCCTAGGACAGAGCCTGGCATTTTCAGTGGCCCACATCCAGTTGTAAACTTGTTGTTTAGACACAAGAAAGAACAGATTTGTTAATGTGAGGTTATTTATAACTTCCTACGTAGTCAGTTCTGCTCATGGAGCCAGAACCAAGTTGAAATGCCTTCACTGGGCATCTCAAGCCGACAGACTTCAAGCATTCCCTGGTTCTCAGCCACATGCTTTGGCTTGGATGGGGAGGCGTCTTCAAAAGAGCTAATTATACAACAGAGGGCACTACAGGAAAGGACTTGAAACTCTGACTCCAATTCTCTGCTCCCCCCGCCCCTCCTTGAGAATGCAGCCTTACATGGTTAATTCTGATCCTGCAGAAGGGGTCCACCAGCGAGGCCCATTAGACAGGGTCCAGCGTTTGCAAGGGGCAACGTCAAGAATGCGGGATCTGAGTCAGAGAACCTGAGCCCTTACTCTGGCTCTCTCTTCACAGCCTCGGGCGAGTTGCTTAATTTCTCTGAGCCCCCCTGTCCTCACATATGAACTGGGACTAGCACCGCACGGGGTCACTGTGAGGATGAATAGTACCTTGCACACAGTCAGCGAAGCAGTCAGTAAATGTTAGTAACATTTTTAAAGCTACCCATCCGGCTACTAGCTTAAATTCAAAATTCCCTTCAACTGTGTAAATCAGCACACAGCCCTACCCAGGAAAAGAGAAGGGTAATTCACATGTTAAACACCAGTAGAAAGAATCCACTGTCATACCTCCCATGGTCAGGCTAATGACTCCTCCGTGGCTCCCTCTCTCACAAATCACATGACAGTGAACAAGCACCCTGGACGGTCAGTTTTGGGAACAGATTATGTGAGACAAAGGCAAGGAAATACAAAATTAACATCGTGGTTACTCCTTATCAGAACACAGACAAAGCCAGATACGCCAGCAGTCCAGAAATGAAGGAAACGGGCTGTTGGCTTTTGATTGGAATTTCCTAGGATTGTTACCATGTAGTACAAGATTGATCTAAATGTTTCTTTGACACGGTCAAGCTTATGTGAACTGTATCAGAAATAATACAATGAAGGCTTGGGTTTGTGCTGGAACAACACGGCTTTCAAGAAAAGTATCATTACCAGGCTGGTGAAGAAAACAGCACAGACTTCAAAGTACCCAGGTCTATAAATAAGTTCATTTTACTGCTTGGGGGGAGGGGGCGATAGAGAGGCTAAATCAACAAACAGAAGAGCAAGCAAATCAAACATTGTCAGGTGACGTTTTCCGTAAGTCAGTTTAACTGTAAAATGAATTACTGTGCTCTAGTCTTCACAGCATTCTCAAGATCGTGCATGCCCTGTCGCTGCAAACCATAACGCCACACGGCCATCATCTCAGCGACTCTATTGTAAGAGCGCTTACTGTATAGAAATCGATTCCGTCCTCTCAGCAGCGCCCCCTACAGCCGGCAAGTGGCTTTTCCAAGCAGATGGGGGAAAGCTAGAGCACACGCAAGCTGAAACTTACCACCCAGATGTGTCAAACCCGGGAAGAGGGCAAAATTCAAGCAGTCCACCTACAATATTTCAAGAACAGATGCCTCCTTGGAAAATGAGGCAAAACAGGTCTTTAAAGGTTTATGTAATTCTATACAAATAGCAACTAAAACTGATACAGTATAAGGCGGAATGAATGACGGCTTAAGACTAGAAATAACCAAATGTTCAGACTCTTTAATTTTGCTTTTCTCGTGTTTTGAGGGATAAAAGAGAGGAATAAAGAATGTGCTAGAAATTTGGGGAATGCACTCCAAACCTCTCCCCTCACCCCTCCTACACACACAGACGCACACAGACACACACACACACACACACACACACACACACACACACACACGCACTTTCTACTCCTCTTTGTAAAAGGCCTTTAATTAGCTCACATCCTATCCCGCCCCGGCTCCCTGATACACTCTGACACCAGCCTGCTGGCCGGGCAGTGGGCTCTAAGTGCAGCCCGGGGAGCGGGGAGCGGGCTCCCAGCGGACCCCCTGCCGCTCTTATCTCCGCAGATGCCTGAGGAGTTTGGTATCCCCCTCCCGGCCCTCCTGGGAAGCCGCCCAGCAGGTGCCCATTGGCAACAGTTTTGTGTTACAGGCCTGAATGAATGATCCCCGCAGGAGCTGCCGACTGTTTTCACAGACACAGAAGGCAGTCAAAAGTCCACCGCGTGAACTTGGGATGACCCCAGCTGCAGAGTCACTGGCGGGTTCATCGGGAGGGCAGGCACGCTTTATTAAACAACTAATACTCTTCACAGATAACTTTCCGAAAAAGCAAAAGTGTTAACTCTTTGCGATCTTGCTCCTTGCTCCGACAAGCAAGTGGAGGGGCTCCCCTGTGTGACTGAGGGTTTGAACCCAGAGGAAGATTTTAAGACAGAAAGAAGGTGGTTACGTGGGGGCCTGGAGAAGGGTCAGGACTCAGCCACCATTTGGCCCGCTGTTTTGTTAAAGCGTTCCAGATTAAAGTAAAAGGCAAAAAGTGCCCGTTTCAGGCCCCTACTTCGGTTAGGACAGTGACAGCCCAGTGACAGGCGACCCCACCACCACGCCAGCAGAGGGGGCATCCAGATCCCCCCCCCCCCCCCCCGGCTCACTTGGCCGGACGGGAGACAGGACAGTGACCAGGCTGTGCAGAAGGCAAAGTGCAAACTCCTAGCACCCATGGGGCTCAGCGCAGGAGTCATTCTGTTCACGGCAGCCAGAGCAGCAGTTTGTCCCTCGTCCAAGGAGGGTTCAGAAAAGGCACACATTTCAGATCAAAGTGTTCTTGTAATCAAGTTCTTTCAGGCTTGCTGGGCAGCGGGCAACTGAACACGGTCCTATTTGCAGCATTCTGCGAGAGGAAGGGGAGCAGCCGTTTCTCCGCTTGGTTAGAATCCACGCCGAACGTTCTCTTTTCCCCTTTCCTTTCCCCTCCCTGTCTCCTAACTCACATGGACTTCAGGAGAAGCCTGGTGACAGCAATCGTAATCAACAACATGCTGATAAACTATAAACATTTGGAGAAAGTTCAAAAAATACGTTTTAACCAACAAAGTTCCGTGAACCGTGGCATCAACCGAAGGCCACGTGCCTAGCAAGAGTTTTCTGTTGAGCTCATCTTACCAGCCGCTCCCTAACTTTAGCTGTGCTGGGGGCTCCCTCTCTGTGTCTTGGGCGGGGGGCGGGGGGGCGCGCTCTCTCATTTTGCTTCCAGGTGAGGTGTAGTTCTGCCTGGGTTTGCTTGCTGTTTGAGCCACTGCTGAAGGACCAGTGACTTGAGGCACTTCGAAGGAGCCGTACTTCCCTCCTGCCTCGGGTGGGCTGACCTTTCTGCGGAAGATTGGTTCAGCCTATCAAGCCCTGGAGAGCTTTCTGCATACCCTGCACAGTGCTTGGGGTTAAAACTACTGAGATGAATAGGATTTGGTCTCTGGTCTTCAAGGAGCTCAGTCTAGCGTGGAGACAAGGTGTATCACACAGACCTAGAATCAACATCAAGAATGCTGAGAAAATGTACCCAAGGTCAGGGCCCTGGGCCCACTACTGTTTCCTCCTTCACTACTAGAAGGACAAGAAGCAGATACCCACAACCTGCTGACCCCCATCTCAAAGACAATGCCAAGATTTGCAGCCAAGAAGCCCTGAGTCGTAGAGTGGGCCCAGCGGCTAACTGGCTGTGAGAACCCTACTGGGGCTCAGTTTCTCCAACTGCAATTTGAGAGGGTGAAAAGCTGCCCTTCAAATTCTCTCCCAGATCTGTGTTCTAGGAGTGTCCATGAACGTCTCAGAGACTGTGTGCAGGGTTTGAACCTGGGAGGAGCTGGCTTGGTGGCATTCAGCTGCAAAGAGTGACAAGAATTGCAAGATCTCTCTCAGGAGGAACACAAGCTGGGGTTCGGTGGGAAGGGAGAAGTTAGAGAGCGAAGACACTGCATAGAGTATCACCAAAACGAGTCTTCTGAGAGAGCTCAATTTTTTTTTTTTTTTTTTTTGGTAAATCTGCAGTTGGATACTGTTTACTCTTGAGTTTTCTCTCTTATAGAGAAACAAGTGGCAAACTGTTCCTCACGTTCAGTCCCAAGAATACTTCTCTCTCCACGGAACTTATTCCTTGGGGCACCTCAGTTTGCCTTGGCGGTGGTTTTTAAATAGCGGACGGCAGCGAACCTATAAACTCTCCTTGCTGATGCCGTCGGACATACAATCAAGCAGGTGTGTAGCAGGCAGGGAGAAGCAGGCGGATGAGGTCTGTCTGGCTTTGCCCTTTTGCTCGTTTCTCAGCGATTCTGCGGCTGGAGATGTGCACGTCCGATGGAGTCCAGAGCCAGCCGCTCACACACCGTAGCGCGGGTGCCGTGAAAGCGAAGCCCTCTCTTGCAACGTAAGACTAGCTCGCAGCCACCTCCTAGTGTCCCCAAGCCCCCCACCCCCCCGCCCCCGGCTCCCCCTCCGCTGGGAAGACAGTCTGGCGGGAAAAGCGGTGGGCTTACAGTCGTGAGGCCCGGTATCAGCGCTGACTGCGTGACTCTGGCAAAACCACTTAACTCGTGTGACTGAGTTTCCCATCACGGAAAGGGACGTGATCGTCGCACCTGCCCTGCTGGCCCCGGTGGGACGCTGCGAGGTTCAATTACCTCACAGACACGAAAGTGCTTTAATTCCTGAGGAGGAGACGGTGCCTTCTGGGGCAGCGATGTGGTCTGCGGGAAAGAGCCTGGGCCGTTAAGGAGCCCCGGGTCCTCGTCATCTTCTGCAAGCTCCCTGTCCCTCCAGGAGCCCAGTACTTTCTCTGTGACTTGATTTCTTCTTCTGTCAAGTGTAAATAATGCCTGCATTCTTTAGTGTATGTCTGACTTTGTGAAAACCAAATAACGGCAAGAGTATGTTACAAAGGTGACGTCTCCGTAAAAGTACAAGGAGCTATTTGTTAGAAGCTCTTCTTTTTGAACTAACCTTGGCACCACCGTCCCTGCCAATTTTCACATTACCAACAAAGAAAATATAACCCCACCGGCCATAATATCCTGCTTTGAAACATCTGTAGGCAACAAAGCTGAAACAACGGACTGTTTTCGGAATTATGTTCTGCTTAATTTTCCTTCCAGTGAAAACACTGAAAGCGACTGCCTCCAAACCAATGTGTTGTTATATAAATTCAATAGCCTGCAGGAAATGTTTACTTAAACATCTTCCTCTAATAAGGCAAACAGATATGTCCCATAAGTATTATTAATTCATTAGATTAAGAGGGACTAGGTTTCCCCCTCTTTCCCCTTTAACCGTCTCCCAAGGCTTCCTGATACCTTCAGCAGAGCCTGAGCCGGATCCTATAATGTGTGCCTGGCCTCGTTCGATCCCGGTCAATGTCCTAGATGCTGAGTGACAGGGAAGGGGGAGGTGAAACAGGACCCCTTGGGGTGCCTGGATGGCTCAGTCGGTTGGGCGACCGACTTCGGCTCAGGTCGTGATCTGGCGGTTTGTGAGTTCGAGCCCCGCGTCGGGCTCTGTGCTGACAGCTCGGAGCCTGGAGCCTGCTTCGGATTCTGTGTCTCCCTCTCTCCTCTCCCTACCCCTCCCCTGCTCACGCTCTGTGTCTCTCTGTCTCTCAATAATAAATAAACAATAAAGAAAAAAAAAAAAGAAAGAAACAGGACCCTGAAAATCAACAGCCTTTTCCTCTTGGGTGTTTCTACACATACAGCACGATTCTGGATCTCAGTCGGCTTCAGATGTGTTTGGGAAAAAAGTCACACATAAACTTTTAAAGCTGTAAAATAGTTAGACAACACAAAAAATCCAGCAGGCATTTCACTTATTTAATGACTACGTGTTGAAGGAATACCATGGGAAAATGCTGACGGACAGCCCTAGACAGAGGAGAACACACATGGATTCGGCCTGGATCACCACCATTTTCCTACAACAAAGATTCACGGCTAGTCGCTGGGGAAACTGGCAAAAAAAGCCAAAAACCGAAACCAAAAAACAGTCGACAACAAATAAGATCTTTGCCTTCCAGGAGCTTTAAGTCTACTCCGGGACGCACGGGAGCACACAGACAGTTGCTTCGCGATGGTGCTCAAGCCCACCTCACCCTCGAAGAATAGTGTTCCTGTGCCTCGGCCCCCACAGCACATACCCGTGGAAATGCAAGTGGTTTGCACGGATCCCAGCTGCAAATACTCACTCTCCCTATTCTTGTCTGCCTTACCTGTTCCATATGCTTCGAAAAACCCCACATTTTTGTAAGTCTCCTGCTCCAGCACCTAGCACGTGACAATGATAAATGTTTGCTCAGTGGATGTTTGAGGCAGGTGCCCAACTGGCTATTTTTTTCCCAGGGCAAATGTGGTCACTGCCTTAATGCAAGCATAGGGTGCCCTTGAAATTCAGAGTGGGGAGAAACTTACAGGGCATTGGGACTGGACCTTACAAGCTTGGAGCCATTTGGCTCGAGACAGGGAGAAGAGCATCCCAAACAGGTAGGATTAAGAGCAAGAGTGCAAAGGTGAGAACAAACATGACTGGGGAAATAGAAAGTGACCTGGACAGTCAGCTGTCACTTTCTTTTCACTCGCTACTTGACTTCCCCAATGTGGTTCCTAGTTTTGGGGTCTATCTCCTCCCTCCTCATGTGCCAAACTAGGAGATGTCCTCGTTCTTAGAAATGGCATGGGAAGGTTTCCCTGCTGGTATTTAATCTTTCCCATGTGCCCATCTGAGGTAAGTGTGGTGTGCCTCTGTTATTTACTGACCAGCCGTGCCCCCAAGTCACCAACCACTTCAGGACATGCTGAGCCTCCCCAAAGAGTTAGGCCTGGACACGTCACCATTTGGCTATGAGGAGAGCCAAGGAAAAGTCAGACTCTCACCCCTTCTGGAAGTATCTTCTTTTTCTTTCATGGTCTCTCTCGTGGGGAATTTCCTCTCACCGCCAAGACTGTAGAAATCACTTAAAGTAATGTCCTGACGTGAGCTTAAATCTCTCCCCCTACTGTCCTCCACTCCACCGTGACACTCTGATCCTACAATCCTTCCCACCACACATTCTGTTTGTGTGCTCCCAAACGCATGATTCCCAGACACCTCACACCAACGGCACCATGGTTAATGAATGATTCAAGAAGCCTCTAAAAGGGAAAGGTACATTTCCTCCAACTGTGTTCTCTGAAACTCACTCTGTAGCAGGGGAGGGACATGGTAACAAGGCTAACAGGCAACACTGATGATAGAAACCCCAGGTCTAATATGGAGTAGATGTCAGTTTCTACAGTATCAGGTAAGATTCAAGAAATCCTGTCCAGCAATGTTCTAGAATTCAGGAGACCAAGGAAGAAATCCAAAGCTCTGTTGCCTTCTGTCTGGACATTCTGGATGAGTTATTTACCCATGGGCCTCAATTTTTTCCTCCAAGTTTTTATTTATTTATTTTGAGAGTCAGAGACAGAAACGGGGGGGGGGGGGGGGGAGAGAATCCTAAGCAGGTTCTGACTGTCACTGTGGGGCCTGATGTGGGGCTCGATCTCACGAACCACGAGATCATGACCTGAGCTAAAAACAAGAGTCAGACACTTAACTGACTGAGCCACCCGGGCACCCCCAGACCTCAGTTTCTTCCTGGTGGTGGTAATAATATCACCTGGCTGGCTTCAGGCTTATAGAAAGGATTGCAGGTATATGAATGCTTCATCAACAAGTAAAAATCAAAACAAATATACAGCAGTATTATTATTATCCCAATAAGGAATGCTTAAGTTCCAGTAAGTTAATCTTCTCCTTTCCTCCAAGAAGCAAACCATACAGCAGGTCGGTAAAATTAACCATACGGCTCTCAGGGACAACACGCTGCCCCCGGCCTTCTCCATGTGGCTTCCTGACTCAAGCAATGGTATCACCAAGCACCTGAAAGCCTCCGCTAGCAGCACCCAGAGACAGAAATACCTCTACAAAATGTGAACCGCTGTCCCGTAGATGGAGCGGAGGCAAGAGAGGAAAGAAGCATGAAAGAAAATGAGTTTCCTTCCTGCCTTCAGTCTGCAGGGGAAAGCACCCCTCTCCCCCGGTTCATGTACCCCGTGCTAAAACATCAAATATTTTGCTTTACAAGGACATCCTAGTGGCTCAGAGATGCTGCAAGCAGTGAAGTTCGGGAGATGGCGTACGGAAAGTACAATTCCATGCGCAGGTTCAGAGGAAGACCGCTATGGGGCACACCTGAAGCAGCCCGAAGCTCTGGCCTGCCCCTCGGCCCGGGTAGGGTAGCGGCAAAGGCCTGGGCGCCGCAAATCCCCCACTGCGTAAATCTGAATAAACCCTGGGTCGAGCGCGTCAGATGCGTGAGGACGTGCAGTCGGCTTACTCAAATGCTTCTGAGTCCCTGCATTTTCTGTTTGGATAGAGACAACTCTTCCACTCCTTTCCTCCCATTTCGATCCTTTTCCACGAGACCAGGGATCTGCAGGTCGCAAAGACTACGTTGGAAAGCCTAGAAATGGCAGTTGGAAAGACCCCGAGCGCCGACACAGAGGAGTTAAAGCAGGCAGTGAATGGAAAACTGCTTGAGCTTTACTTTTAAATGATGCCGTTTCCAACTGCTTGTGTTCTAGCTTCTGCAATGGTTTGGGTTTAGTGGAGGATTTTATCTGTGAAGCTGCCCCGTGTGGAGGAAAAATATACAGGCAGACTTCCAAATCCACGTTTTTCTAAAACTTCTGGCTCCGACGCTCATTATTAAGCTTTAATCAAGGTCACTGACCGTTGGGGTCTCACTTTTCTCATCTGTAAAAGAGAGATAATACCTCCTTCCTTGCGGGGTCCATGGGAAAATTAAATGACACTGGCTATGGAAAGCTCCCAGCCCCACACCTGACACACGGCAGACCCTCAATAAATGCAGGCTGTAGTACGCATGTCCCTTTCTGATCTTTAAGGACGGTACTGCTCGAGGACTCCCCTTGTTCTCCTACGTAAACACTCTGAGTTAGCTTTCCTTTAAAATGGAGAGAAACTTCTAGAGATAACAATCACAAGGGAGAAAGAAGTAGAGGAAAACAGACAAGATCTTCCAAACAGGGCATTTTGACCTTTCACGGCCAAGAATCAGAATTTGATGTGTCCTTCATGTGTTTATCAAAATAGATTAGAGTTTTCACCTCTGCAAGAAAGGGCAAATCCTGGTATGAATCACATTGAAACGCAGACAAGGGATACACCGCCACGTCCCTGGGGGCGACTGGTCAACCCAAGAAAGCCTGAACATATTATTCTTTTACTCACCATGTTTACACTGGGGTAGAAAACCACTATTCTTTGGGGGACACAAATATTTCCTGCCTTTTCAATTTAGCAACTGAACATACTTTTTTCCACCACAGAGACTGTAGTTTTGGAAGACAGAGAGGATTCCTCTGAAATATGAGATGCTCAGTCTAAGAAGATAACTTAAGGACCTGATTCTTAACTGAACTACTATTAGGGCATGAAGACAAATGTGAACTTTTCCAATCTTTCAGTTTCTTTTTTTTTTATTTTTTTAAAAATTTTTTTTTTTCAACGTTTATTTATTTTTGGGACAGAGAGAGACAGAGCGTGAACGGGGGAGGGGCAGAGAGAGAGGGAGACACAGAATCGGAAACAGGCTCCAGGCTCTGAGCCATCAGCCCAGAGCCCGACGCGGGGCTCGAACTCGCGGACCGCGAGATCGTGACCTGGCTGAAGTTGGACGCCCAACCGACTGCGCCACCCAGGCGCCCCTCTTTCAGTTTCAAAAACAGAGCTTTGATGGTCGTGTCATTTCCCTGCGACTTCTGCCCATTGAACTGCTTGATTAAGGTGATAAAAGGGGGCAGCTAGACCCCATTCCCTGAGCTCCTTCATGAGCACAGCTGCTAAGTAGGCCAGTGGGGACACTTGGGAACTGTGGTCACTCATGGGACTCTCATGTCACCCAACACACTTCCGATTCCCACAGATATTTGAGATTTGACCAAGTTGGGATAGGTCACGGATGGGTCATTTGGCATCTAAAATTTTCCTCTAACCAAAAAGAGCTCAGACTAAGGAAATCATGTTAGCATTCCAGGTTATCAGAGGAAAATAAAACAAAAACTCAGTTGCCAAGAATTTGAGTCATTTCTCCATATACAACAACTTGAAGACACCTCCTCTTCACTGGAAAAGAAATCCCTTGGGTGACTTATTGAGATCAAAGTCTTTTTGAAAATAGCAAACTCTACATTCTCTAAGGGACAGAGCACTGTCTGAATTGAATTTCACTTAACCTAAAGTTTCATGCCAACTTAAATGCACTGAAACCCCAATACTTATAAGAAGGCATTCATCTATTACTTGCTTATAGGTACATGGAAAAGCTATTACGAGGATAATCGGCTCAACTATAAAATGAAGCAGTCATACATAATGACAAAAACAGGTACAAGTCATAAATTGCCTTTTCCCCTTCAGAAGCCATGCAGGCAGGCATTCAGTACATTCTTTTGTGCACAGATAAAACTTTTGCCTTGAATAAACAGTGTTCACAGTCTTGTTTGGCCCTTACAAATACACTGCCCACAAAGCAAACACAAACAAATGCTGTTTCTTAAACAAAAGGCAGATGGACCCCTCTACCCTCAACAAAGTCACAGTATATACGACAGGAGACTGGCTCATGGAAGGGGCGGGCTGAGAATCTCTGCGTGCAGGTCCCCTGGGATCATCGCTATGCCCCAGATCTGGCCTCCTGGACACAACGGGCCAGTGAAAGGTTCTCCTGGGAGGCAAGTGGCTCCTCCGCCCCCAAGCAGAGACCAAAGAACTGGAACGAAACGTTACCGAAAGTCCTAGCTAGGTCTCCCACTGAACCATCGAAACAGATCAATCTCTCTCTTCCTTCTTCTTATGTCACTTGCTTATATTTATCTTCAGACAGTTTTCCTGAAAGCTATCAAAGTTCATTCTAGGCCCGGGCAGGGCTTCTTATTTGTTTTTGTTATTCCTGTTGCTTTTATTGATGATTATTTTTTTAATACAGAGAGTCATGACTAGAGCAAATCAAACAACTAGCGGTATCTCAAAAGTGTAACTAAAAATGCGAACTGAGTAGCTAGTGCAGGAGAGCAGGTCTTGGCTCTATAGAGTTACCTGACTGACCGTGGCAAGTCACCTGACCCCTCTGGGCCTCAGTTTCTTCATCACATAATGAGGCTCATGCTGCCCAGCCTATGTACCAACTAGGTTATTCGGACGATCACATGGTAGCACACGAGTGAAACCATGTTTGCCATCACCAAGGTTCTTCCTACCCACTATCCGTAAAAGGATGGTGATGGTCATGACCAATCAATCTGCCACAACAATGACCGCGACCACCACCATTTCCCGAGGGCCTGCTTTGTGACACAGATGACATGATGGCAGTCGCCTTACCAGTCAACAAAATGAAGTCAGATAATAAGCTTCTGGTGGGAAGGTAGCAGTAACTAATGCTTTATATTCTCTATAGTGCCTGGAAGAAAGCCGTACGCACACAAAGGGAAAAAAACATCACGTAGGGAAAAGAAACCAAGGCCTTTCAAAATAGCTGGACTTGGTTTCAAACCCATCCCTGTCATTTTTAGTTGTGTAACCTTGAAAAAATTATTTCACATTCTAGGACTCATTTCCTGATTTGAAGGGTAGAGATTAACATGAAGACAATGTATGTAAGAGTTCTATCCCGAGGCCTGGCAAACAGAAGGTGGTCAATAAATTAGTAAGTGTTCCATAACGAAGCAGGGTGTTTCAACCTTATTCCTCTATCTTTTCCCTGCTAAAGCTGTTTGCACCAAGAAATAATGTAAAACTATTAGGTCTTTATCCAATTCATAACAAACCAAACAGATTTAAAACAATAAAACAATGACGAAAATGACACAGAATAAAACGTATTTACCAAAAACCAACAGAAAACTCCCATTTCCTTGACAAAAATTTAGATGTGTAGGATTTGACCTGGGAAATTTGGGCTTGGTAGAAACAAATGCCATAAAGCAAAAGAGAAAGAAATGAGCCTACCGTACAAATGCAAAGGTTGTCAGCAAAATTAACATCTAGTGAGTCATGAACCTTGAATTCTAGTATCTACTGATTTTGATGAAGATACCCTCAGTTAAAAACAGAGAAAATTATTAAAATATTTACATTCATAAACCTAAGTCAAAAGATGCCTGGGATCAGGGGTACCTGGGTGGCTCAGTCAGTTAAGCATCCTACTCTTGATTTTGGCTGAGGTCATGATGTCATGGTCCTGAGATGGAGCCCTACGTTGGGCTCCTCGCTGGGTGTGCAGCCTGCTTGGGATTCTCTCTCTCTCTCTTTTCCTCTGGCCCTCCCCCTGCCTGCTCTCCCTCTCGTTCTCTCTCTCAAAATAGAAATTAAAACCAAAAAAAGATGCCTGGGATCAAAAAGGTACCCATGATTAAAAGCATCCCATACTGCCTTGATAAAGACACCAGCCAAAGGATGGAAAGCAAGACAGAATGGAGCAGGGGTTCCATTAGTGCTGATCAGAAGTGCCCCTGCCCTTCGCTGGAAGAGACCAAGGTGCTGCCGGCTTCCTGAGGGAAGACTGAGTGACAGTTGTCTAGAGCAAACGCTGAGCTTCTACGGGGGCAGGAAAGAGAAGGGATCGTTCACTCTCTGGTTGACATCTGAGCTTTTCTCAGTTCAAAAAACACTTTATTGTTTTAGAATAATTATGTCATTTTCCTGTAAGTATATGAAAATATTACACAATAATCACAGACATGAAAAAATCTGAGTCTATATAAGAGAGGGAATTTATTCAATGGGTATCTCTTCAATTCTCTGGCTTTGAAGGAGAAGGTCTTACAGATATTCAAGTGACACCTAACCAGGTAAAAGTATATGCTTTTTGCAGCTCATGCTGCAGAAAGAAACCTGTTCCTCTGACATAACCGTAGAATTTGAAATGCTGTACTTTGCTTTAGAGACCATATTCCAAGAAAGGACTCTAGGAGCGATCATCTTGTCATGGCCTTCGAAGGGGTTCAGATCTTTGAAGTTCTACTCAAAGAGGTAGAGTACTTTTGCCAAAATCCAGGCAAGGGAGTCAAGGGACACATGCTCACGGCTTGGCGGCCAGTCCTTAAGTCCTATCACCTTAGATTTGGAATCCGTAAGCCAGTTTCTGGGGCTGACAATGAGAAGTAAAGGCTAAGAGAAATAAAGGGGGTAAAGGGCACAGATTACTTCCCAGCTGCATTTCCTTGAGACTAAAAATAAATTAAATAAAGTAACAGCTAAAACTGTAATGAAGAATACTCCAGAAGTGGATATGATGAACCTGAAATAAAAAATGTGCTGTGAATAATTCACAGCATCTGTCCAGAGACAAGTAAGACCTGTGGATCTATCACCTTCTTATGGGACAGAATGAATTCCCTTTTTTAAAAAAAAAATGTTAATGTTTTATTTATTTTTGAGAGAGAGCGCGTGAGAGAGACAGAGTATGAGCAGGGGGAGGGGCAGAGAGAGAGGGAGACACAGAATCCCAAGGAGGCTCCAGGCTCTGAGCTGTCAGCACAGAGCCCGACGCAGGGCTTGAACTTGTGAACTGTGAGATCATGACCTGAGCCAAAGTCAGACGCTTAACCGACTGAGCCACCCAGGTGCCCCCAGAATGAATTACCTTTTAACTTCTCATTTGGTTTTCATATACTTTATCTCTTTTGCTCCTCAGGTCAGCAGGATGAAGGGAATTACCATCATCTTTTCGTAGGTTTGAAAAAAAAAAAGACCTCAAGGTTAACAGAGAAAAAAGATTACTTAAAGGCAGGTGTAGGGCTAGAACCCAGGTATCCCAACTGCCAGCCCTACGCTCCCCTTCAATGCACCTCCCTGTGTCTGCAAATAATGCTGCACGATCTTTGGGGAGGCATAAGCCTCTCTGACAACCCAATAAAAACTTTAGATCCTTGCTCCAGAAAAATACACATATATACAATATTTCTAACTATTTTCAAGAGGTTTATGGAGCTTCTCCGCTCCACTCAAAGCGCAATGCACCAAGGCTATAGCCCTTTGGTCTCTGCAGCCAAGTGGTGCTGGCTGGCGGGTGTGGTGAGGTGCAGTTCTGTCCTCTGACCCCTTTAATCATGAGGACTCAGGCACTCTTTAAAGGCATACTTCCCACAGGCCAACAGTTGATTATTGTGGTCATTTGCACTTCCTTAAACTCCTCTCGTGTACACACAAAAGCAAACAAAACATTCCCCCAAAGCAACATGAAAGGTCTGATTTCAACCCACAAAACTTCAAGAAAATGGAGATCTTTAGCCAAACTACATGCAAACAGAATCACAGATGATCCGAGTGGATATTCAGTTGACAGACCTGGCTTTGGGAGCCACCGTTTCCAACAAGAAATGGTAATGTCAACTTTCTTTGTTTTCTCATCTTAGGTATAATTTTTATAACACAGTCAGCATTCTTGATATCAATATAAATGTACACAGCAATTCCTCTGAGTAGCAGCCTGTGACGCCGACACTGATTAGCTTACTAAACGCAAGGGAAATACACGAAGGACCCCAACCACATGGGGAGCAGGGTTCCCATCCAAGAGGCCTTGGGTCCCGGAAGGCAGTCCCCTTATGCAAGTCTGACGACAATATAAAGCATGATATCCAATAAAATGCACGATCACTGGGGTGCCTGGGTGGCTCAGTTGGTTAAGCGTCTGACTTCAGCTCAGGTCACGATCTCACAGTCCGTGAGTTTGAGCCCTGCATCGGGCTCTGGGCTGATGGCTCAGAGCCTGGAGCCTGCTTCCGATTCTGTGTCTCCCTCTCTCTCTGCCCCTCCCCTGTTCATGCTCTGTCTCTCTCTGTCTCAAAAATAAAAAAATTAAAAAAAAAAAAAACCTTAAAAAAAAAATGCACGATCACTGCCACCTGGGGCTTCATACAGACTTGGGGGTGGGGGCTGCACTAAGGAGCATCCTGCCCTTTCTGCATAAGTTATATTCTCATGCGGACTTGCAGGCTTCAAAGACAGTTTTCCAGGGGAAGCAGAAGAACGAAGGAACAAATGAGATTTCCACAAATGAGGGAGAATAAAGAAAGGGCCCACCCAGTGCACCTGGGTGGCTCAGTCGGTTAAGTTTCCGACTCCGGCTCAGGTCACGATCTCACAGTTTGTTGAGTCTGAGCCCTACATCCGGCTCTCTGCTGTCCGTGCAGAGCCCACTTCGGATCCTCTGTCTCCCCCTCTCTCTGCCTCTCTCTCCAAAAACAAACATTAAAAAGAAAAGAAAAGAAAAAAAAAGGGCCAGCCCCTCTCACCAGGATGTTACACAGATACTCTGGAGAAACCCATACAACGTCTCACCTGTGTGCGGAGGCCACAGGCAAGTTTCCAACTTCTTCATTGTCGTGCACGTTAACTACAGAGGGTTCGGGGCGCCTTGGTGGCGCAGTTGGTTAAGCGTCCGACTTCAGCCAGGTCACCATCTCGCGGTCCCGTGAGTTCGAGCCCCGCGTCGGGCTCTGGGCTGATGGCTCAGAGCCTGGAGCCTGTTTCCGATTCTGTGTCTCCCTCTCTCTCTGCCCCTCCCCCGCTCATGCTCTGTCTCTCTCTGTCCCAAAAATAAATAAACGTTGAAAAAAAAAAAAATTAAAAAAAAACTACAGAGGGTTCATCCCTGCCAAACTGGCCCAGATGGAGTCTGATTCTCCCACTCTTTGTGCCTGAGACCCTCCTCCTCTGTAGACTGGAACACTTTGGCTTTCATTTCGGGGGCGTTAATGGTTCCCTGGTGGCTAACGTCTAAGCATTTTACGTTAATGCAAATGTAAGAGTCAAAGTGAGGACCCACTTCTCTTGTCCAGTCTATATTTTTCAAAGTTTTCATAACATCCTATCTCATTTTATCCTTACAGTGAGCCTGTGAAGTAGGTAGCTTCGGTTCCAGCTGAGGAAGGCCTCACAAAAAACCAAAAGTGCATTTCTTTTTCAAATTAAAGCAGAGCCCAGGGGTACAAAAACAAAGAAAGTAATTATAAAACCAAGGAGGCTTTCTAGGTTAATTAGAATTTCATCAAATTAAATAAAACCTTGTAGCTGGTCATTTACAAGTGAATATTTAAGTGCATCTGTTTATACCACGTTGAGTAGCTAAAAGAACGCAGGGCAATCCACACCACCACTGTGATGCTTCGTGTCGCTGGGGGGTGAGGGTCCAAGGTCCCAGTGAGAAACGGTTCAAGGCAGAAGTGGGCATGATCATTCAGACTCTAAACCTGAGTCTGTTTCCCAACCATGATTTAGAAAGAAATTGTGGTTTATATACACAACGGAGTACTACGTGGCAATGAGAAAGAATGAAATATGGCCCTTTGTAGCAACATGGATGGAACTGGAGAGTGTGATGCTAAGTGAAATACGCCATAAAGAGAAAGACAGATACCATATGTTTTCACTCTTATGTGGATCCTAAGAAACTTAACAGAAACCCATGGAGGAGGGGAAGGGGAAAAAAAAAAAGAGGTTAGAGTGGGAGAGAGCCAAAGCATAAGAGACTCTTAAAAACTGAGAACAAACTGAGGGTTGATGGGGGGGTGGGAGGGAGGGGAGGGTGGGCGATGGGCATTGAGGAGGGCACCTTTTGGGATGAGCACTGGGTGTTGTATGGAAACCAATTTGACAATAAATTTCATATATTGAGAAAAAAAAAAAAAAGAAAAGAAAGTCTCTCCTCCAGGGTGCCTGGGTGGCTCAGTTGGTTAGGCATCGACTCTTGATTTCAGCTCAGGTCATGATCTCACAGCACATGAGGTTGAGCCCCGCCTCGGGTTCTGCACTGATGGCACAGAGCCTGCTTGGGATATTCTCTCTCTCTCTCTCAATCTCTCCCTCTCTTTTTCTGTACACCCCCATTCCCTGTTCACCCTCTCTCTCCCTCTCAAAATAAACATTAAAACAACAACAACAACAATGTCTCTCCTGCCTCTCTGTCACCCTTGCTATAAAAGTAACAGCACTATCTTGAACCACAAGCCAAACAGAACCTGTTTAGTAGAACTACCGTACTGGACACTGATCTGAATACAGAACTATCATCTCTAGAAAAGAGTTTAGAAAACAGGAATAAATTCCCAGCTCTCACACTGTTACCAAGATCACCATGCAGTACAAAGTGTTGTTCAACTCACTTTCTCATCTGCCCCTCAAGACAGCCTCCTGTGTGGCAACATTAAAGCCTCTTTATGCTAAAGCCAGCTTTACGTCCTCGTGGCCCACGGCACAGGTGCACCTGCGATTTCACCACAACACACGTTCTACCGGAAACAAGCTGAGAGCACAGGTGCTTTCTCAGACCTGATTCCTTGAGGAAAAGGTCAGTCTCTAGGAGGACAGTCTGTGGGCTGACACGAAGGGAAGGGAAGCAGAGGCCTTCCACATGTCGTCAAACAGCAGTTCCCCTCCAACTACCTTCCCCTTTCCCACCTTCACACGTAAAATCAGCTCCTGCCAAAAAATAAACTGCGGAATAACAAAACGTCCCCTAAACAAGGAGCCGGTGAACAAGTCAACCAGACAGAAGGATGCAGGAGGATTACACCACTGTGCTTCCTTCTGCTGCTCTGGAAGCCTGTTTTAGTTTGGACTTTATCCTACAACCTGTGGGAAGTAACTGGTAGATTTTAGGCAGGAGAACTGCACCATCAAATTCTATTTTTGTTCTTAAAAAAATTTTTTTTAACATTTATTTATAAGGTTTTGAGAGACAGAGAGACAGAGCGTGAACGGGGGAGGGGCAGAGAGAGAGGGAGACACAGAATCTGAAACAGGCTCCAGGCTCCGAGCTGTCAGCACAGAGCCCGACGCAGGACTCGAACTCACAAACAGTGAGATCATGACCTGAGCCGAAGGTCACTTAAGTGACTGAGCCATCCAGGTACCTCATCAAATCCTATGTTTTAATTTTTAAGTTTATTTATTTTGAGAGAGAGAGAGAGAGAATAAGCACACAAGCAGAGGAGGGGCAGAGAGAGAGGAGGAGAAAGAATCCCAGGCAGGCTCCCTGTTGCCAGCACAGAGCCCGACACGGAGCTTGATCTCATGAACTGTGAGATCATGACCTGAGCCAAAACCAAGAAAGAGTCCAACACTTAAGTGACTGAGCAACCCAGGCGCCCCTCAAATCCTAGGCTTTAAAAAGCAAGTTCATTCTGGTGGCACCGTGCAGGCTGCGGTGGAGTCCAGGGGATCAGGCGGCCAGTGCAGTGGCCCAGGGAAGAGACAACCGGAGCCCGGGAAGGCAGTGGTGATGGACAGAAGATGAGACACTGTAGACGGCTCAGCGGACCTGGTGCCCGGTCATCAGAGGGGAGGGGAGGCAGGTAACGAAGCAAAGGCCGTAACTTCTCACAGCTTATCAGCTATGGCAGGAATCACGGTAGCGCAGAGACCCCATGAGGTTAATGATGATGGAATTTCACCTTTAATTCCTTACCTTGGCAGCAGAGTTTGATACGCCATGTGTGACATTTCTGATAAGGCCCCCGACATTTCCATACTTTATCAGTCCAGTAACCCCTTCGGAAACATCATTCAAAAGCCCCATGGGATTGCCGAGAAAGTCCACTGATCCCAGGATCCGAGCTGCCTGGCTGAGGAGTTCCTGTCAAATGGAGCAGAAAGACAAGATGAAAACCAGCACCTGTTGATACTTGCAGGTAGAATGTCCCAAGCAAAAAGGTTAGAAATCGGTCTTGTCCCCCATTCTCATCAACACCACAATGACCTCTGAATTCTCATCAACTGCAAGTTCCTAGGCTTTCATGAACTCCACCTAAGCTCTCCCAACGCATGTATCCCAGAGATTACTTCCAGGACTCAGAAATACGCCTCGAAGCTATTCCGAAGAATAAATAAAAGCTCTCAAACAGGAAAGACTCTTTACAAACATGTGTTAGTATATACATCACATTCTGATGTTTCTACAAATAGGGAACTCAGCAGCAGCAGCAGGGAGAGTTTTAGAAGGAAAATGAGGGAGGAGAGTATATTGGTAGCGCCCCCTATAATCGGCAGGGGGTGGTGCATAAAGAAGGCATGTTTCAGATCTAGCCAGCAACCCTCTACTTTCTGCCTCCAGGTTCCAGTGATATCTGCTCTGTCACTCGCCTTGCAGTTTAGTGGAAACATCACCAATTAGGAAAGTTGAGGAAGGAAGCCAAGAAGGAAAGGAGGGACACGGGAGGGAGGAGGGAGAAAAGGGAGCAGGAATAGAATTTTAACTTAGACAGTTAATAAATTTGATATGATCTTGACCTATCTATCGAAGAATCTGGATAATAAATACAAAACAGAAAATGTCCAACTTGATAAAAAGAAAAATTGAAGTTCAACGCTAGGGCAGGATCTCACAGGCTCCAAGAACACTGATGTGGTTGTCAAAAGTTGCTCCATGTCCAGTAAATAGAGAGGTCACAATATTTTGTCACCATCAAAGCATCAATTAAACCCTTAAGAGTTGTTACGAATCCAGTGGAAGCCCCCGAGATCAGTTCTCTGAGGGACAAGACCAGCAGCTTGTAAATTAAATACACTGTTTGAGGATTTTCATGATGTGTATGGGCTTCGCGGGCTGTGACCTGACCCCTAACAGCAAATGTTTAACTGGGTTCTCGACACTAATGTCTTAGTAACCAAAATTCCCAAACAACCAAAACAAACATTCTGCTTGTGCTCCAGCCACTAAGTATTTCTCCAAAGCTCACCTCCTGGAAATGTTTGAGGATATCATTGATGATGAACTCCTTGGTCTCATAGGGATGTACCCGAGTAAATGGATCCAGATTAATCACAGCATCCTCAAACCGAATCAGTGGAAATCCCAACGTGCTTTTTAAGGCCTAGTTAGGGAAGAAAGAAAATGACATACTTTAGCCATTTGATGGCCTTCCAGGGCACTATAATTTTGGATTCTGTGAAAACTACAAGTCATATCAATTTTCCAATGAGAGTCAAGGTTTTGATATTCATAAATAAGGATTTTCCCTGTAATTATAAAAGTAAAATATTAGGACAAAAAATATACATGTCACCCAAAGTAACATATATCACATAGAAATGAATATTCTTAGCTTCATACGGTGGCTTCTTATAGTCACCGTTAAGTTTGTGAGAGTCACTAGGTTGTTATATACAGCTGCAGTTGCTTAATTTTCATTGTTACACAGTATGCCAATATATAAATAAAACACAATTTATTAAACCATTGCTGTTGATGAACAGTTGTGCTGTTTCAAATTTTTGCTATTATGAACAATGCTGCTATGAACATTCATGGACACGTCTTTGGGAGCACATTTGTATGCATTTTTCTTGAATACATACCTGGGAGTGGAGCTGCTGTGTCACAAAGAATATACACGTTCGACCCTAGTATATACAGCACTGTCAAACAGCTGTCCCCAGCAGCTGAACTGGTTTATGCTCCCTTCAGCAGCCTATGAAATTTCCTGTTATTCTACACCCTCATTGACACTTGGTATAGACAGCCTTTTAAAAGACAAATATTCTGACAGGTGTGTAACGGTATGTCAGTGTGTTTTGTTTTTTGTTTTTTTAGTTTTATATTACTTACTTACTTGAGAGAGACAGACACAGTGTGAGTGAGGGAGGGGCAGAGAGAGGGAGAGAGAGAATCCCAATAAGTCTCCAAGTTACCAGCACAGAGCCCAACATGGGGCTCGAACTCATGAAACCATGAGGTCATGACCTGAGCCAAAGTCAGACGCTTAACCCACTGAGCCACCCACGCACCCCTCTCAGTGTGGCTTTAATTTCCATTTTCCTGTTGAAGAATGCACCTTTTAACACACATATTGGCCATCTGGATATCCTTTTTTGTGAAGTGCCTACTCAAGTCTTTTGCTCATTTTTGTAGTGGGCTGTCTGTTTTTTTCTTATTGCTTTGTAGGAGTTTTTCTTATACATTCGGTATAGAAGTCCCCGGTGAATAGATGTATTACAATATTCTTTTCCCATTCTGTGACTTATTATTCTTTGAAAGGTGTTCTTTGATGATCAGATATTTTTTTTTAATTTTTTTTAACGTTTATTTTTGAGACAGAGAGAGACAGAGCACGAACAGGGGAGGGTCAGAGAGAGGGAGACACAGAATCTGAAACAGGCTCCAGGCTCTGAGCTGTCAGCACAGAGCCCGACGCGGGGCTCAAATCACGGACCGCGAAATCGTGACCCAAGCCGAAGTCGGCCACTTAACCGACTGAGCCACCCAGGTGCCCCCAGATATTCTTTTTTAATGAAATCCAATGTACCAATCTTTTCCTTTATGGTAAGGGTTTTCTGTTTCCTCAGTAAGAAATTATTATCTACACCAAGGTCATAAAGATATTCCCTGTGTGTACCTAAAAAAATTTTATTGCTTAACTTTTCACATTTACATCTATAATCTACTTGGACTTGATTTTTTTTATATGGTGTGAAGCAGAAATCAAGATCCATTTTTTTTCCAGATGGATATCTACTTGCCTAAGTAATATTTACTGAAATGATCACCCTCTCTCCTACTGCAGTACCGTGTAAACTTTGTCACAAGGTGACTAGCCATATTTACGTATCTGTTTCTCAATTCTGTTTCATTTTGTCCTGCCTTCTGCCAATACCACCCTGTCTTAATTACTATACTTTTGTAATGAGTTTTGAAATCTGAGAGTATAAGCTCTCCAACTTTGTTTTTAGGATCATCTTGGTTATTCTTTGCACTTTTCATTTCCAAATAAATTTTAGAATCAGCTTGTCAATCTGCCATAAAAAGTTGTTAAATTTTTCATTAAGATCTTACTGAATCTATAGATCAATTTGAGAAGAAAAGACAGCTTCACAGTATGGAGTCTTCCAGTGTATTAATGTGGTATGTCCCCTTATCTATTTAGTTCACTTTTCTCTTAATAACATTCCATTGTTTTCCATACAGAGGTCTTGCATATAACCTTTGCTGGATTTACTCCTAGGTATCTGTGATAGATTAAAAATGGCCAGGGGCACCTGGCTGGCTCAGTTGGTAGAGCGTACATAACTCTTGATCTCAGGGTTGTAAGTTCTAGCCCCACACTGGGTATAGAGATTACTTTAAAAATGGCCATATATTCTTTACATCTTGTAACAGTAGTGGAGACGACTTCATTTGCATTGACCTTGTAAGTTGCTTCAGTCAATAAGATGCAGCAGAGGTAACACTGTGTGACCTCTGAGCCCAGGCTTCAAGAGATCTTGGGAGTTTCTGCTCTGCCCTTTTGATACTTCCACCACGTGAAGAAGCTGAGAGACCATGTGGAAGGAGGTTCTGTTGACAGCCAAGACCTAACGCCTAACACATAAGTAAGGTCATCGTATACGAGTCCGTCTCAGCTGACTGCCAGATGAGTAACCACAGGTCAGTCCAGCAGAAGCCAGCATTCAACAGAGTCCAGCCCACAGAATTGTGAATAAAATGACTGTTTTAAACCACTAAGTTTTGGGGTGGCTGGTTACACAGCAATAAATAATGATACTGGATTTGATGTTTTCTTAACAATGCTGTAAATTACATCCTTCAAAATTTTCCTTCCCTCTATAATCGTTGCTGACATTGTACACCATCTCCAGTGACCTTCCTAAATTATCCATTCAGTTAACAACTTCTCTGTGCATTCTTTTAGATTTTCTAGGTACATATTTATGCTCTCTGCAAATAATAAAATTTTCATTTTCCTGTCCAGTTCTTATGCCTTTTATTTCTTCTTTAATCTTTCTAGACTTACTGCACTGGCTACAATCTCCAGTAAGACACTGCAGAGTAGGGATAATGAGCACCTTCCCTGCTTTCAGTATCTCATCATTGAGTATGTTTGCTGTAGCTTTTTTATACATATACTTTGTCAGATTCAGGCAGTTCCCTTCTATTTTTTGCTTGCTGAGTTCTTATCATAAATAGATGTTGAATTCTGTCAAAAGGCTTTTGTGCGACTATTGAGATAATACTTTTTCTTCTTTTATTTTGTCAATGTGGTAAATTACATGATTTATTTGAAAATGTTAAACCACACTTACATTCCTGGAATAAACCCAATTTAGTTATATTTTTTCTTATTCATTGCTGTATTTGCTTTGTTAATATTTTGTTCAGATTTCTTCCATGTTCATGAAAAAAATTCTAGTCTATAATTTTCCTTTGTTATTTATTTTCAAAATATAAATTATAGTTTTCTAGTAAGCTTCTCAGACACAGATACAGTTACTCTTTAATATTGTGTGTTTGATAATGCCAATGTCTGGTTTATCTGTGGGTCTGCTTCTAGTGTCTGTTTTTAAAATGAAAACTTTCGGGGCACCTGGGTGGTGCGTCCAGCTTCGGCTCAGGTCATGATCTCACAGTTTGTGAGTTTGAGCCCGGTGTTGGGCTCTGCGCTGACAGCTCAGAGCCTGGAGCCCGTTTCAGATTCTGTGTCTCCCTCTCTCTCTGCCCCTCCCCTGCTTGTGCTCTGTCTCTCTCTCAAAAATAAATAAAATGTAGGGGCGCCTGGGTGGCGCAGTCGGTTAAGCGTCCGACTTCAGCCAGGTCACGATCTCGCGGTCTGTGAGTTTGAGCCCCGCGTCGGGCTCTGGGCTGATGGCTCAGAGCCTGGAGCCTGTTTCCGATTCTGTGTCTCCCTCTCTCTCTGCCCCTCCCCCGTTCATGCTCTGTCTCTCTCTGTCCCAAAAATAAATAAACGTTGGAAAAAAAAAAAAAAAAAACTTTTAAAAATAAATAAAATGTAAAAAAAAAAAAAAATTAAAATTAAAACTTTCACAGACTTTGCATGAGTCTTTAGTTTCTAGTAGGCGGTTAAAGAGGCTTCATCCAATCAAGATTTGGGCTTTCTCAAGGCTGGATTTCAGTCTTTGTAACTCTTGGTCTATTTCCGTCTTTCTAAGGCCTGGGATAGTTTCAGGCCAGTTGTCTCAACTGACAACCAATTCTGTTCCTCCTCTTTTACTCTCCCTAGCACCAGAAAACTACTAAAAGGTCTACTTAGTTTTCCCACCTCTCAACTGTTACTTCTTGCCCGGCTTCTCTCAGACTAGGTTACCTAGAGACTGGCACCTGCCTCAAGACATACAGCAGCTCAGACCGCCAGGGTCTCTATTCTGCCTGTCCCTTCTCTCTAAGATACTAGCGCAACAGTTACCAGCTTAGTATCTATCTAGTGTTTGCTATGTCGGTCCCATGAGACCACCAAAAGCCTTACTCAGACTCTCTGCCTTTTGGCAGCTGCTTTCTGCTTGACTTCTCTGCCTTTCAACACATACCAGTTACACATTCGAACTATCTCAAGAGTAAAGGCAGAGTAAATGGTGGGCTCACTTATCAAGTTTCCTTCCTCACATAAATCTTGGACTCTCAAGTCCTAGATATCTTGGTAGCTTTCCATTACTTTCAAGCAGACTTTGGGTTTTTTTTTTTTTTTTTTTTTTTCTATCGAGCTTTTCTTGTAATTCTTGGCTAATCTTGGTTTGCTATAAGCCAGTTAACAATTTCCAGATTTGGTCTATTTTCCAATTGCATATTTTTATTTTATTTATTTTTTATTTGAGAGAGAGAGAGAGTGAACAGGGAAAGGAGGGGAGAGAGAGAGAGAAAGAGAGAGAAAGAGAGAGAGAGAGAGAGAGAGAGAGAGAGAGAGAGAGAGAATTTCAAGCAGGCTTCATGCCCAGCATGGAGCCTGATGCAGGGCTCAATCCCATGACCTTAGGATCATAACCTGAGCCGAAATCAAGAGTCGGGGGCGCTCAACTGAACGAACCACCCAGGTGCCCCACCATACTTTATTTTAACAAGATTGGGGAGGAGGGGCTCCTGGGTGGCTCAGTCAGTTAAGCATCCGACTCTTGATTTCGGCTCAGATCGTGATCTCACGGTTCATGAGACTGAGCCCCATATCAGGCTCTGTGCTGACAGCATGGAGTCTGCTTGGAATTCTCTCCCTCCCGCTCTCTGCTCCTCCCCTGCTCACTCTCCCTTTCTTTCAAAATAAGTAAACATTAAAAAAAAAAAAAAAAAACAACTTTAACAAGATTGATATTGCAAGGATTTTAGAGAGTATGCAAAATACTCTTCTTTGAATGTGAAAACACTTTTTTAAATTTTTTTTTTTTTTTGAAGCAGAGAGAGAGAGAGAGAGAGACAGAGACAGAGCATGAGCGGGGGAGGAGCAGAGAGAGAGGGAGACACAGGATCCGAAGCAGCTTCCAGGCTCTGAGCTGTCGCACAGAGCCTGATGCGGGGCTCGAACCCACAAACTGTGAGATCATGACCTGAGCCGAAGCCAGACGCTCAACCGACTGAGCCACCCAGGCGCCCCTGAAAACACTTCTTCATGCTAATAATGTTAGTAACTCTCTGATCCACATTGAATCTTTCCTTATATACAGTGTAAATAATCCATATGATTTTCTATTTTTCCATATGGCTATCTAGTTGGTCTAACAGCACTTACTAAAACATCTATATATTGCCCCACTAAATTAAATGTCTTTACAGTAACACCTCATGTGTAATTTAATGAACCTTCTATTTTCTCCTTTATTTTTTCATCTTTTAGCATGTATTTTCAGAGGCTGCCTTAGATTCTTTTGGGACAAGAACATGTTTAATTGAAATGAAATCATGTAACTGAAGAAAATACAGAAGAAACTGCTTAAAACCATAGAATGGGGAAACTTTTTTGGGACTCCAAACATATATTCAAAAAGGTCAAAGACTGGTGGATTTGACAACATAAAAATCAAAAGCTTTTATAGGATTTTATAGGATTAAAAAAGAACCCATATATACATCAAAAGTAAAGCAAAAAGACAAATGAAAAAATGAAGGAAAAAACCTGCAACTTACATCAAAGACAAAACTTACATGAAGAGCTTCTACAATTACAGGTGATTAAAGACCAGTAATAGGATTTAAAAAATGGGCAAAGTGATAAACGGCAGAAAAGATTGGTTCTCAGAGGAAAAGGATGGCCCTTCAACAGAGGGGTCAGAAGTAGAGGAGAAGAAAGCTGTGACGAATACAAAGAAACAAACAGAAGATAAGAGGAGAACCAGAAAGGAATGGGGAGGTCCGCGATCCCGAATACGGCAGAGGACCCTACAGACATGAGGTCGGAAAAAAGGCCCCCCGATCTGGGGTCTCGGGAAGTCACGAGAAACCTCCTACTACATAATGTGAGAACAAAACTTTTTAGAGATTAAGAGCGCTCTTAGGTTAATTCAGCCTAACCCTCTCATTTTTTTAAATAAATAAAGCCGGAGAAATGTTAAGTAGATGACCCAAACTCGTGCAGTTAGTTATTAGGAGATTTTCGACTTGCACGTGCTCATTGGCACAAAAGTAACCACCTGGTAGGTGGAAAGCATGAAGATCGGAATGGAGGATTATGTTGTTTCTCTTGAAAAACGTTCTGCTGTTCATTCACGCGTGCCTCACCCATCCACGTGCTGGTGACAGAGAAACTGAGGCCCAGCGGGCTTAACGGCTTTGCTTAGAGCCCCACGATAAATCTGCCGGGAAAGGTGGGGACATCGGTTCGGCAGTTTGTTTTGCCAATCCAACCCTGAACGTTACTCTCGTCTCAGAGAAGAGGACGTGAGATCCAAACAAAGGCTTAAGGCAAAAGCTTTTTTACCCCAACTTCCTCATCGTAACCAAATACTGAAGAAGAGGTACCATTCGGAGTAGCAAAGACTTTGAAACCTCCACCAAGTTGTCAAAACCCTCACGAGAGACACCATCCCCTTTCTGAATGGCTGATGTGCTTTGTCTGAACCAAGGAAATATCTGGCCCTTTGGTAAAACTCTTTACCTCGTCATTTATGCTTTGGGGCCTCCACATTGGAAAAGGCGGAGAGACGCAGCCTTTGGTACGAATTATCCTGCCACCTTCAGGTTGTTCCGGTCAAAGTAAAAGAGATGAGAGGGAAAGAGCCAAACAGGGCTCTTCCCCGCAGTGACCGACCAGTCAAGTACAGTAGTATACAAAGCTGATGCTTATTTACTTAAGGAGCAGACAGTTTCCTGTTACAAAACGGATTTTGGAGAAAGCAACGTGTGCGCAGAAGTTCCCAATAAAACTAGGACACTGTCCATTCCTACCTCCTCCAGACGAAAACCGCTGAAGTCTTCCAGAAACCTTACAGAGTCGAAAGAAGAAATACCTGTCCATATGCCATAAGGTCTCGGATCACAAGCCAGTCCCTGGCCCACGTCCTTCCCTTTCTTAGTTTATCCTGCACTAAACAAAACTGTCTGGAATTCATTCTTTAAAGGTTTATTTATGGTACATAGAGACTGTTTATGTGAAGCAGGGTATTTGCCCATTTCCCTCCCGGGACAGTGTTTAAAACTACAGGGATATTTCCCTCTCTGGCACTTTCTGAAATACAATTAACAATACTGGATCTTTTTTCCTTTTAACAAATCTGGTTTTTATTTAGGGAGGGGAGGAAAAAAGTAAAGGGTCTGAAGTTTCCCAACAAATTATTTCAAGCCTTTGAGAAGACAGTTTTAGGCTTTTTAAATAGTGTCTTTGTTTGAAATTCCCCCTCACCCCCACCCTCTTGCTCTCTGACCATTAAAATGTGGGTTTTCTTCCAAACTAGATTGCTCAATTAAAGCCCTTCTTTTGTAATACCCCAATGCTCTAAATGGGAAACGGACTGCATGCTGGAGGCCACCTCGTGAAACCTTTTAAAGGCTCCTGGCTTCTTTTGATCTTGAAAAAAACCAAAATACATATGAACTACCTGGCGTTTTCGATATTACTCTGCTACCCTCTAACACACACGCTTGGGAGTATAATGGGGAGGGGGGTGGAAGGGAGGAATGTGTGTGCACTTGTGAAATGGAACTATTATCTCCCCCTTCTCCCATCACGGAGAAAGGAATCCAATCGAGACAGCAGATGGGAAACTGCTCCGAGTCCTTCTCAACAGACACTATATCTGGCAATAATGTACCCTCAGCATAAACCTGAAGAGGCTTCCCCGTGAGATTTCTGACAGCCTCACTCCTGGCCTGGAGTCAAGAGAATCAAGATAATTATTCCTTCAATACCAAAGACATGGTTACCTTTTAGTCAGACTCTTGTGATTCCCATTCTGGGACAGCACTCCGTTCCCTAAGTACATACTTTAAGCAGTACATATTCATCTCCAAGAGCATATCGCTCTTCCCAAGAGCTACTAATAAGGGGATATTACTGTGTTAGGAAACTCTGAATAAATGACATTATTTTATGAGCCCCTGACTCCACCAGGAGAACTCGAGACACAGTAAAACGGTGACTCCCACAGGCTGAGAATTTGACTCTGAAGCCCCAATTCCCTGACACCCCGCCTGAGACACGGATGTGCCCCCATCACGGTGCCCCCCCCCCCCCACCTCAGGACAGGGCCGCTCCACTCAACTTCTTTAACAATCGCTTGAAAACACCTTCCAACGGATCCTCAGAACAGTGCCGAACGAAACATTCAACTTAACCGGTTCCCAGTTCGTCGTGGAGCATACACGCAGGCACGGAGACCATGTGACTGGGGGTCTGGAGCTACTTCAGCTGTAAGAAGCCATATTGCATTTGGCAGTCTGGGGGAAAGTTCTCTGCTGGGAGCAATCTGAAAGGAATAGTTAGGTGTCTGTGTTTCTAAGGAAGAGGATTTAAAAAACAAGAAGTCCTTCACTCTCAGGAAATGCTTAACATTGGTTTGTTGGGCGAGTGCCAGGTGCTCTGAGGGAATATACACTTTATCAAACAAACCCATTCCAAAGGGTCACATAAGTCAAGTGGATACTTGGGGATATTAACAAGATAGTGGTTTTCCCATGGATTTTCCCCCCACTCGCATGCTAATTGTAAGTATCTTCAGTCTCCTGGGAAACATGAAATTAAAGCCAATCAAGCAGACAGGAGAGTCCGCTGGAAAGGGCACACTGCGCTGTTCTCGCCACCGCGGCAAACAATCCCCGCGACTCTGGTCCTGCCCAGCACGCTCCCAACGGCTCACGCCCGGCTCACCGCGGGACTGAAGCAGTCACCCTCACCCTACCAAGTATGATCTGGCGTCGACCAGACTATACTGTCTCGTTACCTATATGTCTATTTTAGAAGTTGTGTGTTGGCAGACTGCATCCCATGAGGCCCACACATGTGTTTTGTTAGGCCCGCAAGGTTTTTAAAGAAAACAACTCAAATCAGCTGCCAACATTTCAAAACCAGGAGATTCCACATAAAAATCCAGATTTCCGGCTTCACTTTAAAAATCTGAAGCTCCGGCAACACTGGGTTCACATTACCCTATGACAGCAACGGGCTGGAGCTGAGCCGAGGCTGCCCCCTCAGACGAAGCGGGCACGCCCCGCGTGCAATGGTCCCCACCATACCGCTTCACTTAATACATTGCTGCCATAGTCCCCGTAGGCATCTGAATTTACGACTCCAAGTTGATTCCTTATTTGTTCAGGTCTATAGCTATTCCTACTCAGAAGAGAGACCATCATGTGGCATCTCAAAGAAGGCAGCATGGGGCAGTGGAGATGTCCTCGGCTGGTGGTTAGTGGCGAGATGAGTGCCTTGATAACCGTCTGCGAGGGCAAGGAAGGAAAGAACCAGAAGCAATGGGGTCAAGCTGCAGCGAGGCAGATTTAGACGCAATCTAAGCGAAGACCTAACAACCACCTGGGTCCTACTCCTGTTCCCATTACATCTACCTCCACAGGCTTGAGCAGAAGAACGTGCTGAACTCCAACATCCTTGTTCACTGAGCAGGAGGATCGCTGAAGACTCTTACAGCTCTAAAATTCCCTGAGGCCCCAGGCACCCGGGTGGCTCAGTTGGTTAAGCATCCAACTTTGGCTCAGGTCATGATCTCATAGCTCGTGGGTTCGAGCCCCACATTGGGCTCTGTGCTGACAGCTCAGAGCCAGCAGCCCGCTTCAGATTCTGTGTCTCCCTCTCTCTGCCCCTCCACTGCCCACCTGCACCCCCCCAATCTCTCTCTCAAAAAAAAAAAAAAAAAAAAACACTAAAAAATTTTTTTGTTTAATTTTCTCAGGCCTTACGTTCTGGAGGGGCATCTAGATAGCATATTGCATAGTACAGCACAGTATAAACTTTACAGTCGCATAGACTTGGATTTAAATCCCATCCCCATCCCTCAAAGTAGATCACATTGCAGCAAACAAAGATGAAATTCGGGGTCTCTCTGTCAAATGCATATCAGGATGATCTGCAGGAGTGTCACATTCAGATATGGTGGTAGGCAAGGCCACATCTCAGTGGTATGCAGTTGAGTGTGTTTCTTGAAGGTGTTAGACGTTTCTAGTATCAACCCTTCACAAAGAGGTGCATACTCAGGAGGAGAGAACTAGGAGGACAGGCAGGCAGGGCTCTGGCACAAAAGGAAGATACTATCTTGGTTGTGGCTTTTCTCCTGAATCTGGGAGTGGCCCTAGGAAAGTAGGTTCTTAGTTCATTGAGGTAACGCCAAGAGCTAAACAGATGGCAGATGGGTTTTATGTCATTCTCTGTTCACTCACATTACTCCTCAATCTTTAGCAAAGGCATACTTAAACATAAAAAAACAAGCCGCATATACGTATACATACTATACATACACATATGTATATACAGTATACATACATACATACATATACATACCTATACATACATATACACGTCAAACCTTCAAAACGGAAAACCTGGAAAAATATCTGCTACAAATGATGATACTAGACAGAAAAGGCCAATAGTAAACACATTCATTCTTTTCCAGGGAAAGTCATTTTATAACTTACCCAGGTATCATCAGCTCACCTTAAGATCCAATGGAAGCTTGTTGGAGGTGAACACACTCAGCTTGATCTGGGGAATGCTGATTTTGAGATTTTCAAAGTAATATCGAATTGGTGTTCCACCTTGCTCAGCAGTCTTTTCATGGAGGTTTTCATCATACTTTTCCACCTCTGGTACAAAGTAAAACGGTGAATTAAAACAAAACAAAACAAAACAAAACAAAACTGAACCTCCTGAAGTCTCATAATTCCAATGTTTGTGTTCATGTTGAAAAAAATTCACAGAAAAATGTAAATATCTATTTCTGTAAACTAAGTTTTTCAGGGTTTGGTGATGTGTACGGTATCCTGATGTCATTTCTTTGTAAAAGCAGATCTGTTTCATGTTGTTTACCGAAAAAGTACAATAGCCTAACCTTTTGATTTGCGACGCTGTGCCATCTGGCAGATGTCATCTTTGGAAAAACTAATGCAGGTGGGGAAGCCAAAGGCCACGGGCGTGTTTGTTGGCAATTAGTTTTCTAGAAACTGTGTTGCTGTTGTTATTATTATGATTATTATAAACGACCCAGGTTATCTGAACTTATTTTGTATTTGGAGTGTAGTTTAACTGAATCATAATGAACAACATGACCAATTAAATAATGCAGCTGAATGAAACAGAGTGCCTTAAAAGAAAAACAGGCTGCAGGCTCTAAAGAAGTGACATCATGGCAGTAAGCAAGCACCTTCTCTCCCAAATGGTGGATATTTGTTAAAGCAGCGGAGTCAAGGCAGATTTTTTTTTTTACTTCTCATGAAGTAAAAAGGATTAACATGGGCTCGCACACAGTAATGGGCTCGGTTATTTTCTCCTGTACCCACACCCATCCGGCCAGCTTATTTTCACTTGGCTTCACGTGCCTTAGAAATAAAACCAAGGAGATTGTACAAAGCTGCCTATCAAACAAATTTTTACCATCAGCTATCATAGTTCTATTTACAGAAAGAAAGGAAATAGGTTTTAGAAAACGATACTGCGACAGACACCTGCTTATCTGTATTCAGGGAACAGAAATAGTTATAGAAAGTGGAGACGCCCCAGTGAAAGACAGGCCAGGATTTTACAAAAGTCTAAATCATTTCTACAATGTTTGGTGAGAAATTTACTCAGAGAAACCTATGAGAACACCATGTCCAATAGAATTTAAAGTAAAACTTCCCAGGAAGGTGCCAAAAGAGAATGGCTATGTGGCAGGCAGGCCCTCAAGTGGCTGTCCAAATGCAAACAGATATTGGCGTTCCAATCCAAAGTGGAAAACACAGTTTTCAACAGATAGGATCTTCCTCTTGATCCCAATTACACTTAAAGTTTAAATTCTAAGTCTGGGTTAAAGAGCAAAAATATTTGTCTTGCACTGTTTGTATGTGTGTACATATGTACACATGTCCCCAGTGATTTTTGTCTCTAGCCAATGTGGGCACATAAACATAAGTCTATCTTATAATTTCTTCAGGCTCGATATTTGGTTTAGTCTTCAAAAGACTAAGCATTACTGACTTCTTTCTAAGCTCTATATACAGTCTTACAAAGGCCATGAGGAGGTATCTAAGATAAAGAGACAAAAGCAAAATGGTTTCTATAGCAACTGCTAGAAAAATTTAGGTTTTCAATAGCTTATCTTACTCCCCTCTCCACAGAAGAGTCCAGTAACTAGAAAGCCTGGTAATGACATTAAGGCATAAGGGTATGATTGTAAAAAGGTAAGAAGTTAAGGCTAGCCAATTTTTTTTTCCTCATCTAAACCAAAGGAACTGCCGAAGGGATTTCTGATTCTTGGCCCTGAGTCTGTTTAATAAACAAAGGTTAGGGGCGCCTGGGTGGCGCAGTCGGTTAAGCGTCCGACTTCAGCCAGGTCACGATCTCGCGATCTCGCGGGATCTCGCGATCTCTCGGTCCGTGAGTTCGAGCCCCGCGTCGGGCTCTGGGCTGATGGCTCGGAGCCTGGAGCCTGGTTCCGATTCTGTGTCTCCCTCTCTCTCTGCCCCTCCCCCGTTCATGCTCTGTCTCTCTCTGTCCCAAAAATAAATAAACGTTGAAAAAAAAAATTAAAAAAAAAAAAATAAATAAACAAAGGTTAGGAAACAAAGTGGTTTGCTAAATGACTAACATCATTTCTGTTATCCTAGAGCAGATGAGTCAAAAAAACACACTACAAAGAGGAAAAGTGTGCTGTTTCCCAAAGGCTTACCCCCGGGTACTCCGGGATACCCCTGAGAAGCTTCCTTCGGGCCCATGTCAGCCCTGCAGTCAACAAGCCGTACTCGGAAAGAAAACCACTGAGACACAAGCCTTGGCTTCCGGGCTCAGGTTGTGAGGTGCAAAGGGAGCTTGTCGGGCACCCAGAGGCCACCCGTTTTCATAAGCAGACTAAGAAATGCCATTCTTCGGTCAACTCCCAGACACACACCTAGAGCATTCAACGGTACCTGATTCTGCTTGATCATAGCCAAAAAAACTCAGCAGCTTGAGAAGCAGTTTCTCCTCAATTTGCACTGTGAATCTCTGAGCCGTGATCATCAGATGCTAGAGATAAAGAAATTCTGATTAAAAGTGTAAACGCCAGAAGGAACTCTTACCTGTGCCAGTAAGAAGGCCCCAAATGACAATGGTATGGTTTCTTCACTCATGGGATTATATAATCACGTTGCCAAATGATCCCTGGGTCATCTCTCTCTCTATACTGTTACAGTTAGCCAAAAATCCCAGATGTTCAATAGACAATTCACCACCCTGTTGTTTGGTTTCTGGGGCATCCGTGTCTCCTCTGTCGGGATCACACTTGCAGATGCACTGCCACGGACAGCGTTACGGCACTGAGTTTCCGTGGACAGTAGTTACTTTAAGGAGCAGTAGGATTTGAGGGCCGCATACAGGCTTGGCCCCCACTGGCACTGGTGACAAAGGACCAGAAATATGGGAAGCAACCTCTTAGCTCCCACTTTTCCAGAATCTGTTGCTGTAACAGCTAGCTTGTACACGGAAACTTCTTTACGAAAGAAAGTGACCTGCTTTTATTAAACAGTGTGGCAGCTTACCCAAGAGCACATCTGTCCTGAGGGCAGACCCCTCTTACCACTCCTTTTCTAATTACTCTCTTTTCAGAACACATCTGGATCACGCCTGGTCCTGACCAATCTGGACGATGCTATGCTTTCCCACAGACTTCACTTCGATGAATACAGACTCTGGCCTATATGCCTATATGGATTCGGCACAATCACGCACAAGGTCATCGAAATCACAGTTGTGAGAAGAGTTGCTGCAAATTCCTCGACACCGTGGGGTAAGTCACTCGTACCTCAACCCCACAGGACTACTCCCAGCCACACCCCTCATTGCTGTTCAGAGACCCGGCTGAGAGAACAAATCACCCCCCTGCCACCGTGCCAGACCCGCCAGCCTCTCCCACCCGCCTACCTTGTAGATGTTGGTCAGCGCGCTCTTACTGGGGAACTTCACCGCATTCACTTGCACGGCAGGGCCGGTCTCAATGACCTCATTCTCGTTGCTCAGGGGAGTCACATAGAGCATGAAGGGCTGAGTGGTACCAATGAGCTGATTGTCCACCTAACGCATGAAAAGGCAGCGAATCAAAACGAGAGCACACAATGGCTCAGTTCTCAGTTTTTACTTTTAAGTGGGGTCTCGTCACACGTAGGATACTCAGAAAGTACCCATGTTACTGTGTCTCAACGGCAGCTGGAAAAATATACCTGCACTGACGGCCAGCACTGATTGCAGCAGGAATGACAACAGAAGCTACCCTTTATTTGGGCACCAAGCTAGTCTCCTTGCACGCATGGGACCTTGCACCACCGAGTCATGGGACACCGGTGGTGTCAGAGTTACTAGAGTCTGGGCTCTACTCTGCAATCCTCACCACAACCTCCTGAGGACTATCCCTGTCCTCACGTCACAGATGAAGAAGCTGAGACCTGAGGCCCTTGCTTAAGGCTGCACAGCTGGTCAATCACAGAACTACGACTTGACTCTAGGTTGGCCTGACCCCAAGCCCAGCGCTCCCAACCACCATGCTACTGACGAATGAAGTGAACGGACACTAGGCAACGAAAACCAGGGCATCAGTAGCGCAAGTGGCTACTAAATGGAAACGGTGGTCTGTCCTAAAGTCAAGTCCCTGCCAGGAAGGAAACAGTGATGTCAGTGGCATTAGGGATGGCTCTAATCACCCACGCCCGTCAGCACCATAACTGAGAATGCACGCTACACTCTGCCATGTTTACGGAGGTCAGAAGGCTCACTGCAGGAAGCAGCCACCTCCACTCTGTTTGCCACCAAAACTCCGTACCAGGAGGAGGAAAGAGAACATCTGTTGGGAACCCCTAGCGTACTTCCACACATCACCTAGCATACCCCTTACTACCACTCTAACAGCTAAGTATTATTCCTCCCCATTTTACAAACACGTGAACAGAAGCTTAGAGACATTAAGTCACTTGTCCAGACACACAGAGCTAGTAGGCAGAAGAGCTGGGATTCAAATGCAGGCATTTCTGGCACAAATCGTGCGACCCTTCCATCAGATCACATGGACTGCCACACAGCCCTTTGTATAAACTGCTGGCTGTCGAGGTGCAGAGGTAAGGGCAAGGCCATGAACACTTTTTCCCACTTCCGTCCTTGCCCTACTGTGTACTCCCCTCCAAAGCAGCAACACTCGTCTTCCAAAAATACAAATCAAGTCATGCCCCTCCTTCCTTTCCACCTGTCAGTGGCTTCCCTTTCTCTTAGGATGAAACCAAACTTCTCCCCATGGCCTGGGGGATGTAGACACTGCCCATTTCCTTGTCTTCACCACAGAGCACTCTCTCCTCCACAGAGCACTCTCTTATGACCCCCACACATGAGCCTACCAGTTGTTTCTCAAAAGTGGGCAACTCTCCCCACTCAGAGGCTCTGGATTCGGAGGGAATGCTTTTTACCCTCAAATCCTTCTCCATGGCTCGCTCAATGTCTTCTGCGAAATTCAGCTCTCACTTCTCAGGAAAACCTTCCAGGGCCACTTGATCTAAAAAGCAGCTTGATCCCGCTCTATTCTTTATGACTGTATTCACAGCTGCTAATTATTTATTCACTTGCTTGCATATTTATTGGCTGACTTCTTCTCTCGGCTGTTACCCAAAGAGAGCAGAAACCTCATCTTCTGAGTTATGACTGTATCTCCAGATACAGCTGATGCTTAAGACTTTACTGAGTGAATGAATCACCTGTCATATCCAATAGAGGAAAGAACAGGAAAGTTCTCACCCTGGTCTGACCTCTCCTTTGTTCTTTCCCCAAACATATTTGATACAAGATGTGTAAGAGTTAGGAATTCTAGTTTTATTCTCCAATTAGATTAGATGCTCCCTAAGGACGGGACTGTATTTTCTATTTTTAAATGTTCATTCTCACAGTGCTGTAATCATAGTAAACACTCAAATCTATTTTCTATGATTTACAGCACACATTAAATCAAAAGGTATTGTAGTAGAAAAAAAATTTTTTAATTAAAAAGTTAATGAAATTCACAAAGAACAAATGACTCCATGGATCTTCCTCTGTAAGGTCAAAAATGAAAGACAAAGAAATTAGAAGCACAAGATATTAACTTTCTATCTGTCCTCAAACAAATGGGATGTGATTAGCCTGAACTATCTGCTCTTTGTGATACAGGATAAAAGAAAACATTTTTCTGAAAGGGGGTTTTGGCACGATGGAAGTGCATGCCGTGAGTGGGAGCAGGAGGCTGCCCACCTGGGGAAGGAAGTACAGTCTAGGTCTTTGGATCCTTCCAGAAATATTTACCAGGAAGTGTTTTCCTGGACACGTCAACCCTGGTGGAGGCTGGGATAAAGGCCTGCAAGTGTGATGCTACCAGAGAAGAGCTGTCTTAGCGTGACAACAAAACACTGGCAGAAACTGTCAAAATCAACCTTTTCAGAACTCCGAGTTAACCAAAGGCTTGCAACGACCCAGGGATCAGTTACTGGAAACTGAGCAAGAACGGTGAGCTCTGTGGCGTTCCCATGATCCTTTCCCATCCGCTTTCTCCAGGTCCAATGAGGCCTCGAATACCAACAGCCCTGCACCCTGGCAGCCAGTGGGGGAGGGGCGGGGACCAGCTTCCAGCTCCCCTAAAAGCTCCATTCCCAGAGAACTGTCACGTTTGGGGCTTGTCTGGCACGTCTCCCATTCCTGGTATCAGTAATTTGTGTCTTCTCTTTTTTTCTCCTGATCAGACTCATTAGAGGACTGCTAACTTTACGGATCTTCTCAAAGAACCAGCTTTTGAGGGTTTTCTTGTTTTGTTTTGTTTTTTTACTGTACTTGCTGGTTTCTTTTTCAGTGATTCCCATTGGGATTTTTATTATTTCCTTTCTTCTGTTTATTTTGGGCTTAATTTGTTGTTGCTGTTGTTCAGTTTCTTAAGATGACACCTGAATTCATGGTTTTCAGACCTTTCTCCTCTAATATTTAGCGCTATAAATCTCACTTCGGTACAGGTTCAGTGAGTGGCGTTCCGCTGATTCTGAGATGTCGTGTTTTCATCTTCATTCAGTTCAAAATATTTCCTAATTTCTATTAGATTTATATTGATTTCTTTGACCCATGGGCTATTCAGAAGTGTGTTTTATAGTTTCTAAACATTTGGGGGATTTTTCCAGCTATCTTTCTGTTATTTCAATTTGATTCCATTGTGATCAAAGGACATACCGTGTGACTTGAGTCCTTTTGCCCTTGGGAATTGTCTCCTCGTCCAGAATGGGGTCTCTCTTGGAAATGTTTCTTTCTTTTTTTTTTTTAATTTTTTTTTTTTTTTTAACATTTATTTATTTTTGGGACAGAGAGAGACAGAGCATGAACGGGGGAGGGGCAGAGAGAGAGGGAGACACAGAATCGGAAACAGGCTCCAGGCTCTGAGCCATCAGCCCAGAGCCCAACGCGGGGCTCGAACTCCCGGACCGCGAGATCGTGACCTGGCTGAAGTCGGACGCTTAACCGACTGCGCCACCCAGGCGCCCCTCTCTTGGAAATGTTTCACCTGCACTTCAGAAGAACGTGTTCTCTGCTGTTGCTAGGTGGACTGCTGGATAAATGTCAGTTAGGTCTACCTGGCTGGGAGTGCTATTCAAATCTAGTACGGCTGTGATTACTTGCTGCTTATGTGCTTATTCTATCGATTATTCACAGAGGGCAACGGAATCTTCTACTATAACCATGTACTTGTTCATTTCTTCTTTCAGTGCTATCAATTTTTGCTTCCTATATTTCAAAGCCCCACAATCAGGTATGTAAATAGGATCGTTATGGCCTCCCGACAAACTCTTTTATCGTTAGGAAATTCTCTTCCTTATTCCTGGTAATATGCTTTGCTCTGCAATTGATTCTGATGGTAATCAGAATCACTATCAGTGAATCACTCTCTTATGATTCCACTCTCTTATGACTAGGCCTAGCTCAGTATGTCTTTTTCCATTCTTCTCTTTTTCACCTATTTGTGTCTTTATATTTAAAATGTTTCTTGGAGGCAGCATATAATTGGAACTTGCTTTTTTTTATCCCATCTGATCATCTCTGCCTTTTCATTGGAGGTGTTTGTAGCATCTACGTTCATTTAATTGATACAATTAGGTCTGAATGAGTCTATCATCTTGCTATTTGTTTTCTATTTGTCTTACCCACTCTTTCCCATGTTTTCTGCTTTTTCTGCCTTCTCTCAGATTATCCATTTTATCTCCTTTGTCGGATTATTAGTGGTAGCTCTTTGTTGCTTTAGGATTTATAGTATTCATCTTTAACTTACCGATTTTTGTTGAAAGGACAGCATACTCCTTCACATGTATTAACATTACAGTTAATACACGTCCATTTCTCCCCTCCAGACTTCATGCTATGGTTGTCATTCACTTTATTCTGACATGTCCTACATGTCCTAGCCCAAAACACAGTGCTGTTACTTTTGTCTAAGCAGTTGATCATTTCTTTTTTTTTTTTTTTTAATTTTTTTTTTCAACGTTTATTTTTGGGACAGAGAGAGACAGAGCATGAACGGGGGAGGGGCAGAGAGAGAGGGAGACACAGAATCGGAAACAGGCTCCAGGCTCTGAGCCATCAGCCCAGAGCCTGACGCGGGGCTCGAACTCCCGGACCACGAGATCGTGACCTGGCTGAAGTCGGACGCTTAACCGACTGTGCCACCCAGGCGCCCCAGCAGTTGATCATTTCTTAAAGAGATCTAAACAACTAGAAAATAATCTTATAGATTCAGCCACGTACTTATCATTTCAGGTACTCTTCGTTCCTTTACGCAGACCCAGATTTCCAGCTGCTACCACTTCCCTGTGCCTGAATGATGTTCTTTAACTTTATCTTTTTAGCATGAATCTGCCAGGAATGAGTTCTTTTAGATTTGTATGTCTAAAAACATTTTTATTTCGCTCTTGTTTCAGAGAGACACAGTCGCCGGGCATAGAATTCTAGGTTGACAGTCTTTCCTCCTTCCAGTACTTTAAAGATGTTGTGTATGGTCCTGTCACTCGCACGGTTCCCAATGAGCAGTCAGCTGCCACTCTCACCTTTGCTGCTGCACGTGACATGTCTTGTTTAATCTGGATGACTTATCACGGTTAATTATAACGCACCGTGGTACAGTTTCCTTTGCATGCATGTGCACGTGCGTGTTTGGACTTGTGCTTGAGCTTCTTCTGCCTGTGAGTTTAGTTTTCATTAAGTTTGGAAAATTTATGACCAAGATTTCTTCCACTATTTTTTATATGCCCTCCTCTCAATCTTGGCCTTCGGGGACTCCAATCATCTGTATGTTAGGTTGCTTGAGGTTGTCCCATAGGTCACTGATGCTGTTTTCTTTTTACGGATGATTTTTCTCTGGGCATTTCAATTTGGACAATTTCTATTGCTATGTCTTCAAGTTCACTAATCTTTTTTTCTGTACTGTGTCATCTGCTATTAATTGAATGCAGTGTGTTTTTCATTTTAATCTCTAGAAGTCTAAGTTTCTCATATCTTCTATGTCTCTACCTTTTTGAACATGTACAATGTAGTTATAATAACAGTTTTAATGTTCTTCTTTGAAAATTCTAACATCTGTGTTAGCTCTGGGTCAGTTCGACTGATTATCTCATTATATATTTTGTTTTCCTACCCCTTTGCACACCTGGTAATTTTTGACAGGATGCCAGATCTTGTGAATTTGACTTTGTTGGGTGTTGAATATTTTTATATCCCATTAAGTCTTAAGCTTTGTTCAGGGATACAGTTAAATTACTTGGAAACAGATCGATCCTTTCAGAGTTTCCTTTTATGATTTGTTAGGCAGGTCTGGAGCAGTGCTCAGCCGAGGGCTAATTATAGTTCACTGGGAACGCAAGACTTTCTGGAGACTCTTCCCCCTGTCACATATGTTATTAGTGTTTCCAGTCCGGCTAGGGGAACAAAACCCATCCCCAGCCCTGAAGGTCATGATAAGATCGCTGCCGAAGCATTAACGTTTTTAGGACACCAAACACTGGATCTGGCTGGGTGTTCAGCAAGAACACAGGCGGATTAATAAGTTGAGAACTGCCCGCATTACCTGTACATCCTGTATGCTGAGTTCGAGCATATGACTGGTTGCCAACTGTGTATAGTGCACATTGATTCCTGTAAGACTTGCAAAGACCAGTTCTTCTGGGGCTTTATTAATTAAGGACAACCCAATTCCACCTTCTAACTTCACAAGCACCTGAAAGGAAACCAAAATACAACACAGTGACAGTCTAAAACAGAGGCCAAGGTAGCCAGGAGAGGACAAGGAAAGAAATGGCTTTAAATCCCTCTACTTTACCTCTGAGCAGAAGAAAAGCACTTAGAGAAGAATCGTATTGTCCAGCTCCGTCCTCTCGCCAGGCGCCTTTCTCTCCAGGCACAGTGCCCACCCCACCCAGAACTCCAAAGTGATATGAAAATACTCTCTCGGAGCTCTAAGGACATTCTGCATTTCATTACAGGAAAATAATTTTTGAAAATCTTTCTCCCTTTTTGGGATGCAAGCTTTTAGTAAGTTATTCACTGAAATTTGTAATATCCGACACAGTGCTTTACCTACAGGTCCTTAATTTTAAAAAATCACTAAATAAATATCCAGTAAGTGTGCATTTTCATGTTCATTTCATGTTCCTTTTCAAACTTTTTACTTTCCAATGCCCAAACAGGGAGAGAGGAAGAAAGACAACAAGAGAAAGCTGGGGCCCCTCAAAAAAAATCTAGTTGCGTTATTCTCGACCTTCAGTCCTGTGTAAATTCAAATCATTTAGCTGTCTTTATTGTCATCTTACTTCAGCAACATTTGTTACATTCAGATTCAACTTTAGCTATCATTTAATTAACATATTCACACATACATGTTGTGATAACAGTAAACACCATGAAGCAACAGCCATATTTAGAATTCACAGAGGGCAGAGAGAAAAGAGGTCTAAAACTGAGAAAACCACAGAGCAAAACTCCAAACAAATTTCTGATAAAGAAATAAGTGTGCAATACTCAAAACTTACTTCTAATTCCTGCTCTGTGTCTGGATTCTTCAATTTCTGTACCTCTTGTTCAGTTACAGGAAGTTCACCCACTTCATATGATGAACGGTCACTTTTCCGTTGGGAGAAATCTGTTATCTGAAGTCAAAACACTATACTGAGAGGGCTCATACTTCCACAGTGAAACCTATTCCATACCAACCAGATAGATCAAAAGTCACTATCTGCTCAACCATCCTGTGGAAGTTCATGGTTTCCAAAGCACTGCCAAGTAAGACTTATGTAATAATGAAGTAAACTTGGTTTTAAGTCTACATGGCAAATGCCAAGCTGCAGACCATGAGAACCGCATATGGGGGAGCGGGGGGAGGCATATGCAGGTGATCTAGAATTATACAGGTCAAGTCAAAATACGCAAACCTCAAGATCACTGCATTCAACATTTGTCTTAAAAGAAGGGTGCTTTTATTTTATTTTTAAGTGTTTATTTATAGGGGCACCTGGGTGGCTCAGTCAGTTAAGCGTCCGACTTCGGCTCAGGTCATGATCTCACGTTTCGTGGGTTCGAGCCCCGCGTCGGGCTCTGTGCTGACAGCTCAGAGCCTGGAGCCCGCTTCGGATTCTTTGTCTCCCTCTCTCTCTGCCCCTCCCCTGCTTGTGCTCTGTCTCTCAAAAATAAATAAATGTGTAAAAAAAAAAAAAAATTTTTTTTTTACAGTGTTTATTTTTTGAGCAGGGTTGGAGGGGCAGAGAGGAATCCCAAACAGGCTCCACACTGTCAGCACAGAGCCCGATACAGGACTCAATCTCACGAACCATGAGATCATGACCTGAGCCCAAACCAAGAGTCTGACGCTTAACCAACTGAGCCAGGCAGCCGCCTCAAGGAGGGTGCTTTTATTTTTTTTATTTTTTAAATGTTTTATTTTATTTTTGAGAGACAGAGAGAGACTGCATGAGTTGGGGAGGAGCAGAGAAACAGGGAGACACAGAATCCGAAGCGGGCTCCAGGCTCCAAGCGGTCAGCACAGAGCCAGACGTGGGGCTCGAACCCACCGACTGTGAGATCGTGACCTGAGCCAAAGTCGGACACCTAACCAACTGAGCCACCCAGGCGCCCAAGAAGGGTGCTTTCAGAAAAGATATTGTGGATTATGACGAACTTCCTCAGACAGTTCACCCTTGCACACCAGCCTCTCTCCTTTTCTCCTTAGCTCTCTAATTACACCCTGACCTAAGCACATGACCTCCAGCACATCTCTCCCGAGCGTCCCACCCATATTTACACTGATTTCTGGACATTTTCACGTGGACAACATATCTAACAAGTCCAAAACTTAACTCCCCATTCCTCTCAGAAGTCTCTTCAGTGTTCATGTCTTAGTGACAAGGATGATTGTCCTACTTGCCCAAATCAAAATTCTGAAAGCCATTCCTGACCCCTTCCTCTCATTCTCAGCTTCCATCAATCAGGAAATCTGTCGGACTCTCCTCCTTACTAAGCTTCCATTTCTACTTGTTTCTCTCCAACCTCTTCAGCCCTACCCCTGCCACCTGCTTGAATCGGGGCCACACACCCTCATGTGCATTGCTGTAGCGGCCCCTCAGCTGGTCTTCTATCTGCAGTTTTCCTCCACCCCCATCCTCCACACTGCAGACAGAGCGAGCGAGCGAAAAACATTTCTGCTCACGTCATTCCCTGACTCCTCACTGCCACAGCAAACCCCCAAAATTTGTAGCATGTATCAGGCTTTTAATAATCTGGCCCCAGCCGTAATTTTGAGCATAGACTCAGTGCCAGTTGGGTGTCTCCCTTTTATTTCCAGGCCTTCACTTATCAACTTTCCAAATACTGTATGTGCTTAGTACCTCGCATCGTACCTGGCTCCAATAAGTGCTCGATAAATAACTGTGGGACGAACACTCTTATTATTTGGGCACGTCCCTCTACCTTTCCTCTTGATCTGGCTAACATAAGTCCTTTCAGTTAACCTTTAGACCTCAGCTTAAGTATTACTTCTCTTAGGATCCCCAAGCCTCCAAACCTGGGAATACAAATCCTTTCTATATATGCAATGTAACACCCTCCCCTCCTGCTCTCAAAACACAATACTGTCATTGTGTGATCAGGGACCTCATGTGTCTTGTTGTTAATGCCACTGATATGGCAATTATTGGAAGATTTATAATATATGATGAACGATAATAAAAATAATATTATGTAGCATTCTTGGCATTACCTTCTTGAATTCATATACTTTTTTAAATATCATCTTATATTTTTATAGTTTCAATTCTTATAACAACTTTGTGAGGCAGGTCTTGCCCCCATTTTATAAATGAAGACATCATATCCTCATAACCAGAAAAATGTTTCCATAAATATTTGTTGAATGCCTAACCAATGTGTGGGGGGAAAGCACAGCAAGATTCATGCCAATTCTCAGGATATATCATCACCTGGAGGGCTCTAGTCGGTCCGTCTGGGATGACTCTGATGGATAACATTCCAGAACCGGGCCTCATTTTTTGGTTGATAAATTGTTGTTCAGGTGGCACTGGCCCCAAAAGCTCCATGGAAGTATCAGGACCAAGAACAACTTCAGCACCGTCAAACAAACCAGAAAGCCCTCCTTTGGCCTGAAAGAATAAAGATGTGTAAGAAAAGTAGACGCCCTGGCTCTGACAACTTAACATATCATTTGAAACAAGTTATCAAATGTAAATTCTCTTTTGAAGGGTCATGGTCCATTCTTAACAAAAACATTTACTATTTTTTCAGCTTTGCAGAAGATGAAAACCAGGAGGATTACCTGGGCAAGACAGATAGTCACGCTACACGAATGAAGAGAATTCTGAATAAGAATAGAGTATGTTGGTTTAGTAATAACTTCTAGTCATTAAGATAAGCTTTAAAAAAGTACCAAAGCCCTGTTGCCCTGTTTCTCATTTTGGGTTTGCTTAAAACCCTAAGACATTCTGAAAATAAAGCAATTATAACTGTCATTCAACTCTCCAATAAGAAGCAAATTCTAGAGTTGAAAACCTCCCCAAAAAGGCCTGTGGTTGGACAGTCAGCTCAAATATTCAGAAGATGACACCTGTTCTAAAATGAAACCGGGAATGGTGAATGTCACCTGAGAGCCAGATATTCAGACCTTTGGAGAAAAGTATCTTCTGCTATCTGCCCTGAGCAAAACGGAAGTCTACAGGACAATGCCAACGAGACAGCAGATACAGGGCTAGAGAAGACAATGGCTAGAGTATCTCGACCCCCTTTGTTAATTTTTAAATACTGAGTAATCAAAAGGAAACTTCAAGCTGGCTTTAAAGAACACATTTCAACATGGAGAAAGCTTTTTATGACTAAAGTGTGTACGCAGCCTTATCAGGGCAGTGTCAGGAGATGGTTAACGCCTTCGATTACTTTCTTTAGAATAGGAAGATTGAAACAAGCTGATTTCCCTAACCAAGGCACACTTTGCTCTGCTGAATACTGTTATTATAGGGTCACTCACAAGCAGAGAAATGATGTAATGGATTCGAGAAGCAACAAAACACCAGAAAAGGATTTTTTGGTGCGGGTGGGGGTACTCTGAGAGAATCGGAATTACATGGACTTTAGGAACAAACTGGAAGTAAAGCCAGGGTCAGACATGGGGCCCAACAATTATAACACACCCTCTCTTGCCTCCAGAAGCCTGAACTGTATTGCTAATTGAAAATCACAAATCCATTCCAGATGTGTGCTTCATAGAAGTAAGCAGCTTGTCTTTGATGAAAAAAGCTCAGGGCAACAGAGATAGAGAAAATAAGTCTCACCAAACAGCAGGCAGAGGTTCCTTACAGTTTTGCTCAGTGCCCTGGAGAACAGTCTCCCATTTTGGAGGGACAGCCTGGTTTCCACTAGGGACAAACACCAAGAGTTCTCTGGCGAGGGCCTGGTGTTCCAGTGTTTAACTTTTGGGCAAAGCCCTGGGCTGAGGCAGAAACGCTCCTTGTCACCCATGTTGTTCAGCCCTCGGCCCAAGCCTCTGACACAGAACTTCCTATCAACTCATCTCAGACCCATGGTCTCATTTCTCACATGAAGCCAGAAGGGCAGAAAATCCAAACTCCTGGTAATTTTCCAAACACGTATTTGCTTATGAAGTACCTGGCAGCTTATCGTGGGGTAGACTGGCTGAGGACAGAGGACACTGACCAGCAATTTTCATTCTGACATTTGCTACAACAATTAAACGCTTATTTGGGTACCACTAAGAACGCAGAAATTGACAGAGTCTGGAGAATGTAGAGCCCACGACGATCACTCACCATCTCCTAGAACACTTCACAAAAGACTGGTGTAGATGGCACATTAACTTCACAGATCTAAAACTACTGCACCTAACTTAGCAGTGGGCTCTTTGCTGGCATTTTTCTTTCTTTCTTTTAAAACTCACAACTTATACCACCAAAGAAAAACAACCAGATAAGCCAAGGAAAAAACCCCATTACTTTCAGGCAACCACTCCCAATACAGTTCTCATATATTATCACCTTAAAAAATATTTCCCCTATAAGTGCATATAGATGCACAAGTTTCTTGATTTTCCCTTGCTCTGGAATTACTTTTCCCCATTCAGCAACACACTGCGTATATACCAATTGATACTTTGTTTCAAAGAGGGCTCCAACACGGCTTGCTACAACTGGGGGTGTCAAACACTACTGACCTGGACAACCAACCCATGTAACCCACAGGTCAGTTTTCCTTCTCGGAAACTCCACGTCTGAGTTGTGCTTCGCCTGCGATCAGGCTTTCTTAGCATCAGTGGCTCATATCTGGAACACAGGAGAGTGCAATGAATACTCTGAGTCAAATACATTCGGCTTGAAGAGAATATCGGGGTCGTGGTTTTGCTCTTTCTTCCAACATCCTCCACTTTTAAAACCTAATGGGCAGGTGACGCCTGGGTGGCTCGGTTGGTTTAGCATCTGACTTCCACTCAGGTCATGGTCTCACGGTTCATGGGTTTCAGCCCCGCGTTGGGCTGACGGCTCAGAACCTGCAGCCTGCTTGGGATTCTGTGTCTCCCTCTCTCTCTGCCCCTCCCCTGCTCACGCTGTGTCTCTCTCTCTCAAAAATAAACATTAAAATAAATAAATAAACAAACAAACCACACACACACACACACACACACACACACACACACACACACACACACACACAAACCCTAATGGGCAGGTAGCCTGGAATCTCGTGACAGCTAAGTATCTCTTAATGAGAGAGGAGGAATAAGCCAAAACGGAACGCAATAAACAGGAGGACACAAAGGAGTACCGGTACTTTTAAGGATTCTACTAGATGTAATGATCAGGTTCCTGCATTCCCACAGCGACAGGCAGTCTGAGAAGGGCTATCTGCGAAAAAGATCTTGAAATATTTTCAAGAGACCTTTTTCTGTTTAATTACAATTACTTTTATGTTGGGTTTTCACTTGTAAGTTATGTAAAGTCATTTTGGAAGTGAATTTTGGAAGGTATTAACTGGAAAAAAATAAACTGACTGCATAAAGACACTAAGGCATAGGCAAATCAAATAACTTATCTGTCCCTAATAACCAATTTGAACCCAAAGAGCTCATCATAAAAACATCTTTGATTGTTCTCTCAATAATTCACTTCTGCTTTTGAAATATTTAACAAAATTCTTAGAAAGACCAAAAAAAAAAAAAAAAAAAAAAAAAACCCAAACTAAAAACAAAAAAAAAACAACTGCTCAGGGTGCCTGGGTGGCTCAGTGAGTTGTGTGTCTGACTTAGTTTTGGCTCAAGTCACGATCCCAGAGTCGTGGGATCGAGCCCCGTGTTGGGCTCCGAGCTGAGTGTGGAGCCTGCTTAGGATTCTCTCCCTCTCCCTCTCTTTCTCTCCCTCTGTCCCTCTCCCTGTTTGTGCTCTTGCTCTCTCTCTCTCAAATAAAAATAAATAAATAATATTAAAAACAAACAAACAAACAAACAAAGGCTCAAAACTTGTATCTGGGAACACGACAGGACTTTCACTAAAAAAATACAAATATAAAGATACAAATTCTTACTTCATTTATAGTCTCACTTTTTGGTGTGTATTTCCACTGAAACTGAGTTTGGAAGCAAAGAATTCACATCAAAAGTTGTTTAGAAAATTACCTGTTGTCAGTTACTGCGGCAAGGCCAGCGATGTCTAAAATGGCGGAACCCTCGGGGGAGCGGGCCGCAGAGGGCTTATTGGGGTTGTGGGGCACCGAAGACCCCTCGTGGGCCAGCATGCCCGTGCCGGTCATCCTCCACAGCTGGGAGCGCTTCCCGGGCTCCTGAGGGCAGAGACACAAGGACACAGAAAGCTGTCACAGGCAGCCAGGCGTCAGGTAAGGGAGTCAAGAGCTGCACACAAGGGCTAAGTTCTCCATTCAAAGCCGTACTAAAAGGCATTTTCCACATTATACAATTCTAACTTCCATTGTCGTCAATCCTGAGGTGCACCTAGGATGAAATACACTGAACTCGTCAACCAAACAACCCCAAATTACGAATAATGTAAACTTAAAAAATGTATTCTTCTCATATACTTGGTATTTTCTGAGCAAACTAGTGAGTTGAGGTTCGGTCTAATCTCCATTAGCTGCACAGCTAGGATAAGTGCTGTTCCAGATGGTGACCCTCGGGTGCCCTGACCTTAGAGAGGGATCCAATTATATAAAGTATATATGATAGTCTTTATATGTGATCACTGGTAATCCTCATAACTGGCAGACAACCAGAATTTACCAGATGTCTTCTCCCTTCCTGTGTTTCTAGTGGAAGTAGACTATATTGAGGGATTCTAATTTACAGATTAATGGTATTCAAATATCAGGTTGACTGAATTCAAAGGTTATGCTAAGGTGATTGCTGCTAATTTTAAATATAGTTTCTTCTTAGGAATATTTTACAAGCAGCACTTGACTTCCAGGTCAATCCACGGAGGTCTATAAAATCCGCTATATTCAAGAAGGAATAATAATAATACTTATTGAGAATTTACTATGTGCCAGCCAGTGATCCATGGGATTTATTCATTCAGTCCTCATTTGACCCACAAAACAATCCAATGACATATATCCTCTTATTGTCCTTACTCACAGGTGAGGAAGTTACGGTTCAGGGAGATGAGGACGCTTTCCCGTGGTCACATGACCTGGAGGTGGTGGAGTGGGGAGTTCACCTCCACAGCCTGATTTCAAGGTCCACATGCTTAACCATTCTGCTCACACGGCCTTCCTAACACGATGTGGTTGGTTCTGGTTCAGTAACACCTAACCACTAGAATTCTTGCTGGGTGAACATATACTCTGGCTAGACCTATCAGGATGACATCCACTCTCACCAGCTGGGAGCTCCTCCAGAGTGACAAACTTGTGGGTACCATAAACTGGGTCTGGGTACCATGCTGCCCCCGTGTTGGAAAGACAACTTCCGCGTTACATTTTCTTTTTTAATGTTTATTTATTTTTGAGAGAGAGGAGAGAGAGCGAGCACAAGCAGGGAAGGGGCAGTGAGAGAAGGGGACAGAGGATTCAATGCGGGCTCTATGCCGACAGCCCAATGTAGGGCTTGAACGCACAAACGGTGAGATCATGACCTGAGCCAGAGTCAGACACTTAACCAACTGAGCCACCCAGGCACCTCACATTCTACAGAGTAAAAACTAACGACATAATACGAATATGAATTCCAAATGCCAGGATTTGAAACCGGGCTGCACCATTTACCAGCTGAGTGACCTTGGACAGGTTACTCAATCCCTCAGAGCTTCTGTTTCCTGATCTGTCAAAGGGGGAAATTAGCTATTGTTTAGGGTTCTTGTGATAAGTGTAACAAACAGAAGGCACTCAGCACATGCCTGGCACAGGGTATGACCTCAATAAACGTTTGCTGTGTCATTTTGACCACAGTTCTTTACACAGCACTCTATGTACCTCATCTTAGCTGATCCTTCTCCCAAACCTGCTAGATCGGGAAGAAAGTGAGGTTCAGGGAGGAATGTGAAATACCAGATATCATATGTCTTTAAGGGAGGGTGCTGTCTCTCCCGTGCTGCCGCCTCCCATGCCTATAGAGACGGAACAGACCTCTGTGTCTCCCTCTGAAGTCCCCACAGGCTCACATCTCTGCTCGCAGTGGGAGAGCCCGTCTACCCACAGTGCCAAATCCACATGGCAAAGTATCTCAATTACCCTGCAGGTGTTCCAGATCGGGAATCTAAGCACAGATGCTTTATGAAATCAAGTTTTCATCCATGGATTCCTCTACTGTCTGCCTTTATGTACAGACTCATCATAGTTGGAAACTACCAACATTTCCAAGTAAAAATCTGAGCCGTACCGTTCTCCTTCCAGTTCCCTACCCCCCTTCCCTCACAATTTAGCCCTAAAACCTTTAGATGACACCGAGGAGGACAGAAGTCCATGGGGATTGTGGGTGTTGGGGTGGGGGGCGGACAGCCCAGAGTGCGGTGCTGAAGCCCAAGGCGGGTGATGATCCTCACACGGGACTGGGGGACGAAGCCTTCGTGTGGATGGTCAGAGATGAAGAGAGGGGAGAAGAGCATTCCTGCGAGGGGCGGGGTGGAAGGGGTGCTGTCCAGGATGTGGAGATGGGAGCCGGAGCCGGGGAGCGGGCTGTTTATACAGGGATGGGGCGCAAGATCAATTTGTGATGTGGGGCTGGAATTGGAAAGAATCAGTGAGAACTGCTGGTTTTTAAGATGGAGAGATACAGAAATATGCAAAATATATATGTATATGAGATATGCGTGTGTACATGCACGTGTGTCACGTCTGTGTGTGCACCTGTATTATGGCGTGCGTGTGCGCGCAGGTGTGCAGGCATACATAGTCCAGGCACACGTGGAAGCCCTAGCTCTGTGCCCTGGGAGAGCCTGGAAACGACACACCATGACAACAAGTGCACCCAGTGTATACAGCTTAGCTTTCTAACTTCCATTCTCGGATAAGAGGGATCAGAAGTGGCAAACCCAGAAAAGCAGCAGGGAAAGTTCAGACGAGCCCAGAATAACCTGCTGTGTTAGAAAGTAAGCAAGTGTTCAAGGACTGAGGGACATACGTCCAATGGACACAGAAGGTTGAAGAGCTCCCACGGGCCAAATACGGGAATTGAGCACTAAACGTATCCTAACGGTAACAGGTAACACGCTGAGTAAAAGAGGAATCTATACCTATGACAGACGCGACGCTATGGATGACACTGCCACGCCCACCCCAAATTCTCATGTTGGAGACCTCACCCGAAACTTTGATGGTATTTGGAAATGGAACCTTTGGGTAGTAATTAGGTTTAGACAAGGGCGCACGAGGGGGGGCTCTGCTGATGGGACTTAGTGCCGTTGCAAGAACAGACACTGAGCTTGCTTTCTCCCCCCCACCTAGAGTCTCTGCCATTTGAGGACACCGCAAGAAGGCACAAGTCTACAAGTCAGGACGTGGGCCCTCAGCAGGGAACCAAAGGGCCAGCACCCTGATTCTGTACCTCCCAGCCTCCAGAACTGTGAGAAATAAATTCCCATTATTCAAGTCATCCGGTCTATAGTATTTCGTTATACAAGTCCAGGCTAATACGTATACGTAACACACAGCAACTGTGATGAGGTTCAGGATATCTACACAGTCTCAAAGTACCTGTCCACAAGGTCTTTACTAATTATGAGGGCAAGACAGAAACTTCAGTTTACGGTACAGAAGGCCAGCAGCCATCACCTTCCTCTACTGCTAAAGCACCAACAGTAACAGGACGAATCAAAACCACAGCATCACTTCTATAGAATTTCTGCCCATTTTTCTCTTACATTTGAGATTCGTTCACTATAAAAAGTAAAAAACAAAAAACACCAACAGAAACAAAAACCCAACCAACCAACCAACAATCTAAAATGTCACTCTCTTCGTTCCTGACTAAAGAGCAAAAGTCCCGTTGCTAATGCTAATTCTTAGAACTCTGCTTGGTTTTGGACGTCAGCATAACTTATTTATATCCACCCTCCTAAGTGCCATTTTTCATCCCCATCAAAGGAAATTAACAGTAAAAATGTTACATAAATTATCACATCCTCTTCAAAGTGTTTTTGCTACTTCATAAAAAAATTTCCTTTTCTCTGCTTAACAGTCCCCTAGTCCTTGGAGATTACACAGCTATTTGACATTGCTGTTTTGCTGATCACACCCGGTGATCCAATCCCAGCTGGTAAATCACCTCACTCCCGAGTTCGTTTCCATTCATGCTAACATCCTCCTCGACTTGAACATTCTCTGAAAGCCATCTGACAACATCATTTCCAAGGACGCTCTGCCACTTATTTTTTCAATTCACTGGACTTGTCGGACTCGCTGCTTTCAATTTCTAGATTATTGCTTTTCCAAATTTTCTTCTTCACAATTCCCCCATAAAAGCCTCCAGAACTGGGCGCTTTCAATTACTATGCCTCGTGGTCTCTTTAGTTGTCACCATCCCCAAATCTTATTTCCAAAATGCATCTCACACGTAAGCGCGGCCTCCCATGGAGTGTGAGAACACGGTAAGCAAACCTGAATTAAGTGACTTTGAATGGGTGGAACAGAAGAATTACCAGTACTGATAGGGTGACGGATGGGTGAACCTTGGAAACACCACGCTAAGCCTAAGAGGCCGCTCATAAAACACCAACCATATGCAAGCCCAGACAGGGAAGGACGCAGAGACAGAAAGTAGATAAGGGCAGAAAGTAGAAAGCAGCTTAGGGCTGCAGAGCAAGAAAAAAATGGCGTCAGAGCTAGAGACACAGGGTCTCTTTTGGAGGTGCTGAAATGTTCCGAAGTTGAGTGTGATGCTGCTTGCACGTATCTGTGGATATACTACAAAGCACTGAACTGTACACTTTAAGTGGGGGGCCTGTATATGAATTGCATCTCAGTAAAGCTGTTAAAAATGTAAAAGTGAATTAAAAACACATGTGTATTCAAGTTTCACTTGAATGATCTGAACCTGCCTGGTTCCCCAGTTACAAATTTGCTAAGAGCTGTACAAACTCACATCCAGGTGAGGCGACGCCACTGACACACGCGCCACCACCTCTGGTGATAAAAGGGGTCCTCTGTCCCCATCCGGGCAACTGGTAAAGAGACACTCTCTACCAGGGTTATTTTGGGACTGTGTGATTTACATTATGCAAAATCTTCTGGAACACAGCCGTCAGGTGAACAGGTTTTAAATCATCATCATCGGTAATCTCCCTCCTCTTAAAGTCACTTCTACGCCTCTGAGTTCTCAGGCGCCTTTCGTGTTGAGGTTTGAACTACTTATCGCCAGTCCGTCTGCCATCTGTGCTGCTTCCGGCCAGATTTGCCTGCCTTCCTCTCTATACGTAGGTCTACTAGCGGAAACATTTCCCTAAACTGACCCTTGGAAAGAACGTGTGTCGGCATAAAAAGGGGGAAAGTTGTCAGTTTGATCATTTTTCCATTCAGTTTAGGAAAAAGTAGACTGGGGAGCCATTTCAACGGAAAAAGAGAGTATTGAGAACAGCAAATCATGACTCGGGAAAAAAATGAATTTAAAAGATAAGTTCTCCAAAAAGGGCATCGAAGATGAAAAGGGCTTGGAATTCCTGGAGCAGATGTCACAGGACAGGAGGAAGAACAGCAACTTGAGCAGGAGAGACCCCACATCCCACCCTGAGCAAGTCGTCCAGCTTGTGCATGAGGAGGGGCCAGACTGCATGACCGGAGGCCCCTCCACGGCCAACAGTCTCCCCTTCTAAACTCCAAATGCTAAGTGCTCTTACCTTCTTCTTTAAAATGACTCTCTGTGTCTTTGGTGAGACATCCAAGACCAGCTCTGCACAGGTGGTAGCCTTGCTGGAAGCCACAGGCCTTCCTGTCCCTTCCTGTAAACTGGAATTAAAACAGTCATACGTACATACGTGTATATACATATACTTGCACATATATACAAGTACTCAGAAGCAAATGCTTAAAACCTCATCTGTAAAGGGGAGACTTTTTTTCCATCACGAAAGAATGTCTAACCCAAGTTGCAGAAAGATCAGGTTATGTTTCCAGATTCATTTGCCAGAAAACATACTAACATTTCCCCTCTCCTGATGATTCTAGTGCCTTACAATTCAGACATAAAAGAATGACTATATAGCTTCAGCACCCCCTCCTCCCAAATTAAGCCAGACATTCCAAGGGTCCAAGAATTAGCTCTACTTTTTGCCAGACAGAAGATCAGCATCACTGCATCCCTAAAGCTTGGCAATGAATCAGAAGTCCCTCTAGAATGAAAAGAAAACAAGGGGTTCATATTCACCTTCCTCCAACCCGATCGTGTCGTGTTTCTCTGTGGCTTAAGAATCGTAAGTTTTATGGAATGTTGCAGCCTACCTACACTTAGGGGTATTCTTTTTTTTAATATTTTTTAATGTTTATTTTTGAGAGAGAGAAACAGAGCGTGAGCGGGGGAGGAGCAGAGACAGGGAGACACAGGATCCAAAGCAGGCCCGAGCCATCAGCACAGAGCACGATGTGGGGGCTCAAACTCACAAGCTGTGAGATCATGACCTGCGCCCAAGTCGTACACTTAACTGCCTGAGTCACCCAGGCGCCCCCCCCCCCCACTTTGAGGTATTTTGGTAAGATTTTATTTAGATTATTCTACTGTTTCCACTAATCTCCATCATCAAAAAAGGGACCGATGAATTGGGAGTTAAAAACTAGTTTTCATAACCCAAAAAAAGCACACGTGACAAAAATAAAGACATAAATTAGATTTCAACAAAATTAAAAAACTTCTGACCTTCAAGGACACCATCAAGAAAGTAAAAAGATCATCCAAAGAACAGGAGAGAAGATATGTGCAAATCCTATATCTGATACAGAATTTGTATCCATATTATATAAGGAACTCTTAAAGTTCAACAATAAAAAGGTGAAAAAAAAATTTTTAAATGAGAAAAGGATTTGAATAGACATTTCTCCAAAGATACACAAATGGCCTATTAGCAGAGGAAAAGATCCTCAACATCATCAGTTATTAAGGAAATGCAAATCAAAACCACACTGAGAAGTCATCACACACCCAGTAGGATGGCTACAATCAAAAAAATGTAAAATAGTGTTGCTGGGGGTGTGGAGAAGTCAGGGCCCTTGTATGTTGCTGGTGGGAATGTAAAACGATTCAGCTACTGTGGAAAATGGTATAGTAGTTCCTCAAAAGGTTAACACATAGAAATACCACAGAACCCAGCAATTCCACTCCTACATATATACACAAAGGAATCAGAAACAATTACTTAAACCAATACATGCATAGGCACATTGATAGCAGCACAAAGGCCAACAACAGGAGACAACACAGATGTCCATCAACAGCTGAATGGACAACAGAGTGTGGTATGCCCATACAATGGAGTATTACTTGGCCACAGTAAGAAGGAAATCCATGCTGCAATGTGAATGAACCTTGAAAATATTAATGCTAAGTGAAAGAAGCCAGATACAACAGGTCACATATTTATGAATCAATTTACATGAATTATCTGGAATAGGTCGATCCTTAGGGACAGAAAGTAGACTGGTGGTTGCCAAGGGCTGGGGGGAGAGGGTAATGGGGAGTAACTGCTTAATGGGTTCGGCGTTTCTTCCTGGAGGGATGAAAATGTTCTGGAACTAGACAGAGGCGGTGGCTGCACAACATCACGAATGCACTAAATGTCACTAATGGTTGATTCTTAAATGGTTAATTTTATGTTATGTGAATTTCATCTCAATTTAAAATAAAAACCAACAAAAACAAAAGTTGTCTCTTCCCCAGCATTTGTTCTCTCCCACAATGCAAAAACATAGTGTCTTATATACTCCAAAACATGGTTCAATCTCTCCTCACACCAAGATTCTCAGAACCTCCCTTTTTATCTGCCCCATATCTGTCCAACCCATTAAACTCCTAATCACCCATAAGGATTCTTCAGTTAAAGAGTGTAATAACTACTGGAATTGAACTTAAGAACGTAAAGAGAAAAACATGATTAACAACCAGATTAAGAACTGGCTTTTCAGGCACTAAAACCTTAAGCATGTCATGCTGTCAAGTGCCATAATCTTTCAAAAGAAACAAACAGGCTGGCTTAATTATAACAAAATAAACATCCCAGCACCATTATTTCCAAAGAGAACTGCAACAAACAAGGAAAAGAGTGGCTATTCTAAGTAAAGATGCCCGTTCAATTCATTACTAGTGAAATCTGGACTCTAGGTAGATGAGAGGTACCGCCAGGCAGAGAGATTACTTTTGTGAGCCGCAGGCAGATAAAAAATACCATTCATAAGCAAAACTATTCAGAATTTTTGGAAAGGAATCTGACTTTAAGTGTCCTGTCCATCCGGCGATTTATATTTGTAAAATGCTCAAGATTTAGCTATTTTCCCTGGTTTTTCCACAGGTAAATCTTAAAATTGGCCCCATCACCAGCACAGAAATAATTGTATTTATATGTTGGTGAAATGACTACTTTTTGAAAGCCCAATGTTTTGAATCTCTATGTGCCAATCTAACAACAGAATTAGAATAAACTTGCTATTCTTCACCTGAGTTTTCTAGATACAGCTAACCAGATGTCAGTGAAGATTATAATTCTAAGGCAACTGGAATTACTGTCAAGTTGAGCTACTTCGGTTGGCTATAGGTGATAAAATTAAGATAGACTCTAAGTGTCTGCTTAACCAGTATTCTCAATGGGAGAGGGGAGTCAAAATGATTTGAGTAATTATGATAAAGATTGGTCAGTTTCAAATGAGGAAAGACATAAAACAAACTTAAAACCAGCAGCAAGAAATTTAAAAAATGCATTAAAAATACCACCTTAAAAAAGAAGAACTGAGGATATTGTGAGACTAATATCTTATGGGAGGAATGTTAAATACTAGAATGGATTATTGGGGAGATCATTAAAAAAAGAGCAGTCTTGCCTCTTTAGATAAATTTAATCTAGCCAGAAGACAAGGGTTTAGCCTAAGACCTCTCAAGATAGACCCTGAGCCCAGGATTTGGTAAAGAATGGAAGGAATCTTCCTCCATCCTTTGAGCCTCTTGAGAATTGCTTAAAATTTAAAACCAGTTACGAATTAGAGCCTTCTGCTTTATGAGAACAGTAACTGAACCCAGAATTACCCAGAGAATGTATATGTAGCAGCAATGTAAATGAAGTTTTCATAATAAAGCTGTCGGTTATCCTGGAAATCGTTCATGTTGCAGTTGAGCTCTGAGGAGCCTGCCCCTTTGACGGTCAGCGTGATAAAAGGAGGCAGGGTGGGTTCATCCCAGGCATAATCCAATGAAGTCATGGGCTTCACTTCAGTTCGGAGCCTGGGTTCAGCTACACCATGCTGAGTAAAGACAACTGGAACCTACGGTAAGGGCAGAGAGGATACAGAGGACTTTCATTCAGAGTGGTGTCACTAGAAAGTGAGTCAGTGCTTCCTAAATTTAAGTTCCAGACCCTTCCCAAACAAATCCTACATTGGGCATAACCACAATCACGAGGGCAATTCTCTTGTCTCTTCAAATGCCTTTCTCTTTATAAAAAAAAAAAAAAAATTATTTCTTTATTTATCTTGAGAGAAAGGTGGAGGGGCAGGGCCAGGGAGAGAGGGAGAGCATGAGTCCTGAGCAGGCTCTGCACTGTCAGCACGGAGCCCAAAGCAGGGCTCAAACTGAACCGTGAGATCATGACCTGAGCCAAAATCAGGAATCGGTGCTTAACCTACTGAGCCACCCAGGCGCCCCTTCAAATGCTTTTCTAGTCATCTTTCAAACTGCAACGAGCCCAACAATTAAAGGACACAGACCATCTCTTCTACCCTCACCCCTCGTGATACGCTCTGAACCCAGAAAGGAATAAAAATTCTAGAATTCGGCTATGGGAAGTCACATATTATAAGAGGTTATTATTCAAAGGCATTATTTAAAATGGTATCTTCTTTCCATCTTGGCTTTACTTGGAAGATTTATAGAAATGCTCACTGTAACTAAGCAGTAGTAAAAATGCCCATTCCCATTATCACTGGACTGTCTGATTCCAATTCCTCTCTGTCTGTATGGAATGTCTACAGAGGGTACATGTCCACCAAACAATACAGTCAAAATGATTGGGGGTGGGGGTGGAGGTGGCTCTGAGAAGTCACTTCTGGACAAGTCTGCCCAGCAATCAAAACAACCAGCAGAAACCACCTCCAGAAGGTAAGGATGTCTAGGGTTATCCAGTTGAGGAGATCCCCACATAGGTTTTTTTAAACCCAAGTTTAAAATGTATTTCATCATTATCTTCAAGGCGCTACAAACTCCACCTTCCCGCAAGTGAAACAGCCAAACTGGCTCACCACCCTGCTCGATACCTTAGAGAAGTTGTCAATTCGGAAAGGAGGGGGTAACTGGTCCGTGTCACTAAATGAGATCCTATAGGTAGCTCCTCGAAGAGTAATTTCCACACGCAAGAAGAAGCATTTTCCCAGAGTATCTCTGCAGAAAAAGGAAAGAAAGAGACTGCACAACACGGAAGAAACAAGTTACAGTTCACTTTCTTATACTTCTCACAATCCTGATATTGCCTGGACTTCAACTAATACCAGTGTGTGCTCTTCCATCACATTAAAAAGGTAGAAATTGACAGTGTAATCACACAGAATAATAAAAAAGAATTCATTCAAGCAACTTCTGTACGGCAGTTTGTCACTCTACAATAAGATCTACATATTTTACTTAGTGGATATGTTTTGGGTAGTAGTGCCAGCCTAGCAAATGAGTAAAAATTGGTTGAACTCCATAAAATTGTTGATATTAGATTGCTCTGACATAAAAAAAAAAAAAGAGCAATTTCACATAGTTCAAACTAATATATTGATGTTATTGATAACCAAGGTTTTCACTATAGGATGAGGGAAGAAGGTGAGGAGAATCCACCAGTAGTTACCAGCAAATAAATATGATTTGTTATATATATGTACATGTATATGTGTATCTGTATTTAAATATAGATAGATCACTTGAGAGAACGAAGAAGCTCTATCTTACAAAAGAATATCAGCTAATAAACACCGAAGAAATGACAGAATTAGAAAAATCACCATTTTGCAACCACCAATGAAATCACTGATTCAGGTAAGAACCATCAGACCACTGAGTGAAAGATTTTGGGGGAAAATAGAGTCTCAAATTATTCCCCCAATGGCTTACTATTGTTTACAAAGAAGTAAAGGTAACTTTACAATAGAGACACCTGGTGGACACCATCCTAATCATATGATGACTGAATTTAGCAACATCAGTAAAGGGAGCAACAGACATCACAGGCTTCCTACTGACGCAACGAGAAACACACACCACAACATAGGTAGTATTCTTACCAAAAAAGGTTCAATTACATCTATGTATAGGAAACTGTCAGAAAAATCCAGAAAACATACAGGGTAACAGAATGGATAATTAAACAAGATCCATCTATATGTTGTTTACAAGATACCCATCGTAGACCTAAAGACACCTTCAGATTGAAAGTCAGGGGATGGAGACCCATCTGTCATACTAATGGAAGCCAAAAGAAAGTCGGAGTAGCCATACTTATATCAGACAATCTAGATTTTAAAATAAAGACTATAACAAGAGATGAAGAAGGGTATTATATCATAAGTAAGGGGTCTATCCACCAAGAAGAGCTAACAATTATAAATATTTATGCTCCCAATGTGAGAGCAAATATATATATACACACAAATATATATACACACATACGTATATATACATATATATACATACACACACACACACATAGTGAAACTCATTGATAATAATACCATAACAGTAGGGGACTTCAACACCCCACTTAGAGCAATGGACAGATCTTCTAAACAGAAAATCAACAAGGAAACAATGGCCTTGAATGACACACTGGACTGGATGGACTTTACAGATATATTCAGAACATTTCATCCTAAAGCAGCAGAATACACATTCTTCTCGAGTGCACACGGAACATTCCCCAGGATAGATTGCATACTGGGTCAAAAATGAGCCTTCAACAAGTTCAAAAAGATTGAGATTGTACCATGCATATTTTCAGACAACAACGCTATGAAACTCGAAATCAACCACAAGAAAAAATTTGGAAAGACAACAGAAACTTGGAAACTAAAGAACATCCCTGTAAAGAATGAGTAGGTTAACCAAGAAGTTAAAGAGGAAATTAAAAAGTACATGGAAGCCAATGAAAATGATAACACCACAGCCCAAAACCTCTGCGATGCAGCAAAGGTAGTCATAAGAGGGAAGTATGTAACAATCCAGGCCTTCCTAAAGAAGGAAGAAAAGTCTCAGATACACAACCTAACTTTACACCTTAAAGAGCTGGAAAAAGAACAGCAAATAAAACCCAAGCCAGCAGAACATGGGAAGTAATAAAGATTAGAGTGGAAATCAATGCTAACAAAATTTAAAAAACAGTAGAACAGATCAATGAAACCAGGAGCTGGTTCCTCGAAAGAATTAACAAAACTGATAAACCCCTAGCCAGTCTGATCAAAAAGAAAAAGGAAAGGACCCAAATAAATAAAATCAAGAATGAAAGCAATCACAACCAACACTGCAGAGATACAAACAATACTAAGAGAATATTATGAGCAATTATATGCCAACAAATTGGGCAAACTAGAAGAAATGGACAAATTCCTAGAAACATATCAACTACTAAAACTGAAACAGGAATAAATAGAAAATTTGCACATACCCATAATCAGTAAAGAAACTGAATCAATAATCAAAAATCTCCCAAAAAAAACAAGAGTCCAGGGCTGGACGGCTTTCCAGGGGAATTCTACCAAACATTTAAAAAAGGGTTAACTACTATTATTTTGAAGCTGTTCCAAAAAGTAGAAATGGAAGGAAAACTTCCAAACTCATTCTACGAGGCCAGCATTTCCTTGATTCCAAAACCAGACAGAGTCCACTAAAAAGGAGAACTGTAGACCAATTTTCCTGATGAATGTGTATGCAAAAATTCTCAACAAGATTCTCAACAAATCTCAAAAATATCTCAACAAGATACTAGCCAACCAGATCCAACAATGCATTAAAAGAATTATTCACCATGATCAAGTGGGATTTATACCTGGAATGCAGGGCTGATTTAATATACACAAATCAATCAATGTGATACATCACATTAATAAAAGAAAGGACAAGAACCACACGATCCTCTCACACAGAGAAACATTTGACAAAATACAGCATCCTTTCTTGATAAAACCCTTCAAGAAAATACAGATAGAAGGATCATACCTCAAGATCATAAAAGCCATATACAAAAGACCCACCGCTAATATCATCCTTAAAGGGGAAAAACTGAGAGCCTTCCCCCTAAGGTCAGGCACACGACAGGGATGTCCACTGTCACCACTGTATTTCAACATAGTATTGAAGTCCTAGATGCAATCAGTCAACACAAAGGAATAAAAGGCATCTAAACTGGCAAGGAGGAAGTCAAACTTTCACTCTTCGCAGACAACCCAAAATATTCTACCAAAAAACTGCTAAAACTGATTCATGAATTCAGCAAAGTCACAGGATATAAAACCAATGCACAGAAGTTGGCTACATTTCTATACACCAACAGTGAAGCAGCAGAAAGGGAAATCAAGTAATTGATCCCATTTACAATTGCAACAAAACCCAAAAATACTTAGTAATAAACCTAACCAAAGAGGTGAAAAACCTATACACTGAAACCTATAGAAAGCTTATGAAAGAAATTGAAGACGACACACAAAAAAATGGAAAAACATTCCATGCTCATGGACTGAAGAACCAATATTGTCAAAATGTCAATACTACCCAAAGCAATCTACGTGTTCAATGCACTCTCTATCAAAATAACACCAGCATTCTTCACAGACCCAGAACAAACAATCCCAAAATTTGTATGGAACCAGAAAAGACCCCAAATAGCCAAAGCAATCCTGAAAAGGAAAGCCAAAGCTGGCAGTATCACAATCCTGGACTTCAAGATGTATTACAAAGAGGTAATCACTAAGACAGTAGGTACTGGCACAAAAACAGACACTCAGATCAATGGAAAAGAATAGAGAACCCAGCAATGGACCCACAAACATATGGCCAACAAATCTTTGACAAAGCAGGAAAGAATATCCAATGAAACAAAGATAGTCTCTTCGGCAAATGGTGTTGGGAAGACTGGACAGCGACATGCAGAAAAATGAACCTGGACCACTTTCTTACACCATACATGAAAATAAACTCAAAATGGATGAAAGACCTAAATGTAAGACAGGAAGCCATCAAAATCCTAGAGGAGACAGCAGGTCAACCTCTTTGACCTCGGCCGCAGCAACTTCTTATTCAACATGTCTCCAGAGGGAAGGGAAACAAAAGCAAAAATGAACTATTGGGACCTCATCAAGATAAAAAGCTTCTGCACGGTGAAGGAAACAATCAGCAAAACTAAAAGGCAACCTGTGGAATGGGAGAAGGTATTTGTAAGTGATATATCAGATAAAGGGTTAGTATCCAAAATCTATAGAGAACTTAATCAAACTCAACACCCAAAAAACAAATAATACAGTGAAGAAATGGGCAAAAGAGATGAACAGACACTTTCCCAAAGAAGACATCCAAATGGCTAACGGACACATGAAAAAATGCTCAAAATCACTCATCATCAGGGAAATACAAACCAAAACCACAATGAGATACCTCCTCACACCAGTCAAAATGACTAAAATTAACAAATCAGGCAATGACAGATGCTGGCGAGGATGCAGAGAAAGAGGATCTTTTTTGCATTGCTGGCGGGAATGCAAACTGGTACAGCCACTATGGAAAACAGTATGGAGGTTCCTCAAAAAATTAAAAATAGAACTACCCTAAGACCCAGCAATTGCACTATTAGGTATTTATCCAAAGGACACAGGTGTGCTGTTTCTTTTTTTTTTTTTTTTAATTTTTTTTTTCAACATTTTTTATTTATTTTTGGGACAGAGAGAGACAGAACATGAACGGGGGAGGGGCAGAGAGAGAGGGAGACACAGAATCGGAAACAGGCTCCAGGCTCCGAGCCATCAGCCCAGAGCCTGACGTGGGGCTCAAACTCACGGACCGCGAGATCGTGACCTGGCTGAAGTCGGACGCTCAACCAACTGCGCCACCCAGGCGCCCCAACAGGTGTGCTGTTTCAAAGGGGCACATACACCCCAATGTTTATAGCAGCGCTACTGACAATAGCCAAAGTATGGAAAGAGCCCAAATGTCCATCAACAGATGAGTGGATAAAGAAGATATATAGATATGTATATAGATATATATATGTGTATATACATACACACACACACACACACACACACACACACACATACATACAATTGCTAAGTATTACTTAGCAATCAAAAAGAACGAAATCTTGCCATTTGCAACACTGTGGATGGTACTAGAGTGTATCATGCTAAGCGAAATTAAAGAAAGGCAAACAACATATGACTTCACTCATATGTGGAATTTAAGATACAAAACAGATGAACATAAGGAAAGGGAAGCAAAAATAATATAATAACAGGGAGAGGGACAAAATATAAGAGACTCTTAAATACAGAGAACAAACAGGGTAGCTGGAGGGGTTGTGGGTGGAGGGATGGGCTAAATGGGTGCTGGGCATTAAGGAAGACACTTGTTGAGATGAGCTCTGGGTATTATATGTAGGGCATGAATCACTGCTTTCTACTCCTGAAATCATTATTGCACTATACGCTACTTGGATGTAAATTAAAAAATAAATATATTATTAAAAAAAAGGAAAAGAAAAATTCAGAAAAGAGAACATTCTATAAGAAACAGGCTTGGAATCTTTAAAATTTTCTTTTTTTTTTTTAATATGAAATTTATTGTCAAACTGGTTTCCATACAACACCCAGTGCTCATCCCAAAAGATGCCCTCCTCAATGCCCATCACCCACCCCCCCTCACACCCCCCATCAACCCTCAGTTTGTTCTCAGTTTTTAAGAGTCTCTTATGCTTTCAATGTCAATAAAGAGCAAAAAAGGAAAAGTAGGACTACTGTAGATTAAAGTGGATGAGATATGTCTGCCAAATAAAATGCATGACCTCTGACTGAATCCTAGATCAAGGCAAAGGGAGTTATGCTATGAAGGGTATTTCAAAAGACTATTTATCAGGGCCACCTGCTAGCTCAGTCAGTAGAGCATGTTAACTCTTGATTTTGGGGTTGCGAGTTTGAGCATGTTTGGTGTAGAGATTACTTAAAAAAAAACAAACAACTATCAGGGGCACCTAGGTGGCTCAGCTGGTTGAGCATCCAACTTTGGCTCAGGTCGTGATCTCACATGTGAGTTTGAGCCCTCATCGGGGTTTTAGCTGTTAACACAGAGCCCGCTTTGGATCCTCTGTCCTCTCTCTCTGCCCCTCCCCAACTCTCTCAAAATAAATAAATAAACTTATATTAAGTTTATTCAGTGTGTAATGTTAGTATATTTATTTAGAAAAATGTCCCTGTATTTTTTTTTTTTTAATGTCTATTTTTGAGGGAGAGAGAGACAGTGTGAGCAGGGGAGGAACAGAGAGAGAGGGAGACACAGAATTCAAAGTGGGTTCCAGGCTCCCAGCTGTCAGCACAGAGCCCGATGTGGGGCTTGAACTCACAAACCGTGAGATCAAGACCTAAGCCAAAGTCAGGCACTTAACCTACTGAGCCACTCAGGTACCCCAAAATGTCCTTGTCTTTAGGTAGATAAACTATAAGTTTTTATGGCTAAACTAACAGGGTGACTTCAATTTACATTCAAATGGCTCAGAGAAAAAGTGTGTACGTGTACATGCATGGAGACAAAGCAGGATACAGCAAAGTGCTGACGTGTAGTTAATCCAAGTGAAAGATAAAGGGGTGTTCTTTGCACTACCTGTAAGTTTTCTGTAGGTTTAAACTGTTTCAAAATGAAAACATAGGGAAAGGAAAAGAAACAGAGGGTCTTTGCTCAGTATCTTAGGACTGTGCACTAGAACCCCTCCGAAGGGTTAACAAACGTATACAAGCCACCTTCGTTCCCCACGTCCACACCTTTTCTTTCCTTCCTTAGTCACGAGCAACTTTTGCTCAATTCTAAATTGGCTTCCTCTTCTCACACAACATTTCTAGGTGACCTCCACCCAAGCAGTATATAAACCCCTGGTGGTTTTAGCTACAGAACCAACTCCTCACCTCCCCGCCCACCATTAAATCTTGTGGGGATACAGGATACTAGCAGACTAGCTTCTGGGTGGAGCAGGGGTAAGCACACCAGCCCCCTAACCACTTGGCTCCCTCAGCCCCTGAAGTCACCTCCTTAACCACCCCCGACAACTCCTAGGAACACAGCTTGAAAACCCCTTTACCAGACGCAGTGAACTCTAATAAGGGCCAGAGCAAAAGGAAACTAAGAAGGGCACACCACTGACCGCAAAGAAAAAAACAAAAAAACCCTCAAATAATACATGTTTTAAAAAGTCAATATAGATATTATTTTGCATCATCTCTTTTTATATCAGCCATGTTTCTGTTCCCTTATAATGATGTTCTCAATGCAGAACTAACCATGAAGTATAAAAGCTTACATTATGCTTTTAAATGCATCAAAATAGCAATGATTTCAGGGTCTTTAGCCTCAAAAGCATTTGATGAAAGAAATTAAACAGAATGGGGCACCTGAGGGGCTCAGTCGGGTAAGCATCTGACTCTTGATTTTGGCTCAGGTCATGATCTCACAGTTCGTGAGTTGAGTCCCGCATTGGGCTGTGCGCTGGCAGCACAAAGCCTGCTTGGGATTCTCTCTCTGTGCCCCTCGCCCCCCCCACCCCCGCCAATCCCACATGTGCGTGCCCTCTCTCTTAAAATAAATAAACTTAAAAAAAAAAAAAAAAAAGAAATTGAAGAGGACACAAATAAATGGAATAGCATTCCACATGTACAAATCCAACTTAATATTGTTCATATGAAAATGGGGCCCCAAGTGGATCTACAGATTCAATATACTCCCTACCAAAATCCTAAGTGATTTTTTTTCCAGAAGAGAAAATTTTACCGTGAAATTCTGATAGAATCTCAAGGAATTCCAAACGGCCAAAATAATCTTAAAAAAGAACAAAGTTGAGGGGCTCCTGGGTAGATCAATCAGTTGGGAGGCCGACTTCAGCTCAGGTCATGATCTCATGGTTCATGAGTTCAAGCCCCACATAGGGCTCTGTGCTGACAGCTCAGAGCCTGGAGCCTACTTTGGATTCTGTGTGTGTGTGTGTGTGTGTGTGTCTCTCTGCCCCTCTCCCCTCTCTCTCTCTCAAAAATGAATAAACATTTTAAAAAATTTTAGAAAATGGGGCACCGGGGTGGCTCAGTCGGTTGAGCGTCTGACTTTGGCTCAGGTCATGATCTCACAGCTCGTGAGTTCGAGCCCTGTGTCGGGCTCTGTGCTGACAGCTCAGAGCCTGGAGCCTGCTTCGGATTCTGTGTCTCCCTCTCTCTCTGTCCCTAACCCACTTGGATTCTGTCTCTGTCTCTCTCAAAAATAAATAAACATTAAAAAAAAAAATTAAAAATTAAAAAAATTTTAAAAACATCTGATAAAAACAGAAAGAAAAAATTCATCCTGTGGTAGCTGAGGCTAAATTTGTTGATTTTTCTTAATAAGGACCTGAGGGTCACTGGGTTGGGCAAGAAAGGCCAGATGATTTACTAAAATACCACCAAGTGAGACAAGAGTATACACAGTGTGCAAGAATACACAAAAACCATCTATCAACAATGTTAGCATCTAAGTGCAGACACAATTCTCAGAGTTGCAGGCAATCACGAGCTCAGCACTACCCATTGGATTTATAACCTCAGACCATAGCAACTGCACAATGGTCAAAACTGTCAACATGCCTTTAATTCATTCCATCAAAACATTTGGTCACACTTACTTGGTCACCACAAGTTTTAAGAACTTAGAGTCAGAAACATAACCACCCATTTCATAAAGGGCAGTATTACTATTTACTTCGTAGATATTTCAAATTTATATGATACATTACTGCACCTGAAAGAAGACTACATTTTGTCTAAATACAGTGTCTGAATTTACCTCATGTTGATATGAAAAGAATTATTCTTATTGACTTCAAACCCTCCAGACCAAATACAATTGGGAACATCCATCAATCTGACACACAAGAGCTGATCATAATCATTCCGAGGCCAATGGAACACCACGCTGGAACCAGGAAGGGTGGAAATGTAACCTTCAGGATTGGCTGTTCCCTAAAATATAAAGGATCACTGTCTTTAGTCAACAAATACAAGTCAAGACAGTAAATGTTTGCTGAGTAACTGCCTAGTCTGGGCCTTGCTCTCTACCATGAGCTACTTAGGGTACCAAAGGCATAAAATGGTTATTCACACCACAAAACTTAACAGTGTTGATGGGGAGATAAATCATGGCATTAAAACCCACTGTACTGTTAAATAAACACTGGTCATTCTTCAAAAGTAAACGACTTACCTGTCCTCTGGCAAATTCCCTCTGTGCAAATGCAAGCTTGTGAGATGATTTATTATCTAACAGGTACCGGGGGGCAAAGATGACCATACAGGTGTCAATATATCGACCTCGGCCTTTCTTGACATCAATACCTACAAATAATAAGAACCACTTCCATGAATTCATCAGAAGACAGAAAATCCATGGTCCAACAAAAAACAATAGGCTTCACAATTACTTAGTTTCTCTGAGAAAATAATTATGTCACCCAGAGCCTCTATGAAACCTTCCAAGAATGGAATGAAATCAATGAGTACACTCAAAGTATTATTCTTCATGCCCCCTCAGGTCTTGAAAAGTCTCAGTGGTGATACCAATGTTGTTGTAATTCCTGGTTTCTCCCTAAAGGGTGCACCATCACAACAGCAACTAAGGCACGCAGGTGTTTAGCCACAGATACCTATGGTCTCCATTTATGAAGTGGACTACTAAGATAGTTTATGTAATACACTTCTGTTTACATCTGAAACACAAAATTTCCTCCTTGAGAACTTGCTCCTTTTACATGATATTGCAGAAATTTCAGATTACTTAACTGGATCCTGCACGGCCCTGAATGCAGAGGACTCTTCTCTAGTACTTTCTTTTAGCTCGCTGCCCAAGAACCCAGCTGGGACATAAAGTTAAATATCATAGGATATACTCATTCACAAGCTGAACGATTCCAGCACCTACCATGTACTGAAAAAATAGAACAGCAAACAAAACACGTGCCAAGAAAACAAAGTCATAATCAATCAGATGGAAATCTCAAAACATTGGATTCCAAAGGAAGAAAGAAGGGAAACAGCATAGAATTATCTTAAAAACTCTGATGACAATTTTAAAAACTACAAAACTCAGTGGGATAAGTTATTCATTCATTCAGACAATAAATAGAGCAACTATATTCAAGGTACTAGGGTTATACAGTGATAGCAATGTTTACAGCTAGAAATAATTTTAAAAAATAATATTTATTGAAACTTTAAGTAGGCGCCATGTTCATGTGGAGCCCAACATGGTGCTTGAACTCACAACCCTGAGATCAAGACCTGAGCTGAGATCAAGTCGGATGCTTTAACCGGTTGACTGAGCCGCCCAGGCACCTGTTTATTGAATTCTTAATGTATGCTATGTTTCTACCAAAGGCCCTACGTTTAATTCTCATAACATGTCATGAGTCAGTATTTTCACTTTTCACTTTCTAGATGAGGAAACTAAGGCATACGGGAAGCTAGGCAACTTGGACGAGGTCAGACAGCCAGTAAGTGGCACAGCTGGGTTCAAACCCAGGCACACTGCCTCAGGAGCCCTGCTCACATTCTGATGAGACATACATAAGGACCGTAGTCAGCAGTTAACAAGTGTTAAGAACCATAAAAAAGGAAGAGATCTTAGGACAGGACAACTAGGTTCCCTGAATGTCCCAACATAACCCCAAATAGAAATATTCCAGTCTGTTAACTCCATAATTCACCTGTACTGGCTTGAAAAACCTGGTGTTGCTTTAACCTAAGGCTTCAAACTACCTAAAAGACTGAGCAAATCACAAAAACAAAGAGAGTCTGAAATTCTGTATCTAAGAAATGCTGAGTAATACTTAAACAGGGAGATATACCCTATCATTTTTTTTTTCTGTAACAGGCAGAAAAGCATTGTCAGAAATCTATATTGATAGCTAGCTGATCTCAACCACTACAAAGTCTGCCCACAACAAATATATTCTTTTTTTTTTCTTCTTTAAGTAGGCTTTACACCTAGCATGAAGCCCAACGCAGGCTTGAACTCAGGACTGTGAGATCAAGACCTAAGCTGAGATCAAGAGTCAGACCCTCAACAGACTGAGCCACTCAGGCACCCCAGGATATGTTTAATTTGATATTATAAAAAAAGACTACTGTATCAATGCCCAATTTTTGGAAAAAGGCAGGCTTTTTGTTTCCTTTTTCATCTTAGATAGCCTTGGCAACCCCCCAATAAATATCTTTATCTGATAAGATAAAAATGTACAAAATCCTTCTTTTTGGAGGCACATATAAGGCTAACTGGCAAGGTCCTCCCAGGCTCTTTATCTTGGGACTTTGCTTTCAACTATTCCTGACAGGGAGCTAGCTATCTATCCAATTCTTCAAAAATATTCAAGCGAGAGATTCCACAAATTTCCATGATAATACATGCCAAGATCTCATGACGCTAGGAATTACAAAGTCCTATCCTACCCCTTCTATTCCTTTCTTTGGTGTAACAACAAAATTCATATCACAGTATTGTTCCAAAAAACATACGCAATGACTTTTAATAAGCACTCCTCGCATAAAAGTTTCTACGTGTGCTCACTGCGTATTTCTGACTGGAGACTTATGTCTCCGCAGGAACTCTGTGGTCCCTTAGTGCCAGCCGCTTCAGAAGGGCACAACTTCCATTCCTCCCTCAACCTCCCTTCTGGCAGCTTCTAGCCAACCTCTGGTATCTTTCTTTAGGAACTGTGTCAAGGGCAAGATATCCCAGTAGACAGTCAAACACAGCATGAAGCAGCCTTTGCTTATTCAAGAGAGGAGCAAACAGATGCAAAGACAAAGGACAGAAAATGATCCTCAGCCAACACATACACACACACACGCACAAACACACACACACTTTAAAAAAAAAAGGAAAGAAAGAAGGAAGGAAGGAGAGGGAAGAGGGAAGGGAAGAGGGAAGGGAGGAGGGAAGGGACGTGGGAAGGGAGGAGGGAAAGGGGAAGGGAAAGGAAGGGAAAGGAAGGGAAGGGTCCCCAGCTGGAGGATCACAAAGTTTATTTCTTCTACTAAAAATCTTAATACCAACCTTAAAGAAGACAGTTTCCATATCAAGGGAGAATGCATATAAATTCATGTTCCAAAAACAGAAGAAGGAAGCTGGACTTGGAAGAGACTCTTGCTAACATGCCCTCAAACAAATATACCCTTTGACCCTCCATGGGATTCAGGGTAAACAGCTTCATACCACCTTAGTTCTTCCTTCTATAAAGTGACTATATCTACACCGTCCAATTCCAGCTGCCATTGATCATGAACGGCTACTTAAATCCATTAAGTACAACGAAAGATTCAATTTCTTGGTCACACTTACCACGTTTCTTAGCAATGTACTCTCGCGCGCGTGCTTGGTGGCCACGTGTGGCTAGCACTGCAGGGCTGGACAGTGTGAAATGGAGCACTGCCATCATTGCAGAGAGTTCAATGGGCAGCACAGTTCTAGATGGTTTTCCAACATCCAACACTCAACAGAGCTTTGAGATGTTTGGAAATTATGTACTAAAGGAAGGGTACGCTGCTAACATATTAAACCCGAGACATATTTAAATCAAGCTTAACTCTTCAGAAAATCTTTGGAGTTGAGCATTCCTGATGGCTAGGAGGCATACAGACCAGTGTTCCCCGCTTCCCTCCCCAACTCTCCACCTCCGCAAGCTAAGCTACTTTACGGGCTTCTAATTACTATAACTGCTAAGTGCATTTTATTATATTTTCTGCTTCAAATGCATACACCCCAATTAGAATCCTACTTCTGACCCAGACTTGCCCTTTGCGTCTGGGCAAGTCACTTAACCTCTCTGCTTCAGTTTCAAGGTGAACAATGCTTCTTGCCCTCTGAGGGTTTGCAAGTTTTAATGAATGCGTGGGAAATGGTTGGAGGATGAAAAGCATTCTAAGTGTTCCTATTATTCCCATGAAAAACAAGGATTCAAGCCAAACTGATACTTTCCTAACACAGGTGAGTCTGAAATTAAACAGAGCCCCAGACCTCAAAAGGGCAGTGTTTACGTGGCTCCTGAGATCCCTAGGAGAATAGATCTGTGTTGATATCAATCTAGCATTCGGAGAACAGATACCTGACCCAATGCCAAACGAGAAAATCAGCACTTGCAGCCAGGCCAAAACGTATGGCCAGCTTATTCCTCCAAGCCTGAGGTCATCGGCCAATGGTTCTGATTCTCCCGCTGCTCCAAATGTAACCCACCAATGTTATAGATCAGCCCTGGGCGGTTTCCTTGCTGGATGACTTTCAAAGCTCGGACACCACTACCGCCATCCAGTGAGAAGCCCTGACACCAGCCCGGCATGCCTTCCGGATGAATCCCCCTTCCGATTCGCATCGTGCAGCTGTGGGGCAGAAAAGCAGAGATACATGTATTCATCCATAGGAAAGTCTCATCCACCTGTTCTAATCAGGGACCACTGCTACAGCTATCACCCGAAACAGAACTCTGATACTGGCTCCTCCTCACTCTCGGGCGATTCCCAAACACAGCAGGCCAATAACCAGCGGGCAACACCCTATCTTCGAGGCAGCCACGGCACCACAACGCATGAAATGTGCTGACATCTATAGCTAGACACGCTAGGAGAAGATTCAAGGATTCTATGAGCATAAAGCATAAGGAAAATGCTACGATACCTCATTCCTCTGAAAAACAAGAGTTCAAGGCAAACCGATACTTTCCTATCGCAGGTGTTTCAAGGGTTTGTGAAAATACCTTGAATGTAAGAGAAAAGCGTACACGTGGTTCTGCACACACAAAAGTACAGAAGAGGCAGCTGACGGTATGTTCTTTCTCAGGCCTGGTACTGTTACAATGGCAAAGCATTGTTACGTTGGCCAGTGTCTTGTCACGGATCCCGAAAAACGTAATTCTTGAGTATGTGTTCCGGGTCTACCACTAATGGCCATGTAACCTTGGACGAGTAACTCTCTCTGAGCCTCAGTTTCCTCATCTTAAAGTAAAACAGTATTTCCTGCCCTGTCGAATCCATTGGGATGTTGACAGAATCAAAGGTGATGGTCTATGCAGAAACGCTTTGGGAACTGTGGAGTTCCCTGGATACGTCAAAGTGGGTCACAAATGTCAAGTCCTAGATCTGACACTGTCAGGATCCCCTCAGGAAAGGTGTGAGACATGGCTTGCCGATGTGCCAAGTGGCTGTATGTGTCTCCCACCATGTCTAGTACCCCGGTCAAGCCCCCCGACTCCAGGGCCAACCGAGCCTGCAGCCCTCCCTGGGAGACATGTCTGCGCCCACTGGCACCCAGCGCTCCCCGAGCCTTCCTAGGAAGGCTGCGGCACATCTCTCCTCCTCTGTGACAGCAAATGGCACTGTAGCGCCATCACCTGCGCTCATGTCTCTTTGGAGGAAGGCTCCAGATTAGAAGACCCTATAAAAAGCAGAATGTCAAAACCAAGAACAAAAGGGAATTCATGCTCCTACCACATGCTCAAAGGCAGGTCATCTAACTCTCCCAACGGGTATTCTTTCCGGCCTTTCAGCACGCGATGAGGGCTCTGAGATCTTGAAATGGCACCGTTTATGTCAAGGGTAAAAGCGATGGACCCTGAGCCCTTACACAAATCGACCTGGACTGGGTCAGTGGGGTGGCTGTTTTACCAAAGGGCCAGGCTGTGTCCCCCTCTGATGCCAGCTCTGCTGCCTGGGCTGAGGGCTCCGTGCAGGAGAAAACCAGGCAGAGAAGGGAAGGGAACCCGTGGGGGCTCTGTTCACTGGCAGAGTTACGAATAGAACTGCTTCAATACATGTAAAATAAAACTAGCTTTCGTTACCAACCCACCAAATGGTTTATTTTCAATATCAAATGACACAGAAATTAGATCCAAAAAAATCCCATTAGGTCATGGTCCTATTCCCCTGCCAAGTCAGGACTGTTATCTACAGTGTATTTCTACTTACACGGACACACTAGAGCCTTTGCTAATTTTTTCCCTCGCCTAGGAGCTTACTTCCCCTTTCCATAAATTACTGTACTCACAGGTTGGGCTGCTCTTTGTCCGCGTAGCAGAATAAGAGAGGGCTCAGGCTCCGGGCCAGCTCATGCTCTTCGAACTGGCCTGCAGTGTCTGTCTTTGCATTGTCCTGTCTGAAGATCAGCGGTAACCCTTTAGGGAGGAGGGGAAAGTTTACATCAATCCCACCCGGTCTATGCAAGACAGATGTACGTGGTAAAGGAAAAAAAATTGTCACAAGGGAAAATAGTGAAAACTGAATTTATTTTGTGGGCTCAGTTTGTTGTCTGAAAGGACAGTTTTGACCATGATGAAGCACTTATTATGGAGGCAGGAGAGTTTCAGCAGCTTAGACTGTTGAAGTCATCTATTTGCATTGGCTCTACTCGGTTAGCGGAGCAAATAAATCTGAATTCCCATGACCAGCGCCAAAGGCCCAGTTGAGCAGCCTCTGTACATACCTGTTTTGTTAATCAGCCAATATGGAGCAGAAATGAAGATCTTCAAGGATCCTTCTGCTCGACACACAATCCGGATGGTGAGGTTCAGCTGCCGCCGGTTGATGTCGTAGAGTCGCATTCTTACCATGTAGTTTTGGGTTCCCGGTGGAATGAGCAATTCTTTACAGAGTGGGAAGTTCTCCAGCGATACCCCTGAAGAAGATACAAGCTACTGTCTTCCTGGTTTCTCACTTGTGTTTGTCAAAATAGTCCAAAGCCAAACAAAACTGGGTCCTTCTTGGAAAAATCAGAACTATATATGGCACTGGCAAAAAATGTCATTAGAACGGCCATTTTCCCTGCACTGGGGCGAGAATAAATATGAAGCAAACCAGATGGCCTGGAAGGTACAGGAGAGAGTCTGAACTGCACAATCAGAAGGATGGAAATACCAAAAATCTATCAATAACAGCTATGATTATTGTGAGCTTACTCCTCATCAGGCCCTGAGCTGGGCACCTCAAACACAGTAAAGGCAAGTACAGGGTAACAGAGTCAAGGATTCTCCAGCTCCACTGGCTGGCTTCCGATTCCCAGTCTGTCCTTACCAGCTGTGCAACGTGGGGAAAGCTAATCTGCCAAGTGGGGAGAATACCAGGAGGTCTGTCACAGGGTTGTTATTAAAAGTGATAATCCACGTGCAGCACGGCTGGGAAGAGAAGAGTGCTGGGTGTGCGCACAGTGGTCGGGGTGGGCGGTGGGGAGACGTTGCCATTTCCCGCAGGGGTCAAGAAACATTGTGGAAGAGGTTGCCTAAGTGCAATGCGTGTGAGGTTCCGCATCTGTAAAATGGGGATAACAGCGTCTGCCTGAGACAGGGACTGTGAAATGCAATGAGGTGACACAGTGAGATCATTCATGAAACTGTGCAAATATCTACGTCATTACCTTTCAATGTGTCTAAAACAACCTTAAAAAAAACATGTCCTGGGGCGCCTGGGTGGCTCAGTTAACGTATGACTCTTGGTTTCAGCTCAGATCATGAGCTCATAGTTTGTGGGGTTGAGCCCTGTGTCAGGCTCTGTGCTGACAGTGCAGAGCCTGCTTGGGACTCTCTGTCTCCCTCTCTGCCACTCCACTGTTCATGTGTGCACTTTCTCTCTCAAAATAAATAAACTTAAAAAAAAAAACAAAAACCCACAAATCCTTAAGTGCTGCAAATACAATGATTCTTGACTTTGACTTCATCCACCCCTAGTGAAAATCACCAGGTGCATGAAACACCCCAGACCTCAATTTCCTCATTAGTAAACAGGACAAGTAACTACTGTAAGGATGACATGAGATGACGGGTATGAAAGCCCTTGACAGGACGCCCAGAGTACAGTCTATACTGAGCAAATGTTTTCTCCTTTCCTGAAAAGAGGAGAGATGTAGGATTTTGCACATTTTACAGTCAGGAAAACGTAAGGTTTGAAAAGATGAAATGACTTCCCATTGAAATCACATCAAGTAAGCAACACAAGAAAAAGGCTCTGTTGAGTGCTTCCTCTGTAAATCTTTTGGATCTGCTCAGGTTTTTTCTTTTGGTAATTTTCTAAGAAGCTTTTTTATTTCAAGTGCATAAATCCTTTGAGCTCGGTTATGGAGATAGCCTATGTGTGATAATTTTTCTAAAATGTTTACCAAATGATCACAAAAGACTCATGGACGTTTCCATAGCGTTACCACAGATGATTATCTGACTAAACCCTTACCTAATTCAATGTTCTGGGATGTGTCAGCTGTGTGCAGGGCCACCTCTTTGCCAGGTTTCAATGTCCCATTAATTGGCATTCCTTTAACATAAAAATCAAGTTCACAAGGTAACAAGTTGCAGATGACCACAGTTGGCAGGAGATATATGGTATGCCCGGGTTGTCTGAAGATCTGCTTTGCACTGTCAGAAAATATGTTTGAGGGCATATAATCTGGGTAATTCTCCTTCTTTATGGCTACACAAAACCTACGAAGACAAAGCAGTGGAAAAACCATCAGCCTAAATAAAGAACTTGAATTTTTCTTCCTTAGTGGAGTATGAGAAAGCTTAACACTAAACCGGTTCAACAATTCAGTAGGATATTTGCAGTTTTCAATCTCAGACACATTTATACTGAGGTATATAGTTAAAAATACAGTAAGATGTGTAATTTTAAATGTTCAGTTTGGTGAGTTTTGACAAATATGTATACCTCGTTAACCACGACCCAACACCGTTATAGAATCTTTCTCTCACTGCAGAAAGTTCCCTCCTATCCCTTTCCAGGCAATATCCTCTCCTAAGAAAGAAGCAACTACTGTCTGACACTTATCACTTATATATTGGTTGAGCCTGTTCTTGAATTGCATGTAAATGGAATGATACAGTATAGGTTACTCCCCATGTCTGGCTTTTTTTGTGTGTAAAATGAAATTTCTACAAGATGCAGCCATGCTACTATATGTATCAGAATTTTGTCCACATGCCAGTATATGAAAATACCATTTTTTATTTATTCATCATTCTGTTGACAGCCAATTGGGTTGCAGCTAGCCAACTGGGTTGTACCTCCAGATCAATTTAGCAAGAATGGAAATCCTAACAACATTTTGTCTTCCAATCCATGAACTTTGTTATCTTTCCACTTAGTTACTGGGTTTTCTTTAATATCTCTTGGCAAGGTTTTGTCACTTCTAGCATTGAAGGCTGGCACATAATTCCTTAGATTGATTCCTGGGTAATTAATGTTTTCTGGTGCTATTGTAAGTAGTGTCTTTTTAAAATTACATTTCCAATTGTTCATGGCTAGAATATAAGAATACAATTGATTCCTATATCTTAAATCTTGAAATCTTGATAACTTTATTAGGCCTCATAATCTTATGGAGTCCATAGTTCTCTACATACATGACTGTGTCATCTGCATATAACAAGTTTTAGTTCTTTTCAGATCTTTAAGCTTTTTCAATTTCTTGTTTACTTATTTGTCCCTATTACAATGGCTAGGACTGCTACTGCAATGTCAAATGAAGTTGCTGGTTCTCAATCTCAAGGAAAAAAAGTTTAAGTATAATGGTAACTGTAGGTTTACGACAAATGCCCTTAGGTAGACTGTAATATTCCCTTTGGTTGCTAGTTTGCTGAATATTAGCATGAATGGGTGTTGTAAGCTTTTTGTTTATTTGGCATTTAATGAGATAATCTGATAGGTTTTTCTCATTTAGTCTTTTAGGTTAATACAGTAAATTACATATATCAATTTTCAAATGTTAAAATAATCTTACATTCCTGGAATAAACTTCACTTGCTGGATTTCTATTTGGTAACAGTTAGGAATTTTTGCATCTCATGTGGGAATACCAGTTTGTAGTTCCTTTTTTTTTTTTTTTTTTTTTTTTTTTTTTTAAATAATATCTATGCCAGTTTGGGTACCAGGTAGGTATATGCTGGCCTCGTAAAATAAATGAGGAACTGTTCCCTCCTCCCCTGCTTTCTGAAAGAGTTTACCTAGAACTGGTATTATTTCTTCCTAAAATGTCTGGTAGAATTCACTAGTGGAGCCACATGGGCCTAAAGTCCTCATTATGGGAAAGCTTTTTATTAAAAATTAAATTTCCGGGGCGCCTGGGTGGCGCAGTCGGTTAAGCGTCCGACTTCAGCCAGGTCACGATCTCGCGGTCTGTGAGTTCGAGCCCCGCGTCGGGCTCTGGGCTGATGGCTCAGAGCCTGGAGCCTGTTTCCGATTCTGTGTCTCCCTCTCTCTCTGCCCCTCCCCCGTTCATGCTCTGTCTCTCTCTGTCCCAAAAATAAATAAACGTTGAAAAAAAAATATATTAAAAATTAAATTTCCTTAGAACTACCCTATGACCCAGCAATTGCACTACTAGGTATTTATCCACAGGATACAGGTGTGCTGTTTCGAAGGGACACCTGCGTGTTCATAGCAGCACTATCAACAATAGCCAAAGTATGGAAAGAGCCCCAATTTCCATCGATAGATGAATGGATAAAGAAGATGTGGTATATATACACAATGGAGTATTACTCGGCAATCAAAAAGAATGAAATCTTGCCATTTGCAACTTCATGGATGGAACGAGAGGGTATTATGCTAAGCGAAGTTAGAGAAAGACAAGTGTCAAATGACTACACTCATATGAGGACTTTAAGAGACAAAACAGATGAACATAAGGGAAGGGAAGCAAAAATAATATAAAAACAGGAAGGGGGACAAAACAGAAGAGACTCTTAAATATGGAGAACAAACAGAGGGTTACTGGAGGGGTTGTGAGAGGGGGATGGGCTACATGGGTAAGGGGCATTAAGGAATCTACTCTTGAAATCACTGTTGCACTATATGTTAACTTGGATGTAAATTTAAAAAATAATAAATTATTTTAAAATTTTAAATTTCTTTATCAAATATTTGTCTATCTCTTCTTTTTTTTTTTTTTTTTTTTTTTTTTTTTAAAAAATGACTGAATTCCCACATTTCTGTTTATTTCTATGTCTGTACAAAGCCTTTTTGGTTTTTTTTTTTTGTTTTTTTTTTTTTTTAAATTTTTTTTTTCAACGTTTTTAATTTATTTTTGGGACAGAGAGAGACAGAGCATGAACGGGGGAGGGGCAGAGAGAGAGGGAGACACAGAATCGGAAACAGGCTCCAGGCTCCGAGCCATCAGCCCAGAGCCCGACGCGGGGCTCGAACTCACGGACCGCGAGATGGTGACCTGGCTGAAGTCGGACGCTTAACCGACTGCGCCACCCAGGCGCCCCGTCTATCTCTTCTTTGTGTCAGTTTTGGTAATCTTTGTTTTTAAAGAAATTTGTCATTCAGGGGTGGAATTTATCTGTACAAAACTGTTCACAGAATCTCCTTTTAATCCTTTTAATGTCTACAGGATCTATAATAATGTCTCCTCTTTTCATTCTTTATATGGTAATTCGTGTTTTCTTTCTTTTCTCCTTGATCAGTCTTATAAGACATTTACCAAATTCAGTAATCTTTTCAAAAAACCACTTTGACATTGTTGATTTTCTCTATTGTTTGTTTTCTATTTTTTTGAATTCCACACATTTTTATCATGTCCTTTTTCTATTTATTTCTAATTTATTTTGGTTTCTACCTTAAGGTAGAGGCTTACATCAACTTTACATCTTCCTTATTTTCTAATAAGAGCATTAAAAGCTACATATTTCTCAAAACAAAACAACTATACATTTTTCTCTAGAACTGCTTTTGCTGCCTCCCCCACATTTTAATGTCTAATTTTTATTATTGTTCAGTTCAGAATATTTTTAATATCCTTTGTGATTTCTTTCTTGACCCCTGGGTTATCTAGAAATGTACTGTTTAATTTTCCAAATATTTAGGGATTTTAGAGGCATCTTATTGTTACTGATTCTCACTTTAATTCTATTGTGATCATGAGATATACTATGTATGGTTTCAGTTCTTTTTTTTTTTTTTTTTTTTAGCATTTATTCATTTTTGAAAGGCAGAGAGAAACAGAGTGTGAATGGGGGAGGGGCAGAGAGAGAGGGAAACACACAACCCGAAGCAGGCTCCAGGCTCCGAGCTATCAGCACAGAGCCCGACGTGGGGCTCGAACTCACGGACCGAGAGATTGTGACCTGAGCCAAAGTCGGCCGCTCAGCCAACTCAGTCACCCAGGCGTCCCTCAATTCTTTTAATATTTATTGATCTTTGTTTTATGGCCCAGTAGATGGTCTCTCTTGAGGACTATTCCACACATAGTTGATGTGAATGTACAATCTGGAGTTGTTGGTAAAAAGTGTTTTATAAATGTCAATTTTGACAAGCTGATTGACAGCACCGTTCAAATCCTTTTGTATCTTTATTGTTTTTATTTTGCAAATTATTGACAGAGAAGTGTGAAAACAGTCCGTTATGGCTATGCATTTACCTATTTCTCCCTTGTCAGTCTGTTAACAATGGCCACTCTGGGTAAAGGGCATACTGAAATTCTTTACACTCTTCTTGCACCTCTTAAGTTTACACTAAATGAATGCCTAACTTTCCTACAGAGAAACCTAAGCTGATAGCCTCTAGTCCAGGTAAGTTTAAAGTCTAAGTTCAGAAGGATCTAACAATACCAATGTGGTATTTCCTCCAACACCGAATCTGGAAACGTATTCCTTATTCTCTTTGAAAGGGGCAAACGGGAGTCTAAATGATTAGATAATTTTGTCAAGGCCCCCAAGGAAAGTCAGTGCTAGGTACACGAGCCTTCCTCCAAATTCCTCTGAAATCTCTAACCCGAGGATTTTGCTTCTCAATTTAGGAATGGGAACGAGTATTATTTTTTTCTTCCCTCTCTACATGTCCTCTCTTTATACTGATGCACACAGACCAGTGTCTGATCCTACATGTGTGTTTTGGTGGTTTCTCCCATAAATATTAGATGATAAGCAACAGTCCCACCTCCACCAAAGATTAATCCTTGAATCCTTATAAACTCTAACACCAGGACTTAAGGAATAAGAACTTTATGATTTTAGGGGTGCCTGGGTGGCTCGGTCAGTTGAGTGTCTGATTCTTGATTTGAGCTTGGGTTGTGATCTTGTGGTTCGTGGGTTCAAGCCCCGCATCGGGCTCTGCGCTAACAGTGCAGAGCCTGCTTGGGATTCTCTCTCTCCCCCTCTCTCTCTGCCCCTATCCTGCTTGTTCATTCGCTCAAAAAATAAACTAAAAAAAAAAAAAAAAAAAAAAAAAGAACTTTAGGATTTTATTTTATTTTATTAATTTTTTTTTTTTAACGTTTATTTATTTTTGAGACAGAGAGAGACAGAGCATGAACTGGGTAGGGTCAGAGAGAGAGAGGGAGACACAGAATCTGAAACAGGCTCCAGGCTCTGAGCTGTTAGCACAGAGCCTGACACGGGGCTCGAACTCACGGACCGCGAGAGCATGACCTGAGCCGAAGTCGGACGCCCAACCGACTGAGCCACCCAGGCGCCCCAGAACTTTAGGATTTTAAATAAGCACAACTGAATCACTAAGGGTCCTCAGAGAGAGAATGAATTTTTTTTAAAAAAGCAAAATTGACATGCCATCCCAGTACTGTGCGTACCTGAAGAACCGGCTTTTGTCCAAGTCCATAGAGTGGCACTCTCGTTTGCTGCTGCTAACCTCTGCAGTCTTCACTACATTGGTCCAGTGGATAGGAGCCTTACAGAAAAATACGCCCAATCCCTTGGGCCGGGCCTGTAGCCGCCAAGAAGTGAGATGTAAAGGCACAGCAAACGAATCCCCTGGCATGATGGCAGGCAGCACCACAGGCTCTGGCACAGAAAACAAGGGTCAGCATCTTCGGGGAATGGTCTCCCACCCAAAAGTTTGACTCTCTCAGGATAAAAGGGGGACAGACTATGTCAAAACTCACTGTCGGGAGCTGACGGGCTATCCAGTCTTAGTTCCATTGGTGTCTCAAGCCTGTTCTTCACAATGAGGGCAGACCGGACGGTGATGACTTTCCGAGCACTGCCTTCCATCGTCACGGCGAAGACCACCCGGACAGGCGGGAGCGAAGAGAACTGTGAGTAAGACAGGAATAAAAGCACCACAGCTGTGCTCGTGAAAAAGCACACAAAATACAGCAATACCAACTAGGATGCCTAAGTCAAAAGCATCTTATTACTCTAACCCTTCAGTGAAATTAGTCATTCAACCCTAAAACCACTCATCTTTAATAGGCATGAATATCCTATAGATAGACCCCATGAATGTAGCCAATCTTAAACATTTCTAGAAAAAGACAAATACTCTACTCAGACGTGGTGTCACAAAGTGTATCACAAAGAAAAATCAGTCCGAGGCCTCTAGACACATTATAAAGACACTAAGACCCATAATAACCTATTAAATCTTCCAAGCTTCCTGCAATTTGATAAGAAACTGTCTGCTGGAAATCACCCTAATGCCCTTGGGTTCTTATACCTCAGCCCTTATATGGAAACTGTGAACGACACTTGTTTTCAACTCTACTGGAGGGGACTAAAGATCATCCAAAGCAACCAAACGTTCAGAAACACTGAGGCAAGACTTTGAAAAACATGAGATGATTTACCTTCTGTGGTATTTTTCTCTCAGATTAACATTAAAGCGAGAAACACTCCTTCAACACTAACAATGAGCTGGATACTACCCAATACACACAGAAAAACAGAAGGAAGTCTTCTGAGATTAGAGCCTGTCTTTGTAAAATCCACAGAGTGTAGGAGAAAGAGCTGTCTGCATTGGTGTGCCTTTCACAGGAACAATAATTACTTTTTCCCCCTAAACGTCATAAAAATTACTCTCTAGGCCCATATACAATTTGTTGACATGCCTGTAGAAGAAGCAACATTTGTATTTCAAAGAGCTTTAAAATCAAACTTCTCTCTCTTCACAACTTTTTCAGCTCTGTCCAATAATCACTCTTTCATAAACGGGACACCGAGGTTCCGAAACTCAACAGAGCGGAGGGAAGTCATTTATTTTTGGTCTTGGGTTGCAGCCACTACTTTCTTTTTCCATGTGTTCATTCACACATCCAACACACGTTTTGTTTTACTATCAAGTGCCGTGTTTTTTCTTTTTTTAAAGTATAAAACCCCACATCAGGTACACCAAAGAGGAGGTTTCTGCAACTACCATTCTTTGAATGAGTGCCCAGAACATACTGACAGTGCTTCTTTTTTTTTTCAATGGAGAAACAAATGACACTACATCCAAGCTTTTCATATTGCCAACTTTTTTATTAAAGCAAACAATATGTGGAAACCAAACTAATGAACAACAAAATGAAGAGCTCCTCCATGTTTTGAACCAAGACTTCCAGGAAGGCCCAATGAAAAGACAAACTATCAGTTTCTGGAGGGTTTTCAGAGGGACAGAATCCCAGCCAAAATCATCACCAAAGCCTCCGCTGACCCAGCCTGGCAAAGCCCCGAAAGGGCCAAGGCCCAAGAATAATAGTTTTAAACCTTGACACTGCTGCTTCTTAAACATACCTGAAATCTCACATTTCAAAACCTACTACCGTCAGAAGAAAGTAAAAGCACAAATATGAAAAGAGTTTTTTAATGTCATCTTCTGGTGATGTTTCAAGAGCCAAATGGGGAAAAAAAAAATCTTACTATTTTTCATTCTTATTTACTTTTATGACCTTGCAACTAAAACCTAGGAAATGCATACAGCCACAGAGGGTTAATTTATATTTTAACTTAGAGAAAGGGACCTTGAACCACAACATGGGTGTTTTCTCCTCCTCCCCTGTTAACGCTAGGTCTAACATACCAAGTTAGTTCAAACGCTTTCTTGCAGGTTCTTATAAAAGGAAGGTAATTGTTAACAGAAAAGGACAAAGGTCAGTTTCAATCACACATAGGTCATGAAGTCCTGGGATCATCAGGACATCTATGTATGGTTGAAACGCAGCGTATACAGTCAATAAACGCAGTGACACAGGAAAACCATACTCACATAAACCTGGGGATGAATAATATTCGTTCTGCTGCCTGGGCTGCCAATCTAAGAAAAGATTCCAAAAGTCAGAGAGCCAGCGCAGACCTCAAATGACAGGCATCGTTAAATTCAATGACAATGTAATGTGCTTGAAAGGGTGGGATTTCTAAATAGTCTCAGTAAAGTGTGGTCCATCGTGAAGAGAAAACATCTTAGAGGATACGGAAAAGGCAATATTCATTTTACAACCATTCCATGTACACGGAATTTCTCCAGGACACATCAATACAACAGAAAGGTATCTGTGGGGCGGGGGGGGAGGGGATGATTCCTTTCCTTACTAGATGGAAATTTAGGTGGGAACGTAATCTGGAAAGAAGGCTTCCTCTTCTAAGAAACTCGGGGCACAAGAGCAGAAGTGGAGAGAGAACAGTGTTCTTGGAGGGAGGGTATTTTTCATGAATAAGGGAGCATGGGGAAAGCTGTGAGGCCTTTGCACTTTCTTCTTCATCACTGACTACCCCGAAACAAATGCAGTTATCCTCCGAAGTACGACCGGGTCCTGGCGGGAGCCCCTGAGGCGGCCACGCCAACTGCAACGCCAGCCTCTACCTGCGTGTCCCAGACAGGGAGGTCACCTGTGTCACCGCCCAGGCTGGCCCTGCAACCCCGAAAGACTGCAGGCTGGGGTCACGTCAGGGCAAGCGTGTGTGAGAGGATGTGTGATCAGAAAATAAGTAACGACGGTGGACATCCGTCCTTATGCCAGAAGGGAGGAGAGTGGAGACACAGAACTAGAAGGACCAAGGAACAGCACTATGGAAATGTAAAGAAGGCCGTATATAAAGGAAGCAGAACAGTATGTGCAAGTTGAGCCAGTACACACGCGTCTGGCAGATTAGTACACTGCCAGTCGGGCTAAGTGAGTACGAAATGGGTCTGCACAGGTGAGGTAATATATGTTACCGCCGATTTTGGATCTCGTTTCTCTGCTGAAATTGACCACTGGCGGCTTATCTACATATTGACTACGACCGCCTACGACTGACCCAAAATATACTTAGGTCTTCCTGCTAGAGCTAGGGGAAACGAGGAACAAGATTTCACTAGAGCAGAGTGACAGGCTTAACCTGTCTGACTGGCTTTCAGGGCATGTGGCCGGGGCACCGCGGTGCCACTAAATACCCATTCTAGAGCCACACACCGTAGAGGAAGAGGAATTCTTATCCGGTGCTGCATAGCGGAAAAATGTCCCGACTTTGTCCACAGACACTGGGCTCACTTGCTCCCAGCCGTTCACTCTCACTTGCAGCTGATGAATCCGGAGGTCGTGGGTGTGTCTACCAAGGAGAACACGGGAAAGCATGTTAAGCACAATCGGAAAAAGGGTAAGAAAGCGGAAGCAAAGAGTCAAATCTGATTTACCGTATAAAGACCTAAAAACCCAGTTGGCCAAGCCTTTTTGAGGATTACCCAATGCGAGAAAAATCAGGAGAATATTTTTAAGTGGGTGTTACACTTAAAACAAAAGTGCAAGATCCGTAAAGCTTGAGCAAGAGCACGTTTACCCTCCCTTTGTACAAACTTTGCAAGTCCTGTGCACAAGCCCAGCTTCTTCCCCCACCAGCCCCACCCCAAGCTCGATAAAATGACGTCAGGTATAACCATTGCAGCGGGGCGGTAAAACTGTTGCACCAGCAATGTCGTCACATAACCGTACTCTCGGAAATGCGTAAGATGGCATTTCTTCTTGGCTCCCTACTTCTCTTGGAACCACATTCAGTTGTTTGGCTTCGGTCCTACAAGACTACAGACAGGTTATGAGAGACGGAGCCCTCCGAGCGTTAGGGCTGAAGTCCTCGGCTGAAACTAGAGCAGAGAAGGCAGGGGGCAGAACAGGAGGAACGGGAGGAAATTGCACATTTAATTCTATTTTAGATTTTGCCTAATTCAAGCCAGAAGCCTGAAATGGGGAAGTGGACTTGGGGCTGACAGGAAAGGGGGAGGGAGGCAGGGAGTGGGGGTACCATGCGCCAAAGAGCTGGAAAAGCCAGAGAAGGCATTTATTTTGATGAATTCAAGCAGAACAGTGGGACTTGAAAAGCATTACTGGACGGGTATACTAAAACGGAAATGACAAAGAGGTCAAACCCCTTCTGTCACAACGGAGGCCGTGCTGATTAAGAAATGCAGCCAGCACTTCTACAATTGGCTTCTCCAGGAACTTTGTGGAACAGGAAAATGCTCCCCACTCATCCCTGGAAATTCTACCGTGGCTTCCAGGTACATGTGCCCAGCACGGTGATTTTCTAAGCTCCGTTTTTCCTGTGTTATCACCGAGGGGGCCCACAAGTTCAGAAGGCCTGCCACGAGGGAATGATGTGTGCTGGTACAAGTGACACATGAGGAAGAACTGTCTGACTCGGGGGCAGGTTTGCACGCAAAGACTTAAAGCACACGGAAGCAGAAGACCACGGAAGGCTGAAGCCGAGCTCTTAAGTTTCAGCCCTGCTTGAAAACGGGTATGAGGCTCAAATGCTAAAATCTTAACCTATTCGCTATCCACCCGATAGCCCTTCCACTTTAACATGTTTGCAAATAAAAGGACATTTTATGACCTCTCAGTAACCAGACAGAACCTCTTTCACATTTATCCCGGTCCTCTGGCTGGCTGTTTCAAGAGCGCACTGGCCAGCAGTCTCCCCAGATGAGTCATTCTTATCCTCCTTAGAATCAGAAGTCCTTATCATTATTGGCCCTGCTTCCTGAAACCACTTGCTTGCTAAGAGTGCTATGTGGCACGTGCGTCTCTTAAAGCTAAAACCGACGTGCTCGGATAACCTTTTAAGAATAGCATGTCATGCCAGTTGTGGAAAGAGTAAGTCACAGGGAGACAAGCACAGCACAGGGAATATAGTCGGTGGCCCTGTAAAAGCGCTGCGTGGTGACAGATGGCAGTCGCACCTGTGGCGAGCACAGCCTAACGGAGAGCTGTCCAATCACCACGTTGTACAGCTGAAACTACTGTCACACTGTGTCAACCATACCTCAATTACAAAAAATAACAACACACAACAAAATCAGGTCACCAGTGTGCCATAAAAACCAGGCTAGGACACAATGAACTTGACAGCTGCTCTCCATCTTTCGGCCAAATTATGGGAAACACACTGGTTATCAGCTCATGTGTCAAATAAAGGGATAATTAATGGAAACGAAATGTATTTCCAAGACAGTGAAAGGAAACACTGATTTTCAAAATACCTTTTAAAAATAAAACATTAGGGGCACCTGGGTGGCTCAGTCGCTTAAGTGTCCGACTCTTGACTTTGGCTCAGAGCATGATCTCACAGTTCGTGAGTTCGAGCCCCACAGTGGGCTCTGTGCTGACAGCTGGCAGCCTGCTTGGGATTCTCTGTCTCCCTCTCTCTCTGCCTTTACCCCACTCTCGCACACATGCACATGCTCTCTCTCTCTCTCTCAAGATAAATATTTTAAAACATCATAATAAAAAGATAAAACATTAAAATCATTAATAAAGGCAAGTGAAAACGTAAAACACTAGAGACTATCTTTTATAATATACAGATATATACAGTCTATTTGGTGGGGAGGAAGAGAACACACAACACTTTACCTGTGTCTTAGCTTTCCTCTTGCCTCAAATTCAAAGGGCATCTCTTCACCCGTGAGGACTTCCCGCCATTCGCTGACATTGTGAGCATCATCAAGAAACGTTCCATTCCCTTCTGGAACGAGCCCTGGACTCCCACTGTGCGACAGTGCAGCCCTGGAACCAAAGCAGACAACGCCAGCTTGTCCCTCTTTCTCTCTCGACTCCCTCTCACCAGAGCTTGGTGCTGGGGGCAGAAACCCTCCGGGCACTCAATCTACATAAGAAGGCCATACAGCCTGGCTACCAGGATAACCTAAAAGGTCAGTAACTACAGTTATCTTTGTGACCATCACGGCTTCTGTGAAGCTTTAGAAACAGCTGAAAGCTATCACTGCACAGCCACTTACCTCCAGCAACAGAGCCCAGTACACAGGGAGATGTGTAAACTCAGTCATGAGTTTTAAAGGGAGTTTTTAAGTGACTATCTGGAATGGAACAGACCTAAACTGCTTTTAAAAAACAAACGTCTCCTCTGAAGCATTATCATACTTAGTGGAGGCAGGAGAAACGTGGCTTCGAGTCAGCAGATTCTGTTACTTATTTCACGCACCTCATTCCCTAAATTGGAAAGATCAGCGTATATTTGGAGGGTTGAGCCAAGGTCTACACAGGCAGAAAGCTGGTAGAGAACACTGTCACTCGCCCAGGTAACCTCTTTGTTCTCCAAACTCCACCCACTTCCATCTGGGGTGAATTGCTTTAAGTCTGGAAAAGAATTCTTGGTGGGAGTTTAATATGGGGGGTGTTTTCAAAGCCATCTTGGAAGAAAAATGCAGGCTGTTTGGTTTAATAAAACCACATACAGCTTCTTTTCAAAGGGGGTGGGGGTGGAGACTGAGAAAAGATGGGGTGACTTCTCCCTCCCACCTTCATACTCACATCCCTAACCTGCTGGACTTTTACCTTAAACGTAATGGGCATCAGGGCCGGGATCGTAATCTGGGTATTTCAGACTCAGGACCTACTTCTCTGGCCACAGATTCCACCTCCCTCACAAAATCCCAGCAAGACAGCGAGTTACTGACTCAAATACAATCCCAAGGGCTTCAAGAAGGAGCCCACCTTGCTCTGCTGGGCCGGCACACAGGAGCAGGTGTTCCTTACCTGGTGGGTGTGGTGGTCAGGGTGGCAAACCACAAAGTGCAGCCTGTGTGATTCCTCAGAGCAAAAGGGACAAAGGGCTGCCGGCGCTTGGGGGTTTTCACCTCTGCTGTGGGCAAACGGAAGGAGGCCGTTAGCATACCCCTCCATCTGCGCAGCAGAGACCCCCACCCCACAGCCGCACACAGGGCCCCTAACCGTCTCTTGTGCAAAGGGGCCGACGGCGGCTGCGGCAACAGACGCAGAGCCACCACAGGTGTGTCGACAGGACTCTCAGGGTCTCCACGTCCTCTGCTGCCTGCTACGTGGCGACCGTCCCCCTACGACTGGCTGTGACGAGGGACTGCTCCCAGCCCCTAGGCCTCCCACAACTCTTGTGGGCCTGCATTCAGGAGAAGGTGCCCGGCCCTACCCAGACGATAGCAAGACACAGCACACATCCTTGTTCAAACGTTGTCCAAAACACCTGCGCTTTAACAAAGACGCCCTTCCTAGAACAGCTACACTTCAGTCATATTATGCACATTATAGCAAAATAAAAACATTCTTTTCTATTCTCTTAAATTCATATTTTCCCCCCTCCCTCCCTGGAAGATCAGAAATCTACTATCCCAAAACTTTTTACATGAGATTTTTAGTTGTTGTTGTTGTTGTTGTTGTTTTTTAAACGTAAGATGTAGAGCACCATCTGCCGTGGGCACTATGGGGACTACAAAAGGAGCACAAAATATGATTTCTTTTCACAGAACAGCTTCCTGTCAAGGACACTGGAAAGAAATGGTGATCAATCACAAAACCGTAAGTAACCAAATCCCAGAGCCCTGACTAGAAACACTGGAAGGAAACAGAGAAGTGGGAGACCGTGCAGCCAGGAGTGGCTGTCCAGAGCCCAGCGTGCCTGGAGGCCCTTTTGCGGCACCGCTGCCCTGTCGTGCGGTCTGGCCTGGACCGGCGGGTCGGGAGGACGGGCACGGCTCTGCTCACCCAGGGCCCACGTCTCCTCTGCCGGTGGCCCTGGGAAAGTGGGAAGGGGCGGCAGGAACCGCAGAGGCAGGGGCCCCGTGCTCACACTGCCCATGCGGCCAGCTTTAAAGCAGAGAAACAGCCCAAGAAGGACCCGGACCCAAATGGTCTGCAGCTGCGGAAAATGACATCTAGGAGTGACTGCAACTGCCCATGGACAACACAAGAGCAAAATTAGATTCATCTTCCAGGACCACATGCTTCCGGCCAGCAAAACAAGAAGGAAACCTGCAATGGGCTGTGCCTTCTCCCACTGCTAGGCTAAGGCCTGGGCTGGGATCGTGGAAGTCAAGAATTGCTGCTGCCTTTTAAAAAATAATCGCTTGCTTTTCTTCCCCTTTGTGCCTTCTAAAGTTTTCAGAAGTTAATTACTAGAAACGCTGCAAAAAAAAAAAAAAAAAAAAAGCAATTACAAGCTAAGGCAAGTTCTATTTCCGAAAGGACAGTGGCTCAGGGGAGTGAGTCTAAGAAACGGTTGGTCCGATGAAGAGTGGTCTGCAAGGCGTCCCCACAATTCTGTAGTTAGTCTTTAGAGATGCCCCACCTACTTGCAGTGATCATCTCCTAGAATATCTCCTAGATGACCACCCAGAATATACCCATTTCTCGTGCTCTCATACCAATGGCCTCACTTAATTCACAAGGTTGGCTTTAAAAAAAAAAAAAAAAAAAAAAAAAAAAAAAGTTCATCTAGTACAAAATTAAGGAACAGCCATGAGGCTAGTGACCAGGGCAGGGGGGGGGGGTAAAGATTTAAGAGCTGTCTGCAGGGGCACACAGACCTTACTGTGGCACCTTGAGAGGCACCAGGCATGCAGGGAGACGGCTGCTTTATGACAGCAGATAAAGGACCCAGGAGGAAAAGAAGCCAGATGTGCCTTCATAGCCTACTGTGAGCCAGACTGTAAGTTTCCATTTGCAAATTAGATTAAAAAAGAACAGCTGGCAAATGGCTTTGATCACACTGTCACACGAAAGAAGTGCTAGGACTCCACATCCAGATAGTCGCAAGCGCACCGCTCTGGAATGAAACAGCCTGGGGAGGCGCACTGCTTAGGGCCCCAAGCTTCTTGCGTGGATTACACACAAAAGCACAGGCTTCAGCAGCCCGCTTCTCTGAGAATAAAAATACATGGAGTGCTCACAAATCCAAACCCAACAGCAGGGGACAATCTGACATCTCCTGCACTACAGCCCAAATCAGCTGTGAACCTGCCTTTGGCACGACACAAGAGAACAAAACTCCCAAGTCCACCCAAGAGAGAATAGCATATTCCCTTGTGGCCCCAGAAAATCTGCCTCTAGTCTAGTGACCAGACCTGGTTTCTTCACAGGCCAAGAGAACCCGAAGCTCCTCACGTCCAACTTGGGCTTCGTGTGGCTGAGGAAAGTTCTAGCCTGCTAGACTTGTTTCACAGAGCAACGTGGCCCTTATAAACGTGCTTTATAAGCATCCAGTCTATCAGAAAGGACCTGGCTTGTAAATCAGAAGAAACAGATTAAAGTCCCAGGTCTGCTCCTAGCTAGTCATGTGGATAAAGGCAAATTTCTCAGGCTCTCTCAGCCTCCATGTCCTCATCAGCTACGGGGAATAAGGTTTTGCTTAGCCTGAGAGATTAAATAACAGAGGTAGAAAGGCTTAGAGTATAAATCCATCAATAAGTGAAGATTCAATCGCGGGTTTCCTTTGTGAATCCTCTCCCTAAACATCCATCTGCACAAAACCCTGGCAGAAAAAAACCCACTGTACTGCCCCTGTGTATGAATATTCCTGATCTGAACAGAGGAAGCTCTAATGGTCTTTTTACAAAATACATCACGACCCGGCAGGATCTGGGGTCAGCCAAGTACATACATAAACCATAAACTGCCCTCCTTCAAACTAGTGAAGAAGTGAACATCGTGGGATTCCAAATCCTTGAGGTTTATGGTCTCCTCTATCATATTTACTCATTAGTCAAATTCTCAAGAAAGCTTAAATAAAGGGTCAGAGACAGAAATAAAGATCATTTTATTTTCTATCTCTGAAGCACTCAATTTATAGCTAAAGAAATCACAGTTTGTTTCTAAGCAAATATTTACCGGGAAATTTTTTCTTAGCTCAATTCCTGATCAGGATAGCTCCTATTCCCCAGGCCCCCTGGCATTGCCCTAAGAATAAACATTCACTGACGGGCGCCTGCATGGCTCAGTCGGCTAGGGATCCGACTTTGGCTCAGGTCAGGCTCTCGGGGTTCGTGGGTTCAAGCCCCGCGTCGGGCTCTGTGCTGCCGGCTGGGAGCCTGGAGCCTGCTTCGGATCCCGTGTCTCCCTCTCTGTGCCCCTCCCCCACTCACGCTCTGTCTCTTCTCTCAAAAGTAAATAAAACATTTATAAAATTGTAAAAAAAGAATAAATGTTCGCTGGGTATTCTATAAACAAAGCGCTGCCTGATGGAGGACGGCTTTCCTCCATTTACTTGCTTTTCGAAGTAAGAAATCACCTCTGGCGCTGGGTATTTCCGCACCAGCGCAGCGGACACCGCGGAGCTGAGGGTTGGGGCAGATGGACGACGCAGCATTAAGAGTCAGCACCGCACCTGCTTCTGATAGGTCACCGTACTCATCAGTGGGAAGCGCTCTTCCCTGCTACTAAAGCACAACATTCCCAACTGGGGATATCCCACTCGGCTCCCATTCACAGGAAATTGATGTACAAGGCAGTTCTTCAAACAGGAAAAGAAAGCAAGCCCTCGCTTGGCTATACTGTACCTCTAGCATAGATCTGGTGCTCTAGGTTAGTCAGACTGGCTGTACTCCTAGTTCTAAGGTAGACAAGGGGGAGGCCTGGTAGACAGGAGAGACAAAGTTAGAGGGTAAGAATAAATACAGTGAATAAGAAGACTCACCTCCAAAACGTTAGCACAGAGAGAGCATGTGACAAAAATCGCAAGCATCATGCAGTTACAGGATCATTCCCTTCAGTGACCGCTAACGGCTAAAAGAGCACTTGACAAAGTGAGCGAGACATTTTTATGCTGGCTTTTACTGTGGACGATGTGTCACAGGAGCACGCCCCTCTTTTTTCTCAACTGGGGAAAGAAAACGTAGTCCACATTCTCTTTAAACAGAATGAAAAGCCTTTTGAGGATTTTTCACTTAAAGCGTGCATGCTCTTACACGGCATGGAAAAGTCCCCGAGACCAGTCAGGACAGACTTGGGTGCTCCAGTCCACTTTGCAAAGGCAGTAGCAGCAGGAGGCTAATCCCCCACGGGTCTCAAAATTTCAAGGGAAAGAGTCCATCTGTGTTCCGAGTTTAAAGAGTCTCTGCCAAGGAGCTATCTCGTGATATTACTTACATTAGAAATTAAACATGGGAGCTTTTAGAATATTCACATTTGATATTTCCATAAAGTGTCCTTTGAGTACAAAACTCATAAACTCATGCCACCCACGTCTACCTGCAGGAATCTCAGCCCTTACTGAACAAAGCCAACAATGATGTCAAAAATGAGGCCACTATTTTCTTTCCCCTGCTAAAGAGACAGTGAGAAACCAGCAGCTCCGTTAGGTGGGATTTCATATTAAGAATCTCTCTTTCAAGGGCTTGTTTTGAAGCCCGCCCAAAGAAAATGCACAAATTTGGGGGGACTGTGACTAAATGTTCGTGAGCAGGACCCGAGAGATGCGATCGGTTCAAGAAGGTTCAAGTCTACTGACTTTCAAAACAAACGCCCCATATTAATTGAGTAGACCTGCTGAAGGAATACAATCCCATCCGCCATAGGTGGTGCTACCCAGGAACCTCCAATAGGAAAGAGGTTTGGAAATGTAGGTATATTCTCTTATGTCTAAATAAAAAGATATGCCTTTGTAAGCCTAAGTAACCATAAAGATCTGTAAGTAAATAAAAATCCAGCTTTAATTTAGCACCGGCATTTAACACAGATAAGGCAGCTTATTAACTATAAAGAAAGAGGAGAAAGTGTTTTTTAAAAAGGTGGGAGGGTGGGGACAATAGAAAGTCCTTCATCAGAATCCTGAAGATCAGGTCTTCCCTGTGTTTACACGGGGTCGGGATTCAAGATCCCTTTGTATGAGTAACAACTTCAGAAACACTCTCTCTAGGACATACTACCTATTACAAAGATTACTTAGAGTCTTCTGGGGAGACTGTTACATTCTTTGGACATGCAAATTGGGAAGGTTCGAGGAGGAGCCAGAATTGAGGCTGAGGCTATCTGAAAAGCCCTGGCTCCTAAGCAATGACCTTGAGACTCAGAAGCAACAGCCTGGGAATACAGAGAGCAAGCATGGCTAACATTTCCCTGTCCCTCCTTCTAGAAGTACAAGGGAGACAGAAAATCCACTTATACACCCTGAGGAGAGACGAACCAGTTCAAATACTTCATAAACTAAGAAAATCCATCTTCCCGTGACATGTTTGCAGACCAGATGGAATATTTAAGCATTCATGAGCTATGTGAAGCCCAGCCAGGACTCCCCAAAGAAACCACACTGAAAGAGTTGGGGCTGAGTTGAATTTGGAGGACAATGGCTTGTGGAACAACTAAGGACCACGCGGTTGGCCGTCACAATCTCCCCAGCTCTAAGGAAATCAGAGCTTCATGGTGAGGCATTAAATTTAAGGAAAGAAAATATCGTTAACAGAGAACAAACGGACTCCTCTCTTCAAAAGGCTGGGTATTCAATTCTTTTCTTCCTTATGAACAATACAGAGCCCTCCTTTTAACAATTTCTTCCATATGGGATCCTGCCTGCCCTCCCTTCAAGAATATGCCCAAACTCTGTACCTCTAGATTCACAAAACTATAAAGTTAGTTTTTAAAACCCAGTCCAAAAGTCCCAATCAACTGGAAAGTTTTGCCAAGTGAAACACACTCACTAACGGCTGACCTTGATGCGTTTTCAGGCACGCCAGCTCATATGCAATGTTACCAGAATTTAGAAAATTGTGTATCACAGACCTTTGCTTTCCCACAAAGGTGGAGGAATTAGAGCCCATATCAGAAGTTCAATATGTTGTGCCAGAAAAATGTCTCCTGCAGAGATTAAAACAGAACTAAAGAAGACAGTCAGAATTTCCTGTAGGTTTTTCCATAGAAAATGACAATTCTATTTGGATTTCTCAATAAAACATGGCTGCATTGGTCAACAGTGATTTATTCAGACACAGGAAGAGAAAAATCTTACTTTGTCCAAAGCATGGAGGGTCCACTGAAGAGCCCATCCAGTCTTCTGATGTGGTTGAGTCTATTTCCTTGTCCTGTTTACAGTAATCTGCCATCCACGATTCCTTGGTACTTACATACTGGTCTAGAAAGAATTCCCCAAAGATATTAAGTACGGAAATAGAAAAGATCGAGGCTTCAAGTCAAATAATTTCTATTCAGTAAAGCAAGCTTTTGTTGAGCATCCTACTGCATGCTAGGCGCTATGCTAGGTTTTCAGAAAGTCTGTCCCCTGGAGAACATGCTGCACTGGAAGAAATCAATGTTAACCAAACAACCATCACCACAAAGCCGCAATGTGGAAGGAGCTAAAACGAAGTCATAAATAAAATTCTATGGGAGCACAGAACAGGGAAGGCTCATTCTGCTTTGGCAAAAGTGGGACAGTACACGCCAAGGTCCATGGGAATCTTCAGAGGTGTGGGGACCTTTGCGCTGGGTCTTGAAGAATGAGCAGAGGTTAGAGTCTACCAGTGGGATTAGGGGTGCAGGGACGTGCCAGGCCAAGAGCAGTCCAAATGCAAAGATTTTAAGACGCGAAAGTACACAGCCCTTTTAGGGAACACTGAGAACTTTGGTGTGACTGTGGCACACCAAACATATTGGCGAAGGGAGATAGCAAAGAAGGCTAGAAAAGGGAATTAGTTTGGAAGAGCGTGGTATGTCATGCTAAGGGATGGGGTTTCGAGACATAAAAAACCAGTGAGGAGGCTGCTCAAAACCACCAAACTCGGGAGGCTGAAATCCAGCTGACAATTCTCCAGGAGAACTGTCTTACTGTTTTTAGAGAAATGTGACAGGAAGGGCAGGTTGACAAAATAATTACGATGCACCACCCCTGGATAAAGACCTTTTCTACTAACTAAGGTATGATACTTTTTAGAACAAGAGTTATTGGTTTCTGGCTTTCTGGTTTTCAGTTCCAATAGTTGGCTATATAGAAGATTTATTTTAACACTAAGAAGTCACAGTAATATTTCTGGGTTTCAGCATGGTATTAGGAACAAGGAATCGGAGGTTTAAAAAAAAAAAAAAAGCTTTACCACAGACAAGAATGCCTTTTGGAAGACATTTTAAAAATTTTATTTGTTTTTTATTTATTTAAGAGAGAGAGAGAGAGAGAGAGAGAGAGAGAGAGAGAGTGTGTGTGTGTGTGTGTGTGTGTGTGTGTGTGTGTGTGTGAGCAGGGGAGGGGCAGAGAGAGGGAGAAAGAGAGAATCTCAAGCAGGCTCTGCACTGTCAGCACAGCACCCATTGCGGGGCTTAAACCCACAGACTGTGGGACCATGACCTGAACCAAACCAAGAGTCAGACACGTAGCCAACTGAGCCACCCAAGCACCCTTAGAAGACATTTTTAAGTAGACAATGGCTCATCAGAAATATCAATAAAATTCTTTTGTTCGAGGTAAGCTCTTGTTTATCGTAGCTTTCCAAAACACTACCCTAAACTTCACCTAAACTTCCAGGTGAACATATTATATAAGAAATAACATCAGATCAAAATAATACAGTATCATGAGATCAATTATCCAGACAAACTTAATGAATGAAATCTGATCATATAAAACAGCGGTTTTAAAATTTTTCGATCGGGGCGCCTGGGTGGCGCAGTCGGTTAAGCGTCCGACTTCAACCAGGTCACGATCTCGCGCTCCGTGAGTTCGAGCCCCGCGTCAGGCTCTGGGCTGATGGCTCAGAGCCTGGAGCCTGTTTCCGATTCTGTGTCTCCCTCTCTCTCTGCCCCTCCCCCGTTCATGCTCTGTCTCTCTCTGTCCCAAAAATAAATAAACGTTGAAAAAAAAAAAAATTAAAATTTTTCGATCAATAAACTTAGGGTCTCATTTCACCATACATTCTCTTCATCTTCTTCTGACATAGAATGAGCCAATGGATATCCCATGAGCCTCGATCACACACACTGAAGAAAGTTTGCAGATTTGCAGTCGTATGTGTTATCACTCAAATAACCACAGTATTACCCAAAAGTCAGATCATGTAGATAATAATTCAAACAGTTTGAGAGTTTTCATAGCAAAGACAGGCAACACCTGATTGTTTGATAATGTAACTCTTTTCTTACGATGATATAAATATAGGCATAGAGTGGTTCCAGCTCACTACATCAAATCCAGGAATGTACATGTCGGTGTTTTCCAAGAAACTTTCAGAACACACACCGTTAGCTTGGCAATCCTTCAACCCAGTGATTTTCAGAGTTAGGTCAACATGATAACTTGATGGGAAACAGTACAGGCAATTTATCCTACTATAAACACAAGGTCAAAATTACACCTTTTAAAAATTATTGTGTGTGTGAGTACCCGGAAAGAAATGTATCTAAACTCACTTCTAGGACATTAAAAAACAAAAACAAAAACAAAAACCCATGACCAAGCATGGTGGGGGAGAGAGTTTTTATCACGGACATTTATGTTGCCCAAATGGTCTAAGTTCTTGCTTGGTCACTGACGGCATTAATACAGGATGCCAACTCTAGAGCAATGGGTTGAAAAGAGTCGTGAGGCTAGGTTAGGGTTTATCAGGAAAGCAGCCCTGCTGAGTAAGTGATGTCTGGTGTGGGCCTGAGTATTTGCTAAACCAGGATTAACAGTCTTCTAGACGAGGGACTTATGTACAGAAAGGCACCAATCTTCTAGAGACAACTTTCCACTCACCAATGAGTACAGAGGTGATGTTGATATCCAAACGGGGTTTGGCCTTGGCTTCTAGCTTCAGTCGAGGAGGATGGAGACGACTAGCTGCCTGTTGTTGCCAGGATACAGAGCATGGCCATGGCTCAATAAATGGCTCCCAGCCTAAAAGAACACAGGAAATAAGACATCTGTTAAGCAGATATCAAGAGTTTATAGGGGAACACTGTTCACAAATGCTCAGCAAGGACAAACTATAGCTTAATAGCTTTCTATTTCCAATGTGATTTCACAGCGAAAGCACCATCTTGAGCTATAGGTCACCCTACAGATGCCTGTGCAGGCTAGAGGACATCACTACACAGACAGATACATGCCCCACATGGTCTTCCAGAGCGGGGAGGAAGGAGGGCATAGAGTGCATGTGCCTTCTCTATGAAAGAGCAGGCAGGACCTGCTTTTGATCCACTCAAAATGGAAAAAGGAGTCTCTGACACAGGATGGAAAAGTACTAACAGCAGCTGAAGTAACTACTAAATTTGATTCTCCTGCTTACGTTGAGAATCCACTTAGTTGAGGGGCGCCTGGGGGGCTCAGTCAGTTGGGCATCCGGCTTCAGCTCAGGTCATGATCTCATGGGTTGTGGGTTCGAGCCCCATGTCGGGCTCTGTGCTGACAGCTCAGAGCCTGGAGCCTGCTTCGGATTCTGTGTCTCCCTCTCTCTCTGCCCCTCCCCGACTCATTCTCGCTCACTCTCTCTTGCTCTCTCAAAAATAAACATTAAAAGAAAAAAAAAAAAAAAAAAGAATCCACTGGTTGAATAAATAGGTAGAACATAATTAGAAATTCATTGTCTTTCAAATCTCTAATTTTAAATCATATGTGCCAAAGGTATATAAACGACACATATATATGGTTTAAAGAATAAAATTACTACAAAGTCCTGTACCCACTATTCAGCTTAAGAAACAGAAAATCAGAAGTTCCTTGGAAGCCCCCGAGTGCCACTCTCCCATGTCAGTCCCCTTGCCACCAACCCTCTCCCACCCAATTCCAAGTAAACATTAGTTTGGGTTTTTAATCACATGCTTGCTCTTATCGTTTTACCACACACGCATGCATTTCTTCAGAACATACTGGTTAATCGGTCCTACTAGAGATCTTTACATAAATGGAATCTGATGTATGTGTTCTTCTGCAAGTTTCTATTTTTGCCCAACAACCTGCCTCTGAGATTCACTCATATTGCTGCCAGGTAGCTGTGGCACATTTATTTTCCCCACTGAATTGTAATCCGCTTATGAATATATCACAGTCTACATATTCATTCTACTTCTGAGAAACACCCCCTTGAGGAGGAGGAACAACACTACAACGAGTCTTCTATCTGTTTCCGAGCACACATGAGCAAGAGATCCTTCCAGGGTACAGACCTAGAAGAAGTATGTTGCTGGGTTGGTGAGCATGCTTATACTCAACCTTACTATTTGTCAATTTTTTCCAAAGTGGTTGCCCCAATTTACAATTTGAATGGCAAGAAATTAGAGCTCTGCGGCTCATAGTCTCACACTTCATTCTTGCCAGTCTGATAGGTGAGAAAAATGATACCTCCCTGGGTTTTAAAGACTCAAGTTTTCGGGCACCTGGGTGGCTCAGTAGGTTAAGAGTCCGACTTTGGCTCGGGTCATGATCTAATGGTTCGTGGGTTCGAGCCCCGCGTCTGGCTTTGTGCTGATGGCTCAGAGCCTGGAGCCTACTTTGGATTCAGTGTCTCCCTCTCTCTGCCCCTTCCCTGTGTTCGCATCCACACTCTCTCTCTGATGTAAATAAACATTTAAAAAAAATTTTTAATAAAGCAAAAAAACAAAAGGCTTACGGGCAGAAATCTCCCTATCAGGAGCACCTGGCTGGCTCAGTGGGAAGAACATGCAACTCATCTTAGGGTAGTGAATTTAAGCTTCACATTGGGTACAGAAATTACTTAAATAAATAAAAAAGGGGGGGGAGGAGAAATTTAGCTACTATCAGGGCCAAATGATCCTTCGCTACTAAGCAATTTCATATTCCAGAATGAGCCAAACTCCTGAATCAAAAACAATGAACTTCATATGAAACCTTGGGTTTAAATAGCTCAGTTGCAACATATCAGATATGTTAGGAAAATGAAAAGTCTCCATCTTTTGTGCTCATGCAGTCACTTGTGTTGCATCTTTCCCTGCCCAGCCCCACCCCCTTTCCCTCACACGAAATTTATGTAGAAATTGGCCCAGGCAAATATTGAAGTGTGTTTTTTAAGTCCCATGATAATATACGCTTGTATACTGACCTGACAGAGCACGGTTATAATAATCTCCAGAAAGGGTGAAGTGGGCGTACCCTTCAGGGCTAGTCCTTACATGCTGCAGAAAACTCAGGCCTGCAACAAAAGCAAATTTTACTACAGCGCTGGGGTGAGAACAACCAAAACTTTCTTTGACAGATTAAATCACAGTGAAGAGATGTCAGTCATAGCTGATACTGATGAAATCATAGGAAAGCACACCAAATTTTGAGATTTTGTTCATCTTGGGTTTTTGGCATGAATTCCGACTTAAAAAAAAAAAAAAAAAAAAAAAACCACTGTGTTAAAATTTTATTCGTCATAGCTCCTGAGTTTCCTGGCACGCCTTTAAGTGTCGTGCCTCAGGCAAATGCCACCTTTGTCTCCCTCTGGCCCCAGCCTTGGCACGCAGGTGTATCTGTGTTATTTCAAGTCTGCAGGAACATAAAAAACATACTTCTCCCTGAATATCTGAGAATCAGAAGGCAGGCTGATGAGAGCAGTTATGTCCTGATGAATATTAGCTCAAAATTGTAAGATTACCACAGAAAAATAAGGAGTAATTATTCCCTGCAGAAAAGACACTCAGTCAAAAATTCCAGCTGTTACTTTCAATCAAGTGGCCCTGGTGGTGCCTTGAAGCACAGGGAAAAGGAAGCCTCTCCAGTGTGTCAAAGGTTGAGCTCAATACCCAGGATGGAATTTTCCTTGAAGGGAAAAGAGGCTAGCAAGATCAAAACAATGGAATATTAAAAGTAAACACAGCGGTGAGATTTTCAGGTACTCTCCTCAGAAGCCCCATCTATCACCACCTGCAATGACACAATTTGGGATAGGGTCCTCGTACCCTGGTCACTTGCTAGTGAAAGACAGCTCTCAGGGCCCCATGGAGGACACTGAGAGAAGCATTCTCGTAAGACTGTGTGTGTTTTATTTTCAAACGTATATAAGGTAGAGCATTAGCTTTTAAATGTCTTTAAGAACAGTACTCACTCCAGTCTTTAGGCATATAAAAAGATAAACAAAATGGAGACACCAACAATGATTTAGGTAGAGCTGTTAATATAACAGAAATTTCATCAATGACAATTTCTATTATTCCCAAACTAGAGGCTGAAGGCCACATATGGCAAATAAATACACATTTCTTTAAAATAGAAATAATGAAAAACATATGTAAAACTATTATCTAAATTTCACCCATACGACTAAGGGGGGGTGGGGGGAGGATGAATATCATTTAAAAAAGGGGGGGGGTGCAAACGGCTTGGCAATCACTGCAAATCTTCAAGATGAATCTGAAAATAAGGACAACACTCACGGGAAAAGGTGAGCTCAGCCAGAGGAACGTCACAGTCCATGCAGTCATCGATGAAACAGATGCACACACTCTCAGCTTTCACCTCCACCCCAGAGATCAGCTGGGCTGCCACAGGCCCCTGGCTCTCGTGGCTATCAGCAGCCAGGGAAAGAGACTTCAGAGGTTCAGCATTCTTAAACAACCAACTTGCTGCCTTTTTCAGTTGGCCTTCGAAAAAATGTAAAGGTGATCAGTTCAGCCAGTTTGCACAGCTACTCAAGCAACTCGCTGAGGAAACAGAGAAATAAAGTTCATAGGGACCTACTGGACAGCCCAAGGGAACCTTGTTCCCAGATGTACTCTTAGACTTACAGGTGGGGGGGGGGGGAAACCTGGTATGATGATAGCAATTCTATTTTTAAGTAAACAGAATGTACCCCCCCCTTGCACACCTTCCACTCAAGTTCACCACCTTTCATGATCCGGTTCAAAATGCCTCCAGAAGCCATCCCTCCTCTATTATGACATCCGTTGAAGGAGAGGAAAGGAAAAGACAGGATCCAAATTCTAGACGTCACTTAGTAGGGAAGTACGTAATCTTCACCATGTAGGGTTTTATTATATTATTATTATTATTACTATTACTATTATTATTTTAGTGAGCTCTATGCCCAATGGAGGGCTCCAACTCATGACCCTGATATCAAGAGTCACATGTTCTACGGACTGAGCCAGCCAGGCACCCCACTGTGTAGTTTTGCATAGAATGATGTGCTACTATACTTCATCTTCGCAACCGATCACGATTCCTTGCGAACAGACAGCTATGAGAAGTGCATGTGTGTGACACACGACTGTTAGATAACAGCCCTCTGAACATAACCAGATTGCTAAAGCTAAAAAGAAAAGGAAAGGAAAGCCATGCGACCCCATATTTATAAATTAGCAGAGACCAGTGCACAGAACAGGGGTGAGTGGTGAAGGGCATATGCTCTAGAGGAAGATGGCCTGGCTTCGGATTCCAGCACCTACTAGATGCTGGACCTCGGACAAGTTCCTCGATCTCTGCCCACAGCACCCACAGACAGGGCTGCCATGGGGAGGAAACAAATGGGCACAAGTAAAGCTCTCCCAGGAGCAGAGCCCGGCGCGTACTGAAGGCTCTATTAACATTAGTCATTGTTATCTTTTTCGCAACTGATGGAACGACACCTTAGCTGCTAAAGAAATAAAAATTAACAAAAATCTAAAAAGCTCTTAGAAATTGAAAAGAAATGTTTTATTATCAAAGAAAGAGAAAAAAATAGACAATGTAAACACTAAGAGGTATTAAGCTAACCGAACTAGCTAACTAGAGCTACCGTCATTTGTCACAGAAGGAAAAAGATAACAGTTAATGCAAACAATCGTGCAGTGAGAGCAGTGTTTTCACACGTAATTGGTCAAAGTATCGCCTGGTACACAATGTTGCAGAAAAAGATCTGTCAATTTGAATAAAAAGCCCGAAAAATATATCTATAACCTTTGATCCAGGATTTATGCTAGTAGGTCTCTCTACCAGGGAAATACTAAATAAAAGTTATAGACAAAAGTTCATACCAAAAACTATTTATTACAGAATTGTTTTTTTTTTTTTTCAACGTTTTTATTTATTTTTGGGAGAGAGAGAGACAGAGCATGAACGGGGGAGGGGCAGAGAGAGAGGGAGACACAGAATCGGAAACAGGCTCCAGGCTCTGAGCCATCAGCCCAGAGCCCGACGCGGGGCTCGAACTCACAGACCGCGAGATCGTGACCTGGCTGAAGTCGGACGCTTAACCGACTGCGCCACCCAGGCGCCCCTATTTATTACAGAATTGTATACAATATTGAAAGAATGAAAAACAAAAAACAGTTAAATATATTAAAATATATCATTGGATCAATGCCAAAAAATCAATGTTTATAAATAACTTTAATGACATGGGAAGATGCTGCTGATATTAAGTATATCGCAATAATATTATAACTCAATAAAACCATGTTGTAAAGAGGGCTATAAAATTGTATTTGCAATACAATCTGCCAACATACCCGGTATTATATGTATATATACGTATGGGTACATGTAGTACGTGAAGAAACAGAAAAATGTACGTGTAAGTGTAGACTAGAAAAAACACACCTTTTGCTGTATCTTCCTGTTTCAAGAGAAAGGACCACACACAGAGGGAGGTGGGAAGGAAATTATGTTGCAGTAGAAAGAACCCAGGCAGACTCAGCCCCTCACTAATAGGTGACCTGAAGCCAGTTAATTAATCTATCTGAGCCAGGTTCCTTATCGGAAATGGGATAATAATGGCCACCTGCAAGGCTATAAAAATTCAACAAGAAAACACAGGACGAGGCACACGGGCACTCGGCGGTCGTGACTATCAGCATTGCCAGTGCCTCCACCAGCAGCAACAGCAGCTGACAGCATTAGAGCTCCCGCTGTGGGCCAGGCACTTCCCTTAAGTGCTCTGCATATAGCGCCTATTTGTATCAAACCTCCAAGGGAAGTGGTCTTACCCTCCTCTTACAGATAAGGAAGCACTGCTACCGAGAGGCTAAGTAACTTGCCCGAGTTGCTAACAGGTAACCAAAAAGCAGCAAAGTGAAAACCTGAAGCCAAGCATCGGTTCCAGGGCCCACGTTCTCATCCACTAAGAAATACTGCTGCTCATTATCACTTCCAGCCCAAGATCATGGTCAGCCCAAAGAAAATCATGGAGGGGTTTCAAAACACAGTCCGGCCCTCCAGGCCACCTCGTGGGAGCAGGAGAGGCAGGGAATGAGAAGCAAGCTTAGTATCCAGATGAACAGGTCATGGAAACCTGGGTGCAACTTACCTTGACAGACCAGAAGGGCTTTGCGGCAATCGTCCATGCTGAATCCCAGCTCCTGTAGTCTAGCCAGCTGTAACTCTAGGAAAAAGCGGGACATAATTTTTATAAATAAATTATATATATAATATACTATATATAATATAGTATATAATTAATCCACTAACTGAAGAAAAAAGAAAAGAAATTCAGAAACGGGTGACGAAAACATTCTATTTCTCTAGGCAAAAACGGGATCCTAACTGGAGCACCTTGAAATTTTTAAGAGTGTGTTCCCTGTATTGACTGTGTTTGTAAAAGCTTAAAACCGACATTTAGAATCATCCACATAGCTTTGGAGGAAAACTCAAGGTATAAAACTAAACCTTCGCATTATCTATAGAACTCTGGAAGAAATGGCAAAAGGGAAACTGGTGTCGGCTAGCACAGCTGGTCTGGGGTGTTGTATTTGTTCTTAAATTTTTAAAAGTTAGAGGATCATACCTACAATTACACTTAATGACATGTAATTATCCTCTGAACAATTTAATTGTGCAAAAGGAAATCTTGAAAGTTAACGAGAAGGGTAGACATTAGGAAGACTGAGTGGGTTGTACGGCTCGACACCTACCCAAGACGGGATCTAGGGTGTGTCTCGTCCCTTCTCTGACTTCCTCTCCGGCTCGAGGCGCTCCGGGAACGTGACTGCTAACGGAGCCGGCCTCCAAGGCCACTGCGTCGGGGCCGGCAGCATGGGCTTGCTCTGGGATGGATTTGGCGATGGCGAGAAACAGCTGGACATCGTTATAGGAGAGTCTGATATCCAGGGCCTGTAACTGAATCTAACAAAATTGAAAGGACGTAAGTTTTTAAAGTTGCCTTTGCTTTTACGTCCACACCTCTTACAGGCAGAGTTCCTAATTCAAGTTCTAGAAGTCCCACAGACACTACACTAATTTTCCATTTCAAAGACTGGGAAAATCTTGAAATTAAGCACCAAGAGCCATGAGGTAAGACATCTCTGCTGTGAGGTCAAATGCTCATAAAACTTCACTAAATAAAAACTATGAAGCTAGGAAAATTACTACAGCAATGATTTGCTTACAAGTATATTAATCATCAAAGCAGAGAATCAGAGAATGGCTGTGGGTGGGGAACAGATTACCTGTAAGCAAAGTTCTGTTACTCCATTTTGCTTTGATCTACTTCATTTTTTAAAATTTCAACAACGAGCAGACCACTCAACAAAAATGATCTGCTTCTTCTTCCAAAGTAACTTTAAATGAGTCAAGTTCCACACTCATACCTCTCGAAATCCAGTCTGCCTCAGAGAATGGCAATATAGCTACCACTGGTAAAAGCAATACAGATGCCAGCACAATCGGGACATTGTGGTCTCACAGATCGTGAGATTGAACCCCGTGTCAGGTTCTGCACTGGCAGTGAGGAGCCTGCTTGGAACGCGCTCTCTCTCTCTGCCCTCCCCATTTCTCTCTCTGTCTCAAAATAAATACACATTAAACAACAACAACAGGATGCGCCTGCATGGCTCAGTTGGTTAAGTGTCCAACTCCTGATTTCAGCTCAGGTCACGATCTCACAGTTGGTGGGATGGAGCCTTGAGTCAGGTTCTGCGCCGACAGGGTGCAGGCTGAGCCTGCCTGAGATTCTCTGTCTGCCCATCTCCTCCTCATGCCTGCTCTCTCTCAAAATAAATAAATAAACATTAGGGGCTCCTGAGTGGCTCGGGCAGTTAAACATCCCGCTCCTGATTTCAGCTCTAGGCATGATCTCACAGTTTGTGAGACTGAGCCCTGTGTCAGGCTCTGTGCTGACAGCGTGGAGCCTGCTTGGGATTCTCTCTCTCTCCGCCTCTCTTTCTGCCCCACCCCTGCTTGTGTGCTCGCTCTCTCTCTCTCTCTCTCTCTCTCTCTCAAAATAAACCAACATGAAAAAAATAAATAAATAAATAAACAAACATACATTTCAAAAAAAACACAAACTGGGATGACTGTTGGAATGTCTGGGGTGGCATTTTGTTTATTCACTATTTCAAATTTTTCTTTAAAGATAAAAAAATCAACACCGCTTTTCTCTATCCTTCAATTTCCCATGGTTCAGGCGGATATATTAATCGTTCCTCCTCTGTCAAAGAAATCACACACTAACTTCTCAAGCCTTCCTTACCTGCCTTTAGCCTCCCTCTCTTTAGGGATGTGAGCTCGCATCCTCACATTCCCACGCACCTTTGTTCTAGGGAGATCTCTCTCCGTTTTGCGTCAGCTGCACCCCTTCCGCTTCCAACTCTGCTACTGGCCAACGTGGCATGGTCTCCTCTGCCTCCTGACATCCTGCCCCTCCGCTCAGACTCAGCCTACCTTCGGTTCCACCCACAATCCAGATGCCTCCCTGTGTTGCGTTCTGCTTTCCATAAACTTTTATAAAACTTCAAGATTCTACCAATTAATAGCTCTTTTATTCTCCATGAGACTGAAAGATTTTCTAGGACAGAGACAATGTCTTATTTACTTTGTATTTGCTATAGTGAAAAAAAATGTGGAGTTCAGCAGAGTAAGTAAGTTGTGCGGGCTCAGGAATGTGTTCGAGAGTGTATCGATGTGTAGACAGATTTTTTATCATTACCTCTAAGATCGGTGGGAAATCTTCACTATTGAATGCATCCATCAATCCTGAACTGTTCTGATAAGAAGAATTCCCCACGAGTTCCACCTGAATTTGAACCGGATCAACAATTGAAAGAGCTGTATCATGTTCATTCCCTAGTCGGCATGAAAACACCTAGAGAATGAAATGCAATACAGTAAGAATTAATGTCTGATTTAGAAGAGTCTAAGCATCAACAGAAAAAAAAGAAAAGAAAACACTCTCTTGGTATCAATCAGCCCTGTGTTATCAAAAGACCCATAGCAACTGCTGAAATAAATACTGTCGAGAGTGAACCGGGGATTCTCACCCACTGCCAGGAGCACGTGAAACGGTTCACCCACATAAAAGGCAATTTACTGATACATGGCAAAAGACTTAAAAATCTCACACCCCTTGATCCAATAATTCTACTTCTTTCTAGGAACTAGCCTATGGAAATAATGCAAAATACATTTAAAAAAAAAATCACCGAACCATTATTTCATAGTTAATAAAAAAAAAAATTAAGAGCAACCTAGATCATATCACATCTACTCAACGGAATATTTTGCGATCATTTAAAAGTAATAAAGGGGTGCTTGGGTGGCTCAGTAAGTTGAACTTCCGACTCTTAATTTCGGCTCAGGTCATGATCCCAGGGTCGTGGCTTCAAGCCCTGTGTTGGGCTCTGTGCTGAGTGTGGTGCCTGCTTGAGATCCTCTCTCTCTCCCTCTGCCTCTTTCCTTCTCACATTCTCTCTCTCAAAAATAAAATAATAATAAAAGGGACAATTAAAAAGACCATGGCGGTGGGCGGGGGGGGGGGGGAGGGCCTAGGTGGCTTAGTCGGTTAAGCATACAACTCTTGGTTTCAGCTTGGGTCATGATCTCACAGTTCATGAGTTTGAGCCCCATGTCAAGCTCTGTGCTGATGGTGCAGAGCCTGCTTGGGATTCTCTCTCTCTTGCTCTCTCAAAATAAATAAACTTAAAAAAAAAAAAAAAAGACCATATGGAATGTAGGAAGATAGTTACAACATGGATATGTGAACAAGCAGCCCAATCAAAATAATATTATGCCATGACTTTAAGGAAAGAAACACATCAAAATGTCCATAGAGATTCTGTACAGAGGGATAGGTAATTTTTCTCTCCCCTCCCCCAAATTTTAGGTGATATAATTGTTGTTTCACAATTGAAAATAAATACATTAATTATTAAAGCTGGTGATGCGTATATAAGGGCTCATTATATTAATCTGTTCACTTGTGTATGTTGAAATGTTCTATAATAAAATGTTTAACAATAAATATATTTATGGGGAGAGAGAAGGGAGAGATGACTCCCATTCTAGGACCAAATTATTTTTGTGCTTCAAGAACAGTACAGGAGAAAGCATTCACGTTGGTCTCCCTTGCTTCTTCCCCTTTGTGGAGGGTGGGGGGCATTTTCTAGTGCTATTCTCCCCAGTGATATACCAAAGGGGTCTTAAAATTCAGATCCAACTGTGCTGCTGCAGGAACAAAATTAAAAGGAATTTCCAGGAATCTCAAATATTTTGCCATATACTTCTTGTAAGACTTTGGAGCAAAAAAAGTTTCATTTTCCTCTTTTCTTCAGGGGCTCTGGCTACACAAAATGCAACTGTACCTGACAGTTCATTAATCAATCACCAACATTTTCCATTCAGAGCTGGTACTGGAATGGCTTGGAAAGCAGATGAACCACAATTTCATGATCAACTCACATCACTGGGAAGCTGGGAAGCACTAGACTATTGCAAACTAGCAACACATTTATACGGGGGGGGGGACACAAGGGGGAGGGGGAGAGGGAGGGGGAGGGAGGGAGGGGGAGAGGGAGAGGGAGAGGGAGGAAACCTCAGTTTCCTTACATGAGAGAAACAAGTGATTGAGAAGTGAAATCTCTACCAGTTTTATTCAGCTACATCTGATGCAGGGGAAAAAAAGTACCATATGTTGCTGACGGTGAAAATAAGTTTTGTTCATTCAACTCTGAAACACCACTAGAAAGAACAGGGCATGAAAAGTTCAATCATAAAGGGAAAGGAAATGATGAGAAACCCAGACCAAATATTCCAATATTATAACAAGAGGAACGTCAGCTGAGATCAGTAATTTAAGAATACTTAATAGAAATAATAATGTGCCTCATTTCTCCTTCCGTCTCCACAACCCCCGGCTTTAAGACAAGCAGAGCAGTTTATGCTGAATATTGCATCATGTAATTTTCAGGCTGCAAAGGCCACTCCAGTGCAAAGTATCTCCTTCGTGAGATTAAAGCAGAGCCTGAAGCAGCACTATTAGAGATTCACTCTGTGAGGTTATGTGTGACTCTTTAGAGAGTTCCTTTTACAGACTAGATGTTCCTAAAAGGATAATATATAAAATCCTTAACACCTTTTATAATGACCACAGAGCCCTAGGTCTTCAAAGACACAACGACTCGATGTGGGGAAGGGGACGTGAGGGCAATGAGGCCCACCTCCCCACCTTCACTCATTTGCCAAGGACTAGACCGCTAGAAGGAGTGAACACAGCAGGGGCCTAACAGGGTCATGGGGATGAGCAGAGTCTCCCTTAACTTCCTGAGGAAGGGAGGACGTCAAAGAAAGAGGTCAAGTCCCTCAGCACACGTAGAGCCCGATGCTGGAGGACTGGATTCACACGTTAGAATAACCTGGTAGATTTGAGGACAAAACAAAGAAGAGGGCCAGAGTCCACCAACTCCACCAATCACTTCCCCTAATGAAAGCTGAGGAGCTACAATTCTCTTCCAGAGCCTTTTCTCTTAGGCCAAACCATTGAGTGTTTTGATCGACACGGAGACTTCTTACCTCGATGCCAAACAAACTCCCTGAAAAGGGGCGATCGACAAATCGGGGCTTATAGGTGAGCACTGTAGTGCCTTTGAGAATAATGGCATTGGTATCGAAGCAGGACACATCTTCAACAACCACAAACTCCGTGCCTGGAAAAGACAGCATTGTCAACCAAGCAGAAGCTGGGAAGCTGCGAAGCATTAGACTGTTGCAAACTAGCAACACATTTACACGGGGAGGGGGGAGGGGGACACGAGCCAGAAAGATTTGTTCCCAGGACATTCGTCGACCTTCTGCTTCACCACCATCCCGAACACAGTTTCTATATCTGGCCAGGCCCAGCTCAGCCAACAGAACACTGCACAAGCAGAAAAGACCGCGAGGCAGTTCCTTCTCTCTTTAGAATATGTTTTTAAGCTGAGTCTCCTGAGAGGCCAGATCAGATATTCAGAAGCCCAGGAAATCGGCCCTTCTCCAAGCAGTGACCTGTTTTAAAATCCCAGGAAGGAGATTGACATGCTCATGTTGGTCAGCCAGTGTAAGGCGTGACATCATCCACATAGCTGTTCAAGTTGTTTACAAAGAATACACACGAATTTAAGGTAGATTTTTCCAAAATTATTAAAAGCAGACAACTTTCTACTCATTTGTACATGGCAAATTTACTTTTTATTTTCATCAAAAACCACGTATAGATAGAACTTTTGAAACTCAATCCATCTACAATGCACTATGCCGGCCAGCTCCTTCCAAACCATTAAGCAGTAGCTGGGGTATGTCACCAACACAAGGCAAATACATGCAGATATACTAGAAGAGTTTACCAGCTAACAAAAACCACAGTAAATCTGTTTGTAAGGGAACATGTTCTTTTTGTAAAGGAAATAACAATCCCCTCACTTATTTACCATTTAAACAGAGATTTTCACATACCAAATTTGCCTGAACTCAGGAAGGCACATCTGTTGGAGCACTAAAGATCAAACAGAAAACTGAAGCCAGATTTAACACTGGGGGGAAAGACCACTGCCCAGGTGGCGCTCCAGCTGGGCACGGGTGATGGGCAAGCAGAGGAGAAGGCCCAGAAACCCTGCAATCCTGAGGGAGAGCAAGTAGTTCACAGCAGAAAATGGAGGTCAACAACTACGACACCTGCTGGGCTGTAGGAAAATGTGTAAGTGCTGGGGCACCTGGGTGGCTCTGTAGGTGAAGCGTCCGGCTTCGGCTCAGGTCACAATCTCACGGGCCGTGAGTTCAAGCCCTGTTGGGCTCTGTGCTGACAGCTGGGAGCCTGGAGCTGCTTTGGATTCTGTCTCCCTCTCTACCTGCCCCTCCCCTACTTGCACACTCTCGCTCTCGCTCGCTCTCGTTTTCTCTCTCAAAAGTAAATATTTAAAAACAAAAAAAAGTGTTTAAAAAAAAAAAAAGAAAATGTGTAAGTGCTCACGTCAAAATACGGAAACAACAGAAAAATCATCCTCTAAGACACATACCGAGCCTAACATTCAGACTAAGAATCAGTGAGTGATTCACACCTATATAGGCTCACCTGTTACATTGACCTTGACCTCAAGATGCCTTTCTGTGGACACAGGAAGGGAAGACCGCTTGGTAACTACTCCACTTTTCACAGTTTTGGGGACGACAGCAGATTCACTGCTAGAGTTACGGTGGCGGCGAGGAGTAACATTAGTCTGTTTCTTAGTATCGCTGGGAGTGTGGAGAAAATCATGGACTAACAGCAGCCAGTCAAATATGAGGAACACGCGAAGATTGTTGAGGACTACCGTAAAACAGGATGAGTCTTTCGTAGATCTGCAAGAAAACGACCCCAAAAATCAATCAGTCAATCAGTCAATCAATCAATAAAATAGGAAAGGAGAAATGTATTTTACTAACTTACAAGTGTAGTACTCAGCTTGGGAAGGTGTTTTTCCAGTATTTTTTACATTGACCGTTCTGACTACAATAAACTCTGAACACCGGTTTAATAAAATATTCAGTGTGTGTTTTCGAAAGCTAATCATGTTTTTATGCCATAAGAAAGCAGGATGGTGTGATCCAGCAGTTCTCAACGAGGGGTGACTTTGTTCCCCAGCAGACTGTTGGCCACCAATGTCTAGAGACATCTGTGACTGTCACGACGCAGGGTGGGGGCGGGGGGGGGGGGGTGGTTTGCTATCGGCATCTAGTGGGCAGAGGCCAGGGCTGCTGCTAAACATCCCACAACAGGCAGGACGGCCCCACGACAAGGAAGTGCCCCAACCGAAAACGTCAATAGTGCCGAGGCTGAGAAATCCAGGTGGAGTAGAAAGAGCAGAGGCTTGGGGCGCCTGGGTGGCACAGTCGGTTAAGCGTCCGACTTCAGCCAGGTCACGATCTCGCGGTCTGTGAGTTCGAGCCCCGCGTCGGGCTCTGGGCTGATGGCTCGGAGCCTGGAGCCTGTTTCCGATTCTGTGTCTCCCTCTCTCTCTGCCCCTCCCCTGTTCATGCTCTGTCTCTCTCTGTCCCAAAAATAAATAAATGTTGAAAAAAAAAAAAAAAATTTAAAAAAAAAAAAAAAAAAAAAAAAAAAGAAAGAGCAGAGGCTTAAATCCAGTCACTTATCCTGGCTAAGTCGCCCACCTTCTCCGAGCCTGTTTCCTCACTTACAAAATGAGAAATATCAACGCCGTAAAAGATAAAGCACCAGGCACATAACTGGTGTTCAGTAAATGGCAGCTGCCTTCCCTACAGGCTATTTCAAGAAGATCACTAAGGCACTCTTTGATGTCTCAGATCACTTCTTTATGAACACCAAATTTACATACTAGTACTAATTGCCCAGCTGGAACTAAAAAGAGAGCCCCGATCTTTTAGCCTGAGGAGGAGAACAAGTAAGATGACATTTATATGTGGGTATAACCAACCCCATGCGCTCTGGAAGTGGAGTTCGGGGAGGGGACGGAGAAAAACTGGCTTTGTAGTCCCCATTACCCCAAGTTCTCTGTTTGAGCTGAAAACCCAAGGACGACCCCAGGCCTGGTCTCAAACCACAGTGTGGCCCTACCAGGATATTAGTAGGCAGAGATGGGTAAGACAGAAGGAAAGACGGCTAGAGACACCTTTATATGGTTTTCTGGGTTGAACTTTGTTCCGTGAGCTCAAAAGCGAGTAGGGCTCTAGCTACTACATGTGCCTGGTTTCCTGCCTTTAAAGGGGGCTTCTACTCAGGAAAAGCAGATTCTGAGATGCTTTTAAGGCTGGCTTCTCTAGTCTCTGGTTTCTCCCAAACCTGGCTCACTGCCTCCAGAAACAGGGCACAGTGATGCATGGCTCCCTCATACAGACACAGCATTTTTCACAGAAACACTTCACTCTTTTGTAATAGAGAAAAAATGTTGCCCTCAGTAAAATTTTTCCATCCCATTTTGAACACAGATCGTCAGAGCTATGCACTAACTGGAAAGCCAAAGTATGTCTGATCCCTTTTCTGGAAAATATTTCAAGCCTTTAAACACTGTGAAGTGATTTATATTTGACACACAAAATCCCAACAGAAGAGCAATTCTTCTTGAGACACAGAAAGCGTTCAAAAGTTCCAATCCAGAGAACATGTTAACCCCCTCACTCACAATGGTATTTCTGTTCACAAGCTCCAAGGTAAGACTTTACTGTGTGACCAAGAAATTATACACCTTCAGTATATAAACAGAGTAAGATTTCAAGGCTCCTTGTGTATTAAAAACATGATTGCTGAGACAAGGAGCTGACAGATTAGGCAGTCAGATCAATAATAACAGAGCAAATTCAAAAAGAAACTGTTTCTGCAGAAGAACCAAATATATGGAAACCTCCTGCTCAAATAAACCTCTTCAAACAAAAGAACCGCACATCACAGCCAGGTTAGCCTCTGAGACTGCAAGGCAGCCAGCTGGATCAGTAGACACACACACAGTGGCCGCACCCAGGGACTGCCAGAAGGGACACGGACGCTGAGATCAGAGGCACTGGTGTGAGTCCTGACCGCTTCACTCAGTCACTGTGTAACCTTGGAGAGGTGCTCGATGCTCTCCTAACCTCTATTGCTGCATCTGTAAAATGGAGCAGGAGTCACCCGCTTCCCAGACTTGCCAGGAGAATTTAAGTAAAGGCAGGGAGAGTGCCTGGCTTACGGAAAGGCTCAGTAAGGGACGAGCACTCCTATTTCTTAAAATTTTTTTTTTTTCAACGTTTATTTATTTTTGGGACAGAGAGAGACAGAGCATGAACGGGGGAGGGGCAGAGAGAGAGGGAGACACAGAATCGGAAACAGGCTCCAGGCTCTGAGCCATCAGCCCAGCGCCCGACGCGGGGCTCGAACTCACGGACCGCGAGATCGTGACCTGGCTGAAGTCGGACGCTTAACTGACTGCGCCACCCAGGCGCCCCGCGAGCACTCCTATTTCTAAGCATCCAAAAGATTCGCGCAAAGGTTTGACTGTCTCCTTTGCTAGACTTTCTAGAGGTACATGGAGAGTGACCATGAACTCTCCCTAAAAGAAAGCTCAACCTGGGAACTCATTGCACATTGAAATGTCAGGCACATTCAAGCATATCAATATAAACATTGACAACGTGTGTGTGTGTGTGTGTGTGTGTGTGTGTCTGTGTGTGTGTGTTTCCCAGCATTTTACTTACTGGTTTCTATTTACAACATACCTGATAACATCAAGCACTAATAGAATAAAACTGACATTGCTTCCAAAGGTCTCCTTTTGGATTCTCATTGGATGATTTTTTTGTTTTTGTTTTTGAGAGAGAAAGAGACAGAGCGTGAGTGGGGCTGAGGCAGAGAGAGAGAGAGGGAGGGAGGGAGGGAGACATCGAATCCGAAGCAGGCTCCAGGCTCTGAACTGTCAGCTCAGAGCCCAACGCGGGGCTCGAACTCACAAACCGTGAGATCATGGCCTGAGCTGAAGTCGGACGCTTAACCGACTGAGCCACCCAGGCGCCCCTACATTGGACGATTTTAGGTCAAACCTAATTTTTCAGTTTCTGGGTCTATCCCCACTTAGTCATAAAATTTTACAGTAGGTCATAAAATTACACGGCTACATCAGTAATAATACTAAGAGCTGCCAACTGTGTGCAGCGTGCCAGGATTGTCCTTAGTTCCCGCCTCTGCCCTGCGAGGTGGGTTATGGTCACCCTTTTCTATCTTATAGACAGTTGCAGCTTAAAGTGGTTGAACCTGTCCAAGGACACACAGCTAGAAGGTGGCAGATCAAGGTCTTCAGTCCGGAGCTGTACAATTCCAAAACATGTACTCATTCCACACACACCACTGCCTAGCATAATACCGGGAAGAAAAACATCATCTACTTCAAAGAGGCTAAAGTCCTTTTAAGTGGAGAAGTGAGTTAGCGAGACCCGCACAGATCAATTAATAATGCAAGTCAAAACCACCTATCTTTCTATAATGTCTATGGACCAGAAGTCTTTTACCCCCTTAACCAAGCGTCATGTCTTCTTTCCTCAATTCACTTTACCCATTAAAACAGTCTACAGCTTACAAGGAGGTTGATTTAAAGACTCTGGTTTATGGGGTGCCTGGGTGGCGCAGTCGGTTAAGCGTCCGACTTCAGCCAGGTCACGATCTCGCGCTCCGTGAGTTCGAGCCCCGCGTCAGGCTCTGGGCTGATGGCTCGGAACCTGGAGCCTGTTTCCGATTCTGTGTCTCCCTCTCTCTCTGCCCCTCCCCCGTTCATGCTCTGTCTCTCTCTGTCCCAAAAATAAATAAATGTTGAAAAAAAAAAAAAAAAAATTTAAAAAAAAAAAAAAAAAAAAAAAATAAAGACTCTGGTTTAATTCTAAACTTTTTTTTTTTTTTTTTTTTTTAAGGCAACAGAGACATCTTTTGGCCAATAAATGAAACTGCAAGGTTACAGGATCAGTAAATTAATCTGTGAGCTGCACTGGGGAGCCATTATCTATCTTGTCCGTGATTCCTCAGTCCTTTGATGCTCTAAAGCTGACACAAGTCTTGGCCCACTGCCCACAAAAGGGAATTTCTCGATAAAGAAAAGGCAGGGTCAGGGTCTGGATCCACTACCTGAAATGTAGTTCGATCTGAATGGATCCCTGGGCAGTGCTGCTGTTCCTGGAAGGCTGAAAAATACAGCTGAATACATTTGTCATGCCGGGACTGGCCTTCTGCCCAGCATAGCGGGTGTCAAAAGCCATCATGGAATGGGAAACCAAGTTAATGGACTTGGTTTGGTTGGAAAAGCTTTCATAGAGCAGTTTACATTTCTTGAAGTCAAATCTAAAAGGGAAAAAGCAGACAAGATGTTACACTCTTCCAGTTTACAAAATTACCTAAGTTCAAGACAACAGAACAAAATCCTAAGTATACCTGAGTTCAGTGAAGGAGAGAAACTTTCACTGATTTTGTTAACAGACTCCTCAAAACAGATGTAGTGTCGTTGTGCCCTGTCTCTTACTTTCCATTTCCAGGAAGATGACCTTGTCCACAGGGACTCCGTGAGGAAGAACACCACCTAGTATACTCTGGGTGCATTAACATTCTTGTTTCTGACCCTAAGTCTGAGAAGGCTGTATATGTGTAACAATCCCCAAAGGACGTCAAGGGTCCCCTGAAACCATCCCCTGAAACCAAACCAACTCCTAGCCTGCCTGTGGGATTCTCTCTCCACAGTCTGCCGAATTTTTATATAACCACTACAGCTTCCTGGAAACAATCAGAACAAATTAATACTCTTCATACAGAGAAATAATGCAACTGGTCCACCAAGAGGAAGTGCATTTGGGACCACCTTTTTTTTCTTTTCTTTTCAGTAACAGAGAAAGCTGCAATAATCCAATTCATAATTTATTCAGTACCATCATGACATTCTGTGCAGAATTACTTCATTTTGTAAAAAACTAAGGATGTAGCCAACCATCAGAAAAGAACTGCTAGCTCACAAGACAATCTGGGACCCAAGCCTTCGTTATACCATGTTTCGTTCAACTGAGTCAGATACAGGCCAAGATGGATTCTCGAGGAAAGGCAAAGGAAAAAAAAGTGTTTCAGTAGGGAAATTTCTAGCTTTGAAGTCCTGTTTTCAAATACTGAACCACTTTTCCAGCCATATGATCTTACGCTAGATAAAAATTCCATCTGGAAAATAGAAGATCTGCCCAACCTCAAATGGTTGTCAAGAGATCAAAATGAAAAGTTTATCAAGTGTGAAAATACAACTCAGTCTTAAAGGCTCTACACCAGTAACCATAAATTCTTGGTCTGCCCAGACCGCGCAAGTGAAACACTAAGAGAATCGCTAGGCAGAACACAGCCTCCTAAGGGCAGCCCAGTGGCTCTTCAGCTTCGGGATGCTTCCAAGTGAAAAGATGGGCCCAGTATTGTCAAAGCTTTCAACTTCTCAAAAGAGGTTGAAATCCAGACTTTTTACGTGAAGTCCCCCACTTCTGAAAGGTTGGCCAGTGAGGCAGCCATCAGTGCTGCTCGCCAAAGAGCTCTGGGTCTCCCCTATTCCCCTATGGCAGACACCACTTCTGAGTCCTCTGCACTTTGTGGGACCACGTTCTAACCCATGAGCTCTGCAGAGCACTTGACTGCAGTTCAAAGCCACTCTGGGCTCTTGTTTTTCTCCTTGGCACAACAAGATGCCGGCTGCTCTGTCGGCCACGGTGACTGCAGGAGCAGAGCAGCAGGAGGGCCACAATGGACACACAGCATCAGGAGAAAAACGACTTCGCTTTTCTAAGTCACTAGTATGTCCACATGTCTGTCACGTGGTAGACATGTGGTAGTTTTTACCCCCTGTGGTAGTTTTTATTGATTATTATTGTTTAAGCTATTGATAACATACCATGGCAGCGAGATTATATTAGGAATATACCATAATACAACTTTCTCCATCGAAGCCTTACACCTTACGATTCCCTAGGCTATCTGGAATGTTCCCCTCCCTCACCCCTCCTTGCAACTCAGCTACAACTGAGATGGCTTTTCTGTCCCTCCCAGTACATATACAAATACCGCACTATGTTAAAGGTATAATCTACAAATATCATGAACGACATTACTGAGCTTTCTGGAACTGTGGTTCTACAGTTAAATACTTTTAAAGCACGGTAGATTTGGGAAATAGGGTGGATGGGAGGTACAAGCTTCCAGTTATGGAATGAAGAAGTCACGGGGATCGGAAGGAAGTACGGCACAGGGAATATAGTCACGGTATTGTAATAATGTCGTATGGGTGACAGGTGGTGGCTACACCTGTGGTGAGCACAGCATAACTTACAGAGAAGCTGAATCCCTATGCCGTAGACCTGAAACTCAGGGAACATAGTATGTCAACCATACAATATTTTTAAACACTACTGACATTAAAACGAAACAACAAAATCAGTAGATCCTCAGGAAACCAAAGGCTAGCACTGTTTCTGAAGCTCTTTCAAACTTACCAGTTTCAGTACCAGGTGTGGGCCTGTCTTTGCTAATAAAGCAACGAATTTAAACTTTTAAAAAGCACCGTGCACCACCTCTGGCCACTCGGCTCTGTGCTAAAGCGAAACAGGTGTATTGTTTGTAACGCCGTTACTGTGATGTTACTCACTAGTAGCAGAATGGTACCATTAAAGCCATACCTGGCTAAGGACCCAGCACTTTCTTTTCCTTTCGGATCTTTCAGCTCCAGACTTACATTCACCATATCGATGAGGAAACACATGCACGTGTACACTTCTCCACTGAGAACAGTCTGCAAGAGGAAAACGCCAGTCTGAAAAGGGGGTTAATATGTCAAGACATTCATCTGCTTCTTGCCCTATCTCTTCTCTGCAGGTGAGCTGGAGGTGGCCATCAGCTGAGGCTGCCAAAGTTAAGAGTTATGGGACGGCGCGAGGTCTCACTCACGTGAATTCTTGGGTCTTGTAAATCGTAAGGCCGCATAAATTCCTCTATGGGCTCACCGAGGTTGTTCTCCAATAAACCACGGATCAGCTTGTATTTGTACAAATCCAGGGAGCAGTGGACTGAGGAGAGGTTGCCGTGGATAGATATGTCTGGCACAGTGTGACTTATTTCTCTAAGAAAAGAAAAAAAGGTCACTTTGGCAAACAAACCACTAACTTAACACGGACAAAGCTCACCCCCAAATATAAGAGCTAAAGTGTACCCACCTACATTATCAACCAGTTAATTTCTAACTTCCAATAATAAAAATTTCCTGTGGCTTCAAATAAAGCAAGTTAGCACAACTGAGTATCATGCTTGGCAACAAAAAGCCCCTTTTCTCCCAAAATATGCATTTCAAAAGTCCCCAAATCTTCCATGAGTTAGCTAAGTACTCTATTAAATATGGAAAAATCGCATGAGACTCAGAAAGAGTTTAAACATTTCAGTTGGGAAAATAATAAAGAAATGGCAAGCTCTTTTTTTTTTTTTTTTTTTTTTTTTAGAAGCGGCAAGCTCTGCAATCAACTCTTCAGATTTCATGATAACTAAAGGCAGAAACCCGTGTTTCACAATGAACCCAGATGGGACATCAGGATGAAATCTGGATCCATTACTTGTCTCTACTGAGATGGGCAGGAGTACAGTTGGGATGCCCGGGTCAGGGGCTGGTACAGCTCATGCCAACCCCGAATAGCTTTTTCCCTGCCCTCCCAACCTGCCCATGGTGCAGTGGGCATCATGGACTCTGCAGAGTCCACCATGTTCTGAGTACATAGAGGACCAGAATTTAAAGTAGAAGAGGAATATAAAAAATTACTTTGTCTGCAGAGGAAAACCTACATATGTTAAAGACCAGTGATGCAATCCACAAAGAAAAGCTGGAAAGGCTCCCCAGTGCGCCCCCCACCCCCCCACCGGATTCCTGTTTCTGTGGTGCAAGCAGCTGCTAGGATATCTTATATTGAGTTGTCACCTTCTATTGGGACTAACAGTACAACCCTCTGCACATAAACGCTGATGGAAGTGGGTAAAGTTTACATAATCCGAGTAACAAAGCACATTTTTTTGGAAAGCATCACTCGAAAAGAAAACGAGGTGTTCGATTTCCAGATAAGGAAGCTCCTCGTAAGACTGCTAAGCCAGTAAAACCAAAGAGAGCCCTGCCAACCATAACTGAGCGCCAGCCAGGGAGCACTTGAATAACAAATACGAACGAAATGTAAAAATCCCAGAGAGAGCAGCTGACCTGTATCATTAATCCAGAGAGAAACAAAAAAAGTGACATTAAATGACTCACCCAAACCCGAGAACCGTGAAGGGAGCGGCCAAAGAGGGATTAAAATCACACTCGCCGCAAGTAACGAGACTGCTTTTCAAAATGCTACACATGAGAACCTCTTCCATTACTTTACAGCCTCATCTTTGCCTGTGGTTGAAACACAAGCATTGCTGCTTTCTCCAAAATCAATGACCCAAACGGACACGCATCACGTGCTGTGCGCAGCAGCCCCAGGCTGTGCACGTGGCCCAGGTCCCCACCAGGGGACCTGGTTCACAGACACCTGAGAGTCAGGCTCTGGAGGTCTCAGGTGGAGTGTGGGAACATTTATTTCCAAGATGCTTCCCAGACGCTCCCACGGAAGTAATGGCAACTGAAGCAATGCTCTGAACTGCAGACATGAGCATCCTATGTTTGAGGCCAATTAAAAGGTAAATTAGAGTCAGTGCTTTAGCCTTTCTGGAGTCCTTTCAAATTGCTTACTGGAGTGAAATGGGCAGAACCGCATCTCCACTGTTATTCTGATTAAATGGAGCTCCAGGGTAAGTAGCAACAACAGGTCCAGAATCTACTGTGCTTGGGACATATAATCCAGATGTCACCACTTCCAAAATACCTTCTCTGCCATCACTACCTCCCTACCTCTGCCAAAATCCACGTTACATCTGTGCCCCTTTGCCTTTGTTTCCAAGGCCTTGGGAGCAATCCTGTAACACAATTTATAACACTGAATCAAACACTAAATTAGAGTCACCTATGTGCCTTCTATCCCTGTATCAACAGAATGTAAACTCCATAACGACAGAAGGTTTTTCTTTGCATTAGCGTAGCCCTCGTGTCTAGAACATAGCAGTGACTCAATAACCATCTGTTACATAGAAGAAATAAGTAAATACCTATCTCTTCCGGACTTACCTTCACAGCGCCGACTTCCAAGTTATTAAGACTTTACCTAGGACAGACAGTTACTCAGATGTAAACCACTCACTTGTCCAAATTCCTTTCCACCTGCAATTTCAGCCTACAAGGCTCAGTGAGGAGACTCCCTCCCGTCTGCCGCACAAAATAGGAAGGGAAGATCAGATCTCCACTGCTGTCGTCTGAGGCCTTAGAATACTCTCGTGGACGTCTCTCTGCGGCAAAGATGTCCATGTCTTGCAGATCCACGACAATGCAATCCAGAAGGCAGACGTGGTCTTCTACGTGGACCCAAGGGAAGAGAGAGAATGAAGAAAATAACACCCAAAAGGACTGGCCCTGAATAAAAACTAAAAAGCTAAAGGAAGTTCACTCTGTCTTTAGATGACAGAATCTAAAATGTTCAGAACTGCCAGCTTCAAAAAACTGACGTCCGGAGGTCTTCACCTGGCACCAAGACCTCCCCATGCGACACTCCGTGTGCTAGATACTTCCTGTCTGCTCCTCCCCTTCCGCATCACGTACATATTGTGCCACATCCCTTCAGCGTCTCGCTACTGTCCCGAGACACTAGCTGAGCTCAAAGGGGTTATGACTGAAATGATTTGACAGCCATCCCTCCCAAGGACATCCTACAGGGGTGGGGTCTCATGTAGAGATAGTGTCACCCAAAAGTCTTAGAAAATTGTCCAGCACCAGAATTCTTTTCTCAAACAAGTATGTAACCACTTCCGCTACCAGTGATCTAATCCAAATCACCGTCATTCTCGCCTGGCCCACCAGAAACTCCCCTCCAGTACACCTACACCATTCCCCTTCTGGCCTTCACAAAACCACTCTGCCCACAAAATACCTGAGTAATCCTTAAAAAAATAAACGAGACCGTAACATTCTGTTCTTTCTACGCTTTAATGACTATGTTGAATCCAAAGTTGTTTCTGCAAAACTCCCCCCTAAATCCCTATAAAACCCTGCATAAGCCCACTGCCTACTTTTCCAACCTCGTCTCAAGCCATTCTCCACCCTGCTCCTGAAGCCTCAGGCTCACTGGCCTTTGCCTCCCCCAAAACTGCTAAGCCCCTTGCTATCTGAACGGCATCACCCTACCCTCTCGATCTCGACTGGGTCCTCTCGGTTCTTCCCTCCTGCACCATTCCGTCTTTCCCATAACATCTTACTCTGTCAACACTTAGATGCTTGCTTAGTGCCTTTCTCATCTCCTACACATGGTGGCAGGAACCATGTCCAACAGAACAAAATTATAACATCAGCATTCAGCCCACACTAAATATATCAGTTCTTGATTTTTTACTATTTTGATAACTATGTGAAAGAGATAAAAGTGGAACTGATCAGGTAGAAGGGGGTAGGGAAAGGAACAGAGGGCTTCAGAGACCCCCTAGGGTCATCACGGAATCCTAAGGATACACAGAAGCAGCTCGAAAACCACGACTTTAATCCCATCTTCATCATAAAGAAATTCTAGAAACAGCAAATCAGGAGGAGAAATACTGTTCAGAGAGAGATCTTACCAACCACCTCGAAAGCATCCCGAATCACTTCTTAGAGGCACTCAAGCTGGCCCTCCTCCTAACCACCACTGTCCTCACGGCAACACCAGGTGGTAACAAGTGCTGAGCCGCACTGTGCATGTGCCCCCTCCACGCTCTACACGCATCACGGGGAGAAAGCGGCAGACCGTATCACGTGGGTTAAGGATTCGGGCTCTGGAGTCAGACAGCCTAAATTCACAGTCCAACTCCACTGTCCACACAACCGAGGCCAAGCTAAGCTACTCAATCTCTCTAAGCCTTTTGCTCCCTCACGTGTAAAATGAGGATAAAAATGAAACTCCACAGGGGTGCTATGGGGGTGAAATGCAACGATTTACGAAAGAATGTGCCGTGCAATCTGGCACACACTAAGTGTTCAATAGCCAGCACTGTGATAAGGACTGGGATAACCTCGTTTCTTTAATCACCGACGCAACCATAAACCAACTTCCTGTCGCCTCTAGGACCACAGGGGACTACAGGGAGCAGTACCTAGCACGGTCAGTCCTTGCATGTAACAAAAGACACACAACAGCCTCGTCAGCTAGCGTCCCACGTTCTCTCAAAGCCCAATCACGCTGAACTGACTTTGTGGGAATCACATTCGGTTTCCCTCTCTGACTCCTTAGAGCACCACCTCACTTATCCTATCCATCACCCACCCAGAATACATCCAAAAACCAAAAGGGGCACCTGGCTGTCTCAGTCAGAGGAACATATGACTCTTGATCTGGGGGTCATGAGTTCAAGCCCCATGTTGGGTGTAGAGATGGCTTAAATTAGAGAATAAAAATTAAGGGTGCCTGGGTGGCTCAGCTGGTTAAGCATCCAACTCTCCATTTCAGCTCAGGTGACAATCTCACAGTTTGTGGGATCGAGTCGCACGTCAGGCTTTGCACCGACAGCGCGGAGCCTGCTTGGGATTCTCTCTCTCTGCCCCTTCCCTGTGCTTGCTCTCTCGCTCTCTCTCAAAAGAAATAAACTTAAAATACATACTTACACACATAAATAAAATTTTTAAAAACTTAAAAATAAATAAAAAAAATAAAAAACCAAAGGCCAAACTACATCAAAATAAAAAGTTCTGCACTGGAAAGGAAACAATCAACAAAACCAAAAGGCAGCCTCCTGGATGGGAGAAGATATTTGCAAATGACATATACAATAGAGGGTTAGTATCCAAAATATATAAAGAACTTCTACAAATCAACAGCCACAAAACCCAAATAACCCAATTAAAAAATGGGCCAAGATTTCTCCAAACAAGACATGCACATGGCCAACAGACACATGAAAAGATGTTCAATACCATTCATCATCAGGGAAATGCAAATCAGAACCACGATGAGATACCGCCTCATACCTGTCAGAATGGCTAAACTAAAAAACACAAACAACAGGTGTTGGCGAGGATGTGGAGAAAGGGGAGCCCTCAAGCTTGGTAGAATACAAACTGGTGCAGCCACTGTAGAAGACAGTATGGAGGTTTCTCAAAAAGCTAAAAATAAAACTACCCCATGGTCCAGTAATCCTGCTACTGGGTATTTACCCAAAAAAAAACACAAAGACACTAATTCAAAGGGATACAGGCACCCCGAGTTTTATAGCAGCATTATTTACAATAGCCAAGTTATGGAAGTAGCCCAAGAATCCACCAACTGATGAATGGATAAAGAGGTGGTATAGGGGCGCCTGGGTGGCGCAGTCGGTTAAGCGTCCGACTTCAGCCAGGTCACGATCTCGCGGTCTGTGGGTTCGAGCCCCGCGTCAGGCTCTGGGCTGATGGCTCAGAGCCTGGAGCCTGTTTCCGATTCTGTGTCTCCCTCTCTCTCTGCCCCTCCCCCGTTCATGCTCTGTCTCTCTCTGTCCCAAAAATAAATAAACGTTGAAAAAAAATTTAAAAAGAGGTGGTATATATACAATGGAATATTATTCGGCCATAAAAAAAAGATTGCAATCTTGCCATTTGTGACAACATGGATGGAGGTACAGAGTATTGGCTAACCTAAGTAAAGTAAGTCAGCCAGAGAAAGACAAATACCATAGATTTCACTCCTATGTGGAATTTAACAAACAAACAAGCAAAGGAAAAAAGAAAAAGGAAGAGAGAGAGAGGGAGAGACAAGATAAGAAACAGACTCAACTATAGAGAACAAACCAATGGTTACCAGAGGGGAGGTGGTGGGGAGATGAGTGAAAGAGGTGATGAGGATTAAGGAGGGCACTTGTGATGAGCACAGGGCCACATACGGAAGTGCTGACTCACTATACCATACACCTGAAAGTAATAGAACCCTGTTAACTATACTGGAATTAAAATGGGGGAAAAAAATTAAATTAAATTAAATTTTTAATAAAAACCAAAAGGCCAAAACCAGGCTCTCCTCTGGAATAACTAATTCTTTTGTTTTTTTAATGTTTTTTTATTTTTGAGACAGAGACAGAGTGTGAGCACGGGAGGGGCAGAGAGAGAGCGAGACACAGAATCCAAAGGAGGCTCCAGGCTCTGAGCTGTCAGCACAGAGCCTGACGTGGGGCTCGAACTCACAAACCGCGAGATCATGACCTGAGCCGAAGTCGGATGCTTAACCGACTGAGCCACCCAGGCGCCCCTGGAATGACTAACTTTTAAAATCTAGAGAACACCAATAACTGGATGGTTCATGTCTTTGCAAAATTGTTGCTTATAGTATCTGTTGTTACCTAATTCACACTAATATTTTTTAAGAGTTCTCTGGGGGTTTTTTAGAATTAAACAGAATAATATTTACGTAGGAAAAGGATAATGTCCAGACAGTGACTTGCAAGGATGTATCTAAGGAATCGTTCCAGCTATACTATCATCTTCTTGTGTCAACTACCCTGACCCAGAAGAAAAAGTCCTAAGAGGCCATCTAAATCCCTTTATTCACACTGTGTCTTGCTAATTGAACTGTACTGTAGAAGTCACCCCAGTGCTAAAATCTGCATCCTAAGATTCTTAAGCTTTCTAAAGCAAAAGCAAAATCAGAGTATCACTAAAGACCCGCGATCTCTGATGCACACACCCCCCCCAGGTACCCGCCACAGTCCCGTGAATTCCCCACCTTTCTCCTCTCTTACCAGGACTACCAGGAACCGGGCCGGTGGAGGGTGTGGCTTGCTGTCCTTGCTGCTTGGCCGAGGTACTCGGCACAGACTCATTCCTCAGGCTGCCTGCACTCACTCCAGCAGGAGGCATCATAAACAGCCCCTCGGAATGGGTTCCCTTCGGGTCCTCTGCACTCGTCGTTTTCCTCAAACTGTGTTTGGGGGTACCCGTTGGGGAAGCTGAAGGCACAGACTCCTGGGAAGAAACAAAATAAAACTAGAAGACAGGAACAGGGGTGACTATTTATCTTTACTCTCCTGGAAGTCCTATTCCAGTCACTGTGCTCTTCAAAGACTCTATGACACCTGACACTTTCCAAGCACCCCCCAGCTTCCAGAAACGAAAGGAGTAAGAGGCTCATGGCATTCCCTGCCCCTGCCACACGTAATTCTTTGCAGAGGTGTTACTTATAATTCAATACCTGTTGAAAACTATAGCAATCTTGCAGGAATGTATTATCTTTTGGCTTAAGATGCTAACTGTTGGTGGTTTAGCCTTAGGTCAAACACAGCACAGAGAGGAGAGGAGGAGAGGAGCTCTTTATTCTAAGAAAATGTATCTAACAGCAATGTGGTTCCAATGGAATGAAGCCATGGGAGTGTCTGGACTTTCTAGAAGTCGCTCCTTCTAGGTTTACATCTCTCATCCCTTTAAGTAACTGTGCAAATGAGAACAAAATGGAAAACATAGGAGGTTGGCCATTCCTATTATGTTTCTGTTCAAGGGCATAAAAATTAAGGACAAACACAGAGTAACATAAATTCTGTAATTCTATTGAAAACACTACATACTTTTTTTTACACACTGAGTACCTTCAGTTCATTGCTAACTGGGGAAATCTTCACCAGAATGATTCAATAACTGACTTTTAAGCTTTCCCCCAAGCCACCGCGCTACCTATCTGCAGGGCTTCCGATTCATTCACCCCTTCTCACAAGCAAGCTGCAGGGAGGGCAAGAATGGGTTTGCTAGTACTGCCTTGTATGTTTATTCCTCTCAGCATTGAAAAGGGGATGATAATACTGTTCTCCTTCCCAGTTATCTTGAGTAGTAATTACAAGTAACAGTGGAAAAAAACAAACAAACAAAAAACAGTTCTTAACTTTCTGCAATTTTTTTTGGAAGGCAAATTACTAAGCAAATGCTCTTATTTAAATATTTCGACATTAAGGGGCGCCTGGGTGGCTCGGTCAGTTGAGCGTCCAACTTCGGCTCAGGTCATGATCTTGTGGTTCATGGGTTCAAGCCCCACATTGGGCTCTGTGCTGGCAGCTCAGAGCCTGGAGCCTGCTTTGGATTCTGTGTCTCCTTCTCTCTCTGCCCCTCCCCCATTCGTACTCTGTCTCTCTCTCTCTCTCTCTCTCTCCCAAAAATAAATAAAACATTAAAAAAAATTAAAAAAAAATATTTTGACATTAAAAACCTTCCCCCTTGATTAGTTTACTTAAACTCTAGGACAGTCGTTGCTCTTTCATTAGATTTATGTCTACACAGTCTATATAGTTAGTTTAAATAAATCAATGGCTTGAGGAGATTAACTGAAAGCTTCTGAAACGCTAACTTAGAAATTATGGTTTAAGCACAAGCTGTGGTTGAGGAAAATGAAAGGAAAAGCATACATAAAAAATCCAAGCCTGCATTCATGAAGACATGGATTTGTGTAAAACAATTTCAAACGCACCGAAGTCGTGGAACTCAAAGGCAAATAACCCTTCCGCGAGCTCTGATTTCAGGATTATTTCCTGTTCTTTAACCACCAGAACACACACTAGACAAACCTCACCCGTGCAAATACACTAAAGGGAAAATGGAAACGCAACGTGATTTCTGATGAAGAAAGTAATTCTTCGCTTCATCTAGGCCTCAATCAATTGAGCTTGTGGAGAGGTAAAGATCCACAGATGTACTGATCTGATTACAAATACTTTACCCAGTGACACACTCCAAGCAGCCCTTATGGAATTCTACAGATCACTGGCATGTAACAAGATAAAGCTTCTCTAGGATTTAAGGAAATAAGATCATCAAGAAATTACTACCTAGGGGGGAAAAAAAAGAAATTTCTTTTATTGGTCCTTAAGAAGGCCTTCTCTACACAGGGGGAAAGTGATTCAGGAAAGGGACAAAAAACTGATAATCAGCCTTTCCCAAATAATGAGGTGCTTTAAAGAGTTAATTTTTGGAAGTTTTCTGCTCTGAGCATATGAATGTGAATTGACTGCTGAATCCCATAAGGTTTTTCAGAATGAACAGTAAGCAAAAGAGTAGATTAATACCTTGAAGAAAAAGCGATCCTTGTATGCACTGCCACTTAAAATCAAATCCTCAAAAACAAATACAGGACAAGTTTTTCATTAAAATGCTATCAACTTTGTGCTGTTATTTGCCTTACTTAACAAGAGAAACTCACGTGCAACAATTTCTTCAAATATTTTGGCAATTCTTTAGGAGCTAACTGCCGAGTTAGCTCACGAGCCCGTACGTAGACATAACCGATGTAGAACATCGGTCCTTTATCTTGATGGGAAGGGTAGAGAAACAAAAATGGTATTATCGAACCTGATCACCCATTCTGGTTCCAGCTGATCCCTTCCTAAAAAACTAAGTCCTCAAAAAAAAGACTTACCACAAACAAATACATCCTGAAGAACTTACTATCGGCTCAGAAGACCGCTCCCAAGGAGGGATTCGGCTCTCCCTCGGCAGGGATGGCAGCAGAGCTGGAGCAAGATGTTGGAACAAAGTGTCCCGAGGTGACAGTGGGGACAAACTTCACGTGCAAACAAAAGTTCTGATACGTTTGTTCATTATCTAGTCACGTTAACTATAAATACCGCACATTCACGGCAAGCGAGTGAGAAATTTTAGAAGCAGTTACCCATCTTTCTTTTTACAAACGGATCTTTTATGTTAAGACTCTGGTCAGTGAACAGCAAAATGCTTATCTCTTGACTGTGAAAACAGACTTTCTTCCTTAAGACCAAGGTTACTAGTTCTCTACTAGGCCTGCCGTGAAAGACCAACGCAGGCTAATTTCACTTTTGTGCTCTTAAAAAACATACCCAAGTGAAAGTCTACTTCTCCCAATCAAAGCGGCCTCTGGCAGGAAGGCGCATCATCCCAACAGGAAGGGCTTCCTTCCTACAGCAAGGTGAGCGAGCAAGTTCTCAATCATCAGCTCTGGCTCAAGGCTGGTCTACGAAGCTACAAGATACACCTGGTGGCACTCTGCCCTCCAATGCTGGACACTGTCGTTCTGGCGCCACCCTCTGCTCTGATCACTGAATCCGGTTTCTCTGAGCGACTGCAAGTGAGGGGACATCTGGAAGACCCGACCCTTTGTCCAAACACCTTCCCTCTGGTCTGAACACAAACTTATGGCTGCTATGTTCTCGCTGGCGGTCTGCACCCTTCCTGCTCTACCCACTCCCTCTCACTGCCTCAAACATTTTCAGCTCAGCATGTGTAGGTCAGTAAGAGTGAGTAAATGGAGGTGACTGGGTGGTTCAGTCAGTTAAGGGTCCAACCCTCAGTTTCGGCTCAGGTCATGATCTCACGGTTTCACGGGTTCAAGCCCGATGTCGGGCTCTGCGCTGACAGTGCAGAGTCTGCTTGGGATTCTCTCTCCCTCTCTCTCTGCCCCTCCCCAACTTGCACGGTCTCTATCAAAACAAATAAATAAACTTTAAAAAATTATTTAAAAAAAGAGTAAATGGATGAGTGAGAAGTAAAACAAATGAAAGAAAACATGGAGACAGTAACTTGAAAATAATAACATTATTTGCATTTAGGCATCACCAACAAATAAAGTCTCTGGTTGCCTTCCAAACAGAGCTGAGGTCCTTGGCGAAGTCCTGGTAAGAACTAGCACCCTAATCACACTTTTTCATTTTCTTTTCTTTCTATACCTAGAGAGGCAAACAGTAACTGCTCAAATTTATATCTTTTCTGTAATAATCATCGGATTTCTTCCGTCTAAATTATTCTAATGAATTGTGTCACACCCTTTAGAAAATTCAAAAGAGCTACGGCTCTGAAGGAAAGGGCCAAGAGGACACATCCTCCTCCAGTTTACCCTCCCCACAGAGATATGACCTGAAGGTCTGTGAAGGCGATCACAGTTTAAAGCAATGGCATATAGAAGGCAGACACACCAAGTCTGAGGCCCACACTATACTTCTGACTAGCTATATTACCCAAAAGAAATGACCTTAATCTTGAAAAATGGGGTTAATAAAACTAGATACCCCTTAGGTTGCTAAGGAGAAAAAAATAGACAAATACATAAAGAGCTTAGCACTGGGTGATGTGTAAGAAGTATTCAAAATGAACATTGGCTATTTATTGCTGTTACCAGCAATCATAAGAGCTTATAATGAAATCTTATGTATCTCCTCCTTCAAAGGCTCTTTCCCCATGTTATTAGCTGTTATACTAAAGATGGGCACAACTAGTTGGGAATTTCAGTAAGTGCTTTTCTGACAAGTGAAATGAATTTGTACTTAATAAGCAAATACACTGCAAAGCTGCCCTAGAAACCAGTAAGGTTTCATCAACACACACACCTAGAACAAGACCTTGTCCCTAGTTTGGGAAGCGTGAATCTCCTCAACTGCAGAAATGGGCAGGAGGGGCTCATCAGACCACCTCCAGCACTAAGTCTGGGATTTACTACATGTTCTCATTTTTGTCGTTTATTCTCAATGAGTCCAAATTGTCCCAAACGTAAAATGAAAACAACAATCTTTTATCCTGATTAACTCTAAACATTGTCATAAGAAATAAATAAGTGCTACCAAAGTAGTTTTAAACTGTAAAGTCATATACTGTACAAGATTTTATTATGATGATATTCTTAAACAGCTTCCAATAAATCATGGGCCAAAACCCATTCTCTGAAAAAAGGCAGGTGGTGTAAAAAGTTATTTATAAGACCAGCCTGTTAAAAAAAGCATTACAGAAATGGAAAATAGGTTCTGTTGATTTGTTTGCTAAAGTAAGTTACTGCATACAATTGGTAAAGGTTAGAATTTACACTATCTCTATTAAAAGGCTAACTGAAATATCAATAAAATGTCCCAAAAAATTGTTCAAGCCACCTATACTACAAAAGTAACAGCAGTTATGAGTCATCTTATGACAACATATGAAACCTTCAAACACGAGTTGAACTGAAAAGGGAATGGATACTGATCACTCACCTTATCCTGCAAGGAAAAGGTCCCGGGAAAACCAGCAAAGAGAAACTTGTTCTTGACTTTCAGCTTCCCCAAATTTGCTACAATTAGATTATTTGATCTGGAACTTTCAGGGATAAGGAGAACAGGAGCACCCGCCTCAATATCCAGGAGAACCCGTGAACAGCGCTGGGCTTGATCTCTCACCTGAAAGAAGAAGGAAAATTGACTCAGAGGCTCAATCAATGCCCTAATTTTACAATCAAATAGCCTCCGGTTCCCAAAACCTTCATGAATTCACAATTCTAAAACAACCGAAATCGCACAGAGCATATTATACGAGCACCATGGAGTTACACTAGCAATCAGTAACAAGGGAATGGAAAACTGCTAAGTATTTGGAAATAAGACTATGCACTTTTTAATAACCCAAGGTTAAAAGAAGAAATCACAAGGGAAATAGGAAAATATTTTGGCCTAACTGCCAAAATAAGGAAAGCATGTATATTAAAACTTGTGGGATGCAAATGTCCATCGACAGACGGATAAAGAAGATGTGGTATATATTCAATGGAATATTACTCAGTGATGATAAAGAACGAAATCTTGACATTTGCAACAATGTGCCTGGAGCTAGAGTGTATTATGCTAAGCAAAAGAAGTCAGTCAGAGAAAGACAAATGTATGATTTCACTTGTATGTGGAATTTAAGAAACAAAACAGATGAACATAGGGGAAAGGAAGCAAAAGTAAGACAAAAACAGGGAGACAAACCATAAGAGACTCTTAAATACAGAGAACAAACTGTGGGTAGCTGGTGGGGTGTTGGGGAGGGGGATGGGCTAAATGGATGATGGGCATTAAGGAGGGCACTTGTCGGGGCGCCTGGGTGGCTTGGTCGGTTAAGCGTCTGACTTCGGCTCAGGTCATGATCTCACAGTCCGTGAGTTCAAGCCCCGCGTTGGGCTCTGTGCTGACAGCTCAGGGCCTGGAGCCTGTTTCAGATTCTGTGTCTCCCTCTCTCTCTGCTCCTCCCCTGTTCATGCTCTGTCTCTCTCTGTCTCGAAAATAAATAAACGTTAAAAAAAAAAAAATTAAAAAAAAAAATAAAATGAGGGCACTTGTTGGGATGAACACTGGGTGTTATATGTAAAAAAAAAAAAAAAAAAAAAAAAGAAAACAGGTGAATAACAACAGCAAAAAAAAAAATTTATGCAAGGGGCGCCTGGGTGGCGCAGTCGGTTAAGCGTCCGACTTCAGCCAGGTCACGATCTCGCGGTCCGTGAGTTCGAGCCCCGCGTCAGGCTCTGGGCTGATGGCTCGGAGCCTGGAGCCTGCTTCCGATTCTGTGTCTCCCTCTCTCTCTGCCCCTCCCCCGTTCATGCTCTGTCTCTCTCTGTCCCAAAAATAAATAAACGTTGAAAAAAAGAATTTAAAAAAAAAAATAAATAAATAAAAATAAAAAAAAAAAAAATTTATGCAAAGGATTCGAGATCTACTTATTTCTTCTAATTTAAAATCTGTGATGTGTTTCCCTTGATATACTTTCACTGGCCAATTAATTAATGAATTAATGTTCTGAAAATTATTTAGCAAAATAGCTCTTATTTTCATATCATTACATTTATCTTTTCAGTTATCTCTTGTAATTGTTTTAAACCAGGCAACTTCTTAGAAGGTATATTTAAAAATTTTAATTTTATATAATTTAAATTTCTTTTTTAAATAAACTTTTTATCAAAATAAAACATACATGCAAAATGGTAAAAAAAAAGTGGTAGTACGCACTTAAAACAGTAGAGAAAAATGTATTAAATGCTTATTTTATTTTTTTTCTTTAATGTTTATTTATCTTTGAGAGAGAGAGAGAGAGAGAGAGAGAGAGCGCATGGGAGGGGCAGAGAGAAAGGGGGACAGAAGATCCAAAGTGGGCTCTGTGCCGACAGTGCAACCCTGATGCTGTATCAGGATTCAAACTCATGAGCAGTGAGATCATGACCTGAGCCGAAGTCAGACACTTAACAGACTGAGCCACCGAGGCACTTCTTAAATGTTTACTTTATTTACTCTTTTTTTATTAAAATTTGTTTAATGTTTATTTCTTTTCGAGAGAGATGGAGAGAGTGCGCGCGCATGCGTGCAAGTGGGGGGGCGCAGAGAGAGGGAGACACAGAATCCACAGCACAGAGCCCGATGCGGGGCTCAAACCCACGGTCTGTAAAATCATGACCTGAGCTGAAGTGAGACACTCAACCCACTGAGCCACCCAGGTCCCTTAAATGTTTATTTTATATAAAAGAATAAAGATTAAAATCAGTGATCAAAACCTCTATTGTAAGAAGCTAGAAAAAGGAAAAGCAAAACGAAACTAAGTAGAAGGAAGAAAATAATGTAAGGCAGAAATCAGTTATTTAGAAAACAGAAAAATAATTTTAAAAATCAATTAAACACTTACACAACACAACACCCAACAGCCACAGAGTATACATTCTCCCCAAGTGCACGACATACTCGGCGAGGGTGTGGCTGGGCCAGAACACGGGCCTCTCAGTAAGTTAATTATCTGAAAAGACTGATAAAAGTGAGAAACCTCTAGCTCTATTAATCAAGAAAAAAAGGAAGAAAACAAAACTCATCACTGTCAGGAAGGAGTGCGGGACATTGCTACAGAACTTACAAATACTAAAATGATAAGGGAACAGGGCGCCTGGGTGGCTCAGTCCGTTAAGCGTCGGACTGGCTCAGGCCATGATTCTAGGGTTTGTGAATTCGAGTACTGGGTCGGGCTCTCTGCTGCTAGCGCAGAACCTGCTTGGGATCCTGTCTCCCTCCTCTTTCTGCCCCTCCCCAGCTCACTCTCTCTCTTTTTCTCTCTCTCTCAAAAATAATAAACATTTAAAAGAAAAAAAATCTTTGAAAGATAAGGGAACCTATGAACAGCTTCACGCCAACAAACTTACAATTTAGATGAAGTGGACAGATCAAGAAAACGGTAAAAGTATCCACAGACGGTAAGTAAATGAATGACGGTGGCTGTATTCCAACACAACTTTATGTATGCATGTGTTTATGTGTATATTCTCACAGGCCATAGTCTGCCAACCCCTGGAAAACTGAACACTGTTACCCTAAGATTAGACACAAGTCAGGGGTGTCTGCTCTTACCCCTTCTGTTTGACACTATACTGGAAGCCCTTGTCAGTGCCGTAGGGAAGAAAAAGAGTTGAAAGGCATACAGATTGAAAAGGACAAAGTAAAACTCTATTCACAGACAACATGACTATCTATGTAAAAAATCCTAAAGAATCTACAAAAAAGTAACCGGAACTGGTAAGTATATCTGGCAAAGTTGCAGAATGCAAGGTCAATGTATAAAAATCAATTGTATTTCTCTGTACAGTCAACAAAGAACTAGAAATTGACATTTTTAAAATATCACTTATAATAGCATCAGAAATATGAAATGTCTAGGGATCAATTTTTAATAAAAGATACATAAGATCAGTACACTCAAAACTACAAACACTGCTAAGAGAAACTGAAGACCTAAATAAACAGAGAAACACGCCATACTGAAGAAACAAAAGACTCAACACTACGAAGATGTCAATTCTCTGAAAGCTGACCGACAGATTCAACACAATCCCCAACAAAATTTCAACAGGCTTTATTGTAGAAATTGACACGCTGATTCTAAAATCCACATGAAAAAGCAAAGAATCTGGAATAGCCACAATTCTTTTCTAAACTTTTTTATTTTAAGGAATGGTTTCTATTTTAAAGTAGGCTCCAGACCCAATGTGAGCCTCGAACTCACAATCTGAGATCAAGAATCACGTGCTCTACTGACTGAGCCAGCCAGGTGCCAAAACAATTATGAAGACAGTTCCTTATGATGTTAAACACATAGTTACATGAAGCAGCAATTCGTCTCTTAGGTATTTACTTAAGAGAAACATATGTTCACACAAAGATTTCAACGCAAATGTTCACGGTAGTTTTATTCAGAATAGCCAAAAACTGGAAACTACCGAAATGTCCACCACGTGGGTGAATGGATGAACAAACAAATTTTATTACAAAGAACAGAATACTACTCAGCAATAAAAAGAAATCACACTGCTGCTATTTGCAACAATACAGATGGATTTCAACCAGCATTACGCTAAGTGAGAAAAGCCAGATACGGCTAGCCATGCTAGAAGATTTCATTTATAGAAAATTCTAAAAAAAAAAAAAAAAAAAAAAAAGGCAAAATTATTATAACAGAAAGCTGGCCAATGGTTGCCAAGATGCAGGGAGGGATCAGGGGGACTGTTTGCATAGGGAGACAAGGAAACTTTGTGGATAACAGAAATGTTCGAAAAATCTTGAGTGTAGCTGTGGCTATAAGACAGTACACAATTGTTAAAACTCATTGAATTGTACTCTTAATATTGGTTAATTTTATTAGAAGTAAATTATACCACAATAAAGATGGCAAAAAATATAATACGCTAATATAATGAAATGTTTCTCATACATTGGTCAGTGAAAAGTATAGATTACAAAATAGAACAAGACAGTCTTAATTTTCTACTCATTCCTATTTTTATTGTTTTTTGTCACCTATGAAAAACACTACTTTTTAAAGTATTTAAAATTTTTTTTTTCAACGTTTATTTATTTTTGGGACAGAGAGAGACAGAGCATGAACGGGGGAGGGGCAGAGAGAGAGGGAGACACAGAATCGGAAGCAGGCTCCAGGCTCTGAGCCATCAGCCCAGAGCCCGACGCGGGGCTCGAACTCACGGACCGCGAGATCGTGACCTGGCTGAAGTCGGACGCTTAACCGACCGCGCCACCCAGGCGCCCCAAAACACTACTTTTTAAAAAGAAAAATATAGCCCTCATAATATAAAAAGCTCTTCTTTCTTGGGTGTTAAGCACATAAACAAGTCAGGGGAATTTACAATGCAGTAAATACTGTCTTCCCTTTCTAACTGTACATGAATTGTTGGTACTGTGTATCAACCCATGACTACTGCCTGTTTGCTTTGTTTTTTAAGTAAATTATAAAATTACAAATTACTCGTCTTCACTGTAGCAAATGTAGACAGGAAAGCCAAACGAACAGAAGAAATCTGGTATCATCCATCACCTCACCTCCCGAGATAAATACTGGTACCATTCTGGCAGTTTAGTGGAGGAATTCAGAATGGGAATCCTGAAGCCCGACTACCTGAGCTGGAATCCCCACCCTGGCCACTTAGTAGTTTGGCAGCCTGGGGAACTCGTGAGGGCTCTGGGTCTCACTTCCCTTACCTACAAAATGGGAGGAATGGGCCCTCCCTTAAGAGCCATCGCGAGGATCAAATGACACCACACACCCAAGACACTCAAGCCCTTGTCGAGGGGCTATACTACTCGCACGGCAACCCCGTACCCTCTGAGTCCCGGTTTCTACACACACGTACACACGCAGCTGTATTTTATAAAGTTCAATGTATTCAGGGGCAGGTTCAAAATGAATAAACTATTGCTCGCACACTGTACAGCACTTCCTTTGTTAACATGCCTTAATAGTCGCACATTATTTAATGGGAAGAGCGGAACTGTGACACAGCCAGAGTTCCGGGCAAGCAGAGCTAAGAATTTCTGCTTCCTCGTGGATAAAACGGCAATAACACGCCTGCCCACCACTCCCTCATTGGCTATAATCACAGCTAATTCTGTTTTTGTCTGGTTTGTCTCAGCTCACTAAAACAGAAGCTCCATTAGGGCAATGACCTTGTCTCTCTCATTTTCCATTATGTTCCCACTACCTGACATTGTACGACACGACATCTGTCAATAAACAGTCACTAAATAATTCAAGCAACTCAACAAACAAGCTTGTCATAAGGACCAAATAACATATAGGCACTCTGAGAACTCCAAAGCATCATTAATGTACTATTTAACAAATGGGCAGCATGCTTATTTGTGGTATCTCCGTTTTCCTCCTATACCTGAGTCCAAAGAAGAATAGCAAGAAAAATAACTCGCCACCGGTGACACAGCTTCATAGTGGCGACACCCAGGTTCCAGACTGCTGCCCCAAGATTTCAGAATTGCAACACCCCATCTTAGCTCCACCAAAAATCTGCACTCCCGGTTGCTCAATGAATACATTAGTTTAAAATAAAAGAAACAACATATAAAGCAGAAGACACAGGAAAACTACATCACACTCCTAGTGTAAAAAATAAAGGAAACAATTTATATTTGGCCCAAAAAAAGGTGTATGATGCTCTTAAAACTGCAAACATCAAGATTAAAAAGAACTGTAAAGTTCTACTAGATCGTTATTTACATACACAGGAAAACACAGGAATAAAAGTCCAGCTACAGGGGCTCCTGGGTGGCTCAGTTGGTTAAGCAACCAACTCTTGATTTCGGCTCAGGTCGTGATCTCAGTTCGTGGGTTTGAGCCCCGGGTTGGGCTCTGCACTGACAGCACAGAGCCTGCTTAGGATTCTGTCTCCACCTCTCTCTGCCCCTCTCCCCCTTGAAAATAAATAAATAAACTTAAAAAGAAAAAAAGAAAGAAAGAAAGAAAGGAAGAAAGGAAGGAAGGAAGGAAGGAAGGAAGGAAGGAAGGAAGGAAGGAAGGAAGGAAGGAAGGAAGGAAGAAAAGCAAGCTACAAGCCAAAGGTAGAGGACACTACCTGTCACCAGTACAATCAGGAGAAAGGAATTTAAATTTCAAATTAGCCTCAATCTTAGTAGCAGGTCTTTAGCTCTCTCCATGAATCTAAGCAATGCAAAATCTTAAACCTAAGTAATTCAAACTACTAGGATTAAAGATCCTTGAGCAGATCAGTTTTCCTTCAGAGCCCACAACTGCTCAAGACAGACTCTCATTCCTTAAAGGTCTACTGACCAACTGCTTGTCTTCCATACCTCGATATAACAAAAACTTCAGACACTTACCTGTTTAATTCCTACTTATCCCAGAAGTGAAACCCAATGACACACTAACGTACAGTGTCATTTCCTAGCCCTACTGAGTCTTCACAATAACTCACTGCTGCTTAAACCACACAGGTGAAAGTAATCGTTGTAAGGGTACGTAATAGACAACGTTTATTAGAAGTATCATATTGAGAGCCACAAAAACGTTCATGGCTTTGGCCAAACAATATCACTTACAGGATTCAATACTGTAAAAATACTTCAAAAAATGAAGAAAAAATATGCGCACAAAGCTGTTCACAGAACCATAACTCATAAGAATGAAACACTGGAAACAATTTAAATGTTAAAAAACAGGGACATGGTTAAGTAAACTGACTTGATGGGTCATACAGTTATTAAATAGGACTGCTATGAAAAATGCAAAGCAAAATGGAAACAGATTATGAAAAAGGTTAACATGCTGGCTTCCAAAGTGTATGCATAAAACTGACACATTTTATGTTACATTACATGTATGTACTGTATGCTATTCCTCACTTCAAACGCTTTTTTAAAAAGCATACGTAGGTGGAATTAAAGTGTTTTTAATTATTTAGAAAATAAAAAATAAGGGACGCGTGGGTGGCACAGTCAGTTTAGCGTCCAACTTTTGATTTCACCTCAGGTCATGATCCCAGGCTCATGGGATTAAGCCCCAGGTCTGGCTCCTCGCTGAGCATGGAGCCTGCTCAAGATTCTCTCTCTCACTCTCTCTCCTCCCAACCCCACCCCCTCCCCAACTTGTGCTCTTAAAAAAAAAAAGAGAGCGAAAGAGAAAAGAAAAATAAAAAAATAAAATAAAAAGCCTAAGCAGGTCATATATGCAATAATGTCATTTTACGCCATTATTGACCCAAAATAAAGAGGTTCACAAGTGTTGACAAGGATATGAATTCAAAGGAATCCTTACACATTGCCAGTGGGATTGTAGAATTGTCCAGGAAAACAATCTGGCACTATCTTGTAAAGATAAACACGTGTGTACCCCGTGGCCCAGTAACCCGCTCCTAAGTATCTCCGAGAAATTCTTTCACATGTGCACCAAGAAACGTTGCACACGACAGCAAAACACCATAAACAACCCACATGTTCAACAGGAAAATGGATAAATCTGTGCTCCACAAAACGAAATACAACAGTAAAATTAAACAACCGTGTAACAACCCGAATGTATCTAACTAAATGACAATATGAAAATGAAAAAACGGGGCACCTGGGCGGTTCAGTCGGTTAAGCGTCTGACTTCGACTCAGGTCACGATCACACAGTTCGTGAGTTCGAGCCCCACATCAGGCTCTGCACTGATGTGCGGAGCCTGCTTGGGATCTTCTCTCTCTCGCTCTCTCTCTGTGCCCCTCCCCCACACACTTTAGCTCTCTCAAACTTTAAAAATAAATAAATAAATAAATAAATAAGAAAATGAAAAAAAAAGCAAGTCACAGAACATTAAATACAGTTTAATACCATTTTTATAAAGATCAAAACAAATGAAACAAAAGATATTATACGGAAACTTTTTTTTTTTAAGGGACTAGAAGATCCAAGAATCAGGAGAGCAGTTACCTAAGGAGTTGACAGAGGAGTGAGATGGGGAAGGAACATGTACAACGTTAGCAATGTTTTCATTTTTATTTTGGTGGCAGGTCATAAAGGTTCATTTTATTATCATACTTTGAAACTTACATGCTACAGATATTCTTTTAGGTGTGTCAAATAATAAATCTGTTTTAAAAGTTTCTAAAGAGAGGGGGAAAAAAGGTTATACACTCTGATTACAATCATGGAAACATGCACAGGGAGAAACGAGAAAACAATGAAAACAGATTAAAACATACCTCGGGTGTACCTTGGTAAAACTGATTCTTTTTTTCCACATTCTCTACATGTTGACTGTGCTTTTGTATTTTTAAAAAATATATATTCTCTCAAAGATACACTGTTTCCAGGGAGAAAAACTGAGTGGTTGAGGAAAAGTAATTGAGAAGGAGACTTTTCTCCAAATGTCCTTTAACTTTGATTCTGTACTAAATCAATATGTAACATACTCAAAAAATTTAAATAATTTAAAATTTTTTTAATGTTTATTTGTGACAGAAAGCGAGAGAGAGTTCGAGCAGGGGAAGGACGGGGCGGGGTGGGGGGGAGGGACAGAAGATCTGAAGCAGGTTCGACACTGACAGCAGAGAGCCCAATGAGGGACTGGAACTCACGAAACACGAGATCATGGCCTGAGCTAAAATCAAGAGTTGGACACTTAACCGACTGAGCCACCCAGGTGCCCCTTTAAAATAAAAATTTTTTTAAATTAACAACTCAGGAAACAATAGATGCTGGCGAGGATGCGGAGAAAAGGGAACACTTCTGCACTGTTGGTGAGAATGCAAACGGATGCAGCCGCTCTGGAGAACGGTATGGAGGTTCCTCAAAAAATTAAAAGTAGAGATACCCTACGACCCAGCAATTGCACTACTAGGTATTTATCCAAAGGATACAAAACTGCTGATTCGAAGGGACACATATGCCCCAATGTTTAGAGGAGCACTATTAACAATAGCCAAATTATGGAAAGAGCCCAAATACACACACACACACACACACACACACACACACACACACACACACACACACACACACACTGGAATATTACTCAGCGATGAAAAAGAATGAAATCTTGCCATTTGCAACAATGTGGATGGAACTAAAGTGTATTATGCTAAGCAAAATAGTCAGACAAAGATAAATATTACATGATTTTTACTCGTGGAATTTAAGAAACAAAACAGATGAAGACAGGGGAAGGGAAGGAAAAATAAGATAAAAACAGAGAAGGAGGCAAACCATAGGAGACTCTTAAATACAGAGAACAAACTGAGGGTTGCTGGAGGGGTGCTGAGTGGGGGGATGGGCTAAATGGGTTATGGGCATTAAGGAGGGCACTCACTGGGATGAGCACTGGGTATTCTTTGTAGGTGATGAATCACTAAATTCTACTCCTGAAACCATTATTACACTATATGTTAGCTAACTTGCATCCAAAGAAAATTTAAAAAAATAAAATTAAAAAATAACAAAAATAACAAAATAAAAAATTTTAAATGTTGTCACTATGAAGATAGTATCTATTTATTTAATTATAATCTTTGACCTAATGAAGTTCAAAAAATAAATAAGTTTTGGGGCACCTGGGTGGCTCTCAGTCGGTTAAGTGTCCGACTCTTGGTTTCGGCTCAGGTCACGATCTCACAATTTGTGGAATCGGGCTGGGCGTCAGGCTCTGTGCTGACAACACAGAGCCTGCTTGGGATTCTCTCTCTCCTTCTCTCTGCCCCTCCCCCACTCGCACACATGCTCTCGCTCTCTCTCTCTCAAAGTAAATAAATAATTTTTTAAAAATAATAAACAAAGTTTTACAAAGGACTACATTATAATCATGTTCTGCGGTTCCCAAACTCTACGCCAAGACACCATAAGACGCTGCCACATAGTCCCATGTGCGCTTGCCAGGACGTTTAAAATTTTTCAGGGAAACACATCATCTGTTGGACACTGCACATACTAGACTAGTTCACATTCAGCGTTAGATCATGCTAGATTCCTTTCTATTATGTCACATCTTTACAAAGCTGGGTCTTCAGCACTTGCTGTGATAAAAAGCCAGTGCCACGAGACAAAGGATGTGGGACAGGAAATGAAGGCTGCCATGTCCAGCCTGGTTCCAAGTCTGAGAAGCTGCACAGTGCCCAAGGGGCACGTCCATCCCTACTAGCAAGTAATTTATCTACGAATGAAATAAAAATATTAGTCTTTCACTTACGTGTTATTTTTTTAAGTAGCTACTAAGTTGTTAGGACATGCGTACTTACTAAGTTGTTTAGACTTAATTATTTTTTAAATGCAAAGACCATTTGGTGTGTCTTTTGGCTTAGGACGTGCAGTGAAAATATTTCCAAGACACTAAGAGAACTATGAACTCAGAAGTTGGGAACCTCTAATCTCGTTGGGAAAAAACTCTCTTCATGTAACAGATATGTTCTTTGGAAACACTTTCCAAGAGAAGTATCCCAACTAAAGTACTAAAAGGGACCAGAAGTCTTAAGTGTTAGCCATAAATTTCGTTTATCTTCTTTAGAGGACGCTTAAGCTAAGCCTTAAAAGTCATTAAAACACGGAACCTTGCTGAAGAAATATAAGCTCTCCAATTACAGTAAGATTTCTGTAGACAATCGGCAGCATGGAGGACACTAGAAAGCATAAAATGACCCAAATACCTTCCCTTTTTTCAGTGAAATTTTCCAGACTTCTCTCTAGAGGCTTAAAAGTTCTATCGATCGGTCAAACTGGAAAAGCAACGTGGAGAAATGAGCCTTCCTACCGTCTGCCCCTCAATAGCAGCTCGCTGGCGTCCTAAGACATCTTGCAGCTGAGTGAAATGCTGAATGAAGGCCACCACCTCCGCCTGAAAACGCTGCGTGTGCACATACTGTACGGAGGCCATCTGGAGGCTCACTCGAATGTCGTGTTCCCTCCGGAGCAGAGGGTCGGGCCGTCCATATCTGGGAATAAGAGCAAAAATGTGACTTGACAGCAAGATACAAGTTAGTATTGGAAGAAAACAGGCTCAGTTAGGGATTATCCTAGCAAACAGCTTTAACTATGAGAATGCGAATCTGCAACCAGGTTTGACAAAGCAAACTCCAGTAATTACTCCCTCTCTAAGCTGCCACAATGTGTGGAGGATGTTAAATGAGAGTCTGGTATGATGACCAAGGCCATGAACAGGTAGGCAGCTCTGGTGTTAAACTCTTGATTCCAGAACTCACGCAGAAGCCACCTGTGGCTCCACCGGGGCCCCTTTCCCTGCCTTTAGGGAAAGGGGATTATTCCTCCTCAAAGATTGTAACAATATGGACTCAAAAGGTACAAAAATAAGGTCATGAAACGATGGGGAAAGAAAAAATCAGGCAATGCAATCGGTGTTTCTGGGGAAAACAGTCTCCTGGAAGCAGAAAGAAGTCTGTTTACTTCAGTGAAATGTGGGCCAAAGAGGTTTAGCATGTACATTCCAAGACAAATTAGGAAACTTTTATGAATGGTTTTCAATTTAATGGGCATGGTATGCTCTCTCTTTCTCGCTCAAAAATAAACACCAAAAAAAAAAAAAAAAAAAAAAAAGGACAAAAGAAGGAAAAGATTCAATATAGACTTTTATAGAGAAAAAAATGCATCATATAATTTAACATCTATATCTTCAACAACTTTCTCAGGCTGAAATCATTCCAGAATGTTGAAAGGGAGATGGAAACTGATCTAACTCCGTCTTCTCAATATTTAGATAGAAAAACTGATTCGTGGAGATTAAGTGACTTGCCTAAGGTCACATAACAAGCCAGCGAGAACCCAGGCTTTTTAATATTCAGAATTATTTCGGGGTGTCTGGCTGGCTCAGTTAGTAGAGCATGCGACTCTCAATCTTGGGGTTGTGAGTTTGAGCCCCGCGTTGGGTGTGGAGATTACTTAAAAAAAAAAACTTAAAGAAAAAAAGAATTATTTCAATCACACACCATCCGTTTATGAGGACTGAGTAGCCCACTGCAACAAAGATCCATTTTACTATAAATCAGGATTCCTTGCAACTAGATCATATCCATTTTACCTAAGATGGTAAAAACTTTTTTAAACTTTTATTGGTTTAGCCAACAAGAATTTGAAACAGCAACAAATATGCCAAAATGTCAAACGAGAAAAATGGGTATTTTTACTTAAAAGTTTGGAAAATGAGTGCTTCTTCTCCACTGGTAGTAAACCGCTCTCTGTAGAATTCTCCATGGGCTGTAAGGTCACTTAGGGACAGGCTCCCGATGCTCCCCTGCAAGGCCAGGTCTCCATCTAGGGATGTTAAAAATAGAACACACGCCTATGTATCTTTTTTTATACACCTTAAATATGTCTAGAACAAAAACCGATCCACACATGCCTCAGACTTTTCACTATTCAATCAAATTAAATGTCAAAGGCTAGTTTTCATATTCCAATGCACCCGCCAAAAACATTTTATACAGTATTTCAAAGTCTCAATGCAGAAGTCCAAAGGGGGTTGAAACAATACAGCAATATCATACTTTAACCTTTACGAGGGAAAGAAATTAAATGCATACAGAAATTAAAGGATAAAACATTTCTAAATACAGGGGCGCCTGGGTGGCTCAGTCAGGTAAGCGTCCAACTCTTGGTCTTGGCTCAGGTCATCATCTCACGGTTCGTGAGTTCAAGCCCTACATCGGGGTCTGGGCTGACAGTGTGGAGGCTGCTTGGGATTCTCTGTCTTCCTCTCTCTCTGTCCCTCCTTGCTTGTGTGTTCACTTGCTCTCGCTCTCTCTCTCTCTCTCTCTCAAAAATAAACATTTAATTTAAAATATTTTAATTTTTTTTTTTTATGTTTATTTTTGAGAGAAAGAAACAGAGTGCGAGCAGGGAAGGGGCAGAAGGAGAGAAAGAGACACAGAATTCGAAGCAGGCTCCAGGCTCCAAGCTGTCAGCACAAAGCCTGACACAGGGCTCAGGCCCACAGACTGCGAGATCATGACCTGAGCCAAAGTCAGACGCTTAACCGACTGAGCCACCCAGGCGCCCCTAAAAACAACATTTCTAATTTTTTTTTTTTTAACGTTTAGTTATTTTTGAGACAGACAGAGACAGAGCATGAACAAGGGAGGGGCAGAGAGAGAGGGAGGCACAGAATCGGAAGCAGGCTCCAGGCTCTGAGCCATCAGCCCAGAGCCTGACGCGGGGCTCGAACCCACAGACTGCGAGATCGTGACCCGAGCTGAAGTCGGACGCTCAACCGACTGAGCCACCCAGGCGCCCCAACATTTCTAAATACAGACAGAATGGGATCCTTTCTGAGATGAAGACCACTAATTAGAATTAGTGAAACAGCATAAGGTCTATCAACTGCGCGATGGATAAGAGAATAAAGGAGGAAGCATCAGATATGTCAGCTATTCAGGCATTTAAGTGGGTGTCAGTGTGATTTAATAAAAAATTGCAATTAATGAGACAGACACTGGAGACAAGATTTAAAACTACTCTGGTGTCACAAGAGTGAAACCCCCTGAAGGTGGAAAAGAATAAAGAAGGATGTTAAAACATGCACACCTGGGGTGTTCACCTACAATGACTCATTCTTCACATGGTATGGATAATAAAAAGCGATACTGCAAACTGCTGCCTCCATAAAGCAAATTTTATCATCATAGTTAGCACTACAAAGCCGTGACTTAGGTGTTTATATCTGGCATGCTAGTTCAGCTCTCAGTGAATTGAAGACACATAACTTATTTTGGACTCATCGTCACCTAACAAAAATACCCAAGCTTCTCCCAATTTTTAAAGACCTATCTCCTCCAAGCTTTTATAAATTAACTTATTCCAGACGTGAAATCTCATTTCAGTTCATTCCTCCCCCCAAAAGACATTCCCATTTTTATTACAGAGTCAACATTTGAGCTCTGTGATCTTCCACTATTAAGGAAGGAGGGGTGTTTTACTCACACTTTATAAACCTCTGCTATTTAGAACTCGACATGGCTGATCACTTGTGTTCCACTAAGAACTTCTACCTGCACAGTCCCGTTGGAAAGAATGCCGGCTCTGCCACATCCTCGTGCCTGAAATCATGCGCCCTATCGAAGGCTCCCTCTACTAATGCAATAGAGGGAACCTATTCCCCGGTTTCCCAGGTGTAATTACTAATAATGCCCCCTTTCACTCTCAAAATGTTCCCATTTGGACAAAGAAAAATTATATAGTCACCCCAGACAGAGTTTGTTAAAAACACGGATAGATGCCAGGGCTCCAACCCAACCTAATGAATCACATTTTTGGTAGCGGGGGGGGGGGGGGGGGCAGCGTCCCAGACACCTGCATTTTTAACAAGCTGTCCGCATGATTCTGATCCATAAGCCAGTATTCAGGAACAACCACCGGGAATCCAGTGATTCCACACCCTATTTGCATGTGAGGACAATTAGATTTGTGAGAAAAGGAGGAGGAGGAGGTTCAAATTCTTACCAGATTGTGCAAGTTCGATTTCTCCCCACTTACCAATCATTTCCAGGTGTGCCGCTAATTTGGACACACTCGCTTTAGCCAGCTCACTGGTGGTCTTATTCAGCACGAGAGAGAGCGAATGCACCTAAGAACGTGGGACATAAAGCAAGGCAGATCTTACTGGGGGAGAAAAGGCATCTTTCAGGCAAACAGCAAAACCCAACGGAGGGAGATGCACAAAGGCTCGGGAAATGTGAGAAAGCACTTCTGTGGACGCCGGTTTCCTTTCGGCCCTCTTCAGCAGTCAAACCATGATCTAAGGAGAGAGCTGAGGAGAAAGGGGCTCCACCAGACACCCCGAAACCCAGGGCCTGTGGTATAGCGTCTCTGCAGTCGCCTTGTCTATACTCTGTCAGTGAAACGGGTTGGGTTATAAAACAATTTTTCTCATTGTTTGCGCATGTGTTTCATATTGCATTCTTCTGTCATCGCTCATAGAGGTTCATTAAGTAAAGTCTCAGCCTAAGAAATCTGTCCAAGCAAAATGATAAACAGGATTTAGAATCCCATTTAATCCCTGGACAAATATTTAATAGAAGCCCCTGGTGACCAGTGGGACTTCACCTAGGAACCACAATCAAACATTTTCTTTTCAAGGGACAAGCAGAAACAGAAGAAAGCCAAAACCCTCTGTCTTAGGATCTGCATTCTTTGTAACAAATAAATTCATTATGGGGGCGCCTGGGTGGTTCAGCTGGTTAAGCGTCCGACTCTTGATCTCGGCCCAGGTCATGATCTCACAGTTCATGAGATGGAGTCCCACGTAGGGCTCTGGACTCATGTCACAGAGCCTGCTTGGGATTCTCTCTCTCTCTCTCTCTCTCTCTCTCTCTCTCTCTCTCTCACTCTCTCTCTCAAAATAAATAAATAAACTTAAAAAAAATCAAATAAACACAGTATGGTAACACTGTCATTTTAAATATTCAAAGGACTCGTATCTCTACGATGTGTTGAGACAGGAACCTTAGTGTCATCACTGGGGAAAAGGGATCAGTTGGAGAGAAGGAAGGAGAGAGGAGGTCAAACCTCAATTCACATCCCTGCTTCCAAATGCCACACTCACCCCTTTCTCTTCAGTGCCTACCGCTAAGCAGGTGCTCAGGAAACATCTGATGAATGAATGATAAGGAAGGAAAAAGACGGGGGAAGAAAGAGAGAAAAGAATAGGAAGAAAGGCAGGAGAAGGAACATCTATAGAGAAAGGCAGAGAAAAAAGGAGGGGATTACTACAGGTGCAGTGGCCTTGGAGGCCCCTCCAGCGCCATAGAGCCTCCACGGCAGAAAGTTTTTTTGTCACAGACACACACGTCTCAAGGAAATGAGATTATCAAGTAGGAGGGAAACAGAAAACCTCTAGCCACTTAATCACCCAAGTAACAAATACAGTGGGGCTAAAAATGCTTTCATTAGAGGAATCCAGCTGTCACCACCTGACCCCACTCTTAACACAAATCCTAGTGTCCCTAAAAGTGGGACAACCAAACACTGCAATCCCCTCTAGCACAATACAACAGGAAGCACCCAGCACGACCTACCACACGCTCTTAACAAAAAGCTGAACCTGAATCTGATGAGGCCTCTAGAGCTAACTTCCATTTCTAAAATTAGAAGATAAAAGAAGTCAATGGCACCAAAAGAAAACAAAAAGACAGATCCAGAATGTGCGACACTCTACAGGACACATTAGCCCGGTTTCTACAAGCCAGTGGCACGGGGTAAATAAAGACTGGTTTTCTTTAATCAACAGAGATTTAGAAGAAATGAGAGCAAACAGAACATGTGAACCTATTTTGAACTCACATTCAAAAGATTCATATATCATTTTATTTAATGCTCCCCATTTTGTAGACAAAGAAACTACGGCTCAGAAAAGCGAATTATTCCAATGAATTGTAGAGATCACAGGGAAGTTTCTTAACCACTCATTTCTCTACAATCCATCAGCAAAAGGGCTATTTTGAGATAATCAGAAAGATCTGATTATAGACGGGTCTTACACAATACCAAGAAATTCTCGTTAGAGTTAGTTATGTAAGATAACGTCATTTTTTTTTAAAAATGACTACTGAGGCATGTAGAGGTAAAATGATATATCCGGAATTTGCTTTAAAATATTTCAGCAAGGGGAGCCTGGATGGCTCAGTCGGTTGAGAGTCCGACTTCGGCTCAGGTCATAATCTCACAGTTCGTGGGTTCGAGCACCACGTTGGGCTCTGTGCTGACAGCTCGGAGCCTGGAGCCTGCTTCCGATTCTGTGTCTCCCTCTCTCTCTGCCCCTCCCCTGCTCACCCTCTCTTTCTCCCTCTCTTTCTCTCAAAAATAAACATTAAAAATAAATAAAATAAAATAAAATAAAATAAAATAAAATAAAATAAAATAAAATAATTCAGCAAAAAGAAAAAACGAATAAAGTAAATGTGATGAATCTCAAAGGAATTAAGTAAATGGAAGTTCCTTCAACTGTTCTTTTGTGTTGTCTGAAAATTCCCACAATAAACATGTTTTCAAAAATTCTTATTCTAAAACAGCCCACTGCCGAGGGGCATCGTCTAGTCTCGTTCTCTTGTGAAGCCGGCTACACTCCATGTGTGCAAGGCCCCCAGAGCGCTTCCACACCCAACACCAAGGGGCTCCTGAGGCCCTCCGTTACAGGCACCACAAGACTGAAGTTACGGGTACCAACACGTGACGTCCAAAACAAGGGCTGAAGCCTCTCCGATTTCCATCCATCTCGCTAACCAAGGTGCCGGGGGACTCCGCGCTGCCCCGGCACTCACTCGCACACACTGAGCAGGGGAAGTGAGACTCGTTCGTGGCCAACTCTGCCCTGGAAGTTCTTCCATTTCTAGAAGAATGCAGCCTCCTGCCAGCTAAGGAAAGAAGAAGATAGCAAGTGGATTACATGTGATTCTCCCCGGCGGCAGGTGCAAGTCTGCATTGGAGAAGGCAGGTAGATGAACTTCACCCTCCAGACACACACATAACCAGCCACTGCAGGGAGCCCAGGGCTCTGGAAGGTGCTAGATGCTGTGGTGTGCCCCCAAATGGTCAATTGAATTGAACTGCGTACACATCTTACCGTGCTCACGCACAGAGCAGAATAACCTTAAATTCAAACGCTACTTTTTATGTGTTCTTAAACATTCGCAATACGAGTACCAAGGACAAGTATGTGTAAGTAAGTACGGTGAGCCACAGTACAGCAAAAATAATGCCAGCTATCGTTCACTGAATGCTTACTTCATGCCACGCGTTGTGCAAAGGGCCTTGCCCATTTAGTCCTCTCACACAATCCTTGCAACATCCCGACGACAGAGGCACCATCCAACACCCCCAGTTTATAGGTGAGAAAATCGAGGGAGAGAGAAGCTAAAAACTGTGCCCAAGGCCACACAGCTATAGGTTACAGCAGAAATGCCAGGATTCGGACCCGCAGGCCGTCCTGAGGCTCCAATCTCAAGGGCTGGCCTGTTGCCTCAAAAAGCCAGTAACGATCTCAGCGAGCAGGGAGACCACATCCCAGAGTAGCTACCATGCACCAGACACCCGGCCAGGTGCTTTACGTGCATTACCTCACTCGGTTATCTTAATGAGTCGAATGATGGAAGGCAACCAAACAGATGGGTGATGGGAAAAAGAGGAAACTGAGGCTCCAAGAAAATAAGGCATTCCACTGAACTGCACAACCCAAAGAAATACAGGTTACTTAAACCATTTGTTTTCCATGCCTCTTGATGGGCTTTATACAAAAACCTCTTCTAAAATATTAACAGGCATCCAGACTATAGATAGCTCCCCTGCCAACAAGATCTACTTTCTAGAGTAAATGTGCAACGGGCGCACGTAAGTGAACACAGCAAAATTCATTCCTGGAACTTCAAGGAGCCAAAGGGAAGTGATACCTTGAGATCCAGCTTGGTGTTGACTGGATCCTGAAGTTCAGACTCTACCAGAGCATTTGATTCTGACTTCACATTTTGTAGAATGTCCTCAGGAGGTACCTTCATTGCATGGTTGTCTGCAGTGGAACCAATTCCAAAAAAATCCAGTATCACCACCCATGTTTGCAGCGTGATCAGTACATCCAAGCAGTTAAAATCAACATCAATGTTCCGGTTAACTCGACTGTAACTGGAAGAGAATTCTGGATGTTTCTTATCCACCAAGAATACATTGATATGTACCAAAGAATCATCAAATTTACTCTTTCCAGCAAGTATCTTGGGCTCGTCTACTGTTGGAGAAGGGGGTGGAGTCAAGGGATAGTCCTGGTCTTGGACTTCCTTTGGCTTCTTCCGGGATGCCGAGGTGGGTCTCTGATACAGCTGGAAGACATTAGGAGCTTCTTCCATGTGGGAAGGGAGAGACCGAGGCATATCAGGATACTCCACATTGGATACTGAAGGACAGGACTGAGAGAGATATTCTTTTTGTGCTAAACTAGATGGCTTAGGGGCCCCCCGAGACACCATCAGGTTCTTATATTTGGAATCCGGATTCTTCTCCAGTAAGTCTTCCATGAGCAGAGAGCGCAGGGCAATCTGAATGGATAAAGTCTGAGGATGGTCTTTACTGAATTCTACCTCAAAATCCTGAAACTTTAAGCTCACAAGACCCTGGGCCCCCAAAGTCAGATCTCCACTTAGCTGGACTTGAAGCTCTGGGATACAAAAGTTGGCTTGAATCTGGGTAAAGGACTTGACTTCCTTCAGAGACAAGGACTTTTGAGAAGAGTTAGAAAGGCTGGAGTGGCTGAACAATCCATTCTCCTTCCTTTCAATGGAAGGTTCTCCACAGGTACTGAGGGAAGGCAGAGGAGAATTAGGGCAAGGTGAGGAGGCAGCAGTGACTGGAAACTTATTCAGATCTTCACTATACACAAGATTGTCCAGTGTCTGTAAAACCTGCTCATATACATGCTTTGCTAACACCACCTGTAGTCAAAGAGAAAAATGTAGTTATTCCACTACTATTATTAACTGCGCTCAGATGCACCGCCCACAAATTTCCATAGTTGATGTCCATGGGTTTCCCCAAGACGTTCTAAATTGGATGACAGCAGGAACTATCCCTTCTGTTTCTTTTCTGTCCTTACCTCTCTGTGACCCATGTCTACCGATGAGGCCCTCCTGCCGCCTCCCCCAGCACCTCACAAAATAATCTTTACACAACCAATGTTCAGTAAGTCCTGTTGACTGTGGGCCTGAATCAGCAAAATCACTCTGTCTAAACCCACAAAAACAATACCAGAAATCGACGGGAAAACTGCCAAAAGTCTACTGTGGCTACACCACAGGACTGAGAAACAAGGCTCAGGGTTCTAAAACTCGCCGATCATCCCCAATTAGGGTCATAACCTCTGTTTTTACTTCAGCTAAACAAACAAAGTGGTTTTTAATGACAATAATGATAAGTCATGATTACTTACGTTTTCTCTCCCTTACTTTGGTTTTAATTACAATTTCTCATTAAAAATATTTTCACAAAAGCTTTTTAAGTATTTATGGGCAATTTTTTAACAGGAATTCCAAACAGATATAGAAATGATAGAATTAGAAAGTGATCGTTTCACAGCCCCCAATGAACTAACATAGCCCATCGGAGGTCATCCATGGAATCGGCCCTTCTATGAACGACCAGCAGGGAATTTTACAATGGGCAGATTGGGTTCTCGTCACCTGCACGCAATCAACAATTTGAGCATCACTAACATAAAGACAACCAAGCATTATGTGCCTCTTGAAATAATGCAGTATGAAGGACCCAGCACCACGCTGAAGTGTTCTGGCCAAAAAAAGAACCTGAATCCAAATAAACCTGTAGAGTGAAGGTATAGTTTACAGGAAATGTGGGAGAACAAGTGACACCATAACCAAAGAGCCAAATCTGAATGTGGGACAACCTAAGGGCCACTGCCTGACTTCTCACAATAACAGTGTGCAGGGAAAACATGAAAGAAACTGAACAGAGACCCACACGATGTATCATGCAAACGGATTGTACAGGTCTCATTGGATCCTGATTCAAACAAACTAAAAGTGAAAACATATTTTTTTAACTAATCAAAAATGTCTCTGAAATCCAAAAATGCATTAAAATGTATTACGTTACATGGCGTGCCTCTGTGGCACAGTCAATTACGCATCCAACTTTCGATTTCAGCTCAGGTCGTGGGCTCACGGTTCGTGGGATCAAGCCCTGCATCAGGCTGCACGCTGACAGCTCAGAGCCTACTTGGGATTCTCTCTCTCCCTCTCTCTCTGCTCCTCCCCAACGTGCACGCGCTCTCTCTCTCTCTCTCTCTCTCAAAATAGTAAACTTTAAACTATTCCACTTTTGTGTATGTTTTAAAATTTTCATAATAAAATATTTTATAATTAAATTATTAAATTATTAAATATTAATTTGAAGAATGATTTACAGTAATTTTTAGAAGATTTTCATCAAAAGCCACACTAAGTCAATGGTAAACATAATAATCCAACAGAATTCATGTCATATGCTAGATTTAAGGTGAAAAAAACCACCCTAGTAGCCACTACTGATAAGGCAAAAAAGCTTAACCAGGAAGGGAAAGTTTTGGGGGAAGTCCTCTCACCCAGGGACACCTATTCAGGAACCACTGATGTCAAAAGGTCCGCGCATTCTGGAGCACCTGGGTGGCTCAGTCAGTTGAGCGTCTGACTTCAGCCCAGGTCACGATCTCGTGGTTCAAGAGTTCAAGCCCCATGTCGGGCTTTGTGCTGACAGCTCAAAGTGCTGACAGCCTGCTTCAGATTCTGTGTCTCCCTCCTTCTCTCTGCCCCTCTCTAGCTTACTCTCTCTCTCCCTCTCTCAAAAATAAAATAAAAACATTGTTTTAATTTAAATATTAAAAGGTCCATGCATTCTGTTAACAGCACTCCTGAGTTACTCCAGAGCAGCTGCCAGATACAGACTAGAGACCAATTACTGCCCAAAGCGAGGGTCCACTGTCCTAAGAGCCTGCCCGTCCCTACTATTTTATAACGATATACTCTTTGCTCTTATCCCTGTGAAAACAGGAAGAACGACATTTTTGAAGGAAAAAGGATTACAGTTGCATACACATATAGTCACCACACACACAGGCATACTCACGAAACACACACACATACACACACACACACACACACACACACACACACACACACACACAATCCCTATCTCGGCCCATTCCATTTCAAAAAGAGTAAGACTAATTCTCCCTTGAAAGGATCTGTCAACAGCTCAAATAATCAGATTGTTTCATAGGCTGAGCCAAGCATGTCAAAAGAGTGACAAGAACTATATCCTCCTGGGAAAGACAGGCTCTGACTTTTCCAGCAATAATTTTGCCTGCTTCTGAATGGCAATGGAATTAAAGATCTGCCCTCTCCCTCTACATAACTCACCACTCCTCCACATGAAGACGGCTAACAAAACCAATTCCCCAGTGACAAAAGGGTACAGTGATAGGGCTCCACATTTACAGAACAAGTTATCAGCAGTAATACACGGTCACACTGTCTCTTTGAACTTACATATTTTCCTTCTAACATTTCATATATACACATACGTAACATAACAAGATATGAATACACTGATGTATGTATAAAGTAAATATATGACTTCAACTGTCCAGACATGAAAATCAACAAGGTGCTTACCTGAACTGGGTTGACAAATTTCCCTTCAATCTTCATGATGCTAGAAGTTCCCAGGTCATCTGGACTAAGGGAGAAAGTCAATTCAGATTCTCTCTCTATAGGGATCTTCTCCAGTTTAAACTGAATGGTGGTATTGTTCAGGATGTGAAAAGCTGGCATAACAGAAAAAAATGACAGACTGGAAAAACTAGTATTTATCACATCATTGCTGATTAAGTATAGGGTATATAAAATAGAGCCCATGAGTCATTAGGCCCAGAGAGCAGAAAAGCTTGGCACCTGGGGTGTACAATTGAGTACAAACTTATATTACTATCCTAAGAACAAAACCCATAGTAAGCAGAGTACAACATAAACTTATACACAAAAAGAATCAATATTTTCATGACATGCTCCATTTGATGGCTTCAAAATACAATGGGGTGAACATTAATCCAGGCGAGGTCTCTAAGCTTCCCTTAGCCTCCCAAGCCAGCATTTTCCAAACCGAACTGCTCATCCCCTACCCAGTTTTCAATTACAGATTGCTCCCTCTTACTGGGCATACATCAAAATCAAGAACAATATCAGGTTCTAAGTGAACAAGCAGAGAAAACAGTCTTGGGAGAAGGAGGTTAAGTGAACTGGTGAATTAACATCTGAGAACCACAGAAGGAGAAGTTCTCAGAGGCATAAATTTCTTCACCAATAAGTAAAGCCAGGCTTTAGGGCTCACCTGATGTCTGCAGATGCCAAGACTAATAATAGATTGAACTGTTTGGTTTTAGCAGATCAGATCGAGAACACAAATACAGGCATTTTATTCCTAGAACTCTGGACCACCAACCCATTACAGAGGATGGAAGAATACTGAAAGGGAAATATACCATCTGCAGACTAAATTTCATATTCCACTTAGGTCAATCCCTCCAGCTATCTTGGACTACAATATTTAACTAGCAAAGACCTACAGCTGGAACTGAAAAAAAACAGATGTATTTGACCAAATTAAATAACACTCTAGGGGTATCTGGATGCTCAGTCAGTTGAGTGTCCAACTTTAGCTTAGGTCATGATTTCATGAGTTTGAGCCCCACATTGAGCTCTCTGCTGTCAGCGCAGATCCTCTGTCCCTCTCTCTCTGCCCCTCCCCTGCTCACGCTCTCTCTCAGAAAAATAAACCTTTTTTAAAATTAAAATAAATCGGGCGCCTGGGTGGGTCAGAAGGTTGAGTGTCTTGACTTTGGGCCAGGTCATGATCTCGTGGTTCATGAGTTCAAGCCTTGCATCGGGCTCTGTGTTGACAGCACGGAATCTGGAGTCTGCTTCAGATTTTGTGTCTCCCTCTCTCTCTCTCTGCCCCTGGCCTGCTCACACTCTATCTCTCAAAAATAAATAAAAATTTAAAAAAATAAAAAATAAAATAATGCTCTAACAGACCCCACCCTCTAAAGCAACCCTGTAAATAAGCACTCACCCAATGCTAAAGAGCGCCACTTAAAAAAAAAAAAAATCTTACTTTGCCAAATATGGTTTCTAATGGAAAAAACTAAAAACATACCAACCTGATATGAAGCATTCTATTAAAACTCTATTTGGATTTCTTAAATATTCACTGGGGATAATTACAATTTTTTTTCTTTTTTTTTTTTTTTTTGAGAGAGAACAATGGAGGAGGAGCAGAGAAAGAAAGGGACAAAGATCTGAAGCGGGCTCTGCATTGACAACAGCAAGCCCAACGCGGGGCTTGAGCTCACAAACCATGAGATCATGATGGGAGCCAAAGCTGGACGCTTAACCCACTGAGCCATCCGGGCATCCCTCACTGGCGATAATTCTAAACAAAAAGGTTATTTGTTGTTGTTTTTAGCAAAGTACTACATAAGCTGTGTTGAGAATCTTTAGATAAAATGAGACAAAAGATTTACGCTCCTCACCTTGACCTCTATGCAAAGATTCAAAGAAATCATGTCGGGTGAAATGAGCTTCCTCTTGACTATTGGCACTGGCAGACCCAGAAGGAGAACCAAACGCCCGGCTGACTTCGGACCCAGGACCCTCTCTGCCTGCCAACTGGGTGCAATTCAAAGAATATAACTTAATGTCTTTAATTTCCACCTGCAGGCGGTCACTTCTGGATTCATCATCTCCCGACACAAAATTCTGGATGAATATCTGTCCCAAGTGTCCCACCAACAACTCAGGACTCCCAGGCTTTCGAGGGATTGAAACAACAGGGGATTCGATGTTTATGTTCAAGATTAGCTTCACGGTGTCGGAATGAGACCCAGCGAGGCCAAACCCATACATTTCATTTTCTTCAAAGATGGAGGCTTCCCGAGTCTTCCTTGGAGTTTCAAAGAGTGACACCATCTCACTGTATTCGGCCGTCTTGGTGGCGAGTACCGTAGTGACTTTGGTAGCTGCGCTTTTCAGCATACTTCGGAAATTCTCCTCCAGTTCATCCATGGACAATGTCAACTCCTTCAAGAATTTGGCAGAGTGGTTATAATGCAAGGAAGCCATCTTGAGGTTGAGAAAACACTCCTGTTTAGATTTCTCAACAAATGTGAAACTCAAAGCTTCACTGAGGGCTGCATCTTCCATTCTGACAAATACAGATTCAAAGTAGCCAATATCGCTGACGATATTTTCATAGCCTATGGAATTCCCAATGCTGACAACGTACTGGTTCTTAACATTATCTTGTGTCAGGTCCATAAGCTGCAAGCAGCCGAGAGAACCATTCACGTCAAACGTGCTGCCCATTGAAACGTTCACTTTGGTGCCGCCAATGCTCGCGGTGGCGATTTTTCTGCCATGTTTCTCGCCGTTGGCCATTCCCACCGTCCGAACGAGCAGTAAGTTAAGCCTGTGGATCTCCACTGCAACCTCAGTGTTTTGTTCGTACGTAGACTGATAAGTTCCTTCTTCCCTAAAGCTTCTTTCAAAATCGGTCATTAAAGGCTGAGGACTCAAATCGTCTTTTTCCTTGGGAAAAGATTTTTGAAGAAAACCAATCAGTTCCACGATGGTCTCCGGGTTTAGGATAATATCCAAATTATTCACCTGTAATGAAATCACCTGAAGAGTGCTGTCCAAATTCATCGACGGGCACTCTGAACTCACAAACTGATATTCCAGTTTAATGAGGGACTCCTGCTCTTTGGTGAGAATTTTCTCAAGGGCAACACCAGTAGCTGACGGGTCGTTCAGCGTGGCAGCATTAGTGAGGTGAACCGCATTGGGTCCAGACACAGGGGACTGGGCCCTGCTATCCCGGAGGCTTCCTGTTGGGATATCAAAGCTCAGGTTCTTATGCGAAGCCATCAGAAGGTCAAAATCGGCACCGTATGTCTGCATCGTGTCCACCAGGAGCAAACCGTGAACCGTCAGGGAGACCTCAGCATCGTAAGGCCTCTTCACAAAGTGAGCATTGGTCCCAAACACCTTGAGCACGGAAATGTACCGGCCATTGCTCTCAACACCAAGCTGCATACAGTTCACTTTAAATTCAGCCAGGAGGAGCTGTGATTCCACCAGAACCTCCCGTGTATGCTGCTCTAACATCACAAAGCTCTGGGTTAAATTCATTACCGAGTCTTGCAAACTTCCCCGCTGCCCCGCTTGGGGAAAAATCTGCTCTTTAAACTGAGTGTCAGAAGCCTTCGTTTCTGGGGTGGTCAGGAGAGCAAAGCAATTCTTCAGGGCAGATATTTTATCTTCATTGATGTGGATTTTTAAGTCTGGTAGGTTGCCCGAGAGCACGGCTCCAGGGTACTTGGGATCTGAAGTATAAATCAATCGACGTTCTAACTGTAGGTGAACGTTGAATTTCTCAACCACATGGGTTGGTCCCACATCAATATCCTGGACATGCTTCCAATTGTCCTTCACTCGTCCAACCATGATCTGGAGGTCCATAAACGAGAGGGAGTACCTCTCATACATCTTTGTGCTCATTAAATGCGCTTGAAGCTGCTCTTCACTGAACTCAACTCCAGGAAATGGAGGTGTTTTCCCTCCATTACTGCTGCTTGTCTCAGGAGGTGGGGTGTTGGGAGGTGTGGCAAGAGGTGTCTTATATTCGTCATCACTAAACTGGTTCTCTTCAGATGCCGGCCCATCCCCACTTTTCCTCTTGGAGTCATCTGCAGATAAAAAAGAGAAGATTCGGAGTATATGTCTGCTCCTTCCTTACTCTTTCCTTCCATGTAATAATTAAGGAAAAGAGAGAATCAACCAACCCCAACTTTACAAAATAAATGGCTGAAAGCTCTAAGCATAATATTCTCATTTTACCAGTGATTCAGTGTAAACTTATTTATGAATTCTGAAATCAAGACACAAGACAGAATTCTAAGATGGAGCCCTGCTGACACAGGGACACGCGTCGGGGAGCAGAGACCAGTAACCCACTTCCCCGCCACCTGAGCTGCACTGCCACGAGCCGCTCTCACCAGCCATTCTTACATCACTCTCCACAATCATCTATCTGTTCACCTTGTTCCCCACACTAGAATGTTCCAAAAGAACACAGGTCCCATCTGTCTTACTCACCAATACCCCAAGTGCCCAGATCAGTGCTTGGCAAGCAGTAACTACTCAGTATCACACTCCAGCCCCAGAGCCCACACTCAACCCCTGTCTTCTACAGACTTCTACAGCCCAGTCTTGTACACCTCAGCGCGGAGTCAACTACAAAATCACACCACTGGGTTCTCTCACCCACATCTCCGCTCCATGTTTATGCTGTACAAGTTCAAGTAGGTGCTTTCCATGGTTGTGAGATCCTCTTCTTTAGATCTGATCCCCCTTTAACATCCCTCATAGCACCAAACTTTCCCACTCCCGTTCAAACCCTCTACCTCTTCTCTTTTGGGTCTTACTCAGTGAAGATAAGGCTGAATTTATTTGATAAGCTCCCTCAGCCTTTTACCCCATGAATCCCCTTTCTTCCCCCCATCTCAAGGTAAACAATAAATACTGTTTTAGATCTAATGACAGTAATAAAATAACCTCCCAGGAGTCCCTTTTTATATATGTCCCTTATGTCCCTAAATAGATTAAATCTCCGTTCTTGAAATAAAGTGCTGAGAAACAGTGTTTCTTGAAATACAAAACGTGAAGGGCACCCGGGTGGTTCAGTCGGTTAAGCGTCCAGCTCTTGATTTCAGCTCAGGTCATGATCTCATGGTTCCTAAGACTGAGCCCCACACTGGGCTTTACACTGACATCACAGAGCCTGCTTGGGATTCTCCCTCTCTCTCTGCCCCTCCCCTGCTCGTGCTCACTTGCGCGCGCTCTCTCTCTCTCTCTCTCAAAATAAATAAACTTTAAAAAATAAACTAAAATACAAAATGTGACATAAGAAATACAAATAAAAACCGCAATGAGATACTACTTTCCACTCATAAAAAACGGGCTATAATACAAAAGACAGGTAACAAGTGTTGGCAAGGATGTAGAGAAATCGAAACCCTCATACATCACTGGTAAGATAGTAAAACGGTGCTGCCTTTTGGAAAACAGTCTGGCAATTCTTCAAAATGTTAAACATGAAGGTCACCATGTGACCCAGCAATTCCACACTGAAATACACCCAAGAGTTTGAAAATATGTGTACATAAAAGCCTGTACATGAACGTTCACAGCAGACACAACCCAAATGTCCACGAGTTGATGAACGCATGAACAAAACGTGGCATATTCACCCAAAGGAATATTATTCAGGCACAAATAGGAATGAGGTAGAATCTTCACCACAGATAAAGCTTGAAAACAGCAGGCTAAGTGAAAAAAGTTAGACATAAAAGGCCACATACTGTATGACTGTATTCATATGAAATGTTCACAAGAGTCAAATCCACAGATAGAAAGGTTAATGGCTGGCAGGGCCTGGGAGAGGGGATAATACAGAGTGACAGGGGATGGGTCTACAATTGCTTCATAGGATGATGAAAACGATCCAGATTAGATAAAGCAGTGAAAGGCATGATTCTGTCAATATCCCAATAACAACTGCACTGTCCATCTTAAAACGTATCCCAATACAGCTATTATCAAAAAAAGTAACAAGTGAACTCTGGAGTTAAAACGTCATAAAAAACCTTTTTAAAACTTTACTTGGCTAAGAACAGACCGATCAATTTATGCAAGGTGAGGTTTTTATCACTCCGTGTTCACACATACCTTGGGAATTTGTCAACAGCATTCTCCCTAGATCCACGACAACTAACACGGGATTCTTGAATTTGAAATCATCAGGAAATATCACCTGAGGGGCCGAAATATCTAGTCGCACGGTCCACCTTTTACTTTCCTCCTGTAGAAGTAAAATAAACTGCAAATAAATAATTTATAACACAACTACAAAAACTGAACAGCTTTATCAGCTGGGGCTCAAGCCTTTCTGAAAGCCACACCCGGGGTACGGAGTGACTTCAAGGTATTAGAGCAAAAAGTTTAAAACAAAAGTAGATCCAGGGGCACCTGGGTGGCTCAGTCAGTTAAACATCTGACTCTTGATTTCAGCTCAGGTCATGATCTCAGTCGGTGAGTTCAAATCCCGCTGAACTGTGCTGACAGTGTGGAGCCTGCTTGGGATTCTCCTCTTCCCGCCCCCCCTTCTCTCTCTCCCCTCCCTCATGTGCTCTCCCTCTCTCAAAATAAACTTAAAAAAAAAACACACACAAGACAAAAGGAGATCCAAATGCGTAAGGATTTGAGCCATTATCACAGGCAAACGTTTAATGTGGGAGGAAAAAGGGGCGCCTGAGCGGCTCAGTCTGTTAGGTGTCTGACTTCGGCTCAGGTCATGATCTCACAGTTCATGGGTTCGAGCCCCATGTCGGTCTCTGCGCTGACAGTGTGGAGCCTGCTTGGGATTCTCTCTCTCTCTCTCTCTCTCTCTCTCTCTCTCTCTCTCTCTCTCTCCCCCTCTTACTCTGTCCCTCCCCTGTTCTCTCTCTCTTCCCCCCCTCAAAATAAACAAACCTTTAAAGTAAATAAATATTAATAAAAATAAAAAAACGTAACAAGTCATGAGTCTATTCACTTTTCTTCTCTGCAACCAAAATCAGCCTCAAATATTTTGCATGTAGTAAAAAGCTAATTTACATAAATGTTTTCAAAAAGAACCCTCTTTGACTACAGAACCAATGGATACTAATTGTTGCAATTTGTGTTGAAACACGCACACACAAAAACAAGAAACAGGACTAATTCTCCCTGCCAGAGGACACACTGCCACCGGGTGACACGGAACCTTCCTGCTATCCCTTACGAGGACAGGGGCTCTGCCCTCCCGAGGGAGCCAGGCTCTACCGGCCCCACCTACTGTGGCATCTGAGCAGTGCACTTCCCTGCCACCGGCCCAGGAACTGAGTACCGCTGGACGGTTAAGGTGTTTTCTTAAGGTGTCTCTCAGTTCTCCCGATCTAGGCATCCTTGTGTCAGCTGGTCACTTAGCATCACAAAGTAACTATCTCACCCTGGAATCAAAACCGGGCCACCAATGCAGTTGTCTTTCTTCTGATAATAGTAACTGAAGGGGCTGGGCTGCCTGGGTGGCTCGGTCGGTTAAGCGTCCAACTGTTGATCTCAGCTCTTGCAGTTTGTGGGTTTGAGCCCCACATTGGACTCCGCTGCTGACAGCGTGGAGCCTGCTTGGGATTCTGTCTCTCCCTCTCTCTGACCCTCTCCCACTTGCTCTGTCTCTCTGAAAAATAATAAACTTAAAAAAAAAAAAAAAGTAAGTGAAGGGGCATGGTCTTCAGTGAAACACTGATAATATATCAGGTCTACAAAATGGAACAAGTCCTAAGAGTGTTCCAAGACTGATACAAGAAAGAAACATGGTCTAGTCCCAGTCACTTGTTTTTATTCATGAAACCCTGACTGTAAAAGACATGAGATTTTATTTTTTGCTAGTCAAAAAGGATTTCACATTTTTAGTTAATCATTGTGGTTGAAACTCGAGTAGGTAAAGAACTTGACACAAAGAGTGCCTTCCCCTTCTGCTCGCCCCACTTACGATGAAATCACCCACTAGCAGACGGTCGAGAGTCTGTCGGATTTCCGCCTTGGTCTGCATCTTCAGCCTGTTATACTGTCTTCGGGCAGTTTCTGCCACTCTCAGCTCAAGTTCAGACTGATAACCAAACCCTGCAAGATTAGAGACACACAGACAGCAGAGGGAGAACTTTCAAACAGCTGGGTGAGAAAAGACAGCTGCAACGTCTGTTCTCACCAAGAATTTCCAGCAAGGTTAAAAACCTGTCTGTACGAGAGCCTCTCCTGACTTCCACCTGCCCTGCCACTACATACAAAAACAGGGACGAGGCAAAAACGGGGGCACGGCCTGAGGGAGAAAGGCAGTACATGAGGGAAGGGCAACTCAGTCACTAGAATTCCTTAAACCATTTTCTGAACGATCCCAGACTATTCTAAATCTTGAGAGCATAACGTTACATTAAAAGAGAAAATTTAATTTGGAAGGAAATGCCTTCTATCTTCTATCGGTGCCAGAGCAATAAAGCCAAGACATTTACGGCTGTTGCTTACACAAAGACTCAAAAACTGGACCAAAAACTAAAAAAATAGCTCCACTGTTATAAGGAGGGAGAGGGGATACACTTAGGAAAGGACTATTGTTTTATCAACCTCCCTGTCAACAAAAGTGCTTTTTCTGTTTCTGCGATCTCAAATCTCTTTTGGAAACCAAGGGAAGCATGAATAAAGCCGTGATGATAAAGAACAGTGCACGGATGAACTCAGTATTGAACGCTGCACCAGGCAGGGGAAACAGACCACCGACCCCACCATCTACAGGGAAATCCTTGAGCATTCCTCCTCAGTCCACTGGCCTAAAATATCCTGGGTAGCCAAGGAAACCACCACCCGAATGGAATGGAAAGCATTTTTTAAAATATGCAAAATGGAGGCAAAGTAAAAAAAATATTTAAAGATATTGATTCCTTTTGGAAAAGTAACTTTCCAAGGACATCTACTTTAATCCCATAACTAAGGACAACCCCATCCGTTTGCTCTCCAGGCCTTTCCTACCACTACCAGGTCACTTCGGTTTACAATAACCCTTGTCCAAAGCACTAAAAATGACACGAGAAAGGTCTTTAGAAAGTAACAGAAGATCAAACAAACAAAAAAGTTAACCTGAGGTATGAACCTTTCCCTTGTAGAAAAAGTCTGCTACTTTTTTAATAGCCTGGGGATTGTATATGATGTTCAAGGGCCTCGTGCTGACATTCAGCCGCCTCTCAAAATGGCTGTGCACTGGATTTCTCTCATACAGCATCTCAAAAACTGGGTCATCTGGGTCCGCAGCTGAAGGGAAGAACCAGAGAAAGAAAATGGAACACAACAAAAACAATCACCTTATTCTTGATAACCCATGAGGAATTCTGGGAAAAAGACATTTTCTAAATTATTTTCCAACTAGTTCTCTTTTATGAAAATTTTACAAAACAGAGACTCTAATAAGGATGGACTCGAACTTTCAACAAGAATCCTCAAGAGTGGGCGATTGCAATCACTCCCATTATGGAAACCCAGGCTCTAGAAGCCCTGCGAGTTTACCCCAGCCACACACGGGCTAACCGAGAACACGGTCTCCAAGACGAACACAGACGCACACAACAAACCACTGGGACAAAACAGGACACACTCCCTCTTACGACTGACCAAGACTACCGATCCATAATCACCACATTTTTAAAGATTAGTTTTAAGGACAGATGACAAATTACCAGGATTCTGATCACTTCTCTCTGCGGATGTTGTCTGGAGACCAAAAGACTGTGAGACTCTGCCAACTTCTTTTTGCTATTAAAACATACACAAAATGCATAAATGTCAGGTGAGTGGGGACAATTTGCCGTGCACACACTTGCTTGAGCTCTGCCCCTTGACATCACTCTCGCTTAGCACAACCAAATCCAAACTCATCTGACATCAGAATACAGAGGACTTCCAGACTGATCTCCCAGGTCTGTGCCTTTTTCCAACCTAAAATGGACAGCAAGCATGCTACTCTGCAGTCAGTGCGTTGAATGAATGATTGCTAAATGAGTAAGAAGTAGGTACATAACTTCCTTAGACTTGCACTTTGCACTCCCGCCCTCTCTACAATCACCCCCTGAAAAAAATCACAGACAGGGCAAGTGGCTAAATACTCAACTACTGTGACGCATCTGTGCCAACTTAGTAAGATCAAAGATCTAATTAAAAAAGTATACTAAGTATACAAAATTATACATATAGAGATAACCTGAAGTGGTTCTCTTGGAACTCCGCAGAAGAAGAGACTTCCCATCAGTGACCAATGATCAGAAGGCATGAAAATGAATTCCAGACAGAGATGGAACCATTGACTTCGTAATGCAGAAAATAATGGTGCTTATGGCAATCTCTTCCAAAACAGAGCAAACTATTCCACGGCAGTTATGGCACAGAAGAGGAGAAAGGCGCTGCCGTAAATCCCTCCAATATCCATTGTCTGACAAATTCAAACAGCTTACTGAATTCCAGGTTGTTTTTCATCAGCCCACCCTTCTCAAGACGACCAAATGAAGCGAGTTAATATTACTTATGGCTGGCCTAACACAGACCACAGTTCACCACCCCCTGCACAAAGCAGCCGTCCTACCGCTGTACGTACTGAATTAGGGAACACCAGAAGGGGAAACACGGTTCCTTCTGTGGCCAGGTCTCGAAGAAACAGTCCACCCAACCGGACTGAGAGCAAGGAGGAATTTCTTCGAGGAAGAGACTCTGCTAGTAGTTTCACATCTACAAAAAAATAAATGTAAGAGCTAATACTATGCCATGACACCCCAAAGCACTTTACAAGTATGAGATACAATATTTTGCAGAGGACAATTAAGTATCATGGAGTCTTTTGCCTCGAAAACAGAACAAAAAATCCTATTTATATATCGATAGGTGCATATAAATCTCTCTACATGAACACATAAGGAATATGAGAAGTTGCCTAACAGCATGAATTCTAAACAGAGCATATTACAATGAAGTTCAAGCAATCTGCTGGTTCACACTACGTTTATGAAATCTCAGCTCTCAAGATTATAAAGTCAAACAAACTGCTGATCAGTCACCTTTATATTACTGAGATATGTCGCTATCTTATGGACCAAAATAAAAATATTGGTGAGATGTGAAAAACCAATGCCTGCACATTTATACACCTTTAATTCAAAGTCACAACAGCAGGTCAAACATGGTCAATCCTCGTTATTCATGGATTCCAGTTTTGTGAATTCACCTACTCACTAAAATTTATTTATAACCTGAGATCAACCTTCACTGTGCTTCTCAGGACACGCGCAGAGCAGAAAGAAACCTGAGTCCGCTGACGTGCCTCCTCGCGGCCGAGGCCGAAGCAGGCAGCACTGCTCTGCCTTCCTGGCTAGGCTTGGTTCACACGGCACACAAGAGCCCCTCTCGTGGTCTATTTAGTGCCAAGTTTTTTGCATCTTTGTGCTTTCTGTTGGTGATTTCACCATTTAAAATGGCCCCCAAGCATAGTGACGTGCTGTGCCTTACGGCAGACGAGCTTCACTCAGGCACGAGTTACGGTGCCGCTGGCCACGAGCTCAGTATTAATGTCTCAACGACACATGTTAAATAAGTGTCTTTAAACACAGACACACAAGAAACAAGGTTCTGTACCGATCCCTTGGTGGATGTTCTGACCAGAGGCTGGCAGGCACCTAACCTCGTACGCCCCCTAGTGGCACTGACTCAGCAGTCAATCATTCAGTGCTCACCGCAACTTTCTAGAACGTAACTACCACGAATAAGGAGACTCCAGTGGACCCTGGTGCCAGGGGAGAGAAACAGCATCAGGCGGTTCCCTGGGGGCAGCACCTGAAAACTCGAGCTGCATAAACGCGCTCTCCTGCGTCTGCAGGGCGCCCGGCTCCTGGTGCAGCAAGGTCACAGTGCCCCGCTGTAGCTGCAAGTTCAGTCTGGCAAAGATGTGGTCCCGCTTCGTATATGTGTTCACACAGGAGGCGTCGGCAGTGGGGTCAAAAAACTCCTCAGTGCCTGAGCGTGAGGAAGAAAAGACTTTAGGGGAAAACGGGACAATTAAAATGGCACCACCAGGCACGCTACCAAAGTTATGATGACATTATTGAACTATCTCCCCCTTTTTTCAGGAAGAACCCCAAAGTCATGGGTGACTGTTTCATTCCTGATGTAAAACGATCCTAACTATCTTATAAGAGATCTTATCAACTTATTCTCAAACAAGGAAGGATATTAAGATTCATGACAAAGTACGACATCAGCAACACAGCACGCCCGACACAGTGACATGTTCCACGTCCGCGCCGTCCAGCACAGGAGCCGCCAACCGCAAGTGCCTTCAAGCACTGCGGCTAACGTCGCTTGAAACAGAAAAGAATTCTTCTTAATTTTAATTAATTTAAACCTAAATAGCCATCTGTGACTACGGCTACCAAAACGGACAGCGTGGGTCTGAAGAGCAGCCCTGGACCGATATTCAAGCTTCAGAGCTTAAACCTTTTGAACTTGCTCAGTTCTCCTACAATCATGACCCCTCAGATCTACCTGAAACTGTGCTAATTATTCAAATTTAGTAACAAAGCTGCAGATGAAGCATCTCTCAAAATTTCCTCCATCTGAATCTGTGAACATGACACAAACCATTTTACAAATGTCTATTTTTTTTAATGTTAATTTTTGAGAGAGAGAAAGAGAGAGAGACAGAGGTAGGGAGGGAGAGAGGGCAGAGAGAGAGGGAGACATAGAATCCAAAGCAGGTTCCAGGCTCTGAGCTGTCAGCACAGAGCCTGACGCGGGGCTCAAACTCACGGACTGCAAGATCATGACCTCGAAGTCAGACGCTTAACCAACTCAGCCACCCAGGGGCCCCAAATGTCTACTTTTTTCATTGGAAAAATACCATGGGCCATTGCGCAAATAACAGATGAATTCTGATGAACCAAGTGTCTCCCTTAGCAACTGGGCCAGGGCAGGGAAGCGAGGGCCAGCTCCCCCTTACCTAGGATCTCCTCGGGGTTCCACTGTTCACGCTGTTCTGCTGAAAGACCCTCGACCACTCTCCCCTCAGGGCTCTGCTGCCCGTACCAGCCTCCCCAGCCAGGAAACCAGGACTGAAGGTACTGCAGCATCCAGCTGCCTCCGCTGGGCTCTGGGTCCCCAGGAGAGTCGCCTGGAGAATCAAATTGAGGCTCTCGTAGGCTCTGTGTCAACCAGAAATGAGCAAACATGAGTCCCCAAGACAGAAACAAGAGGTCATGCGCCACTGACTGTTCTTTGCCCCCAGAGAAGCACATCAAAACTGAAGCATTCTGAGCGCGTTGGCTCTGAACACATCTTCTCACAGAGGATTTCTTACCTCTGCCAATTCTTCTTGTTTGTGAAATCGTTCATGAACCAGTTCACGCAAAATCTTCAACTCCTCAAAGCTCTGTTCCTCTTCAATCCGACACATTTCCTCCTGTTTTGGGTTAAAACAAAACAAACAAAATGGGTCTTATAGCTCCAGAGAAACTGGACACCTTCACTGACCACAAGTACTGTGAGGGAATCTATCTGGGCCCAACATTCCCACTTAAAGCCAAGGAACAATGAAGATGAATAGTTTCAGCTTTTCCACACACAATGCCATAGATTTTATTTGGTCTCCAGGGACTAACAGCAAATACAGAAGGAGCAGAGAACAGTGCTTGGTTGAAAATTAGTAACTGGGGGTGCCTGGGTGGTTCAGTCAGTTGAGCGTCCAACTCTTGATTTTGGCTCAGGTCATGATCTCTGGATTAGTGAGTTCAAGCCCTACACCGGTGCTGACAGTGCTGAGCCTGTTTGGGATCATCTCTCTCTCTCTCGTTCTCTCTGCCCCTCCCCTCCTCTCTCTCTCTCTCTCAAAATAAATAAATAAACTTAAAAAAAAAAAAAAAAAAGAGGGGCGCCTGGGTGGCTCAGTCAGTTGGGCGTCCGACTTCGGCTCAGGTCATGATCTCACTGCTTGTGAGTTCGAGCCCCGCATCAGGCTCTATGCTGACAGCTCAGAGCCTGCAGCCTGCTTCAGAGTCTGTCTCCATCTCTCTGCCCCTCTCCAGCTGTGCTCTGTCTCTTTCTCTCTCAAATATAAATAAATAAACATTAAAAAAAATTAAAAAAAGAAAAGAAAGAAAAGGAGTAACTGAAGTGTAGGTGCTGCTACACTACCGCGTGCACGGTCCCAACAGAGGCGCCAAAGTGTTTTCATGCGCGTGACCTCCGTTACTCAAAGTAGGGGGCTATTTGGTATCCCTCCCACTTCAGATGAGGAAACTGAGGACCAAGTTTACACCGTAAGTGTGCAGTGTAAACAGTTCCTGTACGTGTCATGTGGGACATCAGCAAGGACGTGCTCATCTTAACGTGCTTCCTGACAGTTAGGAAAGAACAGTGGTGGCCAGCTACGTACAAAGATAAAAAAGAAAGTAGAATTAACTGTCCTAAACTGTTTCTTACACCCTAACATCAAGAAAAAGAAGATTAAGGGGCGCCTGGATGGAGTCCAACTTCGGCTCGGGGCATGATCTTGCAGTTCATGAGTTCGAGCCCTGCATCGGGCTCTGTATTGACAGCTCAGAGCCTGGAGCCTGCTTTGGGGTCTGTGTCTCCCTCTCTCTCTCTGCCCCTTCCCCACTCATGCTCTGTCTCGCTCTCTCTCTCTCTCAAAAATAAATAAACATTTAAAAAAAAATTTTTTTTAAAGAAAAAGGACATTATGTTTACTTTCTCACCTCACTGTGAGTTTATACTTCTCTCTCCCTCCATGTTTTTGCCTGTGCCTTTAAGAAAACCATCCAAAACGAAATGTCTGGTTTATTCCAACCTTTTCATAAGGTTCCTATGTCAGTAACCATGCCTGACTCTGGTGGAAAAGGCATTAACCAAGTGAGCGGGTCACGCCTCAGGGAGCCGGCAGGAGACACAGAGCACCGAGTGGCTCAGCACTGCCACTGGTGACCACACACTGGGTTGCTGTTACGGGCTGAATGTTTGCGACCCCCAAAATTCAAATGTTGGAGACATAACCCCCAGTGTGATGGGATTTGAAGGTGGGGCCTTTGGAAGATAATTCGGTTTAGTGCCCTTATAGGAAAAGGAAGACAGATCTCTCTCCACCCAAGAAAGGCCACGTGAGCACACAGTGAGAAGGCAACTGTCTACAAGTCCCAAGGAGACTCTTGCCAGAACCCAGCCCTACTGGCACCTTGATCTTGGACTTCGCAGCCTCCAGAACTGTGAGATACACAGCTGCTGTTTAAGGCCCTCGGTCTGTGGCATTTAGTGATAGCAGTCCGAGCTGACTGAGACGGGTGCTGAAGGGAAACTTGGAAGTGTTTACTAAAGAACAGTTCATTAAGACACAGTACCTGTGCCAAAATACTGGACATGGTCTAAATTGCTATCGCAAAAACTGCTGCTCATAAGCCCAAGACAAATCGAGGAACAGAACAATCCCCACTCCCTTCCCCAAGGAGACAGAGGCAGACAGACTAAAGCAGTGGAGTGGAGTCCCACGCCAGGACTCCAGGGACAGTGGTTCTAAGGGCGTCCAGCCCTATGGTGACCTTGCCTTCACCTCCTGCTTCACCCCCTCCACCTAGCCTCTACCTCAAAAAACCTAAGGTCAATGAAGTCAACTGGGATTGGGGAAAATAGAGGCCAAAGTCTACAGGGATTAGTCAGAGACTCTGGAGGAAAAGAATACTGATGAGGACCAGGCTTTGAAGAGACACAGGGGATGAGATGGGTCCTACACAGGCAGCCAGGGGAGGAGGGGAGTGACACAAAGGTGTGGGTGGCAGGACCATGGCCACCTTTATTCCCCCCCCCCCCCCCCACCGTGGTCTGGCTCTCCTCCAGCAACAGAAGGTGGAGGATGTTTCTGGCCAAGGCAGGGCCATGGCCTTCCAAGAAGTTTTCACCTAGTAAAACCAACTCTACCCTCTAAAATTACAGTCGTTTGCCAGGGACTCTATTTCCTCAAAGATTCCATTCTCTTCAGCTTTTGAGAGATGTTTTTATCCTCTGAATGAAGACATGACATGCAGGACAACAGCCCCCTCACCTTGTCGTCCGCAGGCAGCAAGCCTCCTTTCAGCTTGCTGAAGTATTTGTCGGTGTAAGACACAGCGTCGCGGGCGCGGTGTAACAAGAAGTCCCAGGTACAGCGCTTCCTCTCCTCTCTGATCTCATTCAGGTTAGCATTCAAAGCGAAATACCACCATTCTCGGCAGCTGAGGTGTGGCATGACAATGTTAATTACTTCTTACAAAAGCAACTAAAATGCCATCAACCCAGGACAATCCACATAATCCTATTCCTTCCTCTTCTGAAATCTCTGTTCTCTCCTCAGCCAGCACTTTATGCCTGCAGCTCATTTTAACATTAGGCTAAACCCAACATGTGGCGAAAGTCCATCTGCTGACAAAAGAACATCAAAGAATAGATTCTCAACCCACACATCAATTGTAATATAATACTCGATTGGTCTCAATTACTCATAACGTAAGTCCCATCCACTGACAGATAATCAACTGGTGACCGCAAGGTAAAGACCATCTTAAGATGATCAGCAAGGATTTGGATACTAAAGAGTTTATATGGCACACTTCAGGAAAGACATGGAAATACACGGGATCTTTTAAAAGTTTTAGGGGCGTCTGGGTGGCGCAGTCGGTTGAGCGTCCGACTTTGGCTCAGGTCACGATCTCACGGTTCGTGGGTTCAAGCCCCGCATCGGGCTCTGTGCTGACAGCTCAGAGCCTGGAGCCTGCTTCGGATTCTGTGTCTCCCTCTCTCTCTGCCCCTTCCCCACTCATGCTCTGTCTCTCAAAAATGAACAAAGTTAAAAAAAAAAAAAATTTTTTTTTTAATTTTAATATATTGGACCGGTCACGTTTATCACTACAACAGGAAAAGACTCCTTTTTGCCACAGAAGTTAGAAAGTGCACTACATAAATGCTGCCCTAACAACACGAGAGAACAGACAGAGGCAGGAAGGTTCAAAGACCACTACAAAGTGTTTCCTACACAGTCAGACCCCACCCGAGCAACACCAGCCTACTTGCTCAGCGAGGCGCAGAGGATCTTAACTCCACCGCACTCCATCTGACAGTAAACCCACGACACCAACTACACGTATGACAACAACACCAGCGTAGATCAACAACAGAAATGGCATGGGAACAGCCAGAAAAATTGACCGTGTTTTTAGCTCCTCATCTCCTCAAACAAAAAAACATTCTGTAACACGCATGTCACATACAACAGATAATTGATAGGTCCTTACTTCTCCGATACAGCCACTCTGGGTTTCCACTTTCGGAACTTCACCTGCCTCTCCTTCCGTTCCAGCTCCTTGAGGAATTCCATGATTTGCCGGTGTTGCAGCTTTTCGTCAGAGGTTAAGAGATCAGTAGGTTAGAACTGACGTGTTTCGTTTACTCAGTTAAGACATCTCTCTACCAAGAACAATTCGTATTGGTCAAGCCGCTGAACTGAAATCCAGTGCAAACTGGAGACCACATATCTGCATCAGTTGGCAATGGTCTCTGACCGCGAACAGTGAGGTATTCAGATGTACTCCGTCACTCAGACTCTTAGTTCAGCACTTCAACGCCAAATCAAAACTAACCTGAGGGCAACCCGATCCAACTGTGTAACACACGGCGGGATCTTGCACCCCAGGAGACAGCTATGGGCTCATGAGCACTTCCTTTCCCACTACGGGCTGTGAAGTATCGAGACCCTTCTATCAAAGTGCTTCTTTTGCCCCAGTTACCAGTCCAACAGGGAGAATATAAACCACTGGGAAGAAAGAGTACCTGAGACAGTTTCAAGGGGATGGTCTCCAGATGAATATCACATTCAATACGGGGGGTGTGTCGCGACCTCAGAGGTTCTTTGGCGCAATTTCTCTTCAAAAGAGCAGATGCACACACAGGTTCCAGGATGTAGTGATGATCGCGACTCTCCATGCTCTTGTCCATGGCCTCCTGGGTGTGACAAGAACGTCTGTCATTACAGCAAATGTTTTCAGGATCAAGTTACATGCTGGTAGTTATCTAATCTAGGGGATATTACCTCAGAATCCAAAGTCAAGATAAAACAGGGAGCCTAAAGCTCTCTACCATTTCTCCTAAAGTTTATTTATTTTGAGAGAGAGAGAAAAAGAGAGAGCAGGGGAGGGGCAGAGAGAGAGAGAGGAAGACAGAGAATCCCGAGCAGGCTCCTCGCTCACTTCACGCAAGTCTCAAACTCACAAACCTTGAGATCATGACCTGGGCCAAAATCAAGAGTCAGACACTTAACCAACTGAGCCACCCAGGCACCCCATAAAGTTCTCCAGCATTTCTTTAAAAATTTATCTGTATTTCTGATTAGGTAAAATGTTCACAAGGTTCAAAACTGAAAGGCAAATAAAAGGTGAAATCTCTCCTTCCGACTCCATCCACTAGTCACCCAATTATTCTCCCCAGAAGCAACCAATAACACCAGTTTCTTATGTATCCCACCAGAGGCATTCTGTGTATGTTCAGAGAACTCAATGATTTTCTGGCTTTTTAACTATTCTCATACAAATGGTACATATGCTGTTTTACCTCAATTTTGTAAACTTAACACTAACTCTTAGAGACAATTCTATATTCATCATAAAGATCTTTGTTCTTATTTTTTATAGCTGTAAATGGCTCTACTGTATGGATGCACAGTACTTATTTAATTGAATTAGCAAAACAAAGCCATTCTGTACAACAGCATGCAAGCCAAAGAAAACCTTGGGTGAGGGGAAAACATGAGTCCTTTTTCTCCATTCCACTTAAACCACCTACGATTTCTTTACTGAAGATTAAAGTCGGAATTTTTTCTATCCTTCACAAACAGTAATACTTTATGTACCATAAAGTTTTTAATGACTTTCTAAGTATTTCTTAAAAGAATACCACCAAAGGGCAAGTTTCAACATTTATATAAGAAAGCTCTTCTTTGAGAATCACATCTGGTGCTTCGTTCACTTAAAATCTGGATGTCAAGGGGTGCCTGGGTAACCCAGACGGTTGTTGAACGTCCGACTCTTGATCTCAGCTCAGGTCATAATGTCAAGGTTCATGGGGTGAAGCCCCACATCAGGCTCTGTGCCGGCAGTGCATAGCCTGCTTGGGGTTCTCTCTCTGTCCTTCCCCAGCTCACTCACTGTCTCTTACTCTCTCTCAAAATAAACTGAAAAAATTAAAATAAAAATCTCGATGTCGAAAAAAAACACAAATAAATAAAAAATAAAATGAAAATCTGGAGGTCAAGTTTGTGATGGCTTAAAGACTAGATAACTATAACATGTTAGATGCCTACTGTGGAATACTGTGCAGTGGTCAGAGGCAATGAACTAGAAATATAAACAGCAATCTTGATCGATCTTAAAAACACAGCTTTAAGTGGAAAAAAAGAAATTTACAATGCAATATAAACGTGAAACATACCCCAAACACTATATATTGTTCAGAATTACATGCATACCAAGTTCCTCAAGCAAACCCACTTGAGCATGGATGCCGATGGACGAAGAGTGGGATGGGATGAGGACCACAGCCACAGAGAACAAACACCGGCGTGGCAGGGACCCCACACTCCAGTGCTGTGTTCCAATAAAGCCTTCTGCCAGAGTCATACCTGTAACTCCACCTGAGGCAAATCCCCCAATAAAGTGCAATCGACATCCCAATAGATGCTAAACTCTGCCACATCTAGTTGTTTTTTCCGCATTAACTTCTGTACCTGGGGTAAAACAGGGAAGAAAATAAGATGACTCTCTTCATTCACAAACTCCATTCACTCATTCAACAAACCACTTCTGAGGAAGCATGTGTCAGGCACTTGGCAAGGTGCTGGGGATACAAAACTGAATTAAAACATGGGTTTTGCTCTTACGGTTTTCCAAATCTAGCTAACTAGGGAGACAGGCATGCCACAATTTTAATCAAGCAGAGGGAAAGCAGAAAAATAGAGAAGATGCTATAAGCAAACAAAAGCGAAAATGTCACCGGGTGAATAAGCATCAAAAGACGGGTATGTTGCTAGCACAGGGCAGGGGGGAAGGACGGGGACACGTGTCAGAGTGCAAGGTCCACCGTACGAAAGGCGTGATATCTTCAGAGGATGGGGACTACATGTGTGATGGGAGCGCTGTCCTCTCGATGTGGGGGCAGCACTGGTACACAGGCACGAACACACATGTGGAGTGGGGTGCTAAGTGCTGACAATACCCAGGTGTGCCGGGTTAAGTGGTTTCCCTCCCCCCAAAACTTCATGTCCTCCTGGAACCTGTGAATGGGACATTATTTGGAAATAGGGTCTTTACTGATGTAATCATATTAAAACGAGGTCATACCAGACGAGGATGGGCCCTCATCTAATGACCGATGCCCTTCTGAGAAGAGAAGGCAGACACATGGGGGAGGAAGACCACACGACAGAGGCAGGGATGGAGTGACGTATCCACAAGCCGCGGAACGCCGAGGTTAACCATCAGAAGCAAGGAGGGGCAGTTTCTCCCACAGAGCCTCCGGATGCAACCGACCCGGCAAACACCTTGATTCCGGACTTCAGGCCTCCAGGATTAAAGAGAATAAATCTCTGTCGTTATAAGCCATTTTGTTCATGGTAATTTGTGAAGGCAGCCCTAGGAAACGAATACACAAGGAGAGGAAGTGGATGCCATACTAAGGAGTCTGGACTTCACACTCGAGGAGCCATGGAGCCATGGAGGGTTTTGAGGTAGGCATGCACCAGGCTTAGGTATCTGTTCTGTTCAGAAACAGAACTCTGGCAACACTGCAAAGTAGAGCTTTCCCCTTCAGTGTGCTAGAGAAAACGAATCATGAGTGGATCGAGAAATGAGCAAGTTTACAGGCTCCAGTTACATTTTAGAAACATCGGCCTGACCACCTCCAGCCTCAAGCAGCCACATGCATTTGCCCCAGCGCCCTGTACAAATGATATTGTATTTCCATGTGGGCCATGATGTGGAAGAGACTGGGAAGCACTGGTTTAGAAAGAACCAAGGGCCTGGGATGGAAGCAAGGGGATATTTTATCCCTGGGATGGAAGCACCAGGATATTTTATCAGCCTGGGCCAAAGTTTACAGGATCCTAAAGTGAGACAGTGGCCGTGAGGATACGAGAAGGGACACATTTGAGACCTTGTGCAAGGAAAACTGGCAGGGTGCTGTGAGCAGATGGATATGGAAGTTGAGGAACAAGAAGCAAAAGGAGGAGCCGGGTTTCTGGAAATCAGGGCAGTGGCTCAGAACACACGCTCCGGAGCAGGGATGGCAAACTTCCGCAAAGGGCCAGAGAGCAAATGGGAAGAAGCCTTCACGGACCGTGGAGTTGCGGTTGTAACTACTCAACTCTGCCCACCAGAGCACAAAGGCAGCCCTGCACAACATGTAAATGACGGGTGTGGCAGTGATCCGGTAATTCTTTACAGACAAGAAGGGGGAGTGGGGGGACTTTGCTCTCCAGTCCACAGTTTGCAAACCCCACTTGGCAGCTGGGCCACGCAGCTTCAGGACCTGGCCCTTCCGCTCCATCGCTGTGCACCTTAGCACCTTCGGCTGTGTGTAGGAGGAGGCTGACAGAGGTGCGGTAAAGAGCACTGAATATTCAACGAGGTTAATCACGTGAAGCACTAAGAAAAGTGCCTGGCATGGGAAAAGGCTCAAAAGAGGTTAGTTTCGTGTGTTTTAATACTCCACAACATGTTAGAGAATAAAGGGAAAAAGCTGGTTTCGGGGACGCAAAATGGGCCAATGGAACATAATGGGATAATTTTGGTTGTGACACTAAAACACCACAGAGGTGTCCCGCAGGTAAAGCCCATGAACCAGGAGGCCAAAAGGAGGTGGAGAATGGAGTTCAAGATGTGCAAGGCATCGACAAGTATTCCCAGAGGATGGCTCAATCTGTGAAACAGAAAGAGTTTACCCCCAGAGGTGCACACAGTATGAGAACTCAGTTTCTTCAGGCACAAGATAAATGGGGCTGCATCGACGTTGAACGGATGAGCGAAGTAACAAAAGGTCAGAGAAAATGAGCCATTTTCCTATTTTGGTAAATTAATCTGTTGGCACAGACAAGAGGCGCGCACAGCCACCCAAGAACTTGGTGAGGAAGAACGCAGCCTCCTTTACATAACACGAAACGACAAAGGCAGGACCCCAAATTCCCTAAAACCAGTGCTTTCTTCCTGGTTAGTGGGCCAGTTCATACTCACAGGCTCATTCACAGCATTCTGCATGGACACATTCTTAATACAGATGCCAAATGCAAAAGGATGGGACGGATTGGTAACACCATCTTCAAAGCGCAAATGGACATCTTGAATTTTTAACTGCAAGGGGGAGAAAAAAGGAAAATGCACTTTGACATGTGCTGCAGGTAGAATACCACAGGGAGACGTCAAACTGCCCTTAGCATTTAAGTAAACTACAGCAGGTAGTTTACACAAATGCTTAGGGCACACACACCATTCCAGAAGACCCCTTAAAGAAACATTCAAAGAAATACCACTGGATCTAGATAACTGGCCTGCCCTCTCCTACGATACCTTAATCTTGCCCCAGTGTCCCGGCACCTAGACTCAGGAAACCAGGAGGGCACATACACTTTGTACCTGTTTACTTCCCCTTGCCCCTGCGGGTGGGCTACAGAAAAGGCACTCTGCTTCAGTGAATTAAAAAACGTTAACAGAAAGCGAAAAGACAACCCATAGGATGAGAGAAAATATCTGCAAATCATACATCTAATAAGGGACTAGAATCCCAAAATACACAAGGAACACTTGCCACCCAACAGTAAACAAATAAACCAGGGCACCTGGATGGCTCAGTCAACTGAGCGTTCAATTTGGGCTCAGGCCACGATCCCACGGTCATGGGATCAAGCCCCACGTCCAGCTCTCCACTGAATGTGGAGCCTGCTTAGGATTCTGTCTCTCTCTCCCTCTGCCCCTCTCCCCGGCTCACACTTCCTCAAGAAAAGAAAATTTAAAAAATTTTTAGTAATTAAAAAAATAAAATAAACCAATGTTTTCAATGGAAATGGGATCTGGATAGACATTTCTCAAAAAAAGATACACAAGCGGCCATAAGCACATGGAAAGATGTTCAACATTAGCCGTTAAGGAAAGGCAAGTCAAAACCACAGTGAGGTACCACCTCATACCCACTAGTCTGGTTATCATCAAAAGATAGACAGTAACAAGTGTTGAGGAGGATGTGGAGAAATTAAAAAGTTCATACGTTAAATGGTGAAATTGTAAAACAGCACAGCCCCTTTGGAAAACAGTCTGTCAGTTCCTCATGAAATTAAACACAGAGTTACCATATGACTCCACAATTCTACTCCTAGGTATGTACTTAAGAAAACTGAAAACATATATGCACACAAAACCACATACACGAATGTTTATACCAGCATTATTTACAATAGCTAAAAAGTGGAAACAACCCAAATGTCCATCAACTGATAAGCAGATAAACACAATGTAGTATAGCCTGAAAACCGCAAAAACCCTCAGTATGAATACTCCATTCAAACTCCTGCACTTTGAGGAGGTTTCTAGCAGCCTAAAGCTGCGTGCCTGGGACATGCCGGCCTCCTCCTGAGTTCCTGTCTGGAAAAGCTCAGGGCTGTTTGTTCCAGCCAACGCCTGACAATAGGTCCCTGACCTCCCTTCCTTAAAAGCATTGACCCAGAAGGGCTTACAATTGTGAATCCTTTCTCTGTCCCTATGAGATGTGTGTGTGTCTCCTACAATCAAGGACATGAAAGCCGTTCCTCTGAAATGTAATCATCAGGAAGGAGAGGCCCTGTCTCCCAATCTCTGTGGGAGCACAGAAGCCCAGCCAGCAGATACAGCTGGCCTTATCACATTGACACTGACCTTTTAGAATTCTTCACCTGAGCCCCCCCCCCCCACACCGATCCCACCTCACTCTCCCTTTCAAAGGCCTAGTCACCTCTGTGCAAACTGGAACAGAGCTCTGCTCCTGCCACTTCTGTCAGTAGTTACTGAATAAAATCTGTTTTCACTGCTTCAACTAACATCCAGCTTTGTTTATCTTTGACAATCCATACACGGGAACACTTTATTCAGTCTTAAAAAGGAATAGAGTGCTGGTACATGCCACAACACGGATGAACCTTGAAAGTATTACGCCAAGTGCAAGAAGCCAGACGCAAAAGGCCACGTGATGAACGATCACACGGATGTGAGATGTCCAAACCAGGCAATTTCCATAAAGAAGATAGATTAAAGGGGGGCTAGAGGGAGAGGAGAAATAGGAGTAGCTACTAAGTGGGCGTGAAGTTTCTTTTCGGGGTAATGAAGGTGTTTTGGAATTAGAGAGTGGTAATCTAGGCACTTTGTAAATACACTAAAACACACTAGCGTGTACATGTTAAAAGTCTGTGAACTTTATGGGGCGCCTAGGTGGCTCAGTCAGTTAAGCGCCCAACTCCAGCTCAGGTCATGATCTCATGGTTCGTGAGTTCAAGCCCCACGTCGGGCTCTGTGCTGACAGCTCAGAGCCTGGAGCCTGCTTTGGATTCTGTGTCTCCCTCTGTCTCTCTGTCTCTCTCTCTCTCTCTGCCCCTTCCTTGCTCGTGCTCTGTCTCTCAAATATTAAAAAAAATTTTTTTTTTTTTAAGTATGAACTTTATGGAATGTTAACTAAATCTCAACAAAGCTATTATTAAAAATAAAAATAATGAATTATTTAAAATTAATGAAAGCTAAAAAAACCTTAAAAATACAACTGCCTAAAACAATTCAAAGCACTCACCTCAAATGTACCAATCTCTTTGTCAACGTTCTGACAGTTATGAAACCAACAACCTCAGACTGCATTTTTGGGGGAAGTGGTGTACCCTGAAACCATTTTGGCCTCTGTCACCTTGGCAATGCAAGAAAACCCCGGATGTAGTAATAAGTACAGCCTTACTCTTATGGCATTCATGAACATCAGCGTGGACCCTGATCTAGTTTTTGAGGACAAAACAAAATTGTAATTAAAGCAGAAAATGTGGCCAGCAGCCCAAGCACCTGCCACCTCATCAACCTGCCACCAGAAACGTCAGTGAGAGATGAAACACCTCAGTGGGCTGCTCGCAATTCACTACGCCACCCACTAGAAACCACGTATCTGACCTCTCTCATTGTACAGAGGAAGAAACCGAGACCAGAGAGATTAAGTGATTTGCCCTAGAAGAATCAGTCACGAAGGTGCAGGTGACCCGGCTTCTTAGGAGGTACATCCTGTAGCAAGGAAGAGGGCGACACTCAAGAACAAAGTGAAGTACAAGGTGAGTGAAAATGAAACTCCTACTCGCACGAGCCGGAGCAAGAAAAACCTGTGTCTGCCCAGGGCTGGAGGCTTGCCCTTCAGGTTTCCCTCCTGGCACTGCCTATAAAAGGGCACACCTGAGCAGTCAGCCGTGGCATCACATACCCCGCATCAGTTAAGCCCACGAGGAACCAAGTACTAAGGAGCACACACTCGTAAGCCTGAGAAGTCCCTGTCGTGTTCATACTTCATAAAAGTCAGTAGGACTTACTTCGATATTCTCCACAATTCTCGTAACTACTGAGGCAGTGACTGAATACCAGTAGGACTCCCCCTTCCGCTGGCGTTCATTCTGCAAAGGAAAGAGCGAGGGTTAGCCGCGTCCAATGCTCTGCTCACATGCTGTGCCTCAGCGCAGCTGCTCTGGTGGCCGAGGGGGGTGTGGCTTGCCTTCCATCTGTCCTCCAGGGCTTGAAGTAAAGCCTTCTTGCGCTCCCTCTCCAAGAGCTTCTCCTTCTCATCATCGAAATCCTCTAGCTTTTCAGGGGCTCCAATTAAGTGAAGGCTGGAGATGGAGATCACCCAAGGGTCCACGTGGGGGCGATAAAAGGGAATCTGAAGAGTCACCTTCCCAATCAAGCCTGGGAAAAGCAAAATCTCGTGAAATGCCGATACACAGTGTTGGCACTTCTTTCTATTTTTCTGTATTCTTCCAGTTTTCTGTAAGAAGCATTAGTACTTTTACAATTTTTTGTTTAATCTACGAAAATAGGCAGCAGGTTCTCGTACGTGGGAGACAGAAGTTAGTACACTGACATCTGTAAGAACAAGACCCAATAAACTAGAACGTGGAAAAAGTGCAGTGACTTCACCCTATCAAACGCAACACCTCTCCTCTGTGCACTGCCTCTTCCCCAACTAACCTACATCTTAAACGACGTTGGGGTGTCTTTCTCCCCATAGCACCCGCGCAAGCCTAAGAGCACTAAACTCATTTCTCGTTGGTTATTAGTTGGCTGGTTGAGAAGCACTTCTTGGGAGTTACTGGGCTTACGATATGTCCGGTCTTGAACATACCAACTGCAGTGCGGGCGGTCCTGCAGTGGCACTCTGTTGAGAACGAATTCTGATCCTTCAGAACACAGGCTGATGAGAAACTAAATGGCCTGCTAGGACCGTGATAGGATTTTCCCAGTCCCACCATTTCTAGCCGAGCTTCCTAGGATACAGGCCTTCTTTAAAGACAATTAGTAAAAGGCATGTCCTACTAACAACAGTGCATAAAACTATCTGAACTGGTGGCACCTGGGTGGCTCAATCGGTTAAGCGTCTGACCCTCGATTTCGGCTCAGGTCATGATCTCACGGTTCATGAGTTCGAGCCCCACGTTGGGCTCTGTGCTGGCGATGCAGAGCCCGCTTGGTATTCTCTCTCTCCTTCTCTCTCTGCCCCTCCCGTACTCTCTCTCAAAATAAATAAATAAACTTAAAAAAAAAAGAATATCTGAACTGTCCTAATGGCTCTCAAAGATCCACACGGCCCAACTAATAGCGTATCTCTGAAACATATGTTATCAGAAGGTGATCATTTCCCTCTAAGATCTAGAATTCAAGTAGGATTGACCTATTAAAGATAAAATATCATTAACACCAAGTGACTGTGTAATCCAGTAACAAGTTAAGAAATGTGACAACAAATAATGAAAAACATTTTAATTTGGATTTTATCTAGAAAAATGAAAGTAAGTTTTTTTTGTTTTTTTAATTTTGGAGGGAGCTTTATTGGGAGCTCTGGGGTTTTTTTGTTTGTTTGTTTGTTTTTAAGTAGGCTCCACACTCAACATGGGGCTTGAACTCACAACCCTGAGATCAAGAGTCGCATGCTCTACCAACCGAGCCAGCCAGGCACCCTGCAAGTAAGTTTTGTATATTTAATAGTTAATATTATAACCAAATCCATATACCGGTTTTCACCACAAAGAGTTTAACAATAATTAGAGTGCAGTTGCAATTCTAACCTAAATTAATTGGGAGGAAGAGGCATATCTGATAGACGACAAGCCAAATATAACTTCTGTTACATTTCATTTAATTTTTGCAGAACACAAATAGGGTCGTTTTTGCAAAAATATGAGAAAACCTCATCAATTTCCTCCAAGAGCCTCTCTGAATCCTTTGATACTCAAATAATACCTCTTTTGGAAACATCCACAGTATCATCATTCCAGAGTTTCTTTAAGATTCTAATCGGTCAGGATCTTTGCCTATGATTCTGGCAGTTCACCCATCACTTGAATTTGACTTCAAGAAAGTCTAAATCGTTTGCAAGATTTCTATCTTATTTCACCTAGCAACTGATTTGCATTGTACTTGCATTTTATTTTAATACAAGTATCCAAAAATAAGGGAAAGAATGACATCAACAGGCTATTATTGAATGATGAGTAGTGTCTGAATAGGGACTAATTTTATACATGGTCATTTAACAAAGAATGTAGTTTTTTTGTTCTGTTTTTTTTTTAAGATTTTATTTTTAAGGGGCACCTGGGTGGCTCAATCAGTTGAGTGTCCAGCTCTTGGTTTCAGCTCAGGTCATGCTCTCACGATTCATGGGTTCAAGCCCCAAGTCGGGCTCCATGCTGACAGTGCAGAGCCTGCTTGTAATTGTCTCTCTCTCCCTCTCTCTCTGCTCCTCCCCTTCTCTCTCTCAAAATAAATAAACTTAAAAAAAAAAAAAGAAATTAAAAAAATATATTTTATTTTTAAGTAATCTCTACACCTACTGTGGGGCTTGAACTCACAAACCCGAGATCAAGAGTTGCACGCTCCAACTGAGCCAGCCAGGTGCCCTAACAAAGAATATTTTTATTCCACGACCATTCTTGTTTCCTTACCAAACCTGCAGAACTCCTATAATAACTGCAAAAATCTATGAGTGTGCCAGGCATCGTTCTGAGTAATTTTAATGCATTAACTCACGTATTCCTCTCCACAACCCTCTGATGTAGGTACAACAATTATCCTCTCATCTTAAAGACTACGAGGCACACACAGAGTTGTGAGGGAACTTCCACAAGGTCACACAGCCAGAGAATGGTAGATATGGAATATACACCCAAGCACACTGCTCCAAAGCCCACCTTTCATTCAGTAAACTGTCTCTCCATAATATAAAGAATTCTTCAAAAATAAGAACTCCCTGTATCTAGTTCTTTAAGAAACATAAGAATCACCTGGGGATGCTTATTAAAAATGCCGGTTGGGGGCGCCTAAGCGGGTCAGTCGGTTAAGCGTCCGACTTCAGCTCAGGTCACAATCTCACGGCTCGTGAGTTTGAGCCCCGCATCAGGCTCTGGGCTGACAGCTCAGAGCCTGGAGCCCACTTCAGATTCGGTGTCTCCCTCTATCTGCCCCTCCGCTGCTTGCACTCTGTCTCTCACGTTGTCTCAAAAATAAATAAACATTAAAAAAAAGTTCAGTGACACTCCCTTGCCAATTCTGATTCAGTGGGCCTGGGGAACACCTGACCTTCCCACCACCACCCAAGGTCATCCTGATAGACAAGGCCACACTTTAGGACTGATCTACAGTCTATACTTCCTATCCTGCCTCTTCCTGCTCAAACAGAGCCAAACTCAAGGGCTCTCAGTTTTCACATCCCAAGCAGTATAAGACTCAAAACCGCCTCTCTCGGCCTTAGAGGTCCACATACCAGCTTTGACTTCAAACGGTAATTCCAGCTCTTTCAAGGCATCTTTCTTCAACGGCAAGTTTTCCAACTCAACAGCACCTAAGAAATAAAAACAACATCATGAAATGTTCATCCAGCAAATGCAGTAGGTGCCTACTGTGTGCATATCATTGCAGGTTAAAGGGAAAGTCTTCCATCTCCACCCAGCTATAAAAAGCCAGAAGCAGCACCAGACTAGCCCATGGACTTTATGTGCACTACTTTCCTGACCATCCCCCTCTGACAGCCGAAGCTTGCCTGAGGATGAAGGGTTTAGCCTGGGATCTTTTTCGATAATAAGCCAGATAGTAAATATTTCAAGCCTTATGGTATCTGTTGTATATTCTCTCTGTTGTTGTTGTTGTTGTTGTTGTTTACAAGCCTTTAAAAATATAAAAGCGACATTCTCGGTCTGGATTTGGCCAGTGGCTAGGTTGCAGACCCCGAGTTTAGACGAGTTTAGATGCATGTTCAGCAGAGAACCATTAACATCTGAATCACCTGGAAAGAAATGCAGGCTCCTGGGCCCCCTGCCCAGACATCTCTGGGATTAAAACAAGAAATCTGTGATTTTTAACAAGCTCCTGCAAACCCCCCACTCCCCAACAAATGGGTATATTGCACACAACATCTGAGAGCCCCTGAGTTAAATAAAGTTGGTCATCAAAAGGAGCTGCACTCCCTTCTGGAGAGACCAGCTCCACATGTTCTCCTCCATATCTCCACTTGCAGGCTTAATGACCTGTCAGAAAGCAAAGAACAAACCACCGCTGAAGGTCCTTGTCAGACCCAGCTTTTATAGGACTTAAACCTAGAGGTCCAAGATGTCTCTGAAGCGACTGAGGCACAGTCAAGAGGGAGCGGCTGACCTCTCGCTCTCCCAGAGGTGACTCCTCAGTGTGTAGGAGGCACTGAGCTGGCCACTGGGAATGTGAAGAGAGGAGGCAGGGCCCCATCCTGAAGGGCGGAGACAGGCAACATTCGACAAAACTGTTTGCACGACCTCAGGCGATTTCTGAGAAAAGGGAGTACAGACGACAACCACCCAGCAACCACTAACTGGTACGAGAACTCAGAAGAAAGGCAAGCAAGCCAAAGACAAACTAATACAAGAAACAATTATTTTTTCCTTTAAATGACTGTTCAGAACTTGTGGGTAACTGGCTTCTAAAGAAGTATTCAAATCTAGCAACTTGGCAGATGCTGAGCAAATGCAAGCAGCTTATGTTTTAGACTTTTGCAGAAACGTATCTATGTGGGTCCCCACAAAGCTTAAAGACCAACCAAAGAGCTGCGGTGCCTGGGTGGCTCGGTCGGTCAGGTGTCCAACTCTTGATTTCGGCTCAGATCACGATCTCATGGTTCATGGGATGGAGCCCCGGGTCGGGCTCAGCTCGGAGTGCAGAGCCTGCTTAGGATTCTCTCTCTCTCTCCCCCCCTCTCTGCTCCCCCCCACCTCTCTCTTTCTCACACACACTCAAATAAGTAAGTAAATTAAAAATAAAGACTAGCCACAAGGAGAAGTTAATAACCCCAGAGATCCCGGATGCAACCCTATTTCCACATTTGGGGAGTAAACGATCATAAGGGGGGAGGTGGACATGAAACAAGTTCCTCAACAGTTGAAACTGACTTAGAGGGGGAAAGTATATCATTTCTCCTTCTGAAGAGCGTCATTTGCGATTTGAATCATCTGCCCTATTTTTCAATACCCACATCTGTCACAAAGGCAGGTGGCTGCTATCCACCTGCGGGAAGCGGAAGGAGTTGCAGGCAGTCCACGCCGTGAAACATTAAAGCACAGAGGGCAAGAGAGGTGGTCGAGGAAGGAGAAGAGACCGAGGAAAGAACAAGAAGGGCCGCTCAAGGCGAGTCAATAACAAAGGAATCAGACAAAAGGGTGGCAGTGGAAGCCTTCCAGTCGGAAGGCTCTCTGATTCCCCACCCACTCAAATGTGTACCCACAACTGGCCCTGCTGGGAAAGGTCCCTCAAGGGACCCAGAGGAGGTGAGCACTTTATAAATGAGAGCGCTGTTCGTTTATTTCCGGGCAGATAACACACAGGCTTATTCCTGGATGTCTCATTCAAAAACTCCTCAGCTTAGTTAGGCTACCAAGAAACCAAGTCCCTAGAACTGGGGTAAATCTAGGGGCCGGCTGCTTTTCAGTCATCACCAATGACTACTGAATTCTCCTCCCTCGGCTCTGCGTCACTTAAAAAGCCAGCCTGAGCGGGGCACCTGGGGGGCTGAGTCGGTTAAGCATCTGACCTCAGATTAGGTCATGATCTCGCCATTCCGGAGTTCGAGCCCCACATCGGGCTCTGTGCTGACAGCTCAGAGCCTGTTTCAGATTGTGTCTCCCTCCCTCTCTCTGCTCCTCCCGTGCTCACGATGTCTCTCTCTCTCTCAAAAACAAATAAACATTAAAAGAATTAAAAAAAAAAAAAAAAAAAAAAAAAGCCAGCCTGAGGTTCAGGGCTTATAGGAACAAAAAGGAGAGGGAGCCGAAGTGCTGGGTCACAAATAGAGATATGCCCACGGCCCGAAGTCCTGCCTCCCCGACATGACACCAGCAGCTGCTGTCTTCTGGCCCCAAATCATCCCAAACACGCCCTGCGAGCTTTCCACCTTCGGCCTGTGCTCACAAGCTTCATGCTACCCGCAATGTCGTGACCCGTCCCACGCCGCCTATCGAGACCCTGCACTGCGGCCTTCTAGGGTCCTACGAACAGGATGGACGACCCCCCTCCTCGGCACCCCACTGCACTCTGCCTGTGTCTCTGGTACAACAAGTTACTACCTACTGCCTTGTGTTGCTGTATCATTTCTGTCTCCCCAGCAAGATAGCAGGTGTCCAAGGGCAAGGACCACAGACGTGGACGTGGAACAGGAACAGTAATAGCAGGTACCACTGAGTGAGACCTGACTGGTGCCAAGCACTCGATATGCATCGCCTCATTCAATCCGCACAACAACATGAGGAAATACTATTATTTTCTCCATTTCAATGTGAGGGACGTTAGGCTTAGAGAAACGCAATCTGCTTGAAACTCACAGAGCCGCTGAGCAGCAGGGCTCGAACCCGCCCTAGATCTGCCTGATCTCAGCCGGCCAGAGGCGCAGGGGGTGGAGAGGAGGCCTAAGTAACTTGCTTACAGTCACAAGTAGCTTGTGAGTGGGGAGACCAGGCCCAGCCCCTAGGCCTGAGCTCCTAGAATCTTCTCCTGTCCCCGCTCTTTGTATCGCCCCTTAGCACAGAGCCAGACCCAAAGCAGGCACACAACGGTGTTTGCCGAGTGACTAAACAAATAACATCTTATACAAATTCTCTCTCCCTCCTTCAACTACTTGTACACTATTTACAGTTTTATTACTTTCAGTATGTTGTGCACAATGCACGGTTGAAGTCCAACCCACACCAATCATAGGCTGACGGTCGTGACAGTGGAGGATGATGGTAACTAACATCGACTGAGGGCCCGCTGTGTGCCAAGAACGGTTCTAAGCTACTTGACCTACATTAATGTGTCCAGTCCTCAGAACCTCATGAGACCGTCAATATTCTCTCCGATTCACGGACAGGAAGAATTTGAGAATTCATGAAGAACTGGAGTAAGTTGCCCAAGTTGCTGGTAAATGGAGGAAATGGGATGCAAAGCCAGTCCGGCTACAAACCCTATACTCTTGATCACTATGTCCATCTTCCTGGCATCTCCCAAAGCATCTCGCATACTAAATATGTCCAGATGGACTGAAATAACATTCTTATTCCCCTACTGTAACCCCTGCCTCCAGACACTGCTTTAACTATAACTGCGATGCCCCAAACTTTCCTAGCCAAGCACCGTGATGTGCTCTGAATCTGTAAGGACGGGGCATCACACTAATACCGGTTAGGAAAGAAAAAGTATTTTTTTATTCTGCACAGAGAATATTTTTAAATAGGAAATAAGCATAGAAAGGCAGTCTGAAGCACCAGAGAGATACACATAGTTGTCATTACAAGACAGATTCTAAAACTGAGCTTAGAAATCTGTCACTAGTATAGACTCCACGGTACATCAGATACCACACATTTGTATTTATTCATTTCTTCAGCCAACATCCTCTTACCACATCACTCTTGAAAGAGCTGGCTCTTTTATTAGCAAGGTTATGGTTTGCAATTCCCTTTCTCGGCCCTGTTTCCTGGCCTGTGCCACCTGGTTAGCTTTGTAGCATGTATGAGAAGTTCAGTAAGTGACCAAAGAGGTGAACTCGACACTACTCTCATACTTTGAACACATCCTCTTCCCTGACAGATTGGTCACTTTCACCTTGCACTCAGCAACTCTCTTCTTTTTTTTTAAATTTTTTTTTTTTCAACGTTTATTTATTTTTTGGGACAGAGAGAGACAGAGCATGAATGGGGGAGGGGCAGAGAGAGAGGGAGACACAGAATCGGAAACAGGCTCCAGGCTCTGAGCCATCAGCCCAGAGCCCGACGCGGGGCTCGAACTCACGGACCGCGAGATCGTGACCTGGCTGAAGTCGGACGCCCAACCGACTGCACCACCCAGGCGCCCCTCAGCAACTCCCTTCTAAGGACAGGGAGGAAAAAGGTCAGGACAGAAGTTAAAGATTAAGAAAAGACCTACAGATTAAGAAAAGATACAGATAAAGATTAAGAAAAGGCTCCCCACAGCCTGTGGCTGCCAAAATCCTTTCACTGGTTCAGAGGGGTCAGGAAAACCTGCAAAGCAATACTTCTGGTGACAGGTGAACCGCTGGCACCCTATTCTCAGATGCCACAATATGTACCACTGTCATCTCCACTAACCTGTCCCGGTCCACCGGCCAAAACCCACACCCCCAGAAGGTGAGCTTTCCGCCATATTTGAGATTTCCTTCCCACTTTCTATGATGCTACATGATTGCAGACTGACTTTATCTCCTCTCTCTAGATTGTTCAAATGTTCCATTGTGAGTTGAGCACAAAGAACTTAAATTAAAACAAGGAGAAGGGGAGGGGCGCCTGGGTGGCTCAGTCAGTTGAGTATCCGACCTCAGCCCAGGTCATGTTCATGAGTTCGAGCCCCACGTCAGGCTCGCTGCTGTCAGCGCAGACCCTGCTTGGGATCCTCCGACCCCTTCTCTCTCTGCCCCTCCCCCATTCATGCTCTCTCAAAAATAAATTTTAAAAATATTTAAGGAAAAAAAAAGAAGGGGAAAAAAAGAGGTTTTCCAGTGCTCACACCAGATCCCTGGACTGCGTTAAATCATGTACAGGCATTTACCGAGGATAGGCCTGTAAAGGCTAAAATGTCTCAAACTTTATAGAACTTTATTACTAGGCAAGACAGGACCTCAGAAATTCTGTCAAAGACTCCACAGTAACATATGTGAAAACTTTGACTAGGTGTCTATTACACACAGCAGGATAAGAGCTTTAAATGTCATTCCGTTTGATCCTTACAACAATACTGGAGAGGTATATCACCCATTTGTTCTAAGGAAACCAAGGCTCAGAATTTCAATGATTTGTTCCCATAGGTAATAAGTAACACAACAGGATTTGAAGCCAAGCCACTGCCATTGTCACTACATGGCCACCTCCATAAAGCTTCATAAAGTTAAAAAGTTAACTGGGATTGGGGCACTTGGGTGGCTCAGTTGGTTGAATGTCCGACTTTGGCTCAGGTCGTGACCTCATACCTCTTGGGTTTGAGCCCAGCCTTGGGCTGTGTGCTGACAGCTCAGAGCCTGGAGCCTGCCTTGGATTCTGTGTCTCCCTCTCTCTCCGCTCCTCCCCAACTCACGCTCTGTCTCTTTCTCTATCTCTATCTCTCTCTCTCTCTCTCTCTCTCTCTCTCTCTCTCAAAAATGAATAAACATTTAAAAACTATTTTTTTAAGTTAACTGAGATAAAGCAGAGTCACCAGCAGTATAGTCTTTTTTTTATATATATATTTAATAGTTCCCTAAAATCTATAGCAATACAGCTACATTAAGTTACCCTGTAATAATAATCAGTGTCATATAAGAGAACATATTTCCTTTAACACATATTTAGTACAAAGCCATCTGGGCATTATGTTTTATTATTCTCAGTACAACAAAAAGAATATTTAAAAAAACAGAAATGCCATCTGCAAAGGCATACTTTACCAAAAAGAGATACACTTACCTTTCAGAAGTGCAACAGAGAGCTGATCAGTGTTCAGGTTATTGACGTATTTCCCCAGATAGGTATTGAGAACCCAGGCTACAAGACCTTCCAACATGACTATATCCTCAAGACAGGGTATTTAAAAATCATGGATCATTCTTTATTTCTCTCTCTCATGGTCATAGAAGAATCTATGAAGGAAACAAAAAAGGAAATCAACAGAAAAAAACAGATGATTTTCTGAGCTGATTTTCTACTCTGCCTTCCCTGAGGGTGGACGAATGCAAAGCCCAGATTTAAGAAAAAAAGGGGTGACGAGCACTGCAAGATGCCCTGTTGGCAGAGGATCAAACCAAGGAACAGTCACAAATTTACCAAAAAACACCTAGAACTCCAAGTTGTCTATCTTTTCCATGCAACTGATCATTAAACTGCTTGCCTTTAGGAATTCACCTTGGAAGTAGACTGTCCTGGTCAGCGATTCTCGTCCAAATGCAATTAGGCAACGTCTAGAGACATTTTTGATTACCGTGACGGGGCGCTGCAGTTGGGATCTTGTGAGTAGAGACCAGGGAAGCAGCTAAACATCCTACAACGCACAAGACAGCTCCCCCACAGCAAACAATTATCCAGCCTGATGTCAACAGTGCTGAGGCTGAAGAACCTTGTCCTAGATGAAGGCAAAAAATGCCCTGAGAGATTTCAATGAACTTCACATTTGGCAGCAATCCTCTGTAAGCCTTCCCTAATTCCATGTTGCAAATGTGTTCATCAGGATCATTCATAAAACAACATAAATGACAGGGAGAAGGCAGTGGTTTCTCGCTATTCTTAAATGTCCTGGAACTGCACTACAGGTACCCAGACAGAACCCTGGGTTGCTGATACAATGAACTATCTTAGCAACACAAACACAAGAAATCCTCTGGTTCCAGCTACCGTATTTAGTATAGTCCTGAGCTGCTACTGCCCATGATAATAACCGTGTTTATTAGTATTACAAAAAAATATATAGGTTACTTTTAGTACGACTAAAAGTTAACATGATGGAACTTGAGACATAAAAGGTTTAACTTTTTTTAATGTTTACTCATTTTTGAGAGAGAGAGAAAGAGAGACAGACAGAGAGAAAGAGCAGGGGAGGGGCAGAGAGAAAGGGAGACACAGAATCCAAAGCAGGCTCCGGGCTCTGAGCTGTCAGCATAGAGCCCAATGAGGGGCTCAAACTCACGAATCCTGAGATCATGACCTGAGCCAAAGTGTGAAACTTAACTGACTAAGCCACCCAGGCGCCCCAAGATATAAACGTTTAAATGGGCTCCGAAATCACCCAGCTAGTAGATCCCAATTAGAACTGCGAGTTCCAAATCTTGCTCTGAGCCAAGCACATCAGATACCAGCCCACCATGCTGGACACTCCAGGTTTGCTACGACATGTGTCCTGCTTGGAACCAGCCCTTTCAGGATCCTTTCCAGGCACTCTGCCCCACCCCCCGGTGATTCATCTTAGTGCCAAAAGATACGCTTATCCCAAATGAAAGGCCACCACCCGACAAAATCCCAACACACAAGGCCCCGTAAGAGTTAACTCAACCTCCAGGAAAGACTGAACTTATTTGTCAACAGTGTCTTGCTCTTCCAGCAAGATTAATTTCTATTTGCCATCAACGACAGTGACAATAAATCAGAAGCTAAAGAGCATCTGATGAAATGCTAGTTTCTTTCCAGAGATTTTTTTAAGCCATATTTTGGGTAAAACTAAGAATTTGCTAGAGATCACTGGATACCTGTATTTAAAGAAGAGGTTACAAGAACAAATTCTTTAAAGTAAGAAATGTTTACCAGTCTGGTAAAGAAAAACAAAAAAACAAAAAACAAAAAAACAAAAAACAAAAAAAACATTTATTTATTATATCTTTAAACAAGTGAATCTGTGAAAACAAAATGTGAACCTGACTAATCTAGCCTTACTATGCAGACTCCAACAGGCAAGGTGCCAAAATGAGTACTCTTTATTTCTGAAGTTACTGCCACTGACCCCTAAAATGCTAACAAACTCTCTCAAGTGCCAAATACAAATGCTCTCCCAGCAGAGGGAATCAGGCCCTACTCTACCCCCCGCCGCCCGCCGCCCCCCGCCCCCCGCAAGGTGGGAAAATGCAAAACACGGATTACCAAAAAGATGGGGCGAGAAGCATCGTAAACGCCCTGGTCAGTAAATTAAGACTCAAGCCAGAAAGCATCTATCAGCTCTGCTAAGCATCTAGACCAGGCTGGAAGCCACTTCAAGGATTTCCTTAAGGAATCCGGTGTCGGGAAGGGCCGCCAGACTGGCTAGAATCCCAAAGTGTTTACACGCTCGGGTCGGGTCCACCAGGGCTTCCAGGCAGCCGCCCGGCACTAACTCCCACCTGACCTCCCCTAATCGGTGAGGCAGGTGCCACCGGGGATCAGGGCTCAGCCCAAAGGCGGACAGACAGCCGGGAGTGACCTTGAGCCAGGCCCCTCCCTCGAGGGGCGGCCAAAGCCGGGAGTAGGACTGGCAAAGGGACCAGGACGCTCCTCACCAGCCGGCCGGGCCTGAGTGCCACGGACGCCGGGGTGCTATGAGAAAGAAGACAAGAGGGGGCAGCTGCCAGGCCCCGGGGCCCCCAGGAATGGGGCTGCCCGTGAAGGCGAGGGGCCCATAGCCCTTCTTCCACCCCGTGGGCTCCAGAAGACAGAGACCCCACCTCCCAGATAAAGCGCGGAGGCGACGGCGCCCACAGCCTGGGGTCCCGCCCCTGGGAGGAGGGATTCAGCCCGGGTGTGACCCCGGGGAGCGGGGGTAAAGACTGGCTAGAGGCCTGACGTCCCCATCCCAGAGCGCGACCCCAGAAGGCTGGTGGGTGGCCAAAACACTCTGGAGAACTGACCCGCGCCCCGTTCCCGGGCGTGAGGTACGGGGGCCCGCGCACGGGGGTCCCGCATGGGGACCGCCGCTCAGGCGGAGAGACGCGGGCTGACACCGCCCCCAATCCCAGGGCACCAGGCTACTGGGACCCCGGGAAGGGTGCCGGGTCCGGCGGGGGCTCGGACTCCCAGGACGAGGACGCCGGGGTCCCGGGAAGCTCGGGCAGCCCCAAGCCCGTCTGACCCTGGGGTGCCCGCGGTGGCTGGGACGCAGGTGTCCCCGAGAAGGCGGCGGGCTCGGGGCCGTCGGGAGCGCGGACGCCCCAGGGCCCCCGGAGGAGCTCAGGCGGCGGGAGGGCCGGACGCCGGGCTCCCCGGGCTCCCAGCGACGCGCTCCCCGCGGGCGGGCCCCGGCCCCAGGTCCGAAGCTGAGCCGGGGCGGCCGACAGCGGGCCCACGCCCGCCTGCAGTCCCGGGCCCTGCCCGCCGCCCCCCGCCCCCCGCCCCGGCCAGTACCTGTCGGTGTCCCGGGCCGCCAGGCCAGCCCGGCGCTGCGCGGCTCTTCCTCTCCCGGCTCCTCAATGGCGCTGGCCGGCGGCGCTCCGGCCCGCCCCGACCCGACCAATCGAGCGGGCGACGCGACGGCGCCTGGCCAGCCGAGCGCCGAGTCATCGAGGAGGCGCCCCCTGGCGCCGGGGCGGCCGCTGGCGGATGGGCTGCTGGAGCTGGAGAAGGGCCCAATGAGCCCCGTCTTACAAGGGGGAAACTGAGTCCCAGGGGAGGACACGGCCACCAATTCGTCCGGCTGCGACAGTGTGGGAACGCAGGATTCTTCCTCCTACAACGCCCTGCCTTCCATCTGGCCCATCCACAGCGGGTGCTCCACTCAGCAGCCACAGGGGTCTGCTAAAACATAATTCAGACTAAGCCACTTCCTTGCTTAAAACGGCTCCCCCCCTTATACTTGAATTAAAATCGAACTCCTGGGGCTCCTGGATGGCTCAGTTGGTTAAGCATCCGGCTTCTGCTCAGGTCGTGATCTCCCGGTTCATGGGTTCCCCACTTCGGGCTCCAGTCTGACAGCTGGGAGGCTGGAATTCTGTGTCTCCCTCTTTCTCTGCCCCTCTGGGCTGGCGCGCTCTCTTCGTCTCAAAAATAAATAAACATTAAAAAAAAGTTTGTTTGTTTGTTTGTTTGTTTAATAAAATCCATCCCCTTACAGAGCCAACACCAAGCTCCTACTGGATTTGGTCCATTCCTATTTCTGCCACTCTTTCCCTGGCTCACTCAGACCCCGGCAGCGTTCAGTTCCTGCCTCTGGACCTTTGCATTTGCGATTCTCTCTACTTAGGATGCTTCTCCCTTAGATCCATGCTGTCCAGTAGAAATATTATGCAAGCCACACATACAAGCCACGTCACAATTTTTCTAATTTACTAGTTGGTACATTTTTTAAAAAGGAAAAAGTGAAAATAATAATGTATTTCATTTGATTCAATATGTCCAAAATATGATCATCTCAGCCTGTAGCCAACAGAAAAGTGAATTAATGAGATACTTTATGGATTTTGTATAGTAAGTCTTTGAAATTTGGTGTGTGTTTCACACTTCCGGCACATCTCAATACAAACCAGCCACAGTTCAAGTGCTCGATAACTTTATGTGGCTGATGATTACAGAACAACTTTGGATAGTCCTAGAGCCAGTTCCTTCTTGCTTCAAACATTACACCTCAGAGAGGATTTTTCCCAGCTGCCCTATCTAAAGTTCCCTTCAACCATTACCCTGTTGTACTTTCTTCATAGAACTTAATGCTATTTGCAATTACCGTATTTGTCTATCTTTTGGTTGTTACCTTTCTTCACCCTAAAAGTTCCCCCCAAAACAGTGATTTTTATCTTTTTCACAGATGCCTGTGCAGCACCTAGACTTTGCCTTGCACAGAAAAGACTCATTTAAAGATGCTGTAAACGGGGGCGCCTGGATGGCTCAGTTAGTTAAGCATCAACTGCTTGGGACATGATCTCGTGGTTTACGAGTTTGAGCCCTTCATGGAGGTCTGTACTGACAGTGCTGAGCCTGCCTGGGATTCTCTCTCTCTCTCTCTCTCTCTCTCTCTCTCTCTCTCTCTCCGCCCTTCCCCTGCACACACGTGCATACTCTATCTCTCTCTCAAAATAAATAAATAAACTTTAAAAAAATAAGTAAAAGTGCTACAAGTGAAAGAAGGACTAAGTCAACAACTCAGACTTCATCTTGCACATCGTCTTGCATTAGCACCAGAAAGACAGGAAGAAGACCTCAGGCTCATCAAAAGTCAAAAGATGCAGGAAGCAGGATGGCAATGAGTGTATTTACCATAATAATTATCAACCCTCATAATGCTAAGCTAATTAAGGTGACCGTGGGCTGAAATTCCTCTGATGTGGGACCAACAGATCAGAGTCTCAATTCTGGGTCACCTCAGCAGCTGAGGTTTGGGTGTAAAACCTCAGACTCCACAGATGAAAGGCAGAAGGGAAGCAGCCCATTAGAGCTGAAGGATCTCAGAGTCCAGACCTTCCAGCACAGAACCACTTGGCTGTCCCGGGGAGTCTATTAAAAATGCAGAGGGGCACCTGGGTGACTCAGTCGGTTGAGCATCTGACTCTTGATTTCAGCTAGGGTCATGATCTCAGGGTCGTGGGATCAAGCCCCACATCAGGCTCCACACTGAGCACGCAGCCTGCTTAAGATTCTCTCTCACCCTCTCCCTCTGCCCCTCTCCCCTGCTCTCTCAAAAATAAAAATAATAATAATAAAATAAAATAAATAAAATAAATACATTTTTAATCCAAATTCCAGGACACCATTTGTTCAACTAGTATTACAGACAGTCTTTGTGCCCTCAATTTGTAATCAGTCTGAAAGTGCGTTTATCAAACAGCAATCTTCCTACTAAATATTTACTCACAAGAGAAATGAAATCACATGTACAAGCAAAGACATACAGGAATGTTCACAGTGGCTTTATTCATAACAGTCAAAAACTATTTTGACTATTAGTGAAATGATCAAAATGCCCATCACAAGGAGAATGGATAAACAGGTTGTCCTGTACCCATATGACAGATTACTACCCAGCAATAAAAAGGAACAAACTGTTAATACAGACAGTATCTTGGAGGAAACTCGGAAGCATTAGCTTCATGTAAAAAGCCAGACTCAAAAGACCACATACTATGATTCCATTTGTATGATATTCCAAAAAAGACCAAACTACAATGGCACAAGCAGATCAGTGGGTGCCAGGGGCCAGGACTGGAGGAGGGAGATGACCTAAGAAGAGACCCAAGGTCGGGGGCACCTGACTGGCTCAGTCTGTAGAGGATGTGACTCTTGATCTCAGGGTCATGAGTTCGAGCCACATGTTAGGTATAGAGATTACTTTAAAATTTTTGTTAATTTAAAAAAAGAAAAAAGAAGGGGTACAAGGGAACTTTTTGGGGTGATGGAACTTCTGTATCTTGACTCTCGTGGTGGTCACAAGGCTGTATACAGTTGTCACAATTCACTGAAGTGCACACCTAGAATTGCTAAATTGTGTTTTCTGTCAATCATTCCTCCATAAAGGTGATACTTTAAAAATCTCCGCCCTCATGGGGGCGGGGGGGGGGGAGGGGCCTGGGTAGCTCAGTCGGTTGAGCGTCCGACTTGGACTGAGGTCAAGATCTCCCACTCATGGGCTCGAGCCCCGCATCGGGCTCTGTGCTGACAGCTCATATTCTATAAACATGCTTTGCACGAAGTCTTCAAATTTCGGTGCTCTGTGTTGGGATGCAGTTCACACATCTCAGTTTGGACCAGCCAAACTCAGGTGCCCGATACCCGCACACACCTAGTGGCTACCGGATGTGACCATGCAGGCACAGACTGTCTTGTGAAGATACAGACAGCCCTGTGGGAAGTACAAGGCCAGACCGCAGCTCAGGGCAGCCCCCTCATCTTACAGGTGGAGATTCTGAGCTCCAGAGAGGGACAGTGGCTGCTTTAGGTTCACACTGCCGGTCCTCGGTGACGCTGGGACACAATCCAGGGACTCCTCACTGTTAGCTTTGCCCCAAGCAGCCTCTCAGCTCAATTTCCCAGCTTTCCGGATGCTGCCCTGCTCACTGGTTTTTGACTATGGAGCTCCAGGCAGGACAGGGGAGTCCCAGGAGAGAGAGACTGAGAGAGAGAGAGAGAGAGAAAGAGAGAACTTGCCCTTTAAACCCAGGCCTCAGTTGACTTTCTGGTGAAATTCTAAGGAGGCGGTTATCAGGAGCCTCCCACAGGGAACAGGCTGTCCTCCCAACTTGACTCTAGATAAAAATCAAACCTCCGGCCCCGCCCCTAGGTGCCCTCCTCTGCACAGCAGGGATAATGGGTACTCTGCCTATCTCCTGGGGCAGTTATGGAGATAAAGTAACTGAAGCTCAGTTGCCCAAGTTGCAGACCAGACAATTTAAGGAACTCCTCACACTCCAGGGGCGCCTGGGTGGCTCAGTCCATCCAGCATCTGACTTGGGCTCAGGTCGTGAGCTCCTGACTTGAGCCCTGAGTCAAGCTCACTGCTGTCAACTCAGAGCCAGCTTTGGGTCCTCTGTCCCCCTCTCTCTGCCCCTCCCCTACTTGCACTCTCTCTCAGAAATAACGAAAACGTTAAAAAAAGAAAGAAAGGAAAAAAAAGGAACTTCTCACACTCCCTGGACTCCTCCAACACGCTAAAACATAAAACCCTACATCCTTTCTGTGGCTTCTGAAGCCACCCTCACGACCTCATGTCCTGCCCTACCCCGAGTCCCAAGGCTGTGCTGCCCTCCCTTCAGCGAGGCCTCTGCTCAAACACCAGCTCCTCGGAGAAGCCTTCCTCAACCCACCCCACAGGCTAGCTTCTCAGCACTTACTGTCACCTGGCGTGGCCTACATGTATTTCTTCACATAGCCCTTCCTAGCGTGTGAGCTCTGGACAAGGACCCTGGCTGCCCTGGACTCGTGATCCCCAGCACCTACACACACACACACACACACACACACACACACACACACACACAAAATAGTAAGTAGCATGTATTGAGCACTTACAATGTGTGTGGCATAGTTCTAAGCATTTTACAGATAGTAACTCAAATAATTCCAAACTCGGAGGGAAGCACTATATTAATCCTATTTTACAGATAAGGGCGAGGCACAGAGAAGTGAATTAATCTCCCTCTGGTCACACAGGAAGTGGTCACACCTGGGCGCCTGGGTTTCCAGGGCCCACAGGTCTGGACTTCTGGGCTGGTGCATCAGAGTGCCCGATAGCAACAACGACTGCATGAAGATTAGAAGGAGGAGGACCGCGGTCACCCCCTACCCGCCCCCCACCCCCCACGCCAGCCCTGCCTTAGCAAAACCAGTCACTCCATCACGGTTAAAAAAGAAAAAGAGGGGGCACCTGGGTGGCGCAGTGAGTGTCTGACTTTGACCCAGGTTGTGATCTCACGGGTCCTGGGTTCGAGCCCCACCATCGGGCTCTCTGCTGTGAGTCTGTCTGCACAGAGCTGGCTTCGGATCCTCTGTCCCCCTCTCTCTGCCCCCCACCATTAGCTCTTTCTCAAAAAAAAAAAAAGAAAGAAAGAAAGAAAGAAAGAAAGAAAGAAAGAAAGAAAGAAAGAAAAAAAAAAAAAGAAAGAAGAGGCAGGAGGGGCTGCCCTCAGTTACTCCAAATTTATACCCTCTGCTATTGTGATTTATAATAAGAAATATATATTTGGTCTTCGTCCTCTGTTTCTGGCCTCACAGCCCCTCAAACGCTTAAAATTTCCTGAGTGATAAGAGCCATGGGAGCATCTTTTGTTCTACTATTTGGCCTTGTGTCCTCAGTTCTGGAAATAGCTCCAGAGCCCTACAGGTGAAAGGACTGTCTTGCTACTCATGACAAGCCCCTTTCAACCACAACTGACTCCGGGAAAGCTGCCCGAGGATGGGGGCTGGTTGCCAGGGAGGCCGACCCTGCGATTAAGGGGTTGGAACCACTTACCTCTACCCCGGGGGGGTTGGGGAGAGGGTCTGGAGGTTCAATCAGTCACCAATGGCCAATGACTTCATCAATCATGCCCATGTAACAAGGCCTCCATAAAGACCTAAAGGGCGGGGTTCAGACAGCCTCCATGTTGGTGAACACATGAAGGGGTGGGGGCGGGGGGGCACACACCCAGGGGGACCAGAAGCTCCAGCCCATCTCCCCGTAAAGCTTGCCCTCTGCAACTCTTCCATCTTTATGTTCCAGAGTCTTCGCAATAGACTGGGAATCGAGTAAGTAATCTGGTCTCCTGAGTCCGGTGGGCCGCTCTAGCAAATAAATGGAAACCAAGGAGGGGGTCACAGGAACCTCTGACACACGGCCCATCGGTCAGAAACACGGGTGGCCACCTGGACCTGTGACTGGTGTCTGAAGTGGTCGCGGGCTTGTGGGACTGAGCCCTTACCCTGTGGGACCCTGTGCCTCCAGAAGGCAGTCCGCTCTGTAGGACACCTCGAGGTGCCTGCTGAGAAGCGGGGGGTTCCCTGGTGGTGTGGACGCCGTGGACCCTCATTTGTGAATGTGCTGTGTCTGCTCTCTCACTTCAGCAGCACAGTTGAGTGGTTGTGACCGAAACCGTAAGAGCCCCCAAGTGGAAAATATTTACCACGTGGACTTTGCCGAGCCTGCTCTAGGGTAGGGATAGGGTAGAGGGCGGGGCTGCAGGAGGAGAGGAGTCCCAGGAAATCACCAAGAAAGAAGAGGGTAGTGCTGGGGGAGTGACAGTGGCCCAGGAAAAAGGGTGAGTGATCTAGAGGTCGGATTAAGGAATTCAAGGGCCTGGGTCTCCCTCCCCTCCTGGCCTTTCCATGTGCCTGCAACCTCCTCCCCACCCTTTGTTCTGGAAAACGGCTCACACCTCAGAAACAGATCAAAGGTCACCTCCAGAACCCTCCCGTGGCGGTTCTCTGAGCTGCACCTCCCCTGTCCCCAAGCTCATCTGAGCACCCTGTGGCGGGCCTCATAGATGTCACCACACTGGGGCCTCCTGGAGGCCAGAACCTTACTCCCTTAAGTGAGCAGGGGGGGCTGCATGTGGACAAGAAGATCTGCAGCGACCCCAGTTAACCCCAAGAGCAGGCTAAGGACACTGAGGCGACAGGGCATGTGATGAGGGCATATTCAGAGGCCAGCTGAGTGATTCGGAGCCTGAGAGAGCAGCCAGGCTCTCAGCAAGGACAGCTATGCTTCTGGGGGTGCTTCTCAGGTCCTGTCAGCGCAGTGGCCAAGGCAACGTCTCCCCCTACGCGCTGGTGGCGGGCAAGTAGGACCACGGACAAACCCCAGCTCAGACCCGAAGCCAGAGCCAGGAGTCAATGCGTAACAAACAAAAGGTTTATTTCCAAGCAGGAACGCTGTCCAGTATACGGTGCAAACTCTTGTCTTGGGATCCACACAAGCCTGGGAACTGAGGTCACATGCAGAGAGGTCTCCTTCCAATTCAGAGCTTCCCCAGGAAATGGCAGTGAGGCCTGAGGCCCTCCCAGGATGGTCCACCAGAGGGCAGACACGCTCCATTGCCACACGGCGTCCAATGTGGGCAGAGACCCTGGCCGGTCGAGGCAGTAGAATATCCTGACTCTAGGGGAATCCGGATTTTCTGGAAAGCTGTTACTTTCTCTTGATGGTAATGACTGGACTCTCCTACCTTCCAAAAGTTCAGCTGCCAAGTTCAAGTCCAGTGGAATTTTTCAACAAGGGATCCGAGTCCCTGGGCCCCAACTGGCTTCTCCAGGAGTCCCGTCTTCCTTCCAGAATCCAGTCAAGGCCACACGTGTCCACGCTCTGCGGGGCTCTGGGGCATGTGTCTGGGGGAAGCGGACTGACTTTTTAATGGAAAAGAATCCTTTGACAAAATTGTTGGTTTGAGCTGCTTCAGGCAGGACATTCAACCCAACAACATGGTTACACAGACCAACAGCACATGACACAGACAGACAGACAGACAGACACATACACACACAAAACTGGCTCTCAGCATCTCACATCCACTCGAGATCATGGCAGGCACAATACCCAAGTGGCCCCGTGGGTTTCCCTGGGGCCTGGGACTCCAGGAACAGTGAAGGGGGTAAGGGGAGGAAAAGCACCTCCCAGGGAGGCAGAGGAAGGTCCAGGCTGAGGTAGGAGGAGAGAGATGGCTGTGGGGAGCCTCAGTCATCTCCGGTTCCTGAAATTCCCTGATAGGAGGTGTGGCCTTGCACCGGAGCTATAGGTAAATCGGGAGTGAAGGTCAAAAGCAGAGAACAGCAAACTCTCGAGATCGGCTTTGTCGTTTCCTTGGCTTGTTTGCATGCGTGGTGGGGTTTTGTTTTGCTTTTTAATTGCCCCATGTTTCGGTTAGAGGTCTGCCATCTTGTCCAAGCCACAATACTCGCGCAGGTTGCTGGGCTGGGCCCTCAGGGTGTCTCGTTTTCACATCATTGTTCAAGAGGTGAAGCTGGCAGGAATAGATTTGGAGGTGGTGCAAGGTAACTGGGGGACCCCTGTCCCCATCAGGGGTGGCCGCCCCCTCCTGAATAGAACCATCCGATCGATGACATCCCCCTCCCCGCCCCCGCTGGGAGCACCCTGCAGTCTCAGCATTTCCGGCTAAAGCACTGCCCCTTCTCCGTGGATGACTCACACAGAGTCCCTCTTCCCCGGGATGCTGGGGCCTCCCAGGAAGCCAGAGCTGGGAAGCGTCCAAGGATAAAAAACAAAATAAGGGCTCCAGAAGCCCAATTCACAGGGCCAGCTGGAGGACAGCTCTCAGAGAGGCAGGCGCCGGCCCCAGGCTGCCCGGCACGTGCATGTCAGCCAGCCTTCTAGAAGGAAGCACACCGTGCAGGACGGGTTTTCCACGATTCTCCCTGCCTCACCCTTCTGCCAGCAGGTGAGAGGAAGGCTGAGGCTGCGAAGGCCACTAAAGGAATTTGGCCCAGAAAGAGCCAGAGTCCTGGGGGGTGGGGGCCCAGAAGGACCAGGGAACAGCCACCTCGGCCGTGACACAACTCATGCCAGCCAGTCTGGCTAACTGGGCTTCATCCCAGCATCAGGCACACCAAGGGGCAGGGGCTTCTCCTCTGGGTTCTCCAGCAGAGTCTCCGGGGCCCCCGGCTGAGACTGAAAAGGGCATTCTTCCTTGGAGAAGGGGACCTGCTCGTCATTTGGGGAGCCGGAGGAGCTGGCATCCACGTCCCCCATCGTGTAGCTGGCCTGGGAGGCGCACTGAGAGCCATGGTCGGAGGCGCTGCACACATTCACGATGCATGTGACGTTGACCTGGGTCCCGTGGCTGCCAGAGGAAGGCTCTGTTGAACACAGGATGGGGGAGGGCAGCGAGTCAGGGGTCTGCAGGGGGATGTCTTCGCAGTCTGTCCCCTGCCCAAGAGACAGATTAAGACAAGAGGGTCAAGAGCACCGGGCGAAGAGCCTACAGGCCACGGTTCTAGCCCAGCTCCGCCATGTGATCTTGGGCAACTCAACCTTCATTGCCTGCATTTCCAGTGTCCTCATCTGCCAAGTAATTCCCAGCCCAACTCACCCTGTAGGTGGGAGGAGCCAGTTCACAAAGCAGGGGAAGGTGCTCCAGGAACAAAACATGCCCCCACAGAGATTCAGAGAGGTGAGCAGGGGCAGGAAGTACACGGGACAGAACAGTGATCAAGCGACCAGGGTGAGTTACTTTCCCCTAAGTGCGGGAAGCCTCCACAGTCCTGACCAAACCAACTCTGGAAAGGCGACAGCCTTCTGTCACTGGCCCCTTATCTGTGTAACATGAAAAAGACATCAAAGGGTTTGGAAATTGCTCCTTTGTGGAGAGGAAACACTGAGCCTGATCGTTTCTTTTGCCCCAAATCTTTCTCCTCCGGGTAGGCCTGCCTCTGTGATTTCCTAAATCTGGGATTCCAGAATGCGGTAGGGGTGGTTTGTCCTCACCACTGAGGCCAGGATATCTGCCTACTTTCCGGCCCACCTGCTCGCCCAGCCCTGGGGGCATCTGAGTTTCCCAGCTAGTTGGTGAGGGACTGAATGCTGGATAAGCTGAGAGGGGACACGGGATAACCCCTCCAAGAGTGAGAGCTGTCCCTGTTTTTCCTGCAGGGACCTGCCAAGTCCCCAAACACGTGTGCTGTCTGGGGTGCGTGGGGAGGGCCGGACGGACATTCGCTTCCAACTCCAGGGAAGCCTGGAAGGAGGATGGGGCCAGTGAGCTGCTGTGTTCAGAACAGCCCCAGACAGGCCAGGGGAGGGAGGGCTGAACTCATGGGGCCTCAAGGAAATTTCCACCCTGAGCCTCCATAGCACCCAAATGTCACCCAGTCACCGTGGCCTTTGCACATGGTGAATGAGACATTGCAGGGGTGGATGGGGGACTACAAGGGGGCACAGCCACACGTTCCACAGGAGAGAGAGGTGACTGGGTGGGAGGAGAGAAGGGGAGAGTGCGGGTGACACCAGAGAGTCGGGTGGGGAACAGAGAAGTGGCAGGGTGTAGGAGGGGTGGGCAGACTCCCTCTCTCTCTGCCCCACCCCCCAAAAATAAATAAATAAAACATTAAAAAGGAGGCTGAGGAGAAGGAGGAAAAGGAGGAGGAGGAGGAAGAGAAGGAGGAGGAGGAGGAGGAGGAGAAGGAGGAGGAGGAGGAAGAGAAAGAGGAAGAGGAGGAGGAGGAGGAGGAGGAAGAGAAGGAGGAGGAGGGGGAAAAGAAGGAGGAGGAGGGGGAAGAGAAGGAGGAGGAGGGGGAAGAGAAGGAAGAGGAGGAGGAAGAGAAGGAGGAGGAGGAGGAAGAGAAGGAGGAGGAGGAGGAAGAGAAGGAAGAGGAGGAGGAAGAGAAGGAGGAGGAGGAGGAAGAGAAGGAGGAGGAGGAGGAAGAGAAGGAAGAGGAGGAGGAAGAGAAGGAGGAGGAGGAGGAAGAAGGGGTGGGCAGACATGGTCAAGGGGCCAGGATGACTGCAGGAGAGGTGTCACCAGGAAATCAGAAAGATGAAACCAAGAGTTGGACAAAGACCAGGGGTTTGTATTTGGAGTTCCGCTCCCTCATTCGACGAAAGTTTAGGACCACGGGCTACGTCTCTTCCTTGGGGAGCTCTTGGGCTGGGTGGGGGCGCTGACGAGACATCGCACTGGTGAGGGGAACACGGCGGTGGGGGCGCCTCCGTGCAGGGGGCAGCCGGGGCAGGAGCGGTCCTGAGGGAGGGAGCTGTCCCACAATCAGGTAGGAAGAGATGTTGCAGCCCTGCCAAGGGGATGCTGGGCTCATCTCCGGATGAGGAAACTGAGGCAGGGTTAAGGAGCCTGTTCGAATCCTCACGGCACCAGAGCGGTCAGGAGGGCATCCGGGAAGGACCCGAGCGCACCGTCATTCCTTGACCTCCCGCCAGCCTGGGCGAGAAGGACAGACGCAGGCCAGTGGGCTTTGCCTGTCGCTACAAAATACACCAAGGAAGCCCCAGGCTTTCTGGACCCCTGTCACAGACCGGGTCCAGGGCAAAATGTATCCTGTGTAAATGGGGCCTGGGCTTCTCCAGCACCCACGACGTCCCCACAATCCTGACCCTTCAGGTCCAAAGGACTGGGCAGTGGCCCACAGTGAGTGGAGCCCTAAAGACACCATTTATTCATCCAGAGTTCCACCCCAGGGCTCTGGAACCTGGAAGCCCAGGGGGTATTCCTGGCTCTTCCGTATACTAGCTGTGTGGCCCTGAACAAGCTCTTCAACCTCTCTGGGCCTCAGTTTCCCCATCTATAAAATATAATAAGTCTGAATATAACACTATAATACTACATGTTATCTAATAATATATACTATGCGATAAGCATTATACAATATGTAATAATTGTGTGAAAATATGATATCAATATATAATATTATGTTACATATTATGTATTATAATACCAGGCAGGGAAACTCCCTTCCTGGCTATCGGGGACTCGAAGAATAAGCTGGGATTGTCTAGAAGGGAGGGTGCTCCTGGTAGAAGAACTCACGTGGGCAGAGGTGGGAGAGATTTGGCAGGTTCAGAGAAACGAGAGAGGTTTGTGGCCCAGTGCTGCATCTGACGGGGAGAAGAGGCTGGGGGGCGAGCCCAGGCTAGTCACACAGTCATTCCAATGCCCTGCTAGGAGCTCAGGCCTTGCCCTACGGGGGAGGCCCAGGAGGGGCCGGCTAAGCCAGAAACCAGGAAGAGCCATGACGCGGGGGGTGAAGCCAGATGGGCTCCCCCATCCTACCTGAGTTGCTGGAGCTGGCCCAGGCCTCCCCAGACCCGGCGGCCTTCTCCGTGCCTGGTGCGGGCAGCCGGGTCCCGGTGGGCGCCCTCCCGTCTGCGGTGCTGCCTGAGCTCTCCAGGGAGCTGCTGCTGGAGCTGGGCGCTGTGGTCAGCAGGTGCTGCTGCTCGGGGCCGGGGGCACTTCGGGCCTTGTCAGCAGGCAGGTGAAGCTGGACAGGCAGGAGAGGAGCAAGAGCAGTCAGCCCATCAGCCGGCTCGTCTTCCTCTCCCTGCTCACACCCGTGCACCCTTCTGCACCCCCGTGGCCTCAGCACCCTCCCAGTTTACACAGCGCTTCTGCCCACACCTGCACCTGCTTTCCACACACGGCGCTTTCGGGATGCGGGATTCTGCGTGATTTCTGTGATTAGCATTTGTATGCTCCCATTGGAGCGGGAGCCCTAAGAGGGTGGGACTACTCACCAAATAGTCCTGGAGGTGGGGTAAGATTTCCATCCTCATTTCGCATAAGGAAACAGAGGCCCAGAGGAGAGTGGCTTTCCTAAGGTCACCCCAACAGCACAGGGTGATGTGGTCCAGCCTGGCGGCCAAGAGCACGGAACCACACCCACGTGGGTACAAAATCATGACTCCACCACTTATTAGCTGTGTGCCCTTGGACAAGTTACTTAACCTCTCTGTGCCTCCTTTCTTTCATATATCAAGGGGGAGTTATAAGCCGACCTCCCAGGGCTGTCACAAAGATTCAATGGCTGGATATTTGTAAGGTGCTCAGGACAGGGCCTGTTACACCGTAAAGCTCCACACAAGGGTTTGTTAAATCAGGCGGGGGGTGGGGGGTGGGGTGGGGGTAAACTAGTACCATGAGTCAAATCTGGCCTGCTACTGTTTTTGTACAGACAGCCTGTGAGCCAAGAAGGGTTTTTACATTTTTTAAATGATTGAAAAAAGTGTTCAAAGAATGATATTTTGTGACACGCAAAATTACGTGCCCTTTACGTTCTAGCGCCCATAAATGCAACTGTATTGCAATACGGCCACTCTCGTTGGTTGATGTACAAATCTGTGGCGGCTTCCTTGCTACCACGCCAGGTTTCAGTAGCTGCAACAGAGACCATACGACCAAAAAGCCTAAAATATTTACTGTCTGGCCCTTCACGGAAAACGTTCACTGGCCCTTGTATTCAATCCATCATTCCAGAGTAGACAGCCCTTTTATTTAGAGCCCTGGGCCACGCTGGGTCAAGAACCCTTTCCAGATTCTATTCCCCAAGCCTGCTCTGTGACTAACTCCTAATAAGTTTTCCCCACAGAAGAACATAACTAACACCGACAATAATAATAAGGTATTAGCTGATATCTGCCATTCAATGCCAAGCACTGAGCCGAAGTCCTTCTAAAACACTATATTGATACTTCTAACAGCCCAGTGTTTGCAGATGTAGCAACCGAGAACCAGATAGGTTGAGTTATTTGCCTGAGGTCACACAATTAGGACATGGTAAGGTGGGCTAAAACCCTTGACAGCTTTCCCAAGTGTCTGGGTTTTCAAGGTCTGGAGGCCCAAGACAAGGTACCAGTTTCCACGTATTCCTGCTTGGGGAGCACCCAGAAACTCCACTCAGAGCCTGTCGCCTGCCCACACCAGCTGAATAGGCACCCAAGCCTTTGCCTCGGGGTCCCGGGCGATTGCTAGATCCCAGGAAGAAAGGAGACAGAAGGGGCCACGTTCTCACTTGCTGCCCTTGGCCCCTGGACCAGTGCAGGATGAGAGGGTCCCGGGGGGAATGAGGACCAAAGCAAGGGAAGGGCTGGTGGGACATGGCCTAGTAAGGTAAGAGGGAAGGCCTTTGCCATAGGGGTGGAGGCATGTCGGGTCCCACTCCCCAGGAAAGGCCGACACCCCTTGGCCTCCAATCCCAAGCGCTCTCTGAGCAGTCCACTCTCTGGCCAATCACTACGGCCACCCAGCCCCTGCCCCGCCCACCAAGGCTACAGCCTCTCCCACAGCTGAGCCTGCTTCGGTCATCAGGACGGAAGGATCTTCTTTGCAAGCTGTCCCTTGAAGCCACAGAGTCCTAGAGAGGGTGAGTCCCTGGCTCAGCATCACAGCCGGTCTGGTCTGTGGTGGAGGCGGAATGAGCCCAGATCCGTGTAGCAGAGATGCTGGCTTCCCACTGCGTCCTGCCTCCCTTGTTCACGGCCCCGGGCTTTGGAAGGATGGAGGGCATCTCAAGTTCAGGCTGAACCTTTGCCCAGGTGGTCTGATCTAGGCTACTGGACTGCACTCCTACCCTTGCTCTGCACTTGGACAGGCAGGGGAAGGAGGGACAAGAGGGGCACCCAAATGTCATTCCTTAAAACCCCAAAGAAGGGGCTTTGGGGAGCCAGTCTCCTGCTGCTCTACTTGTGGCTGGGGCTGGGCAGAGCAGGAACCCCCAAAGGTCACGATCTGCCTCCTTCCCTCCTTCTCTCAAAGCCACAAGTTGCAAAGTTCAGGCAGGCTCTGAGTGGGGCAGATGCATCCTTGAGTCCTGTTCCTTGGGCTGGGGCCCCAGTGAGGGGGAGTACGGAGGAAGCTCACTCAAAAACCAGGATTCCAGCCTGCTAGCCCCCCAGCATGCCCAGCCCCCAACATGGCCAGAGGCAGGGACTCTGGCAGAGTCACCAGCCAGGTCCTTCCACGTCTGCCTGTGTGTGTGTGTGTGTGTGTGTGTGTGTGTGTGTGTGTGTGTGCTCATGAGGCTCACACCTCTGTATGCACAGGTGTGGGGGGGGGGCAGGAGGTAAAACATCACACACACTTGTCTGTGTGTGTAGGAGCACGTGTGAGGGCACGTGCTGGGGGTGGTGAAGAGAGGCTTGTGTCTCTGGCCACTCTCATTAGCTGTGTGACCTAGGGAAAGTCACTTAACTTCTCTGAGCCCAAATTTTATTTCCCAAATAAAAACCGGGGCAATAATCATGCTGTCTGCGTGTCAGCACGGCTGTGAGACGAAGCAATGCACGAGCACACACGCTCGGCACCTCCCAGGTGCTCAGTCTCGTTGTTAAACATGAGCCCACGTGTGAGTGTGTCCGTGGGAGTGACTGACTGTGGGTGAGCTCACATACGTGGGTATGCTGGCCTTGTCCAAACAAAGGGAGGCCACCGTCCGGCCATGCATTGGAGTCACTTCCGCAGCAGGAGGGGTGGGAGGCGCTGGGTCTCCCCCCTCCCAGCCCCAGCAGCCCAGGTCTGGAGCATGACCCGGTGGCCTCTCAGCAGGGGCTTCTGCCCACCAGCTGAGTGGACGCAGGCTAAGCATGACAGGGGCAAGGGCGGGAGCCTGGGCACTGGAGGGCACCTAGGAAGACGCCCACCCCGTGAGCTCAGGCCCTGCTGGGGGATAAGGGCAAAGCCTGCAGATTCAGACTGGGTCTCGAACCCGGGTTATGCCCCTTACCTAGTGGTCTAAGCTTAACATGGGTAGCTGACCCTCGCTCGGTCTCAGGGTCCTCATCTGCACAATGGAACTGGTTCTAGTGCTTGCCTCACAGGGGTGCGTGAGGGTTCGGTGGCAGGGGACAGGCAAAAGGCCTGGCGTGGGGCTCAGGAGCAGCAGGCTCACACGCTTCCTCCCAGCTGCACACTCAGCAAGCTCCTGGCAGCTTGAGACCGGCCATGGTGGGAGCAAATACCGCAAATTCGAGCTCGGGTTTTTGGGTTTTTTTGTTTTTTTTCCCGCCCAGAGAGCCGATTACCAGCACACCACTGGGCGCGATACTCAACCACACTCTGCAGATAATTGGGCTACACTCAGTGAACACGAAACTCCGTGAACGGAAAGGGGAAGTTAGAGGCTGCTGGGGCCACACCCGAGACACCCTCAGCGCACGGAGTATTGGGAAACCCTGGGTGGGGAGACAGAATGTGGTAGTGAGGCTGCTGGGTGTGTTGGCTCTCAGTGCCACCCGGCAACAGCTGTCAGCATCGCTGAACTGAAGCCAGAGAAAAAGGAAGCAGTGGCATTTGCACGCTGGAGGAAGGAGAAATGGTTTGAACCTCCAAACCAGAACGTGCATCTGCTGAAATACTGCAGGGCAGGTCAAAGAGCACTGGGCCAGGGGTCCAGAGATACACTGCTGTATGGCCTGGGACAAGCCGCTTTCCCTCTCTGCACCTCTTCTCTTGCCCGAGGGGAGATCGGTCTCTAGTCCCTACCAAGTCCGACTCCCTGTGTAAACCCTGGGCACTGGGCCACCAAGGGCTGAGCTTCTTCCCTCGCACAGCAGTTCTCCATCAGGGGCAAGTCTGTCCTTCCTCCAGGGGACATTTTGCAGTATCTGGAGGCATTTCCGGTTGCTGGTCCTGAGAAATGGTGCTCCCGGCATCTGGTGGGGGGGGCCGGTGATCTTGCCAAACAGCCTCCAATGCAGGGGACAGCCCCCCCGTGACAAACAATGATCTGGCCCCAGGTATCAAAATTGCTGAAGTCAAGAAACCTTGCCCCAGCAGGACAGGGGACATGGAGGGAGTGCCTCAGACTCTGTTTCCCCATCTGTAAAGTGGGTAAAAATTCTGCCCTGCCTACCAGGCACGGGGTTGCAGCAAACACTGTGTCCTAGCTCACCCCGCACCCGTTTCCAAGTCCTGTCCCTCCCCTCCTCCACCACAGAGGCTGGGAAAGCAAAGCGCCCCCTTTTCTAGCCCCCCCTTGCAACTAAGGGTGGTCCCCATGACACCACTCTGGCCAATGAGAGGGAAGGAGAAGCCCACTCAGGGCTATGAGCGTCTGATTTCCTGATAAAAGGCACCATCAATGGCCTGGCCGCTCTCTTTCCCGTCTTTTTCCTGCCTCAAACCTGAAGGCCACATGCAAAGTGGGGCCCACTATCTTATGATATAAGGCCACAAGCAAGAGAACAAAGGCCAACCTTTGTTGGCCGACCTCACAGGATGCAACCCAACTGTTCCAGCAGCTGTCAGCCCCCCGAACTCTGGGTTGCAAGAAAAGCCCCTTTGCTTTAAGTCATCCTTAAGTTTTCGGTCACTTTCAGGCAAAGGCCTTCCTGATAAGAAACTGATGAACTACTGTGTCAGTGGTCTGTCTCTAACAAAAGTCCCTCACGCACCCTAATTTATAAAAAAAAGAAAGGAAGGAAGGAAGGAAAGAAGGAAGGAAGGAAGGAAGGAAGGAAGGAAGGAAGGAAGGAAGGAAGGAGAAAGAAAGAAAGAAAGAAAGAAAGAAAGAAAGAAAGAAAGAAAGAAAGAAAGAAAGGAAGGAAGAAAGAGAAAGAAAGGAAGGAAGAGAAAGAAAGGAAGGAAGGAAGAGAAAGAAAGAAAGAAAGAAAGAAAGAAAGAAAGAAAGAAAGAAAGAAAGAAAGAAAGAATGAATGAATCGGGGCACCTGGGTGGCTCAGTCAGTTAAGCGTCTGACTTCGGCTCAGATCACGATCTCACAGTCCGTGAGTTTGAGCCCCACGTGGGGCTGTGCGCTGATGGCTCAGAGCCTGGAGCCTGCTTCAGATTCTGTGTCTCCCTCTCTCTCTGCCCCTCCCCTGTTCACACTCAGTCTCTCTCCCTCAAAAATAAAGAAACATTAAAAAAATGTTTTAACTGGGGCACCTGTGTGGCTCAGTTGGTTAAGCGTCCGACTTCCACTCAGATCATGATCTCGCAGTTCGGGAGTTCAGGCCCCACATCGGGCTCTCTGCTGACAGCTCAGAGCCTGGAGCCTGCTTCTGATTCTCTGTCTCTCTCTCTCTCTCTCTCTCTCTCTCTCTCTCTCTCTCGGCCCCTCCCCCACTCACACTCTGTCTCTGTGTCAAAAATAAATACACGTGAAAAAAAATTTTTTTTAAAAAGGATCAAAGGTGAGCTGCTTTGATCGAAGTGGAGAGCAGGGCCCAGGGTCTGGGACCCAAACTCCCGCCTCTACCTCAACCCCAGAGACGACGCCAGGCCCTCTTTGGAAAACCAGGGTACCCCAGCGCGGCTCCACGGGGAAGCGCTCTGTGAAGGTCACGGACAGCCCGCCAACTGTTGCCGCTGAGCGAATGGCACTGCCCTGCAGGCTGGGCTGAGCAGACATTGTTTCCTTCTGACGGCGAGGACACGGAGTCATGCGCCATTTCACATCTGCCCGCCGTCACACTATGCGTCCGTGACCACGTGCCTGCCGCTGACACCGCCAGCGCCCTGTGCTCTGACGGTGCCCTTCACACTCGCAGCCTCTTTGAGCCCACGGAGGGCTGCCTAACCCCCAGGGACAGACACAGGCTGGCCCTTCCTCGGCCTCCCAGGGCTGCGCACCCTCAGACACCGGACAGACCAACCCCCAGAATGCACCAGTGCCCGTGGGCACGACATGGCCCACCAGTAAGGAGACTGGCGAGGAGGAGGAGGGGGAGGGCAGAGGGGGTACTCACCACTTTGGCTTCTTGTAGACAGAAGGGCTTCTCTGCAAAGAAGAGAGAGGCGACAAGTCAGGGAGCATGGCTTCCTCAGGCCACACCTGCTCTAACTAGGAGGGCAGCATGGGGCCCAAGCGGAACCAGCCAGAGCAGGCCCGGCCCTGGGGGCTGTGCACAGTTGCCCTCCCCAACTCCCCAGACGGCCTGACCGTGTCCCACCCCCTCTGCCACGCTCAACCATTCTCTGGCGTCCCCCTATGTGCTCACACCGTGCCTTCTCCTCAGCGTGCCTTTTCTTTCCTACACACGTCTGCCCGTGGAAATCTGACTCAGCTCAGATGCCACCTGCTCCAGAAGGCCTGACTCCCCCGGGATTTCCAGACACAATCCTAGACTCCCACCCCCTTGGACAGCTCTGTGGCATCTTGCCTTCTTTAAAGGTGTTTTTTTTCTTTTTTTTTTTTAAAGTTTATTTTTGAGAGAGAGGGAGGAAGGGAGAACACAAGCCGGGGAGGGGCAGAGAGAGAGGGAGACAGAGGATCCAGAGACGGGCTCTGCACTGTCAGCACAGAGCCTGATGAAGGGCTCGAACTCAAAACCATGAGATCATGACCTGAGCCAAAGTCGGACGCCAAACCGACTGAGCCACCCAGGTGCCCCGCATCTTGCCTCTTTAGTAGGTAAGTTAGTGGCACTGCCTTCTACCCCAGGCTCTGAGCTCCTACAGAACAGGGGCTGCCCTATCCAGCTGTCTGACCCACAAAGCTATGCCCAGCACTGGACTGACCGGAGGCACCCCAGAAAATCTTCCTAAACAAACGGATGAATGAATGAATGAATGAATGAATGAATGTGTCCTGAACAAATGCTTGAATGAATGAATTATGAATCTGTCCTGAACAAATGGATGAATGAATGAATGAATGAATGTGTCCTGAAGAAACGGATGAATGAATGAAAGAATGAATGCATGAAAGAAAAAGGAATGAAAACTTACTTTTTTTCTGGGTCATAATGACACATTTCACCAGCCCTATGATCACCAGACCCAAGGTTGTCACAGCCACAATCAGTCCTAGAAGAACAAAAAAGAAAAGCTCCAAACAACTACAGAAAGCAAACTCAAACATACCAGGGAGCCAGGCAGCTAAGTCAGTGACCAAACACGTCTGGGATGTCACAGGAGGGGCAAGCCTGACTCTCAAATTTAATCACAAGACAAATAACCAAAAAATCTGACCAAACAAGACATGTCTATTGGCCACATCCAGCCCCAGGGTCACCAGTTTGAGACCTCTGGCCTTGAGGTAGTCCTAATCCCAGAAGGGAAGCCCATGGGGTGACCTGGCCCACCCCAGCGGCTAATGAGTTCATCAGAGAAGGCAACCAGGAAACCACCTCTGCCTGCAAATAAAACGCAGACCCTGCCTCTCCCACCCGGGCAGTTCTTCGTGACAGCACCAGGTCTTGGAAGAAGACAAGCCTCGTCACTCGCCTCCCAGAGCAGAGCAAAGGGTGCAGCCTGCAGGGGGCTCTCAGAGAGACTCGGAGCTCGAACAGGGGAAGGGACGCAGGGAGGCTGAAGGAGCCCTCCTGGGACTTACCAATGAGGAGAGAGATGTCGCCCGTGCTGAGCCCTTCAGCTGGGGGGGTTGGGACCATCACGAACAGAAGGGAGGTGCTAGGGGCCGTGTGAGGGCCTGGAGTCGGCTCCACTTGCTGGGATAGTGTAGACGCTGGCTGGGACGTGGGGGCTGGGCGTGGGGCCATCCTCAGGGTAGGAGGCACAGATGCGCAGACGGCATCCATGGTTGCATTGCCAGGGATGGCCACTGAGCCACAGCTGAGGGAGGAGGAGGCTTGGTCAGGGCACAACAGAGGCCTGAGGACTCAGCATGGCTGGGCTCACTCATGGGAGCCAGGAGGGAGGAGAGAGTATTCGTGCCACACGACCCCTCAGAACCGCCCCTGTCTGTCCCCTCCCTACCTCTCCCCATGCCCCCCCCCCCCCCCCAGTGCTGACTGCCAGGGCAAGGATGCCACTCACCTGCTGTCTGTGCTGGGCCCCACCCACCCACTGTAGGATAAACCCACCCAGGAGCTGAACAGGGGTTTGGCAATGCCTCCACCCGAGGGAACGAATGCGGGGATTTCAGGCACCATGGCATGGACAGTCTGTGCTCTAGACCCCACGGTCGCCCAGGGACTGCCCTCCCTGCTCCTCCAGAACCAAACGACCCAGCCACTCACATCCGGTGGGGCCTGCAGGCATCTGTGGACGACGTTGTGTCGGAGAACGTCCCTGGGCCACAGGGAGCACACACCACATTTGACGTTGCAGTTCCTTCGAGGAAAAATTGGAACCCGTCGCCAACTCAAATACTTAGCAGAACAACTGGGCCTTGGCACAAGAGTCCCGGGGGAAGTCTGAGGGGCCTACGGACCTCCGTCTTCACCTCCATCCCTTAAAACACACAAGTGTGTGTGCACGTGCCCACTGGGCCGAGGTTGACGGTTAACCAAATCTAGTAACTTCCTCGTCTCCGGGGTCATGTGGGTTCATCTTCCGTGGCACCACCCTATTTTCCAGTAACCCTGGGCTTCAGCTGACCCATCTCTGGATCCCCAGGGCCTAGTGCACAGTAGGAGTCTAATCTGGCATGCCGGAGGAAAGGAGGTAGGGGGAAATGGCGGGCAGCTGGCCACCACTGCTGACATTCCCGGGCTGAGCTGATGGGTTGGTGCCCATGAAGGAGAGGCCCAGCGGGGTCCCCAAGGCCCACTGGCTCCAGCCCCATACCTGGCCTGGCCACGCCGAAGCCCGGGCGGCACCTGTGCAGGGGTGCACACAGCCGACACCCTTTCTGCCTCTTCAACGTGCAGTACCAGCCCGGCCTGCAGGTGCAGACGCGGTTCTGTTCCGGAGTGCAGGCCTGAGTCTCCACTTGGTCTACGAGAGCGAGAGGGCAACCCAGGGTTATTACCGCCTCCGCCGGCCCTGCCCACCACCGTGCCCACCGCGTCGCCCAGCCAACCCGCCACCCACAGAGAGCTCTGGTCTCCAGCAGGCTGGTGGACCGCCCCACGCCCCAGCACGGGGCAAAAAGAACACTGGCCACGCAGTGCCAAGGCCCGCGGTCTCGCGGGCACAGTTCTCTCATGGCTGCCCTTGGCCTGCCTGCCCATGGGGCCGTGAAAGGGGATCTGGTGACAGAAGATGAAAATGCTGTTGATGGGGCACCTGGGCGGGTTAAGCATCTGACTCTCGGTTTCGGCTTGGATCACGATCTCATCATGGTTTCGTGCGTTCGAGCCCCATGTCGGGCTGCACGCTGACAGTGCAGAGATCACTGGGGATGCTCTGACTCCCTCTCTCTCTGTGCCTCCCCCACTCACACTGTCCCTGTCTCTCTCAAAATAAATAACTAAACTTAAAAAAAAAAAAAATGCAGTTGGTAAACAGGGAAGGGCTGTACCCATACAGCCCCAGGCTCCGGAGCACGAAAACACCTGGCCTGGGGTAATCCTAGCCAACTTTCAGTCAAAGGGGCTGGGCTGCACAACGGTCGGGGGAAGGTGTCAGGGCCCAGCCCCGGCTCTGAGCCCACTCACCAGAGGTGCAGCGGGAGTCACAGCTCAAGCACTCGTTCACCCAGTTCCAGAGCTTGGTGTAGGTGCTGTCCTCGCAGCGGGCACACACGGTATTTGAGGTCTCGGTGCACAACGACTGTGCATGGTAGCCTGAGAAAGCAAGGGCCAGAGGTCAGTGGGGTGGGAGCTCTGCCAGGGCCCCGGGCTCATCCACCGTTCCCCAGAGCCCCAGCGTCTTAAAGCCTGGCTGGGAAGGCTCTTTGAAAGGGTTCCAAGTCCTTCACCGAGTCATCCAACATCTTGCAGGTCCCAGCTGTCACTCCATCTCCAAACCCCTGATGCTCATAAAATACTTTTCCCTCTGCTCTTTCCAGATGCCTGGGATTCCGCCAATGGGACTGCCTGTTACTGGTCAATCACACTTTAGCGAGAACTGGTTTTCGAGCTCCTTTCTTCTCGATAGCTACAATTCTCTTTACCTGTGGGTGTGAACTAGCAGTAAGCCGACAGTACAAATGTAGTCCCTGGTCTCCTGCCAAGGATGAGGACATGGGACTTGTGGGCCTAGAGAGAAGGCATGCCAGGAGATAGGACAACATCAAAGCAAACCATTAAGGAGTTTCTCTCTTGAGCCTTGAGCCCTATCCTGCCATCTTCACTGCTGTGCTAATCCAGTAACTCCTTACGGGGACCCTGCCAATTAACAGAAAAAGAGTCACTTGTGAGGTCTCTTAAAATGGCTGTGGGAGATGACAGGTACACATGTGCCTGCGCACACCTCAGGCTAATGGCTCAGGGGCCCTCCAATGGCTCCCTAGCTTCCGCAGAATAAAATCTAAACTCCTTACCATGGCTCCTGCCAACTCACTCACTCTGGGCCACACACTGGCCTCACTGGTCCTCAAGTTCGCCAAACAGGCTCCTACCTCAGGACCTTTGCACTTGCTATTTCCCCAACCCAACAGGCTGTTTCCTGTACATTTGGACAACTCACTCCTTCACCTCCTGCATGCCTCTGTCCAAGTGTCAGCTCTTCAGAGAGGGTGTCAGACTCCCTGACCACTCCATATAAAACAGCAGGCCTAGTCCATCTGTCTCCACTGACTTTACCCTGCCTTGTTTTCTTCACAGCATTTACCCTCTGATGGGACCACATGTCTGTTTCCTCTGTTGGTTTGTCTGTGCCTCTATCAGATGCAAAATCCATGAGGGTGAGGATTTTCTCTGCCCTGTTCTCTGCCCTGCTCTCCGTTGTATTCCCACCACTTAGAACGGCACCTGACACTTAGCAGATGCTAAGCAGAGAAAGGGAGTTGGGAATTCTGCCAGGAAGAGGGAACAACATGTGCAAAGGCCCTGAAACAGGAGGCAGCGTGAGGCCAATTCATGGAACTAGAAGGAATGCGGTAAGAATTGAGCGCCGTGACCCTACCCCACTCCAAGCCCCCCCCCCCCCCCGCCGCCCGCCACACACCCTCTCCAGCGGGTCAGGGCCCCAGTGGCCACCCCTTACTTACCAGGCTGACACTTGCTACAGCACATCTGGGTCCTCTCATCGAAGTATTCTGTCAGTTGGCATGAGCTTCCAGGCTCCGGAACGTAGGGGAGTAATGCAACCTGGAAGAGGGAAGGGAGGGACAGCCATCAGCATGGCCACCCCTGGACTGTCACACTTAACACCCATATCCCCATCCTGTGGCCTGCAGGTGTTTGGCCCTCTCCCTGTTGCGGCTCTACTGACGTGGGGACTTCTCCCTTCGAGGGAAAGGTAGGAGAGTTTCTGCCTTCTCTCACTGCCTCTTCTTCTTCCCTCAGTGTAGCACACTCACGTCTGTAGGCGGGGGCACTGAGCCAGCTGGCCGGAGCACGGGGCTAGCCCCTACCACTCCTGGGGGGCGGATGTGAGGCACCAAAGCCAGTGGCCTCAGTCACAGAGAACCACAGTGCCCAGCACAAGAGGGCCCTCTGCCTAGGATTCCTCCTATTCCTTCCTGCACCTGGGAATCACCCCTTCATGTTCCTGGCTGAATGCTGCCTCCTCTGAGAAGCCCTCCCTGACTCCCCCAGGCTGTGTCCGATTCCTCCTCCTCTGGGCTCTCTCGGAACACTGGATAGGGCCCCTTCTAACAGCCAGCTCATTGTGCTGAAACGGGGATACCTACTTGTCCTGCCACGTGGGCGCGTGCATACACACACACACACACACACACACACACACACACACACACACCATAAGTGTCTGCAATGCAGGGGACAGAAACAACGGCCTCATCATCTCTAGACCCTCAGCCTCCAGCACGGGATGCTCGCAGGGTTGGGGCTCAGTAGGTGAATGGTTGTCGATGACCAACAATGACAAGTTACCATGCGTTGAGCACCTATGGGGCGCCAGGTGCTCTAGTGAGCAGGTGCTGCTGCTCTCCACTCAGAGCCCCTTTTCCCAGCAGGGCACCCATTCCCCAGCTGCCCTGGGTGCTGCCTGGTAAGGGCTCCGGCCTCCAAGTGGGACTGACAGAGCCCTGCCCCCCTCCCCCCCCCCCCGCCAGGGATCGGGCTGCAGGGAAGCTGCACGTGGCCCTCCCCTGCTCCCTTCACAGCACCGCTGGGGGTTGGGGGCAGGGGCACGACTGGCAGAGCCTGGGGAAGCCAGACTCTTGGCCGGGTCCTACATGGGGGATGAGCAGCCCCGGGGAGCAGCCCCAGACCCACCCTGGCGGCACACCGCTTAGTGCCAACACCTGGAAGCCATGGGAGGGGGCAGGGGTGGGGGAGGACCCCCCCCCAAAAATCCCTGTTTCTCTCTTCTCAGCAGGCTCCCCCTGAAGGCTTCCCCGCACGCACCCCACCCTGAATAGTCACTGGGACCCAACATCCCGACCCCCTCCCCCAGGGTGCCTGGCACACATGGCTATGCCAACCCCCACCCAAGACGGGTGCCCTCCGAGCCCGGGGTCGGGGGTAACTCTTTGCTATGACCCCAGGGCCTGGCACGTAGCAGGTGTTCAGGGGTCACTAATCTAAGCCGTGGTCTTCATGACATCTTTCCTCAAGGGGTCCAATCCAGCACCATGGCCACGAAGCATAAACATGGGTGCAGACACCTGCCCCCGAAGCCCACCCTCCACCCTGGGGCCAGTGCCAAAACCCCTCAAGACAGGCTGGGAAAGACACGGGCGGCTGGCAGGGGAAGTGGGAACCATCCTGCACAACACAGAGCCTAAAAAAGTAACTTCCACCCCATCTGGACTATAAGCTTACATGCCCACAGTTGCTCATGTCGGCGCACGCACACACACACACATACACACACACACACAGTCCTTCTTCCCTCCCCGTCCGGTCCTAGAACAGGCTGCCAGGTACTGGACAAAAGACGAAGCAAGCCTCCTTATCAGGTCTCCTCGAGGTTGGGGGTGAGGCTCACTGTCAGCGTCCAAAGCATCTGGGGGCAGGGGCACGCAGAGCAGACCCCGAGATCAAAGGCTAGGGGAGCCCCTAAACCAGAGGAATCCTACAGCCGCCTCTGCACACTCCATTCAACTGTGTACTAACCCCAGCGAAGGGCCTGACTGTCCCCCACGGCCCCCCACATGGGCCCTCCCTGAGCGCCCCCCCCCCGCCCCCGAGGCAGCTGCCCCGAGGGCAGGGAGGGCTGCACCTCCTTCTCACCCCGGCAGGGTGGCTGGCACAGGTCTCATGGACCCTCCCCCCCCCCCAGCACAGCACACTGTGGGCTTCTTCCCCACATGGAACCTCAGCAGTAATAGGGAAGCCCCTCACTCACGCAGGGCTGAGAGCCACAGGGCCCGTGAGGCTCCTGATGGCAGAGAGAAACCCTCACCCTCCCAGGGAAGCTCCTGTGGTGCAGCCGGGGGAGGCCTGCCCTGTCTGGGGGGAGGATTTCCTGTCAGGGTTCAAAAGGCCTGATGGGAAAGGGCCCTGCCTTGGCCAAGTCTGTGCTCTCTCCACCCACAGGCCAAGGGTTCCTGGATGTAGGCAGACAGCGGGACCCCCATAGCCCCCAGGCCACTGCCCGGAGGCCTCCCCTCCGGGGCCTCTTCCTGTCAGAATCTGGTTATAAACACCCTTCCCTGCACTTCCTCCTGCCGCTCTGTGTGATTCCAGAGCCCAGGAGCTGGCGGTTGGCAGAAGAGGTCAGCCCTCCCTTGAGCAATCTTAAAGCCTGTTTATGTTCTCGGACAGAGGGAAAAAAAACAAAACAAAGAAAAAAATCCAACAACCACAGCCCCGTCATGGCTAAACAATGAGGAACAGAAAGCCCCTCTGCAGAGTGGGACAAAAGGTCACTCCCTCTACTGCGGAGCTCCCAGAGCAGAGGCCCGGCCAAACCACAGCCCTGGGAGCCAGGCCTCAGTCACCTCAGGGGCCACATGGGCCAGGGGTCTCTGGATGGCCCCAGAAGGTGGCAAATGGTCTCTGGGAAACCCAGGGCTGTGGAAGCTTCTGGATCCTTGGGCTGGTATTGGGGAGGCTCAGATCCACATACACCCACCCACAGGGGAGCTCTGACATTTTAAAATGAGGAAATAAATTGGATATGACTCAATTTACTCAGCAGTTTAGCCAACCCAATCTTTCAAAACACTGCGTCCCCAGGTGAAAATCTGGAAATCACTGATGACTGTTAACCACTCACTTACAGGCGCTGGGTGGCTCAATCCGTTAAGCGGCCGACTGCGGCTCAGGTCATGGTCTCACAGTTTGTGAGTTCGAGCCCGGCATCGGGCTCTGCCCTGACAGCTCAGAGCCTGCTTGGGATTCTCCCTCTCTCCCTCTCTCTCTGCCCCTCCCCCCCAAAATAAATAAACTTTAAACAACCCACTCATTTAAACAGGCAGGCAATCTGTGACTCAGTGTGGGGATGGGGGACGGGAGAAAATGGATGATGGATGGATGGAAGGACAGATGAATGGATGATGGAAGGATGGACGGGATCCGTAAATAAGAGGGAGAGGAGATAACATGAAGGAAGAGAGGGAGGAGGAAGGGCAGACTTGGCTAACATAATGTATGAGGTACAGAGATTGTGCGAAATGGAGACAGAGCAGCAAAGCCACCTCCCTGGCCTTCTAAAGGCTCCAGGCCATCCCAGGGCGTGGCTGGTGCCAGGGTGACACAGGACTGTGCACAAGGAGGCCACGAGGGTCCCCCGCTCACCTCCTACAGGCTTCAGAGCTGCGTCACCACATCAGGGTCAGCTGCTTCATTTCCTCTGCTCAACATGTGCCTCCCTCCACCCAGGACAGAAGAAACCCGCGGAACGGGGCCCCTCACACCCGCTGTCTCCCAGGTGCAGCTGCACGTGCCAGATCTGCGGTCCCGCAGTCTCCCCACGACGTTCACAGACGCTCAGAGGCGAGGTGACGTGTCTGAGGCCACGGCACAAGAGCCCCGCTCTTTGCTCCTCCTCTCCCACCTCTCTTCTCCTCTCTTCTCTTTTTTTTTTTTTTTTTAACGTTTATTTATTTTTGAGATAGGGAGAGACAGAGCATGAACGGGGGAGGGTCAGAGAGAGAGGGAGATACAGAATCGGAAACAGGCTCCAGGCTCCGAGCCGTCAGCACAGAGCCCGACGTGGGGCTCGAACTCACGGACCGCGAGATCGTGACCTGAGCCGAAGTCAGATGCTTAACCGACCGAGCCACCCAGGCGCCCCCACCTCTCTTCTCTTGGGGAGGTCCCCAGAACACGGGACCCAAGCGTCCCTTCCCCTCGACACAGACCCGGGGCCTCAAGTGCCTCCCAAACTCAGCACACCCTCCCACCACGTGGCCTACATCACTCTTCCAGCTTCTCGGCTTTGGCCCTTTGAGGAGGAAGGAAAACCACGGGATATTCACGAAGCACCTACTACGAGCCAGGCCAGGCGGCAGGCGCTTCACGGAAGCCAACTTCCACCCCCCAAAGCAGGGGGGCGTGTGCCCATCTCACAGCTCAGGGAGATCAAGTCATTTGTCTAAGGTCATCCAAGAAGGATGGGGCGGAGCAGGGATGTGACTCTTGCTCTGGTCCTGCCGGAGAAATCTCTGTCCCCTCCTCAGGACGGCTGACAGAGCCAGGTCCTTGGATCTGCCCTCCGCCTTGGTCCCCGAGCCACCGCAGTGCCACCAGCTCCTACGCACCCACCTCCGTGCCAAGCCGGACCTTCGGCCCTGGCTCACATGGGCACACAGGTTCTATCTTTCCTCGGGCTCTCTTTCTCTCACACACACATGCCTCTCCAGCACCGGGGACCCCTCTCAGCCTCGGGCCAACAATCTCTGACCTCAGGTGACCACCCAGGAACCTCAGACCAGGCCGGTCCTCCACAGCAGGCAGGGACGTTCAGTGCCCGAGACCTGGCTCGTCCCAGAGCCGCCTGAGTCACCGGGCTCCGGAGAGGACCCATCCTCAGGCTGGCGGCAGAGGCTCGAAGGTGGCAGGAGCTTCAGACGCCATGTCAGCAGCCCCCCCATTTAATGGTGGAGGAAGTCAGGGACGAAAGTGGACACGGTCATTCACTCGGCAAACAGTACTGAGCACTTGCTCCCTAGGTGCTGGGCATTACTGCACCGACCCCGCCCCAGTCTCTGCCCCTCCCGGGAGCAGGAGGCACCGCCTCTCTGATCCCTCATTCATTCACCTGGTGAGTCGGAAGTGCCTCTTCCTGCCCGCTGCCCCCTCCCCTCCCGACCTCCCTCCCTCTGTCACCCTGGAGGAGCCCCACCGACCAGAGCCCAGAGCGGCCACGGCTGGGGGAGGGGACACCAATTCAAGGTGGACCCCTCACTGGGGTCACCAGCCAGAGAGCGGCAGGCCAGGGCAGCCTCACCGGTCTGAGATGGAGTCCGTGCCCTCGCGGGGAATTGGGCAACCCTTGCACGGATGACTTCTGTCCTTCCCGCTCCTGGAGCCGGGCCCGGCCCCGTGTGTACCCCAAGGTGGCGGCCCTCGATTTCTTCTATTTATAAACAGTGAGAGAGAGGAAGGGAAAGCAGGGCAGGACCGGGGAAGGAGAAGCTGTGGCCGCCAGGATGGCGTCATCTGAGAGTACCAAACTGGGGACGGAGCCTTCTGCCCTTCCTGCCACCGTGAGCGCAATCGATGCCTTTGGGGTCTCCGGGGCCTTTTCATTTTCTGGAGACCCCTCCCCCCCGCTTTAGATGCCAGTACCCTTGGGAAGGGGTCACTCTCCCAGCCTCCACTGGGAGCACCGCTGGGAGGGAGAGGGCGGGGAGGGGAGGAGGGGGGAGGAGGTCACAGGGAGAAGCGTCAGGCTTCGGGGAGGAGCACGTGCCTCTCAAAGCTACCCTTGTCGCGGAGCCAGAAGGACGTGGAGGCTGCGCAGACCCGGGAGACCCGCCGACTGTATACACGCAGCCCTGGGCACCACACGCGTTCTCTTGTTTTATCCCTTCAGCAACGCAAGGGGGTCAACATCACCCCATTTTAGGGGTGCAGAAACAGAGGCTTTGGGAGATTCGATACTAAGTCCGAGAGCAGCCGGCCAGCCAGCGGCAGACAGGAAGCAGTCACGGTTCCATCTGCCTCCGTGTCCTTGGACAATTTTATATGCTGTGGTTTTGTCCTGCTCCCTCGTCTTATAGAAGAGGGGCCCCGAGGGGAAGCGTGTCTCCTAGGAGAACACTCAGTGAGCAAGGTGCAGGCAGATTCAGGGACTCTCCTGAAAGGGTCTCCAGGGTCCCCGGGGCAGAGGCCGCAGCCGCGGGGAGGGGCAGAGGCATCTGCAGAAGGACCCAGGGACCCCGACACGGATGGAAACCATCTTCAAGCAATAGAGAAACCCCCTCATTTGCATGGCAGGTCTCTGGGGCCCTGCGGTGCGGTGGGAGGCGGCAAAGCCGCTTGGGCCCCGATCTTGGGGGTTCGTGGGAGCCCCGCGGACTGCAGGGTGCAGCCACATCAGGCCAGGCCGACGCGGCAACGACGTTGGGACCAGGCAACGGAGGCTCGCCTGCCGTCATGGAGAGGAACAGCGTCTGCGTCAGGAAAGACCGACCACATCACAGACGGCGGCCCAGGGGTGACACGTCCCACTCCCTGCCTGCTGCCTGTGATGTCGCTTTAGAAGTGAGCCTGGGGCAGACAGGAAGCCCGGGCTGGTATCCGGTTCTTGGGGCCCGCCTTTGTGCAAAGTGCTAGGGCTCGAAGATGGCAGGATGTGGCCCCTGCCCCCAAGGAACCCTGCGGCTAGTTGCAGAGGACACCCCTTTCCATCCCTCCCGACCCCCCCCCCCAACACACCAGCCTGTCGGTGTGGCCCCCTCAATTCACCCGGCTCCCGCCTCCCCACCCTCGGCATCTCCTGCCAGCTACAGCCTCCTCACTCTTGGTCCCCAGGCTTTCCAGATGGACCCCAAATCACCTTCCTGCAGCCAAGTCTGGCCCCATTGAAAACCACTGGCTCCACGGCCCTCGGGCATGAGCTCATCCCCAGCTTGAGGCCCCGGGCACCGCTGCGCGGCCCCCTGCAGCGTCCGGTTCCCTTGCCCAACCATCCCGACCCCCACGGCAGGGCCAAGTCTCCAGCCTCTTTCAAGGGTCCTCTCCACCACCACTTTAGCAAAACCTCCGAACTCCCAGATGGTGCCAGAGGTCCCTCCTGGGGGCCCCAGTGACAACCTGAGTAGATCTCTACCCTGCCCAGACCTCTTCTTGGTTAATTACCTGTTTCCCAGTATCTCCCCCTCAAAGGCAGGCACCATGCCCCCTCCGCACACTCTGGCTCTGAGCCGGACATCTGGGTTTGAATCCCAGCTCTGCCCTTCCCCAGCCTCAGTTCTGTCATCTATAAAATGGGGACGAATATAGTGCCCACCACATGGAGCCATTATGATTCACTGAGTCAATGCGTGTCAAGTGCCCAGTGCCATGCCCGGCTGGCAGTAAGAGCTAAGTGTTCCTCGTTGGGTTTTTATTACTTGCTGCTCTAGGTCCAGCCCAGGGCATGGCCCACGGTAGGTGCCTCACAGAGGCTGAACTGTTTAACAGATGCAAAAGTTTTCATTTCCAATTAGTTGAAACGAGGTGGAGTCAGCATGAGAACTGGGCAGGAAATGGCTCGCAAGGAGAGCAGGAGGTGTCTGTCCCTAGCTGGGGTAGACCAAGCAACAGCTTTCAGATAAGAGCCTGTCACAGCCACGGCGGCGACCACCGCCAAAGTACAGAGCTCTGGAGCGCGATGGCCTGCGGTGGGATCTTGGCTCCGCCTCTAGTAAGCTGACAGCCTGAACACACAGCTCAACCTCCCTGTCTCCACCGCGCCTCTCCTATCAAAACCGCCCTCCTCCAGGGAAGGAGGGGCTGTGAGAATTGAGGGCTCGGGGAAGGCAGAAGCGCCTCCCTCCCGGGATGTCAGTCCCAGCCCTGGGCTCACTGCACTCTCCCGGCCCGGATGCAAAGTGACAGAGACGCTGTTATCCCCACCTTACCAGTGGGGAAAAGTAAAGCTCAGAGCGGAGTTCAAGGTCTCGAGGCCCTCGGCAGCAGAGCTATGCAGTTCCCCAGAAGTCCTGAGATCTCACCTCACACCTGAGACGAGTGGATCAGCCATGCACTGTCCCATGGCACCCCGGCGGTAGCCCGGGTGACCGAGGCCAGGCTCACCGGTGGCTGCCCACGACAGCTCCAGGAACACGAGGCTGACGCTGGCCACCATCACTTGGCTCAGGCCGGGGCAGGGCTGAAGCCAGAGGGACCTTGTGTTGCAGGATGGGGTACAGAGGGGCAACCCCTCCTCCTCCTCCTGAGAACCTCTGTCCCACACTAGGTCTTAGGTCTAGTCCAAAGGCCTCCTATTCCTCCCTGAAGCCTCCGATCCTTCCTTCCTGTTTGGCTGCTAACTCCCTCAGCCCAGAGCTCCTGCTTAAACTATTGCAACAGTCCCTCCTCATCTGACTTGCCCACCAAGGCCAGAGTGATCTTCCTAATTCACTCTCTGCTCTAGTCACTCCCTTGCTCTAAAACTATCAATGGCTTCCCACTGCCTCAACCCCTGATAGGAGGCGAGGGTTGTGCCAAAACCATATCATGGACGCTGGAGTGAAGATGCCTGGCTTTGAATTCAGACACCACCACCTCCCCCACCCCCTTATTAGCTGACAGCATCAGAGTTTGTTTGTTTGTTTGTTTAATAAGTGAGGTTAATAAACCTCAATCTTCTCATCTATAGACCGTATACACTTCATGGGGCTGTTGTAAGGATTAAGTGACGTAAGACATGTAAAGCGTTTGGCACACACTCCAAAAATCACCGCTGTAACCACTTTTAATGCAATCTTTATATTTGTTACTACTTCCTTTAGTTGGCCCCAAACAGCCCATAACCTCTTGTGCCCTCACTGCTCCCAATGAGGCTTTTGCCCCAGCTAGGCTTTTGTCCGCTGCTACACCTGCCTCATGGCTCCCTCCACGCCATTCCCCGTCCTGGACCCACTCATCTCGATCCTGCTCACCCTCGGGGCTCAACTTTTTTTTTTTTTTTTTTTTTTAATTTTTTTTTTTCAACGTTTATTTATTTTTGGGACAGAGAGAGACAGAGCATGAATGGGGGAGGGGCAGAGAGAGAGGGAGACACAGATCGGAAACAGGCTCCAGGCTCTGAGTTGTCAGCACAGAGCCCGACGCGGGGCTCAAACTCACAGACCGCGAGATCGTGACCTGGCTGAAGTCGGACGCTTAACCGACTGCGCCACCCAGGCGCCCCGGGGCTCAACTTTTAGACAGATCCCTGTGTGGTCATCGCAAGAGGACAACTTGGAAGAGGCCAGGATGGGGTGGCGGGGAGGGGGCAGAACCAGGAAAATGACAAGGAAAGATGAGGACAGTGACCAAGAGGCGGGCCAGGGAGAGAGTAAAGCCCTCGGGGGCGGGGAGGGGGGGGTGGCGATGGCTGGGGAGGACAGGGGGGAATCGTGCCATGCGTGTGGGAGGGCTCAAGGCTGCTGGGAGGACAGGACAGGATGGAGCAGGAGACGGAGGCAGCAGGCAACAGGGAGAAGCCAACCCCGGAGTCTCTAAGAGTGGCAGACAGAAGCCAGGCTGTGGGTCAGCAGGAGGAAGGACAGACGGGGCGCCCAACGTGCTGGTGAGCATCCTGATGACTAAGGTGCCCCTGCCGGGAGGGTCACTGTCAAGACCAGACAGGGGCCTTCCAAGGGCGGGCGGCATGTGGAGGCAGAACAGCACTCCACCCTCTGCCCAAAGCCACGAACAGCCCCCCACCCCGTGCACCACCTCCCCCAGTCCCTCCCCCAGTCTAACACTCGGGGCCAAAGGACTCCAAGGCAGGGGTGGGCGAGGTCCACGCTGATCTCAACTTCCAGCTGCGGCAGCTGAGGCTCAGAGAGGAGAAGGAAAGTGGCCAGGCCTCCCAGAGCTGGAGACTGAGCCAGGCCCAGGCCCCAGACCCCTCAGCTCCCAGCCTCACGCTCTGGTCACTTCTACAGCCCATGGCATCTCTCCTGACAGGCGCTGGAGAAGGCCTCCCACGGACGGCCCACAAGATACCCGTACACAGCCCGCCTGTCCTGTCCCCAAATCCTTCCCCACACTGCTCCCCACCTCGCATCGCAGGCCCACTCAATTCCCTGAACCTGTGGCCACAGCAGCCATGCCCACTCAGGGCCAAGCTCAGATTGAAACAGATGGGTGGGCCACCGTCTGGACATCAAAAGAAAACACACAAAACCCCCTGGGGATTTCTGCCCTGTCGGAGGGGCTGGGTCAACTCAGGGCCCCGGCTCCAAAGTCACGGACAGAGCAGCAGTTTGCTGGCCTCTTGAGGACCCAGAAACAGACTCATCCTGTGGCTCTTGAAGTCATTCCGCATTCCACACTGCCTATGTGTCCCACAGGTGACACCAGAGACGAAGCCTGTCCCTGCAAAGAACACGTGGAGGCTCAGAGAGGTAGAACGGTGTGTCAGACAACAAGAGAGCAGGGCAGAGACCAGACCATGGCTCCAGCCTGGGGCCTCCTGGACAGCTGCCCCCGCAACTCAGCTCCCCCAGCGCCACTCACCTCTGGGGCAGAAGGAAATCTATTTTCCCAAACCCCAGTCGGTAAACAGACACTTCCTCCTACTGGGTGCGCACCCCAAGTGCCCCAAACCACAGTGATGTCACTATTTCCCCGGTGACCTCACAACATGCCACAGTGGAAAATGACCGTGAGCCCCACAGGGGTGGGCCTTGAGCTTCAGAGTCCTAGCCCCACAGTCAGTAGTTCGGCAGAGGGGGGACAAATGCCCAAAGCCCCGGGGCTGTGAAGGACGCCTGCCAGACTCAGCACCAGCGGGGAGGGCTGTGCGCCCATCACAGGCAACAGAGGGCTTCTTCGAGGAGACCGTCACTCCCACTGAGGCTTCCTTGAACTCGTGGGTTCCCAGACAGCAGGCCCTGCAGTGGGTGCCCACGGCAGAGACTTACTCACGGTTTGAGGCCCCAGGGAGTCTGGCTTCTGAATTTTACTAAGTGGCAAGGAGGCAGGAAAGCCATGAGTCCTGTTCCGCCTGAGGGTTCTGCATCTTGTTCTGGATGCAAGTTGACAGGCAGCCAGGAATTCTTGGTGCCACTGGGGCCTGAGTCAAGGAATCATTCCAGGCAAAGCCAGCGGGATTGAGGTCAACAGGAAGAGAGGCTGGGAAGCCAAGATATTCGCAGTGGGGAGTGTTGGGCTCTGCTTCCTGAGAAAACTTTTAGACACACACCCCTCCTCGGTCTAGGCCTTTGTTAAACACATGCAAAGTTAGCACCTCCCCAACATTCCAGGAGAGTGTTGGGATCAGTGGTGGGAGGTTTAATAGAGAGGAATGCTTAGCCCCAGAGAAGCTAAGTAACCTGAAGGAGGTCACACAGCAAGCCAGTGGCAGTGCTGGGCTGGGAACCCGGTTCTCCTGACACCTGGGCCAGTGTTCCTTCCTTGGGGCCTTGCCATCTTGGAGGTCCCTTAGAGGCTGGAGAATGGCCTCAGAGGATCCTGCAAAGGGCTTTCCCTTCTCAGGGTTACAAGTAAACAGAACTTCAGGATCACAGAGATTAGAAACGGAAGAGATTTTAGAGATAGCCTGGAAGAAGGACCATCTTGAAGGCAGGGAAGCTGAGGCCAGACAATCCCTTTCACAGGGAGGTCTTAAGACTCCTCGAAACTGTGCCAAATGTACCCCTCGCTCACCCTCAAATGACATACAGCACCTGTCACTCATGAAAGGAGTGGGGGAGTGATTTCCTGACCCCCTGACCGTGACCACATGCTAGGGTCCGGAGGCCAAGCAGCCGGACAGGTGGTGAGAGAGGCCCAGTGAGGGGGCTCGAGGGGAGGAAGGACAGCCAGGAAAAGGCAGGGCAGAATGAAAGTTGCTCTCAGGGATGTTGGGCATAAGCTCTGGGCAACCAGAGGTCTGCTACCCACACCTTGGGGCCCTTGTGGCTCAGAGACAGAGAATCTGACTCCCCGGTGGTCCCCGCCTCAGCCTGAGCACCATCCCATAGTGCAAAGTCAGGTCAGGCCCTGCAAAGCCACCCATGCTCAAATAGCCACCAGTGAACTGCATAGCCTACAAAGCACTTTTAACCCTGACAAGCATCCAATGAGCTGGAGGTCGTTCCCATTTTCCAGCTGGAAACACAGAGGCTCCCCAGAGATAGAAAGACTTGCCAAAAACACACAGCCTGTAAACAGCAGAGGAAGGATTTGAGCTGAGATCTGCCTGATTCTGAGGGCTGGGCCCTTCCCCTAAGTCATCAATACTGCTTTCCCATGACCCAGCAAAGGGCCCGGAACTGGGAGCCACAGCATCCCCACTTTGTTCCCGTTCCCCCGGTGGCACCCCTCTCTCCTCCCTAACCCCCAGCTTCCCTCCCTTCCCGCTTCTGGGCCAGTCACATGCCGATCGGGGCCCTGAGTCATTGCCAGTGGATGGCCCTGTCACGAGCTAGAGAGGGGATGTGAAGGACAGGAGGGAGCACTTTCAGGAGAGCACCCCTAGCCTCCGCAGACCCAATACGGCGTGAAGAGGAACCCAGAGAAATACCCCAAACGGAGGGAGACAGACTGGAACCCAGCCCTGCCACCACTGGCTTCTCAAACCCTTCTGCCTCATCCAAAAAACAGGGCCATGATACAGGTCAAGTGAATATTTTTGCACATTTACTCAATATTTTCTAGCACCTACGACATGCCAGGCACTATTCTAAGCCAGCGGTTCTCAACCAGGGCAATTTCTCCCCCAGGGGACGTTCAACAATATCTGGTAACATTTTAATTGTCACAACTAAAGGGGGGGGGGGGTTCTACTAGCATCTAGTGGGTAGATGTCAGGGATGCTGCTAAATGTACCAGAACACACAGGACAGCCCCAAAACAATGATGTGGCCCAATGTCAAGGGTGCTGAGAATGAGAACCTCGGTTCTAGGCGGTGAGTCTATAGCGGCGAGCAGGTCCCAGCCCTCACTGTGCTTACAATCCAGTAGGAAGATGCGGTAAAAGTGAAAGAAACAGAACAAAGAAAACAAAGCAGGTCAGGGGAGGGAGAGCACCTGGTGGGGAGCTTTTGTAGGCAGGATGGTCAGAGAAGGGCTCTCTGAGGAGAATTCATTTGAGCAGAAAGAAGTAGTGTGATGAGACTAGGGGAGATCAGCAGGAGGAGCATTCAAGGGAAAGGGAAAGGCAAGTGCAAAGGCCCTGAGGTAGGTGTGTGTGCCATGCCTGAGGAACAGAAAAGCAGCCAGCATGGCATAAAACTGAGAGCTGAATGGAACACATACACACACACACACACACACACACACACACACCATGGTTGACATCAAAACTCCCCCTGCCCACCCCACCCAACATACAACTTTCCTGGCTACTCCTCTAGGAAGCACTGGATGGTCAAGGCCATAAAGTATCTCCCAGCCCTGGAAAGCAATGGTGCTCCAGGATGTCAGTGAGGGTCACTACCTAACACGAAAATGCCTGGAAGGCTCTCAGCCATTATCTGCCGCAATACCTTTCACACCCACTCGGCTCTGTGAGGACAGCAAGGTGGGAAGTACTTTCCAGGCCCACAGTGTCCATGCCACTAACTTGGCCCAGCTCTCAAGGGCGGGTAGGGGCAGAGCCCAGGTCTGTGACCATTGGCAACGTGGCTCCTGGAGAGCTGGAGCCGGGTCATGGTCATCTGAGGTCCCCAGAGCCCAGCACCGGGGTGGGCCTAGAGTAGGTGTCCACGAATGCTGGGGGAATGAATGAACGGCGCCGTACCAGGGTGCCTGGCTGGCTGCCCGCCGCCCTGTGCAGGAGGACCAACCACCAGGCCACATCCCCAGTTAGCACGCAAGCTCCCCTCTGGGAGGTCAGGCAGGGGGCATCCCGGGACAGCAGGTACACAGATCACCCATCTCCACATCAAAGGCCATTGTCCCCAGGTCAAACTGGGAGCCCCAATCTGTCCCCTTAACCCCAGCTGGCCCCAGCCCCCCGGGTAATGAGCAGGCAAGTAGTAGGGGCCCCTCAGCCTCCAGACTTCCGGTGAGAGGCAGGCCGACCCCCTTCCCAGCAGACAGCCAGACGGCAGGGGCCCTGCCCATCCCCCTCAGAGGGCACCAAGTGCCCTTACCTATTCCGCCAGCTCTCCTCGCATTTATTTGCCGAATGAATGAATACCAGATGAATGAATGATGCACTCCACACCAGCCAGAAACGGCTTTTAAAGGAGGCAAAAGCCCGGATGGCAAAACGAATCTGCCACACCCTGCAGCCAGTTCAGATCCCCCGGGGGGGGGGGGGGGCTCCTTCTGCAACTACGGTGAGTCACGGCCAACAATCCTGAGTGCACACTGTGGGTGAGGCAGCTGGCTGGGGGCAGCGGGGAGATCCTGACACAGGGAGCACAGTGTGGAAGGAGCTGGGGAATCAGGCAGACCTGCATTCAAATCCCCCCAGCCCCTCCCCGCCCCCAGCCCTGTAATCCTGGGAAATGTCACAACCTCTCTGGGCCCCAGCTTCCACGTCTCCAAATGGGAACAGCAGCAACCACCTCCCCCACCCCCCACCCCACCCCCTCCCCCGCCTTTTAGGAGTTGCTGTAAGGAAGCTTTCAGTGAGATTCTGTACTAAAGGCCTAGCACAGTGCCTGGCACTTAGCTCATAAAAACCAGGGGGAAGAGGACCCCACAGGCCCTGCGCTCAAGGAAATTTCCACCTGTTGAGGTAGATAAGACACCACTAGATTCAAAAGCAGAATAGAGTCTGTTCTTGGGAGAAACAAAGAGTTTTGATCCAATCCAACCGGGAGGGTGAGGAAAGGCTTTTCTGGAAGGGGTGGTTCGTGGGAAAGGCCAGAAGGAGGCGGCAAGGGGTGTGCCGTGAAGAGGGGACAATGCAATGACCAAGTCTCTCTGGATGTGGGGTACGGATGCAGAGAGGTGGCAGAAAGAACCCAGATACTTCACTCACTCCAACCTGAGACACCCGGGGGAATTTTTTCCTCCACCACTGGGAGTCATTAGCAGGCTTCTCGGGCAGGCGCAGAGGTACCCCAATACGGGGAGCAGTGCCACCAAGGAGGGTCAGTGGGAGAGGCAGCGGGGGCCAGGAGGCCAGCCCCGAGGCTGTGGACATAGTCCGGGGCGAGGGGACCTGAGCAGACACGGGAGCTGGCCCGGAGGCGTGGGAAGTGAGAGACACCAAGGACCCCTCACACTACTCTGGGACTCAGGCGTGGTGTTGCACAGAGAAGCCCTGCACCTGTTCCCCCCCGATGGGCTCACATGACCCCAGGGTTCACCAGGGCAGGACAACACCCCTCGAGGCCCGAGTCTGTGACTTGACCCTGCGCTCAGGCTTTCAGAGCTGGGATTCTCCTGACCCTCCTGTTTTCAAGACAACCTCTGGGGCAGACCCCCCCTCCCCACCACCACCCCAGGGTACATCCTGGCACCCACTGCAGGTGAGTCAACTCCGGTGCGACAGCCTCCATCCTCTGCCCTGGAGAGCTGGACTCTAAAGATGTCTCCAGCCGTGGTCAGTGAGTCACTTCACGTTACCGCATGAGCCAGTGCCACCTCCCACCTTCCTCCCCGTGAAGATGTTCACCTGAGTCAGCACATCGCACATTCATCAGGGTAAGGTCATGAGGAGGTTGGAGGGGGGAAATGCCCCCTTTAGAGGAAGAGCGCCCCCTATGCCCTTCCACAAAATACAAGTTCTCTGAGCCTCAGTTTGCCTTCTCTGTGAAATGGGGTTACTCTGTCTTACCAGACCACGCAGACAGTCCAAAACAGGCAAAGGATGCACGATCCCTTTGCAGACTCTACCTTGCTACCGTGGTGGGTGCACGAGGCCTGTTTTCTCCATGTTTCTGCAGTCCCTAAGGGGCCCCGTCTGCCTTGGCTAAACTGCCCAGAAGGCCTCCCGCACCTCCTGTGTCCCCCGAGCTCAGATACAGGCCCTCGCGGAGGTCAGCCCAGGGGAACCTGAAGACACGGTCTCCTCCCCAGTACCCAGAGTCCGCAAAGAATAAACAGGCTCTGAAATGGTCGCCGGACACCCCAAGTCGGTCCTGACGAAGGGGTCTGCGCAAACGCACGGGGACGCAGCCCACGGTCCTACTGTGCCCTTATTAGGCGCTTACTGCACATCTGGCCCTGTTCTTTCAGACGCGCAGCCCCAGCATTTCTAAGAAAGAGGAAAACCATAGCCCAGAGGAGGAGGAAGTCTTCTAAAGAGAGGGCCCGCGTCCGCAGCGAGGACAGCGCCCCGGTACGGGACCCCCTACCCCGCCGCGGGAGGCAGGCCGGGCGCCGCAGTCGCAGGGGTGTCTGAGTCGGGGGCCAGACTCTAACGGGGATCAGCCCGGAGCCGGCCGGCTGGCCCCAAACGCCCGGGTCGGCGCGGCCGGAGGGGACGGGCTGCGCCCCGGGGCGGCGGGGGCGGAGTTCGCGGCCGGAGCGCACGTGTGCCACACAGGCCTCGGGAGGGTCCCGGCGGGTCTCCGGGCGCGCGCGGCGACCGTCTCACCCTCAGGGGGCGGCGCCTCGGTCTCCCCGAGCCCCGACACCGCGCTCCGGGATGGGGGGGTGGGGTGCGCGCCAACCGGTGGGCGTGAGAGCCGCGCGGGTCACCCACCTGGGAGGGCACGGCGCGCCCCGCGGCCCAGAGCTGCAGTCCGACGGCCAGCGTGGCCCAGAGGACGGCGGCCGCCATGCGTGCGGCGGCGGGAGCGCGGGCGGGTCCGGCCGTCCCTGGCTGTCGCGCCCTTGGGCCCTCGCGCCTCCTCTCCGCGCCCCGCTGCCTCCGGCGCCTCCGACGGAAAGCGAAAGCCTGGGTTCTGGCGGCCGGAGGGAGGCAGGTGGAGGGGGCGGGGCGGGGCGGGGCGGGGCCTCTAGACCACGCCTCCTCCCCCGCCCCCGCCCCCGCCCCCGCCCCCCTCGCGCCTGGCCCCGAGTCCCTGCTCCGGCTCTTACCCCCACAACTCGCCCCGGGCTCCCGCTCTCGGGGACCCCTCCGCCTCCACCTCCTTCTCGTGCCCCTTCCCCTTGAAGTCACCCTCCCACCAGGTTTGTTGCTGCCCCCAGGCTGTGCCTCTCAACCTGCCCTGCATCCACCTACCCCTCCCACCCACTCCCTTCCCCCGCTGGCTCCCCATTCCTGTGGGGATGGGACACTAATTTGGAAAAACATCTCCCAAAGGTGACACTAGCTCTGGCGGACCACCGGTGTTCTATATAATTCACTCATTTGGACTCGAGCCAGACCGTCTGAGGGTGTCTCTGCGTTAACCTCACAGTTACATTTTCTGAAGATTAAAAGCTATATAATATATATGTTATGTATGTACGCTCACAAAATGTATATGTAACTTAATAAGCTGTGTATACTGAGTTGGCTGTTATTACTATTATCCATTTGTTAATTTATCCTCAAACTTTTTTTTTTTAGTAGGCTCCATGCCCAGTGTGGGGCTTGAACTCACCACCCTGAGATCGAGCCAGGTGCCCCTGTCCTTAAATGTTCTTCAAGCCCTTCTCAGAGCGAGCCAGACCCTGCCCTGCCTTCCTTCTTAAGTCTTCCGTCCAGGTGACGAACAAGTAAACAAGGCTAGGACAGAAAGCATCTGGGAAATTGAGGGCGTCCAGAGAGAGCCCAGGCCAAGGGCCGCGAGGGCTGGCGGGCTCCCCTGGGGCTCGCATCACGACCGAGCACCCACGCTCCCTGCTATCTTCGCCATCTTCCATCTTCCTCCTCGTTGAGCCACAACTCTAATTTTTTTTTTTAACGTTTATTTATTTTTGAGACAGAGAGAGACAGAGCATGAACAGGGGAGGGTCAGAGAGAGGGAGACACAGAATCCGAAACAGGCTCCAGGCTCCGAGCTGTCAGCACAGAGCCCGACGCGGGGCTCGAACTCACGGACTGCAAGATCATGACCTGAGCCGAAGTCGGCCACTTAACCGATTGAGCCACCCAGGCGCCCCGAGCCACAACTCTAAAGCAAGGGCCAGCCCCGTGTGGCCAGAACTCACTCCCCCAGGCCTGGGAGTCCTTGCCCCCAGCACACAGGGCATTTCGGAGGAGTGGGGTGGGCAGGGCCGCAGGAGACAATTCTGTTCTCCCATTCCCTCACTGCAGGCTGCCAAGAGGTTCAGGGACCTCTGCTCTGGGCCACCAACCCCCATGATGGAGATAGCAAGGTTGGTGCATCTAGGCACTGAATGAAACTGGGAAGTGACTCTTGTGAGGTGGAAAATCCCATCTCCTGACCAGGAGTCTGGGAAATTACCTGGTTCCCAAACATTTCTAAGAGATAGGCCACGCTGAGGGTGCGGCTAGCACAACCCACAAACTTGACTCTGTATAGAGAGTCAGCCTCTAAAACTAGCACAAAGGTTTCTTCTGGCCCTTACTAGTCTCGCCTGGCAGTTTTGAGGACTCCCCGATCTGGAAGAGAGAGCCAAAGACCAGGAGTGGGGGGGAGGGGGGAGTCACCTGGTGGATGCAGGGACAAGTGGTTCTCCATGGATGACCCACGTACCTCTCAAACCCAATGGGTCCCACTGGCTCCTCCGATGGCTCCCCATCCCAGTGAATGGCTCCTTCACCACCCAAATGTGGGGATCCTCCTGGGACCCCACTTCCCATCCCAACTCCATCAGTGGACCCAAAGAGTAGGTGGCAGCCAAGTCGAGAGAAAAGCAAACCTCTGCCTAGTGATTCTATCAAGGGTATTTATTTTTTTAAGTTCATTTATTTATTTTGAGAGAGAGAGAGAGAGAGAGAGAGAGAGAGTCCCAAGCAGGCTCTGTGCTGTCAGTGCACAGCCCAACATAGGGCTCAATCTCACGAACCATGAGATCATGACCAGAGCCGAAGTCGAGAGTCGGATGCTTAACCAACTGAGCCACCCAGGTGCCCTTCTATATAGTGGATTTAATACAGAGGAATTAGTTAGAAAGGTGTTAAAGGAATTAAAAGGACAATTAGAAGAAGGGGAGATAACCCTAAGATTAACAACCACAAGATGCTGCCACCACCCCTGTGGCTGAAGATGGCACCACCAGAGCCAGGAGCCAGGGCGTCTGGGGGAATCTGGAACCACGGAGGAGACAGAGCCACTGCAGGAGACACCATGTGAAGCACAATGAAGGGAAGTATCCTGGCTTCTCCCTTCCTTTCGGGCCCTCGTCTCCCACCAGTGCCTCCCACTGGCCGAACCTAAGATGGAAAACGTTTGACAAGGGAACCTGGGAAATTTAGTTTGTGGGGTCAGCCCACTGCCATAGAGAGCCGCGCAGGGGCCTGGTGGGGCCTGTGGCTGAACACAGGCCACCAGCTGGCACCGGTCCAAGGGAAAAGGCGCAGTCACCTCAGGCCCATCTAGCCTCAGGCTCTAACTCAGGTCACACACTTTTATCGAGCATCTGTGGGGCCAACCCTGGGGTGCTGGGCACTCAGGAGGGCACAAAGCAGGCGAGAATCTCCTGTCAGTCTTGTGGGCCCTAAACTCCTTGGATATCCAGCTGTCAGAGTGGTCCTTTGTAGCCCTCCCTGCTTTGCCCGAGATCAAGGGAAGCACCCCCTCCCCCAAGAAGCAGCAGGGGGCGCTCAGTACAATGGCGACACCCTTCCCCAAATCTCTTTTGGCTTCTGCAGACCCAACGCCTTCTTTAGGCTAGGGATGGGCGATGGCAAATTCTGGGTGAGCCATTCGTCATTCAGCGTCAGCACACCTGCACAGGTGGCCCCGGACTCTCTCTCTCTCCAAGATGGGATTTGGTCTTGGCACCCACCATTGTGTACCTGCCGCTGGGAAATCTGCTAAAACTCAGCAAATGCACAGAGTCCCCTTAACACCCTGCCTTGGTCTGGATCCCTGGCTCCTTTCCTCCTGCCCCACAGCCCAGCCGTGTCTTTGGCCATGGCCATTTCTCACTCGTGATGCTCTAGTGATCTCCCAACTGGTCCTCTGGCCTCCAGGTTCTGTCCCTCTAATCTGTGCTCCGTGGTGTGGTCAGGGCCAGCTCCCAAAAGCATAAGGCAGTCATGCCATTTCCCCCTGGTCCGGTGGTTTGAAAATCAAGGGGCAATTTTGCCCCCTGCCCTGCAAGGGACATCTATCCGTGTCTGGAGACATTTGGGATTGTCACAATTCAGGGGGCAGAGTGGTGTTACTGGCCTCTCGTGGGGTAGAGGCCGGGATGCTGCTAAATATCCCATGATACACAGGACAGCCTCCACAGCAGAGAATTATCCAGCCCAAAATGTGGGTAGTGCCAACACGGAGAACCCCTAGGGCCCTCCATGCCCTCGCCCGTGGCTCCCCGCAGCCTTCTGAATCGAGCTCAGCCTCCTCGGTGAGATGCTGGAGGCCTTCACGTCCTGGCCCACACTGCCTGCCAGGCAGATCCCCCCCCAGCCCCATACGTTAACCACCCTGAACTCCCTGAATAACCTTGAGTCCCCACCTCCGTGCCTTTGCCCCTGGGTTCCTCTGCCCGGGACGGCTTCCCCTTCCATCTGCTTGGTGATCACCGACTCCCTCTCCTTTGTGAAACTTGCCCTTAACCACACTCCACCAGCCAAGGCAGGGGTTGGTACTTTTGCAGACCTTTAGCAGAACCCTCACCTCCGTATGGTTAGCTGCTCACATCCCCCTCTCCTCTGTTAGTAATTGCGAGACTAGCGGTTATTGGAAGTCTGCTCGGGGCCAGACGACTTACAGACATGGTCTTGCAGCGGAGGGGCCAAGCCTCGTAGGAAGCTTGTACAGCTAGTGAAGGCAACAGTGGGCTCCCACTGAGTTAGTTTGCCAAGCAAGTGCTCAGCCGGCTGCTTCTCACGCCGCTGGACTGTGTGGTCTTTGAGGGCAGAGGCACTTGGTCATGGTCCCTGCTATTTCCCCAGAGGGAGGGGCTCAGTAAAGCTGGACAGCACAGGGGCGAAGACGTGAGCGAGTGAGCAGATGTCAGGGTCAAGACCCAGGAATCTAGTCCATCCTACTCCCTCTAAGGCCCTACCCACTCAACGTGGTCTCCCAGGCCATGCATGTCTCAGACCCCGAAGTCCCACAGCCCATTGTTTTTGCTGCTCAGTCATGGGGAATCAGCAGGTTCCAGCAGGTAGGACTGTGGCCCTCTGGTCCCCAACCCAGGGGCTGCACGCACAGTATATACCCTTGGCCTGGGGCTCCCTGGAGCCTTTCCTCCCTTCCCAGTGCAGCCCATAGCTCTCAGAGGGCCCTCCACCATCTCACCCCAATGAGCTGATGGTTGTGCTTTGCAAGCAGGTGTGGTGGAAGGCATCGTACCCAAGAACAGCCAGTCTGTCCGCCGGTATTTCCTGAACACCTGCTACGTGCCAGGCGTTTGGAGGAATACGGCTCTCCAGCTTTAGCCAGCATCAGAGTCATCTGGAAGGCTTGTTAAATGTGCAGATTCCTGGGCCCCACTCCCGTGTCTGTTGAGGGCCTGATGATCTGGCTTTTTAACGTGCCCTCAGGTGACTAATGGATATCTTTTGGGGAACCCTGTGCAGAGAGGGTTTAGCTGCAGCAGGTGCTGTGGCTAAGGGCGGTCTGGAAGGCATAGCTGTGGTTGGGTTGGCAACGGCAGTTCACGCTGTGGGGAGGTCTCAGAACCAGCCACAAAGCCAGTACCTTCTCACCTGGTCTGGGCGTCCAGTGGGATCCTGTCTCAAAGGAGCTGCTCGGGCAGCCTGACCCTCCCCCCCCCCACCCCACCCTGCCCGCCTCCCCATCCCCACCCAGCTTGGCCCACAGCCAGAGCAGGCAGCCTTCTCTCGTTCCACTGTCCTGCTTATCTCAGCACCCTAAATGCCCTGGGCCAGCCCCTGGATGACTCACGTCCTAAATCACGAACAGGAAGTAACACAGTGTTAGCCACAGCCCTGAAACTATCTCCTTCATCTGTGCCTCCCCTGGCCCTCCCGCCATCCCAGGGCCACACCTCAGGCTAACCTGGTCGTGCCAAGCAGCCAGCCCCTGTCCCCGTTTCCTTCCAAAGAAGAGGAGGGCGGAGGAGTGCAGAGCTCCCTTCCCCCGACCCTCAGAGAGGACCCCAGGCAATTGGGGAAATGGAGTCAAGAGGGCCTCCAGTCCTCCTCCCGCACCCCCCCAACCATTCTGCCCCAACCTCCCTGTTCTAGGTTGCCTCTTCTCAAGAACCAGCCCCCAACCACCCGAAGACCCTCAGTTTCTCAGCCGAGTCAAGTGGGGCCAGCTGAGAGTCAGGGGAGAGAGGCTGATCTCACCGTCACCGCCAGCTCTGCATGATAGTGGCCGCCCGGGGCCCAGCGAGCGGGAGCTCGAGTGTGGCCTCTGCAAGAAAGGACGTGTGGCTGAGGACCGGGCGTGCCCTGGGTGGGGAAGGGGCAGCCACAGCATGACCACCTGGCTCCTCTGCCTTCTGTGGACTAGGACCGAGTCCCTGCCGGCGTCCTGACATTTGAGGATTCTGATTTTCCCGAGACCCAGAATCCGAAGCAGGCTCCAGGCTCTGAGCTGTCAGCACAGGGCCCAACGCGGGACTCGCACCCACCAATGTGAGATCATGACCTGAGCCGAAGTCTGACACTCAACCGACTGAGCCACCCAGGCGCCCCAACACCCATCTATCTTTTTACCTTACATCGTCTTCATTTTCAGATTTTTTTTTTAATTAAAAAAAATTTCAAAGCCGAGGATCCAGAACAGCCATACTTCCACTACCCGGAACTGACCAATGTTAACATCCAATGGCCGCCCTCATTCCTCTCTGACATCATATCATTTAACTCTTGACCCCTCTGCCCTCCCGGCCCGGCCTGAGCGCACAGAGCACGCTCCTGCCACCAGACCTTTGCACTTGCAGGCCTCTCCTTCTGGATCACCCTTCCTCCAGATACCTGCATGAATCACTTCCTGACTTCAGTCCAGCCTCTGCTCAAATGTCACCTCCTCAGACAGGCTCCTCTGACCCCCTAACTAAAATACCTGCTTCACTTTTTTTCTTAGCAGTTCTAGAACTTCTGTGTGTGTAGTGTCTGTCTGTCTCTCCCACGATGGCTGGGGTCTCGCCTTTTTTGTTCTCTCCTGGGTCCCCAGCACCTAGAATAGCAACACAGACATTAGATAGATACTTTCTTTAAATAGCAGGTTCTTGGGGTGGCTCAGTCGGTTAAGCGGCCGACTTCAGCTCAGGCCATGATCTTGCGGGCCGTGAGTTCGAGCCCCACGTCGGGCTCTGTGCTGACAGCTCAGAGCCTGGAGCCTGCTTCAGATTCTGTGTCTCCCTCTCTCTCTGCCCCTCCCCTGCTCATGCTCTGTCTCTCTCTGTCTCAAAAATAAGTAAAAACATTAAAAAATAAATAGCAGGTTCTCTGTATTTGTTGACTAATTTTTGCTTCAAATTATTTTATTTTATAATTAAAATCGAAGCCTTTCTTGACACTCCCCCACCCAGTTCTCATCCCATCTCCTTCTCCCCAAAGGCACCTGTTACTCTGAGTCTCCGAGTGGCCCTACATGGCTCTCTAGTCTGTCTTCTGCCTTCTCGTTTAAACAAACAACACAGAGTATCGTTCTCTATGCCTTTGCATTTACACAAACGGTAGAAAACCAGGCTCGCCGCTCTGCCCCTTGATGGCTTCCCCTCCCCTCGGACATGTTTCTGAGAACTTTCCGTGTTGATGAGTTCAGACCTTGCCCGTCCTCTGTACCTGCTGTGTGGTGCTGGCCTGCAAGCCTGCTCCACAGCCTGCTCCCTGCTCCCTGCTAGGGGACGCCTGGGTGCCTGCACTTTCCTCCATCCCTGCTTGGGGATGCCCATCCTTGGCGCCTGCCTCCCAGAAGCACAGGATTGAGCGCCTCCTAGACTCCTAGGTCCTAAACCTAGAAAGTCGAACTGCCAGATGGTGGGGTTTGCACATTTTCATTTTCACTAGGTCCTGCCAGATTCCTCTCCCAAGGGGCCGTACCCGGTTACACTCCCACCAGCGGCATGTGAGACTCCCGCGTGCCCACAAGTGCGAGGACCTTTGATCTTGTCAGTGGGTTTCCTTTTATAGCCCTTCATATTTTCAAAGTGCTTTCAATTCTCCTACCCGCTTTCAGGGTAGAACCTCACCCTGGCCGTGCCAAAATTCCTCTCACTTGAGGCATGTGTGCCCCCAAGTCCCCCAAACCTCAACCCCTAAGTCCTCTACCCGCTAGCCCCCAACCCTCCACCTGCCACCCATCCCCCACCCCACTCTCCAAACCCCCCTCCTCCTGGGGAAGCTGCTTCCGGCTCGTCCCCACTTTCTGGCGAAAGTTAGAGACACAATGGCTGCCTTCTTCCCTGATCTCTCCAGACCCGCCTTACCCTGGCCTCAGTTTCCCTGCCTCCCCTGGGTCCCCTCTGAGTTCTCCACCCCATTACAGACTGGGCAGCTCTGGCCTGGAGAGGCCCCTCCCCACCCCCCATCCCCTGCTTTGTAAATAATTCCCAGGGATTTTATAATTTGGTAGCTGGTGTGAATGGAATCTTTTTTGCATGACTTCTCCCTGGCTCTGTTTGTTTGAACTTCACCTGCAGGGGGTTCGATGAATCACGCTCTTCCATGCAAGAGTCCACACTTGCTTTCTTTTTTCCCCAGTCCCTGCTCCCGCCCCGCTCCCCACCACTGTGAGCTCAGTCCAAAAATCCTGTGGTGTCCGTGGGGTCTGGGATCTCTCTGGGGTGGGACTGCCGGGTCTGGGCGTTGCTGTGGGCCTATTTCCCTGAAGCTGCCAATCGTTTTCCACCCCCCCACCCCCAGGCTGGCCACCCCAGCCACACTCCCTGTCACGAGGGTCCCATTCTGATTTGGGCCAATTCAATGGGTGTGATGTGGGACCGCCCCTCGCTTCATTTCCATTTCTCTGAATATTTGTGGGTTTGAGCACCTCTTCATTACTTGTTAGTCACTTGGGTTTCCCCTTCTGTGAACTGCCTATTCACATCCTTTGACCATATTTCTATTATTTCCTGTCTTTTTCTTGCAGCTTTGCAATAATTCCTTGTATATTCTAGATATTAATCCCTTGTCATTTGAGACGTCACAAACATTTCTCTTATCCTGCCCTCAGTCTGGTGTCCTGGTTGATGGTGCCCTTTGCTATTAAAAAGAAAAAAATCCTTCAGTTTAATGTAATCATCAAATCCACTGATTTCTTTCCTTTTCTCTTTTCTTTTCTTTTCTTTTTTCTTTTTTTTCTGCCTATTTAGATCTTCATCAAAAGTTCCCTCCCAACCCGTAGGATAAAAAGATATTTTTCCACGGCTGTTCTCATTCACTTTATGCTTTTGACATCTCCCACCAAGGTCTTCAACACAACCAGATTATATGTGGTGTATAAAATCTAGAGCCCCAACTTCATTTTCCTCCAGAGTCTCTCCCATCCCAGGATGTCAACCCCGATCATGATTACATGGCGCTGTGGCTGGACTGTCTCTTCGCCTCCATCCGCCTTGCTCCTGGGATAGTTCCCCATGGTTTTCATCAGTAGCGCTCTGTAGACTGTTCAGTTCCTGGTAGAGTGAGTCCTCCTTGCTCGTATACAGGGTTCTTCATTCTTCCATATATATTTTAGAACACACTCGTTCCGTTCTTCGAGCTCCAGCTGGGATTTGCACTGAATTGACAGATGAATACGAAAAAAACCTGACATCATTGCACCATTTGGTGTAACCCGCCCGCCACCATGATGCATCCTTCATTTGTGCAGAGCACCTTCTATCTTCCATTTGGTTTGATTTTTCTCTGGACATCCGGGCGTGGAGAGGTGAAAGGCATCAGCACCCCTCCCTAACTCCCCCCTTCTACCTCCTGGGCTCTCAGCTGATCGCCGCCATATCTCCTCCAGGCAAGCTCAATGGCACAGCCTAGTAGTCTTTTTTTTTTTTAATTTTTTTAATGTTTTTATTTATTTTTGAGACAGAGAGAGACAGAGCATGAGCAAGGGAGGGGCAGAGAGAGAGGGAGACACAGAATCCGAAGCAGGCTCCAGGCCCTGAGCTGTCAGCACAGAGCCCGACGCGGGGCTCAAACTCATAGACCGTGAGATCGTGACCTGAGCCAAAGTCGGATGCTCAACCGACCGAGCCACCCAGGCGCCCCAGAGCCTAGTAGTCTTAAGAGATGATCCAATATACGATCTTAAGTGGCTCGTCCAAGCCCTCACAGCCAGCACACAGAGTGTGAACACATAACATACAGCAAATCGATCCTACGACTGATATCATTAAAATCTAAAATGTCAGTTTTGAAGGATTTGCTGAACCCCGAGGCCATGATCTCTTATGTTAAGTTGTACCACTCATTCTAAAGAGGCGCCACTTCATAGATGGAGAACTTGGGGTTCTTCTGGTGTCCCGAACACAGGGCTTTCTCCAGCCTGACCCTTAGGGAGCGGTGGGCTTACCAGGCCCATCTCCCCCATCACCAGGAGCTTGTACCGACTTGGTGGCCCCAGCTCTTCAGACGAGCCCAGCTAGGAGGCAAAGGCCTACCTGGCACATCTCCTTTGGCCTTTCCTGGGGAGAATCGCTTTCCTAAACCTGTCCTTTCCTCACCTTTCCCCAAAGCTTCCTCCAAAGTACTTTCCCAGAGGGCTCCCACCTGAACCCCCAGGAAGTGTGGGCTTAAACACTCTCACATTGAAATGCAATGCCTTCCCATTTGAGGCAGAGCCATTCTTCAGGGCTTTGCTCCAACCCCACCTTCTTCTTGAAGCCCTCCAAGATGTCTCCAGTCCACAGGGGTCTCTTGCCCTTTCTACAGGAAGTCTGGCATTGGACAGAAAGAAAATGAGCTAAACCAGAGACTTGCAAATATATATTTATTAGCAAACATGTGCGTGTATATATGTATATATATATGGACATATACATAATATACATATATATGCCATAAATTTATTTATTGTAGTGGAATCTTCAAGTTTTGTGGGGCTTATTTTTAATGTTTATTTTTATTTTTGAGAGAGAGACAAAGACAGAGTGTGAGCGGGGCAGGAGCAGAGAGATAGGGAGACACAGAATCCGAAGTAGGCTCCAGGCTCTGAGCTGTCAGCACAGAGCCCGACGCGGGGCTCGAACCCACGAACCAAGAGATCATGACCTGAGCTGAAGTCAGTTGCCTAACCGAGCCACCCAGGTGCCCCTATAGTGGAATCTTATATGGAGAGAGAACTCAGTTTTCTCAGATTGCCAGGGTCTGGATCCCAACTCTGCCACTCATTGGCTGTGTGACCTTGGAAAAGTCACTACACCTCTCTGAGCCTGTTTCTTGATCTGTAGAACGGCAGTAATAACTACACTGGCCTCCAAAAGGTGTCATGAAGGGTAAATGCAACTGTACGTGAAGTTCTTGGCACTCATACCAACAGTCCAAGTCATGAATTGCTCACCGTTTATAATCGTAGGATGGAGACCATTTTAACAGTGTGAGGAGGGCTATGAAAAATGGCCACGTCACTCATAACCATAGGTTGGAAAGTTTAGTTTGGTTAAGAAATCACTGAAGATAGTTTTTATTTATTTATTTTTTTCAACGTTTATTTATTTTTGAGACAGAGAGAGACAGAACATGAACGGGGGAGGGGCAGAGTGAGAGGGAGACACAGAATCGGAAACAGGCTCCAGGCTCTGAGCCGTCAGCCCAGAGCCCGACGCGGGGCTCGAACTCACGGACCGCGAGACCGTGACCTGGCTGAAGTCGGACGCTTAACCGACTGCGCCACCCAGGCGCCCCTGAAGATAGTTTTTAAAAGTTACTTAGAAGGGAAAGAAACCAAAATGTTTGAAGTAGTGGTAACGGGTGATGGGATCACGCATAATGTTTATTATTTTCCTTATACTTTTTCTGTTAGTTTTTTCTCCTCCCAGATTTTACTTACTTCCTTATTTGTAAGGATTTTGGTTTTTGTTTTACTATTTAAGGCACCAGGAACCTGAGTTCTAGTTCTTTTTTTTTTTTTTTTTTTTTTTTTTTAAGTTTGTTTTGAGAGAGACAGAGAGAAACAGAACACACAAGCAAAAGCAGGGAAGGGGCAGAGAGAGAGAGGGAGAGAGAATCCCAAGCAGGCTCCGAGCTGTCAGCACAGAGCCCGATGCAGGACTCCATCCCGAGAACACTGAGTTCATGACCTGAGCCGAAATCAAGAGTCAGACGCTCAACCAACTGAGCCACCCAGGTGGCCCCTGAGCTCTAGTTCTGAGGCCTGTGACCTCGGACACATCGCCCTCCTCTCCAGGCCTCAGTTTCCCGATCTGTACTCTGAGAGAGAGGGGCTGCAGGGGGCTCTGAGGTCTGGGGGCCACAAATCCTCCTGCGTATCAGCCCTGCCCTGGGTCCCCCGTTTGCCTCCGGCCATGTCAGCGCACTGCTTGGGAGCCACCAGCCCGGATGGCCTGCAGACGGGAGAACCAGCACGTGTTTTTCTCATCTGCAAGACCTTGGCTCAGAGCGGGAGCAGCCGGGGAGCGAGGAGGGAGCGACAGGGCTGGGGTTGCGGGGGAGGGGTGCAGTTGCCCAGCCAGGCTGGACACCGGGTCGCTCTGTGCCTGTCTCCCTGACGTGGCACCCAGCACATGACACCTCTCCTTTGGGAAACGCAGCACGTGAAACCTCTCCTTGCTCATCAGCAAGAAGCATGCAACACTCAAGTCGCTGACCTCATTTTCCCAGCAACTTTTCCCTTCCCCAACTCAAAAGGAGGAAGAAAGAAAGAACTTTTCCCCTGGTACAATTTCCCAATCTTCACTCATTCGGATGTTTACGTGGACACGTCTACTGGCCAGAGCTGGGCAGGGCCGGACAGGGATGACCCGGTGTGGGTACACCCTCTGCAGAGAGCTTGTGGGAGGGACAGGGGTACCTGGCTGAGGAGCCGGGGGGCTCCTTGAATTAGGTGACAGTGACTTGGCCACCTCTAGTCCATCGTCCACGTGGAGCTGTCTGTAGGACCTCGCTCCCAGGGAGCCAGAGTCCCTCACCGCCCCCAGGCCCGCACTGCCTTCCCTGCACACCCCGTACATACTTACTGAGTGCCTACTGTGTGCCGGGCAGAGTTCTCACGCCCCTTCGCCCGCAGCCCACGGAGACCCTGCTCCGGCCAAGTGCCCAAATGAGATCCCAGCACGCTTCAGCTCCTGGGAATGAATGGTGGAATTTCGAGCACCAAGAAGGCTTCAACTTGGCCACCACCTGGACCTGGGTTCAAGTCCTAGCTCAGGCCATTTACTGGCATGTGACCTTGACCTTGGACAAATCACTTCTTCTCCTTGAGTCTCCATTTCCTCATCTATGGAATGGGCATAAATAAGTCCCCTTTACGGGGTACCTGCGGGGCTCGGTCAGCTGAGCATCCGACTTCGGCTCGGATCATGATCTTGCGATTTGCAAGTTCCAGCCCCACATCGGGTTCTCTGCTGTCAGTGCAGAGCCGGCTTTGGATCCTGTCTCTCTTTCTCTCTGCCCCTCCCCAGCCCGCGCTTTCTCTCTGTCTCAAAAATAAATTAAAACATCAAAAAATAGGGGCGCCTGGGTGGCTCGGTCGGTTAAGCATCCAGCTCCGGCTCAGGTCATGATCTCACGGTTTATGAGTTCGAGCCCCCCATCGGGCTCTGTGCTGACAGCTCAGAGCCTGGAGCCTGCTTCAGATTCTGTGTCTCCTCTCTCTCTGTCCCTCCCCTGCTCATGCTCTATCTCTCTCTGTCTCTCAAAAATAAATAAACGTTAAAAAAAATTTTTTTTTAACATCAGAAAATAAATAAATAAATAATAAAAATAAGCCCCGGGGCGCCTGGGCGGCTCAGATGGCTAAGCCTCCGGCTTCGGCTCATGTCATGGTCTCACGGTTCATGGGTTCAAACCCCGCATCGGGCTCTATGCTGACAGCTCAGAGCCTGGAGCCTGCTTTGGATTCTGTGTCTCCCTTTCTTTCTGTGCCTCCCCCATTTGCATTCATTCTCTCTCTCTCTCTTTCTCAAAAATAAATAAATAAATCATCTTTTTTAAAAGTCCCTTTTGCAGGGATACTGTAAAGATCAGGCTTTGGGGGGCGCCTGGGTGGCGCAGTCGGTTAAGCGGCCGACTTCAGCCAGGTCACGATCTCGCGGTCCGTGAGTTCGAGCCCCGCGTCAGGCTCTGGGCTGATGGCTCGGAGCCTGGAGCCTGTTTCCGATTCTGTGTCTCCCTCTCTCGCTGCCCCTCCCCCGTTCATGCTCTGTCTCTCTCTGTCCCAAAAATAAATAAATAAACGTTAAAAAAAAAAAAAAAAGATCAGGGTTTGGGAGCCCGCAGCACGTGGCACGTGGTAGGTGCTCGATAAATGGAGACTCAGAACTTGACGGTGGCCATGCATTCGGCCTCCCCAGAATGGTGCGCTGCCCTCCCCCGCCCCCCTCCACCACCACAAGTTCAGGGGAAGTTTTCCCTGTGAAGTTCCCGAAGTGCTCAGTCCCTCTCCTCCCCCCTCACACTCAAAGGAAACCCCCTGCAGGCCCGTTCCCCTGCAGTTCCCCCACCCTCGTGAGGTCGTGGCAACTTGTCACCAGGGGCCCAGCCCCTCCGCCTCCCTCCCAGCGCCTGCAGGGCTGCCCCCTAGGACACTGCCTCCGGCATCTCGCCCCTTTGTCCTTAGAGGCCCAGAGGTGGGAATTCGGCAGAGAGGCGGCCTCTGCCCCAGACCCACAAACGCCCCCATTACCGCTTCTCACACCATGCCCCGAATTTCTCACCCTGCCCTCAGACCTTCAAAGAGGACCAAATCCCCAAGCCCTGGCCGCATCCCTGAGCGCCCTACGCATACCACTGAGGTTTTTGTCTTTGTGGCGGGTACCGCTGGCTAAAGTTGTCTCATGCTCCCTTTCTTGTCCCTCCACAAGGGCAGGGCTATGTCCCCAGCACCCAGCAGCACATACAGTGTGAGCTCAATAATTCACAAACCCATGAGCGGGCTTAATCTCTGCAACCTATCTTTGGGACAAGTACTCTCGTGAAACCCATTCCACACAGGAGGTCGAGGAGGCCCACCCTCCGGGCCACGTGCCAAGCCGTGGGCACTAGAGCCCCACGCCCCACGCTTCCCTCAGTCCCAGCGACGGTCACATCCTCAGCCACTGCCCGACCCCAGGCCGGCCTCTGTGGTTAGCCTGGACTCCCCAGGAGCAGTACTGTCTATCCCTGTCTTCTCCCAGCGCACAGTGTTTCCCAGCACAGTCCCTGACACACAGTAGGTGCTCTAGACAGGTCTGCTGCTCAAACGACTCCGCCAAACGGGTGAACAAATTCTTCTCTCCGCACAGAGATGTTTCTTGTGAGCCTTCTGGGACTTGACCCCCAACCCTCTTCACAAGTCAGGGCTGTGGGAACTTGGAGGACACAGAGGCCCTGGTCCTGGGTGGTCCTGGAAGGCTTTCTGGAGGGGGAGGAGGAGGAAGTGGAGGATGGAGGTTTGGGAGTTGGGGCGCTGGGCCGAGATTGCACAGCGAGACGTGTCTTCTGTATTTGGTGTCAGGGGCAGGTGGGGTGGAATCGAGAGGGGACGAAGCTGGGTTGCAGGTTGGTTTGGATACAGGAGCCACGGGAGGTAGTAGGACGTGCCTGCGAGGGCCAGATTGGCAGGCGGACTCCGGCCTGTAGGTACTGGGGAACCATCAAAGGTTGTATGAGAGAACAGCCCAGTCGGAGCTGGGCTTCCAAAAGGGAGGACGAAAGCCAGGAGGCAAACTCCATTCGCTGTATGGTTCTGGAGCCTGGAGCCTGGCAGATGCCCGGGTGGTGTGCTCTGCAGGGTCTGGGACTTGAGGGCGGAGCCACAGCACAGCGGTGACCGCAGCCTCAGCTATGACGGAATAGCATGGCCAAGCGGTTGGGAACTTGGACTCCAGCCGGATGGCCTGGGTTTTGAATGCTGGCTGCACCACTTAGCAGCTGTGTGACCTCAGGCAAAGTGACGAATTACTCCGTGCCTCTGTTTCCTCATTTGTAACAGAGAGGTATTAATAGCAATCACTTCCTAGGGCACTGTGGGGTTTAAACGAGAACACAAAAAGCCTCGATAAGTAAGAGTCCATATTGTCTTTCTCACTGACGCAGGACATCCTGGAAGGTAGGGATGGAGACCCTACCTCTTTGGTCAGAGCCCAGCTCACAGGAACACAGAGTGGCTCTCAGAGAACTTTGAGTGAATGAACCTGGCCAGGCCATCTCCGGAGTGCCCCAGAGTTCACAAGGGGTCTTCTGCCCGAAGTGAGGGGCCCTCCCTTGACACCTGCCTCAACACCTCCTCCCTCGGCACCCACCGAAGCTGTGGGTATTTCCTGAGTGAAGTGTGATCGCAATGAAAAACAATATCCCTGCGACAGCCTCTTGCATAACCTGCCCACAGCTCTCTGTGACTTCCTGACCAGGCTGTGCGCAGCCCCGGCAAGGGTGTGGAGGGGGGGAACCCATCCTGCCTTAGAAGGTGCCAGACGCTGCCCCCCTTCTCAGGGGAGGCCCAGCAAGACCTCTTGCAGCCTCAGTTTCCCCATGTGGAAACTGGGGTGTTGAGCTGATTACTTTGAATGTCTCCAAAGTTATGGAATCAAACAGACGTAGGCTCGATTTTCGGCTCTGCCTCATTCCAACTGCGGGGGCTCCTGAATGCACAGGTCAGGTCGTCCCCAAGGTGAGAGCTCACACTCCGGAGACAGACAAACTCGAATTCAAACTCCATCCAGATGACCTTGGACAGGTTATATTTAGCTTCCTTGAGGCAACTCTGGGAGCAGTAAGGGTCGAATTATTGGGAACACGAAATGAGGCAATATACGAAGTATTAAGCACAGTGCCTGTCACACAGGAAGATCTCAAAATTCTTTGACCCTCCTATTGAGGGCTGGGGGATCTACAACCCCTCACCTTGAATCTGGGCTCTGTGGCTGCTTAACCAACAGAATGTAGCCAAGGTGATGCTGTGCCCGTTTCTGGGTCCAGATCTTAGGAACCTGGCGGGTCCTATTTCCTACGCTGGGGTGGTTTGTTCTAGGAACACAGGAGAGGCCCGTGGGGAGAAACCCGCAACAATCCCCGGGCCAGCCGCGGGGCACCAGTGTGAACCGAGGTGGACTCTCCTGCCAAGTCGGGGCCAAACTGCAGATCTGTGAGCACAATCAATGACAAATGTTGTTTTAAGCCACTAAGTCATGAGGTGGTTTATGATGTAGCAAGAGAGAACCAGGACAGTTGAGGTCAGTTACTAGCCATTCGACATTTTTGCAGACTGGGGCCCAGCGAGCTCATCTATAATCACGGCCACTATGAGGGTAAGTGGCAAAGTATGGAAAGTGCCTTGGACCTGAGTAAGTTCCTAACAATTTCGCTGCCTCTTATGCAGAATCAGCTACGTCATTTGTGAGACCCAGTGGGAAAAAAAAAAAAAAAGAAAACACAGGGCCCTTTGTCCAAAGGTTAATAATTTATCAGACAGCACAGCAAAGCAGTAAACCCAGCGCTGGCCCTTCAAAGCAGGAGCCCTGTTGGACCAAACAAGCCGTGTGCTTAGGAAGCCCTGCTCCCACGACGTTCTCATCTGACTGTGGGAACTACTTTGACTCCTGCAAAGTTGCCTCATAAATAAGAACCCAACTCACTCACCACAGTTACTTTTAACACCAAATTAAAAACAAAAACAAAGAACGGAAGAATGAAAGTCAGCAGGTAATCTTTACTTGTTCACTTGGACTGAACAGTGATTTCCCCCCACCGTGTCTCCACACAGCACCAAGCTGAGATGTTAGGCAAATTGCTTTACCTCTGTGGGGCTCAGTTTTCCCATCTGTGAAATGGGGAGGCTTGTTCTCGACTGGTCTTCCTTCTGGGGCTCCCAGAAGGGAGGGCTCCTCGGGGGCTCCTCAGGGGCATGGGGCAGAGAGCAGGGCACAAGGGGTGACTGAGCATGCACAAGGCAATACCGGGGTCAGGTGGTTCTCCAGAAGATGCTGTCTGCACCGCCTGCCCTCCCAGCCTTGGGTCTCCCCTGCCCGCAGGATCAGGGGGAGAAGCTCCAAGAACAGAGGCTCTGACTGGGCTAGCCTCGTGTCCTTTCTGCCTCACCAGGAGACTCAGAAAGCCACAATTGGCCTGCCACTTGACCTTGGGCAGGTTCCCCAGCCTCCTGTGACCATCTCTGCCTCCCTGGAAGAGGAGGAATGAAACCGACCTCCTTCCCATCTCCCAGCTGTGGAGAGTTGGGAAGTGAAAGGAAACTTGTCCAGAGGGCACAGTGCCAGATGATGGCTCTACATAAACACAGCCCAACCACAGAGGCATCCTGGCCACATGGGCGGGAGGGGGACTTCCCGGCTGTGTGACAGTAGGTCAGTTTGTCTGCCTCTCTGAGCTCCGGTCTGTAAAAGGGAGCGCTGATACTTGGCTTTTCAGCTATCATCATGAAACTCAAATACAGAAAGAATGTAGACAGGCTGGAGCCAACTGTAAGGCTCCTGAAACGCCTACTTGGACTGCTATTTCCTGAACAGGGACCATGCCTAGCACCAGGCCGAGCACTTGCCCCGCGTTACCGGTGGGCCGCACGACCACCTCGGAAGGCAGCTGTTGTGCCCATTTTGCAGATTGGGAAACCGAAGTTAAAGGCGCTTAAGGGCTTTGCTGGAGGCCCCGTAGCCGGAGTCGCTCGAGCAGGAGGTGAATCCTGACTGAGCTGAGCCATTCCTTCCCCGACAGGCGAAGCCACGGTGATGAAACAGAAGGGGGCGCGTGCTGGCCGACCGAGGAAGAAAGTGCAGGCCGTGGTTCGGAGAGACCCCACGCCCCACACCCGAAAACAAACAAAGGCTCCAGCCTCCCCCAGGAATTTTTGGTGTGGTTTTTACTCTCCTGGAAGGCACCCGGAGAAAGGGGGAACTAGACTGACTGACGGCCAGCCTCCTGTGGTGACATCAACCAGGGCCACATGAACCAGTAATGCAGGCTTCTCTCTGTGTCCTGAGACCACCCGTCTCACTGCTTCCTGGCTCCTGGCCACCGGTGCCCCTGGCCCAGGCTTCCCTCTGAAATAGGTTCAAACAAACTTTGCTGCCTCTGCTTCGGCCCTTCACGCCTATTCCTGAGATAATACCAGGATGTTTATTGTTCTAATAGGAGAAAAATAGAAATAATGATGTTTTATGATGAAGTCTAAGTGCCTGACAGCCGCCCGGCAGGCCCCCGTGACCCACCCGCTGCTTTCCACACTCACCTCCTGCTCCTCTCTGTTCTCCTCACTGTGTTTCCACCAGGGTGCTGTGCTTCCTGAATCTTTTTTTTTTCTAGTTTATTTGAGAGAGAGAGAGAGAGTGCACAGGGCACAGAGAGAGAGGCAGAGAGAGAGAGAGCGAGAATGCAAGCAGGCTCTGCACCACCAGCACGGAGACCAATGAGGGACTCAAACTCACAAACCGCGAGATCGTGACCCGACCCGAATCAAGAGTTGGACACTCAGCGCACGGAGCCACCCAGATGTCCGGTGCATCCTGAATCTCCTGGCCATTCCCACCTCAGGGCCTTTGTGGTTGCTGTTCCCGACTTGCCGGAATGTTCTGCCACCAGGTCCCCAGACTCCCTCTTGTCATGTCACCTCAGGTTGAGCTCAGAAGACCCCTCCTTAAAGAAGACTTCCCCGGCCACCTGGCCAGAATTGCCCCTCCCTTCCAGACACTGTGACACAGGCTCCAGATTGGGGTTTCTTGTAGCACACAGTGGGATTAATCCTGGAATGACCTTGTTCACTGATCAGTTGTGCACACTCATCAGTCTCCATCCACTGGACCCAGGACCCAGGACAGCAAGTCTGAGCGCTAGACAGACAGACCTAGGCCTTCCTAGGTCCCTCTGCAGCTAGATGTGGGCCTGGTCACCATGGGTGTTTTCAGAAGGAAGGGAGGGCGGGAAGGAGGAGGGAGGGAGGCCACTCAAAAAAAAAAAAATCTTGAGTAGCAATGCAGTGCAGCCTGGAATGCACTAGAACCACGAGCAGGACATCCCTTGCAGAGGGACCCAGAGCACATCGCAAATACCCAGAGTTCCAGACATCTAATAAACAGCCCAGTCCTATGACCATGATGTGAGGGGTTCCCACTGCAACTTGGCCCCAAGGGAGGCCAGGTCCCAGGAGAGCCTGAAAGCCCCGGTTAACCTTACCAGAGCAAACACAGGCTTGCTGGAACCAACCACCACTTATAATGCCCTTTTGAGGGTGACCTGTTTGTAGGCTGGAAGGAGCTGAATTGCTAGCCTAGGAAGGGCTCGCTCTTGGCAAGTGGCAGCCAGGCTGCACCCAGGACAGAAGCTTCCATGCAGCAAGCACAATCCACGTATCAGGTGGGGTCTAATGCAACCCCATGACCCTACCGGTCAGAGACTGATACCTTCACCTCGAAGACCAGGAAATCGCTTTAGGGAGATAGAGGCACATAACCAAGAGTGCCCATCTGGTAAGTGGCAGAGCTAGGACTCGAACCCAGGTCTGACCCCAGGACCCATCCCCACCTGCACACTGCTGCTGTTCTGTGCCCACGCCCCAGAGAGCGGTGGGCAGACCTCCCTGCCTGCACCTCGCTCTCAAACACTGGTGACCTGTGCTCCTCTGGCCCCTGGGCACGGCCCCAGGATGTGCACCCAGCATGGGGTGTTGGCCCAGGGCGAGGGGCCTGGGGGAGGGTCACGGAGTGGACCTCGAAACTTTTAATATCCTCACTTTGGCCTCCAATCAAGCCTTATTCCCCCACTTGCACTTTGTCTCAGTCCCCACCCACCCCGCCCTCCACTTCCTGCACTGTCAGCACCGATTTTCATTTCTGTTTAGCCCAACAGGCCAGTTCCCGGTGACCGGTCTTCAGGATCTCCCCCCACCCAGGGAGGGGTGAGATGAGACAGAAGCCTCTTGTTCCATCTCGGGGACCGGCCCTGGCCTTACTTACAGATTCTCAGAACCTAGAACAGCTTACAACCTACCAGACAGCTTGGGAAATGATAAATTTCCTTTGAGTGCAATAGCTTCCGTAGGACACATCACTTACCGTCACTGCCCGAATACAAACTCTTCAGGAAGAGGGATGTACGTGTGCACGGGAGGGATCCTTACAGCCTACGAAGTGCTAGCCTGAGTAGGAGGGGCCTTGCCCGTCTGCCCACCTGGACATCAGAACAGACAGAGGTTCAGAAGTAGCCCCTGATCACGGGTCAAGACAGGGAAATTCACCGTGGCTCTCAGACCAGCCACATGGCAGGCAGACGCTGGTTAAAGGGCTGGGTTGATTTGCAGGTCTGGACATGAGCTGGAGTCCTGGGGATGGGGTGGGTGAGGTCTGACCACAGCCCTCTGTCTCTTTCCTCCACCCCACAGGGGAACCACAGTCAGAGGGGGGCTCCAGGCTGGCTGCCTGTTGTGGGGGCAGTTCCCTCCCGGCTCAGGCCCAAAGTCCAAGTCTCACATTTATCCCTTCGTCTTCCCCTTGCCCGCCCCCTCCATCCCCTGCCTCCGGAGACTACGTGTTTATGCTACTACTTTGTGACTCCCCTTTTCCCAAGCTGGGAGGCTGCTCAGCCCAGCCCAGAGGGAAGAAGGTCATGGGGAGGCCAGGGATCTCTTTCTGCAAATACCCAAAGAGAGCCTTATGACAAGAGAGGCTTTATTCTGCATATCCTCGGAGGACAGGTCTGGGACCAGGGAGCAGGCGGTACGCAGAGGAAGGGCTGCCTCAGCAGATAGTGGGCTCCCTGTCACCAGAGGCTGGTTGCCAGGCGGATGGGTGAAGAGGGACCTCCCTGTCCTGTGGGGAGAGAGACTGCCCAGACCCTTCCTGCTCAGAGGTTCTCAAATACTCTTAATCCAAAGATAGTTTCCTGAGCCTTACGATTAGTTTTTTTAAGGGACCTTACTAATTTTCTGAGGATCAAAAGTTTTGGAGGATCGAAAGTTTTGTGAGGGGCCTTTGGGCAAGGGAATGCTCCGTTTCATTAGACGTGCGTAATTATCTTCAAGTCAAGACTGCCAGAACCCTGCTGGGTGGCCTGCTGGGCGGGGTGGGGCGTCCTCGGGGCCCCTCAGAGCCAAAGCTCAGGGCACAGTGACGGTGCTGTCTCTAAAATTTCATGTAAACTTCTCCAGCTTCTGGTATGTGTGTCAGCGTCCTAGCCTCTCCAACTTTCCCAAAAACATCTGAGCAGTTTCAGAAACTACCCTTGTGATTCCTGACCCAGCCTCGACTTCCTCCTGACAGTGAGCAGGCTGGTGGGTAAACAGCAGATTCCCGGGCCTGGCCTCCTGCAGCGGGTAATTCCAGGAGCCTCTAGGTGGCTGAGACTCCATGCCCTGGGCTGCGGCCGACCTGTCCTCTGCCCACAGGCCCCTCTCCAAGGCCCCTCGTGTGTTTATAGGAGTCTGAAAGCCCCGGGGAGAGCAGGCCAGCGGACCCAAGTTAGGGCAGCTTCTCCTTCTCGTGAATTGCAAAGATCCTGAAATCTGGACTGAACTACTTGCTTTTCCAAGAATCCAGAAGAAGGCATTTGAATGCCTGGGCGAAACCGCGTTACTTTTTGACATCCATATCCCCACCGTGGGTGCTGAGCAGGGGAGCCTGAGGGCAGGGCGGGGGGCCGCCGGGATCTATAAGCATGGCAGAGCTGGGGAAGGTGCATCTTCATTTCCCAGGACACAGCAGCAAGGATCCAGGAAGGGCCCACGGCTCCCCTTCAGCAGGCCATTCTCCAGGAGGGCAGCCGGGTGGGCGGGGTCTCCGGCTGGAGCAGGACCCCGCAACTGGAGCATCTACAGACATCTGGGTCCCAAGATGCTTCCCACTGGGAGAACTGGTGGGGACATTTTGAGACAGTTGACCCCAGGCCCTCAGCCCACCGTGGGGGCTGCAGCATAGGGAGGGGCTGGAGGCACCAGGAGGGTCTCGCTCAGCCCTAGCAGGGCAGGAGGCCAGGCTGGGCACAGAGCACAGCGTGGCAGCTGTTGCCAAGATGGGGGATGATGCCTCGTCCCTTGGCTTCCCCACTGACTCAGGAGAAACCACCACAGGCGCTGGCTCGGTGCCCATGGGGGCCACACCACAGTAACTGGGGGCTGCCGGCATGGCAGCAAGGTCAGGGGGGCACTGCTCCCGAGGCCCCGGGCGAGAGAAGCAGGCCGAGGGGTCTGTGCCTCACAATCTCTGCCGCCAGTGAGCTCCGGCCCTGGCGGCGTGCGTCTGATGCTCCGGGCTCCGAGGGCGTCTTCCTGGCAGTGGTGGGAGACGGGGCGCCCAGTCCCTGCCGTCTGCCTGCTGCTCCAACACTGCCGTGCGGATCCAGCCCCTGGGTTGTCTCCACGGCACGAGCCGGGCTCCCCCGGGGTCTGGGCTGGGGGAGAAGCTGGGCGGGGCGCAACTGGAAACCACCAGAAGCCCCCTGCCCAGGCTGGTCTTCCACCGGATGCCGGAACCTCAGTTCGGGCCACACAGGCCTCTGCTGCCAGCCTGGTGCCACTAGTGCCACCCTGGCCTCTCCGGGGCCACCCAGCTGCCCTCTCAGCCCCAACCCAGACCAGGCCTCATTTCTCAGAGACAGTCATGGGCAAGGGGGCCTCCTTTCCTTCCTCTTCTACTGAGAACATGACGTCCCCGCAGCTGCCCAGAGGCGGCTCTGTCTCCTGCTCCGGGAAGTGGGGGTATGCGTGGTCCCCTTCCAGATCCTCCTCCAATTCAGGCCCCGTCGGCCCCGCCAGGCCCCGGCCCTCAGGCACCTCGGTCCTCACGGTCCCCACAATCACTGTGTCAGCCTTCATGATGTAGATTTTCTCTGTAAGCAAAAGGATGGGTTGAAGTGAGGGAACAGGAGCCCTGGCTGGACGGAGTGAGGAGGCAGAGGTGGGTGCAAGCCCCAGCCTCGTCACTCCTACTGTGTGGCCTCAGGCAGATGACACAATCTCTCCGATCCACGGTAAGCCCCACCAACCTCACAGGTGTCCTGAGGCTCAAAGGAAATAAAACAGCTAGAAACCATGCACTGAGAAGTTAAGCACTGGCCCGGCCCGCCTGCTCCTTGTGGGAGAGGCTCACGGTCTCCTCCAGTTTCAGTGAGGATCTGGTAGGGAAGGAGAGAGTAAAGCCGGGAGAGAAAGCGAGCCCTGGGGAGAGAAGCTGGTAAGTGGCAGCCCCGGGAAGCTCCAGAGGAGGTTAGCCGGTGGCAGACACTGTCCAGACACCCTCCACGCGTTACTCCCGAATCCTCACATCCCGGCTGCCAGGGGGAGAGTCTAGGATTGTCCCCGTGGACAGATAAAAAACCTAAAGCCCCGAAAGGTTAAAAGACCTGCCCAAAGTCACCAGGTAGTTAGAAGTCTCAGAAGAAACCCCCACCTGACTGGCCACCCTTTCCGCTCCTATCCACGTGCCTAAATCAGAAACCAGGGGTGACGGACTTGTCCCGGTTTGCCTGGGGGCACTCCTGGGACATGGCCGTGACAGTCCCGAGCCCCATGAACCTCTTAAGGTCCAGGTAAACCCAGGCAGCCCTGGGGCGCCTGGGTGGCTCAGTCGGTTGGGCGTCCGACTTCAGCTCAGGTCATGATCTCGCTGTCCGTGAGTTCGGGCCCCCCGTCGGGCTCTGTGCTGACAGCTCAGAGCCCGTTCACGCTCTGTCTCTCTGTCTCTGAAAGATGAAAAACCTTAAAAACAAAATGAAAAAAAAAGAAACCTCAGCCCTGTTGATAATTAGCCGCAGCCTGGGAGTCTTTCTCGGGGCCGTACCTCGGGTCTTCAGGTGTTCGCTACGTGTTTCCCATCGCCCACCCGAGGCCTTCACAGCTGTGCCTGAGTAGCACGTAGTAGGGCTGCTGGTGTATGTTGCTTGGATGAATCAGCAGCATACCCCATCAGAGGCATGATCCTCTAAGGGTCGTACCACCATCTATGGCTGGGGCTTTGGAGGCTCAGGGGAGCTAAGTAAGCCGAGAAGCGAGGAGCCTTTACCCGGCCCAGCTACATGGCCTTGCACTCAGGGCCTCCCAGCAGCCCGGCCCCGTGACTATCTCTGGAGTCTGAATGAGGAAGCTCAAGAAGGAACTTGAAAGCTGGGGTGGAGCAGGACACTGGGATGGAGCAGCCCACTCAGGGCTCTAGAATCCAGGCAAGTTATCTTGGTGGGAAGTGAAGGGGCTCTCCCTGCCTGGTGCCCTGGGGGCGAGGGATAAAGCTCAAGCTGCAGTTTGGTCCCCCGGGGGTGCTGGACAGGGCAGCAGGGGCCCCTCTGGGATGGTATGAGAAGGACAAAAGGCTCCTGAGAGGACCTCCAAGGCCTTCGCTCCCAACCACCACGCTTGCCAGCAAGGCTAACAGGCCAGCTGGAGCAGACGGCCCACTCCCATCCCGGGAGCTCGGCACCTCCCTCCACCTGCCCCCGCAGCTCCCTCCGGGCACTGCCCTCGGCAGGGACTCAAACGTTCACATTAGGACTTCTTAGGAAATTTAAAGGAGATGTCTTTGGTGGTATTTCCCCAAATAACCCTCTTTTTAAAAATGGGGAAAAAACAAAAAACCTTGCTGAAAGCTACAATTCCAAAAGTTTTGTTTTCATATGAAAGACTCAGCCCCAAAGAGTTCAATCCACCAGCAACTGCGACAGAAATGTGGAGAACAAAGCCTCTTTGGTATTACCCAGCAACGGTTAACCCTCCAGAGGACAGAGATGGAGCTCACAGCCAGGTGGAGGGGTGAGGGGAGGGGGGAAGGGAGGCTACAAATAGTCACACTGCTGGGTGCTGAGGATACTAGGTCAGGAGGCCTGGGGTCTGGGGGAGCACAGCAGAGGGGCATCTGGTCTAGACAGGAGAGTGCAGAGGGCCAGGAAGACTTCCTGGAGGAGGAAGCAAAAGGGCAGGGGCCTCAGGAGCTCAGGAATTGACCAGATTTAAAGAGGGAGCTGCCCATCCAGGGTGAGGAAGCAGCTTCCACAGAGAAGCTCAGGAGGGAGGGAGGGCTCTGTGAACTCGGGAAACTGCCAGTGGGTAGGAGAAGCAGGCCTGTGGGGTCAGGAGGCAGGTGAGTCTGGTGGGGAGGAGGCAGTTGGTGACCAGTCTGAAGGCCGGAATAAGAGTCCTGGAATCCATCCTGAGAGCAACAGGGACCCCTGCCCCAGCCCCAGGGGTTTAAGCAGGGGTGCACAACGGAGGGGCATATATTTTGGCACAAACACTCTGGGTGTAGCAGGGTGGAGAGCAGAAGGAGAGGAGGCTTTGGGAAGCCAAAGCAGAAGGTCTGCCTGAGTGGGAGGGCGGCTGCAGTTCGGGAAGTGCTGACCTCGAGGCCGCCGTGGGCAAGCCAAAGGCTTCGGAGCCCCGCAGGTGGGGGGCCGTGTCCCAGCTGGGCCACTCAGTGGCTGTGTGACAGGGAAGATCTCTTCACGCACCCCCCCCCCACCAGCTGCAGTGTCCCCAGTTATAAAAAGAGGAGGAAGACACTGTCCTCAGAGGCCATGGGACAACGAGAGATGACTTTCACCTAGACAAGTGGCAGGTCTTATTGTCACCGGCACCTTTCAAGGTGTCCTCCTTTCCCTTCACGGGGCTCTTTGCTGGGGGATGGGGCGGCGTCCACATCTCACCTCAACAACAGGCACCAGGCAGGGGAGCCCCTTCCCCCACCTTCACCCCCACCCACCAGGACAACCTCCCACGCATGATTCCACGTCTCGCAATGGCCCTTTGAGGCAGAATTAGCACTATTCCTGTTTTACAGAAATTTGAATTGGGGTAACGAGGGGGAACAGCCTTCGTAATATACCTAAGCATGCTTTAACTCTCTCACAACAAGCATCTCCTGCTTCCAAGGGCCTCTTCCTCGCTGGGCCTTCGCACCCTAGGGTCTCTGGTTCCGGTCGGGGGCACTGGACCCTGAGCCAGTGCCCATCTCCCTGCTGCCCCCTCGGCCCTGACCACACCCCAAATCGGCAGACTCACCGATCCTGTTGTTGGTATGCTCTGAGGTCACCCGGGGCTCGGGAAGGTCCCTGGGGGACGGGGGGCTCCCGGCCGGGCTGGCATCCAGCAGCCGCATGCTCTGCAGGCAGGCTTCCCCGTTGGGGCAGGTCTCCACGGCCGGGGGGCCCATTAATCCCAGCTCCTCTGTGCCCGGCTTGGCCACCGATATGCAACTCCTCAACTGCTGTGGACACAGAAGATGCGGAGTTGATGCGGGGTGCCCCAACCTCCCCTCGGGCTCTGAGCTGGGAAGCCCCTGTTTCTTCATGTCTGTAGACCCCAGTGGGTCTCCCTCTCTGCCTTAAAGCTGCCACCCAAGGCTTCTCAGCTGTTTTTTTTGTTTAATGTTTATTTTTTTTTGACAGAGAGAGAGACAGACCATGAGCGGGGGAGGGGCAGAGAGAGATGGAGACACAGAAGCAGGCTCCAGGCTCCGAGCTGTCAGCACAGAGCCCGACGTGGGGCTCGAACTCATGAACCGTGAGATCATGACCTGAGCTGAAGTCAGACGCCCAACCGACTGAGCCACCCAGGTGCCCCAAGGCTTCTCAGGTTTGAGAGCCTGATGTCCCTGTGGAGAATTTTAGAAGTCGTGTTGCTTTTAACTTGTACTAAATGACAGTAGCCAGCATCCCACACTGCACTCATCAATGCATCACTCAGTGCGACGCACTGAGAATAGCCCCCTCCCCATTTTACAGGTCAGGAAACAGAGACGCAGAGGAGTCAGGGAACTTGCTCAGGTTAGTTAGTAAGTGTTTGGGCCAGTACTTGAACCCTGGTGCCTCGCTCCGGAATCCATGCTCATAAAGCACCTGTTGGTAAGTGTGCGCTCCAGACCCACCCCAACTCCCCAGCCCTGACCTCCTGAGACAGCGGTCGTTCATGATTACATCAATGCGTTCTGTACATTTTCAGGAAAATGGTTTAGTTTTTTACTTTTATAAGTAAGCATAAAGGAGAAGTGGTCTCATGAAATGTTCTGGGTTTTTTCAGTTTATTTTTGAGAGGGAGGGAGACAGAGAGAGAGAGAGAGAAAGAGACAGCACATGAGCACATGGGGGAGGAACAGAGAGAGAGGGAGAGAGAGAATCCCAAGCAGGCTCTGTGCTCATAGCACAGGCTCTGTGCTCATAGCCTGACTTGGGGCTCGATCTCATGAAACGTGTGATCATGACCTGAGCCAAAACCAGGAGTCAGATGCTTAACCACTGAGCCAACCAGGCGCCCCTCATGAAATCTTCTAACACATACTAGTTAGGGAATGAGTCTGAGTAATTCACAAAGTATATCTACATAACCCCAAATATTCTTTTATATTAATTTGAAGTCCAAAAGATGGCATTTTAAACAAGTTACTATAAAAGCACTGACTCCCGTGGCCAAAAGATGTTTGGTTATCTTAGAAATCATTAAATGCCTTGTTCATGAAATTTCCTGGTATTGTAATAGCCACTTATCTGACCCAAGCATATTTGAATGTGACCTCCCATAATTTGAAACTGAACTCACATTGTGGTTCTATTATATTTAAAGACTAAAGGATGGAAACCCTTCTCCAAGGGTGAAAGTCTGAGTCAAAAGAAAGTCATGGGTGGGTGAGGGGGGACGCCTGAGTGGCTCAGTTGGTTAAGCATCCGACTCTTGATTTTGGCTCAGGTTATGATCTCACAGTTTCACAAGTTTGAGCCCCACGTGGGCTCTGTGATGACAGTGGGGAGCCTGCTTGAGATTCTCTCCATCCCTCTCTCTCTGCCCTCCCCCACCTGCATGCATGCACACTCTCTCAAAATAAATTTTTTTAAAAAAGGGTATGGAAGATTTGATCAAAGAAAACAAAAATAGGTGAACCATACACACATGAGACTCATCCATATGTCCTGCCCTGTCCCTCAGCTCCCGATGGCAACACCCATGGGATGGCTCTTCCCCCCAAAGGTTGCTCCTGGAGGCTGGGTGCATAGCAGGGCACCAGGCCAAGCCCAGTGAGGACCAGGTGTCGAAGCCCCATCTGGGGTAATCATAGGATCAACGGTAAAGTTTGCAAAGCCTGGCCTAGCGCCTGCCCACAGCAAGTTGCTTGTAAAAGGCAGGTGAAGAGGTCCTTAGAGCCCAGGGTACCAGCTTTGGAGCCATACAAACCAGGGTTCAAATCAAACCAGGGTTCGCTGATCTATTTTCCAGCTGTGGAGTATCCTTTCCCATCCGTGCCTCTGTTTCCTCTTTTGTAAAATGGACCACAGCACCAACCTCTGAGTGTTGTACGGCCTACCCAAGGTAACTTTAAGAGTCACAAGCGAGGTGCCTGGCTCCTGGGAAGTGCCCATGTGTGATGGCTACATTTTCAGAGTCATGCTCTGGATTTGCCATCCCAGCTGTGAGGATGAGAGCCACAGAGGAGTGAAGGAGAAAAGGGGAGGTCAGCATGGCCTTCCTCTGACCACACCTGGCACCCAAATCGGCCCAAACCAAATCCACGGCCCTTCTGGAAGAGTCCCCAGCAGGGTGAGCCGGGAGCCAGAGGCAGCTGAGCGGGTGGGGCTCCCCATCCACTGCCAGAGCCTGGCTTCGCCCCGCTGTGCTCAGAGCATCCCACGGGGGGCAGACCCAGCCTGAACCTGCGGGGGCGGGGGGCGCACCCCATCACTGTGGTTGGGGAATGACCCACAGCTCTCAGAACTGGCAGATCTGCTAGCGAAGGAGTCAGAGTTAGGGGCACAAAGCCAGGGAGGCGGGGCAAAGAAGGGCTACTTACGGTCAGGTTCCTCCTGGGCCTGGAATCTGCAAAAAGAAGCAGAGCAGGGACTTCACCAAGGAGGGTCTGGGAGCTACCTGGTCCCGTCCCAGCCCACGCATGGATGGCGGCTGACACTTATTAGGCCCTCGGGCTGGAGAGCAGTGGATGGCTTCAGAGTCCACGCCGAACCCTGGGCACAGAAACTCATTTCCCAGCGCTCACTTCTGTAGCGGCAATGGGAGAACTGGGAACCACCTCTCCCCCAGCCACTAAGCCAATCACAGTACTGACGCCCTCCCCCAGCCCATGGGCTCAGAAGTTGGTTTGTGGCTGCGGACACTATCTTGTAGCCCCCAGGGTCTAGAGAGCCCAGAACTCCTCAGAGCCCCGTGCAAAGGTCTCACGGAAGACCTCAGGGCTGGTAACACAGAGCAGATAACCGATCCTGAGGACCTCTGCTGAACCTGCTCCGGGCATACCGAAGCCAGGCGACCCTGGAGGCCTTCTGTGGGAGCTCGGTTTCTACGACTCGTGCCTGGAAGAGCCCATATGACCACCTTCAAGGAAGACAGCTGCTCATCGTCAGCCTGCCACCTACCATCCCCCTCTGGTGGGCTCAGGAGGCACAGACTCAGGGATTCTCAGGGCACAACTACTTCTTATCCCAAACCCCCACCCCCAGGTTTTCTCTCCTATCAAATACACGGCCAAGCACATGTTGGTATTTAGCCACGGCCCACTGGCCATTTGAGACAGCTGGAGATGGTGCCCAGGCATCTGGTCTACCCGAGGGCAAATCAACTCCCAGCATAGACCGTCCTCTAGGGACACACAGCCCTTTAGGACTCCTGAGGAGGCCCTCTCGGAGACTTGGAATAGACTGCTGTGGGTGTGCACACCTGACCAGAGAGATCTGCTCTGAAAATGCCAATGAGCTAAGTCACCTCCGGAACACTCTCTGATTTCAGCAGCTCTGGGAACCATGAGCCCTGAATCCTAGCTGAAACACTTCACTGGAGGCCCACCAGCTGTGATAATACAAACAAGACAGGTGGTGTGAACATGCTGTGTAGACGTTAGGTCAGTTTGGGGAACACTCTTACATGTACCTTTTAAGCGACCATCAGCAAAGTGTCTAAAGAGGAAAGGAACCGGACACTAAAAAGTGTCTAAAGAGGAAAGGAACCAGAATGATGGTCAAAAGGAGAACGTGTATAAAATGACACAATTCTGGATTCTTGACTTAACAAATGCACCGAGTTTCCTTCCTCTGGTAACTGGTGTTCCCAGCACAGTGGTCACCTTGGGAGGCCGTGGCTCATTCCCACTAGGTAGCCACTGTCCATAGTCCAAGCCACCAAATGCTCTCTGGCCCGAGGCAGCTTCCTTTAAATGATGTCAGTGAGGCCTCATCTTTGTCCTTTAAGAGTGAGTTTGAGTTTTGCAAACAGCCAACTTTGATTTGGGTGGCCACAGGGAGAAAGTACAACAAAGTAACAAGATAAAATAAAATAAATAAAAGTGATAAAATTCAGTCTTGGAGAGGATGTGGGTAAAAAGGAACACAGCTTCTCATGCCCTGTGAACCGGTTCCATGTTTCTAAAGAGCCAACTGGCAAGGAAAACCTCACACCCTTTGACCCAGTAATCCCTCTATGGGTACACACCCTCAGGAAATAACCCAAGAGAACACAACAGGGTTGTGCACAGAGGTGGTATTTATAATAAACAAAAAACTGAGAACGAGCCAGATGCCAAACAATGAGGCTGCTTAGCAGTCTTGAAGCAGAGGCCTTCCTGGCAGGAAGGCCAACACAACATTACTTCACCTTCCCAGGCTCAGTACTCATGTCTGGAAAATGGGACACATCATGCCAACTCTGGAGGGTTTTTGTGACGATAAATGAGATCTCAAACGTGAAGGTGCCCAATGATTAATCACCCGGAGAGCATGAACCTTGATGTGATATGATGAGAATGACCCTGTACTCACGTGGTCTTCCTCCCCTAACCCCTTAAGTCCAATCTAATAAGGAGGAAAATGTCAGACAAATTCCAACAGAGGGGCATCCTGCAACATAACTGGCCAGTACTCCTCAAAACTGGCAAGGTCATGGGGGTGGACGGGCGCCTGAGTGGCTCAGTAGGTTAAGCATCCGACTCTTGATTTCAGCTCAGGTCATGATTCCAGGGTCATGGGATCAAGCCCTGTGTTGGGCTCTGTGACGAGCATGGAGCCTGCTGAAGATTCTCTCTCCTGCTGCCCCCTCTACCCTGCTCATGCTCTTACTCTCTCTCTAAAATTAAAAAAACAAGACAAAACTGCCAAAGTCATCAAAAACAGGAAAGTCAGAAACTGTCCCAGCCCAGAGGAGCCCAAGCAGAGACAACAACTATTTGTAACATGGTTTCCTGGGTGGGAGCCTGGAACAGTAAAAAAAAAAAAAAAAGGTTGGGCAAAACTAAGTAAACCTAAATAGAGTACGGACTTTATAAAGTCAATAGTAATGTATCAATATTGATTCATTTATTGTGACAAATACGCCATGTTCACGTAAGACATTAATAATGGAGGAAACTGGGTGTGATAAGGGAACTCTCTGTACTATCTTTTCAAATATCCTATGCTCTAAAAAATGAAGTGTGTTTAAAATTTTTTAAAATTTAAACGTGAAAAAGGGACTGTGCCCAGGATGCTGCCTGGCATATAGTGGGTCCCGGGATATTAATGAGGCTCGGCACTCCATCCCACCAAAGAGAAAATCAGCATTTGATACTGACTCTTGGAAACAAGCATAAAATAACACAAAGGTGAAAAGGCAGAATCCAGAGGTACTAATGTCTGCCTACAGCTTCGTTACAACCCACGTGTGTGCTTTGATTAAAGACCCAGAACCAGTCATGCCAAGTACAGAGGTCAGATTTCATAAGTGTGTTTCCCCTAAAAACGTTGCTTCAGTCCACTGTCTTCATTGATTTGTTTTCCTGCTTTGGGGAATAACTGTGATCTTCTTATAAACGCATCTGGCACCCTAGGACCTGAGTCCAGGGACACACTAAGCATCGGGGCCACCCCTGGGACAAGTGCATGGTATCCCCGGGGCCACTCTGAGGGCCACCGTAGCCGAGCACAGGGGTTCTGATGCGCACACTATCGGTCCCTTCCATCTTGGTCACTCTCCCCTTTCAGTCCCAGCCCCAATGTGGCCTGGGGTCCTGGCTGCTGCAGGCAGCAGACCGGACCCAGGGAAGGAGTCTGGCACAGAGGTTCAGCCTGGCTTTGGCAATGGGCACCCCAAGATTAAGACCCAGCTCCTTGGAGACATACCCCATTCCAGGGCGAGGGCAGGAAAGTACCAGGCACATTGGGATCATCTTAAAGAAGTGCTCAAAACAGGAAAGGATGGGACAAAAGGACACAGGAGCCAGCTTCAAGGGCCCCCACTGGCCTAATCTGAGGCAACTTGAACATCAAATTAAATAACGATGGCAACAGAATAAAACAGCAATCCAAGAGTCCAGGCAGCTATAAACACAAAGGAAAAAGAAGACAGTTTGTTGAGGAAGCGGTTATTCCCGGGGCCTCAAAGTACCCCCCCCCCCCGAAAGTGCTTAGCACTTGCCAAGGAGAAAAGAGCAACTTGGTGCTGCAGCCTGGCAGGACGGATGCCACCAGGGGAACTGGGTGTCACTCCTAAGATCTTCCCATCACCAGAGACGCATGACCGGACTCCAATCTCCAGTAGTGAGGACGCATCAGGCAAACCCAAGGTGAGGGACATCCACAAACCCAGGGCCGGGATCCCCAAAAGTGGCAAAGTCGTGAACATGGAGGAAAAGGCAGCAATGCACCCAGACTGAAGGAAACTCAAGAGACATGACAACCAGATGCAACACGAAATTCTGGATTCTTCTGCTATAAAGGATGTTGTTGGGATAAATGAAGAAAGTTGAAAGGGGTCTGAGAATTAGTTGGTGGTAAATGCATCGGTGTGAATTCTCTGATTTTGATGGTTTCGCTACGTTGTCTAAAAATCCGCCCATGTTTGTATGAGCACACGCTAAAGTATTTGGAGATGATAAGGCATTAAGTGGGCAACTTATCTAAAAAGGTTCAGAAAAAATTAAGTTCTTTGTACTGCATTTGTGACTTTTCTGTAAGTGTGTAATTGTTTCAAAACAACACAAAATGTTTTTCAACTTCGACCTGCCTGAAGTAGCAGATAATGACTTCAGTGTCATTAAAAGGAAGGATTAAAAGAATTTTAGTCAGTGTTTCTCAACCAGGCGTGATTCCCACCCCCAGGGGACAGTGAGCTACCTGAAGATGTGCCTGACTGTCACAGCTGGGAGGCGCTACTGGTATCTGGTGGGTCTACAGACCGAGGAAACTGCAGAACCTTCTACAACACACAGGACAGCCCCTACAGCAAAGGACGACCTGGCCCCACACGTCAACAGTGAGAGGCCCTTTGTACAAAAATCTCACCACCAACAGCAACAACAATATCCTGGTCATACTGCCTATTAACCAAGTGGCCTTAAACAGGTTCCTCCACCTTTCTGTGCCTCTGATTCCTGGTCTGTGAAATGGGAATAAAAATAGCAGATGCCTCACAGACCCCCTGTACACGTATGTGTTTTGCAAATGCCTGTCACCAAGGACATGTGCCATAAAGTCACATCAATTCAAGTGAAGGCTGGTAAAGCGCTGGGGCTCCAGGATAGGGAGGGCTGGGTCACGCATTCCCATCCTGCTAGCCTTCCGTCCCCTGAAAGAACTGACACTGGTCTGAAGGCTTGGGAGAGCTACCACCGTTTCGGTATCCAGCACAGAGCCACTTGGAGGACGATCTAAATACACGAATGAGCAAGCACAGGAATGAAAGCCGCTTCCCCCCGTTAGCACCCATTGCTCGGGAGGGAATGGGGCATCCACCCCGCTAGTCCGTTCTCATCCTGGGCCATGGGTGCTTATCTTGGCCTCGCCTTCCTTCCATCTCAGGCCTGGGAACCCAGCCCCCCCCCCCCCCCGCCCCCTGCCCAGGGACCCACCGGAAGCCAGAGGGCCGAAAACAGCCCCAAACAGGATGGCCACCACTGAGTCTCAGAGCTTGGTTCCTTGTAGGTCTGGCTTCTTAAGAGGTGATTTTTTTCTTTCTCTCTCTCTCTCTGTGGCAAAACTGCCATCAAGAAGGTTTGAAGAAAAAAATAAACTGACGGCAATGGAAATTTTAATACTAGAAAAATGTCAAGAAAGCAAACACAGGTTTCAATGAGACATTAGGGCTGACAGCTCATGGAAAAAGGCTTGAAACTATCAAAACACGAAAACCCCCCTTGCTAAGGGAGCACATGCACCTGCTGTGAAACTCATCAAATTCAAAACAGGCTTCAGTGGACAGGTTTTGTGCTCAAGTCAAAAGGCGGGCCACAGTGAGGGTCTCCAAGGGCCCTGGGGAGATGGGGGCCCGGGGGACAAAGGAGCTGTGACCTGGCCTGAGGCTGACCACTGGGCTCATGAGTGGACCCTGGGGGTGGACACAGCTTGGGGGGAGGAAGGTGGAGGTGACAGGTCTGTACTCCACAGACAAAGTCCACAATCTCAAGGACCACGCCTGAGCCTTGAAGGTTGTGTGGCCCCAGGCACTTATCCACCTTTTCTGAGCCTGGCTGCCTCCTTGTGGAATGGCGATCATCACCCACCTCCCTTGGGGTTTCTGGGTCAGTGAGACCCTCTATGGGAGCCTGCCTCGAAAGCAGAAAGGGAAGCTCAGACAATTCCCATTCACTCCTTCCCCGATGGTCAGGGCCCAGCACACAGTAGGTGCTCAATCAGTGTTTATGGAGTGCTGATGAAGACCTTGTCCTGCCTGGAAAGGGCTGCACAGGGGAGAAAAGGCACTTGGGGCACAGATGGCTGGGACCCCTCCCCCACAACACACACACCAGGTGAGAGCTGGAAATAGGTCAGGGGTTCCAAAAGGCGGCCTGCAAAAGTTGACCCGGAAGCCGGGCAGGGATCAGAGAGTAAGGGCCAGGGAGGGCTTCAGAACAATCTAGAATTCAGAAAGCCCTGAGATTCCTGGTGAGGAAAAAGGCCCCCAACACTGGCCGGTCTGTCAGTCAGCAGTCCCCCCGCTGCACGGCCCCACCCACCACGCACTCCGCACAGCACCAACAGGCCCACCTCCACGGATCCACACGCCCGCCCTCCGAAGTCCCACTGTTCCTTTTACAGGTGAGGAAACGGAGACACAGGAATTAAGAAACTCACCCGAGGCCATGTAGCTGGTAAGTGGTAGACCCAGGATCCCAGCCCTATCAGCCTGCCCTACAGACCACTATGCCCCTCGCTGCCAGCAGGAGAGGGGAGAAAGGAAGGCGTAGGGAGGCTCGGAAGGAGTGGAAGGCGTTCAGGAATGCCTCTCCGGGAGGCACCATGGAGGAAAGAACGAAAGACGAGGTGGATCTTCAACCTTCCTGCCAGCCCTCTGGGAGGACTGTGAGGCACAGGCCGTGCAGTTCCCACCCGCATCACATTCCTGTTACAGATGAGGCTGCGGACAGAGGGAGCCCCAAACCCAGGGCCCAGAGCTGCTGTGTCCGTGTGGCCCGAGCAGCCCCTCTGGACACGTGGACGCTTACCCACAGGCTCCAGCGTGGGCCGGAAGGTCTGGGCAGGGTAGCACAGGTGGAGCTCTGAAAGGACAGCAGAGTTGGCTGGAGGTGCCAGCCTCAGGGAGCCTCAGGGGGCAGGGCAGGGCCCCAGCCAGACTAGTGCAGGGCGCCTGGCCCTTTCCAAGGCCCCCAGGACACATCTACTCACTCTGCTGAATCCACTTCCTGCAGGCCCTCCAGTGGCACAGGAGGAAGGAGATGGAGACCAAGACCACCACCAGGATCATGACCATCCAGAAGAGCACAGGTCCTGGAACACAGAGGCGGCCCTGCACTCTCCGCTCTGATGCGGGGGTGGGGGGGGGGTGGAGTGGGGTGGGGGGGGGGGCCGAGGTCTCCACCATCGCAGTGTGCCAGGGGCCCTGCTGCAACCACATGGGACGGCCCTCACGAGCCCAGACTATGTTCTCCTTCTCCTGGGACACATGCCATGGAGGCTGGCAGGACCAGGTCCTTCCCTGAGAGGGGACTGAAACCCAGCCCCTATATCTCCCTGGCACCAGGCCCTTATCCACCTGCCTTCCCTCACCTGGCTCTAGGGAGCCCATCGGGGGAGTTGAATAGTTGACAGAAGAGCAAACCATTTTTAGACAGTGAGAAATTGAGGAGTCACAGAGCCAGAGTGAAGGAACTGAGGTCCAAAAGGTTACGGTCTAGGGGCGCCTGGGTGGCTTAGTCAGTTGAGCATCTGACTTTGGCTTAGGTCATGGTCTCATGGTTCGTGGGAGTGAGCCCCGCATCAGGCTCTCTGCTGTCAGCACAGAGCCTGCTTCGGATCTTCTGCCCAACTCTCTCTGCCCCTCCCCTGCTTGTAGGCTCGCACTCCCTTTCTCTCCCTCTCTCTCTCAAAAATAAACATTTAAAAACAACAACAACAACAACAAAGAAGTCACAGTCTCAGTGGCCGTGGAGGAGGGCACGTGCCATGTGCGTCCCCCGACAGCCTGTGGCACTTCCGGTGTGGCCAGAGTCAGGGCGGGGGCGGGCAGAGTAGCGAGGCGGGTGACATGGGGAGTCTGGGAGGACTCCCAGCTACCCTCCAGATGGGAAGCTCCTTGAGAACATAAACATGCTCAGCAAGCGTTCCCTGAATATCACGTAGGCACCGCTACCATCTCCATTTTTACAAACGAGAGAAACTGAGGCTTGGGAAGATTAAGTAACTCACTTAAATGGCAAAGGGTAACAGCAGAATCATGGCTTGGGCCAGGCCAGGGTGGCTCCAGCACCTACATGCTTAACTGCTAGCTAAGTATATACTTTTTTACAACCTAGTACTTAAATTGCTCCTTTTACCCTTTGTCCCTTATGAAGATCGCATACCTACTGATTTTTAAGTCCAGTTTCAGATGTTAAAAAGTAGCATGCGCCATATGTGTGCTTTTCAAACTTTAATGTGCATAGGGATCTCCGGGGGCCATGTTCAAATGCAGAGTCTGGTTCAGTGGGGCTGGGGTGGAGCCCACAATTTGCTCTTCGGACAAGCTGCTGAGACTGCAAGTCCAGGATGGGAGCTTTGAGGACGGCTGGCTGGAGAACTGCCGCCCCCTAGTGTTTGGCACCAGAACTGCAAGCCCTAAAATGAAGCGCACTTGGAATGTCTGTCTAGAAGGAGCCCTGTCCGTACTGGACTAGCTGCATGTATTCCAATGCTTGCTGCCCTGCGTGCTACATGGCGTTACAATTTTACAGGTGAGAAAACCGAGGTTTAAAGGAATTAAGCAACTAGTCAAGGTCATATATCCATTCACCAAATACGTTTAATCGTCTCTCGTGTTTCTTCTTCCTTTTAAAAAAGTTTTATGGGGCGCCTGGGTGGCGCAGTCGGTTAAGCGTCCGACTTCAGCCAGGTCACGATCTCGCGGTCCGTGGGTTCGAGCCCCGCGTCAGGCTCTGGGCTGATGGCTCAGAGCCTGGAGCCTGTTTCCGATTCTGTGTCTCCCTCTCTCTCTGCCCCTCCCCCGTTCATGCTCTGTCTCTCTCTGTCCCAAAAATAAATAAACGTTGAAAAAAAAAATTTTTTTTTAAAAAAATAAAAAAGTTTTATTTAAGTGAACTAACTCTGCATCCAACATGGGGCTCCAACTCATGACCCTGAGATCAAGAGTTGTATGCTCTACCAACTGAGCTAACCAGGTACAAACATTTTCTGAGTAGTAATTACAGGCCATGGGGATGAAGCCGTGAACAAAGTCCCTGCTCACAAGAACTGAGGAACAATCGCTAGCTAGTGACCGAGCCGCAGGCCCAGCTCAAGAAGCCAGAAACCTGGGGTCAACCTTGGGCTCCCCCACCCAATGGATGCTGCTGCCCAGGAAGAAACCTCCCTCCTCCTGGCCTCCTGGGAGGCAGACCCTCCTTTCTGGGGGGTGATCATTACCTGAAACCAGAATGGGCTTTCCCGTGGAGGAGAAAGAGATAGGGGAGCTCGTCGATGTGAAGGTGTCTCCCCACGTGTGGGTGTTGCCCCCTCCATGCTCCTTACTGCCTTGGGGGTCTGCTGCGGAGACCGGAGAGGCCGTGGCGCTGCCAGGAGAGAAGCCAGAGGTAAGACTGATGATTGAGATGGAAAGAGGGAAGTGTGTACACAGGAGCCATTCCCAGCCACCCCAGCACAGAAATGGGCACACATCCTCCAAGATGACTTGTGAGCTCGGCACAGAGATCCAGCCCAGGCCCCCCCTCCAACCCCAGCCCAGCTTCCCCCAAAATGGACCAGGGAGTCACCTGGTGGGCGCCTTGCTGTCCTCTGGGTTGGTGCTGCACTCGGGGTGGGCTTCTAGGGGAGGCGGCGGCTCATGGGTGGCATCCCTCTCAGCTGTACCTGCAGGGAATGGTCGCAGAATCAGTGTCAAGGAGCCTTACCCAGCAGGACTGGTAACTTCCAGGGAAGCGACACGGTGAGGCCGGAACGACACTGCAGCCAGGCAGACCCAGGTTAGTGTTCTGGCCCTGTCTCCTTCCTTCTCTCCCTCCTTCCTTCCCTCCATGCAACAACTCTTTACTGAGCACCTACTGTGTACCAGGGACCGTGTTGCAGCCTGGGACATAGCAGTGCACAAAACCGATCCCTACCGTCAGGGGCTTGCAGGCTGGTGGGGCTCACAGACATGATGCAGGTGTCACACGAAGGCACATGGGCTCCCTTTAATGGGAGACTCAACCTCATCTGACCAGGAAGGCTTCCCTCAGGCGGCTGTTGCTGGGATGTATGTATGGGTAGGGCCATCTAAGCAGAGGAAATTGAAAGTGGGGAGGCTCATAGGTGGGGGAAGGAAGAGAGCGAGCGCATAGGGGAGGCTGGTGTGCAGCCGCGTTAAAACGTGTACACGACTGTCTGTTGTACATGATCATTCATAGCTGTGTTCTTCATCACAGCCAGAAGAGTGGACACAACCCAAACGCCCATCAACTGGTAAAAGGGTAAATAAAATGTATATCAGTACCACAATATTGTGTGGACATAAGAGGAACAAAAGCACTAATACATGTGACAGCCTGAATGAACCCCAAAAGTATTAGTCTGAGTGAAAGAACCCCGATAGAGAACACATATTCTGGAAATGTCTAGATAAGGCTTATCTAGAGGGACAGAGAGTAGATCAGTGCTTGTCCAAGCTGGGGAGGGACATGGGGATTGACCACTAAAGGTGTGAGGTCTCTTAGATCGTGGTGATGGTTTTGCAACTTTGTAAATTTCTTTACGATCATTGAATTATACGCACCTAAAACCAGCAGATCTTGTGGTATGTAAAGTATACTGCAATAAAGCTGTTCTTAAAAAGTGGGGCTTTTTCAGGGTGCCTGGGGTTCAGTCGGTTAAGCATCTGACTCTTGATTTCAGCTCAGGTCATAATCTCACAGTTTGTGAGTTGGAGCCCCTGGTTGGGCTATGTGCTGACAGCACGGAGCCTGCCTGGGATTCTCATTCTCATTCTCTCTCTCTCTCTCTCTCTCTCTCTCTCTCTCTCTGCCCCTCCCCCACTCTCTAGCTTTCTCTCTCTCAATAAATCAATAAATTTTTAAAAAATTGTCTTTCTCCCCAAAGCAACGATTTAATTAGCGATATAGGATGGGATCCGTGTGGTAGGTTGAATCAAGGGTCCACTCCTCGGGTGGAGGAGGGGTCTGTGTTTCTGCCTCACCAACGCCATGCGACTCTGACGGTCAGGGGAGCAGGACGGAAGTAAGAGAGTGCCTGTTTCCAGCCTGGGCATTTCTGCACTTCCACCGCTGCCATAAGGAGATGGTGCTCTGGGCAGGGAGGGGCCCCCGCTGGTCCCAGAAGTATGAGAAATGCTGGAACCAAACCAGTAAGCCCAGGCAAGTCAGCAGAGTGCCCAGCTGACCCACGGAGGAGCAGGAGCTGAACACTGAAACGTCAACGTTGTTTGTCAGCCGCTATTCCTGCAGCTAGAGCTGGCTGAGACGGTCTGGTTCGTGTCTCAAAAGATCAAAGTGAAAAGGCTGCTCCTTATCTCCAGCCAACTGCGGTCACATAGGAAGGTGGCCTGGTGGCTCTAGGTCTTCTGACTTTATTTAAAAGAGAAACCTGGGGGCGCCTGGGGGGGCTCAGTCGGTTAAGCATCTGACTCTTGATTTCAGTTCAGATCACGATCTCACAGTTTGTGAGTCCGAGCCCCATGTCAGGCTCTGCACTGACAGTGAGGAGCCTGCTTGAGATTCTCTCCCTCTCTCTCTGTCCCTCCCCTGCTTACCTTCGCTCACTCTTTTATATAAATAACGGATAAATACATATAAATGAATAAATTTAAATACTATCCCCTGATATTTAAATGTAGCCTCAATTTTTAAAGTCTTTCTTTTGAAATCAACTTCATTAAGGCATAATTTATATAGAAGAAAATGACCTCTAAGTGTACAGTTTGATGAGTTTTGAAGAATGTATACATCCATGTAACTCTAACTCCATTTAAGATCTACAACATTCCCATCATTCCAGAAAGTTCCCTAGTGCCTTTCTGCCATAAATCCTTCCCTCACATTCAGGAAACCACTGGTCTGCTTTATGTCACTGTAGATTGGTTTGCCTGTTCTAGAATTGCACAGGATGGAATCAGGCAGTATGTACTTTCTGGTGTCTGGCTTCTTTCACTCAGCATAATATTTCTGAGATTCATTAATGTTGCACAGAGCAACATGTTCCATGGAACAATGTTCCATTGTAGAGATGTACCACCATTTACCTACTCATTCACCAGCTGATGGACATTTGGGTTGTTTCCAGTTTGAAGCTATTATAAATAAGGTAGCTCTGAATGTTCTCATACAAGTCTTTGTGAGGACATAGAATTTCATTCCTGTTGAGTACCTTGGAGGGAGAAGGTTGTGTCACTTTGCTGACCAGACAGAACGTCTTTAAGGACCATTCAGAGATGATCTCCTCTGATCTGACCCAGCCACCTCTTTTTTACAGATGGAGAGAATCATAGAGCCAGAGCTAGAGCCAGAAGGCAGGGCTCCTTAGTCCCAGCCCAGAGCACACCTCCTGCCTTGGGAATGAGCACTTTCTTACAAGTTTATAATTAACTGCTTTTGTAGGGCTAAAAAAACTGGCCCACATTTGAAGCTGATCACTATCCCTCTTTACCCCCATGTTCCTGGTGACAGCACCCCTCCTCTGATGGGGTACAAAGCAAATCCCCCACCCACATTCATTTCCCTTCTAAAAAGCTCTCGTGCTGCCTCTCAGATTTTTCCTGAAATACCTTGAAGAGAAAGTGAAGCAAGGATTAATTTCCTTTTTGGATTAGTAGGGTCCTGAGGAACTCTCCTCTTTTGGCGGTCTCCAAATAGATGCTATGTCTTTCCACATGGCCACCAGACTATTACCTGAATTAGCTGAAGCCTGGAGGCTTTAGCCTATGAGGAACATGATGCAATTTGTTATTATAATTTCTATTTATTTGTAAATCAGTATTTGAATTACATTTAAGATGTCATTGGTTTCAACAAGAGTTGACTTTGAGAGGATTGGAGAAGTTCTTGTGTTCAAATATACCACTTATGGATACACGCAGGTAGCACCATGAGCAGAGAGCCCTCTGGCGTCTCTCTAAGGCAGCCTCAGTCTGAGCTCCCACTGGAATACCTGCTGGAATCCAGCAATAGAACTTCTCTAAGTGGAGAAGATGGACCCAGTGGTCTTTGGATGCTTCTCAACCTCTCTATGTGTACCATACCTTCCTCCTTCCTCCCTGGGTTAGTGACCCTCCCCTTTTCTTCCTTCTTTCAATCTGGAGGTAAACAGAAGGTATTGTTTAGCCACTACTTAGTCTGTCTGTGTTCTCTGGTAAGGGCCCACTGAAAGAGAAAAAAAAAAAAAAAGAACCTACCTACTCTTTGTCCCAATTTAGAACTAAAAAGGATATTATTTACCAGATTGAAATATTTCTCTTTAAATCCAAACACCTGATCCTTGGGCCATCTGAAGGAGAATGGTCATAGCATCAAGATAAAATGGATTATCTTTTTGTATATCCAACAAGTGCTTAAAGTCAGATGAAATTTTCATCTTCATATTCGGAGTGTAAATTTCTTGTCAGCTTTCTATTTTCCCTGGAGTTTTCAATTGCCTTTCTTTTTCTTGTTGATAAAAGAATAATGTGCCTTCACCATATGAAGTTTTTCAAAGGTACTACTCATAAAGTTCACTGCAATTCTTTCTTTCATTCCTGCAGACAAGACAATTCACTGGAGCCCTTTCTTTTTTTTTTTTTTTAATTTTTTTTTTTCAACATTTATTTATTTTTGGGACAGAGAGAGACAGAGCATGAACGGGGGAGGGGCAGAGAGAGAGGGAGACACAGAATCGGAAACAGGCTCCAGGCTCTGAGCCATCAGCCCAGAGCCTGACGCGGGGCTCGAACTCATGGACCGCGAGATCGTGACCTGGCTGAAGTCGGACGCTTAACCGACTGCGCCACCCAGGCGCCCCAGGAGCCCTCTTTCATTTTACCCCTCTTATCTGGTTCAATTGGTCTGCAACACAGCTATCATTCTGGGACTTCCCTTTCTTGCTCCCCTGGGACAGAGTCACTGTTTTCTAGATTCATGGATTTTTGTTTCTTGTCCCTCATTTAGCTGGATTACGTTTTCAAGTAACTTTCTAAAAGAGGACACGAGGGAAAATCTTTCTACCCTTTTATGTCTGAAATGTTTTTGTTGTGCTCTCAAACTTAATTGTATCTTAACTGAAAATTCTAGGTTCAGAACTAAGAAGGAGCTGATGTGGTCTGGTGGAGAGTACTCGGGGCTAAAACTCAGGATCCTTGTGTTCCAGCTCTAGCTCTGGCCCTATGATTCTCTCCATCTGTAAAACTAGGTTGTGAGATCAGATCACAGGTGGTGGCAGGTTCTGAATTGACCCTTAAAGACATTCTGTGTGGCCAGCACAGTGACCCAGTCATCCCTCTCCTGGGTATTTACTCATGAGAGACAAAAATATATATTCACACAGAGTTGTACAAGAATGTTTGTAACTGTTGTATTCATAATAGCTCCAAACTGGAGGGTTGCCTGGGTGGCTCAGTTGGTTAAGCATCTGACTCTTGATCTTGGTTCAGGTCATGATCTCATGTTTTGTGGGTTCTAGCCCCACATCAGGCTCTGTGCCTATAGCCTGCTTGGGATTTTCTCTCTGCACCCCTCCCTCCTTCTCTCTCTCTCTCTCTCTCTCTCTCTCTCTCTCTCAAAAATAAATAAATAAAATTTAAAAAATAGCTCCAAACTGGAAATAATCCAAATGTCTGTCAACTAGTGAATGAATAAATAAATACGTCTATTATGTCTAGGTGTGGGTAATCTTCATTCATCCTGCTTTGCTCTTGGTAAGTCCTTTCAGTCTGAAATCTTGTATTTTTCAGGTCAAGTATGCAAGGAAAGTTGGGGCACCGCTGTGGGTACAAGGCCTGGAGCACACAGTGACCAAGTCAAGAGGGCCATGAGAAATGGGAATGCAGAAGACCTAAGACTTGGGGTTGGGAGTGCACCGAGGGAATTATGGCACTTCTGCTGACATGAGGCCTGGGATGTACCAGTGTCCCCACTGGAAGGGCCATGCCAAGGTGGTCACCAGACCTAGGCTGGGGCTATGAGGTTGCAAGGGACCGTCGACTCTGGGAGCATGACTGGGACCAGATGACCCCACCCATGCGCCCTGCTGAGAAAGTGTGCAGCAAGAGCAAGAAAAAGTAAATGCAGCCAAGAAAAGCCTCCTTCTTCCTGCAGTGGCTCCCCAGCACCCTCTACGGGCAAAGCTTAACATCACGTTCACAAGGAGAAATGCGGAAAGAGTCCAGCCCTTTACTGCACAGCAGGAGCTGAGGGTGCAATGAGAGTTGAGAGGCCACCATTGGTAACAGGCACACTTTCTAAAAGCCTTTTTTTTTGGTCCTCTATTTTCTTACTATTTCTTTTTCATTGCGTTCTGTTCTCGCTTTATGGATGTAGCAACTTGAATTTTTCTGTGGACACTAGTTTACTTATTTATTTATATTAAGTTTATTTCTTTTGAGAGAGTGAGTGGGGGAGGGGCGGGGGGGGGGGAAAGAGAGAGAATCCCAAGCAGGCTCCACGCTGTCAGCACAGAGCCCGACGCAGGGCTCTATCCCATGAACCTCTGGATCATGACCTGAGCAGAGATCAAGAGACACTCAACGGACTGAGCCACCCAGGCACCCCCTGTGGACACTAATTTAAATTTTTAAACTTCTACTGCTATTCCTGAAGCAATTCCTATTGCTCCATCCATAGTAAATGTTTCTGTCAATGTATCTTGCTATTCTCTTTCATGCTGCTGGTTTTCCTTACCAGTCTGGATATTTTTACTGCTCACTCATATTTACTTAAAAAGAACTACACTGAGGGGCTCCTGGGTGACTCAGTTGGTTGAGCTTCTAACTTCAGCTCAGGTCATGACCTCGCAGTTCTTGAGTTTGAGCCCCATGTTGGGCTCTGTGCTGACAGCTCAGGGCCTGGGGCCTGCTTTGGAGCCTGTATCTCCCTCTCTCTGCCCCTCCCCCACTTGTGCTCTGTCTCTCGCCCTCTGTCTCTGAAAAATAAATTTAAAAAATAATAATAAATAATAATAATAAAAAGAACGATGCTGAATATTCCAGCATGTCCTTTTCAAAGTGGGTCTCTTCCCTGAGTAGGAGATCCACCCAGGAACTCTGGGCCCATGGGGGGAGTGCAGGCTGGCAGTTTTCACTCCAGGGTGACTCGGCAGTGGTAGCCTATCGACAGGGCGTACTCCCAAATACACAACCAAAGAGGGCTTTACAGCAGGGTGGCAGTACCCCCACGTTTCCCTAGATATTCCTTCAGTATCTTTAGCCAAAAAGTTGACAATTTTCACCAGAGGATGAAAACTCAGGTACCGTCTGTTCAGACTGGTCAGTGTCCGTGGTAGGCCTCTGTTACAGGCTTTAATTTTTATTTTCAAGCTGAAGTTGCAACCCTCTGTACCTTTCAATTCTCCATCTCACTCCCATCCCATCCTTCCTTTTACTTGCCTGCTCTGAGCGCAGAGCTTCTGTGGGGTCTTCAAAGCAAGTTACCTCTCACATTTCCTGCAACACTGAATCCTGGGGGGAGCTCTCCTCTCCCTGGTTTCATCCATCACCACCCTTCCCTCTGTTTTCTACCTTCTAGAGATTTGCTGAAATCTCATCTACTGATTAACCGTGTTTTGGGTTTTTTCCCCCACCATCAAGAATTTATAATTTTCTGCACTCTGGCAAATGTCTACCATCTTTTCTTTTTCCTTTTCTCTTTCTTCTTCTTCCTTTTTTTTTTTTAAGTAAGCTCTACACCGAACATGGGGCTTGAACTCACAACCCTGAGATCATGAGCACCATGCTCTACTGAATGAGACAGCCAGGCGCCCCAAATGTCTACCATCTGAGTTGGAACCATCTTCAAAAATTTCATTTATCTGTCTTGAGTCATGAAACAGCCTTTTAAAAACAAGTCAAAATTTTACAAACCCAACACCTTCAGAAGGAAGAATTTTAAAAAATATATTATCAGAATCTCTTACCAAAATGCCAAATCTAGACTTTTTCTTAAGTTTATTTATGTTTTGAAGTGCCTGGGCGGCTCAGTCGGTCAAGCATCCGACTCCTGGTTTCTGCTCAGGTTATGATCTCACAGTTCACGAGATTAAATCAAGCCTTGTGTTGGGCTCTGAGCTGACAGTACAGAGCCTGCTTGGGATTCCCTCTCTCCCTCTCTCCCTCTCTTCCACCCCCCCCCCACAAATACATAAACATTTTTAAAAGTTGATTTATTTATCTTTTAGTAATCTCTACACCCAACTCAGGGCCTGAACTCACAACCCCAAGATCAAGAGTCACATGCTCTTCCAACTCAGCCAGCCAGGTGCCCCCAAATCCAGATTTTACTCCACTTACTGGATCTAGCTATTAAAAACCAAAGCCCAAACCTGACCTAGTTAACAGCTAGGGTTGAAGGTCATTTGCCCAGCTGGGGGTAGGGAAAAGCACAGCTATAGGGGCACAGACCTCAGCCCCTTGGCTGGGGGTACAGACTGCTTACCCTGGGGTTTGGTGGCCATGCCTGGTGGGCAGATGGGGCGGGTGACACAGTGGGCACAGGAGTTGGTGACTGGTGTGACACAGAACATGCCAGGTTGACATTCGCAGACACGAGAGGAGTTCCAGGTACAGGGTGTCTTCTCCACCAGGTCATCTAAGGGACACAGAAGGGTCACGGGGAAGGATCTGGGATGGCAAGGGCAGGGGCTCCAGAGAACCCAGGAGGGCAGAGAATTCCTTTGTCCAGAAGCAAATGCTCATATGACTCTTCCGTTGAACGGATCTCTTGGCATGCTCAAAATAGTTATGCTAAGTGAAAGAAGGCAGGAAAAAAGAGTACATACTATGTGATTATGTTTATGGAAAATGCTAGAAAATGCAAACTCTTCCACAGTAACAGAAAGCAGAATGGTGACCTGGGAATGGACGCAGGGTGAACAGTGGTGGGAGGGATGATAAGAAGCACAAGGAAACTTTCTGGGGGGATGGAGAGTTCATCTACCTCGACTGTAGTGATGGTTTCACCACTACGTGCGTATGTCAAAACGTATCAAATGGCACACTTTAGACATCGCATTGCATTGCCTGTCAATCATACCTCAATAGAGCTGTTAAAAGAAAATAATCTAGAGGACAGGGTGAGTGGGCGTGCACATAGGTGGACCCACACTGGCCACGCCTTGATCATTCTTTAAAACTGGGGAATATTCCATAACCGTTCCTGACTCTCTGCTTCTCAACAGGTCTGACGTTTTCAATGACAGAAAGGGGTTTTCCCCCAAAATTAAAATATTAGAGGTTTTGTGAACAGAAAACATATAATAATGCATTTACATATGTTCAGAAATACTTTGTGTGCTGTATGTGGGTGAAAATAGAATTACGGCGTTACTAGATTAGACAAATATGACTTGGTCATTAAGGGCTTTTCTCAGTCAGCAGGATACTGAAAAGACCTCTAATGATAAAGGACCTCACACTTTCTTCCTGAAACCTCCAGAGAGAGTGGGAAGCAGAGAGGCTCTGGAGAATTTGTGTGGAGGGCAAGAGTGAGCTCAGCAGTGAGAGAGGTGAGACAGGACAGTAATAGCTATTCTCATGATTATAGCTATTGATACCTTTGAGTGCCTGTGAGGCAGCATTAATACAATCGAGGTGAGGGGGTAGTACGCTTAGCACTCTGCTCAGATTAACCTGGTTTAACCTATTTAATTCCTGCAACAGCTCTCTGGGAGAGTACTATTATTATACCCATTTTACAGATGAGGAAACTGAGGCACAAGAAATTAAGAAACGTGCTTGTGTTTAAGAGTGGAAAGGGGTAAAGCCAAGATTTGAACCCAGCCACTTGAGCTCCAGAGTCTGTGCTCTTAGCCCCTGTATTGTACCCACTGCTTTGCAAGGCTTCATCCTTAGAGCTAAAGGAATTCTCAGACCCACAGCCACCTCCTGCTTCTCTATCTGACATAGTGGCTATGACAGGTTACATTTGTCCAAAATGGCCAGAGCAATATTTTGGCCCCATCTGCTCGTCTACGCCTCTGCCACTTAGCCATCAAGAAGCCTGATTTCTTTTCCTTCCAATGACTCAGTGCGATTTGCGACTGCCTCAACAGGTAGAAACCGGCAGAAGTTACGACGTGTGATTTCTGAGGTAACGTCAACAAAAGGGATATGGCTTGTGCCCACCCCTCCCCCTTCCTTGGAGTCCAGCCACCAGGCCTTGAGGAAGCCCAAAGTCAGCCATATACAGGCCAACACAGAGAGCATCGAGGCCCCAGCCTGCGGTTGGCATCAAACCCGGACCCATGAATGAAAATGCTTCCAGATGATTCCAACCTCCAGCCTTCACACTTTCCAATGGAAACCCCAGACCTCGTGTAGTGGAGGCCAGCTGTCCCCATAGTGCCCTGTCTGAATTCTGACCCACAGAATTCACAAGTACAAAGAATGGTTTGTTTATTACCACAAGCTTTGACAAAACTTGCTATGTGGCCTCATAACTGGAACAGTGGCCCCTGGTGACCACAAATAGTGTTCTTTCCTCTTCAGGCCTCCCTGGACTTCAGGCTGCATTGTTGTGTGAAAGAAACTCTGGACAAGGAGACATAATCACACATTCCTCGGGTCCTGGGCAGCTTCCCCTGCCCTCTGTGGCCCTCACAGACGTCATGGGGCAGCTGGTATTGCCATAAGTGAGCTGACTGTCTACACAGCAGGCACCCAGCAAGTGCCGGTCCAGGGCATGCGCTAAGGGACAGCGCAGGGAATGACCACAACTGAGAACCTCAAAGTTCAAACTCTAGCTCTGGCTCTCACAAGGATGTGTGGCCTTTGTAACGCCTCAGTTCCCAAAGCCTCAGTTTTCTCTTCTGTAAAACAGGGATATTTGTAATCCATGCACCATAAGGTAGCAACCAAAAATAACGAGACAAGTTTAGAACAGGGTAGGTTATGACAAATGCTTCCTTGCAGGAGTGAGCAAATGGAAGCTCTCTGAAAAGGGATCACTGCCATTAAAACCCTATAATCACAACTGGACTCAGAAAATCTAACTGCTCAAAAATGCTAGAATGGAGAGCTAGGCTCCTGAGGACTCACCAGTCCCAGAACAAACTCAAGGTTTTCCATACCAGATTCTCGGCCAAGACCCCCTGCACCCAGAGGGAGCCCCAGGAGGGGAGAACATGGCCCTTACCTCGAGCACAGCTCACACAGGCCGTGCAGTGGCCGTCCCTGTCCAGGTAGTAGTCGGGCTCACACTGCTTCCTACAGTCAGGTGACCCCTGGGGACACGGCGGCTGCGGGGTCAGCCCTGGGGAAAGAAGCAGACAACCTCCAGGCCAGGCCGCCAGGGCAGAGGCCCCATTCACCACCACCTCTTCACCCAGTCGCCACCACCAGCTCCAAGGCTGGCGCCCAGACTCCTCACGTGTCAGATCAACCTGCAGAGGGAGTCCTGAAGCCCAGAGAGGGAAGGAATGTGTCTACAGCCACACAGGAAAAGAGCACTGACTCCCTCTGAAATGCCCCTCTGCTTCCAGGCCCTTCCCTCTGCGATCCGTCATTGCCACTACGCCAGAGCCCTCTCCCCAGCCCCACCATGTCACCACCCTCCTCAAAACCCTGGGGCCACTTCCCTCTGAGATCAGCCACGAGGCAAGGATGCCGACTACCACAGCTTCCGCTCAGTGTGGCCCTGGGGTCCCAGGCGAGGCAGTAAGGCAAGGAAAGGAGAGAAAAGAAGTGAGGCCAGGAGAGGCAGACACCAGGCTGTCAGGGACAGATGACATCATTAGGTGCACAGATTACACAAAAGAATCCGCAGATACGTTATTAGGACTCACAGTGAGTTTAGCAAGGTAACTGGATATAATGTTATTACATCAAACTCAGCTGAGTGTCTATACATTTGGGTTGAACCCTATGAGACTGCTATTGTGACAGGTTAGGCTGTCACATACTGACTACTCACACGGTTCAAAACAATACTAAAAATGAAGACTTACAACCCGCAATACTGAAAAATACAATACCACTGTCATCATCATCAGAAACATCAAATACCTAGAAATCTAACACAAAGATGTAAATCGTTCTACATGGAAACTAATAAAACATCATTGGGAGAGAGAAGTTCAGCTGACCTAAGTAAAATTAAATACATAAAAATAAAGACAGCCGATCTTGATTTTCAGTAAGAATACAGACCGTGAAAGCGGGGCCTCGTATAAATAAAAATAAAGAAAGAAAAGAAAGAAAAGAAAGAAAGAAAGAAAGAAAGACAGACGGCCTGAATAAAAATACGGCTTTCCCGTGTACTTGATGCTATAAAAATACGGATTCTCTCTAACCTGATCCACAGATTCAGTGCAATCCCGATCAAAATCCCAACGGGACGTTTTGTGGAATGTGAAAGGCTGATTCTAAAGTCGATGCACAGATGCAAATTACCAAGAAGAGCCAGGGCAGGGCTGGAGAACAGAGGTGGGGAAGTTGTTCCACCATATACCGAAAATCTCCTGGAGTCGAGACCGCATGGCATCCACACAGACCAGACAAAACGACAACGAACGGAAAGGAATATGAAGTCCGGATCACAGCCAGGCACCTATGGACCTTAGATTTACCCCAAAGATGGCAGGCAAATCAGCAGGGAAAGGACAATTTGTTCGATAAAAGGCGTTGGTTCAACGCATATCCATGTGGCCTCTTGCAACATGACCGCTGCCTCCGCCACAAACAAAAGGTAGGCAGACAGCGGATCTAAACGTGAAAGGCAAAACAGTAATGATCCTAGAGAGTAATGCAGGATGCCTTTGAGACTTCAGTGGAGACTTCAGTGAACACAAGGCAGGACATAAAGAGAAAAAGTGGACCCACGTGAGGACTTTAAAATTAGGGACACCTCTTTAGCGGGGCACCTGGGTGGCTCTGTTGCTTGAGCAGAGACTATTGGTTTTGGCTCAGGTCCTGATCTCATGGTTCTTGGGATGGAGCCCCACATCGGGATCTATACTGACAGCATAGAGCCTGCTTGGGATTGTCTGTCTCCCACTCTCTGTGCCCCTCCCCCGTGCTCTCTCTCAAAATAAATTAATGCACTTAAAAAATTTTTTCAATTAAAACTGAACAAACCCTAGAGACATGAAAACAAAGAGCTCTTTATCACTGTTAACTGTAGCCAAAAGTGGAAACAACCCAAACCCAAACACTACTGGATATACACGGTGTATACACCCATACAACAGAAGGCTGGTCAGCGATAAACAGGAGGGAACTGAGGACCCCAATCCGTCACCACAGGAACCAGGAGGGCGTCATATCCACACCTGCTCCTTTGCCAGGGCCTCGGTGTCTGGCACACAGCAGGCACTAAGCTGTCAAATGAATGACTTCTTCCTTTATCCCCTCTGGCCCTCGAAGCCTGCAGCCCCAAGGGACCTAGAGACCCTCTTCTCCCTGGACCAGGAGAGACCCACCTGCCCAGGGGAAGGCCACACACAGGTCGCCTGCCAGTGAGACGCCGTTGCCCTGGGAAACAACCCAAAGCTTCTCGAGAAATTACCTGGATCTGGACTGGGCTTCCTCACAGAGGAGGGAGAGCCGGGGGCCCCCGTCATTTTGGAATCATCTTCGGGGGTGATGGCAGTGCCCCCTCCAAGGAGCGTGGTCCTGGCACCGGAGCTCACTGAGGAGGTCACCAGGGGCCCGGCCTGGGCGCTGGTGTCGCTGAGAAAGAAGCCGGAAAGGGCACTGCCAACCCTCCTGATGACGCAGGGAGGTCTGTGCTCAGGGGTAACCGCTTCCACAGCAAAGGGGTTCCCAGCCCCTCAGCCCACAGCCCCTGGCAGCCCCACCGTCCGCTCCTGGGAGCCACGGCTGTGCCGTCTAGACCTTCTCTCGTGCGCTCGGGCAACACTCGGCACACGGTGGGGGTCATGCGACTGCTGGGTTGACAGACAGGCACCCTGGAGTCCTGATACCCTGGGCCAAACCCCACCCACACCACAGCCCAGCTGGGCTCTGGGCGTCCTGGGGGCTGGGACAGCCCCATGCCACATCAGCTGGAAGGGAGAGGGCCGGGAGTCACCTGGTGGGCGCCTGGCAGTCTTCTGGGCCCGTGCCGAGGTCAGGGCTGGTCACCGGGGAAGGCTGCTCACACACGGTATCCATCTGTGCTGTGCCTGCAGGGGATCACAAGGTGGACAGATGTGCTACCGAGGAGCTTGGAGGCTCTAGGAACAGATCCTTTCCCACCACGACCCACAGTTCGGAATGAGGTGCTTGGAAAACGCAGCGGCCATCTGGTGTTTGCGCCTGCCCAGCACCCCTTCCCCCTCGGGCTAAGGCATCCCGATTCTCCCCGGAACACTCTCCCCAGTCTCAGCATCCGTGCACGGGGCTGAGGCCGACTCACCACCCCACCCTCCCAGGAGTAAACCCAGACGACTTTGGACCAATCGATCCCTTTGATTCCTCTGACCCCGAGGAGCTGGTTCAGCGGTGGGCACCTGACCCCAGCCACGCCCATGAGGTACAATATCATCGTTTCAATTATGGCTGTTGAAATTGCAGGAAGGAGAAACCGTCTTTCTACTGGGTTTGGGTAGGAGGCAAGCTTGGATCTGGCGGAGCAGAGGTGACAAATAGGTAAAGACAGGGCTCCTGGATCCAGCCATGCCTGATACTACCCAGAGCCAGCCCCAGACTTTGCAGTTACATCAGCCAAAAAATTTGAGATTTTGTTACGTGCAACCCAAAGACTCCTGAAGAATCCTGGGTGCAAACACAGTAAAGAGGAAAAACACGTAGCACTTTCCATCAGGTGGATCTGAGTTTGCCTGCCACCTCTAACATGTCCTCACTGTGCCCATCACACTGCGTGATACAGAGTAAACGCCCCATGAACAGCGTGTCCTTTTCCCCTTCTAGACCTCTGTCCCATTGCTTAGAAAGAGTCCCACGTGTGCGATTATGATCTGAAGGCTCCAGTGGAGGGGGCCTGAACAATGCTCATGTGTCTCGTATTTCCGAGTGCGCTGGCGTGACGAGGCCTGGGTGTGACATTCAAAGTCTAGCCCAGACATTCCCTGCTCTGTGGTCTTGAGCGATTTACCTGCCATCCCTGGACCTCAATTTCCCCTGTTCTAAAATGGGGATACTTCCGTCTACTTTCTGGAGTTTTGAAAATTTCAGGAGGGAACACCCATGTAAGCTGCCCCATGCGGCTTAGCTACCGGCTGACGCTAAAGCGGAAACTACTGTCCATCTTGCAGCTGGAGAGTTGCCCTGTGGGAGCGTCCACGTGGGAGCCCAGAAGTCAGCCAGCAGCGCTGTCCCACAGAAATATGATGTGAATCACACACTGTCATAAATTTCCAAGTAACCCCTTTTTAAAAAGTAAAAAGAAAGATAAATTTTTAAAAAAGTAAAAAGAAACACGTGAAATTAATTTAATGTATGTGACCCAATATAGCTAAACTACAGAGGTAGACAAGCAACATAACGATAATTAATGAGATGTTTTACATTTTTGTACGCCCGCAACTGGCCACCTTTTAAACGCTCCGTGGAGGCATGTGGCCAATGGTACCGCTAGGGGCAGCAGGGGTCGAGGGGCAGCAAAGGGGGGCTCGGGCGCCACCATGCGGCAGTCGCAGGAACACCACCAAAACAGGGCCTCCTTTCTGGAGCGGGTCCACGGGCCCTGGCTGCAACAGAACTCTAAACCGATGCTAGCAGAGATGCAATTGTTTCAGAGCTGGAAGGTCCCCCAGGGCCGTCTAGTGGCAACTTTACATTTCCCAGATGGGACACTGAAGTCCAGGATGGGGTGGGAACATGCCCCACGGCTGCAGGCGAACAATACCCCGGGGACCTGGTGCCCAGCCCAGAGCATCTTCCACTCCACCCCCGGCCCTGTTCGCAGGTGGCGCGCTGCCGCAAGCCCCTCAGCACAGCATTTGTGTGACCCGGGGAGAACTGGGCCAGATTTGAGCCCCACCCACCCGCAGCACTGAGCTGTCCGGGGCCCCCACGTCCTTCTGCAGAGAAGATTCTGTGCCTGGCCTTGATCAGGCAATGGGGAGATAGATGACCTCGGCCCTCACGCATCTACCGCCCAGGGAGGGAGGCCAGCGTTGATCGAACCAAGACAGACACCGGTGTTCACATCCGTGTTGGAAAAGGACTCCGTGTGATGAGAGATCACAATGGAGATGTGACCTGTCACAAGTCATGGCACTTCCTCTTGAGGAAGTGAGGTGTGGACAGAGAGGCCAGGCTGAGCAGGAGGTGACCGAGTGAGCAGGAGGAGAGGATGTGCTGAGGGGACACCACGCACAAACGCCTGGTAGGAGTGAGAAGCACCGCACATCCACGGAGCCGAAAGTGAGCAGACCAGTGGGGCCAAGAAAGGAGGGGGCCGGCGTGACTCTGACCTGGAGGAGGGAGAGGGACACGGCGCAGGGTCGCGTGCAGGGTCACGTCCTGGAGACTGCTCGTGCGAACCTGGACTGGGTGCCCTTTTCCCTAGTTCTCCCACGAAGGACAGCTAAACGCCCCGGGCACATGTATAAAACATGCATATACGTGCTTTATACAGATAAAAATATGTATGAAACAAAGAAGGCTCTGAACAGGGGAGAGGAGAGGGTAGCCCTTGGAACCCTAGGAAGGACACAGTGGCAAGTCCCCTGGGGTTTCTCTTTGTTCATAGATCCCGGACATGGAGCCCGATAAACCAGCAGCCCAGAAATGCCAACGGGAGCAGAATTAAAGAAATCCCTCCAAACACCTGTTCTCTTTTGCCAAAGGATCATGTCATTATCGCTGTAGAAATGAGAAAATACTGAAGTGTTTTTATGGCAGGTGTGTGGGGGTGAGAGAGACAGGCAGAGAGAAATCAGATTTGGTTAAGCAGAGTGGCTCTGCCTGTCAGCCATGGGCAAGGAATGACAGGAGGAAATGGGGGTGGGAACGGGAGACAGAACTGGGGAGCAAAATCTGTTGGACTGGGGGTAGGCTGGCTGTGGGGTGAGGGAAGGATGGGCTGTCGGGGGAGAGGGTGGTAAGGCCTGGGCTTTGGAAAAGGACCAGTTGAGGAGAAGGAGCGTCATGGGCTCAGTGTTGGCACTTTTCTCCCTAATGGGTGTAGCTCTCTGATTCCACCCTGCAGCCTCCCAGCCCGTGTGGCTGTGGCACCACTAGTGGGCCATGGTCCAAAGCCCACCCACTCTCCAACCTCCCTCTGAAACGTGCTCTCAATACCACCTGCACCGGATCTGTGGCCCTTACCTCTTTTCTGGCCTCTTTTCTGGCCCCTTGTTCTGTCACAAAATCAGAAGCTCAGAGAGGGTAAAGCATGTGCCTGACCTCACACAGCAAGTTGGAAAAGAAATCCGAGTTTCTCAGCTCCTCTAACTCCCAATGCCTCGATTGTGAGTTGGGAAAAACAGCCCCCATACCCTGGGAAAGTCCCGGGACAGAAGACTTGAGTTTTGCTCTTGTTTTTCAGGCATCAGAGAACTTCTGCCCCGAGTCTCCACTAACCCAACACTCCTCCAGCCAGGCCTGTGTCTCAGGCCATCAGGGTCTCTCTGAGCCTGGGACCCAAAGTGCAGGGAAGAGGCTGGGGGGCTCTGAGTAAATGGTACACCCACAGCATCTCGAAAGGAGACATGTCAGTCCAACAGGAAGGAGGAAGGAGGAGGTCAGAGGTCATTTGGAGATCTGGGACGGTGGTGGAGGCGGGGTACAGCTTGGCACAGGTCTTGGTGTTGGGCTGAGGGTGGGGATACTTACCCTGAACCTTGACAATCATCCCTTTCGGGCAGACGGTGTGGGGGATGCAGCGGGCACAGGAGTTGGTGGCTGATGTGGCACAGAACGTGCCAGTGCGGCACTCACAGACGCGGGAGGAGTTCCCTGAGCACGGCATCTTCTCCACAAGATCGTCTAAGGGACACAGAGACGGGCATGGGAGGCAGAGGGAGGACCGGGGAAGGGATCCAGGGACCCCTCAGGGACAGCCTGGCACGTGAGACAAGACATCATTCTGGCCTCCCCTCGGGCAGGGAGCCCGCACACCCGGCCCTTCTTTCCAGAGGGTTCCTGCAACGAAGGCAAGATGGCAGGTGGGGCCTATGAGGCAGCCTCCACTCCCCGCTCATATCCCCAGACGTCATTACCATCATATTAAAAACAAATTCATGACCCCATTAAAATGGGCAAAAAAGACACGGAGAAACCTTGAGTGCATATTGCTAAGTGAAAGAAGTCAATCTGAAAAGGCTACACGCTGTGTGATTCCAACTCCACGACGTTCAGGAAAAAACAAACTACAAAGACACTAGAAAGATCAGTGGTTGTCATGGTTAGGGAGGAGAGCCCTAAATCCAATGATCACAGCAGTATTGTTCATAACAGCCAAAAAGTAGATATAACCCAAATGTCCATGAACCGATGAATGGATAAACAAAACGTGGTGTGTCCATACAAAGGAATGTTATTCAGCTGTGAAAAGCAATGACCCAGGGGGTGCCTGCGTGGCTCAGTCAGTTAAGCATCAGACTCTTGATTTTGGCTCAGGTCAGGATCTCACAGGTTTGTGGGACTGGGCACTGAGTCAGCAAAGAGCCTGCTCTGGATTCTCTCTCCCTGTCTCTCTACCCCACCCCTGCTCGCTCTCTCTCTCTCTCTCTCAAATAAATAAATGAGCACTAAAATAAGAAAAGAAAAGAAGGAATGACTGGTACTACAACATAATGAACCTTGAAAACACTGCAAAGTGAAAGAAGCCAGCCATGAAAACCTACATATTGCATGATTCCATTTCGATGAAATGCCCAGAGTAGGCAAATCCATAGAGACACAACGTAGATGAGTCACTGTAAGGGCATGGAAGAAGGAGTGAATTGGGAGAGAAGGGGTTTCTTTTGGGGGAGGTGAAAATGCTCTGAAATCAGATAGTGGTGGTGGTGCCACATTGTGAATTAAAAAAAATAAATAAATACTGTATTGCACACTTTAAAATGGTGAATTTTACCAACTCCTGGCTGGCTCAGTTGGCAGGTCATGTGACTATTTATCTCAGGCTCATGAGGTCAAGACCCATGTTTGGCGTAGAACTTATTTCAGAAACTAATAAATAAGCAAAGAGTGTAATTAAAATGAATTTAAAAGAAAAAAATGGTGAATTTGATCTCAAGAGAAAAAAAAATCACCGGTATAAGTAATTAACAAATGCACACATCCCTGGAAAGCAACACAGGGCATCCTTGGTCAACCAGCAATGAAGACTTCCTAGAATATGGAAGGCAGATAGGATCGCATGGAAGAAGGAGACCAAAGCCCAGAATATACCCAAGAGGATTACTCTGGGAGCGGCTCTGGGGTGGGGTACTCCAGTCTCCAAGTGGGTGAGGGCAGGGGCAGGCCCCAGGGAAGCCGATGGGGAGTGCCCCAGGGGGTCTGCCCACACTTCTCATCCACTGATGCCACAGACCCAGAAGCCAAGCATCTCCCCCAGGAGACTCTCAGGGGAGGTATCGGGACAGTGCCCTGGCTGGTCATACCTGGGAAGAAGGGAGCCTGCAGACCCAGAAGATCAGCCACTTAACAGAACCCCTCCCAGTGGTCATCAGATAGGATGTGCAGAACTAGAGGTCACCACCCATGAGAGAAAACCAGCACCAAGCAAAAAGACCTCCAAGCTCAAAAAAACTCTTGAGAAAGCAGGTAATAGAAAACAAAAAACAAAGCAACAACAACAAAAACAGAACGAGCTGTTAGAATCAGTACAATTAATATTCTCAGGAACCGGCAGCTATAAAACAGAATCCCCTGGAGCTCAAGGAAGGGCACAAAGGAAACGGAAGCCATAAAAAGAAACCCCCTGGGCACAACGTTGTGTTCACCAATTCAAGTGGGCTCACAGAAAGACTACATTTCCCAGCCTCCCTTGCAGTTTGGTTTGGGTCATATGATGGCATTCTGGCAATGGGACGTGGACAGAAATGATAAGGGCTTCTCCCAGGCCTGGCCCCTAAAACCATCGCAGGAGGCTCTATCATCTCTCTCTTCCTTGCTGTGGTTGCACTGTTGTAGCCCCTAACTCTCGCCTGCACCCCAGAAGCAGTACTGAGGACAGAATAAAATCCTGAGAATTGTAGAAAATCTAAGAGTGAGGCAGGCCGGCTGAGGACAAACAGTGGACACCCCAGTTAAATTCATGTAAAACCGTGGGTGGCTTGGTTGATTTTGATCTCAGCTCAGGTCCTGGTCTCAGGATCATGAGCTCAAGGCCCGCACTGGGCTCTGCGCTTGGCGTAAAGCCTACTTAAAAAAAAGGTTTTAAACCCCAGAGTAGTAGCCAAACATAATTATCACAAGCCTGAACAAAGGTGGGAAAGGTGCTGGACTGGCTAACTTTCGGGCAGGCAGGCCCAGTGGAAATCGGTAGAGACCCCGGGAGTGGGTACATCTCTCTGCAGCCGCAGGAGCTCTGGTAATGACGATCTCACAGAAGGGAAGGCAGATCTCTGCTCCAGCAAGGACGACACCCATCTCTGGCTGCACTCGGCCTCCCACCCAGGTCCTCAGACTCCTAAAATCAGTTTCAAAAGTAACACTCAGGATTCCCACATGATCCAGCCGTTCCACTGCTAAGTATACCCAAAAGAACTGAAGCCAGAGACCTGAATAGACATTTGTAGACTCGGGTATACAGCAGCCGTATTCACAATAGCTGACAGGCAGAAGCACCCCAAGTGTTCATCGGCACGAATGGATAAACTAAATGGGGTAGATCCATCCAACGGAGTATTATTCAACCTTGGAAAGGAAGGAGCTTCGGACACATGATACAGTGCCTTGAAGACATTATGCTAAGTGAAATGAGGCCGTCACAAAGGATAAATATGTTATGATTCTACTCATATGAACTTCCTGGAGTAGTCAAATTCACAGAGACAGAGAGTAGCCTGGGAGCTGCCAAAGGCTGGTGGGGGAGGGGGCATTAGGGAGCTGGTGTTTAATGGGAACCGAGTTTCAGTTGGGGCAAAAGAACAAGTGTTGGAGCTAGACATTGTTGGTTGTTGCCCTAAAATGGGAATGCACTTAAAGCCACTAAACAGGACACTTAAAAATGCCAAAATGATACATTTTATATACGTATATTTTACTACTGTATTAAGTGCCACTAAATTTTATGTTATGTATATTTTACTACAGCATTTTTTTTTAAGTAACACTCGGTCCCCAGTGAAGCTCTGAGCAGAAAGGACCAAGTAGAGCCCGGTGAGGTAGGTGGGGGGAATGTAAGGAGAAGTCACACTGTACCAGGACAGGGAAGACAGGAAAAGAAATAGAAAATCTAAAAGAAACAGAAACATATTTTGGAAAGACAAAGAACCCAGTCTAAAACAAACAGAAGCCATCCCAAGCATGCTCCCCACTATAAAGGAACTTAAGAAGAATAGAAGTTTGGCAAAGGAAAAGCTGATCTTCAAAAAGGATGGGCTAAGAAGGAAGACTAGAGAGCTAAAGACAGCAAACTGAGATGCACCGCACAGATATCCAATAAATAAATTAGCAGTGTCTTAGGAGCCCTGGCGACAGCTGGGAGGCAAGCAGCAGAAGACATGAGAAACAAAACAGAGTTCACAGCATGGAGAAAGGATCAAGAAAATATCTGTGAATGCAAGGTGAAGAGACAAAGATACTAATGCAATGAAATAAAACAGGGAGGAAAGGCAAACACAATCAAACGGAAGGATAACTAGAGTCCATAAAGCTGACATTGAGATATGTATTTAGCAGAAATAAAAATCCAGGGGCACCTGGGTGCCTCACTCGGTTGAGAGTCCAACTCTTGATTTTGGCTCAGGTCATGAACTCACAGTTCATGGGTTCGAGCTCTGCACTGGGCTCTGCACTGGGGTAGAGCTTGCTTGGAATTCTCCCCTCCCTCACCCTCTGTCCCTCCCCCACTCGCTCTCTCTCTCTCTCTCAAAATAAATTAATTAATTAAAAAAAAAGAAATTAAATTCCAGGTCAATTTCCCTGAAATGAAGGAAGAACTAAACATGCAGACAGAAAAAAGACATTCCAGGGGTGCCTGTCTGGCTCAGTCGGTGGAGCATGCAACTCTTGATCTTGGGGCTACAGGTGCTGCGGGTTGGGTGTAGAGATTATTTAAATAAGTAAAAACTTAAAAAAAAAAAGACATTCCAGAATTATTTCCAAACAATTAATATCAAGGCACAGTCTGGTTCAAAGTTTTTTATCATTAAGGATATTAAAGAATTGTTCTTGCAGTCGCCTACAAAGGAGAAAGAAGGCAGATAGCAGACCCCTCCCTAGCACTATTCACCATGAGAAGACAATGCACCAATGTCTACAAAGTTCTGGAGAACACAGGTCCCAGGAATAATCATATATCTGCCCAGGTTGTCAGTAGAATATAAAGGCAAGAAACATTCTCAAACGTAAAAGAATCCTCTGAGGGATGTGCAAAGATGAGTCCTTACTGATAAAGCCCAAGGTCAGTGAAATCTAACTAACCAATCAATAAATCAAAATGAGAAAATCAGGAATGGAGAAGCTGTGGTCAATGTGCTCATAATGCACAGTGAATAAGTTTAAATAGCAAACTAATACTAACATGCCAAGGGACTGAGGGTTACAGAAAAAGAATATAAATGCCACAGGCAGTAACAATGTAAAAAAAAAATACATAAGTAATAAAAGTCAGGAAGAGGACAAGGAGGTGACAAGCTAATTACTTCATTTTTTGTGACAGGAAGCCAATCTACAATATCCCATCAAAAATCTGAAACAAACAGAACATAACTTTACCATGAGACATAGTTGTTCCTTAAATGATTCCTAACTGCTTCTTGATTTTTAATGCCTCTTCTTAATGTTAGAGGTGTTTTTTTTTTTTAAATGTTTATTTATAAGCAGGGGAGGGGCAGAGAGAGAGGGAGAGAAAGAATCCCAAGCAGGCTCCATGCTGTCAGCGCAGAGGCCGACGCAGGGCTCAATCTCACAGACAAAGAAATCATGACCTGAGCTGAAATCAAGTCGGATGCTTAACCGACTGAGCCCCCCAGGGACCCTAGAGGGTTTTATTTACAAGGTGCTGTCTCTTGTGATCATTTTGTTTTACTCTCTTCTTCCTCTGATATGTTTAAATAAAAGAAAATGTAATCAATCACTTGAATGTCATAAACAGTATGATCCCAACTTCTTAAAAATCCCTATTCTCAGGATGCCTGGGTGACTCAGTGGGTTGGGTGTCTGACTTCTGCTCAGGTCATGATCTCACGGCTGGTGGGTTTGAGCCCCACCTCAGGCTCCGTGCTGACACTATGCCTGGAGCCTGCTTCGGATTCTGTGTCTCACTCTCTGTCCCTCCCCCACTTGCGCTCTCTCTCTCAAAAAAAACATAAAATATTAAAAAAATTTTTTTAAATCCCTGTTGTCCATGTGTGTACAGTCTGGCTGGCTACGAATCTTCCCACTCTCCTTCTCTCCCTATATATACACAGAGAAGTGTCAGTCAGACATCCAATGATGGGGAACAGGCAGCGTTGGCCTTCTTCCTTACACTTCTGTATTGCTCGAATTTTTTATAATGAATGCCTATAACTTTCATTTCATACAACACTGTCATTAATTTTAAAAACTCAAAAGATACATCAGAGAAATGCTAACGCAAAGAAGAATGGCAATATTAATATCAAATGAAACTGGAATTAAGGCATTCTTTATAAGGATTAAAGAGGTATATTTCACGCTGACAAAAGGTCCAACCCACCAAGGAAACACAATATTCATAAACACTGTACCTAATAACATAGCTTTGACATAGAGAGAGAAAAAATAAATGGAACACAATGAAAATCTGATGAAAAAAAGTATAGGCAAGATGGATTTTAACACATCTATCTCTGACATCAACCTTTGGGAAGGAGACAAATATAATTAAGAATTTTAAAAAAAGCATATTATCTAGGGGCATGCTTGGCTGGCTCGGCTGGAAGAGCATGAGACTCTTGATCTCGGGGGTCGTGAGTTCAAGCCCCACGTTGGGTGTAGAGGTTACTGAAAAAAATAAACTCAAAAAAAATTTGTTGAAAAGAATGCATATTATTTGAAAAACACAATTAACAAGCTTGATCCAATAGGTATGTAGAGAATTTTGTACACAACAAACAGAACACACATTTTTCTCCAAACACACTAAAAATAGGCTTTAAAAATATCCACATTTATTAGGGCACAAGAAATCTCAACAAATTTCCCAGCCCCACCTCACAAAACACCCGCACAAAACAAAACAAACACCAGAGAGCTCACAAACCACATTCACTCACCATAATAAGAAATTAACAATGAAAGTGCTCATTGGAAGAATCTCCTGGAAGCACTTGTGGTCGCAGGCAAAGAACACAGCTCCTGGTGTCAGACCACAGCTCAAACTCCAGTTCTGCCACTTACCGGACTTCTGTAACTTTGCAAAGGCCCTTAACCTCTCTAAGCCTACCTCACTGGAAAGCGGGGATGAGAAAAGAACCTTCGGGGTGCCTGGCTGGCTCAGTCTGTAGAGCGTGTGACCCTTGATCTCAGGGTCATGAGTTTGAGCCCCACATTGGCAGAGATTACTTAAAGAAACATAAACCCTTCTCCTAGGAGTCTTGTGAAGATTGAACTCAATGAATGTGAGTCCCTCTCTTGAGGAAACAGGTTAACTAAGTCTCTCTAAAAACGGATGCAAACCATCATGATGATACCAACTCACAAATCCAGAGGGGTAAACTGAGGCACCAAGGGGCCAACCTAGAGTCCAGCCAGCAAATCTTGATGCTCCCTACCTTCTCTGCTACCCCCCGCCCGCCACGGACCCCGTCCTGAGAAGTAGCCCCTGGAGAGGAGAACACAGCCCTTACCTCGAGCACAGCTCACACAGGCCGTGCAGCGGCCATCCCTGTCCAGGTAGTAGTCGGGCTCACACTGCTTCCTGCAGTCAGGTGACCCCTGGGGACACGGCGGCTGCGGGGTCAGCCCTGGGGAAAGAAGCAGACAACCTCCAGGCCAGGCCGCCAGGGCAGAGGCCCCATTCACCACCACCTCTTCACCCAGTCGCCACCACCAGCTCCAAGGCTGGCGCCCAGACTCCTCACGTGTCAGATCAACCTGCAGAGGGAGTCCTGAAGCCCAGAGAGGGAAGGAATGTGTCTACAGCCACACAGGAAAAGAGCACTGACTCCCTCTGATATGCCCCTCTGCTTCCAGGCCCTTCCCTCTGCGATCCGTCATTGCCACTACGCCAGAGCCCTCTCCCCAGCCCCACCATGTCACCACCCTCCTCAAAACCCTGGGGCCACTTCCCTCTGAGATCAGCCCATGAGGCAAGGATGCCGACTACCACAGCTTCCGCTCAGTGTGGCCCTGGGGTCCCAGGCGAGGCAGTAAGGCAAGGAAAGGAGAGAAAAGAAGTGAGGCCAGGAGAGGCAGACACCAGGCTGTCAGGGACAGATGACATCATTAGGTGCACAGATTACACAAAAGAATCCGCAGATACGTTATTAGGACTCACAGTGAGTTTAGCAAGGTAACTGGATATAATGTTATTACATCAAACTCAGCTGAGTGTCTATACATTTGGGTTGAACCCTATGAGACTGCTATTGTGACAGGTTAGGCTGTCACATACTGACTACTCACATGGTTCAAAACAATACTAAAAATGAAGACTTACAACCCGCAATACTGAAAAATACAATACCACTGTCATCATCATCAGAAACATCAAATACCTAGAAATCTAACACAAAGATGTAAATCGTTCTACATGGAAACTAATAAAACATCATTGGGAGAGAGAAGTTCAGCTGACCTAAGTAAAATTAAATACATAAAAATAAAGACGGCCGATCTTGATTTTCAGTATGAATACAGACCGTGAAAGCGGGGCCTCATATATATAGAAAGAAAGAAAGAAAGAAACAGAGAGAGAGAGAGAGAGAGAGAGAGAGAGAGAGAAAGAAAGAAAGACAGACAGACAGACGGCCTGAATAAAAATACGGCTTTCCCGTGTACTTGATGCTATAAAAATACGGATTCTCTCTAACCTGATCCACAGATTCAGTGCAATCCCGATCAAAATCCCAACGGGACGTTTTGTGGAATGTGAAAGGCTGATTCTAAAGTCGATGCACAGATGCAAATTACCAAGAAGAGCCAGGGCAGGGCTGGAGAACAGAGGTGGGGAAGTTGTTCCACCATATACCGAAAATCTCCTGGAGTCGAGACCGCATGGCATCCACACAGACCAGACAAAACGACAACGAACGGAAAGGAATATGAAGTCCGGATCACAGCCAGGCACCTATGGACCTTAGATTTACCCCAAAGATGGCAGGCAAATCAGCAGGGAAAGGACAATTTGTTCGATAAAAGGCGTTGGTTCAACGCATATCCATGTGGCCTCTTGCAACATGACCGCTGCCTCCGCCACAAACAAAAGGTAGGCAGACAGCGGATCTAAACGTGAAAGGCAAAACAGTAATGATCCTAGAGAGTAATGCAGGATGCCTTTGAGACTTCAGTGGAGACTTCAGTGAACACAAGGCAGGACATAAAGAGAAAAAGTGGACCCACGTGAGGACTTTAAAATTAGGGACACCTCTTTAGCGGGGCACCTGGGTGGCTCTGTTGCTTGAGCAGAGACTATTGGTTTTGGCTCAGGTCCTGATCTCATGGTTCTTGGGATGGAGCCCCACATCGGGATCTATACTGACAGCATAGAGCCTGCTTGGGATTGTCTGTCTCCCACTCTCTGTGCCCCTCCCCCGTGCTCTCTCTCAAAATAAATTAATGCACTTAAAAAATTTTTTCAATTAAAACTGAACAAACCCTAGAGACATGAAAACAAAGACCTCTTTATCACTGTTAACTGTAGCCAAAAGTGGAAACAACCCAAACCCAAACACTACGGGATATACACGGTGTATACACCCATACAACAGAAGGCTGGTCAGCGATAAACAGGAGGGAACCTAGGACCCCAATCCGTCACCACAGGAACCAGGAGGGCGTCATACCCACACCTGCTCCTTTGCCAGGGCCTCGGTGTCTGGCACACAGCAGGCACTAAGCTGTCAAATGAATGACTTCTTCCTTTATCCCCTCTGGCCCTCGAAGCCTGCAGCCCCAAGGGACCTAGAGACCCTCTTCTCCCTGGATCAGGAGAGACCCACCTGCCCAGGGGAAGGCCACACACAGGTCGCCTGCCAGTGAGACGCCGTTGCCCTGGGAAACAACCCAAAGCTTCTCGAGAAATTACCTGGATCTGGACTGGGCTTCCTCACAGAGGAGGGAGAGCCGGGGGCCCCCGTCATTTTGGAATCATCTTCGGGGGTGATGGCAGTGCCCCCTCCAAGGAGCGTGGTCCTGGCACCGGAGCTCACTGAGGAGGTCACCAGGGGCCCGGCCTGGGCGCTGGTGTCGCTGAGAAAGAAGCCGGAAAGGGCACTGCCAACCCTCCTGATGACGCAGGGAGGTCTGTGCTCAGGGGTAACCGCTTCCACAGCAAAGGGGTTCCCAGCCCCTCAGCCCACAGCCTCTGGCAGCCCCACCGTCCGCTCCTGGGAGCCACGGCTGTGCCGTCTAGACCTTCTCTCGTGCGCTCGGGCAACACTCGGCACACGGTGGGGGTCATGCGACTGCTGGGTTGACAGACAGGCACCCTGGAGTCCTGATACCCTGGGCCAAACCCCACCCACACCACAGCCCAGCTGGGCTCTGGGCGTCCTGGGGGCTGGGACAGCCCCATGCCACATCAGCTGGAAGGGAGAGGGCCGGGAGTCACCTGGTGGGCGCCTGGCAGTCTTCTGGGCCCGTGCCGAGGTCAGGGCTGGTCACCGGGGAAGGCCGCTCACACACGGTATCCATCTGTGCTGTGCCTGCAGGGGATCACAAGGTGGACAGATGTGCTACCGAGGAGCTTGGAGGCTCTAGGAACAGATCCTTTCCCACCACGACCCACAGTTCGGAATGAGGTGCTTGGAAAACGCAGCGGCCATCTGGTGTTTGCGCCTGCCCAGCACCCCTTCCCCCTCGGGCTAAGGCATCCCGATTCTCCCCGGAACACTCTCCCCAGTCTCAGCATCCGTGCACGGGGCTGAGGCCGACTCACCACCCCACCCTCCCAGGAGTAAACCCAGACGACTTTGGACCAATCGATCCCTTTGATTCCTCTGACCCCGAGGAGCTGGTTCAGCGGTGGGCACCTGACCCCAGCCACGCCCATGAGGTACAATATCATCGTTTCAATTATGGCTGTTGAAATTGCAGGAAGGAGAAACCGTCTTTCTACTGGGTTTGGGTAGGAGGCAAGCTTGGATCTGGCGGAGCAGAGGTGACAAATAGGTAAAGACAGGGCTCCTGGATCCAGCCATGCCTGATACTACCCAGAGCCAGCCCCAGACTTTGCAGTTACATCAGCCAAAAAATTTGAGATTTTGTTACGTGCAACCCAAAGACTCCTGAAGAATCCTGGGTGCAAACACAGTAAAGAGGAAAAACACGTAGCACTTTCCATCAGGTGGATCTGAGTTTGCCTGCCACCTCTAACATGTCCTCACTGTGCCCATCACACTGCGTGATACAGAGTAAACGCCCCATGAACAGCGTGTCCTTTTCCCCTTCTAGACCTCTGTCCCATTGCTTAGAAACAGTCCCACGTGTGCGATTATGATCTGAAGGCTCCAGTGGAGGGGGCCTGAACAATGCTCATGTGTCTCGTATTTCCGAGTGCGCTGGCGTGACGAGGCCTGGGTGTGACATTCAAAGTCTAGCCCAGACATTCCCTGCTCTGTGGTCTTGAGCGATTTACCTGCCATCCCTGGACCTCAATTTCCCCTGTTCTAAAATGGGGATACTTCCGTCTACTTTCTGGAGTTTTGAAAATTTCAGGAGGGAACACCTATGTAAGCTGCCCCATGCGGCTTAGCTACCGGCTGACGCTAAAGCGGAAACTACTGTCCATCTTGCAGCTGGAGAGTTGCCCTGTGGGAGCGTCCACGTGGGAGCCCAGAAGTCAGCCAGCAGCGCTGTCCCACAGAAATATGATGTGAATCACACACTGCCACTTTAAATTTCCAAGTAACCCCTTTTTAAAAAGTAAAAAGAAAGATAAAATTTTAAAAAAGTAAAAAGAAACACGTGAAATTAATTTAATGTATGTGACCCAATATAGCTAAACTACAGAGGTAGACAAGCAACATAACGATAATTAATGAGATGTTTTACATTTTTGTACGCCCGCAACTGGCCACCTTTTAAACGCTCCGTGGAGGCATGTGGCCAATGGTACCGCTAGGGGCAGCAGGGGTCGAGGGGCAGCAAAGGGGGGCTCGGGCGCCACCATGCGGCAGTCGCAGGAACACCACCAAAACAGGGCCTCCTTTCTGGAGCGGGTCCACGGGCCCTGGCTGCAACAGAACTCTAAACCGATGCTAGCAGAGATGCAATTGTTTCAGAGCTGGAAGGTCCCCCAGGGCCGTCTAGTGGCAACTTTACATTTCCCAGATGGGACACTGAAGTCCAGGATGGGGTGGGAACATGCCCCACGGCTGCAGGCGAACAATACCCCGGGGACCTGGTGCCCAGCCCAGAGCATCTTCCACTCCACCCCCGGCCCTGTTCGCAGGTGGCGCGCTGCCGCAAGCCCCTCAGCACAGCATTTGTGTGACCCGGGGAGAACTGGGCCAGATTTGAGCCCCACCCACCCGCAGCACTGAGCTGTCCGGGGCCCCCACGTCCTTCTGCAGAGAAGATTCTGTGCCTGGCCTTGATCAGGCAATGGGGAGATAGATGACCTCGGCCCTCACGCATCTACCGCCCAGGGAGGGAGGCCAGCGTTGATCGAACCAAGACAGACACCGGTGTTCACATCCATGTTGGGAAGGACTCCGTGTGATGAGAGATCACAATGGAGATGTGACCTGTCACAAGTCATGGCACTTCCTCTTGAGGAAGTGAGGTGTGGACAGAGAGGCCAGGCTGAGCAGGAGGTGACCGAGTGAGCAGGAGGAGAGGATGTGCTGAGGGGACACCACGCACAAACGCCTGGTAGGAGTGAGAAGCACCGCACATCCACGGAGCCGAAAGTGAGCAGACCAGTGGGGCCAAGAAAGGAGGGGGCCGGCGTGACTCTGACCTGGAGGAGGGAGAGGGACACGGCGCAGGGTCGCGTGCAGGGTCACGTCCTGGAGACTGCTCGTGCGAACCTGGACTGGGTGCCCTTTTCCCTAGTTCTCCCACGAAGGACAGCTAAACGCCCCGGGCACATGTATAAAACATGCATGTACGTGCTTTATACAGATAAAAATATGTATGAAACAAAGAAGGCTCTGAACAGGGGAGAGGAGAGGGTAGCCCTTGGAACCCTAGGAAGGACACAGTGGCAAGTCCCCTGGGGTTTCTCTTTGTTCATAGATCCCGGACATGGAGCCCGATAAACCAGCAGCCCAGAAATGCCAACGGGAGCAGAATTAAAGAAATCCCTCCAAACACCTGTTCTCTTTTGCCAAAGGATCATGTCATTATCGCTGTAGAAATGAGAAAATACTGAAGTGTTTTTATGGCAGGTGTGTGGGGGTGAGAGAGACAGGCAGAGAGAAATCAGATTTGGTTAAGCAGAGTGGCTCTGCCTGTCAGCCATGGGCAAGGAATGACAGGAGGAAATGGGGGTGGGAACGGGAGACAGAACTGGGGAGCAAAATCTGTTGGACTGGGGGTAGGCTGGCTGTGGGGTGAGGGAAGGATGGGCTGTCGGGGGAGAGGGTGGTAAGGCCTGGGCTTTGGAAAAGGACCAGTTGAGGAGAAGGAGCGTCATGGGCTCAGTGTTGGCACTTTTCTCCCTAATGGGTGTAGCTCTCTGATTCCACCCTGCAGCCTCCCAGCCCGTGTGGCTGTGGCACCACTAGTGGGCCATGGTCCAAAGCCCACCCACTCTCCAACCTCCCTCTGAAACGTGCTCTCAATACCACCTGCACCGGATCTGTGGCCCTTACCTCTTTTCTGGCCTCTTTTCTGGCCCCTTGTTCTGTCACAAAATCAGAAGCTCAGAGAGGGTAAAGCATGTGCCTGACCTCACACAGCAAGTTGGAAAAGAAATCCGAGTTTCTCAGCTCCTCTAACTCCCAATGCCTCGATTGTGAGTTGGGAAAAACAGCCCCCATACCCTGGGAAAGTCCCGGGACAGAAGACTTGAGTTTTGCTCTTGTTTTTCAGGCATCAGAGAACTTCTGCCCCGAGTCTCCACTAACCCAACACTCCTCCAGCCAGGCCTGTGTCTCAGGCCATCAGGGTCTCTCTGAGCCTGGGACCCAAAGTGCAGGGAAGAGGCTGGGGGGCTCTGAGTAAATGGTACACCCACAGCATCTCGAAAGGAGACATGTCAGTCCAACAGGAAGGAGGAAGGAGGAGGTCAGAGGTCATTTGGAGATCTGGGACGGTGGTGGAGGCGGGGTACAGCTTGGCACAGGTCTTGGTGTTGGGCTGAGGGTGGGGATACTTACCCTGGACCTTGACAATCATCCCTTTCGGGCAGACGGTGTGGGGGATGCAGCGGGCACAGGAGTTGGTGGCTGATGTGGCACAGAACGTGCCAGTGCGGCACTCACAGACGCGGGAGGAGTTCCCTGAGCACGGCATCTTCTCCACAAGATCGTCTAAGGGACACAGAGACGGGCATGGGAGGCAGAGGGAGGACCGGGGAAGGGATCCAGGGACCCCTCAGGGACAGCCTGGCACGTGAGACAAGACATCATTCTGGCCTCCCCTCGGGCAGGGAGCCCGCACACCCGGCCCTTCTTTCCAGAGGGTTCCTGCAACGAAGGCAAGATGGCAGGTGGGGCCTATGAGGCAGCCTCCACTCCCCGCTCATATCCCCAGACGTCATTACCATCATATTAAAAACAAATTCATGACCCCATTAAAATGGGCAAAAAAGACACGGAGAAACCTTGAGTGCATATTGCTAAGTGAAAGTCGTCAATCTGAAAAGGCTACACGCTGTGTGATTCCAACTCCACGACGTTCAGGAAAAAACAAACTACAAAGACACTAGAAAGATCAGTGGTTGTCACGGTTAGGGAGGAGAGCCCTAAATCCAATGATCACAGCAGTATTGTTCATAACAGCCAAAAAGTAGATATAACCCAAATGTCCATGAACCGATGAATGGATAAACAAAACGTGGTGTGTCCATACAAAGGAATGTTATTCAGCTGTGAAAAGCAATGACCCAGGGGGTGCCTGCGTGGCTCAGTCAGTTAAGCATCAGACTCTTGATTTTGGCTCAGGTCAGGATCTCACAGGTTTGTGGGACTGGGCACTGAGTCAGCAAAGAGCCTGCTCTGGATTCTCTCTCCCTGTCTCTCTACCCCACCCCTGCTCGCTCTCTCTCTCTCTCTCTCTCTCTCTCTCTCAAATAAATAAATGAGCACTAAAATAAGAAAAGAAAAGAAGGAATGACTGGTACTACAACATAATGAACCTTGAAAACACTGCAAAGTGAAAGAAGCCAGCCATGAAAACCTACATATTGCATGATTCCATTTCGATGAAATGCCCAGAGTAGGCAAATCCATAGAGACACAACGTAGATGAGTCACTGTAAGGGCATGGAAGAAGGAGTGAATTGGGAGAGAAGGGGTTTCTCTTGGGGGAGGTGAAAATGCTCTGAAATCAGATAGTGGTGGTGGTGCCACATTGTGAATTAAAAAAAATAAATAAATACTGTATTGCACACTTTAAAATGGTGAATTTTACCAACTCCTGGCTGGCTCAGTTGGCAGGTCATGTGACTATTTATCTCAGGGTCATGAGGTCAAGACCCATGTTTGGCGTAGAACTTATTTCAGAAACTAATAAATAAGCAAAGAGTGTAATTAAAATGAATTTAAAAGAAAAAAATGGTGAATTTGATCTCAAGAGAAAAAAAAAATCACCGGTATAAGTAATTAACAAATGCACACATCCCTGGAAAGCAACACAGGGCATCCTTGGTCAACCAGCAATGAAGACTTCCTAGAATATGGAAGGCAGATAGGATCGCATGGAAGAAGGAGACCAAAGCCCAGAATATACCCAAGAGGATTACTCTGGGAGCGGCTCTGGGGTGGGGTACTCCAGTCTCCAAGTGGGTGAGGGCAGGGGCAGGCCCCAGGGAAGCCGATGGGGAGTGCCCCAGGGGGTCTGCCCACACTTCTCATCCACTGATGCCACAGACCCAGAAGCCAAGCATCTCCCCCAGGAGACTCTCAGGGGAGGTATCGGGACAGTGCCCTGGCTGGTCATACCTGGGAAGAAGGGAGCCTGCAGACCCAGAAGATCAGCCACTTAACAGAACCCCTCCCAGTGGTCATCAGATAGGATGTGCAGAACTAGAGGTCACCACCCATGAGAGAAAACCAGCACCAAGCAAAAAGACCTCCAAGCTCAAAAAAACTCTTGAGAAAGCAGATAATAGAAAACAAAAAAACAAAGCAACAACAACAAAAACAGAAGGAGCTGTTAGAATCAGTACAATTAATATTCTCAGGAACCGGCAGCTATAAAACAGAATCCCCTGGAGCTCAAGGAAGGGCACAAAGGAAACGGAAGCCATAAAAAGAAACCCCCTGGGCACAACGTTGTGTTCACCAATTCAAGTGGGCTCACAGAAAGACTACATTTCCCAGCCTCCCTTGCAGTTTGGTTTGGGTCATATGATGGCATTCTGGCAATGGGACGTGGACAGAAATGATAAGGGCTTCTCCCAGGCCTGGCCCCTAAAACCATCGCAGGAGGCTCTATCATCTCTCTCTTCCTTGCTGTGGTTGCACTGTTGTAGCCCCTAACTCTCGCCTGCACCCCAGAAGCAGTACTGAGGACAGAATAAAATCCTGAGAATTGTAGAAAATCTAAGAGAGAGGCAGGCCGGCTGAGGACAAACAGTGGACACCCCAGTTAAATTCATGTAAAACCGTGGGTGGCTTGGTTGATTTTGATCTCAGCTCAGGTCCTCGTCTCAGGATCATGAGCTCAAGGCCCGCACTGGGCTCTGCGCTTGGCGTAAAGCCTACTTAAAAAAAAGGTTTTAAACCCCAGAGTAGTAGCCAAACATAATTATCACAAGCCTGAACAAAGGTGGGAAAGGTGCTGGACTGGCTAACTTTCGGGCAGGCAGGCCCAGTGGAAATCGGTAGAGACCCCGGGAGTGGGTACATCTCTCTGCAGCCGCAGGAGCTCTGTAATGACGATCTCACAGAAGGGAAGGCAGATCTCTGCTCCAGCAAGGACGACACCCATCTCTGGCTGCACTCGGCCTCCCACCCAGGTCCTCAGACTCCTAAAATCAGTTTCAAAAGTAACACTCAGGATTCCCACATGATCCAGCCGTTCCACTGCTAAGTATACCCAAAAGAACTGACGCCAGAGACCTGAACAGACATTTCTAGACTCGGGTATACAGCAGCAGTATTCACAATAGCTGACAGGCAGAAGCACCCCAAGTGTTCATCGGCACGAATGGATAAACCAAATGGGGTTGATCCATCCAACGGAATATTATTCAACCTTGAAAAGGAAGGAGCTTCGGACACATGATACAGTGCCTTGAAGACATTATGCTAAGTGAAATGAGGCCGTCACAAAAGATAAATATGTTATGATTCTACGTGTAGGAACTTCCTAGAGCAGAGGGTGCCTTGGCGGCTCTGTCGGTTAAACCTCTGGCTTCAGCTCAGGTCATGATCTCATGGTTCATGAGTTTGAATTGGACTGAATTGGACTCTGTGCTGACAGCTCAGAGCCTGGAGCCTGCTTTGGATTCTGTGTCTCTCCCTCTTTCTGCCCTCCTCTGCTCGCGCTCTGTCTCTCTCTCTTTCGAAAATACAAATAAACGTTAAAAAAAAGAAAGAAAGAAATAGACTTACAAAAAAAGTTCAGAAAGAGTGAAGCTGTGGTCAATGTGCTCATACTGTACAACGAATGAGTTTAAATACCAAACTAAAACAAACATGCCAAGGGACTGTGGGTTACAGAAAAGAATATAAATGCCACAGGCAATAACAAAGAAAAAAAACGTAAGTAATAAGTCAGGAAGAGGACAGGGAGGAGGCAGGCTAATTACTTCATTTTTCATTATAGGAAGCCTATCTACTCCATCCCATCCAAAATCTGAAACAAGTAGAACATGACTTTAATACAAGACGTAGTTGTTCCTTAAATGATTCCTAACTGCTTCTTGATTTTCAACACCTCTTCTTAATTTTAGAGGATTTTCTTAGAAACTACTGTCTCTTGTGATCATTTCATTCTTTTTTAATTTTGCTTTCTTCTTCCTCTGATACATTTAAATAAAATTAAATGCAATCGCTTGAATGTCATCAACAGTATGATCTCATCCCCTTAAAAATCCCTTTTCCCAGGGTGCCTGGGTAGCTCAGTCAGTTGAGCATCTGACTCTTGATATCTGCTCGGATATCAGGGATCCAGCCACTCGCTGGGGTATATGCTAAGCGTAGCCACTGCTTGAGATTCTCTCTCTCTCTCCCTCTGCCCTTCTCCCCCTGCTCACTCTCTCCCTCTCTCTTTAAAATAAATTAAAAAATTTTAAATCCCTATTCTCCATGTGTGTACAGTCTGGCTGGCTACGAATCTTCCCACTCTCCTTCTCTCCCTATATATACACAGAGAAGTGTCAGTCAGACATCCAATGATGGGGAACAGGCAGCGTTGGCCTTCTTCCTTACACTTCCGTATTGCTCGAATTTTTTATAATGAATGCCTATAACTTTCATTTCATACAACGTCATTAATTTTAAAAACTGAAAGATACACCAGAGAAATGCTCATATAGACAAAGATGAATGGCAATATTAATATCAAATGAAAATGGAATTAAGGCAAATACATTATAAGGAGCAAGGAGGTATATTGCACATTTCATGCTGATGAAAGGTCCAGTCCACCAAGAAAACACAATATTCATAAACACTGTACCTAATAACATAGCTTTGACATATAGGGAGAAAAAAAAATAGAACACAAGGAAAATCTGATTTTAAAAAAGCATAGGGAAGATGAATTTTAACACATCTATCTCTGACATCAACCTTTGGGAAGGTGACAAAAATAAATAAGAAGTTTTTTAAAAAGCATATTATTTTGGGGGCATGCCTGGCTGGCTCGGTTGGAAGAGCATGAGACTCTTGATCTCGGGGGTCGTGAGTTCAAGCCCCACGTTGGGTGTAGAGGTTACTGAAAAAAATAAACTCAAAAAACATTTGTTGAGAAGAATGCATATTATTTGAAAAACACAATTAACAAGCTTGATCCGATAGGTATGTAGAGAATTTTGTACACAACAAACAGAACACACATTTTTCTCCAAACACACTAAAAATAGGCTTTAAAAATATCCACATTTATTAGGGCACAAGAAATCTCAACAAATTTCCCAGCCCCACCTCACAAAACACCCGCACAAAACAAAACAAACACCAGAGAGCTCACAAACCACATTCACTCACCATAATAAGAAATTAACAATGAAAGTGCTCATTGGAAGAATCTCCTGGAAGCACTTGTGGTCGCAGGCAAAGAACACAGCTCCTGGTGTCAGACCACAGCTCAAACTCCAGTTCTGCCACTTACCGGACTTCTGTAACTTTGCAAAGGTCCTAACCTCCCTAAGCCTGGGTTTCCTCACTGGAAAGCGGGGAAGAGAAAAGAACCTTCGGGGTGCCTGGCTGGCTCAGTCTGTAGAGCATGCGACCCTTGATCTCAGGGTCATGAGTTTGAGCCCCACCTTGGGCAGACAGATCACTTAAAAAAAGAAAAACAGGCGCGCCTGGGTGGCTCAGTCGGTTAAGCATCCAACTTCGGCTCAGGTCATGATCTCAGGGTTCATGGGTTCCAGCCCCACGTCCAGGCTCTATGCTGACACCTCGGAGCCTGGAGCCTGCTTCGAATTGTGTCTCGTCTCTCTCTGCCCCTCCCCTGCTCATGCACTCTCTCTCTCTCTCTCAAATATAAATAAACATTAAAAAAAATTAAAATGAAAAGAAAAACAAAATCTTCTAGGAGTCTTGTGAAGATTGTACTCAATAAATGCGAGTCCCTCCCTTGAGGAAACGGGTTAGCTAAGTCTCTCTGAAAACGGATGCAAAACATCATGGCTGATAACAACTCACAAATCCAGAGGGGTAAACCGAGGCACCAGGGGGCCAACCCGGAGTCCAGGCAGCAAATCTTGATGCTCCCTACCTTCTCTGCCACCCCCCACCCCCGGTGACCCCCTCCCAAGAAGTTGCCCCTGGAGGGGAGAACACAGCCCTTACCTCGAGCACAGCTCACACAGGCCGTGCAGCGGCCGTCCCTGTTCAGGTAGTAGTCGGGCTCACACTGCTTCCTGCAGTCAGGTGACCCCTGGGGGCACGGCAGCCCTGGGGAAAGAAGCAGAGAAGCTCCAGGCCAGGCCGCCAGGGCAGAGGCCTCACCTCCCCACCGGTTACTGCTCCTCCCTAAAGCCACCGCCAGTTCCACCCCTTAGGCCCAAACATGTCAGTCCGCCCCTGGCGTTACAGACGGAAGCGCTGGCGCAGAGGAGGGCCGACCTGCCCCAAGGTCCCCTGGCAGCTGGGAGAAGCCCTGGGCCTGGGGTTCCACCTCACGGGCACTGTTAAGTTCAACCTGTCAGTGTTGTTGAGCGGGTTACAAGGGTTGTGAAAATTAACGTGTGCTTAGCACACAGCAAGTGCCGGAGGGGCACTGGCGGCTGTCTTCCTGGCCAGGAGGCCTGCTTCACTGCAGGAACCGCGGAGCCATTAAGCCCCGAGACCCTGTGGAGCCTAAGCCAGCCTGAGACGCTCGCGGATCAGCGAGCAGTGCCAAACCGTTCCCTGCTCCCCCTACACAGGGATGCGACACGAATCGCGTTTATAACCGACTGCCTGGGGCAAAGCGGGCAGGGCGCCTTCACCTGCCCTGTGGGCTCTCCCTCCAGTCACGTACTGACAGGCCACCCGCCCACCGCTTGATTCCAAGATGGCCACATGACGCAGGTAGGCCAATCAGAATACCTCATCGCCCAGGATGGGCACATGACCCAAGTAAGCCAATGAGATGCCTCAGCCCTCAGATGGGCACATGACCCAGATAGGCCAATCAGAATACTTCATCCTTCAGGACGGGCACATGACCCAAACAGGCCAATCAGAGGTGAGGCCAATCTTCCTCACTATTCTAATTGCTTCTTAGACACATGACCCATGCCAGCCAATGAGCCCCATCTCTGAGAGTTTCACAAAAGCTCCTGGGAAATAGCCCTTCTCTTTACTTTCAGACTTCTGGTGCAAAGGGCGGTTTAAGTCCAGCGCTGCCAGGTCGTGGCAGGTGCAGGATGGGCAGGGTGCCTGAGAACGAGATGATCCAAAGGCGAGCAGAAGTCCGGAGACAGAGAGAAATCCAAAGGCGAGCAGAAGTCCGGAGACAGAGAGAAATGGACTGCTGAGGACATTCTCAGTGAATTTATGGGGCCATGGACTTCTCTGTTACTGAGCCATTTATTTCTCTTTTGTCTTGTTTGTGCCTAAATAAGTTAGGTCTGAGTGGTTACAGACTAAAGTTAAACCATGGGTTCTCAGTATTTCTTGTGCCCCCTAGTCGTTCTGGGGAAACCTGGGACACTGCTCAGGATTGTGTTTCTGAGTGCATAAAATAAAATACAAAGGATTACAAAGGAACCTAGCTATGTGAGAATACAGTTATCAGAACATTAAAATAATTTAAGATCTAGCCATATATGTGATTCTTTATAAACTCATTAATGTCTAATAAGTATGGTTTCATAGTACTGATGAACATAAATATTTCATAACAACTGTAGCAACTATAATATAATTGCAGTATATCATGAGAATCTCTGATTTCTACTGATGGAAAAACTGCAGGTACTATGATATTATTAGTATGTTTTGTTATCTTGATTCATAATGGAAGGAATTCATACAGGACATTTTAGTTAGAGGCTGATGAAAAATGAGTGACCTCGTTCAGTTCAGGGCCCGCCTGAAATATACCCATGGGCACTAGGGAATCCATGGACCCCAAGGCAAACCCCTGCTCTAGAACAACATGCAAGAACCTCTGGAAAAATACTAGCTTGATGGCTAACACCCTCTAGCTCAGAAAACGTCAGTAGTTGCCCAGTGGTCTTTCAGAGAGGTAAATCTGGTCCCATCCTCCCTTGCCTAAAACTTTCAAATCCTTCTCATTCCCAGGATAGAGGCCTAGGTCCTTACTGGGTTAGGAGGTTCTGCCCGCCTACACCCCCCCTACTGTCTAATCTCTAGCCACACTGGCATCTCCATGTCCCCCAAATGGGCCATGCTCCCTTCAGCCCCCAGGGCCTTTGCACAAGCTTGCCCTTTGCCAGGAATATTCCTCTTACCTTTTCCCTGGTAAACTCCTGCTCAGCCTTCACATCATTGTCAACATATCACTTTGTCAGTAACTTGGCCAGGGCCACTGTTATAAACTATCAGAGACCTATGTACCTCTCCCTCCTCCACCTAACTCTGCTGTAATCTATTTAATCTAGATGTGTGATCACATTTATTTGTGGGACAAATCGTCTCAGTGTCTGAATTCCTCACATGAATGTCAGCTCCTCGAGGCTGAATCTTTCCCTTTCAGCGCACCAATGATTCCCATCTCACAGGGCCTGGCACATTTCTGATCAATACGTGCTCTGACCACCTAATCAATATGGAACTAGCCTCGCATTCTTTGTCTCCGACTCCTGCTCTGGCGTTACTGTACACGACTCACTTCATGGGCTCTATGCTGCAGCCAACACTGTGCCGCTTGGGCTTTTCTCTAGCACCCCTCCTGTGTCCTGGAATGTTGTTATGGGTCGAATGTTGTTATTGGTTGAGATATGCTGAAGCCCTAACCCCCAGTATCTCAGAATATGATTTTTTTAATGTTTATTTTTGAGAGAAAGAGAGTGAGTGGGGGAGGGGCAGAGAGAGAGGGAGACAGAGGATCCGAAGTGGGCTCTGTGCTGACAGCAGAAAGCCCGATGCGGGGGCTCGAAGTCACAACCCATGAGATCATGACCTGAGCCCAAGCTGGATGCTCAGCGGACAGAGCCACCCAGGCACCCCCAGAATGCGATCTTGTTTGAAGACAGCATACTAACAAAGGTAATTACATTAAAAGGCAATCATTGGGGTGGGCCATGATCTGTAATGACTGGGATCCTTATAAAAAGGGAGAGTGGGAATCTGGACATGAAATACACATGCACACAGGAACGCAGCTGGGTAAAGACTGGAGGCATGATGTCAGCAGCCAGGAACTACCAGAAGCTGAGAGAGAGGTGAGACCCTTCCCCAGAGCCTTCAGAGGGAGCATGGCCCTACCAGCACATTGATCTTGGACATCTAGACTCCAGAACTGTGAGGCAATAAATTTCTGTTGTGTTGACCACTCAGTTTGTGGTATTTGGTTAATGACAGCCCTAGAGAACGAATACAAATGTGCTTTGCCCAGGCTGAGGCACCTGCCCATCTGCATTTCCACCCACTGGGAACTGTCTGTATACAGCCAGCTCAGGATGAAATACCATCCCCTGGTGGAATTTGCCTGATCCCCATCCAGATCCCCTCTCTGGATCTCTTTAAAATCACCTCTCAGCACCAGGGGCTGTTTGGGGTGAACTTTAGAAACCCCCTGCTGCAGGAAATCGGTTCAAGGATTTGAGGCAGACCTGAGTGACTAATCCAGTGGCAGGATTATGTTTTCAGTCAATTCACCTTTATTGACTACCACCTTTGTGGTAGGCACTGACTTAGAGATAGAAGGTGGTGAGGTCCCTGCTCCTGTGGAGCTTACCCTCTAGCCTGGGGAAGAGAGGCAAGCAAGTGCAGAAAGAAATTAGCAAGTTGGGGGGCGCCTGGGTGGCTCAGTCGGTTGAGCGGCCGACTTCAGCTCAGGTCATGATCTCGCGGTCCATGAGTTCGAGCCCCACGTCGGGCTCTGTGCTGACAGCTCAGAGCCTGGAGCCTGTTTCAGATTCTGTGTCTCCCTCTCTCTGACCCTCCCCCGTTCATGCTCTGTCTCTCTCTGTCTCAAAAATAAATAAATGTTAAAAAAAAAAAAAAGAAAAGAAAAGAAAGTAGCAAGTTGGCTTCCAGTGTGGATACAAATTTTGAGGAAAATAAAGCAGGAACCAAGAGAGTAGGCGGAGCCAAAGAATTACAACTGTTGATTCATTTCTATTTTCTTCTTTTCCCGTTTTCCACATTGATCTTCTGTAGTGAATAGCACTTTCTTCCTTTCTTTTTTTTTTTTTAAGTTTATTTATTTTTTTGAGAGAGAAGCACAAGCAGGGGAGGGGCAGAGAGAAGGAGAGACAGAATCCCAAGCAGGCTCTGTGCCATCAGCACAGAGCCCAACGCGGGGCTCAAACCCATGAACTGTGAGATCATGACCCGAGCCACAATGAAGAGTCAGACACTTAACTGACTGAGCCACCAAGCTGCCCCTGGATATCACTTTTATAATCAGAAACAAAAATGGTTGAGGGGCGCCTGGGTGGCTCAGTCAGTGAAGCGTCAGACTCGATTTTGGCTCAGGTTATGATCTCACAGTTTCTGTGATCAAACTCCACATCAGGCTCCATGCGCAGAGCCTGCTTGGGATTCTCCCTCTCTCTGTCTCAAAATAAATAAATAAATAAACAGAAAGAAGGAAAGAAAGAAAGAAAGAAAGAAGAAAGAAAGAAAGAAAGAAAGAAAGAAAGAAAGAAAGAAAGAAAGAAAAGGAAGGAAGGAAGGAAGGAAGGAAGAAAGAAAGAAAGAAAGAAAGAAAGAAAGAAAGAAAGAAAGAAAGAAAGAAAGAAAAGGAAGCAAGAAAAGGAAGGAGGGAAGGAAGGAAGGAAGGAAGGAAGGAAGGAAGGAAGGAAGGAAGGAAGGAAGGAAAGAAAGAAGGAAGCAAGAAAGGGAGAAAAAAGGTTGAGAAAGGCTCCAAAGCTGTGGTGGTGATGCCAGAATTGGTCCCCACGTATCCCTTTTCCCTGATCTGCCTCCAGCCACATCCCCTCTGGCTCAGGGCCCGTCGCTGACTCCAGATGTTCTCAAAGTTTGTGCTAACATTCTCACACCGCCTCTCACCTCTGGCTCAGCATCAGGCAACCCGCCCCAGCTGCTCTCGCGCCAAAAACTCCCACACTGAAAACTGCTCCATGCTGAGTCTGGGCCACCAGCTCCTCCAGCCTGCCCTCCCGGGCTTCCCCTGCACACCCCAGGCTTGGGCTGCAGCCAAATGTAAACTTCCCCATTCTTCAGCAGCCCATCCTACTGCCCTCCAGACCTTTGCACATTCTGTGCCTCTGCCCAGAGCACACCCCGTCCCCGCCTTGGCCTGGCCTATCCCTGCTCATCCCCAGGACTCCTTTAGATGCCACCTCTTCCAGGAAGACCCCCTGAATGCTCTGATCAGGTCAGGTGCCCCGGGAGTGAGTTCCCATGGCTCCCAGCAACACCATCCCAGGTTCCTTTTTTTTAATGTTTTTTTAAAATTTGTATTTATTTTTGAGAGAGAGAGAGAGAGGGGCAGAGAATCCCAAGCAGGCTCCATGCTGTTAGTGCAGAGCCCAACACGGGACTTGAACTCATGAATAGTGAGATCATGCCCTGAGCCAAAATCAAGAGTGAGACACTTAACTAACTGAGCCACCCAGGCACCCCATCACCATCCCGGGTTCTAACAGCCTGCTGCAGTAGACACATTTTGCAAGGGCTTACCACCCTTCTCAGAGAACTGCCCCCGGCCCACCTCTCCCCTGAGCTGTCGTCTAGAGCAGTCCTGGCCTGGGGGGACCAGAGGAGAGGTGGACATCCGGACTTATCTGCACCATCAGACCCTTCCTTCTTGGGCTCTGGAATTGGGGCTGAAAGATGTTTGCCAAGCGTCCCTTCAGGTGACTGAGGGAGAACAGACCAGGGAGGGGACTAAAGGCCAGCCAAGCTCGGCCAAGGGCCAGAGGGCCAGGGAGGCCTCCTCCCACTCCCCGCTGCTCACAGCCCTCGGAGAGACCCTCCGCTCCTGGGACAAGATGGGATATACTTGCCAGGCCCCAAGCAAGCCATGCTCTCTGCCTAACACCAGGCCTGGCTTCCCTTGTACCCCCACACCTGGGCAGGACTCGTATGTCTGCAGGGGAGATCCCTTCCTCTGGGAAGGGAGTCCGGGCACCAAGGGCAGATTGATCCAGGAAGTAGGGTCTAGAATAGGAAGGGGTTTGTAGCCCCCACATGGGGTCTTTGCTGATAGACTCTGCTGTCTCCTTCACTGATCTGCTCTGTCTTGGGGGTCAACACCAGCTAAGGGGGAAGAGCTCAGGTGTCTGAGTTAGCCGGCCACACTGGAGACCCTACTGGCTCCTTACTAGCATGTGACTGTAGGCAAATCTCTGAACCTCATCAAGTCCAAGTTTCCTCTCTGGGCTTCCTATCAGGGTTTCGGGGAGCTAATGTAGGTAAAGGGCTAGCCCTGTGGCTGGCATAGAGCACACTCCATCATCGGTAATGGTTGTCCTGGTTATGAATCAGTGAGTGAGCTCCCCGTCACTGGGGGTGTGTAAGCAGATGGCTGGGGATCAGCTGTCGAGAATGCTACAAAGAGCATTTACAGGCTGGGCAAGAGGAGAGATTCAGTGACATCTAAATTTCTCAATCTCAAAAGGTCTCCCAGTTTCCTTCCTCCAGCAACTCACCCCCGGCCAACCTTGCCACACAGCTGAGCTAAGCGCTGATTGTAGAGGGCAGGCGAAATGTCAGAAATTTCCCCCAGAGACCGAGGCAGGGGTTTTTGTGGGTTTTTCTTTTTTCCTCTTGCTTGCCGGAAGCACAGAGTCAATAAAACTCCAGCAAAATGCCCCGCCCACCACACCTCGGCATTAGGTGCTCACCAACCCCCCAGTCGCTGGGCCATGGAGAGGGAACATAGGGGGAGGGGAGTCCCCTTCTTCACAAGTCACAGCATCGAAGTGGAGGGAGCCGGGGACCCAGACATCACTCTGCCTCCACCCACTTCATCAGCAAGGCAGGGGTGAGGGCAGCTGGAGGGCATGGGAAGGAAGTGTCTTTCTTCCTACAGCTGGAATCATGGATCCTATGGAAAGTCACAGAGCCCTGTGGGCCACCCTGACTGCAGTTGTCCCGGGGAGAAGCAGCGTGTGAGCGGCCACACAGCACTGGGCCAGTGAGGGAAGGCTTCATGGAGGAAGGGGTGCCAGGACTGCAGCAGGGGGAGGGGAAGGGGGCGGTGCAACAGGTGCAGACAGAAGACCCAGAGACTTGAAAGCACACAGTGCGTTCAGAGGACACCAAGCACAGCAGTTCTGGTAGAAAAGCCAAAGGAAAGAGGCCGGAAAGGGGACAAGTGACATCACGACAACAACAAGGAGCAATAAACAATTGTCAGGGGGACAAAAAGCAGAGCAGATGAAAGGGGGTGGGAGGAGCAGGGTGGCTCTGTGGCCTGATTGTGTGTCCCCCCGCCCCCCCCCCCCCCGCCAAATCCATGCGTTGAAGGCCTTATTCGGAGAGAGAGAGTCTTTAGGAGGTCATTAAGGTTAAATGAGGTCAGAAGTGGGGGCGCTCAATCGGTTAAGTGTCTGCCTTAAGGGTCGGGTCACAATCCTGCGGTTCACAGGTTCGAGCCCCGCTTCAGGCTCTCTGCTGTCAGCATGGAGCCCGCTTCGGATCCTCTGTCCCCCTTTTCTCTGCCCCTCCTCCGCTCACACCCTCTCTTTCTTTCAAAAATAAATGAACACTAAAAAACAAAAGAAAAAATGAGATTATAATGGTGGAGCCCTGATCTGATAGGATTGGCGGCCTTATAAGGAAAGAAGAAAGATAGATCTCTCCTCTCTCTCTCTCTCTCTCTCTCTCTCTCTCTGTCCTCCAGGCATGACAAGGGGGCCGTCTGCAAGCCAAGAAGAGACTTCTCACCAGAAACCAAACCTTGCTGGAAACCTGGCCTTGGACTTTCTAACCTCCAGAACGGTGAGGAAACACCCGTCTGTTGTTGAAGCCCCCCGGTCCGTGATGTTCTGTTCTGGCCGCCAGAGCGGACTGAGGTAGACGGGGACATGGATGGGGGGGGTGGGAGTGGCAGAAGGACTGGGGAAGGGGGGGAAGGAAACAGAAGGGGGAGGGGTGGGCAGGTAAGAGAGCGGCGAAGGGATGGGGGGGATGGGCAGGTATATGGGGGTGGGGCTGGCCAGTTAGGCACTGGAGTCCCAAGATCTAGCACAGGCACCCACCTGATACACGTACCTCAAAACCCATACTAAACCACAACATAAAAGTGAGAAAATCCAATAAAGGTCTATTTCTTTTCCCCACCGCGACTACTCTGAATCATTTTTGGAAACCGAAAATATCAAATTCTTTCCCCAAATGCTTTTCACGGTCCTTTGGTGGCGCAGGGCTCGGCCTGTCCTCACGGTGGAGAAAAGAGGCTGCGTGCAGGTCTCCGGACGGACGGACTGAGGTTCCCGCCCGGCTCGGGCCACTTACCCTCCGTGACTTTGTGCATCGTGGCCTGTCGCCACCCTCCAGACAGCAATGCTGGGAGGCTTAGAGGATGGGCAGGTGGCCCCCCACCCATCCTGAAGGTCACTCACCCCCACTGCCAGTGGCCTGTGGGCCTCTGAGCATGAGGCAGTTCTCGTGAACCAGGCACGTACAGCCCTCACAGCCTCCGCTGCCAGAACTCATATCTTTCCCCCTCAAGACTCTGCCACCAGAGGTCAGAGACCATAGTTCAGCTCTATCTCACGCCCCGCCCCACGAAGGCCCCTGGATGTGCCTTGGGAACTTGCGATAACAACCACAGTGCCTGGCGGTGCCTCCCGACCCTGTTCTGCTGGCTCGAGTCTTTGGGCCTAAGCATCACCCGCAGAGTGGGGATGGGCAGGCTGATGATCTACTCAGAGCCGATCGCTGTGCTGAGGGAGGGGGAGCCTTCCAGAAATGTGCTCTGAGCAGGGAGCCTGGTTCCAGAGAGATCTACAGTTCAGGGGGCCCGGGGGATAAACACACATTCTGGGCTGAAAAACATGAGGACCACAAAGGGCTTCTAGGCCCAGAAATGAGGGGCGGCCAGGGGGTGTCGAGAGCCCAGGCTCTGGGGTCACGGAACCCTGGGTTCCAGCCCCGGCCAGCTCCACCATTCCCCAGCTCTGTGACCTTGGGCCAGTTACCTTATCTTATAGCACCCCTAACAGCCTCGTCTGCAAAGTAGGAATGATAAAGGATGCTTGTGGGGATCTTATGAGGTCATGCAATGCATGTGAAGGTCTCAGGCCAGTGCATGCATTGTATAAGTGCATAAGGGGCAGCTAGTAACTAAAAACAAAAACTCAGAGGGCTGGCCTTCAGGAACCTATAGCCAACAGGGCAATGTGGGCTCCCATCTTGCCACTCGCCAATTCCCCCTGGAATTTTATAACTTGAGGACAAAAATCCCCCCTTGTCCCCAGCACCCCCACTCACCCACGGGGCAGCAGTAACAGCACCTACCGGCAGTTTTGTGATGGTGGCCAGGGTCTCCAGCATAGACGTCCCTCAGAACTCGATCCTGGAGGACGGGATAAATTGGTGAGACCGGGCCGGTCCCAGACACGCATCCTCTCTCCTGCCCCTCAGGTCCCAGGAGGCCTGGTCTCCACTCATTGTCAAGGCCAGGCCTGAGACACAGCCTCAAGTTTTAGAAGGCAATCGGGACAGAAATAACCGATTTCACATCTGCCTCAAATGCACCCCAGCTGGGGGGGCGGGTGATGGCAACTCCAGCCTTCCATAACTCAGCCCCAAACCTGGGGTCTCCCCTGACTCGCTCTTCTCATGCTCACATTCAACCCAGCAGCAAACTCTCTCCCTCTCTCTCTCTCTCTCTCTGCCTCTTTGGACCAATGTCCTCACCTCCTCCACCTGGTCCCAGTCCCCATCCGCTCTCCCCAGCATTAATTAATTCAGTTGCCTCCTACCTGGCCTCTGGCATGGACCCAGCAATACAGATTTCTAGGAAATTTGTTTTTTGAAGTCTCACACGCTTACACAGAAACGTGCACAGACCTCAGATGCATACCCACTGAATTTTTACAGTGTGAACACGTCTTGCAGTCAGCACCCAGATCAAGCCACAGGACATGGGCAACACCCAGCACCCTCCCTCAGGCCTCTCCCATGCACTACACACAAAAGGTGCCCGCTAACCCAGCTCCTACGCCATTGATTTGTTTGGTCACCTTTGGAGCTTGACGTAGGATAGAATCATTTCTGTTCTCTTGCAACTGGCTTCTTTAACTCAACATCATATTGTGAGACTCACCCACATTGTTGCAGATGGCGGCCATTTATTCAGGTTCATTGCTTTGTAGTACTACATGCACAATGTACTGATCCATTCTATTCTTGATGGCCCTTGGGGTTGTTTCCACTTTTGATTGTTATGAAAAGTTCCACTAGGAGCATTCCTATACATGTATCTTGGTGCACAAATGTATGCATTTCTATTGGATATATACGTAGGGGGCAGAATTGCTGGGTTGTAATGTATGCTCAGCCTTGATAGACTCTTCATACGGTTTTCCAAACTGGACCGACACTTCACTATAGTTTAGAAGTGTTGCAGTCACTCTACATTCTTGTCAACATTTGGTATTACCGTTGGGCTACCAGGGTGGCTTGGTCGGTTAAGCGTCCGACTCTTGATTTCGGCTCAGGTCATGATCTCGAGGTTCTTGAGTTCGAGCCCCACATGGGGCTCTGCACTGACAGTGTGGAGCTTACTTGGGATTCTCTCTCCTTCACTCTGCCCCTCTCTCCTCGCACTCTCTCTCTCTCCTCTCAAAAATAAATAAACATTAAAAAATTAGATTGTCGGGGCGCCTGGGTGGCTCAGTCGGTTAAGCGTCCGACTTCGGCTCAGGTCATGATCTCACGGTCCGTGAGTTCGAGCCCCACGTCGGGCTCTGTGCTGACCGCTCAGAGCCCGGAGCCTGTTTCAGATTCTGTGTCTCCCTCTCTCTCTGACCCTCCCCCATTCATGCTCTGTCTCTCTCTGTCTCAAAAATAAATAGACGTTAAAAAAATTTAAAAAAAAATTAGATTGTCTGACCTTTCTCACTGATGGGTGGGAAATCTTTATATACTCTGAATACAGGCCCTTTGGTATTGGGAAATATCTTCTCCCAATTCTATGGCTTGCCTTTCAATTTCTTAAGGGAGAGTTTTGATGAACAAAAGTTCTTAGTTTTGTTTTTTGATCTTTTTAAGATTTTTATTTTTAAGTAATCTCTACACCCAGGGCACTGGGTGGCTCAGTGGGTTAAGCATCTGACTTCGGCTCAGGTCATGATCTCATGGTTCATGAGTTCAAGCCCCACATCAGGCTCTCTGCTGTCAGTGCAGAACCTGCTTTGGATCCTCTGTCTCCTCTCTCTCTGCCCCTCCCCTGCTCATGTGTGCTCTCTCTCGCTCTCTCTCCCAAAAATAAATAAACATTAAAAAAATTTTAAGTAATCTCTACACCCAGAGTGGGGCTCAAACTCACAACTCTGAGATCGAGTCACCGCCCCCAGAAGTTCTTAGTTTTAATGAGGAACAATTTATCAGTCTTTTCTTTCACGGTTAATGTCCTATGTAAGAAATACTTGCCAGCCCGCTGTCATACAGATGCTCTCCCACATTATCCACTAGATGCTATCGCTTAACCTGCCATACATAGGTTTCATTTTGGCGCATGGTGTGAAGTAGAGGTCAAGACTCGCTTTTTTCTGGAACATGCATTTTTAACAAGTTCCCCATAGGTTTCCAGGGCTCTTTGAAAGTTAAGCCCCTTTGTTAGAGGGGGCCCAAGAGAGGAAATTCTCTGCTGACATCCTGGGGGAGGAACTTTGTCCTGGTAGAATGAAAGCAGGGCAGAAACAAGGTTTCTAGACTTCAGGAAGGGAGGCGGGAGGGAGAGGGGAGAGGGAAGGAGGGAGCTGTGTCCCACCTCTGTATCTGCAGCCTCCCAGATGGTGCCTGCCATCTGGCCTGATGGATGAGGATGAAAGGGCTTTCTTGGATTGGGGCGGCGGGGGGAGCAGAAGCCACAGGGGGAGAGGCCTGGCTGGCCTCAGGGCTTCCCTACTCTCTTGTCCAGCCAAGGGAACAGTGAGAACTAAGAAATATTTCCTTTGTGGTCAGAGAGCAGGAGGAGGCCAGCGTGGCAGGACAGTGGACACGCGGAGCATCGATTACATTTTCCTTGTTTCTTTTTTTTGCACATCTGAAACGTCGCCAGGTACATGGGAAATAACAAATATAACGTGACGTTTGTGCAACACTAGTCACATGGCACTTGTGTGCCTCCTTTCTCATTTAATCCAGAGCCCCAGGCCTTGAGGACCCTCTCTTCACCCACCCACACCCAGCCTCCTCCCTCCAGCAGGATCCCATTCTTCTCAAGGAGAGCGGGGAGCTCCTGGGAGCCTCTCTAGGAAGAGAGACCTGCCAGGACAACCCCGGTCTGACCCACAGCATTTCACCCAGTGAGCCTGGAAGCCTACAGGTGGGGTGGAGTCGGGTGCGAGGGTTCAGGCCTGCTAGGCCTGCTGAGTGTGGGGAAAATTCTGGGTCTCTGGCCTGGGTTTTCCCCTCCTGGCTGCCTGCTCATCTCATTGATAACTATGGACTCTGGAGGAGATGTAGGTCCAGCCCCTGCTCTGTTTCCAGGGTCTGGGGGGGACAGCTGAAGGGAGCCTGAATTCTTCTTCTTCACTTCCTGCCAATCCTGGGTCAGTGGAAGGGAATAGGGAACCCATGGTATTGCATATCACTGCCCCCCTACTCCCAGTCACCCATCATCACCCCATGTTACAGATGGGGACACTGCAGCTCAGAGAGGTGCAGTCACCCACCCGAGGTCACACAGCAACTAAATGCACAGATGATATTTGAGCTTCACCATATCCCCAGTTCTCTTCCCCTCTCTGGCCCACAGGCTGCCCATCTATAAAAGAAAAACAGTCTACTGTGCTGAGAAGGATATCCTGCCACATCCGTGGTCTTTCTAACAAAACTCCATAATCTGAATCAAATCATGAGGATACATCAGGGACTTTCTATAAAACAACTGGCCTGGACTCTTTGCATGAAAGACAAAGAAGAGTTGTGGAATGTTCCAGAATAGGGAGACTAATGAGACATGGTGGCTGAATGCAATGTCTGCATTGGATTCTGAATCTGGGTGGGGCTATGAAGGAGAATATTGAGATTGCTGATGACATTTGAATACGTACTTTGTATCTGATTCTGTCCTATCAGTGTTGAAAGCCTGAATCTTATAACCTGTTTATCTAAGAGGTATCCTTGTTGTAGAAGAACCTGCTGAAATATTTAGGGGTAAAAATTCAAAATGTCTGCAACGAACTTGCTAATGGTTTAGCAAAAGAAAATGGAAATAGGAAGAAGGAGGAGGAGGAGGAGGCGAAGGAAGAGAGGAAGAGGAAAAGGAAGGAGAAGAAGAGGAGGAGGAGGAGGAGGAGGAGGAGGAGGAGGAGGAGGAGGAGGAGAGGAAGAGGAAAAGGAAGGAGAAGAGGAAGAGGAGGAGGAGGAGGAGGAGGAGGAGGAGGAGGAGGAGGAGGAGGAGGAGGAGGAGGAGGAGGAGGAGGAGGAGCGTACAAAACCACACGTGTCAATAATCGGTGCCCGGGAAACAGATGGCAACAATTTTCAGCGATAAACCTGTGTAAATCCATGGCTGCCGCCGCCAGGGGGCGCTGCCCTCTCGCGGTCCACAAGGTCGGTGGGACCTCAGCCAGGATGCGGTGAGAGAAGTCGAGGTCGTGGTGGCGGGGTTCCCTTGGGGGGCTTACGAGGAAAGGGGCATAGGCGGAGCCCAGGTAGGGGCACAGCTCAGGGCCAGCCCCCAGCATCCACCGCAGATGCCCCAGGCAGCTGTGGCTGGCCGTCTCTGGCAGAGACACTAGGGGAATTTTCTTGCCTATGATGTCATGACTCTGCAAGTGCCCAGAAAATGGGGCCAGTGCGGTGCACACGTGTGGTAGAAGTAACAGCAGTAATTGAACCCAGCAGCCCTTGTGAGACCCTCCTACCGTGAAAACTAGTCTCAGAGAGGAGAACGAGCTGCCCAAGGCGGCACCTTGTGGCAGGGCAGGATCTGGGTCCAGGTCAGCTGACTCCAGACCACTCCGTGAGTACATCCAGTGCCCACAGAGCACCAGAGAGCCGACGGGGCCCCCAAACAGCCTCTAGGAGCTGTCTCTCCAGTAGGGGAGACAACCGCACCTTCCCAGGGTATACCCAGCTCATAAACTAGAGAGAGCTGGCATCTGGGGTCCTGGGCTTCACCTCGGCAACACTGTGATCTCCCAAAGCTTGCACAGCCCTCACCTCTGGGCCTGCTCGTCACTCTCCTCCTCCCACCATCTCCCCACCTGCCCCCATGTCCCCTGTTGCCCTGCACCACTGCCCATTCACACAGGTCATTTACCTCAGCACAACGCAGCCCCGAGAAGGCTGACCCTCCGAATACTGGGGCCCCAACAATCCCCGCCGGCCATGGGCCCAGACCCGGATGGCCCATCAGTTCCTGCCGCCCCTGGGGAACCGGCCCTGGCCTTGGAAGAGAAGGGGCGTCAGAAAGGGGAGAGTGGGAGGGGGAAGCCCGGGGACTGGAAGGGGGGCTTTTGGGTGGGGTTCCCCAGCAGGGTGGAGGCAGAGCGAGGTGTCCACAGGGTAACGAGCTGTGCAACCCGAGGCCTGTGGCGGCCCGACCTTGAAGGCATCAAGATAAAAAGAGGGTGGCCCGAAACCTTCCCATTTCTAAACCTGCCTATTTTCAGGCTGGTTTGGTTTTCCCTGCAAAACCTGGTAAATTTCACTTTCAAAAAGCCCCACCTGGTTTCAGCCGCAGAGGGGAACAGGAGGGGAGTCTCACCTGCAGGGACCAAGCTGGACACTGGGGGGGGGGGGGGGCGGTTGGAGGAGTCAGGTCAAATGCAAAATACCCAAAGGGGTCAGAGCCAGGGAGAGCTGGGGCGTGCACCCCACCCCCACCCCAGGGGACCCCCACCTCTATTACTCAAGGTGAGGTGCCTGGGCCAGAAGCACTGGCACCCCTCGGCAGCTCGCTAAAAACGCAGAACCCCAAGCCCCACCGACTACCAGGTGGGGAAACTGAGGCACGGCGAGATTAAGAAACTCGCCTAAAATCACACAGCTGGGCAACGTTAGAGCCAGGATTTGGCCCGAATCATCCTGCGCAGGCTCTCATCCACAACGCTCTGTTACTGGTCCTGCCTGCTTAACCTCCAGTGCTACCCTCAAATTCACCAGCGCCTCCTCACCACCCCCCAAGGGTGTCCAAGGCCCTCCTCGCATCAACCTCGTTCCCCATGCCCCACTCACGGTGCAGAGGCCAGAGGGATCTTTTCGAAACGCAGACCTGGTGTCCTCCTTCCACCTTGCTGAAAGACACTCAGAAGGGTTCCGACTCAACTGTGAGTGAAGCCCATAGTGTGGACAATGGCCCAGGAGCCCCAGCTGGCCTGTGCATCCCTTGACCACCCCATTCCCCATGCCCAGCACACCCCCACCCATCCTTCTGACCTCACTCATGCATTGCCGCATCCTCGGGGAACCCCTCCCCCCCCCCCCCCCCCCCCCCCCCGCTTGACATCCCCATTCAGGTCAGGTCTCAGCAGGCTAAAATCAAGGTGCGGGCAGGACTGCATCCTTGCTGGAGGCTATGGGGGAGAACCCATTTCCTTGTGGTGAAGACTGAGGCCCCATCTCTTTGCTGCCCATCAACGAAGGGCATCTTCTAGAGACTGCTGTGTTCCCTGGACTGCACTGCTTGACTCCTCCAACTCCGCCAGCCCCCTTCCCCCTTCTGCAAAGCCCATACTGCTGGGGCAGATCCTTCCATCCCATCTCCCTCTTCTTCCACATCACCCTTCCCTGACACAGCCAGGGAAGATTCTGCTTTAAAAAAAAATTTTTTTTTTTTAACGTTTATTTATTTTTTTTGGGACAGAGAGAGACAGAGCATGAACGGGGGAGGGGCAGAGAGAGAGGGAGACACAGAATCAGAAACAGGCTCCAGGCTCTGAGCCATCAGCCCAGAGCCCGACGCGGGGCTCGAACTCACGGACTGCGAGATCGTGACCTGGCTGAAGTCGGACGCTTAACCGACTGCGCCACCCAGGCGCCCCAAGATTCTGCTTTAAAAAAAAAAATTTTTTTTAATGTTTACTTATTTTTGAGACACAGTGTGAGCGGGGGAGGAACAGAGAGAGAGGGAGACACAGAATCTGAAGCAGGCTCCAGGCTCCGGGCTGTCCGCACAGAGCCCGACACAGGGTCCGAACTCACTGAACCGCGAGATCGTGACCTGGGCCGAAGTCAGACGCTTAACCAACTGAGCCACCCGGGCGCCCCAGGAAGATTCTTTTAAGGATGCATGTGAGGACAGTGGGACCACTTGGATAATCCAGGCTAATCTCCCCGCCTCAAGGTCTGGACTCTTAATCACATGTACAAAGTCTCCTTTTTCCATAAGGTTCCAGGGGTCATGATGCAGACATTTTAAGGGACTATAATTCTGCTGATAAAAGTCCTGCTTGTAAGTAACCACGAGGCTATTCTGCCACCAGACTGGGTTTTGTCTTCTCCTAGTCCTGGGGGCTTCTGAGCCCCACTGTCCACCCACAGGGCAGACTGGAGCTCCAGGCCAAGAGCCCAGCTAAAATTGAAGTCATGCTCCTGCCCAACCTTCCACACATGTACAGACATGAAGTCTGTCCCTGCCCACGGGCCACATCCCTTGCAGCTCCCACACCTGTGTGCGGGTCTGCACACAGGCCTCCAGGTTGTTGAGGGGGGAGGGTGCATGGCTGTGTGTGGCCTGGCCCCGTGGCAGAGAGAAGGCTCAAAGGCAGTAAGACACAGATACAGCCACAGAGGAGGCAGTCTGGCACCCCTGGCAGGAGGGAACACGAGGAATAGGTGAGCACCTTTTCTGAGATGGACTTGACAAGAATAGGAGCCATTCTCCCGGAGAATCTTCCCGGTGAGGCAGAAGAAGAGAAGGGGGCCGTGGTCGGCCGAACAATGCCCCTCCAAAGGCATCCCCGTCCTGATCCCCAGAACCTAGAACTAGGTCACCTTATGTGGCAGAGGGGAGTTGAGGTTGCTAATTGGTGACCTTGACATGGGGAGATGGTCCTGGATTATCCGGGTGAGTACAGCGCCATCACAAGTGTCCTTGAAAGGGCAGAAGGGTCAGAGTCCGAGAAAGCTCGGACGCGGCGGGGTCAGAGAGCCTGCGCCTCCAGCAGCTGGAAAAGGAAGGGGGTGGGTTTTGTCCTGGAGCCTCCAGAGAGGAAGGCAGGCCTGCCCACACCTTGATTCCAGCCGGGTGACGTTTGGGATTTAAGAACCACAGATAACCCTTTGTGTTGTTCTGAGCCCCTAAATGGTAATGACAGCCACAACAGGGAGCTAAACCAGGGCCCCAGCCAAAAAGGCAAAGAATAAAGCCGAGTACCCCACCCCCCCTCCACCAAGTCCCCCCTGCCACCAAGCATTCCTCGAAGGCCCAGCAGGAATCAGGCGCTGGGTTAGGTGTTAGGGGCCACACGAAAGCCAGTTCCAGATGCTTCCAGCTCACGAACGCAGCTCCCACGACGAGCACACGGGAGACACTAAACAGCAATCTCTGGAGAGAATGACTGTGGGAGAAGCTCAGAGACAAGATCAGAAGAGCACACGGATGACCAAACCAAAGCAGAATGATGCAAGTGTCACACGGTAAGGAGGGGAAAAAAACTAGCCCAGGGTAGTCGCGCAGGCTTCTTGGACGAGGAGCACTTCCCTGTTCTTGAAGGAGGGTGAGATCTTGACAGGAGGAAACGTCAAGCCAAGGAGCATCCCTGGCAGGAAGCCCTGCAGAAGTGAAGGACGCGGAAGCAGGAAAGAACAGAGCCATGGCGGGCGGAGGGGGGTGGGGGGCTCAGCAGTCTGCAGAAGGAGAAAAGGCTCAGGACTCAGGGCCACACAGTCTGCACTTTCTTGTCATTTCCCACACACCGTTCCATCCAATGCCAATACTACCCGATGTCCAAGCGTGGCCAGCAAAACCAAAATACAACCCACCACCCAGCCCCTGGATTCCACTGGAGAGGTTTGCGTTTTAAATCGTAGGACCTTTAATGTGCCTGCTTGCTCTCTAACTCGCCACGGAAAAGCTTGGGGAGAGAGACACAAATGGTTTCCCACCCTGAGTTGGCCATAAAACCCTCTCTTCATGCAACTCCTATTCATTCTCTGAAAGTGACTTTGGGAAATGTTGCCTTTGGCCATGGGGAGCCACTTAAGGTTACAGAGCCACTCATAGGTGAGGAAACGGATGGGATGGAGGCCACGAAGTCAACCTTGTCAGGGTCTGGCCTGGAGTTCAAAATCTGCGACTCCTCACTTCTCACCGAAGCCCCTCCCCCTCCCCTAGAGAAACCCGGGGCCAGCTGCCTGAGCCAACTGTTTGGATTACAGTCATCCCGAAAGTTCTGGGGCTGCAGCAAGTCCTTGGGGCTCACACTCAGCTATACCTCAGATGGGATAAAATCTGCCAGCCCTGGACCACCAGTCCCAGCGGCAGCCACCGAGGGACACCAGCAGCTGCCAGGGAAAGTTTAATGGCATTAAAGAAGTACCCAATGGGGCGCCTGGGTGGCTCAGTCAGTTAAGCGTCCGACTTCAGCTCGGGTCACGATCTCACGGTCCGCAGGTTCGAGCCCCGCGTCGGGCTCTGGGCTGATGGCTCGGAGCCTGGAGCCTGCTTCCGATTCTGTGTCTCCCTCTCTCTCTGCCCCTCCCCCGTTCATGCTCTGTCTCTCTCTGTCCCCAAAATAAATAAACGTTAAAAAAAAAAAAAAGAAGTACCCAGTGGTACTTGGGCTTTTGCCCTCCGAGGTGCCTTGAGTTCCTCCCCCAGCTAGAGGGGCCGGCTTGCTTCCTCGACCACCTCCATCCCAGCCTGCACGAGAGGGAAGCCAGGTTCCCAGCCTCCCCAAGACCCAACTCTTGGCCTCCCTCTTCTGACACAGCAGCGGTGGACACACACATTCTGAGCAGGAAGGCAAAGATTTGGTTTAGGGGTTTCATGGTCCTGGGCGATTGGAACCTTTTCAGCAAAGCGTGCACTCCCCCGGTGCAGGAAGCGTGTCAGGCATGTAGCTTTTGGAGGCTCAGAGACCTTGCGTGGAAGTTAATGATGGAGCTTCCGAGCGCCGGGCCCGCACACATACCCTCACTGACGTGCTGTTCCACCCGGCCCTTGGTGAGGACGTTGGCACCATCCACGGTACACAGCTTCTTGTCACTCACTCTACAGCCTGGCCGTCTCATCTCCCCCACTCCAAAAGCTGTCCCCCACCAACCCAGGTGGAGGAGAGGGCAGGCCCTTTGTGGGATCCCGCTGGTGGGGGACAGAGTTCTACATAGCACCGGTCACTCTCCTCCGTGTCCCTCTTCTCACTATCCTCAAGGGCAAGGACTGGTTCACCTTCATCCTGCATTCACCATACCTAGCATACAACAGGAGCTTAATAATGGCTTACCTTTACACAGCACTCAGCACATGCCAGACACAGAGCAGCTTTATGATTTTATGAATGAATGAATGAATGAAGTATTCAGATGCATGTCCCTGAAGACTGAAGAAGTCAATAAGCAATTGAACTGGGTGACATATAAAAGTCCCTTCCCACCAGCGAGGCCACTGAGGATGCCAGCAGTTTTCAACCAGAGGCAGTAAAGATTTGGGACTGAAATCTTCCTACCTCCACCCCAAGGGCCCCTTGGGGGAGGTGGCAGGAGAGAGAGAGAGAGAGAGAGATGTTGGAGAACTGTCTCGCTTAAGGTGCCTTTTTTGACATTCTGTCCCTAGGGTCTGGCACGGTGGTCCTGTTCAACCCCTGACCAGTCCTGGGACTGTGGACAAGGCCCTCCTCTGCCTCGGAGCCTCTGCTTCTTTGGGAAATGGGGACCATGACCCCAGACAGACCATGAGGTCACGCCGGCCCCGGCTGGCCTAACCTACCTATCTGTGCCAAGGACCCCCAGGTTTCCGGGGCTCCCCAGACCCTGGCACACACATCCCTCAGCCCCCTTTTCCTTCTGATGATGTTCCCGAGGTGAAAGCGGTGTTGAGAAAGGTGTATTTGAGCTTAAGGATGAATCACAATCAACTCAAGAAACAAGTCTAGGTCAGATATGAGTGAGAGCACAGTCAGAAACTTACAGTAAACGCTGCCCTTCTTCCAGCACTGACTGCTCTCAAGCTGACTAATGGCCCCTCTCAAACCCCACTGTGCTCTCCTGGCTGCCCCAGCCTCTCTCTGAGGGAAGGGAGGCCCTGAGTAAGACCAACCCAAAGCTCCCCGCTGACCGCTCTTCACATCCGGCACCCCTGCCCTCCAGGTCCCTTCCTCCTGGTGCATAAACTGCCCGTTTGAGCGGCCCCGGAAAAGTCCCCTTTCCCAAACAAAACCGGAAACTCTCTCCTCTCCATCTGCCGGTACCTAAAACCCACTGATCAGCACTCCACTCCACGGGGTCACCAGCCCAGCTCTGGAAAGCCTGGTGAGAAGAGAGACACGCAGAGCTTATCAGCCATGCCAGCAAACAAGAACCGTGCCCAGCGGGAGCCTCAAAGGTCTACATCTGGCTGGAGGGAAAAGGAGGTGGAACGGGAGGGAGCGGGTGTGGGAGGGAGTTGTGTCGTAACTTCAGCGCTGGAAGCCCAGGATGGGAATGTGAAGGCTGCAAGAGCTCGTGGAAAGACCCTGGGCGTCCCTGCGCGGCCGCCAGCACCGGGGTGCGAAGGATGGAGGCTGAAGGGGAGGGGGAGGCATTAGGGCAATGAATTCTTCTCCAGAGTCACATCAGAGCAATCGTGGGTCACATTACAAAAACCACTCTTGGGGAGACTATGGTATCAGGCATCAGAAGCCAAATCTCTTTCTCAGAAGGTGACACACAGCAAGAAAGCATTCTCATCTCGGGCGTCAACCACAAAATGATGGAGTCTCAAATCAGACGGTGAGAAAAAAGATTTAAAATGCAACCCTTGACTTGGGATTTTTTTTTTCTTTTTTTCTTTTTTTTTTTTTTTTGAGCAATGAATTCCTAGGGGCGCCTGGGTGGCTCAGTGGGTTAAGCGTCCGACTTCAGCTCAGGTCATGATCTCACAGTTTGTGGGTTCGAGCCCCATGTTGGGCTCTGTGCTGACAGCTCGGAGCCTGGAGCCTGCTTCGGATTCTGTGTCTCCCTCTCTCTCTGCCCCTCCCCAACTAACGTTCTGTCTCTCTCTTTCTCAAAAATGAATAAAAAAATTTTAAAAAAAATAATGAATTCCTAAAACTTTACTGGGACAGCAGAGGCAGAAGAAAGCTTGGTTGAGTCGAAGGGTGTCCCAGGAGGAGCTGGCAGCCCCCACCCCCACAGGGAGCCCGATTCCTGCCAAGAAATGACCCAGTGTCTTAGCCCACGACAGTCACTCAGTCTCTCTAGTAGGCGGGAAATGCAAATTAAGACAACAAGGATATGGCCCTTTTCACCGGTCACGTTGACAAAAATAAAAACTCTGATAAGATCAAAGGTCGGTTAGGATGTGGGGAAGTCGATACTCATGTACTACTGGTCGGGGGTAAATTGTCCAGCCACCTTGGAAGGCAATTCAGTGGCGTCTTGTAATCTGAATGCGTTTTCACCCAGCAACCTCTACATTCTCTTCTCAGCTTCTTCTCTGGGAAAGCAGCATACGCGTTCCCAGAAGCATCCATACGGGGCTGTGGGGCTATACGTTGCAATAGCAAACAAACAAAAAACAGTGGGAGGAACCTCATCACCCACCCATCGGGGACATAAACAAGTAAAACAATGGAAGCCCCCATTTGGTAGAACAGTAGACAGCATTTTAAAGGATAAACAGGGGCTCGCTGAGGCAGTATCCCCAAGACCTACTGCAGACAGTAACAGCCAAATGAAGGATGGTACACACCGCGGAGTACATGGAAAACCCCACCTACTTCTACAACACTAATAAAATATGGACACGCGTTTATCAAGGTCGGCCAAGGAAACATCAGGGCCATAAAGGCAGTTACACCTCCAAAGGAATCAAGAAGAGGTGAGGTCCAAAGATTTAGCTTTATCTGTACTTTCTGCACTGAGGATATATTCATATATCCCTGTGTCATTAAATGCATCCTTTTTTTGTTTTTCATCTAAACAGGGGTTTCTCGCTATAGAAAGGAAGCATAGGAGTTCCAGCCACCAAACACTAGCAAAGCCCCCAAGTCCTGCCTCACATTCCTTCTTTCCCTTTATCTCCCCAAGACTTTGGCACCCCAAACTCACACCCTCCCCCAGGTCACCAGCAGAGGACTTGAAGGGCCAGGAGGGTTCTCTAGCCAGGGCATCAGCTGCCCCCTCTGCCCTCTGTTGGGGGGTGGTCTCATACAGTCCCATTGAAGACTGGGGCGGGGTGGGAGGCATTTGCTGGCCCCCGTTTCTACCTAAACTCTTCCTCCTCCTGCCTGAAGCCCACCCCTCTTCCCTCTTCCCCTGCTCCCGGCTCCCGAGGTTGGGATGAATAGGACTGACCTCCACACTGGAGGGACCCTTCCTATAGGATTAAAGGGGGTGGGCCTGCCCCTCCCTCAGTAGACTGCTGTTCCCACTCTTGTCCTTGGTACCAAGATTGGGCGGGCCCTCACCAACACCTACTGTGTTCCACCCGGGTATTATGGTCAGCCACAGGCCTGTCTCTCCTCTTCAGACCCGCCGCTTGGGCGCTGGCATGGTAGACCACCTCTGGTTAACCTGAGCTCTCCCCCCACCCCATGCCTAGCTCAGTGCTGGCCACTGGTAAGTGCACAGTTTTCCTAAAGTAGTCCCCATATTTGCTTCACGGGTTTTCCTACAACAGACGTCAGCCCCACCACTGACCTTTCTCCAGGGGCGGACACCTACCACGTGCTCCAGGGCAAGGAATCCAGACAGGGGTGGTGGGGGGGATACTAAGTCTGGCCTGTCTAGCACCCTCACCCCTGCCTCGCACTCACACTCCACTCCCCCAAGCCAACCGTTTTAGGGACCAGGGGCAAGTAGCAGGGAGAGCCCCAACACCGACTTCTTCTGGTCATGGAGGCCCCAGCTGGCCTGCCCAGGACCCCCACCCACAAACAGCCTACCTCCTGCAGGCAGCCCCCCACCGCTCAGTTGCCGTGGACGGAATGAATAATCCCAGCATTCCGCCCCGGGCGGGGAGAGGAGGGGCCCCCATCAGCCGGCCCACCTCCCACCTGTGAATACTTGCACATTGCGGCCCCCCCTCCTTGTCATCTGTGCCCCCTCACCCCAGCTGGGCGCTAATGAGGGGAGGAGACTCCCTGGCCTCCCCCGCCCCCCACGCTGCCCACGCTCCCAGGGGCTCTGGGCAGTGGCGGCAAAGAGGGGACTCCGGACCACCGGACCGCTTACCTGCGGGAAGGCTCCCAGCACCCCCAGGAGCAGCAGTCCCAGCACAGCGCGGAGGGGGCGCATCCTGGCGGGCGGAAGGCTGAGCTGGCCAGGGAGGTGCCCACCCAGGCGGCCTGGGAAGCGCGCTGCGCCCACGTGCGGTGCAGGGGCCCCGGAGCCGCACCTGCGTGGACCTCGGGCGCCAGCCCACTTCCCCCGGCGCACCCCGCTGGCACCAGCCACAGCTGCAAAGTCACTTCAAAAGTGACTGCTTTCTCCGACCGTTCTGCCTTAGCTCTTAACTTCCTCCAGCATCCCGAGGTGTACCCCGAACTGTTTCCAGGAACGCTACCGGCAGCAAAGTAAGCGCGGACAAACACGTGCAGAGATGACTCAGGACCAGCCAGGCTCGCGTCGGGCTGTTTGAAAGACCTGCCGCTATTGGACAGAAGGCGTGGTCCCCCAGCTCCAGGGAGTTTGCTGCCTGGCCCAGCGGGGCTGAGGGGCCGGGAAGGCAGCTGCCCCAGGGGGATGTGGTTTTGGAGGGGGGGGGGGGCGTCCTTAGCGGAGGGCCGAGAGAGAATTCTTGAGACGTCTTTGATGCCAAAAGGTGATCTTCTTGGGGACAGGACCCTGGGCAGAAACAGCCGCCCCGGGGATTGCGAGGAGTGAGTGATGATAAACTTGGGAGCTGGGGGCGGGAAAGGCAGGGGCAGGTTTCCAAAAGGACTTTCTTAAAGCTTGAAGAAGACTCACAGGATCCCTGAGACCTAGCTAAGGCCGTTTTTCCCTCTAGCAAAGCATTTACCTTAAGACCAGAGGAAGTTCCTGGAGGAATGTTTTACTCTGTCTGCCTCAAGTATTTGTCAATGGGCTGCAGGTTATAAGGAAATTTAATTTTAACTGCTATTTCCTTCGGCCTTTGTTCCCCACGTCATTGTCCCCAGAACCATTTTGACCCTTAATTTAAGGTCGCTGAGGGTGGAAGGTCTTTCTTTTCTTCTGTAACTTCTTCCTGCTGAATAGGGGTGGCGTGCTGTCCCAACCTATAGGTAAACAATGGTCAGGTGGGGAATTAAAATACATAATATATTTTATATATATATACACACACATATATATAGTGTATATATTACATATTAATATTTATATATATTATATATAATATATATTAATTCCCCACCTGACCATTATATATAATTATATAATTATATATAATATATATAATTATTATGTATTAATTCCCCACCTGACCATTATATATATAATTATATATATTAATTCCCCACCTGACCATTATATATATAAACATATATATAATTATATATATGTATTAATTCCCCACCTGACCATTATATATATAATATATATAATTATCATATATATTAATTCCCCACCTGACCATTATGTATATATAATTATAAATATATATAATTATTATATATATGCATTAATTCCCCACCTGACCATGATATATATATAATTATATATATAACTATAAATATATATTATTATTATATATGTATTAATTCTCCACCTGACCATTTTATATATATTTATATATGAGTTACCAAAGGCAGAGGCAGCCAATCCAAGGGGGACAACATGTATATGAACCTCATTCAGTAGAAAGGAACATCTGTCAGCTGGAAGTTATGGCGGCGAAGGAATCTTGGCACCAGTCAGAGAGACACGGGAAAAGACAACAAAATGTGGTTAATGTCACTGTGAGAAGAAGCCCAATAAAAATGGCCTTTGACGGTTAATCAGAATTTTCCTCCAGTTCTTCATCGTCGCTTGAAGAGAAATTGGAGGTCACCCACAGGTTCACAGGAATAAGAAAGCGTGTTAGCTGGTGTGCTAGATTCCTGTGGGGAAGGAACAGGTTTAATTCCTGATATGTGAGCCCATGAGGAACGTCCTACTTTTACTGCAGTGGGAGTACATAATAGGACCTGGCGGGGGCCCTTCCATTTTGGAGCTAAATCCCCTGCTTTATTAGACTTTCAATCCGTGAGATAAACCAGATTATATGGGGTGGGTTTCTAGCACTATCAGCTCGGGTTCAGGAAGGATATGGACGGTATATTTATTTAGAAACGTATGAATTAACCTGGCCTCAAGGGAATAACTTAATAAAGCATTATAGTCTCCATCTATTGGTATGTCTACAGTGAGAAAAAGCTTTTTGGAAGAAGTTTGGAAACCTTGGTTTGGAGAGTCATAGCCAAATATCTGAGGAAATCAGAAGAATTCAGGATCTATTCATTTAGCAAACAAGTCTAATTTTAACAGACGTGGCCTAATTATTTACATAAACTAAGCAAGAATAGTGATTGAGCATATAGATCTTTTAAAGTTTGCTTTGCTGGAACTTTTTCAAAAGGAGTGTCTAGATTGAGCGTTTAGTGGCCTCTCCAAGGCCAGACACAAAGCCAAGTACTTGCCATGAGACTCGCCTGCAATACCTGTAGATTTGGGGGAATTCCTCTTCACAAGGTCCCCAAGATATCCTGAGGTTCCTGCACCTGCAAGGAAGTGACAGTCTTTACTCAAATGGGAAGGCTGCTGGGAACTCTGTAAGCAAGGTATCAGATCAACATTTCCAAGGGGCTTTATGGCTTTATGCATCATAAAGTCGATCCTAGTTCCTTAAAACTGTCTACTCATATCTGAGTCTATGCATGTCGCTCTCAAATATGACGTTCCAGGGGTGCCTGGGTGGCTCAGCTGGTTAAGCGACCAACTTCGGCTCAGGTCATGATCTCACGGTTCGTTAGTTCAAGCCCCCGCGACGGGCTCTGTGCAGACAGCTCAGAGCCTGGAGCCTGCTTCAGATTCTGTGTCTCCCTCTCTCTCTCTGCCCCTCCCCCGCTGGTTCTCTGTCTCTGTCTCTCAAAAATAAATAAAAATAATTTAAAACACTAAAAAAAAAAAAAAGGATAAGATTGCAAAAGGACTTGTATATGCTACAGAGGACTCCAAAGACACTGGAGGTATAGCTGTTGTCAGGCTAAGGTTGTTTTTCCCTCCAGCAAAGCATGAACGTTAAGGCAGGAGGGAGTTCCCAGAGAAATGTCATACTCCCCCGCCTCAAGTATTTGTCAGTGGACTGCAGGTTACAAGGAAATTGAATTTTATCTGCCATTTCCTTCTTGCCTTTATTCTCCACATCTCTATGGAGGGGACCGTGATGTTAGGGCTCCAGGAAGCTGAATCTATGGGTCTCTGGAGGTTAGGCTATTGATAAAATTGCAGACATTTATAAACTGATGGAGACTCATATCCTGCATGACTGTGATCTCTATCAGTAAACCATTTGTTTTTCTCCTTTTTTAGCTTTGAAGCAGCCAGGAATGCCCTGGGGAATGTCACATGTATCCCACCAAAGCCGGGAAGGCATTTGTGGATTATCAACTTGCCTTACGCTCCTTCGTCATTACTAAGTCTTGTTTAGTTTGAAAGCAGCTTTTTTTTTTTTTTTGAACATATATTTATTTTAAAAAATTTTTTAATGTGTATTTATTTTTTAGAGAAAGAGAGCATGGGTGGGGGAGGAAGGGGAACAGAGGATCTGAAGTGGGCTCGGTGCTGACAGCAGAGAGCCTGATGTGGGGCTCGAACTCACTAGGTCATGACCGGAGCCTAAGTAGGATGCTTAACTGACTGAGACACCCAGGCACCCCGAAATGTGTATGTATTTTTGAGAGAGAGAGAGAGAGCAAGCACAAGGGCAGGGCAGAGAGAGAGGGGGACAGAGGATCCAAAGTGGGCTCCGTGCTGATAGCAGAGAGCCCGACACGGGGCTTTCATCTCGCAAACTGCGAGATCATGATTTGAGCCAAAATCAAGAGTCGGATGCTTAACAGACTGAGCACCCAGACTGCCTGAATGCAGCTTTTTAGTTCTAGAAATTCTTAACCTATTTCAGTTTTATGATTTTAAAGATGTCAAATACATGTATTTGTCCTAAAGGTCCTTTTTATTTTTTTTAAGTTGATTTATTCAAAAGAGAGAGAGAGGGAGCACAGGGGAAGGACAGAGAGAGAGAGAGAGAGAGAGAGAGAATCCCAAGCAGGCTCCGTGCTGTCAGCGCAGAGCCCAACTCAGGGCTTGAATTCATGAACCGTGAGATCCTGACCTGAGCCTAAACCAAGAGTCAGACACTTAACCGACTGAGCCACACAGGTGCCCCCTAAAAGTCCTTTTTATAAATCTCCTTAAAGATGAAACTAGTTTTTTTGTAAGAGAATCAGAACAATTAACTATTAATGACAAAATGTCAGGAATGGACATTGTTAATCTGATATGAGAGTTCATTCTGATGCAGTTGACAAGGAAATCCATTTATTTCTGTAACACAAAACACTTCGATAATCACAATATCACATGACAATCTTATTACCAAAACATATTAAGGCCTTATGAATTGCATATTATCTCTAGAATAGTTATAGCATTTACCCAAACATAACCTACAACTTACTATTATATGACTTATCATTTGTTTGACAGTGCTCCCGGAGTAACTTAACATACCAAATAAAAACATCTACTTGGTCAAAAAGACTTCATTTACAACTTAAATCTTGAGAAGTTTGTTAAAAACTTAGAAAGCTACGGGGCATCTGGGTGGCTCAGTCGGTTAAGCATCCGACTTCAGCTCAGGTCATGATCTCGCTGTTCCAGCCCCCATTGGACTCTGTGCTGACAGCTCAGATCCTGGAGCCTGTTTGGATTCTGTGTCTCCCTCTCTCTCTCTCTCTCTCTCTCTCTGCCCCTCCCCCACTCACACTCGGTCTCTCTCTCTCTCTCTAAAATAAATAAACATTAAAAATTAAAAAAAAAAAAACTTAGAAAGCTATAAAGGACTTCCTAAAGTGGATTAGAGGATCAGAGATCATTACAAAACTTAATTATTTATTTAACCAAGGTGACAATAAAAGAATTCCAAAAGCAAATATGTAGGATTATACAGTTGCTAGGAAAACTTAGCTCTGGGGTGCCTGGGTGACTTGGTTAAGCTTCTGACTCTTGATTTCAGCTCAGGTCATGATCTCATGGTTTGTGAGTTTGAACCCCAAGAGGGGTTCTGCACTGACATTGTGGAGCCTGCTTGGGATTCTCTCCTGTCTTTCTGCCTCTGCTTCTCTCTGTCTCTCTCAAAATAAGTAAATAAACGTTAAAAACAAAACAAAAAAAAACCCACTGAGCTCCTTTTATATTCAGAGGTTTTAACTTTAAGTAATCAAAGACCTGATAAAGAAAGAGCATAGAAATTAGTTTTCCAGGAAGACAAAAGAGAAAAATCCTTTTTTTTTCTAATTTGGAGTTGCTTCCTTAATTTCCATCTAATTACAATTAGCAGCACTTTTAACGCTTGCAAACTTTAGTCTCCAGTGAAAACTAAGCAGTAACCCATTATGAATGGTTTGTTACACCAGAATTCTTTAGATGGCAAATTTATGAATACATTTAAGCACAAAGGTTTACTGGGGCAACTGGGTGGCTCAGTCCATTGGGTGTCCAACTCCTGATTTCAACTCAGGTCATGATCTCACGGTTCAAGAGATCAAGCCCTGAGTCTGACTCTGTGCTGACAGTGCAGAGCCTGCTTGGGATTCTCTCTCTCCCTCTCTCTGTTTTTCTCTGCCCCTTCCCCACCTTCTATCTATCAAAATAAATAAATAAACAAAAAAATGTTTACCATCAGACCCAAGTATCCTTAGCTTCTCTGCAATAAGAAGAAACCAAAAACACACATCTATGTTCAGAAATCAATGCTTCAGTGCCCAGCCTATTTGGAAAAGACCTAGATGTCCAATGGATTTAATCCCATTTATCATGCAAAGCTTTGAAGTTTCAAGTTACCAAAGACTTTGAAAGCTGTCTTAACAATTACCCATGAAAACTTTGACACAGAATTAACCATCATTTTAAGTCAACTTTTTGCTAACAAATTGCAACAGAGACAATTATCTTATTCGACCTTCAATAAACGTAGGTAGAATACATTCTCATATTGAATGCTGATAACTCTAAATACATGCCTATTTTAATTAAACCAACAAACTTAAATTAGCTTAAGTACTGAATATGTTCCACTTAAAAGTCAATGTGCTCCCCACTGTCAGTGTTGTACCTGGGACACTAGTGGGGAAATCTGAAGGGGGCGGAGCAAGTTCTGGTTGGGTGCTCCTCACTCCTCAACAACAAGGGCAGGACGAGGAGCCGATGGTACCTGAGGAGGCACCACAGAGGACTCTGTGGGAACCACTTATGCAGGCCGCACCCACAGGGGTGCAGAAACAGGAGGAGGCAGAAGAGGCAGGGTGCCACCAAAGGGCAGAGAAAGAGGGTTCCTGATTCTAAACTTTGCCAGCTCAGACAGAGGAGCAGACACCATGATTTTCCCACCAAAGTGGAAATATGCAGTCCACATGGGGCAGGAGAATGGGGAACTTCCCCAAAACAAAGGGAGTTTCAGCAGCTACTTGGGAATATTACGTAAAGTCCCTGTCGAAGGGAGACTTACCAGAGACAGTTGGCTCTGATTATAACCATGAGCCCAGGAAATATATGAGGGAGAAGCCCCCACATCTATTAGGAGGAGGAACAGTGGGAGAGAGGGGCAGTATCGTCTTCATTAAGGATGGCCTGTGTTTCCTCCAGCAACCTGGATTTATTTGGAGGAGACCTATTTAGACTATTATCATCCAATAGAGCAAGAGGTTTGTTGGCCTGATAAGTGGCCAAACCATTCTGCAAGAGGCCCTTAGGTCCAGGTCCTGATTTACAGCCATGAAGGCCTGGTACTTCCATCCATTTGCCCAGTTTTCTGCAGGAGAGGTCTAACTGGTTGACCCCTACTGAAGCCAGGCAGTGTTAGAGGAGGTCAGTCCTTTCTTCAATCTTTGCAATCTGAATTGTTTCCAGTGGGTTAAAAGGTGTGTCAAGGGAGAGTCCTTGGGACTGAAGATGCCCCCATGATCCTAGAAAAGTAGACAGGGCCCATTATCAAGAAAATCCTCCCCTGCGTCCCGGGTGGTGTCCCACACACAGGATATGTCAGAGGTTCCTGGCATCAAAGCAACTCAAGGTAGCCCTGAAACAAAATTGCTATGATCACTGCCTGCCATAAAGGCTCTGCCCTCTCCTGCTCCCCCATCACATTCTAGACTACAATGGGTATTGGCGTGTGGACCAAGTTTGCCTCGCTGGGAAGACAGAGCAGCACCTTGGCTGCAGGTCAGAAGGAAATTTTGTTTTATCTACCATTTCCTTCCGCCTTTGTTTCCCACATCACCCCCCACACACACCCTGCCCACCACCCCCTGATTCTGGAGGTGGGGGACTCAGGAGATTGGGAGGTCCCAGGTGCAAAAGTCCCACCCCACTCCCACCCCAAGAAAGGGCCAGACCTGAGTAGGTTCCTGCTTCTGACACAGATCAACCCAGACCTTCTCTCTTGTCCTGGGGATTCTTTTCAAAGGGACAGCTGGAGTCAGAAGACTGCAGAGACAGCCAACATCCATGAAGAAATATATGCTGAAAAATGAATCCACAGATGAATGGATGGGTGGGTGGGTGAGTTGATCAATGGGTAGATAGGTGGTTGGCTGGATGGCTGGGTGGCTGGGTGGACGGATGGACAGGTGTGTGGGTGGGTGAGTGGATGGATGGGCACACACAAGGGCAGATGATTGGATAGGCGGATGGACTGACTGTTGAAGGGACTGATGGACAGAGAACAGAGCGTTTGGTTATCAATCCACAAATATTTCCCTGCCCCCCTGAACGTCGTCCGCCTAGAGGAAGAGGCTAGAACTCTTACCTAAGAGAAAGAAGCTATACAAGCCTCGTTCCGATTAAGTTCTCATTTGCAGAGGGTAATTTTCCCTTCCCGTGCTTCTCCAACCCACGGCTTCTCTACTCCTTTCATTGTACATTCCATACACATATACTGCACATCCACCAGGGAGGCTGCTGGTCAGGGACTCATTTGCTTGTCTTTGTAATCTTTTCCCAGACCTGGAAACCAAGAAACAGGCAGCCAGTCCTAGGTGCTGTGATTAAAGATGGCCAGTTGTTCTCGCTGAGCCCAGAATGGCCCAGTGACTCTCAGGATCTGTACCTCGTTCTGTCCTGCAAAGTATAAGGCCCCCCCATCTTACAGAAACGTCTTCATCTCCTGGCCCGCCAGCAGTTTCCCACCAGGACTCCACAGCTGCCCTTCCTGCCACACCCTACTGTCCTCGTGCTCCTGGATTCTACTTGGAGAAACTTTCTGCAGTGGGCACCCACCCCGGGGAGACCCCCTTCCGGGCTCTCCTTTGGGTGCCCGGGCCCAGTGCCCTGGGATGTTTGAGCTGGGACTTCATTAAACAATTTAAATACTTAAGTGAGTGATTATAAGTGTTGTCTGGGTGGTTCGGTCAGTTAAGCGTCCGACTTGATTTCGGCTCCTGATCTCATGAGTCTCGGGTTTGAGTCCCACATCAGCGCAGAGCCTGCTTGGGATTCTCTCTCCCCTCTCTCTCTGCCTTTTCCCCAGTTGTGTGCACACACGCTCTCTCTCTCTCCTTTAAGATAAATAAGAACAAAAAAAGAAAAGAGAGTCTGTTATGGGATGCCTGGGTGGCTCAGTCAGTTAAGCGTCTGTCTTCATCTGGGCATCCAACTTGATCTTGGGATTCGTGAGTTCAAGCCCCACATCGGGCTCTGTGCTGACCGCTCCGAGCCTGGAGCCTGCTCTGGATTCTGGGTCTCCCTCTCTCTCTGCCCCTCCCCCACTCACACTCTGTCTCTCTCCCTGTCAAAAATAAATAAACATTTTTTAAAAATTTTTTAAAAGAGGGTTTAAAAAAAACAAGTGAGTAACAGTGGAAGTGACCACCCATGATGTTTACAGAGCCAGACAGGGGCAGGAGTCACTCAGGACACCTCCGGTCAGGGCTTTCTACTATAGAAGAGCTTCTCTGAATAAAACACATATGCATAACCAAACAACAACATCAAAACAGTGGACACAGGGGAAATACAATGAACATTAATTACACGCTTTAAAAATTCCACTTTTCTAGCGAGCGAAGATATACAAATTAAAGCAACCTTTGATGTCATCTTCGACTCATTAAATCATCAGGGTTTTTTTTTGTTTTTTTTTTTTTTTGCTTTTCTTTATAAAAGCAACTTTGGTAAAATCCAACCCCAAAGTTGTGGTAAAACTGGAATATGCGTTCATGCTCTGCTGGTAAATGTTAACAACCCTGGTCAGAAAGCAATGTAGCAATTCTTAGCAAAAGCCCCCCTTCAACCCCCACCCCCACCCCAACCATCCCCCAACCCGCCGCAAAAAAAAAAAAAAAAAAAAAAAAAAGATGTTTACAACTTGTGGTTCAGTCATTTCACCCCCATAAAGAAAAACCAAGGTAATAGTTCAACTGGAAAGAAGAAAAAAGGAAACTATAAACACAGCAATGTTTCCTAAAATGTTATTTATACATTTTGGAAATACCCTAAGAATCACAACATCAGGGGTTAAGGGTTAAGAAGATTATGGTACACCAGTTTACTAGAATACTACACATCCATTAAAAATGATCATAATAATGGTGCTCTGGAAGCCTGCGTCCCCTCCCTGGCATTCCCCTCATGGGCTTCCTAAGGGACACCTCCCCACATCTCCTCTGCATAGAAGCCTCGCAGACCTGCGGTGGGGGTGGGGCGGGGGCTCTCATTACATGAAAACTCATGTACTTTACTTGATGACAATAACAACAGCTGCCTTTGAGTGCTGACTTGGGGCCAGGATTTTTCAGGCGTTGCTTCCTCCAATCCTCTGGGAAATCCCACGAGGAAGATGGCATACCCATTGTGCAGGTGGGAAACCGAGGCACGGCACAGTGAATCCACCAGGCTCCGGTTCCTCCAAGCCAGGGGCACTCAGGGCCCTTGGTACCATGGCCCAGTCTTAGCATCCTGTCTTCCCCTCCAGCTTCCCCCGCCTCTTTCATGGCTTTGCCCATCCTGGTCCTTCCCTCGGGACACACCTCAGCCTCCCGTGTACCTTCAGAGCCTGCTCCAGGGCCACCTCTTCGTTGTCACTTTCCTGGCACTGTCCCTCCCCCCCGCCCCCCAGCCATCTTCCCAGTCAGAAAGGCGGTTTCTGTCGTTTTTTTGTACGTCAATTCTAGAACTGGTCTTACTGCGTCATGACTGTAATGACTGGTTCGTGGATCCATCTGCCCCAGGAAACTGTGGGCTCCTGGAGAACCGGGATGCCTCGGGAGCCCGAGACGGTGCCCGGCACAGGGCTGGGAGCCCACAGCTGGCCAGCAGGGAGAAGGGCACGTTCTGGGGCCAGGGGACGAGCTGGAGCCCGGGGATGTCCGGCCTCTACTGTAGAAATCGCAGCGGCCCAGGAAACTGGTGGCCTAGGGGACTATAAAGGGCAGGCACTGGACGGGGCCGAGTGGGCACCTTGTGCAGGTTCCAGGCGGTTCACGAACCCCCTCGCAAGTGTGAAAGTGCTTTGAAGAACAGGAGGGGAAGTCCCTGGGCCCCATGCAAGGTGCGGCAGGCAGGCGCTGCTGTGGGATCGCGGGGGCCACAGGCTGCCACACATGCCCAGAGTGAGCTGTGGAAGCCAACCCCAGGCCTGCAGGGGGCGGGAAGGTGAGCAGTGCCTGCCCGCACCATCTCGTCTCGGACGAGGGGGACACAAGGTGGGCACAGCAGGAAGCCTTCGGAAGGGAACAGGCAGCCTGTGTCGTCGAAGAGATACAAGTGAGACACAAGGCTCAGGAAAGTCAGGGACTTCCCCGACAGCTGGGAACCCCAGCCCCAAATGGCCCCAAAATACCCTCGGCAGATAAAGGGATTCTTTCTGCCACAGGCAGCAGCCAGCAGGTAGGAGGCTGCAAACCGGAAGAGGAAAGCCCGGACCCTTCCGCTCTGATTAGCCCAGGTGCTTTTCTGAGTACCTTTCTCTGGAGCCTTAATGCAAGTGGGACTCTCTATTAGTGAGTTTATCGGGCAGGCCCTGCGAGTCCGGCCGCCTCCAAATCAAAGCCTCAGAGGTCTCCCTGCCTCGAGGCCCAAGACACGAGGTGGATCCTGGTCACTCAGCTCGGGCTTCTCAGAAGGTGGTGAGGAGTGGCCACAGAGGGCTGGGGGCAGGAAGTTCACTCCTTCAAGTTGGGAAGGAACAAACACTAGGGGTTCCCAGCTGCCTGGATGAGCTCCAGGAGTACACCCCCCAAGCAGGTTACCCAGGCCCTTGGCTACATATTTAATCCTGGCAACGAGATTTCAAGTCAGTATTGCTGTCCCCACTTCACAGATGAACAAACCGAGGCTCAGAGTAGTTAAGTAACTTGCCTGAGGTCACACAGCTTGAGAGTGGTAGAGCTGGGATTTGGCTCCAACCGTGTCTGACTTTCAGGCCTCAGCCGCCTTCTTTTTTCCTTCTAGGGCCCTATCACCCTTGCTTTCCCCAGGAGGAAGATCACGGCTATAGGAGTCCTGGGGCTGGCCATGTCACAAGACATTTTCTTTTCTCTGAGTGTATTAGTTATCTGTTGCTGTGTATCTCAAAATTTGGCAGCTTAAATTGACAATAAACATTATATCACACTGTTTCTGTGGGTCAGCAATCCAGGGGGTACTGCACAGGGTAATCCTGGCTCGGGGGGTCTCTCAGGAGGTTGCAGTCAAATGTCCCCTGGGGGGCTGCAGGCATCTGAAGGCTTGGCTGAGACTAGAGGACCTGCTTCCAAAATCAGCCACTCACATGGCTGTGGGCAGGAGGCATCAGTCTCGAGGCAGCTTGAGTACCCTTACAACATGGCAGCTGGCTTCCTCCAGAGCAAGTGATCCCCAAAGAACAAGATGGAAGCCACAATGACTTTGATGATCTGGGCCTCAGACGAGATCGGGCGCGTTCAGGGTGGTATGGCCGTAGACGATGATCTGGCCTCAGAAGCCATGTTTCGTCATTTCCGCACTATGTTACTGGTGACCCAGGCTGGCTCTCCCCATTGTGGGTGGGGACTGCACAGGCGTGTGAATACCAGGAGGTGGACAGGGCCCACCGGCGGCATGTGGCCTTCTCTGCCAGATGTGGGTTTGAAAACCGCCAAGCAGGGACGCAGGGGTGGCTCCGTCGGTTAATCAGCTCAGGTCATGATCTCACTCTTCATGAGTTCGAGCCCCACGTAGGCACGTCGGGGTTCTGTGCTGACAGCTCAGAGCCTGGAGCCTGCTTCAAGTTCTGTGTCTCCCTCTCTCTCTCTGCCCCTCCCTTGCTTGTGCTCTGCCTCTCTCTCTCAAAAATAAATAAATACACTTTTTTTTTAAATAAAAAATAAATAAAGCTGCCAGGCAGCCTTCTGAGGGCTGCAATGAACCCTGAATAAAAGAGTGGACGCAGAAAGCTCTGACATGTAAAGAGCTTCGCTGCCTTCTGCCCCACCCCCACTGGGTATCCAGGCCTCTGCTGCGGCCCCAGACCTCTCCGTTTGGGACCAGAGACGAAATGCTCACAGTCCGGGGTTCCCCTTCCCCAGGGATGAGTTTCCCATGGCATTCACCGTTCCAGCTAGGAGTGACTCAGACGGGGTTCTGGGTGCCCGCAGGCAAGAGCCTTGGGGTCAGAGGTCCTCCCTGCCTCTCAGGTGATGCTACATGGGCGACCACCCCCTGTGCCTCAGCACAGGCCAGCCTGCTAGTCACACAGCTACTGTGGGGCACTTCCTCGGGCCTCCGTGGCTACGTCTAGGCTCCCGCCTAATAGGTGGCAGCTGTAGGGGTGGGAAGACTGGAAGGAGGGTAAGGAACCCAGGTTCGAGCCCAGGTCTGCATCTAGCTGTACAACTACCCATCTCCAGGCCTCAGTGCCTTCATCTGTAAAATGGGGGACTGGGGGCGCAGTGTCTCAGTCGGTTAAGCATCGACATTGGCTCAGGTCATGATCTCACAGCTCGTGGGTTCGAGCCCCACGTGAGGCTCTGTGCGGACAGCTCAGAGCCTGGAGCCTGCTTCCGACTCTGTATGTGTGTGTCTCTCTCTCTGCTCCTCCCCTGCTCATGCTCTGTCTCTCTCTCTCTCTCTCAAAACTAAATAAACATTAAAAAAAATTTTTTTTAGGGGCACCTGGGTGGCTCAGTTGGTTAAGCATCCAACTCTTCATTTCAGCTCAGGTCATGATCTCATGTTTCATGGGTTCAAGCCCCACATCAGGCTCTGTGCTGACGGCACGGAGCCTGCTTGGGATTCTGTCTCCCTCCCACTCTGTCCCTCCCTTGCTCACTCTCTATCTCTCTCTCTCTCAAAAACAAATAAATAAACATTAAAAAAAAAAAAAGAAAAAGAAAAAAAATTTTTAATGGGGGGCTGGTATCTGACAGTCTGCTTTAAGTCCTCTTGGTCTGAGGCTCCAGGGAGAATGAAGGAGAGGAGGTCTGGGTCTCATCCGGGCCTGCGGGGCTCCTGCAGGATACTTCCAGCCCTGCTCTTCTAGGCTGGTGGAGACGCTAAGACCAGGCACTGGTCCAGCCCTGTCTCTGCCACTTACTAGCTGTGTGGATTTCAGCAAGTTACTCACCCTCTCTGAGTCTCGATTTCTTCATGCATAATGTGAACAGCGTATCCACTGCAGAGGGTTGCAGCGAGGACTAAAAAGGTTCCTGTGACTAGAACCGTGAGGAGGCCCTGACCAGACCCCAGGAGACGATTGTAACCCTCTTGAGCTCCTGGGACCAGGAGCCTGGCAGGGGCTTCCACTGTTCTTCCCGGTTTCCAATATTTCCTTCCACCTTCCAGAGCGACAGAGGAGGAAGGTAAGACCAGAGAGGGAAAGAGACTTGGCCAAGGCCGAGAAGGTGGCAGGGATGACCCCAGTGGCCTCAGCTCCCCATCACGGAGTCCCCGTCTCCCCCAGATCTTCATGCTCAGCAGGGCCGTTGTGAATGGGGGTGAGTCATTTCAACTCTCAGGAAACCAAGCCTAGTCCAATATTAATCATGGAATTAGAGGCTTCGGGTGCAAGAAAGAAACAAACAGCAGTTCAGTCAGAGGCACAGGTGAGGAGGGGGTGTACCCTTGAGCATGTCCCCAATCTTGTGTGCCTAGACAAGAGTTCCCCAGGTGGCTCCTCGGGAAAGAGGGCACCACTCTTTACAGGGACCTTCCTACCTGGATGAGCCACACTTCTCTCCAGGGAGCACTGCCCCCACCCTACAGATGGAAAAATCAAGGCCAGGGTCTGCTGGCTTCCGAGGAGGAAAAGTAACCCCCGGGGGCAGGGATTTTGCCCACCATGTTCTATGCATGGCACAAAATGGGTGTATGGTAAAAAAAAAAAAAAAAAATGCAGAATAAATGAATCAAAGGTACTTACAAGGTACCTGGACAGTAGCCCTGCAAAGTGATGATTTTTGTTTTAAGGGACGATTTTTTAAAATCCATGAGAAATCGGATGTTCAGAGAAATCATCTGCTCAAGCCACCCAGTTACTAAGTTTCTAGAGTCATGAGTCAAACCCAAATCTGTGACTCTAGAGTAAGCCTCGCTCCTCTCTAGGGTGGTGGCTGTCCTTGCTGGAACTGGCCCCCCAAAATCATGTTGTCCTGAAGCCCCAGGGGTACTCCTCACTCCCTGGTCGTCGGTCCTACGGTCTGCTCTCAAGCTCCCAGAGCTGTCTGTTGTCAAGGAACTTGCTCTATGAGGCTCGGCTTCTGTCAACCCCCCTCCATCCCCTTCTGCCTCTGGCAGTCCAGCTGGGGGAGGCTCCCAAGGACCAAGTCTGGAGGATCGGAGGGAGTCAAACGCACCCTGTCCTCAAATCGTGACTTACGACCAGAACATTCAAGAAGCCAGCTTCACTTTCTGAAGGCTGAGAACTTAGAGACAGAAGAGTGATTGATCAAGGCTCCTCCCACAGGCCTGCCCATCAGCCTGAAATTCCATCATTACTCACTCCTTTGGATGGAGGTATTGAAGGCCCCAGTAAAACATCAATCATTTCTGGGGGAAACCACTTACTAAGTCATTTGCAGGTGTCATAGACCCACATGGCTGCTTTCTCAGAAGAGCCTTGGTGAGAACAGGGCCAGATGAGCTGATGGCCAAGTATAAAGTGGCTGCTTACTCACCAGTCAAGAGGGTGTCGAGGAAGCACTTAGATTCAGAACTCAGCTTCTTACCTAGACCAAAAAGACCCCCATATGGGGCTCCTGCCCCTCACCACCATCACCTCATCCCCTATCACGTTCCCTACTGGCCTCCTTTCTGCTCCTGGGGCCACCAAGCTTGTCCCTGCCACAGGGCCTTTGCACTTGCCAGTTCTGCTGCCTGAAACCCTATTCCCCAACTTTTCAAAATGCTGGCCCTCCAAAGAAACTTGTGGGGTGATGAATATGTTTATTACTTTGGTTGTGGTTGTATGGATGCATACATATGCCAAAACACCAAATTGTGTACCTTAAATAAAGTTTATATGTCAATTATACCTCAATAAAGCTATAAAAATAAATTTTTTTAATTTTTATTTTTTATTTTAGAGATAGAGAGTATGGGGGGGGCGGGGAGAAGATGGGAGAGAAAACGGGGGGGCGGAATCCCAAGCAGGCTCCATGCTTAGCACAGAGCCCAATGCGGGGCTCGATCCCACGACCCTGGGATCATGACCTGAACCGAAATCAAGAGTGAGATGTTCAACCGACTGAGTCACTCCGGTGCCCCCCAAACTAAATTTTGTAAAGTAAACTCTATGGCCAACGAGGAGCTCAAACTCAAGACCTCAAGATCAAGAGTTCCATGCTCCACGGACTGAGACAGCCGGGCATCCCTAAAAAGATAAATTGTTTAAATGCTGCCCTTCTTATCCTTCAGGTTTTTGGCTTAGATGAAACCACCTCAAAGAGGCCTTCCCCCAGGTTGCTGGTGCCAGTCTCTGTCACCTCACCCTGTTTGTTCCTTTCAAGGAACGCCTTACACCACCATCTAAAACTGTCTCTGCCAGGAGCCTGACTGTCCCCCCCCAGGACGGGAGCTCATGGGAGCAGGGACCGTCTGCCTTGTCCACTGATGTGACCAGGGCTTGGCTTAATGCATATCTTTTGGATGACGGAACGACAAGGCCAGGGGCCCCGGGCGGCCTGGCAGACATCAGCCCTGCCTCCCGGGGACCCCTCCAGGGGTACAGCGTGCAGGCTGAGGAAAGCAGGCACTGCTCTGAAAGTAAAACCCAGGACAGAGTCGTGGCACCCTTGTCCTGCTGTCTTCACAGCAGGGGGATGGGGGGCGGGGGTAGGGGAGAGGGTACGGGAACAGGCCACAGTCCTAGCCAGGAGGGACCCTGTTCCTGGCAAGAGCTGCCCATCAGCACGTGAAGTTCATTCGGAAAAGCCTCCTGGCGTTTTCCAGCTCCAGTCCCTCCACACCGCTGAGGAAGGGGCGGCCATCACACCCAGGGCCTTCTCTCCCTCCAAATAGGAGCCGAAGCCTCACGATCTGGGGAAACTGAGGCACAGCCCCGACTCAGGCCTCGGCTAGGTCTGGAGACTCACGGGGTCCCTGCTGGAGACTGGGACTCTCTTCTGGGCTGACAAAAACCCTACAGTCATCACCCACAGCCCCCAGCTACTGATTTGCATAAGAAGGCAGCCCAGAGTGTGAGTGCTGAGAGGGACCTGGAAGGCGGTGAGTCGCTACCGTGGGAGAACCCCTCCCCCACCCATTTACACCGTCCCTAAGGAAAAGTCGGGCAGCAAGTTAGTGCAGGGACAGTCCCCAGACCTCAGTCTTCTGCCCTCTTCTCCCACCCCCCCCCCCGCTTTATCATGCTTATTTGCTGCTTGGTACCGTCCGCCTTCTCCAGGGGAGCAAAGGTTTGACACCAGAGTTTCAGACCCTGGCAAGGAAAGTACCAAGGAGTGACTGCAGAGGTTGATGAAACATTAGGGGACGGGAAGCAGGCGGCCTGTTGAAATGCCGCACACATAGGGGCGTCTGGGTGGCTCAGTGGGTTAAGCGTCCGACTTCAGCTCAGGTCATGATCTCACGTTTTTCGGGTTCAAGCCCCATGTCGGTTCTCAGGTTTGAGCCCCATGTCGGGCTCTGTGCTGACGGCTCAGAGCCCGGAGCCCGCTTGGGATTCTGTGTCTGCCTCTCTCTCTCTGCCCCTCCCTTGCTCACACTCTGTCTGTCTCTCTCTCAAAAATAAATAAACATTAAAAAAAAATTGGGGGGTGGGGGCGCCAGGGTGGCTCAATCTGTTGAGCGTTCGACTTCAGCTCGGGTCATGATCTCGTGGTTTGTGAGTTCGAGCCCCACCTTGGGCTCTGTGCTGACAGCTCAGAGCCTGGAGTCTGCTTCAGATTCTGTGTCCCCCTCTCTCTCTGCCCCACCCCTGCTTGTGCTCTGTCTCTCTGTGTCTTTCAAAAATGAATGAACATTAAAAAAAAATTTTTTTTTTAATTTTTTTTTTAATTCCCGTTGGTAGGCATGGTAATCATGCACAGTTGAGACAAGGGAATATAGTTCTCAGAATGCTGAGATCTTGGAATCTAAACTTCCTACTGTATTAAGTAGGGGATTCACACGTTTTTAAAAAGCAAATAATTCCTGCTTCATAATTTGAATTCTTGCTTCCTGAATTCCAGAGATAATTAAATTAGAGATGATGCCTAATCCTACCAGAACTGTAGGCTTTCTTTTTTTTTTAATTTTTTTTTTCAACGTTTATTTATTTTTGGGACAGAGAGAGACAGAGCATGAACGGGGGAGGGGCAGAGAGAGAGGGAGACACAGAATCAGAAACAGGCTCCAGGCTCTGAGCCATCAGCCCAGAGCCTGACGCGGGGCTCGAACTCACGGACCGCGAGATCGTGACCTGGCTGAAGTCGGACGCTTAACCGACTGCGCCACCCAGGCGCCCCTGGAACTGTAGGCTTTCTAAACTCAATCCTGTTGATGGGTGGTCAGTTGGGCCCTTCATGGGTGGTTGTTCCTAACTCTGTGCCATAAATTTTATGTTCAGATTGTATATAGTACAACTTGCATTGTTTCTTTTGGAAGAGTATTTCAACTCTCTGTGGCATGGGTTTGTATACAATTCTCAGAAGGTTAAGTAAAATAGACTCAAACATATTTGGCCTAAGGATTTTTGGTGTTGGGTTGGTAATACCATGTATCTACTGTGGCTTCCAATGGAACATTCTCATACAGTGTGTAGCATTCCAACATCCTCTCTCAATAATACACGGGTCTTGGGCCGCTTGGGTGGCTCAGTGGGTTAAGCGTCCGACTTCAGCTCAGGTCACGGTCTTGCAGTTCGTGGGTTCGAGCCCCACGTTGGGCTCTTGTACCGATAGCTCGGAGCCTGCTTCGGATTTTGTGTCTCCCTCTCGGTCTGCCCCTCCCTCACTCGTGCTCTGTCTCTCTCTCTCTCAAAAATAAACATTAAAAAAAAAGTCTTCATTGAAAGAACATAATTCTGGTCTTTCACATGTTATCGTATTTTGTCCACAATCCTCTAGTGCGTAGTTAATTCTGTATATGGCTCGACAAAGGTGTGCAGCATTTTTTTAATGTTTATTTTTGAGCAAGAGAGGGACAGCGCACACATAGGGGAGGGGCAGAGAGAGAGGGAGACACAGAACCTGAAGCACGCTTGAGGCTGTCGGCACAGAGCCCGACGTGGGGCTCGAACCCACAAACCGTGAGATCATGACCTGAGTTGAAGTCAGACACTTAACCGACTGAACCACCCAGGTGCCCCAAGGTGTGCAGTTTGTAAGCTAGAATAAAAATGTGGTTCTAAAATTGTGCTACCGTGTCTTCAAGCTGCTTTCTGAGCTCTGGTAGAATGAAGTGCGTATGTAATTAGCTCTGAAAAGATGTTACTGTATAAAATACAGCCTGATATGTGCTCAGGCAACCCTGGTGTGGTTGGGACATGATTTGAAAAACTGAGTTCAGGTGTGAGCTGTTATGGGGATGCAGGGAATGTTATATTGTATTCAGGAGCTAACATATCATTTTTGTCTTCTGAGTTCATCAGGATGTTGATCATAGTTATGGCTATGGTACATAAGAGGGGCCACCAAATTTTGCCAATAATGTGGTACGGGGTGGGGTATGTTCGTAGCCTAGAATCGTGTCCTCCACTATCTCTCTGATGAATCAGCCCTTGGAGACATTGACAATACGATATGAAAAGCCACCAATCCATCTCTTTGAGACTTTCAGTAGTCATTGTAAGGCTCCTAGCACTGCTTGTAGTTCAGTCAAGAAGCAATCATTAAAATAAGGATGCCTCGCGGGGGTGAGCACATCTTGGCACTCACACCAGTTGGCGTTTACCTGTTGTGGCCAGGCATCGACATCAGACGTGTCTTCTGAAAAATCTGAGAGATCTTCCCAGGCCGCTTCAACGAGCAGGGCAATTTCTGGATCATCCCCCGCCCCCCCCCCCCCCCCCCCACGTTGTACGTGCCAAATCTAGATCGTTGTCAGAAGATTCTGGGAGGTCTGGTATGGCCGGGTCTGCTGTTTGGTGCGTCTTTCTCCGCTAATGTGAAAAACCTTGCTTCTTTTAATGCTGCGTTAATTAGGCAGATGGTGGGGCGCCTGGGTGGCTCCGTCAGTTAAGCGTCCGACTCTCAATTTCGGCTCAGGTCGTGATCTCCCAGTTTGGGAGATTAAGCCCCATGTCGGGATCCGAGCTGAGTGTGGAGACTCCTTGAGATCCTCTCAAGCTTGGGCACCTGGGTGGCTCAGTCGGTTGAGCATCCGACTTCGGCTCAGGTCATGATCTCACAGCTTGTGAGTTCACGCCCCGCGTCAGGCTCTGTGCTGGCAGCTCGGAGCCTGGAACCTGCTTCAGATTCTGTGCCTCCCTCTCTCTCCGCCCCAACCCACTTGCATTCTATCTCTGTCTCTCTCAAAAATAAATAAACATCAAAAAAAAATTAAAAAAAAAAAAGAATATGATTCTCCGTCTCCTTCTGCTCCCTCTCCCGCTCGCTCTCTCTAAAAAAACAAATAAATAACAATTGAAAACAAAATAAGTAACCTTTACAAAATTAAGCAGATGGTAGGATTGGCTAATTTTCCGCGCGATGCTTGGGGTCTCGTTACCACCGTGGCAATTTCCGTTGTGGCAATAGGTGAAGTATCTGGTTAATGCAACAAGAGAAAACGTCAGGAGAGCTCGCGGGAGCCGCCCCCTTCCACACGGTCACAGTCACGCTGAGCTGGTACCTGCGCTTGGAATCTGGCGGCAACCTCTGCAGGGTCCACTGCCCCACAGGGAGCCTGTGGACCACAGACCCCCCCCGCCGCACAGTGAGTGAGCTTTAGATCTTTGTGAAAATGCGTAAGCAGGATCCGAGCATTCTGCACACTGAGGAAATGAGCTTCCTGAGGGAGTTGGTGGAGAGCCTTGGGGAGGGGGAGGGGGGACTACCCCCTGCTACTTATCAAACTCAGTCAGAAGACAATACCAAGGAAGACAAATCGCAAAGTAAGAAGGCAGAGGAAACAGAAAGACACACGAACCATCAGGCGAAGAAAGTGTTCTAGAAATTGACAACGAAGGTGTCATTGAACCAGATACTGATGCCCCTCAAGAAACGGGAGATGACGATGTAGAGATGACTGAGGAAATGATGGATCGGGTGAATGATTAAAAAAAAGAAATGACTGCCATTGATGCTCTAAGCGATGGTGAACTACAGAAAGCCATTGGCTTGTTCAGATGCCATCGAACTGAATCCTCCCTTGGCCCTTCTGTATGCCAAGAGAGCCGGTGTCTTCGTCAAATTACAGAAGCCAAAAGCTGCCATCCGAGACTGTGACGGGGCTATTGAAACAAATCCTGATTCGGCTCAGCCTTACGAGTGGCAAGGGGGGAAGCGCCCAGACTTCCGGGCCATTGGGAAGAAGCAGCAGACGACCTTGCCCTTGCTTGCAAACTGGATTATGACGAAAATGTTAGCTCAATACTGAAAGAAGTTCGATCGAGGGCCTAGAAAATTGCCGAACGTTGGAGAAAATACGAGCAAAGACATGAGGAACTAGGAGTCAAAGAGAGAATAGAAAGGGTTAAGAAGGCTCAGGAAGAACATGAGACAGCCGGGGGGAAGGAAGAAGCCATAGGGCAATCAGGAGCTCAGGATGGCTCTTGCCCCTGTGGCTTTCCCGGGGGAATCCCTGGTAATTTTCCCAGAGGAGTGGCAGCGGACAAGCTTGGAATGGCAGGAATGCCTGGGCTTAGTGAAATTCTCAGTGACCCAGTCGTTCTTGCAGCCACGCAGGATCCGGAAGTTATGGTGGCCTTCCAGGACATGGCCCAGAACCCAGCCAACGTGTCAAATATCACGGCAACCCAAAGGTTACGAATCTCATCAGTAAGCTGTCAGCCAAGTTTGGAGATCGAGCACAACGCCTTCTTGGCAAATAAAGCCCTCCCTGAAGGAAAAGCAACTTCAAGCATCTAATGGATGTTGCATTACTACAAACCAGTGTAGCTCTGACCTTCTCAGGAGGAAAGCTGGGGTGCCGTCAAGATAATCCCTACGCCTCTACCCCCACACGCAACTGAAAGGAATTACACCCTTTAAACACTTTTGAAACCAGGGCACCTAGCTGGCTTAGCTGGTGGAGCATACGACTCTTGACCTGGGGGGTTGTAAACTTGAGCCTCATGTAGGGTGTAGAGATTACTTAAAAATAAAATCTTCAGGGGCGCCTGGGTGGCTCAGTCAGTTAAGCGTCTGACTCTTGATTTTGGCTCAGGTCGTGATCCCAGGATTGTGAGATTGAGCCCCGGGGGCTCAGTCAAGAAAATATTGGCAATTATAAAGGAAACTGGGGAAATCAAGAGAATATTGGCAATTGTAAGGAATATTTCACTGAGCGGTGTCGTTGGCAGGAAACAAGATCAGCAATGCATTTTCGTATCCTAATTGATGATGTGAGTGAGCGTGCATGTATTTGACTTGTCCTATAACGTTTAAGTGCAAAGTAAGTAGGGGCACAAGAATGTATAGCAAGTCTCTAATCTGTAACATGAGACCCCACCAGTATATAATTTTCCTCCAGTTATTCCTTTTTTTAAAGATTTCATTTTTTTAAGTTATTTATTTATTTTGAGAAAGACAGAGACAGCGAGAGTGGGGAGGAGCAGAGGGAGAGGAAGAGAGAGAGAAACCCAAGCAGGCTCCGTGCTGCCAGCACAGAGTCCGACACGGGGCTCGAACTCACGGAACTGTGAGGTCATGATCCGAGCCAAAACCGAGTCAGGTGGAAGCTTAACTGACTGAGCCACCCAGGTGCCCCTCAAAATTTGTTTTAAGTAGGCAGAGCTTCACGCAGGGCTTGAACCCACGACCCTGATATCAAGACCTGAGCTGAGAGCAAGAGCCAACGCTTCATCGACTGAACCACCCAGGCACTCCGATGTTTCTAGATTTTCTAACACACGATGAGTCGGCGACATGGAATCCTGCTGACCACGCCAGACTGTCACGAGCATGCTCGGAAGGCGCCCACACGGGTCGCGTCTCTCCAGGATGTCAGCTTTATTCAGTCATAAAGTTAACATGGTTCTAAAGCAGGTTCAGGATTCCAAACTCAATGACATCTCACCACGTGATTAACTTGGCCTCTTGACCACGGAGAACATAAAACAAGTCACACCATGGTCAAGGTAACAGAGGCCGTAGGAAGTCAATGAGCCAAACGTGAAGTCAGTCCGAGGAGCGCAGCTGAGATAAAGGCTCCGGTCCGTCCCGTCCGGGTCAGTTCTCGACACCTGCTGCCTATCACGTCGGAGCAGGGAAGGACCTCAGTTCTGTTCGGAGAGCCATCCGGCAGAGCCTTGGGCGGGAGCTGCCTTTTTGAAGTGGTCAGACACAGAGGGGTTACATCTGAAGAGTCTGACAGTTTGCCGGTAAAAAAATCCTCCCCTTTTGAAAGGGACGCATTCGCTCTTGGGCTCTTGCAGACGCCCTCGGCTTCTGGCTGTTACCAGTTCTGGGGTGGCAGCTGATGCCGGTCCCGGCGCTATCTTAGAGCTGCGATGCCCTTCCCTGTTTGTGTCATTGCTCGACAGAGGCCCCTGCTTGACATGAATGACTCCATCTTGCCCACGTAAGCAGACTGCGGTGGGGTGGGTGCGGTGGTCAGAAAGGGCTTCCCTGAGGTGGTGACATAGAAGCTGAGAACAGAAGGAAGAGCCGTCTGGGGAAAAAGGACAGGAACCGGCCGGGGGGCGCTGCTGGGAAGATCTCGGTGAGGGCAGTTGGGGGGAACTTCCCGTGGCCCCACGGGGCCCGAGCGTTGCCAAGGGCGAGAAGAGCGAGCTCCAGATGAGGCCAGAGTGGGCAGGACGCTGGGTTGCTTACTCAGCACCCAGAAAGAAGGAGGCTTGGCCCTCGAGCAGCCCAATCAGACCGAGAAATGTAGATGGATAATAAATAGCCACAGATGAGTCATCTCAAGCCCTGATTTTTGAGCCTGCCTTGCAGCTCTCCCCAGGCTGCATCCTTCCCAGGAGGGGCCCCTGATTTCAAAATGACCAGGTCAGGCAGAGCTCAGCCCCCAGGGCCCCTGTGTGGGAGCTCAGCGTTGCAAGAGCCCAGGCGCCAAGGCGAGCTTTTCCTTGCGTTGGCATCCCCATCGCCTTCCCCGGGGCTCAGCGAAATGAACAGCACGCGGAGCACCTGGGCCGCAAACTTTTTCAAAAAAGAAGAAAAAGAAATGCCTTGTATGAATAGAATGGAATTGGAGGCACACCCAGTGTTGTAAAAAAAAAAAAAAAAAAAAAAGAAGCAGCAATCAAGCAAGAATTTGGGGAAAGTAAGTCAGACAAAGCTGGGTTCAAATCGTGCCTCTGTCTCTGCCACAGCTGAGCCACCCAGAGCAAGCTGGTTAACCTCCCAGGCCCGCTTCACCCACTTCACAGGGTTGTGCAGAGATTAAAGGAGCTGATAAGTCTTCACGGAGTGCTGGATACACAGGAAGCTCGCAAATATTCATTGCCTAACTACTACAAAGACAGGGATCTATTCTAAACATGCAAATACACCACCATCTAGTACAAATGAGGCCACCATGCTCCCTGCAGGCCCCCGAGGTCCCCAAGGGTTCAGCGCACGCACACAGGAGCACTTGCGCATAGAGTCTCAGAACCCCCGTTGGAAGGCAAGTTCAATGAGCCAGGGAATTTTGCCTAATTTCTTCAATGCTTTTCCCCCCGGGGCTTGGCACTATAAATATTTGATTTAATGAATACAGCCATCCTGAGTCAGTGATAATAAATGTCAAACAATTAGTTTGGCCAGCCACCCTTCCGTGGCATTCCAGGAGCCCAAAGGGATTTAAATGGTTTACTGCTCTCCGCACAGCATGCAGCCTGAGCCCCGTATTTGAACGGGTCCCCTTGCCCTCCAGTTCCGCAGAGTGATGCGTGGCGCTGGCCCAGCTGAATGCTGAGCATACAGTTGTCTGGGTCACAGTTTAGGAGACCCCCAATCTCATAAGACTCATCCTTTGCCCCAAGATGACATTATTTTTATTACCCGGCAATGGAAGCAGATCTCCACTGGGGACTGGAGGGGGAGGGGGGGTGGTGGCAGACCCTACCATCCTAGAGGGTAAATGAACTTGTTCTCTGACCCACAGGGAGACAGTCACTAGGTCCCTCGGCTGTGCGCTGTGCAAACGGACTGTCCAGGACAAAAGCCGCCATGAGATCTGTAGAAACAGCAGGGAGAATTGCCTCCCACCGACGACACTGCCTCCCATCTACTGACCAGTTTCTTTGTGCATGCCAGTGATCCCAACAATAGCCCCTATGTTAAGGGCACCTGGGTGGCTCAGTCGGTTGAGTGTCGGCTCTTGATTTCAGCTCAGGTCATGATCTCACTGTTTACGGGATCGAGCCCTGCATCGATCTCTGTGCTGATAGCTCAGGGCCTGCTTGGGATTCTCCCTCTCCCTCTCTCTCTCTCTGCCCCTCCCCTGCATTCTCTCTCTCTCTCTCAAAATAAATAAACAACAACAACAACAAAAAACACTTAAAAAAAAAATAGCCTCTACGTTAGCTTGCTATCACTGCTGTAACAGAATACCACAGACTGGGGGGCTCACACAGCAGAAGCCTAGTTCCAGCCTTAGGGGCTAGAAGCCCAAGGTCGCTGTGTCAGCATGTTTGGTTTTCCTGAGGTCTCTCTCCTTGGCCTGCAGACAGTCACCTTCTCAGTGTCCTCACTTGACCTTGCTCCTGGTTGTGTACCCCCCCGGTGTCCTTTCCTTTTAAGGCCCACTATAGGACCGGGGCTCTTATGACCTCACTTAACCGTACGTCCCCAGAGGCCCCATCTTCAAATATGGTCACATTGGGGCGTAGGGTCTCACGAGCTCGTTTATTCTTCCCTGTGTCCCACAAGGTAGGCATTACAATAGCCAGTTTATGGATATGAAACTGAGTTGAGGGGTGAATTATCCAATATCCCATCAGAAAGAAGAAAAAGTACGATTTTCTGCTATTCCGGTGATGCACCACATCTCTCCGTGGCCCCTCTCCCCAAATCCAAATAATCTGAAAAGGAAGAGGGGAGTCATAGGATTTGGGGTCTGAAGCGTCTGGAAGCAGGAAGAGGCTGCTTTCTCCCACGGACTGTTCTAGAACTTTTCATACTTCACAACTCTGAGTTAATGAGGGCATGGAGGGCCTTGCCCAGAGTTCCTCCGTTAGCAGAGGCAGAATTGAACTTGAAGACGGTCTGAAGGAAGCGGGTGGAGGAGGCCCGGCTTGGAGAACCCCAAGCGTGGTGGCTGGGGGAGGGGCAAGAATCTGGGGCAAGCAGGTGTCAGCATCCCCAGGCAAGCTCTGTGATCAGCTGGTGACCCCAAGTCCCTGAAGGGGCTCTAGCTATCACGTCACGATTCTCTGTGCCCAAACACTTCTCGAACTGCTCACAGAAACTCCCAGTAGAGGAGGCTGAATGACACATTCATGCCTTTGGGGTCCGGCCTCCACCCCAGCCCCCGCGGCGACCTCGCGTCTCACCCTCACACGTCCTTCCCCTCCACCTTCCATTTTGCAAAGGGCTGGGCAGCTGGCGGGGGAGGGGACTGACAAGCAGGGCACGTCCCCCTCCCCCCCCCCCCCCACAGTGGACAGACACTTGGGAGAGGCAAGAGCTAGCCCGGAGGTAAGGGGACAGAGCTGCAGCCACTGGCACAGCCAAAACCACAAGAGAGAGAGATTGAAAAAAAAAACAACAAAAAAAAAAACCCTTCGCAGTCAGAATGAAAAGTGAGACCGAGAGAAATTGAGTGAGAAGCTCTCGGCAAAAGAAAAACCAAACGTTGGCTTCCATGAAAGCAGCGGAGGCCAGTGGGGTGTTAAATGACTAGGTGCTGGGGCCACAGTGACAACGACAAGGCCTCTTGTAGCACGTGTGTGTGTGTGTGTGTGCGTGTGTGTGTGCTGATCGTGTGAGGGGATGTGTGAGCGTGCAGGAGGGCGTGTGCCCTTGAGGCCGCGTGTGTGTGTGCAGCGGGGGTGGGGGGGGTGGGGGGGATCAGTCTCCCGGGGCTGTCCTGACAAAGGACCACGCGCCCCGTGGCTGACAAAGCCCAAATGTGTTTCCTCCGTGTGTGTGTGTGTGTGTGTGTGTGTGCGTGCGTGTGCATCTGAGTCCAAATTTCCCCTTGTTATAAGGACACCAGTCGTGCTGGGTTGTAAGGAACTGAATCACCTTTTTAAAGACTTGGTCTCCTAATTTGGTTACCTTCGGAGGTGCGCGGGGTTAGGGTTTCAACGTACGAATTGGTGGTGGCGGGGCACGCTCGGCCCATGACGCGGCGGCTTTGCTTGCCCACAAAGTCAGTTCCTGCAGCTGAGAGCCCGGCTGTGGACCTGGGCGCCCGCGTGAGCAACCATCAAGGGGGCCAGCCCCGCACAGGGCCGCGCCGAGTTCCCCGGCAAGCCCCGAAGCAAGGTGTCTGCGGGGTTGGTTCCTTCTGGAGGCTCTGAGGGAGAATCTGTCCCAGGCACCTTGCCCAGCTCCTGGCGGCGGCCAGCAATCCCGGAGCCCTCGGCTTCCAGACACGTCACGTCCCCTCTCCAGTGTCCTCCTTTCCTCTTATGAGGACACCCGCTGCTGGAGTTAGACCCTCCCTCATCCTGGATGATCTCATCCTGAGAGCCTTACCTTGATGGCGTCTGCAAAGACGCCAACCCCAAATAAGGTCATGTTCTGAGGTTCTGGGAAGATCTATCCTTGGGGCCACCACTGAACCCACTTTTTGTGGGCCCAGGGGCGATACTGGCTCTTCCCGATGCTGGTGGCCACCACGTCCTCCATGGGCATCGACGAGCTGGGGCCGATGGGGTTGAGCAGCCCCTGGGAACCCCAGCCCCCGCCCAGCAAGGCAAGAAGATCCAATGAGCCCACCCGGCCCTGGTCAAGAGACGTGGGAAGATGAAGGCCAGGGGTGGTTTCCAGAGGTGGGGGGTTGGGGGCAAGGAGTGCGGGGCCAGGCAGGGAGGCTGAGGAAAGGTCTGGACAACAGTTCTTGAAGGGAAGACAGGAGAGAGGTTTGTTCCTAAAGGAGACGGATGGAGGCTTGTGTAATCTCACGCCCACGTCCCGCTCTCTTCCCAGGCTGTGTCAGCCAGCCCCATGCCCCTAGTTCTAACCCAACGATTCCTGGAAAGGCCCGAGTGGTTTCCAGGCCTCTGGTCAGCCCGGCCATGCTGTTCTCACCCACCCACCCGGCTCTCCTGGGCATGCAGGCCCATGGGGGCCCACCCTGGGAGGGACATGGGGCCAGGCAGGGTCCTTTACCAATCATTTACCAGAGAAACTACCTAGAACTTTCCCCTTCCCTCCCTCATTCCTTACTATGTTTCAAGTCTGGTGGGGTAGACCTCCCCAAAGACAGGACCTCCACCTTCAAATGCATACACAGATGCTTGCTTTCAATCAGTCCCTTGTATTTATCAAGCACAAAGTGTTAGCTGTTGCACTAAGCATTTATTATCTCATTTAGTCCTCGAAACACCCTCATAAGGTAGCCAGCATTAAGATCCCCATTCCGCAGATGAGAAAACTGAGGTTCAGAGGCCCACGGCTCCAGGCTCAGTGCTCTGCCCACTTGGCTGGGACTGACCCCGCCAACCCGGGAGGGTGTTTCTCGTGCTGTTCCTCCCACTCCCAGCAGACTTTGGCAAGGGGGGCTGGGGTGGTTGTCCGAATTTGTTGGGATTAGAAAGGAGAGGTCTCCCTCTGGGCTGGGGTTTTGATTCCCCAGCCCTGAGGGAAGGAAAGATCCCCCCGCCGACCACCACCACATCTGAGATCTGGAAAATTCTCCAAGCCTCCCTCACCTTCTTTCCCAGCTGAGATCCCATGGGTTCCCAGTCCAGGGTAGCCAAGAATGGTCCCTTCTGCACCCAGGCCCCTTGCTGCCCTGCCATAAGGCAGAGAGGACTCTGGGGACTTTCAGAGGCTGTTTTGGCGGCTTCTGGAAACGGAGAGAGAAACCCTGCCACCTCCAGTCAGACAAAGAGGACCTGAAAAGGAGTACCCTGTGGTCAGGGCTCAGCCTGTGCCACGACAGGGGGATGTCCCTGAAGGCCACCCAGTCAGCGAGGCCCAACCTCAGGCCACCCCCTCTGGCCACAGCCTGGTCCCATGGAGCCCCGGCTTCCCCTCATGACTTCCTGCACAGCCTGGCCGACCCCCCTCACATGGCTGGGGGAGGCCCTGGTCACCTGCGGCCTGTGGCTGACTTCGCCTGTCCTACTCCCTGCGGGCAGAGCCCCGATGACGGACTGCTCTGTCACCCATTTGCTCTGGGCAACAGCCCCCAGAGCAGCAAGGCTTTAACCCTGTAGACTCCACACTTAATGGCTCCCCCCCGCCCCTGGAGAAGGTGCACACAAGGAAGCTGAACACAGAGGGCAGGGCACTGTGCCCCGTCCACATGGCACTGGTCTTGACGAGGCGGGGTGGGGGACGTGAAGAGCTGGGGACAGCTGACCTGTCTTACCAGTTAGGGCCCTGTTCTCAGGTCGGCCCACGTGCAGCCTTCTGTACCTGCCCACTGGTGCTGTCACCCTTTCCACAGGATGAGTAGGTGACGCACCCAAGGACATGGGTGAGGAAGCTGCCAGACCGTGGCAAGGGTCTGAACCCCGATCTCTGACTCGGGGTGCCCAGTAGAAACTTTTTATTGCACCAAAATGCTGTAAATCTTCGACATCAGAACGCTACATTCAAACAGTACGTGGGGAAGTAATTCTGGAAAATCCAACGTTTTGTTGTTTTCCGGGCCATGTGCAGGCCACTTCCGTGAGGACAGAGCAGCAGCAGAGCGGCCACTCCACCCCTCCAGGGATAGCCACCCTCCCAGATGGCAGCTGGGGGAGCTTCTGTTCTTTGGGACGTTGGACGGGTCCCTTGAGAGGCCAGCTAGAGTTCGCTTCTCCACACACTCCCCATCTGCATTCCGGGGATGGAGGTGGACAGGTGTAGGAAGTTTCCAGGATGGAGATGTCACGGTGTCCCCAGCCGTTCCCCACATCCCCTCCCAGGAGGCCAGACCCCCCGTGATCTGCCCGAGACACAGGACAACACAACGTACTAAAAACTAGTCAGTTACAGTTCACCTGCCAGGGCCAACCCCCGGGTCACCCTTTGGGTCCCAGGGCTGTGTGGGTCTGTCTCCCAAGTCCCAGGGGCTCATTGATTCACTCACCCACCACTTACCTACTGAACACCAACCACGTGCCATATGCTGTTTTAGGACAGAGCTGAGGACGAGTCTGGGCCCAGTTCCCGCCCCCCAACATCTCACTGTTCGGTGGAAGCGGCTACGGCAGGAGAGCCGAGGCGGGTCTCGGACCCGGGGGGGCCTTGGCCAGTTCTGTGGGATTGGGGGAGGCCTCCGACGAGCAGACAAGGGAGCTGAGGCTTGCGTAGTTCGGCGGTAGGAAGAGAATTCTGGGCAGAAGGAGCTGCGTGGATCCAGACCCGGAGGCCGGGGGCAGCGGCAGGTTTCAGACCCAGAAGAAAAGCTGCAGCAGGGCTGGAGCGGAAGGGAGGGGAGGTGGTGGGCACCACGGCCGCTTCGCACTTTACAGCGTTGGCTGCTTTCGGTCCCAGCTCCTGCACGGGGGCCCCGTGGGGGCAGGACGCTGCTGTCACTGCTGTCAGGTTCACTGCAGGGCCCCGGACACGGTGATGGCACACGGCAGGAGCTCGGTGCACACACGGTGAACGAGTGAGTGAATGACCTGTGCGGGGTCCACGAGTCTATGCTGTGATACAGGCAACAGAGGTCAGTCCCTCTGGTTTTTTTGTTTTTTTTTTTTTAAGTTTATTTAAGTAACCTCTACACTCAAGGTGGGGCTCGAACTCACAACCCCAAGATCAAGCGTCGCATGCTCCATCGACTGAGCCAGCCAGGAGCCCCTGTTCTTACTTTTTTTAAAATGTTTATTTTTGAGGGGCGCCTGAGTGGCGCAGTCGGTTGAGCATCCGACTTCAGCCAGGTCACGATCTCGCGGTCCGGGAGTTCGAGCCCCGCGTCAGGCTCTGGGCTGATGGCTCAGAGCCTGGAGCCTGTTTCCGATTCTGTGTCTCCCTCTCTCTCTGCCCCTCCCCCGTTCATGCTCTGTCTCTCTCTGTCCCAAAAATAAATAAACGTTGAAAAAAAAAATTTTTTTTTAAATAAAAAAAATGTTTATTTTTGAGAGAGAGAGACAGCATGAGCGGGGGAGGCGTGGAGAGAGAGAGAGAGGGAGACACAGAATCCGAAGCGGGCTCCAGGCTCCGAGCTGTCAGCACAGAGCCCGACGTGGGGCTTGAACCCACGGACTGGACTGCGAGATCATGACTTGAGCTGAAGTAGGACACTTAACTGACTGAGCCACCCAGGTGCTCCTTCTTTTTTTTAAATAATTTTTTTAGGGGCACCTGGGTGGCTCAGTCAGTTGAGCGACAGACTTCAGCTCAGGTCATGATCTCACAATTTGGGAGTTCGAGCCCCGCGTCGGGCTCTGTGCTGACCGCTCAGAGCCAGGAGCCTGCTTCCGATTCTGTGTCTCCCTCTCTCTCTGCCCCTCCCCTGCTCGTGCTCTGTCTCTGTCTTTCAAAAAAAATGAAATAAAACGTAAAAAAGGAAAAAAAAAAAAGAATGCTGTTAATTTGCAGGAGTGGGGAGACACATGTAAGACATACCAGTGTCTGTGGCAACCAAGGGGCTCCTTCGGTTCCATGAAATTAGAGCATCCTTCTCATCACCTTCATGATGTGGGTAGAAAACCCGGCGAGAGGAAAACGCCAAATGCGGAACACACGTTAGCCACCACTCTTGAGAAAGCAGGGGGAAAAATTCCAATGAAGACAAAAAGAACTACCTCAGCTCTCATGAAGCTGTTACATTCTAGCAGGGGAGAGGGGCGCGCAGCAAGGAATCTCACGATCAGGAATTCAGTAACACACGAGGCCCGAGATGGACGGGTGCAGGGAGGTGAGGCGTGTGACCGGTGGGGTCCATCTGACGGGCTCGCCAGCTGAGATGTGGAAGACTGGGTAGGAGCCTAGGGGTGAAGGTACGGGACAAGGAGAGATCCGGGCAACCCCAGGGAAGGGGAGGGAAGGACCCTGAAGGACTGGCAGTGGCTCGTGGGTAGCTGGGAGGGCAGCACGGCGGCGGGTGGGGGCTGCAGGCTGAGTGAAGCAGGCCACGGAGACACGGAGCTCTGTCCAGGGGTCTCTGCCTGTCACCTTCCCTCTTGGGGCCCCTTAGGGTTGAAGACAGGCCTCGTCCCCAAACTGGAGCAGTCACACCGACAGTTTGGGAGAGGCGGCAAGGGCAGGATAGGATCCTGGGGCCAAGCCCTCCTCGACCTCCCTGAAATGTTGACAGGCTGACCAGCAGCAAAGATCAGGTTAAGGCTGCTGTCTTCCCAGCCCAGGCGACTGTTCCCAACGGCCCCAAGGAAGCCACTAAGACAGCTGGGGGTGTGCAGAACCCAGGAGTCAGCACATAGACAGCCCGGAGGCCTTAGGCTTAAGACTTTGAAGATGCTAACTCTTTCACATTTTAACGTCTCCGAAATTAGCATTATCTCACAGCCCGGGTGAGTGTCCGAGGTTAGCACCATTTTTCCCGGTACACAAAATAAGGGTGAGTCTGACCGTCTACAGTGTCACGCTGCCAGGAGACCATGGGTGTCGTGTCTCGCACACAGAAGCAACGAAAGCCAACAGGTGAAAGCCACGTCTCCAAAAGAACTGTCCTTCCAGAGAAACCACTTACCCTGAGGACTTAATTGGACCCAGCGATGCAGTCTGGACTTTTATGGGAAACATTTCTGTCTTGTTTAAACTTGCTATTCGGGGTCAGCTGAACTTAGGAGTTGATCTCAGCTGTAAATTTTTCGTTTTTGTTGGGCAGAAGGTACCCAGATTCTCTTCTCCCTCTGACCAAAGAATTTCTAACAAAACCACGGACTCCCACAGGCTCTTTGACTTAAAATTACGTTAAACATCAGAAAAAGCAAACAACCGGATCTAAAAATGAGCAGAGGACCTGAACGCACACTTCTCCCAAGAAGATGCACGGGTGGCTGATAAGCACAAACAAAAACGCTCCACGTTTGCAACCATCAGGGAAAAACACAAAACAGAACCACAGTGAGGTACCACTTCACGCCCGTTAGGATGGCTGTTACAAAACATGCAGAAAGTAGGGCGGGCGCCTGGGTGGCTCAGTCGGCGAGCGTCCAACTCTTGATTTCCACTCAGTTCACGATCTCACAGTTGGTGAGTTCGGGCCCCGCATCGGACTCCGCGTTGACAGCACGGAGCCTGCTTGAGATTCGCACTCTCTCTCTGACCCTCTCCTGCTCACCTGGCTCTCTCAAAAATAAACATTTTTTTTTTTTTTTTTAGGAAAGGGCAGAAAAGAAGGGTTGGCGAGGATGTGGAGAAACTGGAACCCACAGAGGCCAGACACTGAGAGCTGGGGATTCATCAGTTACTGCGGCAGAACCTCCTTCACCCTGATTAACACGTGTGTTGTGAGCCACACGGCAGGGGGTGGGGGGGGGGGGGGAGAACCAGGCTTTCCCGGCGTCACAGCCATGACGGCTTCCTGTGGAAGCCACAGGAGACCACAACCCTAGTTCCAGCCCTCAAAGTGGAGAAACCTCAGAAAAACCACGTGCCTCCTTGGGGCTTCAGTTCCCCTTTTATTTCATGTTCATCTTACAAAACCAGGAATTTTATATCGTTCAACCTATGGGGGGAAGACAGACACTGGCTGTTAATCCACGAGGGGGGGGGATATCTGTACTCACTGCCAGCCCTGCCTGGCTCTCGGCTTCCCCAACTGTCCCTGCGGCAGCTCTGGGTCCCCTGTGGCTTCTCGGGCTGGGCTGGGGAGAGCAGTCAAGGAGCCACTGGCCCAGGGACTTTAAGAGAAGCCCTCTGTCAACGGACCCCAGCTTCAGAGACCAGGAAGGGGAGAACTCACTCATGGTCCACAGCTTCAGCCTCATCCACGGGAGATAGTCTGGGGCCCAGAGCGCCTCCTTCCCACTCGGGAGGCCATCTACCCAGAGTTGGAAGCTGCACCGAGAACCAAACTCAGGGCACTGGATCCCCTCGGCCCAGTACAGGTTGTCAGACGTGTCTTTCCCCAGGCAAGGGAACAGGCTGCCGCCAGAGCACCTCCTGGGCACTGAGGGCATCAGCAGGGCGGACCCAGCACATGTGGGAAATCTGGTGCTGCAGACGGCACTGAGCTTTATTTACAAACATGTCACCCCATCCTCTTTCACCCGCGCCCCCCAACCCTGGAGTCCCCACCTCTGTCTCCAGGAAGGAGAAGGGCCTAAGCCCATCCACCTGCCCAACCCAAGAGGGTGGGGACTACGTTCACCTCCAGCTGAAGCCAGGCAGGGCTCCCCTCTGGTGGGTGCCCTGCCAGAGGAGAGGGGTTAGGGGGGATGGCAGGGGCTCTGTCCTCCTCCGGGTGGCCAGTCCTCAGGGCTTCGGCCAGGGCGCGCAAGGCTGGAGTTGTGACCGGGATGGGGTGGAGGGTGGGACTCGTGTTGGCTGGGCCTGAATGGTGAACAGGGAGGGGTCAGAGGGGACCACTGTGGAAGTCGCCCCCAATTCCCACGTCATCCTTCCTGGGGAGGGTGGGGTAGTTGGCAAGGAGAAGAGCCTGGAAGGGTGCTGTGGGCTGGGCTCCTGCAGAGAGAAGCTTCCAGGCTCTGCACTCCCTGCCCCAATCCACCCCACCCCTCTAGGGACTCTGCAGACCCCAGGCCTACTCCTAGGCATCTGTCCCTCCTGGGGTACCCGGTACCCTGGACCATACCAGGCGGGCAGCTGACAGCTTCCGGTGCTGGGCCTCGGAGGAGACACAGGACCAAAGGTCCAGGCTCTTGGGGGCTGAGCTTTTCTCGGGCTTCGGAGGGAGAATGTCCCAGCCCATCAGGCAGTGCTGTGGAGAGCAACGGATTAAGGCACCTGGTCTGTGGCAGGGCTCTCCTCTGATGGGGTGCACCCCAGGGAGGGGCTGTGCCTCTCCCCTGGGACTGCCTGTATCCTGGGTTACCCCAGGCATCCCTTTCCTTACCCCGCTGACCCAGGCCCTGGGCCCCTGGCCTGAGACGGGAGGAGGGAAGGCTGTGGATACTGACAGAGCACTTCCTGTATGCTGGGCTCCGCCCCACGCCTGATGGGGACTGAATCCCTGAACTACCCACCCCCCGCCCCCGGTCTGAGGACTCATGCGTTCATTTTACAGGCGAGCAGGCTAACTTTCTTCGGCATCCTTTCTCCTCTCCCCAGTCTCAGCTCCCCCAGCCTCAACCGGCAGAGGAGGGATCTCCACTGACCCCCACCCTTACCCAGGAGACATAATGTTTCTAGGAGAGGCTCTATGGAAACATTAAGGACCTGGGTTCAAATCCCAGCTCTTCCACCTGCGGACCGGAGGCCAGTGCCCTCCCTCTGCCTTGTCTCATCTGGACAGCGGGACGCTTATCCTGGAAGCCACATCGTGGGTGGGGAACAGTCAACAAGCGTAATACAGGTGATGGAAATGGCCCAGCCTGAACTCCAGGGATCTGGGCACCCACCCTCCTTGTGCCCAGCCTCTCTGTGGGCCCTGGGACAGTCTGTGGCCCTCTCTGGGCCTCAAGATCCACCAGGGAACCTGGGCCCCGCGCTCAGCTCCACCCAGGCCCCACTCGGCTGCTCACCCGGGGCAGGGCCAGCGTGTCAGAAGCATCGAAGCTCTTCCGTCGGTGGACGCGGTGCCGGTGCGGAGGGTCCAGGACAGACAGCGGGATGCTCACCCTGGGGGCAGGGGCAGTGGACAGAGAAGGCGTTGCTTTGGGCGCCTCCGGGCCACTCTGGGACCCCAGCCCCGGACTCGGCCTTCCCTCCCTCAAGACCGGTGGGCCTCAGGCTGGGCTCCTCTCCTCGGTCGCTGCCGCCTCCATGGCTGCCCCCGGGTGTCCTACCTGCTCTGGCCACTCACCTGACCTGCGCGGGCTCCACCAGGGTCTCGGGGCCCCGCTGGTCCCGAGGTGTCCTGCACAGGCGGCAGGGGGAGCCAGGATCCGAAGGCACCAGAAACAGGCGCCGGTTGACGCGGTAACAGTACACGCCTGCGGGGCCGTGAGAAGCGGCAGCTCCCTTCAGCCGGGGGCCCGTATCCCTGGACCCCCTTCCTACCCCAACCACACGGGCCTGCCGACGCCACCCCCCCCCGCCGGCAGCCGCACGCACAGGCGCACGCAGGTGTACACGTACGGAACACTAACACGCACCTGAGCTCACGTGACAAAACACGGAGAACACACACTCGCACGCGTGCGCACACACCCATCAATGTGACACGTGCAAACCCAAAGCACGGCTCTGTACGGTCACATTCACGGACACACGTGCGCGTGCCTAAACTGGCAAGCACACACGGTGTGCACGCACACACGCGTTCACACGAACGGCCCTTCCTTACGCGTGAGGCACGCACGTGAATGCACCACGTGCTGCAGACACAAACCCAAAGCAAAGACTCAGGACTCTGTGACTGAGCCAGCACCTCTCCCCCACCCCACCCCCGGAGCGCCGACTGGAGGAAGTGGGGGGCACACAGGAAAGGAGGCAGCTGGCAAGAGGTAAGGTGACAAACGGCCGGCCCTGATCTCCACAAGTCCGGGCCTCAGTGCACCCTCACCATCCCCCCAGGGCCTGCCCCACCCTGTCCAGACCCAAGGCTTCCCTCCCCGAGTCCCCGCCACCCCAGCTGCCTCCCTAGGCCCCCGAGACCTTGGCCAGGCTGCCGAGAATTTACACTCACATTCGTGGTCTTGGTCCACCCTGCTGCTCTCCCGGAGGCTGAGGGACCGGGGTCTGTGAAGTGACAGGGGTGAGCAGGCCAGGCGACGGGGTCCCTGAGCCGCCCTGCCCACCCCCTCGGCCAGCCCTGCTCACTCGGGGTCACTGTGAATACACTCCTCCTTGTTGGCTTCCCGGAAATCCTGCAGCTTCGAGAAGAAGGCCTCGGGCTTGCTGGTGATGGGTGAGGTGTTGTCCAGAGACCCTGGAGTGGGCAAAGCACCGGGGAGCTGCTGTGTGGCCACTGGCAGAGCCTTAAGGGGTGCTCGGCACAGCACTCCAGTCTACCTGCTTTGCCCCCCACTCTGCCTCATGCAGACCTGGAGGGGGCCCTCTGCTCACCGTGACTGCTGGCTTTGTCTGTGCAAGCATCCAGGCAAAAAATATTTACAGAGCCCCTCCTAGGGGCCAGACACTGGTTGTTGTTTTTTTTTTTTAGGTTTTATTTATTTGTTTTCAAAGAGAGAGAGAGAGCGTGCAGGAGGAGCAGAGAGAGAGAGGGAGAGGGAGAGAATCCCAAGCAAGCCCCACACGGTCAGTGCAGAGCCCGACACGGGGCTCAAACTCACAAACCCTGAGATCATGACCTGAGCCGAAACCAAGAGTTGGATACTTAAAAGACTAAGCCACCCAGGCGCCCCATGCCCTCATGAGCCTCACAGATATGCTGGCAAAAGGGGCACCTGGGTGGCTCAGTCGGTTGAGTGTCCGACTTCAGCTCAGGTCATGATGTCACGGTTCGTGAGTTTGAGCCCCGCGTCAAGCTTTGTGCTGACAGCTCAGAGCCTGAAGCCTGCTTCAGTTTCTGTGTTTCCTTGTCTCTCTCTGCCTGTCCCCTGCTTGTGCTCTGTCTCTCTCTCTCTCTCAAAAATAAACATTAAAAAAAAAAAAAAAACATGGTGGCAAGAAACTAGTCACCAAAGAAACCTGTGACACGAAACCGAATAGTGACGCCCGCCAGGAAGTAGAGCAGAGTCAGGCACGCATGCAACACAGAGCTCACGGATGACAGGACGGTGTCGGCAGGTGTCGGGGACCGAAGCCCAACCAAGAAAAAGCAAGGGAGGGAAACCGGAGACGGCGAGTCTAGAGAGCCCTTTCGAGGAGTTCTGTTATAAAGAAAAGCAGAGATGGGAATGCAAGCTGGTGCAGCCACTCTGGAAAACAGCATGGAGGTTCCTCAAAAAACTAAAAAGAGAACTACGCTACGACCCAGCAACCGCACTACTAGGCATTTATCCATGGAATACGGGTGTGCTGTTTCGAAGGGACACACGCATCCCAATGTTTACAGCAGCACTATCAACAATAGCCAAAGTATGGAAAGAGCCTAAATGTCTATCGACGGATGAATGGATAAAGAAGATGTGGTGTGTGTGTGTGTGTGTGTGTGTGTGTATACACATACACAATGGAGTATTACTCGGCAATCAAAAAGAATGAAATCTTGCATTTGCAACTAACTATGTGGATGGAACTGGAGGCTATTATGCTAAGTGAAATTAGTCAGTCAGAGAAAGACAAAAATCATATGACTTCACTCATATGAGGACTTTGCGAGACAAAACAGATGAACATAAGGGAAGGGAAACAAAAATAATATTAAAACAGGGAGGGGAACAGACTCTTAAATATGGAGAACAAACAGAAGGTTAAGGGGAAGGGTTGTGGAAGGGGGGGATGGGCTAAATGGGTTAAGGGGCACTAAGGAATCTACTCCTGAAATCATTGTTGCACCATATCCTAACTAATTTGGGTGTAAATTTTAAAAAATAAAAAATAAAATTAAGAAAAAAACCAAAAACCAAAAAACGAGAGAAAGAAAGAAAGAAAGAAAGAAAGAAAGAAAGAGAGAGAGAGAGAGAAAGAGAGAGAGAGAGAGAGAGAGAAAGAAAGAAAGAAAGAAAGAAAGAAAGAAAGAAAGAAAGAAAGAAATTAAGAAAAGCAGAGAAAACAGGCAGTGACCAGAAGCAAACATAAGATAAAGAGAGAAATGTTTCGGGGCACCTGGGTGGCTCAGTCGGTTGGGTGTCCAACTTCAGCTCAGGTCATGATCTCATAGTCCGTGAGTTCGAGCCCCGCGTTGGGCTCTGTGCTGACAGCTCAGAGCCTGGAGCCTGCTTCAGATTCTGTGTCTCCCTCTCTCTGCCCCTTCCCCGCTCATGCTCTGTCTCTCTCTGTCTCTCAAAAATGAATAAACATTAAAAAAATAATAATAATAAAAAAAAAAAAAGAGAAACGTTTCAGCGGAATAGAAAATAGCACATTGCAGCTTTACCCCTGAGCAGAGGGAAGACTTTGCTAAGTGGCTCAGCCCTCGTGGCTCGGCCTTGTCATCCGTCAACGGGGACAACAGCAGCACTCAGCTGATAGGGTCACCGTGAAAAGCAAAGGAGAGAACAGGAGTAAAGCCGAGAGAAGAACAACGCACATAATGAGCACCAGGTAAAACCACCACTCATCACTCCTCTGGGCTGTTCATATGCTGCTGGGACCGAGTGAGGAGGAGAGAAATCACAGGAAGCAAATCCTCTGGGAGGCCGGAGGGGATGGGGCAGAGCGTACAAACGCGGGGACAGTCCTTAGATGGGAGCGCTCGCTCACCCTCGGAAAAGAGAGCGAGCACAGGAACAGGGCAGGCGGGAGGCGGATGCCTCCATTTTCCACAAATGGCAAGCAAGGCAGTGAGCTGACAGGCTGGGAAATCCTTGGGATGGGGCCGGAGTCTCCACCACCCCTGGTCCCAGCAACCCCATGGAGCACCTGCCTTCAGGAAGTAACTCAACCTCTCTGTGCCTCAGTTTCCTCCTTTGCAAAACGAGGATCCAAACAGCACCCACCTCTTAAGGCCACTCACTCTCTCATTCAACAAGTGCTGTCTAAGGGCCTGCCATGTGTCCCACACCTAAGCTCAGGCTTGGGAAATACAGCAAGAAGACAGCTATGGCCCTGCTCAAATTCGTTCTAGCGTTCTGGTGGAGAACTCAGACAAGACACAAGGAAACAAGGGGTGCCTGGCTGGCTCCGTTGGAAGAAAGTGATCTCAGGGTTGGGAGTTCAAGCCCCACACTGGGTGTAGAGATTACTTAAAAACTTCAAGAAAAAAAAAAAGAACAAGGAAACAAGACGATTCCTGAGAACAAATGATACGAAGAACATACAAATGATTAATGCCACAGACAATGACGCAGGGGCAGTGGCCCTACGACAGTATGCTCGCAAGAAAGGCCTAGACTTTAAGCTGGGCCCTCAGTGACGAAAAGGAACCACAGGGTGTGAACCTGGGGAAGCGCACGCCAGGCAGCAGGAATAGCAAGCGCAAAGGCCCTGAGGTGACCGTGAGTATGGCAGGTTCAAGGACCACCAAGGAGACCAGAGAAGCTGGAGCAAAGAGCCAGAAAGTGGATAGTCAGAGGTCATGTCAACAGAGCTAAGTGAGGCTAGGTCATACCCCCTAAGTCTAAATGATGACTTTGGATTTTCTTCTAACTGCTAAGTATTCTGATCCCCATGTTTAAAAATTCATTCTGGCTGTCATGTCAAAAATGGATAGGAACAGGGTGGACGAAGCCAAAGGGAGAGCAGCTGGGCCACTGAGGTTGCTGGGGGTGGGCAGTAAAAGGTAAAGAGTGATACGCATACAGAGTTTTGCAAGGGCCTAGCACCAATAAATACTACAGAATATGGCAGCTCTGACTCATTCATTCATTCAGTCCCGACAGGGGCTCAGGCAGGTATCTGGAAGCGGCCATACCTGCGATCCAGTCGTAGCCCAAGTATGGTCTGAGGCGCCAGCTCCTGTCAGGCACTGAAGACTCATCACCGAAGGTCACTCTTGGCTGAGGAGGGAGACAAAGAGCGGCAAAGACTAGGCCTGCAGGCCCAGCCCGAAGGAGGTCCCACCTTGGGGGAAGGAAAGGAGCTGTGTCTTAACTTATACCCTGACATGGGCCCCGGGGCTCGGCCACGGACTCGGGAGCTGGAGGATAAGAACTGGCCCCCCAAGTTCCCCTTATGTGTGACTCTGACCAAGCCTCGGAGCCTTGGTCTTCCCATCTGTATAACAGGCTCATCACCTTCTTCCCAAAGTGCTGAGAAACTAACACCACCACTTTTCGAGCACTTAGGGTGAGCTGGACATGACTCGAGGCACCTTCTGGAAGCCTCTCACCCCGTAAGGGAGGCCGCCCATGACCGCATTTGTCAGACAGGCGAACTGACGTTCAAGGAAGTTCTATTCTCCCACGTTACCTTGGACGGCCTGCTTTGCTGATCCAGGATGGACCTCTGGGCCTGGGCCTCCTGAGGCCCCGGCCTGTCCGGCTCTCCTGAAAGCTCTGTGCCATCTGGGTCTGAGATGGCCAGTAAGGGTGCCGAGCAGGGCCTCAGTGAACCCAGGGACGGCCGGCGTCGGTATGCAGCAGGTGGGAGAGACATCACTCCAGAGCTGGCCCCACCAGCCCAGGACATATCACAGGGGCCACCCTGGTGGGCACCCTGAAGGCTGGAGGCTCTTGGGGCCACCGAGGACGTCTCCTGGGACGATGGAGTCTGGGAGTCACAGCTGCCGCTGGAGTCCCGGGTTGACTGGAACAGAGAGGCCAGGTCACCAGGCAGCGGCCCACTCACACACCCAGCTGGCCTGCACTAGGCACGAGAGCCTGGGTCCTCATTCCTGCTCCGGCCTCTGCACACCCCACCCAGTCCCTTCCTCGCTGGGCCTCAGTTTCCCCTTCGCCACTAAACTGGGCACGCTGCACTGGAGGTCTGGATTCCAGCCTGGTCAGGCAGCCCCCTCCACACCCCCGGGAGTTCTCAAGGCGGGTGCTCACCCCTGAGGCTGCCTTGGCCACCGACCGCCGCACAGCATCTTGCCCGACCCACAGCTGCCTCAGGAGCACCAGATTGAGCTGCCGGAGCTGCACCGAGTCCTTGGTCTCCACCATCCCAGGCGTTATCGTGAGGCTTCCTCCTGGGCTGCGGAGCCCCCTCCGGGCCAGGAACCAGGCCCAGCTCTTCTACCTGAAGCCAAAACAGCATGACACTGGGCTGCCAGTGGAGCCGGAGGCCTGGGTTCGAATCCCCGCTCTGGAACTCCCTAACTGTGTAGCCCCAACCAAGTGATTTAATCTCTCTGTGCCTCAGTTTCCTCATCCGCCAAACAGAGATGATGACAGTATCTAACGCGTAAGGTTACTGTAGAGATTGTTGGTTTTTTTTTTAAGTTTACTTATTTTTTGAGAGAGGGAGAGCAGGGGAGGGGCAGAGAGAGCAGGAGAGAGAGAATCCCAGGCAGGCTCCACACCATCAGCGCGGGGCCCGATGTGGGGCTTGAACCCCAAACTGTGAGATTATGACCTGAGCCGAAACCAAGAGTTGGCCACTTAACCGACTGAGCTACCCAGGCGCCCTATTTTTATTTTATTTTTTTAAGCTTATTTATTTTTGAGAGAGACTGTGTGTTACTGCAGGGATTAAATGAGATAATGCATGTTAAACCTCACTATGGTACCTGGTACAGAGTGAGCATCCCACAAACGTTCCCTTATTACTAAACTGGCCAGAGTGTGTTCGCTCACATGCCAAAAGAGAACAATCCCCTTTAACAATAAAATTTGGGTAACATGTAGAAATATGCAGATATTAGGATAACATGTAGAAAACAATTAGGGCAAGTCTACAAATGTAAAGTATTATAACTTGTGACTCCAACACAAAGCAGGCTCCTGAACGGGCTCTTCCCTCTATCCTGCCCACCTTTCCATTTTACAAACGAAGAAACCAAAGTTCAGAAAAGTTAACCAACTTGACCCACGTCACACAGCTAGTGACAAGGCCGGGATTTGAACCCAAATCTGGCTACAGGGTCCATGGTCACTCCAGCCTCTCCCTTGTGCAGAGAGGTGCTTGGGAAGCCTTCTCCTCTCCTCATTCTTTACCTCCCCCCCCCCCCACCCCGCCCCAGGGATCCAGGGTCAGGAACACAGAGATGCTTCTGGAAGGGATTTCTGCAGACTAGGGGAAGGCGCTGCCTAATCCTCTCAGGGCTCCAGGCCCAGGCTCCACCCAGAAACTCAATGTCCCGGAATGTGCACCATCCAGGTTTTAACACTGGGTCGGGCCAGACCCTACTCGCAGAAACCCAGCCCGACCCCCAACCCTCCCTCCCACCCACACTTCTGGATCGCCGTCACCAGGAGCCCCCTTCTCAGGGCCAGGCTGCAGGGGCTGAGGTCGAAAAAAACAGACTACACCGGACACGCCCCCACACACGCGTCCCGAGTATAGACGATTCTTGCTGCGGCCGCGCCTGGGAAGCTAACAGCGGCGCAAATGCAACGGGAAGGCGACGTTCACAGGACAAACAGGGGCAGCAAAACTGCCAGACGCTCCCGGGAAAAGAGGCTCAGCCTCCCCCTTCCTTCCCATCGCGGTCCCCGGATCCTCCACGCGCACGTGGGGCCTCCCGCCGAGTCCTTCCGCCTCACGGCGGCCCCGCAGCTTCCGCGCTCACCTGGAAACCTGGAAACCCGCAAGCCCGACGCCGCTATCGCAGCCCGTAGTCCCGCCCTTCTCGCCCCACGCGTCGCTGCCGCTGGGGGCGGAGCCAGATATGGCCGTCCTGATTGGCCAGATTGCGGGAGGAGTCGGACGCTCCTGCGAACGCTACTCGGCGTTCCGAAGCGGCAGTTTCAACATTGGGGCGGGACTAACAGAGGGACTCAATAGCTGATTGGTCAATTTCCAAGGTCGTGTACTGGACGTCGACTATCGGTCTGGTGCGGGCTCCCGGAGGGCGAGCTCCGATTGGTCAGGATGGGGTGGCCGAACTCGCGGGGTTTGGCTGGGGCAGTTTCGAAGTCTGGACCCGGCGCTGCTCCCGCTAAGTAGAAGTCTGCTGAGGGATGCCAGGCGGGGCTGGGGTAGGCGGTGGCTGGAGACCCATTCTTCCATACTTTCTTTCCGGTATTTATCGTGCCTACTTTGTGCTAAGAGGCACTGTACTAGGCATTGGGGGGGCAGAGAAGAATGAAGAGGGGTCCTTGCCTGGAGGAAAGGGAGTAAATTAGCACGAATATAGATACCTATAATGTATGCGGAGTGCTATGTTCCAGGTATTTTCTATAGGCCAGTGCATGCCAGCCCCATTTTACAGCGAAAACAAAAATGAAGCCATAAAAGATGAAGTGACTTGCTCAGAGCATTTTTAAACTAATCAGCTTGATTCAGCAAATTAACAGAGAGAAAGGAAGAAAGGATAGGAGGGAGGAAGGAAGGGGAAAAAAGGAAAGGAGAAAGGGAGAGAGGGATCATTTTGGGGTGATGGACATGTTCTAAAATTGGATTGTGGTGAAGGCTGCACGACTTTGTAAACTTGCTTAAATGATTGAATTTTGTGGTATGTAAATTACACCTCAATAAAGCTGGGTTTTCTTTTAATTGAATTCGTATCCTCTATACAATCCAGTCACTCTACCCCTAAGCATTTATCCAAGAAGAAAAAAAATTGTCCATACAAAGATTTGCATAGGAATGTTCACAGCAGCTTTATCCAAACATCTGTCAACAGGTAAATGGATAAACAAATTGCGGTATATCCATACAATGGATACTTCTCAGCAATAAAAATGAATAAACTATTGATATGCACAATATGGATGCATCTCAAGACAGTTACACTGCATGGAAAACAAAGAGTACATACTGTACTTTCCATCTGTATAAAACTTTAGAAAATGTAAACTGACCTATAGCTCTATAGCGATAGAACGATAAGTGGTTGCTAGGAGATCGAGTGGAAGGAGGCATGGTAAAGGGGCACGAGGAAACCTTGGCGGTGATGGATACGTTCACTGTCTGGGTTGTGGTGATGGTCTCATGGTGCATGTGGTGCATATATATGTCTAAAGTTATTAAATTGTACACTCTAAATGTGCAGTTCTATATAAATTATTTTTTAAGATTTTTAAAAATGTTTTATTTATTTTTGAGAGAAAGAGAGAGAGAGACAGAGTGCGAGCGGGGAAAGGTCAGAGAGAGAGGGGGAGACACAGAATCTGAAGCAGCTCCAGGCTCCGAGCTGGCAGCATGGAGCCCGACGCGGGGCTCGAACTAACGAACCATGAGATCATGACCTGAGCTGAAGTCGATGCTTAACGCGCTGAGCCACCCAGGCGCCCCTAAATTATATCTTTTTAAATGTTTATTTATTTCTTTTGAGAGAGAGAGGAGGAGGGAAGGGGCAGAGAAAGAAGAGAGAAAATCAAGCTGCACTGTGCAGAGCCCAACCCAGGGCTTGATCCCACGAACCGTGAGATCATGACTGGAGCCGAAATCAAGAGTCAGACGCTTAGTGAACTGAGCCACCCAGGCGCCCCTATAAAATTACATCTTGGTAGGAGTGCCTGGCTGGCTCGGTTGGTAGAGCATGGAACTTTTGATCTCAGGGTCATGAGTTCAAGCCTCGTGTTGGGCGTAGAGCTTACTTTTAAATAAATAAATAAATACCCGATAAAGCTGTTAAAAGATGTGAAGCAAGTAAAGGAAACAAGAACTTGGCCTCATGGGGCACATTGTGTTTGTAGTAGCTGGAATGGACAGCTGCCACTTTCGTGCCACCACGCCCTCTCAGGAGTGGCCCTGAGGACAAAGACAAAGGCTAATCCTTGCCCCAGTGGACACAGCTGTGTGCTTCACACTTGGTCACCTACACATAAAGAGGGATGTACACCCTGAGGAACAGACACGCACAATGCCCTGGGTGGTGGCAAATGGCTGGCGGCCTGGAGCCTGGAAGGAAAAGTTTGGAAGATGGGGGGGGGGGGGGGGGCAGGAGAACTGGGGAAGGGGTAGGAAGATGAGCCTGTGAAAACCAATGGGAGGGGCACAACAGATTAAGTCTCTGGGTCTCACATTTCCAGTCCATCAGAGAATGTCCGATGCAGGGGAGAAGGCTGGTCAACAAACAGCTGGAACGGGGCATCTGGGTGGCTCAGTTGGTTAAGCGCCCAACTCATGATTTCAGCTCAGGTCATGATCTCACGGTTCCTGAGTTCGAGCCCTGCATCAGGCTCTGCGCTGACAGTGCGGAGCCAGCTTCGGGTTCTCTGTCTCCCTCTCTGCGCCTCTCCCGCTTGCACTCTTCTCTCTCTCGAAATAAATAAATAAACACTTAAGAAAAAAAAAAAGTAGCTGGAAAGGCTGATGTGCTGCTAGACGTCAGCAGGCCTCCCTCCTCAGCCACCCTAGAGCGGGTACGGGGGGCCCAGGGACAGACAGAGCAGCCATGAGGACAGGGGTCAAAGTGGCCTGGGCTCCTCTCCCAAAGGTTCACGGAGGTCCCTCTGCCACCGAACGCCCGGTCTGCTGAAGCAGGAACAAAGCTGAGCCCTCGATATACCATCTCCGAGGGACCAGCCAGCCACTGGTAGCAGATCGATGGCTTCAGTCCCCTGATGGAAGGGGGCCATTTGTACCTATTGAAATTGATACTATTCTACATACCAGCTCCCCTGACCTGCTTGCGGGGCCCTCCCCCGGACGGCCATGTGAGGGCTTTAGATCACCTGAATGCAGTGACCCGGGACACACACATGGCCTCACGCCAACGTGCCGGAGTCCAGCTCCCGCGGGTCCAGGGGTTCCCGAAGGATGAACGGCGTTGGCGAAAAAGTGAAAATAAAACTAAAATAAACCATTAAAATAAAAACGGACACAGACAACAGCAGCATGTTGAACTGGCCGATTTATCTTAGCAAACGCGGCATTATATTTGCTGGTGATTTCCTTGTAACGTACGTCATCTATGTTTTCTGGCTTTACCCAATTCTAAAATTGTTCCTTAGTGTCATCACCCAATAAGTAATTACATGATTGGTTTTTTTTTTTTGGTAACTTTCCCTCCTGCCCTTTGCGTATTGATTAATTTCTTTCATTGTTTTGATTATGCATCTACGTTTATCTATAATCTATAAAGTACTTGCTTTGCTGTTTTCATGAAAGGTCATTTATCTCTCAACACCTCAAGTGGAACAGTTACAGGGACATGACCTCTTAGTTGTTTCCCTGAACCATTCGTGGTTTTGAAGAACAAAAATGTTCGCCTGGGTCCGAGGTGCCAGGAAGGGGGCCGGGAGGGCCTTAGAAACCCACGCCTTATACGTTCTCAGAGAGACCCTGCACCTAGGAACCAATGAACCATTCTGTACTTTAACTGACTAGGTTCAGTCGTCATCTGGAATGCTTCCTGGGGGCCAAGTGGGCCCAGGGGTTAGAGTGACCTGCGTCCATAGATACGCTCCTTAGTTACCGGAGTGGGGCTTTCGGATCCATATGTCTCTCCTTCATTGGCCGCCTTTGCTGGCAAATGCATGAGGCTATCCTTCCTGTGAGTAGGAGTCTCCATAGGGGATGGCAAGGGCTAAACGTAAGGCCGCACATGTTCTTGCGGAACCTTATTTTCTTCCCTAATGGTTCTTTTCCCAGGGGGCCTGTCGAGGGCAGTTCCCCAACAGACAATACCCCAGGTAGTCTTAAGGCCGAATTACCTAGAAGCGGGAGGACAAGAAGCTTCACTGTCGGCGGGCCGCCCTGCCGTCGCCAATCCGTCCACAGCCCGGGCCTTGCCACTCAGGCTGGGAATAGCTCGGCTTCCAGCACCAAAGGGCCCATTTTTTGGCCAAATGTGGAACAATGGGCATCCGACTAAAGGGTCCACCGATCTCACCAGGAACCCCAACACCCAGGTGGCACAGCCTGAAAGGGCCAAGCTCAGGAACCATACCTCGTAGCTTTATTCTCTAAGGAGCTGACATACGCCACTGTGTCCCCTGCGGCTACAACACACGGGTACAGGAAGCAGAGGGTGGAAGTCAAAAAGGCCTCTCCCCTCATCACTCCAATGACCCACTTCTGGAGTTTGTGTTTCCTGTGCCTGGGGGCAGGAAGCTTCTGCCCAGGGACACAGTAGGGTCCCATCAACTGGAAGATGTGACCTGGTCATTGGCCCCCTCCTGCTGGCAGACCAGCGGGCCTGTGGGCTCACCCGGAAGAGCCAGGGCTGTGCAGTGGGGCAGGGGGGTGTCGGGAACCCCCTTGGGTATCTGGCTCTTGGTGTTTCCACACCCACTGCTAACAGTAAGTGGCAACCGCGGCGATCACAGCCCAGCCAGGGCGTGACGACCAAGGGCTGGGATCCCCAGGGATGAAGTCTGGATCACCCCACCAGGAAATAACCAGAGGAGCTGCAGCACGAGGCATAAGGGAGATCTAGGATGGGGGCGGACGAGGGACCAGCTGTAGCAGCAGGGCCTGTAGCCAGGGCCACTGGTCCTCTGAGGCAGAGACGGTGCTGGCTACCGCCTTGTAGGGCTCTGTTGGGTCAGACCCAGACCCCGCCTCTCAGGAAAGAAGGGAGAGAAGACAGCGCAGCTCTGAGTGAGTTGAGGGGTGGGCTGTCTGGCACAAGCCTTCTGCACCCCTTCAGACCCTCCCGGCCTCCCTTGCCTGTCGCGCTAGCTCTGCCTCGGCTGAGTGATGTGCAGCTTGCACAGCCTGCCCACACCCCACCCCCGGCCCACACCCGCCCCGCGCCCCTCACCTCCACCACCCGCCGTGGGCCTCAACGCGGGGCCCCGACGTTCGTATGCACGACCCAGAAATGCGGAGTCGGTGCCCCAACGGGCAAATCTTCCACCAAGGGGAGGAGAGAAATAGTGGATAAATTCTTCCCCCTTCCTCCCCACCAGGAATGGTACCGGGCATCTCAAGGTCACGGTCTTATTCTGCAGGCACGTGTAATGGTAGCCAGCTGGATAAAGCATCCTTCTGCTAGCGCTCCCTCCTTCTCACTTTCTCTCCCTCCCTCCCTCCCTGCTCCTCTCTGGGGTTGTTCTGCAGAATAAAATGAGGGTGCGTGAGCCTTCCGCTTGAAGCTCTGCTTCCTGGGGAAGTCTGGACAAAGCACCATCCGTGTGCTGACCCCCAAGTGTATGTCTCGGGGCCAGACTCCTCCTGAGCTCCAAGTTCTCGTACCCAGCTACAGCAGAGGGACCTTAGGTTGAACAGGTCCAACACGGAACTCCTAATTTCCCCCAAACCTGCTCCACTAAAGCTCTCCCCATCCTACCACGTGCCCAGAACCCTGAGTCATCCGTGAGTCACGATGTGGCATCTGTCAGCGCATCACATCATTTCTGTCCTCAAAAGGCCTCCAGAACCTGACCACTTTTCACCACCTCCATCGCAGGACCCCATTAAGATGGAGGTCAGCTCACGTGACTCCTCTGCCCAAAGCTCTCCAATCGCATCTACCTCACGGAGAGTAAAGCCAAAGTCCTTACCCCTAAGATCCCGGTCTGCCTCCAGTTCTGTTCCACACCTAATCTCCTACTCCTCTCTCCCTCCGTCACTCTGCTCCAGCCTCACCAGTCTCATTCTGTTGAAGACGTTGGGTATGCTCCTACCTCAGGGCCTTTGCACACACCGGTCCCTCTGTCTAGAATGCACTGCCCCAGATATCCACAGGACCGGTTTCATTCCCCCACCGTCTTCCTCCAAACGTCGTCTTGATCAATTGGACTGCGTTAAGAACTTCTCGTCAAAAGACACCAGTAGAAGAACGGAAGAGGGCCCACCGGATGGGAGAAGATCTGAACAAGACGGGGAGAGGGACAGAACACGGGAGAGGCACATCACCCCTGACAGAGAGGATAACTGGGGTGTGAGAGGTGCCCGGCCTCATGGGTCACCACGGAAATGCAAACTGAGCCCACTACAGACCCCTGGAGAGACCAAGCTCGAAAGGGCTGACACTGTCTAGTGGGCAAGGACGAAGAGCATCCAGATGCAAAGCCATGCGCCGGCTCAGCCCGCCCAGCAGGTCTCCTGCGTACGTGCCCCACAGAACGGGTCCTGTGTGCACCAGGGGAAGTGTGTGCACCCCTGTGTGCACCAGGGGAAGTGCTAGAATGGCCCAAGAAGCACTGTTCATAGGCCTTTCCCAACCTCACTCCCATGCCCTTCCCTGCCTCACTCATCTTCCCCCATGGACCTTATCTTCTGATACATTATGTCTTTGACTCCATTGGTTTGGCCTACAGTCTGCCTTCCCCCGCTAGCATACCAGCTCTAAAAACACCAGGAAGTTATAACCACTTCATCCATTGCTGCCACTTCTAAAGCTTTGCACCGTGCCCATTAGCACCAGCAGGCACTCAGTATTTCGCTGAATTAATCAAATTCCTCATTTGCACAAGGAGGCAAAGAAGTCACTGATTTTTTTGAGGAGATTTGGGTGCATGCGTCTACACGCCTGACACACCCAAGTTCTCATTAAAAGTTGGCTGTTCTCATCTCAAGCCTGAGAGTCTGACTCAGAGACCGAGATCTCTGTCCTGGAGGACAGAGTGGATTTACCTGACCTCTGTGAAGAGGGCCCAACCTTAGAAGAGGGGTACATTCTGGCGACATACTTTGTGATTAAATAGGGACGTTGTTACTGGAGGACCGAAAATCCCACCTCTTGGGATTCCTCAGAACTCTCAGAGGGCAGATGAGGTAGGTTGAGAAACCACAGGCATCTGGTCTTGACTGGGGAGAGAGAATCAGGCGGTGTTGAGTGAGGAACACCCCTCTTGGAAGATGGGTCATCACCTCGGAGTAGCTGGTGAACAATTCGGTACATTGCAAACAGCAGCTGAAGAGAAAATACACAGAGAAAGGGTACCGAGTGACCAGAAATTTTTGGTTTCCCCTATACGTATTATGCGCGTGTGTGCTCATTCATCATGTTTCTAATTGTGGGTAAGGGTAAAAAGAAAAAAAAAAAAGTTTGAAAGCCGCTGGGCTTTGGGAAATTAGGACTTGGGCTCCAATCCAGGCTCCATCAGCCCTCCAGCTGCTGAGATTTGAACATTTCAAAGCCCCTAGTGCCATGCCTACTTTTAGGAAGTTTCCAGGAACATTTGTTAACCCTGGCTCCCAACCCCGGAGGGCTGATAATGTGTGTTACCGGGACAGGATTCATTAATTCAGCGGGTAGTTACTGAGTTCTGATTCTGTGTCAGGCACTGGGCTAGATGCTTGGCACAGACCAGTGAACAAAACAGACAAAGCCTCAGGCCTCGCAGGGCTTATGTTCTAGCACGTGGACACACAAAACAAACAGTATTAGGTGTTGGAGGATGGCTGTTAGGAAACACATCTATTCCAAATGCCGCAGGGTGAGGAGCCTGAGAAGCGCCAGGCAATAGGGGCAGAGACAGGGATTTTAAATAGGGTGGTCTGGGTAGACCCAGACCACGAGAGAACGTTCCGGCAGGCTTGGAGGTTAAAGAATTAGCGGTGGCAACGTCCAGAGGAACAGGCAGAGGGTCAGCCTGTGCAAAGGCTTAAGGTGAGTGCCTCGCAGTCCCAAACAGCAAGAAACCGGTATGGCCAAAGCAGAGGGTGTCAGGGAGCAAGGGGCGGACGGAGGCAGTGCAGACCCCGAAAGGCCACCGGGACGATTCGGGCCTGTTCTGGGTGGGCCAGGAGCCAGGGTAGAGGAGTAACGTGAGCTGAGTTCTGGTTCAAATCTGTGGCGAAGTCCCTGGCTGCCTGCTGCCTCGAAACAAGCACAACGGGGCAGGGGTGGGAAGAGGGGACGGGTTAGGTGGCAGTGACCGGGGCCGGAGCAAGGGCTGTGAGGGACCGGGGAAGCGGTCAGGGTCTAGAGGCATTTTGGAGACCAGAACTGACAGGTTGGATGAAGCGAGCGACACCGGGGTCCAGGATGATGCCCCAAGTCTGTGGCCCGGGAATGTGGAAGGATGAGGCTCCCACCCACCTCAGTGCAGGGAGTGGGGGCGCCAGAGCCCCGGGGGACAGGTGTGGGCCAGGGAGGCTGACTCGTCCCTGCTGAGGGCCCTTCAAAAAACAGAAAGAAAAGCTCCCAACCAAGTTCTCAGAAGGCAAACTAGGATGGGCCAGTCTGAGTCATTACTTTTTAAGTGAAAAATGAATGGCTTGGAGTTACAGCGAAATCTGTCAAGAAATCACTCTAGATTTCTGGTTCTCAAAGATCAGTTATGCCCGTTGTTCTTCTGAGAGTATCAGCGTCCTTCCAAGAGTAAGAGGAACCCGCAGGCAGATTACAGTTGGAACTTCCCCTAAATAAACTTAAGGTCATTTCAGAACGCGGCCTGCAGACCCGGGTTTGCGTAAGAACAGTAAACTGAGATGCCACAGAGGGTTTCCAACTAGGTTTTATTTTAGTTCCAATGTTATCGGCAACGATACAGGAGCAGTTCAGGCAAATATACCACCTTAAATACATCGGAGGAAAAACTCACTGTGTCAAGCACGTCTCACACTCCAGCAAATGAACGCAAAGACAGGGAACAAAGTTAGCAGCATGAAATTAAAGTGCTTTTTGCCACACTTCGGTCAGAGTCTTTCCCTCAGTGAGATAAATTTAATTTTACTCATTGTATAAGAAACTCAAAATTCCATTCACCGCCCAGGGGCTACATTCAAAAAAATTCATGTTTAGTTATTCGAAATAAAAAAAAATGATTCCCCCCAAAAAGCACAAAGTTCATTGGAATCGTGTGACACTGATTTCTCCTGACACGCTGTGAAGTGACCACCATCTAGGCCTGGCACAAAGCTCAGAACATCCTCCTGCCATGTGACCATCGAGGCAACACCCACCACTTTGCCCCACACGCCATCCGCTGAAGGTCTGAAAGACAAGCAGGCACCTGGAGAAGAGGCCACCTGCGTGGCCACCCACCAGTGAGCAGAGGCCACCAACTCATTTCCCGGAAGCTGGAGGGCGGGGGGCGGGGGGATTCAGGAGGACAGGCCCCACCTCTCTGCCAGAGCCCCACCTCTTTCTGGGAGAGAAAGCTTTCTGGTTTCTAGGAAGTTCTCCAACCTGAGCTGCAGAGGCTGCTTGCCCCAGTTAACACCCTGGGGACAGGAACCTGCCCCCTCTTCAACCAGTAATGATCCCAAACTCAACAGGAAACATTTCTCAAAGTCCACACGAGGTTGATGAGGGGAAGAGGCTCTGGGGGTCAGGGAGGGTGGCTGCTGGGTTTCCCACGCTGTCTCTCGGCCAACTGCAGCCTCAGCGGCACGGGAAACTTAGTCAGGAGGACTGACTGGTGGCCAAGGGCAGCTGGGAACACCTCTTAAGGGGCATAATGGGGATGCGATCAAGCTAACCGTGCGAGCTCTCAGAGCCTGTGAGCCCCTCACAGGGCAAGGTCAAACAGCCCTGTTCTCCATGGACTCCACATTCTCCAACCATCCCGGACGGGGCGCCCCCCTCCCTCCGCCATCTTGCCTTCTGCTACATCCTCTAACGCTCTGGACCAACCCATCTATGACCAATAATAAAACCAGGCTACACAGGCTAAAGACTGAAAACAGAACAAGGGACACAGTGAAGAGAAGGGAGGCCAAGCCCCTCCTCAACGCGGTACCAGCTACCTGCTCTCTCCACACACCCCTCCCCTCGGCCACCGACCCCGCCCCGGCTTCTGCAACATCTTTCCCGCCCCCTCATGGCACAAGCCCCCCCCCCCCCCCCCCCCCAGCCTCCAACCCAATCTCTGCCTCCAAGATGTGTGGGAACTGCTCTGCCGATGCAGCGAAGCTCAGAAGCTGAAAAACCAAACTGACGCTCAGGCAGCAGCCCCTCCGGAAATGCGTTCCAGTGCGATCGGGGAAGAAATCCCACCCTCCCTCGGGCGGCCCTTCTTTGCGAGCGTGGAGCGGAGCAGAGAGGACGTGTGGTCGGGGATTAGTGTCGCTGGAGGACGGGGTCTGCCTGACGCCCTCTGAGGTGCCGACCAGGCGTCCCGCGGGGCCGGCGGATCCCGAGACCTTGTCAAGCACTCAAAAGAATCTCAGTCAAGTGCACCCGACAAAGCAAAGACTCGACTCCCTGGTACCATGCGGTCCACGGTCATCATCAAAAAAAAGAAGTCTCCTTTAGGGGTACGAGCCTGAAGATCTTCCTGCAACGGCAGGCAAAGGGGGGGGGGGACTAGCGTTTCAGGGGCTCAAAATGGTATGAGACGGGGGTGCTTTCGTTCTCAGGGTGGCAGCACCGGACGGGAGCTGCCCGGGGCCCCAGTGGGGGCCACACAGCACGGCCCCTCCCCACGCGGGCTGCGGCGCCAGGCTGCCCACTATCTGCTGGGCTGCAGGTACTGGTGCGTGAACATGTTGAGCTCGCTGTCCAACCAGCCGGCTTTGTTCCTGCGGAGAAAGGGTTAATTTGTAGCGCTCCAGCTGCCGACAGGTGACAGCATGACACACTGAGAGCGGTTCCAAGGACACTGGACTCATAGCCTCATTTACTCCTCTGATAACCCCCACTTTGCAGATGAGAGAAAGAGACCCAGAGAACTTACGACATAACTTCCCACAATCACGATTCATCAGCCATGGAGCCTAAAGTAAGGCCTGACATTCAAGCCCTATGTCTGCTTCACCTGACCACAGGCAGGCCCCTGAACTGTCCGGAAGTCAGTTTTCCTGCCTGTCTGTGGGGGGTCGGGTTGCTGGATATGCGGCCCATACGGGCTCACCCCGTCCTTGTTGGCTATGAGCAGCAGAGGCATCGGCGACCACCCCCCGCCCCCATTGCCGAGGGGTCCTTGAAACTGACTCGCCCAGGGCAGTGGGCGGGGAGGGCACATCAGCCCGGGAAAGTCCACCGTTTGCCCAGGGGTTGGCACTGACGTCAGGGGCGGGGGCAGGAAGCGCAGGGTCCCCGGGTGCTGATGTTATCTCAGGCTGAACGGGCTGAGGACCTTTGCGGAGCGCTTTCTGGTTCAGCTCTGTGGCTCTGTCATGAGAGCTCGCTCCATTTTACAGATGAAAACAATGAGACTTAAGAAAGCTCAGTGATCCGCCCAAACACAAGTGCCTGGGCCAGAACCCAGGCCTCTGGCTCCTTAGATTGACCCCCCCCCAGCAAAACTTGGACAGAAGCTCCGACTTTCCACAGGGACCCCGCACGGACCTGGGTGCCAGTGGGGGCTCTGCCCATCACCAGCTGCCTGACCACCTTTCCGACGGGTAAAAATGCCCCTTCCCTGCGCCCAGAGAAATGGAGTAAAGCGGGTCCAGCCCAGACACCCCGGTGCACAGTAGACAGAGAAAGACCATGAACGTGTGGCGTGTCCCGGGGTGCTGGAGCCACGCACACCCGGATCCTCCTCCTGGCCTCGCTACTGCCTGTGGGACCCCAGACAAGTTACTTAACTCCTGGAGGCTGCAATTTCCCGTTTTAGAAAACGGAGATAGGTGACACGACCCTGCAGGGACACGGACGGGTGAGCGGCACGGCGCCCGTCAAGTGCCTGAGATGCTGCTGAAGGAGAAGGTGCCCGTGAGCGGTCCCTTCACGGCTCCCTTCTGCCTGGCTCCTCCTCCGCCAAGGCCCCGACGGAGAGCGTCCACAGGGCAGTAACTCTACATCCTGTCGAACGTCCAGCGCTGGCACCGTATCTGGCACCCAGCAGATGCTAGCAAACAGCTCACGCAGAGTGAAGTTCACATCCACGCAAGACACAGACAAGCAGCCAAAACACCGCTGCGCCCGGGCCGCACACCGGAGCCCACCACCTCCGGCCTCCCAGGGCGACCTCACCTGAGCAGCTTTGCTTTGCTCTGAAGTGAATCGAGAACCTCGATTTTCTTGTTCATGGCGGCGATGTCCTGCTCCAGGTTCTCCCGGGTGACGTCAACTTGCTGGCACAGGTGGGCAAAGGTCCCAGACAGTTCCCTGAGTGGGAGAGAGTCGGGATCAATGTGGCCACGTGGCTGGTTTGCAGAACATGGGCACTGGCTAGATCCACCTGGTGCCCATCGGTCAGCCGCTGGCAGCTCTGCCCTGCACCACGCCGGTGTGGCAGAATCTTCTCCGCCCGCTGCCCAGACCAAGGACGCCACACACGCTCAGCGTCACCACAGTGAGAGAACCAGGAGCACCCTGCCTGGGGCACAGCAGGCGGGGATTCAGATCCCAGCTCTGCCGCTAATCACCAAGTGGCAGGGGAAAAGGGACCGCCCCTCGAGCCTCGGTTTCCCCATCTGGAAAAAGGAGACGCCCGCACAAACAATGTCTACTTCAAAGGGTTCACAGAGAAAATGAAAAATTAGGTGCGGGCAAGGGGCCCACCACGCAGCAGTGTGAGGAAGGCAGGCCGGCACTCCTCCTGCCCCGACTAGCCAGGCAGGCAGCCTGGCCCCCTCCTGCCCAAAGCTGTGCCAGGAAGACAGGGCCGGGTCTTAGAATTTCAAAGCTCTGCCTACAGACCTTGAAAAAACACTACAAGTAACATCCCTCGTCCGCCCGCATCTCCCTTCCTTGGGGGAACAGAGGCCTAACTGGCCCCGGCCCCGGGCATAGGGTGTCCCCGGAAACAGCTTTCTCCCCATCCCTGGTCTCAGAGCCGACACTGCACGGCTGAAGGCCAGTGTCAGATGATGCTGGGGATCCAGCGGTTCCCAGGGCAGGTCCAAGGGAAGCTAGCGGGAAGTTCTGAACCAAAGGAGCCGGCCCCGGCCCCGCGGGGGACTCACTGCTGGACTTGGTGGCTGCAGTTGGAGCCGGTGTAGCTGATGATGAGTTGTAACTTCTCGCTGGCATACTCCACGAACTGACGCTTGAAGGCCCTCTCCTTGGCCCTCGTGGTCCAGGTCAGACGCTCGTAGACATACAGGAGGCCATAGAGCCCAAAGGACAGGGCAATGAGCCGCCAGCCCACCGCCTTCCACACCTGCAGAGGCACAGCGATCAGCCGATGTGGACCCTCTGCCGCCCCCCTGCCTCTCCCAAGGGCCCCAAAGAGCCTTTGTGTCTCTCCTCAGAACGCCTCCTTCCACACCTCTTTGATCCCACGGAGGCCAGAAGGGCAGGAACCTAATTCAGAAACAGGGTAACTTAGCGTTGGTCACACGAGAAGACTTGTGCTAGGAGGTGGGGGGAGGGGAGGGGCGGTTAGGGGAGTGTGGGGGGTAGGGGAGGAGGCACTGGCACCAGAAGCATGGAACCAGACACGCAGAGTCCCTAAGACAAAAGCAGGTGCTCTAAAGTGACATTCCATCCTGAGGACACTGACGAGTAGAATCCCTCACGTCTTTCCTCAGAGGGTGGCTTCTGTCGCTCTGGTCCGTGACACTTTAGTTCGAGGCAGCGCGGTCACAAAAAGCACTGGACACGGAGCCAGAAATCAAGGCGTCAGTGCCACCTGCCGTCCTGGTTGAAACCCACGCCAAGTTTCTTTACACACGTTCCTCCCAAAAGAGGCCTGATGGTCTCTCCAGGTCTCAGGGTTGTTTGGGTAAAATGGGCTATATGACAGGGTCCCATGACCACCGAGTACCGGCGCCTCAGCTAACGACCCTCTGCCAGGTCACCGTCTGAAACAAGCCACACGGCACGCCAAGTCTGTGGAGACGGAGAGCAAGGGGCCTCAGCTGTGTCCACCCCAGTCTTCCGAGCTGAGAGCACAATCCCCAGCAGTTTTGTCCCTGTCACATCTGCCACCACTCTATGGCTCGAACGACCACAGCAGAGAGAGCGAGCCCACATCCCCAGCAAACTCAGGGTGAAAGTGTCCTGGCCTCTGTGTGTCGTGCATCAGGACGTGGGGAGTACCCCAGTCACCAAGAAGGCAGCCTGCGATCTCAGGCTTTGGAGTGGAAAGGAAAGGGCAAGAAAACCAGGAGACAGACACATAAGGGTTCAAGGCCCAGCCTGGTCTCTCTGTCTTAAACCCTTGCCAGTTTCGCTCTGGGCTTCCTCACCTCCTGGCCACGCCCACCTGTCTGGACTCCAGCTTTGTCACCTTCTCGGGTCCCTTCCCCGAAGCCCGTCATGTAGTAGAGGCCTTCAGGTCAGAGTTCCAATCCTAACTGTCTTTGGCGAGCCACCCAGACTTTCCTCCTCTGTCACACGGGAGCGGTGCCAACTGAACGTCGCGTCGGCTGAGACTTCAAGAAGTCAATGACTAACACGCCGAAACTCAGGCTGAGACCGCACAGCTCCCGAGACCAGAGACCACCGTGAGAAGCCGCCGGTGGGCGTGAAAACGCCGCTGTGTGGACGCGGGGACCCTGACCAGCACCGTGCCCCTCGGGCCCCACCCGCCTGTCCTCCAGCCCCCGCCCTTCCCAGGCAGGGCTGCTCACTGACCACGCCTCCAACAACGAGAATGCCCATGGAGGTCCTGGACGTCAGGGAGGCCAGGCCGGTGACCATGGAAACCATGAGCTCTTCTTGGGTGAGGGAGCCCTGCGGCAGCGGGGGCATGCTGGGGTTGGCTGGCGTCAGGGGGATGGGGCGCTGCACCTGAAAAGACACGACAGGAGGGGTAAGAAGAATGTGGCAGGTCTCTGGTACAACAGAACCCTCAGTGACCCTCAGGACCAGGGGTCCTGGGACAGGGACGCAGAGTGGCTCTTCGGTTTCCAAAAAGGCAAAAAGAAAATTAAGCTTTGCGTGCAGCAAGGAAGGACCGAAGCTTCGTAACAGACCTGCCAGCCCCAAGGTGAGCACTATGGGGACCCCACAAAATGCGAGCAGTGGCAGCCCCAAATGCCTCGGTACAATTCCCCCAAAGTGGGGGTGTGCACCAGGCGCAGTACACACATGAGTTCGACAGGTAGAGACATGAGTGGTTTTAAAAATCTAAATTTTAAGGGCGGCTGGGTGGCTCAGTCAGTTAAGCGTCCAACTTCGGCTCAGGTCATGATCTCATAGTACATGGGTTCAAGCCCCACGTCGGGCCCTGTGCGGACAGCTCGGAGCCCGGAGCCTGCTTCGGATCCTGTGTCTCCCTCTCTCTCTGCCCCCTCCCCTGCTTCTGCGCATGCATGCTCTCTCTCTCAAAAATAAAAAATTTTTTAAAAATCTAAATTCTAAAACGGTGGTATGTGGATAGACTTAAATCATCTATATTCACAAGTCACACGCTTCATTTGACATACGTTAGAAAAAACACTCAGCTAACGTTTTTAATTCCGCAGATATCGGTGCTTAAGTCAAGGCTACGTGGATCTGTGGCAAAAACCCGGACCGTGGTGTGGTAGCACACGTGCCACGGTTGAAACCGCAGGGAACCCCCTGAGAATGGCTCCTAGGTCTGGAGACAGGTGCAGACTGACCTCTGGTGACACCCAAGGGTGCGGGACACTGCTTGCCTGGTCACCGTAGCCCATCAAGGCCCGGCGGCTGTTCTTGGGGCCCAGGAACCTATTCACCAGCATGGTCCACCCGAGTGAAAAATGGAACTCGATGTCCTCCTGGAAGTCAGCACACAGCTTGTCACAGTTCAGGTCGTAGCTGAGGGAGAAGCACTGCCGAGGGACCAGCATGTCTATCTGACTCCGCACAGACGCAGGAAGGAGGGGTTTCAAACCATCTGTCGGGAACACAAACGAGGGGAAAGCGCATCGGCTCGGCCCTGTGCCACAGTGGGGTCCAGCCTCGAAATGGAGGCCGTGCCAGCCTCCGCCGAGGACGCAGACTGCTCTGCAGGAATGGCCTGTGGTGCCACAAGGGCCCCTCCCAGAGAGGCAGGCCAGCTGGCCCCAGGGGTGTGTGGACCGAGGCTCCAACACCTGCTGACGTTTATGCTTCAGGTGAATTTAAGGACAGGCCAAACTCTCAGCCTGTGACAGTCCCGTGTGGTAACTCAAGCCGGCTCCCCAAGTCTGTGTGTGGAACACAGGCTCCGCACACCCCAAGAACCTGAGGGTACCGGACAGACTCATCGTCAAGAGTGACAGACAAGGAGAGGCCATTATTTCTGTGGACTGGCCTCCAAAGCTGACCGCTGGGCAACCCAAAGCCCCAGTCTCAAGTCCCCACTGACCTATCATGTCCTGCTGCATGGTTTGCAGAGAGCTGGTGATGGCTGTGGAGCAGCGGTCAGACATATTCCGGCCCAGTCCTTCCTCTATATGGCGGTGCAATTCCTGCAACAGGGAGGCAGAGGTTCAGAGAGGCGACGCCCCCGTCAGGAGTTCGTTCTGGGGAGCCAGAAGACAAGGAAGCCCGAGGCTGGTCAGCCCGCACCCAGCAGGTGACCGCGGAACGCGGAGTGGAGCCTGGGTCCTATCTCCCTGGCTGAGGGACCCTGACGCAGACCAGCAGGGGCCGAATCACTGTCACGTGGCAATTCCACCCAGCGGCCCAAGGGATTAAAGCGAGTCCCCGTGCAGAACACCTGCTGCTTAACGACTCACGTTCTTGTAGACCTTGAGGACCACTGGGGAAGGGTGGAAATCCATCTGGTATTCGTCCACCAGCACGGAGAGGCGCCTGATCTCCTCCGCCATCGCAGTGGACACCTGCGGGAGAGGGACGCGTACCGTGAAGCATGGAGGGCAGGTGAGCCTGGTTCCCTCCTGCAGCACCAGGAGAGCCTAACGAGTCCTCACAGACCGCATGAGCTTCCCCACAAGCCAGCGGTCTTCTCAGCTCCCCTACGGCAGGAAAGCTTTTGAGGGAGAAGGGATGTCCGACTGGCGGGCCAATGCTCCTCGGAGATGTGGAGGGGAGGCCCAGAGCACAGGGACTTGCCCAGGGTCACACGAGGGACCAGGGAGCCCAGGGGAAGCTATGCGCCCGCTCCAGTCAGGGCCACAACTTCCTTCTAGAAGGCTGAGAAACCGCCAGCACCCTGGACACTCCTAGGCAGTCCAGATCGCCCAGAGTGCTTCCTCCACGATCCTCACCTGCCTCTCCACCTCCTCCGTGATCTGTTTAATCCGCAGCTTATAGTCCTGCGCCAGGAGCTCCAGCTGCTTGTCAATAAACCTCAGCCGCTCTTGCCGTTCTTCCCGCATCTCCAGGCAGTAGACCCTGAGAGAAAGCGCGCTGGGCTCAGGAGCGGGTCCCCACCCAACCAAGCGGAGGAGCGAGGGGACGCCAGGAAGGCTGCACATGCCCCAGCTGGGGCCCCAGCAATGTCAGACGGTGCCCAGAAGCATGCTCTCCCCGTTCCTGAGCACCAGCCCTGTGCCCTTAGGTCTGCCAGCTGGGAAGAGGTGGTGGGGGACCAAGGAGGATGCTTGGGGGGATGGGGAGGGGGGCGTTTAGAACAGATTCTGCTCATTAATCCGGGAAAAAAAAAGCTCAGCCTCACTAGTCATCGGGGAAATGAAATTAAAAAGAGGTACTACTCTACGCAGGCAGGAACCTGGCAAAAATCACCAAGTCTGAAGTGCCGGTAAGGCTCGGGGAATGCACAGTCCCAGCACGCACCGCGGGGGAACTGGGGACGCGTTCAGACATTTCAGAGGGCATCAGAGGAAAACGCTAAAACTGAAAATGCACACACCCTAGGACAAAACAGTTCTGCCTCCGGGAGTTAAGCTCCTAGACATACTCTTAACAAATGTGCACAAGGGGCCACTTGAACCGGTGTCCTCTGCAACAGGGTTTGCAACAGAAAAGAATTAAATCTAAAAACTAATCCGTTGGCTGGGGCACCTGGGTAGCTCGATCAGTTAAGCGTTGGACTCTTGGTTTCAGCTCAGGTCACGTTCCCAGAGTCGTGAGATCGAGCCCCATGTCCGGCTCTGTGCTGACAGCGCAGAGCCTGCTTGGGATTCTCTCTCTCCCTCTCTCTGCCCCTCCCCTGCTTGCACAGGTGTGCGTGCATATGCTCTCTCTCTCTCGCTCTCTCTCAAATAAATATCAAAAAATAAACAAAAATAAAAATCAACCCGTAGGAAAATGAGGTATATTGCCAACGGGATGCTCTATCTCAGTTAATAGAAACACCAACTCTGTGTTACCAGCTCTGTGTTACCTGAAAGGGATAGGGGACAAAACCAAAGCCAAGTGGAAAGAAACACAAGGTGCCCTGACACGTTCACTATGACACCCTGTCCACATGCCTGAGGCACATCCACAGCAGTATTATGTATTCTTCAGGATTTTTGCAAAAGTACTTTCTAAATGGATGATGGGGCTACACACCAAATTCATGGCTGCCATTGCCTCTGAGGAGTGGGCAGGGTGACAGCGGGGGAGGGGCTGAAGACTCAAAGGGTGTTTGATGTTTTTTGTTTTATTTCAACTTTAGGATAATATAAAGCAAACACTAAAGAAAGCAAGATGTTTTTACGTTATTCTCTGTATTTTCCCATATTTTAATTTCTATTAAAAACAAAACAAAACAACAACAACAAAAAACAGGGCACCTGGGTGGCTCAGTCGGTTAAGCATCTGACTTCAGCTCAGGTCATGATCTCACGGTTCGTGAGTTTGAGCCCTGCATCGGGCTCTGTGCTGAAAACTCAGAGCCGGGATCCTGCTTTGGATCTGTGTCTCCCTCTCTCTCTGTCCCTTCCCTGCTCAAGCGCGCGCGCGCTCTCTCTCTCTCAAAAATAAACAAACATTAAAAAAAAAAAAAAAAGGTTATTTTTAAAAAACTGTGCCCTGGGAGCACCTGGCTGGCTTAGTGCAGTGGAGCACGTGCCCTTGTTCCTGGGGACCGAGCTCAAGCTCCACGATGGGTGTAGAGATTACTTACAATAAAATAAAATCTTTAAAAAAACCAAATCCACATCTCCTGCCTCTAGCTCTTGAGAAACGCTGCCATGCTCAGTGTGGTGTCGGCTGAGGCCTCCAACATCGGGCTCGTGGGGCAACACTTCTAAGAACCACCACACAGACCACGTGGGATGACCAGATACCCACCCAATGGCCATCCTCGCCAGGCTGCTCCCTGGGGATCTCACTAGTCCCGGTGGCACCCCAGAGACTCAGCTCTGCCGGCAAGTCCCCAGGCTGGGGTGAGCGATCCCCTCCCAGCTCTGCCCTCTGCGGGCACGCGGTGTCGGGTTCTTACCGCTGCTCCTGTGCCGCAACGTGCAGGGAGTCCATGATGAGACGCACCGCTTCCGCAATCTGCTTGGCCCGGACCGTGTGCTGCTCGAACTTGGTCTTCACCGCAGACTGGGAGATGCACTCCTGGAACAGACAAGAGGTGCTGAGGAAGGCGGGGGCCACTGGGGTCCACCAGCCCCAGGCGAGGCTCTGGCGTTCACTGCCAGGGTCACGGCTGGCGGGTGCCGGGGAGGCACAGAATAATCAAATGGAATCAAAGGGCTCACCTCAAATCTCCTTTCAAAGTTCTGAAACTCAAACATCCTCACTTGAAAGCCTTCTGCAAGAGCGCCCCCTAGGAGAATTACACCATATTAGTCCGGAAACAACCCCAGAAGGAAATGGTAACATCGTCCAAAGCCAAGCCGACGGGGCACTTGGCTTAAACACTGGCCGAGAAGCAAAGAGCTTCTCCCTCAAGGCTCTTCATCAGAACCATCTTCACGGGCTGAGCACAAGCCAGATGTCTCAACCATCAGGGAAAAGGAAGTCTGTTCCATCGTACCTCCCTCAGGCATGCCCTGGGCCTTCTGGATCCGGGCGTTGAGCACCTCCTTGGCAGACACAAAGAAGATGCGGTCTCCAGCCTGGCCTCGGTCCACCACGCCCAGCTCATCCACCAGGAAGCTGGTACAACGTTCCATGTGCTGCCGCCGCACCTGAAGCCCAAGCAGATGGGTGGGTGTGACCAGGTGGGGTGCCAGTGGCCCCCTCCCAATGGAGCCCACAGCCCCGAACTGCCTCTCTTCTAAAGAAGAGGTAAGGCAGTCACATGGTTCAGTATTCCACAGGTACAAACACACACCTCCCACACACATGAGGAGTCATCTCCCACTATCGCGGCTCTCTAGCCACCGAGTTCCCCAGAACCCACGTCATGGGGGTTTCTTGGGGCACAGGCTGCCACAAATATTTTATGCACATACAAGCAGAAATGCCTAAACCTGCCCCAAACTACCTCTTGTTAGAACCCACACGGCGCCTCACTTTGCTGCCCAGAAGGAAAGGAACCCGGAGCCAAGAAACCTAAACTTGGGCTTCACCCTGCCAAGCCGAGTCCTCCCAGGGCCTCGTTTATAAGATCAGTGGACGCCACCGGGAAATCCCTTCTAGCTCTGAAATCCTCAGGTTCTACTGGGAGGTGCTTTCCTCAAGTCAGCAGATTTCCTCCTTCCAAGAACTCTGTTCCACGCATCTCATAGACAAGGAGCTTCCCCGTCACCGTCCAGCGTCAGCCTGCGGGCCGCGCGCCTCGTCGTCCCATGTTACCAGTCTGTTACTCCTTTTCCTTTCCTCTCATGCAAAAAGGTAAAGAACTAGAGGATTTGCCAGTAAGAATCAATTATTCTTTGCTCCTCCTTTAAGCTTCTTTCCTGGACGTCTCCTGAAAGCTGAGCCTGTTCTATAACGAGTAACTCTTCATGGACTGAAGTGAGCACTGGCCTCAAACAAGGGTGTGGTTGACGCGGTGGGGACGCTTTTCAGGCCTGGATGACAGCCTTTGGAAGAGTAGACGGAGCAGGGGAAGTGAGCAGAAGTGAAGGGAGTGTTCCTAAAGCTCTCAGAAGACACCACAGTGACCCCAGGGAACACCTGGGAAATCTCTAGTGAAGAAGTCAGTCACAGGCCCAATGTGGCCGGAGAGCCCACGGAGAGGCTCTGGGGGGACACGGTCCCAAAGTGACGACTAAAGAGCTACTCACCTCTTCCATGTACTCAGGCTCCGAGGCGGACGCGTCCCAGCGGTTGTTCAGGATGAAGATGTTCGGGCGGGACAGGCGCTCACTCACCTTGTGGAAGAACTGCTTCTCCTGAAGGGGGACAAAGACCTCAGTACAGGAGGGGCTGTGCTGGCCAAGGTTGTCAGCCACACGCACCCCCTGCCCGCTCCGCTGGGGTCCAGGGGTGTGGGAAAAGGTGGAGGGGTTACCGTCTGCATCAGGGTGGACTCTGAGTTGGCCACCAACACAAACACGTCGGCATCCAAGCAAAACTTGTCAATCCAGCTGTCCAGCTCTGTGGTGACGTCGATGCCAGGGCTAGAGGTGACGGGGTAAAGCATCATCAGGCACACAGACCTTGGGCCCTAGTCTTCCTGCTCTGCACAGACTTGAGGCAGCCAGGCAAAGGAGGACAAAGTTACAGGTGTGAGATAAATCGGGCCTGGCCTTTACTGGAGGGATAATTACTTTTCATTTCATATCCTTCCTGATAGTCTGAAAATACGTTTTGTGTTTTGTTCCACCCGTGTATCACTTTTATTAAAACAACGGTTTGGGGCGCCTGGGTGGCTCAGTCGGTTAGGCATCTGACTCGTGATCTCGGCTCAGGTCATGATCTCATGGTTCAGGAGTTTGAGCCCCTCGCTGGCAGCATGGAGCTTGCTTGGGATTCTCTCTCTCCCCCTCCCCTGCTCTCTCTCTTTCTCTCTCCCCCTCAAAATAAACATTGAAAGAAAATAAAATTAAAACATTAAAAATAATGACTTGTAGGGCAACTGGGTGGCTCAGTCTGTTAAGCGTCCGACTTTGGCTCAAGTCATGATCTCACAGCTCGTGAGTTCGAGCCCCATATTGGGCTCTGTGCTGCCAGCTCAGAGCCTGGAGCCTGCTTTGGATTCGGTGTCTCCCTCTCTCTCTGCCCCACCCCCGCTTGTACTCTGTCTCTCCCTCTCAAAAATAAACATTAAAAAAAAATTTTTTTAATAATGGTTTGTAATTTCGCTTTGCAGATACGCAATTAAGGTGAAATTTTATATTTCTGTGAGTCCAATAAGCACTACGGTACCGTACTTCTCAAGACAGTTATGACCTGCCCCAAAGTGTTCCTTCGAGAGAAATAAAATACCACACGGACCCCAACACCACAAGCTCCCAACCCTAATACACGCACCAACCTCGGGTTACAGCTGAGAACCTCCTCAACTTTTGGGCCTCCCTCCCATCTGTCTTTATGGATCGTCACTGGGACATTTCCAGGGCACTGATGCCAACGGCTACAGCAGCCAGACCCGGGGAAATCCAGGAGGCGGGAGGATTTGGCCGAGCCAGTAGGAAAGGCAGCACGAGAAGCAGAGCACCAAACAGGCCCCAGGGGACCCTGGCTGGAGGATGCAGAAAAAGAAACCCGGAGAGGGCCCAGCGTGGACCTCCTACGGAGGCACTTTCCCTCTTACCTGTCCATCAGCACGAGGTCATCCTTCAGAAGTGGGCACTTGGAGTTGGGCCACATCACACTCACTAGGCTGCCAGCATGGAGCTGCTCGTCCTGGTGAAGGGCATGGGCCAGCTGGTTCACAGTCTGACGGGGGAGAGGAAAAGAATGAAAGAAAGAAAGACCGGAGCTGAGGAAGACTCGCTGGCCGCCAGCCCGCCCGTGCCGCCTGGCACGCGGGGCTCAGTGGCCCAGTGCTGCGGCCTGGTCTGCTTCCCTTACTCCTTTCATTTCACACGGAAAAGCCAAGGGCCGGGCCGAGCCAATAAGAAACAACTACTCTTCACTCCTTTCAAAGGCTGCTTTCTTGGCTGTTGTCCTAAAGCTGCAGTTATTTTGCACTGATGAGTTCTCCACGCACCGAAAGGAGCTTCTGGCCCCAAACAAGAATGCCAGCGGCTCTCAGAAAAATAAAAACGGACCAGCCACGGACTACTGACTCACAACCACGGGACAAGTGCAGGAGTCGCCCTGTAGCAACAGCCCAGCAAACGAGGCACACGCACTCTTCTGAGCAAGGAGAAGAGCCACCGGCCTGCTTGGCAACACAGGAACTGGAGCCTCCTGACTCCTGGCGCTCTTCAGACCCGCCCGGAAGCTCTCAAACCTGCCCAAGCTCAGCTCTGACAGGCCTTCCCATTTCCCACCGCACGGGCACCACCCTCTCCTTAGAGGTGCTGACTGCCCGGTCACAGTGGACGTCCCGGTTGGTCTACGCCCAGACTCGACCCGCCAGCACACCCCCCCTCCCCCCCCCGGCACGGTCCCCGCCACGGCACCCTCACCTTGACGCTCCTCTTCTCCTCCGAGCCCTCTGTGAGGAGGAAGGCCTCGTGACCGTCTGTGCCCTCTACCCGCAGGAAGCAGTTGGTGGTGTGGCCGATCCCTGAGGGCAGAACTTTGTCCCAGAGCATGGCATTGATCACGGTGCTCTTCCCGTTGCTCGTCCTGCGAGGACAACTGGCCGTCAGGGAGGCCACCCGTATCTGCCTTGCAGGCTTCCACACGGAAGCTGCCGGCCTGGGAGCCCGAGTCTCTGCAGTGGCACCAGTACCCAGACAGGGGGAGGGAGCACTCTGTGTTTATGCAAACGGATGGACAAACACCTCTGGCCTGTGCCCATGATGTGCTCCCAGGTCATCACTGCAAACCTACCCGCGGGGGCCACCCTAATCTTGGTAACTAGCGTGGTAATCTTTAACAGGGATGCTAAGTGCATGCGATTGATTTACTAACCCTCCCTCTGTTACCTATTAATCCCACATTCCTCTCTAGAAGGAGAAGAGAGACTCCTCACGTGTCACAGGAGTCAGATCTCTTGCACAACCCTTGAGCACTGAAAGCTGCAAACAGGAGCCACTAAATCTGTACAGAATAGAAACGTTAAAGGCCCCTGCACCCCCTCACTGATGAACAACCCTCGTCCCTTTAAAACCCTCACTGGGGCGCCTGGGTGGCTCAGTCAGTTGAGCGTCTGACTTTGGCTCAGGTATCTCACGGTCCGTGAGTTTGAGCCCCGCATCGGGCTCTGTGCTGACAGCTCGGAGCCCGGAGCCTGCTTCACACTCTGTGTCTCCCCCTCTCTCTGCCTCTCCCCTGCTCATGCTCTGTCTGCATCTCAACAATAAATAAAAACATTAAAAAAAAAAATTTAAAACCCTCATGGCGACACAGAAACTGAGGAGTTGGCTATTGGGTAACAGTCCACCTTCCTCCCACATGGCCAGCCTCCTAAATCAAGCACATATTCCTTTCCTATCAATACTCATCTTTTCTAAGCTTACTTATATATTTTGAGAGAGAGAGAGAGAGAGAGAGAGAGAGAGGGGCAGAGAGAAAGGGAGAGAATCCCAAGCAGGCTCCACTCTGACAGCGCAGAGTCCAACGCGGGGCTCAAACCCCTGAACACCTAAGCCGAAATCAAGAGTCAGACGCTTCACCAACTGAGTCAACCAGGTACCCCTCAATACTCATCTCTCGAGTACTGGTCATTCGAGGGATGGGGAGCCGAACTTGGGATTCAGTAACAAAGTCACAGGTCATTAGGGGCAAGACTCAAGGCACAGTGCCTATTCCTCAGGCCACTGCTGTGTGTATAGCATCCAACCTGTCCAGGTGTCTTTGTTCCCTTTATTAGATTCTAATCTTTTTAAAGATTAGACATAAGAAATACATTTGGTTTTTGTCCCTTTACTGGCACAGTGCTTCTAAAATCCTTGGAATTTTAGCAAGGGGAGTGTCTTTTGTCATTCACAGGAGCCCCTTTTGAGCACACCTGTCTATGCTAATGAGGGGACGGAGGTTGGGGCCCCTACTCTCAAAATGGACGGGTCACCAGAAAGACCAAGCGATTAGAGGGTTAGGACTTTCAGCCCCACCCACCTACTTCAGGAAAGAGGAAGGGCCTGTGGATTAAACTCCATAAAAATCTTGAACAATGAGGTCTGATGAGCTTCCGGGTTGACGAAGACATCCATAAGCCTGGAGGGTAGCGCTTCTGGCCCTCACCCTGTGCCCCTCTTCACCTGCTGGTTCTTCTGTATCCTTTACACCAAAACAGTAAGTGTGAGTCACTGTTTCCCCAGCTCTGTGAGTAGCTCCAGCAAATTAGCCAAACTTGAGGAGGAGTCATGGGAACCTCCATGTCACTGCCAGTGACTGCCAGTCACTCCAAAGCACAGATTTCCAAATGGCATCTGAAACGAGGCCCATCTTGGGGGACTGGGCCTTTAACCTGCAGGATCTAATGCTCCCTCCGGGTAGACAGTGTCAGAGCTGGGTTCAATATGCAGGACGTGCAGGGTCTGCTGAGAACTGGAGAACCTCTAGTGTCCACTAGACCTCAAAGTGTAACAAGGAGATCTGATGGCTAAAACTATAAAACTCTTGGAAGAAAACAGAAGAAAAGCCTCACGACATTGGATTTAGCAATTCCTTGGACAGGACACCAAAAGTCTAGACAACAGAAGTAGGAATAAACTTAATTGGGCTATATCCAAATGAAAACACTTCTGGGCATCAAAGCACACAGCCAACCGAGTGAAAAGGCAACGCACAGAATGGGAGGACACATCTACAATCATGTATCCAGTAAGGGGTTAATATGCAGGCTATATACAGAACTCTCACACCTCACAAAAACCCCACAAACAACCCCATCTAAAAATGGACAGTGGACCGGCACAGACATTTCTCCAAAGAAGATACACAAATGGCCGAGAAGCACATTAAAAGATGCTAGACATCACTAATTAATAGAGAAATGCAAATCAAAACCACGATGAGATTCCACCTCACACCCATGAGGATGTCTATTAGAGAAGAAACAGAAGGCACGTGTTGGAGGGAGTTGGAGAAACTGGAGCCCCGTGCACTCCCGGGGGGGTTGGAAACCGGTGCGGTCGCTAAGGACAACAACATGGTGGTTCCTCAAAAAATTAAAAATGAAACTACCATACGATCTAGGAATTCTATTTCTGGGCATGTACCCAGAGCACCGGAAGGTCTCGAACAGATATCTGTACACCCACGTTCATACAGCATCATTCACAACAGCCAAGAAGTAAAAACAACCTAAGTGTTCGTTCTGGATGAACGGATAAACAAGATACGGTCTATACGCACGGTGGCATGTTACTCAGCCTGAAAAAGGAAGGCCATCCCGGAGCGCACAACAGAGGGGACCTGGGGACATTATGCTAAGTGGAAGAGGTCAGTCACAAAGGAACAAACACTGTACAATTCCACTTATTGGCGGTTCCTCGAAGAGTCAAATCCATAGAGACAGAAAGCAAAGCAGTGGCTGCCAGAGGCTGGGGCAGGGGTGGGGGTTTCGGGAGGACAAAAGCGAGTGTTTCATGGGGACAGAGTTTCAGTTTCTCAAGATGAAGAAGTTCTCGAGATGGACGGTGGTGATGACGGCACAACAGCGTGAACACAGTAAATACTATCAGACTGTAGACTTAAGAGCAATCGTGACAATGGGTTTTACGTCATGTGTATTTTGCCATCATTAAAAACTTAAACAGGAGGAAGAGGTACTCAGACTGCGAGGCTGCACAAGCGCCCCCCTCCCCCCCCCCCCGCCCCAGGCAGGAAGGTGTGACAGCTTCACAGACTCACCGGCCGAAAAAAGCCACTTTCATGTGCCGCCGGGCCAACACCTCACTGATGCCCCTCACTTTGGACAGGTAGCCTTTGACGTCCACGACCTGTTCTTCTGTCGTAACGGGGTCCAGTTCCGCATTCCTGTAGGTGTCTGGAGGTGGAGATGGAACATGGGTCACCCCTCTGTCTGCGGGGGACAGAGGCGCCGGCCGCAGCTCCCCGCCACTGCCCGCTGAAGGGCAACCTCCCTGCTGGGGGCCGCAGCGCAGACACCCGGGCTCCAGAGCAAGGAAGTACTGCTTTGCCACCTCTTCCCAGCTGTGCGACCTCAGGCGACGGAGCCCAGTCTTAGACTCCCGACTCTCACAGCAAAGAGCAGTGCCCACCTCTTGCGACTGCCGCAAGGATGAATGATGTCCATTTGAGCACTAGAATGTTCCCTGCCGTCACTTCCAGGCGTTTTACTTACCAAACTGTTCCTTACACACCAGGCACTGCTCTGATCACCTTTCAAACACAGTCTCACCCCATCCTCGTTATTTACCTGCCCCACACTCGGAGCCAGGACGGGACCCTGTGCACCTTCATGAGGCCCTTCCTGACCGGCCCTGCCTACTGCTCCAGTAGGGCCTCCTGCCAGCCCCACCCTGCACGGCACGTCCCCACCCTCACCATGCTGCCTCCGGTTACTCTGGGCTTTGCTCAGTGCACCCCTCCCCCTCCCCCCACCGATGCACGGAGGCGCTGCCTTGGGGGGCTCTGGCTCACTCCCACTTAGCCTCGTCTAGCATGGACTGCACAGCCCCCGGAAGCCTTCCCTGACTCCCCCAACCTGAGTGAGAGCCCCTTGTTTGTGCTCCCAAAGCACCCTGTACTTCAGCGCTCACCTCACCATGGTGTGACCGTCTAGTTCAAGTGCATCATCTCCCACATGAAAGCCAAACTGTGCGGTCCCCGCACTCAGCAGGTACACCACAATTGCTAAGCCAGTGGGTACTGGGATCACTGCACTGCTTTTTCCCAGTGGCTCCGACAGGTAGATAGGCAACGGATGACAGAAGCAAATGAGCAAGGTCCGGCCCCACCCCATCTAGTCTTGCACCAGGAAGGCGTGTCAGCTGGCGGAGTAAACGGGCACCTGGTCCCTCGGCACACGCTCGCGGCAATGGACTAAATGTTTGTGCCCCCACCACGTGATGGGTCATGAGGGTGCAGCCCTCATGACTGAGATTAGTGCCGTTATCAGAGACCCGGAGAGCTAGCTAACTCCTGCCGTGTGCTTACCTGGGATGTTACAGAGGAAACAACAGCAATCCAGGAAGCTGGCCCTCACTAGACACCCAATCTGCTAGAGTCCGGACCCTGAACTTGCCAGCCTCCAGAACCGTGACAAGTGAGCTCCTGTTGTTTATAAGCTACCCAGCGTGTGATATTTCTGCTACGGCGACCCAAGACGACGAGGGTACTGGTGACCACAGGCGGCATTCAGAGACCACCGGGTGAGTCTCCCCTGCATGATGCCACGAGGGGAAGTGACCAAACTGCCAAGGCCTCCCAGGTCCCCTGGTCACCGCAGTCTCAGACCCATCACCCCTCCTCCTTCATAGGGGCACATGGGCGTGGCTTCTGCAACGCTCCCGAAAGGAGCTGGGCTCTCAAGCGAGTGGCCACATTTAAAAGAAACAGCCAGAAGACTGACCAGGCGGCCACCATCCCCGCCCCTAGCCAGGGCAGGCCCAAACACATACCCAGAGCACTCCAGCTCTTTCCCCTGCAGCCCACCAACAGGACAAGCCTCCTGGTCTCACAAGAACAAGAACCAAAACAGCCATTCCTAATGCCAGCGCACAGACCCCTTCATTAAGCACGTGTTCGTCCACGGCACCAACAAAGTGAGTGAGTCAGAGCATCACAGACGGTCAGCCGGAGCTCTGGAAGGAGTGACCTGGTCTGCCCCATCTCTGCGTGCACAGAGCCAGGTGCACCCGAGTTACTGCCAAACAAACGGGTCATGAACTGGAATAACTTCAGCTACCAGTTTTCTAACTGTAAAACTCGGATTTTCACGTTAACAAGTATGTGGGGACCACCTTCTCCTGCATCAAGCCCCACGCCAGGGGCAGGGCAGAGAGTCCGTTCTCAGTCTTGGTTTGCTCAGGCTGTTCCAATGAAACCGCACAGACTAGGCGGGTCATACACAACAGACACGTACTGTTCCCAGTTCTGAACTGGAAGGCTCAGATCAGGACACTGGCCCGGTTAGGGGAGGGGCCTCTCCCAGGTCACAGGTTTCTCACTGTATCCTCACGTGGCAGAAGGGGGCCAGGGAGCTTTGTGGGGTCTCTCATAAGGGCACTAATCTCCTTCATGAATGCTCCCCCATCGTGACCTAATCACCTCCCAAAGGTCCCACCTGTGAACCCCATCACACTGGGTCTTAGGGTTCCAACATGAGAATGTGGGGGAATGCAAACATTCAGACCACAGTACTGGAAACATTCCCTCTCTCTAAAGGGAGCCTTAAGAAGGAGCCTGTCACATAAACCAACCCGAAGCCAAGCCACGCTAGTGGAAAGCAGACGGTGAAGCATGTCCCTGGGGCGTTTCCACTGAACATGGAGAGCTCTGCGGACTAGAATTTAAAAAGCCCTGGTCTCGCTTGAGCGCCTCTTTCACAAACAAGGAAACCAAGGGCAGATGAGACTCAGCTACTGGGTCTGGACGGACAATCCCAGACACAGGAGCTAATGTATACCTTCTAGAGAGGGAGCCTCAGACAACCAGAGGCTGGGGTTGGCAATCGACTGAGCGGGGGCCCTGGGAACCTGTCCTCCTCTGCTGATAGAGCAGGCACCAGGGGCTGGGCTCAAATTAGTAACTAGTGGAAAAGGTGCCAGTGACGCAAGTTTCCTTTCCACAGCCCCGCTGACTAAAAATATCAGAGAAAGAACACCCTGGGCAGGGACAACCAATACCCGCACAGTCAGGCTGAGGAAAACACCTGGGCTTAGGAGTCAGAGATACCTGGTAGAGCCCTGCTGTGTCACTTACAAGATATCGAGCAAATCTCAAAACCTCCATCTGCTTGTCTTCTACATGGGACTGAGATTCACCTACCCCTCACGACTAAATGATACAGAATACACAGAATTCTTATGTGACAGGTCTCTAGTTTTCCTAGTCTGATTTCCCTGGAGCCCAATTCCACATGATTCCCAAAGCACAACACTGCTGAAGGTGACAACCTACCTGGGGATAAGCTCCCCAGAAGCAAGGCTCTACCTCCCCTCCTCTCTATCCTCCCACCTACATATGGAAACTGACAGGTGTGGACCCGGCTGAGCAGGCCGCCTGTCTCACCTTCAAGGAAGGTGGCGCTCTCTTGGATGTAGGCCCCCAGTTGCTCAAAAATGCCATTGATCTTCTTCTTGGCAGTGACAAAGTGCTTGAGTGGGGAAGCATTCACCTCAGCCATGTGTCTCTTGTCCTTCTTGACTGTAACAATGGAGTTGCACCGAGAGAAAAGCAGGGACATCGCGCTGCAAGAAAAGACAACGTGAGTGAACCCAGGAATGCCCAGTTTAGACGTTCTGCTAGGGCTGTGGCGGGGTGCCATGGGGGGCCTGGGGCTAGCCCTGGGGGCCATCAAGAACACGGGCCCTCCAGGACTAGATCCAGGATGGTAAGGTAAGACTGGCGTCCTCAAGAGTAGGAAGCGACCGCCGAGGACGTGTGGGCACCCAGACAGCTGGAGCCAGGGCTCTGGGTTTAGGCCTTGCGCTGGCTGATCCCCGCCTGTGGAAGAGCAGCAGACCCAGCCTTCCCCACTTCAGGGAGTCAGGCCGGGATCACGAGAGGACACGTGAGAAGCCCTCCTCTCGGTCTCAGGCAGAAAAGTGTGACAGAAACCTACTTCTTTCCTACACATCACCCACCTAAGAAAAAGCACGGATGACTGAAAGCAGTGAAAACAAAGTGATGCTCAAAGTCAGTGACCCCCGCCACCCTCCCCTGGCCACTCTGCTGTCCAGGTCACGACGGCCCTAATTCTGAACGGGTTTTTTGTTAGTACTGGTGGTGGTCGGGGGTGGACAAGGAAGGGTGGTACTCAAGTGAGAGAGGTCTGCATCTACTCTTAAAAACACTTATTGGTCTCTTTCACTGCAAGCGTGTGCACCGTAGAAAATGCGGGAACTGAAGGGAAAATCCATAACCCCCCTCCTGTGATAACACTATTAATACCTGTCTATCAGCAGTCTGTTTTGGGGTAGATAGCTCTCTTGCCCTCGATCGTTATAGCCTATATTTTCCAAATAGCAGTAACATACTAGGGGCCGTGAAGCTGAGCTCCAAAGCCTTAGAAATTTTTGCTCAAAGTCAAAACCGACAGATAGAGCAGAGAAGGTGGCATCCAGATGTGGCTGGAGATCTCTGGTTCCATAACCGCACTGCCCCTGAGTTCCCACCATGCACAGAGCTATTTCCCCAGCAGGGCCCTCAGATCCTGGATGTCAAAGGACAAAGGCTCCTCCAACCCCACACAGCTGCATGTGCCTGGTTCTGCGTCTCCAACACCCAGCAAATTCTCCCTCCCAGGCCACCCTAATCATAGCAACATGGGCTCTCCATGGGAGCCAGCACTCAGCACTCGCTGCATCTGGGAAATGAGAAAGCTCATGAGGGAACATACACCAGAAACTTCCCAAGCGTGCCAAAAGGTACTGAACAAGTTACTGAGAAGCAGAAAGAACATCCAGAGAAAGCGCACAGTGACTGAAAACTGGTTCTTAGGATCTAATCATCCCAAAGAGTGGGCAGACAGACAGACTCACAGGGAAATATCAACCCACATGTTTTGCATAACTTACAAATTACTTTGTTAATGATTTCTAGGGAGATAAGAAAGACAAGTAACTGCCCATTTCTACCTTCCTCCTCCTTAAATCGCTACAACTGTGCACTTTTCTTAGCCTGGGGGTCAAGGCGTCAAGGAATTCTGAGGCAACAGAACTCTGAGAAGGGGCATCGGGAAGAAAGCACCCCTGCCTCCTCCAGAGCAGAAGAGGCACTGGAATCAGGCTTCGCATGGCCCAGCAGGTTAAGACTCTAGGAGAACGGGGGATGAGTGCAAAAAGAGAAAAGCATCAAAAGGAAACGGAAAGGGATCTGGATGGAGCATGACACGGCTGGAGGGGACAGATTCTGGAACCAGAGCTGGGTTCAAACCGTACTCTTTCTGGGTCATGTAAACTTGAGCAAGTTATTTAACCTCAGAGCCTTGAATCCTTCATGTGCAGGACAAGCGTGATGCCACACAGATGGAGAAGGCTCAGGCTGACACAGGACAAACTTATAGGTGATTTTATGTGTTATGAAGTAACAACAATGATAAACTCCACCAGCAAGATCGGGCAACTCTCCCCTCCAACACCCAGCCTTCAGGGAAGGGCAGAGACGACTCCACCAACACATCCTCGACTCCACCAACACATCCTCGGCTCCCCCACCGTCACGGGGAACCCAGTGAACAGGTCTGCTCAGGGCTGAGGAACAACAGGGCCCATCCCCAGAAGTGACTTGCTTGCAGGCAGAAAGCTCCCTGAGATCAGTGGGGCTCTTAGAAGCATGTGCTTTCAAGTTCTGGTCATTGTTTGCCAGCCCAAAGGATCCAAAACCAAAAGTGCTAGCGTTCGGTAAGTGCAAGATTCAAAGGCGCGCACGCTAGGAAAAGCTTAGCGGTTCAAGGTTACGAGACGTGCTCGGAGTTGCCAGGCCAGGACCTGACCTGCTCTCACCATCCCCCAGCCTGCAGCCATATGCCCCAGCCCTCTCAGGGATCCTCCCTCCAACCCATCCAAACTGCCTGATTTCTCTGACTCAGTTAACCCCCAAGCTGAGGTTCCCTGTTTGTGTTGTACGTGCTGCTTCCGGCCTGGGATCCTCTTTTCTTTTTCACCATTTGGCACACTCCTACTGTCCTTCTAGACCCAACCGTAGCATCACCCCTCCGTGAAGCCTTCCCTGACATCTCCAAGGAGGACACGCAACCTTATGGTTTTTAAATCCCCGTCTCCTCGTCTAGTCTGTGACCTTCCAGAAAGATCGCCGGACACAGAGTCGTGACCTGTTTCCAGGTCTACTTTCCTCCTCCACAACTGTGAGAGACACGGATGAGTTAGCGAATGCCCCTTCACGAGAGTGCCTTCTTCCCCTTCCATCCCTAGAATACACACATCTACTTTTTTTTCTTAAAAAGCAGCTTCGGGCTAAGCATCTGTTTCTTAGTGTTTGGAGCTCACGGAATCAAGAGAGTTGATCAAACCTTTCAGATCCCAGGATCCGATCCTTCAAAGAGCAAGCTGGACATACATATGTGCACAAATGGACCCAAGTTACGGAACACACACAAACAAGCCAAGATGGGGGGGGGGGAGGGGAAGGCCCACTATCTCAGGGCTTTGCCTGCTGGCTGCCTACCCTTACAGAGTGGTAGGAAGCAGCTGGGATCCTGTTCCTCCTCTGGAAAGCCCTGATAGTCCCTACTTCACCACAGAGCTCACTGCAGGCATGCAGGTCCAGTCCCCTGGGCACAGCTAGGTTAGAGTGGCTCTGATACCAGCTACACATTAAGTGGCATGCTTCAAGCTGGGGTGACAGGCGCGAAGTGCTCTTCAAGTCAGGGTTTCAGATAGTTCAGGACAGCATTTCCCAAAGTGCGGGCCACAGAAATGTAGTGCACCCAACGCTCCATGTAAAAAGGGATCCACAGTAGAAAAAATTTCTAAAACACTATATGCCACGGTCATCCTCCATCAGAGCACATGACCAAAGCAAAGACTCTGGAAAAAGGCCTGTTCTAAAAACACTAGCTGAACTGTACTTAACGCAGCATTTCACAAACGTATCTAAACAAGATGTTCTGCTACATAACGGTTTTTAAAATCCTGAGGAACATCCTTCAGGGAAAGCCTCATTCATCCTGGTCGTCTCCCTCTCCCACCCCAAAAAAGTGCTAGGGGCACAGTATTAACAGATAGTAACCTAAGACCAGAACCAAACCCAATTCCAAACTGAAAAAAAAGCTTTGCCTCAACCCAGGCTATTTATTAGTTGAGGAGTATTAGATGCCTCGCACGTGAAAACAGCAGTAGAGAATTCACCATATGGTGTGTTTGGATCCCAAGCACAGTCCCTAAATCCACACCACCTCCTTACCCAGTTTTATGCACAGCAACTCCTAGCAGGGAAAATAAAATAGGTCCACGGATCGTCTGCTGGCACAACTGGAACAGAGGAGAAGCTGAGAAATTGAAACAAAAGAGTATACAGGGTAAAAGGGGCAGAGTAGACTCTCAGAAGAGCTGTGATAAGGAGCCAGTCTCTGCTGGGCAGACACAGGGAGGGAGGAGCCAGCAGAGCAGAGAACAAGGGAGACAGAGACTAATTCTTCGGGGAGCCCAAAGATTCCAGCCACCTTCTGAACTGTCAACCTTTAAATAGGCTCTCTCCACCAACAGTGAAAACCATGGAAGCAGGAAGGACATACATACAGTTTTTTTCAGCACAGACTGGAAAACTCCAGCTCTGAGCAAAGATGACCCCATCCATGACACTTGCCACTGGACAGCCAGCAGAACATACCCCTTTCCACTCAACCCAGATCCAGGGTGCCAGACGTCCCAGCTACCACTTACTTTTTGGATGGTAAGAGACCTTCACAGGCTGGGCATCATGGGCATGGCTGGAGTCAAAAAGACGAAAAGAATCTGAATTCTCCTCTGTCCTGTCTCAGGTTGAGGTTGGCTACTGATTGTGTTGACTCCACCAATTCCAACTTATTGGGGAAAAAAAAGGGACATGTCAACAAGCAGCAAAAAAAAAAAAAAAAAAAGGGCGCAAAACACGTTTAACCAGGTTTAAAGCCAAACAAACTCATCCCTGAGGGAAGCTTAGTCATTGCCCCGTACTCTGTACTCCGATGGTATGTGAGGAAGTGCCCTGGAGGAAAACACAACACACAGGTGTGGGGACAATCGCGGGGACACACAAACATGTGCTGGTGAGAAGCAGGAACCCTGGTAAAGACAGGTCCATGTCCAGAGAGGTGAGAGGAGAGGAGGCAGCAGACCAGGACAAGGACTGGTCTTGAGGATTGTGGAACTGAGGACTAGAGATGAGTGGGTGGGGGTGTGGAAGAGAAGTGGAACTTATTGAAAGAATGTGTGTGCTGCATGCTGTAAAATATATCTTACTTAATTTTTAATTCTATGGGGCAAACAGAGGCTTGGGATACTTAAAAGATTTATAGACTGCTAATAAGTGGCCAAGCTAGGAACTGATACACAATCTCCCTTTAACTCCAAACCATACTTGTTTTTAACTTCGTGGATCTGCCTCACTCCACCCTTCCGGGTGGGAAGGGTGATAATCAGAGGCCTTTCTGGGAGGAAGAAAAGAGAGACGATGGAGAAATTGAAGAAACAGGGCAACGAAAGATTACAATAGAGGATGGGCAGTTTAGGCTTCACGCATCCAAACAGTAAATTATTCCGCATCGTCTGTGTGCCTGTGTGCATGCTAGGCGCTGAAGTTAGGGATGGGTAAATCAGTACCTGCCCTCAAGGGGCTTACCTTCAGGTAAGAAGTCAAACAAGAAAATAGGTGACTGCACCTGAGCGCAGAAAGTGCCCAAAGTGGGAGAGGGTAAGGCGCCACAGTGGTCAACGTGGGCACTTATCTTGTGCTGAGTAAGTGCTGGCAAATATAGAAGACTGGATACGAAAGGAAGAAAGGGCTGGGATGGAATGGGGCCGCGAAGGTGGGAAGGCTGGGGGAGACGAGGAACCTCAAGGAACCCCACCCCCAGTCCAGACACCCACGTCCCGCCCCCTCCTCTCAGGGCCGCGGAGGGCCCCGCAGCGAGGCCGGGGCGTGGAGACGCCCGCCTGCCCGGATCCCGAGTTCCCGGGGTTCCAGCGTCCCACCGGTCCCCGCCGGGCTGCTCAGGACTCGCCGGGCTGGGCTGGGCGGGTCCCCACCCCTCCGGCGCGCTCGCCCTCTCACCTTCACCTTCCCGGCCTCGCGGCGGCCATCATGCCCCTAACGTCACCAGACGGCGCCACCCCGGAGAGAGGCGGGAGGAGGAGGGAGGTCGCTCACGTCACTAGCCGCCGCACGTTTGCCGCCCTGGCCCTGATCAATCGGTGGACTCCGAGCTCAGACGGTTAGACCCTATCACTCCTTACGGGTCAGGGGGTCTGCCGGCTGAGAGCCCCGAGAGGCGGCTCAGCGGGCTCGCTTACCGCCGGGGCGTCCCAAGCCAATGACGTAAGCAGAAGGACTCCAGCTGCATCGTGGGGGCTGTAGTTCCTCCGGGCGCCCGTCAGGGCGGGGTGGGCGGGGCCTCGAGCTGTCCAAAGGCCAAGAAAACAAGGGCGTGGGTTAGAGGTTCCCGCTTTTTCGTCTCTTGCACCAGAGCCTGACCCTAAGGCCCTTGCCGGCTCTGTAATCCCAGCCTGCGTTTTGTAATTTTAGAGAAGAGCTCTTAAGAGAAAGAGAGGAAGCAAACTTGGGCCTGTTGCCCTTCGGTTGACTTTGAGGAAATGAGAACAGCAACGGTCGCGGAGCAGGCAGGGTGCCTAACATACATGCATTTTATTTAACCTTCAGGACATTCCCTGGAGGCTCAGAGGAGACATTATTCCAGCTCACATATGGCAGACCACTGGGCCTCATTATGTGCCAGGCGCTAGGACACAGCAGTGAACAAGTTGTCTGGTGGCCTCAGCCACAGCAGGGAAGGTTTGATGCCTATGCTCTCTCTCCAGTACCACAGCCACCAGCCACGTGTGGCTATGGAGCCCCTGAAAGGTGGCCAGTGCCAATTGAGATGTGCTACAGATTTGTACCAAAAAAAAATAATAATAATAATACACACACACACACGTATACACACACACACACATATATACATGTGTATATACACATATATCCATATATCTATACACATATACATATATATATCTATATATACATATGTAGGCACATATATATACATATATACACATATATCTATCTATCTATCTATATACATACGTATCTATATATACATATATATATAGGCACCTGGCTGGCTCAATTGGAAGAACATACGACTCATGATCTTGGGGTTGTGAGTTCAAGCCCCATTGTTGGGTATAGAGATTACTAAAAAATAAACTTTAAAAAAGGTAAACAATTTCATTAATGCTTTTAGGTTGACTATATGTTAGTGATCATATTTTGGATAAAGTGAGTTAAATAAAATATATTGCTAACATTAAGTTCACCTGTTTCTTTTTACAATTTAAAATGTGGCTACTAAAACATCTAAAATTGCATAAAATGGCTCACTGTGTGATATTGGGGTTTATGACAAATACACATTTTGTCTTCATCCACTGTTTCTATAAATTGGGTGCCTCTTGTTATTCATAATGAGCCCCTTTCAACCACACCTGGGTTTATGTGACTGCAGTAACTTTTGGAAACCCCTAAGGATTGAGGCTGGTTGCCAGGGGAACCAACAATGTGATTAGAGGGTTGGAATTCCAGCTCACTACCTGTAAGCTGAAAGAGTTAGGGGTCCCCAGGAAAAGACAGACATAACTTTCCTGACATAAGTCATTTTAGGGGTGCCTGGCTGGCTCAGTCAGTACAGCATGTGACTCTTGATCTCAGGGTCATGAGTTCAAGCCCCACGCTGGGCATGAAGCCTACTTTTAAAAAGGGGGGGGGGGCACCTGGGTGTCTCCGTCAGGTAAGTGTCTGACTCTTGATTTTGGCTCAGGTCATGATCTCTGGGTTCGTGAGATCAAGCCCCAAGTTGGGCTCTGTGCTGCGTCAGGCTCTGTGCTGACAGCACTGAGCCTGCTTGGGATTCTCTCTCTCTCTCTCTCTCTCTCTCTCTCTCTCTCTCTCTCTCTTAGAATAAATAAACTTAAAAAAAAAAGTCATTTTCAGCTCCCCACCATCCCATTGAAGAATGCTAGAACAGCCACACCCAGGCCAGGAGATAAGCTAATCACATCAGGACAATAATCAGTGGTGAAATCCTCAGTGTTGATTCCAAAGTGAACAGTAACCTGACACACATTCTTGAGCTATCTCTGCAGGATCTAAACCCCTCTGAGCACTCAAATAGAGGGCCAGTTGGAGCCAGAGAACTGATGCTGACTTTTGCCAGCCCTCTGGACTTTGACCTGGACTCAGTCACCTTCAGATGACTTTTGCCCCCAAGTCCCTACTGTATTCCCCCTTGTGCCAGCCCCTTCATGCATATGTATGCACTCTTACCTTAAAACTTCCCCAATGTTGTTTCTGGAGACACTGCTTTGGGAAATATCCTTAGTGTTCTTTTACTTGTTGCACGGAAATCTCTTCCTTTTCCTATTCTTTGGCTTGGTTGTGAATTTTGGCTCAAAACCCATCAAGAGGAGAGCCCAGGTTGGGTAACAAATTTCGCAACTCTGGTGGGAACTCTCACCTAACCCCTTCGAGTTCCTTCTGTGGGGAAGGGCATAAGAGAATCCTTCTTGATGCCTGATTTGTTGAGGCACCTCAACTCGCTGAATGAGCTCAGTGGCAGTGCCAAACATTTTTTTAACGTTTACTCATTTTTGAGAGACAGGGCGTGAGTGGGGAAGGGGCGGAGAGAGAAGGAGACACAGAATCTGAAGCTGCCTCCAGGCTCTGAGCTGTCAGCACAGAGCCCAACGCAGGGCTGGAACCCATGAAGTATGAGATCATGACCTGAATCGAAGTTGGACGCTTAACCAACAGAGCCACCCAGGCGCCCCCCAAACATTTTAATCAGAGAGTCCCTTCAGAGAGGTCAATGGCAATTATCTCACAAATCAGATTAGGGTTCTACCGCTATCTCAAGGGGAGAAAAGGAGGGCTGGAGGTCTGAGCAGCTATCTGGTCTGGTCTGGTCTGGTCTGACTGGGGAGTCAGGACTTGTAAGATGTCCTTGTCTCCCCAAGTTCTGGAGGCTGAGAAGGGATGCCTGATCATTGAAGGCCTCCGTGAGATAGATCTCAGGTTCTGGAGATTGTCTGCAAATTGTCTGGGTAGAGAGGTGCTAGTTTGGTATACCTCAACCAGCTGGGTGTCCACTTTTAAATGATCAACTGAAAGAGCTTACTTACCAACTCTCTGCAGGACATTTTCAGTGGGCTAAGAAGAGCTGAATTTGTGTGGACACTAATCCTTATTGCAGATCTCTTCGTAGTTGGAGAACATTTGTAAAAGAGCTCCATTTGATTGGTTATAAGGCAAGTGCTTATCAAAATTCAGCATTCGAGGGACGCCCAGGTGGCTCAATTGGTTAAGCATCCAGCTCTTGATTTCAGCTCAGGTCATGCTCTCATAGTTCATGAGTTCAAGCCTTGCATCAGGCTCCGCACTAACAGTATGGAAACTGCTTGGGATCCTCTCTCTCTCCCTCTCTCTCTGCCCCTCCCCAGCTCATGCTCTGTCTCTCTGTCTCTCAAAAATAAATAAACATTTTAAAAAAGAGGATTTTATTTTTTTTAAGTAGTCTCTACACCCAATGTGGGGCTCAAACTCACAACCCTGAGATCAAGAGTCACTCACTCTGCTGATCAAACCAGCCAGGTGCCTCTGTAAGTACACTCTTAAAAAGTTTCCAAAATTTTTGGTTACTTCCAACTTTGAAGTTTTTCTGGGTCAAATAATAAATTGGGTTCGATTCAATGGATATCTAAATCTTTTCCAAATAAGATCCTGGTATAACAATTCACAATTGCTTACCACTTCGTTTCCACTAGACATTAAGGTTTCTGAGAATTAAAAATATAATTAAGAATACTGAAAATAATAAGGGAAACAACTCTGTATGCAAGGAAAGATACATGTTTTTGGCAAGAAAGGTATAAGGAATGGGGATACTTTTTTTAATTCTAATTTTTTTTTAATTTACATCCAAATTAGCATATAATGCAACAAGGGAATACATTTTTTTAAGAAAGTAATTTTGTCCTAAAATGAGACTGGTTGTTATTTTTTTCTAATACTTTAATGTTTTAATTTAATTTTTGAGAGAAAGGGAGAAAGCGTGAGCATAAGTTGGGGAGAGGCAGAGAAAGAGGAAGACACAGAATCTGAAGCAGGCTCCAGGCTCTGAGCTGTCAGCATAGAGCCTGACGAGGGGCTTGAACTCACGAGCCTTGAGATCTTGACCTGAGCATCTGACCCGAAGTCAGATGCTTAACCGACTGAGCCACCCAGGGGCCCCAATATATTTTTTTAAGATTTTATTTTTTAAAGTAATCTCTACGCTCAGTGTGGGGCTCAAATTCACAACCCCAAGATCAAAACTTGCATGCTGCACCCACTGAGCCAGCCAGGCACCCCCTGAATCTTATCAATATTAAGAGCTAAGTTTTCCCAAAAAGTTAAAAACAGAACTACCCTACAACCCAGCAATTGCACTACTAGGTATTTACCCAAAGGATACAAGAATACTGATTCAAAGGGGCACATGCACCCACCCCGATGTTTATTATGAACAATAGCCAAATTATGGCAAGAGCCCAAATGTCCATCGACTGATAAGTGGATAAAGATGTAGTATATACATACACATAATGGAATATTATTCAGCCATCAAAAAGAATGAGATATTGCCATTTGCAATGATGTGGATGAAGCTAGAGTATATTATGCTAAGGAAAATAAGTCAGTCAGAGAAAGACAAATAGCATATGATTTCACCCGTATGTGGAATTTAAGAAACAAAACAGATGAACATAGGAGAAGGGATTAAAAAAAAAAAAAGAAGCAAACCATAAGAGATTTTTTTAAGTTTATTTATTTTGTGTGGGAGACAGCAGGAGTGGGTGAAGGAAGGCAGAGAGAGTGTTGCATCCACAGGACTCCTGAAACAGAATGCTACGGGCACCAGTGACAGTCACAACAAAGTTTATTGCAATGAGAAGCAAGGCCGACCGATTGGGACCGACACTCTTGACCAGAGTGTGGCCTCAAACAGCCAGGGTACAGACTTTTTATAGCCAACCACATCGTCTTATGATCACCTAGGAACAGAACAAAGAAATAGTTCCCAGATGGGGGTAGAAACAGTTCAGACCTGCCCTTGCCCCAATCCAATCAAACACTAATCCAGTTGATTTTCCTTGAACTTTTGTTCCCTTGATTGATAGGATAGGGCTGTTATCTCTTAACCTACAGCATTAAAACAAAGCTGTTATTTCTCAAGGCTACAGGTTAGCCCTAACACTACAATTTAACCCTTACAAGAGAGGGAGAGAAAGAATCCCAAGCAGGCTCTGTGCTGTCAGCTCAGAGCCTGACATGGGGCTTGAACCCATGAACTAGGAGGTCATGACCTGAGCCAAAATCAAGAGTCAGATGCCCAACCAACTGAGCCAGCCAGATGCCCAAAGATTTTATTTTTTTAAAGTAATCTGTACACCCAGCATGGGCTTGAACTCCTAACCCTGAGACCAAGAGTTGCTTACTCCCCAGACTGAGCCAACTAGGCGCCCCAAGGAGAACAGATTCTTTTCTCTTTTTTTTAATGTTTTTTATTTTTGAAAGAGAGAGAGAGAGAGAGAGAGAGAGAGAGAGGGAGAGACAGAGTGTGAGTGGGGGAGGGGCAGAGAGGGGGAGACACAGAATCTGAAGAGGTTCCAGGCTCTGAGCTGTGAGCACAGCTTGAACTCAAGAACTTCGAGATCAAGACCTGAGCCGAAGTCGGACGCTTAACCAACCAAGCCACCCAGGCGCCCCTAGATTCTTACTGAACCTATGCAGATAACTGTAATTGCCATCAGAGTAAGAATACTCACTGAGAGTTTCCAAGTTTTAGAGGGATCAGGCAGGGAGAAAAAGAGAAATGTTTCAGTTTGTTCACAAAGGAATATTTTACCAAATTTCTGTAAGTCACAGATATGTTAAGAGAAAAAGTTTCCTTAAATCTGGAAGAGCAAACATTGAAGAACCAGCAATGTGTCACATGAGAGTGATTAAAATTATAATCATTTTCCTTAATTCATTTAGTCCCACGTTATTCTTGTTCTGTTTGAATGCAGTTTTTCCATTAGTTCTGAAAATTCTTACTCAGTTTTAGTTTTAGGATCTGAAGGGTATCAGAAACCTGTATTCATCAAAAGTCCTGTCCATGAGCATCAGAAGAAGAATTGTAAATGACGAAAGACTCAAAACTGGCCCTGGGTAGGGGTGCCTGGCTGGCTCAGTTGGTGGAGTGTGCGACTCTTGATCTCAGGGTTGTGGGTTCGAGCTCCATGTTGGGTATAGAGAGTGTTTAAAAATGGAATCTTTTTTTCTTTAATAAAATCCTTAAAAAAAAAAAAGGTCATGGTTAACAATCTGATGACAGCACATTATGACATACCTCACAAGGAAATTTGGTTATTTCTGGGACACACAACATTTCAATAACTAGAATTACAAGTGATGACATTATACCATGGCATAGTAAAACTTTAGGAATTTCATATAATTTCTATGACAACTATAGCATTTACCCATACAATATAACCGGAGGGGGTTTATCATCACTTATTTGACAATCCTTCCCATGGGATTGAAGATGCCAAATAAATAAGTTTATTTTTGATCAGTCAAAAAACTTCCCTTAGAGGAGCCTGGGTGCCTCCGTCGGTTAAGCATCTGACTTCGGCTCAGGTCATGATCTTGAAGTTCTTGAATTCAAGCCCGGCGTGGGGCTCTGTGCTGACAGCTCAGGGCCTGGAACCTGCTTTGGATTCTGTGTGTCCCTCTCTCTCTGTATTCATCCTGTCCTGCTCCTGCTCTGTCTATCTCTCAAAACAAACAAACAACAACAACAAACACCGAAAAAAACACACATACAATTTTTTAAACCCAAAAAGAATGAAATCTTTAAAAAAAATGACTTGTTTTACAAAGTAGTTTTAATTTGGCTATTTTTGATGGAAATGAGGGTGATTTTGCAGAGAAAATGTTTCAGTTACACATAGTTATGGATGTTAAATTCTAGTCCTGATCGTCTTTGAGTGTTTGTTCGTTGGCCTATGAAACTGGGCTGGATCCTGAATTCTTATCTCGAATATCTAGCTATAATTCACCAAACTAAAGTTTTCAATTTTCTCCATTCTTGGACTTGACGAAACCTGTCTTTTCCCCTAAAGCCCTGCAAACTGGAGCTAGGTACCTGGAGGCAAACTTCAGAGAAACTTCCACAGTGGCCCGTGTTTATGCCATGTTTGTGCCTGTTGCTGTCTGAGTCATTCAGAATGATCGCGGGAGACCTCGGGAGAGAGGCTATACAGAAGAGTGTGTACTGTGTTAAAAACTCACAGAATAAACTCTGACTCTGCCTCTAGCCAAGGCTGTGTGAACTAGGACTTTGCCTGGGGAAAGGTCGGCAGGTGGATTTTACTGTTGTGTCCACTGCCTCTGGGGGATTTAAACACCTGTTTTTTCACAGATACTTTCACTGGAAGGATGGAGGTTTTCCTTGTGGAACTGAAGGGGCAGATGGGGTAATCAAAGGGTTGCCTGCGGGGAGGATTCCTAGCTTTGGTCTTGCCTGAACAATACAAAGTGATAATGGACCAGCATTTGTTTTAAAATAACTCTGGGTGTGGCCCGTGCTCTAGGGACAAAATAGAAGCTACAGGCTGCCGGCAGGGCACAATCATCTAGAATGGTCTTAAGTAAAAGCACCTTTGGGAAATGCTCTGGGGAGATTGAGAGCCTAGACGTCCCTTGGGGGGGACCGTTGAAAGCTACAACCAGACTTTAAGTGGGGAAGACCTTGGGGCGCCTGGGTGGCGCAGTCGGTTAAGCGTCCGACTTCAGCCAGGTCACGACTTCAGCCAGGTCACGACTTCAGCCAGGTCGCGATCTCGCGGTCCGTGAGTTCGAGCCCCGCGTCAGGCTCTGGGCTGATGGCTCAGAGCCTGGAGCCTGTTTCCGATTCTGTGTCTCCCTCTCTCTCTGACCCTCCCCCGTTCATGCTCTGTCTCTCTCTGTCCCAAAAATAAATAAACGTTGAAAAAAAAAAATTAAGTGGGGAAGACCTTACCTGATGCTGAAACTGAATAAGCGATAAAGCTTATAATTCACCTAGCAGACTGTCATGTCTGCCCTCAACAAATACACAAATATGAGCCTGCCTTTATCAAATGAAATAAACTCCATTCCTACGAACCAAGTGACCGGGTTTGCTTGAAGACCTGGAAATCACGGTCATCTCAGGATCAGCTCAGCCCTATCTCAACAGGACCCGACTTGATGCTATTAACCACTCACTCTTTTAGAAAGCTACAGAAGGGGGCACCTGGGTGGCCGAGTCGGTAAAGTGTCTGACTTCAGCTCAGGTCATGATCTCACGGTTCGTGAGTTCGAGCCCCGTGTTGGGCTCTGCGCTGACAGCTTGGAGCCTGGAGCCTGCTTTGGATTCTGTGTCTCCCTCTCTCTCTGCCCCTTCTCTGCTCATGCTGTCTGTCTCTCTCTCTCTCTCTCAAAAAGAAATAAGGGGCGCCTGGGTGGCTCAGTCGGTTAAGCGTCCGACTTCGGCTCAGGTCACGGTTTCACGGTCCGTGAGTTCGAGCCCCGCGTTGGGCTCTGTGCTGACAGCTCAGAGCCTGGAGCGTGTTTCAGATTCTGTGTCTCCCTCTCTCTGACCCTCCCCTGTTCATGCTCTGTCTCTGTCTGTCTCAAAAATAAATAAACGTTAAAAAAAAATTTTTTTAATTTAAAAAAAAAAGAAACATTTGAGAAAACTAAAAAAAAAAAAAAAAAAAAGAATGAGGAATGCAATATCTCAAGTGTAGGGAGGGCAGATTTTATAAACAGAAAGAGTAAAGAGCTCCTAGAAAAAAGAAAGACAGACATAGCTTTCTTGATGTAAGAAAAGTCATTTTAGGCCCCAGAGGCATTTTGTTAAAGAATGTAAGAACAAACAGCCACTCTCAGGCTTGGAGATAGCTTAATCATATCAAGACAATAATCAGCAATAAAACTCCCAGTGCTGATTCCAAAGACTGACCTGATGCACACTGAATTATCTCAAAATGCCCTTTGAGCACTCAGATATGGACCAGAGAATTGAAGACCCTTACCCTATCCAGCCCAATCCCATGCTGTATTCTCCACAGCACAAGCCCCTTCATGAATATGTATGTACCTTTACCTTAAAACTTCCCTAATTTTGCTGTTGGGGAGACACTGCTTTGGGTCATGTCCCCAGTGTTCTCCTTACTTGTTGCACATAAACCCCTTCATTTTCCTATTCTTTGGCTTAGTTGTGTCTTTTAGCTTGACACCCACTAAGAAGCAAACATACTCCCTTGGGTAACATTCTCACTCAACCTCCTGGGAGGAGAGAGGACTGAAGATTGACTTGATCAGAAATGGCCAGTGGTTTAATCAATCGTGCCTATGCAATGAAGCCTCCATAAAAATCCCTGAAGGATGAGGGTAGCAAAGCTTTCCGGCTTGGTGAACACGTAGAGATATAGGGAGGGTGGTGGGCCCAGAGAGATGGTGAGAGTTCCTTGCCCCATCCCACATACCTGGCCCTACGCATCTCTTCTATCCGGCTGTTTCAAAACTGCAATCTTTTTTTTTTTTTTTTTTTAAAGATTGACTATTTTGCTTTTTTTAAAAAAACTTTTTTAGTGCTTATTTATTTTCGAAAGAGAGACAGAGCATGAGCAGGGGAGGGGCAGAGAGAGAGGGAAACACAGAATCTGAAGCAGGCTCCAGGCTCTGAGCTGTCAGCACAGCAGACTTGAACTCACAAACCTCGAGATCATGACCTGAGCTGAAGTCGGGCACTTAACCAACTGAGCCACCCAGGCACCCCCAAAACTGCAATCTTTTATAATAAACCAATAATCTAGGAGGTGAAGTGTTTTCCCAAAATCCGTGAGCCATTCTTGCAAGTTAACCGAACACGGGATAGGGTTGTGGAAATCTCCAATTTATAACTGGTCAGTCAGCAGCTTAGGTGACAATTTGCATGGGTGATTGGTGTTTAAATGGGGGTGTGTGCGGGGGACAGTCGGTAACAACACTGAGCCCCTAACCTGTGGACTCTGATGCCATCTCCAGGTAGATCGTGTAGAATTGAGTCACATTTGTAGGATACACTTTTGGTGTCTACCGAGAATTGGAGAATTGCTTTGTGTGGCTTGGTGATCAGAAGTGGAGTATCATGTAGAATAAAAAGGAAAACAATAGTTTTTCTCTGCAGTTGGATTTGTGGCTCACATTATATTTCTACTACACAGCACTGCTTTATAAGCATGGTCAAATCTTGCCACAAATACTTGAAGAGGCAAATCAGTACCCGCAGACCGACCAGCTTATCAGTTCCCAGTAAAGTTGATCCAAGGGAACGTTCCAGCTCTGAGTGAAGCAGCAGCCTCATGTCTAGATTCGGACTCTGCACTGTGAGGCCACTCCCAGACGTGGCCTCTGGGTGTGGCCAGGCCTTTGGGATGGGGCACATACCAGGGCCTGTGACCCACTGCCTGGTAGAGTGGCTGTTTCCTCCTTCTAGCTCCCTGGCCTCCCTAAGGAGACCAAGTGCAGGAAATGAGTTCCATTTCCTTTCTCTTCTTTGGCAGAATCTTGTCCAAGTCAGGTGGAGGCTTGGAGGTTCTCCCTCCTCAACATCTGTCTTGTCTATTTCTGGAAGCTATGGCCTAGGTCCTGGTCATGTGACTGACCTGCTCCAGGAGGCTTGGAATCCACCCCCAGCCCTCTGGTCTGGCGCTCCAGGCAACAGCCCGGCTTTCTCTCTGAAAGGGTTTCAAGCCGTGAGGCTCTCATCGACAAGACTCCCCCAGTTCAACTGACAGTATTATAGGTGAGGGGTACAGGGCAGGGCTGGGGCCCAATTACAGACCTTTCTTTTCTACATTACCTACTTCTATTTTGGATGGCTTTTTCTAGGTGGACAGGAATTGAGTCGTAATCAAAACCAGGTAGTAGTTGGGGCGCCTGGGTGGCTCAGGTGGGTAAGCATCTGACTTCGGCTCAAGTCATGATCTCACAGTTCATGAGTTTGAGCCCAGCGTGTTAAAAGCTTAGAGCCTGCTTCGAACTCTGTGTCTCCCTCTCTCTGCCCCTCCCCGGCTCATGCTCTAGCTCTCTCTCTCTCCAAAATAAACATTAATTTTTTTTTTTAAGGTAGTAGTTAAAAACAACCCTGATACATACACACACATATGCACAAACCAGCTCAAAAAGGACACCCAAGAAACAGATCAGGCATGGTTGCTTCTGGGGAGAATTCTGTAGCCAGGGGTGAGCAGGATAAGGATTAAGATTTCTACTATATGGGTGCACCTGGGTGGCCCAGTCGGTTAAGCGTCCGACTTCCGCTCAGGTCACGATCTCACAGTTCATGGGTTTGAGCCCTGCGTCAGGCTCTGTGCTGACAGCTCCAAGCCTGGAGCCTGCTTCAGGTTCTGTGTGTGTGTGTGTGTGTGTGTGTCTCTGCCCCTCCCTTGCTTGTGCTCTCTCTCAAAACTAAATAAACATTAAAAAAAAACTTCTAAGTATATATAAAAAAGATTTGCACTATATGAATTTACTGTGAGTCAATTTAAAAAACACAAACACTTAAAATTATCTTTAGAAAGCATACACAAAATCCATCAATGACATTGAAGCCATGAAGTCCAATTTTCCTTTTACAACCTGGGAAAATGAGCTTTTACAACCCCCCCCCCCTTCTGTCTCAGCACTGCCGGCATTTGGGGACAGTTAATGCTTTGGGTCAGGGGTCATCCCGTACATTGTAGGGTGTTTAAGAGTATGCGGGCCTCTGCCCACCGATGCAGATAACACCCCACCCCCCACCCCTTTCCTGGATGTCACAACCAAAAATGACTTCAGACATTGCCAAATATCCCCTGGGGAGAGAAATCGCCCTCAGCTCAGAAGCACCGCATCACAGAAGACACTGGCACTTCCTGGGCACCGTGAACCGTGTTGCAGCTCTGATTTCTGTCCCACGGCTCGGGGAGCAAGGGACCAGATTTCTAGCCAGGTCATATTCAAACCCCTCTCCCTACGCTTACTTGTGTGACCTGAACTGGCTTCTCCTAAGCCTCCAGTTCCTCATCTATAAAAAGGAAATGACAGAGGCGCCTGGGTGGCTCAGTCGGTTAAGCATCTGACTCTTGATTTAAGCTCAGGTTATGATCTCGTGGTTCGTGAGTTTGAGCCCTGCGTCTGGTTCTGCTCTGGAGGTGCAGAGGCCGCTTGGGATTCTCTGTCTCCCTTTCTCTCTCTCTGTCCCTCCCCTGCTCTTTCTCTCAAAATAAATAAACTTAAAAAAAAAAAAAAAAAAAAAAGGAAATGACAGCCCCTACCCCAGAGGGCTGAGCACCTGACATACACAATGCCCAGCCCACAGCAAGGGATGGATAGAGGTTGGCCCTCAATATTAATAAACACCCCGAAGTGTTATCAGTGCTATAAGAAGAGTGTGTCCAGGGTGTGGTGGGGGCCACCAGGAGTTCTCTCTGATGCAGATCTCCAGAGATGAAGCATGCCCCAGGCGGCCAGCGCTGGGCTCACGTGTAAGGCTTTACGGAACACACAAATGACACCGGGATCATACGTGACTGGGTTTGGGAAACACAAGCCACCCTGTCTGCTGACACAGCCCTTCTTGCCAGCCACGGGCTCTTAAACCTCTCCCTGCAGACACTCGCTCGGACACGTGCACACTCACTCACCCAAGCATCTCCCACTCTGTGGTGTGAATGATCTTTAATAGAAACTCTCCTGTTTCTGTCTGTCCCTCTCTCCAGAGGCATCGGGACAGGGTGATTCACTGCAGTGTGCGGACATCTCACTCCCTCCCCCCACGCAGAGGATGGAGCTATGGCATCGATGCCTTTCCTGTCTCCCAGGGGGGTTTCTGAGTCATCATCTCCAGGGGACAACATTCTGCTCCCACGACAGGAGCCACGGAGGAAGGGGCTTCGGCAGTCCTGGGGGCAGGGAGGGGGCGTGAATCTGATCCGGTCTCTGTGTCTGCCTGGAGCAGAAGTCCTGGGCTGCAGCTCTGCCCGGGCGAAGCTCCAGGGCTCCCTTCTCACACCTAGAGCACCTCTGGGCAGCCGGTTAAGCCCTTGTTCTGCTCAAGTCCCGCCCCATGGAAGAAGCAGACAAAGAGGACTGGGTATTTCAGGAAGATGGGTGGGAAAGGGCAAGTTGCCACAAAGCAATGAACATGCACTGCTGACTACAGGGCGCCTCCCTGGGCTGGGTCCAGAGCACCAGGAAAGCCCCAGCCAAGGAGGTGTATTCTGCCTCTGGCTCGTGGCCAAATCTCTCCGATGGTGGCTCCAAGAGCAATGGAGGTCAAGAGCCTGGAGGCTGGTCCAGGTTCCCTGGGGCCCCGACGCCCCAGAGTGCTGCCCGGCAGTGGTTGTTGGCAAAGAGGAAGAGGTCCGAGGTGGCTGGCCTGGCCAATTAGGGATCGACGAAGGACACGGCGATGTAGCGGGTGCCCCTGGTGGTGGGGAGCCCCTCGTGGTAGTGCGTGAGTCGCCCAGGGTGCATGAGGGTCCAGCCTTTCCGTGGGGCTCGGATGGAGCAGTTGTAGCGCAGGAACCGACAGCCCCCGCCCTGGGAGACAGGAAGCGTCAGTTCTCCCACGGGAAGCTGGGCCCTTCCCCCGCCGCCCTATCCCCCACCTGAGCCACTGCAGCCCAGTGTCCTCAGCCCAGTCTGCCGGGGATGCCTTGTAGAGTGACAGCCAGAGCTGCCTAAGGAGGACACTCAACTCAGCAAAGACAGAGGGAGCGAGAGCACTGGCCTTGAGTCAGGCAGCCCTGGGCAAAGGTTGGCTACATGCTTTACTAACCCAGGCCTCAGTTTCCCCTCCCAGGAAACAGGCATGAACCTCACAGGGTCATGAAAATTAAGTGAGATGATCCAGGTAGGGGCTCAGGGCCAGGTTTCTCAACCTCAGCACTATGGACATTTGTGGGCAGAAAACCCCCCGTTTTTTAAATTGTGGTAAAATGTATGTAATTGAAACTTTACCATCATAAACATTGTTTAAGTACACAGTTCTGGCGGTGCTTTCTCTTGTGGGGGGGCTGCCCTGGGCACCCCTGGCCTCTACTCACTAGATGCCAGTAGCACCGCCACAGCTGTGACAACCAAAAATGTCCCCAGGGGGTGGGGGGACAAAACCGTCCCCTAGGTGAACCCCTGATACATGGTAAACTCTCAAAAAAATTAGGGGATGCTTGTGTGGGTGTCCTTCACTGTGGCCAGCCCAGGACTGAGTCCCCAAAATGCTTAGAAAATAGCAGCTTAAAAAAAAAAAAGAGGGGCGCCTGGGTGACTCAGCCAGTTGAGTGTCCAACTTTGGCTCAGGTCATGATCTCATGGTTTGCGAGTTCGAGCCCCACGTTGGGCTTTGCGCTGATACTGTGCATCCTGCTTTGGATTCTCTGTTTCCCTCTCTCTCTGCCCCTCCCCTGCTGTCTCTCTCTGTCTCTCTCTCTCTCTCTCTCTCTCTCAAAAATAAACATTAAAAAATTAAAAAAAAATAGCAGCGTAAGGAAATGAGTGAATGAACAATGAATGAATGAATGAATGAATGACTCCCTAGCTGAGCACACCTAGAGGCCTTCCTTGGGACCTTGAGGCCCCCAGAGCTGTCCCCTCTCCACCCCACGTCCTCCTGGTTTCCCCGGCTCTCCCCTCCAACCACCAGCCTGAGCCCCACACCCAGACTAAGCCCGTCCTGCCATTTCCAAGGCAGCCTCTTCCTTCTGAGACTGATGGAAACCCTAATCTCCTTATCACCAACAGCTATCAGGCCTCGAGTACTTACTGCAGGTTCCCATAGGCAACCACCTGAATGAGCTCAGGGAACTGTCACAGCAGTTCTGTGGAGGGCCCTCTACATTTTCCCAGCTAAGAAAGAAGGAAACTGAGAGCCTAAGAAACACGTCTGAGGCCACAGAGCTGGTGAGTAGGTAGGCAGGTGCCGGTTTACGCAGTCTGACCTCTGACCTCCCGTGCCCACGCTCCACTGTGTCTGAAGTCCTTTCCCTCACAGACCTGGCACCCTCTCTCACTCTCTCTGGTTCTCGGGCACTGGGCCCCGCAGGCCCCGCAGCCCCAACCACCCCGTGAGCAGCTCACCTCGTAATCCACGCCGACCCGGTTCAGGGCGATGTTGATGGTGAAGGTGGAGGCGTCGTGGTGCGGCATGAGGGATGGCTGCTCATCCGGCTTGTAGCGGACAACAAAGGCCAGGTCGAACTGGGCCTGTGTCAAGGGGGTGGGAAAGAGAAGCGGCTGGACAGAAGCCGCTGAAGAGCAGGAGAGGCAGGGGTGCAGAGGAGGGGCCGCTCACGCAGTCTTTGGGATGCTGGCTCCCTGAGGGCAGGTTTGTTCAACGTCGTGTTCCCCCGTGCCTGGCACAGGGAAGGCTTTCAATAAAAAACGTGCAGAGAGGGGAAGGGACAGAAGGAAGAGAAGGGAAGGGAGAGGAGAGGAGGGGAGGGAAGCTAGGGCAGAAGGAAGGCAGCTCATCCTCACAACCCTTTATGGCAACTATGCAGGCTGCTGATTCGTCCGTCAAGGGCAGTGCCCAGGCTGTCAAAGCAGGTGTCTGGAGAAAGCCTTGTGCGTGAGGCGGTGATCAAGGGAGGGAAGGAGAGCAAAAGGCAAAGGGGCAGTCAACAGGTACTCAGTGGGGAGCTAAAGGGAAATTGAGAGAGGAGTGAGTATGCTGGCCAGCGAGCCGGGGGCTTGTCTGCAAGCTGGGCACAGGCATCCTTGAGGCAGGATTTAAGGACACGAAGGAAGGAGTCAGAGGAGTGATGTCATAGGCTGGAGGCAAGGCGGGCTGCCCCTACCCTGGACTCTTCCAGAGGCGCCCCCACCATGGGAGGAGACTTCACTCCCACCTGGAGACCAAACATTCAGGCCTCTCCCGCAGGCTGGGACCACTCTCTCTCCTTCCCCCGACTCTCCTCTCCCTAGCCACTCCCCTCCCCACCCCCTCCCTGGCTACATCCCAGGCACACCCACCCTGGTATAATAGCCTGGGTAGAGCTTCTCGGTCATGGGGGCGATGTACTCCACCAGGAACTTGTGCCATTCCCGCTCGAAGCTGATCTGGTTCATGTGGATGTCGATGGTTGGTACGTTTTCGTAGCCACCCTGGATGCGGTTGTCCTGGAAGTGACCAAGGCGAGCGTGGTAAGCAGAATTCTAAGACAGCCGCCTGGTGTGTGGACTGCCCAACCGCCCCCACCCCACCTGTAAACACGATGGGATGAGGTTAGGGCAGAGGGCAAAGCGAACGGGCTCTGCAGATGTCACTGAGGTAACAAGTCAGTTGACTTTGGGTTGATCACACGGGAGAGTGCCCCGGGCGTGCCTTTAAATGAGCATCTTGAAGAGAGAGACTCTCCCACTGGCCTGGAGGAAGCACGGGAATGAATTCTGCCACAGGAGCTTGGATTAGGACCCCGAGCCTCACCTGAGACCCCAACCCTGGCCGCCCCTCGACTGCAGCCTCGAGAGACTCAGTCCTCTGCCCCTGAGCAGAGGACCGGCTAAACCACATGTGGACTCCTAGAAACCCGGAGATGATACACGGGTGTTGTTTTATGCTGTTGAAGCTTCATGGTGATTTGCTACACCGCAGAAAAAACCAGGTGCAGAGGGTCACAGGTTGGCTCAGGCACTAGAGTCCCAGCACTGACCTGGTCCCAGGAGCACAAAGGCTGGCCAGACCCCAGAAAGCATGGGCTGTGCCAGTTCCTGGCCTCCGAAGATGATCTCACCACCAAAGCACGTGGATGAGGCTGGTAATCGGAACCACTGGTTACTCCAGCTGCCAGGTCAAAGGTTAGCCAGGCTCTGAGGCACACAGGCCCAGGGCCTCATGTGCCTTTAAAAATGCCCCCTGAACTTTCTGAACTACAGGTACGGGATTCCTCTTCCAGGGAACCACACAGCCTCTCAATCCAATATGCCACTTGCTTCTGCTGTCTGGTGAATGTGGCCTTAACGTCCCTAATTCTTCCTCATCCCACACTTGCTTGTTCCTCCCCCATTACACACCCAATCTGGTAAAGGAAGCTAAATCATTCTAATAACAAACCAGGAACTGGAAATCTAGAATGTGAGATTAAGGCAGCTCAACGTCACCGAGCGGTCATGGCAGCCTGGGGACCCATACTCCAACCCATTTCTTAAATCCCCTACTCCTCAGTGCCAGAGGACCCCCCAAAAGAGTCCCAGAGAGAGGGGTGCCTGGGCGGTTCAGTCGCTTAAGCGGCCGACTTCGGTTCAGGTCATGATCTCACGGTTTGTGGGTTCGAGGCTGACAGCACAGAGCCCACTTCAGATCCTTTGGCCCTCTTTCTCTCTGCCCCTCCTCTGCTCATTCTCTCTCTCAAAATAGATAAATAAACTTAAAACAAACAAGCGAACAAAGTCCCAGAGAGGTTGGCCAGCTTGTCAGGAAAACAGCCCAGAGGGCAGGCTCCCCCACATTTCCCAGCCCAGGCACCTGGGCCCCCACCTTGTTATCTCCCAGAGACCACTGGCCATAGTGTTCCATCTCCTCCACCAGCTCGTCACAGGCCGTCTCCGTGAAGATGGGGAACCAGTAGACATCTGGGCAGGGCTGGGGAGGGCGGGGACGGAGGGGAGGACTCAGTCACACGGGTCCAGGTGGCACCGCTGCCTCTTCCCCCACCTCCCCCACCCCCCTGTGGAACCCGCCACAGGCAGGGCCCCTCAAGTGGCCCAGGCGCTTCCCCATACCCTGGTCCGTGAGCTGCTAAAGGGGGAAGGAAACAGCTCAGAGCTGGTCTTTCTCAGCCAAGGTCACAGAACTACCGGGGCAGAGCCAGGAAGGGAAGGTGCGTACGGAGGGAGGACAGCCCAGCAGGCTTCAGGGCAAATAGAGAAGCGCTGTTTCTTACTACTGGCCCCTGGTCCACGGTTGAGACCACATTTGGAGACATTTTCCTCTTCCTCGCCTGGGCCAGGAGAGCAACCCAAGGTCCCGAGGCCCCTGCAGACTCCAGCTGGGAAGTACCAACAGGAGGAAGGACCAGCCCACTGCCCATGCTCTTGCCCGAGTGCTTCCAGAACACAGAAAGATGCCTCCCCTTCTCTCCTGGGGCAGCTAATTGCCTTCCCCTGCCCTCCATCCCCCTCAGCAGGTGTAGGGTGTGAATCAGTACCTTTGTTCCCAGAGGCACCCAGTCCTTACCATCTCTACCAGCTTCCCTGCCAGGGCCTTGGTGTAGTTCTCGTGGATGTACTTCTCCTTCCAGTCCTGGGGTGGGGGGAGGGGAGTCGGTTGGGGTCCTCAGGCCTGGCCCGGGCCAGCTGGGGCTCACTCTTTGCCCGACTCCATGGGATGCTCCAAGAGGGGGTTCGTCCCCCTCCCAGGCCCCCTGCAATGCGGGTGAATGTGTGCACGCCTGGGGGAGGGGGTACGCACCATGCCCCACCGGGTGCAGGTGTATGATCTGGGCACACAGTATGCCTGCAGGAGCTGGTGTCTTCACGTGTACCTACATGCGTGTGCATGTGTGTGCAGGTCTGCGTACAGGCATGTGCATGTGCCCAAGTCAGCCATAAGCTCACAATGTCTAGGAACGCCGTCACCCCTTTCTCCTCCTCTGATCTTCTCGACACCCTCAGAAGTGAGTGAGGCTGAGATAGTATGCCCATTTTAGAGCTAAGATAACTGAGACCCCAAAGGTCGAGCGGCTCAACTAAGTCACAGCTGAGGGTCCACAGACCCAGGCCTGACTCCTGGTCTCCCCTCCACTAGATGGCGCTGCCTCTCCAGAGCCCGCATCTCCCAGCCCAAACCCTGCCCCACACGGTCCCCTGGGTGGAGGAAGGCAGGTGGCAGGTAGCCCTCAGAGCCCCAGCCCTTCTCAGGCTGAGCAGGAGTCCCCTTACACCACTGGCTCTCTGGGGTCCCTTCCTCTCCCTCCCCTGCCCATCCACCCAGGACCTCACCTCGGGGTTGCTGAACACCTCCCAGAGGTCGTTGTGGAGGTGGCTGGTCTGGTAGCTGTCCAGGGAGAGCAGGTGGCCAAAGGTGTGCCGGTTGGTCAGGTACATGAACACATCCTGGGGAGAACAGGACGGATGGAAGAGAGCCCCTCTCCCCCACCAGTCCCAGGAGAGAGAGGCATGGCTGCAGCCTCCTCTGTCCATCAAGTTGGAGATCAGGGAACCAAGTGCGGGCACCCCATCTCGTCTCCCTAGCACCCGGCCAGGCCTGACATGGATACAATCAAGGAGGGCTTCCTGGAGGACTGAATGGGAATCAAAGAACCAATGTTGATGGTGTAGAAGCAAAGAATGGTGTCTGCTCCTGAAGTTCAGAGCACAGGAAGACACCATCATGCTGCCACATTTAAATAAAAATAACCACAGTCGGGGGCACCCGGGTGGTTCAGTCGGTTGAGCATACAACTTGGGCTCAGGTCATGATCTTACGGTTTGTGAGTTCAAGCCCCATATCGGGCTCGCTGCTGTCAGCCTATCAGCACAGAGCCCACTTTGGGTCCTCTGTCCCCCTGTCTCTGCCCTTCCCCCGCTCACTCGCACCCTCTCTCAAAAATAAATATGCTTAAAAAATAAAATAACCACAAAAACATATTGGGTGGGGCACAGGGAGAGGGCAAAGGCGTCTCTTTGGCACATTACTCGGGGTGCATTTAGGTGGAGAGTTTAGGGTTTTTTGGCTGTGTTGAAAATGTCAATAAAACAGACGCTGTGAAAACTGGGTCCACTAAAATGGTCCCCACAGACCCTAAGGACCAGCCCTCATGCCTGATGCTCCGAGTGCCCCCCATCAGGCCCTGGCATTTCAGAAGCTCGAGGCCCAAGGCGACAAGATCCAGACCACCTTCTCCATCAATGGGCCCCCCCCCCCCCCGCCAACTGCCCAGCCCTGCCGACCTGCTGCCGGATATTGGCACAGAAGGCCATGTCGGGGTCCAGCTTGCTGTGGTGGAACAGGTCTGTCTGCAGCAGCTCAGCCCGCAGGGCACTGCCCTTGATCAGGTAGATGTTGGAGATGTAGGGCACGTTCCAGACGCCACTAAGGGTGAGAGAGGAAGATGGAGGGGGCTGCAGGCCGTCATAGGCTAGAGATCAGGGCCCCGGGGGAGGAGGCAGTCAGAGGCCGGGAGGGCACAAGAGTGCTGACTTGATTCCCCTACCCTGGGCACATGGGCTCAGGACAACTGCCAGGAAGTCCTTCCCTGTGTCTGACTGCAGTCTTCCCTGCTTTGGGTTTCGCAGGAATTCGAGGGCAACAAGGACGGGAATATTGGGGGAAGACGGGTGAGGGCGTTCCCATCCCGCAGGTACTCACACGCGCCGCCCCTGCACAATGTCCACATAGTCCTCGGAGCGGGCGTAGTAGCCATCTGCGCTCAGGGCCCCCCAGAAGTTCGACCACAGCCTCCCATGGCGGGTCATCAACGGGGCGATGACGTTCCTGAGGAAGGGAGCACCTCAGTGGGAGTCTCCCTGCCCACTGGGAGTTTGGGGCAGATCTAATTAGGTGCGGGGCGGGGGGTGGGGTGGGGGGAGGAGTGCCCTTTCAACCCGCAAGTGGGGCCTGGAGGGGGGTGGGTTGGCCCATCTGGTTCGTGCTCCCTCCAACAGGGCAGCCGGGAGCGGAGGGCAGGAGGGGCGGCTTGCAGCAGGGAGGAGGGAACATCTTGGACCAAGACAAGGTTGCCGGGCTGGGGCAGGTCCAGGGTGGGAGGTGAGGCCAGGGTGAAGGCGGAGAAGAAAGGCATGGCGGGAGGCCGGGGGGGACTGGAGCAGGGGACCAGGCTTGGAGGGCCAGCCTGCCGCAGCCCACCCACAGCCTCACTTGTTCTGCTCGATCAGCAGGCGCAGGGTTTTAGGCTCCGTCAGGGCCACGTCAGCATCCACGCTGAAGTAGTAGGTGCAGCCACGGTCCTGTCGGCACAGATCCCTGCAGGTAGGGGTTCCGGGGTCAGCAGAGGGGTCCCAGAGCAGCGCTGCAGCCTTACTCTCCAGGCCTGCCCCCCTCTGTGACCACAGGGAACCAGCCAAAGGTCTTTAGAGGGGTCAGGCCAGCCCTGGTGCAGGTTGGGTCCGGCAGCCTTGACCCCGAGACCCAAACCCTGGGCTGTTAGGCTCTCAAGATGAATGCCCGGAGCTCAGCGACTGCTATCAAGTGCCCTGAAAACCCTCGTACTGGGGAGAACACGGCCCACAGACAGGTTCGTACACCGCCCAGGGCTAGGGGGTAAACCGGTTCTGCCCCTTCTGAAGTGTAGTTTGGTCACCCGTACCAAAAGCCTTACAAATTTATGCTCTTTTTGTTAATCTGGCCCAGGGCTCAGCAACGTACAGCCCGTGCTCCAAATCCAGCCCACTGCCTGGTATCGTTGTAGGTCGTGAGCTAGGAATGGCTTCACATTTCTGAATGGTTGGGGGAAACGAAAATCAAAAGGAGTCACATAAAAATCACATGAGGGGTGCCCGGGTGGCTCAGTTGGTTAAGTGTCTGAGGTCGGCTCAGGTCATGATCTCATGGCTCGTGAGTTCGAGGCCCGCGTCGGGCTCTGGGCTGACAGCTCGGAGCCTGGCGCCTGCTTCGGATTCTGTGTCTCCCTCTCTCTGCCCCTCCCCCACTCATGTTCTGTCTCTCTCTAGCAAAAAATAAATAAACATTAAAAAAATTTATTTTCAGGGGCACCTGGGTGGCTCAGTTGGTTAAGCATCCAGCTCTTGGTTTCGGCTCAGGTCATGATCTCATGGTTCAGGGGTTCAAGCCCCACATCGGGCTCTGTGCTAATGGCACGGAGCCTGCTTGGGATTCTGTCTCCCTCTCTCTCTCTGCCCCTCCCCTGCTCGCTCTCCGTCTACCTCTCTCTCAAAAATAAATAAATACACATTTTTTTAAAAGTTTAAAAAAACTTATTTTTAAGTCGTATGAAATTCAAATTTCAGTGTTCGGAAGTAAAATTCGTGGGAGCACAGCCACGCCCATCTGTGCTACAACCTCAGGGTCAAGTGGGCGTGGCAGAAGAACCTTCCTGGAGGTTCCACAGCCTCGGATCTGGACTAATTCTTCCACAGTCAACAGGGATTACTTGTTTGTTTTAATAATAAAGGCAAAATCAGAGATCGTCTCTCGAATTGTCCTTGTTTACCTACTTCTGGCTTTCCAGTTCTTCCTCTTTCTCTGATTTGCTTCCTGCACCCAAATGACACTGCTCAGCCCTACCCAGGAGCCCCCAGGTTGGCAGGGCAGTGCCTATTTCCCCATTTGACAGTTGGGAACACTGAGGCCCAGAGAGGGGCAGGAACTTGCTGGAGACCACACGCAGCCTTCTGAACTCCTCTGTCTCCTGGCCTGATGCCCCCTGACAACACGGCCCCCCCTGCCCACTACCGTCAGCAGAGATGACCGTGGTGCCCCAGCCCCCAACTCACGCGACCATGGTGCCCCAGCCCCCAACTCACGCGCCCACGTTCCTGGCGTCAGCGTTTGCCACCCGAACCTCAGGGCCCACCAGTTTCACGGACTGGTACTCGCTGCCATGCTCTGCCAGGAACTGTTCCACTTGAGCCTTGTGGTGTTGCTCCTAGGGGTGGGGGATGGGAGGGTGAAGATGGGGACAGTGGTTCCACCCCAGGACCACAGCACCCTTGCTCCTGCAAGCCACTCCCCTTCATTCCTCGCACACTCTTGGCCATTGGCTTTCCTATCTCCAGACCTCTGCCTGTGCCAGCCTTTCTGCCTGGAGTGCCCTTTCCCAGCCATCCCTGACCAGGCCAGGCCCACCAGCCTCTTAAGAGCCTCTGTCACTTGGACAGCATCCCCGACCCCATATCCAGAGTCGTCGATTCTGCCGGTCTGGAGCGAGGCCCAGGGACCTGCTTCGCTACAAAATGCTCCGCGTGATCCTTGGACTGCACTTTGAAGAACAACAGTCCATTCCCCAGGCCGCTTGCAGGGGGAAGCGGACAAATCAAGATTTTTAGGATCAAACCCAGGATTCAGAGCGAAGCCCGGCTCTGCTACCATTAGTTGTGTGACCTTGGATAAGCCACCTCACCTGCCTCAGCTTCCATTCCCTCCCTTGTAAAATGGGAGGGCAACTGAGCCTAAGTCCCAGGGTTCCTGTAAGGAGGCGACAAATCAGACCGGGCTCACAGGTCTTTAAAGACTGCCTGTGACAGTTTTCTTTTTCTGCACAAAAAATGAGAATTCACATCTCCAGGGAAGCGGGGAGACTCCCAAGGGCAGGGCTGACACCCTTCTCCTGTTTCCACGTGGCACAGTTGAACTAATGTCTGTGACACAGGCAGAGCTGAGCCGAGTGTGCGGCCACAGGGCCCTGGGAGTGGGGTGCTGACGGTCGGGGCTGAAAGGTCTCAGAAAGGGGTGCTGCCAGATGAGAGAACATTACGGGAGACAAGAAGCCTTGAGAACAGAGAGAATTCGACGGCGTATCTGGCATCCCGGATGCCAGGGAAATGAGGTGGGACTTTATCCAGCTAGGAAGCGGGGGAGAGGGAAGGAGCTAGGAATGCCGAACCTGGGCCTGCTCCCCACAAAGCAGCAGGCCTCAGGGCCCTCCTTGATTCCCCAGAGGGCACTCAGGGAATGAAAACCAGTTTGTCACCGAATCGAATCAGGAAGGACCGACTGAGGCAGGGAGAGAAACAATGACAATGATGACAGCTAGGAGCACCTGTCATGTGCCTGCCCTTCCCTCCTGTGTGTTTCCCGTGCCCACTTGTTTAACCCATGCAGCAATTCCACGAGGTCGGCACGATTCTAGTCCCATTGAATAGGTGAGAAAACTGAAGCACAGAGAGGTTGAGCAATGTCACACAGCCGATACAAGCAGTGGCCCTGGGATTCAAACCCGGCCAGTCTGACTCAAGTCAAACCCAACGCCCACTTCCATTTGGCCCAGAGAGTGATGCTTCAGTTAGTTCCGGAGATGTCCCAGGCCACCCCGTGAGGCTGGGCCTTGACCCAAGCCTCACGGCGACCCCACCAAGTGCCTGCTACTCACGTGGTTGTGAATGAAAAGCCGCATCTGTTTCCGGGGGTAGTGGAGGCGGAGGAGCCGCTGGAAGAACAGGGATAGGAACGGCGTGGGCTGTTCGATGAACACACCGACCAGGACTGTGGGCAGAGCTTCATCCTGCACGGGGAGGGGGCGGCATGAGGGGCTGGTGATGTGGCCACCGGGCCACTGCCGAGCCCCTAGGGTGGCCTGAGGGACCCAGAGCCAGAGGCAGAGGCGTGCAGACTTAGCAGGAAAGGGGCCTGAGCCAGGGAGCTCCAAGCAGGATGTGCAGACAGGCAGAGGCAGGGCCTGACAGGGAAGCAGAAGGAAGCGGGAGGAGGTGGGGGGTCCCTGCTGGGCAGATCACGTGAGCCTAGACTTGGAGCCAGGACCAGCTGATGGCCTGCTGTCACACAGCTTCGCTGGCATGGGTTTGCAGCGAGCCATAAACAAGGAGTTAAGGGGGCGCCTGCGTGTTTGTGGGTTGAGCATCCAACTTTGGCGCGGGTCATGATCTCACAGTTTGTCAGTTCGAGCCCCGTGTTGGGCTCTGTGCTGACAGCTCAGAGCCTGGAACCTGCGTCAGATTCTGCGTCTCCCTCTTTCTCTGCCCTTCCTCGGCTCGTGCTCTATCTCTCTCTGTCTCTCAAAAATAAATAAACAAAAAAATATATTTTTTTAATATGAATAAACATTTTAAAACAAAACAAAACAGGGGTGCCCAGGTGGCTCAGTCAATTAAGCGTCCAACTCTTGGTTTCAGCTCAGGTCATGATCTCACAGTTCACTGTCAGCACAGAGCCTGACTGGCATTCTCTCTCCCTCACTCTCTACCCCTCCCCCACTCATGCTTTCTCTCTCTCTCAAAATAAATAAACTTAAAAAACAAAAAAACAAAAAAACGAGGAATAAGATCTGTGAGTGAGTGGAAGGCAGCTATAGGAGAGGAATCAAGCTGAAGGAACCAGAACTTTGGCATGGCCAGGGGGGTGTGCATGAACAGGAGCCATATGTAATCTCAGAAGGCTTCCAAGAGGAGGTGCCTGGGTGAGGAGGAAGAGGGAACCCCAGACAGGAAGGTTATCCCTTTACCTCCCACCAGAGACGATAGTCTCTTCCAGACTCACTCATCCTCCCCATCTGCGAGGACCAAGCGCCCCATGTCTGGCAGCCTTACCCCTATGCCCCTGAGGCTGCGCAGGCCCTCGTCACACACAGCGCAGCCTGTCTCGAAGGTCCAGAAGCGCGGGATGTAGTTGCCCAGGTAGTTCAGCTGCAGCTGTAGGGAGACGTGGGGTCGGAGACGAGGGGTACAGCTGGCTCCACCCACCTGTAACCACTGAGTCACATCCCTCTCAGCCCCTGGTGTTCCCACACCCCGGCCCTCTAAGGGGACAGGAATGCGGCTTTATTTGGGGCAGGTTTTGGAGAGAATGTTCTGGTGCCCTGAAGATCACCGAAGCTGCTCTGGGGGCCCAGGGAGGACTGGCAGCCTGATACACTTTTATCTCTGGATCTGCTAGAAGCTTGTAAAATGCAGACTGCTGCCTGCCCCCCACCCCAGAGAGTCCAACCGAGCAGGTCTGAGGTGGGGGCAGGAACTCTGCTTTAATACCCTCCCCTTTCTCTCTGACACGGTGCGGGGAGTGGAGGGGGTCGGGGACCACACGTGAAGAAGTGTGCTGTGAGCCAGGGCTGGCTCCCTGGGGCATGTGAGGTCCGGCCCGCACCCCAGCTGCTTCTTAGCTCCAGAAGCGCAGGGACCAGTCTGTGCTGCTCATGATAGACTATGCCTTATGTCCTTCCTAAATGTTTGCTGAATGAAGAAACAAGTCTGCCCTGGGATGATGGGGTACGGATGACTTGGGGCAGCCCAGCTGTGGCCTGGATGGGGTCAGCAACCTCCTTTCTGTCCTGGGGTTCGGCAGGGATGAACATTACTGACCGTCACAGCAAGGAAACAAGTCACCATGCTGAACTCAGATGTGAGGACAGAGGCAGCCAGGGGGCAGCGGGGCCCAGGGGGGCGGCTCTGACCCCAAGGAGAAGCGGTGGGGTCCAAGTGAGAGCAGAGTTGAGCCTCTGGCCCTGCTCTCACTCTCCCCAGGGGCTTGGGCCTCTCCCTACCTTGGTGGGCCCATTGCCATGAATCAGGACCGGAAGGGTGTCATAGGCAAGGTTCCTCGCTCTCACGTGGCCCATTTCAAACTTGAGCACCACCTCATCTGGGGGTCAGAAAGCACAGAGACATCCAGTATCAGGTCCAGAGGCCAAGTTCAAGTCCTAGCTCCTGCTCAGGGCTTGTTCTGGGCTATTAACATCACTTCTTCGAGCCTCAAGTTTCCTCGTCTGTGATATGGGGGTAAGAGCGGGAGGGCTCTGTGTTGGGCAAGCAGTCAGCACCACTCCTGGCACATAATGAGCATAGAATCCACGGCAACCCCCAGTATTTATGGTGATTACTTATTCAAGCCAGAAGCAGGAGATGGGAGAAAACAAAGACCTGAAACATCCCAGCTAGAGAAGCTCCAGGGACAGAGCCTTGGGGGTACCTGCTCCGACAAACGACAGACCTGGAGAGCAGCACTGAGAATGTGCCAGCCCCAGCAGAAGGCCTGAGCAAGGTGGGGGACAGGTCCTGTCCTGGTGGAGAGACTCCCTCGGGCAGGATCCTGACAGATCCTCTGACCCCATTAGACAGCAGGAGGTAGCAGCCCATCCAACAGTTACAAATGCAGAGGAGTCTTCCGTCAGAGGCCTGGGAAGACACTGGGGAGGGAGGCCCTCCGTGTGGGTGACCATGTGAAGGGGCCCCTCTGTGCAAGCGCCTGGCTCCCCCAAGAGACGCTCAGGACTCAGCTTCTTAGTCTAGGTTCCTGTGCTTCCAGAAGCCACAGACAAAAGGGTGTGGCTTTTCCTGCACCTTCCTGGGAAAGGACTCATTTGATTCTCAAAAAATAAGATTCCACTTATCCCATAAAATCACCAAGCAGCTATTGGGTCCAACTATCCTTTTCTTTTTTTTTTTTTTCCAACTACTCTTTTCTTAAGATGTCCATCAGCTTCCTGTGCCAGCCACCTGGGAGGTGGGAGGGCAGGGAAGGAGAGGAAGCAGGAGCACCTATAAGAACCAGGGATGCAGGGCTGGGAACAGGTACCTACTCTGCACATCGCCCACCTGCTCCCAGGCTGAATTGCTGCCTCCTCCCCTGGTGTCCTGCAGGCTCTTAGACTGACCTCTTGGCCCTCCTTTCTCCACCCCCAGGGAAACACAGCTCTGCCCCAGGACATCCAGGTGGCCTCTGGGACCTGGGGATGGGGCAAGTGACCTCCTGGAACAATAGCCAGAGAGAAACCAGCCTCTTCTCCTCCTTGGGCTCAGGCCCTGCCTGGAATCCTCATCGCCTTGTTAATGACTCTCTTAGGATCTCTCTCCCCGTGGGAGCCGCTCACCCAAGGCTCCATCCAGATTCTGGAAGATACGGCAGCGGTGGTCCAGGGTGATGTTGATCCGCTCCTGTAGGAAAGAGAGCACTGGGCTGCAGCAGGGACAGGCCCTGGTGGAGGATGGGGCTCCATCACGCCCAGTGTGGGGAGCCTGCCTTCCTACTTCTGCCCCTTCCTCCCCCCAACACCCGCTGTGCCCTGGCACACCAGAATAGCTCGGAGCCCTGCGATCTACTGGTCCAGTGGCTCTACTCACAGAGAACCAGGGACTTTCAGAATTAGAAGGCATCTAAGGCAACAGCTGGTTCAAGAATAACAATCATGATAACAACAAATGTTTTTCACTTTACTGTCAATCACTGATCTAAATACTACATAAGCATTAATTCATTCAATCCACACAACATCCTTTTTTTTTAATCTTTAAAAATTTTTTAAAAATGTTTTTATTTATTTTTGAGACAGAGAGAGACAGAGCATGAGCAGGGGAGGGGCAGAGAGAGAGGGAGACACAGAATCCGAAGCAGGCTCCAGGCTCTGAGCTGTCAGCACAGAGTCCGACATGGGGCTCGAACTCACGGACTGTGAGATCATGACCTGAGCCGCAGTCGGACGCTTAACCGACTAAGCCAACCAGGTGCCCCAATCCAAACAACATCCTTATGGGAAAGTCCCACCGTCACCACATTTTACAAATTTAAAAAACAGGGCACAGAGAGGTTGGATAACTTGCCTAAAGTCACACAGCTAATAATTGGTTAAGCTGGCATTTGAACCCCAGGAGCCCGGCCCTGAGGTCCCTGTTCACTGCACAGGGCTGCCTCTTCAAGATCTAGCTGTGTCTCATGGAGCCCTAGGCCAGGCCAACAAAGGCAAGTGGCATGCTAGGCTCAGCCCTCATCCCATAGAGAGGGAAGGGGACTCCCACAGAGTCCACTTTTATGATTTGGACCCTGGGCTTCTGCAAATGATGTCACCCGAGGCAAAGGGGAAGGAGGAGGAAAGACTGAGTTAAAAAGATCAAGTTCATGTTTCTACCGCACAAGTCCAGCTGTTTCATTTCATTAGTTCGTGGATAATAAAAACTGAGGCCAAGAGAGGGGAAGTGACTTACCCTAGGTCGCACAGCACCGCATGGATGGAGGTTATGGGGACAAGCGGGGAAGAATCCAGGAATCCTGACCCCCTCCACCCAAGGACTCTCTGAGTTTCCTGCCTGCCCGGAGGACACTGGCTAGTTTGGGGCGACACTGGTCCAGACCTGCCACCTTCAGTCCCTTCGATGACCCCTGCCTCCCTTAAGGCAGGCTTGGAGGTCATGGCACAGGTCTGGCCAAGACCTCTTCAGCCCCCAGAAACCTGCCCCCCCCCCAGGCAGGGTGGGGCAGGGGCAGCTCAGCCTGTCAGTTCCTTTCAGTACCATCACCCCCAAAAAGGAGGCTATGAACTCCTGTCTCGCTGACTTGAGTGTCCGTGAGGGTGAAGGCCCCCACTGTCTTCTTCGCAGCCGCATTCCTGCCCTGCACCTGACAGCGTCTCACATACAACAGGCGCTCAATAAATAGCCGCTGAACACCTGCGTGAATCTGCGAATGAATAAGTGGGGGCCCAACCCACGGAGTCAGGGGGCACTGCTCCCACTATAGCATCAAGATCCAGCGTCAAGATCCCCCCCGCCCTGCCCCGTTCCTCAGCCCCACCCACCGCCCCTTACCCTCTTCTCTGGGTCCAAGAAGATCTTGGTGTAAAAGAGCTGGTCACTGTCACCGTCCTGGCCATCCCACTCGGCCACCAGTTTGCTGAGGCTGGGGGCATAACCGATGAAGCCTGCGGTTGGTGGGGGACACACAGAGACAGACACTTAGCTTCCGGCCTCTAAACCAGAAGCCTCTTCCCAGACTCTGCTTTCATTCATCTCTCACTCCTTTACCTCCTCTTAGAGGTCCTCCTGGATTGAAGGGAGGTAATGTCTGTAGGCTGAAAGCAACCTGCTAGTTCATGCCACTTGGTGACAAGTTCCCCCTGAGCTCACAGAGAAAGATCAATGGTATCCACTAACCTGAACCAAATCAGGTGCCGGGCACCACGTAGGTGGTGAATAAATGCATCAGAACAGGAGTCCCTGGAGAGCAGAGCTGGTAGGACATAGGCTTGGAGCCCCTTTTCTACAGTTATCTGGGAAACTTGGCCCAGAGAAGGGCAGAGGCTGGGCCAAGGTCACACAGTGCATGGGGGCTTAGAGGGAAAAACCCACACAGCTCCTTGGCCACAGTGCAGACTGGAATGGAGAGAAAAGGGAGAAGGGGCCAGCCAGGGAGGGCTCCACCCCAGGGAACACCCCCAGCCTTGGGCCAGGACCAGGCCATCTAGACTGTGCTAACTCTCTCAGCCAATGGGGAGAAGTGGCTGCCGGAGACGAACCCCCTTCCGTGGCTGGACAGAAGAATCCAGAATAAAATATGGATTTTACTCTCCATGCAATAAGAAGGCATTGAGTGATGCGTGTGGCTTTGCGCCTGGCTACTGGGTGGAGAGCGGACTGGAAGGGGTGAGGGCTGAGGCCGGCAGAGCAGGCAGGAGGCTACTGCAAATGGCCGGGAGCCAAGTGAGGCGGCAGCAGTGGGGGGTGGACACGAGGGCAGAGTCGAGATCTTTCAAAGTGGGAGTGGTGTCACCAGCCCGCTGACTGAGAGGCGGGGGGGGGGGGGGGGGCGGCGGGACCGAGGGAGGATATTTGGGGGTGGCTCTGGTTTTGATCTGTGCAGATGGGTGGCTGTTTACAAGACGACGAGGACTGCAGGGGGCAATATGTCCCGACGGCAGCGGATGAACCCCTCTGGAACCCGCCCAGCCCCACCGTGGCCTCCGCGCCCAGACTCCTCACCTCCAGAGCCCAGGAACCTCTTGCCATCGGACACTGCCGGGTACTTGGCCTCCAGCCTGCGGTCAGGGTAGATAAGCTCCTCGGCCGAGAAGACCACCTGGCTCCTGGCCTGCCGGAACTTCTTCAGGAGCTCTCGAGGCCCCGACGCAAACACCACGTCATAGCTGTGGCCAGAGCCGAGGAAAGTGGGGGCGAGGCAGAGGTGAGCAGGGGCTCATGAGGTCACCTTCTCCCACACCACCCCTGGGCCACGCCAGGGGAAACGGCTCTGCCCTGCTGTCTCTGGCCCAGCCTGTGGCATTGCCACCCCACCCTGGGCAGAGATGGTCCCCACCTCACACTCGAAGCATGGCTCACCCCACCTGGGCAGGGCCCCCTGCCCATCTCACCACCCCTGGGAATGGTCTTTTCTGGGCTCACAGGCCCCCTCAAACAGTAGGCAACCTTAGCTAGAGCGAGTCCCCCCTCACCCCCGATATCCCGCAAGGGCTAGAATATTCTAGAATATTCTCTCTGGGCCCCACCCAGGAAGCCCCCAGCCACCTACCTGTCTGTGAAGAGAATGACTAGGTTCTCCTTGTCTGCGTGCTTCTCCAGAGCTTTCTTCAGCAGCCGAACCTTCAGCCCTCCACCTGATGATGCCCCCTTCTCCCCATTCCAGTCTTCCCCCAGGCCCAGTGCCTGAAGAGAAAGGCCTCTTAATGTGGGCTTTTGGTACAGAACTATCTTGCCAGCCAAAATTCTACCCCTGCCTGAACAGTGAACATCTTTGCCTGTCTGTCCAGCACCTCCTCCCTCACCTGTGGGGAAACCATTCTACACCATGTGTGAGGCTGACAGAGCTCTGGGGGTGGAGGTGGGGGTGATGTGACCACACCTGGCCAATCAGTGTCCCATCCTTCCCCCAGCCATGGGTTTGGGCATGTGACCTAAGCATGGCCTGTCAGATTCTTCCCCAGGACTGTTCTGTCCCAACTACGGAAAGGCTGTCTAGTTCTGTCGAGGTTGAGAAGCTGAGGCATGTGGGTCTGTGACTGGTGGTCATCCTGCCACCATGTAGAGAGAGCATGCCTGCAAATGAAGGCCAAGAGAACCTAGAGATAGAAAGACAAAGCCCTAACCATGCAGCTCGAATCCCTAGATCCAGCTATGCCTGAAGCAACCCTCTGCTTCAACCTGCATTCATGTGAGCTAATCCATTTTCTTTCTGGTTTAATGCCACTGGATTGTAAGCTGTGTAGGCAATGCCCTGGTCTGCCTTGTCATCATTCCAGCCCCAGTGCCTACCACTGTGCCTGACAGAAGGAGGCACTCAGCACACTCAGCTAAATACTGGAATGTCTCCCTGCAGGGCTTAGCCCCCATCCTGCACACAGAGGACACCAGAGGACAGCTCGGCTTCTGTTTCTTTAGAGCAGAGTTTATACAGGTAAGATCTCCAGACTACAGCCGTCTCAAAATCCCTTGGCGGGGGAGGGGGGAGGAGAGAATTGGTAAAATGCTGGTTCCCAGGCCCTGCCTTCTAAACCAGCCCTACTCCCCTAGCATTAGCATTGCCCCATAGCCCTCCTGTCTCACTTTCCCCACATTCCCAACTCTGGCACCTCCCAGACTTTGCTTACATTCTCCCCTTCTTGCTTTTCCTAAGTCATCCTCCTCTTTTGGGCTTCCAGAAGCTTTCCCTGTGGCCCCAATCAGTTTGGGAAGGGCAAAAACTCAGCTCCTGGACTCTCCCACTACCCCGCGGTTGTCCTGGCCCCTTCCCCCCACCGGGAGCCTCTTACCTGGATCTTGTAGTTGAAGAACTGTCCTGAACGCTTGAAGCGTCGGAACCCCTCAGTCTCCTTCGTGGCCACCGTGAGGACTAAGAGGTTGTCTATGGACAGAGGACGGCGTGGTGAGTGGGAATGGAGGGTGAGGAGAGGTGACAGGCAGGAGCAGGTCATTGTTCCTACATGTGTCAAATCCCCGCAGGATGTGCCCTCACGTCCACCCGTTACAGACAAGGGCCCAGGGCCCGGGTAGGAAAGATGTACGGAAGGTCACTCAGCTGGTTAATGATAGAGCGGGGACAGAACCTGGGTCTCCTGGAATCTCCTCCAGGGTTCTGTCCCCCTGGGAACTGAATGGCACGACAGGAGGCGTCCAGAACAGAAGCGTCTGCACCTTGCATGGTGGGGCTGGGTTTCTCTGGATTTAGGGGGCTGTGGCCCCAACACGGGGGCGGAGGGAAGGGTTTGTCCTGAATGCCAAGCACCAGGGGGACCTCTCTAGCTGATGCTGGACATGAGCCCAGCGATGGCCACCTGCCTGCACCCAGGGCGCACACTGCTAATCCATCCCAACAGCCTTTCCTGCTGAGCCTCTCCGCCAACATGTGAGAACCTCTGAGTTGACCCTGAGTGGAAACGGACTTGAAGTCCTCAGCTTTGGCCAGAATAGCTGTACTACCTTAATAAGAGACTTCTCTCAGGCTCTGTCGTGTGGCTTCACCTCTGCAATAGAACCTGCTGAGGGGCACCTGGGTGGCTCCATCGGATAAGCATCTGACTTAGGCTCAGGTCACCATCTCGCGGTCCACGAGTTCCAGCCCCGCGTCGGAATGCGTGCTGACCGCTCGGAGCCTGGAGCCTGCTTTGGATTCTGTGTCTCCCTCTCTCTCTCTGCCCCTCCCCAGCTTCTGCTCTCTCTCTCAAAAATAAATAAACCTTAAAAAAAAAAAAAAAAAGGCTACCCAATTGATTCTGATTGCAATCAGAGTTAATCACCGACTTAAGGAAATCATGATTCATTAAAAAAAAAAAAAAAAACCCTGCTGAAAACAGCTCCCCAGGGGGCATCTCTGGGAGCCCTGGGGAAGCCCCTTCCAGATCACAGTACGAAGGGGCACCTGGCTGGCTCAGTCAGTAGAGCATGCAACGCTTGATCTTGAAGTTATGAGTTCGAGCCCCACGCAGGGCAGAGAGATGACTTAAAAAAACAAAACAACACAAAAAACAAACAAACGACAAACAGTACAGTGGTCAACCCTTTATCCACGGGAAATGCATTCCAAGACTCCCAGTGGATAGGACCGCTCCAAAGACAGTACCAGACCCTATATACGCAATGTTTTTTCCTATGTGTATGTATCTACGATAAAATGTGATTATAAATGAGGTACAGTAAGGAATGAACAATCGTGAATAAAATGGAACAATTATAACAACATACTGTAATAAGCATCATGTGGATGTGGCCTCTCTCTCAACATATCTTACTGCACTGTGCTCACCCTCCTTGCGATGATGTGACATCTAAATGCCTACCTGACGAAACAGAGCGAGCTGAATGACACAGCACTGTGACATAGTTAGGCTGGAGGATCATCTGCTTCCGGACCCTGGTTGACCGTGAGTAACCGAGGCCGCGGGTAAGGGGAGGGTACTGTTACCCACTTCAGGGAATGCCAGACTAATTCAGTGAGATCAGGCCTGTAAAACCCTTGTTGGGTTTTACTAAGAGCTATGACTGGTGCTGATCAGTGAGAGGCAAGCACCCTGCTTTGGCATTCAAGGCCCCCCCTGATCGGCCCAGTGATGTACTCCTTCCCTCCACTGAGTGGACGAGATCTCCCCCAGCCAGGGGTCTCACCTTGCTGAGCTCCTCCCCTCCTACCCCAGCTCCCTCTCTCTGTCCCCTTTCGCTAATCTTCCTCCAGGTCCCAGAGCCAGTGACAGTGACACCCCTTCCCTGCCACCGCCTCTATGAAGCCTTCTGAGATTTGTCCTGACCTCTCTCCTGCCTTTAGAGGTAGGACACCCCCCCGCCCACCACCACCACCTTTGTAGCACTTACTACCATTTCGTGGGGTCCAGGACATAATGCTTCCCTGGGTGAACTGACCCACCAAGTGGCCAGGCCAACACAGGCAAGTAAGGCCTTCCCATACACCCCCACCCCCTAAAAACAAGAGAAGCCTGGGCTGAAAGAACAGAAGCATCCCGCTTGGCAGAGCTGGCGGAGCTGGGCAGGCTGCTGGCCCCAGAGCAGGGGGCAGCTCAGAAGATTTTGGCAGGAATCCACTGGAAGTGGGCCCAGGGCCCTGGGGAGGAAGGGGTAGATCCACTAGGTAGGTATGGAAAGGGGAGGCCTCACCGCCTGACCTTGGGGGCCAGGAAAGAGGGGTGCTGCTCACACTTGAGGAGAGGTTCCCCCAGTTCTTGCCAGGATGGTTAAGTGTCCCTGCACCTCCCCCACCCCCCCACCCCCCCCACCCCCCCACCCCCCCCCCACCCCCCCACCCCCCCCCCACCCCCGCCGAGCGAGGAGAAGAGAGTGGCTGGCTCTGAGGCCCTCCTGTCCTTGGCAGGGAACACTGGGACAGGGAGTGTCACATTTCATAGATGGACAAAGCCAGCATGTGTGTGTGTGTGTGTGTGTGTCTGTGTAAGTTGGTGGATCAGGGCTCCTGAAGACAGGCTGTGGTGGGAGGGGCTTTGGGGGGTAGGCATCTCGAGGTTCCTTTCCTGAGTTCCCCCTAGCAAAAGAACGGGTACCCGATGGCTAGCCTTCACCAAATACCTTTGGTACGCAGGACTTGGTTCTAAGCACTTTACTCTCCTAACTCCCCACTCTACAGTTAGAAACCTACGGCTCAGAGATGGTGAGTAACTTGCCCAAGGGAGCCAGGAAGTGGTAGCACCAGAATGTGGTCACAGAAGTCTGGACCCAGAGTCCCCTCTCTTAACCTCTGCACACACTGCCCTGGCTTGGGGCAGTGACCAGCTGTCTGTCTCTCCATCTGTCTGAAAAAAACCCTAGCTGAGGTTGAGGAGAAGGTCCCAGGCTATGCTGGACCCTCCCCACCCACCCAGCCTGTCTCTTCTCTGATTTCCAGGATGATCCCAGGAGGTGATGCACCAGTACAAACATGTTCCTTGTCCCTTTTGCCAGGCCAGGCTCCTGTCTTTATTTCCTTGGCCTCCCTCCCCCTCCCTGGGGCTGGGACTGAGTGTGACTCAGGACGTCTGGTGTATACTGTCTGGCCTTAGGGAGCACAGTGGGCAGGTGACTCTAGTAAGCACTACCACCGGTTGAGCCCTTGCTAGAAGCCACATGCCACACAAAGTGTGTTACAGTCATCACATTTAACTATCGACATCCCATGTGGCAGGTGATAGTTCTACCCCTCCCTTCTATAGGCAGGAAACTGAGGCACAGAGAGTCCAAATGACCTGCCGCAGGTCACAGAATCTTGCCGGGAGAAGGGAATGAGCTGGAATTCCAAATGCCTTGTGTTCTTAACCTCCCCATTTCTCTGTCCAACATCCTGGAAGGCTGCAGACCGAATCCAGCATTTCCAGCCGCCCTCTCTCAGGCATCCCCAACGTGGACATTCGGCTCCAGTCACCTGGCAGGCAGCCAGAGCGCAGGGCATGCCACAGGGTGTCAACGTGGAGGATTCAGTATGGAGCACCAGGGCCCTGCCCCCCCTGCTTTCTGGCCGGTCCGGCCGGCCCACCGGGGGCCAAAGCCAGGGTCCGCACGAGGCCTGCCACCCAGGGCTCTTGGCCCTCCAGACCTGCTGCCCAAAGTGCAGCACTGGTTTTCCCCGACAGACAGGCTGTGATCCAGGATCAGAGGTGAGCAAAAGGCAGCAGAGCAGAGCGGCAGACAGACTGCTGGTGAGTAACTTAGCTTCTCTGTGCCTTTTATCTGTAAAATGGGGTCATAACAACAATAGTAGTACTTTCCTCCAGAGACTTTCGTGAGCACCGAATGAGCTAATGTCCGTGAAGTGCTTAGCACAGTACCTGGCTGCGGGTGCCACATGTCATAGGGAACGTCCCGAGAGAAGGGCATGTGTGTGGCCAGGTGCTGCCCCGGGGGTCAGGGATGCAGAAAAGCCACCTTGCTGAGAGCAAGAATGATGGGGACAGGCTGAGCCCAGCGGCCTGGGGGAATACAGATCCCTCTTTGGGGTCCAAAGAGAAGGCTGGGGACGCAAGATGGCTCTCCCGGCACGGTCATGACGCACCCAGTCTGCTCTCTGGGGAGGTGGGAATGAAGCTCCTCCCCATCCTCCGTGCTCCCCCCAGGCTTGAACGGAAGCCATAAACGGGGCGGCAGAATGGCAGGAGATGTACATTCCCAGTGCCCAGGAGCCCGGCGTGCCTCTCCTGGGTCTGAAGCCCTATTCCTTTCTGCCCCTTCAGTCCTCCTCGGACACTCCCTCCCCCCACACACATCCAGCTGGGCCCGCCTGCCTCCTGGGACCTTTCCACTCCCTGCCTGGAACAGCATGACCCGGGACCCCCGCCCACGCCCTGTTGACTTCCCAGAGCCTTGGAACTTGGCAGCTGTCAGGCTCCAGGTGGGCCTTCCCTCTTCATGGCCAAACCGAGGCCTGCAGGGACAGGCGGGAGCCCAGGGAGAGAGCAGTGATCAGCTAGAAGTCTCTACAAAAGGGAGAAAGGACCAGGTCTATGGGAATTTGTTCGTTTGAATGTCGCTTTGTTGACCGTCTCTTTCTGTCTCCCACATTGGTCTGGGGGCTCCCCCAGCATAGGGCAATGTCTCCCTTCTCAAGCATAGGGCATTCTGGGAGCAGAGGGCTGTATCCACCCCCCCCCCATAACATTGGGTACCTACTGAGGTGAGCAGTTCTGGGCCCACCCACCGCTAAAATTGGGAACTCCCTAAAGTGAAAACCCCATCTTTCTCTCCATGTGCCAAATCCACGTGCGTGTGGGTACAAGCTGCGAAGAGCGCCATTCCTGAACCTACCCACTGGAACATTCCTCGGCAGCTGCCCCATCCCAGCCACCTGGCACCGACCGGGCACCCCAGCCCAACCAGGGAAAGGGAGGAGCTGGCCTCTCTGGGGGGTGCTGGAGCGTCCCCCACTCCCGACACCAATCAGTGGGCCTGCAGGACCAACTACCCTCCCACTCTGTCCTAGCCAGCAGGCTGAGGGTCCCACCTCAGCCGGGCCTGGGAGAGTTGAGCAGGCTCCTCCAGACAGCATCTCTGACCAACAGCACCCCACCCCCACCCCGTCCAGACAGGGGTCGGCGGAGATGAGCAGCGGGTCTGAGTCCCAGTCAATGACCCCACCTCCAAGCACCTACCACGACCCGAGACCAGGTGTTTAACCTTTTGGGCCCTCAGTCTTCCTATCTGCAAAACGGGCTAATGATTCCTTACTTATTAAAAGGATCTGGATAGAGTAAGGGAAGAGAAGGGCCTCAACCTGAGAGGGGCTTGACGTTAGCTCCATGTCTGGCAAACTGTTACCTCTTGTCCATCAATCTACTATCTACTTACGATCTACAAGGTGCTCCGCCTGGATCATCTCAGTCACACACTCAATCCTGCACCTTTAATGGGACTCCCTTCTGTCTCCTCTGTCCCCTCCGGTCACCTGCCGGGGCCAGCACGCCTGAAGCCTTGTCATCGATTTGGTCCCTGACTCACTTCTGTGGGCTTCATTGCAGGAGCAGGAGTTTTTTTCTCCTTCAGTGGTCTGAGGCGGAGGGAGCCCACATCAGGGCGCCTAGCTCCTGGCCAGCGAGTGGACCCAGGCCACAGGCCTTTGGCACACACTGTCAGCCTAGCCCTGTGCTCAGCACCTGCATCACTGGATTTTTTTGACCTGTTTTACTACCCTGCTGGGATACTCCAGGAAAGCAGGCGGTGCTGGGTCCAAGAAAGAAAATGCCAGTATAGGCCAGGTGTTGAGCTGAACCCTCACCAGGAGGCCTCATCTCCTGGAATCCTGGTCAGAGCACTAGGACTCAGGTACCACTGCCCCCACTTTGCAGGCTAGAACACCAAGCTTCATGGAGATTAGTCACCACGGGCTTTACCGCTAGGAGATGTGTGGCCTTGGGCACAAGCTGGCACAAAGGAGGTACTAAGAAACGGTGGTTCCCATCCCCTCCCCTGGTGAGGGTCTTCTATACCACCATCCTGCCTCCTCTGGCTCCCGGGTTCTCAGGAAGGAGGGCAGACAAAACAGGGTACCATGGTCGGATGGCCAGTTCAGCTCTGCTTTGCTGGGATTGCCCACAGGCTATGCTCTCCTGCAGGCTCGCAGATGTTCAGCAGGCAGCCCTGGAGGTGACCCAAGGAGCGGTGGGGAAGACACTAGCACCTACTCAGAACGATGGGGCACACTCTGAAACCTGCCCTGGGGATGTAGAGGGAACCCTAGACACGGAGTCCAGTGGGTCTAGAACCAACCACTCCAAGACTGGACAATCCTGGGTAGTCACTGCATCTGTCTGAGCCTCAGTTTCCCCAGGTGCAACCTGGAGAGAGTTAAGACCCACCCAGCAGGTGCCCCGCAGACCGCAGAGGACTGATATGACAGCGTAAATGGCTCTGCCATGTGAGCCACCCCCTCCTCTCCCCACCCCAGTGGCTGTGATGCCTACTGTCTCTGAGCCCGGCTCGGAAACCAGGCACCCCTGGGTGTCAATCCTGGTTCCAAGGCCCCCAAGCTGTGTGATCTTGGGCAAGTGAGCCGACTCCAGAACCTTACATAGTGTGCCCCGCTGGAAAAGGGGGTAATAGAAGAGCTCGCTTCCGCGGGTCGAGATCACGCTTAACCGATAGCTGGCCCATAATAAGTGCTCCCTAAACAGTAGCCATTGGTATTACTGTTATGAGAGCTATTATGATTTGGATGGACCTCGGCTGTCCCTCCCCTCCCGGCTGCACGGACGTGGGAACCGCAGCGCCAACAGAGGAAGTGATTTGTCCGAGTCACCAGCGAGTTAGTGGCCAAACGGCCGGAACCCGGATCCCCTCGGAAGCCCAGGCCTCCCGTGCAGCCCAGACCAGCCTCTCGGCCCCGGGCCCGGCCCGCGCGCTCACCCTCCGGCTTGGCGTCGCCCTTCGCTTCGGCCAGGAGCAGCCAGCCCAGCGGGGCCAGGAGCAGCAGCGGCCGCATGGCCAGGGTCTGGGGACGTCCGGCCGTTCCCGCCGCGCTCGCAGGCTGGAAACTTCGCGACGGGGCCCGCGGTCCGGCTGCCACGCACGGGGCCCGCCCCGGGGGCGGTGTCGCGCCGCCCTCTCCTCTCTCCCCGCCGCCCGCCCGGGGGAAGGCTTTTCCCGCAGACTCGCCCGAACTGGGGCCTCGCGGAGCTGGGGCGGCTCCCGGGTCCTTCCGCCCGCTCGCCCGCCTCCCGTTCTTCTCTGGGGCTTCTCTACCGCAGGGAGCGGGGGATACGGGGGTGTTCGGGGCGATCAGGGCCCTCCGCACCCCTGGAGAGACCCCACCCCCGGCTGCTGGAAATGCAGAAAGTGCATCACCATTCACCAAAAAAGGAAATCACTTAATCCGCCTTTAAGTCCCTGGGCGGCAAACAGAACCTCTAAACCAAGAAAGGTCTTGCTCTGAAGTCGCCGTGTTAAGTGAGTGAATGAAAGAAAAGGAAGGAAGGAAGGAAGGAAGGAAGGAAGGAAGGAAGGAAGGAAGGAAGGGAGTTAGTTTAGTTTAGTGGGAGTTAGTTTAGGACCTCCAAGGGCTCCTGGCACAGATGTCAGCCAGGGGCATCCAAGTCTGGGGAAAGAAAGGCATCCTCCCTTCCTAGGAAGAAGCCCTCAGACAGATCGGGAGCCTCTTTCCCGCAGAGTAAGCTCCAGAGGCGTGGGTGGTTGGGTGCAGCTCTGGGTGCGGCAGGCCCCCCTCCAAACCCTGGAGGGGCAAAGGGTGGCTGGAAGAGGCATGTCTTGGATGTTAATGAACAGAGTAGGCCATGCATAGGTCCTGGGGAAAAGAGAGATCAATACCCTAAGACTGCTTCAGCAAGGGAAATACTCTATCAATGTCAGCGGGCATACAATATGACCCCACTCAGTAAAAATACACTCTCGTGAATACAATAGAGACAATGCCAGAAGCAAATGACAGGCAAATGTTTGCAGTGATTATATCCAGGTGTGGAATTGTATATATGTATAGTTATATATTATATATTACATATATTATTTCCTGGTAGTTTTATTTATTTATTTATTTATTTATTTATTTATTTATTATTTGTTTATTTATTTATTTATTATTTATTTATTTATAAGCAGGTTCCACGCCCAGCACGGAGCCCAACACAGGGCTTGAACTCACAACCCTGAGATCAAGACCTAAGCTGAGATCACAAGTCGGACGCGGATGCTTGACCAACTGAGCCACCCAGGCACCCCTACTTTTATTTTCTTATTTATATTTTTCATTGCTTTTATAATTTTTTTTTAACATTTATTTATTTTTGAGACAGAGAGAGACAGAGCATGAACGGGGGAGGGTCACAGAGAGAGGGAGACACAGAATCCGAAACAGGCTCCAGGCTCTGAGCTGTCAGCACAGAGCCCGACGCGGGGCTCGAACCCACGGACCGTGAGATCATGACCTGAGCCGAAGTCGGACGCTTAACCTACCGAGCCACCCAGGCGCCCCTTATAATTTTTCATGCAATTAATATATCCTATTTGTACAATCCAAACAAAACCAACACATGTTATTGTTAGAAAATGGTTACAATCCCTGGGCACCTTGGAGCTCATCTCATCGTACAGAGATGTACTCACTGTACAGATGGTAGGAGGGAGCACAGAGGGACCCAGTAGCCAGCTCAAGGTCACAAGGCAAGTAAAGGGAAGAGGTGTGGGTGCGATCCAGGTTTTCTATCTCCCAGCTGGGACCCCTGGCAGGCGGGGAATTTCTGCAGCTGGAGACAGGATTTGGTGCCAGAATCCACCGGATGTTTTTGAATTCAGGAGAATACAGACTGAAATTCCAGATCTTTCAAGAAGGAAATGGAGGGATGGGCAGAGGGATGGAGAATGAATGTATGTTGCCTGGTTCAATTTTCAAAGTTCTTTCTCATTCTGTGTTCACAACAGCCTTGTGAGTTAGGCAGTATCCTATTTGTGAAATAAGGAAACTGAGGCCCAGAGAAGTGAAGGGACCCTGCTTGACATCACCCAGGTGGTGTGGGACCACAGTAAGGGAGGTGGCTTTAGAACCTAGTTCTAACTCTCCATTTGCCGGGACCCAAGGGGAACCTCAATGGTCACAGCGGTCGTACTTTGGATAGAAAAAGTCCTTGGGCAGCGGGGTTCCCCTGGTCCACGGGCCCAGAGTCATTGTATATCAGGAGAGGAAATCAATCTGGGAGGCTGCTGGCCTCCTCTGGAGAAAGGATTCACCCCGGTGCAGCCTGCCCTCCATTCCTTCCGTATCTATTTCCTGCTCCCTTTGCCAAATTGCTAGAACTTGAACCTGGTCCAAACTTCATCCAAAAGTAGAGCCTGTCTCCTTAACCAGTGGTGGCTGCTGCCCAGATGTTACTGCTGGTACGTGCTGCACGTGTTGTGCACATTTAAAGGCACAGGATTCGGCTTTCCTGGGAAGGTGCAGAAAGGACACCTGGCCTGGAGGGCGGTTCTCTGGTGCCAAGGGGTAGGGGCTGCTCTTCTCATCTCCATTGTCATAGTCTTCTTCTTCTTCTTCTTTTAAGTTTATTTTCTTATTTTGAGAGAGAGAACGCGCACTCGTGAACAGGGGAGGGGCTGGAGGGGGGAGGGGCAGACAGAGAATCCCAAGCAGGTTCCACGCTGTCAAGCGCCAAGCCTGATGTGGGGCTTGAACTCACAAACGGTGAGATCATGACCTGAGCTGAAGTTGGATGGCTGCCAGCCGGCCCTCAGCCCCCCTCTGCCTTTATACTCATCAGTTAGTCCCACTGGCATTTAGCCCCCTTAATAATAATAATGACAGTGGGGTACCTGGGTGCCTCAGTCGGCTAAGCATCTGACTCTTGATCTCAGCTCAGGTCTTATCTTAGGGTTGTGAGTTCAAGCCCCGAGGTGGGCTCTGTGCTGGGTGTAAAGTCTACTTAAACAATAATAATAATTATTATTATAATTATTAACAGGATTTCCAAGCTGTTCCCTTAAGTGAAAATAGAGAGATACAAGTGTATATTACATGCTCCAATTTCTGTGAGTGGAAAACAGCAGTAGTTGAGTCTAGGGAGAAGAACGGATGAATTGGGGCCCCGAGAGAGGAAGACTTCACCCATCACCTTATAGCACATTTAGAATTTTGGATCATGTATGTGTGTTTCTTGTTTCCTGGCAAAAATAAATACTGAATGGTTATTTTAAGCCAGGCAGTATGTGAAATGTTTCACATGCTTGTGTCTCTTAAGTCTCAGAGCAGCCCTACTGTGTTTTAATTTTTTTTTAATGTTTATTTCTTTATTTTGAAAGAGAGACAACAGGAGGGAGACGGGCAGAGAGAGGGAGAGAATCCCAAGCAGGCTCTGTGCTGTCAGTATAGAGCCCGATGCAGGGCTCAATCTCAGGAACTTTGAGATCATGACCTGAGCCAAAATCAAGAGTCGAATGCTTTACCGACCGAGCCACCCAGGACCCCCAGTCCTAGTCTATTTTATAATCCCCATTTTATGGAGGGAGAAGCCCAGGGAAGTTAGGTGACTTGCTAGCAAGGGGTAAGGCCAAGAGATTTGAAGCCCAGAGAGCCTGATGTCAGGGTCCTCTCTTGACTCCTGGCTTTGTTGTAGCTCTGTTGCTTACCCAGGGCTGTGATTCCCCTGTAGGGGTGGGAAGTGGGGAGGGTGGGTGATTGGGGGTGGGAGGAGTGTTGAGAGTGGCAAGGGAGTTACGAGCACAAATAATGAGGCTCCCCTTTGACCCAGGAATCTGCTTCCAGGAATCGCTCCCCCTGAAACATTCATGTAAGTAGGCCAAGAGGGATGTCTATTACATAGTTGTTTGTAATAGCCAAAATAATTATGTGGCTTTACATTTATTGAACACTCACGATGTGTCATGCGCCTTGCATACCTTGCCTGCATTGACTCAATTATGCCTCAAAAATGTAAGACACAGGGGTGCCTGGCTGTCTCAGTTGGTAAAGTGTGCCACTCTTGATCTATGGATTATGAGTTCGAGCTCCATGTTGGGTGTAGAGATTGCTTAAAAATAAAAACTCTTTAGGGAAAAAAACATATACGAGGCAGATTCTCTAATCATCCCCATTTCACAGGTAGAATCAAGCCTGGTCCAGTCCTTTGTTCTCACCACACTGTGCCGCCCAGGTACTTCTGCCTTCTCGAGGGGGTTGAACGGATCCTGTCTTTCTAACTGTAGGTCATGGATTCCTGTACATTCATGAACATATACTGTGGGGTTTGTGAACTCCAGGTGGGAATTAAGAATTGTGTTTATGGGGCTGCCTGTCTGGCTCAGTCAGAAGGGCATGTGATTCTTGGAGTGCCTGGGTGGCTCAGTCAGTTGAGGACTTTGGCTCAGGTCCTGATTTCATGGTTTGTGAGTTAAAGCTCCATATGGGGCAGCACCCTCTGTCCACCTCTCTCTGCCCCTCCACCACTTGTGCTCTCCCCAACATAAATAAATAATAAATAAATAAATAAATAAATAAGTAAATAAGTAAACTTAAAAAGAAAAAAAAGAGGAGGGGTGCCTGGGTGGCTCAGTCAGTTAAGCGTCTGGCTTCGGCTCAGGTCATGATCTCACAGCTTGTGAGTGTGAGCCTTGCATCGGGCTCTGTGCTGACAGCTCAGAGCCTAGAGCCTGCTTTGGATTCTGTGTCTCCCTCTCTCTCTGCCCCTCCCCTGCTCACACTCTGTCTCTCTCTCAAACATAAATAAACAAACAAACAAACATTAAAAAGAAAAAAAGAGGAGCATGTGACTCTTGATCTTGGGGTCCTGAGTTCAAGTCCCATGTTGGGTGTAGAAATTCCTAAAAAAAATAAAATAAAATAAATAAATAAATAAATAAATAAATAAATAAATAAATAAATAGGGGTGCCTGGGTGGCTCAGTTGGTTAAGCATCCAACTTTGATTCAGGTCATGATCTCATACTTCATGGGTTCGAGCCCAGCGTTGGGCTCTGTGCTGAGACTGTGATCTGTGCTGAGATTGGGCTCTGTGCTTTGGATTCTGTGTGTGTCTCTCTCTTTGCCCCTGCCCTGCTCATGCTCTGTCTCTGTCTCAAAAATAAATACACAATTGGGAATGCAAGCTGATGCAGCCACTCTGGAAAACAGTATGAAGGTTCTTCAAAAAACTAAAAAGAGAACTACCCTACGACCCAGCAATTGCACTACTAGGCATTTATCCACGGGATACAGGTGTGCTGTTTCAAAGGGACACATGCACCCCCCATGTTTATAGCAGCACTATCAACAATAGCCAAAGTATGGAAAGAGCCCAAATGTCCATCAATGGATGAATGGATAAAGAATGAAATCTTGCCATTTGCAACTACGTGGATGGAAATGGAGGCTATTATGCTAAGTGAAATTAGAGAAAGACAAAAATCCTATGACTTCACTCATATGAGGACTTTAAGAGACAAAACAGATGAACATAAGGGAAGGGAAACAAAAAGAATATAAAAACAGGGAGGGGGACAAAACAGAAGAGACCTCATAAATATGTAGAACAAACTGAGGGTTGCTGGAGGGGTTGTGGGAGGGGGGATGGGCTAAATGGGTAAGGGGTACTAGGGAATCTACTCCTGAAATCATTGTTGCACTATATGCTAATTTGGATGTAAATTTTTAAAATAAAAAATTAAATTAAAAAAATACACATTATAAATAAATAAACTATTAAAAAACAGTTGTGTTTATGCTTTGATAATAGCCTTGGAAAAAAAAAAAAAGGTAAGCATAGTTGCAGGATCACCTGGACAGGCACCTTCTCAAGGGGTGCTGGCATTCCCAACTCTGCAAACATATGTCTGCTCACAGCCCACAAGAAGCCACCTCAAATGACCGTTTAAAATTTTCAACAACTGAGTAGCACTGTCTGACTTTGGAATGTCCTGAAACCAAAGTGGAAACAATTGCTCCATTGTCCTCCCCTGTGCTCATATTGAATTTTTTCCCTTAGAAACAAAGCAAAATTTCTCTTTTGCATGGATGATTCACAATTTAAAGTCATTTTCAAATAATGAGACTTTAGTGTCTTATGTTATTTAATAAGTTAAAACTCAGGGTGACATCAAGAAGATGACGTGGTGTGGCAGAGAAATGAGACAGTCCTGGGCGGGATTCGTGTCTCCATATGCTGATCTGGAAGAGTTGGCAACAAAATATTTTGTATAAAGTCTAGTTTACGGTGGCTTCTTTCTTTCTTGTCTCTTTCTTTTCTTTCTTCTTTCTTTCTTTCTTTCTTTCTTTCTTTCTTTCTTTCTTTCTTTCTTTCTTCTCTCTCTTTCTTCCCTGTACTAAGGGTTTTTTTGCAGGGAAAATCGTCATTTTTACACAAAAGTTAAATTTTTTTTTTTTTTTTTAATCGTAGGGCTGTTGAAACCATCAGTAGCAAATGGGGCCCAACACGTGTTCAGTATGGCTGGCTCAGTGTTTTTTTTACAAGTAAGTTGGACGCTCTCACGCCTCCGCCCCCCCCCCCCCCCCCAAAGACCCCAGCGGTCTCTGACTTCGCTCTATCAGCGGGGGAACGGGTGGTCCAGCCCCTGCGGCTCCGGTCAGTTCCTCGCCGAAGCTCCGCCCCCTTCTCTCCGACCCGCCCCTGTCTCTTCCCTCCGCCCTTTCCTTCCCCTTGTGTCGCAAAAGACTCGGCGGCGCTTGACGGCCGGGGTTGTTTGACGGCCGGTGGCAACCGAGAGGGAGGAGGAAGCAGCGGTGGCTGCTGCTGCGGCGGCTGCGGCAGGGGCCGGGGTGGGCGCCGCGGTCCGGGCCGGGGAGTGAGGCGCGGGCGGCCGGGCCGGTGGGCTGGGCGGCGGGCCCGGCGGCCGCCCCCGCGCCGCGCCTGGCGGCCCGATGTGGCTGCAGCAGCGGCTTAAGGGGCTGCCGGGACTGCTGTCGAGCAGCTGGGCCCGCCGCCTACTCTGCCTGCTCGGCCTCCTGCTGCTGCTTCTGTGGTTCGCCGGCTCCGGGGCGCGGCGGGCCGCGGGCGGCCTGCACCTGCTGCCCTGGTCCCGCGGCGAACCGGGCGCCGCCGAGTCCTCCGCCTGCCTGGAGGCGGCCACCCGCGCCTGGCGCGGCCTGCGGGAGCGCGGCGAGGCTGTCCCACTGGGCCCTGGAGTGCCGGCCCTGGTGGCCAACGGCTTCCTGGCACTGGACGTGGCCGCCAACCGGCTGTGGGTGACTCCTGGAGAGCGAGAGCCCGCCGTGGCACCGGACTTCGTGCCCTTCGTGCAGCTGCGACCGCTGAGTGCGCTCTCCGAAGCCGGAGAGTCAGTACTGTTGCTGCGTGAAGGGCTGCTGCGCCGAGTGCGTTGCCTGCAGCTCGGGACCTCAGGCCCCGGCCCTGCGGCCGCCGCCCCCGGACCCGCTTCGGCCTCCGGCCTCGTCACCGGATCCGGCCGCGACTGCGTGCTGCTGCAAGAGGACTTTCTGGCGCACCGGGGCCGACCCCACGTCTATCTGCAGCGTATCCAGCTCAACAATCCCACGGAGAGGGTGGCCGCGCTGCAGACCGTGGGGCCCACTGCCGGCCCGGTCCCCAGAGCCTTCACCAGTACCCTGGAGAAGGTGGGAGATCATCAGTTCCTCCTCTACTCGGGCCGGTCCCCGCCTTTTCCCACGGGGCTGGTGCACCTGGTGGTGGTGGCGGCCAAGAAGCTAGTGAACCGGCTCCAGGTGGCTCCCAAGACACAACTGGACGAGACAGTGTTGTGGGTGGTGCATGTTTCAGGCCCTATTAACCCCCAGGTGCTCAAAAACAAAGCAGCCAAGGAGCTCAAGGTGGTCCAGGATTTGGCACGGAAGGAAATGCTGGAGCTCTTGGAGATGCCAGCGGCTGAGCTGCTTCAAGACCACCAGCGCCTCTGGGCTCAGCTCTTCAGCCCAGGTGAGGCCTGGCCAGTTCTTGGGCCACAGTGCACACCTTACACCAGGGCCTCCGCAGCCCACCCTGGAGATGCCCCACTAAAGTCTGCAGAGTTGACCCTGAAGGGGAGCAGTGGGGGTGGTTAAAGGGAGCTTGGCCATTGACCTGGGCTGACTCTGCTCCACCGCTTGGTATTTGTGCGAGCGACGTGGGACCAGTTTACTGATCTCCGTGGGCTTGTGTTCAGTAATAACAGGAGCACCTCAGAGGTCTTCTGTGAGTCTGAGGGAGGAATGAGCGTAAAAGACAGGCCTTACTGTTATTTGTCCTCATAAATGAGGCCTGATTTGGAGAGTGGTTTTGGGGGTCAGCTTGTAAAGGGTAAATCAGTCAGAAGGGCCTGGCAGGTCCCCAGATTCTTTCCTCAGTCCCTCACAGTCTGGCTGGTGACAGGCATGCGCTTTTTTTTTTTTTTTTTTTTTACATGTTTGTTTATTTTTGAGAGAGGCAGAGAGAATGCAAGCCGGAGAGGGTCTGCAGAGAATCTCTGCACTGATAGCAGAGAGCCCAATGCAGGGCTCGAACTCACGGACTGTGAGATCACGACCTGATCCAAAGCCGGATGCTTAACCGACTCAACCACCCAGGCATCCCCCCCACCCCACCCTTTTAAAGTGTATTTTGAGAGAGAGATCGAGAGAGCATATGAGCAGGGGAGGGGCAGAGAGAGAATCCCAAGCAGGCTCTGCACAGTCAGCATGGAGTCCCACAGTGGCGCTCAAACTCATGAACCATGAGGTCATGATGAGCTGAAATCGAGTGGGATGTTTAACCAACTGAGCCACCCAGGCCCCCCCCCCCCCGCCTTTTTTTTTTAAAGTGACCTCTGCGGTTCGCGGGGCTTGAACTCAACAACTGAGATCAGGGGTCATGTGCTCCATTGACTGGAAGGGAATGGAACCTCTCCAGCAGGTGGAATGCACCCACCAAATAAAAACTTCCTTCCCCTAAAGACTGTTGAAGTAAAGGAAATCCTATTCTAGGTGAAAGAGAGATTTTGGTTTCCAGGGTGCTCGTTGTCTAAATCCTTGTATTTAGTTGCTCAAAGTGTTTCACTCGTTCAGCAAGTATTGATAGAATCCTGCCAGGGACTGTGCTCCATACGACGGATAGAGAAGTGACCAGAACAAAGCGCCTGTTTCGTGGTGCTTGCTTAAATTCTGGATGGGAGGAAGACAATAGTAGAAAAGTGAAAGTCTGAATAAATAAGCCAGATTGCTCTTTAGAATACGAAGTTCCATAGAGCGGGGCGCCTGGGTGGCTCAGTCAGTTAAACCAGCCAGCCCTTGATTTCTTGTGTCAGGCTCTGTGCTGACAGTGAGGAGCCTCCTTGGGATTCTCTCTCTCTGTCTCTGTCTCCAGTAGCGCTTGTGCAATCTCTCTCTCTCAAAATAAACTTAAAAAAAAATTTTTAAAGTTCCGTAGAGAAAAATTGAAAGTACGTGATTGAGGATGACTGGGTGGGGTTCAGAGTGGGGTGGGGGCCTCTGTTTAGCTCCATTTGTTGGGGAGGCCTTTCCAAGGAGGAAGCACTTAAGCTAAGACCTGAATAGCAAGAAACTGACCATGTGATGATCTAGAGGGAGCTGGCAAGTCAGAGGCCCTAAGACAAGAGCAGGTTTGGTTGAGAGGCCAGGGTGGCTGGTGGGTAGCAAGCCAGGGAGGGGTCGAGGTAGCCAGATCCCGAAGGGCCTTGTAGACTGTGGTGACGACTGTGAATTTGATTGTACGTGGGGTGGAAGGGAGAGCAGAGACAACTGTCGGATGTACATTTTTCAGGATCCCCTGGCTGTTCTATCCAGAATATAGACTATAAGGAACAAAAGTGGGACATGGAGACCAGATGAGAGGATTTTGCAGGAGCTGAGGTGAAAGAGGAGGGTGGCTGGCACCTGAGTTGTGGCCGTGGAGACAGAAGTGGATGGCTTCTGATACTTTCAGAAGTGGCGCCACCGGGACTTTGCACGGACTGGGCGTGGGCGTGAGGACTGGAGGGTGACTCCTGAATTTGTGGGGAGCGCTCGAGCAAGCGTCTGGAGATAATTTGTGGAAAGATTGCTTTGGGGCTGGAAGAACTCAGAGCACGTCAGGTCCCAAATGCCTGTCAGGCGTCTGGGTGGAGACCCCAAATGGGCAGTTAGCTGTTCTGAGTCTAGAATTCATACAGATTTGGGAGATCCGGTGTTCAGATGTTATTTAAAGCTCCAGGACTGGAGCACAGGATGATGGCAAGGAGCAACCCAGGATGGGCCAGAGCGCTGATGACGGTGTTCGGAGGCAGAGGGCAGGGGGGCGGGGGGCGTGCTGGACTCTTCAACCGGCACCATGTCCCGGCCACGTCTGTGTTCTTCTGGGCGCTGGCAGGATTTATGTTTATTATGTTATGTATGTTACTATGTATAGGATTTAATGTTTATTTATTTTTGAGAGAGAGTGCAAGTGGGGAGGGGTGGGAATGGGGGGTTGGGACTACGGATCCAAAGCAGGCTATGCACTGACAGTGGTGCCTGATGTGGGGCCTGAACTCACGAACCCTGAGATCGGGACCCGAGCCGAAGTTGGACGTCCAACTGACCGAGCCACCCAGGCGCCCCAGGAGGCCCCACCTTGAACAGGATTTTAGGCTTCAGGCCCACCGGGTCAAGTTGGTCACGTGAGGGAGCCAGAGCTCAGGGGAGGCTGGAGCTGCCATTTCCGTCGCTCCCGCTCTTCCCTTCAGAACCTCATCTTCCCGGCCGGGCCGTCCCCGCTTAACGTGCAACCTTTGTGGCCTTTCAGGTGTGGAGATGAAGAAGATCACGGACGCCCACACCCCGTCTGGCCTGACCGTGAACCTGACGCTGTACTACATGCTCTCCTGCTCACCAGCCCCGCTGCTCAACCCCAGCCTGAGCCACAGGGAGCGCGACCAGATGGAGTCGACGCTCAACTACGAAGATCACTGCTTCAGCGGCCACGCCACCATGCACGCCGAGAACCTGTGGCCGGGCCGGCTGTCGTCCGTCCAGCAGATCCTGCAGCTCTCTGACCTGTGGAAGCTGACCCTGCAGAAGCGCGGCTGCAAGGGGCTGGTGAAGGTGGGCGCCCCAGGCATCCTGCAGGGCATGGTGCTGAGCTTCGGGGGGCTGCAGTTCACCGAGAACCACCTCCAGTTCCAGGCCGACCCCGACGTGCTGCACAACAGCTATGCCCTGCACGGCATCCGCTACAAGAACGACCACATCGACCTAGCCGTGCTCGCGGACCCCGAGGGCAAGCCGTACCTGCACGTGTCCGTGGAGGCCCGCGGCCAGCCCGTCAGGATCTACGCCTGTGAGGCCGGCTGCCTGGAGGAGCCCGTGGAGCTGACCTCGGCGCCCCAGGGCCACACCTTCCCGGTCATGGTGACGCAGCCCATCACGCCGCTGCTCTATATCTCCACCGACCTCATGCACCTGCAGGACCTGCGCCACACGCTGCACCTCAAGGCCATCTTGGCCCACGACGAGCACATGGCCCAGCAGGACCCCGGGCTGCCCTTCCTCTTCTGGTTCAGCGTGGCCTCCCTCATCACCCTCTTCCACCTCTTCCTCTTCAAGCTCATCTACAACGAGTACTGTGGGCCTGGGGCCAAGCCCCTCTTCAGGAGTAAGGTATAAAGCCCCCCTGGGTCTTCAGAGCCTGAGGCCCCGGCCTCGTGTTCTAGCCTCAGACTAGGACAGGGGGAGGCAATGGGGTGTCCTCCTAAGCCAGTACCCTCAGCCCGCAACACAGACAGGAGTGAGCGTGTTTGCAGAGGCTATCAGAAAGCGACTTCTGAGAGGAGACCATAGGGAGGGACAGCGGTGGGGCACCCGGGTGGCTCAGTCAGTTAAGTGTCCGACTCTTGATTCTGGCTCCGGCCATGATCTCACGGTTCACGAGATCGAGCCCCGCGTCGGGCTCTGCAATGACAGTGTGGAGCCTGCTTGGGATTCTCTCTGTCTCCTCCTCTCTGCCCTTCCCCAGCTTGCATGCACCCCCCTCCCTCAAGATAAATAACTAAACTTAAAATAATAATTGCAACAAGCCCCTAGATAGACCGGAAACTGCTATCTAAGCCTCAGGTGAGCCCCCTGTGCTCCCTCCTGAGGGCCTGCTCGTGCCTCTCGCTGTGGGCCAGCTAAGGTGGCCATCTCGTCAGCACAAGGCGAGGTCATTCCTCTCATTTCCTCAAACACCTTGGCCCCCAGGAAGCCATGACTTTGAGCATGGTCGCTGTGAGACTCTCATCAGGAATGTGTCTTGGGGATCCGACTCCGTCCCAGGGGAAGCCGCCCCTTCTGCCCCACCACCGAGTGCTCCATGCTCCGTTGCTGCCAGGATTCCCCGGGAGAGGGAACAGAAGGAAGCCCATCGCTGGCAGTCTCCAGAGGGAGACGGTTCTCCAGAGGGAGCGGGGCTCGCTTCCCTTTCTCTCCTCTCCTCTTGTCGCACTAGCATGTGCAGAGATAGATTCAAGAGCTCTGGGTCTGTGCTCCCGAGCAGTTGAGGAGCCTGGGCCAGCTCTGGAGAAATGCCTCCTCACCTCCACAGAGGGCTTTGTGCCTTCTGGTTTCTAGTTTCTGGCCCGAGGCCAGGCCTTGCGAAGAAGCAGCTCTCAGCCCTGACGGAGTGGGAGCGGGGTGGGCAGCAGGTCTGAGCCTGGAGCTTGGAGAACAAATGGAAGGTCAGATGAAAGAGAAACGTGGCCGAGCTGTAACAAAACAGGTGCTCCGTTTGCATTGCGTGGGTCTGACGGCCTCTGTTAAGCCGGCAGGCTGCTCCTCCCTGCTGTCTGGTCGGCTTCTCTGCTCTTAATCTGCCATATACCCGTCTGCCCCCGGTTCCCCACCCGATCCAGGGGACAGGCCAGACCCCTAATTTTGGGGTGCTACCCCGTGGCCCTCAGTTGACTCGCGCTCGAGGTGGGGTCCCGCCAGGGCAGAGCCCAGCGAACACTGCGTCAGCCCGAGGAGGTGTCCGGGCCACCAACCCCACGGTGGCTCTAGCACGTCCCTGGGCCACAGTGTCTGCAGAGCCGGACCATCGCCCGGGCGGGATGCCACCAGGGGCGTCCCCGTCACCTGCCCCGCGTGAGATTTCTGTAGCTTCCACGGGGTTGGTGGTGAACAATAACAGCTTGTTTTGTTAATTGAACAGGAAGATCCCAGTGTCTGAGTGAAGTCCCATCTGCACAAGACACCCAGCACCGAAAGTCCTGCTGCACGAACAGGGGATCCTTCGAACGCACCCACCCTTTTGTGCCTTTGTTGGGGACGCCAGTGACGCAGAGTGCGTGTGGATGTTCAGGAGTCTGCATCGGGGAGCGGGAGGGGAGGGCCGGTGGACTTTTTGTAAGCTTTCGACTCAATAAAATGAACCTGTATGGAAAATACTTGAAATCGAACTCACTCCTGCTTTCCCCCCTTCTCCTGCCCCAGGAAACAGAGCCTCTTTTGAAAAGCCCTGTCTAGGAAAAGTTGTGTTCTATTCCTAATTTAATGTGTTCTTTCTTGACTGAATTTTTAATTTATTGTTGTTGAGAGTTTGCCGGATGGTTTTTGCACCCCCTTCAGACAGTGAATCTCGGGCGGGGATTTCCGACCTACGCCGCCCCCGGGGGGGGGGCATCCGGAGGCCCTGCCGCCTGCACCTGCGCCTGCGTGGAGAGCGTGGGTCTCGGGTCCTCCCCGGTTTGCACGTCGTCTCTTTCTTACCATGAGCCTGTGGAGATCTGTGCTTTTGTACTTCTGGGCTTTAGGGGGAGGTATTTAACTTTCTAGGGGTTGATGATTGTTGGGTTTTGAAATACCAAAGCTTTTTTTTTTTGTTCTGTTTTTAAATAAATCTCTTTCAAACTTCCATGATCGGTTTGTGTGTGGTTTGAAACCTCTGGAGACAGCGTATCTTCCTCCATCAGCTGACTTTCAGGTAGTGTCTGAAGCAGATGGGCTGCCCAGCCCTTTGGGGATGGCTGATTCCCCCCCACACCTAATACTCCTCTTGAGAAGACGCCGATCCACTTGGTGGGGGGGGGTGTTGGTTCGCCAGGTCACCCGGCAGAGCGGGCGGATTGAGGAGCGTCAGCCCGGCCCCTTGCCTGCTGCAGTGCCTCTCCCCCACCTGCCCTAAACAGCCTAGATTTGTCTGTCCTGGGTTTTGCCAGCCCCAATGGCCTTCTGCCTGTTGGTGGTGGTGGTTGTAGGATCTGATGACCCTGCCTGGTGGGGAGGAGAATGGGGCTGGGCCCAGGACCAGAAAGGGACTGAGCTAGGCCTGGCAGCCCGCCTTGGGAGGCCGTGGGCACAGCGTTGTGGGTGCTGCAGCATGACTCCCTGCGAAGCTTGGTCTGCTTGCCACCAGCAGAATGACACTCAATGGCATGCTGGGAGGGAAAGGAAACCTGTATCTCCACCTCTACCATGAGTTGTCCTGGCTCCACCCACCTTCCCTGGATGGTGCAGAGCTCAGAAGTGCCTTCCTTGTCCAGCCGTGGGTCATTGGCTGGCCTACCCATTTAGGAAAGCAGGAATCTCACGGGGTGCAGCTGGATGTGGTTTACGGTGTGACGGGCCCTCCAGTTGTTTCGTTAAGAGTAGAAGCTGCTTGGGGAGCCTGGGTGGCTCAGTCCATTAAGCGTCTGACTTTGGCTCAGGTCGTGATCTCACAGTTGGTGTTTGAGCCCCGCCCCGCGTCGGGCTCTGTGCTAACAGCTCGGAGCCTGGAGCGTGTTTTAGATTCTGTGTCTGCCCCTCCCCTGTTGGCACTCTCTCTCAAAAGTAAATAAACATTAAAAAAAAAAACAAGGTGGAAGCTGCTTGACAAGAGCCACACTTAATGTTCCGCCCCTCTGTTTGGCTTGGAACTCGGCCTATTAGAGGCTCCTAAACGGTAAAAACAAACCCATGTACCTGCTGCCCCGGAAAGACTGACTGAACAACCAGAATTTCAATAAACTCCTTGTGAATTACAGCTCGCGTCGAGCACTCACTGCGGGTCGCTTACTGGACATCCTCGCGGGCCTCTGTGGGAGGAGGTTAGGATCCCCTTGGAATCTTACCAAGCTGCTTTCTCAGGGGTGGAAACCTGGAATGGGAAATTTAATTTCATGCTACTTAGCACTTCCCAAAAGCTGAGGGCTCAGTATGGACATGTATTAGCTCCCTGAAAACCGACCTGCATCGTGGGCCCCTGCTGATTTGCAAGTCCCCTAGGAGTTTCCTAGCAGTCATCTGAACCTGGTCTCTGTTCAAGAGAGCGGGGAGAGACCAAAGAATGAGGCAGGCCACTCCAGGGGGGTAGGCAGCAGGTGGAGTAAGAAGGGAACTTACTCTAAGAGGCTTGTCTTGGGCTGTAAGACCAGTGGAGCCCGGCACCCGCCTGCCACACATTAAAGCTTCTACAGAGGTCTTACCTGGGTTCAGACGCGCTCAGTCACCATCATAGTGCTGTCCCCTTGGAGCAGCCTCTGGGAGCAGGAAAGGCACTCAGATCCCACATCCAGGGCCAGGGAAGGGGTGAGGAGCCTCTGATCACCTGGGGCCAGCTCACGGATCACTGGAGGTCACGTCCTCTCCATGACACCCTGACAGCCCCCCTCCTCTCAGCCCACCTTTTGCTCTGTGTCCCCGTCCCCCAAATTCACATGTTGAAATCCTAACCCCCAGTGTGATGGTGTTTAGAGGGAGCCCTGGGGGAGGTGACTAGGTCATTAGGGTGGAGTCCTCCCAAATGGGATTCTTGCCCTAGTAAGAGAGACCGCAGAGAGCACCCTTGTCCTCGCCTGTGTGTGGGGTGAGGCCACAACAGGCGTCTAACAGCCCAGAAGGGGTGCTCACCAGAACGCACGTGCTGGTCCCCGATTCCGGACTTCCAGCCCCCAGAACTGTGGGAAGCACCTGCCTGTTGTTTCTTTAAAAAAAAAAAAAATTTTTTTTTTAGAGATGTATTATGTATTTATTACTACTTTATTTATTTTTAAATTTACATCCAAATTAGCATGTAGTGCAACAATGATGTCAGGAGTAAATTCCTTACTGTCCGTTACCCATTTAGCCCACCCCCCTCCCACAACCCCTCCAGTAACCCTCAGTTTGTTCTCCATATTTAAGAGTCTCCTATGATTTGTCCCCCTCTCTGTTTTTATATTCTTTTTTTTCCCTTCCCTTATGTTCATCTGTTTTGTCTCTTGAAGTCTTCATATGAGTGAAGTCATATGATTTTTGTCTTTCTCTGACTGACTAATTTCACTTAGCATAATAGCCTCCAGTTCCATCCACGTAGTTGTAAATGCGAGATCTCATTCTTTTTGATTGCCGAGTAATACTCCATTGTCTATATAAACCACATCTTCTTTATCCATTCATCCATCAATGGACATTTGGGCTCTTTCCATACTTTGGCTATTGTCGATAGCACTGCTATAACCATGGGGGTGCATGTGTCCCTTCGAAACAGCACACGTGTATTCCTTGGATAAATACCCAGTAGTGCAATTGCTGGGTCGTAGGCTAGTTTTATTTTTAATTTTTTGAGGAACCTCCATACTGTTTTCCAGAGTGGCTGGACCAGCTTGCATTCCCTTTCTTTTTAAAAATGTATTTATTATTAAAAATTTTTTTTTGTTTTAAAGTTTATTTATTTTGGGGGGAGGGGCAGAGAGAGAGGGAGAGGGAATCCCAAGCAGGCTCTGCGCTGTCAGTGCAGAGCCCGACGCGGGGCTTGAACCCACAAACCGTGAGATCATGACCTGAGCCGAAAGCAAGAGTCAGACTGACTGAGCCACCCAGGTGTCCTCCTTTCTAAGCCCCCAGTCCCTGGCACCCTGTTATAAGAGCCCAAACAGACTAAGACAGGCATGTTCTTGCAGTGGAGGAATGGAACTTTTTGGAGGCGAAAACAAACCAAGAAACAGAGATTCACAGGGTCTTAGATGAAGAAGAAACCTTACAGGTTTTGTTGCTCAGAATCTGTAACCTGGCTTCGTTGGATCCAAGGACCCCAGAATGGCCAAATGTATGCACTTTTTTTTTTCTTTCTTGAGATGTTCTGTAACTTTCCTCAGATTCTTTTTTTTTTTAATTAAAAAAATGTTTTTATTTATTTTTGAGAGGGAGGGAGAGAGAGAGAGAGAGAGAGAGAGAGAGAGAGAGAGAGAGAGAGCACGAGTGGGGGAGGGGCAGACAGAGGGAGACACAGAATCTGAAGCAGGCTCCAGGCTCCGAGCTGTCAGCACAGAGCCCATAGAACCCGACCCAGGGCTTGAACTCGTGAACTGCGAGATCCTGACCAGAGCTGAAGTCAGATGCTTAACCGACTGAGCCACCCAGGTGCCCCTTGTGTCGGATTCTTAAAGGATGCCTGGCTTCAAAACGAACAAGATAACTTCCAGCTCGGGGGTCTTGTTTTTACCCTCCCCCACCCACCACAGGAAGCGGCAGTGGTCTGAGCTTCTGAAGCCTGGTTCAGAGTCTGGCCATTGCGTGGATCACACCATTTGCTATGGTGAGGCGCCCTGCCTGCAGAAAGGAGGCTCAGGGACGGTGGGGTCATCTTGGCTGCTGGGCACCGGCTCAGCAAACTGCTTTACCTGAAACAAGCTATCGGTGGTCTGGCTCTCCGGGTTCCCGGGAGCCTCTTCTCCAGACTTTGGCCAACGGAAGCTTTGGATGTATCTTTTGGTTCAGTAAATATTCATTGTGAATCTTCTAGCAGGCCATGCATCTGGCCCTTGGGTGGCAAAGCGGGAAAGATTACATTTGATGAACATCTATTGTGTGCTTGGCACTTAAGTTTTGTGAAGGCAGTGGCTACCTCTGTCTTTTTGTTTCGGGATGGCCAGAAACTAGCACGGGGTAGATGGTCCAAGAATGTTTGTGGAATTGCATTTGTCTGCATTACGCCATTTAATCCTTGTGTTTGGGGTTGCGAGTGACAGAAAACTTTAATTGTAAGTGGTTTAAACAGAAGGAAAAGTATTGGTTCACAGAGTAGTCCAGCAGGAGTTCAGGAATGGTTTGATCAAGAACTCAAGTGACATCAGTAGGGCCCAGATCTTAGCCCTGCTTCCTGTAGCTTGGCTCCCATCCACAGACTAGTTACCTTTGTGGTAACAAAATGACCCCAGTTATCCCAAGCCTGATGCCCTCCCAGCAAAGTCAGCAGCGTCTGAGTCTCACTGTTCCCACCCGCGGTTCAGAGGTTCACCTCCCAATGGACAACCCACCCCCCAGCCAATCGCTGTGGCCAGGCTGCAAGGGATATGTCCGTTAGGTTAGGCCAATCAGGCCACCTCTTCAGCTGAGATGGGGTCAATCTCCAGCCACTGAACAGAGGATACTGGGAGAGAGGTGGTTTCTCAAAGGAAATTTGGGGTACTCTTATCAGGAAGGAGAAGAATAGATGCTTGGCAGCAAAGCTCCTGGGTCCAGTGTGCCCTGCAGGGGAAGTTTCATTCCCATTTTGCAGATGAGGCAAGTGAAGCTCAGAGACCACAAGGCACTGAGCCCCGGAAAAGGGAGGGGGCCACACAGAGTCCCTGACCTCAGGGGATGCACAGTATGAAGGGGAGACAGACAGATAAGAAGCCAATTACACTGCGATCAGAGAGTGGGAGCGTGGGGCTGGCACACTGAACGTCTCCGCTGGAGCATCAGGGGTGGCTCCCTGGAGGAAGCTGGAACCTGAGGGATGATGGGTGTCCACCAGGCTAAGGCATGGGACAGGACTTTCCAGGTCGTGGGCAGAGCATGAGTAAGTATACAGACGTGGGTGGGGACATTTCGGGAGGCAAGAGGACAGTAATACTCCAGTTTGTCCAGAGTGTAGAATCCTGTAAAGAGAGGTGGGGTTTATTGATCCATGGTGATGGGGTTCTTGAGAAAACGGCTAAGAAGGAATTCTTGAGACGTCTTTGGTGTGAAAAGGTGATTTTATTAAAGCACAAGGGGGCGCCTGGGTGGCGCAGTCGGTTAAGCGTCCGACTTCAGCCAGGTCACAATCTCGCGGTCCCTGAGTTCGAGCCCCGCGTCAGGCTCTGGGCTGATGGCTCAGAGCCTGGAGCCTGTTTCCGATTCTGTGTCTCCCTCTCTCTCTGACCCTCCCCCGTTCATGCTCTGTCTCTCTCTGTCCCAAAAATAAATAAACGTTGAAAAAAAAAATTAAAAAAAATATATAAAAAAAAAAAAAAAAAAAAAAAAAGAAAAGCACAGGGACAGGATCCGTGGGCAGAAAGAGCTGCACTGGGGTTGTGAGGAGTGACTGATTGTATATTTTTAGGGTTGTGGAGGGAGGGAGATAGTGTAAGTCTCTAAGGAATTTTTTTTTTACGTTTATTTTTGAGAGACAGAGAGAGAGACACAGAGCACAGTGGGGGAGGGGCAGAGAGAATGAGACACAGAATCTGAAGCGGGCTCCGGGCTCTGACAGCACAGAGCCCGACGCGGGGCTCGAACCCACAAACCGGGAGATCACGACCTGAGCTGAAGTCGGATGCTTAACGGACTGAGCCACCCAGGCACCCTCTGAGGAATTTGAAAGCAAGGTTTTCAAGGACCTTGAGGGGCTAGCTACTGGTAAGATAGGGTTACTTTTAGTCTTTAATAAAACTAAAACATCGGGGTGCTTGTGTGGCTCAGTTGGTTGAGCGTCTGACTTCGGCTCAGGTCACGATCTCACAGTCTATGAGTTCGAGCCCCGCGTGGGGCTCTGTGCTGACTGCTCAGAGCCTGGAGCCTGTTTCAGATTCTGTGTCTCCCTCTCTCTCTGCCCCTCCCCTGTTCATGCTCTGTCTCTCTCTGTCTCAAAAATAAATAAGCGTTAAAAAAAATTTTTTTTTTAAATAAAAAAAAACTAAAACATCAAGGAAGTAAGGCAGCCATGAGTTCCTTGAGCAAGGTCACGTTCTGCACGTTTCAGGTGTCTATCCGCGAGCTGCAGGCTGTAAGGAGATTTAATTTAAGCTACATTTCTCTTGCCTTTGTTTCCCTCATCGCGGATCTTTGACTTCTAAAGGCAAGGGTGGGTAGGCTCTCAGACCTAGCTCGTGGCAATGACAACATCACAGGTGACGCTCCCTCCCATGGACTCCACGTCCTCTCCCCGCGTTACTGTCATAATTGTAGCCAATCTTTACGGCTTCCCCCGAAACCAAGGGAGGACAGTTTATCACCCTGTTTTACAGAAGTAGAAACTGAGAGTGAAAGAGGATGCCTTGCCAAAGGTCAAAGGGAGGTCGCCAGTGCCTCGCAGGATTGACAGCCTCCCATCGGCAGGGCCATTACCACTCTGCTCACATCGCTCCTGGCTGCCCAAGCGCCATAGGAATCCATGGGACCGCTGTGTGGGTGTCCCGACATATGACAAAACAGAGGCGGGCGAGCCCAGGAGGAAGGCTGTGGATTCTCTCAAAATAGAACTTGGCCGCAAGGTAATTAGGCAGCATTTCTGGGGAAGGGAGAGCTGGATATAAAAGAGTCGGAAGCGGGCTGGGAGTTGGGGGATCTGATTCCATCTCCAGCTCGGTCATTATCATCGCACAACCTCCCATCAGTGAGGTAAGCGTTTAGACTCCAGGTTCCCACCTGTAAAATGGGTCTAATAGCACCTTCCCACTTCAGGAGATGGTCAGGAAGTCCCACTTAAATAGAGGACTGTGTGTGAACGTGCTCTGATAAGTTCAAAACTTTCTACCCACACAGCGGATGGTTTGCACTGAGTAGCTGGAGGCAAAAGAACGGAGGTCAGAGCTCCTAACCCCGGGTCCGCAGGCAGAATTCAGAGGGCCTGCCAACCTGGATAGGTTTCATTTTCACCATCCTCTGGCTGAAATTTAGCATTCCCTCCCATGGTTAACTTTGGCACTTACGTCATTGTCACAGATGACAATGAACGCATTCATGACCCCGTTATAGTTGTTGCAGAGATCTTGAAGTAATCGCTCATGGTTGTTGCGCCTTTGAATTTTGTTTAAGTTTATTTATTTATCTTGAGAGAGACAGAGACTGTGCGAGTTGAGGAGGGGCAGAGAGAGAGGGAGACAGAGAAATCCCAAGCAGGCTCTGCACTGTCAGCGCTGAGCCTGACGCAGGGTTTGAACCCACGAACCGTGAGATCATGACCTGAGCGGAAACCAAGAGTCGGACGCTTCACCGACTGAGCCACCCAGGCACCCCTCATTGTGCCTTTGAAATTATGGTAGTCATTAAACTTGCTACTAGATCCCAATATTTGGTCTATTAATGAAGAAGCACAGGTTACCAGTCGCAAATTTGTTTTAAAAATATAGTTAGGGGTGCCTGGATGGCTCAGTTGGTGGAGCAGGTGACTCTTGACCTGGAGTCGTGAGTTTGAGCTGCACGTTAGGTGTAGAGATTACTTAAAAATAAAATTAAAAAAAATTTTTTAAATTAATTTATTTATTAAAGTTTATTTATTCACCGAGAGAGGGAGGGAGGGAGGGAGGGAGAGAGGGTGGGCACCAGTCTGAGTGGGGGAGGGGCAGAGAGAGAGGGAGAATCCCAAGCAGGCTTTGCTGGAAGCCAGTGCAGAGCCCAATGTGGGGCTTGACCTCTCAAAACTGTGAGATCGTGACCTGAGCTAAAATTAAGAGTCGGATGCTTAACCGACTGAGCCACCCAGGTGTCCCTGAAAAAAAATTTTTTTTTAATTTGAAAATTATTGGGGTGCCTGGATGGCTCAGTTGGTTAGGCATCCGACTCGGTTTCAGCTCAGGTCATGATCTCACGGTTCGTGGGTTCTAGCCCCACATCGGGCTCTGCACTGACAGTGTGGAGCCTGCTTGGGATTCTCTCTCTCTCTCCTTTCTCTCAGCCCCTCCCCTGCCTACACACTCTCTTTCTCAAAATAAACTTAAAAAAAAAAACTTTAAAATGATGGCTCATGTTTAGCATACACAAAGTAGGCCAAATGGGAGATAAATAGATGTAAGAGGAGATTTATTATGGGAATCGGGTCACGGAATTATGGAGGCTGGAAGTCCCACGATCTGCCACCTACAGATGGAGACCCAGGAAAGCCAGTGGTGTAAGTGGAAATTAGGGCCAAGACCAGGAGCCCACGTCCAATGGCAGAAGATGGATGTCCCAGCTCTAAGAAAAAAAGAGCAAACCCGCCCTTCCTCTCCCCTTGTGTTCTATTCAGACCCCCTCAATGGGTTAGGTGAGGCCCACGCATTTGGAAGGACAATCTACTCAGACCGGGTATTCAAACACTAACCTCTTCCAGAAACACTCTTCCAGGGGGTGCCGGGGTGGCTCAGTTGGTTAAGCATCAGATTTCAGCTCAGGTCGTGATCTCACAGTTCGTGGGTTCGAGCCCCATGTTGGGCTCTGTGCTGCCAGCTCAGAGCCTGGAGCCTGCTTCGGATTCTGTCTCCCCCTCTCTCTGCTTCTCCCCCGCTCGCACTCTGTTTCTCAAAAATAAATAAACGTTAAAAAAAAAAAAATATATATATATATATATAGGAAAAGAAACACCCTTCTAGACACGTGTAAAGAGTAATTTACCAGCTCTCTGACACAAAAATCAATCATCACAGTGACCTGTTAGCTCAGTTGAGTGTTAGTATTTTCATGAACTCATAGATTTAAATATATTTGAGATGCTTTGATCCTTTGAATGTATTAATCTTCTTGATGGCCCATTGATATCACCTTGGGCTTTTGGGAACCTCTGCGAGGGCGTATATTTCCTGGCTCCTGCCTGGAATCTCTATTTCTCCAAGGAGCCCGCTTCCGTTGACCAGGAACTGGCCTTTGGAGACTGTAATCTGGGTGCTTGGGTGCTCATTACACTGGGTGGTTCCTTGCCCAGGGTGAACAACACACACGTTTAAAAGCCCTGCTTTTGATAGAAACCCTGTCCTCGGAGCCCAGGGACAGCACCGGCCACCAGCATTTAATGCTGACTGACCTGAGCTGCCAAGTGAGGAACGGTTTGCTGGGGAGAAAGAAAGGAAAATGACTCTCTCAGGGCTTGAACCTGTCACTGGACCAACGTGGGCCCGCTCCTTGGAGAGCTGTAGACCCAGACTACACTGAGTGGAGTTGCCTGCCTCACAGGGTCACTTTCCTTGTGCAAATAAGGAGACCTCGAGGAATACTTTCTAAAACTGTGAACTCCCTAAACAGGGGTAAGCAGGCTCCTTTTAATAGGGTTTGGGATGAATATTTGGAGGGGGATTTTAATATTATAATGAATCTGAGATACCCAGTAGGCACTTTTTTAGTTTATTTATTTAGAGAGAAAGAGAGAGAGAGAGAGAGAGAGAGAGAACCAGTGGGAGAGGGGCAGAGAGCGAGGGGGACAGGAGCCGAAGCAAGCTCTGTGCTGACAGCAGAGAGCCTGATGCGGGACTCGAACTCCCAAACCTGAGCTGTAGTCGGATGCTTAACCAACTGAGCCGCCCAGGCACCCCTGTCCGGCACTTTCTGATTCATCTGGACAGGTATGGTTCTCAAATGTTTCTTTTCTTGTTTCAGCAATTTGTGAGTTTCTGAGAGATGAAATGGACAGGCAGAAGGTTCTAGGAGTTTCCTGAGTTCAGGGGGGCAATCCTGAGTCGGGGGTTCAAGGGGTCTCCCTGGTGACAAATGGTGGTACCAGCAGAGCAGGGCTGGACTTAGGGCAACTGCCTCAGGCACCCTGAGCCTGGGTGGGGGTCATCTACACAGAGGGACATCAAAAGGACCCTGGGAGGTGGCTATCCCACAGTCACAAGCAAGGGAGAGCTGGCCACTGGGAGGAGGCTGGGAGGTGGAGAAATGCAAGGAAGGAACTTCGGGATGGATGGGATGCAACTTTGGGATCTGGGTGCACACCCTGCTAGTTTTCTTTCGTAGTATTTATTCACTTTCTCCCTCCATGGGTCTCACATTAGCAGGGCTCATGGCTGCCCAGGGGAAAGACTACATTTCCCAGCCTACCTTGCACCTAGGCGGGATCACAAAGCTAAGTGGTTATTCACTCCTCTTGAGTTTTATCAAATCCATTATAACCGTCATCAAAGGTCTTTCTCACTCCAATTTTCCACAAATGATCCGGCTCTAGTTTTAATGACCTCATCAGGAAAAAAACAAAACAAACCCAACAGCAATACTTTTAAATATGTCATAGAAATAGCAGCCAGGGCACCTGCATGGCTCACTGGGCTAAGCGACCGATTCTGGGGTTCGGCTCAGGTCATGATCTCAGGGTTCAGGAGTTCCAGCCCTGAGTAGGGCTCCGCGATGACAGCGCGGAGCCTGCTTGGGATGCTCTCCCTCCCTCCCTCTCTCTCTCTGCCCCTCGCCTGCACGCACGCTCTCTCTCAAAAAATAAATAAGCTTAAAAAGGGAAAGAAAAGAAAACGCAGCCAATATTGCTTCAATTGTTTAAGGTTCTTTTAAAAAGCTTACAGTCAGAAAGGTGCCGGGCCTTGCCTCGAAAAGTGTGTGTGACTGCACAGATATGCCCAAGAATCATCTTAAAAAAAAAAAAAAAAAAAATTGCTATCTGAAGTCTGGGCCAGATCAGGCTAACCAGATGTTCTTTATTCAGCAATCTTCTGCGCCCGCCTCTGCGCGCGAGGCCGGAAACCGAGAACAAGTCTGGGTTTGGTGGTTTCCAGCCTGTGAACGTTCGGAGGCCCGCAGACCAGGAAACCTTGCGAGAAGGCTCTAGTTTTCCGTAGCTGAGCGCTGCCCTGGCAAGCCCGGCATGGACCCGCACGGGAGATCTGAAGCTTTTTTCAAGCAGGTGAGCGCCCCGCCCCCCCGGGAGCGTCAGAAAAGACGGAAACGTAGAGCAAGTGGATAAAGAAAAAACACATTACAAATGACAAAAATTAAAGAAAAAAAAACCCACAACAGAAACACAAAGAAACAAGTAACCAGGAAATTATAGCCCCGTACCTCCCAAACAAAACGCGCACGCGTAACAAAAAGAAAAGCCATAGCAAATTAGTCTATTTTTAAACACCATAAGTAGCCTTGCAAGCGCAAGGCCTCAAAAAATTGGTTAAAAACTCAGAATTGTTCCTCTCCACGGAAATCTTTAGTAAAAGGCGAAAGATTTATGCGATCTGAAGAGAAACCAGAGTATGCTTTCGAACTGCCCGCACACATTCCTCGGGTAACTGTTACCCCGAATTCAGTGATGGTGATTCTCTGCTCGAAAGAGCCAGTGATTTTCGTCGTTCTCCCAGACAATTCTGTGGGAGCGGCCTTATTCTTGGGGAAAAAGAATTCAACCACAAAAGGAAAATCTCGTCATTTCTAAGTCGGAAATTGCCCGGTGTGCAATGCCTCTTGGGTATGCAAATGAACCTACGTCGTCACGCCCCGGTTCCCGGAAATGCCTTAAACAACGTATTCGTTTTCCTGCGGGGACTGAGACTACCACCAGGGGGCAGAGCGGAGGCCAGATTGTCAGGATTTACGCTTTGGTGCAACCAGAAAAAATCTTTTATAAATTTCGACTCCAAGTAAAAATTCCTTTTGTACTTAAGTAAAATAATAAAAATAAAATAAAACTTGAAAATATTTATCTTCATTCATTCAACAACGTTCTTTAAAGAAATTTTTTTTAATGTTTATTTATATTTGAGAGAGAGAGAAAGAGCACAAGCAGCAGAGGGGCAGAGAGAAAGGCAGAATCTGAAGCAGGATCCAGGATCTGAGCTGTTAGCACAGAGCCGGACTGGGGCTCAAATTCACGAACCGTGAGATCATGACCTGAGCCGAAGTCGGACGCTTAACCAACTGAGTCACCCAGGCGCCCCTCAACGACAATTTCCTGAGCACCGTGTTAAATCCTGTGCTGGGCTGCAAGGATAGAGAGGTATCCCCGACATTTCATCCTCAGTGAGCCTGTATGTGATGGGGAGGCTAAGTGTGAGTGGTAAGCACTGATAACAGAATGTTCGCTGACATCTAGGCACCCCTAGGGCGGTGAGGGTGTTCTAGGCAGTGCAGAGAGGGTGAGTGACCAGATGGCCTTCAGTGCCAAGATGGGAGCTGGCATTCACCTTGGGGGCAATGGCGAGGCACCCAGGAGTTTTGCAAGAGACCAACATGATCAGATGAGTGATTTAAGGCAGTAGTTCCTTCCACGTGGTCCCCAGACCAGCATGTCAGTATCACCTGGGTACCTGCCAGAGACCCAAACTCTTGGGTCCCTCCCCAGACCTACTGGATCTCAAACCCTGGGGGTGGGGCCCTGCAGGCCGGGATGGCACAAGTCCCCCAGGTGACTCTGATGCAGGTGAGGCAGAGAACCACTGTGGGACAACCGTTCTGGCTAATGTGGCGACTGTAGAGACAAGGAGTCTGGGGCAGGTGAATTAGGAAGCTGAGCATTAAAGGCAGAGAAGACTTTCAGGTGGCCGGCATGGGGGTGTGGAGGGAGGAAGACCTGGGAAAGAGGAAAGTGAGGAGAGGGAAGAAGTCTAGGTGGGTCCTTGGGGGGGTGGTGGCATAAAGGAGGGGTGGATGCTGCAGGAACGTGTGAAGGGGATTAGGATGTCCCCAGGAAGCCACAGGAAAACCAGGAGCTGGGGCTGCACAGAAGTGGAGGGCAGCTATGGTAAGCATCCACCAGAGGTCAAGTAAGGCAGGGACTGCAAAGTGGGTGTCATGGTGGGGAGGTCGGTGGCCTTGGACAGAGGAATTTCTTTCTTTCCTTTTTTTTTTTTTTAAAGTTTATTTATTTTGAGAGAGAGAGAGAAAGCAAGCGTGGTAGGGTCAGAGAGAGAGGGGAGAGAGCAAATTCCAAGCAGGCTCTGCACGGTCAGCGCAGAGCCCGATGTGGGGCTTGAACTCACAAACCGCGAGAACATGACCCGAGCGGAAATCCAGAGTCGGACGCTTAACCGACTGAACCACCCAGGCGCCCCTGGACAGAGGCATTTCTAAGGAGTGGGGGTGCAGGAAGCTCCCAGCTGCAGGGAGGGTGATGGTGAGGGAGGGAGGGGGCCGGGTGCAGGGGGGGGGCTCCGTAGGGACCGCTGGGAGGGGGTGAGGTGGAAGCAGGTGTTGCAGTGCCTTTTAAACGTTCTCCCTGTGCCGCCTCCAAGGTCCCCTTCCTGACTCTCACTCTGACACTGACCACGCCGGGGATCTCACTGAGCCAGCAGAAGCCCCCGCCTTCCCTCCTCCGGATCTACCAGCCTGCCCATCCCTGCCCCTTCCTCTGCCCACTCCCCACCAAGGCTGACCCTCCGCTTGGGCTCCCAGCCTCACCCCTGCCTGTCTCCCCTGCCTGCCAGCAGATGCTGCAGGCTTCCTTACTTCCCAACACGAAAGAGGGAGGGGAGGTAGGAGCCAGAAAAGCGCCCCAGACCCCATCTCCCTTTCCTCTTGTGGAATACAAGAATCGAACACAACAAAGGGAGGAAAACCTTTACGCTCAGAAAAAAAAAAAGACTGTCAGAAATCACCTTATTAAAACCAACTTAATTCACCTCGCGCCTACGAGGATGGCGATAATAATAATAATAAAGGAGAATGACGAGGGTGGGTAAGGATGTGGAGGAGCTGGAACCCTGCACACTGTTGGGGGGAATGTGAAAGGTGATGTGCGAAAACTTAGTGGTTCCTCAAAAAGTTAAATGCAGGATGATCTTATGACCCAGCAATTGCTCTCTGTTTCTTTTACTTTTGGGGAGAGACACAGAGCATGAGCGGGGGGAGGGGCAGAGAGAGGGAGACACAGAATCCGAAGCAGGCGCCAGGCTCCGAGCTGTCAGCACAGAGCCCGACGCAGGGCTCGAACTCACGAACCAGGAGATCGTGACCTGAACCAAAGTCTCGGATGCTCAACTGAGTGAGCGCCCCTATCACAACAATAATTTAAAAAAAAAAAAAACACTTTTGGGGAGACTGGGTGGCTCAGTTGGTTGGGCGTCTGACTTCAGCTCAGGTCACGATCTCAGGGTTCATGAGTTCGAGCCCTTCGTCGGGCTCTGCGCTGCCAGCTCGGAGCCTGGAGCTGCTTCCGATTCTGTATCTCCCTCTCTCTCTCTGCCCCTCCTCCCCCCAATAAATAAACTTAAAGCAACGCTTATATTTTAATCCTTCTGCAGCTTGCCTTTTTCATGCAATGTCAGGTTTTCAAGATCGATTCGTGCTGCTCTCTGTAGCTTCAGTTCTAGTTCATGCCTTTTCTCTGCTGTATGCGTGAGTCCAGCATAGTGCCCAGATCAAGCAGGGCAAACAGGTCAAGGCAGGCGGTTGGCGCTCTCGGTTACTCCTTCCCATCCCGGTGCCCTGATTTCAGGTCTAGCGTGAGCAGCGGAGGGGGTGTGGGAGGCTCAGTAATGATGCTCACGAACTCCAGGTTCTAATCCCTGGAACCTGTGTCACCTGTTATCTTACAAATAAAGCTCCCGGTTATTTTACCGGCAAAATGGGTTGATTAGGGAATAGCAGAGAATTGCAGTCTGGGATGAGCACCACTTGGGGTGGGGGCGGGGAGGGGGCGCGAAGGCCTGGGGCACAGGTGGGGAACGTGGGCAGGCGGCCTTCCGGACAGCACGAGGGACACCCCCCGGGGTGCTCTGAGCCCTGCAGCCCTTTGCTTGGACCTAAGGCAGCCCCGTGCCAGGTCTCTGCTCCTGTGGCGCAGCTCCTGCCCCCCCTTCCCGAGGCTCCCCAGCAGCCCTGCCCCCCCCCCCCCGGTGCCATCCTTCTTGTCCCACCCTGCTTGCCGCAGCCCTTAGATTTCAGCCCTTAGATTTCCGCAGCAGAATAAATCACTTTGCCCTGTGCCGTGTGCCCTTGGGCGGCTTAGTTCTCTTCTCGGAGTCTCAGTCTTCTCTCCTCTGGGATACAAATGCCTGTTTCACAGGTCTCCTGTCGGGATTACAGGAGAAAAGTCATCCAAAGCGCCCAGCAGACTCCCTCACATATAGTCGGCAGTATATAGTCAGTATATGCATACAGTCAGTATATGGCAGGTGTGACTGTAGTTCCTGAGAGGCTTTCTCTGACTTCATCTGCCCACTTTCACCCTAAGGACCTCTGCTCAGTCCTCCCCCACCCAACTTGCTCTCAACTCCCGAACCCACTTGACCCTCCAGGGCTTCTGCGTGCACACCCAGCAAAGCCCAGCCTTGTGGTTCACCTACCGCTCCTCACCACCTGCTCCTGTATGGCACTCTCTGCTCCTCTCCAGACCAGCCTGCTGCTCCCGGGGCCTGTCTGTTCCCTTCTGCTCTCCCTTCCCAGGATGTCCAGCCCTTGCCTCTCTCCTCTTCCCCTGAGGCCCGTCTCACCTGCCTCCTCCTCCAGGAAGCCATCCTTGGCACTCCAACCGAGGGGTTCTTTTTCATGACCCATGGTCAGCACGGAGCACCTGCTTCCTGGCGTTCCTGGGATTGTCCTGCTGCGTTCCGTCTCCCCAGAGAGGGCGACAGAGGTCATGTCTTTTTCATCTTGGATCTCGGGAACCGAGCGTGTGCCCCACACGGGGAAGGAACTCAGGAGCCGTGGCTGCAGCTGACATCCCAGGCCTTGTTCTGCACCCCGAGATGGGGCACCCTTGGCAGAGGTCCAAGGTCTCTATCCTCTGGGTCAGTCTTATCCCAGAGCCCTCCCCTCCTTTTGTGGCTTCCTCGTTGGAAAAGCTCTGAGAGGCTCGGCCCCGACCTCCCACTCCTCTCCCCCCTTGTCCCTTCTCTCAGGAAGCAGACAGATACTTCTCTGAGAAGTTGCTTTTAGCCCAACTGTCCCCAAGAAAGGGGCAGAGAGTGGGGAAGGGGGGAAGCCCCTTTTGACATTAGACGGGGAGGGACACGTCATTACAAAGCCTACGCTAACCCTGGGCCATGGGGAGGAGGGGGGGGCACCGTGATTTTACCAAATAGTAACAGAAACTCAGCTCAATCTGGCTAAAGCACCAAAGGGGTTGTATTGGCTCATGCTACTGAAAAGCGTTAGGCAGGTTCAGGCATGGCTGGATCCAGGGGCTCGTGCTGCCCTTAGGATGTTGCACTTCCATCTGTTGGACAAGCTTCCATTGTGAGGCCTTCCGGTATACGTGGCTCATGCCAGGAGGGCAGAGAATGGCTTCCCGAGAGCTTTTGATCCCACGTCATCCTCGTGGAAAGAGGGTGCCTCTTCCCTCTCTCTTCCCCCATAGTCCCAGCAAAAGTTCCATGTCTGCGGCCTAACCTGGATCACACGTCCTCTCTGGAAGGAAGGTGTTGGAGTGGGTAGCAGCACCCTAACCGTAGAGACAGAGGTGGGCGTGGAGGGGTGGGTATCCTGGAAGGGAGAGGAAAGCACGGTTATCAAAATCGATGGTGGGCAAGAAAAATGTGCCGGTAAAGTCTCCCGATGTGTAAAATGAAGGGGTTGGGCTTGATGGTCTGTGGGTCGCTGTCCACTTCAGGTCACTTCTGTGATTACTTTATTTGCACGTGCCCCAGGAACGCTGACCTCAGGTACGAATACGCTCATTTGAGTTTGCTCTCTTGCTCCCTTGTGCCAAGTGAGCGTTACAAACAGCCCAGGTATGATTCTACTGCAGGGCGTCTCCAACTTTTACGCGCATGAAGACCACTGGGCCAGGGGGCGGGGTGGGGGGCGGGGAGCCTCTGGCGGATGTGCACATGCTGACCGGGTAATTCCTGGGTTGGGCCGGGATGCTGCATTTCTATCATGCTGGCCCACGGACCACATTTTGAGCAGGGGCGTAGCAGCGGGACCATCCAGACTGCTTCCTTTCTTCCTGCCTAGCCCTGCCATGTGTGATTCTGTTCCTCCATCCGGACGCCCACCCTGCCTGCCCTCTGGAGAGACCCTCAGCTTGTCATGCTAGAGGAGATGCTTTTAAAAATTTTTAGTAAGCGTCAACTGTTTAAAACAAAAGTAATAATTTGTATTTGGGAGTTTATAATATAACCTAGAAGTGAAATATACAATATTAAGAGCACAAAGAAGGAGTTTAAGTGGAATTATGCTCTTTTAAAGTATTTACCTTTTACTTGAAGTGGTAAAATATTGATTCTAGGTACACTCTGGGAAGTTAATAATGCATAGCATAATCCTTAGAGCAATATAAAAAGGTATAGCTAAAAAACTAATAAGGAATATCAAATTATTCGATTAGCCCCAAAGAATTCAGGAAAAGAACAACAAAGAAGGGAGGATAAATAGAAAACACGTAACAAGGTGATGGACTTAAACCCAATGGTATAAGTAATTACATTACATTAAATATAAATGAATAAAATTTTCCAATTAAAGGCCAGAGGGTATCCAATAGTAAGACTCAACCATATGATGCCACAAAAGAAATACACTCGAACTATAAAGACACAAAGAGGTTGAAGCTACAAGGACGGAAAATTATGCATTAGTAGACCTTACAAGTCTTGTATAGTTGTATTAATATCAAACGATGTAGATGTTAAGACCAGGAATATTGCCGGAGATGAATAAGGACATTCCTTATTGTCCTTATGGAAGGACACTAGCCTCATGGACACTAGCCTTTTCCTTACGGAAAGCCACTGGGTGGCTCAGTCGGTTGAGCGTCCGACTTTGGCTCAGGTCATGGTCTCACGGTCTGTGAGTTTGAGCCCTGCGTCCGGCTCTGTGTTGACAGCTCAGAGCCTGGAACCTGCTTCAAATTCTGTGTCTTCCTCTCTCTCTGCCCCTCCCCTGCTCATGCTCTGTCTCTCTCTCTCAAAAATAATGAATAAACATTTAAGAAAAGTTTTTTAAATAAAAAAAGAAAAAGATGCAATGAGGCACAGTGTGACAGAATCAATTGGAGAACACTAAAATCTCAGGGCGTGTTGTCTGACCACAAGAGAACTAAATGAGAAATCGAAAACCGTAAGTTATCTAGGAAAGCCTTAAATAGTTGATCGTTAAACAACACCCTTCCAAATTAATCCATGGCCCAAGGAGAAATCAAAAGGGAAATTAGGAGCTATTTTAAACTCAGTGATAATAAAACAAACACATAAAAAATTGTGGGAAGCGGCTAATGTCCTTAGAAGGGAGCTCGTAGCTTCAAGTGAAAGATTTAAAAATAAAAATTCTAAGTTTCCATTTTATGAAGCTGGAAGAGGAGGAACAAATTAACCCCAAAGTAGGGATTAAGATGGGTCATAAACCTAAACATAAAAGCTACGATCATAAAGCTTCTGGAAGAAAACATAGGAGAATATCTTCATGACCGTGGGGTAGGTGAAATTTACTTAGAGCGAAGGCAAAAAGCGTCGCGTATAAAAATAAGTAGATAATTTGTATTCCACTAACAGTAAACATGTCTGCTCATTAAGGCAGTGAGAGTGAAAAAGCAAGCCACAGACTAGGAGATAACATTCCCCATCCATTCATCTAGCAAAGGACTTGTATGCAGAGTATATAAGGAAATCCTACAAATCCGCTAGTAAAAACAGAACCTAGTAAAAACTGGGCAGAAGATCTGAATGGACGCTTCCCCCCTGCCCCCCAAAGATGTAGGAAGGCCCAATAAGCACGTAAGAGGTACTCAACATCATTTCTTATTAGGAAGATAGAAATTAAAACCACAATGAAATGCTACATTACACCCTCCGGAACAGCTAGAATCACAAACACTTCTCTGAATGTTGGTAAGGACATACGGTGTTGGCTAAAACAAAGCTATGTGCGCTCAAGCTTAGAATAACTTCCAGTAATTGAAACAGTGTGGCATTCATTGGTGCAAGGGCAGACAGAGACAAATGGAACAAAATAGTCTAGAAATAGAGCCACGTGTATACAGTCACGTGATGTAAAACAACCACACCCATATTAGACAGCTAACGTATTCATTAAGAAATCGTGCTGTATCAGAGCGCCTGGGTGACTCAGTCACGTACGCGTCCGACTCTTGGTTTTGGCTCAGGTCATGACCTCACGGTTGGTGAGATCGAGCCCAGTGTTGGCGTCTGCACCGACAGAGTGCTGCCTGCTTGGGATTCTCTCTCCCTCTCTCTCTCCGCCCTTTACTCACTCACACTCTCTCTCTCTCTCAAAATAAACAAATACACATTAAAAATTTATTTCAGGGGCGCCTGGGTGGCGTAGTCGGTTAAGCGTCCGACTTCAGCCGGGTCACGATCTCGCGGTCCGTGAGTTCGAGCCCCGCCTCGGGCTCTGGGCTGATGGCTCAGAGCCTGGAGCCTGTTTCCGATTCTGTGTCTCCCTCTCTCTCTGCCCCTCCCCCGTTCATGCTCTGTCTCTCTCTGTCCCAAAAATAAATAAAAACGTTGAAAAAAAAATTTGAAAAAAAAAATAAAAATAAAAATTTATTTCAAAACATGGTGCTCTAGCAACCGAGTATCAAAATGGAGACACCTTTCTTATATCACACACACAGACCGGTTCCTAAATGTGAAGGGTAGAACAATCCACGTTCTAAAAGGTAAACTAGGAGAGCATTTCATGACCTTGAAAGATTTCCTAAAGTCTAAAAACACTTTTCCATGAAGGAAAAGACTAATCAACTGGACTATATTAAAACGAAGCTCTGATAAGACTCCATGAAGAGAGTGAAAAAGGTAAGGTCACCAAATGGAAAAAGATATTTGCAATATGTATCTGGGACAATGGATTTCTATCCAGAATATATGAAGAACTCTTACCAATCGATAAGAAAATGACAGACAATGTACTAGAAGACGGGAAAAATTTGTATAGGCCCTTCACTGAAGAGCATATTCAAATGGCCAGTAAGCATATGAAAAGTGCTCAGCATTATTTGCCATTGCAAATTAAAACGACAGTGAAATATCATTATGCACTTACCAGAACGGATACAATGTTGAAAAGCTGACAATACCCAGTATTGATGAGCATGTGGAGCGACATATACTGCCAGAGAGAGTCAGTTGGTAAAATCATTTTGAAAAACTATATAGAAGTGGCTGCTGAAGCCGAACGGGCACATACCCCATGATCCAGTATTTCTACTCATAGGTGCGTAACCAAACACTGTGTGTGTGTGTGTGTGTGTGTGTGTGTGTGTGTGTGTGTGTGTAAGCCACCGAAAGACACGGGCAGGAATGTCCATAGCAGAATTACTGTGAGCTTCCCGAAGATAACTGCTAAGTTTATGGCAGGAGGAATACCCACACCTGTTTATAAGGTCAAGTACAGGAGTTAATCCCCTGAGAGGGAGCATGGCCCCCTCCCTGCCCTCCATCATATTCCACCCCCCTCCCCACCTGCCGTGGCCACGAAGCACTTGCTCTGGGGAAACAGCAGACGCTGCTATTGTATCTCCAGCAGGTGGCGCTGAAGGCTCTCTTTTCCCTTCAGTGACAACGCCAGCTCTATCCTGGATCTGGGAAGGGGTGGATGGGTCAGATGGGGAAGACCCGCGCTGTGGCTCAGCCAGAGGCCAGGCTGGGCTCTTCCCCACCCCTTACCTCAGGCGAGCAGGTGAGGCAGGGGAACTCTTATAGGAGATCTTTGTCTTTGCGTGGGTGTTCCTAGGCAGTGCAGGAGGGCCTGTCCCCCTTCTGGCCTGGGATCAGCCGCACAGGGGTCAAAGCCAACCTCATTCTGTCTCCCCTGAGAGTCATGCTTGGTGCATTGGAAAGGGCATAGAACTTGCAGTAAGTCAGACCTCCGTTCAAATCCCAGCTCTGCCTGTGAGAGGGCTGTGTGACCTTGGGCAAGTTGCTTCATTTCTCTGACCCTCAGTTTTACTCATCAGTAAAATGGAGCAATAATGCCTAATGCTCAGGTTAGCGTCAGGATTAAACGGGTCAGCATGTAAGAGCACCAAATTGTAATAGGTGGTCAGTGGGGGTTGGTTACCTCCCCATTCACAGGCCTGGGGTTGGTGGCCTGTCAGTGGTCAGACCCCCGCATGCAGCTGTTTCTTACTCTACACTGTTCCCTGAGTAAGGATAGAATTGGGATCCTGGTAAGACAGAACTGAGGGGTGGGACAAAAAGAGTTCCAGAGACTGCTTTCTCAAGTGCACTTATAGTCACAGTAATAGGCATCATCCTGATTTTCTGATAATTCTTGCTTCTTTTACAACAGGGCTGGAGGGGGGCGCCTGGGTGGCTCAGTCAATTACATGTCCGACTTCAGCTCAGGTCATGGTCTCGCGGTTCGTGAGTTCGAGTCCCCTGTTGGGCTCTGTGCTGACAGCTCAGAGCCCGGAACCTGCTTCGGATTCTGTGTCTCCCTCTCTCTCTGCCCCTCCCCCGCTTGTGCTCTGTCTGTCTGTCTCTCTCTCAAGAATAAATAAAAAAAACACTAAACAAATTAAAAAAAAAAATAGGGCTGGAGGGAAAATTCTACTTCAACAATAGCGGCTTTTCTAGAAAAAGCCTGGCAAGACAAACATCATACTGTCTATATGTGATGTTAAAACATATCAGAGGTCAGGGCTTTAAGAAACCCAACAGAAATCCTATGGGTGGGGGATTTTGGTTTCGTTTTCTCGGAAAGGCCAGGACTGGGCCCCACTGACAAACTGGTGGGTGCTCGGCCATATGTTTGTGAGCAAAGTGTGGGGGCAGCAGGGGCAGGGTAGCTGCCAAACAGGTGTTTCCACAGTGCGTTTGTGCCCGGGGTGTCCAGAGCCTGGAGCCGCCTGTGGCTTCTCCTGGGTCTCCTTTAGGGCACCAGGAATGCCGGCTGCTTTCCAGTAAGGCAGGGTCTGCAGCAAATCAGTTCATCCCTGCCCTGAGGACGGATGAATCCAATGGGAGGCATCTCTGCTGCGCTTCCCCCATGGGGGATCTCAGGGCTTTGGAGCCCCAAGAGGCAGGCAAGCCCTGGTGATGTGAGGACGCTTTGGGGGGTGAGTGGCCAGGGTGGGGGGTAAAACAGGAAGCCTACAGATGGGGAGGTGGCCTCGGAGGTGGGGCGGGTCTCAGCCCGGAGCTCCTGGGATTGACATCGGCATCTGTCCATCACTGACGCCTGTCCGTCACCTGACCCTTCTTTTCTGCATTCCACCAGCCTGGCCAAGGAGGGTGGGGCCGCCTTCCAAACGACAAATCTCTTTGAGTCACCGGCCTCATCAGCACCTCCGCAGCCTTAGCTCCACCCTGAGCTTTTCTCAGGTGCTGAGAGCTAGGAGCCGGGAGTTCAGGTAACAGGGTAGGGTCAGCTCGGGAGTTCAGGTAACAGGGTAGGGTCAGCTCGCCCGGTGCAGAAATGCAGACTGTGGCTCCCTCTCCTGCAGGCAGCCCCACCCCTTCCCTCACCACACAGCCTTGACCTATCCAAGCAGAAAGAGCACCCCTTTGGAATCAGAGAGATCCGAGTTTAAATCCGTGCTCTCCCACTGCTGTGTGATGCTTGCAAAGTGCTTCACTCACCGGGGCCTTGGTTTTCCCAATCTGTCAAATGGACACGGTGGGCCTGCCCAGTCTGCTCACAGGGTCGGGGTGACAGTTATACAAGACACTGTGCTTTGTAAACAAACAAACAAACAAAAGCATAAGCTCACAGCAAATGCTGCCCCCCCCCCCCCCCCGCTCCCCGGCCCTCCCCATGGCTGGATACCACCTACATACACATCTTGTTAGAAACTCAGCAGTCAGGAAAGATCTTAAAATTTTTGGCCAAGATTGAAAAATCAGATTTTTACAGAAGATTTTGAATTTTCCACGGCATCTGACAATACAAGGGCAACCCCCCAAAAGATTCTCCAGGGTTAGGGTTAGGCTGGCCTCCGCAAGCCCTGCTGTGTCCCCGGCACTGAGGTCACAGGTCAAGTACTATTTGTCACCCGGCTTGCTTTGGTCCACCTGCCCTTTTGATAGGTGTTTGTAGCAACTGCGTTATTTACATGGGAAGTGCAGGGTTATCATCCGTCCCTCTGGTCATTTCAAGGCGTGGCACCACTTCTGGCTGAGTAACAGCCCCCCTTCTCCTCCTGGCGAGCATGGCCATCTGCCTGGCACTGGGCACTGACTGTGGAGGGGACAGCATTTAGGAACGTTGCTGGTCTCCGGCTCCTTTCGGAAGAGTGGCTGGCTCTTGGGGCGCCTGGGTGGCTCGGCGGGTTGCCCAACTCTTGATTTCGGCTCAGGTCACGATCCCGGGGTTGTCAGGTCAGGCTCCGTGGCTAAGTGTGAAGTCTGCTTAAGATGTTGTCTCTCTCTCCCTCTGCCCCTCTCCCATCCCCTCCCCTCCAAAAAACAAACAAACAAACAAACAATGCCTCTTTATCTTATCTACTTTTACCTACATTGTCTTTTCTCCTCCTGACAAAGGTTGCTTGGATGAATTTAGACATTCTGGGGGCTTGAAGGAGCTTCCCGAGGCCCTGATGTGCTCCGCTCTGGCTGGGTAGTTTGCTGTGTGACCTCAGGCAAGCGGGACGACCCCTCTGGCCTGCTCGTCTGGGATGCCTAGAAGGATCTGAGTATCCGGGACACGGGCTGGGACAAAGGTGGTGCAGAAAGGGCAGTGGTGAGGATCCAGGGAGGGTGTCTGTGTGGTGACACCAGTAAAGCAGAAGCCGGGGGTCAGATCTCCTGAGTTCAAATCCCATTCCGCCCCGTGGCGGCCCCACAGTCTTGGGGACACCACCAGCGTCTGCCTCACAGGGTGGCTGAGAAGGTAAATGAAATAAATCATGCACGAGAAGCCCTTGGCACCATAGTAAGTGCTCAGAAAATAATAGCAATAATTGTCAGCAATACAAGAACGGCAGAACCTGCAAAAAGGAAAATAGAGGCTTCCCTGGGTCGAGGGGCCAGCCAACCCATACTTCCTACGGGTAGAGGTTGGGCGGGGTTATTCAGGTTCGATTTCCAGGAGGGTGGGGACCTGAGTTTGGGTCACACCTGAGCCACGGCAGACGGACGGGGAGGGGGCAGGCGTGAGTTCTGGCTGCTGGGGCATCCCTGGCCCGGTGGGCCCAGTGAGCCACCCTCTCCAGAGGCCAGCGCTCTGGGTCAGGTCACATGGAACACGCCGCAGGGACACGGGTTCCTCTAACAAAACCCATACAAGGCTTTGGGCCTGAGCTTACCAACCCGGACCGCAGGGATGCAGGGGGTTCACCTTCTCCAAGGAAGGGGCAGGGACAAGAGGGAAAACAGGGAGCTATTTTGAGAAGGTGTCGAAGGCCGGGACACTAAAATTAGACCCTTGGTTCCTAAAAAGACATTGGCGCCAACCAAGACCTTGGAGAGGGGCTCTTCAGCGCGGAATGTGACCCCAGGAAGCGCTCCTGCGGGCCTGGGCAGTGAGGTCACCCTGCAGGACCAATGGGGCCGCCCGATGGCTAGTGGTCACGGGCACCTCTCCCCCCCAGCGGCCCCGCCTGCAAAATTCTGGAGCTGGTTCCAACCGCTTCCTGTCCGCGCCCAGCGAGCACGAGGGCGAGGGGGCAGAGCCGCCCGTCCCCGGGGCTGTCTGACCTTCCCAGCCGTGTTTTTCCTTTTTTGACTGTCCCCTTGTCTCCCCTGCTTTCTGTTCCATGCTGGGGGAGGGGGTGCTCAGGTGAACAGCCATCTTGGGGACTGGGGCTCCAGAGGCCTGGCTGGGAGTGTGCAAAAGCTCTACCCCTGAGCTATACCCACTGCCTAGCTGGGAGTGTGAGCCAGAGGGGCCTGGGATTCTGTCCGCTTGGGCCCAGGCCTCTGCTTCGGCCCCCAGGATCAGGGAAGCCCCCGTACCCTTCCCCTGTCTCCTCCTTCAGTCTGTACACCTCACCCCTGCCCTCAGGGATACGGCCGCCTCTCAGGAAGCTGTCGAAGTCCTATGAAGCCACTTCCTGGAATGATGTGCCAGGAGCCCGCAGTCCCCCGGCTCTGAGATGACCCCTCTCTCCCTCCCCTGCGCCCTGGCCTGAGGCCCAAGACTGTCATTTGACTTTCCTCTCACCCCAAGTTGTTTTCCACGGCGGGGAGGGTGGCACCTTGGGTCCTGTCACCACACACGTGAATTCCTTTAACTCCTGCGGGTGGCTCTGGGGATACGATCTCGAAAGCCCCACGAGGTCCAGCCTGCCCCCTCTCTCCCCACAGCCCAGCCCCATGGTGGTCTCTTCCATTGCCCAACACACTGAGTCCGTCTGATGGAGCCCGCCCCCCTGCTGTCCCCCTCCTGTCCCCCTTGTCCAGATAAGCCCCACTCCCTCAACTTCAGCCTCACTTCCTCAGAAAGGACTTAGGTGCTTGAAGACACATGTTGAATCAGGCTGAGATGGAACCGGGAGGGCAGTGCCCTGGCCACTCTCGGGTAACAGGGGCCTCGAGGCCCAGGGACCTGTGTAGACCGGCTGCCTGGGTGAAGAAGGACCGGTCCACCAAGGGAGGCTGCAGCCGGGACTCAGCGGGGAGGGGCGTAGCTGGAATAGGGTCTGGGGGCTGTGTCCATGGCGTTCCCCACAGCGGGGACTCATCGATTACTGGCCCACCCAGCTGGGCTTCCTGTTCCTGTCCTCACCCTGAAGCCTGGGTTCCTCACCGAATAGATAGAGCAGGGGCACCTGGGTGGCTCAGTCGGTTGGATCTTGGGATTTTGGCTCGGGTCATGATCTCAGGGTTCATGTGTTGAGCTCCTCGCAGGCTCTCTGCTGTCAGCCTAAGAGCCCACTTTGGATCCTCTGTCCCCACCCCCAACCCACCCCCGCGCCTCTCCCGCTCACACATGCTCTCTCTCAAAAATGAATAAACATTAAAAAAAAAAAAAAAGAATAGAGCAGATAAGCAGATAGATCTTCAATCAACCCTCAGGGAGACTGCTGGAATTTTTGAAGGGAAAGTAGGAGAATCCACAAGGAAAATGACATACATGTCCCCAAAGTCTAGCACACTGGGTTTCCCTAGGAGTCCCTCAGATTTGAGGACCGATGAGGTGAGCCCAGCCTAAGGTGTCTCCTACACCCAGGCCCACTTAGAAGTCACGGAGAGCACTCAGGAAAGATGTGTTCGATTGTCCAACTGTATCCAACTCAATTTTGGTTCGGGCTTTTTCACAACTCCTTCTAAGACCTGGTTGTCTAGGGAGTCCTGTTTTTTTTTTTTTTTTTTTTCATTTTTAAAAAATATTTATTTACTTTTGAGACAGACAGAGTACAAGTCGGGGAGGGGCAGAGAGAGAGGGAGACACAGAATCTGAAGCAGGCTCCCGGCTCTGAGCCGTCAGCACAGACAGGGCCCGACAAGGGGCGCGAACTCACGGACCGTGAGAACACGACCTGAGTCCAAGTTGGGCGCTCAACCGACTGAGCCACCCAGGCCCCGCTGGGGAGTCCTGGTTCTTAACACCACCCCATTTCATGCTCGAAAGCTACCTGGTTTGGACTTTGTGGCATGATTATGCCATGAGGTCGATACATTAGGTCTATATGTTCGTATAGAATGGTCTTTAAGATCATGTAATTTAGTAACCGAATTGCTGAATAATTTAAGCAACAAAGCGGAAAATGCAAAGGACTGGATGTCCATGCATGTGCCCGTGTGTGGCTGAGCGATCCACGCAAGGGGCTGTGAGAAATGGATCAGCGCGCATCCGGGATCGGAGTAGAGCTGAGGGGTGGGGATCCAGACGGGACTCTTTCCAAAGCCCGATGTCCTTTTCGTTACTGGGGACATGTGTTACTTTTGCCCGAAAAATAAAATTAAAGGGGTGCCTGGGTGGGTCAGCCAGTTAAACATCCTATTCTTGGTTTAGGCTCAGGTCACGATCTCGCAGTTTCTGGGTTCGAGCCCCGTGTTGAGCCCCGGGATTCCCTTTCTCTCCCTCTCTCTGCCCCTCCTGTGCACTCTCTCATTGTCAAAATAAATAGATAAACTTTATAGAAAAATAAAAAGAAAGAAAATTAAAGAAAATAAAAGGTCGGTCATCTACCACCGTCCTCCCCCTAGGCTGGACTCCCCAGTTTTCTCTTACGCGACTTGGGTTTTTTCCTTTGTTATTTTTCTATCATTTATTTCTGGGCTTTGGCAGGAAAATTTGGGAGATCTGGCCTTTGTCATTCATCACGTAACAAAGCAAAATACAACAACGAAAAGATGTGTTGGTCTTTCCCTCCTTCTCGACGACGAATGCGTCGAGGGCAGGGACATTTTTGGGGCCCCCCTTTGTGCCACAAAGTGTCAGGCTTCTGGTCAGTGTTGCTGGACGTTTGCTGCGTCCTGCGGGTGGAGGGACACCCAGCCTGTCTCTCAGAAGCAACAGGTCCAGGGGGATCTCTTGGTGGCACCAGTCCTTGGTCTTCCTTCCACCTCTTCTGAGAGGTTTCTCCACCAGACACGTCCATCCTGTCACGGATTCTGGTGGCTTCGTGGCAGCTGTTTCAGGCCCAGCTAGCAATGCCTGCCGGGCACCACGTGGGGGGCGTAGCGCTATCCTGCGTGGGGCAAAGCCATCCCGTGGGACAGCAGCTCAGGCTCTGTCACTAAGGATTCCCGGGAATGTGACGGAGACGCAGTCAGTGCCTCGTGCTCCGCATGTGACCACCCACGTGACTCCTGCAGGAGCCAGGTGAGGGCCCCACAGCCCTCTCCTGACTCCCCAGTGTCTTCTGAGTGTCCCCCCGCTCCCTTAGGGGGGACCTGGAGCAGAGATTCAACAAGGAGAGCCAGTCATGGGTAGCCACTCCCCTCCGTCCTCCTGGGACAGTAGGACAAAGCCACCATCATAGTGATAATCAGAGTCACAACAATAGCTCACTATGGGGGGAATACAATGTGCAGAGAATGACGCTGGGCTGATTCCTACAGGCAGCATCTCACTTAGCCTCCGTGAAAACCCCATGACGTGGGCACTATTGCTGTATCCATTTTACGGATTGGGAAAGCTGAGGCTGGCGGGTCTGGAGTGATGTGCCTAAGATCACACAGAGCTAGTGGGCTTTAGAACTGGGATTTCGACCCATGCCTGTCATTCAGACCTGTAGAGCCCGGGGTTCTTCTCCTAATTACTCATCTACTAGTCCTTACTGCCTGGGTGGCCCAGATGAATTATTATGGAAAAAAAATTCCAGCACAACTTGGGATGGTGCTCACACTGATTTATTATTATTATTATTATTATTATTATCATTATTTAGCAGCATTATTTTAGGTGTTATGAGCAGCAACCAAATGAAGCTTCTGGAAGCAGAAACTTTACTTAGGGGACCTGCTAAATGCTAGGGTGTCTGCCCAAGTTTCCCCTGTTCAGAGGGACACCAGTTATATTGGATTTTAGGACCCACCCTAATGATCTCACTTAAACCTGATCATCTCTCAAAGACCCTATCTCCAAATAAGGAAATTCTGAAGGACTAGGGTTTGGTACTCCAACCTGACCATGACGGTGACCTTGGGTAAGTTAGTTGATGACTCAGCGGGGGACACCTGGGTGGCTCCGTCGGTTATGCCTCTGACTTCAGCTCAGGTCATGATCTCACAGTTTGTGAGTTTGAGCCCCGCGTCGGGCTCTGTGCTGACAGCTCGGAGCCTGGAGCCCGCTTTGGATTCTGTGTCTCCCTCTCTGTCTGCTCCTCCCCTACTTGCACTTTGTCTATCTCTCAAAAGTAAATAAATGTTTAACAAATTTGTTTTAATAAGAAAAATTTCCTTGTCTATGAGATGAGGCTGGAGACAATCCCTTCCTCCCCAGATTGCTGTGTAGAAACACCACAGAGAAGAAAAATGTTCGATGCAATGCCCAACTCATAGCTGGTGCTCAGGAAAACAGCAGCTGTTATTTTCTTTCTTATTTATTTATTTATTTATTTATTTATTTATTTAATTTTTGAGAGAGAGAGAGAGAGACAGAGTGTGAGTGGGGGAGGAGCAAAGAGAGAGGGAGACACAGAATCTGAAGCAGGCTTCAGGCTCTTAGCTGTCAGCACAGAGCCCGACGCAGGGCTCGAACTCACGAACGAAGAGATCGTGACCTGAACCGAAGTCGGACGCTCGACCGACTGAGCCACTCACGTGTCCTTCAGCTGTTATTTTCTACGGCGTTCCTAGGATGAACTTGGCCAAGAGACCGTGGGGTCAGGAAGGACCTCGGGGAGACGCTGGCCTTTCCAGGGGCATTTGATGCCTGAAGGCAGGGCCCTGCCCTGGCTCTGGCCCATGCCCGGGCTTCCAGACAGTTGCTGGACTTGACTTCTGCATCTCTGGGTGAGGGATTTGAAAGCCCCACTTCCAGGCTTACTTCTCTGTTGTCCAGCCGGGGTTTCTCGATCTCGGCACCGTTGACATTTTGGCAACAAAATGTTGGACTGATCGTTCTTTGTTGTGGGGGCTGTCTTGTGCACTGTGGGATGCTTAGCAGTTTCTCTGGCCTCTATCCATAGATGTGGGGAGCACCCCCCTCCCTTGTTATGACAACAGTGATGTCTTGGGTGTTCCAAATGTCTTCCAGGGGTCAAGGCCCTGCTGGCTTAGCTGGCTGCCTTAAGAAAGGCCCCGATGCTGCTGCATTTGGAATCCCACGCCTACCTCTCTCTAACCACTGCCCCCCCACTCCCCAAACCAAGGAAGGTTCTGGAAATAGTGGGTTGGCCTGCACTTGGGGCAGAAAATCTCTGGCACTGTGGACCCACTCCATATCCTGAATGAACCGTTCTTCCCGATCCTGCTACACAAGCCTGGTTCTCAGGGGTCACCTCAAGGTGACTGTGGCCCGGCCTAGGCACGGTGGCCGGGGCTTGGCTGTAAACAGGCAGCAGGAAGCCCAGAGCAGGGGTGGGCCCAGGGAGGCTGGGCCAGGAGCAGGTGTGGACAAGCCCGCTGACAGGCCCACCTTATCAGGCGTAGAGGCCCGGGCTCCAGACGAGCAGGTCGCGGGGCTTTATCAAGCTGTTAGAGTGACAGAGTTGCAGCAATCCTGCGGGCCAAGGGTGCTGACAGCCAGGGGCTGGTGGGGCACAGCTTGGGCTCCGGGCCTCTGGCCTCCGGTTCCCAGCACAGGGCGGAGGCGCGCTTTGCAGGGACATTTGTAAGAATGGCGGTGAGAAGAGAGACAGAGATGAATCTTGCTTCCCCCCTCCCCCCACCCTCCCACTGCTTGCCTTCGAAGATTTAAGCATGTGTTTGCAGTTTCAAAGCTGATGCCTGCTGGCTGCGAGTTATTTTATTGCATTATATTTTGCTAGATTTTTATCGATTAAAAAAAGTTTTTTTTTTAATGTTTGTTTATTGTTGAGAGAGAGAGAGCAGGAGGGGGCAGGGCAGGGTGGTGGTGGTGGGGACACGGAGGATACGAAGCAAGCCTTGCACTGACAGCACACAGCCCGATGGGGGGCTCAAACTCAACTAATGGGGAGATCATGACCTGAGCTGAGGTCCAAAGCCCAACCCACTGAGCCACCCAGGTGCCCCTACAAGTTATTTTAAAAGGAGTGGGGTGTTGGAGCACCTGGGTGGCTCAGTCAGTTAAGTGTCCCACTCTTGGTTTAGGCTCAGGTCATGATCTCACAGTTTGTGAGATTGAGCCCTGTGTCGGGCTCTGTGCTGACAGCCTGGAGCCTGCTTGGGATTCTCTCTCCCTCTCTCTCCGCCCCACCCCCACTCCTGCTCTCTCTCTCTTTCAAAATAAATACACGAGTAAACTGAAAAAAATAAAAGGGGTGGGGGTGCCGGGATGCACTGGCAGGGAAAGGAGGAGGGGAGCAGGAGAAGGGGGAAAGGGCAGGGAGCCACGTCAGGACCAGAATCCCGGCTCCTTCCCACTTCCGCTGCCCCTGCCGCTGTCCTCCCTGCCTTCACTCTTACTGTCCAGAAGCTACAGGAACCAAGAACCATGCTGGCTCAGAACGACGCAACGCTCATGGTTCTGGAAGCCAGAAGTCCAAAATCTGTATCACCGGGCTAAAGTCAAGGTGTGGGAGGGTCACACTCCCTCGGGAGGCCCTGGGGACAGTCCATTCCCTACACCTTCCAGCTTCTGGTGGCTGCTGTCCCTTGGCTCATGGCACATCACTCTGGCCTCTGCCTGGGAGGTTACGCGGCCTTCTTCCATTCCGCCCGGGCCAAGTCCCCCTCCGCCTCCCTCTTACAAGGGTACCTGTGACTGGGTTTTGGGCCCACTTGGATGATCCAACCTAATCTCCCTACCTCAACACCCTTACTTTAGTCACATCTGGAAAGTCCTTTGGTGGCCAGGTAGGTGACACTCACAGGTTGCAGGGATTAGGCTGTGGACATCTTTTGGAGGCCTTTAATTAGCCTTTCTCACCCTTGCTCTTCCAGCCTGCTGGCTTTCTGCTGTTCCTCAAACACAGCACCCCTTCCCTCCTCAAGGCCTGGCCTCTTTTCCTGCTGCCTGGATCACTCTTCCCTGGAATCTTGGCTTCTTCTCATTCTTTGGGTCTTGGCTCCAATGTCAGCTCTGTGGAGAGAACTTTCTTAGTCGGCCCCTGTGCCTGGCACACAGTAGGTGCTCAACGCAAAGATGTTGAATAAAAGCAATGGAGAGAAACCCCGTTCTGAGCACCTGAGTCCTGAAGGGGAAACCTGTCTCCCGGAGCCTTGGAACATTCCCTGAGCCCTCCCCAGAGGCCCCTGGGGACTGAGTGGTGGGGGCAGTGGACACTGTGGGCACAATTCACCCACCAGGGGCATTGGGCAAGGCACCTGGCCCTTCTGCACCCCAGCATAATAAAAATACGAGTGAGCATTTATGGAGTGCTGCTCGGCCCCCAGCTCTGCTCATTTCTCCCTCACTGTAAATGACATGATGATTACCTTCAGCGTGTAGAACCGTTCATGACCCCCACTATGTGCTCAGTGAACATTAGCTTGTCTCCCAGGGCCCCTTAGAGGGCTCCTGGTGTATGTGTGAGCACAGGGAAGAAGAAAGGAAGGAAGGAAAGAAAAGAAGGAAGGAAGGGAAGAAGGGAAGGAGGAAGGGAGGAAGGGATGGAGGGAGGAAAGGAGGGAAGAAGGTAAGAAGCTGATCCCGTAACTTGGAACGATGGCTTTACCTCTCTGGGCCTCTGATTCTCTTTCTATTTAAATTGAGGGGTTGGAAATGGGTGATTTTAGAGCTCCCCATTCATTCATTTGTTTATTTTTGAGGCAAGAGCAGCTGAGCTGTCCTGGTGGCATGGGCTCCGTTCTCAGGGCACAAGTGGGCAACTCTGTGCAGCTGGGACCTGAGGCGATGAGGCGGCCGTGTGGTTCTAGAAGGAAAGACTCGTCTATGGCCCTCGCCTTGGAGTTGGAAAGAGCAGAACAGACTGGTGGGTCCCCAAGAGCAGGAGTCATCTGTCAGTGACCATGAATGCTAAATGACCTTTAGCAGGTTTGGAGTTCTGGCCAAGAGCTGCTTCGCATCATGCAACCAAAACGATCCTCTTGAGATGACCACAGTGGTTGCTGAAGAACGGAGAAGCTGTCGGTCGGCTTTATCCCTAAGTGTCCCCACCTGGGGACATTCTTGTCACTTTCCTCCCTCATCAGAGTTTCCTCTCAGGTGGCAAGTGCCTGAAAGCCCCCCGACCCCCCGCAACGGAGCAGTGGAGGGGGGCAGGACTTCCTGTCCTGTTCACAGGTTGTACCCCTGGAAGGATCCACACTTCTGTGGGGAGTTGTCTCTCTGGCCTCCAGTTCGGGTGTGAGCAGTGGGAGGTGAGCACATCAGTCTCCCAGGAATCACTTTGTATGTGGAGGGGGGGAATCTCTGGGTGTTGGGGTCACACAATTAGAGCAAGATGGATAAAAGCTGAAGCTCGGTTGTGTCACTTTGCTGTGGGTCGAGACCAAATGACTTAGCAGGTTCAGGTCTCCTGCTCTGTGAGGAAGGGAGTCCTATATTCTTTGGTGCCTGTTTGGCCCCAGTGTTAAGGCAGCGTCGCATAGAGTAGACACTCAGTAAAGAGTTGCCGAAGGGATGAATTATTTCCTTAATTTCCTCATCTATAGAACAGAGATGATGATATCTACCTGTATTATAGTATTACCTGTATTAGTTAGCTGTTGCTGTGTAACAAAGTAGCCCAAACTTAATGACTTAAGAAAATAGGGGGCACCTGGGTGGCTCAGTCAGTTAAGCATCCAACTCTTGATTGTGGCTCAGGTCATGATCTCATGGTTTGTGAGCTAGAGCCCTGTGTCGGGCTCTGTGCTGACAGCTAGGAGCCTGCTTGGGATTCTCTGTCCCTCTCTGTCTGCCCCTTCCTTGCTCATGTGCATGGGCACTCTCTCTCTCTCTCTTTCAAAATAAATGAATAAACATTAAAAAAAAAAAAAAAAAGAAAAAAGAGGGGGCACCTGGGTAGTTCAGTCAGTTGAGTGTCTGACTTCAGCTCTGGTCATGATCTCATGGTTCATGAGTTCAAGCCCTGCATCGGGCTTGCTCCTGTCAGCACGGAGCCCACTTTGGATCTCCTGTCCCCCCCCCCCCCCACCCACTCCTTCCCACAGAGCCTGATGTGGGGCTCGAACACATGAACTGTGAGATCATGACCTGAGCCGAAGTCAGATGCTTAACCGACTGAGCCACCTGGGTGCCCCTACATATATTATTTCATTTAATCTTTCAATCACCCCCTGAGGTAGGTGCTGCTAATATAGACGGGCAAAGGGAGGCTAAAGTGGTCTGCCCAAGATATACAGTTAGCACTTGGTTATCAATCGCTGTGTAGTAAATCACCCCAGAATTCAGTGGCTTCAAATGACAGCACTTATTTTATTCTGTCTTAGGGTTTCTGTGGGCCGAGAGTTTGGGAAGGGCTTGTGTGGTTTCTGACTCAGGGTCTTGGATGCTACTGCAGACAGGCAGTGGCTGGAGCTGGGGCAGGTGGGGCTGGCCTGGCGTTTCTCTCTCTTCCTGGGGCTTCAGGGCTTCTCCAGGTGGGCTGGTCTGGGCTTCCTCATGGCATGGAGGCCTCAAGGCAGTGGGACTCCTCACATGCTGACTCTGGCCTCCAGCACAAGTGATCTGCTGAGCAAAGCAAAAGCTGCTTCACTTTCCAAGACTTAGCCTGAGAGGTCGGTGCGACTTCTGCCATAACCACGAGCCTGCCCAGGTTCCAGAGGAGGGAACGTGGTGGACCCTCTTTCGGAGGGAAGGAGAGTTACAGATCCTGTTGTAGGAAAAGCATGTCCCGTGGGAGATCTTGTGGCCATCTGCCACAGAGGGAAGAGGCGGGACTAAACTCCAAATCTTGGGCAGGCTGACTCCTGGAACCCAGACCCTACCTCGTCCTATCAAAGGCTAAGCCCCCCAGAGACGTACGGCATAAACTTAAGGACCCAGGAGCCCAGGCCAAAGACGCTTTGTAAATCCAAGATGTTTGTGTTCCTTCTTGTGGTGGCCACAGCACAGCACCACAAACTGGATGTCTTCAAGCCACAGAAATTTATTCTCTCCCAGTTCTGGAAGCTGGAAGTCTGAGATGAAGGTGTCGGCAAGGCTGTGCTGTCTCTGAAGGCTCTAGGGGTGGATCTCTCCTTGCCTCTTCCAGCTTCTGGTGGTTGTTGGAAATCCTTGGCTTGTAGACACATGGCTCCTAACTCCTAACTCTGCCTCTGTTTTTAACACTGCTCCCTCCCTCCCTCCCTGTCTGTCTGGATCTGCGGTCTCTTCTCTTCTTATAAGGAGACCAGTCATATTGGATTTAGGACCCACCCTATTCCAGTATGATCTCGTCTTAACTAATGACAACTGCAAGGATCCTATTTCCAAATAAAGTCACGTTCTGAGGTTCTGGGAGAACATGAATTTTAAGGGACACAGTTCAACCCAGCACAATGGCCCCTGTCTGATCTTCCTATCACCCCCGACCTACTTTCCCAGCCTCTCACATCATTCCCTTTTAAATGAGGGAACATGGCTCTGACCACGGGGACAGGTCCCCAAACATGTCCCGGAGGATGCAGCTAGCTTCGGAGGGCCTGGAACTCTGAGGCGCCTGGGGACTGCCCCCTTCTCTGGGGAGTAGTGTTGAGGGAGAAGAGCCAACCAGAAGGCCTTGGGTGCCCTGTTCTGGCAGTGGGAGTGTCACAGAGCTCTTTGCCCCGCACTTGGCCCTGCTCCTGTGTGACCCTCCCCAGGCACAGAGTGTTCTCTCTTCAAATAGCTCTCATGTGGAAGTTCCGGGACGGCCATTCATGATCTTGGCCTCACGTGTGCCCCCCCCCACCCCCACCCCACTCCAAGCCATTCATGAATGTGACCCTCCGGGCTTGGCCGCTCCCTCTTCCTCTCCTGTGGCCGTTTCTGCTTTCCACTCCTTCCCTCCCTCCCTGCCCTTCTCCATTTCCAGAGCCTGCAGGATCTAAGCCACGATGTGCTTGTTCTTCAGAGTGACCCTCCCCCCCCCCCCCCCCCCCCGCCCCCGGAGTTAGAGGCTGCTGTGTTCACATCGCCCCGGAAGTGAGCAACGTCCGCTCGGAGATGTGCCCCGCGCAGCCCTTCCCGGGGACTGCCGTGTGAACGGCGCCCCCTGTAGGTGTGCGCGCAGCAGTAGGGAGCCATTCTCTCCCCGCGTGTAAGGTCTCCTCTTTCGCAGACACCCCCACCACTTTCAAGAGGGTCCCTGACTCCGCTCTCTTGGCCCTTGTGACAAAGATTGTCAGCTGCTACGGTCCTGTTGGGGGGGCCAGCCCCTCATCAGCATGGAGAGTCCTGAAAATTGCTCGTGCTTTCAATTCGGTAACTCTTTCTTGGGCACGTAGCCTAGTGAAATAAAGAAGTGGTTCTCAACCAGGTGGGATTTTGCTCCCCCAGAGGACATTTGGTAATGTCTGGACACACCTTTGGCCTTCATTATTTGCGTGAGAGGGACACCACTGGCGTGTGGTGAGTGGACACCGTGGATGCTGCTAAGAATCCTACGGTACACAGAACAGCCCCCGCCCCCCCGACCCTGACCCCGACCAGGAAGGATCTGGCCCCAAATGTCTAGATGTTGGAGGATGAGGAACCCACACCCAAAAGGACAAAGGGCCTACATATGTAAAGATTTTTATAGCGGCATCATTCAAACTAACAAAAAAGAAGTCTAGGCACTACCTATCAAATTAGAAAATAATGACATTATGAATACAAAATTCAGTGGATTATAAAACGACCATTTAAAGGATAAGTATGAGGGCGCCTGGGTGGCTCAGTCGGTTAAGCATCCAACTTCGGCTCAGGTCGTGATCTCGCGGTCCGTGAGTTCGAGCCCCGCGTCGGGCTCTGTGCTGACAGCTCAGAGCCTGTGGCCTGCTTCAGATTCTGTGTCTCCCTCTCTCTGACCCTCCCCGGTTCATGCTCTGTCTCTGTGTCAAAAATAAATAAACATTGAAAAAAAATTTAAAAGAATAAATACGACAGCTCTTTAGCTATATTGAGAACTATATGAAAACTTTTATATATAGGAATGTTATAGATAATTGTATGTACAAATGCCTCAAATGATCGAGCAGAGTAACTGGATGGCCCATCCATTCCGCTGCTAGGTATATACACAAGCGAGGTGAAAAAGTACGGCCTCACAAAAACTTGTGTGTGAATGTTCACGGTGGTATTGTCGACGATAGCCTAACAGCGGAAGTAACTGCAAAGGCGGAAGAATGGAGAAGCACAATGTGAGACGTCCACACAATGGAATATTGTTTGGCCATAAGGAGGAGCGAAGTTCTCATACAGGCTGCAGCATAGATGAGCCTTGAAAACATTACGCCGTGTGAAAAAAGCCAGACACAAGAGGTTACACATTTATGATCTCAATTTATATGAAAAATCCAGAGTAGGTAAATCTATGGAGACAGGAAGATTAGTGGTTGCCTGGGGCTGGCGTCAGGGGGGAGGGGATAATGGCTGAAGGGCATGGAGGTGTTTTTTTTTCTGAGGTGACGAAAATACTCTAAAATTGCCTATGATGACTGCATCTATCTGTGAGTATACTAGAAGCTATTGAATTACGCGCTTTCTTTTTTTAAAAATATTTATTTTTGAGAGAGAGAGAGAGAGAGAGAGAGAGCACGAGCGGGGAAGGAGAAGAGAGAGAGGGAGAGACAGAATCCAAAGCAGGCTCCAGGCTCTGAGCTGGCAGCACGGAGCCAGACGCGGGGCTCGAACCCACGATCTGCGAGATCATGACCCGAGCATAATACAAGAGTCTGATGCTTAACTTACTGAGCCACCAGGGTGCCCCACAAACAGACATATTTGCGTATCTCTGGGTTAACACATGTCTAAGGAGGCCTCTTCCATGGGTCCAGACCTGTGCCAGCCATTCCAGATACAAAATGGGTAAGTCTGACCCGCGCCCTATGCAGCTCCCACCCCGGCAGGGAAAACAGACAGCCGCTGAATAATTACACTATAGTATCAGGAGCCTGTCAATGGAGGTCCACACCAGATGCTCTGGGAGACACAGGGGAAGGAGGAAATACAACTTCTAGCGTCTTCTGGGACAGTCATTCATGATCTGGGTCTCGGGTGAACACTCTGCTCCAAGCCATTCGTGAGGGGGACGGTAGGGGGAGGGTATGGTTGGCGGGATCAAAGCCAGCATCCCAGCATCATAGAAAACATGATGCCAAGCTGAGCAGAGCTTTCCAGATGGAGGAAGCAGCCACAGTGTGAAGGGCCTAGGGTCTCAAGGACTGCCGGTCCGTCGGTTCAGGGCGTGTAGGTATAAAGACTGTGCCCAGAGGAGAAGTGGAAAGTGAGTTGGGGCACACCATGAGGGACTCGGGAGGCAGGCCAGGGCATTAGGTGAGCAGAGAACGTGGGACAGTAAGACTGACATTTGGCGGTGGGGTTGGGGGGTTGCGTTACGGAGAATGGCGGTCTCCCAAAAGATCTGTCCACGTCCTGACCCCTGAGAATGTAACCTTGCTTGGAAAGAGGGCCTCTGGAGATGCAATGAAATTAAAGATCTTGAGATGAAGTCATCCCAGATACGAGGTGGGCCCGATGTCCAACGACAGGTTATCCTTATAAAAGAAAGAGTGGGGCACCTGCGTGTCTCAGTCGGTTAAGGGTCCGACTCTTGATTTTGGCTCAGGTCACGATCTCATGGTTTGTGAGTTCGAGCCCTGTGTCAGGCTCTATGCTGACAGCACAGGGCCTGCTTGGGATTCTTTGTCTCTCTGCCTCTCTCTGTCTCAAAAATAAATGCACAGGAGTGCCTGGGTGGCTCAGTCGGTTAGCTGTCTGCCTTTGACTCAGGTCATGATCTCACGGTTCTTGAGTTTGAGCCGCACATGGGGCTCTCTGCTGTCAGTGCAGAGCTCACTTTGGATCCTCTGTCCCCCCGACTCCCACCCTGCTCTCTGCCCTTGCCCTGCTCGTACTGTCTCTCTTTCTCTCTCAAAAACAAAAATAAGCAAATAAATAAAAACTTAAAAAATAAAAAAAAAACATTTGGGAAAAGAGAGAGGGTTTGAGACACAGACAGACACAGAGGGGACAAGGTGATGCGAAGACAGAGGCAGAGATACATTTATAAGGGAAAGAGCACCTGGAGCTGGAAGCATCCTGGGAGGATCCTCCTCTAGAACCTTCTGAGGGAGCATGGCCTAGCCAACACTTTGATTCTGGACTTCCCACCTCCAGAACGCTGAGAAAATTCCTGACGTTTTAAGCTGGTTAGTTTGTGGTAATTTTTATTTTATTTTTTTTTTATTTTTTTTTTTTTGTGGTAATTTTTAAAAAGTGTTTATTTTTGAGGGGGGTGAGGGGCAGGAGAGAGGGAGAGACAGAGAATCCCAAGCAGTTGTCAGCACAGAGGCCACCGTGGGGCTCAAACTCATGAACCACAGGATCATTACTTGAGCCAAAGTCAGACGCTCAACCGACTGAGCCACCCAGGCGCCCCCCCGGGTGGTAATTTGTAATGGCATCTCTGGGAACGTGAGGGCGGCACTTTCCTTCCTACCGCCTTACGGGGGTGTCCTTGAGGCTGGAGACCAGGCCTTGTTCCCGGGGAAGCCTTGCTGCTGAGCCTACTGCTAAGGGCTGGTCGGAGACCAGGAACCACACCAGTTATTTTAACAGAGAGAATTTAATGTATGAACTTGTTAACGAGGCGCTGAGAATCCGAAAAGGCAAACAGAGAACGCTAGCTATCAGAGAGGGGGGAAGCTGCTAGAAGGAGATACTCACCCCCTTGCCCCGCTAGGGTAACGCAGTGGGCCCGTAGGAATGCTTCAAACTTAGCAGCTTGGAGGAGGAGCCCCAGGGTCCCAGCCTGATGAGGAGAAGCAGAAAAGGAGGTGTTTGGGGTCAGCTCCCCGGAACAGGCAGGGCCACACTTAGAGTGAGGCAGAGCACGTTCTCTCTGACCTGAAACCCTCCGACGGCCCCCATCTCACTCGAGCTAAGGTTAGCCAAGGTCTTAACCAGAAGGCTGTGCACTGTGGAAACATCACTACCTCTCTGAGCCCATTTCTTTCTCCTCCTCCTCTTCCTCCTCCTCCTCCTCCTCCTCTCCTCCTTCTTCTTCTAAAGTCTATCCATGTATTTTGAGAGAGAACACACAAGTGGGGGAAGGGCACAGAGAGAGGGAGAGAGAGGGAATCCCAAGCAGGCTCCACCCTGTCAGCGCAGAGCCTGACCCTGACGTGGGTCTCAGTCTCATGACTCTGAGATCATGACGTGAACCGAAATCAAGAGTCAGATGCTTAACTGACTGAGCCCCCCAGGCGCCCTGTCTCTGAGCCCATTTCTTATCACTCCCTCCACTCCCCATGCTGGCCTGTTAGCCATTCTCCGATGTGCCAGATTCACTGTAGGGCCTCTGCACTGGCTGTTCCTTTGTCTGGCCCATGCTTGTTCGAGACTGTCAACACTTCTGCTGTGGTTGTGGCCATCCAGGCCGTGCTGTCCCTGTAGATCTTTGGCTGCACCACTGGTACTGTCTTGGGCTCTGGAGATGGGGTCACCCACACTGCACACCTGCCCAGGCCACCCTGCGTCCGGACCTGGCTGCCCAAGACATGATGAATTACCTCATGAACGTCCTCTTGGAGCATGGCTACAGCTTTAGCACAGTGGCCGAGTGGGAAATCATGTATGGCGTCACAGAGATGATGTGCTATGTCACCTTGGACTTGGAGCGGGAGCTGGCCAGCAGCCTGTCATCCTCCTCCCTGGAGAAAAGCTGCCCACAGGTGGGGATCACCATCAGCCCTGCCCCGAGGCGCTCTTTCAGCCCTCCCTCCTGGGGAATCCTGGAGACCACCTTCAACTCCATCACGAAGTTGTCATGACACTGACATCCGGAAGGACCTCTTCGCTGACACGGTGCTGCCTGGTGGGGCCACCACTTTTCTGGTTGTCATTTCCGTCTTGCTGGTCCGATGCGGCTGGGAGAGTCTGAGCCTTAGGACCCACTTCCTTTTCTTTCTTAAAAAAAATTTTTTTTTCATGTTTATTTATTTTTGAGGGGGTGGGGAGGGGCAGAGAGAGGGAGACACAGAATCCGAAGCAGGCTCCAGGCTCTGAGCTGTCAGCACAGAGCCCATCATGGAGCTTGAACTCACGAAACACGAGGTCATGACCTGGGCTGAAGTCAGACATTCAACCAACTGAGCCACCCAGACGCCCCTCTTCTTTTTTTTTTTTTTTAGATTTTATTTTTAAGTAATCCTTTCAGCCAATATGGGCCTTGAACTCACAACCCCGAGGTCTAGTGTCATATGCTCCACTGTCTGAGCTAGCCAGGTGCCCCCTGTCTACTTTCCTTTCTTTTTTTTTTTTTTTTTTAAAGTTGATTTATTTATTTTGAGAGAGAGAGAGAGAGCACACAAGCAGGGCATGGACAGAGAAAGAGAGATTGAGAGAGAAAGAGAATCCCAAGCAGGCTCCGGTCTGACAGCACAAAACCCAATGCGGGGCTCGATCTCACAAGCTGTGAGATCATGACCTGAGCCGAGATCGAGAGTCAGATGCTTAACCGACTGAGCCCCCCAGGCACCCCTCCACTTTGCTTTCTTAACTGATGTTTTCTTGCCAGAATGCCGTGGGGTGTTACTTGCCCTGAGTTGAAAAATGGTTTGCATTTACACCTGTACATTTATTCCTCCTTTTAATGTATGTAAGGTTTTTGTATGCAATTCTCAATTCTTCAAGAGATGACAATAAATTTTGGTGTTCTACTGTCATGTGAGAACATTAGGCCCCAGCACTACATCATTGCGTGAGGAAAATAAAGTTCTGCAGTAAAGCAGAAAAAAAAAAATTAGGCAGTGTCCAGCAACTTTGTCTGCAAAGGCTCCAGACTTTGGGCTGTTACTAAGGGCTGTGATACCTTGTTCTCAAGAAACTTTTCTTTTAAAAAAAATTTTTTTTTCAACGTTTATTTATTTTTGGGACAGAGAGAGACAGAGCATGAACGGGGGAGGGGCAGAGAGAGAGGGAGACACAGAATCGGAAACAGGCTCCAGGCTCTGAGCCATCAGCCCAGAGCCCGACGCGGGGCTCGAACTCACGGACCGCGAGATCGTGACCTGGCTGAAGTCGGACGCTTAACCGACTGCGCCACCCAGGCGCCCCAAGAAACTTTTCTAAGAAAAAGGTGTGCGGTTTCTTTTGGGGACTGTGTCAGGAAGATTTGGGGCGGAAGTGACAGAAATCGAACTTAAATTGGTCTAGGCACAAAGGTGGGGGGGGGCAGATTTACTGGCTCCTATAACTGCAAAGGCTGAAGTAGATTAACTTTGGGCATTTCTGGGTCCAGGAGCTCTAATGATCTCACCGGGGTGTCAGCTAGAGGGACAATATGGTGCAGTCCTTCCTGGAGGTGGTGGGAAGGATAAGGCAACCCTTTCAGAACTCTTTTCCCTTATGAGGTTATAGAAATGAGAAATGTAATTTCTATAGAGATAGAAATTACGCTCAGATGCTGCTGGTGAGGCTGGACACGGGATGGGAAGAATTAAGAGCTATTTTCTTCCAGGCTACTGATCTCAGCCTTCCCTCTAATAACCATCAGTTTAGAGATTCACTTCACAGCAAAGAAGAGCTGCACACTCATGAACTCATATGCTGGTTTCCAAAGCACCCCCAACACACACACACACACACACACACACACACACACATGCACGCACACCTGCATTGATGCCACAGCTGTGAAGGATCTGATGGCTCTTCTGCAGATATTTTCTGGCCTTTGGAGAAAGCGTAAAGAGTCACAGAAGATGCAGATACTAGCAGGGGCTGGGAGCCGGCGAGCAGACCTAACCATGAACGAGGGGCAGCTGACTCTCACAGGGCTTTTGCACCTGTGAGAAATCTTCATTTCATTCCTTCATTCTACACGAGGGGGAACAGAGTCCCAGAGCAGAGGAATGACGGGCATAAAAGCCACACCATGAGACAACAGCGGGCAGAGACTTACCACCTGTGGACCCCCTGGACAGTGTGCCTTGCTTCCTCCTTCCCCGTTCCCCGGAGGTCGGTGCTCTCACTGTGCTGCCCTTTCTGGCTGCCCAGGGCTGGAGGTCAGAGTCAGAGGGGAGCTAAGGAGAAGTAGGTCAGCACATTTGCCCCAAACCTTTCCTTGTCTGCGTCTTCTCCCTTCTGACAAGAGCCTAGATGCTATAGATTGAGTGTCTGTGTCCCCCCTCCCCCACCCCGACAAATTCATTTGTTGAAACCTATTTCCCCAATGTGAGGGGGTTAGGAGGTGGGACCTTTGGAAGGTGATTAGGTCATGGGGGTGGAGCCCTCACAATGGGATTACTGCCCTTTTAAAAGAGACTCCAGAGAGCTCCTTTGTCCCTTCTGCCAGTTGAGGTTATAGGGCAAAGACAGTGCTTACGAACCAGTAAGAGGGCTCTCACCCAACATGGAATCTACCAGTCTTGATCTTGGACTTTCCAACTTCTAGAATCATGAGAAATACATTTCTGTTGCTTATAAACCACCCAGTCTATGGTATTTTGCTATAAGGCAGCCCACACTAAGAGACTAGAGGTGGCAGTTGATCAGTTAAGCAGCCCTCAGCTCTGCCCAGAATGCCCTCCTCATCTTCCTTCTAATGGATAATTCTTTCTTTTGTTTTTTAATGTTTTTATTTATTTTTTGAGACAGAGAGAGAGAGAGACAGAGCATGAGCAGGAGAGGGGCAGAGAGAGAGAGAGGGAGACATAGAATCTGAAGCGGGCTCCAGGCTCCAAGCTGTCAGCACAGAGCCCGATGCGGGGCTCGAACCCACAAACCGCGAGATCATGACCTGAGCTGAAGTCGGACTCTTAACCGACTGAGCCACCCAGGCATCCCCGTGGATAATTCTTTCTTATCCTTCAAAGCCTTAGCTCAGTAATAACTTCTTCGGGAAGCTCCCCCTTCGACTGAGTCTTCCTGCTGTGCTTACAGAGCACACCCAGGACTCTCCAGTGTCGGTGGCCACACCACCCTGGGGAGTCTGTGACTGCATCTTTCTCCCTGCACTGTGCGTTCCCCAAGAGCAGAGCCTGTCTTGTTCATTCTGTGTTCCCACTTCCTAGCAGAAAGCTTAGTTTTGCCTGCACAGTCTCATCCCTCCTCATGACAACCATGTAACACAGACATGAGAAAAGATGAAGAGATGCGCGGTAACTTGCCTGAGATCCCATAAGTAGCAAAAGGTTGAGGTGTTGTTGGATCTAGGCAGTCTGATTTCAGAGTCCGGGCTCCAGACCACGGAGACCCCACGCGTTCAATAAAGGCTTGTTGAATGAATTAAGGGGCTTCTTTCTTTCTCTGTAGCCAGCACCTAGCACCTAAGGTTTGACACTGCTAAGAACCAACATTGCCGCCACAACCACCTTTACGGAAGGCTTATTAAGTACCGGGCACTATGCTCGGCATTTTGCGTATACTGGATTAATTGCACGTTACCATTGAAACAAATTGCTGCGAACTTAGTGCCTTAAAATAACAAATTTATTTCCCTACAGTTCTGGAGATCAGAAGCCTGAAGTATGTTTCAATGGGCTAAACTCAAGGTGCTGGCAGGCAGGCCTGTGTTCCTTCTGGAAGCTCTAGGGAAGAATCCATTTCTTTGCTTTTTCTTGCTTCTAGAGGCCAATTGCGCTCATGGCTTCTTCCTCCATCTTCAAAGATGCCGGTAGTAGTGTAGAATCTTCTCTCATACCTGATCTCCATTTCCATCCTTTCATTTTTCTCTCTCTGACCCTGATCCTCCTGCTTCCCTCTTATAAAGACCCTTGTGATTATATTAGCCCCCCCCCCCCATAATCCAGGATAATCTTTCTACCTCCAGATCTTTAATCACATAGACAAAGCCCCCTTTGCCATATTAAGCAATATATTCACAGTTTCTAGAGACTGGGACATGGACATCTTTGGGGGAAATTGTGCAGTCTACGACATATACCATCTCATTTAACCCTTGTACAGTAATGCTGTGACATAGTGGTACAAGCTCCACTTAATAGGAGTGGAAGATGTGTGGCACACGGGGGTGCTCATAAGTGTTCGTGGGGATGATCTGGTGTGACAGCTGATTGATAATACATTGTTCTTCACTGGACAGAAGGTCCTGAAGGATGTATCCAGTCCTGTGTCTTCCCTAAAATCTTCTCTACAATCCCCCCGGCCCACCCCGGGGCAGGTGGAGGCTCCATCAGAGTGCTTAGCACTTAATTGTTTCCCTGGCCTGACTCTTCTCCCAGTGAGATCACTATCTCCTTCAGGGAAATTGTATTCCTAATTCTTTGTCTCTTCCCATGATGCCCTGGGCTTTTCACAGACTTCATTTTCTCTCTTGTAGTCCTTGAAAGGAGGGAGTATGTGTCCATTTTGCAGAAGAGCAAAGTGAGGCTCAGGTTACATGCAGGGTCATTTCTTTTTTTTTTTTTTAACGTTTTATTTATTTTTGAGAGAGAGAGAGACAGAGACAGAGTACAAGTGGGGGAGGGGCAGAGAGAGAGGGAGACACAGAATCTGAAGCAGGCTCCAGGCCCTGAGCTGCCAGCACAGAGCCCGACACGGGGCTCGAACTCATGAACTGAGAGATCATGACCTGAGCTGAAGTCGGATGCTTAACCGACTGAGCCACCCAGGCGCCCCGGGTCATTTCTTGATAGATGCTGGTTGATGGACTCTGTCTTGCTTCCAACTCTTCTTTTTTTTTTTTTTAACGTTTATTTATTTTTGAGACAGAGAGAGACAGAGCATGAATGGGGGAGGGTCAGAGAGAGAGGGAGACACAGAATCCGAAGCAGGCTCCAGGCTCTGAGCTGTCAGCACAGAGCCCGACGCGGGGCTCAAACTCATGGACCGTGAGATCATGACCTGAGCTGAAGTCGGACGCTTAACAGACTGAGCCACCCAGGCGCCCCCCCAACTCTTTACTTCTAACGTCAGCATGAGGGACTCTACATTCTCAGCAGCCTCTGACCCTCTGACTCAGCTCTGCCACTTGACTGGATTTTGTTTTCTCTTTCACTTTCACTTAATCTCTGGATATTCTTCCTGTGGTGTATGTACACACACACACACACACACGCACTCCGGCCCCCAGAATCTTCCCAGGACTGGCATCTTTATGGAGCTCTTACCCCTTGTCCCCCCATCTTCATCTGTAAAATGGTCATCTTAGCCACACTTTACATCCTTTTTCTTGCACACAGCCACCAACTTACACATCCCTCATGGCACAGCTTTCTCTACCTTTGGAAATGACAACGAATTAATCTACTTTTTCTTTTAGTAGAAACCCCTTGCAATCACCCTGGCGGTGATTAAGAGGGTCAGGTCTGGAATCAGACTGCCTGGGTTGGAACCCAAGCTTTCCTAGTCATTAACTAAGAAAGCATATTAATTCCTCTGAGCTCTGTTTCCTCACTTTTTAAAAAATAAGTATGTTTGTTTGTTTGTTTGTTTGTTTATAGAGCACAAACAGGGGAGAGGCAGAGAGAGAGAGAGAGAGAATCCCGAGCAGGGATTCAGAGTAGAGCCTGACGCGGGGCTCGAACCCACAAACTGTGAGATCATGACCTGAGCCGAATCAAGTCGGATGCTTAACCGACTGATCCACCCAGGTGCCCCTGTTCCCTCATTTAAAAAATGAAAAACAATAAACAGTATTTTTCTCACATATCTGGCAGATGCTATTTTTTGAAGGTAAGATTTGTTTAGGGGTCACTGCTTCTGCCCCTTGCTGCCTTTTCTCCATCACCCATACCCCATTCTCTCATCGTGCTGCTTGTCAACACAAGGCATCTGGAAGGGGTGGTGACATCAGTCATGTACGCTTTGGGGGGGGGGGTGGTTAATCTGCTGTGTCTCTTCCCAGGGCCATTTTTCCTTGCAGCCTCATTTGCAATCACAGATGGGAGGTCCAGACCATCTGCTAATGGGAATTAGGTCACGGATGGTCAGATGAGGGAGGCACTGGAGAGGGGCACTCCTCATACCTGTAGTGTCCCACCAAATAGATAACCATCTTCCAGTCATCCTTGCTTTTTTCCGTCACGTGTTGGCTTGGTGGGGGAGAGGAAGTGTTGGCACCTGGAGGAGGTTTGATAGAAGGCATTCCTGGGTGACTTCATCTCTGGGCCTTGCCTCTCAAAATTCCAGCCAAATCAGTTCTACCGTTTAAGGGATGGAAGCAGGGTCAGCATTCCAGAAGTTCCTTGTCATACCCAGGCTTTTAATCAGATGATACTGGAGAATTAGCATCCTAGTGCAGGCAGTTGTGAGAGGGTGGGGAGGGGTCTCAAAGGTCCCTGCTGCATGCTTGTCTTTCCGGCCAGACCTGGGTTGAGGAGAACGAGACCTCTTGGTTGAGTTTGCTCAGAACCATCAGAACCACGGACAGCGGTCAGGGTGCCCCGAAGACCTGCAGCGGCGCAGGGTGCAGAGAGCCGAGCCCGTGCCGAGTTACAGGCAGGCGAGGGGAGGGAAGACGCGCTCCGGTTGCGGGGGGTTGGCTGGGACTGTTCTGGCTGAGTCACCCCGTGCACCCCGCACTTGCGTCGTGGGGCCTCGGAACGCTGGAGTTGTGTCTGCCCTCTCCGAGAATGGTTGGGGGTGGGGAGGAGAGGCCCTGGGAGTTTTGCAGGAAAGGAGGCAGCGCGAGGCGAAGGACCTGTTGGTGTCCCCCGCGCGCTCCCGCCCCCCGGCCGGGCCCATTGCTATACAAGGCCTGCTCTCCCCAGCATCCACCCCCAGCGAGTATGGTCGCAGGCGCGGAGGGGTACATTCCCCCGCCCTGAGCTCAGCGTGCCGGAATGCGGCCGATAAATCAGAGATAACCCCAGGCCCGGGATAAAAGGCCGAGGTTGTCCCAGGATCCGGGAGAGCGTCCGCCGGCCTCTAGGAGGTGAGACGTGACCCGGACCACAGCGCAGCGGCAGCGGCGACGATCTCTTTCTCTCCGGTGACATGGACCCCAAGACGGCGCTGCTCCGGGCCCTCCTGCTCCTCCTGTTCTTGCGCCTGTCGCCACTAGGAGGTCGCTCCCACCCGCTGGGCGGCCCCGGCCCCGCCTCGGAAGCGTCCGCAATACAGGTGAGAGAGCTTCAGCCTGCGAAAAGGCTGCTGTGGGTAGCAGCAGTTGAACGGGTCCTGAGCTATTGTCCCAAAAGGTCCTCAGCCCCTCTAGCGAATTAGTGATAAGGGATTAGAAAGCAACCGGATTGGGTGCCAGGACCCCTACCTAAGGTGGTTGGTTCATCTCAGCTCCGTCTAGGGCGGTTTGGCCAGGTGCGGGTTGCTGAGGCTGGGGCTGTCCCCACGCATTGCAGGAGCTGCTGGACGGTCTGCGGGACACAGTTTCAGAGCTGCAGGAAGCCCAGATGGCCCTGGGACCCCTCCAGCAGGGCCACAGCCCCGCAGAATCCTGGGAGGCCCAGGAGGAACCCCCTGCGAGGGTCCTTGCGCCCCGTGACAATGTCCTCGGGGCCCTGAGACGACTAGGCAGTTCCAAGATGATGCGTGATTCAAGGTGCTTTGGCCGGAGGCTGGACCGGATTGGCTCCCTCAGTGGCCTGGGCTGCAATGGTAAGCCCCCTCCCTGCCAGCTTGATCCCCCTGCCCCACTCCTATGGGTCCCACCATCGGAACCACTTCTGGGTTATTGTCTCTGGGAACCAATTCTGAGAAAAAGACACTTGGGTTTTACTCTCTCTTGCTGACAGTGCTTAGGGCCAAGGGGCGCTTTTCTGGAAATATTAAATGTGGACATCATTCGTTACTATGTCCACGAGTCCCTACCACCTTCTCTTGCCTCTCTGGCCAAAAGGGGCAGAGTCGCCTTAGGATGGAATCCAGTCATTCTCTGGCTGCATCTCCTTGGAGCAGAAAGAGTCCTAAACGTTTTCCTCCTGGTTTCCCCCAGCCTGTCTATAGCCTCAAAGGCAGAGGACGGGATCACCAGGGCAGCAATAATTGCCAGTTTACAGATGAGGAGACTGAGGTCCAGAGAGTGGATTGTTCTAAAGCCTCAAACACCCAGATCAGCCGAGGATGGGGGGGCGGGTGGTGGTGGCAGGGATCACACCCAGTGTGGGGAAGCTCAGATCCTGCCTCAGTTTCCCGCCTGACGCCGTCATCACCCTTTCTCCCCCCCACACAGTGCTGAGAAGGCATTAAGAGGAAGTGCTGATGCAGACATCTGCGTCTGATTCTTCATCAACTCCCTGAGCCCCTTTGAAGCAATTCTTATTTATTTATTTTTATTTATTTATTTATTTATTGTGATTGTTTTATATAAGATGATTCTTATCTCCGAGCACCCATTTTCCACGGTGAAATAAAGTCAACATTTTATCTTCTTCTTTCGCAACTGATTTGTCCTGGGGCGCCTGGGTGGCTCAGTTGGTCGAGCTTCCTTCCGGATCTTGGTTTCAGCTTGGGTCATGATCTCACGGTTCGTGAGTTCAAGCTCCGTTGTTGGGCTCTGCGTTTATAGTGCAGGGCCTGCTTGGAATTCTCGCTCTCTCTCTCTCTCTCTGCTCCTCCTTTTCTCTCTCTCTCTCTCTCTCTCAAAATAAATAAATAAACTTAAAAAATGTTAAAGAAAAGAAACTGATTCGTCTTAGTGCATTAGAAGAAATACATCATTAAAAAACAAACAAACAAACAAACAAACCCACACACCAAAAAACCCAAAGCCTTTGTTTTCCTGAAGGTTCTAAAAGTGTCCTAGTGGTGGGGTGGGGAGAAGGCATCAGAGCTGGTCAGGTAGGAGTAGGGGTGCCCTGCTTCTCTTGAAGGGTTTTTCTTGTTCTGAAATGTCTACAAATACCTCAAGCACTCAAGACACTTTGCAGAAACTGCTTTTCAAAGCTGGCAGTTTCTCCCTGGGAGTGCAGATGGGCCCTGAGACGTTCACGCAACACGGGAGTGTGGGTCAGTGTTTCCTCACTAGCTTTCCCTCTGTCTGGAATTCTGCCGTTGGAGACATTCTCCCTGGTGATTGTTTCCTTTAAAGCCCTGAGTTCAATAGCATTTTCATTTCCCCATCCCAGGGTTAGAAGCGTCTGACAAAAGGCCCAGCATTTAGGGTGCCCCTTTTCCGGGGGCTCCACATCTTTACTTCCTCTCTGCCTCAGAGAGAGAAACCTCGCATTTCTAGGGCCGAAAAGGAAACAACCACCAGAGTCATACTGTGTTGTCTTATTCAGCAGGGAGTCCTGTTGGTACGCTGCCCTGTACCCCACGGTCCCCCCTTCCCAAGCACCCTGCCTCTCGAGCATCCCGGGCCACACTCCTTTGCTTTCAGGCTCCCAGGCCTCAGCTCCTGCGGTCCCCTTGCCCAGAATGCCTTTTAGGATGCTAGCTCCGCAGAAGGGACAGGACTATTCTTATCCCCGTTTGATGGATGAGAAAACTGAGACCCAGAAAACCGAAGCCCCCCCCTACCTGGCCGCATGTGGCCACGGATGCTCTGAGCTCTCCCACTGAGTGGAGAGACAAGTGACTCTTGAGCCTGTGCCCTCTCCCCGTGCTCCTGGCCTTGAACTTCACTCTCCTGACCTTCCTGCTGTTCTCAGCTAATGTTGCTACCACAGGTGGTAGGTCTCTGTGTCGTTGTGAGGTTGAGGAGTGAGTTACTTTCTAATAAAACTGTGAGCCACCTTTACCTGGTGTTTCCGACCCAGGGAGTGCAATGAATACTCAGCGTAGTTAACTTGCACAAAGCCCTCATCAGGCACCAGCTACTGTCTCGTTAACTCCTATAGTCCTTGCAACAAACCTCTGAAGAGCTCTTACTAACCCTCATTTTAACAGAGGGGGAAACTAAGGCACAGAGAGGTGATGTGACTTGCTCAAGATCATGCAGTTAGCAAGTGGCAGAGCCAGGGTTCAGGTCCAGCACTCAGGTCCCTAACCACTGCATCACCCCGTCCCTCCCAAGTCAGTGAAGCAGGTTTGCTGGTGAGAGTAAAATTGCCCTCCTAATGGCATCATTCGGCTCCGCGTTTGGTGAACTGCCGCTGTCCGCTGGTGACCTCTCCCCTCTGCTCAGGTGATGAAGGCGGGCCTTTCCCAGAACACCCACTCCCCAAATCCAGCCAACGCTTCAGGGTTCTTCCCAGTGAGTCTGGCTTCTCCTTATGTAGGGCTCAGGTGGGTGGGGTCTGTACATACGATACGTTGTGTTACTTGGGTCTTCTCCGCAGGCAAAAGTCTGAGAAAGAGGACCACAGAGAGAACAGCAAAGGAACCAAATGTGACAGCTGGAGGATGGGGGTGGGTAGCCCGTGTACTCAATGGAGGGACCTCTCATTGAGTTCCCCTCGTGTTTGGTGTTTGTGGGGAGCAATGCAAACACGCCCTGTCTATAGATGCCCTTAAAATTCTTTTAAATGTTTATTTTTGAGAGAGAGATAGAGAAAGCATGCAAGAGTGGGGTTCGGCAGAGAGAGAGGGGAACGGGGGATCCGAAGCGGGCTCTGTGCTGACAGCAGCAAGCCCGATGCGGGACTCCAACTAACCGTGAGATCATGACCTGAGCCAAAGTCAGACGCTTAATCGAAACCAAATGAACCACCCAGGCGCCCCTATAGATGCCCTTTAAAACCTGCCTTCCCTGGGGCACCTGAGTGGCTCAGTCAGTTAAGCATCAGACTTAAGGTCAGGTCATGATCTTGAAGTTTGTGAGGTGAAGCCCCGAGTCAGGCTGTCTGCTATGAGCGCAAAGCCTACTTCAGATACTCGGTCCCCCTCTCTCTGCCCTTCCTTGCCTCTCTCAAAAATAAATAAACATGAAAAAAACATGGCCCTCCCTAACCTGTGACCCTGACCCTTTCAAATGTATCCCCCCCCCATGTAGCTATAGCCATGGCATTCACCTCCCTGACTTCCCTATTATCAACCTCATTGTCCAACGAAGCTGCCAGATTATATCTCTCCGTAGATGCTCATTACTGTCATCTTTCCAGAAAGATGTGCTGGTGAAAATAGAGCCCAGGAGCCCTAACCCACGTCTTCAAAGCTGGAAAGGATTTAAGTAGAGAGTGGATGGGCTTTGCTGGGTCCCAAGTGTTGAGGTTACAGAAGTCAGGATAGTATTGGGACTGAATGTTTTCTTTTTTCAATTTTTTTTAATGTTTATTTATTTTTGAGAGAGAGAGAGAGAGAGAGAGAGAGAGAGAGAATGTGAGCAGGAGAGGGGCAGAGAGAGGAAGACACAGAATCTGAAACAGACTCCAGGCTCCCAGCTGTCAGCACAGAGCCCGATGCGGGGCTCGAACTCACTGACCGCGAAGATCATGACCTGAGCTGAAGTCGGACGCTTAACCGACTGCGCCACCCAGGCGCCCCGAACATCATTTTCAAAGTCAGAAACAACCATCCCTAAACGTGCAGCAGGATCTTGCCAATTTCTTCCAACTGGGGCTTCTGCTGCAGACCATGTGTGACATTCCTGGGACCTCATGGCTCCCCGAAGCAGCCCACAGCGTCCCTGCGGAGAATCCTGAGATGGGGACTCTGTGATAGAAGCTAGAGACTCCCCAATTCTGGATCCTCCCACCCATTTGCAATGCTCATTCCATTGTGTGACTGAGACAACTTCTTTCCAGTGATAAGGAAATAAAGGCTGTTGACTTTTTAGCTAGTGGGAGAGGTGGGGGTGGGGGGTGGATCTGCTTTTCTGTGCCTTTGCTTTTCTTCTGCCTCACTCCTCCAGGCTGGCTTCTAAACACGCCGTCAAATATTAACTCCTCCACACGGGCGGTGTGCACACCCCCCAAAATTGGGCCAGGGCATGGAAAAGAAGAGAAACTTCACATCAAGCCATTTTCTGTCTCAGGTGCAAATGGAAGGCTTCACCAGGATTGGGGTAATCAGACAATCTGAGGCTGGTCTCCGTTTCCACTAAGCCTTGTCAGTGCAGAAGGTGGTAAGTTGGTTCAACGTCAAGTCCTCGGGGCAGCAGAACTGAATATGCTCTTTCTTGCCACCCCCCTTCCACAAAATAAACAGCAATAAAAACCAAACGCAGCCCGGACAAAAAGCCGAGGCTACTAGAAGAAATGCGACAACTGACACTAAGGCCCTGCTCAGGCTTCACTCTGGAAGAGGAGAGGTTACTTTAATACAAGGAGCCGAGAAAATTCTGAAATTCTCTTTCTGGAACCTGGAAGGGCATTTCCACCTCTCCTCGGGCCACCTGCAGACTTCAGAAGTGGCTCAGGACAGAGGAGCAGCACAGGCCCTCGGGCCGAGCTATTGCAGGGACTACCTGCCACAAGGCCCTTCCGGAAGTCGCCGCCCGCCTCAAAGGCCTGTCTGAAAGGGCATCTCCAGGGGATCGGCCGTGTGACGCACACAGCAAGGAGCATCAGTTCCCCTAGTGTGGCCGCTCACTGAATCCTCTTTGCTAATAATAACCCTGCCAACCGAGCGATTAAGCTGTGAGCACATTCCAGGGACTCATCAGGATACGAGGGTTTTGCCCCCAGACTTCCTGTTCAGGGTTGCGCCCACTCTGGATTTCAAGCTGAGTTCAGCTGACCCTGATAAGGTTCCTGGAGAGCGCTCCTTTCTCCTTCTGTCTTAGAATAAAATCACCCTGGATGCCTCTTGTGACCTCTGGCCTCGTACTGCCCCGATTTCCTGCCCGCTCACAGAACAGCCTCTCTACCTGACCAGCCAGGGAGGGGGCTTGGCACATGCATTTCCTGGCTTCCGGGGAGCCCCTCGAAACACATCGGGTGTGTCGGCCATTCGCGGGGCTTGGATGACCCTTTCCGTGAGGTAGTCCACACACGCGCACGCTCACGGACTTGCCAAGGACACCCCCTGCCCAGGAAGGGGGAGGGTAAAGGAGCTGCTCAGAGGTCACCTGTGAAATGGATTAGGAATTACGGGCGCTGGTGTCAGACCTGGGGTTCCAGCCCTGGCCTTGCCGCTTAGGCAGTGACCTTGGCCAAGTGACATAACCTCTGTCTTAGTTCTGCCCCTCTGTGAATGGGAACAATATTACCCACCCCATGGGGGCTGTGATGAAAATTAGATAATCCATCTAAAGTTCTCCACATGGTGTCGGGCACGTTGCAGCTGATCAACACGGGCAACCGTTCTCACCATCTTTCAAACAGATAGCACTTCATGCTTGAGAACGCATGTGCAGAATGCACACATTGGTAGTTCATCTAAGCCTCATGGCAACACTGAGGGGTGGGTAGAGCATGGGGAAAATAAGGCTGTGACGATGTGTGTAACTTGGTTTGTTCGGGGCTCTAGCACAGGTCTCTCAACCCTTCAAATTTGGGGTTTTCCCCCCAAGTCCATCTTGCATTGAGTAGTACGCTAACATGGAGTTCAGTGCTTAGTGAACGGAGGGCGCTCATTAAATGTGGGCAGCCTTGGGGAGCCTGGCTGGCTGTTGGGAGAGTGTGCAAATCATGCTCTTGGGGTTGTGAGTTCGAGCCCCACGTTGGGTGTGGAGATTACTTAAAATCTTGAGGGGCGCCTGGGTGGCTCAGTCAACTAAGCTTGATTTCGGCTCAGGTCATGATCTCGCGGTCTGTGGGTTCGAGCCCCGCGTCAGGCTCTGGGCTGACAGCTCAGAGCCTGGAGTCTGCTTTGGTTCTCTATCTCCCTCTCTATCTGCCCTTCCCCTGCTCATGCTCTGTCACTCACTCTCTCTCTCTAAAAAATAAATAAACTTTAAAAAAAAGTTAAAATCTTGCAAAAAAAAGGGGGGGAGGACTTGCTGCCTGTTAATTTTCTTTGGGGGGGTGGGTCAGGAAAATGGAGGCCTCAGTGGCTCATCACTCGCCTGGCCTCATGGAAGGTCATGGAAGACATTAAGGGAAGCTGGGTGCCACATTCACCTCCCCGTCACTCCACCAGCCAACTCGCCACAGGAGCTTTCCTGGGAGTGTTGGGGCCATTATAAACTTCAAACTCAGAGTCTGAGCTGCTATAATCATTGAGGTGACAGGGATGAAACCATTGGCCTCTCTAAGTGCCCACCTCCCTCAACACTGTGGAGGGGAAGGAGGAGGAGCTTGGCAGAGGGATGGTTGCGTTCCCCAAAGTTTTCTTGGTGTTTACGTGTGGGAGCTGAGTTCTTGGGATGTTCATCACATTTGGTTCCCGGCTGACTTAATATTCTAAATAATAACTCCCTCTTCACCTGACTGCCGAGAATGACTGCCAGGAGTGAGGGCAGCTCAGTTGGAGGGAGAGGTCTGCCCTCACGGCTGATGAGTCAGGTGTGAGGCCGGCTTGAGCATCTGGACTAATTTGTCCCGAGCTGCCGGCCGCCTGCCACTTCCTCCTCTCCCGCCCTTATTTGGAGCCCCTGACAGCTGAGCCGAAAAACCTACCCGGAGAGCTGGGCGCTGGCCAACCGTCACCCTCTGCCTCCCTGCATGGGTCCTGTTGCCCAGGAGAAAGAAGCCCCAGGCATCACTGTGAGATAACCAAGGACTCTTTTTTGCTCTTCTCACACCTTTGAAGTGGGAACCTCTTGAGGCAAATCAACAAGAATGTGGCTCTTGCAGCTGAGGGTCTGGGGTTGTTGGGGCTGCTCAAGGTGGAGGGGGCAGTGACAGGCTCTGCTGGGCTGATAGCTTTAAAAGGTCATCTTCTGCTGTTCCCTCATTCAGCTGCTTTATCGCTGCAAGTGACAGAATGGGGAGGGTTCCGTCCCTCTTGCGCTCTTGGAGAGCTGGGGGGCTATAAAAAGAGGAGGTGCAGGGCAGCTGGGAGACAGGCGGAGGGAGGCTGAGAGAAGGAGAAGAGAGGACAGAGAGGCAGCAAGCACCAGAACACTCCTTGACCGACGCCATCATGGGCTCCTTCTCCACCATCACCGCGAGCTTCCTCCTCTTCCTGGCGTGTCAGCTCCTGTGGCAAACAGGAGCTAACCCGGTATATGGCTCTGTGTCCAACGCAGACCTGATGGATTTCAAGGTAGGGCCGGGACAGGGGCCACAGTCTGGGACCAGGGGGCTTTGTGACACTGTGCCGGTCACTGAGACCTCTCCCTTTCCCCATGTGTTCCTTTTGTAAAGAATTTGCTGGACCATTTGGAGGACAAGATGCCTTTAGAAGATGAAGTCGTGCCCCCACAAGTACTAAGTGAGCAGAATGAGGAAGCTGGGGCAGCTCTTAGCCCCCTCCCTGAGGTGCCTCCCTGGGCTGGGGAGGTCAACCCAGCCCAGAGAGATGGGGGTGCCCTTGGGCGGGGCTCCTGGGACTCCTCCGATAGATCTGCCCTCCTGAAAAGCAAGCTGAGGGCACTGCTTGCTGCCCCTCGGAGTCTGCGGAGGTCCAGCTGCTTTGGAGGCAGGATGGACAGGATTGGAGCTCAGAGTGGATTGGGCTGCAACAGCTTCCGGGTAAGAGGAGCTGGGGGTGGAAATGGGGTGGGGAGGAAGGCGGTTATGGTTTCACTGAGACTCAAACTTTGTCAAAGAACACCACCAGGGGATGCCTCCTGCAGTAAAGAGACCAGAGTAGAAGCTTTCTTTTTGGAAATTTTGTGTCCCAACTTGGGGCAATGACATCATTCATCATCCTCAGCTACAGGCTGCTAAGGAAATGCTAAGAAAAAAAAAGTTACTGCCATGAGCACTGGGGACTTAAAATGTTCATGGAGCCAAGTCACCTTTGTTCTGCTGATTGGCAGTTCATGTGCCTCCCCAGAATTGTCAGACCCCAAAGGATTAAATGAAAATGACCAGGGTTGACTTATAGCTTCTAACAAGCAATTTGTGTACCAGTTCATGAAACTCAGGGTTGTCAGGCCGGAGTGGGGGCTGCTGGGAAGTGAGCACAGTCCTGTGAGGTTGACTTTTCCAATAGGGCCAGGTCACCAAGCCAACGTTGTCTCTGTTCTCTTTGTAGTACCGAAGATAATGGCCAGGGAGGAAAAGGCAGGCCAAGCCCTGCACAGACTTCGAGAGACCCTCATCCTTTGGGGTCTCTCACTCAACTTTGTCCCATCTCATTGCCATCAAGTTGAGCCGTGATGAGCACCCTATTCAAGCTGCAGCCTCTTGTCAACGTTTCTCACATTTTATGCTGAATGTAGACCAAGTGGTTTAATTGTGGCTTCCCCTCCGCTCCCATCCCATGCATTAAATTTTAGGATAGACGCTCACCCATTACTGAAAGCTATTTGAAGCATGAATAAACTTCAGCACCACGGACAGAAGCCGAAGGCTCGGGTTGGTGATTTCTTTCTTTTTCCTGGGAAGAGAATTCAGCCTGATACCCATTTTACCTTTTGTCAGAGAGAATGCCCAGTTTCTCTCTTCTTCCTTTTAAACATAATAGAATTTATCTTGGGGAGCCATTTAAGGTTCACAGCAAAATGAAGCAGAAAGTGTAGAGGCTTCCCATAGGCCCCCTGCCCTCACACATGCAGAGCCAGCCCCGTTATCAATGTGTCCCATCAGAATGGAGCCTTTGTGACAGCTGATGAACCTACACTGACACTTTGTTGTCACCCAGGGTCCACAGCTGACATTAGGGTCACTCTTGGTGGCATTCTGTGGATTTGGACAAATTCTTGCTTGTATTCCCTCCCACCTCTTACCCTTAAATTTTTCTTTGGTGGAGGGTGGGGCACAAACCACAGTTCACAGTTTACTCTCTCACATCGGCCTTATCGCAGACCCTGGAAATGCCCCAGGAGACTGAAAGGGCATTTGTTTTTCAGATTTGCTCATATTCAGGGCACTTATTTATTAGAAAGAAAACTTACAAACATCTGGGTTTTTTTTTTTTTTTCTGGCTGCATCTAATGTAACTTGTACCTCATAGACAATTTTGTACACCCAGTAGTTTTTTGTTTTTGTTTTGTTGTTGTTGTTGTTGTTGTTGTTTTTGGAGGCACATATATACCCAGAGCCTAAAAAAAAAAAAAAAAAAAAAAAAATCAAGGCACATTTGTAAATGAGGGCACTAACAAAACTTTCTCTGATACATTTTGAGAGAGTTACTTGGCACAGCTGAGTGACTGCACTTTAAGAAAAGTGGGCAAAGCATTTGGGTTTAAGAGCTGAGCAAAGCAGGGCACCTGCGGGGCTCAGTCGATTAAGCATCCGACTTCAGCTCAGGTCATGATCTCGTGGTTCTTGCGTTGGAGCCCCATATCAGGCTCGCTGTTGTTAGCGTGGAGCCCACTTCAGGTCCTTGGTCCCCCTCTCTCTCTGCCCCTCCCTCACTCATGCGCTCTTTTTCTCTCCCCAAATGGTGAGCAAAGTGAAGAAAAAACATTTGCTGATGAACCGCACATTTATGTGCCTTTTGGGTACTAACACATAATTAAAAAGTAGCCGCCAGCTTTCTCTAATTCAGGCCCAAGGTGACGGAGCAGGGCTGCACTGGAGAGGATGCCGTTTCCTTGTGTCCGTTTCTGAAAAGCAGAGAGTCCCAGGCACTAGGTTCACCCACAACAGGGAACTGTGCTCGAACCTGTTTTCCCGCCCTACAGGCCTCATTCTCCATGTCAGATTCTACGACATTCCTCCGACCAGCGCCCCCCCCTCCCCCGCCAAAATGTTCACTTCATGCCCTCCTGTAATGCGATTTAGCCAGTGCTCCTGGGAACATTCTACACATTCAAGGCTCATCGAAAATGCCACTTCAACCCTGAGATCACATGCCCGGTACTAATTAAGCTCTGCACCAGCAGCATTTTGTATAGGACTATTACAACACAAGACAATTTGCCTTGGTATGCGATTGTGTCTGTGTCCCCGGACTGGAAGCTCCTTGAAGGTGAAGGCCTGGTCAGCACCGCTGCAGCACATGACATTCTTGGTGCCCTATAAACGTCACATTTTCGGGGCGCCTGGGTGGCTCAGTCGCTTAAGCGCCAGACTCTTGGTTTCAGCTCAGGTCATGATCTTGTAGTTCTTGAGCTGGAGCCCCATGTTGGGCTCTGCACGGATGGTGTGGAGCCTGCTTGGGATTCATTTTCTCTCCTTCTGTCTCTGCCCATGCCCTCTCTCTCCCAAAATATATAAACTTAAAAAAAAAAAAGTCAAATTGTCTTGGTCGTGTACAGAAATTAGGGAAGGAGGGAAATAAAGTAGTAATTCGCTCTTCGTAGAGAAGAGGGAGGCCAGAAGAGAATTGACAGTTCGGGAGTAGAGGTGGGGAAAGACCTTTAATCTACCCACTTCTGATAAAAATATTCTTCACGTGGACTTTGAGCACAGGATGGAAAACCAAGAAGCAGGGAAGGCCTAGCAAGGACAAGAGCAGCGACAGGGAGAAGTGTCTGTCCAAACGTGGCTGCTGAGGTCCGGGGAGGAGGGGCTGCTAGGAGGGGAGCGTGGTGAACCGCGCACACGCTCCTGAGGGGTCACTGGGACACGGCGGGCTCTCGCGGAACGGAACTGACAGACAGTGCCGGATACACAGAAAGTGCCCCTGGCACTCAGGAAACCAGGGGACAGGGTTGAACGGAGACCATTTCTACTGCTGCTCGAAGGCTAACTTAGAGCAGATCAACCAGAGACAAAGAGAATCCTGTTTCTGGCAGAGCAAAGGGAATGACAGATGGCACCAGGGAAGCCAGCCCCAAGGTCTAAACATCTACAGACTCAGTATGGATTTCACTTCTTCTGCTGGGTGTCGGGGAACCTGTCGGTGGGGCGAAGTCCTAAACACAGCCCTTCAGGCATACAAATGGATCCTCTGCCTCCTGCTACGGACAGCAACAGCGACAGCGGACAGGGGACAGCGGTAGCTGAGGGAGCGGGTGCAAAGCATCAGCAAACGAGATCGCACAGTGTTCATTGGAGGGGAGAAACGGAAGACTGGGAACTGGGTTGATTTTTGCTAAGATCCACAGGACTAAGGTGGGAGTAGATGGACCCCTGGGGACGAAGCCTTCTTGCTGGCAGAGCTCTAGCAGGAGACAGCTGAGACGCTACATCTACTCTGTGATTTTTCCATATTAGAGAGAGTAAAGTAAAAGCCAAGTGCAACTCCAAAGAAAGAGCACCGTGGGGACAAAAGCTCGAAGGAGACAGATGAAGACATTTTATTCTGATGTGTTACGGTTACAATGAGAACTTCCAAGTTCCAAAAGTCCAAACAAAAATAGAATTTTACAAATTAAAAAAAAAAATACAATTTATGTACACAATAGGATTAGCTAGTATTACTATACAAACCAACAGTGCAAACAGAGGAAAGGAAGCTGCTACTGTCGAGGTGACCAAGGTCCACGGAGCTGGGGGGCAACACTGTACATTGACACTGCAGGGCCCAGGAGGGCACTTCTGGCCTTTCCAGAGGCTTCCTGGTCTCCGTGGGCCGCATCAGTACGTGATTTTGCATCAGAAATGTCATAGATTTGGTTGGGTCAAGCAAGCAAGCGTCCATCCCAGCCAGGAACCGTTAGTTAATCAAGGTCATGAGCAAATCATCCCCCAGAGCGCAAAGGTCCCACGGTCGGGAAGGACTCTTGCTCCCTAGCTCCCGATCACCTCAGCTGGGGAACCGGAAACACCAAGCACGAGATGAAACACAGAAAACCGTCTCTGGCCACCCCCGTGGTCCCCCTGTAGGTTCTGTTTATGGACATGCCATCCCACCCGGAGGCGACGGGGCTGGTGATGGGGGAGATGGTGACAACGTGGGCTTCTCACTATCAAAGGGGTGAGGCTTCCAGTTACTTTGTTACAAGTGGGGCAGTCGCTGTCTTTGGGCTTATCTGGGAGGGGCAGATGCCCACAAAGGACAGGAAGCAACGTGCCTTTCCAGAGGGAGTCTGGGTCGGTGGCGGCCAGCGGATGGAGGGAGGCATTTGCACGGTGCCATCTGCCTCTGGGCTACACCAGTGGGGCCAAAGTATCTGGTGACTTAAATGCAAGGCAGTGTGCACTGGGGGGGGTACATTCCAACAGCATTCACCCAGGGCGGCCTTGAGGCAGGCAGCTGGCGTCCCAGACCCCCGGAGGCCAGAGGTCCCTCCGCAGCACTTTAGTTCTGCCGATTCCAGGGAGGGATGGGAACAGGGCGTTGTTCCTGTGATGGGTGGTCCTGACGTTTGCCTGACTCGGGGAACAGCTTTCTTTCTTAATAAAGGGAAAGATTAATGTTGGCCAAGCTCTGAACGCTGCCTTAAAACACACTGGCAGCTGGTTAAACACAGTCACAGTCAGAAGGGCTTGCCTTTTTTGGTCCTTGTGATTCCCCCAACTAGTTATTGGGGGGGGTCCCATCCACATCTCACGAGTCAAGTGCATCCAAGGAAACTGAAAAATGTACAAGTTAACGTACTTTTGGTCAAAGAGGCAAGAAAGCGGGAAGAACGGAGGGGGCCGCAGTCAGGTGGGAAGGACCCTGAAAGCAGCCTCCTCACTGCGGAGTGTGCTGAGCACAAGGCCTGGGCCGGCCTGGCCCCGACGGACGGACGGAACGGAACGGAAGGACGGAAGGACAGACGGACGCCCACCCCCAGGCAGAGGGCAAGAGGTGTTGCCGAGGTCCTGGCGTCCACGCCCTCAGGCATCTTCCACAATTTACAAAAATAACTTAAATGCGAAGGAATGGCCGTCTTGAGTCCCAAAGCGCGTCTGCCCCAGGGCTGCAGGATGGGCCTCGGATGGGGACACAATAAGGGGAGAGCATTGGGGGGGGGGGGGGGGTTGACAGGGGAGAAGTGCAAATACCCGATGGCAAGTGCTCGCTTTGGGTGCCCAGTCAGAGGACCACCCGGCCCGGAGGGAGGCAGGTCACTGACAGCCAGAGGCCTCCTTCCTAAGATTAACGCTATAGCCTCAGGGCCTGGTCCTGCCCACCCTGGGGACTGGTTGGCAGCAGGGGGCTGAGAGAGGTTTGTGAGGGGCACACACCCTCCTCTGGGAAGAAGCTTCATCCTGACACTGGCTTCTCCAGCCACATCACGTTACTGCCGAGGTCACTGGCTCAGGGCTCGCTTCTTTCTGTCTGAGACACAACTGTACCACCCCCCCCCCCCGGAGTTAGGTAGAACAGTTTGATCGTGGGGCGCCCTTTTAGCTAACTTGGGGTGGCGGGGGGAACGCCAAGATCCTCCTGCTTCACCAGGCTGCTTCACCAGGAAGACGCACGTAAGAACTGAAGGAAAGTCAATGCAGATCAAAGGGACGAGGGACGGACCGGAGGAGAGAGAAGCTGAAATGTTAAAAACTGGGGGGGGGGGGGGGGGGGTTGTAAATCGGGGCGTATGGTCAGACTTATCTCAGGGACGATCAGTGGGACCTTAATGCTTTGTGCTTCTGGAAGGCGCCGCCCCCACGGAGACCGCGGCCGCAGGGGTGCGCCCAGAGCAGCCGCCTCCAGAAAACAGGTGCTTCCTCCAAACGAACTGCTGAGCACATCGAGTTAAGGGTCCCAACAAAGGAAGACCTCCCCGAAAGGGGTCATTTTCTCACCACCCAATCCCTAAATTTGGGAATTCACTTAATTTTGCGACTGGCGCTTGCCCCAGTGTCTGCCTTGGTCAAAGTCCCTCCTGTTACAATTTAAGGCAACAGCTGGGCTCCCTAGGAAAGCAGCAGGGAGGGGCGGGAAAACTGCTCTGGGGGTCACTCTCCGGGGGGTGAGGCCTGACGTCCCCTCTGGTCCTGGCACTAGTGGGGTGGAGGGGCCTGGGGCCTGAGCCGATGCTGGACGGCAGGAAAGCAGTGAGCAGGAGACAGGAAGATACTTGCTGAGAGAGTCAGGCAAGTTCACGCTCTCCTGGTGCAATACCACCCCCGGGATCTCTGACCAGCGAAGTGTTCGATGATTGTAGGCTTTCCGAGCAAGTGGGTGTGTGGGAATCTTCCGTGCCCTGGCACGGCCCCAGCCAGCCGTGGCGGCGGAGCATGAGTGAGATGCGCCCTCAGGCAGCTCTGGGAGAGGGTGGGCTGGCCACCCTGGCCCATCAGATGGTCTGGTAGTGCTGCCGTAGTCGGGCGTGCAGAAACTCGAACGTCAGGTTGTGTCGAGTGATGATCCCAACGATCTAGAACAAAGAGAAGACCCACGTCACCTGCAGAATAAATTCACTGGGGCAAGAACAGGAGCAAAGGGAGCTTGCCCGATCCTTCACAGTAGGCGGAGGAGACAGAGTCTGGGCCTGTAGAGCGCGGGGACAACCCGGTCATGCTGTGCACTTCAAGGTTACCCAGTTTCCAGATGAGAAGGAGATCAATGTAACCAGGGCTTGTAAACTGGAGGCCAATGGGACAAATTCACCCCCAAGAGGAGTTTTAGTCGGGCCAGCTAAAATCTGAATTTGAATGTCTTAAAAAAAATGTTTATTTGAGACAGAGAGAGATTGAGAGAGAGAGAGAGAGAGCAAGCGAGCACAAGAGCGAGGGTGCGCACGAGCAGGAGAGGGCCAGAGGGAGAAAAAGGGAGAGAATCCCAAGCAGGCTCCGAGATGTTAGCACAGAGCCCGATGTGTGGCTCGAACTCAAGATCTCTGACATCATGACCTGAGCTGAAATCAAGAGTCAAACACTTAACTGACTGAGCCACCCAGGCGCCCCTGAATTTGAATGTCTTTTGGAGCAAGGCACATGCTCCCTAACCTTCTCAGTTCCCACCACCCCTAGAGCCTGCCTCACACACATGTCCAAAAGGCATAGCTCAATGCAGGCTTCCGAGAGGCCCAGACCCCGCTACAGCTCATAAATATGGTCTCTCAGCATCACCTGAGTCATTATGATCCTGTGATTTATAATGGGACTTTTAATAGGAAATTTATAACAGGTCTTCATCCTAGTCCTTGCCACAAGCTCTTGAAATTCGTGGAATGAAGTGATGAGAGTCAGAAGGTGTCTTTTATCATTCATAGCAAGCTCCTTTCAACCATACCTGAGTTTACGTGAATAACATGACTTTTAGGAAGATCCTGAGGACACAGGCTAGTTGCCAGGGGGGCCAACCACGTGCCTACAGGATTGGATCTTCTAGCCCCACCCCCTATTTCGGGGGGTGGGGGCTGGAGGTTGAATCAATCACCAGTGACCCATGATGTGATCAATCATGCCTACGTAATAGAGCCTCCAAGAAGATTCCTGAACTACAGCGTGTGGAGAGCTTCTGTGCTGGGAGGGCAGCGTGCTGCAGAGCGTGGACGTGTGGCGCCCCTTGCCACATACCTGTCCTATGCGTCATCTCTTCCCATCTGGCTGTTCCCGAATCACAGTCTTCTATAGTAAACTAGTAATCTGGTAAGTAAACTGCTTTCTCGAGTTCTGGGAACAGAGGATCACGGGAACCTCCAATCTATAGCCACCTAGCCAGAAACACAGATGACAACTGGACTTTTGACTGCCATCCGAAGTGGGGGGAGAGGTTGGTAGGGCTGAGCCCTTAAAATGTGCGGTCACATGCCACCTCCAGGTACACGGTGTCCGAAACGAGCTACGCCGTGGGACGCCGAGCCGGTGTTCGGAGACTCGGAACTGCCCGTGTGCGGAACAGGGACAGAAGTACAGCAGAGGATGCATCCAGAGAAACAGGTTTTTGTGACCGAGGCGGCAACACACATCTGTCACTCGCGTGGGCACTCCGCACCGCGAAATGTGTTAGAACCCTCACTGCACTTGCGTTTCAAGGAACACGATCTGATCCCCCACAACTATACCCACGAAGAGCAGGCTGTGGGGTGCCAGCATCTGCCATAGGATGCTTCTATTTAGAGAGGTTTCATTCCCCGGGGGTGGGGGGGCCACTTGGCAGCACAGATCCAAAGTCTCAGGAGGGTGAACACTAGAGTGACATTTAACAAAATATCCCCCAACAGAGGACCACTGGGTAAGTGGCTGACAGCCAGCCAGTGGAATGCTATCCAGCCAACTAAAATACCATAAGCCGGGGTGGGGTGGGGGTGGGGGGGCGCCTGGGTGGCTCAGTCGATTCAGCGCCTGACTCTTGATTTTTGCTCAAGTCATGATCTCGTGGTTCGTGAGTTTGAGACCTGCATCGGGCTCTGTGCTGACAGCTGGGGGCCTGCTTAGGATTCCCCCTCCGCCCCTCCCCCACGTGTTTCCTCCCTCTCTCTCTCAAAATAAACATAAACAAACTTAAAAATATATCTATACTGTAGGCCAATGAAGTTTTCTGCCACGGAAAGTCATTTCCTCTAGATTAAACAAAGCATTAGGGTATTAAACAGTATAAACAGTGATAACATTCTCATTAAAACTTGATACATAAAATCGCTACTCCTAGATGCTGAGAAGAACGACAAAAGATCTACCTTGGCTAGACAGCGTGGCTACCTCTTAGAAATAACGCTTTGGTATTTCTTTTTGTTTATATTCTGCTTCTCTACATTTTCTTATATACGTCTTTTTAGCAACCAAACAACACCTGCGTAATGAGAGAAAAAACATGGAGTTCTAAGAAGAAAAAAAGGAAAAGTCTGCAGCAATGACTACTAGTTGTACCTGGCTGTATCTTTTAAAACCGTTCAAGTGTTTTGCTTGACATTCTCTCATTTAATGTTATAAATGCTCATCCTAGGTGGAGAGCAGAGCCCCTCCTCCAGGAAGTACAGGCCCCCATGGAGGGTGACGAAAACCTGGAAACCCGAAACTGGACTGTGCTAAGGCTGCCATGACACTGGTGACACCTGCTGGCCGAGCGGAGTGTGCGCGTCAGCAACACGCAGGAGGCAAAGGTCCTCCGAGGGCTGCGGAGGAGGTTTTGGCCCCAGGAACCCTGCTGGTTGGGAGGGGCGCTGCGGTCACGGGGTCCTCTCCAGAAGAGGCATGGCTGTGGGCAGACCGGAAGTCAGACTCACCTCCCCCACGGCATTCACCACGGGCAAGTGCCGCAGGCCCATCGTTCTGAACAGGTTGAAAACTTGAGAGACGTGGGTGTTAGGTGAAACGGTGAAGGGCGAAGGGTTCATGTACGGGGTGACGTCCTGCAGAGGGGACAACACAAGTCACCGGCGGCCACCGCCGCCCTCACCAGGATGAGGCGCGAACGGCGCCGACCAGCTCCGCGTGGGACAGGCTGCTGGCCTCCTCTCTGGGGTCCCCGCCCCAAAGGGACAGCCCCGCTCACCACAATCATGCGTGGGTTCAGCAGCGTCAGGTCCAGGTCGTGGATGTCCGGGTACCGCGGGTAATCCTCAGCCATCTCGGCGTACGAAAGGCGAGGCTGGCTGGCGCTCTGCAATCCCGACCAAGACACTGTCCTTGCTCGGGCACAGCGACTGTCAGGGTCACGTCTAGGGCCCCTCCCCCTTTAAGTCCATGTCCCCCCAGCCACGGCCCCACCCGGCGCAAGGAGCGCAGAACAGAGCGCTCGGCAGAGAGCCGCCGCCATCTCCAGCCGGCTCCCCGCCAGCCCGCCACCCTCGCAGAGTCTCCTGATCTCTCGGAACCTGCTTCTCTTCACCTGTAAGATGGATGTGGCTTATTCTGGAGTCTAAATGAGAGAAGAGCTAGCCAATAGCTGTCGTGGGTTGACTTGTATCCTTCAAAAGATCTGAGTCCTAACTCCTGCTGCCTGGGAACGAGGCCGTATCGGAAACAGGGTCTTGGCGGATGTGAGCAAGTTAAGGTGAGGTCATACTGGATTAGGGTGGGCCCTAGATCCGATGACGGCTGTCCCTCGAAACAGAGGAGAGGATGCGGAGGGAAAAGCCCACGTGACAACGGAGGCAGAGACTCGAGTGACACATCCACAGCCACGCCGTGCCAAGGATGGCCGGCAGCCAGCACGGACTGGAAGGCAAGGAACGCCCCTCCCCCGGAGCCTCTCCAGAGAGCAAGGCCCGCTGGCGTGTGGACTTGGTACTCCGGCCTTGAGAATCATGAAAAGAATAGATTTCTGTGGTTTGCAGCCACCCAGTTTGCGGCAACTGGACACGGCAGCCACGGGGAATGGACACGGCAGCTCTGTTACCATCCCTGCATTCTGAGCATTTTAGATTTTCCCTCCGCCCTCCCTGGGCTCCTGGGCCACCACCACTGGCACTCAGGCTGAGCACAGTGGCTGCAAGCGCCAGTCACTGCTCTGTCCTGATCTCTCTCCCCGGGGACCCCGGGCGGCGCCTGCTCCGGCTGGTTTCTGCTCAGTCACCCAGCCCACCTCACCCCTCCTGTGCCCCACACGCCACCTCCACCCTCATCCAGCCAGGCTGTCCTCACCACAGACCGCTCTCCCCGTGGCCCCTTTTGTCCTGCCCCACGCTGGCTCTCTTCCACAGGCCACCAGGACCACGAGTGACCTCAGGCTGGCCTCTGTGGGCAAGAGCCGAACCGGGAGTGTCAGTTTGGAAACCGGGCCTCTGGGCAACCTTCAGGGTCTTCAGGTCGCCACAGGGACCACTTTGAACAAGACACCCCCTCCTACCCCTGCTTTTCTCCGTAAACACCAAAGGAAAGGAAAAAAGGAAATTAATGGGAAAAACAGTATTTTTTGGTAACGTACGTACAAACGTTCGCCCGAATCGGAAATCAAAGCGTAGAAACTATGTTAAAAGTCTTGGGGCGCCTGGGTGGCTCAGTCGGTTAAGCATCCGACTTCAGCTCAGGTCACGATCTCATGGTCCGTGAGTTCGAGCCCCGCATCGAGCTCTGGGCTGATGGCTCGGAGCCTGGAGCCTGCTTCCGATTCTGTGTCTCCCTCTCTCTCTGCCCCTCCCCCATTCATGCTCTGTCTCTCTCTGTCTCAAAAATAAATAAAAACGTTAAAAAAAAAAAAAAAAAAAAAGTCTGCAGGCTAGGAGGACACTTGACAGCCAGCGCACAGACTAAGGGGAAGGTGACTGGGAGAGTCCCCTGTGGCTCAGGGTCACCTGAGAGGCACGGACCGCGGCAGAGGGAGCTGCGGGGCCGCACGCACCCTTCACAGCAGCCCGCTGGCACCTGGCCTCCCCAGCGGAGGCACAGAGACTGTCCTCCCGCCACCCCGTGCCTTCGAGAATCCCAGTGCAGACCAGAGACACTCACTGATTGACTTTCAGAGTAACAAACTCCTCGGACGAGCAGGGTGACCAGCTGTGACCGCAGGATCAGGCCGTGGAAGGTCAGAGGGCGGAAGCGCTCCTCCATGGTCCAGTCTTCGCTCGGGGACTGGTCAGGGTATAGGTTGGGGTAGGGAGTGTATCTGTTACATAAAAACCAGACGCTGCCTAGCATACCCTCAGCAGGACTGCTTCTTGCTTCTCCCCCACGTCCCCAACCAGCTCCCCAAATCCACAGGAAGCTGGGGAGCTAACAGCAGAGCGCCGGCTCTTCCGGAGCCCGCGCGCTCACCTCCGCTCCAGCATCTGCTGCAAAAGGTCCTCCTTCTCGGCCGGCTCCTCGGGGACGTGCTCGTCACACACGTTCCGCAGCTCGCTCGACGGGTACGACTTCATGGACTGGCTCCGCCTGCGCTGTTCGCCGGCCCGGGTGACGATGCTGGACTTCTGTGCGTGGGCAGGAGGGGAGGGGACAGGTTTCTGGCGGGGCGGCCAGCGACTGCTGGGCACGGGCACACAAACGTGGCATCTTCGTAGCTTGGGGATTTGGGGGACGGTGGGGTCAAAAGCATAAGCCGACAGAGGGACTGCAAGAAATCTTCACGGTGGCTCAGGGGGCTTGGGATTGAAAGGAACCTCTCCGAGCCTCGGGGTTGGGATCTTGCGGTTTTCTGCCGGCCCAACTTCCCCACCCCTTCGGTTTGGGAGCAGCCCCTCCTCAACTCTCCAAGGGAGAGCCCCTCTCCTACATCACGTCGTGGGGGGACCGTCGACGTACGTGGGCCTGGCCCCCAGAGCCAAGGGGTGGGCACAAGGCCTCCGTGAGGCAGCGGGACTCTCCCACTGCCCGGATTTCAAATCAGGAGCAGCGGCTGGCGTCCCTCCAGGGCGTCTGCCAGCCGCCTGCACACCCGGCGTGCTGCTCCCCACTCTCCAGCTCTCCTGTCAGCCCTGCAGCCTCCGGCTTGTTTCTTTTTCGGTCTTTAAGTAGGCCCAAGTCCATCTCTGTCATTGACAACTCTAGACAGTCCCCTGCTACCACTTATACGCCATAAATCACGTCAATTAAAACAAAAGATCCCCCTACACGGATTGCTGGAATGAGAACGGACACATGTCCCGATGGCCTAACGAAGTCCACACTTGCTATCGTGTCTACACTCACTCGCTCGCCGCACGTAATGAAGAGGCTGATTGGCTGATTCTCCCCGCCAAGAGCCAACCGGGGCATCCCACCTACGGGCTGGCAGGCACGAGATGAGGGTGTGTGTCAAGAAACTGCCTGGTTGTCGCCCACCGCTCCCCTCGGGCTGCTGTACCTTGAATTTGATGTTGTTACTGATGAGCTGGTTGCCCTTCATGAACTCCTTCTCGTTGCCCCGGTTCTCCGTGACCACCGGGAAGGCGTGGTGGACCGTGGTGCGCAGGATGCTAACCAGAGACTGGATGCGGGTGTGCGGGTAGACGTAGGTCAGGTTGGGCTCCATGATGTCACTGGCTCTCAGTCTAGAGGAGGGAGGAAAGCCGTCCAGCCTCAGCAGAGAGCCCACAGCACTCGGGAGTGAGTCCCGGCGCTCCTGCACTCCTGGACCGTGGGGGTCCCTCTTCCGAACCATCTCTGGCAGCTCCCCTTGGGGCGCCTGGGTGGCTCGGTCGGTTAAGCGTCCGACTTCGGCTCAGGTCATGATCTCACGGGCCGTGAGTTCGAGCCCCGCGTCGGGCTCTGTGCTGACAGCTCAGATCCTGGAGCCTGTTTCAGATTCTGTGTCTCCCTCTCTCTCTGGCAGCTCCTCTGGATTTCTATCCTTTGCAAATGCCCTTCCCCGTGCCTGGAACGCCCCTCCCTGCTCTGCCAAACCGGTGGGCCTTTCCTCACCCCTCAGCTCCACACAAAATGTCCCCTCCCCACAGACCCCATCCACTTGTCCGGGTGATCGGCCATTCCCTCCTCAGCCCTCCAGGGCACGCTGCTTGTGTTACCACTGAACTGCTAATCGTACTATTAGAATTAAAAGACAAAAAAGCGCGGGGTGTTCTTTTACACCGGGGTGGCAACTGCAGGTTACAGATCAGATCTGGCCTCTCCCGCTCACTTGCGTGTCATCTGTGCCTGCGTCTGCACTGCAGTGGCCGAGCTGAATACGTTAACAGAGACCACGTGGCCCGCAAGGCTGAAAACGCTATCTGCCCCTTTGCAGAAAGTCTGCTGATCCCTCTGCAGGACTCTCAGGGCCGGGTGGGATACCCAGACACAGGCGGCCCAAACCATTTGTGGGCTGGTGGAGAATTTGGTGATTATGCCCAGAATAAGCACTGCTGATAGCATGACACTCATTAGGCGGGAAGCGGGCTGGTTCGCACTCAACAGGGCTCGGCAGACCCTTAAACGTCGTCATGACACAGGCCTCATTGAGAGACCCCCCCTTCGCGTTTAACCGGAATGCCACAGGAGCCAAAGACCACCAGGAAGCAGCCTGCCCACCTCTGCCCCCCACCAGGCCCCTCTGTCCTTCACCCCCGGGTCCCCGCCACACCTACATGCTTCCTGCAGTCCAACCGCAGAACCTTAATTACCACCTCCCACCCTGATACAAACATCCCTTGGGCACCAGAATTTATAAATTCTGAAACAAGCACACGAAGACAAGGCGTGGCCTCACTTGTCCATTTCCACCTCTGTCTCCCACTCCAAAAGTGGTACGCCTCGCAAGCCCACGTGGATGTCATAAATGCCCTTGTTGAAAAAGTCTCCCGTCCATTTGGCCACCTGAAACAGGAAACAAAGACTTGAAGAGAAGCTGCTGTGGGGGGCGGGGGGGGGGGTGTGTGGGGAATCTTGGCCGCGCACCTGAGAGCGGCCGGGAAGGGGAGCACTCACCATCAGAGTGATCATAATGGGGAGCCCATAAGTGATCTCGTTGGTAGACTCAATCAGGATGACCGTCAGACTGATGGTCATGCGCACGACCCCACCCAGGAAGGCTGCGGCACCAATCAGGGCGAAGGTCCCCGAATAGATATGGCCCAAGCCGATGTAGCTGGGGACGAAGGAAACCGAGACCCTGGCTGAGGATCTCAAGGTTTCCACACCCGCGAGCATGTACACACGGGCGTGCTCAGGCGCACACACGTTACCTTTTGAGGACATTGGCAACTAAACGCCCAAAAGCGGCTCCACACAGCAGGGAAGGCACAAACAGGCCACTAGGAACAGAAGTGCCATAGGTCCAACACGCGAGCAGGAAATAGAGGGCGAAGAACAAGGCCAGGGTGACAGGGCTGAAAGTGCCTGCAAGGCAAGGGCCACCCTGAGTCCCACCACCGGATGCCACCAAGGCCCACCGGGCTGCCCTGGCTCCTTCCAGATCCTTCCGTACCCCACTGGTCCACCTCCGACACTGGAGGCAGAAACTCTGGCCTGGTCTGGGGTGGTATTACAAAAGAAAAGTCCCATTGCTCAGATCTGAGGGCAAGCGTGGCTGTGTCCGTGGGCCAACAGAAGGGGCAGAGAAATGGTAATTTGTTCGCTGCAGAAAAGACCGATCGCCCGAGAACGGCAGGCTCACGGATTCTCACCGTCCTGGTGGAAAAGCTGAAGGATGGCAGACTCCTGGGGATTGAAGAAGAGTGTGGCCATGTCATTGTAGGTCTCGTTGGGACAAAAAAAGGTCTTGATACTTGAATTGACATCTTCTGATGTGACCTGAGACACAGGAATCAAAAAGTAGGCACAAGGTCACTACAGGGTCAATACACCGGACCAGGGCGCTCAGAGTCTTCAAGCGGGATGTCTCTGCTCAGGTTGAGAAAGTCTGGCTCGCAAGTTTTACCCAGAAATTAAACCTGTGGCAAAAACAGATCTCTAGCCACGAGCAGCCAACCGTAATACTATATTCCTTATGTTTTGAGGACGCAAGAATCGGGAGGAGGGCTCCTGCGTTACTACAATGAAATTGGCCATGGATCTGCCTCTGCTTCCTCTCCTGGTGCTAATTTAGTAGGTGACACTGCCAGAAGCCTGACCCCAGAGCCCCGTGGGCTGTGGGAAGAGGAGGTGGGTGACAGATGAGTTGCTGGGAGGTGACAGGTAATGGTGGAGGACAGGCCAGGTTCCTGCCTGACCCAATGCCCCGACTTCGGATCCAAACGGAAAAAGCCTCCCCCCTGCATTTTCTGCAGGAGAAAAGCCAGTTCCACACGAGGCCTGGAGGAGATGCTCTGCTCCTGGCTGTCTCTCCCTCCCAGGCCCGTCTGGCTGAACAAAACCCCAACTGGGAAGAGAGGTGATTTCTCCACGATTCAGACCTCTTGTTCTCTCCGCCATTTTGTGTGGGAAGAGGACATCCTGGTACCGGCCCGACTCATCGGAGGACAAGGGCATTTGGGGTAGGACAGTCCTTGTGTTTTAGCTTCTGGCGCACAACGGTACAGGTCGGGTACTTAACACTGTGTGTACGGATACACTGTTACTACAAAGTTCATTACGAGGAATGGATCTTGCCTGGATTCAGTTCTATTGAGGACATTCTAGAGATGCCCTCCTGTGAGGTGATGGGTTTGCAAAGTCCTGCCAGGTGAGCCTGCCTGGGCGATACAGCTGGATGAGGGCCGCAGGAAGCAGGTCAGTGCCCCCTACTGGAGGAACCTGGCAGGGAGGAGCTGCCAAGGGAGAAATGTGTGTGTGACCGCGGAATGACCAACAGGTGTAGTGTTTCCCAGACTATGTCTAGAGGAACCCCAGTCCCGAGGGCTCCCAGGAAAGAGTCCTGCGGTCGAGTGCACCGAGATGCAGCACAGCACTTGTTGGAGATCAGAGAACCTGCTGAAGGCAGAGCACAGGCTCCATATGCAGAAGGACTGGCCTCTAACCCAGCCCCTCGCCAGCCCTGTGGGAGAGGCATTTCATTCTGTGAAGCTTCAGCTGCCTCACCTATGCAATGGGAATAATGCCGACCTCATGTTATATGCTACTGAGAGATCACGGTCAAGACCTCACTTTGTCTGTCTTCCCACCTGTAAAATGGGGTGCCAACACGGCAGTGGTAAGGATTCGATGGAGTCACGCACGTGAAGTGCTTAGTGGGATCCCTGGCACCCAATAAATGTTCCAAACGTCTGTCACACTTCCTGGAATCTTAAAGGCCCTAGGAAGTCCCGTATTAGAGCAACCTGTTTAATTCTGGTTAACCTGTCAGACTGCAGAATTCTTTTCTGTCTGTTCCCGAATCACATATGTCAACATTCCACTAAACACATTTGGAAAATGCTGGGCTGGTGATGAGATCGCCTCAGGACTGACTAGCGATAGTGGCTGGCAAACTTTTTCTATAATGAGCCACATAACAAATCTTTTAGGCTTTGCGGGCCATAGACAGTCTCTGTTGCACATTCTTCTTTTCCTTAACGGCCTTTAAAAATGCAAACACTGTTCTTGGCTCGGGGGCTACACAAAAACAAGCAGTTGCCAAAGGCCAGCTCTGGCCCGTGGGCCATAGTTTGCTGACACCTGATCTAACACGTGCTATTTGTGGATGCTCCTGGGGACACCAAAAGGACAGTCATCCAAGACAACGTCCCTACCGAGGCCTTGAGGGAGCTTAGTGGCTACTCAGGGGCAACAAGAAGACAGGGGACTTAGTGAACACTCCTGAGCCCCTAACCTAGAGGCCAGAACCTTGCATCTGGCTGACCAGATGCGGCTCTCTAAACCCAACAGGTTGGACCAAAAACTTGCGGGACAAAGCTCTAATGCTTCCCTCAATGACCCTGCTCTTTCAGGGAAAGGTTCTAGAAAATACTAAATACTCCTAAAAAGAGAGAGGAAGAGAGACGGAAAAAGAACATATGCCAGTAAATGACCTAAACCCAGTAAGAACCAGAAGATGCCAGGAGAGCCAGATGACTGATCACCCCAAAACAGACATTCCTTTCTCCCCATCTTAGGGGTGATTCTCACAATCATGGTGAGGCTGGTGGGCACCTTTCAGGGGTGAAGAGTTAGAAGAGGAAACTGGGGCCTGATGAAGAAGGGATGATCAGCTTCCTGAGCTGGTCTCCAGTTAAAATGGATCAATAGAAAGGGGGGCCGGGGGGCTGGAGAGAGAGAAGACTTCCCCTCTAGGACGTCCATGACTCTTCACCAAAGTGAAAAGGACAGAGCGTGCACATTCTTGCTTCAGTAGAAAGGCCACTACAGATTCCTCGATCTCTGAGCAATCTGACACAGGCGCAGAGCAATGAACCCAACGTATCTACTAGCCCTAAGCAGAGGCAGGTCATACATTTCTGGATTCTTCTTCTTTTTTTTTTTTTTTTTTTTGTGGGTAGAGGACAAAGGTAGCAGGTGCACAGGGGTTACCTGGAGCTGGAATGAGTCATTACCGATTTGACTCGAAGAAGACATCTGTCGGCATTCTCCTAACACCATCGAGGCCATGAACACCACCACAGTGGTTACCAAGGACACCAAGAGGCTCTCTAAGACTCTAGGAAGCAAAGCACAGCTGTTATTACAAGATAAAAACACACCCCAGTCCTGGGAACTAAAAAGCCACAACCCTGTCTACCCCCAACCATCACTTCCCCAAAGAGCACGCCCGGCAGCCTCTAGTCAGTCAGCATCTGTGCAGAATTTGTCAGCGACTCACTGCATCCCAGCAAGGCGTATGTAAACAGTGGGTAGCCAGTAACACGGGCTGCGACATCCACATCATCTCTCTCAGAGGAACAAAATGGCCCTCCATTTTAGGTCCCGGGGTGAGAGCCTTTGGACTCTGTCACGTGTCCTAACGGCTGGGACTCAACCAGCAACTCTGATGTAAGTTAAGCTCAGACTCAGCCTTTTGGCCTGTCTGACAAATAGAGGAGATCTACGACCCCGTCTGTGTTTTCTGTCTGAGACATGAAATCAAAGCTGGCACGGGAAGGGGGGTCAGTTCACACGCTCGCCCTCCTAGGGAGAGGTGGCCCGGTCCACAGGAAGCTCAGGGAGCCACGGCAGGCTGGGGAGGCGACTGCACAGGTACCTGACGAGCTTAGGTTTCGGGTGCACGTTTCGCATACGGTACTTTGCAAGCCTCTTGTTCAGACAGTTGAATGTGGCTCCCAGGAGGCCCCCAATGACCCCCATCACGACGAAGAAACCCAAATCCATAGCTGTCCAGAGATGACATTTTTTATCAGAGTCAGAGCACTGAGAGAAGGGGCAAGGGAGGGAGAGAGAAAAACCATAGTGCCCGTGAGAACAGGGAGGGATAGAAGCAGAGAAGAAAGAAGTAAGAGGCAAGGCTGCTTTCTTTCTACAAGAGCCAGTGCGGTGCTGGAAGCCCACCCACGCCAAGCACTGAGCACACACACGAGACTAACAGGGCAGAGATGCCCCACCGGAAGCCATACCTGCCCTTCTGACCACTTCTCTCTGGTACTTAAGAGCGATTTTCATAGGTCAAGTAAAAACAAAAACAAAAACAAAAACAAAAACAAAAACCAACAACTATGGAAGAAAGGATAAAACCTACCTTAAACTCGCCAAAGTTCAGCAATCCAGGGAGCTGGAAGGAACCCCAACTCCCAAACTGAATCCCAGAACGAAAGAAGTTGAGGGTGAAGGTGGCGGACATGGAACAAAAGAGCTAGGAGAAAAGGGGACGCACGAGAACATTCAGTAGTGACAAGTCCTACTTTCTGCTGGACGCGGCCTCAGGAAACCTACTGCCCTGCACAGAAACCCGCCGTGGGCACACCTCAAACGTGAGAAAGTGTGAAATCAGGCCGTAAGAAGTATGCGTTCAACAGCCTATTGGGAGAGTCCGTTTATTTAGCGCCTATTATGGACTGGATATTGTGCCCTAAAAGGAACAGCAAATACGAGAGGAGGAACACAGTAGTCTGAGGTAGGACGCTAGTAGGGTTCAAGTCCAAGCTCTGCCACTGCCTGCCTCTGACCTCAGCCGGTCTCCCATTGTCACGCCAGACGGCTCATCAACAGAGGACAAGGGCAGTTTGATTTGAGGATGGAGGCATTAACAGGAAAAGTACAGAAAAGTCCAGAGTTTGGAGGTTAAGGGGCTAGAGCAAAGGACTTTCTGATACAGTCACCCGTCCTGGTCTCAACCAAATGACAGGTAAACACACCAAGTAAGAGATGTCTAGTTTAATTCGGGGGCGGGAGCGGTTTTAGGTTTAGGAAAAGGTTTTCACTCAAAGTCCTCCTTACCACTTTCCACGTGAGCCCCTGGTTCCAAAAGGATGAGCCCTCCTCCAGACTGAACAGGGTCCCCCCGATGGGAGCCCCGAAAGCTGCAGCAACTCCAGCAGCTGCCCCCGCTGATACAAAGTCCCGCTTGTCTCTGGGGGAGAGAAGACAGACAGGTGGTTTACCCCCAAAAAAAAGAGTCCTCAGGCCGCAGAAGGCAGTTTTTACTTCCTGGTCCACCAATGTCTTGTGACGCGCAAACAGTCAGGGCTCATGACGGGCAGGTGTCTGGTGAGGCCGACTGAGCAGCAAATACGGTTTACCTAAGAGCCAAACACACTCCTGAGTCGGAGGGGCTCCCTGACGTCAGTCTGCTCTGAACACGGACTGAGTGCAGACTTTTGTCGGTCACTGCTGAGCCACGTTCTCACCAGATCTTTCTTCCAGCAAGCCTCAGCACCAGTGAAAAATGTCAAAGCGCTGTTTACATGCAGAGGAGCGGTAACAGTGACTCCCAATACGAGAAGATGGACAGCTCTGAACCTGGGCCCCTGATTGCAAGGGCCCAGCAAGGCGTGCAGGTCAGTAACACACACAAATCCCACGGGGCGAAAAAGTACCAGGAAGAGCACCTTGCAACCCACAGAGGCAGCTGGCCAAGTATGACATTTAGGAACATAAAACACGCTCTCGACAATACGCCTATGGACTTTCTTGGTCATGTATTCGATACTGGGCTGTCTTCTTCATTGCCTGAGATGGTTCTAGGCCTTAGGTCATGATAAAATAGAAGCCATGATGCCAGCATGGCCCTAGTGCGTATTCTCAGAAACACTCAAAGCCCCCCCCTCCTTCTCTGATGGTTGGGTTCCGAACACAGCCTGCCTGGCCAGGCAGACCACAAGCCAGCTTCAGTGACTGTAGGGGTCTGAGCAGCAGGAAATGAAGTGGGTTGGGTTTTCATACCTGTCACTTCGGAAATAGGGAAAGTTAAACTGGATCTTCCGTAAGGAGATGCTCTGAAACTAGAGGAAAGGAAAACAAAGTCAGAGGGGGGGCCCACAGGGACCGAGGTCCTGGAAAGTCCCTTTGCTTGAGCACACCCAGCCAGATGTGTTACAAGAAGGAGAAGTCCAGAAGAACAACATGGGGGGGGGGGGAAAGGCATCATTTTTGGAAAGAACTTCTTTTCCTGCCCCCATATTTCTAGGATCTTTGGAAATCGCATTTAGTGCACAGTCAACAAGTCAGGAAGGAAGAGAAGAGGAGGGGTGCCTGGATGGCTCAGTTAAGCGTCCGACTATTGATTTCAATTTCGGCTCAGGGTTATGGGATTGAGCTCTACGATGTGCTCCGCGCTGACAGCACGGGATTCTCTCTCTGCCCCTCTCCCACTCACGTGCGCACACACATATGTGTGCACGTGTTCTCATGTTCTCTCTCTCAAGATAAATAAATCTTAAAAAAAAAAAAAAGAAACAAAGCAAAGCAAAAGGGAAAACTGCTGAGCAAAAGGAGGATCTGAAAGCTGCAGAAGATGAAGTAGGCTCTGCTCAGGGGAGGTCAGGAAGAAAGGGGCCGGGAGAGCCATCCTCCAATGTGTCCAGCAAATTCTCAGGCTGCTGCCGCCCGGCCCTCACCTGGCCTTCCCCCCCACCCCCGTCTCCGCTCACTCCTGGGAGGCCAGGATGAGCACTTGATGTGAAGGAGATGACGCAGTAGCAAGAGAGAGACCAGAAGATGGGCTTGGACAACCCACAGCCACAGCGACTCTTCCCTCAGAGCACGAGGGCTGTCTACAAGGAAACACAGACTTCTCCAACTGGCAGCTGGGGAATCCAGAAAAACCGTGAGAAGCGGGAGCTCTGGCGTCCCGAGCCGGCTGCTCAGTTTCCTCAAATGCGAATGGGGATGACTGAGGCCAACCAAACCCTTGAGGCGGCTTGAAAGAAGAAAGAAGTCGGTATATGGAGAGTCTGGCCCAGAGGGCACTCAGCAGACAGCGGCTGCTACCTTTCCTGTGCTACCCCAAAGGGGGTCGGAACAGACCTGGGCCTGAGACCGCCTCGGTCAATGCCTCCAGCCTCTTCGGGTTTGGCAGCATGTAGATGACCCATCAAGCCCCTGGACGTGCAGGTGCTCGGCAATGGCTGTGGGCGCACCAGGTGACTTTCATTCGAACAGAATGTCCCATGGCTGCTCCGGGCACTCAGCAGGGCCTTGTTAAAACCTCAAGGTACCAGTTACCCACTCTCCTGGATGACAGGACAGTTTCCACCTCAACCCAAACTGACATCTGGTTCCAAAGCCACGTTAGGTGCTCCCGACGAACTGGTTATCAACTCAACCATAGACGTGCCCCTGCCCAGGGGCCCGCTGTGAGGGATGTATTGTCCCAGCCCATCAACTCTTACCTGAGGCAGGCCAGCTCCCACCACTGCTCCACTGTGGATCATGGGGCCTTCCTTCCCCACAAAGAGCCCTGGGAACAGGTGGAAAAGGGGAGACCACCAGTCAGCACAGACACCCCGCTTGGTTAGGAGACCTCTGCTATGTAGACTCTGCCGTACAACAGAGATGATTATATGACTTTGTAAGACAGCCGTACAACAGAGATGATTATATGACTTTGTAAGAGAGTCAAATTCCCATCAAATAAGAGAAAATACTCTTTAAATGGAGGTGTCAGAAAACTATAGTCTGTGGGCCAAGATAGATTCAATGTCTGTTTCTACAGCCTGGGAGCTAAAAATGGTTTTTACCTTCTTTTTTTTTTCCTTAAAGATTTTATTTTTAAGCAATCTCTACACCCAACGTGGGGCTCGAACTCACAACCCCGAGGTCAAGAGTTATGCACTCCACCGACTGAGCCAGCCAGGTGCCCCTGGTCTTTACATCCTTATATGGATCTATTTCAAATGGTTATAGAGGTTTAAGTACCTACATAATATCTCCCCTTTTGCCTCTTGGCCCATAAAGCCTAAAATATTTACTGTCTGGTTGTTTACACAAAAAGCTTGCTGACTTTGCTAAAAGCCAACTCCATGGACCAACTAGATGGTCACACTACTCCAAAACTAAATGTGTTTGTCACATATCTCTGGTAACTTCCTAACGTGTCTACATTTAAAACAATGACTTACCAAGAAACAGTGCAGGGGTCTGAGGGCAGGCCCTTCAAATCCAGATCGACTTAATTTACGTACATGATGCTTCTTGTTGTCTTCACCCCCTGAATACTTGGCAGGATAAAAGTCAGAAAGAGCTTCCTTACCTCCAGCCACACTGAACAGCACTCCAAAGACTTTGCAGAGCAGGGTTCGGAGACGGACAATTCCGGGCACCTTCACACCGTTCAGGTAGCACTTGATTTCGGGTATTCCAGAACCTGCTGCCACTGGCTGATGGGGGAGAGTAGGACACCCATAAACTCAAAATCCATTGGTCCTATGGCTTACTGGCAACAGCCTCACTACCAAGGTGTGGGGGGTGGGGGTGGGGCTGCCCTTCATTCGCATCAGCATCACCCCGTGGGCCCCACCCTGAGTTTCTGACTCAGCAGGTCTGAGGGGAAACCGAAACAGCTGCATTCCTAACAGGTTCCGGTGAGTCAGCATCACCTGGGAAACTTGCACCTGCCAAAGCAGACATTCCCCTTCCAGAGACTCCGATCTCATTCATTTGAGCTGGGTATGTGCCATTTTTAAAGTTAGTTTAAAGTCATTTTTTAAAGTCCCCCAGGTGACTCTAATGTGCTGCCACGGTTGAGAACCACCCTCCTAATCTGGACTTTTCCTCTGTAATCTCACCAGAGGCTGAAACCTTTACTTTCAGAAACAACTCTTAAGTGTAGGAGGGGCCACTTTCTGCCGGAACTTACATTTCTAAGTCTGATTCAGCTTCCCGGCATTTCTAGCAGTGGACACGAAAGAATCCGAAACTTCATTAGCAAAAAGGCAACACCCACACCACCTCACCTCAATCAGGACGAGAAGGCTTGCCAGGAAGACAAAGGTCAAGTTGAAACCCAAGAGCTCGAGGAGGGACAGGGCAAGGCACCCTTTCTGGCTGCATTCCTCCACCGCTACAGAACCAGGGTTAAGGAAAACATGCTCCGCCAGTCAAAGGCGTTCCCACCATCACCTGAAATGGTGCGGTGTCCCTTCCTCTAAGACATAGTGGCTGTTTCCTGTGCATCTTCCTGTTCTCCATACATAAACTTAAAAAAAAGGAAACTGCCTGAGATGTCTTCTACATTAGGGGCCATTTTTAAATTATGAAATAGTGATGGGGAGAACAAAGGCAAAAGGAATGTAGAAAAACTCAACCTTACAACTTGCAGCCCATCGACAAATACTTGAGGTGGTACAGTGATTGCCCTTCAGGAGCTCAAATGTCTGACCCTTAATGCTCCTGGCAAAGGGCAACTTTAGTTTGACATTTGCTCGACCTCCGGGATCCTCCGTCTTCTTTAACATACGAAAATCCCTTTGGAAACTTCTTTTATCTCAACTCCCAACCCAAGGTTTATGTTAGCAATCATCCTTCAAACATACGGCCCACTGATAACACATCTGAAGGGTTCCACGACAAAGATTTTACTAGACAATGGTAAATAACTTTATCTTAACAGCAGCTAGCCTCTCAAGGCCCTGGAAACCTTGCTTCCAAATTCCTTAAAGACTTAACACTATCCTTGACCCCCTCCCAACTTAAAAGTATATAATCACTCACTCCTCACAATCCTGGGGCAGCTCTTTCTGCCCATGGCTCCTGTCCCTGTGCTTTAATAAGACCACCTTTTTTTGCACCGAAAACGTCGCAGGAATCTTTCTTGACCATTCACTCCCGGACCCCAACATTTCACATCAATACTTCACTTTATAAAAAGTAACAAACACCCTTCCCCCCCCCCCCCCATCCTTTAACAAATCCTGAATTTGCTCCAGGTTATTTTAATTAAAATATTAGATACCATTAAAAAAAAATCCTTTGTTTCCCTCCCTCTCTCCCCTCAGAGAAACCACTAACCTGAAATTATTGTGTGTCTTTCTGTGTTTTTATACGTAGCCGTACCGTAGTGTATGTTTCTAAAACTAAAATAATGGGATTGCACTTCATACACACTCTACAATTTCCTCTTTTCTCTTCTTCAACATCAAGTTTTTGAGAATTAGTCATGTTGATATATACAGCGCTGGTTCATTCATTGTAAATTCTGCATAAAATCACACCATACGAACCACTGTACCATGGTACCATTGTAGTGGCACAATGTTTCCATTCTCCCACCTGGTGTGGTTTCACTTTTCTGCAATCACAAAGCTGTAATGAACGGGTACGTACGTGTCCCAGGTCCAAGGTCCACAGGAAAAAGAGGGATTCAGGAGTTGCTGTCTATTTGGCTGGCATTTCCCTGGGTAGTGGTGAGGGGGACCCAGGTTTATTTACTGACCATTCAATTTTCCTCTTCTGAGAATTGCCTGTTTGCTCCTTTGCTCATTTTTCTATTAGGCTTTTTCCTTACCGAGTTGCAGCTCTTCCTATGTTCCAGATACGAATTACTTGCCTCTTAAATGTATGGTGAACCACCTCTCCTAGGCTGTGGACTCGTTTTTCATTTTGTTTATGGTGTTTTATTCTTGTGGTTTGAGGTTTTTTGTTTGCATGAAAAACAAACTCGGGTGCTTGGGTGGCTCAGTCGGTTAAGCATCTGACTTCGGCTCAGGTCATGATCTCACGGTTTGTGAGTTTGAGCCCTGTGGCGGGCTCTGTGCTGACAGCTCAGAGCCTGGAGCCTGCTTCTGATTCTGTGTCTCCCTCTCCTTCTGCCCCTCCCCTGCTTGCACTCTGTCTCTCCAAACGAAATAAACGTTAAAAATTTTTTTTTAAAAAAAGAAAGAAAAGCAAACTTACTTTGCTGTGGTCAAGTTTATTGATCTTTTTCCCTTTCACTCTGCGCCTCCTGGAGTTTTAAGAAATTATTCCCTACTCTTGACATCACGTGGTCTCTTCAAGTTTTGTTTTGCTTATTTACATCTTCAATCCATCTAGAATTAATTTACAGTGCAAAGTAGGAATCTATATTTTTCCAGATGGATAACCAGTGTCCCAGCATCTTTTGTTAAATTATCTATCTCTTCCTCACAGACTTACAACATTAACTCTGTCATTCACCACACTTCTCTACATGTGCAAGCTAATTTCTGCTTCTGTTACCTTCCGTTGGCCTAACTGGGAATTCCTGCACCAATATGACATGGTTTCAGTTACTATATCTTAAATTACGCAAGCCTTCACGTTGAGTAGGACAAGTTCCCCCTGCTTGTTCAAAACTGTCTCGACCACCTTCGGCCCTTTACTCTTTCCAACAAATTTAGGAAGAGAATTTTCCAGTTCCTCGAAAACTCTACTGGAATTGTGACTGGAACACACTGAATTTATAGATGATTGGGAAGAGCAGGCATCTTGTGGGATCTGTGTCTTACCAACCTGAACACGAGTCTCTATCAAATTCTTCCTCCTGTGTCCTTCAATGATCATTAAAAAACTTAAGCTGAATGGCTAATAAAAACTCTTCAACAGACCCTGTTTACTGTTCTTAGGTAAGAGAGCAAAGTCAGAGACTGCTGACATCTGGGAATGCCAAGAACCGGGAAAAGGATACAGGTCTGAACCACTCCGAACTTGAGCTGGCTGAAGAGGCGCACGAAAAAGTCCACAAAGAGACCCACCTGTGAAGAGCAAGCAAACCGTCACACAGCTTTTCCCCACCGGGGCGCAGGTACTTTGCTCAAATGCTGGGATGACCCCCTGGCCTTTCCTGGTTGGCGCTTTGCACCCGCGTTACCAACAGGCAATGCGGAAACAGGTTTCCTGTTAGGGACTCTGACTCTCCAGGAGATTCCCTGCCAGCCTGGCCCCACCGCCTCTCCAAAGAACAAAGGATGGGGGCATAGCTCTGCCGAGAGAAGGAGAGTAAAACAAAGAGGGAAAAGGATGCCGGAAAAGACGTGAAACCGAGGAAGGCCATCCTGTGACTACAGTAATATCCAGAATCCTGGACTGCTCAGCATGTTCCAAAGGCAGTCTCAGATGAAGAATTCCAGTAATATCTTCAGTGATGCTTAGCTAAGTATATAGCTTAGGATGTAACTTTGAAAAACAACGTTTACTCAGGTGTGTATGGAAAAGCTCCACCAACCAGTCCATGTTACGCCCCAAGTCTCGGCTCGGGGCTTAAAGGAGAACTTCAGGAAAGGTTTATGATTTGGTGGATTCAGGATCAAAGGCTTCATGCCTTTGACTCTGGCCTTCCCTCAAGCCAATGCCTGGAGGCTTTCAAGTACTGCAGCAGATACCGTGACAGATCTAAGGATAAGAGAGCCAAGCAGTAACAAGAGCTGGTTGCTAGGCTATAAAGGCAAGTCTGCCTTCCAATAACACGAAGGTACGCGGTATAGTTGCTGGTACCGATAAATGGCAGCTCAAAGGAGCTTGATATGAAAGTAGCAGAAAGACTAAACATGTAGATGCTTATTGCCGGGAAATTTGCAACCAGAAACACACACAACAAAGTAGACACTCTAAAATTTCAGTAAAACAATTCGGTCAACCGAAGTTCCCCCCACATCGGCATCCATCAGAATGTCACTAAAGAGGCCTTCTGAGTGCTGTCTGTCTTAACTAGTAAGATGGTCCTTGGCCTCTGAATTTACTACAGTAAAAATTTGACAAGCGCCAGGAAAATAAAAATTGGTCATAGCCTTTGTGGCTACGTTACATTAAACACGTTTGCATTTTATGGGTATATCATACAGAGTCAAGGTGAGACTTGTAGTCATTCCAGAGACATAAACAGGCTGCTGCTTAGGAATACTTATAACCCCAGTCCTGGACTGAACGTTTGCATCCCCCCTCCCCCCCAAATTCATCTGGTGAAATTCTAACCCCCATTGTGACGACCTTAGGAGATGGGGCCTTTTGGGTGGTTTAAGTAAGTCCTGAGCATGGAGCCCTCGTGAATAAGGTTAGTAGCCTTATAAAAGACCCCACAGAGCTCTTGCCCCCTTCTGCCCTGTGAGGACACAGCCAGGAGCCAGGAAGCCCAGGACACAGATCTGTTGGTACCACTGATCTTGAACTTCCTGGCTTCCAGGACCGTGAGATATAAACACCTGTCGTTTAAGTCCCTGCAAGTCGGTGTTTTTATTATAGCAGCCCTGATGGAGGAAGACTGCCTATTCTAACACTGTACTGATGGCAAATCGTATCTGACATCTCATTTTGACTGTCTGCTGACTTTTCCAGTTTCTCTTCCCCAGCTTTAAGTGTGGTTAGGTCAGCAGTTAGGATTCCAGGCCTTGTGCTACTACTCAAGTTTGGCAGTGTTTCATAATCTTTTCTGGTCTGTGATTCACGTACGAGCAAGCCGACCCCAGGCCCCAGTGTATTCAGGCGTGTTCCTCCACCCACAGCCACCAGCTCTACCTTCTAGATAAAACAAGCCACGTGCAGGGAAGCAGCCCAGGACAATAAATTCACCGAGGTCTACGGTGTCCTGCTTATGGGCACGCCATACTAAAGGAAAGGGTATGACGGTCGGTTTTGTTCCACTACTTTGCTTTTTCCCTACAGAGTGACCTCAGATTCCACTCTGTACTCTCCCCACTATGTCTACCTGACGGGACAATGCCATGTTACGACAGCTTGGTCCTAACCAAGCCTTTGAGTGCTTTAAAGAGTACCAGTGATGTCTGGTTCACTTTCATAAAGAGAAAAACAAGACATGAAAACGGTGTCAGGATGATTATTTGGGGGCGGGGGAGAAAAACAGAAAAGGTGGTCTCTGTTATCATGACAAATGACTTGCCCTCTGACCTCTGCCACCCCTCTGGCCCGCCACGTCCCCACGCCCCCGCCTGCTCACCAGCCCAGTGCAGACTCCAATGGCAAACACCATCATCCACTTCACCGCCTCATACCTGCGACCTTTCTGTTCACACAGAGAAAGACAAGCTCAGTTCATTATACGGCTTTGTTGGCAGCAAGGAAGGAACACATCTTGGCCATCAGGGTCAGGCTAGATTCCACAGGGACAGCAAGCACGGTAATGGCGTCTGCTATAGCAGGTGCTTTACAAGGCCAGAAGGATATACTGTAAGAGGCTGGGCCAGGTACACTGGCTGTGGGTACTGTGGTTGACAGGGTGAAGGTTTCAGGAGTAAATGCAGATATCTCACAAAAGGGGCTAAAAGCCACGGGAGTAAGGCTATTCACAGGGGCATTTAGATGGGAAAAAGAAGCTACTGTGAGATCTCTCCAGTCCCAAGGAATCAATAAGGGATTCACCTTATTGTCCATGGTCTCCAAAACTTCCAGGTAAGGGTCATTGATACAGCGATCATAATCCAAACTCTGAAAGACAAACGGGAGTAAAAAAAGTCACAAGACAGGAACAATTACCGAAACCTGGAAAATAAAGCTCTAGGTTCCTGCTACTCCAAGTGTGGACGGGTAAGACAGTGGGCCTGTAGCACCGGGGGGGGGGGGGGGGGGGGGCGAGCTGGTTAGAAGTGCAGCATCTCAGACCTTTGATCTGTCACATCAGAATTGGTGCTGGACGTGCACGAACGTTCCAGCAGCACGGCTACAGACTCCTGCTGCGGGAAAAGCGTTCGATTACCTACCTTTAAACATCCTGCTTCTGCGAAACATGAAAAGACCTCTGGCTATCAGTGTTACCCAACTTATCCCACTACATCAACTAACCAGAACCAAATTCATTTAGAGAATCAGTTAATTACAAGTCTCTTCAGTAGTCAGCTTCCATGAGAAAGAGGTTAGTCACGAGACGAACCAACGTGGAAGGTATTTTAAAAAGCAACTTTCAGTTTATGCTGGGAAGAGGCACAGATTCAGCACAGCTCCTAAAACTGCATCGACAGCAGTGTTCCTTAAACTGAGCTATTCTGCAACACGGCTATTCTGCAACAAATCTGTGTGTGTGCCAGAGACATCTTGAGAAACAACTCAAAGGAACTAATTTTATTTCTTCTATGTTTTGTAAGAGAAGCAGCAGTCTGGCAACAAAGGAAATGATGTGTTGTGTGTTCTCTCCTTCCTAAACCTGTTGCTACCTACACATAGGCTGGCGAACAAGCTGGACGCTGGCCCGGTAGCCACACTCCCACGACAAGAGTCAGCAGTCAGCCAAACACAGGTGTGACACGTGACAATTTATTCCATCCATATGTATCCCCAAAGTCCAAATCCCTTTTTTAAAAGAGTCCTGGGGCATCGACAGGCAACTTAGTAAATCGATGATCAAACATCCAAATATGGAAGACTACATAACCATAATTATGATAGGTCTCCACAGACGGATGTGGAAAACGTATAGAAATTATTAAGTAAAAGAAAATGCAAAGTACACAAACAGAGCCAGATGCAAAATGAAATATATAATATGATCCTGTTTTGATGACACAAAATTAAGATTATTTGAATGTCAGCAGATAATGCCAGACACCTGGGAAAACTTTAAAAAAATTTTTTTTAAAGCTTATTTATTTTTTGAGAGAGAGAGAGAGAGAGAGGCAGAAAGGGGTAGAGAGAGAGGGAGACAGACTCCCAAGCAAACTCCACACTGTCAGCACAGAGCCTGATGTGGGGCTTGAACGCATGAACTGTGAGATCATGACCTAAGCTGAAATCAAGCTGGCTGCTTAACCGACTGAGCCACCCAAGCACCCCTGGGAAAACTGTTAACCATGCATATCTCTGAGGTGGCTGTTCACATCTGGGTGTTGTTTGAAATTCTCACATGTACTTTTTATATTTAAAAAAGACGTTTTTTTTTCTGATTACAAAACAGAATTCCGCAGTCGGTAAAAAAATACTTCTGCCAGGAAATGGACTCATCTGTGAATGATGAGGATATGTATTTAGTGATTACATATGTATAACATACTATACGTGTAATACAGTTGACCATGTAACACTGATTTGCACTGAGCAAGTACACTTGTACACGGATTTTTTTCAAAAAATACAGTACAGTACTGTAAATGTATTTTCTCTTTTTTCTTAACGTTTTCTTTTCTCTAACTTACTCTATTCTAAGAATACAGCATATGATACACGTTACATACAAATTATGCGTTAACTGACTTTATGTTATCAGTAAGGCCAACAGTAGACTATTAGTAGAAAGTTTTGGAGAGTCAAAAAGTTATATGTAGATTTTTTTACTGTGCAAGGGGTGGGATATAGAGTATGTGCGCGTAATACATACATATTTATATGTGTTTTATGTACATACATATAAATATATATGTACATTAAAAAAAAAAAAACAAACGTTAAGGTGATATCACATTCCAGGAACAAACAGGGAAAAAATGTTGAAAAATACGAATGTCCTTCATACCAAACACATAGAGAAATTGGCAGCCCATTATATGCTTGATGGTTTGTTTAATAATGCTACGGCTTCATAAACATTTAAGAGGTTTTTAAGATGTCCAGAACAGGTAAATCTCTAGAGACAGAAAGTAGACTAGTGGTTGTTTAGGGTTAGGGTCAAGGTCAAGGGGAGTGAGCAGTGACCAATAATGGGTACAGGGTTCCCTGTTGGGGTGACGAAAATGTTCTAAAAGTGATTTGGTGATGGTGGCACAATTCGGTGAATATACTACAAAAACCACTCCATCATATACTTTAGATGGATAAACTGTATAGACTGTGAGTTATAAGTTCAATAAAACTGTTAAAAGGGACATTTTGAAAACAATTCTAACACCAGGACATCGATCTTTTCTTTTTTTAAGATTGAGTTTGACACTTTGTTAAGTATGTACCAATGGACTAGATAATTTATTCATTAAAACGAGATATCGTTTACTTCTCTTTTGTGACAATGAACTTCCTTTTATTTCTGCTGTATTCTGCTCTTGGGTCGGGGGTGGGGGGCTAACAACTTAAAATAAATGTTAATGTTTACATTTTTGAGAGAGAGAGAGAGAGAGAGATAGTACACGTGTGCACGTGAACAGGGGAGGGCATAGAGAGAGGGGGACAGAGGATCTGAAGCGGGCTCTGTGCTGACAGCAGAGAGCCCGATGTGGGGCTCGAACTCACGAACCATGAGATCATGGCCTGAGCTGAAGTCGGATGCTTAACTGACTAAGCCACCCAGGCGCCTCAACTTTTTTTTTTGTTTTTTTTAAATAAAATATGTATAGGTGTCCTGCTGCCCAAGGTTATGAGCAAAATGGTATACAGCCACGGTGGGGGGAGCGGGGGAAGAGGGCAAGTGGGGCTGAAAGGCAGCCCACGTTCCACCAACAAGAAGCACTTTCAATGGGTCTTGAGCTAGAGGAGCTGCTGTGGCCCAAAGGGAGAGGCCTTTTATTCTAAATCCTCTGCTCTGAGGGGTGCCTTTCCCTAATTCAGAACAGCAATAGAGGGTCTGTGACCAGCATGAAACATCACTGTCTGTTAACAGACTCATCCCACAGATGAACCATCCAGCACGAGACAGGATGTCAAAACAGCAATCCTAACATCTTGTAAGACCCCCAACTTACAAAGAAATTAGTCAAGTAGGTGTAATGAACTCTTAGTGAGGCAGGAATGAGAAGGAGCACATTTTAGAATTTCAAAAGGAGGGTTTTCTAGTTGATCCCTAATAAAATCTGAGCAGACTTTTCTGATTAAGCGTCCAGCTAAATTTGCTCTTATGCAAGGCAAATGTTCTCAAGAAGCTCATCCTTGAAGATAGTTAATTGAGAAATATTAATGACTCACATGAAAGAACATTAACCCATAACATTTACATAAATATGCATATCAGGTGAAAGTAAATGCATTACAAACGTAAGTGCAATTTAGTAAAAGGAGAGGAGGAGGCTGGGGAACAGCAGGATCAATGGAGCAGAGAAACCATGGTGAGTTCCAGGGGGTAGATGAAAGCTGCCAGAAAGTTCCAGTCATGGTCACACATTCAGGGTAACATCACTGGGCTCAGTGAGGGAATGTAAGGTGACAGCACACTATGGGGCTTCTTATACTAATTGTTGCAAACCTCTCAACAGTGTGCACGGACACAAATATTTTAGAAATATGGGAAAACACATCAGTAGATGTGTGCACAGTAGATACTGTGCTTTTTTATTTTGATTCATGAAAAGCATTCCCGTCAGTGTAGCATATACCACGGTGTGCAACTGGCAAATGCCAGAGTCCTAAAATTATTCTGTCAACTGCAAGGGAAGAAAAAGATGAAGGAGAGACCTACAGATTAAAAAAAATTTAGAAGGAGGGCACCTGGTGGGCTTGTGACTCTTGACCTTGGGGTTGCAAGTTTGAGCCCCACACTAGGAGTAGAGATTACTTAAAAAAAAAAAAAAAGCTTAAAAAAACCTTAAAAGATAATCAAACAAATGCAATGTGAGCACCTTATTTGGAACTGGGTTCAAACAAACTATTAAAAAATTATATGACATTTATCAGACAACTGAGAAATTTGAACACTGGACACTTAATATCAAGGCATTATTGTTAAATTCTTAGGTATGAACATGGTATCCTGTTTTGCTAAAAAAAATTCCCTGGGGCGCCTGAGTGGCTCAGTAGGTTAAATGTCCTACTTTGGCTCAGGTCATGTTCTCACAGTTTGTTAGTTTGAACCCCGTGTTGGGCTCTGTGCTGACAGCTCGGAGCCTGGAGCCTGCTTCGGGTTCTGTGTCTCCCTTTCTCTCTGCTCCTCCCCGCTCATACTCTGCACCTCTCTCCCTCTCTCTCAAAAATAAATAAACATTTAAAAAAAAAAAAACAAAAAAACCTTATCCTCTACAGATGCATGTTGAATTATTTACGGGTGAAATAACGTGATGGGTAGAATTTTCTCCGAAATAATAAGGGAAGGGGAAGAGGATGGGAGGCAGATGAAACAAGGTTGGGCAGGAGTTGAATGCTGAAACTGTATGATGAGTACAAGGGATTTCAATATACTATCCTGTCCATTTTTCTCTATGTTTGAAATCCTCTATAACGAAAGGTTTTTTGAAATTCCATGTTATACTAATAAATCCTATTAGCTGTACTAAATTCTACAGCAAAAGATAAAATGTTAAAAAGAAAACTAGTCTGTTAGTGCCCTAAAATATTGAACTTTTAGTCTATGTGACATTTAAAAAAAAATTTTTTTTTAATGTTTATTTATTTTTGAGAGAGAGAGAGAGAGAGAGAGAGAGAGAGAGAGAGAGAGAGCGCGCATGAGCGGGGGAGGGGCAGAGAGCAAGGGAGACACAGAATCTGAAGCAGACTCCAGGCTCTGAGCTGTCAGCACAGAGCCTGACTCAGGGCTCGAACTCACAAATCGTGAGATCATGACCTGAGCCGAAGCCGGACACTTAACCGACTGAGCCACCCAGGTGCCCCATGTGACATTTTTAAAAAAGCGTTATACATACATGATTAATTACACTTCTTAGAATTGCTTAAGGAAGCGATTAAAAATGAACAAGAAAGGATAGTCAAGACTATATAGTTCATCCTATGAAAAAATCAAATTAAATAATTGTGGCATAATAAAAAATATTTGTCTATTTAAAAAGATACTGTAGGAAAGTACTTAGCAATACGAAAGTTGTTTTCAAGTTGGGGAAAAACATGTTAAAATAGTACATGTAGTAAAAATCACACTTGTAACTTAAAAAAAGCAGGAATGGGAACATGGAAAAGGACATTCAGTCAGGTTAATGGTCATCTTTTAATGAACAGGGTTATGGGTTTTTCTCTAGCTTCTTTTCGTAAACAGTTTAAGAATTCTCCATCACAACCAAGGCTTGTTTTTGTTATTTCAAAAATCACAGACACATTATCGTAAACGGATTAAATGATAAAGAGGTGTATTTGTTTGGTTTTACTCCAGCAGCACTGGCCTTACTAAACACACACACACACACACACACACACACACACACACACACACACACACACACTAAAAATCCCATAGTTGAAACAAGGACTATAATTAAGAGCACTTCAGAAAAAAGTTCCTTGGGCAGGAAACAATCATCTATCTGAAAACGAAGTTCTCTCAGAACAGAAGTACACACTCCTGTCCCACACCTGTCATGAACACCCACTATCAGTGGCTTTGACTCTGGGTCTCTAGCTATAAGAGCAAATAGTTTAACAGCAAACATATTCTATCCAGGTTAAGGTACCATAGACCTGTGAATGCACGGAGACATACCCAGACCCTGTTTTGGGGTCATGGTGAGAAAAGGGCTTGTTAAACAGCTCGTTTCTCGAGAGAGAGACACATGACCTCTTCTTACCCATTCACTCCCTGGGAGAGACAAAGAGCATCTCTCACTGAAATCCTAATGTTTCGGTCGGAAGTGACCAGGTCACTCACTGCTTTTGTTACCCAAGACAGCATCTAAGAATCTCACCTCATAGTCTTTCCTTGGAAGGATCTCATCCTCCTCCTCCTGTGTTTCTCCAAGGATGGTCTAGAAAAACAGATCCATAAAAGCAAGACTCTTTTAACGGTTAAAAGTAAAAAGAGACAGAAGTATTTATGGAAATTTGTCGCTAATTTCCACATCGTCTCGAACTATTATCAAATGGGAACAAGACCTCAAGAAAAAAAACACCACTTTTGGGATAGGGGGTGTTGTGGGTGGCAATCTACGGTCATCCAGCTGAGCTCTTTGTTTCTACTGATGTGTTCTTCAAATAACGATTTCAGGACACCTCAAAGATGTCCATTGCCAGCTAAAGGGGGGAAAAATCAGGTTCCATCTGACAATGTGGTGAATCTGAAAACAGAAGAGACCTGTCAACTCTGGGACACAGCAACTCAAGTCTTCCCAGGGTGCTTTGCAGAGGGAAGCTGGATTATCAATGACCCAGAAAAGGTGAGGGATACGGTGAGAAAGGGCTGGGGAAACTAAGCCAGCTGCATGATAAGCACAAAGTCCAGGGAAGGGGCTCATTCTGAAAACGCTGGTTTCATTCAAAACTCTTTTCACATGGAAATAAAAGAAAACACGGAGGGGATTAACTGGAGCGGGCCTGGATATTCCCTCAGATTCCAGGGAGGGGTTATGAGAAAAGACCCCAGACTTGGGCACGTGAAGCCCGGCGATGCTTCGAGAGCTTAGGATGCAGTCCCCAGACCCCACCCGCTGCCACCTGAGGCCCCAGCGCGGCTCGGCCCCACCCCCCGGCAACGCCTCTCGCCATCCCTTGGCAACCGCCCCCTCCCCAGGCGGGCTCCGCCTGCTCCTTACCAGCTCCTCGGGGGTGCGGGTCTCACGCTCACCGCAGCAGCAGCACCACCTGCAGCAGCAGCACAGGGACCCCCTGCACCCCGCCATCTCCCTCCTTCACTGCCACTCCGGAACCCTCCACCGACCCCCTCCCACCCAGAATCCGCGCCTCACGTGACTGGCCCCGACAGTGTCACGTGGCCCTCTCGAGCTTGGGACCGAGACAGGGAGTGGCTGCAGACGGGTGGGGCGAGGGCCCGCGTCACATGACGGTGGAGGGACCACTTCCAAAGAGACCTCTGGGCGCGGCCATATTGGGGATGGAGCTTCCGGTCTCCCGCACGGATGTTTTCCGCCCTCTCGTCCCGCCTCCCTCTGCACTGCAACCTGACACCTGCGCCGCGCCCCGCCCCCCGCGCGCCCCGCCCGTCCTCCGGCGCTCACCCAGTGGTCACGCAGCTGCGGCGGGTGCGAGGGCTCTGAGTCACCCGCCAAGGGAGGGTGAGTGGAAGCGAGGCGTGGGGTCGCCAGGGAGGGATATCCGGGAAGTGGGGACCACCCACCGAGGGGCGGGGAGCGAGGGAGGCCCGCCCGGCCCGGCCCTCGAGGCGGTGGGCTCCAGCTCTTCGGCGCACGCCCCCCGGGGGACCTCTGTCACTTCCAATGGCTGCGAACCTCAGTGACTTCCAACCCTGAAACGAAGACTCCCTTGCAGTCTCCGACCTGGACGGAGGGACCCCGGGGAAGAGGCGGCCCTGAGACGGGGGGTGGTGACCCAGACCCTCGGGACCGGGTCTGGGTCCGCGTCCCCGCCCCGACCATGACCCAGTGACCCGGTGACTCGATGCGCGGTTTTGGAAGCCACCCGGGTGCCGGTGGCGTTTTTCCGGCTCCAGCCTTTTAAACCTGCCTCCCAGCTGAGCACCTGTGGGCCGCTGGCACTGCCGTCTGCGGTGCCCACTGCGTCGGGCTGCGCACGGGTGTCCACCCCTGGCCCTTCTGGGAGCGATGGGTTTTGCATTCGCGCACTGCGCAGTGCTTGGCACAGATTAAGCGAGTGGCCAGTAAATGGCAGAGGGTTATTTTGAGAAGAGAGTGACGGCGCCTGACCTGTTGGCGCTGAGTGCTGGCTTTTATCATCGTGGGGATGCCATAGGCAGGATATTGGGCTCTCGTCTCAGGGCACTGGGGTGGGGGGCGGGGGTAGGAGAGGAGACAAAACCGTGAAGCCACAATTACAGCCCTGTGTTGGGTGCTATGGGAGTCCAGCTTAAAATGGGTAAGTAGTGCTGGGAGGTAGAAGGTTGAAAGAAGGCACATGCCTGGCACGTTCTAGGAATGCTGCAAGTCTTTATTAAAGAAATGAAAGAGCGGGTAATTCGTGGGTGGTTCTGCTTCCTGCCCCCTCTCCTGGTTTTGTTCCAGCAGACAGTTAATGAGCCACTCTCTTGAGTTCAGGAGGAAGGCCAGCTAGGCCCATCTTGACATTCTTCCCTTCTTCACTCACGTTGGCCATTCCTGCCGAGAACCTCGAGTTTTAGGATCAAAATGGGCATCCCTAGGGAGAAAAATCATCGGTATGAGTGTTTTTACTCTGGTCCTGACTCCTTGACTTTGGACGTGCAAACTTGTGTTATGTGCACTTGTGTGTGTTTCGGGGGAGAGGAGCAGTGGATTTCATCAATTTCTCAGGAGTCTAGAGCCCCCAAATAGTTAAGAACACTGGCTTGGCAGTGGATGATCCCTGAAAGGGATGAACTTGGCCTGGTTGTTCCTCTGATGACCCCAAGTCACCACACATTGGATTTTCGCTAAAAAGTGTGTGTTTGCACATTGCTGTGCAAGAGTAGCGTTCTGTTTTGTTTTTAAGAATTTGTCTTATTTTCCCCACCAAACCGGCCGATGACGCCATGCCCTCTGCTGGCCTGCCTGTGGTTGCCAAGGTCCAGGGCTTCCTATGTGGTTGCCGTGCAGTCACTATAATTACTTTAACTGACTTCAGTGGTGTGTGTAAGGAGGACAGTCTGGAAGGCAGGCACAGACGGGACAGCTTTTCTTCTGAGTTGAACATAAATTCATGCCCTTACTGAATTTGGGTCTGTTTCGTTGTGGAACCTACTCAATGTCAAGTTCTAAGCCATGACGCGTCTTTTTTTGGAGAAGCGTGATCTCAGGAGAAATCTGGCTGCCTTGTCATGCCCGCACCCTTGCATCCTGCAAGCACACAAACCGTTCCAAGTAACAGGAGATATTCCAGGCAGGGCCAGGCTGAGCTCTGCCTTCTTGGGAGAGTGATCCAGTGACCCTGAACGTCTGTTGGTCTCATATCCACCAACCCCTGCAGCCTCCAGTCAACATCCCCTTCCTTCCAGCTTCTGCTGCTAGAGCCCCAGCCCTTTCTCTCTCGCCTAGAAGCCTTGCCCCCGCCCCCTTGCGCAGGGCCCCAGCTCTAGCTCTGGGCTCTTCCCTTGTCACACCTCCCTCCGCCCAGACAAACACACTGGCTGGGGGAAGGTTCCTCCTGTTTCGTCCCCACCCACTCTGGGTCTGAGCTGGCGGAGATGGACCATCCAACACCCAAGGTCCTCCTAGCCAGGCCCCGCTGCCCCTCCCTACGAATGTGGGCTTTGGAGGCCAGCAGCGGGAGGTTCTCAGTGCCACCCTCCATCAGGTAGCTGTCACCGAGGATCCACGGGCTGAAAGAGCGTGTTTCTGTGCCGGGTGGGGGCTGGTTTATTTAGAGCCAGGCAGCTGTGGAGGGCAAAGCTTTGAGTGAAGCAGTGTAGACAGTCATAGCTGTGGTGTGTGCAGCCCTTGGGTGGGGGCACCGTCACCCTTACCCTCACCAGCCTTCTTCCCGCGTGGAAATGCAGCATCTCTCACTTGACCCTGCCACTCTGGGTCCTGGCTGCCTGCCCTCTGACGCTCCTGCCCTCCACCCTGTGCAGCAGGAACCCGGCCATGGTGAACGAACCCAGAGGGGATGGTGGCCCCATGTCCCGCTCGGAGGGCAGCAGCAGTGGCAGCGAGAGCTCCAAGGATAGTTCGAGATGTTCCACGCCGGGGCTGGACCCCGAGCGCCACGACAGACTCAGGGAGAAGATGAGGCGGAGGATGGAATCTGGTGACAAGTGGTTCTCCCTAGAATTCTTCCCTCCTCGGACCGCTCAGGGAGCCGTCAATCTCATCTCGAGGTGCGCTGATGTCCTTAGGAAATAGGGGCCGAATGAGAGGGGTGGGGGAGGGAAACCAGCAGCCTGGGGGCAGGGCCACACTTTGACCCGGCAGAAGAAGGCCACCAGAGGGGGTGGAAAAGAGCGGGGGAGATCATCTGAGCGGCAGCTTCTCGGCTGTCAATAAAAGTCCCTGCAAGCAACTTGGAATTTTTAGAGTCACACACTGCACGCAACGGGTTAAAAATGTTCATTCTCTCAGACCGCATTCTTTGGCGGAACTTGGGGCTGGTGCACAAATACAGTTTAGGAAGTCATAAAGCAGCGGCTTGGAGAACATTTTCCACAAGTTAGGAATTTGACTTAGGCCTCTTGAAATCTAGAAACGCGAAATGAGTTACGTTAGCACGTTATGAATTGCAGTTCCTTTTTTAAGAAAGAAAGTGTCTGCTTTTTACCATTTGTATCTTCCATGTGTCGCTCTCACGGTTTTGAGGTTTAAAGGCACAAGGATGTTTAAATACCCTGTTACAGCTCGTGCACACGTGCACACCTGTGGCTCTTCGGGAACTGTGGCCTTGTTCCATAAGGCCGCTGGCCGCTGCACCGCAGCCGGGAGGCAGCATGAAAGAAACCTGTGTCTGCCGACCCTCTTTTCTCCCTGTTCCTAGAGTGAGCCTCTGTTTGCCACTCTGAGAGTTCCCCAAACCTCTGACCATCGAAGTGTCTTAGCTCACCCGAGATAATGAGCGTGCAAACGCTTTGAAAAGGCTGATGTACTGCTCTCACACGAAAGGGTTTTGCTGTTGCTCATCAGTTATCTCTACAGTCATCATCATCATCGAAGCTCACACTGCCTGAGTGCTCGGTGTATACCAAGCACTTTTCTAAGAGCTGTGGAACTGTCTATGGTAGTACTTCCGTAGTGTTATCACGAAGTAGGTACCGTTCTTCACACGTTTTTGCAGTGAAGAAACTGGGGCTCAGACAGATCAAGTAATTTTCCCGAGATCACACAGCTAATAAGCAGCAAAGCCAGCAGGAGATGAATGGAGGTGGCCCGATTACCACTTGGGTGTGATGGTTCCCTAACCCCTGGGCCCCAAGGGAAGGTGGTGAAGGGTAGTGTGCTCTCAGGAGCCCCTCTTCAGAAAGAAATTCCATACAGGTTTGATCGGATGGGGGCAGGTGGCCCCCTCTTCATAGATGTGACCTGGCACCCGGCTGGGGATCCCGGCTCAGACAAGGAGACCTCCTCCATGGTGATCGCCAGCACTGCCGTGAACTACTGTGGCCTGGAGACCATCCTGCACATGACCTGCTGCTGTCAGAGCCGGGAACAGATCACGGGCTATCTGCACAAGGCCAAGCGGCTGGGCCTGAAGAACATCTTGGCGTTGAGGGGAGGTGTGGAGCCCGCACTCTGCTATCTGGGATCTCACTTCCTCGAAGGCCTCTTCTGTCCCTGGAGCGGTCCTTTACTTTTCTCTGGGTCCCACACTGAGCGCGCTCAGTCCCCTCCCTGCCAGTAGTGTCCATGGGCACTGTGGGTAGTGAGCACTGTGGGTACCACACACATGGAGCCACTTCTTGACCTCCTGACCCCGGCGCAGTTCAGGCAGGAATGCAGCCAGCGCCTGATAACCCTCTGCCCTGGCTGCACACAGCTTCATCGATCGCTGGCTGTACCCAGCCCTGGGCCCAATCAAAGAGTGTGGTTCTGGCATTAATCCCAGGGGTGAGACCGTCGCTGGTGCCTCTAGTACCTGTTGTCCCACCCAAGTGTGAGAAGGAGGAGCCGGACGGGTGGCATTCTGTGGCCTCGTGCCCTCCACAAGAACTCACTTGAGTAGACATTCTTCCAGGAGGCAAGAGGTCCAAGAGGGCGGGAGAGTAAGCAGTAGGGTTGGGTGAGGGTGCCTGAACACAGCCAGATTTGGGTAGGGAAGGGGTCTCCGACGCCCCAGGCTAACTGAGGAGGTGCAGCTGCCCCCTGGTTAGCCCTGCGGGCGCACTGCCCGCAGAGTCGGTGCTCGGTAAGCGTTTGGCAGGATGGCCACGGTCTTCCTGGCCACCATTTGCCAAGTGCCACTCTGGGAGGAAGGGACACGCACCCTGGAGGAAATCAAGGCTCTACCTCTGAGGAGCTGACAACCCAGGTGGGGGGTGGGGAGAAGGAACAAAAAGGCTGTCTGGAGGGTGGGTGACACCCAGTGACTGTGACCTCTGCCACCCCTGCAGACCCCGTGGGTGACCAGTGGGAAGAGGAGGAAGGAGGCTTCAGCTATGCTGCAGACTTGGTGAGGCACATCCGAAGCGAGTTTGGAGACTACTTTGACGTCTGTGTGGCAGGTGAGTGGCTGGGCCTTCCCAGTGCTTGGGGACAGGGGAGGGAAGGAATGACACGCCCAGGGGACACAGAATGCCCACCAGCACTCAGTTCAGGACCCGATATCCCAGGGCGCCGTGGGCCGGAGCCTGTGCCAGGTGAGGGAGGCTCAGGGCTGCATCACACAATGCCCTTGCTCTCATCGTCTTGCCCCACCCTTTGAATTTTTACTCCTCTGCCTTTTTGCACTCTTACCTTGCTTCCTAGCCCTATTCTGCTTCCTTAAACAAAAAGAATATTTATTAAGATGGTGGGGGGGGGGGCGGGGGCAAGGAATCTCAGAACCCCAGTCAGGAAATGGCATCTGACCTCACTAGGCCCCAGCTCAGAAAGCAGTCAGAAACCAAGGCCTCCCTCATTCTGTCTGGAGCCACAGAGTCCCCCCCCACCCCACCCCGACCCCCTCTCTGCCTCCCACCGCACATTTGCTCCATGCTTCCGATAGATCGGATAGGTCTGCTTTTACACACACTGACCAGCTGCCAGCTGCTAAGTGTACATGATCACGTCCAGCCAATAGTCCGGACTGACCGACAGGTCTCAGTATCGGTTGTGAATTCTCAGGAGAGAGCACTGGCTCAGCTCAGCGTCCGTTCTGTGGGCTACAGCCAAGAGGCAAGGTTCACTTGCTGGAAGTGGCCTTCCCTCTTACCCCCGCTTACTGGGATTGGGCCTCAGCTTCTCAAACCAGGGCTTGGGTATGGTGAAGCAGATGTGCCAGGGATACAAGAAGTCCAGGGATTGCTTTGACACATCATTTAGCGTGACAACTTTTCTGAAACTTTTGGGAAAATCATATCATTTTTGTATTAAAACAAACATAGCCACATTCTGGAAGTAGCATGTCAAAGTGACGTGATTTTTAAAAAATAAGCCACGTGGCTTCAAGGTAGCTAGTTGTTGCCTATGGCTTTGGGTTTAGTCCCAGGCCCCCATGTATGTATCCACTTTTCACAGTCAACAGGCGTGTTTAGGTGAGTGTAGGAGGCCCTGATGAGGAGTTAGGCACATGGCGGGCATTGCCACCTGTTCAAGTGTTAGCTGCCCACACTGGCCACCCTTGGGTCAGTTAATTGAGGAACATGCACATGTGCAGTAGGCATTACGTGCATGGAGACTGGCTGAGCTGTGAGCTTGCAGGTGCCGAGGGGTCTGGTGCTTCGCCTGTCATAAAGTGGGCGAGAAGGCTGATCCTAGGGTTGGAAAACAGCAGATTGGGGCTGTGACAGAAAATACAGTAAATGGAGCAAAATCTAAATGTAAGTATGTGCTGTGTTTGCTGATACTGATGATTTATAGCTCTAGTCTCAGCTGCGAAAATCTCCTTGTTTTTGAAATTCCTGCTGGAAGAACAGCTTGTTATTGAAAGTGAAATTGTGGTGCTCAGTCCCTCCCATGTTTCACCCCTTGAAACAAGAGTTTTTATCTTCCTTTTTGACTTGCAGTTTCTTCAGAACAAAACTGCCTTTATCACAGCAAAGCAGGCTTGCTCTCTGCAGCCTGGCTCAGGGTCCTGCCCAGGGCTGAGGCTGAGGAAGCCAGCACTCCCGATAGCTTCATTTTTTTTTTTTTTTTTTTTAAGATTTAACATATATTTTTAAAAATTTTTTAATTTATTTTTGAGAGAGAGAGAGAGAGAGCATGAGCAGGGGAGGGGCAGAGAGGGAGAGAGAGAAAGAATCTCAAGCAGGCTCCAGACTGTCAGTGCAGAGACTGACACCAGGGTCTAGCTCAGGAGCCTTAAGATCACGACCCGAGCCGAAATCAAGAGTCGGACACTTAACCGACCAAGCCACCCAAGCACCCCTCACCAGGACATAATTTAACTTTGGTGATACCTGGGGCTCATCATCAAGAAGACAGAGGAGAAGCAAAAAAAAAAAAAAAATTTGTTTTAATAAAAATATAAGAAGACCAGAGTCAGGAGTATGCATGCAGTTTCTAACCAGATTCTGCTTCCAGAAGCTGTGCACCTACGGGCAGGGCATTCTTCTGTGGACATCTTTTCACTGGACAGTCCCCGATGATATTTGTATTCCTTTCCTCTGGCTTGATCCCTGTTAGAGATCTGGGAGTTCATTATACTGTTTTCATTACTTGGGAGTAGTAAGTTTTCAAACTTCTGTAATAAAAAGTTGCAAATGGGGGCACCTGGGTAGCTCTGTCTGTTGAGCATCCGACTCTTGGTTTTGGCTCAGGTCATGATCCCAGGGGTCGTGGGATTGAGCCCCGTGTCATGCTCTGCGCTGAGCATGCTTGAGGTTCTCTCTGTCTCTGTCTCCCTCTCTCTGTCTGTCTCTGTCTGTCTCTGTCTCCTCCTCTCCCTCTCCCTCTGCCCCTCTCCGCTGTAGCTTCATCAAGGCCTACCGTCATCCTTTGCAGGCAGGGCCGCTCAGGGAAGCATTCAGTTTCCAGAGTTAGGGAGGAGCCTAGGTGACATGTGGTCCCACCTCCCGAATCCCATCCTCAGCCTCCCCGGCAGCCCCAGTGCTTCACCCTCCAGGAGCTTGTTACCTGGTGGGGCTGCTCGCTGGGACCGATCCTGGCTCTGTCATCAGAAGCGACAGACTATGACTGATAAGGAACTTGATGCAGGTGAATCCCTCCTCCCCATATGACAGACCATTGGGCTTTTGGTGGTAGTTACGGAATTCCGTCCATTCTTTCCTTCAGGTGGAACATCTCCACTTTAGTCAAGGCTTCCCTCTGTGTGCATGGTTTCGAACTTTCAGTCTCTTAGATCCCTGAATAATTTTGATGTTCAATTAATTCACTGCCCAGACCCCAGATGCTGCCTGACCCGTGCTGAATGTGGTACTTCCTCTTTTCTGTGGCCACAAAGTGCAGGCCTGGTTTGTCTGGCTAGTTGCAAGGGACGTGAGGCAGGTCAGGGAGCTGTCCCCCACAATTCTTTGGCGGGTGGCCATAGGCTGCCTCTCACCGAGGGTCATGTCCAGAGTGAGAGGCACATCACTGCGAGCCCAGCCACCCACTGTTTCGGCCCGTTCGTGCTGCAGTGTTGCAGGGGATGAGTCCAGAACCCCCGAGGCAGAGAACTCTGGGTTCCCAGCTTTCTGGTCTCTTCATCATTCACCTTGAGCAGGTGGGAGCCAGCCTCTCCCAACTGTCATCCCTATCGGCAGGTTACCCCAAAGGCCACCCCGACGCAGGGAGCTTTGAGGCCGACCTGAAGTACTTGAAGGAGAAGGTATCTGCAGGAGCCGACTTCATCATCACCCAGCTTTTCTTTGAGGCTGACACATTCTTCCACTTTGTTAAGGCTTGCAGCGAGATAGGCATTACCTGCCCCATCCTCCCCGGAATCTTTCCTATCCAGGTGAGGGTCCCAGGAGGGCTGTCCTAGCATAGGCCAGGGCCCTGGGGTGAAATTGAAATGCCAAGTTCCTGGTAAAGTGCTTTGATGCTCATTGGATTTCCCTTCCGACAGATGCTCCAGTCCTTGGAAAATGCCACCCCATTTTGATTACCTCGTCTCCCACCCTCCCAGACAGCAACAGGGGCTGTTGGAGGGGCCTGCTGACAAGTGTCACTAAAGGGGATTATCACTGCCATTATAAATCTTGGTTAAGTCAATGTGTTCCAAACTTGGCTGTCATCAGAATCATCTGAAAAGCTTTTTCAAAATGTAGGTTTCCAAATCCCATGCCTAGAGGTTCTGATTTAATAGATCTGAGGTAGGGCCTGGGAACTTTCACGTTACTTAAGTTTTACAGGCCGTGCTGATGATCAGTGTGGCTTGGGAACCACTGGCCTTGATGCCCACTATGTTATCAGTAAAGACAACTAGGGGCAGAAGGGCTGGCTCAGACCAAGGGCAGGAATGCCGTGGGCAGCCGGTGTGCTCTGTGGAGTGGAAGAAGCAGGACAAGGCGAGGGCACGTGTACAGTCTGGTCTGACCTCCCGGAGTCCCTCTGTGCCACGCGACAGTTGGCCAGGAGGCCTGGCAGGGATGGGGAGGGCAGTAAGTATTTCGGGGAAGAGACGGGCTGGGAGATGGCACCCAGAGTCCCCTGTGTCTCGGGCAGGGCTACCACTCCCTTCGGCAGCTTGTGAAACTGTCCAAGCTGGAGGTACCGCAGCAGATCAAGGACGTGATCGAGCCAATCAAAGACAATGACGCTGCCATCCGCAACTATGGCATCGAGCAGGCTGTGAGCCTGTGCCAGGAGCTTCTGACCAGTGGCTTGGTGCCAGGCCTTCACTTCTACACCCTCAACCGCGAGATGGCCACCACAGAGGTGCTGAAGCGCCTGGGCATGTGGATTGAGGACCCCAGGTGAAGCCGGCGGCCCCGAATTCAGGCCTAGGAGCCACAGAGGAAGGTCGGGTGGGCGGAGAAGTCAGTAATCACAGAATGAGCATGCCCTAGTGGTGCTGGCCGCCACAGCCGTCCAGAGGGAGGTCTCCCCTGGCTAGCGGTACACTTAGGGTTCCGCCTCAGGGCGAAGTCCATGCACAGAGTGAGAGCAGAGGTCTCCATCCGGCTCAGTGGTGCGCCCCTCTTTCTTGCGTCCTCTGGCCAGTTGCTCATTCGTTCTGTCTCCATTCTCCCCCAGGCGTCCCCTGCCCTGGGCCGTCAGTGCCCACCCCAAGCGCCGGGAGGAGGACGTGCGTCCCATCTTCTGGGCCTCCAGACCAAAGAGTTACATCTACCGCACCCAGGAGTGGGATGAGTTCCCCAACGGCCGCTGGTGAGCACCTGCTGGGGACCCCGTAGCAAGTGCGAGTGTGTCCTGTTTCTTGGGAGGGAGCTGAAGGGAGTTTGCCTGCTTCTCTGCATGCTTTTTGGGGAGCAGTCAGGGACAGGATTCGCAAGAATGCCCCCGGGTGGGTGGGGGCGCCTGTCCCTCCATCAGGAGCCCCGGGTCAGGAGTGTGCCTTGCCCTCCGGGTGCCTCCCTGGCCAGGGGCAATTCCTCCTCTCCAGCCTTCGGGGAGCTGAAGGACTACTACCTCTTCTACCTGACGAGCAAGTCCCCGAGGGAGGAGCTGCTGAAGATGTGGGGGGAGGAGCTGACCGGGGAAGAAAGCGTCTTTGAAGTCTTTGCCTGCTACCTCTCGGGAGAGCCCAACCAGAATGGCTATAAGGTGAGGGCCGCGGGGGCCCTGTTAGGTCCCCTGCCCTGTCTCCCTGTGGGCCAGGCCTCGGGGCTGGGACTCATGCCGCCCCCCGTTTACCTAAGCCTCACCTCTCTCTGGACACAGCACCTCAGCAAAGGGAAGGGTGAGCTGGGAAGTCCCCGCCTGGGGTGCCTGGTGACCGGCGGAGCCCGCAAGAGGGAGGAAGCCGGGCTGCCGGGCGTGATGCCGCCCCAGCCTGGCCCGCCCTCTCTCCCAGGTGACTTGCCTGCCCTGGAATGACGAGCCCTTGGCGGCCGAGACCAGCCTGATGAAGGAGGAGCTGCTTCGAGTGAACCGGCAGGGCATCCTCACCATCAACTCCCAGCCCAACATCAACGGGAAGCCATCCTCCGACCCCATTGTGGGCTGGGGCCCCAGTGGGGGCTATGTCTTCCAGAAGGTGTGGCAGGGACACATGGGGCTTCCCCACCCCGGCCGGCACCCAGGGGTTCCCCAGAGAGGAGGACAGAGAAGCCTTCCTCTCTGGGGTCTCTTTATTCTGAGAGGTAGAGCGGATAGGAGCTCATGCTCTATGTCAGGCAGACCTGGGCAGGCGGGTCGCGTGACCGCTCTGAGCCTCAACTGCCTCTTCTGCAAAATGGGGATAGATCCCGTCACGTTCTGGGGCGGAAACGTGACAACGCATGGGAAATGCTTAGCACGTGGGAAGAACGCGGGAAGCGTTCACGAAATGGAACTGTTACTGGTCTCCTGAGTTGGCACCTTTCTCTAGAAAGGGGTGCTAGAGGTAAAATTACATTATAAACTAAAGCCCGTGGGCTCTGGAATTTCAGAGACGTGGATTTGAGTACCAGGTCTGCTGCACCTTCGGTGCGGCCAAGTTGCTCAACGTCTCTGAACCTAGTTTCCCCATGTGAGAAATGGGGACAATAGTGCCCCCACTCGACCCCTGACAGGCAGCTGGGGTTCAAGAAGCCCTTGCCATCAGTGTTACCGTGAAGGGAGCGGGGATGCTGGGATGAGTCAGGCCTCTCTCCCACGTCTCAGCTCGTCAGACTGGGCCTCCCGTCCGTTTTCTGAGATGGCTTCTCCGTGGAACCTTCCCTCGTGGCGAGAGGGGGGCGGGTGTGCCTCAGACCTGTCCAGACTGAAACGCCTCACATACCTGCTCCTGTCCCCCTTGCCTGGATTCATGATGCGATCCGCACGGCCACGCTAGTCCCAGTGCCTCAAGTCCAGCCACACGCGTGGGCGTGGGTGCCTCCCTGGGACGGCCCAGAGGGCCAGCGCCCCGTGTCACGGAGCACGTGGTGTGCTTAGCAGCCCACGGAGCAGGGTCGTGCGAGGCCCGGGGTTGATGTGGCGGTGCCCGCCCCTCTCCCGCAGGCCTACTTGGAGTTCTTTACTTCCCGTGAGACGGTGGGGGCGCTTCTGCAGGTGCTGAAGAAGTATGAGCTCCGGGTTAATTACCACATCGTGGATGTGAAGGTAGGCCGGCTTCCGGGGTGTCGACAGCACTCAGCAGGCCCAGACACCCAGGGCTGAAGGCACCACGCTTACTCCTCCACTCGGCGAGCGCCGAGCGCCGAGCCCTGGCCAGGCACGGAGGAAACGGATACATGTACACAGAGCCAGGCCCCTGCCCTCAGCTCAGAGCGCCCCCAGCCTAGTGAGGGGGCCCAGTCAGTGGGTAATTACAAATGCAGCTGCACTTTTAACAATAAAGTTCAGTATGGGATGCTGGGACCCAGGGGAGGGACGTCTGACCTGGGAGGTCAGGGAAGGCTTAGAGGGGTCCCGTGTGGCTGGCTGGACTCTTTGAGGACAAGGGCAAGGACATCGCGGGGAAAGGGCAGGGGGTGTGCGAAGGCATTGTCTGCACAGCCCGTGGCGACGCCGCTGAGTGGGTTCAGAGTCAGGCTAAATATCGACTGTCCGGCTTGGAAGCTGGGTTTTCCCCTAAACACAGGAAGGAGCCTTTCCCAGCAGCAGTCGCTTGGCTCCGTGTTTTGTCGTCAGCAAGTCAGGGCGGACGGTGGCGCGAATGGTAGGGCCAAGGAAGACTAGAGTCAGAGGCCCCTGTGGCAGTCCGGTGGCAAAGACAGGCCCGGCTGGGCAGCCACGAGGGGACGGATTGCAGAGTAAGCCGGCAGGAGCCACCGGATGTGGGGGATGGGACTTGGGGGGAGTGGAGCTTGGAGGCTGGGAGGAGGAAGGAAGCAGCCTGTGGCCTCTCACAGAGTGGCAGAGCTGGGAGGGGCAGGTGGAGGGGATGGAACAGAGCGCACTCCCGGTGGGTTGGGTGAGCTGGGTTCGCAGGCACTGGAAGGTCTGCAGGTGTCTGTGCCCAGGTCTGTTCTGACCTCCTCCCCCACCACCCCCCCACCAGGGTGAAAACATCACCAATGCCCCTGAGCTGCAGCCCAATGCAGTCACTTGGGGCATCTTCCCTGGGCGAGAAATCATCCAGCCTACAGTGGTGGATCCTGTCAGCTTCATGTTCTGGAAGGTAAGGATGCTGGGAGCGGGCCTGCCCTGCCCACCTTGCAAACCTTAGGCTGGCAGTGGCAGTGGCAGCCCAGGGCTGGTGGACTCTGCCTCGACGTGTTGATTTCTGGGCTGGGGGATGGGAGGTGACCCTGGCAGTGAGCCTCGTTTCTGTTCCGGGAAATGTCCTGTTGGGCAGCATGGAGGCCCTTGGGGCGCTGAGCGTGGAGCCCTGACCTGCGGCTCTGTTAACCTTGCCCGTGTCTCTGTGTGTGTGTGTGTGTGTGTGTGTGTGTGTGTGTCCGCACGTGCCCGTGTGTGCAGGATGAAGCCTTTGCCCTGTGGATCGAGCAGTGGGGCAAGCTGTACGAGGAGGAGTCTCCGTCCCGCATGATCATCCAGTACATCCACGACAACTACTTCCTGGTCAACCTGGTGGATAACGAGTTTCCGCTGGACAACTGCCTGTGGCAAGTGGTAGAAGACACGTTTGAGCTTCTCAAGAGACCCGGGCCAGAGCAGGAGACAGAGACCCTGTGATCCCGTGCCCTGATGTTCTTGGCCTGAGGCCACTCGTGTCCTGCCTTCCTCCTCCCCAGTCCTGGTTTTCCTGGGGACCCCTCTTCTCCTTCATCTCTGGCCTCCACTCCTCACACGGTGATGGCAGCTAGACTTGGTGTGAGGCTTGCCGGCTCCGGCTGGACCTGAGTCCGCCCCACGTCGGAACGGGGCGTTTGTGGCTCAGCCTAGTGCTCTTTGGTGAGAAGCACCCCCCTCCTGCAGAGGACCGTGGGGGGGTGGAACAGCATCTTCTCTGAGAAGGAGAGAGGATGGTTGTTGCCGACGGAGGCCTCGAACCAGGGCAGCCCCTGGGAGCCGGCCTGGGGCTGCCAGTGACCTTGCACTTGGGACCCACGGGGATGGCAAAGCGAACCTGGGTAGCGGGCACGGGCAGTGCTGCAGAAGAGACATAGAGCGAGGGCGCTGCACCCTCCTCTCCGAGGTGCTGGCCGCCGGGCACTTAAGTGCTCATGGGCGGGAGGAGCAGACCACTGCCCTGCCCACCTGCCCGTCTGGCCGCGTCCCAGGCCTCCGGACAGGCCTTGGCCTGAAACGTGATAGCGTGGGCATTTCTTGCCAGCGTCTGCCTGCGAGCCAGCCGGGCTTTCACCTTTCCACAAGGCTGCTTTTTGAAAGAGCCATTTCTATGTTCTGGCGGCTCAAGAGGGAAAGTGTCTCTTAAAGGTTGAAGGCATCTATACCCTTCTACTTGGTGGAGCCCTCGGCCTTTCCTCCCCCCAACCCCCGCCATGGAGCGCTACCCTGCCTATTACCGTCAAGGGCAAAGATAAGGCTCCACTGAGCAGGATTTCTTTCTTCCTGGCTTATTTTTTTAGATGGGACCTTTTCCTGCCAGCTGCTCTGCTCCCTCCTCCCCCCCTTCCCCCCCCCCCCCCACTCCCTCGCCATTCCCAAAGCTGTCTGCCTGGCCCTGCTCCCCTGGAGTCAGCCCTCAAGCCCTGCTGCTCAGGGACAGTGACCAGGGGATGCACAGAGGCTGGTCCCTGTCCCCGTCCCTGCCTGCTGGTCTTCGCTGGCTCAGCAAGGGTGGGGGTGGGTGTCCAAAGAGCAGCCTGATGGCAGAAGAGGCAGGCACAGTCGTGGGTTACCTACCCTCTTCCTTCCCAGGGTGGCTGGTTGAGGCAGAGGGGCAGCCCTTAGGAGAGGCTGAGCAAGAGAAGCAGCTAGGACCAAGGAGGGTGTTTTATTGTCCTTCAGAGCTCTGTCCCCAGGCTGTGGGATGAGTGCCTGGTGGCTTGAGCCTGCACTCCCCGGATGGGTGGGACGTGGTTCCTTCCTTACGAAGGCTGGGCACAGTTCTGTTTTTCTTTCCATGGGAACAAGTCACAGCTGCAGCTGGGCCCCTTGCCCCGCCCACGTCCACCCCAGCAGCTTCCAGCCTGCTCCCAGGGTCCCGATGCCCGCTTTGCTCAGGGGGTACCGGGCTGGTGGTGGCTCCTCTCTTCCGGCCCCTGGCTGCCAGCTGTTGGCACCACTTCTCAAAGGCCTGGAGCCAGAGAGGAGAAAGGAAAGGCTATTTGGCCCCCTCCTGGGTCAGTGCTGTCTGTGCTAGGCGAATGCCTGTGCTCAGCTCCTTCTGTCCCCAGAGGGAATAGGAGATCCCTCCCTCCGCCCCAGCTACTCAGCCGGCTCTGCCCCAGGCCAAATGCAGAGGCTCCGAACAGCTCTGATCTGTGATCTGGGGAGCTGTGTTCTGAGTGGGGCAGATGAGGGAGTGGGCACCCGGGGACCCATACCCAGCGTGGGCTAGCGTTGAGTGGCAGCTGTGCTGTGACTGAGCCTTGTTCCCACGCTGAGTGGCAGGGTAGGACTGGGCCGAGCACATGGCCAGCAGCCAAATCAGAATCCAAGCTGTGTTTTCTCAAAGGAACTGACTCCTCCCCGGGAAACGAAGGGACCCCCAGCTCAGAAATGTCCAGGTGTGGCCCTAGTTTGGGAAGTCCTGCCGGGGCGGGGGGTACCCCCCAGTACCTGGGAAAGGACCCGGCCGCCTTCCTGTTGCTGCAGTCGCCGAGCCGCCCGCAGCCGCAGGACTCGCTGCCGCCACACGCGCCAGGCCCGCTTCAGGTGCCACTGCCTGAGCTGTGGGGACAGGTGGTGAGGCCCCAAGCTGGCCCGCCGCCCCTCTGCCACGTCTTCCCCCTACACCCCTGCAGCACAGGACAGAGGGGCCGTGATGGGGCGGGGACGGGGGTATCCCCTGAGGTGTGTTAACGCAGATCCCGTCGCCTGACCCCACGGATGCAGACCAAGATGCTTCGGGAGACTTCATTTCTAGGGGTTAGGGTTGAGGTGAGATGAGCTGAGAGATCAGCACAAGGCTGGGAAGGGGGGGGGGGGGCTGAGCCTGCTCACCAGTGTCCGTGCCAGCTGCTCCTCTCCCTGAGCGTCCACCCAGTGCTGCCATGTTGCTGCCAGGCACCTGGCCTGCTGGGAGCCCTGGAGCCGGCGAAGCAAGGCCTCAAGGTGCCAGCGCTGCAGGTATCTCCTCCTGGTGGGGTGAGGCCCTGTTGAGCACCCCGACAGCCCAGACCATCACGAGCCCTTCGTGCCCAGGTAGAAGGGCAGCGCCACGCATCCCTCAGGATCCTCCAGGAATGAGCGCAGGCCAGAAAGAGCCCAGCTCCGGCCATGGCTCAGGCAAGCCCCAGGGCCCTGCCGCACGCACGCACGCACGCACAGCTGATCTTACCCTAGCTGCCTCTCGGCGGCCACGCTTTGGCCTTTGAGGACACTGGCCTCAGAGCTGCAGTCCCCTCCTGGTTTTCCAGGCGGCGGGCCCTGGGCCTGGCTGGTGCGTCCAGGCCACTGCAGCTGGACCTGGAAGGCACGGCAGAGGGAAGGCTCTCTGTCACCTGGAAAGAAGAGGTTAATAAAGAATAAGTACACAGAACGGATTTGCCACCTTGCCGGAAGCTGATTTCCAGGCCTGCGAGATGATGGACCCCAGGGGCAGGTCTCCTTACTCTGAGCCCAGGACATCTCTCTCTGCTCCTTCGGTCCACCGCGGCCATGGTGCCGCGTTGGGCTGGGTCGCGTCCTGCAGCGGTGGGTCTGAGGGAACAGCCAGAGAGCAAAACCTGAACCCGAGGGGTTTGCACTCCCTGGCACTCAGGCGACCTGGCAGGATCCTTTCCTGTCCTGCCCCAGAAGCAGGGCCTCCCGCTCTTGAGCGGCCCTGGGGCTCCCAGGGGGAGACGGAGAAGGTGTAGCATGGCCATCGGTACACATTACAGCCTCTTCCCCGTTCTCCCCAGCGAGGCTGGAAATTCAAGCGGAGGGCAGGCCAGTAACAGCCACCACCCGGTGACAGCGTACCGGTGCCAGCACAGCCTGTGAGCAGGTTGCCCCCCTCCCCGCCCCCACTTAGGCTTTACAGAATGAGATTACTTGTCTGAGGCCTCCTGTCTCGGGAGCAGTGTGACTCCAGAGCCTGAGCCCCAGCTTCTACTCGACTACAGGCCAGGGGCTGTCCGAAGGCCTCTGCACCATGAGGTGGCAAAAGACCTGCTCGTGTCGATGGGGGAGGGCTGCCTGGCTGCGTGTGTTCATGTGCTAGAAAGGAGAGGCCTGGAACCAAGCACCCTAGCTCTCATTTACTTTTGGTTTCCGTATGCCTGTTTCTCCACCAGCAAATGGGATCCCCGCCTGCCTTTGCCGATAAGAATGGAACGATAACGAGTTAATTTATTTATTTTAAATGTTTATTTGGAGAGAGTACGTGCACGTTCGCACGAATTAGGGAGGGGCAGAGAGCCAGCGGGAGAGAGAATCCTAAGCAGGCTCCACGCACAGGGCAGAGTCCAACACGGGGCTCATCTCATGACACTGGGATCATGACCTGAGCCGAAATCAAGAGTCAGGCGCTTAACTGACTGAGCCACCCAGGCACCCCAGGATGTTAATATATTTAAAAAAAATTTTTTTAATGTTTATTTATTTTGGAAGAGAGTGCGGGCGAGCAGGAGAGGGGCAGAGAGAGAAGGGGAGAGAGAATCCCAAGCAGGCCCCAAACTGTCAGCACAAAGCCCGACGTGGGAGCCGATCCCGCAAACCTTGAGATCATGATCTGAGCCAAAACCAAGAGTCGGATGCTCAACTGACTGAGCCACCCTGGCGCCCCCGGAATGTTAATATACTTAAGCACACTCTGAAAATAAAATTGTCTTGTGACACAGATCTAGAAATAAAATACTCTGAAACTCCAGAATCTGCTGTTGCCATAGCCCTATACGTGTGAATACACGGATTCTGCAAATAACCAAGCTAGCCCCTTATTCCATTTAAAAAAACAATTTAATCTTTTTTCTTAGACTCTTTCTAGAATTTATTTTATGCTTCCTAGCATTCTGAAACAGGATTCTTGATGATTCCAATTCCTTTTTAGGAACACTAAGTGTCTCGCCGGTAACTCTGGGGCTGTGTGTCCTCCAGTGACATGTCCCAAGGCTGCTATGCTGTGTTATTCCTTGTCCCCGGCTCTCACTGTGGCTTTGAATCAGTCCTGTTTGCCATCAAGCTCTTGTCGCCATTTGCTAGTGTCAGAACTGCTTTTTTTCTTTTAAAGATATTTAAAATTGAAAAAATTATTTTTTAAATGTTTTAAGTTTTATTTTTGAGAGAGAGAGACAGCACACATGTGCGACCTGGGGAGGGGCTGAGAGAGAGGGGGGGAGAGAGAGGGAAAGCAAGAATCTCAAGCAGGCTCTGTGCTGTCAGCACAGAGACAGACGAGGGGCTCAAACTCACGAACTGTGAGATCATGACCTGAGCGGAAATTAAGAGTTGGATGCTTGGGGTGCCTGGGTGGCTCAGTCGGTTAAGTGTCCGACTTCAGCTCAGGTTGCCATCTCGCGGTCCGTGAGTTCAAGCCCCGCGTGGGGCTCTGGGCTGATGGCTCAGAGCCTGGAGCCTGCTTCCGATTCTGTGTCTCCCTTTCTCTCTGCTCCTGCCCCGTTCATGCTCTGTCTCAAAAATAAATAAAACGTTAAAAAATAAAAAAAGAGTTGGATGCTTAACCGACTGAGCTACCCAGGTGCCCCCCAATTTTTTCTTTATTTTTAAGTAATCTCTATACCCAATGTGGGGCTCAAACCCACAACCCTGAGATCAAGAGTCACGTGCTCTACCGACTGAGCCAGCCAGGTACCCACAGAACCAACTGCTTCTGGTCTGGAGAGTGACTGACTGGTGGTTTATCTTTGGGTGGAGAGGGTTATGAAAGAAACTTTTTTCCATTCATATTTCCTGATTTCCCCATAGTGACCATGCGTAATTTTTCCAATAAAGAATAAAAAGGACTTGCTAGTTGCTCCTGTTCCCCTGCACCCATCTAGATCTAGGTTGCACCGTGACATGTATGAGTTTAAGTGCCCGTCTCCCTGGTAGATGGTGCCCACAGCATTTGTCTTTGGGGCAGATCTGCACCGGGCTGGCACTGGCTGATGGGCCCAAAGATGGCAGTCTTCCAGAGCCAGGAGACTGTCCCACAACCAGGTAGGGGTGTTGTCCCCAAGGTCGGTGGGCCCCCGGATAAGCATCCAGCCACGCTTGCCACCTTGGGCTGAAACAAGCTGATTCTGAGGCCACTGGCCCTCAGGTCATTTTTGGACCTCCCACCCCATCTAGGCTACCTCACCTGCTTCCACGGGGCTGGAGTGTCCATCAGTGCTAGGAGGCGCCCTCTGCTGGCCACCCCGGGCCGCTGCCTGCGGTCAACCGGGCAGGCCTCCTGGGCCTCTGCCTCCTGTGGTTCCAATTGCCCACTGAGCAGCACTGCCCGCCACTGGGCCCAGCAGGTCCACAGGAGGCGTCTGGACGCAGCCTGCCGGAACTGGGTGATGGCGGCTCCCTGGACACGGCCCCTGGCTGCTGCCTGGGCCCAGGCCTCTAGGACCCTGGGAGAGAGGCAGGAGCCCATGTTTGTGGTAGACTGTAGGGAGTCCTCCCCTGCCCCAGGCCAAGCCCCTGCCAGTGCTCCTGCCCTCATCCCTTTTCTGGGGAGATACGGTTGGAACAGGCACCGAAAGCTGCAGAACATCACACGCCGGGGACAGGCGCCCCGTTGAGGGGACAGAGAGTGGGTAGTCCTGCGGCCACACTGCTCCTCCCCCTCCTTCACAAGGAAGAGCACTGTCTGTTGAGCACCTGCCGTGTTTCTGACCCCTGAACTGAGCATTTGCGTGCGGTATGTCTATAAGGCAGGCCTGTTCTCTTCCTTTGACCTTTCAAGTTAGAGACTTGCCCAAAGAGGGGTCACACCGCTGGGAAGCGCAGGTCTGGAATTGGACCCCAGCACTAGCCCCAGCGGCTGGGATCACCTCTCCTTCTGACCCCCGCCTCCGAAGCCCCATCACCAGCCACCAAATACCTTCTACCTGTGCCCCAAACAAGCTCAAGACCTCAAAAACAAACCCAGCTGGAAGCACAGTGTGGGGCTGCCCGCGGGCCGTGGGCACCCACCTGGTGCTCAGCTTCTGGGCAGCATGGGATCTGCTGACTCAGCGTGGGTGGGACCCATGCACCCACCGCGTCCAGCACAGAGCTGCTCTCTCTTCCGCCAGCCGGTGGGCCTTGCAGCGCCGGCCCAGAGCCACTCACCTCCTCAGGTGCTCGTCCGTCGGGCCCCCCCGTGCACGGCTTCTCCAGTGGGTCACGGGGACCCGGGCCACGTGCTGCTCCTGTGCCCAGGCTTTGGCTGCTCCGGCTTCCCACCACATGGAAAATGTGGTCCCCAGGGCCCTTCTCAGGCCATCCCGGAAGGCTCTGGTGGCTGGGAACACCCCTGTGTCTCTCACAACTCCACACGGGGCCTGGAAATGGCTGCAAAACAGGAGCAGAGGAGGGGCCCGGCGGGCTTTCAGAGTCAGAAGTCACAATTCAAAATCACACCCGCAAATCCCCTCCACAATGTCAGAGGTAATAACGTGGTTTTGCACATACAACCCTGCACCTTAAAAAAAACGCACAGATCCTGGGGCACCTGGGTGGCTCAGTCGGTTAGGCATCCGACTTCGGCTCAGGTCATGATCTCACAGTCCATGAGTTCGAGCCCTGCGTCGGGGCTCTGTGCTGACAGCTCGGAGCCTGGAGCCTGCTTTGGATTCTGTGTCTCCCTCTCTCTGACCTCCCCCACCCCCGCTCCCTTCATGGTCTGTCCCTCTCTGTCTCATAAATAAATAAACACTAAAAAAATTAAAAATGCACGGACCCACGTGTAACAGGTCAAAGTGCTGGCTTTTAAGAGCTGCTGCAAGAGCCAACTGACTCAGGGCGGCAGGGGCTCTCCGGGAGGTTGCGGGAACCCAGCGGATGTGGGGTCCAGTCCCAGTCAGTCCCAGTGCGATCGGGGGAGCAGCCAGGCCTGGTCTCCCTTCACAAGCCCACTCCGGGGCAGGAGGTCAGTGAGGGGAGCACAGCACCCACTCCAGAAGGGGCCAGAAAAACGGTGTCCACTGCTCAGGGGTGAAAGCCCAGGAGTCAGCCGCTCGGTGGTCTGTGGCCGGCGGCCTGTGTGCAGACACTGTGAACGTCGGGGTATTTGTGGCTGAACAGTGGGAAGAGGCGTCGTCTGCCCGCTCTGCTTTTTTTTTTTTTTCATTTTTTTTTAACGTTTTATTTATTTTTGAGATAGGGAGAGACAGAGCATGAACAGGGGAGGGTCAGAGAGAGGGACACACAGAATCTGAAACAGGCTCCAGGCTCTGAGCTGTCAGCACAGAGCCCGATGCGGGGCTCGAACTCACAGACCGCGAGATCATGACCTGAGCCGAAGTCGGCCGCTTAACCGACTGAGCCACCCAGGCGCCCCCCGCTCTGCTTTTAAATACGCAGGAATGACGTATAGGCGTTTTACTAGAACATGTCTGTTCAAGATTTCACTCCTTTGGCAATGGTATAGAGGAGAGCTTGCCTGTGTTTGAACAACACGTAGTATTGGAGCACACGATATGGTGGGTGTTTGAGGAGCTGAATTCCCCCATCTTTACCGTGTCCTCTGAAACCAAAGGACTGACCCGGTCGGGAGTCGGAGACCTGGGGCTCATCAGGGCATCGGGTGGAGTTAAAACCTTGCCACCACCCCCCGCTCCCCCAGCCACCACCACTCAAACAAAGCAGGTAATAGAAGGTCAGTGGTCGTGGCTCTTTGGCTCCTTCCGGGCTCTCTCCCTGCTTCTTCCAGAGAGGGTGTGACCCTCATCCCCCTACCAGCAAGGCCCACCCACCTCTGCAGTAGGGGCTGCTCTGGCGGGGCCGCTGTGCGTCTCCGATGAGCTGCTGCCCGTCGCCAGTCCCGGAACACGGTCCTCCTCAGGCCCTGGAGTTGGACCTGCACCCACTGCTGGTACTTTTCGTGCAGGAGCTGCCGCCCTGTGGCCAGAGAGAGGCTGAAATGCCACTGCGTGTTCATCCCAGCCTCGCCCCTCTGGCCCCGGGTGACTATGGGGCCCTCCTCAGCCAAATGCAGACAGAGGAGGCCCCCTAACCATCGGGGGTTATGGGGCGCCTGGGTGGCTCTGTCGGTTAAGCATCCAACTGTGGCTCAGATCATGATCTCGCGGTTCGTGGGTTCGAGCCCCACGTCGGGCTCTGTGCTGACAGCTGGGAGGCTGGAGCCTGCTTCGGATTCTGTGTCTCCCTCGCTCTCTGCCCCTCCCCTGCTCATGCTGTGTCTCTCTCTGTCTCTCAAAAATGAATAAAGGTTAAACAATAGACAGATAGATAGATAAATGCTTCGGTTACACGTGTCCAGTGATGACCAGATCAACCCAACTCACTGTTTTTCGTTTCTTGGCAATGTTTAGGAATCAGGAGAATTCATGTTACAATCCAGACTTCCAGCTTTTCTTTGAAAGCTAGGTCTGACAACACTGGGACAGCATAACGGGGCAGCAAGTGGGCTGGAGCAGCAGCTGTCCTCAGTGAACAGGACAGGGGTTCTCCAGAACCACCGGGTCCCCACCTGCCAGCCCATCGATACGATGCATCTGTGCAGTGGGAAGCCTCGAAAGGGGCCCCCAACGATCCCCACCTCCCATGTTGGGCTCTGAGGGCACCATGACTCAGTGCTCAGACCCGTGACTCCTGAAGGCCAGGTGAGGATAATGAGGATGAGGACGGAGGCGAGGACGATGGAACATCCGCGAGGAGCTGGGTTCTGAGCCAAACACTGTGCAGGGGTGGTCTCCTAGTGTCCCCACAACTGCCCCCTGAGGAGGGTGCTGCTACGATTCCCATTTTCCAGCTAAGTAAGCTGAGATTCAGAGAGGTTAAGTGGCTTGTGTAAGGTCCACACAGCTGGGGAATGGAAGGGCAGTGTTCACAGTGTCCACGCCCCCAGGTTCTGCTCCGCCCCTCCCCATCCCGGGTGAGCTCTGTGGACGTCCCATCACCGGACTCTGTGCGGGAGGACACAAAATCCCGGGTCGCCCTGATGAGCCCTGGCCCTTCTCTCAGCCTCGGGGGCCCGGACCCAGGCCCTGACTCACTCTGCCAGCAGCCGTGCCAGCGGCGCAGGGCGCCCCGGACCAGTGTGCGACCCCGGGCCCGAACGCACCGCTCTGCCTGCAGCCTCTGCGCCAGCCGCCGCCGCCACAAGCCCAGCGCGGCCCTGCAGCTCCGATCCCAGGCCCAGCCAACAGCCAGCTCTCTCTGGGCCCCTTGGGCTGTGGCCCAGTGGCTCCAGCCGAGAAGGATGCTAGGAAGCGGAGAGCCCACCCTGAGGATGGGCACGGCCACCCCAGGCTCTCCCGGCCCTCCCCTCCCTCGGGAGCTTCAGGTGACTCTTCTTCCTGTTTCCATCCTGGGGGAGGGCGGGCTGCTGGGGGCCGGACCGCTCAAACGCTACTCTGAGTGTCACGGTGACAGGCGGTAGGGATAAAATGGGATCCCGGACCCCAGCGCCAAGTCCTGGGGCTCAGCCACTGGTGACAAACATTGCTATGTGCCAGGTACTGTGCTAGGGGATTACAGGCCCCTACCTTGTCGATTCCCATTGGAGTACTATTATTATCCCTGAACAGGTGGAGAGACGGAGACTCAGAGGGGTTAAGCAACTTGCCCAAGATCACACAGCCAGCCAGCAAGGGGCAGAGCTGGGATTAGAACCCAGGCAGACAGACCCTTAATTAAGCATCGTGCTACGAATGAATGAATGAATGAGCCACAGCTACGAAGTCTCTGGGAGAAACGATTACCCCGTAGAGTGCCTCAGGCCCCCTTCCCTGTCAGCAGGGCAGGCCAAGAGGGCAGGAGACGTCCAGAGGATCTGAGTCTGGGGGTGTGAGATGGGAGCCCTCTAGGATGCAGACCCCAAAGGGATGCAGCGGTGAAGGACAAGGACTGATGGGAAGGGGGCTGGGAGACAGGCTGTCTATGGAGTGGTGGGCAGCATGGCTCATCCATCAAGGGGAGGGGTCCCTACCGCCTCTGAAGAGCACACCGGTGCCACCTCGCTGCCCTCCGGGACTGCTGTGCCCGCACCTGCCAGAGCAGAAGGCACCGCCTCTTCTGCTGCTGCCCAGCTGCCCACACAAAGCTCAGCCGGAGCGTCTCCAGGAGGGTGGGGGCCCTGGAAACCTAGGGAAGGAGGGATGGAGTCCTGGATCCCTGGGCCCCTGCTCCGTCCCCACCCTCTCCTCGCACCTGCCACCCTAGCCCATCCCCACCCCCGGCCCCTCACCTTCTCTAGTGAGCTTCGGGGTGTGCTGCAGCCCAGCAAGTCCTCCCCGCCGGGGATGCTGCCCAGGAGCTCCGGGGCCCAGGTGGTCCTGGCACTGTCTGATGCGGTGCCTGGACCCCAGGCCCTCAGGCACCAGCCCTTCAGGATACGCCGAATCATCTGCTGCCGCATGCCCTGGAGGAAGGAGCTACAGGAAGGGGCAGGTGAGTCCCTGGGCCCCAAGCAGGTGCTACCCCCCAGCTGGGTCCCTGCCAAAGCGCTGAGCTGGAAGGGAGCCACCGCGTGCCAAACAAAGGCTAGAGCACCACCTCTCAAGCCAGCTGCACGTGGGACTCTTGGGGAGTCCTGGGAAGTACTGAGGCCCATTGGGATCCCACCCCCAGAGTCTCTGACTTAACCACCTAGGCGCGGCCTGGGCTTCCTAATTTTCCCAAAGCTCCCAGAGTGACCCTCGTGAGCCTCTCGGGCTGAGACCACTACTACACCTGCATCACCTGGCTGATCCCTGCCACACTCCTGATGGGTACGGAGCTGCGCCCCAGGCCCCAGGCCCCCAGATTCAAGAGGCCACAGGTATAACCACTTCTGCCTCTGCTCAACTGAGGCCTCAACTGAGGAAGACAGGGAAACTGAGGCCTGGTGAAAGGTCATTTCCCCAAACTCCAAATAGCCGAAGACGTGGGTTCCATATACTAATTTTATTTTCTTTCTTTTCTACAATTATTGTAATGTTTATTTATTTTTGAGAGAGGGTGTGTGTGCACATGCGCAAGCGGGGAAGAGGCAGAGAGAGTTGGAGACAGAACCCCAAGCAAGCTCTTCGCCGTCGGCACAGAGCCCGACGTGGGCCTCGAACTCAGAGAGATCTGAGCCGAAATCAAGAGTCGGATGCTTAACCAGCTGAGCCACCCAGGCACCCCCAAATACTCCTTCTAGGTCACAGGGTAGCCCCAGCTATGTTGTAGATAGATATGGACTGCTCCCTGATGCCCAAAGGGTAGAGGATGGACTGGAGGAGGGAAAGCTGCCTTCTGGGAGATCACGGTGAACTGACTTTCTCGAGAGTTCTAGGGGCACATTACAAGAGACTGAGGGTCCCAGTGGACCAAGCAGGTGGGGGATAATGGATGCTAGGCATGTGGCGTTCAGTGACAGAATTCTTATCCCTACAACTGTTGGTTTACATTCCACCTGTCGTATCATCGACGCAGCTGGTCCCTCCTGACCCCCCTCACCCACCCTCACCCACCGCGACCATCCTGGGGACTCTGAATCCCGGGCGCGACTGTCTTGTGGAAAAGCAACGGGGACCTTCTTGCTCCTACTTCACAACGTGATTTAGAGCAAGCTGTTCGACCCGCGGAGCCTCAGTTTCTCTAGCTGTATAATGAGGCAGATAGGGGCACTTACTCCCTTACAGGATTTTTCCCATGCCTCTGACATGTCAGACACTTGCCAGGCACTGGGGGGCAGAGGTGAGACACACACACACGGTTCCTGCCACCCGGGGGGGCTCCCACCCGGCCGGGAGACGAGCAAGAAACCGACCTCCCTCATCAGGGTTCCAGCCCCCCGGGGAGAAGTCTGTGTTTGTGTCCCCTGCTACCCCGTGGCTCCTGCAGCTCTCTGCTCCATCACGGCCTCCAGGTCCCTGGGCCACCTCCCCCCAGTCCCACACCTGCTGGGAACCACAGTGTGCCACGGGGAAGAGCGGGGTCTGGCCTGTTCCCTATGGGGCACTCCTGCCAGTGCTGGGCACTGCTCACGTGCCCACCCTGTACGCATCCCCAGGCCCAGCCCCGGGCCACAGGCTCGCGGACACCTACTCAGCCTTCTGACGCTGGGAGAGCCGCGTCCTCCAGAGCAGCAGCGCCCGGCAGAGGGCCAGTCTCCGGCAGGCTTCCCGCAGGGAGCTGCCACCTTGCACCTGGGCCATCGTCCCCAGGCCTTGGGCTGTGGCCACGCCAGGGGCTGAGCTGCAGAGGGCCACGTTCCCTGAGAAGCAGTCGAGGGATGAATCAGTCCCGTCCCCAGTGACCTCCTTCCACCCAAATCTGTTGGTGGAACCCACGGCAGTCACAGAGGCTGTCACAGAGGCTGCTGCCTCACCTCCCCCCGCCCCTCCTGAGGAGCCTTCCCCTCCCAGGCACTGCCTCCTCCCACTGCCTCCAAATCCTCCCCTCAGAGGCCCCATCTTTCCCTTTCAGATTTTGGGATGGGGGACAAGGTCTGTGTGTCCCCCAGACCAGGAGCTTCCTGAGAGCAGGGACCACATCCCCCTCTGGTAGAAGACAGAACAAAGTCCCTTGTCCAGAGAAGCTCACGACTGGGGGTGAGAATGGGGCCCAGCCACAGCCTGCCCACTCCGGGACCCCGCCTGGACCCTCCCGCGCCCATCAGACTGCAACCCCCCCAGAAAGCTCCCTGCGTCACCATCCCCCATCCCAAGAAGCCATCGGTTCAACTGGGGCCCATCACAGACGGAGCTTAGGTGACGCTGTTTGCTGGGGTGGGAGGGAAAGGGAGCCCCTCCGCCCGCCACTTGCTTGCTCACCTGCCTTCTGCCGGCAGAGGGACAGCTGGGTCACCTTCGCTCCATCTGAGGCCTGGAGCTGCTTCATTCGCACCCACTGCTGCAGACATATCCTCAGGGTCCTGGCCCGGCGGTGAGCCAGGCGGTCCCGGTACCGGGCCCCTCTTTGCACAAACTGCTGCCAGGCCCCAAAGCACCTGGGGAGCCGAGAGAAGGTGCTGGTACTAAGAGCGATGATTGCAGCAACAGCCGCCTGCCCCACACCGCATCACCTCTCAGAGCCTCAGGCTTCCCGTATGTAAAATGGGGCAGCTGTAAGGACTTACTGCGCCACCTGCTCAGGCCGCCACACCCGGGCCTCTGGGTGCCCGGATGGCCTCAGCAGCCTCCTGCCCGGCCCCCTGCAACGGCTCTCCAGACAGCCGCTGCTCAGTTGCCAGAGTGATCTTTTTCAAATCTCAAACGCGGTCATCTCGCTCCGCTGCTGAAATCGTCCGGTGACTGCCCCCTCGCTCTTAGGACAAAATGTCAGCTACTGTGCACGGCCCACAAGGCCGCGCAAGGTCTGGCCCCGGCACGGCCCCCACCCTGGACCACGGGGCTCCAACTTGACTGGTGTCCTTTGCTCTTCTCATGCTCCTCCGTCACAGGCCTTTTCCTGTGCTGTTCCCTCGCCTGGCGCTCTCCTGCCGGCTCTCCCTCAACTAACCGGCCAAGCACCCAGCCTCACGTCTCCGCTGAACCCCAGTCTAGCTCAGCAACCTTCACTCAAAGGTCTCATGGAAAACTGCACTTAGCGGTGTGTGTGGGGGGGGAGGGGGGATGCCTGGGTGGCTCAGTCGGTTAAGCATCCAACTCTTTTTTTTTTTTTTAATGTTTATTTTTGAGAGACAGAGCACGAGTGAGGAAGAAGCAGAGAGAGAGGGAGACACAGACTCCAAAGCAGGCTCCAGGCTCTGAGCTGTCAGCACAGAGCCGGATGCGGGGCTCGAACTCACCAACCGGGAGATCGTGCCCTGAGCCAAAGTCAGCCGCTTAACTAGCTGAGCGCCCCAGCATCTGACTCTTGATTTTGGCTCAGGTCACGACCTTGCAGGTCGTGGGTTCAAGCCCCACATTGGGCTCTGCACTAACTGTGGAACCTGCTTGGGAGTCTTGCTCTCTCTCTCTCTCTGCTCCTTGAGCTCTCTCTCAACAAACAAACAAACAAACTTAAAAATATATACATGAAAAATGAAAACTGCACCGGGGGGACATGCAGTCAGCAGGATGCAGACATCGACGGGTTAACTCTATTGGACCAGCGGCCTGGTTTCCTCAACAGATAAACTGCAGAGAAAAAAACTAGAGGGGACCCCATAATGAGGGGCGCCTGGGTGGCTCAGTCAGTTAAGCATCTGACTCTGGATTTCGGCTGAGGTCATGACTGCAGGGTTGTGGGAGAGAGCCCGGAGTCAAGCTCCATGATAAGTGTGGAGCCTGCTAAAGATTCCAGCCAACTTTAACATGTTGCCTTTCTTTCTTTATTTCTTGAAGGCAATAGATCATATCTTAAGTGAATCTAATGAACATTGCAAATTCTAACACCTATTTTATGTTATTTTTAACGTTTATTTAGTTTGAGAGAGAGAAAAAAGCACGAGTTGGGGACGGGCAGAGAGAGAGCGAGAGAGAGCGAGAGAATCCGAAACAGGCTGTCCCTGTCAGCTTGGAATCCAACCCAGGGCTCGAACCCACAAATGGTGAGATCATGACCTGAGCCGAAGTTGGAAGCTGAACCAACTGAGCCACCCAGGGCCCCCTGCCCCCAACATCTATTTTAACTTCTTCAAGTACTCCAAAGAGAAAATATTAAATTTAATGTTTCAACAACTAGTATTTTCTATAAGTAGTCTGTGGGCTGTCAGAAAAAAAGTCCCCATTAATCAAGCACTATTTGGGTACAATAGAAAGAAAAGAAACTGATTCTTTAAAAACACAGTTTGAATGAATGTCGGCCTCTTCTGGGTTGTCATTTAGGAAGCTGGACACATATTCTGGTGAGTGACCACCCCTCAAAATATTTTGTATTTCTTATTTTGGGATCGTTTTCAAAGACTGTAACATGTGGACTTTATTTAGATCCCAGTTCAAACAAACTATAAGAGAATGCATACCTATAAAAAACAATTGAACATTTGAATGCTGACCAGATATTCTGTGGTGTTAAGGAATGACTGTCCATTTTTCGGGGTGATCGTGGCATTGTGGTTGTCATTGAAAAGAGTCCCCATCTTTTAGAGATGCTACAGAAGTACTTACGGATGAGACGCCATGATGTGGGGGACCTGCTTTAAAATAACGTAGGGGGAAACAGTTGGGGTACAGATGAAATGAATTTTTTAGGGGGTGATTTTCTTGAAGCTGGGTGATGGGGACCCTGGGGTTTAGTATCTATTCTAATTTTTAAATTTTATTTAAAAATTTATTTTTTTATTTTTGAGACAGAGAGAGACAGAGCATGAGCAGGGGAGGGGCAGAGAGAGAGGGAGACACAGGATCCGAAGCAGGCTCCAGGCTCTGAGCTGTCAGCACAGAGTCCAACGCGGGGGCTCGAACTCACAAGTCACGAGATCATGGCCTTGAGCCAGACACTCAACCAACTGAGCCACCCAGACACCCTCTCTCTCTACTTTTGTATGAGATGTAAAAAAAAGTATCAGTAGACGTAGAAAAAGACAGTTTGATAAAATTCAGTGTAATTTATGATAAAAACCTTTTAGCAAAGTGATAAGGATATGACCCACAGAAGACTCAATGATAGAGAACAAACTAAGGGTTGATGGAGGGAGGTTGAGTGGGAGATGGCCTAGGTGTCTGTATTAAGTAGGTCACTTGTCATGAGCACTGGGTGTTGTATGTAAGTGATGAATCATTGAATTCTACTTCTGAAACCAATATTGCACTTCATGTTAACTAAAATATAAAAAATAAATTTTAAAAGTGGTAAGAATACGTATGATACTGTACATATGGTACATGCTGAAGAATTTTCTTTGGAGTTAGGAACACTTATTTACTCAGGAAAAAGGGAACTGTGCCATTTCTAATCTGCATCAATTAAGTGTCTTTAGTGGAGTAAAATGAGATAAATAAAAGATAAAAGGATTAAAAAGAAATAAACTGAAATTGTTTGCAGATAATATGACTGCCTGTGTAGAAAACACAAAACAGTGTATAGATAACTTTCTAAAACAAATAAAATTCTGCAAGGTTGCTAGATATAAGATCAATATATTAAAGGATGTCCCATAATAAAAGGTCAACCAGAGAAAACCCCTCTTACAGATCTGTGTTCCTTCCTTTCACAACACTGAACTCAGCGGCACTGCAGCACACCCTCTGTGACTGCCATGGTTCCACCAGGGTGGCGGGGGGCAAGACCACCACTGAGCTTTGCTTTGGACCAAATCCCAGAGTTCCGGGGAGGTGCCTTCGGCTCTCAGCAAACCGCAGCTGTTTTCATTTCTTATTTTTATCACTGTTTCTGGATACCAGGAGTCAAGAACAGACTCAAAGGGTACCTCCCAGCTGCGTCCCAGCCTCTGCCTCCAGGAGAGGGGTCCCCACTCCACATTTCTTCTCCTTCTCCCTACCTGCCGAGCCAGGCTCTCTGCTGCTGGGTGTCCAGAGAGGCCATCTTGGGTGCGTCTGCAGCATGAGAGCACCAGGCCTGGGGGGGTCTCCCCTTCCTCTGAGTCCTCAGCGTGGCCCGGGAGGCCTCTCCCTGGACCCTCCTCTCCTGCCTGGCCCATTCCTTCTGATGGCACCATAAGAGGAAGCCTGGAAAGCGAGGAGAGCAAGAAGAGAGAGTGAGTGAGTGGGGAGACTCAGGGACAGGAGGCGGCCATGTTGCTCCCCATCTCTGGACCTCAGGTTCCCTGTGAGTGAGGGATGTCTGAGGGACTTTCTGGTTCTACCATGCAAGCCTGGGCTGGACCCGAACTAGCATCGGTGGCACCAATGCAGGACGTGCGCCTCTCATACTGCGTGTCCTCCAGCTGGCCACTTAACTTCTCTGTGCCTCAGTTCCCCATCCGTAAACTAGGCACAGTGCCTCACCCGGGTCCCCCAAGGCTCACATGAGATCATGTCCAAAAAGCCGTCTGAGTAGATGCTCAGCAAACCTTCGCTCAGGACCCCCTGCCCTGCCCAGTGTGGGGGCTCAGCTCCCTCTCCCCTGCTTCCCCCGCAGGCCCATGGCTCACCAGCCAGTTGCTGCAAGGCCTGAAGCATCTGTACTTCTCCATCGCCTCCATCTGGTCCCGGCCAGGCTCCTGCCTCCTCCCTCTGACTCCCTGGACTGAGAGTAAAGTTGCCCAGAGGGAAACCGATGCCCAGGCATCAGAGGGAGAGCGCACAGTCCCAACCCGGCCACGCTGAGGATGCGCTGAGCTGGCCCTCCCCCACCCCCTTCTCATTTCACCCCGATTATCTAAGCAGTCTGCAGGGAGGTTCTGTTTCTGCTCCCTTCTCTTCAGTGCTATTTGGGCTCTTGCAACAAACGTGTGTTAAAATAAATGTTATCAGTGGGGCGCCTGGGTGGCTTAGTTGAGGGGTTCGAGCCCCGCGTCGGGCTCTGTGCTGATGGCTCGGAGCTGGAGCTTGCTTCGGATCCTGTGTCTCCCTCTCTCTCTCTCTGCCCCTCCCCTGTTCACACTCTGTCTCTCTCTCTTAAAAATAAACATTAAATAAATAAAATAAAACAAATGTTATTGGGATAATGATGTCAAGCACACCTAGTTAATTTGCAAACGAGAAAAAAAAAAAACAAACCAGTACACCCCTATGGTGGAAGATTGAGGGAAGAGAGAAGAAAAGAGTCAACTTGAATTCCACCGCTCCAGAGATAAGCACGACCTGCTTATCTTAGCATGTTTTGGGGGGGGGGGGTGTGTGAAATATTTACTTATGTTCATTCTTAACAGCAGTAAAATACACCAAACATAAAACTTAACCACCTTAACCATCTCTGAGTGAGCAGTTCCATAGTGCTAACTCATTGAGCAACAGATTTTTCCTTCTGTACTGTTTCACGTGCAGAAAACATATCTTACACACTATTTTCATTCTCCCCCCCCCCATTTAACGTCATCATAACCATTTTTCCTTGTCAGCAAAAATTCCATGCAAATACCCGTGAAACTACTTCTAGGAAGGGGGTTACATGGGGAGAGGGATGAAACTTTCAACCATTTGGAATGTTCTTCAAAGCAAGCACGCATGACTGTTATAATTAGAAGTAACACCAATAAAAGACACTAGATACGAAAAATTTACCAAAAAAGAACGGGGAGAAAATTTTAAAGTCTTGACAAACGTCACACGGAACGGTTGCCAAATGCTCATCACGTTGTTAAACCGTAATTTTCTCAATCGCTGTCGGGCATTCAGGCTGTTTTGAGGTTTTTACTAGTCTAAATAATGCTGCAGCGGACATACTTGAGCAGAGATCTTTGTCCACATCTGCTGGTGTCATCCTCATTCTCTTGTGGGGGAGTCGAGAAGGGGACACTGAGGCAGGAAGCGGGGGGAGGGAAGGCCACCAGCACCGCCCAGGCCACACTGACCCACTGACCACTGGGGTGTCCCAGACTACCTGCTTCTCCAGGCAGGGTCTGCCCCTGGCTCCCTTCCTGAGGGGCTCTGGCCTTGGCCCGTCCCAGACGGTGGGGGTCCCAGCCCAGCCTGGATGCGGGGCTGCCCTTGCTTCTGCTGCAGAGTCTGGTTTCTCCACTGGGGCAAGAGAGAAGGGAAAGAAGGATGTGGGCCATAGCCTCAAATGTGCCCCAATGGTGGACAGGAGTGGGACATTTCTGTGAGACTCCAAAGTCTCCGGTCTTAACCTATAGACTACCTTGGGAATTAATGAACGCATGGAGAAATGCATAGCTTTCCTTGGGGGGCAAAACCTGGAGCTAGGCCCTCCCAGAGCACTCCTTTCCCGAGGAGGGAAGACCACAGACGTGCCCTCCCAGTCCTGGCTGGCTAACGGTTAGAAAAACATAGCAGCTACTCATCTGGCAGAGTGCTTGCTATGTGCTAAGTAGGGTCCTAAGTCCTTTGTATTTATTAATTTAACCTCACAACAATCCCGAGAGGTATGTACTACTATTGTTATCCCATTTCGGAGCTAAAGACACGAAGGCACAGAGAGGTTAAGTAACCTGCCCAAAGCCATGCAGCAAAAAATTTGTGGAAAAAAGAAAGTAGCGGAGGCTGGATTTGAACTCGGGCAGAGCTGGGTCACGTGTCTGGGTGGGCCACCATCCGCTGTACTGCTGATCACTCAGGAGGTATAAAACAGGTGGCCTCCTCCCCAGACATACCAGCCTCTCGTCACCTCCCCACGGCCCAACCTGGAGGCCCCGGACCTTTCGGAAGCTCTGAGCCAGCAGGGCCTGAGTGTGTCGCTTCCATGCCACCTCCAGCTGGGCCTCCCGGAGCCGCAGTGCCCACCGAAGCGCCCGCAGGCCCCTGCGCAACAGCCGCCGGCGGCCCAGGGCCACCGCCGCAGCCACGGCCCGCCGCTTCCGCACCCGATGCCACCAGGCTCTGAAACATCTGAAACACCCCCCAGCAGGGACAGGGTGAAGGAAGTCCCCTCCCCCCTTAAGTCCTGTGTGGATCTGCCCCCGTCCAGGGCCTGCCCTCCACCAGGTGCTCGTCTCCACTGTCCCAGGCAACTTGGAGAGCAGCTGTCCACCCCCCTCCGCACCCCCACAGCCCATGGCCTCACCGGGCCGTCCCGGACTCCAGGCTCCCAACGTTTCGGGCTTTGTTCTTGGAAAGCAAAAGAACAGGACGAGGTTCTCAGGCTGAAGAGCAAGCAGGGCGGGACACCAAGCCTGCCTGTCCCCGGCCTCCCTTCCTGGGGGCGGGGAGCGTAACAGGGGAGCGGCGGCCAGCTGGCAGAGGGAATTCCTGGGAGCACTCCTGAGGTCTCCCGGCTCCCCCGCCCGCCCGGCCTCCTCTGGCCTCTACCTGCAGGGCGCTCCTTGCTGGGGCTGCATCTGGTGGGCAGGAAGCCGTCCTCTCCTCCTCCTTGTCGACCAGCTCCTGCAGGGCCACCTCCCTTCCTTCCTGCCCAGGTGGGCCGCCCCGGGCAGCACTGGAGCAAGCTGCAGAGCAGGGTCTGGCTTCCCTGTTACCCACCCCTGGAGGGAGCCGGGGGTCCCTCTTCGGCCTGCTGCCATATGTAGGCCCCGGGGAGAAGTTCTCTCCTTGCCTCGCGGGGTTGGCCAGAAGGGCCCCCTGCTTAGGGTCGAGGAAATCCCCCGTCGGCATCCTCAGCGTGGCCTCCGGTGACGCAGGCTTACTGCTTGCCCGACCGTCCGAGAGGCCAGCCTGGGCCCCCTGTGTCCCTGGGAAATCCGCAGTTTCCCTGAGGCCTCGCACGGGTTTCTCCCTCCCCTCCCAGGAAGCAAGAACAGGCTGGCCGGGCTGGCGGTGAGCAGGGAGGGCCCGGCCACTGGTGGTCCAGGGGTCCTGGTGAGCAGGGCCTGGGGGTTCCTGGGAGGCCCGGCACCCGAGACGGGCTACCTCGTGCTCCAGGTGTCGCACAGAGGCCAGCAGCTGGTGGATGGCAGTCTGGGATGGGGCCCGAGCCTGGCTCTGGACCGGGACAGTCAGGTCCTCCAGGGTGAGGGGCTCCCCCATGAGCCTAGGGGGCCAGTTCCCCAGGACACACCAGGGTCCGGAGCCTGGAAGTGTGTGTCCACTGAGAGAGGCGAAGCCTGCAGCAGGCTGGACGTCTGGGCAGGGGGTGTCTGTGCCCAGCCACCGGGACTGTCTCAGGCTGGAGGGTGGGTTAGCCAGTGACGCTCGGGATAGAGGGCTTCCCTGGGGTATCGGGTGGGGCCAGAAGCTGCCCTGAAGCTCTGACCGGAGGCGGGGGCTGAGGTGACTCCTGCCTTCGGCCAAGCTGGTCCCCCTTATGCTCAGGTTACTCTGCTGGACGACAAGCTCTCGGGCTCTCCCCTGGGGCCTGCTGGCCGGGGTCTGCAGGTTGCTCTGCTGTTGCAAGCCTGAGTTCACCAGCCGGCCAGTTGCGTCCTTCAGGACGAGGCTTGCGCCGGCCAGGTTGGTCTGGACCCGGCAGGGCTCCTGGCGCCGCTCTGCCCCCGGGGAGCGTATGGTGGCAGGCCCTTCCCTCTCAGCCGGGCACTCGCGCACCCACCGGCCATGTCCGCTGCCCCGGCCGACACCTCTGCTCTTCGGAAATCTCCGTCGCTCTTAAGAGAGGACAGAGTCGTGAGCCGAGGGCGGACGCGGTGGTCAGTGCTCGGGTGGGTTGGGGGGAGCGGGTCAGAGACAGGATGCCAGGCAGGAGGGGGACAGGACTGAGGGGTGGTCTGACTCGGTGCCTGGCTGCAGGGAGCAGGGCTGGGGTGCGAGGGGGGAGGAGGGCAGAGGGAAGCAGGGGGACAGTAAAGAGGCTGTTGAGGGCATCCTAGGTGAGAGAGGGCAGGGCTGGGTTCAGGGATGGGGGAGAGAAGGACGCGGAAGCGGATCTGCCGTGGAGGCTCGGGGCTGGGGGGCTGGGGGCCGTGAAGGAAAGAGAAGAATCAAGGATGACTGATTCCTGGCTTGGGCAGGGGTGATGGGGAAGCAGCGCTGGGGGTCAGGGCCAAGACCCACACAGCAAACAGCTGCAGGAGAGCTGCTCTGGGTGACTCAGGGTGGGGCTTAGTCTCCCCAGCTCCGGGGGCCATTCGTCAGCTGGAGACCAGGAAACGCCTGGGGACCTAGCAGCTATACTGGGCCATAGGAGGTGTGCGTTTGAAGACAGGAACTAAAGCCCAGAGAGGTTTGGCAACTTGCCCCACAGTCACGCAGCTAGGACTTGGAGAAACTGGCACGTGCATCAGAATCTGAATTTGTCTGGGGGCGGCTTCCAGCCTTGGCTCTGTAGCCAAGCGCCTTAGCAGGGGGCGGCGGGGGCGGGGGGGGGGGAGCCAGGCCCACTCCTAGTCCTCCTCTTCCTGGCCTCACTTCCTGACATCCTGACTCTCCCTCCGTCCCAGGCTAGGAAGACTTCGTCCCGGCCCAGCTGGCCCTGTACGGTCAACCTCTGGAATTAGCGAGGCCCTGGGCTGGTCTGGCGGAAAAGAAGCTCTGGGCCAATAGCGAGAGGGGACCCTGTTCCTGCCACATCCAACCCAGACCCACCAAGCCTCTTGCCTGGCCTCAGGGGCGTCGCAGGCCTGAGGGGCACGTTCTCCTTGCGGCTGGCGTCGTGTCTCAGCTCCATGGATTCGAGGGCAAAGCCAAGGCGGAGGCGTCCTTGGTCCACACTAAGGCCAGCGGTCTGGCCTGTTTGATCGGATAGGTCCTGAAGGGCAAGGACAGGATGCCCAGCTCCCACCGGGCCACACCCCAGCCCTGGTCCACACCATACCCTTCGTCAGCACCTCTGCTTGCCCTGGGGCCCAGCCCCAGCTGTCCTGGTCAGGCCCCCATACCTCCACCTTCCCTTGATGATTTTCGAATGTCCTCCAGTGCCCCCTCCTTCTAACACTGACCCCAGACCTCTCTGTGGCCCCTGATTCCCAGACAGCCCTCCTGGCAGGGGCTGGGGGGCTCTCTCAGACCACTTCCTTCCTTCTCCCCACCGACCCCAGAACACTGCAGCCCAAAGCTGAATGGAACTGAAAACAGTCCAGGCCCCGTCCCCTCGTTCCTTGAAGGTTTCAGCTCTGGCTCACTGTGGCAGTCACCAACACACGCCTCAGTCCTTGGCGAGCTCACCGTCCACATGGCTGATGCCTCTCACTCCTGGCCTGCGGAGTCCTTGACCTCTTCCTTTCCTGCCATCTTGCCCTTTGTCCCACCTCAGCCATCCACTGCCATGGTGCCCCCAGGCTCTAGCATCCTAAATAACTGTACCTGCTCCAGTTCTGGACCCCACCCCCACCTTCTAGTGCCCCATGCCGGTGGTCTTTCCCCCATCAGGCCCCATCCTCTGGCCCCACCACCTCTGACTGTCCCTTGCTGCTTGCTGTCTCTCCCTTCCCTCCACGTAAAAACACCCGTTCGCACACCTCGCCCCTGGGCCGCGCCCCTCCTCCCTCTGCACAACACTGATGACTGGTTTTCACCCTGCTGCTGCACCGACAGCCTCGCTCCAAATGACTGCCTTTGGTCCCACGTGGGTGCAAAGGCTGCTGGAGAATGAGACTAGTTCCCTCCCCCCTCCCTCCTAGATGCCAATTCACACTTTCCCCTCTGTCCTCAAACCCCTGCCACCTCTTCTCCCCTCCCCTCCCCCCCCCAGCAGACCTTACTTTCTGTTGCACTCACAAAATAGGGCAACAGAACAGAAATGCCTCCGTGTTCCTTCCTGGCCAGCTTCCAGGACACAGCCTCCCCCCACCTGCCCTCCCCCCAACTCCCCGCTCCATCCCGTGCGGTCCTGTTCCCAGGCTGACCTTCCCCTGCACTCTGGGGGCCATCCCATCTCATCTCCCCAAGGAAAGCACCCAGAGCCACCACTGGCCTCTGAGGTGCCATTCTGGGCATCAAGACAGGCACCCATGACCCCCACAGCCCCACGGCAGACTCAGGCCCGAACCTGGACACAGAGCTTGGGGGGTGGGACACAGGCTATGGTGGGTCAGGGCCATGTCCTTGCTTCCAGAAACCACTCCCCCATCAGTACTTCCCCCTTTTTTACAAGGTCATTCCCATGAGCACTTAAGCAGGCAGTTATTTCTTCCAACTTTATAAAACAGAAAGCAGGGGCGCCTGGGTGGCTCAGTCGGTTAAGCATCCAACTTCGGCTCAGGTCATGATATCTCATGGTCCATGAGTTCGAGCCCCGCATCAGGCTCTGTGCTGACAGCTCGGAGCCTGGAGCCTGCTTCAGATACTCTGTCCCCCTCTCTCTGTGCCCCTTCCCCACTCGCGCTCTGCCTCTCTCTCAAAATGAAATAAATGTTAAAAAACAAAATTAAAAAAAATTAAAAACAGAAAGCAAAACCCCCACCCCCACCCCCACCCTTCTTGAGCCTCAGGTCCCAGGTCATCTCTCCCAAGTCCCCCTATTTCTCTCCCATCTCCAACTGCTGGCCTCGCTGCAATCGGCACCCCACCCCCACCTGCCCGAGGCTGCTTTCCTCCAGGTGATCCCCGAGACATCACACCCCTGGCCGGCCCTGGCTTCTCTTAAGGCAGCAGCAACAGCAGGACAGTGGTCACTCGCTCATCTTCCTGGGACCCCTTGCTTCCCTGACTCCAGGATGCTCCCTCCCTGGGTATCGAACCACACGCAAAGGGAGTCACTTATATCAAGAACAGGATGGAGACAGGTCAACGCAGGTGCATAAAGGACACTTAACCTAACCTTACAGGAACTCACAGCTCTTCTCAGAAATCAGCAGAGGTCACCAGCCAATCCCCCAACCACCAAGTCTGTTCATGCCTGTTCAAGTCTCTCTGGACGTCCCTGTCCCCCTGACTTAGCCACCCTGATCCAAATAAAAATGACCACTAGACACCCAACCAGCTCTAAAAGCCAGATCACTGCTGTATTTATCCCATAAAAACCCTTTACGAGCAATCGGAACTCCTTGCCTCCTGAGCCCTGAGTTTCCTGCCTTGCAGGTTGAGAGCCTTCCAATTACTCAGGCTTCCTGCTTTTACTCAATATGCTGAGTTTGGCCTTTGACTGGGTTTCCTTTCCTCCCTCCGGCCTGCCAGCTCCTTCCCAGTCACCTCTGCTGGTTCCTCCTTTGCTCAGCTCTTGCCTTCAAGGCCCCACAGCAGGGTGCCTGTTACGTAAGTAAAGTTGTCTTGGAACACAGCCACATCTAGTGGTTTAATGGCTTGTCTCTGGCTGCTTTCTTGATACAATGGCAGAGTAGTTGCAACAGAGACCTTATGGGCCTCAAAGCCTAAAGCATTTACTCTTAGGCCTTTACAAAAGTTTTCTGATCCCTGTCCTGCATCATCTGGCCCTCAGTTACCTTATCGACCTCACCCCTAGACCCCCTTGCTCTCTCTGCAACAAACACACCAGCCTCCTTGCTGTCCTTCAAAAATGCTGTGCATGTTGCCGCCCCAGGGCCTTTGCACTTGCTGTCCCCGCTGCCTAGAACTGTCTCTCCCTCTCTCCTTCAAGGCCTGCCTCAAACGCAGCAGTGAGCCCTTCCATGACTGTTCTCCCAGACTTTAGCACCCTCTCCACTCTGTCCTCTCTTTACCCTTCGTGGTTTTTCTCCATGACTTGCCACCACCTAACAGACTAAAGAAAGTATTGTTTGCTCCTATCCCTCCAGGGGTCTATGAGCCACTGTTATTTTTTTTTTCCCCTGCAGTATTTGCAGCACACGCAATAGTGCTGGGCACATAACAGGGGCTTCTACACCGTGTAAAACGAGGGACTGACCGTGGTAAACATCATGCAGCTTTAGGAGACACCCTGTCATTTAACCCTAAGAACTAGAGATGAGGAAACTGGAACTTAAAGGGGCTCCGTGCCCGGCCCAAAGCCCATAGCTGGTCAGTGTCTGCAGAGGGGCCACGGATGGAGGAGGGGCTAATTCCAGGCGCATGCTCATAACCAAGACCACCTGCCCCCCCACCTCTCTCCAAAGGAGATCTCAAACAGCTCAACCCACAATATCCCTACCTTTAGTGTCCCTGCCCCGTGGCTGGGTTCATCTGTTCATCTGCGTGCTCCTCACTCCCACCCTCTGCTCCCTGGCTACCCACCCCCATCCCTGTCCAGTTAGGGACATCAGAGCCTCCCTCCTCTTCCCCCCAAAGAACCGGTGGTCAGTGCTCCTGGCCTCTGGGACCCGTCCTCCGGGCGTCTGTCTTCCTCAGGTCCTCCGCCTGGTCCGGTTTGAACCTGGAGGGGACCTCCCGCGAGGGCTAACGACCCAGGCGGGTAGGGTGCGGGGACGTCAGAACTCGCGGAGCCCGGGGCGCGCATGGGCGGTTCCACGAGTCGCGAGCGTGGCCGCAGGTTCCCACGGCGTGGGCTACAGGGCACGTGCGGAGCGCGTGCTCCTCCGCCAGAGTCTCGGCTCCGCCCCTCATCCGGGGACTGAGATCCAGCCTCGTGGCTTCGTGCAAGTGGCTGGCGTGCGGAAGACGGGCCAAGCTGGCCGTGGCCGTGTACCGCTGAACCCGCCCCGAGTGCACCCTCCCCACTCCTCCAGTGCCTCGTGACGCCCGGTCCCACTGCCCTCTAGGCATTTTCCACCTGCGACCTTTGCCCATGCTGTTCCCTGGGAGTCCTGCCTTGCCTTTCCACCCTCAGTCCAGATTTCATGCTTTCTCCTCCCCGAGATGGGAGGGCAAAGAGCCCTCGGCCTTCGGGCAGGTGACCGGTGACTTACCTGGGTGCTGCAGTTGTGTGCCTGAGGCAAGTCCTTCGATTCTCTGACCCTCAAGCTTCCCATCTGCAAAAAGGGTAACACCTCCGGGGCACTTGGGTGGCTCAGTCGGTTAAGCGGCCGACTTCGGCTCAGGTCATGATCTCACACTCCGTGAGTTCGAGCCCCGCGTCGGGCTCTGTGCTGACCGCTCAGAGCCCAGAGCCTGTTTCAGATTCCATGTCTCCCTCTCTCTGACCCTCCCCCGTTCATGCTCTGTCTCTCTCTGTCTCAAAAATAAATAAACGTTAAAAAAATTAAAAAAAAAAAAAAAAAAAAAAAGGGTAACACCTCCTCTACTATCTCACAGGTTTGACATGAGAACTTAATGCCAAAGAGCTTCTTAAAGTCTAAAGCAATTCTTTTTTTTTTTTTTTTTTAACGTTTATTTATTTTTGGGACAGAGAGAGACAGAGCATGAACGGGGGAGGGGCAGAGAGAGAGGGAGACACAGAATCGGAACCAGGCTCCAGGCTCCGAGCCATCAGCCCAGAGCCCGACGCGGGGCTCGAACTCACGGACCGCGAGATCGTGACCTGGCTGAAGTCGGACGCTTAACCGACTGCGCCACCCAGGCGCCCCTAAAGCAATTCTTAAAGGAGGGGATATTTATTACTTCCAGAGTCGGTGTATCCGACATTTCCTCCTAAACCTGGTGGATGGAATCGTTTGTTATTTAGATCTTGGTGTTCTTTGATCTCAAGTAGTACTTTATGCCTTAAAGGCAAGTTGGTCTGATACTAATTTAGTAAAGTTTTTTTAAAATTATTTTTTAATGTGTATTTATTTTGGGGTGAGAGAGAGACAGAGTGTGAACAGGGGAGGGGCAGAGAGTGAGGGAGACACAGAATCCGAAGCAGGCTCCGGGCTTAGCACAGAGCTCGAAGCTCCGCCCAGAGCCGGACATGTGGGACACAAACCCTCCAACTGAGAGATCATGACCCAAGCCGAAGTTGGACGCTTGACCAACTGAGCCCCCAGATGTCCCTAAAGTTGTTTTTTTTTTTTTTTTTTTTTTTAAGATTTATTTTTAAGTAATCTCCGCACCCATCGTGGGGCTTGAACTCACAACCCTGAGATCAAGAGTCCTGTGCTCCACAGACTGAGCCAGCCAGGCTTTAACTTTTTTCATTCTTGTACTTTCAGCTTTCCTGTGTCCTTATATTTTACGTGTGTCTTGTATTTATTTATTTTTTTAATTTTTAAATTTTTAATGTTTATTCGAGACACACACACACACACACACACACACACACACACACGGAGTGTGAGTGGGGGAGGGGCAGAGAGACAGAGGGAGACAGAATCTGAAGCAGGCTCCAGGTTCTGAGCTGCCAGCACAGAGTCCGATGGGGGGCTCGAACTCATGAACTGTGAGACCATGACCTGAGCCGAAGTCGGACGCTTAACCGACTGAGCCACCCAGGCGCCCCTAGGTGTGTCTTTTATAAACACAATAGAGCTGGAAGTTCCTGGAAAATCATTTACAAGGTATGATCATGATGTGTGTCTATGAAAACATCTATTTTTGTGTTAGCTAATGGTCAGACTTCATGTTTCTTTCTTCTCCTTTCTTGCCTTTTGAAGAGTTGCTCACATAGCAACAACAAAAGAGTTGATCGAGGCTTTCTTTTTCCTCCTTTTTTCCCTCCAATGGTGTCTTGGAAATCACACATTCTACTTCTATTCTTTCAGTGGTTCTCCAAGACATTAATTTAACAAAGCCTAAAGTTAATCCAGTGTTTACTTTCCTTCCAGACAGAAAAGGTCTTTATTACACTTTGTCCCTGGTGAGCTCCTCCTGAAATATACCAGTATTTTTCTGAACACTAAACCACATGTTTACTGTTTCCTTTGTGTATGTCAGATCTTCCTCATGGAAAAATGTCCTTCTTCTACAAGAAGATTCTTTATACATTTCTGTATCAAAGGTCTGTTTGTGATAAACCCTATTGTCATTTCTCTGAACAGGCCTTTGTTTTTCTCGTTCCTGAAAGATAACTCATACTCCACAATTTCAGGTTTATGTTATTTTTCACATCATTTTGAACATATCGTTCCCTGTCTTCTGACTCCTTTTGATGCTGTTGAGACATCAATTGCCAGTGTAATTGTCATTTCTCTTAGGACAACATCGTTTCTACCTGGTTGCTTTTGGGATTTTTGTTTTTTAATTAAAAATTTTTTAGGGGCACCTGGGTGGCTCAGTCAGTTAAGCATCCGACTTCGGCTCAGATCGTGATCTCACGGTCTGTGACTTTGAGCCCCGCGCTGGGCTCTGTGCTGACAGCTTGGAGCCCGGAGCCTGCTTATGATTCTGCATCGCCCTCTCTCTCTGCCCCTCCCCTGCTCTCTCTCTCTCTCTCAAAAATAAATAAACATTAAAAAAATTGTCTTAAATGTTTATTTTTGAGAGAGAGAAAGAGAGAGGATGTGCACAGGCAGGGGAGGGGCAGAGAGAGGGAGACACAGAATCTGAAGCAGGCTCCAGGCTCTGTGCTGCCAGCACAGAGCCCAATGTGGGGCTCGAATTAATGAGCTGTGAGATCATGACCTGAGCCGAAGTCAGACGCTCAACCGACTGAGTCACCCAGGCGCCCTGATAATGTTTTATAATAACGTGCTGGCTCTGTTCATAGTCGCTAGACTAATAGGTATGAATGTAAGCCCTCAACTACCTGAAGAACTGGACCCACAGAGGTCTGCTGTTGCCAGTGAGGAAAACCTCTGTGTTCCTTCCTGACAATTGTTTCAAAACTTGTAGAAAGCACTCAATAAATGTTTAGAGGACTAATAATTAATGAATAAAGGAATGGGCGGTCAGACAGACTGGTGATGGGACTCACGACATGCTACCTCCAGAATACGGCATTTTGGATATCGTGGACATCTTGGCATCATGGACATCTTAACCTGAGCGTTTGAAAAAATGGCAGAAGCAGGAAAGTCACTCTGACCCCTCCCCCTGTTGTTTCCTGAAACAGGTCCCAAATCTACTACGTGAAAGTTACCCTTCCTAAACCAGGAGGAAAGAGGACATTCTTATCACCGGAGACAGGGAACTTATGGCCAAGAAATCTGTAGAAACCAACCTTTGTTAAACGGACCCTTACATTCCTAGACACTTCTTCACCACTCACTACCCCAGCCCACACCCCTTTGTCCTGTTGGTTCTTCACACATTTTTAAAAAATGTTTATTTATTTTTCACAGAGAGAGAGCGAGTGAGTGGGGGTGCGGAGGGAAGGGGCAGAAAGACAGGGAGACAGAGGATCCAAAGCAGGCTCTGTGCCGGAGACCCCCGCCCCTGATGTGGGGCTCGAACTCTGAACCTCGAGATCATGACCTGAGCCGAGGTAAGACGCTCAACCGACTGAGCCACCCAGGCGCCCAGCTCACACATTTGTTTCTTTGTGTGAAAGGCAGAAATGCTTCCTGCTGTTGTCACTTCAGGCCTTCCTTCTCTTGTGAAGGTTCTCGTAGACGTGTAAACGTCCCATAAAACGTACATGATTTCCCGGTTAATTTTGTCAGTTCACTTTTCAGACCCAGCCAGTGACCCTAAAAGCGTTGAGGAAAACTCTTTCCTTACCTCACTCCCTCCCTCCCTCTGAATAATTAACATGGCAACACAGGTAATGAGAAACACTGACGTGACACATTTTCAGACCTTACTAATCCCTGAGTCAGGCACTATTATTATCCAACTTTTCAGATGAGGAAACTGAGTCACGGCGAGGTTAGGACACTGTCCTGTCTCTTATACGGCCAGTCACAGGGTGCAGTAGGGATTTGACCAAGGCTTGCTGACTCTAGAGCTGTTTTCGAGGGAGGCTGGGAGAGTTGGAATTTCCAGGCTGTTCTGGAGACTCGTCCGCCGGGCCCAAGGCAAGGGCCCCGCATGTATGGCTGGCTCTGGTCTAGTTTGGGCCAACAGAAGACTGCGATCTCTCCCGGGACGAGGAGAGCTTGTCTCTGGCTCCCTCATCTGGAAGGCTCAGCTTTGTGTAAGCAAGAAATACAGGATTTGGGAACTAGACCAGTGGCTTCAGCCCTCCTTAGCCAGAGACCAGAGGCAGGAGGAAATCTGCTTCCTGGGGCGAGCAGTTTCCAAAACATACCCCTGAGCTGCCCTGTGGGGAAAGGCAGTCTCTTGCATGCTGTCTTTTTTATTTTAATTTTTTTTAATGTTTATTTTACTTTGAGAGAGAGAGAGAGAGAGAGAGAGCAGGGGAGGGTTGGAGAGAGAGGGAGACAGATTCGGAAGCAGGCTCCAGGCTCCGAGCTGTCAGCACAGAGCTCGATGCAGGGCTCGAACCCACCAACCGCGAGATCCTGACCTGAGCGGAAGTCAGACACTTAACCGACTGAACCCCGCCCCGGGCGCCCCTTCCATGCGGTCTTTCAACCCCACGTGCCTGGTAACAGTGGCCTTGAGGCTGGAACACTTCCTTACCAAGAGATAAAGAGCCCACCCCACACAGCCCGTGCTGACCTTGTCACCTCGAGCGGGAATATCTTTCCCGTTTCAGGCCCAAGGTGAGCTCCTTTGTTCTGCTTACGGGTGTGTGTCATAGGGCAGCCAGCCAAGCCCCATGCTAGATCTGTCCTCTCGGGGAGGGGAGCGTCCTGCCACTGTGGCAGGAGGGCGGGGAGAGCGAGCCACTGGCCCCATGCCGGTTACTGGGAGAGGCCTGCTGGCCACGGCGGACTGCCGCCAACCGCCAAAACTCAGCTTGCTGCCTCCTCGGCGGCGTGAGCAAAGCATGATTCATCCAGTGCTGGACTGCATCCCTTTCCCGGGTGCCTCTGGCCACAGGGTGCAGCGGGCAGAGCTGTCTGATGTCCTCCCTGGAACTGATACCCGGTGCGTGGTGTTCTGCTCAATGTGGCCACTTGTCCCCACCCCCACCTCCCAGCCCAAGCCACCAACATTGTCCTTTCAGAGCGTAAGTCAGATTGTGTCCCATTCTGTGCAAAGCCCTCCAGCGGCCCCCATCTCACTCAGAAAGAGCCCAAGTCTGGGGCGCCCGGGTGGCTCAGTCAGTTAAGCGTCCGACTTCGGCTCAGGTCAGATCTTGTGGTTCGCGGGTTCGAGCCCCTCGTCGGGCGCTGTGCTGACAGCTCAGAGCCTGGCGCCTCCTGCGGATTCTGTCTCCCTCTCTCCCTGCTCCTCCCCCACTTTCTCTCGCTCTCTCTCAAAAATAGACATTAAAAAAAAAAGGCGCCAAAGTCCTCGAAATGACCTACTAACCCTTTGCCAGCTGGTCCCTGCTGCCTTTCTGACCTCATTCCTCCATCCCTCCCTTGGCTCCAGCCGATCGGCCTCCTGGCCCTCCTGGCCATGCCCAGTAACAGGCTGGACAGGAACACACACACTCAAGCCTTCCTATGAGCTGTTCCCCTGCCTGCAACCTCACGCCAGATGCAATCCCCTGACACTTGGGGCTTTTTTTTTTTTGGTTTGATTCTGGTAGCCCAGCATCTAGAAGCCTCCCAGTTCCCATAGGCTCTTGGCTGCTTGTTGAATGGATGTTACAAAATCAGTTTTGAGACATGCTGGGTGGAAAGGGGGCACCCTGCCGGTGGCCCTCGCTCTCTCTGGGCCTCTGATGGCACTCTTCTTGCAGGACAGTCCTCCAGCTCCTGAGGCCACTTGGCCTGCATGGTCAGGGCGCCAGAATAGCCTGGAAGTTTAAGTCACGGTCCCCCGCCCCCGGAGCAGCCCTTGGCCAGTGACCGGAAAGCCCAGCTCCCTTGCTTTGTACTGAGTCACACGCTGCATTCAGGGTCTGCTTCTGGGGATGCCCACCTAGGATAGGAACCTTCCTCTGCCCCCCATAAAGATCTGGTCAGACTTGAGGGATCTCTGGCTATACCATCCCCTCTGCTTGACACAGGCTCTCTTAGCTGTCCCCCCCCCCCCACACACACCCCTCACCTTTTCATTCCCTTTGGAAATCTGACATATTCACAACATACACACGGGAGCATGCGCCCACTGGAGGCCTCCCATGTGCCAGGAACTGGTAGAAACCAGAGAATTGGAACTTGAGTTTTAGTCCCATTCCTCGAAGGCCACACCCTTCCCCAACCCAAGGCCGCCTCAACCATGACCTTGAGGGGTGTTTCCTTCTAGTCCACTCTTCAATATTTCACCACACGTACCCTCATGAACGACATACAGGATTGCTTGGAGGTTTTTAAAGTCATGCTAACACTCATATTGCACACGCCATTCTGCAATCTGTTTTGCTCCCAACAGGGGGACCGATGTCCATAGAGATAGGTCTGGGGCACCTGGGCGGCTCAGCTGGTTGAGCATCCGACTCTCGATTTTGGCTCAGGTCATGATCTTGCAGTTTGTGAGATCGAGATCCGCGATGGGCTCTGCACTACCAGCGAGGAGCCTGCTTGGGATTCCCTCTCTCTCTCTCTCTCTCTCTCTCTCTGCTCCTCCCCCGCTTGCACTCTCGCCCTCTCTCATAAAATAAACTTTAAAAGAAAAAAAGAAATTGGTCTGGTTTATTCATTTGAACTGCTGAACCATAGCCACAGGATGAATACAGCACGGATCATCTATCCACCCCCTTCTGATGGTGAAGCTAGTTCCAGGTTTCTTACAGCTGCAGCCACTCACCAACCCTTGGTCCAGAGCACAGGTTCGGTCCCAGAGGTTCCTTTCGGAGCTCCTGCCTCCTGACAGCGGACTCCTAATGTCTATTCCCTGAGAGCGGGCACCAGAGTTCAGCCCTGCAGCCCCAGGCACTTGCAGCAGCAGGCACTAAGCCCCTTAGGACAGACGGACACAGGAGGATGGTGGGGTTGTGCACTAGGCTTTGATCTCTTTGTGCTGGGGACGATCCAGGACGGCCTGGGGAAGTCCGGGCCCATGAGGCCCGGAGACCAACACTCAGCCCAGTCGGAGTGGAGCGGGACCCTGGCCACGGGACGCTTGGGGCTTCTGGACAGGTGTTGGTCCTGCTCCGCCCTCACACCAAGACCCAGGGTCTGCCAGGGAGATGTCACCCTTTGCCTACTGACCCCACATCATCACAGGCTCAAGGAGCAGCCCACCAACGCTGTTACTTCGGGAACTTTCCAAGGGCCAGGCACTGCACTCTTTGGGTGTGGCATCACCCTCCGGGCGGGCATTAGCCCTTTCCAGAAGACACTGAGGTCAGAGACGCTAAGTTGCTCAAAGGCACATAGCCAGGAAGTGGCAGAGAGGGATTCAAACCAACACCCGAGTCATCTGATTCAGAGACACAAATGCCCGTCTGCCACACCAAAGAGGGCCCTCCTCTGCCCAGGCCCTGGCGAGGCCAGAGCTGGGTGCACGGCAGGCCCAGCTGGTCGTGAACCCAGGCTTCCTCCCGCCATGACAGAACTGGCAACTAAGCCCAGTTTCCCTGGGGATTCAAAGGAGAAATCTTCTCAGGAATGACAGGTCCCGGACCCAGCCCGGCTGGGAGATTAAACGTGGCTCAAAACACACCCAGCTACAGATTCCCCAAACTTTTAATGCCGTGGCTCTGGGAAGGGCAGCTGGAGGCTGCAGAGGGTCTCAGGTGCTGCCGACACCCCTCCGTCTCCGGCCCCAAGGTCCCCAAGCACCGAGTGACCAGGCAGCGAGAAGCCCAGGGACCTCACTGCCATGCCGCACTGCTCCTGGGACTGAGGGCTGAGCACCACCTAAAGCTCTCAGAGCTTCTGCGGGTGGGGTCAACAAACTGTGGGTAAGGCCTGGCCCAGGCGGAGCTCGGCCTGCGGCTGCACGGGCGCGTGAGGAGAGACCAGGTTCCCAGCTTTACTGGCACGGGCCAGTGAGCTACCCTGGAGGGAGAGGAGGTCTCAGGGAGTCTGGGACAGGTATGCATGGGGCTCCTGGCCACTCAGGGCACCTGATTCAGGCAACCCCTGAGATGAGGAACAGGAGAACACAGTCTAAGGTGGGCGGGGCGGGGGGCATCTAGAACACCATCCGAGGCGCAAGGAAGGTGGTGCAGCCTGAGCCGCCTCCACGGTCTGTCATACTGGCCCCAGGCTGGGGCCCGGCAAAGCAGCCTGGCTTCAGTACCCTTGCGGGGCGTGACCCCTGCTCTCCGAGCCACCGAAAGGGTCTGCGGGCGCCTCTGGTGAGTCAATCGTCTGGTAGTCGCTGCGCTCCTGTGACGGTCCGAGGAAACCTAGGGGCGGGGGGACATGGGGGTAGGGGAGAAAAAATGAAGGGTGAGGACTCAAGATGTTCTACCCACCCACCCCCATCAGGAGGGCCCTGGGACAGGGATGGCGAGAGCACCGCCCCCAAGCTATTGGCACGTGTGCAGCCAATCCTCCCATATCCCTACAGAGCAGGCATCTTGTCGCCCCCACTTTACAGACGGGAAAACTGAGGGTCAAAGAGGTGGACTGACTTGCCTGCGAGCAGGGAGCTTGAAGCTGGGGACACTAAGAGTCAAGCCAAGGCAGCACGAGTGCTCTCGCCCACCACGCTCGGCCCCGCACAGCGCACGCTTAGCAACTCAAGGAGAGGGTGCCCAGCCCTGGGCCCACAGGCTCCTCTCCGAGGCACAGGGGACACCATGTTACTGTGTCCAGAAGGCCCAGAGCTGGCACAGCCACAGAGCCCAGAGCGCTGGGCTGGGGGTGCCAGGTAGGTGAGAGGGTGGGAGGTGCCCATGCCCTCACTCCCATCCCTGCCCTGCACATCTGTCCCGTGATCTGGAGCAGGTCCCAAGGGCTAAGGGCGCCAGCTCCTTCATGCGTCCAAGGGGAGGAACGTTACTGGCTCCCCGCAACCCCCCGGCAGTGCTGAGGTCAGCCAGGGGGAGGCCACAGGCCACCCCTGCCCTGGCCCGGCTGCTCCCCTGGGCGGGTCATGGGCCCCTCTGGGCCTCTCTTCTCCAGACGGAACGGGGCAAGACTGCCCCCCAGCATCTCCCTACTTGTCTGAGATGAGATGTCAGAGAGAACAGGAGAACGGCCTGGCCACCATGAGAGGGGTACAGCTCAAAGACGGTGTTGGAGGGGTGGCTGTGGGCCGGGCCGGGAGCGGGGTGACACAGATGTCAGCAGGGAGAGCACCTGGGGCTCAGCCGAGGCTCCCGCGGCCCATGCCATGCTTGGCCACCCAGACCCCACAGGGCGGGAGGGGAGGCTCCAGGCTGCTAGCGCCCAGAGCTGCCTCGGAACCGGGGCACACCCGGCTGTATCCGTGCTCGGGCTAAGAGGGGGGTCCGGTCGCCACCCCCAACTCTGCCCGCGGCCTGATGCCGGAGAAAGCTCCCAGCAGGCTGGGATGGGAGCACAGGGCCGGCGCAGCAGAAGCCGGAGCTTGTACGCCTCCTGGCCTGGGGTTCAGCGTCCACGCCACGCTCCTCCCTGCACCTTGAGCCTTGGTCCCCAGGGCAAGGACGGCCCACTCGGGCAGGGGCTGTGGGCCAGGCTAGACAGAGTCAGGGGAGACGAGGAAGGCGCTGCCGGCACCTGGGCCAGGGACAGGGCAGTCAGGGAGCTGGCCGCAGGTGGTGGCCTCACCAATACGGAGCAGGAGCTCACCCCCGCGCTCCCGGTACATGTGGTAGACGAAGCAGCAGGACAAGGGCTTGAGGAGCAGGCTGAGGATGGCCATGCCAGCACCAAAGCGCTCCGTGTCCGAGAAGCCGGTCCGCTGGTAGAAGATGCTGATGTGGACGATGTCCAGGAAGATGGTGGCCGCCAAGCCACCCAGAAACTGCAAGACAGGCCAGGCACAGGGCCCGTGGTGACCACGTGTCACCAGGGCTTAAGAGCGCGCCGACGCCCTATCATGCCCTCATGCCCCCCCCCCCCATATACCAGACCGGAAGCTCTGTCTGTGCCCTCCTGTGTCCTTAGGCTTTGCTGCAAAACACATCAGCAAGCAGGCAGGACCCTGTGGATGAGGCGCCTGCCCGAGGACTGCAGCACCGAGCGCGGGGACGTGGGGACGTGGGGACCCGGTCCGGACCTAGCCTGTGGCTCCACCAGAGCCCCACCCCCCACCACTGCCCCTGTTGCCCTTGAGGCCATGATGGGGCACGAGACTTGGCTCCAGAACCTCCAAGACAGAGGTCCCTTGGAGTTCGCCCAATCTGTCTCCAGCACCAGGGAAGCCCTTCCTCGGTCATCCTGACGGGCCGGTGCTGGAGCGCCCACCGCCCGCCGGGCGTAGCGGTTGTCCATGACAGAGCTCAGCAGGGCTGTGTCCACCCTGAACTCGTAAGTACAGGAGCTCCCTCTCCGTGGGTCTCCAGCCACATCCCTCCCCACCAGAACCTAGAGGCGGGTTACGGGAAAGGGGTCCAGTGCCATCGAGGAGCGGCCGCTCTGGGGTGCCTGGGGGGACCCCACCCGTGCCACTCTCTCGGGGAAGGCCCTGAGCAGACTCGGGGCGCTCCGGGCCCGGCAGGCCGAGAAGCAGGCCAGGCTAGTGAAGACACACGTGGGCTGGTAGCCTGGGTGGGCTTATTCACAAGGCTTTAGAGAATGGAAAACGGGGGCACGAGGAGGAGAGAGAGGACCGGGATGGGTGAGGGGGAGACCGGGGAGGGGGGGGGGCCACGACCACCCTGAAGCCAGTCCTCTCGCTGCGTCCCCCGCCTCACCAGGCTTATGGCGTCGATGGAGTCCCTCTGAGCAACGGCCCACACGCCCAAGGCCAGGATGGTGAAGTTTGCCCAGGGATAGGGGCCCTCGAACGCTATGCAGCCCCTGTGGGAAGAGGCACCGGAGTCACATGAGGTGACCGCCCCCCAGGTGCCCGCCCCCTCCCGCTCCCGGGCCTCAGGGACCTCTGACGTGCCGTCTGCCCGGCTCCAGGGCACCTCCCCTGCCCTGGAAACGTCAGCAAGCAAATCCCCTTGGCTTCACTTCCCAAAGGGACCCCGAATCCGGCCATATCCCTCCAGCTCCAAAACACCATCCTCCCCTGGATACATCCACGGATTGATCTCTGTGGCCTCTGCCCACCGGTCTCTCACTTCCATCCCTGCCCTTCCAGGGGCGACGATGTCGCTCTCCTGCTAAGAATTCTCCAGCAGTTTCCCGTCCCACTTGCAGTGAAATACAGACCCTTCCCGTGGCCTAAGGAGCCCTGTGGGATCCGGCCCGTGACACAGACTCTCTTACGGCCCAGCCACTGCCCGTGCTGTGTCCTCTACCCTGAACACTTGGCCCTGTTGTGTTACTTTAGTCTCAGCCCAAACGTTACCTCTGAGACTCTTTCCCCGACCACCACCTTGTCACTTTCTAACACAACACCCGCCCGTACCTTCTGTTCTGGGGGATCGTTACCAACTCCCGGCGGATGCGTTTACGACTTGTCAACCCAATGACGCTATTAGCACCGAGGCCCTGCTAGCGACTAGCACAGTTCTAGGTGCTTTAAAGGAACTCACTTATGTGCATTTATGTTCGCAACTCTAGAAAGGGAGCACAAATACCGGCCTCGTTTTTAAAAACGAGGAAGGTGAGGCACAGAGAGATCAGGTAACGTGCCCAGGCCACACGGCTTCTAAGTGGGGGAGCTGGGATTTGAACTCCAACAGCCTTAGCCCTTTTCCAGAAGACACTGGAAGACACCGCCATTGACGCAGGCAGTGTACCTTGAAGTCTGCAAAACGCACACAGAGGCTCAACTGTTTCCAGTCCTGGTTTGGCAGAGAAATCTCCCCAGCAGCTCAACCGTCATTTCATTAGGCGGCAATAATGAAAATCAGCCCTGCAATCCTCGAGCCTCCCTTTGTGGCCCCAGGAAGTGTGGGATGAGCACTGCCCCGCCTCTCCCCCACAGCTCCTGAGGAGTGTGCCATCCATATACCCATTTGACAGATGGAAACCAAGGCCCCAAGAGGTGGGTGGGCCACTTGCCTAAGGTAACCCGGCTGGACGCTGGCTGAGCCAGGACCTGCCCGGGTCCATCTAAATCCTGAATCTGCCATCATAGAAGAGTGAGGGTCTGCCCCTAAGCAAGTGACCACCCTGCGTCTCTCAGCTCATAGAATATCTACTTGCTGAGCCACTGAGCTAAGCCACAGAAGGCGCTCAGCCCAGCGGCTGGCCCCGAGACACCCTCAATAAATGTTAGCGGTTATGACAGTTTCTAAAGCTACGCTTTCACCTTCCAATGACCTTACAAGGTAAGGAGGGGTGTCGGTAATACCGTCATTTGGCAGGTGAGAAAATGATTCAGGGGGTCTAAGTTTCCTCTGGAAACTGCCTGCCCCTCACACATTCTTGGGACGTGGGGAGCTTGCTGAGGACGTTCTTGGCAGAGGTGCTATTTGGCTTTGGAACTGGCCAGGAGACCCGCGGACAAGACCCAAGTGACACACGGACAAGACCCTGGCGGTATGTGCACCCAGATCCCGGGAGACAGGTGGACACAGAGCCGGGACACCTGTGGAGTCACTCACCAGGTCGTCAGCAGCCAGTGAACCAGGAGGATCGTCTGCGGCACGAAATAGGGGAGAGGGAAAGAAAAGATCTATGAATGTGACCACCAGATGGCAGGGGCGTGGGGGGGGGGGGGGCGCGGCGGAGCTTTTGCAGCCAGAAAACACGGGACGCAAGCCCCTGTCTAGCACCTAAGAGGGCTTCGCAAATACAGGAGGGGAAGAACAGGGGGAGGGGTGGGGGTGGGGAGGCAGGCCTTGAGGGTCTCGGCAAGGAACGTGGATTTCATCCTCAGTGCATGGAGGGGACACCACCAAAGGCTTTTCTGCAACGAAGTAACCTGGTATGGTTTAAGAAAAAAAAAAAAAAATCCCTCTGGCTTCTTTTCTAAATGTCTACACTATTCCACCCCTCTTATCTCCCCAGATGTCCTTAAAATCACAGCCCCCATTACCGGAACTGGTCTCTACTCCTGGTAATCAAAAGGGCCCTGCTTGGAAAGCAGACGGAGGAGGGAGCAGATGCTATGGGGAGGGCAGGGCGGCTGTGAGCTGGCGTTTCCGAAGGAGGGCACTCGGTGCCAAGGGGTAAGCAGGGACCCGCCAGGCAAAGGGGAGGAGAGAAAGGTGTTCTGAGCTGGCGCGTGACAACAGGAACGGGGAGGCAGGAAGCGGAAGAGGGGGTGGCGCTGAACCCATGGGGGGCCAGGAGCCCCGAGTCAGGAGCTTCAGTGGGGTCCCAGTGGTGGATGGGGGACCCTGAAGGAGTTACTCAAGGGATTGGTGGGGATCAAGCTGGGAGGGGGAAATGCCGAGAGCATGGGGAGGGGATAGCATGCCTGCCGGCCTGGAGAGCGGAGAGCCAGGGCAGGCACAGCAAGGGTGTATAGTGAACCGCCCCGGCTTCTGGACTGGTGAAAGGGCAGAAGTGGGGGTTGCCACCTGCAAGAAAGAACCCTGGCTAGGGAGGGAGAAGCCCCTCAAGAGGAGTTACCACTTACCGTGCACATACTCTGTGCCAAAAGCCTTACACAACCTCCTTGGGGCCTCAGAACAGCCTCTGGAACAGACACTAAGCTCATTCCCATTTTGGGGGGCCTGGCTAGCTCAGTTGGGGGAGCATTCAGCTCTCGATCTCTGGGTCATGAGTTCAAGCCCACGTTGCGTGGGTAGCGATTACTTCAAAAAATAAAATAAAAGATCATTCCCATTTTACAGATGGGAAAACTAGTCTCCGAGGAATATCAAGTCAATCTGGATTCCATAGATGGCAAGTGGTAAAACCAGAGTTCGATTGTAAGTGTGCCTCCGGGGCACCCAACTTTGCAGCGGGGGCCCGGGCTTTCAGCGGAGAAAAGCCATTTGAACTTTCGACAAATGTGGACATTTTCTGCACATGGGGGAGGTGAAATCCAGAGCAGATGGCTGGGATGTTCCGCCTTCACCCCTCGTGCCCAGTGCGAGTGAACCAAAAAAGCTTTGGTGCCATGGCCCAAAAGCTCAACAGACTAGGAGAAGAGTTCTGTAGGGACTGATGCTCCTGACTTTACGGAGGTCCCAAGACTCTGAAAAAACCAAGTCTGTACAGTATGGAAGGCTGGCGCCAGAAGGAATCTTCGCGGGGCACCTGGCTGGCTCAGTCGTTAGAGCATCTGACTCTTGACCTCAGGGCTTGGAGTTCGAGCCCCACGTTGGGTGTAGAGATTACTTAAATAAATAAAACTTAAAAAAAAAAAAAAGGAATCTTCATGACTGGCTACCTTTGTTTACTACCGAGCGCTTCCTAAGTGTCAGACCCCCATACTAGGTACTTTCTATACACGAACGCACCTCATTCTTACAGTCCGTGGAGGTGCCATTTACAGTTGAGAAAACTGAGGCTCAGAGGTAAGTCAGTGGCAGAGCCACTCAACAGATTCAAATCTGACCATTAGCCCAGTGTTGTCTGACTGCCAGGCCTCTCTGGGCCTGGGCAGATGTGCTCTTCCCGTTACAAAGATGGGGAAACTGAGGCAGAGAAGTCTTAGTCTGCCACGGGTTTGTTAAAATGTTTTTTGTAATGTTTGCTTATTTTTGAGAGACAGAGCGTGAGCGGGGGAGGGGCAGAGAGAGAGGGAGACACAGAATCCGAAGCAGGCTCCGGGCTCTGAGCTGTCAGCACAGCGGGCACGCAGGGCTCGAACTCACAGGCCATGAGATCATGACCTGAGCTGAAGTCAATGCTTAACTGACTGAGCCACCCAGGCACCCTTTCCTTTTATTTATTTTTTTAATGTTTATTTACTTTGAGAGGGGGGAGGGGCAGAGAGAGAGAGAATCCCAAGCAGGGTCCGTGCTGTGAGTGCAGAGCCTGACACGGGGCATAGAGTAGGGGAACATGAGAAAATAGAGGATCTCATGAACCATGAGGTCACGACCTGAGCTGAAATCCAGAGTCAGATGCTTAACCGACTGAGCCACGCGGGTACCCCTGCCATAGGTTTGTTTTTTTTTTTCCCCCAGAGGCTTAAGAGATGCAATCTCATGGTCCTACTTTTCTCAGGCATTTATACTTTAACCCGGCATCCCTGGCACCTGCTAGGCACCCGCCCTGGGGACTCAGCGGTGAGCAAAGGAGATGTGGTGCCCTGCTGCCCTTCCAGAACTTTTACATGGTGGAGGACACCTGCTGATCAGATCATCACCTTAGAAAGGAAGGCTCCAGTGAGAACCTCTTCCAGAAGGAGGGTGATAGCAAGGGAACCGGAGACCCATTCTACAGCCGGGTGGGGTGGGACCGTGGGGTGGTTCTGAGGGAGTGACTTTAAAACAAATTTTTTTTATGTTTATTTAGTTTTGAGAGAGAGAGAGAGAGCACGAGCAGGGAAGGGGCAGAGCGAGAAGGGAGACACAGAATCCGAAACAGGCTCCAGGCCCCGAGGTGTCAGCCCAGAGCCAACACGGGGCTCGAACTCGCGAACTGCAAGATCATGACCTGAGCCAAAGTCGGAAGCTCAACCCACTGGGCCACCCAGGTGCCCCGGGAGTGACTTTTAAGCAGGGGATTAACTAGGGGCAAAGATCAAAGAAGAGCCTTTCAAGCAGAAGGGATGGAGCCTGCAAAGGCTCTGTAGCAGAAGGAAACGTGGAACCTTCTGGAAACTGAAAAGAAGCCAATGCAGTTGGACAGAAGAGGAGAGCAGAGGACGGACAGGAAGCTGGGGGGTGGGCAGGGCTGGGCCCGGGAGGTGTGGGAAAGAATTCTGATCTTTATCTCAAGAGCTAACCACCACCACCCGGTCTGTCTTAACAGGAAACCCTACCCACAAGAGGGGAGAAGTCTTGCCTCGAAGGCCACAGCACGTGACCAGTCGCGAGAGTCCTGGTGTCCGGCTTTTGGACTAAGAGAAGACACTGAGAAAGACAGCACAGGGGAGGCGGCTCACATCACCACCTTCCTCCTGAAAATCAACACCTAAGCCTTCCGCACTCCTGGCTTCTATTCCAGGAACCCTCTTAATTTCCAAGTGCTCTGCTTCCTCCATTCAGACCATGCACACAACGGGCCCTGCAGAGTTCTGCCTGATTAAGGTGAGCTGGATGAGGAGCAGGCCCCCAGGGTGCCCGCCGATGCCCAGGCAAGCCTGTGGGGAAATCGCTCTGTGTCACCTGTGAGATAAAGATTTCTCCTGGAGCCGAAAAGACCTGTAAATCCAGTGAGCGCCTGCCTAACGTCCAAAACTATGCCATCTGTTTGGGGAAGAAAAGAGTGCAACCTGGAAATATTGAGGATCCTTGAAGACACAGGGTGTCCCCGCCATGTGACAGACATCACTTTTGTTTTATAAATACTGAAGAAATTAAGCACCTTTTGATCATGTCTCTTAAGCCCCTGGGAAAAGGAACCCGAAGAAGACTAAGCCTCAGTTTCCTCATCTTTGTAGCGAGAGGACACGCCCACCCAGGCCTAGAGTCCAGGAGAGCTCCAACCAGACACCGAGCCAAATGGGCCCTGCCCTTCCCGACACAGGAGGGAACAGTGACTCATCTCAGCACAAAGAACTGTCTGCCGGCTGTTGGGGAGGTTTCTGGGAACCAAGGGGACACCAGGGATTCTCAGGTACTGCCTGAGAGACTGGGGGATGGGGCGGGGGGGGGGGGGGGCTGGGCTCTGAGAACGTGCCTGGGCAGCCCTTCCTGGCTGGGCAAGAGGACAGAGACCTGAGCTCCTGGACTCTTCATACAGTGCTCGGCACAGGGGGCCTGCCTGGCTCTTCCCCAGGCAGCATCCAATGTGTCAGAAGACTGGGGAGGGGAGGGCCAATGGGCCACGGCAGCCAGGGGTCACAGGATGCTGGACTGGAGACCTGGGTTCTGATCCAGGGGCCAGGTCCCTTTGTGTCTGTGCCCCAGGGTCCTTCTCTCTAATGGAGGCAATACCTATGTCCCCATATGTCCCAGTGGGGTGCCTCAACTGTAGAGAGACAGCGTCTGATAGTTACTGTACGTATCCACAGTCATGCCAAGCACCCCCGTGAACAGGCATCTTGGAACAGCGTCAATAACACAATTCCTGTTACCGATGAGGACCTATCTGCCATGTGTCTACACTGCCCCAAACACTTGGACCACGTCACCCTGCAACTGTATGGGGGAGAGAGTATGAAGGTTCTTTTACTTGTGAAGAAATGGAGGCAGTGAGAGATTAGGTCACTGGCCCAAACTGGAACACTTATAAACAAGAGAGCTCAGATGCCAATCTCCGAATCGGTCTGTCTGGTCTGAGTTTTTCTGCTAATAAAAATGTAATGCCCCAGGGCGCCTGGGTGGCTCAGTCAGTTAAGCGTCCGACCCTGGATTTCGGCTCAGGTCATGATCTCACGGTCCATGAGTTCGAGCCCCACGTTGGGCTCTGTGTTGACAGCTCAGAGCCTGGAACCTGCTTCCGATTCTGTGTCTCCCTCTCTCTCTGACCCTCCCCCGTTCATGCTCTGTCTCTCTGTCTCAAAAATAAACATTAAAAAAAAAAAATGTAATGCTCCACCAACTTCTGGACCACTGGATCCTTCTCTTAGCACCCTAGAAGGTAGGGTTTATTTTTGTCCTCTTTTTACAGTGAGGAAACTGATACTCAGGTTAAGAAACCCGTTCAAGGTCACACAGCTAATAAGTAGCAAAGTCTATGCTACACGGTCGGGATCCGGAGGAGAAAGGGAAGGGTGAATGGAAATGAGGTTTAAGCAGAAGGGAAGGCTAAGGGGAACCCAAGCGGTCACGTGGACCATGACTTAGACCCCTTGTTTGCCACTAGAGGGCCCATGGACAAAAGGGGTTGGGTGTGGGGGAGATTCCTAGACGGGTGGTAGACAGACGTAAGGTCAACCTACAGATCAATGTACGGAATATAGTTCTATTAGTCCTGTGTAAACATTCAGCAGCCTGTTACGTGAGGCAGTAAGACCGCCCAGGGCAGCTAAGGCTGAGGGACCCGCGTCAGGAACGCCACGGCGGGGAGGCAGAGTCGGGCGGTGGTTAACTGCCTGGGCAATGAGGCCAAAGATTTGGATCTGATCCTGGCTCCATGATGTAGAAGCTGTGCGATCTCGGGCAAGTTACCGGATCTCCTGGAACTGCTGTTTGCTCATCTGTGAAGTAGGGACAATAACGCCCGGGTCATAGAATTGTCATGTGGATCTAGCAGCACAGGGAGGTAGAGAGGTACGTGAAACACACAACACAGTGCCTGCCAGGGAGGCAGCCCTCAGCACACGGCCATCCTCGTTACTCCCGTCAGGAAGTCGGCTTCCTAATTTTTAACCTAATGCTGCTATTCCCTGGCCCCTCCTCCCGAAGATCTTTTCTCACAAGACCTCATGGACCCAAGTCTACTCTGTTCTCAGCTTGCCGCAATGTCATTTCTGCAGCTCAGGACTTGCCTCTCGGATGGGGCTCGGTTAGGGGCTGCCGTTTGGGTAAAGGGCCTGTGGCAGCTGTTTCTTTCACCTGTCACCACTGACCACTCTGGCTGGGCTGGGCACAAGCAGGCATCCAACCAGTTGCCAAGGAATGTATGAAATGAGGGGGTGCGGGGCCACAGGGGTGCGTTTTCCCAGCTCCCCGGGGGTCCTGATCTCAGAACATCCCACTTTGGTTCCTCCAGGGAAGGAGTCAACAGCCGGTCTCTATAGGGTGGCCAGATTTAACAACAACAAGACAGAACGCCCAGTGAACTCTGAAGTTTGGTTAATAAACAGTGTGTTAGTATGTCCCGAATATTGCCTAATACTCATGCCTAAAAATTACTCGTTGTTGGTCTGAAATTCAAATTCAGCTGGATGTCCTGTATGCTACCTGGCAAACCTGTCCCCTCAGAGCCTCCTAGTACTTCCTTATCTCTGACTGGTAGCATCGGTGACCTTTGGAAATATGGGGTCTCGTTTCTGCCTAGGGTACAGCCAGCCATGTCACTCTGGGGCACCGAATACCAGGACATACCTGTGGGTGCATTTGGCCTGTTAGGCACACAAAGTTGCTCAAAAACAAAGGAAGCCCCAAAGGCTCCCCCAGTGGATGGAAACCATCAAGGCAGAAGTCAGTCCTAACTGGAGGCCAGGAAAGGACCTGGCTTTGAAGTCTGACCCCAGTTGGTCCAAAGCCTGACTCTGCCACTGAATCCCTGTGGGACCTCGGCAGGTTACTTATCGGACCTGAGCCGAAGTTTGCTCCTCTGTAAAAAGGTGACAGTATCAGCTTTCTCAGAAGGTGGTTGCGATCGAGTTAACAACCTGGCGCCCGGGAATGAGGAGGGTTCCCTGCCCTCTCCATTCCCGCAGCTCTGCCCCTCACCTGATTCTCTCCTAGCAATTATTGTAGGCAAATCTGTCATCAGAGAAAAGGCAGCCGGCACTGACTCACACTGCCCGGAACACAGGGGATGTTGACCCCAACAAACTGCAGCTGCCCTCCTGTAAACCTCTTAGGCTGGAAGCTTCAGGGAGGTAAATGGCATTAAGGAAAACCTGCCCATGTGGAGTCCGAACACAGGCCCCGTCTAACAATCCGCAGACGGATCACGTGTTGTCTTGTAGCCCTCTAGGCGTTAGATTCCTTTGGTGCCGGACGCCACGCGTGCTAAGTGCTTCGTCACTGGGGAGTAAGAGGCCATTCCTGGATACAGCCTCAAGGGGGAGGGCGCCCAGACCCAAAATGGCAGGTTTGGCCCAAGGCTCACACCTTGCTGCCCAGAGCTAAAGGTCCCAGCCTCTCGCTGGCAAACTCAGCCCAGAAGCGGAGGCCACCGGCGGTGGGCGGGGAGAAAATGAAGAAGCCGCTGGCATCTTGAGGAGCTGAGGACACGCCACAGGAAATGAAGACACCCCAGAAAGGCTCTCAGCGTCCTCCTAAGTGTATACGGTGGGGGTTTTCTGCTTTTAAGTAACTTCTCTCGGAGTTCCCGTTTTCTTAAGAAACAGGGACGCTGCACTGATCAACTTTGGAAAAAGCAATCGTCTGCGAATTTCGGCTTTTCTTAACCCGATTAAGCCAACAAAGCAGCAGGGCGGTGCTGGGCGTGCAGGTGAAAGGTCTGCCCCCCTCTCTCTGGGAAAGGGCAGGTGTCCAGCCGCCGAGACCCCCCTCGGGCTCTCAGCGCCCGCCCCCAAGTCCGCCCCTCCCACCCTCTCCGGGGGGAATTCTGGGCTCTTGGGCCGAAGCGATCCTCCCGCCCCCGCCGCCTCCAGCTCCCTCGCGGTCTTCCCTGCAGGCCCTTCCCTGGATCCCTTTCCTTTTCCGGTCTGCGCATCTCCTTCCCGGCTCGGCTCCACGCACTCTTTCTCCCTACTACCCCTCTTGCCCCAAGCTCTTGATCCCCTCACCTCTAAAAATCTTTCTTGGAAAAAAAAGCAAACGCCCGACACACTCTGGAGGGCCCGCCCCGCCCGCGCCCCGCCCTGCCCGTCGCCACCTTCAAGTTCACGGTAGGCAGCTCCATCCCGAGCTAGGCGGAGGGCACCTGCGCCGCGGCCGCGGGGGCTCCTGGGCTCCGACTCCGGGCGCAAACTTGCCTCGCCCCGCCCCGCCCCGCTTCGGCCACTCCACCTCCAGAGCCGCTCCGGGCCACGTGAGGCGGGCCACGTGATCGCTGCCCCGTTGCTAGGAGACGGCGTCGGGCGGCGCCCGCCCTCCTCCGGGTTTCCAGCTCCGGCCGCCTCCGAGGCAGTTCCCGCAGGCGGTTGGAGAACGCTGGGATGTGTGTCGCCAAGGGCGCAGTATCTCGCCTGGTTAGTAACCTGACAGGTGGATCGAGGGGACCACCTGCAGCTGAAGAATTGGGGGGAACGTCCAGGTGCCCACAGCTTGTGTCTCGTCTCGTCCCTGCGGGTACCCTCCTCCTTGCTTCCTGGCGTCAAAGTGGAGACACTGACAATACCTACCTCATAGGATCCTGGTGAGGTTAAATGAACTGATTCCTGTCGATAATGAAAAAATTCTGACACTTGCTGGACCGGTAAGGAAGACTGTTGCCGTAGGGGTATTGCAATGGGGAAGCCTGAGGAAGCTCACCTCCCAGGACAGCAAGGACAGGCGCAGAGGGAGGGTCAGTGGATGGAAAATACCGAGAACAGACATCAAGGGTAGGGAGATTCTTGCTAAACTGACCCAACAGGATTCTTGCTAAAGGCAGGCGAGGACACCAAAGGTGGGGGATAGGGAACTTGATCAGATAAGGAGGGTGATCAGATATCAAGGGTGGGGAGAGTCTCACTAAATTGATTTAGCAGGGTTCTTAGGGCTTTGCAGTCCCAGCAAGGATAGGCTGGATACAGAAGGCCAGGCCTAGTCTGGGAGAGGGCTCAGAGGAACCTAGCTAAAATTTGATCACGGATAGTGTCTTTGTGAAGGTAAAATGCCCAGAACAGTGCCTACCACTTAGTAAGTGAGCAATACACATGAGCTGTTGTTATTAGCGATACAGAAGGTTATTATCACTATACTGCTTGGGGCCCACCTGAGTCAGTATACCAAAAGCTAGCTGGAAAATCTAGCTGGAAAACCAGCAGAAAACCTACAGGACACAACTGTCTCCAGAAAGAAGAAGACTGGAGAGAAAAAGATTTTATCTAAACACTGTCTGCCCCTCAGCTGTAAATGGAAAGAATTGAGGAAGGAAAGGGCCATCTTACCTGGCACCCCTCTTAGACTGTTGACCACCCTCTCCCCAACCCAGACAGGAACATTAATTCTCCCTACCTCCATCCCCCTCCCCACCTCATCCTTCCCCCATAACCAGAGAAAATTTTCATTTGGAGAGCACCAGCTTCCATTAGAGTCACTTGGGGTAAGGGACCCCCTCGGATGCGTCTGAGTGCTTGTTCTCGCTTTTAGGAGGGAGAAACCTCATGGGAGGCTACAAAACTACCTGGGATTGGCGGTGGGGGGTGAGGCGTGGGAGGGTCCTGAGATCAAATCAAGACACATCCTCTGGAAGCGTCTGGGTGGCTCAGTCAGTCGGTTAAGCATTTTCGACTCAGGTCATAATCTCACGGTTCATGGGATCCAGCCCCAACTGGGACTTTGTGCTGCTTGGGATTCTCTCTCCCTCTCTCTGCCCCACGCCTGCACACACACACTCTTCCTCCAAATACACAAACATTTAAAAAACAAAACAAAACAAGACACATACTCTCTCCGGACATGAAGGGAGACTTTTGCAAGACTCCAGGGCCCATTGGCCTAATTTAATGCCCTTTTGGAGACGCAGTCCTCCAGCCCAGGGGGCAGAGAAGTGCAAACTGGCCACCGTGGTTGAGAGCTGGTAAACGGCTACACCTCGTTTGATATTTTGGGATTTAGCACACAGCGGAACAGGTGTTTGAATCCCGATTTTGCCACTTACTGTTTGAACTTGGGCAAGTTGCTTCACCTCTCTGTGTTTTAGTTTTTGCAAGTGTAAGAGGAAGATCGTAATGGTAACTTCCTCAAAGGGTTGTCAGTAATTAATACATAAAAAGCGTTTAGAATAGTGCCTGGCAGATAGTAAGCACTAAATCAGGATTGGCTGCTATTGTCATTAAGTATTAGTTATTGTTAATTATTGCTGTTGGATACCGAGAAGAGAGTAATTCCTCAATAAATGGTGGATATTATAACACTATATTATTATTTATCAATTTTTTTTTTCTAAGAAAAAGTCCCCATCCACCTGAGATCCTAGAGGTGTTTCATCCAAGCCTGTAGGGGTGTAATAAGACTGCAATCCCATTAGAAGGAGAAAATAAAGGGGCGCCTGGGTGGCTCAGTCGGTTGAGCATCCGACTTCGGCTCAGGTCACGATCTCGCGGTCCGTGAGTTCGAGCCCTGCGTCGGGCTCTGTGCTGACAGCTCAGAGCCTGGAGCCTGTTTCAGATACTGTGTCTCCCTCTTTCTCTGACCCTCCCCCGTTCATGCTCTGTCTCTCTCTCTGTCTCAAAAATAAATAAAAAAATTTAAAAAAAAAAGAAGGAGAAAATAAAAAACAAATCCTAGGATTAAGACTGACATTTATTAAGTACTTATTTTGTGGCCCACGGTGTGAAAAGCGTTCTGTAGTAAATGCTCACAATGACCCCATGGTGTAGGTGCTATCCCGATCCTTATTTACAGTAAGATGATTGAGGTTAAGAGAAGTTGGAAAGATTATCCAAATCACTGGTGGGTATGAAACTGGCCTGGGGACCGAGGAGGTCTGGCTCTGGGACCCTCCCTGACATTCAGCCCCTCAGTTCCACTGCCTCCATCTTGGGAGGGAAAATACAGCCCAGGCTGGGATGCAAAGGACAGAGGGAGGCGAGGAGGCAAGATAGATTGCGGATGAAGCACAAGGCTGGGTCTGTGGAAGGTCCTTGCCGCTCACACAGTGACACTGCATTCATCCCGACCAGCTGGGGCCAGAGGCATGGGGGAGGGGGCAGAAGACCCAGCTGGCTGGGGTTGGGGGGGGGGGGGTAGCTCATAGGAACAAAGGAAAGTGACTATTCTCAAAGGAGTCAGAGTTTCTGCCATGACCCAGTCCCGACTATGGAAGGACAAATGCCCCCCTCCCCAAATCCTATCCCACAAGGCTTTGGGGTCATAGCTTTAGTGAGCACAGTTTTGGAACTCAAGTTTAAATCTGTCGCATCCCTCACCAACCGTGTGTGCCTCAGCCAAGTTTTATCTTTGCACTTTCAGTACAGAGAGAGACATGAAGAACACCGAGTCATTCATTCATTCATTCATTCATTCATTCAGGGGAGAGTTATGGAACACCTGTTTGGGTAAACATCTGGGAGCAGAATGACCAGATCATACGGCAGGTCATATTTACCTTTTGAAGAAATTGCCAGGCCGCTTTCCAAGGTGATTGCAGCGTCCTATCTTTTATTCCCCGTAGCACTTATCACTGTCGGAAGGTGTTGCCCTATCAGTGTACTTGCTTACTGCTTATGATCTGCACCCCCCCCCCCCAAATAGACTGTAAGCTCCAGGAGGGTGTGACATCCTCAGTGCCCAGCCCCCTGCCTGATGCCTAGTAGGCACTCAGGGAATGGACAGACATACACCAACTGAACGAATATGTGTGCCCCCACCCCCCATCACAGACATCTGAAAGACCTGCCGCCCAACCCCCTGCTTATCCTCAGCGTCAGGCTCCGTCCAGGAAGCCGCTGGGTCAGTGGCGCTAGTTGTGGGTGATGCAGATAACAGATAAAACACTTAAGGCAGCGGGGGGGGGGGGGGGGGGGGGGGGGGGGGAGGGGCTCTGGGGTGGCTCAGTGGGTTAAGCGTCAGACATCAGCTCAGGCAGGTCATGATCTCACGGTCCGTGGGTTTGAGCCCCGCGTCGGGCTCTGTGCTACCAGCTCGGAGGCTGGAGCCTGCTGTGTCTCCCTCTCTCTCTGCCCCTCCCCTGCTCATACTCTCTCTCTCTCTCTCTCAGAAATAAATAATAAAGATTAAAAACATTAAAAAAACCACGCCTAAGGCAGAGAAGCTACTGGGACTCCATTTTGGAAAGGCTCATCATGGCTTTAATCCTCACTAGGGTAGAAACTTCTACTTTGTTGATGGAAACATTGTTACAGTTTGGATGACTTAACCCAAGTTGCAATTAGCAAAGCTTGCATGGGAGCCCTGTAAAGAAAACCTGCGAACCCGCATTGAGGTCTGTCTTTGGGGGCCAAGGATTCCGTCCCAGGTACAAGCCCTTTCCGTGATTTTGGAGATGAAGGTGGGCATATGTACCCCCCCCATACTCCTAGAACAATGAGGCACGGATCAGGTGGATGAACCCGAAAGAGTCAACAGTAATGGCTGGTCTTTATTTTTTTTATTAAATTTTTTTTTAATGTTTATTTGTTTTTGAGAGAGAGAGAGAGACAGAGCACAAGTGGGGGAGGGGCAGAGAGAGAGGGAGGCACAGAATCCGAAGCAGGCTCCAGGCTCCGAGCTGTCAGAGCCCGAAGCGGGGCTCGAACCCACAAATTGTGAGATCATGACCGGAGCTGAAGTTTGACGCTTAACCTGACGCTTAACTGACTGAGCCATGACCGGTTTATAAATAGGCTTTCCTCAAATTCACTTGTGTGGTATGGGATGGGGGGAAAGGTGAAATCTCTGGAGAACGTTTTGAGGGGGTGATGCTGTTTAATCAGAGGCATTGCCACGTGGGTATCCCGGGAGGTCGCTCTCCCCGGGTGCCGTCCGGGTGACATAGGGAGCATAGGGGCTCAGCCCCGTGATGTTAAAGATGAAGCCGGGTCTACAGTCTCCACTTGAATATTCCTATGGCTTCTCAGAGCCCTGTGGACGGTGACTGAGGGGACAAACCATGCAGGAAACATCTAACAAGAAAAAAAGAAATGGGGCACCTGGGTGGCTCAATCAGTTGAGCGTCCAACTTCAGCTCAGGTCATGATCTCACGGTTTGTGAGTTCGAGTTCGAGCCCCACGTCCGGCTCTGCTCTCAGCACAGAGCCTACCTTGGATCCTCTGTCTCCCTCCCTGCCGCTCCCCTGCTCGTGCTCTCTCTCAAAAATAAATAAAGTTAAAAAAAAAATAAAGCAAGGCTCTATCTGCTCTGTTTTTCTGCTACGCCCCCTTCACTCCTGTTCTACACTTTGCCTCTGAACAAGCCAAAGAAGCGATGTTCCCACTTCTAGGGGGGAAGCAAAAAAGCTTTGTCCTAGGCCTCAAACACCTGAGAACACCTAAGAGGAGCCAGATCCCAAACAGGTTCCAGGGCATCAGCTTCGAACAAACCCCGGCTGATGTTGACATCAACACCTCCTCCCTCCGGTGGTTTATAAAATAGTTCCTGTTATTCGCCCATCACGCACCTCATCTTTGATCGGACCCTACCCTGGATTCCCGAAGGAACGAACACGTACCCTAGACTCCTTTCCAGTATAACCCACGCCCCCGCCCCCACTCGAAGCAACGGGGAGACTCACTCTCCTTTGGTTTCCGCATCTCCCAGACACTCCCATCTGTTACACTCTGTCACTCATGCTATTCATTAAACTAAACTCTGCTTTCACTCTCTCTGGCATGCATTTGATTTCTATCCTGCGCAGAGCCAAGGACTCTCTTGGCTGGGTCTGCGGCGCACTACCCCCCCCCCCCCCCCCCCCCCCGCCCCACTCTGGGTTCTTAGTCCCGGCCTGCCTGCGTCAGAACCACAGCCATCGCTTTCCCAGGGTTGCTTGCTCCTTTGGGTAAAGGTGGGTGTTTTTGGATCCCTGCCTTGCCTCCTCCTGGCACAGCTCCTGGAACTTCATAAATGCTCAGTAGGCAAATAGCTACCCTCCTGCTGTGAAGAAAACCACAAGTGTCTTTCAGCGTCTCCCAGCACGTCTGGGCCCACAGTGAATGCTTTTGGAACAGATGCACCGGGGAAGACCCCTTTGATGGGGAGCAGTGCCCATCCCCCCCTTTCCTACTAGCAAAGACCTCGGCATTTCAGCCTGCTGCCCACCACCTTCCCAGCTTCGACACCCTCCCCTCCCCAGCGCTGCCACTTTGCATCTATGACACTTAATCCCTCCGCATTTTTTTCTGCATCGAGACAATGGGGACAGTGATAATCAGTCCCCTGGCGCTGTGTGAGGCACAAAGGAGGCTCCGAATATGAAAAGGTTTGGAGATGATTTCCCCCTGTCCTTCAGTTCTTAACCCACGGGAGGCCCACCGTTGTGAGGGGGTGCAGCCACTTCCTTTCCCAAGGGGGTAAATCCAGCTGGAAGAAAGAGAGCAGAGAACATCACGGAAACACCGTCTGGAAGTCACATGCGCCTGTCACAATGCAGAGCCCTCCGCAAGAAGCACATTAGAGAAGGGTCTGGAAGCAGAGCCATGGCCCCTGGTGGCACATCCCCCTGGGGGGCTTTGATCTGGAGACCCGTCCTCCAGGGCACGTGTTAGCTTGTCACATGTAACCTGCCAGCTCTGTGTTTCTCGGCCTGAGGTCTGGCGGGGTTGGGGAAGGCGTGGGAGTTTTGTGGGTCAGTGCTGGCCTTTGGATCTGCGGCTATACTCTTCTTTCTCCTTCTGAGGGCCAGCTGCTGCCCACCGACTACAGGAAACGGGGCAGGAGCTGATGGAACCGAACGGAACCCTGTAGGACTGGGGTGGGAGTGGCTCTCTTGGGCTCCCAGACTTCATTCCCTGTCTTCAGCCCGGTCCTCGGTTGATGCGCGTACCGAAACTGTCAAATGCCATTATGACTCACCAGTAAAATCACTGTGTCCACAGCACCATTTACTCAGAGCCAGGAAGGGGACATGGTCCCGGGGGGAGGCATGTGCCCAGAGGGAGTCAGGTTGGATGATCCTGCTACATCCCTGTTCCTGGATTTTCTGGAGGTGCCTGGACATTGCTGGGAGGTGGGAGAGGCCTCCACTCTAGAGGACACGTTTGTTTTTTGTGATTAGTCAAAGGGGGACTGATTCCAGGGTATTTGTCCCATTGGCACACAATTCGAACTTACAGCAGCATCCATGGCTGACTTTTAGAGGCCCCGGTCAGGCTCCTTGAAGACTCTCCCTTGAGCCTTAAAATGAAGCCCGTAATTCCTGATGGCCCTATAGCTTTGCCACCTCATCAGGGTCCTAAGAAAATTACTGCGGGTGAGCCCCACCCTGGGAAGGCCCTGCCAGACACGTAGCGATAGTACCCTGTCCCTCCAGACACGCGTGTGCTCAAGTCAGGCATCGGAGAACACAGAGCGCTCCATGGAACCCTTGGCGAGCGTGGGAAAGGCAGAAAAGGAAACTGTGTCCGGTTCCAGGAAACAGGTTGTGTTCGACAACAGCCAGAGGGAAAGCGCACTGAAGAGGCTGTGTTGCCCAAGACAGAGCCACGGCGCCCCTCCCCGCGGCTCTATCTGTCCCATGGCATTTTCTTCATTCGCCTCGTCCATACTCCAGCAACCCTCTTTATGCCATCGTGGTTGTGCGTTCCCAGGCTCTCACTATGCACCCCCTGCCTCCCACTGCCTGTCCTGTCCTGGCCTCAGTTCAGGCTGTCGCCTCTTTCCCCGTCAGGCTTCTCATCTCTCCACGTGCTCGGGGTGGAATTTCAAGAAAGGCATTTGAGGGCTCTGGCTGCACCTTGCTGATGGCTCAGATACACGCACAAGGCCAGTTATGGGCCCTGGGCCCTGCAGCCCCCAAGATACCTATCTGCCGTGGGGGGTTATCCTGGTGTTTGCTTTCACCCCCTTCTGCTGGGCCAGCTCAGAACCAAATGGCTTTTGGGTCCAGGTCTGCGGCAGACTCTCGGAGGTCTCCCGTTCCTTGCCGGGGGACAGTAAGGGAGGCTGTGAGCCATGCAGGGGGAGGGATCACAAAAAGGAAGCAGGGACTGGGGTCAGGCAGGGTATCTCCGCAGGTTTCACCAGTTGGGAAGCCCCTGAGAGGGAATCTCAACCCCCTCCCCCTCCACACCGCGGGGCCTTCTAGAAGGCAGCATGGTGAGGGCATGATCTTTGGTTCTGGCAGCCCAGGGCTGGGGCCTGCCTGGCAGAACTCCTGTCCCCTGCTGGCCCTGCAAGCAGCCTTGGTGATGCCTGATGCACCGTGCAGCTCCTGTGACCCGGGGTCTGGGTGGGGGTGGGTGGGAGTGACCAACCCCTAGTAGGTGCTCAGCAAACTTGTGGCATTTGGGAGACAATGTGAAATCAGGGGGACATAATCGAGTTTTGGAGTAGGAAAGACCTGGGTGGGGTCCCCGATACATCTACTTAGTTTTCCTGCTCTGAAAAAGGGGCTCTAATAATACCTAGCTACACAAGAGGAGGGTGCTTCTGGCAGTGAGGACCGCCTGGTAGATAGAGGCCACAGTTGTGTTTGGACGAATGTGTTCCCTCTCTAAACATGACTTCTGCTTTGTGCCAGGCACTGACACAAGGTCAAGGCTGGGGCATGGAGAGACAGTTCAGGACCACCATGCACAGAGCTGCCCAGGCTGCCCTGCTGGACTGACCAATCACCAGTGGGGAAGGGTCCCAGGTGTCCCGCCATGGTCCCCCAGGCACAAACATGTGGGTTTCAGGATACACCATCCTGGAGGGGGAGGGTGCAGAGAAAGGAGTTTCTCTGTTTAGCCATTTGCCTACGCAAGTGTCCATCACACCACCTTCCCCCATCCCACGCCCGCCAGGATTTCACGTCCTGAGACTAGGACGGGTGTGTCCGCTTACGTAACAGATGGCAGTCACTGCTGCCATCTGGCACTCAAGCTGGCAAAGCAGTGAGGGAGCCCAGAACCTCGAGACACACCAAAGACAACTCTACCACGTGCCCAGGTGCTATGATCCAGAGCTGGAGAGCTGAGCTTCGCCTCTCCGTCACGGTCAGCTTCCTGTGTCATCTTGGCCAGCGGGAGTATGTGAGGATTTCATCACACACTAATCTAGGTGCCGCTGTGAAGGCATTTTGCAGATTCGGTCAACATCTACAAGCAGGTGACTTCAAGGAAAGGAGAGTACCTTCAATAATGTGGGTGGGCCTCATCCAACCAGTTGAAGGCCTTAAGAGCAAAGACTGAAGTCTCAGAGCAGAAGAAATGTGGTCTCAAGACCGTCATATCAACTCCTGCCTGAGTTTCTGGCCAGTTGGCCTGCCCCATGGATTTTAGACTTGCTGGCCCCTATAATAGGGTGAGCGAGTTCCTTAAAATAAATCTGTATAAATAGATACAGAGAGAAAAGAGATATATAAATACACAAAGATATATAAATACAAATATGCTATTGGTTCTGTTTCTCTGGAGAACCTGGCCAATACACCCCGCCGTCCAGCTACCTGATCCCCTGAGGGCAGCACCCAGGCTGCCGGCAGAGAGCTGAAATCCCTGTGGCCTTGAGTTCAACTGGCCTTGACTCCTCATTTCAGTACTGCTCTAACCCCTCATCAGTAGAAATGGATTTGAGTAGACATCCCAGGGCAGGAGGGGTTTGTAAAAGCCTAGCATACCTTTCTGCAACCATGGACCCAGGGGTCAGCAGTATAGGTTTGGGGGTTGGCAAACCATAGATCATGGGCAGATCCAGCCTGCTGCTCTTTTGTATGAATAAAGTTTTATTGGAACACAGCCATGCTCATGCATTTGTGTATATTCATTCACAGCGTTGTCTGTGGCTGCCTTGCCCTGCAGTGGCAGAGCTGAGCTGCTGGGCCAGCAAGGGGAGGACTTTTGAAGCTTAGACGAAATGGAACTTTTTGGGCTTGATTCCCTAAAACCATCCCCAGAGAGAGGTTCGCCAGCTACTTGGGGCCTGAGTGGGGGAGGAAAGTGAGTTCTCAGGAAGATCTGATGAAGCAATTCTCATACCTAGGGCAAGGGGCTTATCAAACATGCAGATTCCCAAGACCCACCCTGAGAGATTCTGAGTCACAGGCCCGAGTGGAGCTCAGAAACCTGGGTTTTCTCCCTAGAGGATCCTGATGCTGGGAATCCCAGGCCCATGCTGTGGGAAACCTTGGATTAGGGTGTTTCCCCCATCCAGGCTGCAGAAGCCAGTCCCTCAGTGGTGCCTGGGCAGGAAGCGCCCCACAGGGACACCAGGCCCTTAAGAGCATCCCATATTGGGGCCCCTGGGTGGCTGAGTCAGTCAGGCGTCTGACTTCAGCTCAGGTCATGATCTCAGGGTTCAAGCCCCGCATTGGGCTCTCTACTGTCGCACAGAGCCCACTTCAGATCTTCTGTCTGCCTCTCTCTGCCCCTCCCCAGCTCACGCTCTCTCTCTCTTTCTCAAAAATAATAAAATAAGCATTAAAAAAAAAAAAAAGGGCATCCCATGTCTGTGGTTACCCCGGCCCCCAGGAGAGTCTGGACCCTGGCTGGCTTCAGGATGTGGAGTCCCCTACAGCTGTTACACAGTCTTGGTCTGTATTATGATCAGCCAGGCCTAGCAGGGCCTGGTCCGTGGAGCCGGGCAGCAGTGGCTGGAGCTGCCACAGAGATAAGAGACGTCTTTCCTGGTGTTAAGCCAGGCCACTCCCTGGCCAATTCATGCCCTTTCCCATGATGGCATTTGAGCCTGCTTAGATGGCGGCGCTTTGTTCCTTTCCATCCTGCTGAAGCTGGCGTCTGCTGTTCTCTACACGTGGCCACCCAGACCCTGAATGAGGGCCAGCCTGCTGTGACGAGCCTTGTGATCTCTTTGGGACCTCAGCTACCCCAACCCTAAAATGGAGAGGGAGGTCAAAATATGACATTCCCACCCAGAGGCCTAAAGGGTCACGATGAGGTCCAGGTGAGGACAGAGACTGTCTCGTTTCCCGCTGAGCTCAGAGCAAATGCGCAAAGATGTGGCTGAGGAAATGCTAGACTTCCGGTCCCCTCCAAACGCCCCGCGTGAGCTCCCTGCCTCTGCACACACAGATCATCTCCTGGAGAGTCAGAGAGAGACAAGAAAGCAGCTAATGAACCATTGGCTCTTTATTTACAGCTCACGGGAGCACATGCAACACGTCATCACGGGACTACAAGGGCCTGACACCTCCCCCCCTCCCCCTGCTGCCCCCACACTTTAAAGAGGAACCACAGCACCCCAGGGAAGTTCCCAAGAGTCAGAAAACCCAATGACTGAGGGCTCCAGGCCCAGGTGCTCCGCTTGATTTCCTCTGAAAATAGACCAGTTCCAGCCCTGCCAGGGCCTCAGAGCCTGGGGGTTTGTCCACCGCTGGTTATTAACTAGGCAAACCAGATCTCAGATCTGCCAACTCACACACCCAAATGCAAAGGCTCTGAATTAGCTAAAAGTCCCAGACCATCCAACTTTTCTGTTTCCCCCTATACATCCTAGACACGTGTCTCTCAAACTCAATCGTGCACAAGAACAGCCTGGGTCTTGTTAAAATCCAGACAGCCGTGCCCCCCTGCCACAAATTTTGGTTCAGCGGACCTGGGGTGGGCTCGGGATCCCACACTTCTATCAAGCTTCCAGGTGACGCCATGCTGCTGGTCCAGGACCACATGGTGAGTAAGGAGGGACTAGGGAGCCTCTTGCACCCAGAAGAGGCCGAGGATCCTATATCAGATGACCTGTCCTGACTTAGGATTCAGAAAACACATTCCCTGCAATGAAAGTCCCTGGTTTTGCAAACCAGTTCCTGCTGCCCCCTAACCCCCTCCCCCACGCTCCTCACTGTCTCCCATGAGAGGAAAGGTCATCGTGGAGGTGATGGTGCCAGTGCCGTGAAATCCCCAGTAAGGAGCCTAAGTGGTTTGCTTTCTGGCTCCTCCCAGTGTCCCTTCCAGCGCCCACTTTCCTTGCTGTTCTGTTGTCTTACAGAGATGTCTTTGTAGGTTCCGTGTATGTTCACTGACTCTCCTGCTGCAAAGCGGGTCCATTTCCAAGGAGCTGTGGGCCCACCATCTCAACACTAGATTTTACTGGGTGTGTTGAATATGGCTTAGAGTAAGGATCCGTCTGGGGGGAGGAAGGGGTTGTGGCTTTGGATTTGACTTGTGGTTCCTGTCATTCCTCAAGGGGCAACTGAAGCCGTCACGTTCCCTATGAGGTTCGGCCCTCACGTCCTCTGACCCTCAGCCCATTCCCAGCAGGCTGGGGAGCCACTCTTGGCATCGTTGGACAAATCCCAGAAAGGAGTCACGTGGGAAACGTGGGCACCTCTGGGGAATGGCGTAAGACTCCGAAGAAGGAATGCAGAAGGGCACAAGCCACCCAACAAGCAGCTATTGGTTTCCACTTGACCTCCTGCTCCGCTCTCCCTCTGGTTGTATTTAAATTGATGAACCTGTATTGCAATGCCACTTAACACCTCTTCCAGCTCAGCCTCAGTGCAGGAATCTGTACATGGCTGCCTCTGGCTGAGTCCAGAATAGGTTTCCAAACTTCTTTGACCACAGAACCCTGCCCTCTCTTTTCTAAAGGAGCATCTCCTGGCCCCAGTGTTCCAGGGGAAGGAGCCTGAACGGTGACTTTGAAATGATCCTTGAGTATATGATGGATCATCGTCAAAGAACAGAACGCCTACTAATACTATCCTAGGAAACAAATTAGCCCACACTGGGGGCTTATTATGTGCCTGGCACTATTCTAAACATGCTCTAAGGATTTTACGTTTACTTCTGGCAACAACTCTGTGAAGGGAGAGTCATTAACTCAGTTTACAGATGAGGAAATCAAGGCACAAGTAACTTTCCTAAGGTCGCCAAGGTGGTAAGAGGTGGAGCGGGCTGTTTGCTACCAGCTGCACTCCCACAGTCAAGAGGACAAGGGCAGAGTTCAGGCCCGGTTGTACATTAGAGTTGCCTGGGGGAGCCTTGGACACAAACGAAGCCCAGACGCAACCCAGATCAATGAAACCAGCACTGGTGCCACTCTGCCGGTGGGCCGGGGCATCAGTACCTTGGAAAGCTCCCCATATTCTTCTAACATGAAGCCAAGTTTGAGACCAGTGACTGTAGCAGGAACCTGTAAACTAGCGCCCGTGGGCCAAATCCAACCCACCACCTGCTTTGGGATAATCTGCCAGTTAAGAGAGGTTTTTACATTCATAAATGGGTTTTAGAAGATCAAATGAAGGCTAATAGCTTGTGACATGTGAAAATTATATGAAATTCAAACCTCAGTGTCCACAAATTGTTTTATTGGAACACAGCCTAAAATATTTAAGTGCCCTTTATGGTAAAAAGTTTGCTGAATCCTGGATTAGGGAGAATTGACTTCTGTACCAGCGAAAGAAATGTAAGATAGACCTAAGGAAGAACTTCCTGGCAGAGGGGTTTGTTAAACACAGGGGGCTCTGGGATCCCTAACTCTGGTGTTAGGAGCTTTGCACCCACAGACCACCTTGCAACCGCGACATGCAGGTAGCTAGGGCAAAGAGCTAGACTCCTCTGAATTTCCAACCGTGGAACTCCCCTAGTAGACAGGGATAGTTCCATGGGGCCTTCTGTGTTTTCCATTGCTGATGTCCCCGGGCCATCCTATTAGCCCCCAGACACAAGCGATGCCAGACATAAGCAATGCTGTGCTTCCTGCCTGCAGCCACCCCCTTAGGGTTCAATCACAATCTCAGATCAGCCACCCCAAGTGAAGCACACACAGCACGGGCGTTGTCTGGTCTTAGACAAAACTGCTGGTGGATTTGATTTCCAAATAGCCGGCTTTGATCTCTTTCAGTTCCCCTGCCCCGCCCCCACGCCCAAGATTCCTTTGCCCATAGAACTTGAAAAGGGAGAAATGAGCAAGGATATTTGGTTTCTCCTAGATCTGTCTGCTATGCTTGGTGCCAGACCTCTGACCCTGACTGATTTTCCCAATGGAGTAAACAGCCCTGGCATCACGGGTATGGTCCCTCTGGCAGGTGTCCAGGCCAGCGAGGAATTTGGACAGGGAACGCTTTTGTCATTTGCAACCTGGTTTGCCCTGGACCAGAGGGCTGACCAAGAATGAGGTGCCAGGTGTGTATAGGGGGGATTTAAGTGGCTCTCCTGAAGTGGCCCTTAGAGCCAGATCTGCTGGGAGAGATGTTCTGAGGGCATCGTGGGTCTAGCTTATGGGGGGGGGGGGGCAGGTAGTTTCAGACAGCACCTTGACCTCAGAGGTACCTCAACTCCTCAGTAGGCTTTGCTGCAGAAGTGTGGTGTGGGGGTCTAGAGATGTCTGTGGGAGGCCTGGAAACCACTAAGGCAGCATGCAAAATGGGTGCATATTTTGAGTCCATATTGGCATTCGATTCTCAAAGGGCATGAACCACAGAAGCTTAAGAAGCTATCAGGGCAATGGCAAAGCGCATGTCCTGGGACATGCACTCTTGTTTCCCCCAAACACATCGTATCTCAGAATACCAACTCCCAGAGGGCAGCGACCAATCTTCCCAAGTCATGCCTTACCGGCAAGCGGGAGCTTAATGCATGTTTTGTTTTTAAAGATGATACACCTTTGTCCAGGGAAGGAAGAGAACAGTTAGTTTTTGCAGACTTCATCACAGGGAAAGGAACTGCCAGGGAATGCTTCTTTCCCACTGAAAGCCCTGGAGAACCTGGGATAAATCCTTGGTTGTGGACAAGCAACCACCCTTTGGGCCTGGGGAACCCGACAGGCTTGGCCTGGGTTCAAATCCCGGCTCTGGCGTTTACTCCCTAGGACCTGGGTGCTCTCAGTGGGGTCCCCATCAGCATCAGCAGCATGCCCCCCCCCTCAGAGCTTGTTAAAAATGCAGAAGCGACTGAGCCAGAATCTGCATTTGAGCCAGATCTCCCCGGGGGGGTTCTTACACAGGTTAAGGTTTGAGGAGCATTGATCTGGGACCCTGGACAAGTCATAACTAACTCTGCCTCGGTTTTCCTCACCTATAAAACGGTGATAATGCCCACTCTGAAAGGTCATTGTGATAACTAAGAGAGATAACGTATGGCATGCATTTAGCACAGTGCCAGGTACGGCAGGGGTGTTCCCGCGTTCACCTCCTCGGGTTCTCTGCCTCTGGGAGTGGTCCCTTTACGCGCTCAGAAACCTCTCCATTGCAGTGCTGAGGTCGGGCAGTAGAGGGCAGTCTCGACATTGCCATCGCGGAGTACGCGGTTCCCCCCGGGGCCGCGGGGGCCTCGTGGGTCCTCCGGAGGCCGGGAGGTGGGCGCAGGTGTGCCGCAGCTCGGCTCCTGGGCGGGGGCGGTTCGCCCAGGGCTCCCCTGCCAGGGCTGAGTGTCCTGGGCTGGCGCCTGCAGCCTCGATCATCTAGTCCCCATCCGATCTCGCACTGCTAGTTCTGAACAAATTGCCCGGCTTCTCCAAACCTCGGTGCGCGCGCGGTCCCCAGGCCGGCGGGGAGGCGCCTCGCGCAGAGCCGCTAGACGTTGATGAAGGATCCCTGGTCGCCGTTGGCCGTCTCCGGCTCCACGCAGCGCCCCTTCCTCCGTGTGACCCTGCGGTTCCGGTGGAATTTGGCATAGCAGCGCAGCCCTGAGCGAAGAGAGTGAAGGGGGTCAGGGGGGCCCACCGCCAGGGCCTGCCCCTTCCTTCCCGGCATCGCATCCTCTGGGACCCCCGCCCCCACCGCCCCGCACACTTTCACCTCCCCTTCTTTGTGCTGCCCTAAAACCCACCCACTCAACACACGGCAGCCCGAGTGGGCTTAGAAAAGACAATGGGCGGGGGGTGGGGGGGGGGGAGGAAGGATGCAGAGACGGAGCACAGGGGCTGTTCGGGGCCGTGAAGCTGTTCTGTGATACTGGAATGGTGGACACATGATGCATTTATCAAAACCCGTGGAATGCTCAATGCCGAGAGTGAACCGAATGCAAACCATGGGCTTTATCAAGACAGTTCTTCAATTGTAAAGAGCATACCACACTAATGCAAGATAACAGGGGAAACCATGCAGGGAGGTGGGGGGAGAGGGCACAGGAGAACTGTATTTTCTGTGCAAGTTTTCTGTAATCCCAAAGCTGCTAAAAAAGATGGTCTATTAAAAAATGTGTAAAGGGATGCAGATTCTGCCCTCCCCTATAAACCTCCTGTGGCTCCCCCTGGTACTCAAATAGAAATCCAAACTTCCCACTCTGGCTTACAAGACCACCTGGGACCTGGACCCGCCTCCCGTCTGCCCTCTTCACTTCCCACTCTCCTCTTCACCAACTCCAGCCACACTCAGTCTTCTTGCTTTTCCTCAACACCCAGTCCTGCTCTGCCCCAGGGCCTTTGCACTTGCTTTTCTCTTAGCCAGAATCCCTTTCCCAAGCTCTCTGCATCCCTGGCTCCTTCACAGCCTTCACGTCTCAGAGACCCTCCCTGACCACCCAAATTAAAGTCAGTGTGGCCCTTCTGGCCCACCAGTGGGAGGGTTTCTTAGCTGAAGCTCTCTCTGTCATGGCCACCAGCATCTACTGGGATACACGGCAGGTAGATGTATTTTTCATTTAAGGCCTCAGAAGGCCACATCCTCCTGGTGGTGGGAGGTGGAAAGAGATGTGAGTGTGGCCTGAGCAATCCCACCACTTCAGGTTAGGAGTGACCTCAGGGAGAGAGGACATTGCTACTTTAAGATTCACTTATGTCACCATCCAGAGAATAAAGGAGCAAGCTGCTGGGTAGAGTTTGTGCTTAGTGGCCTAGAATTTACACCTGGGTCACTGGGCTTCCAGACCTGTGGCCACACAAGTGACACTTGGAAAGGGGAGGGGATTCATGAGCAGGAGTACTAGGTTCCCACAGAAGCCCCTTCAGAACCCTCCAGAACCCAGGCTGGCCCTGACTGCTGGACTTAAGCCCTGGGCCCCGTGTTCAGCATTTCAGGATCTCTCAGAGGCCCTCAGGACTCTTGGTCCTCAGGAGGGTTCCTGGCCACCGCCTAGATCCCTCTGGTGTGGCATCTTGGTGACAGCCGCCTCCTGGACCATCTTTAATGAGCTGCCTGAGTTGTCACTTCTGTTCTTTTTTTTTCTGGAGCCTGAGTCTCCCAGGAGGAAGCAAGCGTTCCTTCCAGGACCGACCAGTGCCAGAGGGATGAGAGGAAAGGAGCAGATGGGGCTTTGGATGCCGACATATCTTCCGGATGCCTGGAAAGCTGCCCCCTCCCGCCTGAAGTCCAGGGGTGGAAAGAAGGAAGGATTCCTGGACGGTGGGGCCACCCCCTGAGCACCCGGCCAGGCACCAACCAGGCAGGTGCAGCTCAGCAGGGCCGCATCCCCCCCACCTGGGCGCTCGGGGTTGGACCTGGAGGCCAAGGATTGAGATCGGACCTCAGAAGTGTTCTGGCCAACCTGGACTGGAGTGCCCTCCTGCCGGCTCCATACCTCAGCCTCCTGCTCTGTGAAATGGGTCCCCAACCCTGCCTACACGTAACAGAAGGCAGTTTCCCTGCACCCTCCCCACCCTGCCTTCTCCTCACCTCCCTGTCGGTCCTGTCTATCTCCACTCCTGTCCCTCAGCATCCTGCAGCAGGGACCATGTCACTCTCCCACCTAACACCTGCCTACGACTTCCAATTCTAACTCAAACAAGGCTGACAACGTCCCGTGCGATCCTCCCCGCTAGCTTCTCCCACCCGGCCCTTGGGCCACCTTCTCTGTTGGCCACTGTATGCCGGGCCCACTCAAACACACCAGCCTTGTTCCTGCCCACGGTCCTCGCCTTTGGCCTGCTTCTTGCCTGGGGGTCTCTCTCCTGCTTCTTGCCTGGGGCTCTCTCTCCGTCCCCACACCCTCCATCTTCCGGAGGCTGGTCCCCACTGTCCCCTCCAGTCTGTCCTTCCTAAAACAAATCTGATCCTCATCAGACCACCTGGATTATTTTCTTTACAGCCCTTATTACTTTCTAAAGACACCTTATCTCTTTATTTGCTTCGTATCCGCTCATCCCATTAGAATGGAATCCATGGGTGCCCTTTGCCGGTTCTCTTCGCCGCTGAATCTCGAGTGTCCAGAACGGTACCTGACACTCAATAAATATTTCTTGACTTGGGGATGCCTGGGTGGCTCAGTCCGTTGGGCGTACGGCTCTTGATCTCGACTCAGGTCATGATCTCACAGTTTGTGAGATCGAGCCCTGCGCTGGGCTCTGCACTGACAGTGTGGAGCCTGCTTGGGATTCTCTCTCTTCCCCCCTCTCGCTCTGCCCCTCCCCTGCTTGTTCTCTTTCTCTTCCAAAGCAAACAAACAAAATATTTCTTGACTGACTAGACCCGTGTAGCTGTATTGCTTTCACCGCAGATAATTTTTGAGGCTAATCTGGGTAAAAACAGGGCTTGTATCTCAGGATGGTCCGTAGAGGGACTGAGACCAAATTCTCCCACTCAGAACACGTGAACACTGATTAGCTAGTGAATGGTACCGAGCAACTATTGTTCACATTTGGTATTTTATCTTTAAAAGCGTACTTCTCTTTTAGAGAGATATACTGAACTAATCACAGGTGAAATATCTGTAAACTCCCAAGAGTTGCTTCAAAATCATACTGGGAACTGAGTTCAGGGGAGAAGTGGCACAGATGGGCAGTGAGTCTGTAAATCCTGATGCAGAATGATGGGAAATCACTCTGGGGGGCTAGTGGTTGTAATAATGATTTCTAACACGTATGTTTGAAATGTTTCAGAATACAAAATTAAAAGCATTCCCCTACTTTTCTGGCTGTGTGAGTTCGGGCAAGTCACTTAACCTCTCTGTGCCTCGGTTTGCTTATGTGCGGAAGGGGGATCATAATAGCTCCCTTTCCCGGGACGCTTGTGCGGATTATGGGAGATGGCGTGAGTGAAGTTCTCGGCACAAGAGCCCGGCACAGCGGGGCGCACCTGGGCAGGTGGGAGCTCAGAAGAGTTAAGGACGTAGCTGGCCAAGTGCATCCTCCCCTGGGACAGTGCTGGGAAATCCACCCCACCCCTTGTTATCACACTTGGAAGGCCTCCCCAGGGATAGAATTCTGGTATGAAAGTACCAGCCTTCTCAGATGTGATCTTATTTAAAGAGATGCACGCCTCTCCTCCCTTCTCCCACCTCCAGATCACAGGAGATCATGCCAGCTTGTATTTCAAGAGGTGAGAAAAGCACATCTGAGAACCGATGCCAGGAATCAAGACTAAATGAGTTCACAGATTGGGAAGGCACCGAGCAAAGCTGTTCTTGCTCATGTTTTCAGCTCCCAAGGCCCTCTTCCACCCTCTCCTTGGCCGCAGGCCTCTCTGCCCACCCTCTTCAGAGCCCAGGGGACCCCCGCCCCCCAGGAGTGCGGGCTCACCTTCCATACACATGCAATCATCAAAGCATTTGTTGTTGAGGCCGCGGTTGTGGGGCGTGCAGAGATGTTCCCGAAGGTCACAGCAGCTCCCTGCTCACACAGCAAGTGCGCGGTCAGCCACGCTTCCCCGGACCCTCCCACCGCCGAGCCCGCCGTCCCACTAGACAGGAGATCCATCATCTCCGTGGCAGGGCCGTGGCCCGGCAGGGTGGGCCATCTGGTGCGCAAGGCTCCCTACTGGGACCACCTATGGATGCCATGGCCGAGGCCCCCCAGGGGCGGGTGACAGAGACCCCAGCTGCCCCAGATGGGCAATTGATAGAGCACGGGCAGAGCGAAGGCGGTGTGGGATGGCCTCCCAGGGACAGGGGGCAGAGCAGCTGGGGGGGGGGGTGTGGAGCTGGGAGGGGCTTCAGGGACCATTGCTGCCAAGGTCCACTTTGACAGATGGGAAAACTGAAGCCCCTCCCCCCCGCCGCCTGCCTCGGGGGAGCAGCAGGGGGGTGGGGGGGTGGGGGGGCCAAGGTAGACCCGAGACAGGGCTTTGCCCACCACACACCGAGCCAGCTGTTAGGAAGACTGTCCAGCTGACCCCAAATCAAGCCTTTTCTTTGCACTCAGGGTGAAAACTATGTGTTGCAGAGGAAACGGCCTGTCCGGGAGCTGGTGGTCTAAACACTGGGGATGACAGGGTCCCTTTCCCTGGGTTGCTATGAGGAGCAAATAAAGTACAACAGCGCCACTCAGGAAAGAGGTAGCTCAGGTTTTTGTTATTTCTCTCCCTTTTAGGGCCACGGACCCACAGGCCCTGCTCACGTGCCTGGGAACGTCCCCACACCCGTGCAGCCTCCCCTCCACCACCCCAACCCTGACCCTGCACCCAGCCGTGTGCCCTGGAGGCGGATGCTGGCTCCGTACCTGGCAGGCAGTCTTGATGATGGTCGCACGGCTCACCCTCAGCCGGTGACGTTCCGTTACCATCGCTGGAGAGTTTAGCCCAGTGTTTCTCTGGCAACGAGAAGTTCCGCTGTCAGAAGCTGACGCCAAGCAGAGCAGAGAGACTCGGCACGGGGGTGCCGGGGACTGGGTGCTCACACTGCCCCCTGTACGGTGTGGCGTGGACAGGACTGTCTACCTCGCTCTCTCTGCCTTCGTCTTCTCCTCTCTAAAATGGGCTCAACAGCAGGATGGACCTAACAGTTTTGTTTTGTTTTGTTTTGTTTTGTTTTTTCGGGTAAAATGAGCTGGTAGAGGAAAACGTTTGCCGTGTGATCGGCACCTGGGAACAGCCTTTGCCTTGTGGATGTCAGTGCCAATTTAGACGCCACGCCCTCCCACTCTGGACACCTGTAGGTCAGGCTGGGCTCACTGGGGCCCCCACCGTGACAGACAGTGAGGGGGGTGAGGGAGAACCCAGGAGTGGGGGTGGAGGGCTGGGCGGACGTACCTTTCTTCTTTGCAGAGGGCCAGACCTCAGGTTTCAAGTCTTCATAATCGGTCCAGTCGAACAAGGCCATGTCCAGTGTGGGCATCACCTCCCCATCAGGCCTGGGCTGAGCCTGCAGGAGGGACATGGAGAGGAGGGAGCCTGGAGCTCCCAACAGGTGCGAGTCGAAACATGGGACCCCAGAACCAGGGGGTTAAGGAAGGGCTCCTTAAGAGGCCAGCTCGTCCTCTGCTGGGCAGCCTGGAATCCCAGCCCTGGGGACACGGGGACAGCTGCCTAAGCAGTTCTCTCACTCTGCAGCCACCACCCCAGTGGGATGGTATTAATGCAGACAGGTGAGTTATCCGCCAGGCCCCTGAGGGAGGGACTGGGAAGGCATTCGTGCCTGCTCAGGGTTTCTACACCTATGCAGCCGGGGAGTTGGGTGAAGCCCAGCCACTCGCTTTCCTGTCCCTTCTCTCCTCTGACAAGTCATTGGCTCTGTAGCACCGCGAGGCTGCCGCTCAGTTCACCTCGCAGCCAGCGGTCTCGGGGCTGGATCAGTGCACAAGGACGTGTTGGTACGTGTGAAAATTTTTCCCCGAGGTCCCTGCTCTTTTCCATGTGGACCCGGTGTGCTGAGCTGGCACCTGCTCTCTTGCCTGTCCCTGGAGTGAACCCTAGGACCACTTTGTCTCGGACAGTAGCAGCGCTTTTAGCACAGAGCGTCTGCCGGGCTGCAGCTGAGTTGGACAGGCATCAGGAGACCTGGTCTGCCTCTAGCCCCGGTGGCCTCATCCCGCTCCCTCCCACCCCTGTGCCTCAGTCTCCCTAAATATACGATGAGGCTCTTCTGGGGCCCCTTACCTGGGGCCACAGGGATGTGACAGGCAGGACCAGGGACTCTTCTGTGGCAGGTGCTGCCTCAAAGGTGGTTAGGTAGAGGATGGTGGGGGCCAGGCTGGTGGAGGATTCCTCCATCGTGGCATCCGGTGCCTGGTCTTCGGACGGCTCTGCCTTCTTCATCAGGGAGCTAGGACCTCGGACCAAGGCTCGGCCTGAGACACGGAGTGGGAAACACAGGAGCTTTATCTGCTCACCACCCTGTGTCAACCCACAGCACAACTCACATTTCCATCTGCAAACAAGGAGGCAGCAGGGACTATGTGACAAGCCATGGGCTCAGCCAACACTCCTGTTGCCCACCTTCCTGGGGAGGTGGAAACGAGGGACTGGGGTGGTGGGGAGAGAGGAGGGAGGTCTTGAATGAACTTGCAGTGTTGCCGCCAGGAGGCAGCCCAAGGATGCGCTCTCTAAAGCAGCATTCTGGCCAGTTCAAGTCAGGTTAGCGGATACAGCCGGGGCCGTAAGTGCAACAAGTGGGAACTGGTGGGATTGACCACAGAAGGCTTCCCGGAAGAGGTGAGGTGTGACTAGGAGAGGCTGAGAGGCACTGCAATGGGGAGAGGTCTTTGAGATGGTGAGATCCACAGTTTGTCACGTACAAGCAAGGGCTTCCTATGTGGTGATAACCATCGCCCTGTTATATGCTGGGTCCTTCCTTACAAGCATTATTTCATCTAACCACACGGTAGGAACTCTTAGGAGATGGGTGCTCCTTCAGGCTTCATCTCTGGGGGGGGTGGTGTGGACACGGAAGCACAGAGAGGTTAGGCAACTTGCCTCAGGACACACAGCTAGGGGACAGCAGAGCCTGCATTCAAACACAGGTCCATCTGACCACGAGGCCGATGCTTTTGGCCACAGATGCCACCCCCCAAGACCCGTGGGCATTGGGGTAAGTTGAGTGTGAGGGGACAGTGTGCAGGATTGGAGGTGGTCAGGAACAAAGGGGCTCTGAGAGAAGCTGGAGGCCCCGGGCTCACCCTTGCCTCTTTTTTCTTGGGCAAGATCTGACTTTGATTGGGTCAGTCGGGGCCACCCCACCCTCCGGAAACAAACCCCAGAGAGTAGAAAGGGGACTTAGGGACCATTGAATTCACTCCATTCATTTTACAGACAAGGCAACTGGGGCCCAGTCAGCCAGAGCTCCCCAGCAGGTCGGCAGTACTGGGCCTGGCCTCTAGCACTGTCCCCTCCTCCACTCACCCGCCACACCGACTCTCTTGGGGTGGGGGATGGGGGCCCTTGGTCCGATGGAGCTGGGGCCTGGAGTTGAGCCAGGATGAGTTCATGCCTTGTGAGTCCTTGAGGATGCCAGCCTCCCCCACCCAACCTGACCGTGACCTCCAAGGGGGTGGGAGGCTGAGTCTAAGCGGGGATCTCTCGACTGTGTTCTGTCCACTCGGGGGGTTTCAGGAGGCCTAGCAAGGAAGACCCCAGCGGTTGCAGGAGGTGGGGGTGCCCAGCCTCCATCACGCTCCTCTTGGAGAACAACTGCCCCACATTTGTGGCACTTGGTCGGCCCCTGGTGGCCTTGGGGCCAGGTCAGGCAGGAGGAGCTGCCTGGGCCCAGCTGTTGGGACATGTTTGTTCAGGGACTGAGTGGGCAAAGGAGGTGGCGGCCGGGGCCAGGGGGCGGCTAGGCCCTCACGGGGATTTGGGGATGTGGGAGAAACTTAAAGAAGGTGACCAGGGCCGCGGGAGAGCACCCCAAGAGACAAACAGGACAGAGGCAGGAGGGATAAGGACGCCACGTCTCTCCCTGGGTCATCCGTGTCCGGGTCAGGGGACGGTGACTCCACACTGAGAGCAAGTTGAGAATTAGCTAGTAACAGCTACTGCTCACGGCACGTGATGCTTGTCAGGTGCCATTCTAAGCATCTAAGTCCTCTATGAGCCCACACGGAGGGTAGATGGAGCCCTCATCCTCGTTTTGCAAAAGGGGACACCGAGGCACAGAAAGGGGACTTGTCCCGGGCACGCAGCTAGTAAGCGGCAGAGCCACAGCCGAACTGGGGCAGACCTAGCTTCAGAGTCTGAGCTCTCAGTCCCCGCTCTGGGATTCAGAGTTGAGTAAGTGTTGATTAAGTCCCCTGGTTGGGGACCGAACTAGTCCATCTCTACTCCGGGCTTATAGTAGGGTAGATTTCGGTCAGACACAAGGCAGAGCTTCCTGACTTAGGAGGATCATTCCCACGTTCCACCACCAAGGCTCTCCCAGCTCCCTCCTCTTACCAGATCACTCGGACTTTTGAGAGACCCCCTCCCCTCCTCTGGGGGTCCACTGCCTGCCCTCTATGGAGCCTCTGGATATCCTCCCCGGCTTCTCACACCATCGACACTTCTTCACTTCCCTTGTGCCCGCCCCCACCCCCCTCTTGGAGTCCCCTTGGCCATTGGGGTATGCCCTTCCCTCATCCCCCCACCCCTCCTTTTCATGGCAGGACCCCACCCCCTCGCAGACCTCCGGCTACCTCTGTGCAGTTTCAACCTTTCCCTGCGTCTCTTGAACTCCCTGCCACGTTTCTTGACCCTCTCTGACCCGGGAGACCGGTTCTCCTTCTCCGGGTAGGGCAGTGCCAGCCCCAGGAGCGGGCCCTTGTCCTCCAGTAGGCCTGCAGGACTCTGCCCGGGCAGCGGCTCCCCTGCCCCTGGCAGCCTGGAGGCCTGCCTGGTGGTGGTGACCACAGCCCCATCCTGAGCCCGGCCGGGCATGCCTGGGCCCCGCTCCTTCTTGCCCAGGCCCCGCCGGCGGTGGTGGCTGGCCTGAGGCATCCACAGTGCTGGGCCCTGGAGGTCGATGTGATTCTCAGGAAGGTTCCGAGCCGGGGTTCCAGGTCCCAGGGAGCCTGCCAGGCTCAGCTCCGAGAGCACCAGGAGGGCGAGGAACAGCATGGGGACAACGTGGGTGCTGGGCCCGGCCATGAGCTCTGGTCTGTAAGAAAAGCAGCACCATGAGCAGACAGCTCAACAGCCCTCCTCGTCTTCTGCTCCCCCACTTCTGCAAATCCCCTCACCCACATCATCATAGCCCGGTGTCTCTCAGCACGGATGGAGGGGGACTTGGCCCCCAGGGGACATTTGGCAATGTCCGGAGACATTTTTGGTTGTCATAGCGGGGCAGTGCTGCCCCTTCTGGGGTCAGGGATGCCGCTAAACACCCTACAGCTAGCACAGGATGGCCCACGAAGGAGGCTTGCCGGCCCAGGAAGACCACAGCGCCGAGGCTGGGAAGTCCTGGTTTGATTGGCTTTAGCAGCATCCAGGTTCCAGAATAGTCTAGAATTCTCTTTGCACAGACCTCTGCCCTTTGCCAAGTCCCCCGGAATGAGCTGCATCCTTCCAAGCTCAGAAACAGGCCTGTCCTGCCCGAGGCTTGACTCAAAGCCCAACTCCGAACAAACAGAACAGCCTCTTTGAGCGCGTGCCACGGGCAGGAATTGGGTTCAGAGCTTTGCGGGAACTCATATCACTTTGTCCTTTCAACAAGCCTCTGAAGTGGCTCCTAGCGTTTTCTGGAACAGCCACTAAGGCCCAGAGAGGTTAAGCCACACTAGTAAGTCTCATACATGTAATTGCTACGTCTGTGCTCTGCACCTCCCTCGTGGCTGTCCCAAGACTGCTCTGTCCCTGTCTTTGCTCTTTGCTTTTCCTCTAAGGGGCTGGGAGGTTCTGACACAGCCCTGTCTCTGCTGGCGCTGAGCAACTTGGGAAGAAGCTTGGCTCTGACCCCTGCAGGGTGGGGTGAACTGACCCTGACCTACCCTCAGGATAACCCTTCATTGCCCACCAGAAGTGGGGCCTCCTGAGAGCACACACTGCTCCCCCCGCCGCCCCCCCGTGGGAGGAGGAAGCAACCCCTGGATGTTCCAGAAGACGTCGGAGCTAAGGCTCATGAGGTCTGTGGCTGGGGACGGTGGGGCAGGTGCCCAACTCTGGCGACCACCCCCTGTGGCCCCACCTGCCTCCCACAACCTCCCTGCCCCCGGCTCCCCCACCCACAGCTTTGCCTTTAGCCAACTCCCAGTGAGGCTCTTGGAACGGGCGGGGAGGGCAGGGAGGCCGGGGCCCTGCCAGGCTGACTCACTCTAAGGGGGTCGGGGGCCGAAGGGGGGGAACAGCTCCTCCCACCTTGCCTGGTCCCAGGGTCCTTTATCCTGCTCTCCTTTCATTCCAGCCTGGAGTGCCCTGGTCCCCTGCAAGGCCCAGGCCCTGCCTCCGCGGCCCGCAGCTCCGATCTTGCTAGAACCACCGACTGAGAGAAAGAGGCCGTCCTATTTCCTCCCACCCCGGGGAGCCCCCTGCGCGTCCCGGGAGAGCCTCAGGAGCCGTGTGGGACCCTGGGATGGCATGGTGTGACAGCTCCTGTCTCGTCACACAGCCTTCCGTGCCTAAGACAGTAAACCACGAAGCCCTGGCCCGCCTTGCTGTCCACCTCAGTGGCCACACGAGGATTCGGCCCCATCAACCTCACCTCCAGCCTTCCCATAATGAGGGCTCTGGAGGCCAGGGCTCAGGCAGCCGGGGCCTGTGCTCCTGGGCTGCTGAGGCAGCTGAGCGGGAGGAGGGGGACCATTCTAAAGGCCTGTCAGTCAAGTATTGTTCTGCCCCCGGGGAACCCCTTGAACCCTGTTTCCGGGCCTGAGGCAGATGCAGACTCCTCTCCAGGCTGGTTGGCCAGGCTTCACTCTGCCTGGGACTGAGAAAGGTTTTGAGGCTGTGTGGGATGCTGTCCCCCACCCCGCGCGGCCCTTCTGTCTCACAGGGACAATAGCCTGAGAGAAGCCCACAGAGTGCCCTCACTGGCAGGGGTGGTGGGAAAAGAGAGGGGTGAGGCCAGTCACTCCAGAAGTGCAGGAAGAGGCCAGATGAGGCAGAGGAGGAGGGGTGGGCAGACCCACAGGCCCTTGTGGGCCAGCATGCTTGAGGCAAAGCAGGTCGGTGACTCTGAGAGCCAAGGTGTGAGCTCGCTGAACTGCCCGGGGAACTGTCTCAGATGACAGCCCCTCCTCTGCAGAGCCGGAAGAGGAAGCCCATCGCCACGCCCTCAGGCATCATGAGCCCACCCATTGGCATCTCTCTCTCCCACCAGGGTCCTGTTGCCAAGAGTCTTCCAATGGCTGTGGGTCTGTTTACGGTACCCCAACTGGCTTCAGGGCCATCTTTGTTCCCTCCCTCCCTTTGCACCCCACAAATCACGCGCGAGCCAGCCTGGGACAAGCAAGAACGGATTTCTGTGTGCGGTGCCGGTCGATGCACCCCCTGGGAGCCATTTCTCTCCCCAGACCTTATCGGCACCGTCCTGCCCCCAGAGCAGCTCGTACTGCTGACAGATTCCTCTGACCATGACCCTCGCCTGCTCGAAACTGTCCTTGGCTCCCTATTGCCTTCCCATTTAACAGCGACTCCTTACCTCGGCACTCAAAACCTTGTATAACGTGGCCCCGACCTAGCTTTGCAGCCTTGACTTCTACTTCCTCCCCCTCACGGTCAACAGAGACTATTCTCCGGGCCCCAAACACACCCCACCTTTCCTATCTCTCTTCTCACTTGGGCTGTCCCCTCTGCCTCAAACAACCCCCTCTCTCCACCCGCCCCCCCCACCCATCTCTCTCTGTCCAAATCCTGCCCATCCTCTGGGGTCCATCCCAAATGTCCTCTCCTCCAGGAAGCCCTGTCAGTCCCCCAGTTACAAATGCTCCCCACCACGCCCCTACATATGTGTGTCCAGCTCCTGAAGACCTCATGTGCCATCTTGTGCTGGGGCAGGCTTTTTTAAAGACTGACTGGACAGAAAGATCCTAGGGGGCTCTGTCCCTCTCTTCCCTCTGTTCCTATCACATCTACAGGACCCTGCAAATAACAGGCACTGACAGTGGATGGGAATGGAAGTGGACTGAGCACAAAGTGACCCTGAGCAGAAGAACATAAGTAAATTCCTAGGGTGGTGTGTGTGTGTGTGTGTGTGTGTGTGTGTGCGCACGTGCGCGCGTGTGCGCATGTGTGGGTTTGAGAGAGAGCATGAGTACTGGAGTGAAGGCTGGGCATCCTGGCACCACTTTGCCCTGACGACTGCATGAAGCCCTCTCTCCAAGCCCACGGGATTTGTTCACGGATCTTGGCACAGCCCAGCAGCTGAGATGCCAGCCTGGCAAAGCGCCTCAGGAAACGTGGGCTGCTAACAGAAGTCGTGCCAGGGATCCACAGCGATGAGGGGCTCCAATCCATTTCTGTCACTCTGAAAGCCAGTTGGAGGCTGCATCACAAAGCGCCAAGCGTCCAGGCAAAAAAGGGGCAGCAGGCCCCCCCCCCCCCACCCCCATCAGCCCTGGAGGGTTGTCCCCGCCTGCGGCTTGCTCACAAAGTCCGCCCTTCCGGGCCCCCGGGGTGGATCCCCTCCCCAGCAGCCTGGAGTTGCCCTGGATGAGAGTTGTCGAGGGGACTTCAAGACCATCCGCGACCCAGAGATGGCCCTCTCGTAACTGAGATCTAAGTGACTCATTAAAAGCAAAACAGAACAAAAGCAAATGTAATCATAGGAGCTGCCGCTGAGACTGATTTCGTCCACTTCTCCCTGCGTCCCTCCCCGCTGCCCTGCACAGCATGTCATTTTCTACATTTTTAAAATGAGGAAACCGAGGCTCCGGGAGGGTAAAGCCACACATTCAAGATGATGCAACTCACCCAGTGCACATGGATGGTCCTTGCACACCACCGACCGTGCACTGAGCTTCATCAGGGGTCACCTGCCTCCCCCACATAATCTGTCATTGCTGTGAGTGCAGTCGAGGCCCAAGAAGGGGACCAGGCACTGGCAGCTGGGGACGGGGAGGAAAGAACTGATCTCATGTCCTTAAGCTGTCCCTACACAGTGGGGACAATTGACTGGGAGCTGTCTCCATCCAAAGGCTGCACACGCGAACGAAGGCAATTAATTGAGGCTGGAGTCTACCGTGATTCCTGAGCCCCTCCCCTCCCAACAGCCTGGCATTTAGGGCCAGGAGACTAGAGGGGTTCCTGCCCCACCTGCCTGGCAGACAACTGTGGAGCTGGACTGCCCCCGGAGCATCCCAGGACAGCTGTAGGGCTCACATTCCTGCCTTGCTGATCAGCTCACCAGCCACACGGTGGGTTGGGATGGGGGGAGGGGGTGGGGAGGAAGAGGGATGGGGGGGTGGGGTAGTAGGGCTGGCGGTGGGGGGTGGGTCTGATGGGGATCCTGGGCCAGGAATATCAGTGATGCTCTGATAGAGCAGAGGATTACCGAGCTCCGTCCGGGCTGTGAGCCAGACAACCACCCACTGGGAGAACTTGGCCCATCAACCCCTCTCCCTGACTCTGAGTCTCCTCCTCACGTGTGAAAACGAGACATCCGAGCCACCATATTTGGTAGAGATGCTTCAGGGCTTCTTTAAACGTTTGATTCTAACATCACTTAAAAAAAAAATATTTTAAACTATTCTGAAAGCTGTAGCAAAGACAACAGACACTCTCAGACATGCTCTCTACTCAAATTTTAACACGAGCACTGCTCCATCGTCACTCGGGCTTCTCCTGGGTCACCGAAGAGTGTTCCAGGGGCTCAAGGTGAGCAGTTGAAAAGAACTGTTATGGGGGCGCCCAGGTGGCCCGGTCACTTAAGAATCCGACTCTTGCTTTCGGCTCAGGTCATGATGTCAAGGTTCGTGGGTTTGAGCCCCGTGAAGTGGGGAGCCTGCTTGGCTTCTCTCTCTCTCTCTCTCTCTCTCTCTCTCTGCCCCTCCCCCACCCCTCTCAAAATAAATCAACTTCGAAGGGAAAAAAAATAATAAAAGAATTGTTGCCATTCGCAACTACTTATGTACGCATTCCAGAGTTTTCTGGACATGACCGGCCAAAGCCGGTTAGAGGCCCCGTCTCCCACAGACCAGTGCAACCAACATCCATTGCATGCTTTCATGTCACTGAGGATGAGTTCTTTTTTCTTGCTGATTTACTTTAAGGCAATATGGTAAATCGGGGGGCAATGATGGTTGGTCCCCTGGCACGTCTCTGCAGGAGGCTGAAGAGAGTCTGGCTGCAAGTAAGGCTTGAAGCTGTGTCTGCATAAGATGGAGAAGATTTTGATTCGGGGAAGAGATTATTGGTGGGGGATGTGGGGTGCTCTGTTCGTAAAAGGCTGCCTTTATTGGTTTTATGTATTAGGACTAGGGATCAGATTTCATGGGAAATGATGTGCACTGCTCAAAAACGTTGGGGTGGGGGGAGCAGGGGAAGAAGACCACCGTATCCGCAGGTGGGGTGGCCTCAAGGACCTTGTCTGCCCAGGGAGCCTGGGAATTTATGACCTACAGTGACAAGCCTTCTCCATCTGTCTGACAGACCCCCTGTGGGGGAGGGGTGCCGGGTAATATCCTCTAGGATTCGAGTAAGCCCCCAGGGGCTAGGGGCATGAATTCAGAGGACATACTGGTAAATGCTAAAAGGTAAAACACAGTTATATGATTAACAAGCCCATGCCAGGGCTGGCCCTCCCTCTCCCTCGCTCTTGGAGAAGGCCTGTTGCGCTCTGTCCATTTCTCTAAAGGTGGCTGACCCCTTGGGCACCAGTGAGACCCTAACCCACAGGGCTTCTGGGATGGGCACCTTGAGACCAGTACAGGGTCTCTTTGGGACGATCGCGGCATTTCTATCTTTTTAGACTTCTGCAGAAAAGAATGCAAGGTGCTGGGGGTGGGGGCTGGACAGGGAGGTGTCTTAATTTCTGCTATTCCTCTGGCCACAGCTTGGGTCTTGAAATGACCCTTTTCATGGAAACACCCTAACCCTCTCCAGCTCATAAGAAACTTGCAGGCAACCACCCACCGCTACACCTGAGCAGGAAAGGACCTCTGACCCCTGAGAGGCCGAGAAACATCTCTGAGATCTTCCTTCCTCGAGAGAACCCAGCTAGGAAGGGACATGCTGAAGTCACCCCAAACAGACTCCCTTACCCTTGGGCTCACTCTCTCTGTTCTCAGGCTTCGGTGATGAGCCCTCAGGCTCACGGGGACATGGCCCGGATCCTGGGCACTAAGGGCTGGATCCTGTTCTTCTGAGCAGCAGCCTCGGGCAGGCCCGGCCTCTGTGTGGGTGCCCACTCGCCACAAAACCCTGGCCATGTTCCCTGCCGTGTTTTGGGTGACTGGAACAGCTTCCCATGCTGCCCTTCTGCCTCTGCTCCTGCTTTTCACCAAAACATTCTCTGTTTTGTGGTCAGAAGAACAAATCTGGGGGTGCCTGGGTGGCTCAGTTGGTAGAGCATCTGACTTTGGCTCAGGTCATGATCTTGTGGTTTGTGGGTTCGAATCCCAAGTCGGGCTCTGGGCTGGTGGTGGGGAGCCTCCTAGGGATTCTCTCTCTCTCTCTCTCTCTCTCTCTCTCTCTCTCTCTCCCTCCCTCTCTCTGTTCCTTCCCCACTTTTTCTTTCAAAATAAATAAACCTAAAAAAAAAAAAAGAACAAATCTGATGACTGGCTCTACGGCTTAAAACTCTTCAGTGGACATTTTTACAACCTATCCAGAAGACAAGGGATTAGCTCCTTAATGTATAAAGAGCTCTCCCTCACGCCCAGCCCTTGACACCCCGAGCCTGGGAGCCCTGGGGCAGCAATTGTAGGCCTAGAACCCCGACTCAACAGTGCTTAGGACGGATTTTTCTCAATGCAGGAATCATCTCTGGTTTTATGTTCCCATGTGTCCATGAAGATTTTAGGAATGTCCTAACTTAGAACGGATCTGCCTGACTCCTCCCTCTGGTGCCTCGTCCTCACCCAGGAGGCTGGACACTTTCTGGAATGGCTAGAAGTGGAGAATGGAGGTGGCCATCCCCAGGCCCTCCTCTCTCTCAAAATAAATAAACTTTAAGAGAGAGAGAACAAGCTGGGGAGGGGCAGAGAGAGCAGGGGACAGAGGATCCCAAGCAGGCTCTTCGCTGACAGCACAGAGCCAGATTTGGGGCTCGAACTCACCAAGCGTGAGATCATGACCTGAGCTGAAGTCGGATGCTTCACCAACTGAGCTACCTAGGCGTGCCCCTCCTTCTGTCTTTGAACAGTAGGGCTCCCCAAACCGGAGCTCCAGCGGAGGTGGGGCGGGTCTTAGAGCTCCTGGCCCCCTGGGAGCAGATTCCTGTCTTCGTTAGAGGGACCTGACTCCCCCGGGGCTGGAAAATGAGTGATTTTGCTGGTTCAATCAAAATAGTCCTAGTGTAGATGAGAGTGGGGGAGGGGCAGGTGGGTGGGCTTTTCTCAAGGCAGTTCGGAAATAGACTTTGTCCCTCTAGCTGTTCCCACCATCCGAACTCCTCGGGAGTCATGACGTTCCTGTCTGCGAAATGGGATCATCAGGCTGTCTTGAGGTATGATTATTTAGGAAATCAGTATTTCTTCGTGCCGCGTGTAGGGCAGAAGGGACTTCCGGTGTGCCTGGAAGCCAGGCAGTGTACGTGGGGTAGAAGGCAGCAAACGAGCTCACTGGCTCCTCTTTTTACAACCTATCCAGCAGACAAGAGATTAGCTCCTTAATATATAAAGAGCTCTCACCCACTCCCAGCGCTCGGGTTGGGGAGGGGGGGGCGAGGTGCGTACTTGGGCCTTGACAGTCCTGATCTAGTCCCCACCCTCTCCCTGTCCAATAGGAAGAGGACACAGAACAACCAGAGCCCCACCTACCCTTCCACAGGCCTTTGAGCCAACCCAGCCTCCTGCAGAGGACTCTATCTTGAGGGAGGCGGTGGGAGGAGGGGGGTGGGGAAGCACCGGCTGCTGCTTTGCAGTGGAGACCGTAGGGGAGAATGACACCAGGCGGTCACCACCGGCTGAGCCCCTCTGGGTGCAGGACCTGGAGGTCACGTAAAGGAGCCCGCTCCAGTCTCAAGGAAGAGAGCTTCGTCTCTGCTCGGGAAACTGCCAGTCCAAATGGGGATACTAACCCTGGCCCTAGGGGGTTCCCAGTGACACAGGGGAGATCCACGTCTTGCCTTGGAGGGCTAGGATCTAGGGAGGACTCCCAGACGGAGAAGAGAGACACCCCTCCTGACCACGGGGAGCTCTCAGTCTAAACAAGGAAAGCGACTCCTGCCCCAAGGAAGCCTGCAGTCTGAAGAAGTAGACTCAGGGGCGCCTGGGGGGCTCCGTGGGTTGAGCGTCCGACTTCGGCTCAGGTCATGATCTCATAGTTCACGAGTTCAAGCCCGGCTCGGCTACTGTCAGCGCAGAGCCTGCTTCAGGTCCTCTGTCCCCCGCGCTCTCTCCGCCCCTCCCCCACTCACGTGTGCACAAAACCAATCAAACCTTAAACAAAGAAATCAAGAGGTAGATTCATTTGCTGCCCTGAGAGGTTCCCGATAGGAGAGACATACCTCTGGCCTTGGAAGTTCCCATAACATGGGGGAAAACATACCCTTTGCTGGAAGGAGCTTCTAATCTGCAGGCAGAGACAGAGTGCCTGCCCTCCAGGTGTCCCCACTCTGACCTGCTGGAAAGGCCGGAGGTCCAGTGAAAGCTCGAGGCACAAACTAGTGCTGATTCAAACAGGTGTCGGCCCAAATCCATCAAGCTGAGCCATGGGAGAGCCCCGTGGAGCAGGTGGGAAGAGCTGTGTGACCTTGGGCAAGTCATTGAACCTCGCTGAGCCTCGGTTTCTTCTGTAAAATGCCAGGGGTTGTGGAGGAGGAGATGTAAACGTATATAAAGTGAGCAGAACCCAGTCCGGGCGGGATAAGCAGTAGCCCTTGTTATAATGGGGCTCTTTTATAAAAAGAGAGAGAGTGGGTGGTGGGTGGAGCGGGGGAGAGGGGTTGGTCCTGGAAGCATTTGTGCATCTGTGCCTGTGTGGGCCGGGGGGGCAAGCGCAGGTGGCCATGTCCTCAGTCCTCAGTGGGGTGATCGATGGTTTCCTGTGGGGTGGGACAGGACAGGCCCAGGCCAGCCTGGAGAGGACCATTGTCTTGGTAAATGAGGTTTGGCTTCCCCGCAGGGGCGGCCCCATCTGCTTTTATTGTTTCCAACAGTAGCCTTGGGAATTCGCAGCCCCCCCAAGGCCTCACACCTCAAAAAACCTACATAGGGGTGTGGAGTTGGGGGCCGCCTCAGAGCCCCCGCCCACCCACCCAGAGGCTCCCGGCCTTGGGCTTTTCTCTCCCAGTGTCCCACGTCCACCTCCTGAGCCAGCGTCCTGCCTCCTGCTACATTATAGGTAGCCACTCCTCTCCCCGCTCCCCAAACAATCCTCCGCCCACTCCCCCTTCCCCAAACTTCATTATCTCGGGACCCAGACAATTTAACACCACTTACTGTTTGGTCAGACCCATCACTTAATCATCAAGTGACAAAAATGCCCGCTGTTGGCTCTGGCACAGGCCAGTGTGGGGCAGAAAGACACCTGGTGTCAGACAAGCCTGGGGATGAAGCCTGGCTCCAAGCGCTTAATAGCTGAGTGACCCCGAGCAAGTCAATTAACCTCTCTGGGCGTCAGTCCCAGGTTGTCTGAGTATCATTTATTGGCCATTTACTAATCTGGGCCTAGAGCGTCAGGTGCATTATCTAATTTAGCCCTTTGAAGTGGGCAAAAATGACTCAACATGGGGCCAAATTTGGAGGGATTTGCCCAAGGTTACACTGCAGAGGGAGTGGTAGGGCTGGGACTTGATCTCATGGTTGTCTGAGAGGCAACCGTGCCTGTACTGTCAAAGGCAGGGTCTCTGACCACTCCTCATGTTACCCTCAGTGACCCTCAGTGTAGACGCTGTGACTGTCCAGGACCTCCCGTACTGGAGGCCGTAACACAGAGCCCGGCACAGAGAGAGCCTCTAAGAACTTGTGGTTTCTACAATGACTTCATCTCAACTGCTCTAGATTCTAGGAGGGGACTTATCCCTTGGACCCCCCCACACCCATCCAGTGACGTGTACCAGATGGTCAATGCCGGACCACGGTGTTGTGTATGGAGAGCTGTCAAAGCTGGGACCTGCTGGTGGTGAGGGCGGCCTGGCCTCTAGGGGCAACGGTTCAGCCACCCTCCCGTGTCCTTCCTGGGGACGGCCTGTGTCCTTCCTGGAGATGGCCTCTGCTCAGTTGGCCACATGGCCCACTCAAGAGGAAGGGCCGACAGAAGACGGGCAGAGGGCTGCAGTGGGAAAAGAGGCAGGTCTCCTCCGAAAGAGCCAGAATAGGGATGCTCATCTAACACCCCCCTTGGGAATATGCCCAGGACCCGCTCTGGAGGGAGCGCCCTTCTCCCCAGGCTGTAGAATCAGGGAGGCCAGGATGCAAATCTCTGCTCTACCAAATTCCTGGCTGAGACCAGTGAAGGAACTCCCTCCAGGTCACGTAGCTAGCAAGCCATCAGCTGGAATTCAAACCCATTCTGCAGGACTTGGGCAATCACTTCCCTCTCTATAATCAGGCACAGATATCCTCATCTTCCAGGGAGAGGAAGAACCCAGTACCCCGGGGGTTTTCCAGGAGGCTCGTTCCCCCTCTGACCTCCCCAGCTACGGTCTTTTGCTTCAGGGTCACCCCTGCCCCTGGCCTGGCCGGCAGGACCCGCTGGGACCCAAGGATAACCTGTGGCTTGCAATTTTCAGGTCACTCCCATCCCCTTGACCAAACGTTCCAGTCGGTACAACACGTGTGCATGGAGCACCCACTGGGTGTCCTGGGACCACGAACGGAACGAGACCCAGCCCTGCTCAGGGGAGTGCAGACCACGCGAGAAGGGGAGGCAAGGGGGGAGCAAGAGGGCTTCCCGCAAGAGGGGACATCTGACCTTGGCCTGCAGGGAGGGCAGGCTTCGACTGAATACGGGCAGGGGAGGAGATGTTTCAGAAGGAGGGAAGAGCCAAAGACGCAATGAGAGTGTTGTGGGTGGCAGGTGGAGTTGTTAATTTGGTGCCAACAGGGAGCCATTTGAAGGATTTAGGGCTGGGGAGAGGGGGCAGGTTGGACGGGCGGAGAAGGCGCCGTCGTTTTCGTGTGGGTGAGGGGCAAGGAGCGAATTTTGGAGGGGTCGCAGAGGCTGCCGACCTGGCTTTCCCGAGGAGGCAGAGCCGGCAAGGGCGCCCTGGGTTGCCAAAGCTGGGCCTGTCCGCCAGGCGGGATCACGAGCAGGAGGCTGGATGGGGTGTGCCTGTGTCCCTAGTCCCTAAGTGCCAGCTCTGGCCATGGCTGAAAACAAGAACTTAGCCGGGGGAGCCTAGAATGTGCTGGCTGGGAGGAGGTTACCCTCTGCTGAAGTGGCCCTCATTGAGCCACTGCTGGATTCCGGGGGGGGGGGGGGGGGGGGTGGTGTGTCCCCTGTTATGAGGACACAGATGATCCGGTGGTCAGAGGGTTTGGGCAATTACACAGCAGGTCCAGGATACAGCAAGACAGTGCCCCCAGGGGGAAGGAGATGGCTTGTGTGCAAGTGCCATTAAAAAAGAAATCTGTGCAAGACAGAGGTTCAGAATTGGGAATGAGTCACATGGACGCCTCATGATGAATGACCAGCTGTTGGCAACATTATCACAGCGACACTCATCTCACTTTGGAAGCAGAGACCCTATTCACCCTGACTTTTTAAAACTGCTTTTAGGACAAGCAGAGAGGAGGAGCGAGAAGAGGGGACGGTGCCTGTGACAGCAGGAACCCTGTAAATGGGCGTGGGCGGTTGCAACTGTGACAGCCACGCTGGGGGGGGGGGGGCAGGGAACATTCAGGTTTCCCTGCAGGGTCTCTAAGCCTTGAATTGGGATCCATTTCTCCCCCTTGCTGGGGAGCCTCCTCCCCACCCCAGCCAGGGACCGAAGCCTCCCCCACGGCCACCAAGTGTGTCCTGTGCTGGCATCCAATCTGCTTTTTTTTTTTTTTTTTTTTTTTTTTCACTGTTTCAACACACATCCCTGTGGGTAGGTGCTGTTATCCCCATTTTATGAAGGGGGCTTCGAGGCTCAGGAAAATGCATTCCTTTGTCCAAGATCACTCCCAGGGCCTCTGTCTGCCTGATCCCTGGGAGATGATGCTGAACCGCACCGGGACACTTCCTGCGGGCCCCCCGCTGGGAGGAGGGCAGCGGGTAAGGTGCGCTGGGCAGGAGACCCGATGGAGGCGAAGGCCGAGGGAACCCCCAGTGGAGGGAAGCAAGAAGACTTGGCGGGAAACCCAAGAGCCCTCGCATCTCAAACCCCGCAGGCAGCCGAGACCCCGGTGCGCAAATGGAGAAAAAGCCAGCGGAGGAAGAGGGCCAGAGCGGGGCCGTCGAGGTTGCTAGGGCGCAGAACCGCCAGGGCGCGTGGCCGCCGGCGGCGCTGGCAGAGGCGCACGCCGAGCCTCCTTCCCCCGGAACACACCTTAGCCCCCCAGGCAGCCTCGAAAGGGGCAGGAGGACACGCCTGTCAGCTCTGCCCGGGGCGCAGGGAGTCTTCGAAGCTTCTTCGAATGGTGGCGGATTCTCCGGTCCGCTCCCGCGTCCTGGAGACCGCCCAGAGACTCAGAGACAGAGAGACAAAGAGAGACGCGGTCCCAGAGGGAGAAGGGCTAGCGCGGAGGAGGAGGGAAGGCGAAAGCCGCGACCCAGAGAGGGCGGCTAAGGCGCGCGCGAGGCAGAGTGTCAGAGCGTGGAAAAGTAAGCGTCCGGCGGAAGGTGGGCGGACGCGGGGGCCGGGAGCAGAGCCTGGAGCCCAGCTGTGACGCGGCGAGGGGCGGAGGCGGCGGACACACGGACCGACGGCTTCGAGGGCCGCGAGGGCAGGGAGGAAAGCAGCATCCTCACCTCCAACCACAGTCCCCCGCGCGCCCTGCCCCTAACCGCGCCAGGTAGCCCACCTTTGTCCGGGCACGCTACCAGGTGAGGAGGGAGGGCGGGGCCAGGGGCGGGCCAAGGCCATGCCTTACCTGTCCGGCCGGCGGGGCGGGGGCCGAGGGGCCCGGGGCCGAGCGCCTGCGGGAGCCGAGCGCAGCGGAGGGCCGAGCTGCGAAGCGGGGACCACGAGGAGAGGTGCGCGGGCGGCTGGAGGATGTGCCCAGGCTGAGAGGGGCTGGAGGGAAGGGGAGGGGGCCGGCGCGCGGGAAGGGGCGGGCGCGCTGGGAGGAGGCGGGGGAGGGGCGGTGGGAGTTGGCCCGGCCGCCCCCGGCTGAGGGGCAGCCCCCGGCCCGGCTGGGCCCTGCGCGCTCCCGGCCGGCGCGCCCTCGCCAGCTGCACTTGGCGTTCCGGGCCCGCTCCCCAGAGGCCTAGCCGCCGTCGCCGCGAGGGCGCGGGGCAGACAAAGGAGGCAGACAAAGGCGGGCGCAGCCGGGCGGCCGAGCGGGCACGGGGCGAGGCGAGTCCACTCCTCCCGGTGCGTAAGAGCCGCCTCGGTACTGCCCGGAGCGCGTGGGACGGGCGGGGCGCGGGCAGCGGTGGCGCATCTGGAGCGGCCCCGCCGGGAGCGGGCGACAAAGGGCCGCGGCAGGGGGTCCCCGGCGAACCCAACAATGGATCGGAGCTGAGCGCTCAGCTGCGGCCGCGTCTGGCCGGGCAGGGGCCGGCCAGTCCCCAAAAGGATTATTCCGCCCTGGCTGTCAAATGGGACGGAAGAAATGCCCGGTGCGAGGGAGGCGGGACGGGGCACCGCGGAGCCTTTGTAGCCTCGGAAAGTGCGCGGAGCAGGGGGCGGGGTTCTGGAGAGGTCGCTCTTGGTTGTGGGGGGTATACGCGGTCTTCAACCGTTACCAGGTGAGAATCCCGGGCCTTGACGGCCGCACTAGTGTGTCTCCCCCGGTACACACCCTGAGAGGGAAGGGAGAGATACAATCCTCCTACCCAACACGCGCGCGCGCGCGCACACACACACACACACACACACACACACACACACACACGGTCTTCCTCTCGCCACGCCCAGTCCAAAGTCCTGGTGGTATTCCCGTAGCCCGGCCCAGCTGGGACAAAGCCAGCCCCCAGGGCTGGCTCATCCATCACCTAGCGGGGCGCCGTGTCCTAAAGACCCTGGGAGTCCGGGAATGCTGTGTTATGAGTCCCGCGGCCCCCATAACTCACGGCGGGGTCAGCGGGGCCACAGGCACTGCCAAGATCAAAGAGCTGTTGGGCAGGACCCGGGCGCGCGTGAATTGCGAGTCTCGCCTGGAGCCCAGAGCTCGCCCAGCGGCTTCCATTTCGATTGTTTTCCTCTTCCTCCAGAGTGTGGCAGTTATGGCTCAGAGGTTTAAGGAGCTCCGTTCTTGGGTCAGGCCAGATACCTGGGCTCATCTGCTGATGCCATTCCGGGTCACCTGGGGCAGTCGCCTAACTGCTCTGAGCTCATCATCCCCAACTCTTAGGGTTCAAGGATTCTGTTGGATGCAAGGAGATAGCGTTCCTAAGATCCTGGCCCCATGGGAAACACTCTAGGAAAATGACCTGCTATTGTTATGTAATAGTATCAACCTGATGGGCACCAGGATGGACTGTGTTCTGAGCAGAGACGAGACGTGACCTGACTTGGGCTTTAGGGACGAAGTACCAAGACATGCCACAATGTGGGTGAATCTTGAAAACACTATGCCCAGTGAAACAAGCCAGACGTGAAAGGCCACATGTTGTATGATTTATATGGCATGTTCAAGGTAGGCAAGCCCATAGAGACAGGAAGTAGACTAGTGGTTGCCTGGGGCTGGGGGAAGGGGAGACGGGGTTTTTCTTTTTGGAGTCATGACAACGTTTTGGAATTAGATGGTGGTGATTGATGCACAGCGCATTAAAAACCACTAAATTGCATGTTTTAAAGGGTGAACTTTATGGTTTGTGAAATACATCTCAATAAAGCAGTTATTATTATTATTTTTAAAGTAGTAGTCGAGTTGGATCAAGGGTTCTTACTGTGTGGTCTGGGATGACTTCAGAGAGCCCGGGAACCCCTGAAATTGTGGAAGACATTTCATGTCTATGGGTGGAAGCTCTAAGCTTAAGAAGAGATGATTTGTAAGATCCTCCTGACCAAAAAGGGGTCAGCAACATTGGGGGGGGGGTCAGCAAAACACTGGGGAGGGAATGGCATGTATGGGCTCTGCCCTGGCTGAGGTGTTGGAAGTGCCCAATGCTGCTGGCCTAAGGTCAGGGCCCTGGCTTGGGTCTGAGGTCGGCCGTGGATCTGGGGAGCTGTATAGGTCACGCCTCGCGCCAGAAGACCAGGTGAGGGAGGGGAGGAGCTGAGTGTGGGCCACATTCCCTTGCCTTTAGGCATCTCTGGCAGGGGGATGCAGGTCCTTCCTTAGGGCACCTTGGGGACTGCCTTGGGAAATGGAGATGGGGAGGGGGTGCAGTTGAGGATGTTTTAGATGGGGTTTTGAAAAGCATGGTGGCTGGTCCAGAGTGTTTGTTCTAGGGGCTTAGACAGTGTGTGCAGATGTTAATATCATTGCCATAATAGCACGAATTGTGCATTTATATGCCAGGCATTGTGCACTTTATATATATATAATTACATAAAATTAATATATTAATATATACAGTTATATATAAAATTTTATTTTTTATTAAAAAATTGTAATGTTTATTCATTTTTGAGAGACAGAGACAGAGAGTGAGTGGGGGAGGGGAAAAGAGACAGAGGGAGACACAGGATCTGAATCAGGCTCCAGGCTCTGAGCTGCCAGCACAGAGCCTGGCCCTGGGCTTGAATCCACGAACCGTGAGATCATGACCTGAGCCGAAGTCAGACGCTTAACCCATGGAGCCACCCATGTGCCCCATATATATATAATATATATATATATATAATATATATATATAATATATATATATATATATAATATATATATAATATATATATAATATATATATAAGTTTATTTATTTATTTTGAGAGAGACAGAGATAGCAAAACTTATATATAAAACTTATATAAAACTTATATATAACTTATATAAACTTATATATAAGTTTATTTATTTATTTTGAGAGAGACAGAGATAGCAAAAGTGGGAGAGGGGCAGAGAGGGAGAGAGAGAGGAATCCCAAGCGGGCTCTGCACTGCCAGCACAGAGCTTGATGATGCAGGGCTTGAACCCGTGAATCTGTGAGATCATGACCTGAGCCCAAACCAGGAGTTGGATGCTTAACCGACTGAACCACTTAGGCGCCCCTGTGCACTTTATATTTTTACAACCATCTCACTTGTTCCCCCCCCCCCCAACCCTATGGAATCGGTGCTCCCATGATCCCATTTTACAGGTGAGGAACCTGAGATTCAGAGAGGGAGGGGACTCACAGCTGGTTAAGGAGCAGTGGTGGGGAAAGACAGCACGTTAGAGGCGCAGGCAGCCTGGTGGGTGCAGGGGGTACATAGTGAGCATTCCCCAGCTCTTGTTTCATTTTTGAAAACAGCTCTTTGCACACCGCTACCTGTAGCTCGAGCACTGAAATCAGAGGCCTTTGTTCTCATTCAGAATAAGTTAGGATTCAAGTCAGGCAAATGGCAACGAGCCACTGTCCGCCATCATTTCATCTGTTCTTTCTTTCATTAATTCATTTACTTGCACTCATCGAGAACCTGGATTGGGCCAGGCACTGGGTGAGGGGCTGGACCAAAAGAATGAACAAGGCTGAGGCTCTGATCAGGAGGTGTCCCAAACGGCTGCATCCTTGAGCATCGGGGTACCAGTGGATTGTTAGTAGGCTATATGTGGCTCACTCTCTATGGCTCCCCCCACTCTCCTGTGTTTGGTGTCTTAGGAACCTTAGGCAGGGATGGGATAAATGATCTGTCATGTGATCAGCCTAGTGGGTATGAGGGGACCTTGGCAGCATCTTAAGGGGCTGGATACTTCATTGCCTATTGTTTTACTCTGTTCACTTGTTGCATATTTGTTCAGTGAACTCCAGGGATCCCCCTTTGCCCACGCAGGCCTTGGTCTTTGCAAGACTTTCTTACATCTTGCTTTCTCTTAGTTTCAATTTAAATGTCTCTTGGGAGTGATTTTCTTTCTGTCCTCACTGCAGACCCTCAGGGACCTGTTCCAGTTGGCAAATAAGCCCTCTCTCCTCCTAAACATCCATCCTTTTCCTCCCAGATGCCCTCCTACATGTTGTTATTATGGTGAAAAATATGCAAATAACTTGGAAAAACAGTCTCCCAGCAAATGGGTATTCAAAAATGTAATAAATTAACCCCATAATGTAATCTTGGTCCCAAGACTATCCATCATGCTGATGTGCTCAAGATCTAGAAACCCAGATGCCACAGAGCCCTATGGATAAAAATGACAGATGTCTTCTTAGAGCTCCCCTGCCCCCTCTCCAGCTTCTTGGCCCCTGTGGAACCCAAGGCCATCAGATGTTTAGGGAACATCTGTCCAGCCTGTTCATTTCAAAAATGAGGAGATAGAGGCCTTTTTGGGGTTAGGGGTCAGATCAGTTTGAGTCCCTCCTCACCTGTCTCCCAGCCTGCATTCCTCTGCTTGTGGCTGACTCTGAATCCAAAGCCCCAAATGTAGGCATTTTGTCCATGGGTTTCTAGTTGACAAGGCAGGTACCCCAGTGTCAAAAGCTCTTGGGACCTTGCTGTCTGCATTTGAAAAATGTTGAGTGTTGGGTTGTATGTCTGCCAAGGTGTCTCTGAAGTTCCTTTAGCTCTGTGTGTCAGGGGACCTACAGGTGGCTTGTGCTTTGTCTTCTCAGAGCAGGGGGCTAAGGCTGGGAGCCTGGCATGAGTCCTCGTGTCACTCACATTGTACTCTGGAGGCCATCCCATGGAAGCAGCTAGACTCTTGAGTTTCCCAGCCCAGGATCCAATCCCAAGAAACCCTTTACAAGAAATTGCCCCCCTAAGACTGCCACTTCCTGTCACTAATGGACAAACTGCTTGAACAGCCTCCAGAGAGGGGCAAAGAAGGACTCTTGCTTTCTCCAGGGCCAAAGTATCCATAATGATTAAATCTCAAGGAGCCAGGGGACACTGTTTACCAGCCAGTGAGCCGCTTAACTGGCTCTGTGTGGAAACGGTTCTCTCCTTCATGGCATGATATGGGCAGTGTCCCCAAGTCTTGAGAAGGGCTGCCATGCCCAAAATGTGCCACCGAGTGCGTCAATTCCTGAAATAAACCATCTTATCCCTTTGGGTTAAATGTGGAAATGGTATGAAATGCAGACTTTCTTTGGGAACAGCCCAAACTACCGTGGCAATTCCCATGTTTTTGGGCATCAGGGTCCCTGGGGAACTTGTTAAAGGGCCCATACCCTGCTTTGCACCCAGACTGGTCCAGTAGGTCAGAGAGGCCTGGGTTCCAGGAGTTTAATGGGCTCCCCAGGGATTCTGATGCAGATTTCCAAGGACTGCTTTGAGAAATGCTTTGCTGGTATTCCTGGCTTAATGGGCCAAGTCCCTTATTCTCTTCCTATCCCCGCCCCATCAGAAGTGGGCAAGTGCAGGTTTGAAGGCATCTGGAGTGAAAACAGGTGCAGATCTCCAATAGCGACCTGTAATTGATAAACATTCCTGGCTAGATCTGGGTACCCACAGCTGGGTGTGACTCCTAACAAGCTCTTCTGTCCCTAGAGGTCAGAGTCAAGGTCCCCAGGCTTCCGGTCCTGATTTGTTGCCTGTAACTGTGCTGCAACTTCTCTGACCCTAGTTTCGCCACCTGTAAAATAAAGGGGCTGAAAATAAGTTGAAGTCCTGGAATCAGGTTAGAAGTCAGAACTGGGTTTGTATTCCAACTGTGTGATTTGGGCAAAGTAGGGAACATCTCTGAGCCTGTTTGCCATCTATAAAGTGGGGCTGTAAAACGGATGCTTAGCTCCTAGGGTTAAGGAGGGAATTAAAGAAATCAGTGCTCGACAGCGAGTTAGTGTTCAAGTTAGTGATTATTTTAATGTTAATATTATTATCTCCCAGCGGGCCTCTCAGCGGTTCCAGAGGCCATGTCTCTAGGGGATTCCAGAACTGTAAAATGTAGTGGGCCAAGACAGCTCCGCGCGTCCCCTCCCTCAATAGATGTGTGATTCGGGAAGGTTACTTCACCATTCTGAACCTCGTTTGGCTCCTCTATAAAATGCGGACACAGTAACTGTCTTACGGAACTGTTTTGAGGATTTAGTGGGATAATCCACAGGCACACTTAGCCCGGTGCCTGGCACACGGCTGGGTCCCTATAAAGGGCAGCTACCACTATGATGCCCGGGCCCGGGAGGTTTTATCTTCTTGGGAGGTAAACCCAAGCTGCACTTAGTTTCTGGGTGAGGGCGGGAGTGAGGACGTCCCCGCCCCGGAGCCGGCGGATTCGCTTTCGGTTGGGCAGCTGAGGTCCGGGGATGGTGACTCTGCAGTTAGCAGTAGATGTCGCTGTCTTAAGTCCCCAGCTGTACCCTCCACCTGTTCCTCACCAGCAACACCTATCCGCTCCCTCCCAACGCGAGACAAACGCCCTGGGGAGCAAAATACTTGGCGACCTGACGTGGAGAGCGAAGGGGTCTTTTCTCGCGCCGACCCCGAGCCTAAGGGAGGCGGTGCCGCGCAGCCTCCGCGTCTCCCGCCTTGGGATCTCGGGCGGCGAGGCCGGGCCCCGCCCCCTCCCAAGCCCCGCCCCTCCGGCTGCCGCTCCCTCCCGCCTCCAGGTTGGCTGCGCGGGGGAGTGGGCGTGGCCGGAGGCGGTCGCTAGGACCTGCCAGAGCGCCGCGGAAGTCTCGGAGCCGAATCCAGGCCGCTGGTTGAGCCGGAGGCGCGAGTGGTCGGGTCGGTGGTTCCCCGCACCGGGGGGAGGGGAGAGGGGCGGGGTTCCCTCCGAGGAGGTTTCCGGCCAGGCGGAGGGCGGCGTCTTATTCCAGCCCGGTTTGGTTCTCAGCGTGTCCGGCTTTGCGCCCGCGGGCCTAGGCAACCCGCCGTTCCCTCTGCGGCCGTGCCCTTTTTGCGAGCACAGCTCTGGCCTTTCCTATCGCACGCCCCCACCCCCCGCCCCAGAGACAGCAGGGCGGGGGGCCAGTAGACAGAGCTGATCGGGGCGCAGCTAATGTCCCCGAGCTATGACGCCAGCGTGGGAGGTCCCTTCTAGCTGCCCAGATTCTGTGTGAAGGGGGACGTCCTGCCCCCGATTCCCCCAGACGGAGGGGAGAGGGGGTGGAGGCAAGCGCACCCTGCGGCAGTCTGATCCGTTAGAACCAGCCCCCCCTCCTGCCCCACCCTCTAGGTGGCGGTAAGGATGACCACACTCACGCGACAGGACCTCAACTTTGGTCAAGGTAGGGAGGCTGGACTTGCGGACCCAGGGTGGGGGGGCGAGGGAGGGCCTGGGCCGGCGGGCTTCCCAAGCTCACCGGCTTCAGCCCCTTCACAGTGGTGGCCGACGTCCTCTGCGAGTTCCTGGAGGTGGCCGTGCACCTCATCCTCTACGTGCGCGAGGTCTACCCGGTGGGCATCTTCCAGAAGCGTAAGAAGTACAACGTGCCTGTCCAGGTGAGCCCCCACCTCTGGTCATCCCCGAACTTCAAGGTGGGTAGAGGTTGGATTTTTGAACGCTTCCTCCGCTTTCAGGCTGAGCCCCCTCACTCCCCAGCGGCCTGGCCTTGCCGTTCAGTTCCCAGCCACAACTGCAGGGACTTTTCTTTCCATCCCTCTGAACTGGGAGTTCCCCTTGCCCCAAGTTAGGGACCAGACTCTCGGGTTAGAGTTGCCCCTGGGGCATGGTTGTATTTTAAAGAACTCCTGGGACTGGCGAATGATTGGTTTGGGGAGGGGATCCCTGTAAACCTCAGGTACCCCTGCTCTCTGCCCTCATTGTAAGGGGTTGTTTTAGGTTAAAAGGCAGACAAAAGCAGTAAACAAATGCTACCCTGTCCCCAGTCTGTAGAAGTGCCGGCCCTTAGAAGGCACTCAGTAAACATTAGAATAAATGAATGACCCAATACTGAAACGTGGTGGAAGCTTGAAGGATATACGAGGAAAAGGAAAAAGAATGGCATTTACTGTGCACCCTCTGTGTTGTACGGGATTATCTCACTACTCATCATTTTTTCTTTGCGAGACCTTTCACAGATGAAGTAATTAAAGCTCAGAGAAGTTAAGTGATTTACCTGAGGCCACATAGCTCTTAGTCCCAGATTCTCAATTTTTGAAAATTGATTAAAATTTTGGATCCCTTCTCTGGGAAAAATGCCTGTATGCCCAAATACACACAATTTAGGGACTTCTCAGCCTGTAGAGGAGCCCGCAGACCCCACTTTAGAAACCCCTGATGCTATATCGAGTGCTAATGTTGAGACTGAATTCTTCTCCGTTCTGTGTGGATAGTTCGCAGTTCTCAGCCCCATGATGGGAAGTCAGTCTCTTGGGTAGGGAGCCCTAGGGAGTTGCTGGCCTCTCTCCCTGGGCTCCTGGAGGTAGGGCTGTTGGGTGGTTTCCCCATTGGTGCTTTGGGCCTCACCAGCCATCGTGCGGTTGTGTGCAGATGTCCTGCCACCCGGAGCTGAACCAGTATATCCAGGACACCCTGCACTGTGTCAAGCCACTGCTGGAGAAGGTGAGGGCACCAGGCTCCAGCCTACTTCACGCCAAGTCTGTTCCTCCAGTGCTCCAGGACAGGGTGATGCTGGGACCGTGCGGGGTCCCTATGACTCTATACCCCAAAGCATATCTCCTATTCCCTGGAGACCACCCCTGCCCCAGGATAGACCTCAGGGCACGTGGGCCACATTCAGGGTATGCTGGGCCCGGGAGCCCTGTTTTGTGGAGTTGGTCAAGTAGAGCCTGCCCCAGAGGGTTCTGGGTTCTTCTCACGTCTGTTCCTCTCCCTGCCCCCAAGTTCTGTCTGGGCTTGCCCCCTGAGGGTTTCCTCCTTTTATCTTGTCCCGCTCTCTGAGATGTCCTGGAACCCCCATGGGGCCTGGACACTCTCTCCCCTCCCAGCCTGTACCGCTCATGTCAGCGATGCCAACTTGAAGTTCTCAAAGCCCCTTCCGGGCTCTCAGGGACCCTCAGCCTAGAAACTGTGAAGGGCTGTGAGCATGCCCTTGCCTTCCTTGGGCAGGGAGGGAGGTGGTGGTGGTGGGTGGGCTACCTGGTCCTGGACTAGGGGATTCCTGTCCTTGCAGAACGATGTCGAGAAAGTGGTGGTGGTAATTTTGGACAAAGAGCACCGCCCAGTGGAGAAATTCGTCTTTGAAATCACCCAGCCTCCGCTGCTGTCCATCAGGTAAGCCGCCTCTCCCCAGACTCTTAGCTAGCTGACTGGCTGGTATGAGGTCCCTAGAAATCGCCCCCATACTCACCCCTTTAGGGCAGCCCCTGAATACCTCAGCTTGGCCTGTGTTCTGAGGTCCCTACTTGGCTGCACCAAGCCCCCTCTCTCCCTTCCTGCCTTTTAGAACCCCTCTGAAAGCCCACCTCCTCCAGGAAGCTCGGTAAAGAGGAGAATGGCAAGGAACGCTATCCCAACGCGGCTGGCCGCCCTGTGGTCTTCATGTAACCTCTGTGAGGCCCACACTTGGCAAACCATCACTTTGCTGAATGGCTATTCCCAACCTCCTTTTATGGACGGAGAAACCAAGTACCAGAGAGATGACATGAACCACTCAGGGTCACCCAAATGGTGGCAGAGCCGAGACCAGACCCAGTTTTCTGACTTCCTAGTCGAGTGTCCAGCCCATAGTCAACCAGAAGTTGACCTTGGGCAAGCGTGTTGGCTGGTCAGCTGCTGGTTTCCTGGTGAGGTCAGGGCACTGTTATCTGTTCCCACTTGCTGTGGCCTCGGGCAAGCCCTTTCCCTTCCTGGCTTGGTGTCCTGGGGTATGAAGAGGCTTGGGCTGTGTCCTTGTTCTCAGACCTGGCTGCACATTAGAACCACCTGTGGGGGCTCACAGTGCCCCATTTGGACTTAGTTTGGGATGGGACTCAGCATTTTTTTTTTTAAGTTTATTTATTTATTATCTTGAGAGAGAGAGAGAGAGAGGTGGAGGGGCAGAGAGAGAGGGAGAGAGAATCCCAAGCAGGCTCTGCACTGTCAGCACGGAGCCCGGGGCGGGGCTCGAACTCACAAACCACGAGATCACGACTCGTTCCGACGCTTAACCGAGTCACCCAGGCGCCACATTCGGCATTGGTTTTTTTAATGTTTATTTTTATTTTTTTTTAATTTTTTTTTTAACGTTTATTTATTTTTGAGACAGAGAGAGACAGAGCATGAACGGGGGAGGGTCAGAGAGAGAGGGAAACACAGAATCTGAAACAGGCTCCAGGCTCTGAGCGGTCAGCACAGAGCCCGACGCGGGGCTCGAACTCACGGAGTGTGAGATCGTGACCTGAGCCGAAGTCGGCCGCCCAACCGACTGAGCCACCCAGGCGCCCCTCGGCATTGGTTTTAAACTCTCCAGATGGTTTTAACTGCGTAGATAGGATAGGTGGCCAAGCCCTCCAAAGCCAACACGGTCAGAAGCAGAGAGGGCCCCTGGACCCCCAGGTCTGTTTCCAGGGTTGATTGCCTGCTGGTGGGAAGGGCCGCCAGTGTGACGGGAGCCCCTCCTCTTCTTCCAGCTCAGATTCCCTGCTGTCTCATGTGGAGCAGCTGCTCCGAGCCTTCATCCTGAAGATCAGTGTGTGTGACGCTGTCCTGGACCACAACCCCCCAGGTGTGCTCGCCCCCCACCCCACTGTCCTTGGGCCTTTCCATGGCTACCTTGGCTCGGGCTGCATTCTCCGGTCCCTACTTTGCTGTATCAAGCCACCTCTCTTCCTTCTTGCATTTTAGAACCTCTCTGAAAGTCCACCTCCTCCAGGAAGCTACCCTGATGGACTCCACCGGGGTTCAGTCTCCCTATTGACTGTGTCTTGTCTTAGCACTTGGTTTACACTCTTCTCCCCTGGGGGGGCTGTTGAGCCAGCCTGGGAGCGGGGAAGAGACTGTGCCCAGTGGCAGGCGTGACGTGGCCCAGCCTTGACCGGACTCTTGCTTCTTTAGGCTGTACCTTCACAGTCTTAGTGCACACGAGAGAAGCTGCTACCCGCAACATGGAGAAGATTCAGGTCATCAAGGTGAGAGGAGACCCGTCTGGGAGGGAGGGCAGGGAGACAGCCGGGAGGCTTTGAAAGCAAGATGCCACAGTTCTGAGTGGGCCGGGGTGTTGCTGTTCGCGCACCCTCAACATTGTTGGTGGCGGTGCCTGGCACGCGGCAGGTTTTTGTTGTGTGTTAACTGTGTGGCCGAATGCTGGTCGTTACCCGGCCTGGGCACCCAGTACTGAGAGGAGGGTGGAGCCATGTCCTGGGGCTGCCAGCTCAGTGGTGGCTCTCAAGAGAGGGCAGCGGGGGGGGGGGTCTTCACCCGCCAGTTTCTGAAATGGTGTCTGGGGCTCGTTAAATCACCTGGGTGCCCCGGCCAGCTCGGATCCATGGGCTCGGCCTCTCAGGTGGAGGAAGCCGGGAGTCCGCAATGCTGGTAGCTCCCTAGCGACTCTGGTGTTCCCTGAAGTCTGGGGACCCCGGCGCTGGAGAGGGAGTGGGTAGCAAAGTGAGGACAGGCCACGGCCCAGCCCCCTTCCACCCGCTTCCCTTGGTCCCCACCCTAGGACTTTCCCTGGATCCTGGCAGATGAGCAGGACGTCCACATGCATGATCCCCGGCTGATACCGCTAAAAACGATGACATCAGACATTTTAAAGGTGAGCTGCATGGGGACCCGGGGAGCTTTACAGACGGTACGCTGAGGCTAATGGCTCAAGGCTCGGAGGAGATGACCAGGGAATGCCTGGCGTAAGGCTCCAAACTCCCTTTCCCTTAACCTGTGGCTGTGCCACACTGCCCCACCGCTGGCAGGGATCTGTCTGCCTGGGGCTTATGGGCCCTCCTGAGGATGTGCCCTGGCTGTGCTCCTGACCTTGGCGGTTTATTCCTGTCCACTAGATGCAGCTCTACGTGGAAGAGCGAGCTCACAAAAGCAGCTGAGGGTGTGATGCTCCGATCATGGATGTAACAACTATGGGACACTGGGGGCCCCCAGCCTAGGGCGGTGCTGAGGGACACCCCCTCCCCCCGATTCCAAGTGCTCTTATTGCCTCTGTGTATGGACCACCCACTCTCCGGCCCGGCGCCACTCAGGTCTGGTTGCCTTCATGGAGGAATTTTCCCCAGGAGGGCAGGGAAGGATGCCGGGACCTTGATTTCTTGGCCTCCTGGGATGTGGCCGGCCAACACTGTCTGTCTGAAATACTGTGCTGTGAGTTGTTTCAATAAAGAGCCCCAAGGGCTGAGCTGGGCTGTCACTAACTGCAGAGGGGCAGGAGCAGCCAAATTAACTTGGGAGGAGGGGCTGCTTCTCTCCCAAAGTGCCAGGGACCCCACCACCACCCGTAAACCCAACCCCAGGCTGGTTTTACGGAAAACATTTATTGTGAGAAAATGTCAGAGCACATGACTGGGGGCTCCCACAAACTGGTGGGTTTCCCCAAGGTTGGAACTGGGGCAGGAGCTCCAGGGGCAGGGGCCCTCGCTGCCGGCTACATGCTCCGCTGGAGGAGACCTTTGGCAGTCAGTTGGCCCAGACAGAGGACGGATGAATGGCTATCAAATGACGGGCTGTCAGAAGGGCCTTCTGAGGTGAGGGAAGGAGGGCAGGCAGACAACCTTCTCCTACCCCTCTGTGGTCTCAGGCAGAGCTGTGCAGGGGGCCAGGTTCCTAGTCATCTTCGGGCTGATAACGATGCTGCTGTTGGTGACGCGGGGCCCATACCAGCCTGCCCAGAACTGGGTGTCCTTGCCCCCATGCTGGAAGAGGATGTGGCGGACGCCTGGAGGGTAATCTGAGAAAGTGTAGGAGACCTGGGGGGGTGGGGAGAGGAAGAAGTGATCGCCAGGATTGGGGAAGGGATGAGATGGGGTGACCACCCCGCTGCAGAGGGGAAGGAAAGAGCCAGGTCCTGCAGGGGAGAGCCCCCTGGGCTGGATGCCACAGGCTCCAGGCAGGAGAGCTGGGGGCCTTCTGTGCCCTGAGGCTGACCCTTGTTTCTTTGCCCTCGTGGCCCTGAGAGAAGCAGGCGGTGAAGGGCAAGCAGGTGAGGCCTCACCTCCGTCCACTTGGCATTGTTCCATTGATCGATGGTCACGGGCGGGGGCTCGAAGGAGGCCAGGACGATGTAGTCGGCTGAGGCCAGCTGTACACGGATGTGGTAGGTACAGCCACAGTCTGCTCTGGCGGCGAACCTGGGGGAGGGTGGGGCTCAGGACTGTGCACCCCAAGACAGAAGGTGGCCCTGGAGGTGGGGGAGGTGGCAGCCCCATAAACTGGAGCTCTGAGTTGGATTTCCCTGCTCTGCCCCTGAGGCCCCGCTGGTTTCACTGCTCCCTGGGCCCTACTGTGCCCTTGGGGCAGTGGAGCAAAGCAGCATCCCTTTTGGGTATCCTCTGCTGATGTCCCTTTAACACAGCAAAAGGGTCCTTACGGATCAAGGCCTGGGCTGCGGGAGCTGTGTCACCTGTACGTTATCATGGATCAGACTGGAGACGTGGTGGGAGATTTAAGGGGTGGCCTGTGTGACAGGGGCTGGTATGGAGCTCACCCTCTGCTCAGCCCTGCTGTCCACCCCTCTGCAGCTCTGGATGCCCCTCCAGCCCCATCCGTGGCGCTTTGAGTGGCGGCCTAGGGCCTGGCTGGAATTGGGGTCCTGCCCCTGCTGCTTTGGGCCAAGCCAGAGTCCTGCAGAGCTCTGGGTGCCGAGCAGGAGCCTGGGAAAGAGCTGAGGGGTGCAGGGCGAAGGGGGAGGGAAGGCAGATAGGTGGGAGGCGTGGAGCAAAGTCCGGGGAGGGTGCGTCCTGGTGTCTCTGCTGCTTCAGTACTTGTTTGGTGACACTTTATCTGTGGGCCTCAGTCTCCCCATCTGTAAACTGGAATTAACACGTGCCGATGCAGGGTGGCAGGAGGGCCCAGAAGCGCTGAATGAGCAAGCGCCAGGTCCGCCGGCAGGAGCGGCAGGGCCAGGGTGGCCGGCTCTGGGGGCAGCCCCGACCCCAGGACACTGCCAGGCACAGACTGGGCACTGCCTATGGGTGTTCCCAGAAAGGAAAGAGGGGAGGACGCAGAGCGCGGCCTGAGCCCTGCTCACCAGTCCTTAACCACGATGTCAGGCCGAAACGTGTCTAGCAGCTCCTCCCCGTAGCCCTCGGCCTTGAGGTCCACCAGCTGGGACTTGAGGCACATCCTGTGGAGCATAAGGAAAGGTGGACATTTCCCGGGTGTGCGCCGTGGCCAGGACCCAGCAGTGTCCCCCGACTGCTGTGGGACCGCGGCCACTGGCTGGTGCTGGCCTATGAGAAACACATGGGGGGAGGGGTCTGACCCACCTGTGCCTCGGTGGCATGTGACCCCAGTCCAAGGGTCCCAAAGAGGGCACCTTGGTGAACTCGTTCGTATTCCTAGATTAGAAACCAGAAGATACCTCTGACTTACCCTAATCACCGCCCCCCCCCCCCCCCCCCCCCCCCCGCCCCCTGCCATGAATCCAGGCTGCTGAGGACTCCTGCTCTAGGCATCCACTTCCTCCAGCTGCAGAGAGAGGCCCTCGCTGAAGCTTGAGGTTTGGCAAAAGGTGTCCTGACCCCCTTCCCCCTCAACACTGCCGGCTCGGTGGTTTGTCCCTTACCCAAAAGATGTGACAAAGTACTTCTTGACTCTGGAGTCGGGAAAGTCCGTCCCATGGTCTCCGGGGAGGCTCTCCACCTTCCAGCGGTCTCCGCCGTTGGAATCGATCTGCCAGGAAGCCATATCCTCTAGGAGAAACGGACCAAGGTCAGATTCCCCTGGGTAAGTGTACAGTTGGCCCTTCCCTCCTGCTGTCAGGAGGGAGGGAGGTATAAGGCTGGGCTTACTCAAGCTCCCATCTCAAGGCGAGCACCCCTCCAAAGTGCCTTTCCTCCAGCACATTCCCCCCTGTCCCCACCATGTGGGCTCTGATCCGGGACCCTCCCTGTCCCACCTTGTCCCTGACGGGCTCTACTTGTAGCATGAAGCTGGGAAAAATAGAGAATATTACCAGAAATTCTAAACTAGCCTTTCCTTCCTTTCGTTCACACTGTTGCTGGAGGGCTCTGGGAAATACCCAAGTTTCAGTTCTCAAAACATGAAGTATGAAGGGCCTGTGATGGTACTTCTGTTCTTAATGGCTAATGTCAGTTTGTCCCAACGTGGCCCACTGACTTGACTGACGTTTCCCCTGACACCCTAGCTATGTAACTGAGATCCAAGGGGGCCCGAGGACTGGTTTGTGGGTTTGGTGGCAGGTCATGGGAACCTTCTGGGCTAGCTCAGACCCCCCTCTGCCCAGGGCAGGAGGGATAACCGTGAGGGTGGGCGTCCTCTGCATTGGTGGCACGTGGTGACCCCATACTCGTGATCCCCACCAGGTTGGCCTGGCATGTTCCGGTCTCCCCGTTCAGACATTCAGACTGAGCTGAGAGAACCTTAAAAAAACAGCAGTGTTTCTCTACCAAGGCTTTCCAGAACAGTCACCAAGGGAGCTTTTCCAAATTGCTCTCTTGCTCCCTCTACTAGAAGCCCACATCTATTCCCTGGGTGCCCTGGGGCTTGCCAGTAGAGAACCAGGGGAACAACACAGAAATCCAGCAGTGGGGCTGAGCCAAGCACAGGCTGCAGGCGGGCTCTGTGGAAGCTGTGTGAGCTGAGCCGGCAGCTCAGCTGGGTCGCTTCAGAGTGGAATCTGGGGCAGGCAGAGAGATTGGGTGTCTGGGCCACTGTCTGTGGGGCCTCAGAGAGGGGCCCGAGGGCCCTTATCAGTCAGGACCAGGCCCCAGCAACTGGGCAGTTCTGGATCTTCCGGTAGGACACTCATCACGGGCCTAGCGCTCCCCATCTATAAAAGGGAGCCAACCTACATATTTGGTCAACTCTCGGGATCCTCGTGAGGGTCAAGAGAGAAAACCGACGTGAAAGGGGTTCCAAGTGTACAAACTACGCCTCAGTTGTAGCCCCAACAAGAAGCCCGGTGCCTGGGATATGGTAGGTGTTCAATGAAGGGAAAAAAACCACTGGCAGACAGAAGAGAACATTCAGAGCTACGCAGGGGCCTCAAATTACGCAGTCACCTCTTGAAATCCTTATTTCCTTCATCTGGGTAATAGGGATAACAGGAGGATAATGACATTTGTGAAGACCTCAGTCCAGTGCCTGATGCAGAGGAAGCCCCTCCAGAAATGTTAGGCAGCTTAGACCGAACTCAAGAGAGGACGGTGAATGTGTACTCTGTTCATTCAACAAACGTTTTCTAAGCACCTGCTATGTGAAGGCATCATTGCAGACACTGGGCGGAGAGGGGCAAGCAAGACCCATGAAGTCTGGACCTTGAAGTCTGTGGCAGAGGGGGGAAAAAAAAAACGACCAAGAGATAAATAAGGTAATTATAGGTAACGGAAGTGTCATCAAGGAACTGAACAGAGTGGATGTGATAGAGATAGATGCGGGGCGGGGGGGGGGGGGGGCGCAGCAGGTGTCTGAACTGAGACCTGAAGAATGAGGAATCAGGGGAGTGTGGGAGGGGTGTGAGAGAACGTTCCAGACAGTGTGGGAATCGTGAGGGTAAACAAGGCCTCCTGAGTGGTGGGAAAGGGAGGGAACTGGCCTGGGGGCAGCCCCCCCCCCCACCTTCGGCACATGGATTGCGCAGGAGATTCCTGTGGAGGCTGCGTAGGAAGTAGAAGATCTTCCAGTCGGCCACAGGCTGGTCCCCGTCCTCGGTGATGAAGCCCTCACGCAGGCACTTGCGCTTCCAGAGGGTCACCAGGTCGATGAGGTCTCGCCAGAGGCTGCAGACCAGGCGACAGCGCAGGAGCAGCTGGCGGGCGGGCACGTGCGTGAACACCTCCAGCAGGATGTTCTCAGGGAGCTCGTTGATGCTGACCGGGGCCATGGCTGGGGTGAGGTAGGGTGCACACACAGGCCTGTGGGGGGCAACACTGGTTACGAGCCCTGACCAAGCAGGTGGACCCCCTCGGATTCCCAGGGACCTCAGCCAGGGGCTCTTTTTTTTTTTTTTTTTTTAACGTTTATTTATTTTTGAGAGAGAGAGTGTGAACGGGGGATGGTCAGAGAGAGAGGGAGACACAGAATCTGAAGCAGGCTCCAGGCTCTGAGCTGTCGGCACAGAGCCCCACACGGGCTTGGACTCAGGAGCTGAGCTGAGCTGTGAGATCATGACCTGAGCCGAAGTCAGAAGCTCAACCGATTGAGCCACCTGGGCTTTTGAAATGAGAGGGGTAGATGGCACATTTGAGTGTCCTTCCAGTACAGAGTAGGCTGTCAGAATACGGAGTGGTCACATGCTACGCACATTTTTAAAAGAGTGTAGTAAACACATTAATAGAGACTTTAGGAGCTAATCTTTAAAGGGGCCCTTCCCCCCCCATTAAAAAATAATTGCCTAACGGGGCACCTGGGTGGCTCAGTCGGCTTAGCATCCGACTTCCGCCGAGGTCATGATCTCACGGTTTGTGAGTTCGAGCCCCGCATCAGACGACTTGGAATCCTGCTTTGGGTGAGCCCCACTGCTCTCTCTCTCTCTCTCAAAAAAAAAAAAAAAAAAGGTAATGGTGGACCTGGTGGCCTGGAAGACCTTCCCGAGGCCACGCTGTTGTCTGTGGGCTCTGCAGGAGTTTGTGGTGATGTTATTCGGGTGCTGGGAATTCACTATCTGTCTGGGGACGTAATAAAGATTTTATATTCCACGTCACAACTTCATTAAGCGGTGGGGCTAGTGCTGAGAAACCAACTTCCTCTCCCCAGATTGCTCACTTTGGCCTGGAAGCCAGATGTGCTGAAACACCCCAATGAGAAGCACTCCCCCCCAACTCCATTCTGGTTTGGGCATCAGGCCAGAACCCACTTTGAAATGCTCAGAAACTGCAAAGCAGATTGAGGGAGCCTGAGCAAGCCTGCCTGGGTTTGAATCCTGGCCTGCAGTGGCTAGCGTGGGGAGCTGTAAAAGGAGCTAACAACTGTCCCAACCTCAGAAGGGCCAGGAGGACTGAGTTAGCACAAGCAAAGCACTTAGCATAGGGCAGGTAAAGAAGTGCTCCAGAGCACCATTACTCACACTTCTGTCGTTAACAGCAAAAACACTCCAGCAGCTGTAGTTACTCGCCCCCAAGAACACCTTCCACCCTCTACACCTGAATTGCACAAGGTTCTGGAAAATTTACAGTGTCACCCTGGCCTGAATCTTGCCTGGTTATCCAGATCTCTAAGGAGATCCCCTAGGAGGGGAGAGAAGGCCAGCCACTGTCACTCAGATGGGCCTCATCTGATTACAGGTGGGGGAAGGAGGAACTATTCTCCCACCCCCAGAGTTTCTGAGATTTCTCATTTTCCATAGCAGCCTACAGTCTTCCCAAAGCTACCATCCCAGCAAAAATGAGGTGGGCACATAATCTAGTTCCTGCCCAGAGAGGAGCTTTCAGCAGGGCAGAGAACAATAGAAAAAGTACTTGTACCTTGCACAATAATGCTAGGATGGGAAAAACTGCGTGTGGCTAGGTCTTCCGATTTTTCAGAAGCAACTCTAAACAATTTTGAAAATACGAAACCTGTCAATTTTTAAATGTTGGCAACTTCTAAAGGCACTGTCTAGGCCAAATAAAAGTCGCTGGGTCGGAGTTAGAGGAGACTTAGGTACGAATAGCTCCTCACCCAGGCGTCCAGAGTCTGGTCTCTGGCTCTGGTTGAACATTATCACCCGCACCCGCTCCCTTAGTTTCTATACTTCAAGGGTCTCCAGCGAGGCCTGACTGGGGCAGGAGGCAAAGCCACCCCGGGGCACCCTGTGCTGCTCACGTCCCCAGCCCGAGTCGCGACCTTCTTAACACCCCCTCCAGGTACTGTTAGCATGCCAACTTCTCGAAAGCAGAAGCTGAGGCTTGGGAAAGTTTGGGGCCGGTTCCGGGCCCCGCCGGCATGGTACTGCCGGGAGGTCCCAGATCGGCCCCGGGCAGGGTGTCGCTCCCAGGCGGCACGGCCCGGAGCCGGAGCCAGGACCGGGCGGCGCGGGATCCGGGCCGACTCGAGACCAGACCTGGGCGACAGTGCCCCGCTCTGCCCCTCCGCCTCGCGCCGCCCCGACCCCCGCCCCGCGGTCCCCGGAGTCCCCGCCCGCTCGAGACTGCGTCGCCGGCTCAGTTAATGCCCCGCCCCCCAGCCCCTCCCTTCCCTTCCTCCTCTCCCCCCCTACCCCGGGGGGCTCCGGACACCCAAGCCCTACCCGCGCCTGTCCCACGCCCGTCCCCCGGGCTGGACTGCGACCTGGACGCGGGGCGGGACGCCCCGCCGGACCTGAACTCCGGGTCTGCCTGGACCCTTCGCCCTCCGCTGCGCCGTCAGCTCTCGCCCCGCCCCGCCCTCGCGTCACGCGCCGCGCTCGGACCGCCCCCCTCGGGTCCCGGGGCCGCGCCCACCGCCTCGCCCCGCCCCACGCCTCCAGTCCGACGCCCGCTCCTTCCGCAGCCAAGGGAAGGGAATCAATCCTGAGGTCGTCGGTGCCTCCGCAGCGCTACCGACCCTCCGGACCTCGTAGCCTTAAGCTGTCTTCTCCAGGTGGTGGGCGGCTCGGCAGCCGGATCCCACGTCTTCCCTTTGCTTTCTCCTCCCTCAGGGAAATCCGAGCTTTCTCCTAACCGAGCGTCCACCTGTGCGCGGGTCACCTTGAGTCCTCTTCACCCGTTCCTTCCGGTATAGAGGGAGGTGGGGCTCGCCCCAGAGGGTGATTGTTGGAACTCTGGGCTGGAGCTTGGCTTTCACCTTCACTAGGGACTGGCTTCGCGTAGGCCTCAATTTACTCAAAAGGAAAAACCTCCCTGCGTTTTTGTCGGGATTAAATTTATTAATTCCTTTCTTCAACAAATAATTATCAAGCACCTACTTAAGGCAACCACAAAGGGTTGTGCAGGCTGTGCACTGCGCCAGGGTGCCTGGCCCAGGCCATCTTGTTAACTCGTCAGGGCTGCATCTCCCCCAAAGGTGTCTTTTACTAACTAGTTTACCATACTGCTAGTGAGTGGTGTCCCTGCCAAGGCTGAGGCTCTAATCTAGTTTGCTACTGAGATAAACAGTACATTAAGCACCAACTGTGTGCCGCATACCATTCTAAATGCTGGGGCTTCATCTAATGTCAGTAAAACTCTTGGCAAAGTAAGTAAGCGGTAACTGGTGCCTGCAATGAGATGCATACAAGGGCTACCCAGATATTCCCACCCCACCCACCCCCCAGGGCAGGGCTTCCCATGAAACTTGTCTTTCCCCCTCAGAAACCACAGGGCACAGGTTGGGCTGGGAACACCTTTTATTTAGCTGCATGCAGCAGGAGCAGAATCACAGCACAGCTGTCCCTCCAGCAGGAGGGAGAGGCAGGAGTGAGGTTGGGCAGGCGGGGTGGGGGGGGGGGGGGTGTTCTGGGAACGGCAGTTCCAGGGGTGGGATAGGGGCTTGGGATGTTTTCCAAGCCACAGGGAAGGTGATCTGGGCATGGAGGTGGACGGGTGGTCCTTGAAAACCTCCCACTCATCTCATCCAGGGCTTACACATCCTGGCTCTTAGAATCAGGGTCTAATCCTGCCCCCCACCTGCCCTGGGTTACCATGCACAGGACTCCAGGGGTCTTCTGGAGATCCTGCCTCCACCTGATACCCATCTGACTTCTGACTTCTCGGGCTTCATCGATAATGAGGTCAGTCCAGACCTGGCCTGGACCCCAACCCATCTTGGGCCTGCCCATCTCAGGCCAGGCCTGAGCTTGGCGGGCAGAGCAAAGAGCTTGGGAGGGGCAGAAGACAGGCCAGCACAGCTCCTCTTCTGCTCCCAGATCTGCCTGAGCTATGTGGTCACCTCCCAGCATCTGCACGATCTAGGCCAGGCACAGGCTTGCCAGATGTCTTGACTGTCCTTGCTCTGAGGGCCCCCAGTGTAGACAGGGAGAAAGGGCCCAGGAGGGGAAGGTAGGAGATTTGGCATCTGAGCTTGGAGACCACTCTCGGAGGAACCTGGGAGAACATCCTGTACCTCCCCAACCTCAGGGGCCCCATCTCTTAAAGGAGCCCACGCAGGCCTCCCCTGCCATCACTCAGGCTGAGACCTGGGGCAGAGCGCTGGCCCCCATGGCGTGTGAGGCTCCACAAAATAGGCAACTGAGGGGCAAGGATGAACCAGGAGGTCTGGGGGAGCCCGGCCCCCCTCCCCTTCCCTAACCCAGCCCTTCTCTGAGAGCAGTTTACCAGTCGGGGTTTGGCAGATCAGGGCTTGGGGGGCGTCAAGGCAGTGGGGGCCCGATGGTGATGCTGCTGTTGGTGACCCTCGGGCCGTACCAGCCGGCCCAGTAGTGAGTGTCCACGCCGCCGTGCTGAAACCAGATGTAGCGGACGCCAGGTGGGTAGTTGGAGAACGTGTGAGAGACCTGGCGGCAGGTGGAGGGAAAGAGGTCAGGGGCCAAGGTCTTCATGCTGGCCCAGCAGTCAGCAGAACTGAGTTCTAGTCCTACTCTGTGATTTTGGGCAGACCCCTTCCTCTCTCTGCCTCAGTTTCCTCATCCGTAAAATGGAGCAGAGTCCTCCTGGGTCCGTCCACTCCACAGGATTGCCTAAGCGCAGCTCAAAGGAACTGAAGGAAAGTGAAAGAGGTCCAATACAGTCATCACTGCGCACGCGTGGCTATTTCAGTTAAAATTAATCAAAACTAGAGAAGATTAAAAATGTAATTCCTCAGTCACACTAGGGACTAGCTCTTATTAAGTGTTCGATAGTCACATGTGGCTATTGGTTACATAGACCATTTCTCCTGGACAGCACTGGTCTCAATTGGCAAACTACGGCCTAGGGGCCCACTGCCTGTTTTTGTAAATGAAGGTTTACTGGCACACAGCCATGTCTATATAGCTGCTTTCACAACGCAATGGCCCAGCTGAAGGGTTGAGTAGAGGTGATAGAGACAGCAACGTCTGCGAAGCCTAAAATATTTGTGTCTGCTGCCCCCTGGTCTAAATAGTAGGAATAACCGATATTAGTAACTAGAACCCGCCAACCTTTTGAACATGGCTTTACCAGCATCATTTCGCTGATGTCTTTTCAAGCTCGAGCAGCTGGTGCCCAGGTGAGAAGCAGCAGAGCTGGGATCTGAACCCAGGCCCATTTGACTGCAGTCTCAGCCTTGGGCAATATGCCACCTGCCCTCTTCCCAGTTCACATACCTCCCTCCACTTGGCATCGCTCTTCTGCTGGATTGTTGCCGGGTCTGGCTGGAAGGTCCCCAGCGGTGCATGTGCTGACGACAGGAGCTGAACACACAGCTGGTACTTGGACCCGCAGTCTGGCCTGGCTGCGAACCTGCATGCAGAGGGAGGGCCCATCAGGGCCTTGGAGATGGGGGGCAGGGTGGGGGCGGGGCGCCTGAGTGGCAGGCCCCCCTCCCCCAGGCCCTCGCCCCAGGCACTCACCAGTCCTTGACCTCGATGTCCGGCCGTGTGGTGTCCATCAGCTCCTCCCAATACCCTTCGGCCTTGAGGTCCACCACCTGGGACTTGAGGCAGGTGCTGGGGAGGGCGGGCGGAGGGGTGGGAGGGGCTGGGGCTCAGCACTAGGGCACTGGGGGGTTAGGGCTGCCCCTCTCAGGGGCAGGAGATCCCTGGGTGAAGTGGCTTGAGCTTCCCCCCACCCCAAGACTTCCCCAGCCTCAGATCTTACTAATAAGAAGTCACGAAGTATTTCTTGACCTGATCATTGGGGAATTCCTTCCTCTGGTCTCCAGAGAGGTTCTCCACCTTCCACTCATCGCCTCCATTCACATCCAGGCTCCAGAATTCAAAGCCCTCTGGCCAGAAAGCAGAACTCATGTCATAGGGAAGCCCCTCAGTGGTCCCTTTCTCACAAGTGCCCCTTCCTCCTGGATCTGCTCCCTGGATCTCTGCAGCTACCCTCAAGCCTCACGCTGTGGGATGCTGTTGATCAATAGTAGCTGTCTTTTTTTTTTTTTTTTTAACTTAAAAACTTTCTTTTTAATGTTTATTTATTTTTGAGACAGAAATAGAGCAGGAGTGGGGAAGGGGAAGAGAGAGGGGGAGACACAGAATCTGAAGCAGGCTCCATGCTCCGAGCTGTCAGCACAGAGCCCGACGCGGGGCTCGAACCCACCAACTGTGAGATCATGACCTGAGCCGAAGTTGGACGCTTAATGGACTGAGCCACCCAGGCGCCCCAATAGTAGCTGTCTTGTATTAGGTGCTTCCTGTGTGCCAGGCACCATGGCAAGTGATTGCCACTGGGATTCCCAAGACATGCGAGCATGGGAGTGACCAGATCCCTTCTGTGATGGAGAACGCTCTGATGCCAGAGCCAGCCAGATCTGGAGGTAGTCCCAGCTCTACCAGTATGAGGCTGTGTGACCCTAGATACGTTGCTTTCCCTCTCTGAGGCCTGGTTTTGTCCTCTGTAAACTGGAGTTAAGAACAAGAGCTGGCAAACTTTTTCTGCCAAGGGCCAAAAGAGTTTAGGTTTTGTGGGCTACATACTATCTCTATTAGTCTTTATTTTTATTTTTTTGATATATAACCATTTAAAATCACAAAAGCTAGTTTCAGCTCCTGGGCCAGGTGTGGCTAATGGACCATAGAGTGCCAAGGTCCATGGTCATGGCCACTGGGGAGTCAAGTGAGGCAGGCATCTGAAAGCTCTGGACAGCTTGGAGTTATTTCATTGTCATTTTGCTCCAGAATTTGGTCATATACTAGAAAATGAGGTTCCCATCCCATCCCCTCCCAGTGCCTGGCCAATGAGTTACAATGCAGTAAGAGAAAAAGAGAGCTCTAGGTGATGTAGAAATTTTGTTTTACCTGTTGTTGTAATATGCTGGAAAGAAGAGTGGATCTCTCATCCTCCCATGAATAAAGTCCCCTTTGCACTCTGGGGCAGTCCTAGTACGCCTAGCCCTGGAGTCTGGGATCCAGGCCAACAAATTATGGCTCTGATTTCCTGGTCTTGTGTCTTGGGCACAAGTAGTCCTGACTGGTCAACAGTCCCTCACTGGGGAAATAATCTTAAGAGTGGAATGCAAAATGCCACTCTTGGCCTCAGTTTGCCCATCTGAAAAATGCGAGCATTAACAGCACCTACCTCTTGGGATTATTTTGGGAGGATTAAGGAGTTAAGCCATCCAAAGTGCCTGGTTCATAGTAAATGCGTAATGAAAGTCAGCTGCTGTCACAGCCGTGTGTGTGTGTTGGGGGCAGGCCAGACCCACCCTACATCCCACCTTCAGCACATGGATTGTGTAGGAGATTCCTGTGGAGGCTTCGTAGGAAGTAGAAGATCTTCCAGTCGGCCACAGGCTGGTCCCAGTCCTCGGTGATGAAGCCCTCACGCAGGCACTTGCGCTTCCAGAGGGTCACCAGGTCGATGAGGTCTCGCCAGAGGCTGCAGACCAGGCGACAGCGCAGGAGCAGCTGGCGGGCGGGCACGTGCGTGAACAGCTCCAGCAGGATGTTCTCAGGGAGCTCATTGATGTTCCCCACGGCCATGGCTTGTGGCTTCTGGACAACCCCCTGTGGTTATTGAGAAGCTACCCTTCAAAGCCGACCCCTTCCCCCAGAACAGAATATTTGCAACACCCCATGGTGGTGGAGGTTCCCATCCCAGCTCTGCCATTTGCTGTCTCGGGAAGTTCACCGAGCGTCTCCGAGCCTCAGTTTCCTCCTCTGAAAAATGGGACCAGGAACTGTACTAAAATGGGTTCAAATGCCGTGACACAACAGATGCTCAATAAATGGTAACTGATTTTACTGCCACCACCCGACAGCCTCTAAAAGACGCTAAGGAGGCCCAGAGGGGTGCCAGTACCTGCCCAAGGTCATATAGACAGAGGAGGGAAAGAGTCTTCTGATTCTAGAGCCGGCCTTTTCCAATAAGCAAGTCTTTACAGTGTAAATAACAATGCGCAGCCCCGCAGAGCACTCCAGCAAGTCCTCCAACGGAGGAGGGAGAGAGATTGGGGGCAGGGGGGATAATTATCCTGGTGTCTGACGGAGGTCTAAAGAGCTCAAGCGACTTTCTCAAGGCCGCAGAGTAAATGATCCCCCTAGCTGGGACTGGAGAGGGGGTGGGCGATGGGAAAAGAAAGGCCTTTCCAACGCTCCCATCTCCAGCTCCCATCTCCATCCTCTCGGCTGGGCTTTCAGCCCCACGATCCCCGGCGCGCGCGCTTCCCACCCTGCGTTGTGGCTTTAAAGTGCCCCAATCCAAAGCTGGGGCTTGGACCCCTGAGCATCGATAAGCGACCCCGGCCCCGGTTCCCTCTTGCGCCGCCGCTGGAGCCCGCGCCGCGCAGCCCCCGAGGCCTGGGCCTTGTCCGCGCCGGGCCGCCCTCTGCGCACTGCCGCGAGGCCGGAAATCGCCCTGCTCGCCCGCCCGCCCTCCGGCCCCCAGCCCCGGACGGCCCGCGCCCCCGCCGCGGCGCTCCCCGCGCCCACTCCCGCCGGGTCACCTTCGCTTAGCCGCCGCTGCCGGATTCCGCTGGGCCGCGGGGCTGAGCGGACCTCCGCCGGCTGTAGCGAGCGCATACGGCCCCGCCCCGGCCCCGCCCCCTTGGCCCGCCCCGCGCCGCGCCCCCCACCGCTACGTAGGAAAATTACCTGGAGTGGGGCGCCGGGAGGGGCTTCCGTCCTCCTCCCTCCTCCAGGGCGGCGCGCCCCGCACCCTCCGCATGACCCAGACTCGCGGTGCCCCCTCGCCTCCTCCTCCCAGCAGCCACCCCTGGAGGGAGCTGGGAGACACCCCAAATCGGATCCCCATTCCCATTAAAAAACCCGACTCCCGACCTTTCCCTGCCTCCTGGGTCCGCCTGGAACCGGTAGCCTCAGGCCTGGGGCCGACCGCTCCAGACTGCGGGGCGTCCCGGCTCCGGGCCAAAGGCGGGGCGGGGGCGGAGGCGGGGGCCTTTAAGAGGCGCCGCCAGCCGGGACCCGACCTAGACGCGGGCAGCGCCTGGACTCGCCGCCGCCGCCGCGGGACTCGGGCAGCCCCGCAGCCCCGCAGCTCTCCGGCTCCTCCTCCTCTCCAGACCGCCCTCCGCAGCGATGGACGGAGACGGTGAACCAGGTAGCCGCTGCCACCCGGATCCGCTCGCTCGGCCCGGGAGGGGAGACCGAGGCAGGCGGGCGAGCGAATGCTACGGAGAGGGGGCATCAGAAAGCGAGGGGGTCCCGGAGACCGAGCGCGGCAAACTTTCACCCACGCAAAGCCCTTGAAACAGTTTTAAAAGAGCACAGCCCTGTGGCTGGAGGCCTCCAGAGGTGACAGGCAGGGAGGGAGGACTCCTGGGTCCTATTTACCGGGGGGAATAGTGTAGGGGTAATCCCACATTCTCGCCTCTCAGCTTCCTGAGGGTCTGTTGGGTCCGGGTCTGGGACACATCTGGGATGCCGGAGGCTGCAAGCTTTTTTTTCCCCCCATCGACTTATTACATTTGCCAGCTCTGGCCCTTGAACTGCGTGTACCCTACGGCTTTCTTGGGGTTACCGGCTTCTCCTCACCCCATCCCTGCCTTCCTCCTTGGCTGCCTTGTCTGGAGGGGCTGCTCTTCAACTGGGTGGCCGGTTGCCCAGTGGGATCAGGCCAGCGGTGAGGGAGAGTTGGGGCACAGCTCAGAGCCTTCTGAGACTGCCCAGTCATCTTGCCTGGCACCAAAGACCCCCCTCTCCCCATCCCTCAAATTCCCTGCTGGGCCTGTAGGGGTTGCCTGCTGAGTCAGGGTGGGAACAAAACCTGCCTGCAGATTTCCCCACCCCGGTCCCAGCAGGCCCATTTGAGAGTGGGCCTTCCTGGAGGAGTCAACAGGAAACATTGATGCATGCTCCGGTAACCAAGCCCCTCTCTCCCCAGCCCTGAAACTCCCAGCTCCTTCAGCCCCTGCTCCCAATCCGTGACCCCCTTGCCACGCCCTCTAAAGGGCCCCAGAATGGGCTCCTGCTTTTTCCCAGGGCTCAGCTATTCCCTGGACTCCAGGGCCCAGTGCAGGTGAGTGAATCAGCCTGGGAGGCAGCTTCTAGGGGCCAGATAACTTTCCGACAGCAACAATGTGGGGAGTTGTGTGTACTGGAAAGGGGTTGGGGGGGGGCTGTAATTAGATCTGGGGCCTGGAGTGCCAGGCCTGGGGCCAGAAGAGGGGACTGGGCAAGGTGCACCTTTCGGGGGAGCATCAGGTGTCCACCAGGGCCAGGGCAGGGCAGGGGGAGGGCTGGAGAGGTGAGGACACTGGGGCTGGCTCCCCAGAGAGCTGTGGGCAGCAGAACAGGCAGGTGATGCAGCTTCAGGGCCTGGCATTTTCCTTTCTGTCTGCCCATTGTTCTTTTGTGTGACTTGGGAGAAGCTAGGAAACTGGGCCTCAGTTTCCTCTCTGCAAAAAAGAAAGGGTAAACCCCCGCATCATAAAGATGTGCCCCCCCCCCCCCCAATGCAGCTAATAATGAAGGAAAGCGTTGTGCTCAGTAAGATTCACTAAATAAGATTTGCGGAGGACTGACTGTGTGCTCTCGGCTCTGAAGAAGAGGTAAACCCTGGTTCAGCTCTCAAGGGCCTGACTGTGGGACGGGGGAGAATATGCTACATGTGAGGAGGGGTGGTAAAGCCTGGCAGGCTGGGGTCCTGGCAAGACCCAGACTTGGGTCTAGGCCCTGCATGTTCTCCCCCCTCCCCCTGTTCAGCCTGTTTCTACCACTGCCTGGGCTTTCCAGGCTCTAGCCCTTAGGAACCCCCCATCCTAGATCTGAGAGCACTCGTCTCCCCCCCCCCCCCCCCATCACCCAGAGTGGTCCCAGCCCCTCACCACTGTGTCTTCCTCCTCCAGAGATACTGTGCACTCAGTATCTGCTTACTCAAGGTTTTGATGGCCCAGCTGAGGCCGGCTGGGTTCCAGGAGATAGTCCAGCCTGCAGCTCCTGACGTCTGTCCACCTCCTTACACTTTAGAATGCTCTTGCCCCCTCCCCAGGAGAGTGGAACATCAGCACTGTTCGAATGGCCTGGCACAATGATTACTCCCATTTTATAGATGAGGAAACTGAGTTCCAGGGATAGGATGAGGGAGTGAAAGGACCTTCCTTTCTTGAGCACTTGTTACATCTCCCTGTTTGATATACCTGCTCTCTATTTTATTTGAGAGAGAGAGAGAGAGAGCCCCAGCAGGGGAGAGGGGCAGAGGGAAAGAGAGAGAGAGAGGGAGAGAGAGAGGGAGAGAGAGAGAGAGAGAGAGAGAGAGAATGAATCCCAAGCAGGCTCCATGCTGAGTGCAGAGCCTGGGGTGGGGCTCGATCCCAGGACCCCAGGATCATGACTTGAGCTGAAACCAAGGGTTGGGCACTCCATCGACTGGGCCACCCAGGCGCCCCTACCTGCACTCTTTTAATGAGCCCCCACGTCATACTGTCATACTGCTGTGGCCAGCAGGGGATTAGGATCCCTGTTCTCCTTTCCCTTCAGGCCTCAGATCCCCATGTCCCTGTCCTAATATTAGCAGCATAACCCTTGGCGAGTCAAAATCAAAGTCGGACGGTGCCTCCAAAGTCAACAAACTATTTTATTGAGGGCATTTTTTTTTTTTTTTGAGCCTGGATTTGAACCCAGGCTTCAACCACTCATTTGCTGTGTGATCCTGAGTGGTTTCACCTCACTATTGCCTCAGTTTCTTTATCAATGACATAGCGACAGCAGGAGGAGCAACCTCAGAGAGATGCTGCAAGGATTTAGAATAAATAAAAACGCTGAGGACAATGTCTCGCTCTTGCTAAATGCCCAGTAAACATTAGCTGCTGACAGTGTGCCAGGGAGGGATCGAGACGCCAGGCACTGGGGTGAAGCAGTGAGTGTCCCAGACCCAGTTCCTGCCTTCTTGCACTCACTCTAGTCCTGAGGGAGGTGTTTACAAACCAACACACCCTAAGACAAGCGCTAGGAGGGACAGGAACTCCACGGCTGGAAGATTTCATGGTGGGAAGTCCGGGAGCCGTCCCCAGAGGAGGTGAGGGGAGGCAGGGATCTCAGGGCGCGGTTGTAAGGATAAAGGAGTGGATGAAGTCAAGTTTGTGCAATTAGATGGGTGCCCTTACAATCAGATTATCAGTTGCTGTTAACCGCTCGGGTTTACTGGCCCTGCCAGGAAACTCCCGACTGGGCGCTGGTCTGCGGCCCTAGCCCCCTGGGGTCTCCTCCACTGGGCGCCGGTCTCTGGCCACAGAGCCCCGGGCCCCGGTTTCGGATCGTCCGAGGGTGGGTGAGGGGCAGATACCCGACACGTCGCGGTTCTGAAGCTTGGAGGGGGATATTCTGAGCAGAGTCACAGCCCCCGCCCCCCCCCTCCCCTCCCCCGCCTGCAGAGAGCTTGGGCCAGCCGGAGGAGGTGAGCCCGGAGGGGCAGCAGGAGGAAGCCGGCGCGGAGGAGGCGAGCGCCGGGGAGGAGCGGCCCGAGGAGGAGGAGGAGGAGGAGGCGGCGGCGTACCTGGAGGAGCTGCCCGAGCCGCTGCTGCTGCGCGTGCTGGCCGAGCTGCCGGCAGCCGAGCTGGTGCAGGCCTGCCGCCTGGTGTGCCTGCGCTGGAAGGAGCTGGTGGACGGCGCCCCCCTCTGGCTGCTCAAGTGTCAGCAGGAGGGGCTGGTGCCCGAGGGCGGCGCCGAGGACGAGCGCGACCACTGGCAGCAGTTTTACTTCCTGAGCAAGCGGCGGCGCAACCTTCTGCGCAACCCGTGCGGGGCAGGTGAGGGGCCCCGGGGAGCTCAGTTTTCCCTGCTGCAAAAGGGGCTGGAGCAACGCCAGCCTGCTTGGAGCGCTAAATGGGATAAAGCCCCGGCACGACGCCCCGCGGGGCAGCCCCCACAAGAATCCTGTTTGGCCCCTGGGGCCGCCTGCTCTCTGGGGGTCCCTTTTCCAGGTCCTTCCACCCTCAAGATCTGAGGCAAGACGGGCCCCGCGGAGGACCCTCCCAGGAGGGAGAGAGAATCTGGGGACGAACAGGAAATTCCTCCCGTTCCAACCCCTCGCATCACCTGCCTCCCCCCCCCCTCCGTTAAAGGACCACGTTCCCCTGCCCCGCAACCGATGGCGCGGGAACCAGCCCGGCCACACCCTCAGCAGGGAGTGGGTGACCAGGGTGGGGCTGTCGTGCTCTTACAGAGGACCTGGAGGGCTGGTGCGACGTGGAGCACGGAGGGGACGGCTGGAGGGTGGAGGACCTGCCCGGAGACTGTGGGGTGGAATTCATCCACGACGAGAGCGTCAAGAAGTACTTCGCCTCCTCCTTTGAGTAAGGAGAAGGGGGATGGAGGGCACGGGGGTGGGGGGAGGGGTCTCCACTCCCTCCTAACTCCAGTTCCCCAGGTGGTGTCGCAAAGCGCAGGTCGTTGACCTGCAGGCTGAGGGCTACTGGGAGGAGCTGCTGGACACCGCTCAGCCGGCCATCGTGGTGAAGGACTGGTGAGCGGCCTTGGGGGTGGGGCCGGGACGGTAGGGAGGGGAAGGGGGAGGGGTGAGGGAGGGAGCAGGGGTGTGTGTGTGTGTGGGGGGGGGGGCAACCTGGAGCCGCTGCCCTGCCCCAGGGGCCGGGGCCTCCCAACTCTACTGGTTGTGGCTACATGGGCCACGGGGTTTTCGGGAGAAGGTGGAAACCCACCTCTCCTCCTGACTTTCAAAGGTGGGCAATTAAAAAAACAAAACTTGTCACTGTGGGCTGGCTTTAGCCCCGGGGGTGGGTCTGGCTGACCTGGGGTGTAGTCCTGGGGTTTGGACCTTGGGCGAGTCCACGCTCTCTCTGGCCTCAGCTTCCTTATCTGTAAGACGGGGACCTTAGTAGTACGGGCCGGCGGGGTTGGGCGGAAATGGGAACTTGGGTAGCAGGCACGGCCCCCGCAGTACCGGCTCAGCAGGGTTCCCCCGGCCCTCGCTCTGTCCCTCGGGGCAGGTACTCGGGCCGCAGGGACGCCGGCTGCCTGTACGAGCTCACGGTGAAGCTGCTGTCGGAGCACGAGGACGTGCTGGCCGAGTTCAGCAGCGGGCAGGTGGCGGTGCCCCCAGACAGCGACGACGGCTGGATCCAGGTGAGCCTGGAGGCTCCGGGCGGCGGGGCGGGGCCTGGGAGCGAAGGGCGGGGCTCATGGAAACCCCGCCCATGGCACGCTTGGCCTGAGTAAGGCAGACTTCGCGGAGAGGTGTGGGTGAGGGACCCTGGCTGAGACACCCAGAATGGGGGCGGGCCAGGGGTTGGGAAAGTGCGCTGGGGTGGGGTGGCTGGGGGAGGCGTCAGGGCCCTAACCAGACCCTCCTACCTCCACCCCCCAGATCTCCCACACCTTCACCGACTATGGGCCCGGTGTCCGCTTTGTCCGCTTCGAACATGGGGGTCAGGACTCCGTCTACTGGAAGGGCTGGTTCGGGGCCCGAGTGACCAACAGCAGCGTGTGGGTGGAGCCCTGAGTGACCCCTCCTCCAACCTCAGCCCTCTTGGAGGTGCAGAGGCGTGGGGTAGATAGGCCTTAGTCAGTAGCCCCCTCACTTTTCCCATCCCCCACCTCACCCCCACCCCACACACTCCTCTCCTGCCCCATTCTCCCAGCCCAGCCCCCACACTGGGAAAGAGGGGTTTTGCTGGCGTATATGTGCATCTAGAAAATAAGATGGGTGAGGGTATGGGCCTGGGTTGGGCCCACCGCTGAACCCCCTGCACCTAGTACAGTGCCTGCCACAAAGTGGGCACCTAATAAATATTTGTCCAAGGAAGGAATGAATGAACAAACGGATGAATGAACACCGCCCCCTTTGCATCCTTCTCTGTCTCTTGGGGGCCCCTGGCCCAGCCTGGAAAAATACTTGGTGGGGCTCCAGCTGCTCTGGTTTCCAGAGGCCCTTGGGCCGGTACAGAGCCAGCCAGGCCCGGGCCGGCTGGACAAAGGCCGGGATTGTGAGGCCAAGGAGTGGGGAGCTGGGCCTGGCGCCTGACTGACACCCAAGCTGCCCAGAGGCCAGAACAGGGTGTGTGTGTGTGTGTGTGTGTGTGTGTGTGTGTGTGTGTGTGTCTGTCGGGGGCGGCGGGGGTGGGGGGGGTTGCCCTCCAGGCCTCTCTTGGTCCTCGTCCTGTTCCTTTCTGAGACCAGGATGGTGGGTGACGGTAGCCTCTCACTTAGCACACGAATTCTCCGGGGCCCAAGGGATGGATGCCGGTGGCCTGGTGGGGACGGGGAGCTGGGGGTGGGGGTGGCTAGGGGAGAGGCTTGGTGTCCCTCTTCAGTACAGGCGCACTTCATGCTGTCCTCCGTGGCCTGGCGATGGATTGAACAGCAGCATCTGGTCTCTGGTCATATTCTTTCTTTCTTTTTTTTCTTAAAAAAAAAAAAAAAAGTTTTATTTATTTTTGAGAGAGCGCCAGTGAGGGAAGGGCAGAGAGAGGGGGCAGAGGATCCAAAGCAATCTCCACGCTGACAGCAGTGACCCGACGAGGTGTTTGAATTCACGAACCGCGAGATCATGACCTGAGTTGGAGTTGGATGCTCAACCGACTGAGCCCCCCAGCCCCCGCCCCCCCCCCCCCCAGCCTCTGGTCATTTTTCTAAGCCCTGCCCGGAGGCTGGCTCTAGCCCTGGTTTGAGGCGGCAAGGGTGTGGTGCCAGGCCCCTTTTTTGGCCTCTCCAGCAGCTCTCAAACCCAGCCCCTCCCCAGGACTCTCAGGTGTTGGTCCTGGGGCTGAATGAGGGTCTCCCCACAGCCTCTCTCCTCTAGGCAATGGTGACCAATAAAATCTCAGTGCCCGCCCTGCCCCCCCCCTTCCTTTGATTCTGATCCCTGCTGCCACCTGCTGGTCAGGTGGGATTGCAGGCTTTAAGCTGGGGCCTGCCTGGGCTTGGTCACTGGTTCATTCCTTCACTCCCCAATCCTGAAGCCCCAGTCCCCGGGGCCCGGCTCTGTGCAGGGCCCTGAGATTCCAGAGGTGAGGAAGATACTTCTTGTCCCAGGAAGAGGGGGCATCCTGGGGTCCTGGGGCGCCTCCAGTCGTCTCAGCTCTGGGGGCATCCTCAGTCTGACAGGGGAGACAAAACGCTGATCTCGAGAACTCCCCAGTCTGAAGGTGGAGGCACAGCCCCTGCCCCACGGGCACCCTCAGTCCTTTCTAGGGGATGTCACAGTCCGGTGGGGGAGGGCACTGTTCACACCTACCTGAGTTTCCAGTCAGGGGGCGTGATGCCTTGATGAGTTTGATGGATGCCATAAAGGAAGAGGCTCACCCCTTGAGCTTCCAGGTGTACGTGAAGGTGCACAGGCGGTGGTGCTCTGGGGCGATGGACTAGGATGGGCACGCGGGGATCCCCGTGAGGATGAGCTGGGGGAGGACTGGGCCCGTGCTGGGGCTACGCGAGGAGGCTGGATGGAGGTGCGGTGAGCATGAGAGGCCGGCGTTGTGCAGGTGCCTGTGAGGACTGGATGCCAGGGCCGGGGTGTGGGGGCATGGAAGGTGCTGCAGGTGGGAGCTGGGGACATTCAGAAGAGAGGCCCGTGAAGGGTCTGGGGCTCTGGGCTGGTGGTCTAGGATTGGCAGTGTATGTGGCCAGCGGCCAAAGCCAAGGCCACTGTTGAGGGCTGGGAACAAATGTGGAGTGAGGCAGGAGAGGGCACAGAGAAACAGCCTCTGGGGCTGTGGTGGAGAAGACAGAGCAGCCACGGAGGCGGGGATGGGATGGGTAGGAAGGGGCGAGGCCAGCAAGGCCAACTGTAGTCAATTCTCTGCACTCAGAGGAGGGAGCCAGAAGCCCAGAGACCAGATTCTCTGCCCTGGGGCCCCAGAGATGAGACCCCCAGAGGAGACCTGAGGGGCTCAGATAATGGAGTGCTCCAGACCCACTGTCCCTGAGGGACAGTCACTAGAGGGACAGTTGGATACACTGGTGGAATTCAGCAGACAGCAGTTCCTGAGTCACCAAAGAGCTGATGCTTCAGGAGCGGGGGACGGGCCAGAAAAGCACAGTGAGCTTTGCACAGGGCACTGTGTACTCACTGTGCACAGGGCACGTCCTGTCACTACATCCCCGTGCCCAGTCGGACATGGGGAAGGGGGAGAGGGCATCCTTACTCCTGTTGGACACGAGGATACTGAAGAGCCCAGGCTTCGCTGATGATACACGGACTTCACCGGAGAAGCACAAGTTTCAACCAAGGTGCCACGGGCTTCAAAGAGTGTGCGCTTAACCCCTCAGTTTTATTGTCCCTACCTGCCCGCTCCCCTCCAACATTGATTCTAGGACTGCAGACACCAGCTTCAAGGGAGGGGAAAACCTTCAGGGGAAGGTTTCAAGGGGAAAAGCTTATGCTGTCCAGCAGGGGGTGCCTCAGGGCCATCTCTGGACCGTGGGGAGTGTAGATAGCAGACAGATTAGCCGCATGACTCAATGGCACCTGAACATTGGCTAAGGAGAGAGGCACATGTTCCTGAAGGTCCTTTCCACTCAATCAGTGCTTATTGAGCACCTACTATCTTCCAGGCAGGGCAAAAACAGACGAGGACTCTGCCCCCTGGAATATACAGTCTAAGCAGAAAAACTTAAATGCAAGCAACTATATAAATGAATAAGGTAATTACTAACATGATCGAGCACTTAATATACATACCAGGCAATACTTTGAGAGCTTTGTATAGATTGATTCATTAAAATAACCGTATGGAGTGGGAATATTATTACTTCTATTTTTATAGACGAGGAAAAGGAAGCACAGGGAGGTTAAGCAATTTGCCTGAGGCCGTACAGCTAATACATGGTGGAACCGGAATTCTCCTCAGCCACTTAAGCACTTGACTTCTACGTGAAGTAAACAAACTACAAACTGAGGGTAGTCACACGATCAGGGAGGACCTCTTTGAGGAAGGGACATTGGAAGGATGAGGAGAAACCAGCCATGCCGATATCTGGCGGAAGAGCATTGTAGGAGCAGGACGTGCAAAGGCCCTGAGGTGGGAATGAACTCATTTACAGGTTAGAAAGTCTGGAGCTCAGTGAGCAAGCAGGGAAGCTGTTTGACATGAGATTGGAGATGTAGGCAGGCAATTCTGAGAGTTTCCTGAACACCCTACCGTGTGCTCTGACATATGAGGTTTAAATGCTTTAAGGAAAAACCTTTGCTGTATCCAGTAGGACCTGAGAATGGGGAGTTAGACATGAGCAGCTTACAGCCCAGGTGAGGAAACCACATTTCCCGAGAGTAACAGGATAACCAGGATGCTGATAACAACAATGGTGGGCATGATAACAAGCATCCATTGGGACCTGGTGGGAGTCAATTCCCGTGCTAAGCGCACAGGCTCATTTAATTCTGCTCAGTGGCCCTCTCTGGTAGACACAGACACTTCCATTTTATAGATGAAAGAGTTTAGACTCTGAGATGTTGGGGAACTTGGTCAGGGACATACAGTGAGTAAACAGTTGTGGCTCTCCAGGTTGGAAATCCGGTTCACTACGGCACAGGGTCAAAGATGGGCACGTGCCAGGGGACAGAGCAATGGCAGGAGCTGGGGGCTTTGAGGCGAGGAAGAGTGGAAACAGTGGTGACAAGGACGGTGGGGCTCCAGGCCTTCTAAGCATATTCTTGGTTGCCCCAGACGGAAGGAGGGGATCCTAAGTGTTTCTGGGCCATTTTGGTTAAGGGGTTGAGGTAGGTAAAGTGACTTTTCTTTTAGATTTCTTGTTAGAGCTCTTTGTTTAGTAATTTTTGCAATGGGAAAAAGCTCTCCTTCCCCTCTCTGATTTATTTTGTTTGTAAACCTGGATTTTTGTGTGCATGGTATGTTTAGGAGCGGTTGTATAAGGGAGGAGGGAAGGAAGGACCAGTTCCTCTGAGCACCACTAGGTGTCAGCATTGTCAAGGGAGTTCCCAGGCTGGGCTTCTGCCGGGTTCTCTGCAGAGGAAGGGGCATCAGCAGGCAGGATTTGAATCCACAGCTGGATTGGATTTCTTGCCTGGGGTTGAGTCTTGGGCTGAGGGTCTGCTTGGGGCTGAGGCCCCTGAGAAACATTTAGGAGGCTGGGTCTTCTGAGGCTTGAGTCCTGTAAGACTAGGAAGGGCTGGTGGTCTTCGGGAATCCAGCCCCAAATAGGTCTCAGGGCCTACACCTCCCCCCTCAACTCTCCCACCCGCTGACCCAGTTCATCCCGAGCTTGGCAGAGCCCCGGGCTTTCCTCAGGGCCCTTCGCCTGCAGTGAACACAGAACACCCAGGCAGATCCAGTCCTGATCTCCTGGTGAGTAATGCTTTGCTATTTTTTCCCCCGTAAATTAAACCTAATCTTGTGTTGACTTTGCTGAACAAGGAGAATAATGAAGAAGATTAAGATGAGATGGTATTCATTCTCCTCCAACAAAAGCCAATTAATTGTTAGCAGGATTACCGCCCTGAGCCGGGAGCCAGCACAGACTCTGGAGACAGGATGGGCAGGGCTATGGTGGGGGGGGAGTGCGGGGAGCGGGGGGGGGGGGGGGGGGTCTCCTAGTGCTCCAGCAGGGGTCAGCCAGTGATGCAGCAGGAAAAATGCCAGTTAGGTGTAGAGGAGAACTGTCTGGATGAGAGAATGGGCTGAAGCCAAGGAGGCGGCTGTGAAGAGTGTGGAATGCCTCTGCCAGGTGGGTTTTGTGAGACATGGGGAGAGGCTCCATGGGTCCCTGCGAGTACAAGGCATTTGCTCCCTGAGGCCCCTGACCCCTCAACATCTCCATCCCAGGCCACCTGACACCCTCCCCTGCCTTTCCTCCCTCAGGGTATCGCCCTGTGACCTGTCTCAGCCTCATGAACTCCATTTCTGGGGTTGCCTTTGATAAATGAACTTGCATGCAGGGGTCTCCAGCCTCCTCCCCACCCTGCTTGCCCCCCTCCCTTCCTGTCCCAGGAATGAGGGGTCAGAGCATGGATTTGGAGACAGAAACACCTGGGTTTCAGCTGGCTTTGCCGCTCGTCCTCAGCTGCAAAGTGGGATCTGAGTGCGGCTCTGAGGAGTTTAAGCACCCAAGCTTCCAGGCCCAGTTTCTGGCACCCAGTGGGTTCTTTGTACAAGATACGGGGCGGAGTGGGTCAGGTGGACTGCCACACCCCTGGGGCCACTGTTGAGAGGCTCGGGGGCGGGGGAACTAACATTGTCAGTCTCCTACCCCATCTACACTATCTCACGGGCTCCCCATAGCAACCCCTGGGGGAGACTTCATTTGCCACCCCAATTTATGAAAGAGAAGTCTGCGGTGCCGAGAGGTGGGTCTAGGGGTCAAGGACACAAACCGCGACCTGCAGAGCTGGCTGGGATGGGCCTGGATCCGAACTGTGCCCCTCCCCCCACTCCACCTCCCTTCAATGCACTTGAAAGGCGTTCAGCCCACACCTGAATGAATGAAACACTCCTCAATCGCCATTTCTGGCCCACTAGGTCCCCATTTCAGACCCTCTTGCGTCCTGGTAACTCCCAGAAGGAAATGGATTGTGTGTGATTGCAAAATTCTTCTTGGTAATTCTTGGCAACTCACCCATCTTACTACGAGTATTAAGAAAAATCCACCCTTCCATCCAGATCTCGGGCCTCGCTTCATTTCCTGGGATTGATGAGGTTCTGTTGTTTTCCGAGCATAGCAGAAGTATCCCCGAAGTCCACATCTCATAGTTTATGATATTTCACACCTACTGAGCGCTCACCACGTGCTGGGTATTGGTGCATGGCTTTATTCAATCCTTGCAGCACACCTGTGCCCTACTTCCCTTCTCATTTGAGAGACTGTGTTGGAACTGAGGCTCAGAGAAGTGCAGTCTTGCCCGAGGCCACACAGCTGGAATCCACACATTATAGGGTAGGGATTCTTTCCACGCCAGGAGGCTGTCCCACATCATGAGACTTTTCATGGTGGATTCCGGTCCTGTACGGGGTAGGACTGGTGAAGGGCATGGGTCTCAGGGCCCAGTGAGCCAATGAAGTCCTTGTCCCTTGGGAGCTCGCTGACTAAAGGGGGAGACACCTAGGTCACCAGTTCTGACCCTCCCTGCAGTGTGACCTTGGCCAAGTCCCTTACCCAGTCAGTGCCTGAGTTTCCTTGCCTGTAAAATAGGGCTGATTATAGTTCTTACCTCATAGGATTGTTATGAGGACCAAACGAATTAATATTTGTAAAGCATCAGGTAATGTTTGTTAAGATCAGAGCCTGTATATGGCAAGTAATATACGTGAGTTTGCTAAATGAATGGGGCACCTGGGTGGCTCAGTGGGTTAAGCGTCTGACTCTTGGTTAGGGCTCAGGTTATGATCTCATGGTTTGTGGGTTCAGGCCCCACATCGGGCTCCACACCGACAATGCAGAGCCTGCTTGCTATTCTCTCTGTCTCCCTCTCCTGCCCCTCCCCTGCTCGCACTCTGTCTCTCTCTCAAAATAAATAAACTTAAAAAAAGAAAAGTAAAACGAACAAGTCTGGCAGCTGTAGTCCAACAGTAAAAGGGCTATGAGGAGGAAGCCCACTATCTTGTGGGAACCCAGAGGAGAGGCATCTAACTTGGATCTTAATCAGAGAGGGCTTCCTGGAGGAGGCAGTGAGTGGACTCTTGATCTGAGGCGTAGTAGGAAGGTAAATCACTTCCTTAAGCAGCTCTTAGCTCCATGTACTATCAGTTGGAGCTCTGGCACTAACCGGTCATTTCCTGGGGCTTTCTTGTCAGAATTTATCAATGTGCAAACCACCATAGTGTCCTATGCGTTTGAACAGAAATCTGTGTCCCCGGGGACCCATGATTGAGGGCAGTGCGCCAAGAGGGTCCTGAATCTTCTCTTAAGATTGGTGGGTGGGCAGATGCAGAGAAATCTCTGGTGGTAGAAGGTGTAGCAAGGCCCTGAAAGCCTGCACGAAGAGACAAAGATGTCTTTGGAGAAAAGAACAAGAGGGGAAAAAAAAAAAAAAAAAAAAAAAAAAGGAAGGGAGAAGCAGGCAGGGAAATGATTTTCTCGGCTGGCGTTTCTCAGGGAATTAAATCTTGTTTTTCGTCACCACTGAGTGGAATAATCCAATATATTAAAGCAGATACCCCCCTCCTATTTATTGCTGTGACTTTGACCTAAGAGTCTTGGGCTGCATTTGGAATCAGATCGTCCCGGGGAGGGAGAAGGGAGGGAGGCATCAGCCCCCTGGATCAATTACTCTGCTCTCCGACACCGGAAAAATGAATTATTCCCCCAAAAGCAGGCTCCTCACCCGATGAATTCTGCACTGCAGAGCTGGTGGAGTTATACCAAATTGAATTTGGTCTTTGAGAGACATTTAAAACCAGGTGGAGTGTGCACATTGCAGGGGCGGGGCGGGGGCGGGGGGAGGGTCTGACAGCTGCCAGGACCTCTGTTGCCTGGCTGGGGAAACCCCCTGCTCCTAATGCTCTGGGGTGAGGGCCAAGAGGCAGCCACCCCACCTGCCCAAGGGGCCACCTGCATTCTGCAGGGGTGAGACATTTTGTTTCCAGCCTGAGGCTCAGAGAGGTGAGGTTGACTGTCTGAGGCCACACAGTGAGTGGGTAGCCATGGCAACCTGTTACCTTTTTGTCCCTTGCTCTCTGGGCCTTGTGGAAAATGGCCTCACTTCCCCCCCACCCCTCCCCAGCCCAACCTCAGGGGGGAACATGCTGAGATTGGGAGCTTTTCAGTCTGGGGCATTCTGCCCATTCATAGCTGTGTGACCTGGGACGAAGGGCAGCTTAATCTCTCTGGACATCAGTGTCCTGATCCAAGAAATGGGGTTTACTAAAACCCTTGTACTGGTTGCCACTCTGTCGGTTGCAAATGACAGACACGTGATTCAGAGTGGCTTAATGAAAAAGCGGATTTGGGGCTCACATAACAGAAAAGCCCGGTGTAGATTTCTCCCAGGGATAGCTGGTTCCAGAGGCCCCAATGGCGTATTCGGAAATTGGGCTTTGTCTCTGTATCTCAGCGCTGTGTGGCTTCACCCCAGGCAGGCTCGCTCTGGAAGGGGCCGGGCACCCCCAACATTAAGTCCAGTGGGTTCACACACCCATCCCTGAGCAAGGCCTGGGGTGGAGCCACCCAGTGAGAATCACAGGCTGAGAGAAGGGGGCAGATGCTGCCCCCCTTGAAGAAGGCGCTGGGACAAAAACCTCACACAGAGCCCCACCCCTCACAGGCCCCGGGCAAGAATGAGGGGGTGTTGGGCACAGCGCTTGGCATCATCGGGCAAGCATTCTGCCCACCACGGCCCTGCTGGGGTTGTTTCCAATTTTCACTGAGGAAGATGCAGTGTCCTCCTGGGCAGGTTACAAGGGGCTCTGCCCGGGCCTCCCTCTGCCTCCCTCATGATCTCCTACTTTATCTGCTCCCCCAGAACCTCCCTCCCCACGCCCAGGCCACATCCCACCCTTGGCCCTCTGCCTGGCCAGGGGTCCCCAGGGAAGGGGGGCTGACTCACCCCACACAGCCAGGGGACTGCAAGGGCTGCACTTTCACTAATGATGTGGGGAAGAGAGGAAAAAACTAGCCCGAGATGGAGCTATTTTAGCTGAAAAACCCTCCCCCTGGCTTTGAGCAGGTTTTTCAGGGCTAATGCACTGGGGCCGAGGGAGTTGTTGGGGAGGGGGCTGAGGCTGGGGTTCTGCAGGGGCCGGAGGCCTGACCAGGGAGAGAGGAGTAGGGGTCTGGGGAGGGGGTCATGGGAGCTCTGTGCCCCAGAACTGAGAGCTGCTCACCCCAAAGTGGAATTGCCAACTCTCCAGTCACCCCTGCCCTCCTCATGCCCCACTGCCATCTGATCCACCTTATGTGGGAAATAGCCCCAGTGGCCAGGACGATTTTGCCAGGCTTGATTATCTCTGGCCTGTATTGTGAAAACACTGGCTGTCTGTTTTATTTTCCCTGAATATAAAGTCCCGCTCTGATATTGGAGTTGCCTTTTTCTGTTACAATGTTACACCCCCTGCTTCCCAACGGGAGCAGAGAGATTCTGATGCACTCCACCTCCACGGTATCCATTAGACACCTGCCCAAGGGATCCAGGAAGGAGGAGGAAGAGCACGGAGGACAGGAGTGTCTTGTTTCCTACCCACCATGAAGGGCTGGCACGTGTGTCTTAGGGGTTTTCACTCGGCATCTTTCCAATTACAGAGGAGGAAACTGAGGCTGTGTTGCAGGAGGGGATAAACAGGCCTCTCTTGAGAGCCAGCCGCCGCGGTTCTGGGATCAGGTGTGCAAGGAGAGGAAGGTGGCGTCTTAGCCCATTTCCCCTGGGTGGAGGAGAACCCAGGCTGGCGGGGGGCGGGGAGGCGGGAGGCTGGGGCACACAGACACTGGGGAGGCTCCAGAGCAAGGAAGGAAATGAGGTAGGGAGGGGGAACAGCTGGCTTCTAGGGGGTCTTCAGGTGCCTGATCTGACCGCCTGGCCCCGCCCACCAGAGGCGTGGGAACTCAGGGACCAGAAGAAGAGGTGGCCGAGCCCCGAGGTCCCCAGCTTGGCCGTGAGTGCAGAGTGACTGGCTCCATCCCTTGCTGGCTGTGGGACTCCAAGTAAGGCTCCAGACCTCTCTGAGCTTGTTTCCTCCTCTGTCAAATAGGGAGAAAGATGGGACCTAGCTTGTTCGGTGGTCATGAGAATGAAATTGGGTGGTGTGTGTAAAGCACAGTCAGGGCTCAAAACACATATTAGATTTCATGGGTATTATATTTACCCCTAAGACATAAAGGCTACTCCAGGCCTCTGGAAGAGGGGCCAGGCGAGAGGCCCTATGAAGAACATGGAGTGGGGCCATGCGGGGCTTCTGCCTGTGGTCCACGGGGGTTTGTGGAAGGGGCAACCGAGGCAGCCGGGAGATGGGAGCTTCTGGACCTGAGGGGGGTGTGGGGCACCTGGCACAGGGTGGAGGCTGGGTTTGGGGGAGTTCACAAAGTGCTCTGCCTCCAAGAAGGCTTTCTAGAATCCCTTCCGTCTTCTCTGCCTGCCCCCACTTCCCAGCCACCAGCCTGGAGCAGTGGGTGTGGTTGGGGAAACTACAGGCAGAACCTGGGTTCAAATCCGTTTCTACTCCTAGCAAGCTGGGTGGCCTTGGGCAAGTTATTTGCCTCTCGGAATCTCAATGGAATTACTTTTCTTTAAAAATTTTTTTTCAATGTTGATTTATTTCAGAGACAGAGAGGCAGAGCATAAGCAGGGGAGGGGCAGAGAGATCCAGAGACAGAATCTGAAACAGGCTGCAGGCCCTGAGCTGTCGCCACAGAGCCCGACGTGGGGCTCGAACCCACGAACCGTGAGATCATGACCTGAGCTGAAGTCGGACACTCAACCGATGGAGCCACCCAGGCACCTCTGAAATTATTTTCCTTCAATGGACATCGTAACACCTAGTCCACAAAGTGTTCTGTGTAAAGCATTGGGCACACACTAGGTGCTCACCAAGGACAGGTGCCGATCTGGTTTTGGTGTGTGCCGGGAGGGGAGGGGTCAGGCTCCTACTAGGTCAGCACATAGTGGAGAGGTGGAGAGGTGGGGGCCTCTAAATGGGGCCTTGCTGGTCACAGCTGCCCCGAAAGGCTGTGGCTTGGAGGACAGAGGGCAGAGGCTTGGATGTGAAATGCTGGAAAGGACAGCAAAAGGGTGAAAGTAGGGACATTGCCTGGGGAGGTGGTGCTTTAGACTTGCGGAGCCCAGATGTGCCCTGACTTGAAAGCACTGATTGCAGGTAGAGGTGATGGGGGGGGGGGTGGGGGGGGGTGGCACGTGCACCCATCTGCCTTCTTGGGTCTGGTCTGAATTCCTGTAGCTTCAGTTTCAGGCCCCATACTTTGCCCTGACAGGGCACTGGCCCTCCTTGTCTTCTGCCAGCTGCCCTACCCACCCCCCCTCCCCCCGCCCCAAGTAAGGTTGCCTTGGGCGTGAGGACAGGGAGAACGGGGTTTCCCAAGTCCAGAGTTCAAGTCCACATGCTGCTTCTTTTTCCCAGTGGCCTTAGGCAAGTTACTCCAATTCTTTGAACCTCAGCTTCCTTCCCTGTAAAATAGGATAATAGGACTTACTACATGGGACCGCCGCCAGAACCAACGAAGTGGGTGGTTGAGAAAGTGCTTTATGAACTGTTAATATTTTGCAAATAAGGTTTGGCTGGAAGAATTGTCTCTCTTACAAAACCCTCCCTTGGAGACACTGTTTTATCGAGATTCTGGGCTGCAGCCTCATGCCTCCCCACCCCCCCCTTGCCCGCCTCCCAATTTCTAACGTCTGTTGGTCTCGGGGTACACTGGAGCTCTAGGTCTGACCTGATGCACTGGTGGATTTCTGGTTTTCTCTGGAGTTTGGTTAGCTGGGGGCAGTAACCTTTGCCCTCTCCTTCCCTCAGCCCTAGTTCCACTTGGTCGGAAGTTGGTCTGGAAGGTGAGGGGACAGGCGATCCATGCAAATATACTCCAACTGGCCACTTGTGGCTTCTCCAAAGCTGGCATCTTCCTGAAATACTGAAACCAGCACACTGGTGGGTAGAGAAGGCAGCCCGTTGACAGCTTGTCCAGAACTCAACAGGAGAGCAGGGATTAACCAGAACAACAGGAACCTCAGACAAAACCTCTGGAGCCCAGCAGCTGGACTACTGCTTGGCTGAAGCTGGGGATTTTCTGTGTGCATATGGGCCGGAGGTCAGGGACCAGTCATACTCTTCCTTTGGGTGCCCCTGCCCTCTGTCCCCAAGTTTAATCACTTTGGGATATGGGGAGGCAGAACCTTAGGGGGACATTTGGGCCTTTGTCGTCCAGGTCACCTGCAGTGGCTGCCTTGGGTGAGGTGAGATTTTTCAGAGGAGGCCATCCAGGCAGGGTGGAGGGAGATAACGCCTCTGGAACGGAGAGCAAGCAAGAGGTGTGGTTCAGCACCGCGGACAGCGCCCTCCCACCTGGACCAAAGAATCCAGGAGTGGAAATCCTGAATGGGAGAACTTCAAGTGGGCAGGGTATCGCAGCCCAAGGGAAGAAGATGGGGGTAGGCACGAGGATTATTGGGCACTTACAGAAGCCAGCACAGTGCTGGACACCTTATTACACCACTCCAACTCAGCCTTATCTTCCTTCTCATTTTACAGCTGAGAAAACAGAAGCTCAGCAAGGTTAAGCAAGTTGCCCCAGGTCACACAGCTAGTTGGTAGTAAAGCATGGACCTCGATCTAAGTTTGTCTGGCTGTGGAATCTCTTACTGTTACTCTGGCCAGATGGGAGAGGCACAGCCCCTGCACGCTTGTGGCAAAAATGACCCCAAAGCTCTTGGGTTTGTAGCTGAGAGGCTGCGTCTATGTTTATGTGTGTGGCTTTGCGAATGCCTCTGGATGCACATGAGGGTGGCTTCAGTGGAGTGTGACTGTTTACAGGAGGCTGCGTCAGTCCCCAGGGGGGCTAGAAGATGAGAGTTGGTGTCACATCTCGGAGACCCTCCCTCCTCCTGGAAGGAGAGCTAGAATTCACTGTTGGCCTTTTTTTTTTTTTTTTTAAGCACTTAAAGAACAGACCAGAACTGATAGCTAAATTAAACCTGCTGAGAGCGCCTGTTTAATTGAAAATGCCATCTGTAATTTAAATGTCAGAATCGGGATGGTTATTATAGCCGCCTTGAAGACTGGAGCTCATTTCACAGTTTCAAAACAGACCAAGAAAAGCAGCAAATGGGCCATGGCCTGCGGCGTCGTGGAGCGATTAATAACTTCTCTGGTCCCGCTGAGCTCCAGCTCCCACCTCAGCCCCCACAGAGGGAGTCTGGCTGGGAGCTGGGAGCATGGGGCTTGGGCTCCAGGACTCAGCCTCCTGCCTTCCCCACTCCACATCTCTGCTCCAGCCTCCACTCAGCTGCAGGGCACCTTTCCAAAGTGTAAGGCTCATCTTGTCCCTCTTCAGGGTCTCCCTGGCACTTCTGGGATGAAATCCCAACATTTTAGCCTGGTATTCAAGGTCTCTGGAAGAGACCTCTGGAAGAGGTCTCTGCCTACCTCTCCAGCTTCAGCCCCAGCCATGGTCCACTGCAGACATCCTGAATGCCTTCCAGGCCTTTGCGCAGGCTGAGTCCTCTGCCTGCAAAGTCATCGCTTCTCTTGTCTACCTGGTAAGTACCATTTATCATTCATGGCTCAGCCCTAGTGTTATCACCTGTAGGAAGCCTTCCCTGACTGTCCTGTAGCTCCTCAGAGCACTGAGCCAGGCAAAATTAAGGGCTTCTTTCTTGGTTTCCCATGGCCTCTTTGCTCACCTCCATAACTGACTTATCATGGTGCTGTCTTTTCCCCATTCTCCTTATACTACGAGCCCCTCAAGGACAGAGATGGGGCCTAGTTTATCTTGAGACCCCATGCCCTACCCTGAGCAACCACGACAGCTAACATTTATTGAGGTCCTACTATATATCAAGCACTGCCATCAGTCCCAATTTAGAGGTGGGAAAACTGAGGCATGGAGAGTAACTTGTTATAGGCCAGGACACGACTAGCGGTAGAGCTGGGATTGGAGACAGTCTGCCTCCCGAGGCCAGGCTCTTAACCCACTATGCTATAGTGCCTCATGCTGGGCCCTCCGCGTAGAGAATGTTTGTTCATTGAACAGATAAAGAGCTCCCCAGCTGTGTTCCAGTCTCTACTTGGGGAGGAGATGCCATAACACAACAATTTGGTGCAAACTTCAAGGGAAGTTAAGCCAGTCCCTTCCTCTGATGACTTTCCTTTTCTGGGATTCAGGTCTTAGGGCTTTTTCTTTGCATGAGGGACCTGAAGAAGGGGGTCACTGTGCCCAAGACCCCTGTGGATTTAAAGCAGGGGTCCTTGTTCTTCGTCCCACCTCTCCATAGGCAACTCTCTGCCAGCCCACACTCTGCCCATGATCCCCACTTGTTCTTGACGAAGCAGTGGCATACAGGGGGACAACTAGTCCTGGTGTCCCAGCCTTCTACTTACAGCCATGGGACCATGGCAGGACATTTCACCTTTCTGACCTCACCGTCTTCACCTTCGAAATGGGGTCATAGTAGTATCTCACCCAGAGCATTGAGGGTAAGTGGAAGCATGCAGGTACAGTGTTTAGCAGAGTCCAAGGTATGATAGCTGTAACACTCAATCATTCACTCACCCACTCATTAGTTCCTTGTAGCCCATGTCTGGGGGGCTATCCATCCGACTGTGTCCGCTCTGTGTTCCTGGGCCCCCAACCTTCAGGTCTGAGACATTTTAAACTGCTTCGTGGAAAGAGAGTCTCCAAGATCACATGCTTGTTCTGAGACTGGCACTACACCCATCATGCTCTCAAGCGTGGCCGCCGTCTCCCGACCCCTCCCGCCCACACCCCATCTTCATGTTCTATCTGCCCTCTGCCCTGCTCCGTACCCCAATGTTCTCTTCCCTGGGGTTGTCATGCAGCCAACTATTCCCTCAGCCACGAGAAAAACAGAGAAACTCACTCCTAATTAGATGGGTTTCCATCTCCCTAGGTCTTCACTTCTTGCATGTTCTTGACTTGTTAGAGGAAATCGTGTATTGACATTGGTATTGATTTGCATAATTCAGATATAATTAGGAGAAAGGTTTGCCGGAGTGGCAGCCAGCGAGGCTGGTGCTGCTATATCCTGCTGACCTTGGGGAAAACTTGGAACCGGGCCTCTTACCCTCACTAAATTCATGGCTTCCATTCTCTGCAAAGCCCCGTAGGTACTTGTCCCGAGAAATTTACTCTTGTGTGAGGTTCAAGGCAATAGGAAAACCCCCTTCACCCCAACACATCTCCTTGTCTGGCCCTGCATCTGGAATTCTGACCATGAAGGCCACCCCATGGGGGCCTGCTGGGGATGTAGGAAGACATTATGTTGGCCAGGGGGACAGGGACCAGTTTGCTTATGATGCCCACCATCTGGAGGGAGGAAGAGGACTTCGGGAGTAGTGTCATTTGGACAGTGGGAGGAATGGAAAGCAAAACCAAGCAGAGCTTGAAGTAAGAGACTGGAAATTAGTGTGACCCAGTGAATTACATTGCTGCCGTGATGAAAAGTGGTGGTGCGTCCTTGGAAAGATTAGGAACATAACGAGGCAGGGAAATAGATGAAAATGCACGCCCATGCCCGCTCTGTTCTGGAACCATTTCTTCATTTCTTCATCTATTCATTCACAGATATTTATTGAGGGGCTATTATGTGCCAGGCAAATAGTAAAGAACCAGGTGTTGACACTGGGGAAACGACGCTGGTCTCTTATCACTGTAGCTGGTAGATTCAGTTCCTATCCACTCCGGCCCAGGAGGAATGGATTTGGCTCCAGGATTTGGGGCCTGGGGGTCAGGTTCTGGAAAGGACGAGTGCCCAGAAGACCATAGGATACTTCCTTTGAATTGTGCCTCTATTTCACCCTTGAGCTGGTTCTATTCTGGAAAGGCAAATGACAGCATGGGGGTGTGGTGGGGGTGGGGAGTGGGGCTTCCCAATCTTGCAGGCGTCACAGGAAGCAAGGAGACGGGCAGGGAATTTCTCTCCGGACCCAACCCCTGCCCCCACTCTGCTCCAGTGTGACCCCTTTTGCTCCCACACAGCCCCTGCAGAGTGGCCGTCACCAGAAGCCACATCCAATTTCCCCAGGGAGCAATCTCCAGGCCACTGATTCACTCGTTAGCTGTCACCACGGGCACTGAATAATAAGGCCTCTTTCTGCAGAAAGGATATTAGAGGCTGAGATGGGAAGGGCTAGGGCAGTGTGATATTTATTTCCCCAGCATCTGCTGCTATGAATCACAAGGCTGTCTCTAACCTGCTCTCGCACAGCACCACAAGCCCATCCTTGGGTCCCAAGATACTTTCATCAGTGTCCCAGGGTGGGGGCGGGGGCGGGGGTTTGGGGCTGGTCTGGTGATCTGTTCCAGAGCCCGACCCATGATTCAGGGTTCTTGTCGTGCATGTGCATGGGCTGAGAGGAGGAGGCTATCAGCTACCATCCTCCGTTTGCAGAGGTCTCTGTGATTCATTGATTCGCTCATTTGGCAAACATTTTGGAACATCTGCTGCTTGCTGCTATGCACTGGGCTGGGGGCTGGGCATTTAGGGGTGAACCAGTCAAGTCCAGCCCCTGTCCTGGGGCGCCCAAGTAGTGTGGCATTTGCCATCTCTCTGGTACCACCCAGGAGGCGAGACTGGACGGGGCGCTGGTGGGGACCGGAAGTTGATTCTCCCTACGCTCTCTGTGCTGTCCCTCCCCCTCAACCCCACCCCACGCCCCCTCTGCCCAGATGGCTAAGCAAGATACTCAGTCCCTAAATGCTCCGGTGGTATTTCCCAATCTTGTGCCAGGACTCCTCTGCTCTCCTTGGGTGGGAGAAGGAAACCTTTGCTTTATCAGCACTGACCTTCATCAGGCCCTTCCTGGTGGTGATGGTGACTTACCTAATCTCATTTAATTTCCACTTTGCAGATGAGGAAACTCGCCAAGGGTGGAGCTGTGGTGTGTGTGCCCTGGTGGGAGTATTTACCCCGAGGACACTGACAGGGGCTACAAATCAGGGCTTTCCCGCTTTGGAGAACTGGTTCTTAAGCATTTACCAGCACATCACTCACTGCACCTAAGCGCTTTGACGGATACCGTCCTCTGAAGCAGCGGCAAAGGATGGGGGGGCGTATTGGAGCCACCGAAGATGTCCCTCCTGCCTGTAAGCAGCTGCTTTGTCTGGGGAGAACTGAGGCAGAGCAGAAGGACTTCCCATGGAGGCGTTGGGAGTTTTCAGCCTCCGTTTGGCCACTTTTCAACACCACAGGTCATTTTGGGAACCAGGTGTGCTTCCCAGTCTCCTCCCCTCCCACGTCCAGGCTAATGACGGAGTTAAGACCTTGCGGCTAATTGAGGCCTCAAGGTTAACTGGTGCTTTTATTGGTGTGAGCGATAGCTTTTTGCGGTGCTCTGAGGACAAGGCAGGAATCTGGCCGGAGGGAGTGCGCTCACAGGTAGACGCAGAGGCAGACGTGTCCTCTAGAATACCTTTTGTGTAAGGCCGGGTTTCCCCCTCATCCCTTTGAGCTCAGCTTTAGTGTCGGGCCCCTGGGGGAGACCCTGAGCGTCCTAGCTACGGTATGTTTCTCTGCCTCCCACAAACCTTTCTTTTACTTTATTTTTCTGCTTACGTATTTCTTGTCTCTTTTACTAGAACACAAGCTCTGTGAAGATGGGAAGGGGGGACTTAGCAATTTGGGTTGCAATTTCAGACGCTGCTTCTCCATCGCGTCATCTCCTCATTGTGGCCCCCTGATCCCTGCTCGGGGAAGACATCACACCCAGCTGTTTGCTTTTCGTAACTCAGCGGGGGTCAGCGTCAGGTCCCTGGGCTCCGAGTCAGAGCCCAGGTTTCGCATCCTGGTGGTGGTGCTTACTAGCTATGGGATCATGGAGAAGGAGGAGAAGGGACAGCCCAGAACAGAAGCTTTGGGAGCAGAAGGAGCCCGCTCTCCCCAGCTCCTAGCCCAGGCCTCTGTGGCTCCGTGCTCCAGCACAATTTTGCTGGACACTCTGAAGCCTGTCTTGCCTTACGTTTTTGTTTTTTTTTTAATTTTTACTTCTGTTGTTATAAAAATAATGCTTTCCATTGGAGAAAATTTGGAAAATGCGGGACAACGTGAAGACTGACTTAAAAGTCAACTTTTAGGTAGGAGAATCATGTCCCCTGTCCGTCCTTCCTTTCCTGAATTAGCCCCACCCACCTGAGCCCAAGACCCCACCTTCTCCAGCAATTACAAGTAACATTAAAACTGCCTCCTGGACCAAGTTATTACTTCCAAGAATAATAGTCTCTGTTACTACAAGAAACTAATTAACAGCATGCAATGAGGGGGAAAAATTCAATTAATTAGTAGCTTAATAAGTGCTAGCAAAGACTTCGGGCTTAGCTTGGGAGTTGGGGTTGACATGGGGGGGGATTGAGACCCCCCCAGAGGGCAAGGAGTGGGGGCTTGAGAGGTGGGGGGGGGTGAGCGCTGGCCTTGGGAACAGGTGGGGTCCCGAGGCGGCCTGAGCAGGTGCAGGAGCGTCGTCCCTGAAGGAAGAATTTGTTTCTGTCTCTGGAGATTTTGTTCTGCCTCCTGGGCTGAGGCAGTTGGTAGCAGGGACCTTCTCAGTCTCATCCCAAATTCATGGTTCGGGGGCTGCAGGGGAAGTAAGGGAAGACGTCCCTTGCTCTGTGCTGTGGGTGGAAGGGGAGGTGGGCACGTAGGGTCTCCTCTTCTCCCTCACAGCCCCTCCTTCTGGAGCCCTCGCCTCACCCCAGCCCTCCCGTCTCTCCTCCAGAACCTTGGACTCACCCCTGACATTGCCCCTTCCTCAAGCCCCACCTCCAATCTGTCCCAAGGTCTTGTGGCTGCTACCTTCCAGGTGGTTCTCCTGGCTGGTGCTTGTTCCTCCTCCCGGCTCCTCAGCCCCCATCCGCTCTTCCTGGGACCCCCCTCTGCAATAGCCTTCCCACATCCAGCCCCTCCCCACCCAGCAGTTGCTCTGATCTCACCTTGTTACCTTCTCAGTCACCAGTGGTGGATCGGGTGGGTTCAAGGCCCCGCCTGGTCTGGCTGCAGCCTCCTGGCCCACCACCCGCCTGCACCTGCCCCCATCACTCCTCCAGGCCCTCTGTGCCCCCTGGCACCACACCTGCTTTGAGTCACTTGAATGGGGAAAGCTCGGCACTCAAGGCTCAGGGTGCTCCTCTTCCCTTCCCCTAACGTGGTGTCCACACGGTTAGGTGTGTTTGTAAAATTCGCTAATGGAGCGATGTCAACTGCAGCCCATTAAGACCATTGTCTCTGTCCACTCTGTCACTCTGCTTTCCCACTGCCCAGCGGTCGGGGGGCTAGGGTGGCCCCAGCAGCTTTCGAATCCGTCTGAGGCAAAGCTGAGGGGAGATTTGTTTAGTGTGGGTTCGGCGGGATCTATGTATGCAGCCCCACAGTCTCTGAGTCTAGTTAAGGAGCCCTCCTACCACCCCATCCATTACTTGCCCAAGGTTGTGACATGAAGACATGGGCCAGGAGTTGACTTGGGAGGTGCGTGTCTGAGACGGGTGTCTGAGGCACCCGTCTCAGAAGGTTTGGCACGTGCGGAGTGGGAAGCCAGTCACTGGGTGTGGAAATTCTTCTTCTTATTTTTTTAAAGTTTATTTATTTATTTTGAGAGAGACAGAGAAAGCACGAGTGGGGGAGGGGCAGAGAGAGAGGGAGAGAGAGAGAGAATCCCAAGCAGGTTCCACACTGCCAGCGCAGAGCCTGATGTGGGGCTCAAACCCACGAAGCCATGAGATCATGACCTGAGCTGAAACCAAGAGTCAGACACTTAACTGACTGAGCCATCCAGGCTCCCCTATGATTATTTTTAAAAGTAGGCTTCATGCCCGGTGTGGAGCCCAATGTGGGGCTTGAACTCATGATCCTGAGATCAAGACCTGAGGTGAGATCAAGAGTGGGACGCTTAACTGACCCAGCCACCCAGGCGCCTCTGGAATGTGGAAATTCTTCAGTGTAGGAGTCGGTTCTCACAGAGGCCTCGTCAAAACCAGTTCTCTCCAGTTGGGAACATCCTTAAGGACACGTGATCTGCGAGTATAAACGCACTGTGTGTATGTTTCCTTCCTCATTGGCGACCGTGTGAAATGGAATTGATTCGAATTCCTGTGTTTGTGGGTGCCTTTGTTTTCTGTTGCTGCTGCAACAAATTACCACAAACCCAGGGGCTTAAACAATGCAAATTTATTATCTTATGGTTCTGGAGGGTCAGATGTCCAAAATGGGTCTCCCATCAAGGGTTAAAGTTAAGGTATTGGGAGGGCTGCCTTCCTTTCTGGAAGCTTTGAGGGAAAAATCTGTTTCCTGGCCTTTTCCAGCTTCTGGAGGCTGGCTGTACTCTTTGGCTTGTGGCCCCTGCCTCCAGCCCTACCGGGCTCAGTCCTCCCACTGCTGTCTCTGGTTCTGTCCCCGCTGCCTCCCTCTTCCACTTTTAAGGACCCTTGGGATTACATTGGACCCACCCACTCAGAGAGTTCAGTGTTGTCTATTTCAAGGTCAGCTTTGATTCCGGCTGCCTCCTGGTTGCCCTTTGCTGGGTAACCCAACACGTTTATAGCTTACAGGGATGAAGGCACAGCTGTCTCGTGGGGCCGTTGCTCTGCTGACCACAGCAGGGCACAGATCTGTAGCAGGTGTACAGAAAATGAAGGTGCCTGTGTGTGAAGCCACATGCTTTATGGATCCCACATAGCACAATACATTTGTTATATATGGGTGTATTATGTATGCGTGTGTTTGTATATGTGCATGTGTGTGTGTGTTTCACTCAGGCATGCTGGAAGAATGATTCTATCCTCTAGAAAATGATATTACAAAATCTTGACATATGTAGAGGGAATCCAAGAGTCTGCAGGCAAAAATGTAAAAAGGAAATATTGCAAAGGTGGGTTAGGCCGTGATTAAAAATATACCACCCCCCCCCCCCCCCGGATTTTGTAGTATTTGTCAGCTTTAAAAAGTGTGTAATTTGCAACACTTTTTCCATTCTTTAAAAAAAAAAGTTTTTTTTTGACATTTGTTTATTATTGAGAGAGTGAGAGAGACAGAGCATGAGCAGGGGAAGGGCGGGGCAGGGGGGGGGGACACAGAATCCCAAGCAGGCTCCAGGTTCTGAGCTGTCAGCACAGAGCCCGACGTGGGGCTTGAACTCACAAACCTTGAGATCATGACCTGAGCTGAAGTTGGACATTTAATCGACTGAGGCACCCAGACACCCCATCCATTCTAAATAAACATTAACTTCATTTAGTTCATTCTAAACTTTATTTGGAATGTTAACATTGATGTTTAGGCCTAATTTGCATTCTATTTTTAAGATCCCTGTCTCCCACCCAGGTTATATAAACTGCAGGTCCCACAAAACTAGGATCCCCTGCTGCTCCTACCCCAGGACCTTTGCACATACTCTTCCCGGTGTTGAGAGCTCTTTATGCTTCCCCCCACACTCTTCTCTTGGTTCTTCCTTTAGACCTCAGCTGGAACTATATTTCTTCACAAAACTCTCTCACTGTGTGTCCTCCTCCCCAACTTGGCCGGGTCTCCTGGGTTTCTCCTTTGTGAATTATAACTATAATCAATTATTTGTGAAGTTTCCTGCTTAGGCCTGTCTCCTCATGGGAATGTCCACTTCATGATCTTACTGTCATTTCCCCCAGTGGTTAGCACAGTGTGGCACTCAGTCCAAACTCCGTAACTATGTGCCGAATGTGGGGATAGATGGAAAGGCGGATGGATGGTGCTCTCAGGGTGAGGGAAGACGCATGCTCCTGAATGCAGATACCTGGCCAAGACCGTGCACCTCTCATGTGCTGGAGCTGGGATTCAAACCCAGAACTTTGCTTTGTTCTGGGTATGTATGTCCTTCTACCACACCGCACATTTGCAGCCCAAGGCCATTTAATGGGTGCCCACATGGGTGGCAGACCTGTGTGGCGACCCGTTCTAAGGCAGGAAGTTGGTGAACAGCTAGGCGGGATTAAATCCTGGGGGTGATAAGGAGCACTATCGACTGTCATGGTTTGTCCCTGTGGGAGCGTTCTCTGGGAAAGGTCCCCCTAGCTGGCCAGAGTCCCCCCTGCCTGCAGCCTGCCTGGTTGCAGAGACCCATCTTCCCATGGCCCCTCCATTATGCCAATCAAAGCCAGCCGCCGTGGGCCAGCCACTTCCAGAGGGAGGCCGATAAGGCGTTTATTGAATTTATGATTTTAATTTATGACAATTCTAATCCCATTACGGGCTCCCTTTTGTCTGCAGCCTGTGCAGTGATGGAGTTTAATTACGGCCGAGCAAGATTTCCCCTGCTTGGGGGACCTTTCCTGTCAGTCCTGGAGGTCCATCCCTGGTTGCTTGAGGGAGTTTAGTGGCTGGGGCTGGGGCAGGGGTGTGTGTGTGTCGGGGGGGGGGGGATGCAGTGGAGGAGAGGGGAGGCTCTCTGGTCTGCTGCTGTAGCACTTCCTGTAGTTGGCAGCTGCGTCGCGTAGGACGCATGGCGATGCCTAGTGAGTGACAATTAGGACTGCAGCATGGGGCTGTGCTGGGGGAGCAGTGCACAACCTGCACAGCTGTACAGACAGGCCTGGGGGTATCCAGAGATAGGTGGGGTCGTGGGAAAGACCAGGCAGTGTGAGCTTGGGGAGCTGCCAGGGCCTGTACATCAAAGGTTCTGAGAAAATGATCATCTTGGGGGTGGGGTGGGGGGAGTAAGTCTCCACTGCCCACTCCAGAAAATGGGATGTCCTCCAAGTGGCCAGGGTCCCCAGCGGGAGGTTCAAGACAGGAGAAGGGTCACAGTGATGTCACAAAGTCCCTTGTTGGCTTCTGCAGAGGAGGAATCATAAACAGCAGTCAGGGGTCCAGAGCTGGTCCCAACTCCGCAGGAGCGGCTGTGACCTTGGGTCACATTTAGCTTCTCTGTGATACTCCTTTGTCAGCTGGGAAGTTAGGGGCAGGATCAGGCCTCCCCTCAGCCCAGAAGGAGAGTGTAGCTGGGGTGGGTGTGCAATGGAGGCAGAATGATGGACCCACATATCGGGTCAGGAGAGTCAGTGGGAGTTCCCGAGGCTGTGCCCGGTGAAGGCAAGAGGGCAGGGGGAGGGCCCGGACCCGGTCCCAGAGCTCAGGGACCGACAGAAGACTCAGGAGGAATGAGAGGACAAGCTTGTGGCCAGGAAAACCCTGGAAGAGACAGCAGCCTCGTATATGGCACTGAGACACCCTGCAACCTTGCCCCAGTAAAATAAGCATGAGAATGACCCCAGCCCTATCCAACCCCCTCCACCCCCCATCCTCCATGGCAAACCGGAGCGGGGACCTTGGATCGCAAGGCTTCCTGACTGCGCGAGGGGGCAGCAGCATTTCACGTCTCTCCGGGCCTCAGGCTATCTGCACCCGATGGGTGAAGCCCAGGTCGGCCTCCCAGAATCCTTTAGGTTCAGACATTTGCAGAGTTGATGGTTAAAATAGGAAGACTTCCTGGAAGGGCCGGCCTGAAGGAAGGGGAAGGTACGGCTTTTGGCAGGTCTGTAGGCTCCAGATCCTGATTCCTTAAGAGCCGGAGCGGGTGGAGGAAAATACAGGGGAGGAGGCAGCCTGGTATAGGGGTTGAAAACTCAGACACCTGCAGGGGTGAAGTGAGGGAGCTCAACGGGCCAGACAGACAGGATATAATAGACTAGGGGGCGGCGGGGACCGCGGCAAACTGAAGTGCGCATGTCCCGGCCATTGCTCGGCTCCAACGACCACTGCCATGTTAGGGGCGCTAATCTTGGGTGGTCAGAGGGTCTCAGTCCCCATCTGTAAAAGGGGCACAGGAACATGTCTCATGGAGCTGGTGCGAGGGCTGAGCGAGCTAATGAATGCAAAGGGCTTAGAATAGTGCCTGGCATGTAGTAAGTGGCAATTACTTGCATTGCCAATTACCATGAGCGTTGTTATTCTCTCTCTGCACAGGAGACCAGATGTCTTCCTTCCCCGACCCCCAGCACGCTCCAGATGGGAGGGTGGCGGAGTCAAATCATTGTGATCTGGTTGTTGGGGGCTCTTTGGAGCACCGGGCTTCCCTGGCTGGCCGTGGCCGCGTCCCGAATGGCTATCCCAGACGAGGAACGCCTGGGACCTAGGGAGAAAGCAGACACGCTGGGGATGTCGCTGCCGCTTACCTGGCATCACCTCGTGAGGGTTTTTCTCTTACTTGGGGAGGGCTATTCCGAGCCTGAGACACGCGCGTTTGCAGGCAGGATTTGTCAGGCTTTGCTGGGCCGAGAGGCGGGCTGCCGAAGAGCCTGGGGAGAGGGGAAGTCACGCGGTGAGGCGCAGAAAGGCCCGTTGGAGAAGGGGTCTGACTGTGAACCTTCGAGAGTCTCAAATGTGTCCAAGGACGGGGAGGGAGAATTAGGAGCGGGAGTGATGGGGTAATTGGCCGATTCCCCACACTGCTTGCGTTCTCAATTCCGCCAGTGTTGGCGGAAGGAGAGGGTGTGAGCGCGTGTGAGGGCACGTGCACGTGCGTCTGGCAACCGCCCCCTTCACCTCCTGTTCCGCCTCCCCCGACACACTCTCCCTGGCTGACCCCAACTGGCCCGGGCTACACTTTCTCCCGTCTCCTGATTTCCAGTCCCGGATCTTTGGGCAGCCAGCACGTGTCATTTGCCTCGCTGTGCCTCGTTTTACCTATCTGGAGACGGGGGTGGTCATTCTGGCCTCCGCCACTCCAAAGAGGTGTCACGAGGAGGCCTTCCGACGGTGGTGTCCTCAAAGGACCGACTTTGGCTTTGGATGTGTGCCTTCTCTCGTTGAAGATCTGAGTCCCCTGTGGTTTCCAGGCTTTTTGAAGCAGCATCGTATCTGATTCCCGCCGGGGAAGCTGAGGTTCAGAGGGTGTTTTACGGTATAGTTTTATTGTAACTTAGGTGTGGTGAGACCCATAGATCAGGAGACAACTGCTGTTGAAAATATAGTTTGTTCCTCACAGATCCCAAGAAGAGAGGGTATAGTGGTCAGAGGGATAAGAACTCTGGGCAGCCCGGCCCTGTCACCTGCCCACCCACCGACATTGTGTGTGTGTGTGTGTGAGAGACAGAGAGATGGAGAGAGGGACGGAGGGAGGGACAGAGGGAGAGAGATGTGTCTCACAGAGCATTGTGACTCAGCTCCCTCAGGACCTCACGGAACAGGGAGAGATGGTCAGAAACAGGCCGTGTCCCCAGGTCAATACTCTTCATTCCCATCCAATAATTCTCCATGAAAATCTTGCTCTGTGCCGAGCATGGCCTACAGTCCAGGGCTAGAAGCCCTTTCCCCCTGTCCCCCAAGATGGCTTCACAGAAGGGCAAGCACCTGGTCTGGGAGCCAGGACACTTGGCTTTGAGTAATAGCACCATTGTGACCCAGGACAAGCCCCATAAGCCTCAGTTTTCCCAACCGTACAATGGGTGGGGTGGGCTGGGCTGGGCTAGAGGGTCCTTTTATCTTTTTTTTAAATGTTTACTTTTGAGAGAGAGAGAGAGAGAGAGAGAGAGCGCACACTCGAGGGGGAGGGGCAGAGAGAGAGAGGGAGAGGGGGACAGAAGATCTTAAGTGGGCTCTCTGTCAGCACGGAGCAGGGCTCAAACCCACGAAACGTGAGATCGTGACCTGAGCCTAAGTCAAACTCTCAACCGACCGACTGAGCCACCCAGGTGTTCCTGGGCTAGAGGGGCCTTAAGATGCCCCCAAGTTTGACCCTCTGTGAGTAAAGTGCTCTGAGTAGTGGTTCCAAGCCTCCTTGCCAGAATTAGCTGGTGGGACCGGGGGCTTTTCAGATACAGATCCCTGGGCCCTCCCCAGACCTGCCAGATGGCACTGTCCTGGGAGTGAGACCCAGGAGACTGTATTTTGGAGAAGTGATTCTGATGTAGTTGGTTGTTTACCTGACATTTGGGAGCCACTGCCTAAAAAGTCTGGTTCCTCAAAGGCGACAACGAGCTTATTCCTGTTTGGGGCACTGCTTGCCTCTGCTCGCCTGAGAGCTAACGTGGTACATTGCACACGCAACTGGAGGCGGCCGTCGCTGCTGAGTCCAGACTCCAACATAAGGCTCCTAGTGGTGACGCTTTTGCATCCACACGTGGTAGGTGGCCCATAAGGGGACCCAGGCCTGCCAGCTGGTGGAGCATCTGGGAGCTGAGAGCTCTTCCTGGAAAGCCTGCCAGTGCTTGGGGACAGGATGGGACCTGGGGAGGAGGGGGAGAGAGGGTGCAACTTGGGGACACCCCAGGAGGCCACTGGGGAGGGAGGGGGCACGTGACCTTGGCCAAGTCAGGGCATCCTTTTTGGGGCCTTGGTCTCCCCACCTGTAGAATGGGCGTGGCAGTGGAGGAGGTGGCTTGTCAGATCTTTAAAGCTTGGACATTCTGAATATCTAGTCCAGCCCTCAGAGAGGGCTCAGCTGGGGAGGGGGCCACACTGGGGGGGGGGGTGGTGGGAGGGCGGTGGCAGGGAGGAGGCGCTTGGCTTGCAGGAGCCAGGGGGCAACTGAGTCCCCGTAAGTCAGTCTAGGGGGCCAGTGTAGGCAGCAAGAGCTGGCGAGGGGGCCGCTGGGGTAAGGAGCTGCATGGTTAGGAGCAGGCCTCCGGGGGGCCGAGCCGCAGGCCGACCACGTGACTTTGTGGCCTGACCGCCCCATGCCTCAGTTTCCTCACTTCTAAAAGGAGGAGGACAGTATCTACTTCACGAAAGTGAGTCCTCAGTGAGTTGATCAAGGTGAAGAAAGGCTGAGGGCAGAGCTGGCTGGTGGCCTGGGAAGCTGCCCCCAGCTTGCAGTCAGAGACTTGAGTTGGCTCTCTAGCTCCGCCCCTCCCTGGCTCCACCCCTAACAGGACCTTGCCTGCTCTGCGTCCCCTCTCCTCACTGGGACACAGGTAGGGGTTGTCTTGTGAGGCTTGCGGGTGACAGTGAGGCTCCTCCCAGAGCGCACCTGCCAAGCATCTTGTTCCCGGGGTGGGGTAATGAGCCTCAGGGCTGGGTCCTCCATGCGGGAGGAAGGACAGACGGTTGTCTCTCCCCCTTTCCTTCCTCCTGCCTCCAATCCTCCCTCCTCCCTCCTCCCCAGCCTCTCATCTGGCCTCTGCTCTCTCCCTTCCACTTCCCTTGTACTTTAAGATTAGACTTTATCGCTTGTGTCTTGAGGACACAGATTGACACGCGGGCGTCTTCGCGCATTTCTCCCCTGCCAGCGTCAGCCCCCCGTGCGGCTGCTGGTGCTGGACTTTCACTGCAGTAGATGCACCAGGGCAGTTGGGGGGGGGGGGGGTCCTGCTCCTCATCCAGCTGTGTAGACCTGCAGCTACATAGGAGGGACTTTCCTCCTTTCGATTTGTACCTCTTGCCTCCTTACGCCCTGTGCTAGACGTGGCCTCCCCCCACTTCCTGTGGTGCTCAGGATTCTAATTAAGTGGAAAAGGCTTTTATTCCTTACAATTCTCCAGTTATGAATAATGATACTGGCTCATAAATGAAAATTGCTTTTCTATTTAAATTCTGGTGTTTTTTTTTTTTTTTTTTTGGTTTAAAAAAGAAGGTAGGAACCCAGGGCTCTTGGGTCATTTGCAAGTTATTAATTTCAAGCAGAGCTCTAAGCTAGCTTATTAACGGTGAGGGTATTACAGCTGAGTTAAATGGCTGCCATATTAATTACCTTGCAGGCTTTTATGTATGGAGTAATGGCTTATTTCCGTGCTGGTGGGTGGTCTAGGTGAGAAAACACAAGTCCCCTTCCGGGAGGCAGGAGAGGAAATTGGTGGGTTGTTCCTTTGGTAGGTATTGAGTCCCAAGAACTTGGTGCTGGGACTCTTGGTGTCCTGGGATTCCAGGCAGGGTGGCTGGATACGCCATGGTGCCTGGGTCAGGATGTCAAAGCCAGGCACAGGCAGGGGAGTGAACACTTCTTCCCAACTCGTGCAACTATGTCCCCTCGGCCCTCACCTCCACTGGGGACAGGCCAAGTGGAGGTGGGTTGACATGGCGGCAGGAGTTATTTCGGTCAGTCCAGCATCTCTACAATCTCGGTTATTTCAGCTCTGTTTTGGCCATATCGACATACTGCCTGTTCTATTATTTACTTACTATTTTTATTTCCACTGACTCACTTTTAAAAAAACTTAAATTTAGTTTAAAGGGAAACTTTATATCACCTCCATAAATGGGAAACCAGCATCCCTAGTCATAAATTCAAAGCAACATAAAAGTGAATACATGACTGTTAAAATAAAAAATGTCAGCTCCCACGTGGGCAATGGCGCATTCGTCACATGGAGGAAAACCTCAGTCAGTTGAATCTGACCTCATGGCTGGTGCAGCACCAGGGTGGGAGTCAGGGGGTGGGTGACCCACCCGGAAGAACCAACGCTTTCTGAGTCCTTCCCAAGGAATTCAGTTGGAAGTTACAAGGCTATAGGGGAAAAGGAAGATCTGGGGAGTTTCTGTATATTTTGAACTTCATGGAACAGCATGTTAAGGGTATGCAAATACCCCACCAGCCACCATTTCTTCTCGAAGGCTGATTGCTCAGGTGTATTGGGCTGGCAGTGTGGGTAGCCTGTCTGTGGTTCCTGCTCTCAGCTGGTCCTTGGGCTCCTAGGAGCCACAGCAGGAGTGAGGGGACTGTCCAGAGAGCACTGGCCCGAGAGTCAGGATGGAGGCAGCCAGGCACTGCTGTTACACTGCTGTGTGACCTAGGACAGCCCCATGGGCCTCTCTGGACTTCTGTTTCTTCATCTGAGGGGGCTGAACAAGATGCATCCGGGGACCCTATGATGGCTGACTTTATGTGTCAGTTTGGCATGGCTACAGTGTCCAGATATGTGGTCAAACATTATTGTGGATTTTGAGTAAAGCAGTTTGCCTTCCGTAATGTGGGTGGGTCTCATCCAGCCAGTCGAAGGTCTCCATAGGACAAAAGACTGATCTCCTTCCAACAAGGAGGAATTCTGCAGCAGAGACCCGGGGACTTGAACTTCAGCATGGGCTCTCCTCTGGGTCTCCAGCCTGCTGCCCATCCTGCAGATTTTGGATTTGCCAGCCTCCTTAATCATATGAGCCAATTCCTTAAATAAATCTCTCCCTCTCTCTACATCTCCCGTTTGTTCTGTTTCTCTGGAGAACCCCGACTAATACATACCCCCCTTTAGTCATCGGCCCCCTCTTTGGCATCAGGCAGGACAGACAGATGCTCACGGAGAGGACGGTGGCTGGTCTCCATTTCCCTCAGCTTTTTCTGCTGCCCTTGCGTGAACCAGCGAGCGGGTGTATCAGCTCATGCCTCTGGGGCCCAGTGGTAAGCCCGCCCCGCTGCTGGACTCAGCCACTCAGTGGTCATCGATCGTCCGATTATTTCCCATTGCTCCCCTCTCTTCCATTGCCGGTGTGGGTTTCGACTGGAGGACGGCTTCCTTCATGGCAGCAAATGGACTTCACACTTCCAGCTACGCCTCCCTGCACACAAGGAGGGAGATGTCCGCCCGGAATTCCAGCAAACGTCTTTGGCTGACTGGCCAGAGGGGTAACACGAATGGATGGGCTCAGACCTGGTTTGTTCGAAACCAAGCACCATGGTCAGGGGTGTGGGATGACCTTGTAGCAAGGGGGTTGGGGCGGGGTGGGGCTGGCCTCAGGCAAGCAGGGTGTTTTGGGGGTTTGTACAGGTGCTGAGCTCAGATGGAGCCCTGTGTGGTCCAGGCACTCTCCCTTCCCTTCTCTCCCTTCTGCTTCCTTTCCTCTCTCCTCCTTTCTCCCTCCTCTCCTCCCTTCTCTCTCCCTTTTATCCCCTTCCCACACCCTTTCCTTCCCGGTGGCCACAGGCTACAGCCCTGCCTTGGCCAGCTGCCCAGTCACCTACTGGGAGACGCTGATGTGTCCATACTGTCTCTGCTCGGCATGACTGTGCCCTCTTCTTCTGCTGGCAGAGCCCCCTCCTTTGGGAGAACATCCCCCTGGCCACTCCATTTGGCTGTGGGGAGCTCTTCATCACCGGACCCCTTTCTGCTTAGTGAGAGCCCATGAGATCCTGGCTAGGCCAGTCAGATTTCCTCTCTAGGGTTTTGCATTCTCTCCTTCCCCTAAAGCCCATGTCAGCTGGAGCCTTGCCCTCCCCTGTTATGTGGAGGGAGCTGTGTGCAGGAGAGAGAGAGAGAAAGAGAGAGAGATCCATGAGCCCATGAGGTTGAAGGACATTGTTTAGTCCCTGGATCCAGCTGTGTCTGAAGCCAGCGCTTCCATACCTGGACTTTTTAGGTACTGGAGCTGCTAAGTACCATTTCCCCGCAAACTAGCTTGGGTTGGGCTTTGGTTCCTTGTGACTAAAGGCCCCTGACAGGCATACCAGTTTTCATTCCTGTATTAATTTCACCAGTATGTGTTCAACACTTCCTTCAGGCCGGGGATGCTGAAAGATGAGTATTATGACTAACCCTATCTCATAGGTGGGGAACGGAAGCATAGGGAATTTCAGCAATTTCCCCAAGGTCAATCACTTAGTCAGGGTGGAGCTGGGATTTGAACCCCGGCTCTGCCAGTGTCTAATCAGCCAGCTCCGGACTGGAGCTGCTGTGAAGCCGTCCGTCTGAGGCCTGCCGCAGGAAGTGACGGGGCTGGGATTTTCTCATGGCAGCAATTTCCACGTGCAGGTCAGAGCCTTGGGCTGGGGTCCGATCTTTCCTGAGAGCTGGCAAAGCCTCCCAGGCTGCCGAGGCGACAAGCGCTGATGGTGAAGGCCCAGCAGCTGGGCCCGGGCCTCCCTCCCCTGCATTCAGAGGCCCCGCAATCAGGGACCCTGCTGATTTCCCAGAAGCAGCGTGGGTCATGCAGAGGGTTCAGGAGAAGTGGCCTTGGCCTGTGTGTGACTGACCTCAAACGGCGGCTGTTGGGGTAGCAGGGGCGATGGCAGAATGTGGAGCGGCTAATGCCAAGGAAGCCAGTGTGGCTCCGGCTGGAGGCAAAGTTGTAGGTCTGGTCTTGGTGGCAGGCCCTCACAGTGGCGCCCCGTCACCCCAAGCTCTCCAGGGCCCTGGGCTCTCTGCTCTGATGAGGAAGGTGGGAGGCTTATCTTAGCGTCAACCCTCTGTCCCTCTTGGTAAGAGCTGTGCCTTGCAACAGGGGTCTTCTAGAGACAAGGCCTTACCCCAGAGATGAAGACGGGTGGAGCTGAAGCCACTAGAATAACTGATTCACCTTCCTAGGGGGTGCCTGTCGGGGCCATGAAGACCCCAGAGAAGCTGGAAGCTGGGCAGTTCTCCTGGGGAGGGGGGAGCCACCCCCATGCTGCTGTACCCCCTCCCCCCCCCCCCGCCCCGTCCACTGGGTCAGGCTTCTTTCCTGAAACACTCAGGATGAAGTCACCACCCCCTCTGGGAGGCCTTGCTGGTCTGTCCTGCTGTCCCCCCACCTGGACTGGCTGCAGTCACCATTGTCAAGGATTTCACACATTCAGTGACAGCTGATTACATTCAATTTAGACTTGGTCAAGCGCTGTTGCTTACTTTTCCTTAATTTATTTAAACTGCTTTATCTCCCCCCACCCCACCCCCGATTTCAACCCCTACCACCCCCTCTGCTCTGGTTCCACCATTTGGTTGCATACCGCAAACACCTTGGGGTCCCTCGTATGTACCTGGTCCTGAGCTGCTTGGGCATGGAAGGCTCCAGGCTATACAATCATGTGGTCGGTTTGAAGAAAACCTATCCCTGTGGAAGCTCGGTGCTCAGTGTGCCCTGCACTGGGGGGTGGGGCGGGGCGAGGCCGGGGAGAAAACCGGCTGAATGTCTCCAAGGATCACACGGGTCAGAGTGGGTTAGGTTGTGCCGTGGTAATAACGGCCCCAACCTGTCAGTGGTTTACAACGACAAAGGGTGTGTTTCTCACTCGCTAAACATCCATCGTGGGCTCGCTGGGGTTTTGTTCTTATGTCGTCTCACTCCAGAGCCCAGGTTGGTGAAGCAGCCACCCTCTTGAATGTACTGAGCACCTTGGCACCGAGTTCTGGAAGGTTCTCTACTTCAGGGTACACCCCATTGGCCTGAGCTGGTCGTGTGGCCCCGCCCCACACCTGGAGGCCTGGAAGAGAAGGGCTGGGACCATGTGGGCAGAAGTACTAATGACCAACCCTAAGCACCTAGAACCTAAGGTATAGCCTGCCACTCCCTGGACCCCAGTCTTCCTCATCTTGCTGGATAGTGGCATCTCCACCCATGCTCAGGCCCAAACCTAGGAGTTGCCCCATCCCCCTTTCCCTCCTCGCCAGTCAGCCCACTGGAGGTACGAGTAGTGGGACCTTCCCATTGCCATGGCTGGTCTTGCTTACTCTCCAGAGCAGCCAAAAGGATCTTGTCTCCTTTTGGGGTTTCAAAAACACATATAATTCCTATAACATAAAAACCACCATGTAAAAGTGTATACTTCAGTGGTTTTAGTATAGTCACTATGTGGTGCAAACCATTGCGACTAATTCCAGAACATTCCATCCCCCAGAAAGAAATCCTGTAACCGATTAGCAGTCAATCCCTATTCTCCCTTCCCCTAGCCCTGGACAGCCACGAATCTGCTTTCCGTCTCTATCGATTTGCCTATTCTGGGTATTTCACATCATTGGAATCCTACAACAGGTAGCCTTTTGTGCCTGATTTCTTTCCTCTAGAATGGGTTCAGAGTTGTAGCCTGATTGAGTTTTCCATTCCTGTTTATGGCTAAGTAATATCCCATCGTGTGGGGAGGCTACGTGTTGTTAATCAAAAGATTCTACCCCACTGCTGCCCACAGGTCTCTAACAGCTTCTGCTTGGGGGTCAAGGTGAAGGCCACAAGGACCCAGGGCTTTGAGGGTCAGGCCCCACTGTGCTCATCTGATGCTCCTACTCATAATCCACTGTGTTCCAGCTGCACTGGCCTCCTTGCCTACCCTTGAACTGGCCACATCCATCCCAGCCCCACGACATTCATGATGGCTGAAAACCTCTGCGTAGAAAGTTCTCACCCTGAATCCTGTTTTCATCTGTTTGTTGTTATTTTTTTTTCCCTCTACAAACGGATACAACAGGAGAGAAAACAATGATCCTCCCCTCTATCCATCACCCAGATCTAGTGATTATTAATTCATGACCAATCAGTCTTGTTTTATTTATAGCCCTACTTTGTGTGTGTGTGTGTGTGTGTGTGTGTGTGTGTGTGTGTGTGAAGGTTTTTGTGAAGCAGAACTCAGGCATATTGTCATTTAATCTGTAGATATTTTAGCATTATCTCTAAAAGATAAAAAGACTCTTTACCAGAACCTAACCCCAATGCTATTATCACACAAGAAATAAACTCTATTTCCTTAATATCATCCAACATCAAATATCTGTGCATATTTCCCCCGTTGCCCCCCCCTTTTTCTTTTGGCAATGTTTTAAATGTATTTTTATTGAGTTTTTACTTGGAACATTGTGAGTTCCTACCTGTCTCCAGGTTCTTTTTTTTCTTTTTAAGTTTATTTATTTTTGAGAGAGAAAGAGAGCAAGCAGGGAGGGGCAGAGAGAGAGGGAGAGGGAGAAAATCCCAAGAAGGCTCTGCACTATCAGCACAGAGCCCGACTTGGTGCTTGGCCATGAACCATGAGATCATGGCCTGGGCAGAAATCAAGATTCAGATGCTTAACCCACTGAGCCACCCAGGCACCCCTCCAGATTCTTTTTTCCAAAAGTAATCTCTACATCCAGTGTGGGGCTTGAACTTAAGAGATTAAGAATCACATGCTCTAACACCTACTGACCCAGTGGGACACCCCATGTGGCTTCCTTTTTTTTTTTTTTTTTTTTTTTTTTAGAGTAGTTGCATGACCAGCACAGGGCTGAAGGCTGAACTTGTGATGCTGAGATCAAGACCTGAGCTGATATTAAGAGTTGGAGCACTGGGTGTTGTATGGAAACCAATCTGACAATAAATTATATTAAAAAAAAAAAAAGAGTTGGGTGCTTAACCAACTGAACCATTCAGTCACCACTGAGGTGGCTTTTCAAAGTATTTATTTATTTATTTATTTATTTATTTATTTATTTATTTATAGCACATGCACACCTGTGCATGAGCAGGGGAGAGAGAGAGAGAGAGAGAGAGAGAGAGAGAGAGAGAGAGAGAGAGAAGAATCCTAAGCAGGCTCCACACCTAGGGCAGAGACTGATTTGGAGTTTGATCCCACAGTCAGGAAACTGTGCTGTGTATACATTAGAGTTTCCTGCTGTCTGGGGTTTGCAGATTGCATCTTTCATGGTGCCATTGAACATGTTCCCTTGTCCACTGTCCCTGCAAAGTGGCAGTTCCATCTAGAAGCTTGATCGGAGTCAGGCGAGGTATTTTTGCAAGAGTGCATCTATGGTCATCTTGAGTGCTTTCATCGGGAGGCACACAGTGGGAGGCATGTTTTGTCTCTTTTTGTGAGTTACATTGCCCCTGAGGGTCACTGCATAGATGCATGAACGTACTGGGTGGTGTAACAGTGGTATTCTAGCCCAGCAGTCTTCAACTGGGGTGACTTTGCTCTGAAGGGACATTTATCAATGACTGGAGACATTATTGGTTGTCACGACTGGAGAGATGCTACTGGAATCTGCTGGGTAGAGGTCAGGGATCCTAACCATTCTATAATGCACAGGCCAGCCTTCTCAGCTGTTACCCAGCCTGGCCACCCATATTTCCAAAGCTGAGAATTCCTAGCCTTTTCTTTGTGGAGATTGAATCAGTGGGCCAGTTCTTCAATTTTCTGCAATAAAGGTATGTGTCCACACAGGCTGTGGCCTCATGGGGCATGGAGGGGACTTTCCACCTGTTGACTTTGGGTTTGTTGGGGCCAGAGAGAGGGGTATTAGCAGACCTGATAGGAGCAAAGACTTGAACTGTATCTTTTCTGTGCTTATTTACTGTTATTTATTTACTTTTTAAAATGTGTATTTGGAGAGAGAGAGAGAGCATGGGTGTACAAGCTGGGGGAGGGGCAGAGACAGAAGGAGAGAGAGAGAGAATCCCAAGCAGGCTGCACGCTGTCTGCACAGAGTCCAACATGGGGCTTGATCCCATGAACGGGGAGATCATGACCTGAGTCGAAATCAAGAGTCCAACGCTTAACTGACTGAACCCTCCAGGCACCCCTGCTTATTGCCTTTGAAATGTAAGCACGCACACATCCACACACACACACACAGACACACAATTTCTTAGATAAATAGCAACATATTATACACACCTTGCCACCTCTGCTTTCCACTCAACAGTATGGCCTTGCGGATAGTCACGGTGTAGGGGCATTTGGAGCTCCTCCCCCTTCCTTCCTACAGGGGCCGGGCTCATCCAGCCACACCCCTACTGATGTTATCCGGTCTGTTTGGGTCTGGCTTTTACAAACAGAGCTGCAGTGAATAGCTTGTGCAGACATATTTTTGCCAGTGCATTTTTGTTACTGCAGATATTTTCTTGGCTACTTTCTTCTTATCCTTTGGGATTCTGCTCAAATAAATGTCACCTCCTCAGAGTAGTCGTCCTTGATCAGCCCTATCCCTCAGTCACTACTGAATCTATCCATTACACTGTATTGTTTCCTCTGTCTTGCCCTGGTGATGAATGTATTGTCCCCTCCCCCACAGCGGAAGCTCCCACAGGCCAGGGACTTTTTCTTACTCTCCCCCAAAGACCCAAAGCTCAGTATCTGGTAGAAGGATTGACCGGTTCCCAGGATGTGGGACTGCCAGTCTTTAAAACCAGGATATTCTGTGGGCACTGGGAAGATCCAGTTACCCTACCCGTCATAAAGTAGGTGCTCATTAAATATTTATTGAATGAATGCTGAAAAACCTGGTGGTAGATGTGTGTTGTCTAACCTATGTAACATCTAATGAAATGTATTTTGATTAGATAACTTTTTTTAAATTTTTAAAAAATGTTTTTAATGTTTTTATTTATTTTTGAGACAGAGAGAGATGAAGCATGAGCAGGGGAGGGTCAGAGAGAGAGGGAGACACAGAATCCAAAGCAGGCTCCAGGCTCTGAGCTGTCAGCACAGAGCCCAACGCGGGGCTCGAACTCACAAACTGCGAGATCATGACCTGAGCCGAAGTCAGACGCTTAACCGACTGAGCCACCCAGGCTCCCCTAGATAATTTTTACAAACTCGAGTATTTCATATGAAAATCTGGGTCCTGTTTTCCAAAAAAAAGCAGATGATCTCCCGTCACGGGGCCTTACACTCCCGTATGGCAGCTGTCAACTGGAGTAGAATTTTGGCCTTCTGTGTAGATGGGGCTGACTCCCCCACAGCACCCAGTGCTAACATGACACTCAGCTGCTGACCCGCTCAGCCCTGGCAGGTGTTTGGGGTTTTGTGGCCTCATGGCCTAGCAGTTGGAGGCATCAACTTTTGAACCAGACAGATTTGGATTCAGGCCGGGACTGGGATGCCTACTAGTTCTGCAACCTCGGCTGGTCTCCCCCGCTCTCCGGGCCTCAGTTTCCTCCACTCTGCCTCCTTCTACCCTCCTCAGGGTTGAGGAGTTTCTGGACACTCCTGTTCCAACGTGAAGGTCTTTCCAGGTGGGGAATCAGAGAGCTGAGCCCTGGAGAGCCTAGTGCTTCTCGAAACTTCCTCCCGTGGCCTAGAGGGGACACTCGGCTCAGTGCTGGCTCAGCCAAGGCCGGGTGCTGTGTAAGGAAGACCCGGTGTGCTCCAGGCTAGTAGCAGGGGCGGGACCCCCAGTGTGGAGGTTACCATGACCATCACCCCATAAGATGGGTGTGGGGGTGCAGGGACTGGAGACCAGAGGAGGAAAGGAGAGGAGTCTCGGGCGAAAGGTTCTCTGGCAGAGGAGGGAGCGCTGAGCTGATGGCAGGGGGCGGGTATTTCCCTTCTGGCTCTGATCCCTCTTAAAATGCAAATCCCTTGGGAGGGTCAGGTGCTGGCAATGCCTCTTGCAGTTACGAAAAATGGAAGATGTGAGGCCCTGACAGCCTGAAATCAGTGGACTCAGTCTCCCTCTCTCCTCAGTTCCCATCCTCATACCCTGTGACCATGTGGGCTCTTCAGCTCAAGGCAAGACTCGGGGGTCTGGCTCCCTGGTCGCCGTCCATCTGGGGCAGCCTCTGCCCCCACTGATGGGGCTAAAAGATGCACCATTCTGTGCTCCAGGCTTCCCCTAGGGATCCCCTCCTTTCCCAGATGAGCTATCTCCTCTTCCAGGAAGTCTTCCAGGAATGCTGCCTCCACAGTCCTGGAGAGGTACCCACTGTGCTTCCTGAGCCTGTATTCCTTCCCTCAGAACTTGGCCCATCCTCTGTGACTGCTGCACTTACTTATTTCTCTAGTACTGTTGTGAATCCCAAAGGCACAGGGACTGTGGTCTGCCTTGTTTGCCTGCGTATAGCGGATGTGAATAACAGTGTGCGAATGGTTGAAGATGTGGTTCCCTACTGCAGTTTAGCTGGGGCTGCTGTGAAGGTAAGAGGGGAGAGGGAGTGATTGAGGGAGAAATCGGAGGAGAGGGGTATCTGTAGCTTGGATAGGGGCTTGTCTGCCAAAGCCCATGCCTCGGCAGCCCTGCAAAGTCATCTCCGGTTTGCTGTCCTTACAACTCATGACCAGTGTGGGCAAGGATGTTCCCTATTGGCATAGTGGTGGGGTAGGCAGCTGACATCCCCCCCCCCCCGGCCCTGACAAGGTTTGGGCCTCAGATTCCTCCATGGAGGCTGGGTTCAGGGAGTGGTGCTGGGCTGGAGGAAAGGGAGGGAGCCCGTGTGTGTGTGTGTGTTTATAGTTGGAGCTACTTACTGGTCCCACCTGTCATCACTTATTCAGGACCCGATCGCAGAGTGCCTCACTCTGCGACAAGTCAGGGGTGTACCTTCCTCTCCTCTCCCGCTGGCCATGTCCCAGTTTCTTGCCTTTTGTCCCACACCTACTTAACTAGGGGTAGAGGGCACTGGCCATTTGGCATCCTCCAGCCTGCCGGCAGAGGAACAGGGCAGACTGGATCACCTTGACCCAGGAAAGATGCCTGGAGGTGGGGTTGGGGACTTCCCTTCTGCAAGGGCCCTATGCTGGGGACTTGTCCCTGAGGTCTAACCCAGATCATATATGCTGCACATACAAATGCTTCCCCAGTGACCTTGCCCTTGACCAGGCAGTTAGGTCCACGGCTGTGTGGCCCTGCCCTGTGCAGACCTGCAGCTATCAGCCGTCAGCTGTGTGGGGAGATATGGCAGGATTTTCTGCTTCCTTTTCCTCCTTTCTCTCCACCGAATTGAAAAAGAGTGGTCATAAATGTGGCAGGTTCATTAACTAGAAAATACACTCCAAACCACACAAATGAAATTCAACCGACTGGCAAAATAACATTTTTTATTGCTTTGCTCTTCATGGGTGAGAGGGAGGTCTTTGTCTCTGTCTTTGTGTGGTTCTGAGCATCTTCATAGTGGCTCTGGCAGCCCCTGTTGGGGCTTGGTCTTGTTCTGACCAAGCGTAGTTCTAAAATGTCGCTCCTGGTGTGGGTCAGCCCTGCAGGATTCGCCTATGGCTGGCAAGGCCCCCGGGGAACAGGGCGGGGGTGAAGCTGGGGCCCAGGGAGGCTCAGTTCTTTTTTCTTTTTCAAGGTCACACTAGCTCTTTGGGCCTATGAACTTTTAAGGATCCTGCAAAAATGTCTGAGGCCTTAAAATATTTATTGGCTGCAAAATGGGAAAAGAAAACGGTGAAATCGAAATTAATAAATGTTAAATGTCTACAAAATGTAACGTTAGGTCAACTGCATTAATTACTACATTAGGCATTCATAAAAGTGTCATTACTTGTAAAAGCAATTTGTCAGCTACATTTTCTCACTTGGTAAGAAATCCCGGGTAAGGAAGAGAGTGGACGAGAAGGAAGGCATAGCCAACTGCCCGTTAAATCAGTGCCTGGTAGCCAAACAATTCCAAGAACAAAATTATAAAAGTCCTGTAAAAAGATTGTTGGCAAAAATGTCATATTTATTATGAGCTGTTGGTGCACTTTGCTCTGATAGAGGGAAGGACTTTAAAAGTCCTCTTGTCTTGGGCCTGGCCTAGGTCTGGGGCCTGCCCTTGGTGTCCGAGAAGCCTCAGCCAGGGCCTTCCCAGCACTTGCATGGCTGGTAACCCTTCACCATGGCTGAGGGAGGCACTTTAGCAGAGATAGGAAGGAGGCTGCCTGGGACCCTCCTACCCCTCTGATTCTGTTACCAGAGTCCCTCTGCAGGGCTGGTTGCCATCTCCCTATTAGGAAAAGCCCCCTGGAATCTGGGAGCACAGCTGGAAGCCACAGCCTGGGTAGTTTGGGGATTAAAGCCACAGGCTCGACTGTGGAGAAGCCTGAGGGTTGGGTCTGGCTCGGCCCTGGCTGGGCAGAGATGTTGCAGAACTGGCCCATGAAAGACACCTAAGGACTGTATCTGGTCCAGCATCAGATCTTAGCTGTCTCTGCCACAAGGAGCTGTGTGACCTTGAATGAGATGCTTTCCCTCTCTGGGCCTCAGTCCTTCACTTGACAGTTGAGGGTACTGGCCCATCCCCTTGAAGTATGAGAGCAAGAAGAGGTCTGTTAATGTAATCTCCCCGCTTTGCAATGGAAAAGGTGGAGGCTCAGAGAAGGGAAGGGAGCTGTCCAAGGTCCCAAGGGGAGATAGGTCGGAGGCAAGGCCAGAACTCCCTTCTGATTCCCACTGTGCTATTACCCTTCTTGCTTGTGTCTCCGCTTCCTCTGCTATAGGGTCCTCCTGCAGGGCAGACCAAGGGACCCAGCCCCTGTGGGGACCCAGGTATCCAAGGGCCTCAGGCCACTGAGAGCAGGTGACCAAGTCATTTCCCCCGGAGGCTCTCATCCCTTCCCCTCCCCATCCTTGAGAAAGCACTGGACTTGGAGCCAGAAAGCTGGGCTGTAGACCCTCTCTCCTCGTGTAATGGATGTACAGCCTTGGGCAAGCGCTCAACCCGGTTCTCAGGTTTTGAAATCTATACGAAGAAGCAGAGACAAGCTCTGCTCACCCCGGGGAGGGTGGGTGGGTGGTGGTGACAGCAGCTACCAGCAGCCATTTCCCTGGGCCCAGACCTCCTCTGGAAGAGGCACCCCCTGCCCACCCAGGAGAGATGTCATGAAATCTATGATTTGTCACACAGAAACTGCTCCATCTGGAGAGAGAGAGAGAGAGCCAGAGCCCATGCCTTTCAGAGCTCCGTTGGAGAACCTGAAGTGTCCAGAGTCTCCCAATGTGGCCAGGAACCTCCTGACTGGGATCTTTCCTGGAATGAGGTCCTGGCTCCCTGGAGGAGGGGGTTGCCAAGGGGTGGGGCCTGGGTTGGGCACCTGGGCACACCTTTTCTGGGGGGGGGGTTGTAGTGAGCAGCAACGTGTTTCCAGCCTTTGGTCAGCTGACTCTGGAGAATGTTCTGGGTAACACTGAACACAGGCTCCCCTGAAGCCAAACAATCTGGGAGGAAATAAAATTGGGGATAATATCCTGGGGAAACCTATGGTCCTTTTTCCTCCACCTCTGCCTCATTCTAAAAGGGATTCACAGATGAAATCATAATGAATATTGATATTTCTCAAGCACATATTATGTACCAGGCACCATACTGAGCATTTTATGTGCATTATCTTATTTAACCCTTGCTGTAGCCCTATGGGAGTAGGTGCTATTTATTATCCCCATTTTATGGATGGAGAGGCTGAGATTCCTGTGACTGGCCTAAGGCCACACAGCTAGGAGGTAGCAGTTCATGGATTTGGAGATGAATCAGGGCCCTAGAGCCCCAGCCCTTAACTTCTAGGTCATGCTTCCCTTCCTGACACGTTGGTGCCAATGCCCTGGGAACTGAGGCTCTTCCTGGGGCCCTTGGGATGGCCACCCTCCCCTTCTGTGTCTCCTGACTCCCTGGAACTGGGCCTGACTGGCACAGAGGGGCTCCAGCTGCCCTCCCCTTGGCTCTTTTCTGCAAGAGGGTCAACGTCCCAAGACCCTTGACACCTGGCCCAGTGTGCTCCCCAATTCAGCGCTCACCAGCAAGGAGCCAGGGACAAAGAGGAATTAGGAGCCGGAAGACTGTGGCTTGAAGCCAAGTGAGGGTGCTCAGGAGGGGGCCGTGAGGTTAATGAAAAATCTGTCCCTGCACACATTGGCAGCAATAGCACTGTGATGATCTCTCCGCCTGAGGCCCTCTGGACCTGCCCCACTGACTCGATTCAGTGCGATCGATTGGCAGGGGCTCTGTAAGAGCCGAGGGTCAGGAGGATTGATGTCCAAGGGCCTGGTGGGGCTGTTCCTGTGGAGCAGAGTGAAGAGAATGGCTGGAATGGGGGCCTCAGTTGTGGTCTGGATGACATTTCAGACCCCTGCCTGCAGAAGGGAAGGGGATGCTGTCCTAAAAGATCACATGATGGGGGTCCTGCCTTTGTGGCTTCCTCTCCATCCCTGGTGCATGGACCACCAGGCCGGGTTTCCCAGGGCACAGGCCCTGCTGCCTCACTGGCCGTCTGACCAGCTCCTCTCTCTAGGTTTCTCTGTCGACTGCTCAGAACCTTCTGTGGCTTCCAGCTACCTTTTGTGCTCATCTCCCCATCCATTCTCACGCTTCATGCCCTTCTCAGAGCGCTTATCCAGATCCCAGTCTCTAAGTCCGAACACGTTCCTGAATTCCAGACCCACAGATCCTCCTGCCCATTGGGCATCCCCACCTGGACAACCCCATGCCCCTCAGACTCAACAAAGCCAAGCAGGACCTGCCATCCTCCTTCTGCACCCGCCCCCCTCCACACCTGTTTTCTCTGCTCCAAGTCTCCCCATTCCAGTCAATGGCAGAGACACTTGATCAACACACAGGCAAACATGACTGTTTCAGACGATGTTCCGTGAGATGCAGGGAGCAAGTGGGGTAACGCAGTGGGAGTGACTGGGAGTGGGGTGGGGTGTGTTTGGTGGTCAAGGGCAGCCTCTCGAAGAAAACACATTTGATATGAGAGCCCAATGATAAGGCAGAGTTGGTTTGGCAAGGATCAGTAGAGTTTTCTGAAATAGCAAGTGCAAAGGCCCTGTGGTGGAAACAATGAGGCTGGTATGCTTGGGAAGCAACAGGAAAGCTTGTGCAGGGATGCGTACATGGAAATGTGCGGGATGGAGTCAGAGAAGTCAGCAGGGAAAGAGTTTGAATTTTTTTTTTCTGGTATGGGAGCCACTGAAGGCTTTTAAGCAAGGGGGAGGTGGTCGCGTCTAATTTATATATTAAAAAAATTTTTTTTTTACTCTTGAAGGAGAGAGATAGAAAGTGAGTGGGGAAGGGGCAGAGAGAGAGGGAGACAGAATCTGAAGCAGGCTCCAGGCTCTGATCTGTCAGCACAGAGCCCAACACGGGGCTAGAACTCATGATTTGTGAGATCATGACCTGAAGTTGGTTGCCCACCTGACTGAGCCACCCAGGCGCCCCACATCTGACTTATATTTTTAAAAGATCCCTCTAGCTGTTGAGCGGGCAGGGATGCTGGAAGCAGTAGGGAGTTGACTTGGAAAAGGAATTTAGGGACGGGGATGTATGAGGAAGCATATTTTGGGATAGGTTTTGGAGACAGAGCCAATAGGACTTGCCAGTTGGGTGCAGGGAGTGGGCACACAGTGGGATCCAGGATGATGCCTGGGCTTGTGGCCCAAGTGGCTGAGGTGGAGCCCTGTGCCTTTGGGTTCCAACAGGAGTAGAGGGAGACTGGGATTTCTGTATATATTGCTGAGCACTTATTGTGTGTGTAGCTCTGTTTTAGGTGCTGGAAATACAGTCGTAAGACAGCACTCGTGCCCTCTGGGAATGCTGACTTCAGTGGCTGAGGTGGCCATAACCAATGAATATGTAATGTGATGAGGAACAGTGACAAGAACTAGGAAAAATTTAAGTGAGATAAGGAGATAAAGAGCACTGGGGATGTTCTTTAATTTTTGTTTTTAATGCTTATTTATTTTTGAGACAGAACATGAGCAGGGGACGGGTAGAGAGAGGGAGACAGAATCCTTAGCAGGCTCCAGCCTCTGAGCAGTCAGCACAGAGCCCGACGTGGAGCTCGAGCCCATGAACCATGAGATCATGACCTGAGCTGAAGTCGAATGCTTAACTGACTGAGCCACAGGTGCCCCCTGGGGATGTTCTTTAGAAGGGTGGTTGGAGGAGGGCTCTAAGGAGAGGACCTTTGAATAGAGACCTGAGGGAATGAGAGGTAAGCTGTGTGTATATCTTGGGGGAAGAGCATGCAGGCAGGAAGAACAGCATGTGCAAAGGCCCTGAGGTCATAACACAGATGTCCTTGTGCTGGCACACTTCAGAACAGACACACTGGGGGCTAATGAGAGTAGGTGAGCATTTTCCTGTTTCTCACACTCATGAAAATTCACTAGCAGGAACATTTCTTTTTCCTTTCCAATAATTTCTAGGTTTAAGAAGGAGCCACTGGGTAGAGAGGTCAAAGCCTCTTTTGGGAAAGAAAAAAGGAGAATCCCACCCTCTCTGGTGGAGGACCCTCACCCCCCCCCCCCCAAGTGTTTGCTCTGGAATCCCTTCCTGTCACTGGGGGCAGGGGTGTGAGTTAAGTTCAGTGACACAAATTATCTTAATGATAACGGTGTATAATAACCTAATGGCTTCATAGGGCTATTATCTATGGTCACAGAAGTTGCCTCAATGCTGCACTGCCTAAGAGCACCGGAACACCCACACCCCAGAGAGCTTTCACCCCGATTTAGCCCCACAACACTCCCACTTAAGGTGGGTGGGCAGGCCCAGCACCCCCAATTTAACACTACCAACCTCAGGGGATGAAGACAGACCTCCAGTTGGAGGTTCCAAACTCCTCCCTACTATGGGTTTTCCCCCTTCCCCAGCAACCTCCAGGTGCTTTGGGGAAACTGAGGTCACTGTCCTCAGTTTGTACATGTGTAGCATCTGGGGAAGGGACATGGGAGCAGGGCCTCCCCACTTCCCAAATGAAAACACCATTTCGTCTCTTGGTGACTGTGACTCTTTAAAAATGCTGTTCAAACTCATGTCCTTCTTTCCCCCGGCCATGTCTTTCCAGGAGCCTCTGCCCTTGGCTGTCGGTCTGCAGCTGGCTTCCCCTCCAGCCCTGCCCTTCCTGTCTCTGCGTCAGAAATCCGGCAGGCTGGACATGAGTCCCCGGAGTCCCTGGGTTGGGAGAGATAGTTGTTCCAAGTGATGAAATTCACAATGGGGGACAGAGCCCACCTCTTCTTTAGACCCATTAAGCCAACAACAGCAGCAGCAACAGCAGAAATAATAATAAAGCACTTGTTGCATGCTGAACACTTTTCATACATAGCCTCATGACTGACTGTCGTCATCCCCATTTTGCAGAGGTAAAAACTGAGGCTTGGAGAGGTTGAGAGCCTTGCCCAAGGTCACACTTTCAGTAAGAGGCAGAGGAGGGATTCGAACCCTCACCTGGCTGACTGCGCTGCTCTCTGCCTGTACCTGAGCTCCCAGCCCTGTCACTCATCAGGGGGCCTTGACGGCTGCCTCTCCTAGGCCCCATCTGGATGTGCTGTTCCTTACAGGGGTCTCTGGTGCCGGTTTTCCCATGGCAGGTGGGCTGGCCTCCCCCTTGAGCTGGGCAGTAAGCAGCTTTGGCATGGGGAGGCAAGGCAAGCGCCGAGGGGCGTGGGTGGGACGCCATGGCATCCATCATATGGGTATAGTCACAAGGAGTAGGGAGGAGGATCAGGAGGGTTTCTGGGGGTGAAAAGCTTCAGGAAAAGTTTCAGAAAGGCAAGAGTCATCTTCCAAATGGAAGGGATCACAGTTAAAACTGAGTATGAATGCCCACCCACCCCCGGCCCCAACTCCTACAGCACATCATGACCAAGGTTTAGTGCATCCATCTGGCTGCCACTTCTGGCAAAATGAAGTGAGGCTTTGCTTGATTTCCATGTGAGAGATTGTTTCCTGGGTCAGGAAGCTAATCCTGCTGTGTGGGAGATGTGAGTGTTGCCAGTGACCCCCGAAAGGGCTGTAGATCTAGGGCGTCCCCCAGTCCTCCTAGTTGGAAGCCTACTCTCCCAACATCCCCCCAGAGCTCCTGCCTACCCTGTCCCTTCTCCCAGCTTTTAGTGTCCCCAAGCTATGGATGCTGGAGCCACTGACAGAGCGAGGAAATCAGGTTGAGCAGCACTGGGGGAAAAAATGAGAGGAGGAAGATCTGGGGACATTAAGTTTCAGGGGCTTGGAAAGCATCCAGTTGTAGACAGATTACAAAGTAGGCAGCTAGAAGATACTCAATAGATTCTCCATTAATTTGGGGGAAAATGGAAGAACTTTGTAAAGCATCTCCACTTTATTTTTAAAAGTTTATTTATTTTTTTGAGAAAGAGAGAGAGAGAGAGACCATGAGCCGGAGAAAGGCAGAGACAGGGGGAGAGAAGGAGAATCCCAAGCAGGCTCCACATTGTCAGCGCTGAGCCTAATGCAGGGCTGGAACTCACAAACCGTGAGGTCAAAATCAAGAGTCGGGTGCTTAACTGACTGAGCCACCTGGTGCCCCAAAGCATCTCCACTTTTGTGAATAGTAATGGTAATAATCAGAGTAAAAACAATGGCTGCCATTCATCGAGCACTAGGCACCACCCACTTGTAGTAAGTAATTTGTGAACATTTTTCTTATTGAATCCTCTCGCCCCAGAGAGGCCATAGGTAGGCACACGGAGGGCCTCCCCGGGTGCTTGTCCTATGTCATTTCCTTGGAAGTCATGAGGGCGCAGTGAGGATGTGGGAGGGTGGCAAATGCCACTGCTGAGCCTGGTTCTTCCCATCAGAGCCTTGTTTCTCCAACAACCCTCAGGGTTACCTGGTTGTGTCTGTTTTGCCTCGTGAACTGTGAGCCCCAGGACAAAGACTGCTTTTCTCTCACTCCTATCTTTACTGCTCACATGGGGGATTGCTGAATACATGAATAAGGAAACCAAAGGGTCAGTTTCTCTAGGACAGGCTCCCTCAGACCTGGGAGTGGTGTTTCCCATGGGACATCTAGGTTCAAGTTGACCCCACATTAAATGTAGAGGGAGGGCCCCAAGAACCCTGGCCTACAGATTTCTGATAACTCCTTCTCCTTCTTTTGAAAGTCAGTTATATGCTGATTATAAACTGCTGTGTAACAAACTGTCCCCAAACTGTTTTAGTTTAGCTGTTTTAGTCAGTGTTCTCCAGGAAAACGGAACCAATAGGACATTATTTCTCTCTCTCCCTCTAAATATAGATAGATAGATATAGATATAGATATATACATATGAAGATTTTTTTTTTATAGGAATTGGCTCATGTGATTGTGGAGACTGAGAAGTCCCACCATCTGCTGCCTGCAAGCTGGAGAGATAGGAAAGCAGGTGGTGTCATTCAGTTGAGTCCAAAGGCCTGAGGACCAGGGTAGCTGATGGTATAAGGTCTGAGTCCAAAGGCCCAAGAATTGTGGGGGTTGGGGGGGCAGTGGTGTAAGCGCCAGTCAGAGACTGAAGGCCAAGAACCAGGAGCACCAACGTCTGAGGCAGGGGACGTGGATGCCCTTGCTCAAGCAAAGAGAGGAAATTTGCCCTTCCTCTGCCTTTCTGTTCTATTCCTGCCCTAGATGGATTGGATGATGCCCACCATGTCTGAGAGGTGATCTTTTTTACTCAGTCTACTGATTCAAACGCTAATGTCTTCTGGAAACACCCTCACAGACAACCTAGGATTAATATCTCACTGGCTATTCTGTCATCCCTTAGCCCAGTCAAATTGACACACAATATTAACCACCACGTCCACCCCTTGTCAACCTGACACCCACACCCATCTCCATAAACTGTACTTAATCTCCAAATAAGGACAATCACAAGGTCATAATTCTACCTAACACGATAGACTAGGCTGCATATGAGCAAAACACACTAACCCCTCCGGCAGAAGAAGAGGTAAAGTCTTTGAGTGTTGTGTACTCTTCTTGATATGCCACAACTTAAATAGTGTGATGTAAAATCAGCAGTATGTGAAAACTGACGTTAAGTCAGTACATCTTATGTTATATGACGAGGGAATAAGAGAGGAAAGAAAAGAGAGATATTTGCTTAATACATGTATATATATACACACAAACATAGTCATAACAATAAGGAGGAAATACTGATGGTAATTACAGTCCTCATTTCTGTAACTGGTCATTTGGTCATAGCTGGTATTTATAACTATCTTCTTCTGTTACACATGCTGTATTCCCCCTGCCTTCAGCAATACCTCAGCTAGTCACGGTCTTTTATGTGGTGGGGGTGACCCAAACCTTCATTCCTAAAGGGTCTGGGTCATTCATAGTCCTGCCAGAGTTAAGTTGTTACAGTTTTCCATTGACTCAAATTTTTTTTTAATGTTTTTATTTGTTTTTGAGACAGAGAGAGACAGAGCATGAGCAGGGGAGGGGCAGAGAAAGAGACACAGAATCTGAAGCAGGCTCTAGGCTCTGAGCTGTCAGCACAGAGCCCGACGCGGGGCTCGAACCCACAGACTGTGAGATCATGACCTGAGCTGAAGTCAGACGCCCAACCCACTGCACCACCGAGGCGCCCCTAGTTTTCCATTGACTTTAATCACAGGGCATGGTAACACTAAGAGATGCCCTAAGGGATCTCCTGTATTCCAGGCATACTCTTCCATATTCCTTTGGGGAGTAAGAGCTCAATTTCCCCTTGGAAGTCAGGATCAATCACCCCAGCCAGCACTGTGATTCCCTTCTTTGCCTGTTGACTCAGAGGCCTGAAGTTCCCAAAGTCACTGGGTGGCAGTCTTAGCTTCCAGTTCAATGGAATCATTGTGTCTCCTGGTAGATGCATTTGTCCCTCTGGAACTAAGACCTCTAGTCCAATTAGAGCATAAAGTCTCTGGAACAGGAAGCAAAAATTTTGCTAGTGAGTCACTAAGGTTAATAGCGAGTGGTGCCGCTCTAATTTCTACCCTTGATTTTTGGACTGTGAATCCTGTCTATTGGAGACACAACACCATATATTGGAGCATATATAGCCTTCTGGAGAACCTTGCCCCAGCCCTACAAAGTATTACCACCTAGTCGACACTGTAATTGAGTCTTCAAAGGGCTATTCCACTGTTCTATCAAGTCAGCTGCTTTAAGATGGTAGGGACCATGATAAGATCAATGAATTCCATGATCATGAGCTCATTGCCACACTTCTTTTGTTGTAAGTTAATTCCTTGATCAGAAGCAATGTTGTGTGGAATACTGTGACAGTAGGTAAGGTACTCTCTAAATCCATGGATGGTAGTTTTGGTAGAAGTGTTACATGGAGGGGAGGTAAGTCTATATCCAGAATAAGTGTCTATTCCAGTAAGGACAAAAAGCTGCCCCATCTGTGATGGAAGTGATCCAGTGTAACCAACCTGCCATCAGTAGCTGGCTGATTCCCTTGGGAAATGGTGCCCTACTGGGGGCTCTGTGTTGGTCTCTGATGATGGTGAATTGGGCACTCAGCAGTGGCCATAGCCAAGCTGGCCTTGGTAAGTGGAAGTCATGTTGCCGAGCCCAGAAACAACTTCCATCCATGCCACCATGGCCATTTTGTTCATGAGCCCACTGGGCAATGACAAAGTTGTCTAAGGAGAGAGGCTGACTGGTATTCATAGAAGGTGTTCTCCTAGCCACTTGGTCATTAAAATCATCCTCTGCTGAGATTACCTTTTGGTAAGCATTCATGTACAATACAAATATCTTCACATTTTTTTGCCCATTCAGAGAGGACTATCCACATACCTCTTCCTCAAATTTCTTTGTCACCAATTTTTATTTTATTTTATTTTATTTTATTTTACTATTTTATTTTATTTTGTTTTATTTTATTATTTTATTTATTTGTTTTTGAGAGACAGAGAGTGAATGTGAGCATGCGTGGGGGGAAGGGGAGAGAGAGAAGGAAAGAGAGAGAGAGAATCTTAAGCAGGCTCTATGCCCAGCATGGACAGGGGGCTCAATCTCACAACTGTGAGACCATGACCTGGGATGAAATCAAGAGTCTGATGCTTTACTTACAGAGCCACCCAGGTCCCCCTGTTTTCACTTTTTAAAATATTTTATTTTTAAGTAATCTGTTTACTCCATGGGAGGCTCAAACTCACAGTGCCAAGATCAAGAGTCACATACTCCTCCAACTGAGCCAGCCGGGCACCCCTCTCCCCAGTTTTTAAGCCATGTTCATTCCAACCATCCAGCTAAACCATTGGCCACAGCTCATGAACCAGTATATGTGTGTATATGGTCACACATCTGGCCATTTTTTCTTCCAAGAAAAGCAGACAACAAGATGCCATGGCCAAAATTTTGCCGTTTTGTCTTCCCACTTTGGGAGATTTTGCTTCACCATGTCCTTCAGGGATGTCCCAGGAAGGGGCAGTCGTGCTGCGGCTGTCCACTCTGAGTATTACCTGCATGTTGCACACAACCATCTGTAAACCAGGCCTGCGTCTCCTCTTCCTCTGTCAACCCATCGTAGGGAGCTCCCCATGAGACCATAGATAGATGCAGGCTGGGTGAGAGAAAGTGGTGTAGCAAGGGGGGGGCCTGGGCATCTGGGCCATTTCTTCATGCAATTTGCCTATGCCTTCAGGGCCTGCTTTGTCCTGATCTTGTATATACCACTTCCATTTGATGATGGAGTGTTTGTGCAGACCCAGCTTCATGGCTGGGTGGCTCACATCCCTCCCAGAAATAATGTTTGCCAGTTTTCTGGGTACCCCTTAGCCCAATTGACACACCAAATTAATCCATCACAATAATTGGAAACAAAAATTTATTATTAACTCTCACATTGCTGTGGGTTGACTAGACTCAGCTGGGTGGACCTCTCTTGGGGACTTTCATGTGGTTACAGCCCCGTGGTGTACAGGTTGGCAGGGCTGGATTCTTCATGCACACACCTGGTGCCTTATTTGAGATGCCAGAATACCAATCTCTCCCTCTACATGCAGCCTCTTCATGTAGCTAGCTTGGGCTTCCTCACAGCATGGAGGGTAGTTGGACTTCTTACATGGTGGCTGGTTTTCCCTGGAATGAGTGTTCTAAGAGTCTTAGGTAGAAGCTGCAAGGTTTCTTGTGACTTGGCCTTGAACGTCACACAGCATCACTTCCATCATGTTCTGTTGACCCACGGCAAGTCACAGTCCAGCTTGGATTCGAAGGGAGGCACCACATAAGGGTGTGGATGTGAGGAGGTGTGGTTACTGGGGGTCATCTCTGGTCATACTGGGGACCAGCTATTATGGGGGGAGAAGAGATGTGGTGAAGCAGGCAGGTCAGAAGACCTTGATCTTGGCTTACTGGTCACCCTTGGACAAGTTTCTGGACCTTTCTGGGTCTCAGCTTCCCATAGTGTAAATGACAGAAGCAGACTAGATGATCTGGAAGTTTCGCCTAGTACCAAAAGACCTGGGCTTGGGTCCCTCAAAGCTCAAGGCTGGCCCCCCACTCCAGGCTGGGTCTCTGGTGGAGTGGGTGGGTCAGTTGCTCCCCTCCAACTCCCTTGACCCCTAGCTAGGCTCCCAGACATGAGAACTGGGAACAGCTGGAGCTTTAAGTCCTCGGCTTGAGAAAAAAAAAAAAAAAATCACCCTCCCTAGCCATCTCTGGGCACATTACTCACAAGTTCATTACTGTTTAATTTAATCACCAAATGTCATCCGAAAGCCATTTATTCTGCCTTCTCACCAGAGATTTACCTATTTATTTTACATTTCAAATGAATTGCTCATTATTCTGTCATTTGGGGTTTTATTTTGTAATTCATTTGGCAAGTTCTGACAAGTTGAAAACGATGCTGTATTGAACACGGTACCTTCCGGGCCCCCTCTCAGGGGTCCCTCCCCTCAAAGCCCCCCACCCCGTGCCTAGCATCTCCCCTCAGGAGGCCAGCCCAGGACTCTCCACCTTTCTGACGGGAGAGAGACACAACATTCTGGACTTTCCTCCTCAGGTCCAAACCCTGTGTCCATGACACTCAGATGCATGCCAAGGACTGAGCTCTCCTGTCCGTGCCTCAGGTAGGTCACCTGTCTGTGTCCCTGCTCAAGCTGTGGTCCCCAGCCATGGTCCTTGCCACCTGAGTCATTTATTGTGGTGCTTGAAGCTACAAATCCAAGTACCTGCAGCACAAGAAGTTAGAAGATCAGCTCCCCAGAAGCCTGGACATCTGCAGCAAGGGGACTCTGCAGGCCACCGGCTTTGAAGTGATGGTAGCAGGGAAGTTGTTTCACTCTAAGAAGGGAGGTGATGGCTACAAGGATATGGAGAGTAAGTTTCCGAAGTTGGTGGGTGCGATCAGAGCCGCCTTGGCTCAAGGCTAATGTGTCCTGAAGGCAGAGTCCAATGACCTTGGTCCAGCCCCTCGCGACAGACACATCAAGATAGGAAGGACTGAAATGTCTTGTGGATGCCTGATCTTTCTTTGATGTCCCTGCGGTCACCAGGTGGGGCAGAGACTGACGCCCGTGGTCCTTGCCTGTGTGTGCATGTGAGTGTGTGTGTGTGTGTGTGTGTGTGTCCCTGGGAGTGTAGCCCTGCGTCCTGTCTAGCTCCTCCCTCTCCCTGCTTTTCCTCTTCTCTCTCCCTGCATCCCCTATCCCTCTGGCTTCCCTCTGGCTCCCGGCTTCCTTCTCAGGGGGTGGCCAAGACAGGGATCTGGGTGGGTGACTTGCAGATTTCAGCAGTGTTCGCAATGGTTCGTTATCCAGTAAACATTCGATGAGTTTTTGAAAAAGAGAAAGAAAGCACAGGACGGGCTCTGCAGTGAGCAACCTTGATGAGAGTTCTGATTTTGCCACTTGGTTATCAGTCTCAGACCTTAATTCCCTTGGGCAAACGGCTTAACTTCTCTGAGCCACAGTTCTCTCATCTGTAAAATGGGACAGTAGAGTTGTTGTGAAGGTTTAGTGGGACTGGGCACATCGTTAGCGCTCCCTGAAGTAGTCGGGAGCTCATTTTATCCTAAACCCAAGGTAGACCAGGTTGACCCAAAGCAGCCCTTGCCACGAAGCAGGGGACTAAAGGTCAGAGGGCTTGAAGAATTAGTTGACTGCAACAGGCAGTTCCAGGGCACCGGTGCTGTGCAGGGGCCTGCCAGGGTGGTGCTGCCCCCCTCCTTCAGCCTCAAGTCTCGTGGGGAGGCTTTCATTCATGGGCTTTGCCCCAGCAGCCCTCCCAGGCTTCTTTGCTGCTGCCTGAGAACAGGTGTGGAGCCAGCAACCCCGGAAGGGCCCTCAGTCTAAGACACTGATAGCCTCTCAGCCTGGACCCAGTACTCACATCTGTGTCATCACATCTGGTACCTCCAGGCAACTTTACGGGCTGCGCAGCAAAGCCAGAAAGGCTCTGAGCTGGGCTCCCTCCAAATAGCTGGGGAGCCCCCTCCTCAAGATTCTGATTTTTCAGCCTGGGGTGAATCTCCAGGGGACTCAGAACAACTGCCTTCTGTGTGTCCTTCTCCAATCCAGAAGCTCCTCAGGCCTCTTGGAGTCTTGAAAAAAAATTTTTTTATTTGCTTTTCTAATTACAAGATCAATACCTATCTGTTGGAGGACCCTGGGAAAGCACAGAGAAACCCGCATTGGGGAAAATGCAATGCCACTCCTGGAGAGCGCTAATGTTCCTAGTGATTTACTCCCAGTCTTTGTGTGTATATGACATAGCTTACTGTGTTCCCCTGCACTGTTCCAGCCTGCCTTTCCAGTTAAGGGAACAATGCTCGTAGGTATTCCTCTTCAGTGGGACTTTCAGCGTCTGTTTCTGTCCCGCATCCCCACTCTGGGACTGGTTCAATGTATCTTCCTCTCTCTGGAAGATTTGCCTTCCCTTTCGTATATCCTAATCTTTACCCAGCATCCTCAGATTCCCCACCCTTAAATATGTCTCCTCTTCCCCTCCTCTCCCCCCAAGCCATTGTCTTTGTTCCCCTGTTACTGCCAGTTTTCTGAAAAAAGCTACCTTCCCAGCCCTTCCCCGGATCTCCCTTTAGTGTCCTCATTTCCTGACCCCCAAAGTGAGGCTTTTGTCCCTCCCCATCTCTGAGATGCTTTAGGGTAGGGCCATCCAATCGAAATAAAGTGCCAGTTACACATGGAATTAAAAGTTTTCTAGCGGCCACCTTCAAAAAGTAGAAAGAGAGGGGTGCCTGGGTAGCTTAGTCGGTTGAGCGTCCAACTCTTGATTTCAGCTCAGGTCATGATCTCACATTTTGTGAGATCGAGCCCCAAGTCAGGCTCTGGGCTGACAGTGCAGAGCCTGCTTGGGATTCTTTCTCTCTCTCTGCACCTTCCCCAATCATGCTCGCTCACTTGCTCTGTCTCTCTTTCTCTCTCAAAATAAATAAATAAACTTAAAAAAAAACCCAAAAAGTGAAGGGACAAGTAAAATTAACTTTACTTTTGAAATAAATATGTTTCATTTAACTCAATATGTCCAAACTAGTATCATTTCAACCTGTAACATGTATTCATTAAAAAAAATTATTAGTGGGACATTTTCCATTCTTTTTTGTTTTTTTTTTTTTGTACCAGCTTTTTGAGATCTGATGTGTATTTTACACTTTTAGCACATCTTAATTCACAGTAACCATATTTCAAGTGCTCAGTAGGCAGCGACCACTGTGGTATCAGATGACACATAGCTAGAGGACTCAGTGGTGAAATCCAACCATCTCTTTTTAGGGAACCGATTGCTAAACGGGGTTCTTGTGTCCAGTGTAGCATCCTACGCTGCCTTGTGTCCTACCTTCACACGTTATACCTTTATTTCTGGAACTTCTTTTATGATATCGGTAACACAGGGTAGTAAACATCAGAAAAATGCAAATATGGTGATCTAGATCTTTGAAATCAGATCTTTGTAGACAAGCTGTCGTGTTCAGGCAGAGGGATCGCCTTGCGCTAGGATTAATTATGACCAGAGGGTGACAAACAGACTGGAATAGTCGCTGTTGAGACTTTTGGAGAATCAAAAGACCCCAAGGAAAGCTGGGTTTGGAGTTTCTGCCGTAAAATAGGTGGGGCGAGGCGGGGGTGGGGGGGACACCCAGCTCCTCTGCCGGGCATCACGAGGTGAGGACACCCAGGCTAGTTTCAGGGCAGAGAAGGGGACATTTCTCAGGGGACTCAATTGGTCTGTAGAATCATCAGGGGCTGAAGAGCAGATTCCAGCTGAAATTTTCAGCATTGATTTCTACAACCACACAGCAGAGCTCGGCCACCAAGGGGGAGGCTGTTCTTCTAGTGGCCGGTGCCTGATCCACAGCACCACCACCCTGACCCGGCTGCTGAATCAGGGCACGGCTGCCTCCATCCACACCAGCCGCCCCGGGGCCCTGAGCCCTGCTGGGCCGCTGGATTCCAGGGCACCGGAACTCCCCAGAAATGGAGCTACAGGCAACAGACAAGAATAGCCGAAGCAGCCAAGCCCCGTGGAGATCAGAGCATTTAGAAACGAAGTTTACCTTTAAGACATGAAAGGGAATCAGACTTCAGAAGTCTGGCTTGCCATATAAAGGATGGAAATCGTATCTGCACTGGCCCAGGCTGCTCTAACACAACACCACAGACTGGGGGGCTTAAGCCACAGACGTTTGTCCCTCATGGTTCTGGTGGCTGAGAAGTCTGAGAGCAAGGTGCTGATCTAGTTGCTGGTGAGGACTCTTCCTGATGGCCGCCGTCCTGCTGTGTCCTCACATGGCAGGGAGAGGGTGAGGGGACGAAAGCTGTCTGGGGTCTCTTCTTACAAGGGCACTAAGCCCATGATGGCGCCCCCCCCTCATGACCTCATCTAACCTAATCACCTCCCAAAGGCCCCACCTTCAGATCCTGTCACACTGGGGGTGAGGGCATCCACGTATGAATTTGGGAGGACACAATTCAGTCCATACAAGTATTCAAAAGCTGTAAGGTCACTGAGGTGACCGAGATACAAGGGAGTCTGTGAGATATAGCGGGTTTTTTGAGGAGACGGCAATTCCAACGTCTGCAAAAGGGATGCACATTAGAAGGGGTTTGAGTGGTGCTCGCGTCACCTAAACGGGCGTCACCTGAAGGTCCTAACAGACCACATGGAGTCGATGCCCCACCGCACAGACACCCTCAGCATCCATCACCAAGAGGACCCCCCACTGATACTGTGTTGCAGCTCTTGTATATTTTAATCAGTATCTACTTAGCCAGAAAAAATATGGAGATCATCCTTGACATATAGCTCCGTGACTTGTTTTCCTGTTGGCCGTATTTGTCGAATCTTCTCGCATATCGATAAACAATCACACCATCAATTTAAGCAGCTCTCCTGTTATTTCATTCTTGATAAAACCATAATTTGTTGAACCAATATTGCTGGGATTCTTTTAAAGTTTATTTATTTTCAGAGAGAGTGAGTGAGAGAGGGGCAGATAGAGAGGGAGAGAAGGAGAATCCGAAGCAGGGCTCTGGGCTCCGAGCTATCGGCACAGAGCCCGACGTGGGGCTCGAACCCACGAACCGCGAGGTCATGACCTGAGCTGAAGTCAGAAGCTCAACCGATTGAACCACCCAGGGACCCCCCCATTTCCTCCTGCTAGAAACAAAATTAGGAAGAACATTTCAAAAGCGAAATCTATTGATAAATGAACGAGAGAAAAATTGCTCTGGGATACACATGACTGACTACATTGTCCTCCAGAAAACTTGTATCAAGTTATAACCACAGCTCACGGTAGAGATTGCTCGACTCCCCATGTCTTCAACAACACTGTGTATTATCATGAATTTCTTTTCCAATTTGATAGTGAAAAATCTCCCCACTCTGCCCCCATCTCTTTGATGTACTTCCTCTGACTTGGCTGGTGATTCTGTCTGGGTCCCTTTCCACTTCCCTACTTGTCTTACAAAGGTCTGTGCTCCCAGCTGTCTGTCCGGCCACTTTCTTCTCTTCCTCTGCATTCCCTTGAAAATTTGAACAAAACCAACCTCTGCCATCTCTCTTTGGCTGACGCCCACCCCCAAAGCCACCAGCACCCTGTCTGTCCCTTCCTTGGCCCCAAATTAATGTGTGATGAGTAAGTGCATGAGCAATAACCCTCTTAGTGAGGGCTTGCAACCAAAAGTGGGGGGGGGGCATCCCCAGGACTTGTTGAAACCTCATTGACCTTTAGGAGAAATTGTTCATGCTCAGTACAGTCATGATTACATCAGCAAGACCAAAACAGAAAGCCATAGTTAAAGAATCAGCTTTTAAGTGCCTTCCTGTAGTTTCCCCGGGAGCGCGAGGACAGGTCTGGAACAGAACTAGGTGGTAGTTCTTAGGAACCACATTCCCCACAAGAGGAGGAAAAGTTCACTATAGGTTTGTTATAAAGATCTCCTGTAATACAATACTTTCGGGAATGTGCTTTGGTTCGATCTAAAACAGGTTTTGTTTCTACCCCCAACCAGGGCCTGACCAACTTATTTCTGTTTCTGTAAATCTTTGGGAAGTGAAAACCCAACAATAATGAAACCCCCCCACCTCGTCTCTGCGGGGGATCCCCAGTGGTCTCCAGCCGACTCTCTTAGAGTCTTAGAAGGGACGCTAACTAGATGTCTGCTAGGATCTCAGCCTCAAGATGCTGCCATATTATTGGCCCCTTTTCTTCTTACTATTTTTTTTAAAACTTTATTTTTAAGTAATCTCTATACCTACCAGGGGGCTTGCACCTACAACCTTGAGATCAAGAGGCACATATTCTGCCCACTGAGCCGACCATGCTCCCCTTCTTACTATTTTAATAGCCAACATGTATCGAGCCCTGTCTTAGGTTAAGTTTCCCCAGAGGCAGGCCCAGGGAACACTCATTGGGGGAAGAGAAGTGGGAAGAGGTAAGGGAAGGAACCCAATATAGGGGGCGTTAATGAGCAGGTGATGGGCGTGAGCAGCTGGGCTCACTTCCTGGGGACGTCTGGGACCCTTCTTTGAGTGGAATTGCCCTCCGAGGGGCAAAAAAGCCAGGTATGTCTCTGCCGATTCTTGACTGTCATCCGTGTGATTGCTGCAAGGGTCCAGGCAGTGAGTGAAGGCTCTGGGGAAGGACCTGCCAAGGCCTGTCTGTAGGAAGCCATTGGCTTTGGCAGGAAGGGTGCGTGCCGGTGAGCTTCGAGGGGTGCCTGCAGCTTCCACTATGAGAGCATCTTATGTGCCAGGCAGGCATCGTGCTATTTGGTTGGCTCACACCATCTCCTAGGAAGTAGAGACTCAGGAACCCGATTCACAGATGGAGAAACTGAGGCCTGGAAATGCCAAAGGATCGGCTCAGGCTCACACGCACCCAGGAGGTGAGCAGGGTTTGGACCGCAGAGCCCGTGCAGCCCACTCCACACCCCCTGCACGCCGTCACATGGCTGTGCTCCCTGGGATCAGGCAGTTCCTTCCAGGGTGGCACCTGGGGAGGAAACGGAGACAGATGGAAATCAGGCCCTTGTTTACCACCCATGCCGCGTGTTTCCTGACATCACAGGGTTCTTGCAATTTTTGGAGCTGTCAGTTCCCCACTTGGCGGGATTTTAGACTCTATGGAGGGATTTGTGCTTGCGAAGTCCTGTGGCGGGGGCATGAATGGGGGCAGCATTCAGAAGCTTGGTAATTGCCTCAGCTTGATTTTGATGAAAGAAGATAATGTGTGCATGTGTGATATATTATAATGATTGCTTTTTTTTTTTGCTGGGAAACAACCATTTTCTTGTGCTTTGATATGTTCTTTTTTTTTTAACATTTATTTATTTATTGAGAGAGAGAGGTTGAGAGAGAGAGAGAGAGAGAGAGAGAGCACAAGCAGGGGAAAGGGCAGGGAGAGAATCCCAAGTGGGCTCTCCCCCCCGGTCAGCACGGAGCCCGTCGTGGGGCTCGGTCTCACAAACCGTGAGATCATGACCTGAGCTGAAATCAAGAGCCTGTGGCTTCACTCACTGAGCCACCCTGTCTCCCCTTGAATGATATGTTCTAAATGAGATTCCTCTTCCATGTACTGGGTTCAAAACCTTGGTCAAGTGCATGAGACCAAAGGTATTTTTATTCTGATTTCTTTTACTTCCTTCCTCTGCTATTCCCTTTGGTAGAATGGAAATAGGAGTAGTGGGAAACTGGCAGGGGACTTATTGCACCTGTAAAATGATATTTATATGTGCTAAATTGTAGATGTGCTGTATAGAAATACGCATATGTACTATTATACCTAAATATCTAAATGCAAATACATAAATATTATATTATTTCATGTCCACAATAACCTTGTGAGAGGTGTATCCCATTTTGTAAGAGCTGAAACCCAGGTTAAGATGGCCAAGCTCACTTAGTCCGGAGCCCGGAGCCTGGAGCGGAGATCAACTGCCCACCATCTGGTGCCAAAGCCCCGGGCCCCCACCCGGCCTGCCTGGCCTCCCTCTCGCCCACCCAGCATCCCTCTCGTCCTGAATGTGCTGCCTCTGTGTTTTTCAGGCTTTGGTTGCTCTGCCCCATTTTCCAGATGGGACCTCAGTGGAAGCTGGCACCGCTTCTGCTCCGGCTCATCTGGCACATTGGCACTGAGGCTGGGGTCTCCAAGGGTGGTCCTGTAACTCGGTCCCCTGCTCTGTGTCCCTGGAACCACTGTCCCCAGCCTCTGCCCAGAGCCTGTCATCACAAATAAATATGTCACAGTGCGATTTGTGAAGGATGTCAGGACGGTGGGTGATTTTTTTTAGCTTCTAGTCTGATTTCCATTATTCTTGCTCTACTGTAGGTGCACCGAGAAATGAGTAACAAAGGCATTTTTCTTCTCTCTGTCCTCTCCCCTGGCTGCCTCCCTTTTCCATCTGTGGCTTGTCTTGGACGTGAACAACCCTTCGCTGGCCCCAGCAGTGGTTTAGAGCAACTGCCCCCACCCCCACCCCAAATGCTACTCCACCATGGTTCTCTCTCTACCAGTAGACAGTTGCTCCGCGAAAATCTAAATGTAAATGGCTCAGAAAAGATGTTCTAAAAATCTGAGCAACCACAAAATTAAAGGCAGGGAGACCCAGATCATGTGCCCTCTTACTGAGCTCCTGCTGTGGGCACGTGCAGAAACCATCCAGGGGTGAGAAGGGAGGAGGAAAGGACCTGAATACGGCTTCTCTCCCTCCAAGCTCTGCTGGGTCATTCGCTCGTTCAACATTCACTGGGCACCTGCTATGTTCCAGACAGAGTTTTAAGCACTGGGGATGTAGCAGGCCAGTATTCCTGCCTCTGCGGAGCCTAGATTCTAGTGGAGAAGAAAATACATTTACTGATAAGTTAGTAAATGGGAAAGAATAATAGTTTGTGAGACAGTGATGAAGTAGGAGGGGGTGAGGCTGGGGCTGGTTGGGAGTGGTTTGCAGTTTTAAGCAGAGTGGTCAGCCTAGGCCTCGCTGAGGAGGTGGCCTGTGAGCACAGGCCTGAAGCAAGGGTAGGTGTGGGCCAAGTGGATCTGTGGGGGAGAGCATTCCCAGTGGAAGTGGGGGAGCAGGGTGGCGTTGGAGGGACATCAGGAATCTAGTGGGGCCAGAGCAGGGCGAGCGAGGGCAGAAGTTCAGGTGAGAGAGCGACCGGGTGCCAGAGCACGCAGGAACTTGGGGCTACCATAAAGATTTGGCTTTGATCTGAGCAAGACGGGAGCCATCGGAGGGTTTGAAGCAGAGCAGGGACACGATCTGACTTACATTCAGCTGGATCCCTCTGGCTGTTGTTCCTGGAGAGGAGGTGCAGGGGCTAGAGGGGAGACCACCCCGAAGGAGTGCAGGGTGCTGGGGCCGGCGCGGCAGGTGGGGGCTGCGGAGCCAGCAGACTCCGGGTGCCTTTGAAGGTGGCGCTCGTGGGGCTTGCCGCTGGGTCGGCTGACGCTGTAGGAGAAAGAGCTGAGTCAGGATGACACTAAGGTTTGGGGCCTGGGCATCTGGAAGGACGGAGTTGACTGAGAGGCACAGGCTAGGGGAGCTGCCGGTGTGGGGGGGAAGGGGGGACCACTCTGGCAAAGCAGGAAAAGTTCCTGGCGGGTAGTAAGACAGCCTGGCTCCAATCTGCACCCCCCACTTGCACTGCAGGTGGAACTCAGCTCCCCAGCAGGAGCACAGGACACAGTCTCTTCCGCAGGAGTTATCACGGGGATAATAACCACACTAATGTCTATCATGGGCTATATGGTGTGCCAGACGCTCTGCGTGCTTTATGAGCCTTAACTCACTTACTTTTCATAGCAGTCCTATGGGGAGGTATACTTGTCATCTCCACTTTACAGATGAGGAAATTGAGGCGCGGAAAGGTTAAGTAGCCTGCCCAAGGTCACACAGCGAGTGAGTGTCAGAAGCAGGGCTCAAACTCAGGCAATTGGCTCCAGAAATGGCCCCCTTTCCTGCCTTCCTTCCTTGCCTTTGGCATTGAGTAAGATAATGGGTGGAGTGCAGTGGGGGCCCCAGGGAATCCCCTTCTCTCTGTTCTTGTCCCTTCTTTTGGGGGGGGGATTTGTTAATCAAGATTTTATTTTATTTTGGGGCGCCTGGGTGGCGCAGTCGGTTAAGCGTCCGACTTCAGCCGGGTCACGATCTCGCGGTCCGGGAGTTCGAGCCCCGTGTCAGGCTCTGGGCTGATGGCTCAGAGCCTGGAGCCTGTTTCCGATTCTGTGTGTCTCCCTCTCTCTCTGCCCCCTCCCCCGTTCATGCTCTGTCTCTCTCTGTCCCAAAAATAAATAAACGTTGAAAAAAAAATTAAAAAAAAGATTTTATTTTATTTTATTTTTTAATATATGAAATTTATTGTCAAATTGGTTTCCATACAACACCCAGTGCTCATCCCAAAAGATGCCCTCTTCAATGCCCATCACCTCCCCTCCCCTCCCTCCCACCCCCCATCAACCCTCAGTTTGTTTTCAGTTTTTAAGAGTCTCTTATACTTTGGTTCTCTCCCACTCTAACCTCTTTTTTTTCTTCTTCTTCTTTTTTTCCTTCCCCTCCCCCATGGGTTTCTGTTTGTTCTTGTCCCTTCTTTTTTTTTTTTTTTTTCAACGTTTATTTATTTTTGGGACAGAGACAGAGCATGAACGGGGGAGGGGCAGAGAGAGAGGGAGACACAGAATCGGAAACAGGCTCCAGGCTCTGAGCCATCAGCCCAGAGCCCGACGCGGGGCTCGAACTCACGGACCGCGAGATCGTGACCTGGCTGAAGTTGGACGCTTAACCGACTGCGCCACCCAGGCACCCCTGTTCTTGTCCCTTCTTAAACAAATGTTTATTTATTTATTTTTGAGAGAGAAAGAGAGTGAGCGGGGGAGGGGCAGAGAGAGAGGGAGACAGAGAATCCCAAGCAGCCTCCACTGTCAGTGCGGAGCCCGATGCGGGGCTTGAACTCATAAACCATGACATCATGACTGGAGCTGAAGTCAAGAGTCAGACGCTCATATGACTGAGCCACCAGGGCACCCCTGCTCTTGTCCCTTCTGACACCCTCAACCCTCTTTCCGCAGGTTCCTGCATCTCAGATGAAGCTTGGACCGGTGGGGAGTGTGTGTGCAGGGGCAGGAACGGAGTGGGGAGGCCGGAGTCTGATCGGGGATTATCAGCGGGAGTGTGTGTGTGAGGTTGCCCACCACAGCTAAGGGGACAGCTGTGTCACGCAGGCCTCACCCTGCAGGTGTATGGGTGCAAGAGCACATTGTATGTGTCCTATAGTGAGAAAGGGAGTCAGACTGTTGATCGGTCAACTAACAAAAGGTCTCAGATGTACCTCGAGGCAGCAGGTGTGTGGGTGAATGTGGGAGTGGGTGTGTGCGTGCAGGTGTGTGTCTGTGTGTCCATGTTTGTCTGTCTGTGTGTGCACGTGCACAATGGAGCTGGGGAGAGGGTGGTTGGGGAAGACCTGAATATGGGATTCTCCTCTCTATTCCACCGGCCTTGCTATATTTTAGAGAAAAATCACCATTTGACCATTCCATTATTTGGCCATTTCCCCTTTTTTTCTGTAGAGCCAGAACTCAAGAATTAATAATAATAATAATAATGAATATCGGGGCACCTGGTGGGTCAGTCGGTTGAGCATTCAACTCTTGATCTCGGCTCAGGTCATGATCTCACGGTTCATGGATTCGAGCCCCATGGCGGTGCTGACGACGTGGAGGCTGCTTGGGATTCTCTCTCTCTCCCTCTCGCCTCGCGCCTCCCTTGCGATCTCTCTCAAAAATAAATAAATAGACTGAAAAAAAAAACCCACAATAAAAACCCACCACTCATGGAGTGCTGTGCTGTCCTTAGTGCTGTGCTGAGTGCTGTGTCCTTAACACCTCACTCCTGGTTCCCTGGAGGTCCTGTCCTGATGGCTGTTTTCCAGAAGGAGGGTGTGGACGTTGATCAACTTGCCCCAGGAGGAGATGCCAGGACCTGGCTGACTGCAGGGCCTGCTGGGTTGCAGTGGGGTCTCAGGGGGGTCTGTGGGAGCAGGGAGAGTAACACAGCTGGCGGCGCTGGGCCCTCCGCCATAGAAACACCTGCACACGCCTCCCACTGGGTCAGACCGGGAGGTGAGCAGGTCAGTGGCTAGAGTTCTGTTTCCCTCCCTGGCTGGGAGGCAGTGGTGGACAGGACACCAGGCTTGAAACAGCAGTGCTGAAAGTTTGGTGCCAGGACCAGGGACATCGGCATCCCTTGTTAGAAACGCAAATCCTCTCGGGGCGCCTGGGTGGCTCAGCCTGCTTCGGATGGTGTCTCCTTTCCTCTCTGCCCCTCCCCCGCTTGTGCCCGCTCTCTCTCTCTTTTTCAAAAATAAACATAAAAAAAAAAGAAATGCAGATTGTCGTCTGGGGCGGGGCCCAGTGTTCTAAGGAGCCCTCCAGCCAGAAGAGCCAGCGGCTGAGATCAAGACATCCACCCAGGACACGATGTGTGCTGAGCCTCACGGCAGTGATCTGCAACACAACGAACGGTCGGTGTCTCCCAAACTCTCCCCCCCCCCCCGTTCTCTCTCTCCTTCTTCCACGCCTGCTCCCGGGGTAGCCCCTTGGTGGTGGTGAGAGCTCCCATTCCTAAGCAGGCCCCCAAAATGTGACCCCTCACTCCAAAAGGTGAGGGTCAGCCCCAGAACCCTCAAAAGTGTCAAGTCCTAGCTGGAAGCCACAGGACGGGGGAAGGTATCTGCAACGCATTTATCCTACTGACGACTCACATCCCGGATATACGAAGGACCGCTACAAGTCAGTACAAAGAAAGAGGCCCCCAAAATGGCCAAGGGAAAGGCGACAAGATGCCCCATTTCATTAATTATCAGAGAAGCGCAAATGAACACCATTAATAGGATCCCACTACATCCACCACGGTGATGAAAACGTGAAAAGGAAGTACGGGGTGCTGGCGGTGATGTGGAACGGCAGGAACGCTCTCACACGCGGCTGGTAGGAGTATAAATTGGTGAAACTCCTCAGGGAAATGGACAGAATCTCCTGAACCCCGAACCCACATGACCTGGCGACTCTATTCTTAGGGGCCAGGCTACCCTTGCGTTGTGCAAGGCCCAGGGCAAGTATTTTTTTGTTTAGATAAACAATTTTACTAAAAATATATTACAATGCCTCTAGGCCCACACGAGGCGTGGAAATTTACTGATGAAGTTTAGAATAACCGACAGAGTAACTTATGACTTTGTTTATCACCTGTCAGTTTCTTTATAGCATCCAGGCACCGTCTCTTCCGTTTAGACCCAGAAACCCTCACTTCGTGTTCTTTTTCATCAAATGTGCCGTTCCAGGCTAACTGTATTTCTCCCTCCAGGAGGACAAGGTAGCAATGCTGTTATGATTCACAGTGCTGTGGTTTTCTGGAACTTGTCATTCCTGGAACAGTATAGATCTTCTCATCTCTGCGGTCCCCTGATGCGTTCCCTCCGTGCTTCCAGGAGCACGGCTCACGCTCCTGTATCGTCCACGGTGTCACCCCCGAATCCTGACTTCTCATGACCCTCTCAGAGGCTGTTACTGACCTTTGGCGACGATGAGCGCAGACGCAAGTCTTACCCAGCGTGCGTTCTCGGGAAGGGTTAGGTCTACGTTTGGACGTTCGCAGCATACGCGTGGCATAGCACATCTTCCGACCTTCTCTTCTTTTGAGTTTTTGGGGTTGTAATCATTGCGTTCCCAGAGCGCAGTCTCTGTCAGTGTTGACCGTGCTCCCCCAACAGGATGCCACGCCAGCATGGAGAAAAGTAAGGCGCGGGATCCAAGCGAGGAGAGAGGTCCCTTTCATGCAAGGAGTGTTGGCCCTCTGTCCAGCATGACTTAAGACCGGTGGAGCACAACACCCCACACTGGCAGAAAAGGGAAGGTGGGAAGACACCAGCAAGAGGGGTCCACGGGCCTCACGGAGTAACCGTCTCAGAAGCCCTCGGAGGAGGTGGGTGCAGCCACCCCCAGACTGCCTGACACGTGAGGACGGGTGCGAGGCTACCCTTCCAGGACCAGGGCCTCACCACTGGGCCACGGGACAAGCCATAGGTGTGAGTCCCAGAGCCCCGTGGGGCGTCTGCTTCGTCCCACGTGCAGGACGGGGGGCCAGGAAGAATACCAGAGAACACCAGGCTGGTCTGGGGTTTGGGGTGCTTTGTCCAGAAAGCACTGCTTGCCCTGGAGGTCCCAGCCACCAGAGGGGACTAAAGAATTCCAAGGGAAGTTCTCCAAAATGTGAGTTTCACCCCCGCTCCCCAGGGCACAGGACTCTAGCCTGGGTCTGAGGGTAGTACGGTCAGGGTCTCCCCTTGGGGGTCGTAACTGGAAAGGGGCATGAGGGGGACCTCTGTGGTGCTGCTAGTCTCCTGTATTTTGATTGGGTTGTATTTGCCCGGGTCTGGGTTTGAGAAAATTCATTGAGCTGAACGCTTAGAATGTGCACTTTTCCATACGCATTTTAAACTTCAGTAAAAAGTTTATCGGGGTGCCCGGGTGGCTCAGTCTGTTGAGAGTCCAACTCTTGGTCTCAGCTCAGGTTGTGATCTCACAGCAGTGAGACTGAGCCCCGCATTGGGCTCTGCACTGACAGCATGGAGCCTGCTTGGGATTCTCTCTCTCCCTCTCCCTCTGTCCCTCCCCTGCTCAGACACTCATGCTCTCTCTTTCAAAATAAAGAAATAAACATTAAAAAAAAAAAAGAAGACGAAGTTTATCGGCATGCCTGGGTGCCGCTTGAGTGTCCAACTTCGGCTCACGTCATGATCTCACGGTCTGTGAGTTCGAGCCCCACGTCGGGCTCTGTGCTGACAGCTCGGAGCCTGGAGCCTGCTTCGGATTCTGTGTCTCCCTCTCTCTGCCCGTCCCCTGCTCATGCTCTGTCTTCCTCTCTCAAAAATAAATAAACATTAAATAAATAAATAAATAAATAAATAAATAAACAAATGTTTATCAAAATGAAAAGAAAAAAAGGAATCCCAGTCGAGCAGTCTCCCCGCTATACCCCCCACCCGGAGCTCACCCTGCAGGCCCTGATTCCTGAGACATCTCCCAGACACCGGTGGGGACACCACACTGGAGGTAGCCAGGCTTCGAGAGTCAGAGGCACCTGACTCACTCCCGGGGGCAGCTGGGGCCCAGGGCCAACTGCCTGGGCAATTAGAGACCCAGAGAGGGAAAAATCCAGATGTGACCAGGTCTCCAAAGTTGACTCGTCTCTATAAGAAAGTGTTTATATACAGTCTGTGTATCTATTAAATGCCTCACTTGGGGAGGGCTTTTCTTTCTTTCTTTCTTTCTTTTTTTAAAGCAACCCACCTTTGGGGATTGAAGAAGAGGAATTTCTTCCCATGGGGAAGGTTGTGGGGAGGGCGAAGGACGAAATATAAAGGGTCTTGTACTGGTGTTGTCTCTGACCTTGAACCCATGGTCGGGGCTGTGAGGAGGGAAGGTTGCCTCCGGGGCTGTGGTCGGGCATTACATCCCAGGGATGCCGTAACAAAGAACTACAAGTTGTGCACCCTAAACAACAGAAATGTATCCTCTTACAGCTTGGAGGCTGGACATCCCAGATCAAGGTGTCAGCAGGGTTGGGACATCTGGGGCCTGTCTCCTTGGCCTTCTCCCTGTGTCTTCAGACAGGGTAAGTGGGCATGTGGCCAAAAGCAGTGATCCGTCACTTATAAAGTCCACAGACAGGTTGTCACAATTTTGGGAGGCTGTCTGTCACTTACTTCCTAGCTGTGTGGTTCTCAGCCAGTTATTCAACCTCTCTGAGCCTCAGCTCCCTTCCCGGTTCTGTTCTCCCGGAGATCTGTTGTGAGAGTTTCAAGGATTAATATTTGTCATTTTACAGTGCCTGGCACATGGTAAGGGCTACCTAAGGGTTAGCTATGATTATTTTCAAAGTAACGCAAACTGCTGAAGAAAGTGTTGAAAACAGAGGAAAAAAAATTTAAACCCCATTGCCCTACACTAATACACCAATTGATTTGCTTTTTAATGGCGAGACATGCCTAACAGAACATCTAGAGCGTCTCGGGGCTGGATAGGTTCAGAGACCCCTCGCCCCTTGACATCAAAAAGCCCCAAATCGGAGGCAGCAAGGGTGGGAGGGCAAGACTGGTGCTCTCACATGGGCCAGGATAGAAGCTCATCTCCAGGTGTTCCAGAAGGAAGCTCCCCTAACCTCACCCCTGGGCCCCCGCAGTCTCTGAATCTTTTCAAGCTTGTAATTTCCTCTTCTCGCCACGGGAACCAAAGCCACCCCATTAACCCGCATTGCAGGTGGGCTTTTTTAAAGGATCTGTCTGGTTCCGTGCGGCTCTGACTTCAGCTCCTGGGCAAACGTGGCCTCCGTTGTGGCACCCGGATTGGCTAAATGGTACCCTCGGGAGCTCACGGCGGGACTCTATGATCCAGATCATGGTTAGAAGCATGGTGGCGAGAGTCATTTGCGCCCTAACGTGTGTCTGCCACCCCCACTCCAGGCCAGTTCTCTGTGTTTGAAGAGGTTGTGTGTGTGTGTGTGTGTACGTGTGTGTCTCCCCCACAACTCGGCCCCCCAATACACGATCCTGCCACCCTGATGATGAAGCAGCCAGTGAATTGTCTCCACCCCCACCAGGCACCGAGGCCCTGACGTCTCTCAGCCGTCCCTGTGGACCCTCAGGCTGTTGGCCCAGGAGACCATGGTTTCCTTTCTGCTCGAATTGGCACCCCCACATTTGTTGCCATCCTGCCTTTCTCTGGGCAGCAAACTGACAGACGAGGAAAATGCTCGCGAAGACCGTCACGAGGCCTCCTTGTGAGCAGGCCCTGTGCCGCATCCTGAGTGTGGATTTGCTCACTGGATTTTCACAAGACACCTGAATGTTAAGTTCGGGGAGGGCACGGTTCCTGTCATCTCGCACGCAGGGAGCACTCCGTTAATAATTGTTGAATGAAAATGCAGGGCCCTATGAAGCAGATACTCTTGTTATACCGTTCGATAGGTAGATGAGAAAAACGCGCTCAGAGATAATGTGCCCGGGGTTGCACAGGTCAGACAAGGCAGAGGTGAGGCCTTGTCTGTACGACCCTGGCCGGGTCTGCTGCTCCCTGGGGAAGAGGCCTAGAGTGAGGAGGGGCTGAACCTCGGCCCTCCTGCCCTGCCCCCCGTGGGGGGCAGCAGGCTGCTGAAGTCGGGGCCTCTGGGGACGTGTCTGGTCCAGTCTGTGTCTGGCTGGATGGCTGAGCTGCCTGCCAAGCCACACTGGCCTCCCGCATCCATTCTCCCAGGCACTGTGTTTTGGGTCACGGGCGCCGAAAACTAGGTGTGCTGAGGAAGCGAGTCCGCGAGGACCTTCCTTTAGAGAGGAGTTCCTGCTGCCCACGTCTGGAATATTCTCCTACCCTCCCCTTGCTCACCCTGCCAATCAGCTGATTCCCACTCCCTCCAACCAGATTCCCCAGAACACCCCCGTATCCCTGCTGACATCTGATAGGCAGTTATCCTCACCAAAGCACAGATCTAAGAACATGAAGTGCCAGCAGTGTCTCTTAGATTTTCACAGTGCACAGCCCGCACAGCTGTACGTGCTGAACTCAGTGCACCATATATTTGTTAATGGACCCGTGGTTGTAAATAAAATGTGCTTCAAATGCTCACATATGTAAACTAACTAATTTAAATAACAAACTGAGTGTCTGCTTAGGGCTGAAGAGACTCCAACCTTTGCAACACAGGGAAGAAAAGTGGGTCGGTGATGAATAGATAACCATGAAGGGGCTGTTTAGAAAGGCAAGACCCAGAAGTGGGTCAGGGCTGGATCCTGTGCAAATTAGCAACTGTTTATTTAGCGACTTTTCCCCATTGTGTGTTGCTGCAGGGCTGGAGATTTAACTTATTTGGGGGATTTTGTTTCACGGTAGAATAACAAAATTCTCTTAAAAAATACCTTTCATTCTTTTTTTTTTTTTTTTTTTAATTTTTTTTTTTTTTTCAACGTTTATTTATTTTTGGGACAGAGAGAGACAGAGCATGAACAGGCGAGGGGCAGAGAGAGAGGGAGACACAGAATTGGAAACAGGCTCCAGGCTCTGAGCCATCAGCCCAGAGCCCGACGCGGGGCTCGAACTCACGGACCGCGAGATCGTGACCTGGCTGAAGTCGGATGCTTAACCGACTGCGCCACCCAGGCGCCCCAATACCTTTCATTCTTAAAGTGAAACATTTTCCGCTGAGATGAGGCTGGGGCTCAGCATAATTGGCACGCTGGTGTGGTGTGGGCAAGAAGGAGGACAGCAGAAACCTTTGTCTTGACTCGCTAATGACTTGGAGTTGCTTTTAAATGGGGCCCAGCACCCCGGGCACCTTCATCTGTTGGGGGGGGGGGGCGAGGGGGTGGAGCTCTGGTGCCCCAGTGTGGAGGGCAGGCCGTGGCAGTCAAGGGTGTGTGTGCAGGGGTGAAGATGGAGAGAGGCCGGAGAAGAAAGGGAGAGACTCTACCGAGCCTGGCTATGTTCGGGGCCTGAGTGCAGATGCTCTTGTTTCAGCCGCCCCCAGAGCGAGCGTCGTTGCTGCTGTCTTTGAAGAGACCAGAATTCTCAGTCTCGGGTCGGCAAAGCTTTCCTGCAAAAAAGCCAGATGGCAAATAGTTTAGGCTTTGAGGGCACACAGTCTCCACCAAACCTGCCTTTGTAGCATGAAAGCAGCCGTGGACGGCGTGTAAAGAAGTGGGTGTGACCGTGTTCTAGTAAAACTTTATTCACAACAATAAGATGACGCGTGAGGGCTCAGCACGACTCACCTGCCGCCTTGAGGTCTAACAAAGGGAAACATACGGTGGATAAGAACAAGGCGGGTGGCGCTTGGATTTGAATCCCATCTCCTCCACTCATCTGCTGACCTTGGCAAATTTCATGACCTCTTTGTGCCTCAGTTTTGTCATCCGTAGAATGGGGACGGTATCCATACAGAGCTACCACGTAGGATCATGCGAGGGTGCAATGAGCAAGAAAAGCAAGGTGCCTGGCATGTAGCCGGTGCTCTCCAAGAGTGGATTCGAGCCCAGGGCAGTCTGACCATGAAGCCAGGGCATTTTCTCATGTAGGATCCCTCCCTCTCCACCGCCCTCCCCCCCTCCCCCCCGCCCCGTGAAGAGGCCCCTGGCTGCTCTTGGGGAGACCTCTCGGCCACTGGCTCCTGAAAGAAGCAGGAGGCAGGGGGGAACACAGCGGGAGACTCACCCCCAGCTTCCGGATCACCCCCCTCCGCCTCCTCTCCCTCCTCCCCTAGGGACCTGCTCTCAGCAACTCCACGCACTTTCTCCAAAACCCTCCAGCTCAGCCCATTTCTCCTGGTAAGGATGGGGCATGAGAGTGGGGGTGGGTTTGTAATGAGAAGAATCTGGGGTCTTGCTCCCATGCCGGGGTTCTTTTCCCCCCACACCCGCTCCAGGTGACCCGCTCGGGAGGACCTCACAGGCTTTTTGAGAGGTGGGGTCGGCACGAGGGGCAGCCCGTCCCCCGACCCTGTTGCCGCTGTGTCGATGCATCGTCGCGCCATTGGCAGATGGCTGTGCTCGGGGCAACTGTGAGCCAAGGATTTATGGGGTGAAGCGAGAGGGAGCCGTGCTGGCGGATTAGCTCCGCGCAGCGCTGTTCAGCATGGGGAGGAGAAAGAAACATAACAAATGAGATGCCGTCCCGGAGAGCCAGCTATCACAGCCCATATATTTCTGCCTAAAAGAGTTTTTATACAGCTCGGCACTTGCTCAGCAGGGCCGCTGTGTGTTTACAGACAGGGTTTTTAAAGGAATGTCTACTACCGGTCTATAAAGTCACAATTAGCTGAACCCTAATTTACGAGCATAATTTGCTGCTGCCATTAGAGCTGGTGCTGCCCTGGCTTGCTCGAAGCTGTGTCTGGGGTATGCTAACGGAGGGAGGTTGCACTCGTGCTGGCCGTGGGGGGGGGTGGGTGGGGGGATCCCTGAGAGCCGACAGGGTGCAGAGGGTATCCCCAACACGGGGAGGTTATCCAGTGCAAAGCTCCCTACTAGTTTTCAAATCCTAATCCCCAACGGCCCTGGGGGTAGTTCCTCATAGTCTATCCAACTTGCAAATGAGGAAACTGAAGCTCAGAGACATTCAGTAACTTGTGTGGGGTCACACAGCCTATACATGATAGAGCTAGAGCCTGAGTCTAGAGCTGGGGATCTGGACCGTTAGGGACTCAGGAGGACGGCAGCCTTCCTGCTCGGTGCTGTGTAACCTTAGGACAGTTGCGTAACCCCTCTGAGCCTCATTTTCCCTACCTGTCAGATGCGGAGGACGGAGGAGCTTATGTCATTAGACAAACGGTGGGTGTAAGGGGCTTCGCCATGTCTTACTTTCCCCAGGTTGCCCACACACATGACCACTAACTGGGAGGATTAAACAGTAGAAATTTCCTGTCTCGTAGTTCTGGAAACCAGAAGTCCGAAATCAAGGTGTCGGCAGGCTGGTTGCTTCTGGAGGCTGGGCTTCTTAGGGTTGCCCACCATCCATGGCGTCCCTTGGCTTGTAGACGCGTTACTTGGAACTCTGCCTCGGTCTCCACATCACCTTCATCTCTGTGTGTCTGTGTGTCTGTCTTCCTTTGTCATAGGGAACGGTGTCATTGGATGTAGGTCCCACCCAGTTAATCCAGGATAATCTCATCTCTAGAATATATATATATATATATATACATATATATATATATTTTAACATTTATTTAAAAAAATTTTTTTTTAACATTTATTTATTTTTGAGACAGAGAGAGACAGAGCATGAACGGGGGAGGGACAGAGCGAGAGGGAGACACAGAATCTGAAACAGGCTCCAGGCTCTGAGCTGTCAGCACAGAGCTCGACGCGGGGCTCGAACCCACGGACCGTGAGATCATGACCTGAGCCGAAGTCGGCCGCCTAACCGACTGAGCCACCCAGGCGCCCCTATTTTAACATTTATTTATTATTGAGAGAGAGAGAGAGAGAGAGAGAGAGAGAGACAGAGCATGAGCATGAGAGAGGCAGAGAGAGAGGGAGACACAGAATCCAAAGCAGGCTCCAGGCTCTGAGCTGTCAGCACAGAGCCCGACACAGGACTCAAACTCACGGACTGCGAGATCATGACCTGAGCCGAAGTCAGACGCTTAACTGACTGAGCGACCCAGGTGCCCCTCATCTCCAGATTCTTAAGTTAATTACACCCACAGAGACACCTTTTCCAAATAAACCCACATCCATATGTTACAGGTGGATGTATCTTGCGGGGGGTGGGCACCATTCAACCCACTTCAGCCTGTGAAAATGGCTCAGTAACGTTGCTTGTTATTATCATGACCAAGGGCTTCCTGAGAACATCTACAGTAGCTTCCGGAACTGCCCCCCTACCCCTCACCCCCACTTCCCCTGATGAAAACTCTTGAGTTCTGTTTCTTTTGTCTTTCTGTCTCTGGGTCTCAGGGGCTCAAGAGGCACAGATGTTCTGCTACCTTCAATTAGCCACTGCGAATTACTCCAGCGGTGAGCGAGGGGTGTGGGCAGCTCGTCCCTGGGTGTGAGGGGCTGCCCAACTCGCAGGAAGCCCCCTCCCTTGACCACAAAATGTGGCGGTGGGGACGGTTACCTGGGCATCTGCCTTGGGCTTCCAGGAAGAGTCACGGGCTCAGGGAAGCAGCTCAAGTCAGGAAACAAGGGTCTGGGCCCTAAGGAGGCTGGGCTTCGGACCGGGAAAGCGGGGGTCTGTCCTCGCTCTGGGGACGTCAGGATCGGAACAAGTGCAGGTGGTGAGTTAAGTCTTTGCATTTCAAAAATGAAAAGCGATCGTGCTCAGTATGGAAAATGAGGGAAAGGCAGAAAGAAGGAAGTAGAGAAGGGGATCCCTCAGCATCCGGGGACCACATCCTCACCTTTTGGAGTATTTCCTTCCAGTTTTTTTTCCCCCCTCTATGCGCAATTTCAGTCCACAGGGTTGATGCTGTTCATACTGTTTTGCATCTTGCTTTTCCTTGACTTAGTCTTTTTTTTTTTTAAGTTTCTTTATTATTTTTTTTTAATTTTTTTTCAACATTTATTTATTTTTGGGACAGAGAGAGACAGAGCATGAATGGGGGAGGGGCAGAGAGAGAGAGGGAGACACAGAATCGGAAACAGTCTCCAGGCTCTGAGCCATCAGCCCAGAGCCCGACGCGGGGCTCGAACTCCCGGACCGCGAGATCGTGACCTGGCTGAAGTCGGACACTTAACCGACTGCGCCACCCAGGCTCCCCAAGTTTCTTTATTTTTGAGAGAGAGAGAGAGAGAGATGGAGAATTAGTCTTTTTTTTAAGTTTCTTTATTTTTGAGAGAGAGAGAGAGAGAGAGAGAGAGAGAGAGAGAGACGGAGAATCCGAAGCAGGCTCCGCGTCGTCAGCACAGAGCTTGATGCGGGGCTTGGGCTCACAAACCATGAGATCATGCCCTGAGCTGAAGTCGGATGTTTAAGTGATCCGCCCAGGTGTCCCTTCCCTCACTCTCTCTTACAGCCCCAAAGTAGTCTCCCACGTAGGGACGAGTTCCTCGCAAATACAATTTTTCACGGCCAGATAGTACGCCGTGGAGGGGCTGCGGCATCATTTCCCCAACCGACCCCCGCTTGTCAGGCATCACGGCTGTTTCCGGGCTTTGAGTAGCCAAGGAAGCCAGCGGACTGGGCGGCGGGCAGGCTGGGAACCCCAGGTGTGAGGTCTCAGGTCAGCGGAGCTGTGCTCACCGGCCACCTGTAAGGCCAGGCGCCCGGCCCGAGCTGCTGTCCTGTTGTCAGACCCGTTCATCTGTGAGCAGCTTTATCTTCATTTCTGACGGATCTGCGCTGGGCCTGGGCCCTGACACTTCCTCTTTATGTCTCTCGCTCTTGGAGCCTCTCTGTCAAGTAGCTAATGAACTGTAAACAGACACTCCGGTGCTCTGGGAGGTGGGGGGGCCCTCGGAGGAGCTCACGGCTCGCAGCTGTACAACGAAGAAGGCTTCGGGGAGGCAGGTAAGGCCCGGCCCTGAACGGGCTCCTCGCCGGGGCTGGACGGCAAGTGTCTCCGCCTGTGCTCTCCCTGCGGCTGGGCCGTGGAGGTGCTCCCCACCTTCCCCCCCCCCCGCCCCGCCCCGCCCCGGACAGCCTGGGCCCTCAGCTCCTCTCCCTGTTGCTCTGGAAGCCTCAGAGGGTCCCTGCCCCAACCCCTTCCTCTCCTTCCCCTCCAGATCAGCCGTTTGGGAATCGGGTTCGTGACTAGTCTTGTTTGCCAGGAGAGCTTTTGGAAACCGCCGATCGCCAGGCTCTCCAGGATGGGGACTCAGCGGGTCACGTGGAGCCCTGCTTGATTAGATTATCATGTCCCGTTGTGGGGGGCGCCTGGGTGGCTCAGTCGGTTGGGCGTCCGACTTCGGCTCAGGTCATGATCTCACAGTCCGCGGGTTCGAGCCCCGCGTCGGGCTCTGTGCTCAGAGCCTGGAGCCTGCTTCAGACTCTGTGTCTCCCTCTCTCTCTGACCCTCCCCCCTTCATGCTCTGTCTCTCTCCATCTCAAAAATAAATAAACGTAAAAAAAATTAAAAAAAAAAAAAGATTATCATGTCCCGTTGGGAACCGCTGGGTTAGGCTGGGGACACCCCCAAAGCACTGCTCGGCACTGCCTCTCAGGTTGAGCTTGGTACCGCTCGTGAGAGCAAGGAGTCCAGAGGTCACTCCACTCTGGGAGGGATGTGTCCTATAAGCTCTGTTTTTAAAATCACTGACCTGATGCAGTTCCTTCACTTTATATCTGAATGAGCTAATGGCAGGGGTGAGAAGGGACTCATTCAAGGTCACTATAGCAGGGCTGAACTAGAGCAAAACTCGCCCATTCCCTGATTCATGGCCCTGCAGCCCCGGAGGCTCCTGGCCCTACTCTTCTTCCTCAGTTCTCTGGCCCTCGTTTGGCTGTGTTTAAGGATGAGGACAGAGTGGTCCCCCCTGCTCCTGCCTGCCTCTCGTACTGTTTAGCTGACTCCTCGGGTCCCCTGCCCATCCGTGGCCAAGCTACTGCCATCCTGCAGTTTCCAAAGGTCGTTGGGTCCTGCTGAGTCCTCTGGCTGCTTCAGTTTCTAGTTGGTTCCACTAGGTGGTTCCACAAGGAGGGGGAAAAAGGCAAATGCCAAATCACCCTGCTGGTGGAGGGAGGAAATGAATAGCAGATCCCTTATCTCTGAGATCCTTTTCATGCTTGGAAATCCCCGATCTTGTCCTAGACCCGCCTTCAGGGACTCAAGACGCGCTCCCCCACCCCGTGCTGGTTTGCCAGACACATCAGGTTTGTGGCAAGCACCAGGTCCCTTGGGGGAGGTGGGGACACCGGGGTGGGGGCATGAGGGAGCAGGAGTGCCTTCCCTGGCAAGGGGGGGAATAGCTCTTCTTTTGGCCCATGGGAAGTGCTGGAAGGTGGGGGCTGGGCTCAGAAAGGGGCCCGAGTGCATCACAGAATGTAGGTGCTGTGGGGGATGGGGTGGACTTTGGGCAAATGGGCTGTCAGCTCAGGCCCTGCATGTCCCCTTTGGTCCAGGGACTCCTCTGAGGCAGGGAGGCGTGAAATGGGCCCACTGAAGGAATGGACGGCAGCTGAGAATGCTGAATGCCTGAAATGAAATATGGATGAGCCTTTTCATCCCAGTAAATTGGTGGCCGGGGCTGTGGGCGGTGCTGGCTGGAGGCCATGGGGTTTGTCTAATCTGATAATGGCCATTTTCAGTGACACTCACTCCCTCACCTCTGGTCTCTCGTTTTGTGAATTTCCAGGGGGGAGGAGGGTGGGTAGGGATGGGTGCCTGGAGAGAACTGGTTCTCTGGAGCAGAGGCCCAAGGGGTTGAATAACTTTGGCTCTGAGACAGGGCCGGGTGGGGAGCGCCCTCATGTCAAACCCGGGAAGCTCATTCCGTCCCCATGAGGATGGGGACGGTTCCTGCCCTGATCGCCTGTATTTCAGTGCCTAGCACAGTGCCTGCGTATAGGCTCCACCAGTATTTCCCAAGTGGATGAATGAATAACCTCTGTACCCAGTCCCTTCAAGAACTTACTCTCTTTACTCTCTGCCAGGTATCGGTAACATGATTTAACGTAATCAATGCTCTCTTTTTATTTTTATTTATTTTTATTTTTTAAAAACTTTTTTAATGGTTATTCATTTTTTTAAATTTTTTTTAACGTTTATTTATTTTTGAGACAGAGAGAGACAGAGCATGAACGGGGGAGGGTCAGAGAGAGAGGGAGACACAGAATCTGAAACAGGCTCCAGGCTCTGAGCAGTCAGCACAGAGCCCGACGCGGGGCTCGAACTCATGGACCGCAAGATCGTGACCTGAGCCAAAGTCGGATGCTTAACTGACTGAGCCACCCAGGCGCCCCTGGTTATTCATTTTTGAAAGACAGAGACAGAGCACAAGCAGGGGTGGGGCGGAGAGAGAGGGGGACACAGAATCCGAAGCAGGTTCCAGGTTCCGAGCTGTCAGCACAGAGCCCGACGCTGGGCTCAAACTCACGAACTGCGAGATCATAACCTGAGCCGAAGTTGGACCCTCAACCAACTGAGCCACCCAGGTGCTCGATGCTCTTTTTTTTAAATTAAAGTTTATTTATTTTCAGAGAGAGAGAGAGAAAGAGAGAGAGCAAGCGAGAGAGATCAGGGGAGGGGCATAGAGAGAGGGAGAGAGGGAATCCCAAGTAGGCTCCACGCTATCAGTGCAGAGCCCCATGTGGGGCTTGAACCCACAAACCGTGAGATCATGACCTGAGCCGAGATCAAGAGTTGGATGCTTAGCCGACTGAGCCACCCAGGAGCCCCTTAACCTATGCTCTTATATCAGCAGACACTCTTATTCATTCAATCCATATTTATTGAGCACCTACTACGTGTGAGACAAAGTGCCTGTGGTCGAGAAGCTCACACCCCAGTGCCAAAGGGTCCCTGCTTTCAGGGAATGTTTCAGAGGCAATTTCTTAAACTGAAGAATTAAGCTGAATAGTGGGTGTGTCAGAAGCTGTGGTAGGTGGGTAGCAAGGAGATCTCTTGTTGAGGAAAGGGGAAGGGGGACTTCCAAAGTGCTACCTTGTTTGAGCCTCCCAGCAATCTGGGCCAGGCAGGGCAGGCAGGTGAGGCCCCAGCGACTCATTCCAATTTGCACTGGGATTTGGTAGCAGGGCCAGCATCCTGGCGGTGGATTGGGATTCGAAGCATCACCAGGCTGTTTCCCAATGTGCTGTGATTAGTTGGGGCTGAGAGAAGCAAAACTTTCTCCCCACGGCAGCAGCCCCAACTCTGTGATTTGCTGTAGTCCCTGGTGAACCGGAGCTGGAGAGATGTATTATAAATGTTAAGTAGGGAATACTGATGTTCCTGGGACGAAGAGAGATACTAGTCATGGAGGGTCCTTGTCATGCTTGCGGCAGTGTGGGAGGACAGAAAGGATTGACCTGGGGGTGGTCCCAGCCTGTCCCTACGCCACACGATAAAGGGGGTTCTGGCATTGTCTACTGGTTCCTTCCACCCTGTGAGTCCCCCTCCCCACTCCAGGGAAGGCCCTCGTGTTATCAGACCAGCTCTTTGGCTTTTGGGATATGGGATCAGGGAGAATAGGACGGAACAGCTGGAAAATCTGTAGCTCAGGAGGTGGAGTCAGGACCGGGGTATTTGGCAGGAAGGAGTCACCAGGGGAGCCAAATACTGTATAGACGTAGGTGACAGGGATAAGCAAATTGGGAAGTTTCTCCGACCACGTGTCCCCTTCAAAAGGTCTGAGTTATGCAGCTGAAGAATTGAAATGACTTTAAATAACTTTTTGATTGCTGGACTATGTGCCATCATGGCACTGACCATTTGCATTGTGGTTTTAGTAGGGTTACACGTCAGTAAGAACAAAGACAAAAATACTACCTACCATGTACTGAAGGTTATTATCCAATATGCCCACATTTCACTTAACAACACTATTCTGCTTTTTTCTCTTTTATATTTTGAGTTTTGACCCCCTCAAGACTGCTTTTTTTTCCCCCTTCTGTGCTGACTAATAGAATTCCAATATTGGATCTTGAAACTGTAAGTCCTTATAGCTGCTGGTGAAAGAGATCTCAGCAAGATAAGATGTAAAAAAAAAAAAAGTCCCCACTTCCCCTGCAGCTATAGGAAAGCAGATTCTAGTCTGCATGAGAAATCCATCCTTGCAAATGTTATTTCTAACAAAAGAGCTTTATACGGGCACCCTGACTTCAGAGGTGGTTGCAGTCCTCCCTGGTAAACAGTTTTCACTCTTAAAGAAAACCCCCCATAATTCCAATTGATTGTCTTACTTAAAAATTTGTCACCCTGGTGATAATATGTAAGCGGATATTTCCGTGTTCTGGAAGGTATTAAATACTTGTGAGCTGTCTTCGTGAAGCCAGAGGAGGGTGATGGGCGCTGTCTCTTCTGCATGAATGAGCGTGAACAAACCTGGCCCTGTTGGAATTTGTATTTAAACAAGGAGTTGGAGAGGCCTTGTGTCATTTCAATTAATAGGAGCAAGGTGCAGTGTCCTCTACCTGGGTTGTCTTGTTTAATCCTCCCAGCAACCCCACAAGATGGGAGCTTCTGTCATCTCTCTTTTACAGACAAGACAATGAGACACAGTGAGACTGACTAATGTGCTGGGGGACACACAGCGGGCAGGCAGCAGAGCCAGGAGTTAGAGCCAGGCTGGCTTGGAGATCACACTCTCAGCCTGGATGCTGTGCACCTGAGGGAAGGGGGTTTCATTTCTTCCTGTGGGTTGATGACTCTGGCAAGTAGTGGATGACGAAACTGGGACTGGTTGAGAATCCACGTGTTCAGAAAAGAGGAGAGTAGAACCTCAGAATCAGGGCAGTTTCACAGCACCTGGAAGGAATAAACACAGAAAAGAAAGAAAAGGAGGAGAATTGAGAGATTGTTCCAGAGTCAGAATCCAGGAGGCTGTAGTGAGAGCAGGGGGGTGGGAAGAGCCCAGGAATGGGCTGGAGGGGCTTGGAGAATGACTGGCCTGGGTTTGGCGGGTAAAAGGGACAGGGACCTCAAGGTCTATGTCACTGACATAATACAACTCGGGGCAGGGCACCATTTATAAGGAAAAAGAGGTGAGTGGTAAACCCTGCAATTGAACAACTGAGAGACCCCGCCTGGGGACACTTTGCTTAGAGGAGCAGCCAGCTCACCACAAAGAAGAGGAGGGAATACACAGAAGAGCTTACTATGTGCTTTAACACTCTGCCCAAGCTAACTGGGCACTGTGAGGCCCAACACGGGAACAGACCCACGTGTACATTGTCTTTATCCTACAATCATTCCTGCCAGCGGTGAAAGTTGGTACGTTCAGAAGTGGTGGGCCCCATAGGCAATTCTTCAGGGGTTAGATATAGTGCCTGTTTGTCTCATGTGCTTATCTGTCTGCCTTCTAATTCCTATGGGAAACAATCTCTCTAACACTACACACACACACACACACACACACACACACACGCACACGCACACACACAAAGTTCCAGTTATCTTTTGTCGCATAACCTATTACACCTAGGCTTTGTGGCTTAAAACAACCATTTTATTGTGATCACAGATTCTGTGGGTTAGGAATTGGGAAAGGACATAGCAGGGATGCGTTGTCTTTGTTTAGAGGGTGTCTGGGGCTTTACCAAAGAGGACTCGCTATTGGGGAGGAATCATCCTGATGCGATGTCACTCACATGTCTGGTAGTGATGTTGGTTGTCCACTTTAACCTCCACTGGGGCTGTTCTAACTGAACACCCACCCTTGGCCTTTCTACATGCCCTGGGCTTCCCACAACTTGGTGGCCTTGAACTTCTTAAATGGGGGCCCAGAGCTTCAGAGGTGAGTGTCTCAAGAGACAAAAAAATAGAAGCTGCCAGTTTCCTTTCTCTTTTTATTTTTTTAAATGTTCATTTATTTTTGAGGGAGAGAGAGAGAGAGACAGAATCTAAAGCGGCTCCAGGCTCTGAGCACAGAGCCCCATGCAGGGCTTGAACTCATGGACTGTGGGATCATGACCTGAGCCGAAGTCAGACGTTTAACTGACTGAGCCACCCAGGCACCCCTAAGTTGCCAGTTTCTAAGGGCTGGACCTGGAAAAAGAGAAAGAATTACTTTTACCATATTCTAGTGCTCTAAGCAGCCACAAAGTCTGCCCAGATTCAAGGGGAAGGGACCAACGTGACCATGAGATGAAAGTAGTGTCAGTGTTACGTTGTAAAAGAACATGGGAGATACTGGGAGGGGGGCATGAATGGAAAAATACAATATACATATACTTAGTCTTGGTGTGTTCGTCAATAATGGTGTTCTTCTTGTCTGGGAGTATGAAATCTCGGGCCTGTGATGACCCTCTTGGCTAACTGGTTGGGGCAGGCCCACCTGCAGAATGACTCCAAGCAGGCATAGGCAGAGCTGAGAGTTGGAAAGAGACAGAGTTCTAACAAATTGCTTAAGCCTCTGGGTAGAGCCATGCCCCCAGCCAGCTCTTGTCCATGGTTTTCATGTTTCTGGCACAACTGAAAGAATTCTTAACAATAAAGCGAGGGAGAGAGGGATGGTTGTACCACAAAAGTAGTAAAAGGGCCAAGATTTTGAGCCCCAAGTCTCATTCTGTGGGGGAGAAACTTCTTCTAGATGGAGGCAGAACATCTCCCAGGGGAGAGATAGTGGGAGACTGCTTTGGGGAGGTTTCACCTCTCATGGAGTATTATCACCTCATTCCTTCCTTTCCTCTCACCATGGCCCTAAAGAACCCAAGAATCACGGAGATGATCTAGAAGTTGGGCAATTAAAGGTAGCTGCTTTCCATTCCTGTGATATTGAGCAAGTCACTTAAATCTCTCTTAGCTTCAGTCTTCTCATCTAAAATGTGGAGATTATGGGGTAATGTGAGGATTAAATGAGATGATACTCAGGAAATCCTGAGCACAGTGCTGGGTACACTGTAAGCTCTTGATGACTAGAAACTATTACATGAGCTCTTTGGGTAGTCAAGATTCTTCTGATGTTAACACAAAGATGGAGGTCTTCACATCTCTGAAATAGCCTCAGGTCTGCCCAGCCTTCTCTCAGTGCAGCCTGTGGAACTATCAGAAATGACAGGAGGCTCTCTTGCAGATTTATATGTATGGGTGAGCGGTAATTTCCATAACAAACACAACCACACACAGGCGGGGCACAGATACCTCCAAGGCCCAGGAGCTGCAAAGGGAACACCTACTAAATCAGGACTGGTGAATAAAGCCCAGGGTGTCTTCCTCCCCTTCCCCATGCTAATGAGCTTGTATATTCCAACTTATGAGCCCAGTGGAAGGGCCTGGCCATGATGGGATTTGCCAGTAGCCTTGAAACTGAAATAGTCATACATACCCACCAGAGGCTGCATGGAGTACAGGCATCTTTGTAGTACCAGCATACCTCCTGATGATGACCAGAGAGGTTGCAGAAGAGCCAGAGCCCAGCAGGGGCTTGAAGGGGCTGGGAGAAGGGGAAGGGGATGTCTGGAGTGAGGTGAGGAAGGCTGTGCAGAAGGCACTGCTGTGAGTTCCTTCTGGAAGAGTTAGGATTTACCTGAGTGAGTTGTAATTGCATCTATGTCCTCTCTCATTCAGTTGGTAGCTATGTGAATGGTCCTTGTGATCTTGAGGCCTCGGTTTTCCCATCCTGAAAAATGGGCACAATGATACATACTTTCCATACTTTTGGGGGGAGGGATTTGGGGAGTACAAGAGGAGATACAAAAGAATGTGGGAAATTGAGGTCCTAGGGCCATTGCAGATTTAGAGACTTCTTGAGCTAGAAAATCATGAGGTTCAAATAAACCCCTTCATTTTGCATTTGAGAAAAACAAGGCCCAGGGAAAGGAAAGGATTCACCTGACATCTTCAAGTGAATTAGTGAATGAGATGAGACCAAGTGTCAGAGACCCTGATACTAAGCCATGTGATCTTTGTTTTTCCTCTCCTTGCTCAGTTTGCTCCCTTCCTGGTGGTCATATTGGATTCCAGTTCCCATATTGGATACTTATGGCTGGTGAACCTAGTTGGATAGAGCATGGACTCACATATTATGCATTTGTGGTCTCCCTAGGTCCTGTGGCTGGTCTGGGAAGTGATATCACTGTTACATTAATGCTTTAAATATCATATACATTCATGCTTTTGTTCACTGCATGATAGTGTATAGTCTCCTCCATTGACATCCCATCAGCATGAGCCTACAATTCCCACTGACTTGGTAAAGCTTATTTCTCAGATGATGAGCCATGAGGAGTGGATTCAGTGCTCTGCACATCCTTTCTCCCCAAGCAGTAACCCATGAATTGAGAGAGTGAGAAAAACTGGTGTAAAGGAGGTAATAGATTCTATTTCTAGATGAGAGAGGTGGCTCTGAAGCCACCACTTATTCGTTCTTTCAATTGAATGAGCCATAATATGTGACCATGTGCATGTTCTCTCATAATATCTCACAATAACCAGTGTGTGGCACTGATTATAAGAGGGACTGGAGAACAGGAACATGGGTGACTCAGACAAGTGCATCCTTAATTTTGGAGACAAAATTGCAAATGGTGGGAGGTGAGAAGGGTTATCGTAACCATTGTCTCTCAGTGGACCTTTGCAACAGTCCAACTTGGTCTGCTAGCTTCCTCTCCCACTTCCCCAGTCCACTCTCCCCATAGGGGCTAAAAAGCAGGTTGTTTTAAACAGAAATCGGATCACTCCCATGCTTAGGATCCAAATGTCTTATATGACCCACAAGACCCACGTGGACCAGTTCCTTCCTATTTCTCCAACCTTATTCCTCCAGGTCTTCCCCTCGTGCACTACACTCCATCCACATTGGGCTCCTTTCCACACTCTGAACATGCCACATTTGTTTCCACCTGAGCACCATTGCAGTTGTGGCACCCTTTTCTTGGATTGCATTTCTGCTAGCTCTTCATAAGTCTGACTCCTTTTCATTGTTCAAAACTCAACTCATTCATCATCTCTTCAGAGCAGCCTTCCTTGACTATCCTAGCCAGAGTAATTCTCACCCTGTCACCATAGCCCATTTCTCTGCTTATTTTCTTCATAGAACTTACAACGAACTGAAATTATCCTAGTTACTGATATATTTATGTAATTTTTGTCTTTTCCTCCCACTAGCCTGTACACTCCATAAGAGCAGGGAATTTCTTTGGCTCATCACTATATGTCCAGTGCTTAGCACAAAGCCTGGCACACAGCAGGCTTTCAATAGTCAAGGAAAGATTTCTAAATAATAACCTCACTTTTCACTCTCTCAGAGAGGAGGTATTCTTGCATGTAGGTTTCAGAGGGAAAATAAGTTTGGTCCCAGGGGTTCTGCTCTTCTACCCATGTACTCCACTGACAACTTTAAAATATGAGAAACTTCATTTACCTGGGCATTCCCTGAAGTGCAGGTCCCTTGGGAAACACGTGGATTGGAGGAAGGAGGTGGAGGTGGAAGGGAGGTAAATGTTGGGTGTTTTCCAAACCAATCTTCTCATCACACATACATTTTTAATGCTGTCAGAATTTAATTTGTTATACAAAGCTGGAAGCAGTCGCGTTGTGTGTAAATAGCAAACTGTGGGAAGATTGCTCTCTGCAAATACGTTTTGCCAGCCCAGTCTATTTCCATACCCATTAAATGCACGAACCGCTGTCCCTGGTGCTGAAATAAGAGACCCAGCTGGGCACCAGGGCTTAGCGAGGGTCCTTCCCCTGTCCACGGTGCTGAAACAACCTCTGGGAGCTACCCCTGGCGTCTGGTCACCAAGCATAGCTGCGATGATAGCTGTTGGAAATCACAAGGCTGGACTATAATTCAATTCTAATTTAGTATGTCTTGAAATTAATCCAGGAGCTTCTGCGACAGCCATCCTATTCTGCTCTAGGGAGAGTGGCAGGGCTATGGGATGATGAGACCTTTTGGCAGCTCCAAGGGGCATGTCCAGCCTCAGGCGTTGTGCACCACATCAATAATGCCATGAGGAAGGACAGAGGTGTCACAGATTGTAGTTCACAGTCTCCACTCGCCATGATACCTGTCAGTCCAGCCTTACACTACGTGGTCTTTAGTGATGTCTCTGCTGGAAGATCCCATAGCTCATTATCCTCATCTGCACAATGAACAACTACGTTTCCATTTCCCTCAAGATGGAAAATAAAGAACAAAGGTTTGTAATTTTATAGCCCTTGAGAAGTGAATGACAGGTGATGATTTAAATTTTGGACTGAGGGAGTGGAGTGACCATTTGAAAACATTTATTAATCATTTTGAGGAATAACTTGTATAAAGTACACAAATCTTAAGTATACAGCTTAAAAGTGTGCACGTGTGTATAACCACTATCCAGATAAAATGCGTAACATTTTCAGCACCACTTTCTTGTGATGCCTCCCACCAAGGGTAACTCCTTTTCTGACATCTGTTACCAAAGATTAGTTTTTCTTGTCCTTGAACTTCATATAAATGTATTCACTCTTCTATATCTGACTTCTTTCATTCAACATCATGTTTTGAGGTTCATCCATGTCATTGCATATCAGTAGTTCATTCTTTTTTTATTTCTGTATAATACTCTTTTGTGTGAATAAACCACAGTCTATTGATCCATTCTACCATTGAGGGACATTTGAGTTGTTTCCAATTTGAGGCTGTTATGAATAAATCTGTGAACATTCTTGTGCATGCCTTTTGGTGGACAAAGCACTCATTTATGTTGGGTACATACCCAGGAGTGAAATTGCTGATTATATGTATATTTGCATCAATTTACAGTCATTTTTTAAAAAAAGATGAATTTCTCCTTTGTGATTTTGCCTTTCTTCATTCTTTTGGTCAACAGAGAAGATGTTCTAGGAAAAACTCTGTTTAAATAATGTGGCTTTAGATTTTTCTGGGACATTTTATTGATTAATATTGATTAGTCAACTATTCCCTACTAATCTTTTCCTGGAAACCAGAGACATTCTTCCCTGAGACCTTTCTTCTCTTTGGTTATCACCATGACTGACCCCTGTAATGGAATGTGAATGAGATGATGCAGAGCTTATAATGAATAATCTTCTCCTTCCTCTGCATCCAGGTACAACATGTCTGAGAGAAGAATCTGGCCAAGAAGAGCTAGGAGCATCATATTTACCTCCCCCCACCTCCCCGCCAGTGCAATGAAAGAATTTTGGGAGCTCCACACACTCAAAGGTCAATTAAAAATCTGCAAGGAGTTTTATGCTCCAAGAATGGAATGGGGATGGGTAGCAGGGAAAATAACAAGGTCTTTGTCCTTTGTTCTTCTCCATTCTTGTCTTTTGTCCAGATTTTATGAGATTTGGGAGCATTATATTCACTGCTAGTATACAATGTTTAGATAATTTTAGGGTTCAAATTTGGACTATATTATAGACAGCTCAACAATCTCAAGGGCACACATGGAGTATTTTACAGATTTTCCTAAACATTGATCCATTCATTAGGAGACCAAATGCCCAGTCTGCCTCACCTCCCTGGCTGTTCTCCCTGGCCTTGAGGTCACGAGATTTTCCATTACACATTTACTCCTCTGTAAAATTTCTCTCTCTCTGTTGCTCTATGCTTTTTTTTTTTTTTTAAACACTAGGTCTGTCATTCTCCTCACTTCTTTCCTCTGGACTTCACATTTTCCCTCTCTGCTTCCCTTCCCACTTCCTTCTGTCAGGCATACCCTTTGGACAAAAGATCTCTGGGTTCAGAGCAGCCAAAATGACTGACGAAGAATAAAATGAGACCCTGATGTTCTCTTGAGATGGAGATAAAGTTCTTACAGCCCCTTTGGAGGTAGCAGTAGAGACGGATAATGGTTTGTGCCTTATGAAATGGAAGCAATCAGAACTACGTCAACAAGAACCAAAGACCTTCCATCCTGCCTTTCTGAGTTGGGGTTAGAGAAGCTCTTGTCTGAGCTGAGGGTTAAAGGACTTGAAACTTAGGATAAGGAAGGAAAGTAGAACACACTTGTGGTATACCTTGGCTTGGATCCCTTTGGCCTAGGGAGTTGGGGGTCAGGAAGTCATGGTGGGACAAGAGAGGGTGCAGTGTTCACCCTGGGGCCCTGGGAATCTTGGAGGGTCACACATATCTTTGACATGCCTTTAGGGAGTCCCTGTAGGACTGGAATTAAGGGCTCTGCCTGCCTCAAGGTTATTTAACTTCCTCATCAGCCATCAAGGCTACCTGCAGGTCATACAAAAAAGTGATCTCCAAATCTGCCATAGCTGCAGGATTCTCCCCTGGCCCACCCCACCTCTCTGGCCTGAAGATGGTCACTGTCAGCACTTTCCCTCTCTATGTAGATCAATAGGGCCCTTGGATATGACCTCAAGTTCAATTACGGCTTCAATTATGGAATAAAGAGGCTGTTATTGCACACCTACCTCTTATTAAAAACACTGCACTGGGGGGCTGGCAGAGACTGGACCTGGGGGGAGTCATTAGCCCACTAATTTGAAATCAATTTAAAGTGTATTTGCTTAATGGTATAAGCATAGTGAATTATCTATAAATTGTTAATTTAGTGGAATGTCACACCAGATTTTCGTTTTATAAATTGCATTTTGGGGTTGGCAAGTGTATATGTCCTTTCTCTCCCCTCCACCCTTGCTTTCTCTCTTTTTTCTAAAACAAAGCTTGATAATCTGTCTTCTGGGATTCAACCCATAACAGGAGGGTTGAAAACAATTCAAGCCATAATAGGAGGCCTTGTGCACTCCTGCTCATTCTTCAGGAACCATGACGCTGCCTTGTGAACAAGCCTGGTGAGTGACATATGGCCCTGTGACCCTTGTTCCCCCAGCTTGACAGCTAGCCAAGCCCCCAAAGCAAAACCACTCAGTTAACCCACAGCTGACTGCAGACGCATGAGAGAGTCTCTAGCATCAGAAGAACCACCCAGATTATCCCAGCGTAATTTAATCATGAATCATGAGCTAAATAAGTGGCTATTGTTTTAAGCCACTAGTTTTTGAAGCGGTTTGTGAGGTGGCAATGGATAATTGGTATATTGAGACTCAGAGAGATCATGTGGCTTTCACAAGGTTGCACAGCTATAGGTGGAACCCATGCAGCCTGATGGTCTGATTATCACACGATGGGGAAAGGACCTGCCCCAAGGTATCAGATGTCCCAAAGTCCCCCTGGGTCAAGGGCCCCAGAGTCCCTTAGTGGGACCTCTGGAGTTCAGTGATTCAGGGGACAAAGATGGGAGGAGTCTTGCCTCAGCTCCGCCATTTGCTGTGAGATCTTGAGAGAAATAACTTCATCTTCCTGAGCCTCAATTTTCTCCTCTGTAAAATGGGGTGCTAATAGGCCAGCTTTGCAAAGTTGTGTGAAACTGGCGAGACAGACTCTTGTGGGTTGCATAGTGTTATACGCATTTTAGGGTGTCTCTATTTTTATTATAATGTCTTCTATGCTCTCTGTTCCCTTTGGTGCTACCTGCACCACTGAGCCACACCAAGTCACTGCTCAGGGTGGAGGCAGTTGCATGCAGTAGAAACTGACCTTGGAGTCAGCCAGCCTGGGTTAGAATCCCACCACTAGGTGAAGATAGGTGACCCACTTTCTTCTCTGAAAAATGGGGATACAATCTTCCTTTCAGGGAGGGTAGTAGGAATGACATGATTTCAAGGCATGTATAAGGGACTCAGTTATGTCTCAGCTTCCCTCCACCCCTCCCTGTAGAATTCTGCTGTTCTCACCAAGGGAAGGCAGATCTGCCCTGAAGGCACTCTGGCAGGCAGAGTGGAGTGACTGTGGTGGCACAGTCTGGTCAGAAGCCCTTCTCCTCTCCCCACACAAGCCAGATAAGTACAAGCAGCATCTCTGTCAGGTAGGCTTGTGCAGAACAAAGGCTCCACTGATCTGCCAAGAAACCCGTCCTTCACCTCGAGTCCCTTTGACAAGAGGTGGGGGAGGAGGCTGAAGGCAAGGAAGGATGCAGGGTTTCTGGAGAGTAGAAGGCACCTGTTAATTCATCCCCCCGTAGAGAAGCAAAGCAAGGGCATTCTTCTGCCCCAGTTCTGATGAAATAGTTCCCATTTTACAAGTAGGCAGATGGAGGCTTGAAAGGGACAGGAAATTCATTCAGTCAGCAAATATGTATAATGAATATACTCTATGCCAGGAACTGGGGATATTCAGTCTTTTGCCTTCATGGAATATGCCCTCGTGGGGAGAGAGAGACAAGTAGAAGGTCACTAAAAATACGGGGCACAAGAAATACAAAGGGCTGTGGGGTCACATCCCAGTACAGCCAACTCAGACATGGGGCAGTAGTGAAGCTGAATCCCAAAGGGTAGGAAAGAGCTATCAAAGTGCAGTAGGGAGAGGAGTGTTCCAGGCAGGGAGAACAGCCCACAGTGGAGGCTGGAGGCGAGTCAGAGCACTACATGCATCAGGACTGAAATAAATTTGGTTCAACTGAGGCCCAAGGCACAAAGTGGAGTCAGTAGTGTGAGATAAAAATGGGGAAGTTGTCAATGAGACCCTAAAAGAATTCGAAGACTACATGAAGGACCTTCAACTTTATTCTGGAAGTAATGGCCAATGCTTCAGTCAGCTATTGCTGCAATAATGCTGCAAAACAAATCTCCCCAAACCCAGTGGCATAAAACAACAATCACTTACAGTGTCAGCTGAGAGTCAGGTGATCTATGCTAGGACTACTTGCATAGTCTTTGCTTGACTCTAGACTACAGCTTGGATCCAGTCTGTTCCACATATCTCTCAGCCTCCTAGAACAGGTGGGCTCCCTGGGACACATCTTTCTCTTGGAGAAGCAGAAGCTCAGAGGGCAAGTCCCCTCAGACAGACATATTTCAAGCCTTTGCTTGCTTCACGCCTGCCAGCATCCCAGTAGGCAATGCAAAGTCATATGGCCAGACCCAGCAGCATCAATGGGACAGGAAAAAACATTCCACTCACAGTTGGAGAAAAAACTAATTGGGAAGCAAATAGTCCCTATTTATTGAACAGCTTTGCAACTTTAAGCACATAAATGCTACCCTGAGTTGGGAGAAATCTGTTATACAACAATGACGATGGTAGTGATGATGGTTTAGCAGATATCACTATGGCCAAGTCCTTGGCATTATATTATCTCATTTAAAATACAACAAGCATGCACCATGGACTATTCTATTTAATGGATGAGCAAACAGGTTAAGATAGAGCAAGTGACTTGCTCAAATTCACACAGCTAATGGAGGCAGAATGAGGACACAAAACCTGATTTCTAGGACTGCACACCAGCCCAGACACATAGCCTGGCCCCGGCCTTTTTCTATCACACTGTGCCCCTACCAAACATCCCCTCTGCCTTCCAAACTACAAGGGGGAGAGGAAGAGGCATCAGGCAATGCCACACTCCTGGTCACTCCAAAGCCTCTGATTAAATTCTTTGGCTCCAGAGCAGGTGGTTGTCCCATGTTTCTGCTTAGAGAAGGAGGCAGGGAGGCTGCCATTGGCCCCACCAGCTCCTGGCAGTGCCTGGGTTCAGAGCACTTCAGCTGATGTTTGTAGATGCTTTTTCTGGGTGGAGGGTGCTCCCCTCCCTCCTTCCTCACTGTTCACCCTGCCTCACTACACCCTCCTCCAGTCTACCCTCTGCCCTGCAGCCAGAGTGAGCTCTCTAAGGAGTAGATGAAAGCCACATTTCTCCTCTGCTTAAAAAAACAATCATCCAGGTACTACATTCCTGCAGTCAAAAAAAAAAAATCCAAGAATGTGAAAAGATTTATTAAAAAAGTCTTCCTCCAGTGATTGTCTGCCATCTGCCTGGTACCCTCCCCCCCCCCCCCATGCCCACAGGTAACCAGTGTTTTAGCTTTTCTTGTTTCATTCAGCATTTCTTTATGCATATACAAGTGAAAATGAGTATATATCCTCTCACCTGCCTATTTTTTTAAACACATAAGCTAGCACATTTTACACACTGTTTTGCCACGTTGCCCGATTTGATGTAGCTTGGTGATGTTTCGCCTGTTGGCACTTAGCTTCCTTGTTCTTTCTTTACAGCTATAGAGTATTCTATTGTCTGAAGGGACTAATTTATTTCATTGGTCCCTGTGTTGATGGATATTTAGGAGCCCCCAGTCCTTTGCTATACCAGACAAGGCTTCAGTGATTAACATCTACACTTGACCAGTGTATGTTTATCTGCAGGCTAAATTCTCAGAAGTGGGTTCGCTTAGTCAAAAGGATCATGCAGTTGTGATTTTGAGTGTTACTGCCAAATTACCCTCCATTTTGAGTTGTTTCTACTCTTACCAACAATGCATAAGAGAGCCTGTTTCCCCAAACCTTGCCAACAGAGTGTGTTATCAAACATTAAGATTTTTACCAATTGGACAAGCCTATAATGGTCTCCTGCTTTAAAGAACACTTCATTATATCCCCATTCCCCTGGGATAGAGTCCAGCTTCCTTGGGCAGTCATAGGAGTGGGCACAGCTTTTTCCTTTTTAAGAGTACTTTGTCAGCCAGGAAGGTAGATGTGGACATGACTCATGGTGACATGGAACATGGTGTTCCAACAAAGAGCCATGCAAGAGAAGTGGAAGCCTTCATGGAGAAGATGGCATCTGAGCTGAGCCTTGAGGGACAGGCCAGAGTTTGACAGGTGTTAATGGGGGAAAAGTGAGGGGGACATGTACGTATAGTCCAGAATGGAGATGGGGAATGTCTGGGGCAGATGGAGAGTCTAGGATGGCTGGAGGACCTTGAAGGAGGTGAGCTTGAAGGGAGGCTTAAGGCCAGGTCATTATGGGCCTTGAATGTTATATGCAAGAGTTGGGGTTTAAGCCTGTAAATAATAGAAACTCTTGAAGCCTTTGGTGCGGGGTTATTTAGTTAGGACTCTTGATTTAAAGTGAAAGAGAACCTTACTCAAAGTGGCTTAAGGAAAAGGGGATTTATTGGCTTAAGAAAGAAATCTAGGCATGTCTAGCTTCAGGCATGGCTGGATCCAGAGGCTTAAGTAATGTGATCAGAAATTTGACTTTTACCCTTAGCTCTGCTTTCCTCTGATCTGGCCTCATTTCGAGGCAGGCTCTGGGCTCCTCCCACAACCTGGGAATATCAGTCAAAAGACAGTACATCTTTCCCATGATTCCAGCAAGTCCCCAGGAAGACACTCAATGGACCGGCTTGGGTCAAGTGCCCATCCCTCCACCAATCACTTTGGTCAGGAGATGGAATGTGCTTATTGTCCAGGCCTGGGTTACATACCCACTCACCTGGTGGAGGGGTGGGGGTGATGTAAGGGGGTAATTGGGGGAGCGTGTGTGTATGGGGGAGGGTGGCCTCAGCCTCGCCTGCACCACATGTCCGGGATGCGGGAAGATCCTCAAAGAAAAATCAAGGTGCAGTGACCAGAGAGGGAAGAATGGGCTTGTATGGGAGACAGATTACAGGTGGGGAAGCCAAGAAGGAGACAGTAAAGTTTAGGAAGAGGGTGGGGGAAAGGAAGAGGCTCCCTTTGAGCCCCCTGTTGGGGGTGTGGTGGTGGTGGAGGGGGGCATGAGCACCTCTTTGTGGCTGGGAAGCACACTCTGCCATCTGCTGCAACCTGGTCTCGGGATGCAGACCTAGTCTCTAAGGCAAATCCAGGCAGCCTTGGAGGGCGGGGCTGGTCAAAGACATCAAGCCCCATGCCAGCCTGAGCCCCTCAGGCACAGTGATGTGTGGAAGAGGGAGGCTGGGCTCGTATTATTTCACAGCCACACAGGGGGTGGCTGGCATTTCACAGGACTCCGCAGAGCCTTGAATGCCAAAGGCAATGGTATTTAGCCTGCTGGAGTGCGTGTGACCACCGCTCCGAACTCCTCTAGAGGCAAAGGAGACTTGGTTCTTCCTGAGCAACTTTCTGCAGGAACCGAGGCTGGCCTGCAAGGCCTGTGCAGAGGGCCACTCCGCGTGCTTCGCTCAGCTCCCTTTGATTCACCTGGTGGGTTGTGCGTGTCACTCTGAGCCAGATGTTCTCTCCTGGGCCAGCGTGTTACCTCTTTCCATGTCTGCTGCCCCCAAAGCCTCCAGCCTTGCCCCCTCGAAGATCCAATGAATCCCTTCTTTTATGCCTAACATCAGCCTGCAGTAGGCTGTCCTTTGGCTCAAGAAGGCCTGTGTCTGGTGGGATCAACTCCCCAGAGGCAAGAAAACCGGTCCTCAGTCCCTGTCCCAGTCCCAGTCCCAGTCCCAGAAAGGGCCCTTTCTCCTCACTCTTCTTCCTCACTGCTGTCTGTTTGTGGTTATGTGTTTGAGGGTTTTTTTTTTAATGTTTTATTTATCATTTGAGAGAGCGTAAGTGAAGGAGGGGCAGAGAGAGAGAGAGAGAGAGAGAGAGAGAGAGAAGGGGACAGAGGATCTGAAGTGGGCTCTGTGCTAACAAGCTGACAGCAGTGAGCCCAACGTGGGGCTGGAACTCACAAACTGTAAGATCGCGAGCTGAGCCGAAGTTGGACACTCAACTGACTGAGCCACCTAGGCACCCCGAGGGGTTCTTTTGTTAATTTTCCCCACCTCCACAGTAAGGTCCAGGAGGTCAGGGTCTGGGTCTGTGTTTGCATTACCTTGTATCACTGAGGCCTGGAATGGTGCCTGGCACACAGTAGGTGCTCGGCAAGGAAGTTGTTGGACAAATGAACACACAGCTCCAATGGGTATTCTTCTGCCTGTCAGATGTGAACAATGATGGGAACAAGAGAGACTTGGGATGGCCACCGATGGTGGACAAAGAGGACAGCTGGACTTCAGGAGACTCAAATTCTGCCAGCATAGCAGTGGAAGGATTCGGAGCTCTGGACATCGTTTTGTCCCCTGCCCCATTTCCCAAGGGATTATATCAATGTTCAGTGGTTTGTTTAAGATCACCCAGGCAGGGCTGGAACTAAGACTCGGACACTGGACTCTCAACTCTAGACCTGGTGTTCCTTTTTCTGAGAGTAGCATGCAGGCGGGGGACAGCAACTGAGGGACATTTGTCAGCTGGCCCTTGGGTCAAAGGTGGTGCATGCTGAGAGGCTGAAGGGGACAGAGAACATATAGTCAGGAGCCAACAGCCCTGGGTGGGAAGCCCAGCTCTGTCTCTCACAAGCTGTGTGATCTCAGCCCAGTTACTTTTTGTCTCTGAGCTTCAATTTCCTTCAGCAGTGAAAGAGAACAAAAACATTCCCTTCTGAAGCTGTGAGAATTCCCAAGAATGCATGGATAGGACCTGGGACGCAGTCGGCACTCCAAAAAAAGCTATCTCTCATTAATAAGTATCTCCTGGCCTCCAAAGGAAGGAGGGAGAGAAGCTGGGGCTCAGGGAACTTTTGCAGGTGACAAGGGTCTCTCTCTGCCGGGCTCCCCTGGTGTCCCGTGGCCCTCCTTGGCCTGCTGAATGCCTGCACATCTTCACAGACCCCAGAATAACTGCTGTGCCCGAGCTAATGAAGGGCATCTCATTAATGCTCAGCAAAAGCTCATTAAAACCGTGAGCTGTGCATCAGTAGCAAAGGAAGGTCAAGGTTCTTTTCATGGGAGTTAGTGCCTCTGGGACTCTGCGTGCAAATATTCACAAACAAGTTAAAGGGCGATTTACTTGTAGACAAGTAGACAGTCAGGTGCGTGGGCCCAAATGGTCACCCACATCCTTCCCTCAGCCTTGCCTCGGCCCCCGCCCCGGGTGAGGAGAGCATTCCTGGCCGGGAGCTGGACAGAGCGGTCACCACACAGGGCCTGAGGGACCAGGACAGGTCAGCTTTGATGAGGAAATAAAGATCCGAAGTTGAGAATGCCACCCACAGAGGGGGAGCCTGTCAGGGAGGTGGGGTGGGGGGGGTGGCGGGAGAAGCCTGGTGCTACCGGAAACTGCCCTCCCCTCTGCGTCCCAGGTGTTCATCTGTGAGACGGGAGCCGAGCTCACTGGAGAGCTAGAGGGGTCCCCAGAGTAGTGCCCCGGCAGGGCAGCCCTAGTCAACTGCGGGGAGGTGACAGCAACACCAAGGCCTGGCTGCCTGCTCAACACCCCCACAACACTGAAGAAAACAGAGGCCAAGGGGAAGGAGGAGGAGCTGTTTCTGAAAAGGAAATAGGCTAAGAGAGGGTTTCTTTACAAATGGGCATTATTTGGACTGCATGCAAATGATATGCAAATGACTTTGCCTCCGCTTTAAAACTACGTTATTGGAGAGGCTATTAGACAGACTGGGCAGTCCTTTCTCAGAGCACCTTCCAGGCTGTCTTGTTGACTTGCCTCCCGGTCACCCCCTCCCGCCTGGGCTTCACCCAGAAGCTTGCCTGCTCCTCCCACAGTGCTGATCACTGGAAGGGGCACAACCCCGGAAGGGTCCTCCACGCTGCAGAGCCCTGGGTTCACCGGCCTGGCCTGAATCCCTGAGCAGCCCCTTCAGGACTGTGTGGTCCCAAGCACGACCTGCCCCTGAGAGACAGTGCTCTTTGCTGGCCCTCCAAGGGCTCAGGTTTCACATAAGGCTGACGAGAGAGTGCTTAAGTGTGAAGTATGGTACACATTCAACGGTTTCCATCTCAGATTTTCTAACCACAGGCCTCTCGCTCGATGTGACCACCAACCTTGAATGTCCCCATCATCGGGCTTTGTTATAATTCTCCCACAGGCAGTATGCCCTTACTGGCCGAGCATACATCCTGGGGCAAGCTGGCTGGGGGTAAAGTCTGGCTCCACCTTAACTAGCTATGTGACCTAGCCAAGTCCATCTCTTAGAGCCTTGGTTTCCCCGTGTGCAAAATGGGTATGCTAGCACCCACTCTGTAAGGTTAATGAAGGATCTATGCAGGCTGAGCCCTGTTCTGGGTTGAAATGTCCCCCCGAAAGACGCACTGAAATTCTAACCCTGGCACCTACACATGTGAGCTTACTTGGAAATAGGGTCCTCGCAGATGATAAAGTCGAGTCATTAAGACAGACCCTCATCCGATACCACTGGCGTCCTTAGGGAAAATGACGTCCACATCACAGAGAAAAGACGAGCACGAGAAGGTGAAGGCAGAGATTGGAGTGATGTGTCCAGAAGCCGAGGACCACCAAGGACTGCCAGCAACCAACAGGAGGCAGCAGAAAGGCCCAGAACAAATTCTCCCTTGGAACCTCCAGGAGGAACCACGCTGCCGACACCTTGGTTTTGGACTTCCAGCCTCCAGAACCGTGAGAGAATAAGCTTCTGTTGTCTAAGCGCCGCCCCTGCCCCCTACCCCGGTCGGTGGCATTTTGTTACGGCAGCCCCAGCAGATTAACACAAATCCCCAGAAGGACGTCCAGCACGGTAACTGGTACAATTAACTGCTCAGTGTCTGTCTTCACCATAGATGGGGGTGGGGGGGTGGGGGTGGGGAGGGCAGCAGTCCAAAAGTCTGCTGTTCCCGGCACAAATACCGAGTCCCTGCTTGGTTCCAGGCGGGCACTAAGTGGGAACATGGTGCTGTGCTGCTGTTGTGCATCCCTGGACCCCAGTTAATATTTACAGATGGCCAGGTGAGCTAGCCCGGAGACCACCCTTGACGCCTTTCTCACCCTCAGGGCTCAGTTCCCGCTCAGTCTGTGTGCAGCTCCCCAAAGCCCAGGGGGCAGCGTCTGCCCCGAGGAAGGAGGCCAGTACCTGGTGCAGCACGCGGCACGCCAGACGTGCTCAAAAACGCCCCAGCCGAGGAGCCAGAGGAACCCCTTAAAAGAAGGCACATCTACTGAGCCCCACTCCCACAGAGCTACCCAAAGCCCCCAACCTCGCCCTTGCACACAGAGCACTCTGGGACCTTGGTCCCTGGGGGGCCCAGGCCCACCCCCTCGCCTGCGAATACTTAGTTATCACGATTTGAAGAATATGGGGGAGCCAGAGATGTTACGATGCTCATGTTAATGGCGGCAGTTTCCTGTCACTGGGATTGGAACCGTCTGCTGTGAGATGCCGGCAGGCACAATCAGCCCCCATCTCCCAGGGGCTGCCTCCCTCAATTCCAGCCCCAGAGTCGAGTTGGGGAGCTGGGGACTTGGATCAGTGAGGAAGGCTGTGTTGGGGCCCTGCAGCCCCCGGGGAGAAGGAGCCTGTTGAGGCTGGGGCCAGGGTCGGGCATGCAGAACCCCAGGCCAGTCTCTGTACTCTCTGGCCAGGACCAAAAGGCCTGGGAGGGACCACAGGACCACCCAGCACTGGCCACCATAAAGCTGGGGGAAGGGGAAAATAGGATAGGGGGTGCAAGGCCCCTGCCCTTAAACCCGCTGTGCTCTTCCTGCAAATTCCCCGAGGGAGGCATGGGACTCAGGAGGCGGATGGGCTCTGTCACCGACCCAGCTACAGGTCAGTCAGTTTGCCTCCTGGTGCCTCAGTTTTCACATCTGCAGAACGGGGGCCCTGTAACACCCGCATGCAAAAGTTGTCAGCACTGAGGCAGTGTGAGAGGGACACCCCCGTGGTGACCCGGCATGGAGGGGGGCTGGACTCTTCTATCAGGGGATGTCTGGCACGGTGGTAGCCAGCTTCCCATCCAACTCTGGCTGGGCGCCGTGATGAAGGCAGTGCAGGCCACACAGGTGGGCATCGGCTCCCACACTGAGCGACTTGGCGCCTTTCCAGCTCAGGCCTGGGAACAGAACGAGTTAGAGCCGAGCCGGGAAACATGTCTCTGGGATCAGAGAGCAAGGGCCTCATCCCACACCCGCTGGACAAAAGGTGCGTTAAGTCAGGACCCAGTGCCAGCGCTATAGGGAGGTCCCAGTGGGCAGGGGGATCTTATAGCCACTCCGGAGGAGCATGAGGCAGGCAGCCAGCCCCAGGGCCCCTGCCAGGAGCACAGCGCCCAGGGCTTTGAGGAAGGAAGTCCTGGTCCGGGTGAAGGAGCCGGGGGCCATGATGCCAAGCAGGGCCGTGCTGACCGTGAGCGTGTAGAGGATGGAGACACCTGTGTTGAGCGCGACGATCTTGCCGAACTTGGCAAACGGGGCGATGATGCAGAAGAAGAGGGGCACCGTGGCGATGACCGTGGTGAGGGCGCTGGAGACGATGGCCACTCCCACGTGCCGCACGGCCTCCAGTGTCCTCCACTGGCGCTGTGAGTGGGCGTCCTGGTGTAGGGTGAGGGCAAGAGCTGGGGCCAGGGACGGACATGCCAGCGGGATCCCTCCCCGCCTGGGGCCAGCCCGCTTCTGGAGGCCCCCAATTCTGCCTCCATAAATGGGGCCAGTAACGGCACCTGCTCCCCAGGGTGGGTGTGAAGATGAACCAACTCCCTGAAGAGGGTGCACAGGCAGGCGCTTAAAGGTTGGTATGAAGACCAGGCTAAGGCCGATTTGCACAGTAGGTCCTCACAAATGGCCCTGATTGGAACGGAGCTCTTTCTTTTGACCAAAAGCACCTAAACACATAGCTGATTCACGTATTTATGAGCGTTTTCACACCACCACAACTCCAGGTTAGGAAACAACGAAAACTTTACAAGACCCAGAACTGGTGTGGGCACAGAGTATGTGAGTACATTCTCACTAAGCCGAGAGGTCCGGACGGGTGGTTGGTGGCCTCAGAGTCACGACTGGAACAGCCCGCCCTGCTCCCCGGGCTGGAGAATGAGACTCGGACACAGGGAAGCAGGAAGGGCCCTTGGGCATCAACGGGTCCAACCCCTTATGCTCATTAGAGAAACAGGCTGGGGGATGGACCCGCCCAAGGCCCGGAGCGCTGCTCGGTGGAAATGCCTTAGGACCAAGTCCCCTGGGCGAGGAGACTGGCCGTGGAAACCTCAGCCCCTGGAACGCAGTCTGGTTGGGAGCTGGGCACCAGGGATGTCCAGCTGTCCTGGAGGGTCCCTCCGCTGCATCGGGGACGGGAGATGCGTTGGGGTAGGACTGGCAGGTCGCTCACCTCAGCCTGGTGCGGGGGCAGGTTCTCTCCGGCCAGCAGGTAGCCCTCAACCAGATGGACACAGTAATCCACGGAGGAGCCGACAAGGATGGACAGGGAGATGGCCTCCACGGCACCCATCTCCCAGCCGCTCCAGTACATAATGGTCACCACAAGGCAGACGATGCCTGCAGGGGGCAGGGGGGGAGGCAGCTTGGACCCAGCCTCACCCACACAGTCCTGGAGGGGTCCTGGGCGAACTCGGAGGGCCCCTGGGGAATGGGGCCAAGCCTAGAGTGGAGCCCCCACTTCTAGACACAGGAGGGACAAGGAGGGCCAGGGCCAGAGAGAAGCGGACGCTCCAAGGCGGGGGACAGGTGCGGCAAGGGGTCACTGGGCCAGGAACTACTACCTGGCGACACGCGGCTCCCTTGCAGGAGCACACACGCCTGTGGGGCACCGTCCTATGCACGCCTGTGGCTGAGGGTCTTTCTGCCTGGGAGGGAGGTGGGGGTGGTTGGGAAACCTTCACCGAGGAGATGTGACAGTTAAGGGTGGAGAGAAACCTGCCGACCGGAGGCCACTAGCAAGGCCCCTGCCCACTCCTGGCCCCCCAGCCTGATGCCTGTCACCCCTCTGCCACATACCCAAGATGCTCAGGAGCACAGGCAGCAGGAGGAGCACGTGGGTGGTGAACACGGCCACGGCGGCCACACAGATGAGCAAGGACAGGGCCAGGCCGTACAGGGCGCTCTGCACCCCTGGAAGGCAAGAGCAGACGGTCCTCAGCTGGGCTTCGTGGGTGCGGCGCCTACAGGCCCCCCTCCCCTCCGTGGTTCCGAGGTTACTGGGGTTCCACGGGTGGACACGGTCACCACTAGCTGTGTCACTCTGGGAAGCCATGACCTCCCTGAGCCTCACCCGTAAAAGAGGGCAATCACAGCCCCTACCCCACAGGCCTTGTTGGGAGTTTAGAGAGAACGTGGGTCAGGCCCTCGGCACGGGGCGTGGCACCGGGAAGGCCCAGCATGACAGAGACCTGCCATGTGGTGATCACTGTTACTTTCTAGGCGGCCAGATTCAAGATCAGAGAACGTGGCTAGGTACCCCAGAGCAGGAGACCCCAATTCTGGCCTCCGATGGGTACTCCTGGCCACCATGCTGTTCTGGTTGCTTCAGGGCTCTTGGCCAGGACTGAGGAGACGACAGGCTGTAGCTCAGACAGGCCCTGCCCTGCCCTCCCCACCCCAGGTCACCTCCCTGTCCCTGCCCCCCCTCCCCCACCCGCTGCCACCGGCCCAGCCCTGGCGTGGGGGGCAGGGCTGCCACTTGCCTATGATCTCCATGAAGATCTGTTTCCAGTGCTCGCAAGTCTGGAAGCCTCGGCGCAGGGCTGAGCCCTCAGGGAACGTCTGCAGCTGCTGCTGTAGGAAGCTCTCCCAGCGCAGGTAGTCAGAGTATGTCTGGAAGGAGGACTTGCCCTTGTACGTGGTCTGTGGGGCACATGAGTCAGTGAGACGGGCAGGGGGCGGTGCCCACTCACCCTTCCCAGGTGACAGCCGGTCTGCTCTGTGGCAGATGCAGCCGGCCCTTGGCCACCTGCACACAGAGGATGCTGTGCGTGGGGGCGGAGGGTGCCACAGTCCAGGATTACCTCCCACCAGCCTCTTCGTGCACGTGTGATCCTTACAAGGGCAGCAGGTTCTGATGTAACCACAGTCCCCGTCCCTTTGTAGCAGAGCCCGCTGCAGCTCCCAGAGCCCCCACGCTCTCACGCCACGCCCTCTGCACACGCTGTTCCCTCTGCCTGCACAGCCAGCTCCCACTTGGCCTTCAAGGCTCTCACTAGGGTTCTGTCTCTTCCAGGAGCCCTTCTTTGATTAACCAAGACAGGCCTCTGCTGGGCTCTGCAAGGCCTCGGTGCTTCCCCATCATAGCTGTTGTCACTGCCCAGCAAGCTGCTCGTCTCCTGGCTGCAGCGTGAGTCTGCTTCACAGCCCCCAGCTCTGAGGAGCCGTTCGGGGGAAGAGGCAGGCACTCACCCTGCTCTGGGACTTTCACGTGTATCCTCACTGACCCCGTTCTGCAGAGGAGGAACCTGAGGCCGGCAGTGATTTGTTCAAGGACACAGAGCACACCAGGATCAGAGGTGGAGCTGGACCCTGGGTCTCGGCACACGGACAGCAGGGGCGGGCTTGGGAAGCCTCGTGGAGTGAAGTGCCAGGGCCCTGAGGTCCGCAGATGCCCAAGTCAGGGCTCTCGTGTGCTCACGTGTACGTGCGTGTGCGTGCGTGTGCACGTGGGAGTCCAGGGAGTGTCAGGATGAGAGAGGAAGTAGTGATGTGCGCGGATGGCTGGTCCTTTGGCTTCCAAGCTCTTCCGGGGCAGGCCCAGCACCTGGCTCTGCGACCCACAACCAGGCCCCCCAAAGGGGCCCTCAGAGGGGAGCATCCTAGACTCTCACCAGCCCCCAACCTCGTCTGCTCCCCAGCCCAGAGGCTGCAAAACGACACACACCCTGGGCTGGTGGGAACCGGCGGACAGCCAACATCAGAGAAAGGGCAGCGCCCTGTGGTCAGGTGGCCCTGGTTTAAAACCCGATGCTGACACTCATAACCACGTGACCTGAGCAGCCCCTCTGGTCTCGGCCAGGGACGGGGAATCAGGTGCACACACGTGAGGCGAGCCCTCGGCACTGTGCCCGGCTGGCCACGGGAGCTCACCGACTCAAAGGCCATGGAGATCCACTGCACTCGGCCTTCCTTGACACCCACCGCCCCGTGGGACAGCTGCCCCGGGAGCAGGTTGGGCTCCGGCAGCTCCTTGCATTCAGGGTGCAGCATCTGCAGGACGGAGGAGGTGCTGTAGCCTGTGGGGAGAAGGGGAGAGAGGTGGTCGGGGAGGGGACCCCGGGAGAGCACCCCTGGCCCCCCCATCCCCCCCCCCACCGGACGTGTGTCCTCACCCGTCGGGTGAGAGTATGGGAGGGGTGCACGCCCTTCCCCCAGCCCCCCAGCTTTCAAATGTGTCTGTAACCAGTGGCAGTGCCATTAGGCAACTTACAACAGTCACTTGCCATCGGGGTGGAAAAGGACATCTTGTGCCCCCTTGAGCAGAGCCCTGGCAGGGCCTCATCTGTGTCAGCCCTGGCCCTGGCTCCCAGTTCTGGAAAAGCTACTCCTGCAGGTGCCCCCACACATGTGCACGTCTGCACCTGTTCATGTTCACCCATGAGCCCACTCGGGAAGAGTCACGCACCCCTCACCCCAGCACGGATGCAAATTCAGGCACAGATGCATGTCTGCAGGACACGCGCCAGGCACACGTGTGCTCATGGCTGTCCACCCGTGGAGCTTCCCCAGCCTGTCCTCCCCCCGCGCACCTGAGGGAAGGCACTGGGCCCCGCCTGGCTTCACCAGCTCCGAGTTCCCCGCGATGGCCTTGCAGAGGCGACACAGGTGCCCAATTTCTTTGAAGAGATCAAAGCTGCTGTCATAGATGACACTGCCCTTTCCCAAGGAGACACAAGCGGGCAAAGGCTGCTCAGTGAGTCAGGAACTCGGCCCTGGGCCCTGCCCCGGGGCCAGAACCTCCGAAGCTCCCACCACCATCACAGACACTGTGCTGGAGCCCCGGGCACAGTCGCCTGAGGTCCCTGCCTGAGTCCACTCTGTAGGGCTCCCACCACTGTCCACCCTGCACGGTGAGCCCCCCGGGCTCACCCCTGCTTTTACCCACAGGCTCTCATGGGGGCTTCCTGCTCCCTCCCCTCCCTCTGCACATCCAAATCCCTCACCCACTTCCCCAGTGTGCTTTGTCCCCTCCTCACCTCCCCACCCTCCTCTAAACACCTCGGGATCCTCGGTCTAGACTGATCACACAGATCTTAGACTGTTCTGGCTCCCGAATTACTTCGGGAAAGATTCCTGTATACTCAGCTGGACTGGCTTCTCAAGGCAGGAGCTATGACGGTACCACATCCACAGCCCTGCCTACCACGTGCTCAGCCCCCACTCTGTGCCAGGCGGACCCAGCCACGGCTCCGTCCGTGTCTCTCCCTTTCAGACACCCGAGAGCCCAGCACAGGGCACAAGCGTGTACAAGGGAGGAGACAGAGCGGAGGGCCCCTTGGTCAGGCATGCAGCAAGGGCTGCGGGCGCAGGGAGGGCCTCCTGCAGAAGGAGGGGGTTTATACACCTGCATTCTCCCTCAGCTCCGTTCCAGCCCCTCATGCTGAGGGGGCAACCAGCTCAGGCCCAAAATGTACCCAGATTCCTGGGTGATTCTAAGAGCTCAACCTTGATCACTCCTCAAGAGAAACAGTGCCCTCAAGAGCCCATGGTGGTCCCAACTGAGCTCGGTGAGCAAAGGAGCCAAGAGGGGGTGTGGGGAGCAGGGCTAGTGGCCGCCCGAGCCTGGTTTGTGAACCTGGTGCAGTCGGGTCCTCCGGCATCTGCTCAAAGTGGGCCCACGTACCGGGTCTCCGATGACATGGTTGTCCACCTGCCGCGTGCGGTTGATGCCAATAATGCCAAAGACCACGAAGACCATGGCCCCGGTGTCCACCAGTGGCCGCACGGCTGGCTTCCCACAGCCGGTGTTCACGCAGGGGTTGAAGCCGAAGGTGGCTGAGAGGCGGGCCTTGGGCACTGCAGAGGGAGTCACGTCTGTACAGGAGGGTGGGGCCCGGCCTCCCCAGGCCCCAAGGCAGCCTCCCTGTGCACGTACCTTTCTCACTGGGCACATAGAAGAAGCCTTTGGTGGGGCCGTCGGGGCTGGAGCTGAGCAAGCAGCCCGGAGGCGCGGCGCACACACGCCCGTGGAAAGGGGGCTTGTGGGACTGAGCAAAGTACACTTTCCTGTGGAGGCAAAGGAGCCGGGCTGAGGCTGGGAAGGCCGGGAGGAGCCTGGGAGGTGAGGCAAGCACAGCCATGTGTGGCTGCGAGCAGGGGCTAGAAGAGTGCAGGGGACGGACTCGGGTCCCCCAGCACAAGGATGTGGTCTCAGGTTGGGGGCTGGGCTCTGGAGGCCACTTCTAGTCTGGCCACTGCCAAGGCGCTCCCCAGGGCTGCCTCACAGCCTTCCCTTCTGCGTGTCTCCCCACCTGCTGCATGAGGGGTGAAGACCAGTTTTCCAAACCGCCCTGCAGGGGGTGCAAGAGTTCACAGAGGGGCCCCCCCAGGCCAGCCTCAGGGTTCCTGCTCAGAGGCACCCTCACCTTAACCTGAACAGTCACTGAGCCTCAAGATTCTGTCTGAAGCAAGGGTTCCGCGGTTAGCTTGTTCACCACTGGACCTGATGGAGCTCAAGGTTCTTTCTAGAATGTTCTAAGCTCGTCCAGGCAGCCTGATCCCAGTTGCCGTTGTGTCCTTGCAGAGCAAGCCCAGCCCTGGCCTCAGGGGAGAGCGGGCAGAGGGACCCCCACTGCCCGAGCCAGGGTACCCGAGGCTGGAAGGACCCAGGGAACCCATCTCAGTCACCTCCCCACTCCCCCCAACCTCTGCACCACTGCCCTCTGCCTCAAGTGGAGTCCAGCCTTTGTGGGTGCCTGGTGCCCTGAGGCCAGGCTGTCAGAGACCGTAGCCCCGTGTGTCACCAGCACAGGGACTGCACTGCTGCTCTCTGGGCACGTATCATCATTTGTAACGACATCGCGGCTGACTCGTTAGCTGCTGTCTCCCGCTGGCCGGCCTAAGGGCAGGACCCACATCTGTCCTGTTTACCACTGTATCCCCAGGACTAGCACGGTGCTGGCACACAGTCAGTGCCCCGTGTTTGTTACGTGAATGAACGATAAAATACAGCTTCAATGGAGAAATGAATGTGGGGTCAGAACACAGGAATAAAACCTGGGAAAGAGGTGCCCCCAGCTGCTCAGAGACCCGCCCCCCCCCCCCCCCCCCCCCGCCTCCAGTGCACAGGCACAGAATCCCAACACTCATTAAGTATTTTGGGGCACTTATGTCATACCAGGCACTAGGCAGGGCCTGGGGATACAACAGGTAAGTATAATAGACACAGTCCCTCTCCTGTCTCCTTATGGTCAGTGGGGGGGGAGGGCGGTGTTTTCTGAATTGATTATATTGGGAGAGAATGTGAAGAGTGCCTTCGAGAGGACGTACGGAGCGCACACGTCCATTCATTCGGCAAGTGTTAGCCGAGCGCCCCCTGTGTGCGAGACATCGTGCCAGGTGCGAGGGACGGAGCAGGGGAAGCAGTCAGGGCACCCGTGGAAGGATGCCCGCGTGCTCCTGATGCAACACAGCTTATAAACCAGCCGGTCAGTGTGTTTCCAGGTGGTGATGGGGCCAGACTGGGAGCAGGGGGTCGCTCGCAGGGAGAGAGAGCAGGTGTGGCTCTTCTGGATGGAGGCGGGGGGGGGGGGGGGTAAGCCTCTCCCCAGGGGGGGCATCTGAGTAGACACCTGAACCCTGGAAAGAGGCCAGCACATGAGGTTCGCGAAGGAGCTGCAGAGCCAGCACGAGGCAGAGCGGCAGAGCAGGTCACGGGCCGTCCTCTGCGCCCGCGTTCCCCATGCCCCGGTCCCGGGCACAGAACCACCTGAACGCGTGTGTGCACGCGGACAGGGGTTTCCTAAAGGCGTCTGCTGACATCCCTGGCGAGAAGGGGGCCGGGCTGGCGGACACCGGCTTATCCGCGATGCTCTGTTACCGGGTGTGCTGCTGCTCCTTGGCGGCCGCGTAGAAGCTGAAGTCAAACTTCCAGCCCCGCTTGGCGTCACAGGCCAAGGTTGTCACCATCCACTTGCGGGAGGGGCTCGCCGCCTGGAGCAGCCCTACTGTAGACATACAAGCGGTCAGCTTCTTGGTGAAGTTACCCAAAGGCGCTCTATACACCTAGGCAGTGGAGCGACAGAGACAAGACACGTGACTCCGGGGGGCTGCCTCGGCCTGGGCCCGGCCTCAGGCTCCGCGCCCTCCCCCCGAGGCTGGTCCCACCCCGTCCCCGCGCCCACAGCTGGGGACAGAGGCTCAGGAGGCCTGGGTTCGAGTCTGCACATTGGGCAAATCCTTCCCTCCCTGTCTGAGCCTCAGCCCTTTTCTGCAGCTGAGCACCTACTGTGTGCCAGGCCCTGAACACACAGTAGTCAGCAACATGGGCTTGGTCCCTGCCTCCCGGGGGGCTGCCGATCACCATGGCTTTGGGTTCTTGCAGGGGCTGTGAATTAAAGAGTCAGGATGATAAGACACGGATAAACGGGCAGGGGAGGAGGAGGGTGAACCGAGTGAGAAGTGCGCGGGGGCACAGGGCCCTGTGAGGAGGTGACAGTTATGCTGAGGCGTCAGTGAGGGGCCTGCCATGCATTAAGCTGGAAGGAAAGCTTTCTGGGCAGTGGGAACAGCAGTGCAAAGGCTCAGGGTCAGGAAACGCCACAGGCATCTTTCAAATGGAAATATAAAGCCTGAACACAGGAACTGATGTAGGTAACTATGTCACCCAGAGGGTGTAACATGTCAGAGAAACACAGATGACTCCTGACAGGGCCTGGTTGGCCCTCAGAGGCTCTTTGCTGGGGTGCAGGAGCGGCTGCCAAGAACCACATGTAACTTGCCAAGCAGCACTTGCTGTGTCTTAGGTGCTACATGCCATGCAGGCCTCACTTCATGGACCTCCGACCCTGGCTGTGCTTTACACACCCCGTTTCACAGATGAAGAAACTGAGGCTCAGAGATTAAGTAAGCTGCCCGAAGACACCCAGACTACAGATGGCAGAGCCAGGACTCGAACCCAGGTCTGGCTGACTTGGGAGCCCATGCTGTCCCCGCTCTGTAGGTGCCGCAGACCTGGCTGGGAGAGGGTCCTCATCTCCTGTAGCAGCTCCATCCTCGCAGACCCCGCCTCCCCCTCCCTACATGGCCAGTGCCCGCCAGTGCGGCGTCGAGGGCCACCTTCCTCGGCAGCAGCGGTTCAAGTCCCGGCAGCCCGGACTCACCTGAAAGGAGGGCACCTCCCCGTCCCCGGGGGACACGATCTGCCAAGGGGCAGGCAGGCTGGCGTTGAGGGAGAACCTGTACACGGCTGGGTGACCCTTACTCTTCACCTTGGAGACATACACGGTGCCTGGGGAGTCTGGGAGACAAACGAAGGATGGAGGAGGGGTGGACAGTCACCCTGACTGGCTTCCCTGACCCCAGAGCAGCCTGCTCTCTGTTCCTCATCAGGGCTCAGCTCTGAATGCTGGCTCTGAGCCTCTCTATTGGACCGAGCCCACGGCAAGCTGGGGGTGCTGGTGGTGGACGCGGGGATGGGATGGTAGCACAGATGAAAGGGAGATGGCAGTGGTCACCAGGATGGGGTGGCGGCATAGGTGGAGGGAGTGACGGCGATGGTACGGATCGTGGTGACGAGGTGCAAGCAATGTGGGCAGTGCCACCCAGGGCGGGGCGCAGGCTGAGCGGTGGGGCCAGAGCTGGGAGTGACAGTGGTAGGCACAGAGGGGTGACGACAGCCAGGGGATGACAAGGACACACAAAACTGCCCCAGGGTGGGGGCTGATTCCTACACGTGTCCCAGAGACCCGGGCAGGGATGAGCCACCCTCCAGGGCTCAGGACACCCCTGTCCTCCCCCAGACACTCAGGGTGGATCTGGTGCACGGCGGGTTCCTAGGGCACCAGAGCCTGGCTGTGGTGCTGGCAGGAGGGGCCCTGAGGTCACCCCCCCCTCACAACCCAACCCCTCCTCAGTGACCCCAAGAACACAGACTGTTGTTCTCCCAGGAGACCCAGGGAATGAATGTCATCTATCTCCACAGGACCTCCACACCCCAGCATCAGGCAGGATCCCCCAGAGCCCCCACCCCAGCCAGAACACATGCCCCACTTACCCTGTGGGGTGGCCTCAGGCCGGCTGGCCCAGGAGACCCCTGAGCCCCGCTTCTTCTTCTCCAGGGACGTCCGGATGTTGTTCTGCAGGCTGTGGGGCTTCTCCTGGAACAGACCTGCCCCCCCCCCCACACGTCATTAGGGACACAGGGCCTCCCTGGCTGAGCCTGGCAGGGGAGGGCAGAGACTGGGATGGATAACAGCCCCAGGGACATGGGCCTCAGGGCTCTCAGCTTAGGGGGAGGGGTGTCAGGGGTCTGAAAGAAACAGGATGGAACTGAAAAAGTGCCAAATATCGAATTTGCAGGAATCTTTATTTAAAATTTTTTTTTGTTTATTTTTTTTGAGAGAGAAAGACAGACACACACAGTTCTAGCAGGGGAGGGGCAGAGAGAAAGAGGGAGACACAGAATCCGAAGCAGGCTCCAGGCTCCAAGCTGTCAGCGCAGAGCCCAACGTGGGGGCTCGGGCTCCTGAACTGCGAGATCGTGACCTGAGCCAAAGTCGGATGCTTAACCGACTCAGCCACTCAGGCGCCCCTGATTTCGCAGGAATCTTAAGGCGAAAGAAAGGCACCTGTCAGCTCCACCCAGAGAAAGACATGCGGACGCATTCCCTCGTCCTCCTCGCCACGCCTCACGTCCCTGCTCTGGCAAACGGGGTGACCCCGAATCTCCAGAGGGTGGTGGAAGGACCAGACGGGGTGCTGCATCTCGTGCACTTGGCTACATGTCTGGTTCGTGATAAATGCTCAATTAGTGGGAACAATTAGAAAAGGAACATCATCAACTAGCACAGATGACAGGGGACTGTCTCGTTTTGCCTCAACCACTGCGGATGAATTTTCTGTTTTCTTTGTTGTTTTCTAATGAGAGAAATTTGACACCTTCAAAGATGCAATCTTCACAATAATTCTAGAAGGTCGCTATCATTAACCCCGCTTGACAAAGGAGAAAGCAGAGGTTCAGGGAGGTGCCGTGACCCGTAAAGGAAGTGAGAGGCAGAGCCTCATTCAGATCCAGTCTCATTGGCCCTGCAAGCCCTTTTTGGGACAACATGAACAGGTCCCTCTGAGAGGCAGTTCAGAATGCTGAGAGCTACAAGGGGCTGGGGGCTGGACTTGGGCCGGCATCCTGGCCCTTCTCCAGATGATTCCAGGAGTTTCGGCACTATCCTGGGTTTTGTCCATCTGTGAAATGGTAGTGGATGTGGCTTTTTGACTCCGGGCCCTGAGGGATGGCAGGTGGCCTCATAGCAGCAGTAGTAATGGAGTTTGATGCATGTGCCCGGGGGCGGGGGACAGGAGAGGAGCCGGGGATGTGGCGGGAGTGGGGGGGAGGGTGTTGGCTCCAATTTAGGAGGGGCTCTTCAGGCACCTCCCTGAGCCGCACTCAATTATCATGCATTTGGCTAATGCCAATACCAAGGGGAAGGCCAAGTTAATATGGACACCGCCCTAATTAAACGAAGGCAATTAGAGCGGTCAGCGGATCCTCTCCTAGGAGCAGGAAGCACTTGCCCAAGCATCTTCTCCTTTGGTTCTAACCGACTGGCCAACTTCCCCTGCCCCCAACCCTGACCTCAGGCTCTCCTCTGGACCAGACTACATCTAAGGTGAGGAGACATCTTTAACTCATCTCTTTGCTCATCCCTGACACCAACTCCATCCCCAAATCCTATGGCTTTCACTTCCTAAAAACCTCGTGGCTCCACTGCCCCCATAAGCACGCTGGCCTCAGGCCCACCATCTCAAGTTCAGATGAGGGCACCAGCCTCCTACCTGGTCTCCCAGCCAGCTTGCACCCTGGCCCTACCGTCCACCTCCACACAGCGCCCTCCATCACAGCCCTACTCTGCTCAAAACCCTCCACTAGCTCCCCCTGCCAATTAGAATAAAATGCAGACTCCTCGCTCTAGCCCTCCAGACCCTGGCCCCACCTACCTGGTTGGCCTTAGCTCCTGGGGCTGCCTCTCTCAGACTTGGCCCTGGTCTTGCCCACCTCTCTTCTCTTCTCTCTCGAGCTCCCCAGGTGCCCTGTTCTTCCTCCACCACAGCTCAGATCCACTATTACAACGCTGGCCCCTGGCAGGCGAATGAACTCCCTGAGTTCAGGAAGCCTGTCCTGCCCACTGCGGTCTCCCCAGCACCCAGTAAATACCTGTTTCAGGAAACGCGGAAACACTCAGGCTCAGCGATTTGCTGAGGTTGCACAGTGATGGACAGCCTGGACACGTCACATCTCTCAGGCTCACAGTCTTGGAGACCCGAAACTCCAAAGAGAGCAGGGAGCCACAGGGGACACCCCGACGGAACTCTCACCTGAACAGGTGATGCACGATATGCCCTCAGCGCTCAGGTTGTACTTGAGATCCAGCAGCACCTGGATGTTGGTATCGGGCCGGAAGAGCAGGGGGGCCCGGCTGGCGGGGCGGAGCCGGCTGGCAAACACCAGGGACAAGATGAGGACGGAGACAAAGAGCCCTGCCAGGAGAGGACGCCGCGCTAGGTGGGGGCAGGGCGCAGGAGGCACCCACAGCCCCAGGTGAGAGCTGTTCCCTTTGTGGGGTGGCAGGGTGGGGCGGGGGCCCAAGGGAGCTGGCAGAGGTATGGTGTGCTGGCCTGGGGGTGAAGCCTTGTCAGGGACTGGTCCTTGGTGGCGGGGGGTGGGGGGGGTGGGGGGGGGTGGGTGGGGGTGGGGAGGGATGGATGTTATTTGTGTCGTTTGGAGATCAGGCTATAAGCTGCAATCTCAGACTCCTGGATAAGAATCGGCCACTACCTTAGGGCACTTAACAGTTGATAAAGAGCTGGCACATGCGCTTGGTTATACACAACCTTAAATACTGTCAATCGTTATCATAACAGCAGCACTGATGTTTCTTGAGCACTTACTGCGCCCCACACACCCGGCTGAGTTCCCTACTTGCCCCACGACTGCCTTATTAGATATACACTGTTCTTTTTTTTAAGTTTGTTTATTTATTTTTGAGACAGAGAGAGAGAGAGACAGAGAGAGACAGAGAGAGACAGAGAGAGAGAGAGAGAGAGAGAGAGAGAATCCCAAGCAGGCTCCACGCTGTCAGTGCAGAGCCCGACGTGCTGCTCCATCCAACTCAGGAACCGTGAGATCACGACCTGAGCTGAGATCAAGAGTCAGATGCTCAACCAATTGGGCCCCCCAGGCGCCCCTAGATAGATGCTATTCTCCTCCTCAGAAACAGGATAGGAAAGTGAGGCTCAGACTGACTCACAGCTCAGCCTTACTGGCTGGTCACCCAGTTGGTGACTGACTGGTCTGACCGGGTGGTCTGACTCTGGAGCCCAAGCATTGAGGGCTCTGCTCTCCCGCCCAGCATGATGACTGGCACGTAGTAGGTGCTCAACAAACAACAGCTGTTGTGGGACCAGCTCCATTCTACACAGGAAGGGGGGAGGCCCAGAGAGTGAGACACTAACCCAGGTTCGTTTGCAGGAGGGGGCTGGGATCCCACCGCAAGACACAGGGGAAGGAGGGTGGAGAGCTACTTACCCACGATCACCCAGCGGCTCTTGACGGCTGACCACAGAGCCCAGTGGTACAGTAACTCCTGCAGCTGGGCAATGAGCTGGCCCCGGCTGCCCCTGTCGGGTGCTGGCTGTAGGCTCTCCGGGGGCACAGACACCAGGGACACGTCTCCCAGCTCCAGCGACACTGCCAGGCAGAACAGCGGCTCATCAGAGGCCTGGCCCAGACACCCATCAAAGCCCACCCGCGTCCCCGCCCTCCCTAGGGAAGCCCAAATGCTCGAGGGGGATCCCCAAGGGCCATCAGGATCCGCCTGTCTTCAAATCACTTCGTCGAAAGTGACCTCCCTGACAGACACAGCCCCGGGTCCCGCCAGGGTCAGCAGGGCAGGCCTGTGCCGGAACTCACCTGGCTCCTCCTCCACATTCAGCAAGGGGATGTCATCATCGAGGTAGGGCATGGGGCCCTGGGTGGGGCTGCCCCCAGCCCGCTCGGGGGTGGCAAACACATCCCCGGGGAGGTGCAGGGAGCTCTTGCGGCCACACTTCTGGTGGCAGCTACGGACAGAGTCGGGGAGAGGGGTGAGCCCCGAGGGCCCCAGGTGTGCCAGGAGGGTGGGGCAAGCCCCCCTCACCCCCCCCCCCACCGCCCACCACGTGAGCCCGGGCCTCAGGCTGCTGCGGACATCTTCCGAGGACACGCGTCACGGACTCCCAGGAGCTTGTTGCCTGGTTCCTTCCCGGTGCCATCTGCCCCCCAGACCCTCGGTGCCCCCCTTCCTCTGGACAAAGGGTGACAGCAGCCATGACCCAGGGAGAGGGACCCCCGCCCTGGTGTGCCCTGCCCCAAGCCCAGAGACCCTGTCATTCCCAGCACCCAAGCCCAGCCAGCCACCCAGGCCAGACCCCATGTGGCCTCCCCCGCTCTCCCTCCTTGCCCTACCACTCAGGCCGCGAGACCCCAACCCCCCGACCTCTGGCAGCAACCGTGGCCCTGACCCATTCACGTCTGCACACAGCTCACTGTGTCTAAATATGTTTCTCCACCGAGAGGAGAAGCCTGGGGATATTTAGTATGGCACCTGGGCACGGGGTCTGGTCAGATTATGAGGTTTTAATCTCAGCTCTGCTGCCTACTGAATGGGTGAGCTTGAGAATGTCACCCACCCTCTCTCAGCCCTTGTTTCCTCGTGGGTAAGACCGGCAAAACAAGGGAACCCAGCTCCGAGGGTCCCGGGGATGGGGAGGCGGTGGGAATAAGGTCTTGTGCAAAAGCGCTCTGCCCACTTCCCGGCAGAGAGCAGGTAATTACAAATGGTGACTATCAGGGAGGGTTCTCTTCTTCTTCCTTGGTCCCCCAGTAGCACCCAGCATAGAACTGGGCATACAGAAGGTGCTCAATAAAGGATCACAGAGCTTGTAGAAGAGAAGGTGGTATGCTGAGTGGCCCCAGAGGACACGCCCCTCCCCCTCCCCCTCCCCCCCCCCCCCCCCCCCCCCGCGCCTCTGCCCACCTGCTCACCTGGTCTGGCAGGCACTCTCCAGCGGTGCCATGTAAAGGCTCCAGATGCCCAGGGCAGCAGGCATGGTGAACAGCACAGCCAGCCAGCAGCAGGACACGATGAGAGACATGAACAGGCCAAAGTCATGGACGGCCGGGATCTGGCAATGGAGAGGTAAGGGTGGGATGTGAGGCTGGTCAGGCCTGGAGCCCAGGGAGTCTGAGACCCTGCAGCCGGACCACCTCCAGAACGAGACGGGATGAGGAGGCTCAGGCTGCCAGGCTGCCAGCCACGGGAACTAGGAGGACGTCAAAAGGCAAGGGCTGGTGTCAGGGGACCCAGCTCTGGGTCGGAGGCTGGTGTCCATGCTGCAGCCCACTGGCCACAGCGGTGCCTGACTCGGAGCAAGTGCTCGATAGCAGTCATTCCAGGAGTGACTGACAATCAGAGGAAGACAGCACGTTAGACACCAGGCCGTGTGTTAATGAGGGTAAGGAAGAGAATGTTCACATATGCTCCTGGGGCCGAGGAACAACGGGTGTGCTCCAGAGTGTCCCAGGGACCCTCACAGGGATGTGGCGCTCAGAAGGAAACTGTAACCAACAGCAGACAAGCCTTCACTGTTTGTGAAAAACTTGGGACAATCATCTCCTTTTAGTCTCTGAATAAGCTACACAGGAGGGAAGTGAGGCTCAGAGAGGTCTGGAGGTCACGTGGCCCATCACAAAGGTGGAACTAGAGCCCAGCTCTGCCTGTGTTCTGGATGCAGTTCTCTAGCACGGCCTGGATAATCCCAAAGCATCTAGTGGTTTCTCGATGGGACACCCGGCCCAGGTCATTAAATGTTTTGAAGGCTCAGGTGGGCTCACTGCCTTTCAGGTTCTGTCAGCACCAAGGCCCTGGCCCCAACACAGACCCTTCTCCTGAGCCCAACTCAGAGGCCTGAAGGAGCATGGGGCCAGGGGAGAGGGACGTCAGCGAGAGGGGTGACGACAACACAGTGTGAAGCCGGTGGTTGGAAAGAGCTCTGGATGGAGGGTCAGGGGACTTGATAGGCCACCACTTACCAGTTGTGTGACCTTGGGGAAGTTGCTCTACCTCTCTGGGCCTCAGTTTCTGTATTTGGAAAATAAGGATGTAATTGTACCTTCGTCCTATGTCTTGAAAACTAAATGTGGAAGAGCTTTGGAAATTGCCACATACCCTTCAGGGCAGAGGTTGGATGACTACCATTTGTTAAGTTCTGGTAATGGTGACTAGTAGCCAGAATGGTGTCTAGGGACATGGCAAGTGCCTTGAGGCAAAAGCTATGTGGGGCATGTGGGAGGAGCAGAGTCCAGGGCTCATGATGGGGGGAAGGAAGAGACGGGGCCAGGGACAAAGGCAGTCTCGCACCTGGGAGAAGACATTAGCTGCATAGGCAGCGGCCGTGGTCAGGGAGGTGAAGAAGGTGGCCTTTCCTGCCGTCTGGATGGTGTGGATCATCCGCAGCTGTGGGTCTTCCAGGTGGGTAGCCTGGCGGTAGGTGTTGATGAATACAAAGACATCGTCCACACCTATGGGAGGGAGTCCCAGGCCAGCAGGGGCAGGCTCAGGATCATTTTGCTATATCCAGAATCAGGCCCAAGCTGGGCCTAGCCCAATCCTGAGTCTGCCCCAAGAGGTCAGGCTTCAGGGGAGTCCTGCTTCTCAGTCTGGAGTTTGGAAAGACCCATCCAACTTTGGCTCTACCCACTCGAAATCCAAGCCCTGCCCTCCATTCTCCCTGCCCTCCCCAGCCCCCGTCTCCAGAACGAGGCCCCTGTTTCCAAATCTTGGCCTCCTTTCCACCTTTCCCACCATGCCACAGAAGCAACTCACCAATGCCCACTATCACAAAAGCAGCCACCCCGTTGAGGATGCCCAGGTACTGGATTCCAAAGACCACATGGTACAGGAAGAGAGCCACCAAGCAGCTGAGGCCGATGCTGGCGATCCCGAAAAAGGACAGGAACACTGGGCAGGGCAAGAGGGGATACAGTGGGAGGATCCAGCAGGACACACACCCTTCAGGGACACAGCTGGGTCCTGTGGTAGCCCTGCACTACCCTGGGTGTGCCCTGCACAGTTCTCACGCCCAGAAAGAAGGGGCCAGGCAGGAGCCTGAGTGGCAGAGGAAGCCATCTGAGTAGGTGGTTCATAGGCCCTCATCTTTGCAGAACCTACCTCAATCGCTAGTAGGGAATTATTATATGTTCAACATCTGTCACCCCAGTAGACTAGAGGTTCCGTGAGGGTAGGAAATGTGTTTGTGATGTTCACCACTGTATCCCTGGCATCTCAGAGCATCTGACACATAGTTGGTGTCCAATTAATATTTGTTACATGGACGAATGAGTGTCTTTTCCATTTGTGAAGGTATTACAAATTTGTTGTTCACCTGGGCAATAGAGAGTACCCACTATATATGCAGTGAGAAGCAGTCAGGGTACATGGAAAGATGATGCTGTTAAAGTGACCTTGGGGACAGAAGGGCAGCTGCACTGGGACTGTAAAACAGGCTACAGAATAATCCATAAAGAAGGGTCCAGTACTCCAGACTCCCCAAAACCAAATTTTTAGCAAGAAAACGATGGTCAAAGGGCAAAAGGTTAACCACGTGAGGTCCCGGGAGCAGGGGCCCTCAGGTATGGCCCAAACTGCCTCTGGACCTCAGTCCACCTGCCTGGGGTTGGAAGGTGATTTCTGAGCACCCTTCCCCAGAATCCTTTGACACAATGGATTTGAGATGATTTCTGGCATTCTGGAGAAGGCAGGCTTTGGCCGGACAGAAGCACACAGGAAGGAGAGAAAGGGGCTGGCTCCTGCTGGACCTTCCAAGGAGGCCTACCTGAGCAGGAGGTGAGAATGTAGACGAGGGCAGCGATACAACTGCTGCTGATGAAGGCCAGGAGCATGTCATTGTTGAAGGTTCTGCGCACCTCGTAATCAAAGAGGTCTGTCCCCCCATACAGAACCTGGACTTTGCTGGAAGGGGAGAGGAAAGACAGAAGTGGGTTGTACTGTTGATACTTGGAAGAGGAGCAGGAGCTACCCACCTCCACAGGGCTCTTTACCTTGGCTCCATGTTAAATCACCTGGGGGCTTCCAAAACTCCTGATGCCCAGGCCGTACTCTAGACAAATTAAACCAGAATTTCTGGGGTGGGGCTGAGTCATCAGTATTTATTTATTTTTTTTTAATTTTTTTTTTCAACGTTTATTTATTTTTGGGACAGAGAGAGACAGAGCATGAACAGGGGAGGGGCAGAGAGAGGGAGACATAGAATCGGAAACAGGCTCCAGGCTCTGAGCCATCAGCCCAGAGCCTGACGCGGGGCTCGAACTCACAGACCGCGAGATCGTGACCTGGCTGAAGCCAGACACTTAACCGACTGCGCCACCCAGGCGCCCCGAGTCATCAGTATTTAAAAATCTCCCAGGTGATTCAAACATACAGTCAAGGTTGAGACCCTGCTCAACACAGATAATAATCAATTATAGTCAAATACTACATCATCTCCCAATTCTCAATTATTCACTGCAAAATTCTAAATTCAAACCAGCTTCCACTTATGCAGTTTTACACTGCAATTCAGTGTGCACTTAACACAAGCTATTCTTCATAATAACAAAAATGTTAACCGGGCTGGTCAAGTAGAGTTTTAAAATACAAACAGGAGTGATATCTGCTTCTGGACACGATGCAGTGATAAGATGAAATCTAGATTTACCCTCCCCATAAAACTAACAAAAAAATAAGAGAAGCTATATAAAACAAGAATCTGGACATGAGACAACACAGGATGATGATTCTTGAGAGATGAGAAGCAAAATGGGCCCTATGGTTATCCTGACTAATGGCCTTGAGAGTTGCTGGGTCTCAGTGTAACCTTATACATGGGTTATGGGGCTCCCCAAAGGAGGCTGAAATTTTTCCAAACTTGATGGAAAACTATAAACCCACTGATTTAAGAAGCTCGAGCAACAAACTCCAAGTACAAAAAAAAAATGAAATGACATGACAACAATGCACATCATAACCAAATTTTTTCAAAACCAGTGACCAAAAGAAAGTCTTAAAAGCAGCCTGAGGAAAAAGGCGCATCACATACAGAAGGACAAAAATAAGAGAGACTTCTCATCAGAAACAAGTGCTAGTGAGACAATAATGGAGCAGCATCTTTTACCTATTGGGAAAAACATTGACCCAGAATTCTATACCCAGCAAAAATATACTTCAAAAGCAAAGGCAAAATAAAGACTTTTTCATTTTTTATTTTATTTTAATTTTAAAGTTTATTTATCTTGAGAGAGACAGAGACAGCATGAGCAGAAGAGGGGCAGAGAGAGAGAGAGGGAGAATCCCAAGCCTGACGTGGGGCTTGAACTCATGAAACCATGAGACCATGACCTAAGCTGAAACCAAGAGTTGGCCACTTAACCAACTGAGCCACCCAGGCGCCCCAGTAATACATGAAAGCAGAAGGAATTAATCTCCAGGATCCCTGCACTATAAGAGATGTTAAAGTAAATCCTTCAGGTACAAAGAGAATAACAGATGGAAATATGGATCTATACAAAGGAATAAAATGGATTAAAAATGGTAATGACATGAACAAATATAAAATATTTTCTTATTGCTTATTTAAGTTTCTTTATAAGATAATTGACCACCTGAGCAAAAATAATAATGTAGTGTGGTGTTGATAACACACATGAAAATAAAATACATGAGAACAATACATAGAGGCTGGGAGGAAAGAAATGGTAGCATACTACTGGAAGTATCTTACACTATACACAAAGTGGTAAAACGTCATCTGAAGGTAGACTGTGATAATCTAAGATTATATACTATAAACCCTAAGCAACCATTAAAATAAATAAAAATTTATAGCTAAAAGACTAACAAATGAGGGGCACCTGGGTGGCTCAGTCAGTTAAGTGTCCTACTTTGACCCAGGTCATGATCTCGTGGTTCATGAGTTTGAGCTCTGCATTGGGCTCTGTGCTGACAGCTCAGAGCCTTGAGCCTGCTTCAGATTCTGTGTCTTCCTACCTCTTTGCCTTTCCTCTGCTTGCTCTCTGTCTCTCAAAAATAATTAAATGTTAAAAAAATTTTAAAAAAAGACTAACAAAGGAAATAAAACATAAGAATAAAAAAACATGAAATCAGTCCAGAAGAAGGCAAAAGAAAAGAAAAGGGGAACAAAGATAGACTTAAGTCTAGCCAGATTAATAACTGCATTACCTATAAATGGTCTAAACACCCCAATTAAAAGGCAGAGACAGACTAGATTTAAAAAAAAGCAAGACCTAGAAGCTTACAAGAAACCCACTTTAAGTATAGAAACAAATAGGTTAAAATATTTAAAAAAGAAAAATATATGACATGCTAACTCAAATCAAAAGGAAGCTGGAATGGTTATATCAATAACAAATGAAATAAATTTTAGAGCGAAGAATATTAGTAGGGATAAAGAAGACGATTTCAAAATGATAAAGCGTTTGATTCATCAAGACAACACAATCAACCAACTTGACCTGACAGGTATTTATTAAACACCCCACTCATCAACAGCAGAATATGTATTCTTTTTAAGTGCACAAGGGAACATTTAGTAAGACAGACCACAATCTGGACCATAAAACAAGACTCACTAAATTTAAAAGGACTGAAGTCATACAAAGTATGTTCTCTGACCACAAATGAATTAAATTAAAAATCAGCCACAAAATGATATCTGGAAAATTCCCAAATATTTGGAAACTAAATAACATACTTTTAAATAACACACAGGTCAAAAAAGAGATCAAAGGGGAAATAGAAAGTATTTTGAATTGAATGAAAATGAAAACACAACATGTGAAAATCTGTGGGATATGCTAAAACAGTACCAAAAGGGAATTTATAGCAATAAATGCCTGTATTGGAGAAGAAGAAACATTTCAAGTTAATGGCCTCAGTTTCTACTTCAAAAAAGTAGAACAAGATAAAAATTACATGTAAAGTAGGCAGACAAAAGGAAATAACAAAGATCAGAGAAGCTAATGAAATACAAAACAAAACCAATAGAAAAAAAAATCAGAGAAATCTAAAGCTAGTTCTTTGAGAAGATTAAAAAAAATTTGATAAACCTCTAGTCAGAATGATCATGAAAAAAGAGAAAATACACAAGAAAGATGTGACATCACTAGTTTTACAGATATTTAAAAGATAGTAAAGGAATATTATGAACCACTTCCTACCAACAAATTTGACAACTTAAATGAAATGGACAGATTTAATGTTAGACTCAAAACTACCAAAGCTCATGCAGGAAGCAATAGATAACTTTAATAGCCCTATCTATGTATGTTAAAAAATTCTTCCCATAAAGAAAATTTCAGGCCCAGACAGTTTTATTGATGAATTCTATCACATATTTAAGGAGGAAAGAATACTAGTTCTATGCAAACTCTCCAGAAAACTAAAGAGAAGAGAATACTTTCCAACTCATTCTATAATAGCAGAATTACCCTGATACCAAAATAGGACAAATACCTTACAAGGAAACTACAGCCCAATATCTATGTTGAACATATTGTGCCCATGAACACAAAATACAAATAGAATACAAAATACAAAATAGAATCTAACACTATATAAAAAAGAAACTATATCATGACCAAGAGCTGGGGGGGGGGGGGGGGCTTGGGTTGCCCCAGGAATGTAAGCTTGGCTTAACATTAAAAACTCAATCAATGTTATTCACTACATTAAACTAAAAAAGAAAAATTGTATGATCTCTCTTTAGACACAGAAAAAACATTTGAAAAAATTCAACATTCATTATTGATTAAAAAAAAAGCTACCAGCAAATTAGGGATAGAGGGAGCCTTTTTAATCTGATTAAGGACATCTACAAAAACCCTACGTACTTTTGATTAGGAATAAGACAAGAATGTCCTCTCTCATTACTTTTATTCAACCTTATACTGGAGGTTCTAGCTAGTGCAATCAGCCAAGAAAGAAAAATAAAAGGCATCTAACTTGGAAAGGAAGAAGTAAAACTGTTTTTATTAGCAGAAGATATAATTAACTATGTAAAAAATCTAATGTAATTTACCAAAAAACTTCTAGAACTACTAAGGGAGATTAGCAAGGTTACAGGATACAAAATCAATTATATTACTATATACTAGTAATGAGCAATTGAAAATTAAAATTAAGAAAATAATACTATTTACAACAGCATAAAAACATGAAACAGGGATACATCTGACAAAAGACGTATATACTACATTCATGGGTAAGAAGACTCAATATTGTTAAGATATCAGTTCTCAAGTTGATTTATGGATTCAGCACAACCATAATCAAGATCCCAGCAGACATTTTTTTTTCCTGGAGAAACAGACAGGTGAATTCTAAAATTCAAATAGAAATGCAAAGGACCTAAAATAACTAAAATAACTGTAAAAAAGAATAAAGTTGGGAGGCTTAACAGATATAGTATAAAGACAAGATATGGTATAAAGCTACCATAATTAAGGCAGTGTGGTACTCATGTGCAAATAAAGAAACAGATTGATGGAACAGAACAGAGAGTCCAGAAATTAACTTATATATCTATGAACAATAGATTTTTGTCCTAGGTGCAAAGGCAATCTTTGTTGAAGGAATAATCCTTTTGACAGTGATGTTTGAACAATTGGATATCTGTATAAAAATATGTGGCATCTTGGGGTGCCTGAGTGGCTCAGTTGGTTAAGCAACCGACTTCAGCTCAGGTCATGATTTCACAGTTTGTGAGTTCGAGCCCCGTGTTGGGCTCTGTGCTGACAGCTCAGAGCGTGGAGCTCACTTCGGATTCTGTGTCTCCCTCTGTCTTCCCCTCCCTTTCTTGTGCTCTGTCTCTCACTCTATCTCAAAAATAAATAAATGTTTAAAAAAATTTAAAAAATGTGGTATCTCCATACACTGGGTTACTGCTCAGCATCTAAAAATAATAAACTATCAATGCCTGCAATAACATGGATAGAACTTAACGTAATTAGGCTGAAAGGGGTCAACCAAAAGAGTGTATACTATATGATGCCATGGATATAAAATTCTAGAAAATGAAAACCAGTATGTAGTAATAGAAAACAGAAAGTGGTGCCTGGGGTAGGGGTGGAGAGGCAAGAAGAGGCAGGATGGACTCATTAGCCAGGGGACATGAGGAAACCTTTGGGGGTGATGGATATGTTCACTATCTTGATTGTGGTGAAGGTTTCATGGTATATACATGTGTCAAAACTAATCAAACTGTAAACTTTAAGTATGTGCAGTTGGTTGTATGTCAATTACATCTCAATAAAGCTGTTTTTAAAAACAAACAGAACACTTAAAAGTAAAATAGAAAAGATCTCTGAATTATCTACTTTTTAAGTTATATAGATCAATTGGTCTTTCATTAGAGTAGACAACTGAAAATTCAAGCAATTTTTTAAATGTTTATTTGTTTTTGAGAGGGAGAGAGAGAGGGGGAGAGTGCACAACTGGAGGAGGGGCAGATAGGGAGACAGAGGATCTGCAGCAGATCTGTGCTGACAGCAGAGTGCCTGATGCAGGGCTTGAACTCATGAACCATGAGATCATGACCTGACTCCAAGTTGGACTCTTAACCGACTGAACTACTCAGGAGCCCCAAGCAATTGTTATTCATTCACTCATTCATTTGTACAGCATTTATAGAGTACCTTCTAAGTTCCAGGTCCTATTTTAGTTGCTGGCTATAAAAAGACACAGGCCCCAATTTTCACTCTCAGGTATAAAGGAATAGTTCATGGAAGACAAGTATTCCTGCCAAGAACTACTAAAAAGATAAAATTCAGAAATCATCTGTTTGATGACAGTAGAAGGTTCCTGAAGTAATGGGAAGTAGAGGGACTCCAGAAAGATTCCATAAAGGGAAGAACCTAGGAAAGGTAAGCTGTTCTTCTACAGCTATTTTCACCCTGGAGGCATCTGCTGATTCTGAACACAGGCAGAAAGATATGAAAATCGAGGCTAGGAGTCAGATGAACTAGCAGAGTTTCCCCTCAGCACTTTGGTTAAATACTGGAGCTGCATGAAGCATTAGGCTAGAAACCTAAGCAGAAAGCTTCTTTAAAAACGTGGCATGGAGTTTCTGTTGGTTTTGTGTGTGTGTGTGTGTGTTTGTAGTTTTGAGAGACAAAGATTAGAGTTTGGAACTTGTTAGGGGAAAGAGTTCTGCAGAATACACCAGACTCCCAGTAGAAAGTCCCAGAGAACCAAGGGCAAACAAGGGGCAGACTGAGACTTTCCAGGGCTGCAAAACAGCCTTGACTCAACAAAATGGTTGGTTACTTAAGGTGATCAGTCACAACTCTGTCTGCCTAGTGGAAGGAATGATAGACTTTCTGTGCAGGAAATAATATCACCTGGACCTCTTTGTTTTTTTATATATAATGTTTATCGCTCAATAAAAATTACCAGGCATACTCATAGGCATGACCACATGAACAAAAACCAAGTGAAAGAACAGACTAAAGAAACAAATCCACAGCTTATCCCTATGTTGAAAGTCAGCTGATAAGGACTTTAAAATAATGATAATTTAAAAAATAATAATAATATGTTTAAGGACAGAGAGGATACTATGGCCAAAATAAATAAAATGATGAATTTCACCAGGGATTTAGATAAATAACAAAGAATCAAATGGAAATTCTCCACAGAAAAACATACCATTAAAATGTCAACAGACATTAAGTGGCAGATTAAATATAACAAAAGACTGGATCAGTGAACTAGAACATCTAAAACACAGAAAGAAACGAAACATAGAAAGTCACAAAAACCAAAACATAGAAATAAAAAATAAAAAACCTAGAAAAGATCCTGAAAACACATGGGACTCAGTGAAAAAAAATGTAACATTTGTGTAATCAGAATCTTAAAAGGAAAAGAAACATAGAATGAGGTAAAAGCAATATTTGAAGCAGTAATAGCCAGGAAAACTCCCCAAACTGATGAAAGTTATCAATCTACAGATTCAAGAAGTTCTGTGCACCCCAAGCAGAACAAATTCAAGTAAAACTACACCTACATAACTCATGGTAAGACTGGTGAAGCCAAGGAGAAAAATCTTAAATGCAGCCAGAGAAAAAAAAGATAATTTTTCCAAGGAACAACAAAAATATTTACAGCTGACTTTTCCACAGGAATGATGGAAGTCAGAACACAATGGATTGACAGCTCTAAAGTACTAAAAGAAAATAACTACCAACTTATAATTCTATACCAGCAGAAATATACTTCAAAAATGAAAGCAAAATAAAGATGTTTTCTAGGCAAAAACACAGAATTTATCCTCAGCAAATATGCACTTAAAAAACTATTAAGAAGAGGTCTACAGACACAAGGAAAATGATTCTAGGGGGAAACATGAAATTGTAGAAAGTAATGAAGAGCAACAGGAAAAGTAAATATGTGAGTAAATATAAATGAGTACTGACTTAGTAAAATAATAATGTGATATCATGCGGGGCTTCAATGTATATAGAATTAAAATGCATGCAACAAAATGCAAAAGGCTAAAGGGTATAAAAGCAGTGAACATGTTCTAAGATTCTAATATTATCAGAGATGTAGTGAAAGTGATCATTTGTATTATTCTGTAGTTAAGTCAAGGTGCATGTTGCCATCTCTTGGGTAACCAGTCATAAAGTAGTAAAAAGATCCAATTATTCCAAAAGAAGATACTAAAGTCTATAGGGACTCTGCTTTTCATTGCTCCTATGAAGCTCTAGGGTGATGGGAAGGGGAAGAGAGGCTTTTTTACTCAGGCAGAGGTTTTTGTCTTAACAGCTGAACATATTACGCAGTGGTAGTTTTTGGTATTTGAACCCTAAAGATCCTCCTGCAGGCAGCCCCTCCCAGTTTCCCACCCTAGCCAAGTACCTTTTTCTGGAACACCTCTATTTGTTCATCCACCCCCACCCACCCACTCATTCATGCCCAAGATAAATTCCTACTGAGGGGTTCCTGGCACTGTCCTAGGGACTAGGCCTATAGAAAGAAGCCAGGAACAATCCCAGCCCGCAACAAACTCACACTCTCTTGAAACATAATGAAACTAGACCTTCCTCAAACTTTAACATGCAGACAAGTCATCTAGGATCCTGTAGGTCCAAGAAAGGCCTGGAGATTCTGCATTTATAACAACCCCCCAGGTGAAACAGATGCTGCTGATCTGAGGAATGCACTTTGAGTGACAAGGAATTAAACAGCTAAAATACAGACTGACAACTGCCATGATGAAATTGTAGCTCAGAGAGGTGAAAGAGCTCATGGATACTCCCAAGTGGACTAAGTCACTGGTATGTGACCTTAGACATATCTAACTCCAAAGCGCATGTATGCTCTTTCGTTCCTCCTCTAGTGAGAAGGAAGGGCATGGTGGAAGGGGGGTGGAGTGGGCTTTCAATCCAGCTTCAGGGAAAAACTGCCCAGGCTGGATCTTAGTGGATGAGCAGGGGTTTGTTTAGCAAAGAAGCAGGGCCAGGAGAAGGTTCCTAGTGCAGCGACTGGCATAAAAACAAAAGGGGTAAGGGCTCTGGTCTTGGAAAGGTTGGCTTTTAGTGCCAATCCCACCACTTATAGGCTTTATAATTTGGACAACTCACTTAATAGGGCTGTGCCTCAATTTCCTCAACCATAAGATGGAGATGATCATAATAGCACCTGCCTCATTGGGTCGGTGTTGAGAATTAAATGAGATGGTGTGTATAAGGGGCTTATACCAGCACTGTCCCACATAAATGTTGGTTCTGATTATCATAGTTGTTGCTCAATGCAATGGATGAGTAATCGAAGGAACAAGGGTATTTCAGGCAGAATGATTCATTTGCCTGGAGCTGGCCTGTCAGGGCAGGGGACTGAGAGGCATCACAGTTATTGCCCATCAGGACTGATAGATGAACTATTTAATGCCCTTTCTGGGTGAGGAAGGGCCTACGTGTATTTTTAGACACATAGCCCAAGGTTTGGAGGACAACCAAAGCACCCACTACCTGAGAGCACCTTCACATCTCTTGGCTCACCTCCTCCTAATGCCTCCAGAAGGTATCGGGACTCATCATCCCCATTCTACAAGTAAGGAAACTGAGGCCCAGAGAAGTAGAGGCATATTTGCCAACTCTCTCTCTGGGTAGAGGAGGCAGACAGGCCAATACTCCCTGGTCAGTACTCTTTCCAGAAAGCCCTGTAGGCACCATCTCAGGAGAAAAATCAATATCCAAGACTTCTTAGGCAAAAGCCCTGGGATTTCCTACCTCCTCCAAAGCTTTCATGTTCACTAACCATCAGCACTGATCAAGAAAAGGGGCTTTTTGAGCTGTCAGAGTGACAGTGAAGATGTATCTGGCTCTGCCCCTGATTCAGGAAGAAAGACTTCCTAGGGAGAAGGTTCAGGGTAGGTGATCTGGGGTTTATGAGAAAGAAGCACTCGAAAGACAATTTCCTACCCTAACACAGCCCTTTCCTGATATACACAAGGACAAACAGACACTGCGTGCAGCTGGACCTCCTACCTACCTAGTAGACTGCTTGGCCAGCATGGCCACGTAGGTGACCACAAAGCTCTGAAACTTGGCCCGCTGCTCCTCCCAGCGATCGTCCACTGAGTAGTAGTTGGGCAGGGGTGCTCCAAAGAGGATCTCGCTGCGCAGTAGGGAGCTCTTGAGGTTTTCTGCGGAGAGGCCCTCGTCCACATACCAGTAGAACTCGGGGTGAGTCATGGCCAGCTCTAGGGAGCCTGCAGGGGCAGGGGTGGTGGCCCAAGGAGCTCAGAGGGCAGCTCCCCACAGCCCTCCATCAACATCACCCTGTCCTCCTTGCTAATCTCACTCCTTTCTAAGGAGGTGGCACTCCCCCTCAGGCCGCCTCCAGCTGTCTCAAATGGAACAGAGCAACGGTTTAAAGAACTCACTGCCCAAGAGCAGCAGTACCCCAGACCTGCTCAGGCAGCCCCCAATAAATTCACATTTTATTTGCATGTGAACCTCACCTAATTCCAAGGCTCAGTCTTTGCAGCCCTCGAGTTCCACCTTTCCATTACAGTCCCCATTCATCTGCCTAGAATCCTGCCCGTGTGCCCCTTAGAAGGCACACCCAAGCACCCAAGCCCCACCCCACGACCATTCTCTAGCCCACCCCACCTTTCAAGTCTCATCCCTAAATTACTACAAACTAACCCCACCTTGGTCTCCCTTCAACTTGTCTCTCTCCCCTATCTTCCTCTGATTAGATGCCCGGTCCTCTAACCACACCTGGGTTTCCCTCTAACCAACCTCATGCCCAAGCCCTACCCCACCCATTCTTTAACTGGCCAGTTTCCCACAATCCAGGTCTGCACCTAAACCTTCCTTGCCTCTCTCAGATTCCATCTCACATCCTACCCTGCTGCCAGCCCTTCGCTGTATCACCTTCAGGTCACGCCCAGCAGGCAGCTCGAGCCTGAGTCTGCCCACAGCGGAGTCCCACCCCATTCTCCTTCAGGTGTGAGTCCATGGCCAAATTTCCCATGGGTCTCTAAAGTACCTTCTCTAAATCTCATGAAGACCCGCCCCCAGCCTCACTGAGGCCCCGCCCCTTACAAGCCCCACCCACCCAAGGGCTCCACCCCTTACAAGGCTCTCCCCAGCAGGCTGTGTCCCCAGCCACACACAATTCTGCTCACCCCGGATGTCGGCCAGGTCCTGGCCCATGCCATCATAGTAGATCTTGCCGCCTCTCTCAGTGGGGAAGAAGTAGGTCATGAGCGAGCTGGGGGGGGAGCAGTAGGAATAGGACCCTAGTGGAAGGTCCTTGAGCACCTCATGGGGTTTCCAGCAGAACTCCCGGAAGCCCGGGTGGTCCATGATCTTGCGCTCAATCTCGTGGATTGTGACCAGCCGCTCACTGGTGAAAATGTTGCGCTCTGCGTCGCCACGGGCCAGGAAAATGAGCTCAATGCGCCAGTGCGCATGCGTCTGGGTGTTGGCGCTCACATAAGAACGTGAGTAGTCCCAGCGCGAGGCACCCCTGCGGGCTCGGCTCTGATTGGCCGCAGCCACAGTACGGGGCGGGGTGCTGGGTTGGCACCGTCCATTCTTCTGCATCCCCTGGTTCGTTGGGCCTTCACTCTGGTTGGCTGCCAGATCCACCAGGGTTGGGGCCTCCCGCCGAAGACGCCCACTCCGATTGGCTGCTGGTTTCTGGTCTGCGGAAGTGTCAGGGGATATGCCTGGGCCACGCCTTGGGGCCGCAAAGACTGCCCGTGGGGGCCTGGTGACCGGTCGAGAGTGGTTGCCCAGATGCAGCTGCTGCAACTGCTCCGAGATAAGGCGCTGGAGCGTCTCAGAAGTGAAGTCAGCCAAGTCGCGCCGGTTGCGCCCCCAGGACCCAAACTGGGACTTAAGCGCCAGCGCGAGGGCATCAAAACGCTGGGAAGCTTCATGGTTGCGGATCTCAAAGGCGTTGTAGGAGATGTCAATGTCCAGCGGCGGGTAGTAGAGGAACATGAAGGCCGACAGGGCCATGGGGATGCTGCAGCCCAGGAAGAGCACCAGCCCTGCACAGCAGGGATTTGTGAAAGCCCAGCCCAGGGTGCTCCAGAAGCCCGAGGCAGGCGGCCGGGAAGGCAAGGTCCAACGCCTCCAGCAACACTGCCCTCCTTTCCCAGCTCGGGGCCCTGGCTTCTGGGCCCTCCTAAAGGCCTCACCGGTTGCTTCCTCCTCTTCCTGCTCCTCCTCTAGCCACACGTCTTGCAGCAAGGGGTCATCCTCCGAGTCCATAGCCTACAGGAGAGGGAGAGGGTCAGCAGGCTAGAGAGAGGGAGAAGACGGTGCCCTGTGGCTGCAGTCGCCCAGCCCTGGGTATTAGACCCGTCCACAAATACTGTGATGGAATTGCATCGCGTGGGCATGTAACTCAACTGAACTTCATCGCTTGTACATGAAACAAAGAAAAATATGTTACTGGTCCATCACCTCCCCCAACTAGATCTTGGCTTTTGAGGCCACAGGAAAGGGAGAATCACAGCCCGTTTGCAAACAGAAGAGACATTCCTCCCTGTGTAAGGGATACTGGGGTGGGGGGGGGGGTGGTGGACTCTGACTACACACGATTTCTCAACTTCCTCTTCATGCTTTGATTCTAGAACTCATGGCCAACAGGAGGCGTTACTCCACTGCCATCACTTCTACTTATAGTTAGCAACTCTAAAGTAGATCTCCCCTATGACCCAGCAATAGCACTGCTAGGAATTTACCCAAGGGATACAGGAGTGCTGATGCATAGGGGCACTTGTACCCCAATGTTTATAGCAGCACTTTCAACAGTGGCCAAATTATGGAAAGAGCTTAAATGTCCATCAACTGACGAATGGATAAAGAAATTGTGGTTTATATACACAATGGAATACTACGTGGCAATGAGAAAGAATGAAATCTGGCCTTTTGTAGCAACGTGAATGGAACTGGAGAGTGTGATGCTAAGTGAAATATGTCATACAGAGAAAGACAGATACCATATGTTTTCACTCTTATGTGGATCTTGAGAAACTTAACAGAAGACCATGGGGGAGGGGAAGGGGGAAAAGTTAGAGAGGGAGGGAGGCAAACCATAAGAGACTCTTAAAAACTGAGAATTAACAGGGTTGATGGGGGGGTGGGAGGGAGGGGAAAGTGGGTGATGGGCATTGAGGAGGGCACCTGTTGGGATGAGCACTGGCTGTTGTATGGAAACCAATTTGACAATACATTTCATATGAAAAATAAATAAAGTACCTTCTGAAGTATCAGGGTAGGAGGAAAGAACGTGGTCTTTGGAATCGGAGTTTGGGTCCTGGTAAGATGAACGTTGGCAAGGCAGTAAACCTCTCTGAACCTCAATTCGTCGTCTATAAAGAGGTGGCCACTCCTGCCTCACACAGTTGTGAGGAGGGCTGCAGTCTGGGTAGTATATTAGTTACTATCTGTCACATAAGCAGATTTCTTTGCTCCCCTCTGGGGGCTGTAATGTGCCTAGCGGTCGCCCATGGATGGGGCTGTGCCAGAGCTGTCATAGTTCTCCTCAAGAACTCTCAATAGCTCCCCACCCCCTCTTTGGGACACTGCAGCTGCAGCCACTGTTTGTCAGGCTCAGGCCACTTAACATGCAGCGCCAGCAACATCAAACCTTTGGGCACGAGCAGGGGCCAGGCATCTGTCTCCCCAAGACTTGGGCACAAGCAGCAGGAGGGCCTGGCAGGAGAGGGCAGCCCGGGCAGCCTGAGGACTCCTGCAGGGTGGCCCGAAGGCAGGAGGCCTTCCGGCATCCCCGGGCATGGCCTGTTCCCCTTGTCCCTCCTGTCCTCAGTTTGGACGGGGAGAGACTCATTATCCAGTTAGACGCCAGGCAGCGAGAAGAGGAAGCTAATTATACCAGAGCTGGCTAATTAATGCTGCCTTTCCTATTAACATTCTCTAGAGTGCTCCATTTCAATTAGACGGTCTGTCCGGGAAGAGAGGGGGCTGCCGTCAGCCCAGAGAAAGTGAGGAAGAGAGGGTGAGGGGAAGGAGGGAAACAGAGACAGAGAGGCAGGAAACGGGAGAGATGAGAGACAGAGACAGCTGGGAAAAGGAGACAGAGGGGAGAGGGGAATTGAGTGGGGGGTGGGCAGACAGAGATGCAAAAAGGGAAACAGAGAGGAGGGTGGGAGAAGAGGAGGGCAAAGCAGAAAACTTGAAAGGGAGAGAGGCCTGGAGGGGATGGGAACCGCTCCTGTAATATGCAAGAGTCCTATCCTATGATGAGATCATTAAACTTCCCATTTGCGATGTCCTAAAGCATTCTGGCCGAGGGGACGCCATATGCTCCCAGGACCAATTTGTGTTAGCAGGAACTCTTGAGTGTGAACCAGAGGCAGCTCAGACTCACCCCATGTCCAAGGGTAGAACTAAGTCTGCATGTGGAGGTGGGGGCAGGTGGGAGCTTCGCCCCCACTCCCAGCCTTGGAAGGAGGATGCTGATGGCAATATGGTGGAGAGAGAGGGACAAAGGCCACTTCTGCCTCTTTTTCTGGGGTCCATCCACCCTGTCCCCAGCCTCAGCCTGCCTTTCAAGATGTATAGTTTACGGTATGTTGATATGTGAGCGGGGGTCCAAGGCCAGGATTCTGGGTCATGGCAGCACTTCCTGAGTGATTTGGGGGATCTTGCTGTTGCACCGGCGATGCCATTCCCTTCCTCAGGAGTCTAATGCATCTTTCAAGGTCTTGCTCAAGTGTCACCTCTGACAAGAAGCCTTCCCAGATCTGAAGCCCCCAGCGACCCATCTAAACTTCTCACCACACTTAGGGGGTACAAATTACTCAGGGACAAGGAGGGAGAGGCAATATAGTAGGACATTAAGAGCTAAGGCTTTGGAGGCAGACAGATCTGGATGTCGGTCCCAGCTATACAATTTAGAGCAGGCGGTGTATCCTTTCTGACCCTCAGTTTTCTCATCTATAAAATGGGGCTACCAGTAGTCATCATCACAGAGGTGATCAGATGATGTACACAGCAGGCTAACCACAGTGCCTGGTACATGTAAGTGCTTGGGAAATGACTGCTTCTGTTCTTTTATACTCTGCTCCTCCGCCAAGGCTGTGAACTGGAAGACTCACATGGCTCATTGCATTTGCCAAAAATGATCACAGCAATATCTTTCGTCTCATGTGCTTTTCTCATGGTATGACTGAGACTTCTCCCATCAAGAAGTAATGTCTGCATTCCTTCCCCTTGAATCCAGGAGTGTGGGGGCTGTGACTGCAGCAGAAGTGGCTCTGAGACTTCTGAGGCTTGGCAAATGGAGAGGTAAGCTTCCCCCCCTGGCTCTCTTGGGACGCTTTGTCCTTGGAGCCCAGCTGCCATGCGGAGAGGAGGCCCAAACTAGCACAGGCAGGGAGACCACATGCGGGAGCTCCTGCTGACAGCCGGCATCAACCATCAGATATGTGAGTAAAGACACCACCGGCCAAGGAGTAACCCAAGCCTTCGTGTCTTCCTGGCTGAGACCCAAGTACCATGGAGTAGAGCTAAGCCACTGTCTCTTGTACCCTGTCCTGACCCACAGAGTCCAGGAGCATAATACACTGGTTGTCATACATCACTAAGTTTGGGGGATGATTGATTACATACTAACAGTAACTGAACGATTATAATGGGTCCTGTCCCCTATGTTTGACTCTGTGCCCTGCAGACAACATTTTCTGGATTGAAGTGCCCAGAAAATTGGGCACAGCCATTCTGCCTCCCAGTGAGAGCCCCACAGCCGGGTGGACATGAACTCCAAGAGAGCAGGGATTTGGCTGTCATGTTCCCTGCTGGGGTTCTGGGTTTTGGATAATTGTCGAATGAGGAAAGGTAAAGGAATCTCTGGAGAATCCGGGTTAGGTATTAGAACTTCCCCCTGGACAGAGGATGATCACCAAACAATATAAACATGCAGCCGAGAGTATGGTTTCTTCTGCCTGGGGTGGGGAGGATCTTGAAGAGGGTGAAACGGACAAACAAGAAGTGGACTCGATGAGTTCTTTGTCTCTCATGCCTCCCACCCCCACGCTTGTCTTCTCTACCTCTGGAAAGAAAAGCTGCCACGTGGGAAATGACACCAGATTGGTGGTTGACCACCACGGCTGCAGGCCTGGCTCAGCCATCAACTTTCTGTGTGGCCCTGGGCCTGTCCATCCGCTCCTGGGGCCCTGTCTCCCCCATCTGGCATTGGGATGGTAAAGCCTCAGGTCCCTCTAGTGGTGACTCCCGCCGAGCTGCAGAGAAGCCCTGGTCTGCAGGCCAGCGAGGGTGGGTGGGGTCTGAGAGACCCTCAGCAAACCCAGGGAGGCCTCAGCTGGCAGGTGGGGTCTGACAGCAGCACCTCAGTGGACAACCACCTCCTCGGGCTTTTCCACAGGGTGGGCAGCAAATTGCACATTTCTTTTCCCTTCTCAAATGATGAGAATTGATTAGCTGAGCAAGGAGCTCCAGCTGCTCCATGGAAAGGCACTAAGGACAGCTTATGAGGGACCCGTCATGAGCCGACTTCCATTATGCCTTCACGGTCTTCATCATGGTGGGCCTGCTCAGTGCCCAACGTCCTCTCTGCCCTCCCCTGTCTCTCTCTGTCTCTGTCTCTCCTACACACACACACACACACACACACACACACACACACACACAGAGATGGTCAGAATTGAACTCTGAGTCTCTCAGGTGCCCAGGAGACAAGGTGGAGACATCCACAAAAAAAGGTCTCCCTTCTCTTGGGGGAATCAAGAGGGGCAGGTGCCTGAAAGGGAATGGAAGGCCCTGGGGGTCCCAGAGGGAGGAATCTGGCCCAGTGTTAAGGGCCAGGCATGGGGCAATCCAAGGCCACATTTGAAGCATAATCTCAATATTATAACAGAAAAAAAAATTCCACATGCATTAAAAGAAAAAAAAAACACTTACAATGGTTATCTCTACTTTGGAGGATTATGGGTAATTTTCATTTTCTCCTTTATACTTGTCTATTTCCAATTTTTCTGCAATGATCAGGTGTAGCCTCACTTTTAGAATGAGAAAAAAAAAACTTATTTAAAAATAGAATGTGTGTGTATGTGTGTGGAAGGGATTTTGTGAACAGCCTCCAACTCTTTGAGGAGTTAGGATAATAGGGCCTGGGAGGAGGGTTCTGTCCCCAAAGGAGAGCAAATGCGGAGGGGGGGTGACTGAGTTGCAACAGGAGAGACCCTGGTTAGAAAACAGAAGGTTCTGGAAGAGAGGCAGCTGGCAAAGGCCAATGAGTGAGCGAATGTGGAAATCTCCTGTTCTCCTGAGAGAAAGAGAGGGGTCTTTTTTTTTTTTTAAGCTTATTTATTTTGAGAGAGAGAGAGAACAAGCAGGGGAGGGGTAGAGAGAGAAGTAGAGACAGAATCCCATGCAGGCGCCACACTGTCAGCGAGGAGCCCCAAGCGGGGCTCAAACCCATGAACTGTGAGATCATGACCTGAGTCAAAATCAAGAGTTGGAGGCTTAACTGACAAGCCACCCAGGTGACCCGAGAGGGTTCTTTAAAATGAACAGGGAGGGGCACCTGGGTGGCTCAGTTGTGTCTGACTTCAGCTCAGGTCATGATCTCACGGTCTGTGAGTTCAAGCCGCGCATCGGGCTCTGTGCTGACAGCTCAGAGCCTGGAGCCTGCTTCGGACTGTGTCTCCTTCTCTCTCTGCCCCTCACCTACTCGTGCTCTCTCTCTCTCTCAAAAATAAGTAAACATTAAAATTTTTCTTTAGTGAACAGGGAGTAGATCATGTCCCAGAAGGGGCATCAGAGCACAGGCAGTCCAATCCCTTTGTCTTCCAGATAGGGACACTGAGACCAGGCAAAGGGAAGGGACTCACCCAAGGTCTTATTTCAGTGGCAGAGCCAGGACTCCGGCTTGAAGGAGTGCTCAGTCTGCTCCATCGGCAGATTCTGGGGGGACTTCTTGGCAGTCCCTGGGAGCCACCGGGTCCGGAGAAGACGGCACGTGCTCCCAAAGAACCAAATAGGGAAGCAACTTTTAAGGTCTAGGGAAAGAGGCCTTCTTTAAGTCCCAAGCCAGATGGACCCGCCCCCCCAGCCTGGACAGAATGGGGCTTTGGTGGGAGGCAATGTTGCCTCAAAGACCCCCTCGACCCAGTTCTTGCTCTCCTGCAGCATGGCTCCCAGGGATATGGCCCCACGCCAGAGCCTGCCTGCAGCGCTGGTTACAACGTCCCTCCTTCCCGTGATAGGTGACAGAAACATTCCTTCTTCATTCCCTTATCCCAGCCAGACTACTAAAAGTCACATTAGACATGCAGATTCAACTTCAAATACATACATGTATATATAATTTAACGGCAATTAGGAGCTAGTCAGCTTTTTCTTCCTGTCTCGGGGTGTTTTGCCTCCCTGGTGCAGCGCTGGTCCTCAGAAACATCTTGGGGTGTTTGATTCTTCTACCCTTCGGCTGAGAGATGTGCGTGCAAGTTCAAAATGAGACAGTTGGAGTTGAATGGTCCCATTCTCCCCTGACACTGAAGTGGGGGACATCATGTCCTTCTCTGCTTCCTGGTTCTGGGTCGGCGCCTTTGGGTGAATTCAGCTCATCTGAGGTGGAGAAGGGCGGACAGGAGAAGGGAGAGACCTCCTGGGCAGCAGTGTCCTAATGCCCTATCTGCTGATGCCCCGTCTTCCCTCCAGACGCCCCAGCTATGTGCCTTCCATCCTGAATCCCCAGCCCTTCTCCAAGACCTGGGCACTCCATCTCAGGCCAGGAGGCTATAGGAGCAGTGGAGACATGGTGGTAAAATTGGGGCCAAATCACCCAGATGGGGTGAAGCTAAAAGCCCCACTAACTCACTGCAGACACTCTGCCACCCATTAAGATAATCACAATCTAATAATTAGCTGTGTGTCTGCGAGGTCCAGGTACTCTCTCCACCCTCCCTCATACACCAGCCCTGCGAGGGAGGCAGTAGGAGCGTCCTCATTTAACAGAAGAATAAACAGAGAGGTTAAGTGACTCCCTTACGGTCACACAGCAAATAAGGGGTGAAACTAGAGTTTGAACCTCAGGTCTACGGATTCTGAAGCCCATGATCATTTCTGCATTCCAGGTGGCCCGTCAGTTTCTTGAGAGCTGAGATGGCAATACCCATTGAAAAAACCCACTGCTCTTTAGCAAGCCTGCACCAGCACTGCAAGACCTAAAAATCACTCTGCTTTCAGTACCTGTCAGCTCAAGGCATGACTTAAAGGAAGTCCCCATCAGTCTCGGAAGCCTAGCCTTCCCTCCAATGGGAACACGGGTGTGTTGGTTACCTTTGTGTGGCTGGGCCATGGGATGCCCAGACGTTGGACCAAACATGATCCTGGATATGGAGCCTGAGGAAAGCAGAGGACCACCCCCCCATCACGTGGGCCTCATCCCATCAGTCAAAGACCTGACTAGAATAAAAGGGCCGGGTAAGACGGGGCTTCTGCTGACTGCTAGAGCTGAAGCATTAGTCTTTTCCAGCCTTCAGACTCAGTCTCAGACATCGGCTCTTCCTGGGTCTCAAGCCTGCTGGATTTCGGACAGGAACTTACATCATCTGCTTCCCTGGTTCTCAGGCCTTTGGGCTCAGATTGGAACTACCATCGGCTCTCCTGGGTCTCCAGCTTGCTGCCTGTGGACCTTGGGATTTCTTAGTCTCCAAACTCATGTGAGCCAATTCATCTATCTATCTATCTATCTATCTATCTATCTATCCATCCATTCATCAGCCTACATCCTATTTGTTTTCTTTTTTTTTTTTTCAACGTTTATTTATTTTTGGGACAGAGAGAGACAGAGCATGAATGGGGGAGGGGCAGAGAGAGAGGGAGACACAGAATCGGAAACAGGCTCCAGGCTCTGAGCCGTCAGCCCAGAGCCTGACGCAGGGCTCGAACTCATGGACCGCGAGATTGTGACCCGGCTGAAGTCGGACGCTTAACCAACTGTGCCACCCAGGCGCCCCTGTTCCATTTCCTTCTAATACAGTTTTCTCAGAGGGAAAGTGGGGGTGAGGCAGGAGCCCCATCCCAGCAGCTAGATCCTAGGGGTCTTCCTTCAAGAAGCCCCAAGTCCTACCCAGAATCTCAAATGAAAATGGCAAAAGAGCCAGGCAATGCCCTCCAAGTCCGTAGAGGGAGGGGCATGGTTGGGAGGCTCTCAGGGCGTGTCTGAACCCTTCCCTCAGCAAGAAGGTCCTCCATCTACCCCCCCCAAACCGCCCCCTCCCCCAGCCCTGAAGAAACCTGGCTTTGCAGCTGTAGTTGAAGCTCGCACGTGCCCCTACTCCCCTTCAGACCCCCGCCCCTCAAGAAACACCATATCCTCATTAGCTAAATGTGCCAGCAGAGGGCAGGAAGTTCAGAAGGACACATGTGACCACTTCTCACAAAGCAAATCTGGGCTTATTTATAGGGAGGCAGAAGGGGTGGGAGGGAGGGAGTCGGCAGGGACTCTGCGGTGAGCCTGTCCAGGCCCCGTGTTCCCCAGACCGGGGCCGGCTGCGGAGACAGAGTACATGAAGGACAGCCGGCCTCCCGGGGTTGACAGCTGGTGAGGAAACTGGGCACTGACTCGCAAGCCCAACAGCTCAATATATATCAGGCAAACAAGCTTTGCTCTGGTCAATATATCACCCGGGGAATGTCCCAGCCAGCACCAGAGGAATCCAGTATTAATGGTCACCAGAGCATTGCCACCTTCCGCCGTTCTGTGTGTTCTCTCTAGTGGGCTCAGGAGAACAGAACCGGCCTCCCCCCAACGCTAAGAAGGATCTGGGGTACCAAGAGCATCAGGGCCTGATTTTGGCGGGGGGCAGTGGGGAGCTAAGCATGGATTTTGCAGTCAGATACACCTGGAGTCAGACCCTGGCTCTGCCGCTGGCTGGGCGCCTGGGGTTTCGGTTTCCCCATCTGTGAAATGGCGATGGTGACACCTGCTTACTGAGTCACACAGCTGCTGGTGCGATCAGTATGAGCTTCAGAGATGGGGAGAACCCTAAATCCGGCCCCGGCTCCTGTGCAGGGCTGTACATTGGCTGGAGCCACCTCTTTCATTCTCTACGACCTTGGCCCTCAGATGTTAACATGGGTCATTCACCAGGTGCGCTTGTTCAAGTGCAAACTTCTGGGCCAGACACCAGATCCAGTCATTCAGACTCTCGGGGCGGGGGGGGGGGGGGCGGGGGGGCAAGGCCCAGGAATCTAGTGATACCACCTCCCCGGGTGATTCTGTTGCAGGTGGCCCGGGAGTATTCCTTGAAAGACTCTGCTGTCCTGGTCACCTTCCCCACCTCCCCGTGGTTTCTTCCGGCAGGTGGTCTAGCCTTTGGCACTCCCTTTCCTGCGGCTCATGCTTGCCTCTCTGCAGGCTCACCACACCCCCGGGGGGCCCTGTGGATGGACTCAGGGCTCACTCCTCTAAGTGCCTCTTCCTCCAGCCGTGAGGAGGGAAGAGATGACGGCATCTGGGCCAGGAACAGGACTTTACGTCCAGAGAGAGGGACACGGGCCGCCCAGATCTGCCAACCAGCTCTTCAACCAGCAGTGAAAGAAAACAGCAGGCCAAGGGCTTACTCTCTGGCAGAAGCTGTGGGAGGGGCCTGGGCAGGGAGCTTCGCATCCACTAGGCACTGCCGTGTGCCCAGCACTGGGCACTTTACTTATGTCCTCTCTGGTCCAGCCTCAGCTCTATGAGGCAGTGTGCAGGGGTGGGGCGGGGATCCGGGCCTCTGCAGGCCCAATGTCAGAGCCCATCATTTTAGCCTCTGTGCTCTACTGCTAAGAGGGATTCCACCCAGACTGCCCCACTCTACACCTCTTGCCCCTCCCCCACACCTCTTGCAGCCTAGGAACTCAGACCTCATAGCCCAGACCCATCAGTCCGGACTCCTGGAGCCCTCCAGGCGACCTTGGCATCTCTGAAGAAGAGGCAATGAAAGCTTAATAAAACCAGCAACACTTACAGAGGCAGTAAAATACAGCCAGGCCCCCAGGCGTCCCTTGCTTGAAGGGTCAGAAGGTTCCTGAAAACCCTCACTACATGCTCTGGCCAACCTGTCTGCCTCCCACCACCTCTTCCCCACTCCCTGGTCCCAAGTCCTGGCTGCTGTCTGGTCTTCAGTGTCCACAGGGCCCAGTAGCCAATCAGCTCCCCAGCCCCAGACCGCTAGGTTAATAAAAAATAAAAAGATTCCCACAAAACACGACCAATAACCATGGCCATAAAAGCCAAATTGGATTCTTTCGTGGATGATGAGCTTGGGGTCCTTCTCTGTCTCCGAGACCTGATTAACAAATATGTAAAACGTTTCCCCTATCATCTCTGGCTCCAGCCAGCTCTCCCTGCAGCTCCAAGCTCAGGGACAAGGAACGAGGCAGAAGCGGGGGGATGTGTATCTAGGGCAGAAGAAGCAGCCCTCTGGGCCTCGGCACTGGCCTGCTGTGTGACTCAGAACAAGTCACTTAATACCTCTGGATGGCGGTCCCCCACCTGGGGAGAGACGCTCTCACACCCTCACCCTTTGTGTTCTCGGCCTCTGCCCAAGAGGGGGACACAAAGGAAAGGCAGAGGGCTGCCCTTCACCCCATCCAGAAGCTGTTGTATGACTGGGGGAGGGGGAAATGCTGGGAGGGTCCTGCTCTGACACCAGCCAAGCAGTACGTCCTAGGTGCCATCAGCTTTGCTGGGACACAGCAGGTGGCCAGCCACCTGTCAATAATCAGCTCTGGGGGAGGCTTTGGAAACTGTATCCCTTCCCACCCCCCACCCCCCCCCAGAGCCCCCAGACCACATCTGTGGGCCCAAGGACATTGCAAGACACTTTTCAGCCCCACACCACGAAAGACAAGCATGGAGGTAAATTGGAACACAAAAGATAAAAAAGCACATAATACGAAGTGCTCAGAGCACAGAGAGGCCACCACGACTGGCTTGGGATGGAGCTCCAGGGAGGCTGTACCCCAGCCTGACTGCCAGAAAAAAAACAGGGAGAGCCCTTAGGGTAAATGTCCCCTCTGAGCACTCCGAGCTTCCCCAGCCCCTGCTGCTGACACTTGCGGAGGGCCAAGGAGGCCAGCACCGGCCGAAAGCAGAGGAAGGAGATGCTGGACGCTGCTCAGACCCTGCGTCCCCAAGACAGAGCCAGCCCTGCCCCTGCCCCTCACATCCTGGGGGATGCGTCTATGCAGCATCTTACAGCTTGTAGATCATTTTCACGTGGGGTTTCAAGTCCTAGGACTTATTTCCAATTTGCAAACAGGAACTGAGGCTAAAAGAAGTAAAGGGATTTCTTTGAACCGGATTTCTGATAAGCTTGGCACTCTCCTCACTATATTGGACTTTATTTGAGCCTTACATGTTTGAAACTCTCCGAGTTCTGGAATCAGCCCTCCTGATCCCTGCTGGTGCGCACACAGGTGAGCGCCTTCTCCATCTCCCTCGGTCTTTCTCAGGGTCCGCACCCCCCGCCCCGCAAAGAGTCATCCTGGCCACAGCCTAGGCACAGCTCAGGCCCCAGGGAAGGGAGGAGAGGAGCATCTGGGACTAGCAAGTGAGTTCATCGACTTGAGTGTCTAGGTAGAAATGCACCTTCAGTGCCCACACCGGTCAGTGGCTCCGGGGAAGGGCTTCCTGGCTACACTGATGATGACAACTCGGGTGCCTATAGTGGGGAGTGGCACAGAGGCCCCCGACAGGGTGGGGAGTCTGACACGGGCTCTCGGCCTCACCCCACACCCTGTGATGGTGCAGCTGTCTACAGAGACAGGAATTAAGGGTCCACGCTGAGCAGGCAGAGCAGACGGCCCTGGGATAAAGAGCAGATCTCTAAGCATCCTTCCTCAACTCCGCTGCCTTTCCCAGGAGATTCTGGGCCCCAGCAACTGGCTGTGGTTCCCAGCTGTGGGGACCACAAGAGACCCCAGTGAAGTTACCTGGACTCAAGAATCCCAGTCCCTTTCCACCCCACACCACCCCTGCTCAGTGGTGCAGTATCACCCTAAGTCAGTGGGAATCCCCACCCCAAATCCTTCCACAGTAACGGGGCTCTGTCTCCTCCTTGCTTGTGATCTCAGGCTAGTCTTCCTTCCTGGGTCTCAGTTTGCCCTTTGTCAAGTGGGAGGGCTGGACGCAATGAGCTTTTAGATAACTTCCAGTTCTGTCATTTGGAGACCCCAAAAGGCCAGGACACAGAAGTGTGACAAGTGCACATCAGCTGTGCAGCCTCTGGGTTTCAATACCTGCCATGGCCAGGAGCCAGAGGACACCTGTGACTGGAGGGTCCTGCAGAATGGGATGGGGGTGGGGCATGCAGTGAGGGGCCAAGGTTCAAGGACTCAGCCTATCTCTCCCTGATCCTGTGCTGAAGGGTGTTCCAGGGGACAAGAACAGGTCCCTTCCCTTTGTCAGTACTTGGGGTCAGGCTCTGCCAGATCAAGGTCCTGGCTGTCAAAGTCTGCCAGCCCCACTTACCAATTCTACATTTACATTCATTCATTCATTCATTCATTCATTCATTCATTCATTGTCTTAATTCATTCACCTGATGGTGCTTGCTGTAAAATAGTTTCCGGGGCACCTGGGTGGCTCAGTTTAAGTGTCCGACTCTTGGTTTCCACTCAGGTTATGATCTCACAGTTCATGAGTTCAAGCCCCACATCAGGCTCTGCAATGACAGTGTGGATCCTGCTTGGGATTCTCTCTCTCTCTCTCTCTCTCTCTTCCTCTCCTGCTCTCTCTCTCTTTCTAAAAAATAAATAAATAAACCTTTTAAAAAACGGTTGAAACAGTAAATTAAAACTAAACTAAAGACTTTCTGTTAAATTACCTTTATCTTGAACTCCTTTTCTCCAGAAGACTCTATGAACCTTCCCACCCCGGATCTATTCTCATGGTCATTAATGCCCAAGAGTACCTCTTGGCTGACATGTTCCTGCTCATCACAAATTCCTGGCTCTGTTACATCTGCTCAAAGCCTCTGGAAAACAGGGTCAGAAAATCAGGAGCCCTTGCAAGGAACGTGCAGATGTTACTAGCCTGCAGCGTTCTTCACCAGTCAGCTTCTCCCCAGCTTCTTCAGTTGAAGAAGGGAAGGAGGGGTCTTCTCCTCTGGCCGCTGACACTTTTCCAAAGCCTGACTTCACTCTAGCTTAGCCTAATGTGTCTCAGGCCTGGATGGCAGAGAGGAACCAAAACCAACATCCTGCCTTTGTGAAGCCACAAGATGATGCTTTAAAACCAGCAAATACTTTTCACCCAGGGATCTCGCACATGCAGTCATGTCCAGAGGGATTTGAGTCCCAGCTGTGTCTACATGGCATGAAAAGGGGAAACATCTGGAAGAAAGGCAGGCAAGTCCCGCCAGGCTGCCAGATGTGGCACGCATATGCACATCTGAAACATGGCCCGCTTGGCTGTTTGGCAGTCAAGAAGCAAGTGGTCAACCCATGTCACCCTGTCAACCGGGACACGGCCCCAGTCCATACGTACAAGTTACTCAGATTACTGAAGGATCCGAGAAAAGTATTTTGGCTGCAATCTCTAGAGACCTACATCAAGATAAAGGCCAAAGAAGGGCCTCGATCATCATCTGGGGTCAGTGCTGAGCCCAGCTTGCCTGTGTCTCAAGCGCCATCACTCACCAGCAACTTGCTTTGTCTCTCCGTGCCTCACATTTCTCATCCTTAAAATGAAATAATAATAGTAATGCTTTGGGGTGCCTGGGGGGCTCAGTCGGTTAAGCGTCTGACTCTTGATTTTGTCTCCGGTCATGATCTCACAGTTCGTGGGTTCGAGCCCTATGCTGACAGCACGAAGCCTGTTTGGGATTCTCTCTCTCTCTCTGCCCCTCCCTGGCGCTCTCTCTCTTGAAATAAATAAAGAAGCTAAAAAAAAAAAAAAAAAAAGAAAATCCTTTAAAAAAATAATAGTAATGCCTTCATAGGGCAGGTATGAGGATGAAATTATAACACCCATTAAGCCCTAAGCCCAGTGCCTGGCAAGCAGTAAACATTCCAAATATGTTGGCCATGATTAGAATCACTGTCATCAGGGCTCCTGGATGGCTCAGTTGGCTGAATGTCTGACTTTGGCTAAGTCATGATCTCACGGTTCATGAGTTCGAGCGCCGTGTTGGGCTCTGTGCTGACAGCTCAGAGCCTGGAGCCTGCTTTGGATTCTGTGTCTCCCTCTCTCTCTGCCCCTCCCCTGCTCATGCTCTGTCTCTCTGTCTCTCTCTCTCTCTGTCTCTCTCAAAAATAAATAAATATTGAACTAACCAAATTTTTAAAAAAAAGATTCATCATCATCATCATCATCATCATCATCATCATCATCATCAGACGGGTCATTCTGCAGAACTCTCCCAGCTAAGAACACAAGAAACCATCCCCAGGACAGTGCAAAGGCCAGTATGGGAGGGAGGGACACATACTTCTCCCCGCAAACATCCAAGGACCGCCAGTTTGCCAAACCCTTTGCCCAGCTCAGCCCCATTTAAGCCACCTTCCCCAGAGACAAGGAGATCTCTCCACATTCTGCTCCATGATAGGAATAGCTTCCAGCCGGCAGTCATGTGTCCTCTAGTAACAAGGTTTGGCAAAGGACATGTCGTCCAGGTGCCAGTATGTGTGTCGGATGCCTCGGGCAGATGGTTGGGTGGGGACAAGCTTTCCCTACATCCCATCTTCCACCAAGACATCATGCTAGGAAGAGCACCCAGGTGTGCTGTGGGCATCACCGGTGGGAAACTTTCCTCCTGACCCTGGATTGACTGCTTATTTGGATCATGTCCTCTGAGCCCCAAAGGACAGACACCTGGGTTCCTCTTCTGCTTCTAGTGGGGGACCTAGAGGAGCCATCACTTTCACCCATCACCTCTGCTCCAGGGAGGAGACGCCAGGCGAGGATGGGAGACTCTGGTGAGCCCTCCAAGGACAGAGACAGGCTTTTCCACTTCTGCACCCAGTGCCTGGCGCACAATGGGTCTGCCCAGGCAGACACTTGTGGGATTGCAGGAATAAGGAGATGGCTTTTTCTTGTAGAGGAGGGTTCAGCCTCTTCAAACATTAGCACAGCACGTGGCACATGGTCAGTGTTCTGTATTTGCTAGTGTTGTTGTTCATGATGATGCATAGGTGGGGACCTGGGCAGGTCGGCAGGGTCAGGTTTGAGCTGGGGGTGCAGGGTGTGGGGGAGAGGACTTGGTGCGAAATGCAGTGAAAGCCAGCTGCATTTCACCCCTGCAGTTGGAAGAGAAGTATTATCTTTACCGCCTGTATCGGCTCAGCTCCTTCCCTGAGGCCACTTGGAGGCTTCCCATACTCAAGGCGGCCAGCCTGGCTCCCTGGCGTTTGGGCCTTACCACCAATGTGCTGCGGGATGCTGGGTAACCCACCCCCTCTGAAGTAACCTCCCCATCGGTAGCCCTGGCATGTCACAGAGGTCAACCGTTTTCCTAGTCCAAGCCTCACCGGGGGCTCCTGCCCGAGCACCTCCACAGGCAGACAGGTTTGGGCTCCCATGGTTGGTGACAATCCAAGATGCAAAGGCAAAGCCCCCAGTCCCAGCCCTGGAAACCCATTCTCCCTGAGACAGGGCCAGAGCTAAACTCAGGGGACAGCCCTGCACCTTTCACCCTTGGTGGGGCCAGCAGAGGAATTTACATTCTTTTCAAAACCATCATGTAAATGGTTTCTTGACAAAAACCATTCATTCAGTGAATGAATGAATGAATGAATGAATGAATGAATGAATACCAGAAACAATGCAGAATCCTGGCCAAAGTAGGGTCTTTTGCTTTATTTGATTAAAATCTGACCCCAGTGTGGCCTCTTTTAGGTGTACAGCTTTAGGAAAGCTTCTTCACTTCTCTGAACCTTGATTTTCCCATATATTAAATGGGAATAATGATCCGTACTCCACGAGAGATGCTTACAAGGTTAAGTGAAATAGTATCTATACATGCTTAGTAGGTAATCAGCAAACGGCAGCCTCATTATCAGCATTGTTATTCTCAGCCTGCTGCTCCGTTTGTAAGGCAGAGGACTGAGGCCATTAGCCTTGAATGATGCCCATTTCCAAAGAGCTCTGATGAGCCTACAGACACACATTAATTGCGGCCCTCCCACCCGTGTGCCTTCCAGCTGGAAGGAGCAGAAGCGGCCGTCTGGTCTCTCCGTGGCCAGGCAGGGAGCTCACTCACCAGGGGAGGCTCGGCCACCTTCTCTGGGCTATCCCGGCAGCACCCGTGCCTCTGGCTTTTGTCGAGCAGCTGGAGTGTGAGCCGCACTGTCTGCCCGTGAAATGCGACTTTCAGAAAACATGCATATTTGTGAGTTGGTGCATGTTTCTATTTCGGGCCGACACTGCCCTCTTTATTTATTTTCCCTGGGCTTTGCATTTGGAACCCAGCTTGGAAGGGTGTTTTGACAGACTTTGACACCGCTGCGGCTCCTCTGGCAGGAGACATGCTCTGGTGGGGAAGGAGGATTTAAAACGACAATCTTTCTCTCAGCTAGGGTCCATTGACAATCAGACACTCCTGCCTCCTGGCCCAGCCCTGGGTTTCCACATATTTGGGTGGGGGGCGGAGTAGAAGAGATACAGGTGAGGAAACAATTTCAAAGAGGGGGAAGAAGCCCAAAGAGACTAATCATCGAGCTTCCAAAATCATAATAACACGGCCGTCATTATCGATACCAGTAATGTTACTATCAACTGCTGTCACCACCACCACCACCATTTTTGGGTTCCTATTTTTATGACTCACAGTGGGCTGGAAGACTGCCCTTAGGGAAACCACCTCATCTTTCAGCATCTCACTGTGCTCATCTGTAAAGGTGATTTTGCAGTACTCAGCTCATGGGGCTGTAAGAAGTGGCCACTCAGTCAAATGGCAGCAGTGACTGTCTTGCCTCCTGGTCTCAGATCTTGGCCAGCTGCCCACGGACAGCCGACTTGGTCAAGTCTTAGGGATTTGGGGCTGATTGCCAAGACCCTACCCACCAGGCAGCCCTCTAAAGCTGCTCTCAGCTAGTCCCCTCTCTGTGGTCATTTACAAGCAGCCCAGAATTGACCTTAACTCAAGGAGGAAGGACCTTCGCTCAGACAACTCCATCTGCCTTTGGATGACCAGGTGAGTGGAAGGGGTGATGAAGAGACCAGAGAGTTGTTTAAATGCTTAAACTGTCAGACAAAAGAGCCTAAACCATGATTCCAAGGCTCTGAGGGGCAGGAGGTCCAGGCTTAAGTTCCTCCGTTTCTACTCATTCATTCATTCATTCATTCATCCACTAAGCATCCACCAGCAGAATCAGTGGTTCACGTAGAAGATATACTGACAGGGGAATCAATGTCTGCCCCAATGGCGATTGCACTTCAGCAATGTGACCTCAAGAAAATTACTTGACATCTCTGGCCCTATAAAGGAAATCATCTTAACATCCACTGCTCAGGGGACAGAAAGAATTCACCAGTGGTGGGTGCTTTGGGCAGGGGGGAAGGTACCATAACCCCTGAGGTTAGAACCATGTTTTCAATCCCACCCGCACTCAAGAGTGAGTCGATGTTCCACATCACTAGGACCAAACAGGGACTCTTGAGGGTCCCTTCAGCCAGCCCTGCACCGATGGGAAGCCTGAGGCTCAGGGAAGGGAAGTAACTTGCCCAAGAACACACCGGGAGACTGTGGCCAAGCTGAGACTAGAACCCAGGTCTCCCCACTTCCACTCCAGTGGTTCTTCTACCACATCACACTGGGATGCTTCCTCTTCCAACAGAGTTTCTGGAGTTTAAGGGCAATAGCAGAAGAGGTATCAAAGGGCAAGCCAGAACATGGGTACTGGATGCCTCAAAATCCCCATGGAGTGATGGCTTGCTGTGATTCCACAACAGAGGAATCCCAGCCTGTTGGAGAGACTGCGGAGGCTCTGGGGCATCCAGTCCTAGAAACATTCCCAGGGAGGGGCTGGAAGCGGCTGAGGCCATGGGCAGGGAGAGGGGTGCTGTCAGACTTTCAAAGGGAGGGGAGTGGAGGCATGGAGTCTGCCCAGAGAATGGAGTCAGCTCCTCCTAAGGGTCATCTGTGTCCATATGGGAGCAAAGAGTGACTGGATCAGACCCAGGCTGAAGGAAAGTTGGGGAGAGAGTGAAGGCAGCTGGGAAGGAGGAACCGGTGAGAAAGACAAAAAAAAAAAGGAGGGGGGGAGATACACATGGGAGAGGAGAACAGAGCGGGGAAACAAAGAGAAAGTGCAAGCAAAAAATGATGCAGAAAGAGGGGTGTGTACCCTGGTTGTAGGAGATTTGTCTGGAGTACATTTGAGGAAGGGGAGCAGGCATGGGGGCGGTGAGCAAAGCAAAATGGATTCTGAGGCTAAAACCAAGATTCTGTTAAGGCCAGGCTTCTGCCCAGATTCCACTGGGCCACAGCCTCTTCCTTCCATTTGGCAGATGCCGGGTTTTCTGCTCAGGTCTGCATTGGTGGGGGGGGGGGGGCGGGGGGCAAAGAGGGGGTAGCTGCTCCTCTACCCCACCCCCCACCCCACCCGGAAGTGTGTGTGTGCCCGGGGAGCCCAAGCAGCTCTGTGAATCGCTGGGCACCCCTGTGAGCACCCAGGGGTTGAGCTCCGGAGTCTGGGGCTTAGTAAGATGTCGGGGAACAGCAGGATCCGGAGTGAAGATGCCCGCCTGGATGCTCGTGCTTGTGGGGAGACCTGAGTGTGTCCACGTGCGAGTGGATCTTCCCTCTGTGTGTGGGCTGTGAATGGATGTATGTTTGCGTGAGTGGACTATGAATCTGTGTGGGGATTGTTTGTGGTCTGTAGATTTGCGTGGGTGTGCGCATGGACTGTGGGTCCGTGAGCTTGCGCGGGGGTTGTGGGTCTCGGAGGCCGCCTCGCGGCGCTGTCCGCGGTGCTGACCCGGGGCTTGGATGGGAGGGGACCTGCGCCCAGCCTCAGGGGACCGCGGGAATCTGGCGCCGGCTGTGTAGCAGACAGGAGCCGAGGAAAGGAAGCCTCCAAGTCTTTCTTGGAGGCGCCTTCTTAGTCCACCTGCGGGTCCCCCCCCCCCCACCCCCGGGGGAGTTGGGAAAAGTTCTGCCAGCGGCGGGGTTGGCTCGGGGGACTCCGCGCCAATCGCACCAGGAATCTTACCCCAACCCTCCGCGCCGCTACGGCCCCGCTGCCCACCGCACCTCCACCTTCACTCGCGTTCTCGGCAGGGCACGGGGCTCCCCTATCGCGCTCGGCTTCCACCGCCTGCCCGGTCTGCCCCAGAGCTCCCGCGCGCCCGGCTGGACCTGCAGCCAGGTTCATTGCTTTCCAGGACTCGGGAAACGTCTGGGTGAAAGCATGAGTGCGCTAAGGTAGGGAGTGGATGGAGAGGAGGTCAGTCACCTTTTCCTCCCTCCCACTCTAGCCAGGCCGAGAGCCGGATCCGGGGCGGCTTCAGACTGACTCAACTTTTACGGAATCAGTCATCCACCCGCGAGGACGAGCAGGGGGCCGGAGTGTGAAGCCTCCCGGGAGATCGGAAGCCTCGCCCGGTGTGGACCTCAAACTGGCCCGTGCAGAACGAAGCTGCTCCGGCCCCGTGAGGAGTTGGTGCGGAGCTGGAGCCCGGCCACGGGGGGCCAGCTCCGGGCTCTGCCCACTACCGGCTGGCTTTCCCGGCGGGGGCGGGGCGCCAAGGCCTGCACCCAGGGCTGGTTGGAGAGCGAGAGAACTTCACACACAGCCCCGCGAAGGCCGGGGTGGGAGCGGCGCGGAGGGCTTGTCCCTTCCTCCGAGCGATGCATCCCCCCAGCCCCGACCCGGATGGCGCCCAGGGGCAGTCGCACTCACCTCGGCTGGCCAAGCTGGGCTGGCTGAGCCGCGGGCGCGGGAAGGAGGCGCACCGGAGGGGCCGGGGGCTGCGGCCACCCCGCCGTGAGGACTTGTCCCCTCGCGGAAGTCGCAGGGAGATGCTCTTCGTAGCTGCAGGAGGCCCGAGTTCCCCGCTCCGCTCCAGAGAGCGCAGACCGCGCACAGCCTAGCGCTGAGACTGGTCCCCAGCGCGCAACCCGAGCGCTCGGCGCCGCCGCCGCCTTTTATTCGCCGCCCGCCTTTGTTTGGGTCCCGGCTCCTACCACGGGGTATGGGGGTGTCGGGCGCAGGCTCTAGAGCCGCGCCGCCTCCTAGCCACTGGCGCCTCAGGCCTCCACGCCGCCTGGCTCTGCGTCAGTGGCCGGCAAGGGCCTGCGCTCCGCCGCGCACTGCTGTCCCTGGAGCCCGCCGCCAGGCGCCGCCGTGGCCGCCGTTCCCCCTGCGGGAGCCGCGCGGTGGTACAAGCGGGCTCCCATTGCCAGCGGGCGGGGCTGCGGGTGGCGCAGCGACCCCTGGGGGTGGGTCCACGCCTCTGCAAACGGCCCAGGCTCTGCCTCCTGCCCCGCCCCCAAGTTTCGTAGGTTCCCAGGTCTCTTCCCCCCGTCTTCGCTCCTCTCCCAGTCCTCGCAGCTTTGGCATATCACCAGCCGCCTGGACACTCTAGGGCGTCCCCGGGTCTCCTCCGGAGGGAGCTGCCAAACTCGGGCTCCTGGCGCCGTCCCTTCTTCCCTCCTTCTCCATTCACCTCTCTGGCACCAGAGCCCAGAGCCACGCCAGCCCCTGGGACCCGGCATCCCTCCAGCTCTAGCACGTGGTCTGCCTGACACCCCTGCCCGAAAGGCCACAAGGAGAAGGGGCTGGGGAACAGAGACCGGTGCCTGACCCCTTTCTCTTCATCGGGGCTCAGAGGGCATTGGCACTGCTGGCACCAGGGGAGAGCGGAGGCGGATGCCTCAAAAGCCAGGGAGCTGTAGGACCCCAGATGCAGGATGGAGAGGTTTTACTTACAAAAACCAGAAAGAAGGGAGGCCACTGCCACTGTTGTGTGAGGGGTGAGCCGGGAGTTTATCGTGCATCCTCAGACTGTGTGCTGGGAGGATCAGGGAAGACAGAGATGGGGAATCAGAACCTCCTCCTGCAGCAAGCTCCCAGCTTAGAGGAGAGATGAGAATACCAGAGAGTTCCAAAATGAAACACCAAGCCCCGCACCCACAGCAGGTATTCAACCCAGTTTCTCCAGCCCTTCTCTTTAAAAGAGGAAAGCTGAGTTGAGGGCATGTCTAACTTTAAGGCGCTGCGTGGCACCCTGTCACTCACCTGCCGTTCCTGCTCTGTCTCTCTGGTGTGCAGTCCCAGGGAACTGTACCCACTGGCTCACTGCCAACTGGACACATTGGTATTTATGACCCTAGATGCCTCGAGAGCTCATCTATGCAGAAGCAAATGGCCCGAGCCAGTGTCCCTGCCCCGGCACTCATTCCCCATGTGCTCAGGATCCTCAAGGGAACCATTGCCAGACTGGCCAAGCCTGTTAGAAGACTCCCAGTGGCTTCATCTGGCCTTGAAGACTTTGGGTTGGAGACAGCTCCTGACTCGAAGCGTGCCACCCTGAGCTATAAGGGAAGAGAGAGACAGAGACAGGAGGCATCTTCTGAGAAGTGGGGAGTGCGTATGTTGCTACCCCAAGATCAGAGGCCAGATCTGACATAGGAGCACAAAAGAGCAGACCCAGGACCCCCCCCCACACACACACATACACACACTTCCGGTCTCTCTTGCCACATCCCAGAGAGAAGCCAGAAAATGTGGAGCCATGGGAGAGGGCAGGAGGAAGGAGAACGGGGCAAAGATTGGTTTTTAAGGGAGCAACAGGGGAGACACGAAATGTGTTCCCAAGCCCAGCTGAGAGCAAAGGGTTTTCTTTGCTGGGGGAATGGCTTACTCTTCTCGTTTGGTTGGATGGCTGCTTCCAGGAGCCTTCTCAAAGTTCTCTGAGGCTCCTGCACTGTTCCTCTCAGTCTGACAGATCCACAAGGAATGCCATTGTGTGCCCCATGGTGTGAGCCACCCTCAGCCCATCCTGGGGACACAGTCCCTTCTCCCCTGGGGAAGATTTTTAATGGTTTGGGGCCCCAATTTCATGCAGCCTAGCTAGCCACAGCTGTGGCCACCTTGGCCACACTGTCCCCCACACCCTCCCTGCCTCTGGGGGCCTCCAGATGATCTCTAGTGGGGGGTGGGCTTGCTCTGCCCTTGGCCAGAGATTTCTGGGTACCGAGGATGCAGAGGAGGAGGCCAACGGAGTGGGGGAGGAGGGAGGGAGGAGTGTGGTACCCAGGAACACTGAAAGGATGCAATTTTCCCAGGCCATCAGCAGAGTTTTAAAAATGCAAATGGAGCCGGGCCTTTGAAATATGCCTGCCATAAAGTGGGGCTGGTAGTGGCAGCGGGAGCTGGCGCGGGTGTGGAAAGTCATGAGAAGCCTCCTCGCGGGGCCTCATCCTCAGACTTCCTTCCCCCCACCCACTCCCCACTCTGCCTGCAGGATGCCTGTTTAGGGGGCGACTGGGACGCTGGAGTCGGAGATCCCCCCCCCAAACTCAGGGTACCTCCCTGAGGCTTCCTTTACCTCAATGATCTGCCCAACAGAAAGGCTGCAGAGAATGAGATTCTACACCCACCCCCCAGCCCCCCACGCCAGTGCTGTCTGCTGGAAGTTCTTCCTGAGTCTGATTTAAATGCCTCTTGGTGCCGATAAGCGGCTTCCCTTATACTCTATCTTCACGACTAATTGAAAAGCTTCTTTTGTAAGGGGCTTGAGCTATAAAGGGCTGCTTTGTCCTTCGTTCCCGACCCTTTATTTCTATTTTCATTTTCTCTCCAACGATGTCTGAAGGAGTCAGCTTCTGACTCCACCACTCGCGAGAAAGCTGTATTTCTGTTCCACCCCTTACCAGCTGCGTGACCTTGGGCAAGTCCCTTCACCTTGCTGAACTCAGTTATTTCGTCTATAAGATGGGGATGGTAAAGTACTTACCTCATAGTGGTGGTTATAAAAAGTTTATTAGATGAGTAAATCTCAGTGTACAAATAGCATTTAGCACAGTGCATGGCACAAACCAAGCTCTAAATAAATATTAGGTGGTGGTGATGATGATGATAGGTTCCTGTTGAGCTAGAGGTCACCAGGAGGTGACCATAACACTTCTCACTTCTTTGCCCCACCCCTGATGAGGCGGATTGTGTACAAACCATGTCCTCTCACCAGATGGTTGAGCAGCTGAGGGGAAGAGTAAATGGGAGGGCTGGAGGTGTTTATCCTGAAAAGTATAGTAGATTAAGACTGCTGCTCCATTGTTCCAGCATCAGGGAATTGAATGACTACATTTAAAAGTAATTCTCTCTTCCATCCGCTCACACTCTGATTTTGGAGCTCTTGGCCCCAACCTCCTGTCTCACCTTCTCCAGGAAATCAATGATGAGAGGCAAGTGAACTAGGGTGTGTTAGAAAGAGCTCTAGATATTGGGGTCTTTTACTAATTGTATGACCTTGGGTAAGTCACTTCACTTCTCTGAGACGCAGTTTCCTCAACTGCAAAATGGGAGTATAATGACCTGTGCCTGTAATATGCCTGCAAGTATCTTTTCAGCTGAGGTGGAGCACAGATTTATAGGCAACAATCTGATAATTAGTCATATATATAGTTACATGTTGTTATGGTTATATACAGTTAGAGATAGATAGAAAGATCAATCCCTCTTTCCATGACTTTCAGGGTTGACTGCACTTCATTTGATATAATGGATGCAAAAGAGCTCAGGAAACTTGCTCCAGTTCATGGTGGATGAATTTCTGACTCAAGGTCATATAGCAAGTTAGTGGGAGAGTTGGGTTGGACCCGGGCCTCCCTGGGTTCAGTCCTGAGCTTCTCCCAAGGCATCATCTTTCTTCTCCCCAGCCTCCTTCTGCCTGGAGCTCTGTTCAGGAGATGGCTGTGAGTTTGTGGGGGGCACAGGATAGAGGGGCCAATAATTCAAGAGAAGAGAGAAAAGTCTGGGGATGGGGGTGCTACAAGACAGGGCCTGGGGGAGGCTGGACAGATGGCAGCCCTCTCCTCCTGCCTCCAGAATTCTGAAAGCAGCCAGACCACTTCTTTTGCAGCCCTGCCTGCCTCCTCCAAGGAAGCAGGCAGCCTGCGCCAGAGTGAACACAATCCAAGTTATTAATTGCCTGCAACAATTAGCCCCAGTGCTTGGGCCTGCGGACACCTAGGCTCTGGAAAAAAAAAAAAAAAAGCCAACTACAGCTTCATCAATATTCACTCTGCTGCATAATCCTCCCCCAACTCTACAGGCCCACCCTAACCCCCATCCATGTTTCTAGGGGGCCTTTGCTCTGACCCCAGCATCTGGAGAAAACCATGTTTTCCTGAGGTTTTCAAGAGTGGAAGTCACTGAAGGGTTAGATCCTAAGGGGGCATTACACACAGCAGGGCAGGGAAGAGAAAGACCGTGCCAAAGGTCTGGACAGTGTGGCATTAGCCAAATACTGTCCCACTATGTGGCAGGAAGTACAGCCTCCAGGTTGAAGGTTTGAAGTAGGTTTGCTGAGTAGTGGCAAGGGAGAGATCAGAAATACACCCCAGTCCAGTCACGTACTAGCTTCGTGGCTTTGGGGAAATCCCTTCATGTCTCTGAGCTCATTTCCTTATCTGCAAACTGGGGACGGTGGTCACACCTCTCCGTGAAGGGAAATGCTGTGCAGAAGTGCATAGCCCTACAGTGGGTGGCACGGACTGAGCTGGAAATAAATAGGAGCTATTTTGTTCTATATGGACAGAGCCCTGGCAGGACATTCTGTGCTGCCTGTGGGTCCCCTTTCCCTTGGCAGGAAAGTGGAAGTGGGAGGCAACAGGGAGTGAGGTAGATGGGGAGTTGGGAGACCTGGATGCTGACCCCAGGTTTGCTCTAACTTACACTGTGGTCCTGGTGCCCTCCCCACTCTGGCCTCTTGTTCTGACTTGACAAATGAGGGCACAAAGCTGGATGAGAGCCCCTCTAACTAATTTTTTTAGGAGGGTGTGAACAGAAGGAATGAGCTTAGAATGGTAGGAGGCCATGGGGAATATAGAACCCCCAGTTTTTCAGGGGTGAAAGGCAGCAGTGATAAATGTAACGGACCCGCCAAAAGAACATGAAACCGGTTACATAAATAAAGAGTTAAGCCTAGAGTCACCAATCTGTCGGTTCTGCATCTGTTAAAGAAACCACTTACCTTTCATCAAGACAGGGAATAAAGATCATCACCTGGTTCAGAACCACTTGGGAGAGGCTGAGTAGAAGTTCCCAGCACAATCCTGATTGGGCGGGTATTTCAGGACCATGGACAGCGGCGGGTGCCACCCGCCAAACACCTGGGCCATGGTTGAGGGGAGGGCAGAGGGATAAGGGACATGGACTTGGCCACTGAGCTGGATCCTCAGAGATGGTGTGCTACTCAGCGTGAGCAGTGCTGAGCTTCAGGAATAACTCGGTTCCGCATGGTGTGCATCTCTGTCCAGCAGGGTTGCCCAAGTGTTAGAGCAGGGTCGTGTATGGGGCCTGTCTCCCAGCCCCTTCCCAGCAGCATCTAAGGCTCTCAGTGCACCTGCCTGTGTGTGAGCTCTTTCATGACTCAGCACAGAACTCCAGCCCCACCTCTCCCCCACCCGCGCCCTACCCTGACCCTTTGTCCCTCTGGCCTCGGCTTCCTGGCACAAGTTGGCCAGTGCCTCCCTTTGCCTCAGTCAGCCTGGCTGGCCCACTGGCGCCAGGAGCCAAGCCAGCCTTAACCCTGGCCACCAGGATCCATCTGGGCCTCAGCAGTGACAGCAAGAAAAAGCTTTTCTGGCATTTTCCCAGTCAGAAATCTGCGCGGCTCTGATGGGCTGCTCCCGTGCCAGCTCCTATTCCAGCACGTCCAGCGTGGGCAGGGTGGGGAATGTTCTGTGCCAGGGAACTCTGTGGCCAGGACCCCTGAGCTGGAATGAAGGGCTGGTAAAGAGATCATCAGTGCACGGGCAGTTAAAATACATTTTAGGCAGCAAGGGAATGCTGCTGACAACATCAGCACCGTTAATAATTAGTGGCTACCATTTGTTGAGTGCCCGGCTCCATAGATGCATTACTTCATCGAAACTTGAAAAGTCCCAGGACGTGGGGAGGTATCATCCTCCTGACCAGGGGAGGAGATTGAGGCTCAGAGAGTAAGCTGTTTCAGGTCACACCGTGGGTAAACACTGAAGACTCAACCCCAGGCAGCCTGATTATAGCCCAGACTTTTCACCACATTATTATTCCCATTTTTCAGAGGGAGAAACTGACGGTCAGAGAGGTGAGGGACTTGGTTAAGGTCACGGAAGACTCAGTGATGGAGAGGATTTGAACCAAGATTTGCCTGTTGTTGGAGATATCACTTTTATCTACTCCACTCTACTGCTCCCTGATGAATAGATCCCTGTTCGGTGCCCACTCCCAGAGTCCCCTGATGTGGCCCTTGGGGCTCATCCTAGGTCTAAAACACAAGTAAGCCAATCTCCCTGTTCTTCCTTAGGGAAGTCACTGCCTCTCTGAGTCCCAGTCTGCAGCGGGAAGCATGCTAAGACAGAGCTCACATTCCAATTTGAGATTTGCTTTGTCTGATAACATTCTCCCACGGACACTAGATAGGGCCATCGTGCAAAATGGCAGGATAGTCCCCAGGACCCAGGAGGACAGGGTCATAGTCATCCCTTCCAGGACAAGATGCAGGGGCCAGGGCCGCTGGCTGTGGACACACTGCCTGACTGCCATCACCTGATGCCTCCCAGGTTCTCATTTATGAGGAGAGTAAGGCCCAGGGTGGGTGAGTGCAGTGGTGTAGTTGCCTGTGGACAGCACGGTCTCTTTGGCCACCCCTCTAAGGCTTCTGTGTCCTTCCCAACACCTCTGAGTCCTCATTCTGCAGCTGGGCACGTCTGGAGACAGCTGTTCTCACTGGCATCCGGGACCCCATCTGGCAGATGTGGCAGCAGGATGCAGGAGGAATGTATGAATAGTCTTAATGGCCATGATGGGGAGCAGTCCCAGCCCGGACAGCATGGCTGGTTGTGCCTGGGGAGCTTGACTGGTAGCAAGTCCCCACACCCTCCTCCTCCTCCTCCTCCTCCTCCTCCTCCTCCTCCTCCCTGTCCTCCTCCTCCCCCTGGTTTTCCTTCCTGTCTCTCCCCTCGCACCCCCAAACACTCCCACGCTCCCTGCCTTACCTCCTTTACACTTATTCCTTCCCTTGATAACGACCACAGCCAACATTTGTTGAGCACTTACTGTGTGACCAGCCCCGTACCAAGCGTCTTTCCTACACCCTCCTATTTGGTCTTCATAACAGCCCTTGGGAGAATAATCCTCTTTCTTTACAGATAAGGAAAATATGGCTCAGAGAGGTCAGGAGGTAAGGCTTGACTTCCAAGCCCACACTCTGCTGTCCCTTGGCTCTGTCAGGCATGGTAGCCCCTCATCACACACGGGGCAGGAAGGCCAGAGGTGGTGTGAACTGTTCCCTTCAGCCTTGAAAGGATTGTTTGGTAGAGGCTTTTTTTGTTTTTTTTTCTGTCTTTTGATTTTCCTTTAAAGCTCTAAGCTGATTTCATCCTCCCACCCACCCACCCCCCCAACCTGGATTGCTGTGTTCTCTGCACCTTCCAATCCTTCCCTTCCCAGAGTGTGCATGGGCAGCCCAGAGTCAGCTGTTCGTCATGCTTTTGCTAAGTCAGGTAAGTGCAACAAGACCAACACGCACACGCACACACACACACACACGCACACGCACAGGACCAAGGGTTAGTGGGCCAAGTGCAGAGGACTCCCCTCATCCCCTGGGAATTTTGTGACCATGGTCATTTCAATCCATGCATAATTAAGGCCTACGGGGCAGGTGGCTAAGCACATGGAGTCTGGAGTCAGACAGGCTGGAGTCCATGTATTTATTTAAAAAAATTTTTTTTAACATTTATTTATTTTTGAGAGACAGAGAGAGACAGGGCATGAGCAGGAAAGGGGCAGAGAGAGAGGGAGACACAGAATCCAAAGCAGGCTCCAGGCTCCGAGCTGGCAGCACAGAGCCTGACGGGGGGCTCGAACCCACAAACCGCGAGTTCATGACCTGAGCTGAAGTCGGACACTTAATCCGACTGAGCCACCCAGACGCCCCTGGAGTCCATTTATAACAATGCCACTGGCCAGGTGATGGTGGCCAAGTCGCCTCAAGTCCCTGAGTCTCAGCGTCCTCACCTGTAAAACGGAGACTTACCTCAAGCAGACGTCGTGAGGACCCAATAAGAGAGTGTGTGTGATATGCCTGGTATACAGTCCTCAGGCCATCGCCTTATCCCATTTCATTTTGGGTCAAGGGAATAAGAGAAACATACTCCCTCTGGCCCAGGATGGTCCCCCTGGTACTCATTCCCCAGAAATTGTTCTTCCAAATACTTTTTGGTAGGATTTAGGTAACACGGTCACAGTTGGCATTTTTGCGCATGTCCTTTGTGTGATGTGCGAATTGCTCATATCATCTCCTATAGAACGCATGCGTCTCCAGCCTAAGTCCCGGAGGAAAACAACCTGTGTTCGAATCCCGGCTCTGCCGCCTACCAGCTGTGTGACTTTGGGGAAGTCACCTAACCTTTCTGTGCTTCACTTTCCTCAGCTGTAAAAGGAGCTTATAATAGCACCTACTTCCTAAAACAGTGTTGAGGAGTTAGGGGTGCGTGGAAAGTACCGAGATCAGCGCTTAGCCATGATAAGCGTGCAGTATAAATAAATGTCAGCCATTATTATTTAACCTCCATGACAATCTCAGAAAGTGGATAGTGTCATCCTTGTTTCACAAAAGAAGTGACCGGTAGAGGTTAATTCAGTGGTCCAGGGTCATATAGCTAGCTAGTGGCAGAGACAGGGTTTGAGCCGAGTTCTGAATGATTCCCAGGCCTACAGGTTTCACACTGAAGCCACAAGCCTAGGACAGAAGAGGAGACTGGGGCTCTGAGGCTCAGTCAGCCCCTCCAATGCTGTGACCCAGATGAGCTCACTTCCCACCCTCTTGCTTCCTCTCGTCATTCCCATTCAGTCATTTATTTCAAAAACACTCCTGTTTTAACTCTGACAGTTTCCTGATTGTTCCCGTTCCAGACCGGCTCACTTTGCAGGGCTCCCAGGCCGTGGGAGCCTGCAGGGGCCCTGAATCTGGTCTTGCTCTCCCTCCTGCTTGGTATGAGCTCTGGGAAGCCAGGAGGGCTCCCGGGTACCCAGGAAGCCCCTAGGACTTCTGTTCCCTACTGGAGGGTCTGCTGATCCAAGAGCTCCAGGGCCCCACCCTCCCCACTGCCCTGACCCAATATGGTGCTCAAGGCCCTTTCCTCCCCAATGGCCTCTCTCCAGCCCTGTCACCGCAACCCCTCCCCACCCCGAAGAGCCCCCTACCGCTCAGATATGCCTCTCAGTCTTTCTCACGTCATTCCACCGCCCCCCCCCCCCCGAAAGCTTCTTTCTCTTCTTCTCTACTAACTGAAATATTACTCATCCTGAAGGCCCAACTCATCCCTTTTCCATGATGGAGCCACCCCCCAACCCTACGCCTACTCTTCCCCCAGAGTCTTCGGCTCTCTCTCTTCTTTGCTCCCGGAACAATTTCACACATCTATTTGTGCATTTATCACTGTGTGACTTGTTTTCTACATAGAGTCTGTTGTGTGGGGGCACGAGAAGACTCAGCAGGGGGGCCACTTCCCAGGCAAGGGCTGGGGGCCTGGAGGGGTGGGCCACGAGCAGCAGCAGAGCCTGGAGTTCAGGGACCACCTGCTCCAGGACCCGGCTACCGAGGCCCGAAGCTGAAGTCACATGTTACATTCCCATGATCACATGGCACTTCATTGAGGAGCCATAGAACCTGGGCCCCCAACTCCCGATCCTATCCCTTAAAAGTCCCAGCTGTACACATGGGCTGATGCACTCTCACCGCCACCCCCCGCCCCCGTCACCCAGGGCCTCCAATCCTCCTTGCTACCTTTATTCATCAGCTATTGCCACAATCACGCTGCCTACGAAACCACCTCAAAGTCTTGGTGGCATTTAACATTAATGTGTGTATTTTGCCCATGAGTCTAGAATCTGACTGGAGAACTCTGCTTCGGGTTGTGGTCTAGCTCATGTCTGCTCCACGTGGCCTGTAAGGGGCTGCAGCTACCCTGATTAGGTTTGTGGGCATGGCAGAAATGCAGGAGCATGAGCACAAGCAGGTAAATGCATCCCAGGGCTCTTCTCTCATTGTATCTGCTACCGTCCCACTGACAAGAGCAAGTCCCTCGCCAAAGCCCAAAGTCACATGGTGATGAAGGAGCCTCTCGGCTCACCATGTAGCCATGGCAAGAGTGTGAAATGTAAAATACCAGTCTGGGAAGCTGAGCATTAAGACCAATAATTCAGTCTTCCATGCCACATTTATGCCTCCACCTTCCTTCTTTACAGATTCAAATTGATCGCTGACTGCCCCCCACCCCAAGACACTAGACGGGTCTCTCCAGCTTCCTTCCCTGCAGCCACTACCCACAGAACTTTCAGCTGAAGCTCCACCCTCTCCACCTGAAGCTTAGCCATGCTGATTGCAAAATAACCATGGAAAAGAAATGTAATGAGAATGCTCAGGCTCCAAGAGTTGGATGTAAGGAAAGAGGAACGAGGCGCATAGTTTGTTGAACTTTGGAAAGGTGGAGAATGGGGGTGATTTATCTTCACCCCTGTCTTCCAGCACTACTCATTGTCCCAAATCTGAAAGGTGAACTCTAGGGAACTCCCAAAGCTTTGAGTCAGGTTCTCATAGGACCACTCATCCACATGGCTTCAGAACCTCAGTGTGGGGCTTTATTTTTATCTATTTTCATCAGTTCACCATTTTTTTTTTTTTTGATAGCAGCCCATCAATTTCCAATGGAGAACCATCATTTCCCCTTTAGACCAAGTGATTGGGAGGAAGATGCACATGTGACCGAGGCCTAAGCCAATCAGAGCATCCCATCATCTCCTTGGCTATAGTGATTGACTCAGCGATAGGGCCATGGCAAAGCCAGGTCAATGAAAATTCAGTCTTGGACATTTGTCAAATTTCTGGGCATGACATGAGGAGTTAGAGGAAGTCAGGAAGAGACTATTTTTCTTGCAGGGCCTGAATCGGAGAGGCTATAGACTTTGCATTACTAGCAGCCATCATGGCACCACGTCAATTCCAAGAATAAAGTGCGCCAACCTCACCATGAACTGAGGGACAAAGAGGGACTTGGCTTAAGCTCCTGAATCAAGCTATGCCTGAAATCCTACCTTGAGACTTTTGAGCAATGAAATCAGGTAGAACAGGCTTTCTCTCACTTATAACTGGGGGTCCTAATTAAACAGTCTTGGAATTCTATAATCATGGATTTGGGGCACCTAAAGCTGAGGATGCTTAGAATTATACATTTGTCGAATCTCAGAGTTGAAGCCCTTGGAGACTAAGCCTAACTGAGAGGAGTACGGAGAGAGCCTCAAAGCTATGGGCATGGAGCAGGGCAAGACCCAAGGTGCCTGTATGCACCCCCACTGGTGCCAGCACACTTGTCCTGTACCTTCAACTCCTGTAGCCTGGCCATGTGCGGTGAAATGTATAATCTTTGTCTCCGCAATGGCCCTTCTCGATTGTGTTTGTACATAACACCTTCTTATCCTTTTGTCCAAGGAAGGGATGGGGTCTGAGCTGGCAGTGTAAGCGGTGTTGCGAGGAGAGGCTGCTGCAAACAAGGGTCTAAAAGCACAGGACTGCTCAGAGGGAGAGGTGGACAGTGAGGACACCCCTTAGAAGAGCTGCATTCGGCCAGCAGAGAAGCCTGCCCCAGACTGCACTGCTCTGAGCCAGGCACCTGGCCCAGTGTGCCAGCCTCCATCTTGGCATCGGCGCCCACCCTTGCTGGCTGACCTTTCTGAGCAGATATTTCGGGAAAGGGAATGGAAGCTCACACCTCGCTCTGGCTTCCCCACCTGCTGAGACCATCTTCAAAGGTGCCAGTGGCTGAACTGGCTCCTGGGTCACTTCTCTCTGCCAGGACTGAGGCTGCCATTGGCGGTGTTCCTCTCCAGCCCCCAGGGCCTCCCTCCTGGCCGCAGCTCCTGGATCTGGCTTCACTTCTGGCCTGGCCGCTCTTTCCCAGAAGGCAAGGGGCCTCTGCATGGAGGTTCCTGAGTATGATACACTCGGGTTCTAGTCCCACTGTCTCCGATGACTTGTTACTTGTATATATTGGCCTCAGTTTGTCCACTTGACAACCGAAGTCTTCCCCCAGTAGTGATGAGCCTCACTACACTTGTATAAAATAGGCCTTCACAGGTCACGATCTCGCGGTCCGTGAGTTCGAGCCCCGCGTCGGGCTCTGGGCTGATGGCTCAGAGCCTGGAGCCTGTTTCCGATTCTGTGTCTCCCTCTCTCTCTGCCCCTCCCCCGTTCATGCTCTGTCTCTCTCTGTCCCAAAAATAAATAGACGTTGAAAAAAAAATAAAATAGGCCTTCTCACTCCCATTCTATAGGCGGAGAAGCCAACCAAGGCTCTGAGAGGTCCTGACATTACTCATTAGGCAGCATTCATGTAATAAATACTAGTTGAGCATAGTCTACTTGCCAGGCACTGTACTACCTTCTCAGGACATCAAGGTGACTAAGACAAGGTCCTGGCCCACAGGCTTCTCAGTTGGGGGTGGGTAACACACTTGCTGAAGGGCATAGAGCAAATTGTCATCTCCTTTGCACGCATTAGGTGCTCAATCAATGCATGAATTGGCTGAAATGCCTTATGGGCAACTGACAAGGAGCAATCCTGGGCAAAAAGATAGCAGGATGCAAAGGATATATCTGGAGAAAGGGAGATGTCAATTTCCAGCCTTGAGGCTAGGTTTGCAAACAAAAAATCTATCATATCTGACGCAGTTTGCTAAAGACTAGATATGGAGATGAAGGAAATGCGGGTGGTGGATGGCGTGCTTGGATTTTGCCTGACAAAGCAGCTTGGGGCCTGCAGGCGCTGCCCTTGGGCGATGAGCTCTAGAATGGTCCCAGTCCCCCCCCCCCCCCCCGCCCAGCCCCCACCCCATCAGGGCTTCAGAGAGGATGGACACAGTGCAATCAGAATGACATGCTGGTCACACTGGTAATGGGCAGGCAACAAGGTTTGCAAATATGAGGATGAACCCATCGGATGAGAGTCTCAGAGATGATCACGGCAGGTTCTCTTTCTCCTCTGGACCTTGCTTCTCAAAGTGTGGTCCATAGACCAGCAGCGCTGGCGACATCTGGGCGTTTGTTAAAAATGCAGACTCTCAGTCCCATCTCTCACCTACTGAATGTGAGTCTGCAAGGTCCGCAAGGTTCTCCTGTGTTTCCCAAGCCTGGCTGCATGATTGACTCCCCTGGGGAGGTTTGGAAAACCCTGAGGCCTGGATCTGCCCCAGAGATTCTGATTTAATTAGCCTGGGCTGTGGCTGGGCAGCAGAACTCTACCGGGATGTAACTGACATTTAACACTGTATCAGTTTAAAGTATACAGTGTGTCGATTTGATGATACACTTCTATCTTGCGAAACAGTCCCCACCAGAGCATTAGCCAACAGCTCCATCACATCATGTAATTATCATTTCTTTTTAAGCAGGACTTCTTAGTGTTCAGGAGGTGATCCTGACGTGCAGCCGAGGCTGAGCACCGCTGCTTTAACTTTGCAGAAGACATCCCGAAACTTGACCTCATCTTCCCTTTACTACAATCCTGGTAGCTCAGGAGGGGTTGTCCCCATTTCTCAGAAATGGCGTTATCCTTATCTTTCAGCCTGGCAGGTTAGCGTATAACAGTGGTTCTCAAAGTCCCCAGACCAGCAACATCAGCATCACCTGGTGGCTTATTAGAAATGCGCGCTCTGGGGGCGCCTGGGTGGCTCCGTCAGTTAAGAGTCCGACCCTTGATTTCGGCTCAGGTCATGATCTCGCGGTTTGCGGGTTCGAGCCCCGCGTCGGGCTCTGTGCTGACAGCTCGGAGCCTGGAGCCTGCTTCGGATTCTGTGTCTCCCGCTTTCTCTGCCCCTTCCCTGCTCGCACTCTGTCTCTCCCTGCCTCTCAAAAATAAATAAATATTTTTAAAAAATAAGAAAGAAAGAAATGTGAACTCTGGTGGTTGGGCCCAGAATCTGTGTTTCAGCCGGCCTCTCAGATGATTCTGGGGCAGGGTCAAGTTTGAGAACCACTAGGAAAGCACCCTGAATGGGGAGAGGAGTTCTGGCGTCTCTCCCTGGCTCTGTGTGTCCTTGAGCAGGGGACTCTCCCTCTAGGGGCTTCCGTTTCCACTGTGTAAAAGGTGGGGGGCGGGGGAGGGGGGGGAGCGGGGGACGGACCAGGTCGGCGCCGTCACCCCCACAGCGCCCCCTGGCGGACACTGCCAATCCACCACAGCTCTGCTTCCCAAGGCGCCAGGACTGACCCCAGGCTTGCCTCAGCACTGCCTCCCGGGCAGCGCAGCCCTCCAGCTGAAATTTAAGCCTCTTTACTGTCATCCCAGGTGCTGGCTGATCTCTGAAGCCCCTCCACCATGTTAGTGGCAGGTGCAGGCCTCGGACCCTGGAACCCAGCGCTTTCTCTCTCCTCCTCCTCCTCAGGCTCTGAGAAATGGAGAAGGGGGTGTATCCACATGGGCTGGAAAGATGTGTCAAGGGGGCCGGTGACCCACCCCCACCTTCAGGCCCTTTCACACCCCTATCCTTTGCACAGCCCGTTCCCACTACCTGATGCACTCTTTTAAAAAATCTGTTTTTAAAGTTTACGTATTTTATTTTTGAGAGAGAGAGAAAATCCCAAGCAGATCAAGGGGCTCGATCTCACAAACCCGGAGGTCACGACCTGAGCTGAAATCAAGGGTCGGACGTTTAACCGACTGAGCCACCCAGGCGCCCCCCTCGTTTTAGCCTCTTCCTCTGGACTAATCCTAATGCAGCCACTGAGGCCCAACTCAAATGTCACCTTCTCCGTGAAGTCCCCTGTGCCTCCCGGCAGGGACAGCTAAATGTGCCAGGAGAAGAGGTCACTTCCTGCCTGCATTTGCATGTCCCTGACAGTCTGTCTCCCCAGGGGATCTGTGGCTCCCTAGCACCAAGCCCTGGGCTTCATAAGGATAAACGCTCAAGATCCATGTGCCTGGATGCGGTGCCCAGATTCCCAGTGTCAGGGGCAAGATGTCCTCAGGAGCCCCCAGCACCCTCCTGGTCAGGGCACCTTCTGTGCCTCCCTCTGTCAGCATATTGACCAACTTCCCACCCGCCAAGCCTCCAGGCCCTCCAGTGCTGCCTGGCGTGGGGCTGAGGGGTGTGGGGCCCGGGAGCTGCCCCAGTGCCCTGCACAGCCTGTTTGGCCTGACTCCTTCCCGGGAGAGTGGGAGGGAGGAAGGAGTGAGGCCCACTCAGTCCACATTTACTGAGCACCTACTGTGCGTTGGGCCAGGGGTGGGACGCAGCGGGGCACAGTCCCCGCTCTTAAAAGGGGGATGAGAAGGGGAAAGATCCTGGCATCAGATGAACCCGACTCTATGCCATGTCTTCCGTGAGGGAGAAGAATGTATATAGCACACCTACTATGTGCCACTTTCAAGGGGAGTATGTAGTCAGCACGTGCTCTGTGCCAAGCCCCATGTGCATACGCCCTAAGCCCGGGGCCCCGAGAAAGGAACACGGACCGAGTTCCTACTACGTGCCAAGCTCTGTGTGCGGAGCCTCATACGCAATTAAACCTTCTACCAATTCAGGAAGTAGGCTTTCATGGCTGTGTCTCCCTCCGCTACAGGAATTCAGCCCCTCCTCATCCAAGGCCCAGCTCGTCTCTTATGGGAAGCCTCTCCTGATCCGTCAGAACTCTCGGCTCTTTTCTCTGCTTTCTGCCCGCAGCATGTCAAGGCAGTTCTCATTTCCTCTGCCTGGGATTCCTCAGCCAGAGAGCCGTGTGTCCAGCCCTTCCCATGGGCCAGAAGTGATGCGGAGCCCTACCGGTCTCCCCTTCAGTCCTCGCCACCCAGCTACTGGCTAAGTACCACTGTTACCCATTTTACAGCCAAGGAAACTGAGGTCCTGAGAGGCTAAAGGGCTTGCCCAAAGCCACACAGCCAGCAGGCGACAGAGCCAGAGTTTGACCATAAGCCTGGGCATTTCCAAGGCCCTGGGGTGAATGACCCAGCCCGATCCCTGGGGCCCTGGGCATGGGTGTCCCCAGAGGACATCCACTGGCCATTTTAGCAGCAGTAAACAGGAGTGTTGGTCCTGACTTGGCTGCCGCTCACCCCACACCCCCCCCCCCGGCACCTGCCGTGGCACGCAGAGACCCCTCCTCTGGAACTCACCAAGATGGGACATTGTATTCCCAAACTGGGGCACACGCTGAGGCTTCTGGGGAGAAAAGACCAATCTGCAGAAGCCGGGCTCTCACCTCCCTGCCTGGGAATTTGCGTACTGCAGTTACCCATGATGCTTTCCCTCCACTTCACAGAATAATTGCTGAACAGATTGCACCGGAAGGAGAATTCCTGGATTATGGAGTCATGATTCTAAATGGCTGTTTATCTGTGTTTTGCTTCATTTCTTAAAAGAAAAATGGCTAGAATTTAAGTATGTGAGTTGAATGCCAGGGAAACGGAGGCTGCGTCCATCACCCCGCGGAGGACGGCATGGAGCACCGTGGAGGAGAGGCGGGGAGGCGCGATGATCACCGCCAGCTGCTTGCTCCGCTCCCCTCCTCGTCTGTCACAGCTTCCCCATTGCCTTTCCCGCTGTACATGTGTGAGGCAACGAGGGCCCAGAGAGCTCAAGTGACTGGGCCGGGGTTGCACAGCTGACACACAGCAGAGCTGGTGCGGAGGCACCAGTCGGTCTGACCCCAAAGCCAAGCTCCTGCTTCCGCTGGCAAATCACAGAGCTTTCCAGCCGCCTCTCTCTGAGACTCACTGGGCGGCTGCTCTGGTGTGACTGAGGACACAGAGGCCCAGGGGGTCAGACCCACGCCTGGAGATGCCAGGCTCGGCCCAAACTGGGTGGGGAGATACAGGCGGAACCCTCTCCTCCCCCCCAGGAGCTCTCAGTCTTGGAGAGGATGACGAAGGGCCCCGGCACAGTGAGGTATAAGAATAAAGCCACCTCCTCCATCCAAGGACACACCTGTGGGCCCTGGCCTCCACAGCACCGGTGCCCTGGGCCTCTTCTTGGACCCTGAAGTACGTGATTTTCTCCCTGACGCTCCGCTGCATGGCCCTTCGAGGCAGAGGGTGTAGGGTCCTCGCTCAGGCTGCTGGATTCAAATCCCCACCTCTGCAATTGACCAATCATTAGACCTTGGACAAGTGGCTTAACCATTCTGAACTCAGCTTGTTCATCTATAAAATGGGGACAATAATCGACCTACCTTGTAGGATTATCGGGGGGATCAAATGAGTTGATTCAAGTAAAGGGCTTAGAACAGTGCCTGGCAGGAAGACGTAGTAAGTGCCCAATAAATACCGGCTGATAGCATTCTTCGTTCAATAATTTATTTACCGGGCACCCGTGCCCAATAGGATGCAGAGTTGAGACACAGACCCTGCTCATTCAAAGCCTACAAGCTAGGCCTTGAGGAGGAGGCCAAAGAGATAAAGACTTCCCCACCCCCCATCCATGGGCTGTGAGCTACAAGGCAGGTAATCCCAGGGCACTAAGGGAGCCCAAAGGCAGAGGGTCAGTGAAGGCTCCTGGGAGAGGTGATAGCTAACCTTAATCTTGATGAATGAGGAGTTATTCACCAAGGAGTCCCCCAAGATGGCCAATCATGGCAGCAGGTGGACAGTTGGACATGAGTCAGGCATCCAGGCAGCAGGAACAGCACACTGTCTCCCAGAAGAAAGAGAAAACTTTCTCTTTCATCTAGGGACTCGTAAGTGGCTGGGGATGGCCAGATATCAGGGGTGTGAAAGGCAGTGATGGGAGATGAGAGAGACTGGGAGGAACCAGACCACTGGGAGCCTTGGAAGCTCTTATGGTTTGAATTGTGGATACAGGAGCACTGATGCATAGAGGCACATGCACCCCAATGTTTATAGCAGTGCTATCAACAATAGCCAACATGTGGAAAGAGTCTAAATGTCCATCAACTGATGAATGGATAAAGAAGATGTGGTTTGGGGCCCCCCCAGGTGGCTCAGTCGGTTAAGCATCCGACTTCGGCTCAGGTCACGATCTCATGGTTTGTGGGTTCGAGCCCCGTGTCAGGCTCTGTGCTGACAGCTCAGGGCCTGGAGCCTGCTCCGGTTTCTGTCTCCCTCTCTCTCTGCCCCCTCCCCTGTTCACACTCTATCTCTCTGAAAAAATAAAAATTAAAGAAATTTTTTTTAAAAACTTAGAAAAAAAAAAAAGATGTGGCTTATATACACAATGGAATACTACCTGGCAATGAGAAAGAATGAAATCTGGCCATTTGCAGCAACGGGATGGAACTGGAGAGGGTTATGCTAAGTGAAATAAGTCAGGCAGAGAAAAGACAGATACCATATGTTTTCACTCATACGTGGATCCTGAGAAACTTCACAGAAGACCATGGGGGAGGGGAAGGGGAAAAAAAGTTACAGAGAGGGAGGGAGGCAAACCGTAAGAGACTCTTAAATACTGAGAACAAACTGAGGGTTGATGGGGGTGGGGGGAGGGGAAAGAGGGTGATGGGCACTGAGGAGGGCACCTGTTGGGATGAGCACTGGGTGTTGTACAGAAACCAATTTGACAATAAATTATATTTAATAAAAAAAAAAAAAGAATTGTGTACCCCTCCCCCAAAAGAGACCTGATACCTGTGAATGTGACTTTATTTGGAAATGGGATTGTTGCTGATTTCATCAGTTCAGATGAGGTCATACCAGAGTGGGGTGGGCCCTTGATCTGCTATGACTGATGTCTTTACAGAAGCAGAGAGAGAGACAGGGAGGAGAATGCCATGTGAAGACAGACACATGAGGGGAGAAGGCTGTGTGAAGCCGGCGGGCGGGGGACAGGGAGGCTGGTGTTACGTGGCCGTGGGATGCCATGGAGTGCCAGCCCCCACCGGAAGCTGGACGAGGCGGGAAAGGATGTTTCCCTCCAGCCTTCAGAGGGAGCGTGGCTCTGCTGATACCCCAATATCGCGCTTCCGGCTTCCAGAACTGTGAGAGCATAAATTTCCAGGTATTTCTATTAAGGCCCCAGCTTGTGGTACTTTTGTTACAGCAGCCCCAGGCGCTAACCCAGGAGCTGAGCTACTTAGAGCTCTCAGGTCGAGAGTGTTGATCCCCACATGCCTGGCCACGATTGCTTCTCTGAGGCCCCCGTGGTGTGTGGTACACGGTGGCACCTCATGGGGACCTGGCCTTCTGCTACCTGCCTGGCACACCCACGTCACCTCTGCCTTCATCCGTTGTGCCTTCCTGTCACGCCCAGGCCACCTGTGCCCACCGCCACCCACTGGCCACAGCCCCAGCGGCTCATCACCGAGATATACAGTCAGCCTTGGGCGTGATGACAGGGCCCAGCCGGGCAGGCATGAATCATGTTTATCGAAAACAGGAAACAAAGGGAGAAAGGGAACAAAGCCCTGGGAGAAGGAGATGGGCAGGCAGGAGTGAGGCACCCGGCCGGAGTGGGGGCCAGCCTAGACGCGCTGCCCATGGAAAGACCCATTCATTTCCTGACGTTTGCTCCAGGACCAGGAGCTGACAGCCCGGCACTCTGTTGAGGTTTATCTGTGCGCCTCAGCTGTGAAGCGTGCTGTGTGCCAGCTTCTTGGGTACTTTGGAGATTTGCCAGGCCCAGGAGGGGGTGGGTGGAAGGTGGCGGGAGGCACCAGGAGCAGCTTCTGGCCCGTTGATGACCCCAGTAAAGGCCTGGCTTTCAGCGCTGTCCATGGGTGAAGTTGCATTACCTCCTGCCCTGTAATGAGGTTCTGTGGGCCTCGGCATGGGCCCAGGACCTGCTCCGGCCGCCGGCGCTGGCCCTGGTCACCCCCAGCCCAGACTGGCCTGGTCTGATAAGCCAGGATGGGGAAGAGGAGAGGGTGGAGGCGGAGGGTCACCCCCAGGAGACCAAAGGGAGCCAGAGTTTACTGAGCACCACTGTGTACCCAGACTTGCGTTGAGAGTTTTGGCTTCCTCGGAACACCGTGTTAGTTTCCTACCGCTGCTTTGACAGATTGACACAGACCGGGGTGCTTGGGACAACAGAAAAATGTTCTCTTACCATTCAGGAGGCTGGAAGTCCACACTCAAGGTGTTGGCAAAACTGGTTCCTTCTGGAGGCTCTGGGGGAGAGTCAGTGCAATGCCTCTCTCCTAGCTGCTGACGGCTGCCAAACCTTGGTGTCCCCTGGCTTGTCCACACCTCGTTTCAACCTCCGCCCCCAACGTTCACGCAGCCTTCTCCATGGCGTCTGTGTCTGTGTCTGTCCAGAGTTCCCTCTTTATTGTTTTTATTTTTTTTAATGTTTTATTTGTTTTTGAGAGAGACAGACAGACAGAGCATGAGCAGGGGAGGGGCAGAGAGAGAGAGGGAGACACAGAAACTGAAGCAGGCTCCAGACTCTGAGCTGTCAGCACAGAGCCGGACGTGGGGCTCGAACTCACAAGCTGTGAGATCATGACCGGAGCCGAAGATGGTCGCTTAACCGACTGAGCCACCCAGGCACCCCAGAGTTCCCTCTTCTTTTAAGGACACCAGTCCCTGGATCCGGCCCACCCTCATCCAGTACGACTTCAATTTAGCTCAATCACCTCTGCAAGGATCCTCTTTCCAGATAAGGTCCCGTTCACAGGTCCTGGGGACTTAGGGTTCCAATATATGTTCTTTTTTTTTTTTTTTTTTTTTTTTTGGAGGGGGACACAATTCAACCCACAACGAAGTTAACATTTGCTGACAGCTTACTAGAAGCCCCACACTCTGCTAGGAACTATTCGCGAGCTGTCTAACTGGATCTGCACAACGGAAATAGGAGGCAGCTACTGCTGCTAGGCCCACTTTAGAAAATATATTATCATTGACGAAAAAATTGAGGCTCAGAGACGCATAGCGGAAACGTGGCGGATCCCCAGGGCAGACCCAGACCCAGGGGCATATCGCACAGTCATGCCGTAGTCGGGACGTCACAGCAGTGAGGTCGGGGATAGAGGGAGGTGGGCGTCTGGAGCTCTGAGCGCATTCAGGAGGTGCGTGTGCACCTCTCCAGCTGCAGCCGGCTGGGCCTCGGTAGACCTCAGTTTCTCTAAGGTGAGCATATGAGTGGCTCCCTCCTCGGGCTGCAGCGAGAGGGTTGGGAGATGTTCGTGCAGCATTTAGCACTGTGGCTGGTACTATCGCTATAAGTTGGAGGAGGTGGTGGCTCCATGACACCAACAGAAAGGAGGGACGGGCTCGGGGAAGGGGGCAGGCAGGACGACAAGGACTTTGGAGTGACCTCAGAGGCAGGGTCTGAGGACAGGACCCAAGGGTCCCTGCCTTCTGCTGGCACCAACCTTTGTCTTCCCAGCTGCACCCCAGGTCCTGATAGTATCACCAGCCTGCTTCCTGCGTCCCCGATGTCCTCCTTCAGACGTCCAGCCACTTGCAGGGAGCCTGTTCAGGACGGTCCTGACCTTCCTCTTCCCCCCCCCCCCACCTCCCCCTGCCTCCCAAACTCCATGCCGGCCAACCTCCAGGACTGCACTGGGATTTTATTTCTGATCCCCAAGACTAACACGGGAAATGTTTCTCTATGAATCAGTGAACGAAAGGAATCACTGAACGAATGCGTCGGAAAGGAACAAATGAGGGAGTCACCAGCCCTGGCAGCTTCCCCCCATAAGGCACCTCCCGTGCTCCCTGGCCACTCCTGCCTCCTGTTTCCCCCTTGTACAGCCCAGCCCACACCCCACAGGGGAGCTCTGCCCACCACCCCCAGCCGAGAGACCCTGGCCCAGAATGCCAGCTCCATGGGGCACCAAGAGCGTCTGGAGTCCTGTCGTCTGCATCTTGCCTCTTCCTGCAGCCTCAGCAGATGGGGGGGGGGGTGGCGGGGGGAGGGGACGAGAGGGAGGGGCTGCATACCTGGCTGGTCACGGGCAGGTGCGGTCCTCACCAGGGGAAGGGGTAGCAGCATCCCAGCCATTGTCCCCACCCCGGACTCACTGTGTCCTCATCCACTGGGCAGGATCTCCATCTTCCAGGGCCCCTGATATTTAAGGAAATTAAGGTCAGGTCTGGCTGCTAAATATTTGTCTAAGCCGAATAGAAAATGGTGCCAGAGAAGAAGGTCTTCAATTTTATGAGCAAATAAATCATATGATGGGAGAGTGGGCTGGGAGGAGGGGGGTGAGGCAGGATGCTCAATTATTTAGAACAAAAAGTGCTTCCCAAAGCCTGGGGCGGGGGGGCGTCCATGTTCCCCTCCCTCCTAAAAGTGTGAATCTTGCACTTGGCTCTGTGCACCAAGGCAGGGGACAGGTTACATTTGCCGATCAGTTGACCTTGAGGTGGACAGATGAACCTGGACGACCCATGTGGGCCCAGTGTAATTGCAAGGGCGGTTTGAAGTCAAAGAAGGAAGCAGGAGACTCTGTATCACAGTGATGCGGCGTGAGAAAGTCTCGAGCAGCCGTCGCTGGCTTTGAACGAGGAAGGATGGAACGCAGCCCCAGTGGTTTTCGCCCCGAGTGACCCATCTTGGACATCTGACCCCCAGGACTGTAGGGTAATAAATTTGTGTTGTTTTAAGCCACTGGGTCTCTGGGAATTTGTTACAGCTGTGACGGGAACCGAACTTGCCCCTAACTGCCCACACTACGTGGAGCAGCTCCCCTCCGCTCTCCAGACTCAATTTCCTTCAATTTCTTTTCTTTTTTTAAAAGCTTATTTATGGGGCGCCTGGGTGGCGCAGTCGGTTAAGCGTCCGACTTCAGCCAGGTCACGATCTCGCGGTCCGTGAGTTCGAGCCCCGCGTCGGGCTCTGGGCTGATGGCTCAGAGCCTGGAGCCTGTTTCCGATTCTGTGTCTCCCTCTCTCTCTGCCCCTCCCCCGTTCATGCTCTGTCTCTCTCTGTCCCCAAAAAAATAAATAAACGTTGAAAAAAAAAATTTAAAAAAAAAAAATTAAAAAAAAAAAAAGCTTATTTATTTATTGGGGGGGGAGGGGCAGAGAGAGAGAGGGAGAGAGAGAATCCCAAGCCGACTGTGCACTATCACCGTGGAGGCCCATGCGGGGCTCAAACTCACGAACCATGAGATCATGACCTGAGAGGAAGTCAGACGCTCAGCCGACTGGGCCCTCCACCCCCACCCCGGGGCACTCCCACACTCGGTTTCCTCACCCGCAGACTGAGAGGATTTGGGTTACAAAGGATCTTCAAGGTCTTGCCTCCCAATCCGAAACATTTTCTTGTTACAATTGTCCCCGCCCCACGCCCCTCCTTCCCACCTGCCATCTGCCCCCGGCTCCCGGGCCACGTCCAGGCTGGAACTGGCAGAGCCAGAGGCCCCCCGGAGGAGATAGTTAATAAAGGCAGGAGGAGAAGAATCAATGTGAGCTGACATCCCTATGACAGATTGGCGAGAGCGACAGATTTAATATCCTGCCGTTTTCCTTCCCCAGCCTGGGGGCCGGAATTGATTAAATAAATTAAGGCTCCACAGCGCAGGATGCTCTGGGTAAGGTCGTCTAGTTCTCCTGCTGTCCCTGTCCGGCTGCACGGCTCACCCCACCCTGGGGCTCGAACCACCCGGGGGGTCCTGAATAGCCAGCCAGGAATATGGAGTCCTGAAAAGGGCACGTGCCTCGGCCTCTCTTGGGACCACACAGGAATGCGGATGGACCGTGGGTCAGGTGGGAAGCAGGGGATGGGATGGGGAGGCGGGAGGGGAAAGGTAGAACACAGAAGGCAAAGACAGGCTGGAACCCCACCGAGAGCCAGGTACAGGGGCTGCAGCGGTGAGCCAGGCGGGTGCGTGGCTTGCTGGGTGCCTGGGTATGTGCCGGGGGAACCCTTGGCAGAAGCCCAGGACAGGAGACGGAAGGGACTTGCCAAGGGGATGTGTGGCCAAACTGGGACTGAGCCCCTATTCCTCCCTCCCAACATGCTGAGGCCCTCGCCCCGGCACACCGTGCCAGCATGCACAACCTTCACAGCGGCTCCTTTGCGGTTTCGAACTGTGATTGCTCAGAAAAGTCAAGTTCATCTCAATAGCCTCCTGAGTCTGGAGGCTTGGGGGTAACTCAGGTGTAAACAATGACAGTGGATTGCATCCTTCAGGCTCAGCCAGAGTGATTGGCTGTCTGGGGCCGGTCCCTGAGCCGCTCCCTGTCCCTGGTGTGGAATAAAAGCCACCTGTGGGACCACAGAGCTTTGCTGGGGGGACCCTCCCGCCTCCCACAGCCTCTGCTTACGTCTCAGCCATTCACGATGGGGGAGGTATCTTTTGGTCATCTCCCTTCTCAGGGTGCTCAATTTCATCAAGCCAGTTGAATCAAGGGCAGATCCTCACTTCACAGATGAGGAAACTGAGGCCAGAAAAAGGAAGCGACTTACGCAAGATCGTGGTTGCGGCCTGGGCTGGAGCCCAAGATGCCAAGATGCCCAAGATGGCGGTTGCCCATATCAGTTTGTTCCACATCAAGGGAAGTATAGAAGGAAAGACTGGCTAGGGGCTGGGACCGGACAGGGGTGATAGTGGGCAGGGACAGGCTGGGGATACAATGATGATGTTGGCTCTGAACTCAGGAGCAGGAGCTGAGAAGTGGGATCCAGGGACACCTGCCCCCCCCTTCTATACTCTGCCAAAGACGTCACCAGCTTCCTTTAGCCCATGTGACCGGGCAGCACGCTGGCGAAGGGAATGGGCTCTGGAGTCCAATCCGCCATGGTTCAAGTCCAAGCTTTTGCCTTGACCCTGGCTCCTCAGACAAGCCGTCAGCTCCTCAGAGCCTCAGTTTCCCTGTCTGTAAAATGGTGATGGTGAGAAGTGACCTGTCCAGGGAAAGCCACAGAGTTGACACTTGAACTCAGGTCTGTCCAGTTCTTGCCCAAGCCCGAGATGCCCCCGACGTCCAGGGAGGCTTTCAAGCACTTGTGCAGCCCAGGTGCACAGAAAGTGCTCAGCAAGGGTTAGCCCTGTGCAAATCTGTGATGACACCCCCCGCCTCAGTAATTTCCTGAGGTTCGCTTCATGGATTCACTTGAGTTTGGGCTGTTGATGGAGCCAGCAGTTGGCAGATCAGCCTTCCCCTTTTCAGGAGGAATTTGGTCAGCCCCTACCTCCAAGAAGCACACTGTCCCCAACCACCGAGATCTCTGAGCAAGGTGCTCATGGCTAACGGTTTGGACCCCCTGCCCATAGCTTGCTTTCCCTTCCTTCATCCTGTGCTGCAGCTCGGGGCAGGGGCGGCCCGCGGTTCTGTCTCCGCCGTGAGCCAGTTCTTAGGTCTCCCGAGGGCCATTTTCTCTCTCTTGCAGTTAAGGTGAGACAAAAGGCAGCCAGGCACCCAGGGAGTCCCGCCATGTCCCCACTTAGCCATCAGCTTGTCTGCCAGCTCAGACTCCAGGTCCTAACTGCAGCCCATGGGGCAACCTCTCTCTCTCTCTCTCTCTCTCTCTCTCTCGCTCCAATTTAAATCCTTCCTGGGGAATGTTAAGCAGGGGCCCGCATCCAGATGGATTCTGGGAAGGAGGCAAGTTGGAGCACACAGAAAGCAGGTCAGGAAGCCTAGAGGTATGTCTGGGATGACAGTGGTGGGCACTCAGGGAGGCGAAGGGGCTTGTGGCCCATTTCTCAGATTCTGCTTCTGAGGCCAGAGCCAAATTCTCCACTACCTTCCAGCCCACCCCTGCCTGTCGTCACCCTTGTCCGGTTCCGGCCCCGACCTAGCTCTTTGTTTTTCTCCAAACGTGCCTCTAAAACCCAGGCGTCTAGGCATCCAGGCGTTGAGGCTGAGACCGTCTGCTGTCCCAGGGAGCAGCCCCACCGGCAGTGACAGTAACAACCCTCTTCCTGAGCACCCCCGTGATGAGCAGGTACCAGCACTGGGAGCTTTGCGCCTTCATCGCTGCCCCCCCAGGTGGTAGGTGTGTGTTCACTGCCGGTTTCCCGTGGGGGAATCTGAGGCTCAGAGAGGAGCAGTGATGTCGAGGCCGGGCAGTGTCCCTCATCGCTCGGTGGTGGGTGCTCCTCACCACCCCTCCCGTTCCTGCCCTCTTCTCCCTCCAAGTGATGGGTCTTTTCTTTCTTTTGCTTTTTTAAAAGGTTATTTATTCATTTTGAGAGACAGAGAGAGAACAGGAGGGGCAGAGAGAGAGGGAGAGAGCGAATCCCAAGCAGGCTCCGTGCTGTCAGCCCAGAGCCCGACACAGGGCTCGATCCCACAACCATTGAGATCATGAGCTGAGCCGAAATCAAGAGTCGGATGCCTAACCGACTGAGCCGCCCAGGTGCCCCTGATGAGTTTTTTTTAATCTGCTTCCCCCCACGATCCGCTTCCCACTTCCCACCCTGAGCCCAGGTACTCAGCCTCTCTTGGGAGGAAGTGCTATGGCTCTGTCCTCTCATCTGGGCCCTCACTCTCCCCACTCAATCGCTGCTCAGCAGAGCCTTGTCCTGGTGGAGGAGAAGCCACCCTGACCCAGGGGGCGGGTGACCCAGGGTCTGCTTGACATCGTGACTACAGAGTGGACAGGTGGCTTCCCTCCCTGGGCCCCAGTCGCCCACCTGTACAGAGGAGGACACTCACACCCCAGCAGCAGGTGGTCCATGGAAATGACACCTCACTCAAAAGTGCTGTGTGAGCAGGTGGTGGCCCTAACCCGCCCTGAGGAGTCACAGGGAAGCTGGAAATCAAAGCCACCACTTGGGAAGGCAGAGGGGCTCGCCTCCTCTGTTGCTGGGAGCGGGGGACAGATGGGGCTTGGCAGGGGCTGGAGGGCTCGCAGCTGAAGACAGCGGCCAGCTCTTGGAGCTGCAGTGGCCATGGCAGATGGCTCAGGCTGGCTCCTCCTTCTCATTACGGCACCCACCTAAGGGCCACCACCGGCCTCAACACGCAAGGGCAGCACATCCAGTCCTGCCCAGGATGCTCTGCCCGGCCAGGATGCCATCCGTCAGTCCTTGTCCTGCTCAGGAGTGCCATGGAGGCTGCTAGTCCAAGGTCAGCAAGGGCAGGACTGGATCCAGCCTCCTCTCTGCACAGATGGGGATGTGGACTGAGGCCCAGAGAGGCCCGCACCCCCACCCCACCTCCCTCGGCTTGCACCGAGGCAGGAGCCACAACGTGGGCCCCGTGCCACAAACACACTGCATAACGCTGACCTCAACCCCCCCCACCCCCGCCCCCGGGCCCTGGGTGGATGACGCAGAGTGTGGCTGGTGTGGGCTAAAGAGGAATCTTGGAATCTCCGCGGCAGAACTATTTTCAAAATACATTCTATAATGTGTGTATGTTGGTTTGTGTTTTTTCAAGTTCGGGCGGTGTGAACAGAGAGCCACAGTGAGTTTCCCCTCGACCCTACCCCTGCCTCTCTTCTTCTTCCTTCTTTTTATCGTGGTAAACTGTGCATGGCATACAATGGAGCGTCTTAGCCCTTTTTAAGTTACGGACCTGTGATATCAAGCCCACGCGCATCCTGGTGGCATCCGAGGCGGACCCTTCGTCCTGCAAAAGTGAAACACTGCCCCATTAAACAGCCCCTCCCCCCAGCCCCTGGCTCCCACCATTCCGCTTGGCTTCCGTCTCTAGGAATTGGTGCCTCCAGGAGCCCCAGATGAGTCCTTTCGTGACTCAGCCTCCCTTCTCGGGGCGGCCACTCTTCCCAGAGCCTGGTGTTTCCTTTGGTCTCTCAGCGCATCTTGGTGATGATTCCCTGCACGTCAGAGCCCCCTCACTCCTTCCCGCACTTTGTTGTGACGCTGCATGGCTGGGCCTCCATTTGTCTAACCTGCCCCCTACTTACGGGCATTTATTTCTTGGTGTCCAGTCCCCCAGCAGCTCTTGGTACACACGCTGAATCTCCCTGCAGGTGCATTTCCTGGAGAGAAGCTGCTGGGTCCAAGGGTTTGTGCATCTCCAGTCCTGAGACAGGCCCCTCAGGACCCCTACAAGCGGTGGCTCCGCCCAGGCCAGATGCTGCTTTGAGGGCAGAAAGTGCCACCTGCTGGGTGGGGGGACAGGTTCTAAGGGACTGAGCCTAACTTGCTTCCCCCTGAGTCTCCAATGGCTTCTCCTTGGCTTTGAGGGGAGCAAGTGGTGACTCCCCATCCACCGTCCTCCTTGCTGACATGGATGTCTCTGGAAGCTCTCATGACTCTTGTCCCCGAGCCAGAAATCCAGGCCAGGAGCCAGCCCCTTCTCCAGTTTGCCCCAGGGGGTCTCGGCCTCTGCCACCGCTGCCAGAGAGGCCTGGCTGAGTCACGGCCCCCTGCCTCCTTCTAGAGCATTCGTCCAAGGGAGTTTAGATGGGCCCTTTGGCCCTTTCTTTCCCCGAGATAAGCTGAGAAAATTCACAGCCCATTCGTTCTCCAGGCAAGCCAGGAGTAGGGAAGCATTAGGGGCCGGGAGGAAGGGTCTGGGGAGGGGGAGGCACAGAGAGACACCAGGGAGGCATGGGTTGGAGGGTTCATGTGCTGTGAGGGGGCACAGGGACCAGCAAGGGAGGGGCCCCAATCCACTTGCTCTGTTCCCAGTAAAGTATCCTTGGCAGAGAGTGTGGGCCCCTCGGGAGAGACCCCCTAACAATAAAACAAGATTAGCAGCTGCCACTTACCAAGCTCTCCCTGCAAAGCGGCCTTATGTTTACATTTTCTCACTCAACTCTCCCTCAAACCCTGCACCCCAGAAATGATCTCACTTTACAGAGGGGAAGCTAAGTGACTCACCATATTCACACAGCAGGTGCAGGGCCAGGGTGGGATCCTAAGTCAGGCACTCTTGGGCTCTACAGCTGACTCCCAGCACCTATCCCCCAACGGGAGAGGACCCCGGCTTTCCTGGCAGAGACCCGGGTCCTGCCTGTTTAGGGCTCCATGGCCCTCCCCTCCCCCCCTCCCCCAGATTCTCTTTACAAGTCCAGTCCCGGTTACACACAGGGGTGTGGAAGTTTCTGGACTGTTCCTGCACCGGTGTCCTGGCTATCATGGCCACTCGGCCCTTAGCCCACCTGTGCCGAGGCAGTGAACAATGCAGACACCTCGCCTGTCCACTGCGATCCATCGGTCCAGCGGTGGAAGCTTCTGGAAACCAGTGTCTGGGAAGTCAGCTTTGGCCTCTTCTCCATACCACCCACCTGCCCCAGCCCATTACCCCCCACTGACAGCACCCACATGGACCTGTTTTCTTTTCTCCAAAAAAGCACAGATAGCACAAAATGCCAACTTCCCCACTGAGATCTCTCCCAAGTGGGCTGGGGGTCTCCCATGAGGTTGGGCCAAGGGGTCAAAGGCCAAAGACCGTTGTGAATGTCTCAGAGTGTGAGGCATAGATGTCCCCATCCTCATGGGCGAGGTATTAGGAGCAAGGTCCCTAATTATGAGGGTGGTTAGGAGGACACAGTGAAGGCATTCGCCTCCTCTGAGGCATCTGGGATGGCCCACAGGACCAGTGGCAGGGGGCCCTGCCCTCTGGCCACTCGATGCCTCAGCCCCATAAGCCGTAGGCCCGGGGGACCTGTCTAGCTCCTCTTGCCCAGCCCTAATCCTGCAGTCTTACAGGATTCATTGCTGACAATAATTAGGTCTCACAAGGATGAAACTTAAACAAGTCCGAAGCCTTCAGGGATGGTATTAGCACGCTAACTCTGTTTGTGGTTTAAATATTAATGTCAGAGTGTAATTACTACCCCTTCTGTCGAAGGCAGCGGTTTGGAAACAGTTTCAGCCCAGCAAATGGGACCCATCCATCCTGGATGGCAGTGTGCATAGGGGAGAGTTTGGCATTCTGGAGAATTCTGGAGCATTTAGAACCCAGGGCATTTAGAACAATGCGTACCAATTGACAGCCTGGGGGCCAAATCTGGCCTGCATACCTGTTTATAAATGTTGGCCCGCTCTCTGTTTAAACAAACAGAATAACCCAGATTTATAATTTCTCTTGAACAAGGGAGAAACTTGGCTGTGCTAGACCACAGCCCCACATGGGGACAGTGGCCGAATTGAATGGAGGTACTTCCCCCGGAGACGGGCTTTCTTGGGCGACGTCCAGCCCACCTGGCCCACCTGCTTCACCTGTCCAGGCCCTGGAGGAATCTGAGTTTGCAGCTCCCAGTTTAGGACTTTGGAAAGTTTAGAAATGAAGAGGGTTGAAATCTCACAGCCAAGAACTAGGATCCAGGAGCTCAGGCGGGGGCTAGCTGGTGACCCAGGAGAGGGGGCAATGCTGGGGAAGGGGTAGCTCCTACCTTCTCCTGTCCGGCCACACACAGACCTCCTTGGTGGGGAAGCCTCAAACCCCTGCATTTTCAATTTTTTTTAATGTTCATTTATTTTTGAGAGAGACAGAGACAGAGACAGAGAGAGAGACAGAGCGTAAGCCCAGGACGGGCAGAGAGAGAGGGAGACACAGAATCCGAGGCAGGCTCCAGGCTCTGAGCTGTCAGCACAGTCTGATGCGGGGCTCGAAATCACTAACTTTGAGATCAGGACCTGAGCCAAAGTCGGAAGAATCGAGTGAGCCACCCAGGCACCCCAAGACCCTGCGTTTTAGGTTTTTTTTTTTTAATGTTTTTATTTATTTTTTAGGGAGAGAGACAGAGCAAGTGGGAGAGGAGCAGAGAGAGAGAGGGAGACACAGAATGTGAAGCAGGCTCCAGGCTCTGAGTTGTCAGTACAGAGCCTGATGTGGGGCTCGAACTCCATAAGATCAAGCCGTAAGATCATGACCTGAGTGGAAGTCGGACTCTCAACCGACTGAGCCACCCAGGAGCCCCCCACCTCCGCCATGTTTTAGGTGATGCCCAAAGCACACTTGTCCTAACAGGAGCCACCGGAAGGAGCGGGGCCAAGCATTTTGGGTCTTGCTGGACATTTTCACAGGTAGTTCAGCTCCCGACTTGCCACCACCACGAGCCCTGAACCCTCCTCACCTCCAGCCTGGAGTGAGGACCGGGCTCTGTGGCCCCTGAATGGAGCAGATGCTGTGTGTCCAGCTGGGGGGTGGGTCACCCAGTGCTCTCCTAAGAAAGAGACCCTGTGGCATCCTGCACAGTGCACTTAATCTGATGACAATAGAGAAAAGCTCTGGAGTCCGGCTGGGACATGAAGCTGGGACACGAAGCAAACACGTCCCGCTCCTCCTCTTACCAGCCGTGTGAGCCGGGCAAGCAACTCAACCTTCCAGCCCCAGCTTTCCTTCTATGTAAAGGACAGAAATGGTGCCAACTTCACAAGGGTGTTAGAAGGAATAAATTAAGCCCCAGGCTCAGCACTCTGCATGGTACAGGTACTTGGTAAATGCTGGACGGGATCTGTTGAAATGAACTCAGAAGAATCAAGGTGTTGTGTGAATGGAGAATGCCCCGGGGGAGGGGGAGGGGATGTTGGGGGGGGATGGGGTGGAGGCGGGGGGGGGGGTGAGGAGGGGGACTGTGGGGGGTGCAGCAGGATAGGATGACAGTGACAGAGGGGCCCTGGGAACAGGGGCTTTGCTGGGTTCCCTGTACAGGCACCAAGAGACCCAAGTTCACATCCAGACACCTACTCGTGCTGACCTGGGCAAAAAGGGGGATTTGTTATTCCGTCTTAAAGGTAACCTCATGCCCCCCATGGACAAGGGGAGAGGGGGCGGGGCTGAACGGCAAAATGGCAGGATTCGGGGGGCTGTTTCTGTGTCTTTCTCTGTGTATTAAGCCTTCTCTTTGTTCCCCTCATTGCTTTTCTGTTTCTATGTCTCTGTTCTTTTCTTTTTCCCTCTGTGTCTCTCTTTCTCTCCCTGCCTCTCTCCCAATGTCACTCTGTTTCTGTCTCTCTGTGTCTCTGTTTTTGTCTCTCTTTGTTTCTCTCTGTCTGTCTCTGTCTTTCTCTCTCTGCCTCTCCGTCTTTCTCCGTCTCCTACTCCCCTGGCCCGCCTTCAGCTTCAGGGCAAACTCTTCTGTGCCTCTCTGCCCATTTGGTTCTTCCATCAGCACACAGCTCTCCCTTTGTCCCAGGCAGAGGGTTAGATGTGGCCACTGAGGCCCCAGCTTCCCACCACATCCAGTTCAAGTGTCTTCCCCTCGGAGACATCGGAATCGCTAGGTGCCCAACTCCAAATCTCTGCACGGGAGATGCTCAGGACCCAGCCTGGTCTGGCCGCCAAACCCCTGGTCCCACCCACCTAGGTGGCTGGGTAGGACATGGCGCAAAGCTTGGTTCTCAGGTGATAGTGCGTTTCTCAGAGAGGAGGGGTCTGAGCTGGACCACCTCCAAGATACGTCTTCTCCCAGGTCTCAAGAAGCTGTGATTGGGGGTCAGAGTTAGCTCCCAATGGGTTGTGAGCCCTGTGAGTGACCCTGACATGTGGCTTGCAATGACCCTCACATTTAAGGGGTATACCACAGGGCCAGCTGTCCCACCATAACCATCTGAGCTGAAATGGGGAGGTGGCGCTCAGATCTAGAGAGAGGGCCCCCACTTTGCTCCAGGGGAGTAGATGGGGCTCCTGGGGGGCTCCTGGAGATATGCAGCACCTTCATTACCTGACTCGGACCCTTCTAATCCTTCTAATTCCTCTGCCAGGCAGGATGGCATAGAGGAAGGCGGGAGCCGGGCGAATGTCCCAGGGCACATTCTCTGGTATGCAGCCGGTGCTCCGTGAGTGTTTGCTGAATGGTCACATGAATGGGTGGCTCGTGTGGGACAGAGTCACAGATTTTAACAGTGGAAGGAGAGAGCCACAGAGCGGGGAGGCAGAGTCTAAGACAGCAGAAGCAGAAGAGAAAACCCGGGCAGAGGAGATGGTGGGGGGAAGGCTGGGGGGCTGGCTGGGGGATACTGAGGAGGCAGAGACAGGAAAAGAGGGGAGCGGGTGGGGGTGCGGGGAGAAGAACAGACTGTAATTCATTTCACTTCATCTCTGTTCATTTTGGACAAATAGAGCAGAAACCGCAGTCCAAGGAGGGAGGAAACAGCGCATGAAATTGCACCGTGCCTTGTAATAGCTCTGCCGGCCGGAGGCCAGGGGCTAATAACCCACTGGGTCAGCCTTGACCCGCCCAGGATCTGAGAGGTGGGTGCCCCAACCCCCACACGGCCCAGCCGGGCACAAGCACAGTGGTGCCGGGCGGAGACGTGGGCGCCCCATTCCCACCTGGGAAGCCCCTCTCGAGTCCACCCACCTCCCGTGCCCTGAGTGGCAGCAAGATGCTTCAAGGAGCCAGGGAAGGGACCTCCATTCGACATCAGAGAAAAATCCCTGTGAGTTTAAGGGATTTGGTGAATTAATACAACCTGGGTTTAGATGATCAAAAGCATTTCTGGAGAGGCGGCCATATGGAAGCCGCTGGAAGCTACTGGCTGGATGTAAACTGCAGGAAGCCTTCCTTCCCCTCCGCAGGGGCCGGGTTTGGGATGGAGGTGGGGACAGGCACCTGGCCAGTGGGGGGCTCCAGAGGGCAGCGAGATCTACAGATCTACAGCCTGTTCCCTGGTGCCCCATCTGGGCCAGCTCGCTGGGTCTGTGCCCATCAGCAAAAGGGTCAGATGTGAGCGTTGAGAATAAGAACAAATTCCCTGCCGACAAACTCTGGGACGCCCAGCTTCCTGAGTGGGTCCTCCTCTGAGGTAGGGAGGAGGGGTGGTGGGAGGAGCACCAAGCGTCCATCTCCTCCCAACCAGATTGGGTTGTGGCAAGTGGCCTCCTGGGCACCCAACTCCAGGGTCTGCATCCTTGGATGCCACTTATATCTCCCTACTTGTTAGCCTATCTCCAGCTCAGCTCAGCCCCAGGTCTCCCCTGCCTGGTGGGCCCTTTTGGCTCTGGAGAAAGTGACATCAGCCTAAATAGCAAGTGCCACCATATGTCCTGTTGTATCCTAGACACCGGGCCAAGCCTTTGACGTGCATTAGCCCGGGGAGTCACAACCCCTCATACTGCCTGCATTTAAAGAGCCCTGGCCATCTGCTCTGGAGTTTACGATCTCCAGCTGGGCTGGTGGGTTGGGTGGTGGGTGGGTGAATTGATTCACGTTAGTGAGGTCGATTGATGGTTTGAACAGTGGGTTGGGTGGTTGGCTCACGAGTTGACGGATTGGGGGTTGGGTGGGTTGGTGGCTTGGACGAGTGTGCTAGTTTGGTAGGTTGAGCGGTGTGTGGAAAGGTGGTTGGTGATGGGTTGGGTGTTGGTTTGGTGGGTTGAATGGGTGGATTAGGGCTGGACAGCGGGGGAGGGGGGGGGATAGCACGGACGGTGGATTCATTGACCGTAAAGCACCGCGTGCATTTTGCAACCTCCAACTCTTAGTTTTGGCACTCCTTCCCTCCTCTCCTCCCCTTCTCTCACTCCTCTTTGAAGGCTCACCCCAAATCCTGTGCCATCTTCTCATGCCGCCACAGCAAAAAGCAAGTTCATCCCTGCGGACAGACTAAGATGCTTCTGTTGGTACGACTTGCCTTACGCCTCGCCGTCCGCTGTCCCTGGCCATGGTTCCTTCCACCTGCCAAGGGAGACCAGAAGCTCTTGGAGGGCAGGCACGGTGCAACATTCATCTTGGTATGAGTGATGGTGCCCCCACAGTGCCAAGTACACCCAGGGCCGGGGGTGAATATCCGACCAAAAGAAGGAAACCCAGGGGCCATAGCCTCATAACGGCCCTGCGTATCTCACTGCAGATCCTTCCTCCGCAGGGCGCTATCAGCTGGGTAGCTCTCAGCGCCGGAGAATGGGTTTCACAGGGTGAGGCTACACAGATCAGCTCGGGGGCCCGCTGCCCTGGCAGCTGGTCCGAGAAGCTTCTAGCAGCCTCTGGACCAGTGTGGAAGGGAAAGCCTGTGGCAGGGAAGGTCTAGGCCAGAGTTTCTGGCAGCCTTTCACCAGATCAGTCATCGCTCCTATGGATCCTCACTCTCCTCTGCTGGTGCCATTCAAGCACAGCCCCTCCGCTTTGTTTACCTTCTTTCAGGGGCAGTGGCGGGTGGGGGGGCAGGGGGCACTGGAAGGAGAACCAGCCTCCCTCTGTCAAGGCAAATACTTTTTCTGCTAATTGGTATTTGCATGGCAAATCTCGGGTAAAGACAGGATCATTTGCATGTTCTGAGGGTAATGATATTTGATGTTGTCAACTTATTACAACCTTAATCACCACTCAATTTCCGCCTTTCCAAGCTCCCGATCACATTGCCACCCAAAATAACCACCTCTTTGAGACTCTGTCAGGGCCCCACTGGGAGGGAGCCATGTGGGGATCCCGTAGCTGAGGGGGCTGAATGACATTCCGACCCTGTGGTGATGCTCCTCCTTCCTCCTCCTCCCTCCCTCCCTCATCCCCTTTCCCCTTCTGGCCCTCCCCCTCCTCCCTACTTCCTCCCCCCTCCTCCTCCTAGTCCTCCTTCATCTCCCTCCTCCTCCTCCCTCCTCCTCCTGTCTCTTGTCCCTTCTTCTCCCTCCTGCCTCCTCTCTTTCCGCTTCCCCTCTTCCTCTCCTTTCCCTCATCCCCCTCTCCTTGCTTCCCTCCTCCTGCCCGAGGTTCAGGGAGCCTCACTTTGCTAAGTCCGCTTGTTCTCAGTGGGAAGCAGGACAAGGGAGTGGGTCTCCGTCGCAAGGACAGGGAAAGAAACTCCCTTGAAATGGGCAAGCATCCAGTTAGGCTCTTTAGGTTGTACTGGGACCCCACTTGGCCCCATTATAAACACAGTAAGTATTTTATGGGAATAACCAAGAATAACATTGAGCGGGCACTGCGTGTGGTGAACACTAGGCTCAGCCATTCCCTGGGACTTCTCACTGCCCCCATTGTACTCAGAGTAAAGCCAGAGTCCTCCCCAAGACCCCTGCGATCCTGCCTGACCGCCCTTGTCTCCCGTGCCCCTCCCTCTCACTCTCCCCACCCCAGCCACACTGACTCAAACAGCAGGCATGCTCCCTCAGACTTTGAGCAGACTGTTCCCTCTGGCCCAGACACTCTTCCCCTGGACACCCACGTGGCCCACTGAGCTCAGTCTCTCCTCCAGGCAGCCTGCCCTGACCCCCTCCCCCATTTAATCCTGCAACTGGTTGCTCCATCGTGCACCAAGTGCATGCACACAAATACACAACCTCACCCCTGCCTCCAACACTTGAAGATCCTTCTTGTCCTGCTTTTTTTTTTTTAAGTTTATTTATTTATTTTGAGAGAGAAAGAGAGTGAGAGAGTGGGAGAGGGGCAAAGAGAGAGAAAGGGAGAGAAAGAGAATCCCAAGCAGGCTTCACACTGTCGGCGCGGACCCCAATGCGGGGCTCCATCCCACGAACTGTGAGATCATGTCCTGAGCCGAAATCAAAAGTTGGACACTCAACTGCCTGAGCCCCTTATCTTGCTTTTCTTTCTCTTGTCCCTCAAACAAACCATATTATTAGCTCACTTACTATGCCTACAGTCTCTCTCCCACTACTAGACCAAGGCAAGGATAGTATTAGGCACTCAATTAATATCTATTGCTTGAATAAAGGAATCGTCACAATAACCTTAGGAGGTAAGCAATGTCATTATCTTTACCTTACAGACAAGGAAACTGAGGCAGAGGGCGGTCCAGTGTGTTGCCTAGGGCCACATGGGCATTAGGTGGCAGACCCAGGATCTGAACCCAGTCTTCCGGACCCCGGAGCTATGCTCTTATAGCATCCAACCCTGCCCGGGAATGACGAGCCTGGGTCCCAGGCTGGAGTCGATGCAGAGGTGTTCTGCCAGGTCTAACGAAGCCATCCATGTCGGTGGTGCAGGCTTGGGGTCAGACAGACCCGGGCACAAACCCAGCCTTGCGACCTAATACCGAGGGACCCTGGGCGGTTACATAGTCTCAGCCCACCTCAGTTTACTCATCTGCAAATCTAGAACCGCGTGAGGATTCAGTGAGCTAATGCTTCTAGACTACGCAGTGTCTACATACGCCCAGTGTTCAGGGAATGCCGGCTGCTCTCATGATCATTTCTGAGATGCCTCATAAGTATTTCCCAGCATTTCAAGGAAGACAGGGCGACCCCGCTGGGCTTCCTGCAGCAGGTGATGACCCGGCCGGTGGGTAGGTCCAATGTACTGGTTAGGAAGCCCGTGTGCAGAACACAGAACGATGGGCCGGGCCAACCGAGTCATGGGTCCCAAGGCCAGGTTTGAGGCCCCTGTTGCGTCCCTGTCCTTGGGGAGGTGTGCCCTGGGTAGTCTGCCACTGTTGCCCTAACGTTCCCAAGTTTGTACGGCATTCGCTTCTTGCCAGTGTAGTTGGCATTGTGATGTCACCACATTCTGTTGTACTTCCCTGGGTGGGCGAAAAATTGGAAGTGGACACAACCCCGGGACACACTTGTGGAAGTGTGGAGCCACCGTGACTCAGGGGGGCTCCAGGAGGGGGCAGAGGAGGAGGGCTGGACTAGGCCGTATACACCTCTCCTTGTCCACAGGCCTGATGGCAGGAGGAAATGGGGCTCGTGTCTCCCAATCTTGAGAGGCATCCTATACATCCAACCACTAAGCCCAAACTGCGTTTTTCCAGAGCTCAAGAAATTGGGGAGGGGTAGGGCTCCAGCACATGTACAGGTGAGCAGACAAGCCCATTCTGGGGATGGGGGGAGAGCCGCTGGGCTGGGAGCTCCTGACACAGCCGGCCCTTCCCTGGTCCCGTGTAGCCCTATTGGAGATGAGCCCCCCTTGGGCACAGCTGTGAAGAGGACGGGGACCCCCAGATGCTGCTTCCCTAGGTCCCCTCCTGGAGACAGCCTGGTGCCGGCACCACCCCCTGCCTCAACCTTGTGGAACCACAGCCCCAAATCAGCATCATTGGGTAATCAATGCCCTCTTTTTTTTTTTTTTTTTTTTTTTTTTTTTGCCTCTAAACAACCAAGGAAGATGATCATTAAATACTCATGTAATTCGACAAATCGTGGCCTTTTAAACCATCTCAAGGAGGAGAACCTGGGCTTGCACCCAGCCTCGCTCATTCCCTATGGATTTCTAGAGCTGAATGACAAATCACCTTTAGCTAGCAGAGACGCTCAGCGAGAGGCAGCTTGGCTCGGCAGAAAAGCAGGGAAACAGCCCTCGTGCCGGGAGGGTTTCCCAGGAAAGCACTTTGAAGGAAGGAGGTGCTGGGGGGGAGTTGGGGGGACCAGCTCTGAAACGATGAATTAAACATTCACGGAGCTGTTTCGAAGCAGCTGCTACCAAAGAGGGGAAACGCTTTAATTAATAAAGCACAGTCAGGGAGAGGGAGGTGTTTTCCGACGCCGCACCCTGGGGCTCCGAGAGCAAGATAAACAAAGCAGATGCTGCAGTCCCCCTATGGTACCCACCCTGGGAGGGGGGATGCTCCCACCTCAGGGTCTGGACTGAGCGACTCAGGTGCCCATGCAGCCCCAGGTGGCGGGGAATGTCCTGGCCTGGCCTCCGGGCCCAGCCCCAAGACCCTGGAAATGTGTCGGACGAGCCCTTCACTGGCACTCCATTTTCAGGGCTACATTGCTGTGTGACCCTGGGGAAGTCACTTCCTCTCTCTGGATCTTGGTTTTCCTCGTCCACGTTTCTCAGACCGGGTTCTGTGGAGCCATTGGGTTCCTTGGAGAGTGTCTCAGGGCTGCCTCCGATGGTGGGGGTGCAGGCAGGTGGGGGCCCTGGGCCCCACACCAAGCTCCAGCCGGAGCCACGTTGCTTTTTGTCTGCTAATATATCGTGGGCTTAATGTAAGATGTCCTTTGAAGAAAGAACGCTGCGGGTTTAAAAAAAAAAAGAAAGAAAGAAAAGAAAACCTTTTTGGCTTAGATGTTTTCTCCCATCCCTTCAAGAGCCTGAGCCTCAAAGCCGAGCGGTTCCAGCCAACAGCAGTCATGACCAAGCACCTAGAATGCACCAGGTGCTATGCAAAGGAGAATAAGAAGGCCCCGCCTTCTTTCAAGGGGGTTTCTAGTCCAATCCACGGGTGGCAGATAGGTGGCCCTCTCTCCTGCAGAGGTCAAACATGACCTCAAACCCTTTCTTGACCCAGTGCTCCGGGCAGCCACTGTCCAACCGGTGGCCTTGATACAAGAAACGAAACCTTTCCCGGCCATCTCTGGTTGGTTCTGACAAACAGCAGTTTCCCAAAATGCAATGGGCTGCCTCCCCCGGGGGTGAGAATCCCATGCCTTTTTGTTCATTCAGTCAGTCGGTGTTTACTGAGCACCTCCTCTGTGCCAGACCTGGAGACAGCAGTCTAGGGACACAGCAGCTCTGGTGGCTTTTACAGGAGGGGAGAGGTAAGGACGTAAAACAATGAAAAACCAAGACTATCTCAGGGGGTAAAAGTACCTTTCATTAAAGCAGGGCAGTGACGAGAGAAAGAGACTGGCTGGGTCGCGACCTTGGGTGGACAGGGCAGGCTCCTCTGAGGTGACAGGTAAGGAGACATCTGGATAGCGGGAAGGAAGCGGTCGTGCGAAGGTGTGGGGAAAGGACATCCTGGACGGAGGTGACGGCCAGTACAAAGGGCTCCTCCCACCGGATCCTCCCGACCTAAACCAGCCATGGACCCTAAGAAGCCACAGGTTGGTTATGAGGGGGCCACACACACATTCGTGGGTTGCCTGCCGATTAAATAAGTAATATGTCTTATTAAGACCATTTTCAAGGGCAGGAAGATGCGGTTGTGGTTCCTAAGAATAAATGTGTGCATTGGCTGGATTCCTACTTGCTGGTGGTTGCCCAGAATGTTCTCCGTCAGTGAGTGGGGAAGCACAGCCGACATCGGGTGAGACCCCCCCTGGACCAGGTGGATGTGGAATCAAGGGTCTTCATGGAATGAGGTCGTTATATACTGTGAGGCAGTAGAGAAAAGCTGCTTCCAGAGAAACCCATTTAGTCGGAGCCCATGTTTGTAAATGTATAAGGAGAAAGGACCGGGAAACTACAAAGCACAAGAAACAGTGAAAGGATGTATCTAAATTTTCCTCTTTGCGTTCAATCTCTTTTCCCAATATTCTACCATAAATATGTGTCACTGAAACCAAGTTGTCTAAGAGGAGGGAGGGCGGGACACCAACAGAGAGTCCCACTCATCCTTCCTGGGGTCCTGCTGGGGGGCGCCCGGCCCCGGCCCCCTGGTCCTGGACCTGAGTGGGAGGGAACGGACCCAAGGAGGGACACAGCCCCAGACAGCTCCGGAACAGGAGGCACCGAGCCACGAGATCACTCTGAGGGGGTTCTCACAGGCAGCCCAAGAAGACAGGGAACCTTCCGGCCACCATGGGGGCTCTGTGCAGCCAGGCCCTCCCAGCCCCCAACTGCCCCACCATCAATCTCTCTTGTCGCCAAACTGGACTTCTTGGGGGCCAAAGGGCTCACATGAAAAAAAAGAAAACAACCTAAAACCCTGTGTTCTCATTCCGATCTGAGGTATGAAAGTCTATATAAAACAGCTTCTTATCGGTGGCTCTGATTCTTTATACCTTCAAGGCTCTTTATTTCACTCCGCTGGCAAATTTCTCCCGACAGTGACTGCCTTTGACAAGCCTGCCAGGCTGCCGCAGGCGGGCGGGGAAACTTGTCCTTCACACTGTGCCTGTGGGAGACACGGAGCCGGGTCCCCGTTCAGAGGCAGGACAGAGGATGGGTGAGGACACTGGGAAGCTCGGTGCCCAGGCTCCCGCCTGCCAAGAGGAAGACCACCTCGGGCCGAGGAGCCTGATGGGTCTGGGGCTTTATCTGTGAGACAGGCTCTGAGCCTAAGGGTTTGCTGGAGGAAAAGAGGAGCTGGGACCCCTCGCCCCGTGGCTCCCCAGAGTGGGTGTCTCGTCTGGCTCTGGACCTCCAGGCTCAGTGCTGCGGGGGATGGGGCTGCCTCAGTTTTTGTGGGCATCAGTGTTGCCTGTGGGCCCGGGGCAGGGGTGTGTGTGTGTGTGTGAAGGAGGTGCCCTCCACGGGCAGCCACAGGGAGAACTGTTGCTATGCCGCAGACATCTGCTCCCTGCTCCCTGGGGGCTCAACCAGGCTCCCAGCACCTGCCTCCATGAGCTGCGGGAGAAGGTCCCTGGAGAGCAGGCAGACCTGGCAGCGAGGCCAGGTCGGAACTGCAGGTGGTGGAGGGGGTGACACATGACGCGCTGATTCATGCGTTCCTGGGTGAGAGGTTGGGCCCTTAATGGATGGCATGCCCTTCAGTCTGCTTTTCCTGGCTCGACAGCCTGGCAGTCATTTAACGGAGCTTCCTCTGGTTCCAAGGCCACGATGGGCCTCCTGGCGGGAGCGGGCACGTGGCCGGCCAGCCGGGGCCACACGGAGGGCCACCTCCACAGCGGCCTGGCCAACCGGCCCAGGGGTCAGCCACACCCAAGGGTCTGCGCTGCTCAGTGGCCAGCCCCGCCCCCAGCGGGGTCATCGGCTTGTTCTCAGGGGAATCTGCTGCTGAGACACCCGGACAGAGTCCCTGCATTCATCCTGTCCCCCTCCTACACCTAGGGCAGCCGGCTTGCCATGGACCCCCGGACTCCTCCACCTGGGCAGGCCGATTTTACAGACCAGAGACTTCCATTTGGGGCCAGTACTCAACCCTCCTCTTGATTAGCCCCACTGTGCTGTCTCAGGTCCAGCCATTCATTCATTTGACAAATCTTTGCCGAGGCCGGCGAGGTCCTGGGAACGAGGGACACAGCAGCAGACAGAACAGGGCAGAAGGCTGCCCCTTCTGAGTCACACCTCATTTGCCTCTGAAGACCGTGCTGCAGCTTCAGGGCCACTGACGGGAGGGACTCCGGGCAGTCCGGCTGAAGAAGATGAAAACCCACCTCTGCCCCCTCGGCCAGCGTGCTGTGTGCTCTGTCGAGGCTCGCCTGTTGGAGAGCAAGCAAGGCCCGCACCGAGGCCGCCCCTCATCCCAGATGGCAAGCTCCTGGGCTCCCAGGGTGCACGGGTCACATCCGTCTTGCCGCCTTGTATGGCCAGCCCAGCAGCCTGCAATCTGTTCGCTTATCCCACAAATGGTCTTTGAGCCCCAACTGTGTGTTAAGGATTATTTGGGACATTGGGGATATACCGAGGAACAGAGCAGAGGAAGTCCCTGCCCTCACGGAGGTCCATTCTCTGGGGCGGGGGGGGGGGGGGGAGGGGGGAGGGAGAGAAACAATAAACAAATCAGTCAAACGATACGTGTTAAAGGCACTAAGTGCTGTGAAGGAAAAATAAGGCCAGGAACAAGGCAAGGCTTGTAACAGGCCTTAACCAGGGTGGGAGGGAGGCTGACATTGGAGCAAGGCTTGAAAGAAATGAGGACAAGAGCTGCAGGCAGGTCCGAAGGCTGGGGGCAGCCTGGGGTGGGGAAGGGGAAGGAACAGCATATGGGAGCGCCTGGGTGGCTTTGTCAGTAGAGCTTCTGCTCAGGTGGGTGAGTTCAAGCACCGAGCACATCAGGCTCTCTGCGGGCTGTCAGCAGGGTCAGAACTCGGGACCTCCATGGTTCACAAAGCGAAGCTCAGGGACGCCTGGGTGGCTCCGTCGATTAAGCGTCCAACTTCGGCTCAGGTGATGATCTACGGTTTGTGAGTTCGAGCCCCACGTCGGGCTCTGTGCTGACAGCTCAGAGCCTGGAGCCTGCTTCGGATTCTGTGTCTCCTTCTCTCTCTGCCCCTCCCCCGCTTGCACTCTGTGTCTCTCTCTCTCTCTTTCAAAAATAAACATTAAAAAACAAAACAAAAACCCTAAAGTTCATTCATATATGTACGATGTCCAGTCACAAGAGATACCTGTCAGAGCAGCAGGAACCACGGTGGGAGCTGACCAAGGGCGGGTGAAAGGCACCCCCTCCAGGCACATGGGACTCAACCCTTGGGTGGCAAGAGGGCACTGGGCATCTGGACCCAAGTAGAAAAGCTGAGTCGTCCAGTGCAGCCCATCCTGCCACCTGAACACCAGGGTCTTTGGGTGCTGGCCCAAGGCGCGTCCACCTCCGCTAGGCCCTCCACCCAAGCCAATGCAGCCAGTGAGAGCCAGGGGCCTTCAGAGAAAGACCAGCAGCCGAGCCAGGAGCCACCCGGGTCTTGATGACTTACATTGCTCCACTTCCCCAACTTTTCCCCTTCTTCCACATTAATATTATCCTCACAGCCTGAGCAAAATTAGCCACATGCTGGCAGCTTATTTTTAATTGTTTCCAAATACGCATGCTAATTATTATGCAGTTCTAAATAGGAAGTGATGGCAGGAGCGGAGACTTGGTTTCGGTGACACGAGGAATGAGGGATTACACGTTCTCGTTCTCGGCAGCTGCCTCGGGGACCCTAGCCCCCGCCTTCTCGCCTGGTGTTTTGTCTCTTCTTGTAGCTGTTCTAATAACTACATCAGGCTGGAGAGTGGAGCGGGGAGCTGACACCTTCCATAAAACAACCGTGGAGATCGGGCCCTGGGGAGGCCTGGCTGACGGGCAGGAAAGAAATGGAACATGGCATGGAGGCGGGTGGAGAGTCCAGCCTGTCGGGTGTGGGAGCACACACGTGTGCCCAACAGGGCCCCATGATGTCCACGGGCTGCAGTCATGGGACAACATGTCAGCAGAGACGGTCAGGGGACAGGACAGGAAGATGAGCAAAGTGGGTGTCTGTCCCACCCAACACCACTCCAGCAGGCTCCTCTCTCTCTCTCTCTCTCTCTCTCTCTCTTTCACACACACACACACACACACACACACACACACACACACACACACCTCCTTTACTAAGCTCACCTCCACCACTATCCTCATAAGTAACCATCCAGTTAATGTCACACAGAACAGTGAGCCTGGGGCGCCTGGGTGGCTCAGTCAGTTAAGCGTCCCACTTCAGCTCAGGTCATGATCTCACAGTTTGTGAGTTCGAGCCCCACGTTGGGCTCTGTGCTAACAGCTCAGAGCCTGGAGCCTGCTTCGGATTCTGTGTCTCCCTCTCTCTCTGCCCTTTCCTGCTCACTCTCTGTCTCTCTGTCTCTGTCTCTCTCTCTCAAAAGAATAAATAAACATTAAAAAAATTTAAAGAAAGAACAGTGAGCTTTAGTTTGGGGGGGGTAACGTTAGACCATTTTGAGAACCCAGTGAAAGCCAGAGATTCTCTCCCCCGAAATAAATGCACACACGTGCAGTTTCAGGGGGGTCACAGTCCCCCAAAGCATATCCAGGTTCCCCAGTGAACTTTGAATCAATGACATAACACCATGGTGAAAAGCAAGGATTTGTGGGCTATTCAGCTGGGTTGGGAGGTAGGGAGGTTGGCTCCATCATTTCCTGACTAGGAAAAATCTTATGGCTAGGGGTGTAGCTTCTCTAAGAGGCTGCAGGTAGTACATTTGTAAGTGGGGAGGAAACAGCAATATTCATACCTTTCTTGAAATGCTGTTGACAAGCCAGATGAGCTCATGTATCTTGGTGCTTAGTACAGACCTAGACAAACAAAAAGGTGCTCAATCAAGGTGGGGTATTTCCAAAATGAGGAGAAAGGATGCTAGAGAGAAGCCTTTCAGTCCTGGTTCTGCCACTAAACTGCTGTGTGACCTCAGGCAAGTTACAGACCCTATCTGACCTTCCATTTTTGAGGCCATTCTGGGGACGAAGAGAACTAGAGACCCGGCCCCCAGCCTCCCGGAGCCTTTGCTGTCTCTGGCTCATCGCTCACACGTGCAATAGAGACCCCAGGAAGGAGAGTTGTCAGCCGGGCCAGGCAGGGAGGGCTTCCTGAGGAGGGGGCATTTGAAAAGCAGGAAGAGTCTGAGTCTGAAGGGAAACAGGGAGAGACCATGGACAGAGGAACAGGCCTGACGGTGGTCTCGATGCCTCTCTCAGCTCACCAAGTCACACTTTCTGCCTGGGGTGAGTTTGGAGAAAGGGGTCCGTGCCTTGTTTAGCCCTTTCCTCAGCACGATGCACATGCCGTGCACTTAGTAGGGGCTTGAGAAGTGCTTGCCGACAAGCCGATGGGCACACCCGTGTTTCCGGGCCCCCTGGCCTCCCCGAGGCTGCTGGTCCTGGCTGTCCAGTCTCCACCCCTCCGATACAGAAAAGAGCCAATCAGCTGTGGGTACAAAAGGCTGAACAGAGTTATGACTTAACAAGCAGTTAGCACGACCGGGGCCAATTTAACTTACTCTTCTGTGTTATGCTCAGAATGAATGCTGCAGGTCATGGGGCCCGAGGCCCGGAAGCTGACGTATGGAAAAGACATTTCCTCCGAACTGTCCCCAGTGTGGGCCTCTCACAGCTGAGGCTCAGGGTTTGGGTCCCAAAGGCAAAGGGTCTGAGGGGCTGGGTCATGGGTCTGGGCACCAGGAACGGGGGCCGAATGCTTGGGTAAACCTTTGCTCCGGCCGGAGAGTAAATCTGGCCGAGCCCCAAATCATCCACATGATGGCCGGGGGTGAAGGAGGGAGAGGGGCGTAGCAGGGAGGGCACTAGAGGCGGGGACTTGGGCAAGCCACTTCTTCCCTTCTCAGAGCCTCAGTTTTCCCATCTGTAAAATGGAGATGAGTCATTATAAGCACTAGGGATGGTGTTTGCAGCCTGGCATAGAGTAGCTGTCATTCTGGCCCTTCAGGTGGGAAGTCAGGTGCAATGACGGATGAACTCCAGACCCTGTTGGGTGGGTGGGGGCAGGGAGGGTAGCCGGAGACGGGGAGAACTCCCATTACTGAAACTTCACAAGCCTGAGAAGGCCTGGCTATAGGGTGTATCAGGGTCCTCACAAAGCCTCTTTTGAGAGTCCTGTCTGAATAGTTTATCTTGGACCTTAGATAACACACATCGGTGGGGCGCCTGACTTCAGCTCAGGTCATGATCTTGCAGTTTGTGAGTTCAAGCCCGGCATCAGGCTCTGTGCTGACAGCTCAGAGCCTGGAGCCTGCTTTGGATTCTGTGTCTTCCTCTCTCTCTGCCCCTACTCTACTCACACTGTCTCTCTCAAAAATAAAAATAATAAAAATATTGGGAAAAAAAGATAACACACATTGGCCTCAATCAAAGTTAGCTTGGGACCCTTACGGAGTCTCCAGGTGAGTCAGCTTAAAAAAAGCAAGAAGGGATGGGGGGCCTGGGTGGCTCATTTGGTTAGGCATCTGGCTTTTGGCTCTTGACTCTGGCTCAGGTCATGATCTCGGGGTTCTTGGGTTGAAGGCTTGTGTCAGGGCTCTGCACTGGCAGTGCGTAACCTGCTTGGGAATCTCTCTCCCTCCCTTTCTCTCTGTCCCTCCAGCACTCATGTGCTCTGTCTCTCTCCCAAAATAAATAAACTTAAAAAAAAAAAGTAAGAAGATAAACTGACCCAAATGTATTGACCGTTCCTGGGTGTGTGATCTCAGAACTACGAGGATACGGTTGTGAACAAGCCCTTTATCAGCAGGATGACCTACTTGGGCTGGTTTTCCTAGGACTGAAGGTCCCAGACAACACAAGACAGTCAGTCACCCTCTCTACAGACTGCTGGCTGTGTTGTGGTGGGCGTAACACATACCCTGTGGATGAATGAAAACCAAAACCTTCTTATTCTGAAGAGAACGAGCACCTGTAACGTGGCTGAAATTTCCAGCGACAGCAACACACGGAGACTCAAAAGGCACCAAATCTCAGACACCTTGGATGGAAGCAACGTCTGTGTGCCGATGGCCACATCAGAACGGGGCTGGGAGCGGGGCTGGGAGTGGGGCTCTGGCAACCCCCCAGACCTGGTGGGGGAGTCCCTGGAGAGGAGCTTGAATAAAATAATTTCATGAAATGCACTGGGTGGCAAATCCACATTTCTAAATTAGCACATCCAATTTCAGATACGTGCTTTTAAATAGACACGTGTAATTAAACTAATAAATCAAATATTATAAGTAGATATTTAACCACTTTTTCCAGTGGCATATGAAAATGTAAATTCAAGTTGGCCCAACAAACTTTTTAATATTCTCACCGAATGCATGGAAGATCCTTTTGTATTCAGAGTCCACCTGCTGGCGTGGGATTCTCTTCGGCATGCCCCACCCCCTCCACCCCTGGGTAACAGGGTCCCTACGGATAATTGGACCGGTTGATACTGGACAGGAGAGGGGGTTTATTCACTCATTTGTTTTTTTTTTTCAATTTTTAAAAATATTTATTATTGAGAGACAGGGACAGAGCACGAGTGGGGGAGGGGCAGAGAGAGAGGGAGACACAGAATCCAAAACAGGTTCCAGGTTCTGAGCTGTCAGCACAGAGCCTGACACGGGGCTTGAACCCATGAACCTCGAGATCATGACCTGAGCCAAAGTCAGATGCTTAACCGACTGAGCCACCAGGGCACCCCGATTTGATTTATTTTTCACAGGATTCCCTCTGGCTGTTGGGTGAAGAATATAGCAAAGGGCCCAGGGGCAGAAGCAGAGAGACCAGTCTGGAAGCTATTGCACTAAACTAGGGGAAAGATGATGGGTGCTCAGAAGGTCACAACCATGGAGGCAGTAAGATGTGACCAGAGCCCGGACACATCTGGAAAGTAGCGCAGACAAAATTTGCCAATGGATTGGCTATGGAAGGTACTGGAAGGAGAGGAGTCCAGCATGACTGCAACACTTCCGGCTTGGGCAGCTGGAAGAATGCAGTTGGTCAAGGTCGCCCGGGATGGAGAAGAAGGTGGTGGAGTGGGTTTGGGAGAAGATCAGCAACTTTGTTTTGTGTACGTTAGGTTTGAGAGGTCTTCTAGTCCTCCAAGTGAAGATGTTGTGTGAGCAGCCGGATAGGAGTCTGGAGTTGAGGAGATATATTGGGGCTGAAACTAGACATTTGGGATATTCAGCATTGGCATTGACGTGGTGCGGGAAGCAGTGGGCTCCAACGAGAACTTCCGGGGTGGGGTGGGGGGGGTGTGGTTAAAGAGAATGCTGAAGACTAAGGCAGGTCAGGTTGGGGACCAGGAACAGAGGCAGAGAGGGAGCACCTGGGATATAGAGAAGCAGACCAGGAGATTAGGTGTCCTGGAAACTGAGAGAACAGTTTCAAGGAGGAGCAAACGACCGACAGCGGATAGGACGAGTACAAACAGAACCAAGAACTGACTACTGAATTTAACAACGAGGAGGTCACCTTGGCAAGAACGGTTTTGATGGCGCCATGGGACGAGGGCCTGACTGGGTGGACTCAAGAGGACAGTAATTGGAGACAGCAAGACAACCCGTTCAAGGAGTTTTGTTGTAAAGGGAAGGAGAAATCAGGAGGCAGGGACGAGGAAAGCACGGTGGAGAGAAGGTTCTTTTCTTCAGCTGGAAGAAATGACAGTGTGCTTTATGGTGCTGGGAAAGACCCAACGGAGAGACGAAATAGATGATGCAGGAGAGAGCGAGGGGAGAGGATCGCCGGAGCGCCGCCCTTGAGTGGGGGACACAGCAGCTTAGCCCGGGGAGGCAGCGTCCCCTGAGCGGGCTGGGCTTGGCCCCTCAGGCCGTCTGCTGATGTTCCTGAACACCCAGCACCGTGCCTGGCTCCCAGGTGGTGGGTGAATGAGTGGATGCAAGGGGGCTCGGTGCAGGTCTTGCAAGAAGTTTAAAAAGCAAGCTCTGGGCTCCAGAGGAAGCCTCCGTCTAGATCCTTGCTCTATCGCCCAGTAAAAGTGTGACCTCAAGCAAGTGTCTGGGCGAACTTGAGTGGGTTTCTCAACTTCTCCCAGCATTAGCTTTCCTCTCTGAAATGGAGACCAGTTGGGGTGCCTGGGTGGCTCAGTCGGTTGAGCTTCTGACTTCAGCTCAGGTCATAATCTCACAGTTCGTGGGTTCGGGCCCCGCGTCGGGCTCTGTGCTGACAGCTCGGAGCCTGGAGCCTGCTTTGGATTCTGTGTCTCCCTCTCTCTCTGCCCCTCCCCCCGTTCATGCTCTGTCTCTCCCTGTCTCAAAAATAAATAAATATTAAAAAAAAATTGAAATGCAGACCAATGGAACGGACTTCAGAGGCTTGTGGGAGGATTAAGATCACGTAGACTTCTGAATGTCGTATCTGGGGTGCAGGAAAGTGCTCCAGAGGGGTTAACTATCCTCATTATGAGCAGTTCAATAATTCCCCCACCCGAGCTCATCCAGAGTTTAATAAAAGCCAGCATGTAAAAGACAACGGATGTAGCTATAAACTCACAGTGCACACCTCCCACGATCGCTCACAACTGCCCTGACCATTTGTGACCTTCAGGCTGCAACAGTAATGAGACAGCCCTGGGGGCCAAGCCGTTCCCAGATATAATGCCCCGCCCTCTTCCCTGCAAGGAAGCACATGGGATGAGTGACAGCGACCTTATTAGAGAGAGAATATTAAATCTACCCTGTTTGATCTTTTTTTAAAAAAAAGCAAATTACTCACAGGGGTTGGCACTTCGGTGCTTATTAGTGACACGTTCCTCAAATGGACTCACAACTGAACTGCATACCAGGGTGGCAAGCAGACTGTGGTGCTAGTTAGGGAAAATCAAACAAACCAACCAAAAACTTGAGGTGAGCTCGGACAGTCAAGGAAGGCTTCCCTCAGGTGGCAACCCCTCAGTGAGTCTAAGATAGGAAGGCTTTAGCCAGGTAGAGAGAAAGGCTCATGTAGTTCCGTTGTGTGTGTGTGTGTGTGTGTGTGTGTGTGTGTGTGTTTCTTAGCAAATAACTGAGCAGATGAATTTGATTGGATTTGTCCTGTTTGACCACCGCTGAACCAGCCAGAGGCACTTTCCTCCTCCCCAGGGACCTAGCCCCTGTCTGGGACCCACATTGCCAGGGGTTCCAGGGAGTTCTGACCTTCAACCTCCCAAAATAATCAGACACTATTGCTGTCCACTGCCCTATCGAGCTGCTCAGAGGAAGGGGCTTGGGGAGGAGACAGAATTCAGTCAATCCACAGGGGCTGTTTTGGAAACATCATATAATTCAGCTCCAGTGACAATTCTGTCTGGTTAACCCAGGGGGCGCCCAGCCGAGCAGGAAGAGGCGTAGAAAAGGTGGCGGTGGTAGTTGTTGCTGCAGTGACATTCAGGAAGTGTGCATTGTGTGCAGACTCTGGGCGGGCTTGCTGATGGGGGCGGTGGGGTGGAATCTCAGCATTACATAATCTCAATTAATCCTCGCAAAAACCACTTCCAGGGAGGTACTACTATCTGCCGTTTCACAGATGGGAATAGAGAGGTCAGAGAGGTTAGGTGACTTGTTGAATGTCACAGAGCTGAAGAGAGACTGAACTCTGCCCTGCCATGCTTCATATCAAAGTCCAAAGACAAGGGAGGTCAGGGCAGAGAGAAACCAGGAGCATGGAAGAAGCAGAGATTCTTTGTTCCTTCACATAAGACGAACCAAGGGCATGGTTCCATGTCCTTCTAGTGCGGGTTCCAGAACTTTAGGAGCCACAAAACCAAAACCAGACTTTCCAGATTTCCTTGCAACCAGGGTTCTGGGGGCAAACGAGGTTCTGCCACTCAGATGACTGATGTGCAGACCATGTGACCCACCTCCAACCCATAAGCTGCCCTCATGGGGCCAGCCCACCAGACCCCAGAAGCCAGGAAGGTCCTACCTGTTTCCCAGGGGGACAGATAACAGATCTCAGGAGCAGTTGCAGCCTGGCCGTCCTCAGGGAGTTTGGGGGCGGGGGGAAGCAGGGACATCTGGGAGGGCCAGGGGGAGGTTGCATGTTCAGAGACCGTGTAGCCTAGTGAGGATTTACAAGCACAGACTGTGTAGACAGACAATCTGGGCTTTAATCCTGGCTCCACTGCTCCCTAGCGACATGACCTAGAGTAAATTACATACTCTCTGTGCCTCAATCTTCTCATCTGTAAAATGGGGATAACCACACTGACTTCACGGTACCTTTGTAAGGATGGAATGAGATAACAGATGCAAAACAGAACAAGGCCAGGCACGTGTAAGCAATTAACAAGCGTGAGATATTATCATTGCATCCTGGGCACGTCACATGCCATTCTCACAACCTTCCTGCAAGGTAGGTGGTGTCTCTTCGCTGTACAACGTGAGCGGCCGAGGGATGCAGCTGGCAAGAGATGTGGGGGAAGGAGGTGATCCCAGACGCCGTGGTCCCACACTGCTTCTCTGTGAGGCCCTTGGGGTCTCGGTGAGCCCGTGCAGAGAGAACGGCTCCTCTGAGGACCCGTGGCCCCACCTCTGCCCAAGTCAGAAGCAAACACGGATTCCTGTCCTCATCGCCTCCTCACCCTGCAAATTCCCAGCTTGCAGTCAGGGCCCTACCCCAACCACTGGGCGAGCATGGGCGGGTTATTTCTTCCCCCAGCCCCAGTCCAGCCCCACCCCCCACCCCGTGTACTGGCAGGCCCTGCAGTCTGGGAGACGGGGCTGACCTCTCCTGGGAGGGGAGCCTGAGGATGGCAGGACCCTGCCCACTAGGCCTCAGGGAACCGATTACATTTGCATTGCATTTGGAGTTGAGACAATCTGTACGTGGGCTAATGACGCGCCAATTGATTAGCAGAAACATATGTGCGGAAGAGAAGTCGTTCATTAGGCAGGAGTCACAGCTCCTGCTCGTCTAGCTCAGAATCCAAGCAGCTGTCGGCGGTTCCAGCCCGATCCTGGCCTGCTGGTATCTAAGGAGCTGCCAGGATGCCTTTTCTTTTTTCTTTTTTTTTTTTTTCTTTCAACGTTTTTATTTATTTATGGGACAGACAGAGACAGAGCATGAACGGGGGAGGGGCAGAGAGAGAGGGAGACACAGAATCAGAAACAGGCTCCAGGCTCCGAGCCATCAGCCCAGAGCCTGACGCGGGGCTCGAACTCACGGACCGTGAGATCGTGACCTGGCTGAAGTCGGACGCTTAACCGACTGCGCCACCCAGGCGCCCCCAGGATGCCTTTTCTTGGGGAAATGAATCTCCAGATGGGGCTGTGATTCGGGTCTCCTCCTGGTCCTTCTCAACCTCACTTTCCTCCTCTGTAGATGGGGGCAGACAGAACACACCTCACCAGGCCGGCCAGGGTCACAAACAATCAGTCAACAGATCCTCGATGAGCATCCACTCGGGGCAAGATGCCGCGTCTGAAGGTATAGAAACGTCCCAGAGACGGCAAAGGGACAGACATTTGTATCGCCACATCGCAAGGTCGGAAGACTTGAAAAGAAGTCCTCTCTCCTCTCTGGATCTCAGGGTCCCCACCTGGAAAAAGGGTCTTTGCAGATGTGATTAAGTTAAGGGCCTTGAGCTGGGGAGATTATCCTGGGTCATCTGAATGGGCCCAACCTAACCACGTAAGTCCTTGAAAGGGAAGACCCCGCCCTAACTGTGCTGATGATATGGAAGATGGGGCCAGAGCCAAGGAATGCAGCTGCCCCCCGACACTGGAAAAGGCAAGAAGGAAGATAGTACACAGGCTTGCCAACACCTTGATTTTCGCCCAGGAATACCCATGTTGGACTTCTTTAAATTTTTTTTAACGTTTATTTTTTGAGGGACAGAGAGAGACAGAGCATGAGCGGAGGAGGGGCAGAGGGAGAGGGAGACACAGAATCTGAAGCAGGTTCCAGGCTCTGAGCTGTCAGCACAGAGCCCGATGCGGGGCTCGAACTCATGAACCGTGAGATCGTGACCTGAGCCGAAGTCAGACGCTTAACCGACTGAGCCCCCCCAGGCTCAGGCCCCCCCCCGACTGAGGCCCCTCCACGTTGGACTTCTGACCTTCAGAATCATGATAAGAAATTTGTGTCGTTTAAAGCCACCAAGTCTGTGGCAATTTATTGAAGCAGCAAATGGAAGCTAATACAGGGACATATCAGAGATGTTTAACACAAGACCTAGAGGTGGCTCCTGTGCTACCATGCATGAGGAGCCTAGCGCTAAGTGATCCTGTGGAACTTGCTATGATGGTGGACATGTTCTAGATCCGTGTTGTCTGATAGGCCAGCCACTAGCCGCGTGTGGTGGGTTGAGCACCTGAAATGTGGCTAGTTCAGGGCCACCTGAGTGGCTCAGTCGGTTAGACTCTTGATTTCGGCTCAGGTCATGATCTCACAGTTCGTGAGTTTGAGCCCCTGCATCAGGTTCTGCGCTGCCAGTGTGGATCCTGCTTGGCGTTCTCTCTCTCTCTCTCTCTCTCTCTCTCTCTGCCCCTCCTCCCTCTCAAAATAAATCTATAAACTTAAATGTGGCTAATGCAGCTAAGGAACTGAATTGTTAATTCCCTTTGATTTCAATTAACTTAAATTTAAATAGCCACATGTGGCTGGTGGCTACTGTGTTGGACCATGTGAGACAGAACACTTCCGTCATCACAGAGAGTTCTACTGGACAGCGTTGCTTGGAGGCTTTGATCTACAGCCCAGGGGAAGAAACTGGGCCGCCACGGGGGGCACAGGGCCCTCATTCTCTGTTCACTTTAGAGAGTCCAGATCTCCGCACAAAGGTTTCCCTTTGCTCTCGCCATTGGTCTGACTGATTGCGTGAGGACTTCCCTGTGTCCTTGTGGCCCCCCAAGGTCCCTGTCTCTTCTCCTGTGTAAACGCGGGCACCTTGCCACCTTCGAGGGCGAGACATGAGTCTTGGCAGCAAGGAGGCTGTGCCAGTCAGAAGAGCTTGGGCCACAGATGTCTCAAAGAGGAGTCTTCAGCAAAGGTGCCCTTGGCCAGGGCTCTCTGTGGTCTGGAAAATTCCAGGTTATAGTTGCTCTTGGAGATGAGCTTCTGATGGCACCCAGCAAAGCCCCTCGATTTCTCCGAAATAGAAGACGATCCCAAGTTTCTAAGAAGGAGCTTTGTCTTGTATTTCCTGAGTTATCTGGAACACTTAGGAGGCCAGAGTGGCTGGGGGGAAGGGTCTGGGGACCTAACATCCCAAATTGTCCACAAGATGCTCTGGGTGCATTTTTAAGGGGTATCAATCAATAGCATTCTTCAGATGTTCAAAGGGGTCTGTGACCCCTCCCGGTAAAAAGGTTAAGAAACACCCTGCTTTCTTGTGGCCTTGAAGAGACCTCTCTCTATCTCCACGCACCCCTCCCCCACACTTTCTCAGCTCTCCTTGCCTCCTATAAATATCTACCTAGGCCTGCGCCCCACTGGGACCATCCTTTTCTCTCTCTCTCCTCCCCTCCCCACTTCACCTGGGCTTTGCTCTCCTCCCCTCCCCCCGGCCCCCAACCAAGGATCATCAATTCCGAAGGAAAAAGCCAGGCATCGATGTACTTCTTGGGGGAGACAAAGCAGGATGAGAAAGAAGGGGGAGCCCGTGTACAAACAGACTGATCTCCAGAAGAGAGGAATTACGTGAATTACAATTGATTTTCCACCGTTAATGAAGCATGAACCCGTGTGATTGCATCTTGAAAAGATTTATAATTATTCATTGAATCTTGGAAGATAATTAAACTTCATTAAACGCAGACATGACAAGCCTTCAGAGCAAGCCGAGACCTCCGTGCAGGGTTCCAGATCAGAGCAGACGATGCGAGGCTGGGACCCTGTCAGGTGGGGGCAGGAGGACTGGCAGGGAGGGGGGAGAGGGGAGGAAGGGAAGTCTCCGGGAGAAGATTCTCATCGAATATACAGATGCTCCTGGGTCTTTTGATTTCTCTCTCTACCCTTTGGGGATCCCCTCCCCCCAGCCTCTCCAGCCTCCTCTGCCTGCCGCCCCCCCCCCACCCGCCATGATGGAAATGGGCCACATCCTGTTCAGAGTCCCTGCAAGCCCAGGACCCCAGGATCTCCTAGCAGAGCAACGGCTGGGAAGCAACATGACCTAGCAACAGGAGGAGGGGGACACTGGGGGTTCTTCTGGACGTGTGGGTGGCAAAGCAAAGATGGGAGTGCAATGTGCCTGTGTGTGCGTGCACTTGCTACATTGTGGTCTGCTCCGTCAGCGTACAAATTCGTGCATTCTGGAAAGCCATCTGGCAGGAGACTCACCAAATTGCTCTCAGTGGTTACCTTTGTGAGGGGATGAGAAAGGGATGGGATAAAGGAAGGAATTTCACTTTTTCTCCGTAACATGCTTCTTTAGAGCTCGAGTTACATAATGAGCATATATTCTGAGGTAGCACATGCAATTTAAGAATGATGTTAATGCGTGTAGCCATGGTCTGTTCAACAGATATTTATAGTTACGAGCCGGGCTTTTGGCTCGGTGTGCTGGGGACAAAGAGACGATTCAGACCGCCTGGGCCCTTCCTCACGGAGTACACGGTTGCGGTGTGACCACACGTTGAGTTGGTTGTAAAGAATGTCTCCTGCCCCACCCCTGTGGGCCCAAAGGAATCAGCCCCAGCGGGGAGGTGGCCCCGGTTCTGACCTCCTGGGGGTGGGTACCCAGTCCCCCCACCCTTCATTTGTTCCAAGCCATCCCTCCCCATCCTTTGGAGACCTCCTCCTAAGGACCCCTCCCATCCCCCCACCCAGCCTGACCCATCTGCTAGGCTAAATCCACCCTCACAGTGATGCCACAAGACCCCTCCTCCTGTCACATGCACAACCTTCCTCCCCCAGTGGCTCACTGTTCCCTGCCGAAGTGACAGAAGGAAATAGTATTAACGAGGCCGCCCTCACCATATCCTTTTTATGGAGCTCCTTCTGGTCAGGGAGGAGGTCTTTCTAAGGACGGGCTCAGGGGTTTGGCCAGGGCTCCATGGCCAGGAATGGGCTAGGAGTTCACTGGCCCAGGTGGTTGAGGGAGGAGGTAAGGATTGGGGGATGGGAACATCTTCAAGGCAGGAACCATCCCTTAGCACAGAGGTAAGATCCCAATTCGTAAGTCAAACAGCCTGGTTTCCAATTATGGCTCGACCAGCTTGCAACTGTGTGACCTTGGGCAGGTTATTTAAGTTCTCTGTGCCTCAGTTTCCCCATCAGTGGCTCCTTTATGGGTTGTCAAGAGAAGTTGATAAAATGATACACGTGGGGCCCTTGGCACATTGCCTGGCACAGCGGAGGTGCTTGCTAAATGGCAGCGATTGTTAATTTGTAGGATTTCAATGATTTCCCCAAACACCTTCCGTTTTTAGGTTTTAAGGCCTTTACTTCATTCGTGCTGCACTTCCAAGGTCAGGTAACATGTCTTACTGATCTCTGTACCCCTTCTGCCTAACCCAGGGCTGTAGGTGGTGGTGCTCAAGGTTGGTGGTGCTCAACCTTGGCTCCCAGTAGGTGCTCAAGGATGTAGTTGCCGCATGAATAAGGGAATGAATGAAGAACAAATAAAACTGGGCCATAGGACTGATTTCTACCCTTAGGGTATCTTCCCGATACAGGACACTTAGCATTGCTGGATGCATAAATTAAAAGATTTTTTAATGCATGGATAGGCTGGTGGGAAAGTAAAGAAAACCTTCCGAGGTCAGAAAGAATAAGAAATGCAATGCCCAAGAATCAAGAGAGCATCTTTGTGGGGGCGCCTGGTCAACCCAAAGCCTGGGCCCCATACACTGTGTTAGGGAGACAAGAGACAAGGTCTGAGCCTGAGCAAGGTGGGAGGTCAAGTCTTCTGCCCCAGCATAAAGTAGAGTCCTCCTGGCATGAACTAAGAAAAGCCTGCTGTGACTGGTGAAAAGGGGAAAATGGAGAGAAAAAAGTCTCCCTCTGGGGGCACCTGAGTGGCTCAGTGGGTTGAGCACCTGACTCTTGATCTCGGCTCATGTCATAATCTCATGGTTTGTGAGATCGAGCCCCGAGTCAGGCTCCACACTGAGGATTCTCTCCCTCTTCCTCTGCCCCTCTCCCCCACTGATGGTTGCTCTCTCTCTAAAATAAATACATTTTTTAAAAATTATATTTAAAAAAATCTCCCTCTGAGAATTTTACCCACTGGCTCGCCCTCACTTGGGCTGGGGGGCCAGAATTCATTCTACTCACGTGGCCTAAAAAGCCACAAGCAGAGAAGTGGCCCGCCATGTGTAGCAACACCTGACAGAAACATAGAGAAACCTTCTCTGAAGAAAACACCCTCTTAAACCCAGGCCTGAAAGAATTTCTACACAAAACAAGTTCTGAGAACCACGGGTGCCACGTTCCAAAGCCAAAACCCACAAGGAGGCAAGCTACCTCGAGCAAGAGTCAGCAGAAACAACAACAAGCCAGACCCACAAAGATGGAAAGTGTTGGAATTGTCTGATCTGGAACATAAAATAAATATGTGAGTGTGCCTTACCCTGGAAACGTGGATACCAAACGTATGACAAAAGGAGGAAGAGATTATGAAAAACACCAGGCTGGTCTCAAAAAGAACCAAATAAAGTATTTAGAAATGAGAAGTGGAATCATTGAAACAGGAAACTAAGTTCATGGGCTCAACAGAAAATGACACCTCACTGAGAAGAGAGAAAATAAAGATAAGAAAACCTTCCCCAGAGAGCAGCAAGCAGAAAGAGGCAGAGGAGAAATACAGAAGAGAGAGTAAGAAACATGAGGGTTAAATGAGAAGATCCAACGTGTCTCGTTAGAGTTGCAGGAGATGTTGGAGAGAATAATGGAAAAAGAAAACAGCTAAGAGTTTTGCAGAACGGTGAAGGACTCCAACCCTGTGATTCAGAAGGCTCCATGAGTCCCAAGCAGGATGAATAAAAAGAGATCTCCACCTGCACGTGGCACAGGGAAACTACAGAGTATCATAGACAAAGAGAAAATCTTGAAAGCAGCCAGAGATAAAAGAGAGATTACCCAAAAAGGAACGTCCTTTGGATTGATGTCAGGGCTCTCAGAGAAACTCTGGAAGTCCGGGAGACAGTCGAGGAGCACCTTCAAAAAGCCGAGACAAGATGTCCCCTGAGAATTCTGTTACCTCTGAAACTCATTTTTAAGAAAGCGAGCAAAACAAAGGTATTTGCAGACACACAAAAACTGTCTGAGTTTACAATGGGGGCCCTCACTAAAGAAAAGTTTTAAAAGCATCACTTTTAGGAAAAAAAATGGGGGGGGGGTGGGAAGTGAGGCCAGCAGGAAGGGCTGAGATGCGAGAAAGAATGGTGAGCAGAAGATATGGCAAACACGTGGGTAAATTTAAACAAACATTCATGACTTGAAATGTTTCGTTTGTGGAGTTAAGACAAACAAACAAGAGAATCAAAATACAGGCAACCAGAGTTAAAGCACTTGAAGTCACTGGAATATGTAGGAGGAGTGCGAAGACAGAACTCGTGGCTGGCAATTACAACCTAAGGATGCGTGATGCGTTTCTAGGGTAATTACAAGAGGATAAAAATAGCACGGATTATAGCTTCCAAATTAATAGAGGAAAAAATGGAACGGGAGGAACCTTCCATCCATCGATACAATTGGAGGAAGGAAGGAAGGAAGGAAGGAAGGAAGGAAGGAAGGGAAGAAGGAAGGAAGGAAGGATGGAGGGAGGAGGGGGGGGATCCATTGGGAGGGACCAGAGAGCAAGTGACTTGCCCAAGGCCACACAGCAAGTTAGAGGTAAAGCCAGGACTAGGATGCTCTTTCCCCCAGAATGGTGCAGCCTCCCTGTGTCTACATGGGGATTATCAGAAAGGGAATCTCAACCCTGCTTTCCCAGCTAAATGGAAGCACTCACACGCTACTGTCAGGAAGCCCATGGAAAGGTGTGTGATGAGACCTGCTTTGATTAGCGGACACAGGGAGTACTGATGATCCTCTCTGTGACAAAAATCATTAACATAAGCACAGTGGTTTACAATGTAGGCGCCCCTCTGTGTGTAATTCACGAGATGCTCGCAATAACCCCTCGAGGAGGATGATAGTAACATTCTTGTTTTGTATATAAGCCGCCCAAGGACGAGGAACGGGAGGTAACTTTCCAAGGTCACACAGCTGGGAAGTGGCAATGTGGGGCTCCGAACCCAGCCAGACGGTGTGCCTGCCCTGCCCCCATCCTCAAGGTCGGATGCTGGGCTGAGCCTATAAGTCTCTGTGTAGTGGCCAGTGTACTGGAATGATCCTTATTAGACCCTGGAACTAAAACAAGAAGTAAAACAGCTACCAAGGACATTTTGGGTGATTGGGGGAAGTTGGAACACAAGCTCTACATTAGATATCACTGTAATAATATTAAGCGACTTGGTGTGATCGTGGTAGGAGGATGGCCTTGCTTCTTAGGAGACAGATGCCAGAATACGTGCGATGGAGGTGTCATGATGTAGGCGACGTTCAAATGTTTCAGAAGTATACAAAGAATACATCAAATATGGCAAAACGTTAACAATAAGTAGATCTAGGTAAAGAATAAATAAGCGTTTATTGTGGTATCTGTTTAAGAGACCATCCCCAAATGTAAAACAAAGCTACTTCTGATTTTTTGCAAGCCCCTGGGTCATTGAACAGTGGTTCCACAGATGCAGTATAGCTTTGCGTATGCACCTGTCAACAGCTGGTGGAGGTGACCATGACTGGCACAGCTCAGCTCTCCTCCATGAGTCCCTCACATCCCACAGCCAAGCTGGCCTGGGGGTGTCTTCCTGGCAGCAGTGGGAGACCAAGAAAGGAAGAGGAAAAGGAACACACACTTCCAAGCTGCTGTTCACATCAGCTGTCCTGCTGTCCCGCTGGCCAAAGCAAGTCACATGGCCGAGCCCAGAGTCAGCACGGAAAGAGACGTCCAAAGACAGTGACATGGGGGCACGAGCATTGTTAATGTAATCAACTTGCTGCGGTCGTGTTACTATCTTAACTTTTCAATGATTTTGAGATCTTTCAAAGTTAAAAGAAGGATGTACTAGAATGCTCTAGAGAAACAGGACCAATACAGAGATTTGTTGTAAGGAACTGGATCACATGATTATGGAGGCTGGAGGGATCCCAACATCTGCAACCAGTAAGCTGGAGACCAAGGAGAGCTGAGGGTGTCATTCCAGTCCGAGTGCTGGCAGGGTCAACACCCAGGAAGAGCGAATGTCTCAGTTCTCACCCAAAGGCAGGAAAGAACTGATGTCCCAGCTGAAGGTAGTCAGGCAGGAAGAGCCCCCCTCTTACTCACAGGGAAGTCAGTGCTTTTCATTCTATTCAGGCCTTTACCTGATAAGGCCAGTCCCACCATCCTCCCATTTTGAATGCTACTCTCATCCAAAACATCCTCACAGAAACACCCAGAATGACGTTTGACCAAATATTTGGGCACCCGTGACCCAGTCAGCTTGACACATAAAATTAACCATCACCAAGGATGAAAGAAAAAGAAAGTCAATCTAATCATGCCACTCACCTGCTCAGAACTCTTCCCTATGCCCACTCACTGGAAGGCATGCATGGACAAGAATGTTCATTGCAGGGGGTGCCTGGGTGGCTCAGTCGGTTGAGCATTGGACTCTTGATTTTGGCTCAGGTCATGATCTCACAGTTCATGGGAGCCCCAGGTCAGCAGGGAGCCTGCCTGGGACTCTCTGTCTCCCCCTCTCTCTACCCCTCTCTGGTTGACACATGCTCTCTCTCGAATTTCAAAATAAATAAATAAATAAATAAACATTTCAAAAATTTTAAGAAATGAATGTTCACCACCGCTTTGCTAGTCAAAACCCCAAACTTGAGACCACCGTGATGTCCATCAACATCATCATGGATGAGTATATCGTGATGTTTTCCTAACATGGAATAATAGCGGTGGAAAAGGATGAACTGATATACACAACACCATGGATGAGTCTTATTGATGAGTGCAAGACGGGAAAACTGCATGCTGCATGTTTCCAATTGCGTGACGCTCAGGAAGAAAGAGTTGCATCTACGGTGGTTATCCTGGGGAGCCTTTGTTGGGAAGGGACCGGAAAGAGCTTCCTGGGGCACCATAAATGTCCTACATCTTAATCTGGGTGGTAGTTACATGGATATATTCGTATGAAAAAATGTATTACATTGTACACTTAAGGGGCTCCTGGGTGGCTCAGTCGGTTAGGCATCTGACTTCAGCTCAGGTCATGATCTCACGGTTTGTGAGTTCAAGCCCCACATGGGGCTCTGTGCTGACAGCAAGGAGCCTGCTTGGGATTCTCTCTCCCTCTCTCTCTGCCCCTCACACTTTTGCATGCTCTCTCTCTCTCTCTCTCAAAAATAAGTAAATAAACTTAATAAGTAAATCATACACTTACGACTTGAGGGCTTTATAAATTATAGTTCAGAAAATGCAAAAGCATACATGTGCACACACATACCAACTCTAAACACTTGGTTTCTTGGTTCCCCCTGAATGAGATCCAGACTCCTTAACACTCAATTCAATTCAATTGAGCACACGTTTCATTCTTCTCTCTCTAAGGGGCTGGGGACTGCAGGCAGGGTGGCCTTCTTATCGCCCCCTGCCCAGTAGAGGTCCTTGATAAAAATGCATTGAATTCTCATGGGGACCTCAAAGGATGGGGACATTGAGTGCAGCTGGGCATCAGATGGGCTGTGGGGTGGCATCCCGGCCCCTGGGCTCCTTCCAAGCCCGCTTTGGTGACTGCACAATGACTCCATCTTGCAGGGGTGACTTCGCCCCCGTCCTCCACAAGGCCCTCAGCCACCGCCCCCTTTCCTCAGTGTTATACACTTTACAGCCATTGTCAAACATAATGATTCTTACCCTGGAGAGAAATTGGGTTCCGTTTCATGTTTTATTGCCTCAAAAAGGACATTTTTTACCTTCCCGCAGCCCGTACCCAGCAGAAACAGGACGATAAATCTCAGCAAAGGTTTCCACTGAGATAGATGGTCTAGCAAGGAGACCACTGTGCTCTGGGCAGGGAGGAAAAATAAGCACTTGCACCTGCCTTGCTACCCCACACCAATGTCTGGTCCCCAACACCCCCTGGCAGGCTTGGAGCTGAACACGAGATGGGGAGAGGGGGTGGTGCTCCAGAGCCCAAGGAGAGCCAGCTGATAAGAAAAATAGCTTGAACATCTGAACTTGCTTCTCCTCCAGGCTTGCCAACTTTACTCAGAAAAAGCCTCTAGCTCAAAAGTGGGAACGTAGATGGTTTGTCACACACTTATTGTGTGCAGGTTACGTGTTTTATCACATGTCATTTCCAGCAACCCTGTGCTGTGCAGGTGTGTGTTATCTCATTTTACAGATGAGAGGACTGAGGTTCATGGTGGTTAGACACGCCACTGGTAAGGAGCAAGCTGGAATTTGAACATGGGTTTCTTGGGAACCTGTTCAAGATGCTCCTGACAATGGCTTCTCCACAATTCCCTAGGAGCTGGCCCAGGAAACCAGAGAAACTTTGGGCAGATGGCAGCAGGAATCCCACAGCCACTGCTGGGACAGCCTATGCCCCAGCCTCCTTGAGGGGAGGCTCATTCCAAGAGCTCCCCTGCACAGCCAATAGGTAGACCAGCAACTGTGGGGATTTCCCTTGGGTCCCCGTGTGATTTGGATGGACCTATTAGCATCCCCAGAGATGCTGAGGTCTTGCACAGGGTCACCCACTTAAAGACAGAATCAGGACTAAAATGTAAGACCCATGACTCCCAGCCCAGGGCCTTTCTTCTTCTTTCTTCCCCCATTTTTTTTTTTTTATTGAGGCAAAATACACATAAAATTTATCATCTTAACCATTTTCAAGGGTACAGTTTAGTGGGATGAAATACATTCGTAATGTTGTGCAACCACCACCACCACCATCCATCTCCAGAACTCTTTCCATCCTGGAAACAAACTCTGCCCCCATTAAGAAATAACTCCCATGTCCTCTCTCTCGGCTTTGGCCACCACCCTTCTATTTTCTGTCTCTTTGAGTTCGACTACTCGAGGTGCCTTAGGTAGGTGGAATCACACAGTGTTGGTCCTCTCATGACTGGCTTCTTTCAAAGGCCCAGCATGATGTCCTCTAGGTCCATCCACGTTGTGGAACCCATCAGAATGTTCTTCCTCGGGGCGCCGGGGTGGCGTCCGACTTCAGCTCAGGTCATGATCTCGCGGTTCGTGAGTTCGAGCCCTGCGTCGGGCTCTGTGCTGACAGCTCGGAGCCTGGAGCCTGCTTCCGATTCTGTGTCTCCCTGTCTCTCAGCCCCTCCCCTGCTCATGCTCTCTCTATCTCTCCATAATAAGTAAACGTTAAAAAAATTAAAAAAAAAAAAAGAATGTTCTTCCTCTTCCAGCTGAATAATATTCCAGCACATCTATGGGCAACATTTGGCTTGTCCATTCATCCATCAATGGACACCTGGGGTGCTTCCATATTTTAGCTCCTGTGAGCGCTAGCAGTGTGAGTTCACTGCTGTGAACCGTAACGTACAAACATCTCTTCAAGACCCAGGACTTTCTTCTCGCCTATCACTCTGCCTCACTGGCCATCTCCCAGCTATTTATTATTATTCCTTTCTAACACGTGAAAATGTGTAGTGTAGCCATTGGGTTTTTAATAACAAGATCATGGAGTTGTAAAGTCTAGCACTCACCACATAAACCAGTCACATAGTATCACACACCAAATGATTCTGTTTATGTGAAATGTTCAGAATAGGCAAATCCAGAGCAACAGAAAGGAAATTAATAGCAGCCGAGGGAGTGACTGAGTGGGGGTACTTTGTTGGGGTGATGAAAATATTCGGAAAGTGGGGTCAGGATTGCACAACTCCATGACAATGCTAAACAGCATTGACCCTTACACTTTAAGTGGGAAGATTTTATGGTATGTGAATTATATCTCAATAAAGCTGTTAAAAAATGTGTTAGACTCTGCCAGCCCATTTCCTTGCCTATAAACTAGTGACTTTGAGGACCATCTCATGCTGCCATCATAAAGCTGAGTTAATATGTAAAATCCTCCCCGTCCGATGTCCAGCACGTGGGAGGAACTTGCCACCTCCTATAAGGATGATGTTCTCAAAAGCACCATTCAGTCATTAATTCATTCAACAAATACTCACTGAGTACCTGCTATGTTCTAAGCCAGCACTGCTCGATAGAATGTTCTCTGACCAAGGAAATATTCTATCTCTACAGTATCAAGTATGGAGCCACTAACCACATATGACTATTAAGTGCTAGTGTGACTGAGGAAATGGATTTTTTCTTTTCTTTTAATTAATTTACATTTTAATAATCACCTGCGGTGAATTTGGACAATGAAGTTCTAAGCAATGGAAATGTAGCAGCACCCAAACCAATATCCCTGTTCTCATGGAGCTGTCATTATGACTCACAAACAAGTATTTACAAAATGTAAGGCAGGAAAGAGCTATGTAGAAACATAGATGGAAGTGGGTGGGCTGAAAAGGAGGGGGTGGGGGCTATCTACACAGGGTGGTTGAGAAAAGTCTCTCTGAGCAGGTAACCCCTGAGCAGAGAGCTGAAGGAATGAGTGAGACTCACAGCTATCTAGAGGGAGAGAATTCTAGGCCGAGAGCACAGCAAGAGCAAAGGCCCTGGGGCAGGAAGTTGCCTGTTGAATTCAAGGGAAGAGTCAAAGGGCCAGCGTAGCTGGAGGACAGGGGAATGGGGTGAGGGCAAAGGAGGAGTTCAGAGAGCAGGAGGAGAGCAAATCATGTGGGACCAGGGGCTAGGGGAAGGGACTTGGCGGGCCGTGAGCAGAGAAGGGACATAACCAGCCTGCATTTTTGCACAACCCCCAGGCTGTTGGGCAAACAATAGACCGGAGGGGACAAAGGTGGCATGAGGGAAACCAGTTAGGAGGCCACGGCCATGCTCCAGGCGAGACTCAGTATGCTCCGACCAGGGCAGGGCAGTGGCCAGGTAAGAGGTGGTTGGATTCTGCTGGTTCTTTGGAGGGAGGGCCCACAGGACTTCTTGAGGGACAGCCTGTGTGTGAGAGGCACCGAGGACAGCTCTGGGGGTTTCCAGCACTGAGCATCTCAGACACTGGGGGTACTGTTCACGAAGGCAGGGAGACTGGGGTGGGAGTGCAGTTTGGGTCTGGTAAGTCTGAGAAGCCTTTTCAGGAACCGTGAGGATGGGCGCAGGAGGTAGGAAGTTCCAAGGTCCCTGATCCACACTCCCAGGATGGTGGAGGGTCCAGGCCTGACCACAAAAACACTCCCTGAAGATGAAGAGCGGACAGCGGGAGGTAAGGAGAGCCATGTGTCCCTCCCCTGTGGGGAGGACGTAGCGTGGCCTTGCTTAGAGCAGGAGGTTGCAGGACGGCCTCACCACATCTACCATGCCTCTCCAGAGAAGCTTCTGCGGGGTTCTGGGGAGGCTGTGTGGCCAGGGCAGAGACCACTGCCGGGCAGATGAACGTGGACAGAGGCCTCTGAGGGGCCAGCACCCAGAGCAGGGGGCGTTGACATCTTGGCTGCAGGAGTGACGTGCCAAGCACCTGCTTTCTGGGGATTCCCTGGAGCTGGGAACAGACCCTGTCAAGGCTGAGAAGAAGGATCCCAAGAGGCTGCTTGCTTGATCCTGGGGAGGCTGGAGACGGAGGAGACCAGCCTGTATCCTGCTGGACACAGCACTTGAGGCAGCAGCGGGGGAGGAATGGAGAGTGAGCAGGTCAATGGCCTGGAAAGATAGAGCAAAGGCCCCTGCCCACGTCACCATCCACTGCCTGTGCAACTGGCTCCAGCTCGTGCTGAGACTAACTCTCCACCACAAGCCCTTGCAGGGACCGAACATGCCAGGGAAATGGACCTGGATGGAAACTTCCAGCACTGCAGCAGACCTGAAGACACCCCTCCACAGGGCAGCCTACCTCTTCCTCAGCTTCAAGGGCATGTATGCGTGCATTCAATTAACACACGTTTCCTGAGGGCCTACCACCAGCTGGTCACTATAGGCACTTGGGATACTTCTGCGAACAAAACAGACCAAATATGTTCCGCTGGTGGGGGTGGGGCAAGCAGGAACAGACAATAACTAAATAAAACATAGGAAGTAAGTAAATTGGGCAGCATGTTAGAAGAAGGTGCAGGCCTTGTAGAAAAAGAAAAAAAGCAGAGTAGATTTAGGGGGTTGGGATTGGGGTGAGCAGTTGTCACTTTAAACAGTGAGGACAGAGGAGGCCTCTTGCAGAAGGTAACGCCTTCTAGATCCTTAGGCTGGTGTAATAATTAAATTGACATAAGACAGATTAATGGGAGGAAAAGCTTCCTACTTTCAGGGGGACAGTGGAGGACCAGAGTGTCCTTCGTATACTGGCTGTTTCTTAAGTAACTTAAATTTGAAATGCTCCCTATGCCAACGTAGCATATCGTAGGGCAGGCTGCCCTGGACCCCATCAGCTCCTCCCCTGAAGCCACCCAGGAAACTTCACACATTAAAAGCTGAGTAGATGGCTATGGGGGAAGGAACTGAGTTAGTGGCTGAGTAGCTGATGGTCCTATATCACACTGAGCCCATCCCCTAGTCCTGAGAACAGTGGTGAGTCCCTTCAGGAGGCAGTGATGCAGGAGGGCTCCCAAAGTTAGGCCTCTGTTGCACAACCAGTCAGGTATTTCATAAGAGCAATCCTATGGAAACAAAAGAAAAACGATGGTTCGTGATTGGAGCAAATCATAAACAAGTTCTGAGGGTGGCCACTTGAGAAGACTCCTAGATGTCAGGCTGGAAGCATTTTCAGATAGAGCGAGGGCAGGCAATGGCCATCTAACAGATTCTCCTGCTTTGCAGTTTGAACGCCTCGGGAGATTCTTCTGAGTGGCAAACACAGCAACAGGCACAAAGGTCTTCTATACGTGAGTTGTGGTGGTGGTTTCTCCGAAGTTTATATCAGGTTGTCAAGTTAGCTTGCATGGCTTTGGAGGAAAAAAAAAAAGGCAGTATTAGTTTTCAATGATTCCATGTCAGAAGGGAGAAAAATTGAAAATATTAGTCTAGAGAGTTGTAGCCATTTGTTGGAAGAAACTAGATAAAATTAAGATCTAGTCCAGGGGCGCCTGGGTTGCTCAGTCGGTTGAGCGTCCGACTTCAGCTCAGGTCATGATCTCACAGTCCATGAGTTCGAGCCTCACGTCGGGATCTGTGCTGACGGCTCGGAGCCTGGAGCCTGCTTCGGCTTCTGTGTCTCCCTCTCTCTCTGCCCCTCCCCCACTCATGCTCTGTCTCTCTCTCTCTCTCTCTCTCTCTGTCAAAAATAAATAAACATTAAAAAAAAATTAAGATAAGATCTAGTCCAGTTTACAGGTAGAAAACAAAACATCAAAGACAATGAACAGCACTAGACTCTGATATTCCCAAGGGTGTGTTACAGATTTTTGCTGAAACACAATATTTCTCTCTACAGTCACTCCCATTTTTATCAGGGATAATAAAAGTAAGACAAATTTTCTTACCAATAGTCTCAATAAACTGGGTTTGATTATTTACATAAATGTGGCAAGAATATACATTGACCATACAGAATCTTTTAAACTGCTTTGCTAGAACTTCTTATGAGGAATCTCAGATCGGACTTTTAAAAGCTTCTCAAAGCTCAGAAGTCAAGCCAAGGACTTGGACTTCAGGCTGTGCCTGCAATACCAACAGCTTTAGTGAATTCCTCTTCTCGAGGTCCCCAAAATACTCTGAGGTTCTTGCACCTGCCAGGAAGTGACCTTCCTTAATCACGTGGTAAGGCTGCTGGGAACCCTGTAAGCAAAGTGCCAGGGTGACTTTTCCAAGGGGTTTTATTGACTCTGTAAAGCCAGCCTTAGTTCCTTAAAGCTGTCTGGTCATATCTGAGTCTATGCATATTTCTCTCAAATATGACCTTCCAGACAAAGCCTTGGTAATATAACCATTGTTTCCAGTTGTGTCCTGTTACAAGGAGAACAGATTCTTAGCAAACCTATGCAAATCACCACATTGCCATAAAAATAAAAATACTCACTGAGGAGTTTCTAAATTCTGGAGGGATTGGAACTCAGGAGGGAGAAAAAGATAAATGTTTCACCTTTGTTCACAGAGGCAGATTTTACCAAATTGCCCTGAGTCATAGACAGCTTGAGAGAAAAAGAGAATACGTTTTCCTTAAGTGGGGAAAAACAAAACATCTTTAAAAATCAACAATGTTTCAGCCAAAACAGCAATAAAACATTATTATCAATCCTCACCAGTTAAGTCAGCCTCAAAGAATTGATTCTTATCTATCTTTTGTTAGAAGTCATGAAGCCATTAGTTTCTCCATTAGGGATCTGTACATTATTACCCAAGTCGATGGTGTGATCTGAAAGTTATCAGAGATCTGTATTCTAGAGTCCTTGTCAGAGTCCTTCCGGGGAATGTCTCTTAAAAACAAAACACTTCCACAGGAGCAAGCCTGCAAAAGCATCATCGTAAAACAGTAACTTTCTCCAAATGACAAGACTGAACTATGCCGGTGGTTAAAGATCTGATTGGAGTTCATTACGGTACAATAGAAAAGGAAGTTTGGCTATTTCTGTGACATACAACGCTTTAAGATGATAACTAGAATAATGACTGATGACATTATACCAGAACCTATCCGAGTTTTGGGAATTTCATACAATTTCTAGAACACATATTAATAATAGTCACCTGCAAAGTGTAACCTAAGAAGACTTGTCTTTGCTTATTTGACAATGCTTCCCATGTAACTTAATATACCAAGTAAGCCTAATTAGTGTAATCCTTGTGTAAGGACAGGCAACAAATCCTTTGAGATGTTCCGGGGACCCTCTGGAAAATCCCAAGTAATTCCTAGGTCAAAAGACTTTATTGAAAATTTAATTTGAAGGAAGTTTGTCAAAAATATCAAAAGATTTTAAAACACTTGGTCAAACAGATCATAGACCACTATGAAACAACTTAGTAATCCACGTACTCATGGTGACAAAGACTCTTCAGGTAAACACAGAAGGTTAACTAGTTATAAGTAAAACTCAGCTCTTTGAATAGCGAAAACTCAATTGTGTTTTATTTTTTAAGTAATCAAAGGTCTGATTAAAAACAAGACATTATTTTGATAAAACAAATTCTTTGCCTTCAAGGCAAATTAACCAAAAAATAAAGAAAAGCCTTTTACAATCTCTTATCAGGAGCAGACTAATAGTCCAAGCAAAATTTTCCTTTGAGTGGATAAAAGAAAATTAGGTTCCAGTTTTACAAAAGTGCACCATGGATATTAAAGCTTATTTTTAAAATCCTTACAACAAATTCATTCAACTTTATCCTGCTTGGTCACATGTAAAACTCCTTTCCCCAGATTCCTTTTTCACAACCTTTTACAACTTTCTATTTCAGCTTGTCCCTTATTTTCTTTCCCATTCAGAAATAATCAGTTTCACCTTAAGACAAATTACTTTCTTTCCCTCAACAAAAATGCATCTCCATTCCCCATACCTTTCATTACCCAAAACACATAGCCTACATTCCTTGTATACAGATATGTTTCCCTTATTATTTTTAGTAGCTTTGTATTAGTAAGAATTCATGGCCCTTAGACACCTTAATTTCTAGTGGAAGCTAAAAAGCAAGCCATTGTGAGCTGCCTCTTATGCTAGCATTCTTTAGATTGGCAAATTTACGAATATGCTTCATCATTTCTAGAAGTGTGGGCTTCTTTGCAGTTTAATTTTTCAATGGGTCACAAGATCTGTTTGCGAATAGATCCTCTGTAGTAAGAGGTCAAATTTAAGTAACTTAGACTCGTGTAGCAATCAATGTTTTAGTATTTTATCTTACTTGGATATGATCTAGACATTCAGTGAATTCCTATCCCTTAATTTAACTTAGCAAAATTCTAAGGGTGGAAGTCATCAAAGAGATTTGGGAAACTATTTAAGGAGATGTATCATAAAACGATCATCGCGAAAACATTCCCCTGAAAATTCTTACCTCATTGAGACCTCTGTAATTCATGTTTTTCACAATCATACTTAGATCACCCATGATGATTTCATGAGACGTTAAAGCAGCTAACCATCATCTTAAGTTATGTCTCTTGCTGACAAATTTTGCAACAAAGACAACATAAGCTTATTTGACTTTCGGTAAATCTAAGTAAAATAAAACTATTATGCTTAATGGCGATAACTCTAAAGACAGGTCTGTGTTCATTAAACCAACAAACTTAAACAAGCTTTTATTTACCAAAAGTTATCCTAGGTCATGCCAACTTGCAAATCACTTGGGTTAGTTTCTATTATATTTCTGAGGTTTAGAAGCACTTAATTTATAAGCACTTATTTTTAAGCCAGTTACCTAGAGCTCTATAAATTAATTCTGGCAGTACAATCGGGAGGAAAAAAAATCTCAGATTTATAATGTCCATACATAGACATATGTAAACATATACCACAGAAACACCACAGCTTTGGTTCAAAAACTTTAGTCATGAGGCACCTGGGTGGCTCAGTCGGTTAAGCATCTGACTTGTGCTCAGATTCCGCTCGGGGTTCGTGAGTTTGAGTCCCACAATGGGTGAGCTCAAGCTCTGCTTCAGGTGAACCTCTTTTGCCTCTCTCTCCCTCTCCCTCTCTCTCTCTGCCCCTCGCTCACTTGTGCCTCTTTCGAAAAAAGCAAAGAAATAAAACAAAAACAAAAAATGCTCATCATGGATCAACCCCTGAGTGTTTGTATAATACAAAACACACCAGTCTACTATAAAACTCACTAGTTGAGAAACAATTGTGCCTCTAACTGGTAGAACAAGTTAAGACTATCTGCTTAAAAGGTTCTTCTTACTAATATTTGTCAAGAAGACTTAAGATTTGTTTTTCTCCTTGACAAGTAATATTAAGGAAGCTATGGTCTCGAGTTTGGGCAAGAGAGTCCTTTTAGCAGTTTGTATTTTTAAAAAGCCTCTTTCTCTCTCTCTCTTTTTCTTTTCTCTTCAGTCTGAGCAGAGTTTTAATGACCTCCCAGGGTGTTTACATTTCAAAGACATGGTAAGGTTTACACCTTCAAGGGACAGAAAAAGTATCCAAGGTCTTCCTTAGGACTTCTGCGTATATTTCTCTATTCTCAGATGTTGGGGGTAATTCCAACTTAAAATGTTCTTTCCTTTTCTTTTTTCAAAGTTTATCTATCTATATTTTGAGGAGGGGAGCGGCAGAGAGAGAGGAAGAGAGAATCCAAGTAGGCTCAGCACTGTCAGCCCAGAGTCCCATGTGGGGCTCGAGCTCACAAACCATGAGATAGTGACCTGAGCCCAAATCAAGAGTCCTACGCTTAACCGCCTGAGCCACCCAGGCGCCCCTCTTTCCTTTTCTTAAGTGCAGGACAACTGTTCTTCCAATGTCCTGAATATCTGCAAATGTCTGGAGGCAAATAAGAAAGGCTCTGAATGGATTTTTAGTTGCATTTCAGAGATCTGCTTTTATTTTTCTAAAGAGTCAAGTTGTAAATTAAGAATTGTTGATTTTCACTTTTTTTTTTTTTTTTTTTTTTTGGTCTTTATTCCTGCAAGGCATCTGCAAAGAACAGGGTAGACTTTTCCATCAGTAGGCTTAGGCATTGATGTGCCCACTGAACCACACTGTTTTGAGCTCACCTTTTATATCAGGGAGAAAATTTCCAGCAAAGATGGAAACTGAAAGATTTCTCTGTTTTGCTGCCCAGGGGACATGAATTCTTTGGGTGGGGGGTTGGGATGTATTCACAACGGACCTTACGTAGGAGGGCCTGAAGCTGGCAGATCCTGATTTTAAAGTCCAGCCAAATAAGCCGTATTGTCCATGCCGGGTGCTTCTGTTAAATTTATTTCCTGGCTTTCTGCATTTGCATGAGTAACCTGTATACCCTGGGCCTAGAGATTAGGCTAGCTTATTCTTTGTAAATCTTATAGGAAAAGGGGATCTAAAATAAGCAGCTGATGTTTAAGGGATTTTCTAGAAAAGGTGGAGGAGTTTGGAGGTTAGGGGAATATGCTGAGGAGACAGGACCAAATTTTAAGAAGGGGAGTTTATGATGGTTGGGGACTTCAATTTTTGTTCTGACTTCCGTTCTTTCATCGTGTTAAAAAGGAGTCCCTAAGGCTAGCTGTTACATTCCTTTGTGTCTGCTTTTTAATTCGGTATTTCCAAAGGTACCAATAAGAAGATTGTTTAGGATGACAGCTCTCTAAAAGAAAGGTTTTTTTCTTTCAAGCATGGGCAATTCAAGGGATCCATTGGTCCTTTGGCCATTGGTGAGCCAGGTGTTATAATCATCCCAATAACAGCTCAAACCAATAAACCTTTCCACAGCTTAACCCAGGATGCAAGAGGCGTCCCACCAGGGAGTGCGAAAGATCCTGTCCTCACGAGATCCAGAAAGTTCTCACTCCCAGAGCTAGCCCAACAAAGCAGAAGTGGTAACCATGAGGGGCTCTGTGTTTATTTTTATTTTTTCTCTTTGTGAGTAACTTTTATTTTTATTTACAACAGAATCAGTGGCTCTGGTGCTCCATCTTTAGGGCCCATTAGCATCAGAATGCAGAGGGAAAGTCCACAGTGAAGTCCAACGCATCCGGCCCCCAGCCACAGCTCCGGAAGCTCATTGGCTCAGTCTGGTCCTAATTCCACCGCCAGCCACATCAGCACCTCTTCATCCACCAGGTCCAAATAGAATCGATGATAGCAGGGCTCTGGGCACCAGTTGAAGGACAGAGTGACCCCACTCCTCCCGCCTGAGCCCCAGTTTTAAATTTTTTTTTTCAACGTTTATTTATTTTTGGGACAGAGAGAGACAGAGCATGAACGGGGGAGGGGCAGAGAGAGAGGGAGACACAGAATCGGAAACAGGCTCCAGGCTCTGAGCCATCAGCCCAGAGCCCGACGCGGGGCTCGAACTCACGGACCGCGACATCGTGACCTGGCTGAAGTCAGACGCTTAACCGACTGCGCCACCCAGGCGCCCCTGAGCCCCAGTTTTATAGGGGTCCTGCCTTCCCAGGTGGGAGGGGGCTCTGTTTTTAAATACCTGCTCCAAAACGCAGGCAATCACATGTCCCCACCCTCCCGCCCCCGCCAATCCCCCCATCAGCCTTTTGGTTTTTTTTTTTAAGTTTATTTATTTTGAGAGAGAGGGAGAAAGAGTGCATGGGCATGCAGGGGAGGGGCAGAGAGAGAGAGAGAGAGAAAATTCCAAGCAGGCTCCACACTCAGTGCAGAGCCTGATACAGGCCTCAATCTCACTAATCACGAGATCGTGACCTGGGCGGAAATCAAGAGTCGGATGCTCAACCAATTGAGCCACCCAGGCGCCCCGATCCCCCGCCCTTTTGGACAGAATAGAGTGACTTACCAAGCCAAAATTCCCCCTCCCCATCCCCCGCCCCCTCGAACTTTTATTTTCAAATACACATGCATCCTCTGGCTAGGAGAAACCAGAGAGAACATTCTCCCTGGTCAAAAAGTAGACAAAAGGAAACAATGAACATCTGGGAGGAAAAAGGATCACTGGTAAATAAGTGTACTCATCACCAAATCTTCACCAGACTCTCCACACCCAAGGAAATAATTCTACAAGTATTTTCCCCTATGAACCTAAATTCAGAAAAAGAAAGATCCCTGCAGGCAGAGATCCTAGAGACTGACGTGATGAGAATTCTTATCTTGTCAGAAGCACCAGGATTTCTCAGCTCCAGCAGCCCCCCAGGGCGAGTGGTGTCCAGACAGTGAAATCTCCTGGCTGGCTCACCAAAACTGTAGGGGAGGAAAACCTCCCTTCTTCCTTCTAGATCGTTAGGGTGGTCTAATAATTAAATTGACACGAGACAGATTAACAGGAGAAAAATAAATTTAAAATAAATAATAATACGAGGGGCACCTGGCTGGCTCAGTCTGTAGAGCATGTGAGTCTTGACCTTGGGGTCGTGAGTTCCAGCCCCACGTTGGGAGTAGAGCCCAACAGGGAGGACCAGAGTGTCCTTCATGCACCGGATGTCTCTCAAGTAACTTTAATTGAAAACAATCAATATGCCCGAGTGGCATCTTTTGGGGCGGCCTGCCCTGAATCCATCAGTAATATTTGAACGCATACCTGGAGGAGGTGAGGAAACGGCTCCTTCCCCGGGGGCACCCCTTCTCTTTCATCTCTCACCTCCTTCCTCCTCCTTTCCCTATTCCCATGCCTTTCCCCACCCCCTCTCTCTTATCTTCTCCTCTCCTATTTCTTCTCCCTTCAAAGAGGCCAGACGGAAAGCATGATGGGGAGACAGGGAGGAGGGGGAACAGAGAGAGAAAAGGAGAGCAGGGAAGAGACCTGCCCTCTCATAACACCCCCCCAACCTGGGCAAGGGGTCTCTCTGTGTCCCCCAGAGGAAGGGAAAGGACTGGAGTGGGGTCCCTGGGCGGGGGCGGGGGGGAGTTCTTGTCCCCAGAGCGGGCCAGAGAGGCTTTTCAGAGAGCTAAGATATATTGTTTGCAGGGAAGGGGAGACCCGTGGCCTGTCCGCCCTTCTACAGCATGGCCAGGTAGAGAAATGGGAAATAAGCCACGGACTGTGGCCAGAGCCTGGTGGATTTTCTCTGCCACCTGCTTATGTGGATGGGGGGGGCCGAGGGGGGTCTGCTCTGGGGCTTTGTCTCAGTGGAGACAGTAGAACAAGGAGCCCCCCCCCAATCTGGGAAAGAGGCCTCACAAAGACCTCGCCCACTGCCGAGGGCCACCCCAAGACCACCCCTCCCACAGGTAACCACCAGACCCTGACACTGCAACCCAAGACCGAGGGCGGGGGCAGGGGAAGGTGCAGACAGAGCATTGTCTGCCGAGAGGTGGTAGGTGCCCCAAGCAGCTCTCTGGCTTTACTATTATTCCAAACTGGCTGCCACATCTTGGCACCTGTTTAGGAAAAATCCTAAATTCTACATTTTATACACAAAATGGGAGAAGAGGGGGCGCCTGGGTAGCTCAGTCAGTTAAGCATCTGACTTCAGCTCAGTCACGATCTTGTGGTTCATGAGTTCGAGCCCCGCGGGGGCTCTGTGCTGACAGCTTGGAGCCTGCTTTGGATTCTGTGTCTCCCTCTCTGTGCCCCACCTCTCTCTCTCTCTCTGTCTCTCTCTCTCTCTGTCTCTCTCTCTCAAAAATAAATAAACATTAAAAAAATTTTTTTAATAGGAGAGGAGAGGTTGGCTGACATCCTTTACACTTCCTGCCTGGACACAGTGCACAAGACGGGGTGGGTAGTTTAACCAGGCCTCCCCGCTTCCCCAGGGGACGGCCACAGGCTGACATTGGGCCTCTCCAGGTGGATCTACGCAGGCCATGCTCACTGCCAAGGGGAGGCAGCGGGCTGAGGAAAGCTTGACAGTTTCCTTCTGCCTATCTGGAGGACTGACAGGATTTTGACTCATCAGGAAGCCTCAGAGCCCTGGCCGGCCCACCCAGCCAGGTCTCATTAACTCGTCCGGGCAGGGGCAGGTCCACTTGAAGGAGCCCATAAGCCCCCAAGGCTCTCTGCCAAGGACAGAGTTCTGGTTGGCTGTGGCTGCTGGGGTCCCCAGAGGCCCCACTGCCCCTGGCAGGACCCCCACTCCCACACCCCGGCACTTCCCCAGACAGAAAGCAGGTAGCAGAGGGGGAGGGGGAGGGCTGGGGGCGATTTCAACTAGTCAGACACCTCAGTGCACTGGGGCGCCCCTGAGGACGGGTCTCTCTGGCCTGGGGAGAGGTGTTGGGGAGGATGGAGGGGTGGGAGGCAGGGGTTGGGGGGTGGTGAGAGGACCAGGAAGAGAGGACACTGAGGGGTCTCAGGGCCTGGCCTGCTGTCTCTGATGTTTTCACCGGCCAATACATGCTGAGCAGCATCAGGAGGCCGGGGAGCCAGCGGGGTCCTGGCAGGCTGTGTCCTTGGGGAGCTGGGAACAAAATCATCACCGTGGCAACCATGTTCTTTCTGCTGGAGGGAAGAGGCCTGGGTGAGGCACTGTTGTCACCGTGCCCCATCCTGGGGCTGGCAGGAGAAGCCGGGGGTGGCTGGCTGACAGGTCAACTGCAGCAGAAGAGAACATGTTCTGTCATGGCAACAGGAGACACACACGAGAGAGACAAGGACACGGCTCTCTCCTGGAGCGTGACAGCCGGGAAATGGGGATGGTAGGAAATACTTCCTAGAGTCGTTGTCAGAATTTGCTTAGTGTGTTTTTGCGAAGTTCTTAGAACAGTGCCTGGCACCATATGGGCCCGGTGAACATCTCATCATGATGAGTATCACGAACTTCTCTACGTCTGGCAGTGGATACACTGTGTGGGAGGTACGCTATCTGAGTGTGTATGTGTGTGTGTGTGTGTGTGTGTGCGCGCGCTCACTGTATTTGGGTTGCACATTGTGTCCGTGTGTATGTAAGTTGCCTGGCGGGTGTGTAGTGTGGGGCATGTGTATATTGTGTGTTGCCTGTGGTGTGCACTGTGTGAGTTGGGGGGTTTGTGGGTCTTGGAGCATACATGAATGCTCTGCCCTTTAATTGGTTCAGATTGTAGGAAGACCAGCCTCCAGGGCCCCCTCTGTTCAGGGCATGGCCAGACCCATCATGTGGATAAGTTCTGAGCTGTCCACCCTTTTCCGCAGGAGTCCCTCGTCAGCCAAAACGGCCAGGAAGGCCAACTCTGTGGGGCCAATCCGGGGGACCCAAGAGGACCGGTTTCCCAGGGGATTGCTCCACCCTGGGGAAAGGTCAGAGAAAAGAAGGGAGGGAGTTCAGGGGTTCTGGCTGCCCCACAGCCTGCCTGGCAGAGTGGCCCCTCCAGCCCTCCTGGACCTCCTGACCAGGGTCAGGCCACTCCCAGGCCAAGACTGCAGCATGCCCCAGAGACCAGAAGGAAACCTTCACCGGCTTTGCCGGAGGGACAAGAAGCAGGAAGAAAGGCTGGGGGTGATGGGCCAACAGCCCTCTGTAAAAGATGAGGCGTGGAAGGAGAGCTGAGCTGAGTCACGGGCTGTGCGGGGAGCAGGGGAGGGGCAGGCAGGGGCAGGAGGGGAGCTCTCCCAATATTGGGTACCTTGGAGGTGAGCTAGGCCTGGAGCCAAGATTAAGCTAGAAATTAGACACTTGCTGGAGAGTGGCTGTGGGGTCAGGACACTCACAATAGGAATTGTTTCCTCCTCCCTACCCCCCTGAGCAAACCAAACACTTGTGCAACTCTGCAGGGAAAAGGCCTTTAGCGGGGCGTCTGGGGGAGCTCAGTCAGCTGAGTGTCAGGCTCTTGATTTCAGCTCAGCTCATGATCTCACAGTTCCTGGCATCGAGTGCTGCATTGGGCTCTGCACTGATAATGTGGAGCCTGCTTGGGATTCTCTCTCTCTCTCTCTCTCTCTCTCCCCTTCTCTCTCTCTGCCCCTCCCCTGCTAATATGTGTGTGTACGTGCCCCTTTCTTTCTCTCTCTCTCTCAAAATAAGTAAACTTAAGAAGGAAAGGAAAGGGAAGGGAAGGAAAAGAAAAAAAGAAAGAAAAGAAAAGAGAAAAAGGAAAGAAAAGAGAAAAGAAAAGAAAAGGGAAGGGAAGGAAAAGAAAAAAGAAAAAAAAAGAAAGGAAAGGAAAGGAAAGGAAAGGAAAGGAAAGAAGGAAAGGAAAGGAAAGGAAAGGAAAGAAAGAAAATGCCTTTTGCATCTCAGATAGATCAGGTGCTGCCCTTCTCTTCCTCATCACTTCCTGCATCCTGGCATCTGCCAGACCCAAGGAGCTCAGCGAGTACTCCATGCTCTGGCCTCAGGCCCTTGCAAGTGTTTCTTCCTCTGCCAAGTACCCCCCACCCCTACTCTTCCTACCAGTTCCCACTCACCCTCCAGCTCTCAGCTGAGAAATCACCTTGAGTTGGGAGCTTTCTAAGACCCCTCTCTAAGACTACCCCCAGCTGCAGTAGCTGCCCCTCTGTGCTCCCAGAGACCCGACTTCTCCCCTCTCCTAGCACATAGAACTCGTGTTGTAATTGCCTTGTGCCTGTGGGCTCCTTGAGAGAAGGAACCATCTCCTATTTATTTCTTTATCTATAATGCCTGGCAGAGTGCCGGGAACATGGAGCCCTCAAAAATATTGGCTCAGTGAATGCATGGGTTTTTGGGCAGACGGATGAATGGGTAGATGCATTTCTACAATGAGGTTTTGCATTGTGGAAAATATGCTTTCAACTTATGCTGATGGCATCCCTTTCGGCGCTTAGATAATTCCCTAGATGACATTACCAAAATATGACCACTGAGTTCCTCTCTCGCACATGCGCCAGAGAAAGCCAGAGTTCAGAGGCACAGGAGAGGATTGACACTTTGGAGCTGCAAATTTGCAAGTCACAACCCAATGCCCTGAGTTATAAGGAGGAGCAGCCAGAGTAGAAAAGGGAGCCATGCAAGGCAGCCCAAACCATCCAGTCACCCAGACAGGGCCTAATGGGTGGGAGGTTCTAGAAGCCCAGCTGCCCACCCTGCCCACCACTATTCATAGATCTTGAGCCTAAGGCCAGGACATGGCACCCTTCAAGGTCAGCAGAATTAACATGTAACAACCAAGCACAGACAAATGTACCATCTTCAGAGATGGTGGGTCAGTGTTGCAGAAAAGAAAGGAGATCAGGTGTTTCCTGCATCCAAATGGAGGGCACAGTGGCTCTTGGGCTGAGGGGCACATCTGAAAGTTTCTCCCTGGGGTTGGAGAGTCATGTCTAATCAACCATGCTGTAACTTGCCTCTTATACACAAAGAATGTTCCTCCTCTGCTGTCCTGGAGAGAGGGACCACTGAGTCTGACAGCATGAGCATCCTTTTTGCTTAGGAGCGAGGTGGACCTTGCTCTGGGCAGGGAGTACACCCCAGGCTCATCCCTGCTCAGAATTAGACACCTCCCAGGGCATGACTCTGCTGGTTCCATACTCAGCCGTGACCTCTGGGGAATTCCCAACCCAAGTATCCTAGATGGTGGGTGACTAGGAGTCAGGGTCATTGGAAGGGCCTTTTCTCAGTGTAGATTAATAGCTTGGTGTATCCAGTAAGAATAACATTCAGCTGCAAGTATCAGATCACCACGAACTAGAACCTCAAACGCACAGGGTCTACACTCCCATATACAAAGTCCAGATGTACTAAGTCAACTATATATCAATAATTTTTTTAAAAAATTTAAAGAAAGTCCAGACATAGACAGTAGATGGCTGATAGGGTCGTCCCGTGAAGTCATCAGGGATCCAGGATCTTTCTGTTTCTTCAGGGTTACCTCTAAGTCCAAGATGGCTACTTGTGCTCCATCTATCACAACTACATTTTGGCAGCAGAAAGGAGGAAGGGAGAAAAGGGGCAAAAGGGACACCCCCTCTCTGTTAACGAGACTCCCTAGAAGCCCAGTCTATCACTTATGCTTACTTCTCACTGGCCCCAACTTAGTCACATTGACACATCCATCTTTGGGGACTTCAATTGGTATAAATTCCCTCGAGAGCCTTGAATAAACTGAGGACACGGAGAATCTGAACTTGCACGTCTAAGAGTAGGTCCTGGGCCCCAAGGAGTCCCAGTCTCAGCCATCAGTGGTCTTCTGTCTTTGCCAAAATCATGCAGCTAGTAAGTGAAAACGTCGAGATGAAACCAGCTCTGCCTGTCACTGTTGCTCATGCTCTTAGTTAATAGATGACACTGTTTTCTTGAGTCTCTGCTCAGCCTCACCCTTACCAGCCATGCGGCCCCAGTCCTCTGAGCCTCAGCTCCTATGCCTCTAAAATAGGAATCATATTAATGACCTACCCAGTCAGATGGCTGACTTGTGGGGCAAGACAGATAATGCATGTAAACAGAAGGTCGAGATCATGTATGTATCAGATCAAGAAGTCAGGGATCTGAATCTGTTTAATCTTGAGTTGAATTCATAAGAAAGTTGCTGGGCCCTGATGCCACCTAGGTATTGTCACAGACTTTTTTGATGGAAGAGTCCGTTCTGTAGCAAATAGGGAGGAGGCAGCAGGGCCCTCTGGAAAAGTCTGTTCTACAGTGCAGTGAAGGGGGCAATGGTCTAAAGTCCTTATCTCCAGGATATCTATGCAGGATCTGGCACTTCTCTTCTCCAAGATATTCTGAGAGTCTGATGGAGCCCCCTCCCCCTCCTCTGTCTCTGGCCCAAAGCCCTGGCCCCATGACTGTCAGCTGGTCCAGAGAAGAGCAGTCCACAGAATGAGGTTGCCCATTGCCATGGAAACAAAGGCCAGAGCCCAGCACCCTGCAGCTCCCAGGTATATAGCAGATGTGCTGCCTCTGGGTTCTAAGTCCCCAGACAGCGCTTCTACCCACATGCGTACCCCCCATTCCCCCCGCCCACACACACACACGCACGCACACACACGCACTCCCAGCAACCAGCTGGCTGACCCAATGGACTGGCAGCCATTCAACTGGGCTGTCCCAGAGGACCATGTTTCTCTAGCTGGTGGCAGACTGGCTCTCTGGCCAGAGAAGCTGGTCCCTGTGGCGAAGGACAGCAAAGGGCAAGGCTAATGAAAAGGGGTAGAGACAGGCCACTGAGGACAATCGTTGGCTATCACACACATGAAGCCATCCCCTTGGGCCAACGCACAGAGGAAAGTCACGTGGCCATGCGTATAAGCCACATGCCAGCAGAGGCTCTGGCCCTTCAAGAGACAAATGGGTTTTGCAACTTCAGTATCATAACGGGTCCAGACAAAGATCATCAGTAGATGAACAATACATTCACACAGTCTTGCAACGTCTCTACGGATTACTTACTCATCATGAAAAGGAAAAGGCAGCTTTCCAGTGGAGAAATCTGGCATATGTCACCTTGACCAAGTGATCAGATGTAGGGTCCCCAAAAAGGGACAAACTAACATCATGTGCCTTTTCAAGTGATGCATGAATGGGTACACGACATGTCTCATGCGTATTCTCGCTGAACCAAAGCAAGGGAAGAAACAACCATGCATATTCATACCATGGGGCATTTTACAAGACATCTGATATGGACTCTTCAAAATGTCAATTACAAGAAAGACCAAAAAAAAAAAAAAAAAAAGACTAGATTAAAGGAGACTAAAGGCACACGACAATTAAATGCAGAGCATGATCCTCAGAGGGGGAAAGAGCTATAGCAGACAATTTTAGAACAATTGGGGAATCTGAATATGAGCACTTCATCAGATAACATTATTGGACTGGTGTTAAAGTCCTGGGGTATGATAACTATATCATTACGGTAATGTTGGAGAAGGTCCTTGTTCACACGCTTGTGCTGATGTATGTGGGGACGAGGCATTGTGATGGCTGTGAGCCACCAATGTCAAGAAATAAAAGCTGCCAAGGTCAAGAATCAGTGTATCTGTGTGAAGGACTTGCTGCTGATGTTGGATGGACTTGCTCTTTCAACATTTCTGTCGGTTTAAAATTTTCAAAATCTGAAAACAAACATTCAAGAGGAAAAGACTCTTCATTTTTTTTAAATGTTTACTTATTTTTGAGAGACAGAGCACGAGCAGGGGAGGAGCAGAGAAAGAGGGAGACAGAATCTGAAAGAGGCTCCAGGTTCTGAGCTGCAGCACAGAGCCCAACGCGGGGCTCGAACTCATGAGCCATGAGATTATGACATGAGCCGAAGTCGGAAGCTTAACCCACTGAGCCCCCCAGGCGCCCCTAGGGAAAGACTCTTTAAAAGGAGTCGAATGACTCCACAGCCCCTGTGATTCTTCTGGGCATTTCTGCGGGGCATTTTCCCCCCTTCACTCAGGCTCCAAGCTCCGGCTTCACCCAGATTAGTTGTTGGTGGACCATCTTGCCATCCCACATGGCATTTCCAGGTTTATGGTAGGTCCCCCTCTGCATTTTTGTGGGATAATGCCAGCCCCCCCCGCCCCCCGGAGCTTTATGGTGTATTAGAGGTCTGGAGGGTAGAGGAGGTGGGCAGGGTGGGAAAGTTAGTACCTGGCATCTTCTTAAACCTGTGTGCTTCTCGCCATTCTCTTCTCGCCATTCTCACCACTCACACACCTGCAGCTTCTGCCACATGGCTTGACTGTCCACTTGAGTCCCTCTCTCCTCCCACCCTTGTTCTCTTCTCATTTTTCTCTTCTGCGCTGGGGCTTTGGTATCTCTCTGAAGGACTCCTGCTGGCCTGAATTCCAAGGACCAGCACAAGCTGGTCCAAAAAAGGCTCCCCCGTAACCTTGACACCCAAATTCCTCTTGGTGAAGTCACGTTTAGTCTTCTGTACCTGAAACTCAACCCTTTAAGGAAACTCAAGACCCCCACCCCAATATTAGTAATAAAAACAGCTACCAGGCTTTGAGCTCAGACCACATGCCGGCCCCCAAGCCACGTACTTGGAATATATCACCTCTAACATCCCCAACTGCCCCACAGGGTGGGGGGCACTAAGGAATCTGAGATTCAGGATGGTTGATGAACCAGCCAGCAGCTTCCCGATCTGGGCCTATTAAGATGCTTTCCAACTCAGGCGAGTGTTTCACAGGCAGAGCGTGCACGGCTCGCCAGAGGGCACACGACTACTCAGATAAACGGAGGTGAGGCTGGGACACAGGAGGCTCACCTCCAGGCCTGTGCCCTCATCTGCTGGCCCAAACTAGACACCACTCCTCCTGCAAAAGGACGAAGGCCTACTCTTGCAGGTGATAGCTGGAGAGACGCTCATGGGGCAAAGAAGCCAGGGTAGCCCCAAGTTTGGGGAGCCCGCAGTGGAGACCAGCAGATGGCCACGCATCCATTCTGGTCACTCTGGGTGGGGCAAAGGAGACTGCAGGCTGGGCCGGGTCAGCTGAGACTCAAGCTGTGAGGAGTGTCTTTGGGGGGCGGGGGGAGGGCCCTGGGTAGGTAAGTTGGTTAAGCGTCTGATTTCCTCTCAAGTCACGATCTTGCGGTTTGTGAGTTCTAGCCCCGAGTTGGGCTCAATGATGACAGCTTAAAGTCTGCTTCAGATTCTGTGTCTCCCTCTCTCTCTGCCCCTCCCCTGCTCACACTCTATCTCTCTCTAAAAAATAAATAAACATTAAAAAAAGAAAAAGAAGTGTCTTTAGGTCCCAGGCCTTGGGTAGAGTGAGCAGGTGGAGCTGGGAAAGGATTTGAAAGGACAGGGACAGTGGGGAGTGGACAGAAGTTAGAGGAAGAAGGCCCAGGACAATGGGTCGGCTCAGGGGCCCCCAGTCCAGAGTATGGGTCCTGGGCATCAGGGGGCTACTGGGGTGCCTCACCCAAAGTGGCAATGGCCACTCCTCCCCACTTTCGCCATCATCTCCTGACCCTCTCCCCAGCCATCCCCAGGAATCTAGCACCTCTATCTCCCTCCCAGCTCCAAGAAAGCCAGGGGCCCCTAGGGAAACAAACTTGAAAAGAGACTGGAAATTTAATCAAAAGTGGCAACAATGAACTGTGCCTAGAAACCAGGAGGCCATTGAGTTGCAGGCAATTGGAGGCAGCAGCAGCGGAGGGCTGAGGCCTGGGAGGCCAGGCTAGCAGGAAAGGGCACGGGTGGAGGGAAGGGGAAGGGAGAGGCCAGCTTGGCCCCACTGGCTACCCAGGGGAGGAGGCTGGGTACCAGAGGAAGGCCCACGCTCCTGGGCCCCCGGGGAGGGATTAAATCTAGACCTGCATTTCTTCTGAAATGCAAATGCACGTCACCTCGGTCTGGGAGAGCTGGGGGATGTGCCCAGAGAACCACCGTTCTTTCAGATAGCCATCCCAAGAAGAAGATGCTGCTGTGTCCATTTTGCAGGTAACAATACTGAGCTCCGAGAGGTTGAGTAACCCGCCAAAGGCACACAGCCAAAGGGCCATGGACTCCAAAGCCCAAGCTGGGCCGACACGGGCGTCTATTTTGAACTTATTGTCAGAATGGGTTCAAGCTCTTGCCGCCCAGACAAGGTGGGTGAAGTGGGAGACAGAGGGCCCCCTGAGTCCCACAGCCAGGTCTGAGCAAACGTGAGCACAGCAGGTGGGGGCAGGTAGACCCAGAGACAGGAAGGTAGGAATAGGGAGGCCTCTCCGGGGCTGGTATGGAAGGGGAGCAGCCTGGTGACCCAGCTGAGCCCCGTGTGGCTTCCATTATGCTAAACTGCTGGGCTGGGAACAAAACCAGATCCCAATGCCACACCGTCTGCAGTGTCTCAGGCCAGCTCTCCCCGGGAAGCCAACTCTGAGGCAGATTTGCATCAAGGAGGCTCATCCGGGAGAAGCCTCTTGGACCGCAGCTCTGCGAGCGTGAGGGAAGCAGATTAGGTGAAGGGAGATGCTGAAATGTGATGTGCTCCCACCGACCACCCCCTCCGCCCCGCCAATCCCCCAGGGAGATCCAGAGCTGGGCTGGCCTTCGGAAGCTGTCCCAAATCAAAGCAAGGAGGGGGTCAAAAATCTGCACCCAGGCATCGACCAGTCAGGAAATCCGGGCTGCCCTTGGAGAGGGGCATAGTCCCGGGCGGGACGACGCCCTCTGGCACAGGGCAGTTCCGGGGAAGGGATCGCTGGCAGCCAACATTCCCAGCAGCCATGGGAGGTGCTTGTGGTCCTCGCCGGGAGATCTGTGGGAGCATCCGTTGCAGTCCACCCCGTGTTCTGCTGGGACCTACTTACTCCGTACAGTTAAGTCCCCCCATCCAGGGGGAGATTTTCCAGAACTCTGGTTGGTCTCTTTCCCTATAAAAACTTAAAAGAAGGGGTGCCTGGGTGGCTCAATTGGTTGGGCGTCCGACTCTTGATTTCAGCTCGGGTCATGATCTCACAGTTCGTGAGTTCGAGCCCTGCATCGGGCTCCACGCTGACAGTGGGATGAGGCCTGGGAGGCCCCGGGCTTGAGGGATTCTCTCTCTCTCCCTCTCTCTCTGCCTCTCCCCTACTCACTCTCTCTGTCTCTCTCTTAAAATAAATAAACAAAAAAAATTTTTTTTTAACTTAAAAAAAGATGGCTAGTGGGTTGAACTATAACTTGGCTGCCATGACGACTGGATGTGGGACTGTAACTGATACCCACTGTCCCCTCCTCTACTGCCCATTTTAGGCTCCCCTCAACCAGCTAGCACCTCTGCTGATCCAGATAGTTTGCCGAGGGGGATGGCCCAGACTCATCTCGAACCCGTCAGGGCCTCTGGTCCCCTTGCCCTTCTCACTTCAGGACTAGCAAACCTGCCTTTTTCTTGTCAAAAACGGACAAGGGCGGGGCACCTGGGTGGCTCACTTGGTTGAGCACCCAACTTCGGCTCAGCTCATGATCTCGTGGTTCGTGAGTTCGAGCCCCACGTGGGGCTCGCTGCTGTCAGCCCAGGGCCTGCTTTGGATCCTCTGTCCCCTTCTCTCTGCCCCTCCCCTGCTTGCACTCTCTCAAAAATAAGTAAACATTTACAGGACGCCTGGATGGCTCAGTTGGTTAAGCGTTGGACTTCGTCTCAGGTCGTGACCTCACGGTTCATGAGTTTGAGCCCCGCATCAGGCTCTGTGCTGACAGCTCAAAGCCTGGAGCCTACTTCAGATTCTGGGTCTCCTCTCTCTCTGCCCCTACCCTGCTTGTGCTCTGTCTCTGTCTGTCTCTCAAAAACAAGTGAACATTTAAAAAATATTTTCAAAATAAGAAATAAATAGACATGTTTTAAAAATGGACAAGGGGACACTTGAGAGACAAACTAATGATCCCTTAAGTAACAAAACTGACCTCCTGCCAGCTGACCAGGGTCCATTACTCCGGCCAACTGGGTGGCTCTTTTCCTTGCCTGCTGGCCTTGGTACAAGGAATCTGAAATGACCGCGTGGTGGATGTGGGCAAAGGTGGACGGAATGCTGACTCTGGTGAAAGTGCTCCCCATCTGGGAACGAGAATAGACCTCCAGACCCAGAGTACCCTTGCAGGGCCAGGATACAAGCTTCCCGAGTCACTGAGAGCGACGTAAACAAGGCCTCTCCTCCTTGCAGCCCTTAAATGCCAGACTCCTATATTCTGCCTGCTGGGGACCTAGCACCAAATAGCGGTCATGAACTTGGGAAGGGCCTCGTGTTTCGCAGGATGGCTCTCTGTCCTCACAGGGTGTCATCCGTAAGCTGTCTCTAACAAGCCCATCGGACGCTCCAGCTCTACCAACACCCAGAAGCGCATGAAAGCTATTTTTCAAACAGCGTATAATTTTCCACTGCAGATGGCATGGCCCCGTTCCAGAACTCGAGGGATCTCTGTTGCTGTTCTCCTTTTGGGGCTTGCCATAAACTCCACATTGTGTCTTTTCCCACCACGGATATGTCTGTCATCGAAGAGTCTGCTGGGTCACACGCTTGCAAGCAGCCAAGGGCTGCTGCAGACCCTTTCCTGCCCTGGGCCCCCTCCCCACGCTGGCAGGCTTCCCCGTCACTTGGTGAAAGGGGCTGGAGCGGGACTTGGCAAGTGTGGAATATGTGGTTTGAAGAACCTGAAAAGGCCTATCAGACGCTGTGTTTTCTTCTGATGTGTGGGAGGTACAAGATGCGATAATTCGTCCTCTCCTTTGGAGGGCACGTCCCGGCTGTACCCCTAAAAACGTCACCGATGCATCATCCCCACCTTCTGAAGCGCTTCTGTCTCATCGCGGCCTCCAAAGCGCTTACTGCCGCTCGCTCCCCCAGACGGTTCGCCGTGATGTAGCTGATGTAACGGGCGGTGTGGTGCTCCCCGGAATGATGGCGTGCTGGGAGCCTCCTGCGGGGCCCGACACACCTGGACCGGGCAATTCTTCGGCGTGGGGGCTGTCCTGTGGACATTTGGCAGCACCCCTACCCTCTACCCCCTTCGGTTGTGACAGCCAGAAATACCTCCGGACGTTGCCAAATGTTTTCGTTAAAACCCACTGTTTTACACTATTTTGTGACAGAGGGTGGCAAAGCCAGCATATGCATGAGGCAGCACCGTCCGTGTATACTGTGATCCATTCCACGCGAATGCAGACTGCTTCCGATCGCCGTTCCTGATAGAAGAGGGGGTGGGGTGGGGTGGGGGGATGCCTTTGCCAGATGGGCGGCCACAGATCGAAGTCTGCTCTCTCCTCCTAGGATTCATCTGGCCTTTTCAAAGGGGGGAAGGGTAGGTTCAGAGGCTTCCACTGGACCTTGGCCACTTACAATAGCTTTAGCCCTCCGGCCAAGGGACTTGTGACAGTTCTGCCAACCACTGTCAACCACACCCCATGTGTGTCCATTCGAATTACACTTTCAGAAATCAGGGAACTGGGAGGGTTCATAGACTCGGTGGGTCCACTACGGCCAAAGCTCAGGCCAGGATTCTGTGTATTTTCTGGTTCCCATTGGCCCTTCCCTTAATAGGAGATCATGGTTACGCCTTAGATTCCTACTTATTGATGGCATCTTGGACTCTGTATCCCACAGTGTTACAAATGTCTGGTTATTCCCTCCCCCACCCCAAAAAGGTACAGTTTCCCAAGTAAATAAACACAGGTCCCTTTGCAGAAGGACTGGGGTATCATTACCATGTACATGTGCTATGGTTTCACAGCCTCCTTCTCCTGGGGGGACCTCGCCTCTCCTTCACCGGACGGGTTCTGGGTCCGAGCACTAGCCTTCTATGGGGCAGCGGCTCCAGCCTTCTGAGTGCCCATCTGTGAATTCTTTAGGTGGTGAATATCCTGTATAGTCTTTTTGGCTGCCCACCTCCTTGCCCCTGGGAACACCATGTTCTATTAACTGTCTTGATAGCCTCTGCAAGCCAGGCTCCCCACCTGCCACTCTGACCTTGTAGTTCATCGCAGTAACATTGCTCACAATGTGTGTTTCACCGTGGGGCGGGGGGGTAGGGGTGGCCCTGTTACTTGGTCCATCTCGTGAACGTGGGGGCCCAGTTCTGTGGCAGCGTCTCCTACTATCAGCCTTGGCTTAGGAAGGACAGCCGTCGCCGAGCTCTTCAACCAAGCTGTCCCTCCCTACCAGTGCACGCCTTGTCATTTTGGTAAATGGACCGTCCTCTGGGCCCCTCCCAGGAACACACCTTGCCAGCGGGTTCTCTCGCTTTCCGTAGTGTATCTGTTAAGCTTGCACACTTCTTCCAGCCTTTTGAGATCTTCCTTTGCCATCTGCCACAGCAGCTCTGGCGTTTCTAGTTCACTTAGTGTGAGCCCTGGCTTTTTCCAAGCTTCTGAGAGCCGTCCTAACATCAAGTTAGCACCCTCCCCCAGGGTCCTTGGCAGGCTGTTAAATCCTGCACCCTGAGAGGGGTTCCCATAGTGATGAGGTCTCCCTAACCAACCTCATGTTCCACTGACTTTGATCCCGGCACCCCCATGGTCTCATCCTCTACCACTGTTCTGATTTTCTGCCAGAACATGTTGACTAGAGCTCACAGCCTCTTTGGCACATTGTCCCTTTCTTCCCTTGGCGTAACCGGATTATACTGGAACTCGACTCTGGTTACTAAGGCTTGGTGGCCAGGACGGGAGGCGGAGGTACGTATTATCTTGCAAACCAGAGGCCTCTGAATCATCCTCAAGCCAGGGCAGAGTCCCTGCCTTTAACCAGGAGGAGTGGACCACTTCTGCTCACCTGCGGGGCTCGGGAGGATTTGGTGATTCGAGAGTTTCAAATGCATCCACCCAGATGTCCCCATCCATATGTCACATATCGGCGTCCCACTCTTTCCAATCAGGCTCTGACCTTGGAGTGGCAGACTTGCCAGAGCTGAGAATTCATCCCTTCCTGTAGCTCCACTTATGATTAAGTTCTGGACCTGATCCTTAGCTGTTGTTGTCCTCAGGCTGTAGGAGATGAGAGCCTCTCGATCCAATGCTGCCAAGGAGGCTCCCCGGATCACACTCTTCACTTACACTTGCGATTAACCGCCCACAGCCTTTCTGCCTTCCCCCGATGCACTGGTAGCCTTCCCCATTCCCCAGCGGTGGTTATCCGACTCCATAATCCTTATGATTATTACTTCTTCCAAACCTCTCAAGCACCCGGGACATTTTATCCACCAGGGCTTCCCCTTTCCCTGGTTCTCCATGCCGGTTCCCCACCAGAGACAGTGTTGGTGACTGCACTGCTACAGCATGGCAGGTATTAATCACAACCCCACCGACCGCCAAAGATGGGGTTCTCATTACCAGCTGACCAGCAAGCAATGCATCTCAAAAATCTCATTGTACAATTCATCTCCATGGGGCGCCTGGGTGGTGCAGTTAAGCTTCCGACTTCGGCTCAGGTCATGATCTCACGGTTTGTGGGTTTGAGCCCCATGTCGGGCTCTGTGCTGACAGCTCGGAGCCTGGAGCCTGCTTCGGATCCTGTGTCTCCCTCTCCCTCTGCCCCTCTCCCACTCATGCTCTGGCTCTCTCTGGCTCTCAAAAAAAAAAATAAATGTTAACAAAAAATTATTCCAACTTCTAAATTTTTTAAAAAAGTCCACCTCCTACAACCTCTTCCAATATTAATTGCCTTCAATTAGAACCCGAAGGTATGGATTTAAAAAAGCAAAAACAGAACTCAGAGGTTGGGATTTTTGTAACGGAGGAAAAAAATGAACTAGGCAGAGAGAGAAGTTGGATCATGATGCAGGGACCACAGCCAATGCTACAGGGAGCTCCGGGGCTCGGATGGCCTTGAGAGTTGTCCCAAATCAAGGAAGCTCCTCCCACCCACAGGAAGGTGCTGATATTACCTCCTACTTATGCGCGAGCTCAGAATGACTTGTTCAAGTTCGCAGATTAAATGGCTGCGTTGGGATGGCTACCCAGACCTCACTCACTTTAACAGCCCCTTCTGGATTTTTCTCTCCCATCTCCCAGCACCAGGCTTCTCTGTTGGATCTTCTGCATTTCACCAGTAGGAGAGAGAGAGAGAGCCACTGCATCAGAGGTTCTGCAGGCCAGGTCTGGGCGTGGAGTCATCGCCCCTTGATATTCCATTAGCCCTTTAGCCAGAACTCTGCTGTGATGGCCCAGCGCCCCCTGGTTACACAGGAGACTGAGAAATGGAGTTTAGCAGTGTGCCAGCAGCAAAGGAGAAACCGTTTAGGACTGTTTCAGCCAAAGTAAGGAAGCTGGATTCCTGTTCTCAAAGTAGGGAGCAGTCAAGACTAAGACCCTTCAGCAGGCAAGGCCTGTCTATTTCACCAGTTTGCTGTATGTTCTTGGGGTGCGGGTGGGAGAGTGCCCAGGGGAAGTCTAGGAGCTAAGAGGGAGGGTGGCGATGGGGAGGGAGTTGGCAGGTGTCTGGGAGTCCTGGCCCATCCAGCCCTGCCTGGGGCATCTAAGGAGCAGCAGTGCCTGGTACCCAGGTGTCCAGGTGTCCAGAAAGACCCAGAAGGCAGAGGCTCCTGCTGTCCCAGCAGAAGGGAGAAGTGAGGCCAGGGCATGGGACAGCATGATCCGCCTACACCTGGATGAGCCAGTGAGCCCTTAAACAGTCCAGAAAAGGAGAACACGCACTGGTATCAGCCCGCCTTGTTCCAGGCGGTTCCTGTGAGGGACGTGAGGCTGGGCCTCACTCAGCTCAGCCCATGGCAGGCTGCATCCAGATGGGCGGCAGGAGTCAGGAGAGAAGCCAGCCCGTACTCCCCTGGTGGGCAAGGCTCCTCCCCACCCTGGAGTGGGGTGAGGTACTAATCCTGTCCCCACCAGAGCTTCCGGGGCTCCAGGCTGCTTCCCATCCCTCCTCCTGTGAAGAGATATGATCCAGTTTGTTAAAGGCTCTGAAAACACCTGCAGACAAGATACTGGTTTCTCTTAGTTTAACCAGCATTTGCCAGCCAATCGCAAAATTGGAAAACACCTCTACGGTTCAAAGAAAAAGCCTAGGTAGGAGTCCAAGTGCCAACCCGAACACTTGGAAGCTTTGACCCGTGTGCCGATGGAGGCCTCTGGGAATTAGAGAGGAGATGGGAAACCGCCCGGCACGTGGGACTCCCTTATGAATTACATAGGGCGACGTGATGTCGGCCACTCAGCCAGTAGTTCAGAAAAATGTAACTCTTCTGCCCCCTCCCCAAGGCTCCACGTCCCCGGGGAGTGACTCACATCCACGTGATGTCATCAGAACTTTGCCAGCTGCCACTCGTCCTGGGCCGGGAGTTCAGCTCACCCAGTGTCACCAGCAGCGGGAAGGACCCTGTGCCCTCTCCTCTCTCATTATCGGGGAAGCCGGAGCACCGCAGGCACTTGGCTCCCAGCCCCCAGCCCTGTTAACCTGTTTCCATTTCTGGCCTCTCACCCACCCCAAGCTGCGTGGGCAGGAAGCTTGATTTCCGTGGTCTCTCCCGGCTCAGGGCCCTGATTATGGCAGCTGCTGAAGATGGCCTGCTGACAGTTTGATTACCGGCGACCTTCAGAGCCAGCTTGGTTGGAAATATGATTTATAATGAAATTACAGGGAATTCTATTGCAGGAAGCCAGGAGGGCCGCGGCAGCCACCTTCCAAGGCAGTCCCCACACACCCCCAGCAGGGAAATGGGAACGCTGAGCGAACCAGAAGAGTCCAGACCACTTGGGATTAAATCCGAGCTCTGGCTCTTACTAGCTGTGTGATCTTGGGCAAGGGACCCAACACCTCTGGGCTCAGCTTTCCCATCTGTGAAACGGGAACGATAATAATCGTACCTACCTCAAAGGGTTGTGTGGAAATTAAGTAAAATAGTACCTACGAAATGCTTGCTTGGCACAGGGCCCAGCACGGAGCAAAGTGACCCTCACTCAATTAATAGGAGTCATTACCACTAGTAAGGGAAGCAGAGACCAGGGGCAGTCCAGCTGCCCCTGTGCCAAAATTCCTTGGGTCTCAGCCTGCTCCCTCCTCGTCCTTCTATGGATGATTATTGAGGGGCCTCTGGGTGGTGGTGGAGGTGGGGAGGAGATTGGATATTCATCAAGCACAGAATCCATTCTGAGTGGCCAGCACCTAGCCATGTAGATGCTTTCAGATATCACCCTTGTCCTGACTGAGGAGGACGGTAAGTCTTATCAACCCTGCAGTTAAGTCCAGCCATCTCTGGCATAGGCCTTCCTCCCCCACCCCCGAGAAAGGGAGAGTCGCACGCCTCCCTCCGGGCAGTTCTGGAGTTCAAGCTTTCATCCGGGGCTAAAATGGAATACCCCTGGGCAGGCGCTGAATCAGGCAAGAGAGAGAGCACCCCAACACCTGTCCTTGCCAGGGAAAGAGAGTCTTTTCGAAGAGAGGCGGTGGCAGCCCCAGGAGCTAAATAAGAAGGGGATCACCCTGAGAGCACCTGAGTGGATGGGTCCCGGTCAGAGGGATACTGGGAGCTCCCCAGCTGGGGATAGGCTGGGGTAGGGGAGGAGGCGGAGAGCACGGGTTCGGTGGGGGGGGATGCCAGGGAGCTGCTGTTGGCACATCTTGTGTTGCCTGAAGCGGCCCAGACTGGATATTGGGAAGGCAGGGGGTGCCAAGCACACAGAGACGCACCCCCACACCAAACACACACGCACAGACACACACACACACACACACACACACACACGGGAGGTGCTGATTGGCCATGGACTTGCCCCCTTGCACCCGTCTTATCCAGAACCACTCTCTGCAACCTTGCTTCATTTTTGCCCCCTCCTAGGTCTTTTGAAGCCTAGATCTGGCTCAGAGCTAAAGGGCCCTAGTCCCTTGAAAACACCCCAGGGAGCAAGCAGAATGGTGGCAGACTGAGCCCTGTGGACAGGGCGGCCAATACCGACCTTCCCTCATCTGTCCCAGGCTGGGCTGTTGAGGAAACTGTCACACTCCCACTTGGCCCGATCCTCAAAGCGGCCCTGCCAAGGGAGGTCGTGATCTCCAGACTGCAGCTAGGCTACGGATGCTCAGAAAGGGCAAGCGACTTGCTCGGGGCCGCCCAGCTCTGCTGACCCCTGTCTAGCGATCCTTCCATCCCTGCACCTTGCACAGGCCTGAGGTGATGCCTCCCGCGGAGGAGAATTCAGGCCATGGGAGGAGACCAGGGATCATCACGTCCATCCCCCAGTCGTCTGGCAGCCTTGCCTCTCACATTATTGGAAAGCTTCAAGAAGGCAGAGGAACCAGTAGAGATCAAGGATGAAGGTCGGCTCAGCCCTTCCCAGAAAGACCGGGATTCCCAAGCTCAGACATTCTGAGCCTGCACGTCAGAGCTGGGCAGACTGAGTTCAAATCTCCTCTCTGCTCTTCCTTCAGTGTGACGTCACTTCCTTCCAAGCCTCAGTTTCCCCATATGCAAAATGGGGCAATCTGTAAGATGGTTACCTAGAAAAGGTAACCAAGGTTGGTGTGGAGATTAGCTGAGATGACACTGGGCCATTTGCAGTTCAATAAATAATAGTTATTATTAAACATTAACACAAGGGGCTTATCACATTCTGCCTACTCACAGTCTTTTCCCAAATCAAAAAAAAATACAGCTTTCATGATCTGATGCGTTAATCTGTCCTCTTTAAATTTTGCGTGGAACCACGTAGGGTACGTACCAAATAAAGTGATACGCACATCCACCATGAATGCCGATTTCCTCTTGAAAATACAATTTCTTGTTGGTGGGAATGCACACTGGTGCAGCTGCTCTGGAAAATAGTGTGGAGGTTCCTCAAAAAATTAAAAATAGGTCTACCCTATGACCCAGAAATAGCACTGCTAGGAATTTACCCAAGGGATACAGGAGGGCTAATCCAGAGGGGCACTTGTACCCCAATGTTTGTAGCAGCACTTTCGACAGTAGCCAAATTATGGAAAGAGCTTAAATGTCCATCAAATGATGAACGGATAAAGAAGTTGTGGTTTATATACACAATGGAATACTACTTGGCAATGAGAAAGAATGAAATCTGGCCTTTTGTAGCAACGTGGTTGGAATTGGAGAGTGTTATGCTAAGTGAAATAAGTCATACAGAGAAAGACAGGTACCACATGTTTTCACTCTTATGTGGATCCTGAGAAACTTAACAGAAGACCATGGGGGAGGAGAAGGGGGAAAAAAGTTTAGAGAGGGAGGGAGGCAAACCATAAGAGACTCTTAATACTGAGAACAAATTGAGGGTTAATGGGGTGTAGGGGAGAGGGGAAAGTGGGTGATGTGCACTGAGGAGGACACCTATTGGGATGAGCACTGGGTTTTGTATGGAAACCAATCTGACAATAAATTTCATATTAAAAAAAAAAAAGAAAATACAATTTCTTGGAGCACCTGGGTGGCTCAGTGAGTTGAGCGTCCAGCTCTTGATTTCACCTCACAACATCATGATTCCAGGGTCATGGGATCCAGCCCCACGTCGGGCTCTGAGCTGAGTGTGGAGCTTGCTTAAGATTCTCTCTCTCTCTCTGTCTCTCTCTCTGTCTCTCTCTCTCTCTCTCTCTCTCCCTCTTCCCCTCTCCCCCACTTGCTCTCTGTCTGAAATAACATTTTTAAAAATATTAAAAAAAAAAAAAGAAAATACAATTTCTTTACTGTGAGTTCAATAATGAAAGCCTGGCTTACCAGTCCTTTTGCTTCTCGGACTTGACCCTGTGCACCCAACAGCTGCCCAGCCTCCTCCCCAGCCCCCAAGCCCGCGGCAGCAGGTGACCTCCATTCTGGCCACACAATCCCTGCTTCCCAGAGGACAACACCCCTGACTCTCACCCTGGATTTTATGCTGAGCCCAACCTCATCTCATCAAGCCAAATTAGCAAAGCTCATTTTGAGCCCTCCTTTGGGTGAGGCTATGATTTCTCTCTCCACTCCTTTGTTGCCAGCCCTCTGTCCCCACCATAGAGAAGATGTCCCCACCATAAAGAAGACATTCTTCCTCCGGCCACCCACACTCCTGGTCTGTTTCCTTTGCTGGCTCCTCTTTGTTACCTGTCCATCCCCGGTAACTGAGGGTTCCCACCAAGGCAGACCCTCAGCCCTCCCCACACACTACCCTTTTGTACCTTCTAGCAAGTTCACCATCCCCCTGGCTTGGAAAGCCGAGCAGAATCAAGAGGAACCTGCATTTAATAAAAAATTTTGTTGACATTTATTCATTTTTGAGAGTGAGAGAGACAGAGCATGAGCGGGGGAGGGGCAGAGAGAGAGAGAGGGAGACACAGAATCCAAAGCAGGCTCCAGGCTGCGAGTTGTCAGCACAGAGCCTGACTCGGGGCTTGAACTCACAAACTGTGAGTTCATGACCTGAGCTCAAGTCGGACGCTTAACTGACTGAGCCACCCAGGCGCCCCAAGAGGAACCCACATTTTAAAGATAGGAGGAAATAAATAGCTCCAGTGAGTGGAAGTGACTTCACCAAAGGCACATAGCAATTTGCTGGCAAAACGGGTTGCCCAGCAATTTCACTTCTAGGTGTATCCCCAGAAGAACCAAACACAGGGAAGGAAAGAGACCCTTTACGTGGATGTTCATAGCTGTGATATTCACAATAATCAAAAGGAAGAGGGTCTTTCAATGGACGTCCATCACCCAATGGGTGGATATGCAAAGTGTGGGGCCGCCATACCGTGGAATGTTATTCAGCCATGAAAATGGAGTTCTGCCACACGGCACAACACGGATGACCCTTGAAAACATAACGCTAAGTGACATAAGCCAGACACCCAGATCGCAAAAGGACAGATATTATGTGATTCCACTTATTTGAAATAGCTAACGTGGGCAGATCCACAGAGACAGAGAGTAGGATAGAAGTTACCAGGGGCTGAGGAGGAGAGAATAAGCAGTTGCTGCTTAATGGATACATCTGTCGGAGGTGATGAGAAAGTTCTGGAAAAGGAAGGTGGTGATGGTTGCACAATAATATGAATGTACATAATGCCACTGAACTGTATACGTAACAGTGCTTAAAATGCTGGGGTGCCTGGGGTGGCTCAGTCAGTTAGGCGTCCGACTTGGGTCATCATCTCCCGGTTCGTGAGTCTGAGCCCTGCATCGGGCTCTGCACTGACAGGGCGGAGCCTGCTTAGGATTCTCGCCGTCTCCCTCTCTCTCTGCCCCTCCCTCCCTCGCTCATTCTCTCTCCCAAAGACAAATACATAAACCTTAAAAAGAGAATGGTTAAAATGCTAAATTACATGTACATTTTACCATAATAAAAATAAATTTTTAACATCATTATAAGACCTGGATGCAATTACTGCTGTGCCATTAATTAGATCCCAGCTCACCTGCCTCCCTGTCTGAAGTGTGTAAGAACCATCTTCACTCGCTACTGGTTCCCGAATCCTCATGGCCAGTCCTTAGCAGCTACACCTTTCTACCCACATCATGAACAACCCCAGCGATAAAGACCACTAATCGAGCTCCTCCCAGCCTCCACTCGAAGGGTATCATGCTCAACCCCTCGCTTAACCTTGGAACACCCTTAGGGGCACCTGGGCGGCTCAGTCAGTCAAGCATCCAATTCTGCTCAGGTGACGGGCTTGTGGTTTGGGGGTTCGAGCCCTGCCTTCGGCTCTGGCCTGACAATGTAGAACCTGCTTGGGATTCTCTTTCTCTGCCCCTCTCCTACTCACATTCCCGCCCCCTCTCAAAAATAAATAAACTTAAAAAAAAAAAAAAAGAACAACAACAAGATAAAACTTGGAACTCCCTCTGACTCAGCCCCCTTCCTCGTGCCCCCATCTGCTCACTGGGTAGCCTGGTAGGCTCGTGTCGCCTTTCTTTTAAATACCTGCCCTACTGGACTCTTCCCCTTGCGGTTGCCACCCCCCACCCACCCACCCAGCTCACATAACTTCTGCTACAACCACCCAGTTTGCATCTACACCTGTCTGCTCCCTGCTCTGGGCACCCTGCTCAGACCAATCAGCAAATCTCAGAGCTGCACAGAATCTTTGCCTTCACCCTCCTGTGCCGCAGAAACGCTCTGTACACAATCTAACAAATGTAGGTGCAGTGTCTGCTTGGACACCTCCAGGAACGGGCAACTGAGGATTCCCTGCTGCCCGCAGGGAGAGTGCAAGCTCCTTGGCATGGTGTTTGGGGATCAGACCCCTGCCCACTCCTCCAGCGGCCTCCAGATATTTTCCCCACACACCTTACATCCCAGCCAGCCTGAATGACCTACAGGGCCCAGCACGGACCGCACATTTAACCCTCCATACCTTTTCCTTGCCTGTTCTGCTAGGGATTGTCTTCTCTTGTGAGTCTGAGAATTTTCCCCCTTGTTCTTCAAGTCTCAATTATTTATGTCCTCTGTGAAACCTTCTGTAACACAACCCCCCCCCCCACAGCAGAATAAAGGGTCTGTCTCTCTCTCCCTTTTTTAATTGTTTATTCATTTATTTTTGAGAGACAGAGAGGGAGGCACAGAATCTGAAGCAGGCTCCAGGCTCCGAGCCGTCAGCACAGAGCCTGATGTGGGGCTCAAATCCACGAACCGTGGGATCATGACCTGAGCTGAAGTCGGCCATTTAACCGACTGAGCCACCCAGGTGTCCCAAAGGATCCTTCTTCGTGCCACTGCCTCTATAGCCCATTCATTCTCCAGCTCCCCACATTGTGGTCTTGGTGTCTAGGAACTCCCTGAAGGCAGGTAACATGCCTCATTTCTACAATCCCGAAATGTAGCCGGGGCTGGCATTTAACAATTAGCTCATTTTTATTTAACAAGCAAGTATGGGCTATTGTTGATAGGTATACAGCAGGAACAAAAAAGATATAGCCCTGCCCTCATATAGCTTAACATCTAGCAAAAGGGACTGACCAACCAGCATAGAAATAGACACGTGTCAGTGACAAACGTTGATAACTGCTAGGAAGATAGGAGTGCTATGAGAGAAACTAACTGGGGAGCCTACTTTGCACACGTGTTCGATGAATTAACAACTCAAGAATGAATCAATTAAATCATCCAGTCAGGGGTGCCTGGGTGGCTCAGTCGGTTGAGCGTCTGACTTCGATTTGAGTCATGCTGTCTTGCTGTTATGGTTCATGAGTTCGAGCCCCTATCCGGCTCATTGCTGTCAGCCCAGAGCCCGCTTGGGATCCTCTGTCCACACCTCTCTCTGCTCCTCCCCTACTCATGCTCCCTCTCTCGAAAATAAATAAAAAAACATTAATAAAAAATTTTTTTTAATTAATTTTAAAAATTAATAAAAAATTAAATCACCCAGTCAAAGGATGGTAAAGATCTCTGCTCATATAAGAACCAGTTATAACGTAGTGGTTATGTATGGTTTTAATGGACTTGGGAACCAGGCTGCCTGGGTTCATATCCTCCGTGGGCTACACGCTAGCTCTGTGATCTTGGGCAAGTTACTTAACCTTTCTGTGCCTCACCTCACTGATAAAATGTGGGATAATGACAGTACCTCAGTTCACTGGTTATTAATCAGTTTGGTCTGCATAACAAACAATCTCAAAGTCTCAGCGGCTTACGTTTCCCTACGTTCACTTTCTTTCCCACAAGCTTGCAGGTGAGCGCAGTTTCCTCTGGGCAGGTGAGCTGAGGTTCCGCTGAGGATCAGCCGTTGCTGGGTCCTGGCCACCAGATGGGTTCAGGTCAGTTCCAAGTGCTTCCTCAATCTCCATGGACCAGTGACTTCCCAGGTTCTGCCTCTCTCCAAGACAATCACAGGCACATAGAAGGACAAGCCAACTCCACAAAGCTCAGGAAAGCCGCCATAAGAGTCCCAGAGCAAACACATCATTGGCCAAGGCGAGTCATGTGACCAAGCCCAATGTCAGCAAGGAGGTGTGTTAGTCTACTCAGGCTGCCAGAACAGAAAACCATCCACCCGAGGGCTGAAACGACAGGAATTTATTCTCTCACAGTACCAGAGGCTGGCTGGAAGTCCCAGATCAAGGTATTAGCAGGGACGGTTTCTGGTTGGCTTGGAGACAGCCACCTTCTCACTATGTCCCCATGTGGTCTTTCCTCTGTGCACACGTGCCCCTGGTGTCTCTTCCTCATTTAACCTTAATTACTTCCTTTCAGTCCCTGTCTCCCTTGGGGTTGGGGCTTCAACATATGGATTTGGTGGGGCAGGGGACACAATTCAGTCCACAACAGATGGGAAAATCAAGTCCCCTTACTCCAGCGGGTGCTTCTGCCAAGTCACCTGACAGAGGGCCTAAGAGCACAATTCTGTCGCAGGGAGGAGAAATGGCAGCCATAACCCAAAATCTAGCGCAGGTGGTTAGAAGGGCTACACATACGCATTCGTGTGAAATGTTTAAGAGACTTTTGGCATTTGGTAAACTCTAAATAAGCTTGGCTGTTTGTTGCTGCGTGGTTCAGCTAAAATCCCTACCATGTGATGATTTCACCATTGCTTCTGATTGGCTTACAGATGGATGGTTGGTTTCACGGTGTATACGTATGTCAACTTAGCAAAATGCGTCTCTCATACACGCGCCATTCCTTGTGTGTCAATTCTGCCTCCATAAAACTGTTTTATAAATAGCCAGCTACCTACCCAGCTAGCTAGATAACTGGACAGATAGATGTATGCATTTATTAAAAATCAAGGCCCCTGAATGCAGCGTGGCATCCCGGATTCCACCCTGAGACAGAAAAAGGACATGAGTAGAAAAACTGATGAAATCTGAACGAAGTCTCAAGTTTAGTGAACAGATTGTACCAATGCTAATTTCTCAGTTTTGATAAATGTACTGTAATTATATAAGATGTTACTATTACAGGGAAGTGGGTGAAGGGCGTCCAGGAACTCTGTGTACCATCTTCGTAACTTTTCTGTAAATCTGAATTTTATTCCCCCCCCCTCCAAAACTTAAAAACACAACATCCGCATGGCTCCCTGCTGCCTCCTGCAGGGATGAGGAATTTCTGGCACTGAAGCCTTGCCTTTATTTCTTCTGGTTTGCAGGCTAACTGCCAAGATCTGATCACAGATCCCCAGTAGTGAACACACAACATTTGAGTGTAAATGAGAAGTTGAGCCGGAATGAAAAGGCCAAAGTCAGCCAAACACCCGCAGGTGGGAGGCCGCTTCCCTGCACCGGGCAAGGTACACTGTCCAGTAAGGCACCACCAGCTCCACGTGGCTGCTGAGCACTTGAAATGTGGCTAGTCCAAACTGAGGGTAAAGACTTAGCGGGAAAATTAGAATGTAAAATACTTCGTTGGTCATTTTTCTTTTTTATTTTATTTTATTTTATTTTATTTTATTTTATTTTATTTTATTTTTAATATGAAATTTATTGTCAAACTGGTTTCCATACAACACCCAGTGCTCATCCCAACAGGTGCCCTCCTCGATACCCATCACCCACCCACCTCTCCCTCCCACCCCCCATAAACCCTCAGTTTGTTCTCAGTTTTTAGGAGTCTCATGTTTTGGTTCCCTCGTTGGTCATTTTTCTATCCATCACACGTTGAAATCACGCTGGATGTACTGGATTAAAGAAAATATACTCAAATTGACTTCATATGTTTCTTTTTACGCTTTTTTTTTTTAATGATTTAATTTTTTTTTTCAACGTTTATTTATTTTTGGGACAGAGAGAGACAGAGCATGAACGGGGGAGGGGCAGAGAGAGAGGGAGACACAGAATCGGAAACAGGCTCCAGGCTCTGAGCCATCAGCCCAGAGCCTGACGCGGGGCTCGAACTCCCGAACCGTGAGATCGTGACCTGGCTGAAGTCGGACGCTTAACCGACTGTGCCACCCAGGCACCCCTCTTTTTACGCTTTTTAACGTGGCTACTAGAACATTTTACGTTGCCTGGGTGGCCTGAATTACATTGCCACTGGAAAGCTCGGCTTCTAGAGGAAAGGAGATGTTGTCAGGGCCAGAGGGCGGTCCTGCCCCGAAGTCTGGAGAGCAGAGTGGGAGCCTGGCTTAGACCCGGAACAGAAGTTCAGGCAGCTGGACAGCCCATGTTTCAACCAGCCCCCAAGCTGTGATGTCGGAGGCCAGCAACAGTAACAGAAAAGCAGCAGGATTTACACAGACATGCAAATCTTACCTTTCTACCTGCAGGGCAGTTAGACTTTGTTTATGATGGCCAGGCTGCCTATGTTAGAAGGGGCAGCCAATCACAACTGCCTACTGAAAAGGCCAGACAGTCTTGAGGCAGCCAACAGCATCCTGGCACGGAGGCTGCCCCAGTGGGGTCTCCCCACAGGAGGATAGGGCCCCACCTGGGTCCACCCAGGCTCAGCAGACCACCAGACACCAGGCACCAGGAGCTCATTCCCTTCTTACTCTCAGTCTGATTGGCCACTACACCTAGGAGGACATGGCCATTAGACCTCAGGAGTCACCCCTGAAGCCCCGAGTTCACAGGGAAAGAGAAGCCTTCTCTTTCTCCAAGTGTTCACATGTAGAATCCCAGGGAAGGATTTTGATAGGCCCAGCTTGAGTCATGTGTCCACTCCCGAGCCAATCACTGTGGCCGTAGCCAGGTCACATGCTCATAGGATAATGTGACTGGCGGCCCCTCCAGAAGCACATGGAGTGAAGGAGGAGTGGGGAGAGAGCAATTCTCCAAGAGGAGGGGGACATGGTTGGTAAAAGGGGAGAAGCAGGACAGAAAACAAAAATTGTAGACAGCCCCTCCACCCTTCAACCCTTACAACCTCAGCACCAGCTCAGGCTGCGTTTCCCCAAGTGTCAAGGCACACTGAGGATTAGCCCTTTGAGAGGTCATTATACCAAAGCCAGAAATGGCACCCGGGAGCCACATCCCCAGGGGGCGTTCTAGGAACCTCCCCTCCCACCTGCCTCATGTGGATGAGAAGGAGGGAGACCTAAGGATCTGCTTTTCCCCATGACATAAGTTTCCTGAGCTCCACACTGGGCTCTAGACCAGACACTGGGAGCCCACAAGTGCAGAAGGCAGGTTCCCTGTTCTCCAGAACTCAGGATCTGCAGGAGTAGAGTGGGGGGTGGCAAAGGTGTCAGTGGAACCAGCATCAGTCTGGGGGCGGGGGCGGTCCTTGACCCCAGTCCTCCAAGCCTGCCCTACCCTCGGCACCACCTGACAAGAGGGGTGTGGCACATGCATCCGGTACCCAGTGCTGTGTCCCCAGAGCCCACCTCTAATATTAGCTGCAGCTTCAAAGGATGCATCCGTGACGACTCAGACACCTGGAGCTGCAGCCTCCTGCCTGGATACCCTGCAGGTGCAACACCTCCTTGGGCAGATGCCGCCCAGAGTCAGAGGACTTGACACTCTCAGGACAGCCCCCAGCCGATGGGGAAGGGAGCCAGGGGTAAATGCTCAGACTCCCTGTCCCTCAGGCGGGCATGCTGGAAGGCATTCATTCGCCTGTCGCCCATGGCACCCTCAACATGGCACCCTTATGCAGCTTGTCTGCCCTCCCTGTCATTCTGTCCTTGTCCCCTCATGCCTGCTTTCCAGTTAAACCACCTGCACTCAAGTCTTCATTTCAGGATCCGCTTTGGGGGCGGGCTGACCCCAACTAAGATATCCAGGCACTTGCTGGCACCGCAGGGATGCCGAGATGAAATCTTTGCTGTTGACACTAAGCATAATTCCCTACGGAAAGACTTCATGCCATGGGGCAGCCCCAGGCCACTTTGAGGGGATTCCAGGGAGAGGCCAGGGGACAGCCTTCAGGCCTCCTAGCCCTAAGCCCCCACCCCAGGGTGATTACCCAGCCAACATACACCAGCCTGGCCCTCAGCACAGCCCTACTGAAGCCCCTGGGCGATGGTGGCAGCTTAGCTGCCAAAGCCAAACTCACCCAGAGAAAGTAATTTCCCTTTCTCGACTAATTGCTTTCCGAAGCCTCACCCATCCCTCCCTCTGCTCCTCCTCCTCCTCCTCCTCCTCTTCTCCTTTCTCCACCTCCGAAGGACAAGGACACAGAGATACGGGCCCCTTGGGCCCGGCTTGTCTTCCTCAAAATGAGTTTCTGAAATGTAATCCCGGAGGTGACAGGTAGACTGCAGCCGGCACAGCCCCCAAGGGAGGGATGGCTCTGTGCCGGCACCGGGGACCTTGGCACTCGGGCCTGGCGGGAGAGGGCTCTCCGGCTGGACATGAGCCCTCGCTCACACCCTTCACTCACCTGTTCCTTCACCCCTCGCCTCATTCATTTCTTCATTCAGTGGTCCTTCCCTCCCTCCTTCCACCGCTCGGTCACTGGGGCAGAGATGTCTGCATGGCCCATCAAAACCCCACCTTTTGCACATCGCCCAGACCCTTTATGTGTGACTTGTGACTTGTTCTGGCCGAAAGGTTGAAAGTGAAAGTAACATGAGTCCCTTCGAGGCTGAGACATCTCGGAGCCCGTGTGCAAACGTTGCTTCTCTCTACTGCTGCTGTGGCAACCGTGGGGACCTCGTTTCCAGATATCGCAACCCCAAGATGATAGAGCCTCCATCAGCCTGAATCCTGAGCGAGTCCTGGACCCTGCATGCTGGGCAGAGCATCTCCTATCCTCTGCCGACCACACTGGACATAGAAAGTGGGAAACAAACCTTTGTTGTGTCAAGCCTATGGTTTGGTGATTGATTTGTTATGCAGCATAACCTGAACTTCCCTGACTAATACAGTTATTTCCTTACTCCCTTATTTGCTTATTCTCTTGCTCTTCTCCCTCTCCTCTCTTCCCTCCCCCTGTACACGCCAGAGTGTGAAAGCCCAGGCTCCTCCCCCTAGATGTGCCAGGTGGCCACGTTGGGCTGACTGGTGGGAGTAGTTTCTGGAATACCTATAAGATAGACAGAGACCGAGGGCAGAGGCTGGGCATGCACACACATACAGACAGACAGGGTAACCTCCCTGTGACTTGATGAAGTTATCAAAAGAACCTGTCACTGATCCAGTAGTTGACCCCACGTAACAATTTCTGAGGATATGGTTGATGGCCAAGGAGAAAAAAAAATCAGACTGACATTGTGTGGGAGTGGAGGAGGGTGCTATAGAGTGTCCACTCTGAAGAGCCTCAGAAGTCACCAGAAGTCCCACCACCGTCTCACAGATGAGCAAACTTTGGCTCAGAGAGGTCCAAGGACTTACCCAAGCTCTCATGGTTAGGATATGGGTTAGGGCCCATGATTATTCCCCCAGGGTCCCGAAAACATTCTCCGGAATTATGAATGCCAGAGGCACGCTTTCTGGAAACCCTACTAGAGCGTCATATTTAGATAAAAGTCATCCATGTGCAGAGCCTTACAAATCATTTTAATAAAAGTAGAAGAAATAGAAGACCCAGACCTGCTCAACCAGCCAGCTGAGGATAACTCAGGATAAATGCCCCCCAAATAAGGGGGAGATAAAAATATCCATGTTTCATCGTACGGGTGTGAAGGGTCCAATCTAACACACCTTAAGAAGTAAGTGCTTTGTGGCGGTGTTTCCTTTCCTTCCATCTTCCTGAACTTGTCCCTTTTTTGTTGAAGCCCAAGGAAGTTGCCCTCACCCCTTCCATGCTGCACAGGGCTCAGGGCTCTCCCAACCCGCCACCAATCGCCTCCCTGCTCCATTTCCGCGTGCTCTCAGGAGATTCCATGATACACCCAGGAGTGGCAGCTGAGGAAACCATGTGCCATGGACCTCACCTTTGACTGATCACTCCATCCTTTTTGCTAAGCTGGCTCCTACTCAAGCTTCAATACCGAGCTGAGGAGACACCTCCTCCAGGAAGCCTTCCCTGCCCTCCCCAACCCTCAAGGCTGGCCCTCCACAATGCTAGATGCTCCTCAACAATGTTCCAGCACCTCATGCCTGACACCTCACTTCAGGCCTTGCTGTGTTTTGTGTGCCTGCTTGTGAGTCTTCCTACGGCCGGGAGTGAGTTTCTTGATGGCGAGCAGGGACTGGGTTTCGCTCATTTCTGTGATTAGCCCAGGGCTTGGCCCTTTGGAGGAGCTTTAACAGATATTTGTCGAAAGCATCCACATATGCACGGGAGCATGAATATATGAAGAAATGGTAGATGGAAAAAAATGTGTCCCTGATGGTGAAATTCCGGGCGCTGGGATCTAAGTTGGGGGTGGGTTGGTGTGCTCATGTGCACTGTGGTGGTGACAATGGTGAAGGTGGTGGTGGCGGTGGTGGTGCTGGGGGCCGGTGTCGCTCAGTCCCTTCAACCACACCACACAGGTGTCACCCTCCAGCTCTGCGTTTTCCATCTTCGCAGCGATCCTGGGGTTCCATCCTATCTCCAAAGCGCACGCCAGACCCTGTGTTCCGGTTTGGGGTTCATAAAGCCCGGTCCCTGCACTTGGAGGTAATTGAACTTGCTCATGGCAATGGAACAAAGCATTCAAGACACGGCAGAAGCCAGGACATAATGTAGGAGGTGGAGGTAAGAGGACAGTCTTTGGGGTTCCCTGCCCCGCTCATTAGCAGGCATCTGGGGCTTGCAGCATGCCTACAGCTGCCATGAGGCCACACTGCACTGTAGAAGCTGCCTCCAGAATTGATGAGTCTCTTTCCTTATCCAAGGAGCTTCAGGAACAGGCGGAGTCGGAAGGCCGGGGAGGTGTGGTAGGCTTGGCCACATACTTCCAGAAGAGAAGGTTTCCCAGCTCAGAGGAGCCTCCCATCCCTCTCTGTTTGAGGTCAGCTCTCCATCCCCTGGCCCCTCTGTGAGCAGAACTGGCTGTCCCTGTCTCAGGCCCACCCCCATCCCTGGCCACAACCTCTGTTCAAACCTCAGTCACAGTCCATGCATATTTGATTATGTGTCTACGTGTCTGTCACTCCCACTGGCTCGCCAAGCCCCTTGTTGCAAGCACTATTCCTTAATCACTTGTCACCAGGTGTTTGGTGATCAAAGTTTGATGAATGAATAGATGGATGGATGGATGGATGGATAGACGGGATAAGAGTTGCCCAAGAGACTCATTATAACAGCTACCATTTATGACCCCTTACTATGTGCAAAGTGCATGCTAAGTCCTTTAGACATGCATTTTTGTCATTTAATTCTTACAATGCCCTTATGAGTTAAATAATAAGCCCATTTATGATAAGAGGACAAGAAGACTGAGGTTGAGGCTGTGTGCTCAATGTCACACAGGTGGAAAACATCAAGGCAGAAATTCAAAGCTAAGCAGAGTGAGTGATTCTGGAATCCCTACTCTTAACCACTGTGGGTCACAGCCTCCTTGTGGATATAGTGCCTTTTCCCTGAGCTTTGCTTTATTCATCCATGAAATGGGAATGATAGCACCTGCTTTGCAGGTTGCACATATAAGGGTCCAGCTGGGGCCATTGTGGCTTCCAGGTTCCCAGGGAGTGTGTCTTTCTGGGTTCTCTAGCCTATGCCCATGGGCTACCTCTCCACCTCCCTGAAAGGAAGCTTCCCTGCATTGGCAGAAAGCAGTCAAACTGCAATGTTGGGTCCCGCTCCCTGGTCTCCGAGCTTGCCGGGGACAGTTGGGTGTCCCTTTTAGCAATGCCTCTCCAACTCTCTTTTCTCTCCTCTGCACTTGCCTCCCCTTAATTCAGGAGGCCATAGATATGGGATGTACACATCTCATTTTTCCACACGCAACCACAGATCTCCAGCCATGGGAAAGGCGCGGTTGCTCCCGGCATCCACTTGAGCTCTCTCAATATCAATGGCCTAGGTGCTGCCGGGATCTCCAAGAGATCCAGGCTCAAGGCAGACCCCAAAGCCACTGGCACTGGAGCTCAAATTCCACATTTCTAACTGTTTTGGGGGACTAGCTGGATTCTTCCTATTTGTCCAGACAAGAAGCTGGCCTAACCCATTTCTATCAGTGTGGGCTTCCTGGAAGAGGAAGGATTTAGATTGATGTTGAAATGGGGGGGGGGGGGGCAGGCCATGAAGAAGTCTGGTTGGGGGAGTGAAAATGAGGTATTCTGTTGGAAGAGAGAAAAGAAAGAGGTAAAGAAAGGAGGAGAGAGATGAGTTATGTCTGGTCGGCTATGGAAAAGGGGAGGGGCCAACAGGGGCCACCGGGATACTGATGAGAAGCAGCAGGAATCAAAGCAAGGATGGTCAGGGCCACCAGAGCAGGGGTGGGGACAAGGGACCTCAGCGGTCAGCAGGCAGGTGATGGTGGAGCCAGCTGTGGTCCCAGAGAATGGCGCTTTCCAGAATGAAACAGCCAAGACCTGGGGAATAAACGGCCTTGCTAATTGGCCATTTTGTTTTTTATGTATTTTTATTAGCAAGATAAAATAACAACTAATCATATAACTGTCCTCTGTCTGGAAAATACATGCTCGTTAACCACTTGAGTGTTCTTGGCTGCTGAATGAGCCACAGCCCTGGACCAGGGCTCAGCAGATGACAGGACTGCAGGAGGCAGGAAAGTCACCCAGCCGGTCTCCTGACCTCATACTCCAGGCAAACACCACCCCACCGAGGGAGCCCGGGACTTCTGGGGAGGAGGGGCGGCGGTGGCCACAGGGCATGTTCATTTAGCGCCCACCTGGGTAGGGTAGAAGAGGGCTGGGCTGAGCTGAAACCAGCCCCTCCCTTGGACCTCGCACAGCCCTGAGTGACACTTCTTGAAGAACCAAGATGTGGACAGCCACCACAGGTCCACCCCCCTCCTCTGCCATTTCCCTCCCTCCAGACATTTCTCTCCTCACCCACGTTAAAATCAAAACCAGAGACCAGCCTCTGGGCGCCTGAGTGGCTCAGTCGGTTAAGCGTCCAACTTCAGCTCAGGTCATGATCTCACAGTTCGTGGGTTTAAGCCCTGCGTCAGGCTCTGTGCTGACTGCTCAGAGCCTGGGGTCTGCTTCAGATAGTGTGTCTCCCTCTCTCTCTGCCCCTCCCCTGCTCGCACTCTCTCTCTCTCTCTCAAAACTAAACATTAAAAAATTACCACTAATTTAAATTTATAATCAGTACACGGGGCGCCTGGGTGGCGCAGTCGGTTAAGCGTCCGACTTCAGCCAGGTCACGATCTCGAGGTCTGTGAGTTCGAGCCCCGCGTCGGGCTCTGGGCTGATGGCTCAGAGCCTGGAGCCTGTTTCCGATTCTGTGTCTCCCTCTCTCTCTGCCCCTCCCCCGTTCATGCTCTGTCTCTCTCTGTCCCAAAAATAAATAAACGTTGAAAAAAAAATTAAAAAAAAATTTATAATCAGTACATAAGAATAAAACTACCAGAAACAATAAGGGTGAAAGACAATGACTGCATATGAAAAGTAGGCAAGAAATATAGAATGTATTTTTTGGATAAGGAAAGGTATGAAGGACATAGGGTTTTGGGTTGCTTTCTGCTTGTTTGTTTGTTTGTTTGTTTGTTTTGGTAAGTGAAAAAAGAAGGTAATTTTGTTCTACAGTAAAATAACACTCCAGAATAAGAAAAGAAAAAGACAGGACAAAATCTTGCAGAAAGTTTGTGGAAAAGGAATCTTGAGAAAGGCATTTAACATGTGGTCAAGCTGACTTAGATTGGAATGGACTTATTTAAATTTTTAAAAAGATAATTTTAAGATCAGAAGTATATTGGTATAAAATTAGGATTTGGTTTTCTCTTTATTAAAATCACAAATTTTTAATCTTCATCTTTATATTTTTAAGTAATCTCTACAACCAACGTTTTTCAAGTCATCTCTACAACCAACAAGTAATCTCTACAACCACAATCTTGAACTCACAATGCGAAGATCAAGAGTTGAACACTCCACCAACAGAGCCAGTCAGGCATCCCAAGTTCACAAAATTTTTAGATTATTGGTCTGCTCTTAATAAAAAATTGTGAATAAAGTTTTTTACTGAACCTTTAATGTAATCTGCCTAGAAAACAAAGGTTCTGTATCTTAGGCATATAATTTCCCATTCTCCACCTCATTCTTGAGAGGTCTTTGATGACTTACGGAAAAAAACAAAACCAAACAAAACCTGAGTCTTCTCTATTAAAGAGCCAAGGTTTTTTACAACTATATAACTTTCTGTATTTGCTTTGGAAATCTTGTCACTTTAGTTCTTTAGTTGAATGAGTAACTAAGTATTGTTCCGTGGTGACCTGTGACCCCATTTGACCATGTTTTAAATCTTTTGACACTTTTGGGGCACCTGGGTGGCTCAGTCGGTTGAGCATCGAACTTTAGCTCAGGTCATGATATCGTGGTTCACAGGTTGGAGCCCCATGTTGGGCTCTGTGCTGAAAGCTCGGAGCCTGGAGCCTGCTTGGGATTCTGTGTCTCCCTCTCTCTCTCTCTCTCTCCTACCCTGCTCACACTCTGTCTCTCTCTGTCCCTCAAAAATAAAGATAAAAAAATTTTAAAAATAAGTAAATCTTTTGACATTTTTAACAAACTTCCCCAAATCAAATTCTGAATGAAATAAAAGGAGATATGTTCACTTACTCAGACTTATTTGGTATGTTAAGTTGCACGGACACATTGTCAAATAAAAAGTAATGTTTAACCTTCTTAGATCATATTTATATGTGATATGTATCATTAAAATAAGTGATTCAGGGGCGCCTGGGTGGCGCAGTCGGTTAAGCGTCCGGCTTCAGCCAGGTCACGATCTCGCGGTCCGTGAGTTTGAGCCCCGCGTCAGGCTCTGGGCTGATGGCTCAGAGCCTGGAGCCTGTTTCCGATTCTGTGTCTCCCTCTCTCTCTGCCCCTCCCCCGTTCATGCTCTGTCTCTCTCTGTCCCAAAAAAAATAAATAAAAACGTTGAAAAAAAAATTTAAAAAAAAAAATAAGTGATTCAGAAATTATATAAAATTCCTAAATATTTCATATGTCCTGGTATGACATTATCAGTCAAAATTCTAGTTATGATCATAAAGTATTGCATATCACAAAAACAACCAAATGTATTTGCATCATGGTGTGTGTGAGAGAGAGAACCGTTATCAGACCTTTAGCCATGGCCATTTTTGAACCTTCTCATTCAGTCAGTTACTGTTTTACTCTTGATTCTTCTCTGAAAGTATTCACAATCCACCACAAACAAAAGTGTTCATCTTCAAAGAGATTCATGGAAAAGACCCTGACAATTTCTCTAAAGGGCAGGTACTCTGTAACTTCAAGAGCAAAACACTAAACTGGGAGTAAGAATTTCTAAAACTCTAATGGAAAACTAGTTGATTCATAAAGCTGCTAACCCAAGATTCAGCAAAGCAAGAATTAATTGATGATTATGATTTTTAGATTTCATTTATTTTTATTTTAAGTTTTTTTTTTAACATTTACTTATTTTTGAGATAGAGAGAGACAGAGCATGAACAGGGGAGGGGCAGAGAGAGAGGGAGACACAGAATCTGAAACACGCTCCAGGCTCTGAGTTGTCAGCACAGAGCCCGACGCGGGGCTAGAACTCACGGACTGTGAGATCATGGCCTGAGCCAAAGTCAGACACTTAACCAACTGAGCCACCCAGGCACCCCTTTTAGATGTCATTTAAAACATTGCTGTTTCAACATTTTGTTTTCCAGATTTAAAGAACCCTTTTTCCTTCTCTCTCTTTTTTGAGAGAGAGAGAGAGAGAGAGAGTGTGTGTGTGTGTGTGTGTGTGTGTGTGTGTGCTTGCACATGGGGGAGGGGCAGAGGAGAGGGAGAGAATCTTAAGCAGGCTCAGAGCCCACAACCCAGCTCGGAGCCCAACTCGGGGCCTGATCTCACGACCTTGAGATCATGACCTGAGCCGAAATCAAGAGTCGGATGCTCAGCTGAATGAGCACCCAGGTGTCCTCCTCCACTCTTTCAAGCTACCTATAACTTACAGCAATTTGGTAAAGTGTATCTTTGCAACGAAGGTTGAAACATTATCTTTTGCTCCTTACCTGATCCCTCCAGATTTTGGAAACTCTTGTTAAATATTCTTATTTTTCATGACAACGAATGTATTTGCATAAGTCCAATAAGAATCTGTACTTGTAACGGGACACAATTAGACAAGACTCTGGCTTGGCTTCCCAGCCTCGAGAGGCTTTGGAAAGGCCATTCTGGGATTCCTTATGAAATATTCCAGGAAAGTAGAATTAAAAGAGCCTATATAGTTGGTCACTATTCTTGCTACACTTATGTAAAAAATCAGACCAAGTTTATTGAAACTAGACTTAATTTGCAAACAAATGAGTCTTACTGTGGTTGTCTTTGATAGAAATGGAGATGATGATAGAGAGAAAAAATATGTTTTGGTAACATTCCTCCGTGAATATCAGATTCTAGTGCTGTTCATTGTCTTTGAGGTTTTGCTTTCTACCTGCAAATTGGACTGGCTCCTGAATTCTGCCAGTTTCCTCCAATATTTGGTTAGAACTTTCCAAACGAACATTTCCAATTTTCTCCCACTCTTTTGACTCAGAATCACTATGAAACTAAAAAGTACCCCCTTCCCAAAGCCATGGAAGTTGAACCCGGGCAACTTGATATGGACTTTAGAGAAATCACCACAACAGCTCGTGTGTGGACAATCTTTGTGCCTGTTGCTATGTGGTTGCTCAGAAAGATCACCAGAGACGTTCAAACTGCACACCAGGAAAATGTGTCGGATTGCCACCACTGCCTTCATTCAGTCTGAAGATGCTCTGAACCCAACATCCAGAAATCTCAGTTGGCTCTTCTCCAAACTCAGAAACTGAATTTCTAATTCACTTGAACTATTAACCTTTGTTTCTCTTTTGTTTCCATAGAAATACCTCTGATTAAGTTACCTGATTGCTCACATCACACAGAGACCTAATTTAGGTGAGAACTCATCAGCAACACCACCTCCTGAAATACAACATCCTCAAGTTCATGCTGTCCTACGTGGCCACAAGGATATGTATTTTCTAACACATCGTGTCATCCCTATGGCCTGTTTGAGTTACTTCATTGGTTAAATCTTGCCTCCTGGGAATTTCTGTTTTGCAGAATTTTTCAACCCTGGGCTACTATTCTCCTTAAACTCATCGTATTAACCTCTCCAGGGCATCGTGTACTCTCGAGGGTTTTAAATGCCTGCCAGCAGCCCCTCACGTGCAGATGGCATCCATCAGGATCGGGGGACTGGATGAAATCAACAATAACCACATGAATGATGAAGACGGTGACTCCCTCACCCTCCAGCCTGGTGACTCAAATGGATGAAACCACAGAATGTGTGATTCTTCGGCCTGGCTCCATCAGTGATGGTAACCCAGAATGATGTTATATGGTTGGTCAACCTCTAAGCATCCTCAGAAAATGATCAAAAGGCTGGGGAGGGGGGCGAAATTGTTAAAATAAGAAACAAATGGAGACTGCCCTTGGAAATTCTCTGAGCAGATGAAGCCAGTTTAGTCATGCAAATGAAGCTTGACTTAGCTTACTTATAAGGCTAACTTGACCTGGGTCATTTCTTGTGTATGCCTCTGAAAATCATAAGCAAAACTGTTTCCCAAGGTTGATATGAGGCAACCGCCGACCAACTCCTATCATTTAGGAAAATCCTAAACATTAGAACCAGTCTCTGTGAAGAATAAACAGTCCCTGCCTTCACACGATACACGCGGCTTTATAGTCACGTACCCCTGAGCCTCTAGCCATGTTCTGGTTTAAGAGCTCCTGGTTTGCAAACTTTTTGGTGTGTGCACGAAAAACTTTTACCAATTGCTACTTTGTGATTAATTGGCTTTATTTGTGTGATTTCTGAACTTTTGACACCTAGCATACCCCTTGTTTTTAGCCAGACAAGGATCTCACCCAGAGATCCTCTCTCAGTGGCTCTCTTAAGACAGGTACTCTGGAAAGGGGGCCGTAGGAGGAAAGCTGGATCTCCATGGTGACCCTGTCCACTCACCCTCCCATCACTAACTGGGGGGGAAGGGCTGAGGAGGTTTGGTTGGTGGGGAAGTGGGGCAAGGGAGCCTGGTTACCCAGGCAACTCCCCGAAGGTCCCAGCCGAGGGCTCTGCTCCCACAGGTGGGGGCTGGTGTTGTCATGGAGACTCCCTGGCAGCACAGCCAAGGCTGGAGGCCTGGTCCCCCTCCCAGCCTGGTGGGCACGGGGCACAGGAGGAGAAGGGATCAGGAGCCTCTTGGAATAATGTGGATATCAGAGTGGCAGCTTGCCAGGAAAGAAAGTTCCAGAAGACAGTGTGCTCTCCCCTTTGCTTCTCCTTACCTGCCCCCCAACACACACACACATGCACACACACACACACACACACACACACACACACACTGACAGCCCCTGTTCTTGACCTGTCTCTAGAAATCTGCTGGTGCCCAGTTCTCACCCTGTGGCATATGGTTCTGTCTTCTCCATCACTTCGCCCTTCTCTCAGCAATGCTGATCATTTCAGGCACAGTGGCTACCCAAGGGTCGCCATGACAACTAACCAAGCCTTTTGGTCTCCATGGTGACAAGCCCTCAAAGTTATTTTTATTTATTTATTGGGAATTTCAAAGGATTTTTTCACTCGTTTGCCCAGCCTGGTATTTGGGACACTGGGATGGAACCATCATTCTTCTCTGGGCCCTAGGAAAGGAGAATAAGGTCAAGGAATGTCAGAATTGACAGATAAAATATGGCTAAAAGGTGGCCTTGAATACTCCCTTGAAGCAGAGGAAGAGGCCTTTCTGGGTTCTTCTTCAGTCTGCCAGATGCCTGAGGAGGCTCTCAAGGGCCACTTTGCAGCCACCATCCCGAGGGGGCTTCTAAGTGCAGTGTCAGTGGGTGGAAGGGTTGACTGGGGCATTCCCTGCCTCACTAAAGAAGAACAGATATAAATTACAGAAATATACAGAGGGACAACGGAATAAAACCAATGACTGAGGAGCATGGAGCAAAGGGGAAAGAAGAGAATGCCAGGCTGGGGAAGAACACAAACATGCAGGCTATTAGGTCCTAACGATATGTGAGAGGTGCCACAAATTTCGCTCTGGGCTGCCTGGCAGCCATAGCAAAGAAGGAAACAAGATTTACAGAGAGAGAGAGAGAGAAGTATTGCATATAGACAGAATGATATGATGCCTACTTTCCCAGCCGACCTGCTGTCCTCCCTGCTAGCATCTGACCCCATGCCTTCACTTCTTTTTGCCTGTTGGCCCTGACTTGCTAGTTTGCTCTTTTTCCAATAAGCCTATTCCTTAACCCATGCCATGTGATGTTGTGTAATTTATCCCAAACCTGGGATACGTGATGGAAACCGTCTGACAGAAAAAATACAGACCTGGAGAGGATCCACTTTGCACAGCAACTTAATACCATCTAAAATTGTACCCACTGGGATGTTGTCACTTGCAAATAAGAGCAGACCCCACTTGAAGTGGCTTCACCAAATAGGGGGTTTTTCATTTTACAGAACAAGACATTCTGAATGAAGTAGGATGAATTCTGAGTTTTGCTGGCGTCCTCCAGACACCGGTGCCTTTCACCTTGGACCTGGGCCAATGCCAGTGTGTCTGTCTAGCTTCCTCAGTGTGGCCACCAGGGTTCCAGCCATCACATGCAGTGTATCCAGTAGGGAAAGTGGATTCATCTTCTGTTTCTCATTTTGAGAACACCATTCCATGGGGTGCCCAAGGGGCTCAGCCAGTTAAGCGTTCGACTCCTGACTTCAGCTCAAGTCATGATCTCACTGAAGTCATGAGATCGAGCCTTACTTCAGGCTCTGTGCCAGGCATGGAGCTTGCTTGATATTCTCTCTCTCCCTCTCCCTCTGCCCCTTCCCTATTCCTGCAACCGTGTGTGCTCTCTCTCTCTCAAAAAAGAAAGAAATAAGGAAAGAAAGAAAGAGACAAAGAAAAAGAAAGAGAAAGGAAGGAAGAGGAAAAAAGAAAGAAGGAAAGAAAGAAAGAAAGAAAAAGAGAAAGAAAGAAAAAGAGAAAGAAAGAGAAAGGAAGGGAAAGGAAGGAAGGAAGGAAGGAAGGAAGGAAGGAAGGAAGGAAGAAAGAAAGAAAGAAAGAAGAAAGAAAGCCATTCCAGGAAGCCCCCAGTGGATACCCCATCATGTGTCCTGGGCCACATCTAGGTCACCTGCTTCCTGTTAACCCAACCCAGGGCAAGGGAGAAGGAGGTGAGTTTGGTCAGACTAACTGGTATTTACACTGACTGACATGGGGATGTGGAGGAAAGGACCCCAGAACAAAACTGATGATCAGTCCACTGAGGAAGGAAGGGTTTCAGGTAGGTGTCTTAAGTGAGGCTCCCCCAGAAACAAGCCTTGAGATGGAGATTTGTGTGCTAGTGATTTAAGAAAACGTCCTTAAAGGGACTGATAAGGGAACAGGAAAGCCGGACAGAGAAGCTATACAGGAGAGGTCTGGAACGGAAATCACGTCTCAGGGGTTGTCCCAGCTCAAGGCAAGGGAGCAGGACTTTGATTCTCTGACACTCACTGATCATTGGCTGAAGGCTACCTCTGGGGAAACATGAACTCCAGACGCTTCCAGGTCCCTGCCCACGTGGGCACACCAGCTCAGATAGCCCAGGGGCAGACCTCTGAAGAGAGTCGCAGGGGCAAGCTGGCCTTAGAAGCAATGTGTGCAGAGGGTGAGGGAATCACATGCAGAAATGGCAACAGGGGTGCCAGGGGCATCTGGTCAACCAACCGTGTCCACCACAAAAATGATCTGTTCCCTCTCTGGAATGTAAGCACCAGGAGAACAGAGAGCTGGTCTGTCTCATCACTTGCTGCTTTTTTCAGCTCCAGCACAATGCTTGCACACGCCAGCACTCGATAAATGTGTGACATAGATGGGAAAAAAATGTCCCAGAGTCCGGGGCTCAGGGGCAGCCGCGGCTGGGCCTTGGGAACTTACTAGCAGTGGAGCCCACGAGGTGACCTCCAGGCTCACCGTCCTCGAGTTGCTGTTCAGCCTAAAGCCTCTCCTGCCGGGAGGCAGCCCCCAACCCCAGCCCACACGAGAGCTTTCTGGGGTAATCGCTCCGTCTTCATAGGGCTGGGGCAGCCCCTTGGAGAGCTCCCAGCGAGCCAGACCCACCACCGTTACACCCGGATTCAGAGGCACAGAGTGTGGGGGCCGTGCTCAGGAACGGAATGTCCCCACGGGAAACAACACCGTGTTGTTATTCTAAAACAGTGTCAATGAATTCATAGCAAACAGTGCAGGTACCTCACCTTCCAAAGGTTTTTACAGACATTACCTCATGCATTTCCCACAACCGCCCCTTGTAGAGAGTGTGACTGTAGCATCATCGTCATCCCCAAAGGAAGGAGGAAGAAAGTGAGGCTCAGGAAAATGAACCCCCTCGTCCGTAAGCAAAGAGCCCCAGGGGGTCAGACCACCTGATGCCGGATCCTGTATCACTCTGCTGCTGTGAATTCCCAGAAGACCTCTTTCCTGGCACTGAGCCCCCTGGAGGACCAGTGACTGGGCATCTGCCTCTTCCATCTGCCTCCTGCGCTAGACCATGAGGTCATCGAGAGGAAAGACTATGTCCCTTTGATTGTTGTCTTCTGGGCCGATGCAGTGCCTGTGAGATCGTCATCGGGGCGTTCACAAATATTCCTTTTCTGTCCGCGTCAGGGCACACGGTAAAGTGACACTTTCCTAACCCCCTTGAGGTTAGGTGTGGCCATGTGACTTGTTTTGGCCCATGAGACGGGGGTGGACGTGATATGTGTCATTTCTGAGCGGATGCTTTAAGAGACGGTCCGTGTGACGGTGACGTTCAAGATAGTGGCTGCTCCACCGGCCTGTTTCCCAAAAGGAGGATGACACCGAGCAGAACCCCAGATGGTCTGTGGTGACAAGTAACTTAAGTGAAAAATATGCCTTGTGATCTTACGTCACTGAAATCAGGAGGATGTTTGTTATAGCACCATAAGCTACCATATCCTGACTGATGTGACACATATCAATAATGACTTAACAAATCTCTATAGACGGAAACAAAGAAGGAAGAGAGAAGAGGGAGGGAGGAAAGGGAGAGGGGAGGGTGGGAGGGATGTGAACAAGGACCCATGGTCCCCTGTGAGCAGCGAGAGAGAAAGACATTTCTGGACCCCCAGAGGAATCGTCCAGAAATAGATTAGGTAAGAGGGTTCCTGCAGCTTAGACGCCCTCCCCTGCTTTCCCCCAGCCCCACACTCCAGGATTCTGAGGGCCAGAGGATACCAAGGGGAATTTGGGTCCTCCAGGCCCAGGACTCCCTCCCTAGCGATGGAGAGGGCAGCTGAAGCCAGAGTAGGCAGACTATTTCCCCCTCCAATTGAAGACGTCTTCGGCCAAATGAATAATTCATTGTAAATGACTTTGAGATGAGTCGAGTCTCCATGTTGCCACCCGATTATATGTACCATAAAAAGCAATGACAGTAATTTTATCTCCTTTCTCTTGAGGGGTGGGCCGTGGGGATGGGGCGGAAATACTCGGTGCGTGGCACGGGGTGATGAATCATTCCTCTCAGCGGTTAAGCTGCAAGCTGCTGACACTTTTACTGATTTGGCATTAAATAATTCCAGCCTTGGTCTGGAAGCAGAGAGAGGGGCCGACTCCCCTTCCCAAGGAGGGGCCAAGGGGAGTGGCAGAAGGGGGCCACGGGGCCGTCATGCAGAATAGGGAGGATGGGAGGGGTGGAGGGAGGAAGGGGTGTGAAAATTTGGCCTCATTAGTTCACCCCAAAGTTGTCTTTTCTCTAGGCTACAGGGACACAGGCAGCAGGGACCTGCTGCTCCCCGGAAGCTCCCAGGCTTTCTAACCCTCAGGCAGCTAAGAGATGAAAGCTCACAATCCCCCAGTTCTTTCTGTGGAGGGGACCCCAAGAATTTCATAGCAACAGCTGCTTTCTTCCACCGTAGATAGCCGTGGGAGCGAAATACGGTGCCCAGTTAGCAGGAGAAACTGAGGCCCATAGGGAGTCAGCAGTGAGATAAAAGGCACACTATGGAGAGCAGTGAGATGCCACATCCTCCGAAATCCCAACCAGAACTTTCTCCCCAAACCCAAGCTGTCTCTTCGACTCACACGCAAAGAAGACAGACGTAATCCCAGAGAAATCTGGAGCCGCTCGTACAGGGTATATATTTTTATTTTGACAAAAATATTTTTGTTTTGCACTTTAGAGGCAGGCTGAGGACGCTACGGAAACCAAACTCTGTTCCCATAACAATACATTCACGCCCCACCCTCAACAGTGGCTGACTGCACATTTTCACACAATCCCAGGTCCTACCCTAGACCCACCCTCATTTGAGTCAGAGCCTTCAAGGGAGGTGTCTGTTGGCTGACATTTTAAAAAGCTTCCCTAATAGCAGCTTTATATGCAATAGCCCCAAACTGGAAGCCACCCAGACATTCTTCACAAAACAAACCGTGGTACATCCATACTGTGGAATGATGCCCAGCAATAAAAAGGAGCAGACTAGTGACACACGTAATAGCTAGCATAGATTTTCAGAGAATTATGCCAAGTGAAAAAAAGGCAATCCCAAAAGGTTATACACCATATGATTCCATTTATATAACGTTCTCCAAATTTCTCCAAAATTATAGAGACAGAGAACAGATCAGTGGTTGCCAAGGGTCAGGGATGAGGTTGGGTGTGGGGGGGGGGGCGGGGAGGTGATGGGGTTGGGTCGATGTCATTATAAAAGGGCGACGTGGGGCCTTTGTGCCAATGGAACCGTTCTGGGTCTTGACTGGAGGCGGCTATGAAAACCTCTATGTGTGATAATATTGAATAAACACACACAAATTAGTACATGTGAAAGTGAAGAAATCTCAGGTTGGTAGATTATATTAATGTCAATTTCCTGGCGTGATATTACGCCACAATTTTGAAATATGTTAACACTGGGACAAACTGGGGAAGGGAACACAGGACCTCTGTGCATTATTTCTCACCACTGCTTACAAATCTACGGTTATGTCAAAACAAAAAGTTTAGGGGCGCCTGGGTGGCTCAGTCAGTAAAGCACCTGGCTCAATTTCAGCTCAGGTCATGATGTCACAGTTCATGAGGTTGAGCCCCGGGTTGGGCTCTGTACTGAGAGTGCAGAGCCTGCTTGGGGTTCTTTCTCTCTCCCTCTCTCTCTGCCCCTCCTCCTCTCTCTCTTGCTCTCGAAATAAAAAAAACTTAAAAAAAACCTAACAAGTTTAATTCAAAAAAAAATGTTAAGCTAGTGATTCTATTCAACCAGGAATAAGAATGCCCTACCATATTTAGAGCTTTTTGTAGTCACTGTCCCAATCCATACAGTCCACGCACTTCCCCCTTTCCACGTTCAAGGAGAAAACGCGCTCCCATTCAGGACGTGGGTGTCCGTGCCCGGCCCAGGGCTAGCCAGACAATAGACCAGTCCCTCATTGCAAAGCTATGGAAAGGCTGGAACTTTGGACAGGCCCAGGCTCTCCCAGTTCTGCAACTTCGGGCAAAGCACTAAACCTCACCGTCTCTGCAAAGTGGCACCTTCGTTACACCTGCTTTCAAAGGTGGCCGTAGGTCGGAGAAAGGGAGGTGGTAAGCCTGAAAGATGGCAGTTGCTGGGTGACTCTGTCCTCAAGTGTTCGCTAAGAACTTACAAAGCCATCTCCCCTCCCGAATGACACTCCAGGATTACAGCCCCAGAGGGGAGGTTGGAATTGAATTTGACTAGGATGTATCTGATGTGTTCCCTGCTCATGTTTTACATAAAACAAGGCCTTTCTGTTGATTGCAGCCTTTCCGTAGAGTCTACCGTGCAGACAACCCAGCTGCCCTGCCCCGTGTGTAGAGTCCCCTCCCCGGGCGTGCACGCGAGCACACACACGTAAAGCACACACGCGCACGCACGCGCACACACTCCTGTGCCCCACACGCCTCCTTCCTAAGAAGGACTTGGATTCTGGCGGGGGGAGGGTGGCTGTGGATGCCAAGGCCGCTCGGCGCGTGGATGCCAATCCCTTGCGGAGCCCACGTCCTCACCTGGGTCAGGCGGAGGGAAGCGGAAGTGGCAGCGGGGACGCGGGCTCTTTCATTATTTATGAAGCTTTCGTTATTTCATGTATAAATAATCGATGAGTGCAAAGAGTGGCGCACAGCGCCCGTGGAATATTCATGAGCCACGTTCGCGGGGCTGTGGGCTGCCGCCCCGGCCGCAGATGCACAGCACTGCGCGCACACTCACACACACACGCTCACGCACGCCCCCAAATAAAACCCGTCGTAATAAAGACTTCAGCTGTCAGGCGGGGAGGGAGGCAGCCTGCGTGTTCGCAGCGCCCAGAGGGTTTGCCCACCTGCTAAGGGCTGGAGCCCAGCCCCCGGCCTGTCGCCTGTCACTTGGAGGGAGGAGGTGTCCCCTGGATGGCCTCGCCAGCCGCGGCTAACCAGGAGGTTCTAGGGGAAAGATGGGGAATCCTCCTCGCCGTGTGTGCCAGTGAGACCCGCCCCCGGGCCCCTCGAGGAGCCTGCTGCACGTGAGAGCCCCTGTGTGTTTCCAGTTGTCCTGATCCAAAGAGTGGGGGGGGGGGGCCGGATCTCTGCCCATCTTGGGGCCCCGCCGGGGGAGGGGGGACAGCGTGGCCCCCAGGCCCGCAAGAGGCTGGCCCTTACCTCTCAGCCCCGCCCCCAGCTCCCATTCCAGGCTGCAACTCCTTTTCATTCTCTGACTTTCGATGCATGCTTTCCTGTTGTTTATGCTGTTCCTTTTGCTTGAAACACTTTTCCCTTTCCCACCGATGCCCTGCTAGTGCCTACCCACCCCTCAGGTCTCCCCCTGTAGATGCCAGCTCCTCTGAGTTATCTTCCCTAACCCCCCAAGCTAGGCTAGGCCCCTTCTCAGGGCCCGGGGACCCGGACTCCCCAGCACTTGTTCCATCTGGTTTTAAGGATCTCCTTGTTAACAACCCCCTGTCCTGGCACACGCAGGGTTGTAAACTCCAGGGCGATGGCAGGCATTGGCTCCCCACAGACCTCAGTTCGAGCCCAAGCTCTGCCACTGGCTGTGTGTCCTTAGCCGGGTTATTTAACCTCTCTGTGCCTGGATGTCTTCTTCTTTTAATATAATTTATTGTCCAATTGGTTTCCCTACAACACCCAGTGCTCATCCCAACAGGCGCCCTCCTCAACGCTGGTCACCCACTTTCCCCTCTCCCCCACCCCCCATCCGCCCTCCGTTTGTTCTCTGTATTCAAGAGTCCCTTATGGTTTGCCTCCCTCCCTCTCTGTGTGTAACTTTTTTTTTCCTTCCCCTTCCCCTCCCCCATGGTCTTCTGTTAAGTTTCTCAAGATCCACATATGAGTGGAAACGTATGGATGTCTTCTTCTGTGAACCTGGAATAATACAAACAAGACCAGCCTCATAGGCTCCGGTAGGAGGATTTTAATGCATTCATCCAGCGAGAGTGCTTGGCCCGGCGCCTGCCCAGGACCCAGTAAGTGGACAGGCCCTCTTGCTCTCTCCGCAATTCCGACAACCCCTAAGTTCTGAAAACCAAAAAGCTTTTCAAAACTCATTTGTCAGCAGAACCTGAACTGAACTGACCTTGGAAGTACTTAAGGTCTTTATCCACTTGCTGGAACGATTCCTACGCATTTTGCTGCAGAAATACGAAGATGCTGGGGCGTGCCATAATACATAGGACATTACATTTCTAAAATCTGGAAACTCGTCAGACCTGAGATGCGTCTCGCCCCAAAAGTCTCTATGAGGAAGCGTGGACCAGTAGAATCCTCGTGATTCGTATTGTCAGGAGTGTCGTACCCGTGAGCACTGGACAGCCGGCACCTAGCCTGGCTCACATGGCGCCATGCCTGGTGCAGAGCCGCCCTTCATCAATACTGGGAGACAGTTGGCAGAGCGACTGGAGTTCGCCCTGGTTCCCTGACTTTCTTGGAGACTGTGTCATCCCATCCCTTCCGTCAGAGCCCCCAGCCCCCGGCCCCTTGCTGTTGTGGCAAGAGCAGGGTTAAGTTAAAACCATCTCCTGACCTCACTCATTCCAAATCCCAGCTGCAGAGTGGTGGGGGGGAGGGGGAAGCTACTGCCTTTGTCCCTGCTCTCGGTTAAGTGGCTCCATTCTTCCAGGAAGGCAGTGGAATGTCCTCTGGCCCTTCCCGGCCCCTCCCGCAGAGGAAGAGCCTGGAAGGGAAGGACCCACGAAATGAAATGATGCTGAGCGCTGGTCTGTGCTGGGTCCTAAGGTGTACAGGTGGTGTCGACGCTGGCGACAGTGATGCCTACAGCGGGTATGCACAGACGACGTAGATACACGTGGACGATGATACAGAGAGATGATGGTAGAAACAGAGACAGAGATATATAGATGGCTGTAGCATATCCCATCATGTTTTTCCATCCTCACCCCAAGCTCACGGGGTGGGAATTGTTAAGGATTAACGGGTCCTAATAAATAAACCCACCACTTCCCCCCGCCCCCGCCGCTGAGTTCAGATCCAACTGAGGGAGATACCCCACAGTTAAAGGTCAAACGCCAGGTCTGAGCACCTACCAAACGCTCAGTTGCAGAAGGTGGCAAGGTGGGGAAAGGCTGAGAGCCTTTATGGAGCCCATTTTGCAAATGGGGAAACTGAGGCAAGTGACCGGAGGACAAGGATTTGAATCCAGTCTGTCTCTACTTCATTCCTCTGCCTTTCCCGTTCTCTCAACAGACCCCAGAAACAAGGGCCCCGGGAACAGAAACATGGGCCTCCAGGAGCCCATGATGAAATGGATCCCCTGTGAAACACCATTAGGAGTTGGGGAGCCTGCAGCTCTGGCCAAAGGCCTCTCCCCAGTCTCCCCCATGTCTCCATCCCTGCTCCTCCCCCACCCCCCCCACCCCCTCCCCGTCCTTATTCTCCTCTGTCAGATCAGCATCGCTCATTTCCCTCTGGTTACCGCGCTTGGAGAGGCAGCGCTCCCGGTTTCGCATCTGATCTGCACACCTGAGCCAAGGAAAGGACTCGCTTGCAGAAGCCACTTCTGTCTCCAGCTCATTAAACAGCAGGTACTCTTGTCTGGGCTCACCAATCCCAAGCCTGATCCATGTCTGACAGCTGGAACAAATCCCAGGAGGGATTCCAACAGCCCCAGCTGCTCTGAACACCTTTGGGGAGGGCAGCCCCCACCCCCAACCCCCACCCCCCCCCCCACCCCTGCCATCCCGGAGCTGGAAAGCCCAGTCTCCCTCGGAGGCTGCCCTGATTCTGTCTCTCACACACTAGACTTGTGGTCAGTTTATAAAGCAGGCAGAGAAAGCTGCCAGGCGTTCAAGGAATGGAGTCCCAAGTCCAGAGATTAGGCCATTGCTGTTTCCCACCCCCTGCCCCCAAATGGCAAATACGTTCCCTTTAATGAACCAACCCCGTGGTGGCTTTCCAGAATTCCGAGGCTGCACCTGAGCTCAACAGGAAGAGCCCTGTGATTGATTAGGGATGTTCGCCACAGCTGTAGCCTGGGAGACGGTGGTGCTCAGGCCATGTGTTCGCTTTCTCAGCATTTTTGATACCTTTGGTGATGGGTGGCCTTTAAGGGAGGGACCCTGTGATTATGTCCCTCTGGGCTTGGGGGTTCTCAGTATGTGTGTGCATGCGTGCGTGCACGCGTGTGACTTTGAAAGATACACATTTACAAAGCTGCTCAGAAATCAGCGGTCAGTGAGATCCCTCTCTTCCACACCATATGGGCTGTATGACCTCCGGCAAGCACAGAACCTTCCAGAGCCTCGTTGCCGCATCTACAAACCGAAGGTGAAGCCGCCAGCTGGGACAAGGTTGAAGGCATTAAAGCCCTCCCTCGCTTACGGCAATAAAGAATTTAGTTATTTTTAATTGTTACTAAAAAGCCATACGTTCTACAGGCCACAAACCAGCGGTGGCAAGCAGGGGAGGGAGCCTCGGACTTGCTGGTCTCCCGGTCCCAAATAAGTAGGAGAAGCAAGAAATTCAATTTCTCCAGGACGTTGGAACCAAAGGGCTCCCTGTTGCGGGTGATCGCCACAGTCAAAATTCTGCCGGAGATACTGGTGTGGCCCGAGTGGCTCAGTCAGTTAAGCAGCCGACTCTTGGTCTCCGCTCAGGTCATGATCTCACGGTTCACGAGTTCAAGCCCCGCGTCAGGCTCTGCGCTAATGGTGAAGAGCCTGCTTGGACTTCCCTCTCTCTCTCCCTCTCTCTCTGCCCCTCCCATTTCTCTCCTCTCTCTCAAAATAAGTAAACTTTAAAAAGAAATGCTGCAAGAGTGTGGCATTTCCTCGGGGCAGTAGGTGAAGTCGTTACAGTGGGCTCTGTTTTCTCGGTGGATTCTTCTCCTCTGCTCCGCTCCAACCACACTGTCCCTCTTGCCCTAACCCTAATCCTGTCTCTGCCACCCACTCCCTCACTTCCCGCAGGTCTGTTCCAGGTGTTGCCTTATCAGAGCAGCCTGTCCTGGTCCCCTTTTATAAAACAGCCTCTCCCACCCCATCACTCCCTATCACCCTCATCCTGTCTCACTTTCCCATAGTACATATATCTGTTTCTTGTCTGTCATCCCCCACCCCCATTAGAATATTAGCTCCATGAGGTTAGGAATCGTGCCTGTTGTGCGCATTTCTCTATCTCCGGTGCCTAGAACAGGGTCTGACACACAGCAGGGGCTCAGTAGACGTGCACTGAATGAGTGAGCGAGAGTTAGACATTCAATTTTATGGATGAAGAAAATGAGGCTTATAAAGTTTGAGGATTTGCCCAATTAATCATAGCTTTCTAAAGAGAACTTTCTAGAGAGTTGTCTGGGCCGAGCACTGTGCAGAGCACTTTACATACACTGTCCTTTAACCTCACAGCAACTGTATGAAGTCCTGTCCCCACTTTACAGATGAACACCAGCCCGGGGAGGGGGTGACTGCCCAAAGCACACAGGGGGTCAGCGGGGAAGCCAGGACCTGATGCCGTGCTGGCTGTGTCCTTGCTCCGTGCCCTCAGGAGCCCGGAATCGAGGTCTTCTGACCCCCCCCCCGGTGTCCCCTCCCACCAAGCGAAGCTTTCTGTGTTGGGTGGGCCATTTACTCCACCCCCCTGTCTTTAGGCGACGCTATATCTAAATCACCGGACAGACTCTTCCCAAATTTTATAAACTCCTTGCTAAGGAAGTTCACCATTTCCCTGGTCTCCCCTGGCCAATGAATGATAATCCTCACTGCGGTAAATTCTTCTGTCAGTCTCACCTAAATCCCCTTCGCTTCATATTTGACCTATTTCTTCTCGTCCCACCTTCTACAGAGCTGGGCAAGGCCAGCTTCCAGCATCCAACAAGGCGCCACCACCAAAGTGTTCCCTTGGGAGAGAAGCCCCGGGCTCTGTGCCCCAGCAGGTCACCGCACCCCCGAGAACCTCAGCCCCCCAAGCTGGTGCCGCATCAGCCCTTGGGGGCCCCGCCCACCATGGCGATTTATGGGCTCCGTCGATCTGTAGGCTGTGCCAGAAGACAGGGGGGAGAAGCAAGGGTCAAGAGCAGCCACCATCAGGCTGAGGTGAGTGGGACAGGGAGAGGAGGCCCACAGGGGACTCAGGGGTCATCAGGAGCATGGGGGAGAGGAGGGGTGTGGGGTGAGGGGGCAGAGACCCAGACACCCCAGATGCCCATAGGGTGGAGACTTAGCCATAGCTGGAAAGGCAGGGTCCGAGAGGCCACTGCTCTGCTGGGCTGTAGCTGGGGGACAAAGAAGCTCAGAGCCGAGAACAATGAAGACAGAAGGGGGGTGTGGCGTGAAAGTTAGCGCAGAAACCCACCTAGGGAGTTTCTAATTCTCTTTCTTCCAAAGACAAAAGCGAAATGAAGATGGCACCCGGTGAGAGGGTGAGAGGCGTTTAGTGGAGTTTGTTTCTCCGCAGACAACCCCAGGCCCTGGTTGAAATCACAACCTAAGGGCGCCTGTGTGGCTCAGTCGGTCAAGGTTAAGCATCTGATCCAGTCATGATCTCACGGTTTGTGAGTTTGAGCCCCACGTCCAGCTCTGTGCTGACAGCTCAGAGCCCGGAGCCTGCTTTGGATTCTGTGTCTCCCTCTCTCTCTGCCCCTCCCCCACTAGTGCGCTCTCTCTCTCTCTCTCTCTCTCTCTCTCTCTCTCTCTCTCAAAAAATAAACATTAAAAAAAATTTTAAAGAAAAGAAAAGAAATCACAACCTAGCACTAGGCTTCCCCACAAGCTCTCAGTGTAGGAAGCCCCAGTGAGGCCACAGTTACCTGTCCCCCCGCCAGCCCCAGCCAAGGCCACTCTGTCCCTGCTCTGTCCCTCACTCCCTGGTTCCTGTCTTTTTGGCAGCTTCCCAGTTTGTTGCTGGCCTCCCTCACCTTAGATTTTTCTTGCTCGATACTTCGGGGCCTCCTTCTGTGTCCCTCTCGAGCGATCTTACTCCCCTAGGAGCTACTCTCTCAGTCAGCCTCTCGGCACCTGGCACTTTCTACCCCTTGAGGGTGTCTCTCCCTACTTCCCCCCTCCTGGTGTGTCCCCCTGGGTCTCGCTCTTGTCTTTGGTCCCCCTCCCTCAGCTGGCACTGGCCTGCGTCTCTAACAGGCACCGGCCACAGGTGCTCCGAACTGGTCCTGGGTAGTGAGTTCAGGCAGCCTAGGGAGTGGGACATGGGGTCTCCCAGCCAAGAGTTGCTACAGAAGAGGGAGCCCCCCCCCGACCCCCGCCATCTCCCCCTGCAGCAGGCAGCCTGGCCCAAAGAGGAGGCAGCACCCCTGCTTAGGGCAAACAGAGCAGGCAGCCAGAAGCTCCCTTTCATCGGGAGTGGATCTGGTATTCCAGGCCAGGCCCCGCTGAATGCTTAGGAACTCACGCGCACGCACACACACGCACACACACACGCAGCGACACAGAGCACAATAGACCAGCACTGAGCAGTCTTCTTAGCCCGCCGGGCCTCCAAACCAGGCTCAAAAATTCACATCTCCTCACAGGCATCGAGGAACCAGACACCCTCCGGCCACCCCCAAACCACCCACCAGGGGGATGTCCCCCCTGCCCCTCAGAGTCCCAGAACCCCAGCAGGCAGGAAGGCACTCTGGACATGTCCCACTGCCTGCGGAGAAGGACAAGGGCCCCCCGACTTACACCCGCCCGCACCACGGTGACGCCGGCTTCTCCCCCGCAACCACAGAAGCAGGAGGAGGAATGGCTTTCCGGACCAGCCTCTTCAGTCGGAGGAAGAAAAGGCTTTGTTCCCGGTGCACCGTGTTGGCCCAGAAACCTGCCCCTCTCCTCGGGCGGGAACTCGGGGCCACGCAAGCCCATCTGTTTTCAGGCTTCTGTGATCTCTTTGTTTCCCACTTCCTTTGTACCCTCCTTGATTTATGGGACTGGGAAAGGCGATCTCTGCTCATTTAACTTACTTTGAAGCTGATTCAAATTGTTTCAATAACAAATTAGCCTGAATAAGAGGCAAAGTTTCCACCTGCTTCCGTGGGGTCTAGTGGTTCTGGCAGGGAGGGCAGCATACCTCCTTTGTGCGGAAACGGCCCCCAGGAACCAGGCAGGAGGGGCATCACCGCTGAGCATTATATACACTAATCATATATATGGACTGGACTACATATGCATTATATACACAATAATCATATACATGCACTACATATGCACCTTATATATACTACGTACACTATATGCTATAGACTGAATGTGTCCCCCCAAAATTCATATGTCGAAATAATCCCCTATGTGATAGTATTAGGGGGTGAGGCCTCTGGGAGGTGATTAGGTCATGAGGGAGGAGATTACAGTATCTGACCCCACCCAGCTTCTCCCCTGCACCTCTGATCGAGGCTTTGCCACCTAGAAATGCCTATACAGGTCCCCCCAGTCAGATATGGGGCAATATGAGCCCCAAGGACCCAGGCCGGAGCCACCCCAACCTATATCCTAGTCATGGCTCTGCCAGCGTTTAGCTCTGTGACCTTAGGCAAGTGGCTTGACGTCTCTGAATCACTGTTTCCAGGGCTGACAACAAGGATAATGGTAATTCCCGGTTATAAGGTCACGGACACTATCCCAGGGTTGGGTGAAGACACGGTCGCCAGCAGAGAGACTCAGAGAAGACCTCTCAATGGATGGAAGGGGACTGAGGGCTGCGAATAATGCTTAAGGCCCCTTGGTGACACCCCAACACAGCCATACCCCAACCCAGCAGAGGGGAACAACGGAGAGAGGTGGCTGGAAGGAACCAGAGGACCAGGGCATTTCACGAGCACATGCTGGGAGTCTCAGGCACCACCCCAGGGAGTGAGGTGTAAGCAGTGTGATGTTTCTCTGGCACAGGGCACAAGCTGTCCCCACAGCCAGAAAGTGTGGCCCAGTTAGGAACCTGCTAATAATGACATTCCCTATCAGCTTAGGACAGAAGGAGCAGGTCTCCCTGCCAACTCCAGGCTGCCCCTGGCAGTGGGAGGTCCTGGCACACAGTGCTGGGGGGAGGGCCTGTCTGGGCTTGAGGGACAGGGCTGGGCTGTGGGCATGGTCTCAGTGGGTTTGCTCAGAGGCTGTTTGGATGGGGAGGCTGGGGCTTCTGAGGGCACCTGAAGGATTTTCCAAGACCCTTGGTCGTGGAAGTGTAGACGTGTCTAGGGCCACAGGACTCAGGATGGGGGATCAGGGCTCAGAGAAGGGACAGGGCTGGGTGGCCCCAGGCCCAGTGAGAGGCAGGGGCTGGGTCTAAAGACGGACTAAGCTGGCCATGAGGAGGGGCTCGGCGAGCGATACAGGTGGGGGCAGGGGCTCTAGGCAGACAATGGAGGGGGGACCAGAGGGGCCACAGATTGGACCACTGAGGGATCCCGTCAAGGCATCTGGGTCAGTGTGAGAAGTCAGAGCCTCAGGTGGGGGCGGGGCTGTCCGCAGCACCCCTATTTCGCAGGTGCTGGGAGCTACTGTCTGCTGGGGACAGAAGGTGTCTCAGGAGGTGACAGGTGTTTCCCCTTAAAATAACTGTGACAAGGGCTCTTGTCGGGAGAGAACAGCTCAGCTCTGCCTCTGTCAGCAGCACTGCTGGCTCCTCAGAGTCCCCCCCACCCCGACACCCCCTCCGGGGCTAGAGCTAAGGCAGGTGCCGGGTAGGGTCTGAACCAGGCCTTCTCACCCGCACCCCAACTGCCACCGAGCCGACTGCAATCTTCCTGTCTCCCCTTCTCCTTCTCCTCCCTCCCATACTCAGCTTGGTTTCTGTCCCTCAATTCCACCCCCAGAGGTAGACGTCAAGAGGAGTCTGGGCGAAGTTCACCCTCCCCGGTCCCAGGGCCCAGACTCCTCCCTTCTCAGCTGAGGCCTCCATGGAGGCCGGGTCGGCCAAGGACAGAGATGGGAAGGGGGCATCCCTCTGCCTCTCCCCGGCTGGTTTGTGGGGTCCACCCCGCTGGGGCAGAACTCTCCCTGGATGGGCTGTCCACAGCATCAGCCGCCCACCCAGGTACCAACCAGCCAGCCCCAATAAAAAAGGGATAGTCTTGCCTTCTAGAAAATATGGTGGCAGTTCCCCATTGGTAGCCTGCCCGGCCTGTGTGTCTGACGGGTGTGGGAGTGGAGGGATTATCCCCTCTCTGTCACAGCTGCCTCCTTCCCCACGGCCTCCTGACATGTGCTACTGCCATTATTAATAGGCTTCCCGCTGCAGGTGCATTCGTCTGGCTTGGAGCACTCAGCACCCATGGGGGCAGCACTCCGGCTGGGAGCTCCAGCCCCGCTCCCCCTTCCGCATCTCCCAGTATTGGCATATCAAGGCCTTGGGGCAGGAGGGAGCTGAGCCGCCCAGCAGGGATGCCCCAGAGAAGCCTCCCACCAGAGGTGAAAGTTTCATTCATTCATTCAACAAACATTTATTGAGCATCAACTGTGAGCATCAACCGGTCTAGGCCTCTGGGTCAGAGCAAACAGACACAGTCTCTGCCCTCGGGGAGCTGACATTCCAGGGGAGGAGACAGACAGGAAGTGAGTAAACTACAAGTAAATGAATGAAAGGGAAAGCAGATTGGAGCGCCTGAAGCTGCTTTCAACAAGGGGGTTAAGAGAGAGCTCTCCCAGGAGGCGGCATTTGTGCCGAGACCTAAGTGATGACAGGCAGCCAGCCTTGAGAGGATCTGAAGACAGCGTGTGCCGGGCAGAGGGCAGGGCAAGGGCAAAGGTGCAGAGAGGGCAAGTAAGGGCCCATGTGGCAGGTGGGTGGGGGAGGGGTCACGGGATGAGAAGTTGGAGAAGGAAGCAGGGGCCAGATCAGGTCCCGGACACGAAGAAGAGGATTTTGGATTTTTGTTTTGTAGGCAGAATGGGAAGCCACTGGGAGTTTTCAGAGTTTTGTCCTCCTGAGATCACTCTGGGTCACGGGGGAGGAGGAGGCTAGCTGGGCTCTACAGATGCGACAAGGTGGGGGACCCACCAGCGGGGAGGGGACCGGAGATGCCTCGGATTCAGGGCATAGCTCACAGGCTGAGCTGGCCGAGACGTTCTTGGCCTCTGCCACTCCCTCCTCTCCCAGCAAGGATGACAAGTGTGGGAGCCAGCCGTCCGGTGGCTGTGCCCCCCTCTGTTCCTCTGCCTCCCCAGCCTGAAGCTCGCTCCCACCCCCAGCTGGGTCATGAAGCCACATCTCCGGTTACCTGGAGGGAAGGAGAGGGGGACCAGCTCCGGGGAGACTCCACCTCCGCTCCTAGCACCTCCGGGAAGTTCAGCCCATTTTGCAGAGGAGAATGAAGGCACAGGGTACGAGTTATTCTTGGCTTCTGTGTTGGGCCTGGGACTCCCGCTTCCTCCCGGCAGCAGTGGGGGAGCACGTAGGTACTCCACACCGCGTCGTCCGCAGGCTGCAGACGTCCACGGCCCGTGTGAATTCCAGCTCCACCAGATACAAGCTGGGTGACCCTGAGAAAATGACTTACCTCGCTGCGCCTTTTCACTTAATTAGGTCCTTCAGTGATTCAGCAAATATTTAGTGAGCACCTACTATGTGCGAGCACTTAGCGCGGATGCTGGGGATGCTGCAGCCAACAAGGGGAATTTACAGTCTCCGAGGGGAAGACAGGCAACAAGGCAACAATTACTACCGGGACTTGGGATCTGCGCGAAGGGGCGGAGAGGAGGGGTGAAGCAACGGGTGACCGTCAGGAGGAGGGGGCCTATCTAGAGAAGGTGGTTGCGAGGCTGAAATCACACGTGGGAAGCCCTTGACGCACAGCCTGGCACGTGCTAAGTGCCAGTGCCCGCCAGCCACTATTGCTAGGGACTCAGAGAGAGGGTGAGGGCATCAGAATGGGCCTTCGGCTCCAAGCCCAGAGCCGGCCAAAGCAGGGCCAAGGGACAGCTGGAGCCGGCTTTCTCTCCTGCCACAGGCTGGATCTCAGAACTGGCCCCTCTTACGGGCAGGCAGGAATAGCCCGGCTCCTGACCCTCAAGTCTGGTGCTCACCCTACTTCCCGGAGTTGGAGAAGGACAGGGGACTCCCAGACCCCTCCTCTGATGGCCAACCGTCTGGGCCCAGACAATGGGACACGAACAGTGGCTCCTCACTGAGCCGCCCAGGAGGAATCCGTCTCTCTAGGCTCCAGATAGAATTCGCAAGACCTCTGTTGCCCCTGATCATCGAGGGCTGGAAACCCCTCTGAGATCCTTCCTGGGGACAGCTGGACGAAGACACGGGCCCCCTCCCAAAGTGGGATTCAGCCCTGCCTCCTGCCCTTCCCCCACTTCCTCTAGCCACACTTTTGCTGCAGTCATAATGATGGTTTATAACCCTCTGGGCGGGGAGAAAGTCCAACAGAGCTTCGGAGCTGGCCCGGTGGCTGCCCTGGCCTTCTACCAGACCAGAGGGGAGGGGCTGGCATCTTTGCGGGGTTCAGAGTTGGAACAAGAAGGGACAGCTGGATACCGACCTGGGATGGTCCTCTTCTGTGAGCGCCCCTGCTTCCGGCCCAAGGAACAGACAGGAGAGGTGAATTCAGGCTCCCCTGAGAAACCCCTCCTCCCCCCCCCCAACACCCAGTCCCGCCTCAGCCCTGCTTCTATCCTCTTCCCCTCTCCCAGCCCTCCCCGACTCCCCTCTTCCCTCCCCCCTGGGGCAAGAGAGAGGCACACAGGCACCTTGAAAATCATCCCAGACTCCCAGGGAGACCCCTGATCGTTTCTAGGCATCTCCGTTTCCTGAAGACTCCTTTGCTTTTTTTCAAAAAAAAAAAAAAAAAAAAAAGACAGACTTTATTTTTTAGAGCAGCTCGGGACTTATAGAAATATGGAGGAGAAAGCACAGAGGGTTCCCATATATTCCCCCTCCCCCTGCACACAATTTTCCCTATTATTAACACCTTGCATTCGTGTGGTCCTTTACCCTTTGCAGTTCCCAATTTGGGGCCTCAGTGCCCTTCTCTGGTTCTGCTTCCTCACCCCTCCTGTCCAATCTAGTGCTCACCAAACGTCTGATGCACCAGGTAACTAATGTGCCTCGTGACTAACGCACCAGGTAGACAACGTGCCAGGTGACTGATACAGCAGGTGACTGATGGACCAGGACACTGATGTGAGTACCGCCCTTCCTGGTGCCTGGCCCTGCTTCCCCCTGTGCCCAGCTCATGCTTCCTGGCCTCCCAGCCCCTACCCACGTAGAAAGACTGACCGATGAGAGTACAGGAGGGAGGGTCATTGGCATTCTTGATCTCCAAGGTCTGGCCCCAAATACCTCCTCTGTGAGGCCCCCAGCCAGGTAAGGGACAGTGCTGAGACTGGACGGGACAGAACACGGAGGAAACACTGGCCTCCTTCTGGTCCCCCTGACCTCTCATAAGAAGTTAATAAAATTGCAGGCAAGGATTACCCAGAGGACATGATTTACTCAAGCTAGGGAAAAGCTTTCAATAAGGTCCCTCCATAAAAGGCCATTAAGAGAGTAGAATAACCACAGGCTAAGGGGCAAGTGTTATGGATTCCTGAGTGGTTTAAGCAGAGGAATTAAAGAGGCATTCGGAGCCGAGAGACGTTATTAATAACCACACTGGGCACTTAGAGAGGTTTTTCATCCGAGCAGCTTTGCAAGCACTACCTGCTCAGCGCTCAGGTCTCTGGTAGGCGTGGCAGGAACCAGAGGCTGGGGGATGGGCTCACTCCACCCTTAAGCGGGACTAGTGGATGGGATGGGCTGCGGTCTCAGAGCTCTGGGGTCCCTGAAAGGTCCTGGGTGACACACATTTAGTGCTTAAAGGATGAGCCTCTGGAAGGAAGGGTCAACCCTGGTGGGGGGTGGGGGACATGGGGGTAAGTACTGTGTCCAGCCCCCGGGGCTGAGAGGGCATGTGACATTTGTAGGATGTGGGAACAGAGAATCCCCATTTCCCATCCAGAGGCTCCAGAGAGAGAGTTCCCCTGAGGAAGAAAAGGCTACTCCTTGGCCTCCTTCTAACTCGTTCATGAGGACCCTTCTAGAGCCTGGACATAAGCCTGAAGAAGCCTGGATCTTACCTTGCATTTGGGCTGCCCCATCCCACCGGGATCTCCTGGATGAACAGTCCAACATCCAAAAGGTCCCACCTCCTCCTCCTAACCCCTCTTTTAGGGCTCAGTCCAACAACACCTGCTCCAGGAAGCCCTCCCAGGCCCTTACCTTGACTCTGCCCCTCCACCTTGACTTTGTTCCTATTCTTCACAGGGCAGACAAGGACCCCTACTTCCACAAGTTACCAGCCCAGCAGAGCCCAGACCTAGGTCCAGAGTCACCCCATGCACCCCAGTTTCTGCTCTGGGCCTTCCTAGGCCTGTGTTCCTAGGGACGGGTGGGCACAGAGAGGCCCTCAGAGAAACACCCCGCAGGGCTGAATTCTGAGCAGGACACCCCCCCCCCACACCTCTACCCCAGCTCCACCCTTCTGCATCCCTCTCCCCAGAATTTGTCCTCTCTCCTGCTGAAATTAGCATTCCTTTTAAATGTTTTCACACTCTCAAATCGTTCCTTAAGTGTGCATATTAACTGGGAAAAGGACTGCCTTAGCTATTTCACCCAGCCTCACATTAATCTCCACACAACCCCATCACACTTAATACGCCTGGCCCTCTCGGCTCAGCCTCGTTAAACTTCAGGGCAACTCCAGAACAGTCCCTGGTGCCCACGGCTTCGCGGCTGCAGAGGGACGGATGCCACCTGGAGGGATGAGAGTGGGGGACCCTGCCCTTCTGGGCTTGACATCCACAGGCAGAGACCCCAGGGAAGCTGCCTGCCTTGGCCACCCTCCTTCTCTGTAGGAGAGGAAGCTGAGAGTGTGAGAAGTAATGTCACTTGCCTGAGCTGAGGCCAAGATTTGAACCCTGAGCGTTCTGGGCTTCGAAGCCCAAGCTCTTGGCCACCACGCTGGACTCCTCCAGAAGTGGCTTGTGGAAAGAAGGTGATGGGCGGGAGGTGGTCCAGTGATGTGCTTTGGCCACCTGCTGACTATGTGACCTTAGGCAAGGACGGCTGAGGGATAAGAGCAGATTTTTATATAGAGCTCTTCATGTATGATAACCCTCATCACAACCCTACAAGGTAGATACTGTTACCACCATTCTACAGATAAGGAAGTTGATGCACAGAGAGATTGAATAACTTGCCCACGGACGAACAGCTAATACATAGCAGAGCCAGAACTCAACGCCAAGGAGTCTGTCCTCTTGACCTCACATTCGAATGTCCCCTCAGTAACGACAGGGGAAGCCCATCATGACTCCACTCTTCCAGGTGGACTCCCAACCGCTGACACCCGGAAACTTCTTGTTCTGAGTCCAGTGTAACTTTCAGCTCAGACTACATTTTTAGAGCCCGCACAACCTCTCATTTGGCCAAGTGAAAATGTCAAAGAGCAAGGACCCCCCCACCCCCTGGCTCTGCCCTGCACCCCACCCAGCCAATCACTACTTGCTGAGAGCCCCAGAGGGCAATGGTCATCTGGCACCTCGCTGTGTGTGGCTTCATCCTGATAACTCCTTACTAGAATTCTTTGGACTTTTCCACCAGGATGGGCCTCCCCCTTGGCAGGTCGGAAACACCCTCTCTGAATCAGCCTCCGTCTAGTAGGCAAGTCAGGGCAATGTCCAGGGGGTTCAGGCCCTGGTACTCCTGTCCCCACAAGGAACATGCCAACCGGACAGGTGACCCAGAAACAGTCCCTTTCTCCCAGGCCCCTCTGCCACTGACAAATGTTCCAGAATCCCCACTGTCAGGCTAGAGATCTAGCCTCCAGAATCTGCAGCCTGTCCCTCCCTCTGCCCCGAATGAGGGTACTCAGGCCAGTTGCCGCTCACAGGGACAGGAGATTCCTGCATTTGCCCCAAAGCCTGAGGGCAGGAAGGAGGTGGGGGAGAGGTGGGCCAGTTGGGGGTGGGGGATGTGTAGCCGGGTCAGGAGCACAGGTCTTCACTCTCTCACTGGGATACAGCAGTCCTGGGGCCTCCCTGATGTGATTTACCAGACAATGACAACCTTTAATGTCTGCTCGGCTATCATCTCCTTTATCTTAATACAATCTTTTCCTGTTGAACTCTCCAGAGTCCCAACTGCTATTTTCAATGGAGGGATTTTTTTTTTTTTTTTTTTTTTTTTTTATATTACGACTTGATACTGTGATTACTGCCGAGCCCTCAGTCTTTGTGGAGGGGAAATTAATAAGTTTTTCTTAAGCACTCTGCACGGGCACTGCATACTGATGAGGCCGGGCAAGCTCCCTCCATGGCAGGAGTCAATTATCGACGTGGCCTCTCGTCTGCTGGGACCCAGCTGTTCCCACGTCTGCAGGGAGCTAGCCGGTCAGCAGGTGCCGGCTCTGGTGGCCGCGCTTCTGGCCAGTGCTGGACGTCCCACGAGGGGTCAGGGGTCCACCCTGCTCCCTTCCCAGCTGTGTCTTGGGGCAGGAATTATAGATGGTGAATCCCGGAACTAGAAGAGACCTTTTCCTCCTATATTACAGATGGAGGGACTGAGGCCAAGCAGGACGTGACCTGCCTCCATCGCAGACTGCTAGTGGCAGAGCTGAGGCTACCCCTCCCAGATGACATCCAGGTCTTCTGACTGGCTTCCCTCCCGGGAGGAGGTGTTCTCTCTTTCAGGCTGGCCACAACCCTCCCCCCCCCCACCTGCCGCCTTGCTGCCTCTGTCCAGTTCTAACTGGGCAGAAGGATTGGCGGGGGAGGTCTCTTGCACCCACAGGGAGAGCAGATGGAAACACAGCCCTATCCCCACCAAACCCTGCCGGGCTCCCGGCACCAGTCATGCCTGGCTAAGCCGAGGGAAGGTCTCCCTAGAGCATCCTGCCAGCCAGCTGCCTACTCGGGCAGGCAAGCGTGGCAATGAACGAACAAAACAAACACCACTCCCTTCTCCCCTGACCAAGGCCATCCACTCAGCTGCTTGTCCCAGCTGCCCTGGGGTGGGGGTGGGGATGGGGGTGGGGGGGAGGGGAGGGGCTAGGCTGACACCACTGACCCGAGGCTAGGACAGTCTTGACAATAACGGTCCTTGGGCCTGGAGGAACCAGGAGACCTGAACATGGTCTCCGGATTGGCCTGGAAAGTAGGAGAAAGCTGCTAGGTTGGCTCTGAGAAGACAGCCCCCTCCTAGCTCCCCACTCAGACGCGATGCTGCAGAGCGGTGTCGGGTGCAGAGGTGGGGAGTCAGGCCAGACAGCAGGAGAAGACGGTCTGTTGATCACAAGGAAGCTTTGCCCCTCCCGGGATGGCTGTAAAAATGGTAGCAGTCAAAGGAAGCCCAAGCGGGAGGCTCGAAACCATCCTCTAGAAGTGGGCACCTGGGCTTCTCTGGCTGTAGGGCGGCACATTCTGGTCCTGATGTCCTTGCTCCACCCACAATGGGCTCAGATCACCAGGCTTCGACTTCCGTTCAGCTTCCGTGCTGTGTGGTCTTACATCGCTAAGGTTGCAGAATGAAGAGTCTGGGCCCCCGTTGCCTACAGACGTCACCTGGGAGTAGAGCTGAGAAGGGAGACACACAAGATCTGGAGAAGGAAAGCGCCAGGATCCAAAGTCATCCTGTTACAAGGCCTGAGGCACATGGGGTGGGGGTGGGGGGGTGGTGAGGTTCTCATGGACCTTTCATGAATGCACACATTCACGCATTCATTCAACAAACAGAGCACCTGAGAAGCTCCCTGTCCTCCAGCATTCATGCCCTAGAGCCGGAAGGTGGCCGTGAAACAGGGAACCGCATAAAATGGCTTCATCTAGGAGATGAGATAGAGGGGTGGGAGGTGTGGCGGCAACAGGAGATGGGGGCTCTCGGCCCGTGCAGTGGTGACCCAGGACATGGGAAGGTCTACCCTTCCCAATGAGCTGTGGCTCCACAACTCTCTGCAGTGGAGACACATAAGGATTCTCCCCCTACTTGGGGTGCCTGGGTGGCTCAGTTGGTTAAGCATCCAACCCTTCATCTTGGCCCAGGTCACGATCTCGTGGCTCGTGGGTTCGAGCCCTGCTTCAAGCTCTGCGTTGGTGGTATAGAGCCTGCTTGGGATTCTCTCTCTCCCTTTCTCTCTGCCCCTCCCCTTCTCTCTCTCTCTCTCTCTCTCTCTCTTTCTCTCAAAATAAATACATAAACATTAAAAAAAAAAAAAGATTAAGAATTCTACTCCCCTTGCCACCAGAGGAGGCAGCAGACATGTCCCAAGCGGACACGGTGATGAGCAGGAAAGGGCCTGGGCCACCAGTGGGGAAGCTACAAGAGCTTGGGCAGGCACCTGTCGGGGAGAGGGGAGGGAGCAGACACTGGGGCTGATCTCTGACAATAGAGTGACAGCACATTACTCTTCCAAGTAAATTAAACCCATTCATCACTGTAATTAGCAGAACCGCTCAGCAGGCCTCCGTCCGGGCTATTGCTACGTTGGCACAGGTGCGCCCTCCCCCATGGACTGGGTGACATCCCTACATCTGACCGTCAAGGGAAGGCTTGGGGGCTAGTCGCAAGGCTCATCAGGAAGAGAATGGAGACTGAGGCCCAGAGTACTCTGAAAAGGGGAGAGGCCCCTGTCTCTTCCACATGGTTCCCTATGGCCTCTTTTTTTTTTTTTTTTTAGCATCTTTATTGACGAATGATTGATATACAAAAACTATACATATTTAACGTGCACAACTTGGTGACTTTAAGGTGCGTCTGTGTTTTGTTTTGTTTTGTTTTTTGTTTTAATTTACATCCAAGTTAGTTAGCATATGGTGCAACAATGATTTCAGGAGTAGATTCCTTAGTGCCCCTGACCCATTTAGCCCATCCCCCCTCCCACACCCCCTCCAGTAACCCTCTGTTTGTTCTCCATATTTAAGTCCCCCTCCCTGTTTTTATATTACTTTTGCCTCCCTTCCCTTATGTTCATCTGTTTTATATCTTAAAGTCCTCATATGAGTGAAGTCATATGATATTTGTCTTTCTCTGACTAATTTCACTTCGCATAATACCCTCTAGTTCCAGCCACATAGCTTCAAATGGCAAGATTTCATTCTTTTTGATTGCCAAATAATACTCTCTTGTATATATATACCACATCTTCTTTATCCATTCATCCATCGATGGACATTTGGGCTCTTTCCATACTTTGGCTATTGTCCATGTGTTGCTATAAACATCGGGGTGCATATGTCCCTGTGGCCTCTTTGGAGGCTATGTTCCACCAGCACATACGCACCCTGATGTTGGGACACTGTTTGCCTGGCTCACCACTATAGCCAGCCCCAGCATCTAGAAGAGTCCCTGGTGCATAGTAGGTGCTAGAAAAGTATTTGTTGGATGGATACATGCGTGTGTGCATGCATTTGTACAAACTGATCACACTGCTTGCGACACTTTCATTTTGCCTAGCTAATTCTCGGCTCTTTTGGGTCTCAGCTTAGAGGTCATCTTTTCCCTGAGAAGCCTTCCTGTCCCCCACGGTAGAGGTTAAGTACGTCCTGTGTGTACCTGGAGTGTATGTTAAGTAACATACAACACTACAATTGCTTGGGGGCTTTTAAGTCTATTTATCTTTTATTTTCCATTTTATTTATGGATTGATTTATTGATTGATTTTAGAGAGGGATAGAGAGCAAGCAGGGGAGGGGCAGAGGGAGAGGGAGACAGAATCCCAAGGAAGCTCTGCACTGTCAGTGTAGAATCAGATGCGGGGCTTGAACTCACAAACCGTGAGATCATGACCTGCACTGAAACCAAGAGTCGGACGCTTAACCCACTGAGCCACCCAGGCGCCCCTACAATGGCTTGTTTATGCATCTCTCCCTTACGCGCCCCCCCAACAAGACTAACTGCTCCATGACAGCAGAGGCTGTGTCTGGCTCACCATGGTCTGTATCTCCAAGGCCTAGCCCAGGCTTCCCACGTAGAGGTGCTCAAATATTTTCTGAATGAATGAGTCAGTGAATCAATGAATGAGGAACACCAAAGCCGCTGATGGGCTGCTGAGTCTTACGTGCTCTCTTCTGGCTTCCAGTAAATGTGAGCAGCAGCAGCGGACAGAGGAGGGGAGGCAGAGCCTGAGGCCACAGCTCTGGCCGCCGGGGCTCCATTTCCAGCTCTTCGCATCTCCCCAGACTTATTCTTTAATCGTGGAGATGCTGAGCCCACAGACCAGAGCCTCTTGGTCTCCAGAGGGATCATCCTGTCGGGACACCCCAGTCTCCATGAGACTCTTGGCAAAAGACATCCCCAGCGCCCTCTACAGGGCCCCACCCCTCAGCCCCCCAGAAAGCCACAAGGCCACGCTGGGGGCTCCCTCTAGCGGCAGACAGGCCATGTGATTCAGCTAGGGTTTGACCTTGTGCCTGGGATGGGCCACCTGGGAGGAGGAGGTAGCCTCCGGGAATGGATGATGTTCGCCCTTTGATGGTGAGAGCACAAGAAAGTGCTCAGGAACCCAGAAGATGCCGCCCAGATGTAAGTGGGAGCAGGGGAGATGGTACAAGGTGGAGCTGCAGGAGGGTTTGCTGAGCCTCTAGGAGTGGGTGGGCTGGAGAAGGAGAGGCAGGGACCAGGAGCTGAAACCCCGTCTTCAAGAGGTCATGTGAGAGGTGGTGTGGGGAGGGCGCCCTCTGCTTGAGGAGTGTCTCTGTGGGCTCAGTGGGGGGCCTTTGGAGCCAGCACAGCAGAGTGAACCTATTTCTGTTACCTTACCTCTCTGAGCCTCAGTTTCTTCACCAGCAAAATGGGACGACGATGCCTCCCTGGCAGGTGCGGATCTTACATGAGACAGAGCAGGTGAAGCTCCTGCCACATAACTAGTACTCCATGTTCATCAGACCCAGTAAACCCCCCACCAACCCACAGACAACTGAACTGGGAACCCCATTTAGGCCCTGATCCTTGACATGGACACCCTCCAGACAATCCCCTAGGCGCCATCATTTTTCTTCTTCCCCAAACTGAAAGCCACGCCCACCATGATGTTGGGTAAACAGTCCTGACCCATGACCTTTCTGAGCAAGACCTGAGGAACTTTTCACCTGTGATAGGCGGATGGCTGAGCCCTTTAGGGATAGCATCTCCCCATGCAGGTGGGAAAGTTACTGGCCAAAGAAGAGAAGGACCAAGACTTTCCTGGGACCCCACAGTTCAATGGATGTCAGTTACCTCTGCAGCCTAATCTTCCGATCTCCTCGGAGCAACCACCCAGGTTCTAGGTGGTCCCGGTGAGGCTGTCAATCAAGTGCCCTGGGCAATAGTGATTGGTCCAAGTCTGGTCATGTGACCCAAGCAAAGCCAATTGGATCCCTTACCAGAATGTAAGCTGCCAGAGGGCAGAACGTTTGAAGGAAATTAGTAAGTGTCCCATGGTAGGGGCTCCATGAATATTCACTAAGTGTATGGATCTGATAGAGTTGCCAAGTGGGGGTGTGGGAGTGCTGGTGTGCACCTGGTCCCGGACCCCAAGAGAACGGGTCAGGATTACCCATGGTCTATACACATCTTACATGTATTAGGAATAGCTGAGGGGCACCTGGGTGGCTCAGTCGGTTAAGCGTCTGGCTCTTGATTTCGGCTCAGGTCATGATCTCACGGTTTGTGAGTTCGGGTCCCACATGGGGCTCTGCACTGATAGTGTGGATGGAGCCTGCTTGGGATTCTCTCTCTCTATCCCTCTGCCCCTCCCCCGCTCACACTCTCTCTGTCCCTCTCAAAGTAAATAAACTTAAAAAAAAAAAAAAAAAAGGAATAGGTGAGTCCTCCTGGCGGAAGAACAAGGAAAAGTGCCCCTCTGGGCCAACACTGCTTTGTATATCAGGAGACAGAGCTTGGCAAGCAGAGTGTCGGGTATATTTCAGCTCCCGCTCAGCCTCTTAGCTGGGAGCCTTGGAGCCGTGCCCACACTGCCAGCATATGCAGCCCCCCCACCCACCTCCCTACCACGAGGACAGAAGAGATCACTGCTGGTGAATGAGGTCCAGAGGCAGATAGACTGAGCCCTGATGATGTCATTTGATCCCTGGATCCACCCCTGGACTCCCCAGTCACTGGAATCAAAAAAGCCCCTCTTAAGTCGGGTTTCTATAACTTGCTACTGAAATGTCCCGAGCAAGACGTCCTTCCGAGTTTTGGCCTTACAATTGCTGAGATCTTTAGGTATGTGGATACAGTCCCTCAAACCCCATCCTTCCGCATGGACGGGAAGGGCACCAAGCCAAGAATAACTGTGGTATTTAGGAACCGGGTCATGAGCCAAAGAACTGGATGGGATTTCTAGCTCTGCCACGTGGTCCCTGGTGCTGGCTGGCCCGAATTTGGACCCCAGCTCCATCGCTTACAACTTCTGTTACCTGAGGCGATTACTCGATCTCACCGGACTTTAGATTCCTCATCCACAAAATGGGAATAATAGTAGTACCTACTTCCCAGGGCTGTTGGGATGCATGAGTTAAAGGGGTGGAGCTCGTTGAGTGTAACTGGCTCATGACAAGTCCACGTAGAAAGTAAATGTCAGCTACTAGTGTTATTACTAACTACGGACTCTTGAAGAAGTCGCCTTCCCCATCTGTAGAATGGGAACAAGAATCCCAAACGCAGAAGGTGGCTCCGAAGGTTCCGTGGCGTAAATAAAGCCATGGGTGCAGGGCTTCGCACACAGTAGGTGCTCAGTTAATGCTAGTTGAATCCGACTCTTTGGCTGCTTCGCTGAAACCTTTAGGGGAGTTCTCCTGCCCGGGCCAAGCGGAAACAAGCCGGCCCTTAGCTGGAAGCCCAGCAATGAGGAAATAAATCCTCATGCATATTATTTCTGAACAAAAGTCCTCCTGGGACACTACTTGCTGGGAGCCTTCTTGCTCTGCAGCCAGCACACAGCAGAGACCACAACGCCTCCCCTCTGTCTCCCTCCCTCGTTCCATCACTGCTCAGCTTGCAGGGGCAAGAGCCGGGGAGAGGAAAGGAAATTGAACCTTGTTGGGAACCTAACGGCACCTGGCAAACACCAGGTGTCCTGAGGCCCACCCAGTCCATCAAATCACCCGCCCGCTTCTCTGCCATAGCTTCTCTGCTGTTTCTTGTAATTAGTCTGTCTGAACGTTTAGGGCAGCCCGGGGCGGAGTGGGATGTGGGGACAGGAGCATCTGAGGCTGCGGCCGAGCAAAACAGAAGGGAACCCACTGGGAAGACGACCCCTCCCTGGATGAGAAGGAGCAGAGGGGACCGATGCCCTGACACCCTGGCTGGAGACATGGCCTTCCACAGAGCCCATTTGTGGTGGCTGAGGGGTCCGCCCGCCTCTGACACCACAGGATAAGCCAGGACCCGCTTCTAGCCGGCCTCGGCCATTTACTAACTGTGTGATTGAAACGGCAAAGGGGAGAGAGGGAGGGCGGGGCTGAATTTCCCCATCTGTAAAGTGGGCACATTCACCAAGTCTCCATGAGACATGGCGAAGACACCATGAATCAGAGGTGTGGACATCATCCAGAAACGAACAGCTTTCCCTGCCTTTGGAGGAAGTTTATCCTTCGGGAGAGCTCCAAGCTTTGAGCTTCCCGGCTGGCTCGCCTCCTACTTCACGTCTGGGGGACATGAAGCTGATTCTCTATTTGGGAGATGAAGAATCAGACTGAGAGAGGGGAAGGTGGCATTGTTAAAGTCAAGCCCAAGAGAGGCGGCCCTGAGGATGAGGAGCAGCCGTGTAAGGCAGGGGGTCAGGCCCGAGCCCTGCCACTTTCGGCCGTGTCATTTTTGGCAGGTCGCTTGGCCTCTCTAGGCCTCGGTTTCCTTATCCGTAAAGTGGGCGGGTAATGATAATACATCGCTAATACAGTCCATAGCAGATAAGAAACGTTCCCAATAATACCTAAAACACACTGGTGATTGTCTCCGTGACAGACCCGGCTCGAAGTGCAGTTCTCATCACTCTTGTTCTCATCAGCAAGCAAAGGACTCCCCTCTTCTTTCCCATTTCTGGTGAGAGCTAGCTTTTCAAGCTCCTCTGTCTGCTCCCCTGCTGCTGCTTGATTTCTTTCTCTCACAGAAACACCCTCCAGAAAGCTCCTTCCCTGAGCCTCTCTGTAGATAATAAGACAGCCCATATAGGAGCAGAATTGCAGCCTGCACGCTTGGAGGTGGCCCAGGAGAAGGGAGGGCGGTTTGGTGCCCTTTCTAGTCCCTTCTCCGAGCCTCCGATCATGTTTTCCGTCTGAGGGCATGAGGCTGGAATCCAACGTCAGCTCGGAAAGGGGGCAGGAATGCAAGTGAGCGGCCGGGAAATCCTATAAAAAGGCTCCCTCGATTTCCCTAATTTTCAGAGATGATGATTTATAGAGACATCTATCTTCCAGCCGAAGTCTACTTCCGAGGACTTGAGCCGTCATCGATGTAAAACTAATGAAAGGTTTATGAGTTACCGAGCTCCCGGTACTATAGATAAACTCCCTTTCATGCCACGTTACAGCCCATCATCCGTGCTGCGGCTGCGGGCCTTTGAAGCAGAGAGCAGACCTCAGAGGTGGATCATTTTATTTTTTTTATTTTTATTTTATTTTTTTATGTTTATTTTTGAGAGAGAGAGAGAGAGAGAGAGAGAGAGAGCATGAGCGGGAGAGGGGCAGAGAGAGAGTGAGACACAGGATCCGAAACAGGCTCCAGGCTCTGAGCTGTCAGCACAGAGCCCGACGCGGGGCTCGAACTCACGAACCGCGAGATCATGACCTGAGCCGAAGTCGGATCCTCAACCGACTGAGCCACCCAGGCGCCCCAGAGGTGGATCATTTTAATCCTCCCCTCTAAAGAGCAGAGTCTGCTCTTGCCTCCGCTGGTCCCAGCCCCGGCAGCGGGGAGGGAAGGGGGCCAGGTTGGCAGGAGAACTGGGGACCAGCAGAGACCTCAAGGTGTCACAGAGACGTCCTGGGGATGGACGGTGCCTACAATGTGAACGCACTAACTGTATTCTTAAAAAATGGTTAAAATGGTAAATTTTATATTATGTGTATTTTACCACAATGTTTTAAGTTTATTTATTTATTTTGAGATAGAGCACCAGCAGGGGAGGGGCGGAGAGAGAATCCCAAGCTGGCTCCACACTACCAGTGCAGAGCCCGATGCAGGGCTCGAACCCACAAACTGTGAGATCATGACCCGAGCTGAAATCAAGAGTCAGATGCTTAACCGACTGAGCCACCCAGGCGCCCCTATTTTACCACAATTCTTACAAATTAAAAAAAAAAAAAAGGCCATAGCCCTTTGGCCTGGCTGCTGCCTCAGTGCTCCCTAGAGTCTGGAAGATCCGTTTTCTGAACACAGGGGACAAAGCTACTCTGAGGCCTCGGGGCCTGGAGAACCTTCTCGATGTCTAACCTCCGTCTCTCTCGCTGCACTGTGAACCCCCACCTCTGTCTGATGAACCGTGGCTTCACAGATGCAATAAATATAAGGTGAGCAGGATGGGCTGTGGAGGTAGAACCCAGCTCTGCCACTTAAGGGCTGGGTGGCTTTGGGCAAGCCTACTTACCCTCTCTGTGCTTCAGTTTTCTCATCTGTAAAATGGGGACACAGCAACCCCACAGAGAGGCTGTAAGAGGTTAGCCCCTTTCCTGTGCTCAGTACTCACCTAACACACAGTCAGTACTCCATAAAGCTGGGGTCGTTGCTTCCCCCGTGCTCCAATTGTGCTCCAATAGCATCGTCCTTTGGTATGAAAGATAAAGCAAGGCAGGGGTGCGGCAAGCAGAGGGTGAGGTGTGTGGGGAAACACAGGATGGTGACAGAGTTTCAAGTGGGTGTGCGGCAAGGGTCTGCCTTCCTGACTGCAGGTACTCATGTCAAGATTTCCCAAACAGAGTCATGGGCACACCTACATCACAATCTTTAGGGGCTGGCCACTCTGGGGGGCAGGGACAACCGCCCCAGGGACCCCCAGTAGCCATGCCGTCAGCAGTGCTTGTCTGGAGTGTAGAGGAAGCTGCCAGCCTTCATGATTGACTGTGACTTCTGAGGCCGGTTCCCAAAAACCATGGCAGCTCCTGCCTCATTCTCTTTCAGATCACTCACTCTGGGGGAAGCCACCACCATGGGGGGAGGAACTGAGGCCTCCTGAGGCCAATAACCAGCACACGGGAGTGAGCCATCTCGGAAACGGTCTTCCAGCCCCGGTCAAGCCTTCAGATGACCACAGCCCAGGCTGACCTCCTGACTGCAACCTCAAGAGAGACCCCGAGGGAGCTTGCTCCTGAAATCCTGACCCGCAGAAACTGGGAGGGATCTCAGGTGTGGATATTTGTCATTATTTTAAGCTTCCAGGTTTGGGGGTACTCTGTTGTGAGGTGATGGTCACTCACAGAGGTGACTCTGTGTCAGGTAGGAGGGAGATGGGCAGGCAGCACCAGGGATCTCCACCTGGGGTGTGGAGCTGAGAGAAGACATCCCCGTGTACCTTCTCCACGCACTTTAAGTGAAGACCACTGCTGTGTTCTGCTGTTTTCAAAAACACCATGCTCTCCCCACCTCTGTGCCTTGAATAGGCTGCTTTCTCTGCCTGGAATGCCCTTTCTGCTCTTCTCATCTCCACCCCTTCCTCCTCACTTTCTTTTTCCTCCCGAGAGGAACTCCTGCTCAGCCTGCGAGACCCAGCTCAAACATGCCCTCTTCTGTGACAGCCTTCCCAGTCTCGCGTGGACCGTTTTTGTCACCCTTTGTTGGTACCCCCGTGATAACGTCTACTTTCATGGACTCCTGAGTGGGGGCTGAGCTGCAAGGATTGGTTCCATAAACTCTGGGATTTAGAACTCACCTTTCGTTAATCAACCTGGCCCTTCCTGCCTGTTCACTGGCAGCCAGGGGTGCTCCATGTCAGGATGTTGAGTGAGTAAATGAACGAAAGAGCAAGCGTCAAAGGCAGCCTTGGGCAGGAAGCCATATGAAGGCAGGAGGAGGGCATGTGTGTGTCCCTGTCACCCTCCTTTCCTGAACCTTGTCCTTCCTTACCCACTGTTCCCTGTGCCCCCACAGGCAGCCCTCCAGAGTCCCTTCCCTTCATCCAAACCTGGAGGGGAGATGTGTCGCAGTCAGACAAGTCTGATTTCCAAAACAGGTTTAAAGGTCTTTTCCCAGAGACCCTGAGCTCATTTCTTCTTCCTCCGTCTCTGAAGTTCCAAGGCAGCAATTCGGATCTCAAACGTTCAGAACAGGGGTGCAGCCAAGTTCTTTATTACACAGAATGAATTTGTTATGTGGGGATTCTTTGGCCTGAAGGATTGCTTAATGTCCTTATGTCACACAGCATCCCAGCCTGGCCGGTGCTCGGAGGCAGGAGAGTTGTCTTGCTCACCTGCTGAGCGAGACGAAGGCCGGGGCGGGGGGCGGGGGGGCACTGAGATCGGGGAGGGGTCACCTGCAGACTCAAGTCTCACGGCTGGCCATTCCTACTTATTGAGTGCCCAGCGAAATCGAATGCCAGAGAAAAAAGTCATTTGTCTGAAGCCACACGGCAGGAAGTGGCAGAGCTGAGATTTACTCTCAGGCCTATCTGACTTCAAAGACCCCTGCCCTTGACCATTAGGCCTCATGGCATCAGGCTGACCAACCCCTCCAGGGGTACGCAGCTCCCAGCCCATCCAGGGGGGGCTGATGGGATTTGAGAAGGTCCGAGACAGAGGCCAAAGGAAGTGACAGCCTGAAGTGGAGGTTCCCAGGTCCCTGACTCCTGCAGGCTTCTCGAGCTCCCAGAACTGGAGAGTCTGTAGCTTCCTGCTTGGCTGAATTCTGCTCCCGCTGGAGGGACAGCAGGGTGGATTGCCATGTCTGGTTGTGGGGCTTATCTTTTGAAACTCTGCAGTGCATGTGGAAACATGTGAACCAAAGGAAGTGAAGGAAAGATTAAACAGGGAAGGGATTGAAATCTACAGGGCTCCCTGTGCTCTGCAGAGCCTCCCCTGCAAGCACTGCTGTGATCGCTCTATTAGACAGCTGGCTGGCCGCCAGCTCTGGTGGTGAGAAGGGCTGGGACCCCACCCCAGCCCTCGAGTCACCGAGAGAGAGTAGCGTATTCAAGGCTCGGGATGGGAAAGGCAGGGTATGGGAAGCAGTGAAACACACAAGTAGGTTTCACTTGAATAAAAATCCGGTCGTCCCTCAGCTCCACACCCCACATGGAGACCCCTGGTGCTGCCCCCCCCACCTGTATTATTCTCCCTCCCACCTCCCACCATCTCCCTCCCACCAGTATTATTATCCATGGCTGCACAACAGAGTACCCCCAAACCTGGCAGCTTAAAACAATAACAAATATCTATACTATGATCCCTCCCCATTTCCGGGGGTCAGGGATTCAGGAGCAAGCTCACTCGGGGTCTCTCTGGAAGTTGCAGTCAAGACATCAGCCGGGGCTGTGGTCATCTGAAGGCTTGAGCGGGGCTGGAGGACCTGCTTCCAAGATGGCTCACTCCCACGTGCTCGTTGTTGGCCTCAGGAGGCCTCAGTTCCTCCCCCCATGGTGGTGCCTTCCCCAGAGTGAGCGATGAGAGAGAGCGAGGCAAAAGCTGCCGCCATTTTTATGAACTGGCTTCAGAAATCACATGCAGGGGCGCCTGGGTGGTTCAGTCAGTTAAGCGTCTGACTTCGGCTCAGGTCATGATCTCGTGGTCCATGGGTTCGAGCCTCACATGGGGCTCTGTGCTGACAGCCTGGAGCCTGTTTTGGATTCTGTGTCTCCCTCTCTCCCTGCCCCTCCCCTGCTCACATCCTATCTCTTTCTGCCTCTCAGAAATAAATAAACGTTGAAAAATAATTAAAACAAACAAAAAAAGAAGTCACATGCAGCCATGTCTGCATTATCTTACTGGATCCTCGGATCAGTCCTATTCAGTATGAAAGAAGGCCACACAAGGGTGTGAATACCAGGAATTGAGGGTTCTCGGGGACACCTCCATGGACAGCCCTGGTCAGGACAGAATTTCAGGAAGCAAACACTCAGACACCAAAGAAGACTCTCCCGTCACTTTCCATGAGGCTTTTCAAGGTGTCTTCCAAAAGTGACTTGTCATGTGGATGTGGTATATAGGGCAGGACTGGTGCTGACCTTCCATGGGGAAGGGGTCAGGTGGGTCAGGAGGATCATCTGTGTCTCTCAAATCATGCCAGCCCATAGGACTGAGCCCACCCTTGGCCATTGTCCAACTGCGCATGTGGCTTCTGGAGTGCTTACCTTCAAAGCAGCCCTGTAAATGTACCCTCCGGCAAATCCCAGAGACACTGCCAGTTGGACACCCCCAAATGGCAGGGACCAGAAAGGCCACTGAGATCCACGCAGGGGTCTGGGATCTACTCAGAGTTTAGTGTGGCCGTTGGGGCGAGTCTCCATACGCCCAGCCCAGGTCTTGGGCAGCTCAGACCCGCCTGCCCCTCAGGCTGTGCAGGCCGTGTGTAATTGGAATGCCAGGCAGCACCTGCCGACAATTTTATCACACTCTGTATAATGTGTAAATACCATTAAGTTAGACAGATTTTCTCATTAATTCTCAGTCCCAGTGACAGACTAGGAATTAACACAATTGATTTTCCAGTCCCTACTCATTATCAATCATCCCCCAGAACTTAGTCACATTTCATCTGTTCCACCTGGGCCCTAGCATCTATTTGGAAGCTTCAACATATATTAAACTAATAAAGAGCAATGGACACTGCTGTGTCAGGCCCGGAAACTGGTGGGGATGAGCAAAGAAACAAATTTGAGGCAAAAAAGTTGCTTCCGGGGCTTCTAGATGGAAGAATGGACAAAGCATTTGAAGGCACAGTCCTGTCCCCTAGGGTGCTGGCATTGGCCAGTGGGTACTCAGGCAAGGGTGTCAGTAACTGTATCAGTGATGAATTGCTGTGTGACAAACCACCCCAAAACTTAGTGGCTTAGAATAACTGTTTATTTGCTTGTGATTCTGTGGGTGTCTTGGGCTGCTTCTTCTCGGACTCCCTCGTGTTCAATCAGCTGGTGGCTGGGATGGCCAGAGGGCCTAAAACTGGCCTCGCACACACATCTGGTGGTTGGTGCTGGCTTGTCAGCTGGATGGTCTGGGGACCTCAGCTGCGATAGTTCATCTCCACTTCATGTGGCTTCTCACCCTTCAGGAGGCTGGGTCTGACTCCTTCACCTGGCGGCCTCAGGGTAGTCCCCCGTGGAGGAGGGCAAAAGCTGCAAGGCCTGTCAGAGACTAGGCTGGGAAGCATTACGTCCACCATATTGTATTGGCCAAAGGAAGTCAAAGACCAACCCAGGTTCAAGGGGATGGGAAAGAGACTCTGCCTCTTGACAAGAAGACTGGAGAGTAGGCACATTGCAAACGGGCGTGCCACGGGGAGAAGGGGGGCTTGTTGCATACAGGGCACCATAGTCATCAATCTGGAAGCAGCCCCTAGCGCCCTCCTCCAATGGGCAGTGTCTTTCTCATCCTTCATACCAAGAGGAGGTGGCTTTCATTCAAGACCTGACATTGGTACCCATCAAAGCGGGAGAGAAATGTGCATTTCAGCAACCTGACAGCAACCACATCAGACACTGAGTCAAGGGACAAGAGGTGGAGGGAGGAGATAACCTATGTCAAATTCTTACTTCTGCCTCAGTCTGACTTCACTGCCACCTGGAAGCTTCTAGACTATTTCACCCCAAAGCTGAGTAGTATGTATTCAGAAATTGCCAACTAATTTTAATATTAGCAACAGCACACACACTTACAGAGTCAAATCTTTTGCAGGGGCGCCTGGGTGGCTCAGTTGGTTGAGAGTCCAACTCTTGATTTCAGCTCAGGTCATGGTCTCACAGTTTGCAAGTCCAAGCCCCGCATCGGGCTCCTCACTGTTAACTTGAGATTCTCTCTCTCTGCCTCTCTCTCTCAAAAGTAAAGAGAATAAACTTTAAAAAAATCTTTTGCAAACAAGTGCATGTTGCATATCATGCGCTCATCCCAAATCCAAGTCAAAGCCAATCATGGAGTATCCACTGCTTTCTACTACCTCTGGGTGTCTGGGTGGCTCAGTTGGCTAAGCCACTGGCTCTTGGTGTCGGCTCAGGTCATGATCTCACGCTTCCTGGGATGCAGCCCCATGTCAGACTCTGTGATGACAGTGAAGAGCCTGCTTGGGATTCTCTCTCTCCCTCTCTCTCTGCCCCTCCTCCTGCCTCTCTCTCTCTCTCTCTCTCTCTCTCTCTCTCTCAAAATAAATAAGCTTTAAAAATAAATTAAAAAAAAAAGTATATTCAAAGGGAACATGCCTTAAAGAGGCCCATCTGCCCAGCCCAAGTCCCAGACATGGGAAATGACTAAGGCACGGTCACTGCCTTCAGGGCTTTTGGATCAGGAGTCCCTGGTTGGGGACAAGGAGATGGTTTTCCAACTTCCCAGGTTTCCTCTCCATATTAAGCCTTTTGAGTGTTGTCCCTATGACAAAACCCTGTGCTCCAGAGAGCACCCGTTTTGCCACACCAGATCTGAGAAAAGGGGAAGGGATGGATAGGGATAAGTGTGTAGGGGGGCAGAGGAGTCTGGGGGAGGCATAAAGAGCCACCAGAGGTAAGCAAGTCTTTGGGGACTCTGGCCAGATTCCTTCCATTTTCTCCTGAACGATGTTCCTCATCCAACCCCTTATCACTCAGGGGTTGGGGGCAAGCTGCTGGATGGTGGATGGTGTATTCACGCTGCTGTGGAAGGCAGTGAGGTGGGGAGGGGCCGGAGGGCATTAAGAAACATTCCAAAGGCCCTTCCTGAGAGATTCCTGGAGAACAAAGTGGGGCGAGGGGGCGAGCCCTCCCTCAGCTCTGGTATTCTGTAAGCTCACGCACTCACCTAGAATCATCACTAGATAATAACTGTCTTTATGGAAACCATTTCAAACGAATTCTAACGTGCTTTAATTATGTGACTTTTTTAGAAGTTCTGCTACAGGGAGGTGAAATAGGTTTGGAATATTAAGTAGTAAGAGGTTACAGAGGGCATCTCTGCCTCGTGGGCACCTCCCCAGTTAATTAGAGGCCTAACACCCATCAGGTAAAGGGGGTGTGGCAGGACAGGGTCTCCCGCACCCCCATCAGTGATGACGTTCTCTCTTCTTTCATCAAACTCATCGGGATGGCCCAGGGAAGTGGCCGGCTGGGGGCCTGAGCTCACCTGCAATCAGCCCCTGGCCCCAGCTGGGAGAGGAGACGGGCACAGAACAGAGATGGCCAGAGGCAAGGCAGTAGGGGCATGCGTCCACCTCTACCCCGTCTCTGCCCCTGCTACCCCACTGACGTGGCCCCATCTCTGAGCTTCTGAGGTTTGAGGGTCAGCAGAGCATACAAAGTTTCCCCTCACTCTTTAGTAAGTGTAAGACTTACTTTGGCGTAAGACTCCTTAGTCTTACATCGTGGGTCTGAGCAGAGCTGGGCAGCCAGTGACACGCAGGACCCGATCCCTCTAGGAACTGCTCCCCCGCGTCCTTAATTTTCTCACACAGCCCCTCAGGCTGCCCTCCCAGGGCAACAGCCCAGAGGCTGGACATCTCTCTTCTTCTGTGTCTCTCCATCCCTGGTGACGGGCAGGTCTTTTTTTCCCCCTCTGTGAGCCCTCCTCAGTTATGCACTTGTGTTTCGGCAGGGCCCTTTGGGAAATACAATGCCTTCATCCAGAAGACTGACTGATGGTGGGATTCAAGGCACCGGGCAGGTTGCTGCAGAGCAATTTCTGTGCAGCAGAGCCTCTGAGCTCCCATTAAGTCAGAGCCACGGTGGCCTGATGCAAGAGGATGTCCTGTTCTCCCACGAGAAGTTTTTACCCGCAAAGCAGCATGCTGCTGTCAGAGCTTGGGTTAAACTGAAGAAATGTGCTCAGCAGCAGGTCAGTGAATGAATAGATGAATGAATGAATGAATGAATGAATGAACAAACGAACGAATGAATCCCAAATAAGAATAGGACTCAAGACCTTGATCCCATCAGCCCTTGACCTTATCCAACCTCCCAAATTCTGGGAGTCAAGGCAGAAGGCCAGGGGTGGCCCTTTGCCTAACGTCAGCCAAAGGTCCAGTCCAAGCAGGGCACCTGGGAGACATGGAGTCACCCCCTCCCAGAACCAGTCCTCAGCACCTGCTAGCCCTGGGCACTCAGGGCAGGGAGAGGAGGTCCTTCCGTGCACCCATTCTACCCCAAGCAGCAAATCCCACCGAAGTGCAAGCTTCCGGAAAGAGCCTGAAATAGACGCAGATTCTGTCCCCGTTTCTCCGTTCCCCCTCCTGCACTTAAGTGCCTATTAGGGACAAAGGGATGGGAACAGAGGACAATAACATCTGTTTTTCCAACAAGCAGTGACAATGCGGATCTGGGGGTGGAGCTCACGTCAGCACTGGGCCCAGATGCAGACCTGCAGCTGCGGAAGCAACTGGCACTTGATCATTTCTCAGAGATTATCTCCCAATCAGCAGCTCCTCGCCTGTTTGTTATCCCCACCCGGGGAGCCATCGCCGCTCCCCCGCTCTCCGCAGGGTCAGGCCTGCCGCTCTACTTGCGTTTTGTCTCTGACGTGGGCGTTTCAGGAGCAACCTGGAAGCCACAATCCTCCAAAGCCACCCCTGCCTTCTAGAGGCTGGGATCGAGGTTGGCGGCATGGTTGGGGAGAGCACTGGACTCGGAGTCACAGGACCTGCCTTCCAATCCTGGCTGGGCCACTGGCTCTGCCACCTCGGGTGGCTGTATCTGCCCGGGGACATCGGGAGCAAGGTGCTTAATCCTGCCGCAGGAGCCTCGGCTGCCTCAGCTACAAAATCGGAACCGTTTTAACTCCATCGTGGAGTCGCCATAACTCTCAAAGGCGAGAACACACGTTATGTGAGCCTCTCCCGGGTCAGACAGCAAAAGGGCGGAGAACAAGGCTGGTGAGACCCTGCAGTGTGGGTCTCCTTAGATGATATTGTCCGGCGTGAAGATGATGCCTCCCGAATTCGCGGGAGCCATGCATCTGCTCCCGATGGGAGGGATGGCGGAGATAATCTCTGGGGTCAGACAGCACCACGCACAGAATCATCCAGCCCCTTGCCAAACAGTGGGAACCCCGAGACCCTCCCCTCCCTCTGCCAGGCCCCTTGACCCTACCTCTCCTATCTCTCCTCCAGCACCCAGGGTGGCCGGCATGTGCAGGGGGAGCTCAGGGCAGCCGGTGAGGGGAGGGAAGCGAGGGGAGAGGCCGGAAGGAGAAGGGGAGGGAAGACGACAGACAGGCAGCTGTGGTTCTTTCAACATTTTTAAAGAGATTTAAATTCAAAATGAGATTTATTAAAAAAAAAAAAAACCATCCTGTGTTGTCCCCCCCCTTCACGCGAAAGTTTTGAAAATGAGATTTTTAACCAAACGAGAGCCACATTCAGAGTCAGAGAAGCACCAAGGCGGGTCTGCCATTCCATGGCCTTGTGACCTTGAACAAGTCACGGAACCGTTCAGCCTGTGGAGCCAGCTGAGGCCACACCTCTCAGGGCTGCGGGGGGGGGGGGGGGGGGGGGAGGGCGGGCTGAGAGGTGCATGGAGAAGGGCCTTGGTGAATGCCACCCAGCTTCCTGGACTCGGAGGAGGGAGACTCTCACTCTGGCCACGGTCAGGCGGGGTGAACGGTCTGCTGTTACCCCCACCTCTCCTTCAACTTCTCCATCTCGGGACACACCCCAGGACGCGAATGCGAGGACACCCTCCCCACAGAGCCCGGGAAGGGGCTGGAGAATAATATAACGGTCCGCCAGGCAGCCAGTGGAGGTTCCAAGGCAGGGCCCGGCTTCTCCAGGGGGCCGGCCCCTCCTGGGGAAGCAGGTGTCCCAGCGCTGCCTAAGCACGCTGAGCTGCCGCCACCCGATGGCCCGGGGGTCACAGACTACACAGCCCGCTTCCCCACTTGACTAACTCGGTTATCTTTGCTCTTCACCATCCCCGCCTCGCCCCTTCTTGGAGAAAGAATGTCTCTTCTCAGCACAGCAGCCCGCCCCTGCGCCTAACCTCTGTTCTGAGCTGGCAAGATAACGGACGGTTCCATCTCCCTGCCTCTGCCCGCAATTCTGGGCTCTCATTTGCTCACAGCCCCCGTGGCCTCTTTCTATCCTCTCTGGAACTGCACGGAGATTGGTTATCTGGTAATTGAGATTGTTTTACAAGGTGTCGCTCATTGCATCAGGTTCCATTAATTCTCGGTTCTTCCTGAATACCCAGAATAATAACTACCCTGTTGGTGAGGGGGCAGAGGGCAGGTATCCTCCCCCCCCCCCCCCACGTACACAAGTGCACACACACATTCGCACACACTTACACATGAGCAAATGTTTGTAATTTAATGGCGACCCTGGTAAAACAGACTTCAGATATTTCCTGGATGTTCTTCCCTTGTTGAACTTTGACGGGAGCTCAAGGAGAGATGTTACCTCTCTCCACGGTACATTTGGGGGAAAGGACCCCCTTAAAGGGGTTACATAGCGTGGCTGAGCACGCCTGGTAGGCAAGCGATACAGCCTGGACTTGACTAAACTCAGTGCCGCCAGACTCCACGAGTGATACAAGGAGCGCCTGTTTGTCTGTCTTTCCTCTGGGATTGGGCAATTCCTGAGGACAGGACTGGGTCTGTCCCCCAGAGCCTAGCCCAGGGTGTAACACAGTTTGTAGGCGCTCAATTAATTGTGAGTGACTGGCTTGCCCCGCAGCCGCCTACAGGTGGCGCCAGAGAAGACCAGCGGTCAGAAGCCCGAGCGAAAAAGGTTCGCGTCAACAATGAACTGGTGTTCCGGGTCTGGAGCAATTAATCTCTGCCACCCTCATTCCCCCCCACACCCTTTGGGCCCCTATTATGGCACCTGCGACAGCATGAGAATAACTTATCCACGTGTGCTGTCTTCACCCGCTCACCTGAGTCCTTAAAGAGCAGGGAGGGGGGCGCCCCATTTATCATCAGTCCTGAGACACAGCCGGCCCAGAGCAGGCTCAGTAAAGGTCCTCGGCCAGAGAAGCGTCAACCGGAAAGCCCTGATTGGTGACAGTTGGTGACAGTGGTGACCTCCAACCCCGTTGGCATCTCTCTGGAATCCGGCCTTCCAGGGGCCCTAGTGCGGTCTCCCATCTCCTAACACAGGGCTGTTCCTGGGCTTCATCTCTCAAGGCCATTCATCTTGATTAGGTATTGGCAGCCCTGGCTGATTAAATGCCCCACCGTCCCCTCCTGTTTGTTTCTCAGCAAGGAGGTGTCAGGGTTTTTCATCCTTCTGGCTTTGACCTTGGTGGTGGTGTCATGGCCCTTAGCACACCTGCCTCATTGAGAGGCTGATGAAGCTTCACCCAAACTCGCGGGCAGCGGTCAAGGGACTTTCTCCAGCCGGGGTCCACCAGCACCTCAGCTTCCAAGGAAATAATCACCCTCATGGCCACCTCTTCCCAGAAGCCTTCCTGGAAGCCTCGATGATTAGCTCCATCTAGCACCCCCTTCTCTACCCTCAGGGCACCGTGGTGGCCAGTGTTTATTCTTTAGGTGACACGCCTCACTCAGCCTCCTCCCACTGCGTCTTCTGTATCCCCAGCACTGTAGGACCATCAGCTCCGGGGGCTGCTCACTCTGAAGGTAAGGAGGGGCTCCTTCGGTCTCCCCCACCCCTCCCTCCACTTGGCAGCCAGCCACACTCTCAGGAAGCAGAGTGACCCACATTCCTGACGTGGGCACTCTGAGTCAGCGGCTGGGTGGGGACTGCAAGGAACAGAGAAAATGAACGTAGGCTGGTGGGCGCAGGAGTAGAAATGTAACCTGAACGGACCTTCCCGTGTCACTGTGGGGGATGAGACTGACCAGAGCAGGTTTGACAAGCTGCTTAATTACCGTCCCTGTAGAGTCGGCCCCCTGGAGGCGTTGGAGGGTGCAGGGCTGAGGGCCTGGGCAGGGGTGGGGGATGCAGGGAGGCGCTCACCTTGAAGTTTAGAGGCCAGTGCCCAGCCCATGGCGCCTCCTCAACCTTCAACAGTTCGTCTCTTCTGCCAGCCTCAGGCTCTCTGTGTGCCTCCCTCCCTGGGGCACCCGCAGCCAGGAGGTGGCGGTCCCTCCATGATGGGAACCACCTGCCAGGGCCCCAGGCCACCTCTGTGGGCCTGCAGCCGGCCCCATCACTCACCCTTGGGAGTGGTTCCAGCACCGACGAGCAGTGGCGAGGCCAGGGAAATTACGAAGGCTCGTCCCTCTTTGATGCTTCCGAAGCGCCCTTCTCTGGCACCCCCACCTTCAGCCTTGTCTGCTCCCCTGACACCACCACTACCAAGAGTAGACCAACTGGCTGAGCCCCGTGTACAAGGTGCTGCGTACAAGGCCACACAAGACACACATGACAGGCATGAGGGGCAGACCTTGCCCTGAAAGAGCCCAAGGTTTGAATTGTGCTTCCTTCACTTACTACTTGGATGACCCTGAGAGAATTTAATCAAGTCCCTGAGGCTCAGTTTCCTCTCTTCTGAAAAAGGGACCTTAATACTCCATTCGTGGGGTTGTCCTGAGCATTAAAAGAATGTATTTTCGCTTTCAGAACAATGCCTGACACACACCTAATAAAGCTAACTAGCTATCACCTAATAAAGTGATAGCTTTATTATTGTCATTCACTCAGTCACTCAGCAAACATTCATTTGGAGGCGTCCGGGCGCCAAGAAGGCGAGCTGGATCTGAAGTGCTACCTTAGACAGTAAGTAAAACAGGTCCTTGTGCACCAGTCCTGCCACCTACTGGGGGAGACGGACAGCAGTCATGTTGACATGCCCCCAAAGGCACCAGGGCCAGCCCCCGGGCTTCCCTGTTAAACCCACCATGACCCTAATGGGAATAATGCTGAGGCTGGCTGGGGGACAGAGAGACAAGGATATGGCAGGAGGGTGGGGGTGGGGACTTGGGGTGCCCCTTGAGTCACACAGCACAGAGGGCTGCCTCTCTGGATATATTAGCATCACAGTGCGCCCCCAGACCAACTTCCCTTTCTGTCCCAAACGTCATTGACATCGTGTGATCAACACCCTCCCAGAGCTCTCCGGGTGTCCAGTGGGTCGGGGGCACTGAAGGGGTCCGTGCCTTGCAATTCTAGCCTTTCCCCCACTGAGGAACCACCTGCAGGCGCTCCTGAAGAGCCCGGGCTCAGCCCTTGTCACCTCTGCAGGCAGGGGACCTGACCTGGTTTATACCACCCTTTGGCATCCTGGCTCAGTTACTCACGGTGGGAGGGCTGTACCGATTTGAAGAAGGGCAAATCACAAATGTCAACTGGCTGAGACCCAAGTGCCAGGTTCTTGCCAGAGGCGCTGCTTTTACACCAGCCGGCACACAGTCGAGCCCGGAATGAAAGAGGCTGACAGTCCATTAGCAGCAGAGTGGTCTGCGAGGCTCGGAGGAACAGAGCTGTCATCCACTCCACTTCAAGGGCAAAATCAACTCTTTGTGTGCGTGTGTGCGCGCGCACGTATGTGTGTGCGTGTGTGTATAGTCTCTAAAAAGAGGAACATTAATCACAGCTGTGCCTGCTAAAATAGGCACACAGACAACAATCTGACAGCACAGAGAGGAAGTGGTGACATATTTCTTGTCCTCTGTCCTTCCAACCCCTGGGAGCAGGTTTGAGAGAAAATCCCAGAAAAACAGAACCACTCTATCCCAGGATTGGGAGACCCTTAAGGTCTTCTTGTCCACCCCTCTGACATCCAAGGCTTTGCTTCAATGTTTCTGACAAGCCATCCTTCACTTGAATGCCTCTCGTCACAGGGAGCTCACTACTACTGTGATGTTTTGAATATCCCACCTGCCAATTTCTCTAATGGCTGGAAAGTTCTTCCTGACCTAAGAGCTTAAACTTGGGGCCATGTTAACTTCTATCCATTGGTCCTAGGTTTGACCTTTGAAGTCACACACACACACACACACACACACACACCACACACACACCCCTCTGGTTAGTCTCCTTGACATGCCGACATTGTTCTAAGTGTCCTGGCCAGTGTGCCCATTGCTTTCGGGACAAGATCCAGTCTGTTAATCATTATCTTCAAAATGCAGTTCCCATACCGGGGACATAAGATCTCTGCTGCAGCTGTTACCAGCGTGAAAACACACACGCACGTGCACACACACACACACGTGCACACAGAAATAAAGTTCCTCTGACTGCATTTTCATCCATTTCTCATTTCATACCGTATTGCCAAATGCCTTGCTGAGATCCAAGTGTATTCTAACCATGGCATGTTTTTGACCCATCCCCAGATTGACTATCAAGAATAAAAATAAACAAACAAGAAAGGAAAAGAGCTCAGAAACGGACCCAGCCCCCTATATAGAATCCAACAACACAGGGATGGCAGGGCCTGCACTTTTCCTTGTTCTGGACACTAATCGCCTATTAATTTGCCTCGGATCACATTAACCTTGACGGAAGTCAGAACTCATTACTGACTCAAACTGACCTTCGGGCCAGGTAACAGGCTCCGATTTTGGTGTGTTGGTTTGAACACAGGACCAACGGAAAAATTAATAACATGTGATGTACTTCATTGCCCCACTCCAGAAGAAGCCAGCATGGAGTCCCCAGGTTGGGATTTTGGGCAAAGGTCCTGCAACGGCTGGAGACGCAGGAAGTGCTTTGAACAGGGGAGGTGGACTTATTAGATTGTGGTGCGAACAGGTGCTTCCCGCCCAGCCAACACCCCTGGCCTCCTGCTCCCCCCACCCGAGACCCAGGAGTCCTGGGTGATCCCAGAGGGATGGGAGTGGGCCCAACAGGTGACTGAGGTTGAATTTCCAGCCACCCCTCTGGGAAGCAGAATAAATCTGACTCACAGAAATAAAGGCACGGGATATTGTATCCCAGGGTCGTTGATAAAATTCACACTCACCACATCTACTGCTGCCGCGCCACAGATCTCCCCCTTCTGACATCACACGAGTTGATTTGGGGACCCAAGTAGACTTATTCATGCGAATTTTCTCCTTTGACCCATCAAAGCAGCCTTTCGATTTATGAGAATCCTAATGGTCAGCCATTTTCTAAGCTCTTCCTCCAAGGTTTAAAAAAGCCTGCGATTTAGGCTAATTCCAGTCATTGACAGGTGTTGGATCCGGCCGGCTGGAGGGTGGAGGGCAGAGGGCAGGCTCACATGGGCTTGCCCCTTGACAGGACGCCCTCATCAGCCAGCTCTCTCCCTGCAGTGTGTTCCGTCTCCCACAAATTCCTCTGACTAGACTGGTATCCGGTCTGCATATCTCTGCTCTGTTCCTAGGGACACATTGTCAAATGCCAGCTGAAACCCAAATGTCCTCTATCAACTACATGTTCTCCATCCATCAGCGCAGCGACCCTACCAAGGAAACAGAAAACGAATGCAGGACAGGACAGAGGAAGTGAGGATGACCTGGCCCGGCTGGTTCTAAGCGGTCCCTCCCGTCTTTCCTAAAGGCCCCTCAAATCTGGCCAAACCCCTATCCAGATTCGTCGGCGGAGGCCAGGCGCCGCACCCGCACCCCCGCCGAATGGCCCGGTGTTCCTGCGCTGTCCTCCTGAGATTCATGAATCAGTTCACAGCAAGACAGGAAGTAGGAGAAAAGCAGAGACAACTGATAAGACATTGTTTTTATTAACAAGTCTAAAGAAAACCTTCATTGAATCAGGGGGTGTAATACAAATTATGGTGACCTGTATATAAAACCTGGCACCAAATCCGGCCTTTTAGAAACATTTATATAAAAAAATACGCGTTAAAATCTGTACCATGATGCAGTGCAGAGGCCGGATGTCACCTCCCGACACATGTGCTTGCAAAGGTGGGTCTGGTCTGGGGATACAGGGAGCTCTGGTCCTGCGGCCACCGGAGTGAGCCCTGTGTGAGAATGGCCTGCTCTGAAGAGATGCCACGAGAGCCTATCTTTGAAGGCAGGACCCCTATGAGCACCAAAATGCCACAGGCCTGGCGTCAAAACGAGAGTGGTGCTGGGAAGAATGGCAGGAGAGGAGGGCCATCCTTCCTTCTCTTGTCACTGGGCTCTAACCACCATTCGAGGATTCCGGAGCTCTGCAGTCAAACCACCTTTAATTTTGGAGGAACGTTTGCAATTTCCAAGTATGTTTTTTCCCAAGTAGACTGACCAATCTTAAGGAACCAACTCATAATCAGCCTGACTTTAAGGGTGAAGAGCTAATTCTTGTCATTTTTGGCAGGCCGGGCCCCTGAATCACCTATCTGAAAGGCTGCTGTAATCACAACGGAAAAGCATGATGATGACGGTCTCAATCTATTTCAGTCTTGGACCAAATGCAACTGGGCAACTGTAGCCCAGAAATTACACTTTGCTGGCAATGAAGTGAAAAGCAGCACTGGAATTCCCCCATCCTGGGCACAAATGATCTCTGCACAAGGCCACTGAAGCCTTTGGGAGCAGCGGGGTCAATGCTGCTCATCTGTCTTCAAAGACGAAGACACGGTTCCTTCTCCGGCAGGGCCTTTCTTCCGGCTGAACAGGGTCAGGACTGTGTCTGTCAGCTTATTCGTTCAGGGAAGAGCTGATTTCCCTGGGGCTCTGTGGAAAGTGACAACTGTCCTCAACTCAGCTGCTAAGCTGCTACCCAAACAGTCAGGCTGCACGGACAGGAGACGCACAAATGGGAACTGGACAGAAATGGGGGGTGGGCACAGGGGAGCATCGGGAAAGGCAATAGGTGGGGGAAGAGGCGACCTTGTGGGCTTTAAGGAGTCCGCCAGGACGGTGCCTCTACAATTTCAGGGCTCCTAATAGCTACTGAAAGGGCTGGAGTCATTCCAGTAGATTCTATACAGGGAAAACAGCTGCCCCACCAAATTCTATCCAAAAGCAGAATGATTTTCTCAGCTGCCTCCAGGGTGGGTTTTTGTTTTTTGTTTTTTCCTTTCCCAGCCCTCAGCTTGACTATCTTGCTGCAGGACACTCAGCTGTGGCAATAAGTGAAAGGGGAGACGAAGGACAAACGCGCCTGACACACAACCCAGGCACAAAGCTGGGAGCCACGCTGGACTGCTAACGAGGGACTCTCTCTCAAGCAGTATTTTAGGACGCAAGGGCTCAGGGTAAGAGATGGATGCTCCTGGGTCCCGGGGCCCAGCACCGATCGCCAGCGCATCCTGCAAGACCAGCATACCGGGAGGAAGCTGGCTGCGTGTCAATGGAGCAAGGAGGAGCCCAGTTACAAGGGCTCTTCAGGACCTGAGGCCAACCTGGCTCCTTCAAAAAGTCTCAGGGCCTTTGAATCCACTTTAAAGTGACCCAACAGCACCCCCTAGTGGAAATTATAAATAAAACAAGGGCCATGCTTCCAGTTCACCTTCTGATACGAGTGGTTCCAAGAGTCATCGTCAAACGGAATAATACAAAAACAAACCTTATCTTTAAAAGCATAATAATTAGAAAAAAGGTGGGAGTTCAGAAGCCATCCTTAGGCCCCTCACTGCCAAATCAGCCTCCCTCCTGTGATTCTCTGCCTTCGACAAACACACTCTAAGATGAGGGGGCACGGACGGGGGTGGGGAGGGCTCCCGGGACCCTCAGAGTTTGGGCAGACTGCCCGCTGGGGCCAGGACGATGCCAAAGACGTAGAAGAGCCCCAGCAGGAGGTTGAGTTTGGCAGTCCTCTGGGGCAGTTTGTTGAAAGCCTGGCTCCGGAACTGTCTCTCCAGGGAGAAGGCCATGGGAATGGTGAGCAGGGGCAGGGCCAGGCTGATGCTGCAGCGTGTGGCCAGGATGCTGAAGATCAGGTAGGGCAGGAAGAGCAGCGTGTTGTAGAGCATGTAGGAGAAGGTGGGGCCGATGAGGATGGCGAGCGTCACGATGCCGGCCTCCCTGTCGGATTCCATGTCCCTGGTGTTGTTGGAGTGGAGAATGGCCTCGGTGCTGAGGGCGAGGGGGATGGCGTAGACCAGGGGGAAGACCGCCAGGGACCCCACCTGGACGGCGTAGGCGAACATCACGGCCAGCGGGCCGAAAGTGATGAGGATGACGAGGTCTCCCAGGGCCACGTACTTGAATCCGATTCCTACGGCCAGAAGACCCAGAGAGGAGGTGTGAGATCCAGGGCTGGAAACGGATGGCCGGGAGCAGGGGGTTCTCAGAGACCACAGGCAGTCGGCAAGCTCCCTGCTCTCCGGAGCACACCTGAGGTTGTCTCCAGTGACACAGAGGGGCAGGGAACACTCCTCTCTTAGCACCCAGTTGGGCTTCGGGTCGTCCCCACGCTCTCCTTCCTACTGTCCCCCAGCAAAGTCCTACAACAAACAGCAGTGGGCTCCCACCACACGCGATTCAACGGGGGAGCCCATGGAGGATCTAAATGGTCTCACGGGCCACTTTGGTTTCTCTCTCCCTTCGCCGGCCTGTGCGAGACATCGCTTCCGTCGGTCAGTGCCTCACAGAAGGCCCATCCCAGTCTCTTACTTTTCTCCCTCCTTCTTCCACAGCCTCTAGTTTAGAAAACCCGCAGCGAATCTCAGTGAAATCTGATGGTGCCCAAACTCCACATAAAGAAACCTTCGTCCACATAACGAGTAAAACGGCTAAGACGAGGCTCCCATGCTGCTTCCCTTCTCTGGTTCCCGTGAAGTCCAAACTAACTCCCCCCAGCTCCTCTTCCCCCACGAAGTTCAAACTAAATCCTCCCCCTGCCCCGTGAACTCCTCCTGGACTGCCAACCTGCTTCAAATCCTGTCTAAACCACTTCGTCAGAACCTGCCCAGTTTTCTCCAGCGATGCCACACTCCATCTGGCCTCACTCCCATCTCCAAAGAGGAGTCATGGTCATCCTATGCCTGGAACATGGTGACAGCCATGCTTATGACCCCACCCCCCCCCCAGATCTAATCTTCACGGGCAGCCAGAGGGGTCCTTCCAAAATACTGACCTGAGGCACCTGGGTGGCTCAGTTGGTTAAGCATCTGACCCTTGATTTCAGCTCAGATCATAAATTCACAGTTCATGAGGTCAAACTCTGAGCTATCAGGGCAGAGCCTGCTTGGGATTCTCTCCCTCTCTCTCTCTCTCTCCCCCCCGCTCTGCCCCTCCCTTGCTTGCTCTCTCTCAAAATAAATAAATAAACATTTTAAAAAATACATAATCTGACCATGCCCTTCCTCCAACATACACCTCAAAACCCTTATCATAAGCTGTCCTCGGGATCCTTCACCGGCACACCTCTGGCCCCGCCTCCCTCCTCCCCACCTCACCTTAAGCTCCCCTCCTCCTCCACTCATACTTCTGTCGGTTCCCCAAGGCCTTCAGGCACGCCACCCCGCCTTTGCCTGGCAGACTCCTACTCACCCTTCAAGACCTTAAAGACCATTCCTCAAGACAGCCCCTCCTCACCCGCTAGGCCACAGCCGGTCCCCCTGCAATATGCTCCCAGGGCACCCCAGATTTCCCCCTTCATAAAGTTCATCGTGGTTCTAATTACTCAGTCTGCATCCTCCCCTCAAACCAGAAGTTCCATGAGGGCAGGGCCTGGTGTCTGGCTTGTTCACAGCTCGCTCCCCAACGTGGGCACAAAGGCTGAACACAGAGCTACAGTAACAAGCACCTGGAGCTGGGGCTGAGGTTAAGGAAAATGACCCACTCAGAGGGAGGCAGCATGGAGTGGGTGGGGTATGGTACACACACACACACACACACACACACACACACACACACACACAGAAGCTTGGGAAACCTCCCGATCTAACCAAGCTTCCAACGCGTGGCCTCAGGATCAGGAGACAAAGAAAAGTACTGGGTCATCAACCGCATTTTAACCAGCCGAAAACGATAAGGGACGGTGGTCTGCAGATGACCTAAGGCCAGGGCAGCCAAAGAATGGGTTCAGCCCAAGATCACCTTCACACTGGTAGCTGGGCTTCTTTGCAGCTGTTTCTCTTCCAGCTTTCTTGAAAGAAAACTGGCCTAGAACACAGCGAAAGCGTAAGGTCTACGACGTGTAGACTTCCTACGTTCATATATTGCAAGATGACTGCCACCACAGTATTAGCTAACGCCTCCATTTAGTCGGGGTGCTTTGGTGCTAAATGACCACCCTTGGTTCTTTAGACTGAAGCGTCCCCAGGGAAGTGTTGTCATAGCCGTGGCCCCCGGTACCCGCCAACATGCAGCAAACGAATTCCGCACTCCCCAAGCAGTGTTGTGGGAAGTCCTCTGAGGACATGCCCTCCGGGAGGAGGTTCTCTCAAGCAGAGCACTGGCTCCTGTACTAAGTTAGCCAATCAATGTCTCCTGCAGAATCCCACACGTTGAGGGAACAACCTCTGCCCAAGGAAGATGCCAGGCAGGAAGGCTCCCAGCAGGGACCCGGCATGCTTCTCCACCAGCTGCCCACTCGTCTTTTGCTTACATGCCCAGCTCTCCAGGTAGATGTCAGGGCTGTAGCTACGGAAGAAAACACAACAGCTCTACAGCCTTGACAGCTGGCTAGATTACCCAAGAACATCCCCTTCGATCACCGGGCAAAAGTGATGTGAGCAACATGAAATGAAACCTAGGCCTGCAAAGATAGGCCCCCACCTTGAACAGGTCCCACACAAAAACCAACCACAAACCCACTCGAGAGCTGAGACAGGTCTGGTAGCCTTCTTGAGGTTATCTGACACAAGAAAACGATAGAGCCCTTGGGGAGAAAGCTGCTTCCTAAGAGTTGGACGGACGTATGGCCCAGGGCTCACGCGCTCCACCTGCTTCAGAATGCGGCCCACCTCGGAACTTCCCACCACCATTTTCCAAACGAGCCAACACAGTGAAAGACTGGATAAGTTCTCCACACAGCGGCCAGAATGAATTTGTTAGAACATAAATCAAAATGTTGGCAAGGACGTGGAGTAAATGGAACTCTTAAACATTGCCAGTGGGAATGTAAGTAATAGTACAACCACTTTAGAAAACGCTTTGGCAGGGCGTCTGGGTGGCTCAGTCGGTTAAGTGTCCCGACTCTAGATCTCATGAGGCTCAGGTCTTCATCTCGGGGTGGGGTTGGGGGTGGGTGGTCATGAGTTCAAGCCCCACGTCGGGCTCCCCAGCGGGCATAAAGCCTACTTAAAAAAAAAAAAGAAAAGAAAATGCTTTGGCAGCTTCCCATAAAGTTCAACATTCATCTACCCTATGACCCCAGCATTCCATTCCTAGGCATTCATCCAAGGAAAATGAAAACAAATATTCACAGGAAGGCTTAAACATGAATGCTCAGGCATAAAAGCCAAAGTAGGGACACAATCCAAATGTCTCTGAACAGGAGAAAGGATAAACAAATTGTGGTATGTCCACACAATGGATAGATACTACTCAGCACTTAAAAAGGAACTACTCAAGACCACCACGCTGAGCAAAGACACCAGGCACAAGGATTCATACTGAGTGATTCCACTTATACAAGGTTCCAGACCAGGCAAAACAATCTATGTGAAAGAAATCAAATAGTGGTGGCCTCTGGATAGGGTTGGGGAGAGTGGAAATTGACGGAGAAGTAAGTTTTTGAGTCACGGAAATGTTCTGTATCATGACAGGGTGTGGGTTATACAACTGCCTGCATTTGTCGAAATTCATCAAACAGTAACACTTGAGATCTATGCATTTCACGGTAAGCAAATTATATCAATAAACGTCAATGGTTTAAAAAAAAAACCCATAAATCATATCATTACATAATATGCTCAATACTTTTCAGTGTCTCCCCATTTGTTCATTCAATGGATATTAAGTACTGAGCATATGCCAGGCAGTGTTCTGGGCGCCACGCGTTCAGAAAGAACAGAGATCCAAATCCCTAATCCCAGGGAGCTTACAGTTTTAAGGGGAAGACAATTAACAAAGTCTGGTAGGTTAGAAGTAGTATGAACTGTGGGGCGTCTAGGTGGCTCAGTCGGTTGAGCGTCTGACTCTTGATTTCAGCTCAGGTCACGATCCCAGGGTCGTGGGATCGAGCCCTACTCTGGGCTCTGCACTGAGCGTGGAGCCTGCTTAAGATTCTCTCCCTCTCTCTCTCTCTCTGTCCCCTCCCCTGCTCATGCTCTCTAAAATAAAAAAATAAATAAAAATTTTTTAAAAGGAGTAGTATGTGCTGTGAAGGAAAATAGAAAATAGGAAAGGTACTTTGGGGGAAAACACAGGGTGTGTGTGTGTGTGTGTGTGTGTGTGTGTGTGTGTGTGTGCAGGCCCTTTTATTTTACTTTACTGTATTTTATTTTTACCTGCTGCAAAAACTTTGTATTGTAATTTTAAACAGGGTAGAAAGTAAAGCCTCACAAAACAGCAGACATGTGAGCAAATGGGTGGAGGAGGTCAGAAAGCGATTCCAGCAGACAGAAGGAGTAAGGGGGTTCCAAGCCAAGGAAAAGCATCTACAAAGGTATAGCATGTCCTGCCTGTACCAGAAAGAGCCAAGAGGACAGTGTGGCTGGAGCATGACGAGCAGGAAGAAAGAAGGGGGCAGGTCAGAGAGCTGGAGGGAGGGGAGAGGGCGAACAGATAATGCACTGTCCTGGGGGTCACTGTGAGGACCCCGGCCTTTCCTCTGAACAAGATGGGAGCCATTAGAAAATTCTGAGCAGAGGACTGATGTAGCTGCCTTATGTTTTCACAGGACTACTCCAGCTCTGATTTGGGAGCACCCTGAAAGGCATATTGATAAGAACCTGCTGCCATTTTTGAGGAGATGACAGCGGTGGCCGGAGGTGGTGGGAGGCAGCCAGATCCCAAATGCATTTTGAAAGTGGAGTCAACAGGATTTGCTGATGGACTGGATGGGAGAAGGAAGGGCCAAGGATGATGCCCATGACTTTTAGCCTGAAGAACTGGAAGGAAGAAGCTGCCACGGAATGAGATGCGGAGAGGTGGGGAGGAGGACAGGATTCTTAGGGGCGATCAGGGCTTTGGTTTCAGACACAACGGGCTTGAGATGCCTGTGAGATCTTGGGGAGAGGCTACTGAGGGAGAAGTTAGGCGAGTCTGGGGTTGAGTGGAGAAATCGGGAACAGAGGAACACCTTTGAGAGTCACCAGGTTAACAGATGGCAAATGAAGCCATGAGACTGGCTAAAAGCAGCCGGAGAGTGGATGGAGTTAGAGGAAAGGGGTCCAAGGACTGAAGCTGGAGGCTGGGAGTAAGCAACAACTAACTAGCAGGGGAGCCAGAGGCCCTGTGAGGCCAGAATGATCCAGCCCTGAGTGGCCTCCCCAACAGTACCTCGCTCTCCCTCTCAATCACACTGGCCTTTCATGGATCCTAAAGCATGCTGAGCTCTCCCTGACCCCAGGGCATTAGCACGCACTACTCCTCCAGCCCCGAAGGACTCGCTCCCAAATCAGACCCAGTTACTCTGCCCTGTAGCTTGCTCCTTATCCTTCAAGGGCCTCTTCACCACCGCCCCATGCACATTCTACCACAGCACCCTACTGATTTCCTTCACAGTGCTGTTCACAGCTGGCTGCTCTGTCATACTCTCCCCCACCCCTTCCTTCTTCTCTCCCCCTCTTCACATCAGAGTGCCCCAGGTCGCAGTCCTGGTCTCCATGGTCTCTATCACCACTCTTTCCTCTGGTGATCTCATGCAGTCACACAACTTTATCTCTGTGCCAGAGACTCCCAAATATCTGCATCTGCAGTTTAGGCTTCTCCTTGGAACTCAGGTGCTTATATCCGGCCAGCCATCTGACATCTCCACTTGGAGATCTAATACATTAAGATGTCCCAAGCCAGTCTCCCAGTTTTCTCCCCCCCCCCCAAACCTGTCTTCACCCTTCTCTAGCTCCCTTGACATCAAGTCCATCATTTCAAGTGCTCAGGCGCAAACCTCTGAGTTATGTTGAATTCCCCTGTCTCTCTCCTGCCTTGTATCTCATCCATCAGCAAACCCTGTTCACCTTCCAAATATATCCAAATATATTCAGAATCTGACTACGTCCTCCCTTCTCCACTACCACCCTGATCCAGGCCACCAAACCTCTCTTGCCTGGATTGCCGAACAGCCTCACCTTTTTGCCTCCGTCCTTGCCTACTCACCTTTACCCATTCTCAATACCGCACCCAGACTGATTCTTTTAAAACATGAAGGTCTCCATAATCTGTGCTTCTCTGCCTCCCCAAACATACTTCTCTCTGGTTTTACCTTTTTACTCACTCCCTCACTCAATACTGGACTCTTGGTGGTTCCTTAAACTTTTAAGCACACTCCTGCCTTAAGGCCTTTGGTAACTGCTATTCCAAGATCTGAAACATCCTTCCTCTAGATACATGCTTAGCCAACTTCCTTCTATCTGTGCTCACATTACCTTTTTGATGAGGCCTACCCTGATCAAACTACTTCAAACAGTCAGCTATGCCCTCCTTCCTTGCCCTCCTTATATTTTCCCCATAGCACTAATAATATTTTCATATACGATGACCAGGGTACCAACTCATCGGGGCTTACCTGGAACTTTCCCGATTTCAACACCAAAAGTCCAGCATCTTGGGAACCACCTCAAGTCCTGAGCAAACCAGGACGTTGGTCATCCTAAATATAATTTATTATTTTTATTTTCCAGGTCTCCTCAAGATCTATGAAATAACTTCCACAAGGGCAGGGATCTGCGACTCCTGGGTTCACACAGAACAGTGCTTGGCACATAATAGGTGCTCAATACGTAGGACTTGACCACCTGCCCATCACTACCTTAATCAGCCTGTTGCAAGGAGTTACACAGCAAACCAGTTGCCAGTAATTAGCTGTATAATTCTGAGTTCTTCAAATTTAATTCCTCTAAAATTTGAAACCGTGGCCTCCTAAGATACGACCATCGAAAGAAAACCAAATAGAAAAATTTACATACACGTGATTCTGTGATTCCTACCATCCATAAGCCAAGCTGGGATCTTCTCAAGTCACTACTGTTTTCAAAAAGTCCACATGACCTACACGTTACAGGTTTCACATAAATGGCCTAACTCAGAGAAGAACCTTTGGAACCTCTTCTCCAGCCCTGAAACTCCGATGCAAATCAGCAGTTTCCCGTACATGCAGCCAGGAAAACAGGCCAATTCTTACCTCCCGTGTAGAGAAAGGAGCCAGACAGGCCTCCAAAGTAGATGAGAGCCAAGTGCTCCAGTTTCAGAGGGGACAGGTAGTAGAGACAAGCGGCACAGACACAGCCCAGAGTGTAGAGGAAGACTCCAAACCGGACAACATCCTGGGGCTCCAAGATTCGGTCCACCAGGGTCCTGTCATCACTCTTTTTGTGGTCAATGCCCTTGGAAAAGTCATAGTAAGTGTTGACCAAATTGCCAGCCCCGTGCACGGCAAGGACGGCCACGGCACAACCCACCAGCAGCCTGGGATCCAGGACGCCCTGGGATCTGTAGGCCAGGGCACTGCCCAAGGCCACCGGGGTAAGTGAGGCACTGAAGCTCCAAGGCCGCAGGGCCAGCACGTAGGAGGCGCATTTCTGCCTCCAGGAGCGTTGGGGAAGCCTGTCCTGCTCCGGACAGTCGTTCCCCAGCAGGTCCCTGTCCCCGATCTTGGCCGTCTCTCCCGCCTGTATGTTAATCTCCCCCGGACCGTGAGAGGCCGCCATGGAAGCTGCGCGTGGCTGAAGTCAAAGTTAATAGTGAGCCACCCACGGCACAGCTACCGCTCAGCGGCGAAGAGGGGCGGGGCGGCCGGACCGGGCAAGGCTGGGGAGGCGGCGGGCCCCGGGGGCAGCACCGAGCCGACCAGGCAGCCCACGAGGCCCGACGGCACCGCCCCGACCTCCTGTCACCTGGGCGAAACCTGTCTCTGGACCTCAGTCCGCGGCTAGAGCCCAAGGCCGAACTGCGGCCACGCGCCTTAAGATACTGGAGCCGCCATCTTGTGCGCCAGCCTCCGAAGGCCCGCCCGGAAACAGGGACCGACCGCGCGGGCCGGGCCCGTGCTGGCTGGGCCGGGGCCGGGGCGGGGCCGGGGGCGGAGCCTGGCGGGCCGGGGCGGAGCGGCGACGCCGCGGCCAAGCCCCTCTCCCGCCGGGGGTCCGAGGTCCTCAGCTACCCCCAGACTCGCAGGAAACAGCCTCAGCATCACAGGAACGACCTCGACCGCGTGTCGCTTTACGACTTACCTAGAGCTTCCATTCACCAAAATAGGACTCACTCATTTTTTTCATTCAACAAGTATTTATTGAGCACTTACTATGCTAGGCAGCAGTGAACAAAATGGACAAAAATCAGGGAGGGCATTGAGGGCAATGAAACAGGTAGAATTACCTCCCACTTTTTAAATGGGAAACGAAGCTCTGAAATGGGAAATGATACTAAGAAATTATTAGCTCTAGTAATAATCACCACGGCAATAATTCCCGCTTTTTATTGTGAACGATTACCATTTGCCATGTACTGTCCTGCCTGCCTTTTTATCCATACTCTAGGTGACTCACTTATTCATGCAAATAACCGTCTTCCTCCCCACTCTGTCTGGTGGCCAGCTTTGGCTCTTCATTGCCCGCCTTCTGGAAGCTTATGGGCCATAGCCTTAGCTCATTCTGGCTGGAGGGAGCCAACTGTTAAATTTTCAGGAATTTTCTGAGCCCGTCATTAAGCACAGCCATGATTAAAAATTAAATTGTACAAACTTACAATTAGATAAATTATATTTAAAACAAAGTTAACAAAACTCATTACTTCCCAATTATCTCACTCCATGTTACCATTTGTTTCTTTTGTCTGTTGTCTATCGCATTGTGGAAATATGGTATAATGACGGGCTACCACTCATCTCTCCCAGCTTGGGAGGCTATATGATATCCAAAAGACGCATCCTGTTAGAATCAATTGGCCATATGGAATTTGCAATGAAAGGCATTGTGTATTTTATTATGACTTAGAAGTTACATGCTAGATACATCCTTTATATTGGTGACAGTTATAATATGCACGTAGCATATATGGATGCGGGACAGACTCCATAATTTTGGTGCCTAGTGCAAAATAAAAATGTGCAGCCCCTTGGTCAAAAAGCATTAAGAGTTTCATTAAGAGCAATACAACCTCACACAGCCCCAAAGCCAGCCCTTGTACATACAAACATACCAACATGTCCCTCCCCCCACCCCCACCTTATCAGCTAGCTGGTTGTTAAATATTTACATCTCTACTACCTAGCACATACCTGTGATGCTGGCCAGACCCAAGTGTCCTCTGATGTCAAGTTGGACAAGAGGAAGAAGCAGATATATCAAAACCCTGGCTCCATCGTTTACCAATTCTATAACCTAATCCCTCTCTATCTCAGTTTACTCACGTGTAAAGTCTGAACAATATACAACATGCCTCCCAGTTCAAGAATGTTGAATGCCTCAATGTTCAAGAATAACAGTGATAGAATTTATTGACTGCTCACATGCGTCATAGAGGGTTTTAGGTACTTTACATATGTTAGCATTTAACCCCACCACACTACTTACGGAGGTAAGTGCATTATAATCTCTTTGGTTTTATGATAAATAAATAGGTATAAAGAGATTAAGTACCTGGTCGTATAGCTATAAATGTTGGAGCAAAGTTTCAGATTCAGTTAGACTCCAAGCTGCTTTTAACCACTACTTTATAATGTCTACCAAAATGCCTGATACTTTGTAAGTGCTCAATAAATATTACTTACCATTTTAACATGATAAGAAAGCTCTTTGTAAACTGAAAAGAGACCTACATATGTATTGCTTACTGTTGTTATAAAACCATGTCATTGTTAATTAGAAAACAGGGCCTTATCACAACTTAGGGTGGCAAAAATCTCATATGTTACGGGTGGAAATGAAAATTAGTACCTCCCTTATAAGAACAATATGGCAATGTCTGTCGATTATACATGCATTTACCCTCTGACGCTGTAATCTGATTTCTGGGTATTTATTTGGTATAGCTTCCAGGGGAAATATTATATATGTACAAAAGCATTCTTTGCTGCATCATTAGTAATAGCAAGAATACAAGTGTCCATCAACAGAGGACTGGAAAAATAAATTACCATACATCCATGTGATGAAATACTATGTACCTATATAATAACAAAAGAACAAGGGAGCTTTCTATAAACTAAAAAACATCTCCAAGATCTACTAAAATTGTTAAAAGTGCAGAACAGTACAGATAGTAACAAAAAGGGAAAATAAGAGTACGTATAAAAAGAGAATCCGCCAACGTGTTTTGTTAGCCACAGAATATTGCCAAACCTCTTTAATTTGGCATTTCAGAACTTCTGGAAACTTAAATATCTACAATGGACACTTCTTTCTTTCCTTTCAAATTTTTATCTAAATTCTAGTTAACATATCATATAATATTGTTTTCAGGAGTAGAATTTAGTGATTTATCACTTAGCATACAACACCCAAGGCTCATTGCAAGTGCCCTCCTTACTACCCATCACCCATTTAGCCCATCCCCCATCCACCTTCCTCCATCAACCCTCAGTTTGTTCTCTATCCTAAAGAGTCTCTTATGATTTGTTTCCCTCTCTCTCTCTCCTTCTTTCCATATGTTTATCTGTTTTGCTTCTTAAATTCCACAAATGAGTGAGGTCATATGGTATTTTAGACACTTCTTTTTATTACACGAGTAATTGATGGTAATGGATAAAGGAAAAAATATGCCCTCTCCGTATTTCATTGCATCTTAGTTGCATATCCCTCCCCCACCCCCGCCCTGAATAGACACATAAGAAATATATAAATGCTTTATAAGGGGTTATATTATACTTCTATTGTTTTACAGCTTGTATTTTTAAAAATGTTTATTTTGAGAAAGAGAGAGAGAGAGAGCGCGCGCACCTACACAAGCAGGGAGGGAGCAGAGAGAGAATCCCAAGCAGGTTCCGCACTGTCAGCGAGGAGCCCAATGCCGTCAAATGCCATTTTTGCCATTGATTGTTTGAAAAGATGTTTTTATTTTTTATTTATTTTTTTTCAACGTTTATTTATTTTTGGGACAGAGAGAGACAGAGCATGAACGGGGGAGGGGCAGAGAGAGAGGGAGACACAGAATCGGAAACAGGCTCCAGGCTCTGAGCCGTCAGCCCAGAGCCCGACGCGGGGCTCGAACTCACGGACCGCGAGATCGTGACCTGGCTGAAGTCGGACGCTTAACCCACTGCGCCACCCAGGCGCCCCTGAAAAGATGTTTTTAATTAATTATTTTAATTTTTAAAAGTAAGCTCCACATCCAATGTGGGGCTTGAACTCAGGATCCTAGATCAAGAGTCACAGGCTCTACCCCCTGAACTACCCAGGAGCCCCTGGATGTTTTTAAGTGATGTTGCTTTAAAAGTATTTATTTAGGAGTAGGTCATTCAGTTAAAACTTGGTTATGGGAATGATCTTGTGAGCTAGGTAATTTTGGAAAACTGGGAAATTCTAACTGAAAACGCTTTTAAACGCACATTGCATTTCAAAGAAGAGAAATCACGGGTGCATAATTAGCGCTGGTCCCAAAGTTCTACATCTTTGCTCTCTTAAAGACAGGGCACCACGTCGCTCACACCCTGGTTACAGCGGTACCCACACACCAGGATCCGGACGGCCACAGTGTCGATGCAGCGGGGAATAATAGTAGCGATGCACCGGATGTGCGCGTGGAAGTGGCAGAAATCAACTCACGAACGATTGGTTCTCCCAAGTGGACGCAGTCCTCTTTTAAGCCTCCTTTCGTCTGCCACTGGCCGCGTGGTTTGTCTATTTGAACAGTCCCCGCCCCCTAGAGAAGCCGGGTCCCAGGCCTCACTTCTCCTTCATTTCTATTGGTCTGCCTTCCAGTCCATCTTCTCCTTGCGCCTGGCGATTGGTCCTCAGCGCTAGGAGTCCGCCCTCCCTCCCGCCCGGCTTAGAGGACAGCGGGGAAGGCGGGTGGTGGGGCCGGGGGCCTGAAGCGGCGGTACCCGCACAGGTGGCGGCAGCCGAGGCCTTGGCCGAAGCCGCGCGGTGAGTCTGGGGCCTGGCACCGACCCCTCTAAGGTGGAGGAATCTCCAGACCCAGGGTCAGCCTGGTCCGTTGGGGGGGAGGGGGGGTGCCGGGAAGTCGCCCGTCTGGTCCGTGAGGTCCCTACGGACTTGGGCGCCGTCTGAGTCCTTGACCCCCACCCGGCGAGGCAGCACCCACCTCCTTCCGGACCCCCAGGAGACCCCCGGACCCTTCAGCCTGCCGTGTGTCCCTGGCGCGTCGAAGGGCGGCCCATCAGCTCCGGTACCGCCGGACGCCTTTGGGTCTCCATGCCCCGCAGTCACCCCATCTTCCGAGCCACCTACAGGTTGTCCTCAGAGAGGAGCAACGTCCGTGTGTACCCCATGCACTGCATCCTGGGGACCTCTCAAGGACCCAGTCCCCAGAACTGAGCTGGGTTCCATCCTGGGGTTTCATCCTCTCTGCCCTCCCCACCCCCATCTCCAGTTTCAGCCACCCCAACTTTAACTTCTGCCAGCCGTCACCAAGACTCTTAGGATATTGGACTTACAAGTATTTTAGTTGAATTCTGCCTGGAGCAGATGGGCCTGTGGGCCTTAGACCCTGTGAAGATACTCTGGTTTCTTCCTGAGAATGAGAATTCCTTGCCAGCCTCCCTCCCCCTCATCGCAGAGGCGGGGCACACACCCCTTCCTAGTTTTCTCATCAGGGATCCTTGGGTTTCCTCTCCCCTGAAGGATGACATTTCCTTCTGCAGCCTTTTTCTTGGCATTGAAGTACTTAAAAGCCTTACAAAACGAATTATTCCCTAATTTTTTTTTTCTCTGCATCTCACAGATAATTTCAAAAATAAGAATTTTGGAAAAATTGGTGTTCTAATATAATGTGGACATACCTTGGACTGGTATATGTGTTCCTCCCGCAGCAGTCTGGGCTGAGCCCTGTTATGGCCACTTTATGGTGGTTGCCTGATTATTTGTATTTCCCTCTAGACTGTAAGCTCAACTGAGAGGAGGGACAGTATATAATTGAGGAACGAATGAGTGATCTCAGGAATGAATCAGTCTCTTTTAGCTCACATTCCAAGTACTGGTACTTAAGAGAACTGCACTGTCCAATATCATAACCACCAGCCACAGGTGGCTTAGAGCATCTGAAATGTGACTAGTTGAAGTTGAGGTTGCCCTGAGTGGAAAATGCACAGTACAAAAAGAGAACAGAAAGTACATCAGTAATTTTTATGTTGGTAACATGTTGAAATGATATTTTGCATCTATTAGATTTAAGAAATGTATTAATTTCATCTGTTTCCTTTTGCGTCTTTTTGATATAGTTGCCAGGAGATTTAAAATTACATTTATGGGGGCAACCGGGTGGCTCGGTTGGAGAAGCAACTGACTCTTGATTTTGGTGCTGGTCATGGTAATAACAGCTAACGGTTATTAAGAACTCACAGGGGCGGCTGGGTGGCGCAGTCGGTTGAGCGTCCGACTTCTGCCAGGTCACGGTCTCGCGGTCCGTGAGTTCGAGCCCCGCATCAGGCTCTGGGCTGATGGCTCAGGGCCTAGAGCCTGTTTCCGATTCTGTGTCTCCCTCTCTCTCTGCCCCTCCCCCGTTCATGCTCTGTCTCTCTCTGTCCGAAAAAAATAAATTAAAAAAAAAAAAAAAAAGTTGGGAAAAAAAAAAGAACTCACTGTGTGCCTGGCACTGAAGCACTTTTTAACATTTATTAACTCACTTAATCTGTAATTTAATACATAATTTTGGACTGGATTCGAACCCAGGTAGTCTGGCTTCAGAGCCCACAGTTTAACCCTATCTGCTACACTGCCTCTTTTTTTTTTTTTTTTAAGTCTATTTATTTATTCTGAGGCAGGAAGAGAATCCCAAGCAGGCTCCACACTGTCAGCACAGAGCCCGATGTGGGGCTTGAACCCGCGAGATCAAGACCCAAAGCTGAAATCATGAATCGGACGCTTAACCGACAGAACCACCCAGGCGCCCCCCCCCCACCTGTTTTAAACACCAGTCATTGTGGAATGAATCAAGGCTTTCTCTACATTCCTCCGTGAGGTCTCCCAACCTTTTTAGGATCCCCCCCCGCCCCCCGACAATGGGCAGAGAGGAGATCCATGTTGAGGAACGGGCACCATAAATATATTCATGACACCATAGTTTGTTATGCAAAATATTGAGGGAAGTTTCTCTCCAAAGAACCTCAGGTCAAGATGCTGGGAACCGGACCTGCCACCGCCACCACAGCCACCACCACGTCCAGCAACGTGAGCGTCCTGCAGCAGTTTGCCAGCGGCCTGAAGAGCCGGAATGAGGAGACCAGGGCCAAAGCTGCCAAGGAGCTCCAGCACTATGTCACCATGGAGCTTCGAGAGGTCAGGGCTTCTGGGCTTTGTCGTGGAGTATTGGGCCTCAATGCACCGGCACTGGTTTCGATTCCTTCTGACGGCTGAGTGAGGATTTGGAAAACAAAGACATCCAATTTTTCCTGTCTGTAGGGTGCGCCGGTTCCTTTATAGTGGCTACACATTTCTGTGGCATTTCCTATGCTGTGCTTCCTTCCTCCTTTCCTTTTCTTTCTTTCCTTTTCTTTCCTTTTCTTTTTCTTTCTTTCTTTCTTTCTTTCTTTCTTTCTTTCTTTCTTTCTTTCTTTCTCTTTCTTTTCTTTCTTTCTTTCTTTCTTTCTTTCTTTCTTTCTTTCTTTCTTTCTTTCTTTTCTTTCTTTCTTTCTTTTCTTTCTTTCTGTCTTTTCCCACCATATTCCAGACCTTCAGTTCTTTCTATCTGATAACCGTAGTCGGGCTGGGTTTGAGGAGCTGGTAGCCTGGGGCTTTCTAGAGAGAGAGCATGCTTGATGTCTGGACGGTGTCTCTTGCTCATCCTTGTAACCCCAGGATGTGGCCTGCCATGGGGTAGATACTCAACAGGCATTTGTTCCACATACAAATGAGCTGTGGGTTCATCTGCTCAACAGTTTACAGCTATAAACGTGGGCAGTAGTTCTGTCCTCTTCGGCGTGAGCCAGATCTGCTGGCCACCTCTCAGTCCTGACCTTTGGGAGCCACCCCGCCCCCAGCATCAGGGAGACATTAGAAGTTGTTCTGAGTACATCTTCTTCCGCAGATGAGTCAAGAGGAGTCTACTCGCTTCTATGATCAGCTGAACCATCACATTTTTGAACTGGTTTCCAGCTCGGATGCCAATGAAAGGAAAGGTGGCATCTTGGCCATAGGTAAGGGCAGGGCCTCTGGTGACGGGGACAACTGGGAATGAAGGGCGGTCACCTCTGTGTCCACTGCACCTGCGTCCGCTGCTTACTAGATGCTGAGTTCCTACCCGTTTCATGAAATTTTAAGGAGCCCTGTGGCTTTCAGCGTACTTATTCAGGCATTAATCTTAGCAACGGTCCTGGGATGGTGGCACAGCTGATGTCTTCAGATACAGAGTCTCAGAACCATTACGCAACTTTCGTAGGACCAGGTGGTGCCTGAGCTGAGACTGCAAGCCAGCTTTCTTCCCCCCACCCCGCGTGGCTCATTGCAGGCTCTGGTTTCCCTGTCGGGCAGTTCGGCGTAGCGGGGCTCACGAATGGAAAGGCGAAGTTGGGGTACAGTGATACAAAGCATGTCATTTTCATATCCCAGGGACCGGTCTGGTGCATTATTATTCATTCTCCGTTTTACTCCTTTTCTTCTTGGGAAAACAAATTACGTGTCCTAAAACAAGGTTGTTTTGCTTTATGTAAGTAGTTCTGGCACAGATGTCAAACCTGCTGCTTAAAATGAAAATACTGTCTGCATCCTTCCCACCTGGAAGTTGCGCTTGGTACTCAAAGCAGCAGGAAGGGGTCACGCGCCAGCCTTCCTGCCAGGGCCGCGCGCTCTCCGGGACCGGACGTGCCCATCCTCACCTTTTGTCTTCCTGTCTTTCCCAGCCAGCCTCATAGGAGTGGAAGGCGGGAATGCCACCCGTATCGGCAGATTTGCTAACTATCTTCGGAACCTCCTCCCCTCTAATGACCCAGTTGTCATGGAGATGGCATCCAAGGCCATTGGCCGCCTTGCCATGGCAGGCGACACTTTCACAGCTGAGTATGTGGAGTTCGAGGTGAAGCGAGCCTTGGAGTGGCTGGGCGCTGACCGCAACGAGGGCCGGAGACACGCAGCCGTGAGTGCCCGCGGGGAGGGATGCAGCCGGCCGGGGAGCAAGGGGGCCCTGTCGGGGTCCTCCGCACCACGTGCTCGGGTCCCTGAAAGGCAGGCGGTGAGGGGACGCTCCAGGCAGAGGCGCTGTGCTTCTTAGGGGCCTTCGGTTCTGTCCTGAATCCCTCTCTCTTTTTGCCCCAAGCTCCGTACCCAAAGAGGAAACTTGGAAGTTCTCTTCCGCTGCCCAATAGGCACAGCCCTGAGTGCGGTGCTGTCTGGACCTCTGATTTCCTAGACTCAAAACTGCCTCCTGAGCAGAAGGCTCCCCGCTTGGCCACAGGCAGACGAAATCACAAGCCAAAAGGCTCCTAAAGCCCCAGACAGCTGTCCTATCTGTGTGATCCTGTCAGTGTTTCTGTCAAGGTCTCTCTGCTGTCCTATGGGAACACAGAAATACTAGGAGGAGGAGAGGAGCGGGGGCAGTGGGAGTGGTGGTCTGCCTCCTTTCTGGCCTTTCTTGTTTATTTTCTAGGCATTTGTTGATTGGTGGGCACCTGGCCCAAACTCCCTCTTTCCTCATTGGCTCTTCTGCAGTTGGGGGAATGGGAGCCTCTCATCCTCTCGTGGTGCATCCCCACTGCTTTTTTGAGGCTCGGCCCTGAAAAAAGCCTGGTTTGAGGGACCGGCTTCCAGGCCGCGAGATGAGGGAGAAGTCTGTCCTTGAGAATCTGGGAATGAACGTGGTGGGGCATCATTTGGATCCTTTCCTGTCGGCTCTGTCTTCAGGAGCCCAGTACCACGAGGAGGGACCCTGGTACTGGGGGAGGGACAGCCATGTGGACACTGCTTCAAGGCGGCTTTGTCCTTCCTAACTCTGAAACTCGGGCCAACCTCTGACCTTCAGTTTCTTCCACTGTCAGATGGACATATAGCAAAATTAAATATTGAACGGGATTATTAACTCATTTAATAAACGTTTATCAAGGGGCGCCCGGGCGGCTCATTTGGTTAAGCGTCCCACTCTGGATTTCAGCTCGGGTCGTGACCTCACAGTTCCTGAGCTCGAGCCCCGCGTTGGGCTCCGCGCTGGCAGTGCGGAGCCTGCTTGGGATTCTCTCTCTTTCCCACCCCGCTTGTGCTTTTCTCTCTTTCTCAAAGTAAATAAACGTTTAAAAAATAAATAAATGTTTGTCAAATACCGCTGTGCTCCAGGGATGGTTTTAGGTGGTCGTTGGGACAGAATGCAAAGCGTAAACATGTCTCCCTTCCAGAGCTCATGTTCTAACATTATGAGAATCCTGTGTTTGTAAACACCCTAGGATAATGAACACTGAGATTTTCGATCAATTTTTCTTTTATTCCTATGTCCCCAGAGCTTCCCAGCTAGAAGAGAGGACGAGTCTGCTCCTTTCCTGATGTATATACACACAGGCTCCAGGGTGGCAAGAAGCTGCATCCTGATGGGACGAAACTCTCTGATACAGACGAGGGTCCTCTGTGTGCTTTTCTCCCCCAGGTTCTGGTTCTCCGCGAGCTGGCTATCAGCGTCCCCACCTTCTTCTTCCAGCAAGTGCAGCCCTTCTTTGACAACATTTTTGTGGCCGTGTGGGACCCCAAACAGGCCATCCGGGAGGGAGCTGTGGCCGCCCTTCGTGCCTGTTTGATTCTCACCACCCAGCGTGAGCCGAAGGAGATGCAGAAGCCTCAGTGGTACAGGGTGAGGAGATGGTTCCGTTGCATTCGCCTGCAAAGCACATTTTAAAAAAATGCTTATTGGGGCGCCTGGGTGGCGCAGTCGGTTAGGCGTCCGACTTCAGCCAGGTCACGATCTCGCGGTCCGTGAGTTCGAGCCCCGCGTCGGGCTCTGGGCTGATGGCTCAGAGCCTGGAGCCTGTTTCCGATTCTGTGTCTCCCTCTCTCTCTGCCCCTCCCCCGTTCATGCTCTGTCTCTCTCTATCCCAAAAATAAATAAACGTTGAAAAAAAAAAATTAAAAAAAAAAAAATGTTTATTTATTTTTGAGAGCACGAGCAGGGGAGAGGCAGAGAGAGAGGGAGACACAGAATCGGAAGCAGGCCCTAGGCTCCGAGCTGTCAGTGTAGAGCCCGACGCGGGGCTCAAACCCGCGAGCTGGGAGATCATGACCTGAGCCGAAGTCAGAGGCTTTACCGACTGAGCCACCCAGGCGCCCCACAGCACGTTTATATACAGCACCACCTGGCCTAAGGGCCGCAACAGGGCCCTCGCCACAGAGCAGATGTCACTTTTGTGTTGGTTGCAAGTGGTTTCTTAAGCTCAGTATGAGTCAGTACTTATCTCATTGGATTTCATTAATGCAAAGATCTGTTGGTGGCCACACCATTATTTTACGTGCCACTGAGGATGAATGAAAACGTGATACAGTAAAACTATGACTTACTGCCGTCTCATCACCAGTTATAAGAGCTCTCCTCTCAGAGCTGTGAAAATATAGAAAAATGGGTGTCTGAGAAGCAGCGACACACGATGATACTAATTTAAGAAGTGCCAGGTCTCTCTCGTCTAATGTCACGAGCCCTGTGCCAGTTGCTGCTGCTGAGAACACTTAACTAAGAGCTGATACTACAAAGAGATTCCTAAACGTGGCATTGGAGACCTGGGTTCTAGGGTTGGCTTTGCTATGTGACGTTGGACAAGTCACTTAATTTCCTTGAGCCTCTGGTTTTTATCTGTTAAATGGGGATGGTCGTGGCCTCTGCCTCATGGTACGGTGCACGTTGAAGCTAAATGAAACGAGAGAGCTTGGTGAATCCCTATCGTTGATGTTGCTGGCACAAGCCACTGAGCAGGCATGGTAACACCTCAGGGTCCCCCATGCAGAAGGGGCGGGCTGGTGGTCTTTCTCCCTTTGGACATGGGGTAATTAACACGTCCCGTGTCTCTAATAGCACACGTTTGAAGAAGCAGAGAAGGGGTTTGATGAGACGTTGGCCAAGGAGAAGGGCATGAATCGGGATGATCGCATCCATGGAGCCTTGCTGATCCTCAACGAGTTGGTCCGAATCAGCAGCATGGAGGGAGAGGTGAGGAAGCATGTCAGAAGGGAGTCTGGCTTCCCACATGCCGTTCTGTGAACAAGACAAGGCGAGATCCTTGTCCTTACAGAGGACGTTTTATAAGGGAACCAGGAAATAAGCAAGTCGATGAGGTCACTTCAGAAGGCGCCAAGTCCTGTGAAATAACGGGTTGGAGGGTAGCAGTGGGAGGGGACTTCCTCTCTGGGGTGGTGCTGTTTCAACTGAGACCCTCATGATGTGGAGGAGCGAGCTTTGTGCTGCATGGTGGTGTTCCAGGAAGAGGCTTTGAGGTGGGAGAGAGTTTGGCAAATTCAGGGAACAGAAAAAAGGGAAATGTGGTTGGGGCACGGAGAGGAAGGGAGGTTGGGGAAAGGGTCAAATTCTTAGGCCTCAGGGTCGCGGTCAACACTGGCTCTTATTCTCATAAGCGTTGGAGATGCGTGCCCAGGGGAGCGGGGTGAGGGCCTCCATTTTTAATAATCATTGGCTACTGGTGCGGGGGAAAGCTCGTACAGTGGCGGGAATGAAAGCAGGAGACTCGTTAGGGGGTTGTGTTTAAAAGTGCAAGGACTTTTGTCAGGGAAACAACTTATGGTGGGGGCGGGGGACGTGGAGGGAGCAGGGAGAGGCCGGCTAGCCATCAGCAGCCATGAGACAGCAAAGGAAAGTGACAGGAGCGTGCTAGGCTACCGCGCAAAGCCACCACGGGGGGCTTCCGGCCACCATGGCCCCCCCCCCCCCCCCCCCCGGGAGCCCTGCCTCAGCATTCCTCCTGCATCCTGCGTTGGCTAGAGGCAGCCCGTGGCAAATGTGGCCTTGGCACAAACGTGATATTTTTAGAGTCGTGGCCGGGGCCGTTGTCAGCTGCACTCCTTGTAGTTGATTCTGTTCTCCTGGCTACCGTGGGAGGCTACTGGAGTAGTCTGGGCAAGTGATGGTGGTGGCTTCCCTGGGGTTGGCAGTGCACACACTGAGAGGTGGATTCAGTGTCAATCCACTGACACTGGATTCGGGATACGTTTGGGAGTAGAGCCCCATCCACGGGTCTTCCTACGGGGAGCGAGTTGGTGTGGAATTTTGCCCCAGGGCTTCTTGCTTTAATAGACCGGATGATCATTTGGTGATGGCTGTGCTGTAGATGCGGGCGGCCTGGGCTACACTGTACGGAGAGCTCAGGAGTCCCCATTCATGTGTACACTGTGTGACTTGGGTACATTATTTTACTTCCTTTAGCCTCATTTTTCCTTGCTGTTAACGGGGATCTCCACCTCACTGGGCTCCTGGGAGGTTTCCAAGTACACTTGACCCTTGAACAACACAGGTTTGAACTGCATGGGTCCACTTCTAGGTGGGTTGTTTTCGGTACACATACTGGAAAACTTTTTGGGAGGTTTGTGACCGTTCGAAAAAACTCACAGATGGGAACCTCATAGCCTAGAAATTAAGAAGCTAAGTATGTCACGAAGGCGTAACATAGATGTAGATCGTAGTCTTATTATTGACCATCGTAAAATATACACAAATCTCTTGTTAGAGTTACACGTTACCTAAACTTATGCACACGAGCATTCACAGACTACACCTGGTGCCGTTTGCAGTCGAGAGAAATGTGAACAAACACGAAGGTACAATATTAAATCCTAACCGCATAAAATTAACTGTAGTACAACCGTACCGACTGTAGTAATTTCGTAGCCACCTCTGTTGCTGCTGCAATGAGCTCAAGTGTTGGGAATGTCTGGTTAAAACACTGTGCGAGGCTGATCATCTCCGTGTGCCCAGTTCACCCCTCCAGTAAGCCGCGTGTCGCAAAAGCGATCTGTCGATCTGTCTCCGTCCTCGTGTGTTTTTCGTCGTGTTCAGTGCGATACTGTAAAAAAACCTTGAATAATTCTGTGGAACCCATGTGAAGTGCCACTGGCAAAGTTCTCCCAAGAAGCAAAGTCATGATATTGTAAGAAAACGTTGCCTTGCTTGAGACGTACCACAGCTTGAGGTCCGCAGCTGTGACTGCCCACCGTTTCAGGATAAATGAATCCAGCATTTAATCCACCGTTGCAAAAAAAGAAAAGGACGCTGAAGCGTGAAGCTGTTGCCACAGCTGTGCCTACAGGCGCAAATCTCTTGCACTTTTTGAGAAATAGCTTTTACATTTATTTATTTTTGATGGAGAGAGACAGAGCGCAAGTGAGGGAGGGGCAGAGAGAGAGGGAGACACAGAGTCCAAAGCAGGCTCCAGACTCCGAGCTGTCAGCACAGAGCCCGACGCGGGGCTCGAACCCACAGACCGCGAGATCATGACCTGAGCCGAAGTCAGACGCTTAACCGACTGAGCCACCCAGGTGCCCCTTGTGAAGTATCTTTTGATCGCATATGGTAAATGTAGCTTTTATGTGGGTTCAGGATTGCCTTAAGGAAGGCATACTTAAAGACTCTAATGTGATTTGAGAAAAAGCAAAGTCATTATATGGCAACGTAGAGCAAACGGAAGGTGAAGGACCTAGCACCGGAGAATCGGATGCCAGCAAAAGATGGTTTGATGAGTTTGGAAACAGGTTTGACTTAAAAAAAAAAAAATAAGTGAAGATAACAGGAGAAGTAGCTTCTGCTGACCGAGAGGCAGTAGATGAGTTCCCAGAGGCTGTAAAAGAAAATCACTGAGGAGAAAGGGTATCTGCCTGAACGTGTTTTTAATGCAGACGAAAGTGCCCTGCTCTGGAAAAAAAATGCCACAGAGGACATTTATTAGGAAGAGAAGCGAGCACCAGGATTTGAGGCAGGAAGGGGCAGGATAATCCTGCCATTGTGCAATACGGTCCAGTTTACAATCAGGACGGCCCTTATCTATAAAGCCGCTAGCCCTCGAGCTTTGAAGGGAAGAGGTAAACACCAGCTGCCAGTCTTCTGTTTGTAAAACAAGAAGGTCTGGACACAAGAGCCCTTTTTCTGGATTGGTTCCCTTGATGCTTTGTCTCTGAAGTCAAGAAGGACCTTGCCGGTAAAGCGTCGCCTTGTACAGTTCTTGCCATATGAGCCAATGCCCCTGGCCACCCAGAACCCCATGAGTTCAATACTAGAGGCATCGAAGGGGTTGACTGCCCCCAAACACAACATCTCTATTTCAGCTTCTGGGCCAGGGTCATGACCTCTAAGCCTCGTTACACATGGTACTTTATGAAAAGGATTGTCAACACTTTGAAGAGAACCCTGATAGAAAGTCTAGAAGGATTCCATCGCTGAAAATCCATTTTGGTTGTAGAAGCCACAAATGCCATCAAGCCTGGACCAGTAAATTCCTGCCGGAGAGAACTGTGGCCAGATGTCGTGCATGACTTCACAGGACTTAGGACAAAGCCGATCAAGGAAACCATGAAAGAGAGTGAAAGAACGTGGAGGTGGCCCAAAAGATGGGCGCTGAAAGGTGATATGGATCTTGGAGAAATTCAAGAGCTAACAGACACCACACCAGAGGAATTAACAGAAGACGGCTTGAGGGAGACGAGCATTTCTGAACCAGTTCCGGACGACGAAGACCTTGGGAAAACGGTGCCAGGAAACCGATTGACACTGCAGTCCGGCAGAAGGGTTCGAGTTACTCAAGACTGCTTGTGACTTCTTTTATGACCTGGATCTTTTTCTGATACAGGTACTGAAACTGAAGGAGACAGTGGAAGAAAGATTGGTACCGTATAAAAACACTGTTAGAGAAGGCGCCTGGGTGGCTCAGTCGGTTGAGCATCCGACTCTTGATTTCAGCTCAGGTCATCACAGTTCGTGAGATCGAGCCTCACGTCAGGCTCTGTGCTGTCAGCATAGAGCTTGGGATTCTCTCTCTCCTCTCTCTTCCCCTCCCCTGCCCTTCTCAAAATAAACATTAAAAAAAAAACAAACATTGTTAGAGAAATGGAAAAGCAAAGAAGTCAGACAAACTACAACGTATTTCTGTAAAGTTACACAGAGCGCTGCACCGTGTCTCCAGCCTCCCCTTCCCCCTCTGCCACCCCTGAGGCCTCAAGCCGACCCCTCCTCTGCTTTAGCCTACTCACCAGGAGACTAACCAGGATAAGGACCCTTACGATGAGCCACTTCCATTTAGTGAATGGTAAATCATCATCGTGCCATAGAGTTGATGAACTCTGTGGGTCTTCGTGTGACAATCTATTGACCGTATGGCAAGAACGGTACGAGATGTTTTTGTATCCTGATCGCCTGACCATTCATCGTGTCAGACATCGTGTGCAAGACTCGTGTGGCAGTGGACCGCCTATTCCCGTGTGGGCGTTAGGTGAGTGAGATTTACTGTGAAGTTAATAGCATGTTGGTTTTCTTACTGTTTTATAACTTTACTTTCAAAGAATTACGTCACCATACAGTAGAGTTCGTGTCTCTCTCTGGTAATTGGAGAAAGTGTGTATCAACCTATCACAGGTACGTGGTTTTTAAAAAAATGTATCAGCGTTTCCAGCACTGTAATGTGAATATGACTGTAATACTGTGCGCCATAAAAACTTGGTAACGACTCATTCGTCAGAGCATAGGCGAGGCTACCTTGAAGCAATCGTATTGATTACACTAAGCTACCGTGATGCAGTCTTCTTGCTGCTGCTTCATTATTAGTGCCTGAATCATTATACCTATAAGTAAACACGAATTTCTTTCTCACATCTTTTCATTTTTGCTATCTGGTGTTAGTAATGCATGTAACATCCACATTGTTCTGCTTCATAGCAGATAATGTTCACGTGGGTGCTGACAGATGATTCATCTCATAAACAGACAACATAAACTTACAGTATAGAGAAATACAGGACGGGGCTGTAAATAGATTTTTCTCTTCCTCGTGATTCTCTTAATAACATTTTCTTTTCTCTAGCTTTCTTCATGGTAAGAATACAGCGTGTAATCCATACACAAAGTATGTCCTGATTAACTGTTCTTATTTGTAAGATTTCCAGTTAACAGAAGGCTATTAGCAGTTAAGTTTGGGGGGAATCAAAAGTCACACATGGATTTTTGACCTCACAGGGTGTCTGTGCCCCTAACCTCTACGTTGATCAAGGGTGGGCCATCTACACGAAGTGCCTAACACATCATCTGATAGAGTAGGCATTCCATAAATGGTAGCCCTCAGAGATTTCCCGTCTAACTATAACATGGGGCTTCCCATGGATGAGCACGTACAGCCCGAGGATCTTTGTTTTCTCCTAGGAAAACAGAACAGTGTCACCTAAATAGAATAAATGAATAGTACTTGTGCGACGCCTGGGTGGCCCAGTCGGTTGAGCGTCCGACTTCGGCTCACTCAGGTCATGGTCTCGTGGTTCGTGAGTTCGAGCCCCACAGAGTCGGGCTCTGTGCTGACAGCTCGGAGCCCGGCACCTGCTTTGGGTTCTGTGTCTCCCTCTCTCTCTGCCCTCCCCTGCTTGCACTCTCTCTCTCAAAAATAAATATTTTTAAAAAATTTTAAAAATAGTACTTGTGGTGGTACTTTATAAATCCTAAAGAATTATCCAAATGTAAGGTATCATAATTTTGTCATTGTTCATTCATTGAACAAGTTTGAGCTGAGCACCCACTGTGAGCCAGCTACACCAAGTCCTCAGAGCTAGAATAATGCAGCAGTGGACAAAACATTATATTCTAGCGGGGAGAGACAAGACACAAATAAGTGAAAATATATACGATTGACCTTTGAACATGTGGGGGTTAAGGCATCAAGCCCCCCCCCCCCCCCAACGCACACACAGTTGAAAATCCACATATAACTTTTGGCTCCCCCAAAACTTAGCTACCAATGAAGCCTTACCGATAACATAAACAGTCAATTAACACATATTTTGTATGTTATACACATAATATACGGTATTCTTACAATAAAGTAATCTAGAGGAAAGAAAATGGCGTTAAGGAAATCATAGGAAAAAGAGAAAATACATTTATAACCCTGCACTGTCTTTATGGGGAAAAAAATCCGCATATAAGTGGACCAGTGCAGTTCACGCTCCTGTGATGTTTGAGCACAATTGTGAAGGACGTAAGACAGCAAGCCATACAAATACATATCTGGGGGGAGCATTCTAGACAGCTGGCTCTGCAGGCGTGAAGGCCTCATGGCGGCAGCACGCTGCCTTTGGCCGGGAGCGAGATCACCACTGCGACCGAGCTGTGTGACAGGAGGGAGGTGGCGGGAGATGGGGTCAGAGGAATACCTGGGATGAGGTAAGGGGCACATCGTGTAGGGTCTCGGGAGCCACCCTACGGACCGTGTGTGGGAAATGGGAAGCTGTTAGCTGCTAGCTGAAACGCACGTTTCAGAAGGATCGCTGTGGCTACATGTTGAGCGGGATTATCCGCGAGGCAAGGGGTGATGCCAGGAGGTCTATTTGGGAGGGAACTGCGGCAGCCTTAGCAGAGGACTTTGGCGGCTTGCACCCTAGCGGGAACCGTGCAGGCACAAGGAGGGGCTGGATTCTTGAATTTGAAATTTGGGGGTCAGTGAGGGAGAGAGGAGTCCAGGTTTTTGTACTGAGTGACCGGAAGGTTAGGGTGGCATTTGCTGAGTCAGGAGAACTTAGGTGGAAGGAGCAGTGCGTTTTGGGGTAGAAGGTCAGGAGTTTGCTTTTGAACGTGTTTCAGACACCTGTTGGGCTTCTGAGCAGAGAACTGAGTTGTTCTGGGGGGATCTGGGCGGAGACCCAGATTTGGGGAGCCGTCAGCACATAGCTGTGATTTCAGGTTCCCCAGCAGCATACCAGCGTCAGAGAAGGGGGGTGCTGGGGACCTGAGGTCAGGAGGTGAGGAGCAAGCAGGGGAGACCCGCGGCGTGAGGAGGAGAGGAGACCCAGGAAAGCTCGGGATCCAAGAAGCCAAGGGAAGAAAGTTTTCGAAGAGGAGGGACTATTAAGTTGGATCAAATGCTGTATCCGAGGCAAATAGGGTGAAGGCTGAGAATTGAGCATCCGATTTAGCAGACTGAGAGTCCTTGGTGACCTTGACAAGGAGAGTGGAGAAGATGTCTGAGAAGCGAAAATACCTGTGTCGAGAATAGTGTGCAAGTTGAGAAATTGTTTCCTGTGCTTCTCAGTTTGGACTGTTTTTAAGCAGCCGTTTGGCTAGGAAATAGGTGTGAATTCTCAGCCAGTCCATTTAGTCCGTGCTGCCCATGGAATTCTTCAGATTCTGAGAAAGTAACTTGCCTTAGTTGTTTCTACCTGGGTTTCCGGCGACAAGGAGAGTAGCATGTCCTCAATGGGACCCTGGCGTGGGGCCTCCCAGCACCCTGTCACCCTGTCACCCTCGCCAGAGGGTGACCTCATCGCTGTGACCTCAGGTCTGCAACTCAGCTTTCCCAAACCAGGGGAGGGGTCCTTGGCGGCCAGCCCCCTGCCGCTTCTTCGTTGTTCAGTAGGTGGTGCTCTTCTGCCTAAGTTAGAACAAAACCAGGCCCCCTGCAAGGTTCTGGGGGAATCCAACTCCTAAAGATGAAGAGTGGGCTCCCTCCACTTGGCAAATAGTTCCCCTGCAGGGTTGGGCAGAGGAGTTGCTGTGTAGACCCCACAGGGGCTTGGCAGGTGGCACTTGTGAGTAAAGGTCATCTCCCTCCCCACGTGCAGCGCCTGAGAGAAGAAATGGAAGAAATCACGCAGCAGCAGCTGGTCCATGACAAGTACTGCAAAGACCTCATGGGCTTCGGGACGAAACCTCGCCACATCACCCCCTTCACCAGCTTCCAGGCTGGCCAGCCCCCGCAGTCCAACGCCTTGGTGGGACTGCTGGGGTACAGCTCTCACCAAGGCCTCATGGGTTTCGGGGCTTCCCCCAGCCCAGCGAAGTCCACGCTGGTGGAGAGCCGGTGTTGCAGAGACCTGATGGAGGAGAAATTCGATCAGGTAGGTGGCGAGAGGCCTGCCCCCTCCTCTCCCAAGCCCCGTGCTCCCTTTCCGTGGCCAACCCTGTGTTCTCCTGTCTCAGGTGTGCCAGTGGGTGCTGAAATGCAGGAATAGCAAGAACTCGCTGATCCAAATGACAATCCTTAATTTGTTGCCCCGCTTGGCTGCATTTCGACCTTCTGCCTTCACAGGTGAGGATGTCCGTGGACACGTCATATCATTACCTGTTTAAGGGAAATCACACGGAAGTGATTCCAGAAAGTTACATCTGCCTGTCATTGGAAGCAACAACTAAGGGGCTAGTCTCTGGTTTCTCTGCCTCACGTCTGATTTCAGTGGGGCCCGGCGTAGGGTTTCCACAAGTGTCTGAGGCAGCCGACACGGGAAGGACCAGAGTGTGTAGGCAGAGAGGCAGTCCTGGAGCCAAGCGACTTCGTGCGTGTGAAAGCCAACAAGTTCATGACGGACGTCAGAGGGACCGAAGGAAGGGCAGTTTGGGTTGAGCTACTCTGCAGCAGCCCCTCTGTGGGGCGGGGAGGATGTGGTGACCGCCCTGCTTCTGCCCCTGGCGTGGTCACCCACTGCCTCACCGCTCACGGGGAGGAAGGACTGGAGGTTTCAGAGGCAGGTTTCGGGGATGATGGCCTGAGGGCTCCTGTATTCCTGCCCTGTTTTCACTGGGCAGCAAGAATCCCCGGCTCCCAGAGCTGCCCCCGCCCAGATGCTGGCTTCTCCCTTGGGCCTTCCTGGGCTACTCCGGCCGGAAGTGCTCTTCCCCCTTCCTCGATAGCCTCCTGCCGTGGAAAGACTTTGGCGTCAGACCTGGGATGAATCCTGCTTCTGTCCTTCACCGTGAGGTTTCAGACAGGTTATCTGACCTTCCCAGGCCTCCACTTCCTGACCCGTAGAGGCGGAATAACAACAATTCTTGCCTCACAAGGTGAATCGTGTTAATGCCTAAACACCTGCTCTAAATGCCTGGCACAGAGTAGGCCCCCATAAGTGGAAACCATTATTCTGTTATTACTGCCTCCTCTGCCTCCTCAGATCCGTCTTAGAAGTAAGGTAAAGGGAAAAATTAGAATAATACTCTGGTTGCCTGTTCATACTTAATATCCTCATCTTACCTCCCTGCTTGCTGAGTGCAGAGCCGCCGTCTCGGACGTCTCTTTGCACTTCACTGTGGTGCCCGTCGCCTGTGCTTAATAAGCGTTCAGGACCAAATGAGAGCCAGGAGTGGAAGTGGAAGGTCAGCCTGACCCTCCACAGACACCATCCTCTAGCACACAGACTCATTTCACACTCCCCAGTCCAGATGAAATAGGAAAAAAGTATAGTTGGTGAGGTGTTAAATATGCTGCGTGTGAGAATAGAAGGTGTTGAGGAAGGACAAGACAATTAGCCACATAAAATCAATGAACCAGAGAGAAATGATATCATGAAACTTGCCCATATTTTTTTCAGTTTTCCGTTTTTCCCACCTGGTACCCAGCAGCTACTCTCTTCTTTAATGACCAGACATGCCCCTGTTCAGTAGAGCTTTAAATAATTGTGGTGTGAAAGTCTCTGGTTCAAAAGAAAGTAATAACTAGGCCAAATTTGATCAAAGTCTGTCATGTTGTGGAAGCAGTTACCCCAGTAAGTTCAAAGGACCGCCTAGCAGCAGGATACAGAGGCTCAGAGGGCCCCTAGGTTTATTCTTTTGATGTGGGTTTTTGTTGTTTTATTAAATAATATACTAAAGCGTGTCGTTGATGTTCAGCCTGGGCAGCCTCCATCCATGGAGCCTCATTGGGAAAGTGCCACATTTTTAGAGCCTACAGTTTGGACGTCGCCGCTTAAACTTCCTGATGACGGAAGCTCTGGACCTGTCAAAAATGCCCTAAGATTGGGCTGGGCTCTCTCACAATATCAGATCCCTTAATCTCTTAGGGTGCTAAATCTGGCAAAGGAAATCACCCTCTTGATTTAAGCTCCCTTCCTGCTGAGATGCTGTTCCCGTCCAGAAGTCCCGTCTTCCTGGATGACGTGATGTGATTTTCAAGCCCCAGCATGCTTCGGTGTCATTTGACCACGAGAGCCACGAGAGACGATCTTTCTCGTCACAATAAATGCAGGGAGGCATATGTGCTGTCTGGGACTTCAGCTCACTGCCTCCTAAATGAGCTGTGGCCCTCAGCACCCCTCACTTTCTGATGGATGCGCGGTCTTGCCTTCTCTGCTGCCGTGTATATTCTGCGGGTGCACGGACTTGAGGCCAGCAAGATGGAAGGGAAGAAATAGAGAGAGGCAAAAATCAGGAAATTCCAACCTTCAGAGGAGTAATAACACTTTGGCTTAAATTGCCCAAGAATCGCCTACCCGTGCACATTGGCTGATGTAAACTTAATGAAAATACACTTGTGGCTTCCCAAATTACAGACTAAATCTTGTTCTATTAAATATAACTATAACAGAAATCTCTGGGTAATAGCAAAGTGATTTCCAGGCCTAAGCTGAATAGAATGGCCTGTTTATTGCAAACAGTATCCAACAGTACTTTAAATTTCAACATAATATAAAATCGTTTAGATGATTCTCTTTGTTTTTAAGCAAGATTTAACATACACTTCGTAAGAGCATGTAGTCGTTCCCTCAAAATATAGCACTAATGGGGACGATCGTGCCATGTTATTGTTTCAGAGGCTCTTTTAAGTTTTTGGTGGTTTTTTTTTTTTTTTTTTTTAATTAAAGGGGAAAAAAAAATCTTACATTTCTAATATTTCCAAAAGATGTATCTGAGGAGTGATTAGCAAGCGATTATCAAGACTGGTTAATACATCCTCTTAATTCTTCTTTACATCTTTCCAGGCGGCTGTCTTAATTTATTCCTAAATGTAAGTGTTTTATAGGAACTCTGACCTTTGGTACATACACCAACCCTGACCTTGAGCCATATGCCTTGTCTTTTTTGTGATCAGATACCCAGTACCTCCAAGATACCATGAACCACGTCTTGAGCTGTGTCAAGAAGGAGAAGGAACGGACAGCAGCCTTCCAAGCCCTGGGGCTCCTTTCTGTGGCTGTGAGATCTGAGTTCAAGGTCTATTTGCCTCGTGTGCTGGACATCATCCGAGCAGCCCTACCCCCAAAGGACTTTGCCCATAAGTAAGTGTCTCTATTAGGATTTCACCCTCCGCCCCATTTGGTTGGGGAGGAAGGATGCTCTATCCCAGTTTCCATGGAGCTCAAGCCCATTCTCTGCATCATTAACCACCAGGGTGTAGCAAGTCATACAAAGAACAACCCTTCCTCAGTTGAGTTCCAACCTTTTTCAAACTAAGTGATATACGTGTGTGTGTGTGTGTGTGTGTGTGTGTGTGTGTGTGTGTGTGTGCATATGTATATATGTACGTATAAGTAGATTGGCCTGGTGAAGGGATAAGCCTCCCCATTCTAGAGCCCAGCCTTCTCGTTGCGGGGAGAATTTCTTTCCGTCCGGTGGCTGTGCTCTGCACCCTGGTCCCTGATGTACACATTGTTCAGTTCGCTTCCTGAATAGGTACCTTGGCCAGCACCGGGCTAAGCCACATGGTGCCTTTTGTGCCAATTCAGGAAAGGGGCCCCTTCCTCAAGACACGTGACTGCCATCTGCTGGGCTGTTGTAGATTCAAATGTGTGGTGACTAGGGTGTGGTGGGCCCCCTAGAATTGGGCAGGAGATGACCGGCACACCAACGAGTTGTGGCCCTGCCTGGGTAACCTGCCCTCCTCGCCCCAAGGCGATTTTGAGGTGGGGCATCACAGAATGTCATTGTGTCTCAAGTGGCCACTCACTCACTCTTTCGGTCCTCTGCAGGAGACAGAAGGCAATGCAGGTGGATGCCACAGTGTTCACTTGCATCAGCATGCTGGCCCGGGCAATGGGGCCAGGCATCCAGCAGGATATCAAGGAGCTGCTGGAGCCCATGCTGGCAGTGGGACTGAGGTGGGTGTCGGAAACCTGAGCTCCCGTCTCGGGGAGTATGAGACTCGAACCGCGGTTTCGGGGTGGTGCTGAAAGCGAGGTGTGGGTGTTTGCGTGTGAGATTGGGTAGGCGGGACAGCTCGCGCTAAACACGGGCTAGTTTTGAATCCTGGTTTCATCTCTAGTTAGCTGTGTGATCCCGACCCGGTTACTTAACTTCTCCGAGCCTCCATTTTCTCACCTGAAAAGGGGGCACGATAGCAGCTCCTGTTGTCTAGGGTTGTCATGGAGGTTAAGTGAAGGAGTTCATGAAATAGCCACTCTCGGCACACCACTTTGTGTATAAGAAGTGCCCGACCGATGTTTGCAGCTATTTATGTTATCGTTGGGAAATGGCCTGGCTTTCCTTGCATTAGTTCTCTTTCTCTGTAAAATAAGGACGATGCTCTCCGTTTGCTTCCCTGATTTTTAATCGAGACTTGGTCTTCTGCAGGGGCTAAATTATATTAAGCAAGTTCCTCTCTGGCAAAGACCAGAAATTCGTAGATTGATCTGAAACCTCTGACCAGGCCAACAGAGTTCCGGTCATTTATCCTAGTTTGTAGTATCCTTTCTACTTTAAAGACCAAGCGGTGATGGGCCTAACCCCTTGCTGGACGAGAAGGGCTGTTTCTTGTCAAGAACAGACAGATGTCTTGTCCAGCACCATACACGCCTGGTTTCCTTCCCCTCAGCCCTGCCCTCACTGCTGTGCTGTACGACCTGAGCCGTCAGATTCCACAGCTGAAGAAGGACATCCAGGACGGGCTACTGAAGATGCTGTCCCTGGTCCTTATGCACAAACCCCTCCGGCACCCGGGCATGCCCAAGGGCCTGGCCCATCAGCTGGCTTCCCCTGGCCTCACAGCCCTCCCTGAGGCCAGCGACGTGGGCAGCATTACTCTTGCCCTGCGAACTCTCGGCAGCTTTGAGTTTGAAGGTAAGAAATTGCTCCAGCTCTTACCAAGACACGGAGTGTTGCTGGGAACCCCGAGGAAAGAACAAGGGCACCTAGCATTGCCGGGTCTTGGCTGGGGATCTGGAGACCAGGTAGCTGATCGGGTAGCGGCTCAGCCTTCTGGGCTCTTTGCATGCTTTGTTAATTCGTACTCTTTGTTTCTCTGTCCCACCCTGAGTTTGGGGGCAGATGGCGTTCAGGGAAATTCTGCATTGATCCAAGGAATGAATGCTTCAGAGAGACGAGAAAGTCAGAGATGGAGCCCCACCCCATCCCCCCACATCCATGAAGCGGAGATGGCGTTTAATGCTTTAAAATGTCTAAGCCAGAGGCTTTAAGGTGTTTCCGTTCCTACGGCAGTATGATTTTCAGCTGTGGCGTCCTGTGTAGTTCGGTTTAGAGTTCTAAGCTGCAGATAAACCCACATTAATGCCCCTAGGGAGATCTGTTTCAGGAGAGAAAAAGGGATACTTTTGAAATTTAAGATCATGTAGGTGGTTGCTCAAGACTGCAGGGAAACAAGCAAGTACAAAAAGCCTAAGTGTGCGGTCTGAATGCTTACAGCCATCTGTGGTTTCCCTCCTGTAGCTTCTTCACTTGCCTTGATTAACACCCAGCATAATATATTTCTAATGAATAGAAAGTAGCTATATTTACACCCAGCCAACATCAGACTCTCTTTTGCTATTCAAATCTGGGAACTAAAATAGACAAGGTAAATTTGATCAAGAATTGTTTTACTCTCTGGGAACATAAAGAAAGGTTTGGGTCAGAATAAAACGAAATAATTCATCCTTTGAAGGGAATAAAGAAAAGATTAGGATGGGGGGGTGGATGGGGGGAATGCCCTTTTTCTGTCTCCCAGCTCCTCTGCTTTCCTTCTGCCTCTGCTGATTCGAAACCCACTTGTTACCTTTTTAAGAGAAGAGTTCTGGGTCAATATCTTGTTGAAAACTGAATTCATCGCCATGAAATGAAAAACGCAGCCAGCAAGTTGTAGGCCTGCCGTCCAGAGCAGCGGTGTTTATTTTGTCTTCTCTCTGCCTTTGTATCCAGGCCACTCTCTGACCCAGTTTGTCCGCCACTGTGCGGATCATTTCCTAAACAGCGAGCACAAGGAGATCCGCATGGAAGCCGCCCGCACCTGCTCCCGCCTGCTCACGCCCTCCGTCCACCTCATCAGCGGCCACGCGCACGTCGTTAGCCAGACTGCGGTGCAAGTGGTGGCAGACGTGCTCAGCAAACTGCTCGTGGTCGGGATCACAGATCCTGGTGAGGTTCATGAGACAGGAGCAGTCTGGGGGAGTTGGGACACTCGGGGCACCGGGAATTAGCCACTCTCATGGCGTGCCCTCAGGGAGGTGATGGCCGGCTCTTTCTCTGCCAAAGCGTTAGGCTTGGCTACTCCAGCCAGGTGGCGTAAAACGATCTGTCTTTAATCCTGTTGTCTTTGCTCCTGTGAGCAAAGAATGACAGGTTAGACGAGGCCGGGGGCAGTGGGGGTGGAAACTGGGAAAGGACCAGAGGATGACGGCATTGAAGAGGCATTCCAAGGCTCGATTGCTCTTGCAGACCCCGACATCCGCTACTGCGTCTTGGCATCTCTGGATGAGCGCTTTGATGCACACCTGGCCCAGGCAGAGAACTTGCAGGCCCTGTTTGTGGCCCTGAACGACCAGGTGTTTGAGATCCGGGAGCTGGCCATCTGCACGGTGGGCCGGCTCAGTAGCATGAACCCGGCCTTCGTCATGCCCTTCCTGCGCAAGATGCTCATCCAGGTAATGGGGTGACAGTCACACCTAGTGGCAGTCTGGAAGGGACTGTCATTGTGAGAGCCATTTGGGGAAAGAGAGATGAGGACAAGGAAGGGGAGAAAGGTCAAGATGCCTGGTAAAAGCCACATTTGGCTCCAAGAGTCCCTGTTTTCCCAGCTTGGCAGTTACAGTTCAGGGCTGATCGCCTCATGAGCCTCTTACCCCCAGCGGCACGACTCCAGGGGCCTCTTATCCCCGGCGAACCTCGTCTGCAGGCAGCTCTTTTCTTCTTCCTGGCAAGTCACCGGAGATCCCGCTTCTTGGCACGTTTGGCTCAGTCTGCTGCCGATGGTGTCAGTTTTGCTAGCACCTCTCTGTCCCCCTGCTCTCCTGCTCCCACCAGGTCAGGCACAGAGGCCCAGGATGACAGTGGTTCCAACTCTGCTTCTCATAGTCGTTGCCCCCGGCCTGTGGTCCGTGGCTTTCGTTCTTAAATAACGTCAGATGCCAAGCCAAGCTGCTGGACTGGAGCCAGAGGTAGATTTAGGTTGGCCTTGCTGCTCCATCTGTTGGGACTTTTTTTTTTTTTTAAGTGGGCCCGGTGTGGAGCTTGAACTCACAACCCCAAGGTCAAGAGTCGCATGCTCCACCGACTGAGCCAGCCTGGTGCCCCAGGATTTGCAATTCCTACTAAAACCTGACTCCTCAGTTTTTGTCTCCACCTAGCCGCATAAACTCTCTGGCCTCCTGGTTAGGGGCCCATGGTCCAGTCCTTCTTGCCTTGAGTGATTTCCACCCACCTCTTCTGGGTCTCAGTGTGGCTCGCCCAGTCCTTTCCTGTCCCCTGACTCCACCTTGTCCCTACGCCCCCCTCTGCTTCCTGAATCTCCCATGGTTTCTTTCGAAACAGATACTTTTCCTAACACGTAAAAACTTAAACACAGAAAATCCATTAACGTGTAACTTTCATCCGAAACAAATGTCACGTATTCACAGTCTGTCCTAGCTAAAGTGAGTGTAAGTTGTATCAGTCAACAAATTAGAGGATTATATTATGTTGGCACTTCTGTTTTTATTTTTATTTTTAATTTATTTAAATTCAAGTTAGATAACATAAAATGTAGTATTGGTTTCAGGAGTAGAACCCAGTGATTCATCACCTCCATATGACACTCAGTGCTCATCCCAAGAAGTGCCCTCCTTAGTGCCCATCACCCATTTAGCCCATCCCCCTACCACCTCCCCTCCAACATTTAAGAGTCTCTTATGGTTTCCCTCCCTCTCTGTATTTATCTTAATTTCCCTTCCCTTCCCTTCCCTTCCCTTCCCTTCCCTTCCCTTCCCTTCCCTTCCCTTCCCTTCCCTTCCCTATGTTCATCCACATATAAGTGAAATCATATATTTGTCTTCCTGTGACTGACGAATTTCACTTAGCATAACACATTCTAGTTCCATCCATGTGGTCGCAAATGGCAAGATTGCATTCTTTTTGATTGTCGAGTAGCATTCCAGTGCGTGTGTGTGTGTGCGTGTGCACGCGCTCACACATTCTCCCCATTTTCTTTATCCATTCATCACTTGATGGACATTTGGGCTTTTCTCATACTTTGGCTGTTATTGATAGTGCTGCTATAAACATCGGGGTGCATGTGCCCCTTTGAATCAGCGTCTTTGTATCCTTTGGATAAATACCTAGTAGTGCAGTTGCTGGGTCGCAGGGTAGTTCTATTTTTAATTTTTTGAGGTACCTCCATACTGTTTTCCAGAGTTGCTGCACCAGTTTGTGTTCCCACCAGCAGTGCAAAAGGGTTCCCCTTTCTCCGGATCCTCGCCAACATCTGTTGTTTCCTGAGTTGTTAATATTAGCCATTCTGACAAGTGTGAGGTGGTATCTCGTTGTGGTTTTGATTTGTATTTTCCTGATGATGAGTAATGTTGAGCATCTTTTCAATTGTCTGTTGGCCATCTGGATGTCTTTGGACAAGTGTCTGTTCATGTCTTCTGCCCATTTCTTCACTGGATTGTTTTTTGGGCGTTGAGTATGATAAGTTCTTTATCGATTTTGGATAGTAGCCCTTTATCTGATACGGCATTTGCAAATATCTTCTCCCATTCCATCCGTTGCCTTTTAGTTTTGTTGACTGTTTCCTTCACCGTGCAGAAGCTTTTTATCTTGACGAGGTCCCAATAGTTCATTTTTGCTTTTATTTCCCTTGCCTCTGGAGACACGTCTAGTAAGAAGTTGCTGCAGCCAAGGTCAAAGAGGTTGCTGCCTGTTTTCTCCTGTAGGATGTTTATGGTTTCTTATCTCACATTTAGGTCTTTCATCCATTTTGAGTTTGTGTGTCTGGTTTAAGAAAGTGGTCCAGGTTCATTCTTCTGCATGTCGTCGTCCGGTTTTCCCAGCACCATTTACTGAAGAGACCGTCTGTTTTCCACTGGATACTGTTTCCTGCTTTGTTGAAGATTAGTTGGCCATACGTTTGTGGGTCCATATCTGGGTTCTGTATTCTGTTCCACTGATCTGTGTGTCTCTTTGTGTGCCAGTACCATACTGTCTCGATGATTACAGCTTTGTAATGCTCCTTGAAGTCCGGGGTTGTGATGCCTCCAGCTTTGGTTTTCTTTTTCAACGTTACTTTGGCTGTTCGGAGTCTTTTCTGGTTCCATACAAATTTTAGGATTGTTGGTTCTAGTTCTGTGAAAAATGCTGGTATTATTTTGATAGGAATTGTGTTAAATATGTAGATTGCTTTCAGTAGCATACGCATCTCAACAATATTTGTTTTTCCAGTCCGTGAGCATGGAATGTGTTTTCATTTCTTGGCGTCTTCTTCAGTTTCTTTCATAAGCTTTCTATAGTTTTCAGCATACAGACCTTTTACCTCCTTGGTTATTCCTAGGCATCTTAACGGTATTTTTGGTGCTATTGTAAATGGGATCGATTCCTGGATTTCTTTTTCTGCTGCTTTGTTGTGTTGTATAGAAGTGCAACCAATTTCTGTACGTTGGTTTTTATATGCTGCGACTTTGCTGAATTCATGTATCAGTTCCAGTAGTATTTTGGTAGACTCTTTTGGGTTTTCCACATTAGGGTATCATGTCATCTGTGAAGAGTGAATGTTTGACTTCTTCTTTGGCAATTTGTATGCCTTTTATTTCTTCTTGTTGTCTGATTGCTGAGGCCAGGGCTTCTGGCACGGTGTTGAACAACAGTGGTGAGAGTGGACATCCCTGTCGTGTTCCTGACCTTAGCGGGAGAGCTCTCAGTTTTTCCCCATTGAGGATGATATTAGCTGTGAGTCTTTCATATATGGCTTTTATGATGACTCATGTTCCTTCGACCCCTACTTTCTTAAGGGTTTTTATCAAGAAAGGGTGCTGTATTTTGTCAAATGCCTTTTCTGCATCTATTGAAAAGATCATATGGTTCTTATCCTTTCTTTTATTAACATGGTGTATCACATTGATTGATTTATGAGTATTAAAGCAGTCCTGCAGCCCAGGAATAAATCCCACTTAATCATGGTAAATAGTTCTTTCAATGTACTGTTGAGTTCGATTTACTAATATCTTGTTGAGAATTTTTTCATCCGTGTTCATCAGGGATATTGGCCTGTAATTCTCCTTTTCAATGAGGTCTCTGGCTTTGGAATCAAGGTAATGCTGGCTTCATAGAATAAGTTAGGAAGCTTTCCTTCCATTTCTATTTTTTGGGACAGTTTGAGAAGAGTAGGTATTAACTCTGCCTTAAATGTCTGGTAGAATTCCCCTGAGAAGCCATCTGGCCCAGGACTCTTGTTTCTTGGGAGATTTTTGATAACTGATTCAATTTCTGTGCTGGTTATGGGCCTGTTCAAATTTTCTATTTCTTCCTGTTTGTGTCTTGGTAGTGTGTGAGTGTTAAGGAATTTGTCCATCCCTTCCAGATTGTCCAGTTTGTTGGCATATAATTTTTCGTAATATTCTCTTATAATTGTTTGTATTTCTGTGGTGTCGGTCGTGATCTCTCCTCTTTCATTCGTGATTTTATTTATCTATTTGGGTCCTCTTTTTTGAGAAGTCTCACTAGGGGGTTATCAGTTTTGTTTATCCTTTCAAAAAACCAGGTTTTAGTTCCGTTGATCTGTTCTCCTGTGGTTTTTTGTTTCTATATCACTGCTCTCACTTTTATTATTTTTCTTCTGCTGCTGGCTTTGGGCTTTATTTGCTGCTCCTTTTCTAGCTCCTTTAGGTGTAAGGTCAGGCTGTGTATTTGGGACCTTTCTTGCTTTTGAGATAGGTCTGAATGGCAATGTATTTCCTTCCCTCTTAGGGCTGCCTTTGCTGCATCCCAAAGGGTTTGGACTGTCGTGTTTTCATTTTCATTTGCTTCCATGTATTTTGTAATTTCGTCTTTAACTTCCTGGTTAACCCATTCTTTAGTAGGATGTTCTTTTTTTTTTTTTTTTTTTTTTAATTTATATATGAAATTTATTGTCAAATTGGTTTCCATACAACACCCAGTGCTCATCCCAAAAGGTGCCCTCCTCAATACCCATCACCCACCCTCTCCTCCCTCCCACCCCCCATCAACCCTCAGTTTGCTCTCAGTTCTCAACAGTCTCTTATGCTTTGGCTCTCTCCCACTCTAACCTCTTTTTTTTTTCCTAGTAAGATGTTCTTTAACCTCCATGTATTTGAGGGCTTTCCAAATTTTTCCTGGTGGTTGGTTTCAAGTTTCATAGTGTTGTGATCTGAAAATATGCATGGTGTGATCTCAGTCTTCTTGTACCTCTTGAGGGCTGATTTGTGACCTAGTATGTGATCTATTCTGGAGAATGTTCCATGTGTACTCGAGAAGAATGTGTATTCTGCTGCTTTAGGACAAAATGTCTGAATATGAGTCCATCTGGTCCAGTGTGTCATTCAAAGCCATTGTTTCCTTGTTGATTCTCTGCTTGGTTGACTTGTCCACTGCTGTAAGTAGGGTATTAAAGACTTCTATAATGGTATGATTATTAATGAGTTTGTTTACATGTGTGATTAATTGATTTATATGTTTGGGTGCTTCCAAGTTGGCGACATAAATATTTACAATTGTTAGATCTTCTTGATGGATAGATCCCTTAATTATGATAATAATGCCCTTGTTCATCTCTTGTTACAGTCTTTGTTTTAAAATATGGTTTGTCTGATATAAGTATGGCTACTTTGGCTTTCTTTTGACTTCCGTTAGCACGATAGATGGTTCTTCATGCCCTCACTTTCAATCTGCAGGTGTCCTTAGGTCTCAAATGAGACATAGGGTAGCAGAATGGATTAAAAAAACAAGATCCATCAATATGCTGCCGGCACTTCTGTGTTTAGCCTAATGGTTTATTTCTTCAACTGCTGCCCTGTGTGAGGAGTGTCCATCACTTTAAGTCTTTTTAAAATACCTAAGGTTTTATGGGGCACCTGGGTGGCTCAGTTGGTTAAGCGTCCAATTTCAGCTCAGGCCGTGATCTTGTGGTTCGTGGGTTCGAGCCCCATGTCAGGCTCTGTACTGACAGCTCAAAGCCTGGATCCTGGTTCAGATTCTGTGTGTCTCTCTCTGTCCCTCTTCCGCTCATGCTCTCTGTCTCTCTCTCAAAATAAATTAAAATAAACATAAAAAAAATATACCTGGGGCGCCTGGGTGGCTCAGTCAGTTAAGTGTCTGACTTCAGCTCAGGTCATGATCTCACAGTCTGTGAGTTCGAGCCCTGCGTCGGGCTCTGTGCTGACAGCTCAGAGCCTGGAGTCTGCTTTAGATTCTGTGTCTCCCTCTGTCTCTGCCACTCCCCTGCTCACACTCTGTCTCTCTCTCAAAAATAAACATTAAAAAAAATTTATATATATATAATATATATATATTATATATACATATATAATATATATACATATATAATATATATATATATTATATATATATATATATAATCTCTAAGGTTTAGGGAAGGAAAAGAAATCATTGTTGAACCTACCAGCCCAAATCCTGCTAAAGAAGCTTGAAACAGAAATATCTCCTAATGAGAATATCAGTATGTTCAGTCAGTAGATGTGTTGAGCACCTGCTATGTTTCAGGTTCTACTGGGTGCTGGAAACCTATTAATGAACAAGCCAGGCATGGCCTGTGTCTTCTGGAAGGTTACAATAAGCTATCTCATTTTTCTGATACTGGAATGTGAAGCACTATTGAATAAATTTACCATGTACTGAGCTCAGCCCTGGTAACACCAAAATTTCTAATTGTTTTCAAGTGCATATACAGACCTTCCCAAGGTGAATTGGACATTTTCATGCCTTGATAATAAGGGACATTACCTAAATGTGCTTTGGCCTTTTTCTGATGCCTTGATCACCAGAGAGGGCATTGGGTATTGTGGGGGCACAGCAATGCTCTCTGGCTCTGGAAATGAATCGGGGATCTTTGAAGTGGCCCTTGCCGCCCGCGAGAGTTGTGCTCTCCTCACGGGCAAGCATTTTCTCCCCGCCTGCGTCTCCTTGCTCACGTGGGTCCTTTCTCAGCATCCCTGTCCATCCTCTCTCACAGCTGTCTGCTGTGACAGGGGAAAAACAGGCTGCCAGGGGGATCCAGAAAGTCAGGATTATTAAATCAATAACCGGAGACAAGATATAATGTGAAATTGTACACTCCTCCTCTGGGTAGCTGAGTTAACATGCACTGTTCTCATGGTTCAGAGATTTCCTTCTGGCAACTTCAGCTCACCAGAAGTCTGTCTATATTAAGTTGTTTCTATGAAGTCACTATGAGTAGAACGTGCTGATTTGCAGGTGTTTTAAGGATGTCAGAACAAACATGTTATTTCTGTTCATAAAGGTCCAAGGGGAATCTATTGATATAATCCCTCACTGTTGGGGTTTAGATGTGCCTGAAACCACTACTGAGTATTAATATTTCTTTCAACATCATAGCTATTCTGACTGTTCTTAGATTGTTTTGTCATTAGTTATAAGCCCTCTTAGTGATTTGCTGTCTGGATGGAGATTTTTCTCAAAGAGAGCCCTTCCTTCATACCTTATTTCTTTCTCTCTCTCTCTCTCTCTCTTTTTTAATGTTTATTTATTTTTGAGGAAGAGAGGGAAATAAAGTGTGAGCAGGGGAGGGACAGAGAGAAAAGGAGACAGAGGATCACTGTAGGGCTCGAACCTACAAACTGCAAGATTATGACCTGAGCCAAAGTTGGATGCTCAACCACCTGAGTCACCCAGATGCCCCACTTCAATCCTTATTTCTGCAGACCCCTGCTCATACTGTCCCTGGTGGTTTTCTCAGTCTCCTGTGACTGTGCTGCACTGTCACAGCTCTGCTCGGGGACGATCGTGACCGTGGGAGCTGGGACTGGTTTCAGACCGTCTCTCTTCCCACCACTGCTGTGTCCCACTGTTTGCCTTTGTGGAATATCTAGCAACCACTTGATCCATAGTGGAGTTCTGGTTCCTTCCTCTGGTTCCCTGCCACCTTTCCCCTTTGACACACCGTTCCTCTCTAGAATTTCCTCTATCATACGGACCTTTCTTCCCTCCAGATTTTGACAGAGCTGGAGCACAGCGGCATCGGGAGAATCAAAGAACAGAGTGCCCGCATGCTGGGCCACTTGGTCTCCAATGCCCCCCGGCTCATCCGCCCCTACATGGAGCCCATTCTGAAGGTAACCCACAATAGCTAGAGAGACTGGCACTTTCTCGCCAGGTGATCTTATGTCAGCTCATTCGGGACGATGGGAGTGTTTCAGTAGAGAAGTTCTTTGGCCCCAGGCTCGGGGACGAGGGCCACGTCAGGCCCTTCTCAGCGAAAGAACTACAAAAATCCCACCAATTGCAGGAAAGGGCTCTCTTTATAAGAGATAAGAAATGATGGTTCCAGCACATCATCAAATGTGCCTGGAAAGAAGTAGGTAAATAGTGGCATAAAATTGTTCCTTCAAAATGAAGAAAAAATGAGCTTTAAAATCTGAATGCGTTTAGAGGCATGTGAAATCTTTCAGAACTTATGTGCATCTGGGCAGATGATCACACAGGTATCATTTGAGGAGGCATGGGAAACGTTTTTAAATCATGGCACTTCCCAGCTCTCTCGTATGTCAGACTGGGCTCAGAAAAGTTTTAGAATCCACATTCCAGAGAAATCCTGGATTTGTAAAGCCTAGAAGTAATTTATCTGTGACTGAAATGGTCTCTTGGGTGAATTTTACTTATGTAAAAGAAAGGTTCCTGGTAGATGCTGTCCTGCATTCATTTTCTCATACCTTCTTTTCATAGGCTTTAATATTGAAACTGAAAGATCCAGACCCTGATCCAAACCCAGGTGTGATCAATAATGTCTTGGCCACAATAGGAGAGTTGGCTCAGGTAAGGGGACAACCACTTTTTCCACAGGATGGAAAGAATACTGTTTAGCCTCTGAGGAAATCAAAATAAGGCCGTAATTTCTAATCTTCTCTACCGCGGTCTTTTTCGTTTTGTAGGTCAGTGGCCTAGAAATGAGGAAATGGGTTGATGAACTCTTTATTATCATCATGGACATGCTCCAGGACTCCTCCCTGTTGGCCAAAAGGCAGGTGAGTACTGCTCTTTCTGGACTGAGCAGGACAGGCGCCTGGGAGGCCTGGGCCCTTGTCTGTCTTAGTCACTCACTGCCCCCAGCCAGTGCCCGACCCAGAGCTCGGCACACAGTAGGTACTCAGAAGTATCTGCTGAGTAAAGGGAAGGAAGATATGGAACCAGGATTCGTTGTCATCCTGACCTGGAGACAACTTTGAGGAAGTAGCAGCTCAAAGAAAAATCCAGGTCATGTATCAGAGCCCCGGCCCCCAGAAGGAAAAGGAAAGCCTGGGCCTGTGGCTGGGGAAGCAAAAGCCGCGCTTCAGCAGCCCCCACCCCCACCCCCACCCCCAGTCCTGGCTTCACTTTGGCCACTGAGGCCATTAGGTGACTAACATTAAGAACAGTCTTAATTTCCCTCGAAGCTCGATTTCTCCCATTAATCATTCAGGATGTGGAAGGACTGTGTGTTTCCTTTGAGGAAGATGGGGCTCTTCTGTATCCAGTGATCGTTGGCATCGGTTTGTGGCCTTGTTTTTATGCCCGAACTCTCAAGGATTTCTGTTGGCGGTTAACAGAACTCTACTGGAAACATTTTTTCTTGGAAAAGCCTCTAATACTTCGCTGTAATTATTTAAGGAAGAGTACAGACCATGCTTTCTCCTACTGACTCGACCGACCACACGATCTGTTCCTTGTCCAGGTGGCTCTGTGGACCCTGGGACAGTTGGTGGCCAGCACTGGCTATGTGGTGGAGCCCTACAGGAAGTACCCCACTTTGCTTGAGGTCCTGCTGAATTTTCTGAAGACTGAGCAGAACCAGGGTACACGGAGAGAGGTAGGGCACATGGCACACTCGGTCTTTAAAGATTTTGCTGGAAGAATGGAGAGAGATTGTGGCATTAACACGCTCTTGAGAGCATGTTGGTTAGATGTCCTGTCCTCCTGTTTCGTTCTCATAGCTGGCCATTCAGGTATGAACTGGGTATCATGGAGCATCGAGAGGAATACACATCAAAGCTATGGTCATCGGATATTGTGATGAATGTTTTCTTCTTCCCCTCCCCCTCCCCACCCAGGCTATCCGTGTGTTAGGACTTTTGGGGGCCCTGGATCCCTACAAGCACAAAGTGAACATTGGCATGATTGACCAGTCCCGCGACGCTTCTGCTGTTAGCCTGTCAGAATCCAAGTCAAGTCAGGATTCCTGTAAGTTGAGGGGACTGATGAGAGACTTATCACATTCTGCCTCACGAAGCGCTTGCTGGCTGTGTTTGGAAAGAGCCTTGGGCTGGTTAACAAATGACAGCACGTTGGCTCACTTCATGACTTTTGAGTGGAAAGTTGAGTTTTGTCTTAAACCGCAATAGGGATGCTGCTTCCCAATGTGTCTGGAATCCTTACATGTGTCCAGACTCTTTGCCAAGGGTCAACAGGCTAAGCCTGTACCCGCTTTTTGGTGCTGATGAGAGAGATGTGAATCATCACCCCCTCACCTCTGTTCATCTGTTGTTCTTTGTTAGTCCTTCTTTGATATTTTCTATTCTCCTGGTGCCCAAGGAGCAAGAGGGTAGAATTTATCCTCTCTGTTTTAATCGGTAGGGAAATCTGAGGCCAGGCTCGGGGGCATAGACAAACTAGTAGCTATCAGAATCCAGGGCTGTTTTTTCCATCAACTGGTCTGGCTCTGGAGCCCCTCTGTCTGTTGACAAGTAGCCTGAGAGATTGGGTAGGGTATGGGGTTACAGCAGATTCTTCTAGGGCGGACTTATTTCCGAAAGAGTGAAAATCCAGCAGTGGCTCTCCCAGCCCTTCCAGCAAAATGTTGTTTTCCCCAAATAATTTGTTTCCAAACTCTATGGAAGGAACCTTGTTGCTTCCAATGTATTCTTCTGTGTGTTAGAGAAGTGTACCTATGATAGCACCCTGTCAGACCCGTGACTCAGCAGAGTGGGGGCCGGGTCCCTGCGGGTTTTGTCCTTACTCAGCAGTGCCTGTCCAGCCTCTTGACCCACTGAGTTCTTACCCTCCTCAGTGTACGGTTCAGCCTCCCCTCACCCAGTCTTTGAGATCCTTGCTGTTCAGGTCTGGTGGCATTTGCCACCCCCTTCTCTGAAGTCCCTAAAGGGACTGAGCAGCTACTGAACAGATGCTGGCCTAATTTGGGGGTAACTGGGGAGTTGGCCTTGACTTTCATTTAGGGGGTATGATTATTTTTACTGACGGTTTCAACTTCAGAGTTGTCACTTGTAATGATAAGAAGCTAAGTTAAACAGAGCAATTTAAGGAAAACCTATCATGTACCATTCTAGGCTTCTGTAGTTGGGGTCAGAGAAAAGCCAGAAACTCTTAGAAGCCTTAATGGTGACAGCCTATTCATTGGGTCCTGATGTTCTCTGTCCTCCCCGTGAACGCCGATGGCGCTTGGGCTGTTGGTGGCACGCCAGGCTCTACTCCAAGTCGGAGTCACATCACGCACGTATAGCTTGTGACTGTTGCCGTCGTTCTGTCCTAGCTGACTACAGCACCAGCGAGATGCTGGTCAACATGGGCAACCTGCCCCTGGACGAGTTCTACCCTGCCGTGTCCATGGTGGCGCTGATGCGGATCTTCCGGGACCAGTCCCTCTCGCACCATCACACCATGGTAGTCCAGGCCATCACCTTCATCTTCAAGTCCCTGGGCCTCAAGTGTGTGCAGTTCCTGCCCCAGGTCATGCCCACGTTCCTCAACGTCATTCGCGTCTGTGACGGGGCCATCCGGGAGGTAAGTAGCTAAAACCCTACCCCTGCTCCCTCCGCCTGAGTCCTAGCTGGTCCGCTGAGGCAGATTATTTGCATATCAGCTTCCTGTTGCTGCCCTCTGCTGGCTGTTGAGCTGAGCACCTGTCCTCCCTCCTCACACTTGACGGAACAGGTGCGGTTGGCTCGGCCCGGTTTCCTGGGTTATCCCCTCAGAATGGTGATGAATGGGTGGGTGGGTGTGTGTGTGTCTAGAGTTCAGTGCATTTGTTGGGAAGAATGTTCCACACTGTGGACTTCTGGTTGCTTTCTCATGATTAGATTTAAGTCCATCATTTTTGTGGTTGTTGTTTTAATGTTTATTTATTTTGAGAGAGAAAGAGCAGGGGAGGGGCAGAGAGAGACAGAGACAGAGACAGAGAGACAGAGAGAATCTCAAGCATGCTCTGCGCTATCCATGCAGAGCCCGAGGTGGGGCTCGATCCCACGACTGTGAGATCATGACCTGAGCCCAAATCAAGAGTCGGACACTCAACCGACTGAGCCTCCCAGGCACCCCTAAGTCCATCATTTTTAGTGAGAATACTGCAGAGGTGACGTTCTTATCAGATCTCATAATGTCAGCTTCTCCCATTAGTGTTGATCATGAGTTTGAGCACACGGTTAAATTGGCATCTGTCAGATCTCTCCATTGTAAAGCTGCCTTTTTCGTGAGCCATCGAGTAATCTGTGGGGTGATACTTCGAGACTAGGACTGTCCTGTTCCCTGACTACCTTTTACCCCGTGGCTATTCACAGGTGATCCTTGCCTGAATCCGTTGTCACACTGATTGCAAAGTAAGGACTTTCTAGTTCTACCATTTCTTCTACTTTTAACAGCTGGCACATTCCTGTTAGGTAGAATTTTCCCCTTTCCTTCCCCATAGCTCCCTTTTGTTCTCTTTCCTTTCTCTGAACCACAGAACCTGCAGAGTGGTTCTGTGATTATTATACGTATGCCACTACTGACAACAAACCTGCTAAATAAAGTTTAAGGGGGCTTTTTTTTTTTAATGTTTTTGATTTTTTTTTTATGTTTATTTATTTTTGAAGGAGAGAGACAGAGCATGAGCGAGAAGGAGCAGAGAGAGAGGGAGACAGAATCCAAAGCAGGCTCCAGCAGGTTGTCAGCACAGAGCCCGATGAGGGGCTCAGACCCACGAGCTGTGAGATCATGACCTGAGCCGAAGTCGGACGCTTAACCAACAGAGCCATCCAGGCGCCCCTTTAATTTTTTTTTTTAAAGTAAATTCTGCATCCAGTGTGGGGCTTGAACTCACGACCCTGAGACTAAGAGTCGGATGCTGAACCAACCGAGCCACCCAGGCACCCCAGAGTACTATGTTATAAAGATACTTGAATTAATTTTTCTTATCAGTTTTTCTCTCTGTGATTATATATTCAACTTGATGTACATTTGGAGGAAATAGTATCTTTTTAGAAAGTATATTTTCTAACTTTGTGCCTGGAGGAGAGAAGTGCAGTTTATTTTTATGTGTTCAACCTCATTGAACTCTTACTAATTCTAATCAGCTAGCTTTTCACTCTAGATAATCATACAGTGTACAAAAAGAGAAAGATAGGGGGGCCTGGGTGGCTCAGTTGGTTAAGCATCCAACTCTTGATTTCAGCTCAGGTCACGATCTCGTGGCTTGTGAATTCTAGCCCCACATCGGGCTCTGTGCTGACAGCGTGGAGCCTGCTTGGGATTTTTTTCTCTGCCCTGCCCCGCCCCGCTCGCACTTGTTCTAGCGCATGTATGCTTTCTCTCTCTCAAACTTAAAAAAACAAGAGAAGGAAGAAAGGAAGGAAGATAATTCTAGTTTTTTGTTTTAGTCTGTAAACCAGTTAGTTATTGCTTTTCTCATTGTATATCCAGGACCTTCAACCCAATGTTGATTAGCTCAGTCAAAGTGGAAATCTTTCACCGTGTTCCTGATTTCAGTGGGACAGCTGTAAAGATTCCACTGCTGAATATAATGTTTGCTGTAGGTTTTTGGTAATTAGCTTTGAAAGGGTTATAAATGTTCCCTTGCGTTCTTAATTTGCTAAAGTTTTTATCACGAACAGGTATTGGATTTATCAACTGCCTTTTATTTGTCTGGCGTGATGATCGCATATTTTTGCCTCTTTCAGGGTGTTCATATGTTGAATTTATGGATATGTTCTAATGTTGAAGTATTCTTGAAGTCTTGTTCTAAAACCAACTTGGTTATGATGTATTTTTTTAATACATTGACTTTATATCTACTACTTAATTGAGATTTTTTTACATCAGCAATCCTGAGTGGAATTTGCCTGTAATTGTTACTATTTTTTTTTTTTTTTTACTATAGGTTCAAAGATCTGTTTATCTTTTCTGTTGCTTGTTAAAACAGTTTTGGTCACATTTTTCTAGGAAATTACTCATTTTATTTACTTTCTGTCTGTAGGTTTGCCTTCTGTGCACATTTCATAGAATTAGAATCATATGTGGTTTTGTGTGTCTAGCTTCTTTACGTGATCCTTTTGAGTTCATCGTGGATCGGTAGTTTACTCCTTCTTTCTAGCTAAATAATAATGTAATGCTATTATTGCTCAGAGGAAGTGTTTTTAATGTTTCCTATGCTTTCTTCTTGCGTCCCTGAGTTATCCAGAAATGGATATTTTAATTTGCAGATTTACAGGATTTCAGATTTCTTCTTTGGATATCTACTTCTGACTTAATTGCATTGGGTTTGTGATTCCTTGATGTTTGCTGAAACCGCCCTAATAGTCTAATGCTTGGTCCATTTTCGATAAATGTTTCCTCCATGCTTGGGAATAGTGTGTATTTGCTAACGTTATCCACAAGGTTCCACGTGTGTCATTAGATTTGAACTTACTACTTGCTGCGTTCAAGTCTTTTGTATTCTTGTTAATTTTTTGTCTGCCTAATCTGTCCATTACTGAGAGAAGTGAGATAAAAATCTCCCTTTACAATGCTGGCTTTATTAATTTCTCATAGTTTAGTCAGTTCTGTTGTATGTACTTGGGGGGATATATTATAGGTATGTTCAAATTTAAAATCGTATCTTCCTGATAAGTCGAATCTTTTATCATTTTGCAATGACTCTTTATATCTTTAATAATACCTTAAAATTTATTTTGCCTAATTTTAATATAGCTACACCATCTTTTTTTTTGGAGGGAGGGAGGATGTCTTTTATTATCTTTTTACTTTTAATTGTCTTAAGGACTTTTTGCTTTAGATGGGTCACTCATGATCATGATATGTATAATAATGCAGCTAGGTTATCCCTTTAACCTAGTTTGAAAATCTTTGCATTCAGTCCAATTACGTTTATTGTGATTGCTCGTAAATTTGGGCTTATTTCCACCATCTGATCTAGTGCTTTATCTGTTTGTTTATTTTCTTTATTTTCTGTCTTTTTGGGGCTTGATTTAAGCTTTCATTTTCTTGTCTTTTGCCCTCTACTTGTTGGCCACCTTTAATTTTAATAAATGATCTATAATGGGATATTTCAGTTGTAAACAAAAGCGGACAACTTCTATCAAATTCCCATACTCATTAATAATTATTAGCACTCTGTCAGTTTGGTTTCATCTTATTACTACCACCCCCACCAATCTCTTCCCCCCCCACACACAAACATTTTTTCTGGGGTATTTCAAAGCAAATTCTAGGTATCGTACTGTTTCACCAATAAAAAGCTTTTCCCCCATATAACCAAAATTACAAGACCTACAAAATTAAAAATAATTCCTTAGTATCTTCTAATATGAAGCCTTCTTCAAATGTCCTTGTTTGTCTTTTTCTTTTCTTTTCTTTTCTTTTCTTTTCTTTTCTTTTCAAGTATCACACCCAGTGCAGAGGCCAACACAGGGCTTGAACTCATGACCCCCGAGATCAAGACCTGAGCTGACCTCAAGAGTCAGACGCTTCACCAGCTGAACCCAGCCAGGCCCCCTCCTTGTTTGTCTTAAAAATGTATTTTTACATTTGGTTTATTTAAATCATAATCCAGATAAGGCCTGCACGTGGCATTCAGCTGATATATCCAATTGTCTTTCTGTCCCCCTTTTTACCCCACTTTTTTTTCATACCATTTATTTGTGAAGGAAACAGGTCATTTTTCCTATAGAATTTCCCATTCTGGATTTGGCTGATAATATCTTCAAGATGTCTTTTAACTTCTTGTAAACTGGTTAGATTTAGATGCTTAGTTAGATTCAGGTTCCTTTTGGTGAGAAATAGTTCCTAGGGGGTACCGCATACCTCCTATTTCAACAGTTAGTAAGCAAGTCTTTTCTAAATGATCCACTTCTAGTGATATAAAGGGTAATCGATGGGCTCAGGTACTGTGATCCTGTCTTCCCCATCAGCTTTTCTCCTAATCCTTTTAGTGCTCATTGAAGATTGTTTTGTAGAACCATTATTTCATTGGCAACTGGAAAACGGTGGTTTCTAATTCTGTTACCCCTTCTGGATTTATTAGCTAGCAATTATCTATAAAGAACTTTATGTTATCAACTATTTAGTTAATTTGAAGTATAGTTCATGCAGGAAGGGCAAAATAAATGCACGATTGTTTTATTAGTTTTTCAGAGTAATGAATCAAGTCCTTTGCAACCTCTCCAAGGTGACTCAGGCACCACCCCACGACCCCTGTTGTTTTTGGAGTATCAGTATCAACGTGTGTGTGTGTGTGTGCGTGCGTGTGTGTGTGTGTGTGTGTGTGTGTGTGTGTGTTCTGTTCATTGAAGGCACTGTTTTTTCTCACGATCTAATTATCCCACTCGACGTGGCTGTTGTGTTCTTTTTACATTGCCAGTGGTCTTGGTCTTTGATCGCTTTCTTGCTTTCTGGCAAAAAAAAAAAAAAAAAAAAAAAAAAAGATATATTGAGCTTATCAAGTACATTTCACTCAAGCCTTGTCATGGCCACTTTCAAGGAGCTATGGTTTCTTTTTTCCTTTTTTTTTTTCTTTTTAAGTTTATTTATTTATTTTGAGAGACAGAGAGAAAAAGAGCATGTACACATGAGTGGGGAAGGAGCAGAGAGAGAATCCCAAGCAGGCTCCACACTGTCAGTGTAGAGCCTGACATGGGGCTCAATCCCTTGAACTGTGAGATCATGACATGAGCTAAAGTCAAGAGTCAGACACTTTACTGACTGAGCCACCCAAGCGTCCCCAGAGCTATGGTTTCTTTAAGTGAGAGATGGTACTTAGAAACTGCAGTTTGTGTGCTAGGGTGCTCATTGCTACTGACATATCATTATTCTCAGCCATTTCAGTGAACAGACCTAGAAATAAGTAATTTTTAGAAAGAGGAAAATTAACCAATGCATATTTAAGTTTTAAGAGTTTTTACTTTGATTTTATACTTGTTTCTCACACTGAAAAACTTGGTTCCTTGGTTCTGACATTTCTATAATTACTTGCTTTATCTTGCAAAATACATACCTACATGTATCTTATATACATGTAAATAGCAAATGACCAGAATTAGTAATAACAGTAAGATTACTGAATGCAGTTCAAGGTTTTTTGCAATTTTTTGTTGTTCTTAGGCTGTGTCCTTTTGGAGATATACACCAAAATGATGTGTTTGTTTTTTATTTAAAAAAAATTTTTTTTTATGTTTATTTCTAAGACAGAGACAGAGACAGAGAGACAGAGCATGAGCAGGGGAGGGGCAGAGAGAGAGGGGGCAAAGAATCTGAAGCAGGCTCTGGGCTCTGAGCTGTCAGCACAGAGCCTGACTCGAGGCTCCAACTCATGAACTACACGATTGTGGCCTGAGCCAAAGTCAGACACCCAACCAACTGCATCACCCAGGCACCCCTTAAAATGCTGTGCTTAAAGTTGTTTGAAATTCTTTGAGTGATTGTCCAACCAACTTGATTTATAGTTAAATTGTTTCTGCTTGTTTTCAATTTTTAGAAATTTCTTTGAGGTTTTTCCAATTTAACTAGGTTTTCTGATTTAACTTTGAGGTTCATTCTGATTATGTAAGACATTAACATGGTTCCAGGGCCAAAACTATAAAATATGTTCAGTGAAGTCTAACTTCTCTCCGCATCCCTATTCCGTGTTTCTTCCTTCCTCTGCCATTTCCTATTGCTGCTATAACAGATCACCGCCAACTTCATTGCTTCAAACGACACAAATTTATTATCTTATGGCTCTGTAGGTCATACGTCTGACAGAGGTCATACTGAGCTAAAATCAGGGTGCCATTGAGGCCACATTCCTTTCTGGAGGCTGTAGGGGAGAATCCGTCTTCTTCTTCTAGCTTCTAGAGGCTTCCCACGTTCCTTTGCCATCTGCCTCCACCTTCAGAGTCAGCAACATTGCATCTCCCTGACCCTTCTTCTGCTGTCAGATCTTTCTCTCTGCCCACTGCCAGGAAAGGTTCTCTGCTTTTAAGGTAAGGACGCCTTTGATTAGATTTGCCACACCTGGATAATCTCCACATGTCAAAGTCCTGAACCTTAATCACCTCTTCTGAAGTCCCCTTTGTCATGTATTGGTAGGTTCTGGGGATTGGGGCATGGACATCTGTGGCGTACCATTGTTCTACCTACCGCACTTCCCCCTGAGGTAACCGGGTTTTGGTTGGTTTTTTTTTTTAATGTTCGATCATGTATTATTAAATCTTCTCTACTGGTGGTTAATTTTTTATTATTTTTATTTTTTAATGTTTCTTTACATTTTATTTTATTTTTATTATTTTTTTTAATTATTTTATTTTTTTTAATTTACATCCAAATTAGTTAGCCTATAGTGCAACAATGATTTCAGGAGTAGCTTCCTTAGTGCCTCTTCCCCATTTAGCCCATCCCCCTCCCACAACCCCTCCAGCAACCCTCAGTTTGTTCTCCATATTTAAGACTCTCTTATGTTTTGTCCCCCTCCCTGTTTTTTTGTTATTTTTGCTTCCCTTCCCTTCTGTCCATCTGTTTTGTCTCTTAAAGTCCTCATATGAATGAAGTCATATGATTTTTGTCTTTCTCTGACTAATTTCACTTAGCATAATAGCCTCCAGTTCCATCCACGTAGTTGTAAATGCGAGATTTCATTCTTTTTGATTGCCGAGTAATACTCCATTGTGTATCTATACCCCATCTCCTTTATCCATCATCCATCGATGGACATCTGGGCTCTTTCCATCCTTTGGCTATTGTCAATAGTGCTGCTAGAAACATGGGGGTGCATGTGTCCCTTCGAAACAGCACACCTGTATCCCGTGGATAAACACCTAGTAGTACAATGGCTGGGTCGTAGGGTAGTTCTATTTTTAGTTTTTTGAGGAACCTCATACTGTTTTCCAGAGTGGCTGCACCAACTTGCACTCCCACTCCCTGAGGTAACCGTTTTGGTTAGTTTTTAAATTTATCTTTCCTTCTTTCCTTGAGAGGTGATGGCGCTCCACTCTGTGGATATCCCCCCGCCATTTAACCCATCCCTGTGGATGTATTTTACGTTTTTTCCACTCTTTTGATACTTCAAATAATCCTGTAGCAAAAAGCTGTGTGTGCATATAATTTTTACCTCTTTTTGTACTTGATTGGCCTCATTTTTTACATTTTTAAAAAGCTTTTTATTTGTTTTTTTTTTTAGTAATCTCTACACCCAGTGTGGGGTGTGACCTCACAACCCTGAGATCAACAGTCACGTGCTCCTGTGACTGAGCCAGCCAGGTGCCCCCTCATTTTTTACACTTAGATCTTTGAACTCTTTGGAATATGTCCCCGTGTACAGGATGGATTCGTGTTATCTTTCTCTACCCTTGCGATTTTGCCTCACATGCCTAATTTTAATACCTAATTTTAAAAATGAATCCGTATCTCTGTCCTTCCCCAGAATAACATACAAAACTTAGAACGATTGCTCAGACTATGTTATTATGAAGTATCCCTTTTTTTTCTACCACCAAACTAAACGTTATCGCTGTTGTGTGCAGAGACACTTGCCAACTCACTTCTCCTTATTCTATCTCCCACCTCAGTGCTTCCTCCTAGCATCATTATCCTTCTGTAGAGCCAAGGCACATTCCTCTTGTGAGCATCCATCAGAGTAAACTCTCTGTTTCTGTTTTATCTGAAACCATTTTTATTTCACCCTCTTTTAAAATCCTTACTTAGCTGAGAATACGATTGTGGGTTCTGCAACTGTAGATAAGATCCCACGTTTTCTCATTTCTTTTGTTGAGAAATCATGATTCCTTTTCACTTAACCTCACTTTTCTCAGTGTCTGTTTCAGATCTTCTCATTGTGTTTGTTGCCCTGAAGCTCCACTATTGTGTGTATAGATACGGATTGCTTTCTTGCATCCTCTTTGGGATTTGTGGACTTCCCGAATATGAGGATTCCACCCTTCGATTTTTTCCTTGCAGAATTCGTTGCAACCTGTAGTGCTTCTCACTTTGTCCTTAATGTCTGTTAGTTTCTTCTCTGTATTTTTCATCTTTATCTCTCTGAGATTCCCTTCTAGATATTTCTTCACTTCCTGTTTCTGTTCATGAATTCCTCAACTGTGTCTTTGGACCTGTCCTTGAGTTTTTAGGTTCAACTATATATATATAATGCTTATTTATTTTTGAGAGACAGAGAGGGAGCACCAGTAGGGGAGGGGCAGAGAGAGAGAGGGAGACACAGAATCTGAAGCAGGCTCCAGGCTCTGAGCTGTCCGCACAGAGCCTGACACGGGGTTCAAACTCGTGAACCAGGAGATCATGACCTGAGCCGAAGTCAGATGCTTAACCCAGGTGCCCTAAATTCTCACATAAATAAATGTGAGAATTTAAGCATTTTAAACAGATCTGTTTTATATTTTTATCCAATAATTCCAATATGTATAAAATCCTTGATGGGTCTGATCCTGCTACTTATTGTTTCTGCTGAGTCATGCTCTGAGTGGCCTGTCCTTATGTGTTTTATAATTTTGGATCGCACATCCTAGCCCACTGGCATTCCCTGGCTCTGAGGTCGCATCTCTCCAGATTTACATTTGCTTCTGCCCTATGATCCAAGAGAACCTTAAGTTAATTTCTTGGCTTAGAGTTTCTCAGTCCACAGAGATGGTCCAAATAACCCATATCTAAACTCATATGAAAATGAACTGAAATTACAAGCTCTTGGGGGAGACTTTTTTCCTACCTAGATGTCACATCAAGGCTGACAGATGTCTTTGTCTCCTTTTGCCATTGGACAGCTTTAGGGGTGGAAGGGTCACCATTTCTCTTACTGTGTAGCCCTCTGAAGGTCTGGCTTTCTGTGACAGGTTTCAATTCTCTTAGTATAATAACAATATTTATTACCTTTTGTGCATTATCTTTAGGCTTTTCATAGTAAGGATATCTAACCCACCATATTTTCAGAACAACACTATATGTTCTTTTAAAATACTAACGTTCAGGGGGAAAAGAGAAGACAAATCGCATGAGAGAATCTACAGGAGAAGAAATGAGGTGGCTGCTGTGGAGGGGACACTCGTGTGTGGGTACCCTTGTGTGGCTGCTGCAGATGACAGCCACAGAGAGGCGTCCCCGTTACACCTAATATGAAATGACAGCAAGGATCAGGACACTTTGTCCTTTCTGCCCTGCCATCCCCAGCGCCCTGCTCTTCCTCCAGCTTTGATTTTCTACCTTTTGTCAGGTTTGCCATAACAAAAATTTAACTAAAAAACCATTATACTTAGAGTCCCCCGTCCCTTGATCTCTGGAATGTCCTTTTATAGAGAACATTTCACAAAAACTGTCAGCGATTCAATGAGGAGGCACCCAAGAGATAGGCAGGAACGGCCGTCCTGAGTTGAATCGGAACTGTGCCATGTGGTGAGCAGATTGTAACTGCTTAGAATCCATTGGTGTCCTTGTGGTTAGAGAATGCGTCCACACTCCCCTCGAGCCCAACCCTGTCTGTCCTGTCAGTCTCTCCTCATCAGATAATGAGTCCGTAAGTCCGTTGCTCACTATTTGAAACAACACTTTTTATTTATCCCCAACTTACTCAAGTTTCCAAATGTGGAAAGAGTGAAAATATGTATGTTCACACTAAATTGTCCTTATTAATGGGGGAGGCAAAGGCATAGAGGGCTATAAAAATCTTTTGGGGAGGGACATTTAGAATATGATTCGCTACTGAATATTGACACGTAGCACTATCTGAAGATCCTAACAAGATAAAAACTATGCCCTAAAGACCTCTTTAGTAGCAGAGGTTGCCTTTCCCCCAGTCTTTTCATTCCCAGCTTGTTTTAGCAGAAGGCACCTCTTCTTAACTTTTGTACCGTATCAACCTGAACAGGTCTCCCTATCTCATCCCTCCCCCTGTTTGCTTACTGTTTTGGTTCAAAGTTTCTTAGAGTTACACTGCTAACTAATGAATTAAGACCTAATTAATTAATTACTATAAATGAACCATAATAGTTAGCTGTATTTTTAGAAAGTAAGTGGTAGTGAATTAGAACTGAAAAGACAAGACACATTTACATTTGATTACAAATTTCATGTCCGTTTTTAAGTCTTTAGTAACTCCAGAAGTCTTTCAGTGATAGCTGGTGTTCATGGAGCACTTAATAGTATTCACATCCAGGTATTATCCCATTTAACTTAAAATAAACCTCGGAGACAAGTGGCCTGTTACCTGCTTTTTCCAACCAAAGAAGCTGGGCGCAGAGAAGGTAAATGAAGGTCATAGAGCTAATAGGTAGCATCATGGCTCACAAAAGCCAACGTGGCCCCAGGGCACCTGCTGTGCAGTAACTAGCTCACCTGGGGTATGAAGCCACCTGACAGTTGTTTTTAGCCCCAACCACTGTCACCACCAAAATTTTCGGTTCTGGGTTTTTTTTTCTTAGACTTACTCTCAGTGCATAGAATGGTGTGGAAACCAATCCCATAGTTGTCTTCGTTTGTTCCCACGGACTTAGGGTAAGCCTGGGAGTTCTACGTCCTTCCTGATGCCAACTTGCTGACCTCTTCTCCATTCCAGTTTCTGTTCCAGCAGCTGGGGATGCTGGTGTCCTTTGTGAAGAGCCACATCAGACCTTACATGGATGAAATAGTCACCCTCATGAGAGTAAGTAGAAGTTAATGTTTTGGCCAGTTCATCAGTGTCTGGGTCAAGGAACGTTCGGAGGCAGATTTGGATAACATGGGCAGTTTGTGGCATGGGTCTCCGGAGAGCTGTTCCAGCCCGAGGATAAAAAGCGGGGCCCGGTTCCCCAGTGGGCGTTGACGGGGAGGGGGTACCCCCTCAGAGGCTGTGGCACCCGAGAACAGGGGAGGGAGACTGAAGTCATTGTTCTGCCAGAAATAAACTCTCGAGTTTCTTGCCTCACACACAACAAAGCAATTTCACTTTACTATCACAACAGTGCTCTATTGTTCCCAGGAAAGCCCTCCTTCTTACGGCCCATAAAACCATGGCCTTAAGAGAGGTTGGAGGATTGGGTTTTCATAGGGCTATTAAATACGATGAACTCCTGGCAGGCACTGAGGAAGAAGGCGAGGCTTTCCCCCACTGCCTTTAAGAGCATAAATGCCACCTTCTGACTGTAGCAGCACCGGAGGAAAGGCTCACATCCCAGGTTTTATAACCTGCTTTAAGCAGGTGCAGAGGACTCCCCATCGGTGGCGATGTCGTTTTCCCGTTTGAGGAGGAGGCCTGCTTCCTGCTGTTCTGTATCATTTAAATGTCTCTGCTGGGGGACTTGCTTTGCCGAGATGGCTGTGCCCTCAAAGAATTGGAAGACAATTCATCCCCGATTTCTGTTCTTCTATGCCAGCTCTTTGTAGTTAGCTTGGAGGAAGCAGCAGGACTGAAATCAAAGTGGCTGACTTCAAAACTGGAACTTCCCAGAAACTGGGTCTCAGAGCTGAAAAATCTCCTGTCTGTATAAATAATTAAAACCACTCTTGCTCCCCGACTCCTGCCACAGAGGCCTTCATACAAGGAAGTTGAGCAGAGTGCTGGAGAGCAGGCGGATGGCCGGGGGGGAGGGTCCCAGGACGCAGCCGTGTGTACTCGTGGTTTGTACTCGTGGTTTGAAACTGGACTCATCGGGGACCTAGTCCCCAAAAAAAGACTTGGGCCCAAAACACAGGGAGCCTCACACCTGCAAAATGCAGCTTTCATTTCCTCCAAGACAGATAAGGTAGTCCAGGGCTCTTCCTTTCTGTTGATCCTGGGCATTTTCATGAGCGCCCCGAGCCTGGGACGAGAACAGTCTCTGTTAACAGTGATCCCTGGGCGGGCTGCCTGGTTTCTTCGAGGTAGAGAAGCCCATAGTAGCGCAGCAGAAAGGTGGGTGGGCTTTCTCTGAAGAAGGCACAGTGCGGTCCAAGTGAGCGAGCATCAGACAAACCGTGGAGGTCATAAAATCTGTGGTGTTTCTTCGGCAGAGGTTTTGGTCTAGAGAAAATAGCTTTTTCAGAGAGAATACTTCTCTCTCCGAGCAGAGAGAAATACAAGTTTTACCAGCATCTTTTAGTATGGTTTTTACTTTCTGAACTATTAGGATTTTTTCAAAGTTGTAGTAAAAATACTTTAGGCTTCTATAAAGTCCTTCTTCTGAGGAGCGCGCTCTCTCTCTCTCTCTCTCTCTCTTTTTCCCCCTTTGACTTTCCTGAATTATTTGGGGGCCCTAAAGTATTAATATGTGTGTGTTGCCATCATCAGTTCAACTTCTGTCATCATTAAGTCTCCCTCTCCAGAGGTTTTAGGCAAGGTAGTAGGCAGCTCTCTTTTTGAGTTGACTTGAAATGACAGCTTTTCCTGGAGTCAGAAACTCAGACCAATTTTGGGGTACCAAGGCAGGATCTGTGGCCGATCAGCCAAGTTTTTAGTAACTTATATGGAACATGACTCTCTGGGTATAGAAAAAGCGCTCCTTTTGTGGCATCATCCAGGCCTGAAAATGATGTGGGACAAATGGCAGGTGTCGTGTAGCAAAGTCTAGATCCAGAAGGGGCAGGAAACCTTGTTAACACTGGAGTTACCCCTGGTAGAGACCAGGTGGTACCCAAAGTAAAGAATCCACCCTGGGTGACCTGGGGGCCCCTCGAGTGATGTAAGCCTAGTCACTCATTCACTGTGTCAACGTGTTCAGGTGGCTGGACTCTGCCGGGTGCTGTGCTAGATTCTGGGGAAACAGAGATGGCTCAGAGGGGCTTCTTGCCCTTGATTAGTTTACAGTCTAGTAGAGGGAAGGTGGCAAAGAAAATTAAGTATTACAGGTGCTAGAAAAGAGGAGGGCAGAGGGACCCAAAGCGTGTAATGGGAGGAGAGCGAGAAAGCCTTCGTGGAAGTGAGGCTTGAGCCGGGGCTAGAAAGACCACGGGAGCTTAGCGGTCTTAGGAGTTCTAGGCAAAGAACACAGGCAAAGCACAGAAGAGCAAAGCAGCCTGGTTGCATTCAGGGAAAGGCGGTTTAATTTGCGCACTGTGACCGTGACAGGGGCTACAAAGAAGCCCGGGGAGAGGAGGGTTAGGCAAGGGGTCTGTCACGGGGCAGACCGCGCTCACTGCGTATTTCCTTCTTTTTGGACCATCTCAGTTCCTTGGTTCATGTTTCGGCAGAAGGGCGCCTGGCTTTGCTTTTCTGTCTCTTCCCTCTTTATAGGAATTCTGGGTCATGAACACCTCGATCCAGAGCACGATCATTCTTCTCATTGAGCAAATCGTGGTAGCTCTTGGGGGCGAATTTAAGCTCTATCTGCCTCAGCTGATCCCACACATGCTACGTGTCTTCATGCATGACAACAGCCCAGGCCGCATCGTCTCCATCAAGGTGAGTCCATGAGGGCGTCCTCTAGAGAGATTGCCAGCGTCCCTCACAGTCCGGGGATGATCAGCTAAGAGCCGAGACCCTGCTCTGAGTGACAGGGTGATGCTCCATCCGAAAGAACGCTGGTTCCCGAGGCGTGCAGTTAACAGGATGTTTACAGTCCTCCCTCGATTATCCTTGTGTTTTGTCTCCTTTCATGGCTTATTCGTGGTGAATGTTTTATCCCACACCAGTTTTCTCTGTTGTCTACCAGCTGATTCCTTATCAGTTGAAATAAGCTCAGAGAAAGCAAAACAGTCCCTAAGCAAAATGAAAGAGGGGGGAAGTGCTACCAAAAGAATGTAGTTCAAGACCACTTACTGAAGGCCTTTCGAGTCCCCACAGAATTTGGAGTTACCTAAACCGTCACCCCCCTCCGTGTGCTTAGATGCGTGGCGCCTGCCTGTGTTTGTTCATCACCAGCCTTCTGCTCCCTCTCGCAGCTGCTGGCTGCCATCCAGCTGTTCGGCGCCAACCTGGACGACTATTTGCACTTGCTGTTGCCTCCTATCGTGAAGCTGTTTGATGCCCCTGAAGTCCCCCTGCCGTCCCGCAAGTACGCACCTGCCCTTTGGGACTAACCATCACTAACCGCAGTTAAGCCTTTCATGTTCTGTTGAAAATGTCCTTTTCTTAAGTTCCCAGGCCATCTTTCCATTTGTTGTTGTTGTTGTTGATACCTCAGCTCCCTTTATTTTAGCTTAGAAATGTCCCAGGTTGATGGAAATCTTAGCTGTCCCCATCCCACTGGGATATATGTTGGATCCATGTCATGTGATACCGGAGAGGCCATTCCTTCCTGTTTGGTGCTGTTAAGATAACCCTCAGCCACTACTCGCACTTTAGGACCGTATGTTAGCAGCTACTGTCTGTTAACAATTGCAGGGCAGCGTTAGAGACGGTAGACCGCCTCACAGAGTCCTTGGACTTCACTGACTACGCCTCCCGGATCATTCACCCGATCGTTCGAACCCTGGACCAGAGCCCGGAACTGCGTCCCACGGCCATGGACACGTTGTCTTCGCTTGTCTTTCAGCTGGGGAAGAAGGTGAGGCCGCACCCCTGTGTGAACGTGCTCTTCTCCCGGCTTTGGGAAGATGACCTTCTCTCTGAAGGTCTCTATATGTTAGTCTGTAGGTCTCAGCAACTGTCAGAGAACTGAAAGTTGTTTGCTTTTTTTGTTCATCTGTTTAGCAAATATTTCTTGAGCCACCTCTGTGGGCTAAGTGCTGTTCCGGGGGTAACGCAGTAAACAGAATGGTGTCCTTGTTCTCATGGAGCTTAGATTCCAGTGAGGCAAAGCTAATAAGCACAGCCTGTCTCATAAGAGCATAGAGTGTCAGTGGGGGAGGGATGCTGTGTATTTAGGGTAGACTGCGAAGGCCTCTCTCCTGAGTTGACGTTTGAGCAGAGATGTAAACATCAAAATCCGAGTGAGCCCACAGGGTTGGATCCCAGCAGAAGGAGTGGCAAATGCAAAGGTGTGAGGAGGCAGCATGCTTGAAGGGTCTACAGAATCACAGAAAGGCATGTGTCTTCAGAGGAGTGAGCTTCAGGGGAAAGGCCTTGGAGTTCAGGTCATAGAGATAAGGCAGTGGGGCACAGAGATGCAATAGGCCAGCGGTTCTCAGATGTCCCTGGACAGACAGTGTCAGTGTCAGTTGCCAGCAGTCTGTTAGAAATGCAGATTCTCGGGCCTCTGCCCAGACCTGAGCCAGAAACTGCCTGTGGAGCCTGGCAGTCCCTGGTTTCATAAACCCTCCAGGTTATTCTGCTGCTCATCAGAATTTGCACATCACTACCGTGGGTCATAATACGTACTCTGGCTTTTACCCTAGGCAAGTCTAGAAGTCTTTGCAGGCTCTGGAGCACAGGGATACTGTGATCTGAGCTGATTACACTCAGCGCCGTGTGGAAGAACAGACTAGGCCAAGCGGGGGAGCAGAGAGAGCACAGAGGCCATCGCAGGAGCCCAGATGGAAGATGCTGGGGACTAGCAATGTAGTGCGTGTGTGCGTGTGTGAAAGAGACAGAGAGAAATGATTCTTCTGAATAACACCAAGCCACCCCAAACCCAAAAGAACTAGCTATAACATAGTGGTGGTAATAATCCTTTCTCTGCTTCCCACTCTTCGGAGTGGCATCTCTGACCTCTTCCCTCTTCTCTCTCAGTACCAAATTTTCATTCCAATGGTGAATAAAGTCCTGGTACGACACCGAATCAACCATCAGCGCTATGACGTCCTCATCTGCAGAATCGTCAAGGTGAACTGCACTTTCTTTCTGTTTCGGAGTCCCCCGTTGTCTTTTCCCGTTGGTATTCACGTGGTCTTAGCTGTGGGAGCACATCTAGCTTTTTAGTTCCGAACCGGCGACGGGCAGCCCATTTCTGTAAAGATAGCCAGTTTTGCTCGGCTCTCTAGGCGACCTGGGCTCTGATGCAATGATTCTGCCCTGCCGCCCCGGCTCGCAAGTGGCTGTCCGCGTGTGGACGGGAATGAGCCCGGCCACCTGCCGGTGCGCTTTTGCTTGCGGTCACCATAGCGTGCTTCTCTAGCAGCTTGCGTGTGTTACGCGAAATCCTCATCTTCCTTTGTTTGTTCTTTTTCCCAACCATCGGAAAATGAGGAAACTCTTCTTGGCTGTAGGGCCAAGCAAAGCCAGGCAAGGGACTGTTTGCCACCCCTGCTCCTGACACTTTGTCCCTTTGATCACTGCCCCCAGTTGTTGGGGCTTCGCCAGCTGCGTGGCTCATACTACGGAGTCCGTGCGGTCAGTGTGGCCAAGAGTGACCAGAGGAGATGGGTCTGCAGTAGGGAGTATAGCCGACCCGTGGTTCGTTTTGTCCATGCGTTAACTTTTTCCTTCTTGTTGAGGTCCTGATGTTTCCAGAAGGTGGGACCTTCCTGGGGTTTAATTAAGGGTGTTTTCCAAACTGGGAGGAGCTGCAGGGTTTTTCTGTGAATCTCTGGTTGCAGGGATACACCCTTGCTGATGAAGAAGAGGACCCTTTGATTTACCAGCATCGAATGCTGAGGAGTGGCCAAGGGGATGCGTTGGCCAGTGGGCCGGTAGAAACAGGACCCATGAAGAAACTGCATGTCAGCACCATCAACCTTCAAAAGGCAAGTCCATGCTTTCTGGGGGGACTTGGCAAGGAGAGGCCTGCTCTTCTCTCTTGTCTAGAACTCTTAGCTCTTGCTGCCACCAGCGTAAAACAACCAAAGACCAGCCCAAGCGTTTTTCTGAAACTCTAGGTACCATGAACTTAGGTCATTTTGTCTGTCCCTAGGTGTCCAAATTACACATTTTTTTAATAGAGGGTAAATGTAGAACAAAGTTCTAAACTTCCTTGGAGCTTTGATAGAGTCCTTCGTTGTGAGTAACGTTCTCATCTCTTACATGACTGGAACAAAACCAGTGAGCTCCTTAGTTAGCACCGAGACTGATGCAGGCCCTTTAAAGCGGGGCTTCTCGGCCTCCCGAGACTCACAGGGCTCGCCGAATGCTGGCAGCTGGTGGAAGATACTTGCTCAGACTCAGGCGGTCCAAGGTCAGGCCTACGTTCTGCATTTCTACCAGAGTCCTATGTAAGGCCACTGCTGCTGGTCCACGGACCACATTTTGAGTAGCAAGCTTTTTCTTTTTTTAACGTTTCATTTTAGTTTTGAGTGAGAGCGAGAGCGAGCAGGGAAGGGGCCTGGAGTGAGAATTCCAAGCAGGCTCCATGCTGTCAGTACAGAGCCTGATGCGGGGCTCAAACTCATAAACCATGAGATCGTGACCTGAGCCGAAGTCAGACACTTAACTGACTGAGTCACCCAGACACCCCCAGCAAGATCCTTTAGATCTTTGCAGACAAATATCGAATTCTCTGTGCTGACAAAAGCCTGGGATATAACCAGTAGTCTCACCATATATGCCACCAGCCATCCACTTAAAAAATAGGCGGGTTCAAAGCATCACCAGTCGATCAGAGCAGAGTAATCGTGACATTCCTGACTTTTAAATACATACACCGGGTTGCTTATTTCCCACGTTTTGTATTAGTGTCAGTGCTTCTGGAGACTGTAAGCAGTCCCTGTTTGGACTTCACCATCATAGGAGTCTTCATTCATTAGCAGTTGCCCCACAGCAGCTGCCCTTCAAGTGTGGCATGGACCGAGATAAAGAACTGGGCAGGATTGAGTCCCAGCTGCCCTGTTCTCTGCTTTTGGCCCAGCCCGTAACGATTTGAACACGTGTGTGTGTGTGTGTGTGTGTGTGTGTGTGTGTGTGTGTGTGTGTGTGTTGACACACAGCTTGGGACCACTGAGGCCTATCACTGACTGTTGAGCCAGGCTTCTGCACCCGCACAGCCAGCTATAAAGTGACCCCTGCTGAGAAACATTGGATGATCCGAGAGGGAGGTGGTGAAAGACCCCTGGGGCAGGCATGACACTGCTGTCCCTCTGTGGAGTGTGTCCTGCTAGCCCGGGACTCCAGGAGAAGGAAAAGGTCACCAGTCACCCGGCACTCCCGGGCGGTTGTCGAGGCCACCCTGCTGACACCTCACACTTCAGGGAGGGGCCGGGCAAAGAGGCCAGATGCACATTTCCACCCAGATGTGTTTTCAGCCCGCCTGGGTTCAGAATGTCCTTCCAAGCAGGCAGCTGTCCACCTTCTCTTAGAGCTTTGTTCAGGCTATTTTAGGAAATTCCCCAGTAGTCTAGTTTGCTTCCAGGAAGGCTTGCTTGCTACCCAAGACTTGGAGAAAAAGCGTCCCCCTTGCCAAACAGAAGGAAGAAAGAGCCTCTAGTTTATCTCACCTGAGAGAACAGAGCCAGTCCAGAAGCCCTCAGCAGGATCTCCGGCGCGGACTCTCAGACCCGTTTGTGCTTCCCCGTACTCGCGTGCCGAGCGCTCGGGGTCAGCGCGGCCCCTGCTTTCAGCCGCTTTCAGAGCGACAGTGCGCCACCTCGGCCATCTTTCTACTGGCTGTGCTAATAGAGGAGTTACACGGGACCAGAGATAGAAAAACCATTCGTACATGCCTCTAGGATGCCCGCCAGGATTTTCAGCAGCTTTACTGTCATAGGAGAGGCTGTCTGGGCTTACGTTCTAAATGAATGAGTTGATGTCCTCTCAACATGCGCCAGCGTCACCGGCTGAGGCAGTCCACGGCGGGTGGCGGCAGAGGGACGGTGGCAGGTGTCAACAGTTACTACAGACCCCAGAGAAGCAAGAGTGGGTTATGTTTTCAATGAAAGGCCCATATGGGGGACTTGGCCTGTCTGCTAGATTGCGCAGTTGTCCGTGAAGCTAAGCTTTCCAAGCACTCAGTTGCTACCATTTCTCAAACGCTAACCAGAACGATAGCAATAATAACTACCGACATTTGTTGAGTGCTTTCAACGTGTCAGGCACTGGTGCGAGCACTTTATGTACATTGACTCATTTAACCTTCACCCTATGAGTTAGGTGCTGTCATTGCTGTCACCACCGTACAGACATGGATGTTGAGGCCCTGAAAGGTTAAGTAATTTATCCAACGTCAGCTGGTAGTGGTGGAGCCAGGATTTGACCTGGGTGTCGTGACTACAGAGTCAAGTCTCTTAACCACCGTGCTGAATCACCTCCGCCTTACCCAGGCTCGACTTCACGTCATTGGAGGGAAAAGACATTAGTGATCCTCCCTTTTGTATGTCCTCAGCTTTTAAAATGCCATGCACCGAAGGGGCGCCTGGATGGCTCAGTGGGTGCAGCATCCAACTTGGGCTCAGGTCATGATCTCACGGTTTGTGGGTTCGAGCCCCACATCGGGCTCTCTGCTGCCAGCACGGATCCTCGCTTCAGATCCTCTGTCTCCTTCCCTCTTCCCCTCCATCCCCTGTCGAAAATAAATAAACATTAAAAAAAAGAATTTGAAGGGGGAGGGTGCCTGAATGGCTCAGTCAGTTAAGCATCTGACTTCAGCTTAAGTCATGATCTTGTGATTCATGAGTTCAAGCCCCGCCTCGGGCTCAGAGTCTGGGGCCTGCTTTGGATTCTGTGTCTCCCTGTCTTTCTCTGCCCCTCCCCTGTTCATACTCTGTCTCTTTCTAAAAAAATAAATAAAAACATTTAAAAATTTTTTGGAGGGGAGGCACCTGGGTGGCTCAGTTGGTTGGGTGTCCAACTTCAGCTCAGGTCATGATCTTGCAGTTCATGAGCTCGAGCCCCATATCAGGCTCTGTGCTGACAGCTCGGAGCCTGGAGCCTGCTTCGGATTCTGTGTCTCCGCCTCTCTCTGCCCCTCCTTCGCTCCTACTTTGTCTTTCTCTCTCTCTCTCTCTCTCTCTCAAAAAAAATAAATACACATTAAAAAAAAATTTTTTTAAATGCCATGCACTGCAGAGCAGCTGTCCAGAGATCTTTTGTGTAGGGAGGAAGCCACAAGCCTCTGGATAGAAAAGAACTTGATGCTCCCATTTTGTTCAATAGAACAAGGTCTAAAAGTCAAGTAAGTAGTGTCAGTCTTCTTCCGGGTTCAGGGTTCTCATTGTACGATCATTGAGAATCATGCACGTTGTTTTTCAGTTTGTCTCGTAACATCTCTCTTTTAGTTTCTGACATAAAATAATAGTTTATATGATGTCACCCACTGATAACTCATCAGAAGCCACTGCAGGTCTCCAGGTGACCCCAGGGAAGTGAGAGGTTGAGTTGTTGATGGTTAGGTGGTGTAGCACATGGGGATGTCTTTCATTCCCTGGACAATTTCGCTTGAGAACCTCTGCTCTAGTTTACTCAGTTTCCCTAGTTTAGGGAAGATCCATGTGTCTGTTCTGCCAGAAAATCTTTTTTTTTTTTTTTTATTAAATTTTTTTTTAATGTGTTTGTTTTTTTTTAATTTTTAGTGTTTATTTATTTTTGCGAGAGACAAAGACAGAGTGTGAACAGGGGAGGGGCAGAGAGAGGGAGACACAGAATCCGAAGCAGGCTCCAGGCTCTGAGCTGTCAGCCCAGAGCCCGACACGGGGCTCGAACTCACAACCCATGAGATCGTGACCTGAGCCGAAGTCGGACGCTTAACCGACTGAGCCACCCAGGCGCCCCTTGAATGTTTATTTTTGATAGAGAGAGAGAGAGACACAGAGCATGAGTGGGGGAGGGGCAGAGGAAGAGGAAGACACAGAATCTGAAGCAGGCTCCAGGCTCCTAGCTGTCAGCACAGAGCCCGACGCGGGGCTCGAACTCCCGAGCCATGAGATGATGACCTGAGCCGACATCAGACGCTCAACCGACTGAGCCACCCAGGTGCCCCTGGAAAATCTTCTAAGAATATATTTTGGGGGTGCCTGGGTGGCAAGCTCATTTAAGTGTCCAGCTCTTGACTTGGGCTCAGGTCATGATTTTGAGATTTGTGGGATCAAGCCCCATGTTAGGCTGCGCACTGATGGCGTGGAGCCTGCTTGGGATGTCTCTTTCCCTCTCTCTCTCTCTGCCCCTCCCCAGCTTGCACTCTCTCTCTCTCTCTCTCTTTTTCTCTCTCTCTTTCAAAAAAATAACATAAAAATTTTTTAAGGGTATGTTGTAAAAATTGGGTTAGGCCAGTTTAAAGAAATGTCATTTTGATAATAATAGCAATCATTTTTTGCTCTTCCCTTCCAGCCGGGCACTTTAGGTATTTTATCCCTTGATGCAGAAGACTGAGGCTTAGATGCAACACAAGTAATTTGCCCAGAGTGCTACACCTGCCGAGTGGCGGATCCAGGATTCCCACTGGTGTGCCTGACTTCGCAGTTACAGGTGCTCACAGGAGCGCTAACTTTGTGCCAAGCACTGGTATAAATCTCTTACACATATTCAACCTAATTAATCCTTAAAACACCCTATGAGGTGGGACCTATTGCCCTCATTTTACAAGTGAGGAAACAGGCACAGAGAAGTAACTTGCCCGAGGTCAGACAGCCAGTGAGTTAGATAACAGCCGTTTGAGCTCAAGCTGCCGAGCTCCAGAGGCTGGACCTTCCCGCCCCACTCCCTGAGCTTCCCCTGGTCATAACCCTTTGTGCCTGGAATGCTCAGAGTCTTGAGGAAAGTTGGAGGGAATAGATCAGAAAGTAAAAATTGGATCTGTTCTATTCCTTCTGTCCCATTCCACCACAGTGCCGTGCGCCCTGGGCTCAGGCTCGCCCAATCGTAACGTGGTTCACGGTAGCGTGAACCTGAGCGTTTTCCCTCTCCCTGTGTGACCCTCTGCTGTCAGGTGGGCCAGTGTCCTCATGCAGAGGGCCCAGGGCCCATCACACACTGCAGGGGCCGTTAGGCTTTGTTGAACGCACCCTGCGTGTGACGGCCCCATCCATCATGGGTCTGTAGAGCTGTTGGCTTTGCTGATAGAGGTAGGGTCCGGCACAAATGAGTTGTAAAACAGTCTTTTTCTTTATCGTGCTATATTCCAAAGGTTGCCGCTTTTGTTTTATGGCTGCTAATTAGATGTTACTCTTTTGTATTTGCGCTCTGAGGGAATTTGGTCACGGGAGGTAACGACTTCATAAATCAAAGACAGAATAATCATTAAATAGATGAGGGCTCTTCACAACTGGCCCTTGAAGCTGATGGTTTTCCGTTGTCGCCTGGGGATTGCAGGCCTGGGGAGCTGCCAGAAGGGTCTCCAAAGATGACTGGCTAGAATGGCTGAGGCGGCTGAGTCTGGAGCTCCTGAAGGACTCGTCTTCACCTTCCCTGCGCTCGTGCTGGGCCCTGGCTCAGGCCTACAACCCGATGGCCAGGTATGTCGTGGCCGGCCGCCCTCCTCCCCCGCTTCAGTGTGGGATCAAGAGACTCAGCACAGAGAAAACCATATATAAGTTCCCTTTTATCAGCGGTAGCAGTAAAAGGGGCTAGTATTTTTAATTTTGCCAACGCGTGGTGGAAAAAAATAAAAAGGCAAATTGAACAAGCTCATGTCACAGGAAAAGCACCCATCTTAACCTTGCTGAGATTTAGGTCCAGAATTTTAATTACAACGTCCTTTACAACTCTGAAAACAACGATGTAACGGTTTACTCTAACTGCTTTCCGATAATAATGATACTCTAATTCTTTACTGCTGCATTACACATAACCCCAGAACTTACTGGTCTTAAACGACGACAGTCATTCGTTTTGCTCATGAATCTGCAGTTTGGACGTGACCTGTGGGGACAGCTCGTCTCTGCTTCAGTGTCAGTGGGGCTGTTTGTCCGGGGGTCAGAGGACCCACTTTCAAGGTGGCTCATCCACACGTCTGGCAGGTTGGGGCTTTTTTTTTCTTTTTTTTTTTAATGTTTATTTTTGAGAGAGAGAGAGAGAGAGAGAGAGAGAGAGACAGAGACAGAGCATGAGTTGGGAAGGAGCAGAGAGAGGGGGAGAGACAGAGACCGAAGCAGGCTCCAGGCCCGAGCTGTCAGCAAAGAGCCCGATGTGGGGCTCGAACCCACGAACCGTCAGATCATGACCTGAGCCCAAGTCGGACACTTAATCGATTGAGCCCCCTAGGCGCCCCGTTGGAGCTTTTGAGTGGGAACTGCTCTGGCTAGGAGCCTTGGTTCCTCTCCGTGTGGCTCATTCTGTGGGGATCATTCACAGAATACTGGCGGGTTCAAGACTGAATGTCCCCAAGGGAACAAGGCAGAAGTGTATGATATTTTTATGACGTGGCCTTGGAAGTCACACAGTGTCACTTCTGCCACACTCTGTAGTTCAAGGCAGTCACAGAAGCCCACTCACATTCAAGGGGAGGAGATTATGCTGTCCATCGACAGGAGAGTAGGAAGATTCTAGGAGAACATGTGGAAGAAGAGAGACTGTGGCAGCCATCTTTGAGAAATAGAATTTGCCATAAAAAAATACTGTTTTAAATAATAAGTCTCAGCCATTGAAGATTTGGTTTATAAAAAGTTTCACTGCATGTAAAAGATTTACAGTATAATGTAAACGAACGAAATGGAATACATGATGGTGCGTGTGATTTCAACTATTAAAAACACTTGTACAGAGGGAAGAGATTAGAAAGTAATACAGCAGTGATTAAGTAGGAAGGCCTAAGGAGTATTTTTATTAATGTTTTTCTGTTTTCCAGATTTTTCTATGACGGATAATTATTTATAATGGGGCATAAAATGCTATTTTTTATGCTTTAAAAATAGTTCCTAGGATTTCCCTGGTCGCACAGTGTGCAGATTTCACATGCTCAGCTGATGGAGCGTATCTCTCTTCTGCCCCAGGTCATGTTCAAACACAACGTCATCCAAAAGAGGCTTGTGATAAAACGTGCACGTATGCGTTTATCACTGTAGTGCCAACTGTGTGCATTTGGCCTTGGATGTAGGTCAGAAAGTTTATTTCTTAATTTACACGGGACTTCTTTTGGTCTTCGTGTTATCCTTTGAATTTCACATTTTGTTTTTTCCAGAAGATTCCAAAATTAGATACTTGGTCTGGTTTAACCTTTTTTAATGTGTAATAAAAAGCATATGTAGAGGCATGAAATGCTCAACCCATCCATTATAAGCATATCTTATAGTTTCCAAGCCCCTTCCCCCAACATTCACCACAAAAGGGCATGGGATTAAAGTTCAGATGTCGTCGGGCACGGCAAATATGTCTGTTCGTGTGATGCTTTGATGATTTAAAGTAGTCGTAGTGATGTTAGAAATGACACCTCTGGTTCCAGGTCTCCAGTGGTGAGGTTGGCGTAGGGGATCCTTCGGGATTCTATTCGCTAACGCTTCTAGTTTCTTAAGTCCTGTTTTGTGTCTGTGACCATTCAGCTAAGGGTTCTGGTCGTGTTTTGAAAAGCAGTCACAGGTGCTGCCTCTGCCGCTTCCGATCATAGGAATTTGGACATTACCTGAGAAGGATCCCAAGAATCCTTTGGAGATGATCATATTCTGAGTCGGCTAATGCCAACTTCTGTGCTGGAAGTCCCCTTTCTGTTCGTTCCCCCGCCCACTGAAGAGAAAAAATGCGAACTCTGCTAAGAAACGTGCCTGTGAGACAGGCTATTGCCCCTTGCACCCCCACACGGCTTGCTGTGCGCACAGCGTCTGTGCCTGCGCTGTAAATACAGGAGTCACTGGCCACGTGTGCTTGCACGAACGGAATTAAAATTAAACAGAACTTAAAATTCCGTTCCTCAGGCACACTTCACCACGGTTCAGGTACTCAGTGGCCAGTGGCTACCGTATCAGACAGATACAGAGCGTTTCCAGCAAGTTCTGATGGACAGCACCTGTCTGTGTGTCCCAGCAAAGTCAGTGACACCGGGAGTAGATTGACGGGTGTGACTTGATGGCACCAGGCAGAGGCACGAGAGGCATTGCCAACATCTTTTTCTGCTCTCTCCGCCTTCAGGGATCTTTTCAACGCCGCGTTTGTGTCCTGCTGGTCTGAACTGAACGAAGACCAGCAGGATGAACTCATCAGGAGCATCGAGCTGGCCCTCACCTCGCAGGACATCGCCGAAGTCACGCAAACTCTCTTAAACTTGGCTGAATTCATGGAACACAGTGACAAGGTGAGATGCTCCGCCGTTGTCCAGATGGAGCCCGACAGGAGCCAGGTGGGAGGGAGAAGTGGCCCGGCCGCCGCGCTCCTACGCTGTGGGTTCTGTTCTGCCCTAGGGCCCCCTGCCACTGAGAGACGACAACGGCATCGTCCTGCTGGGCGAGAGGGCCGCCAAGTGCCGAGCATATGCCAAAGCACTACACTACAAAGAGCTGGAGTTCCAGAAAGGTCCCACCCCTGCCATCCTAGAGTCTCTCATCAGGTAGGCTCGAAACCCTTTTTAATTGCCACCTTCATCTGAAACGACCTCTCTCCCCTCTGCCGCCTGGTACCAAATCACCGCCGTCACCCGGAGACTTCTGCTCCGTGAAATCGGCCGCCCGGTCCGGCCAGCACGTTTAAATGCGATGTGGTTGCAGACGGCTCTCCCTGCTGTCGGAGCTGTAATTGTCACTTCTGTTAACCCTCAGCACATGGGCTTCCGTTGTTTTCCAACCTGGGCCTGCTTGTCCCAGGGAAATCAGTCCAGAAGCGATTCCGGGGCAGTAGCAGCCTAGGAGCGATAGATTTGACACGGGGGTTCCATCGCCCTCTCTGGTGGGAGTAAAGTACTGGCTCCACTGCCCCAAGGGCCACTGGGGTTTTGCTGCCCGAGTCTTCCTCCTCTGGGGTTCTGTGAATCTAAGAGGCAGAGCGAAGTCTGAGACTCAGTGATCTTTTCCCCTGGTTTGGTCATGAATTCTCTCGTAAGACAGTTTTGAGTCTTCTGGGCATGGACAAAAATAGGTTGTTTAATAAATTTTCTGCTGTTACGAAATTAGAAGCAGCCTCAAATGTTAGCTCCAGCTCCCAGAGAACTGTTCACTTCCCCTAATGATTATCAGAGAATATTAACTCTGGGATCTAATTATCTTCATGTAAATGCTAACACGGTTGATTATTTCACTACAGATAGTTTAGGGGAAAATCACCCAGCTAATAAGTACCTCCTTTGTGGCTGAAACAGTCTGCTGTGTGTGATGCTTCCTTCATTTGAGAGAATAATCAAATAGCCAGCTTCCCTGCCAGGCCTGCTTTTGAGTCAATGCTGAGTATTCCTTTAAACACCTTAAAAAGTGACCAAAGGCAAGAGAGTCATGTTTTTGTCCAAGTGAAGTGAACTTGGAGAGACCATTGATTTCTACGATATCACATACCAACAGATATAAACATGCCATCCTCTGGGGTCGGCTTCCATTTCAGATTAGGTCCAGCAGATGTGAAAACCTGCATTTCTCCCCCCACCCCACCCCCCCCGGCTTTGGTAATATTGTCTTCCTTGATAACTGATAGAAAATCTGGCAACTGAATATAATAACCTCAGTGTCAAAGAACCAGTTTTGCGTGTCAATTTCCTTGCTGAGCTTTCTCTGTTTGACAGCTCTCTGAAACCTCCCTGGTGCCACCCCAGGTCTTTCTCCGTATTTGAAACAATCACAGAAGCATTAGTGTGTATATGGATTTGTAACAGGAAGGTATAGTCAGAGGCCTGGAAAAGTGTCCAAGAAAGTCATTAACTTCTTATGCCAGTATAACTGGAAATGAGTCCTCAGAAATCCCTGCAGACTGATCTTGACTTTAAGAACACAGACAAATAGAAACCTGTGCTCCCAGATGAAGCCAGTGCTCTGAGCTCTGGTTTTGTCCCGGCCTGACTGAGCCGAGTTCACAGTGCCGCCTCCCATCTTCCCATAACATCACTTTTGTTTCCACTGGCCGCTTTTCCCACTGAAAACTGCACTTCCTATGCACCATGGCAATGTTCTGCCATCGTTGTCCCCACAGAAAGTTTTAAGAAACAGGCTTAGGCAAAGGTGCTGTTAGAGAATGTGCGCCCAGCACCACCCCAGTCCTCTAGCTGAGCCTCGTGGAAACCCCTCCCAGGGGTCCCACTGCTGGTGGTTGCGTGTCCCTGAGTTACTGCTTGGGTTCCGTGTTGGAGACACGGCTCCTCAGTGATAGATTGAACTCCCTTCCTCGCCGTGGCTGCCGGGGAGCTCACAGCTCGGGTCCTGGCCCACCTCTAATAGACTCTAACTTGACCTCTAACAGACTACAGACCCTCGACCTCTTTTGTCTGCTGCCCTCTCTCCTCCCAGCTTTATTTTGTCTTTCCTGCTCTTTCCCTTCACTGTTTGTGCCCTTTCTTAAAGGTTATTCTGGTATATATCTTTGAGTCGACTGCCTTAAATTCTCTTTGAAACAATCAGGTTACCTGTTCACAAAAATGTCTTTGCACAGCTGTTCCTTAGTTTTTGTTTTTGTATTTAAAAGCTGTGCTGTGCTAACAGTACTGTTCTCTTGCTACTGGTCTGACTTCCTACTTCTTGACGTTTCTACTATTTACTCCAGGACAAATTAAATCTCACATGTAATCCTCAAACCAGGCTCACAGTGAGACATTATAAACTACTCCCATCTCCTCAAAGCTTGTATATATCAGTAAGTATAATTGCTTCATAAGGGAACAGAGGATTAAATGGTATTGAATTATTTGTAAACATACACACACACCGGCTTTTACTTGGTTAGCCTGTAGCATTAGGTTAAGGTCTAGTGCCTGCTGACTCAGGGGGCCACTGTAACAAATTGCCATAGACGGGGGGCTTAAACAAGAAACACTTTTCACAGTTCTGGAAGCTGGGAAGTCTAAGGTCAGGATGCCAGCACAGTTGGGTTCTGGCGAGCACCCTCTTCCAGGTTGCCCCACGGACGACTTCTCTCTGTGTGCTCAAGTGGCAAAAAGCAGAGAACAAGCTCTTTGGGCTTTTTTTTTTTTTTTTAATGTCTATTTTTATTTTGAGAGGAAGAGAGAATGCGTGAGCAGGGGAGAGGCAGAGAGAGAGGGAGAGCAAGAATCCCCAACAGGCTCTGTGCTGAAAGCACACAGCCCAGCACAGGGCTTGAACTCACAAACCATGAGATCATGACCTGAGCCAGCACCAAGAGTTGGATGCTCAACCGACTGAGCCCCCAGGCTGTTTTTTTTTATGAGGGCCCTAATCCCGTTTGTGAGGGCTCTACCGTCATGGCCTGATCACCTCCCAAAGACCCTACTTCCCAATCCCATCACACTGGGAGTTAGCCTTCAACACAGGAATTTGGGGAGACATAAACATTTCAGTCCACAGCATTCCTCTCCTGGCCCCCAAAATGCATGTCCTTCTTAAATGCAAAATCCATCCATTCCATCACAACAGCCCCAAAGTCAACCCATTCCAGGATCAGCTCTAAAGTCTCATCTAAATATCATCTAAATCAGGGATAGACTGGAGAATCTAGGTACAGTTCATCCTGAGGCAAAATTTGTCTCTGGCTGCGAACCTGTGAAAACAAACAAGTTACATGCTTCCAGAATACACTGATGGGGCAGTAACAGGAGAGCCATCCCCATTCCAAGAGACACGGGGAAGAAGGAAAGGGTGACAGGTCCCACGCAAGGCAAACTTCATGAGATCTCCGGAGTAATCGCTTTTGGCTGGATTCTCTGCTCTCCAAGCCCTCTGGGTAACGGTCTGCCTTCTGGACCTGCTGGGCAGAGGTCCTGGCCCCACAGCTCCGCCGGCTAGACAGCCCAGTGGTGGCTCTACCCCCACAGCTTTGGGCAGAGTTCACGGGCCTGTTAAAAGCAAGGCAATGGTCCTCCTGTTTGAAAACAAGCAGGCAGCCCTGCTGATCTCTGAATCAACTTCAGGATCATTCTCTTCTTGTTCACAGCCAAATAGCTCCACAGTCCCGTCCTGTAAAATCCAGGAAGTTCAACAGCCTTCCTTCATTCCCTCCTGTCTCTTTGCCCGTCTGTTCAGTGTGGTAGTTTTCCTGCCGGCGTAGCTGATTAGGTCCATGGTTCATGACACCCAGTCCCCTGAGCAAAGCCTCACGTGGCCATGCCCTTCGTGCTCTCCCCAAATGCACGCACTCATTTCTCACAGTAGAGATAGGCTGAGAATTTCCCAAATCTTTAAGTCCCGGGTCCTTTTTCGCTGTTGCTTCTCTCCTCTCTCATTTTACTCTAAGCAGTCAGGAAGAACCAAGCCACTCCTCCTCAGTTTGCCTAGAAATCTCCTCAGCTAATACCCAGGGTCATCATTCACAAGTTCTGCCTTCCACCAAACACTACGGCGTTGACCACAACTCAGGCAAAATTTTTGCCACTTTATAACAAGGATTGCCTTTTCTCTATTCCCCGATAACGCGTCTTCCTTTCCGTCGGAGAACTCGTCAGAATGGCCTTTACCATCCTATTTCTATCACCATTCTGTTCACAACTATGCATGTTCTCTAAGAAGACGGAAGCGTTCTCTGTGTTTCTCTTTTTTTTCTTTCTGAGCTTTCACCAGAATTTGCCTTTGAGAGTCCATTCACGGTAGTCTGGGCTTTCTCTAGCACGCAGCCCAAAACTCTCCCAGCCTCTGCCCATCACCCTGTTCCAGAGCCACTTCATCATTTCTAGGTGTTTGGTACAGCAGCACCCCGCATCTTGGTACCAGTTTCCTGTTTCAGTCCATTCGGGCCGCTGTAACAAAATGCCATGGCCCAGGGGGCTTAATCAGCTTTGACTTCTCACGGCTCTGGAGGCTGGGCAGCCCACAATCAGGGAGCAGCACGGTTGGGCACTGGTGGCACCCTCTTCCAGGTTGCCACGTTGCCACCTTCTCACTGTGTCCTCACGTGGCTGAAAGCAGAGCTCAAGCTCTCTGGGGTCTCTTTCATAAGGGCCCTAATTGCATCCGTGAGCCACCCCACCCTCGTGACCTAATCCCCTACCAAAGGCCCTGCTTCCGAATACATTGGGAATTGACTTCAACGTAGGATTTGGGGGGGACACACACATTCAGTCCACAGGACCTGCTTCTCACCCAAAGTAGAAGAAAGTGTCTGATCCAAGCTGGATGCTTTCATCACTGCCCAACCCCTAGCAAGTAATCCCATTTTTTAAGAATTTTCTGACTGAGATTAGCAGAATTAAGACCAAAAACGGGCCGGCACTTCCATGGTGGCCGTGCAGCAGCATACCTCGTGGAGGATGAAACAGAATGTGCTTTACTTTCTGGGGTGACACTGAGTTCTCCTTTGGTTCCTGGTGATTCTGTCCTCTTTAGGGCCAGAGACTGTGTTGGCTCCTCTCTGAATCCTTGGTGTCTGTCCTCTGGCTGCACCCGGAGACGTGCTTGGAAAGTGGTGGTCCTGGTCAGAATCTGCACCGTAGGTTAAGTGGCTGGAGGCGTCCTCCAACATTAACATTGTCACGAAAAATTTACACTTCTGTTTACGCAATTGTGTACATGTAAAAATAGGAGTAAGTTTTAGCAACTATAGGTTTGGATTAGGACGGTGTAGATGCTTTGCACCCCAACTTTGTTAAGGAATAATTAATAAATATAATTGTATATATTGAAAATGTACAACATGAAGGCAGGTGCCTGGGCGGTTCAGTCGGTTAAGCATCCGACTCTTGGTTTTGGCTCAGGTCATGATCTCACGGTTCATGGGATTGAGTCCCGCATCCAGCTCTGTGCTGACAGCATGGAGCCTGCTTGGGATTCTCTCTCTCTGTCTCTCTCTCTCTCCCCCCCCAAATAAATAAACACTTAAAAATAATAATAATAAAATAAAATGTACAACATGATAACTTGATACACATTATGGAATGCTTATCAAGCTCAAGATCATTAACACATCCATCACCTCACATCGTTAACTCGTGTGTGTGTGTGATAAGGACACTTAAAACCCACTCTGAGCAACTTTAAAATGTGCAACACTGACTATAGTCCCCATGTCGTGCATGAGATCCTTGGAATCTACTCATCTTACAGTGGAAAGTTTATGCCCTTCAACCTGTCTCCCCATTTCCCCAGCTCTCTGCACCCCCTGGCAACCATGGTTCTGTTCTTTCTGTGGAATCAGGTGGGGGTTATGGTTTTTGTTTCATTTTGTTTTGTTTTTTTAGATTCCACATGTAAGGGATACCATATGGTATTTTTCTTTTTCTATCTTATTTCACTTAGCATAATGCCCTCCAGATTCATCCATGTCATCATAAATGGCAGTTTCCTTCTTTTATATGGCTGAATGATATTCCTGTGTGTGTGTGTGTGTGTGTGTGTGTGTGTGTGTGTGTGTGTGTGTCTTTATCTACTCATCTGTCACCAGACACCTAGGCTGTTTCCATGTCTTGGCCATTGTGAATAATGCTGCAGTGGACATGGGAATACGGACATCTTTTCAAGATACTAATTTCCTTTCCTTTGCATATGTACCCAGAAGTGGAATTTCAGGATCATATGGTAATTTTATTTTTAAAAATCTCCCCATCTGCATTCCCACCAACGATGTACAAGGGTTTCCTATTTTCCACATCCTCATCAACACTTGCTGTCTCTTGCCTTTTTGATAACAGCCATCATACCTGGTATGAGAAGATACCTCATTGGATGGTTTGCATTTCCCTGATGATGAGTGATGTTGAAAACCTTTTCACGTACCTATTGGCCATTCCACGAATGTCTTCTTTGGGAAAATGTCTATTCAGGACCTTTGCCCGTTTTTTAATTGGGAATATTTACTTTTTTGCTATTAAGTCGTATGATTCCTTTATATATTTTGATATTAACTCCTCACGAGGGGCTATAGATGGCAAATCATTTCTCCCATACTGCAGGTTGTCTTTTCAACGTATTGCTTCTTTGCTGTGCAGAAGCTTTTTAGTTCTAGGTGAGCCCACTTATTGATTTTAGCCTTTGGTGCCTAGAGCTTCAGATGTTTTTTTAGTTGTGGGGTTAGAGGAGATGAGAGAGAGAATTATTAGCTACTTCTGCCAGAGGCGTTTACGCTTTTCCTGCTCTTCTCTTAACCCCCTGATCTTTTTATCCTCACTTTCCAGGCAGTATTGCGCCGGCTGCTGGCACCTCAGACTCCCCGCCTGCCTCGGGGAGTTTGTTTGAATGCCTGTCCTGGGGAATGCCCTGCTGCAGCGCACCTCTTCTGTGCTCACTCTGTTCCTTGGAAAATCCCCGCGTTCTTGTTTTTAAGATTAAATAGGCTCCCAGCAGCCCAAGAACTATAGGTACAATAGGGAACACTGAGTAGGAGTAATGGCTCACCTTACACTGACTGGCTCAAGGGAATGGTTCTTTTTGGCAAGGAAAAATGACTTCCTACCACTCAAAATGAATTTAGCATCTGTTACGGCTGAAGACATGCCCCCTCTCTGTGTTAGTTTGCTCAAGGAGAAAGAAAGTAGGAGTGTTGGTTTGCAAAGTATTTTGAAGCCAGGCGGTGGCATTGGGCTCCGTGGTGATTAGGTGGCTAGATCCGACCTCTCCCCGCGGCTGCTGCCCTTGTCGGCCCCTGCCTTTTCACTTTTTGGCTTCCCTAAAGACTGTAACAAAATCAGTCTCTTTCTCACTGCTCACCCTCTGGTCTTTCCCTTAAGCTTTTTACCTTGCTCTGAATGGTAATGGTGGTAATTTAAAAACCAGCACGTTTTAAAAGAATTTATTGTGGAAGGAAAAGGAAACTTCAGATGTTCACAACATCCTACAGTGTTGTATTTTTACAAAGCAAAATGCTTATGAACAGCATGAATCATTAACCATAGTGTCATCTACCTTCATTTTGCAGCCACTTTTATAGGCAAAAGAGGAAGCTCTTTGAGCCCTTTTCTTACAAAGTAAAAAATAAAAACCAATATATCTGTATTGACTGAATATCTTAAGGCAGTTTTGTGAAGCATCCACGAGGGACTTTCCCCACCTCCTACTGGAACTCCCCAGCCGCCACTAGACCCACTTCTGCCTTTCAGCACACTGCACCCTGATTGACGTTGAGCAGGGAGGGGGCAGAGGCCTGCCGTCAGGCCCGGGACCCTGGAGATCCCTCCTGGGTCAATCCACTGCCAGCAGAATAATTTTTGCCTTTAAAGAAAAAATGTGTAGACCGAAGGTAATTTCATTGGATTGGATTTAAAACCCGAAACTTCTTTCCCCCGCCACTCCTCTCTTTTATGCCTTCCTCCATCACCCAGGGCCTCTCCTTGAAGATCAAAATCACATGATTCTTTTTAGTAAAGGGGTCTATTTTCTCCCCTCACATAACCTAGACCTTCAACTAAATAGATACAGTGATGTCACAATTACTTTTCTTTCACAGAAAAATCAAGTGGAAAGGAGAGGCTTTGAGTGAATATGTCAGGGATCACAGGCACAGAGAGCCCACTCGGGCCAGGCCCCTGGGAAGTTGTGTGATGGCCCATCGTGTTTAAATAATTCATCCCATTTATGTAACGTCCTTGTCCTCTCAGTTTTATTGTGCTCCCTAGAGACAGACTCTCGTTGGAGATTCTAGGCCATTTTCCGTCCCTACCCTTTCTCCACTCCCTTCCTCCCCTTCCCTGCCCTCACGCAGCCTCCGATTGTCCCCATTTCCCTGGCCGTGCCCCCCCCCCCCCCCCCGGGCAGGCCTGCACTCAGGGCTGGAAGTCTTCCGGGCGGATTTTCATCTCCACGCGCCTGAGGGAGTAGCTCGAGCCGTGCCAGCCGTACCACGTGATGCCGTCCAGGTGCTTGTTGTGGTCCCCGAGGCGGTAGTAGACCCCGTTGAGGTTGGAGTCTGTGCAGCAGTTGTACCAGTACCCACCTGGCCCAAGAGAGAGATCGGGGCCGTGAGCCCGGTTCGTCCCCGCCTCGGAAACGGCGGACACACGGGACAGGAGGCTTGGCGGAGCTGCCGTTTGAACCGTAGCTCCGCAGTCAGAAGTGCCAAAGCCAGAACGCCGGGCCATGCGGCTCTAAATCCGGCTTTAAATTGGTCCTTCCCCGCTGGGACCAGCCCCCGAGCCCCCCCACCTCACCTTTGCGGAGCTGTGCACACTTGTCCAGGCAGTTGTCGTTGTCCTTGTCCTTGGTGCTGAAGGCCGTGTTGTTGTGGTAGAGGAGGGCATCGTTCCCCACGTTGCCGCTGTAGTTCCCCAGGAAGAGGCGGTAGCTGTTCAGTTCGTTGCCCAGAGCAAAGCGGCTGTACTCGGCGTGGCGCAGGTTGCCCTCCCAGTCCTGTTGGGGAGCAGGTGGACCTTAGAGAAGCAGCGCGGGGGCTGTGTTTCCCGCCACGCCACCGGCCTTCCCTCTCTCGGCTCGCAGCCACACGTCCATCTGTCTGTTTGCGCGGGGGCCCAGCGAGGCTTTATCACTTGTTTGCCTCTAGCTACCACACTAGGCTTGGGAGTCACAAAACAAGAGTCCCAGAGCAAGGCTCGCTCCTGAGTCACCATCTGGCCTGGATTAGCCCCTCTTTCTGCATCCTTCCTGTCCCTCTCTGTCTGTGAGGTGTGGGTGTGTGTCTCTCTGTGTCCCACTCAGAGTCACTGGAGAAGGTAGCGGGGCCTCCATTCCCTTCACGACCGTCACCAGTCAGTGTCGATAAGGTTTGCACATAGAGGAGCTCAAGCCCCAGGCCCGAGTGGGGACTGTAGTGTGTCAGCACAGCTGACTGTTGGATCCCCCCGCTCTGGCCCGAGTCCAGCCTCTTGTGTATCTGCAGCCTCGCTTTTGGGAGCAAATAGGAAAAACTCTCTTCTCAACTGCACTACAGCCTGCAGGAAAACCGCCGTAATAAGCACACAAGCCTGTAGTCAGTAAGAGTGGAAAGGGCGCCCCCAGAGTCGTGCACAGTTGTGTGTGGCACCTGCTCCAGTCCTAGGGGCCTTGTGCTCACCTCCATCTCCACACGCAGCCGGGTTGGCCGTCTGGAGAGCCGGTGGATGTGTTCGTTGCCCAGCCAGAAGTCCCCACGGATGCTGCCAAAGCCCTGCTTGTACTGCTTCCAGTCCCGGAAGAAGGAGACGAGGCCACTCTTTCGTCTCTGGATGGTGGTCCAGCCGCCGCCTGACGTCTCCATGTCACAGAACACCTGTGGCAGAGAGGATGCTCTGGTCAGGGACCCACAGAGGCAGGCAGAGGAGCCCGAGGGCGGGCCTCGTCGCCTCCCTCCCATTGCCGCAGGGCCAGTGGATGTGTGCGGGCTCACTACGACTCTACCCCAGTGTCAGCGAGCAGGAGTGGGGCAGTGGCTTGCTAAGGAAGAATTGTCAAAATTGAGGAGGGGGGCAAGCGCACGTATGGTTGGAAGAGAAGAAAATCCATGTGTGCTCTCTACGTGTTCTCTCTCATCTCCTTCCCCCAAGAATAACTGCTCTGGGTCGTGGCAAGAGATGTCAACAAGTCGGGTGGAGGTTATAGAATTGTCTGTGTCGGAAGATTTGGTGTTTGGTCAGTAATGATTTGAAGGGGCAAAAGAGATGCCGGGGGAGGGGTCCCCCCCCCACAAACTGAGTGTGTGTGTGGATAGCTCTCTGGTACTCGGTGTGTCTGATTCTCTGTCTTGAGTTTCCCATTCTCTAGACCATGGTTAGTCCTGTTGCCCCCAGCCCTGTGAGGGGGCAGAGGACCGATGGTAGCACCTGGGCCGTGGGCTCTGGTGACCTCACCTCCAGCTCAGGGCTGCCCAGAAAGTCATCGGGAGGAAGCTTGTACACCCCAGAGATGCGGTAGTTCTTCTGGTAGAGGGACGAGCAGTCATAGATGGCGTCTGTAATAGGAGCAAACCGCAGGAGTGAGCATCCAAACCCAGGGGCTCCACGGCAGGTGGGCATTCGTGCTCCGTCTCCATTGAAAGTTTAAAAACTGAGATCTCATTTCTACCACGCAATTCACACGAGTGTTCATTACTAGGCAGGATCTGGGTTTTGGAGGGGTGTGGCCATTGGGAGACCAAAAGGAGGTGTCTTTTGGCTTCATTGGTGGTGGGGAAGCCCTCACCTGGATAGCAGCATCAATGGGACCATCAAACAGGTGGTTTCAGGTTAACTCTGAAACAGATCATCCTGCTATGTTCTGTTCTTCTAGGCCACGATCTCTGGGGACATTACAGTGTGCGAGGGCCACGTAATAGATGCGCCTGTTTAATAAATTCCACTTCTGGGACCGCTAGCCTCTCTTACCATGTACGTTATGAGCATCTCATAGGGTCTGACTTTGTTGTTTTCTTGGTTTATTTGGGGGTGGGGGTGGTTTTTCAGAGGGAATGGCTATTTCTACCTTTGAGAATGGCTATTTTTGTCTAGATTGCCTACAAGGACCCTAATTAAGGGAGATCAATTTAACATCTTCTTCCCCGAACCACCCCCCCCACCGCGCCCCCCGCTGCTTCGTCTAACACCTGCTCATTCCTCAAACGGAAGTGCAAACACCCTGAGGAACCCATGGAGGCCTCCCCTGGCAGCATTATTAAAACAAGCAAACCAGAGCATCGAACAGGCTGGTGTTCACCCTGGGGTTGATTTAAACGCTTCCTTGGCCATCTTGGGGCTACAGCCTTGTGCCAGATTTTGTCTCCAGGTCTCAAATATCAAAGAAACCGCCTTTCCTGATGGGATTCAAAGAGCGGGAACTCTTGCTGTCCAGGAGACGCTTCCTGTCCCCTGTCTCTGGGGTTCTTTTCTCGGAGGCCCCTGCGCTGGGCCTTCGAGAAGAGCCCTTCGAGAGACGCTCACTGCCACCAGGAACTGTCCCAGGCAGAGCACATTGAGGGAGGGGGAGATGTGTGCCTTCACCATCAGCGTCCTTCATTTTCTGTTACTGAGGAGAGCGTCAACTTACTGCTTTCTCCGATGAGCTACCTGCTTAGAGAGTCTAAAGGTGACCCCGCAGCTGGCAATCGAGAAGAAAACGGAGGAAGGATGTCCTGGGCAAGAAGAGTAGGAGGCCCAGCAGGAGAGCTGCCTTTGACCCCCAAGAAGCTCCCTGCTGGGAGGGGAGAAAACCCCAGTTGGAGGAGTAGGAGGCGGCACAATCAGAGTCCCGCCTGGCCTGCTCTGCCGCGCCAGGCCAAATCGGGACGCGCTTGTCTGGAAAATGTCCTGAGGATACCTTTCTAGTCCCACACTGAGGGGCAGGAAGTACATGCTTAGGAAGTGATTTTCACATGGTGGTTTATTGGGTAACGGGCCATTTAAGCTTATTTCACGTTACAGCTTTTTCTCCGTTTGAACTGAGAGTCATCAGTGACTCACTCTCTTCTATTTCTTGACTTGGTCTATGATGTGACCGAAAGTTTTTACATCAGTAATAAATGACATATCTGTAGGATATTCGCCTGACAAGTAACGATTTCCTGATGATCTCAGAAACCCCAGTTTCTTCTCTCTGAGCAATAAATTCACCTTAGCCGGTCTGAGCCAACCTAACTAGAAACCAGAAGTTATTTTAAGAAAGAAAGCATTGGATGTATCTTACGTGGGGGGCTTCCAAAAATCCAGATTTCAGCATTGCATTTTCTTATTTGCTATAATGGGAGAATTTTATTTGAGATCCTGGGGGAAAATAGAAATCTCAGAAGTGAGGAACCTCGAGCCTCTCCTTCCTGACCCAAAGGAATTCTTCTTCTGGCTCTAGGCAGCATCTATACCTAATTCTGAGCCAGTGGGCAGAGTCAGGTTTGCAGAGACAGGACACAAAAACCCATTAATGCCCATTCCACTAAATCTTAGGGACACAGGAGAACTGTTTTTGGCAAAACTTGGTTCCTACAACGATAGATGTTACAGTTTTGGTGCTCAATCCTGCTTCCTTAGGACTGTGGGTACAGCCTGTCGGCTCTGGGTGAGGAAGCGAACCCATCAGGGAGACTTAAACCCTGTTTCTAAGGCTTGCGATGTGACTCTGGGCAAACCACGTTGTCCCTGTGCGCTCCGGGATGGGGATTCATACCTTCCTTATGCTGAATCATGGTGTGAGTAAAGAGACTGTGCAGACATTGGGGAAATTGACAGAAATTTACAGAACATTAGAGCCGGTGGCACGTACCCAGGAAAATACACCCCCAAAGAACCCCCCAGTCATCATTCTGATGGCCAAGCCATCTAGAAACCATGCCACACAGAGACGCTCCGGTGTTTGAACGAGAAGGTGGCAAGTAGCGTGAGGACACGTTCTCCTTACCTGCCGAGGTCTGGGTGACAGTCTGTGCTGCCTGTAGCTGCATAATGTCAATCTGGTTGTTCATTTCCGAGTACTTGCTCTCCGCGTCTGTGAGCCGTGACTCCATGCGCTTGGTGCTGCTCTCCAGCTCCATCACCTGCATGACCACGCTGACCCAGTCCCTCTCCTGCTTCTCGCTCAGTTCGCTCAGCAGACTGCTCAGATTGGCAATCTGGGCCCTGAGCTCCTTCGCCTCCTCACAGCAGGCGGCCGCCTTGAGCTGCGCGGGTGTCTTGCGCTTCGGGGGCTTCTGTGGCCACGCTGGGTGGCTGACAAAGGCCGTGATGAAAATGCAGAGCCAGGTCATAGCTGAGAGAGTCTTTTTCAGCATCTTTCGTGGGCCTGGGTGGGGAAGGATCTTCCTTTGGGGGATCTGGATATGCCCGGCTGAGGTCTGCAAAGCTGCAGCAAATTACAACTGTGCACTTTCACTCCGGATGGGCTCACCACCCTGTTGCTTTCTGTCCTCCCTTGCTCTTTCTTAGCCTTTCTCAAAGCTTGGGTTTAAAAGTGCAGCCTAACTGGGCTCCCTGTACCTTTCTTCCCAAGCCTGAACGCTCTACAAACTCAGCATCTTAAATATTGTTTGCTGCCTGCACCTCCACCCCCACTGTGGCCGTGCATGGTGCCTTAGCCCCTCCCAGCTCATCTGGGAGGGTCAGGTGCCTGTTGGGTGAAGTCAGCGTAAACTTAGGCCAGAGGGGAGGAGGGACACAGGGGCGAGTCTTTCTTTCCTTGCCTGCACAGTCTCTGGGCTGGGACAAGAGGACTATGAATTTGTGTGTTTCCAATTTCGCCTGGTAGATTATGCCCCTGCCAGCCACTGGCTCAGCTCTATCAGCGAGCAGGGCAGGGTCGGAAGAATTTCCAAATTCCGTTCTAAAGGTTACATAACCGTGGGGTGAGCGTAAGGTAGGCAAAGAGAATTGGGAATACGACTCCCGCTCACCCAGGGAGGCCTGTTAATGTAATCCATGCTGTTTATATGAGGATCTGGTATATTTTGGCATCCTGATGAGTGTGCTCTTAACAAGGCTGGTTATTCCTTTCTCTGATCATCACTCAGAGAATGATGTTTTACAAAACCCTCGTTCCGCCTAGATCTAACACTGTCACGGTGGAAAATCTCCAACTTAGAAGGGCTCTAGAAATAGAAAGAGTTAGCATCTTAGGAAGCAAAAAAAGGCTTTGTGGTTTGTATCCACAGGATTTGCTCAGTCATCTTTCTTCTTACGTACTTCCTTCTTCCACAAGTGGGCCCGTATTGGCTCCTCGCACGTGGCATTTGACAAGGAGGTGTCGGAGAGGACGGCAGGGACAAAAACTCAGGAGTGCCGGACACGGTCCTGGCACGGTCATGCCGATGTACTTCCGTCCGTCTGTAGGCACAGCGGAGAACAGGCCCATCCTTGGCCTGTGATTCAAAACTTGGAACGTACATTAAATCATAGGGAAAAGAATCTCTGTCACCTAACCCATATCGACAGTCTTATGTCCCTCTTCCTGTACAACACAGTTTGCAAATCTGAAGCTCTTCTCTATATCTGATGTACGTCCCTGAAAATAGGCATGCTGTCACTTCTCATGTATTGGAACGGAAGGGCACTACTCCTTTGAAAACAAATGGGAAAAACCTGGGGCTTCGGCAAACCTTAAATACTTAAAATGAGCTTTTCACTGAGAACGAATACAGAGGCCTCTCCATCCTTAAGCAGCAACTGCCTCTGTCTTGGGAACGTGCTCTTTCTTCTTCCATGTTACGGAGCCACCGAGGCAGACCTCGTCCTGTTGCTGTTCCATGTGGGTCCTTCACACACAAGCCTGGTGCCCGACAGCCCTCCTTCCCTGCCGTGACCCCCGGAGTCCCTTTACAGGTGGCACTTCTGGCTTCAGAAAGTCATTTCTGTTCAGCAGCTAGAGTTACCAAGCAGGTTTTCTCCCCCCCTTTAAATCACTAAGCGGTTGTGGCTCAGGTGTCCCAGGGTCCCCTTGCCTACTGAGGGGTGAGGGTGTGGCTGGCCCCCCACAGCAGCTTGCCATTCCTCTCAGAAGAGCCTGTTTAGAATTGGCAGCCAGTCCCCGCTCTTATTTCGCAAATACCCAGCCCAGCTGGGCACTGCGGTCTCGGCCACATGGAGTTCATTTCGCTAACACGAACCCAGCCCCAACCATCCGCATCCAACGGCCTCCTGAACCCGGTGAGGATCTTCACGTCGATCTCCCAGCCATCAGCTGACACTGAGCTTTTGCCCTGTGCCACACAGGCATGTGGAGCATCCTTTGTGACCCTGCCGTCCTGGTGCTCCCCCCGCAGCAACGTGAGAGAGAAAGGATCAGTGGAGCTTTATGGATTCCCAGCCAACTTTCTGTTTGTTCTTCCCAGTGGCCACTTCCCTGGCCCAAACAGGAAATTGTTACGAATAGATTTTCATATCTGGGCAGAAAGTGAATCAGTCATTTGTATTTGCAGCCCATGTAGCAATCCCTTCTGGGGGTTCATAGGTTTGGATCAGAAGCACCTAGCTGTTAGCATGAATGCCTACTCTCTGACATTTGTTTGCTGAAAGCCTATTTCTAACATGAGGTACAAGTTAGAGACAGAAGCTTTCCTTATTTGAAGATTTTCTTAAATCACCTAAGCTGCCCAAATGTCAATAGCCCTCCCGATTAAAAAACAAATAGCCAATTAAGAGTGTTTCCCATGCCGGAAGATTATCAATCCTGCATACATCCACAACCCTGCGATGTCCTAGATTCTGCGTTTCTGAAAGAAAGAAAAGTAAGCCCTTGTTTTGAGTACAGCTAAGCCAGTGAAAAAAACCAGGAAGAATGTGGAGGACGAGACCAGTTTTCCCTTCTCCAAGAGGCTTTTACCTTCTCTGCCCTTCAGTGGATAAAGTGACCATAAAAATGGGAATTAACTGAGAAAATAAGGAAAGCCTGTGTTGGACATCTTGCAGTTTTTCCTTTTCTCTATTTTGCTGCTGGTGAAAGAGGCTCAGCTTGGTGTTCCTGGGGAAGATGTTTGTGAAAATCAAATTTATAGTCTTAACGAGAAAAAGCCAGTGAGCTTTTACTTAGCCTGGAAGTTCTCAGAGACTTCACAGTCTGGGCCGTACTGCCTTGGGCTGGCACCAAGGACGGGAAGCCTCCAGCAGCCTGAGGATTACAGAGCTTGGGTAAGACCTAGAGGTGGTCTCTCCTTCCACGCAAATGGAGCGTCATGTCGCATTGTCTCGAAAACGTCCCGATTGGAGAGCCTCCTCCTTTGCTAATATATTCCTGCCCCTGCCTGCCCTTAAACCACCACTTGCACAGTTGGTGAGGGAAACAGCTACCCTTAGAACCGGACTCTCAGTTTGTGGCGTGAGTACATCTCAGAAGAACCTGCCTGCCTTGTTGTTAGTTTAATAGTGTTCTTTATGGGGATATTTTACTTCTCCTAAAGTCTTAGTGAGTCACGGCTTTGCCTTACTGTATGCGGCCATTTAATACCCGACGCTTCTTCTTCCTTTTTTTTTTTTTAATGTTTATTTATTTTTGAGAGAGAGACAGAGTGCGAACAGGGAAGGGACAGAGAGGGGGGAGACGGGAGACACAATCTGAAGCAGGTTGCCGACTCCAGGCTCCGTGCTGTTAGCACAGAGCCCGACGCGGGGCTCGAACTCACGAACCGCGAGATCATGTCCTGAGCTGAAGTCGGACGCTTAACCGACTGAGCCACACCCACGTGCCCCAATACCTGACACTCCTGTCGCTCAGTCCTATTTCTGCCTCATTTAAATGCCACCCACCCCAGGAGGCACATCCATCTCTTCCCTAAGTCTCCTGATCTGCCACTTGTACCAGAGTGCATTCTGGACGTGTTAGAAATCGTTTCTCTTGTGCTTCCTTCTAGAGTCTATTGTTTCACGACAGCACCTAGCAAGAGAGTCTGTCTCTGTGCTCAGACTTTGTAGCAAACGTCTGTTCTGTTAGCCAGTGTGTAAATTGCAGAGCACCGTTAACAATGCCGGCCCAGCCTCAATTGCCTCACCGTCCAGTTGGAGAAACAGGCAGCTGAGCTCTGGGACAGAGTGACATGCTAGGAGAGGGACACAGAGGAGGAGGAGTGCCCAATTCAGATGAGGTCCGGAAGGCCTCCCAAGGGGAGTGATACCCAGGTTTCACAGAGAAAGGAGGAGGTAGCCAGGGGTGGGAGGTGGGCATTCTGAGCAAGGTCTAGCTTTGTGAAAGACCTTGGCTTAGTAGGAGGACGTAAGTAGTTGAGTGTGGCTTAAGAGTCAGGGACGGAGGACAGTAAAGCCAGAGAGGTGGAGGGGAGCCAGGCCTGAGGGCCCCGAGGAGTCCACGTGAGGGGCGTGATTGCTACTCTGAAGACAGACAAGTCTCTGGAAGGAATCTAAGCAGCTCCTTACCCTTGTTGCTCTGTTTTCCTGAGTCTCACCGGGAAAGGGGCTTTTTGTACTTGCCCCACAAGATTTTTAACTGGAAATGGGACGGCCTAGAACATCGGAATTTCTTGAAATTGTAATGCGTTCATATTAAATGCCCCGAAGGGATCATCTGGCTTGAAGATTAAGGAGGCGGTATATGAAGGACTTGAAATAGTTGGGTCTAGAATCAGACAAATCTGGGTTCTAATCCCTTCCCATCATTGGTAGTTCCATGACCCTGGGCAAATTATTTCTCTGAGTTTACAGATCTGTGCAGTGGTGATGCAAATCCTAACTACTTTACCTCACAGGATTTCTGGTTCCATAAAGCAAAGGATTAAAAATAGTTAAGGCAGGGCACCTGGGTGGCTCAGTTGGTTAAGCATCTGACTTCAGCTCAGGACATGATCTCACCATTTGTGAGTTTGAACCCCACATCAGGCTCTCTGCTATTGGCTCAGAGCCCGCTTCAGATCCTCTGTCTTTCTCTCTCTCTCTCTCAAAAATAAAATAAACACTTAAAAGATAATCATAAAATAAACAATAAAAATAGTGAAGGCATTTCTGAATAAGATAAATAAATTTGGAGGAATTAAACTACGAGAAATCAATATTTATCATAAAGCTACTGTAAGTGATTAAAGGCAGTGTAGTGGTGGCACAAGGCTAAACTCACAGATAAATGGAGCGGAATCAAATGTCTGGAAACACACGCATGTGTGTAGACACTTGATTTTTGACAAGGTGGCACCATGGAACACTGAGGAAAGCACAGTCTTTTTCGGCAAGTTCTTCCAGGTCAGCTAGGTAGCCTTACGGGGAGAAGAGGACTCTTGACCCTTACCTCACACCACACATAAAACTTCAAGTTCAGAGGAGGCTTCCGTTCCACATGTGGAAGGTAAAACCAAAGCTTCTAGAAGATAACATAGGATATTATCTTCGGCATCTTGGGGGTAAGCAAAGATACAAAGAGCACTAACCATACAAGAAAACATTATCAAATGCAATAGAAGGAGTCATCTCTGTTCATTAGAAGACACCACGAAGAGAGGGAAAAGGGAGGAAGATTATCTCCAATAGATATCTTTGTGTTTATTGCATCCAGAGTATACATACAACTCTTCTCAAACAACTTTGAAAAAGGTAGCCAACTTAAAGATTGGCAAGAGATGTCACAAGGCACTTATTTCACAAAAGAAGATCTCCACAAGGCCAATAAACATACGAAAAGCTGCTCAAGCTCCTTAGTCATTATGGAAATTCAAATCAAAACTCTCCCATGCCGCCAATACACGCACACTGCAATGGGAAACACGGACAGTACCAAGTGTTGACAAGGATGTGGAGCCATTGGGCTTTTCAGATATTTCCGGTGGAAATGTCAATTGCTGAAACCACTCTGGGGAGCAATTTGTCTGTGTCCTCAAAAGCAGAACACACCCTGTAACCCAAAGGTGCTACTTCTTGGTAGGGTCCCAACAGAAACACCAGCACCCTTGCACCAAACCCAGTACAAGAACGTGTGTAGGGACAGCACTCGTACGGCCAAGAGCTGACAGCCACCTACATGCCCGTCAGCGGGAAGATGGATACTTTGTGATATATTCATAGAGTGAATGAGTCTTCAGCACTAGAAGGAAGAACGACCGTGGCATGTTGGTGGCACATAGCAACATGGACGTATGTCCCAGACATCGTGTTGAGCATCAGGTGAGGTTTAAAACATGGCAAAACTGTGGGGCGCCTGGGTGGCTCAGTCAGTTAAGCATCCGACTCTTGATCTTGGCTTAGGTCATGATCTTACGGTTTCGTGAGTTCAAGCCCCACATCAGGCTCTGCACTGACAGCTCAGAAGCTGCCTGGGATTCTCTCTCTCTCTCTCTCTCTCTCTCTCTCTCTCTCTCTCTCTGTGCCCCTCCTCTGCTCGTGCTCTCTCTGTCTCTTTTGATGTAAATAACTAAACTAAAAAAAAAAAAAAACCGGCAAAACTAACCAGTTGCGTCAGAGGTCAGATAGTCGTTGCCTCTAGAGATGAGGAGGGGAGCCGCGGTCAGGACAAGGCTCAGTGTTTCTGGGACCCTGGCAGCGTGTTGTGTTCTGTTTCTCGCTCTGGGTGGTATTTACAAGGGTATCTTCACTCCGCGATTTATCAAGCTGCACACTGTGTGCACCTTTCTATATGTGTGTTACACTTCAACTAGGAAGTTGATTCAAAAATCGATAGTGCACATGATACAGGTTAGTGACGGACACATAGTCAATGTCCAGCAAATATTAAGTATTACTGGTTAGGTATGCAGTTATCATCTCATTAGAAAAGCCCTCCCTGCCCTTCCGAGTCTACACTAAGCACCCGCCCCCCCCCACGTTAGTCTCCATCTAGGTGCTCTGTTTTCTTCTTGGTGTTTACCTTCACAGCATTTATTTCAGGGTTTTTTGGTTTGTTTGTTTTGTTTTTGTTTTCGTTTTTGTTTTTTTTTTTTTTTTTTTTGGTATATCTGTTTCACCAGCCCATAAGCTCTGCGAAAGCAAAGACCTCGTCTGTCGTATTTACCACGGTAGCTCTAACATCTATCTCTTGGCACCAGACTGAGACCAAAGAGCTCCTTATTTGGAACTCGTCAAGTGAAAGAATGAATCCCCAGCAGAAGGTTCTCTTCACCTAAAACATCTGTTGTGGAGACTCAGAGTCTCTATCCATGGTCATTGGCGGTACTTTGTCACCATGAGGTCTTCGTCATTGGCCCCTGCGTTCTGTCCTGCTCTGAGTCCATTTTCCTTCTGTAGGTCTTAGACACAGAATCAAAGGAAGTGGGAACTGGAAACACTGAGATCATCTGGCTCAACCTTGTATTTTAATAACCGGGGGCAGCATCCTCACTGTGTAATCCCTTTGTCTCCCTGGAAACCATCGATTTGTGTCTCCCTCCTCTTTCTTTACGTATGAAGACCAACAGAAGGACCACAGAGCATTTGGGGCAAGGTTTTGTCCCGCTCCACTTTATTCCAGAGGCCTGGGTAAATGGCCTATCTGATCACTTCCGCCTGCATCAGCCTGTTTGTTCACCATCACCGTGGCCTGAGGGGCCACACGCAACAGCTGACATCGAAGGCAGAATGAAGTCGCATGTCCCCGTAAAAACAGCCACATCTCGGGGCAGCTGTGTTCGCCAGAACTTATCCGGGAACCTGACAGATCTTGCTGTCCCCAAAAGGGGATGAAATACCCATTACGTTGCAATAGCAGAAAGTCACTCTCAGCCGGAGACAAGACCCCGTCAGAAGTGCAGGATAGGATCACACGTTCGTACCCAGGTGCCCTGGGATCCCCAGAGCTTCCCTTCGGGCCGGACCTCTGCCGCCCTGACATAGGCAGCACTGATGGGAAAAGGGGACTGTGATTCTTTGAGAACGTTCGAGAAATTGTGCCAGTTGTGCCTGAGCAACCAATTAATGGCAAGCGTGACTGTGCTTTGCCGTTTACCGGCGAGGGGCTAGAGGGGTGAATAAAACCCACTCTGTCTTAATTCTAAACACATGTTCCCAGGGTGTCACCGCTGTGTTGCTTGGAAGTATGAGTCCTGCTTTCACAGTTGTTTCCTGGCTTCCAGAAAAGTTACAGAGTCGTGTTCTTTTCCCCTACCTCTGCTGGAAGAAAAAGCACTCTGGCCAGAGGGGTGAGGATTTGCTCAAAGCTCCTCACTTCTCGACAAAAACACATTCCAAACCTCTGGGCTCATGCTGACTTCAAAAGTGCAATGTGCCTCTAGGAATCTGTACCCCTTGTAGGGCAGCTCCACACAGGGGAGAGTGGATGGACAGAGGAAACCCCCGTGCAGCCAGAGCACAAACGCAGATTGTATCTTCCCGGGCCCGTCTTTTGCCTTAGTGCCCTCTTAACATCCAGCCGTACCCAAGAGGTCAGGTCTCTCACCAGTCGCCAGGAGAGCATAAATGTATCTCTGGCTGTTCTGAAGACTTTCTACAGGTTCACTGGACGACAGCCTGTCTTTATAGAGCACCTCAGAAACCCCAGGGAAGCTGCCTGTCAGTGTAGAAAGCCGGCCGTCCACAGAGAGCCGTACGAAGGGAAGAATCCCGGGGTTTCCCCTAAAGCTGAACCAAAAGGACACAGGGTCTTTCACTGCAGCCCAAGACCATCCCAAAGGGAGAAGCTCGTGGTAGTTCAGTAGTAAATGCCTGCCCTTCCACTGTACGTAGCTCACCCGCCAGAACGCCTCGAGGTTTAATGGGACCAGTAAATGGTGAGTTAGAGACGCTGCTTCTGATTTTTATGTACTTCTGGGGCGGGGCGGGGCGGGGGTTACTGCTGGCAACTAAACCACGTCACAGCGCTCTCAAGCCTTGAATTATATGCCATATCATGATTCAGAGATGTTAAAGTGTGTGTCTTACAACTGGCGGAGTACAGTAGGGGTTGGGTTCTGCCCCATGGCCACCCCTGACAACGTCCGTGCAGTGATGGCGAAACGTATTGGTGGTGACACCATTGGTCTCTCCAAATACTTTTGGTCGTCTCATAGACTTTGAATCTCGGTGGCCCGTTTATAGCGTGTCATGCTCATCTTCTACTGGCTTGGCCTTACCAAGAAGTAGGTTTATTTTTCCCTCTTCCCTGACTCCAGAATGGGCATCAGTGTTTCTACAATGTGGCCTCTCAGGGGAGCGGAGGGCCACCTCACGTCCACGTACCCAGTTAGGTGGGGAGAAGGGCTCAGCACTGCCAGATCAGCAGACGCCAGCTCATTTACCTTTCTGTGTCCCAACTTCGTCCCCGCGAGAGACTGAGGCAGAGCTCTCGGACATCGGGAAGCCAGGAAATCAGTATTTTACCCAAAACATCAACTCTGCTTTGAGTGAAGACATTTGATAATGAGCCTTGGGTTCACTCTAGCAGCCCTCGCCGCTTTTGTCCTCTTCCTGACAGCTCCTCTTTCTAATCGGCTCTCTCAGAGCTCTTCAATCCACTCTGGGTACGAAGAAGCGGAAAGGAGAAAAACCTCCAGGCATCGCCAGAAAAGGAGCAGTGCTCGTTGTTGTAGAATAAAAAGATAATGGCCAATTTGTCAAGAAGTGTTGACAAGAAAGATAAAGTTGGAAGTAATTAACTGGCCGACATGCTGGGAGTGATGTGTCTGCCAATGGCTCCCTAAATCAGCCGGAGCCTTGGAAATGTGACAGCCATTCATCATTTTTACAGCGCGCCTCTGACGGGCCCCTGGGTTGGAAACCCGGCCGGCACAAATCGTGTGCTTTGACACTCTGGGGCTCTGTGGCCTCTCCGTGCCTTATGCCGGGTTGTGCTAGGGCACCTGGGCCCCGCGTCCAGCCAGGGGCTGCCTGGAGGTGATGTGTAAAATGGGACAGCCTTCCGGGCTTGTCACTCAGCGCTGTCTTCATCTTCGGGGCTTGGATTCCCAGAGCGGGCCTTGCAGACTTCTGCCGGACAGATCACTTACTGCGCGTGCGAGAGCGCCGAATGTGTGCTCCTGAGCGGCGTGCCTGGAGGTCGGGAATCTAACGCGAGTGCTGCCCGCCCACCAGCCAAGAAGGTGCCCCCGTGAGACCGATCACAGGCCTGGGAGCCACAGGCAGGACGAAATGGTGGAGCTGTTTAAAAGTAATTGCCAAGACTGGATCGAGTGGGAAACGCCCGTGTTACGTGCAAAAGCAACATACAAAATTGTACGAATGCTCTGCTCACTGCTGTGTATAAAACACATACCTGTTTATATAGAATATGCGTAGGTGAAAACAGTATTTTGAAAAGTGGTTGAATTGCAGTGGAGTTTAACAAGAAGATACACCTCCCCTCTCCAATCTTGGAAAGATAGGATTTTTTGTCTCCCCTGTCCCTAATCTGTCCCTAACACAGCTGTTAGTGTTCTTTTTTCCTCTTGACATCTCCCACTTTCTCACATGCAGGGTTAGCATGTCCTCCAAGTATCGTGACCGACACGCCATTTAAACTGTGACCGAAGGAAAGGGTGGAGACCAAGTAAGAGCTCTTTACCCTTGGGGCGCCTGGGTGGCGCAGTCGGTTAAGCGGCCGATTTCAGCCAGGTCACGATCTCGCGGTCCGTGAGTTCGAGCCCCGCGTCGGGCTCTGGGCTGATGGCTCAGAGCCTGGAGCCTGTTTCCGATTCTGTGTCTCCCTCTCTCTCTGCCCCTCCCCCGTTCATGCTCTGTCTCTCTCTGTCCAAAAAATAAATAAAAAAAAAACGTTGAAAAAAAAAAAATTAAAAAAAAAAAAGAGCTCTTTACCCTTAAGCCACTCTGGACTGAGACGTCGGGAACCCATTGACTGTCCAAGGCAGGCCGCTTCTTCCGCATCAAATCTTCTTTACCTGGATGCCTCAGGTGCCCTAGAGCACCAGGGACACCGAATGTCCCAGCTTTGAAACCTTCTAATGAGGCCAGCCTCCTGTCTGTGAATATGTAAAAAAAGGACTAAAGTGACTTTTCCTGAGTTCCTAGAGCAGAAAAGGGAAGTTTGACCCTAACAGAGCCACAGGTGCTATCGTCATCACCTGACCTAGCTGTCCGTGGGCGACGGAGGCCAACCAGCCTGCCTGCGCTTTCCTGCTGCCTGAGTTTAAATCGTCCTCACGGCCTTTGTCCATGTCACAGTTCAGATGCCCTCATGTGGCCTTCTGTCTTCACTTAACCTCTTCAGAAAGAGGCTGCCACACCCTTGGGTTCCCCAGTCTACCCTGCTGCTCCCAGAGTCCCGGGGGAACTGCCTGATAAAGACACGGGGCCCGGCCGGCCGCAGATCTCCCTGGCTCTGTGCGGGGATCACGCTTGGCACACAGAGCTAAGCCTCGGTGCTGGGAGAAGGGACAGGGAATGGTCTGAAGCAGCTCTGCCTCTACAAGAGAAGCAGGAGGGACTGCTCGATGTAGGTGGTAAGGATGTAAAGCCGTGTCCCCCTTGGCCTCATCTTGGCTGGTCAGGAGCTCCTCGGTTGGACCTGCCAAGGTCCCCAGTCAGCTGTGTTGCATGTGTCCGCAGCCTGGCGCTAAGGGAATTCGGAGAATTCTTACTTGACTGGGCACCAAATAAAACACAGACTGTGGTCTGCACTAGAAATAGACAGGAGAAAGAAGGCCCGGAGCCATTTGGGAAGCGAGTGCATAACGTTCTCCTAAATTCCTGATGGGAGCGCTAGGAAAGCCTAAGCGGTCCCCCAGATGTGACCGCAGATGCTCCTTATTTGACTGACTTTCCAACAGGCTTGGGCTGCGTCCTTTTTTTTCTTAATTTTTTTTTTTTAAATGTCTATTTTTGAGATAGATACAGAGAGAGGACAAGCAGGGGAGGTGCAGAGAAGGAGGGAGACACAGAATCCGAAGCAGGCTCCAGGCTCCAAGCTGTCAGCACAGAGCCCGACGAGGGGCTCGAACCCATGAACCGTGAGATCATGACCTGAGCCGAAGTCGGACAACCAACCGACTGAGCCACCCAGACGCCCCTCGGGCTTTGTTCTTAATAGCCTGAAGGTCGCTGAGGCAGCGAGGCTAAGAGATGAGGTCAATAACCAAAGGAGTCATCCCAGAAGGAATTAGTTATCAGGCCAAGCCACTTGGGATTTGACATCAATCCAGAAGCGTGGGGAGCAATGACTTTGAGAACGCTTTGGGATTTCTTCCCACAAGCCAAACCCTTTGAGGATTCTTCAGGTGGTAGGAGTGGCATTTGGATGCCAAGCCAGAGACCGTCTTACTGCTATGCAGTAAGGGTCAGCATTAAGACCCCGAGCAGCTAGTGACTTAGTGACTGACCCTTTCGGTCAGTTTCATCCTCGTGGGGCTGGTCGTCACCTGCACGGGAAAAGCACTGAGGAGAAGCTCGAGAGGGAGAGCCATGGAGAAGTAAGCAGGCCCTCCCGCCAGCACTAGCTCTTCCACCATCGCTCTTGACGGGGCATCTGCCGAGGTGGCGAGAGAATCTCCTTCACGTCTGAACCACTGGCCCTCCTGACCCGCTTCCCCTGCTTCTGGAGAAGAATTCTCAGATAGCAGGGAGAGAAGATACATGGTTTAAGGTGTTTGCCACGGAAGGCATGGAGGCACTCTGGTCTCGTCCTTATTTGTTAATTTGGCACAACTCTAGAAAGTGTCTCCCTCAATTGCCAAGAATTTTCCCAGTTTCTAGCTCTCAACTCCACTTCCCTTAATAAAAATTAAGTCTTGGGGTGGGGAATGAGTGAAAGTGAATGTCGGTAGAATTGCCTCTCCCCCTCTTGCTGTCCTACCTTGCTGTCTTCTTGTCTGTCTCTTCACGGGCTTTCTAACGCCAGGTTCAGTTGTGGGCTCCAGGATGATCACGTGGACAGGGCATTTCTGTTTGCTCTGTAGATCCGTGCCTGTAAGATCTCAACCGGCTGCTCCCACTGGAAGACAGAGCAGAATGCAGATAGACCCCTGCCGATTGGGCCTCCACCAGCTGGCAAAGCTCTGTGTTCCTGTGGCCTCAGCCCCTGTCGAGAGGAGACAGGAAATTCGTCAGCCTGTCCTTCTGCACTGTTCTCGTGGGCACGTTGCTGCCGAACCTCCACCTCTCTCAGCTTGTTTGCGGTCAGATCTTGTCACCTGGACTGATGTCCGTGGGGTCTGGTTTGTGTCGTTAAGCGCTTCTTTGTTGTGGGGTTTGGAACAGTTTGCCCTTTTAAGCCTCCAGCAGTAACACGGAGCGACTGAGGGGCACACAAGGGAGCGTTTATAGAACGGATGATAGAAAACTCCCAGCTGCCCCATGAAACAAGAGTTCCTCGTTAAGGGGGCTTTGAGTGAAGGTGATTTCTCCCCACAAGCCAAACATAGAGCCTCTCCCTTCAGTCTCATAAAACCACATCTGAGTTTTATTAAAAGGGGACTATTTCAGGGCGCCTGGGTGGCTCAGTCGGTTGATTGTCCCGACTTCGGCTCAGGTCATGATCTCACAGTCTGTGAGTTCGGGCCCCGCATCGGGCTCTGTGCTGACAGCTCGGAGCCTGGAGCCTGCTTCGGATTCTGCGTCTCCCTCTCTCTCTGCCCCCTGCCCCCTGCCCATGCTCTGTCTCTCTCTCTCTGTCAAAAATAAATAAACATTTTAAAAAAACATTTTTTTTTTAAAGATTTTTTTTTATTTTTCAACGTTTATTTATTTTTGGGACAGAGAGAGACAGAGCATGAACGGGGGAGGGGCAGAGAGAGAGGGAGACACAGAATCCAAAGCAGGCTCCAGGCTCCGAGCCATCAGCCCAGAGCCCGACGCGGGGCTCGAACTCACGGACCGTGAGATCGTGACCTGGCTGAAGTCGGACGCTTAACCGACTGAGCCACCCAGGCGCCCCAACATTTTTTTTTTTAAAGGGGACTGTTTCAGAGGACAGCCCTGTGTCACCCAAGTAGGCAGGAGACTGGGCACTTGACTACAGAGACTTAGGCAGCCCACACTTTGTAGCCTGGGCTGTGTCTGTAAGCCCAGCAGCCTCGGACACGCTGCCTTGGAAAAAGCCCACGGTGGCGACCTGGCTGGCTGTTTTGTCGGGAAGCGTCAAGGCATACCCGCAGCTTCGGAAAGGAAAGAGACGGGATGGGAGCTTCGGGGTCAGAGGGGCGGTCAGCCACAGCGTCCATGAGGAAATTAAAACGAAAGCTTGGTAGGGCTGCTTTCTCCTGCGTGGCGGGTTATAGGGAGCACCCCCCACCCGGTGCTTGCTTTCCTTCCTTGTACAAGCATTTATGCACGCCTGCTGATCCAAGAGGGGAAGGCTGAGGCGCTGTCCCTCCCGTTGCAGAGCTACAGTGCACTCTTAGTTATTAATTAAGATGCTCTTTATTTTTTAAATTTTTTTAAGTTTACTTATTCTGAGAGAAAGCACATGCATGCAGGCAAGGAGGAGCAGAGAGAGAGGAGAGTGAGAATCCCGAGCAGGCTCTGTGCGGTCAGTCAGAGCCCGACTCGGGGCTTGATCTCATGAACTGTGAGATCATGCGTGACCTGAGCCGAAATCAAGGGTCAGCCGCTCAACCGACTGAGCCATCTTAAGGCCCCAACTTAAGATCCTTTTTAGGGGCATCTGGGTGGCTCAGTTGGTTAAGCATCCAGCTTCAGCTCAGGTCACAATCTCGCGGTCGGTGAGTTCGAGCCCCGCATTGGATGCTGTGCCGACAGCTCGGAGCCTGGAGCCTGTTGCAGATTCTGTCTCCCCCTCTCTCCGCCCCTCCCCTACTCATGGTCTGTCTCTCTCTGTCTCAAAAATAAATAAACATTAAAAAACAATTTTTTAAGATCATTTTTAATGGCACAGGACCCTGTGACCTGGGCCACAGCTTGTTCGTGTGTAAAATGGGAATATTAATATTAGCGCCTACTTCATGAGATAACACATAAAAGCAGTAAGCCCCGTGGCTGGTACACACAGTAAGCGCTCGGTAAATTTAGGTCTCTTTTTGTTGTTGTTCTAATACGTTGCCTCCCACAGTGGAATGCCAGAAGTCATGGCAGAAGGAGAAAAAATTAAGGTCCCAAACGATGACAGACTCTTGTATCACCAAGAGTTTTGTTTCCTTCCCTCACCAGAACCTCCTCTCCGCGTTCACAGCTGCATTCTCCAGCAGCCTCGTAGCGTGCGCGGAAGACTCCATGGAAGGAAAGAGGAGGGAAGCGTAGTCAGGAAAATAAAGAGGGAACAGGGAGGAGAAAAGAATAAATGGGGATAGCGGCCGGTCAACTCAAAATATTTACTCTGAACGGTCGCCCGTAGGTGCGCACCGTCTCCTCCTTTCCTTCAGGTCCTCAATCCAGAGACCGAGGATTTAGTAAGGGACCCTTTCCTCAGGCTGATCCCGGTTATTTTTCATGGCTGTGTCTTAGTCCATTTAGTCAAAGCTGTAATTTTCCAGTGATCATCCTTACTGTTGGACAGAATCTCAAGGTACAACCCCCAGTTTTCTGGCAGGTTCTAAAGTCCTGGTCGGTGGTTCCCCCAAGCGAGCCCAGCACCTCTGTCTGTATTCTACAGGTAGGGGACTTATTTGGACTTCCCCTTGAAGGAGTAGGGGCCATACGATGAGTTTTGGTGGGGGGAGGGGGGGTTGTTTTGTTTTTAATTTGCAAAGCTAAGTCAGTCTCTCCTTTGATGAGGGATGTCAAAGCCATAGCAATGTTAAGGTAAAATTCGTATTTCTCGTCTGGTTCCTAGTCATTATTACTTCCTGATTTTGATCAGCTTGTTGTAAAGCTTTCCTTTTTAGGCATAATGAGTGGGAGAATGGGGTGGGACGAGGCTTTGCTTGCTTCCGTTTTTGTGTTGGCTGTGTCCCAAGTGAGGCAAACTTTGCCAGTGTTTGTAATTTGCTCTTGAAAATAGCATATGCTCCAGAACGCAAGATCGGAAGACATTTATTGGAACTCCTGGATTTTTATGTGTGATTCTTAGAGTTAACTTCTTTTGCTTTAGGCAAGGAACGCATTGTCTTCCTCACCAGAGTAGTTAATATCTCTGCCACGGCCATCCCAGAATCCACACTGGAACCAAAAAGAATATACAGACTATGTAATTATACGTATTTACATATGGCATATTACATGTTTCATTATAGAAGATACATTGGCTTTTTTTTTTTTTTTTTTTTTTTTTTTTTCCATGTCTTCTTAAGCTTCCAAAATCTGTGTTTGGGTTCGGGGAACTAGATAATCACAAAGCTGTATGGATACAGTTAAGAGTGATATTAATACAATTCACCTAACCCTGTGTGAGTGAGCTTATTAGAAAAACTCACATGGGGTGCCTGCCTGGCTCCGTTGGTAGAACGTGTGACTCTTGATCTTGGGGTGGTGAGTTCAAGCCCCACATTGGGCATAGAGCTTACTTAAAAAAAAATAAACAGGGGCACTGAGTAGCTCAGTCAGTTGAGCAGCCATCGCTTGATTGTGGCCCAGGTCACGCATGATCTCATAGTTCATGAGATCAAGCCCCCAGTCAGGCTGTGTGCTGACAGCATGGAGCCTGCCTGGGATTCTCTCTCCCCTCTCTCTCTCTGCTCCTGACCCACTCTCACTCTCTTTCTTCTCTCTCAAACTAAGTAAATAAACTTTAAAAAATTGTTTAAGTAAATATATACATACATTCATATATACACAAAATTTTTTTTTTAAATCTCATAGGACTTCTGGAAAGAAACCATGGTGTTATCGCTTCTCTTTGAATGTTTCTGAGTCCTGCAGCGGACTGACTTATATGGAGAACCTTCTGGCTCATTGCTTAGGAGCAGCACAGAAGTGCCGATGGGTCTGCCCAGTAGATGCCACCTGAGGTCACCTGTCTGCTGTAAATAAAGGAGAGAGACATCTGTATGGTGACTCTCCCCTCCAGTTGCAGGGCCTAGAGCCTGGGCACCCTACTCAAATAGTTGTCTTCAGGATGAGTTGATGATTTCTTAGTGCTGGCTCGAGTCTCAACCTTAGATGAGTGTTTTTTCTGTACACAAGCATACAGCTATGTTTCTAGCAACCTTTATTCTTAGATAAAACCAAATGAGGGAGGGAGCATTTACCAGGACCTGCTTAGTAATTTCATACCCATTATTTCATTTTGTTCCCTGAGGAAGCTTGAAAGGAGTGGTATTAGGCCCATTTTATAGATGAGAAGCTTAAAACTCAAAAAAGGGAACTTGCTTATGGTCGTACAGCTTATAGGTGGCAGGATTGGACCTCCAGAAATGTAAACCCAAACTCTCTGACTCCAAATCCCAAGCGGCCCCCCTCCCCCCTCCCCATCCTCACCTTAACAAAGGAGAGTCATAAAATTGCTTCAGATCATATGGAGACTCTCCCCATTCATTGTGGACCTCGGGGAACATTGCTACCCTTTCAGGCCTGAGTCTCCCCAGGAAACAAGACTGGTAATACCTTTCCTTTCCACTCTCTCAGGGATGCATGAGGTTAAAGCAGTGATAGGTTGGAAAGATGATTTGAAATGTGCTTTGTAAACATGAGGCATTAGATCATTACTTTCACAAATGTTAACTTCTCTAGTTTGACAGATTGTGGGCAGTTCCCTCTTGGTTTTATTGGAATAAATGTGGTGGAATTTGAATTTTTAAAAATAATATTTATACCAGCAATCTCTTGCCATATTATTACCATATTCCACCCAAATCCTGGAGTTTCCCAAAACCACTTAAAAATTAATTCTAGTCAAGTAGACAGTTTGTACTTAGGGCAATAAACTGGATCCCTTGCTCGTTAAACAGTCTAGACTCCCAAGTTGGACTGACATCGTTTGCTCCCCACCTGTGAACAGATAAAGAAACTGCTGTCCTATGAGTTTCTCAGGCCTGCTTCGTCCCTCGTTTCCGTCCTTCTGTAACTCCAGCTTACGGTCAGTGTTGGCTTAGTTTCCGTTTCCCCTTTCTTTTTTTTTTTTTTTTCAACGTTTTTTATTTATTTTTGGGACAGAGAGAGACAGAGCATGAACGGTGGAGGGGCAGAGAGAGAGGGAGACACAGAATCGGAAACAGGCTCCAGGCCCTGAGCCATCAGCCCAGAGCCTGATGTGGGGCTCGAACTCACGGACCGCGAGATCGTGACCTGGCTGAAGTCGGACGCTTAACCGACTGCGCCACCCAGGCGCCCCTCCGTTTCCCCTTTCGTGTATGTTCCCGTCGGAACAAGGGTCTCGGCCCTGCTGCTGTCCAACTTCCGGGGCCTCTCTACAGCCTCCCTGGTTAGCCAGCGCCAGGCACCCACCGCCAGCCTACCGCCTAGTTGTCCCAGTATGTTCGTTACAGTCCCCCAGTCGGTCCCAGTGGCCACATGCTGCCCACAGATGACAGCAGAGTAGCGTGTCGCTAGTGAAAAGCATCGTTCCGCCAGGCAAGTGACCCTGGATGAGGTCCCTGGCTGCCCACTGCAGAGGGAGGGGGTGGTCCTCGAAGAGGGACTAAGGAAGCGTCCATCTTGGAAGGAAATGGGCTATCGGGGGAGCAGTCAAGATGGTTGCACAGCCACAGTCCCTGGGGTGCTCTGTCATTAACGTGGATGACCCAGCCTCCGTGCCACTTCTGTGTCACCCACAGAGCCTGATGGTTTTTATTGACTTTGATCATTCTGATTCCTGGAGGCAACTGATGAGCGGAAGTAAGAGTTCAAAGTTCAGAGGGACCTCATCTGGTCGTGTTCAACGACAGGGCCAAATACGGACCCAGGGCTTCTAGTTTTTAGAAAACAGACACAAGGTGCCTGACTGACAGTATCTGAGAGGAAGCCAGTCCGTGCTGGTTGGAGAAAGGGCCCCAGAGCCGGTGAGGCTTCCTGTCTACCAGACGCTGCCCCCTCAAAACCAGGAGTGTGGGGTCGAGATGAAATCGTTCCTTAGAAGAAGTCATTCAGACTGAGCTTGCTGGGTGATAACAGACAGTCACCTTCTCTGCAAGACCTGTCTCCAGTGGGCTGATGAGCCATCTACCCGCCCCGACCCCCACGCCTCCCACTCTCTGACATGTTGAGTGTAACCCCCTCTTCCTTTTGTCTCCCCAGCATTAATAATAAGCTACAACAGCCAGAGGCAGCTGCCGGGGTATTAGAATATGCCATGAAACACTTCGGAGAGCTGGTAAGTGCAGAGACCTGGCTAGGGAGGCACTCAGCCACCCCCTGGAGGAAGTTACTTTCCTGTTCTTTTCCCAATTGCTGACATCTGACTTTGCTGTACCGTAAGGATGAAGGAGACAGCGGCTGTATGGATTACATTCAAATTGAATATAGGTCGGGAGGACGGAACCTGATATATAGTAATAGCTGGTGTGCATCAGCCTCTTGGCACGTGCCCGACCCTTCGCTGCGTACTTTGTGTACGCCATCTCATTCGGTCCTCACGACAGCCCGATGAGTAGAGGTGCAATCGTGACCCCATCCTACAGGAAGGGAGCCGGTGGTCCCAGCAGAACAGCAACCTCACCTGATCTGACAGCGAATCACTGGCCGAGCCAGGACTTGAACCCAGGCAGTCTGGCATCATCCATTTAACCCTGACCTGAGTTATTTTGTGTCATCTGTGGCGGCTGGCATCGCCACCGGCCCACGATTAACGCTCACTCGGTACATACCTCAGAAGAAACCATGGCCAGTGCTCCAGAAAAAAATGTACTGTAATTTATACCTCCTGTTAAGGAATTGTTCCATTTCATTATTGCTCACATAGCTCCTTCTCTCCTGCCATCTTTGCCTTATCAATATTAAAATGTTTCCATTACCCTCTGTGGTCCGGGGAGGGTGCTTTGGTAACTACCTAACCATATATAAAGCATTGACTTAATCAGCTCGGCATTGACTTCCGGGAAGGTCAAGATGTTCTGGGTCCGTGCATTTGATGAGGAACCTTTTGTTAGTCGCGTGGGTCACTTACTCAGGTTTGCCGTGATCGAGAGCCCAGTGTGTTAGAGTGAAGAAATCCATGGCCGCTTCATAGGCTTTTGCCTCACACAGGGGCTAGTCAATTGGACTGGAACTTTGCAGGGAGTATTTTGCCATCTTGAGCACCTATCTGTAACTAGACCAAGACAGCATCTGTCCAGATGACAGGACAGAAGGGACAACGTCTCTACCTTTGCCTCAATCCTTGATTGCAGAGGGGGCACTTAACGTAGTCTCTCAAAGACATTCATTCTCCTCCTTTGCTCTCCCTAGAGCTTGGGCCGCAGTCAGGGCGATAGAAACGAAGCTCCCATGACCATCTGGCATTCGGGTGACCTGCCAGCAGCTAGCTAATACCCAGCGGCTCAGAGCGCCAGCCTTACGTGCAAGTTCCTCTGTCTCCAGGTTCTAAAGGTGGCCATTAGGTCCAGGATTGTTGCTAAACCCGTGGTGGATTTTCTGTTATATAGGGAGCTGAAGTGTATTAAGCCTGACAATGGTTTGGCTTTTCTTGGCAGAACCTGCGCTTTCTCAGCACAATTTATGTAACAGCAATCTCATTAGAATTTCGTGTGATTCATTGCTTAAACCTTACAGTTTCTGCAACCTATTGCAATTCAAAATATCCTGCCCCCTGCCTGACCTGCTCCATATGCCGCTGCCTCTGCTTTCTGCTTGTCTGCGCCTAGCGTGTGCCATCCGCTGGTCACCGGCCCCCTTCCTCTTTCCCGCTGGGGTAGAAATCATTTACTTCCCAATTTTAGCGTTTTTCATTTTAACGCTGTCTTTACAGCCACGCTTCTAAGTTTTCTCTCATCCTTCTAAACAGCCTCGGAAAATGAAGTTTAAGTAGTTTTCCCTTCTGCAGAGCCAGACGGGCCGGTTTGGGTGAACCCTCCTGTGCACCGACACAGGGCAGAGGGCTGTCGGGCAGCGGAATTCGTGCAGGGGCGGCCGAGGGGATCGGCTGTGCCAAGAACCGCCGAGGGGAAGTTGGCACGAGTTAACGACTGAAAATAGAAATGACCTCCTTACGGAGGTTCGAGAAGAAAAGGTCCTTTCAGAGAGCTTAGCAGAGTAGCGGTCGGCTACTCAAATAAAACCACTCAAATAAGACTTTTATTCAGAAAGGAAAGGAGGGCAATGGGGGGAAGCACGGGTGGGCCCTGGATCGTATCGTACAGAATCCGCTGCAGACTCCTCTTGTTGTTAGCGAAATCCCTGGAGAGCCACTGCCCTGGCCTGTAGAGAAGTAGCCGTTCACTACGCTGGTGAGGAAGAAGCCCAGAAGACAGACTGAGGTGGGGGGGGGCGGGCGGGGGCTGCAGGCCAAGACGTCTCGGGAAGCGGTCTGTCCCCTGACCATTTGGAGAGCCAGAGTCTGCCCCTTTTAGCCTGTGGCCCCTCTTCCTCACGTGGCCAGCACTGAATTCCAGCGTGGCGCACCATCTGCCCGGGTAATGGAAACCATCCTCTGGCCCCCGACACTGGCGGACCTGCCAGGCGCTGAGCAGGAGGGAACATTGGATGCAGGAGTCGAAGAAGGGAGGAAAGGTTTTCCAAAGAATTTTAAGTGGTGGCGCTCTATCGTATTTTAAATCAGTATTTCCTGAAAGTTTAAAAACGCATTAAGAAATGCAGAGAATCAGGAGCTTTTAAAAATTCGAGTTATTTTCCTCCAGCAAATGTGCAAATATGCCTGGTCTTTCCGGCCCCATCAGGAAAGCAGCTCCCGGTCCGGTGGCCCGCGGCCCGCACTCCAGTGGACCGAGGCCTTGGCATCCTTGCAGGAGCTCTGGTCGGGGCCTCCTGCTGTCCCAAAGGATCTCCCCTGTCATCGCATCCCCACCTGCCGGGGCTCTGGTGGCCCCTGCGTCTGGGCAGGACGTGACGGGGCACGGGGACATGTCCCGCCATCTGCTGTCAGGTTATCACAGGGTCACTCCATCAGTGTGCCAAGGCACCTGTGTTCGCACCGCCACCCAAGCTGCCTCCAGATACGCTGAAGTTCTTTTCCACCAAAGCCAGGACATACGGTGACGGGGGAAGCATCTAGCACCTTAGGAAAGGCAGTGTGGGGTTTAAAACGTGCAATTTTAATTTGCTCTCCGGCTCTCCATGCGACAGCAGTCTTCTCTCTTTCCCACCTGGCAGGAGATCCAGGCCACCTGGTACGAGAAGCTGCACGAGTGGGAGGATGCGCTCGTGGCCTACGACAAGAAGATGGACACCAACAAGGATGACCCAGAGCTCATGCTGGGTCGCATGCGCTGCCTCGAGGCCTTGGGGGAATGGTGAGCCGCCGGGGACGTCCTCTCTGGGGTTTCGGATTTGGAGGGCTTCCCCCATGCAGAGTTCTCACCCAAGACACTCCTCTTTGTTTCACTGGGCATCTTCCCAGGGATCATCTAGACCTTGGGTGTTTGGAGGTTTTTTTTCAGACCTAGACTTTGTAAGTCCTCGAGGACAGGGCGGGCTTGGGTGAGCTGTTAGGATCTACACCTGCTCCTTCCCGTCTGCCTCTTGACCTTGACTATGCAGACCTCACGTTCTTACTGTGCAGCCTTTTCTTTATTAGTTCTTGCTAATGATTTTGGAAGAGAAGAACGAGTTACCGCCCTCTTCAGATGCTGCATCTATATTGAATGCTTACTACGTGCCCGGCACTCTGTCAGGCCCCAGACATAAAAGAGGCACAGAAAATAAGGCCTCCCTCCATCAGGAGGCTCGTGAGACAAGCATATCGCAGATAGTCATTAAAGCCGGAGAGTACAGTGACGGTGGTCTGAGCAGACGACTTTAACCACTGGAGGGAGCAGGATGGCCTTGCCCTGCCCCCTGAAAGGAGGACTAAGACTTGGGGACACTGAAGGGGAATGGGGAGTTTAGCTGCAAACACTTGCCGAGGTCTTGGTCTGGGGATTTTTGGGGGGACATTGAAGGAAAAATGGTCCCTATTCTGTTTCCCAGCATCTAGTGCAGGTTTAAAAAAATTTTTTTTTTAATGTTTTTATTCATTTTTGAAGGAGAGAGAGAGAGAGACAGAGACAGAGCATGAGCGGGGGAGGAGCAGAGAGAGAGGGAGACACAGAATCCAAAGCAGGCTCCAGGCTCTGAGCTGTCAGCACAGAGCCTGATGCGGGGCTCAAACCCATAACCGTGAGATCATGACCTGAGCCGAAGCCAGATGCTCAACCGGCTGAGCCACCCAGGCGCCCCCGTGTGCAGTTTTTTTAAATAGTTGGAACAAAAGGCCACAGTACAGTGGTGAGATGCTATTTTTTTAATGTTTATTATTTTGAGAGAGGGAGAGAGAGAGAGAATCCCAAGCAGGCTCCGCACTCTCAGCACAGAGTCCGGCGTGGTGCTCAACCTCACGAACCGTGAGATCACAACCTGAGCCGAAATCAAGAGTCAGACACTGAACCGACTGAGCCCCCCCAGGTGTCACAATGCTGAAATACTGTAACAATAGTTTTAAATAGTTGAAATGCCATGCTGCTTCCCCACGAGTGGATTATCCAGACTTTGTCTGAGACAGGAGACCGGAAGGCCCCTATGTACCCATTCAGCCAGTAATTACTGAGCACCTATTCATGGCCAGTGTCTGTGCCAGGTCCCAAGGACGCAGCAGCGAACCAGGCGACACAGCCCCTGCCTTCCCAGAGCTCACAGGCCAGGTAACTGGGCTACAGTAGTACAGAGTGAATACAGTAATAAAGAGGAAGTGCAGGGGGCTGTGGGAAATAGAAGGGGCCCTAATCCAGGCGTAGAAGCGTTTGGAAGGCTTCCAGGAGGAAGTGATACCTAACTTGAACGTGTGTAGTGAGGAGTTAACACAGTATGTTCAGTGTTCTGAAAGTTCAGTGTGGCTCGGAGGGTCAAGTGTGATGTGGAGAGGTAACGGGGAGGCAGAAGAGGTCGCCAGGGGCCAGGTGGCGTGGGGTGTATACCACGTGAGGAGTTAAGGCTACGGCCCTCCGAGGAGTTGGAGGGCCGTGACTGGCAGGTTTGCATTATACACAGAACCTTTCAGAGCAAATTAAGAGAGTGGATCGAAGGGAGACCAGAGAAGGGTTGGAAGGGCCTGTTCAGAGGGCACCCAAGGGGAGAAGGGGGAGAGGGAGGGGGCTGGATCCCAAGGTGTTTAGGAGGCGGTGTTGACAGGATTTGGAGTCTGATTAGGTGTGGAAGTGAGGACGGAAGAAATTACAGTTTTAGCTTCCAGAATAAAGGGAAGCTGGAACACCCCCAGAGCTCCTCAGAGGTCAGATCATCCCAAAGCCTAAGGTTCCCCTGAAACCAGGCCTCCAAGGAGCTGTCTGGGGGAAGTTCCACAGGCCCGCACCCTCGCGTTTGGATCTGCATTGGCAGCCTCTGTCCCTGAAGGACGTTTTTTTTTTTTTTTTACTCTATGTTCTTGTAATCAGTTTTTATTTTTAAAGCATTACATTTTTGAAAAGGTTAAATACACCATGGTACGGAATCCACTAGTACAAAACAGTGACGGAACTGTGCAAACCAAGTCTTCTCCCCGTCCCGCAGCCACCCAGACCCGCAGGCGCCGAGGCCGGGTCCTTGTGGAGACTCCCGGTGACGGTCCGCGTCGGTGCACCACGTACATTATGATGGTGAATTCTGCACACCTCTTTGCACCTTGTTTTTTCACTTAACGCGTGTAAGCCACTCTCCCGTCACTCCCTGAAGTGCTGTCTCGTTTTCTCAAGGGCCTCACGGTATTCCATTTTGTCATTATTAGGAAATCTCAGTCTGTCTAAATAGGCAAATTTAGATTGTTCTGAAATGTTATACCTTGGGCAGTTTAAAGAATATTATTGGAGAAAAATCAAAGGAAGTCTTCTAAGAAGAACGCAGAACGCTCTCCCACTACACATTCTTTCTGTACCTAATTATAGATATTCTTTGGCAAACGATGGCTATTTTTACTTCTTAATATAAAGTTATTACTGTATTCCTAAGACAAAAGATCTAATTGTACTGCATGAAAATTTAATGTCAATGATTTTAGCCTTAGGCATTGGATCACATATATGCAGATAATAGTCTAAAATTGCTTGAAATTGGTTTGTCTGGTTTAGCCATTATTAGGGAGATTGAAATGTTATTATTTATTTCCATAATTAGCATTCTCCTAATGAGTCATTCACCTCAATAAATGAGGAAGCATAGCCTATCAAATCTGCCTCATTAGTTTGTACAACTAAGGTTTTTTTTAGTTTTTCATGTCCGACAGGTATCCAAAACTGCTGTAGCCACTAGCCAAGTGTGGCTATTTAAAATTAAATAAAATTAATGATTCAAGTCACACTGGTCACATTTCAAGTACTCAGCCACATGCAGCTGATGGCTGGTGCATTGGACAGTGCAGATCGAGAACATTTCCATCACTCTAGAAACCTTCTATTGGACGGTACTGATCTAAAGCAAGAGTAGTATGTTGAAAACTAGCCACGTTATTTCAAAAACAATTTTTTCCACTCTCAAATTGGTTATCATACAACCATGCTATTAAGAGAAAGATTAAAAAAAAAAAAAAACAAGGTGTAAACATTCTTAAAATTCAACTCTAACCAATTCCTAAAATGTTTTAGCGTCTCCATTTTGCCCTTGAATTTATATGTAAGTGTCACAGCCTAGCATCCAAGTCTTTTGTGTTGTGACCCCAGCCCGTTTCTCAGTGAACTTTACCTCATAATCCGAGCTCTGGCCAAACCTTGCTCTTCAAACTCCACAGAATTTGTTTCCTCTGCGTTTGTCGATTCAGTTTCCTGAAGTGTACCCACTTCCTCCTCTGCTCCTTTTTCCACTTTATGAAACTCTGCCCCCCTTTCAAAGTCCATCCGTACTGTTTCTTCCTTCTCAAGACCGTTTCCAGCCCCCTTCTCACTTTAGGAATTCGAGACGAGCACTTTCTTACGTTGGTTATGTAGGGGTAGCTTGGATATATTGAAGAGGCTTTCGTTGTGATTCTGTCCAATCCCCTGTGACACTCGGGGAAGTTGACACAGCCTGCCTGCGGGGTCCCAAGAGCTAAGTGATCCAGGTCTCCTGCCGTGGCGGGGCTGGGTCCCATTTGCCTCTGCTCTCTTGGATTCGTTCCAGTTCCATAATTACCTATAAAGTGTAAGTAGCTGGTGATGCTGACCAGGGGATTTAGGAACGCGGCCAGCTGAAAGAGATTTTAAAAGAGATGAATGAAGCAGAATCCTTTTCCTGATCACCTGCAGGGTTCTCACATGGTTTGTTCGGTCAGTTCTATCGAACGTGCGATTTCTAAGCAGCTTTCGCTTCGAGTATGTATCCTGAACACGCCCGCAGAGGTGGCGTCAGCAGTGACCAGGGGTTACCAGTGAGCTAAGAACCTACCCCTTCCCCTTGCTCGTCTGCCCCAGGAAGCTAAGTGCAAGAGCTAGTCCCCCCAGCCCAGCCCCATGGCACACACAGCCACACCTGCTGCCAGGGTGAGTGTGAGTAAGCCCTCTCCCTAGCCACTCCTTCACAGGCCCTTGGGTCCTAGAGAACAGATTGCTCAGGAGCGAGATCAGAGGCCGTCAGCCACTTAGGTGTTCAAATGAAAGAACATTTTGCGAGCTTTCCGCCCCTGTGCTCAGTGGGAAGGCCAAAGTCTTGGAGGACAGGCGTTTTACCCAGTTCTCCCTGGAGTGCCGTGAGTGGTATCAGAAAACAGATCATACTGTTTGCCCCACACACAGACTCATATTTTCTTATGCATTTGATTTTGTTCTCCCCTTGCCTTGGAACGTTAAGATTCAGTGTATTCTGCATTTTTGTTTGTGACAAATGCTGATGGGAGAGGAACCCCCCTCTGTGTGTGCTGGCAGCTATTAACACAGGCCACGGGCTGGAGGCGGTGCCCATGTCTGCCGTCGGGGGCCCCTGCTCCCTGCTGTGTCTTTTCAGGTCACAGTTTGTGGTGTTTCACACTGAACTCGCTCCCTGCCTCTAGAGGAAAAGCACAGCTGGGTCCGCAGACCTACGGCACAGAGCTGGGTGGTCCTGACAAGACTGGAGGGTGCTGAGTTGCCTGTGGCCCCCAGCTATACAGATTTGAAATCTAGGGTTAGAAGAACCGTTCAGAGACCAGGCAGCTTCCTCCCCGACGTCTAGGCAGGACCCCAACAAAAATCTGCCGCTGAGTCCGTGATTCTCAGACACGGGGCCGCAGCGTCAGTATCACCTAGAAACTTGTTAGACGTGGACCTTCTTAGGCCCCAGTGCACGCCTCCTGAGTCAGGCTCAGGGAGTGACGCCCACCAATCTATTTGAAGGAAGGACCCTCCGGGGGATTGTGATGCACAGACAGTTTGAGAACTGCTGCTCAAAGGTCGCCCCTTACAGGGCCCAGTGGTGAAGGTTTTGGGGGTGGATGGCAGGAAGCCAACAGCGACCTCCATCCTGCTCCCGTCACCGAGCTTCAGTGAGTGCCTAGGGCACGGAGGCGGCCCACTCCCCTTCCTCCTCTTTTTGATCCTAGCTGTGTACTGAACTAGAATGTCGTGGCCCCGGCTCTCTTGATCGTGTGCCAGAGAGGTCAATGACGGCTGTGCCACCGTGCTGGATCACGGCCCTGAGCAGTTGTCCTAGCGGTGGTCGCTAGTCCGCTTCTCGGTGAGCTCAGCCTAGAGCCCTGCAGAACTGACTGGCTTCAGCATTCTTTACCACACACCGTGTAGCTCATGTCCCACACAGCTTCTGATCTGGGCCACTTGGAACTTGTACCTTTTCTCTTGACTCCACTGCCAAGACCGAGTTAGAACATCCTAAAAAAAAAAAAAAAAAAAATGTTGCAGCGTCTCTTGCGGAAAGCGTGAAGGATTAGAGTCTCCTAACTGAGTCTTGAAGCTGACAGGAAAACAGAGGGTCCTGTCCACCCACCAGCAAGGTTTGACATCCATTCATTCAGGAGGGGAACATGGGAAGGCAACAGTGTCAGAAGTCAACGGGACGTCTCGCTTCTCGAGAGGCCTTCTGCCCTCTTGGTGGATTGAAGTCTCTTGAGCACCATTCAGATCTCGGAATCTCATAGTCCTTCCCCACGTGAACAGCAGTTGTATAAAATCTGGGAACGAGCATCTGGGTTTCTGGTGGGCGTGACCACGGTTGAGCCTTCGTCCCGTGCTGATGGATTTCAGTTGCGTCTCATTTCAGACCACAGCCGTTTGTATCACACTTTCAAGAGCCCGTTCTCCCTAAACCTTTGAGCCCAAGATGAATGTCCAGATGTCGCTGTGTCTCTTCAGATTGCTTTCTCTGTAGGCCCGCTAAGGGGAAAGAGCCCAAAATTCACTGGCCTAGGAAAGAAGCTACTTAGTGTTTATGAAGGGGGCAGGATGCCAGTACATCTCCGATCCCAGAGTTAGACACAGTCCCCAGCCTCGATAAAGTCATCCGCCGACAAATGGTGAGCCACCAGGCCGTAGAAAGAAGTCACCGACCACTTCTCCTATATCTTAGGACCCAGTCAAGGGTGCTTTTTATTTGAAGGCTCCCGGTTCACGGCAGGCCTCAGCTCACCCAGGGGGCCAGAGAGGATGACGCACAGGTTGTGGAAGTGGTTTCGGGTAACACAACTGTCTGGTTCTCTTCCTTCAGGGGGCAGCTCCACCAGCAGTGCTGTGAGAAGTGGACCCTGGTTAACGATGAGACCCAAGCCAAGATGGCCCGGATGGCCGCTGCAGCTGCCTGGGGCTTAGGTGAGGCTTCCCTCCCAGGCACCCCCGTCGGGGCAGGGAGGGGGTGGCTGGGGGCCCGCATTCAAAAATCAAGGCAGCTGTGGTTACAGGTAGAAACGTGAGGTCCACAGAAGTGTCAAAGAGCCTGTACCCACGTCTGTCTCTCCCACCCGTCCGTTCTACCTGATGACCGTGACTGACTTGGTAGACACAGGTAAAAATGGCCCTCGCCAGGGAAGCCAAGAAAACCAGCCAGCCAGCATCAAAACTGACATATTTAGTGAGGTTTTGTTTATTCTAAACAAATTACTGGTTTATTTTTCTCTCTTACGAATGATATCTAGAAGTAGAAATTTCCAACCCAGTGTCTGGCTCCATTGCCATTAGCCTCTCTCCATATCTTCCACTTTGTGTGGGACCTCCATTTTCCAGTCCACCTCATGATCCAGGATGGCTGCTGGAGCTCCACCCATCATGTCTTTACCCCTAGCAGGAATAAAGAGAGAAGACAGCTGTCTGTCTCCTTTTATTTCTTAACTGTTATTCTAGAACTTTCCTAACACATATAAAAGTGAAGAGAATAGTATAACGAACTCCCATACGCCCTCACCTTCTCCAGCACTTATAAACATTTTCACAGTTCTGTATTTTCTGTTCTCCTCCTTGCTGCCTGATACCCCCCTTACTCCCTGAGTATTTTAAGGCAGAAATCTCCTTTCAGTCCCCACAGACAAGTGTAGATATCTGACACCGGGCCCCAGCTGAGATTACCAATGTCTGGTCCAGAGATGTTCTCAATAAGCGGGGACAGAAGCCACAGGACGCCCCAAGTGAAAAGCTTCACCTGTGGAGTCCAGAGGAAGGTTACATAACCCTCTACCTCCATTCCATCCCTCTTGAGTCACGGAGCTTATATCCTTTCCATTCATGAGCTCTGGGCTGGATCCAGGACATTTTTCAAAAACAAAGTGCTTCCTGAGGAGTCATCGTTTGCCATTTGCTTTTGCCCAGAGGCACCGAGAATGAATGAGTCGATGGTCTGGAGTGAAAGGCAGGAAAATGCCTTGTAAAATCGGCTGCCCTGCAGTCTGCAGCTAATGAGGCTAATAGCGTTTCTGCAGATGGGCTCGGAAACGCTGGCATCTGATGCGTGCCCCCCCCCCCCCCGTCAGGGGAAGTCAATGTCTCTTTCTGGATGTAGCCCTTTCCCCGGTCTGTGCCCTGATCCGGAGACCACTGTGCTGTGACCCAGCCCATCTTTCTGTTATAACAGAACCTCTTAAAATATTTAACTCCTCCCTCCTGAGGCACAGGTAGTGCCAGAGTGAGGCGGGCGAACTCTTTGTCTAATCCTGCCCCCTGTCTGGGTAATGGCCTCTTTCAGTCGTTGAGGGGAAAATGTAATTTCCAATGTACCGTTGAACTGCGAGCTGCTTTGCTAGTAGGGAAGAAAGCCATCCCGTGTCACCTAGGGAAGCCTGAGAGAGTCCTCTAGGCTAATGAGGTGCTACGTTAAAGCCTCTTGACAGGTAGGCTTTGCACTCACTGGGTTTCTCCCATCTTTCACGGAGCTCCCTGGGGCAGCAGTGGAGTCCTGTGTTTGGAAGACAGATGTGGCTTTGTTTGTTACACTGGCTCGCTCAACCCTGTAGGGTATAGAGTCTCTGCAGGATTTTGATACATCAGGCACGAGCCCGTCTCGTTCGAACCCCAAGCTAAATGCCAGGTACAAGGCCAATTTGAGCCGCTACCTTAGCATCCTAGCAAGCTGACCACCCTAATGCTTTCCTCTCTCTCTCTCTTTCTGTGTGTGTGTGTGTGTGTGTGTGTGTGTGTGTGTGTGTGTGTGTGTGTGTAGGTCAGTGGGACAGCATGGAGGAATATACCTGTATGATCCCTCGGGACACCCACGATGGGGCATTTTATAGAGCCGTGCTGGCACTACATCAGGACCTCTTCTCCTTGGCGCAACAGGTAAAAGCCTACGTGTACTCAGACCGTCTAGCAAAGGAAAGGTAATTAGTCGTGCCCCGTCAGTTGCGAGGCACGCGGCCCCTGTGGAAATGGGCTAATGTTCTTCCGCTCTGGGGTTCGGCTCCGTGAGCACATCAGAATCTAGGCTTTGGAGCATAAGACTCGCAAGAAGACTGCCAGCACATCAGCCAGGGCCACTTTCTGCCCTAAGCAGGACAGAGGTGTTCTGGAATTTGCCATTTACGTGGTTTTGGAATTCGCTTCTCGGGTCAGCACTGCACTCTCTGATCGCTCTGCTTTAGCAGCGTCCCTTGTAGTACAGAAGGGTTGTGTGTCTCACCCGAAGAGGGTTTGGGAAGCAGCAGCCCCGTCTGCAGAGGTCAGTCTCCAGGTTCTTCGGCTGTTCAGGCGTGTCACATAGCGATGGCCTGGGAAAGGGAGCTCTGTATTTGAGAACCCTGTGCTGGCTCACGGGATAAAAGAACAAAGTGGTCACATCCTAACAGGCACCAGGCTGTCTTGGGTGAGGTGCTGGGGTAAATGACCCGAGCGCCCAAGGGATGGGGGCACAGTAACGAAGCTCAAATATTCGAGAAAGGAAAAGCTTTGCATGCGGGGTCTTGAGTTGAGGAAACACAAGACTCAAACCACAGTCCTGGGGCCATCCCCTGAGCTCGGGCTTACATGATGAGAACTGAGGCCTGGGCCGTCGTTTCACAGGCACAGAAGTGCCTGTGACATGGACAGGTCTGGACATTCCTCTGCCAGGAGCCACGGCACTCCTGCATGAGGACAAGACGCTTAGAAGCCAGTGATGGCCACCTGGAGCTACTAAGGGTTTGCACAGTTTAGTTTCACAAATACGTCCAGCAAGGAAAAGATGAAAGAAGGCAGGTCTGCAAGCTGTTGTCTTGAGACAGGAGAACACAGTGATTCTTTTCTTTTTTTCTTTTTTTTTTTTTTACTTAATGTTTATCATTTATTTTTGAGAGAGACTGAGCGCAAACAGGGGAGGGACAGAGAGAGAGAGGGAGACACAGGATCCACAGCAGGCTCCGGGCTCTGAGCTATCAGCACAGAACCCGATGTGGGGCTCGGACCCACGAGCTGTGAGATCATGACCTGAGCCGAGGTCGGACGCTCAACCGACTGGGCCACCCTGACGTCCTGAGAACACAGTGATTCTCAGCATACCTTTTCCTTCCCTTGTTACCTAGGATTCGGGATGTTAAGCTTTTGGTTGCCATACGTTCTGTCTTTTCTGGGAAATTGGATAATGCTCTTCTTTAGCCTTGCAAATCTGGTAAAAGGCTTCTTTCCTTCTTCAGTGAACTTTTCTCTCCATCACTAGAATTTAAGTGAAACGGATAAGCTCCAACTAGTTAGGAAGCCTAAGACCACACTCGGCTCCCGAGCCCATGGCTCAGTTCCAGGCTTCTCTGTTTCTCTTCTAGTGTATCGACAAAGCCAGGGACCTGCTGGATGCAGAGCTAACTGCTATGGCAGGAGAGAGCTACAGTCGGGCATATGGGGTGAGTGTCGAGCACTCTGCACAGTGTCGTTTTAAAGGCTCATTTCAGTTCTTTTATCAGCGCGGGCCAGTGAGGACTCACAGGCCGCTGAGAACATGCCTGTGTGTTCTCAGCAGATACCCTGTCGCCAGAAGGAATGATTGAAATGAATCCTGGCTGTGGATTGTTCATGCCGTATTAAGTTGGAATGTGATTTGCTTCCATCAGGCCATGGTTTCTTGCCACATGCTCTCCGAGCTGGAGGAGGTTATCCAGTACAAACTCGTCCCCGAGCGACGGGAGATCATCCGCCAGATCTGGTGGGAGAGACTGCAGGTGAGGCTGGTAGAAAGCCCCGGGGTAGCCCGCCCACTCTCACCCCCCCCCCCCCCCGCCCCCCGCTCTGGCTCGCCATGTGCTCCCTGCCTCCTCACAGAGGCTGGGGCTGCATTCAAGGCAAAGTGCTCAAAGTCTGGGCACCTAAGCCCTTAGGTGTGAGAGAATGACCAATTCTCAGCCTCCTCTTACCCTTTTCGAGGAGTGCAAGAAAACGTCTTTAATAAGTGCCACTTCTAGACAACTTGCTGAGAATCTTAATCCCGGATTCAGTGGTTCTCCACTTCAGCTGCATGACAGAATGACCTGCAGAGATTTTCAAGTCCGGATACCTAGGCCGCTTCCCAGACTAAATAAATCCAAATTTCTGGGGACAGACCCAGGATCAGTATCTCTTCAGCCTCCCCAGATGTTTCCAGTGTGTGGCCAACACTGAGAACCACTGCTCTGAATCCACTTACTGGCCACCCACATCCAGCTTTTTAACCGGGGTTACCTGATGCTTCGATTGACCGACCCCTGCCATGTACAGTTCCTCAGGCCATAGTCGTCCACAGTCTCTCTTCTGACTCTGAAGTTTCCCTCACGGAGGAACTTCTCCAAGTCCTGCATCAGTGTTTTCATTGTACATTCTGATCGTTTGAAGCGTGAGGAGCAGTCCGTTCCAGATGTGGGAGTCAGCAGTCTTAAGTGTTCTTGGAAAGGACAGCTCTCCCATTCCTTGCTTTGGTAGGAGGGCAAGTTCATTTGCAAAGGAGAAAAAGCCTTCACCGCTCCAGAAGCCACTCGTCCGTCGTCCCCCCCCCCCCCCCCACGGTTTTAGACAGTTCCTCTTGGCCCATCCATACCTATTTCCAGATTCTGCTCCAGGCCCCTCCTCAGTGGGCTGTGATAAAACCTTTTCACTCCAGGCTGCATTCCTGTCTGGGGAGCTTTGGGCACATTCCGCTGGCGAGGGGAGAGCAGGAGGCAGAGATCGTGTGTGAATGCAGTCACTTACGCTCTGCAGTGAGCACATGCAGTTCTTTCAGATGTTTTATTAGCAATTATGAAATGCCCAGTGAATGTTTTGACGGAAAATTGTCTACTGGCCACCAGAAAAGAATTCCACAGAGCAAGCATTTCCCACCTGCCTTGGACACACCCCGGTTTTCTTTAAGTGTCTGTAATGGGGTAAAGAGTTTCCACATCAGAGATCTGATGAATCTTTTGCCATTCTGACAAGGGAGACCTTGTCCAAATAGAGACCCGGACGGGGGTGGAGTAAATGAGTCTTGGAGAGGGGAAACCCGTGCTTGACTTTACCGTGTCCAAAACACTGTCGTCATTGGAGGCCTTCGTGACTTTCCTACCTTGAGACAGCAAGATGCTTTCTGGCTCACAGGGGGCCTGATCATTTCAGCACCTGGAAGAAACTAGTGGATGGTGAGAAGTTCCCAAAACAGTCACTCGATGTACTTTTTTCTGTTTTTATAACTTTCCAAATCACTGTTGCCACACTTAATGGGACGGAAAGACACGGTCCAAGGCCTGAAAATAAAGCATTAAGTTTGTGGCAGAAATTTGGCTCTCATGGATGGCTTGTCGTCAAAGCACTTGATAAGCCGCCTCAGCTGGAAGGCCGCCATTTTGTGATCAGGTCATTTCCGTTGAGATCCCCCACCAGCATGAGAGCTGCGGAGCATGAGAGGTCCCCAGTGGGGAGCATGAGAGGTCAGCCTCATGTGCCTTGAGTTCTGCATTTAAGTTCACTCTGGATCCTGTTACACTTAAAAGCCTGTGGCCATTGCTGCTGGACTCTCAGAATCGCCTCCATGGAGGGATGGTTCATTTGGTTCGATTTGCCTTTTGAATGGATGAATTCACCAAAGGAGTGACAGGTCTCAGGAGCTCTGCTCCCCTGCAGGTCTGTCTCTGAGCCTGACTTCTTACAGTGAGGAAGAGGAGAGGCCCGCTCTCCCTCAGAAGTTTTTGATATAAAATTAGCCTACCCCTTTTAATAATGATGAATTCATTCTATTTTTTTATTATTACTTTTATTTTTTTTTCGAGAGAGAGAGCCCAAGAGCATGAGTAGGGGAGGGGCAAAGAGAGAGAGGGAGACACAGAATCTGAAAGCAGGCTCCAGGCTCCAAGCTGTCAGCACAGAGCCCGACGCGGGGCTCGAGCTCCTGAGATCATGACCTGAGCCGAAGTCGGACGCATAATCGACTGAGCCACCCAGGTGCCCCCACTCTATTGTCATTAAAAGGAATGTATAGGGGCGCCTGGGTGGCGCAGTCGGTTAAGCGTCCGACTTCAGCCAGGTCACGATCTCGCGGTCCGTGAGTTCGAGCCCCGCGTCAGGCTCTGGGCTGATGGCTCAGAGCCTGGAACCTGTTTCCGATTCTGTGTCTCCCTCTCTCTCTGACCCTCCCCCGTTCATGCTCTGTCTCTCTCCCAAAAATAAATAAAAACGTTGAAAAAAAAATTTTTTTTAAAAGGAATGTATAGATGTGAACAAATGAGGCACTTTTCCTTCTCCGTGCAGTTTTTGCTCTGGGACAAATGAAAATGAAGAGGAAAGAATCTAGGCAAGTTTTCATGAAGGTTTAGGTGTCAATAAATAACTGGTCACAAGTCTGGTTCGGTTTTTCAGATTCCTCATCACCTTTCCTATCTTTAATTGGGATTAATAACTTCAGGACTATTTATGCCACCAATTTATGAGCAACGTCATGTGAAATTTTAATTGTTTAAACTTCTTTTGTACTTAATTCATCTTTCAAATCTTGAATGATACATTTTTAAAAAGATTTTATCTTTAAGTAATCTCTACACCCAACACAGGGCTTGAACTAATGACCCCGAGATCAAGAGTCACAAGCTTCTCCAACTGAGCCAACCAGGAGCCCCTGAATGATACATTTTTTTTTAATGTTTTTATTTATTATTTTTGAGACAGAGAGAGAGCACGAGCAGGGGAGGGGCAGAGAGAGAGGGAGACACAGAATCTGAAGCAGGCTCCAGGCTCTGAGCTGTCAGCACAGAGCCCGACGTGGGGCTCGAACTCACGGACCACGAGATAGTGACCCGAGCCGAAGTCGGACGCTCAACCGACTGAGCCACCCAGGAGCCCCTGCATGATACATTTTAACATTGCGTTTGTCAGTGATAGTCCACTTCATCCAGAGAAACTGAAGCAAAAAAAAAAAAAAAAAAAAAAATCAAAGTTAAAGATGCATTATTTACAACCCAGAAAAGCAGTTTAAATAATTTAACTCCTGTCACCCTCATCATAGCCCTATGAAGTTGGTACTGCCTTTACTCCCTTTTACCAGCTAAGTGACTTGCACAGCGTCACATCGATGGTAAGTGGCAGGGCCAGGATCCAAGCACCAGAGTCCATACTCCCCTAGTCCTCAGATTTTGAGAGGTTCCTAAGAAGTGTTTTGTTTTCTTGTTTTCTTCGCAGTACCCTTCCCTTGAGAAAGTTGAGGTTGTAAAAATGAGTTTCTTTTCTTTGGCTCAAGGTGGGTTTTGCTGTTGCTTGTCGGGGATTAAGCGACAGCAGGAGACCTACCTAACTCTCACCCCCGAATGTTCCAGGGCTGCCAGCGCATCGTGGAGGACTGGCAGAAAATCCTGATGGTGCGCTCCCTCGTGGTCAGCCCCCACGAGGACATGAGGACCTGGCTCAAGTATGCCAGCCTGTGTGGCAAGAGTGGCAGGCTGGTGAGTCACCCCCACCACCAGGACAGGGTGGGAGGCTGAGGAGGGCACGGCGCTCCCGGTCCCGTTCTGTTTATAACCTGACCAAGGTCCCGTTCTGTTTATAACCTGACCTCTCTTGGTTTTAAGGCTCTTGCTCATAAGACCTTGGTGTTGCTCCTGGGAGTTGATCCGTCTCGGCAACTTGACCATCCTCTGCCAACAGTTCACCCTCAGGTGACCTACGCCTACATGAAAAACATGTGGAAGAGTGCTCGCAAGGTCTGTGTCCGATTCTGTCCAGCAGTAGACCGCGTCGCTCCAGGATGCTCACTAATCGGCTTGTCACTGCCTCGGGGCCCAAAGGGGAACAGCATCCAAACCACCACGTCAGGGAGTTAGCTCCTGGTAGGAAGCTATTTGGCCCGATTTCAAAAGTGAATCATATTCGAGGACGTGCACGTATACAGTTGATCGAACCAATGAGTGTAATCAATTATATTACATAGAGCATGCTAGAACATAGAGAAAGCTGAATTTCTGACGCCCCCCCCCCCCCCCAGGAGAAGGTGGGCTATTCAATACTGAAAGGGCAGCCTATCTGTGAGAGCACAGACGGGAAATTTCACAAGACCAGTTTGCGTTTTCAGACTTCTCGTCTCCTGTCCTATCATCGCTTGGGATTCAGAAGCAGCCACACCGAGTGTAATGTTGAATCCAGTCGGGAGCGCCACCTTGGAGCCAGCGTAGAATTCCTCTTACTTCAGTTACAGGCAGGGCCTTCCCCCGACAGGGAATTAGATGCGGCTCCTGGCGGGGGCTTTGGTTTTATTTTTTTGAAACCGTCTTCCTGGATGATGGCGATGATTAACAAAAAGTTGGCCCCAGAGGCAAAATCAGCATCCGCTTTGGCTCCTCATCCTCCTTACCAGACAGAGAGGGCGTCCCAGCTCTCCCTCTCTCGTCACTGTGGTCCCCGCATTGGGACCCGTCGTGAGAGGGGTCTGCACTGCGGCCGTGGCCGTGGAAAGATGCCATAACATAGCAGCCGTGTCTCAGTGGGAGGCATGCTTAGGGAAATCTAGGACTGTGTCTGGAAACTGCCTTCTTTTCGGATGGTCGACTCTGACGACAAACGCCGCCCAGAGTGGGATCGGGAGCCCTGGAGCCCAGTGCTGGTCTTTGACAGGGGTGCGCTTCAGTCGTATCGACCCGAGCTGCATTCCCTACTCGTATGGTCGGGGGCGGGGAAGGGGGGGGTGTTTCCTCCTGTTGTTCATTGGGGTCTGGTTTGCTTTGGTGTGGTTGCAAGGCTCTGCAAGCTTCCCAGGCCAGAGCGGTTCCGATTCAAAGCCTGACCTCCTCCAGGCAGATGAGAAAAACAGAAGGTACTGGATCTGAATATAGTCCGGTTGCCTTCCTACGTGCAGCCTCCAAGTCTTTGAACGTCTTGCCGAAGGCAGGCAGCGGGAGCCTCTTGGCTGATGTCTCAACCAAGGAGTGGCTTCTTTCAACATGGGACCACAGCCCGGCTTCTCCACACATCACAGCCTCTTCTTGGGAGCCCACATTCTGGTGGGAGCCCATAAAACGACATGGATTAGAAATTGAGAAACCTCTTTCAAGTTAGGGGCTCGAACTTCAAGCCCAGAGCTAGAGATGTTCTGCCTTCACAGACATTCGGGAGCTACTCAAAGAAAACCAAGTGCTTAGTAATAACTGTGCTGTTGAACAAGGTGCTTTTCTTCTCTGAGCTCTGCTTTCCTGCCACTAGAAACAATTCAGTAAACTGTTGTGTTCTGCCCTGCATAAGGCAGAAAGAGTTTGAGAAAAGCAGCGTCGGCTTTGCAGGAAGGCGTCAGGCAGTAGGTGAACGTACCGTGTTTTCCTAGGTGAGCCGCTTCCCGGAATCTAGAGACAGGCCGGTCCTTCCATGACATTTCGCTAAGCTGAGCTTGTCCGTCTTGCCCACAAACCACTCAGGCATCCAGGAGCCAAGAGTATGATGTGCAGCTTAAACTCTGGGCATGAGAGAAACCCCTTCCTCTGAGTGGCCGGTCCCTCATCCGTCAGAGAGAGAGAAAATCAGTTTTTCTCTCCTCGCTTCCCAGGGGCAGAGCCAAGAGGGATTTTAATAGAACATTTTCAATTCCTTGAAAATAAATTGCCTCCATGCCACAGAGGAGAAGGATATAGATTCTCCCGAGTGGGATAAATTGACTTTATACTGAGCTTCAAATCCAAAGTAATACCCAGTCCTCCCCGGTTTGGGCAATTTATTTTTTGTTCAGTGCCTTATTGAGCCTCCCCAAAAGTCTCTAACCTGTGTGTCTGGACTGTCAGTGACACAGAGCTCATGGGCTCCAAACAGCCCTGACCTCAGCGTTCCTGGTGTAGTTCTCAACGTTTATTTATTTTTGGGACAGAGAGAGAGCATGAACGGGGGAGGGGCAGAGAGAGAGGGAGACACAGAATCGGAAACAGGCTCCAGGCTCTGAGCCATCAGCCCAGAGCCCGACGCGGGGCTCGAACTCCCGGACCACGAGATCGTGACCTGGCTGAAGTCGGACGCTTAACTGACTGCGCCACCCAGGCGCCCCATTCCTGGTGTAGTTCTTACCTGATGGACACGCTCATCACACTGAGTTATCAGTCAGCCACCTTTCTCCCGATCTTTTTTTTTTTTTTTAAACGTTTATTTATTTTTGAGACAGAGAGAGACAGAGCATGAACGGGGAAGGGACAGAGAGAGAGAGGGAGACACAGAATCTGAAACAGGCTTCAGGCTCTGAGCTGTCCGCACAGAGCCCGACGCGGGGCTCGAACTCACGGACCGCCAGATCATGACCTGAGCCAAAGTCAGCCGCTTAACCGACTGAGCCACCCAGGAGCCCCCCCGATTGATCTTTTTACTGCTGCCTCTCAATTCTTTTTTTTTTTCTTCTTCTTTTTAATCAGCTCTAAGTCTGGTCAGTGCAGTTTCTTGTAGAAAAACTAAAAGAACATTTATCACTTCCCAGGTGTGGGATGCTAACGTAGTTCATTTTTCAAAGCCAGTGGTGAGTAATGGGACCCTATGAAGGCAGCTAGCTGTCTGAGGGGGACAGTTGTCTTGTTAACTGTTGAACATCTGTGTGTCTGCAATGTCCCCCCGCACGGATTAGCTGCCTGATAAATCGTTTGTCACGTCATTCTGGCTCTGGGGTGAGCACATCCCGTTGACGCCAATTAATTCCTTACGTTGAAAAGTGTCTGAGGTTGGTCTCTGCCCCCAAGCCAGGGAGTTTTATTTTTCCTTCAAGACTGTCACCGCTGACCTGCTTCTGTGTTTTAAAAACACGGAAGAAGACCGCTTTGACCTTATTTATTTAAAACGTTAGCTTTTCCTGCCCCCCCCCTTCTACAGGAAAGGACTCGTAGCCTCTTTTTCACATCCTCTCACGTAGCGTTTCCCCTCACTGTGTTGGTGGGTTTAGATTCCACCATTTTTTTCCGTTGGAATGTTTGTGTCCATATGCTCTGTCTCCACCCGTGAAGCCCTTTGAAGAGCATATGGACCCCATTTATGTATTTATTTATTTTGAGAGGGAGAGAAAGAGCGAGGTAGAGAAAGAGGGAGGGAAAGAACCACAAGCATGCTCCATGCCACCGCCGGTGCAGAGCCGGGCACGGGGCTTGAAGTCACGACCCGTGAGCTCACGACCTGAGCCGAAACCAAGAGTCGGACGCTTAACCGACTGAGCCACCCAGGCGCCCCTGGACCCCGTTTATTAAGATACTGGTGTGTGTGGACATGTGGGCTTCTACAGACGGCTTGTAACTTATTCCCAGGTCTCTGGCTCCGTGTCTCCCTCCACTCTTCCCTCACTCGGCATCCCGTTCCTAGCCCAGGTGCCTTGTTGGTATAAAACCCCATGGTGTAAATAGATCTGACTGAGGCTGCTGTGAGCATTTTGCTCCTAAGCTACCCCATTCAACTGGACGTCTGCTCGGCTGGTGTCTCCCCCCACCCCCCATTTCACCTGCACGTATGAGGGGCTTCTACGCCACCTCTGTATTCTCAGTCGGGCACTGAGGGTTCTATCGGGTTTTTTAAACCACAGTTTTTGCCCCACTGGAGTGTCCCAAGGTACCAGAGTGTTTTAAACAAAACTAAAGTTTTACGGGCCCCAAATAGCTCCCCATAAGCCTGGTTTGCCCCGGGGCAGTGTGTTGATAGCGAAATAAGCGGTCATTTCAGATTACCTCATATGAATTGTTATTTTGGGGTGGCCGGGCCGTAGCTTTTCCCAGACTTAGGAAAATAGTACTGCAGTTAACCAAGGGGAGCTAAGGCTCGAGGTGGAAAACTACGAATCTTTTTGAAAAGCCTAACCATCTCCCAGCATCACGCCCTGCTCCCCTGACCTTGGGGGACCCTTCACCACCGCTCCGGGGTGTCCCCCTGGGAGGGGGGGGGTTGGCTCACGCACCCGTTTGATGAACAGGAGTGTCTTGCCCCTGAGGCTGGGCCCCCACCAAGCAGCTCCCTGTGCCTGTGTCCTGCTCCAGATCGATGCCTTCCAGCACATGCAGCACTTTGTGCAGACCATGCAGCAGCAAGCCCAGCACGCCATCGCCAGCGAGGACCAGCAGCACAAGCAGGAGCTGCACAAGCTTATGGCCAGGTGAGGCCCTCCGGGCCGGGGCCGGTCGTGCTCCGGTCCCACCAACGCCAGCCGCCTCTGCAGCACGGGGAGGGGGAGTGCTCAGGGCTCCGTGGGCCACCAGTTGCTGACCCGGCTCTTTCCAGGAGGGACCCCGGGCGGCCATCGAATCATGCCGCTCCAGAGCCCCTGCTGCTGTTTTCCCAGGATTCAGCAGCCCGAGAGCATCCACGTGCTGTGGTCCCACCTCCTGGTGTCTGGCTTTAGAGTTGGACTCCTTATCGCTTCTCGGCCTCTCGGCTAAGATCAAGTGTAGAGTTAGACTCCTCGTTTGCAAACGCCAGATACACCGCTACCTTGCTGTGTGACTTCAGATGCATGACTTAACCACTCTGTGCCTCAGTTTCCCCACCATTTATAAAGGGGATAATGAGAGCTCCTATTTGTGAGGGTGGTATGAGGTGATATGAGGGTTAATAGAACAAACATGGCAACGATTTAGAGCCGTACCTGGAATGGAGTAGCAATCAGTTAATGTTGGCTCTTAGTGTTATTGGTATATGTGTAATATTTTGATATGTATCGTATCATTCATTATAAATGGAGGAGAAGGGAGAAGTGAGGGGGAAGCCAGGAGCAGTCGATCAGGAAAGTTACTCAACAGCCAACTCCCACCAAACACTGACATGGGGGTGGACAGGTCCATACAGACCTGCCCATCCCAGGTACTGGTTTATGCTAGCATTGAAGGACACGTCAAGGGAAAGAGACGATACGTAAAATACGCATCCCCGAAGCCCGTTTTTTTCCCTCCTGTGCGGTTGAGAATTCTGATGGTTCTACCACGTCGCTTCCCGAGAGCAAGCATGACTGTCCGGGAGGCTTTCGTGCCCCCCTGACACAATCAGTTGTCCTCCCTGGTGGAGGTGGAGGGCGAGGGCTGGTGTGCGGGCACGGCGACACGGGGGCCTGTTTCTCTGTTTCCAGGTGTTTCCTGAAACTCGGGGAGTGGCAGCTGAACCTGCAGGGCATCAATGAGAGCACCATCCCCAAAGTGCTGCAGTACTACAGCGCCGCCACGGAGCACGACCGCGGCTGGTACAAGGTAACCGCGGCCCCGGCCGTGTCCCAGCCCCGCCTCCTCCGGGGCAGAGCCCGGCTCCCGGCGTCCCAAGCGCTTGTGCTTTACGGCAGAGCCTCGTGGTGCCGGTCCGATTCTGGGCATTTGCTTGTTGGACTGCCAGAGGCCCCTTACGAGCTTAATCGATACAGAAAGATTGATCGAATCTTTTATCTGCGAGATACTTTACTGCACCGTTATTACGTGTGTGGCTCTGGGGAATGCTGTTGTCTTCTAGACTCTTAGCGGATTGTTTTCCTACGAGCATCTGGACACACAGTTCATCTCTGGAACTCTGTCTTCCCTTGGGTCATCCGCTCCTTCCCGGCTTCTTCCTGATTTCCATCCCTGCCTGGTCCTCATCTAAGAACTTGACTTTCTCTTATTTGTATTGGAAAGCTCTGGGTAACATCCTGTTACGGCATAGGAGACTTTTCAGGAAGATAAACAAAATTAGAAAATGTATCAAAGATGTGGTTGACCGGTAGAGGAGGGATTTTTGGAAGAACACATCTTTGAGGAGAGCACATACCCTGAGTTTTTAGACCTTCCTCAGGGACCTCCTGGTAATGGCGGCATGGTATAACAGATGTCATCACTTCTTTCCAGTATTTCTTTAACTTGTTGATACTTTGTGATTTAATCCCTCTGGGATCAAAAGGCGCATCTGAAGACACAGAAGCATCCACAGTAAAAATCTTATCCTGATTTAAGCATGCTTCATTCTGATCGGAAAAATGCCTGTTTCGTGGTAGCAGCAGCAATTACCCTATCTAGAACAGCTTCAGTCCTACCCTGGAAAATATAGCCAGTAAACCCTTGACTAGCCGGAACCTTACCAAGTAGAACTATCTCCTAACCAGATGAGAAAAGAAACGAGTCATGAGGGGAAAAAAACGGACTCCAGGAATTTAAGTTTTTCCCTCGTATGAGTCCTTTGGGGTCTATGCTGTCTTACTGCCCATGGTGTGGTCCCATCGGTGTGCAGAGACTGGTTCCGTGTTGCTCACCGCGTCCCCTGGCTCAGTGCCCGTCATGCAGTGGATATAGAGGAGTGATCTGTTGACTAAATGAAGGTATTGGGAAACTGAGTCTGGGTCATGTAGAATTGTTACTCATCAAATAAAGGTCAATTGTGGTCAACCTACTCTGCTTAGGTGGAAAAATGGAGACATTTATGTTAAAGAAAGGTTTCTAGCAAGGGATGCAAAGGAACTGCCTGATTATACAGAAAGTCCAACTCTTAGTGGATTATTTGATGCCCTGCCACCACTGCAAACTCACTCACAAGGCCCCCAAATCAAAGCGTGCCTCCTGCTGTCTACACCAGGCAGTGCTGTACCGTCCTTGAACATGGCACGGGGTGGATAGTTCGTCCTTTACCAAAATAAGCACCAAAGGCTTCTCCCAGCAAACAGTCATGGCGCATCGGCTCTCTGACAGGCTGCACGCCCTGGCCGGATGGGAGAGCCGGATGGCGGAATGCCGGCCCCCATACGTGCTCTTGATGTGCTTCCCTTCCCACTGGCCTGGAACCTGGTCAAGACTTGCACCACTAAGTCTCTGCTGTCTTAAATAAGCTGTTTCATATACCAGCTGCCAAGGGAATCTTCCAAACCTAGAATGAAATGGGACCTCCTTGACCTAATATGTCAACCCGTCCATAATCTGACCCCGCTGCTTCTCTAACCCTCCCCTCACCGTCCTCCTGCGTACCTGCACTCCAATCAGGTCTGTTTGTTTCCTGTGAATCGCCCTATGCTGGCCACCCCGCATCTTCGTCCCTGACCTCCCCAGGCCAGGAAGTCCCTGCTGCTGGCCTCTTGTCCCTGCCTTGTCTGTTGAAGGCTGCTCTTCAAGCCCTCCCCTAAATCCCTCCCCTCTGTGAAGCTTGCCCTGGCCTGCCCACTGCCCGTCTCTCCTTGCCCCCCCCCCCCCACGTTCGCCTGTCGTTGGGTTGCTGGGCCCCTCACCAGACCAGAAGCGCCCTGAGGTGAGGACCCGGCTTGCCTCTCCTGGGGCGCCCCTCCCCCGCAGCACTCGCCACAGTGCTGGTACGGTAAGGGCCCCGCAAAATGAAGGAATCGGGCTGCGTCTAGTAAAAGGCCCCATTCCCCAGTGTTTCAGTGAAGTGCAGTTTTGCTCTGCTGGCCACTGAGAGGGAAGGGCAGCCCCTTGGCACTCAGGCCTCCTCATCCTCGACTCTCGCCACACCCAGGCCTGGCACGCGTGGGCAGTGATGAACTTCGAAGCTGTGCTGCATTACAAACATCAGAACCAAGCCCGCGACGAGAAGAAGAAGCTGCGTCACGCCAGCGGGGCCAACGTCACCAGCACGACCACTGCTGCCACCACAGCGGCCACCGCCACCGCCACGGCCACCAGCACCGAGGGCAGCAACAGCGAGAGTGAGGCCGAGAGCACCGAGAACAGCCCCACCCCGTCCCCTCTGCAGAAGAAGGTCACTGAGGTACCCTTCCCTTCCTCCCTCACCGAGGACAGACCCAGGCAGCAGGCGCTCTGAGGAGTGGGGTGTTGTCAGGGCCCTCACGAACCCGGGCTTCACCCCGAAGTGCCACGTACGACTAGACGATGTTGCTCATTTGCCATCCGCCATTGTTTGAGATGGTGCCCTTGTGCTCGTATTTGTATTTGAGGCGTTGCTATGGCCCCAAAGCTGAAGATTGAGTTTCTTGTCGTTCTTCCCATGAGAATGAGCTCATTCCCTGAAAGCCCTGCACCTGCGCGCGTGGGTGGCCGTGCACATCTGCGGGTCCACTTGAGGACAGAGGCTGACGGGATCCGTCCTCTGCCTTCGCCTTTCCCCCCCGCGCCCCGCCTCCCTCCAGGCTGTCAGTTCAGAGAGCAGCGTGTTCAGACTCCGCGCCCCTCCTCCTGCCACCCTGCTCAGGAAGCCACTGTTAGCCCAAGATGATAGCGATTGTGACACAGTTGCCATTTATTGAGTGCTTGCTGTGTGCAGGTACTAGTCCAGAGGCTCGTCATGCATTAACTGATTTAACTTGGTAACCACTCCTTGAGGTAGATACTGTTGGGATGCTGCTAGGCCCCTCTTACGGATGGGAACGCTAAGGCAAGAATGTGTGTTCCAACAGGATTTGTCCAAAACCCTCTTGATGTACACCGTCCCTGCCGTCCAGGGCTTCTTCCGTTCTATCTCCTTGTCGCGAGGCAACAACCTCCAGGACACGCTGAGGTATCGAAGGGCGGGCCCTGCTAGGCTGCGTGAGCCTCTGCGGGACACGGAATGACACAGAGGTCCCCTCCCCCGCCCCACCCTGATGGGTGTGTCCAAGGGGAACTGCTGACAGGCCTCCCCCTGCCAAGACCCAGGAGGAGGAGTGGCCTGGGAGCACTCCGTGTGCTGTGTTCTGTCGGGAGGAAGCCCGAGTGCCGAAATGCCCTCGGCTTTTAGAGGCCACTTAGGAAGGCCTAAACATGGCACAGACCGGCCAGTCCGGAGACCATAGGTGACAAGGGGCAGCTAAGTCCCACATTTAGCCCGTTGACACTGTTCTACAGGTGATTTTCTATACGTGCAAAGATTATCCGTGATTAGCCCTGGGCTCATCTGTCCGATTTCCGAGCTTGCACCGTGCCGATCCCTCTGGGATTTTATCTGGGATAAAATAAGCATTCACTTGGGATGCCCCTCCTCGTGTGAGCCCAGTTCTAAACGGCCATCACCACCCACCCTCCCAGGCGGTCCCGAGACCAAACACTGGGGAGCCACCGATTTGAGGCCCTGCCAGTTAATTCTTTCCTCAAGAGCCTTGAAGGTTAAAACACACACACGCACAAGCTGGGAGACTAAGTTTTCTATGACTTTCTCATGTTTTGTTTCCAGAGTCCTCACCCTGTGGTTTGATTACGGTCACTGGCCGGACGTGAACGAAGCCTTGGTGGAGGGGGTGAAGGCGATCCAGATTGACACGTGGTTACAGGTAAGGCAGGGTCGGACTCACTCCTGGTCTGCCTCCTCCCGGAGTCGCGCGTGTTCAGTCAACAGTGGTAAAGAGGTAGGGGTCGAGCCACAGTTTCTTTAGTTTCTCCCAGAGGACTGAAGGGAACGAACCGTTTCAGAGCTTCCCAGCATCTACCGTGACAAGTTGTAAGAGCTGGTCGTTGCCCAGGAGAATAACTAGTTGTTTCTGTGTCTCACGTGCTGCATTCCGGGTCTTTCTGAATACCAGGTCATACCTCAGCTCATTGCAAGAATTGATACGCCCAGGCCCTTGGTGGGACGCCTCATCCACCAGCTTCTCACCGACATTGGCCGGTACCACCCCCAGGTACGTGAGCGCCTGGGCGGTTTCTCCTCGAACAGCTGGCCTTTTGACCTGGTGCTCAGCCTCTCCCAAAACTGCTCTAGAGACGCAAGTGCAGGAACTGGGAGCCAGGCATCCCACCCGTCCAGCTGGAGGTCCCAGGCCCGGGGCCTTCCCAAAGACAAAGAGCCCCCCACCCGCCCCGAGACTGAGCAGCGCCCCCGCCTGGTGGACTCACAGGAGCGCTGACAGCCATTTCTCTTGTCCTCCTGAAAGTCAGAGTTTGCGAATGTTCCTTCTGTGTCTGCCTCAGGCCCTCATCTATCCCCTGACCGTGGCCTCCAAGTCCACCACCACGGCCCGCCACAACGCAGCCAACAAGATTCTGAAGAACATGTGTGAGCACAGTAACACCCTGGTCCAGCAGGCCATGATGGTGAGTCAGGAGTCCGTGTGGGCCTTCGTGGACCCCACCACCTAGCCAGAGGTCTTGAGGGAGATGGTTTCTTCCTCACAACAGTGCTGCTGAAAGGAGTACCTCCGGTCTCTCCAAGACATGCCTTTTTTTTTTTTAAGAGAGGGCGAGAACATGAGCAGGGGAGGGGCAGAGAGGGAGAAGGAGAATCTCAGGCAGGCTCCGCACTCAGCATGGAGCCCAAGGCAGGGCTTCGTGACCCGAGCCAAGATCAACAGTCAGACGCTCAACCGACTGAGCCGCCCAGGCACCCCCAAGACAGGCCTTTCCGAGGTTAGCTCATCCTCGGCGCTTGTCTCTTTCCCCTCTTTGGTCCAGGTGAGTGAGGAACTGATCCGCGTGGCCATCCTCTGGCACGAGATGTGGCACGAAGGCCTGGAAGAAGCGTCTCGTTTATACTTTGGGGAGAGGAACGTGAAAGGCATGTTTGAGGTGTTGGAGCCCCTGCATGCAATGATGGAACGGGGCCCCCAGACTCTGAAGGAAACGTCTTTTAATCAGGTATGGGATCAGAAAGTGCGACACGACGTGACCCAAAGCCGCTACCAGACCCCTTTCCCTCTGGCCTTTCTGCTGACTTGAATACAGTGTTCTCCGAACTGAGGTCACAATATAAAAACACCAGCACAAGTTCAGTTGTCACTAACTTATGGGAACCCTCCCCAGATTTTAACCAAAAAACCACAAGATTCTTCCCGAGGTCATCTCGCCTCTCCTCTGACCTTACTTTGCCCATAAGCCGTCCTGGGATTGGGGCCTCCAGGACCGGAGAGCTACGCCTTGCCAGGGGCCGGAGCCATCCGGCCACAGCGTGTGCCCGAGCGGCTCCGCTGTCTGGGCTTGGGGGTTCAGCCCGCGGCCTAGTCCGCACCTTGACAGCTCGCGTCCCTCCCCCACTTCCCCGCTCAGGCATATGGGCGAGACTTAATGGAGGCCCAAGAGTGGTGCAGGAAGTACATGAAATCGGGAAACGTGAAGGACCTCACTCAAGCCTGGGACCTCTACTATCACGTGTTCAGACGAATCTCAAAGCAGCTGCCTCAGGTGGGTCTCCAGGTTCTGGCGGGGTGGACTGTCGGTAGAGTCCTGTGTGTCTTACTTTTTATGAACGTTCTAACGCTAACTCTGAAGCATCTGGTTGCACTTCTGTCTGCAGACAAGTCATTGCTATCAGCAGTCCATCGAAAACTACCTAAATGGCATTGAAATTCCTCCCTGGAGGTAGAAAACTAAATCCTGTGGTTAATTATTTACAGCTCACATCCTTAGAACTGCAGTATGTTTCCCCCAAACTTCTGATGTGCCGGGACCTTGAATTGGCCGTGCCGGGAACATACGACCCCCACCAGCCGATCATCCGCATTCAGTCCATAGCGCCGTCTCTACAGGTCATCACCTCCAAGCAGCGGCCCCGGAAGTTGACCCTCATGGGTAAGGACCCCTGTGCTCCCGCCACCTGCGTCTCCCTCCCACCCTGGCCGAACCCCTCCCCTTTTCTGAAATTACCGCCTACCGTTGACACCACCCACTTTCATATGCGACACCTCGCTCCTGCTTATTGAGAGAGAAACAGAGGGCAAGCGGGCTCCTTATTACGTCCTCCTCAGGACTCCCACTGCGTTCATATCACGTGCTCGCTTACCTGAAGCCGGACGGCCCTGCAGCGGGACAGGTGGAGGGAACCGTAAAGGTGTTCGGCGTGGGGACGTGGGGGTGGGGGGGCGGCTGTAGGGGACTGACCAGGCCAGCAAAGAGGAGCCTGGATGCAGGTGTGGCAGGGGACGAGCAGGGCTAGAGAAAGTGCTCCCGGGCTCTTGAATATTCTCTTACCGTCACAGTCTCTCTCTGTGGGAGATGGTTGTGTAAAAGGAACAACCGAGGTAGAAACGAGTTCTCACGGGCAGCTCTGTCACCTCGCGTAGTTGCAGGACGCCTGGATGCTCTGGTGGTCCTTTGAGGGTTCTCACCTTTCAAAAGGCTCGTGCTAATTATTTATTTAATAAAGGCTTATTCATTTTTGAGAGAGAGAGAGAGAGAGTGCACACGCATGCAGAGGGGGGTTGGGGACGGAGGATCCGAAGCCGGCTCCGAACTGACACCGGCGAGCCCCATGCGGGTCGCGAACTCCTGAACCGTGAGATCGTGACTTGAGCTGAAGTTGGACACTCAACCCACTGAGCCACCCAGGCGCCTCAGAAAGGCTCGTGCTTTTTAAATGCAGTAGTTATTCACCACCAGTTAGTCGTGGTACACAAGTGATTGTGTCCGTGGGCTGGCGTCTCCTGTACTAAATTGTGTGTCACTCAGGTTCTCCACGGTGTCTCATTAGAGACTTGGATGAAGGACCCGTGTCCAGGGTGTGACAGGGTTAAGAGAGCCAACAGTGAGAAGCTGTGACTTGCCCCCACCCTCCAGACCCGAGAGGGCAAGGAGCCCGTCAAGGGCATGTGACCTGGGAAAGGGGGCCATTCACCAGAAGCTGTAGCCCAGACGGAGGGAACACGGCTGTTTCTAGAACTGGAGCCTGGCCGCTCGTCAGGGGCAAACCCTTGGGCCTCTCCCTCTTCCCACCCTCTGACCTCCTGCCATGGTCCCAGCCCAACCGGGAGCCTGGGTGATGAGGTCTCTAGGGGTCAGGCTTCACAGGGCCCAAGCACACCAGAGAAGGGCGGAGAGTGGGTTGTGAGGGAACGTCCGGAGTGACCATCTCTGTGCAGAGTCCTTCCTGATCCTCAGAGACAGAGCTTTTTAGAATTTTATTTTTCATTTGAGACCATTTTTCATTTTTCACTGGGAGACCATCAAAACTAGCGCCATTCTTTTCATGAGGTCCAGGGCGTTTTTTCGTGTTTGGGGGAAGTGTGACTGGGTTGGGTCTGCAGAGTCTGTAGGAGCTCGTGAGTCCGGGGCCGGTCTGTGCTAACTGCTCCCACCATTCCTCACAGGCAGCAACGGGCATGAGTTTGTTTTCCTCCTGAAGGGCCACGAGGACCTGCGGCAGGACGAGCGAGTGATGCAGCTCTTCGGCCTGGTGAACACCCTCCTGGCCAACGACCCCACGTCTCTTCGCAAGAACCTCAGGTATTCAGGACATGGGGCGGGGGGGCACCGTAGTGACAGGTCTTCTAGGGTCTCCTTACGTCCCTTCACGAAATCAGTTATAGAACTATGTACCCGGACAGGAAGTCCTCAACAGCCAAGGTGGCAAACACAGAGAAGAATTCGTATTTTTAACGTGCTTGCACGGGAAATGCCTGTGACAATGCCAAAGGGTCCGGAATAGAACAACCCGTGGCCACTAGACTAGAGATGCTATACATTTGGTGTGTTTGACCTTCCCTGTCCACCCTGCTCTCCGTCCTCTTCCTGTTAAGAACACGGATGTTGGGGCGCCTGGGTGGCGCAGTCGGTTAAGCGTCCGACTTCAGCCAGGTCACAATCTCGCGGTCCGGGAGTTCGAGCCCCGCGTCAGGCTCTGGGCTGACAGCTCGGAGCCTGGAGCCTGTTTCCGATTCTGTGTCTCCCTCTCTCTCTGCCCCTCGCCCGTTCATGCTCTGTCTCTCTCTGTCCCAAAAATAAATAAAAAACGTTGAAAAAAAAAAAAAAAAGAACACGGATGTTAAGTGGTGAGGCTGTTTTCGGCTGAGAATCACTGGGCCGCTCCCCCGAAGCAGGGAGGTTGTCAGGCAGGTTGAGGAGGCTGATCCCGTCCCCATCCACAACCATATCCTTCTGGGAAGGGCCCTCGTTGCACACCTCACGACAGCCCTGTGCAGGGGACTTCGTTCGGCCCATTTACGTGTGTTGCGAGCGGGTCAAAGATGCACTCTTTTTACTGTCCGATAACCCTCCTTTCCTGTGGGTGCCAGCATCCAGAGATACGCCGTCATCCCCTTATCAACCAACTCGGGCCTCATCGGCTGGGTCCCCCACTGCGACACACTGCACGCCCTCATCCGGGACTACAGAGAGAAAAAGAAGATCCTTCTCAACATCGAGCATCGCATCATGTTGCGGGTACGTGATGAGGCTGGCAAGCCCAGCGCTTTCACGTCTGGACATAACTCACAAGTTGAGAAATTTAGGCAAAGCTGCACTTGTTCTTCGGTGTTTGTATATCACCGAAAAGTCTATTGAGGAGAATTAGCTACGGAAGAAGTTTTAATGAAGTGAGTCCTACAGCAGATTACCTCTAAGAAACAGAAGGACCCTAAAGCCCAGAAATTAGGTTTCGGTCATTCCAGGTGAGACTGGACGGGATCGTTTATCGGGCAGTGTGTATCTTCTGAACACCTAATGTATACAGGGCACTGGCCCTGTGGGGAAATGTCTAGTGGATGCGTAAGTAGTAAGAAAGAGACTCGTTTGTTACCCGGAACCTTGACGCCCGCACTGCTGTCATCCCCACCAGCAGGCCTGTACTCAGGGTGGGGCCTGATGTTTTATCCTCAGGCCCTGGCAGTTCCCCTGTGGTCATTGGGTTTGAGGGGCCACACCCTTTTGCCTTCTGCACTGTTCTTCCTTCCTCTTCCTTTGGGCCGGGGTGGTGAAACTAGCACCCAGCTCTGCCCGGGCCCAGAGCCTTGTTTCTTCCTGAGTCCAAGCTGCTAGTCTGGGGCCGCTCTCAGAATGGTTGTGTCCTGATGCAGATGGCTCCGGACTACGACCATCTGACGCTGATGCAGAAGGTGGAGGTGTTCGAGCACGCCGTCAATAACACGGCCGGGGATGACCTGGCCAAGCTGCTATGGCTGAAAAGCCCCAGCTCCGAGGTACGACACGCCACGCCCTCTGGCCCACTTGCTTGTCGGGGATGGCCTTCTTGTTCCTTCACGTGTGCTGGCGGGCTCGTCTTTGTAACGATTCTAGATTATGTGCGGTTTTTTCTAGCAGCAATTAAATGGGTGAGCCGTGCAGCTTAGCAGATAGAGATTTAGTAACTTAACGCTTCTCCCATTTCTTGCAATAGAATTTGAGTTCTTTACGTTAAGGCTGTTACATCTTTTTCACGTACGGTATAAATTTCCTGTCCATTTGGTTTTTTAATTTTGTTAATGGTATGTTTCCTGGTTTGGGATTTTTGTTTCGTTTTTGATACGCAAACTCTTTTGAAAGTTAGAAGTTACCAGGTTTTTTATCCTTTTCTTTGAAGTTTCTACCTTTGGCCTTACATTTAGAAAGGCCATCCCCACCTCAAGGTTATGTGTCTTTTTACATTTATTTTCTTGTACTGATTCTAAGATTTATTTATCCATTTAAATCCTCAACCCAGGGGCGCCTGGGTGGCTCAGTTGCTTAAGTGTCTTGTTTCTTGACTTTGGCTCAGCTCGTGATCTCATGGTTCGTGAGACCAAGCCCTCACATCAGGCTCTGTGCTGACAGTGCAGAGTCTGCTTGGGATTCTGTCTCTCCCTCCCTCTGTGTCCCACCCCTGCTCGCACACTGTCTTCCTCTCTCTCAAAAATAAATAAATAAACATTTTAAAATATATAAATCCTCGACCCAGTTCAAAATTTAAGAGTAAGATTAAAAATTTTTTTTTTAAGTTTGTTTATTTTGAGACGAAGAGAGTGAGCACGTGCAGGTGGGGAGGGGCAGAGAGAGAGAGAGAGAGAGAGAGAGTCCCAAGAAGGTTCCACACTAAAAGCGTGGAGCCCGAAGCAGGGCTCAACCCCATGAACCTCAAGTTCATGACCTGAGGTGAAGTCAGACACTTAACCAACTGAGCTGAGCCACCCAGGCACCCCTTAAATTTTGTTTCTTTAAGATGATTAGCCAACACCGTAGTATTCAGCAAATAATGCATCCTTTCCCTACTTTTAAGAGAATTAATTTTTATTATACAAAAATTTTTGTCTGTGCCATTGGATTTCTCTCTAGGGCTTCTGTTTTATTTCATTGATCTTTATTTCCAAAGCCTATTCTCAAGTACCATACTGTATTTCAAGTACCATACTATTAATACAACTATTAGTATAAAGTCTTTTCTCATTGGCTATTTTAATTTTTTTCTTCTTCCAGATAAATTTTGGGATCATTTTGTCACACTCCCCCCGGAAAAGTACCGCTGAATTTTTAGTGGAATTACATTAAATGTATCAAATAATTTGGGAGGTTATTATATTTTTTCTGTCTTACATGGATATTTTCGTCTACTCAGGTCTTTATATTCCAAAGCAAAGGTTAATTTTTTCTATTCATCTGGGTTCTGAACATCTCTAAGTTTATTCCAAGCATACTTCATTGTTATAATAATAAATGAGATTTTTTATTCTATTTTATGTTATTAATGAGTTACCGATGAAATATTAAAAAGCAACTGATTGAGGTATAATTATGTTGAAGCTAGTTAGCTTCCAGAGCCTTGGTTCAAGTGTGCCCCTGTGTTCCAGGTGTGGTTTGACCGAAGAACCAACTACACCCGCTCTTTAGCGGTCATGTCCATGGTCGGGTATATTTTGGGCCTAGGAGATAGGTGAGCAAACTTAATTTGGTTTTTTTAGTGTTTTTTCTACATTGTACCTTTCTTAAACAGTTTCCTTTTGTTTTCTAGTAAGGTTTATGACCATCTAGTAAATATTTGTATTTTGTACCCCAGGCCCTCGTTTGCAGCATCAGCCTTAGGTCCCAATTTATTATCCACACAACAGCCACACAACAAACTAAAGAGAAGAGAAAGCTTAGTCCTAGGGTACTGCTTTCTCCATAGGTTGGTTTGATATATTTAAAGCCACGTACAAGGGCACCTGGCTGGCTCAGTCAGTAGGGTGCGTGACTCTTGATCTCAGGGTTGCAAATTCAAGCCCCACAGTGGGTGCAGACCTTACTTAAAAGACAAAGAACAGTCTTGATTGGTTGTATTGATTCAGTAAACGTTTATCAGTCACCTCTGTGCTGAGATAAATAATTCTATTTCTGTAAATGAAACCAACCAAAATAGATCCTTCTGGAAGTTCTACATAAGAAATTGTATCCAAATATACTGACTGAAAAAGTAGTTAAGGAATATTCAGAAATTGACTCACCAGAAGTCTTTGAAAAACTAGTTCTCTGGTATCTACTCTCTCTTGGGCTCATGTCTTGTGCAATTATTTGAGAGTAAAATAATTTTTTCCCACAAAAATAATAAATTCTTGTTTTTGAAAAGAACCAGGAGAATTCAGAGGTGAGACCCTGTGATAGATGCTGAGGGGTATTGATAGAGCCTTGTCACTCTGAGATGCCAGCACCACCAGGAATGATTTATCTTGTGACCAAAGACCTTGGGAAAGCAACTTGGGATTCACATAGATAAGCCTTCGTTTCAGACCTGGAGCGCAGGGATCAGCAAACTTTCCCTGTAAAGGGCCAGATTAGAAATAATTTAGTCTTTGCTGGCCATATGACGTCTCACAGCTACTCATGTCTGCTATTGTAGCACAAAAGCAGCTTGAGACAAAACGTGACCAGTCAGCACGGGTGTGTCCAGTAGAACTTTGTTTACAGAGGCAGGCGGGGGCTGGCTTTGGCCTGTGGACAGGGCCTGGAATATCTACATCCTTGTTGATTTATTCATCAGTGCTGCTCTAGTGACCTCTCCCCGGTCTCTCTCCTGTTTCACAGACACCCATCCAACTTAATGCTGGACCGGCTGAGCGGGAAGATCCTGCACATTGACTTTGGGGACTGCTTTGAGGTGACCATGTGTTCTCAAACACCACATAAAGCTTTCCTTTCCAGATGACCACTTTCCACCCTCTGACCATTCCAGCAAATTTAAGCCCAAAATGCTTATCCTGACTCCTGCCTCTCCTACCAAAGCAACAGAAAGTCAATCTAAGAAACAAAATCAGTGCTCATTGATACTTGCTGTAGTTGGTCTCTGACTTCTCTGGAGGCAAGCAAAGCTGTTCACACACCCTCTCAAGTGGAGGAATCCTCCTTCCCGACACAGCCTGCCGGTCAAAGGCCTGGCATGATGCACGCTTGTCCTTTTTCTTTTTTCCCCTCTATCCCTTTGTCTCTCTCTCTCTCTCTCTCTCTCTCTCTCTCTCTGGTTGTCTTTTAAATCCCTGTGACAAGTCCCCTCGCTAAACTCAAGCTACTTCATCTCTGCGCCCTAATTCAAATCAGTACAAAGAAAAGCCGTCTGCCTTCGCCTGGCTTCTTCTAAAGAAAACAATTGAACCATCAGACTTGGTTTTTCTCTCTTTTCCCCACAGGTTGCTATGACCAGGGAGAAATTCCCAGAGAAGATTCCATTTAGACTAACCAGAATGCTGACCAATGCTATGGAGGTGAGTGGGCATTGGGAACGAGCTACTTTGCAATGGGGGCTGGTGTGGTCAGGACCCGCTCTGAAGCAGACTTGCTTGTTAGATCTCATCAGTCCCCTGAAGGACCTGGGTGGCTTCTGCGGTGGTTTCCTGGTATCTTCCTTGTGTTAGAAACGATCCATCTTTGAGATGCTTCACGTCAGACCTTGTCTCCTACGAGCCACAGGCCTGACCCCACCCCTTGCTCCGAACACCTTCCCATCCTGCTACATCAGTAATGGCCTGTGTCTGCTTCCTAAGTGTGGGGAGCAGACCCTCTTGACTTGCTTCTGCTTGTGGGGCCTTCAGGGGTGGGGCTGGTACCAGCGACTTCTGTGGCGAATGGCTCTGGTCCTGCAGGTTACTGGTCTGGATGGCAACTATAGAATCACGTGCCACACAGTGATGGAAGTGCTTCGGGAACACAAGGATAGTGTCATGGCCGTGCTGGAAGCCTTTGTCTATGACCCCTTGCTGAACTGGAGGCTGATGGACAGTGAGTATGAGCAAATGTCTGGGAGCTGGAACCCACACCCTCCAGACGGGAACATCTGATGTGTTCCATTTCACTGATCTTTCCCCTGCCAGCCTGGAGCCTGAGGTGTATTACTGGGCTATCGCATTGTATTTTTTTTTTTTAATGTTTATTTTTGAGACAGAGAGAGAGACAGAGCGTGAATGGGAGAGGGTCAGAGAGAGGGAGACAGAATCTGAAGCAGGCTCCAGGCTCTGAGCTGTCAGCACAGAGCCCGATGCGGGGCTCGAGCTCATCGACTGTGAGATCATGACCTGAGCCGAAGTCGGACGCTCAACCGACTGAGCCACCCAGGCACCCCTATTGCATTGTATTTTTACAGAGCTGTTCTGGTGGCTGGAAATGAATTTCAAGGGGTTTTTTTTGTTTGTTTTTCTAAGTAGAACAGAAAACACCAATCATCAATTTAAATATTAATTAAGGGGCGCCTGCGTGGCTCATTTTGTTAAGCGTCTGACTCTTGATTTCAGCTCAGGTCATAGTCGTGATTCTTGAGATCGAGCCCCGAGTCAGGCTCTGTGTTCTCAGTGCGGAGCCTGCTTGGGATTCTCACTCTCTTTCTCTGCTCCCCATCCCCTCCCTGCCACCCCCCGCCACCCCGCTTGCTTGCTCTCTCTCTCTCTCTCTCTCTCTCTCTCAAAAATAAATAAACGTAAAAAACAAAATCCATTTAGGGGTGCCTGGGTGGCTCAGTCAGTCAAGCATCTGACTTCAGCTCAGGTCATGATCTCGCAGTTCGTGAGTTCGAGCCCTGCGTCTGGCTCTGTGTTGACAGCTCAGAGCCAGGAGCCCACTTCAGATTCTGGGTCTCCCTCTCTCTCTGCCCCTCCCCCTGCTCACACTGTCTCTCTCTCTCTCTCTCAAAAATAAACATTAAAAAATATATAAAAATAAGACATCCATTATGAATGAATGAATGAATGAATAAATAAATAAATAAATAAATAAATAAATTCAGGATAAATTAAGTACCCTAGTGATTTCTGTCTGTTTGCATTTCATATAGAGTAGCAAGCGGGCATCTTGACAGGGGACACAGGCAGTTGTGACCTAGGGCAGCAACCTCTCCGTCTCCCCTTGTTCCTCCTCCTTAGAAGGGGGTGACTAACACAGGTGTCTCTACCACTGCCAACAAACCCTGTTTTCACCCTCTGTTATCTGGTCCCCAGCATCTACATTCAGCTCCGTGACATAGCGCGTCCCACAGGACTGGACACCCATGCTCACATTCACCTGCCGACTCCTGAGGGATCCATCCTGCGTTCTCCCCAACGCTCTAGCTTTTCGAAAAATTCTATTTTTATGGTTGTAAGAAAACATCGTCTCAACCAAATGTCTTTCAAGTGACAGCTGGAAGCACTTTTTATCCTCTCCTTATTTCTTTCCCCAGCAAATACCAAAGGCAACAAGCGGTCCCGAACAAGGACAGATTCCTACTCTGCTGGCCAGTCAGTAGGTGGGTGCATCCCATGGGAGATTGCAGATTCTGTCCCTTTTGTGCAGAGTTTGTCTCAAACGGGGTGAGCTTTGTTCTTGCCATTAGGAGGCATGATGGAAAGCGGTAATGGATGCTGAATATGAAGGAAGGAAGCATGTGTTTCCAGAGGCTCTTACCAGTGATACGGTCATGCAGAAGTTGTGTCACTGCTAAAATATCGTCTAATGGGCATTTATGTAACTTCAGAAAGTTAGTCTAGAAATATTTACTGAGCACACTTTTTTTTTTTATTTAATGCCTCTCAGGATGGGGTGGGTACCTGAGGCTCAGAAATTTTGATCAAACTTTCCAGTCTTAATCTATCTGTAAACACAATTGAAAGTATGTCTGAATATTAGCCAGTATATGCCCTTGAACGCTGTCTGGATTGGGATAATTATTAGCTGTGTCCACGGGCCTAGAGAATTGTTAGTAGCTTGGAAATAGCAGCGGACGCGTATTCACACTGTCGCCTGAGGAAAACCACAGGAAGTGTACTCACGGGAAGTGTATTCGCACTGCGGGCTGAAGACCCAGGAAGCTACTGGAAGTGTACTCACACTGCTGTCTGAGGGGTGGGGAAGCCACAGGAAACACTGCTGTCAAGGGTGTGTCCACAGAACAGGGTCCCTGGAAGATAATGCCCTTCAAGAGCCAGAACGGGGTTCGTGTGAACCTCTCAAAAGTCTTAAGAGTAAAGCGGGTTAACTTTGTTTCACCTTCCCCGTCCCTCCTCCCCAGTTTCCCCCGTAACATCTAACAACATCCTACATAGTTCGCACCTTGGAAATACTGTTGGGGTGTAAAAAAAGGTAAATATTCTCTACAAATACCTATGGAACATTTGCAACTTGTTACTTAGCTAAGCCAAATAATGTTTAAGGGTGCAAAAAGAATGTGACATACAGAGATTACCTTAAAGAAGCATAGAATCACATCACAGAATCGATCAACATGTATAGTCCACGAACTGATCAGAGAACTGTCATTCCCCCCCCCCCCCCCCCCACCGCCGTGTGGTCCCGCAGCTCACGGTTTGCAGTTTGGTTCAGAGGAGAGGCTGTGGGGCTGAGAGCAAGGACCTACCACTCTGAACTGCAGTCGAGAAGGGAGGTCCCGGGTCAGTGCGATTTAGGCTGGCCATTTCAGACGAGTGGGAGGGAAGAGGGTGTTCTGGGCAGGACATTGAGGTCCTGGGCTATGGTGCAATCTGTGAACCGGTGCGGACTCTACCGCGGACACTGCGACAGGATTTGTGAATGATGCCGGGATTACCTGCGGTGTCTGGGATACTTTGTGCGGGTGACTGGTCTTGTCCAAGGTATGTGAGACTTTCGTGCTCAGGGTCCACCTCGTTCGTACATTATCGCGTGACTCCTCTGTGCTGCCTACGGGGAATTAGGACAGCTGGTTCCGGTGGCACCAGAGAGTGGTGGACCTGGCTGGTGTCATGGGGCTTAAAAGTGAAGTTTCATAGAAGTATCACGACTACTCGCTTCATTTTGAAGGCCTGTGGTGTGCAAGGGCAACGTGCAAATAACCTCATACTCCTGCTTCCAGACTCTTTTCTCCTGAAGGCCACAATTGGTGGAGAGTGACCCTAAAGCCTGAGGACTTTTTCTGCCCAGAAATGGCATATAGATTCCTTCAAAGAATAACACGCGGGTCATGAGCGTGACCCAGGGAAAGCTCGTGTTTTTTATATCATCAGATTTTGTCGAGCCAAACAGGTCTTATCAACAGGGCTTTCATTCCCGCTCCTGTTCTCTACGTCAGAACATCTTATAAAGGCCGTTTGCTTGAAAGTTCGTGTTTGGAGACGTAAGATCTTTCAAATCCATAGTGACCCTTCTTCCTCTCCTTTCCCCTCAGAGGTAGCAGGGCGAGCTTGAAAGGGGAGGTGGTGTGTGGAGAAGTAGAGCTAACACTTGAAACAGTGGTTTCTTGGTGGTGGAATGTTCTGCCAGTCGATTCTTTTTCCTCCTAGAAATTTTGGACGGTGTGGAGCTTGGGGAACCCGCGCATAAGAAAACAGGGACCACGGTGCCAGAGTCCATTCATTCCTTCAGTAAGTGCAACGTCCGAGGAACTGCACCGAGGACCGGCTCATGAAGAGCACAGCGGCTGTGTTGTGCCATGAGAGGGGCCAACAGGGCGAGGCAACAAAACTGCCTTTGAGCAGACAGCGCTCTGTGAATTCCTCTTTATATTCCGAGCACAAAGACAGACACAGAGGGAGAATTACCCAACACTTACAAAAGTGAATATTTGAGAAAAACAGGGGCGTCTGTTGAGACTGTTGAGATGATCCAATCCTACTGTTATTTCTACTTTTGTGTATTCCAGTTGGAGACGGTTTGGTGAAACCAGAGGCCCTAAATAAGAAAGCCATTCAGATTATCAACCGGGTTCGAGACAAGCTCACTGGTGAGTGTGTGCGTGCGTTCGCTTAAAAGGAACATAGAATCTTGAGAGATTTCTCTGTCCTCGAGTGGGTGGTCAGCCTCTTCCCGGTGGTGTTGGCGCCTAAACTTGGACTCTGCAGCTCACTGGAGGGTCTCTGAGGCTGTATCTGTTAAGGACCCTCTCTGATTCTCTAAAGACCAATAAACCCACTGTAAGCAGACGTTAATCTCATTTTAACAGACAGAGGTGGGTACAGTCCTTTTAGATCCAAAGTCCGCCAAATTCAGGAAAAAATTTTTTTTCTCATCCTGGCTTGATACTGGAGCAAATCTGACCACTCTGATTCACTGCCTTCCTGCACTTTGGTGGCTGTTAACGGAGTGGAGAGCGTGGAGGGAGAGAAATGCATACTTTTGAAAACGAGACGTGTCATACAGACCAGGGGGTATGATGGGGTGGGGGTGGGGGGGCAGTGGTCACGGGGGACCGAAGACCCCAGCTCTGCCGCATCCTGTGTGACTCCTGGGCCTCCCTGTCTGCTCGTCTGGAAGATGACGACAGCGCCTCTCTCAGAAGGCGGCGGGGCTCAAGTGAGACATGGGATGCCAAGCCTTAGCATGAGGGGCTGGCACAGACGTGTTGTGGTCAAGTTGTATTTATTTATTGAGCGCCTACAAGCGCTAGATGCTGAAGAAACTGTGCTGGTAAAAGCAGCTGGATTTCCTGCCCTCGTGGGGTCAACGTCTAAAGGAGACACTGTGTCAGGTGCAAGAAAGGGCTTGGGCTGTGATGCCGGTAATGGGGAAATCTAAGTGCTGGTGTTCAGGAAAGCTTCCCTAGGCAAACAGCCCTTGAGCTAACACCTGAAGAAGGACGTAATTAGAGGCAGACTGTTCTAGGTAAGGGAAATGGCACATGCAAGGGCCCCGTGGTGGGAAGGAAGCTGGCAAGAAAAATGGTCTGAAAGCCGACAAGTGTGACTGCCGCAGAGAGCGACACGGGAGGAGCACAGCGCAAAATGTTTCGCTCTGAGGGGGCTGGGGCGGGGTCACGCGGGGCCTTGCGTTTTCGTTCTCCATTCTCAGGGCAGTGGGAAGGCCCTGAGGTCTTGAAGTGGGGTGGAGAGGCGGGAATGGTCCGCTGGGTTTACCCTGGGGAATCCTGCCTGTCCTGCCATGTGGAGGCTGCATGGAGGAAGGAAGCAGGTGCCGAAGTGACGGCTGGACAGTTGACTAGACTGAGGTGGCCTCTAGAACTTCAGGAGGCAAAATCCAAGGGACTGATAATGATGGGGCGTGAGGATGGGAGGCACCCAGGAAGCCCCGAGTCACTGGCAGCCTTCTGAGAGTGCGACAAGGCTGGCAGCCAGACCAAAGGGGTTGAAGAGGATGTGAACTTGGGGAGAGAAGCCAGACAAGGGAGACAAGTATCAAAAGTGTGAGAAGCTGGCTGTGCAGGGACCGGAGGGTCCCTGGCTGCAGAGGGAGTAGTTGGGCGGGAGCCCTTTGTTCTTTAATGGGCAAGAGGACCTAGTTTACAAAATTTAAAGACAGGGAAGGAGGGCGAGTGACCGTGCGAAGCCCCCCTAGGCACCGGGAGGCCTTGGGATCCGAGTGCAGAGGAACTTCGCCTTCAGCGGGAGGAGAGGTGCCTCCAGACGGTAGCAGCAATGAGGAGAGAGCTCGTGTCCAGCAAATCCAGCGCCTCGAGCGCTGCCTGACACATCAGGGGTCCGAAACTATGAGCTCAGTGAATGAATTAACTTGTAAAGGAGGAGCCGAGGGCACGTGCTGGCAGTGAGAAGCCAGCGGTGAAAAGCCAGCTCGACCATCTTGAGCCCTCGGGGAGGTGGACAGGCACGTTCACCAGAGGCTTCATCGGCCGGCCACGAGTGCCTGTTCTGGTTTATGACGGAGGCAAGCCGGCCCGTGGGAGCAAAGGCTCAACAACGGAGGTTATAGGATTGAAAGGGGGGAAGGGTTTCCCGTCCACTTGCCTGAAGATGGCAACAGATAAAGGAATCTCCGCAGACCCATCAGCCAGACCTGCATCACCACTGGGCTCAGCCAACCGCAGACCTTTACCCTTACCCTCTTCACACCCAGTCTCTGTCTGGAGGAGGAGACTGGTGTGTATTCATGTCTCATGGAGGTGAATTTAAAATCCAGCCACCGCGTAGCCTTCATACTCACAGGCAAGGAGAACCTGATACAGGCTGCACAGACAGGTCAGCCGACCCCGGGGCAAGGACGGAGCTGAAAACCAAGTGCACAAGAGCTGTTTTTGTTTCTCTTGTCCTAGGTCGGGACTTTTCTCATGACGAAACCCTGGATGTCCCCACTCAAGTTGAGCTGCTGATCAAGCAAGCAACATCCCATGAAAACCTATGCCAGTGCTACATCGGCTGGTGAGTGGGCGTGCCGGAGCGCCTGTGCTAAAACCAGCCAGTGGGGCCCCGTCCTGTGCCCCAGTCCCAGAGCTGCAGAAACCCTGGGGTCGGGGGGGTTATCCATAAAGGGTAATCGTAGTGTCAGATCTCTTTAAAAGTTGGTATTCACCGTGTGCACTCACAGTTCTAGAAAGGGAGCCACTTGAGAAACACGGGTGCCTACTTGGAAGGCAAACACCGAAATAAAATTACATTAAAAAGTGGTTTAGAAAAGTAGGTGAGTCCCCCTTTCCTTAGGGGTGGGGAGAGAGGTTCTTTTTGGATTTTTTGCTGTCAATTCAAAGATGGAGGGAAGGGCCACAGAAAAGAAGCCAGAGCAGTGACAGAGCAGGAGACGCAAAGACTAATTAATGCTCTGGGACTGTAACCTCAAGGACCACGCTGGGGTCTGCTCTGATGAATTGCCGGAGGCACGTTTGAAGATAGAAACTTGAGAGGGAGGGGGATGGCGAAGTGTCCTTCTGGGACCGCAGCAGGCATCAGCCCTTGACTGGAAATGATGAGTGTGTCTGACACAATTAGTTGTGGGAGATCTCAAGGAATGTCCCCAGGGGTTGTCAGACCTTGGTCTCTCCACTTTCAGTGTATCTGTGTAAAGCCCTGAAAAAGCCCAAATTATTAAAATATTCCTTTTCTCTCTGTCTTCCTAGGTGTCCTTTTTGGTAACCCGAGGCCCAGAAGGGCCCACAGCGTTTCTCTTGAGGCTTTTGTACTTTGGATATGCTTCCACTAAACCGCAACCATGGCCAGGAAGTTCGACTTTGTTAAATATCTTGAAATGTAAATGAAAAGAACTACTGTATATTAAACGTTGGTTTGAACCAACTTTCTAGCTGCTGTTGAAGAATATATTGTCAGAAACACAAGGCTTGATTTGGTTCCCAGGACAGTAAACACAGAAATACTACATAAATCAAGCCATTGATTTGGGGGAACAGAAGATCCATAACTTAGAAATACGGGTTTTGACTTAACTCACAAGAGAACTCATCATAAGCATTGCTGATGGAAGAATGGCCTCCTTGTCCTTCCCGATAAGGACATGGCAAACTCTGCACAGTCAGGAAGCCTCAGGCCATGGAGGACACGTGTTAGAAATCGGGAGGAGCTGACTTGGTCACTTCCACCCATCCCGTTACCTCACTGGTCCGCGGACGGCAACAACATTTGTAAGATGGGCCAAAATGGGTGGCAAGCGCCTGTCTTCTGCCTCACTCGTGATGCCGCGACTTAACTCACTTCAATCCAAGGCCCCAGCGCTAGGAGGGGTTTCTTCCAGTCGCTGGGTGGCCTTAGCTGAGCAAATGCACAGAGATTGTGGTGCGGTAGGGTGGCCCACAGTGGCCTTCCCCAGCACGGTTTTGGGATGTTGTCAGTGAAGTCCGAACGCTCTGTGTTTAGAGCAAGGGCTTGGAAATAGAAATGCCGTCGTGGAGGTGCTCAACACAGAGAGGGAAGGTCTGGTACCCGCTGGGAATTCTGAGCAAAGGAAATATTAAAGTAAATGCACAAAGTATCAAGTGTAGCCATTCTAGACACCATGTTGTATCTGAATAATTTTTGTGCCAATAAACGACATCCGAATTTTAAAAACATGTAGGAGTGTCTTTTCATAATTACAAGTTCATAAAGGAAGCGGGTAGTCCTCCAATAGTCAGCATTATGCACGTGGCACTAAGGGCTATGCAGGATGTGGGATCTTCGTGACATGGTCCCCTTCCTTGGGATGTTCACAGGCCAGACAAGGCGGGTCAGCATCGTGTAGGAGTGGACTGGTAACTCCCGCCAAGCTAAGTGGGGAGAAGAATCACATCCAGGGTGTGAGCCTCTGCTGGGGGCACTAATTCCACCGGGTGAGCCAGGAAAGCCTCATGGAGAGGGGACATCTGCCATGGGTTTTAAAGGATAAGTGGGAGCTTATCAGATGAAGCAAGTGAAGACATTCTGCGGAAAAGCGGTCTGAAAGTACAGTATCCTGCAGGAATGGCAAGTGTGAACTTGAACTGTATTGAATTGCAAGTCTTAGACCATTTTTGATATGTAAAACGGCAGTTTCACCCAGTCGGACCTCACAGTTCAGCACATCTGGCTGAGTGGTCACTGGAGAACAAAAGGAATAATAGCAACGAAAAGGAGGCTAAAAAGTAGAGTGTGGGGCAGACCGTGGCCTGCCTCACAATTCAACAGCAAGGAGTTTGAACCTGACACTGGAAACAAAAGGGAACCATGGGAAGTTCTAAAACAGAAGTAGAATCTGAGTAGTGTTTAAAACAGATCAGGGCGCATGGCTGGCTAAGTCGGTAGAGCATCCGCCTCTTGATCTCAGGGTCATGAGCTCCAGCCCCACATTGGGCGTGAAGCCTACTTAAAAAATAAAAAATAAAACATAACCAGTGTCAAACGGGTAAAGAGAAAACTAGAAGCCACACGACCTATTAAAGAGGCGTACAATAATGGGAAGGAGAGAACTCTACATGGAGCTGCCAAGCACTATATAGAGAGTCCTCTAGAGAGAGCATGCCTAAGGAGTTCTTCCGAAGAACAGCATTTTCAGTTCAAGTAAATTTCCTATTTCTAAATTCCCATGGGCCGCAGCTACCCAGTTTGAAATACTGAGTCATAAACGCTGTTCAGAGAACCTGTATTAGGGAAAGCATGAGAATTGCAAGGCCAGGAGCCATTTCTTATAAGACTTTGTATCCCCCAAACCTGCCAGAGACCTGGACCACAGTGGTGCTCCGTACACATTTGTTGGAGGACTCCTGTATTAAAGCAAAGATGAGTTTAAATATTGATACTATTTTAACCCCCCCAGTTAGAAAGCCTCATACCTGTCTTAGATTTTTCTATAGTCACTCTACGCCACGCATCAACTATTCTGCTCCAGAAAATACGGGCACCATAACTTTCTTGGTTCTACGTGAAATCACTATCAGGGACTACAGTGACATTACCATTTCTGTGAAAGATAAAGGGTATGGGAATGAATGGACTCGGGAAAATGGTGGCTATCAATGGAAAAGACATACTCTTTGGACATGAGTCACCGGGATTAAGATCTTTAGTGAATCTAACAGGTTTCAGGTTGTATCTAAACAAAAACTTCCAACTCTGTTGAGATGAATGACCCAAGGAAGGTGAGCTGATGGAAACCTTTAAGGACAGTCATAATTAACCTATCCATCCCTGATGGTTTCACGTAACCCTGTGTGAAGGGAGGCATGTAGCAAAGGACTTTCAGGATCCTTGCAAGCCCTGGTACCTTCCTGTAGGTTAGGTCTTAAAACTCTGGGAGGCATGTAAAGTAGTTTGAAAAAACTAAGGCTGTGGTGTCAAATTGCCTAGTTTCAAATCTCAACTCCACCTCAAACTACCTTTGTGCAGTTATTCAATCTATGCTTGCTTCCTCCTCTGACGGTATGGAGAACAGTATGATCTAGCCCATAAGGTTGTTTTGAGGACGAGATAATACATGTAAAGCACACAGCACAGCCTGAAATGTGGTATTAGGTTGAGCCACACGGAATAAGTGCTCGAAAACATTTGTTGTTAAAATGACCCAGGCTAGGGGCGCCTGGGTGGCGCAGTCGGTTAAGCGTCCGACTTCAGCCAGGTCACGATCTCGCAGTCCGTGAGTTCGAGCCCCGCGTCAGGCTCTGAACTGATGGCTCAGAGCCTGGAGCCTGTTTCCGATTCTGTGTCTCCCTCTCTCTCTCTGCCCCTCCCCCGTTCATGTTCTGTCTCTCTCTGTCCCAAAAATAAGTAAACGTTTAAAAAAAAAAAAAAAATGACCCAGGCTAGGTCTTTGTTCTGCCAGGGTACCCTGCCGGTGGGGAGGGGGGAGAGTGAAAACGAGTGTTCTCTTAATAGGATATTCCTGTTAATAGGGCAGTCTGAATAATGGGATCTGTTAATGTTTACTGAACACTGACTAAGCCAAATGAATTGTTAAAGGTGTGCCACCCCTGAACTTAGGAGAAAGGCTACACCCCACTAACCTTCCGAACCATCTCCTGGGCTGCCAAAACTGCCTCCCTCCGAACAAAAGCCCCTCTTCCCAGGTTCACTTAACAAATGTGTGAGTTCCCCATATGTGCCTCAGCAAGAGTGCTTCCAGCGGTGCAGATGGGGGGGAATGACTGATTGGAGGAGGTCAAGAGAGTTGGAGGGCCCGCCCGTGTGGCAGCAAAACGCCTTCCCCAGTAGTTTACCTAAAAAGGGCAAGAGAAACGTGACGGCTGTTGGAAGGAGGTGTGCGGCGATGTTTTGTGTCTCTGTCGCAGGGATGCCAGCACACGTGTAGGCCGTTAGGAATGAGAAAGGGCATCATTACAAGGAAGCCTGGGTGGCTCACAGCTGTGCGGAGAAAGGGCATCATTACAGGAGACACGACCAAGCGGGTGAAGCGGGCACGGGACGAGCTTGCGAGGAGCTGGCCTTAAATGAGGATACTTGGATCCCCCGGGTCCCACCGTAAAACACAAGGTTATCAAGAAGATACGATAAGAGGTTAAAGAGAAAACGTAAACTCCCCCGCCGCGGCGCTCAGGGACGAAAAGCAACTCACACTCCCAGCCAGCACGTCCCCCGAGAAGACGAACTTTGCGCGTGCGTAGTGCGCGCACGTCGCGTCGACCCGAGGCGCTCTCGCGAGAAGAGCCGTGCAGGCTGGGAAAAATGGCGCCTCCCAGCCCCCGGGAGCCCAAGACCCAGTCGGCCACTAGCGCGGCCAAACCCGACGGGGAGATGGTGCTTCCGGGCTTCCCGGACGCGGACAGCTTCGTGAAGGTAAGTTTGCTGTGCCTCTGGGGCATCGGGAGCCGCCCGAAGTCGGCCAGAGGTAGGCCCGGATCCAGTCGGCGGCCGCCCAGCCGGCCGCACGCGCGCTGCTGCCGGCCCCGGGTAGGGATCGAGAGGCCGCTGTCCGAGCCGGGCACAGTCTTTCACTTCCCTTCCCGGGCGGTGATCGCACGCGAACACTGAGGGACGCCCCGCTTCCCAGGACCCTCGTTCTCACATTGAGCCCATGCAGCCTCGGGTGTGGAGAGCCGTGTCAGCGTCTTGGGAAGGGCTTCCTTGTCACCCTGATGTCCCCAGCCCTCGGGCCCTCGTCCCCGCCCGGGCCTGAGCCACCTGACCAACTCCCCGGAGGGGCTCGGCTGCTTTACGCCGCATGGGCATCCTCCTCTCCCGCGGCCGGGATGATCCTCCTTTCCTCTTATGCGGTGCAGTCCTATATAATCCCAGACCCTGGGTTTAATGTCACCTGTAACAGCTGCCACCAACTCAGCCTCCTCTGGGTGCCTTAGAACATTTACCATTGCCTCCTTGGAGGAACACAGAGAGGGTTCATCTAAATTATTTGTGTAATGCTTTTTAAACATGAACAAACAAAAGTAGGTGTAATTATGCCTCGTGCATAACTCTTACAAATCCACAAAACTAAAATAATTTGTAAATTAGCACCGTGTATTCCCCCAACCTCCACTCACCTAGGTGGATCATCATTAGCAGATGTCATTATTAATTCATTTGTTTCGCTGGGATAGTTCCTGGACCACTAGCCATGGTCCTGATTGGGTGGCGTTCATGCTCACCAGCTACCATGTGTCCCACCTCCTTTCTCTCCCAGCCCCCCCCCGCCCACCCCAACTGGAACCATTGGTTACACAACTCACAGTGGTGTCGTTTGGCCTTCATGTTACCAACCATGATTTCTTTATCACAGCACTTCAGGTTTTTTTTCTCATGATCGCACCACAATTAAAATAAAGAACCACTTGGCACTAACTGGAACATAAACACAAGTCCAGTCGTGGGCAGTGATGGTTATACTTTGGTCAGTGAAAGGATCTAGAATGTTCTTATGTTTTAGATGCTTGCCTAAATGGAAACATGGAAGTCAATTCCCATAGAAAGTTCATGGACCTGAATTTGAGTGGTAATAATGGTAGCACTTAGGTGCTTACCAAGCACTACCATTTCTGATTTCATTAGCTCATTTAATCCTTACAACAGCTCTATGGGGCTCGCACTTTTATTATGCCTCTTTTTCAGAGGAGAAAACTAAGGTCCAGATAAATTAAACAACTTACCCAAGATCACAGCTGATAGGTAGCAGAGCCAAGATTCAAACCGAGGCCATTTGTTTTTTTAATGTTTGTTTATTTTTGAGAGAGTGAGAGCACAGGGGAGGGGCAGACAGAGAGGGAGACAGAGGATCTGAAGCAGGCTCTGCACTGACAGTAGGGAGCCCGACTCAGGGCTCGAACTCACGAACCGTGAGATCATGACCTGATCCTAAGTCGGACGCTTAACCGGCTGAGCCACCCAGGCGTCCCCAAACCCAGGCCATTTTGAATATTAGTCTTGTATGTATTTAAATCTTTCTCGCCCACTCTCCCAAGAATGTAAGCTCCAAAACTTGGTTCCTGAGGTAAAATCAGCACTAAATGAATATTTGTTGAATGTGTGAAGATGCATCATCTAGCACAATGTATTGTATATAGTAAATCTTGAGAAAAATGAGCTTTTTAAAAAAATTTTTTTTAACGTTTTATTTATTTTTGAGACAGAGAGAGAGCATGAACGGGGGAGGGTCAGAGAGAGAGGGAGACACAGAATCTGAAACAGGCTCCAGGCTCTGAGCCATCAGCCCAGAGCCCGATGTGGGGCTCGAACCCACGGACCGTGAGATCATGACCTGAGCCGAAGTCGGCCGCCTAACCGACTGAGCCACCCAGACGCCCCTATTTTAACATTTATTTATTATTGAGAGAGAGAGAGAGACAGAGAGAGAGAGACAGAGCATGAGCATGAGAGGGGCAGAGAGAGAGGGAGACACAGAATCCGAAGCAGGCTCCAGGCTCTGAGCTGTCAGCACAGAGCCCGACGCGGAGCTCGAACTCATGGACCGCGAGATCATGACCTGAGCTGAAGTCGGACGCTTAACTGACTGAGCCACCCAGGCGCCCTGAGAAAAATGAGCTTTTGAATGAATGGGGACCCGTGTTTAAAATATGCTTGTTATAATAAATAGATAGATAGATAAAATGCTTGTTTTGGGGTGCGTGGGTGGCTTAGTCAGTTAAGCGTCTGACTCTTGATCTCGGCTCAGGTCATGATCTCACGGTTTATGGGATTGAGCCCCAGAACGGGCTCTGTGCTAACAGTGCAGAGCTTGCTTGGGATTCTCCCTCCCTCCCTCCCTCCCTCCCTCTCTCTCTCTCTCTCTCTCTCTCTCTCTGTCTCGCTCTGCCCCTCCCCTACTGCTTTGCATGCATGCACACACGCTGTCTCTCAAAATAAATGAATAAACTTTAAACAAAAAATGCTTTTTTTCTGGTTTTTGACAGTTTGCTCTTGGGTCAGTGGTGGCAGTCACCAAGGCATCTGGGGGCCTACCACAGTTTGGCGATGAGTATGATTTCTACCGAAGTTTTCCTGGTTTCCAGGCATTTTGTGAAACACAGGGAGACAGGCTGCTTCAGTGGTGAGTACTCTATTATTTTATTACAGTGAGAATAATGAATATAAAGAAGACGATAATTTTTCCTAGATTAGTTTGATCTTAATCACATTTTTCTGTGCTATCAAGACCTATAACATATAAAAATGAGACAGTGGGGGCACCTGGGCGGTTTAGTCGGTAAAACATGTGACTCTTGATCTTGGGGTTGTGAATTCCAGCCCCACGTTGGATGTAGAGATTACTTAAAAAAAATAAAACCCTTGGAGCGCCTAGGTGGCTCACTCAGTTAAGTGTCTGACTCTTCGTTTAGACTTAGGTCATGATCTCACTGATCACACAATCGAGCACCGTATTGGGCTCCACGTTGACAGCATGGGGTCTGCTTGGGATTCTCTCTCTCCCTCTCTCTCTGCCCCTCCCCTACTCATGCACTCTCTCTCTCTCAAAATAAATAAATAAATAAACTTAAAAAAAAAAATAGGGGCGCCTGGGTGGCTCAGTGGGTTGGGTGTCCGACTTCAGCTCAGATCATGATCTCACAGTTTGAGTTCAAGTCTTGTGTCGGGCTCTGTGTTGACAGCTCACAGCCTGGAGCCTACTTCAATTTTGTGTCTGTCTCTTCTCCTCCCCGACTTGTGCGCGCGCTCTCTCTCTCTCTCTCTCTCTCTCTCTCAAAAATAAGTAAACATTTAAAAAAAATTTTTTTAGGGGCACTTGGGTGGCTCAGTTAAACATCCAACTCTTGGTTTCAGCTCAGGTCGTAATCTTGCAGTTCATGAGTTCGAGCCCCACATCAGGCTCTACGCTGACAGTGCAGAACCTGCTTGGGATTCTCTCTCTCCCTCTCTCTCTGCCCCTCCCCTGCATGCTCTCTCTGTCTCTCTCAAAATAAATAAATAAACAAAAAAATGTTTTAAATAAAATTTTAAAAAAAATTTTAACATTAAAAAAATAAATTTTGGGGCGCCTGGGTGGCGCAGTCGGTTAAGCGTCCGACTTCAGCCAGGTCACGATCTCGCGGTCCGTGAGTTCGAGCCCCGCGTCAGGCTCTGGGCTGATGGCTCGGAGCCTGGAGCCTGTTTCTGATTCTGTGTCTCCCTCTCTCTCTGCCCCTCCCCCGTTCATGATTTGTCTCTCTCTGTCCCAAAAATAAATAAAAAACGTTGAAAAAAAATAAAATAAAATAAATTTTTTTAAAGAGTGGATTTTTCTCATCTATTTCATTTTTTTATTATTTTGTTTAATGTTTATTTATTTTGAGGAAGAGTGTGTGCACATGCAGGGGAGGGGCAGATGAGAGAGAGAGAGAGGATTTTGAGCAGGTTCCGCACTGCTATCAGCACAGAGCCTGACGTGGGGCTCAATCCTGCAAACCCATGAGACCATGACCTGAGCCAAAACCAAGAGTCAGAGGCTTCACTGACTGAGCCTCCCAGGTGCCCCAATTTTATTTATTTTAGAGAGAGAGTGAGCGGAGGAGAGGGGCAGAGGGAGAGAGAGAGTGAGAGAGAATCATAAGCAGACTCCATGCTCAGAGTGGACCCTGATGCAGGGCTTGATCCCACCACCTGGGATCATGACCTGAGCTGAAATCAAGAGTCAGGTGCTCAACTGACTAAGCCACCCAGGTCCCCCAAGACAATGGATTTTGATTAGGGAAATGTTATTTGGTACCTTTTGAGTTTAACTTTTAAAAAACATATTGACTCTTGCACTATATGTGAATCTTTTTGAATAACATGGGACTTGAAAGCCTAGATCCAAGAGTCTCTCATACAGCTTGCAGGGACGTGAGGATTAGCTTTTTAATAAGAGTATGAGGACAGACAGTACACAAACAGTGTTTTTGTTTAACTGTCATGTGACAGTTAGAGAATCTCTTTTAGATTTCATGATAAAGCAATGAATGCGGAGTGTATTATTTACATAGTATGATGCATTCTTTAGAATTTAAAGGAAGCTTTCAGTAATTTCTTCCATCCCTTCAATTGACAGGTGAGGAACGTGAGTCTGAGTGAGATTTAGGGAATTGCCCAAGGCCACACAACTTTGCTATAAGGGTGCAAATACTATTAGTTTGATCACAAAGTATCGGGAACAGTCTAAGCCAAGCCTTTCAAGCTTTCTCTCAGACTGGGAACAAATGAATAAAGGTATACAAACTAACCTTGGTTTTCCTGTTCTTTTAGCATGAGCAGAGTAATGCAATACCACGGGTGTCGAAGCAACATTAAGGACCGAAGTAAAGTGACAGAGTTGGAGGACAAGTTTGATTTGCTGGTCGATACCAATGACGTCATTCTGGAAAGAGTGGTGAGTGTTTCACCCTACTCTTAAGATAATTAACAAATGGGGGCACGTGGCTGGCTTGGTCTCAGGGTCATGAGTTGGAGCTCCATGTTGGGCATAGAGATTACTTAAAAATTAAATCTTTAAAAAAAAAAAAAAGATAATTAACAAATGAGGAACTTTTGTATTATTAAAATATGAAAAGAAACCCCAGCATCTGAGGAAATGAAAAGGAAATTTAGCATTTCTTTTTTTTTTTTTTTAAGTGTTTATTTATTTTGAGAGCGTTGGGGGAGAGAGAGAGAGAGAGAGAGAGAGAGAGGATCCCAAACAGGCTTTACACTCAGCACAGAGTCCAGCGTGGGGCTCGGTCTCACGACCATGAGATCATAACCTGAGTCAAAATCAAGAGTCAGCTGCTTAACTAGCTGAGCCACCCAGACGCCCCAGAAATTTAGCATTTCTTGTTCCAATGACATTCCCTTCCTCACAGTTGGCCTTTTTTCCCCAAAGATAACACAGTTGTCTTCAAATAAGTTACTTCAACCTATCACTGCTCAGTGGAGGCCTATTAAGAAATCCACGTTCCAGGTTTGCAAGTCCTATTTGCGTTGCGAGAGAAGAGGCTTCTGGGTACAGAGCCTAACCAAAATTGAGTCTTTTTTTTTTTACTGTTATCTACTATCTGCTAAACAGCCTGATTTGCATGATTAGAAGGAGATGTGGATCATATGATCTGGCTTACTGTCTACTTAGGCCCAATTCTACAGCAGAGTTATTTACAGAAATACACAGAGATCGTCCAAAACAAATTGAACCCTTAACCATGTGACGGCCCTGCAGATATTTAAATCACACACTCCTGTCCTGTGAAGTCATCCCTCTCATAGTCTCAATGTCCACGGGTCCTTCAGCAGTTCTCATATTTTATGATTTCAAGTCCGGCCATGCTACCGTTTGTCATCTGGATGCCCAGACTGATACCCTACGTCTGCTTCAATGGGGCAGAATGGATCAAAACACCCTCCATTCTCCCTCTGAGTACCATCCTTCCCTGTTTAATAGCTACAGTCTAGGGTCTTTTTAATTCTTTTGGTGGGCCAGATCACACTGTTCAATCATGTTTTAATTTTCAGTTCAACTGAGAGCTGTCAAGGGAACTGATCAAGGGTTGGGAGTGGTCAATTACTGCCCTGTCTTTGAGCAAATAATGTTTTAATTATTTGGGCTGACTTTCTTGTGTGTGTTTATATATGTTCCCACGCATGATTCTTTGAATATATTTCTTTTTTTTTTTAAGTTTATTTATTTATTTTGAAAGAGGGACAGAGAGAGCAAGTGGGGAAGGGGCAGAGAGAGAGGGAGAAAGAGAATTCAAAGCAGGCTCCGCACTGTCAGCACAGAGCCCAGTGCAGGGCTGGAACTCACAAACCATGAGTCCATGACCTGAGCTGAAACCGAGAGTCAGACGCTTAACCCACTGACGCAGCCAGGCGCCCCTGAATGTATTTCTTAAGAATGTCAAATAATTAACCTGTTGACCCTGAACTGTTGTCTCTTGCCCCTAGGGTATTTTACTGGATGAAGCTTCAGGTGTGAATAAGAACCAACAGCCCGTCCTCCCTGCAGGATTACAGGTCCCCAAGACAATAGTGTCCAGCTGGAACCGCAAGGTGAGGGAGGCTTTTCAGATGGACTAGAGCTTCTAATGCCAGCTTTACAATAGGGCCCCTGGCCGTGCAAGTCTGCATTTCTGTTCTGATTCATTGGACACAGAACTGGCCACTGCCCAACTTGTTCTCATGGACAGGCACAACCTAATTACCTCTTCTCTCCTTTGCACCCTGCAACCTAATCCACAACATACACTCTCAAATGAATGCTTTTGGAAGGCAGAAATGGGATTTATATTTCTCATCGATGAGTTGCGGCGTTATAAGCTATTTGTATTTGTTATCGTAGGCAGGAGAATATAGCAAAAAAACAAAATCTGAAACTTTCCGGTTGCTTCATGCCAAAAACATCGCCCGGCCTCAGCTTAAATTCCGAGAAAGGATCGACAACTCCAACACACCATTTCTTCCTAAGATCTTCATCAAGCCCAACGCTCAGAAACCCCTCCCTCAGGGTAAGTCATGCAGGCTCTGCCTAAAGAAAGCGGGAAAAGTCTCCCCCCGCCTCCCAGTCTTGGAAGGAGCCAGCTAACCCCTCCTAAACTAGACAAGATGTGAATATATTCACCCCTTTTGTGATGGCATTTTTGTTTTTGTTTTTTAATGTTTCTTTTTGAGAGAGAGAGACAGAGTGCGAGTGGGGAGGGTCAGAGAGGGTAGGAGACACAGAATCTGAAACAGGCTCCAGGCTCCATGCTGTCAGAACAGAGCCCAATGTGGGGCTCGCACTCATGAACTGTGAGATCATGACCTAAGCCGAAGTTGGATGCTTAACTGACTGAGCCACCCAGACACCCTGGGATGATGTTTTCGTTGCTCCTTGGGTCTCTAGCACTCTCTAAAGAAAGGAGGGAACGCCCACAGGATCGTCCAGAGGACTTGGATGTCCCCCCTGCCCTGGCTGATTTCATCCATCAGCAGAGAACCCAGCAGGTGGAGCAGGACATGTGAGTATTTGGCTGTCAGGATTTTCTGCCGTGAGTGATTATTGCCTTTATGCCACATTCTCACTCGGCTTCACTCTTGTAAAATATATCCGTGTAAACAGAGAATCTGAAGCATGGGTGATTGTTATCACTATCCTAACAGTGGATCTCTTTGGTCAAACCTCCTGCTGGTGTTCACAGAGGGCCTGCACAGGTGACATCTTGGGTAACCGTCACCAGTCCTCAGAGGTAGCATTCACTCTCACCCCCACCACCCCCACCGAGAGATGCTGACTTCCCACAAAACCAGAACTCGAAACCTCCAGTTTTCTTAAAACTGTCCTTCCTCTAGGGGCACCTGGGTGGCTTAGTCAGTTAAGCATCCGACTTCGGCTTAGGCCACGATCTCATGGTTCATGGGTTCGAGCCCTTCGTCGGGCTCTGTGCTGACAGCTCAGAGCCTGGAGCCTGCTTCGGGTTCTGTGTCTCCCTCTTTCTCTGCCCCTCCCCTGCTCATGCCCTGTCTCTCTCTCTCAAAAAAATAAATGTTAAAAAAAAACTGTCCTTCCTCTCTGACATTCTGCCTTTCTCACCAGGCATGAGATAGGGGCCCACTAATAAAGTCAGTAGGGAGACGGCATTTTTCACTGGCAGTGTAAGCATCTGCAAAAAACTGCGTAGGGGTGCCTGGGCAGCCCAGTCGATTAAGCATCTGACTATTGATTTTTGCTCATGTCATGATCTCCCAGTTCATGGGTTCAAGCCCCGCACTACACTGACAGCACGGAGCCTGCTTTGGATTCTCTCTCTCTCTCTTCCTCTCTCTCTGCCCCTCCCCTACTCACATACACACTCTCTGTTTCTCACTCTCTTGAAATAAATAAACTTTTAAAAATTAATTAAAATTTAAAAAAGAATAATTAACTGCTTAAAATAGACAAAGGTACCTTGCCTTCCGTATGAAAGAAAAAGGTGGTAATGACTTTGCTGGTGTTGGTCTTTTTCTCACATATAGCTGGAGTCTGCCCTAGCGGCATGCCCTCGGCCCCAGCTCTGCACCATGAGGCCACAGGCAGGTGCAAAGGAATAAAGGTGATGACTCATGGCCCTGCCCTCAAGGAACTCAGAGATTTAGGGTTTTTATGCACGTAGATGACAGAAAAACAAAAAATAGAGCCTTTAGCATATGACCAATTGAGATACCTGCCCCATTCCCTCTCTCTCTCCACAGGAGAGAATTCTACATTGCACATTTTTTTTATCATCCACAGTGGCAGTCATACAGTGTTTTGAAATAAGAGTTCAGGTTTTTATAAATGAGATTTTTTTTTTAAGTTTATTTATTTTGAGACACAGAGAATGCAAGCAGGGGAGAGGCAGAGAGTGGGGAGAGAGAGGGGGAGGGGGAGAGGGTGAGGGAGGGAGAGAAAGGGAAAGAGAGAGAGGAGAGAGAGAGAATCCCAAGTAGATTCCACACTATCAGCGCAGAGCCCAGTGTGGAGCTCGAACCCATGAACCTTGAGATCATGATCTGAGCCAAAATTAAGAGTTGGACGCTTAACCGACTGAGCCACCCAGGTGCCCCATGAATCAGTAGATTTTTAATTAATCACATTATAAGGGTGAACCAGTATGACATGATTTTTTTTTTTTTGATGCCCTTGAATTCTCACTGAAATAATGGTGCTTTTTATAGAGAGAAGATATTTTCACAGTGTTCTTTGCTCATTTGTCTTTACAAATTGGATTAAAGCAGTTGTTCTTCCTTGAATCACAAAACTCCTCAAAAGGACTTTTCTTTTTGTTTTGTTTATTCAGGTTCGCACATCCTTATCAGTATGAACTAGATCACTTCACTCCACCAGATTCAGTCCTTCAAAAGCCAGAACCCCAGGTTAGCATCCAAACTGAGTTTATGGATGATGGCCAGGTAGCCCAGGAAAAATCCAATCAATGCAATCTTGGCTTTCTTTAAATATCTTTTAAAGTGGAAGGTTGCAACTTTGAGTCATTTCTTGAACTCCTAATTCATTTTGTGCTTTAGCGAAGGATGATTCGTAACGTTCCTCTCTCTTCCTACCTGTGCGTTCATGCTCCAGTTATATAGGCCTGTGGGAGAAACACCCTGCCATTTTGTATCCTCCCTGGACGAACTGGTGGAGCTCAATGAGAAGCTCTTGACTTGTCAGGAGTTTGCGGTAGACTTAGAGGTAAGTTGTGAATGACCTTGAGTGAAATTTTACATCCTCTATGAGTGCACCTACTTGAGGAGTATAAAATTAATACCAACAGATCTATTTTTTGGCAAAGACCAATCAGCCTTGTAACTTTTATAGCTGGCCTCCTAAAATCCGTAAAGGAAAGCCTAGCAAAATCATTTTTCCCTGTTCTCCCCTTTCCGGGTTTTAGCACCACTCCTACAGGAGCTTCCTGGGGCTGACCTGCCTGATGCAGATCTCCACCCGAACAGAAGACTTCATTGTCGACACCCTGGAGCTCCGAAGTGACATGTACATTCTCAATGAGAGCCTCACAGACCCCGCCATCGTTAAGGTCAGCCAGCCTTTTCCAGCCCCGGCGCATGAGCGCAGGATTTAAGTGCTTTCGTTTTACTGTTTCATTATTTCAACGTAGACCTGGTGACGTGGAGAGAAATCATTGTAATTTCCTGCACTCGGATCCCCCACGCTAAACTGCTTTTGTTTCTAAGCCCCAATTAGAACAGCCTAAGATACAGCTTACAGCTCGTTACCACCCGGGGCGACGGTACATCATGTTAAGGATTCCTGCAGTGAGCCCATGCCATCAGGATCCTGCAGACTTAATGACTATCCTTGAAGCTAGTGGAGCTGTTTTCTCAGAATCACTGGCTGTTAGCAGTTTCAGACTTGAAGAGTGTGCCATTAGGAGTGTAGAAGGCTGTCGGTCCAAATTAAAAGAAGCGTTTAAAACTGAACCCATCTGAATCTGCCTTCTGGCTTCTAATTCCAGAGTTATAATCCCCTAGAGGTAGAGTGTGTTTCGGGGCACAAGTGGCCTCGTGCACATTGTACCCCCTGACTCCGGCTTTGTTTTCAGGTCTTCCACGGTGCTGATTCAGACATAGAATGGCTACAGAAAGACTTTGGGTTGTATGTAGTGAACATGTTCGACACCCATCAGGCAGCACGCCTTCTTAACCTGGGCAGGCACTCGCTGGACCATCTGCTGAAACTCTACTGCAACGTGGAATCCAACAAACAGTTTCAGCTGGCTGATTGGAGGATACGGTCAGTTTGTGCTTAACGAGGAAATGCTGATGGCGCAGGAAGCATGGGTGCCCATCAGCGTCTCGTCCCCGCAGACCTTTGTTCAGACTGTGACGTTAGCCAAACCTTGAGTTGAATGTCGCTGGTCTTTCTTCCAGCTGTTTCCAGCACAGCTGGAAGTTTTAGGGTGACCACGTGGAGTGTGTGTAGGGCTATCACACCATGCTTCTCGGGAATAGAGGTTGGAAGAGGTGTGTCGTGTTCGTGTCTATATCCCTGCCAGTCTCTCGTTTGAAACTCAGATCTCTGCAGTCGGGATGGGTGCGTGCGTGTGTGCATGTATGTGGTGAATTCCCATAGGTCTGAAAGAATTCTAAGGTATGTAGGTGATCGCACCTTATAATGAGTATTTACTAGAGTGTAAGATTTTGGTGGAGTCCTGCCACACTTTCCGGGGTTTGGGCTCAGCTCGATCACTGTCAGGTGGCCGGCTTCCTGAGTTTGCAGCTGTTGTTTGCAGCCTCCTCCAATGAGCTTTCCTCCAGTTGTGCACACCAGAACTTCCAAAGAGGATCTAACAAAGCCCAGATAGAAGATGAAAACTGACAAAGCCTGAAAGCCACTACCTGTTATTTAACCCTTGCCATGTGCCAAGCACTGAGCTAAGAGCTTCGGGGATGTTGTGCTGGGTGGTCCCCACAGCAGCCTGTGAGGTGCCGGCCTTCATTTCCCAGGTGAGGAAAGTGAGCCCAGTGACTTGTCCGAGGACAGGTGTTGAGAGCTAAGATTCAAACTCGGGATCCCAGGGTCTCTATTTTCAACCACATCGTTACCTGCTGCCCTTTGTCCCCAACCGTGGAGACAGTGGCTTGTCCTGTTAAGATGTAGGAAATGTCGCTATAACTGGAGTATTGGCTGTGATACTAAAAGGAGCCAAAGTCTTATTAGCACCCTCAGAGCACATAGCTTACATTGCCACACCCGGGGCAGAAACCAGCAAAATTATTGCCTCTGTTGCAATTCTAGACCTCTGCCTGAGGAAATGCTCAACTACGCCCGAGATGACACCCATTACCTGCTTTACATTTATGATAAAATGAGGCTGGAGCTGTGGGAGCGAGGCAACCAGCAGCCCGTGCAGCTGCAGGTGGTGTGGCAGCGGAGCAGGGACATCTGCCTCAAGGTACAGTGTCACCGGTCACGGCCACCCTATCTCGGGCCGGGTCCTCGTGCTTTGCTTTGTTCTTTTACACAGAGGAAAAGAGCCAAACGTTTTCAAGACCCCAGGGCACAATTCTGATTCCCATTGATCCTGAATGTTCTGTAATACATTGCAGAAATTCATCAAACCTATCTTCACGGACGAATCCTACCTCGAACTGTATAGGAAGCAGAAGAAGCATCTCAACACACAGCAGCTGACAGCCTTTCAGCTGCTGTTTGCCTGGAGGGATAAAACAGCTCGTAGGGAAGATGAAAGTTACGGGTAAGGGATTAGACGTTCTTTTAGTATTTGCTCCTAGACTGAGCAGCTCGGGTAACAAGGAAATAATGGGCTCTTTTCTTTTCACCCTGAAAGTGGGTTACGTTTTCCCCTCCCAGGTTGTAGCCTTTTAATGGGGCTCGCTGGCCGAATTTAACGTGCTACCACTGTGTGTTTTGTTCTAGATACGTCCTGCCAAACCACATGATGCTAAAGATAGCTGAAGAACTGCCCAAGTGAGTCTGAGAACTGATAAATATGTTTCTCAACAGAGAAATTTTATCCTTCAAAAATCAGCCTCTCTGATAGTTATTACCCCAGTGCTGTTGACTCAGAAAAAATGAGTGCTCTAAGGAAGTTCACGAGTCCAAGGATTCAGAATTTCCTCCCTTGGACTGCCCAGTAGGAACTAAAGCTTCTGAACTGCAGCCGTTTTCAATGGTTACGCCTCAGATCGGATCCGCTGTGAGTCTGAGCCTCCAGTACCCACTCTGAAGGGAGGAAAGTGTCACAGATGCTCTCCTCTGTAATTTGGAATCTTGGGGCTTTGAATGCCGTATGATGTTCATTGAAGCGTACACAGAGAATCCAAATTCGTGATCTCCTGTTGACCCCGTTGCAGTGCAACGGCTCGGCAGGGCTGTGGTGCCCCTCTCCAGCTCTCCCTGTTAGCCGGAGGCAGGCTGCAGGGGCCACCTCCTCCAAGCTTGCCGCAGCAGAGAGCACATGCGGAAGCGGCTGGCCCCGACTGCCCCCTGCTAGGAGCTCGTCTCCCTGGTCTTCCCCTCAGCCGTAGCACTCGGGCTTCCCTGATCACCGTGCTTGTCTGGAAGCCTCGGAGGGCCGTGTCCTGGAGTGATGAGTTTGTCCTTCCTTGTCTTCAGGGAACCCCAGGGCATCATAGCTTGCTGCAACCCTGTTCCACCCCTCGTACGGCAGCAGATCAATGAGATGCACCTCTTGATCCAGCAGGCTCGGGAGATGCCCCTGCTGAAGGTAAGAAGCTTCGCTGCCAAAGGTTCTCAGCTCACCAGGCTCTGTCTGCTGGCACCTGTGGTCTTCCCCATACATGATCTGGTCTCCATGCTAAAGAGAAACCCCAGGAGGGGCGCCTGGGTGGCTCAGGCAGTTCAGCGTCCACCTTCGGCTCAGGTCATGATCTCGCAGCCTGTGAGTTCAAGCCCTGCGTCAGGCTCTATGCTGACAGCTCGGAGCTTGGAGCCTGCTTCAGATTCTGTGTCTCCCTCTCTCTCTGCCCCTCCCCCGCTCACACTCTGCCCCCCCAAAATAAATAAAAATTAAAAAAAAATTTTTTTTAACCCCAAGAAAATAATAGGGGCTAGGAAAGCCAGTAGACATGTCTTCTTGATGACAGTGAAAAGCTAAAGCTCATCTTTGTTATTTTATGATCCTGTCTTCAATAAGTCGACAGCAAGTAATGTCTAATGACTGGGCCAGTTAGCTGTTGTTGGGAGGCAGTTAACCTGGTGGAATAAAATGGATTGGGGGTCACAGCGCCTGGCTGGCTCGGAGGGGCGTGCGACTCTCGATCTCAGGGTTGTGAGTTTGAGCCCCACATTGGGTGTAGCGATTAGTTAAATAAATAAACTTAAAAAAAAATGGATTGAGGGTCTCAGTCCAGGGAGCATGTTTTGGAAGCCTGGCAGGGGTCCAAGATGTGAAGTGATAATGTCTTGTGAGTTTGGCGGTCCCAGAAATGGAAGGAAAGGGACACGAACAAGAAGCGCCATCAGAAGAAAGGTCGATGGGAATTAGTAACAGACGATGAAAGCGACTGCCATTTTGTTTGAGCACCGGGCGAAGTACCCCGGCGTGTTCTCAGACTGTGGATCTGGGGATAGTGGAAGTGGAGTCTAGGACAACTCACTCCAAATATAAAGCCTAGGTGACTGGGAAAATAGGAGGGCCTCGGATAGAAATGGGGAATTCAGGAAGAGCTGATTTTTGTGAAGGAGATGCCAAACTTTCGACAAACTCAGGCGAAGGCAGGCTAGCCAGCCGAAAGTCCGGTTACCTGCATCTCCACACACGTGGCGCCCGGATGCGGGCACGTGGTGGATGTGTGTGTGTGTGTGTGTGTGTGTGTGTGCACATGCCTGTGTCGATGCTACAGCATGTTCAGATAGATTTACGTGTCTTGGTTTGTATTTGGGGGGGGGGGCAGTTTTTTTTTTAATCTTTATTTTTGAGAGAGAGAGAGAGAGAGAGAGAGACAGAACGTGAACAGAGGAGGGGCACATTCCCCTCCCCTCCTCTCGAGGGAGACACAGAATCTGAAGCAGGCTCCAGGCTCCGAGCTAGGAGGGGACAATTTTTAACGGTGTTGCCTCAGTAGTAATATTGGTATATGGTAAACCGTATTTGTAATTTTTTTGAAAGATTATTGACCCAGAAAGACTTAAAATCAATTCCTTTAGGATGTGTAAAGATATACACATCTCAGTCCTCATGTTAAAGTTTCCTTTGTTGGCTCTACAGCTTGTCCAGGGAAAGAGAAACCCTGGTCTCTAGACAAGAATCTCTTTCAAGCTCTTGCAAATCTGCTGCGTCGTCCCTTGCCATGAGAAAGGCTTTCATTCTTTCGTTCAACAGATAATTACCGAGTACCAACTGATCATATCGCCAGGCGCTGTAAGGGATGAAGGACAAAAGAAAATCTCTGGGCTCGTGAACGACAGTCTAGTGAAGGGCACAGTCTATGCCAGGGAAACACTTGCGGGCGCCCCACTGGCGTACCTTTCCTCAGATGCTTTTTATTTTTCCTCCTCAGTCTGAAGTGGCAACCGGCGTGAAAAAGACCAGCCCGCTGCCCAGTCCCGAGGTATGGTCCTGCATCTGTCCTCTCTTTCCAGTGGGCGGGTGGGGTGGGGGGGGGGAAACACCAGTCAGAGCCGGTGCAGGACAAACCTCCCTGTCCGAGGCAGGCCCCAGCACGGTAGTGAAAAGCTGCTGCACGCTTGCAAGGCTTTCATGAGGCCTGTCGGTTTCTTTCTGACACAGAGATTGGAGAATGTTCTCTTTGGACCCCACGACTGCTCCCACGCCCCTTCAGATGGCTACCCTGTCGTCGCAAGCGACGGTAACGTAGAGGCCTCTGGAATGTCCTGGAAACTGCCTTGCACGCTGTCCGCTAGGCTTTGACCTTACTGACTTCCATCCCTGTAGGGCCCGTGCCCGTGCAGAAACAGGCAAGCCTCTTCCCTGACCAAAGAGAAGAGGACGCCCCTCCAGAGACCAACTGCCTGATCGCTACCGCTGTCATCACGTTATTTAACGTGAGTAGTGGGACTCGCCGGTGAGGTGATGTAGACCGGCAGGGATTTGTTGGCTTTATCAGACAGGCTGTGTGCCTGGAGCGTCGCATCCACTGTGGACGCTAATGCCAAAAGTAAAACCCAGGCCGGAGGGGACAGGCGTGGAGACAGATCTGCTAAGCAGTCTGTGAGAGATGGGCGGAGGATTGTCTCCTGAGCTCTGTGTGAAGAGATCCTCGAGGAAGGGTTAACACCTTGACGAGAGCGCTAACGCCTGGCGGGGAGGAGGGCGTGGGCCACGGCGATCGGTAAGCAGGACCTTCCCGACAGCCACAGTGGAGGCGGCTCGACCTTCCCAACAGCCACAGTGGAGGCGGCTCGGCCTGAGTCCCGGAAGGGGCCGGCTGAGCACTCTCGGGAGCGTAATGCGCTGCTCATTGCGCCCCAGCACGCCCCGGTGCCATCCGCGTGTGCTCTGGGTGCAAAAGAGGCGGCTTTGAAACCCGTTTCTCTACGCTGGCCGATTAAGGAAAGCGAAGGGCAGGATATGAGGGCACTGGGAAACGGGGAGATAGGTGTTTCCCCTCCCAAAGAGGGGCTGAGTCGTGGTAGGTCGTGACCCCGTCCAGTATGGGACCGAGTGTGGCCAACCTGGGTCAGGCCGTGTTCCCGGAATACGCACTGGGTTGTGACGGGGCCTGTCCCGGTCTGTCCTCCCTAGTGGGTGTTTCTGCCAGTACTGGAATTTCAGGCTGTTTGCAAAGGGAGGATGAACGGTGTGGTTGTTGGTCAAGATAGGTAGATACCAAAATGACCAGGATGAAGGGAAAATACACAGGTAAGACTGAATACTGCCAACAACAGAGGTGGTAGAGGAAAAATTCAGAATTTCCAGAAAGAAAGAGAGGCAAGCGTCTGATCCGTTTGGACAAAGACGAGGATCGAGCTTAGCAGGTGTTCACGTGAGAAACAGCTGGGTGGTTCCGTAGATTCCAGAATCACCCCGGAGCGCGAGGCCGCAGCCAGGGAGACAAAATGCCGCCTGCGAGACGTGGTGCCTGAGAGTTAACTTTCTCACTTAATCACATAAACTTAGATTGGGTCTGGCTTCAGTAACTCGTGACCAGAGAAATCTGGGCGCTTTAACTGAGTCATCAAGGTGACTCAGCAGCTACAAATCCGAGCGTGAACTTGGGGCCGTGTGAACACGGAAGCGCTGTACTTAACAGACCGTTGTGTCTCTGTGCCCTGGGTGGCAAGACTGCTACCACAGAGCACGCGGAAGGATAGCATGCATGCTGAACCCAGTTGGAAGCAACACCCTGGTGCAGAATTGTCCTGATTCCCCGCAAAAGTGTGTAATTTTTTTCATTTGTGAGTGTCCGGTTACAACCTCGAGTTCTAGAGCCAGATGGACCTAAGTTTAAAGTCCTCATTGTGCCGCTGTTAGCCGTCAGGGTCTGGAAGACCTAGCCTCTCTGTGCCTCAGTTTCCTCATCTGTAAGATGGGGAGAATAATACCACATACTTTAATAGTCTGTAAGGACACAGTGAGAGTTCATTGGTTTAATAAATAGATGTTAAGTACACCCCACTGTGTGCTATTACAGGCTATTACAGTGCTTTCTGCAGACGAGAGCCCTAAAAAATTAGCCAGTATTCTTATTACTGTTACGATTATGCCGTTGCTTGTATCGTATTGCCACAAAATGATGACGGTGACGAGTTGATCGTTTTCTGTTTGTCCCTGCAGGAACCTAGTGCTGAAGAGAGTGGAAAGGGCCCACTAACAGTTGCACAGAAGAAAGCCCAGAACATAATGGAGTCCTTTGAAAATCCATTTAGGATGGTAAGTAAGCGTTGTGCATCTAGTTGAGGGCTGACGGAACAGGCAGAGGTTTCTGCCGCTGTAGGGGCCTTTTGCCTGGAAAAGAGGCCGACAGCCCAGGAAAGAGGGAGCCCCTGAATCCAGTGTGTCCGTTGTCCCTGGTGTCCAGGTTGGGATGGAGTCGGGATCTTCTCAGATGAAACCGGCAAGGATACCTCGCTCAAATGCCAGTGAGCTATGGCTCGGCTGATGCTCTGAACGAGGCCTCCCATGCTGACACCAACCGAAACCCCCCGTCCAGTTCCTGACCGCCTTTAACACGACTGTTTCCGTCCCTCCAGTTTCTGCCTTCTTTCGAACGCCGCGCTCACGTTTCTCAGGCAGCGAAGTTTGATCCGTCATCAAAAATCTATGAAGTAAGTGGACTCACCATCCTTTCCAAGAGTGACTTTCTAGGAAAAGGAGACTTCTTAATTATCTGAACTAGCCCTTGTCTTAAGCCCATCTTGAACCTCCTGAATACAGAAAACGCTTTACATATAAATACATATAAGCATAGTTTCTAGAGAGAGGGGCGAGAACTTTATTCTGACTTTCAGAAGCATTTGGGAACCTTTTAAGAAAGACGCTTTCGGGGTTTTTTTTAATTTTTGTTATTGTTTTTGTTTTTGTTTTTTAATTTGAGACAGAGAGACAGAGCATGAGCAGGGGAGGGGCAGAGAGAGAGGGAGACACAGAGTCTGAAGCAGGCTCCAGGCTCTGAGCCATCAGCACAGAGCCCAACGCAGGGCTCGAACTCACGGACGGTGAGATCATGACCTGAGCCGAAGTCGGACGCTTAACCGACTGAGCCACCCAGGTGCCCTGAGGCTTTTGGTTTTAATTGAAGTTTAATTTATATGTCACAAAGTGCACAGATGTTAGGTGTACAGCTTGATGCCTTTTTTCCTTTTTTTTTTTTTTTTTTTTTTAATTTACATCCAAGTTAGTCAGCATATAGTACAACGATTTCAGGGTAGATTCCTCAATGCCCCTGACCCATTTAGCCCATCCCCCCCCCCACACCCCCTCCAGTAACCCTCTGTTTGTTCTCCATATTTAAGAGTCTCTTCTGTTTTGTCCCCTTCCCTGTTTTTATATTATTTTTGCTTCCCTTCCCTTATGTTCATCTGTTTTGTCTCTTAAAGTCCTCATATGAGTGAAGTCATATGATATTTGTCTTTCTCTGACTAATTTCGCTTAGCATAATACCCTCCAGTTCCATCCACATAGCTGCAAATGGCAAGATGTCATTCTTTCTGATTGCCGAGTAATACTCCATTGTATATATATACCACATCTTCTTTATCCATTCATCCGTCGATGGACATTTGGGCTCTTTCCATCCTTTGGCTATTGTCGACAGCACTGCTATAAACATGGGGGTGCATGTGTCCCTTCGAAAGAGCACACCTGTATCCCTTGGATAAATACCTAGTAGTGCAATTGCTGGGTCGTAGGGTAGTTTGATTTTTAATTTTTTGAGGAACCTCCATACTGTTTCCCAGAGTGGCTGCACCAGTTTGCATTCCCACCAACAAGGCAAAAGAGATCCTCTCTCTCTGCATCCTCGCCAACATCTGTTGTTGCCTGAGTTGTTAACATTAGCCATCTTGACAGGGGTGAGGTGGTATCTCACTGTGGCTTTGATATGTGTTTCCCTGATGATGAGTGAAGTTGAGCATTTTTTCATGTGTCGGTTGGCCATCTGGATGTCTTCTTTGGAGAAGTGTCTATTAATATCTTTTGCCCATTTCTTCACTGGATTATTTGGTTTTTGGGTGTTGAGTTTGATAAGTTCTTTGTGGATCAGCTTGATGCATTTTATATATGAATATTACTTTAAGGCTCTTATAGATGACAGCTTAAATTTTAAAACACTCTGTCTTCTGTTGTTTGGTTTGTTTTTAATAGCATAATGAGGAATAAGGAAATACCTTCCCTGGAGCCCCAAGAGATGTTCCTGGGAGCCAGCGTTGTTAATTGTCTGTTAAAAGCCTTCTTCCTTCCTGCAGGAAGTTCCTGCTCCAGTCAGATGGACGGCCTGGCTCCGTCTGCCTCCCGCTCTTTCGTTAGGCACCAAGGGTCAGGCCAGAAACCTGACGGGCCCCTGCCCTGTCGCTGGTGGTTAGCCTCCTGCCTTTAGAAATGGGGAGTCAGGTGGATCTTATGCCTTCTCCCCCTCTTCCCCCACCAGTTGTGGCCCATTCGGCAACTGTATGTCCCTTACCGTGCTTCTGTCTAATGTCCGCGAGATGCGACCCGCAGGCAAATGTTCATACAGAAGCAAACGGCCCTGAGAAGTCCTGCCTTGAATCCCAGCTCCACCATTTGCTAACCGTGTGCCCTCAGACGAGTTATTTAGCTTCTCTGAACCTATTTCCCATCTCAAAGTGGGGGTGATGATAATGCCTTTGTCCCGGGGATTATTAGAAGGGATTGAATGAGACAACGGACGGGAAAGCATCCGGCTCAGTGCCTGCAATACAGTTGCCCTTTGTCCTTCTTGATAAAGATTTTATAAATAAAATGGATTTTTTTGTGTGTGTGTCATCAGATTTGGAACTTCTGACTTAGAACGTGTGTAGTTGTTAGGTTAGCATGTCCGGTATCACCCCATTAAAAAAATACAGCGTTCCTAGGTGGCTGAGTTTCGGAGCGTTTTTGTCTTGTTTGTTTTCATTGTAGATCAGCAACCATTGGAAGCTGGCGAGCCAGGTGCAGGTACGCAAAGAATCTAAAGAAATTGCCAAGGAGAAGGCAGCGGAGCAAACAGGTAGCGCTCACTTCCTTGTAAGTCAGCCCGTCAGTGTGTCTGTCAAAGAACAGGCCTTGGACATCATTCTGTTTGTTCAACAAAGTGCCCGTATGGCAGCAAACAGAACGGCACGGCCCCTGCCTGCGGGGCTTGCCTTTTCCTGGGGGACAGTGGACAGCCTACCGTGAACGTTTGTCCTTTCAGATGGCCAGAGACACTTCCGCGGGGAGAGGGGTAGGAGGTGCTTGGGGGCGGGCACGGGGGAGTGGTGGCTGCTTCCGTGTGGCGTTTGGTGAAGGCAGTCTAATCAATGTGACACTGAGCAAAGACGGGCTGCTTCCAGGGGAAGCCCCACAAGTCCAAGGCCCCGAGGCGGTCGCTTGTCGGGCGCGCACAGAGAGAGGCCGGGAAGCCAGCGCGGCTGAGGGGAGGAGAGCAGGAAGGGCTGGCGTGAGGACACGGCTTATACTCCCAGCGGACTGGGAAGCTCTGGAGGGTCTGAGCGGAGCAGTGACCTGCACTGATCTTCAGGGGCCACGGAGGGCCCAGTGGAGAGGGCAGGAGTGGGAGCCCAGGTAGGAGACAGGGTGGTAACCCAGGTGAGGGGACGAGCGGCTGGAAGCCGACGTTTCCGGTGGGGACACTGACAGCACTTCGTGACGAGTCGGGTGAGGCACGTGAGAGGAGGAAGGGAGCCGTGGACGCCAGAAGGTTTGGGCCTGAGTGATTAGAAAGACGAGGGTGGCCAGCAACAGAGTAAGAGCGCACAGGACGCCGATTTGGGTTTCGTTCTGGTCCTCGATGTGCTGTGGTTGAGGTCCATCCGAAACGTCCTCAGGGAGGAGTCACGTAGGTGGTGGACGTCTGGCTTGGGCTCTCAGGAGAGGGGCAGGTGGGCCGTCAGATTGAGAGTGTGGGCAGAGCAGCCGGGCCTGAGCCTCAAGGCAGCCGTTCTTCCGAGCCTGGGGGAGAGGGGCCGGTGCGGGAGGCTGGGGAGCAGGGAGGGCGCCCTGGCTGTGGCGGCCCCGGCAGCCGGGGCAGCCGGATGAGGAAGGAGGCTTGGCTGCCGGAGGCAGCAGCTCCACAGACAGTGCTCTCTCTTGCAGCCGCCCGGGACCAGGCCAGGGAAGAGTACAAAGCAACAGCGGAACAGGCCGTGTCCGTCCGACAGCAGGCTGCCGTACGTGCCGGCCCTTCTCTTTCTTTTAGGAAACCCGATGCCCCTGGTTGTGGCCAGGATTTTCCTTGAATGGCAGGAGGGCTTGTCCTGTGGTTCAAATTAAATGCTATGTCTTCCCCGTCCATTTTGGCTTGTCAAGTCAGCGCCTGCCTTATTTCCCCTCGAAAAAGCTTATACCGTAATTCCTCTTAGATGATTTCCTCTGTTGAATTTACGCTCAACAGACCGTACCCCTGACTCTAGTAGTAGATAAGGTGCTGAAGCTTCTAACAGCCAAGCCTGTTTACCGTCCTGCTCTGCCCTAGTATGTATTTCGTTCTCCACCCCGCCAGAGCCCTCCAGAGCGCATAGCCCATCTTTCCTCAGTGACCCGCCGTCATTCTCCAGCGAGGGATTTGTTCCACGTGGCCCTAGCCCTGCCCAGACTCACGGCCCGCACTCCCCTTCCAGTTGCCAGCACAGCGGCGGAGTCCCTAGTGGGACCGTCCGTCTTCTCACCCACCCCCGCCTTCCTTCCCTCTACAGCTAGAAAGCGCCGCCAAGAAGAGAGAGCGAACGACAAGTGGCCCGAGGACCACAGAGCAGAAACAAGAGAAGAAACGACTCAAAACTTCTAAGAAGCCAAAAGACCCAGATCTGCCAGAAAAAGATTTTACCCCTTACGACTACAGCAAGTCGGATTTCAAGGCTTTTGCTGGTGAGGCCGGGACTGGTGCCCTTTAAGGAATGTCTGGCCGCCTTAGGGGGGAGGAACTGTAGCACGAAGAAAGTGTGCCCTAGGCACCGGCTAAGCCCGAGAGGGACAAGGCAGCGGCGCCCTAGGAGCCTGCAGCGCCCGGACAGAAAGCGCCGCCCTCCCGTGCTGGGCCTTACTTGCCGGGGCCTCTCTGGCAGCTGAGCGAGATGGCACGCGTGGTCTTTCCTCACTGTAGCTTGTGCCCAGAAACACATTTTCTCAGACACACAAACATGGTAAGGAGTTTACTGAAGAAACCTGACGCCCGTGAGGTGCTCTGCGGTTCCTTGGCCCGTCAGAGTCCGTGTACGTTGGAGGGGCTGCAGGCGGCGTTCCTGACTCTAGAGCAGCCTCCTTGGCACCACGTCCCTTTGAAGAGAGAAGGTAGCGCAGGATTGTCACCTCAGAGCCCAAGTTCCCGACAGTGGCATCTGACCAGCACGCAGACTAGAACGGGTCTCCTCGGTGGAAAAAGAGCCAGTGCTGTAGCCACCTGCCCTGAGCCGAGAATAGATCTGTGAGAAGCGAGTGTTCGGGCTGTCCTTCTGTACTGGGAGCGTGACACGTGGAAATGTGTCAGCCATCGGCCCACCTCGTAAAGGGGTCAGCAGGCTGACAGCCCCACCCTTCCTGAACACCGGGCACCCACCCAGGAGTCCGCCCATTGGGTGTACTAACTCCTGTACGTGATCACTGGCGTCTCTCTTCTCTTACCTTCCAGGAAACAGCAAATCGAAACCTTCCTCTCAGTTTGATCCAAATAAGCAGATGCCATCTGGCAAGGTAAGACATGTATTTGACACCGAAAACTAGTAAGATTGTGTATGTCAGCTATATTTTGATTGAAAATTAAAAAACAAAACACAAGATACAGCTAATAAAAAAAAAGAAAAAAGGAAAGACAGGGCACCTGGGTGGCTCAGTCGGTTAAGCATGCGACTCTTGACTTCAGCTCGGGTCGTGATCCCAGGGTCGTGGGATCGAGCCCCGCGTCAGGCTCTGCATTGAGCGTGGAGCCTGCTTAAGATTCCCTCCCTCTCTTTCTGCCTGCCTCCCTCTGCCCCTCTCCCCCACTTACACACACTCTCTCTAAAATAAAAAAATTTTTACATGAAAAATAGAAATCTGCTTGAGAATTCTCACGTGCTCGTGGTGCTTTTTTTTTTTTTTTTTTCCTCTTCCACTGCTGGGAAGAGGGCCCAGCTAGGAATCATCAGTCATCTTCCTTTGCATATCTTTGCCCTCACCTCATCCCTTCCCAAGTCCGGACAATACCCGTCAGCTCTTCCAGCAATAAAAAGAAAAAGAAAAAAAAAACAGCTTTTTTTAAAGAGGCCGTAAAGGCTGGCATGCGGTTTGCTACCATGGGAATCACAGCCGCAGGCCACAGACACTCCTTTCTGTGCCGGCACAAGCCTGCATTCGCCCCCGTGGGTGTTGGTGCCAGTCGGAGCCAAAAGTGGCCGAAAACTTGCACGCGGAGGCTGAGGCCCGTGTGGAGCCCTCCTGTCCCTTTAGTAGCTCATCCGGACGGCCTTTTCTTCAGAGCACCCAGAAACGTCCAGTGGAGAGAAAACCAGCGGCGCTGGTGTCTCGGGAGGGCCTTCTGAGCTGTTTCCTGTGTCTCCTGCCGTCAGGTTATCACTCAGCCGAAGTGATTTTTTTTTTTTTTTCTTTTTATCTTTTCAGAAATGCGGCATACCCAAAAAACTTAAACAGTCGGTGGGAAACAAAAGCATGTCCTTTCCAAGCGGAAAGCCAGACAGGTATGTGGCCAAGGCCGGCGTGGCCCCGCAAACCCAGCAGCGGCTCAGAGGTCTCAGCTGGAAAGACCCAGAGAGCCTCACTGGAGCAGATCCCTCCCGGTCACTCTAGGAAAGCCGAGCTGGGAGGAGGGGAAGGGACTGCCGAGTGCTGTTACTGTGTCCCAGACTCAGATTCCTGTCACTCACCACCTATCGCCATGCAGCTGCCTCGGGGTCACCTCCGAGCAGATAGGCTTGGAATTTTCCTAGATCAGCCCAATTCTGAGGAATGGGGGGGAAAAAAATCAGTGAAGTAAATGTGGGTTGTCATTTAAGAAAATTTTAGTTAAGAACCTGAAACGCTTATCCTCAGGACAGACCCTGAAACCAGAGGACTCACCCCTGGGGGGTGGCCTGATGAGGGAATCTGCCTTTAGATCTTAGCCAGCACAGCCACCCTCGTTGGGCCCCAGGGCACTGCCCCAGCCCGCTCTCGTCTGCCAGGGTCGGGGGGCACCCTACTGCCAAGCTCAGTTGTCCAGGACCACCGCCCCCCCCCCCCCCAACAAACCAGGCTCCCCCGGTTGTGCATTAAGGTTTGCAAGGTTTTATGAACAGCTGAGAGCAGCTCTCCAGCCAAACTGGAAGAAGTAACTCTTGTTTTCATATTGTCTCCGCAGAGGTCTCAGGCACAGCTGGCCAAAGAGATAGCGCTGGAAGAGACCCCTGGAATTCCCCAGCGGACCGGAAGCACCAGACGGTGGTGCTGGTTTTGTACAGACTCATTTTTAAACCATTAAAAATAATTCTTACTGGAAGGAAGCGGGTTCCTGACTTTTCCTTTGCTGCCACCACAGTTCCGGCAGGAGAGGACAGATCCCACCCTGTTCAGATCACCGTCTCCGGCTGTCTGTGGGTAAGCGTGCCCTTGAGGACACTGTGATTTCTGGAGAAGTCCAGAATCATTCCTGAGAGAGAACACAGGAGAATCTCCTATGACTCAGAAAAGGGCAGCACCCACAAAACACAGAGCACCCTGTTCATGGAGCATCGACTCTCCATTTTAAGAGGGTTCCATGAGCCGTGCTCCCTCCTTCACATGCCTTCCAGTCATGCCAGTGAAAGCCAAATGGTAAAGACCCCATGGGGCCAGGGTGGGGGGTGGGGGTGGGGGGTGAGGGGGCGGGGTGGAGCAGGGGTGGGGGGCGGCTGGTACAGCTTTAGAGCCAACTGTGGCCTCTAGAGGGCCCGGTCTCTTCCCTGTACCTGTCTCCCCCCCCCCCCCCTTTTTTTTTTTTAACTTCCCCAATTAAAAAAGTAATAGCATGTTCACTGTAGGAAATGAGGAAAAGAGAACAATTATATCATCTGTAATCCTACCACACAGAGATAAGCTTTCACGCTTTGGTAGAAAGGCTTTCTACTATGTGTGTGTTCATTTCCAAACTTGGATTTATGCTTCTGCAGTTTTTCACCTTTAAAGTTTCTATCTTTTCTCATTCCAAAATTCATTCTAGTTAAGCACCATTATTGAACATGTATATTTGCATTTTTATGTTCTTCTTAATAATGGAGCATTGAACTTCTTCAGAATTCCATTTGATTTTAATATCGAGATGGGATATTAAGCCAAGAAGGCACAAAATATACCATCATTTTTGTTTTCGCAACTACTTAAAGAACATATTTTCATAGAAATTCTTCCCAGAGATCATCGAGAGGGCTGGCTGTGTGCGACCCCCTGAGGGGCCGTGAAGCCAAAGCAGGCGCACTGCCAGGGAGCAGCCAGTCAGGCAGAACAGCGAAGAACAGCCCAGGCCCAAAATGGGCTGATATTTGGCCTAGTCAGGACTGGAACGGTCGCAACCAACAGGAAAGCCAAACTGTCGGTGGCTTAGCAAAGCAGATGTTTTTTTCCTCTCTCCTCAGTCCTAGTTGGTCCAGAGCTAGTGGGACAACTTTGCAGTCCTCCCTCTGGCACTTAAGTGTGGCGCTGCCATCCTCAACAGGAACGTAGGGCTTCCACCGCATGGGTTACGGGGACCTGCCATGGCTCCATCCATCACATCTGCATTCCATTCAGCTGGAAGGAGTGGGAGATGCACACCCACCTCCCTTTACGTGGAAGTTGCCCGTTTCCACTTCCCATTGGCCGGCCTATGGTCACATGCCACAGCAAGGGCTACTGGGAAAGTCATTTCCGTGCCCACGTGCCCCTAAAAGTCCAGGATTCTGATGCAGTTTGGAGAGAATGGACAGTGAGGCACAATAAGCAGTCTCCCCCCAAATCTCAGAGTCCCTGCGATTAAAAAATGGACAGATGGGAATTTTTAAGAGTGAGCAATCATTTTCTACTGAGGATGGCCCGAGGAGACTTCGTGAAAGGCACATTTGGGTCGGACCTGGAAGAGGAAGGGAGAAAGTCCAGAGAACCTTGTAATACAAAGAAACCCAGGCTCCACCCCACAGCTGCCAACCAGGCTGGAGCTGCGGCCTCGGGAGCCGGGCTCGGCAAACTCTCCGGGTGATTGTCACAGTGGCCTGAGTCAGAGGACCACCACGGTAAGCGGGGCGGTGGGCCCCAGGCCTCGCTTAGCGGGCCGCAGTGGGCTTCCCGCACGCAGGCCAAGGGGGAAATGAGAACAACAAAGACCATGTGTTCAGCTTCTTCCGTGGCTAAAACGATTCCTTGTCCTTTACTTGGAAATTATCTTTATTAGTTTTGTCTTTGTGGCAATGGTTTTTGGTGCGTTTGTTTTCTAAAAAGATGGGGACCATGAACAGTAGTACTAGTTGAGGTCTTTTTAAGTGTCATTCCTTGCAAAAGAAAGAGCTGGCAAAACCTGAACGTCAGTCCCCAGATGGGTTTTTTGAAACTTGGCCGGGCCCTGAAACCACAAGTCCAGGACTCCTGAGCCACGGGATGGAGACCTGAACCTTGGGGATGTTTGGAGAACAGCTCTATTTCCATTCACTGATGTGTCAAGCCATGGGGGCAGCACGTGGATCCCCAAGGCCGTGGGAGGATGGGTAAGCCTGCGGAGGAAAGGCTCGGTGATTTGGAATCGCGGAGGACTGCGCCTGGGCTCTGGAGGAGTGAGGTTGCAGGGTCAGCGGGCTGGCGGCGGAGAGAGGATCTATGAGGAGGGCTCTTCACTCAAGGAGGCATGCTGCTCTTTATGGCACTTTGGTCAGCTTGCCATAAACATCTTCACCAAGTAATACCATGCGGTGGCCAAATTCATTCCCACTCATGGCCACAGCTGTCAGCCTGGCCGAACACAGTGCCTAAAACATGCCTCAGGTGCTAGCTGCTAAAAGTCTCCGGTGACAGACACACATACCTTTCCCACGGCGGTCCCCCTGAAGCTCCACCTTGGACAGTGGCCAGTCGCCCACCTCTGTCCTCTCCCCTCTCCCCCCTTTTACATATTATCTACACTTTAACAGGTTGGGATAGTTGACCCGCTAGACAGTGACACGTGACAACGGAATCTTAAATGCACGTTGGTCTGAATTCGGGGAAACATTTCATGCTATACCTTGGTTGCCTCCATCCTGGTTTTCCCCGCCTGCTTTAAATAACTGGGCTCCACAATATGGCCACTTCTGGCAGAACCACTGCGTTTCCTCCTCGTGATCTGAAGTCGAGTGGCATTTATGGGATGGATCATGGTCCTGTACATCTAGGGACTTTTCTGCCTGTATTTTATTCAGGGCCTTTGTCTTCTTTGAACTTGGAAGGTTTGAGCTACTGCTTATACACACCATCCCAGAGATCCCATTCCCTGTTGGTGTTGAGGCGGAGACCGTGGTTTCACTTCCTCTACAGGAGGCCATAAGATGTCATTTATGTTCCTTCTCTTGTGAGGATACGCATGCTGGGAGCAGCTTTGTTCAGCTCCCAGGGGGCATGGGATGGACTTGATCTTCCACTCCCCCCACATCCTGACCTTGCAGTGCCCCAGGAATGCCAGGGCCCCTGTCTGGTCTCAGCTGTGCAGTCCCTGGAAGAAAGCCGCGACAGCTGACTACGAGGGGCCTGGACTAGGGCCCAGGCCGCCAGCATCAACTCAGCCTGTTACCCAGTGCTGCCAGCTCTAGTCTCATGGAGCTTACAGTCTGCCTCGGGGCACAGAAGTAAACAAGCGATCAGAGCTCAGAGGTGCAAATGTCTTGACGGAGGTTGTACAGGCTGTGAGGCAAATGCCATGACCCCAGTACAGGACTGAACGCAGGCAAGCCTGTGGTAACTGGACAGAGGGGTTGACCGAATCTTACCTGCTGTGCGACCCTCTACTGAATGACCTCGTGTCCTGAAACAGCTTTGTATGAGACGTCTCCTAGCAATTCTTTTGTCTTGGCTCACCTTCCCTGTAAAAGGAGCTTAAAGCCAACCAAGATACGTTGTTGCTGTAAGGCTTGAGGCTTGCACCAGCTGGTAAACACCAGCCTGTTACTCATCTGAGGTTACAGAGAACATGCTTCCCACCTCCGAGGGGAGGCCGCAAAACGTCAGTCAAAAGACATCCCTCTCATGCCACCGGTAGTTTTACACCAGCTTCAGCTCCCTTCCTTGGCGTGCAAAGACCTATGCGTGTAGAGCAATTAGCATGTAATATTTGGTAATTAGCATGCTTAATGTGATTCAGATAAGTTCCTTGACATTTTCCTAAAAACAGCACGTTCCCGCCCACCCCTTCAAAGAGCAAAGCCCAGTTTGTTTGAAAAAATAAAAAGACAAATTTAAAAAGTCGCGTGCCAGTCTTATTTGGTGCTGAATATACGTGGGTTGGCCTCTAACGGGACATTGCTCGTAAATTTAGAAACTCGTTTCGAAGAAGACGCCTTATCCAGCAGCCAGCCACACGGCTCATGGGTCGGAGGAGAATCGGAGAGAAAATGGCTAGATCTCGCTTAAGTCAGGGAGCTAAGTCGGTCCTTTTCAAGTAAAACAACAACAACAACAGTGCGCCTGGCGACAAGCCACACTTTCCGTCCAACAAGGAGCCAAATTTGGGGACACGGCGAGAGCTACACTCTCCTCGTCCGCCCTGGCTCAACAACGTAACTCTGCGCCTTGCAGTGTAGCCGCCCGCTCCCGCTTCTGCAGACCGAAGGCTCAGGCGGGCAGTCCGCTCGTCCCAGCGCTCGGAGGGTCCGCGCCCGGCCCGAGACGCCCGCTCCGGTCTCCCCTCCCGCGCCGGGGCGCCCCCTCGCTCCCTCCCTGCGGCCCCCGGCGCCTCCCGGACCCCGGAGAAGGGGCGGGGCCCGGGGGCCTGCACCGCCCGGCCAGCGCGGGGCCCGGGGACGGACGCGGACCCGACCCCCGCCGCCGGCCCGGCTCCCCCAGAGCCGGAACCCTCCCCGCTGCCTGGGCCCGTCCGCCCGGGCCCGTCCCCACGTGGCCCCTCGGAGCGGGCCGCACTACCCTGCTGCCGCCGACGGACAGCGCGTCCAGCCACTGACACCGCGCTGAGGGCCGGCAGCCAATGAGCGCGCTCTGAGCGCCGGTGGGGGCGGTGCCTCCGGGCCGCCGCGCTCCCGTACCCGCGGCGCCATTGGCGAGTTTGGGTTACGCCCCTGCCGGCAGGCCCCGCCCCGCCGGCCGGGTTAGGTTGCCTCACGGGCGGCGGGCGGAGCTGGTCCCGTTGTGCTGCGGCTCCGCGCGGCCTGCAGTCCCGGGCCCGCGCCCCGCGCAGCCCGCCCGCCCGCCATGGAGCCCGGCCCCGACGGCCCCACCGCCTTCGGCCCCGCTGACATCCGCGAGGGCTGGTTCCGCGAGACGTGCAGCCTGTGGCCAGGCCAGGCCCTGTCGCTGCAGGTGGAGCAGCTGCTACACCACCAGCGCTCGCGGTACCAGGATATCCTTGTCTTCCGCAGGTACCACCGCCCACCCGGCCCCGCGCCACCGAGCGCCTGCGGCGGCCCTCAGCCCAGACCGCCCGCCGCCCGCTGCTCCGGAGCCAGCCGGGATTCCTCCTGCCCGAATCTCGGTCCCGACCACCCTTCTTCCTGCCCGACCCCTGCCTTGCGCCCTTTACTTCGCCCCCCGCCCCCGGCCGTCTCTCCCCCCGCCCCTCCCCATGCAAAACTGTCAGAAGTTCTGAAGAACTAGGCCTGTCCCCTCCCGCGGTCCCGTCCCCTGCCGCGATGCCCTCCCCACCCTGCTCCCCGTCTCCCTGGGCCGGGGGGCCGCCGTTTGGGGCGGTCCTCTTCCGCGGGGAGGGAGTCGGAGTCTGCGCCGACCCCACGCGCCGAGCTCCACGTGTCAGTCCCGGACACGTCAGAGCCGGGACCCTGAGTCCACCCCCACCCCCCACCCGGCGGGCCTGCCTGCCTGCCCAGCTTCGCCACGTGTCATCCCCAGTACTCCCCCCTGGGACCCCTTGGCAGGTCGGGGGAGATCCTTCTCACCCAGGGCGAGTGGGGGCACATCGCCCCCACTGCAGGGGACCCAGGTCCCTAACTGTCACTCCTGCCTTCAGTAAGAGCTACGGCAACGTTCTGGTGTTGGACGGCGTCATCCAGTGCACAGAGAGGGACGAGTTCTCCTACCAGGAGATGATAGCCAACCTGCCCCTCTGCAGCCACCCCAACCCACGCAAGGTACCCCCGCTCGGCAAGGTTCAGCCCCCACACAGGAAGCCCACTGCTCAGTGTCCCGCAGAACAGTGCGGGAGGCCCCGACGCGCATGGATGTGGCCATGCTCGGCCCAGCTGCTTCCTAAATGGTTGTCAGAAAGTGTTAGCAAAGCACAAGGGGAGTAAGTTGGGTGGGGGTGGCGGCCGGCCCACTTCACAGGGTGGGGGCTGACACAGCCTCTGAGGAGCAAACCCTTCTCACTGAGGCCCGAAGCTTAAGAAGCAGCAGCCCTGGGAGGAGTTTCCAGGAAAAGGGGACGCCTCGTGCCAGGTTCCTGAGGCAGGACAGCGTTGCTGAGAGTAGCAGATGAAATAATAAGGTCTGTGCATCAGCGGGGTTGAGAAACCTACCCTGTTCAGATGGTTTTGCGTGAGCGTATCTGCCCCGTGCGGGCGCAGGCCGCTGAGTCCTGCTGGAGCCTGTTTGGTGAGGCTGATGCTCAGCTGATGCCCTGCTTCTGACTGTTCCTCCCGCTCCTAGGTGCTGATCATCGGGGGTGGGGACGGGGGTGTCCTGCGGGAGGTGTTGAAGCATTCCTCTGTGGAGTCCGTGGTCCAGTGTGAGATTGATGAGGTGAGTGTTGGGCTCTGGGGTCAAGTCCCAGCTCCGCCCTGGGACTTGGCTGTGTTCCCTTGGGCAAGTTGCTTAACCTTGCTCAGCCTCTTTCTTCGTTGGGAGGATTCAGTAGAAGATCTGGGTAGTAAAGGGCCTTGCACGTAATAAGTGTGCCTCAATGCTGGCTCTTAGTAAGATTAAGCTGGTTTTCAAGTCAAGATCCAGGAGCGTTCCAACTACTCGTGCGTGCGTTTACCCTTTACGCTCAGCTTGTTTTTAATGAGCATCTAGTACGCAGCAGCCATCGTCCTAGATGCTGGGGCACAGTGGTGAATGGACCCGTCCAGTCCCCACCCCCTTGGAGTCTGTCTTCCAGGGAGGAAGAGACTTAAGAGGGTGATCTGGTGAAGGCGTGGTGGGAGCCGGGGGTGAAAGGAAAAGGTAGGCTCAGAGCTCACGGGTGAAGGCTGGTCAGCGCAGGCCTCCCGAGGAGGTAGATTTCAGCTGAGGCTCGGATGGAAAACAGTTGGCCACGTGGAGGCAGGGGAAGGTCCTCCTGGAGGAGGTTGGACTCGCCTCCCTCTGAGATAGCAAGAAAGTCACTCAGAAGGGACAGTTTGGTCTGGGGACAGAGAACAGGGACAGTGGGATGTGGGCCGGGGAGCAGGGAGGAGCCATCCTGCCATGACTGAGAGGGAGGTACCAGAGTGCCCCCCATCTTACAGATGTGGAAGCCGGGTTTCCACAAAATGAATGGCTTGCCCAAGTGACCGGGCGATTAGAGGGACTGCTGGAGGGCCTCCAACCCCCACGGCAGAGCCCGGTCCCTCCTCCCTCCTCAGGACGTCATTCGGGTCTCTAAGAAGTTCCTGCCGGGCATGGCCGTGGGCTACTCCAGTTCCAAGTTGACCCTACACGTGGGTGACGGTTTTGAGTTCATGAAACAGAACCAGGATGCCTTCGATGTCATCATCACTGACTCCTCAGACCCCATGGGTAAGCGAGGGATGGGCCTTGGGCCCCCCTGGCAGCCACTGTCCAGAGGCGGGGGTCCTGTGTCTTTCCTGTCTTGGTTGCTACCTCCCCAACCCAGCCCTGGCTCAGCAGAGGCAGACCACGCTGTTGCCCAAAGTTCACAGGTTGGTTTCCTAGAGGAGGGTGGGGCTCTGGTCTTGGCCCACTGAGGCCTAAGTTTCTTCTTCAGCCTCTTCTCTGGTCTTAATAGGCCAGCATCAGGGCAGGGATCTAGTCTCAACCCAGGGCCCAGGGTGGAGAGTCCCCCAACAAAATGGCAATGAGAACCCCCCACCTCCCTGCCCAGGAATGGGACGAAAACATGGAGCCCTCCTCAGGCGGACAATGGATCCTTGCGCTCCTCAAAAGCACTCTCTTTGTGGTTGGTTTCTGAATCCACAGACCTGGGCTGAAATCCCGGCCCTGCCCCCTTGGCAGCTGTGAACGTGTAAAGGGGCAGTGGTGGTACTTGCCAGAGCCAGGCTCAGGAGGTCTCAGCCATTGTCCCTTGTCCCCACCACTGCAGGCCCTGCGGAGAGTCTCTTCAAGGAATCCTATTACCAGCTCATGAAAACGGCTCTCAAGGATGATGGCGTCCTCTGCTGCCAGGGTGAGCAGGCCGGCGTCGGGGGCGGGGCGGGGGTCCTCCAGTGTTGGGGGGCGCTGCCTGCCGGCGCTGATACTGCCCTGCTCTCTCCACAGGTGAGTGCCAGTGGCTGCACCTGGACCTCATCAAGGAGATGCGACAGTTCTGCAAGTCGCTCTTCCCTGTGGTGGCCTACGCTTACTGCAGTATCCCCACCTACCCCAGCGGCCAGATAGGCTTCATGCTGTGCAGCAAAAATCCGGTGAGCTGCGCTCCCTCCTGGGGCTAGGAGGGGGGCAGGTGGGCACGAAGGCGCTTCCCTGACGCCCCCGTCCCCCGCCCCCAGGGCACCAACTTCCGGAAGCCCGTGCAGCAGCTGACACGGAAGCAGGTTGAACAGATGCAGCTGAAATACTACAACTCCGACGTGCACCAGGCAGCCTTCGTCCTGCCCGAGTTTGCCCGTAAGGTGAGCCGCTGGCAGGACCGGGCAGGGGGGCCTGGGGCCTCCCGAGGGTCCTCCTGAGCCCCCACGTGACCCAGCACTCCCCTGACGAGGCCTTCTGTCCCCCCAGGCCCTGAATGACGTGAGCTGAGCCCAGGTACCGCCGCCCGTGCTGCCCAGGACCTCAGTCCAGGGAGCCTCCGGGGCGCCTGGGTGTGACAAGCCCTGGACAGGACCCCCCCGACCCTGCCCCACCGGCGCGCCCACCAAGCAAGTGTTACAGGCCCCGGAATGCTGCCCAGCCTGCGCCGCTGGGCGGACTGTCTGTCTCTCTCAATGTGGCGTTCAGCCTCCAAGCCTATGGCAGCTGTGTATGGCACCTTCTCCGCCTTCTGTCACCCTCACTCACCAAACACGTGTATTTATAACAAAGTCTGAATCGTGTGTCCCCCGATCTTGAGTGGGCCCAGGCGGGCGCCACCTCAGCCACGGTTGGACACTCCTGTGTAGCAGGCTCCAAGGCGGCCCCAGTGTCGGGCCTCTAGGTGTCTGCCCCACGCCCTCCCTGTGTAGCCTTGGACTGGCCCTCGACCTCAGGCACCGGGGGACACAGCAGTTATCAAACTGGGCCCGCATCTGTCCTGTCCTGAGACACTGCCTTAGTCATTCCTTCAGTGAACACCACAAGGACAGAGGTGACAGACCCCTGGGGCCGGGGCTGTGGGGCTGACAAGATCATGGCGGGGCCATTCGGAGGCTTTGTCGTCTCAGAAGAATTTGGGTCACTCACAGGCTTGTCAGGTGCCATCCTGGGGATCGGGGTGGGGAAGCTGGAGATGACTCCAGGCAGCTGGCTGGGGCATGCTTGGGGTCCGGTTACTTGGGCCTGTGTAAACACATCAGGTGCCCTAACGTGGCTCAGGATTCAGACTTAGGTTCCGATCCTGCCTGCCAACCCGTGAGTGTGCTGTGGTCAATTCCCAGAAGTTCCCCCGAGCGTTGAGAGAGCTTGAGAAAACAGGTGTGGGTGGCTATACCAGGACTGTGGGCGCAGGACTGTCCCCTCTCCAAGGTGCTGAACCTCCATCCTCTGCCCCAGGCACCTTACCCTTCCCGATGACCTGCACTGAGGCTCTGCTGGTACGAGAGAAGCCACAACACGGTGCAGGTTCAGGGGGGAGGCCTCCAGCCCACCCCCATCTCAGGGTCTACAGGAAAGAGCCCTGCTCCTTGGAAAAGCCGAACTCACCAACCGCCTTCTCCGCCCTCGACAGAGGCACTGCCAGAGGATGAGTTGACCTGGAAGGGGACTTGGCAGGGCGGTGACAAGGGAGTGGCTCCAGCAGGGAGGAAGGATGCCAGAACACCCCCCTGACCTGCACCTGCCCTGGGCAGCTACCCCAGACCCGACAGTTTCAGGGGCTTGGAACTGCAGTCATCACGGGGTTGGGGAGCAAGCCTCCAGCTGCACAGATAATTCCTTGAGTGGCCGCAGGCAGGTCACTTCCCTGCTCTGGGCTCCACGCACCCCAACCCCACACCCTCACTGGACCCGGACCACCTTCTGACACCTGATCGCTAACTTTGCCAGAAACCCAGGCTTGGGGATGGGCGTTGTTCCCCCAGGTCTCCCCACTCCCAGGGAGGCCGGGTGGCGTCACGACAAGTCTGGGCCGCAAGGCAGAGTGTCAGTTAAAAGAAGATGCGGTGGCCAATTACAAAGCCCTGACCCAGCACAGGTCTTCGTTCCTTAAACCTTCACAGCTGCCTGTAAGGTACTGTGCCCAGGAGAGGCGGATGCTGCCCAGGGCCACACATCTAGTCAGCACACGGTGGGGGGTACCAGGCACCTGGCCTTCTGAGAGCCACTCCACTCTGCCCGCCCCACATGCCTCTGCAGCTCAGCCCAAGCACCCTCGGGCCCCAGCAGGGACATCACCGGGCCTCTGCTCTCAGGGCGCCTCCTGCCCCAGCCCATCTTACCAGACTCCAGGAAGGTCTGTCCCAAGGTTAACCCGAGGGATGCTGCTGGCAGGGGCTCTGGACTTGGATCTGAATCTCAACCCTGCCTCCTGCTGGCTCTGTGGCTTTGAACCACTCTGCTCCTGACTTGCTTACCCTGCCTGTAAAATGGGAGCATTCATAGCCCTTACCCATGACGGGCTTATTAAGGGGTGTAGGTGACACAGTGCTTGCTGAGTAGGTGACAATCAGGATCGCCTATCAGGACAGAGAAAGAGGAGAGGAGGCCCCAAGGTGTAGAAAGAGGGAGGCCATCGGGAAACAAGAATGCCTTTCCTGGACGTTGAAGTTGTCCACAGCGTAAATCCCTCCACTTACCCAACTTTTAATAAAGCCTCCTTGAAGGGGTGCACGTTAGTTAGGGACTAGCACTGGGCCCCACATCGAGGTGGGTGTGATGTAGACACAGACTAATGGGCCAAAGCAGAAGGGGGGCATTCAGTGCAGACGTGGCCTGAGCCCCGAGGCCCCAGAAATGCCGGAGAGGGCCACAAACGCCCCCTCTGTGGCATGGCGGTTAAAGACGTTTTGGGGTTTTGTTTTTTCGTTTGTTGTTTTTGTTTGTTTGAGTTTGGGGTTTTTTGTTTTTTTTAAGCTCTATGCCCAACACGGGGCTTGAACTCGTGACCCTGAGATCAAGAGTCACATGCTCTACTGACTGAGCCGGCCAGGCACCCCGTAGCTTTGAAGTTTACTTATTTATCAAAACTAGCCCTGCTCCGGTGTAAGGATTCCAGTAGGTGGACCATTTGGAAGGAAAATAGCGGGCCTCCTCGGCCACTGCACTTCTCGCAGAGGCAGCCACGTGTACCTCTTCAGCCAAGGCTTCTGGTCTTTGCCTTCACGTCTGGAGCATCCTGGAGCCTCTCAGCGTGGCAGCTTCAGTCATAATCTGTTGACTTTCCACTAGGGAAGCTGAGGATTTCGTTTTTCCCTTCCCTGACCCAGCCACACTCTCAACAACTAAACGATCATCTTGGGGCCACATTCAGCACGGGTGCCAGTACAGCTCTATAAACGTCACTCTCGGCTGGGACAGGAGACCAACTTCATCTGCACACCTCACTTCCCCTGGGGGTGTTTCACATCTGCTTAAATTTCTTTTAAGTTTATTTTGAGAGAGAGAGAGAGTGTGTGTGTGTGTTCTCACATTAGCAGGGGAGGGGCAGAAAGGGAGAGGGAGAGAGAAAATCCCATGCAGGCTCCACGCTGTCCGTGAAGAGCCCTGTGCAGGTCTTGAACTCACAAATTGTGAGACCGTGACCTGAGCTGAAATCAAGAGTTGACGCTTAACAGACTGAGCCACCCAGGCGCCCCTCACATTGTCTTAATTTTTAATAAATTCATCGCCAGTTCAGCCCCGAACTTTTTACCAAATCTTGAGAGCTCTTTTTAAGATCTTTGGACTCAATATACTTCATGAGGGTCTGGACAGAATGCTAACCAGTTTTTTGCTATGAGACCCTAGTAACTGCCCCATTATAATTTATAGTTCATTCATGATTATGTTCAATGGAATGTTCAGTAACAGGAAATATTAACATACCTAATATGCATTTGTTCATTATGATTTATACCAGAAAGTACATAGCACTCTTTTGAGAAACAATAACTACTGAAAAAGTGGGGTTTTTTTGTTAACGTATATTTATTTTTGAGAGAGAGAGAGACACATAGAGTGTGAGTGGGGGAGGGGAGGAGAGAAAGGGAGACACAGAATCTCAAGCAGCCTCCAGGCTCCCAGCTGTCAACACAGAGCCCAATGAGGGGCTTGAACTCATGAACCGTGAGATTGTGACCTGAGCCAAAGCCGGATGCTTAACCGACTGAGCCACCCAGGCACCCCTGAAAAAAAGTTTTAATGTTTAAACTCAACAAGTGTTCTGACTGCCCCTGAGCCTTGGACCACCCCTGGTGGAACTCCCTATCAGAAGTCTTGTCTCCTGGACCTCATGCCTTCCCGTTTCATGGTTTACTCCCTGGTCTTGGTGGAGCATATTCCCTAGTAACTTTCTGAGAAAGGGGACAGGGGATGCTTGAAAAATCTGACACACATGAAATGTCCCTGTTCCACTGCTTGACTGATGGGCATAGAATTTGGATAGGTATAGAATTCTATGTTGGAAATCATCTCCCTTTAGCATTTTGAGATTTGCTCTTTTCCATTTTTATGGATTATCTCTTGCTGTGTTGAAAAGTACCTCAGAGGTGGCAGATTGAAATGCTTTTCTGCAGGTCAGGAATTTGGGAGTGGCTTAGCTAGCTGGTGCAGTCTAGACTCCTCCGTAAGTTTGCGGCAAAGCCGTCGGCCAGTCACCTGGCCTTAACTGGAACCGGAGGATCAACCTCCAAGACGGGTCCCTCACCATCTTGGTGATTTGATGGGTGACCAGCAAATTACGCCAGTGGTTGCTAGGAGGCCTCAGTTCCTCCCCCATGTGGCCCCCATAGGGATACTGAGTGGCCTCACAACATGGCAGCTGGCCTCCCCCAGAGCAACTGATCCCAAAAAGAGCCAGACAGAAGTTGCAGCGTCCCTTAGGGCCTGGCCACAGAGTAACACACATCTCAGCCGTATCGTACCCCCAAGCTTTAGTCTGGCAGAGGACTGTGCAGAGCCCGACACGGGGTTCGCTCTCATGACACTGGAGTCATGACCTGCGCTGAAACCAAGAGTCGGGCACTCAACCGACTGAGCCCCCCAGGCATCCTGGGATTGGCTAGCTTCTTAATGCTTCCAGAAGGACTCAGTGCCGCCAATCCCCAAGCCGATTTCCCCTTCCGTTGCCGATTTAGAGTTGCTTTCTAGAGGGTTATTTTCACCTGTCCACTTCCCCAGCTTCCAAAATGGGAACGCTGCCTCCTCTCCCATAGCCTCCGTCCTCATACATTCATGTGTTTTTAAAAATTCTCTTCCCGGGGCGCCTGGGTGGCTCAGCCAGTTGGCGTCTGACTTCAGCTCAGGTCACGATCTCACCATTAGTGCGTCTGAGCCCCACATTGGGCTGCTCTCTGCTGTCCCTGTGGAGCCCGCTTCGGATCCTCTGCCCACCCCTTCTCTCTCTGCCCTTCCCTCACTTGCAGTCTCTCTCTCTCAAAAATAAAAGACATTTAAGAAACCTCTCTCTCCCATCTTGCATAGGGTTTCAGGAGGGAGCAAACATAAATGCATCCCCCACCTCCGTCCAGAAGCCATCGTTGTCACGGAGGCCCCCCTCCGGCCTTAGGAGGAAACACAGAAGTTAAGGGTGAGGGACGGAGCCAAGATTCATTCCAGGGCCATCTGTCATCCAGGTGCAATTCCTGGCTCCTGGAGCGTCCTGTCCTCCCTGCCGGAAAGCTGGGGCAAGCAGGAGTCACGGGGTCAATTCCCAGAATCCCAGGGTCAGGGAGGCTGGGGGCAGGGCCGGGCACTGGACAAACAGATCAAAGGTGAGACCATGAGGCTCCAGATCCGGCCTGGTCAGCTGGATGGGTGCACGAGGTGAGTGGACCACCACCCCCCCCCCCCAGCCTCCCCCGCAGGGGCGAGGGGTGAGGACAGGCCTCCGGGCCCTCACCCACCCCCGTGCCGCCGCCCTCAGGCTGCTGCTGATCTTCCTGGGCCTGCTGTGGGGCTCGGCAGCCGCACCCCAGGGCCCGCAGTGGCCCGAGCCCGTGTTCGGGCGCCTGGCGTCTCCTGGCTTCCCCGGGGAGTATGGCAACAACCAGGACCAGCGCTGGACCCTGAGGGCTCCCCCCGGCTACCGCCTGGGCCTCTACTTCACCCATTTCCACCTGGAGCTCTCCTACCTCTGCGAGTATGACTTTGTCAAGGTGCCGACGGAGCGGGGGGTGACCCGGACCCTCTCGGGGGCTGGGGGCTCCCGACGAAGGGGCCCCGTGGTCGGGGGGTGGCTGGGCAGGGACACGTGGGAGCGGGGTCTGGCCTCCGAGGGAGGGAAGGAGGAACGGAGAGACGGCGGGCCTTGCGTCTTGCCCTCCCTCCCTGTGACCCCGACCCTACAGCTGAGCTCAGGGACCAAGGTGCTGGCCACGCTGTGCGGGCAGGAGAGCACAGACACGGAGCGGGCCCCCGGCAACGACACTTTCTACTCGCCGGCCTCCAGCCTGGATGTCACCTTCCACTCCGACTACTCCAACGAGAAGCCCTTCACGGGCTTTGAGGCCTTCTATGCGGCAGAGGGTGAGCCGAGAGGAGGTGGGGGCGGGGGAGGGCCCATCTGCGGGCCGGGGGCGACTCTGTCTTGGGCCAGGCCAGCTCTCCCTTCAGCCTCCTCACCTCCCCGAGGCTGGATTCCTGCCAAGCCAGCGGGAGAGAAGTCCGCAGATCAGTCCAACACCATCCCCGGTGCAAATATCAGTGACAGCCATGCCTTCCGCCCTCCGACTGAGCCTGACGGTGCTGAGCCAGGGACATGCCCACAGCCCCCCCTGTGGTGCAAGGGCCCAGGGAGCCCACTTACTCCGCCGAGAACGGACGGCCCGGAACACTGTACTTGTGCGCGGGCCTCGAGCCTGACCCTTGATTTCGCATGGCGGCTCCGGGGTGGAGGGGGTCCGCTGTGTGACCTTGGGCACGTGGCTCAACCTCTCTGTGCTCCCCAGGAGGGTGCAGCGGGGTTTGGCGGAACCTGCTCGGTGGGTTCGACCGATCACCCGCTAGCTGGGTGACTCGGAGCAGGATGCTTCACCTGTCCCTGGTTTGGAGAAGGTGGTGCTGATGTCTACCTCCAAGCGTCCCGGGGACGTTACGGTGCCCCTGGGCCTAGAACATGCTTGGCCAGGCACCAGCCTCTTCGAGACATGAGGGGACTCCTCTCGGCTCAGCCGTGAGGCCCCAGATCGGCCTCCTCTCCTTCCCTCTGACCACCCGCCTGGCCCGCTCCTCCCCCAGACATCGACGAGTGCCAGGTGCCCCCAGGAGAGGCGCCTCCTTGCGACCACCACTGCCACAACCACCTGGGTGGCTTCTACTGTTCCTGCCGCGCGGGCTACGTTCTCCACCGCAACAAGCGCACGTGCTCAGGTGAGCTGTGGCCGTGGGGGCGGGGCGGACACGGCGCCCAGCCCAGCCCCCACCTTGGCCCAGGATACAGCCAGCTCCTCAAGGCCATAGCCGCTCTGCCCGGGGCTCCGGGGGGACCCCTGGCCTTGGCCCACTGGGCACTTCTAGCAGGCCGCCGGCCCACCTTTGATCTTCTGTCCCCTCCTGCCGTGTGTCCCATCCACTCACGTTCCCTCTGCCCTCGGCTCGGCCATTGGTCCTCAGCCCGTTCCCTTAAATCGCATGTGTTAGGCCCCCACCGTGTATCCCGTCTGGGCTCCGGGCATCCCCCGCCCCCATACAGCCGCCCTGGGCCCCCAGATGGGAAGAGTGGGGGACGCGGGCCTGGCTCACACAAGCTTCCCTGCACAAAACTTCCCAGTGTGGACAGGGCGTGCTCAAAGCGGCTGGTTCCCAGCAGGCCAGCCCCTTCGGCCTCTACTGCCCGCCCCCTCTGAACTCCTGCCAGGCGCCAGGTGGCCAGACGGCAGGAAACCCGGGGGTGTCCTGGCGAGAGGGCGGCCCCCAGCCTCAGTGCTGACCCCGCCTCCCCCTGTTCAGTGTCTCTCTCCCAGTGTCTCTCCCTGTCTCTCTGTTCTCTCTTCCAGAGCAGAGCCCCTAGCCTCACCTCCGGCTCCGGTCTGGGTCGGGCCGAGATTGCTGCAGCCCCCCTGACCGCCCCATCCCCGGACCTAACAATAAACCTGCCTCCACCTCTACTTCTGCTTCGTGTCTCTTGGGGGGCCCTGTGGGGAGAGGGCTGTGGTGTGCACCCTGGCCGCCTCCCCTCTCTCCCTACCCTCATCAAGGCCTGGAGGCACCTCGGTCAGTGGGAGTCCCCTCCACGGGCCACGGGCCTCTTTGATAGAAAGGCTTACTCAGCAGCCCCCAATCCATTTGGAAGGTGGGGCACTGAGGCCCAGAGAGGGGCGAGGGCTGGCCTGAGTTCACACAGGGAAACCGAGCTCTCTCTACGCCCCACTAGGTCCCCAGGGGCTGAGCTGGGAGCATCCTGAGACCAGCTCCTGTTCAGAGGATGGCTCCTGTCCCACGTGTGCTGGGCTGGGGGAGCCTGACCCCGAGCACAGAGGCCCGGCGAGATTGTGTTGATGGGGGGTCTGGTCCCCCAAACCCAGGGGCTGTTCCCTCTGCCCCTGGGGAGCAGCCACACAGAGCAAGGAAGGCCGTGCTGGGACTCCTCAGTTCTGGAAATCTCCTGGCTCAAATGCCCACACCCCCTGTCTACAGCCTGGGGCAGGGGTGGTCGGACACCTCCCATGGCTGGTATAGACGCTCCCTCAGCAAGTGCACAATCAGCTGGCCCAGTGGGGAAAGGGCACCAGACACGCTTGATCAGTGTGAACTTGAACTTTCCTCAACCAACCCCCCTGGGGCAGAGCCCAGGCCCAGGGTGGGAGGGGAAGTGGAAAAGAGAAGGCCCCGCTGTTCCCCGTGGGGAACCAAGGAAGGCTGGACTGCTCCGGGCCGGGTGTGGGCGGGAGCCCCGTGGTGGATGAACTTGGGAGTTGCTGGGGTCAGGGGTAGATAAGGAAGGGATCCCTCACCACCCCCCCCGTCTCCACCCCCCTCTGTCCCCCCCCAACCCCGCCGGTGACCTCGCTCACTTCTTTACCCCCCGGGGTTGTGACTCTGGCCCAGGAGCCCCAGGGGTGTGAGTGGGGCCTGGAGGATGTACATCCGGGTGTCACCTGTTTCAGCCAAAGCCAGGAAGCCCGAGAAACTCCAGATTGTCCCTTCACCACTGGGGTGGGGTGTTCGGTCCGAGGAGGTGTCTGTGGGGCGGGCCTGCGCGGGGCCCCGGGCCGGACCGCAGTGAGGACAGCCGGACGGGGCGGAGCCAGGCTGCCTGTGCCCCGGCTCACAGGAACACCCCCTCTCTCAGCCCTGTGTTCAGGTCAGGTCTTCACCGGCCGGTCGGGGGTGCTCAGCAGCCCTGAATACCCACAGCCGTACCCCAAACTGTCCAGTTGCTCCTACAGCATCCACCTGGAGGAGGGGTTCAGCATCATCCTGGACTTCGTGGGGTCCTTCGACGTGGAGACGCACCCTGAAACCCTGTGCCCCTACGACTCCCTCAAGGTCAGGTTCCCGGGATTTGGACCTCATCTGGCTCTGGCAGGTCCTGAGGTGACAGGGCCCTTTTTGCCTTCAGATTCAAACAGACAAAGAGGAATATGGCCCATTTTGCGGGACGACGTTGCCCAGCAGGATTGAAACAAAAAGCAACGCGGTGACCATCACCTTTGTCACGGATCGGTCGGGGGACCACACGGGCTGGAAGATCCACTACACCAGCACAGGTGAGGGCCAGTGGGTCTCAGATCCCAGCAGGAAGCTGTTTCGGGAGAGTCAAGGAGCCACACGGGATGGGACTTTTCCTAGCTGGGCCTGGGAAGTGTAGGGGGAGAAAAAGTTTTCCTTGACCCTCTTAGGGTCCCTGGCTGGGTCTGAAAAGTAAACTGATAAAGACAGATCAACAGGAGAAACACGTCCAGATTTCTTTCACGGAAGTTCTACATGGGAGACGTCATAAGGAAAGAAAGACCCAAAGAAACAGGCCTGTGTACTTTTGTGCCGGGTTTGCAGAAAGGTGGATGGATGGTCACGGGAAAAAAATGACACGTTAAGGTCAGTGCGGTAGACTCGGTGGGGGGTGGGGGGCCGGGAGGAGGACTTAGGCCTGTTTATTTGGATTCTTCTTGGCTCCCTTTGTCTTTAGAGATAAGGATCCTCCTTCCCTCCCGGCACAAGGAGGCCACCTGTCACATGACAGTACATGAGGGTCTTCTGACTGTGACAATGACAAAGGGCCGGGGAGCAGAGGTCTGAGGGATCTCCCTGTTTCTGTTTTCTCAAACTCCTTCAGTTTAAAAAGATATTCAACATGCCAAGGTGCTGTAGTTTGGGACAGTATGTCCCAAATTCCACCAGAAGACAAAGCAGGCTTGGGGGTGGGGGGGATGGCCTGTGAGAGACAATGGTACCCCAAGAGGAAATGCCATCCGCCCACGTGTCCATCCCTCTCCTCACCCCTCCTCCTGTCCCTCCCTCTTCCATCCACCCGACCAGCCCTCCTTCCTCTGTAAGAGAGGAAAAAATAATTCCCTCCTAAATTCTTAGCTGGGACCAAAAGACAGATTAACAAGAGAAAATCAAACAAGTTTGTTAACAGGTACGTCTCATGCACACGTGGGAGATTACCCAGGGGACAATGGGGACTTAGAACTCAGGCTTCGATAACATCTTCAGCTAAAGAGAAAAGAGAGGGGGGCGGGGAGCCAGTTACCGGCAGGTGGTGTGACCAGGAAAAGTATGGTAAATGAAAGTAAGGTCCGTAATACAGATTTAAGACCCTGCCTTCTCCGGTGATGAGTTTTCTAGTGACGTATTCATCCTTCTTCTAGGGCAGAGAGGGGGACACGCTTACAAAATGGACGTGTCTTTTGTAAACATAAAGTTCCCTGACAAAAGGAAAACTTCGACTCTGTTCTCAGAGCCTCTCCTGTGTCTGCAATGTCTGGAAATAACCAGCTCAAAACAATCCTTATGCTAAAGAGTCATATCTTGGGGTGCCCTCTTGCACCACCCCTCACGTCCAGCCATCAAAACCAGAAAACGAGATCCCACTGAGCGAATGTGAAGATCTAATCGGTTCTATTAAATGATTCATGATTTGGGCAGCATCCCATCTACCAAGTGGAGGGGAGCTCTGAAGGGGGGTGTACAAACATAGGAAGAAAGAGGGGGCAAGACAGTTATAAGCAAAAGAAAAGAAAAGATTGTTCCAGGCAAGATCACCTTCTCTTAGGGGAAAGAGTATGTCTCCCTCCTTCCCTCCATCCTCAGTGCCTGCCTTCCTTCCATCCACCCATCCACCCATCCATCCATCCATCCATCCATCCTTCTCTCCAACCACCCACCCATCCAGGAAATCAGAGTGCAGGCTTTGGTGTCAGGCTGCCTAGGTGTGTGTCCGGGCACGAACCTGTTGCCTGGCTATGTGACGCCGAACCTCTCACATAACTTTTCTGAGCCGTAATGTCCCAGTCGTCCCAATTAAGAACGATGTCTCCTTCAAAAGGCGTTCCTTCCTGGGCTGATGCAGGGAAGGCGCTGAGCACAGGGTGTGGCTTGGAGGAAGTGATAATTGGGATGATGGGGATTGGAGTCATTTTTTAAACGAGGAAACTGGATTAGAAAAGATTGACCCTTGGGCCACCTCGGTTAGAAACGTGAGAAGGGGCGAGACTGGTCGGGAGGAGGGAGACCGGAGCTAGGAGACCGATTGGTTTGTCCCCGGTTCATTCATTCTCCTGTAGGTCAGAGTCATAACACATCTTCAACAGAAGTGCTGCTTTCAGAGCAACTCAAAGGGGGAGTCAGGTTTGCGGGGCTGGTGGGTGAAGGGCCAAGGCAGAGCGGAGCAGGGCTCTGGCCTGGGTGCCGGGCAGCCACCAGGGTCGTCCCTGGAGACCGGGGGAGGGGTGGGGGGGTGGGAGGTGCGCAGGGCTCTGGGACAGCAAGGGACTGAGAGCCACCCCAGGGCACGGAGACCAGCTGCTGGGGAGACTTAGCAAACCACTGGCGTGGCAGAGGGGAAGCGGAGGGTGACACCAGGCTGGGGTTTGGGGGCCGGAGTGGAAGGCAGTGTCCCGGGGGGGGGGGGGGGGGGGAGGGGGCTGAGCGCTGTGAGCACGTGCTGGCGAGGGGGAAGCACAGGCTCCCTGAGTGCCGGTGGGGATCGGAACCCCAGGTGTCTCCGGGCTGTTGTGGGCGGTCACCCGCACCCACTCTGGCCCAGCGCTCAGCAAGGCACTAGCCTTTACATCCGGCCCTCACGACCCCTAGAGGAATCGGAGGCCCAGAGAGGCTAAAAGTAATTGCTGCGAATGCGGGTCTAGCTCTTTTCCTCCAAGCGACACTCTCTCTTGGTTTGCGGCAGGGACTGTAAGGTCCCCGGGGCAGAGCAGACGCCCCCCGGGTTCCCGGCTCGGCAACGCCGCTTTCCGGGAGGCCCAGGCGCGGCTACTAATCCCGATCGGTGCAATACGCGCCCCACAGGGTCATCTGGCCTCTGGTTTGAACTCTGAAGCGGTCTACCCCACTTGTGGCGAGCTCTGTGTGTTAAGTGTTCCGGCTATGAAATCAAGACCTTGAAATGGCTGCATTCAGACTGGCCTTCGAGAGGCCGCATCAAAACCCCTAAACCCGGTTTCCAACCCCCCCCCCCCCCTCCCCGCGCAGCTCGGCCTTGCCCTGGTCCGGTGGCTCCACCTAATGGCCGCCTCGCGCCTGTGCAAGCCCAGTACGTCCTGAAAGACCGCTTCGCCGTCTTCTGCGAGACTGGGTACGAGCTCCTGCAGGTAAGTTAGCACAGAGCTCCAAGCGCAGCAGGATCATGACCGGTTTTTACGTGGCTACATATTCGTATCGGCAGATGGGTGCAAGTGGAGAAATAGCTGTGGTCAGCACGGGGCTTTCTTTGGCCCACGATTAGCCACTAACATTCAAAGAGATAAGCTGGCCTAGAAGACAGAGGTCTATGGAGAATTCTTTCGTTCTTTATGCAAAAAGCTCTAAGGGGCACCTGGGGCTGCTCAGTTAAGCCCCGGATTGTTGATTTCGGTTCAGGCGGTGATCTCACGGTTTCTGGGTTTGAGCCCCACAGCGGGCTCCATGCGGAGCATGCTTGGGTTTCTGTCTCTCCCTCTCTGTCTCTGCCCCTCCCACCCTCTCTCTCAAAATAAGCAAAATAAACTTTAAAAAAAAAAGGAAGAAAAGACGAAGCCCTTTTCTTCTCCGAAGCTGGTGATTAAAATGGATTTTTTCCCTGTTCACACCCTATGGCAGCTCGAGAGGCCCGGGCTACCACCTGGCATTAAATTAGGCCCCGCCCCCGGTCACGTGACGACCTTTCCGTGCCACAAGTCCCGGGCGCACCAAAGATTAAACGGCACTAGGAAACGGTACATTCTGCAAAGTTATAAATAGTGACCTCTGTGAAGGGTGAGGGAGGATAATTTTTTTAAAAATGCTTACTGTGTTGCTTCAGGGGCACAGGTAAGAGATTAACACGTCCTCTTTATGTTCTTCAAAATTGTCACTGAATCCCAGCGGTACAAAGTAATAACACGGAAACGATAGTTAGCTATTCAGTCCAGTCCTGCGGAGGAGTGAGTCCAAAAGAAGCAAAACAAAACCCGGCACTTTTCCCACCTTGCAAAGTTCCCGGCCAGGGTCTTGGCCCGCAGCTCCTGGGACTGCAAACCTCTTCAGTTTCTGCTGGGGGGTGGGTGGGGGGGTGGAAGGGAAAAAGAACGAACAAAAAACCCTCCTGCTTCCTTGAAAGCATAAAGGCTTCTTCTGCTCTGCCCAAGTGATCTTTCACTTCCAACTTTAAAATAACGTTTCAGTAAGTCAGACACGTTCTCTGCAAACCATTCTAGCGATCACTGAGAACGCACAGGCGAGGCCTAGGAAAGTATTTTTAGTAACTGTCCCCCCCAGCTGATGGCCACAAGGCTAGAAAACTCCGGGCACATTCGCTCCACGCGGGAGACGGCTGGCCTTCCCCGAAGTTCGGCCACCGCCCTTTGGCCCTTTATGTAAAGAACTGGTGAAAAGGCAGCAGGCACTGGATGTGTTGGGTTCCTGGATTGCAGTGGAGAGCGAAAAGTATTCCGCAGTTGCCGCAGAGGTCACCATTTGATCCCTGCAGCGCCAACACCTCTCTTAGAGAGGGAGAGGAGGTCTGCGGCATCGGCGACACAACGGGCAGAGCTGTCGGCCGCCAGCCAGCGCGCATGGGCACCGAGGCAGAGTCGGGGGTGTGGCTGGTCACGTGGGTGCGGCACCCCCTGACCACCCCCCCCCCCCCCCGCCCCGGCACTGCTGCGGGAGCCGAGCTTCGGGGAGTGGGGTCCCGATACAAACGAGTAACGCAACCCTTTCCGGCTTCTTCTTTAGGGTCGTCTGCCCCTCAGGTCATTTGCTGCCGTGTGCCAGAAAGACGGATCCTGGGACAAGCTGATGCCGCAGTGCAGCAGTAAGGCCCCGTGACCCCAGATCCCCGCGCGGCCTCTGCCGCCCGTGCCTGCTTCCGGTCTCTTCTGAAATGGTCCGCTTCTCGGGGACCGGGTTCCAAACCTGCTCCTCCTCCCCGGCCTCTCCGGGCGCTCTTACAGGTTAAACGGGAACCAAGCCACTAGGAAAAAAGTTATCGCCTTTGGACAAGCGTAATCTTTAAAACTGTTTTTTCCAAGTATGAAATCTCCGTGCAGGATGGGAAAGAGAAAATGGCACTTTAAGGCCCGCGATCCCACTGTTAGAACACGCCCGCGGTCACACACGCTCTCACACGTGTGCACAGGTACAGGCCACCATACTGTAGGGACGGGGGTCACTGCGCGGCCACATACACACCAAACTGGAGCGAGGGTGTACTTACCAGCCTGTGAGTTAGGAATCACATCGTAAGTTGTTTTCCCAGCGATAAAATGCAAGTTAAGTCGAAAACCTAAGTTTACAGAAACCTACAGCGAGAGCCTCTTTTGCCCACGTCCCCAAACGACCCCTGAGAGTTTGCAGGTCCGTGCCTTCACGTGCTTTAGCTCCCATGCTGTGTGTGTATCCTAACGTATCTCACTAGTCCACACTCTTTAAGCAAAAGGAGACTCGCTCTGATCGCACGGACTCCCCCGTGTTGTTGGGCTCTCTTTCCACGTCAACCCAAGGGTTAGGAGAATCACGCCCTCGTTAGTGGCTGCGTGGCACCCCCGCCACGGCCTGTGTGCTGTGCCCAGGTCTTTCCGAATACATCCACTGCTGTGGTCAGCGCCCCTGTAAATGTATTTGTGCACATTTTGTGCAAGGGTTCCCACAGAATTCACAGGCAATTGAAACACTTTCACTTCGTAGCTTCAGCCCCACCACCGAGACTACCAATGCTTAGTTCCAAAGCAGGAGAGCCGGCACCACGGGAGCGTTGGGAGCTGGGAGTCCGGCTCGGAACCCCAGCGCGGCCACTTTAATGAAGCCAGGTAGCCGTGGGCACCTCTCTGCGGAGAATCAGAGGAGCACTCGGCACAGAACCAGGCTCACGGCTAAGTTGCTATCTCAGTGTAAGCTCTAAATGTTCGGAGAAAGAACGTCCAGTGTCGAGTTTTCGACCTCCTGCGTGAAGTAGGGCTTCTGGCCTATCACTTCATCTCCGAACCTGGGTAGATCGTTCCCACTCGTGTCCTAATCACACTCGTGTCCTAACGGGTGAGCATTCTAATGCAAATTCAAGGTACTAGGACTTCCAGATCTCCTAAAAAGTTAATTTGGGACCAGGAGCCTTAGCACAAACCAAGTCCTCCGTCCTATTGTTGACTCTCAGGGCCAAACTGCAAACGGAGTACTGCTCTCCAGGGACGCGTGGGCCGTGCCCCGTTCTTCCTTCCTTGAGGCCCTTTGGCCCCAGAATTTCCGTCAGAAGTTAGGGCACGGGCACTAAGGAGCCCCAGGTGGCTTCAAACCCCTTCCTTCTGGAAAGCACCGTGCGGCTCCCACCCCAGGGGCCTCACCGCAATCTAGCCGTTCAGGTCGGAACAGGAGGAAGGCGATGCTTTACGATCACAGTAAGGCCGACCTATCCATTTTCAGTTAAGAGGGTCAGCGTTGTTCCCACACAGGGGGAGCTTCGGGCCACAGCGCCCGGCAGCACAGCCACCTGCCCGTCTGGCCTCTCGCGGTCAGCGCTGGACACAAATCAGGTTAGTGCGACCTGACTCCTCCCTCTCCCTTTACCAGTTGTGGATTGTGGCCCGCCGGAAGATTTACCCAACGGCCAAGTGCAGTACGTCACAGGTCCCGAAGTGACCACATACAAGGCGGAGATTCAATACCGCTGTAACGAGATCTTCTACACGATGAGATCGGAGGATGGTAAGCAAAGTGCTCAAAGTTGGGGGTGAGTGATTTGGAACCTAAACCCTCGGGATGTGAAAATAAACTTTAGCCAACATTTTTGGCTAAGGTTGCAGGGAAGATTAAAAGGCACTACCCCCACCCGCTAAGTGAAGTATTACAGCTCAAGTGACTTTAATGTCAATTTGCAAGAATCTGAAAACAGATCTTATCTAGTAAATGACTACTACAAACACACAATATATTCCAAATGGTTTAATTTAACAAGTCAAAACCTTATCATTAAGCACTTGAGATCTTGATACATATTCAAGTTACACATCTAAAAGGTTTCCACTTTGCGAGCAAACATGGTTAATGCAGAGACCTCCTATTTATGAAATCATGTAAAATGGTTATTCAGACACCTCTCTTTCCCGATGATGCTCCAGAATCAACATTCTTCAAGGGGCTATTCAAGCAAATGACAACCACCTTCTCCATGCAGTTAAACATTTTTGCTTTTCCAATGATTTGCAGGTAAATATGTGTGTGGGGCTGATGGATTCTGGACGAGCTCCAAAGGAGAAAAATCGCTCCCAGTCTGTGAGCCTGGTAATGGATACATTTACACAAGAGACGCGTAATTGATGGAAAGTACAGCTGGGCGGGAGGCGAGCGGAGCTCTGGCTGGTGTTGGGCAGAAATGGAACCTCAGCACTTGGCTCTTACACCAAGTTATTATTTCCAGATAACACGTTCTCACTCTCCCCTTTCCATGCGGAGGGGCTGCTAGGTGCCGACTGCACGTCAGTCATTGGACTATTTTTGACTTCACAACTAGGCGAGCGTAAAAAATGAAACGATTTTAAGAATTATCTTGAACCATTTACATTTATAAACACAAGTCCTGCTGTGGAGTTAACTTTTTCTTCTCTGTGAAACTATTAAAACCCAAAGCTAATAACTCATTTCCCTAAGCAACTGTTTTCAACGACATCTAGTTTTTAAACATTAATGCAATCTGCCTTTTGAATAGTACCCAAAAAAAAATTTTTTTTTGCCAGAATTGGCTCTGAAGATGTAGTTGAGTACAGCGATTAAAAAAAAAAAAAAATCAGAAAGGTAATAATGTATTCATTACTCCTGCGTTATCTGGCTTAAATTAGTTTTCTTAAAAAAACTACATCTTAGCTGACACAACATTTGTACGTTTTAGTGCAAGTATTCTGCCACAACAGGAGACATATTTGCTACATTAATGAGTGTATTTAGTTAGCAATACACACAGGAAAATTTAGTTTGGAAGAACCAACTAGACTAAAATAGTAATTTCCGAACCTGAAGGTTCCTGGCTACAACTGCCAACATTCTGATTTGCAAAACGTTTAAATGTTCAAAGGCGAAAGTGATTTTGCAAATCCTGCAACAGTGACCTTAGTTCCTGCTTTCCCAGAACTACAGGGTAAATACCCCATTTTACAAGCAGGAAAACAGAAGCAATGAAAAGGTTATTTCCTTTCACTGGATTTGTAATCACATCACCCCAGTACATCAGCCCAGACAATTCCTGTCTGCCCTATTAATACTCCCTATCGTGTAGGCCAAATTATTTCAGTAAAACAAATTAGTTTCTAAAAGCTAATTTTCATACACCTCATTTTCTGAGGAGCTAATGCTAATACCAAAAGGTTTCCTCCTCAGGTTCGAACTGTGCCGTTTTAAAGCAGTCTCACTTGCCTGTGTGGGTGGACACCCACCAATTCACCCGATGATAGTTTTGGATGATTAATATAAATAGATACAATTCCAAAGTGGGAATGATTACGGAAAAAAAACACCACTGGGTTTCTATAAAGGCTCTATATATCTGCTTCTTTCCCTAGTTTGTGGAATATCAACTCGCACCGTAAGAGGGCGTATATATGGAGGGCAAAACGCAAAGCTTGGCGATTTTCCCTGGCAAGTCCTATTACTAGGTCGAACTACGGCTGCAGGCGCACTCCTACAGGACAACTGGATCCTCACAGCAGCTCACGCCGTGTATGAGCAAAAAGAAGATGCCTCCTCCTTAGAGATCAGAATGGGTGCCCTGAAGAGACTGTCAGCTCATTATACACAAGCCTGGGCCGAGGCCATTTTTATACATGAAGGCTATACTCATGATGCTGGCTTTGATAACGACATAGCACTGATTAAGTTGAAGAACAGAGTTGTAATCAATAGCAACATCTTGCCTATCTGTTTGCCACGAAAAGAAGCCGAATCCTTCATGAGGACAAATGACATTGGAACCGTGTCTGGATGGGGATTAACCCAAAGGGGTTTTCTTGCCAGAAGTCTAATGTTTGTTGACATTCCAACTGTCGATCACCAGAAATGTACCGCTGCATATGAAAAGCAGCCCTATCCAGGGGGAAGGGTGACAGAAAACATGCTTTGCGCTGGCTTAGAAGGCGGGGGCAAGGACAGCTGCAAAGGGGACAGTGGAGGGGCATTAGTGTTTCTAGATAACGAGACACAGACATGGTTTGTGGGAGGAATAGTGTCCTGGGGTTCCATGAATTGTGGGGAAGCAAACCAGTATGGGGTCTACACAAAAGTTGTTAACTATATTCCCTGGATCAAGAACATAATTAATAACTTTTAATTTGTTGTGTCTTCAATCAGAAAAGGATTCTTTTTAGAAACCCCTTTAAAAGACCGTAGCAGCAACGTGACCCGAGAGACATTAACATGGCAGTTACTGCCCTACCGCCAAAACCAAAAGCAAACTTCGGGGAAGAAGGCCACCACAGGTGCCCCTCCCTTGGGGCTTCTCACCGCTTCCTGCTGGATTCGAGGGGACACAGGCAAGTGAGATCACCTGTGCCAATCCCACAGAATATCACCAGTTAAATCTGCATTTCATGACTTACAAAGTGCAGTATCTGCACCAGGTATCTGCATTTCTATAAATTGCCCGTTCATGTTCTCTGACAACTCTTCCATTGTCTGGGGACTTGTTCTTGATCTCTAACAGAGCTTTATATATTATAGCAGTACTGGTTCAGGGATAACCTAGAATCGTGATTTTGTAGATAAAACGGAAACATCAATACTTCGGGTTAGGTATTGACTGATTCCCATGTGCAAAACCAATGCCATCAACTGGCGAGATATAATTTTTCACTTATCCAACTGGCAGACAAGAAAAACACAGAACAGCACCATTTCACATTGTCAAAGACAACACAGGTTTTCTAAAGGACAACTTGGCAATGTATCTGAAAAGCCCTGAAAGCACGCAGTCTTTGACCTAGTAACGCCAACGCTAAGAATTTAATTCAGCTGTGAGGATGTTCCCGGCACTTGGAAATAATAACCTAAATAATGTTCAAATTCAGAAGACAGCTGAATCAAATGTGGCAATTCCTTAAGAAGAACTACGACATCAGAACTAAGTGGCCATAGCATAGGTAAGTCTGTAGTTTTTTTTAATTCTCACAATGAACACGAAAATCCTTGGGCATACTGAAAACAACAGATCACAAATCACAAGAGCTGAGTACAGAACTCATACACAACGAAGAGCTACTCTCCTGGCACTCAACAACGAATCATTCTAATTATCACATACATCTTTGGAATTATCAAGCGGTTAAGATACTTTCCCTAAGGACACAATTTAAGCTCACCTAACCTTAAAGACCTCAGGTCATTTCGGCTGGCTATTCCTCTTTCAAGTTTTAATAGCTAACACTTCACAAAGAGTTTCATCCTAGCCAAATATTTACCACTCATGTAAAAATTCATTTTGAGTTTCTGCCTGATTCCTTTTGTGCATATTAAAGGGGAACTTCTTGAGACTTTTCCAAAGTAACTTTCCATCACCTTTGTCACATATAAAAAAGAAATTGAATTTTTCCAGTAAGACTCCAGACACTAAACTGTGGTGGCAACAAATTTTTTATTCAACTGGTTCAAAAAAGTTTTAAGAATGAATGCATTGAGATGACCAAATAAGACTTAATTTTAAAAACAAATCTTTGCCAAATAGTTTTACTTCTAGACTTCATTTCTTTCTTTCTTTTTTTTTTAATTTTAAGGGTAGAATTAAATACCCACAGCTACTAGTACCACAAACATTGTTAACAGAAGGCTGCTGCACATTGAAAGCCTTCTAAGACCGGAAACTAGATTCACAACAAGTGCAAGTAAGGGATTAAAACCATGCCATTGACAAGTGAACTTACCCCTGGGCTCCTTGAAGGCTTGTCAGTTTAGTCTTTGGAGGTCCCCGAATACCATTTTAAGTGTTACCAAGTTACTGCTGCTGAGTAACAGTGCAAGTGCTAAAATGCAAAATTCAGATGGTACAGGGTTTGGAAATCATGCAATGGAGATGCAGAAAAAAATTAAAACAATGCAAGATCCTTTTACAGAGGAAACTGAGTAACGAAACAACGTGGCGATCACAAGTCTAAAGGACGACTTCATTTCTAAAAGCTTAAAACACGTAACTTGAAAAATGACAAACCTAGTTATCATCATCTAATTAGAGAAGGGCATCAGGTAAGCTACCGACACAAAAATGTTAACATTCTTCCATCAGAAAACAAGCTCAACTCTCACAGCAGTTACATAAAAAGTACAACAGAGAATCATAGATTATTGCTTTTACATACTGCACAATGAGCCGTGAGAGTCTAATCTGAGTTTTCTATCAACGATTTCATTCAACGTTACTCTATTCCCCCACCTGTGGAGGACAAAGCCCATTTCACTTAACACTTTCAGACAGACATCCCACCCTGCTAGTTCTTAAAGCTATCAGGCTTTGTAATGGATTTCAGGCACAAGATAAATTTGTGGTTTCTTCTACTTTATCCCTACTGCAATTAATTCCACTTTTCAAATCCCAAACTAGAAAGGTGCTGAAATGCCCTCCTTTCCAACTGCTATGCTTTGCTACAAAGCATTTGAAGATAATCAACGTTGTTTTTCCCACTCCCCCCAAATAAGAATATTTTTAGAAGGCATGATTCCCAATGGAGATTCATACAGGCCATGTAAATAGAACATCACCCAAATGCACAGAGGCACTAATAAAAAAACTGGAGGGTACTGCTTACCATTTTAGGTGCGGTCACCCAGACTTATTAAAAACTAGGTTTAAAAAGAAAAAAAAAAACTTTTCACTTTGGACAATGCAAGAACATAGCAATTAAGTCTGGGTATCAGGTGTCAATGCATGACAGGTGATGAATCCATTTGACTTGAGACAACTTTTCAAATAAGTTTATTTGAAGCAAAATAAACTACTGCCAAGAAACTTTATGAAAGTTCCATCTCAAAAGGGTCAAAAAAGGGGAATTAACTGCTATGAATTCTTTGCATTCAGGGCTGCAAAACAAAGACACATATTATTTAAATCAGTTTTATTTAAGAATTTCCAACATTGACAACTCTTATAAAAAGCATCCAAGCACAGGACACAGAACTGCATCAAACAGCATTCTTATGGGTAGCTGACAGACATTAGAACTTCCACCCTTCGTGGCGACACCCCGAGCTCACTGGTGAACTCTGCTTCCAAGTACTCCTGCAAAGCACACCACAAGCTCAGTCCATGTTCTCAACCCACCAGCTTCAGTTCACAGGACCACACTTACAGATCAGGAACAGAAGAGAACACACACCATACAGCATTCACAGCAGTTGACAAAAGGGGAGGGGAAATACAAGTATCGTTTCACTTAACACATCCAACTAACGGGGTTATCTAAGAACAAAACTCACTTAAAGTCTTCCAACAGATGTGGATGTCCTTTGAATGCAAAAAACATTCGTACGTTATTTGCTATCATTGCTCTCTGCACACTCTCGCACCAAAGCCACAGGATTGAGAGACACATCTCGCCAAGTTAAAAAATATCCATTATGCACCACCAAGTCTCTGCACGCGCTCTCTCCTTTCCTCGCTCATACTAGCCTTTCATGCCTCGGCACCACCATCAATCCCACACAAGGTTTCAAAAGTTCAAACAGCCTTCTGGTTCCATATCACAGCCTTGCGTTCATAGCGTTGATACGACTCCATGAAATAAAGAGTAGCGGATAAAAATGGGACACCCACCGTCAAAGACGCAGCCTGTGCAGTGTGATGACGAAGTCTTGAATGAGAGAGCATGTAGACGGAAGTATTCCTATGGCAGAATATTTACAGCACTACTTTCAATGAAGTGCTTCTTCCATAAACATTTGAAATGAGATGAACTGCAGAGATTAAATGAAGGCTTCATATTGTACTTTTGCATATGAAGGGAGACAAGTGTTAAAAAAAAACAAAAACGAAAACAAAAGAACCAAACACTGTGACACCATGATCTCCAAAAAAGGAGATTTTCCTACGGAAAAAAATTCATATGGTGGGGTTCAAATTAAAACAAGGAGAAAAGAATGTAGTTCTAATCAATGGTTTCCATTTTGAACATGCAAAGAATTCACTTGACAAGTCCAGGGATAAAATATTACAGGAGAAACCTTTTGATATCAATTGTAGTGTGTTGGGTTTTTTGTTTTTTTTAACCAATCAGGCAAACAGCAGTTCACTTTCAAACACTCAATATTTCAACCCTTTATGTAACAAAACTTATAAAATTCCTTTAGCTTTTCCTCTTTTTCTAAAGAAAAATGTCAAAAATACTGCTGAATATACTCCACACTGAACAGACCAATTCTGAAAATTCTCGGTACATATGTATTTTACAATATACTTACCATGTGTTTAGAAAAATTTGAATTCCCACCAGTCTCTACCAACCCCACCGTCTACATTCCCCAGCCCGAAGATTTAGAATCCATGCTTGAGCCAAAGCCTCCGTTAAAACCGCTGCCTGACCCTGCATTTGATGCGGATCCCCAACCGATCGCTGCACCTGAATTAGAACCACTATAGGAGTTATTTCCAGAACCAAAGGCCTGATTTGGCTCCCTCTGCATGTTGCCTTGGCTTTGGTTATTACCCGATGGGCCTGACTGGTTCTGCTGACTGGCTAACATGCCCATCATGCCCCAGCTGCTCTGCAGTGCCGCCTGGGCAGCCGCCATCATTGCCGGATTAATGCTAAAAGCGCCAAAGTTCATCCCCCCACCCATATTACTACCTTGATTGTTTCCCAAACCAGCTCCACCCCCTCGACTGTTACCAAAACCACCCTGATTCCCAAAGCCACCTGGATTACCACCAAATCTTCCACTTCTTTCTAACTGTCTATTGCTATTGTGCTTAGGTTCAGCATTGGATATATGGACGCTGATTCCTTTAATGATCAAGTCCTCTCCACAAAGAGACTGGGCAACCTATAAGAAATAGGGGATGTAAATAAAGGAAATTAAACCATTGACTCATGCACCAGAGTAGCAATCAACTTAGATTTCAAGCCAGTGTCTACGCGGGAGGAAAAATAAGCTCATTTCATTTAAACCCGTAAAATGGACTTTGGCTGTAGTAACAGCAGCACGGACTTTTTCAGCTTACTTTCAAAAGATATAAAACACTCCCACTTAAGCGCCACATCCTGAAAAAATACCTAAAGGGTTTACGACGACTATCTAGACCCATACATATCCCAAAGCTTACAAGGTGAGAAAGCTCAGCTGAGGACGGCAATCAGCGGGATGGGAAATCTTCACGACAAATTACCCAGTCAGAGGACTATCATTAAAGAAAAAAGTACCTGATCGTCTGCAAACGTCACGAAGGCAAAAGCCCTGAACGGTTTGGGAATGAAGACGTCTACCACTTCTCCATACTGGCAAAAAAACTGCTGCAGCTCATCAGCGGTCATGTCCTCTGTACAGCGCCCAACAAACACCTTCCTGCTTCTCAAAGGCTCATCTGGGCTTTGCTGGTCAAATCGAAAGGGAAGAAAAACATGAGAAATGTTTTAGGAGCTATGAAAAGAGCATCATGATAGAGGATGTAACGACAGCAATCTGCCTTTTATATGCGATTAGTCATTAAAAAGGAGATACTGGGGCGCCTGGGTGACGCAGTCGGTTAAGCGTCCGACTTCAGCCAGGTCACGATCTTGCGGTCCGTGAGTTCGAGCCCCGCGTCGGGCTCTGTGCTGACAGCTCAGAGCCTGGAGCCTGTTTCGGATTCTGTGTCTCCCTCTCTCTCTGCCCCTCCCCCGTTCATGCTCTGTCTCTCTCTGTCCCAAAAATAAATAAATGTTGAAAAAAAAAATTAAAAAAAAAAAAGGAGATACATTCTTCTGTATTAGCACTTCTCTTTAATGCTTCAGTGAAGAGTAACATTTTATTTTTTAAAGATTTTATTTTTAAGTAATCCCTACACCCAACACGAGGCCTAGACGCATAACCCGAAGATCCAGAGTTGCACGCCCGACAGACTGAGCCAGCTAGGTGCCTCCAAAGTCTTAAGGTTTCAAGTTCAAAAAGGTTTATTTGGATTAAGCAAAGTCAATGACTGAGGAACGCCCTAGCAAAGATGGTAACTCTCCAAATAAGTCTTGCTTGCTAGGAACAAATTAGGCCTTTGTGACAAGATTAATGTGTTCTCACTGTCTTTGTGCTTTAACACGTAACCACGTAAGAAACTGTTCACTCACCAGAAATAACAGAAAAAAAAAAGAATAAAATGAACGAAGTTTTAGTAAGAGAGGTAATAAACTAAGTATTTCAAACAAACATAAAACATTCAGCATGCATTAAGGTCCTAAGGCTTTAACGAGACAAAATGTTTCAGGAATATACCCGCCACTACCTTTTCCAAGTACATTTACTATTATTCTACAGTGTCTTCTAAGGGAGTTTTGTCAAAATTTGACAAAAATTCCCAAAGCAGAGGAAATTCCCAAAGCAAAATTCCCAAAGCAGAGGAAAAAAGAGTAAAGTACCTTAGAATTAGGAAGTTTACAGTCACACCATCGTCCGTCTATCATATGTCGCTGTGACATTACTTTCACCTGGGTTTCATATTCCGTAAAACGAACAAAACCAAACCCCTTTGAATGACCAGTTTTGAGATCTTTCTTGACCTAGGGGGAAAAAAAAAATCACTGAAATTTACTAAAATCTCACACACTCACACACACCCAAATCAGAGTTCCTTGGTAATTTGAATGGCTTCACTCGGATGGAGTTGCTTAATTAAAATTTAAACCAAGTTATTCTTGAAGTAAAAACAACAGGAGAGTAAATGTTGAATCCAGATCATGTTAATAATCATGTTATGAAACAGAATTTTAACAACTTGGTTTACAATGCAAAGATAAATCAGATCTAACATTTACGTTTTTTTTTAAACTACTTATTTTTGAGAGAGAGGAAGAGAGAGAACACGTGCCTGCACAGAGAGTGGGAGACAGAGAATCTAAAGCCAGCTCTGTCCTGACAGCGAGAGAACGACGCAGGGCTCAAACTCACGAACAGTGAGATCATGACCTGAGCTGAAGTCAGATGCCTAACCAACTAAGTCACCTAGGCACCCCTCTAATGTTTACATTCTTAAATTGGAAAAAGAGGAAATGTGTTTTTATCTTTCTTTAAAAGTTATTTTAGTAATCTCTACACCCAACATGGGACTTGAACTCACGACACGGAAATCAAGAGCTGCACGCACCTCCAACTGAGCCAGCCAGGTGGCTCCCCCTTTTAAAAAAAAAATAGGTGTTTTTTTAGGGACCCAGGGTGGCTCAATTGGTTGCCTGGCTTTTGATTTCAGTTTAGATCATGATCTCAGGGTCCTGAGTTTAACCCCTGCATCAGGGTCCACACCTGCGTGGGGTTCTCTCTCCCTCTCTTTCCCTCCCCTACTCACGCTCTCTTCTCAAAGTAAATAAACTTAAAAAGTTTTTTTTAATCTCCCAACAATCTAAGTTAATATAGAATATATGCATAAAGGGAAAGAGTATAACCCAAATTTTTTAAGTGAGCTCTAGACCCAACATGGGGCTTGACATCAAGAGTCACACACTCCACCAACTAACCCCGCCAGGCACCCGAACCATTTCGGCATCCCCTATGCATGCATGTAACAAATGTTAAAGATACCATCTGCTGAACATGAAGGGCAGTGTCACTAAACTGCAGGAATTTGAGGAAAAGAATTCACTGGAGAAGAAAAACTGTCAAATGAAATCAAAGTTCACCTGAACCATAAGAACCTCTCCAAAGGTACTAAAATATTCTTTTAGATCCTGTTCAGTCGTTTTCCACGGGAGACCCAACACTATTAAATCAGATGTTTTCTGGACAGCTCTTTTCACTTTCACTGCTGAAGAAGCATCCGTCTCGTCCATTTTTCTTTTGTTATCTGAACAAAAGGAGCAGAAATCTCTCAGTGAACTCCCCATTTAACACTTCTTAGGACGTATTAACTCCTACACCTAACAACGACAAGCAAAAAGATTCTAAGAACAATAAGATACTGAAAACTTTTGGCAAGGAGTGACATCAGCTCTCAAAGACAGAAGGAGGGACTGAATAAGTGGCTGAAGGGCTTTTCTGGTGCGAATGCAGGGACTCCCTCCCACCTCTGGTTTTGCAGGATCTCAAGATTACAATGGTTTGTTCTCTCCTCTCAAAAGGCACATCAAAACAAAACTAATTCTACTTCATTTTGGACTTTAAAACACACTAAGAAGGAAAAAAAACAGGTTAAAAAACAGTGCTGTAATATCTTTATGCCTACTAAACATATCTGCTTACCTTAATGCCTGTAAGTTAAAAGTTTCGGACCAAAACACAATCAACTTTTATCTCCAGCTGTGGATTTTAAGGGTAATTTCAAATTTCTTTTTCTTTCTTTTATAAACTTTCAACAGTGAACTCACATTGATTTTGTAACAAAAACCAAAATCTTAGGTTATTTTTCAAGACCAGTATTTGGGGGGCACCTGGGCGGCTCAGTCGGTTAGGCGTCTGACTTTGGCTCAGGTCATGATCTGTTTGAGTTAGAGCCACATGTTGTCAGGCTCTGTGCCGACAGCTTGGAGCCTGCTTCTGGGATCGTGTCTCCCTCTCTGCCTCTCCCCCACTCTCGCTCTTGCTCTCTCAAAAATAAACTAACATTAAAGCAAACAAAAATCCTCAGTATTTGGAAGAGGAAAGGAACTAAGTGAGATTTTTAGAAAGACTATTTTTTAGAGCAGCTTCAGGTTCCCAGCAAAACTGAAAGGATGGCAGAGACTTCCCACACACCCCCTTTACCTTCACACATGGATAGCTTCTCCCCATTATCAATAACCCCCCAAACCAGTATGGGACATTTGTTACAACCGATGAACCTGTATTGACACGTTATCATCTAAATGGCATTTTATTTTTTAATGTTTGTTTACTTTGAGAGCGAGCATGGGGAGGGGAGAGGGAGGGAGGGCATATCTCAAGCAGGCCCCTCATTGTCAGCGCAGAGCCCTACACGAGGCTCGATCTTGAGAACTGCAATATCATGACCTGAAGCAAAATCAAGAACTTAACCAACTGAGCCACCCAGGTGCCCTTACATGACATTTTAAATTTGGGTAAATATTAATCTATAGCCAATGGCTCGAAAAACAGCATACGAAAAACAAAAAACAAACAAAAAAAAACCCAAGCTGCTGTTAAAAATGTTCTCAAAGTGTAAGTCAAAGTCTTGCATACTAATCAAAAATGATACTGTGTTGGTATCGCGTTTTAACAAAAGAGATCAACTACAGCAAATCCCTTCTGCTGAAATGTACCTACTTCCTTGGCACCATTCCTTCATATTTCCTTTTTTTTGATTTAGAACATCAGTGATAAGGGGCAGTGAGAATAAGACCAAAACCCCAAATTATAGTTGCACTAATTCAGATTTGGGTTACAGCCATCGATTTAAGGGGCAAAAACATCAGATCAACTGAATGACTGATGGAAGCCTGCAAGGACCAAAAACCAAAGCAAAACATCAGGGCACCTGAAAAGAATCTATTTACAAGAGGCTGATTACTGCAAAGCATTCTCAGCGGTTCCTTAAATTTGGCATTAACTTGGCAGCATCTGTTCACATAATACACAGTTTTCTCTCTCAAAAAACTTCTGTATTTCCAATTTTCACTAATTAGGACTAGCAGCTAACAGTAACATTTAAAGAAACACTTGGGTTATAGGAGATGTTCCGCCGTGAAACGAGGCCATGATCGGACTTAGAATGAGAAACAAACGCTTGAGCGTTGCAAAGCCAAACGGCAACGAACCTTTGGGATAGTTGACAACATATACCAGATTTCCCCAGCCGGCTTCGGGAGCATGCAGAATTCCTTCCACCAACCGGACGCCTCTCATACACTGAGACACTGGATTCCGGTAGCGCAGCCCACAGGCCCCTGGAAACTGGGCTGTAACCGTGGACAGCAGCACCGTCCCGTCGTCTTCTGATGGTATTTCAATGGGCTCGTCGTTCTCATCTTCGGTTACCCGAATATATTCAGACATCTTCTCTTAGTTTTCTTAAAGGAAAAAGAACCATTAATGACCGACACTCGAGTCAGAGTAATTGTTTCCTTATCATCACCTGGTTAACACCACCACCACGTCCCTGTTCCGGGGACATCTCTGCTGTTTGGGCTCTTACACGCGCGGGTTACCACCGAAACGAGGCAAAGGCAAGGCCAGTGATTCTTAACAAAACACGATGCCTTGCTATTTCAGTCCTGCTATAAACACTTGCCGCGTGCCTACTAGGCATCAGATGCTCAACTGAAAACAGTCAGTCGCAGGTGGCAAGGTGGTTACTGGGGCGGGGGAACATCCGGAGAGGATACCAAACAAGCAGTTATTTATTACGGCCCTGATATACGCTGCCAGAAAGAAGTAAATAATCATCCTGGGGGCTGAGACGTGTGTGGGAATGAAAGCTGATGTCCCTAAAAACCAGATGCAGAAGCTGTGTCTTAAGAAACAGCGGCAGCGAGCCAGGTGAAGAGAGCAGGAAGAAAAGTTCCTCCCTGTTCCTCACTGTGGGACTTCCGGGGGCTCCCCACACTCGGGCAAGGACAGAGACAACAGGTCCTTCGCGACGCGGGCCGCCACCTCCCACAAGCCAGCGCGTGGCGGCCGAGGGAGGGGTTTTTCGGCGCGGCCCGAGGACCAGACGCAGGGGCACAGGGCCCAGGCTGGCGGCGTCCCCCGGCGCTTTGCGAAGCGCCGAAAGCACAGAGCCCTGCCAGGGCCCTGAAGCTCCGCCCCGGGCTGCACGGCACCGCAGGCCCAGCGTCCCGGCTTCGGCGCCGGCTGCCACCCAGCGCCAGGCCCCTAACGTCGCGCCCGCGCGAGCCCGCTCGGGCAGGACCAGGCGGACCCGGCCCCACAGCTCCCTTCCCCGGGCGGGGGCGGAAGCCGCTGCGTCCGCCACGGGCCGCGGCGTGCGGAGGCCGAGACCCCCAGGGCGTCCTCGGTGAGAAGCGGCCGCGACTCACCTGTTAGGCCGCTGCTAGGAAGCCCGACAGGGAACCCGAAGCAGCGACGGTTCCAGGAGCAGCCCAGCTACCGCTTCGCTCCCACAAAATGGCGCTAGGGCCGCCTCCTCCCCCCGCCGGCCGTCGTCCTCTCCCACCGGCTCCCCGTCGGGAGGGGAAGGACGCCGCACCGAGGCACAACGACCTTCTCCCCAGAGCGGCACAGCTCCCTTCCGGGAGGCTGAGCAAACAGAGCGGACTTAAAGGCGACAGTAAAACCAGCACCTGAGCCTGAGAGGCTAAAAGTTGACAAAAATATGGAGGCGTAGGCTGTTAGCTCCCCCCACGTAGCGTAACAAATGGCTTCGCCCGGCCAACCGTCGGCCCCGGGTCTCGGCCGAGCTCGCGCACTTTCAAAGTGCGCGAGACTAGCGCAGGGGCAGGGCTAGGAGTGGCGGGGCGGGGCCGGGAGACGCCAGGTGGGGCGGGGCGGGGCCAGACCGGAGCTGGGAGCTGGATCCCCGGTCCGGTTGACCTTCTGGAGGCCTGAGCGAGCCCGGGAGCCCAGCCCCCTTTGTCTATAAAGCCAGCCAAGTGCATCCACTCCTCCCTCCCCTAGCCGATCTCCACACCTGAAAAGAATGACCTTGTTTGAAATAGTCAAATGATGGAGCCTACTATGTGCCAGGTGTTTTCCACGTACTCACATTTCCGATTGCCCCTACAGTCTTGTGTGTGGTAGGTACTATTGATTCTATTCGCCTGTGCCGATGAGGAGGAAACTGAGGCACAGAGAAATTAACTGTCTTGCATAGAGTCCCTCGGGTAGTAAATGGTGGACCTGGGATTTGAACTCTAACCCTAATGCTAAAATATTCCAGCTCCAGGCCTCTGATGATAATACTGTACTTTGTCTACATTAGGACACACCTTGCCCAAGCTCACAGGGCCAGTAACTGGTGGAACTGGGATTTGAACCCAGGCAGTCTGGCTCCGGGCTGGAGGAGCTCCACGGCCACCCCCTTGAAGCTTCCTAGGGAGTAAATGTCAAGACCTGCCAGTCCTGATGCCTGCTGTTCATGTTAATCAGATTATGCGTGAATCAATTCGCAGGGATAAGGGAAGAGAGGGTGGGGGCAGACAGACACCCAGAGGCGGCCCTACACACAGGACGGCAGAGCTGGGCATGTGGCTCCTGATGGTCACTAACGTTTTGCAGCACCAGATAAAGCGCAGAGGCCTGAGTCATCTAAACTCATCCACCCAGTCATTTGGGGAGAGAAGTTAGTTTTATTATTCCCGTTTTGCAGAAGAAGAAACTGAGGCTCGGAGGCCAAGTGACTTGCCTGAGGTCACACACTTGCCCATATATGTCATCCAGGCCGTAAATTGCTCTCCCCCGTTCTGTCAGACCCTGAAGCTGTGTTCCATCCTCCAGCCTGGCCCACTCTCTGTGCCATGATTGAGACTGAGGCATTTAGTGTGGGCAGCTCTGTGGGCCCTGGATGCCAGCCATAGGGGGGTGGAGCAGGGTATGCAGAAACTGGAGAAAAGTCAAGCAGGGACAAAACCACAAAAGCCGTCCCTCCCCCCAGAAGTTTCGCGGCCAGTTGAGAAGACCAGTGAACACCGTCTTGAAGAGGGCAAATGCTCCTTCAGGAAGAGAATCGATAAGGCCAGAGGGAGGCTGGACAGTGTGGGATCCTTCTGCTCTTAATTGCAATTCATCTCTGAGCTTCAGCTTTACAGCGATGATCATATCAAACATTCTACTTGTTTGAAATGTGTGTGTGTTTTATTTTATTTTATTTATTTAGTCTGAGAGAGTGTGGGAGGGGCAGAGAGAGAGGGAGAGGGAGAAGCCCAAGCAGGCTCCGGCACCATCAGTGCGGGGCCCGACGTGGGGTTTAAACTCATCAACCATGGGATCGTGACCTGAGCCGAAACCAGGAGTCAGAGGCTTAACCACCTGAGCCACCCAGGCACCCTGAAATGTGTTTCGTAAGCTCCCTTGGTTTGTTGGTTTGTTTGTTCATATCCTGCACACATTAAGCCTGAGGATTTGTTAGAAGGCCAGACATTCCTGTTCTTACCCATCTCCTCTCTTCTGAGCATTTATTAAATGCTTTCTGAAGATACTGGATCAGAAAGGATATACCGAGCTCTCACGGCTCATCCAGCACTGTGCCAAAATTACAGTGTAAAGACACACGAGGAAAATGAAAGCCAGCCACAGCCTGCATGGAGTGGTCTACAATCCAGGTGGGGGCTGGGACAGAGAGTAGTTGGGAAACAATCCCAGAGGACATAAAGGACACCGGTGCCAGTGCTAGGCAGATGCTGAGGGACCGAGGGGCTCCCCAATAGCTCTTTGGGGTGCTAGCTTCCAAGCACAAGGATGAGGAATCTCAACTGGAAAGAAAGGACACTAGGCGGAGAACCAGAATGTCTGGGAAAGGGCCCCAGTTTTCACTCTAGTCACTTGGCTGTGTCTCCCCTAGATTCCCAGCTCTGCCAGCTCCAGAAAGTGTACATACATTCCTGAACGCTGAAAGAACTAAGACAATACAAGTATTTAAATAAGGGCAACTTTGTCAAGGTTTACTTAGTCCTGGTGTTTTTAGGTCCCTAAATTGGAAGCCGCACCTCCAACTGGTCTAGGTCTGACTTAGATTTTTCTAAAATTTTTTACTCCAAAATATATTTTTTTAAGTGTACATGGATGGAATCTCTACACCCCACGTGGGGCTCGAACTCGCGACCTGGACATCAAGAGTTCATGCTCCTCCGACTGAGCCATCCAGTTGCCCCCTCTGAAATCATTGAAAACTTACGATAAAGTTGTGAGAATAGGGGCGCCCGGGTGGCTCCTTCACTTGAGCATCTGACTCTTGATTTCAGCTCAGGTCATGATCTCCTGGTTCGTGAGTTTGAGCCCTGTGTCAGGCTATGTGCTGACAGCGCAGAGCCTAATTGGGATTCTCTCTCTCCCTCTCTCTCTCTGCCCCTCCCCTGCTCACCCACATGCTCTCTCTCTCAATTTAACTAGATAAACATTTAAGAAAATTTTCTTTCAAAAAATGTGAAACTAGAAATAATTGAAGCAAACTTACAATGAGTTTTAGCATAGTCACCGCCCAGATGCAAGGATCATTACCATTTTGCCCTATTTGTTTAGCTAGCTAGCTAGCTCTCCATTTTTTGCTGGACCATTTCAAAGTAGGTTGAAGTTGTTGTGACATTTCACTCTTCAATACTTCAACCTGCATCACCTAAGAACAAGGACATTTTTCTACATAATCACAATGCTGCTATCACACCCAAGAAAATTGACAATGATTTCCTAATAGCACCTTGTATCCAGTCCGTATTCAAATTTCCACAATTATTCCCCTAAATGTCTTTTACAGTTGTTTTCTTGAATCAGGATCCAGTTAAGTTGCATGCATTGCATTTGGTTATTGTGTTCGTTAGTCTTTTTAATTTTTTTAATGTTTATCTTTGGGAGGGGAGGGGCAGAGAGAGAGGGAGACACAGAATGCCAAGCAGGCTCCAGGCTCTGAGCTGTCAGCACAGAGCCCAACGCGGACTCGAAAACATGAACAGCGAGATCATGACCTGAGCCGAAGTCAGACGCTTAACCCACTGAGCAACCCAGGCGCCCCATGCTTTAGTCATTTTAAATCGAGAATAATCTCCCCATCCAAGATACTGACTTTTGGAAGATATCTGGCCAGATAGTTTGTAGAAGGTGGTGCATTTTGGATTCATTAGATTGGTTCCTCATGGCATTACTTAGCTCATTCCTCTCTCCCCTATTTTTCCTGAGATCACATTTAGGTTAGACATAATGGCCTGAACACTTTGTGAGTAAAGCTACGTATGTTCCATTGCGCCCCATCAGGAACACATTATGCCTGGTTGTCTTATTTTCGGTGATGCTAAATTTGATCTCTTGGTTAAGAGTATGACCACCACATCCCTCCCGGAAAAACATATTTTCTGTCTTTGCAATTTGCAAGTAATCTCTGGGTGATACTTTGACACAGGCAAATATCCTGTTTGCCTACAACCTTTCACTTCATGGTTTTGCATCCACTGGTGATAGTTGCCTGATTCAGTCACTTTGTTGGGGTTGCAAAATGGCAAATTAAAAAAATTTTTTTTCTAAATGTTTTTATTTATTTTTGAGACAGAGAGAAACAGAGCATGAGCAGGGGAGGGGCAGAGAGAGAGGGAGACACAGAATCCGAAGCAGGCTCCAGGCTCTGAGCCATCAGCACAGAGCCTGACTTGGGGCCTGAACTCACAAACTATAAGAAGTCAGACGATCGACTGACTTCGATCGTCAGGCACCCCTAAAGATTTTATTTTTTAAGCAATCTCTGCATTCAATGTGGGGCTTGAACTCACAATTCTGAGGTCAAGAGTCACATGCTCCACCAACAGAACCAGTCAGGTGCCCCCCACCTCTCTCTCTCTCTCTCTCTCTCTTTTGATAGTCACTATGAACTCTTGGATTTTATTTATTCAATGTTTTACAATAAGTTACAGTCATTAGTGGTTTTAATGATCAGATTGTCCTGATGATGGCCGGGGAAACCCTTTCAACTAGCTTCGGGTCCTTTGAACGCGTCTCCATTAGTCTTTAAGCATGCTCTTGTTTCTGGTACAAGATGTTCCAGGTTCACCTGGAATGAATGAATTCCTCTAAAGAGCCCTGATTCCTTTTTGTGAGAAAAGGCATTTAGAAACTAGAATCTGGACCTTAGGTGTACTTATTGCTACTTTGGTTGTCACGAGCATTTCTGAAAGGTAAAATAACAATATTGTTGCAAGCTATTTCAGTTTCATTATGATTGACTTTCCTTTTAATTTCAGTATCTTAGAACCTGCCAAAGTCAAGATATGCCTCCCCTGTTTGACTGAGGTCTTAGACTTTCGAAATTATTTTTTGTGAACAGCCAATTAGTGCAAAAATACCCAAAACAAAAAACTGATTTTCCCCATAGTTATACTTATACATACTTAAATAATAAATCTATTCTACGATACTTTGATGTATCCACTTTAGAGATGATTTTGTTGATTTCCTATTACTATCAGTGAAGGTTTTCATCTCACACATGCTCCTTTATCATTTCCTCCATCCTCTTAAAATATCACAATTTTATTTTTATTGATTGATTAAAAAAAAATTTTTTTTAATGTTTATTTATTTTTGAGACAGAGAGAGACACAGCATGAGCAGGGAAGGGGCAGAGAGAGAGAGGGAGACACAGAATGTGAAGCTGTTAGCGCAGAGCCCGACGCGGGGCTTGAACTCACGAACCGTGAGATCATGACCTGAGCCGAAGTCAGACACTTAACCGACTGAGCCACCCAGGTGCCCCTGATTGATTGATTTTTAATGTTTATTTATTTTTGAGAGAGAATGAGAAAGAGAGAATAAGTGGGGGAAGGGTGGGGGTGGGGGACAGAGGATCTGAAGCAGGCTCTGCGCTGATAGCAGACGCGGGGCTTGAACTCAAGAACTGTGAGATCGTGACCTGAGCCGAAGTCGGATGCTTAACCGACTGAGCCACCCAGGCGCCCTCACAATTTTTAGTTAAGTACACATTCAATGTTTTCCTTATTATAACTAAATACATTTCATTCAATACTGAGCCAAGAAGTATCCTTTCTTGTGCAACTTTTTCTTTTCCCTGGCGTTAATAATTGCCTGGGTTTTTTTTCATTTGTTTCGTACTCTTTGAACATCCAAATCTCCCCCTACACTCTCCAAAAGATGTATAAACTTCTCAAGGTTTTCCTTACAGTCAAATCTATCAGATAATTTACATTTTTAAAAATTTCTTGGAGACTTCAGCCCTCCTTTCTGGACCTTGTTTCAGCTGTCATCCTGGGACTTCCTTACATGTTTGAAAATGGCTTTATTCCATGTTCACACTTGACTGGTAGTCAGTTGCAACAGGATTTTAGGTTGAAAGACACTTTTAATTTTAGGTTGACATGTTTGAAGACATTTTTCCCCACCGCCCTCCAGCTTCTCTTGTTGCTTTTGAGCAGTCTATTGCGTTCTTGGTCATTCACGTACTCTGTGTGTTCTTTCTGGAATCATTTATAATCTTCTCCTTATTATTCGTAGCCTGAAATTCAAGATGGTGACTTTGTTTTCCTGGAGATCTTTTTTTTGTTCACTGTTCTGGGCACATGGAGAGCTTTTCATTCTAGATTCTCTTGTTCTTCAGTCCTGGAAACGTTTGTTGTAGTATTACTTTGACAATTACTTCCCTACTCCTTTCTTGGTTCTCTTTTCTGGAATTTCTATTAGCTAGCTATCGAATCTCCTGCAATGTCCCACCATTAAAAAGGTATTTCTTCTTCTATTGTGCAAATTTTCCTTTTTGTTCTACCTTCTGTGGAATTTCTCCAACCCTACCTTCAATCCTTCTATTGGCTCAAAAAAAAAAAAATGTTCAGCATCTATATTTTTGTTTTCCAAAAGATCTTTCTCATTGTTTGATTGCTCCTCAATGACAGCAACTGTTGTTGCACAGAACTGACGTTTTTATTTAACTCTCGGAAGACGCTAATGATAGTTTCCTTGATGTTTTCGTGCACTCAGCATTATGTCTGTTTCATCAGGATAATTATTTTCTGTTTGTTTGTTTTGGTCTTGTCTTTCATGTTAGAGGTTTCCTCCACAGAGTCTTTGCTCAGAGTCCCCAGCCCAACTTCTGGGAACTTCTGGAGTATTTCGCAGGGGATTTTTGTTCTGACTCCATTTTGTCCATCCTCTGGAACAAGTTTTTCTCCCTTCTTCCTCTCCTTCTTCTTCTTCTTCTTCTTCTTCTTCTTCTTCTTCTTCTTCTTAAGTTTATTTATTTTGAGAGAGAGAAAGAGAGCACAAGCAGGGGGAGGGGCAGGGAGAGGGAGAGAGAACCCTAAGCAGGCACCTCACTGTCAGTGCAGAGCCCCGGCGTGAAGCCCGATCCCGCGACCGTGAGATCACGACCTGAGCTGAAACCAAGCGTCAGATGCTTAACCAACTGAGCCACGCAGGCACCCCTTTTCTCTATTCTTTATAGAAAACAACCACAACATCATAACATTTATTGACCCTTTACTAAGTGCCTGACACTGTTCTGCGCACTTTATGTGCGTGGGTTCATGGAATCCTTCCAACGTCTCTAGGAAGTACGTACTGTATTTAGTTGTATTTGAGTTGCAAAGAGCCGCTGAGAGGTTAAACTTATTCAAGATCACCAGATAGTCAAGGCAGCACCAGGGTTTCAACTCTAGGTTGTCCGGCTCCGGACCCCTCACTTCTTTTTCTTTTCCTCTTTTTCTTTCTGGGCCTTAGAAGTGGAGCTGGGTTTACCAACCTTCTCAGTTCATGATCCACCATTGCCCCGCATCTCACTTCTTCCCCATTTCTTCCCCATTTCTCTTATTTATTTTCCCCACGTATTCCTAATCCCTAGCCCCTCTCACCCTGCCCCAGGACATTCACACTGGTGTTTGCCGCCTGCACCTTAAATCATGCACCGGTCCTTGCAGGATATGCATGGTTGTTCAGTGAGTGTACTCAGCAAAGCAAGCCACTTATGCAGTGCCTACCAGGTGTGAGGTGTTATTCCTGACCAAGGGTCAGCAAACTACAGCCTGTTGGCAGATTTTGTAAGACACACAAGCTAAAAATGGTTTTCACATATTTCATTCGTTGAAACAAAATCAAAAGAAGAAGACTATTTTATGATACGCAAATTGTCCATCAGTAAGTTTTAGGGGTACACGCTCACATTCGTTCATTTATATCTTGTCTATAGCTGTTCTCATGCTGCATCGGCTTTATGGCACAAGGCCTAAAATATATACTATCCAGCCCGTTACAGGGAAAATAATTGCTGACCCCTGCTTGAGATGTTAGGGTGCAGATTTAACATATGTTTTAACTTATATAAAACAAATAATGTGTTTTTTTTTATTTTAAATTTTTTAAATGTTTATTTTTCAGAGAGAGAGAGAGAGAGAGAGTGTGTGTGTGAGTGGGAGACAGAGACAGAGAGAGAGAGGGAGACACAGAATCCGAAGCGGGTCCCAGGCTCTGAGCTGTCAGCACAGAGACCGACAAGGGGCTCGAACTCACGAACCATGAGATCGTGACCCGAGCCGAAGTCGGCTGCTCAAATGACCGAGCCACCCAAGCACTCCAAAACAAATGAGGGTTTAATGGAGTGGAGGCATGCATGTAATTCATCATCCCATCTGGGACTTTTGAGAGTGAAAAAGAAGCTGTTAATTTCTGGGACGACTTGGGGTAAACTAGTCTATCCCTGGAAAAACAGGATGTGTGGTCATCTCTCTCCAGCTGTCATCCTGCCTGAGATCACTGGCTTTGTTCATCGCATTTTTTAGAATTTGCTGTGTCGTTGGATACACAACTCTCAGCAAACTAGGGCCAGATCTGGGCCACGACAGTTTGGGTATAGCTTGCAAACTAAGGTTCTTAAATGGTCGAGGAAAGAAAAAAAATCAAACGAAGAATAGTGTTTTGTGACATACACAAACTACATGAAATTCACATTTCAGTGTCCACCCGTCCATTTGTATATCATCTAAAGCCTAAAGCAACAGAGACTCTATGCTCTGAAAAGCCCAAGATATTTACTATCCGGCCTTTTACAAAAAGGCTTGCCAAGCCGTGCTCTGAGTGACAGCTTCTAACTGCTGCGGTCTTCTGTCGTGTGACCCCCTCATCTTACTGGTTCATTCCCCTGTGAGCCTCTGGCTTGCCCCCTGGCTTCCCCGTCACAAACCTCCCTGAGCTACATCGAGGTGAGACAGTTGGCTCATGCCGTGGCTGCACACTTCATTTTCCTTTCTTCTGTGCTGTTAACAATTTCCAAGATTTTCCTTTTGTTTTTCTCTTTTCACTATTTGACATTCCATCAAGCTATTCCTCTCTCTAGACCAGTCACACGCATCATTTATGCAACAAATATTAACCGAGCACTTCACTTACAGAACATGTGATTATTCTGGGCAGTGGGTATACAGCAAACGAGCAGAGAAAAGTCCTTGCCCTCTGGGAGCTTACGGTGGCCAGTGCTGTATTCATGGGGCCCTTACCCCGCTCGGGTGCCCTTCTCATCACCTGGTGTCAACAGCGTTGGGACCCTCACAACGCGAGGGTGTGAAGTAGGCAATGTCACCTCCGTTTGCCAGATGAAGAGACAGGCACAGAAATGCCAAGGTGGGGGCGGGGCGCCTGGGCGGCTCAGTCGGTCGAGTGTCCGACTCTTGATTTCAGCTCAGGTCATGATCTCGCGGTTCGTGAGATCGAGCCCTGCACCGGGCTCTGCACTAACAGCACAGACCCTGCTTGGGATTCTCTCTCTCCCTCTCTCTGCCCATCCCTCCTCTCAAAATAAGTAAATAAAGAAGAAGAAGAAGAAGAAGAAGAAGAAGAAAAAAGAAATGCCAGGGTAGGACGTGAACTCCACCCCTGACTGGTTGTGGCTCTCAGCATTTTGATCTCCTGACTCTGCACAGCGTTGCCAACACTCCACCCTTAATTTCCACCTTCCTAATTTTTGCCATTCTGATGAGTATAAAATGCTCTCTCCTAATGTCGTTTTCATTTGCATTTCTCTGATCTCTAGTGAATTTGAGTATTTCTAGAATCTGGGCTCTCGACTCCTGTTCATTTGCTTCTTGAAATCCAACGAGTGTATCTTCTTCTTCTGCAACTGGCATATTTTCTAAACAAAGCGGGGGGAAAAAATGTTTTAACAGAGAAACTCCCAGGCGTTTAGGTGCCTTCCTCCCTGAGGAAGTCGCAGCTTGAGGCTTGTGTTCTAGAAAGGGGACATACAGGTCTTGGCATGAAGTGCTTCATGCGGACCGCTTGGGGTCAAAGTGCAAACCTCTCACCAGCCCTGTGACTTCTGGCCAATCACAAAATGCTCTGGGCCTCTACTTCCTGCTCTGTAAAGTGGGGTTAGTGATGGCCACTGCCGCATGGGATTGCTGGAGAAGCAAAGTGCTTGGCACGTAAAAGGTGCCAGTCAGTATTAGCTACTATTTCTAACCCTGTCAGTGCTCATGAGAAAGGGAAAAAGTGTCATTATGCGGTGATGTCAGAGAGTTTAGCATTTTCCAGAGGATCTCCCATGACAGTGTGAATAATCTGGGTACTTGGCTTTTTTCTGAGGGAGATGTTGCTAGACGAAAGGCATTACAGGACCCGAAAGTTTAGGTCGGGAGTAAAACACGATTGTTGGAAAGCATGGTTTCATGTGGGGTTTGGGATCACTGCTCTCGTCCAGCTGTCACGTAAGAAGGGTATTCCAGGGGTGCCTGAGTGGCTCAGTCAGTTAAGCGTCCGACTTCGGCTCAGGTCATGACCTCACGGTTCGTGAGTTCGAGCCCCGCATCAGGCTCTGGGCTGACAGCTCAGAGCCCGGAGCCCGCTTCAGATTCTGTGTCTCCCTCTCTCTGCCCCTCTGCTGCTTGCACTCTGTTTCTCGCATTGTCTCAAAAATAAATAAACATTGGGGCGCCTGGGTGGCTCAGTCGGTTGAGCGTCAACTTCAGCTCAGGTCATGATCTCGCAGTCTGTGAGTTCGAGCCCCGTGTCGGGCTCTGTGATGACAGCTGGGAGCCCGGAGCCTGCTTCGGATTCTGTGTCTCCTTCTCTCTCTGACCCTCCCCCACTCATGCTCTGTCTCTCTCTCTCTCTCTCTGTCAAAATAAATAAACATTAAAAATTTTTTTTGTTTAATTTTTTTTCAACGTTTATTTATTTTTGGGACAGAGAGAGACAGAGCATGAACGGGGGAGGGGCAGAGAGAGAGGAAGACACAGAATCTGAAACAGGCTCCAGGCTCTGAGCCATCAGCCCAGAGCCTGACGCGGGGCTCGAACTCCCGGACCGCGAGATCGTGACCTGGCTGAAGTCGGACGCTTAACCGACTGCGCCACCCAGGCGCCCCTAAAAAATTTTTTTAATAAATAAAAAATAAATAAACATTAAAACAATTTTGAAAAGAGAAAAAAAGAAGAAGGGTATTCCAGCCATATGCTCACAGGCTTGGGGCTATAATCGGATGCTCACTCCCCACTGTCCCAGATCTGGGGGCTCGGGTGCCGTAGGAGGCATCCAGGGGTCCGTTTGGGGCTCCTTGTCCTGGGATCCTCACTAGGGGGTCTGAAAGAGGCCGAGTAAAGACCCAGACCCAATGGGTACTGCCCAAGAAGTGGGAGTGGAGAACAGGCTTGACCTTCTTCCTACAAATGCTGACCCATGCCTGGGGCTTCTGTGCTGGGATGTAAGATATGTTTGTTCCCTTCAGGGCCCATCCGGAAAGACCCTGAATGCCCATTGAAACCAGAGTTGAAGTCGTCTCACTGAAAGGGAAGTCATACCATATTAACGGGCTCTGGTGTCTGACTGAGCTGGGCTCGAATCCCTGCTGGGTGACCTTGGGCAAGTGTTTTAACTTCTCTGAGCCCATCCTTCTGTCTGTCTGTCTCATGGGGCTTCTTCATCTTTTGTGTGTTACATATGGATCCCTTCTATGGTTGGTGAAACCTATGGACCCTTTCTCTAAATAACATTTTAAAAAGCACATAGTGGGGGCGCCTGGGTGTCTCAGTCAACTCAGGTCATGATCTCGTGGTTTGTGAGTTTGAGTCCCATGTCGGGCTCTGTGCTGACAGCTCAGAGCCTGGAGCCTGCTTCGGATTCTGTGTCTCCCTCTCTCTCTCTGTCCCTCCCCAGCTCACGCTCTCTCTCTCTCTCTCTCTCTCTCTCAAAAATAAATAAACATTAAAAAAAAAGCATATAGGTGTGCTGGGTGGGCTCAGTCAAACATCCAACTCTTGATCTCAGCTCAGGTCTTGATCTCAGGGTCGTGAGTTCAAGCCCCGTGCTGGGCTTCTCAAAGAGCGTGAAGCCTAGTTCAAAATAAAACAAAACAAACTATCGGGGATTTCTGTTGGGGACAGAGTTACAACAACGCTCTGGCGTATTGCCTACCTTCATAACAGAAGCAAATGCTAAATTCCAGTTAGAAGTTAGTGAAAATAAAGAAGTAATTTTTTTCCCCACCCAAATTCAAGAACCCCCAGACTCTGTATATGCCTTGGGGTGGACCCTGGGGTAAGAATCCCCAAATTAGATGCTCTAGGTCTCAGAACGGGGCCTGGCTCTGGAGGTACTCAATAAATGATGATTTCCAGCAGCAGAAAACGGGCTGCCCCCTTGGAGAGGGAAGGAGAGTCAAAGATTTGCATTCTGTTCCAGGAGGAGAGGGAACTAACTGTTTCCTAGAATGGATTAAATCACTCCTTCTAATAGAGCAAAGAAGAAAGTTCTGTTTCTGCATCACAACTAGTTGACCATTCATTTCCTGGTTCCCAGGGTGCTGTGTGTGTTTTCTAAGGGACTAATCAGGGAGCTTTTCAGCAAGCCTGATAATTGGTTAAATGTCAGTTTCCACATCTATAAAGTGGTGACGATGATGCCAGATCTCACTGAGATGGGCACATTTAAAAAGCCTTGGAAGCTTGGCAATGGGAGTTAAATATATTTTATTAATCTTTGACCTCTAAATATCAAAAGAAACCCATGAGTGGGTCAGTGGTTTCTGCTTTTGAAAAACCGGCTTAGTTAGTAGGTAGAAGGGCCCTTAGTTTTAAAAGGATTTCGCAATTTCTCATTTGCAAGAGAGGGAGGGTGTTCGTAAATAAAACTGCGGTGAAACCGTGCAGGGGCTGTGGTTCAGCCAATCCCGGGGCTTCCGGTGTATCGAGTAAAAGCAGTTTCGAAAATGTGACTTTTCCCAAATGGAGAAATGCAATTTGAGCCCCACTGAAAAGAGCCGGGTGAATCTAAGCCTCTCCAACACAGGAGACTTGTCTGTGCGCTTGTGTGTGTGAGGGTGTGCTTCAGGTTTGCGTAAGGGTGTGCAGAGGAGTGTGCAGCTATGTGTGTAGGGGTACGTGTGTGTAGGAGGAATGGGTTTGACATCTGCACTGGAGGGGAAAAGAAGAGGCTAACCTTTGTGCTCTTGGTTCCGTTTCTGGATAAATCCGTCCAGGGCAGAAGAGAGTGGCCACGCCTGAGGATTTGCGGGTCCCCGTTTGACAAGTGCTTACTATGTGCCAGGCCCTGTCAAGTGTCTGTCAAAGGTCCCCTCTATTTCGCTTCCCTCCCTACTGTTTCTGCCCTCTTGCTACTTTTCTTCATTCATTCAGTGTTTTTTGAAAGCTACGGCGTGCCCAGCACTCTGCTGGGATTTGAAGGTCCTGGACTTTTCTTTTTTGGTTTTTTTAATTTTTAACGTTTATTTATTTTTGAGACAGAGAGAGACAGAGCACGAACGGGGGAGGGGCAGAGAGAGAGGGAGACACAGAATCGGAAGCAGGCTGCAGGCTCTGAGCCATCAGCCCAGAGCCCGACGCGGGGCTCGAACTCACGGACCGCGAGATCGTGACCTGAGCTGAAGTCAGACGCTTAACCGACTGAGCCACCCAGGCGCCCCGGTCCTGGACTTTTCAACGATGCCAACTCTTGGGGTGCGGGGGAGGGGGCGGGGAGAAGCTACAGGTACAGATGAAATGGGCACAGTTAGAATCGAGACATATATTTTTGACTTGCAAGGGACATCAGGAGCCAAAGGGTCCTAAGTCGTCACTTTACAGGTGCACTTGTCTGCTGGGGCAGCCATGACAACGTACCACAGACTAGGCAGCTTCAACAGCGGAAGTGGATTTTCTTACAGTCCGGAGGCTGGAGGTCCGGGATCAGGGGGTCTGGAAAGTTGCTTTCGCCTGAGGCCTCTCTCCCAAGCTTGTGGGTCGTCTTCTCCCTGTGTCTTCACGCGATCTTTCCTCCGCGTGTGTCTGGTTCCTAATTCCTCATAAAAGGACACCGGTCAGACTAGATCAGGGTCCACCCTATCGACCTCATTTGAACTTAATGACTTCCGGAAAGGCCTCACCTCTGAATAAGGTTACGTTCTGAAGTACTGAGGATTAGGACCCCAACCTACGGATTTCAGAAGGACACAGCTCAGCCCGTAACAGCAGATGTGGAAAGGATTTGCCCAAGCTCATCGGCAGCAGAACTGGGACCAAGATGCGTCTCCCAATTTCTGGTCTGGTTCTTCTCCTTCTCCTTCTCCTTCTCCTTCTCCTTCTCCTTCTCCTTCTTCTTCTTCCCAGTCTTGTTTGCAGCCTTGCTTTGCGAGGCTAAAGCATCACATGCTTAAAACTATCCAACAACAGGGGCGCCTGGGTGGCTCAGGCGGTTAAGCGTCCAAATCTCGGTTTCAGCTCCGGTCGTGATCTCACAGTTTGTGAGTTCGAGCCCCGCATTGGGCTCCGAGTTGCCGGAGCAGAGCCTGTTTGGGATTCTCTCTCTCTTTCTTTCTCTGTCCCTCCCTGCTTGCTCACACTCTCTCTGTCTCAAAATAAATAAACTGAAAAAAACAAAAAGATCCAACAACAAGATCCAGGCACATGCTGTTAGTCTTGGAAAGCTTGGAGAACACTCACTCCGCTGAGTGAGTCTTGCCAAGGGCGGGGGGTGGGGGTGGGAGAGCAGAGCATAGATTGAGGCAGGAAGGACCAGGTGTATTCGGGGTTGGGGATGGGGAAACACCTGTCTCCTGGATGGGGGGTGTTAGGATGTTCTCAGCTGGTCTCCTTCCCTCTTCCCTCACCCACTTCTAGGCCATTCTCAACCCGGCAGCCAGAGTGACCCCTTAAAAACCTCAAGTCAGTTCATTTCCCTCCTCTGTTCATGATTTCTCTCGCCTCAGCTGCTTTATTCAGAAATTCTCCATTCATTCTCTCCGAAACCCTCTAAGCCTCAGCTGGCTTGTGTGTCTGCTCTCAGCGACCTCTGACCTCCACCGGGAAGGGCCCTGGGGAGGTTTCTGGGAAGCTGGGTCAAGAGAACACGACTGTTCCTCAAGTTATACGTGGCTTCTGAGTTTCTTTTCTTTTCTTCATTTGGCCTGGAGACAGCTGGCAGGGCTCAGGACATCATGCTCCCCTAAAACGTGGCACTCTGGCGTATTGAATACTGTAAAGGAGTGAGAAAATGCCAGAGGCAGGAGACACTCTGACCTTCTCCTGAAGCAGGTCACAGAACCATTGAGAGAGAGGGGTCCTCTGTATGCCTGGAAAAAAGGAACATCCTTACCCCTGAGACAGAGGGACACTGAGAGGGATCTGAGCGAACGGGCCTTGCCAGGTCTCCCCCAGTTCTCTATCTTGCACGCACACCCCTTTGCCTGTAATATCTTTCCACGACTGCCCTCTCTTCATCCAACCTAGCATACAAACTCTCAGGTTTAACCATTTTTTCCAGGTCTTCATTTCCTTAGGAAGGCTCCCGTGTCCCGTAAAACTTATATTAACGTGTGTGTTTTCTCCTACGATCCGTCTCTGTCGGTGGTTTGATGTGTGGACCCTAGTGTGGCCAGGGACCCTAAGAAGTAGAGGGAATTTTTTCTCCTCCCTGCACAACCTTCTCCTTCAAGCTGAGGGGGAGGCCTTGCCTTTCCGGGGAATCTTAGCATCTTTCACTTGGGGCTCCCAGGGCTGAAGCAGCTGATGTCACCAAAGCGGGCAGGGAAGGGTTGAGATACGGTGGCTTCCACCCGTGGTTTCTGGTGCCACAGTGACCCTTGAGATCTGCACTGGAGGGGAAAAGAAGAGGCTGACCTTTGTGCTCTTGGCTCTGTTTCTTAAATCCGTCCAGGGCAGAAGAGAGTGGCCAAGCCTGAGGATTGGAGGGCCCCCAGCAGTTGTCTGCGAAGTGTCTCTTAACTAGGTCATCCAGAAAGGTCTTCCTTGGTCCCTGTGGGAATTGGGAAAAGCCAGGGGAGTGCTGAAAATCCCCACAGGCCTTGGAGCAGAGGCCAAATATTTTCCATCAGAGGCCTGAAGCCTCACGTCTAAGTGGTGTTAAAAAAAAACCAAAATTCATCTGAGTAAATCCAAAGATCAAATTGGCCTCATTCAGTGATTCACGAAATCGGCAGCACCCATCTAGCAAATGCAAAGGAGCCCCGTGGAACGGAAGGAAAGGAAAGGCTTTTAAGGCCGAGAGGGAACAGAAAAGAGGAACTCCTTAGCAGAGAAGGCATTTAGGCGAGGCCCACGTCCTGAGGGGCGGTCTGTCCGTCATTTCCTAGTGCTGGCCAGGAAATTCCAGGCTGGCTGGTTAAAGGTTTCTGAGGAAGGTCGGGAACAGAAATTAGATGAGGAATTAAGCCTTGCTTTGCTGCACAAATGACTCCATTTGGGGCCTCTTGTCTCCTTTTTCATAGTGGGGAGAGGGGCCCAAATGTGTGAGGCTGGATGAGGTCTGGGGGTGCTTTGGGAAGAGGCGGGCTTTCTCAGGTGCACCTGCCTCCCAGAACACGAAGGAAACAGCACTCCTTGTGTTTCTTGGAGGGGTTCTTAAGACAAATTAGGGTTCGAGTTGGCCAAAAGATGCTTGATTTCAAGGAGTTTTCAAATGATGGGCTTGTGGTCATGAGCTACCAAATGGTAAGGATACAGAGAAAATCTCAATTTCCTTTGCAACAGAATTGTTGCCTGTTTTCCCCTGCTGACATCCTTTTTTTTTTCTTTGAGCCCAACGTGGGCCTTGAACTCATGAACTGCGAGACCATGACCTGAGCTGAAGTCAGGTGCTCAACCGACTGAGCCACCCAGGCGCCCCTGACATCCCCTTTTTAAGAAAGATTTGGAGGGATCTTCTATCCCTCTCTCTCTCTCTGCTCCTCCCCCACTAGCACGAGAGCTCTCTCTCTCTCTCTCTCTCTCTCTCTCTCTCTCTCTCAAAAAATAAGTAAACATTAAAAAAACAAAAAAGGAGGGGCGCCTGAGTGGCTCAGTCGGTTAAGCCTCCGACTTCTGCTCAGGTCATGATCTCATAGCTTGTGCTTTCGAGCCCCGCTTGGGGCTTTGCGCTGACAGCTGGGAGCCTGGAGCCTGCTTCGGATTCTGTGTCTCCCTCTCTCTCTCTGCCCCTCCCCGTTCATGCTCTGTCTCTCTCTCACTCTCAAAAATAAAAAAATAAACATTTAGAAAGAAAGAAAGAAAGAAAGAAAGAAAGAAAGAAAGAAAGAAAGACTTTGAAAAGCTCCTTCAGGGGAGCCGGGAATCAGGAGCGAGGTCTCCAAGGGCTCGAATTGTCAACAATAGTTGATGGTTGCCACTCTCTGAGGGGGGTGGGGCCCTGGGGAGGGGGGGGGACGGTGGCAATCGCAGCAGGGTTTTGGTCTCCGGTGGGTGAGGTTGGTAAGTCTGATGACAATGAAGGCACAGGAGGTGCGGGCAGGGAAGGGCCAGCTGGGAGGAGGCCTGGGCGCTGTCCCTTTGCTCCTTCCTGCAGATCCTGGATCCCATCTGCTTCTCAAGAACGCCCAACAAGGGTGCTCAGCTGTAGGATGGAATGTGGTTCCACTCCAAGGCTGGGACGGGCAAGGTCAGGGGCTGCCTCCGCTGGGTTGCAGAAGCCAGGGGGCAAAGCCCACAACTCACCCCTTCCTCCTAACCGTTTGTCAATCCTCGGCGGGGTCAGAAGCTCGAGGAGGAGAATCAGAGCAGCTAGGGAAGGAGGCGCCCGTGGCCTCCTGCAAGCTCGATTTTGCGCAGCCTTCCTTTATGTAAGGGCAGAGGTAGGAATCTCCCCCAGGGAGGATGGCTGCTAAATGTCAGGGACAGCCACCTCTCCTTCCCCCGGTTTCTTTCTCTGCCCTGGTGTCAGATTTGCTCGCCCTTGGAGAACCTCACTTCAAGCCCAATTGCCCCAGCCAGGTCTTTGTTTTGCGAATTAATCGAATAATAATAGCGCTTCCCGCTGCGGGGAACCGAAGGAAGGCCCGCAGCAGGTTCAGCCTCAGGAGTCGCCTGAAGAGCAGGGCCGGCCCGCCTCCTAGGAGAGGGACTCTGCCCTCTGCTCAGATTCCAGGCTGGGGACATCACCTGTCATTCTTTGCCAGCCCCACTCCTGGCAGTTAGCCCGGCCCCCTGTCCCACCCAGGAACTGAAGGACCGGAGGGTAACTGCCTTGCACAGAACCATGGTGATGTTTCCTGCCTTTTTGAATGTAACTTGTTTTATTCACTTTTTGTAAATGGGAATCTAACACTCCTACGGGGGGGGGGAAGATAGAGACCTTGTTAAAGGAGAAATTTTAAAGAAGGCTGTAAGTATGACTTTCATACAAATATGAAATAAACATGTGTCAGGGATTTAAACAAACTTTTTAAAATTTTTACATGTTTAATTACTGATTTTTGAGAGAGAGAGAGAGAGAGAGAGTGTGTGCACAAGTGGGGGAGGGGCAGAGAGAGAGAGAGAGACATGGAGACAGAGAGAGAGACAGGGCGTGAGCGGGGAAGAGGCAGAGAGAGAGGGAGACACGGAGTCCGAAGCAGGCTCCAGGCTCCGAGCTGCCAGCACAGAGCCCGATGCGGGGCTCGAACCCACGAACTGCGAGATCGTGACTTGAGCTGAAGTCGGCCACTTAACCGGCTGAGCCACCCAGGTGCCCCCATGTGTCAGGGATTTTATTCAATTCATTAACGAATGAGGAGCGGGTACCATGTTACCATCGGTTTGAAGGCAGTCAGGACAGATCAGCCTCACAGATACAACATTGGTCAACATCCACAGTCCAGAGCCAACTGTCACTCTGTCTGACACAGTGTATATTTTTCTGGACGGGAATTATTTGCAGGAGCACCTGGGTGGCTCAGCTGGTTGAGTGTGTTCACGTCCGACTCTTGATTTCAGCTCAGGTCATGATCTCATGGTGGTCATGGGATCAAGCCCCACGTCGGGCTCTAAGCTAGGCACGGAGCCTGCTTAAGATTCTCTCTCTTCCTCTCTCTCTCTCTCTCTCTCTCTCTGCCCCTACCCCACTCATGTTTGCGCGCATGCACTCTCTCTTAAAAAAGAAAAGAAGAGGGGCGCCTGGGTGGCGCAGTCGGTTGAGCGTCCGACTTCAGCCAGGTCACGATCTCGCAGTCCGGGAGTTCGAGCCCCGCGTCGGGCTCTGGGCTGATGGCTCGGAGCCTGGAGCCTGTTTCCGATTCTGTGTCTCCCTCTCTCTCTGCCCCTCCCCCGTTCATGCTCTGTCTCTCTCTGTCCCAAAAATAAATAAAAAACGTTGAAAAAAGAAATTAAAAAAAAAAAAAAAGAAAAGAAGAATCATTTGCATTATTCCCAAGAGTCAACAACTGAGTTGTAAAATAGCTCAAAGATGATGAGAGCTGCATAGAATAAAATAATTCCAATTCCTAGACAACACCCAGTTTTCTACTGAAGAAACCTCGTAGTTTGGGGGATCCACTTCTAAGCTTTCACTGTTTTTCTCCTCAGCTCTATGGTATGGCTCAAATCATTGTCCCGAAGAGAACCTTCTTAGAACCACAACCTAGGATAGGAAATAGGACATTCGCTCCTTGGAAGCCCTTCTTGGGCTCCTTCCAACCATTGATTCCTCTTGCCTTCTTCCCGAAGGTAACTACTGTCCAGATTTCCAAACCCAAGGGCTAGTTGTGTGTATTTTTAAACCTCTGATACGTGTCACCAAAGAGCACGTATGCTTCAACGTCTGGTTTCTTTCACTCGGCAAAATGTTTCTGAGGTTTATCTGTGTTGTATACACTCATCAGTCTCTCACTGCTTTCTATCGCCTCATAGGAGTCCGTTGGATGAAATGGATGAAGAGACCGCAGTATCCACTCTACTACTGATGGGCATTTGAGCAGTTCCCAGTTTCAGGAAATAAATGCTGTGGCGAACAATCTTGTGCATGTCCTTTGATGCCCATGTGCTTGCATTTCTGCTGCAGATCAGACGCTGGAGAGGTTCCGTTTTAGTAGATTCTATGAGGGTCCATAAGTGGTTGAACCAATGTATTCTCACCAGGAGGAGGGAGCTTTCTCACTGCTCCTACCCTCCTACTTCTCCTGCTGTTGTCAGTCTTTCTTCTTTCCAGCTTCTGGGTCCAAGATCCTTTCCTACACTCCCCCAAAGGAAACATCTTCCTGAGAAGTTCAGGCTCTTGCCTACAGTCATTTTTAAATAGCTACTGCCTCAGCAACCAGAGAGATTCTTTAAAAAAAATTTTTTTTTAATGTTTATTTATTTTTGGGAGAGAGACGGAGAGAGACAGAACATGAGCAGGGGAGAGGTAGAGAGAGAGGGAGACACAGAATCCAAAGCAGCTCCAGGCTCTGAGCTGTCAGCACAGAGCCCGACGCGGGGCTTGAACTCACGACCTATGAGATCATGACCTGAGCTGAAGTCGGATGCTTAACTGACTGAGCCACTCAGGTGTCCCCAGGAAGATTCTTTTATTTAAATTTTTTTTTTTAACATTTATTTATTTTTTGAGACAGAGAGAGACACAGCATGAGCAGGGGAGGGTCAGAGAGAGAGGGAGACACAGAATCCGAAACAGGCTCCAGGCTCTGAGCTCTCAGCCCAGAGCCCGACGTGGGGCTCGAACTCACAGACCTCGAGATCATGACCTGAGCCGAAGTCGGACGCCCAACCGACTGAGCCACCCAGGCGCCCCCCCCAGGAAGATTCTTTTACTTATTATTTTAAAATTATTTAAATGTTTATTTTTGAGGGAGAGAAAGAGAGATAGACAGAGCGCGAGCGGGAGAGGGGCAGAGAGAGAGGGAGACACAGAATTCGAAGCAGGCTCCAGGCTCTGAGCTGTCAGCACAGAGCCCGCCGCGAGGCTCGAACCCACGAACTGTGAGACCATGATCTGAACCAAAGTTGGATGCTTAACCGGCTGCGCCACCCAGGAGCCCCCAGAAAGATTCTCTTAAAACGTAAGTGAGATCCTGTTCCTTCCTTGCTCAGATCTCTCTAGGGCTTCCCTTCATTCTTAAAATCTCTGTGCTCTGTGGCTCTGCTCCTTGCCTGTTCTTCCCACCTTGTGGCCACCACTTGCCCCTGTCACTGGCTCCAGGCCGGCTGATCTTTTAGTTGCTTAAACACACCAAACTCATTCCCTGCTCTACACCTGCTGTTCCCTCTGCTGGTGATGCCCTTCCCCAAATATCTGCATGGAACTCTTTGGAAGACCATCTTGTCTCAAATGTCACTTCTCAGTGATGTTTTACCTGACGTGAGACAATGTGGAATAAGCAAAAAAAAAAAAAAAAAAAAAAAAAAACCAAAAACCCAAAAGTTATCGCATGCCTCCAGTAGAAAACTGTATTGTTTATAGGACACCCTTCCTGCTGATTCCCCTGATGCTATTGACTCAGAGCTATTTTAGTGTGATAAGATGTAGATCTCCTATGGCAATGCAAGTGATTCTTGTCTTTGGACAGGCAAATCAATGGCATCGGGGCGGTTCAATTGACTTCCATCCCCTTCTGCAGAATAAGGAAGAAGCCAGTTTCGGATCTATTTGCAAATTCATTTCAACATTCCCCATCTATAAATGTGTCTGTTCTTTGATTTCTTCTTTGAACTGGTTGTAACTTCTGCCTGGTTCCCTCATTAATAATGAGTTAAATAAAATCTCTAACACGGGTTCGTTTTCTTTTTTGTCTGCACGAGAGCCACGATGTTACCTTTTTTGAAATTTACCTTTTAACACTCACCTTCCTCACCCCAAACCCTTTGTATCTCGTTGCCCTGTTTTATTTTCTTCAGAGCTGGATCATCATCTGGAATGACTTCGTTCGTGTATTTCTTTACTTGTTTTCAGTGGGTCTTTCCCCGTCTTGGTCCCTGCGTGGGGTGGGCGCTTCAGATAAACATAATGGGGGGCACCTGGGTGGCTCAGTCGGTTAAGCCACTGACTTTGGCTCAGGTCATGATCTCCCGGTTCATGGGTTCAAGCCCCACGTCAGGCTCTGTGCTGACGGCTCAGAGCCTGGAGCCTGCTTCGGATTCTGCATCTCCCACTCTCTCTCTCCCCTCCCCAGCTCATGCTCTGTCTCTCTCTGTCTCTCAAAAATAAATAAACGTTAAGAAAAAAAAATTTTTAAAAACCCAACAAATAAACATAACGGGTTGAATGAAGGCAAGGAGAAAAGCAGCTGTATACTACCCCTCATTCCTTTCCCTTGTCCTTCCCTTCCTGTAGGGCCGTCTGTCTAATCTGTGTTCAACCCATGTTGTTCCCATGGATCCTCCCCTGTAGGTTAAACAAGGCCAGGCCAAGCCCTGCACTTGATGTTTCTGGCAGGTAAATAAATCACGCGTTTATGGCTCGCATCAGGCTTCCGGCATTTCCCCACTGAGCAGATTGATAAGCAACCCCGGGGAGACTGGGTAACTTTGGGGGTGAGAAAGCTTTCTGCAGAAGCGTGGATTTCATGATCTCATCCTCCCAGCAGGAAAATGGGGCTCCCGGAGGTCAAGTGCTAGAAGTCACGGTGGCTGGCTGGTGCCAGAAATAGGGTTGGGCCTGGGATCCTCTGACTCAGAGATTAGCACTGTTTCAGTAATAAAAACCAGCACACGGAGCATGATGTGTGTGCCAGGCCTGCCTTCAGGGATCTGTGTCCATTCACTCATCCTTATGACAGCTTGACTTTTAGACGAGGGAACCGAGGTCCCGAGGAGAAGGTGACTAGTCTCGGGTCCCACGGCAACAAGGGGTACAGCCAGGACCTCAGCCCAGGCAGCAGAGCTCCAGAGGGTCTACACTGAGCCACCGCGCCAACTAGAAGACTCTAGAGGAGGAGCAAATACCTGTTGAACATGTATTCCGGGCCAGGCTCCGTGCTAAGGGTTTCACCTGCATCGGCTCATGTCTTCTTGATATCCAATGGGGGAGGTGCTAGTATTGACCTGAAAGTTTTCAGAGTCCCCAACGCCACCCTTGCTTTGACAAGGTGACAAGCTGACAAGCTGACACCAGCTTCAAAGTTCAAGGGTCCTCAAGACCACCCTCAGTTTACAAAAAGGACTCAGAAAACTCTGAAAAGTTGCTCTTGGGGCACCTGGGTGGCTCAGTCTGTTAAGCGTCCGACTTCAGCTCAGGGCATGATCTCACAGTCCGTGAGTTCGAGCCCCGCGTCGGGCTCTGTGCTGACAGCTCAGAGCCTGGAGCCTGCTCCTGATTCTGTGTCTCCCTCTCCCTCTGCCTCTTCCCTGCTCACGCCCTGTCTCTCTCTGTCTCTCAAAAATGAATGAACGTTAAAAAAAAATTTTAAAAAGGAAAAAAAAAGTTGCTCTACTCACTGTTACGGTTCATTATAGCGAAAAGATGCAGATTAAGATCAGCCCAGGGCAGAGGAGCATGGGGCAGAATCCGGAAGTATCCAGGTCCGAGCTTCTGTCTGTCCTTTTCCAGGGAGGTATGCTAACCACACTACCTTCCAGCGACAGTGTGTGACAGGTACACAGAGAGGCTCACCTGAGCCTTGGTGTCCAGAGTTTTCGCTAGGGCATAGCTGACTTAGTCTCCAGCCCCTCCAAAGGTTGAGCTGACATCACATGGTCCAAGGCGCCCTACCATACATCACATGGAGGCTTAGGCTATCTGGTGTGGCCCAAGGCTCCCACGTGAAATATTCCAAGGGCTTAGAATTTGCCTCCTGGGAACTGGGGGCGAAGGGCCAGACCTTTCCATAGGCAGGGTTAACCCTTTACTGCACATGTGCCCATTTTGCAGAAGAGGAAATGGAGTCTTGTGGATGTTAAATGGCTTGTCTGGGTCACGTAGCTAGATCTAACATCTGAGCCCTGACATCCCAACTCCGGGACCCCTGCGTCTTGTGGTCTTCTGGGAGCTTCAATGCCTCTGACATTGGGAGACACATTAACCCAGGAGATGAGATTTTTTTCATCTATCCATTTCTCCAGTTGTCAGAGAAGTCACATCTAGACTATACTTAATTTAAGAACTCTATAGACTCTGTGCCATTAGGGGGGCATGGGCAGGGATCTGTTTGGAAAACGTGTCACATCCAACAAGATTCTACTTCCCTTGGCCAAACCCTCACACTTGATATTGTTCCCGTGTGATTACAGAAAAGTCCAGCATACTTGGGGGGAAAACACGTGTTTTTTTTTTTTAATGTTTTATTTTATTTTCGAGAGAGACAGAGACAGAACGCGAGCAGGGGAGGGGCAGAGAGAGAGGGAGACACAGAACCGGAAGCAGGCTCCAGACATCGAGCGTGTCTGCCCAGAGCCCGACGCAGGGCTCGAACCCATGAACCGTGAGATCGTGACCTGAGCTGAAGTCAGATGTTCAACCAACTGAGCCACCCAGGTGCCCCCAAAACACATCTTTAACAGTTACTTATCAGGGGTCTTGCACCTTGTGCTGGGCAAAGTCTTGCAGGTGCTACGGTGAATGAGTTAGACATAATCTGGGCTTTCTCATAGAGCTTATCAGTTACGTGTTGTGGGAGGAAGGGAAGCAGATGAATCACCCCACGTTATTTCCATCATTCCCCTTTTCTTGAGCATGCTAGGATCCGGCTATAGCTATTTATTGTGAAATATTTACTGAACAGTTACTACATGCCACGCACAGGTCAATGGCAGGGCCTTGGGAACAGAGTGTGGACAGACACGGCCCTTGCCCCCCTTGAGCTCATCCTCACTTGAACGGGAGACAAGCTTATCTGCACGTACCTTCACTCAAGTGAAAGAAATACACAGAAATCCTTCTGAGCCGTTAGGTAACATAGTTCCCAACAGTGATGTAAACCGGGAAGGAAACGAACACAAGGCCAGGGTAGGTAACAGGTGGAGGTGGTTGGGGAGGGTGTTCCATGGGGGGAGACACTGAAGCTGAGACCTGCTGGATAAAGGGGAGCTGGCCATGTGAAGAATGAGGAACAGTGTTAAGGCAGAGGGAACAGTATGGGCAGAGGACCCGAGGGAGAGAAAGACGAGTTTGGCTGGACTATGGTGATGGAAGGGACAGAGAAGTGGGTGGGGCTGCATGGGCTGGGCAAGTGTTTGGATTTTTCCCAGGGGTAGTGGGGAGCTGTTGAACCATTCTCCGAAGGGACTGGCATGATCTCACATATTCAAGATCCTCCTTGGATGCCATCTGGCGACTGGTTGGGGGTGGGGTGGCATCAGGACACTGCAGACTGCTTCTTACCTCTAGCCTGTGCCCTCTACCTGGAGTCCTCACCTGAGTTGCAAAGCTCCAGGGATGCCCTGGCTTGCCCCTACTCAACTTTTCGGAGTCAAGTGACTGGTAAACAAGTTCCACAGGGTCTACTCATATTTTCTAAACCGTACCAGGCTATCACATGTCTGTGCTGTGAAGATTCAGCTCAGAGTCCCCATTTTCTCTACTGACTCTCCCAGAGCTTGTGTCGACAGCGATGGCCCTGAGGCCTGCCAGAAGTCAGATGTACCTCCTGTACCAGAAGGGGAACGTTACGATGGGTTCCATATTGATTCAGGGTCATGTGTGTTCTAACACTGGCTCGATTTCTGACACTGTAATTTGTTTGGCTACGTGATGAGCTGGAAAATTATAGTAGGGATGTTTGGGCATCCGGTTCTACTGCTCTGGGACCATGGAGAAGTCGTTTTGTCTTTGGGTGACGGTAGTTATCATCATAAGAGCCGTCACCTTTAGGCACCACTCTCTACAACGAGCACCCTGTAAAGACCATAGTATGCATGCATTCGAACTTCGCATCCACCCTATGAAGTTGTCACCACCATCGTTGTTGCTGTCATTGCCATCATCACCACCATCGTCACCATCATCACCACCATCATTGCCACCATCATCACCATCATCACCACTATCAAAACCATCATCACCACCATCACCATCCTCACCATCATCCTCACCTCATCACCACCATCATCATCACCATCTTTGCCATCATCACCATCATCACCACCATCGTCACCATCATCACCATCATCGCCACTGTCAAAGCCATCATCGTCACCATCACTATCGTCATCACCTCATCACCACCATCATTGTCACTATCACCACCATCATCACCATCATCACCACCATCACCACTCTCAAAGCCATCATTGTCACCATCACTATCATCATCACCTCATCACCACCATCGTCACCATCATCATCACCATCATCACCCTCATCACCACCATTGTCACCGTCATCACCACCATCATTGCCACCATCATCACCATCCTTGCCCAAATCATGACCATCATTGCCATCATTACCACCACCATCATTGCCACCATCATCACCATCATCACCACTATCAAAACCATCATCACCATCATCATCACCACCATCATCATCACCATCATCACCACCATCATTGCCACCATCATCACCATCACCATCCTCACCATCATCCTCACCTCATCACCACCATCATCATCACCATCTTTGCCATCATCACCATCATCACCACCATCGTCACCATCGTCACCGTCATCACCACCATCATTGCCACCTTCATCACCATCCTTGCCCAAATCATGACCATCATTGCCACCAACATCACCACCATCATTATCACCATCTTTGCCATCATCACCATCACCACCATCGTCACCATCATCACCATCATTGCCACTGTCAAAGCCATCATCGTCACCATCACTATCGTCATCACCTCATCACCACCATCGTCACCATCATCCACCACCATCATTTCCATCATCACCACCATTGTCATCATACAATCAATTCACAAGAAGGAACTGAAACTAAGCAACCAGCACACACACACACACACACACACACAGAAAAGAGGTGGGACCTGTTGGGATGAGCACTGAGTGTTGTATGGAAACCAATTTGACAATACATTATATGTATTAAAAAACAAGGTGCTCTGACCTCAGCGCTGTGCTCTCACCATTAAGTCCCATTTCTCCTTGTCTCCCCCCATGAAACACCACGGTTGGACTTCATGACCTCCAGGACCTTTGCCACTCAGTGTGGTCTCTGAACCAGTAGCACAGCATCACCTGGGAGCTTGACAGAATTGCCGAACTCCAGGCCCTACCTCGATGCTACGGAATCAGAATCTGAATTTTAAAAAGACTCCCCCAGGTGATTTGTGGCACACTGACGTCTGAGAAACCCCACCCTAAGACGTTTGGCCTCTAACCTTCTCTGAACTAACACCTCCGCATGGGGTAAAGGGCCCCTTCAGGTTTGACAACATGACTCCTCCATGCCCCTACCTAACCGGTCCACTGAAGTGAGGCTGGGCCGAGAAATTCTTCCGTCCTTCTCAGAAGTGTTTTCTTGTTCGACAGATAAGGTCAAGTGCCTCTGAGACTACATGGCCTGTGGATGCCCAGGAGAGATTGGGAGAGTTTGAGGCAGATGGCTGAGCAGAATTCTGCACTTGCCAGGTAGGGAACGGTTGTTGGCTGGGTAGGTCTTCGCCTAGGGAGAGATGCCTGCCCGGATTCCTCATCCCAGGTGTCCCCTGTCCCCTGCCCGGGATGCTCCTCCTCCATTTCTCACCCCTGGTTCCTTCCTGTCACTCACATCTCCGCTCAAAGGCCACCTCCCCAAGAAGCCTTCTTGACTCTCTGTCTAACATAGTCCCCGCCCACCCCCAGTCACAACCTCACCCTATTTGCCCCTCAGAACTCACCACTGTTTACAATGATCTTCTACGATTTTTTAAATAATCGTTTTTAAATTTACTTATTTATTTTGAGAGAGAAAGAGTGTGCACACGCAGGGGAGGGACAGAGAGAGACGGAGAGAGAGAATCCTGAGCAGGGATCCCACACTGTTACCCTGTCGAGCCTAATGCGGGGCCCAATCCCACACACCACGAGATCATGACCCGAGCCGAAATCAAGAGTCAGACACTCAACTGACTGAGCCACCCAGGTGGGCGGCCCCCAAAATTATCATTTATGACTTTTTGTTGTCTGTGCTCCCCCCACAGAGGGTAGCTCCGGGCAGGCAAGGCCCCCACGTTTCCAGTTTATTGCTGTATCTCCAGAACCGAGAACACGGCCTGGTACTTAGTAGACACTCAATAAACGTTTGTTGAATGAATAAACAACCTGAAGCCCTAGAAGAAACGCCCATCTGGTGCTGATATGTTTCAAAATCTAAATCACCCAGAAAAATAAATAGATGTGGGGCCAAAGGGCCCCAAAGGGCCCCAAAGAGCCAAAAGTTTTTTTTTTATTTTGTTTTTAATGTTTATGTATTTTGAGAGAGAGAGAGACAGAGTGGGAGCAGGGGAGGGACAGAGAGAGAAGGAAACACAGAATCTGAAGCAGGCTCCAGGCTCTGAGCTGTAGGCACAGAGCCCCACGCGGGGCTCGAACCCACGAACCATGAGATCATGACCTGAGCCGAAGTCGGACGCTTAACTGACTGAGCCACTCAGGCACCCCAAAGGGGAAATTTTTACGTATCTGAAGTGGGAAACCATCTCAGGCTTGGTGAGGGAACTGCTTACCCGAAATAGCAGAACACAGGGACATAGGATCACAGAAGCCTTTCAGCCGTGGGCTTGCCAACGGAAGTAGGAAGGGGGTGGGTACCACAGGTGATTACCGGGAACCTTCTGGAGGGAACAAGAGTAGAGAGATGTGCACATTGCCCGCTTTCCTCTGTGTCCTCCACCGTGGGCACCGCAGCACAGGCCCTAGAAATACCTCTTCTCTTTTGCACAGAAAGAGATATCGAGCAGAGAGGCTTTTCGATCTCTCTCAGAGACCGGGAAAATCTCCCAGGGCCCCCTTAAGGATTTTTAGGGAAATCCTTAAAGCACTTTCTGGGACTGGTGGAGCCTAAATCTGTCCTGGGAGGGCCAGCTGCCCGATGGCCAGCCAACCCATGAAGCCTTGGGAGCGGCATTTATGTATTAAAAGGCCACTTTTCGAGGAGAAATGCCGTGGATACATTAAGCTGTCGCCTGTTCTTTGGAGAGCCATTATTAATGGAAAACAATAGATTAATAGTTTTAAAACGCTTGTTCAATAAGTAATTTTTATGGCTCTGGATAGAGCCCATTAAACATTTCTGTGTGTTATTATAAAGAAGTTTTAAGCGTAAAATCATAAAGTCAATAATCAGAGAATTAGTCACAGCGGCCAGCCACAGGCCATTAGTTTTAGGCACTGTCAGAGACACCTGTGGCTTTCGCTGGAGAGTTTTCCTTTCACGGCAGTGCTTAGCAGTGCCAGGTGGGGACAGAGAAATGACGGTGCCTGCTGCCTTCCATAAACTTGAGGGGACAGCAAGCAGGTGTGAGCAGCGGGATGCCAGGCAAATATTTACAAAGTGCAGACGTGAATGCAAAACTAAAATGATCCAGGTCAATTTGCACATCCAGGCTGAGACACTTTATTTCCCCAGTGATCTCCTACCTTTCAGAGCCGCCCTCTGCCAGAGGCACGGCCTTGATCTCTTGCTAAAGATAGAGGTGGAGGCTGCATGCTTTTAAAAGGAACACATGTCACCAGAGAATCCCCCGCATAAAGGCTTCCAGGACTGTTTTCTGAAATAGTGTCTCCATCTTCCACCAAATACAGAATTGAGTCAAGAATTTGAAAATGAAACTGTGAGCTTAAAAAAATTTTTTTTAAATGTTTATTCTTGAGAGAGAGAGAAAGAGAGAGAGAGCAGGGAAGAGGCGGGGGGGGGGGGGGGGGCGGGACGCAGAATCCAAAGCAGGCTCCAGGCTCTGAGCTGTCAGCACAGAGTCCGACACGGGGCTCGAACCCACAAACGGCGAGACCATGACCTGAGCCGAAGTTGGATGCTTGACTGACTGAGCCACCCAGGTGCCCCCAAACTGTGAGCTTTTTTTTTTTTAATATTTGTTAATGTTTATTCATTTTTGAGAGACAGAGAGACAGAGTGCGAGTGAGAGAGGGGCAGAGAGAGAGGGAGACACAGAATCTGAACCAGGCTCCAGGCTCCGAGCTGGCAGCACAGAGCCCGACACGGGGCTTGAACTCACAAACTGTGAGATCAGGACCCGAGCCGAAGTCGGGTGCTCAACCGACTGAGCCACCCAGGCGCCCCCAAACTGTGAGCTTTTAAAAGTGACTTTAAAACAAAATCATGACAAAAGCAACACAAGATAATTATGGAAACTAGAGAAAACCCAAAGAAAACAATAAAAGGGACCCGTAATCTCTCTACCCAGAACGTGGGCCTCATTGAGAAGATGACATTGGCACAAAGACTTGAAGGAGATGGGGGAGTGAGCTGTGCAGGTATCTAAAAGAAGGGAGCTCCAGGCAGAGGACTCAGCCAGTGCAAAGGCCCTGAGGCAGAAGGACGCCTGGCTTGCTTGCAAAAGGGCAGAGAGGCCAGGGTGGCTGGAGCGCAGGGAGGGAGGTGAGGAAGTAGAAGTGGAGGTCAGGGAGGTGAGGGGCAAATCACGTGGGGCCTTCTAGGACCTTGGCGTTTCCTCGGGGTGAAAAATGGGGGTTTGAGCAGAGGCGGGACATGATCTGACCGAGTGTGGAAAAAGGAGCAAACGGCTGCTATGTGGAGTACAGACCGTTAGGGGCTCAGGAGGTAAGGGAGATGGTTGCTACAGAAACCCAAGCCGGGGACCAGAGTGGGGAGAAGGAGTGAGCTTCTAGATATGTCTCAAAGGTAGAACTTTAGGATTCCCTGCTGCTCTGTACCTTTTCAGCCCTGTCCTATTCCTACTGTTTTCCTCTACCCCAGATAAGGGACTTCGAGGTTTACATCTGGGTGTCTGAGATTTCTGAGATTCCACTTGTAGAAAAGTGGCCTCTGCAGGCTCAACCACACTTCTGTCCTTTGCTTATCGTAGGGACCTGGAGGGCCCCAACCACCTGAATTCTTTTCTTACCCAATGTGGCTACTTCCTGTATCCTGATCCTGACGGTGACTTTGTTTTTGTTTGCTTTTTTTAATTGATTAAAAAAATTTTTTATATTTATTTATTTTTGAGTGAGAGAGAGAGAGAGAGAACGAGCAGGGGAGGGGCTGAGAGAGCAGACAGCAGAGAGCCCGATGAGGGGCTTGAACTCACGAACGGTGAGATCATGACCTGAGCTGAAGCCAGACACTCAACCGACTGAGCCACCCAGGCGCCCCGATGACTTCATATTTTGAGCTCAATACTCAGCCTGCTTCGTGCAGAAGGAGGTGGGTTTGGGAAAGATCAGGCTTTGCTGATGTCTTTCGGGAAGCTTCCACTCAGGGAGACCAAAAGAGCTAAATATGAGTGCAGAGGTCAAGAAAGGGAACATTGTATCATTATTCCTTCCTAGACACAGAGTGGGGAGAGACAGAAGAGAGGGGCCAAGCCCAGGCTCTGACCTCTCAGAGTTTGGGGCACAGACTGCCAGGCGCGTGAACCTACATCAGAGGCTGCCTCCTCCAGGAAGTCTTCCTGATAGTTGATCACCTCTGTGCCTTGAACCTGCTTCTATCATGGCACCTGCTGCCCTGATTAATAACAAATCTCCTCCCACAGCTGTCTCTGGCTGGATCTGGGGTGCCTTGGGCGGGGTGGGAGGGGGTGGGGCATGCCCACAGCGTTGGCCTTTGGGCCTGGCACATAGTTGGTGCTTAGTCAGTGCTTAATAAAGTGAAAAAGTGGTGCGGCCAGATTCGCAGAAGTTGATTGGCCTTGGCGCTGATGGAGCATAAGCCTCAGGGCCCCTCACTTGCACCGGCCCCTTAGGTGCTCACAAGACCATGACTATAAAGCTGGCAAAAGAGATTTTTATATTCTTTTTCCTAAAGAGGCCCTTCCCCCAAATTGCCTGAGCTCCAGGCGCCGCACGGCCTGGACCCTGCCCAGGGAAGGTGCAGAGAGGCGGGATTTGGGGGCTGGGGTCCGACGGCTGGGCTGATGCCAGTCGGTGGGGGAGCGGACTCTTTTCCCTGACCGAGCCCAGAGTGTCTCCCTAGGGGGTCGCGGTGGGGGGAGCGATCCCAGGACCTAACCTTTCCTTCTCTTTCTCTTCCTTTCTTCAGTTGCTTCCTCTTCCCACCAACCCATTGGCTTAGTCGCTGACCTACTCTGAGCCTCACCTGCCTCATCCATCAAATGGGAGCAGGGAAGCCTACTTTAGGAGTCATCCGTGGCGGTCGAGGAAGGTCAGGCATGAGCAAACATTTGGTGCCTGTCAGGGGATGTTCGGGCACAAGCTCTGGTCCTGTCTGCCCAGGCTTGGCCTTCCTGAAATCTGCAAACGTTCCCAGCCCCGAGGGCTTCCCGGTGGGGGCTGCGCTGTGGGAACCCAGAAGCCAGACCCAGGTTCCCAGGCCCCACAGCCTCGGTCTCCCTTCCCAGCCCTCTTCCTGACACCTTCCCGGCTGCCAGCCAGTTGACGTGAACCGTACTTGCTGTGAATAGTCACTGACCTATAATTGCAGCCCTACGAACTGTGTTTTCCTCTTCCATTTGCACGCATGAATTTTGCCCTCCTTCCAGAAAGCAAAATTACAGGTTGGAAATCAGAATATTTCAAACAGGGGTGAGAAGGTTGGAGCAGAGTGTCTGCTTCATCATGAAGTGTCCAGTGTTAACGTCCAGGCTGGGCCAGGGGGGCGTCTACTGTGGGCCCACGTTCGTTCAAGTAACAGGCTCAGAGGGCCCAGGGGACACGGTGGGGCGACATCCCAGACTGGCCTTCTCTCTAAAGGCCACGGCTCCTGAGCCTTCAGACGTGGTCCGGCAGAGGGGTGGCAGCTGGAGACGCACCGTGGCCTTGCTCTCCCGCAGGCATTCGTGGGCACCGGCCGGGTGCCCGGTCCCCCTGGGCTTTGTCTGAGCGAGTTGGGATGGGATGCCGGGGGGGCAGGTGTGTTCAAGGCGTCTGAACCAGCTGGCACGGGGGCCAGCGGGAACACTGGGGCTGTCACTGAAGCTGCAACATTGTGCCCTCGTGTTCTCGATTGCTCGATCGAAAAAAAAAATGGCTGGTCTGGATACCCCTTCTTGACTGGGGTGAAGTCAAGGAATTGTAGTCTTTTAGCCATAAAAGGACCTCAGATACAATCAGGTGCAGTGTCCCTACTTTAAAGACCAGGAAATGGAGGTTCCCCCCAAGGTGAGCTCCTTCCCTGCTTTGTGGGCTCCTTGCGTCAGCTTGTCAGCTTTCTCTCTAGTCCTGCGGGAGTCTCTGTGAGCTAAACAAGACTTGGATGGGTGGGTGGTTACAAATGCAAATGCCTAGGAGGGGGCCAAACCCGCCCCAGAAACGAGTGTGCCAGGCTCAGGAGGCAGCACAGAATTGTACTCGTGTCTTTATTTAGCAAATACTTTCAAGGCACCTGCTCTGTGCTGGGCACTGTTCTAACTCCTTTGCAAATATTAACTCACTGCATCTCCATAGCGATTCTGAGCAATGGGTGCTATGATTATTGCCATCCTACAGATGGGAGAATGAAGCGGAGGGATTAGGAGGCATGTGGAGGAGGCGGGCTGTGAGCCAGGCAGAGCTGTGGCGGGGCCACAGCCGAGGCGGGCACAGGCTCCCACCCACCCTGCTCCCCCCCCCGGTCCCTCCCCCACTCAGAAAGGCAGCCTCCACTCCACCCCAGCCCCATCTGGCCAGCCTTTCCAACTTTTCACGAGAAACTAGAGATCCATAATTGTATGTGAGCTCTTCTGATGTTAAAAAGTTGACTTTAATCTTGTAAACATGAAGTGGCTCCAGAAGGGAGCCCCACTTCTGAGGTGCCCCCAGGCCCGGTGACCTGAACTCCTCCCGGCTTGGGGCCTGGGCTAATGGGCAGACTGCTTGGCTATTCCTCTGCCTCCCAGTCTTAAGGAGCAGGACTTTCTCTGCCCACTTGCCTGGTGTTGGTCCTCCTAAGAATCTACCCCAGGATCCCCAAGCTTTGCCCACAGGTGATGACTTTTGAAGTTTCCGGGATGGGTCACTTCTCCCCCTGCACTGGGTCTGTAATTCTGGAAGCCACCGCCAGGGGGACGGTGTGGCCAGAGTCACCGGCACCGGGCCGGGTTATTGAGAAACGCAGGACCTGCCTCTGGCCCAGGCGCCTGCTTTGCCTCCAACGGTCTGCCTTAGAAGCCGCGATGTCCAGCCTCCTTCACCAAGCAAGGTGTGGGAGCCCACAGTGGCCCCACGTCCCAGAACATGGACACAGAGAGGTGGGCAGCAGGCACGAGAGAGAAGACGGGTCTTTGCTGCCCTGGCCCCCCTCCCCACCACCCCTTGCCCCCCCCCCCCCCCCCCCCCCACTGAGAACCTCATCGAATTGACTGATTCATTCCCGGTGACTTCTGCAGCCGCTGCTTCTGTGCCTGCACCTTGAACTTGCATTAAGTTTTAATTAAAGCCGTTTCACCGGCCTTGCCCTTGGCTAAATGCAGCTGTGGGCACAGGGCACATAGATATTTAATACTCTGCCTCTCCCCGCTGAAGGCGCAGGGTGCCCAAGGGTGTACCCGAGCCGTGCCCGCTAGCAGCGATCCGCGCTCTTGCTTAAGTGTGCCCACAGGCCCTGAGCGGGAGGCCGGCAATAACTATTCATTGCCCTGGGTTAAGTGTGCCCAGGGGCACCCGTAAACTCAATGCAGTGATTAGCGATTGCTCCCAGTGAAGGCTGCCCGAGGTCCTGCGGAATGTCCTCAGCCCTAAATATAGCCTCCGCGTGGGGCCTTAAAGGGCAAGGTGCCGATCGCAAGTTCCCCTCCTGGAAGCAGAATCGCTTCTCTCCTTAAAGCCTGGCCTCCGAGGGCTTCCCTGACTTATTCCAGGTTGCAGCGGAGGGATGGGACGCGGGAGTAGCGGGCGGGCTCTGGTGGGGGCCCAGGGAAACGTCGCACCCTCTTCATTGCTCTCACCACACCCCGTTCCAGCGTCTCTGCTGCCCAAGTGAAGGCGGCACCTCCAAGGACAGGGAGACCCAGGGGCTCGCGGGGCGTCCTGAGGGCCAAGGGGGAGCAAGGCTGGGCCACCGAGGAGGCCGCGCCGGCTGGGGCCTCCTCCCACCTGCTTCTTTCTGCTATTATTATTTCCATCCTATAGATGGGAGAATGAAGGCCCAGTCTGTCCCTGCCTCTGGAGGAGTTGGGGGTGGGCTGGGGAGGGTGTTGTTGAGGCCACTCAGTCCCCCGGGGCCTCCCCTCCCCAGCTTGTCGGGGCAGGCGTCGGTCAGGTGCTGTCCGAGGGACCCTCCGTGGGTCTGTGACTCCCTCCCTGCCCAGGTCTGAAGCAAACGAAAGGGGGCTGCAGCAAGGAGGGAAAAGTGGGACAAGAGCTGGAGTGGAGGGTGAGACCGTGGCTGCAACAGGGGCTCCAGGGAAGGTTCTCTGCTCTGCCCTCACCGGCACCTTCCTCCCCGTCTGCAAAATGGGCAGAATGGTGCCCCCTCTGTGGGGCGGCTACAGGGCTCATGGGCGGTATGGCGACCAGCCATCCCGGTCTGCCTGGGGCTTCCCTGAAAGTCCCACCGCAGGGGAACCCTCTCGGCCCCCGGAGAGCCTGGGGTGGGTGGGTCACGCCTAAGCACGGTACCCTTGACGGGCACGCCAGGCCCGCTCTGCACCCTTCATTGCTGGACCCGAGAAGGGAGGAGAAAGGGCAAGAGAGGAAGGCAGATAGGAGGGCCCGAGAGACGGCCCTGGTGGGAAGTGGGTCCCGAACCGTGTCTGTGCCGTGCACACCCGCTCTTGGCCCCGCCAGCTGTGCCTGCGATCCCAGCTGCCCCCTTGGCCGGCCCCAGGGTGGCAGCTGAGGCAAGACATTTTCCCTGGGTCTGTTGACACTTGAGTCCCGGAACATAAATGATTTTCTTGTCCTAATGAGCAAACAACCCAGCCGGCAACGCTCTCTCGCCGGCGTCCTGCTGAGGTAATTGCCACGCTTATGTGCTCAGGCAGAAATGTTTACTCGCTCACCTTTGCTAACCGCTTGCCAGGAACCCTTGCTCTCTCTTTGTTCGCAGTCTCCCTGACACTGCCCCTGGGAAGCGCCAGTGGCCAGGTAGGCGGGGCCGGAGCAGAACGTTCTAGAAGGCCCGGCGCTCAGGGACACTCCAAGGCAGGAGGCTCTGACTTCTGTTTTCCTTTGGACGGGCCTGGTGGACAGGGCCAACTTTTCTTGGGCTCGTGTCTTGGCAGCTGAAGCTGGATGCTTCGCCCGGTGCCCTCCGGGCAGAGCCCTGAGGCCATCCGGGAGGAACTCTGAGGAGGGGTCCCGGCTTTGGGTGGGAGGCTGGCCAGGAGGCTTCCGAGGTCCGTCTCATGCTATGACTCTCCGAAAAGTCTCCAGTGATGGGGAGCTCATTCCTTTGCGAGGCCGCCTGGTTCCACAGGGCACACGCTTCCCTCCGGCTGATCCTAAGTCTGTTCTCAGCAGCCTTCTGGAAGGACCTGGCCCTTTCTCCATTTTACATCCTTTCGAGTATTTGAAGTCAGCTAGCTTTCCCTTCCTCGAGTCCGCCCCTGAATTCCTCCTGCCAGTCCTTCTGGGATGGGGTCTGGGGACTCCCTCCTGTCCGCTCCCCCCCCCCACCATCCAGGCGCCCACCTCCTTTATTCAAGACCCCCATTGGTGATGTCCACGAGCACACTGCAAATGGATCGGAGCACAGGACCCCAGTTGTGCCTGGCTGGACAGAGTATGGGCTGCCTGGTCGGCATCCGTCGCCCGTAGGGGTAACAGCACATCCATTCTTTCTCATGTGTGCTGCACAACGTCCCTACTACGGGCCAGCGGCTCCTGCAAGGTGCCTGCTTCCCTCCGGTGTAAGGAGTGCAAGCGTCTAGGTTGCCTTCCTCCCCGACTGGCCTGCTGCCCTGCCTCCTGGTCCCGCCCTCCCCCCCCCCCTTGGCCCTGTCACCTTCCCAAGTGTCCCCTTTAGTGCGCCTTCTCCTGGGCCCCCTAGCGACCGCGTCTCCTTGGCCTGACTGTCCTGCTTCTTCAGACCCCATGACTGCTGTTCCTTCGAGGGTTGCTCCTGGCTTCTCTGAAAGATGCCAGGCACGGAGACCACCACTGTCATCACCCGAAGGCCAAGGCGAGACCTTCTTCCAAGGCGGGAGGTCAGTGGCGAGCGTCAGTCCCGCCAGGCTGGGGGGTGGGGGGCGGATCTCGTGGCCTAGCGCCCTCGGAGCCGCCGTTGGGGGGCAGCTACGAGGCCTCAAAGAGCAGTTTGCCGCCCCTCCGGTGCCAATTCAAAGGTCCACCTGGGAGACCGGCCAGATTTAGGCAGGTAGCTTAGAAAATTGGGCTCCATTAGCGTAAAGTGCTCCGCACGGCAGATGAGGGGCTCCTGTAATCACGCACTCAGCCCGTCCTGATCGCGGTGGCAGGAGCGTAATTATCATCTCTTTAAATAGCCCAAAGTTGCCGTGTAAGAGAAGATGGCTCACGTGACATTTGCTCGGAGCTCGGTTCCTGCTAAAAATATCCGGGCTAAATAATATTTCCTGGTGGCACTGGAGCAACGGTCCCTGACCTGAGCTGGGTGACACTTGGGGGTTTAGGCCGCAGGCCAGTCCCCTGTGGAGGGAGTTTGCTTCTGGAAGTTCAGAGGCCACTGCGGGGGGGTGGGGGTGGGGGGGACACTTCTGCCTCACCAGGTGCTCAACACCTCCGAGGGTCTCCTGCCACTCTAACTGGTGAACGGCTTCTATGCCTGTTTTCTAGAAGATGCTTGCCCACCGGGTAAGACCCAGGAGCGCCCCTAAATCCACCCTCTCTGGATTCGTCTCTGTCTCGTCCCGTCCCGTCTGTGTTCCTCCCTCCTCTGGACACCTTATCCCCAGGGCCCCACCCCACTTCGCCTCTTCGTCACCCCAGCCTTGACTGTGCCTCCCTGGATTGCTTGGGACAGAGAGACTTTTGCTGTTTCGGAAGGTATGAATGTGTATGGAATACGGGTTGGGTGTAGAGTATGGATGAAAAGCGGAATCTTCTACTAGAGGCCTCCAAACCCGGGGACTCTTCTCTCCTGGGAGGTCCCGTGATCGGCTCCAGGGGGCCTGAGAATAAAGACAGGAGAAGGTCTGCACCTGTCAGCAGGCCCTCTGGGGCTCCGCGATCCCTCAGTGGTTGGGAACCCGATCCAGACCCTGTACGTAATAACTACTTCGTTCAGCCTGGGGTGTCATATAGAGAGGCCTGGAACCTGGATGAGTACTTCCTACCTCTGGGAAGTTTGAATTCTAAGGAACTCTGTTTGCAACATTGGGTGGATCAAAGGCTTCATCCTGTGCGGGTAGATCAGAAAGGACTAAGACTTGACATCTGATAGAAGTTTATCGTGGCCCAAAGTTCACGATGGAGCTCTGGTGATTTTAAGGCACTGGGGAGGGGCCTCGCCAAGCCCCCAAACACCTCTTTCCTTATCCATGATGCTTGAAGCCCTTTATTTGGAGACAGGTGCTTTCATTTACCCACTGCAGCACGGGCTTTTTTTTTTTTTTTTTAATTTTTTTCAACGTTTATTTATTTTTGGGACAGAGAGAGACAGAGCATGAACGGGGGAGGGGCAGAGAGAGAGGGAGACACAGAATCGGAAACAGGCTCCAGGCTCTGAGCCATCAGCCCAGAGCCTGACGCGGGGCTCGAACTCCCGGACCGCGAGATCGTGACCTGGCTGAAGTCGGACGCTTAACCGACTGCGCCACCCAGACGCCCCAGCGTTTATTTATTTTTGAGACAGAGAGAGATAGAGCATGAATGGGGGAGGGTCAGAGAGAGAGGGAGACACAGAATCTGAAACAGGCTCCAGGCTCTGAGCTGTCAGCACAGAGCCCGACGTGGGGCTCGAACCCACGAACTGTGAGATCGTGACCTGAGCTGAAGTCGGACGCTTAGCCAACTGAGCCACCCAGTTTTTAAAACGCCCCCATGAGGAGGACGACACACGAAATTCTTGCTAAAGTGTAAACAATTGATCCGAGCTTTGTTTCTTAAGAGCAGCTTTGGTGAGGAAGGGGAACCAGGTCGCTGAAGCTAAAGGCGGTCTCCGTGGAGACATTTCTGCAGCTTCCGAGGGGCAGGCTTGCTCCTGGCATCTGCTTCCTTATGGGTCTTCCCGGATGGTGGGGTCCGTCCCTGGGTCTTGGGGAGGGCCTGTTTCTTCCCTTCCGCCCAGCCACCAAGTAATCTCACGTCGCCGATCAGGAAGCGCACTGTGCTGGCCACGGGACATCAACCCCCCGCTGAGGTCCTGGAACCGCCCTTTTTGTCTGCATACCTGCGAATTTTTGCATACCTGCATACCTGCGAATACCTGCATACCTGTGTATTTTTCTGTGTCCCGTGACCTTTCCCATTCCAGAGTCAGAGGCCTTACTCGACATCCCAACGCAGAGACTGGGTCTGGTCAAAGAAGGTTGCCACGTGGAGGAAATCCTGAGCTTGGTGGCAAGGGTGCTGCGGGTCCAGTTCAGCATCCGTCATGACAGCCGTCCTCGCGTCTTCTGGAAGCCCCTCCTCCTTTGGGCCACTGATGCCACGTGGAATCAGAGACCTGGAAGGCGGGGCTGTGGGGCCAGCTGAAGACGGACCTTGGCCACTTGTGCCCCTGGGGCCTGACACTCCTGCCAGGGCGCCCCCCCCCCCAGGTGGACGGCGGCCGTGGGGTACAGGATGCACCCGGCCACGCGCAACTCACTCTTCGTCGCCCCACAGCAATGCCAGGAGGCCCAAGAAGCCTCTGGAATGCAGGCTGTCTGTAGGTAGCCCTGGAACGGGCGAGATGGCTGCCCCCGTCCCCTGGACCGTGGAGAGCTCCTCCCAGCGTGTGGGTGAGCGAGTCACCGTGGGGGTGCGCCTGCCGGTAACAGGACACGTCACCTGAACCCTCTTTCCCTGGCCCCGTGATTCCTTCTCCTGTGACAAGCCTTCCCTTTCTGGGCTTGCCAGGTCTCACACCTGATGCGGTAAGCGGCGTCGGGCACACTGGCTGGAAGTGGTCCGGGAACAGGAGGGGCCCGGGAGCTGAGTGGTGATGTGGCCACGGGCCCTGGACTCAAACTGCCGGGGCGTGGGGAGGGGCACATCAACTTCTCAGCTGGTTGCAGGACCTCGGCGAGTCACTTAACCCCGCGGAGCCTCAGTGTTTTCATCTGCAGAATGGGAATACGGGTGCCCGTGGGGGAGGACGGGGTTAGGAGCTCAGCAGGGTTCCTAGCACGAGGTGATCCATTTTCATTTTGACCTGTGTGGGCTCCGCGCCTCAGCTCACTTATCAGACGGATTGGGCTCTTTGGCAAAGACGCGGTGCGGCTTCTTAATCCAGGACGAATGCTCTTCTAAGCATGGGGTGTGTCCTCTGTGCCAGGACGCCGGGACCCACGTCTTGAAAGGGGTCTTCGGTGACGGCACGGCCACCAGAAAACCTGCCATTTGCAAAACCACCAGGAGCAAAGCCCATTGAAATACGGCATAAGGAAATACACATAATTCGCAAATGATGTCGATCACTTTCATCTTAGACTTCACAACTGTCCTCAATAGAAGACAGACGTGAAGGAGATTTAACACAGATGTGCAGAGTGCAAGAATGCCCCGTTACCAGGATATGATGTTTCGGTGCTGCATAAAAATGTAATTATATTCAGAACTATATTTAAAGATTAAAAGGGGGACTGCCTACCACATCTAGCCCCAAACTCAGAATTAGAAACAAAGGAAAAAAGCGGGGTGGGGGATGAGCTCTAACAGCCTGCTAAGAATGGAAATGTTTCTTGAAAGTTTTTACACATTTTGGCTGTCTTTATTTTAACAGTTTCCTGCAGCAATGACATTGATTTTTGGAAAGGGAGGGCTAGATCTTTATCTGACACATATTCACTAAGCACTTGCCTGTGGGAGGGGCCTGTATGAGGCTGGTGGGGGGGTGGGAACAGAGGCCACCGGGTCCACAGCCCTTGCTCTCCAGCAGCGTCCAGTCTGGAAGCGGGAGGAAAGAAATGTCCAGAGAGTTATAAGGGAGGGCAGGCAGGCCTGGGGGAGAGGACAAGGACCAGATGACCTTTGCCCCTGGCTTGGAAGAGAGGGTAGATTCTCTAGTAAATAAAATACAAAAACAACTCAGCAATGGCAATAACATCTTAGGAAGACCTTTTGGCCTCTCCGGAAAGATTTACACGGGGAAAGAATGTTCTCTGCCTCATTTTATTAATTTAATATCAGCAGCCAGAATGAATCTCCCCTCTCCCTGGCTCCCAGCATACCTTCCCTGCACCTCCCCTGTAGCTTCTAGGTCTTTCTATGCTCGTTACGGTTATCGGTGCACAATCCTGTGTCTCCCTCTCGTATGGGAACTCTCTGAGGTCAAGGACTGTGTCCTGTTCAGCATTTTATCCTTCATGGGACTACCACACCGCCTTCCCCTTGGTAAGCACTTAATAGATGCCCGTTGGACTATGTTTTCACCAGGAATTTTAAAAACACGTTTCAGACAAAGAACATTTCTGTGTGAAAATATATGACTAATGAGCTGGAATATTAATGTACCAGGATTGCCTAAGCACTCAGTGGTTACAGAGTCTTTTCCATCCCCGCCCCCCCCACCCCCTCCAGAGTGAAATATAGGAGAAATCCTCATTATTTAATATCACAGATGTCAAGGGCAGTGGAAGCAATGGGCTGTCCAGCTTGGAGAAGAGAAACCAGGAGGGTGGTTAAGAGAAAGCTGTTTGACATTTTAAAGCAGAGGTTCTGACAAAAATGCCTCTAGGGGTCAGGCAGGGAGTATAAATGAGTGAGGGGAAGAGAGCCGGTGGCCCAGGTGACAGTGCTGAAGGCCAGGGAGAGGACACTGGTGGAAATGCCGGTGAGCGGGCAGACCCCGGGCCCCGCTAAAGAGAGGAAGTAGTTCTGCTTAGCTGCAGCCCATCCCTGCCTCGTCAGGGAGGCAGGCCAATGCGGCCAAATCTTCTGTTTTCCCAGGAGAAGCTGGTTACATTTTCTCAGTTCATCTAAAAAAATATTTAAAACGCGGGGCACCTGGGTGGCTCAGTCAATAAAGCGTCCAACTTCAGCTCAGGTCGTGATCTCACGGTTCGTGGGTTCGAGCCCCGCGTCGGGCTCTGTGCCGACAGCTCCGAGCCTGGGGCCTGCTTCTGATTCTGTGTCTCCCTCTCTCGCTGCCTCTCCTCCGCTCTCACTCTGTCTCTCTCTGTCTCAAAAATAAAGCAACATTAAAAAAATAATTAAAAAAAATAGAAAATAAAAAAATATTTCAACCCCTCTGCAGGCTAAACCAAACGTGTCTGAAGGCATAAGCCAGAACCAGCAAGCTCTAACCCAGCAGTTATCAACACGGGGTGTATTTGTGCCTCCCGGGGGGACGTTTAGCGATGTCTGGAGATATTTCTGATGCTACCAGCATCTGGTGGGTAAAGGGCAGGGGTGTTGCTGGACATCCCACAGTGCTCAGGAGCTTTTGTCACAGCAGAGAAGGATCTGGCCCAGGATGTCAATAGTATCGAGACAGAGTCTGCTTCTGTGTGGTTCTTGGGGCTGGGCCCACGTATTTGGCCTCGACTAGCTCACAGATGCAACCGGGAGGTGGCATCATACAGGGGTGGGGACTTGGGACCGGCTGGTCTTTACAGAAAACTTAAAATTCTGTGATTCGGTTTCAAAAAGAGATTTTGACATTCGCATATGCTCAAAAAGGACTCCAGGTTGAAGGTCTGTGAAATTCGGCCGGTGGGGGCAGTTCCTAACCCAGTGCTTGAATCTGAAGCTCCCAAGCCTCTATTTTCCCGTCTGTAGGAAGGCGGCATGGGTGACCCTTTCACCAGGGGGCTGGGGAGGATTTTGGCTCTTTGGGAGAGCTGATTCCTGCTTCCTTTCTGGAAAGTTCTAGAAGGTTGTTGTCTGCTTGAACTGTCACTCTGAGGTCTGCTCCCCCTCCACCATCCCCAGGAGGGGACACCCTTCCAGCAGGAAGGCCACCTGCTTCCTCTCCCCAGTTCTAATCTGTGGGATCTGCCGCCATGGGTGGCCTCTGGGAAGGGCTTTGTCAGAGCTTTGCTCTCAAGCCTTCTGATGCCGGTCTGTCACCTGGCCTCGCTTCCTCTGAAGGGCTCCATCCTGGCGAGGTGTTGGTGGACCCAGCCAGGCATGAGACCCCCCCCCCACTTTTACCACCATTATTCCAAAAGGAGCCGTGCTCTGACCTCCGCCCAAGTCTTCTCCTCAAATTCAGAACAGTCCCCAGAGAAAACAGGGCCCCCAAGAGCTCCCACCTGAGGTCCGCCCCCCTCCAGCTGTCCTGCCTGGTTCACAGCCCCCAGGGCCTTGAGACCAGGCAAAAGGAGGTGGCCGGTAGGGTCCGCAGCTGTGCACACAGAGGGGAAACAAGGCCTGCCTCAAAGACCTTGTGGCTGGAGCCTGGGGCCAGGCCTGGAGTACCAGCCTGAGGGCGCAGTTCCCACAGGCTGTCTCTGGCCTGCCGTCCTCAGCAGGGCCTAAGCTCACATCCCTTTATTTATGATGCGCTTTCTCTCTCCACTGCTCTCTCGCTGAAGAAGGGGCTTGGACCATTCCTGCAAATAGCAAAGCCTATGGAAGAAGAATGGTCCCCAGGTTCCCTTGAGGAAGGTGGACTTACCTGGACATGCCCCACCTTCAGCTGCTCTGTCCTTAGAGTCCATGGGAGCTGTCCAGGCCAGCCCCGGTCCCCTTGTCCAGTCTTCCCAGCCCCCACGGCCCTGACCATGCATTGTTCTCAGACATCTCCCCTCCTCAGCTCCTCTCTGGGGTCCAAACAGTCCAAAGTGTTCCTGGTCTCAAGGCCATCCATTTCCATGACATCTAGGAAGTATGAGGCCTGAGCAGAGCTTTGCCCGGCCACCAGGAAGTCCCCTCCTGCTGGGAATATTGTCAGGGGGGATGTGGCTGCCAGTTAGCCCGGCGAGGGGGACCTGGCCAGGCCAGCCAGGAGGTCCGGCCTTTGACGAGGTTGATGGCCAGCCCAGCTGAAGAGGCCTTGGCTCCCTGTTGTTGCCCCAGAGAGCCCCAGAAGATGTCCTCCACAACGGAGGCCCCAGGACCATCCAGGAAGGAGGCTAAGGGGCACCTCGGACAGCTCAGGACACAGCAGGGCCAGGACTCGCCCCCCTGGCTGGGAATGGACGCCACAGTCACTGCCCCGCCGTGAGCACTCCCAAGGCATGATGGCAGCAGCCAGGCCCAGTGCCCGTCTGAGGGCCCCAGGCCCCGAGCCCCCGGGGAGGCACAGGGTGGGCCCAGCAGGCCCCCCGGCCAGTTCTTCCCGCTGAGCAGCTACCGGTCCGGGACAGCTCTTCTGGAGATTCCTCTTGGACAGCTCCATTGGAGGCAGGGTAATAGTGAGCCTGAGGCCTGGAGTCAGCCCCTGGCCGGTGGAGCAGGTGGTACCTGCATCCAGCAAACTCAGAGCCCATGGGTCCCCACAGACATTTCCCGGTCCAGCCTGGCTGAACCTGGAGACCCTTTCTGTTGACCAGGGGATGCTCTAGCAGGAGCCCGCAGAACCCACATGGGCAACCAGTCCCGAAAGTCACAGGGCTTGTGAGCTTCAGAAAAACGTGGAGGGGCTTCTGAGAGGCCCCCTGGCTGGGGTGAGTCCTGGGAGCGGCCCAGGGGATGCCAAGCAAAAGGAGTGGGGAGGACGATATATGGGCATGCCTCCCACCCGCCGGGACCTCCAGCACTGGTGTGCGTGCCCTCTCACTGTTAAATGTGGTGAAGCATGGGCCGGGGACGGGGGGCAGCAGTTAGGGGGTAAGCGTGCAAGCTCTGTAGCAGGCTGCTGGGGGTCAAGTCTTGGTCTCTCCACTCTTTGGCTGTGTGACCTTGGGCGAGACACTAACCCTCTCTGTGCCTCAGTGTCCTGATCAGTCAAATGTGGGGGTGGGGGGCGGGTGATAATACTTGGGGCTGGGAGGACGTGGACGCGAAGCCTCGGGCGCAGGCCCCTGCACACAGCATGTACTCAGAACCCGTGAGCCATCCCTGGGGTCGCCATTCCTGCCGTTCTGGCAAATCAGAGCAGCCAAACTGCTGGGCTCCCAGGCCCAGGTGGAGGGCGTGTTTGCTTGTTCCAGGAGAGCATAGAAGCCTCCAGCCACGGCTCAGACATTCTGGGGTGGGGGAGGGCTGGGTGATGATAAGATCCTACAGGGTGAGACGCCCTCCCCTGGGCCTCAGGGGCCGTGACCCTAGGTCTCTAAAGGAGCCCATGAGAGGAGAACGGGGAGCCTTACTGCTTTGGTTCCGTGACTCACTATTCCCTGGCAGCAGCTGATACCCCCCCCCCCCCCCGGCTTGGATCACTCGGGTGACCCCCGTTGACCTCCAGGGAACACCGGGGTCCCACGTTTCCTGGCCTAGAAGCCCAGCTGGGGCCCGAGCGGGAGCAGGACAGGGGGTGGTTCCCTGAGACGGTGGCACTCCCTCCCCCCCCCCACCCCAGTCTGTCGCTGGAAGTGGGATTTGAAATACAGCCAAGGAGAGGGGGCCGCGGACAACGCCCGGAACGCGAAACAAATAAATAAATAAATAATCAGGGTTGTCTTGGCTGATAAACGGTCTCTACCTCCAGGACGACTTCTCCCCGCTGCCCGCCCCCCCCCCTCCTTCCTCCTTCTCCGGGCAGATCCATCCCAGGCAAAAGCTTAATAGCCCCATTTAAGGCTTTTCCTTTTCACCACGGACTTGAGCTGCTCCTGCCATTACGAGGTTTTCAGCTTCTCTCTGAAATCAAATTACTGACTCCATTTAATTTTTTAAAAGCTCGGATGATTTCCCTTCTTGAATCGGAGCCGTGACTCCAAGGCCAACCCCCCACCCCCACCCGCCCTGCCAGGCGGTTCCCCTGTGGGCAGCCGCTGCCCAGGGACGGCGGCCCCCAGGCCAGGGCGAGACTGACACCTACAGGGGAAGCCAGCGAGAGGAGCCCCAGGCTGTGGCGGCCGCCCCCCCCCCCCCCCCCCCCCCCGACACCTGGCTGGGTGGTCTGGCCTGGGGGGGTTGGGGTGGGGGGGAGAAAGAAGCCTGAACTCCCCTAGGCTGGGATCACCTCACTGGAGCCCGTGGCTTCCGGGCTAGAAGACTTCAGAGGCTGGTGGGAAAGGGGGTTAGAGCCCAGCGCTGATGTTGTGGGCTCCCTGTCACCTGGTTCCCCAGACCCCCACCTGCCTTCTCATGGTGCATATCACGGACCCCATCGCTGGGCAAATGTTGATGGAGTGCATTCTCTGTTCCAGAGCTGGGAAGGGAACGGTGAATTGGACAGAGAAGGTCCCTCACATGGGAACGAAAGTTCTAGCGGACTCGCGTGTGTGGGAGAGCGTGGGCTTACGTGTGAAGGGGGGGTGGTGGATGGAGACTGGCCGTAAATCCACGCATGGCCAATTTCAGATGACACGATGTGCTCGGAAGAGACACAAATACGCCACTTGGATGGAGGGTAGGTTGGGGCGGGGTGGTCAGGACGGCCCCTCTGAGGGGGCATCCAGACAGAGGGACAGCAAATGCAAGGGCTCTGAGGAGGGTTGGAGGGACGGAAAGAAGGCCACGGGAGCTGGCGGAGTGAACAGGAGGAAGTGGAAAGGACGAGGAGGCACGCAGGAGCCCAGATTTTATCCTGGCTTTAAAAAAAAAAAAAGCTGGAAAGTGGACATCAGAGGGCAGGGGCGGCCGAAAGGAACGGAGGAGGGGGGCCCTGGCTGACAGAGGCCAACCCACCCCGCTGGAAGGAAAGGTGACTCAAAGGGCCCCTCTAGGGGGGGCGTCCAGATGACTCCGTGAAGGTGGCTGCAGGTGATGTTTGAGATGCCCGCAGTCTCTGTTTCCTGGCCCCCCCATCTCCCTCCTCCCCTTCCCCACCTCTGCTGAACCACCCAGCTTCAGGGCCTCGAAGACCAGGGCCCCGCCCCCGCAAGACAGTCCTATAAACCGGGGCTGACCCTTTACCAAGTCCTCCACATGTTTAACCACCCGGCGCCCTTGGAGACGAGACAAAGGGAACGGAGTTAATGAAATCGCCAGCCTTTACCTGGCATAAATGGCTCTCCCTGCAGCGGGCAGCGAGCTGCGAGGCTGAGAGGATCTGGGCACTTGGCCCAGCTCAGCGGGCTGCGCAGCTGGAACCAAGCACTTCACTTCTCTTCTTTCCCCTCGCTCCGCTCCGCACCGACTCAGAACCGGGACAGTCGTGTTTAGTTAGAAAGCGCTCGCTGGAGCTTCTGGGGAGTCTCCCGTTCTCCCACAACCCGGGACAGCCCCAGAACCATGCCTGCCCAGGGCTCCGGATCCGCCAGGGCCTGGATGGCACCTGTGCCCAATCCCAGTGCCGCGTGTGCATGCGCACGAGGGTTTTCCCAGCCATGGGGGACCTCCAGCTGTCCCGTGGAGACCTTCCAGGTCTACAGCAGTCATCTCTTTACTGCTGATCTCTCTGTGGCCACTGAGATCCTGGCAAGGAGTGGTTCTTCCCCTCCAGCTCAGCCTCCTGCTGGGCAGGATCTCAGATAGTCGGGGATTCGGGGTGCTCAGACACCGTGTGACTCCCTGCCCTCAGTAGCTTGGGTCCCCATCTTTTCCACCCCACGGCTGTGTGTAAATTTCAGGGGCTGGGACGATTTATTGCCCTTCTGTCCTGTTACACGGAGCAGCCACGATCCAGTTTCCTTTCTGGGGTTTCCTCCCTGAGCACAAAGCCTGTTTTCATGCCCTGTAACATCCAGGCTCGTTGTTGTTTCCTTCGTTGAAGGTCTTGAATTCCCAGATTTTAGGCGCTCCCACGGCAGACTTCTTCAACCACTGCATGCTTTTCTAGCCTTAGCTGCAAGTCTCTGTTGGGTATTTGAATATTACTTAAACTGGAATTAGAGTCATCAACTTAGTAATCCTTCAAATTACTGCATTGCCGGAGAGGCAGTGTGGTGGTAAGGGCTCTTTCTGAGTGTCCTGCCCAAGCCGTGTGACCTTGAGCAAGTCAGTTCATTTCTCTGAGCAACAGGCCAAAACAGGGAACAGGAGTGGGTGGCAGGGAGGTCCAGCCCGGGGGGACGATAAATCAAGAGTCCCCAGTGTGGCTCTGTAGAACCCCTCACCCCTTAGGGTCCATCCTCCTAGGCACAGCCTAGCCCTGGGCCACCGCCCACATCTCTGCTGCTCCCGGGTCTGGTTTCTGGTGGTGGAGGCCACCAGCGACATGAGGCCAAGCCAGTGGGGGGGGGGGGACAAGATGGGACAATATGGACAGACACTCTCTTCCGCGTAGCTGGCCAGACCCCACCCCTTCCTTGGTCCACAGGTGACCTCCCACCAGCTCCTTACTCCTCTCCCAAAGCCTGGGCCGAGCTGTCCTACAACCCAGATCTCAAAGCCCTCAGAACAACGGTTCTCCAAGTGGGGTCGCCAGACCAGCAGCATCAGCGTCACCTAAGGAATAGTTAGGAAAGCCAATTCTTGGTCTCCATTCCGGACCTGCAGATCCTGAAACACAGGGTGGGTGGGGCCCGGCAGTCTGTTTTAACAAGCCCTCCAGGTGAATCTGATGCACACGGAAGCTGAGACCACTCACTGCTTGGGAGAACCTGTGCCAGGGACAGCAACCCTCCATCCAAATAAGAGAAATCCTCTGCCTCCATAATAATAGCAACACTGGACATTTCTACAGCTTCCACGTAGTTTCCATCTTCCTCTGCCCAAAGCATCGAGCTCCAACCCTCTGAGGAAGAGAGGCATTGCTCTTCCCATTTTAGAGATGAGTAAACTGAGGCTCGGGACCTTGCCCAAGGCCACACAGCTAACAGCTGGTGAACCAGGGCTCGAACCCTGGCCTCCTCCTCACTCCAAGGCAAGGGCTCTCTCCTGGACGCCTTGGGTTTCCGGGGCTCCTTAGACCAATGAAACAAGCACAAGTCCATCAACCAGAGAGGAAATTCCCCCTTCCAGCCCCCTCTCCCCAATTTCCAGTTGCAAACCCCGGAGAGAGCATCCGGGAAACATAAATTTTGCCTGGCGGCTGAGAGCTCTGAAAGGAGTCACACGTCAGGGAGATGGGACTTTATTTCTCAATGAAATAGCCTTTTTATGGTTGGAATAAAAGTGCCAGCGGGAGCCTAATGCCAGGAAGTAGCAAGCACATTTGATAAACTCCTTCAGCCAGGGGTGGGGCGGTCCCGGAGGGGGCGGCCGGAGAACTGTCCCCACGTTTCCAGATGCACGGTTCTTTTCAGGTCGGAGCCTGGAAGATGCGGGGTCCCTCTGGTCAACCCCCCGCGACGGGGAGAAAGGTTGACCCTGGACGGTGCGGTGCGAGCTCCTTCGCTGCGCCGCCGGGTCCTGGGAGCGGGGCTGCAGTGTGGAGAGCGGGCGGCAGGGGGCAGCATAACCCACCGTTCCAGCTAGGGCGGGAGTGGGGTGGGGGGCGCGGCGGGCGCCTTGGGCAGGGGGTCTCCGAGGCTGGGGGGGGGGGTCAGCTGTAACCCGCAAGCTGGGACCTCTCCCTCCTCCCTTTAGCCCTCCCCACCCCCAGCCCCTCTGAAGCAAGGACAGTTTGTCGTCCTTCCTCTGGCTGCAGCCTCTGCTGATCCAAATCATAATGGGGGTGGGCGTCATGGGGTGGGGTCTTCTCCATCCCGTTGCCTGCCACCTGGCCGGTTACTCGAAACTTCTCCGGGCTTGACTTTGGGTCTGATTAACCCTTTAGCTTCCTTCTGAGGGGACCCTTGAAGGGGCTCAGAATGTATGTTTGTGGCTGGGGGGGGCTTTTGTGGGTGGAGGACTCCAGCCTTCATGGTGGGGGCCGGGGGTTGGGGGGGGGGGCGCGGCGCAGGAGAAGACCCTGAAGGACAAAGAGAAAGCGAGGAAACCTCTTCCTTTGAGCATGAGTGTGATTGGCAGGTTTACGGCCTCGGGAAGGTGCGTGGTATTCCGCACAATCAAGTCATTTTTAAAAATAATCTTCCTGCTTAAGTCGTACATGCCGCTAATTGCATTTTAATAAGTCTCTTAAAATCTTGCCATATTTTTTAATATCCTAATATTAGGTAAGTGATTGCGGGGGACACTGGAGGGCACGGGGAGTTTACATAATGGAGGGAGGGTGGCGATGAAGATTGCGGTGGCAGTGGCCACCAAGTGGCCTGTGATGTGTCTGTGTGTGCATCTGGGTGCGCGTGTGTGTGATGCGCGTGTGCGTGATGAGCGGTATATGAGGGTGGGAGTCCACAGCCCAGGCTTCCCCTCTGACCCAGCCCACCCTATCTTCTTTTCCAAGGACGAGGGCCCCGAGCCCACCCAGGGGATGGGACTTGGCCACGGCCATTGTAGCAAGAGGGAGACCAGTGGGGACACTTCGGCCTCAGCCTTGTGAGAGCAGAGAACCCCTTCGTACCGTCCTGAGCGCAGCGTCCTTGCACACACATTGTTCATTCTACTTGCACACTGCTTGGTGACAGGGGGAGGGGAAAGATGGGAAGTTCCCAGCAGTGGCTCCTTGGATGTCCCATGGCGACTAAACGGCAGAGCTGAGATTCGAACTCCCAGTCAGCTCCGGCGCCTGGGGGAGGCACTTAGCCAGGAAGGGACGGGAGGCTGAGCTGGGGTCCAAGGGTCCAGGGCCGGGGACACCGTGTGGGAGGAGCAGGGGAGACTGGCAGAGACGGGGCATCGGGAGGGTTGAGAGCTGTGGCCCGTTTGATTCCCAACCCCTCTGTAATGCGGGGTGGAGTCCCAAGGTCAAGGGCAACATGGCACCTTCTCCTCGGAGCCCCTGGAGGCCAGAGGCCTGGGAGGGCCGCGACAAGGTCATCGGGCCTTGGACCTTGTAAGTCCTGGACTTCTGGAGGCCCCCCAAAGCCCCACTGGCCCTGGCCTTCCTCCTCCTCCTCGTCCTCGTCTTCGTCATCCTCCTCCTCCTCCTCTGGCCGGGTGGGATACCCGCCACTGGCCGGGTGGGAGGCACATGTTGAACGAACTTCTGAACAGGAAGTCAGCATCCAGGTCGTCCCAAGTCCCTTTTCATGTGGTTTCTTTAATCCCCCGGGCTGGGTTTCAGAAGCGTTTTCCAGTTTCAGTTTTACAAAGCTACGCTCCCTTTAATGTTGGCGTTTTTCAGGAGGTGGGGGGAGAGCAGCTTCAGTCAAAACATGTGTGTTTTACATCAGCCAGCTGCGGACTGTGCGGCCCGGGAAAGGGAGGAGGCAATGTGGCCTCCAGGAGGCTCGGCGGCACCGGGTGGGTGCAGACGGCCAGTGGGGTGAGCCCTTGAGCCCCCCTTGCCTCTGTCTGTCTGCCCCACCTCCCCAGCTGCCTCCTTCCCTCTCTCTTGCCCAGGCCTTCGTGGGATTCACCACACCCATTGGGGCCAGGGCACCCCCCCCTTCCAGGCTCCTAACCGCCTGGGGTCCCCCTCTCGGTGACACCGGTCATCACAGCCGCTCGTGCCTCCCAGACGTGGTCACGCTGATGAGGGGTGCCCTCCCACCACCTATGTGTTCACGCAGTATTGTCCCCGAAGTCAGCGGTCTGTCCACCACATACAGAGAGACACTACCTAAGCAAAAGCATCCATGAAATTGTGCGTTCGACGTGCCAGTTATATCTATCTGATCCAACACCCAATAAATGCATCTACAACCACCGAAATAAAGAGAAAAGGCTATGAACCACCACCTAAAATCATCCTGTCCCTTGTGCCTGCTTCAGGAATTCCTGCATTCTCGGGGCCCTTTCCCTGGAGAGAAGAGAAAGGTCTTGGAGGCAGGGCACCTGCCCCAGGTCACACAGGTTGATGACAGTCCCAGCAGGTGTCTGTCTCTGAGGTGAGTTTTCTTCCCGCTCCATCGCATCTGTCCTTAGGGCAGGCTTCTTGGCTTTAGAGTTTCAGGCTTCGGAGGAGTTGCCTGGGGCCACCCTGAGGTCCCGTGATGGGGGCTGAGTTCGTGGCCGAATGGAAGGCACACAGCCTTGGGAATCAGTCAGACGTGGATCCGAATCCTGGCTGCCCTCCCTCCCAAGTGTGTGGCTGTGGGCGAGTGACTGCGTCGCCGTCAGCCTCCATTTCCCCATCCTACGGATGGGGATGACCTCACCTGCCCGGAAACACCCGGTGGCCGTGACGTAAGCGCTCCGGCCCTGGCTCTTCCCCACTTTGCTCCTGTCTCCGGCCCTGGCTTCACCACCTCGCCTCCCTGACTCATGAGAGGCAGCGAGACGCCCACGAAGAGAGGCTCAGGAGAGAGGGGCATGCCCTCGAGGGGCTCACCGGCCCTCCAATGTGTGTGCAAGGATGCTGTGACAGGGACGGCGAGGCCAGTGCCCTCGTCAGGAGAAGGAGGAGGACGAGGCGGCTCCTCCTCAGAGGTGGGCTGGCTGGGAGCCGTCCGGTCAGAGGGTAGGGCCTAGGACGCCCGGACCGTGCCGCCCGGTCCCATATGTGGCTTTGCCTCCATTATGGCCATGAGGCCCTCTGAGCATCCCTCCGGTCTGAGCTGCCGTTCTTGGGCCCCAGAGGTCACCCGTCAAGGTCAGTGGTGCTGTCTCCCCTCCGGGCCAGGGGCTGCCCCCAGGGGACCTAGGAGAGAGGAGAAAACAGCGCAGGCCAGAGTTTGAGGGATTAGCCCTGGGGGTGGGTACCCTTCTGGCAGCTGGTTCCCTTCCCTCAGTGCCTGGGAGCAGTTAGAAGACCCTGCAGATTGTCGTCGTCGTGGTGATGATGCTGTTGATGATGATGACGATGCGGGTTGACAACTACTGAGCAATTTCTATGTGCCAGACACCGTGCTAAGCACTTGGCACGCGCCATTTCATTCCATCTGCTCTGTGATATATGCCAGCGGGGCACCTAGAACAGTGTCTGGCGCACAGTAGGCCCTCAGCGAACATTTGTTGAGTTGAAGAGGCTTACGGAGGTGAAGAGGTTCACCCAACTCTCCTTCGCTGTTTCTTCACGAGGACCGACCGCTGATGGTGGATGGTCAGGCGTTGGCTGCAGAGAGATTTGGGGTGGCCGGCTCCCCCAGGTTCTACACATCACACCTGGTCCCGCCTCTCCAGGGAGTCTGTCACTGTCGCTTCCGGGTGGGTCCGTCTATGGCAGAACGGAGCCCCCAGGATGGAGGGTGTTTCCTGTGCTTACCCCACAAGCCACCCAGGGGAGAAAGACCCTTGTCCTGGGGCCTCTTCTGCTCCCCCTGGGGTAGCAAAGAACTGGGCCAGGCCGGGCTGCAGCTGCGAGGGGCCCAGGGAGGAGGGAATCAAAGCAGCCATGTGGGCCCCGCTTTCATCTCTGGCTTCAAAGAGGTGCAAACAAACTCTCGCTGTGCCAGGCTGCAGCAGCTCCCTCCTGGGGGCCCCGGCCTGTGCTCCTGCTTCCTCCCGCTCCTTCCTGGAATGCCAGCAGCGCGTCAGTCCCAGGGGCGCCCCGGAGGGACCCCGACTCGCGGCCATGCCGGAGGAAGGGGACTCCACCAAGGTGACGGAAGAAACGGGTGGGGGTCCTCACGCTTATGGTGGTTCCCACCGTGGGCCAGGCGGGGAGCTGGAGGCTCGCACACCCTTCACCATCTCACCTCTCTAGAACCTTTCTAGAGCCACGCCGTCCAGGATGATGGCCACACGTGGGTACTGAGCACCAGATTACGTGGCTCGTCTGAAAGGAGATGTGTGGGGAGGATAAAATACACCCGGGACGTCTTGGACACGATGTGAATAAAGGCACGTCAGATCTCTCGTTTATCATTTTTCACGGATTACGTGCCGAAGTGATAGTATTATGGAGTATTGGGTTGACACGGGATTTAAAAAGAAATGTCTTAATGTTTATTTGTTTTTGAGAGAGACGAAGAGAGTGTGAGTGGCAGAGGGGCGGAGAGAGACAGGGAGACCCAGAATCCGAAGTAGGTTCCAGGCTCTGAGCTGTTAGCGCAGGGCCCGACGCGGGGCTTAGACTCATGAACGGAGAGATCATGACCCGAGTCAAAGTCGGACACCCAACCGACGGAGCCACCCAGGCGCTCCTCGCAAGGGATGTTTTTAAAATTAAGTTCACCTGTTACTTTTTGCACCTTTAAATGTGACCACAAGGAGATTTAAAATTACCTACATGGCCCACTTTATCTTATTGGGGCCTCTCGGCTCCAGACGACATTCTCATGGGGTTTTGGCACATGACTCCCCAGTGGTAGTAAAAACCCATGGGATGAATGAATGAATGAATGAATGGATGTTTGGTGTTGGCTGCAGGGGAGACACAGATGAACCCTGTCCTCATTCCTGCCCTCAAATCCTCATCCAGAGTCTAGTCCAGTTTGGGGGTGGGTGGGTGGAATTAGAGATCCCACCTCTGCGAGATTGGGTTGGGCGGGGGGTGGGGGGGGTACCCTGGGCCTCTGAACAGCAGGGTGATTAAGAGGCTCCTGGGCCCAGATCCTGGCTTCATTGCTTACCAGTGTGTGACCTCGGGTGAGTTACTTGGCCTCATCAGGCCTTACCTTTCTCATCTGTAAAATGGGGCTGCTACTGATAATCATAACAGCAGCTCCTTCACGGGGAGGGGGGTTCCTGTGAGGAGTAAAGCTAGCCTACTTCTTGGTGTTTGGCTAATGGCAAGCAATAATGAGCAATTAGCAACAGTGCAGGACAACTCTGGAGAACGGTGTGGAGGTTCCTCAACAAATTAAAAACAGAGCTACCCTACGACCCAGCCTTTGCACCACTAGGCATTTATCCACGGGATACAGGGGTGCTGTTTCGAAGGGACACGTGCACCCCCATGTTTCTAGCAACACTATCGACAGTAGCCAAAGTATGGAAGGAGCCCAAATGTCCATCGGCGGATGAATGGATAAAGATGTGGTATAGATATACAATGGAGTATCACTCGGCAATCAAAAAGAATGACACCTTGCCATTTGCCACGACGTGGATGGAACTGGAGGCTATTATGCTAAGCGAAATGAGTCAGTCAGAGAAAGACAAATATCATATGATTTCACTCATATGTGGAATTTAAGAGACAAAACAGATGAACGCAGGGGAAGGGAAGCAAAAAGGGTATAAAAACAGGGAGGGGGACAAGCCGTCAGAGACTCTTAAATACGGAGAACAAAGTGAGGGTTGCTGGAGGGGTGGGGGGTGGGGGGATGGGCTAAGCGGGTAAGGGGCATTACGGAGGACACTTGTTGGGATGGGCATAGGGTGTTGTATGTAGGGGGTGAGTCACCGGATTCCACTCCTGAAACCATTATGGCGCTATATGTTAACTAACTTGGATGTAAATTTAAAAAATTAATTAATTAGTTAATTAATTAAAAAAGATATTGTAGGACAAATGCTATAGATTATCCCTAGGACACAGCCCTGCCCTGGGGATGGCCATACTCCCAGCGGATACTTTCCCTCCAAGTCACTTCTCTGGGTCCACCAGGGTGCTGGGGGGGCGTTCTCTGAGATAAGCAACTCTCCATTCCCCCCACCCCCACCCTGCTTCCTGTCCCCTCATCCCTTTGGTCCCTGTCACCCCCACCACCCCCCTCTCCCAGCTCTGTCCCTGAGGTCCAGTGGCCCCTGGAGGTGGCTGCAGGACTCTCTTTTTTAGAGAGAACTGCCCTCCAGTAAGCACACGTTCTTTTGCTCGCTCTTACCAAGAACCTCCCAGGGAGGGCTGGGCTTGGGGGAGCCCACACAGTGGAGGCGAGGGGGGACCAGGCAGAGGACAGCGGTGTTCCGAGGGGTCTGGCCTGGACCGGAAGGATGTGAATGGGTGGGTGCTATCAGGGCCCAGGACACCCCAGGCGGAGGGGAGAGTCAGAGTAACGGCCCGGGGGCACATCTGGGGGCTGGTTGCTGGTGGGGGATCTAGGGGAGCTCCCCAAGGCTATTGGGGACCCCAGTGTGCAGGACTTCCTGAATGCCGAGGGAAGGGGGGCTGTTCCCACAGCCGGGCGTGGGGGTTGGGGGTGCCCAGAGACGGTAGCGGGAAGTGGCACGATTGGAACCAAACAGGGCCAATGTGGACCAGATGTGATTAGGGTTGGGGGCTCTTGGAGGAGAGCGGGGTAGGAGAAGGGGGCGAGGCAATCTGTCCCACCCCCCAAACCGCCTCCAGGCCAGTGTGGTTCTGCAGCTGCCAGTCACTGGAAGATAATGAGAGCCACACTGGGAGGTGATTTGCATAACTGCTCCCACACTGCCCTGCAGCCAGTCTGGGGGAGGGTGGTGGTGGCTGGACAGAAACCACGTGGGCCCAGCTCAGCCTCCAGCCCAGGGGACGCTTGAGGGTCCAGGCTCTGGCCTCCAGAGGATGCTTCCTCCTAATCTCTTGCAACTGCTGTCTGGTTTCATTACTCCCACTCCGAACTCCTGCTTCAGCCACTTCTCCCAGGAAGCCCTCCCTGATTTTAGGAGGGGGTCAAACACATTTGCTGGGTTCCCAGAGCGCCCGGTGTTTATTTTGGTGGATTATAACTGCCCCTTCCAGGGAGCTACTTAGCCCCGGGTCTAATAGGGTAACTAACCTCCTTGCCCACATCTACCCGTACCCCTAGGCCTCTCCAGACCCCAACCTCTCCCCCATGCCTACCCTCTATCGCTCTCTGCTCCTAGATCCACTTGAACTTCTATACACACACACACAGACACGCACACGCACACACACACATATATGACTGGTTTTTAAAAAATCATATGAGTCATTCAGAATAAGTGCTCACTGCAAGGGTTATAAACACACGGAAGCATGGAGGGTGCAGTATATAAGAACCCCTTTGCCTGCTCTAGTTTCCAGCCCCCTCCCCTCCCCATGGCAACCACTGTTAGGTTTGGTGTAGGGACTCCTAGGTTTTGTTTGTGGTAAAATATATATAACAAAATTTACCTTTTTTTGAGAGTTTATTTATGTATTTCAATAGAGAGAGAGTGCACAGGAGGGGCAGAGAGAGAGAGAGAGAGAGAGACAGAATCCGCACTGGCAGCACAGAGCCCGACACGGGGGCTCGATCTCATGAACCGTGTGCGATCACGACCTGAGCCGAAACCAAGAGTTGGACGCTTAACCGACTGAGCCACCCAGGCGTCCCTAAAATTTACCATTTTAACCATTTTTTAAAATTTATTTTTGAGAGAGAGAGAGAGCGCAAGCAGGGGAGGGGCAGAGAGAGAGGGGAACAGAGGATCTGAATGAAGCAGGCTCCACCCTGATAGCAGGGAGTGAGAGCATGACCAGGGCCGAAGTTGGACACTCAACCGACTAAGCCACCCAGACGCGCCCCCCATTTTAACCGTTGTTAAGTGTGCCTTTCAGTGGCATTGATTACGTTCACTTTGTGCCATCATCTCCACCGCCAGCCTCTGGAGCTTCTTCGTCTTCCTAAACTGAAACTCTGTCCCCATTAAACACTACTCCCCATCCCCCCCCGACAGCCCCAGCCCCTGGCAACCGCTGTTCTGCTCTCTGTCTCCATGAGGGTGACTACTCTAGGTATTTTCGTAGCGGTGGAATCACACACGATTTGTTCTTTCGCGACTGGCTTATTCTACCTAGCGTAAATCTTCAAGCTTCGCACATGTGTTCGAGTTTCCTTCTCAACCTTTTTGGGGGGGGGGGCGTCTGGGTGGCTCAGTCGGTTAAGCGTCCGATTCTTCATTTTGGCTCAGGTCGTGATCTCACGGTCCGTGAGTTCGAGCCCCGCATCAGGCTCTGCGCTGTCAGTGAGGAGCCTGTTTGGGATTCTGTTACTCTCTCTCTCTCTCAAAATAAATAAATAAACTTAAAAAACAATAAAAAATAAGTCTTTTTGAGAGACATCCACACATGTAAATGCACACACACGTATACGGGTGTGGTTGATCCGAAACTGAGAGCAAAGGGCACGTTTGGCTCTGTGATTTGACTTTGTCTCCCCTCCCCAGGGTCCTGGGGATCTCTCCCCAACCGAGAGTGACCTCATTCTTTGGAAGGTCTGCAGGGCACTCCACATTTAGCTGCTTCCAACTTTCCTAGCGCTGCAGCAAACATCCTTGCTTGTGCTTCTCCGAGCTCCTCCGAGCTTCTCCTGCATTCCTTGAAATGCAATTGCTAGGTCAAAAGTTATGTGCATTTTAAATATTGATAGATGGTATATATGGATCATTTCCAATCACAGTGCCGCCCACGACCTCCGGTCTCAAGAATCTACAGGGCAGAGTCCAAATGTTGCGGTTTGGGTGTTCGAAGCCTTCCAGAGCCCTGCTGCTGCTTCTGTCCCCAGCTCTGTGGCCCTTGCGCCACCGATGCATCATGAAGTCGATTTCATGAGTGGCGACTAGCGTTTGAAAAACAATAATGACACAGGATAGGTTGGGATAGAAAACATCAGAGTGCACGGCGTGTGGTAGCGTGGGAAGCGTGTGGGAACCGCTGTGTGAAACTTGTATCTGGCTTATGTACCTATGTGTGCGCTACAATGTAAACTATATTCCCTACTTCGAAGTTGCCGTCAAGAATTTTGAGAAACGCTGCCTCCGTTTCTGCACCAGCCAAGGCCCCTAGCATGACAAGCTAGTTCTTGTCCCAAGCCTTTGCCCACATGGGTCCTCCGATACGAGGTTTTGTCCCACCCTCAAAGCTCAGCTCACATGCCCCCTTCTCCAGGAAGCCCTCTGTCTCCCCTCCCCCGCCCCCGCAGTGCACTGACACCTCCCCCTCTGGCTCCAGTAGCGCTCAAGTCCTCGTACAGCAGCTGGGCACAGGCTGCCTGCAGGCGGGTCACCAGCCCTTCCCACCAGACAGCAAACTCCTCTAGGAAGGGGCCCGTCGGACACCTGTCCCCACGTGGGCCCTCGAGCGCGCCCGCTCACAGAAGGGCCCGGGCCAGGCTTTTGACAATAACTGGGATGATACTGTTCCTGGTGTCTGTGATCGTGCGCTGGTGACAGTAACCGGTGGTCACCGTAGGGGACAATTTTTGTGCTCCTGTGCCGGCTCCGCACGCTTCGAACCCTCTTCCTAGATGCGAAGCATCTCCTCCGTTATGAGTCCTGCTCTCCCAAGGCAGAACTCAGAAATTCGCTTTCCTAGCCTCCCTTGCCGCTACAGTGTGGTCATGTGACCTTGCCTCCACCAATCACGTGCAGACCCAGGGTTTCGCTTTGGAAGAGGCGGTGGCAGGCTCAGTGCCGAGGAACGTGCTAGAGCCTGCGGGAGAGACAACCAGCTGGCAGAAGCAGCAGGGGCCTGGCAGGGGCGTCCCAGCCGCCCTCCGTGGTGTGAGCACCCACGCTCTAGGCGAACATGGAGCTTGAACTCACGACCCTGAGATCAAGAGTCACGCGCTCCACTGACTGAGCCAGCCAGGTGCCCCCTCCACGCCGCCCCCCCGCCCTGAGGGCCACTTCATAGTCCCAGGGCCGTGCTAGAGCTGGCTGGCACCAGTTTGTGAGAGGCAATTGTTGAATTTGCAAGAACTTTGCAAGCTGGTTGTTAAACGTAGCCATTATTAAGTATTAAATTAACAAATAACTTATATCGAACACAAAGGCAATAAACTCATCAAGTCCTAATTAGTTTGCTACGTTTCACTATTTATGCCCTTGAGATGGTGTTTATTATCCCTGAATGGTAGAAAGACTAGCCCGTGACGTGCTGCTGTGAGGGTCCCCCCAGCTGGGTTCGGTGACTTCGCGTGGGTGGCGTGAAATTGGCGGTGGTGGGAGTATTTGCGCCAGAGAAATTGGCAAAGGCTACATATCAGGGTTTGATTTGTGGATCGTCTAGACGTGAGGGAGTGATGGAGAAATGTGAATAATGCAGATGGAACTTCAAGGTGTGTTGTGGGGCGCCCGGGGGGCGCAGTCAGTGAAGCCTCCGACTTCGGCTCAGGTCACGATCTCACAGCGCGTGAGTTCGAACCCCGCATCCGGCTCTGTTCTGACAGCTCAGAGGAGCCTGGAGCCTGCTTCGGATTCTGTGTCCCTCTCTCGATCTGCCCGTCCTCCGCTCGTGCTCTGTCTCTCTGTCTCTCTCTCTCTCTCAAGAATAAATAAACGTTAAAAATTAAAATAAATAAAAAGGTGTTTTGTTAAAAACAAACAGATAAATAGGCCATCCTGGTTTGCCTGGCTGGTTCAGGTGGTGGAGAACGTGACTGTTGATCTCAGGGCCGTGGGATGGAGCCCCACATTGGGTGTAGAGATTATAAATAAATCAACTTTGGGGCGCCTGGGTGGCGCAGTCGGTTAAGCATCCGACTTCAGCCAGGTCACGATCTCGCGGTCCGTGAGTTCGAGCCCCGCGTCGGGCTCTGGGCTGATGGCTCGGAGCCTGGAGCCTGTTTCCGATTCTGTGTCTCCCTCTCTCTCTGCCCCTCCCCCGTTCATGCTCTGTCTCTCTCTGTCCCCAAAATAAATAAAAAACGTTGAAAAAAAATTAAAATAAATAAATAAATAAATCAACTTAAAAAAAAAGTGTTTTGTGTCTGGGGACATTACTTTGTGAATTGCATGGCAAAAAAAAAAAAAAAAAAAAAGGGATACTCTTGCAGTATTTAACAACTAGCACCTGATTCAGCCATGGAGCCACCCGACCACTGATGAAGGAAGTTCTGACACATATTTCAGTTCATTTGGTTTTGTCTTGCGATCGTCAAATGATGGCTCCCCTAATCCTACTCCAATGCAACCTGTTGGTAAGGCAGAGGTGAGTTTAGGAAGAGGAACACACCAGAGCTTTGTCAGTAGTATCTCAAGGTGGGCAGACACAATTAGCATTTATTGAGAATTGTGAGTTTGGTTTAAGGAGAGTCTTTCAATGCAAGGCTTCGTTTAGGAATAGGTTAGGGCCACTATAAGACAGTCCAGAATTGGCAGAGACAGCAAGCTAAGGATTTTTTTTTAAGTTTATTTATTTATTTTGAGAGAGAGAGACCGTGTGCAGGGGAGGGACAGAAAGAGGGAGAGAGAGAATCCCAAACAGGCTCTGCACTGTCAGCACAGAGCCGGACGAGGGGCTCGATCTCATGAATCGTGAGATCGTGACCTGAGCCGAAACCGAGAGTTAGATGCTTCAAAGACTGAGCCCTCCGGGCGCCCCAAGCTAAAGATTTTTGAGTCAAGGGAGCCAAGGACTCTAAGGGTGAAAGTCGTCTTGTTGATGTTTTCCACTGAAGACTCGATGAGTCTTTGGGGAAGTTTATATAATAAATAGTCAAGCCGTTTACCTGAGCAAGTCTCCTGGAAGAGTGAAGACAATGGAATAGAAAAGTCTTATTAATGTAACTTGTGTCGGGGGAGATAGTGTCAGTGTTCAGAGCTCAAGCTGTGGGACGGTTGGTAGTTTTAGTTCTTGTTGTCTAATGTTAAGGAAGCTATCGGCCAATATTCATGTTGGAACACATTTGTTAATTGCACCCGCATGGGTTTCACCAAAGTAACTAAAGTGTTCTATGAGCATCAGTTGGCTGTACGAAATTTGTAATTTTATTATTTGTAAAGTAGGAGCTACAAATTCAGCAAAGTTGCAGAGCGAAAGAGCAGCACATGAAAGTCAGTTGTGTTTCTCTACGAGCAATGAACAATCTGCAAAAAAAAAAAAATAAATAAAGAAAATAATTCCATTTACAATAGCATCCAAAGGATTAAAATACCGAGGAAAAACCCAGCTCGGAAAATACCCAAGGACGTAAAAGACTTGCACTCTGAAAACTACAAAATATTGCTGAAAGAAATTAAAGACTTAAATAAATGGAAAGACGCCCCATGGTCATAGATCGGAGCACTTGATATTGTTAAGATGGCAATATGCCCCCAAGAGATGAACAGCTCCAACAATCCCTATCAAAATTCAAATTGCCTTCTCTGCAACAATGGGAACACCAATCCTCAGAATCATACGGAGTTGAAAGGGGCCCCGAATGGCCAAAAGAATTATTGGCAAAGGAAAGGAGAGTGGAGTCTGCTGGGGCTGCCGAAGCAAAGTACTGAAGAAACGGTGGTTGAGCAGAATCATATTTTCTCACAATTTCGGAGGCTGGAAGTGTGAGATCAAAGTGTCCGGCAGGTTCTGCTTCCCCTGCAGTGTCTCCCCTTGGCTTGTCAGTGGCCATCTTCATTTCCTGTGCTTTCACATGGTCTTCTCTACGTGAGCGTCTACGTCCAAATTTCCTCTTGATGTTTGAATGCCGGTCGTATTGGATTAGGGTCTACCCTAGTGACTGTATTTTCTTTTAATCACCTCTCCAAAGACTCTCTCTCCTCAGGAGGTCACATTCTGAGTTCCTGGAGGTTAGGACTTCCACATAAGAATTTCAGGGGTGGGGAGGACACAGTTCAGCCCATAACAAGGGTCACACTTCCCAATTTCAAAAGTCACCACAAAGTGACAGTAATTAAAACAATGTGGTATTGGCAGAAGTATAGACATCTAAACCAATGCAATAGAATTGGGAGCCCAGAAATAAACCCAAACATCTATGAGTAATTGATTTTTCTACAAAGGTGCCCAGACCATCCAATGGGGCAAGACTAGCTCTTCAAGTGGTGCTGGGATACTGGATATCCAAACATAAAAGGATGAAGTTGGACCCCAACCTCACTACTTGTACAGAAATTAACTCAAAATGGGTCAGTGACCTAAATATAAGGGCAAAAACTATAAAACTATTATTAGAAACATAGGAGTAAATCTTCATGATCTTGGATTTGGCGATGGATTCGTAAACTTGACAGCAAAAGCACAAGCAATAAATGAAAAAAATCAGTAAATGTAGGGGCGTCTGGGTGGCTCAGTCCGTTAAGCATCCGACTTCAGCTCAGGTCATGATCTCATCGTTCGTGAGGTCGAGCCCTGTGTAGGGTTCTGTGCTGATGGCTCAGAGCCTGGAGCCTGCTTCGGATTCTGTGTCTCCTTCTCTCTCTGCTTCTCCCCCACTTATGCTCTCTTTCTCTCTCTCTCTCTCTCTCTCTCAAAAGAATGAATAAAAAAATTGAAGTATTGGGAAAAAAATAAACAACCAGTCTCATTAAGGACAAAATTACTTTCTTTTCCCTTAAAAAAATGTATTCTCATTCCTCATACCTTGCTTACCAAAAACATATATCTTTCCTTGCATACGGAATTGTTCCCGTTATTATGTTCAGTAGCCTTAATTATATTCTTAATGCTTCGAGTCCTTAATGTCTAGTGGAAACTAAGTGGTAAGCAAATGTGAATTTGTGAATTGTTATACCAGAATCTTATTTAGAAAAGACTTAGATACCCATTGAACCGAACCCAATTTACTATTTGACCTAGAAAAACTTCAAAGTTTGAAATAATCAAAGATTTTTGGAAGCTCTTTAAAAGCGTACCTACAGGGGCACCTGGCTGGTTTGGTCAGTAGAGTGAGAGACACTTGATCTCAGGGTTGTGAGTTTAAGCCCCACGTTGGATGTAGAGATTACTTTAAAAAATAAAATCTTTTTTTTTCTTAATGTTTATTTATTTTTCAAAGACAGAGAGACAGAGCATGAGTGGGAGAGGGACAGACACGGAATCTGAAGCAGGCTCCAGGCTCTGAGGTGTCAGCACAGAGCCCGACACGGGGCTCAAACCCATAGGCTGTAAGATCGTGACCTGAGCCGAAGTCGGATGCTTAACCGACTGAGCCACCCAGGTGCCCCTAAAAAAATATTTTTTGATGGTTAATTGTATGTTATGTGAATATAAAATATAAAAAATAATGTGCTAGGGGCGCCCGGTGGCTCAGTCGGTTAAGTGTCCGACTTCAGCTCAGGTCATGATCTCACGGTTCGTGGGTTCGAGCCCCGTGTCAGGCTCCGTGTTGACAGCTCGGAGCCCGGATCCTGCTTCGGATTCTGTGTCTCCCTCGCTCTCTTCCCCTCCCCCGCTCACGCTTGGCCTCTGTCTCTCTCTCAAAAAATAAATAAACATGAAAAAAATTTTCTTTTAAATAATGTGCTACCCTCCTTCTATATCGGTAAGATTTATAACAGACTTATGTGTGTATACACATGCTGTGCACATAGCTACATATCTACATATATATACACACATATACATGAATATAAATATTTACATAAATGTGTGTATATATCTTCCGTATTGTAATTTTTAAGATTTGAACCATTCTTTTTTTTTTAAAATTTTTTTTTCAACGTTTTTTTATTTATTTTTGGGACAGAGAGAGACAGAGCATGAACGGGGGAGGGGCAGAGAGAGAGGGAGACACAGAATTGGAAACAGGCTCCAGGCTCTGAGCCATCAGCCCAGAGCCCGACGCGGGGCTCGAACTCACGGACCGCGAGATCGTGACCTGGCTGAAGTCGGACGCCCAACCGACTGCGCCACCCAGGCACCCCTAAGATTTGAACCATTCTAATAGCTGTATAGTGGTATTCCATTGCAGTTCTAATTTTCATTTTCCTAACGACTAATGATATTGAGTATCTTTTCATGTGTGTATCTTCCATTCATGTATCTTCTGTGGCGACATATCTATTCAAATCTTCAGCCCATATAGATATATGGGCTAGTTTTTTTCTTCAGCCCATATTTTTACTGAGTTGTCTCTTTTCTCATTTTTGAGTTTTCAGAGTTCTTTGTATATCTGGTCACCAATCTTTTATCACATATGTGTTTTGCAAATATTTTCTCCCACTCTGTGGCTTGTCTTTTTATTTTCTTCACAGTGTTTTCCAAAAGCAGACATTTTTAATTTTGATGAAGCTAAATCTCTCTCTTTTTTTTTCTCTGGTTTGTGGTCTGTGCTTTTGTCCTAAGAAATCTTTGCTTTTTTTTTTTTTTTAAGATTTCGTTTTTAAGTAATCTTTACACCCAATGTGGGGCTTGAACTCCCAACCCTGAGATCAAGATTCGCATGCTCTACTGACTGGGCCAGCCAGGCACCCCTAAGAAATCTTTGCTTAACTCAAGGTCTTGAAGAATTTCTTTTATTTTTTTTTTCTGGGAATTTTATAGTTTTAAGATTTTACGTTTGAGGGGGGCGCCTGGGTGGCTCAGTCGGTTGAGTGCCTGACCCTTGATTTCGGTTCAGGTCATCATCTCGTGGTTTGTGAGTTCGAGCCTTGCATTGGGCTCTGTACTGATAGAGCAGAGCCGGCTTGGGATTCTCTCTCTCCCTCACTCTCTGTCCCTCCACCCCCAAATATATAAATATTTTTAAAAAAAGATTTTACATTTAGGTGTCTGCCTAATACAACTTTATAACGCCTTTCTACTTAAAATGTTTGTTGATTTTTGAGAGAGAGAGAGGCAAGGGTGGGAGGGACAGAGAGAGGGGAACAGAAGCTCTCAAGTGGGATCTATGCTGACTCCAGCCTGACAACAATTTCTCATAAAACGGGAGAGATGGAAAGTTAGGTGAACTTCGATGCCATTCTCAAACACGTGCTGTGGACATGCTCGCAGAAGTATCCAGAAGCACTCATATCATGGCGTCTGCTGCATCGTTGTCTATATCGTAGGAAAAAAACGAAAGCAGCCTCAATGTCTGCCGATAGGAGAATGGCGAAATTAACGATGATAGACCCATACTGTGGAATATCACACGGGTTGCAAACAGAATCGGACAGATCCTTATGGGCTCCCATGGAAGGAGACCCATGGCATGTGGCCAAGTCCACAAAACCAAATTGCAGCACATAGGATCCCAGTTTTTATTTATTTATTTATTTATTTATTTATTTATTTTTTCAACGTTTATTTATTTTTTGGGACAGAGAGAGACAGAGCATGAACGGGGGAGGGGCAGAGAGAGAGGGAGACACAGAATCGGAAACAGGCTCCAGGCTCTGAGCCGTCAGCCCAGAGCCCGACGCGGGGCTCGAACTCACGGACCGCGAGATCGTGACCTGGCTGAAGTCGGACGCTCGACCGACTGCGCCACCCAGGCGCCCCTAGGATCCCAGTTTTTAAAACAAGCATCCACAGATGTATGTTTGTACATGCAAAGAAAATGGCTGGAGCCGCTCTCAAGAAACCATGAACAGTGGTACCTCCAAAAGAGACTTTTCACTTAACACGCTTCTGATCTGTTTGAATACATTGCCTTGAGCAGTTACTACTTTAATCTAAAAATATAACACACACAATCACACATACAAGGTGAGGTGGGGTGAGATTATTCCCTTTATTTTAGAAAATACAAGAATGGAGGCATGGGTGAGGGGTTGTCCCGACTTGCCCAGGTGGGTGGCTCAGGGAGCCAGAGGGAGAGGAACTGGCTAGACAGGAGTCCTCCTGTCTGGGTTTCCAGCCGCTGCCCCGCCTCGCTTTCTTCAGAAGCCAGGAGTCCTGCCCCCTTGCCTGTTCCAGGGCAGAGCTGACCTCTAAGGGGTGGGCAGCCACAGAAGTGGGGACAGAAGCCTACAGCCTGGGCCAGCCCCTCGTCAGCTTGGCCTCTGGTCTCCTCCTGTGGCCTTTCTCATCTCCCCATGTCCTGGATCCCCAGGAAATGGGGCCCCATCAGCCCCGTGACTGCTTCCTGCTGGTTGTGGTGGGCGATGCTGTTTAGAGGGGTTAGCTGAGGGGCACCCGGGGGGCTCAGTCGGGTGAGAGTCTGACTTCGGCTCAGGTCATGATCTCACGGTTTGTGAGTTTGAGCCCCGCGTCGGGCTCTGTGCTGACAGCTCGGAGCCTGGAGTTTGCTTCGGATTCTGTGTCTCCCTCTCTCACTGACCCTCCCCCGTTCATGCTCTGTCTCTCTCTCTGTCTTAAAAATAAATAAAACATTAAAAAATTAAAAAAAAAAATGTTCTAATGGAGGGGCGCCTGGGTGGCTTAGTTGGTTGGGTGACCGACTTCGGCTCAGGTCATGATCTCACTGTTCATGAGTTCAAGCCCCGCGTCGGGCTCTGTGCTGACAGCTCAGAGCCTGGAGCCTGTTTCAGATTCTGCGTCTCCCTTTTTCTCTGACCCTCCCCTGTTCATGCTCTCTCTCTGTCTCAAAAATAAATAAATGTTAAAAAAAAAAAATTAAAAAAAAAAAAAAAGAAATACAGAACCCCCAAGCTCCAATCCACTGAGACCTACTGGGTCAGAACTTGTGTTTTACCAGGACTTGTGTGCACGTTACAGCCGGAGAAGCTTAAGAAGACTTAGCTACAGCACAGCTAGGGCAGTGGGTCCCGACATCAGGATAGCCTGGCAGTTAAAAAAAAAAAATCCTTTTGCCCAGGTAGCACCTGGGCCATTTAAAACCTGGGCATCAGGGCGCCTGGGTGGCTCAGTCGGTTGGGCCTCCGACTCTGGATTTCCACTCAGGTCATGATCTCCTGGTTTGTGGGCTCGTGCCCGGTGTCAGGCTCCACGCTGACAGCACAGACCTTGCTTGGGATTCCCTCTCTCTGCTCCTCCCCCGCTCTAGTGTGCTCTCTCTCTCTCTCTCTCAAAAACAAACAAACTTAAAAAATATTTTAAAAATCTGGGCATCCGTGGGTTTAAAGGTCTCCAGATGATTCCGGTGTGCAAGACTGAGAACCTCTCTGCAGGGCTTAGCTGCGCGGATCAGGGCAGTGTTCGAGGCTGTGGTCTCTTCACTGTCAAGGGCTTCTCTGGGGTCGCCGGGATTTCATTCCGCCTCCCACGTCGTGTGATCCGGGGCAGGTGAGTTAAGCCCTCTGTGCCGGAACTTCCTCCACGAGATGGAGATACTAATATTGCTTCCCCCCCCCCCCAACGCCTCCAGGATCATTGGAGCAGAATGGGGTACACCAGGACATCTGGCTCTGGGAAGCGCTTCCTTTCGGCTCTGGCTTTTCTCACTATTCTGCAGAATCTCCAGGTACGTTCAGGGGAGCACGGGGGGTCGAGAGCAGAGCGTTTGAAGGGAAACTCAACCAAGCCAAAGTGCGAAGTGTGAGCCCCTCACTTCACCTGGGCAAGCCTTGCTTTCTCATCAACAACATGTTAGTAATAATAATAATAATAATGTCCACCTCTGGGTGTGGCCGAGCTGGCAGCCTTGCCCGCCTGGAGGCCATGTATCCCCGCAGACACAACTCCATACACATTCCACGAGACTGAGGCTATTCTGTTGCAGGTTCCTCAAGCAATCCAGGAAGAAGGTATTTTCATCATGTCCCCAACAGCAGAAATGTTTCCAAAGTGCCCACTGGAAATCTGGCTCTCTGCTCCAAGTCCCTTGTCTCCTCACCCTGGTCCAGTCTTTGGAAACCCCTTCTAGAGAGAAGTTCTACAAAGCCACACCCCACCCACGTCCCTTAGCAAAACGAGCCACCTGCCAGGTACTGTCCAGACTGCTTTCCGAGGAGGGGCGCCTGGGTGGCTCAGTCAGTTAAGCGTGCGATTCTTGGTTTCACTTCAGGTCAGGATCTCACGGTTTGTGAGTTTGAGCCTCTCATCAGGCTCTGTGCTGTCACTGCAGAGCCTGCTGGGGATTCGCGCGCGCGCTCTCTCTCTCTCTCTCTCTGCCCCTCCCTTGCACACCCTCTCTGTCTTTCTGTCTCCAAATAAATCAACTTAAAAAAAAAAATTAGAGTGGAGAATCTCATTCGGAATTCACAGTCATTCTAGGAGATAGATCTATTATGACGCCTATTTTACAGATGAGGAAACTGAGGCAGAGTTTGAGTAATCGTCCCAAGGTCACAGGGCTCGTAAGTGTGGAATCGTGTGATTCTACTCCAGGCTTTGTGCCTGTCCCCTTAACCTCCGAGATGTCTTGTGTACTTGCCTCAGGGCCGGCAGGAATTCTGGGGCTCGCTCCGCCCACACAGGGTTAGAGCGAGGAATAATTAAAACTTGTTTCGTTCATTTGACAAATATTTATTGAACACCTACTATGTGCCAGAGGCCAGGGACATAGGGGTGAGCAAACAAGATGTGGTCCCTGTCCTCATAAAAACAGCCCATTACGCTATTTCAAAAGAAAGAAAAAAGCCCCACTTAAGCCAAGAGGGGCACAGGCATTGTTTCGGGAGCCTTGCTGGGCTGCTTGGCCTGTAGCCAAACCTCCCCGTTTCCCCACAATCCACCCACGGAGCCTGGGGGACACGAGCCCCTCCTGCCGCTGACCGTGGACTCATCGGGGTTGGTCTCTGGAGACGGGTGAGCCGAGCGGGGTAGACCTTGGCCCCCAGGTGAGCCCCAGCCCCAGCCCAAGCCTCGGCAGCTTCTCAGCCAGGATCTGGGTGCCCCCCTGCGACTTCCTCTCTGCCTCTCCTCCCAAATGGTGATAATTGGTAGACAAAGGAGTCTCAGACAGCTGGGGACCTGCGTCCTTTGAGTCTCTGAAAACATGCTATTATTAATTAAAGACTTGGGCTTCGGTGGGGCCCAGGCCTGCCTTTTTCTGGCTGGGCCTCAGACTTATGTCTCTCTCTCCAGTAGTGTCTTCTTGCTAAATTTTTCAGTGTTTTTAACATCAGACTGATGTTACGTATAATTACCAACTTTGCACCCAAATTATATTTGACATGGCTTGTGTGGGAAATTAGACCATTTCAGCGCCTACAAATTCACCTGGGGAAGCCAAGGCAGGCATGAGGGCGTGCTGAGGGGAAGTAATTTAAATATTATATGTGCCCTCGTGAAAATGCCAAAACTTTTAAAACTGTCAGGAAGAATTCCTTGTCCCCCTCGGCTTGCCTCCCCCTCCCCAACTCACTGAGTGCACCGGAGGGTCGGGAAGCCAGGCTCTGTGAGTGGGGGGCTGCGGGGAGCCCTTTGCACGGCGGGGGGGGGGGGTCTGATGTCCCTTGTAGGGACCGTGTAGGTCATCACCCACGTCTGATGACCACTCACATGATGGCCTGGTTGGCAGGGGAGGGGCCTCCAGAGATGCCCCGGTGGTGGGGGGCCCTGGTGTCCCTTGTAGTGCTGTCAGTCGGTCTGATTGTCTGCCTCTCCCCTGTCTCCCTCCTGCCTCTGACCCATCTGTCCTGGGCTAACGGCCAGGAAGGCTCCCCCTCCTCACCCCTGCCCTGCACAGGGTGGAGGGTGGGGGCAGGAAGATCATGGTCACAGTACTCAGGTCCCAGGCTGGGGCTCCGTGGGCCTCTCTAAGCAACAGTCCATCACAGAAGCCCCTTCACACCAGACAGGCCCTCGGGGGCTTTTGCTGTGTTATTTCAATTCAGCAAGTCCAGAATATCTACCACGTGCTGCAAAATAGGGATCGGGAGAAAAATAAAACTCATTCATTCACTCATTCACTCATCCAACAAGTGTCTGATGAGCACCCACGTGTGCCAGCACAGGGCTACGCGCTGGGAATCCAGGTATCAGAAAGGTTCACGAATTCATTCATTCGTCCATTTAGCAGGTCCCGAGAACCTCCCGGGTGCCAGGTTCTGGGCTGGGCCACAGAGACGGAGCAGGCTGGGTCAACCCTCGGTTGCTCCCTGTGAAGTTGGGGAGACAGACTTCCCGGCAAAGAATGAGTCCCTGAGCTGATCAGGCTGGAAGGCCAAACCCTGACTCAGTTATCCCCTTGCCGACGGAGGCTGCCCAGTTGAGGGAAGGAGATCCTGGTGACTTGTGAGCCCTGTCACCTGGACCTGTGAGTGTGATGACAGGCTAGGGCTCGGCAGCTGCTAGGTCATCCCTGTGCTGGCCCCGAGGTCCACAGGGCAGGGGTGGGAGCAGGGATGGGGCAGGGAGATGCGAGGCTCAGCCCGGCAGGATCTAGGAAACACACCTCCTTTTTCTTCCCTTCCCTAAGATGGCGGAGAGGACAACTGGTCTACCACCTGCGGGGCAGCGTCCTAGGCCTACTTCAGAGGCAGTGGTGTGAGAGCAGAGAGCCCCCTTCTGCTGCCCCTCTTACCTGTGTCTGGGAAGGTCGGTCGCCCAAGAGGAGACCACTAGAAGCAGGGGCCCAGCATAAGGGGCTCCAGGGAGATACCGGGGCTCACAGGCTTCCAAGGTCTTGGAAGGGCCCCGGAACCCCAATGTTGGTTGGGTACAAGGCTCTAGAGATGGGGCCGGGCAGCATCCTCGGTGGACCATCCGGGAAATCCTAAACCGAGACATCAGCTTCTGTCCCTGACTGGTGACTGGCCCCCCAAAGTTTTCTGTCTTCTTTGCTCTCTATTCCTTGATAGGCTCTTCTTCTCTCTTGTCCCGGGGGTAGTCAGTACTACTAGCCCGCCATTCATGATGTTCATGACCTCTGTAGCGATTGCTTTCCAAACACACGACCACCCTGTCTTTCTTTCATCCCACAAGGGCTTAGCGTGGCCTTCACGGTCCTGACTTCCAGTGGTGGGGTCTGTGTCCCTCCCCTTGAATGGGGACAGGTCTTCGTGAATGCCTTGACCAGTGGACACGATGGCAGTGACACTATATGATTCCCAAAGCTGGATCATTAAAATTCCACACACTTCTGCCTTGTTCTCTGGGGACATTGGCCTTTGGAACCCTGTCACCATGCTGTGAAGAAGCCTTAGGTACCCCACATGGAGAGACTGCATAGGGAGAAGGGATGCATGCAGTTCTGGCCAAGAGCCCAGCTGACGTCCCAGCCAAAGCCAGATGTGTGAACAGCAAGCCTTCCATGATTCCAGCTTTCGGGTCTTCCGGATGTAGAATCACGGAGCAGATTCCTCCCGGGCCCTGTTCAAATTCCTGCCCCACGCAGTCTGTGGTTGTTTCATGCCACTAAGTTTTGAGGGCGTTGTGTTCTGCAGCCATGGCTTCTAGAACAATCTCACCTGGGTCTCTCCATTTTCCCACACGTATTTCCCTCCCTGGAGGGAACAGCCCTTCCTTCCTCCCTGTGCTGGTGAATATCTGACTCTTCCTCTAAGAAGTAGCTCAAACTCTGGCTGAGAGCCTCGGGAGGCTTCACCTCCTCCTCCAGGAAGACTTCCCTCTTCCCTGACATCCTACAGCAGGTGGGGTGCTCTTCTGTTCCCTGCAAGGCTCATCGCACCAATGTCTACTATTTTCGTGGTCAGGTTTCCCCACCGGGCTGTGAGCTTCTAGTGAGTGGGCTTGAGGTCCCGTTCCTCCCAGGCACCCTGGCCCCCTGCCCCAGCCAGCACCAGCTGCGTCTGGCAAAGGCACCAGCTTGTTGGACTGATTGGAAGGCACAGAGAATGCACGTTGTTCCGGGGAGACTGATGGTCTTTGCTTCAAGTCTGGACGCCACCCCTGCCTGTATCCCCCGAAATTCCCCCTGCAGGGAACACTTTAGGACATGAGGGCCTGATCTGGACTCTGAGTGACCCGGGGTTGGGCTTTTCCATTTCCAGGCCTCCGTATCCCCGCTGTGAAAGGAGAATGTTGGATGGAGAGGAGTCTGGGGATCATTTGCTCATTTGCTCTGGGATCCTCCGAGAGGGGTGAGGCAGCTTCCCGTGGACAGACCCTGAGTGGATAGTAACGGGACAGGGAACGGGCGGGAATGGGTATGGGAAGGAAGTTCTGTCTGGCCATCTTGGCTCATTTCCACAGACTTTGTTTGAAATCTGGCGACACAGAGCGAAATGTAGTCCTGGGGACTGAACTGGGACACGACGGAGGGTCTGCTAGGAGCAGGTGCCCCTTGAGGGCAGAGCCAGGACCCCTGGCCCGCCAGGGACTCCCTTGTGTCTTGATGTAAATGTTTTGCTAGAGAGAAAAACCACTGTAGCTTGACGATAGCTGGGCCTCCAGAAGCTGCTTCTCTTCCTGACTCAGGCAAACCACTCAGCAAGCCTCAGTGTCCTCATCTGGAGAACAGGGGGAACGATAAAGCCACCGCTGTGGGGAACTGCTCGGGGGATTTGAAGAGTGAGGCTGTGTATACCAAGGGCTGGCCATCAATGGACTAGAAGCTACCATTGATGAGCACTTGCCAAGTACCGTGGGCTAAACGTTACCCGTTCTCGTGACATCCGTTCCCACCAGAACCCTGCAGGGGTGAGTATCTTTATTGCTGTTTCATACGAGAGGGAATGAGGCTCAGAGAGGTTGCGTGACTTGTCCAAGACCACACAGCCATGGAGAGGTGGGGCTGGAAATTGGAACCCAAGTCCACCTGACCCCAGAGACCTTGTGGCCTCCCGTCCCTGGGAACTTTGATGCAGGGCAGGGCCCAGAGCTGTGACACCAAGAGCTAACCTCAGCACTGCCCATGACTATAGTGGCAGAAGAGGGAACACAGCCTCCCTGAGTTCTGCTCCCCACCCCAGGTTAGGGCAGATGCCCCAACCCCAGGGGCTGAACCCTGCAGGTGAGGGGATCCCAGAGTGGGCACCAGGGTGGGGCAGTGACATGCCTGCCCTGGGGGTGGGCTCGAAGGTCTCCTCACCTGCAGCTCTGACAAGCAGAGGCCTGGGGTCACCCCGCCAGGCTGGGGACGGGCTGAGAGGAGAAGCGTGTGACATTTCTCCCCCAGTGACTGGTAGTCGGAGGTCATTACGGCCCCTGCCAGGGCCCCGCTCGCCCATGAGCACGGTCCTGCCTGGCGCAACCCTGACCTCACCCGAGGACAGACCCCCAGGCCTGTAGACACGCAGGTACACACATAGTCGTGTTCACAGGCTCACGCGTGCATGCTTACCACACACTCCCTGGGCTGGGCATCCATAGATGTGCCTGGCCTCACACGCTCAGGGCCTTGCACACCTGTCCAGGCTCAGCACTGATTCCCGAGACCGCCTGGGCATGTCTACACGGATATGCAGCAGGTCCATGGCCCCTGGTGTTCCTCTGCCCTGTGTATATGTGTGTGTGTGTGTGTGTGTGTGTGTGTGTGTAATGAAGAAGGTGGGGCGGGGTCTTGAGAAGCAGAGGGTCCCAGAGCTGAGGCTGCTATAAAAGCCACAGACCATCCTGTGTTCTGAGCCTCAGTCAGTCCCGGTGACAAAACCACCCGTCAGGTAGTGAGATAATGCAGTAGCGATGAAACTCAGAGGGCTCAGAGGAGTTAAGTAGCTCCCCCAAAGTCACACAGCGGGGTTAGAGTCAAGCAGCTTGGCAGCTGCCCCAGGCTTCACTCACTAGGTGATGCTGAGGTCATGGTGTGGCCCTTGGTGTCGTCCCAGGGAGCAGGGGTGGGAGGCAGGGGGCTGCGGCCACTTGCAGGCTGGAGATGACATTCTTAGCTCCTTCTTGCCCCTCTCTGGGCGTCTCTGGGTGGGAGCGCAGACATCTGAGCTGTGGCTGGACGGTGACTCCCGAGCTGGGGACTGGGTGCCCTGGAGATGGCCCCTCCCTGTTCTTTCTCTCAGGATGGCCACCAGGCCCGGAGCGGGGAGGCCTCTTGGGTACACACTGGTCCCAGGCAGTGCCCAGAGAGGTGGTGGACCCCTGCTTCTGGATGCTTCTCTGGTCTCCATCCTGCCCCACAGCCCCATCTGCCCCGGCCAGGCCCCCGGTGCCCCTGCCCACCACTAGGTGGCACCAAGTGCTCTGACACAGTGGGGAGCTGCCCCCCCCTCCCCCCCCAAGGGCTCAGGGGTGGGACCGGTCGAGGTTGGTCCCAGAATCATCCATTCCGGCGCTGGCTCGGCGTCCTGCCACCAGGAGCCTTCCGTTGAATGGCAGAGCAGCCCCTAAATGCCGGGCTCTGTGCTGATGGGTTTTCATACATTACCTGACGTTGCCCCACAAGCCTCACAAAGGCCTGAGGAGGTAGACACCATCCTTGCCCCATTTTACAGATGAGGAAACCAAGGTGCAGGGAGGCTAAAGCGATGGGTCCAAGTCACATAGCTAAAAAGAAGCTGAGCCTGGTTCTATTCCTAACCGTTGCTTCCTTAAAGCTGTCTCACAAGGGTCAGTGTCCCCCGGCATGAACCATGGGACCACAGAGCGGGCCTGAGGCTCTGAGGAAGCCTTCAGAGTGGGGAGGTTGGCTTGGGGGGCGGGGCTGTGTGTGGAGGGAGAATTGAGGGCCTCACAGAGGGCTGGAGGGGGGGGTGCTCCACCCCGATCCCCCAGCAGCTGTCCCGCCGAAGTGCGAGGAGGGGGTCAGGGCCTGGAAGGGAAATCGAGGTGGGGAGGCTGAACCAGCTCCCCTAGGGTGCCAAGAACAGCTGGGAGGAACTTGAGGGGTGGGCACAGGATGGGGGAGGAGTCGTTCCAGATGTGACAGGCAGTGCTGGGCCCATATGGTGCTGAAACTGGGAGGCCTTGTCACTAACTGTGCGGGCTGCGATGGGTCAGGCCCAGATTGGGGGCCCTGGCTCTGGTGGAGTGATGGAGCCCCCAAACAGGGGAAGCTGGGCCTGCCCGGGGAGTGGGGGGGGGCTTTGGGGGAACAGAGCAGGAGGGGCCAGGCCAGATGTGCCTGGGGCTCCGATGTGCTCTAGCCTTGGCCCACAAAGGCAGCCAAGTGGCAGTGTCCATCCATCCATCCTTCTGTCTGCACATGGATTGTTCCAGATGCTGAGGACACTGCAGTGAACAAGACCAATAAGATCCTGGCCTCCTCGGGGCTTATGCTCTAGTTTGAGGCAATAAACAAGTAAATGTAAAACAGAGAGATAAGACAAAAAGTAACGGAGTTTCGATTGGGCGATCCCGGAGGACTTCTTGGAGCAGGCAGTATTTGACAGAAACGGCCAGAAAAGACTTCAGGCTGGGGGAATAGCAAGCACCCAGACTCTAAGGCAGGAGTGAGCTTAGTGGCTGGAGGAAAAGAGCGAAGGCAATGGCTCTGCCCCAGAGTGAGCAAGGGGCAGGGGGTGGGAGAGGCAGGTCCTCCTGGGGCTCCGAATGTTCCTCGGGTGGGATGGAATGTGTTTGGAGAGTGTCAGGCGAGATGTGGTTTGCATTTTGGAAGATCACACTGGTTGATGTTGGAGAATGGAGTATAGGGGCAAGGATGGGGCAGAAAGACCAGCCCAGGGGCCCAGGGGCCCAGGGGCCCAGTCTGGAGACTACCCAGCTGGGTACAGTGGAAAGGACACTGAGCTGGAACTCTGGTACTCTGCCCTGGATTCTGATCCTGGCCACGTCGCTCACTAGTTGGGTGACCAGAGTCAGTAACTGTCCCCCTTGAAGCCTCAGTGTCTTGTATCAGCAAGATGTAGACAAGAACTGCCCAACCTTCTTCCCCGGGGGATGCGGTGAGGGTCAGGGCCAGGGTTGGGGCAGGATAAAAGGCCAGAGCTCTATGAACCATAAGGTGCTGAGCGTGAAGCTAGGAGGGAGGAGGTCCCTGAGCCTGGGGCTACTTTGGGAGACAGATGTTTTTCCTGGGAGGAGCCGATGAGAAGATGACAGTGTGGTTGAAATCATCACTGGGGGTCAGCCCCCACCCCAGTTCTCAGAGCCTGGGGTCCCAGCGTGACTGGCTGATCCCCAGAGACTGCTGACACCCCTCCCCCACCCTATGTCCCTCAATCTTTTTTTCCCCCCTTGCATTTTCTTTTTAAAATAAAAACGCCGGCCGCTCGCAGCTCACTGATGTTTATGCCTCAGTAATACATTATGTATTATTTTGTTTTAAGCACAGCTTTTGCATCCTGACAGTAACAATAAAATGTGACTATGGGATTGCTAATACAGACAGACTAATGTTTCCATCGCCCGCCTCTTTTTTTTGCGTCCTAAGCACTTTTGAAAAGGCTCCTTTTATACTCCTAATAAAATTATAGCAAAATACATCGATTTACTGGAAAAGAGTTTAGGGTCGGGGTTGAGTTTTTTTCTCCCCCTCCCCTTGTGTGGGCTTCTTCCCCCCCCCCCCCCCCCACAAAGGCTGATGAATATTCTGAATCAAAGCTTCTAAGTGCTTTTTGACCTGGGCCCCAGGTTGTGTCCCCCGCTGTTGGACAGCTGCTCCGCTCACCTGGCCCCCAGCCAGCTTCAGGGCACAGGGTGCTGGGCAGTGGGGTGTATCTGTGTCGGGGAGGCCGGGTGCTTGGGGGGGCGGTCTGTGTGTTACAGTGTTAGGGGTGCCCTGAGGGCAGGATATGGTGAGCGCAGGGTCCTGGGGTGTCTGCAGGTTTAGAGTTGGGGGGCAGGAGCCCATTTGGAGGACACCGGGGTCACCGAGTGTCAGGGTCAGGTACGTGGTGACGGTGCCAGCTGAAGTCAGAGACGGTAACCGTATTTGGTTCTTTCCCTGTGGGGAACGGGCGTTGCCTGTTTCCACCCAGGAGTCATTCTCCATCTGAAAAATGGGGTCTCACTCGAGCTGGCCCCTCATCCCTTCTCACGTAGAGTGTGCGTGTGTGCGTGTGTGTGTGTGTGTGTGTGTGTCTAGGGCTCTGTGGGGTCTGGGGGTTTAGGAACGAGGCACAGCCAAGCGGTTCCATGCACACAGGGGCCACCACCGGCCGGCGTGGCCGTGCCAGGCTCGGGGGGCTAAGCCAGCAGGTAGACATCAACCCTCTGCAGTTGGAAGGGGCCCCTCCCCTCCCCCCACCCCCTGCTGGCTGCAGGTGGCCTCTTGGTCGGCAGTGGCATAGGGACAGCGGGAAGGGTCCCAGGCCACTCGAAGGAGAAGCTGTGGACGGCGGGGAGGAACGGGGACCCCGGAGGGTGACAATCCATGCACTCAGCATCTTCACCAGCATCACTGCCAAAGCACGGGCAGCAGGTTCTCCCGGGCCGAACAAGAGGTGGTGGCCGAAACTGCCCCGGGGATGCATCTGGGGGCAAGACCCAGAACGTTGGGGCAAAGCCTCTCTGGCTCCTTATGTGCTGGTTTCCTACTGGTTTTCCCCCTGCCCCCCCAAATCAAAAGTCTGGGAAATAAAGAGACCCTCAGACCCTCCCCACCCCGGGCCCCCTAGGACACCCCACCCCACCCCACCCCCCCAGCCTGGGGTGCTGCTTCCCGCGTGTCAAGCTCAGGGAGGACCTGGCAGAGAACCACGGATCTCTGACACCCCAGCTGAGGCTGAGCCGAGTGCTCGCGCCCTCCCCGCTCGCCCTCCCCCCGGAGTATATGTGGATTTGCACGATTCAGGAACAGGGAAGAGAAAAAAAAAAAAAAAAGAATTGGGTTTTGTGTACTAAGCACTTTTGAGGGCAATCTGGGGCCCCCTAATCCTGAGGTTTATAACCTCCCCAGCTAATGCTCTCTGACACTGTGTTTTGATATCATTACTACATTATACTCACAATTTTTGAGTGAAAAAATACAGTACTTAGAAAGTCGAAATTCATAAATAAATTCATGTCAAACCGCACTTAATATTGATTTTGTTAGTGTTCAGATTCAATAATAAGGTACTGCGTGCATGAATATTTAAATATAATCATCATTTCTGCATCTCCTAATGGCCTCTGCTCCTCTACACTCAATTTAAACACAATTTAAAAACTATAATGTATTGAAAAATACGAGGATTTAGCAATAAATCATCATCGGGAGATTCCAGGCCTCTTATAGGGTGGCTCGATATGGGTTTCTCCGGGGACCGTACAATTAGATTCATGTTTTTAAACTTCTCAATTATCCATATACCATAATTTTATGTGAAAGTTTGTTTCGCTTCCCCCCCCCCACCCGCCGCCCCCCACCCCTCCCCGGACCTCCCCCCCCCCAGCCTCTCTCTGTAGGAAGCGGTAGAATAACGCTTAAGTGTTCTCTTAGCCAGAGTGGAGTGGGGTCAAAGGTGACCGTCCTCAAACTGAATTAGAGGCCAGGCCTGCCAGAGGCAGCCGGCGCTGAGTCACTTAATCACATTATTTGGGAAAAATATAGGGGGGAAAGAGATAAAATGACTTAAAATGAACTTGCCAAGGAGGAAGTGGAGTTTTTTAGATTTATTTAAAAAGCAATCCTTGGCTTGATGAAATAGACTCAGGGCTGCGGCAGGATGTGGTAAGAGCCTGGCGGAGGGGCGGGAGGCGGGGGCTGCGCTGTGGGAGCAGAGGGGCTCCCATACTGGTCCCTGGGCCCCAGGCCTTCGTGAGGAGCCCCTGGGGGTGTGGAAGGCCCCAGGGTGAGGATAAAGGGGTGCCCTTGGGAGCCGGGGGAGCTGCCGGAGTCCCCTCCTCTGGGGACCCGAAGGCCGGCTGGAGCAGTCAGCTGGGAGGACAGGGTGTGGCAGGGCCCCCGGGGCATCTGGGGCCTTGCTTGGTGCCCTGCTGGCGACAGGCGGCAGCTGGTGCTGACAGATGGTGGCACGGCAGCATTGATGGATGACAGGAATGGAGAGGACCCAGAGACCTGGCGGGACGATGCCCACGGGCTCAGAGCACTGAACCGCCCGCCAGGTCTACAGAATGGGCCGCGTCGTTTACCCACTTGTCAAAGCGCCTACTGTGTGCTGCGTGCTTACACACAGCTCATGTGAGCCCCGCTGTCGCTGTTCGATGTGAGGCACAGTCATGCCCATTTTATAGATGAGACGGCTGGACTCTATGGTGATAAAGCAATTTATCCAAGGTCACGCAGCTGGGATAATGGCAGGATCGGAACCCAGAGCCAGCTCACTCTAGAACCAACGTTCTTCTTGCCGTGGCCTCATGCTTCTCTTGCAAGGTGCGGCTGGAGGGTGGTATGACCTTGAAGCTGGGCTTTGGCCTCTGGCATGCTCCAGAATTGTGTAGCAGCCCGGGGAGGCAGGACCCACACCTGCCCATATGGGGAAGGGGTGCGGACTTGGCATCTGGCTTCCGGAAACCTACCTGATCCCTGGACTCTGGGGCCAGGGGAGGGTCGCTCGGGTGGACCCAGAGCTGGACCTCTGGCCTTGTTGCCAAGGAAACCCCAAGTATCGGACCGATAGTGAGGGGAGCCCTAGGACAATGATGTCCCGGAGGCGCCCTCGAACAGACAGGGCAGGCAGCTGGCGGGAGTGGAGACTTCCCTGTTGGACAAAAATACTAGGACAGGAGGGGGAGGACCTGGGGAGGGGAGGGCACTAGAGCGGGTGATACTTTGCTGTTTCATGAGCCCAGAAAGGATGGACAGTCAGGAGGATCCGTATCACCACCGGGGGTGTCGTCAGGTACACAGACTCTGGTCCCAACACACCCCTCAGTCTCTGAGTCCTTTTCTACATCTGTGAGATGGGGAGAAAGATAACACCTACCTGGGCAGCTTGTCACAGGAAGTGCCCATTATCAACGTACATGGCTACGTAGCCCCTATTATAATGGCATTATCTGGGGTCAGACTTGGGCTCCAGGGCTCCCCTGGAGAAAGTAAATGTTTTTCTTTTGGTCTGCACTGCCCCGGTCCCTTTGTGGGGGGGGGGGGGGGCTATGGGGCCTGGGTGCCAAAGAACCAGGCCTCTGATTGGGTGAGAGCCAGCTTCCACCCCATCAGCTGGCTTTTGCCATGGGGGAAACCCCATAAGGCTGTGTCGGCAGGTGGCCCATTCCCAGACCTAGAGCAAAGGGGAGGTGGGAGGGGGGTTTGGGGGGTGGGGGATGCTCAGGAGAGGGGGCATCAGGACCTGACTGCCTGGCCCTGTGGTTCAGCCTCTCTAGCAGCCCACAGCTTCCACACACTCCTGTTGAGGGCATTCATTCATTCATTCACTTTAGGCAAACACCTACAATAATCCAGGCACAATGCCAGGGACAGGGACACACGGGTGAACAAGCAACACTCACAGCCCAAGAAGGAGCCTCTGCCTCTTGCCAGGAACATGCTGCCCCGGTTTTGTCATCTGTGACAGGGGGATTAGTATGGCCTGTTTCAACTACTTCTGGCTAAATTGTGTGAAATCACAGAAGTGAACAGGCACATGGTAAAAGCTGCCCTCGAGTGAGCGACTGTTCTTTTCTTCCAATGGACAGACCTGACAAAACACTCGTGGATGGAATTATTTTTTCTGTCTGTGTCCCTGCCAGGCTGAGGGTGGTGAGGGCAGGAGCAGAGGGGAAACAATTAGATATGGGATGTTGGGAAAGTGGGAGCCATGGTGGGCTCTTGAGCCAGAACAAGTCACCAACGAGGCCTATCCAGGCTTCTCTGCTCCAGAAGGCCTGGGGAATGCCGGCTCTCTGAGAAGTCAAGGGGCAGAGACATGTGGGAGGGGCCCCGGATGAGACCTCCAGCTAACTCCCGTACCCCAGATCCCTGCTCCCCATAACTTGGCTGAGGATCTGGGATTGGGTCGATGGGAAGGAACGAATTCTCTTTGCCCCCATCAAAGTTAGCATCTAGGAGGAGGCACTGCCCAGAGCCCTCAACCTTGGGACTCCTCTCTTTTGGACAGGAAGAGAGTTGCCAGGGAGAGAGAAGGCAGAACACAGGCAGACGGGGGTGGGGGGTGGGGGGGGGTGGGGGCAGGTAGCGGCTCTGGGTCCCAGGGCTGGCCCCTCATCTCTGCCCTAGGATGGAGTAGGGAGGACTGAGTCTACAGGGGATTCGTATCTCCCCCTCCACAGGCTTCCCCCACAAAGCACCCAAACATTCCCCCTCGGGAAGGTCCCTGAGCCTGCAAACCTCTGGCCACTCTCCAATTCACCTCCAGCCAATGCACTTTCAGGGACCTTCCCTCTTCCTGAAAACCTCAGTCTGCTCATCTGTCAAATGGAACTGCTCAAGTGGAGTGTCTCTAGCAAGGCTATCAGGAGAACCCTGTGGGGCAGGGAACAGGAAGGGCTTGCTGAACAGGCGAGCCTGTGCGGAGCCCCTGAGAGACCCAAGGAGGAGTCAAGTTCCAAGGCCACTCACAGGCCGCCGACGATGTCAGTGGACGTGGACTCCGGCCATGCCCTGGTGATCAGGCCAGGGAAGGGCCGGGTGCCTCCCTCGGCTCTGTCACTCTGCATCCAGGGTCCGTTTTTTTCTGGAAAACAAGCGACATTCATCACGAGTGACAGCCGGGCCCTAATGCAATCTGGGCTGGAGCCATGAATTGCAAATGCGCCACAGTGAGGAGGCTGCTCCATTAGGCCCCCCCGGAGAGGTCACATGCCCCGCGCCCCAGGGCCCTGGGCAGTGGTGGGGACACCTAGAAGACCCAGCAGGGGTCTGGGGCTCCCTGCAGTCACCCCGGGCCAGGCTGCAGCTGCCACAGGGTCGTCGGGTCCTCAGGTAGGGTGGGGGAGAGGACAGGGCCCCCGGGTGGGTGGAAGTGGGGGCCGGTTCCTGGTGACTCAGAACCTGCTTTTGTCCGTCTGTGAGAGTCACGGGGAAAAAATAAAACACCCCAACAATTAACTAGAGGAAGTCAGGTGAGTGGGACAGGGCGGGTGGGGCAGCTGCTTGGCAATCGGGAGGACCTCGCTCAGGCCAGAAGCATTCACTGGGGGAGCCCTGCCTGCTGCCACCCTGGGGGACCCTGGGCTCTGCCTCTTGCCACAGAGGGACCCTTGCCCTCCCCACCTCCATCTGGCCTCCGTCCAGGCGCCCACACTCGAATGCCCTCATCCTCCACCGGCAAGCTGGGCTCTGCTCCATTCCTGGGCTGCTGTCCCCTCCCTCTGCCCTCCTCCCCCCTCCTCCCCACACGTGTGTGCCCAGGACTTCCGGCTCCATTCACGCATCTTGCTGGAGCTCTCCAATCACACGCGTGCGCTCGGGCCTCACCTGTGTGCCCAGCCCACTGCCAGTCCGGCACGGAGTCAGGGCGCGCCAGCCTGCCTCTGGCACCCAGTGTAGACGGGTGGGTTTGTTTTTCCCCTGGATGTTTTGGGTTCAGGGGGAAAAAAAAATCCCCAAATGAGCTCTCCCTGGGGCACTTTTCCCTTCATTTTTCTGCCCAGGTGTCTCTAAAGGGAACTTCATTGTCTGTTTCAAATTCATTTGCACTTAACTCATCTAGAAGTTTTGCAAGAGCTGTTTGATGTCCAAGAAGCCTCTGAGCACCCCCCCTACACACACCTCTCCCCACCCCTGTAATGAGCCCTTTAACCCTTGGAGACCCAGAGCTGCCTTAGGGCCTGAGTCCAAGGGGCAGGGAAGGAAGAGCTCAGGATGGAGTGGGCTGAAGGAGGGGCAGCCCAGCGTGCCCCCCACCCCCGCCGCGTACCCCCCACCCCCGCCGCCCACCCATCCGGGCATCTCCCAGCAGCCCCTATCCAGCGAGTGGCTCCAGCCCCTGCTGGGTGCAAGGCCCAGCTGTTGGGGTTTTGAGCTCCCCCCACTAATTAATGGGTGCCTGTGAGGGCTGACCCAATCAGGCACCCAAATTAATCTCAATTACAGCGATTTGGTAACTGTAGCGCTGGCCAGCCCAACTCAGCCGGGATTTCATCACCCGAGAATGGGGAGCCGGGACAGCTCAGTCTCGATGTTATCTGGGAGGGCGGAGGGGGGTGTTGGGTGGGGCTCAGGGGCCCCAGGCAGCCCAGCCTTTATCAGTACCATGAAATTAGTTCACACCAGCTAATATTCGCATTGGCAGCCTGGCCTGAGGAGGGTGGAGGCGGCTCCTGGGCTGCCCTACTCTGTTCCCACCTCAGCCCCCAGGGGCCGTCAGCGCGAGGCCTAGAGAGGAGGCCGGTGGGCCAGGTAAGGGCTCTGGAACTCCAAGCCGGCCAAGTTCCAGGCTCTAGAACCCGGGGTCCAGCTGGGGTGCCTCCCTCTGCCAACACAGAGATGTTGGAAGGCAGACGTGGGCTGATGACGCCTGCACGCTGGCAACTCCCCGAAGTTTCCAAAGCTGTCCCATCCGGTAGCGCTGGTTTGCTCCCTACAACATCCCACAGGGTAAGGCGGGGCAGGGCAGGGCTCATTAAGTCCATTTTACAGAAGGAGAAGTAGAGTCCCGGGGAGGAGACGACAGCTCGCCAGGCGAGCCAGTGCAGGAGCCAGGGTTCTACCCTACGCAGGCTGCAGGACTCCTGGTCTAGTGCTCCTCCCACGAGACCACATCCCCCCGGGGAGGCTGTCCTCCCTCCCTCCGACTTCAGCCCTCCCCACCTCCCACCACACACTGCACACTTAGCCCTTCCTCTCTGGGCCTCTAGCCCCGCCCACCGGCCCTGACCCGTTGCCATTTACCCATTTGTTCAGACACGTGGACTTCCCGGAGCCTCAGTTTCCTCCTCTGTAGAATGGGGGCGAAAATAATAATGCCCGCTCCCCTGCCTACCCTCGCAGGGTGCGTTCACCATGAGCCCTGTCGGCTTTATTAGCAGTAACGGTGCAAGCGGAAGGTGTCATGGAGCTGACGGCTCTTCCTCGGTGCCCCAACCTGGGGCATTTCCCTGTGACAGAAGAGGGGCAGGGGAGGTCATCCTCCCTGGGGTGGGGGGATGGCTGTCTCATGGTAGAATGCAGACAGCAGCGGCCAGCCCACGCAGCAGGTGCCCGGGGCTCTTCCTCACCATCCCGGCCCACCCACACCCACACCCGAGACTCCTGTATCCTAACACTCAGCTCCTGGAGGCCTGAGGAGGCTCCTCCGTCGCCTGCCCCGCCCATCAGCCCGTCAGGGCTCGGGGAAGGCTCCAGAACACATGGAGGAGTGGATCAGGTCCGACTTTCCACTCAGGAGGCACCTAACACTGCGAAGCCGGTTACACTCGCCTGCAACCCCCCACTCCCCAGCTCCAGCCTCTGCGGGGGCTGTTCTGTGTCCAGCCATGTCAGCTACACACTCGGCAGTGCCCCCCCCTCCTCTGCGTGACCCCCACCCACTCCACCCACTCAGCTCAGGGCCTGGCCCGCAGGGAGGTGGCCTAGAACTTGGGACGGGGGTCGGCTGGGAGTTGCCGCAAGCCCTGTCCTCCACCTCCACCCCCCACTGGGCTGCCACCCCCCCCCACCTCGAGGGAGCAGGCGCCCTGAGAGCCCTCCTGCCCGCCCCCACTTCCCGCAAACGAAGTGGCAGGATGATTGATTTTGCAGGAACAGTGGCCACGAGGGGAGGGAGTGGGGCGCCAGGGGTCCTCACTCCATTTGTTTGTGGCTGTGACTCAAAGCTAGGTCTCTCTGGGCAGGGGGGTAAGGTGTTCCCCAGCTGCTCAGCCTTGTTGTGTGGGGGGGGGTGGATAGAGAGGGCCCTGGGGCCCCCGCCACATGACGCAGGCGCAGAGACGCACAGAGCTCACCAGGGGCCACCGGAAAAGAGGGAACTTGGAACCCTTCGAGAGCCATGGCTACACGTGCCCTTCAAAGACACACGTTTCCCGGCATTTACACTCGTGGGCATGGGTGCTTTACAGTCTAGGGTTCGCATAGACACTAGACCCCACCAATATTCACCCAGGTGCTCGGTCTCCACGCACATCTATTCACGGACACACACACATGCGCACACACACACAGGGACAGAGCCGGGCACTCCAGGCTTCATGTCCACAAAAATGAGCGCTTGGCACGGTGTGCCTTATCACAGGAATGCCTGGATCCATGTGCCCCAAGGAAACACGGCGGGAGTGACCAAAACGCTCCAAAGCAGTCCCCCGTGTGTGCACCCGGACAAAAAGCTCTTCAGTGCTTAGAAAGGGGATTCCTCCCCGCCCCCTCCCGCCCTTGTGTCTATCGGAGAGACAGGCGAGCCAAAATCTAGGAGAGAGAAATGATTCAGACTCTGGGTGAATCAGCGGGCAGCAACCCCCAGGAAGCTACCTGGATTCCTGATGCTCCAGAAAAGCAGGCTGGACGCCTCTCCATTGGTCACCTCGGTCTCCATGCCCCTGAGCCTGGCACAGGTGGGCGTGTGGGAAAGCAGCTCTTTCTAGCAATGGCAGAGGAGGGGATGGGTAGGGGGTCTTCAGAAAGGAGGGAAGAAGGAATTGGGAGACGGACGCTGTGAGAGTTTGAGTAAGCTGGGTGTCTTGACTTGGGTGAGGGAAAGGAGGCAGCCTCTGGGGGCCGAGGGCAGCAGAGAGGGGCCGGGGTGGGCTTCCTGATGGGACATTTGCACACACTCAGGCTGTGCTGAGCGCCCTGTGAGACCCAGGGAAGCCCTCACAGGCAGCCTCACCTCCAGGGACCTTGCAGGTCAGCTGGGAGGACAGATCCCTTCCCTCATCCGAATACAGTCATGGAATCACGGGGGACATTGATAACCCCCAACCCAATCTGACGACTCCATCAGTGCCACTGGAGCTCAAGGAGTTGGGTAGCCTCCGGCTTCCAGGGGGAAAGTGGCCCAGAGACAGGTTGTGTTGGGGTCAGTGCAGAGGAAAGGCATCCCAGATGGACAAAGGCTTGGAGGGGGTACCCAAAGTGGCCGACTGCAGGTTCCAGGTCCTGTCCAGGGAAGCCTGGAGAGACCAGCACGGCCCTCAGGGGCCCCATGGCGGGCAAGAGTGGCACTCAAGCACTCCCAGCATCATTTCATATCCAGGGATTTTCCACGAATCCCTTGTGGGGCAAGGAGCTCCCTCTTCCTGACAGCCATCATGGGTGTTACAGTAAAGGCCCTGAGAAGGCCTGCGTAGGTGAGACAGCTCGTGTTCCCTCTACTCTACCATGGTCACACTTCCCTGACCCCACAGCCTTTGTTTCAATGATCACCTGTCGAACCAGCGTTTGAAAAACTCTGACTTAAATCTTTAAAATTCCCTTTTCCCTGATTACCAAAGCATTTACTGTTTCCATGTTCATTGTAAGAAATCTGGAAAATATAATAAGGACTCAAAAGATTGCTTAGATCTCTTAATATCTCATCACCCAGTAGGAACCACTGTTAACATTTTGGTCTATTTCTTTCCAGTCTTTTTTTTCCTGTGAATGTGTAGGCCTGTGGGGAAGTGCATAAAAACATGTAAATCTAGGGGCGCCTGGGTGGCGCAGTCGGTTAAGCGTCCGACTCCAGCCAGGTCACGATCTCGCGGTCCGTGAGTGCGAGCCCCGCGTCGGGCTCTGGGCTGATGGCTCGGAGCCTGGAGCCTGTTTCCGATGCTGTGTCTCCCTCTCTCTCTGCCCCTCCCCCGTTCATGCTCTGTTTCTCTCTGTCCCAAAAATAAATAAAAAACGTTGAAAAAAAAAAACATATAAAAAAAGTCACATGCTCCACCAGCTGGGCCAGCCAGACACCCCTATGTGATCCCAATTTATATTTACATGTTTTTTGGGGTTTTTTTTGTTTTTTTTTTAAATTTTTTTTTCAACGTTTATTTATTTTTGGGACAGAGAGAGACAGAGCATGAACGGGGGAGGGTCAGAGAGAGAGGGAGACACAGAATCAGAAGGAGGCTCCAGGTTCTGAGCCATCAGCCCAGAGCCCGACGCGGGGCTCGAACTCACGGACCGCGAGATCGTGACCTGGCTGAAGTCGGACGCTTAACCGACTGCGCCACCCAGGCGCCCCTATATGTTTTTTTAATGTTCATTTATTTTTGAGAGAGAGAGAGAGTATGAGAGGGGCAGAGAGAGAGAGGGAGACACAGAAGGAGAAGCAGGATCCAGGCTCTGAGCCGTCAGCACAGAGCCCGACGCAGGGCTTGAACTCATAAACCGTGAGATCATGACCTGAGCTGAAGTCGGATGCTTATCCAATTGAGCCACCTGGGCGCCCCTGGAGTATGCGACTCTTGGGTCTCGGGGTTACGAGCTTAAGCCCCACGTTGGGTGTGGGGACTAGTTAAATAAATAAAATCTTAAAAAAAAAAAAAAAAGGAAAAAAATTGGATCATATAGTTCTGCGTCCTGCTTTTTTCCTGCATTTTTATGAATTTCTTAAATCATACAAATTAAAGAACCATAATAAAAACAGCCCTCCAGATATCCACTACTCAATTTAAGAATTACCTACTACTTTTTCACTCCACATTACGCCGTGGACATTTTCCCATGCCATTAAATATTCTTTGAGAACCCGAGTTTAAGTGGCTGCCTGGTATTCCTTCGAAGGCTGTACCATATTTTATTTAACAAATCCTATCTTCTTAGAAATTCAGATTGTTTCCGACTTTTTACTATTTAAAAGAACACTGTGATGGATGCTACTCGATGTAAATCTTTGCCCATAACCAGAGCAATCTCTATTCCTGTATTTAGGCGGATAGAAGTGGAAATATAGCATTTGGAGGGCGCCTGGGTGGCTCAGTCCGCTGAGCGCCCAACTTCAGCTCAGGTCATGATCTCACGGTCCGTGGGTTCGAGCCCTGCGTCGGGCTCTGTGCTGACGGCTCAGAACCTGGGGCCTGCTGCGGATTCTGTGTGTGTGTCTCTCTCTGCCCCTCCCCTGCTCATGCTCTGTCTCTCTCTGTGTCAAAAAGAAATAAAAACATTAAAAAAAAAAAAAAAAAAGAAATAGGGGCGCCTGGGTGGCTCAGTTGGTTGGGCGTCCGACTTCGGCTCAGGTCATGATCTCACACTCTGTGAGTTCGAGCCCCGCGTCGGGCTCTGTGCTGACAGCTCTGTTCCAAAGCCTGAGCTCCTAGCCACTATGCCATGCTTTGGTTCGTTCATTCATTCGACTATATTTACTGAGCACCTAGTATGTGCCAGGCACTATTACAGTGGATGGGTATCCAACAGTGAACCACGGGGATGAAAACCTGTGCCCTACATACTACTCGGGAAGATAGATGGTAAACACAATAAGTGAAATCTTTAGATTATTGGAGATTATTTGTCTCCTGGCCAAAAAAAAAAAGTGATGGAGAGGAAAAGCAGAGGTGGGTGTTCAATTTAAAACGTTGGGGCAGGGGTGGGGGTCAGGGAAGGGCGGGGTCAGGGAAGGGGTGGGTCAGGGAAGGACTCAATGAGAAAGAGACATTAGAACAAAGTCTTAAAAGAGGTGAGGGAGGGAGCTCTCCTGTGATCTGAGGGGCGAGCACTCCAGACAGGGGGATCTGCAGGTGCAAAGGCCCTGAGGCAACAGCGAGGTGACTGTGGAACCGGCAGCAAAGAGGCCAGTGAGGGTGGAGCAGAGTTAAGAGGTGGAACGTGGGAGGAGGTGAGGTCAGACAGATCACAGAGGGGCAGATCTCAGGGGTCTGGGGGCCACTGTAAAGACTTGGGTTCTTCTCCCAGGGAGGTGGGAGCCATGGAGGGTTTTGCAGCAAAGCAATGATGTGATCCTAGCCTAATAGGATCTGATCTAATAGGATCCCTCTGGCCACTGGGTGGAGAACCAACGTAGGGGCAAAAGTGTCAGTCGTGCCACAGTTGAGGCTGGAGATGATGGTGGTTCAGACCAGGCTGGTAGCGTGGGGTGGAAAGAAGTGGTTTCCTCCCAGATATATTTTGAAAATGGAGTTGACAGGATTTACAAGTCGCTTGGCTATGGGCTAGTAGGGAATCAGGGACGCCCCCACGGTCTGGAGCTTGAGCCCTGGAGTGGGGGCGACACACAGCTGAGAAAACTGTGGGAAGAATTTGGTTTGAACCGGTTGAGGCTGGGGTGCTAAGGCAAACATCGCTGCCAGCCTGATATCCTGATCCCTTCTGCTGGGCATACAGGAGGACGGTACATCCTCCCACCTTGAAGTTACGTGTGACCACAGACGAGCTCTGGTCAAAGAGCTGTGGGTGGGAGTGACATGTGTAACTCCTGGGCTGGAGTTTTATTTATTTATTTATTTTTTATTTTTTTAATTTTTTTTTCAACGTTTATTTATTTTTGGGACAGAGAGAGACAGAACATGAACGGGGGGAGGGGCAGAGAGAGAGGGAGACACAGAATCAGAAACAGGCTCCAGGCTCTGAGCCATCAGCCCAGAGCCTGACGCGGGGCTCGAACTCACAGACCGCGAGATCGCGACCTGGCTGAAGTCGGACGCTTAACCGACTGCGCCACCCAGGCGCCCCTGGGCTGGAGTTTTAATCCCTCCAGCTCTGTCGGGCCCTTGCTGAGCGTGCCGTTGAGACTCTACCAGCCTGGGCCCCTGAGGGACTCATGGCAGAAAATCCTCTGCCCACCCGTCCCGGACACGTCTCATCAGAAATCAATGTTTGTGGTACTAAGACACTGCGATTTTGACGTTATTTGTTATCACAGCATAATTGGTCCTACCCTGAATAATATAGGAACTTATTAGTAGGGTTGCTATGTAAGGTTGCACAGGCTGTACGCTGTACCAGGGCAGCATACCCAAGGGTGTTTCATTTTGACCATAGACTTGTCTAACTTCTGGATCCGGCACGCATGTGAAGGACTGTGTCTTGGTGTCCTGTTGCAACCACACTCGGGGCACCCCATTCCCCCCCCCCCCGCTACTCCTCTTGTTTCCTAGGCTCTCTCAGATGCCTGATTTCCACCATACCCCCTACCCAACTCTAAACCTACAACAGGCACCTCGCGGGGTGGCGGCGGTGAGAGTGTTCAGAGCGTGGCTGTTGCCTTAGCGCTTGGGTATAAGTGAGCAAGAGTGTGGATATGAGTGTGTGCCCCGCCAGGACGGCCACTCCCAGGAAGGCTCCTCCCGGGCAGATCTGGGCCAAGCTGAGGGGGTGAGTGAGGGGGCACAGCCACGCTCCAGAAGCTTCACTGCCTCCTAACGGGATACATATGCTCTGGCTACAGATTTAACAAGAAGTCTGATTTATGGAACTGCCATTCATATGAATTTAAGCTGGATGCTACCGATTAAACCCCAGAGCCAGTTCCCTCCACCCCTTCCCCTCCAGCCTCTCTCCCCTCTCCTCCCATCCCCCTCCTTTATAGGAGGGCCAGCCTGGGGTTGCCTAGCACAGCCTGGAGCTGGCATCTCATTCTCCTTTCTCCTGGCCAGCCTGCCTGTGGTTGGACAGAATAGTATGTAGGATGGGGTGGGTTTTTTTTTTTTTTTTAATTTTTTTTCAACGTTTATTTATTTTTGGGGCAGAGAGAGACAGAGCATGAACGGGGGAGGGGCAGAGAGAGAGGGAGACACAGAATCGGAAACAGGCTCCAGGCTCTGAGCCATCAGCCCAGAGCCCGACGCGGGGCTCGAACTCACGGACCGCGAGATCGCGAGATCCCGCGAGATCGCGAGATCGTGACCTGGCTGAAGTCGGACGCTTAACCGACTGCGCCACCCAGGCGCCCCTGGGTTTTTTTTTTTTTTTTAAGTTGTTTTGTCTTGTTTTGTTAACTTAAGGAAAACACTTTCTCCTAACTGCAAGGGGCTGACGGGCTAGAGGCAGCACTGCCTATTTGCCAAGTGATGATGTGTAGACCGGTGTAGAGGCAAGCCCGGAGCTCCAGGGAGAGGTTTGAGCTAGACATGCGGATTTGGGAAATGTCAGCATATATTGGTGTTTAAAGAGCCATGGCGTGGGGCGGGATCATGGGGGGGGTGGTGGGAGGGAGGGGGTACCTGGAAAAGGGGCAGAAGACCGAGCCTCTGATACCGTAGAGGAGACTGGAGGGAACAGCTGGGACAAGGGAGAGAGCAAGCCAAGTAAGAAGAGCGTTCCGAGGAGGACAGAAAACCGAGAGCTGAGAACTGGTTCCATTGGGCTTAGCTACGTGGAGTCATTGGTGCCTCGGACTAGAGCAGCTGCGTGGAGCAGGTTCAAGAGAGGATGGCAGGGGAGGAACTGGAGAATAGGGAGCTCGGCAAGGGGTGGGGGGGCTCTCGGGAATCTTCCTGGACAAGGTGCACAGAACGGGGTGGTAGCTGGTGGGCAAGTGGGCTTGAGGGCGAAGTGATGTGCGGGAGAAACGAGGCTGATGAGAAAGGACTTTCCCTGGGGCCAGAAGGTTCCCCCACCAGCAGCAGCATGTGACGCGCCTGATCCCCGCCACCCCCCTCCCCTGCACACCTCCATTGGAGATCTCCTGCCCGGTTCAAGAGAAACCTTATGGGGTTTCTAGCCCTCTCTGCAGCCTGGGTACCAATCCCTGCGGGGGATCTCCTGCAGGGGGGCGGGTGTGGGCAGGAATTAGGATACTGACCTGGATGAAGCTGCAAATGGGGAAAGACAGGCCCAGAGAGGTGAAATAACTCGCCCAAGGTCACACAGCTATTAAGTGGCAGAGCTAGAACTATCTACCCTAATTCTGCCCAACACTGTCCTCCACATTCAAGGATAAGAAGAGAGGTCAAGAGATCCACGGCAAAAGTTCCCTGTGGGTTCTGCAGATTTTGCTTCCCGACTAGCTTTTGTGTTTATTCCTTCAGGACAGCTGTGCCAGGGTCCCCGGGAAGACGAGAGGCAAGGCATAGCCCCCAAAGGGCTCACAGACCACTTGGGGAGCTCCATCCACGATCCCGATGATGAGACCGGGAGGCAGCTTTCCTGAGGGCTGCTGGGAGGGGGAGGGTCGGTGAGAAGCCTAAAGGTACCCAAGCCGGTCTGGGAGGGGGAGGTGGATGGAAAGACCTCCCACGGAAGCTGCTTCCAAGCCGAGAGCCAAAGAATGAGCGAGGTGAGGCTTGGCGAGGAGCGAGGAGGAGCGGTGGAAGAGCGGGTGTCCCTGCAGAGGGCACAGCACGTGCAAAGGCCCAGCTGTTCAGGCAACCGAGGGGGAAACCAGCCGTTTGGAGCGGCCGTCGGGGCGGACTGGGGGTGGCCCGGGGCCTGCAGCCCGGCCCGTGGGGTCAGGTGCCTGCCTGCCCTCTCGGACCACCCCTCCACCCGCCACCCCCGCTCCAGGGGCCGCCTCGGCGGAGCCAGCTCCCCCCCTCCCCCCCGCCCGCGCGGTGGTCGCACGGCCGGCCGGGGGGCGTCTAATGGGCTGCGCGGCCCGGGTTCCGGGGAGTGGTCCCCGGCCGCGCTAATGTGCGGTCGCCCCGCCCGCCGGCAGCTGGTGCCCCCGCGCCGACCCCGGGCGCCGATCGATACGCATCAGGCGGCGGGCGGCCGGGAGCGCCCCCTCCCCCGGGCGCCTCCGCCGGTCGTTCCGGGGCCTCCCGCGCCGGGGGTGGCGACGGGCGACGCGGGGAGGGGCGCCCCGCCGTGGGTCGCCCGGCTCCCTTCCCCCTCTGGGCGCTCGCCTCTGACTTTCCAGGCTCTCTCTCCAGGCCCCTGTCCTGGTCCCTTTCCCCTCCGCGCTCTGAGTGTCTGTCTCTCCCTATCCGGGTCTTGAGGAGGACCCGTCAGTCTCCTGTCACCCCGCGCCCCCCCCCCCCACCCCCCGGCGGCTCACCTTTGCAGCCCCTTTCGCCGCTGGGAACCTGGGAGTCCCAGGTGGCTCCTTTGGGGACAAAGCCAAGGCCAAGGGGGGCCAGGGTGGGGCGGATGGAGCCCTCAGCGGCAAAACTCGAGGCGCGCCCTCCCCCCAAACCCTCAGAAATCAAGATAAATAATGCTTTAATGCAATCTCTTTAAAGAGCGACTTTAGTGCAAAAAATCCCGTGGTGAACAAAATAACATTTTAAACGCGAGGTCAGTAACTGCCAAGCGGAGCCATAGTGGGGCCCTGCCGCAAAGGGGCATGAGGAATACGATCCTGTTTTATTTAAAATGTTGGTGTTTGGGGGGGGAGGCGCCTGGCTCAGTCGGTGGAATGTGTGGCCCTTGACCTCGGGGGTGTGGGTTCCCGCCCCACCTTTGTTTGGTGTAGAGATTACTTAAAAATAAAACCTTTAAACTAAAATCAAATGTTGGTATTTCGTCCATCTTGGATTGTTCCTGACTTTGAAGGAGGCTGATGGGGGGCGGTGGGGGGTGGGGAGGAACTTGGATTGTGGATTGCGGTTGGGATTCCACACCCAGGACTGTGATTAACCAGTGAGAAAGCCTCAAGTTCAAGCATCTTCATTAGCTTTTTGATAATTCGCATAGTACACAATTCACCCATTTAAAGGGTCCAGTTCAATGGTTTTTTCGCGTATTCAGAGTTGTGCAACCATCACCACACCCATTCTGGAACATTTTCATCACCCTATAAGAATCCTTGGGGTGCCTGAGTGGCTCAGTCGGATTAAGCGCCTGACCTCCGCTCAGGTAGTGATCTCATGGTTCGTGGGTTCAACCCCCCCTCCCCCCCGGGGCGTTGGGTTCTGTGCTGACAGCTCAGAGCCTGGAGCCTGCTTCCGATTCTGTGTCTCCCTCTCTCTGCCCCTCCCCCCTTCATGCTCTCTCTCTCTCAAAAAAAAAAAAAATAATAATAATAAATAATAAATAAAAATAAAAACACTGAAGAAAAAAGAATCCCTGTGCCCACTAGTGTGGGCCCTCCATTCCCTTCAATTTCCCCAGCCCTAGGCAACCACCAATCTCCTGGTCTCTATGGAGTTGCCTGTTCTGGATATTCCATATAAATGGAACCACACAACACATGGTCTCTTATGTTTGGCTTTTCCACTTAAGCATAATGTTTTCAAGGCTCGTCCCTGTTGTAGCACGGATCAGTGCTTTATTCCTTCCTATTGCCCAGGAATATCCCCTTGTACGTAGGGATGTATCACATTACGCTCGTGCATTCACCAGCTGATGGACATTTGGGGCGTTTCTCTTTTGGGGACTGTAGTGAATCATGCTGTTACCAGCATTTATGCACCCATTTTTGTGTGGACGTGTGTTTTCATTTCTCTCCGGTGTCTACCTAAAGTAGAATTTCTGGGTCGCACAGTAAGTCCATGTTTAACTTTTTGAGGAACCTGCCAGCCTGTTTTCCAGGGTGGCTGCAACTCTGTTGCAGTCCCATCAGCCGCGTGTGAGGGCTCCAATTTCTCCACATCGTCACCAACATCTGCGATTATCTGCCTTTTTGATTTTAGCTTTCTTAATGCGTGTGAAGTATCTCATTGTGGTTTGGGTTTGCATTTCTCTAATGGCTACCGATGTTGAGCATTTTTTCACATACTTTTTGGATGTTTGCGTATCTTCTCTGAAGAAACGTCTGTTCAAACCTTTTGTCCATTTTTCGAACGTCTTAACTATCTTTTAAACAAATGGCATCGCAATACATATATTGTTCTGACTTGTGTCTTTGCACTTGGCCTTGTGCTTTGGGGATCTTTCTGCGATCTTTATAGACAGACCTCACTATTTTGAGGTCAAGGTTTCCTAGTGTGGCTGGGCTATAAGTATTTATCTGATCTCTGATGGATGGTTTTCAAAAATGTTTTCTACTACAAAACAGGTAAACTCCCTTACACACATCTTTATGCACGCAAGTGAATTTTTTTAAAGACCCAGAAGTGGCGGTGGGGGCGGGCGCCTGAGTGACTCAGTTGGTTGCTTAAGCAACCGATTCTTGGTTTCAGCTCAGGTCATGATCTCACAGTCTGTGGGCTTGAGCCCTACATCAGGCTCCATGCTGACAGTGCCGAACCTGTTTGGGATTCTCTCTCTCTCTCTCTCTCTCTCCCTCTCTGCCCCTCCCCTCTTCACTCTCTCTCTGACTCTCTCTCAAAATAAATACATAAACTTAAAAAAAAAAATAAAGCCCTCGATGTGGAATTGCTAAGTCAATTTTTGTTTAATTTCAATAGATATTAACAAATTGCTTCCTAAAAATTTAACTCACATGTGCCTTCAGCACCGATGTATGAAAGTGCCCATTTAATTGTATGTTTACCAACACTTGACATTATCAATATCTTTAATTTTTGCCACTTTGTCCATCAAAAAGAATGTTCTATCGTTTTAATCTTCATTTGCCTGATTACTGAGTGTGAACTTTAAAAAATTATGATTATTGGCCATTTTCATTCTGTCCTTCTGAAAAATATCTGTTTATATCCTTTGTCCATTTTTCTAATAGACTATTTTTATATATTCTAGATGTGGGATATTTTTCTTGTAGCCTGCTCTTTATTCACATAGAAATGTTAAATTTGAGGGGCGCCTGGGTGGCGCAGTCGGTTGGGCGTCCAACTTCGGCCAGGTCACGATCTCACGGTCCGTGGGTTCGAGCCCCGCGTCGGGCTCTGGGCTGATGGCTCAGAGCCTGGAGCCTGTTTCCGATTCTGTGTCTCCCTCTCTCTCTGCCCCTCCCCCGTTCATGCTCTGTCTCTCTCTGTCCCAAAAATAAATAAAAACGTTGAAAAAAAATTAAAAAAAAAAAAAAGAAATGTTAAATTTGATGTTGTAAAAAGAGCACAACCTTCCTCCTTTTTGGCTCCTGGATTTTGTGTCTTGTTTTTCCTACCCCAAGGTTGTGACAATATTTTCTCCTAATATTTTCATATTAAAAAATAAATGGGGTGGGCGCCTGGGTGGCTCAGTCGGTTAAGCGACCGACTTGGGCTCAGGTCATGATCTCACGGTTTGTGAGTTTGAGCCCTGCGTCGGGCTATGTGCTGACAGCTCGGAGCCTGGAGCCTGCTTCCGATTCTGTGTCTCCCTCTCTCTCTGCCCCTCCCCCCCCCACTCATGCTCTGTCTCTCTCTGTCTCAGAAATAAATAAACATAAAAAAATTCTTTTAAATAAGTGGAGAAATATATTTTGCACGTGATAACAATATTGAAATAAAATGAAATCTTTTTTTAAATTTTTTTTTAACGTTTATTTATTTTTGAGACAGAGAGAGACAGAGCATGAACGGGGGAGGGTTAGAGAGAGGGAGACACAGAATCCGAAACAGGCTCCAGGCTCCGAGCTGGCAGCACAGAGCCCGACGCGGGGCTCAAACTCACGGACCAAGAGATCATGACCTGAGCCGAAGTCGGCCGCTCAACCGACTGAGCCACCCAGGCGCCCCAAATGAAATATTCTTAAATTAACTAATAAATCCAATGCCATCTCAACAACGTTCCCAACATGAATTTTTATCAAACGTGGTGGGCCACTTCTAGAGATTATATGAAAAAGGAAATGCATAATAATATTAAAAAATATCCAGGAGCGCTTGGGTGGCTCAGTCTGTTGAGCATCCAACTTTGGCTCAGGTCGTTATTTCGAGGTTCATGAGTTCTAGCTTCACATCAGGCTCTGTGCTGTCACCACAGAGCCCGCTTCGGATCCTCTTTCCCCTCTGTCTGTGCCCCTCCCCTGATTGCTTTTGTGCACTCTCTGTCTCTCAAAAATAAACACAAAAAATAATTCAAAAGTGAGTAGCCCTAACAGTTGGCAAAACACACTATGGAGTCATAGTAATTAAAATAGTATGGTATTGAAGGAGTGCTTGGCCGGCTCAGTCAGTAGAGTATGGAACTCTTGATCTCAGGGTCATGAATTTAAGCCCTACATTGGGCATAGAGATTCCTTAAAAAAGAAAAGCTTAAACAAAAATAGCATAGTATTGGAATGAGATCAGATAACTTGATCAGTGGGAAGGAAGAGGTCCATTTTTCTATGAAAGTTTAACTTAATGATAAAGGTGACATTTCAGATAAACAGAATTTGGGGCGCCTGGGTGGCTCAGTACGTTGGGCGTCCGACTTTGGCTAGGGTCATGATCTCGCAGTCCGTGAGTTCGAGTCCCGCGTCGGGCTCTGTGCTGACGGCTCAGAGCCTGGAGCCTGCTTCTGATTCCGTGTCTCCCTGTCTCTGGCCCTCCCCCACTCACACTCTGTCTCACTCTCTCTCTCAAAAATAAATAAACATTAAAAAAAAAATCAAATAAACAGAATTCAGTTAACGGTCGTGGTTCCAATTGCTATCCATTTGGTGGTAAATATTTATGCATTTATCCATCAGAGATTTGTGAGTGCCTAACACAGGCCAGGCACCATGCATGTGGACACTGGGGTGGTTCCGTGAACAAAACAGACAACAAGAACAAAAATTCCTGGCCCCATGGAGCTGACATTCTGGTGAGAGAGGCAGCCAATCAATGAAATAAATAGGTAAGTTATATAATCTTTGAGAAATAAAGGAAGGGTAAGGGGATAGGGAGGGAAACAGCAATTTAAAATAGAAAGGGCAGGAAAGACTTCAACGAAAAGGTGATATTTCAGTCAAAACTCAAAGGAGATTAGGGCACTGGCCTTGTAGATGTCTATAAGGGCCACCTGGGCTCAGGTAACAGACAGTACAAAGGCCCTGAGGCAGGAACATGTTCGTGTGTTTTGAGGTCTAAAATATGAACTTGAGCCACCTGGGTGGCTTAGTCGGTTAAGCCTCTGACCCTTTTTTTTTTTTTTTTAAGCCTCTGACGCTTGATTTCAGCTCAGGTCATGATCTCACGGTTTGTGAGATTGAGCCCCGTATTGGGCTCCGTGCTGGCAGGGCGGAGCCTGCTTAGGATTCTCTTTCTTTCTCTCTCTCTGCCCCTCTCCCGCTCATGCTCTCTCTCTCTCTCTCTCTCTCGCTCTCAAAATAAATAAGTAAATATTTTTAAAAATATGGACTTGAACTTTCACCCTGAGGGAGCTGAGAGGCATTAAAGGATTGTGAACAGAAGTATTTCTGCTTTAACTGGATCACCCTGGGATCTGGGAGGAGCATGGACTGTAGGGGCCAGAGCGAGAGTTGTCCTGGGAAGACGAGACGGGTGGCGACTGCGGTTAACCCAGGTGAGAGGAGCTGTTGGCTTGGGCGCCTTGGAGGAAGAGAGCCGTGGTCGGATTCTGGACGTATTTTGAAGATAGACAGGATTTGCTGATAGACTGGATGGGTGGGGAAACAGAGGAGTCAAGGGTGACTTCGGGGGTTTTGATCCAAGCATTGGGAAAGCTGGAGCTTTAACAGGGGCAGGAAGCCTGTTGGGGGTCGGGCGGGGGGGGGGGGGGGGGGAGGCGGATCGCGAGCTCAGCTTTGGATGTTGGGCGTTTGAGATGCCTATTAGATCTCTAAATGGAGACGCTGAGTAGGAGGAAATACTCATGTCCCCAGCTGAGGAGAGGGATCTGGGCTGGACACAGGCACTGGAAACCGAGCGGAGACCTTCGCTGCCAGCACAGCAGCTGTGAACCACATGCGCCCAGTGAGCACTTGAAATGCAGCCAGTCGGACTGAGATGTGCTCTCACTGTAAAATGCGCACCAGATTTCAAAGGCTTAGGATGGGGGGGGGGAAGTGAAACAGCTCGTTAATGATTCTTTTATATTGATAAGTTGAAACGATAATATTCTGGATATGTTCCGTTAGATAAAATAGAGTATTTAGGTTAATTTCACTTTTTTTTTTTTTAATTAAAAAAATGTGGCTACCAAAGAAACGCTCAGTTGTCTACGAGGCTTGCAGGATATTTCTGTTGGACACCGCTGGCCTAGATGCTGGTTGAAAGGTGTCAGCGGGACGGGGTCACCGTGGGAGTGACCGTGGGAGTGAGTGTCATCGAGCAGAGACCCGAGAACAAGCTGTGGACCCTCCGAGATGAAGACGTTGAGGTGGAATCACAAAGGAGGCCGGAAGGAGCCACCAGGGAGGTTGGAGGAAAAGCAGGAGGGAGGCTGTCCAGGAAACCAGGGCCAGAGAACTTCTGGGAACAGGGCCCCGCGCCCTGTGGCAGATGTTCTGATGAGCTGGGGAAGGCCCGGGGTTAACCATTGAAATTGGCAATGTGGTCCCCAGCTGCCAAGAACATTTCATTCATACAATATTCCCAAGTTCCTACAACTGCTGTGGGCTGGAGGTCCATCAATGAACAAGGAGAGCTGGCCCCTGCCCCCGCCCCCTACCCGGGGCTCACAATAGAGCAGGGGCAGGGAGGGTCCCCAAATGATGAGCTGCCGGTCACCTGGAGGAAAGGTGAAGGAGAGTGCCAGAGCCAGGAAAGCCCCGAAGGTGCTGGAGGCCCTGCCCTGAGGGCTCAGGAGAAATTCCTGCCCGCATCCCTGGGTCCAAAGCCTCCCATCCCCCACCTGACCCTTCCCAGCATAGACCCTGGACTAGGCAAGAACAGGAGTGACATGCTAGGGGCTTCTCAGGGGGTAGAGTCCCTCATAGCATTGTAAGAAGTCAGGATTTGAACCCGGGGCACTCTGGCCCCAAAGCCTCTGTCCTCAGCCACTCTGCTCACTGTCCGGATGTCCGTGGGGACCCGGGCAGTGACAACAGGCTCTTCTCTCTGACAGCTCGAAAAACTTGGGCTGCAGCGTTCTCAGAGCTGGCTCTGCAGCCAGCCCCCAGCACTGCCGTATTTATCTGCCAAGTCCCCTTGGGGGAGTCCCTTTAGCCTTAGTTTGCTCATCTGTCTAACGGGCCAATCAAACGGAGCAATAGCATATTAACACCACACCACACTACCCCTTATGGACAGAGGCAGGCTGGGAGGCTCAAGCCAGACTCTGCAACAGCAAGTATTTTGGAAACTCTCCCCCACCGCCCCACCCCCCTGCAAGGAAGGTGGGCAGAGACATTGGCAGCAATGTTACCAAGGGAGGTTGGGGCAGGCACCGGGGCAGGTGCAGCCTCCGAGTCCCTGCCTGGCCTGTGTCCCAAGAGCTCTGAGCCCCGTTCCCGTGCCCCTGAAGGTCAGGCAGCCCCTTCGGCCCCCACTGTCCCCTCCCGCCTCTGACTGTCCCCTCCACACTGGATAAACAGCACCTCCGCCTGCCTGCTTCCTCAATCCCTCACGCTTCACCAGAATTAAATTCATCATTCATTTTTTATGGTTTATACATGGTGTAATTTATGTTTTCAAATATATTGAGGTCACACTTTAGCAGAAAAAAAGTATTTCACATTGAAATTGAAGGCATGTGTGTTCCATTAAATGGGGATGTTTGGGATAATTTTAAAAGGCTAAAAGTAGTAGAAAGTAACATTAAAATAAAATTTGAGAGATGTAATTACCCCTAATCGCACCATAAAATAATCAATACTGCATTCCATTATTTCTGACTTCCCTAGTTATAGCTTTTTTTGTTAAGCTCTTGAATATTGATGAGGTGAAAGGGTCGTGTCTTCTGGCGGAGGTCTGATGGAGGTGGAATTAAGGTTGTGTCCTCTCCGATTATGCCATGGAGACCTTGAGCGCCGCTTCTTCTTGGCTGTGAGTCCCCGGGGGCAGCACCAGGCTCCCTGATCTCTCGTCCAGTGATCTCTGGTCCAGCTCTTCCCACAAAGGGCCCGGTGGGGAGGCCAGGGGGAGGCCACGGAGGGAGGCCACGGAGGGAGGCCACGGTGGGAGGCCATGTTCGTTTGGGCTACATTTTTGGAGCACTCACCGTGTGCCAAGCTCTCAGCAAGCTATAAAAACTCCTTTAACTCTTAAACAACTCTTTGCAGTGGGTATCGGCAAGACTCCCCGCTTTACAGATGCACGCACTGAGGCTCAGTGGGATAGACTCACCAAAGGGATAAGCTGAGGGATGGGGGCGCTGAACCCACTGGGTGGGGACGCCTCAGTCACTGGCCACAGTGGTGTGCAATGAGCCAGAAAAACCTCTGGGTTTTGTCCCTTTGGGACACCTGAGAATTTCCACCTCTTCCCTATAATTGAAAGAATGGGTTCGCTCCTCTGAGCCTTCCTGTTTTCCCCTGTAAAATGGGAATAACATTAGGACGCGCTTCACTAAGTGTGTGGCTTAAGGGAGCCCGTGCTGAGTGCGGTGCCAGGCACATGGCAAGGGCCAGTCAACGGTAGGTATGAAGGCACTGGTGACACTAATGACGATGTCACTTTTTCCGCCTGGAAAAAGTTGCCCCATGTCTAAACTGCTCTGGATGGGGCATTTGAACTGGAGAGTCGCGAGGCCTGTCTCTCCGACATTCTGTGTTCTATGGTCTATGCACCAAGGTTCTTCCACGTGGGGGAGAGAGTTCTGACTGTATGCCAGCCCACGAAGGACCCTCAGAAGTTTATCTCATCCAGCTCCCCCCCTCCCACAGGCTTCTGTGTCTGAGGGATGCTCCCCAGCCCCTCTTCCCTCCACCTCAAGGAAGCTGCACCTTTTTAAAAAAAAAAGTAAACTCTATGCCCAACTTGGGGCTCGACCTCAGGACCTCAAGATCAAGAGTCCCATGCTCTACCACTGAGCCAGCCAAGTGCCCCAAACGTGTACCTTTTCAAGCGGCAGATCGTTTCCGTTGGCGCTCAGGACTGGGTCCTATGACAGGCTACCAACTTAGTGAGAGCACAGGGTGGTCCTTCGGGCCCCTGAACTGGGAATTTGAAGTTTGGACAGCCTCACACCCTCATGGCCAGCACCTAGGCACTCTCATATCCAGCATATGTGGATATCCTTTTATCTGCTCTCAGGATATCTGTGCACCAGAATCAAGACATCTCTCTGCTCAGGATGCAGATACTGTGTGCTCAGCATCTGGACAGCTCATAGCTGCCTTACTCACAGTAGTTGAAAGGTAGCAACAGCACAAATGTCCAAGAATGGATGGATGGATGGATGGATGGATGGATGGATGGAATGATGGATGGGTGGATGGATGAATGAGTGGATGGATGGGTGGATGGGTGGGTGGATGGATGGATGGTTGGATGGAGGGAGAAATGCAGGGATGGAGGGAGGGAGGGAGGGGGAGAGGGTGGGTGGAGGGATGGGTGGTTGGGTGGTTGGGTGGATGGATGGATGGATGGATGGATGGAATGACGGATGGGTGGATGGATGAATGAGTGGATGGATGGGTGGATGGGTGGGTGGATGGATGGATGGATGGATGATGGATGGATGGATGGATGGTTGGATGGAGGGAGAAATGCAGGGATGGATGGATGGATGATGGATGGGTGGATGGATGAATGAGTGGATGGATGGGTGGATGGGTGGGTGGATGGATGGATGGATGGATGATGGATGGATGGATGGGTGGTTGGGTGGTTGGGTGGATGGATGGATGGATGGATGGAATGACGGATGGGTGGATGGATGAATGAGTGGATGGATGGGTGGATGGATGGATGATGGATGGATGGATGGATGGTCAGATGGAGGGAGAAATGCAGGGATGGATGGATGGATGGATGATGGATGGGTGGATGGATGAATGAGTGGATGGATGGGTGGATGGGTGGGTGGATGGATGGATGAGTGGATGAGTGAGTAGATGGATGGATGGATGGATGGATGGTTGGATGGAGGGAGGGAGGGAGGGGGAGAGGGTGGGTGGAGGGATGGACAAAATGTGGTATATCCATGCGATGGAATATTATTCTGCTATACACTGGATGAAGCACTTGGTACATGCCACAACACGGATGGACCTTGAAAACACGATGCTCGGTGAAAGGAGCCAGACACAAGTGGCCAGATGGTGCATAATTCCATTTATACAAAGTACCAAAGACTAGATACATTCATAGACGCAGCAGTAGAATGTGGGACTAGGGGCAGGGGGAGGGGGAGTTAGCATTTAATGGATCCAGGGTAAGCAAATCCAGAAAAGGGAGATCCATAGGGACAGAAAGCAGATTAGTGGTTGCCTGAGGAACAGAAAGTGGGGAGTGACTGTGTAATGGGTATGCGGTTTCTTTTTGGGGTGATGAAAAAGTCCTGGAACTGGATGGCCATATGGCATTGTGAATGGGCTTAATGCCACTGAATCGTGCACTTGAAAATGCTTACGGTGTTACATTTTATGTTCCGTGTATTTTACCACAATAAAAAAGAAAATTCTTTTTAACTTCTGGACACCCCGGGGGCCCAGTCCTGTGCCTGAGGCCAGCTGACACTCTGCGCAGGGTTCTTGGTATTGGCTGCTCAACCCCAGCACATTAGAAGCCTGGGACAACAGGGAGCTGACGGGCAGCCTCACTCCCTGTGTCATTACCATTAATAATAAACAACAATAGAGTGTATTTTTAAAACTTTCCCTAATGGAGATTCCCAAGCAGCAACCAAAACACTCAGATTACCCACTGGTCCCCTGAAGATACTGACACATAAAAGCCGTGTGGGCCACGGAGACCTGGAGCGAGGTGGATGCTTCCTGGCATCTGGGCAGCGCCCCTCACTTATCCCCACCCCCCAGCAGCGCCCGTCCCCAGCTTTACCCAGAGGTACCGAGGAAAAAAGGCACGGGAGGGGGGGTTCTTGCCAATACCTTGGCCCCTTGACTCAGTTCTCTTTTCTGCCGTGCACTCGGGCACCTTACACCAGCCTGCAGGGACCATTAGTCCTCTCCAATATATTTCCAATGGGACCTGAAGCCCTGCTGGTATCGGGGAGCACCCCCAAGGTCTCCCAGCACTGACAGTGGGTCGACCGTTAGCTCTTGCATCTCATGCCGCTGCTCAGCACAGACAGAGCAGTCACCAGAGAGACTCAGCCCAGGCCAGATGAGTCACTGACTTCCCAAGCCTCAGTTTCCCCGTCTGTAAAGACAGCAATGACAGCACCTACCTCATTGGCGGGGGAGGATTAGAGATGATGTGTGTGACATCCCAGTGCCGAGAAAAGAGTGATCATCATTCCGGACGCGAGGCCAAGCGCCGGGCCTGCGTGGCTCACCCTCTCTCAGCTTCCCTGGGGTCACCCGGCACTCCAGCCCAGGGCCAGCCGGCGTCCCTGCCTCACTGGGCTCTGACATGATGAGGCTCATCTTCTTCAGCGCTCACTCACATGCCTTGTCAAATGATCCTCCCAGCAGCCCTGGTTGAGAAAGACTGTTGCCCCATTTTACAGATAGGGAGACTGAGATCCAAAGAGACAGGGAGCTTGCTGATGGGGGTTCAAAAGCAGTGTTTCTGGCCCAAGAACTGTTGTTCCAAACACTATACGATGATGAGCCGGGGTAGCAGTCCCGTGGTATAGAGCAGGGTCCCTGCAATTATGCAATCTCTGTGTACAGTTTTCTGGAGCGAAGGCACATAGCTCACCAGGTATTCTCAAAGGGATCGGAGACAGACCTCTGGTTAAATACCAACTCCTCCACCTCTGGCTCTGTGGGCACTGGGCAAGTCAGTTCCTCCTCCATGCCTCAGTTTCTCCGTTTTTCAAACAAGGGGTTTGACTGGAAACTCTTGGAGGCCCTTCCAGGCACTGTCCTTCACTCCTTCTTGGATCCTCACTTTGGATCCTTTTCCCGTCTCCACTCCCTGGCCCTCACCCCTCACCCTAGTCCTGGCTCCCCACCCAGCCTTGCAAATAGCCACAGGCCTAAGCCAGCAGGCACACGTGGGTAAGAAGAAAGATGTCTTTGGCGAAGGCATGTCAGGGAAAAGGCAGCTGGCCCCCAAGAGCTTTCTGGCTCCTCGTCCCCAACACTCCCTGCTCAGTTCTCTTCTGGGGTCAAGAAGGGCCCCAGCCAGACCCTGTCCAGAGGCCCCAGGCCCCTCAGTGACCCCTGAGCCAGCCACAGCCCACCCATCCGGTGAGATTTAATTGGTTTCAATTGACAACCATAACAAGAAGGCTCTTTAAGGAAGCTTCGGAAATGGAAGGGAGGCCATTAGGAAATTTACATTTGCGAATATGATGTTTAATTAGCAATACCAATAAATTAATAGGAGAATCTTGCTGCGGTTCTGGGTTCATAAAACACCAGCCTCAGTCGGCAGAAGGAGAATGCGGCAACCTGAGGCTGCCTGAGGGGAGAGGACCCCGCCATCCGCTCATCACCAGCACCCTGTGCCCCCCGCCCGCCCATCCCTTTGATAGAGCAGGGGATGGGTGGGGCGGGAGGGGGCGCGGAATGAAAGCCAGCATGGACCGTGGAGCCAGGAGGTTCTGAGCTCATATCCTGGCCCAGCCCCTGGTTCCTTGGAGAAGTCAGTTCTGAGCCTCCAGGCCCTTGTCTGTCCAGTGGCGACGGTGACAATAACGCCCACCTTCCAGGGGTTGTTGTAAAGATTAAAGGAATTAACGTGGGCAAAAGCACCCGGAATGGAAAGGAGCTGGCACAAAGTAAGTGTTAGTTATTCCTGCTGCTGCTGCCATCATCGTTATTAATGGGTAACGAATGGGAAGAACCTGGCATGGAGGAAGGACTTGATAAATACCAGGTATCACTGGCTTTTAATTTTTCTTTCCTGAACCTAACCTGCTCCTCTGGGCTCCTGGGCGCCCTCATGGCATCCCCAGCAGTCCCCTTGGCGTCAATGGCTCTGCACAGGGCGAGGGGGGAAGCCGTATCTTGCTTATTGCCCTACTCCCTGCCCACAGCAGGCAAACGTCTTTGTAAACAAACACGGCATACTCAGCTCCGATGGGTATTTCCCCAGCCCGCAGACCATCCATGGCTCCCGACTGCTTTCAGGATTTGGCTTTCAGTGTCCCCACAGCCCCCTGTGATCCAGTTTCCTGTTTTCCCACCCACCCCCAGGCCTAGGGCCCCATCCTCCGCCAAGAGCCAGGCCTCTCCCCGTCCCCAAGGACAGCCGGTTCCCTCCTGTCCCTAGGCCTCTGCAAGTACAGGGCTTATCTTGGAGGGCCCTACTCTGAGCTGATACAAGGCTGCTCTTTTGCAAAGGCCCCGCCTTACCGAGCCCTTCGGACTCCGAGTGAGAATCAGAGTCAGTTCAGCGGGCTGGAAACCGGGGAGCCTTACTCTCCAGACCTCCTTCTCCTCTTCTCTGCCACCACCACCGTGCCCAGCACTTGTAACAAGGGACCTGAGAGTGGGTCTCTATTCAAAGAAGCTGGCGCAAGCACCCTGAAGGGCCTGTCCTCTGGAGGCTCAGATTCCTCACCTTTCATGGGTCCTGGAAGACCTCCCCCGCCCCCGTCCCAGGACTCCTCCCCAGGGAAATCTTTTCTGGCTATTTCTCCAGCTTCCGCGCTCCCACCTCACTTGGTTCATTCCTACACCGCCATGTTTTCCACTGTCCTGTAATTACTTGGCTCCTGGTTGTCTCTTGCCCTAGGAATTGGCTCAGAACTCAGCCTTCCATCTCTAGCCCTTTCTAGGAACAGAGCCCGCTCTGCCCAGATGGGTGAATAAGCCAATGAATAAATCAGGAAGTGGGTTTAAAAGCTGCCTCCTCCAAGAAGTCCTCCCTGACTATCCTAGCTTGATTTGTATTCATTGCATGTGTTTGCCGTCTATCTCTCCCACCAGATTGTCAGCTCCTCAAAGACAGGAACCTTCTTGTTTTGTTTACTATTTTTTTTCCTGGCACCTTTCCTGGAGCTTGTCACATGGCTATGCTCAAATGTATTCACTGGATACAATGAATGAATGAATGAATGAATGGATGAATGAATGAATGAGTAAATTAATTTCTGAATGAATGAGGGACTGTTGAATGAATCAATGACTGACTGGAGAGTGAATGAATAAATGAACAAAAGAATGAATGGACGTCATCACAGAGGACCGGTGGAAAGAGCTTCCCAGGGCTGGGGGTAGAGCCCAGTTTCTCCTGAGCCCTGGCCCCCACCAAGATCTTGTTTCCCCAACTATTTATTAAGTAGTGTAAAGTGCATAGAAAGCACGACAATAATTAAAGCAGACACAACAACAGGTAATTAATTGCATTTCCAAAATTTGATCCATGCATATGAATGAATGGGAGGTCACAGATTCAGTCACGGAAAGCGCCCCACACTCCCCTAGGCTCTCCAGGGAACAGAGGTGGGGAGCTTTGCCAGGTGGAGCTCCCAGAGGTGGAGAGGACATCCCTGGGGAGGCCGGCTCCTCTTCCTCACCCCCTTTGTTTGGCCTTAGCTTCCCAGCTATAAGGTGGGGGGAGGGAAGGCCTTGGCAGGAGGGAAGCTCCCGTGACTCACAGCCCTGGGAAGTCTGGTGGTGACTCCCCGGAGGGGGGTGGTGGGGGTGGGAGATGGGAGATGACCACCAGCTCAGCATGGAGCAGGGGATGGGTCCTCAACCCAAGTCCTCTGGCTTCATGAGGAGACCCTGGGGTGCTTGCTTGAAAAGGCAGAAGCTTACGCCGTCGCCTGAATATTCTGTCAGGAGGTCTGAATGGGCCTGTCTCCCTACTTAAAACAAGCTCTCCAGGCATTCTGGAAGCTTTGGGAACCTGTCCCTGGATAATCTCAGGTTGTCCTTCAGGTCCTAGGTCCAGATCTGCCCTCTCTTCTTACTACCCACCATGAATACCAGAGACAGGACAGAGTCTGGACCAGAGGACAGCTGTCCTGGGGTCTAGGATGATGGAGGAGGCCAGGCTGCCGGCCTAGCACAGCAACAGAAGGAGCTTTGGGGCACAGGGGAGGGTGGGAGATGAGGCCTCTCTAGGCTCCAGCACAGAGAACTGAGTCACTAACTCATGGCTCTGCTAAGAAAATGTCCCCTCTTCCAGGAAGTCTTCCGGCCCCAGGCTAAGTTGAGGATCCTGTCTTTGGGCTCCTAACCAACCAACCAACAGAACCCCGCCTCTCTCTCAAGACTCATTCGATGGAAAAGTAGGCTTCCTCCCTACCCTCTGGCAGGGCTAGAGCTGAGTCTGGCCACGTCCAACTCCAAAGCCTCGGTGGGCACAGAAGACGACGCGTATAGCTGGAAGGGGCGAGGGAAGAGTGGGCCTTGTGCCTCCGTCCTATCCTTCATCTTGCCCCAGAAGTCACCTGCTGCTTTTATCGACAGTCCCCGTCACGCTGACTCAAGCACCCCAAGGACATCTCTTTGGCCACAGGAGCAAGCTGGGCCCACTGTGGCTCTCAACCAATGACAGACGGAAGTTGGTGGATAAATACCCCAGCTGCCCTACCCCCAACACACACACACACCCTGGGACAGTCTGTTTTGGGCTCTAGTCTGTGCAGGATCCCCAGGTGAAGGGAGCCCTGGTCGTCCACGGCAGTGACTGCACACCAACTCACCTTCCGCGGCCTCTCTCCCCACTCCCTCACTGTTCTCCTTGGGGAGCCTCCCCCCTCCCAATGTCACACACCCGGATCTTTGGTCCCCTTTGGGGGAAACCCACACTGGGACGGCAACCATCTGAGGTTTACTAACAAGATGCTTTACTAACAAGACGGCTTACTAACAAGATGCATTCTGGAGGACGCTGGGTTGCCCTACAAAGCCCTGCCCGTCCCTTATCTCTCTTGGCCCCTGCCACCCCCTGTGAACCAGGCGCTGCTTTTACTGCCATCGTTCCGGATGACAAAAGCGAGTCTCAGAGAGGTCAGCTCCCTCAGCTGAGCTAACAGAGCAAAAGGAAGCCGGCGGCTGGAGCCCGGGCCTTGCTTGAAGGAGCAAGATTCCAGGGTGAAGGTTATAACAGGTTGACATCATCGCCCTGAATTGTTGTTGTTGTTTTAAAAGCCAAGACAACTCAGGATGTTACCAGGGAACCACGTATTTCCCGTGTTTGGTGTTACCAGGCTGGCCCCCAGGGCACTTGAGTTTGCTCCCCATTTTCAGTGACCAGACCAAGAACTGCCCCGATGCAGAGGGCTTGTGGTCCAGCTCAAGGTTCAAGTCTGACCTCTGGGGATGGGGTCTAGGACACAACAGGTGTCTCTGGGTGGGAGAATGAAATCCTCCCCTACCCTGAGCTAGGATACGGCACCTCTCTGAGCCTCAGTTTCCTCATCTGTAACGTGGGTCTTGCAGTCCTAGTTCGCAGGGTGTTGCTGGGACTAGAGATTCCAACATGACAGTCTTTCAGAAGGTGCTCACCAGATGGAGATGCTGGGGATGCTACCCAGAGGCCCAAGGTCCCAGCGTCTGAAACGGCTGCCCCTCCCTTCTGGCTTACTAAGTCTGGGCAGTGGGTCAGGTGACAGCAGGAAGGACTGGGGGAGTGGGATTTCAGCAGAATCTGTTCTCAATGTCCTCAGGGGCCTGCACGACTGGGAGCTAAATCGGCTTCTGGAAAGCTCAGCCAAGACCTCTGCTCTTCTCATTACCTGCTTGTCAGGAGGAGACAGTGGGCCTGGAGAACAGGCAGCCATGGCAGCAGACCCTCAAAGATCACAGCCATCCTGAGGGACACTCCAGGCCTGGCAGGGGTCTGCTCCTGATTATCACCCTTGACCTGTGCCCTCTGCCACCTGGCAGGTGGAGGGCAGCCGAGAAGGTCTATTCCTCCCAGAAAGGATCCCCCAGGAAGACACTGCCAGGACCCATATCCTAAATTGGCAGATACCCTCGTGTACACAATGGGCTTCCCTGTGTGTCATTTTGACTTTTTTTTTTTTTTAAAGGTGTCTCGATGTTCTAAATGCCCTATAGAAACTTGGAAACACTTGTGAAATTGTTTGCACTATTTTTTAAAATATCATTAACTTAATCAGATAATTATATATTTAGATATTTACCATGAGCTATAGAGACCCAAATGTCACCAAATCAGTTGCGCTAATTTTTATAAATGAATTAAGTCACGTCCTCTGCTCTCTCCTGCCTCGCAGCTGGTCCTTCCCCGAGGCAGCCCTCCTGGCCCGGCCCAAGTCCTCGTGCAGAAGCCCTGGGATGGGTGGGAGTGGGCTTCCCCCTCCTGCCCCCAGCCCCGGGATCACGATGCGACACCCCAGGCGCTGGGCAGCCGGCCACGCCTCCCCAAACTCGGCTCTCAGTCCTGGGGAGGGTGGAGGCTGCCCCCCAGACAGGGAGCGGGAGGACGACCCGGGGAGGCAGAGAGCTGGGCGGGCCGGGGTCAGGGAGGGAGGCCCCGGGAGGGCAGGGACACCTGCGAGCCCGCCGGGTCCGGGCTCAGTCCCCGGGCGCGGCCGAGGCGCTGTCCCCGCGGAGCCCGCGGCCGCCGGTAGGGGGCGCCTTGGTCATGCATTATTCATCGCCGAGCCGCCCGCCGCCCGCCGCCCGCCGCCCGCGCCGCCGCCGCCTCCCTCGCTTTCCCCGCGCGGGCTGCGGGCTGCGCCGAGGAGCGGGAGCGCGGAGCCTTCACAATATTGTGGCAGCTCCGCGAGTGACGGCTCAGGGGAGGCGGGGGTGCGCAGCCTTGGCGGCGGGCGGCGGGCGGCAGCGGGAGCCGGGGCTGGGAGGGGTCGGGGGTGGGGGCGACGCCGGGTCATCGCGCCTAAAGGGAGCCAGGCGAGGGTGGTGTGTAGTTTCGTGTAAGGGCCGAGCTTTTAGCATCCATCCGTCCGTCCGTTCATCTATTCCTTCCTTCCTTCCTTCCTTCCTTCCTTCCTTCCTTCCTTCCTTCCCTCCATCAAGGCAACCAGCACCTAAGGGAGCATCTGCTCTGTGCGCCGTGCAGGGGGTGTAATGGTGAACACGGGATGCGAGGTCCCTAGCCTGACAAAACTTAATCTCCAAGTGGGGGGCCAGGGGGAAGACAGATAAAAAGCATGTAAACGCACAATTAAGATAATCCCAGATAGTGACAAGCGCTTTGAATAAAACAAAACACAAAGGCGTGATAGCGAGTGTGTGTTGGGGGCGGATTAGGTGGTCAGGGAGGGCTTCTGTGAGAAGGTGACATTTTTGCAGAGGCCTGAAGAATGGCATGGATGAGCCTGACCTTGGCCAGTTCCTGGGCCTCTGGGGCCTGCCTCTCCTGGCCCCACCTCCTGCTTTCTCGGGAAGCTGTAGAGGTCAACCCCGCACAACACCCCAAGAAACAGGGAGAAGGGTGAGGCCCTGACAGGGTGGAGGGCTCAGTCAGGAGGGCATCCCCGCCCCGCCTGCCTCTGGGCTGCAGGAGCTGAAGCGCAGGCAGGAGGTCGGGCAGCCAGGCCTGGAACGGGTTGGGGCGGGGCGGGGGGGGGGGGGACATCTGCGTTGAAAGGTGCCCCCTCCTCACCCCTGCACGGGCACCCGGGCTGGGAGCCTCCGCCCGCCCGCCCGCAGCCCTCCGGGAGGGTCTCGCCAAGCCCCGCCCCCACCTCCTGGCGGCCTCCCAGGTCCCCGGCTTTGCGCCCGCGGGCAGGGGGCATGGAGGGCGTGGGCTGGGGGTCATCACCAGCATCGGATTTCCTTTCACTTGTGCAAAGACTCGTTGACGCCTGAGCACATCAATATCCTTAATGACAGTGAGAGGAGCCGGACTCCAGACGCCCGCGCCCCCCACCCGCGCCCTCCCCCCTCCCCGCTGCCTCTTCCTCCTTTTCACCCTATTCCCTGTGTCCTCTCTCCCTCCTTCCTCACGCATGCCTGTCCCTGTCTTCTCCCCTCTGCTCTCTCTCCATCCTGCTGTCTTTCCTCTCCCCCCCCTCTTTCTTTTCTCTCCATCTCGCCTCCCCCCCACCTCCTCCCGTCTCCCTCTCCCCCTCCCAGGACCCCACAGCTCTTATGCATTCACAAACTTTCACCCCGCAGCTCAGGGGGCCCCAGCTGGGCCAGTCCCTCTGTCTGTCTGTCCGTCCCCCAGCTGGGCCCCGACGCCTTCCCAGGAGGCAGCCAACGGGGAGGCAGGGCCCGTGCTGCTGGGGGCCCAGCGACAGGCCTCCGAATCCGAGCTTCTGCCTCTCTCTGCCCCTCGCCGGGCTGGGAAATCAAAAAGCCAAGTTTGGGCGTGGGGCGCCAAGGGAGAGGGGAGAGTTTTGGGGAGGATTTTCTGTTTTGTATTTTTTATGACCATATATAATTTCGCATTTCTCCCCTCAGCCCCTGCCTCCTTGGCTCCCAGATGTGTCCCACATTGAAGAATTATCTCTCCTCCCCAGGGTGAAATAAACGCAATCAATATGAGTATTGCTCTCAGGGCCTTGAAATATTACATTAATGTTCCATGTGGTGACATTTTAGCTGGAATTTTCAAATACATTATGATGGTTCAAATTAATATTTATCAGATCAGCTTTTATATTTTGCAAAAGAGAGAGAGAGAGGGAGAGAGGGAGAGAGAGAAAAAGAAAGACAGAGAGAGCATTATTAAAATACAAAATGCAGATCAAGTCTGAAATCGATGGTCCATTTTCCCAGCACTTTCCAGGGGCTGTCTTTAGCTTTCTGGGTTTGTTTTTAAATTTATTGGTATTTCAGGCAAATCTATTGGGCTCCCTCGGCCCCCTGGTCGGCCTCCCTCCTCACTCCCTCTTGAAGGCTATGGGGGCCCTTCCTTTTCTGTCTTTCTCTCTTTATTATCCTGAAATGTAAATTACGACATTAGCCCGGTCCTTATTTTTTTTTAAACTCTCCGATGATTAAATCTGCTACACGACATCCTTGTCCTTTCTATAAATTAAATCATCTTGGCTTTGCACCCTCTAGCTCAGGGCGGCCTCGCCCGGGTGTCGAGGCATCGGGCGGCTGCAGCTGAGGGCTGGGGTCCTTGTCCTCCTCCGGAGCGGACACTGGGGGCCTCTGTGTGTGTGGGGGGGGCAGGGAGTCTCCCCGCTTTTCTGTAAATAAGAAATGTGGACTGGAGGGAACACGTGGTAGCAGGCCATACATTCCACTTTATTTCAGTCACTTCCAAACTGATTACTCTGTGAAGTGGAAAATCCGGGCAGATTAATGGTTTAATTCTCTCTCTTTTCTTTTGCATTTTCCCCTCTGTCTCCTGTTTTGTTTGGTTTTGTTTCTGCCCCCCCCACCTTTTCCTTTTGCATCTTCCCCCCCCCCCCCTTCTCAGAGTTGTGATCATACAAAGGCAGCCGCTTGGGCGAGGTGGACGCGAAGCCGCGGCGGGGGCGGCCTGGGCAAGGCAGCTGGGAGATAGTCCCAGCCCCACCGGGGGGCTCAGCCTGGAAGCTGCAGGGTGAACTATGCCCACTGGTGCCCTTAACTTCTTCTCTTTGATGATTTTTCCATTTCCTCCCTCAAGTTGTGTGTGAGAGTTTGCACCAGCACGAGCGTTTTCGGGCGTGTGCACAAAGGTCACACGCCTGCACGCACACGCCCAGACCTCCCCCCCCCCATCACAGACCGCACGCGTGCACGTGCAGGTGCACACAAACACAGCGGCACGGGCACTCGGGGAGGATCTGCATAAAGAGAGCTGCCCTCTCCTGATGCCTCTCCGCTGCTGATCCGGCCAAAAGAACGACAGGAAACTTAAAAAAGAAAAGGAGGAGGGATCGATTATTCGACCTGTACTTGAACCCGACTGAAAGAGATAAAGCGGAATTTTCAATAGGTCCCCTGCCCTTTTCACCAGGAGGGAAAGAGGAGAAGAAAAACAAGAGATATTTATATGACAGCAGCTGCTGAAAATAGCATTTCAGAGCCATAAAAAAGGCAAAAAGAAATTCAATGGTAGAAAAGGCAAGAAACTCCTCGTCTGCTCCCCAAAAGGCGAAGCAGGCGGCGAGCGTCTCCGGCTGGAAATGCATGCGTGCCTCCTATAGATCTGTTTGAAATTATACTTGTCATTGAGGGGGAATTTATGCTTCTATTGATCTGCAAAAGGAAAATATTAAATGGTTTGGTTTTGATCTTTCAGTGACCCCAAGGTCAAGGGTAGTAGCGGATTAGTATTCATAGAATTCATCACGGAATTGCAGCCTGCATCCACTTTATGCAAACACGCTCCAAACACGCCTGGTGAAGCAGGCAGCAAGTGGCCAATGACAAGGAAAAAGCCAACGGCACCCCCCTCCGTGGGCCTCGCCCCCTTCCTACCCTCCGGGGAGAAACAGGAAGGAACGGCAAAGGGGTGAGTGGATGGATGGGTGAATGGAGAGGCTCTGGGACTCCCCTGGGCTTGCAATAAAGGCAGGGTCCCCCCCTCGCCCCCCCCCACTGGGTCAAGCACACAGGGAAGTTCGGCAGACCACCCACAATGGGGATTATGGTGTGGGGCCGAAAGACCCAGGAATTCCGGAGCGAGCGTGGGAGGCCAGGCAGGTAGGAAGGGGCATCCATACCTGGGGCACGGTGTTGCCGGGAGGGCAACGACCAGACGCACAGGCACACGCATGTGCACACACCCTCAGCCAGTGGAAGCCTGGGTCTTTCCTGAACGGAGGAACACGAAGTGCCGGCCAACGGACTGAGAGATACACTCCTCTACAAGGGTGACATTGTTTCTCTTCCACGCTAAGGCACGTCCTTAGAGTGAGGCCGCCACGTGCCCAGCTGGGGAGGGGAGTAAGGCCAGGCTTACGTGCCTCCCCGACCCACCCAGGCCCTTCTGATCCCCATGCTCTCGGTGGCCCTGGAACCCATGTCCAAATGTGTGTGTGCAAAAGGGACACTCGTGGAGCCCCTGGGGACAGGCCACAAACACCCCTCCCCACCCTGCATTCAGCACACAAGTGCCCTCTTAACAGAGTCTGTCCCCAGTGGTGGGAACATTTGGTCAGTAACAGTCACTTGCCAATGAACTAAAAATAACCCACCCAGCGTATCCCTGCAATGGCAGGAATTCTGGCTGGCCCTTGTTCTGCTGGCTGGTCAGGGGGCCAGTGGGGGGCACAGATCCTGACTCCCACTGGGGGCTAAATGAGCAGACTTTGGCGGGGGGGGGGGGGGGGCGACAGACAAACAATGCTCGATGTCTTTATCGGGGCTTCAGCTCTTTTGTGCTTTACCTGCAATGTTATCTCATTTAACACAACCATTCTACAGGCGGGGGCTGTTAATATCCCATTGTATAGATGAGAAAACCGAGGCTCAGAGATGCAAAGTCACGTGCTCCAAGTCTCAGCTCTGTCCTGAGGCTAAAGTCTACTCTCCTAACAGCTCTGCTCTGATGGCGTGGCACCATTTGGGTCAATTCCAGGGTTGGCTCACATTTCAGGGTATGGGAGATTTGGGGATGAGGACAGGGGCACAGAGGCCTTGGGGGGGGGGGGTTCAGGAGCCGTGAGGAGGGAGAGGTAGAGTGGCCCCAGCCCTGCCTCCTTGTCCCTGTGAAGGAGGACAGCGTTCTGCCTATTAATCATGTTTCATTTATATTAGCTTGACTCGATCTACTGTATATTTGAAATGGATTTAATTTTAGATCACGCACTATGGAAGGGGGCCAGCTTGGTGTAAGGAGCATTATGAATATTTTCCATAAGCTGGATATACATTATCCAGGGACAGATATACGAGCAGCGGCCCAGGGCTCCTGGTTGGGGGAAGGGGGCTGCTCTCTCCTTCTTCCCCCCACTCTCCTGCGGCCAAAGGGCACAGGGCTTTGGAGGGAGCCCTCTCTGACCCTCACCTGCGGGGAGTTGGTGGGGGGATCTCAACCCCATCTTTCCTCTGCCGGGGAGCTCATCCCCACTGACCTTGAAGCCGCTGCTTCTCCCAGCTCCCGGCGGAGCTGCAAGCCGGCAGGTGTGTACACGGAGGGAGGGCCCCAGAGCTGTGGGAGGCAGAGGGCCCAGCCTGAGGTGCAGGAGAGGGGGTGGGACCAGAGGGAGAGGGCCTCTCGACTCCCACCTTCAACTTCAAGCTCTGGTGAAGGAGGAAAAAGCTTGGTTCCAGGCTACTTGGCTGGTGAGTGGAAGATTCCTGTCCAGCCACGCAGGGATGGGCAGGTCAGGTCCAACCATCTCCAAACAATCCCCCCACCCCAGCCCTGGGCTGAGGCACCCCTTTCCTGGCGGTAGGCCATGGGCTTTTTCCTTTTCCAAGGGCACTAGAGCTCAGAGGCCCCTCTCGAAGAATCTAAGACTCATGGCAGGCAGAGAACAAGCCTGTGGCCACACAGCTGGGAAGCATCAGAACCTAGTAACCTCCTGCCTGCAGCTCTGTGTGCACGGGGTGGGGGTGGGGGGTCCCGCCTACCCCCTGCCCACCCCCAGTCCCCTCCATTAACCCCACTGGACAAGTGGAGTCCATGCACTTGCACCTTCATGGTGCTTTCTCTAGTGCTCAGACCCTCTACCCCACCCCTGAGACACCCACACCTGTTAGCTTAGCACTGACCTTTCCATGACGAAGCCGGTCCTCCGGTCAGTCTGCTTTACAGACTGAGGAAACTGAAGCTCAGGGAAGGTTGTGACATTTGCACCCAAATGGGAGCCTGCTCTGTCCCTCCACCCTCAAACCCGGTCCCCATGGCTTGCCCAGCTGGCTCCCCCAAGCTGCATGTCCCGAATCAGGTGTGCATCCCTGCCTACCCCCCACCATCACCATGACCAGCCGTCCTCCAACATTCTCTCAAGGCCGTCCGCTTCTCTCCAACACCATTCCTCTCCTGGAACATGGCAGGGTCTCCCGGAGTGTCCCCAAAGTCCCCTGCCAGCTCCAGTCTGTTCTCCGTACCATGGCCAGAGAGACCTTGTTTTAAATCACTATTTTTTAAGTGTTTTTTTTTTTAAATATTTATTTATTTTTGAGAGAGAGAGAGAGAGAGAGAGACAGAGCACAAGCAGGGGAGGGACAGAGAGCAAGGGAGACACAGCATCCGAGGCAGGCTCCAGGCTCCGAACTGTCAGCACAGAGCCCGACGAGGGGCTCAAACTCAGGAACTGCAAGATCATGACCTGAGCGGAAGTCGGTCCCTTAACCCACTGAGCCACCCAGGCGCCCCCAGAGAGACCTTGTTAAAATGCAGCGCGGCTAAGTTGTACGCTTCTCTTGCACTCCTGGGGTCAAATCCCAAGTCTGTATGCTGTCCGAGAAGGCTCATCAGGGGAGTGGACCCTGCCGACCTCCCCAGGGTCACCCGTTCTTCTCCAGCTCCATGTCCCGACTCCACGGCCTTTCTGGCTATTTACCTGACGTGTGCCGTGGTGTCTCTGCCACAGGACCTTGGCACAAGCGGCTCCCTCTGCCTGGATCGCTGCCCTTCCCACTTCACCTGCCTAGCTACTCTTCAACCCTCAGACTCTAATTCAGCTTCCCTGGGAAGACGCCAGATCACATACCCCACTCCCCCAATGCAGTCTAAATCAAGCCCCACTTCTGCCTTTTGCGAATCCTACCTCCCTAAGGGGATATTTGGGGTCTGGTTCTCCTCCCCCCCCCCCACAGCCGGCGAGGCCGGGCGTGTGCGGGGGCCCACGCCGCGGGCAGGTACCAGCCGAACTCCTGCCTTCGCCTCCGTCCTCACATCCATCAGTATAATACACCCGTCACCCACCCCAGCCTGGGCTGGCAGCCTTTCAGAAGTGGCATGCGACGCTTCCCTTATTCATTCTTAATTTAAGGTTTTGTGAGTTGTAATAACCCCCCTTTCCCCCAAATCACTGGGGATGGGACCTCCATGTCAGCCCAGGCCAGGAGAGCTGAAGGGTAATTGCATTGCACATATGTTAATGGTTGTCTGGAGAAGACAATGGCAACTGGGGAACTGAGGCTTCTCTGTGCTCAGAGTGCCTGCAGGGTGGGCCCCCACCCCCAAACCGGGCTGGGGTCCAGGAGGCTGAGGCCATGAGCCAGTGGGGAGATTTGGGGACTGTGGGGTCCACAGTCCGCACCAGAGGAGAGGCTAAGAAGGACTAGGGTCTGACTGGGGACAGATGCCCTGGAAATGGGGTCAGGACCCTCTTCTTCCTCCATTTCCTTATGCCTCCCCAGGGCACAGGCAACTCCCCTTTCCTGGGACCAGAGATGGCTTCCAAGGGGAGGGAGAATCTGGGAGAATGGACATGGGGAGGCAGGGGTTACACAAATCCTGCTTCTGCTTCCCACAAGCTGTGTGTCATTAAACAAGCCACTTAACCTCTCTGAGCCTCAGTTTTCTCTTTGAGAGTCTTATTTGACTCTGAGTTGTATACAGTAAAAGACGTCATATATAGAGGTAAATGGCAGGGTGCTTGGGTTCAGGTGGATCTTCAACAAGTGAACTTATTGCTGAAGGCTTTTATTTTTTTTTTTAATGGTTATTTTTGAGAGAGAGAGAGAGACCCATGCAAGCAGGGGAGGGGCAGAGAGAGAGGGGGCAGAGGATCTGAAGCAGGTCTGTGCTGACGGCAGAGAGCCCGATGTGGGGCTCGAACTCATGAACTGCGAGATCGTGACCTGGGCTGAAGTCGGACGCTCAACCGACTGAGCCACCCAGGTGCCCCCTGAAGTTTTTATAACTATTAATATGATGTGGCTCTGCCCACCGTCTGTGGTGAGGTACAGCGTGGGACTCCTGGCTTCCTTCCTGGAGAAGTGCTCCTGGGATGGAAGGAGGGTCTTGAGGCTCAAATGGCACCTCCTCTCCCGTTAATCTCCATGGGAGCATGCTCTCTGGTCCTTCACTGAGACTGCAACTAAATATTTGTGTTCTTGCTTATTGTCTGTCTCTCTAGAGACTGTGGGTTGACCTGGAACGGTGCCTGGCACATAGTAGGTGCTCCATGAATATTTGCTGAATGAAGGAGTAATTGAATGAGGCCCACGTAGAAGAGTGGGAGGCACCTGGATGAGGGATTCAGGGGGAGTGGGGAGTGGCCTCCTGGACCCAGCTTGCCTCTGTCTGGGGCCTCAGGAACAAACCCTGCCCTGCCCACGGTCCTGTCCCCGTTCTCTCACTAGAATGGACCTTCCCGCCTCCCTGCGGATTCAGGAGCTCATGTGAGATGCTGGTGGAGGGCACGGGGGTGGGACGGAGGGCCCTTTCCAAGCTGGGTGCCCCCAGCGTCCCCTCCGAGGCTTTTCCCTCTTGGCCTGCCTGAGGCCGCGCAGAGTGTCTAGGGCCCCTCACCTCCCAGCCCCTGGGGCTGAAGATTCCCCGGGGCAGCTCGGCTGTCCCTCCTCAGGGTCTAAACAGAGGCCTGACATCCCTTCCCCAGGGAGGGTGCAGCCCTTGAACGAAGAGCTAGAGCCCAGTAATTCAAGCAGGGTCTGCAGGGTGCTGGGTGCTCCTGGGGAGCTCATGACAGTGGCCAAGAATGACGAGGAAGAAACCTGGGTGCCCCCTTCCCACAGCCCCAATCCCGCTGGTGCCAAGTTACCCACATCTCACACCCTAACCGAGTCTGGTGCCGAGGGGAGGCCAGAGGCCGGCGGCCCGCTCGCAGCCCGTGCCAGGAGGTGTCTGGGCCAGGCCCGCCTGTGCCCGGGGGCAGAGGAGGCATGTGGGCCACGGGGACACTAGTGACTCCGGAGAGCTGCCCGCTCCACCCCACGGGACCCACAGCAAGGGCCAAGCTGAAGCGTAACTCCTCTCAAAAATTCCTCGTCGTGAGGCTGAGGGAGAAAATAGATCTGAGAGTGCTGGTGCTGGAGGACGGGCCTTCCAGCTTACAGAGGCCATGTGCTGGGGGAGGGGGGCGGGCTGAGGGGGTGGGGGAGTGGTTCCAGACAGGACAGACGGCCAGGAGGGAGCAGGGAAAGACAGTCTGGCTGAAAAGGGGCGAAAAGCGACAGGTTTATCTAGAAAAAGATGCAGAGGGGGAGAGTGAAAAGAGAAGAACCAGGGAAATAGAAGCGGAGCCAGAGGGACCCCAAGAGACGACAGAGAGAAGGAGGGAACGACTAGGAGTCACGCAGACACAGAGAGACATATGGGGAGGGACACTGAGGCAAAGGGCCAGAGTGTGAGGCCAACGGGGAGCCTGTGTGCGTGTGCAAGGCGGACGGAGGGACGGAGCGAGCGTCGGGGCTCCGTGAGTCTGCGTGTCGGGTCCAGGGCTGTCTGGGCACCTTGCTAGGCCAACACTTCAAATTCGATGGAAAATTAAGACGTGGGAGGGGGGGGCAGGTGTTTTGCGTCCAAGAGAATGCATGTCCGTCCTCCTCACGTTACCGTTCCCGAGAGTCTGCGATCACATGTGTGGTGTGTGCACGCATGTGAGCGTGTGATGGTGTGCAGGGGGGCAGGGCTCAGTTTCCCCCTCAGCTGTCCCCCTGCCCCCTCGGCGAGGACTGTGTGTGCAGATGGCCCCGGGCTGGAGGGCCCGCAGGGCTCTGATGGGTGGGCGGCCTGACACACGCCCTCAACGGGAGGGGGAGGCCAGAGAGCTGTCGGCAGCCAAGGACCAGGCAGGCAGTGAAAGTGAACCGTAAAAGGGCCACTTCTCTGGCCGCTGTTCACTTGACACTCTCTAACCCAGAAGCCACCTGTTCAGCCATCAGTCACCCAAGGAAAACACAGCTTTCCTGAAACTGGGAATTGGACAGACAGTCCTGGGAGGGGGTGAGCATGGGGGAAATGCCTGCCCTCTGCCACTTCCAGGGGGCCCTCCCCTGGGCGAGGCGGGGACAGGCTGGAGGCCCGCGTCTGGCCTGACAGGCCAAAACCAAAAACCCCACAAAACCCCCAAACCCCAGACCCCAAAACTTCCCAATCTGGCACCGACGTGACACGTTTGGCGGGGAGGGGGCCCGAGAGAGTGGGGGCCCGGAAGCGCCCGCCTTGGGGTGGCATCGCAGGGGCTGTGCCCCGGGGGAGCTGTCGCGTGAGCTGTGTGTCCCTGGGTGGGGACGGAGCAAGGGCAGGCGTGGGGTGGGGGTGTCCCTGGAGCCAGGCCGGGCCTTGGGGGGCAGGCAGAGTGGCCGAGGCAGGGGAGGGACCTGGCTGGGAGGCAGGCCTGGGGCTCTGCCCAGCGGCGGCACCCCGGCCAGCAGAGGCCCCGCCGTGCCCCGCCTCGGGTAGCTTGTTAATTTCATCGTTTCGCCCGTTTATGGTGTTTCCAGTTGCTGTTGCTTTTATAAACAAGCATTTTGGTGACCTTCCCCTCCGGACATCAGCTCCGCAAGAATCCCGAGCCCTGAACATTTATAAATAAGCCTTCTCTCAAGTTCCACAACAGGTGTGACCTCTCCCCCGCCCCCCTCCTCTGTCCTGTCCGAAAACTGAACAGTTTCAACAAGCAAAGGGAAGCCGCCCAGGCTGTCTTAAAGGGGTCGAGTGGAGGCCACTGTGCGCGTGGCTGCAAGGGGTGCTGGCCCGCCTCTTCCTCCACCTCCCCAGACGGAGGGTCCCGAAGGAGAGGGCCAGCCTGGTGGGCAGTTGAACCCCTGACCCCGCTGCCCCAAACACCCCCGCGCAGAGGCTGCGGTAGGAGAGGGCTCCTCAGCTGACAGAGTGTATCTGAGTCAGGCCTCTCCACTCCAGAGAAGTTTTATCAAGCTTCACCGCCCCCCCCCCCCCACTCCATTCCCCTCCACGGTCTGCTCCTCGCTTGCTCCCCTCCTTGGCCCCACCCTGAGAAATATAGAACATTTTCCCCTTTTCTTCCCTGCCTAAAGCTCCCTGATTCATGATTTGCAACATTTCGTACAGTTACTTAACAAGTGTTCATTTATTCAGCAAATACTTCTTGGGCTCCTACTCTGAGCCAGGCTCTGTGCCAGGGCTATAAAGCTGAAGGAGGCTCAGCCCTGCCCCCAAGGAACTCACCATCTAGTGGGGCAGACAGCATAGCAGTAAGACAAGTGAGCCATGGGTGCCAAAGCTGGGCAGAACAGGTCCTGGGAGCAGAGAAAGGGCTCTCAACCTAGAAGCGAAGCTAAATGTGTCCTGGAGGGGCTGTTTCTCGAGTTATCAGGGGCTGGTTCGTGGAGGTGTCGAGGGGAACAACGCTGCAAGCAAAGGAAACAGATAGGGCAGGGGCACGGAGGCAAATAAGAACACAGCCCCGGGGAGACCTGTAAGAGTTTGCTCTGGCTGAGCTCAGCAGGAGCGGCTGGGAAGGAAGGACTCTGACAACCCACCATCCACATGCCTGTCCCTTGGAGCGGCACAGGTCTTCAATTTAGAAATCCCAGAAAGCAAGGATCGGGTCTATGACAATTGGTCTAGACCCGGGCGGCGGGGCGGGGCGGGGTGGGGGTGGGGGGGAGCGGGCTTTAAAAAGTTCCTTTTAAGTAACATAAGATGACAGTGCTCGTTGGTGCCTATGGTGAGGCCAGTGATGGTGGGGATGGTAACGGTGGGGATCCCATGAGCAAAGGTGGTGATCCTTTGATGGCTGCCATGGTGACGGCTGAATCAAACTAAATGGAGTATTTGCCTCAGTGTGGCCCAAGGGAAGAAGGTGGTAGATCTTAATCACGCCTGTAAGAGGTCATCGAAGTCACAATTCGGTTACATGTCAAGTATGACAATCAAGGAAAGGATAGGCAAGAGGGCAAAGAAGCAAACGGCCTCGAATCAGGAGGACTGAGTGCGAGCCGAAGTTAGGGCCTTAGGACACAAGGCACAGATCCGGGTCTGCTGACAGGGACCTCGGGTGGGGATTGTTTGCCTAGTGCCTGGCTTGGGTCCAAGGTGAGGTTCACAACCTAGCGGACCTGCAGGACCTAGACCCTCCACAGGGACCAGCCATGGCAATGTGAGTCCTGGGAGCAGCTCAAGGACACAAGGCCTGGGGAGTCTGACCAAGGAATCTGGGGACCTGGGAACCCTGTCTATATTAGGGACCTAAATATTACTTCCTCCCATGTGTCCTGTGATTCACAGTTTAAAAAGAACTCTCCCTTCCCTTCTCTCTTGTTAACTCACAACAACGCTTTGAGATGGACGCTGTTACTCGTTTTATGGAGGAGGAAACTACTTTGCCTGGGATTTTCTTTCTCCTCTTCTTACCTTCAGGAACTCCGCTTGTCCTTCTGGCTAGCACAGTGGGTCGCCTCCTCCAGAAGCTTCCCTGACCAGCCTCGGATGGGTTGTGCCTACCTCCTCTGGGAAGGCCGTGGCGTGGTGCAATGGCCCGGCCACCTGTCTGACCCCACACTCAGACTGAGTGTGAACTTGCTGTAGGCAGTCCCTGCCTTCACCTCCAGCCCCGGGGCCCGGCAGGGGCCGGCTCAAAGAGTGCTCAGGGAATGCCATACTTACTGACCTAGTTCACAGGCTGATTCACAGCCCCTCTGCTGCCCCCTGGGCTCCCCGGTTTGGATATTGCCGCTCAACTGTCTGGTGGGCATGGGCCTCGGGGCCTCAGGAGAGAGCACAGAATGTGGGCAGGCCTGGCTCAGCTCCCAGTCTAGGGCCAGCGGAGGGAGGATTTGGGGCTGGGATGTAACAGCCGTGCAGCTCCTGCGGGCTGAGCCCCCTTTAATGCTCTGTGTGTCCCGAGGGGCTGGCTAATGGCTGACTGGGCACTGTGAATTTAACAGCATCAGACCCAAATGAGCTCTGTCTGCCCTTGACTTGTCCCTCCCCGCCCCGGGGACTGGGGCCTCCCTGGGGGCCTGCCTTGGAAGAGTCAGCCAAGTTGTGCGGGGAGGGGAGGCAGTGGGAGGGGGGGCACGGGCTGGATTTTGGCCAGCAGACCCAGGGAGCAGGGGAGGGAGAGCTCCCTGGGCTCTGTGGGTGGCTGGCGTGGGTACAATCAGGCCACTGGCCATGATCCTGAGGACAAGCCACTTCACACCTCTCTAGGTCCTGGATGATCAGGTTAGAGCCCTCCTTTTGCTCTCCTATCTCTCAGGATTTGTCAGTGAGAACAGGTCTATAGCATCCTGCTTATTCCTTTTGGAGGGGAGTCCGTGAAAATACAAGTTTATGATATCGTCGTTGGCAATAACAGCAAAATAGGGCCCCCTCCCCTTTTGCACTGGGCTGCAGATTCTCAAAGAACAAAGTGCTTTCACACGTTTCAGGACATTTGAGCCTTAGAATATCTCTGAGTGTAGACGGAGGAAGAGGAAGAGTAATAATAGAATAGTAATGGCCCCGCTTCAGCCCTGCTCTGTGCCAGGCACTGTGTGGAGTGCTTTATCCTGGCACCGTGCGTCTTCTGAGGCTCAGACATCCCCCACTTGGCCAGTGTCCTGCTCAGTGGCTCTGAACAGATCATCCCTGCCACCCTGCAGCCTCGGCTTGCAGGGGCCAGTTACGGTGCCTCAGCACTCACTGACAGCCCATCACAACCCGTTGTCCCGATGGGGAAACTGAGGCTCAGAGAGGAGCAGTGTGCAGAGGGGAAATAACCCCAGCTCTGCTTCAAACTCCCTAGGGAGCCTTGGCGAGTCCGGCCCCCACGTGGCCCTTAGCTCCCCCAAACCTGTGTAATGGGGGAAGGCGGGGGCACCGGATTGAATAATCTCTGAGGTCCTTTGGTTTCATCCATTTCGCAAGCATTTATTCTGAGCACCTACAACCCGCCCAACACCGTCCTAGCTGTGCGAGCACAGTGGTGAACGGGCCAACACAAGCCCTGCCCTCATGGCAGTTACAGACAGGAGGCAAGGAGGAAAGGGAAACCAGGTGGCGACAAGCCCTATGAGGACAACAGGGCAAGGGACAGTGACAGTGACCGGGGGCTTCTGTGGGAGTGGGGCCAGGAGACCCTTTGGGAGGTGACATTAGCCTACATGACACGAGCAGAGGAAGTGCCCAGCCTACAGGCAGCATGCACGCCCAATTGTCACCGTCTGGGGTCACGTGGCCAGGAAACGACGGTGGCAAGACTTGAACGTGAATCTCCCGGCTCCCATCCCTTTCCAGGGGAGCCGCCTGGGCCAAAGCTGGCTGGCCACTGGGAGAACCAGGTGCGCATACTGGTTCAGCCCGAGGCTTGATTTTGAATCCTGGCTCCACTCTTCACTATTTTATTACTTTATTTATTTATTCTCCAGGCAAGAAGACGGGGCAATCGTGGGGCTCACCTTGTTCGTCTGCCTTCTCTCAGGGATCACCGTCCAGTCAAAGGGTGTGAGAGCTGCCCAAAGTTCCAAGGGAGGCGGTGATGCAGTCAGGACTAGAACTCGGGGCCCTGGACTCCTGGCCCACCGTTCCTTCCTCTGCCCACTTTTCTACGATGAGTTGGGTGGGGGATCCCAGTGCTTTGGGCCCAGCTGTGCAGAGGCCAAGACCTCTTGGGACAGAGGTGATGGGCAGGGAACAGGGAGCCCAGGGCTCTGGCTTCACAGATGCAGCCCAGGGTTACACCAGGGCAGAACTTCTGTCTCTTTCTGATAAAATGGCAGCCTGAAACCAGGCATCAGGACGAGCCAGGCACATTCCTTATGCCATCTCGTATATATCTCACAACTATCTGGTGGGATGCCCTCTGTTTGACTGATGGGGAAACCAAGGCTCAGTAAGGTAAAGGAGGGGGAAGGTGACTGAACTAGAATTTGAATCTGCCTGATGCCTAGGGATTCATTTGGTCAGTCAAATAACACACACACACACACACACACACGTAACTTTTTTTTTTTTTTTTTGAGAGAGAGAGAGAGAGCGCCCTCGAGCATGAGCAGGGATGAGGATATAGAGGGAGAGAGAGAATCCCAAGCAGACTCTGTGCTGTCAGCACAGAGCCCAACTCAGCGCCTGATCTCATGAACAGCGAGATCATGACCTGAGCTGCCGACGGAGCCACCCAGGCCCTCCATGTAATTTTTTAAGTAAGCACCCACTCTGAGCCAGGTGGGGACACGGGCAGTCTCCTCTCTCAGGAGCCCAGTCTGATCAGAGCAGCAGATGCCGGACCAATAGCCAATTAACCTCTTGCTTACTGTAAATACCAGGTAGCGTGTTCTCCCACTCTCATTAGGTTTTGACACAAAATCCCTTTCTCGGTGAAACTGGGACGTCTCGTCCAAGGTTTCCCCCTGCCCCCTGTTGCTTCATTGGGTTTTGCTTCTCCTTGGTGCTTATTATCTAAAACACCACATCCCTAATGTATTTGTCTTGATTATTTTCCATCTCTCCCACTAGATCAGGGGCTGGCACACTACAGTCCTTCGGATCTGGCTCACTGCCTGCTTACGTATGGCTGGTGAGCTAAGACTGGCTTTTACGTTCTTAAATGGTTAAAGAAAGAATGAAAAGAATAGTATTTTGTGACATGCGAAAATGATATGAAATCCAGATTTCAATATCCATAAATAAAGTTTTATTGGAACGCGGCCACGTTCATTCATTTACGTACTGTCCCTGGCCGCTTTCACACTGCGACGGCCGAGCTGAGCAGTTGTGGCAGAGACCGTATGTGCCCGGCACACTATAAATCACCGTGACGTGGTTACAACTCGATTTTGCCTCTTGGCCCACAAAGCCTAAATATTTACTATCTGGCCTTTCACAGAAGTCTGCTGACCCCCGCATTAGAACGCGAGCTTCACAGGGCAGAGGCTTTTTGTCTATTTGCTTGTTACTGCGCCCCCCGGCGTCTAGAACGGTGATTGGACTTCTGCTTCTGGACAGATGGACTATCGGGACTGGATTTACCCTTTCACCCAAAGCGTGAAAAAACCGGACAAGATCTATGAAACAATGGTTTTCAGATGATGGGCAACAGAAAACAGATGGCCCAGGACAGTGATCCCTAAGAGAAGGAAAACACGAAGGGAGCCCTACGATCGCCCCCAGCTTACCGCCTAGACAAAAGTACCGGGCCAGGGAAGGTATGCGTATGGAGAAGGAAAAGAGGAAGCCAAGTGGAGCCTGAGTTGAAGGAATGCAGTTTGGAATCGGGGAGGCCAAGAGGCTGAATTTGTGACTAAGCAGAGTGTGCCCACAGAGATGTGAGAAGAGGTCCTTTCTCGCACCAGGCAAAGTGGAAAGACTTCACGCTATATGGGGCATCGGGTAGTGTCCTAAGGGCATGGCCTTAGTAGTGGGGCCGAGTGAGCCCCAGACCAAGGCTGTGCTGAACTAATGCTCATGAACCTTAAAAGCAAGCCTTCCTTAATGGCCTCAAACTAATTCCATGTAGCCTAACCGCATCTTGGAACAAAGCCAGTAATATTTAAAGGAATACAACTAAATCCAGTCTTCCACAATGTAACATTTTAAATGTTGGTGGAATGGGGCACCTGGGTGGCTCAGTCAGTTGAGCGTCCGACTTCAGCTGCGGTCACGATCTCACGGTTTGTGAGTTCGAGCCCCGCATCGGGCTCTGCGCTGTCAGCTCAGAGCCTGGAGCCTCCTTCGGATTCTGTGTCTCCCTCTCTCTCTCTCTGCCCTTCCCCTGCTCAATCTCTGTCTCTGTGTGTGTCTCTCTCTCTCTCAAAAATAAATAAATGTTACAAAAATAAAAATAAAATGTTGGTGGAACAAATTAGTTCACGGATGGTAGATGTGGAAAGTCAGGTTTCTCATGGTTGGAGAGGGAGTTACAGACCCACAAGGAGGGGAAGTTAGAATGAAATCTGTGGATTAGATTAGCTGAAGACATCAGTATGAATTCATGTTTAGCCTAATTTAGATACAGATGGATAGGTGCAGAACCAATGATCGATATGTGCATATACATGAGTTATGTCTGCTAGAAGGGCCTAGAAACATTCAATATTTATTTATTTTTGGGACAGAGAGAGACAGAGCATGAACGGGGGAGGGGCAGAGAGAGAGGGAGACACAGAATCGGAAACAGGCTCCAGGCTCCGAGCCATCAGCCCAGAGCCCGACGCGGGGCTCAAACTCACGGACCGCGAGATCGTGACCTGGCTGAAGTCAGACGCTTAACCGACTGCGCCACCCAGGCGCCCCCAGATCTTGGTTTTTAATACCATTCTCCAATAAAAGGAGAAATGGAAGGTTTCAGGACCAGGGTAGGGAAAATTCAAGATGAGCCAGGCCATCCTGTATCCCTGGAAAATAAGGAAGCGTTCCAAAACCTGAAGTATTGACATGTCAAACTGAACGAGCTCCCATTAACTAGGGCAGGAGTAATTTGGACAATAAAATAAATAGGGGCACCTGGGTGGCCCAGTTGGTTAAGCATCTGACTCTTGAATTCGGCTCAGGTCATGATCTCATGGTTCGTGAGTTCGAGCCCTGCGTCGGGCTCTGTGCTGACAGCTCGGAGCCTGGAGCCTGCTTCGGATTCTGTGTCTCCCTCTCTCTCTGCCCCTCCTTTGCTCATGCTCTGTCTCTCTCTGTCTCTCAATAATAAGTACACATTAAAAAAAAATAAAAAATAATTTAAAAAATACTCTTCATGTTTAACAAGGCAGAGAAAAGCAGGAACATGATGAGAGAAATAAAATTGTTGAAGAGGGTCTCTCAAATTCTAGAGATGGAAAAGGCAATATCTGAAATGAAAAATACACTGGATAGGAGCACATGGGTAGCTCAGTTGGTTGAGTGTCCAACTCTTGATTTCAGCTCAGGTCATGATCCCAGGGTTGTGGGATTGAACCCCGCATCAGGCATTGCACTGAGTGTGGAGCCTGCTTAAGATTCTCTCCCTCCCTCTCTCTCTCTCTCTCTCTCTCTCTCTCTCTCAAATAAAAATTTTTAAAATTTGTTTATTTAAAATTTTTTAATGTTTATTTTTCAGAGAGACCAAGAAAGACAGAGTGTGAGCAGAGGAAGGGCAGAGAGAGAGGGGACACAGAATCAGAAGCAGGCTCCAGGCTCCAAGCTGTCAGCACAGAGCCCGACGCGAGGCTTGAACCCACAAACTGTGAGACCATGACCTGAGTTGAAGTCAGATGCTCGACCTACTGAGCCACCCAGATGCCCCCCAATTTTTTTAATTAAAAAAAAGAAAAATATACTAGATGGGATTAACAGCAGGTTAGACACAGCTAAAGTAAATTCAGTGACCTTAGAGTCGCAACAATAGAAGTGACCCAAAATAAAATGCAGAGGGGAAAGAAACAGGGGTAGGGGGATATAACAAAGCCTCAGGGACCAGTGGGACAACATCACGGGTCTAACATACGTGTAATTGAGTTCCAGGAGGAGATGGTGGGGAAAGGTATTTGAAGAAATATTGCTAAAAATTTTCCAAATCTGATGGAAACTTTATACCCCACAAAAACCCTCAAAGCATCTTGAACCCCAAGAGAAGAAACCTGAAGACAACCATACCTAGAAACATCACAGATCAATTGCTGAAAACCAACTTGTGATAGAACAAGGCCTGGCACAAATGTTCAATAAATATTTGTCAACTATTGAAATGGATGGAATTAACAAATATACAGAATTTTTAAATAAAAGCGAGGAAGAATAAGGAAACAAGATAAGGGCGAAAGACAGTACCAGACCCAGAGGAAGGAGGTTTTCCATACGGTGGGTCTGATAAGGTGATACTGGAGCGAAGCCTGAAGGAAACAAGGCAACAAGGGGCATAGGTGTCTGGGAAGGAGATTGCAGGCAGAAGGAGAGCACGTTCGGGGGCACCTGGGTGGCTCAGTCGATTAGGTGTCTGACTTCGGCTCAGGTCATGATCTCGCGGTTCGTGAGTTCAAGCCTCGCATCGGGCTCTGTGCTCACAGCTCAGAGCCTGGAGCCTGCTTCAGAATCTGTGTCTCCCTCTGTCTCTGCCCCTCTCCCCCTCACTCTCTGTCTGTCTGTGTGTCTGTCTCAAAAATAAATAAATATGAAAAAAAATTAAAAAAAAAAAAAAAAAGGAGAGCATGTTCAAAGGCCCTGGAAAGGGGTCATCCCTGGTGTATTCAAGAAAGAGCAAGCCAGCCGATGTAACCGCAGTGAGCTAGGGTAAAGGTAGTACATGAAGTCAGTGAGGTTGGGTTTTGTGGGCGACATAAAGACTTTGACTTTTACATTGAGGGAGATGGGAATCTTGGAGCACCTTGAGGAGTGACGGATCCGAACGGGGTTTTAGAAGGTTCACTCTGGACCTTAAGGGGCGAGATTGGCAGGAGGGAGACTGTTGAGGGGGCCGGTGCGATAATCTAAGGGGGAAACGATGGTGACCCAGACTGGGCGGCATCCATGCGGACGGTGAGAGGGATCGGCGTCTGAGTATGTATCTTTTGGAAGTAAGGACACCCAGATTTGCCAAGGGGGTTGGACGTGGTGTAGAGAGAAAGGCCTGTAAGGGAAGATTCAAGAGCTTTTGGCTTGGGTGATCGGAGGAGCTGAGTTACCATGTGCAGGAAGGGGAGACTTCGGGCGATTAGGTTTGGGGTGGGGTGGGGACCGGGGATAGCAAAATCTCCTCCTGTCTCCGTGGCACACGTCACTGATGGACCACTCCGCGCTTCCTCGCTGACCTCGGGTACAGCCTCAGGATGCTTCTCAACGCAGTGCACGCAGTAGGCCCCCGATAGCTCTGTTGGGAGGCAACAGGTATAGCAGTTGACAGTTTGTGCGTGGGGACCTGATTCCCCGGGATCAAATCTTGGCTGCACCACTAAGTAGCTTATGACCTTGGCCAAGGGCCTTCATGACTCTGAGCCTCAGTTTCCTGACTTGTTAAACGTTTCTGACTTCCCTAGTTTCTTAATACAGTAAGTGGGTAATACCCAACACTTATCTCATTGGGTTTTGGTGACGATTCGATGACAGAATGTACGGACAACCCCACGCACAGGGCCGGGGACACAGTGAGGGCCCCCATTAACAGTGGCTGGCACAGGCCACCGTGATTATCTACCGGCTCATCAGTACTTGGCTTGAGAGGGGCCCCTAGGAAGAAGGGAGCAGGCGACAGAGGCCGCAGGGATAAACTCAGAGGTTTGATCTCTGCCCTGTGAATCCTTAACGGGAGTACTGGAGAACCCCACATGGGCCCAGATGAAAACTCTCCCATTTTTGGACAGAGTGGGCAGTCGCTGAAATATAAGAAGTCCTGTTGAAAAATGTCCCCGCTGTGAGCACTGCTGGGTGGATTAACTGGCATTCCTTCTCCTCCATTGAGCGGAGTTGCAAGCTAATAAATATTTCAGAATTGGCTATATTCAATCCAGCCCTTGTCCCGTTTGACGTCTGTTCTCTCGGCTTTCAGAAGCAGACAGGTGCAGAAGGATGAAAAGGGATTTAATTACTAAACATCCCCAACCCCCGATATGCAAACATAGGCTGTGCTATGCACACGCCGACTGCCCACGGTCACGCACACCCCGTGTACCCGCACACACGTGCAGGCGCAGCCAGGGGCCCTCAGCACACCCACGCCGGTGCGGCGCTGCGTCCACACGTGCTGCACACAACTCACACGGGAGCCGCATATAAGTACACGGGCAAATAGCCCGTGTGGACAAGCATGCGGTACCCCTGGGCGTTAACACGAGCGTGTTTGCAGTCAATATGTGCGGACGTGCGTGCACACATACATCCCTGATGTGCTTACACATTTGTGCACGCACCAGTGATATAGCTACCCAGGTGCGCGTGCTCACACGCGCGTGTGTGACGTTTCCGAGAAAAAGATTTTATTTTAATGTTTATTACTTATTTTTGAGAGACAGAGAGAGACCGAGCACAAGGAGGGGGAGGGGCAGAGAGAGAGAGGGAGACACAGAATCCGAAGCAGGCTCCAGGCTCCGAGCTGTGGGCACAGAGCCCCACGCGGGGCTCGAACTCGCGAACCCCGAAATCATGATCTGAGCCGAAGTCGGAGGCTCAAGCGGCTGAGCCACCCACGCGCCCCCGAGAAAAGAAAAATTTTTAAGTTTTATCACTGTCCAACGGAATTGTTCACTGTAGGCGGAAATCTGGCAATTTCGGTGAAAAGACAAACGGAAAGGGGAGCGCAGGCCTTGCGTGTTGAAAACTTCTACTTTCCTTGACACGTTACTGAGCGCGGGCGGTAATACACAAATGCGCGCCCACGCACACAGACCCGTGGGTCCCCGCACGCGCCGTGCCCGAGATGCACGTCTTCTCCCCTCTGCAGAGATCGTGGGGGGGGGGGGGGCACACCCACAACACGCGTGCCTTCGGCCACATTCTCGTGCTCACGGGCATATGCACGCGCATGGACGCGCCAACCCCCACACACTCACCTCTCTGCTGGGAGTCTCAGTTTTTTCTTCCCCTCTGAGAATTTGCCCACTCTTACTGCCGGCCCGCTGGGCGGCTGGGAAACTCAGAGGCCTGGGGAAACAGAAAGGGTTTCCAGAAATGCATGGCCAGGCATCTGGCTCCATAGATCTGATACGGAGAGAGGAAGTCATGCCTCTGGATCCCGTCTTAGTGGTGAGGACTGATGGGGGGGGGGAGGGAGGTCGAAGGCCGAGGGACGGTTGGGAGGCAGAAGGCAAAGCCGGAGGCTGGATCCTGGCTAGCAGCCTTCAGATCCCCTGGCATCCACCCTCAGGCCACACTGGCCCTGGGGGGACCAGGCCCCAGCTGGTTGTAGGGAACCCATCACCTAAGATCCCACCTGAAGATTTAAGAAGCCTGGGGAGGTGACACCTGCTTTGCCCCCATTCATGATTTTGCTCATTCATAGATGGAATGGCCAGGGAGCACTTTCTTGGTGTCAGGCAAGACCTGAGGACTGTTATCTGCTCCCTGCTACTGAGCAATCCCTAAGGGCGTGTTTCTCAGGGACCCCCCCCCCCCCCATCCCACCCGGACCAGGCTTGCGGGTGAGCCTCAGCCCTGGGTCAAGCAGAACCCAACCCTGCTTTTTTCCCCCCAGGCAGGTCCCTTGCAAGCAGACAGGGGTTGGGGAGGGGGCTTTCAAACAACCAATCAGTGGGTCTTATGGAAATGTATGCAAATGAAAGATGCAAATCAGCACTGAGTCTTTTTGCATTTGCAACCAGCCCGACCTGCCCTAGGTGAGCACTTCCTTCCCTTTGACAGGAAGGATGGGAGCTCCAGTAGCAGTAGGAAGCGGGCCTCTGGCTGCAGTTAGTTCCGAGGTCCCTGCCTCCTAGCCTGGGGACCATTGCCCTCCCTCTCCCCCCACCACTGCCAAGCCCTGCTGGCTCCCCTGCTTGGGACCCAGATCCCCCTCCTCCTGCCCAAGCCCCAGCTGACCCGGTCCACACCCAGTCACACACTCTCACACTCACCTGCACCCTTATTTATGCAGTAATTTGTGTGAGCCACGTACGTGCTCATGGACTCATTATACACTCTCATCCTTGCACGCTTTCACTTGGTCATATATACCTACACACATTCACATCTTCGTATTTGCACGCCTGCCGTAGCACACTTGCTCACACACATGCATGTCACCTACACCTGCTAGCATGCACCCACTTGCACCCCGGCACCTACCAATCCTTGAACTCGAGGGAGCCTTGGGACCTGTGTCCCAGCCAGGCCAAGAGTCCAGGGTGCTGGGAGAGGCAGGTTGGGTGGGTAAGGCCATGGGGTGGGCTGGGTGCTCCCACCCGAGGGCCCGCTTCCTGGAGGCTGCCCAAGAGTCAGCTGTCAGGGCCCAGCGTGGTGCCTGAATGGATGGGGCCCCTACTACAAACACCCCCAACAGCCTCTGGGACAGAAGAGAAGGTGGGTGCTGCCTGGGTAATGCCTCCCTCAGGAAGCAGTAATTGCGGGGTAGAGAATTAGATAATCAGCACCGCCAGGAAGTGGGGATGTGCCCGTGTTGCCTTTGTTCCTAGAATGAATAAGTGGGGGATGGGAGAGAAGGAACCCAGCCAAGCTCAAGGAGGCTGGGGCGGGGAGCAGGGTGCCCTCATCCCTCATCTGCCGCCTGGTGGGTGCCACGGCATAAGGCAGGCCCCGGCAGGCCCCAGGCCCACCCGTGGGGGTGTCCTTGGGGGGACTTGGAGGGGCCTGAGGGCAGCCTCATTGCACTTGCCTTCTCCTGGGCCGCCTCCTCCACACCATGCACCGGAGAGGCTGACAAGAGCCCAGAGACAGCACGGACCTGAGTTCAAATCCTGGCTCTTTCACTGTGGGCTCTGTAACCTTGGGTGAAGCCTCGAACTTTCAAGCCCCGTGACCCGTCCTGCTGGCATGGCACGCCTCGGCTCATGGAGCGCGAACGACAGCATCCACACCGAGCGCTGACCCTGGGCCCAGGCTGTGCGAGGGCTGTGTGTGCTCTTTCTTCGAGTCCTCCCCCAACACCCATGAGGCCAGGAAACGGAGGCGTGGGAGGCCACGTGAATACCTGAGGTCGCACCCGCACAAGCGGCAGAGTTTGGGGTTGAAGCCAGGTCTCTGTGACACCAGAGTTCCGCCTCCACCAGGCTGCTACCCCTTGTCTGCCTGTGGCCCTCTCCTGGTCCAGGGAAGGGCCCCGCAGCCTCTATGACACCTCTCCAAAGAGATTTTGCTTGTCACCCAAAGACATGAGGCGGTCGCAACAAATGCAGGGGTAAGCAGGCCATCTTCTCCAGCCTCAGCGTGGTCCCCACCTACATCCCCGCCAGGTGCACCGCTGTTTGCCTCCGCGCACCGCAAGTATCCTCACGCCCTTGTGAATGCTTCCTCTTCCCAAGGACCCTCCAGTGCATGCCAGGCCCTCTGCAGGGGTCCCTTCGAGGCACTCTTCCCGCTTGATCTCCGAGGGTTCCTGAGCCGTGGATGAAGGGAATACCTGTAGCCCTACAGCGGCTGGCGCTTTATACAGGTTACAGCCCCAGTCCCACTGCACAGATGTGATCACCGAGGCCAAGGATGGGCTGCGGCTTTTCCAAAGGCGTTCTCTGGGCTGTGGTTTCCCCTCTTGTAACATGAGAAGGTTGGACTCCTTCTCAGATCCTTCCTTCTCAGATCCTCCTGTCCCCACCCTGACAGGTGTCTGACGCTTTAAAGCCAAGCTCGGAGTGGCAAGGAAGGTCTTCCAAAGTGCAGGGGCACTAAATTCACCCCTGCAAAGATGGGCCGAACATGCACCAGCTATGGGGCGCTTTTTTTCCCCGACTTCACGATCAATTCTCTGCCTTCTGGTACCAAATGGACAGAGCACTAGAGTGCGAGTTCCAGCCTGGACGGTGTCACCTGCACCACCTTCTCACCTCCGACCTGGGACAGCAGAGCTCTGCACCCAGCGCTTGGGGCATGACTTATTATCCTCTCCTCTTCAAGCCTCAGTGCTCTCCTCTGTAAAGCGGGGGTGATAAGTCTACCCCCAGAGCAAGAGTGAGGGGGAATGAGGGGCAGAGGAAGAGACAGAGAAAATCTTAAACAGGTTCCACACTCAGCGTGGAGCCTGACACAGAGCTCGAGCCTATGACCCTGGGACGATGACCTGAGCTGAAATCAAGAGTCAGACGCTCAACCGACTAAGCCACCCAGGTGCCCTGATAAATCTGTCCTTCTGGAGCTCCGAGGCTGAGGCCCAGAGTATGGCCTTCTCAGGATTCCCTGGCACTATGAGAAGCCCACCAGCTCCACCAGTCAGCCCAGTCCTGGCCTGGGGCCTGTGTTCCCCGCCCCTGCCCTGCTCTAGGTGGCAATGGTGATGGGCAGAGAGGCTCCCCCCTCCCCCCCAGACCTTCCCAACCCATCCATCCCACCCTCTTTCAGGGACCAGAGATTGGGAGGGGCCACTGGAGGATGGGGAGGAGCCAACCCCTCCCCCACCCACCCTGGGTTGCCCACCACACCCCCTCCGTCCCCAGGCTGGAAATCTGACACCCGAGGCCCATCTGCTGCCCTCCTGTCCTCCCTCCCGCCCCTGGAGGCTGCCGGCCGGCGGCTGCAGAGCTGTGATTGTTCCGGGCTGAATGGGCAGGCCTGGCGCCCATGCCAGGTGCACCATTGTGAAGGCCCTGACACCTGCCCGGTGGGGTGCAGGCCCGGCCGAGAGGAGCCGCCCACCAAAGCCGGCAGGGGTAGAGCTGGGGGCCAGGCTCCTGTGCCCCCACGGTGGGCACTCCAACAACACCCTGAGTCTCTGCCCTGCTCGGGTCTGTCTCCCCAGCCCCTTCCACCGCCACCACCTCCCTGCTCCTCTGTCTGCCTCTGAGCCCTGGGGAGAGCCTGTGCTGGAGTCAGTGACGCCACCACTTGCTGGCTATAATGGGCAAGAGACGCAAGGTCTCTGAGCCTTGGTTTCTCATCTGTAGAATGGGGCTAATCGTTGGACACACCACATAGGAGCGTTAGGAAGATCAAAGGCCACAGTCCGTGCCACTCTTATTACCTAGTGGTGACAGAGAAGAGCCATTATTATTATGAAGACCTAGTCGTGCGCAGACAGGAACCCAGGGGAGCCAGCCTCAGCCCCCAGCAGGCCCAGCCAAGGGAGCCCCCCAGCCCGCCCTGCTGCCTGCCTCCCCTCGCCCGGCCTCCCGCCCGCTCTATGAAAATTTAATGCCGGGTAATGACAGTCTGGGCTAATGAAAGAGGCTTCTCTTCTGGCAAAAAGAGAAAAACAAACAAAAATCAACAACCTGCAAGGGGGCATTAACTTTTCATGAGATGCTCTCCCCACTGACACCCGCCACCCCCCTGCCCTGGCTCACCCGGGCAGCACCAAGCCGGCTCCTTCCTTCCTTGTCTCTGAGCTGGGCTGGGTAGCCCGCGGTGGGGGTGGGGTAAGCCCAAGGGAGCCTGGCTCTTTGGGGGGCATCTTCCCAGGGCTCCTCCCCAAGGCATCTGCCAACACTGGGGAGGGAGGGGAGCCCCTGAGGGCCTTTGAGATAGGGCTCCAGGGCGCAGAATCTTCTCTGGGCAGCAGGCAGCCATGGGGGTGAATGAAACACCGAGCGGGTGAGAGAGAAGAGGAAGGGCTCAGGGACCCCCCTGCCCCCCGCCATCCGCCATCAGCCGCCTGGACAGCGCGAGGCCTCCACAGCTCGGCTGTCTGTTGCCAGCCCGGCTGGAAGTGGTCAGAGGAAAGGCCACGGAGCATCTCTCGCTGCCTTTCCCTCTCTTTGTGGTATCCTGGAGAGCCATTGGCTGCCGCCTGTGATACCCTGAGAGATGCGACAATTAATTTTCTTTTAATCAAGGTCGGATGAAGTAAATTGGCGCAGTTCTGCAGCCCTTCATTTTCTGTTTTTGCAGTGATGCAAAACAAATATGATCAAATTATGCTCCTTCTCACCTTATTGAATTAGGAAGCATGACTGATCAGAGGCGGTAGAAATGGTCTATACCGTGTACCCACCCCCTTGCGCTCTCCCCGCCCTCGCCTCAGTCTCCCTGGGTTCGTGGGCACTCGGAGCAGATGTGTCTCCCACAGAGAGCCCAGGGTGCTGGAGGACGGGCCCCGGCGGCACGGTCCGTGCTCGGTGAACACGTGATTCAATGACTCAATGAACGAACGAACGAATGAATGAGCGGCAGGTGCAGCCAATCATCAGAGCCAAGTCGGGCGAAGAGGAGGACTGGCTCTGCAAGGCCAGACTCACGTCTGCTTACGCTCTTTCTAGAACATCGCCATGCTTGCTTATCACGATCTGAAATGATCTTGTTCGTGGGTCTGTGGACACATATATTGTCTGTCGCTCCCTCGCGGGTTTGTGCTCCCTGAGCTTGAGGCCTTGTCTGTCTTGTTCGCCTCGAGTCCTCACGCAGAGCAGGAGGTATTCACTAAACATCGACTGAGTAGGCGACTGATTCTGACACATCCCGATCGAGTGGCTGGGCTCCTGGTTCGGCAAGGGTGACAGACGTCGACAGCCCTCAGGCCACATCGTTGGTGCCACACAGAGCTCTGAACTCAGGGCCACCACGGTGGTCCTACTTCTGTGTGGCAGAGCTGAGGGGGTGACATTGGAGCCGGGTCTGAAAAGGGAAGTGGGAGGTGGACCCAAGGACAAGCAGGGGGAGGCAACTTCCAGGCAAGGGACATGTGTATACAGAGGTTTGTGGCCACAGTGACAGGGCTGGCTGGGTCGCCTGGGTGGGGGGGGGGGGGGGGGCGGAGAGCCCGCCACAAGTTCGGGACAAGGCCCTGTGGTTCTGGACGTGCCCTGAGGCACCTGGCCAACCCGGGCTCAAGTCCCGGCTCCTTTCTGGACCTTTTGGATTTTCTGCTGCCTTCTCGACGGTGAGGATGAAAATGGGTGGTTCATCTGAGAGTCACCTGAAGAATGAATGAGTGCCAAGTACGTCAGCTGTCCTCACGCGGTAGGCACTCGGCGAACGTCAACCACCTTCATCACCATCATTTTTATCTCTATTAGGACAGGCAGGTTGGGGCTGGATTGGGAAAGGCCTTGAATGCCACACCGAAGAGGTGGACAGAGCCGATAGGCGTGTGGGCTTCTCGGGGTGCTGGTGAACCCAGCCCGAGATGCTCAGAGTGGGGCAGGCAAGTTGGATCTCTGTAAACAAATCCATTTTGCAGGTACTAAGGCAGCCTGCTGTTTGAGGGACTCTGCCAGCATCTTTAAACTGAAGACTTTCTTAGAAGTGAATGATCTTCTTCCTTCTTGGGCATTGGATTAGCCTGTTAAAAGTTACTTTTAGGGGTGCTGGGTGGCTCAGTCGGTTAAGCATCGGACTTCGGCTCAGGTCACGATCTCGCGGATCGCCGGTTTGAGCCCCACGTTGGGCTCGGTGCTGACAGCTCGGAGCCTGGTGCCTGCTTCAGATTCTGGGTCTCCCTCTGTCTCTGCCCTCCCCCACTCACGCTCTGTCTCTCTGTCTCTCTCTCAAAAATAAATAAACGTGAAAAACAATTAAAAAAAAAAAAGAGTTACTTTTGCCTACAGCAAGGTTGGCCTGATTTGTCAGTCTTAGGAGTATGCTGGAAGTCTCCTGTTGCAGACAAGGGCCCTTTGGGGGGATTGGGGACAGAGGGCATCGGTGATATGGTTGTCACTCTCTGGGAGCTTAGAGCCTAGCTGGGGGATGAGACGTGCACACACAGTGATAAATGCCACGGAGAAACAAACAAGGTGATACGCACACATACACGGGAAAAGAAAAAACAGACCGGAGGAGTTACCCAACAACCCCCAGAGTCAGGATCATTGGGTCCAGGACATTGAGCCTATGGTCCAGATGGCTCAGGGAGGCACAGTGGGGCAGGGAGGAGGCCAGAGAGCTTTAAATAGGGGTGCATTGGGAATACAGAGGCAAGAAGGAGGTGCCCCAGTGGAAGAAGAGGCATTTAGGGAGCTCAAGGATGAGGAAGGTCCCCGAGAGCCCATGAATAAGTGGGACTGTCCCTCTCTCGCTCCCGGGGGGAAGGTCTGCTGTGAAAACACCCATGAATCTCGTCCTTGGTCGCCTTGGAGAAGCACCTTCTGAGTGCCCGGGCCCCACAGGGCGGCTTTTCCTGAGCATCCCATGGTTCTTGGGTTTGGGGAGCAAATAAGGCTTAAGACTCCCAAACCTCCGGGTTTGAACAGGAGGAAGCTCATGGGACTTGCTATGTAGTCCAGCAAATTCTTTGATGTCTTTGGGTCTGCCCTGCCTCAGGGAAGTCACTTAGCTTGCTCTGGGTCCTCGGTCTGGACTGGTGTGTAAAGCGATAGGGGATGCCCGGGCCACCGAGCAGAGAGATGACCCCGGGCATTGCTCGACGGGCCTCCCCAGTGTGTGTCTCTTGCACCCGTGGGACTACTGGGCCACAGCCTGTGGGACCAGTCTTTGGGTGAGGACATCTCGCTAGCTGAGTCATCACCCCTGGGGTGCAGCTATTGACCCAGATGGGGCAAGATCGGGACATGTCTTTATCTCTGTCGTCTCCCCAGTGACTCCCCTTCCCCTTCCTCTTCCTGTTGTCCTCCCCTCCTCCAGTCATTGGGTGGGCCAGGCTGACACAGTGACTACTCAGCCCCAAACGTCTCCTACGCTCGACGAGGTCTGTGGTCCTCCTAGGCCTTCTGTCTCTTCTTCTCTAAGTTTGAGGACAATAGTCATAACTGCCACTTGTTGAGCGCTTACCAATTATGCGCTGCTTTGCATAAGATGAATCTAATCACTCTACAGGCTGGGCGAGGTTGTTACTATTATTATCCCCATTTTACAGATGATGAAGAGGAAGCTCAGAGAAGGTGAGTGGCTTGCCCAAGGCTGCAGAGCGAGGCATGGTCAGGCTGGGATCTCGGCTGTGTTGCTCTGATGCCAGAGCGTGTGATTTTTCCACAATGCCCTTGCACACTCTGTCTGCGTTGTGGCCCTCCAAGCTCTCTAGTGGTCTTCCCTCCTCCCAGAGTCACCTGGCCAGGGAACCCCCCCCCCCATCCCCCGAGTCTCTGTTTCAGGTCCAAGCTCATCAGGGCTCTGTTCTCTTAGCAACCAATCTGAACACTTCATCTGGTTAAATGAATGAACTTGCTCACCGTCAGAGGAGTCCAAAGGGCTGTGCCAGTATAAGGGGCGTCTCTCAGTCTACTCGCACACTGGACGGGGTGGGGGACTCCTGGGGCCACGTCCCCAAACGGAGAGAGGTGACAAGAGGGAAGGGGCGGTTCCCGGGGTGGGGGGCGCGCAGCTGGTGAGCGGTGAGCCCTCCTTATCAGCAGCACGCTGCTTTTCCAGGTTCGAGTTTCATGTCTCGTTTTCACTTTGGCCTTTGCTCGCACCCAGAGTGGGTGGTGGGTGGGCCAGGGAGGACAGGGTGCGGGGGAGAGAGGATTCCAAGGAGAAACCCCTCCCCCCCCCCCACCAGGTACAAGTATCTGCTGTCAGAAGTGATGCTCCGGGGCCAGGTGACAAGGATGGCTGGGAGCTGGGGCTCGGACACAAGGCCCCCATCTGGACCTCGCCTCTGGTCTGCTCTTGGGGCTACTTTTTTTTGTGTGTGTGTGTTTCAGATAAAAGTAGCTTTGCTGGGCTCCCCGCCCCCCAACCCCGATTATTAAGGCCACGTATGTTTGTCGTATGAGGCTCAGGCCTTACAGAGGAGAACTCCCCAAATCATCCCTCCTCGTCGCTGACCCTGGGGGAAGACGAGGCCGGTTTCTACGCATACAAGGTCTTTCTCCACAGGATGCTGTGCCTCAGACAGTTTTCAAACCTGCCTTCTTCACTTTCCGTGTACTCTGAACATTTCTCTGTGGCTGTTGAAAAGCTACATTCGACGATCGTACGGGAGACCTTACTGTGTTGTATTTAACCAATCCCTTCGGGCTGGAAATCGCTTCTGCTCCCGGCCCCGCCGCCAGGGCATCTCAGCATCCGCCTCCCCACCAACAACCTTGCTCTTCCAGCTCCATCCACCGAGGGGGGGGTTGGGGGCGGGGGGGGGGGGGTCTCAGCTCACAGGCAACGAGCCGGTCCAGGCAGTGGAAAGTGTTTGGTGCAGCGGCAGGAACTCGGGTGTGAATTCAAGAGCCATGGGTGTAAGCGGCGCCCGGCCATGTATGAACCGTGAGGACTTGAATAAGCTCTTTATGAACCTCAGTTTTCCCATCTGAAAAATGGGGGAAATAGTGAACTCATTTTTCAGGGCCGGTGTGAGGAATCGGTGAGCTTGTGGGTGTGAGCCGGTCCTAGGCTGGGGCACATGGCGGGGGCTCAGCACGGTTGGGCGGGAAGGAGGGTTTGTCCAGGCGAGGCAGGAGCAGCCTGAGCAAAAATGCGGAGGGACTCTGATGGCCTCCGTTCCTTTCTCCTCACACCCACGGATCTTCTCACTTTTATTCTGTGCTTTAAAAAAAAAACCAAAAACTACACACACACAGGCTCATTGAGGAGAAATCAGAAAACACTAAGGATTCTAAGAAGCAAATTTAATTCCCTGGTGAGTTGACCCCTGCGAATTAACTCCTGTGAACATTTTCTGGTCATGGATTTGAAAGGCAGGGCCTTGCCGATCCCCGAGGGCCCTCTGCTACGGAACCAGGAGGTCAGGATGTGGCCAGCGGTGGGTAGGACTTGAGGTAGATATGGGAGGGACCGGCCTGGCTGAGAGGGTCAGCATTCCCGGGTCAGGTGATGGAGGAAAAGAGAGAAGGAACAGGTGCTTCAGGACCAGACGCTGGGGGAGAGCCCCGGCTAGGGCTCTCTGGAGGAGGCAGCCTCCGCAGCACCGAGGGCGGCGGGGGCATTTTGGAGAGGATGGCTCTTACACAAGGGAGGACTGGGCGGTGGGGGAGGGACGAAAGGGGGCAGGGACGACCGTTTGCAGCCAGAACCCTGCGTCTGCGAGGGGGCTGGAGGAATGAAAGATGTTAGTGGGCTCTGAAAATGTGTGTGTCAGCAGTGGGCAGACCCCGCCAACATTTCGAGCCGCCAGGCAGGGAGGCACTCTCAGGGCAAGTGGAGAAAGCACCAAAGGGCCGGGTCGGGCGATCAATCTCTGGCAGGGGCCGCTCGCACCCCAAGAGCCCCGACTCCTCCCGCCACCCCTCCCCCTCGGGGGGCCGGCTCTCTGGGGGGGGGGTGCCTCCGTCATCCTTCATCATCCTCTTCCCATCGCTGTCTCCCCAGGAACGTCCTTCATCCGGCCCGCAGGGTTCATGTCACCCCATGGAGCGTGGGCTCCGTGCCACTCTACACTTTGGAGAATCATTAGCAGAAATCATTAGCTAGAATACAGCCTCCCCCATAAATCTCCCCCTGCACCTGGATCGTTTGTCCGTGCCTAATTTCCATCTCCCGAACTTTATGATTTGTCCCTCATTTGATGAGCACTTCTCTCATCAATTGTGCCGTAAGTGCTTGCAGAGAAGGACCCCCCGCACTGACCCCATCTCAGACGGACGGGTTTGGGCTCCTTGCCCTGCGTGCTGGGAGGAGGCCCCCTCCCCGGCCCCCTCCTCAGCTCGTCCCTCAAAGGGCAGCTTAAAGACGCCGTGTCCGCAGCTTCCCTCGGAGATGGGAGACAGAGCCGGACCGGGCGTGCAGCTGGGACAAGAAGAAGAGGAGGAGGGAGGTGGGCAGGGCTGGCGGGGCGCCCTGGTGCGGGAAGAGTCCCGGGGTACGGGTCCAGGGTCTCGATTTTCATCTCTGGCTCAACTCTCTGTGTGACCTCCAGCACGTGGCTTTCCCTCTCTGAGCCTCAGTGTCCTCATCTGACGCAGGAGGATAAACGCTGTCCGTCCCTCGCGGTTATGGTGAGAGGTGAGGTCGTTTCATTCATTCGTTTGCTGATTCGTTCACTCAGTTGTGCTTTCACGCATTTAAAAACCGCTCAGTAAGTCCATCCGCTCCGTCGGCATGCATTGGACGCCTACTGTATACCCAGTCGCTCTGCACGCAGACAGAATCGGCAAGAGACTTGCAAGCTGGTGGAGCTGGAAACAAGCTTGGTGGTTAAAAGCCAGGGCCTTTGTGCCTGGAAGATGTGGCTGGTGGGTGGGTGGGTATGACCTTAGGCAAGTCATTTGCTCTCTGGAGGCCTCCACTCCCTCGCCTTTAAAATGGGCTTAAGACGAGTGACTGTCTGGAGAGCGCCTAACATGTAGCGCATGCTCGACACAGGACACCGGCCGCCATCGTCGTTTTGTCACCACGAGGCCGCAGAGAGAGAGACAGTGGCTTTCCTCAGCCACACAGTGAGTTGGAAAACATGAATGAGGTATTTAGAGAAATGTAAAGGGAACAGAAGCATGGGTCCAAGAGCTTCTGCCCAGAGAAGGGACATTTAACGCCTTGCCTCACTGCCCAACTGGAACATTCAGAAATGTCCCATAACCCCCAGGAAAGGTGCCGAGAGTCGGTTAGCAGCAGGCCTGGGATTTCCACACGCCACCAAGGAAGGGTGTGCCCAAGGTCTGTCCTCTGATGGCCTCGGGGACGCAAGGAGGCACTCCCTCCCCAGGCTGGGGTAAGGATGTAGAGTCTAGGAAATTGGGAAACCTGGCCGGCGGGCCCTTCCCAAGGCAGATCTGCAGATCTGGAAGGCTCCCTGGTCATGACGCATGTACCTGTGGGTCTTGGGACACGGAGTTAAGCCCTGTCGGCCCATGGGAGGGAGCCGGGGGGGGGGAAGCCGGGGCCTCTCTGAGTTGGGGCAGAGCTGGAGAGGCTCTGGAGGATGCTGCGAGTTCCCGAAGACAGTGGCAGGGGCGGGTCACGTGGTGAGGAAGCTGGGGAGGGGAACACCTAGTTTAATTCGGGGACTGGCCTCCACCTGGAGGGCAGGGGAGGGGCTCAACCAGCACCGTGATCACTGCGCCTGGCATTTGCAAGGATGTCCTTAATTCCCACTGTGGGTGGCCGGGGAGCCTGGTAGTTGGGTGTATGTGGTGTGGCCCCAGAGGAGTTTCTTAACCTATCTGAGCCTCAGTTTCCTCCTTTAAAAGAAGGGATGATAATCTCACAGGCCTCCTCAGGTTGCTGGGGGAATGGACTTTAGACCTCTTCGTTCAGTGCCTGGCACATAGTAGGCACTCAATAAATGACGGCTACTGTCACCATCCTGGGAGTTAGCTCTGACATGTCTGCCTGACTACCTTCTTGCAAAATCACCAAGGACAAGATATTCAGGCCTGTTTAAAGGCAGAGAGACCGAGACCTAAGTCAGCTCGGAACTGACACGGTTTCGAGCCAGCCGGTCGGTAGCAAAACTGGGACCAGAGCCCCAGCCTCCTGCCTCCCACTCCTCTGGGCCACCCGAACGGCCCCGGGGCTGTCTGCCCCCGAGTGCGAGTGCGTGCGTGAATTCCCAGGAGCTGCAGACAAAGAGCCCAGGTCTGGATTCATCAACACACTCCCACAGGGGTGACTCACCGAGAGTGAGAGCAGAGAGACACCAGCCCCAGCACATTCCTGCCCCCTGGCCCGGCAGTAGCAGCCCTGCTGACCCAAGGGTCCCGGGAAGAGGGGGTGCAGAGGTGGGCGCCGAAGAAGGGGCCCCCATCTGGGCACACCGCTGTGATTTGAGGCTGCTGTCTCCCCCGGCCCGAGGGTCCCCAATGTCCCAAAGGCCTGAACCCTGGGGGACGCCAGGGTAGTGCCCTCGGCTCGAGGGCAAGAGAGTGGACCTGGGGGGGGGGGGGTGGCAGCAGGGTGTGGGGCCCGGATGCCACAGGCTGGGAAGCAGCTTGCAGATTTTACAGGTCACATTATCTTTTATGGGCATTCTAAAAAGAATGTCAGGCACTGGAGGGTTTTTTTCCCCTTTTCTTCTCTCTCTCTCTCTCTCTCTCTCGACTCGGATCACTGCAGTCGACACTGCAGGATTTTTATCACAGGGCTGGCCAGAGGCTCTGGGCAGCCCCACTGGCACCGGCCAGGCGCTGGGTCCCGAGAGCTGGGTATTTCTTCCCGGGGGCAGGTGGGTGTTGGTGCTGTAGCTAGTGGTAGTTACATACTCCCACCTTCTTCAGACCAGAAGGGCCCCTGTCCCCCCATGTAGCTAGGACACTAACTAGAGCCCCAAACACACTCTTCCCTGCCCCACTTCACATGCCTCTGCCCACAGGAGCCCGATTTACTTCCCGCATCAGCTCTCTGCCTTATTCATCCCAGCCTGGGGTGGGGGGCTCTAGACAGCCTCACCTCCTGCACCTTAAAAATGGGTTGGGTCCTCCGGAGTGCCCACCCCAAAGGCATTGTGTTTGGGGCTTTGGCCCTTACCCTTAACATCATTCTGGAGCAGACAGGGGGAGAGCCAGAAGACAAGGGTGTAGGGGTGGGGATGTAAGGGTACACTTAGCCAGAAGAGGGACAGTCAAAGGCTCTTTTTGTCCCTGTGGCTTGGTAGTTAATGGCACTGATTTTGGGTCCCAGCTCCACTGCTTACCACTGCTGAGCCTCAGTTTCCCCATCTATAAAATGGGAGTGATAATAATAGTCCTTACTTCATCAGGTTGCTGGAGGAGGTCACTGAGTTCACAGGGCCTGGCCCATAGTAAGTGCTCAATAAATGTTAATGATCATAATTAGTGTTATTACGAATCAAGTCTGGGTACTTCTGAGCTGCTTTTCTCTGTGCCCAGGGACTCCAGGTAAAGGGGACGTGGCTGACGTGGCAACAAGAGAAACCGAGGTGACACAGCAGGAAGACTCCAGGCCATGATACCAGCGGAGGCAAGGGGGACGGGGGTGTGACAGCTCTTTCCTCCGAAATGGTTAAGAAAGAGAGAGGACCAGCCAAGAAAGCAAGTGCCGCCCAGGAAAATTAGGCAGTGGGCCTAATGAAAACCAGGCAGCGGGCCAAGTAAGAAATGTGACCTTCCTCCCGCCTCTCCTTTTTCTCCTCGCTGAGCCTGGGATAGGGTGGGGCAGGGTCTCTCCTCCAGCTGGGTCTCAGGCAGGAAGTGCCTGCAGGTCAGATGTCAGGGTGGGGATGGGGAAGGACGGGGAAGAGAAGACCATGGGGAAGGGTCTGGGGAGATGTCACGGGACCAGGATGAGCTGGTCACCCAACTCTGGCTTTAAAATCAGACAGGTTTTTCAGGCCTGCTAGACTCCTGGAGAATCTCTAGGACCAGCTCATCGTCTTACCTCTAAGAAAACAGAGACCCAAAGAGGCACGGCGGCTTGAACAGCAGATGGGCGGAGAGCCCCAACTTGAACCTGGGCTCTCAGCTTCAGCACCCGCTGACCTCCCTGCCCTGGGCTCAGCCAGAGGAATTCAGAGTCCTTTGGATGCCTGGCTTTCTCAGGCTGGGACAGCTCAACACCTGGGACAATGAGGTCTCAAAGAGCCACTAAGAGGGTCCTAGCTGGGGCGTGCTGACAGTGAGATCCCAGGGACCTCCTTCAGGCTTGTGTTTCTCTTAAAAAGTTTACATAGTTTGATGGGGCACCTGGGTGGGTCGGTCGGTTAAGCATCCAACTCTGGCTCAGGTCATGATCTCACGGTTCGTGGGTTTGAGCCCCATGTCGGGCTCTGTGCTGACAGCTCGGAGCCTGGAGCCTGATTCCGATTCTGTGTCTCCCTCTCTCTCTCTGCCCCTCCCCTGCTCACACTGTCTCTCTCTCAGAAATAAATAAACATCAAAAAAATTTTTTAAAAAAGTTTACGTAAGTGTGAGATGTTATCCCATAATGGATCTGTGCTACTTAAATAAAAGCTAGTGCTTTTTCTCCCTGCCCCCCCCCCCCCCCCCCGCCACAGGCCAATTTAAGACAGAAAGTGACGTATTGGGATGATATGCCAGGTTTTTCTTGTGGATTCTTCTCCCCCAAGCATCGGGCAGTAGCTCAGCGGAGGGATAGCTCCCCCCAGCTAGACAAGCTCGGCATTTAATGGGCCACTCTGGACACCAGCCCCTCAAGGACAGAGGACTCCGTCAGCTCTGTTCATTGCCGTGTCATCAGCGCCCAGAACAGGGCTTGTCACACAGTAGGTGCTCAATAAATGTGTTGAATGAATGAGCAAATGAGGTGGCCTGGGGAGGCCTGCCTACGGAAGTGATATTCTAGCTGCAGTTCGAAGGATAAGGAGGTGGCGAGAGAAGGGACAAGCCCTCAAGTCGGAGGGAACAGCACGCACGGAGGCCTCGAGGCAAGCAGAGCTCAAGTGAGTAAATGTTAGAAGAGCTCGAATACGGCAGATGTGGCTGCCGTGGGCTGAGGGGGACGTGGTGTGACCTTGGACAAGTTACTCGTCCTCTCTGAGCCTCAGTCCCCTGGTCTGTCAAATGAGATAATAAAAGGATCCACCTCTTCAGGAGTTGGGAGGATCCAGGCGTCAATGCACAGGCCCAGCCCACGGCCAGTCCTGCGTATGCAGTGGCAATAATAATAATTATTACTATTAATTATTTAACTAATAATTAATAGTAGTAGTAGTAATTATTGTCCCAACTACCACCAAGAAGCTCTGTTTTTCATTTTCGACCATGGCCCCGTGCCCCATCCCAAACCCAGGCCGAGCTACAGCCCAGGGGCGCCCCCTTCCTGCCCCCACTCCTCTTGAAGGTCGGGCCTCCCCAAGGTTATCTCTGTTTTTCTCTGGATTCTGTGAAGTCGCACGGGTCACACTCTGGGGCTGAAAAGTGTTGCTTTTTATAGCCTTCCCTGATGGCAAGGAATGCCTGTGGGGCCCGTCCTGGGAAGTCTTGTCCTGGGCTGAGATACCTCCAGGGGCTGGGGGCCCCACCGTCACGCCAGCCTGACACCCCAGGAGTCCGGGGCCCTTCCAGGCCAGGGATCCCCGCTCCTGCCAGGTGTCAAAGGGGCAGGGAGGCTGGCCATGAAGGCGAAGTGCCCTGGACAGAGGGTCAGAGTCAGGAGTCCCCAGTTCCAACTGCGGTCTCGGGGAGAGCCACCGTCCTCTCCAGGTTCAGTTTTCCCCGTCTGTAAAATGGGACTGCTGGGCCTCCCCTGCCTCCAGGGGCAGCGGTGAGGGGTCAGGGGCCTTTGGAATGAACGGGGCCAGTGTCCCATGGACAGAACCCTGGGATGGCAGGAGGGAGAGGGAAAGGGACCAGGGAAAACGTAGGCGGGTCTGTGTCCATGTTGAAGCCTCAGTCGGTCGCTGTGATAAAGGGCTTGGTTGGCGGGAGGAGGGAGGAAGTGTTTCCGTGTGGCAGGCACCCCGCCTGCTTTACCTCGCTTAATCCTCCCCCTGAGCCTTGGGGTAGGAGCAGTTATCAACGTGGCTGACAGATGGGGACGCCAAGGCTGGCAGAGGTGAAGGGGTCCACCCACGGTCACCCGGCTAATAGGGGCGGACCTGGGATTCGGACCTGGGGCCTGTCCCTCATTTGGGGTCTTTTAGCAGGCAGACCCCGGCCCCACCCCCACCCCACCGCCCGTGATGGCTGGCACCAGAGAGGACCAGGCAGGGGCCTGTGTCCCTGTATCAGGGCCTCAGCTTGCAAAGTCCCTGCCCACCCTCCTCATTCCACCAGCCAGAAGCTCCCCTGCCGTCGCTGCGGCCCCTGCCTCTCCCGGTGTCCCCAGGAAGGGCTTGGCTCAGGGGGTCCCGGCCGGGCCCTGACCAGAGGGCTTGCTCAGCAAGACCAGCACTGCACTTTGCTTCTCCCCCACCCCTCACCCCACCTCTGCCTCCCCCTCCCTCCTTTTAATCTAGTTCTTATCAGGCATGATAACATTCAGCAATAATAAACCCGACTCCACTTTCTAACAGCTGATTGCCCCACGCCCTGATGCAGCGATACCGAAGCCCGGTGTCCCGGGTGGAGACCTCCGTGCAGCCACCCCATGGTGTCTGCGGCCACTTTTATCACTCCCCACACCGGCTGGCCCCCTGGAAGCCTCGGGGGACAGGATGAAGCCTCCCATCTCTAGAAGTATCTCAAAGCTGCCCCCTTTCCTCCAAGACGTATATAGAACACACCTAAGACTCACCCGTGGTATCTATCCACCCATCCCTCTCTCCAAATAACAACAAGCAGCAACTACTGTTTATTGAGCACCTGTCTTGTGGTAGGCTCTGTGTTCCAGGCACTGTCACCATAAATCTTAAGTAACAGGTATTGTTCTTAAACCCACTTTACTCAGAAATGAGCCAACTAAGGCTCAGAGAGTTCAAGGGGCTTGCCTAAGATCACACAGCCGGGTAGGGAAAGAGTCAGGATTTGAACTCAAGATGCTAGGTTCCAGGGTCCAGGCGTTGGAGCACTCTGCCTCCTGCCTCCTGCCTGTGCTCTGCCCGGGGGAGCTCACCTGCCAGGCAGCATCCTGTCCTCGTGGAACCTGGGTGGCTCTAACTTGGGAGGCGGCCCCAGGACCCTGCTCCTTCTCTCTCTGCCCTGAGGTCTGGAATGGCAAGGCTGTGAGTGGGGGTTCCTGCTGCAGCCCAAGCCTGGGCCAGCTGCCAGGGCTGACTGGGGTGCCTGCACACTGTGAGGACCTTTGTCCCTTTAATAGGTCCTCCTTGGTACAGGACGTCCCAGGGCAGAGGGCACAGCCTGAGTGCCAGGCCTGCACAAGCCTTGCCCAGGGCACTCCCCATGCCCTGGGGCTTGGGGGAGGGCACCCACTTCTTTGACTGCAGGCATCTGTTTTCCTGCACACGAGGACTGGGGCCCCCAGTCATCTCCAGCCAGAGCAGGACTTAGGGGCTCCCAGCCAGAAGGGCTGCCTGGATCTTTCCTAAATATAATTCACAGACAAGACCCTCACCCTCAAGGTTTGTACTGATGCCCCCCCCCCCGCACCCCTTCCTGTTTTCAACTCCACAGCCCCTACTCCCCCTACCTTAAGCCTCGCCTCGACCATGCCTAGAGAGTACCCAGCCCCTTCCCTGCCCTGTCTTCAAGGCCCTGATCCTAGAGCCTCCCCCAGAAAGGCCTCTCTGACCCTTGCAGCCCACAACAGTCCCCCTTTCCCCCCAGAGCCCACAAAGCTGTAATGGAGACCTCGGTGCCACGTTTTAGTTCTCTTCAGCCACGCAGACGATCCCTGTGCTGAGCTCTCTAGGTGGCGGGGAGAGAAAACGTTGTTATTTTTTTTTTTTTTAGTTTTGTTTTTTTTTTTAATCTTTATTTATTTTTGAGGGAGAGAGAGAGAGACAGAGTATGAGCCGGGGAGGAGCAGAGAGAGAGGGAGACACAGAACATGAAGCAGGCTCCAGGCCCCGAGCTGTCAGCACAGAGCCCGAGGTGAGGCTCGAACTCACAGACCGCAAGATCACGACCCGAGCCGAAGTCGGACGCTCAACCGACTGAGCCTCCCAGGCGCCCCTGGAGAGAAAACATTATTAAGACACAGCTCAGCCATGTCCAGGGGAGGGCACCTCATACATTCCCATGGCACTTTTCTAAATAGCATGAGCCCCCCGCCCCTCCCCCCCCGGCTCCCCAGGACCTCAGGTCTCTTGTGCCCAGGGGTGCGGGCGCCCCAGGTTCGGCCCTGGTAGTCAGCTCGTAGTAGGTGCTCAAACCGTGCAGGAAGAAGAATGACGTGGGTGGAGAAGCCGGCGCCTGGGGCTTTGCTTCACTTCCTCCCAAGGACTCTAAGCTTCTTGGGGGCAGGGACCAGGTGGTCGTCCGCTCAGGAAAAGCAGGGGTCTCAGGGAGCCTAGAGGAAGGACGAGCAACCGAGACTAAGGCGGAGAGGCAGGGAAGGGCTGTCTCACTGGAGAGCTGACGGTGCGGCTGGGAGCCGCGGGGAAGACCGTTCCTGGGAATGCCGTGCCATGAGCGAGGGCCAGGACCAAGATCACATGGCCCTTTTGAGGGAGAGCAGAGGGTCAGTGTTAGGATGGGGGGAGGAGAGAGGAGAGGGCAAGGTGGCAGCGGGAGGCCAGACCACATTAGGTGGGGCCTCGTGAGTCATGTGAAGGAGTCTGGGCCAGATCATCCTACAGGCCCTGGGGAGCCTCTGATGGTTGTATCCACTGTTGCGTGGATAGGGTAAGCAGGACCAGCCTGGGGCCAGTGTCCTGTTAGGCGGCTGTAGAATTCCAGAGGAGCCTGGAGGCAGCTGGATTCACTGTCCTCCTTCCTCAGCTCTGAGAGTCTGGGGCTTCCAGATCTTAGCCTCTGGGGACACTTGGGGCTCCTCCAGTCCCGCTTCAGCTTCCAGGTGGGAGCACTGAGGTCCAGAGCTGGGGTGAGGTTTGCTCAAGGTTGCGAAGGAGTTGGGGTGAGAACCCGGGCCCCAGGTCTCAGGCCAGGGCGCCCCTCCCCACCATAAAGCAGGGAAGGGTGGTGGGCACCGGTGAGGGCAGGGGTACACCGGGAGGCACATGCTCCGGGAATAGGCAAGACAGTCTTGAGTGGTCCTGGCAAGACCAGGACATTTAGAATGTTCCAGAACTGGGCACTGAGGCTGAAAAGACTCCTTCCAGGAAATGGGGGAGGAGGAGGAGTTAGAGGAAGGGGTTTGAATGTGATATAGGATCCCAAGCCCACTGAGCCCCCAGCCCCGGGGGGGACACCTGTCCGCCTTGCTGCTTTCAGAGAGGCAGCCTGAGGGGCACCTGGGTGGCTCAGTCGGTTAAGCGTCTGACTTCGGCCTAGGTCATGATCTCTCCATTCCCGAGTTCGAGTCCCGCATCAGGCTCTGTGCTGACAGCTCAGAGCCTGGAGCCTGTTTGGGATTCTGTGTCCCTCTCTCTCTCTCTGCCCCTCCCCCACTTACCCTCTGTCTTTCTCAAAAATAAATCAACGTTAAAATAATTTTTTTAAAAAGAAAAGAGGCAGCCTGAGTCATAAAGTCACATTGTCATTACTCCAAGTACAGCAGCAGCCACCCTCCGTCAAGCACCTCCTATGAGCCCAGCACCGTCTCACTATCTTGTTGAGCCCTCGTGATAACCTGTAAAGAGGTCGTGTTATTGCCCCATCTTACAGATGAAGAAACGGAGGCACAGGCCAGTGAATATAATTTATGGGACAGCTGTGAACGAGTCAGGACTGGACCCCGAGAGGCCTGATCCCAGGGCCGTCGACTCTCAACGCCACGGAGCCCACCCCGGTTACGCCAAGTTGAGAGTCAGACAGGCCTGAACCTCAGCTTTGCCACTAAGTGACCGTTGCCAGTTAGTCTGCCCCTCTGAGCCCGGGTTTTCTCCCCTCCGTTCCCAGTTCCCAAGTGGTGGCGATGAGAAGGAGTTGACCTCAAGGAGCTGCTGTAAAGACACAGGAGGTGATATGTTGGAAGCGTCTAGAGAAGGAAGGGGCTCCAGGAGCACCAGCCCCGCAGCCAGACTGGCCCTGCCTGGCCTCTGTCGGTTGCCCGACCCCGTCCCCGGGCACATTCAGTCTCTGCCCCACACTTATCTCCCCGCCGAAGCCAGCCTGGCAGGGTGAGCCAGGCCCGCCTCGAGCCCTCCCTCCTGTGTGCTGCGGGGAGAAGTGTTGGGCCGTGGGGAGTCCCACCTGGGTGGGGGGCAGGGCGTGGGGTCCTGTGGGGGCTCCTGGCTGGGACTGGGGAGGAGTGGGCGCTGGGCTCAGAGGGCAGCCATGCTCTCTGGGGGTCGGAGAGTTCTGGAGAAAGGGCAAAACCCCCTCCTCTCCTTCCTGCAGCCTGCTTTCTCAGCCCTCCGGAAAAGGGGTTTAATGAGCAAACACAGGTTTAAAGAGAAGGCCCACTGTGGCTCCTCTGAGATGCTTACGGACCCATTCCTTCCCCTGCCTCCCCTGACTGGCTTTGGTTTAGAGGTTGGCTCTGGTGAGCGCCCCCAGCCTCAACTTCCTCTTCTGTATAATGGGATGAGACTTCCTTCCCGGATGGTTACGAGGCTTTAGTAAAAGCTGTTTCAGCTTAACCAAATTTTCTCCTGCCTCACCCCCCGGTCTGAAGATCCTCCTTTGGAGCACCCGGGGAGACCGAGGACCTGTTCCCTAGCTCCTGGGGTGGGGGGGGGGCGGAGATCTGTGGGGAACAGACCCTGGGAGAGCCAGCTCCTACCTCTGCCTGTCCTCAGGGTGCAAGTGCCAAGACACGGGCTCCCCTCCCAAGGGCCCAGAGGAATTTGGACAGCAAAGAAAAAACAAGCCCCAGCCCAGTGTTTTTCATTTTTGTCCTGAACAATGCACGTTTCTGGGCTGATCGCTGAGCAAATATTGCAGAAGGCGGGCCCCACTGCTGACGCAGGCCAAGGCATCATCAGACCTATAGCCCCCGTCCTGGGCCCTGCCACCCGCAGGTTCTGCTGGGGGGACTCCAGGTCCCCCTGTCCGCCCCTCCCATCCAGCCACCTCTGGGGAGAGGCCTTCAGGGACCGGGGTCCGAGGGAGAAGACGCTATGGAGAGCAGGCCTGCCCCAGCACACCAGGCCTCCCTCCATCTCCATTCTCTTTGGGGCAGTGGGGAGTTTGACCAACGGTCCCAGTTTGCTCTGGACTGTGGGGTTTCTTGTGATAGGACTTTCGGTGCCAGAACAGGGATGGTCTTGAGCAAACCAGAATGAGTGGCCACCCTACAGGTCTCCAAAAATTGAGAGATTCCTTGGAGATGATGATAATGATGCTAACAACATCTACCACCATCACCACCACTGTTTACTGAGTGATTTGCCACCATGAGGCCCATGTTACAGCTGAGAAAACGGAGGCTCCGAAACTGACTTGTGTGAGGTCATGCAGCGGGGAAGAGGAAGTGCGGGATAGTAAACCCAGTGGGATTCCAAAACCCTAGCTTCAGTTATTATCTGACCCATCTAGGAGATTGACCTTGGCCAACCACAGATAGTAAGACCAAGGTCAAGAGAGGTGGAGAGAGCCCAGCCCTAAACGAGTGCTCCCTTAGTGTGGTTGGCTCTACGGGACCCCTGCCTGCTATCAGTATTGGGAGACCTAGATGCCCGGTGGTCCCATCCCTGGTTAGGTCCAGCTGGTTTCGGGGGAATTAGATGCTTCCTTCTTATCTAAAGGGCCCCAGAAATTGCCCCAGATATGGAGGGGGGTCAGTGTGGCCCCTGGAATCTTGCCTTCCTTTGAGAGCCTGTCGCATCAGACAAACTCAGGCTTGCTCATCATGGGAGAGTCACATCCAGGGCTCTGGCCGTGACAGGGTCCCAGAACTCCAGCTCTCACAGGGTTCTGAGGACTGAAAGGCAAGGTTCAGAGCTGGTCTGGACCCCCTTCTCTGCAGAGGTTGGGCCTGGGGCTGCCCGTGTGGCCCCTCTCCTGTCTGTCCCCTGTGCTTGGCCGGCGCGTCGGCCTCCATGGCAGGGAGGGCGCTGGCGCTCGCTCTGGGGGTCTGTTTGAGGTTTCCTCCAGCGGCTGGTGGCGGCGGGTACAGCTCACTAATTAATTAGCGCTTAAGTACTTAGCATCCTCCTGCATCGTGTCAAACGAGGATTTGAGTCTTAATTCCCTGTGTAGGTAACGGTGGGAATGTGCCTGGGAGAGCGGTCAGGACTTAGAGGAAACACTTCCCCCGGCTTGGATGCCAGCTGGGAACACCAGTGCTGCAGAGGCAGAGAGAAACCCAGGCGGCAGAGCTCCCAGAGCCCCAAGCCCTCATCCACCACCACCCCCATTCGCTCAGACACCGAGAGAACAGCAGAGAACAGTAATAACGCGGGCTCTGCAGACAGACTGTCTGAGTCTGACTCCCGGCCCCACTGCCTGCTACCTCGTGCCCGAGGGAGTCACTTAATCTCCCTGGGTCTTGTTTTGCGTGTTCAGAGGTGATGATCATGGTACCCACCCACAGGATTGCTACAGAGATTAAGCAAGCTAACTCGTGGAAATTCTGTAGACCTCGGTTGGTCCCCCAGTAAAAAGGAGCTAGTCTCATTCGTTTATTCACTCTCATGGTCATGTTTTTATTTATCCCACAGGCATTGATCTGGTGTCTGCTATGCACCTGCCTGGGTGCAGGGGGCAGGGTTGAATAAGTCTTTCCCCCCCTCTTCTAAGCCTTAGTCTGACCACCAGTGGAATGGGGGGAGGGTGGTGATGACAGACTCTCGCAGAGGGACAGAGTGAGGCTCAAAGCCGTCAGCCCAGGGCCTACCGCGGGCTCAGTCCTATTGGCTGCTGGGTGTTGGTGGCAGAAGGAGGAACAGAGGCCCCAGGAGAAGTGGGGGAGAACTGGACAGGTGGCTAAACCCCTGGTCTGCTGGGGTGGGGCCAGGCCGTGGGCAGGACTGCTGGGGCTGCACAGGAGGGCTCCCCCACTCAGTGCCAGGACTTCGGGACATGGCTAAGCATCTCGATGGGTCCCCATCAGGGGAGCCACAGGGCAGGTAGATCCAAATGTGGTCCTTCTTTTCTGAACACTCTTGGCTTGTTCATCCCCACCCCCCCCCCCCAGCATCATCTGCAAATGCTGGGCCCCAGGGATGGTTTTCACTGTTTGCTGTCACAGAAGTGGCATGGGTGGGGCCTCTAGCATAAATCCCCTGCAATGGCGGGTCTCTGGCGGGAGGGCATCTCAGCGGTTGCCCGTCCAAAGGTGCCGGAGAAGGTCCCAGGCTACACCCGTGTAAGTGACAGGTAAGATCAGAGGGTGGAGGTTGGGGGAGGGGGCGTAAGGCAGAGGAGGGGAGCGGTAGAGGAAGCTCTGCTCCGTGACCTCAAGGAGGCCACGCAACCTCTCTGAGTTTTGATTTTCTTCATGTGGATTAAGCAGTTCTATAGGAGACGGCGTCTCCAGTCGAGTGCTCTGTAAATTGATAGCATGTCATAAACCTTCAGGCGTCGTGTTGTTTAGGAGCCCAAACTGGCCGATGGTCCTACAGAAACCTTTACGACAGAAGTCTTTCCAGAGACTCAAGTTCTGCTGCACCCACTGTGGTCGTAACACGGAGTTTTACCCTTAAGAGAAACGTGCACCATTTTGGCAGGGCCTACTATGTGCCGGGCACTGGGCTGAGAGTCCAGGGCATTCCTTCTGTGTCAACTCCTCCCAGGGGACCCACTCTGTGGTGAGGTGGGCACGCTTCTCCCCTCTCACAGATGAGGAACCCCAAGAACCAGGTGCTTGCCTAAGCTCTTGCAGCTGGTAAGTGGTAGAGCCACGATTCAAACCCAGGTCAGCTGCACCCGGCCCTCAGGAAACGTTTCTTGAGTGAATAAAGGAACAAATGACTGAACGGTTGCAGGGAAGTTGTTGGTTAAAGGATACTGAGTGGGCTCTGCCTTTTCAGTGAAGCTATAAAGGCAGGGGGAGTGAGGGAAGAGTCCCCCAGAGCTTTTGTCGGCCTTAAGCTATTACCTGTTATTGCACAGAGCTCCAGAAGTTTAAGAGAGGTGAGGGGGAAAGAAAGAAAGGAAGAAAGAAAAAGAAAGAAAGAAAGAAAGAAAGAAAGAAAGAAAGAAAGAAAGAAGAAAGGAAGAAAGAAAAAGAAAGGAAGGAAGGAAGGAAGGAAGGAAGAAGAAAGAAAGAAAGAAAGGAAGGAAGAAAGGAAGGAAGGAAGGAAGAAGGAAAAAAGAAAGGAAGAAAGAAAGAAAGAAAGAAAGAAAGGAAGAAAGAAGAAAGAAAGAAAGGAAAAAAGAAAGAAAGAAAGAAAAGAGAGAAGAAAGAAAGGAAAAAAGAAAGAAAGAAAGAAAGAAAGAAAGAAAGAAAGAAAGAAAGAAGAAAGAAAGAAGAAAGAAAGAAAGAAAGAAAGAAAGAAAGAAAGAAAGAAAGAAATGAAAGAAAAGAAAATCCCAACCCGGAAGGAGAAGTGCAGTTCCGTGGACAATTCGGGCGTTCACGGCATCTACGGAGCGGCTGTGATATGCCAGGCGCTGGGGTAGGAGCTGGAGACACAACACTGGCGGGACCAGACATTGTCCTGCCCTCATGGTGCTTCTGGCACTGGCAGTGGAGCTGGACTGGAGCAGGAGGCCCTCGTGGAAGGGAACACACGTGGGGCAGCGGGTCAGGGGCTTGGGGCCCACCACATCTCACCGGCTTTATATGCCCCCTCTCCCCTGTATTTTGAAGAGCTTGAGAACCAGGGCGGGGGCTAATCACATCACCTTGCTTAAGTATTCAGACCAGAGCCTGAAGCAAAGCGGAGACGAGATGAAAGGCAGGGGGTTGGAAGAATGAAAGTCCTCGTAAAGCCTCCAACCTACTCCTTGACCGAAGGGACAGCTCACGTCCACGGAGCGCTCACGTCCACGGAGCACTCACCGCGGGCCAGCGCTGTGTTGAGACCCTCACGTGCTTTCCTCGGCCCTCGAAACAACTCGGCTTGACGGCAGAAACGCGGCGGCTTAGGGAGGTCACCCTGCCCAAGGTCAAACTGCTAGTAAGTGGCAGATCTGGGATTCGGACCCCGGGGTGTCTGATCGCAGAGACCAGGCGGTCAGTGTGCGCTCAGCTGCCCTGAAGAATCCATTCCTTGGGCTGGAAAAGCTCCCCGCGATCTGATTTCACGCAGCGTGGGAGCGTGGGGAAAGTGGGGGGCGGGCAGGGGAAGGTTCCCAGGCTGGTAGCTAGGCCCCACCAGCAAGGCTGCCTGAGCGAGCGAGTGAGCGAGCGTGGCTCCAGCCTCGAGGCAGCAAGAAGGAAGGGGAGCTCCGGAAACAGACGTGCTTGGAAACTCACCGGGGCTCCGAGGTAACGAGAAGCTTGAACAACCTCTCTGAAGATTCCTGGCAGTGTCCCTGGGGGAGCGAGTTCATGTATTTTAAGGAAAAAAAAAAAAAATCATTAAAGAACTTAGGACGACGGAGAGGCCATAAACGTAAAATATCGGTGGTTCGACAGCGTATCCCTAGCAGCCCAGGAAGAGTTCATCTTGACAAGGCAGAACGCGGTCCAAGAAATAAATCATTTTGTTTTCCCCAGATGGCTCCCCCCCGATTCTTCCCGGGATGTCCGCACCAGATCTTAATTTGCCCACCTCTCTGGGACCCGTGAAGACCGTGGCTACATCTGGACAAGGAAAGGACAAAGCGTTGGCAGAATTAGAGAAGGCTGGGCCCCCGGTGGTAGCCACGGCCTCTTCTGGAAGGGGTGCCCAAGAGAACCACAGCTCCACACACCCCCAAGCCCCCCTACTGTGGTTGTCAGCAACCATAACCACGATGCCGGAGGCACTTCACTTACTGGCCATAGAGAGACTCGGGAGTGAGCAGACTTTAAGGTGTTGAGGACCCCCTTGGCCCTGCCAGCTCAGATCGGATTAAAGTCCGTTGCAGCCCAAGCCCGGACCCGGCCAGCTGAGACAGAGTGTCTGAGGCTGGAGGGAGAATTTCCAAGGTCCCACCCTGGCCCCCAGCCCCCACAGTCCAGGGTGACTTCCAGCAAACCACCTGACCCCCACCCCCCTCTTCTCAGCTGGGAGACAGGGAGGGTGACATTGAGCGCCGGCTCTGGGGCGTCCTAAGGGTTAACTAATTAATGGTTGGAAAGTGCTTTGAAAAAATAAAGTGCTGGATAATGGGAAGGGCAATTATGTTGGGAGAAACTCCTAATTTGGCTGGAATTGATGTTAATGATAAAGTATCTGAAACATGTAGCAAGCAAGCGTGATTGTATTTTATATGACAGAGAGAGACACTCACACGCAGGGGACATGGAGAGCAGTTAATTTGGTTAAATAAAGTGAAAGATAAAAGGAACGCGGACGCCACGGAACTCGCTGTTTATCTGGACTTGGTGTAACACTTTGGAATTGGAGCGGGCCCTTTGGCTCTTATTTATTTGTTTGTGATTGACATGAATGGGGAAGTGCCAGGTTTATGGCTCAAAAAGAGGCCGTGGAGAGCAGGCTCTGATCAGGAGGCCTCCGAACAGGTGCCCGCTGCGTTCCCAGGAAGGAGCCAAGGTCTCCGAGAGAGAGTCAGGGTGGGTGAGGATGTCCCCGCTGCACCCCAGCCTGGAGGCAGAAGCTTTGCCCACCTGAGCTGGGGGTACTGGAAGGACCACCAGTACAGCTCTCTCACCTTCCAGAGAGAGAGGATCTGAGCCCCCCAAAGGAACCAACGTTTAGGAGCACTTGTCTGCCAGGCCCTGTGCTAAGATGCTATGGTTCCATCTAACCCTCAAAGCAATCCTGACTCTGGGAGTAAAGCCCCATGATGGTGACTTTTGGACCATCAATATCGAGCGCTCTTGACATTCACAGCTCTGCTCTCCTTGACTAGTTCTGCTGAAGCAGGGAACCAGGACAAGGAAGTGGGGAGAGTTTTACACCTGTCCAGTGAGGACTGAGTGCCGGGCCTGCCGGCCTGGGATCCTCTTGGGAGGGTTTAAGCCATAGCTTTGTGCCTGAGAGGAGAGCATGAGATTGCCCCGGGGAAGAGCGGGAGCCTTGGTTTCTGGAAGGTCTGTGAGGTCCCCGCAGGTCCAGATTAGTATTCAGTATTTATAATATTTCCATAATGGTAAAACAAAAGAAAACAAGCAGAGAGAATGCATTTTTAATCACCAATCATTTCTCTTTGTTTGTTGTGAATGAACAGCGAGGTGAAATAGTATTTCATAATCACCCCATTCGAATTTTCCTCCCCTCAAAGCACCGAGAAATCTCTAAATAAAATAAATAAACAGCCAAGACCTTAAAATAAATTCCAGAGGGCAGAGTGCTACGTGTGGGTTATCACAGCTGTGAGGAGGCAGGGGCTGGGAGGTGGGGAAGGGAGGACAAAGGGACAGGGGCCTTGTCAGTTACCTGGAATCAGACACCCAGCTCTAGGGGACCCACAGCAGGGTAAGAGAAGCAGAGCAATGGTTTGAAGACCTGGGTGGAGCTGAAGCAGACTCTCCACCCTTCATTTCCTCTTCTTTATTCTTCCGGAATTTTCTGCTCTTCATCCTTTCACTGTACACCGAGGGAACTCCTGTCCCTTGCCCCCTTGGAGCTTCACAAGCTCCCTCTCAAAAAGCTACCCATCCAGAGAATCTTCTCGGTAGAGCGCCTGCCTGTCCTCTGGACTAGTCTAACCCTCTCAAGTGATAGAGGAAGAAACCGTAGCAAAAAGAGAATGGAAGGTACATATTCAAGGCCCCGACCCCCCAGCAAGCTAGTGACAGAGTTGGACCTGGAACTCTGGGGGGCTTGACTCTGCCAGGTCACCCCTCATCTATCTGCACTTATCTCCAGGTATCTTTGAGAAACCTCCTACGCCACTGAGTTTTCTCCATGGGCTGTTCCTGGTATTTCACTTTGTACATCTCAGCTTCCCCAGACACTCAGGTTCTAGCAAGGGTCTTGGTACATGGGGCACTCACCAGATGTTTGTTAGTTATATGGATGGATGGTGAGTGGATGGATGGATGGATGGATGGATGGATGGATGGATGGATAGACGGATGATGGAATGGATGAATGGATAGCTGGATGGATGGATGGATGGATGGATGGATGGATGAATAGAGGCTAAAGCTGATTTGATTCCTTCATTGGCCATTAGCTATCACCAGATAGATAAATAAGCCATTCAGGGAAGTTTAGTTAACATCTGAGGTCTAATGCCTTGAAATTATGTCTCCAACAATCTCCTGAAGGACCCCAGAAAAAAAAAATCACCTTATAGCAAATCAAACCCCTTCCAGGTAGAAATTTGAGGCAGAGCTCTGGGGCCAAGTGTGCCCTATTTTCAAGTGAGTCATGTGGTGGTAAACAGCACTGGCCTGGGGTCAGGGGACCTGAGCTCTGCTCCCACTCTGCCACTAACTAGTGCATGGTCATAGGTGATAAAGTGGCTTCCTCTCTCTGGGCCTCAGTTGCCTACTCTGAAAATGTTCTCTATTAAATATTCTAGGCTCAGAGTCAGGCCCCTTCACTGCAGAGAATTCAGCCAGACTCGGAAGAACTCTACCTCCGGAGCTCCTATTTTGAGGTCTGGGCAGCCCCTCTCCCGCTGTTTTTGGCCCCCCACATGTTTAGGAACACCATTTGGCCCTCCCCAGCCTTTTCCCTGTTTGGGCAGTTGGAATGGGGATAGCTCAAAGCATCAGGATATTCTCAAAGCCAGGCTGTTCTGGCCACAGCCAAGGCCCACACTCCCTCTGAATCCTATTGAAAAAATAATAAAAAGGTAATTACTTTGTCATTACTGAACACTGGTTTGTCTTTTTTTTTTTTCTTAAGCCATGACCATAAATAACCAGCCCATTACCCTTCAGAGTGGACACACATATTCACACAGGACCTGCCTCCTTCTAAATGCTGGATCTCCCGTCCAGGCCACCACACCCTGGTATATACCACACATTCACACACACGTGTGCATCACACACGGGGACGCTGCTCCTTCGGCTGACATTTTCTAAGCATTTTGCCAGATTCTGGGAATAATAATAATCATTATTATGTGTGAATCCACGCTAAGTGTTTTGTATGAGTTATCTTGATGAATCCTCCTGACAGTGCTGTGGGGCAGATACTGATTTTTTTGCCATTTTACAGATGGGTAGTGTAAGCTGAGGGAGGTTGGGAAACCTGCCCAAGGTCAAACTGCTAGTATGTAGTAAGCTGGTAAGTAGCAGAGGTAGGATGGGAACCCATGTTACCCGGTTGGGAAATCCACGCTCCAATACACCCATTATTTAAACATAGACTTAAAAATCGCGCACACACATACACACACACACACGCAGTCTGCTGGGAGAAGATAATTGTAATACGGGGTGATAAATACGGTGACAGAGGAAACAAGGGGGCTGTGGGATGCCCAGCTAGAGGCATCCAAGCCAATTTGGGGCAGGGGGACATCAAGGAAGGCTCCTCGGAAGAGGTGATACCTGCTTTGGTCTTTTTTTTTTTTTTTTTTTTTTTTAATGGTTATTTATTTTTGAGACCGAGAGACACAGAGCATGAGCAGGGGAAGGGCAGAGAGAGAGGGAGACACAGCATCTGAAGCAGGCTCCAGGCTCTGAGCTGTCAGCCCAGAGCCCCATGGCGGGCTTGAACTCAAAAACCGCGAGATCATGACCTGAGCTGACGACAGACACTCAACCGACTGAGCCACCCAGGCCCCCCCTGCTTCGGTCTTAATGGGCGAGTGGGAGGAGGACAAGTGAAGAAAGGGAAGAGAGGCCTGGGCAAAGGCCTGGCGGATCTCTAGGCAGCTCCCTGCGGCTGGAGGAGAGGGTGTACAGGCGCACGACAGAGAGAATGTTGACAGGTGAGGCTGGAGAGGCGGGCGGGCCATCGCTCACATCCGGGCCAGGCTGGCACAGCGGGGCAGCCCTCCCCCACCCACATTCAGCTACCTGGCACTCCTGTCCGTGTGACACAAGTGCACCTCATCAGCAAAACAGCTCTTTCCTGCCTCCCCGGCCAGCCCCACCCTCCGTGAGACAACGTGCCATGGGCGGCGGCTGGCAGGTGCCAGTCGGGAGAAAGCATGGCTACTTCCGGAGTCTTAGGACAGGTTCCTTTTGCGGTGGCCCGGCCGCGCCAACCTCAGGCAGGACTGCATCCCGGGGCCGAGGCAGCCCTACCATGACCGGTCCATTTCGCGTCTACCCTCAGAGGTCTGTGCTGACTTGAGATCTGGGCCAGGTGGGCAGAACCGGGGGGGGGGGGGGGGCGGTTGGGCACACTGTGATAAGGTTGTACTCGCTGTGTGGCAGGAGCCACAAGGCCTCGGGAACGTGGCTTTTGCTCTGAGGACAGGTGCTCCCTTCCAGTTCTCCATCACTTGGTTTCCCTTGCTCACCAGAGCCCCAGTGCCAGGCCTGCCCCTCCCTGGCAGGCAGGGGAGGGGTCAGGTGTTGCCCGTGGATCTTTGGGTAAGAGGTGACGTCAGCAGTCAGCCCTGCCCTTCACCTGGCTTTACTTTTCTGCATTCAGGTGTCTGTTGAGCACAGTCTTCCCGTGTGCAAACAGAGCACAGCCGTACCTCCGTGACCAAACCCTCCTTTAAAGGGACGTGTAGCCCCACACAGGTGGGCACACTCAGGTGCACACTCTTCCCGTCGCAGATAAAATCAACCATACCCCTCAGTGCCAGGCACGAAAGACACTCCTATCCACACACACATCCTCAACTCGCCCAGGCAGCCCGCTGGGGCGGGCCCCCAAAGAGGTACCCAGTGGGTTTCCTTTCAATTCATTCTTCTAATCGTTTAATCCAATGCACACCCAAATACACGACTCTCTGCTCGTGGGTGTTTTTAAAAAAATCTTCCGCATTATATTTATATTTGTATTTCTCTGGGTTTCCTGAACTGTTAACATGGAGTGTGGATTACCCTTTTTTTTTTTCCCCAGAAATTTAAAGCTATTTTTTTTTTTTTAAGTTAGATGGTTCAGAGGATTTTAAAACTGGAAGGGGTCATAGAGATGAGAGCCCCTGGAACTGGAGAATATTTCCTAAAAGGGAAAAAATTAGTCACCTGCAACTCTTCTCGTTACCAGGCAGGGGTAAACATAAATCCTCAAAAAAAGTGAGTTAATTAGAACACACTAGAAAGGAGAAGCCTGAACGGGAGCTGCGTGAGAGAGCCCGGGCGGGGAAAGAAAAGCAGGTACGATGTGTGGATCTTGAGCTCGGAAAACAGATCGTATTTATGGCACAGAAATCCCTAAGGCTCCTCTGTCAAGAGAGGTTTCTGGAAGGTGTGGGCGCAGAGAGGTAGGAGGAAGACAGAGCTCATCTCTGTGGAGGCTGCAAGACTGAGATAGACCCCACCCCTCCACCCCCAACAGTTGAGCAGGTGCCCGAGAAGCCTGGGCTCAGGTAGACGGTCTGCAAAAGAACTACGCTTCAGGAAGCTGCCCTCTGCTCATCTCTGCCCGAGGCTATGGGTCTGAACAAGGCCGCTCAAACCTTGAAACGGCCCCTGCTTGTGGCCAGCGTGGTTCTAATAAGGATTCATTACTAGAATCACAGACTCTTTCACCCATCAAATAAACAGGGGTTAAAAAAAGAGAGACAGAGAATACCAGAGGTTGGACATCTCAGGCAGAGAACGCTGCCAATGGGAGAGCAAACCCACCCAGCCTCCCCCGGGGCCGAGGGGCATTTGGCAACAGGAGCAAAAAGCTTTGAAATGTGCCTACTTTGTTTATTCAACAATGCCACTTTAAGGACGGCGCGCGATTATTTCTGGACCAGGATATTCATTGGAGTTATTTATACTAATGGAAAAGTGTTGGAAATGAGTCTGATGTCCAAAATTTCCAAGAGTCAGGGAATGGGTAAGCAGATGGTGAGTAGCTCTACAATACAGCCATCAAAAATCCTGTTGGGGAAGAATAGTCAGTGACATTAGAAAATGTTTGTGCTGCGTGTATGTGGCGGGCTAAAAAACCAACCACCACCGGTGTGTGTTCAGTGTGATTCTGATGGTCTAAAAGAAGACAGAGTGAAAAAAAGCATAACAGACAAAGCAACAAGAAAGCCTAGACTGGCAGGAAGTACACAGGAACATCAAGGGCGATCATTCATGGACGGTGGGGTTACCGACGATGTACATTTTCTTCTTCCTGTGTGTCGGTATTTTCTGAATTTTCTACGATAAACATGTATTATGTGCAAAGTCGGAAACAAATAATCGGGTACTTTGCAAAACGAACGAGGAAAACGGGCGGTGGAAGGATTTGTCAAGTTCATCAAACTTGGATGGGATTCAGGAACCAAGCTTAGCTTTGGGGAAAAAGCCCCTCTCCCACTCTCCCTTCCCAGGACTCCCAGGAGAGACACTCGTAAATAAAAGAAATGCACTCAGCTTTTTTTTTTTTTTTTATTTTTAATTACAACTTGCCCAGTAATCACCATAATCACTTATCTCGGGCATTTGTTTAATTATTCAGTTACTAAGCATCTATTGAGCACCCACTGTGCTGGTAGCACCAGGCTAGGCCCAGTGACCCCGAGAAACAGACCTCCCCCAAGGAAAATCTCAAAACCAGGAGCAGCTTAGGAAAACGGGAGACAAAGCACCTAGTGTGTAATTCTTTCATTTAGAAATAGTCCTTCTTTGTCAACATTTATTGAGTGTCTACCGTGTACAAAGTCTGGTGCTCGGCCCTGCGATCTCCTTGGTTCCTTTTTTGTCTTTTCCTAGATTCGGGTAAGACTTCCAGTTGAAGGACGGATCTGTTCTACTTCCTCTCTCCTCTCCCAGTGCACTCGCGTTCGAGTTTCATCTCGTTATGAGCTCAGAGTAAAGGTAAAATATGCTTGTTGCTCTGGACTAAGTCGGGGACTGAGGCTTTTGTCACCTCCCGGCCCAAGCAGCTCGTCCTGACGGAGAAAAGCATTGGCTCTGGAGTCAGACAGCCCAGTTCAGCTTTGGGAAAGTTATTCTCTGTGCATTGCTGTCCTCATCTGTATAATGGGTATGTTAGGTATACCCCCCTCGTTACCGTTGTGGTGAGGATCTAATAAGACGGTACGAGTGCTTAGCATGGTGCCTGGCGCATAACAGCCACTCAGCAAATAATAGCGATTGACGTATGATTAGGTGTCGCTTTCCGTCACCGCGGAGGACCCGAAACCAAAAAACTGTGACCGGGAAACTGAGCTGTGATTCCTTTCAAGTCTTTCCCAATTACACAAACTGAGACAGACGCATTTATTTGTTCAACAATCAGTCATCAGGAGCCTCCTGGGTGCCAGGCCCCGTGTTTGGCACCTTGGCCTTCTGCAACCAAGATGCAGAGCCCCCACTCAGGAAGCTCAGGGTCCAGTGGGGAAGGTGGTGAGGACAGGGGGAGGGGGCTCATCTCTGGAGATTCAGAAGTAGAAGAGGCTCTCAGTGGAGGCAGGGGGCCAGATGGATGACCTCAACAGGGGCCTTAGCCGACCGTCCTTCCCCTCCTGCCTACGAAGGGCCATAGTTGGGGCATAGTTTGCCAGAACTATCTATTTCCCCACTGCCGACCCCTGGCCTAATGCCAGGGAGTGGGAAATTCTGCGAAGCCCCTGTGTCAAGCAGGCAACTCCTGGCAGCTCCTGGGTTGTACCAGCCCCTCCTCTTTCCCCCATACTTTGTCCTGGGAACTTTGTAGTTATCTTCCTAAAGCACAGGCCCCTCAAGGACAGGGACCATGTAGGCTTCTCTTGATTCAGTGCCTGCCTCACAGAGAGTGAAGGCCTGCTATGTGCCAGGCACTGTTCGAGGGACGCAGAACAAAGTCCCTGTCTCCAAAGAGCTCCCATTCGAGCAGGGGCAACTGGACAGGAAATACGAAAACAAATGAATAAGCAAAATCAGTGTAAACACTCCAACAGGGTAAAAGTGAGAGAGAAAGCTGGAGAACTACTTTAGGGAGAAAGCCTCCCTGAGGAGGTGACATATGAGCAGAGATCTGAGTGATGCCAAGGAAGCAAGCGCAACAAAGGGCCATCCAGGCAGAGGGAACCAGTGCAAAGGCCCTGAGGTAGGGACAAGCTTAGCATTTTCCAGAAGCTGGTGTGTCAGGGTAATGTGACTGACAGGGGTCGGGTATTTTATTTTAGGGAAAGCTCAGAAAATGCTAAAAGAAGCAGATGAGGAAAAAAGCATGTGATCTGTCTCTGCAAAGGGCTTGAGGGGTGGGGAATGAAGCACCCAGAGACAGCTTGCGAGATCAGGGGCTACTTTTCGGGTGTGGCGTTCTCTCTCAGCCCCTTGCTTTGTTTTAAAAAAGAAAAATCGCTTTTTCTGAGTTGGAGGAGGGGTCCTCCTCCCTCCCTTGCCAGTTTCCAGCTCCTCCCTCCCCAGATGAGGTTCCTTCAGAGGAGGTAGAAAGACTCCCTGGAGGATGGGAGAATTGCAAAGTATCTGAGAAAAAAACACGGAGGGAAGAATAAATGTCTTAATAAAAGTTTGTGGCTTGAGAGGTGGCTGTTGGGAGGGGTGAACCTTCTAGTGAGAAAGCGAGAAGGAGAAAACCAGTGAGTTTCTCGGCAGCTCCTCAGAGGCAGGGCCTGGCTGGTTCACCTGTCTTCCCTGGGAAGGACCTGCTTACCTTTCGCTGGGGCTCCACAGAAGCCTGCCGAATGAACACGAGCGAGCGAGCAGGACTCCTCCAGTGCATTCTGGAGGAAGAAAGGCCAGAGGCAAAGAAGGGAGAGAGGGCAGGAAGAAATGAGAAGTGGAAGGAGCACTGGATGTCCCAAGGAGCGATGACAATTACTGGCATTTATCGATCACTAGCTTGGCTCAGGCACTTTTCCTGCATTAACTCATTTTCGCCTCTCAACAAGCCCAGGCAGTAGTACGTTTTTATTACCCCCATTTTACTGTTGAGGAAACTGAGGCGCAGAGGGGTCAAAATGCCTTACCAAGATCACCTTGCTGGGGAGTGACTGGGGTCTGACCACCAAACACAAGCTGTCACCCACTTCTTTATACGGCCCCCGGAGTGGAATTAGCCTCGAATCAGTAGCGAGAAAACCTGCCTCGCCACTTCTCAGGTCACTACCCTCACTGTGCCTCAGTTTCTCCTTCTGCACAGTGGCAGGATAGGGCTTGGGCTCTTTGGGGCTGTGTGCTCTGCTGAGTCACCAGGCACAGGGTCTTAGGCGAGGCAGGCCAGCAGCCAGTTCCTGGAACTGAGGACTGATTTGATAGTGTGGGGTGGCAATGGGTCAGTGGTCCACGGGAACTGTCAAGGTGTTGCTGCTTCCTATTAATTACGGGGGTAAAGAGGGGAGAAGACGAAATGAACCTGAGAAGTGTGTCTCACTCCTAAATCTGGCCTTCTGGTGTGGACTAATCCCAAACATGGGATTCTCAGACCCATTCCAGGTGGTAAGGAGACAAGGTCTATTTTTGAGGTTGTTTTTTTTTTTTTTTTTTTCTCAGCCAATTTAAAAGAAGTAGAGATCACTCAGCAACTAAGGGATATGGGGATGGTTGGGCCTCCTCTCCCAAATCTGGAGGCTTTATTAGGGGACAGGGCCAATCCTGGCCACTCAGGGCCAGAGGACCATGGAGTCCCTAGTCTCTATCCATTAACCAATTAATTTCAAGCTTAAAGCAGGGCATGGAACGCATCCCAGCAGATATCTGTCTTGGGTAATTACCATCCAGGGCTTCTGGTTACTTCCAGTCCTGAGAAGCTTTGCCGAAACCTTGCAGATTAGGCCCCAAAGTCTACCTACCAGCCTGCAATAACATTTACCAGCCTGCGGTATTTCCTCTTAGTTTAATGCATTCTGTTGAGCACGTCTCCAAACTGTGGGTCATACTTTGAATTTGTATTCATTTATTCGACAAATCATTTAGCTATTTCGTTTACTATTGTGGTCAATTTTTCACTTCTCTCTCAGTCTGAGTGTTTATCCATTTCTTTCACGTCTGACGTTATTTCCATCATGCTGTTGTTAAGAAGAAAAAACAGGTACAATGACTCACTGCCTCATCGGACAGGGGTGGCCTGATGGAGAAAGGCAGGACCATGGGGCCAGGACTGTAGCTGACCTCCAAGCTCAGCCCAGTATGGCCACCTCAGACCAACTGGGAGGTGGGCAGCAGGGGCAAAGGGAGAAAAGGGGGTGGCTTCTCTGGTGGAATAGGAAGGTCTCCTCCCCTCAAAGAGGCCCTCCTGTCACCTGAGAGAGGTAAATTAGCTCTCCCCAAACACGTTATCCTATTTCCTTGCATTATTTTCTTCATGGGTCCTTTCACTCTCTGAAATATTATTCATTTGTTTTAATGTTCATTACCTTCACCGCACCCCCCCCCCCAGTCCCAGTCAAGTTCATTCTTCATGGTCTATCTTGCTCACTTAAGGATTTATTTCCTGCACAATGGGCTGAATGAAGAACTCCCTTGCAAAGAATAAGTGCAAAGCAGATATCAAACAGTGAGAACATCACGTTCCTTTGGGTTCGGCAATTCTAACATTCCAACTTGTAGAAAAGAGCTAGTTCTTCAGTGGGAAAGTGAGAAGCAAGACTGGCTCTCGGGGGATCGGAACAGGTGAAAGCAACCCACTCCTGTCCCTCCTCTCTTGTCCCCCAGCCTCAGCTCCACTCAACTGGGTTGGGGGTGGGGGGGGGGGCGGTGCGGGTAGAAAGCTTCTCCAGCCGCAAAAGAGAGCCGTGCGCTCAGATGCTCCTCCGCAGGCCGCGTCTAGCTGCGCTCACAAGCCGAGCTCAGCCCGGGCGGTGGGTGGGAAGAAACAGGGAGGGGAAGGTCTGGGGGTGTGAGGGTGGAGCGGAGCCCGGCCCTGCGATCCGGCCCGGGTTTTGCATGCCACCCACTCGCCCGCTCGGCCGCGGAGAATTCCATAATCACAGCGGGCGAGAGCGGAGACTGGGAGCGAAAAATCCGGGATCCGGCAACTTTGGGCAGCGCATGCGCGCCCGCGGCGCTCCATCCCAAACACACACACATTTTTCCCCCGGACTTGGAAAGTCACCCAAAGCCGCCCCAAGTGCAGGTAAGAGACTCGGCGCTCCCTCCGCCGCGGCTCCCCCACGCCCCTCAGCTCCGGGGGCCTCCCGGGGTGCTTCCCCGCCTCGCCCCCTGTCCCGGTGCAGCCCCCCACCCCCGAGGCTGCCGCTTGCAGCAGGGAGCGGGCGAGCGAGCGAGCGAGCCAGCCAGCCAGCCAGCCTGCCTGCGCGCGGCGGCTGCCACCCAACTCCGGCAGTGCGGGAGGCAGGGGGCACGGAGGGCTGGCATCCGGGCGCGGGGCGGCGCGTCGCCCGCCGCGGCCAGGGGAATGCCCAGCGCGCGGCTCCGGGGGAGGGGAGGGCTGCTGCTCCTGGGGGTCACTTACTCCAGCTGAGGGGGCGGCGGGGTAGGGGAGAAGAGGGGGAGGTGCCAGGCGTGAGTGCAGGACTTTACAAATAGGGTGGGGGCGTCCCCCGCGCTGCAGGCTCGGGGCGGGGGGGCAGGTGCTCGCCAGTACCGGGTAATCACTCCTTCCCCCTGCGTCCCCCCCCCCCCCCCCCGCGGCTGCAGGGGTTCGTGCGCTCGCCAGGGCAGAGAAGGAGGCAGGGGTGAGGGGTGCCTGGGGTGACTTTGCAAGACTTTGCCCAGGGGAAGGGGTGGGTGGGGAACCCCTCCAGCCGACTCTTGTGCCCCAATACCAGGGTGTAGGTGTTACCGGCAGAGGTAGGCAGTGTTCACTTAGGCGCGGGGTGCCAAGGGGTGCCTCCGGGTGGGAAAACGAAGGCAATGGGTTGCTTGGCTGGGGGGAGCGGCGCCCCCTTTTTCATTTGTGCCTGGGAAGTTTGTCTCAAGTGCGCTGCTTCGGGCGCGGCAAGTGGCGCTCCTCACTCCCCCCACCCCCACCCCAGCGTCCCCGGGCGCAGGACTGGCAGCGCTGGGCACAGGGAGCCGGGGCACCGGCTTAGGGCCATGCGGCTGTCCGCCGGCGGCCGCCTGGGTCCGGGGAAAAGTTCCGGGGACTTGCCGCGGTTGTTGTGTGCGCCGGGAGAGAAGTTGCGCCCGGGGATGTGGGACATTGGGCTGGCGGGCCGGCAGGCGGGTGGAGCGGTGCGCTCCCAGGGGGCTTGGCCGCGGTGGGCGAGGGTCTGGCGGGGTCTGTGCCCCCAGGGTGGGCTGAGGGTGACCTCGGGGCTTAGCAGTTGGGGAAAAGAAAACCCTAAATCTAGGGACGCACGGCTGAAAGAGGCACGAGTTGGAGGACAGAGAAGAGTAGCTCGTTAGGGGAGCAGGAGGGCACCAAAGGGGAGAGGGCTGGACCACCCGGTCACTTGGGGTCGACCTTCAGGGCAAAGGAGCGCGTGGTGGCTGGCAGAGGAGTGTCGCGAAGCGGGGCTCCAGGGGGCGCGCGGGAATGGGGTATATCGGGTCGGACAGACTGTCAGGGAGCTCCCGGGGCAGGGGGCCGAGTCGTGCGCCCGGGGTGAGCCGGCCGGGCGGAGCGGCGGCCGGTTTATTTTTACTCGGTGGCATTTGCAGAATGTGCAGCTGATGGCCGTCGGCCGCCAGGAAGTTTTGCTTTCTGTTCTTTCTCTCTTTCCGAAGCCAGCGCGGCCGGGAGCGGGCGGGCCGGGGAGCCGGGCCTGGGAGGGGAGGGGGCGGCCGCTCGGGTGGCAAGGTGCGGGCAAGGGGCGCGCTGGGGCGGCGGGCGGGGGCTGGCGGGCAAGGGTGGCGAGCGGCGCTGGGTCTCTGCGGAGCATTTGGGCGAATGTCTGTCCCCAGCGTTGGGAGCTTCTCGGCGAGGGGAACAGGTGTATGCGCCGTCAATCACAGCGGGAGGGACACTTTGGGGGCGTAGATTAAGATAATAATAATAGATTTTTCTCTAGGGGGTGGGCGCAGATTCTTCTTCCAAGTCGTTCCCGACCCAGGTCCGAAGTTGGGGGCGGAGAAGAGTGCCGAGGGAGGCAGGGGGCTGCTTCTCCCTCTCCACAAGTTCTTCCGGACCCAGCCTCAGCTTGAGAAGCGGGCCCTGGGTGCGGCGAGGACCTCCTTCCAGTCACGCTGGGGAGGGTGCGGGTGCGTGTGCGGGTGCGTATGATTTGTCCACCAGGGAAGCAGCGAAAACACCCCTCCAACAAGCCTGGAGCTCCCCCAAACCCAGCTGGATCGAGGGGGGTTGTTCGTCGCTGCCCCGGCGGAGTCTGGGGGCACGACCTCCAGACTGTGTGGTTGTCCCGCCAACACCCGGTAGACTCAAAGAGATGAGGGCGGCGAGGGGAGAAAGGCCAGGGTAGTCGCGGAGCAAAGTTGGGAAATTTAGGACGTCTCTAAGCTGGTACAAGCGCGCGGTAAGAGCGCGCGAGGGGACTGGAAAACAGATCGCCGGGTAAATTGGTGCCCCCCCCCTCCCCGCGGCGCGCGCGCGCGCGCACACACACACACACACACACACACACACACACACACACACACGAACACCACACACACGTCGCCGTCCTAAAGGGAGCTGTCCGGGCTGAGCAGGAGCAGCTGCGCCGGGCGTGGTGAGGGGGGTAGTTGGTCCCCGGGGGCTGCGCCCGGGCTGCGCTCCACGTGCCCAGAGGGGGCGCTGGGCCGTTCGGCGCCCAAGCGCAAAGCTCCGGGTTTGCGCCTCGGAGGCGGCCAGGAGGTGCGTCCCGGGCCATCTCCGGCGACTCGCGCTGCCTCCCCCGACGCCAGTGGCTTTCCCACTTCCTAAACTTCGGCTTTGTGGTTTGCTCCTCACTGGAGCTCTCAGACCCTCTGCAGGGCAGGGTGGGGAACTTTTCCCTTCCCGGCGGCCGCCACCGTCTCTCTCTCCGGAATCCCGCGAGCTAGAGAGATTGCCCCCCGCCCCCATCTTGTTAGCCACCTTAGAGGCGGTTAACGAGAGTTTATGGGGAATATTGTTGAACTTCAGTAATCAGGTTTCCAGCGATCTTATGCCTCCTGTTTAATTTATTAGACTAGTTATTTATTCTGTTGATGATAATCTGTTGCTGGTTTCTATGGAGATGTTAAACTGATCTCTTTCAGAAATCAAACTCCATATGCACTAAAACGTTTAAAGGGGCAGTGCCTCTCTCTCTCTCTCTCTCTCTCTCTCTCACTCTCTCCCCCTCTCTTTTTGATTTTTGTTTTTAGACTTTGCACCTTGCAGACACTTCGAGTCTTTCCCTGAGTCTCAGTGCTTTTTATTTCCTTCTTACGAAGGAGAGGAGCCGGGAGACTCGCGCTTTGTGGCAAGTACAGCTTATTATGGCTAGAAGAGAGCGAAGGCTTTGATGCCTAAGTTGCATCATCATTTAAAACAGATCATTTCACCGCCCCCCCTTCCCCATCTTATAAGAGCAAAATTCTTTCAAGATCAAAGAGTCCAATCTAAAAAAACACACACACACAAAAACAACTATTGTTAAAAAAAAATAGAAAGTCAAATGTAAACCTCTCCTTTATATCTGTTCCCCTGTGTTTAAAGAATTTTTTTAGTGAGAAAAACAAAACTTGTAGCTCAGCTAATTTTTCATACTTATTAATAGTTTATCTGCCCCCCCCTTTTAATTTAAAAAGAAGTTCAAAGTTAGATTTCTCTGCCTGTGGGGGTTGAGGTATATTTGCTTCTCTTTCAGATCCTGACCATCTGTTTTTGGAAAATTAGCCTCTGGGAAGAGGGGGAAAGTTTTTACTCAAACTTAATGGAGTACTTAAAAAAAATTTTTTTTAATACCCAAATATTTTGCAGTCCTAATTTCTCCACTTTTGGGGGGAATATCAGTAACCTCTGTCTTGTGTATGAGAGCATATCAACTTTTTCTCTTTTTCTCCTCCTCTCCTCAGGTATTTTTCTGTAGACTTTGGGGGGTGGGGAGGAGGGTACAGTGAATTAAGAAAGTAAGGCAGAAGAAAATTATCTTGGTTTGTGACACTCTGAAAAATTGCAAACCTACTCTGAACTCAGATATTTATCACGCTGACAGATATGATACAAAGCGATTGCATTTCCTAATGATCCTCTGGGACTAAGTTGTAGGTAAAACCATTTAATGCATTTTTAATTTTAAAGTAAGGCCTGGGTTCCATTTTCTTGGAGGTGGGGGGAGTGGATGTCCCTCTCTAGAGCTGATGCTTTCTGAGTATACTGTTTGGCTTTTGCAAGTAGAATCCCCCACCTCCACCCCTTCCCATTTCCATTTACTTTGGGGAGGGGTGAGCCACACACAGGGCATTTGGCTTTCATAAATAAATTTATATCTGGCCAGAAGGTCCAAAACTAAATAAGAGCACACTTAAAAAAAAAAAAAAAGAGAGAGAGAGAAGAAAAAACAAACCTCAGACTCCACCCCTGCTATAGGAAATAAAACAGAGGCTATACTTGACTTTTTCCCCCCTCTCTTGCCATCCTGGTTCTCTTTTACATTATTTTCTTTTGGAAGGGGGTGGAGTGGTTGTTGCTTCTCAGCTCAGAGGAGAGAGGAGCCATTCTTGCTATTTCCCCCTTTGCTATATTTTAAAAATTTGTTTGATTTGGATTGCAAACAGAACAGGCTACCGGGAGAAAAGAGCACACTGTGGCTTTAAACTCAGGAGTTTGCATATTCTCCTTGTATCTTTCCCCTTTGCTAATTATTGTGTTGTTTTCAGAGCAAATATGTCATATCCATGGCGACCGGGCAGGTTTATTGTCTTTCTGAAGCAATAGCTCACATAAGTAATTAATGACTTTCTTTTTTTTCCTCTGGCTTAGGTTAAACAGATCATTCAAGGAAAGTCATATCTCTCTCTTCTCTCTTCTCTCTCTCTCTCTCTTTTTTTTTTTTTAGCCCAGTGACATAAGAACATGAGTTAGAACAAGAAAATACTTTAACCAAGAAGTCAACAGCTTATTTTCCCCCATTTCTTTTAAAAGCTGAAGTGTCAGCTTTCAGACATATGAGGCTGTCATTCTGTCAGCCGTGAGCAGTGCAGTTGGAAATCCATTTGAAGGTTGTGCGGAAGGCGAAGTGTTGGCATGGGGGGGAGTAACCTGAAGGAATTTGCTTTGGAGGTAGGGGGGAAGCACTCCAAAATGAGTATTTCTCCTGTATTTAGCAGAATTTAATTAAATTGTTTACAGGAAAGAATTAATGAGTTGGTAGTAATGTGTGTCCCCCCCCCCCTTCTTTTTCCCAGTCTAGTTAATTGGAAAGACAAAGTTTTTCTTTTTTGATTCACCTTGAGCTTCAGCTTTCTCCAGCCTTTGTCTCAAGTGTTTTTTCCTGGAAAAGTACCTTTTGGAATCCCCTCTGGTTTAATATTTCCAGAATTATAGCAAAGGGGTTGTTTTTTCCCTTAGCCGTACAACCTAAAGCTGATTTCTGCTTCTCAGGAATCCACTGTGATGATTGACGATGGCCTGGATTTTTTTTTTCACTTATTTTTGGAGGGGATGGCTCTGTGAGGATGTAAAATTATACAGCCAGCGTATCTCCCTTCTGTATTAAGTGACAGTGTTGGGGAAGGTGTAAGAAATGTTTTCCTTTTTTTTTTTTTAAATCACCATTTATGTTCCTCCCTTTTCAAGTGGACTTTTTGCTAATAAGTCTTAGGATGTCATTCCTTAACTTTAGAAAGATACTAGATGTCCAACTGATACTCTCTTTTGCTCCCCCCCCCCCCCACCCCCGGCCAACAGGCAGGCATTAATTAAGCACACTTATACTCTGTTCTCCATCTTTTTGAAATTCCACGTATTCCTAAGGTTTTGTGTGTGTCCTTAAAAAAGGGGAATGAGATAAAGAGAAAAGCATTTCTATTATATTTATACTTGGACACAATGAAGAAGGATATTCCCCCCCCCACACCCCTCCATTTGAAGTAAGTTAAAAAAGGCTGTGAGTCAACTGAATGAATCTTTAGGCTTTTGGCATTAAAAATAAAAATATAAAGCAGAAGGGAGATTTCTTTGGTATCTGATTTCTGAAGAGGAGAAGAGAAGGCCAGGCGAGTCTGGTGCTGAGACTCCAGCGGAGTGGTAATTGAGCCCGTAACCTCTTGATGTCTATATCAGAGAAACAGACATGAGCAGAGCGAACCGAGGAGAGGCAAACAAGCCTTGTAAAGGAGGGAGCTCAAGGGGAGATTCAGAGAGAGAGAGAGATTTAATTTATAGACATTTTAAAACCTGTAATTTCATTAGGATCTGTTCTTCCCCTTCTCTGAAGGGCAGCCCGGCAGACCGATCCAGCGGTCCCTCTGCTGGGATGCACGGAGTGCTTTGGTGGGCGCGAACTTGGGCATTCGTGGAGGCTGGCGGGCTCGTTTGCTTCTTGCCTGTTTTCCAATGGCTTCCTTATTTGGGAATTAAAAAGTCCCGAATAGCGAAAAGTTAACCATGGCTTCTGGCCGCCTGGTGATCTCCCCTGTGGGTGTCGACGCCGTGCCTCAAGCGGGTCTGTCTCCTGCCTGGCCTTTGGCACCTGTGTGTCTTCAATCTGTCGCTGGGCTGCCCGTGGTTCCAGAGGCAGGAAGCCACTGGGGATAGAGGTGGGGGGGTGCCCCATCTCTGCCCCCCGACTCAAGTTCACCAAGTTAAGTTGCTGTGGTGCTGAGGCCACCGTGTGGGTTGGGGGTGGGGGGGGGAGCTAACGCCTGTCATAAATTCTGCAAAAATTAATCAACCGTTTAAGAGCCTGCACGTTAACGAGGTTGTGTGGGCAGCCGGGCCCCTTCTACAGTTCTCCCTGCTCAAAGTCCAGCAGAGTGAGGGGTGGTCTGGAGGGTGGGGAAGAGAAGGGGGAGTTTTTTTTTTTTAATCTGAATAATTGAGAACAACTAGGGAGAGGGAAGAAGAGAGAGGGGTTTATTGAATATAAATCCTCAAGTGCCCTTGTTCCATATTGTTGGAATTTTTTTTTTTTTCCTTTTGGTCTGGATTTGTCCTGTGTGTCTTTGGTGGAAAAGACACGTAGAGAAAGAGAGCCAAGGAGGGGGGTGGGGAGAGAGAGGGAAGGATAGAGAAGAGAGAGAGAGAGAGAGAGAGAGAGAGAGAGACGTGTGGCTCCTTCGGAACTCATTATCATTCTTAATAAGCCTTAAGGAATAAAGAAGAGAGAGCATTGAGTGTAAATGCTGGGTAATCCTAACACTTCTCAAGGTGAGAGGAGTCTTGAGGACACAGAGAAAAGAGAGAGCAGAGAAGGGGGGGCATGCAGTCCTGGGGGAGTGGCAGGCCCAGGGTTTGGGAGGCTCTGCAGGAGACCTGGAGGCTGGGGTGGCGGGGGTGGGGGGGGTGCCCATAGAAGCCCAGACCAGACGGTTGTCTGAGATGACACTGGGATCTCCAGGAGAGGGTGACTAGCTGGGATAAGGGAAGCATCTGCCTTGGGTCGGCCCTGCCTTGGGTTGCAACGGGGAGCAGGTGCCACAGGGCCTTTGCTCCCTCCTGGGCACCGTCTCCCCGGCAGGCTCAGCTCCCGTCCGCCCCCCAACCCCCCTCCACCCTGGCCTCAGGTTCCTGGAGAAGGTCTGGGGGGTGGATGGCTTGTCCCGCTCCCTTGGGCTCCCCTGCATTGTCCGCTCTGGTAAGCCGGAGGGACAGAGCGGCGGCCAGAGCTCAGCTCCGGACACTAGGTGGCTTAGAGGATCTTCGAGGTTTTTCAAGACGAGCAGCCGCTGGCTTCCTCTCTCCTCCCTGCTGGTGGCCTCTGCCGGGCCTGTCCTCTGCCGGGCCTGCGGGCAGCCCTGGCAGGCCGGCAGGAGGGTGAGTGGGCCTTGGCACAGGAGCATGGCACAGCTCCCGGGGCCAGCGCTCCCAGTGACCAGCTTCCAGGCCAGGCAAAGGGGAGGCCCGGGGGGGGGGGGGGGCCAGGGAGGCAGCTGGGCAGGGCCACTTGAGAGGGACAGTTGGGCAGGAGATACCGCTGAGCCCATGGTGGGGGGGGGGGGTCTCTGCTTCTTCCTCTTTTGAGTTCGTGTGCCCCCTTTGAGAATCCTCTTAATAAAAAAAGGTCTCATAAGCATAAATACTACTTATCCTTTGAGGGGTTTCAGCAGATCTTATAAACCCAGCTGAGGACCCTCTAGGGTCCCTTGCTCTGGTGGGCTTCTTTCCAATTCTCCAGGACCGTTGTGGGGGGAAAGCAAGTGAGGAGGCAAAATCTGTTCTGTCCGTTCCCATCCCTGCCTACCTCAGTACTGGGGGAGCAGAGCCAGGTCAGACTGTGACACAGCTCCCCGCCCCGTGCAGGTGGACTGGGGCCCACGCTCAGATTCCCCTCTAAAGAGCCATACCTGCTCAGGTAGATGTCCCTCTACAGGACAAAGGCAGCCTTCTCCTCATCCGGAGGAGCATTCTGGAGGATTCCTAGGGTATTTGAGGAATGGTCTTAGCCAAGGTCGTGTCCAAACCATGGGTGATTTTCTCTGGAGACAGAGGAGGGGCAGGAGATACAATTCAGGTTTGACTTACCATAGTCAGGTGTGTGTGTGTGTGTGTGTGTGTGTGTGTGTGTGTTTTAACTCGATGTTTCTTTTGGAAAGCAACTTCTGGGGAGCATGCAAAAAGGGGTGCGTGGGAGTTGGAGATGAAGGCTGGTGACTGAGCCGGTGTGAAACCCGGAGGGAGAGCAGGACGGGTTAATGGCGTGTGGATGCTGCTTTTCTGTTGTTTAAAAGCAGTAATGACCAGATCGCCTGCCCTGTGTGCCTTGCTGATGAGATTTACCGAAAGGAAGCCGCGCTGCCTCTCTGCTGGTCTTGGGGTGGGTAAGCGTGTGTGCGTGTGCGTGCGTGCGTGTGTGTGTGTGTGTGTGTGTGTGTGTGTGATGAGAAGAAGGGGTGGGGGAATCGGCTCTGCCAGGCTGGCACTCTTCCCCAGCACTAATTGCTGGCAGAGTACCCACGGGGGCTGTGCCAGCGTCTCCCGCTCCGCCCGCCCCCCTCGCCCCTGGGGAGCTCAGCTGTGCAGCTCGCTATGTGAGGGCCATTTCCGGGCCCACTAGGCCCGGGGGCTCCTTTGGGAATTTCAGGGAAATCTGATTCCTGAGGGGGGGGGGCGACCATGGGCCAAGCCCAGCATCTTTGGTCTGGCAGGAGGGGACAGGGTGAGGCTTGGGTGGTCCAGAGCTCCGCTGAGGTCTGGTTATAGGGGTCAGGAGACAGCGTTCCCGTTCCGGCTCTGCACTAAACCGCTGTGTGGTCTTGGGCAAGTCATTGGACCTCTCTGGGCCTCAGTTTCCTCTCTTATCAAATGGCCTCTGACCCTACTTCCCTCACGGGGTCGCCCTGCTGGTCGGCTGGCCTAGCAGCTCTGAAAGTTCTTTGAAATCATGAAATGTCATGGAGAATTGATCTTGGTCACAGAGTCACGTACAGCGTGCCCTCTGTGTCAGATGAGCCAGTTTCATATAATATGGTATCAGTCATTCCTGAGAGCCGTGGGCCTGAACATCGCGTGTGTGTAAGTGTGGTGCTGGGGTTGCGTTTTTACATCACGTTGTGCTTTGGTTCTCATTATTGGGAGCTGGGGACTGAGTTAGTGGGGGGCAGTTGCTTTTCAGACGGTATGGGGGACCCCTTTCAGGATGTGGGATGTACTTAACTGTTTTGAGCCATGGATTCACCGAGGAGCTGCATAGATTGTAGATTATGCATTCTGGAATTAGTTAGCTGGGGATCAAAGTCACGTCCTTACGTTAGTTACTTAACTAGCCTGTGCCTCGGTTTTCTTATCTGTAAAATGGGGATATAACATTGGCTGCCTCGTGGGGTTGATGTGAGGATTAGACGAGCTGAGGCTTGTGCTTAGAACCAGCCTGGCACCTGTGTGTGTTTCAGACTCACACGGGAGTGAGTGTGGACACACCTGCTGCCCACCAGGGCGTGCTGTAGACGAGACAGAAGGGAGAACCCGCTCTCTGTATCTGGGGGCTGGGACTCCCGAAGGTGTGGGGTGCTGTGGTGTTAGAAACTCTGATTTTGTGTTGTTTTATCTTTCTGGGCCACCTTGAGGTCTCCTGGTATTTAAGTCAGAAGGCCCACATTTGGAGTCAGACCCCAGAGGGGACACTGAGGAGGGGTTGGTGGGGGCAGCCCCTGGGAACTGCCCCAAGGTGCTGGTGGACCCTGCCTGTGTTCACACAGCCTGTGGGCTTAATGCGGAGTGTCAGTGGGCCCCAGAGGCCCAGGGATCAGTTTCACTACCCCTTTGTTTGCACATCTGTAAAATGGGATTGGAAGCCCACCTGTGAGCCCTGAGTAAGAGCACAGTGGTCTTTTTTTTTTTTTTTTTTTTACTGAGTTTTTACTTTGAACGTTATTTCTGGGATTCACTTAGCCAGGTGAACAAACAGCACACAGTAGGGACCGCGGGGTGAAAATCTGAGGAACAACAGGCCAGCCTTGGGCCGAGGCTGAGCTGAGCCCTGGATGACCCAGAGCTAAGCGCTAAGCTCGGTGCTCAGCAAGAGAGTCGAGCTGGGGAAAGCGGGGCATGGTGGGGATGCAGCCCAGGCTTCCCCCTGCCCTTGGGTGATCCTGCCCTGGGGCGGGGGGCATGCCTCCAGGCCTGGGTGGAGGTGGGGAGGGAAGGGCCAGGAGAAGAAGCAGAGGTGGCTTGGAGGCAGTGACCTAAGGAGGCAAGGACATGGGGGCTTTGCAAAGCAGGGGGCACTTGAGGGGCGAGGGGCACTTATGGAAGATGAGGTGTATGAATCGCCACCGGCCTCTCCCATTTCACTGTGCTATGCCAAAACACCCCGGTTCTTGTTTCACTATCTGAGATCTGGGAGCAGGTTAATTTCCATGACGAACTCCAGGCCACGTGCTCAGAGGATTTATCTAATTAAACTGATGCTTTTTTTTTTTTTTCGAAGAAAGAAAGGAAGGGAGGGAGGGAGAAAAGAAAGGTAGGAAGGGAGGAAAGATGGAAGGAAGAAAAGAAGGAAGACGAAATGGAGGGAGAAGGAAGGATGGAATGAGAAGGAGGGAGGGAAGGGAGGAGGGGGAAGAAGGAAGGAAAGGGAAGGAAGGAGAGAAGGAAGGAATGGAAAGAAGGAAGGAAGAAAAAGAGAAAGAAGAGAAAAGAAAAAAGAAAAAGATGGGAGGGAGGGAGGGAGACAGATAAACTGGAGGCAGACCAGTGATTTTTAAATCCATGCCGGAATGGAGGAGAGGCTTGGTGGCAGAGATGGGGGTCTTCTGAGTGGGTTTCTGTCTTATGATGCTCTTAAGTTTCTTTCCAACCCGACTCTTGGGCTGGGAGGGAAAGGGGCAGCTGGAAGGATTCTGGATCCGGACTCTCCAGTACAGTAACCCTCCCGTGTGGCAGTTGAAATGAACTGAAATGAAAAATTCAGGGGTGCCTGGGTGGCTCAGTCGGTCAAGCGTCCGACTCTTGGTTTTGTCTCAGGTCATGATCTCACAGTTCGTGGGCTTGAGCCCCGCGTTGGGCTCCGTGCTGGTGGTGCAGAGTCAGCTTGGGATTCTCTCGCTCTCCCTCTCTCTCTGCCCCTCCCTCACTCGTGTGCTCTCCTTCTCTCAAAATAAATAATAATAAAATTAAAACTTAGGGGCGCCTGGGTGGCGCAGTCAGTTAAGCGTCCGACTTCAGCCGGGTCACGATCTCGCGGTCCGTGAGTTCAAGCCCCGCGTCGGGCTCTGGGCTGATGGCTCAGAGCCTGGAGCCTGTTTCCGATTCTGTGTCTCCCTCTCTCTCTGCCCCTCCCCCGTTCATGCTCTGTCTCTCTCTGTCCCAAAAATAAATAAACGTTGAAAAAAAAAATTAAAAAAAAAAAATTAAAACTTAAAAAAAAAAAGGAAAATTCATTTCTCCAATGAACTAGCCACATCTCAAGTACTCCATAGCCGCTAGTGGCTACTGTGTTGGACAGCACAGATAAAGAGCCTTTCCATCATGACATCAGGTTCTATTGGACAAGAAGGGCCTGAGAGGGAAGGGCGTTTCGCTCGGAGCCTGGGCTAAAGGGATGAGTCCCCAGGGGACAGTGATGGAGGCAGGAGATGGGCTCTCTGCCCGGTGCCAAGGCCCGCGTGGTGCTGGGCCCTTCTTCCCTTTAGAATTGAGTGCACCTTTCCTCCCTTCTGGGCCAGGGCAAGCTGGCGTGTCTACACTTAGCAGAACAGGGTTTATGTATTTATTTTTTAAAACGTTTTTTTTTAATCTTTATTTTTGAGAGAGAGACAGAGACAGAGTGAGAGCAGGGGAAGAACAGAGAGAGAGGGAGACCCAGAATCCGAAGCAGGCTCCAGGCTCCAAGCTGTCAGCAGAGAGCCCAGCGCAGGGCTCAAACCCACAAACCGTGAGATCATGACCTGAGCCGAAGTCGGATGCTTATCCGACTGAGCCACCCAGGCGCCCCCCAGAACAGGGTTTAAATAAAGCCTTTTCTCACTTTCTGTCTTTTTGACTTCGGGCAGGGTCGTAACTGAGCATGTGGACGTGCTGATTTGTAGGCAGTACCTGCCCCACCGGGTCTTTGCGGTCCTCACCTGAGCGACGCGTGTAAGCACTTAGTACAGTGCTGGGCACAGAGTGACCATTTGAAAAATGGGGACCACGGTTATTATAATAACTATATTATCGTTGTTGATATTATTTTTATGTGATTATCAAAGAGGTTTTGTGGCTGCCACATGCTTAGGGACACTCCTGGACCAAATGCTAATTTCCCTATAATCAACACTTTGCAGAATTAGTTTAAATGAGCTCCCCCAACCCCCCCCCCCCATCCCTGCCTTCTGGAAGCCTATTTTGGATCCCTTTCCACCTCTCCCCATCCCTTTTTTCTTTGGACCAGAAGAAGCGTTGGAACCACCCTAGAATTAAGTCTTGCAGGCCCCTTCTACTTGTGGGAGCCCCGCCTCCCAGCACACGTAAAATTGTGCCCATGTGTGCACGCACGCACGCACACACACTGCTGGCCAAACTACGTTAAAAAAAAAAAAAACCCCCCCAAAAAAAAAAAAACCCAACAAAACACCAAAGTATTAAAATAGGGGAGAGCAGATGTGGCCCAGGCGGGGCTGGCTGGATTGTTTGGGGCTGGGGGTGGGGGTGGTGGCCTCTGGGAGGGACGTGTGTGTTTATTCCTGGACATTGCCCAGTGCCCTGTGTCCTAATGTGGAGCTGAAAAGTCCCCTGTATTGTGCCGGCTCCTTTCCCCGTGAAAAGGCAATTGAGTCAGTGAGTTCCGAATGGATTGGAGCTGACAGTAAATGAGAATTTGGCAGTGGGTAGAAAACAAGTTCCCCCACCCCTGCCCCCCACCTCACACACACACTCACTTATCCTTCCCTAAACTCCCAACGCTCGTGCTCGTTGGGGTTTTAGAGGGGTTTTGAAAAAAAAAAAAATTCTGGTTTCTTTTTGTATGTATCAACATTATCAGTGGGGGTTCTGCCCCAGCCTGCCCCCTCCCCCAGGGACGACCGAACCCGCTCCCCATCGCCTCCATGGCTCCGCCAGTGATCCCGAATGAGTTAAAGGCTGAATCAACTCCAGACCCAGCTGTACATTTTTACTCTGGGTTCCTGAATGGAGCGATGTGCTATGCTCAGCACGATTGGAGACTGTCTGCCCCGGGTGGCCCACCCGGCCCCCACCCTTGCTGGGCTCCACCAGCTTCCATGGGACCTGCTCCTGGCAACTGGGGAGGCGGTGGCCCAGGCTGTGGGGACCTCGTCTGGTGGTCCCCACTTCCAGTCTCCTGTTAGAGACCTGTTTTATCTTGAATGGAAAGCGTGCATCGTCTTGAGCTGGTATCATGCCTGGTCTGCAAAGGAGGCTTACAATTTTGAGGTTTGTATATGCCGTGGGCCCTGCCCCTGCCTCCCCGGCCCCCAGTATTTCCGCCACCCGTGGTGTCCACACCAGTAAATTGGTCAGCAGCCAACTACTTGGGCCTGGCCCTTGTAATGGCCACTGTGGCCCTGTGACTTTAGACACATCCCTAACCATCGGGAGCCTCAGTTTCCTCATTTGCAAAAGAAGAACGGTCACAGTGCCTCTAGCATGGGGCTGCTGTAAGGATTAAATGGAATAATGCTGGGAAGGTACTTGACATGGGGCCTGGCACATGGTAACAACGTAGCTGTTATTGCTACCTATTATTCCTTGCGCGCCAGCTGTTATCAGGATGGCAGGAAGGCGGAGGGGCTCAGGCCTGTTGCCGTGTTCAGGCCCCAGGATGCCCCAGCCCAGGCTGGAGCCTTAGCACCCCAGCCCAGAGGCTGTGGTCACCAGAATTCTGCCGAAGCATACTTGCCAAACCAGCAGGGTGAAAGTCAAGAACAAGCCAGAGGAGTACAGAGCACTGGAGGGAGCAGGGAGAAGGCTTCCCACACCCAGGGCCGGGTTCACGGACCCCCAAGGTGGCAGCCGCTGGGCTGGGCTGGCCTCCCTGAGCCAGGGGAGCGTTGGCTCCCAGGCGCTGGCGCCATCTTGGTTCTCCTTGGCTTCCCCTCAGCGGTCGGGAGCGTGGCCCTTGCCCTCCCACAGGAGCAGGTGGCCTTTGCAGCCTGGCACCTGTTCCTGGAGGGCGGCTGCCAGGAAGGCGCAAACCTGGGGATCGCCCAGTGTGTCTGCCGGGTCCTTGCACGAGGCCTGTTTACTCCCTGGAGGGGCTCGCCTGGGCCTGACCTGGCGTTAGAGGTCAGAGCAGGGCTTGTTCTGTCGTCCAGAGCCCCCCCTCCAAGCCCTGCAGGTGAGTCACAGAAGAGTCACAGGAGAGCCAGGACCCGGCAGCCTGAGGTCTGTGTGCTGGGAGCTTGCTGAGGGAGCGAGGGGAGCCAGGAAAAGGGACGAAAGCTGTAGAGGAAATTGGCGAGGATACAGGTGAAGCGCCTTGCTTTTGTCCCCAAGGGGCAGCAAGCAAGCCGTGGTGATTTTACATCTGCAGCTTATTAAAAGAGGAAGGAAATAGACATTTTTACTGAGCACCAACTATGTGTCAGATGCTGTGCTGTGACTTTCCGTGGGATTGAAGGACACAAGGCAGGTCGTGGTTTGACTCCTGTTGTACCACCGGTCAGGAAATAAGGCTCAGAGAGGTTAAGAAATTTACCCGAGTTTACCCAGCTGGCTAAAGGAGAGCCGGAGTTGCAATGCAGGCTGGCGTGACTCTGAAACATGTGCCTGGAAAATATAACCGCATTTTAAATAGGTTTTGAAAATAAATAAAGGAAAAAATTCACGCGTAGTTTATCACCTCTTCTAGTATTTAGTGTATTTCCTTCTGGTGTTTTTTTTTTTTTTTCCTTCGGTGACCGTATATATTTGTATAATCTGCAATTTATGTAATTATAACCATAAGAGAGTTTGGGCTTTAGCTGAGAAGTAAGAGGGAGAGAAGGCCCCCTGAGCTGGGGTCACAGATTGATTCTCAGCAAAATGGAAACCTGGCTTTGGCCCTGAGCCATCTTTTCCGTAATGAGGTTCCCGAAGTGGCGTTGGAAAAAGCCAACTGGGGGGAATGGACGGGCAGAGAAGACCCTTGCATTCCCTCCTGGGTTGGTTTTGCACAGTTAAGTGGTAGAATTTTCCTTTTAACTCACTTCCTTCTTGCTTTTGACAAATGGGAATATTTGTACCATTTTCCCGAATGACCTCCTCTCCTTGGGGTAATGAGAAAATGAAAGTCTTTGCTAAGTGCTTTGAGATATTCAGATATAAAAATGGAGAGCAGAGTGTTGTCATGGGCCTTTTGCTGCCAGGGCGCTTCATAAAGAGGAAGTACAGCTTGTGGGGGTGAAGGTCAGCGTGGGGATGAAGGCCATGGCTGGAACCAACGTCTCTCTGGGCACAAGGGCAGGGGCGTGCGTGGCCGGGTACAGGATGGGCCGGGTTTCGGTGGAGCCTCTGCTTATCCTCCAGGTTCACACTCCAAGGCCAGGGTGACCCAGCTCTTTCAGGCAAAGCCCCCACCTCGCCTAGAAGCGTGTGTATACATGATTCGATTCATGGAAAGGTCTCCCTCGGCCCCCTTCTCCCCCTCTGGCTTCGTAGCTTCTCCCCCTCTGGCTTCATCGCGTCAGCCCAAGAATAACAGGGCGGAAGAAATACTGTGTCACCTGTACAAGTAATAACGTTGAAGATGATTTCGAAACATGGAAAAATGTTTATTATGTGAGTGAAAAAAACAAACAAAACACCGAAGGCCAAGTGAACGCCATGATAGAAACTATATAAAAAATCACAAATGCGGATGGACAAAGCTTGGAAGCTAATCCTCCAAAATGAAAATTATAGCATGGGCGGTGAGACCACGGTGATTTGTTTTTTATTTCACAACATTTTCTTTAAATTCCCCCTGTGATTAAAAACCAACAAAGCCAACGTGGCGGCCCAGTAGGGAGCCTGGGGAGGGGGAGGGGGCGGGGCAGCGCCAGGCGTGAGGGCGCCTGCACCCACGGCCCCCGCAGGGTGCTGAGCTCACCGGCTGTGCCAGCCACAGAAACCTATGAGATCTCCAGAAGCCGAGGCGTATCGGTGACTCAGACCTTCGTGTTATGCTGTTCAACAATAGCTTTTGTCCTTTGCCCAAAACCCTAGGCCAGTGTGTTAAAAAAAATTATAAAATTATGAGATAGTTTGTACTTAACTTACCAGCCTGTGCCAGCTTCGGGTGCTTTATTTATTCAAGGTGGGGAGGCAGGGAAGGCGGGGTGGGGGCGGGGGGCAGACAGAAAGGAAAAGAAAAACAAGGTAGAACTCGGACAAGGCCCAAGAAACGTTTGAGCCTCACCAACAAACTTTCTTTTGTTTCCCTGGTGGGGAGAAAAAAAGAAGGAGGAAAAAATGAAGTGGGCCAGGTTGAACCAAATAAAACTCCTCACGTTTTGTACATGGGGTTGCTTCTTGCAGTGGGTTTTGCCTTTTGTTTGTTGCATAAGAAAGCTACTTTGGGAAGCTCATCTCTGGGCCAGAGCCTGATGAAGGTAGGACTGGAGGGGCCTGGGTGGGAAGGACTAGAGCAAGGACAGCCAGGTTGGGCTCTGGTGACCATGGGTGTTTCGCTTGGCTGTTGTGGCCGATAATGCCCAACTGCCAACAGCCATTGCCCCCACTTCTAGTTGGGTTTAAATACGATTCCTACATCCTGGTGTCCCGGAAGCAGCTCTTTGCCCGTGGGACTTGGAATTCCTTGTGAATCAGGAGCAAGGTGCAGTGCCAGGTTGGACTAGAATGTCCACTGGAAGACATTTTGAGGATGGGATTCAGGAAGAAAGACCTTGGGAGGGTAGAGTGGGGAATGGGGGCGTGTGGGTGATTGTGTATGTGTGATTGTGTGTGGTTGTGTGGTTGTGTATGACCGTGAGTGCGTCCGTGTGTGTCCCCTTAATCACTTTTTTCCCCAGTTGTAATAGCTGGGCTGAACAAAACTTATGGCGGCCTTATATATATATTTTTTCCCGTATCACCTTGTCTTGTCTCCCTGGCCCAAACGACGCCTCCTAGTGAATGAACCTGTCCGGTAGCCTGGACCCTGGGCGGATTGGTGAGTCTTTCTTCAAGATTAGTTGAAAGGATTTTGTGGGAATAATCCAGGGTCTTTGGCCGCTGTTTGACCAGTAAGAGAAGGCAGTCATCTATCTATCTATCTGTCTGTCTTTAAGTTTATTTACTTATTTTGGGAGAGACAGACAGAGCACAAGTGGGAGAGGGGCAGAGAAAGAAGGGAGAGAGAGAATCCCAAGCAGCCTCCATGCTGGCAGCTTGAACCCACCAAGCCGTGAGATCATGATCGGAGCCGAAATGAAGAGTCGGACGCTTGTCCGACTGAGCCACCCCAGGTGCCCCAAAGAGCAGTCTCTTAGGTTAGAGGCAAAGACACAGGTGGCCTGTGGTGGCCTGGCCTGGAACTCAGCTGTCCGCGTCTGAGGCCCTGACGAGGCTTCCCGCCCTGCCTCCGCGTCTCACCTTGTCCAGGCCATGTTGGGAACAGATTTGCGGTGGAGCTTCTGAGGCTCTGTGGGCTTTCACGTGCCTTCTTGATCTTTCCGTCTTCGTGATCGTTACTGCGAGGAAGGCAGTACAGGGGTTCTTGTGCCAGATGAAGAAACTGAGTCCCAGAGAGGAGAGGCACCTTGTCCACGATCGCACAGCTAGTCCGTGACAGATGTGGAACCGGGACAGAGTTTGGGGCCATTTGGAAACATGGTCGTCTCCGCCAGTGGCTTGGGGCAAGGCTGACGGGTCCCAGACGAGGACTTCTGCTTTCCTCCTCTTCCGGGAAACAGAGGGACCCTTTTGGAGCATCGGACGCTTTGTGGCTGTGGTTGGAGTGACTGGTCTGGTTTTAGGGACTCTGTTGAGAGGAAAGAGCCCTGGATGGTGAGCCAGGACAAGGGGCCTTCTAGCCCCACCTCTGTCGCCCGGGAGCAGCCACAAGACCTCAGCTTTGCCGTCCGTGTACGGAATGAGAGGCTGGCTCCAGTGGTTCCTCGTCTCGTCCCCCGTCAGGACAGCTGAACTTCCTGCCCCGGTCCAGCGTCCCCAGCTGTGCCGTGCAGCAAACCCTCTCCGACAACCTGTCAAACCAGAGGCGCCAGTTTCCTCAGGGCTCCCACGAGCTCCCTGCCCCTTTCTTATGCCAGGGAGAGCCTTTGCAGGCTTGTGGAGCAGTGCCCCCGGCCCATGCCCCATGCACCTGCTCATTGATAGCTGCGTGTCTGAATGTACCTTGTGTCAGAGCCCTTTGGTTTGAACTTGCTGAGTACTGAGAGGCCGAGACGTGAGGAAATTACGAGCAGGGGAGAGACGTGGTACCCTCTGACAAGAGGCAGCTGTGGTGACAGGGGTAGGCGCCATGCCCAGGGTGAGCACCATCTGGGCAGGAGGCCTGGCTTCCAGCTGTGGGGGCTCCGGAAGGGCAGAGACCGGGAGGAATGATTTTGAAGACACTACTATGGAGATTAAGGGGATGAGAATGTAAATCTCAAGTAAAAAGGTAATTGAATGTAATAGCAAACACTGCTCGCTCTATGTTAATTTTAGCTCTTCCCCTGGATACAAGGCGCTGTATTAGTGTTTTATTACCATTTTGTTTGCACTAATAAAATAGTAAAATTTATTTCAAGGAAGTTGAAGGATGGTTTTACAATGCAAATTTGAAGAAATTGGACTTTTCATTTATGCCTCTGCTATTTTAAACCCTGACGGGTGTAAATTAGCTACAGGGACCGAGCAGACCCCACTGATGGGGACTTGGGAGGCGGGAGCCCTGGCAGAGGTTCCGGACTAGCTCAGAGCGGAAAGTAGACAGTGTTCTACAGAGAGGCTGGAGGGGCACAGGGGTCTGATTGGGTAGGACGGGGAGGTGGGCGAGAGAGTGCCAGGCCCAGAGGACTCTTGGGTAGTAGACGAGCATGTACGCACTGAGCCTGCGGGAAGACCCACGTGGCCACAGACCTCAGGGCCATGTCTTTATCCTCTCTGCCCTTTGGCCTCCTTCCTGTCTTGACATTGAGCCTCGATTAACCAGGTGACTCCTCAAGGGGAACTCAGCAACCTCTACCCTCTGAGCCTAGAAAGGAGGGGTAGACCAGATGTCACATACACACACACACACACACACACACACACACACACACACACCCTTTCTAAAGGGGCTGAAAATTGAGGGGAGCAGTAGGAGTGTGGAGGAAAAGACCCTGAGCCTAAAAGGAGCCAAGAAAAAGCATCCCCAGGCAGGAAACCAGCCCAGCAGAGGTTCCGACATGTGTTCCCCTTGTCTCTTCTTCCTTCTGACCTGTGCATTCTTTTTTTTTTAAATTTTTTTAATCTTTATTTTTGAGAGAGAGAGAGAGAGAAGGAGACACAGAATTCGAAGCAGGCTCCAGGCTCTGAGCTGTCAACACAGAGCCCGACGCGGGGCTCAAACCCATGAACCGCGAGATCATGAGATCATGACCTGAGCCGAAGTCGGATGCTTAGCCGACTGAGCCACCCAGGCGCCCCTGACCTGTGCATTCTTAAGAAACAGGAAGCAAAACGTTTTTTCGGGAAGCCAGCATCCCTTCAGAAGGGTTGGGCCCAGTGGTCCCAGGTGCGGTAGTAACGAAAAGCCTGGAGAACCGAGCCAAAAAAAAATAAAAATCCAGTTTGTCCGAGTTTTAGGGAAGCAGATGAGGGCACAGGAAGGTGGAGACGGGAAGGAAATAGGTGATCGGAGAGTTTCATTTTGAGTTTTGGGTGAAGAATTCAGGTTGACGCTTGTTTCATCCAAACCGGTTTGTTTATCTCTGAGAAATTATCAGCAGCAGTGGCCCGAAGCGATGCACTGGGGGACCAGCTTCCAAAGGGTAGGGACCCGAACAAGTGTACTGATGTCTGGCGAGGCCTGCAGCGTGTATTGCCCAGGGTTCTCTGGCCGCCTGCCTGATGTGGGGGAAACGGTGAGCTGGTGACACGGGTTTCCAGCCCCAACCCTCGGTTTTGTGGGTTTTTTGTCAGTGTGTTCTCTCTGCCTTGGTTGGGAGTGTCGTGTGTGTGTGTGTGTATGTGTGTGTGTGTTTGATGCAAAGATTCAAAGTGTGGATACTGGCAAGACTGAGCTGAGAAACTGAAGCAGATCAGAGATGGCAGAGGCAACTGAAGATTTCCTTGACTGCAGACGGCGTGAGCTCTGGGTGTTAGCGCGCTGTGGGTCGCAGGGAAGTTGGCACTGGAGCAGAGGAGGGTGGGCACTCTGCTGGTGGCTTTTCTAGTGCCTGTGGGGTGACGTTTGGAGCAGACTTGGGTGCTGGGACATCTCCAAGGCTCAGGCCTCCGGCCGCAGAGCCGGCACCCCACGTGCTTCTTGCCAGGGCTGGAAAGTTCTGTGTCTGGGCCTCGTGGCTTCCTTTTGGATGAGGGGTCTGCAGGTGGCATTTCTGGGGATCTGGGGCTCGTGCAGGAGACAAGGGACTCTAGGCCCAGCCCCATAACAGGCCAGGAACCTCTTGTCCCACTGCGGGGTAAACAGGAGGGCCTGGTGGCTGAGGGGACAGAGCGGGAGGACCTAAACTGGCCAAGGTGGCCCCGGCGAGGACAGCTTCGAGAGGGCTGCTGAAACAAACCAGAGATGAGGACATTGAAAAGTGGTGCGACTTTTAGCGTCTGAAATGGTTTCCGATTCTCTGAGAGCGGGGAGATGCATGGCTGTGTACCCAAGGATTTAGAGAGTGCATCAGGCAGAGGGGGGTTACGCTCCGGGGGGATTTCAATCCAAAACTGTAATTACATCAAGGAGCAGACGGAAATGGGAAAGAGGATTAGTGGTGTGGCCTAGTGATGGAGGTGGCTCCAGGGGCACCTTACTTAGGCCCCGCCTCTGTGCCAGCATCACAGCCAAGGTGGCTCCCCCCAGACCACCCCGGGGCACAGCCAGGACCCTGGGCACCTCTTCTCTACTTGTCTACTTGTCTACTTGTCTTCTCTACTTGTCTACTCCTAACTGTCCCCAGGCCACCGCTGGAGAGCGGAGGCTCTTCTGTGAAACTCCAGGACTGCCGCCCGCCCTCTCTGCTTCCTCCTGGGGCTGGCTTTCACCCATCAGCTCCAGCCTGGATAGAAGGAAGCTCTATGTGGATTGATTTGACTTTCTTTTCGGCGTATGCCTGTGTGTTCGGAAGAGGGTGACCCTAGAGGACACCGTGGATTGCTCTCCTAGGTGGCCGTGGTAGTTCCCTATCTGTGGTCTTGTCCCATTTGGTTTGGCCGGGCCAGTGCCTGCGGCCTGGTCCGTAGCCCCTCTCCAGTGGCCCTTTTAACCGGAAGAAGAGGCGGCCAGAACTTCTAGGTCTTTGGCCCACAAGCCTGTGACCCTTCCTGTCATCCTACTCAGCCCCCCGGGGTGTGACGGTGGCATCCCCAAGTATTCCAAACCCCCGGCTCACCTTTCTCTTCTCCCTGCCCCCCTTCCCTGCACCTGTCAGCTGTTTCATTGACTGTCTGGCTTGGCTGCCACCCATCCTACCTCCCAGGCCAGCTCCTCCCCCGCCCCCCTCCCCCCAGGCCCACACTCCCTCCCTTCCTGTCTCTGCCCACGTCTGTCTCTACCTGCCCGTCGCCGGCACACCTGAGGATCCGAGGCTGCCTAACGGAGCGCGGGGATGGTTCAGGGTGTTTACCAGACAGCAGGGATAAGGTATTAAATCCTGTTGCTGTCTTCCCAGGGCCAGGTTCCTCAGATGGTTTTCCAAATTCCTAATCTCGGTGCCCACATCCCTGCCCAGCCCATGTTTGATGGGAGCTTTCCTTTCCGATTGAAGCTGAACCGAGCAGGATCTGTCGTGAGGCTAGGTCTGGCTTCCCACCGGTGCAATGATAACATGGAGGTCCAGCCCCTTCCTCTCTGGTTCTTCCTTCCTCCCCTCTTTCCTTTCTTTGGGCATCTTAGAGAGCGGGGGGCCAGGATTCTGCCGCCAGGTGTTCTAGAGCCTTCTTGAGTGCCCCTCTCCCCGCCAGTTTTGTCTGGAGGCCACCTGTTGTAATGAAGGGGAGGGGATCCCAGAGCGGGCCTGGTGTCCGAGGCAAGGGGGATCCCAGCTTGAGGATGGTCAGAGATGGGAATGAACAGGTGGAAGACAGCCCTTCCGAAGGACGTCGTTAGGGGTCTTCCCACTCAACGTAAAAATGGCTAGTGTGGAGTTTCGCCCACGATGCTGAATGCCCTGGCTTGCCCCAGGAGAGGGTCGGTAAGGCAGACCTGTTCCTCCACGGTGTCTCTGCCTTGGTTTTGGAGATGCAGCGCTAGGGAGGAGGTGTGCTCCTGTCTGGTGCTTGGGGCGGACACGTGCCCTTGGTAAGCTGGCCTAGCCTCCGGGGTGACAGGAGGGCTCAGACACTTTCCGGTGAACAGGGACATTTAAGCGGCCGGTGATATTTCTGATGTGGGGCAGAGGCGGCTTCCAGGGGGTCTGCCCTTCTCTAGGACATCTGGGGCTTGTCTACCTTTCCTGGGAACTCTGTCCCCATCTTCAGCCTTCTCTTTCAGAAACTAGGCTAAAAGAGGCAGATGAGTTTACCCTCGCCCTCTGCCCCCCCCCCCCCCCCCCACCAAGGCTGGGAACTTTCTATGAGAGGAGGAGCGAGATTCTACACCCACCGTCTGATGTTTCACCAAGGGTGGCAGCCTGGGTCTACCCTTCCAGGGGTTGGGGGTACCTGGGACTGATGGATGTGTCCTTTCTCTGAGCTGCCATGTGACCTAGACAGACTTTTAATTTCAGCTTCTCTTTCCCTGACTACAGATTCCCTCCTGTGCCCCTTCTGCTTCTTCCCAGTAGTGGGCTTTTGGATTTCACAGAAGCAGGGGCTTCCTTCTCTCTCCAGGTTGCCTCACCCCATTCCTGCCACAGGTGCTCCATGCCTACCCACCCCCCCACCCCCCCCCCCGCAACAAGTTGCCTAGGCAGTCACCACTGTGCTGGGCTTTCCTCCTCTCTCCCTGAGCTCAGGGCACGGGCAGGAGCAGACGGATCTCTGGGACCCAGTAGAGAGGAGTTTGCAGGGCTGGGGACACAGCAAGGAGTGTGGTGACAGATGGCACGCTGGGTCCTCAGCCATGATGCTCACCATCAAGGCTTCTGCGATCATACAGGCCAGGGCTCCTATTTTTATTTGGGGGTTTCCTCTTCCTACAATGTATCGGGCAAGGATTAAGAAGTGAAATAGACGGAAAGAAGGCCAAGAAGTTCGGAAGATGACAGTTGGGCTGGTGGGGAGGAGGAGGTGGAGGAGAAGGAGGAGGAGGGGGAGGAGGAGGAGGAGGAAAGAGGTGAAATTAATTCATTAGAAAAACTTGTTTACTGGCTTTGCTTAGGCGCCTCCATTTTAAAAGTCTACGTTTACAATAAGTCGCTAATTAAAATACAAAATGAAGCAACAGCTATGTTTTTTTTTCCCTTACACTTTAATTGCATGATTTTTTGTGATGTAATTTCTGGAAACACCCAGTGCACCTCACAAGGCTGATTGTTTGATAAACTAGAAGCACCTGAAACCAACCCAAAAAATAAATATATAAATCCAAGGGAACTTAAGGTAGATTGGCAATGACAGAGAATTGCAGACAGCAGGGAACCAAAAATCCATAATAATAATAATAAGAAAAAAAAAAAAAAAACCCTTCTAAGGTAAGGACATTTATCCTCTTTGCCCCGAAAGGAGAACCGTCTATGCCTCTCAGGAGGGGGAAAAAGCTGAAATGGAAACCCGACCACGGAGGGTAATCGCTCCCTATTCCCCACCCCCTGGTTGGTGCTATGGGAAAAAAAGCAAAAACGACTCGGAATCTTCCCTGGTTCCATTTCTACCCAGGCTCAGTACTTACTGGGGCTTCTTCTTTCATCACAGACCTTTCAAGGGGATTCTGCGTGTCCCCTTGTTCTGAGCCTCGATGCAGTCCCAAGAGGGAGGCAATGACTGTCCGCCCCCCTGGGAAAAACAAGCCTCTCCATGCCCACAGGGGGAAGACAGCATGTCCCAGCCTTGGGCTGCTAGCCCAGAGTTCCTGGCTCTTCTAGAAGGTAGAGGGAAAGGGTGGTCCACGGTAAGAATGGTGTGCGTTGTCTTTTGCAGACAGCCCCATGGCCTGCCGCCTTCTTTAAGATGCAGACCCGGGTGGTGATTGCAAAACTGCTGAGAAACCTGTCAGGAACTGACTCCAGGGTGGGGCTGGGAGGAAACTGGATCCCGCTGCTGGCAGACTGGCTGCTGGAGAATCCGAGGCCCAGCATCGTCTGTGGGCCCCGGGCCTCCTAAGCGTGGGCATCTGGGCAGTGGGAGCGTGAGACAGAGGGGGCCCGTAACCACACTGCCTTCTCTTTCTCCATCCAAAAGCTAGAAGCCCAGTTGGCCAGGCGTCCCAGAGATCTCTCTTTACACTCCCCACCGAGGGAGGAGGATTTGCCTCTTTTTAGGTCTTTTTAAAAAAACACATTTTCTCCCTGATTATCACTCATGCTCATGGCTCATTGGAAAAGACCAAAAAAAAAAAAAAAGGGTGAAGAAAACAATTTAAAAACATGTAGCGTGGTCATTAAAAGCATGGGTTAGGAGAACAGAGGGACCTGGGTTCGAAACCCAATTTTGCCCCCCGGCAGTGTGACTTTGGGTGAGTTCCTTAAGCTTGCTGAATCTCAGTTTCCCCATCTGTAAAGCGGGGATGATGATCATGTGCGTCTTGGATTCACTGTGAGGATCCATATAAAATATCGAGCACCGAGCCTGGCACACAGCACGCGTAAACGTTAACTATTTTCGTTATTATAGTTAATAATGATTATTCCACTGCTTTGAGATATAATAGGCTTTTAAATTTTTTATTAAGAATTTTTTGTTTTTTTACATCGATGAAATTCTCTGTCTACCCTTGCCCCATCCAATACCGTAGCCTCTAGCCACATGTGGCTTTTTAAACTTAAATTAAGTGAAATTAAGTCAAATAAAAAATTCAGTGCCACAGTCAACAGCCGCTGTGCACTTCAAGGACTCCGGAGCCACATGTGGCCAGCGGCTGCCATACTGGACAGCATTCTAAACAATAGAGTCACCTGGGGTTTCCTGCTTTGGGCCAATGTGTGTTAACGGCTGCATAATAGTTCATGATGGGGCTGAATCACCCTTCTTATTGGTGTGAGGCTTTGTCCCTGGGTGTTTGGAACATCTTCTGGGCTCTGATTGGTCCTGCTGGGGTTGCCTGGCCCCGCACTGATGCTGTGGCGCTCTCTGATTGGTGCCAGGCAGCAAGGGGTTCTGGGAGGAACAGAACCTTGCCCGCTGATTGGCTCCCAGTGGTGGTGCCAGAGTAAGGGGCGGGGCTCTGCTTGCCCCCAGTTGGCCCTGGCAGAGCAGGAGGAGGCTGCCTCCCCCGAGCCCCCAGTGTGTCCCCTCAAGCTGGCTCTTGCACACGGTCACCTCACAGAGCACAGACCAGGGAGAGGAGGGACGTGTTGGAGGTAGTAAAAATGAGCACTAATGACCCACCCTCCAGTGACCTGAGAGTCCCAGGTGTCCCTGAGAGCCCCCAAGGACCACCCCCTAGCAGGAGCCCCCCCCCCCCCCCAGGGAGCAGCGGGCAGCCTTCCTTGGTGGGGACTGAATGCCTTGGTTGGGGGGCCAGCCTGCTCAGGCCTCCAGATCCTAGTGAGGGTCTTCAGGCTTCTGGAAGGGCCCCGAGTAAAGATGGCTGCGAGGTTGCAGGGCAGGGGGGCTGGGGATCCCAGGTCCAGGGGCAGCTCCAGGAAGACCTCCCGACGGCAGGTGACCATCCTGTCACGGGTTGGTGGAGTGAGTGCATTGGGGTGCTGGGGTGATGCCGGGGTTGTGGCTCGAGCCTCTTCTCCAGAGGGGCCGTCCGCGCCTTCCTCACGTGGCTGAGGGCAGGGCTCTGGGTGGGGGGCTGTGGGCAGGACCGCCTGGGGAAGTGATCCCCGGAGCAGTGGGCAAGACAGAGAGGGAGAGCCAAAACCGGACCTGCTGATGTGGCCCTTTCTGCTTGCAGCGGATCATAAAATATGGCTCAGATTTTCATTACGGGCTCTATCGATTATCTTCTGGGACGGATGAATTATAGAGAACATTAAATTTTTTTTAAAAAGCAAGTGAGAGAGGAAATATCTGAATGAGTTTGGGTGGTCGATGGCAGAAAGGGCTGAGCCACCAAGCTTGCTGTGGCCTCCGTCTCCGAGCAGGGTGAGGAGCAGACCACTCAGGGCAGGCAGCCTCTGACTCCAGCTTTTGGCCTCCCTGGAGCTCCGCCGGCCTGGCCTTGGCCACAGGGGAGACCTGTGCTCCCCTTTGCGCCCCTCGCCTGTTCCCCGTCCCCTCCAGGGATCTGGCTAGCTTCTGGGAAGGCAGACAGTTGGGCCGTTCGCAGGGTTCTGACCCAGAAGTAGGACCTTTCCCAGGCCTTTGGGCCTCTCTTGCTGGGAGGTGCTGCTGTTGGCTGGAGATGGCCGCCCGGGGCGGGAGGGAAGGCTCACAGGGCCTTCTCTAGTCAGGGCTGGGATGGGGACTCCTGAAGAATGTGACCACCTGGGCCTGTGGGCCACCTCCACTTTTCCCTGCTCCTTGTTCCTCCCATCTGCAGTCACTGGCTTTGGAGGATTTCTGTTTTCCCTTTGGAAGCTTGAGAAAAACATGTCTGGGTCCCACTGCTGTGCATTTCGGTCCAGTCTGGAAAGAGAGCCTCCTGAGAGCCCATCTCTGCCTTGTTCCCTCCCCAACCCCTCCCCTTCCCCTTCCTTTGCCACGTGGTATCGTTTGAAAGTGCCACCCAGGCCTGGGTTCAAACCGCTTCTGAGTGGGTGACCTTGGGTGGGTTATACCCCTCTCTGAATCTTACGTCCTCGTCTATCCGGTTGAGACGATAGCCCCCCTCGTTGGGTTCTTGCGATGATTATACATATTGATGTATTAAAATCCTTAACACCTACTGCTTAACAAACATGGGCTGTTATTTTCCTGGACTGTGGCGGAGCCTGGAAACCCTACCCCCGCCTTCCTTCAGCCTTTTTGATTTAGTATTCCATTTTATAGACAGGGAAACTGAGGCACGGGGAGGTTAAAGTCGCTGGCCCAAGATTACCTAAATTGTAAACGGCAGAGCCTGGATTCCTACCGGGCAGTCCGGCTCCAAAGCTTGTACGCTAAACACCGTGTGGCACTGCCCCCGTGATCTGGCAGGGTGACGTACGTGTGTGTGCCTGCACGAGTGCTCTCGCACGAGTCCCAGCAGCCCTGCCCTCCTGGTGGTCTCCGGCCAATCCCTCCTCCCGACCCTCCCACTTGATGTGGTTCCCTCAGGTCATTGGCGACCCCGGCATTTTCTGGGGCCCTGTTCTGAGTGGAGTCTGTCTCCCTACCCCCACGCTGTCCTCCCCGTCCCGGCTTCACCTAGGCTGCCGTGAAAAGGTGGTGGTTTCCATGGATATCCGTCTCCCTCTGGCGACACGCCCTTTTTTGTATAACTCTGTTCCCTAGAGTTGATTGTTTTTGGCACACAGCTCTGTAAACTCATCCAACAATTAAAAGGGGGGAGGGGCGGAACAAAAAGGAGACAGTGACTGGGGTGAGCGATACGCAGGAGGGGCTCCTGGGGCGTGGGTCCCCTTTCTGTCCCCGGTCGGCAGCAGGACGGCACCTGAAGCGCAGAACGGCCGCATAACCCGCTGGCCGGGAGTTCTGCTTGCTGAGTTCTGAGAATTCACAGAACTCCACGTTTCCTTCCATTTGAGCTGTGTTCTTGCCCCATTTATTTCTCCCTCAGCGGTCAGGGGGCCCTTGCGCAGAGCCAACAGCAGCCATCTCCGGAGGCCACCTGAAGCCCTGAGATGCCAGCTTGGACCAATTTGAATATCTGCTGCCCTTGTTTTGGTTAATTGTGTATGTGTTTGCTCTGTTTGTGTACCATCAAATACCTACTGCGTTGGGCGGACCCGTCGTAGGCCGTGTGAGATCACAGATGAAAAATGCAGTGAAAAACATTTTCGTGCCACAACACATCATGTAGGATTTTTGTATTAAGATGTGGATTTTTTTATTGTTTTTTTTTTTTTTTTTCCTTTCCCCTTTTCCATACAGCCTGAAGTTGGGCAACGTACCCGTCTGTGTTTTTGTTTTCACTCCGGGTGGTTTCTGAAATCTGCTCATTAGGGCTTTGTCCTCTCTGCGTCCTAGCCTGACCTTCTACCCCTTTATCGTCTCTGGTGTAGATCTTTCTACAGCGGAGGTCACCTCCTGTTGTCTTCTCTCCCCTGGGGATGATGGGCGCCCTGGCCACACCCATTCACCCAGGTGCAAACTGGGCTCCCGAGTCCCTGTTTCTGAGTCCCACATCGCCGAGGCAGACGTGCATTGCAAGTGGTCTCAGTGAGGGGGAGCCAGCAGAAATCCATCCTCATGGTAAAGCCCTTTAGCTTGCCCCTTGTCTGGAGAGAAGAAATGGAAGCCGTCCCATTCCCACAGAACCTCATGACTCAGAGTGGCCCTCTTCTGGTGGCCTTCTTGTCCCTGTCTCGCCAGATGACAGCAATGGGCTGCTCAGACCCCTTCCCCCTCCCGGAGGCCATGCCCGCAACTGGGACCCCATTTACCAAGTAGGTTCAGGGGTTTCTCCTGCCGACCAGGCACCTCACCATAGGCCTCACCTGCCCCCGTTCACAGCCCAGCCAGAAGGAAACACCTAAGCATTACCTTCGTCCTCCTTTGTGATCTCTGAGTGCTTTCTGCTGGCTCTCGGGGTTGATGGAGACCTGTGTGGGGGCAGGAGGACTGAGATACTGGAGGGGAAAGAGACCAGGGGTGGGCACAGAGAAGAACTGTGAAGTGATTTGGGCCCTGAGTCCAGGCCTGAGCTGTGTGACCTTTGGCGAGTCACTTCATATCTCTCTGTGCCTCCCCTCACTAATCTAAACACGGGGCCCTAACGCTTCCTACCTCACGTTGTAAAGATTTGGCGAGATCACACGCGTACGATACTTAGCGTGGTGCTCAACGAATAGAAGGCATCACGTAGGCCTGCCGGCAGATGGGGGTGAAAACCTCTCAGCTGCTGTGCCCTCCACTCCCGACGTGCCCTCTGTCACATAGTAGGAGCTCCGTCGATACTTACCGGCATCCGTTGGAGGAGGATCGGGTAACCGAGCGGTCCCCGTGAACCTGAAAGTTGCGCATTCATGGCGCTAATGTTGGAGCGGGAAAACCAAGGTGCAGGCTGTGCTTAGGGGAACCAGAAGGAAGGGAGCCTGAAAACAGCCGGTGAAGTATTCTGTCGCTGGAGAGGGATGACGCTGTGCCGGGCCCATCTGATCCTGACACGAGATCAGGGACTAGTTCAGTTCCACAAACACTTACGCTGCCCACTGTGGGCCAGCTGTTGTGCTAAATGCTGAGGACGCAGAGATAATTAGGACCTGGTCTCTGCCCTTGAGGAGTTAAAAACCCAACGGCGGAGACAGACTCGTGAACAAATTACTTTAGTCCAGTATGGATTTAAATGCCACAATGAAAGATGTGTGAGGAGCAGAGCAGAGAGGCATATGGCCTGTTTGGAGTGGATTCTGGAAGGTTACCTTGAAGAGGTGTGGAAGAAGAAGGTGCTGGTAGTCGAGGACATTGCTGGAGCACCGGTAACACCTTGCTCATCTCTTGGGGATGACCCTCCAGCCCTGCTGGGTAGGAGGGAGAAAGGTGTCCTCTCCATCTGTGAGGAAAGGGGGGCCCTAGGGAGATCATGTGGCCTGTCCCATGGTCCACGGCAAGTTAAGTGGCCAGACTGGGGCTCAGACTCACATCTTCTGATTCTCGGCCCAGTATTATTTCTGTACCTACACATGGCTTCTCACCCCTTCACCCTGGAGCTGCTGGCCAGAGAGCTCTGTCTTCTGGGCTCTCCACCTACTGACCGAGATTCCTGCTGTTGCCATGGCCCCCGGGGCCTGTGCCGTGGGAGGGCCCCGACCATGGCAGGCCCCAGGGCCTGTGCCCTGGATTGGTAAATAGGTCAGGCTGCTTGCTTGGGGACAGTCCCTGAGCAAGGCCACACCTTGGCAGGGCTGGAGGATGGCAGGAATGGGGAAGACTGAGGAGGAGGGGGAGGAGGAGGCTAGGCCACACCCTTTATTCAGCTGCTCATGCTTTGCCAAGGTGAGAAGCTCCCTCTGCCCAGGGCAGGCCCCTCCCTCAGCTGGAGGAGGCTGGACAAGGGCCCCACCAGGGCCTGGGACACCCTGGTCCCCTGTGACTGGAATCCCCTTCTGAGCCAGGGCAGAAGAACCTGGTATGGTTCACATGCCCATTTGCCTGTGGTCAGACCCTGGTCTTTCTCGCTCTTTGCCAGAAGTCAGGGAGGTGGGAATGTTTCCCTTGACCTTTTCCCTGGGAAAGGTGTGTGGCTGGAAGGGGAGAGTGTGAGCCACCCGTAGAAGATGCTGGCTTTTCAGGTGGGGCAGGGGTCGGTCGTTCTGATGGGATATTGGAATAGAGTTGTCCCTTCCCCCCCCCCCCCCCCCCCCCCCCGCCCCACACACAGCAGAAGAATGTTCTGGGGGCGGGGAGCTGTAGGTGGTCTGAGGCACCCCTTCCTCTGGCTTGGAGATACTTAGCTGGCGGGTGGGTTGCCCAGGGCTTTGGGGGATCCTGGACCAACAGGCAGGGGAATGGCAGAGCCCAGAGAGTAAGTCTCCCTGTGGCCCTGAAGTTCCCATTAAAGTGTTTTTTCCTCTTTTTTAAAGAAAAAAATATTCCCAAACTGGAAAACAAAGGAAATCCACTTCCCCCAAATCACACGAAACTCACATTAGGGGCCTGGCGGGAATCCATGGAAACCAGGAAACCCGCTGTTAACCCTGTATGGCGCTGACGGGTGGGGTGGGAGCCGGGCGATCCAAGCCCAGGGCCACTATCACTGGCCCATCCCCGTGGCCGTGCCCCAGAGCAGAGGTGGGGGCAGCGGCTGCTGGAATCTGTCACCTTCACTGCCCAACAGCCCCTTCCACTGGCCCGACCTTGGGAGGCAGGAGAGGAGGGGTTCGTGCCCTCGAGGGAGGCTCGGGATCAGAGGGCTGGGCCATGTTGCAGAACCTGCCGGGTAACCGCCCACACCATGCCACGCTGTCGAGTCGGGCCGAGCCCACTCACACGCTTTGGGAGCGAGCACACAGGTGGTGTGGATGCCCCGGCCGGTCGAGGGAGAAGGAAAGGACTGGAATTTCAGCCACCCCACTCCCTGATGCCAGCCCCGTAGGCACGGTGGGTGTGGGAGCAGATGGAGAGCCCCCTTGGAGTTTCCGTACCCCACTCTCACGCCCATCGGGCTGGACCTCCAGGCCTGGGAGCGTGTGCACGGAGGTCCGGTGCCAGGTTTGTGCTTGCACGCGCACAGGCTAATTTTTCTAAAAAGGCCAAAAATATTTACAGATTTGAAGTTGAAACGCAAACAGGAAAAGCCCTTTAAAAAGTGAGTGTAGTGGATATTCAAAACAGGAATCACCATGGAAACACCACAATATTTGCCTAAATTGACACAAAGGTTGCTGGTCACAGGGCACCAACTTTCTTTGGCCACGTTTTTTTTTTTTTTTGGCCCAACACCTATCACGAATGAATCTCAGCGGCCCCATTCTGGGCGCGTGCACTCACGCTCTTTTCTTTTTTACGGGGTGCGACGGCGCAGTAGCAACGTGGATGGTGGCGGGGGGGGGGGCAGGAGGAAAAGAGAAGAAACCAAACTGACCCATCCTGGGTAGCTGCAGAGACACCTGTTGATTCTGTTTTTAGAGACTCCCACAGGGCCACTGGGGGGTCATGGGAGCAGCTGGGAGCCGGCCCAGGGAAAGTCTAGAGGGAGTGGAGGTTGGGGAGCCCGAAGCTTGGTTTGGTTGCGTGGGTCTGATCTGGCTTCGAGCGTCAGCTTGATCCACCGTCAGGCTGACCTCTCACCCGGGGTGCCGAGCCTTGGGTGTGATCACTCTGTTACTACCTGGGGGTGGCATCTGATTGGCCTCTTATTGTTTCTACCTGTCTGCTTCTTTTGTTAGCTGTGACCACTGCTTTGCAGTTGGCTAATAATGGTGCAAAGGGTGCACTGGTTGTAGGGTCAGACCTGGCCCTCACCGCAGCCATGCCATCCGCCGATTGGCAGGCAGGGTCCGAGAATCTCTTAGCAGCGACTGCCGGATGGTTCCCTACCGCGCCGAGTGTCGGAACCGTGCCGTCTTGTCGTCCGTCCTGTCTTGAGGGGCCACGTGGGTCTCAACGGGAGTCTAATAATCTGTTTTCCCTTCTCGTTCCGGTAGCAAGCCGACCTCGCTGACTGAAGGCCAAGACCCCTTCCATCCCATCTGCCCTTCCGGCCACCACGGTTGTCCGCCCTCCCGTAGAAGGGGACCCTGCAGCTCCAGTGGTGCACAGTGGAATGGACTTTGGACCCCGGTCTCTTGGGACACAAAGGTAGCTGCTCCTGATTCCCAGATGTGTCTGGGAGATGTGGGTCGGGGCTGTAGTTGGCCGGTGTGGGGGTTCCTTGTTGGGAGAGAGCCCCAGTAGGCCTTTCTCAGGAGGGTTCTGACCTGGATGGGGGTAGCTCAGGCACCCTAGGTGAAAGTAAGAAGACACAGGATTGAGGACGGAGCCCGGGCCTAGGAACAGGACACTGTATATTGGCCCTGGCTTTGACATTGACTCACTGCTTTCTCGGTTTCCCCACCTGTGATATAAACAGATTGGAATAATGGCCTCTAAGAATCCTGCCACTGAATGGTGCCAGCAGCACGCAGGTACTCCAGGGGAGGCCTAGAGTCCTTTCCGAACGTCACCTCTGGGAGCGGTGGGTCCGGTCCCTCTGGACTGCCATGCTGTCCGCAGGCTGCCACGCTGCTCTGAGTTCACATGTGACTTGCTGGGGGCTCTCTCCAGCCCAGGCAGGACCCTCCTTAGAGGAGAAGCCACAGGTGTCTTTTGACCCAGGCTCAAAAATCACCCCTCGCTTAAGGCAGGTCACTCATGCCAGGGATGGGCAGTCTATGAGGCTGTACTGTCAGATATTTGCCTGCAGGTATATCAGACGTGGTGGTTTTTGCTGGGGGGGGGGGGGAGGGTGGCGGGTGGGGTTGACACACAGCAGGTGCCTCACTACCTATTGGTCATTATTCAGTGTTCTCTTAGGATCCCAAGGGAACCAGCCCAGAGAGGTTGGTAGGACAGGGGCAGAGGTTGAGGGTCTGGAGGATGGTTGGGAGGGTAGAGGCCGCGAGCCACGCCTCCTGTGTGAGCCACACAGGATTCAGCGGCCCCGGCTTACCACCCTGTGCCGTCCCTCCCCAAGGGCGCCACAATCAGGCGTGTCTTGCCCCTCCCTCCATGGCCAGGCTCTGCAACTCTGGACTTTGAACTTGCAGGGAGGAAGCGCTTGGCAGCGATGGGTGCCTTGGCGCCCACTGGGGTTTGAGAGGTCCCCAGAGCTGTAGGCCTGCTTCGCGCCAGACCGCGTCACCTCAGGGACTAGCAGAAGCCTTGGATGCAGCCAGGGATTTGCAAATCAGATGTAAATGTGGCCCTGGGTTACTGTGGAGGAACAACTGTGTGGCCGAGACTCTTCTTCCCGGTGTCCAGAATGTGATCACGCTCCAGGAGTTGGTGTGGCCACGTTGGAGGCGTGCCGCTGTTGTCCGCCGATGGCCGTGTCGAGACTGTCGGCAGGACCATCTTGCTGGGGTGTTGGTGCCAGCGCCTGTGTGTGTCTCCACTTCTGAGCTCTTCTTGCCTGACTCTGCTTCTCTGATGATCACGGGTCCTGGGAAGGCAGGCCCACGTGTCTTCGAGCCTCTGGCTGCTGGCCTCCCTAGCCACGCCTGGGCCCAGCGCACGAGCAGGTTGCCAAAGCGCCCGTGGAGCCCCCTTTGAAGGGGGAATGTTGCCCGTTCTGTTCTCTGTGGCAGGCTTTTTGTTTTCTTTGTTCCCTCGGCAAAACATGCCCATTAGTTTTTCCCTTTCCGAAGTTTCCACTCACTGTTGACTCCCAGGGGCCATGCCGGCATAGGGTACGGGCTCCACGCGTCCCTTGGGGCTCCCGCATCCTGGCATCGGCCGTCTGGGGCTTGATAGTGAAGCTTGGGGACTCCAAGGGCTCCGAAAGGGAACGTCGCGGCCAAGCCCCGCTGCACTCACTCACTCCTTTCCAGGTACTGGGTTTGGCCGTGGGCCCATGTCGTCTGTGGCAGGGCTGATCTGTGGTCTCAGAGGTGCCCTACCTCAACTCACCAGAGTGTGGAAGAGGGGCGAGTCCACGCTGGCACCTGGTCCGCAGCCCTGTTCCCGTCTAGCTCAGATTCTACCTGTTTCTGGCTGCGCCACGTAAGACCTGGTAATGTTTATTCAACAGATCCTGAGGGCCTGGTGTCTGCCAATCGTTGGGGGTAGAGTTGGACAAGACAGCCCTGGCTCTCCTGGAATTCTGGTTGGGCAGGCAGACAAGAAACCCACAGAAAAGAACGAGGCCACCATTAGTGCAGAATGGACATAGGACGGAGTAGTGTGAGGTGTGTGGGCAGTCAGAGGAGGCCACTTTGAGGAGGTGAGAGTTAGCTGAGATGGGAGGATAGGAAGTCGACAACCATCTGAACCATCTGAAGGCAGAAGAATATTCCACAAAGAGAGCACTAGTCTTAAGGTCTTGAGGTGGGATGAGCTCAGTACCTCTGGTAACAGAAAGAAGGTCCTGGTGGCCGGGAAGTGGATGGGGTATGTAGGGGTTAGTGAGCTGGGAGAAGTTGGGATTTTATTTTTTGGGTGACAGGAAGCCACAGGAGGGTTTCAAGCATGGAGGTAAAGTGACCTTGTTTTCATTTTAAAAAGACGGAAGTGTGGGCGCCCGGGCAGCTCAGTCGGTTAAGTGACCAACTTCGGCTCAGGTCACCATCTCCCGTTTCGTGAGTTTGAGCCCCGCGTCGGGCTCCGTGCTGACAGCCCGGAGCCTGGAGCCTGCTCCGGATTCTGTGTCTCCCTCTCTCTCTGCCCCTCCCCTGCTCGTGCGCACGTGCTCTCTCTCTCTCAAAAAGAAACAAACATTTAAAACAAAATGAAAAAGATGGCTGGGGCTGCGGTGGGGTGAGTGGGTGGCACGGTGGCAAGGGCAGAGACCAAGAGGCCAGAGGGGAGGCAGCTGTGGCCGCTGAGACGAGAAAGGTGGAAATGGACAGAAGGGTACGGAGTCCGTGTGTTGAGAGGGCAGGTCCATAGGGTTTGCTGATGGAGTGAGCGACGAAGAAAGGAGCCAGGGTCCTGGCTCCAGCTTTACAGACGCCCCCCGTGGCCCTGCATCTTCTCCCCTCTCACGCACCCACCCTGATGGTGCCAAGAACCACCCGTGGCTTTCAGGGGCACTGTGTCTTGTCTTGTGGATTAGGGAGAAGCACCATCCAGGGCACTATGCTGGTTGCTGAGAAAGCCTGGCACAGAGGATTAGGCATCTCTCGGTAGGCCGCGTGTGGAGGGAGGGCCAGAGGCCTGCTTGTCTCTGGCACTGTTTTCGGTAGGGATTTCCAAGCTGGCTATCCTTCTGGCCCTGAGACTGCACCGAAGCCTGTTTTGTGCCTCTGCTCCACGAGTTCAGTGCCGGGTCTGAGGTTGGACCCAGTCCGTACAGTTCCTCTCACTGTGGCTTTATGGCTGAGGGCTGAGCGTCTATGGACCCTCTCGCCCGTGCATCCGGTCACGTAGAACCCAAAAAAAGGGTTTGTCTAAGGCCTCCTCCTCATTTCCATTTGGGCCAGCTTAACCTCCAGCCCAGTTTATGGGCAGGGATCCTAGCAATCTTTCCACGTGGAAAGTCTTTTCACAATTTACAGTGTGAGTTCCCATAGGCGGCCTGTCAGATTTGACGTGGGCCACTGTCCCTTTTCCCTGGGCCTTTATTTTATTTTTTTTTTATTTTTTTTTTTCAACGTTTATTTATTTTTGGGACAGAGAGAGACAGAGCATGAACGGGGGAGGGGCAGAGAGAGGGAGACACAGAATCGGAAACAGGCTCCAGGCTCTGAGCCATCAGCCCAGAGCCTGACGCGGGGCTCGAACTCACGGACCGCGAGATCGTGACCTGGCTGAAGTCGGACGCTTAACCGACTGCGCCACCCAGGCGCCCCTTCCTGGGCCTTTAATACAAGGCTCTACTTTCCCGGGTCCTGGTGTCACCTGCTTGGGTCAGGACGAGGCAGGCCACCCCAAACAGTGATGCTGTAACAGTGAAGCAATCCTCGACACTCCAGGGTGAGTGCTACACAGCCCTAACCCGAGCACGGGGCCATCACAGCTGGCTGCGGGGACCCCAGTGAGTTCTTGCCCATGTTGGCAACATATTCCCAGCCATATGGGCCAGCTCAGCCCTCCAGGAAAGCTCTGGAGGCTTGACCTCCAGGGGGAGTGACAGGAGAGAGCAGAAGGGCAGGCTGGGGACGTCTTGCAGGGGTGACAGGGATGTCCCAGGCGTGCAGCTGGTGCCTCTGCCTGGCTCTGAGGGGGTGTCAGCCAGCATCAAAATGCCAGGCTAAGGCGGGGGGGGGGCATGTCTGGGTGGGCAGGCGTGTGTGTCTGTGCATGCGTGGGAGGCTCTTCTGCTTTCTGCCTCCACGGCCTGCACTAGATCCGTGGCCTTCCCTCCTAACTGGGCTGGACACTTCCAACTCCATCCTCCCGGGCTTTGATCTGAAGTGGGGCTGGCCGCTCAGGCAAGCAGGGCTGGGGTCAGGAGAGGTGCTGGCTGAGGGGCCTGGGGGCCCAAGCCCTTTGCCACCCCTGGGTAACTTCATGCTCAGGAGGATGGCTGAACCGAAAGGCTTGGGAAGATCCTTCTGGTTTCTATTCTGTGTGAGAATTGGGCCTGATCTTGCCAGTGCCCCAGCCCTGGCCTCGTTCCTCGGTTCTCCTTTGTTCCCTGGCAGAGTCAGGAAGCCCCCGGGCCCCAGCAGGTGCAGACCCAAGAGGAGAGGGTTGGGGCCGGGCTGGGAGTTCCCGCCTGGCCAGAGCTACCCAGGGGCCCCTCTTCATTCGATGATGCGGTCGCTCCAAAGGAACAGCGGCCCATGGCTTTGGGAGGGTTAATGTCTTGTGGATGTGGACGAGGGCAGAAGCACTTCTGCCCTGCCTCTGTCCTCGTGACCTTGGAGCCTCCACACGGAGGCCTGAGGCAGCAGGTGTAGGGACCCTTGTGTGGCTGCCGACACCATTAGCTGCTGGTTTTCCATCGAATTCGCTCTGGGCAGGTTCCTCACCTTCCGCTCCCCACCCAAGTTTTCTCTCTGGTTTGGTTTCTTGGCCCCCACCCCCCCCAGAACAGGCACCTTTTCTGCCCCTGAGCCTCCATGTGGTAGCCTGGGGTTGGGACCCCCGTGGCCAGGGTGAGTGGAAGTGGGAAGGTGTAATTAATCACTAGTTTCTTCTCCAGAAATGCTAATCGGGAGAAGCAATTAAAAGCAACTTTTTTCCCTTAGTAATCTGCGTTAAAAGCTGGTAATGAAGTTTAGGGCCGTCGTGACTCAATATTTCAGCTTCACCGACTCAAGTCAAAACAATCCAAGCCCAGGAGTTTGCCGGCAGCTGAGCTGGGCCCGGGCAGCAGCTGGGAGTCCCCGTTCCCTCTCCTCACCCCTCATTGCTACCCCCTGCCCTAACCCCGGCTGCTTCTGGGTAGCAGGCCCAGCCAGGAGAGGAGGGTCTGGGTGGCAGGGGGATGGATCCCCCAGGCCATCCCTCAGGAGACCCAGAACCGGAAATACATCTTTAGGGCAAATGATAGGACCTGTAAGAGGACCACTGTGTGGGGGCAGAGCTGGGGAAGCAGGGGATGGGCCTGGGAGGAGCCGGGTACCTGGGAAGCCCCCAGGGCTGCCCAGGGCCCAGCCACAATGGGCTCTGAGTCTGAAGAGGTGGTGGTCCAAATCTTGACCTTTAACCTCTGGTCTTTCATATGTCTTTTTCATTCATTCATCAAGCCGTACTGAGAGAGGCTGCGAACCAGACCGCAGCAGTGAACAAACCGGCCAAACTTTCCTGTGCTGCGGAATTTGCATTTTAGTGGAGAAAGGCAAATGACAAACGAGATAAAGAAATAAAGTATTTGTTGGATGGCCACGTGTGTCCAGGAGAAAACCAGCAGGTTTCTAGAATAGAATGGGGAGAGTGCATGGCAGGGGAGGGGTGGGGGCAGAATGGTTTATAATTCCGGGTGTGGCATCCGGGGAAGGCAGCGCTGAGATGGTGACTTTCGGTAGGGACGGAGAAGGTGAGGGAAAGAGCCCTCCTACTCAGTACTTGGGACAAGAGTGTTCCCACCGGGGTGAACGGCAAGCGTGAGCTCCCAGACACAAGAACAGCCTGGCTTGTTGGAGGACAGCTCGCTGGGGAGAGATGCTGTGGGAGGTCACGGGGGTCGCGCTGGGGGGCCCCAGATCCTGCAGGCCTGGTAGCCGTTACCCCAAGTGAAATAAGAAGCTTTTGGAAGAGTTCTGGGTGACTTGATCTGATTAGGCACAAGCTCTTTTTATTAAAAAGCAAGACCCAACTGTCACCAACTCATCCTCTCATGGGGACCCTCGGTGCCCCATCTAGGTGCATCTGTACTCACTGCCTCCCCGGGGTGGGGGGGTGCTCTCTTGAGCAGGTGAGGGGAGTGCTGAGGGCGCCGTTGGACACCCCCCGCCCTAGCCTCCGCCTGCCCATCCCCCAGTCCTCCTTAGGGAGCGGTTCAGAAGCAGGCTCTTGTCACTTTAAGCAGCCCCCCGCCCAGCTTCCCTGGCCTGCTTTATCTGAAGTCCAAGCGCATGTTGTTCCAGGACCGATCCGCTTTAGCTAATTAATAATCTGACAGGAGCCACCCAGGGGATTAGCCGCTGAGCTGAGCTCCACCAAGCCCCAGCAAATGAGCCCTGTACTCCTTGGGGACGTGGAGGTGACTTTGAGGGGTGCAGGGAGAGGGGACCCCGGCAGGCGAGCCGTGGCACTGGGCTGTGCGGTAGTGACCACGGAGGGGAGAGGGCAGGCAGGGGGGCAGTGATGAACGACGGAGCCTCTGAAAAGGAGGCTGCTGTCCTGAGATGGGCGGAATGTCCATTCTCCCTCGCTGCCCCGTACAGTCCTGCTCACCTACCTGCCAGGTATTAACCTGCTGGGAAACGGACTAGAGTTGCCAGAGTTAGCAAATGAAAATACAGGATGCCTGTCATACACCTGAAACCAACAGAACACTGTATTTTATGGCAACTAACTGGAATTAAAATAAAAACTTAAAAAAAAAAATACAGGATGCTCCGTGACCTTTGAATTTCAGATAAACCACAAATAAAGTTTTAGTGTAAGTGCATTCCGGGTGATATCAGGGGCATACACTAAAAAAGTACGGAAGATTTCTCTGAAATTCAGATTTCGCCAGTCATCGTGCATTTTCTCAGACAGTCCTGAGCGGGGAGGGCCGCAGGCTGCTGGGCTCCCTCCCAAGAACAGCCCAGAGCTCCCTCTGGAAGAGGTAGCACCCTTGGGGAGCAAGGCGGGGCCAGTGCCGAGTGACCTCCGGTGCCAAGTGCCGCAGGTGGAGGAGGCTGGAGCAAAGGTCAGCTGCTTGCCCGGGTCTCTCACTTCTATTTGGGCCCAGGTGGCCCTTGGGTGAGTAGAGTCCAAATCTCCTTCGAAGGAGCTGTGACTCCAGGCCGGGAAGCAAGTCCCAGGGTCGTCTTCCACAGGCGAGACTGGTGTCTGGGAATAGCCTGGGGTCTCTCCAGAGGGAAAGGCCCGAAGTTCCTGGGGTAATCTGGGCTAGGTGGTCATCTGCCGAGGGCATCTATCTGCTCTGAGCCTCCGGAGAGGTCAGCAGGGATGGCCCACCGTGTGGGAAGGGCCAGGCCAGGTCAGGCAGGAGGTAAGGGACCTAGCCTGCTGTGCAGGGTCGCCTCCAGGTTCCAAGGCCTCTGGGCACTGAACAGAAATGCCCATCTGCTGACCTCTCCACCCACACCCCCAAGGCGACCGACTAGCCTGAATAGCCTGGGCCAGTTTTTCCGGGACATGGTGCCACCCGGTGGGGCCTGGGATGTCATTCTCGGCGCAGGGAGGGGTGGTCTTTGTTGGAAGCCTTACTTACTATGGGATCCTTACTGCTCCCTCTCGTGACCCTTCTCACCCCGGCTCCGTTCCCAGTGGTCAGGGTGCTCAGGGCGGTGAGAGGGGCCTGCTGCCAGCTGGTGGTTGTCCAGCCTCCTGCAGCCAAGGGGCCCGATGCCAGGCAGGCGGTGCCCCCGAGGTGGGAGCTCTCTCACTCCTGCTGTGTCCTCTAGGAGTTAACAGCATCCTGTGCCCTCGGGGCCTCCTCTCCCCCAACCCCTGGGCCACCCTCCTCCTGGCCTTTCCCGGCACAACCAGCAGTGCAGCCTCGTGGTGGGAGCGGAGGGGGCTGGGGGTGCCAGGCCGGTGGGAACCTCTTCCGCTTCCCGAGCTCTCAGCCTCTTCCCCAGCGTGCCCGGCGGTTTGGCCCTGTTTCGCGAGCCGTCTGCTGCCCGTGCTGCCTCTGACCGACATCGTTAGCGTGGGTATTTATATTTCATTAACGACATTAAGCCCAAATGGCATTAAAAGCAAAGCTGGTGATAAATAGCTTATTAATAAACAGGGAGTGCTCCGTGCTGCCTGGCCTCTCCCAGCCCCGGCGTTAACCCTTGCTGCCCTAGATAATCATGTTTCATCCCCAAGATCATCCCCCTAAGGTGGGCCGGGAAGCGCCAGTCACATGTCCGAGTTCTGGCTCCTCAGAGGTCAGTGCCTTGTAGATCCCGTGTGGGCCAGTTTGGGATCACTCGGGCCTGTGAAACGTGGCCAGACCCCTCACGGCCTCTAATCGAATCTCCATTACCCTCTCTCTCCTTCACTAGTTTTGATTCTGGGCTGAAAATGTCAGGAAATGTGGCTTTTCTAGACTGTAAGCTCAGACTTTCCCCATTACCCTGTTGCTCTGACTGAAAGGAGGCTCACGGAACATTTGGAATCAAAAACGATGCAGGGTGCCTGGGTGGCTCAGTTGGTTAAATGTCCAGCTTCGGGTCAGGTCATGATCTCACGGCTTATGAGTTCAAGCCCCGCATAGGGCTTTCTGCTGTCAGCGCAGAGCCCAGCCCACCTCGGATCCTCTGTCCCCATGTCTCTCTGCCCCTCCCCCAGGAGCGCTCTCTTTCTCTTTCAAAAGTAAACAAAACATTAAAAAATAAAAACAAATAAAAAGTAAAGAGCAGTGCTCATGAAAATGACAGTAATAATAATAATGACAGCAATAATCGCAGCTGGCGTCTCGAGCGCTGTGAGCAGGTCTTCTACCGGTCGCTCCCATGCAGCAGCTCTGGAATGTTCCCTGAGACCCCAGCTCAGGTCATCCAGCTCAGGTTCATTTTTATAAGTGGGAAGCCAGTGCCCAGCAAAGGGAATGCGGTTTACCAGCCGGAGTCCACATCTCACAGGTGCTGCCACCGGGGCATCGGGTGGCTTCCCCAAACAGGGCCTGATGCCCTCGCCACTCCTAGGCCTCCCGGACCCACCACGGCTTCTCAGCTGTGGCCCCAGCCTTGCTTGACCCTGGCTCCTTGCCCTTGGGATTGTGCTATTCCGTTCCTCGATGCCTGGGGGAGCGTGCCTACACAGGCTGACCACCTGGAGGGCACAGTCATGCACCTTGCAGGCCACTCCCCCCGCCCCCAGGACCCAGAGGTGTCAACGGAGAGCCAACCCACAGGGCGGGGTGGGGGGCGGTCTGTGGTACTACAGAGGCCCCAGCAAGCTGGAGCAGCTTCTATGTGGTGCCCTCCTGGGGCAGGGTAGGGGGGACCAGCCAGCCTTGACTGTTTGGGGTTCTAAGTTAGTGTTTTTTAGATACAGAGTCATCTCTTCACACTTGCAGGAAATAGGGGCAGACTCAGCCCTGGGTCCCCCACCCCGTCTGCCCTAGCTGAATTGCTTGAAGGCCAAAAGAGAAAGTGGAGTCTTGTCTAAACTTTGGCTCCATTTAGAACTCTCCCCGCTGCAAACCTGAACCTGGGTTCTCATTGTCGCTCCTGTCCCTCTGGGGCTCCCTGGGCCCGGGGCCTGGCTGAGGGGGAGAAGGGGCTCTCGGGGTTTTGCAGTATAGAAGGGGAAGGTGGAGGTGGGATGTAAGGTGAAGATGTCGTGTCGTTTTAAGGGAGGACAGGAGTGGACGGTGTGTCGCCGGAACCATCTGGTTGTGTCTGGTGAGCACTTGGGGAAGACAGAGAACCAATTAATCAGCAGGACTCCTGCTGCCTCTGCCAGGAGCTTGGACTGCTTCTCCCATCCCATTCCCAAGCTAGGAAGGAAGTTTGGAAGCAGTGGCCATAGGGCTCATCCAGGGGGAATTCTACTCCTCATCCTGATGGATGGAAGCCTGTCCACCCCCACAGAGCAAAGCAAGCAGGAAGGGGCCAGCAGGGAGGCCAACCTGACTGGGGTGATGATGCTGGGACTGCCTTGACAGGTCAGATTCACACCCGCTTCTACTGGAGAGACCTTCCAGCTTGCTCTGGCCATACAGGCCTTGACCTTCACCACAGGCCACGGTGGGTAGCTCGGCATGGAGTCGTACTTGTCACCTGCTTTATGCTCTGAGCGCACAAGGCACGTACGTGCATTAAGCCAGTAATCAGAGGGGGCGCCTGGGTGGCTCAGTTGGTTAAGTGTCCGACTTCGGCTTGTGTCATGATCTCACGGTTCGTGGGTTTGAGCCCTGTGTCGGGCTCTGGGCTGACAGCTCAGAACCTGGAGCCTGCTTCAGATTCTGTGTCTCCCTCTCTGTCCCTCCCCTGCCCGTGTTCTCTGTCTCTCTCTCTCTCTCTCTCTCTCTCTCTCTCTCAAAAATGGATAGAATAAACATTTTTAAAAAATTAAAAAAACAAACAGTAATCAGAGAATCCAGCAGCTGGCGGGGAGGGGTCAGCCAGGCCTAGAACTAGTGGTCAGATGAGAGAACTGGGTGGGGGAAGGAGAGGGTGATGAGGGACAGGCTTTGGAACCCGGCCCAGCTGGGTTACAGTCAGGCCTACCCTTTGCAGGTGTGTGGCCGTCTCTTCACCATGCTTAGCCTCAGTGTCCTCCTCTGTAAAATGGGCACACTAGTACCTTCTCTGCAGGGATGTGGTCTCTACAGTGCTCACGACAGGGTCGGGGCCCCTTAGGTGCTGAATGAACAGCAGCTACCGCCCTTTTTGCCGTTTGGCCTGCTGCTAATCTGTGGCCACTAATGTTCTGTTTGACAACTGGGAAAGGAAATGGGTAAAGAATACAGCCTATCTGGCAGGGCATGGCCCAGCGCTCCTGCAGGGGGATAGTGGCAGCAGCAGGTAAGGGCAGACCCATCCATTTGGTGGGGTTTTTGGAGCACATCCTCCTCGGCTAAGCTTAGAAGGGGCAGGGGCAGGGGCGCCTGGGTGGCTCGGTCGGTTAAGCATCCGACTTCAGCTCAGGTCATGATCTCACGGTCCATGAGTTCGAGCCCCGTGTTGGGCTCTGGGCTGACAGCTCAGAGCCTGGAGCCTGCTTCGGATCCTGTGCTCGTGCTCTGTCTCTCTTTGTCTCTCAAAAATAAATAAACGTTTACAAAATTAAAAAAAAAAAATAAGGGGCAGGGGGCAGAGGAAAGCCTTTCCAGAGGAGCACCGTGCACCCCACTCACAGCAGGGGCCAGAACCGGTGGGGGCGCCGGGTGTGGGTGTGACGGCCACTGGTTACAGGCAGCTGTGGTGACATGTGAGGAAGCAGAAGGACAGGGGTCTTCAATATGGTTGTCCCGCTGCCTGTGACGGCACTCCCTTGGATGCGCCCGCTTTGGTTGTAAAGCCGCCGCAGCACCCTGCCGCACTGCACGGGTGGGGGACCAGGCCGCCCTCTTCGGCTCTCTTGATTGATGCAGGCTGGGACGCGTTCGTCTCCTGGCTTCTTCCCTGGGTGTCTGGGTGGACCTTCTGTCTTCTGCCACCGGGACCAGCTGTTACAACGTCAGCGGAGGCCATAGCTTCTGCCGCCGTGTGGCATGGTGGTGCTGATCTTGGCGCTTTGCAGGATCCCCTGCACCGTGGGATTTGGTTAGCCTACTGGGTTGCATCTGTTTGTATGAAAGGTGACAGTCTGGACACTCTTCTGCACACCCCCGCCTTCCCTTTCCTTTCCAGCCCCACCCCCTGTCCAGGGTCCGCTGCGTTCTCCAAGGGCCAGGGCTGAGCAGGGGCTCAGGAACGGATGACCAGGTGGCCTGGAGCACAGGGGCTGTGCCTCTTCCCTTGCCTGGGTGGGACGGCACGTTGTCACCCCGAGGGTTCTGGAGAACACGCCTCCTCGCACGTGGAAGGACTATGTGAGGAGAGGCCTTGGCGGCATCTGCTGTACCTCCTTGACCTCAGGGCCATCCGACCCCCCACGGGCCCAGGACGAGGGTCTGGGGTCACAGCCTGGAGGAGAGCTCCACGTAGTGGGAGCGGTGTCATGTGGGTAGATTGGTCAGTGGCCAAGGCGCCGGGCCTCGTGACTTGATGGGCAGATCTTTCAGTGAGTCAAAGGCTGCTCCAGACCCAAAGCTTTCTCCTTTCCTTGCTCCCCCGCCTCCAGAGCTGATAGAAATTGCTCATCTTCCCCTTGGCCCCATGGCACCCCAACGCTGGGCCAGCCTCCTCAGAAGGGGTGTAGGAAGGTCCCGGGAGAAGGACCCAGGACCAAGGCTAGCCCTCTCTTGGCTTCATGCCTGCCCTCACCATGGGCAGTGCCCGCTCTGATGCCCACCGTGGGAAGGCTGGCCTTCATCCGAAGCCCCTGGACTTGGGTAGGGGGAGGGTCCACATGCGTCCTCCCTTCTCAGGGAGCCTTGTCCTGTGTTCGTTTTCTTTTTGCCACTATTTTTTCTTGGGGTCTAATTAAAGACTTGGAGCCGTTTACAGCCTGTGGTTGGCTTTTTATTTGGGTCTTTGGCAATTACCTCCTGCCCTAAAATAAGTTTCGATGGAACAGGGGTAGGATTTTTCTTTTTGGCCAAGTTCTCGGCTTTAATTTTGCTGTGTGTATGCGCACACACGCAAGCACAAGTTGCACGTGCGTGCGTGTGTGTGTGTGTGTGTGTGTGTGATGGAGTGTAATGAAGGCTTTCTGTCCTCTCTGTTCCAAATCCTGCCTCCGTCTTCTCACTATCCCTGTCTCAAGTGGCCTGTGGCCAAGGCAGAGCCTGGACAGCAGGAACAGTATACCCTCAGCCTTGCCCTGCCTGGAGGCGGCTCTGTGACAACAGGCAGGTTATCTGTTGACTCTGTCCCAGTTTCTTCAACTGAGAATGGGGCCAGTGGGCTGGGCATGCCAGAGGCTTCCCTACGACACTGCTTTGAAAGCAGCCCTCTCGCCACAACCTAGTAGGTCATCCTTGGGGTGGGAGGAAGTCACCATCGACACAAACCAGCCTCACTTTCCCCTCTTGGTCAGCACACCCTGTATTTGGATAGGAGCGTGCGGTCGTGTGGCGAAAGCCCTTCCCCGCTTTTCCTGCCTCGGTTCCCCTGGCCACCTCGAGAGCAGGCGTGATCACCCCACTTGACAGGCGAGGCTCTCCCTGCAGCCAGAGATAATAAGTGACCTTTCTGATGTCGCTCAGCTTACAGGGGGCAGAGCCTTGGGATTCAAACCCGGATCCTCTGATCTCCCAAAACCCACACCCCGGACCGGCTACAAAATTTGCAGGGCCCAGCGCAAAATGAAAACATGGGGACTCTTGTAAATTATGAAGAATTTCACGACAGTGGTAGCGTGTGCCCTTTTGAGTGTGGGGCCCTGGGTAGCTGTGTGGGTCGCCCACCCAGGCACCACCCCCCTGTCTCCACCCCCTTGAATTCCCTTCTCCTGTTTGCCGACATTCCCACCTGTGTGCTGAAGGGCAGGGAAGTTCAGTAGGGGGTCACCTGTGCTCCAGGTCCTTGGCTACTGTGGCTTTTTCCTGCAGGTAGAGAGGATTCTGGGTTCTCCCAGTTCTTGGCCTGTCCCGCCAGACCCCTAACCTATGAAGAAACACTGCCTTAGCATGGTGCAGGCTTTCTGGGGTTCCCTGAGTCTCTTAGCATCCTCCAGGCCTACCTAAGGCCTCCTGAGACTTTAAGTAAGTGAGAGGGGGGGACATATAAAAAAAAGGATAAAGAGGATTTGGTACGAACCCCCGTTTCAAGGGTGGAGGGTGAAGGTTTGGGGGATTGATTCCCCGCCCCAGGCCCATCTCGTTCTGTGGATCTCTCTCATCAAGATGAAGGAGGCGGTGACCTGCCGAAATGTCCAAGTCACCGTGCTTGTGGCAGAAGGTCAGGTGGCCATTCCTGGGGCCGATCTGGAAACTTCCTGGCTGGTTGTCGGGGGCTTGCAGTAGCCAGAGCATGTTGTGGGGTCACAGAAGTTTCCCAATAACGGATGGGTCAACAAGAGCACCCGGTGGGGCATATGTCCACGTGTACAGTGGTGTGGGTGCATGTGCATACACGCGTTCTGGTGAGGACACCACTCTCTGTGTGCCAGGCAGCTATTTAAATAAGAGCTGTCGAGATGAATGGCTTTAGCTGGCTTCCCCGGACCCAGCAGCCTTTGCCTGCCCGTCTGGGACCACGTTCCTGCCCCTTACATTCTTTCTCTCTACTCCTAATGCGCACACGCCGCCCCCCCCCCCCCCCAGCCCCACCACCAATAAGTCTGGGAACCAAAGTCCCGGCCCCAGGACCCCACCCCTGGCTCTGTCCGTGGCACCACTGCTTCCTAGAAAACCTTCTAGTTTCTGGACCTTGGACGAACTTCAGGATAAAACATGTGGGAAGTCAGAGCAGCTAGTTTTATGGAGGGGGGACAACTTTATCTAAAATCGGGGGGACAGGGTAGGGGTGGGAACCCCATCGGCGTAAGGTCTAAGGCAGTTTGACTATAGGAGGGAGAGAGTGCCCGAGTTTCCAAGGACTGATTAGATGGCATGCCAAGTGTATTAAATTTTGCAGACATTTTAACAGCAATATGCTAGATAGTTGGGTGTCCCCTGAGGCGGCTGGATTTTTTATATCCTTCACAGAAGGTCGGAACCCTCTTCTGCCTGCCTCCCCCCTCCACCCCATGCTCCGTGCTCCTCTCTCTCTCTCCCTCCCTCCCTTCCTTCAACCATTTTCCTTGCCTCTTGCTCTCTGCTCACAGGGAACCTGAATGACACCTCTGATCTCCGCCCGGCAGGGCATTCTGCCCCTCCTGCCCACCTCTCCAGGGCAGGGGATGGGCACAGATGAGGGGCTTGATTTCTCTGTTCTCTCCCTTTCCCCTTCCTCCCCGCATTTTGGAGACTGTTGTGAGACCTACTCCCCCCCCTCCTTATTTTTATAGAAAAAAAAAAAGGCAGGAAAAGAATCCATCTGGCATATGAATAATTGAAATGGCTCAACTCTGTTCCTGTTGCTGCTGTTTGTTCTTGGCTCCCCGGCCCCCAGCCCAGCCCCCTGAGTACAGGTCTCTAGGCGGAGGGTGTGCGGGCATTCTCAGAAGGTTCTCGGTAGAGGCCTAAGCTCTCCCGAATCTTGAGCCCTTTCTCCCCGTGAATCCGTCTGAGATGCAGGCATCTGGAGATGGGATTGGTTTCCTCCTCGCCACCCATGCGGCCAGCCAGCTTCTGGCTAGAGTCTCCCCAGGTATCACTCAATCTGGAATGGTTCCTTCGGCCCTTGGGCCTCAAGGGACAGTGTCCTGTGACCATGATTTCCCCCAGGGGCCCCCTGGAGTCCTGTGGTCCATGTCCAGACTTCTCCTTGCCCCAGCCCCTGCTCCCCTGTCCTCAGCTTCAGGGGCCGGGGGACTCCTGTCCCAGGGAAGAGTCCTCACCCCACGCTCTCTTGGCACAGCCGCCCCCAGGCGCTGACCCAGGCACCTTGCTCACGGCCCCCTTGTCAGCTGCACTCCCGTCCCCTGCCCTCAGCTTGTCCAGCTGCGGACTCACATGCTTCTCCACTTCTGTGGGACACAGCCTGTTTGCCGGGAGCCAGGAAAGCCAGAGATGTTTAACTTTCTCTCTGCAAGTTGGGAGAGAACACAGAGGCAGGAGGGTGGGGCAGGGATAGAAAGATAATGGACTCAGGCCTGGCTGGAATCGGCCGCCTGTTCGAGCCTGGACCAGCTGCACACCAAGCCCCCGAGTCCGGATGGAGAATTCACTGTCTCTTTAAAACCATTTAGAGGAAAAACAAAAGAACTTTAGTGCATTAATTCTGGTTGAAGATGGGTCTCCAGATGACAGGCTGATCCACATTATTCCCCACAAGACAACTCCCCCGCTCTCCCCCTCCCTCTCCCCCCTTCCGGCCCCTCTGCCCCGTTCTTTGTTGCCCTCCGCGGTTTGTGCAGAGCTGACCCGGGGCTCTCCGTGCTTGAGGCGCGATCGTGCGCTCTGGGTTTGAAAAGTTGGTACTTTTGTTGGTCTGTTTGGGACATCACGGTTGTGTCATGTGTGAGGTATTGACTTGCAGCCGTGGGTCCTGTGGTTGTAAGCAAGTGTGCGTTTCAGAGATGCCAAGTGGCCGTGGGAGGGGCGGGCACGTGTGTCACCACAGAGGCAGAGGGGTGCGGTGTCCCTTTCCCCTGAGCTTTCTGGCTCAGGCCCATTAGGCCTCAGAAAATGCCCCCACAGAAAGAGGGTCTGAACAGCCCCCAAATGCTTAGCTCTTTTCCGGGTCCGTAACAAAACTGCTCAGTAAGCAAAAAATTCAGGTGAAATTCAAATCAGGTTCGTTAACGTACAACCACGTATATATGTAACTATACATAACCACACATACAACGATATATACGTGGGTAGTTATATATGTGTCGTTTGTAAAGACTCCCACACATGTTATAAAAGCTGCAAAATGTCTGGCATTCCAGGGCCTGGTACAAATAATTAGATATTTATATCCAATAAAACTGGTTTGATGGGGAAATCGTTTCTCTGTGTGTGGAATCTCAGTGGAGGACGAGTTTCGGTGGTTGGGTTTGTTTTCTCCCGGACAATAAAACCAGGGCTTTGGCACCAACCGACGTACTTCCGGTAAATATCTAAATCTTTTCCCACCGTGGCTTCTGCTAGATGGCCCGTCGCGCCAGCCCAACGCTGCTGTTCCCTCCCGCCTTTCCACGCGCGCTCCAGAAATGCCTGTGTGTGAAGCCCCCTCCCTGCACCCCATGCCCTAGCTCCCGACCCTGGGCTCGAGTGTGCCTCATGTCCCCATCCTCGGTCCTCGCCCAGCCCAGGGTCACCACCCATGGGTCTTCTGTCTGTACTTTGCTCTCTCTTTTTTTTTCTTTTCCTTTGAACAGTTCTCCGGAATGGGGCTTCTGCCTCAGTATCCCTTAAAGCTCAGTCTAAGTGTTTCTCTGATTTCATGAAGCACCTCTTTTCCCCAGTTTTCAGTTTCTCTTCCTCTGTCTCCTGCTTCTAGACCTTTCGCTCCCCACTTTTCCCGAACTCTGCTTGACCTCCCAGCCCATTGCCCTCAAGGCCTCTGCCGCAGTATGGAGCGGCCCTGGGGAGCCCGTCTGCCTCACTGCCCCAGCCCGGGGAGCCCACCCGCCCCCCATTCTCTTCCATCTGTTATACAGTTGTGAACAGACAGAGCCAAAAGAGCCATAGATGAGGGCAGCCTCCCTCTCCCATTATACAGATGGAGAGCTGAAGCCCCGCGTGGGGCAGGCGGGGTTCCTAACTGGGACCGTGCAGAGCCGGGGCAGAGAGTGTGACCCTCTTGCCTTCCAGCTGGTTCTGGGAGTGTGAGAGACCCCCAGACCTCACTGCCAGGTGGCAGTAGTGTCTGTGAGACTTCGGGCAAGTGGCCTCACTCACCTCTCTGGGCCTTGCTTTTCTGGACTTGTAACTCGGAATTGGTAGTTCTTATGCCGTAGGGTCACAGAGAAGAGTAAAGGCACCCACGCATGACAGGGCCCCCGCTGGGTGCTCGGCCTGTGGGGCGCCCTTCCATGGAAGGTGCTGGTAGTCAGTGTTTGCCCTGACTGTAAAACAAGGACCCGTTGTGACGTGGGGCTGTGATCTTGCCCACCAAGGGTGCTACCCACGCAGCAGGATGGCCTTGGCCCCTTTCTCTCTTCCTGAACGGCTGAGTATCACCCCTTCAGAAGGACCCCGGCTGGGATCACGGCACCGTGTGGCTTCCCAGAGGTCAGGCCCTGACTAACCTCAGCCAGGAAAGAAAAGCCAGGAACAATGGAGGCGTTGGCCGACTGCGCGTGCCAGAGTCATGGCGGTCTAGCCAGGAGCCAGAACCCCAGAGAGAGGGCCCAGGGACACGGGAGAGGTGACCCACAGCGGCTGCTCTGGGGCAGGGGTCCCGTGGTTTTGACAAAGGCCTTTCAGATCAAGGATTTGAAGTCTCCTGAAGGGTGTATGGGAAGACGAAGGGGCCAGCAAGGCTGGAGAAGGGGGGAATGGGCCCGGGGTAGGGGGGTGGGGGTGCTCTGGAAAAGGTCTGTTAGCCCAAGTGGGAGCAGCCAAGTTTAATTACAGAGCAGCGAGTGGAGGGGAAATAGGCAGCCCTTGATGTACAGCTGGGGCTGCAGAGCGCCCGGCACGTGCCCCACCCCCCACGCCCTCCCCCGCCCCCCTGCCCTGGTGCCCTCCTCTGTCCTCTGCAAGGGCACTGGCCTCCCAAGGTGTTTGTGGCAGGTGGTCCCTGGCCCCGGGGAGCACATTCCCGCCACGGGCACACACAGCGGCACCCGAGAGCTTCCGTCTGCACCGGTACCCGAGAACAGGAGTGACCCAAGCACATGCAGCCAGATTGCCCGTGCGCAGCCTGGGTGGCTGTGGTTTAATAACACATTTCGTGCAGAGGGGATTGGACCCTGGCCTGGAAATAGAAACTGCCCTTCAGAAGACTCCTGGGTGTCTTGTTTTCTGTTGTCCCTTCTTTCTTTTTTTTCCTGCCACCTCCCCCCACCCAAATTAAGAAAAAAGAGAAACTCAACAAGAAGCAGAGCCCAAGCTTCCTATGACTGGCTCTCGGAGAAGCCAGTCAAATCTCCCCTCGTTGAGAACATTTTGACAGCATAAAATTGCTGCCGGAATGTGACTTTAGCGAAAAGTAAAAAAAAAAAAAAAAAAAAAAGAAAGAAAAAAAAAAAAGAAAAAGAAAAAAAAAATCCTTCCTTCATGCATATGGAGTTTTTTGGAAAAAAAAATGGTATTTTAATGCTTTCTATTAAATTGGGACTAAAAGTGGTGTCTTAATTTGCATGCATTAGCATATTTGCATATAGATCACTGAAATGGTGGAAGAGAGAAGAGCCTTTAAATGAAAATTCTTTTAAAGGCACAGGCCTGCCTCCCTCTCCAGCTCCGTCTGGAATTTATGTGTAGTCTTTGCCTCTCACCTCCCACCCCACCCTTTGTGTCCTCCTTGCAAGGGGATGGAGGGTCAAGGCCGTCTGTCTGGAGCTGGCCCTGGGGGAGTTAAGGGGCAGGAGCCAACCCTGGCCCTTGGTCACCCCCGTGGCCTTGCAGCCTTCCATTCCGGGCAGGACCCCACATGGGCCATGCTGCCTGGGCTCCCTTCTGTCCTGGCAGCGGCTCTGGAGGATGGGCCTGTGTTCACAGCTACCAAGTAAATGGCCTCATGCACCTAGTCCTCTGCCAGCGGTTGTCCTTCCCCCCCTCTCCATCCTACCCCTCCTGCCCTTCCCTAGGCCATGTTGATGCTCTACAAGCTTGCCTCAGGGTGCCTGTCCTGCCAGCCGTGGCCTTGAGCCTTTAGGCACCTGGCACCAAAGGAGGGATGGGTGGGGTGCTCCTACTGGCATTTTCTGCTGGATCAGCTCCTTGGGACTGAGACCTTTCCCACCTTCCTCAACCAGAAGGCCCAGGCTGCCATGTTCCCTTTTATCTTTCTGGTCTCTGGTTGAAATGTCACCTCCTCAAAGGTAGCTAAATAGCCCCACTTCTCTCCTCCATCACTATCACAGTCCTTGTTTTATCGTCTTCTAGAACCCCTTACTTTTTTGTTTACTCGATGGTTTGTTCCCACCCCCCCCCCCCAAGGTGAAGCCCCATGAAGGCAAGAGTTTGGGTCTGTCCTGTTCACAGCTGTACCCCCAGGACCATGTCTGGCACATCATGGTGTTGGGGAACTATCTGTTGAATGAAGGAGTGGGTGCGGGGACCCCGGTCGGGGCTGAGCCTGCCCCCTGGAGTCACTTCCCAGTGGAACACAGTGTCCCCCTGCTGCCAGGTGCTGAGCCTCAGTCAGATATGAGGCCCTTGGAAAGAGCGTGGTAACCCACTCTGACTCTTTCGGACAGTAGGTTGGAGCCGGGGCTGACTCTGAAGGCCAGGAGGCCAGGGTGGCCCACGGGCAACTTCCAACTCAGGAGAATAGTAGAGGCTGAGGGAGCCGGGGGTCCCCTTGTGGCAGTCCAACCCTACGGCCACCAGATTCGCTCTCAGGCGCCCTCACTCTAGATGCGGAAGAGGGAAGACCCCCCAAAATCTCAGGGCCAGCCAACAAGAATCTCAGCTTTGCGTAACTGGACTGCACTTGCTGGCTGGCCCTGCCGTGGGTGGCGGAGTCCCAGGGAAACCCCACCACCCTCTGTGTTGCACAGGGGCCGGCCAGGGAAGTGAGGTCTGGCCGCTGAGCTCTGCACCCCCCTGCTTCACCACTCTGGTGGGTGGGCTCTCTGAAAGGCCCCTCCAGGCTGACGGCAGGCTGACGGCAGGCTGACGGCAGGCAGCCTCGGGCTCCATGCCCAGCCTGAGGGGGGAGGGCCCAGAGGGGTGAGGGGGACGCCCAGGCTTGGAGCGGGGCTGTGCCTCCACCGCTAATGAAAATCGGAAACCAATTGAGCAGGACAAGGTGCCCAGCCAGCAGGTTGTGGGAACGAGGGGCCTAATGGATGTGGCCAGGGGGGAGCGGATGCCTCATTGATCGCCCCATGGCTATATTTATCCACCTTGGGTCTGTGGCCCCAGCAGCTGGATGGTGCAGGGATAAATAAATGGCCACTGAAATATTCATGAGCTGCACATGCACATCCGTGGTCAGGGGGACCGCCAAGGGCCTTCTCTTCCTTCCTCCGCCCCATCTCTCTGCAGAGGCCTTTCAGGAAATTCCTCCCACCTGGGCCAGGTGAAGTGTGGGCCCACCGTGTGCTCAGCCCAGCCCGGTACCCCAGGGGAGTGCCTCCAGCCCTGGGCTGGCCGAATCACTGCATGTCTGTCCCTGCCTTCCCTTTGTCCCCACCATCGCTCCCGCGCTCCCATGTCCCTGTCCCTTAGTGACGGATTGGACACGTTGGGCCATGTCTGTCTGCTTGACCCTCTGTGTCCCCACTAGACGGTGTACTCCTCAAGGACAGGCTTGCGGTTCCATTGGTCCATGTGTTTCCCACGTGGCCTGGCATGGTGCCTGACGCAGCCTTGAGAGAGAGAGGGGCATTGCGTGTGATGGGTGACAGCTCAGAGGTGGCTTTGAATCCCAGCTCTGCCTCGGCTTCAAAAGTGACTTAACCCGGCGGGGCCTCCGTTTCTTCCTCTGCAAACCGAGCGTACAAAACCATGTTGCCCGTGCTTCTGAAGTGTGGGCCTGGGACTCCCTGCATCAGACTCTCTGGTGGAACAGGTTAAAAATAACGATTCTGGTCCCTCCACATCCAGACTCAGAAACTCTGAAGCTGGGGCCTGATGACTCTTCAGCTTCAAGGAGGTTCCCCGGCAATTCGCCGCTCACTAAAGTTTGGAACTTCTGGTTTATTGCCTCGTGATACCTTTGTCCAGGTGGCAAATGGGGCCTTCCTCTGTGAGCCTTCCTCCGGAAGCCAAGAAACAAGGCGAGGAGCAGGAGGCGGGAGGCACGATCATAAAGCATCTATCAACCGGGCGTTCTGATGAACACCTGGCCTGGGGGTTCGCAGAGACGGAGCTGAACTTGGTCCAGTAGTGCTTAGGGGCAGGGCTGGCCCTCAACGACAGGTGGGTGGCACTGGGGCATGGGCATCTGGGCTGCCTATTGCTAGCAGAGCCCCCGGAGGGCACGGGCCCCGTCGTCTTCTGCTTTTTGCTCTCTGCAGTTCTTTCCCCATTCAAGGAAGGCAGGGTCGAACCGCCCTGCCCGAGGGTGGGAGAGAGCATCATCAGTGGTGTGGCTGGCTGACCGGAGCTGGCTGGAAAAGCACATTCTTCAGCCAGATGTCTTTGCTGCCACCCACGGTCTGTCTCTGGATACCTTGGACATCTACGGTGAACGCTGCCCGCTTGGTGCAGCGCTGGCCGTGCACTGTTTGCCTGTCGGGTGGCACGGGGCCCGTCCCCTGGTAGGCAGATGCCTGTGACTCAGAAACCATTTGACCCCATTTAACTGAAGAGGGCAAGGTTAAGCCGGCCATCTGTGGAGGGTTCTCTGAAGGCTCAGGGCACAGAAAGCGGGAAAGTCACTTGGGATGGTTGAAGGTATAACTTCTGTGTCTGGCACTCAGCTAAGTGGCACCTGCCGTCCCTCCTTCTTGCCCGCCCACCCCCTCCCCGAGCCAAAGTTTGATCCAAACAGAAGCAAACTTTGGGGACAGCCCTGGCACCGTGTGGAGCCCGCTGAGCCTGCGAGCGGCAGCGGGAGCAGAGGGAGGCAGCCCCGGCAGCCCTGGCGCCTGACTCCGCCGGTCCCCTGTCCCCTCCAAGAGCTCCCCATCCGCGCCCGCATTTGCAGGCGCCTCTCTCGGCAGCTCAGAATGCAGCTTGGGGCCCGTGGCGGCTCAACCTTTCCCTCTCCCAGAGCCCCGGTCTAATCAACCCCTATAATTTATGCAGAAAATATGATTTATATTTAATTTCACCACACTTGCATTGTTAATTTGAGATGTAATTAACCCGTCGCCATGACAACTAATTTTGTGATGCCGTAAATTACCGCCGTCTTTTCATCAAAATTCAGTTACTTTGGCTCCTGTGTGCAATGTACTGATGCAATTAGGTTGCTAAGGGCAACTCAAAAGTGTTCAATTTCTTTTGTGCAACTGCAATGGGGTAGAAGCTCCCTTGCGTCCTCCCAGGGTCCCGTTGGCCGTGGGGCGGGGAGTTGGGGGTATGTGGCCCGCCCTAGAGGAATGTCGTTGGAAAGCCGGACTTGGGTGGGCGCCTGCTGCCCCCACTTCTCCCCCTCCCACCCTCCTTTCTTCAGTAATTATTTTTAAACAGTGACCCCTGGACACATGCTCCCCGTGCCCCTCACAGGACCCCAGAGCAGGGCAGAGGGACTCCTGTCCAGGCCCTTACACTTCCCTGTCCCAAGCATCCTGGTGCTCTAGTTAGAAAAAGAGGGAAGAAAACCACCTCGTCTTTCTTTTCTCCTGGTGTCTAACTTGTTTATATAGATCTTCCCTTCTCCTTCTCTCTCTCTCTCTCTTTTTTCTTTATTTAAAACAAAAACCCTCTGTGTTGCTTTTGTCACGTTAATTCCCATTTTGCCAACACCAGGGGCCCAGGCAGACGAGTTACCAAGGAACACAAAATTTTAATTAGTGTATTTTAATCATTCAGGCTTTCCGAGCTAATCCACATGCCCTAGAGAATTCCCGAGATGCAGCTCTGCCCTGCTTTACCATTTATTGTTGAGTCTATTATAATTACTGTTAGCAGGTGGGGACTGGGAGATGTTTATTATGAGTTTTTCATCTTTAGTATAATTACCGAAAAAAACAAAATAAAAAGATGTCGTTGTATTTTGTTTCCTAGAATTTTTTTTTTTTTTTTTTTCCAAGGGAGGGCATGGCCGTGGGATTTTTTTCCCCTGCTTCTTCCCAGGCAGGTGACTTGGAGTTTCCATGCTGGAAGAGAACACTCATCAAGATCAGCGCTGAGTCGTGCTCAACGCTCCGCAGACCCGGGAGAGGTGGGCAACGGCCACCTCTGCTCGTCATCTGCTGGGCCGAGCCCTGGGGTTGTCCCCTCCCAACCCATGTGTGCCTGGCATGTGGAGAGGGTCAGGGCTCGGGCTGATAGGGCCAGGGGGTGGGGGTGGGGAGTCTATCAGTGCTCCTACTCTGTGCTGGCAGGCTCTGCCTGGTGTGGGCCAGTCTGGGGGTCTGACCCAGGCGGACCTGTCAGGGGTGAGAATAGGACCTGGCAAGGTTATGAATATAATACTTAACATTTACGTGCCAATCCCCATCTCGTGCTCTTCACCTGTATTATTTCACTTAATTCCTCAGTAACCCTATGATGCGGATACTCCTGTCACCTCTGATTTATAGAGGAGGCACCAAGGCCTGGGGTCACAGAGCTAAGAAGTAGGATTCAAACCCAAGGCTCCTACCACCTACACTGTACTGTCTCTTCTGAGCAGGCCCTCGGATACCACCTCCTCCAAAAAGCGTTCCCGGATTGCCCAAGGCTGAGTTGGAGTGCTCTGCCTGTGTTCCCAACAGCTTTGCAGTCAAGGCGCCCGTCCCGGTTGCCTGGTTACTTCTCTGAGAGCAAGACTTGTGAGGGTGGGGAGCTTTCTCCCACTGTCCCTGATGGACTCGTGGCATGTGATACGGCTCCTGGTAGGAAGCCAGCTCTCGGTGCTGTCTGTGGGATGGGTGGGCCTGCAGGTGTGTCTGGTAGAGTGCTGCACCTTAGCCTCCGCTTGGGGGTATCCGGTGGTGTTAGGGACTCTGGACCTAGATGTTTGGCTGGTTGAACACCTAGGGACTCCCTCTACGATGCTGCTCTGAACAGAAGCCGTAGGGCCTGTGGGTCCCTGAGCTTCAACTTCCAGGAGGAGGTGACAATGACCTGGGGCCCCAGGCCAAGTTTGGGCGCTGTCCTGGGGACTTTGTGCGTGAGATGACAACATGCCCGGCACTCTGTGTTCTAGGCATACCTGGGGAACCTGGCCTGCCTTTTCATTCTCCTCTTCAAGATCAGTTTTCAAATGTCCTCCCCTCTCCGTGATGATTTTGAAGTTTTCTTGGAAAATTCCACATCCCTGCACCAGAGCCAAGCTTGGGGCTGAGGACCGTTGGTTTTCCCAGGCAGAACAGAGCAAAGTAAGCTGGAGCCTGCCTTTGCTCATTTCCAGCCTGGTTACCCATGGGGACCAGTGGGGGAAGGTAATTAACACGTCCCTGGGAAGGGGCCCGGGGCATCCTGTGAATTGCACACCAGTGGCAGGAATCCCTGCTCAGCTCTAAATTCTTGGGCACCCCCTCCTCTCGCTCCTCTTTACTTTCCGACGGGGCAGTGGGGCCCAGGGTGTGTTACCTCGCCTGCAGCTTGCATTTTCAGTTGCCACCAACCCCCTACCCCCTGCCCCAGCCCTCACCATTCCAGGGGTCAACTCGGAAGTGGCCGCCCCCTCTCCCTCTCCCTCTGCTCACTCAGGGTCTCTGGGTGGTTCTTCTAATACTTGCACCATCTCATCCGGCTCACCATCCTGCCCAAGGTTGTATCTCTCGCCACAGGATGTGTTGTGTAATTCCCTTCAAAGGCCCTTACTGAGAATTATCCCTGCCAGAGCCCTGTTCCACGAAGCCCGACAACATTTGTCCTCTGCTCCCTTCCTGCCTGTTCCCTGCTCCCTGAGCCAGTGGTTCTAGAACTGTCAGTCTCAGCACCCCTTTATGCTCTCAAAAAGTACTGAGGACCCCAAAGAGCTTTGGCTTAATGTGGGTTATAGCTAGGGATGGGCTTCTGGGTGGCTCAGCCGGTTAAGTGCCTGACTTCGGCTCAGGTCATAATCTCACGGTTCGTGAGTTCGAGCCCCGCGTTGGGCTGTGTGCTGACAGCTCAGAGACTGGAGCCTGCTTCCGATTCTGTGTCTCCCTCTCTCTGCTCCTCCCATGCTCATGCTCTGTCTCTCAATAATAAATAAAGGTTAAAAAAATTTTTTTAATGGAGGGAAAATATTTAAAACTTGCTTATTAATTTCTGTAAAGATAACAGTGGTAAATCCATAGCCTGTTAACCATGAGAACATATTTTCAGGAGAATTACTATTTTCCAGAGCAAAATTTTGGCGAGAAGAGTGGCATTGCCTTACATTTTTACAAGTTTTTTTTTAATGTCCGATGTAAGAGAGGACAGCTGGACTCTCTTATGTGCTTCTGTCTTCAATCCTGGCTGATCTATTGTTTTGGTTAGTCTATGAAGAGAATCCAGCTTCCCACGGTTGTGTATTTGGAAAAGGGAGGAATATTTAAGTAGACTTTACAGATAATGGCGGGCATTCTTCTTTGCTATTACACTAAAACTCGGCGAGTGATGTTTTCTCAAAGGTCAGTGGCAGTGTGGAATCTGAAGCCACAGCTATGAACTTTGCACACTCTTACATTACGACCCACGGGTCCGCCTTGCGCTCTGAATGAATCATTTCCCGACACGCGGTTTTGTAACCTGACGCGTGGGTCATTCAGAAAATATTGGTTCACCGAGGAATGCAGATCTTCCAAATGTCGACATTATTTCATGACCTGACACTTTAGAAAGTGACGCTCGTTGGTATCATCGCCAATCTCATCAGAAAAGCTGTGAAGTTTTGGGACGCCGTCAAAGTCGCGATGGCAGAGATTTTTTTCTAGAAGTCTTATTTTCACTCGAAAGCTCAGATTTTATCATTGGCAACAAACACGGTCAGTTTTGTTTCCCCCGGTTGAAGCGACAGCCTCACTTTGTTCACTTTTGAGAAAACGCCGAATACCCGAGTCTGAAAAATCATGGGCTGTCGGTCAGTCGCTCTTTCAAGTTAAAATGGTGTTCGGTGACACAAATGGCTTCCAGCTCGGTCACACGAGTACCCGTCCTCGAGGACGCACAGCAGAAGTTTTCTGCGTACTTCCCTTTCTGCCCCTCAGAATATTAAGAAGACGCGTGCTCAAGGATTAAGATTTCATAAAAAGTAACAATTTTTGTAGCTTCGTCAAGGACACTCTTAGGCGAATATGACTCTTTCACTGAAAGTGCGTGGTGTGGCAATGAACAGGGCGCCTGCCAGTGCGCTGTTTCGTGCGAGGGTGCGAGTGGCTTCACCTGCCGTTGCTTTTCAGCATCAGTGCCCGTGTCGCCACAGTGAAAAAGGCAGTTGCGTCTTAGCATTATTATGAACGGGTCTCGGGAACCCCCAGATGCCCACAGGCCACACTTTGAGAACCGCCGCCCTAAGCCACCCCAGTCTCTCTCGCTCTCCGTGTCTTGTCTCTCTCTCTCTCTCTCTCTCTCTCTCTCTCTCTCTGGTCAGGACTGAAGAAAAGTGTTTCGCTCTGACACTTGGTTTCTGCCCTCAGAAAAGGCTAAGGTCTTGGCCTCATTCGGCCCCTCCCGCTGCTCCCGCCCCGCCTCTGTCTGGGGACAGGGCCCCTCGAGAGCTGCCATGGGGGAAGACAGTTGGGGAAAGACAGTGAGGAGGTCCTCACAGGCGGCCTGGGGAGAAAGACAGGAACCACCCTGCAGTCTGTGCCTGTGTCTGTGGCGTCCTCCCCCCAGAAAACCCCCCTGCGGCCCTCTGGCTTCACATTAGGGCGCAGCCTGTGTTGATCTTGGGCTCCCCCTGTCCCCGCCCCACAGCGGCCCAGTTTCCCATCGGCCACCTGCCTTCACACGGGGGAGGGCTGGGGGACACACAGGAGCCAGAGGCAGGCCTGCCCCCCCACCCCCGCCCCCGTCTCCTCCCTCTGCTTCCCCACTCGGCTTCCCCCAGCTGCCTCCCAGCCACCTCCCCCAGCACGGCAGCCTGTCCAAGACACTGGGTTTTGTCCCCTCCATCCCGGCACCCTGACAGTGAGAGAAAATAGCTGTCCTGTGAGCGGTGGGGGAAGGCCTCTTGTTTTCACCTCTCAGCGGCTGGTTTTCCCAACTTTCCCATCCCAGCTCCCGAGGAACAAAGGGCCTCCGGCTCCCGTGTGCTGGGCCCGGCCCAGTGAGGGGACTCACCAGCAACTCTTTATTGAGTCTTCAAGCGCTGGCCAGGCACTCCATTAAAAAGCCATTCCCCTTTGTGCTGCCCGGCCCCCAGCTGTCCCCCCTCTCATGTGACGGTCGGTCACAGTTGTAAAACAACAACACACAGAGTTGGCAACTAACGAGGCTTTTTTTCAAGCCAGGGTCTCCATGGCAACCCCCGTCAATCACCCCTCAGGAGCGCTTTAACCTGACCAAGAGGGGGAAATAAAAAATAAAATAATAAAAAACAAAAAACAAAAAACAAAAAACAAGAAAGAAAGACTTGGAAAGAGGGCGAGAGGCCAGTAGACAACTCGGGGCGGGGGGACAATTCAGAAAGTTTCTGGGGTTTGCTCCCTCAATCGGAACACAAATGAAAATTTAATCGGTTGGACAGGATTGTCCCGGTGACTGGAGGGGAGGACGTTCATTTTAATTTGTACATATAGCGCATATGTTGCAACTGATTTCACAAAGGCTTCTGGCATCTTTCCGCGGTCCATAAAATGACCAAACATGGTCGTGTCTGGACGGAGTGGGAGGTAGGGTGGTCCTGTGGGCCCTCGTAGCAAATAGATGGTACCATGGGCCCAAACCCAGAGATGCCCAGTTTATGGCCTCAAGCCAGCAGGGAGAACCATTCGGAGCCTGGCTGGGGTCCAGCGGACTGTCTCAGCTCTTCCATGTGAGGCCGGGTGCCAATGGGGATGGCCCATGGTATGTGGTGGGCATGACGCCAGAAGGACATTTGGGGGCCCCGGACTCAGCGCCATGCGGGGAGGGAGCAGACCTACCCCTGTGACGTGTCAGGGGAAGCCCCAAGTGACAGGAGGTGGTAGGACCCCTAGTTCTTCCTACGATGCCATGCCAGCAGATGCCCACTCCTTGGGCACGTGGCATCCCGCCAGGGGTGAGTTCAACCTTCCACGTGTTGGCATGGTGCCGGGGGCACGGAGAGCCTGAATTCTCCCCCACCCCCCACCTCACCCCCTGATACTGATACATGCCGTCTGGCCGCTGGCCAGGGGCTCCACAGGTTCCAAGGTCTGCACAGTCTGGGCACGGGCACGGTCTGGGCACGGGCAGCAGGCAGCCTGGCAGCTGCTGCCTGGCCTTTTGGAAAACTCTGATCGGGAAGTCGGCAAAAGCCAGCTTCTTGGCCCAGCCTGTATCTCTCGGGGCTACCGGCCACCCTGAAATTGGGGGCCCGGGCCGCCTTTCTCCCTGCAAGTGGTGAAAGGTCAGAAGTTCATGCTTCCCAGTACCTCAGGGGGAGTCTTCCTCATTCATGGACTCCAGGCATTGAACTTGGGGTGTGAGGGAAGCAAGGAGGGGACCCTAGAGGGCAGAGCCCGTCAGAGAGTCGGCATCAGGTCTGCATTCGCTTGGCACCGTTAGGCCATGCTGAGTCCCCAGGTCCCTGAGGATAAAAGGGCTGAGGTTCTTGAGTCTGCTTCTGGGAGTCTAGGTTTTTTCTGGACTTACAAGGCCTTGTGCAAACCTGGCACCCAGAATAGCAAATACCAGATGGTTGTGCATGGAGGGAGGGAGGGAGGGAGGGATGGCCTGGCCAGAGCATGAGTTCTAGGGCCACTTCCTGTACTGAGGGCTGTGGGCCGGGCTTCAAAGGCATAGGTATGCCTCGTGGCTCTCTAGCCACTGCTCTGCATGACACCCTGGTCGCCCAGCTTCCCCTGGAAGACCTGGAACTGCCGTGGGCAGAACCTACTCTGCCAGGTTCTGCCATGGCCCTCTCGCTCCGCCTCTGCCTTCACTTGAGGCTGGCTCCCACTGTTCCCTTCTGTGCCTTCACTTCCCTCCCGGGTCCTTCTCACTGGTGCGCTCTGGGGGCTCTGTTCACTCGCAGAGCCAGTAAAGTGAAAACCTTTCCATCCCACTCCCCTCCCCGTTGTCAGCTCTGTCCTTTCTCCCAGCTTTGATGATGGGGAAGCTCCCAGAGGCAGCGCTATCTACATGACATCTCAGTGGGCTTGGCAGGGACTGATGCCCCCCTCCCCCCAGCCATCTTCCCTCAAGATGAGGGGAAGGCCAAGAAAGACACCCTGGTCTCAGGGCAACCCCTGTTCTTTGGCCTCCCTTCAGAGCTCTGGATCACTGCTGGAGTGAGGACCCTCCAGGGACTGGAACAGCCTTGGCCGGGGCTCTGTCTCTGCATCTCTTTTCCTGGGTGCCCTGGGAAGCTCCTGCAGGGAAGGAATGCTAACAATCTGCTGGTGTAGTAAGCTGGCACCGTACCCAGGCAGGGGCCGCTCAGTGCCAGAGCCTAGTAAAGACGTTGGCGAGGGCTCCGCTCCCCATGCCCGGAGTTTCCTCTGTCCGGATTGGCGTGCGGCCTTCAGCCAAGCCCGAGGCAGCACGGGGAAGAGGTGGCACCCGGCAGGCCCTAGCCTGGCCTGCCCGGAGGACCACACGTCCTCGCCAGCTCCCTCTGGCCCCAGACAGAAGGACCACGATGAGTGCTGTTCTGTAGCATTTCGGGGAAAGGACAAACAAAGTGTGGAGCTGGCCAGAGAAAGATGGGGTCCCAGAGCTCGACTGTTGGTCAGTGGCAGGCAAACAGTGAAGACCTGACTTCACCTCTCAGAGCCTCATTTCCTCCGCAGTAAAAAGTGGATATGAATAGTCTATCTCCCTTCTCAGGTTTCTGTTACCCTTTAATGAGGTAGTGGGTGTAAAGGCCTTTGCCCTGCCTGGGATATAGGAAGCCCTCCAGAAACATTCACAATTCACATTAGCATTCGTAGCCGTGGTGGAAGTGACAGTAGCTACCCCATAGGTGGTCTCGAGGAGTCCATGAGATCGTGCCTGTGAAGCACTTAATAGACTGCCTGACGTACAGTGAGCTCAGCAAATGTTAGCTGTCACCATTATTATTACTATTATCATTATTATTTCCTGGTGCACTGAGGTGGAGTCTCTCTCATACCACACACCGGGAGCCCTGCTCTTCCTGCTGAAGGATTCTGGGGATGCTGCCCCCTGCCGAGTCTAGCGGGTCCTTCTAGAATGTTCAGTAGGTCCCCTCGCCCCCACATTTACTCTCCAGCACCTGTCCTGTGTCTTATAGGCCCCCTGCCATCCCCTCTGTGCCCGTTGTCACTCTCACCCACTGGTCTAGGATTCCCCAGGCACCACGCCTGGGGTTTCCTGGCGGAAAGAGCTCCCCAGAACCCTGCTTCTGCCTCCTACCCCAGCCTGGCCTCCCCCAGGCCTGGAATCTGACTGGGTATTGTAACATAGTAGCTGAATGAACTCCAGTTTCAAAGGTTAATATCAAAATCTGGAGTGGATTACCTAAAAATTACTTACAACACCATTAAAATTCTGAACTCTTTTTGTTGTGGCTGTAAATTAATTTAAAATGTCAGGTTTTTTGAGAAATCCAATAAGAAATTGAGCCAACAGAGCAATCTGCAAACTGTCTGGCAAAGAGGAAAGTGTGTCTCTTCAATCGACAAGGAAAAATATGGAGCTTAACTGGAACCATATGGCTTAGTACTTGAGAGAAATCTGCTGTAGAGGGAGGGCGGGAGGGGGAGGGCGGTGGGAGCTCAGCTGACAGCCACACACAGGCAGCGGGAGGCCAGAGGGGAGCGGGGCCAGCGCAGCGGCTTTGGCGAAGCCGAGGGGCCTGGCGGGCACCTGGCACACGGCCTACTTGGCTGCCCCCCATCCACGGTCACCAGGCTGCCCCGGGCGGCGACTCGGTCAGTCCGCGGTCTTAACACGTTCTCTCTGTGTCCATCCCGAGCTCCCTGGCCACTTGGGAATGCCACCCCGCCCCTAGGGGAGCCCAAGCCCCCTCCTCCCAGGGGGCCACGGGCATCCAGCGCCCCTGCCTGGGACAGCCACCTGTGTATCTGCGAGGGCCGCCTGCCCTTGGCCCTCCGTGGGCTTCCTCCTGGCTGACATGTGGTCCCCATTACCCCTGAATTCCCCCAGATTTACAACACATTAAGTAATTTGTAGGTTATTTCAACTTCAATCTGCCCAAGTTGAGAAAATCAAAATTAAATTCAAACCACAAGGGAACTTCAAAGAAGGAGGAAGAGGAGGGAGACAAGAGCACTTGAGTACATTCTCTTCCTCAGGTTCCCTTGTGTCCCCCCTTATGTCATCCTCTGGGTGCCCCACTGCCTCCCTTCCTCGGCTTCCCCTCTCCTTACCTGGGTAACCCCTCGAGATAGGGCAGTGACCCCTGTTGCCCCTCAGAGTACAGGTACACAAGTCCAGAAGCAAATCAGGGGCTTGTGCTAGCTGGTGTTTTGAGCCAAGGAGAAGCCCCCCGCCAAACATATAACCCCACCCCACCCCACCCCACCCTCCCGTGCTGGTTGGGTTATTCCAGAACTCTCAAGCCTGTCTGTTTGCTTTTCTGGCCCATTTTGGGGGAATCCGCACCCGTGCCATCCCAGCTCCCGGTGTGCCCGGGATAGCTGACAGCTGGTAGGTACCACCTGGCCCCTCCATTTAATAGCTCAGGTTACCTTATTTTGCTTTCTACCCTTTAAAACAGCCTTGTAAATAAGCAAACACTCGGTGCCAAGCACCTTCGGCACTTCGCCAGGCTGGTAAATATTTTAGTAGTGACTTGGTAACAGTTGTGTTCACTTTGATTTCCTCAGAAAGGTTCTTGGTGCTGGGGAGGGGGCCGTGGCTCTGGGAAATGATTTGCTGGTTATTTATAGTCCGGCTCTGACCATGTGGCCTTTGCTCTGTTCCTGCGGATTGTGTGCCGGGGTATTTTTAAAGCCGGTATGGCATTAACCTTATACCCCTTTCGGCAAGGTTGGGGGGATGCTTCTACGAAGTCTCTGAAAGTGACGCATGGTGAAAGAGCTCCGAGGTCTCGGGGTTGGGAAACAGATTCTAGACTCATCCCCACCAAGAGCCCGAATGATCTGGGAGGACCCTCAGAGACCCTAGGGTTGGGTGTGAGTTTGGGGTTGACTCATCCTGATGTGGTTTGGACTTGGTGAGAACCCTGAGGTCCTAGGGAAGGAGGGCTTTGGGGAAGGAGGTGCGTGACGCCATGGCCATGCTGAGCTGGGCGGCCACCTGAGACGGCCGATGTAAAGCAGACAGTGGAAATAGCCAGGCTGCGGGAGGAATTTGGGGGAAACGCAACGGTTAGACATGTTTTCTAGGCGTCTGTTTCTAGACTCATTTCACAGGAGGATCACGCCGGACGTGGGGTCAAGGAAGACTGGCGGAGGGAGAGAGATTCCAGTTTGGTGCCCTAGGGTCTTGACCCTCCCAGACAAGGGCACCTTCCAAGGGCAGAGCCTCTCTGCCCGGTGCCAGGAAGCTGGTCTGGCTCGACCCAGACTCGGTCATCACGCCTTCCATAGCCCGGTGCTGCTCCTGAGCTGGGCACGAGAGGAGGGGTGAGGCGGTGGGATAGGGGGGCAGGCGTCTGGCTTTAACAGACTGCTCAAAGCCACGGCCACCTCCTGTGTTTTATGGGAAGGTTTACTGTACAGACGGGTTGGTTTTAAAGGGGCCCTATCTAACCGATGGCACCGTGAGACCATATCGATGTTCCCAGAGCCCCGCAGGCTGTGCCCGTGAGCACCCGCGGGGTAGACCCAGGCCGAACAGGAAAGGGGCCTGTCCCCCGTCACTCAGCCCGTGAAGGAGACCAGGCCGGGGGCAAAGTGGGCACTTCCGGCCAGGGGAGAGCCAGGCTCCGTGTTCTGGGAGGACCCTTGGTCCCCTTCGGCCCTGGCAGGTGGGGCCTTCACACCTGGGCTTACAGTTGGAGCGCGGTTCCTGTTCAGCTGACCGGCCCACCTGCTGCCGCTCCCCCGCCGCCCGCCCTTCCCCCTTTGGCTCCTGGCGCCGTGATGTGCGCCTCCCGTCTGCACCCACGCACACCCCATTGGTGCTCGGCCGCCGTGGGCGCGAGTCAGGTGAGCGGCAGACAGAGTGGCAGACCCAGCTCACCTCCTTCCCCGCGGGACTGGTGCCAGGGCTGCGCTCTTCCCGGAAGGCTTCCAAGCTCCCCCGCACGGCATCCTGTTGAGCCTGTTCCTGGGGTGCGGGGGCAGGCCTTTTGGGGGGAGAGTGTCTGCCCCGCGCTGCCCTGGCGCCAGCTCTTCCTGGAGGCCCGTGTTCGAGTTGCCAGAGGGAGGCAGCTGGGCCCGGGGCAGGAGAGGGGGACGTCTGAGATGGGCGTCGACCGGGATGGAGCCACCTCCCCGCCAACACCGCAGCCCCGCTGGGGACGGCCTCGGAGCCCTGGGCGGATCTGTGCTGGCGCCCAGAGGTGGCTGTTGGCGGGACGGGCCCTGCAGGATGCAGAGCCCTTCACTGTGCCGCCAGCTGTGCCCAGCACCCACGGAGGTGCTCGGGGACCCTCGTGGCTCTTTGACCTTAACCACACTGGCTCCCCAAGCCCCGTTTTCAGCGTCCTTGGAAACTCGAGGGAGTTCTAGGGAGGAGGCGGGAGGGGTCTAGCAGAGGCCTTCTGAGTGTTCAGAACATTTGAGTTCAGCTGGTAAGAGACCAGCCTTCCAAGCTCCCGAGCCCCAAGTCTGTGGCCTCCGGTCTCCTCTGGTCTGCTGGCCCCTGTGAGGGAAAGAAGGGTGCTGTAGTGAATCTTCTCCCTCTTGGCCTTGAATTTGGAACTGCGTGACACCTGGAACCCTCTGGTCTTTCACCTGGTATCTTGAGCGAAACATTGTTTCCCAGTTTTCCCCTTGGCCTTTGGGAGTGAGGATGCTCGTCAATATTCCTTTCCCCACTCCTTCTAAAGGAAAAGGTAGCCCCATGGTCCTGCTGAGGGGTGTAAGCGGCTCAAGGCAGCTGACCCACCCACTTCAGTGTGCAGTCGTGGGGTGGGGGCCAACTGCCTAGCTGCGGTGCGTGCCCAGCCATCTTCAGACGTTTCCATAGGCTCCCTGTGTCATCTGAGCGGAGGACGCCATGCCGTGCCTCAGTTTCCCCAGGTGGCTTCCCTCGACAAGCGCTGTGTGAAAGATACTTCTGGAGGAGCCAGGGAAGAGAGCGGGAGGTGGGCACCGGGAGGACCCAGAGATGTCCCCTCTCCTTCCTCTGAACACTTCCTGGCAGGTAGGAGCAGACGGCAAAAAAGCACCTGGCCTGGAGTCGGGCAGGAAGGTGTGCTGCCTGGGCCTCCCCCGGCCTGTTAGACCCAGTAGACACTGAGCCTCCCTCTCCCTGGTTTGCAGGCCAGCTCCTGGGTGAAGTGCAACCTAGGAAGGGAGAGCGACCGGCAAAGTCCCGTAGAAGGTCCCCAACAGACCCGTGGGACCGGAACCAGAGTGAACATCCACCCTCGTGGGCCCGCGACGTAGGTCTGTTGGGGAGGGGCCACACCGACAGGTAGCCAGCCAGCCGTTCTGCCCTGTTTCTCCTTGATGCCTCCGTGGACGAGTCCTGGTTTCGAGCTCCCTGAGAGCTAGGAATGGAGGAGACCCTATGAAAATGATGATATGTGACAATCAGTCACAGCAATTAGTGTTTTGGTTAACAGGCCTTTTTTGTTTTCTCTCACCCAGACAGAATGTCACAAATAAATCCTCTCCTGCATTTGCATATTAATTGGATCGGAGACGTCAAGCATCTTTCATTAAAGAAAATGATCTGCATATTTGGAGACATAAAATAGTTATTTTGATGGGTTTTTTTTCCTAAGATCAGGGGGTGGGGAGGTAGGTGATGGGTGCAGTAGAAATTGAGGTAGAATGAAGGCAAAGGCGGCCCTCTGTCTGAGTTAACCCTGTGCGGTCTGGAGTTGATGGGCCAAGGTTGGCCAGATCATTGATACGTAAATAAATCCAGGAGCCGGAGCCGAGGGGCCCCAAGGCATCGAGGGGCTGCCCGGGAGCCCAGCTTGGCCCCTGTGCAAAAGGGATCCCTACCGGAGCTGTGGGCGAAGAGGCAGGGTGCAGGCCTGACTGCTGTCCTGGGCGCGTTTCCCCAGGGCAGGGAGTAGTGGGCAAGGGGAGTGGTTCCGTGCCCACCTGTGTCCTGGGGCTCTGGGCTTGCTTTGCCCGGCTCTCTGTCCATGTCCCTCACCTTGACCTCTGGGACCGTGGACTCCTCTAGCCTCCTGCTCTCCCCTTCCCCTTGGCTTACCCATCTGTGCCCCCTTTCTGCACGCTCTCTGACCTCGGCCTTCCGTGCGCCCGCTGCCCTCCCTGTCCCCACGCGGACAGTTTCCTGGGGGCAGCAGAAGCAAAGCCTGGAGTCATTATCACAAGCACTGGAAATAACCCAGAAAGCTGCGGGGCCCATATTAGGGCATGAGTTCCCAGGAGCGCTGAGTGAATGCAGAGTTTTTGATTGGCAAATGTGATTGCAGAAAGTCACCCTGGTTTCCCCCTCCTGCCTTAAACTCTAGGACTTTGTCAGCTGGCAGGAGCCAGTCTGCTGGGCAGGTACCAGGGACCGGCTCCTCGAGACATTTCGGAGCCCCCCCCCTCCTCCCCCCCCAGGAGCACAGCAGTGAGGCCGCTCACAACACCTAACTTATTACTCTGCGGCCTCTCTGCCCTCGCTGGGCCTAGAGCCACAGTCCCTTGTGCCTGATCCTGGTTAGGTGCTTAGGTGACAACGGTGTGGTGATGGTGACAACAAGGGTGACTGCCACCACTTTTTGCGAGTAGGAAATGCGTAGACACCTTGCTAAGCTTGGCACTCACCGTCTCCCTGAACCCTCACCACCGCCCTCGGAGACAAGTGCTATCAGTGCACGCATCTGATAGATAAGGAAACTTGACCTCAGAGAGGCCAGATAAGGTGCCCAGCGGGGTTCAGAAGTTGCAGCCACAGCCGCGCTCTCCACCCCAGGCCGCGGGGCCTCTGGGCAGTGGGGACCAGCAGGGGTCTGGCCCCTGGTGTGATGGTAGCCGACTATAATTTCCGAGTATGAAATCAGAGGCCATGCGTTGAGACTCCCTCTGCACTGCTGCCTCCTCTCACCCCACTGAAAAGCTCTGCCCATGTCCGCAAGATCTGCCTTCCCTGAGGGGCAGAGAGCGGTCTCCAGTGGGTTCTGTGGGCCCTTGAGCCAGAGGGGCCCGTTCCAGACCCACCCATGCTCTCTGCGTGCGGATTTGCTTAGAATCGGGAAGTGTCCCCTTCCTCTGGTCTCGCACCCTGCTGGTCCTTGCATACAGTGCCGTGGGCTCCTGGACTCCTAGCACCTGGGCGTCCCGTGGAAACCTGTTTGGTTAGTGTGGCTGCCCCACAGTGCTGCTTCTTGCGGACCCCTTCTCTCAAGCACCCAGATCCTGAATGTTCGGTGTGTGCAGCCTGAGGCCATCACCTTGAACTTCAGGGTTCTTTCACTTCTGCCCCCTTCATCCACTGGCCGCGTGCTTGGGCAGGAACACTGCTCCTGGGTCTAAAGGGAAGGCGGGAAGGTATGGTAGAAAGAACCAAGGCTTTTCATTCAAAATGTATCACTTTGGACTCTGGCCTGGCTGGGGTTTTTGTTTTATTATATTTTATTTTATTTTATTTTATTTTATTTTATTTTATTTTATTTTATTTTATTTTTTTGAAGTTTATTTATTTTGAGAGAGAGAGTGCATGTGAGCAAGCAGAGGAGGGGCAGAGAGAGAGAGGGAAAGAATCCCAAGCAGGCTGTGTACTATCAGTGGAAAGCCCAGTATGGGGCTCGAACTCATGAACTGTGAAATCACACCCTGAGCAGAAACCAAAAATCGGACGCTCAACTGACTGAGCCACCCAGGTGCCCCTGTTTTGTTTTTGTTTTTGTTTTTAGAGACAGAGAGTAAGTGTGCAAATAGGGGAGAGGGGCGGGGGGTGGGCAGGGAATCCCAAGCAGGCTCCACGCTCAGCATGGAGCCCAACAGGGGTCTCAATCCCACAACACGCAGGATCATGACCTGAGCTGAAATCAAGAGTCAGATGCTCTGGGGCGCCTGGGTGGCTCAGTCGGTTAAACATCCGACTTCGGCTCAGGTCATGATCGCACAGTGTGTGAGTTTGAGCCCCACGTCGGGCTCTGTGCTGACAGCTCAGAGCCTGGAGCCTGCTTCGGATTCTGTGTCTCCCGCTCTCTCTGTCCGTGCCCTGTGCTTGCTCTGTCTCTCAATAATAAATAAATGTTAAAAAATTAAAAAACAAAAAAAGAAAAGTCAGATGCTCAACCGACTCGGCCACCCAGGCGCCCCTGGCCTGGCTGTTTTTATGCATCTAGGGCATGGTTTCTTCCTTGCAAAAAGGGAGCAGTAATCCCATGCATGGGCAGGATCTGAGGGGTAATTCAGCTCACCTGTGTTGAGTGCCCAGTGACAGGCCTGGGATAGGGTAGGCCCCCACAAGCGCTCAGTCCGCAGTGGGTCGGGACTCTGGGAGGGCCTCCCCAGGCGAGGGGATGGAGGTGATCATTTCCCAAAGGACCTCGCAGCCTTGCCCAGCCGTTCCTTTCCCTCTCTGGCCCTCAGCACCTTTGACAGCATGTGCTTCCGGCAGGGCACAGGGCGTTCTTGGAGAAGGGGCCTTGGGGGCCCTCCTTGGGGAGCCTGTGGACAGGCTGGGTGTTTTATGGAGTCCGGGGGAGTCCTGCATTAGCTGTATCTGTTAAATGCCAAGAAGCCAAGTTGGTTTAATATGATTGTAGCTGCTGCTTTGATAAATCAAAATAATTAAAAATAATAAATTTGATTCCTCAACCAACAGGCCGTGTGTGGGCACAGGGCCCGGGCTGCCGAGCTAGGGCCGGGAAGGTGGGAGGGGGCCCTGGGACACGGGAAGGCCTGTCTTTGTGGGATCATAAATGAGGAGGTGGACAGCAGCTCAGCAGATCGACTGGGGGAAGAGGGTCTTTCACTCTGCAGAGCTGTTGGCCAGCCCGGGTGGGAGCCCCAGCTGGGCCTGCCGTGGGCTCTGAGGCATGGGGCTGCCCTCGGTTTCCTCATCCGTCCACCTGCCTCACAGGGCCGTGTGAGGAGTCCGGCCTGCCTGTGAATGCCAGTCAGCCCCGTGTTGCATAGGCCCCGGTGGCCCCTCTCGGTCATCCTTGCGCCCCACTTTGGCACTGCCGTGGCCGAGGTGACCCCACACGGTCACAGCAACCGAGTAGCTCGCCAGGAGCTCTTCCTCCAGCTGCCGGCTGTTGTCCTAACACAGGATTGTTCTGTTTATGAGGACATCCCCGGTCGTAGACGTTTCTATTGATAGCTTCCTTCTGCTTCCAGAGTTGTGGCAGGAAGTATATGCCACTCCCCGTGGACCCTGGTCCCTGGTCTGGGCCCTGGCAGCTCTGACATGGGTGGGTGGGTGGGAGGGGATAGGGCGGCTGGCCCCTCGGTTTCCACTCTGTCCCCTTCCCCCCCCCCACCCCCCTCCACAGCCTCAGGAGCCGTATTTGGTGTCTGATCCAGAAGAGCCTGAGCAGCTGGAAATCTGAACTGAGTGGAGGGGGCAGGGGCTGGTGGGGAGGGAGGGACAGGGTGTCTGTCTCTTTAAATGCACTTTGTGTCAGTGTGATAAGGAATTTGATGGCTTTATCAGAAATACCAAAGCTTTATTTAGCAGGGCGAGGCTCACACCACTCAGCTCCACACAATCTGCTGATAAATTGCAAAAAAGAAAAAACCCAACATCTCACCAACACCCAGCACAGCAAGGGAGAATAGGCAAGGCGGACGGAAGGGCAGGGGAAGCAAACTTGGAAGTTTGGGGGGCTATGGAGGTGCAGGGGGTGGGAGCGGCCATGGGTGCAGGGCTTTCTGGAAAAGTGCTCACAGGCAGGCACTCCTCCATTCTCCACTGGTAGCCTTTGTTGATTTTTCTGTCATTCGGCCAGAAATACAATAATTATCTTCATTCTTCCAGGGAGAGGGCCGGTGAAAGAGACCTTTCGTCTTCCTTGGCTGCTTTTATCTCCCGCTCCTGTCCCCCCGCCAGCCCAGCCCACCCCAGTTTCTAAGTGAATCCTCCTGGCCACCCGACTGGCAGAGCTGGTGAAGGCAGGGCCAGCCTCGAGAGGGGTATATGTTTGGCAGAATGCGGGAGACGCTGTCAGGGGTGGGGAGTTGCAACTCCAAAAAAGGGGGTCCCTGCTCCCTACGGCATGGCCAAGGCAACTGGGGAGGGACAAAGTCTCTGCCCAGCTCCCAGGAGGAAGCTGGAGGCGCAGTGGCAGGGCCCCCCCCCCCCTTCGCCTACTGTGACATTCCAGGGCTTTTCCATGCTATCTGCCGGTTGGGTGGCTCTTGGGGAGCCCCCTATCCTGGCCACTCTAGATTTCTGCACCTTCTGGAGGGTCAGCAAAAGGGCAGAATGACATTTCCATCTCTGTTTCTTCCTCCTCAAGCCTTCTCTCCACATCCCGTGTGTTTCTTCTTGGCCCTTTCTCTTGGGGAGCCCCTCCCCTGACCTGGCTCTCCGGGCCTGTGCCCCACAGGTGCAATCAAGGCAGCACCCGGTCTTCCTCCTGACTGTCCATGTCCCTCCCTCTCTCCTCTGCACCCCATGAGCCTTTTGATACGAGCAAACCGAATTGAAGCCCCCACAGTCCCCACGACACCTCTTTGGGTGTGTTTTGAAGGTTTTCTGCCTTCCGGAAACTGAGGCAGGTACCCTCTCTCGGGGCCCATAGGAGAGCCACACGGAACGGGAGTGTGTTGGGTGCCGTGTGTAGGTGGCAGCGGAGGCACCTGTTTCTCCAGCTTCCTGGGGGCTGTCCTCTGCCCGGCTGCACAGGGACACTTCCTATAGCCCAGCTGCCTGGCTCCCGGGCCCCTTACGCCCTTCTAATGGCGCCACAGTCTGTCCGGGCCAAGGGCTTGGTGTGGTCACCACGGGCCCTGCCGATCCCAGGTCCAGGGCTGCGGCTGCTACTTTCCCCTACCCAGTGTTCCTCTTGGTGCCTCATGGTGTTGGTTGAGGAGGGGACATCTCTGCCCACATGGCCGTCCCGAAACGTGGCAAAAGGGCCAAGTCTGGGCTCAGGGCTCGGGGCTCAGGGCTCAGGGCCCATGAGCTGACCCCTCAAACAGGATAGAGGCTGGGTGAGGCCAGAGGATGCTTCCGGGGCAGTTATGGGGAGCCCCAAGTCAGGCGGCCCCGAGGCAAGGGTGAGCAGAGTCTATGAACAACTCTGCACTAAGCACCCTCTCTGGAGCCGACGAGGAGCCACGCGCAGGAGCTGAGCCCGTGTGCTCTCTAGAGGCAGGGAACCGGAGGGAGCCCTGGCCAAGGTGGGGCTGGCGGTCCCGGTGCCCTGGCAAATCAGCCTCATAGGAATTCCTGCGCTTTAGAGAGTGGCGCAGCGGGATTAGCCCAACTGCCTGGAAAGGGGAAATGCTGGGCGGAGAAACAGGGGAGCTTGGAGGAGAGGGCGGGGGCCGGGCCGGCCAGGGAAGGGCAGAGGGTGGAGGAAACTGTGGCAAGGCCGCGGCCGGGAGACAGACAGGAGGAGTAAGTGGAAGTGACAGGGTCAGGCCAGACCTTTGTCCTCCAGCCTGATTAGAGAGTCTGCCCTGGATTTCTGAAACTTTGGGATGTTGTCGGACAAACTGGAGCTTAATTCTGTCAGAGCGCTGGGGAGATTAGAATTGACATCCTGGGAGCACATTCCTGGCTGGGCAGAAATCCAGCCCCCGCTGGGAAAAACCTGTGAAAGCATGGTCAGCCCAGGGGTGGCGGCGGGGGATGCCCGTCGGGCCCAGGGGCCACTTCAGCGTTGTGGGTTGGAGCCAGGAGCCTTCAGAAGGCTGGGCCGTGTTGCGGGAAGGCCCCGGCCCAGCGGAAAGAATGGAGGCAGAGCCGCTTCCGAGTCTAACTGCTGGTTCTGCGCCTTTGCGTAGCGGTGCTGCCTTGGGAAGTGAGCTTAAGTCGGTGGAGTCTCAGTTTTCGCACCTGTAGGAAGGGACAAGTCTGCCTTCTGGACCCACTGAACGTTCCTTTGAGGTTGAAGGTGTAACCTTAGAAAGCTGGGAGGAAGGGGTCAGACTCTTCTTCGTGCTCAGCCGCAGCAGAGACAGGGCCCGCTGGAGGCCTACGAGGGCTTTGTGCCGTCCCTGTGGGATGCTACAGCTGAGGCATGACACGGTGCCTGTCCCTGCACCAAGGAGGGCCTTTCCAGCAGCCAGCCCCGTCAGCTGTGAGAAGCCTGCGGTAAACCTGTGCCCTGTGTGTCTAAGAGCTCCGGGGATCCCCTGCTGAAACCAAGCGAGGCCCAGGAAGGGACGTGGGCCCTCCGGGAGCATCCAGTCCAGAACGGCTCCTCGCAGACCAAGAGGTGGGGTCAGAGGACTGGAGTGAGCACCGAGCACCTTAGCCCCAAACCAGGCCGTTTCTAGAAAAACAGAGTACCCCTCCCCGCTTCCCTCCTGATTCTAATGACTTCTAAATATTGGTAAATATTTTGGCTAATGCAGGCTCTCATGGCAGAGAGCAAAGCTGTCTGCAGTTCAGGACCTACAAATTATTTATTAAAGATCTGAGATGCGGTGCAATTATGTGGAAAGAACCCCCCAAAATTAAATAAATAACTAACAAAATAAATAAATAACAGCCACACTGGCCTCCTGAAGGCTTGGGGAGCTGCATACATGATTGCCGTCTTGATGAAATCCCCCCGGATGTAATGAGCTGATTTTCTGCTGTTAGATGAAGGGTTCGTTAGGATAATGGAACGAAGCTAAAATATAAATGACTCCCTGTCAAGAAGCAGCTTTTGTTTGTTGATCTCCTGACAGTTCCCGGGCCAAGGCAGGGGTTTATGTGTGCACACGCATTCAGGAGCGGGCAGGAGGGCGGGAGAGGGCTTAGGGAGCTGCCCCGGGGGCCTGGCTCTCCGGTTATCCTAGGCTTCCCCTGCAAGGTGGCCCTCCTTACTTTGGGGAGCCCCAGAGCCCTGGCGGGGTGTGTGTGTGTGGGGGGGAAAGTCCTTGATTCAGACCCTCCTTCCCCACCCAGAGGACAGACAGCTTGTTGCACGAAGCGGCTGGGGAGCGGCAAAAGTTATCTGGGGAGCCTGGCAGAGACGGATGGGCTGGGCTGTGCATGTGGGGAACCACACACGAGACAAGACGCGCCGAGCGTGCTTGCGCAGGGGAATGGTAGCATCGAGGATACGGAATCCTAGGCTCTTGAGTGACGTATGCTGAGGGGAGGCCCAGCCCTGGAGCCACCCTAGCCTCTCCATATTACCTTTTCCCTCAGCGGTCCCAAGGCGCAGCCTACGGAGAACCTAGGAATACTGGGCAGTTAGTGCACGCCAGTCTCCAGGAAGAAGGGGCCCCTCTGAAATTGTGATGATTCACCCTCCCGCCCCCTTGCTTGGCTCTTCTAAGACCTATGCAGAGCTGCCGCATGGGGAATAGCTTTCTCCTTTCTCAAGCTGCTGCTGCTGCTGCTGCTTTGGCTGTATTATTTTACTTTATTGTGGTAAGATGCAACTTCACGTAAAATTTGCCACCGTAACCATTTTTTTTTTTAATTTTTGTCAACGTCTGTTTATTTTTATTTTTTTATTTTTTTGAGAGAGAGAGAGAGAGAGAGAGAGAGAGAGAGAGAGAACTCAAGCGGGGGGTGGGGGGGCAGAGAGAGAGAGGGAGACACAGAATCCGAAGCAGGCTCCAGGCTCTAGGCCGTCAGCACAGAGCCCAATGCGGGGCTCGAACTCGTGAACCGCGAGATCCTGACCTGAGCTGAAGTCGGACGCTCAGCCGACAGAGCCACCCGGGCGCCCCTACCGTGACCATTTTAAGCTGCACACTTCAGTGGCACTAAGTACATTCGCAGGGTTGTACACCCGTCACCAACATCCAGTTCCAGAAATCTTTCATCACCCCAGGCAGACACTCTATCCCTACGAGCAGCCACTCCCCAGTCCCCCTTCCCCCTGCCCCTGACAACCACCCATCTGCTTTCTCTCCCTATGGATTTGCCTGTTCTGGACCTTCCATGTGAATGGAATCCTACGACATGTGACCTCTGTGTCTGCCTCCTCTTACTTCTCATGTTTTCAGGGTGCACCCGTGTTGTGCTGTGTGAGACTTTCGTTCCTTCTCAGGGCTGAGTCATATTCCACCGCGTGGTGTTTATCCAGCCATCCTGCCGCTGGGCATTCGGGCTGGGTTCGTTCACCTTTCGGCTGTTGTGAATACAGCATCTATGAACATTCTTGTCCAAGTTTTTATTTGGGTCCGTTTTCCATTCTTTTGGGTGTATACGAGGAGTGGAGTTGCTCCAGCCTCTTCAAGTTAGTAACAAACTATATATTGAGCGCTTACTGTGTGTCGGACCATAGTGCTATGCGTTATCTCAGTGAACCTTCACAACGGCTGGGAGAACCTGAAGCTCCGCGAGGACTCTCTTTGGTTTTCGGAGGTTCTCCAGGCCTAGGACAGCATCCAGCATATAGGAAGTCTTCAAGAAATATTTGATTTACTGAACCAACTGCCTTTGACGTGGGGACTTGCACCCCTGCTTTTCTGACGAAGAGGCTGAGGCCTGGAAAGGCTAAGCGGCCTGCCCCACCAGATTCCACGGTGGTAAGTGACAGAGGCGAGATTCAAGCCCCATCTCCCGAGTGACTCTGCTCTTTTTTTTTTTTTTTTTTTTTTTAAATTTTTTAACGTTTATTTATTTTTTGAGAGACAGAGAGAGACAGAGTGTGAGCTGGGGAGGAGTAGAGAGAGAGGGAGTCACAGAATCTGAAGCAGGCTCCAGGCTCCCAGCTGTCAGCACAGAGCCCGACGTGGGGCTTGATCTCATGAACTGCAAGATCATGACCTGAGCCCAAGTCGGACCCTTCACCGACTAAGCCACCCAGGCGCCCCTCCCTGACTCTGCTCTTGATCCCTATGTTGTAGGTTTTATCCTCCTCATGCCTAGCGCCATGCCATGCACACAGTTTGTGCTCCATGAATACCTAAGACCACTGCAGAGCAGGGGACAGAGAGAGATCTAGGGTCTATTTACCTGGTAGAGGGGCTGGGTGAAGCCTGGAGCCGGTGGTGTCTTTCTGTGCATCTGTGTGGCAGAACGTGCCCATCTGTCCAAGGAGGCACTGCCACCCCCTCATTGAGCCCTAAGCTGGCAAAGACTGCACTGGGCACTGCGGAAACCTTGTGGGCAATCTGGCCAGAATTACTCCTCACCTTGACCTTTGAGGCTCCCTGATGGGGGACAGCAAACCCGGCCACCGGCCCGGATCCCTCTTATTAGGGAGAGGATGGGTCCCACCAGGAAGGTCTCAGGCACCTCTGCCTTGAGTGGTCAGGCAGGGCCCCTGGGAAATTGGAAGAGTTTCTTCCCCCCATGGGGTCTCAGGAGGGGTGGGGAGGCCGGCTCCTCTCCTGGAACTCCGAGAGAGTAAGGCAGGAATGGGGACCCTGCAGGACAGCATCCAAGGCCAAGGCCTGGGCAGGGAAAGACTGAGACACAGAGGGTGAGCCAGAGGGCCTGGGGCTGGTGGGGGTCAGCTGCGTACTTCCCTGCTTTTTAATTTATGTTATTTATTAAAAACATTTCCTGGGGTGCCTGGTGGCTCAGCCGGTTGAGCGTCCGACTTTGGCTCAGGTCATGATCTCATGCCTCGTGAGTTCGAGCCCCACGTCGGGCTCTGTGCTGACAGCTCGGAGCCCGGAGCCTGCTTCGGATTCTGTGTCTCCCTCTCTTCTCTGCCCCTCCCCGGCTCGCACTCTGTCTCTCTTTCTCTCAAAAATAAATAAACATTAAAAACAAAACAAAACATTTCCTGAGCCAGGACTTTGACAGAACAGGGTGGGAAAACCCCTTTCCTGCCCCCAAACAACTAGACTCTCTCTCCCTGTTGACCTGTACAGATTTTTCAGGATTCTGGCCAAATTCCAACCCAGCTTGTGTTTGGAACCACCCCCACCCCCACCCCTACCCCAATCGAGAGTCCTGATCTGATTGCTGGTGCTGGGCCTGGGCGGCCAGCCCCACCTGCCCCCTGCCTGCCTTGGGGTGTCGGGTTCCTTTCCCTAGGAGGGGACAGGCACCTGCTGGATTGTGCAGAGCCCTTGGCCCTCTCTTTGTCCCGCTAACCACTGTGTAAAAGTTTCGGGCTTCCTTTGACCTTTCTGTTTTGCCTGGTTATGCTGAGGCTGTCCCACTGACACGCATCTCCTGGCGTGTTTGCTGGGGTAGCTGCTCAGCCCCTGCCTGCGGCCTCTGTCCCTGGCCCTTCTCCCCTGGCAGAACTTTCTATTCTTTCTTTTTTTCCCCCGGTATTTCTCTCTCTCTCTCTCTCTCTCTCTCTCTCTCCTTCTCTCTCTCCCTCTCCATCTCTCTCTCTCTGTCTCTCTCACTCTTTCACTCTTTTAACATGGTTTTCCTAAAAAGTTTTTTAATCAATCAAATTTGAGGCAGAAAATAGGTTTTGTCACGCCTGGTCCCGGGGTGGTGTGGCTCTCACTCAGGCTCCTGACAGCTCCTCAATGCAGGAAGGAGGCCAAACAGAATATTTCTCGGGGAAAGTGCCCGTTTCCATGACACTGTCCCTTGTTGTCTGTGCTGCCCCCCTCCTCAAGCTGCCGGCTGACATGGCCTCAGCTCCTGTGAAAGGGCCGTGGAGAGGGTGTGTGTGAGGGTGGGGGAGGGGGCAGGGGACAGCACTGGGGGGTAGATGGGCGGCCGACAGCTGCCCCGAGCCTCCACGGCCTGAGAGGGCTGGGGAGCAGGTAGGGGCGGCAGGGACAAGGAGCCTGGCCTGGTGCTGCATAATCAGCTGAGCCTCATAAATATGGGGCCGGGGAGCCGTGGGTGAGACGCTCGGAAGCCAAGTCCAGGATAGTCGGTGGCTACAGCCAGAGGGGACTACAGCTGGATGAGGCCTCTTCAGGTCCCGGTATGCTGGACACAGCAGCTTCCTCTCCCTTCCCGCTGCCCTCTCCCTCCTCTCCGGGGCTCTGGCCCCACCCAGCCCTCCTTCCACCCCAGCATTCCTTGTGCCCGGAGGAGCCTCCAGCGTCCCAGCTCCCCGGCCCACGGTGCCCCCACCCAGAGCTCCCCGCGGGCCCCCCCGGGTCTCCCCTCTCCTTCCCACTTCCCTCTGTCTCCTTCCCGTTTGGGTCTTTTTCTCCTTCCCCTCTCTCTTCTACTCTTCTCACTCTCTTTTATAATTAATGATTAGTTTTAATTGGTTTGCTTAGGCAGCCTGACAGCAAATTAACAGAAGCCAGCCCAGGGCTGCCAGGCTCGGGGAGAGCCCACTGCGCTCCGGCACTGGCCGGGCGAAGGCAGGCCAGGCTGAGCCCGGGCCCGTGGGCGGGCTGGGCGCGCTCCAGAAGGAGAGCTGTCACAGCAAGGGTTGGGCCACACCTGGCGGGTGCAGTGGCCAATGGGAAGAAGGCAAGAGGATCTTGGCACACAAGGCACGCAATCGGCAACTTTCTCTGTGCACTTCTGTTCTTATCCTCCTCCTCACCGCCCTCCCCCCCCCAACTCCCCGCCCGTTCTCATTCATATAAGACATTGTCCATGTCTTTGGAGATGAGGGCCAGGTATAAAAGGAGGGTGGGAGCCCTGCCTGCAGACTGGGGCAGGGCTCGCTTGCAACCCCACCCATCCGCAATCATGCCGTGGGCCAGTGGGGCTACCAGCTTGACACCTCTGGGGCCAAGCTCTTGTTCTTTCACACGGACAGGAGGGACAGCAGGTGACCAGGCTGTCGGCCTGGTTAGCTCAGCTGCCTGCCTACCGTCCCGAAGCTCGAGGACCTGGTTCTGTTTGTGACTTGCCGTGCCCTTCTGCACAGAACTCAACCTTTTGGCCCTCGGTTTTCTGGTCAGGGTACTTAGGATAAGTACCCGGAGGGTGGATGGGGCGGGGGGGGGGGGGGGCGGTGCATAGACAGCTGGCAGAGAATAGACGTGTTGGCCACGATCCCTGAGCACGTCACGTCTCGTTCTTAGCCAAACGTAGGGTCTCCTGCTCTGCTCTGTGTTCTCCCGCTCTGTACCTGTCCCCACCCCCGAATCCTTTCTTAACTGCAGCATCTTCTCTGGTCCTCTGCTGGGTCCTGGGTATGCCCAGCCACTGGCTCACACAGGCCAGACCAGATGTCAGGGACAGTGAGAGGCAGAGAGAGAGAGAGAGAGAGAGAGAGAGAGAGAAGATGCCCAGGGAAGAAGAAAGAGGTGAGGCTGAACTTCTGAGGCTCCCGCTGAGGTTCCAGAATGCACCCAACCGACCTCCCTGCTCCTGTCTGCCAGGCCACCCGCCCCAGGGGCCGCTGAGGGACACCACCCCGGTCCTGGTCCCCGCGGTCAGCAATCCTGCCCCGCCCCCCCCCCCCCCCCAACCAACTCCTGCAAAGTTTCCTCCGAGTGTTGTGTGCGATCAGATCTGCAAGTTGCTCTCTAAGCTTCTTGTCACATTTTGACTTAATGAAGTGCAACTGCTGAGGGATTTGGGTTCAGCGCTCCGGCCTCCCTCGCTCCCTTGTTGTCAGAAAACAGGGGCGGTTGGGGACGGCAACACCGCGCTGCAAGTCGTTATCATTCCGGTCAGTCTGTTTAACACAAAATTAAACAAAGAACTAATTAGTGCCTCATGAATTAATAAATGCACAGTTGCAGGGGAGGATGGGAGGGGAGAAAAAGGTGGTGGAAGGGAGATACTGGAGTTACGGGGTTGGGGGGCTTTTGGGGGTTCAAGGGAGGCTGGCCAGGGTGCCTGGAGAGATCTCAGGCAGAGCGTGTGGGACGGACGTACAGCCAGGCCCCGGGCCGGCTGGCTGGGATGCGAGTCTGACAGCCAGGCCTGCCCAGCGCAGTGCCTCTCAGCGGAGGGGAGAGGCCGGGCTCTCCAGCCCCTGCCCTGCGGCCCCGCCCTGGGCTCAGCCTCCACGTGCCCAGCTCCCCTCTCTGGCCTCCTCCTCTTTCCACTCTCCCACCTCACCAGCCTCCCCCTTCCTCTCTACTGCCCCCTATCTCAGTCCCCCCAGTTCCCTGCAGACCCCCAGCCTCTCACCATCTGGGCCAGGTGGGCATAGGAGGCCCGTGGGGCAAGCCTCCCCCACTGCCAGATGCCCACAGAGCCCTGTGTCTGGCAGGGTGAGCTCTGCCCGGGTGGGCACCTCTGCCCAGGCAGCCCGGCAAAGGCAGCAAAAGCTGGCAGGAGACCCAGCCCTCCTTAGGAAGACCTGTCAAGTACAATTAGCATTATCTGTCCAAATATGTCCTGGGAAAGAAAGGGAGGGCTGCAGGACTGGGTGGCATTCCGGGAGCCCTGTGCAAGGTCACCTCACCTCTTGCAATCCCCCCAATCTGATTTGGGGATTACACAGCCTAAGGAAATTGGTGTTATTCCTCTTGCATCATTGATAAGCCACAAATGAGGGAGTGGGGAGGAATAAACATAATAAACAGGAAACTCTTCCCAAGTATGGGTAGGGTTGTGAGGCCCCAGGGCTGGGGGGAAAGGGCGAGGGGGGAGAGAGGGGAGGGGGGGGAGGGGACAGAGGGCTCCTTGGGTTTTCTATCCACATCAGGAGTTCGTCTCATTGGAACCTGGCTCCCCAAACTCCAGTACCAGGCAGGAGAGTCTGAGCCTGGCAAGCTGGGCTGAGTTATATGTTGGCTAAAGACCCTCTACGTTGTTGGACCGTGTCCCTTGCCCTGCGTGGGCCCCCAGCGTGGGTTGTTGCGTCTCATCGGTAGGACCTCAGGCTAGAAGGTGCTACCGTAGCACCCTCCTGGGTGGTGACACCTGTTGGTGCCATGGCCCCTGGTCCACCTCTCTGTCACCCACTTGCTGTAGCAAACAGCTTGGCATATAGCATTTGTCTTTTCAGGGGCTGGGGAGGAGAGTGAAGGAACGGGTGCTGCTGTATTCTGTGGTCCCCGGGCCCCTAGGCTTAGCCACTGCATCCCCCACCCACAGACTCCTATCTCTGCCTCCACAAGAGATGCGTGCAGTATGTTCTGACTGTTCCCTCTTTGGTTAAGGGTGTCCCGAGGACTGCATTTCTGCTCTCAGCTCTTACTGCTTTCTGAACTTTTTCAAATTTTGGTTGGCATATACTTGAATGAGCACAAATCCATTTTTAACCCCCTTCGCTGGTCCTGGAGCATCAGCCCCTTGGCGCAAAGGTGGCAAGGACCCCTTGGGCACACAGCAGGTTGGAGGGCGAACACTGGGGAGTTGTGGGCATCCCACCTTGAAAGGCTAACGGGCCTCTTCTCTCTCCCTCCCCAGGATGAAGTGACGCCCCTACTTTGAGAGAGGAGCCTCTAGGACCCACTGCGAGGTAAGGCCTGAACCCCCTCCCTGATCCTTGTGTCCTCTCCCCTACCGGTGACCACTTACCTAGTACTGGCATCCCTCCGGGGTTAGGAGGATTGGGAAGATGGAGACAGGGAATTGGAGCCACGCTGCCCACTTGAACCTGACAAGAAAAGATGGCCCTGGTAGGAAAATCTCCGATTGGCTCCTGGGCCGGAAATGGGCAGGGGACATGTGGATTGCAGACTTTGGGCATGGAATGCGTTTGAGGTGGAGTGGGGCAAGGAGGCATTTCTGGAGCCAGGGTCTGGCCGCCCTTCGGTACCATCCCCAGGTCTTCGCTGTGGCAGCCGCTGCTGGCTGTCCCCAGAAGCTCTGCTTGTAGCTCTTGGGGAGCCCTGCGGACTTGAAAGCCTCGGAACTCCAGCCCTGCCTCTCTCTTTGGAGCTGCCGGTCCCTGGTGGCCTCCTCCTCCCTCCACGAGAGGCTGGCAGGGAGGAGGCCTCAGGCCCTGAGCCCAGATCAGGCTGCTGACCCGCCCTTTCCAGGCCCAGGGCTTCCCGGGTCTGGCCGGGCCTTCACAGCCTGTCTCAGTCCCCGGGTGTCTCCAGGAACCTCGGGGGCCACCGGGCCTCGGCCCCAGGCAGCGCGGTGTCAGAGGTGACCGGTGGAACGCCAGTGTTATGTAAATAGCGGGACCTGCCCGGCGGGCGAGCTGGCTGGCTGCAGCCATCCATCATCCCCCGCTCGGCGGGGCGGGGGACAGACACGGCACCGTGCGCCTGGCTCCAAACCTGTTTGTTTTCCCTTTGTCTCACGCGTTTCGGGCCTGGCTGTGACCGGCTCCGGGTTTTGTCCCGCTGGCCCCCTCCCCCGGGAGGACGGGGGGAAGGGAGGAGATTCGTGCTGCTCCCACCGCGGCATCCCTTTCGGACTTCAAAGGCTCCCCCAGCATTGTCTGTGCCTGCGGGCAGTGGCCCTGAAAACGTGATCAGAGGCGGCCGGTGTAGGGCAGGCCCGGCCCGCGCCCTGCGCTCTCGCTGGGGCCCGTAGATTCCTCCCTTTGCAGCCAGCTCCACCCTGGTTACAGCCCTCCCCGGGCCTCTCTCCTCGCCTTCCTCTCCCCTGGCGTCCCTTCTGGCCAGCCCGGCCCACTGCTGCCCACTCCCGTCCCCTCTTGGCCGCAGGGTAACACCTCTCTTGGGGCATCGAGACTCCTAGAATGTCGAGAACTCCCAAGTCACTCCCTGCCCCTTCATATCATCCACGAGGATCTGAAGCAAAGTGAAGGGCCTCTTGGCATGCTGGGCGCTGGAGCCAGTTCCTGGACATGGGTTTCCCAGACCAGCGCTTGTTCCTTCCCCTGCTTTTTATCTTCCCTCTGCTGGTAATGAGGGCCTGACGTCCACCTGAGGCCTCTGCCCAGCCCTTCCCTTCACTTCTTGGCACGGTCCAGATTGGATACTTCTGTCCCCAGGTGGTGGGACCCCATCTTGGGTCTTGAAAGTCCAGCCCTAGGTGCTTTCCATTCTCTGGAGCAAGGCGTGGCCCACTGCCCTTTTTTGTAAATAAAGTTTTATTGGAACACAGCCACACCCGTTCATTTGCATATTGGTTCTGGCTGCTTTGACTCCAGCTGCAACAGAGAATGTTTGGCGCAACAAGCCGAACGTATTTACTCTCTAACCCTTTACAGGACAAGTTTGCTGTCTCCTGACCTCTGCTCTTTTCTTTAAGTGGCAAAATACACATAACATGAAAATTACCGTTGTAACCATTTTTAAGTGTATAATTTCCTGGTGTTCAGTATGTCCACCGTGTTGACTCTCACGCCGCCCTGTGCCCTTGTCTTCCGTGGGGTTGCCCTGAGGGCCGCGGGCAGTTGTCCGGGAGCCTGTCCCAGGGCTGTGGGCTGCCTGCGGGCCTAGTCTGTTTGGGGCCACCCCCTCTCTGTCTCTCTGTCCTCCTCAGGGCCTCATTCTCTGCTCAGTCCCACCCATCTAGAAGTCCTGGCTTGTCTTCCCTCTGACAGCCACCGTTTCCTCAGAGCCCGGCATCCCTTCCCATGAGCCCTGCGTAGCCTTTAACCTTCACCGAGCTCTCAGATCAGTTCCCTCTTCCGTAAGGTGAGCAGAATAGCTACTTTGCAGACAAAGTTATTGGGACAAATGAGTTAATGTGGTCAAAGGTGTCTGGCCTGGGGCCTGACAGGTAGGAAGAACTCACATTCCCTCCTCCCCTCCTACCTTTTCACCTCCCAGAGCACCAACCGTCCCTGGGCAGGTTCCAAGGGGTTCCCCACCCCTGCCCAGGGACTTCTGAGTCTGACTTCTTGGGGGACGTGAGTCTCCTCACTCCAGTGGGCACAACGGGAGGAAACGTCCCCCACCCCGGGTCGTGGGCTGAGGGGGGTTGGGGTTCTCGTGTCTGTGCCCTGTCCTCCCCATCTGCTGCAGGGCCCTGGGAAGTCGCATACCTTCTCTGGGCCCCAGTCTCTCTGTCTGTAAAAGGGCGTCCTGACCACCCTGCTCTCTGCTTCAAGAGGCTGTTGCAAGTAGGAGCCAGGTGCTTGGGGGAGAGCTGGGAAGGCTGTGTTCGTGGGTGCTGCTGGGGGCGAAGGAGGACAAAGGTAGAGTCTGGGTTTGAACCTGGGCCCGTTCTGGGGGAGGTGGGAACTAGGCCATAGTTCCTACTGAGAAGTCCCGGAGGTTACATGGTGGGCACTTGCTCTGTACGGGCACAGGGACCAAGCTGCCGTGACACGTTGCCGGTGCCGTGAGCTAACTGGCGGGGAGGGAGGCCAGGGGAAGGGGAGGGAAGGTGGAGCTGGGCAGCAGTCGGAGGTCTGAGGCCAGAGCCGTGTCCACTGGCCGCCCACTCCTGCTGCTGCTGCTGCCGGCTCTCTTACTGCGTCTTTTCACGGGCTCCTGGCCTTGCGCGTGTGTGTTTTCCCTCCCCGCATCCCACCGGTCTCTCTTCCTGCTTGCCTTCCCGCCACCCATACTGCCACCCCCAGCTCCACGGCTCGCTCTCTCTCTCCCTCTCTCCCTCTCTCCCTCTCTCTCCTTTTCATCTACTCCGAAGGCTTTACTTTACTTCCTTGTCACCCTAATTGATTGCATTAACCTTTCAGCGTATTGGATTTCCTCGGCATCGTGCAGAGAGCCCTGCGCAATATGCTTATAATCTGAGCCATAATGGACAGTTTGCAGTCAACAAGCCCCTTCTCTCTTCTCTGCCATTGGACCCGTGACATCTCTCTTGCCCAGGCCACCATGGCCATTTCCACCCCCCCTCCGCCGGCAGGGGTGGGGCAGTGGGTGAGGCTGGGTGGAAGCAGACACAGCTTGGACCCTCTGATGGATATCCCTGCATCTCCCCTCCTCCCGGCTCTGCCCCCCCCCCCCCCCCCCGCCCCCGCTCTGCCTCTGCTTCTCCAGGCCTCCCGGCCCAGGTCCTTTGCCAGGCCTCTGGTCTTCGAGAATCCTCTCGGCTCCGCTGTCTGCTTCTGGGACTCTGACTAATGATGGGCTCACGGGGCCAGCTTGGATTTGGGGAATAAGACAGTCCCCTGGTTCCACCGGATGGTTCTCAGAGCAAACCATCACTCCTTTGCTTGCCTAGGAGGCTTTGGGGAAAGATGATGGTGAGCACTTCAGGAGATGGAGAGACGTGATACAGGCCGCGGGGCAGTAAGCCGGAGAGAAGCCTCCGTGAGGCAAGATGGCTTAGCCTCACAGGAGACTCGCATGGGGGAGGCAGGAGAAAATGCGAGCTGGCTGCTCAGGTTAGTAGGAAAGGGCTCCCTCGGGTGCGTTCCAGATGGGCACCTCCTCATCCAGCATCAGGCAAAGGAGCCAGTCCGTGCCAGCTGCCCCGTCCCGGGCGCTCAGTGAGTCCCGGCCCCGTAGGTCCTGGCTGGGGCTGCCAGCCTGCAGACCCAAAGCCCGGTCAGCTGAATCTTTATTCACAACAGGATGGATGTCGGGTTGAATACATTAGTGTCAGGCCGGAGGAGCGGGACGGAAGCTCCCCTTAGCGCTGGTGGTACTTCCTCTCTCCCGCGCTGTTCCCCCCTCCCCGCCCCCACTCTCTGTCCATCATCTTCTCCTCCTGAGCATCCCCTCCTGCCATCCCTCCATCACTCCGAAGGGCAGGCTTTGGCAACAGGGGGGCCGGACTAGGTCCTTCCCACCCTCTCCCAGGGATTTTGGGGGTGGGCAGAGGGCACAGCAGGGAGAAGCCACGCAGCGAATTAAAGTTTGGTGATTGTCAGTGTCAGGAGAAGCTAAATAACCCTGTAACTAGTATGAAGGTGAAGTCACGGCCTGCTGCACATGGAAAATATGAGTGCTCTGGGAGACAGGGAGAGTGAGCGGCAGAGTCTGCCCGCCGTGGTGGGCAGCCTCCTCTCCAGGGACCCAGCCAGAGAGGCGGGAGGAGGGCCATGCCCTCTCCCATCGCTACCAGGGAACAGCCGCCCAGGACCCCCTCCACATATGAGGGGCAGCTCAGCTGCTTAACAACCTGCTGGCCCAGCACTGGGGACCCGGGCAGATTTCCGTAGGCACCCAGCAATATACACTCGTGGACGCCAACCCATCCGCCTGGGGCCATGTCAGTCCTTCCTCGCTCGTCCCTACTAGTGCTTACTCTGTGCCAGGCTGTGTGCTTTGCCCTGTAGGACAACTCTGTGCAGTAAGTGCTATTGTTCTTCCCCCCCCACCTTATTGTCCCCACTTTTTTATAACCCACTTTACTGAGCTATAGTTTACACGCAGTGTACAATTCATTGGCTTTTTAGTTTATTCCCAACATCGTATGGTCGTCACCACTATCTAATTTTAGAATGTTTTCATCACCCCAGAAAGAAACCCCGTACTCATTAGCAGTCACTCCACCTTCCATCCCCAGCCCTGGGCAATCACAAATTATTCTCTTTGATGCTGAGAAAATGCAGGCTCAGAGAGGGTCAACAACCTGATCAAGGCGGCACAGCCAGTGAGTGATAGAGCCGGGGTTCAAACCCAGGTAGCGGGACTCCAGAGTCAGGGCTCCTCGAAGGACCGCCCGATGTCTTGGCTGCGCCCCCCTCCCCCCAACATGCCCTGCTACACGTTGCTAACAGCCCGGGCTCAGGCGTGTGTGAGCACCATCCAGACACGTAGGCCCAGGCGGCAACACGCGTCTCTCTCCCGAGGTAGACTTGCGAGTCCATACAGAAAAATCTCACACCCCTCGGAAGGACAGCCAACGTCCCCTCCTCTTGAACCTTCTCTTCCAAGCCCAGCTCCTGGAAGGGAGGGTTGGCTGGCACAGGAACCAGCAGCAACAGGGGAGCTAAAGTGGCCAGCGAGACCTAGGTGGTTTGAGAGTTTTAAAAGGAGAAATCCCCGTATCGCCTGTAGCCGATCACTGTAACTAAAATCCAATGCCAACACAACATTCCAGAACAAGTCCCGCCCGGGTTGGGGCCACCGGCTAGGCCTTGCTGTGCCCACAGGAGGACTCAAGGAACTCAGCTCCCACATCACACTTACTCTCTTTCCTTCTGACTCTCACTCTGTCCTTTGCTTCTCCTGTCCCCCCCCCCCCCCCCCGCCGCCTCTTTCTTCCTTACACTCCTGCTTTCACTCCCCAAAACTTCAAACAAACAAACAGACAAACGTTTGTGGCCATCCTCTTGACTCGCAAAATTTGGGAATTAACGTGAAACTCTTGCTGCCTCTGATAAGGGATGAATACAGGGAGAGACAAAGGGAAAGGTAGGCCAGAGAAGGAGTCTGTTGGATTTGGTTTGGGGTTTTTTCCTCCTTCTTCTCGCTCCCTCCAAAGCGGAGGATCCGGCCGGGCCAGTTTGGATATTTATTAAGAAAAAGCCAAAGATAATTAACTTTTTTGTTTTTGTTTTGTTTGCGGGTGCCTCCCCTGCTGGCACTGCTGACTGCCTGGCAAATTAAACCTGCTCCCTGCCCCGGCGGCGGCTCTGCTGTCGGCTGTCCCGACACCGCCGGGGCCCATCAGCTGCCCACCCGGCCACCCACCTTGGGTTTCAGACCTAGGGTCGCTTTATGCCACCACCGATGCCACGTCCCCAGGCTCTTGTGACTTCTAGAGCAGCCTTTAGAGCTGGGTAAGTGGCCTGCGGGGAGACAGAGAGGAGGGCTACTGTTGGGGTTGTGGCCAGCATTTCCCTCGGAGGAGAAGGGGTGAAAGAGTAAGGGCTGCCAGGGGGGCCAAGGCACACCCTCCGGCCAGTTCAGGGTTGTCAGCTTTCCAGAAGAGGGTGAGAAGAACAGAGAATGAGCTGCGAGGGCAGGAGAGGCCAGATTTGGGCCGTGCCCACCACCAGCTTTCTCCTGGGAGGCCGCTACACTGCGAGGACCCGCGGCCCCTGGGAACGTTCTGGAGGAGACTTGGGGCCACAGCACCATCCCCTGGTATCTGTCCGCCCTCAACACTGCCCCCCCCCCCCCGTTCCCCCTCCCACCTCTGGTGCAGCCTAGGCCCCGCGGAGTGGTCGGGGAGCCGGCACTGCCTCGGGTCTGCTGCCTTAGAACCACGCAGAGCCCTGAGGCCGAACTCCGACCTGAGCCCGAGCCCTGTCCTGTCCGTGGGCCAAGTGACAGACCTCTCGATGGGCAGACAGAGTTGGGAGCCAGGACGGCCAGTGAGGAAGGCAGGTCCTCTTGAGGGGCCAGCCAACCCCAAGCTTGGAGTTGGAGGTGTGGTTTGCCCCTCTGCTAAATTAATATGCCTCAGCCCCTCCCCTGGCAGAGACCTCTCCTCTGTCCCCCCGGCTTCATCCGCAGCTGGGCAAGGAGGTAGCGATGTGAGGTCCTTCCAGGAGGGGAACCTGCTTGGGAGCTGGGCACAGAAAGGAGGGCATTTTTTTCAAGGATTTTGCTGGCCCTTTTTTTTTTTTTCTCTGAAATATAAGGATGTGCAATTTTTTTGGTTTCAATTTAGCATTGGAGAATTTTATAATTTAGTAATTAAAATCTCTGATAGGCTTTAGAAATTGCGGCTAATTGAATTTAATGGGAAGATGATTTTCAATTTTATTTGATTACCGGGACCCCTGGCATCGGTATTTATGGGAAAAAAATGGGAAATGTGCTGTGTGGGCTAAGATGGCATAATTGAATTAGGGATAATCGGATTTCTCCGTCATGAATTTCACTATAATTTTCCTATAATTTTCCATTAGATATCTAGTTTACAAATATTCACAAAGAAATGAAGCTCTTTCGGAATGGAGATTGCTGGCTAACAGGATTACGGGGCCGGGCGTGTGGTTGTGCCAGCCTCTATACCGCCATAATGCGATCCCTGTATCTGCCTTCTACTTAGCTTAAGCCTGGCCTCAGCCGTGCGCTCCCCCACCCACCCCACTGCTCCTCTCTGTCCCTGTCTGCCCCCTGCCCCGACACCCGCCTGTCCACGGCCCGCGACTCCTCGTGCCCTGGCAGACGGTCCCGTCCCCATGCCCCGGCGCTTCCTGTCCGCACTGTGCGCACTCGACGTTCACCCGGACAGCCCTCCCTCCCTCAGCCTGAGGAGCACACTCACACGCAAACACACGGACTCCCTCGCAGGTGCGAACATGCTTATTCACATGCACACACACTCCTTTGGCCAAGGCTTCTGTGCCCTGGCCCAGTCGCCTCAGAGGGAACCAGTTTATTGGGATCCTGGGGTGGGGTGCAGGAACAAAAGGAGCTTTGTTCAAGTTTATGTGAAAGTTACAAATTCAGAATGAGAGCAGATAAAGCCTGAGATATCTGGTGTGTAAACAGGCTGGTGAGTGAGAAGGCCCCGGGCTCGGGAGGGGGAGAGAATGAGTGGGCCCTCTGGGGGTGTGAGCAGACCGGGAGCCAACCATGGAAGCCGGCCTGGGGAGCGCCGCCGGTTTCCCCTGGACTCGTGTGAGGGGCCTGGTGGGTGGGCTCGCTGTGCACAGCTCCCCATTTGCTCTGGGGGTGGGGCGTACGAGGACGAGCCAGCGTCTCTGGGCCCAGGGCCTCAAGACTGGGAGGGATGGTGGCATTGGGCTTTCCGCCCCCCGAATCCCAGGCACAAATGTCCTCCCTGTGGCCTGGCCTCAGGGTCTAAGAGGTGTCACCACATCGGGGTCCTCAAGGCAAAAATGGGCCACAGCCTCAGAGATGCCAGAGATGTGGGCCTCTCCCCTTCGTACGAGCACACACCCAAAGAGAAAGAAAGAGAACTCTGGGGACCCCTCCACTGTGCAGCCTCTGACTCACACTTCATGCATGATCTTGATGCCTCAGCCTTCTTTCTCCTCAGACCTTCTCGAAACGTAACATGCCAAGATGGCCTCATTCTCTGTGCCTCCCTGGCCTCTTCTCCACTCTTGGACAAGGCCTCTTAAGCCTGCAATGGCTGATCGCGGCCATCGCCTTGCCAGCCCACGCATCCCTCCACCACTTTGCTTGATGGGTCCCTCTAGCTGGCCCTGTGTGTTCTGTGTCCCTCCAGCTCTCCAGCCTTTGTCAGAGGCCCCAAAGTCACCGTGCAGCCAGTCCAGTTGGCCTCGTCTGGGGAACTGAAAGGCATGCCTTCCCATGCCCTGACCACCATCGGCAGAAGCCACAAGGACCTTCAGAGACAGCCAGTGGGCCGTGTGGGTCACATACGCAGGGGACTCCTGATAACGCACATCATCCAATAAACCCTGAACTCGTACTCTTACGTCTTCAGGCTTCCTTCCACACCCTGGTTGCCCAGGTGGAGAAGCAGGCACTCAGGATTGGGGCTTGGGATTAACTGCCTGTTGTGACAACCCAAAGCTGTAGGCCTTACTTTGGAGAGCCACAGGTGAGAGCACCCAGAGGCACGTAGAGACTCCAGAGTAGTTCTGGACGCAGAGGTCCCCTCTCCAAGATCCCACGTGCGGAACAGAGCCCAGGGTCTTCTGTGCATGATTGCCCTGTACCAGCACATGTCCTGGCCTCCAGGTAGCACGTGGCTTGGCCTCTGCTCCTGTATTCAGAGCGTTGGGGTCACGGGATGCTCAGTAAAGCTTCTGGGCCTCTCCGGCTACTCTTCCTCCAAAGGGACAGGGCAGGCCTGAAGGGTGGAGGGTTGTGTGTGACAACCAGCAAAGGGGGTTGCCAAGAGTCAGCAGGGGAGGGCGGTCAAATAGGGGAGAGATGCAAACCTCCTCCTTGTGAGGCCATTTGGAGCTAAAAAGAAGACGAAGAAGAACAATAAGGGGAAAGTGGGAGAAAGAGTAGATTGGTTTTTTTCTCTGACTTCTTTGCCCCAAGGTTTCCCTGGGCACCTCCCTTGGCAAAGTAGAAATACTGCAGAAATAGGCCAGTGCCATTTTGCTGAATGCCGCCCAAAGACCAGAGAAAACCCAGGGTCTAGTCCGTTCCCCTCACTGAAGGCAGTGTGGCCTTCCCTGAAGCAGGAGGAGAGGAAGGCAGCAGAATGGTTACACAAGGAGCAGAGGGAGAGCTAGAGACAGTAGGATCCAGGTACTGTACCAGCTAAGCTGCCCACGTTCCTGTTCCAGCTCGCCTGGCTGTCTCCTTCCTTGAACACCCCCCCCCCCCAAATCCAATGGGTAACTTGGATCACTAAAATTTAAGGAATTCCACATACCTGTCTGCAGCAGGGACGTCTGGGGGACAGGAGACCCACAAAAGTGCTTTCTGGGGGGGGGGGGGGGGGAGTGCCTTCCAGGGACAAGGAGAGCACAAGGAGTCCTGGTCCAGAGAGGAACTGGCAGGCAGGAAATGCCGCGGCTGTGGGGCAGGTGGCTTGACCCTGGCTCCTTGGTTCAGGAATACCTCTGCCCTCTGTGCCCGGATCCTTACTGGGGCATGGCAGAGGAAACAGGGTGGGAGGGAAGCCCACGTGATGGCATGGATCTGTGTTGGGGTGCTCCGAGTAAAGGCTGCCCAGGGGGGTGAGGGAAAAAAGAGGTGCTGGACTCCCCTCACGGCCCAATTGAGGGGCTGGGGGCTGCACTTTGGAGGAGGTGGAGGAGGAAGAGGAGGAGGAGAAAGGCCGGGAGAGCAGAGATGTGTAGGCCGCCAGGGTTGGCCTGGGTCGGGAGGGCACCAGGGCCCAGTCAGGGCAAAACCAAGCGGAAGTGGCTGAAGCCTAGGGTCCTGGCTCTCCTGGAGCCTGCAGCGGCGGCTGGCTTGCAGAGCAGCTCGAGCGGACTCACGTGTCCCGGGCCACCACCGTCCCTCCTCCAGGCCGACCGCTCGGCAGTCTTTCCTCCTTGGAACTAAAAAGCTCCGCCACCCCCCCCCCCCAAGAGTCGGGTTTGTGGGGACGTGGACGCTTTGCTCCCCCGGCACCCGCAGCACTCTGGGCGCCCGCCGGCCGCGCGAGGGGGAGCATGAGGGCGCGGCCCGGCGGGCGCGACCCCGTGGCGCTCACACCTGCGCCCGCCCGGGCGGAAAAGTTTGCGCGGCCGCGCGCGCCGTGAGCCCTCGGCCGGCGGACGCCGTCGAGCGGCGCCCGCGGGGCTCCGGGCGCAGAAGGGAGCGTGCGAGCGCGCGCCCGCCGGCGTCCGGCCAGAGTTGCTCGGGGACGCGAGCGTCGCCAGCCTCGCCCCTCCCGCCCCTGTCCGCGCGCCGAGTCCCCGCCTCCCTCTTCCCGAAGTCTAAGGTTTGGGGACTCGCAGAGCCAATGAGGCCGGCCGCCAGAGCGGGTGCGCTGGGGCCGCGCGCGCGCGCGCGCGCGCGTGGGGAGAGGCGGGGGCGCGCGTGCGGGATTGGGGCGGGCGCGTGCGTGCGGCGCGGCGCGGCGCGGAGGGCGAGCGCGCGCCCATTCACTCCGGCACCGCGGCGGGCGGGCGGGCGGGCGCGCGCGGGCGGGCAGAGCTCTGCTCTTTCACCTGCCGGGGCGGCGCGGCCCGGCCCGGAGGAGGCGGCGCCGCGGCCGCCCTGCCAATCACCTCGGCGCCTGGCAGCGCCCCCGGCCGCTCCCGCCCGCCCGCTCCCTCCTGCCAAACTGTTACCCTGAGTGTTACCGTCAGGAGCAATGACATCAGGGCTTTAAAACAACTTGTTATTCGGGGAGTAATCAGTTGCAATTAGGCATTAATTAAGTATTATGAAAGTTGATTATTTAAGTGAATTCGGCTTTCGACTCTCCGACTATGGTGAGTACGGGAGTGGGGCGGGGGAGGGCAGGGGGCGCCGCCGCGGGGCTCGACCCCGGCGCGGGCGGGGGGCGCGGGCGCGGGCGCGGGCGGGGCCGAGCGCGGGCGGGATCGCCCCTCGGCCTCGAGGGCCGCCCGGGCCCCCCGACCCGGGCCGCGTCTATAAATAGTTTCTCTTTTAGTTTAATAAACTCGAGAGCAGAGCGGAGCCGCTCCGAGTGTGCAATGCCGGAGCGTGAGAGCGAGCGGGGAGGGAGGGAGAAACTTTCGCTCTCCCTCCCGGGCCCCCCTGTCAGTGCTCGCCGGGTCCCCGGGACTGGTCGGGCCCTCGCTGGGGGGTGCGGCGAGCGGAGGGGGGCGGGAGGGGGGCGGCGGGGGGCACCGCGAGAGACTAAACAGATGTTTTTTCTTTCCTCTTGTGTTTTTGGCGTTCCTCGAAGAGTTTGGGACCAAGGAGAGGAGAATGGATCTCGGTACAGGTACCGGCGGTGGGAACCAGGGGAGGCTCTTTCGCTTTTCTTTCGGTTCTTTTACGGAAGTTATTATTTTTAGCCCAATGAGGTAGCAGCTGAGCAGGGGGTGGGGGCTGGCCTGGAGAGGGTCCGGCGCCCGCTGCGCTTCTCGCCCTGGTTTCTGGATTGAGAGGCTTCTGATGATATTATTGTTATTATTTGTTACTTGCTTAGTGACTGTGACTAATTTGATGCTTGTCATTATGAAAGAAGCGAGGGGAGAGGGAGCTGGGGGGCACCCAGAGAGAGGATTTAGGGGTTTTCTGTGGGGGTTTTTGTTCTCCGTGTTTTTTGAGTGGCTCCGTGGTGTGTGTGTGTGTGTGTGTGTGTGTGTGTGTGTGTGTGTTTCTTTTTCACTGCAAAGATCTCTGTGTGTCAGGCTGTGGGGTGTGTGTTTTTATTTTTTTAGTGGGGGGGGGTGGTTTAGTTTTTGAAAGCAGCGTCCTGTTGGGAAAGGTGGTTAGTCTGGTTTCGGGGCGACTGTCTCAAGGTAAAGGAATTTAATTTATTTGGGACAAGGCTGTGTCGGATGATCAAGCTGCTTATTATGGCTAATGAGTATTTTTCACCTGAGAATCCGTGGGATGCGGCGGCTGTTATCAGTTCAAAGTGAGGGGCCCAGGACGCTCTCTCATCCCCCCTTTTCGCTCCCCTCCCCCAGGGGGACACCAGACAAACTACTAAATTTGGATTCTGGGTTTTAGAGGGCCTAGTATGGCGCCTTAGGCTCGGGTTCCAGATAGCATGATGCTGGCCTGGGGCAGTTTATCCTGATATTTTGGAGCTTTTATCGGTTTTAATCTAAGTTTTTCAATATTTTGCTTCTCTTTTCATCTGGGGTTCCAACACGAGCCCAGGGTGAGGTTTACCATAAGCGCCTCAGGCTTTCAGTTCGCCAGGTCTGTTGAAACCACATTTTGACCAGGACCCTCAGATCCCAGCCTGACAAAAGCCACTGTCTTCTTTCTAAATGTTTTTGGAAGAACTCAGTAGTAAACAGGTTGAAAATTCATTGAGGCCGATCTCTGAACCCTTGTGTTTGATTTATAGAAGAATAGGGGGCTGTTGGGCTTGTTATTTGTAAGGGGCCCAAGTTCATGGCATTGCCCCTTGGGACCCATGAGCTGACATTTGACCTCCTGAGGTCAAAGGGGAGTGGGCAGAGAGGGCAGGAGGCAGCAGGGGGGTGGGCAGGGCCGGTGACATGGTGACCGACTTCGGGAAGTGGGTGTGTGTTTGTGGGGAGAGGGTGGCTCAGAGCTTGTGATTGCATCCAGCCGGGTGTGATCTCTGGTAATCAGATGTGGAGGTCCTTGGGACCTCCGGTGCCCAGGAAGGGGGTGACACCCCCTGCTGGGCAAAGTGGTGAAGGTGTCTAAGGCCACTTCTGTCACCCTGCCCCTCCCTGGCCTCCACCCCCACCTTAATCAGTGCCTCCTTCTCCCAGGCCCCACCCCCTTTCTTCAGAAAGAGGGCCCCCACCCAACCCAGCCCAGAAGCAGACCTTACAGATGGGCCTCGGTTGGCACCACCCCCTACCTGGGGCATAGGAGCCTCTGCTTGTGGGCGGGCACAGTGGACCCAGGCATTACTCAGCTGGAAGGCGGGCCTTCCTCGTCTTCCTCCTCCTAACCTGGGTGCCAGCTGGAGCTGGCATCCATCCTCCTGCCCTACACCGACCAGTCCCTTCCAGTCTGCTAGGGGCACAGGGCTCCAAAGTGCCTCTGGAGGGTGTCCCCGACTGGAGACAGAGCCTCCTGGGCCTGTGGGTGGCAGAACCTCTTGTAGCACCTCTCCTGGGCTTTAGGGAGACTCACTTCTCCCCGCATTCCAGGGACAGCCTCTGGAAACTTGTCCTAGAAGCTAGAAGAGCCACTTAGGTGGACTGGTCCCTCCTGCAGCTGGAGCGAGGCTCTTCGAGCAGGACCCGGGCCTGCCCTCTAGCCACTCAGTGAGGGAAGGTCAGGGTGTCGGAGTTCTGACTGTTTCCTGGAGGAGCAATCTGGTGATACCCCTCCGCCTTTTCTTTGAACTTGGAAGTTTCACTTAATTTCAGAAGAAAAGCGCTTTTTTCCCTGTTCACAAAAAAAGGGAAGCAGTTGGGAACTCTGAGATCCCCTCTGAGACCATCTTTGGGCTGGCTCCATGCTGGTCTTCCATCGACATCTGGAATGTTCTCCTGGACACAGCCATAGCCAGAGGCCTCGTCGCTGGCCAGGGCTCATTGCTGGTGCTGTGAGGGGCTCCTTCTTGGGGAGAGTGGAAGGCGGACCACGGACAGCTTCCACCAAGGGCTTCTCTGGCACAGTACAAGGCACAGGCCCCAAAGAGTCGCTGGCACCAGGGATCCTATAAGCATTGGGTCATGGGTTAGCATCATCTCCAGCCTGGGACAGGTCCAGGTCCTGAAGCACTCTGGCCATAAGTCATTCAGTGATGGGAGAGCCAAGGCTTCTCAGGAGGGGACAACAGGACCTCAAGATCCTCGGGGACCATGTGGACCCCTATTCCCCCACCATAGTTCAGCCAAGGGCTGGATCAATCTGGACGTCTTTAGCAATAAAAAATGCCGATGTCGTCCTAATTCACCAGGCCCCGAGATGACAGCAAATTTACATTTTTTAATTAAACTAGCAGCCAGTTTTTATGAGAGGGGGTTGGGTTATGCAAATCAAATGGTTGTGTACGGAAGATTAGGAGAGTTTGGGAATAAATTCCACAAATGCTAATAAAAAAAAAAGGAAAGGGAAAGAGAGGAGGGAGGGAGGAGAGAGAGGAAGAGAGGAGGACATAGTTCCATTAGGCCCTTTTAGAGTGATTTCCCTGGGGGAGGGAGCCGGGCAGGGGAGGGGCGGGGGAGGGAGCTTTCAGACACAGGTAAATCCATCCTGCAGTTGGGAAACTCCCCAGGATTAGGCCCCACTAGGCCGATTGCTAGGCCCCAACAAGACCGGAGGCAGAGGAGAAATGGCTGTGAAGCAGCAGCTGAGCTTTGAGAAGGACCTTGCCCTTGGTCCCCCCGGATCTGGTTGTCACTGCCCCGCTTTCCTCAGGGGGAGCATGAGAAGAAGAGGAGGGGCCGTCCAGGGCTAGAGCTGTCCGTCAAGATCCAGGCTGGGCTCTCCCAGGTGGAGGGCCAGATAGGCAAGAGAGTGAGTTCAAGGGGATGGCCACGGACTGCACAGAGGGCCGGAGAGGGCTGGCACTGTCCACTTGGCACCGTGGCTGCAGCCATGTTGTCGACGGGGGTCAGTGGGAGGAATCGGGGTTGCTCGCTGAGCCAGACCTGCTTCTTTTTCCCTGGGATTAGGTCTACCGGAACTCCAGGCCGGGGCACCCTGGTATTGTGTACCAACCGCCCTCACCCCCCCCCCCCCCCCGACACACACGTGCGACCCACCCACCACCGTTGCATCCTGGCCCTGGCCTCAGCTGTGGAGGAAGCCCAAGCAGGTTGCCCTCGATTTTCCTTCCTCAAGCCTTTACTTGGCCAGATACACCCACTCGACCAGTCTAAGCTGGGGCCAGTCCCTGCAGTCAGGTTGGGCACCGGTTTTGCCAGTCTGCTGCAGGGGGTGGGTACTCCGGTGCCATCTTGGCAGGAAGGAGCCGTCAGAGCCAAGGACAGAATGGGCTGTCTGGGAAGTAGCGAGTTTCCTGGTACCATTCAAACAGAGGCTGGCTGTGACGTTTGCAGGGACTTGAGCATCAGATGACCTTTAAGTCTCTGGCTTTCCAACTCCCAACTTGATTTTACCGGGGAGGTTCGGTCTTGGGGGGGCAGGGTTGAATGGACGAAGTGAGAAGCACATCATTTGGGCCTTGTCTTTGGAGGCAGGCGTTTGAGACGGGTGCCTCTGGACCGTGAAGTGGCCCTTGACCCAGCCCTGGTCCGAGCTATCAGACATCAGAGCAGATCTCAGGATGGAAGTCCTGGCGTAGCCGTTCTCCTGTAACGGGAGGCAGAGGCAGCAAGGGCCAATCTGGAAGGATCCCTGGAGGGGACTCACCCCAGGCCCTTTTTTCCTGTAGGGACCGGCCAGGAGAACCCATTAACTCTTCTCCCCAAGAAGGGCACCGGGGTCAGTTAGTCAGACCTCCGTGCGGCCTCCCCATTGCCCTGACGTTCCCCCATCCCCCACAGCCAGGGAATCTGGCTGAGTCGCAGCTTGGGTTTTTATGATGGAAAAATAAAATAAACGGAGGCACCTTTGGAGGGCTGAGCCACGCAGCAGCATCCCCTCATTAAAGCTGCTGCCCCTGGCTCAAGTCCCTGGGCTGGGGATTGGGTGCGGCCCGGGGAGCCTCTGGGCGCCCACTCCTCTGCCTGGACCCCGCCGGGTCAGTGGTGCGCCTGCCTGGCCCGCTGCCATCAGCCTCCTCTGGCCGGCCCACCGTTCTCAGAGGGACCAGGTCGTTTCTCCACCCCCGGGCCCCAAGGCGTGTCCTTTACCACTGCCCTTTCTGAGCTGGTTTTTAAACCTTGACCACCCTGGCTGCTGCCACATCTCCTTGTCTCTCTCCTCCTCCTTTTCCTTCTCTTCCTCTTCATCTTTGGGGGCTGGGGAGTGGAAGTTGCTCTGTAGTCATTCCAGCCTGTGGGTCCCCAAGGCAAGCAGTAGCTGTTCCAGGGTAGCTGGGCCAGGATAAGGCAGGGGGAAGAAGGAGCAGGGGAGCAGAAGAAGGGCTGGTGGTCCCAGGGTGCAGAGGAAGGCCTCCTTCACTTGGACTCATGGTGACAGGTGGCAGCTTGGTGGTCCAGCACTCACCTCTCTGGCTGCCTGACCGTAGCATAGCATCCTCACACCCCACATTCATCAGGACGTAGTGTTCCCTGTCTGGAAAGAGACCCCACGTGGGTGATGAGGTCGGAGATTCGGTAAGCGTTTGGGAGAGCGCCCACTATCGTTGCTGCACAATTGAAGGCCGCCTCGTCCTTCCCTGGTTTCCAGGACCTGCCTGGTGGAGGGGGACAGGTGTGTTCATCTGTCACACGGGGCAAAGGAGCACAGAGTGGAGAGCGCAGGGAGCTCTGTGAAAGGGTGGCCTTCGAACTTGATAAAGGATGGGAGGTATTGGGACAGATGCAGACGGGTGTTCCCTGCACCCCCCACACCTTCTAGGCTTCCACACGGCCTTTCTCTGTCTTGCCTTGTACTCCTCACCACCGCCGCCAACAGAACTCCTGCTTCCATTGTGCAGCCACAGCCTTCTGCCCTTTCCGTCCAGGCCACCCAGCTCCCTAAAGCGGGCCCTCCTGCCTCCCTTGCCCCCTCCTCCTTGCAGGCCTCATACCCACTTGGTCCTGGAAAGAGATAAGAACCAAGAGGCTGGCGGGAGGCCTGCGTGTCCGTGGATCTGGTCACGCGATTGGCAGTAGTGTGTCCAGGTGGCGCTCAGAGTTCCGTACCCTGGTCCCCAGGAGGTCAAGGCCAGGAACCCACTTTCTTCTGCTACTTCTGCTCCTAATGGCAACCATTAGAGTTAGCTCTGTGTTGACGTCTCCCAGCGCTTGGTACAGGGCTGGTCTCGCGCCTTCCCCCTTTTAGGGCTGGTGGAATTGATTGATTGATGTGCCTCTTCGCCAAGTGCCTCCCGGCTTAGTGGGGGCAGCAGGAGGCAGGCAGGAAACGTTGGCCGATTCCCTTGGGAACCTGCGTTTTAGTTCCTTGAGAGCTTTCTACAGCCTGGTTTACAGGAAGGAGTGGGGCTGGGATTAGGAGGTGACATAAAGGAGGCACAGGATAAAGATGGGCATTGCGTGGCTAGATGGGGGCCTGCGTTAGCTACTAGCTGACCTTGGCTTGGGCCCGGGAGGATCTCGGCACACGCAGCCTGCTACCCTGTGGGAGATAAGAGGGCAGTAGCCAGTGGGTGGTCTGGGACTCTCCTGTGCTTCCTCCCCTGCCCGTCTCCATCTGCCCCCAAGCAGACATCATGGCAGCATGTCTGTCCTCTCTGAGTCCTGTTCCCAGTCCCGGGACCCCTGCAACGAGGTAGACCCAGTGCCAGAAAGAGACCTGGGACTTCTGCCCCCCGTCATGGCGTTTGGGCTCCTCCTGAGCCGGCTGTGGTTCTTAGAGCTTCCCACAGACTGCCTCTGGGTTCCCCCTGGCTTCTGGCCTCACAGTCTCTGCCAGTGCTGGTGCCGTAGGCTCTGGGCCACTGAGACTCTTCTGAAAGCCAAGAGGACCCTCCCTGTCGCCTTCTGGCCTAAGGCCAGGGCACTGCCTGCAGGAGCAGGGTGGAGGAGGGGGATGGACACATTTTTTGTCTCCAAAGACCAGGGGTTCCCAAAGGAAACCTTCTGGACTTGAGCTTTGGCCTGCATTGGCCGTTTCTTCTAGGGCTTTCTCCATGAACTCGGGACCCCTGGGAGGGAACATGCTGAGGAGATGCAGTATGTGGGGGCTCCACCAAGTCACCGTCAACCAGAAGTACATCTTCTCCCTGGCTCAGATCGTCCCCTCGCTGTAGACCAGGGCCTGCCTCCCTGCCACCCCCCTTAGGCCAGGAGCCCCAGGCCGCAGCAAGCCAGGTGGGCTGCCTTGGGGAGGGACTGGCCAGGTGCCACACCACCCAGCAGGGGGCGCCCCGGCGTATCTGCCCCAGTTCTAGGGATAGAGCTTCCCCATCCTCGTCCAAGGGTCTGGTCCAAGCCTTCTGGCCGGGGAGGGGCGGGGGGAGGGCTTCCCCTCCCCCCACCCCCAGAGGTTCCTCGGCGGAGTTTGTTTTGCCAGGGTGACCTGTTTAATCATCTCATTTTCTGGTGGCCGTTTATTCCTCGTTTCCACGGTTACGGCCCCATTAAGGGGAGAAGCAATAAGGCAGCGAGTCAAACAGGTAATAAAAACATTAAAGCCCATGTGCACTGAGGGAGGGCGGGTGGGTGGGAAGGGGGCTCAGTGAGGTGAGACGGCCGGGGAGAAGCAGAGGTAAGAGGCCACCGAGTGGGCTCCTGGCCGGAGGGAGCAGAGCACCGCTCCGAGTGCCCCTGCTCCTGGGCCGCACCCTTTGGGGGCCAAGACCCAGCACTAGCTTCGAACCATCCCCAGCCCTCGGTGCCCTGGCAACAGGCTGTATGTTGGGAAGTAAAACAGGAAGGAGAGCCGTGAGAGTTGACAAAAGCCTCCCCCAGGACTCTTCCCGGCTGGTCGTGCCGTCTGGTCCGGTCGCAGGCCTCACCTCACTCACCCTCATGTGGTGGGGGCGGGGGATGATTTCTGACATTGTTTTGAGCTCTAGAACTTTTTTTCTGCCAACTTTATCAGAAAGCATATTTGTGGTGAGTGCCGCTAACAGGGCCGGTCTGGTGAGTAAATACTCCTGGCGTGGACAGCCCTGTGACCTTGAGAAGGAAGCGCACAGCAGGGGGGCCAAGGGCGCATAGGGAAAGGAGACCAGGTAGCCCCTGGGCTGTTGGGGGGACCTCCTAGGAAGGGCCGAGGGGGCCGGAGGGTTTGGGTCTGTGCCTGGCGGGCTCTTCCCGGCAGCGTGGTCTGTCTCAAGCTAGAGTGACACTTGGCTCGGGCTGGGGCGTGCGGCTTTCCTGCTGGGGTCTGGGCCACGAGCCCTCGGTGTTGCACTCACAGAGGAGTTTCTGCCAGGTTCTCCCGTGGGCTCCGTAGAGACGCTGCCCTCCCTTCCCTTCGGAGATGGAAGCTGAAAGGAAAGTCAGCCTCTTGCCAACCCCGTCTGAGCCCAGGGGCACGTGCCTCCTTCCCTAGGGGCCTCCTGAGTGTCCACAGCCCCTCGGCGTGGCCCTCAAGATGGGCAAGCGAGCGACGGTCAGTGGGGCTGACCGAGAGGGGAGAGGGAGAGACTGAGTCCTCCTTGGCCAGGCAGAGCAGGGCTCTGGCAGGAGTTGGCGGTACTAAGCAAGTGTGAGCCAGCCTCTGCTGCCCAGGAGCCTCGGGTCAGTGGCTCAGAGAGAAGAGCAGAGGTCCGTTTTGGGGCACCTCTGGGTGAGGAGCCCCTACTTCCTCCCCGCCTCCCCTCCCTGCTGCCAGTGCCCTGATCCTTTGCAAACCCACCAAGGTCTGTGTCTCCAATTATTAAATTTCAAAGTTGATTTCTGACTAGAGAGGGAGAGAGAGAGGAAGGTCTGGGAAATGGGGGAAACCCTCTGGCTGGGAAGCGTGTCTTGGGAACGGACCTAGATGAGTTAATATTCTGATCAAACAATTAAAAATAGAAAATGCTCCCGTGGCACCAGCTGCTGGGGCTTTTCAGCAACTGTCACCAGTAGGTTCACGGGGCAGGTGGTGCTGGAAAGGCGTTTTTCCATCAACGGCAAATATCCGAGATTACAGCGTGCCCCCCACTTCCCTCCCAGGACCCAGGACAGGTGTCTAGGGGCTCCCGGCTCCCCCTGAACTCCCCGCAGGGGCCTGGAGCCAGGGGTCTGTGCAGCTTCAGGGCGGCCCTTCTCCGCTCCAGGGCCCGGCCACAGCGGTGAAGTCATCGCCAGATGCCTTGTTAATTGCTTTAAGAATCTAACTTAAAATAAGATGAAAACTTATATTCCTGGGTGAGGAGTAATTTCCCATCGAATAGTAAATTAATGGAAGGGTTATACCAGGGGGCCTGGCCGGGAGGCCATGCTCATCTGATAAATCCAGGTGGCTTGGGCAAAACAGGTCTAGACCAGTGGCTCCCCTAAGCCTCAGGCCAGGCCCCGCTCCCTGGCTCCTCGGGGGCTCCACTGTGGCCTGCTGAGTTGAGAGGACGTGTTCCATGTGTGCTCAAGGTCCCTGTCAGAGACGGGGACCAGCTTTTCAAGACCCCCAGGTAGGAGAGGCTCAAGCATGAGATGCCCCCAGGCATGAGAAGGTCCTGTGTGGCCTGGCCGCCCAGGAGGTAGAGCACGTCTCTTGACGCCCAAGGAAACAGTTTCAGAAGCACTTTCCATCGGTCACACCGTGTAGTCACCAGCATGGTGACCAGCTGCCCCAGTCCGCCCAGGACTGGAGAGATCCACGTCCCGTGAACGCCTCGGTTCTGGAGGCAGGTGGATGGACTGATTGACACGGCCCCTCCCTTGGGGTCCGGGAGAGCCCACACACCTCGCGAACTAGAATAGTCTCTGTCCAGGATGGGTGACTGACAGCTGGCTTCACCTCAAACGCCCAGCTCCGTGGGCTGCTGCTTTCAGCGGGGTGCGCGGAACCCGGCTGGGCGTGACGCACCCCTCCCCAGGCACGGCGGGGAAACCACTGCTGGACAGAGGAAAGGACTTGAACCTGTGCACCCCCCTCCACGCCCCACCCCTTCAGCACTGAGCCCTTGCTCCCATGGTGAGGATGCGGCTCAACGGGCAGCATGATCAGAGCGCCCGTGAGTTTATCGAGTACCTTCCTTCTGAGACATTCAGAGCACGCCACATTTAGGGTCCCATTTCTCCTGTCGGTTCCCTGGGAGGAACACAGGGAGTTGCCCTGTTTAACAGGTGGGGAGACAGGAGGCCCAGAGACGCTGACGGGTGTGTGCCCATACGCAAGGAGCAGGACTGCCTCCCACGGAGAAGAGGGACTCTCTGGAGAACCATTCCAGTGGCAGCCCAGTCCTGGATGTTTACTGTGCTGCCTGACCCACAGCCCCAGACATATCTGGGCCCCACCTGTATCCCATCTGTAACACGTGGACACATCCCGGGGCCTTCCCTGCAAAATAAAATGCGCTCATTATTACAGTTATATTTTGAGCTTTTTGGAGGAAGCCTCCCCAGGAGGCATTCATTCTTGCCCATCTCCTAAGAAAGGGGTCTTCCCATCTGTTTGCAGCGATGGATTGAAGGGCACTTGGAAAACATTCTGACTTGTCTCTTTGGTGAAATGGAAATGAGCAGACTGGACACAGGGCCCTTCAGGAAGAGAGTCGAAATGAATGGGCATTCTCCTAGGAGACAGGTTGGCAGATGTGCGACTGTCGGACGTGTTTCTGTGTAAGCATAGACTTTGCTGGAGGGGAAGATCGGGACGTGGCCCCTGGTTCACCGGGAGACCCTTGCAGCTCGGCCTGGGGATGTATGTCGCCACTGGCCCTCATTGCTTCGAGAAGTAATGGGGCCTCCTTGGAAACTATACAGGATAAACTTGCTGCTTTACAGACAGCTGTGCCTGCGTGGGGTTTGAGCCTGGGGACCGTACTGAGTGCGGCAGGTGTAGTCCTAGAGAGGACCCAGCCAGCTCCTTTCTTGGCGTTGACCACGCTGCTTTGGGAGGTAGGGAGCCGTCAGGTGTTCTTGGGAAGACTGGGGCCACTCGAGTGGCCTCCTTCCACCCTCCCACCACACACCTACCCCCACCCCAGAGGAAGGAATTATGGGGCAGTAGGACTGAGAATTCCTAGTCTAAACAACTCAGGAAAGCATGCTCCGAGAGTGAGCCAAGCCGGAACCGCAGATGGTGTGATCCTGGGTTGTAACTACAAGGACAGTGGCTGTGAATGTTCCATGTTATGTGGCAGTTGCTGTTCAAGCAGACAGACTGGTAGACTCTAGACTGCAGGGATCTGAGCAGGCTCGCCTCTGTTCATCTTCTCTCACCCCCAGGGTAGGGGAGCGAGGGTGGTTTAGAGCAGACAGACAGACAGCCCTAGAAAGGCAGGTGGAAGGTGCAGGAGATAAGTAGGCAGCTGGGAGCGCCCTGCCCCGGCCCCGCCCCGGCCTGAGGGCGTGGCCCCTTGCTTGGACCCCATGAGCCCCTTTCCCTGGCCTGCCTGATAGGAAGGGTCATTTGGGGGCTCCTGGGAGGCGAATGGGGCTCTTCCCTGGAGACCCCAAGGCAGGGCCAAGAGCCCGGAGAAGGAGACGGGGATGTTTTCTGTTTCTGGGTCCCTTGGGGGCCCAGGGGCAGATTGAGACAGGCTCCTTGCAGGGAAGGTGTTAACAAACAGCAGGTGATTAAACATGACAAGCGGTGACATTTCTGTGCAGGGTTCTCAGAGTCCCGGCAATGCCAAGAATGAAGCTATAAACCCTGACATTTTGTGTTATGCACTGAGAGGTTTTTAATAGACCTCCCTCCCTCTTCCCCAGTCAACTTCTCCTTCCCTCTTCCCACCACCCCCACCCCCCCCCCCCACCCACCCCCCGTTGCAGCCACTGCCCCCACGGACACCTCCTGCCTGCCCGGTGCAGCCTGGCCCTGGGAGCCTTGCTGGGCCCTCGGGTTCCTGCATCTCTGCAGGCCTCTGACCTCTCCCTCCCTCGAGGACCTTAGCAGGGCCAGGTCTCCCAGATCCCCCGCTGCCCTCCGCAGCCTCTCCCTTCGCTTTGATCTCTCCCCCCCTCAGCCTTCACTCCCTTCTCCTTTTTTTGGGCCCTGATCTCACAGCCTCACCCTTTGCTGCGGCTGTCCCAGTTGTTTGCAATGGCAGGTGGCTGTCCCTGTGCCCTCTTTGTGTTAATAACGTTTTCAGACAGACTTGATAGGGGGTGTAGGGAGGTGGTAGGGCTTGGGATGGGATTTCCCCCCCCCCCCCATCTTTTTTCAATTTCCTTTTCTCCTTTTTGGGACAGAGACAGGAGGTGGAGGGAGAGAAGTGCACCACAATACAAACAGTTGCTGGGTTTATTCTGAAAGGGCCTGGCCAGCAACAGTTGTTCCTCTCCCAGAGAAATGTTGGGACAACTGGGGCCTCTTTTGTTCTCGAGGCAGAGCCCTGCGAAGGGCATTTGGAGGTGAGCCTGAGGCTCAAGAGGGTCAGAGACCCAAGAGCTCCTGCCTCAGTCCCACCCAAGGGAAGAGAGGTTCCTAGAGCTCCACAGGGCTGGCTTGGTACAAAAGTCAGGCACCCCCCCCCCCCCCCCGCCCCTCACCCCGATCCCAGCTCTTCCCCTGATGAACTTGAGAAGCACTTAGTTTTCTGTACCCATTCAGTAAATATTTATTTGGGTCAGGCGCTCTGCTAAAACAGTAGTCCCATCCTACGGGTCCTACAGTCTAGGGAGACAGAAGGGTAATTAAACAAGTTATTACAGAAGTGCTACCGCATGGAGCAGGGCATCATGAGAGGACGAGGAAGGGACCCTACAGAGCGTGGTGATCTCGGAGGGCTTCCAGGAGGAATGAAATTTCTCCTGGGACCTCCGAAGTTTGCGTGGGGTCAGGGTGGGGCAGCCAGGCCCTGGGTCGAAGGAGGTGGGTGCTTCCCTGTCGCACAGGCGCTGGCTGGCAGGTTGGTGGGGAGCTGTGCCGGCCCCAGGGCTGTGCTCCTTCGAGCCCTGGGTAACTGGCCCAGAACTCACTCTTCCAGCCTCCCTTCTACCAGTTCCACCCGTCTGTGCCAGGCCTGGTGCTTGGGGGCAGAGCAGGAACCCAGCTCAGCCCTGTCCCTGTGGGAGGGAGAGCAGCCAGGAAGTCAGCAGGTGCCACTGAGGACAGGCCTCTCTGATCATTCCTGCCTCCTAGGCACCTCTGCTGATGACTCACTGACGAGGGGGCAGGAGGGAAGAGGCAGACCTGTGTGGCAGGCAGCCCTGCAGTCGGAGTCGGAGTCGGAGCCCCGGGGAGCCCAGCTGGGACGGTGGCATGTCTGTGTGTCTGCTTACTACCCCTCTTTACCTCCTGCACCTGCTGGCCTTCCAGGCACAGCCGGGGCCTGGGCTCCAGGAAGCCCTCCTGGAGCTCACAGCTGGCCTCCCTCCTGTGCCTCCAGGGGTGTGTGGAAGGCCCCAGTGCTGCTGTGCCTTCCCCATCAGACTCGGAGCCCTCTGACACCCGAAACCATCCTCCCTGAGTCCCTGACCCTGGGAAATACACGCCTATAGGTGCCTGGGATATATTTGAGAAACTCACCTGGACCCCAGAAGAAGAGGACGTGGGCTGACCCTTAGCGCAAGACCAGTGAGGAGCCTGTAGACAGACCAGTGGGCCCCTGGAGTCCCAGAGGCCAGGCTCTGGAGGTCCAGGTTCGGCTGCCCCACCTGACCACAGTGGCCTGACACCCTGGAGTCGTGCAGCCACAGCAGCGGGACAGCCCTAAGGCCCGCTGCCTAAGAGAGCCTCAGCAAGCCTTCAGAGCTCTTCCTTCCCCACCTGGCTCTGCCTTTGCCCAGAAGTCAGACCCGGGACATCCCACCTCCATAGCCTCCATACCCGTTCCCTGAGGAAGACCAGCTTAGCTTCCTGCCCCATTAAAGGGTCCAGGGCAGATTTCAGCCATAACTCCCCTTCCCCACCCGTCCTGATCTTGCCTTTCTGCCAGATTCGCCCCGGGTCCCTTAATGGTACCCTATATCATCCACTCGTCAGAGTCCAGCCAAGACCCCAGGAAGGACCCGGAGGCTCAGCCACCCTGGGCCCTTGGCAGCTGAGAGGGAGGAAGCAGGCAGAAATAAATGGGAGGGGAGGGGAGTCCCAGAGTCAGGACTTGGCCCCCTGCCCCTGTAGATCCGGAGCCAGGTTTTACCGTAATCCCTACATCCTGTTGCAGATCCTTAATCAGCTGGAGCCCAGGTCGGGCTGGACCCCGTGGTGACACTCAGGGCTGTAGCTCAGAAAACCTGAAGTGGAGCTTCCGGAGTTGGGGCTGGGGGCCGTGAGGAGGAGGCAGGTGGAAGGGAGGAGGAGAGCGCCGCCGGTGCAGGCACAGGATGTGGACAGAGCCCAGACCCGCCACCCACCCTCGCCCTGCTGGGGGTGGAGGAGCAGCTGTTGCGGGCTGGGGACCTGGGACGAGAGAGGACCAGGAGGGGCCCGTGCGGAGGCCCCCTGGAGAACACCAGAGTGTGTGGGGGCTGCTGCACTGCCTTTTAGCACCACTGAGACAGCTGGCCCTCCAGTGGCTCAGACAGGGAGCAAGGACCCCGGCCCGGAAACGGCGGACAGGGGACGCTAGGTGATGTCAGTTCCAGGGGTCTACACTGACCAGGGCCTGCGTGCGAGCCTGGAAGGGCTCCTGCCCTGCCAGGAGCTCTGCTTTCTGAGGAGGCCTGAGGCCGAGGACCCAGAACCGGCTGCTCTGGGCTTGGGCAGCCAGGAGACTAGGCTCCCCAGGGGAGCAGCAGGGGCCCCTTAGCAGGAAAGCAGGGTCCCAGGATCTGCCATTCCTTCAGCCAGGAGCAAGCCCTCCCTGGTTGTCCAGCCCAGCTCCACAGGCCCTGGCCGAGTTGGGGGCAAAAGTTGGAAGGTGGGGGGGAGTGTACCCTCCTGGACCTCAACTCCATCCCCCCTCCAGGAGCAGCGGTGGAACAGAGTGGGGGTGGGGAGGCACAGGCCAGAGACAGCCACGGAGCGCAGGCCAGGAGTGGGCTGGCTGGCAGCGGGCGGGCAGACGGGCGTCTGTCCTGCCAGGGGCCCAGGCTGGCTACGCAGACAGCCTCTTTTCTGTATGGAAATGAAGAATTTAGGCTAATGGAGCTCAACCATCTCTAATTTTGCGATGGCAGGAGGATTTTGATTGAAAGTAATTAAGCAAGCTAGCTGTAAAATTAATTAAAGCAAAAGGGGGGGATTTTTTATTGGATTGGATAGCGATATAGCGTCTGTCAGGCGGGGGACGGATGGGGGTGACCTGAATCCTCTGCCCTCCCCCCTCCCACTCGGGACGTTTATGTCACTTTAATCTCCTTACAGCGGCTGCTGTGCATTTGTTTGAAATAATCAAGGAAATATGGTCAGAAATTGTCAGCTTTCAGATCTAATTTACCTGACGGCCCCTGCGCGAGCCGGCGCGGCCCAGGGAGCGAGCGTGCGTGAGCGGGCGGGGGAGCCTGAGTGGGCACAGAGGACACCAGGCTCTCCAGCCCCCTCTCCAGCCCCCATCCCCCTCCCGGGGCAAGGGGAGGCGCTTCCCAGGCCTGTGGGCACCTCCCAGGGACAGGCCCCCACCCCACCCACCTGCCGCCTCCCCCTCGAGCTGTAACCAGCTTTGGGTTTAGGGCTATAGGATCAGGGAGGTGACGGTAATTCCTTACTCCAGATGGCTGACAACTGCTAAACCCCTCCACCAGGGCCACAGTTTTAAAAATACTCCTAAATTAGTCCCCTCATGTCGTTGGTGGCCTTAGCAAGGGGATTGTGGAGATGGGCCGGCTATGGGGTGGGGGTAGGGGTGGCAGTGTCAGCCGTGGCACCTCTCTGCCACCTGCTGCCGTCCCCACCCTCTCTCCTGGAGGTTCCTCTCTCCCAGGCCCGTCCTCTAATCCCTCTGCTTCCCCTTCACAGCACAACTCCTAAGTTCTCTGCAAGAGGAAGGCCCCCTCCCTCCAATACACCTGCTCTCCCCCCCCCCCACCACCCCCATGCACCCAGGCATGCTCTCCCTCACCTGGTCACCCACCCACATGTTCTGCCCCTTTCCAGTGGGTGAGCCAGGCCACAGAGAGCCAGACTCTACTTTTGCTTCCCTTAGCGAGCCGAGAGCCTGGATTCCAGGCCCTGCACCCTGGAGGTGCTGGTTCAGAGCCACTTGGGGTCCTTGCCCAGGTGGGCCGGTGTGGGGTTGAAGCTTTTCCAGCAGGGAACCCTTGTGGTGTTTGGGGCCATTGGGCCCTGGAGCATCCCCCTGGCATGTACAAAGTTCCCCCCTTTAAAGCACAGATGTGTAGTAGTTTGATCTGCTGGCCATGAGAGGGCCGGGATGGGGAGTTGGGGCTCTGGATTTGTCTGGTCCTGACAAGTTAGTGACCGGGGCTTCTGACCAGCCTCTCAACCTCTTGGGCCCCACTTCCCTTCCAGTTCTAAAGTTCTGTGCAAATCTAGGACAGCCTGTGCTCTGATAGCTCCCACCCTCCCGAGCTCCTTATGCAGCCAGAGCTCCTCACCATGCCCCTGGGACAGGGGGGAAGGTGGAGGGTTCTAGAAACAGGGCAGATTAGGATGAACAGACTGCTCCTGGTTTGCCCATGTTAGAATGCACCTGTTAAAAGCCCTCTACCTGCCCTCCTTCCGCCAGTCCTTATCCTAACCCAGAGCGTGTCTCCCTTCTCCCGCCCCAGCTTTGGCGCTGGGTGCCTCAGGGGGCCTCCTCCAGCAGCAAGGGGGGTTAAGCCCCTGGCTTCCTTCCAGGCTGGCTCCCGAGCAGAGAAGCTGGGGGGGGTGGGTGGGTGGGAAGCATCACCTGCCCCCCCCTTCTTGAGCTCCCTCTGCCTGACCCTCCACTCTCCTGTAGCCATGAGTCACTCATCTTGGGGCAAGGAGGTGGAGCCCCAAAGAACTCTGCCCAGGAAAAAGGGGGAGGAGAGCTGCTGGCTCTTCTCCACGTCTTCAGGGCAAAGTTCTCCGTGCCCACAGCCCAGGCGGCACTGAGGTCACTTGGGCCCAGCACTCTCCTGGCTGTGCCTGCAGGAACTTGGTGAGAGGCAGGGGCATGGCTAGGCACCACGGGGGCCAGCCAGAGCCAGACTCCCTGCCCTTCATGCCTGCCAGCTGCCCAGGAACCAGATCCCAGGAGACACAGGGCTAGAGGGAGTGTCTGGCCCCGGCCCAGCACCTCACCTCCACGTGTGGCTCGCAGCTGCTCACGTCAGCCCCTGCAGCTGTGATGTGGAGGAACCAGCCTGGGAGCCCGTGCCAGGGACCCAGCGGGGCTGCTCTCCCTGGGCGGGGGGCTGCTTTCTGGGCTTGATGCTGGTCCAGGCTGCGGGGGCAGGCACCCAGGTGGATCCCCAGGCAGGCCTGGGCAGGTTGGTGCACCGCGCGAGGCACAGGGAGGTGGAGAAGGCCGAGAGCAGGCTGAAGGGTGCTCTTACGGTCCTCGTGGTGTCCCCACGTCGGCCCTTTGCTCTGACCTAGTGGGAAGAACATGCACTGGGGATGCTGTACCCAAAACCACTTTTGGGAGTGAATCCTATGTAGTGGCTTCTCCTTGAGGGACAGGCACAGGCAATGGGCAGGCGGGGGCAGCAAGACTGGCCAAGGGCTTGAGATTGTAAGGTCAGAGAGAGAGAGGGAGCCTCTCTGGAGGGAGCCTGGGACAGCCCAGCCAGGGAGTCTGGGAGAGGGAAGAAGCAAGGGCATTTGGGGGCTGGTTAGTCCAAGGCCAGCCCAGCAGTACCTGGTGACCATCACCTGGCTGGTATGCGATAACACACGTGCATTGTGGCTTCCAAGGGTTCCCACCAGCGCTTCCTCGTCTGGCCCCCAAGGCTTTAGGAGAAAGCAGAGCATGCTGGCCGCATCCGGGTGGAGCCTCCCCTCTTCCCGGGGCTTCTCCCCTGCTGTCTGCCATCCCCTACAGCTGGGTGTCTGAGCCTCTAGGCGGAGCTTGTACGGGGAGAACCAGAGGGTGAAAGATGCCTGGCCTGGCCTTGGACCAGCCCTCCAGGCCCAGATGCCTGAGGCCCTTTGTGAGTGAGGACTCCAACCAGTGGGGGCCCACGCTGACCTAGGTAGCCCCATGCTTCCTCCCTTCAGGTGGGGCCCAGCATGAGTTGGGCCAGCTCATCTCCCCTTCCCAGAGGGCAGAGAGGAAGTTCTTTTCCCGGAGGCCTTACTCCTGCTTAGTAGTGGCCAGTAGCTTCAGGAGAGTTCTCAGGGGTGTGTGGTTCCCCTGGCCACAGGAGCAGGGAGAAGTACCTGCCCAACTGGGAGAGAAGCCCGAGTGGCTGGGGTCCAGCCCCAGGAATCATTAACGGCAGGGTCTGGCGATGCCCACGCCCCTCCCCCAGCCAGGTCCATGCTGGAGTTGGCTGAATGTGACCGAGGCACTGGGCTCCCGGAAGTGCCTGGGGCAAGCTGGGCTCTGGCCTGGCGAAGCCTCAGCAGCCCAGCTGGGCGGTTTCCTGCCAGCATCAGGCCTTCTCTCCTGCTCATAGGGAACCCCCCCCCCCCCGCCCCCGCCTCTCCAGATCCTGGTGGGGCTAGTGGCCCCGCACAGACCCGAATAAGCCCCCTGGGCCCCTCTTCCCCTCTCTCCGGTCTGCCTTTGCTTCCTTACCCATTAGGCCCAAAGCCTCCCTGGCCCCGGCCCGGCCCCGTCCTCCGTCCCCCCTGGCTCCACAGTCACATTTTGCTGCCAGCACAGGGCACTGAAAATCTGCTGGCACTGCCGAAAACCCTGTGTGCGCTATGACTCCCCAAACATCCCTTTATTTTTATTGTTCTGTTAATTACTGTTTAAACTTTAATAAGTCACTTCGTCAGGAGGGGGGACCTGCCGTGAGCTTTTCTGTGCAAACACGGGCCCGGGAGTGACTCGGGTGTAATATAACCCTTTATGCGATGTGGGAATGTTTAGATTGTAACAGAAACTTGTTATTTTAATGACAGTTCGGGGGGGGGGGGGGATCTGAACACAGAAGAGGAAGAGGGTGGGCTCCCCTTGGGTCCCCACTGAGGGCTGGGGCGGCCTGGCCGTGGCGGGCGTGCTCCCTGGCTGCTGCCACCAAGGATGTGGAGGAGCCCTTCCTGGGCTGCCGGGGGGTCAGGCTCACCCAGAGGGAGGGAAGTCTCCCAAGAGATGCTCTGAGACTTGAGGGCAGGAGGGTATCGGGCCCTCAGCAGCCTAGACGGCCGAGGGCCCAAGGAGAGAGCTGGGCTCTTTGTGGGGGGGGAGGGAAGCAGGACGACCCAGAGTTCCCAGGTCTCGGGGAGGCTGGGCTTTCTGACCTGCCCACGCCAGCCCTGGGCCAGGGAGGAAGCAGCCTTTCCACCTCCTAAGGCAGGACCCTGCCCGCGGTCACCATCCAGTAGAAGGGCAGGCTCCACATGCCAGACATGTCACTCGATGCCATGCTGGAAGCCCTGTTTCAGATGAGGACACTGAGGCCCAGGGCAGAGACCTAACTTTCTTAAAATTGGGGGGCCAAGTTTCTGATGTCGACTTGTCTGATTTGGAAGCTGCCAAAGTCCTGGTTGCCCGAGCATGGTATGGAGGGCCAGGCGCGGCGCTGCAGGGTATCCCTTGGGCAGGGCTCACCCCTCGGTCCCTACCCTCCCCCCCCGCATCAGGATGAGAGGGGCTGCAAGATGAAGAGAACTTAGAAGTACAGTTGTCCCCAAGTCTGGGCATAGGCCACTTGGCCTCTTCTTCACAAGGCCTGGCTCCGTCTTGGGGAGTTGGGGCTTGGGCCCAGGGTAGGGGTGATGGTAGCCAGGCTGCCCCCTCTCACTCCAGTGCCCCCCATCCCCTATACCCAGAGGCACTGCTGCCCCAGACCGGCTTCCAGAGCAGGTGACACCTGGACAGGGGGCCTTTCTCCAGCACCTGGGCCTGAGGGTATCTGGGCCGGGTTTCCTACACTGTCTTCACTCCATCCCTCCATCTGTCCATCAGAGCTGAGCTTCTGCTCTGTGCCCGCACTGGGTGGCAGAAAGGCACGAGCCCTGTGCTTGCCCTCCAGGGCCCATGCCTAGTGGGGCTAGAGAAGCAGTGTGGGGAGAGAGCACGACAAGGGGGACTGTCCCCTGGCCTGCCCGGGTGCTCTCAGCTAGCCAAGGCGGAGACTCTTGGCTCCCTCTGCTCTCTCCCCTCCCTTGGAGGGCTGCCCACCCCCCACAAGGGCCCCTCCCCCTGACCTCCTGCGGGCAGGGCCAGAGGTTCAGGGCCCGGGCTCCCCTGAGCGCTGGAGGCGAGAGCCCCCCAGATGGCGGCAGCGTGGGTCACGAATCGCTGAGGTTTTCCTTTTCCGAGCAGCGCGTTTCCCTAAATTGTCTTTGACTGCGTGCATGGGTAATGAAAGTTTATGCCCTTGTTAGAAGGACAGGCGGCCAGTTCCAGTTAGAACTGGGGCTGTCTCCCTGCCAGCCCCCCGCAGCCCCCCTCCCCAGCAGGAGAGGGAGCAGTAGGAGCACAAGTGTGTGTGTGCGTGCGCGCGCGTGCCCGCACACCCTTCCCTGGTGGATGAGAAGGCTGTTAGGGGAAGGGAGAGGGGACAGGGGAAAAAAGAAAAAAAAAATTTCCATATTTGTGTAAGTTGCTTTAAAAGCATTTTATCATGTCATAAAAAAGGGAAAGTACTCTCAGAAATTGATCCTCTCCGCCAGCCCATTGGACAGAAGGACGTTGGGATGTTAATGGCCATCCTGCTCCAGGGTGGCTTATTAAAAAATTTATACATAAATGCTTAAAATTGCATAAATTATTTAAAAAAAACCAACAAAGTAAGCAATTTGAATTCCCTCTTTTCCTCCTCTTCGCTTGGTCCCCCTTCTGCGACCCCCCTTTTCCAGCCCCTCATCGCGGTCCTCCTGGTCCCAGGGTCCCCCCCTCCCGGGCCCCCATCCTCAGGGCTCCCCCCCCCCCGCACCTGCTTCTTCCACTTCCCACCGCACCCCTAGCACCCTCTGCCCTGCCCTCCTCTGGGGTTTCCCAGCCTCACCCACAAATTAACGGAACAGCCGGCCCACCACCAAACACTCACATGCACACGCACTAATAAAAACACCACTAATAATGCCCCAAATCGCGAAATTAAATATTAAGGCCAGAGGAGGCGGACGTGGAGCGGTGCCGCTGCCTCCGTAGCCGAACTTGGAGCTGATGAGTGTGTTTCTCACAGGCGTGGAATGTCACCCACACATCCCGGAGACTGGAGTGGGGAGTTTTATGATGGTTTTTCATTGATTTGTTTCCCCAGCGCAGCTGCCGACCTCTATTGAGGGACAAACATAATCAGCACTGACGCAAATTAGATGGTTATTCGTTTTGAAAATTGACAGAAAAACAATAAAAAAGATGAAATGCTCCCAAATCAATAGATATAATGAAATTCAAATAATCCGAGAGATGAGGTCTCCATGGCAACTGATAATGTGGAAAAGAAAACAATTTAATAAAGGACAGACACACTTTGAAAACAGATTGGGCCCAGGGAGGGGGGCGGGCTGGCGGGCGGAGGGCTGGAGCGGGCTGGCGAGTGAAGGATCACTGTCCGTCCCAAGGACACCCGCCATAATTAAGCGAGGCTTTCGGCCCCAGAAAGTGCAGATTCAGGTTTTAATACACAAAATTATTTCAGGAGCAGTGAATCGGAAAGTCGTTTGTAATGACCTTCCTGAGAGGCCCGGGCGCGGGGCATGTTGGAGGCTGGGCGGCCGGGCCGGCTGAGTTATGGCATATTTGTGTTTTTATAGTGCGGAGGGGAGGGGGTGGGGGGGAGGGGGGGAGAAGGTTAAACAGTATTTACAGCTCAGTTGTTTTCAGAGAGGAAAGAGAAATAGAGTTCACGGGAGATGCGGCGGGCAGGCGGGCGGGTGAGCCAGGAGGCCTCCGGGGCGAGGTGGGAGAGGTGGGCCCCGGGCAGGCCTTCCACCCTGGGGCTGCCTTGCCTTGTCTTGGGGATCCACAGAGGGTGCCAGGAGAGGCCTGTCCCACTCGGGTGCCTGGTGTGGCCCAGCTGGTGGGTCCTTCCAGGCATGGGGCCCCCTCTGGGGATGGGGTGGGAGCCTGTGTCCGAGCTCTGTGCGCCCAGCCGCACGTACTCCAGTCAAAAGGTGGGGTGTTCCTGCGGAAGAGCGGCTCTGGACGCCCAGCTAGCCTCAGCACCCTCCGAGGCAGCCGGCCGCTCCGCGTGTTGCGTCTGGGGTGTGTCCGGCCTCGGGCACGGCTGGTGAATACCTAGGGACCGCAGCATGCCCCGCTGCGGGGGCCTGCAGCCCACAGCCTCCCTGCCTCTTTCCTCTGGCTCCACCTCCCTGCCGAGGGCTCACCTTGGGCACACAAAAGGGGAAAGCTTGGTCCTTTGGGTTTGCAGTGGCAGGGGCCACAGAGAGGGGAGGGGACCAAGCAGAGACGCTCCACAGCCCTCGAGAGCCACTTGGCTGGCCAGGGCAGCTCAGGCACGAGAGCCCGGCCCTGGGGGCCCTTTGGAGGCTCCCCTCCCTCAGGCTCCGACTCCCTTTCGGCCGCGGGAACCCTGCTGGTGCTGTGTTACCGTGACCACACTCGGCGTTGCCAGTTTCCGGGCCGTTCTGCATGTGCACGTGTGAATTATAATATGATTGCACAAACACGGAGACGCCCGAGTGTGCGCGCGCGTGCACGGTCTGTGTGTGTGCCGTATGTGTGTGTTTTAAATCTCCCCTGGGTGGTAACTCTTTTTTTCTCCCCTTCCTGTTTGGCTGTGACCTGGGGGAGATTGATAGCCAGCCTGTGCGGTGGATGTTAACAGTGCCCCTGATTTATAGAGTTACTTACGCTAAGTGAGGCCACTTAGACGCGTCTGGATAGTAAACCTTTTAACTGGACTAAAAAATCATAATAAATAAATAAACAAAGGGGGGCAAGTAGGGCCCAGCAGCCTGGCCCCCCCACTTCCCGTCTTAGAGCTGTTGGGGACCAGGGGGCCTGGCTGAGAGTCCCGGGGAGCAGTGACCACCCTCCTACCTGCACGAGCTGGGCGGCCCTTCTGTTCTGAGCTGGGAGGGGAGGGCTCAGGCCCAAGAGAGAAGGACACCTTTTCCTATGGGACAGGTCTTGGCTGGGGTAGGGGGTCACAGCTGGAGGAGATAGGGGAGTTAACACAGAAATTGGCTGGTGGGGGAGGTGAGGAGAGAGGTGGGAAGGATGGTCGGGGAGCTTGGGGGGAGCACATGTCTCTAGGGACCCTTCCTTGCTTCCCAGACTCGCTGTTCCTGTGGCACCTGGACTTTTCACCACAGTGATTGCGCTTATGGTGGCTTGAACATCTGTCCCCTTGTCTAAATTGAGCTGCCCGTGGTGGCAGGAACCAGGACAGTCTGTCTTGCTCTCATGCTGTCCTCAGGATTGAGCCCAGGGCCTGGCCTGTAGAAGGAGCTCAGAGGGTGTCTTGAATGAACATAGATGCATCACTTGAAAACTGGGGCCTGTCAAGTTCAAGTTCTTAGGGATGGCAGCGTGGAAGCTCCGACATTGCCACCACCCCAATTGGGAGGCTGGGGAGCCGGGAGGGGGGCATGTGGGGTGTTAGACCGTGGCCTTGGGTGTCCGAGCCCCATGGGAGTCCGATTCCAGCACTGACACTGAGTGACCGTGGGCAGTTACCAATCTCACCAGGCTCTCTCTGCTTCCTCATCTGGAAATGGGGACAGGTCAACAGCCTCATGGAGATGTTGGGGGGGTGGGTCACTGAAGTTGACGTCAGAAAGTGTTCAGCACGGTCTCTGGTACAGGGGAGGTGTTCAGAGGGTGCCAGCCGCCCTGTCACTCTGGGCCGTGCCACAGGGCAGCCACCAGTGGCCTGGCAGTGTCTGTGGCCCCTGAGCTGCCTGGCAGCAGGCAGGGGGGCCCCGGATCATCCCTACCCCAGGGGACCGGTGCCTGGCCCCTGCCTCCCCACCTCCTGATATACAGCGGGCATTAGGCTGCCCAAAGGGGACACTGCATCCTTAGGAAGAAATATGTCCTCATTTTTCTTAAACACCGTTTCCACTGAGTGAAATGTTTAGAAGGGACGCACAGGGAGAACTTTATTTCCTACCAGGGAGTTCAGAGCCACCAGGCAGAGCCCATAAAGCACCCGGAGCCTGGTAGCTGACAGGCCGCCCGGCCCCGAAACACATTACTCACAAGTTGGGGGGGGGGGGCTGCTGCCAGGCCTGCCCAGCCCCCAGGGACTGCCCCCCCCCCCCCACCCAGGGCAGAACAAGCAACTTCGAGCCCCAGGCAGTGGGCACTGGGCACTGGAGCCTCTCGACCCCTTGACACAGGCTGCCCGGGGCAGGGGAGGGTCTGGCCTCAACCTGGCAAGGAGGTGGAGCCATTCCAGCCACCCCCAACCCCTTCATACCCAGAGATCAGGGACAGGGGGCCCAGGTGCAGTGGTAGGAGCCCCCCTGTCTCCCCCGTAACTGGCAGGAGCCCTGGCCTTCCCCAGCCTTTGGAGGGAGTGATGAGGTTCCTGCCATAACGGGCCCTTCTCCCGAGGCCCTCCCTTCATTTGATTTCTGAAGCTGGCTGATTTGAATATTTATAAATATCAGTAAATTATTTATTGTAGCAATCTGCTGCACCATTTTACCCATCGCAGTTAACACTTTAGGGGGCTCCGTGTTATGGGAACCAGGAGAGGGAGTGAGGAGGAGATGGGAAGAGAGGCCTGGGACTTCCTAGGGCCCACCCAGAAGCCTCAACTGGGGACACGGTGGCTGCCCAGCTCCTGGCAGAGCCCGGGCCCCTTGTGAGCCTGGGCTCTGGGTGTCTTCACGGCTCCGGGATCAGTTGCCTGTTCTATCAAATGGGATGATGACAGTGCCTGCTTCACGGGGTCATCACGAGGCACCAGGAGACCGTACCTGGAGATGTGCATGGTCTGGTTTTTGCCCCTCCTTTCCTCCACCCTGAGCAGGATCTGTTCAGCTTACACAGGAGAACTGCTTGCAGGGGGCTGGTTGAGTTTGGAGCCCAGGGAGAGGAGGTCGGAAGACCTGGGAAGGGGTCGTTTGTTGCTGAGTGGACAGCCTGCCCCCAGCCCAGCCCAGCCCCCCAGCCTCTCTGGTGTCCCCTCTTTCTTCTGGCCCCGGTGAAGTTTCCTGGTCTTGGGATCTTGTGCCTAGAGGTGCACCACACCTGCTTGCTTGTCCCTCTCAGGGCTCAGCTGCCTTCTTCCAGGTCCTTGCTTGCCAGAACCCTCTCACCTTACAGTCCTGTGGCCCTTTCCCAGGGCGGGAGCCTGCCTGGGGCCCTTCCACCAACAAGCGGGAGAGCCAGGCTATGCCCTCGTGCTGTGCTGCCTCCTGGGGCTCACCCCACTGATGCGGAGGCACCGGGGCCAGAGACTAGAAGCTAGGAGAGCCCTTGGGCCGGCTGCGCACGTGCGGGTACCCGTCGCTCCTTTCCCCAGTTTCTCCTGTTTCCCCCAGCCTGACTGGGGCTCACCTCCGCTGCCCCGCCCCTTGCCTCCTTTCTGGAGCCCGGCCCTGGGTAAGCAGTGCAGGACTCCCCTCGCCTTCCCACCCCCTGGCCCAAGCCTGCCTCCTGGGCAGTATTGTTCCCAGAGGAAGTGTCCAGTGTAAATAGAGCAGCGGGCAGGCTGGTGGCGGGAAGGAGATGAAAGGGGCAGTGACAGGGCCGGGGACGGATGGCTTCCTCCCATTGAGGCCCGGCCACGGCGTTTATATTTTAGGGAAGAAAGTCGGGGGAATGTTTACATGGACAGGAGCCTGGGGTCAGACCACGAGGGGGGTAGTCTGTATGTCCCAGCGCCCTGATGGAGGGGGAGGGGAGGAGGACCCCACGGAGTGGGCCGGAAGGCGGATGGGCGAGCAGCTCGGACCTTGGCTCCTTCATACTCCCCACCCGCTGCCCTAGCCTCTGCCTCCTGCCCTGCACCCCAGGCCCACACGCCTTCTCCACCTCTACCCCTGGGATCGGCAGTAGAGTCAGAGGGAGGGCAACATCTGGAAGGCAGGTGGGCTGGGGCAGAGCGGCAGCTGGAGGGCAGGTGTGGGGGGTGTAGGCGGAGCAGAGCGGCCTGTGGGCGGGGGGTGGGCCCTGGGTGCACAGCTGCATCACAGCTGGTGGGGGCCCAGGAGGGACCGAGCCAGGCACACGCCGGAGAGCAGGAGGGGGTGGGCTGGCCTGGGTGGGCCCAAGTGCCTCGAGGCTCCAGGATGGGTGGGAGCCCAGGGAGGGGGTGTCACCAGCAGCAAGTGCAGCCCTGGGAGTTTCTGCTTCCCTCTTCCTTGGGATAAATATTTATAGATCCATTTGCTGTCTCCCTTACACACTTGGCTGCTTACCTCCTGGTAAAAATAGAGCAGGCTCCCCTACTCTCCCCTTCCCGTCCCCACCAGGGCAGGGGACCAAGGGGGCCAGGTGAGGCCTGCTCCCTGTAGGTCTGCTGGAGCAAGCCTGGTGTCGTGCAGCCTGGCAGCTGGCCCAGAGGTTGGGTAGGGGAACCATCATTGAACTTTGGAGAACCCACGTCAGCACTTGGAGACCTGGGTGTGGGCGGCACACACTTGGAGATGCGGATGAACTTGGGCAGAGTAGGCCCATGGCCTGGGCAGGGGTGGGGCCCGGCAGAGCCAGGGCCCCAAGACTGGGCCGACTGGTGTGAGCCAAGCAGACCCTTCTGGGGCAGTCGGCTGGCTGGACTGGGCTGGGGCCGGTGGGTCCCTGGGCCAGGTGAGGCCATACACCGGTTTCGAGGCCACCTTGGCAGCTGGTTTCGAGGCAGGTCTGGGGCCGCTGGGCATTATACAACCACCCGTCTGTACGAGCCAAGTCTCCTTGCGGGACAGGGTCCCCAGGCAGGCAGGGGTGGCCGTCCTGTGTGAGCATGCCTGTTGGTGGGCTTTCGTGTGTGGGGGTTCGCAGGGTGTTGATCTATATTCTAGGGAAGCCCCTTCTGCCCATGGCCCTGGAAGCCGAGCCCCTGCCCTCACTCGGCCTTTTGACCAATGTGGGTGGAGACTCAGACACACCCATTCCTCTGCTGGGGGACACACCAGGGAGCCCTGCCACTGAGAGGCTCCAGCGGGGCCCCCTGTGCTCAAATCGGCTGAGGCCGTCTGCCATGCACACCGCAGGGTCTGGCACACGATAGGAGCCAACTAAACGGACAGATGGAAAGGTGGAGGACAGGCAGACATATACACAGAATGTGTATGTGTGTCCACCCTTGGCCTTGGTGGCAGGTCCCAGGCTGTGTGGTGAGCGGACCCGCCGTGTGCTCCCGACCCTGGACCCCTGGGCGCCCCCGCTCAGCAGCCGTGAGGGAGGTGGCGAGACCCCGGCAGCCGCATTAAAGAGTTTCTGTCGGGCTGCCGTGTCGTTCAGGAACAGCAACTGCAGCTTCTGGGCCTTCCGTTGGGGGTCTGAGAAAGCCCAGCCTGTTCCAGCTGTGGCTTCTCGGGGCTGGGAAGTGGGCTTTCTGGAGTCAGCCAGGCCTCCGAGGGAAGGAGCTGTGGCTGTGGCAGAGAGGGCAGAGTGGGATCCTCAGACAAGGATGAGCGGTTCTTGGAAACACTGAGCGTTCTGCCCTTGAGTGGCCCTGATTGAGGCTTGAGGAAAGGAAATGGCCAGAGAAGACAAAAGAGGGTCTGTGAAAGCAAGGGGAGTGAGGAAAAGCAGAGGCCTTCAGAGGGCCCTCGGCGGCCGGGAGAACAGGAAGAGATGCCACAGCTCTCCAGTGAGCAGGAGTAGGAGTCAGGTGGGGTCCAGGGACCAAGTCTGGCAGGGGAGTTGCCAGGGACGAGACACTCAGAGGGGGAAGGGTCCCAGCCACCAGTGGCCGGGACAGTAGGGCAAGAGGTTGGCTCGGGCCGGTCCCTGGTTCTGGGTGATCTCCCCACGGGGCAGGCCATGGCGGGCCTCAGTGTGTGCCCGCCTTGAGCGCCCGCCTTGAGTGCCCGCCTCTCAGAAGAGGAATTTAGAGCCAAGCAAGTGTAGGGAACGCTTCCGGGAACCAGGTGCTGAGAAGCCTGCCCCTCGTGTTTGAGGAGTCGTTCATTCATTCATTCGTTCGTTCATATGTTCATTTCCAAACCGTCCTGAACCACCCAGTGCACGCCGGCCTCGGTGCCAGGCTCTAGGGATGGGGCGCTGGGCGAGCTGGGCCGCTGGAGCTCACAGTCTGGTGAGGGGCGCAGACATCCTCCCCCCCCCCCCCACCGCTGCCCCCAGCCAGGGGCAGCGTGAGGAAGGTGGGATCCGGAAAACCTAGGGCCTAGTGGGGGAGGGGGGGTTGGCCGCCAAGGTGGTGGCCGCACCCTCTGACCTCTCCCTCCACCCCCGCAGCTGAAGGCACCCGGTGCACCGACCCGCCCGCAGGCAAGCCCGCGATGGCGGCCAAGCGCAAAGGCGGCCTGAAGCTCAACGCCATCTGCGCCAAGCTGAGCCGCCAGGTGGTGGTGGAGAAGGGGGCAGAGGCGGGCCCCCAGCCCGAGGGCAGCCCGCTGCGGCCGCGGGACCGAGAGGCCGGCGTGGCCCGGGGCGTCCGCAGCGAGGAAGACAAGAGGCGGGCGGTGATCGAGAAGTGGGTCAACGGCGAGTACAGCGAGGAGCCCGCGCCCGCGCCCAGCCTGGGGCGGATCGGCCGCGAGGGCCTGGAGCTGCCGCCCGAGGGCGTCTACATGGTGCAGCCCCAGGGCTGCAGCGACGAGGAGGACCACGGCGAAGAGCCCCCCAGGGATGGCGGCGGCGTCACGGAGGAGAAGGAGTCTGACGGGGCGGCCTCCAAGGACGACAGCGGCCCCAGTACCAAGCAGGCTTCGGGTAGGTGCCTGAAGCCCTGGACAGACAGCCGCACGGACAGATGGCATAGCCCGTGGGGGGGGCGGGCAGCAGGGAAGGAGTAGGGGGTCCGCAGAGCCTGCCCGCTTCCCCCACTCGTGCTCCGTGTCCCGGCACCTCATCCAGCCCCACGAGGCCTGGGGCCGAGGTACTGGCGCGAACAGGGAAGACTTGCTCAGGGTGGGAGGGAAGCACTCCAGGTGTGAGCCGGGCTGGGGGCGGCTGTGAGCATGGGGGGCCTGAGGAGGTGAGGGATGGCTGTGCGGACGTGGGACCCGCGACAGACCGTGGGACTGTGTCTCCACCCCTGCATCACAGGAGCCTGCAGGGTCAGCCCTAGAGCCACAGGAGCAGAGCTCCGGGATAGACCTGTTCTGGCAGCCTCCTCCCCTGCCCCTTCCCGGAATCCTTCTCCTTCCCAGGGACACCGGCTCTGCTAGGCAGGACCTCTCAGGGGCGAGGCACAGGGCCTCAGGATGGCTCAGCCCGGCCCGCAGATCCCATCACAGCCACCTGCCCCGGACGCGCTCCTCTGGCTGACCTCTTTCCCACGAGGTGGCTGAGGCCTGGCTTTTCTGCTGTCTCCTTGTCCTTATGACTCACAGCAGCCCCGAGCTTCTCACACTCCAGGGAGAGAGGGCCTGCGGTTTTGGGTGGAAGGGGGTCACCGTGGCTAGGATGGAACCCCGGGTGCGGGGCCTTTTCTCCAGCTCGTAGCCTCCTTCTCAGGCCTGTGCCCGGTGCCCCGAGCCTCCCCTGCCTGCTCCCCTATCCCCTTCCCCCTGCAGCGAGGGGCGCATCTCCTCCCTGCGCGGGGAGCCCTGCGCAGCCACATAATTATGCATATAAGATATAAACAGAGCTGTTTAATTATCCTTCGCCACATCAGTGACAGAGTAATTAACAAACATTGCAAGATCAATGAGGAAAAGTGTGACCTTCAGTTTCCTCTGATAGGAAAAGCCCTTGCCGTTCCCAGACACAAGGTGATTGTGCTGAGCCAGAGGAGAGGGAGGGACGGGGACAAGGGCCGCTGTCCCATCAGGGGCCCGCCCCACCCCCCAGGCCCAGCCCTGCCCTGACCCCTGCCTTCTCTCACCCCAAATGGAGAGCTGGGACAGTAGGAGGCAGGACCGGGACTGCCAGTGGCCTCGTGACCTGGGCATCGCCCCGTCTGACACCTGGGGCAGCCTGCTCAGCCCTGGGCACCAGAGGATACCAGCTGGAGCCCTAGCCACCGCCAGGCTCAGACCACCTTCTCTGGGCCTGGGGGCTCAGGAATGCAGGCCTCTGGGCTGCCTCAGACCCCCACCCAGCCCCCTCCCTCCTCTAAGCTGCCTGCCCTTCAAAGCCTTCTGTCTCTCTGCCATATATAGTGAGGGCTCAGCTGCCTCCTGCTATTTTTAGCCCCTTTCCCTGGTCCCTGAGCCACTGAATCTAGCAGCCAGAGCCCCCTCCTCCCAGGCTGGGCCCCCAACCCCATGTAGCTTGAGGTCAGGACAGTGGCACACCGGCCACCCCGTCCCAGGGAACAGCCATCTGTTGGCTCCCGGGGTCACTCTGCCCACCTGGGGTTCCAGGTGCCACCTGTGACTGTCCTCTTCCTACACCGACCTGATAGGTTGCAATGAGGGTTGGGAGGCGACCCTCATCTGCCACCCTGCTGGGGTCCTGGGCCTCCCACCCCTTCCTCAGCCATGCCTTCCCCCTGGCTGTGCTGTTAGGACTCCCAGCCTGGGGCCCTGCTGCTCTGAGTGAACGTGCCCGACTTTGCTGGCTCAGACAGGAATGGAGAAAACATGTGTGTCCCTGGGGCCCATGTGGGTCTCACCCTCCTATGTGCGCCCACCCCTGATCCAGGCCGGAGCCCATAGTAGGTGTTTCGTGAGTGTTCTGCACGAGAATGAGTAAGCCTGTGTGTGCTGGGGGGGGGTCACACATCTGCTGTGGCGAAGGTCATGTGTGCAAGGACGTGGGGCTCCAGAGAAGAACCCCAGGCAGAATGGGATCATCTTGCCTCTGCCGTCCTGAGGCTCATCCTGGGGAGATTGGTGTAGGGTTTGGGTGGTTCGTGTCCATGTGTGTGTGTTTGCAGGGTTGGGAAGGTAGCTAGGGGATGTGCGTGTATGTGTGTGTGTACGTGTTTGCTCACGTCCCTGTGGGGAGGCCGCTCCGGGATCTCTGTGTGCCCCAGAGTGGACACAGGTAGAGCCTGTAGACAGGCTGTCCTCGGTCCCCTGCCTGGGGCCAGTAGGGCCAGCCTCCCAGGCAGACTCTCCTCAGGGTGGCCACCTTTAATGAGCGGGCACGAGGATGACGGGGAGGTTCGTAGGACTCCTCACGTCATAATTCTTGGCTGGGGCAAGGGGCCTCGAGTGAGTCTGAACAAATGCTTTGGCAAGGCCCCTGCCCCCTCAGCCTTGTGGTCTGGGACCCTCAGTATGTGGGGGGCCGGTGGGGCCGGGGGGGGGCCAGCTCCTGGTGAGGCCTGGGGTAAGCCCTCTACCTCCCAGGGATGAGGGCCTGTGTGTCTGCTTGTGGGGGTCAGGGAGAGTCCTCCAGACAGGCTCAGCCAGGCCCACCCCCAACCCTCAGCCCCTGGGGTCCCTCCTGACTGCCCAGCTGCCGGCCCACATCCTTACCTGTCCCCAGCCCCCGTGTCACCCCACCCTTGGGAGGCAGGTTGGGATCTGGCCTTACTTCCAGTAAAGTGACTTCTCTTTCATATTAGGCCAAGGCGAGAGAGAGGAGACATTTATGAAACTTTGTTTAATGTACTGAAAAGCCATCGGCCAGAACATTTAGGAAATTGATTTTCCTGGCATTGATGAACTCGTTTTATTTTACCCCGGTATTAATTACTTTTTTTTTAAACAAATTAATTTAAGAGTCGTAAAACCTAACAAGTGAGCCAAATGTCCATAGATCATGTCGTGCTCCGCCCCCTCCCCATGCCAGCCTCCTCCCTCTGTGGGTGGGGGCTCACGGGGAGGGGGTGCCCCCTGTCCCTTGGCTACCCTGCTCCCTCCCAGAGGTGACCGGCCTCTCCCCACTGCTGCAGGAGAGGCCTCCTCACTCCGGGACTACGCGGCTTCCACTATGACCGAGTTCCTCGGCATGTTTGGCTACGATGACCAGAACACGAGGGACGAGCTGGCCAGGAAGATCAGCTTCGAGAAGCTGCACGCAGGCTCCACCCCCGAGGTGGCCACCTCCTCCATGCTGCCCGCCTCCGAGGATGCCCTCAGCAAGCGGGCGCGCTTCTCCAAATACGAGGAGTACATCCGCAAGCTCAAGGCCGGCGAGCAGCTCTCCTGGCCGGCCCACAGCACCAAGGCCGAGGAGCGGGCGGGCAAGGACGTGGTGGGGCCCCTGCCCGGCCTGCGGCTGCCCAGCAGCACGGCGCACCTGGAGACCAAGGCCACCATCCTGCCCCTGCCCTCACACAGCAGCGTTCCCATGCAGGGCCTGGTGGCCCGCACCTCCAAGTACGACTTCTTCATCCAGAAACTGAAGACGGGCGAGAACCTGCGGCCCCAGAACGGGAGCACCTACAAGAAGCCATCCAAGTACGACCTGGAGAACGTCAAGTACCTGCACCTCTTCAAACCCGGGGAGGGCAGCCCCGACATGGGCGGGGCCATTGCCTTCAAGACGGGCAAGGTGGGGCGCCCCTCCAAGTACGACGTCCGGGCCATCCAGAAGCCGGGCCCCGCCAAGGTTCCGCCCACCCCCAGCCTGGCTCCTGCACCCCTCCCCAGCGTGCCCAGTGCTCCCAGCGCCCCTGGGCCAGGGCCCGAGCCATCTGCCTCCCTGCCCTTCAACACTCCCGAGTACCTGAAGTCGACCTTCTCCAAAACAGACTCCATCACCACGGGGACCGTCTCCACTGTCAAGTAAGGACGCCCATCCTGAACTCGGGACTAGAGTAGCCACTTCTCTGCCCCTGAAGCCCATGCTCGTGGACGCATCCACTCGTACTTGTACACGTCCACCATGCGGCCAGCTTAATACACGCACTGGCTCTCACATGCTTCTGCACATGCGCATGCCTGCGTGTGCACACAGGTACACACACACACACACACACACACACACACACACACACACGGCCTGCGTAGCCACCCACGCCCAGCATGCGACACATCTTGCAGTGTGCACACGTGCATCACACGTCAGATATTCCCATGCATGTACTCATCTGCTAACACGCGTACCAAGGACTGCTGTAACCCCCATTTGCCAGTGACAGGCTTTCTGTGCCTCAAATGCAGCCTTGGGGTTGGCTGGGAAAGCCCTAGTCTGGGGTTAGGGCTCTGGGCTCCAAGCCGGTCACCGTGGCTCCCAGGTTCAGGGCCTGGGCCGTGGGGAAGGCAGCAAGAGAAGGCAGGAGTCTGGGGGCACACTCATCGCTAACCCCCAGGCAACGGTCAAATTATCTGTGGATCAATTGTGTGGGGTTCCCACACTCCCTTCCCCCTTGAGGCAGAGCCAAAAACCTGGAGCAGATCTAGGGAGCTGCCCACTGGCCTGGGAGGGGGCCTTTTCTGATCAAATGACCCCACCTTCTCTTGCCCCTTCCCCAGTGGTCTTCCCAGCATCCTGCTGACTCCCGGTATGCAACGGGGGCCAGGCCCCAGCTTCCAAGGCTTCCTAGCTAGGCCCGTGCCAGCTTGGGATGGCCCGGCCCTTGCCGGAGTTGGGCTAATTGAACCTGTGCCAAGGTTCCGCCAAAGGGCTTTCCAGTCCCACCTTGAGGGCCTCAGAGCACAACAGAGCAAGAGAGGGAAGGGCCAGGGCCCCAGGACAGGGAGCTGCCCCCTAGACACTTCTGGGGTGTGAAGTTACCCCTGTCGGCTAATCGGCTGTGCCCTGTGTGTCTCTCGCCAGGAACGGATTGCCCACAGATAAACCAGCTGTCACCGAAGATGTAAACATTTACCAGAAATATATTGCCAGGTAGGCCCCTGGGGAGGAGACTGCCCTGGAGAGGTGGTGGGATGGGGCCAGGAATGCCTGGGGACCCTGGGACCACAGGCCCATCTGACCGCTAGTGCCCGAGTGCCTACTGCTTCCCTACCTCTATGCGCCCATGCCCTCAAATTCCCCGGAGGGACTGCGTCCCATCTCAGCCCCTGCCCCTCGATGTGACCTGGGCCACACGCCCTGAAGCAGCTTGTATCCTAGGCAGGGCCAGGGTGCCCAAAGGGGCCTGATGGCGGGGCCTGGCCACAGGTGAGCACTGAGCTCCCGCCACGGCTCATACAGAGTCTGGGGTGGGATTCAGGCCAACGTGGAGCCGCTGGGGATGAGAGAAGGTGCGCGCAATTATCCTCCCTGACATGGCCTCAGTGTGCTCCCTGGACCGGGCCTTGACCCTCACCTCCTGACCGCAGACCTGCCCTTTTACACTTTTAAGGCCACACGATGGGTGGGTAAAGAAACTTCGCCTCGATGGAGGCCCCCAAATCTGGCCCCTTGCTGCCAACACCCGATGGGGCAGCCCAAGGAGGGAGCTGTGCCCCAGCCTGTGTCTTTCTGCTGATCTTCTAGGTTCTTCCTGTCCCTCTCTGTCTTTTCAGCTTTGTTCCAATCTCTTTATTATTATTATTATCATTATTATTAGTGCCTCAGCAGATGGCCTTTTTGGCAGCTTCAGCTTAAATATTTATTTGCAAGTGGTTCTCCCTTTACAAAGGGGTCTCTCCCTCTGTCTCTGTCTCTGTGTGTGTGTGTGTGTGTGTGTGTGTGTGTGTGTGTGCGCGCGTGTCCCACAGTCTGAGGCCAGCCTCCTCCCCAGTTGTCCTAGCGGGCTCTCCCCAGAGCCGCCTCCCCAGGGTGGCCATCGCCGAGCCTGAGAACCACAGCCCAGTGGCACTGGGGCCTGGAGAAGGTCGGGGTTTCTGGGAGGCGGGCAGTGGCCAGGCAGCATGGGGCTCCTGACTGCGGACTTGGCTGGAGAGCTCACTCCCTGCCGCAGGAAGCCGAACAGATGCTGTGCTTTAAAAATTCATAACCCTGGGCTGTTTCAAGTGTCAGGAAAGCCCAGGACAGAGAGAGGCTTTAACACCTCTCAGCAGCGGGGCCCTGGGCTGGCCCAGCCAGTGTCTCCAGCACCTGGCTTCACTCTGGGTGCGGGGCCAGTGGGCGGCACCTGCAGGAAAGGCAGTCACCCTGGGGGCTCCTGCCCTCACCGCCTCATCCCATCCCATCCCAGGCCTCCTCCCTGTCTCTGCTCTGCCATCTGGCCCGCCCCAGCTTCTTCCTCCCCACCTTGGTGCCAGGCCTGTGTGCCTCACTGCGTCCTCATTCCCGAGGCAGGCAGGACAGGTCTGCAGTTCAGTGGTCCTAGGATTCCCAACAGGCCTGATCACTCACCCTGGCCTCTGCCACTTCACCCCCACAGACCACCTCTGCTCCCCATACCCCTACGAAGGGCTCAGGGCCCCTGAACCCCAGCAGCGCTTCCCCAGGGTATGGGCACATATTTTCTCTGCTGCTCTGGCAGCAGAGTCCTCCCTGGGGCTGCTGCCCAGAGAGGGCTGAGCCCACCCTTCCTCTCTGCAGGTTCTCCGGCAGTCAGCACTGTGGCCATATCCACTGCGCCTACCAGTACCGTGAGCACTACCACTGCCTTGACCCGGAGTGCAACTACCAGGTAGGGCCTTGTGGGCACCAGCCCCGCCCCTGCGGGCTGGCCCATCGGTGGGGGAGCCTCTCGGAAGTGGGACGGGGGTGTTCAGTTCTGCCGAGGCCGCCTGAGCTTAACTCACGCAGACAGAGAACCCAGAAAACTATTAGCCTAACAGGCATTTGATAGGGTCTGGAGCCACCTGCTTCCCTGGGATGATCATTCAAGCTCCCTTCCCTGGGAGCCCCACCCCCCACCCCCCACCCCTGCCCCAGGGCCTCGGCACCTTGTCTGACTCTTCTCGGTGTCCTCCTGCCCCGGCTAGTAGATGATAACGCTGAGGGGCAGAGAGATCGTCACTTATGGTCAAAGCCACCTGTGATAAATGCAGAGCAGGTGAACAAGAGGGAAACGCAGCCAGTGTGCCCAGGGCTGTCCCCTCTTGCTCATCAGGGAGCCCAAGCTGGCGGCACAGCCCATAGGTGACACCGGGCAAAATGAGCTGTCCCCTGTCAGAGCCGCTGCCTTAAGGGCCTGGCCAGATTCATCTCCTCTGCTCCTGGGCGTGAGCGCTGGGAGCCCGGCGGGAGGTCACAGAAGGCCCTGTGGCTCTGGGACTTGGAATTGCTCTGTCTGTGGTCCCCTGTGCTGGCCTGGGCGCCACCCGGCTGCCTCGACCCCAGGCAGGATTATTTCCAGGGAGAGCCAAGTGGGCGGGGGGTGGGGGGGCAGTGCTCTGGGCGAGGGGCTGGCCCAGGCCCCCACCAACTCGTGCTCTCCTGCAGAGGTTCACGAGCAAGCAGGATGTGATCCGGCACTACAACATGCACAAGAAACGCGACAACTCCCTGCAGCACGGCTTCATGCGCTTCAGCCCGCTGGACGACTGCAGCGTCTATTACCACGGCTGCCACCTCAACGGGAAGAGCACCCACTACCACTGCATGCAGGTGCCAGGGGCAGGGCCACCCAGGGACCGGGGCCTGGCTCGGGGGCGGCGGGGGGGCTGCGGGGGGCAGCAGGCGAGCGCAGGGAGTCCTGGGGGCGCGGGCCCGGTCGGTGTCTGGCAGGGCCAGGGCGGGGCCGTCCCCATGGCCATACTTGGTGCGGGTGAAATTCAGGGAGCTGTTTATACAGACCAGCATTTCTCAGGCTTTAACACCAAGGGGAGCGTTGCAAATGGTTCCTGAGGAGGTTTTTGTTTAATTCTCTGTTTTAATGCCACGCCGAGTCTGGGCTTTTTCAAGGTGTCAGGTCCAGGGGGAGCGACTCGGGGTTGCAAATAGCAGCCGCTGCGCCTCCCCCGGCATTTGTCAGGGGGTTGTTATGGGCTCCGTGGAACAACCTGGGCCAGGAGGAGAGGGGGGCTCTCTCTCCGGGCCCTGAGATGGTGCAGACACTGGCACGGCCCAGCCTTCAAGAGTGCTCAGATTCCACGGGTTTTTACTCAATATGGCAACGCTGCCTGCCTTGGCCCAGCTAGGGTGGGGTGGGGAGGGCCCTGTGCCAGGAAGTGTCCACTGAACGAGTCCCGGGGCCGAAGGTGACTGCCGGGCCCCCAGGCCCAGCCCTGCCCACTGCCAGGGGCTTTCGAGACAGAGCCACGGATTAGGACCCCAAACGCCCCTCGGCGGAACGGGACTCCCACACCTGGCTGTGCCGGGAGGTGCCCGGAGTCCGTGCAGACAACCCAGCCCTCAGCACAGCCCAGGCCTGCAGGGCCCGGGGGGATCTTCACAGGCTCTCCACAGCCCAGCTGGATGTTTACAGGGGCCGAAGCTCCCCTGAGCAGGGGGGTCTGTGGCCAGCAGAACCGCGGCTCTGACCTTGGCCCGGGGGTGCCTGGCCTCGGTCCCCCTGACGGCCATTCTGCCCCTGCAGGTGGGCTGTAACAAGGTGTATACGAGCACGTCAGATGTGATGACCCACGAGAACTTCCACAAGAAGAACACCCAGCTCATCAACGATGGCTTCCAGCGCTTCCGAGCCACCGAGGACTGCGGCACGGCCGACTGCCAGTTCTACGGGCAGAAGACCACGCATTTCCACTGCAGGTGAACGGGGAGCCCACCAGGGAGGCTGCTTGGCCTGGGGGAGGGAGGGGAGGTGGGGAAGTGGGCCCGTGCGGGGCTCGGGGTCCCGCCTCCCGGAGGCCACAGGCACAAGGGTAGGGGGGCCGCCCGGGGGTTCTCCGGGTCTCCCCCCGGGGCCGAGGCGGAAGCCGGGCAGGACCACCTCCGGGCGCCCCCTCCTCCCCGAGGCCCTGCGACAGCCCCTGCCGTGTCCCGTCCAGGCGCCCCGGCTGCACATTCACCTTCAAGAACAAGTGTGACATCGAGAAGCACAAGAGCTATCACATCAAGGATGACGCGTATGCCAAGGACGGCTTCAAGAAGTTCTACAAGTACGAGGAGTGCAGGTACGAGGGCTGCGTGTACAGCAAGGCCACCAACCACTTCCACTGCATCCGCGCCGGCTGCGGCTTCACCTTCACGTCCACCAGCCAGATGACCTCGCACAAGCGCAAGCACGAACGCAGGCACGTCCGCTCCTCGGGCGTGCTGGGGCTGCCGTCCTCGCTGCTGGGCGCCAAGGACACGGAGCACGAGGAGTCGAGCAACGACGACCTGGTCGACTTCTCGGCCTTGAGCAGCAAGAACTCCAGCCTGAGCGCCTCCCCAACCAGCCAGCAGTCCTCCGCCTCCCTGGCCGCCGCCGCCGCCGCCGCCGCCGAGGCCACGCCCGGTGCCGCCAAGCCGCCCAACAGCAAGATCTCCGGGCTGCTGTCCCAGGGCCTGCCCGCTTCCATCCCGCTGGCGCTGGCCCTCTCCAACTCAGGCCTGCCCACCGCCGCCCCCTACTTCCCTATCCTTCCGAGCCGGGGCAGCGCCTCCTTGCCCGTGGGTGCCCCCGGCCTCCTGGGTGCCATGTCGTCCGGGGCAGTGGCCTCGGCGGCAGCCGACACACCCGCCCTGGCCGCCTCGGGAGCCGGTGACTCTGCCCCGGCCGCCGCCACCTCTGTCCCGGTGCCCCCCGCCTCCATCATGGAGAGGATCTCGGCGAGCAAGGGCCTCATCTCACCCATGATGGCCAGGCTGGCCGCGGCTGCCCTCAAGCCCTCTGCCACCTTTGACCCAGGTGAGCAGGCCGGGCACTGCCCAGGAAACGAGTGGCTTACGGACCCCGGGAGCCCGCCGCCTCAGATTGCAGAGCAGAGTCGGGGGGTGTTGGAGAGGCGTCTTTCTACTCCTGCACCCACGTCCCCCATGCCCCTAGCCCCCATCTTTGCCTGGTCTCTGCCTCCATCCTGTTTGTTTGCTATTGGGGCCCCCTTGTTCTGGCCTGCCCACCCCACCCGAGGCATCTCTGTTCTCTCATCTGTGAAGTGGGGGCCGTAGGCCTGGCCTCACTGGGAGCCTGTGTGTCCCGGGGCAGCTGGTCCTTACCACTCCACACCCTCCCTCATCGCAAGTCCAGCCGCTGATGAGAGGAGTCCCAGATCCCTGCGCCTCCCTAGGGCCCCCCGTGTCACCTGGAGGGGCATGGGTCCAGCCAAGCAGCAGGTGGCCGCACTTCAGGGATGCTTGGGATTTATACCCGGCCGGCCCCTCGAGGCCGAGGATAACCTTCCAGTGTCTCCCTCTCCGTCAGTGCCGTCTGGCAGAACTTTCTGCCAGAACGGAACTGTTCTGTCCTGTGCTGTCTGGTATGGCAGCCACTAGTCACCTGTGACTGTTGAGTGCCTGAACTTGGCTCTGTGACCAAGGAACCGGATTTTGGTTGGAATCCCTTTAACTTAGTCACACCTGGCCAGCGGCTGCCATGTTGGACAACCCAGCCAGACCTCCCGAGTCCCACCTCTGGCCTCCCTCTGGCTTACCACGGGGAGCGGTTCTCCTTCTCAAGCTTTCTACTCTTTTTAAGTGTTTTCTCGGATCTCTGGAATTCTTTGGCTTTCTGTTTACCTGGCTCCTCTCCCTGTTCTCCCCCTTCTCGGTACTTAGCTGAGAACAGTCAGCTGTCACTTTAGCCACTCATTCAGCAACCGCTGTGCTTACTGAGGGCTACGTGCCTTACCGGTGCTGGAGACACGGCAGGGAAGCAGAGTCCTGCCTGGTGGTACTGATGGGGCAGTGAGGGTAGCCTGATCCCGGGCACGCAGCCAGGAGGCGGCGAAGTCCAGACTTGGACCTCAGCGGTCCGGCTCCTGAACCCGCGTGCCCTACTCTGAGGTGAGACCGTCTCAAGACCAGGCAGGACGGAAGGTCCCTGCGGCCTAGCCCAGGGGTCTGCCCAGGTCTCCTAGAGGGCCTGCCAGTGCTTGGCAAGGGGGCTGGGCCATTTCCCAGGGGACCTTGGGCAAGTGACTTCGGGGAGCTACTATCCTGTCCCGAGTGGGACGTTCCCATCAGCTGGAAGCGTGGAGTGACCCACCTTCCATTCCCAGGTGTGAGAGGGATGGCAGGATGCCCAGGGGCCTTGTGCCTCTGGCCAGACGCCTGTGGGCCGGGGTGGGCCCCACTTTAGGACCACACTGAGCTCAGGGGCCAGACTGTCAAATTCTTTCTTTTTCATTAGAAAAATCTCCTTCCCCCAAAAGAAAGGTCAAGGGAAGGGGGGGGGGGCGTTTTCCTTTATTTTTTAATCAAATGCCACTTGCTGTCTGTGAAGCAGCTTTCTGTCAGCTGCAGCGCCTTGGGGCAGATTAATATTTCAGCCACTTGGGGATTGTGGAGAAGGGCTCGGTGGACATGTTCCTGTCAGCAACTTCTTTTGCCCCTGCTCTGCTTGGCCTCCCAAATCATCTGCCTACCGAGCTCCAGACTTTCCCCCAATGGCTACACCCCGCCAGCTCCCACCCAGACCCTGTTCCAGCCCAGCCCGGCCACAGTGGGCCTCACATCCCTGCCCTGGACAGCTTGACGGGCGAGGTCACATAGTTTGAACTGCTCTGATTGGCTGTCAGCTCCCATCGCCCTGACACAGCAGATGCCCCTCCTAGGCATGCTCAGTGGAAGGCAGGGCCGTCGCCCCGGCAACAGCGGGCCGGGGACCTGCGGAGGGGCGCAGCTCCCAGTCTAGATCTGCCACTTTCCCTCAGCATTAACAGAGTCTTTAATAAAAGCCTAAGCGGCAGCCCCACAAATTGACTGTGACAGTCGGTGGAGAAAATGAAGGGCCCCCACCCCCGTGCCAGCCCCCTCCCCAGCCTACCGCCCTTCTCCTCCAGGAGGCCCTGAGCTGGGACAACTTTGACATAATTTTGCAATAATTATCACTTGAAGAATTGCCACACAGGGGTAAGCGTCACAAGCGATCATGTCAGTGGGGAGAATCGCTGACCAGCAGCCAGGGTTCCCCTGGGGCCCCCGGCCCACCCAGCCCACTGCCCTCCCTTCCGGCGGTGGGGGGTTCCGGTCTGTGTCCATAGGAAGCACGCAGCCCCTCTAACACCATCTTCCCTCCCCTCCCCTGTAGGAAACGGGCAGCAGGCCACCCCCGCCAGGTTCCCCCCGGCCCCGGTGAAGCAGGAGCCCGGTGAGAGCGCTGGCGCCCCGGTTCCCCACGAGGTCTCCCAGGACCGCAGTTTAGACCTGACTGTGAAGGAGCCCAGGTGAGGCGAGGCCAGGCCCCCACCCCACCAGCTCTGCCCCACTGCAGGAGGCTCTTGGGGACAGCGCCCTTGGAGCCAGACCCCACCGAGGCCAGGGGCCAAGCCCTCCCGGTGGGGGGGGGGTCCTCCTCCAGCCCAGGCAGATGTAGCAGGCGGGGCCGGGGCCTTCGGGATGGGCAGGGAAGGGTGAGTGTCTGGGCTCAGTCCCACGTACGTCTGAGCTAAGGCCCCTTGGTTTGTGTGTTCCAGTAATGAATCAAATGGCCATGCAGTCCCGGCAAACTCGTCTCTTTTATCCTCGCTTATGAATAAGGTAAGAACCATCCATCACACGCCTCCCGCTCCCCCACCCAGAGAAATTAAAGCTATGCTGGGGGGTGGGGGGGAGGTGTTTGTTTTTTAATGTTTTGCCTCTAATAAGATGAGTTTGTACCATTTAAATTTTGAGGCCATTTTTCATCGGATATAATTTCAGAGCCACTGCTTACAAATTAATTTAATGAACTGGCTGAAGAAATATATTCCAGCCTCTGACACCCTTTTCTTCCCTTCAGATGGAGGGCTCCAAAAGCTTTTCCAGAGCCCTCTAACTTCTTTCCCTCTCAGTTATTAATTTTATTTATTTATTTTATATATTTTTTTGTTTGTTTAAAAGGGGGTGGGGGAGGGGCACTAAAGTGGGAGCAAAGCATCAATTTCCACTTTTCGGGTTGAGTAATGGTCTCGGACGCCTTCCACAGAGGTCGCTCCAGAATATTTATTTTAAATAATGCAGGGTCTTTGTAAATTATACATCATCTCAAATATATTTCCCCCCTTCACATGATAAATTTGACTACAGCAAGATTAATTTGGTTACCATACACAAGTGACTGCTGGGGGAGCTGGGCCTGGGCCGGACCTCACGGGTGGGGGTCCCGCAGGGCCCTTGGCAGGGAAGGAGCCTCCCGCCACCCTCTGCCGAGGGCCCTGCGCCCTCTACCTTTCCTCTCTCCTTCCTTGCTCTCCTGCTCTACTTTTCCCTTCTTGGCGGTGGGGGAGGGTGTCACTGGCCCCTGTACCCCCTCGTTCCTTCGTGTTGGGGCCCCACACCCCATGTGGGTCAAGCTTTCACACAGGCTCCCCCTCGCCACTCCCCCTCCTGGCCCAGTAGCCCTGAGCCATCTTGATCTCACCCCCTGAGCCTCCCTCCCTCCCTCCCTCTCTGCTCCTCTTTTGTGTGCCTTCTCTTGTTCTCAAGGAATTCATAGGGGTTACCCCCCCCCCCGCACTTCTTTTGAAAACCTGGCAGGAAAATAACCAGGGAGCCACAAAGTCTGGGGAAAGCTGGTCTGGTGTGTGCCCAGAGTCCCGGCCTTAGCTTGAGTGACGGATCTTAGCACCACGGGGTTTGTGTGGAGGAGCCGTGGCATCTCCACGTTGCCTTGGGCAGCACCATTCAGAGCGGACTCGGCTGTGGCCGGAGCTGTGCAGGGCCAGGCGCCCTCTCCTCTCCACTGCTCTAGTGCGTTGCAAGAGGCCCAGGCAGCCCAGAGCCGCTGCTGCTCCCACGGCGGCCAGCCAGTCCCAAGCACCGGCCCTGTTCTCTTCGCAGATGTCTCAGGGCAACCCCAACCTTGGCAGCCTGTTGAACATCAAGACAGAAGCGGAGGGCAGCCCCGCCGTGGAGTCCTCGCCCTTCCTGGGCAAGGCCGTGAAGGCGTTGGTTCAGGAGAAGCTGTCCGAGCCCTGGAAGGTGTACCTTCGAAGGTGAGGGGCTCCCTGGCAGAGCAAAGGAGCAGGAAGGGCCACGCCCACCCGTCGTGGTGGCCAGTGCCCCAGGGTCTCCTCTGACCGCTGCTTCCTCTGGCCAGGTTTGGCACCAAGGACTTCTGTGACGCCCAGTGTGACTTCCTTCACAAGGCACACTTCCACTGCGTGGTGGAGGAGTGCGGCGCGCTTTTCAGCACCCTGGACGGGGCCATCAAGCATGCCAAGTGAGTGGGGGTCCCCAGGGCACGTGGAAACCCAGCCCCTTTCATTCCAGCCTGGCTCCAGGCTGCGTGGGGTTGGGGGCTGCCTGGGTCTCTAGCTGCCTTCCAGGCAGGCGCCGTATGCTGCTCGCACCGAAACTCAGAAGCTGAGCTAGTTTCTTAGCAGGTACTGCCTGAAAAAGGCAGGCTTCCCCATCCTTCCACCTGCTCAGCCGCCTGGCGGGGTCCTCTGAGCCTGTCCAGGCTCCACCTAGAGACCCTGAGCAGCTGTTTCTGCCCACCCCCCACGCCCCTCCCCCACCAGTGTGGCCAGCAGCTCTACCACAGATGTTCCCTACAGAGCCAGCTGGAAAGACCCCACTCTGACCCAGGCAGAGACCTTAGATGAAGGCCTTTTCCAAGCCACAGTATTACATTTGTAGATTTTCTTTGACCTAAAAATAATGAAATTAATTTGTAAACCCACTGAGCTGAAAAGCAGCAGGCCAGCCGCCTCTTGTAATTGAACCCAGAACTTGCAGACATTTAACACAGACTTTGGCTACTGCCGGGCCCCAGCTCAGGCTCCGCTCACTGCTCAGGCAGCCGTTAGTCTGCAGAAGAGCCATCTTTGAGGGCCGAGCGAGACCCACCTTTAATTCTCAGAGCAGATTCTGGAAGCACAGATTCATGCCCCCTGCTGTCCCTGTCCCCTGCTCTGTGTAGGAAGGAGCTAGGGACAGACACAGCAGGAAGATCACAGGAAGACATAGCTAGGGCTGAGCCAGGAGCCCAAGTTCAGAACCAGAGGACACAGCAGTTCTCAGTCCTTCCCTCCTGGTGGCATCACACCTGCTGCTGGGGACTATGTAGGGACACTGGGCCCCTAGGCTCACGATGGGGTAACATCCAGGGAAAGGCTACCTGCGCAGGGCCCTCTTCCTCCCCACTGAGCTACTGTTTCTGCCTGTTGCAGCTTCCACTTCCGGACGGAGGGAGGAGCAGTGAAGGGAAACGCAGAGGCTCCCTTCCCCACCTCGGCTGCGGAGACCAAACCTGCCTTGGCCCCCTCGTCCCCTCCAGCGCCTCCTGTCACCACAGCCTCTCTGGAGGGTCCCACTCCCAGCCCGGCTGCCGTGCCCTCCACCCCCACGCTGCTCGCCTGGAAGCAGCTGGCTTCCACCATACCCCAGATGCCTCAGATTCCAGCGTCAGTGCCTCACCTGCCCACTTCGCCCTTGGCAACGACTTCTCTAGAAAACGCCAAGCCCCAGGTCAAACCCGGATTCCTCCAGTTCCAGGAGAAGTGAGTCCCTCGATGAGCCGGGAGTCCCGTGTCCCCCGCGTGTCTCGGGAGTAGGTGCTAGCAAGGGCAGCCGAGGAGGTGCTGCTCCTAACCCTGCAGTGAGCCCGGGCTGTCCCCAGCCTCTCTGGGACACGGTCATCGGACGCTGTCCTTCTAGCCAAAGAAGCTGCTGCTCTGGCCTCACTGCCTGCTCCCCAAGCAGGCAGCCGGGGTGGGAGAAGGTGGTGGTGGTAGGGGCCGCTGTTCCAGAGGGGCAGCGTTGGCACTGTGAGGACCAGCTTAGGTGGGCCGGGAGTGCTGGGCCTCGCCCGGCAAGGAAGGCTGCATCTCACTCTGGGCCTTGCACCCATGGATAAGTCTCTGCAGAGCAAGCGAAGTCATGGGTGGGGGGCGAGGGGGCTAGGCCTCCACTCCAGGCCCACACCCGTCCGCACAGTGGTCTGAGCTCTCAGGGGTGGAAGGGACCTTCCTCACTGGATGGTGGTGGCGCCTTGCGGCGAGAACGGTGACTCTGTATCGTTATGTGTGCGGCTTCCTGTTCTCAATAAAAGTAATAAATTGGATGTGAACGTGTACCGCCTGAGTGGCAGCTGTCCCCCCTCTCTGGGCACCTGGGGCTGGGCCTCTGGCATGGAAGGGGACCTGCGTTCCTCTCCGTCCCTCCCCGAGCTTCCCTTGTTCCGTTCCGCCTCCCCACAGCGGCAGCGCTCTGTCTCCCCAGCGCGGTCGGATTCCCACCCCGGGGCCACCGTGGCGGCAGCTGTGGCACCAGCCAGGGCAGAAGGCCGGGGCATGGCGTCCTCCACACCTGTCTGCAGCCCGGGAGGCAGGCCGTGGGGCAGGGCTGCCGCTCACGGCATGGGGGCTCAGCCCAGCACCCCCCACCCCCCCACCCCCGAGCCCCACCACTCAGGCGGCCGGTGAGGTTCTCTGAGTGGGCGGGAGCCCTGAGCCCCGAGGTGACCCTGGGGGCCCCGGCAGCTGTGCGCCTCAGCGGGACCTGACACCAGGCGCACACTCCCCCTGGCCAGGGCCCCGAGGGAGCAGAGCTTCCGGGTAGGGCTGCCCACCCATCTGCACCCTGTCAGTCAGCCACACCCAGGGCAGTGCCTGTGCCACGCCAGCCAGGCCCTCACTGGCGCCCCGCCAGGGCTGGCAACGCCATCTCTCATTTTCACATCCAAGAGGTTATTGCAGCCGCCTTATCTATAATCCTGAGGTGTGGCCGTGGAAACTACGTGTCCCAGCATGCAATGCTCTGGGCAGGCTGCACACCGCAACCCTTTCTGCACCAGCCGAGCTCCAAAAAGAAGGCAGGAAAGCATGCTGGGATCTGTAGTCTCCTCTGGCCGAGGCCACTTGTTGAGCAGGAAGGCAGCCCCGGGGGCCATTCCTCTGGGCCACACCGCAGGGGATTAGGGAGCAGAACTCCAACTCGACCAATGTCAGGATGTCGGCGGGGAGGGCTCTGGGAACGCCAATGACCTTCTGGGCTGTGGTTTCCTTCCAGCGATCCTTGCCTCGCCACGGACTGCAAGTACGCCAACAAGTTCCACTTCCACTGTCTCTTCGGGAACTGCAAGTACGTCTGCAAAACCTCCGGCAAGGCTGAGTCCCACTGCCTGGACCACATCAACCCCAACAACAACCTGGTGAACGTGCGAGACCAGTTTGCGTACTACTCACTTCAGTGTCTCTGTCCCAACCAGGTCAGCCCCGGGGACAGGTGCGGGCGGGGGCCTGGGGCCCTGGGGCCCTGGGTGGGGGGCAGGGAGGCACGGGGCCCGGGGTTGGCTCCTCCCGGCAGGGGTTCATTACGTCTCTCACGCCCGTTTTGAATTGGCCTCGTCCAGACTCTGGAAAGGGCACTGTCTTGCCCCTGGGCCCCTGGAGGCCCCTGGGCAGGGGTCCAGATTGGTGCTCAGTTGGTGACGTCTGTCATTTCATCCCAACTCTCTGTGCACTTGGCATCATTCTGCCCATCCTGGAACTATGCTCCCTTTCCCCAGAGGCCTAGAATTTTAAAATAGGCCCATTGGACAGCTAGAGATTGAACTGTCCGTGCCCCAGAAAGGAAGGGCAGATCAAGTTCACCATAAAGGCCTACCCCAAGACTGGTAGGGGCTGTTTGGCAGAGTGCCTTGAGAAGGAGTCTGATCCTAGAGCTGGGCATTCCAGAGAAGAGTGCTAGGCCAGATTAGTGATGTCTGCCTAAGGCCAAGCCTCCAGAGAGGAGTGCTAGGATAGATTAGTGATGTCTGCTCTGGGTGTGGAATTAGAAATGGGTGGCACGATTACCAGGTAGGATGTTTTGGTCAGATTCCAAAAGGAACATACCGCTTTTTAACACGCGAAAGGCCTACACCCGGTTGTGTTTTCTGATTTGAGCACGGAAGAACAAAGGGCCTGCCACTCCCAGAGCCGTGGGCCCGGTGGGAGCTCAGAGAAGTGGTCAGCCTGGCCCTGACCCTCCCGTCCCTCCCTGCAGCACTGCGAGTTCCGGATGCGTGGACACTACCACTGCCTCCGGACCGGCTGCTACTTTGTGACCAACATCACCACCAAGTTGCCGTGGCACATAAAGAAGCACGAGAAAGCCGAGCGGCGGGCAGCCAACGGATTCAAGTACTTTACCAAGCGCGAGGAGTGTGGCAGGCTAGGTACTGAAGGCCGCGGTTGGGGGGAGAGACTTGCAGCAGGTGGCAAGGTTGTGGCTCTGGTGGCCCCGGCCACCTCTCCTGGTACCCACCTCTTGTCCCTGCACGTCAGACTCTGTGTTGTGTTAAAAATGCCACTGATGTCACAGGCCAGGCATCATCAAACAGGGGAAACTGTCAAAACACGGAGAGCCCAGGAATAGGGGTGTGAGTGACTCAGAGCACTCCGCCTACATCCGGGGAAAATGCCTGGGGCCTCGTCATCAGAGTCAGGCCTTGGACTCGGTGCTCTTTCCCGTTCTCTCAAGAGGGAGTGCGGATAACATAGGAGCCCCTGATGTTCCTCACTCTGGGATCTCTTTCCATGGCTCTAACTGCAAGGGCTTTTCCAGAACGGCCCCTGGTTTGTTTGCTCATTCAGCAGATACCTATCGAGGAAGAGCGGTGTGCAGGGCTCCGTGCCGTTATGGGAGGTGGTGGGGGTGGTGGCAGCTCAGGGTTTTGAGTGTCTTCTCTGGCCAGCACCGTGCTTGGCAGTGGGGGTCTGGTAGGACAAGCATGTGCACTGTGGATCGGCCCAGAGCATCTGTGACCTGGGGTGACCCAGAAGGAGGTGGCCATGGGGCTGGGAAGGAGGCCACAGATGGCCCTGAACTTCGAAGCAGATGCCAGGGAGCTGAGTCTGCTGTTGAGAGCTGGGCCCTCGTCAGGGAAGCCGCCCGGAGCCCTGGACCCGACCGGGGCCTCCCGAGTAGCTCCCTGGCCCCAGCGTGCCCTGAGGATGCCTTTGGGCAGGGGGCAGACCCCACCCACCTGCCTCAGGATGGAGCCACACGTTCACAGGCCTGCAGATGTGGGGTAGGGATCTGCCAGGAAAAAACTGGAAACTGGAAGGCAGGTGGCAGCTAGGCAGGCCGGGCACAGACAGCTGGGCCGCAGGCCAGGCCTGTTGTGACTCAGGTGGTCATAGCAGCAGGGCCTTGGGGGAGCAGAGGTGGGGCCGTTGGCTGCCGCAGACTGGCCCTTCCACAGGGGCAGGGTGAGATACTCAGCGACTGCCAGAAAAGACAGGAAACAAACCTTTCTTTCAAGTATTAATTCAAAAAGAATTCGTGGCCTGGGAGAGGGTTGGTAACCATGGCAACAGATGTCAACATTTGGTGGCCTGTGCCGTCCTTGGGCTCAGTTTACGGGGGTCAGGGTATTCCGTAGTTGTCGGTATTTACTCAGCTTCGGGTGTTTTTGGTGGTAGTTGGGGCCAAACAAAGCTGGGGGATGATATAAGACACCTGGCCAGCCCCGGCGCCATGGCAACGGGCAGGCCTTCACCTGCCCTTTGCTGACACTGTTGCAGTCTTGCCCGCTGTTTGTTCTCAGCCCAGAGCGAAGCCGAGGTGGGTGGGGGCGGGGCAGAGGTCCACACAGGTCTGGGGGCAGGCACCCGGGCTCCCCAGAGATGTGGAGACAGGTGGCTTGCCGGGAGGGGGCCGACCCGGTGGACGGGTCATTGGGGTCTCTCGCCCAGAAACCCCGGGACCTCTCAGCGAGAGGGGGCAGGGGATGGGGCCCAGCCTCGCCACTGTCACCCGCCTCCACGCCAGGCCGGAGGAGAGGGTGGGCCCAGGCCCTGGCCAGCCGGAGAGCCTAGGACCTCCTCCCCCGGGGGTGGGGTGGATACAAGCCCTCCTCAGAGGAATGCCACCACGGGGCACGTGTCCCCTCCCCAGACGCCATCTGCCCGTTGGCCACACTCCCCTGAGCCCAGGGGGCACGGTGGGTGCTGTGCGCGCCGGCCGGGGGAAGCTCACGGCCGGCGGGGCTGTGTCCGCAGGCTGCAAGTACAACCAGGTGAACAGCCACTTCCACTGCATCCGGGAGGGCTGCCAGTTCTCCTTCCTCCTCAAGCACCAGATGACCTCCCACGCCCGGAAGCACATGCGGAGGATGCTGGGCAAGAACTTCGATCGCGTGCCCCCCTCCCAGGTGAGCGCCCGGGGTGCCCAGCAGGCGTCGGTGCGTCCCGCCCGGAGGGACAGCCTGCCTGCCCCCCCTGTGGGCGGCGTGGCCCCCCCCCCGCCCAGCTTCCTCAGGGCGCCCCTTCTTCTTGCAGGGCCCCCCGAGCCTGATGGACACGGAGACCGATGAGTACATGGATTACACGGGCTGCAGCCCGGGCGCCGTGTCCTCTGAGTCGCCCACCATGGACCGGAGCTGCTCCAGCACCCCCGTGGGCAACGAGAGCACGGCGGCAGGTGAGCGCACGGCCGGGCAGCGCGGCGACAGCGCGAGCAGCGGGCCGGGAGGAGACCTCGGGGGCCGGGAGCTTCCGGCCCGAGGCACCGCAGGGTCCACCTTAGGGTTCGTGGTCACGTGGCCTCAAAGGAGGACAGAGCCAGCCTTCGTGTGCGGTAGGGCCGGCTGGTCTGGGGGACACAGGTCACCGAGGCCCCCTCCTGCCCGCACCCAGCCCTTGGCTTCGGCTTCCAGGAGAGGAGCTGGGCTCGTCCTCAAGGGCAGGGGGGCCGGGGACCTGCCAGCGCCCGGGTCCCGGGCACGCGGCCTTCCTTCCGGCCCTTCTGCCATCGTCCCGAAGCTCAGTCCCTGGACCCCAAACTGGGGTCGCACCAGGGCCGGGCTCTGCCGCGGGCCCTCTCTGAGCCCACCACGGCCTCTCCCTGCGCAGCCTCCCCTCCCGTTCTCTCCTCCTCCCGCCACCTCCTTCCCCACTTTTCTCTCGTGGCGCCTCTCTGCTCGTCATCTGTCCACGTGTTTTCATATCATACTTGCTTCTGCCATCGGGTTTCTCATTTTGGTTCTTTTTTGTTTGTTTTTTCTTTGTTTTGGTTTTCTTTTTTTTCTTTTTTTTTTTTTCTGCTTTTCTCCACCCTCTCCAGGCTGCCCGGCTCCTCCTCCTCCTCCTCTTCCTCCTCCTGCTGCCGCTGGCGACGAGGCTGCCCGTGTGGCTCCGCAGCCCCCACTGACCCCATCCTTCTCAGCGGCCGTGCTCCGGGCGCCCCTCCCCTCCCTCCCATGCCTCTTTTCTCCGCCCTGTCTCTCATACTCTCTGCTCAGTGCCACTCTCGGAGCCACCCGGGGCCTGGGCCACCCGGTCGGCAGCCCGCCCCGCCTCCCGCCCGCCACAGCCACCGCAACTCCAGTAAAAAGTGACGTCCCCCTAGTTCAGGATGCTGCAGGTAACTCGCACATGCCTTCTTGCCAGTGTGTGTCACCTCCGCTGACCCTCAAGGCCATGGTCCGGGACCTGACCTTTTCCTGTGACCTGCTGGGGCGAGGACAGGGCCACCCTGCGTCCCTCACAGCCCAGCACCCCCCAAAACCAGAGAGCCCTGTCTCTGTCCCGAGGACAGCTCCTCTGGACTCCTGCTCAGCATTGGGTCCAGGCAGGGCCCTGACACCAGCCTGACCCCCTCCCAGCCCTGGAGCCAAGCAGGAAGAGGGAGTCCCTGTGGCTCAGGCCCCAGGCAGTGCTCAATGGCAGGGGTGCCTCCAGTTCCCACCCCACCGCCCACCCCTGCATATCCGATGCCCCGCAGGGCTGGGACCCGCCAGCCCCTCGCCTCTGCTATGGCCATCACCGCAGCCCTGCACCTTCCTTCACTCATTTTTGCCTCACGTTCTGCTGAGTGCCAGGCCAGTGCTGTGCCAGAGAGGCAGAAGGTCTCCCTTCTGGAATTCTGCCTGTGGAAGGCTGTCACTGCCATAACCACACTGAGCCCTGTGCCCTCAGACCCAAAGCAGCCGCTTCTCACTCACCTGGATCTCCAGGCCCCACACCCTCCCTTGTCCTGCGCCACGCACCCCCACACCGTCGCCGCCCTTGGTTTCTCTTCGCCTGCCAAGGTGGGGGGTGACTGGGTCCGTTCCCTAAATGGACGACGCGGCACAGTGGTGCCGTGGAGGCCGGATATTCTAGGCAGGTTCGGGGCAGGCTGAGCAGGTCAGCCACATGGGAGAAGCCTGAATACCCACCCTTGACCCTGGGTAGGGCCAGCCCCTGAAGGTTTCTCTCTCATTCCTAGGGTGTGAGGCCGGGAATGCCAGGGTTGTTGTCCCTCCCCCAGCTGCCTGCGCAGTGCCAGGGGCTGCTGTCCCCTCACGCCACAGCAGCAGGGCCACTCTCAACCAGGCAGCCCTGGCCGTGAGCCATCCGAAGTCCAGGGCGCTGTTGGGTCCAGTTGGGAGGGCACAGGTGGGAACCCGTCTGCCGGCTGAGCCCCTGCTCCAGCCCCGGCCCCTCAGAAGAGCTGCCCTCTTCTGGCTTACTGGGGGCAGAAGACCCCCACAAGACTTGAAAGAATCTTCCGGCACCAAAGGGAAGGTGTCCCTCAGGGCAGGGCGTTACGGCTCCAAACAGCCCCAGGGCGCTGGGCATCCCTGCGGGAAGTAGGTAGGTCCCCTGTGCAGACAGGTGGGCAGCCGGGGAGACTGGTTAGCCGGCCGGGAGAAGGAGCCCGCCTGTCCCTCATTAGAGGCGGGTTCGCGATGGCAATCCTGGCGTCCGTCCAACCTGGGTAATTACACTCTGCCGACCTAGATTCCCCCTTCAGCTTCAATTAGCGCCAGGATGCGTCCTCGCTTCCCACCCAAACTGGCCAGGAAGCGGCCACCACATCCCCCGGGTTGCTTGCTCTGCCGCACGAGGGGCGGATGCCTGTGTGGTCGTCCTGCAGACAGGGGATGACGCAAGGGGAAGCCTGGGGGCTCCCTGGTTCTTCGGGGGAGGGGGAGAGGCCCCCAAAGTCTGGGGAAGCCGACCCCCAGCGCTGCCCTCCGGCCACCATGCGGAACCGGGGACCCTTGCGTGGGTGTGAAAGGCTCCCCGGCACGCGCTGACCTCCCCCGGCCCCTCCGCAGGGAACACCATCTCCATGCCCACAGCCTCCGGGGCCAAAAAGCGCTTCTGGATCATCGAGGACATGTCGCCGTTCGGCAAGCGGCGCAAGACGGCCTCCTCGCGGAAAATGCTGGACGAGGGCATGATGCTGGAGGGCTTCCGGCGCTTCGACCTCTACGAGGACTGCAGGGACCCGACCTGCCAGTTCTCGCTCAAGGTCACGCACTACCACTGCACGCGGGAGAACTGTGGCTACAAGTTCTGCGGACGCACGCACATGTACAAGCACGCGCAGCACCATGACCGCGTGGACAACCTCGTGCTGGACGACTTCAAGCGCTTCAAGGCCTCGCTCAGCTGCCACTTCGCCGACTGCCCCTTCTCGGGCTCCAGCACGCACTTCCACTGCCTGCGCTGCCGCTTCCGCTGCACCGACAGCACCAAGGTGACGGCGCACCGCAAGCACCACGGCAAGCAGGACGTGATCAGCGCGGCGGGCTTCTGCCAGTTCAGCTCGAGCGCCGACTGCGCCGTGCCCGACTGCAAGTACAAGCTCAAGTGCTCGCACTTCCACTGCACCTACCCGGGCTGCCGCCACACGGTCGTGGGCATGTCGCAGATGGACTCGCACAAGCGCAAGCACGACAAGCAGGAGCGCGGCGAGCCACCCGCCGCGTCCCCGGGCCCCGCCGTCGGCCTGGACGGCGCGCTGTCGCTGGGCACCGAGCCCGGGGCCCCCCTGCTATTCCTCCCGCCCGCCGCCGCCGCCGCCGCCGCCGCCGCTTCCGCGGGCCTGGGGCTGGGGCCGGGCGATGCGGGCGACCCCGGGGACCCCGGCCCGCCCGACGGCCCCGGGCCCCGCGACGGCCCCGCTGCACCCGCGCCCGGCCCGGTGGCGGCTGGGGAGTCGTCGCAGGAGGACGAGGAGGAGGAGCTGGAGCTGCCCGAGGAGGAGGCGGACGACGACGAGGACGACGACGAAGACGACGACGACGACGAGGAGGACGACGACGACGACGAGGACGACGACGAGGACCTGCGCACCGACTCGGAGGAGTCGCTGCCCGAGGCGGCGGCGGCGGCGGCGGGGCCGGGGGCGCGGAGCCCAGAGCTGGCGGCCCCGGCGCCCGCCACAGCGTCGCCCTAGCCCTCCCGTCGGGGACGCCTCGCCCGCCCCCCTCCCGTGGTGGCCATTGTGATTCCTTTTGTAAGAGATGCTATTTATCTGTAACGCTGCCCCCCCCCCCCCCGCCCCCGCCAGAGCTACGCGATCGCACCCGGTGCCGGCGTGGGGAGGCGCTCCGGGCTCGGGGCGGCCCCGCCGGTGCTTCCGGACCCCGAGTCCGTCTCAGGACAGAGGCGGGGGCCTCCCTCTGGTGCTCCGGGGCCGCCCCCGCCCCGCCCGCGGCGCGCGGCCAGCGGCTGGAAGGACAGGCTGCGAGCGACCCTCCTCTGGCTGCACTTCGGGGATCTTCTTCAGGGAAACAGAAGGTGCTCTTGTCCGGGGTGGGACCGAGGAGCGGGGGCCCTGAGGGCGAGGCGGGCGCGCAGACACCCGGGCAACCGCCCCGCGCGCCCCTCCCCGCGGCCGGACCCCGGGCCCCGCGACCACGCCGGTGGGATTCCTCATTGCTCAGGACTGGGAAGGGCGCCGGGGGTCACCGCGACCCCCAGCCCTCACCCCCAGAGGCGGGCCCCACTAGCATCTGGCAGGGCCTCCCATTCACGCAGCTAAGACCCTCCCTCCTGGCCCCGGGGGGCGGGGGAGGGAGGGGCAGAGGCGCCAGCGCCGGCGACACTGCAGGGACCGCGGAGGAAACCTCACGGAATTGGCAGAGCCGGGGCGCTGGGCCCCGCCGCTGGGCCCTGCCCCGGTGTCTGCTCCCGAGGGCTGGGGCCTGGAAGAGGCGCGTCTCGGCCGCCCGGGGACTCCCAGGCCCCAGCCTCTGCCCACGGAGGGCTGAGGCTGTGTCCGCTTCCATACCTAAGAGCGGCAGGTGCTGGCGTGCTGGGCCCGGCAGGGGTCTCAGCCACCCACGTGGTGGGAACAGGAAGGATACCACTGTTTGGGGCTTTAATATTCAAAATGGGGAAAAAAATGCGAGAAAGTTGTACAGTATTTTTCCTGTAAAGGTTATTATTCTACATAGAACAAAAAGAAAAAAAAAGGCAGGTGGGCCGCGAGAGCACAGGCCCGCCTCGGACCAGCCCTGAGGTTGGAGACCGAGTGCAATCGCTCACGTGGGATTTCGTTTCGCATTTATTTTAGAGGCCTTACCAGTTTGAGGCTGTCTGTCTTTACACTAGCACTGACGGGAGCTGCGTGATTCCAACTTTTAACTTGAATTTTGTAGAAACAAGAAAAAGGACTATTACTGTTGATACAAGTTTGTAGTTAACATTTGAGTTTTTCTCTATTGGTTATGCGTGTGGCTTTATAGGGCTTTTTTTTTTTTTCCCTCAGTTTTTATTATTTTGTTTGGGATGCTTCTTTGCCAGTGCAACCCACCCAGACTTGGGTCCCTTTTCAAAACACCCCCACTTCCTGGAGAGGATGAGGCCACCAAGCCCAGTTTGGGGGGGTGGGCGCCTGGCTGGTGCACACCAGGCCACGGGCTCTGAGGGCGACAGGGACCCAGCACAGGCGACCCAAGCTTCCCGTGTCTCCAGTCCCGGCCACCAGCCTGGCTCAGGTTGGACCCTGAGACTCTGTCGCAGGGAGAGAGCCAAGCCCAGCCTAGAGGAGGCCTGTCTCCCAGAACCTCCTCCCCACAGATCTCCAAGGGGAGCCCCACCTGATGGTGGGGAGGTGGGCACTGGTTTTCTTTTTTTTTTCTTTTTGTCCTTGTGTGTGTGTGTGCGTGTGTGTGTGTGTGTGTGTGCGTGAGTGTGTGTGTGTGTGTGTGTGTGTGTCCTCTTGGCTGCCCACAGCCAGAGAGCCGGGATCATCTGCACTGGACAGAGGGAGCAGGGAGGGAGGAGTGGTCAGACGGAGCGTACCTGATTCAACAGGGAGCAAATCGTTTCCTAAAACGTGTCCCCTACCAGAGCCTCCTGAATTCTGTGGGCGCCTCGCGCTGCTGCTGACATTCGCCCAGGCTCTGTGCCCTACCACAGAGCTGCTGGGTGTGTGGAGGGAGTTTTGTAAAGGAAAAAAAAACAAAAGCAAAAAACAAAACACAAAAACATTTTTCAATGTAGCAAAATTAAACAAAACAAGACAAAAAAAAAAGAGACAAAAAAAAAGAAAAAAGAAAAAAGAAGATGCCGACAGTGGGAAGTCTAGCCTTTTGTAAACTCCATATTGCACACTAGGACTATAAGCCATTGCTAGCTCATTTTGAATTTTAATGTGTAATTTTTGTTTTATTTTCTTTCTGTGGGGAAAACAATGCTTGATCCACCAATGCTCTTTTTAATGTTTTATAACTATGTATGTGTATATATATAAATATAAAATAATATGTATGCACATATGTGTGTGTATATATCTATATGTATATACATATATAGATATATAGAGATATATAGAGAGGTTTTGAGACGAAAAATGCAGAACGTGAAAACCGAACTGAACAGCGTGTGCTCTGATTACTTGAATCTGGTCTCCTCGGCACCTGGTTATTAAGAACTGAATATTTTTCCACTTGAATTTAGTGCTATTAGAAATTTAATATATGTGTTTTATTTATTTGATTTTTTTTTTTGCATGACTGATGCAAGGTTTGACATTTTCACTCAATAAAAACTGGAAAAAAAAATCTATCAAGGTATCTTTTATTTTTAAAATCAGCCTCAAGTGGCTGGCAGTGATCGGGCCACGCAGGACGGCACAACCGTGGCCCGGCTTCATGTGCCAGGGCAGGGACGAGGGGAGGGAGTCGGTCACTCCCCAACCCTGGCAGGAAAGGGGCAGACCAGTTTGGCCCTGGGATGGGGCCGAGTTCCCCCAGGTTGCCGGGGACAGGCGGTGGGGAGCTCGGGTCCTGAGCTCCGGAAGGGTGGCTTCCTTCCCCGGCGCTGCCTGAAGCCCCCCGAGTGAGGCTCAGGGGCTGCCGGAGGGCAGAACTGACTGGCCTCGTAGCCCCAGGCCTCGGGCAAAGGCTCCCCACCCCCCGGCCCCAGACCCCGGCCAGCCCCAGCCTCCTGCAGCCAGGGCTACCGGGCAGGCGCTTGGCAGGGTCATCCTTTGCCGCCTCCTTCGGCTCCTTCCTTCTTCCTGCAGGGACCTGCCTGGGCTGGGAACGGCGCGTACCCGGATCCGATCCGGATGCTGGCTCGGCTCCTGCCTGGAGCACGTGGGGGCAGAGCCAGAGGGGGCCGATTCCTAGGTCTGCAGCCACCAGCCCCAGGCCTGAGCTGCCGGCCCTGTGGCCCATCAGTGGGGGGGGGGGGGGGGGCCTCCCCCAGAAGCCTGGATGGCGCAAATACAGCCACCGGGCCTCGCCCAGAGCACAGGCCTCATGCCTCGTTCACCCTGACATTTCTAAATGGTGACCTGCTTTCCCATCAAACCTCATCACCTACACCACCTTGCCGGTCTTGCCCTGAGCTGACCTCCTCCCAGGTGGCCAAAGCATCCCAGGGCCCCGGGGCGGGGATGTGTGTGGGATCCAAGTTCTTCCACTTTGAGCAGCCTGCCGGGTGTCAGGCTGCTGTAATGAGCACACCCACCTCCCAGAGGAGGGAACCAGCGGGGTGGGAAGGTGAAGCCCTAAAGAGCCCCTCTCCCCTGGCTGGGCACCAGTGGGAGGAGGGGTGCGGGGGCGGGGGGGGGTTTGCCCCCCCCACCTGGGTCCACACCCTCCCAGCACCCTGCTCACTGTCGTTTCCACCACAAAAGCCTCATTCCCAACCCAGCCCCAGCACAGAAGGCCCTTTTCTTCTTTCTTCCTGGAACGCAGCCCACAGGCTATTTACATAAATATGTTTGTAACAGACGCGAAAATATATACTTTTTTCTGTCTTATTAAAATGTTCAAGTTGGAACTCGCCTATTGTTTGTGGCTATCTCGATTCTGTTAAATAAAACAGTGACTAATTTATGGGATAAAACACAAGTTCAACAAATTAAAACCATTATTGGAGCTTCACAGGCCCTGGTGGGCCAAGCGGCCCTCCCGTGGGGCCGGGGTGGGGGAGGCGCAGAGCCAAGCCCAGACCTCAGCTGGGTGAGTGGATGGCGTGACCCCAGGGCCGCCTTTGGGTGCTGGGGCAGGGGCAGGGGCCCACCGAGGCTCTCAGGGACTCGCATCTTCAGCTGCCTCTCAGGGGCCTCCTGGGGTCCAGGGGAGGGAGGAGAGACTCAAGGCAGACCCCCTAAAAGGCCCCCTCCCTGGCTACCCCCAGGCCTTCGGGGCCCAGATGGATCTCAGCAGAGTCACACACGATGGACAGGAGGGAGGCCCAGCCTGGCCGAGGGCAGGGCCGGCTTCCAAACTGGACTCATGGACAAGGCAGGCCCCAGGGCCTCGAGAGACGAATCAGGAGGGCCTTGCGCCCGGCCCAGGGACGGGGGATCCCTCCAAAGAGCCTCAGGGGGACAAGGACCTGTGACCCATCAGGACGCTGCACCAGGCCAGCTCACTGCCCTGAGTCCCGGGCACCGCCCCACAGGAGGGCAGAGAGGAGTGGCCACGTCGCCCGCGATGAGACTGTGTCCCCGCCCCCAAGTGGGCGGTGAGGCTTGCAGCTGCAGGGGCACGCACCCCAGGGGCGCCGAGTGGGCCTGGGCCCCCACCGCACTCCCTGTGGCTTGTTGGACTCGGTAGGAAATGCAGTAAAACGTGTTTTCCTTCTTGGATTTAATTGGCTGTGGTGCTGTGATGCTCCTACACCCAAACTGGGGCAAATTCAAGAGTTTTGTAACCTCTTGGAAAGAGCCAGAACCAGCTGCACAGGCTCACGCTGAGCTCAGTGGCCTGCCCACCTCCCACAGACCTGGCCCGGCTTGGGTGCTACCAGCCGCTGAGTCATACATGGGAGTCGGGCCTCGGCACTCATGAGCGGCCGTGCCCCCTCCCGCCTGGACCCATGGCGACAGGCCAGCCCCCTCCCTAGGCCACGTGGCCAGCCCGCCCTGTCAACTTGGGCGATGGCAGCTCGCGCACCAGCCTTCGTGAGGCGGCCCCGGCCCCACAGGCTGGCTTGGCCCGTGGCCAGGGCACAGCAGGTGGCAGGCGAAGAGGCGTCCGGGGAGCAAGGTGGACAGTCGGGCCCTTCAGACGGGCCGGAACCCTGGGGACCTTGTGGGACCGGGCCTGTGCCACCCTCGCAGGGAGGAGCCGCCCCACCCTCTCCGGCAGGCCAGACAGGAAGCAGCTCCCAGGAGGCCCGCAGCCAGCACGGGAGGCAGATGGTGATGAGCAGCCTGACCCAGCTGCTCCTGCGAGCCCCGTACCCTGTGCCCCTCAGAGGGTGACATATGGCTTCAGAAAGACCAAAGCTTTTTCCCCACCAAAGGATCCCCTCGGCCCCGGCCAGAGCCCTTCTCAGACCTGGGTGCTGCACCCTGGACCTAGAAGGCATCCGGGAAACTGCTAGTGCCTGGAAACGATTCTCCCAGGACTGCCGGGCTGGGGGTGCAGAGGGCTGGGCACCGGAGTTTCCAGGGTGTATTTAAAAACGTGGCCCTGTCACCATAAAGCAGATCCTTCCAAGACTTGTCAGGAACAAGGAAAGGCTTCAGGCATTCTCCTTATGAAATAGTAAAATCTTATCTCTTCTTCTAGAAGAGCATGAACTTCATTGTGCTCAGTAACTACTAAGGCTTGTTCGTCATTCAGGGGAAAGGCCCCTACAATGCTGGGGTGGGGAGTGGGGGATGGAAGCTGGGGGGGCACAAGGGGGCCACAGAGAGCACCCCCCAGCTAGGCCTTGCATGTCAACCTATGCCGGCTCTCCCCAGGAGGGGGCGGCTGTCCCAGGTCGGCACCACACCCTGAAGGGGTCTACACTGTGGCTGCTCCCCCCACCTGCCCCAGTGGGATTGGCTGATCCCAGGGTGCGAAACACCTGTGCAGGGCAAAGGAGCAGGGGCAAGACTGAGGTCCACTCCCCGGTGGGCATTTCCCCTAAGGCTGGAGCCACACCTGCAGGGTCTCACATGCACTTTCACACCTGCTGCCTGGACCCTCTTTTCTGGGTGGCTTGGCAGAAACCATCTTAAACAAACAGGCGAAGAAGCACTAAGAATTAAGTAAACTCCTGAGGTTCAGATCGTCAGTAAATGTCTCCTGCCTGCCCTTCCTCCTCTTTGGGTTCCAGGGCAGGGGTAGGGGCAGGGCTGGGGCAGGGACAGGGCCAGGGCCAGGCAGTCACCAGAGGAGAGGGAGGTTCCAGACCCAGACCCAAGAACCAACATCAGTGCTCCTGGCCAAGCAAAGGGCCAAGGGTGGGAGGAGAGCCTTCTAAGGAACCCTCTGCTCCCATTTGGTGTGAGCTCCCAAAGACACAGGATTCACTTGCAGTGAGACAAGCAAGTCACGGGACAGGGTGAAAGGAACTTCCCATCTTTATTAAAATAGAGGCGGGGTTGGGGGGGCTGTAGGTGCACCCACAAAACCAGACAGTAGAGGGGAGATCGTGTGCTCTCTGCTCCTCTCTATACTGACCGGAGTTTTAAAACATCTGAGATGTGCTTCCGCAATATGAAAAAGAAAAGAACGCTTAAAACTCAGCAGCCCCTTCCCTCCCCCAGGAAGCTCCCCTTCCCAGACCGGGGAGCGGGGTGGGGGTGGGGCGGCACGTCAGGGACATGGGAGTGCAGGAGGCTGGGCGGGCAGGTCGGGGAGCAGCCTCCCCGGCCTCTGCTCTGGGCTCTGCTCGGAGGACAGTACTGACACCAGGCCCCGCAGAGCCAGGGAGTCACAGGGGGCGGCGGGGGGGACCCCGGGGCCAGGAGGGCCGTCCCACAGCCTCCCAGCACTGGGGCCTGTTCTTTCCTAAATGACGCTTTACAAAACTACATTGTAATTGAGTTTAATAATCTTCCCCCTTCCAGAAAGGCCTGACGGGCGCTGCCTGCTGCTCACTTCTGCCCCATTCCAAATATTTTTACCTTATTTGGATGAAATGCATTATTTTTCTAATGAAAGGCTTTTTTTTTTCAAAGGGCTGTTTTCCCTCCGTCCAGCAGCTGCCTTTATTAGGCAGCACTCACGCCGTTTTGGGGAGGGGTTTTTCCTCCCTGAAATCTCGCCAGACTCTCTGTCCTCAAAAGCCGACACTGGAGCTCAGGACCCGCGGGGCAAAAGGCCTCCAGGCCTGGGTCTCCTTCCCCATCTCCCGCCCATGGGCCCCAGGGACCCGCCACGGACACCCCTCTGCCTCTGGCCGGGGATGGTGAAGCCTCAGGTAGTCCTGTCTGGATGGGGAGGTGGGGGGGGCACTGCCCGGACTCCCCTCCAGGGCACCCACCCTGATGGCTCCGGCCAGTGCCACCCCAGGCCACCTGCCCTCTGCTCTCCCCGTCCGGTGCCATTGCAGGAGGGACCAAGTTAGAGATGATGCCAAATGGTCACCAAGCTGAATGGGGAGAACCCCGAAGCACCCACTGAAGCCCTGGGGTTCCCATCCACTGTCAGAGGGCACGGAGCCCGGTCTCCGGCCACATCCCACGGATCCCACATCTGAGCCAAAGGCTCAGACCAGGCCCCCAACCCTCTGCTCATCTGTCTCTGGCCCATCGGCCTGGCTCCCTGACACCGGGAGCCCTGGCCCAGGGCGGGCTCGTCGCCCCCCAGCACGGAGTCCCTTAGGGTTCCGCTTGGCCCTAGGGAGCATGTAGTGGGAAAAGGGACCGCAGGGACGTCCTGGGAGGTTACGAACAAAAGGTGATGCCCGAGCGGGCCGGAGGCCTGGGCTCTCAGGAAGTCGAGTCACTGTCACCTGACACCCACACGGCGCCCTGGGCCACAGGGCCAGGTCTGCGGCAGCGGGAAGGGGATTGGGCTCCCGGCCCCAAAGAGAGGCCTAGGCAGGAGAAGAACGGTTTCCTGAGACAAAACAGCACCTCGTTCCTTGGGGTGCCGGGCAGTGGCGCATGGCGGCCCACGGGGAGCGAGGCGCTCGCCCACAGGGCACACGCCAGGCTGCAGGGCTCCGCCTCCGCGGCCACTGTCCCTGCACTTGGTCCCTGCCTTGGATCCACTCAAGGCCGCCGGATGTGGCGGTGCCCTCTGTCCGCACGCAGCACCAGCGGCTTGGGGGAGCAGAGGCTCCTCGGAAGGAGCGCCGTGTGTTTTTCTGGGTGCAGCTGAACGCCGTGTGAAGGTTAAAGGGAGACGGGGAGGGAGAGCGGGAGACGGGGGAGGAAGACGGAGCGAGACACACGCTCTCCTGGGAGCACATTCATCCATTTAAGGAAGGAGAGCTCATCACGCTCAACACCAGGTCTATATACAGTAACATGAGGTCCCTTCCCACATCAGGATGTCGCCCTTCCACACTCCGAGCCGAGGACCAAACCCTCCAGCCGTCGGGGAGCGGCTAACGAAACCTGCCTCAGGAAAGGGCCTGTCACCCATCGGGCCCACGGGAAGGGCTGCCCAGGCAACCCACCCAGCCCCCCTCCGGGCTCAGCGGCACAGCCGTGGGTGAGACCCACTCCCAGGCAGCGGATGCCGCGAACAGACAGGGAGCCACAGGCAGGAATTAAATAGTGACAACTCGTATTTATTACAATTATATACAGTAGTATCTTATATTCTGAAACCTATACCTGATCACACAAATGAACATGTGTTTCGGGGGCGGGGGGCAGACAGGGGGGCCCTGACGCCTGGCTCCTACGTGGGAGTGAGAACCACGTCTCGCCATGGGGTTGGCTGAGTCACAATGCAGCGAGCGAGCGAGGACGGGAGAAGTGCAGAATGATTTCATTTGTCTGGAAGGACGGGCGCGGTGGGGCTTGGACGGCGCGTGGGGGCGCAGCCTCTGGACAAGAGCTGGCTGTGGGGCCCCGGGAGGCCCTTGCTGAGAGAGAGAAGAGCACAGGGCCGTGGCTTCTGGACACATGACGAGACGGCCCCCGGCCCCTTGTGAGGCTAGTGAAGGAGCCGCGGCAGGACGGGAGGGGGGCAGGTCAGCAGATACCACATCAACGCGGCTCTTCCTCCGCGGAGGACCGGGAGCCAGGTAATTAAACTACCTCTTGTCATGCACGGTGTTAGGTTAGCTAAGATGCTCAGCAGACACGCCCTGGACAAGACCTCCGTCTGGGAGACAGGGCTGAGGTGGGCCCGGGCCCGGAAAATTTGCGCCCTCAGCCGGACGTGAGAACAAGGTCGAGGCCCAGCTGGCTGGGGCCGAGCGGAGGAAGCGGCAGGCTGGGGCTGGCGTTCAGGACAGAGAGGCCGGCTGCACGGAGACTTGTCCCCGCACACAGAGCTCGGGGCCCCACGGAGGCGGGAGGCTGCGACAGCTCGGCCCCGCCTGCACAAGGCGGCCCTCCCGGAGCTGGAGGAGGAGGAAGAACCCGGCCAGGCGGCCCAGCGGAGGCCGGCTGCCCTCGGGGCCTAGTCCCGCTCGTTCTCATTGCTGGCACCCTCGGGCCGTCGCAGCTTTTCCACCTGCTCGTTGATCTGGCCGTCCCCACCCCGGCGGTCCTCCCTCTGCACCCCCAGGCAGTCTTCCTCATCCACGTGGCTCACGTCCTCATCCTCCTCCTCCTCGTCCTCCCTCTTCTCCTCCTCGCCCTGCACCTCCATTCTCACCTGGCCCTTGACGTCCACCACCCCCTGGCCCTCCTCCTGGGGGCCCAGCAGGTGGTAGGTGGCCGTGGAGCCCTCGGGGCTGTGGCCCTCCTTCACGGGCGAGGATGACGTGGACTCGTTGCTGACGGGCGAGATGTCACTGCTGCTGTGATGGGTGGCAGCAGCGGGGCTGGAGGGGGACGGGGACTTGACCGGGATCTGCCAGGACGGGATCTTCGGGGCCGAGGGAGATGGTGGGAACTGCCTCCTGACAGAGGGAGAGAAGAAGCAGGGTTGGTTCCAGTACCCTGGGGCCCTCGCTCGGCAGAGCCACACACGTCCCCCGGCCAACGCACTCCCCCAGGGCCGCTGAGCAGGGGGCAGGATGCACTGGGTCGCCCACCTCCCACCCTGCCACCCAGAAAAAAGGCCTCTTGGCTGGTTGGACGTTGGAGCAGAAGTGGAAGCCAGAAGTGCCCTCAGAGCACCCTGCCTCACTCAGGGTGCCTCCCGGGCCCTCCCTGCCTGGACCAGGCCTGCCTTTCTTGGCAGGTACTGGACAGCTGGCCCCAGGGGCTGCCACAACCGAAGCCCACTCCCTCCCAGTCCTTAGCCCCTAGGAGAGGGGGCTGGGGGTGGAGGGGCCAGCAGGGAACTGAGGCTGAGCCAGGGAATTGGGGACCCAAGCCACGTGGCCTCGACTTCGTCTACCTTATCTCCGACCTGGGCAGAAGTGGGAAGGCCTGGCCGCTGGCTATGGGCTCAGAGACCTCACAACCAGAAGGGTAACGCCAGTGCCCTGGGCCAGCCCGGACCTAAGCCGATTGCACGAGGGACCCGGGAGGTCAGGTCCGCTTGGCAATGGCTCGAGGGCGGGCAGGCCCATCTCTGCCTGAGCCGAGAGGACAAAGGCTTAGGACAATGGCCGCTCCCTCCTGGGCTGCCCACGGTCCACCAGCGCTGGTCTCAGGACAGCTCCCCCCGCTGCCCCGACCCCACTGCATGGCGTGCGTACAGCAAAGGCAGCGTGGATGCTAACAGAAATGCAGTTTGTGGTTTCCTTGCCTCCAAAGTTTCCAAACTCCCTGCTCTCTGTCCCCCTGACCTCAAAGGCTCTTGTCTCCTAGGTTCAGAAACACAAAAGATTTCTCCTAATGACAACCCTCTAGTCGCCAAGCTCGGTCACACCTCTCTTAGGGCCATGTTCTTTTCTCCCAAGAGGGCTTACAAGAAGGTGGCTTAGAGAAATGGGTCCCCTGGTTGGGGCCACAAGACCCCTGCAGCCCCCGATCCTTGACCCCAAGTGATCGAACCTTTGGACCACCTCACAGAGCCCCTACTAAACCCCAGAGAAGTAAGAAGCCAGGCAAGGCCGACCCCAAGTGCCCTGCGGGCCAGGTGGCCAACCATCCCAGTATCCACCTCGGGACTGAGTGGCTCCTGGGGCACAGGGCTTGCGGATTTAAAGCCAGCACAGGTTGGTCACCCCTCCACTCAGGGCTGCACTGGTGACACGGCCTCCACTGTCGGGGCTCATGGCAGGTGCTGTCACTGCGGGACAGGAGGAGACCAAAGAAGCTAGGGGCGGGATGGCAGGCACTGCTTCTGTCCCCTGCCCTGAATCGGAGAATCCTTCCAACTGAGGACTCCCTGGCCTTCTGCGAGGAACTTCTCTGGGACCACACTGTCCACTGAGAGGTCCTGTCAGGGCTCAGGAGGGAGGAGGAGGCGATGGCCCCTCCTGGAGGCCCTGTTTCAGGATGGGGATGTTCTCTTCAGCTCCAGGTCCCGTGTTTTGGCTGCAGCTGTCCCTGACCGGGTCTTGACAAGGCACCCCAGGATGTCCCCCTTGGAGTGGGGGGGGGGTGCCTCTGGGGGAGGGAAAACAGAAGCTCCCAAGGTTCCCAAACTCAACCCCTGAGTCTCCCGGCTCAATCAGGGGCTGGACAGACAGGGGCCCCTCAGGGGGACTCGTCTCATCCCTTCCCGTGACAGCTGGACAGGCCCCAGGGGCTCCCACTTGGCGGCCCCAGGCTGGGGCAGAACCACAGCCCAACCCCCTCTCTCCTCCTACCGATTTAAAAGCAGCCCTTTCAAGGAGTTAATTTCCGACTTGAGTTCATTGATATTCTGGGACTCCAAGATCCAATTGGTAGATGTAGTGGCCTGAAAGTCAAAACACGGGAGAACAAGGATCAGAGCGGCACCCCCCCTCCCGCCCCGTGGGGCTCCGCCAGCCAGGGTGGCGGGAGGGGCCGCAGCATCAGCAGGATGCAGGGCGTGCTGTGTCCTGCGTGCCAGCTTGGAGACCGCTTGGGAAGGTTCTGCCACTGCCCATCCAGGGGTCTACCCTCCAGGGTCTTTCTGTTTAAATGACGGCACCCTAAAAACAAATACTGCCACCACTCTGTTCGGGTATCTGATGATATTAAGCAATTGTGACATGCATTTAGCCGTAGAGTAACAGTATTCTGGCTGTGCAAAATACCAGCAGCAAAAGAGCCCCTATCCTTCAAGAGATGCAAACAGGAAGTGTCCGCGATACGTGATGACCCACTGTCTGGCAGGGGCCGCAAAGCAAGCTGGGGGCACGAGCAGAGCCCGGCTGAGACACGCGCCCAGCTGTGCGACAGAAGCACACTGTCCGGGCTGCAGCCCTGTTTCCGTCACGGGTTTGGAACGTCCCATTAAAACCAACTAACAGAACAGGTGACTCCCATCTCCACACCAACTACACCAGCGAAGCCACCCTCCCTGCAGAGATCACCACACACAGGACTGGACTCGGGGGTGAGACCGGCAGCCACCACAACCCCACGGTACGGGCCTACCTCGTTTTACTGCGCTTCGCAGACCTGCGTTCTTACAGAGGGAAGGTCCGTGGCGACCCTGCATCGAGCAAGTCTGTTGGCGCCGGGTGCCCCGGAACCGTTTGCTTTGTGTCTCTGTGTCACGTTTCGGCAATTCTCACAGCGTTTCAAACTTTTTCATTATTATTGTATTCGTTGTGGGGATCTGTGATCAGCGAATAGGACTCTTGCTGAAAGTTCACATGACGATCAGCATTTTTTAGCAATAAGGTATTTTTAAATTTAAGGTAGGTACGTTTTCCTCGGCATAATGCTACTACATCCTTAATAAAGTATAGCGTAAACAGAACTTTCACGTGCACCGAGGAACCAAAAAAGTAACGTGACTCGCTTTCTTGCAATAATTGCTTCACTATGGTGGTCTGGAACCAGACCCGCAGTATCTCTGAGGCGTGCCTGTACTAGGGGGTCAGGGAGACCGCTGGGCACCCGCCTGGCCCGGCCCTCAGCTCCAATCTCAAGCAGGCCCGGAAGACAGGCTTCGCCTCGGAGCACCTTCCCGTGCTGCTGGGAGGCCTGCGTCTCCCTCCTCAGGGGGGTCGGGCCCCCAGGCCGCACCCCACTAAGTGCAAAGCTACCACAGCATGCAGGCCACACAGTCCATCCACAGTCAGTGTTTGGGGATGACTCTGAAGGCTCAGCAGAGGGAAAGAAGCTGTTCTAGGACTTAACTCCGATTCTCTCCCCGAAGAGGGTCCACGGGAGAAAGGGAGAAAGGGACAAATGCCATCTTTCCGTGCGTACCTTTCCCCTTTGATTTGACCATTTTCGAAATAAGCTTCAGACAACCACAGCTTTCTTGGGCAAATCTTGTTGAGACAGACAGAGAAGAGGAAAGTCCAAACGGTGGCCCCCCAGATGGCAGTCGCCGGTGGCCAAGCGGCCTGTGAAGTGTTTATGGGCCAATTCCAGGCATGATGGGCCCAGGTGCGCGGGCCTGCATCCACCAGGCTGGACGCCACCTCCAGGTGGCTTCAAGTGCACTGGTTAGTCGTGCAAGGCCCCGGCTTCCCTGACACCTCTACCGGGGCTGGCAGCGGGGAGGGGCCCTGGACGGTCCCACCAGCCTTCTGCGGGCTTCTAGCCTGGGGTGGGGGCCGCTCTGGGCCTGCTCAGGCGAGCGCTCCTTTCCAGGGAAAAGCCCCTCGGAGGGGCCGAGGTCTCGGCGGCAGGAGCGCAGGCAACCACTGCAAACACCAGTCGCCCGCACACACATCCCCTCGGGGTCCTCGCTCCAGACCACCAGACAGCGCAGATCCAGGAGCCACTGTTCTGGCTTCTCTGAGACCTTGAAAGCCATAGCAGCCCATTAACAAGGGAGCAATTTCCACTCACCGGCCTACAAAGGACTCAAATTTCCAAACGCATATGGTGCCAGATGCCAGGATTTAGAAATAAAATCTGACATCTGGGGCTTTTTAGCCAGTCTCTTTAAAAAACAGTTGTAGAAAACTCCCAGCCTTCAGTTTTATGTAGGTTTTTTAATTACTTAACGCTCTTCTTTTTAATTTTTTACAGTGCTGCAGTAGGAGTTTGGAAGCCAGATATAAAAACTTACGTTACAGCTGAGAAAACACAGCTCTGAGTCTCTGGTTTATGGGGTAACCAAAGTCTTCCCTCTTTTGGGTTTCAACACAGCACCAGTGAGCCCCTCGTCAGGACAGGAGAGGATGAAGGCTGGAGGCGGGGGGGCGGGGGGGGGGGGGCGGGACCAGCAGGGAGGCAAGCACAAGAAACTCGCAGAGGCAGCGCTCAACCACCGAGCACAATCCTGGGCCCCCTCCCCTCTTAAAATGCAACATGTGGTCTTAATCTTAATGCTTCAGGTCTGCAAACAGTTTTCCAATTTCCGGAATGGCTTCTGGCCATTGGCAGGCCACCGCTTCCAAAGATAATAGAGGAGAGTGGGGCGGGGGCCATAATACAGGCTTCCCGCTTGCTTTAAGGGCCGCTAGCCCACGGGGAGTGCGCACAGCAGCTAGAGGCGGCCGTGGGCGACCGCAGCATCTGCGGGGGAAGTGCAGGCAGCACCTCGTGTGTGGGGTACCAAGAAGGGGAAAGGGGATTCTTGGGGACCCCTCTTCACAGGAGGTACCCCCAGATTCCATCAGAAATAGAAAGATTCCGGTTTCACTTCGTTTTGCAAACGCAAAAGCTTTGAGTGCTGGCTCACATCTGGTTGTGCACCGGCTGGGGCTTCTCCTGGAAGAGCCACTCAGAGTAGGTTCCTCTACAGCACGGGCTGCGTGGAAGCAACCAGAAAGCAGCACAGGAACGGGGATGGACTGGGGAGGACAGTGGACATCCTGGAGCCACTGGACCACTGTCCCCTGGGCTCAGTCTAAGTGCCTCGGGAATGACCCTGTCATGCACCTACAGGCCTGGGCCAGAAGCTTGCAATCCCGGGAGGTGACAGCAGCTGGGCACTGTTCTAAGCATGTGCAGACAGTGAAGGGGTGCCATTACAGGTCCATCTTACAGATGAGGAAAGTAAGTCAGGGAGGTTAAGTAACTTGCCTGTGCTCACGCGGCTGGCATGCAGCAGAAGCAGATTTTGACCCAAAAGGTCTCATCCCAGGACCTGATATTGCCAAGACTACTCCAGACTTGGGAAGTAAGGCATGGAAACAGCTCCGGGCAACCCCAGCTGGCGCTCTGTTAGGGGCTCCCTGACTCCCCGAGACCTGGGTGTAGAGAATCTGCCCGTGGATGCAGGGTTTCGCCCAGGGCCCTGGCACACTCCCCCACTTCCCTGCTCCCTGGACTCGCTCTTGAAATGCTGTGACCTGTGGCCTAACGTGGCCTAAAGTGCCAGCGGAGACCACCCTGTGTCTACACCGGCCACCTCCAGAGCGTGGGCGAGAGCTGCCACAGGAGGGGCCGCAGGCAGAGAGCTGCCTCTCCTCCGTCCTGCGAGGAGGGGACACGGAGCAGGAGAGACGGGACGGTGGCCGCCTCCTTTCTCTGCGAGGACTGTGTGGGCCCCTGCTTGTGTATCCGGCATGAGAAAAACAAAGTCAGACCCCGTGGAACGTTGTAAATGAGCAGAGCACCGAGCAGAGCAGACCTGGACCCGAGCGGGTCAGGGACAAGTACCTTGGCTGCGGCCAGTTCGTGGGCGAGCTCCTGGACTTTCTGCTGCTGCTGAATCAGCAGCTCCTGGACGGAGGCTAAAGTCATCTGTAACTGAGTCACTGGGAGGAAAAAGCAGTCACATCGCTGTTAAATGATACACACAGATTCTTCCCTTCTCTGTCCACACACCTATAGCTGCCACATCTAATTTATCTGCAGTCATCCCCCACCCCACAATCCATATAATTTATCTGCACTCCGGGCAATCTACCTGCACTGTATCTAACCTCTAGGATTTCCACTCCATCTTTCTATTGTGCACTTGTCCGTGGTCAACAGTATATCCGTCCAAAACCTCTCCCCTCCAATTACATGTGCTTATGATTTGCTTGGCTCTTCCGACTTCGGTTGCGTCCGCGTCCCTCATCTCACGCCCCTCACCGTGCAGTTCTCGGATTCTCCAAAGCTGGGAGAAACGCATCTCAGACCCATATGATACCGGGCGCGGTTGAAGACCGCAAATCCCGCTTTCCTGACACTCCTTCCTGCCCTCCGTACCCAACCCGGAGGCTGCCGTAGCTCCCGGGGCCACGGAGGTACCAAACCGTGTCCCAGCCATGGGCCCTGGGGTCAGCCTCCCAGGGCCAGATGCACCAGAGCGTTTCTGGGGTCTCTGCAAGTGCACCCCAGTGGGACAGACTCCTGCCTGGGACAGTGGCTCTCTCGCTTGCCTGAGTTTTTAGATTCAGAGCCTCCGTCTAGTAAACAAGTTTATAAAGAGGAAAAGCCGTCTCTGGTGCGACAGGTCCCAGCTAATCTGGGCCATCACTGGGGCACCGGGTAATGAACGCCAGCCCTGTGGAGTCGATGACAGAGGAGGTGGCTGGGGTCCCCGGAGCCGCAGTAATTACAGCCTCTCTTGACCCTGTGCTGGATTCTTAGAGGGAAGGGGGAAAAAAATCGCTGAAAACCCCCCTGAAAACCTCACAGAAGCAGAAATTAAAAATGAACTTTACAGCCCTTAGAAAGGCTGTCATTTTATTCCCCTTATTAATATTCTGAGGTTGGGAGCCTTTCCGTAAAAACATAATTAATTGAGGCCGCGCCGACAGTAAACAAGCAATTTCAAATTAAACCGAAATGACGGCGGCTTCATTTGCAAATGTGAACAGATTCTCAGAGCAGATAAATGAAGTCACCACATAAAGTGGAGGCGAGGGGGAGGGGCGGGGCGAGAAGGGGCTGCTCGGGAAGGCTTGGAGGGGCGACTTGATGGAGTCATTAATCTTTACCTGTCTGTGCCACGCTGCCACTCAGCTCCGAGAGACTTGCCCCCATCCTCTCCAGGTGCTTCCTGTCCTCTCGGCCACCCACGATGAGGGGGAGCAGGTATTTCTACAAGGAGCAGGGTGGGTGTGAGCAGTGGGTGCCAACTTGGGGTTATTCTCCAGCGGGCTCGCCAGTTCTGCCCACCAACTTTCTCTCTGTCACCTCTGGGTTTTGGAAACCCGACACCGACACAAACACCGTAAATGAGATGTTTGAAAGTTACGAGACTGATTAAGATTCTTTCTGAATGAGGACAAGGACCCAGAAGTAGGGGCGAGGAAGGTCCATGTGGTCTCTTTTTGGTTCTTTCACTTAATTACCTCCGGGATGCTACATATATTTCAGTAACAAAAACTATTTAAAATTCTGCTTTAAAAGCTGTAAGATAAAGGGGCACCTGGGTGGCTCCATCAGGCAAGTCCTCGGTTTTGGCTCAGGTCACCATCTCACAGTTTGTGGGATCGAGCCCTGCATCCAGCTCCATGCTGACCAGGTGGAGACTGCTTGGGATTCTCTGTCTCCCTCTCTCTCTGCCCCTCCCCTGCTCGTGCACATGCTCTCTCTCAAATAAACTTAAAAAAAAAAAAAAAAGTTGTAAGATAAAAATGTAGAAGGTGATAGAAGAAAGAGATCCCACTGATGGCCTCCAGGCAGTGGAAGGGAAGCTTTCTTCTCCGAACCTCTAAACACTTTGAACCTTGTGAATGAATTATCCATTCAGAGAAAAATGAGTCAAATAAACAAAAAATAATTTGAGAAACTAGATGAAAATCCACAACAGACTTCTGGGCCTTTGGTCCTTTTACTAGAGAATAATAGATGGTATTCCAAGGCCATCGAACGAGGTCCCACCTCAAGTTTGTTGTTGTTTTTTAAACTAAGCCTTGAATCCTCAGAACAAGTTTCCTTCAGGTGAGAGTCAAATGCAGTCAAAGTCCCCCCAGACACAAGGGCAGCAGGAGAGGAAGGGGCGGAAGCTGAAGACATGGGCTCTGGGGAAAAGGAAGTGGATGCAACAGGTCAACTGATGACAGGGTCCAAAATTCAGGAAGCCTAGGGGAGCACGGGGGTCTTGGAACATTCAGGAAGAACGCAAGGTGGGGCACCGCTGGTAACTGGCTGCCTACTTTGAGGTGTGAAGGGGCGGAAGGCAGGCAGCAGGGTGGCCGCTGGGAGAGCTGGAGGAAAGAACGTGGCTCAGGACTTGGCGCCTCTTGTTTTTGGAGCGTGAGCCCAGTCGTCACCATTAATGGGGTGGGACTAGAGGTAGCACAGCACAGGCTGGCAGGTGTGACCAAGGAACTTTGCTTCCTACTCCATTTGGTGCCCCGATGGAAAAAAAAGAGAGCAACTTCTCCATTAAGGCTCTACTGGAGAAGGAGAAGGAGGTCTCTCACGAGGGGTTTGCGGGAGAACTCACTTCAAGAGCGACTTCTCAGCGAAGATCATTATTTAGCACACATATAGAAGCATTTTCTATTTTGCAAAGTGCTTTTCAACCGCTGTGTGAATTATTACCCACAACTGAGCCGAAACTCATCACATGTAGCCTTACGTTCTGGGCTGAAAGTTTCCCGAGTGTACAAGTCAAGAGATTCTTACACATGTAACTAACGAAAAATTCGATTTCTGAGATCAAAAAAGCCACGGGAAGGAGCGCATACACTACCCGAGCCCAAACTGTCACGTATCTATAAAACAAGATGACAGCTCTTACCTTTTTTTTTTTTTTTTTAATTTAAAGAAACTAAAGAAATTCTCATCACCATTGTGACTTATCTTTCAACGTCTCTTTCTTTTTTAAGGCGTAAAGATCAGGGCTTCATGGAAAGAACTGATGATACCTCTGCTTTGCTCCTCTAGCCGCAGGCCATCCGAGGGCGGCCATGTGACCATTAGGTACTGCTTAGGAGAGCCGGGAGTGGTTTCGAGAATTCTTAGTGTTTTATTCTTCTTGATGACTGTAGGCAGTCAGTGACTGGAACCAGGCTTTCAGCACACAGGGTCGGGGACGGTGGGGGGGGGGGGGGGCATCGGGTCAGAGGGAGAAGTCCCAGGACCTAGAACATTTTGCTTCTGGATTTGACATGGAAATTTCCAATTCCAAGAATAGATGTTACCTGAAAAAATTACACTCTGCTACAACCCTGTCACTAGATTTCGCACTAAGTCAAAAATTAAGAATCCCAGAGCACAGTGTTTCAACATGTTTCACGTGCTAAAAGTTACAATATTGAATCTGGGAATTCATTCAGACTTTTTTTTTTTTTTTTAATCTGCAAATGAGGGTGGAACCGCAGGGGCTCAGGAGCCTTCTCCCCAGGACCAGGAGCCTTCTCCCCAGGAGACTTCTCCCCAGGACCAGTAGAGAGTTGTCTCTGGGGCTTACCCCCGGCTCTGTGTCCTCAAAAAGACGCGCTTTGCTTCAAATCAAAGTTAGTGTCTGCTGGTCAGTATCTGGTTCGTATTTGGTATCAAGGAATTACGTGTTCATTTCACGCCTGCACTTCTGTTGGGAACAATGAAGTCTGGGATCCAGCGGGTTGACCATGAAGTTTGCGGGAAAAAAAATCCCAGATTTACGTGGATGCCAAGATAATATGCAGGAAACAGAAAACACAGCCCATAAATAGGATCACAGTGAGATTCTCAAAGCTGGTTCCCAATACTAAAGTAGAACAATAGCATACAGAATGCTTCCTGAGTGCCAGGTACACAGCACTTTCAAAGGAGCAGGGACTCCTTTGGGCTTCACAACAGCCTCATGAGGTAGGTACCACTGTCCCCGTCTTACAGGTGAGACCACTGAGCTACTACTAGGTGGCAGAAGCAGGATGCCACACAGCAGCCGGGCCCCAGTGTCCATGCTCTCAAGCACCGTGTTATTCTGTCTCTCAGAAATGCCCCGGCCACTCAGCATGTGCCGGGCACATGGCCTGTAGATGGATGGGCCCCACAGTCACCCTGTGCAGTGGGGACGCGGAGGGGCAGTGCTGAGTGCAGCAGACGAGGCGGGGTCTGGAGTTGCCACGCAGGCGGGGGCAGCACGGAGCCCGAACCAGACGCCCCGTGCAGAGAGCGTGTTCCTCCGTATACTCCGCCTCCACACGCGGCCCCTCTCCTGCCATCGCGCTCCAGGGCTGGGTGCCTCGACACAGGTAAACCCTGGGACGGGGGAGCGTGGGGCTGAATGCCAGGGGAGCCACAGGGAAGGCGGACTTACCTTGTAGAGCTGGTGAAAGCCAAACGCAATGCCTGCCGTGATGACAGCCAAGGCGCCGTAGTCCCTCCATCGGGACCCCACAGGGCCTGAGGTGGGGAGAAAAGGGCGTCAGGAGAAGCACACGCATCCTTCCTGGGCGGGGGAGAGCACGTGTACTGTCTGAATCTCAGAGGATCGGCATCTGTGACACACAACTACACGGGATGGCGTGCGACGGTCGGGAACAGCGGCTTGGCGTCGCCTCCCCGCTCTTTCCGGGCTCTCGGGACCACCTGCCTCAACCTCACACCTCCTGTGCAGAGGTGTGTGGCAGCGAGCAAGCCTCGGGTGGCCCTCAGGTGACAGAGGCGATCTAGGGCACGGTCTCCGCTCTCAGGGAACAAAGGGTCCTGCGAGGCTGACACAAACACACTTAGGTGTGCGTCAATACACGTCCCCCCACCTGCCACCCACAGGGATGAGCTAAGAGCCACTTGAGAGGCAGAGGACGGGGGAAAGGAGCCTCCACCATCTGTGTATTCAAGACTTCACGAAGCATCCTCTGCATGCCCGACCGTGTTGCAGGCACGGGGGCACAATGGCGACGAGACTCCCGTGTCCTGGTCTGCTCTCACACTCAACAAGTGCAGGAGACAGCTTCCAAACAACTGAGCAAGGCAACTCCGGAGAGTGATCAAGAAGGCCCAACAGGGCAGGCACCTGGCTGGCTCAGTCGGTGGAGCAGGAGACTCTTGATCTCGGGGTTGTCAGTTCGATCCCCCACGTTGGGTGTAGAGATTACTTAAATAAATAAAATCTTAAAAAAGGGGGGGGGGAGCCCCAACAGGGTGATGCCGGGGAGTCGGGGGAGAGAAGCAGGGGTCAGCAGGGCCTTGGAAGAGGCAGATGCTGAGGCCTGTGGGGTCCCAAGGACAGAGCTCCAGGCAAGGGACGCGCAAGTACAAAGGTAGGGGTTGACTTTTGTTCAAAGGAGAGAAGGTGGCCAGTGTGACCCAAGTGAGCAACTGGGCCTATCCAAGGGGGGAGGCCAGCAAGAGCAGAGAGGAGTCACCCAAGCGGGAGTGGTAGAGGGCAGAGCGGGGAGAAGAGGTGGATCACAGCAGTGGGGTCACCGAAGGCTCTGAATCAGGAGTGACCCAGTCAGCTCTGTATTTTGGGAGATAACACGGGGTGTCCTCGAGGGCGAGATACAAGTGGGAGGTAGAGAGGTGAGGAGGCAGGGAAGAGGCTACCAAAGGGGCCACAAAAGGTAAGAGGGATGGGGCCAGGATGACAACATGCTGCTGCTGTGAAGGGACCGGAAATGGGCAGCCAGTCCTTGCGCAGGTGCAGGCCCCAGGCCCAGTGCTCTAGAATAGCCTCCAGGAGACCCCCCCCCCCAACTCCTGAATGGAGGAGAGCGGGGTTCTCTACCTCACAATCTTTCCCATGCACTGTTTACAAAGTGCTTTCGTGTCCATAATCTTCCCTGACGCTCGGCCTCCTCTCAAGGGACCTGCCAGGGAAGGCAGGGCACTAATGCAGGACACTAATCCATCCGTGGCAGCAGACCACAGCGCCCGCAGCAGGCTGTCCAGAAGGCACCCCCCGGGACTGCTATGACAAGGAAGCTGGGGTGCGCACGCGCATTTAGGAGAGGAAAGGGTAAGAGGAGGAAGAGCAACCGCATTCCCGAACTTCTTGAAAAGAGCACGAGGTCAGGGGGCAAAGCCGAAGCACGGTCAGGGGCAGACACCAGGGGCGGGCGCCGGGGGTCTCTGCCTTCACCTGTCCCTGGGCGTGCAAGCTCTCCAGGTCCTCGTCACATCCTGGCATCTCGTGACGAGAGGGGAGCAGGCGAGGGAACTTCTCAAAGCTCAGTGGCAGGACGTGGGCACTCAGGGAGGAAGGGCTGCTGACACACAGGCCGCGGGGGGTGGGGGGGTTGGTCCAAGTGGCAAAGACCCTCAAGGTGGCAAGGACGCCGCTCCCGCCTCCCTGAGCTGAATGGGGTTTCAGGAGGCGGACGCGACAGTGACGCAGGGGCCTGGAAGAGTCTCTCATCAGCCACCTCCCTGCTCACTACCTGTGTGGCCTACAGACTCCCAACCAGTTTCCCAAGGTGGCCCAGCCCTGGAGTCTTCTGCACTTACTCCCAAGATGCCCACCCCCCCTCAGCCCTCAACTCCCTTTTCTGTTTTACAGTTTTTGAGGAGCTACGAGACGCACACGGTCTAAAAAGCACACAGATCATCTTGTCATTCTACTGCCAACAGCCTCCCTCCAGCATCAGCAGCCACTGTGAACAGCTTCCTGTCTGTCCTGCCTGAGACTTTTTATGCACGTCTAAGGCAACACTGCTCCGTATTATTTGCCCGTTCCCCCTCGTCCTCATTCTGCTGTCTTTCCAGAGCTGCCTAATATTCCATTTAAGCAACTCCCCATTGATTTCCAGCCTCTTACTGTTTCACACAATGCTGCCCCCAAGGACTGTGACCGCATGTCATCTCACGTATACGTCCGAGTATAGCCGTGCACGTCAATCCCTAGGCGCCTAGGTCGGAAGTGCAGGCAATTTGCAATTTGGAAAGATACTGTCAAATAGTCCTCCACGGGGGCTGAACCAGTGGGCTCCCACCAGCCGTGTCCAAGAGTGCCTACTTCCTCACAGCAGCACCGCGGGCTCAACACACTCAGATTTCTGCCCGTACTAAGGAGAAAAGAGTCCCCACTCCAGTTTTCATTTGCCTTTATCTTCCAGAGAGGACTGAACATCTCTTCCCTGTGTGTCCTCTCTGGGGTACTGTATGTGATCCTGCTCTCCTACTCGATTTCCTCATCAATTTATAAAACTTCTTATACTGCTGAAGGGGGCTTTCAGGAGGCAAAGGTGACAGTGATGGAGGAGCCTGGAAAATTAGTCCTTTGTCTGTGACAGAAGCTGCAAAAGTCCCTCCCAGTATATGTCTTTTGACTCTGCTTATGGTGCATCTTGGCATGTCGCATGGGCTCTGGGGTGTGGGTTATGGCAAGCCAGGGTGTCCCCACTCCCTCCTGGGGCTGTGTAGTGACTCTCTGGGTCACAGAAACCGTCTCCAGAAAGGAGTTCTGCTGCTCTGCTGTAGTGAGCGTGCCCACCCAACAAGTATCTATGCGGATAAGCAACTGCGGCTCATTAAATCAAAAGCTCTGAGACCCCCGACGTAGACGGACATTTCTACCCTGACCCAGAGGAGCCAGGAGGCTCTGAGTCCCGGGCAACCTTCTCATTGGTCGCATCCCGAGCCCACTCCGCTCTGAGTGCCTCGATGCAGCGTCCAACATCCAGTACGAGTCCATTTTTAGGAGGAAAAAGTGGAGACAGTAACCTTGTCACTCTTCAAGAGTCACTGTTCAGGAGGGCTTCCGTCCACATCTAGCACCTCCATCTGTGCTGCCCAAATCCTCAGAGAGAACAGCTTCAACATGGGCATGTTTCTAGAATATTCTATTCACCACTGACTTCTCAAATACTCACTCAATCTCCTGCAAGAGAACAGCTGCAACGCGCTAGAAACTGGACCAGAACCAAAGCTTGCCCGCTTCCTTCTTTCCTGCAAACATCGTGCCTGGAGAGGCGCAGTCTCTCATTCTGGGTACTGGAGCTGGAAGGCTGAACAGATGCTGGCAGTGCAGGGGTCCACGAATCAGAACCCCTCCTCCAGCGGCCACCACCTTTCCAGAGCTCTGACCTCCTCAAGCACCAAGCAACACCTGTGGCTCCCTGCCGGCCGCACCCTTCACCCCCACACCGCGACTCATTCCTGACATGCTCGCGTTAAGAACATTTTATTGCCCCTTGGTTTTCATTATTAATGAAAAGGGACCAGAATGATCTTTCCTAAAGTTCAGAGAGTCTATAAAGACAAGAAGCTGAAATGCCATTTTACTCGTTTTGGAGATGTGTGATACAATTCTGTCTTGTGGCAAAATGAAAAAAGAGAGAAAGTAAGAGGAGGTAACTCTGACCTGCCGCGTGGATTTCAAAGGTAACAGAGCAAAGCACTCGGTGTGATCCCAAACTGGCTCAAACCCCCAACCGTGACCACTCGGAGTCTCCCTGCCGCTCACCCTGGGGCCCATTTTTTCCAAGGCCAGTGCAGACCCCCAGGAAGGAACAGAGCACCTGGGAGATACACCTCTCTGGTCCCCACCCTCCCCGAATGTCCAGAATTTTAGAGTCAAGGGCAGAAAATGGGGCCAGTCAGTCTTCTGCTCTAGCTTGGAAATAAGGGAAGCAGAACAAATGAGCCTTTTAAAAGCTTCCAAGCCTCCAGTCTGGAAGCAGACGCCTGCCTGCGTACAAGGCAGGCGAGAAGCCGGAGACCAGAGATCCCGGTTCCACACCACCGACCCAGTGGCTCCCAAGGACGTTCTTCTTTTCTTGTCAAGCACAGACCACTTGACTGAAGGTGGCAGAGCTCTGTGCCGTTGGAAGAGTGGAGGAACAATGATATGTTTGTTTACTGTCACTCAGATTCAAATTGTCCACAGCACCTCCCCAACAGGTACAGCCAGCTAATGAGCTGAATGGCCGGGTGCTTTACCAACAACACCTCATCGCTGGCATCTCACGAAGAATAAAGAGGCAGTCAGCCATGGAAGCAGTGTTCAGCCTGCACAACTGAGCACTGCTGGGCCTGCGCTGATGCCTTAGGCTGCCGCAAGGTCAGAGGCCAAATCACCGCAGGGAGAAGAGCGAAGGGCTCTTTGAAACTCAATGCCTTCTTTAACCTTCCAAGGACTTTGTCAACTAGCTTGAGCTCGGCCAGTCTGCCTGCCCAAAGCATAGGGTTTCAGATGAACCCACCGCGTGTGGTGGCCCTGTCGAGGGCAGGAGAGATGCATCCCTGTGGCTCCTGAACCATTCTGTGAACACAACTAAACCAACATTACTCCAGTCCTTTAGTCTAACCTCCATTGACCAAGAAACGGCAAATGACGCATGTGGGGCTGGGAATCCCACACAGCAACACAGCAATGTTGAACTCGAAGCCACCAAGTCACGAACCCGGACTCACTGATATCACGGCAACGCCACAATCCAGTAAGCGTCGCAAGATCATGCTGCTGACGACACGGAGAAACTATCAAGGCCTCGGGGAGGTTGGCAGCCTCAGTGCAGGGCGAGGCGGTGCCAGCAACCAGGCAAGCCTAGCTGGGGTCCCCTCCACGCTCACCAAGGCTGGGGCTGTGACTCCACATCGCGCCCTACCCAGCTGCTCAAATCATCCCAACAGCTTCACTCACAAGCCACCCCGGAAATTAAATAAGACAGGCTCTTCCACAGTGAGGGCCTGGAATAAAGCCAGTCTGCCAAACCGGGGCTTGTTACGCCACAGAGTGGCGGGGCTAAATGCACAGAGACTGGCGACCGGCTGTACTACAGGCCGAGCTGCGGGGGACGGCCACTGTATAGGGGCACGCTGGGGCACCCGGCGGAGCATGGTGGCAGCAGCCAGAAGGACAAACCAACCAGAGCATGGCACTGAGAAACACAACAGCTCTGCTCTGAACAGAAGCACTGGGCAGCAAGGGCAAAGGCACCACGGTAGACCCACCACGGCCACACCTGAAAATTCAAGGCCCTTCATGTGAACATCACACGAAAGGCCATCTTTTCCACTTCTGACAGGCTGCAATGCTATCAGCAGTGTCATCTTTAGGCAGGAAGGACTCTGACAGTCATATCCATATCCTCAGTCACAGATCAAAATATATAAGCTCTAATTAAACTCTAAGAACTCAGAAGCATCCAGGAATAGGCCCAGGCTTATACAGTCAAGGGATTTTTTTTTTTTTTTTTTTTTTTTTTGCCAAAGAGGCCCAGGGAAAGGATAATCTCTGTAACAACTGTGCTGGGACAACTAGAGAGCCACAGAGGGAAGAGAGTGAATCTCAACTCTCACCTTGTTTCATACACACACATTAACTCGAAGTGGATCGCACACCAAAGCCAGAAAGCAAAAACTCTAAAGCTGCTGTAAGAAAACAGAAAACAGAGAAGGAAATCCTTGGGGCAAGCAAAGACATCTTCAAATACAAAAAGAATGAGTCACAAAAGAGGAGGAAAAAAAGAACAAAATGGACATGATCAAAAATTTAAACTTGGGCTTTTCAAAAGGCACCACCAAGAAAATGAAAAAGTAAGTCATAGGTTGGGGGAAAATATCTGCAAATCATGTATTTGATAAAGAGCTGTATCTATACAACTCAACAATGAAAAGACACTTTTTTTAGAAAAAAGTGTGAGCAGAAGACTAGAAGAGATACTCCATGAAAGATGTAAGAATGGCCAATAAGCACGTGAAAATATCATCAGTCATCAGGAAGATACAAATGACAAGTACAATGAAATCCTATCACATACACGTTCATATATGGCTAAACCTAAAAACTGAGACTATCAAGTGCAGACCAGGATGTGGAGAAACTGAAACCCCCCCTCCCCCACTCTGCTGATGGGAATGACAAATGGCGCAACCACTTGGTGAAAGAGTTTTATAGTTTCTTACAAAGTCAAACACACACACCACGTGTGGCTAAGGCAATCCACTCCCAGGTATAAGACGAAGAGAGAAGGAAGCACACAGGCACACAAAGGCTTCTACTAGCACACGAATGTTCATGGTGGCATTATTCGTAATAGCTCCAAACTGGAAACCCAAACAACTATCGACGGTAGACAGATAAACAAATTGTGGGAGATCCAGAGCACAGAGTAACAGGAGTTAGCAAACTATGCCCGCTTGGCTAAGCCCCACTCAGCCTGCTTTTATTCAGCTGTGAGTTCAGAATGGGTTTTATATTTTTAAAGGAATATGGGGGGGGGGGGGATGTGTCACAGAAACATGTGTATTTGTGTGTGTGTGTGTGTGTGTGTGTGTGTGTGTGTGTGTTTGTGTATAACTTGACAGGTAGATGTATCTCTACATGGATCAATCTCAAAGCATCAAGTTAGGGTAAAGAAACCAGACACAAAAGATTACATGCTATATGATACCATTTACATGAAAATTTCTGAAAGGTAAGAACTTTAGTAACCCAGAATAGATTGCTGGTTGAAAGGAAACTGAAGTTGGGGAGGGGACAGATGCAAAGAGCACAAAGAAACTTTCTGGGGTCATGGACATTTTCTATATTGTGGCTGTAGTGTTGGTTACAGGAGTTAAATGAATTACAATTTATACAATTCATTAAACTGTACACCTAAAATTGATTAATCTTACTGTGTATAAATTATACTTCAAAAAAAGCTGCCCAGGGGCGCCTAGGTGGCTCAGGTTAAGCATCTAACTTGGGCTCAGCTCATGGTCTTGGGTTCGTGCGTTCGAGCCCCCCATCAGGCTGTCTGCTGTCAGCACAAAGCCCACTTCAGATCCTCTTGTCTCCCTCTTTCTCTGCCCCTCCCCCACTCTTGGGTGCCTTCTCTCTTTCTCTGTCACTCAAAAGTAATAAATAAGCATTTCTTAAAAAGCTAAGAGAAAAATTAATAGAAATCCAGAAATATAAAACCTCCATATGACCTAGTGATTCAACTCCTGGAGGTCGACCCAAGAGGAATGGAAACATACGTCCACATCAGACTTGCACACAAATGCTCTTGGCAGTACGATTCACTTTAGGCCAAACTGGAGACAGTCATCCATCAACTGGTGAACCCACAGACATAAGATGGTACGTTCATACAACGGGTGCACTCTTCAGCAATAAAAAGGAAGTCCTGCTACCTGCTGCCCCATAGAAGAGCTCCAAAAATACTGTGCTGAGCGAAAGGCAGGCACAAGGGACCGTATATTGCAAGATTCCATTTACCCGAAACATCCAGGAAAGGGACAGAAAGCAGATTAGTGCTTGCCTGGGGCAAGAGGGGAGGTTATCAGTAAAGGGGCACAAAGAATCTGATGGGGAAGAATGAAAGTGCTCCAACACAGACTATGAGTACATCACTCAGTAAGTTACCAGAAGTCAGGAACTGTACATTTGAAATGGGTGAGTGTTATAATACGTAGAATATACTCCAGTAGCTTGTTTTAAAAAAAAATTTTTTTTTTAGAATGCCTGGGTGGCTCAGTCAGGTAAGTGTCCAACTTCAGCTCAGGTTATGATCTCACGGTTTATGAGTTCAATCAAGCCCCGCATCAGGCTCTGCGATGACAGCACAGAGCCTGCTTCAGATCCTCTGTCTCCCTCTCTCTATGCCCCTTGCCTGCTCTCTCTCTCTCAAAACATAAATAAACTTAATTTAAAAAAAAAAAAAAGAGTATAGAAACAGACCCATGGGCATATATAAACAATTGATTTCTTTTAACATTAATTCACATTTTGAGAGACAGAGACAGAGCATGAGCAGGGGAGGGACAGAGAGAGAGGGAGACACAGAATCCCAAGCAGGCTCCAGGCTCTGAGCTGTTAGCACAGAGCCCAACATGGGGCTTGAACCCACAAACTGTGAGATCGTGACCTGAGCTGAACTCGGAGGCTTAACCAACTGAGCCACCCAGGTGCCCCTAAACAATTGATTTTTGATAGAAGGACAAATAACTCAATGGGAATAGGATAATCTTTTGTCCATATGGTGCTGGCACAACTGGATATCCATGCAGGCAAAAATGAACCTTGACTTTCACATTATACCATACATAAAAATTAACTAAAAATGAATCACAGATCTTGACGTTAAAGCATACACTATAAACCTCTAGGAGAAAACCTCTCCAACCTTGGGGGAAAAGTAAAGTCTTCACAGACAGGACATCAAAACCATAAACTGTAAAGAAAAAAAAAAAAAAAGATAAATAGAGGGCACCAAATTTAAAATCTTTTTTATTTTTTTTATTTTTTTTAATTTTTTTTTTAAATTATTATTTTTTTCAACGTTTATTTATTTTTGGGACAGAGAGAGACAGAGCATGAACGGGGGAAGGGCAGAGAGAGAGGGAGACACAGAATCGGAAACAGGCTCCAGGCTCTGAGCCATCAGCCCAGAGCCCGACGCGGGGCTCGAACTCACGGACCGCGAGATCGTGACCTGGCTGAAGTCGGACGCTTAACCGACTGCGCCACCCAGGCGCCCCTAAAATCTTTTTTAAAAGGCAACCTAAAGGAAAAGAAAAGGCTAGCCACTTTGGGAGGAAATACAAACACCACACACATCTGACAAAGCATGTGAATCCGGAAGACATAAAGAACTCTTCCAACTCAAGAAGACAATTAAAGAGGCAAAAGATGGCAAGGGCCACTTCAAAAAGGAAGGCATGCAAATGGACGATATGCACGTAAAAAGATGCTCAGCAGGATTAGCCATCCCAGAAATGTAAACTCAAACCACTGTGGGATACCACTGTATACACCTTAAAATGGCAGACTTTAAAAAGACCTAGAATACCAACTGCTAGCACCCATACTCAGCCACTGCATCTCTCACTGCTGATGGGGGCGTGAAATAGTACGACCACTTTGAAAACCAGTTTGGCGGTTTCATATGGAGACAGACATCCACTTACCATATAACCCAGCAACTCTACTCCTAGGCATTTACCCAAGAGCTACAGAAACATACAGACTCGCACCCAAACATTCATAAGAGCTTTAAGGGTAATAGCTCAGAACTGGAAATAGCCCGGAGCCCATCCGCTGGTGGATGGACAAACTGAGATGCCCCTACACCATGGAATACCACTCAGTAATAAGAAGGAAATAAGCCCTGATATGCACAGTGACTTGGATAGAGCTCAAAAACATTATGCTGAGGGGAAGACCAGACAAGAGAGTGTGTACTGAAGGATTCCATTTTATTTACATAAAACCCTAGGGGAAAAAAAAAAAAATCTCATCAGAAGCAATGGAAGGCAGACCAAGGGATGCCCCAGAGTCGGACTGGCTGGGAACAGGGCACACGGGAACCTTCTGGGGCATTGCAAATGTTCTACGATGTGGTGATGCCCACAGTGTATGCCTGCCAAAAGTCGCATTGTACAAGTAAGTGCATTTTATTTTAGGTAAATGATACCTCAATAAAGCTGATTTAGAAAAAGAAGTTGTTAGAATTTTTAAAACGAGGAGTGGAGCTGGAGGGAGCCAACAGTGATTGAGAACAAGACCCAGCAGCGGGGGCTCTACGTTCTCTCTCTGCTCAGTTAGCAGCTGAGACCAAAGGGAAAAGCAAGACCTGAGAATTCAAATTCAACTTTAAAAAAAAAAAATTTTTTTTTAATTCAAATTCTAGTTCGTTAACATACGTTGCGATATCGGTTTAAGGAGCAGAATTCAGTGATTTGTCACTTACATACAACACCCAGCGCTCATCACAAGTGCCCCTTTCTTTTTTTAAGTTTATTTATTTTTTTGAGAGTGTAAGCACTAGTGGGGGAGAAGCAGAGGGGGGGGGCGGTGCGCGGAGAATCCCAAGCAGGCTATGAGCCACCAGCACAGAGCCAGATGCAGGGCTCGATCTCACAAACTCATGAGATCATGACCTGAGCCAAAACCAAGAGTCAGACACTTAACCGACTAAACCACCCAAGTGCCCCATCAAGTGCCCTCCTTAATATCCATCACTCACTTCGCCCATCTCCCACCTACCTCCTTCCATCAGTTTTCAGTTTGTTCTCTATCATTAAGAGTCTCTTGTGGTTTGTTTCCCTCTCTTCTCTTCCCCCTCTTTCCATATGTTCATCCGTTTTGTTTCTTCAATTCCACATGTGAGTGAAATCATATGCTATTTGTCTTTCCCTGACAGACTTATTCGCTTAGCATAATACACTCTGGCTCCAACCACGTCATTGCAAATGGCAATGTTTCATTCTTTTTGATGGCTGAGTAATATTCCGTTATGTGTATGTATATACTACATCTTTATCTACTCATCAGTCGATGGACATTTGGGCTGTCTCCATTGTTTGACTATTGTTGATAGCGCTGCTATAAACATTGGGGTGCATGTCTGCATGCATTGTATCCTTTGGGTAAATACCTAGTAGTACAATAGCTAGATCATAGGGTGGTTCGATTTTTAGTTCAAATTCAACTTTTAAAAATGCCCTCTGGTAAGTTATGATACATACATAACAATATAACATTTATAAGTTATGAAGCATAATAATAAAATCAGCAATCCTAAACCCACCTACTTTACCAGCTAAAGCTTTCCAAATACCACGGCAACCAGCCGTGTGCTCCTCTGCACCCAGAGGTAACCATCATCCTGAAGTCAGTGTTCATTCTAACTCAGACTTTCTGTGAGATACGAAAAGCTGGGAGCGTGGCCCACCAGGACAAGGACTGCATTTCTCAGCCTCCTGTGCAGGCAGGTGTGGCCACGTGACCGAGTTCCCGCCAGTGGGCAGGAAGCGAAAATGATGGGGGCAATTTCCAAGAGGTGGGTCCTTTACTCTCCTTCTCCTCACTCTTGCTGGCTGGACAGCAGATGGGAGGGTGGGAGTTGGGGAAGTCACGCTAGAACACAAGACAGATGCCAGCCAGGTGTCAGAGATGCAGAGCAGAGACTCTCGGCTACCTACGTGACCATAACCGAGAAATACTCTTCCGTTTTGTTTGGGTCACTCTTATTTGGGGTTTTCTGTTATTTGTTGAGGAATCTTATAAAATGAACACAGTGCACCGTGAGCAAAGATATAATCCTACCTACCACCAACACCAAAGACACCTTCACTGGCCGAAAAAACCTAGGGAATGGATCTCTTCACTTGGTTCCTGCCTGGGACACTGGCCTTCCTCGGTATCTACAAATGGCATTTATGTGGCACCCATATGGCTCCACTATGGGTGTGGCACAAAGCAAACAGAACGGACGGGGTGCTCACTCCTGAAAAGCTGCTATTCTAAATCAGTCACTTGGACAAAAGAAGAAAAATGTAATTTCCTAAAAGTTAGAGAAATGTTTTCTTCAATACACAAACCAGTAACTTCTATATAAGCAAAAAGTGAGATGTGTCTTCAGAAATTCCAAAAGCTCTCACCATTCACCCCAAGCAAGATGGCATGGGTTAGTCTTTACTGTCCTTCCCCAAGCACTGGTATTCCCTCTAAGTGGTCACATGGCCTCCTGAAGGCAAGGCCCGTCCTCTGCTCCCACGGCCTGCACGGCCGAGCACACAGAAGGTCCCATTCGCTGGTTCCCCGGGAAGCTCCTCCCAGCTGATGGTAACACAAGACAGCCTTTTAATTCTCGGGCACATTTCCACCACCATCTATCCACTCAACAAGCACTTCTAGAGCACCTGCTAAGTCACAGCCTTGGGTAATAGATTAAAAAAACAAAACACAACACAACAAAAACAAACAACCTGCCTCTAATCCAAGGAACTCATGATTTAATAGAAAAGACAGTGAATAAACATTAAAGTGAGCAGGGCTGAGCAGGCCAAGGGGAACCTCCATCCCACTGGAATGGAGACATCTGAAAGAGTCCCTAGAGGGGCTGGCAGCTGACCCCAATCCCAAAGAACAGCAACGAGCTGGCCAGGCAAAGAAGAGGGGAAGAGCTACAGGCAGAGCATGTGGACCACCGCCTCATCCAGCACACTCCCAGAATGTCTCCCCTAGCTCCCCACGCGGCATCTTCTCAGATGATACAAATGGTTTTAATATTAGTCTAAGAACAGTATCGTCAAACAGGTAATACAGCCTCAAAAATAATCCGATGATGCATCTTGAAGAGAAATACTCAGTGTGCTCTCGACTGTTCCTCCGTGAGGGTGGTGACCTGGCTGCCACCTCCCACGCCAGGCCTCTCTTCTGGCGCTGCCATCCCAGGCTCCGGCCACTGAACATCACACGGCTTCATGTCCACACGCCTTTGCCTTAGCCTGGATGCTCTCATCCATCTTGGTTGGTCAATGAACCAATCACCCCTCCCCCAGGCCCTTCACACCCAGCGAAGCATCCCCTGTTCTATGAAGTGCCCCTTTGCCTCGTCTGTGCCACTGGCCTCACCCGGATCCACCTCAGAGGCACTGCTCTTTGCTTAACTGCCTCTCCGGCTGGACAGGAAACACAGGAGACAGCAGTTAGGCCTTATTATTCTTTTCATCCCCGGGGTCTAGCACAGTGCCTGGCCCATAGCAGGAGTGTAGTAAAAAGTGCTTGCTCACTGAATGAAGATAATCGAGGGTAAGTATATGCTACTAAACAGGTCTATGAAGAAGCAAACTAAGACCATGCACTCTCAGGATTTCTAATCGAGGTGTCAAAGCCTTTCATCACTCACACATTTACACCCTAACTGAAGCTATAGGTCCGTCTGTGAAAGACATAAATTGGTTACCAAAGACAGTGAGGAAAAATATTTAAGCCTAGGAAAAACATATGACCCTACAAAATTTACGCTGGCCCTGCCTAACTCTCAAAGCTACCTTGCTTCTTGTTTCTTTGGGAGGAAAGAAGAAAAATCAGCCTGGAACAAACCAATCAGTCGAGCATTCAGCAGAACTTTATGTTTGGGCCCGGGCAGGCACCACAGATGTCCACACATACTGATTCCTGATTCAACGTCGAACAAAAAGAAAGCAAAAAGAGAAGCAGAGAACGTCAGATTTCCTCTCGAATCCCAGCCTGACTTTTCCTGAGCTCTGCCCGACTTTCCTTTCAGCCCTGACAACACGGGTTTATTCTCACACCAGGTGACACCGAGTTTCCCTCGGTGTCAGCCTCCTACTGTTTCACAAAGCCTTCTCTGACTTCTCTAGCCCACATTAATTTTTCTCTTTTCTGTATTCTTACAAAATTTCTTGTCTGTGTAATTAATTTTGGCATTAAATCACAATGTCTTATACTATTATCTTTTCTTAAGAGTTTATCTTCTCTCTCCCAGAGAACCTACAGGATCTTGAAGGATCACGTTTTGTATCTCTGACGATAGTGTACTGAGTATACGATAGGTGCTTAATAAATGCGGATGGATTGACCCGGTACCATGCCGGCAGGTGTCCAAGTTCTCTTTGCTGACACACAGGCCATTGACTACCATCTCAAGGTCAACCACGTTCACCAAAGAGCCGAGACACCAAGAGAGGCACCGAGTGGGACATCTGCCATGAAGCAGAAGGGCCGGCAAGACCAGAGGTGATCATCCAAGAGCAGTGGGCTCCCGGAGGTGGTCTTGAAAAAGCTATCCTTCCCCGAGGCGTGAGCATCTGGGGCTGTGCCCGGAGAATCCCATTTTCCAGGCTTGGGTTCAGAGATGGAATGTGTGTCCTTAAAGAGCCAAGACACGGGAAGGCAAGGGCTCTGGATGTAAAATGGGCAGGAACACACATGAGCGGAGGCCATAAATCCCTCCCGGGACGCAGACAATGCCTCAGTGATAAGCATGCAGATTGCACACCTAGTTCAGAAACTCCCCTGAGTTTGCTTGTAATTAAGGGGGTTAGAGAGGTAAAAAAAATATATAAACCCAATTAATCATTTAAATATTTAAAGTCAGATTTTTTCCTCACTCCAGGATTAGTATATTTCATAACGCCAGCAGCAGACAGCCCTGGTTTTTACTGGGGTTCATTTTAGAGCATGTTTAAACTAGTCAGATTGAGTGATGCTTCCAGCAACTAATCGCATGTCAAATAAAAGATATTTTATGTAATAAATTACCGCTACAAGTAATTCAAATGTCATTTATCAGTTTTATTATCAGTCAGGCAAAGTCTTGTTTCTCTATATTAATCAAAATCAAGCTTTTTTTTTTTTTTTTTTTTTTTTTTTTTTTGAGCAGTTTTGACACCTCTTGGCAAAAGTACAGAAGTGTAGAGGTAGAGTCACCCCCGGAGCTGAAAGGAGCGGGTGCGGCAGTACCAGAGGGATGAAGCTCAGCAGTGACAAGTAGAAACTTCAGGGATTTAAAAATTGCCATTGCCATTGTTTTTACACTAGCGTCAAAGCAGGAAGGAGTCTGTCTCTAAGAAGATGTATTTTATTTTTAGGGCTGGGAGTCTCTTAAAAATACTCCTACCTAAATACCTAAACATGTAATGCTTTTTCTCAGAGAGACCTGGACAGAAGAATAACTTAAATGACAGTCCTGCCCCTCCCCAGCTCTTTCTTTCGCCTCTTTCAGAAGGACCAACAGTGTAAATGACCCTCTGTGTCTACCAAAAGTAGGCACATGTATGATGTTTCAGGCCAACTCTGTGACCAACCAGAAGAATCTGTTCTGAGCAAGAAGTTTCCAAGTAGCTGAGAGACCTGCTTGGTTTTAAGCATGGAGAAAACAGCTGGAATAGAACAGATGTGCGTCTTAGAAAATTCTACACCCCAGCTGCCACTGCCTGTCCTCAACAAATGCCATTAAATGGCTGGGCCCAGGGACACAACCAAAGAAAAAGTGTGGAGAGCTGGCCTTTGGTTAAAAGGAAACACGGAGAGCATGTTTAGTGACCCAAGACAAACACGATAGATCGGAAAGAATACTGGCCAGGAAGGAGGAGTGAGTCCCAGGCTGACAAGTAGTTGCTACTGACTCAGAAGCTCCAATACAAGGCTCACCGCTGAGCACCATTTCTCTGGCCCCAGAGGTCACGTGACACCGGTGTTCCGCTGGACAAGGTGACCACGGATGAGGTGAAACTGAGAGCGTGCTACTTGGCCTCACCCATTCAGCCTCACCCAGAAAGCAAAAGAAAGGGCAGATCTAAGTGAGGTCTGTGACGCCCCGGCCCCTGTGATGCCGGGGCCAGTGAGGAGGACAGCAAAGCAAGAGCCGGAAGGTAGCTCCAGACCACGTGGTAAGGGTCCAATCAAGCCTGGCATTTAAAGCTAGGCCTTTCAAACTCTGATAGGCACTGTTTTAAATTAACATGTTTTGAAAAACTAAAACTTCTGAGATAGACAATTAAAATGAAGACAATTATAGAAAAGGCGTCTTGAAAGACAACAGATCCAAGGCTGAGTTACGTTGAAGACACGAAACTGGAGCTATTTTCCATCACTCTGAAGTCAATTTTAACCATTTTTAGACTTTTTATAAGTGATTTAAAGAAGGGGTTCTGGCTGGATTTTTGAAGGTTTGGACACTCATTACTAGTTTGAGGAACCTTTATTCCTAAAACAGCTTCACTTAAAAACAACATGGGTCATGTTCTCATGTAACAATTAAAAGCTACATTCAAAAAGGACCTTTACATTTAATCTGAAATTCTCTAACAGACTGTCAACGCATAAATATACATGGTGTAGCCAGGATGAGGAAGGGACGGAGGGAGGGAGGGAGGGAGGGAGGAAGGAAGGAAGGGGACAAAGGGGGTGGGTGGGAGACACCGCCTTAAATCTACTAATATTAACTTTAAAAAATAAAATTAGGAGAGAAGTTATTTCAGTGAGCAAACGAGAATGCAGTCATGAATCAGACGTTCATGTTCTTATTCGTGGAAGAGTGACGGGCAAACGCATGATGTAAGAAACTGGAAACAGAACCAAGAAATACTTCTACAGATTCTTGCTTGTAACCCAAATATATGAAACAACACCATAAACTCATTTATTCTGGTCCCTTGTCTCTGCTTACACCGTTGTCACATATTTAAAAGTTTGTCTAGGAGGGGATCTGGGTGTGTCACGTTCTTTTGGAAAAACCCAAGAGCCATCTCCTCATCCCGGGCTCTACGCTTGCAGAGTCTGGGAGGTGTGGAAGCCCTGCTCTGTGGCCGGAATCCTCAACCCCAATCAAGGTTACAGCAGGCGTTTGAGCGGGTGACTTACTGTACGGCTGAGAAATGAGGTGAGGGGGCTGGACAGGAACCACCTGTGTGCCCGGCCCCAAGGACGGAGGCTCTTCGGCAGCCGTGCCCGACTGCTGGAAAGCCAAATCGATCTCTTCATCTGTCAGCCCTGGGGGAGAAGAGGACATAATTGCAGGTGAATACCTTTTGCCACTGTCCATGGCCGCAACGAAATCTTCATTGAGAAACGACCCCTAGAGCCACAGACTGCCTAGCATCGTGGTAAGTTTCTTCCCCGATTTCGGATTCTCCGGAACCTCTCCCGGTTGCAATTTAACCTTAAGCGACAGAATATTAGCCTCAACACTGCTTCCAAATGTGGCTCATTCAATTTCCTTAATTTATCCTTGAGTTTATTGCTGCTTCTGAAGTCGCTCCGTACTGCAATTCTCCATTCTTCCCCCGAAAACAGATACCATCAACTGCAAATGTGGCTCATTTTAATCTGTAATGGTGTTAAAAAAAGAGGGGAAAAAACTAACAATAATGCATGAAAACAGACAGGGAAACAAAAAACTAATTATTGGGTGAGACGACTAATTAGTCTCGATCGTTTCCGAAGACGGGAATAATTTGCTTTATTTTATGACAAATGCAGAAATAAAAAGAAAAATCAGGACTGACTGTGATTAGTATGAATGGGATATAGAATGTAAAGAAGAAAATAAAACAAGAAAACAGATCAAAACAAGGCCAGGCCCAAACTTTCAGATGGTTATTGCCCCAGCCTAGCAGAGGCTGCCTGTACCGCCTTTGGCTAGCTTTTCTGCTTCCCTTTGTTTTAATCCTCCTGACACTGAAGCACACTGCGCTCGGGACGGACGGCAGGGAACAGCAGGGCGCCATCTGCAGTGGCTACAGCGTGGGGAGAGGATCTGCCCCGTGGAAGAATACAAGGCCGGGGCGGGGGGCGCCGCGGGGACCCCATTTCCCGCGGGCACACACGGCTGAGGCTGACGGGGGCCGCCGGCTCTGGGGGAAGAGGACGAGGGTGCCAACCAACCCGGAGCAGAGGAACGGAGTGTGGCGCACAGGCGTGAGAGAAACTTCCCCGCGGGCCGGGCCCGAGAAGTGGCTACAGGGGGTACGAAAGTGCTGGGGCCGCCAAGAGCGGGAGCAGCGGCGGGGAGGTCACGGCCAGCCCACGAAGACCACTCCGGCCGGCCGGTGCTGCTCCAGGAATCCCAGGATCCAGTGCGGCCGCCACATAAGGCTCTGAAACGAGAGCCGAGAGCTTTTCCCCATCTGGTCGGCAGCTCTCCATTAGAGGCCACATCATGGTGTATCTGCCCCTGGGGGTGCATCGAGTACAAGGAGCTTCAGAGGATCAGCATCTTCCAGAGCCTGGTGCCGCGTGCTCTGTGCCGAGGGGCTAATAGATGGGGCACATTAATGCTCCGAAGCACAGCGCTGCCCCACACCTCACGGGCCTGTAGCTGGCCGAGCGCCTCTCCAACTTTTCAGGCCCTACGCAAGTGGTCAGGGAGAAGGCCTGAACTACTCTGAACGGCCCCGGACCCTTTGTTCCCCTCCCTATGCTGAGCGGTTGAGGGCTGTCCCCATTTAACACTGCAGCTCTGCCCCTTCCCCCTCCGCACACAGAGGAGCCAGCCAGTGGTGGGCAAGGCTACCGTGCTGTGAAGCCTGAACGCTGCTGGGGTGGCCCCCGGCGCACCCCGCTCTCAACAGACTGACGTGGCAGATGAAAAGGCTGGCACTGAGCGCTTTCAGATACAAAAGCTACCTCTGAGTATGTGGGGAGCTATACGGGACGTTCCTCCTCCCAAATGGCCCAGCTTGCTCCCAAGGCCTCCCGAGAGAAAAGGGCAGGACAGAAGGAAAACCCCTGAACCCTGAGCGTGTGCTTCTCGGGCTCCATCCAGCCTGAGAGTGCCTGCCAGTCAACCTCCAGAGAGGGAGGGGAACCCCTTCCAGGGTTCCAGCAGGAAAGGCCCACTCTAACCAGCTCATCATCAGCCGCTTGCTTGGAGAAGTGCGTGCACGTGCGGTGTCAGCACGGGCTGATGGTCACTGGGACACTACGGAATTTCATAAACCTGGTGGTTCGTGTGCCTTGTCAGCCACTGGCTGCAAATGAGGATAATTTTCCCAAAAGGAGCATTGAGTTGCATTCTCATTTTCCCTTCTGGCTCTTTCAAATATAAACAAGTACGATAATGTTTAGCGCTGGGGAAATCTACAGTAAGTCACGGGCTGTGCTGCGGCCCCGAGAGCTGCAGCTGGTTAAAGGGACAGCACTCCCTGCCCGCTGTCCTGCCCTCTGGCCCCGGGCTTTTACGGAGCCTGTTTTCCTAATAAAACATGTTCCTTGCATTATTGCAGCCGAGCCCACCAGTGAGGCTGCGGTTAAAGGGCATCAGCACTTCCTTCCGAGCTCTTGTTTTTCAGAGACCTTATCATTTGATGCTCTAAATTTACATTGGCTGGAATTCTGATATCCCTAATCCTCCGGAGGGCCGGGACTTTGATTTAGTTACATAAAATGAATCACTTTTCTTCTTGTAAAAAAAAAAAAAAAAAAAAAATCAGCATTTTCATGATCTCACTGAATAATATAATTTCAGAGCTGGACCATTATCCCAGCCATTGCATTCATTTAACAGATAAAAAACAACAACTAAGACCCAAGCAAGGTGAAAACATGCCTCTGATCATACCAGTTAGGGCGTGGTGCTGCCTGCTGACAGACCAAGGCTTTGGAGACCTCTCGCCCGCCCCCCCACCCCCCCGCCCCCAGCACAGAAACAACACAGGGTAGGCTCCGAAATTCCAAATTCCGTCCTAAGTCTTCAAGCTTGTGAGAGGTTGAGAGAAGCACTAAATGGTCTTTCTCACTCTCATGCTGGCAGCCCAGCCTCAGGTAAGAGCCGACGAATGGTGTTTTGGGGCTATGCCACAACAACACGGGAAGCCGACGCCTGGATCCTATCTGCAAATGACACCTACACAACTTTTTGAACGACCCCAGAGGGACAAGGGTCGAGGGTCCCTGCCTCGTTCTAATAGTCTAACTCCCAATAAATCCTAAGCCCTCACACAGACTGGTGCCTGTGCCTCTCTTGGTGTCCTCTCCCCCTGAGTGTCCCAGCCCCAGTGGGGAGGACAGACCAGGTTCAGGACTCTGTACACTCAGGTAATTCATTCGGGACTCTCAGAGCCTCGGCAGGAAGGGGGGGGGGGGTCATCTCTTTCAGGACACAACACTTACCTACCCAGTCATGGGCTCCTGGTGCTGAAACAACCCTGACCTCAGGGAAGAGGGACTGGGGCACAGGACAGGACATCCAGGTTCCCACCCACCCCCACGAGACAAACGGCAGAGAGAGCTTAGATGGAGACCTTGCAGAATCCAAAAGGTTAAAAGGAATAATAAAGGAAACCGCCAATTGGAAGTGAATTATATTTGCCTGTGAACGCTGAGGCACTGGCTATATTATAAAAGGCATCTCTTTGCGTTGTTTACCATCACCCTGACTAATGCAGACCTTTTTTTTTTGTTGTTGTTTTAAATAATCTCATGCAAATTAGACACACACACTTCCTTCCAGTTGATTGCTATCTGCAAGGAATAATCTAACAGCAGAGGGACCCGAGCAAGGGCTGAGCAGAGCAGACACGGGGGGTGAAGGGTGTCACCGTCCTGTGGCAGGCAAACTCCTCCCCTCCCCTAGCTGCCTCAAGTCTTCCGTTAGCTGCTGCCTTTGGGAGAATTAGCCAATTTCAATAAAGCCGAAAATCCTCCTTAGTTGGGGTGTCAATTTGCATCATCTGATATCACCAGCCCTTTGCATTTAGATGCTTTCAGTAACTTCACCCCCGCCACTTGCCAATTCCAAGAGCTATCAGCCCTGGTCTGTGACAATTAAAATGTATTGCTGATAGAGAGTAAAACTAAGAAAGTCCCGCTCAGTGATTCCATCCACTGAGCTCGCTTTAGCCAAGAGGAAGAGAACGGGGCGAGGGCGCCTGTCCCAAGTGAGCGGGAGGCCAGGCGCCTCCCTCTGACAGGCAGTGCCATTTCACCCGTAAGACCACCGCTGCCTGACGGGCCAAACCAAGAGCTCTCAGTTCTGATCGTGCAGGTGAAGGTCGTGCGCACCGGGCATCGGAATCGGGGTGGACTTGCTGTTCTTTCTCTTCTCTGGAATCTACTTTCAGAACCAGTGCCCTTCCCGAGGAGGCGGCTGCTGCTCTGGTGCAGAAGGCGGGTCAAAGATTTCTTTTCCAACACTTTCTCCAGGGTGGGATTCTTTTAAAAGAACTCAGCGAGCAAGCTACAAGCTATTGATTGATAAAGCCCCATGTTACTGCTGCAGCAGCTGAAGTGAACGGCCTCGGGGCGGCCACACCTGCTTATTTGTATCCCCTAGAAGACAGACCCGATTTGTTTTCTTTTTCTAAAGGTTTCGGTTAAAATGCAAACAAAATCAAACCGTTGACTCTGGGAGCCGCAGCCTACTGGCTGGGAGCCGCTGCTGCGGGTCCTTTTGCAGGGACTCAGACAAAACTGGGCACTGGGAAGAGCTGCCTTTTTCCTGCGGGACTGGCTGTGCAAGGGCTTCTCAGAATAAGTCACCTCAATGTTGTCCTCAGTGACCGCTGAGCACTGCCACGGGGCCTGGCCCTGTGCAGGTGAAGCAGAAAGACAGATGACAGCAGACAGCAGCACTGTCTGCGTCTTTTAGGTCAAACAACAACCGGGACAGCAGGGCTAGGAATAGTTTGGAAATGAGCAAGGTAATGAACACCCAACGGCACCTTCCAGCCTGGCCCGAGTTTTATAATAAAAATGTCAAGTCTGACTGGGATCAGGGAACAGGGCCAGAGGGCCAGCGACGCAGGGTGGCGGTTGCGGGCTGGCCACTCTGGCCATCTGCCTCCCCCATCACAGTCCCTCCGTGTGTAGGACTCCGGTGATTCATCTGGGACGCGCGGAGACCGTGCGGGGGTCACCTCTCTGAGAACACAACTAGTTATCTCCCCATGCACACACACACTCTGAAAGGAGATGAGGCAGAGAAGACAGCTGGCTAAAAATACTCCCCAAATTAAAAGAAAAATCAACTCTCTCAGAAAAGGCTAGGGGAGGGGAAAGGGGGGAAAAAAAGTATTTTTATTTTATTTTATTAACATTTTGTTGGAACAGTAGAGTACAATAAGGACTCTCAGAGCCTCTAAAAGTCGTTGGATGACCTGTAGACCCCTATTTCCCAGTGCCTTGTATAAAATTGAATTTTTTAAACATAAATTACACGTAATGACGACACTGTAAAAACTAACAGTAATGGAAAGCTGTGCTGTATTTCATTAGCCTGTATTATTCCGTGCCACCTGATCCAGCCGGGCCTTGTTTATGAGTTAGTGTGTTAGCAGATGCCGATGGAAGCATTTGCTTCGACCTTGCTCTTCTCATTGGGGCATGAAATTACGACGGCAGCACCTTGATATTACAGCCATAAATACAGTAAACTGCAAATTTAAGCCAACGGCTCCTATTGTCTCTGAACATAAAGCTGATCGGTATTTATTTAAAAGGAGAACAAAAAAAATATTATATATCACCTTGTTTATGGGGCTTCCCCCACCCACTTTCTTATCCCCTCCCCCAGCCCCCCAACCTGTCTAATTCACTTGGTTAAAATATTAAGCAAATAAGCCAAGTGCTTTCTCCTCTACTGATTAACTATTCCCACGCAGTGGAAACAGTTTTTGAGAAAACTAGTTGCAAACATCATCAGCCCCGAATGAAACAGTTTTTATAAAAATTGATCTGATGGTAGGGCTGGTTCCCACCATCCTGATACTGATACGGAAATTCAGGAACAAGACATGAGACTTCCCTGTCTCCTTAAATGAGGAAAGTTCAGACAACAGGAGAAAAGTTGCTGATGATGTCCTGAAATTGAACGTCCTCTCAGTACCCTTCTAAAAATCGTTAGGTAGAAATGCTATTTCAAAAAGCAGCAAAACACTGCCTCCTGCCACCTAAGGGAAGAAAGAAAGATATCTCATCGAGAATATAATTCTCATCTCAACACAGGGAGCCGGGGACCTCTCATTAAAACTTGCACCCACCCCCTCCTTATCCCAGTGAACCATAAAGACAATATATCCTTTAAATACATTAAATGTGCAAGAAAAATAAACACAAAGACAAAAGGACACTGGATATCACCCAGCCACGTCTCCGAGTATAAATCACTGAGTAAAAAGCCAGTGCAAAACGTATTGCACGGTTAGCTTCAAGACTGAGGAACCGGGCAGCCCGGCTCCACTGGAAGTCTGAAGAGAGAAGGCAGTGGGAGAGGATCTCTGCGTCTCAGAGAGGCAGACGAGAGACGTAAAAACTCAGCCAAGTCCAAGTTTGGAGGTTTCAGACGGTTAGTGGTGAGAACGCCAGCACACAGCAGTGGCGAGCTCTGCTGTCACTACCAATAGAGCACGCAGAAGGACCGTCTGGGCGGTGAATGAAATGCAAGTTGGGGGGAGCAGTTCCCTCCCAAATCAGACAGGCTGGGGCCACGGGATCCAGAGCTCTGTAGTATCAAAGACCGAGACAACCGGGTTTCGTACGTTTGCTTCGGATACGGTGTTCCACGAGCCAGACGTACTGTACTCCCTTGGAGCCCTAAATTACTTCAGCCACACCAGTCACTGAGCTTAGCTCCTTCCGCATAAGGAGGAAACTTCCCTATAAAATTTATTGGGCTTCTCTGGGGAGTAGTATAACTGGTGAACAAGACAGAAGTGAGCTGCCCCTCTGTGTAACACAAATTGAGATCTCTCATATGAAAGACTGGGAGGGTTTCCAATCAGCATCCGTGACGTCTATTTTTAGATCTATGGTCTAAAGGGTGTTTTTTTTTTCTCCCCTTTTAATCCCTCTCCGCTAAATTAAAAACAAAAACAAAGAGGAGTTGATTTTGTTATTTGATCATCAATTCCGAAGGATTAACAGCATTGCAAATATTGTTGCCGGCTGTCATGGACAGCAGTGTCTGAGCCAGTAGGTCCTTGGCAACAGGCTGAGAAGTCGGCCCTCCCACGGTGCACTGAACAAGTCCTGGGGAACGAGCACTATCTTTAAGGACCAAAGGGTGTGATAATCAGGAATCACAGCTACCTGAATGCCAAGGGCCAGGTAAGCCAAAGGTATGTTTGTGCATATGCAGAAAAGCCAAATTAATAAACGTTTTCAACGATACTTGCTGGAATCCTGCTCCTGTTTTAGAAGAAGCAGTGAAGTGTGTTAAAAAAAAAAACAAATTCACCTTTGACAGCCAAACCAAGAAATTCAGATCTGAGAGAAAAGTTAGAGCTCATCTGGTCTATCTCCTATTCTTATTCTTTCCCTTTCCTTCTGTTTTAAAAATCAAGAGAAAAGGACTTGGAGAGGGACAGTGACTTACTTACCCACAGCCCATGGTGAGCCCCAGAGGCAGAACCAGATTCTCAGCGCCATGTTCGGGGGTGGGGTGGGGGGGGGGCAGGGTCAAGCACGAGCAGGGAACGAGCCTGCTCCTCTCTACTATCGGACACAGCTAGCACATTTTTACTAAGCAAACTCTTAGAATCAATCAATCGCCTCAAAAAAAGAAGAAAAACAAAAAGAATATATATGGAGCCCAGGGTGAAAACGTGAAGGATATACAGAGCCTCTATGTGCAAACAAAACAAAACACACACACACACACACAACGTACACACACACACACACACACACACACTTCTACTTAGTTGTGTGTACATGCATAAAATAGAGAGGACACAGGAAATACTGGTTACAAACAGGGAGGGGACTGGTAGCTGGGGACGGAGACTGAAGGCACTTTGTTCACTGTCTATCCTTATGAAATGTATTCCATGTGAATATATTTCTGATTCAAAAGGGATGATTACTTTTTAAGAACAAAGAGAATATTTGGAGGGGGGAAACCCTGAATCCTGAGCAAAATCACTTAAAATGGCTATCCTCATTTTCGCGAAGAGAAAAACCAAGGCACAAAAAGGTACAGAGATGTGCCCAGAAACTGGGATTAGAATGATATCCACATTTTCTTATTTCTTGTTTAACCCATTGTGGCTATAACCACAGCAGCCAAGTACAAGGTGGCTTGCTTGCTTTCTTTCTTTCTTTCTTTTTTTTTAAATGTGTGTTTTTAAAAGGCAGGCATCTGTTCTATTTTGACACATCCTGGCCGCCCAAATGTTTCTTTCAGCTCTAAATATTTGCTTCACCAATGGAAATGTTTCCATCACTGCAACAAAACAAACATTTGCTTTGGGATGGCAGGGACAGCCATACGCTGTTTCATATGTTACTGATTTGGGAAACAACTCTACTGTGGGACCCAAATCAAGGGGGAGATTTTTGTTCCTTAAGGAAAACGCTGGCACAAAAGCTCAATATATCGAGACGCACTCCTCAGTCACCCAGCTAGACTGTGATGCCGTTCATTTGGGGTTTTCTTTAACATCCTGAATCTTAAGTATAAGATCAGAAGGCTTATTGTTTGGCATTCAGCTTCCTAAAGCTTTCAATGACCATGCAGCTATCAGATGGTTTTTAAGTCCTCATATTAACCTGATATTAATACGTGAAAACATGCTATGTCCTAATAGGTCAATACGGTACATAAATTATTTTGCCACCACCTATTTGGGTAGCTCAAATGAATCTGGTATTGGTTGCTATAGTCAACATTACTAGCGTAGAGATAAATATTTAGAACTCAACCAAATCCATAAATATTTGAGTGCTTATTTTGCCAGGCAATGTGAGAGCCAAGACCTCACCTTCCTTACCTGGTTAAATGGCAGCCTCCCTAAGGAAGACCTCCTCCCCACCAACTGCTTATGTTGAAAGGATATTTTGTCTGTCTTCTACCTATAATATAATACATGTAATACTGTCTAATATACGAACATAAGACCCGTAATGTATAGGCATATCTATCTACTGACAGTAAAAATAGCACTTCAACTGCTGAAAATATGGAAAACAAAGCACAGAGAGAATTTAAAAATCATTCACATTTTCACTCTCCACCTAGACATAACGGCCAAAATGTTTTAAACCCAACTGTCAAAGAGTATTTTTTGGAGCTTTGTATATATTTAACTCTTTGAACCCCAATACTAGTCCTGAGCAGGGCCGCCGAGGCGCGTGACTCTGGGACTCCATATCACCGTGTCCATGGACCTCGTGGGCCCGTGTGGTGTGTAACCCATGCGGCCAGAGGTGGCAGGGGAGCCCCCTTTGGCTCCCAATTTACAGGGAAGGAAGCTGAGCTACAGAGACAGTAAAGCAGTCTATCTCAGGTCCCGGTGCCTGCGGGTGGGGACAGGCAGGATTCCAGACAACACGGGGGAAGCATTCCAAATCTCTGTTCATGTTCAAAGGAAATACTGATATCCCGCCCTGACTTCTGGCATATCATTCAGATGTGTTGGTAAAGTTGTTAAGATTGAATTCTTTCAAAATAAAAACGACGTTTTTTGCATTAGAATACCCAAAGCTGGAAGTGCAAACTGAGAAGCTTCTAGAAGACAATTCAGCACTCTGTCTCAAGAGTATTTAAAAATGTTCACAACCTCTTGACTCAACAATTTAACTTCTCAGAAATAATGAAATAATGTAGTATGAGACTAACGTACAAAAATGGTTCCTCACCATATTTTTAAGAAGAACAAATATTTGGGGCGCCTGGGTGGCTCAGTCGGTTGAGCGTCCAACTTTGACTCAGGTCATGCATGATCTCATGGCTTGTGGGTTTGAGCCCCGCGTCAGGCTCTGTGCTGATAGCTCAGAGCCTGGAACCTGCTTTGGATTCTGTGTTTCCCTCTCTCTCTCTGCCCCTCACTCGTGCTCTGTCCGTCTCTCAAAAATAAGTGAACGTTAAAAAAATTAAAAAAAAAAAAAGAAGAGCAAAACATTTGAACAACATAAATGTGTGAAGAGGGCTGAGCAGACAAATTAGGACACATTTCAGTTATGTGCTGTTATTCGACTGTGTACATTTTCACGAACAATTTCTGATGGCATGGGAAAATGCTTCTGATACATTAAGACATAAAAAGCAGATGTTATATTCATAGCTTGATCTTAATTACATTTAAAAAAAAAGAACAAAAGGAAGCAGGAGAGTTGCATCATTTTTAACTTAATCTGAATTCAACTTATACATGTTCAGAAGAAAAGAGAGAAGGAAAATTATCACTAGAAGCCGCAGGGAGGGGCCTACCATTCCATTCAAGGAGTGTTGTGTCTACAAGCGGGCATGACACAGGAGGCTTGAATTTGCTGTCTGCTCATCAGTGCATTCCCACACACCCTGCAGTCTGCGCACCCTGACATGGGAACTTCCCCGCCCCCCATACATCTTGGCACCCTTCTGCCAAGCCAACCATGTCATCTGGTGTTAAACCAAAGATCTGTTTCAATGTGAAGAAAAATGTGGCTGTACCAGACTTACTGAGGAGCAACACAACGGTATCCTGCAAAACACCTTTCTAAGGGAAAGGTATTCAATTGTTTTAAAAATTAACACTTGACAGGTATATTCCCATGGTTAAATTCTGTATTCCCAAGATACCAAAGGGTATGCAGTGAAAGGCTGTCCCCCTCCCACTCCTGCCACCTGGCCATCCAGTTCGATCTTCCAGAGACAACCACCACTACTAGGTTCTTAGATGCCTCCTAGACACAGTCTGTGAACATATGAAAGTGCTTTTCTATACCCATATAATACACTTTTTATATGTTAGTGTGTGTGTGTGTGTGTGTGTGTGTGTGTGTGTGTGTATATATATACATACATACATATATATCCATATTGTACAAATAATAGCATGGAATAGTATTTACTATCCTACAAGTTGCTATTTTTAACTAAGACATCTTAGAGAGTATTCTTTATTAGTATCTGTAGTGCTTCCTCATTCTATTTAGTGGCTACAAGGCATTCTATTTCATGGACGTACCGTAACTTATTTAACTTGTCCCCTATTGAACATACATTACAAGCCCCAAAACAAGTCCTTGCATGTGCCATTCAAACATGTGCAAGTTGTCCCTGCAAGTAGTTTTGATTTTGATCAACATATTGCCTAACTCTCCTTTAGAGGTGGTTTCCACTTACTTCCCACCAGTCTACATGTGTTTCCCACAACTCTGCCTGCATGATGCTATCAAGCTTTTTCTTTGTCATCCTGAAAGGTAGAAGAATGGCCTCATTGTAGTCTTAAGTAAACTCATGTTGGCATTCAATATACGTACAGAAAAGCAAGCACATTTTAAGCTTACAGCTTGATGTATTTTCACACAGTGAAAAACTCCATGTAGCTACCATCCAGGTCAAAAAAAAAAAAAAAAAAAAAGGTAATACAACAGCCTCCAGGAGCAGCCCTCACGCATCCTTCCCAGTCACCACTTAACTTCTCGCACCATGAATGAAATTTGCTTATTTTTGAACTTTACATAAATGGAATGATATAGAAAGCATTCTTTCACAATGGGCTTCTTTTGCTCAACATTATGCTTCTGCAAGGTGCCTCTGCTGGTGCTCGTAGCCACGGTTCATTCACTTTGACTGCTGTATAGTACTCTCACGCGGGACAAGAATGAAGCACGATTTATCCGTCTGTTCCAGAGTGGTGCGAATCACATTTTTACACATACACTTTGGCGGCAAACTGCTGGATTATATGGGGTGTGCATATTTCAGGTGAACAGACACCGTCAAGTTTCCAAAGTAGTCAGGCCAATTCACACTCACACCAGGAGTGCAGAATTCTAGTTGTTCTGCATCCAACACCAGATTCAGTTTTTTTCCATTTTAGCCATTCTGGTGGGTGGGAAGTGATTACGTCATTTGGACTTTAATTTGCATTTCCCTGATGACTAGTGAGGCTGAAATTTTTGCATATTTCGTGTCTTTATTGGGTACAGTGTCATATACACATATGTGCAGATACACAGTGTGTGTGTGTGGTAAGTTTGTTCATTGTGTTGTTAGAAACTTGATTGTTGTCTGTTCTATAAGTTCCTAAGAAAGACGTTTTGGAACTTTCCATGGTAAGAGCAGATTTGTCCAGTTCTCCCTTCAGGTCTGCCCATTCTGTTTCCTGTACAGTGAAGCTATGTTATTTGGTTATACATACTTAGAAATGTGACTGATCATTCTGAAATTTCCTTATTTCTCACTCCACTTTTAAGTCTATCTTGTCTGGTATTAGTACTTGGTTTCTTTTGGTTAGTGTTTGCACAGTCCCTTTTTCCATCATTTTACTCTTAATCCTGTGTGCCTTTTTATTAAGCAGCCCTGGATGGGGTTTAGGTTTTGTTTTGTTTTGTTTTTTAATCTAACCTTGACAAACTTTGCTTTTAATGGAGTAGTCTATTTACATTTAACGTGAACACTGAAATTTGGGGGTTTATCTCTTTCATCTCACAATTTGTTTTCCTTTTGATCTGTTTAATGCCCTCTTTTCTCTTCTTGCCAACTTTTTAATTCAGCTTTCCCCTCCACTGGCTTGTAGTCAAGGTGGTTTTTGATAGATTTCTTCACTGTAGTGTTACTAACTTTCCTTTTGTAGTTACTAAATAGCTTGGAGGAGACACTCTCAAACTTTCACCTCTAATTTCAGCATCCATCAGTGGACTGTGTGTCCGCAACGATGATCACTGTAATGTTTGCCTAATGGGGGGTCCTCCATTCTTAAGCGTGAAAGGGGTGCTAGGCCCGAAATGTCTTGAGAACCGATGCGCTAGGTACCGCAACACACTCTTGACTTACTACTGTTTCATATAACTGAGAAATGTTACCATTTTGCCAACAATTCCAACACGTTCATCCACCCTTCTGCCTGTGTTACTGTCATACATCTCAATCATACATGCGTTTTAAATCCCACAAGAAAGACACTTATTTTATGCAGCCAATATCTATTTCTATTTTTCCCCTCCCTTGCCTGCCTGCATTTCTGTGTCCTCTGCGTCTTCAGTTAAGGATCATTTTCTTTCTGCCTGAAGACTCCATTAGTGTTCCATTCAGCACAGGTGTGCCGGCAATGAATTGCCTCAGTTTTATCTGGAATGTCTGTATTTTCCTTCGCTTTTAAAAAAGTGTTCCATTGTGAAATGATTTCAGACTTACAGAAGAAGTGCAAGAATGGTACAAAGAATTCTCACATATCTTTCGCCCGGATTCTTCAAATGCTAAATTTGCTTTATTATTCTCTACCAGTCTATCTATATAATTATTTTTTCTCTGAACTGTTTGAGACTGAGTTACAGACAGGTTGCCCCTTCTCCCTAAGTATTTCAGTATTCATTTCCTGATTCTGGGGCGGGGAGTCCACGCTCAGACATAACCACAGTACAATCATCAAAATCAAGAAGTTAACATCGTTCAACTGATCTCTGTAGCTCAGACCGCCCCTCTGAGCTCGATTCACATTAACCCATCTGCCCACCTGGTGTTTCCACCTGTACGCCTAACAGAGCCCTCAAACCTACCGTGTCTAACACCGGGCTCCTAATCTGGCCCCATCAAGATTAATGGTGATTCTATCCTTTTAGTCACAAGGTCAAAACCCCTGGAGTCATCCTTAACTTCTGCTTCTCTTTCAGACTTCAGATCCAACAAGTCAGGATATTCTGATTTGTCACATAATAGCCAGGGATGTGACTGGGGACTTATCACCTGACTGCTCTCCCAGTTCCCATTATTGCTTTCCAACAGTCTCTCTTTTTTTTAAGTTTTATGTATGGAGAGAGAGAGAGAGAGAAAGAGAGAGAGAGAGAGAGAGAGAGCATGAGAAGGGGAGGGGCAGAGAGAGAAGGGGGAGAGAGAGAGGAGGAGGAGAGAGAGACAGAGACAGAGAGAGAGAGAGAGAGAGAGAGAGAGAGACAGAATCCCAAGCAGGCTCCACACTGCCAGTGCAGAGCCTGATGCAGGGCTCGAACTCACGAACCATGAGAACATGACCTGAGCCGAAATTAAGAGTAGGATGCTCAGCCGACCGAGCCACCCAGGTGCCCCCAACAGTCTATTCTTAATGTGGCAGCCAGGGTGATCCTGTAAAAGCTTAAGGGAGATTGTGTAAATCCTCTACTTAAACCCTATGATGGTCTCCCATTTTATTAAAAGTAAAACCAAAGTCTTCATGTGGATCAACACTGCTCTATACAACCTCGCCTCCTGTCAAGGCTGTGACCTCTATGGGTTCTCTCTCCCACCACCAGAGCTTTCTCTAGCCACCCAGCCGGACACCGGTCTATAGCAACTGCCATCTGGACAATATTCCTCTGGTAGCCGAACATAGATCGCTTTGTAACCTTCCTTTTGTCTTGTATTATTGAACTCTTACTGTCTATCTTATTCACACTGTATCCCCAAGGCCTAACATATGGACCAACTCGTAGTGGGCATTCACCGAATATCTGTTCAAGATATCAAGCTCTATGACCCACCTTGCCTGCACTCTGGCCTCCTTTCTGTTCCTAGAATTTGCTAGACATGCTCCCTTTTCAGGCTTTGGTACAAATGGTTCCCTTTTCCTGGAACTCTTTGTCTCCAGAAACTTGCATGGCTTGCTTCCTCATTTTTTTCAAGGTTTTGCTTAAATGTCACCTTAGTGGAGCCTTTTCCGGACCATTCCATTTAAAATCGCAACCTTCCAAGAACTCTCCATTGCTCTCACTCCACTTACATTACGGTTATACATTTATTCCCCTAATGGTCTCCTTTCCTCCCCACCATTGGAGTGTAAGCTCCACGAAGGCAGAGCCTGGGGGCTATTTTATTCACTGCTATATTCCCAGTTCCTAGAACAGCAGGAAGGTTCTACTGGCACTGGTAGGTGTCCAACAAAACTGTGTAGAAGGAATAAATACATGGAAACTCAGTATGCAAAACAGGTCAAAGTACTGCTGCTCAGGTTTGGGGAGAGCCAGTTGGGGCCTGGAGCAAACCCAGAGTCCCACCTTTTGATTCCTCTTTGTCCCTGAAACATCTCTTTAGAGCCTCCAAGGAGCCCCACAGGTGAATGTAAAACTTCACTGTATGTTCACCTTGCGCTAAGGCAAACTGGTTTGCTCCCCAGCCCCTGACAGGACCGGTGCTCTTCAGTCTTCTGCCCCAGTGGCCCACCCACTGTGGACTTCTCCCAGTCCTACTCCGATACTGTCTGTTGTTCTGGGTTCTCTCTCCCACCACCAGAGCTTTCTCTAGCCACCCAGCCGGACACCGGTCTATAGCAACTGCCATCTGGACAATATTCCTCTGGTAGCCGAACATAGATCGCTTTGTAACCTTCCTTTTGTCTTGTATTACTGAACTTTTACTGTCTATCTTATTCACACTGTATCCCCAAGGCCTAGCATATGGATCAACTCGTAGTGGGCATTCACCGAATATCTGTTCAATGTGTGAATAAAAGTGAATACAGCGTACTGGTATTTAGTGGACTGCAGATTATTAATAACTGAAGGATACATCTGTAACACTTGGGGACAACCTCTTTTTTCTCTCTTTAAAATAAAGTTGTTTACCATAACGCTCATTACTGTTATGAGCTCATTCATTATTTTCGAAATTCCATCCCATGCAATAAGGCAGGACATAATATTAAAATGTTTAAGAACTGGAAAGAAGGTCACAAAATAATCAATTGTAGATAATATGATTATATATCTAGAAAAATCAATTCAATAAAAAAGTTTAATGAGATGGCTAGATTTATAATGTTTTTTTTTTAATGTTTATTTATTATTGAGAGACAAAGAGACACAGAGCATGAGCAGGGGAGGGGCTGAGAGATGGAGAGACACAGAATCCGAAGCAGGCTCCAGGTTCTGAGCTGTCAGCACAGAGCCCGATGCGGGGCTCAAACTCACAAACCACGAGATCATGACCTGAGCCGAAGTCGGATGCTTAACCGACTGAGCCACCCAGGCGCCCCTATAATATGTATTTTTTAAAAATTCAATAGCATTCTTATGCACCAGCAATAAGTAATTTAAAAATAAATTCCTTTCTCAGTAGCCACAAGATATATAAAATCACAATAAGTAATCTTAAAATATGTTAGACCTGTATAAAGAAAACCTTGCAAAAGCAACAAAAATATTGAAGTAAATGGAATGGACTTTTCAAATTAATTTGAAAGATTTGATCTAATAAAAATCCCAATTATTTTAAATTTTCTCAGAAGTTCTAAAAGGCTAGCTTACTAAGCACATAAGAATGCACAAGTGAGAATAATAAGAAATGTTTGGGAGTTCATTCTGTCTCCTCTGCTAGGTATTTTAAGTATACTTTTTTTTTATTTTTTTTTTTAAACTGGCTCCTCTAGGGATTTCAGTATGCATTCTTAACTCATCAGAGTCTACTCTAATGTCCTACCACTTTACATATTAAGAACTTTAATATGATACATATTATTATATGTACCCTATTGTATGTATTAACACATTTTATTAAGAATCAATTTCAGGGGCACCTGAGTGGCTCAGTCAGTAAAGCGTCCGACTTTGGCTCAGGTCATGATCTTGCAGTTCATGAGTCCGAATCCCACACCAGGCTCCGTGCTGACAGCTCAGAGACTGGAGCCTGCTTCATTCAGATTCTGTGTCTCCCTCGCTCTCTGCCCCTCCCCCACTTACACTCTGTTTCTCTCTCTCTCTCAAAAATAAACATTTAAATTTTTTTAAAAAAATCAGTTTCATTTACACCACCTTGCACATTTTGTGCTGTTGGTCTAATGCTCATCATACATATACGTGTATATTATAAACCCAAATATTATCTTATTATTGCTTTAGACAACTTTTACAAATTTTAAGAATAAAAGGGGCGCCTGGGTGGCGCAGTCGGTTAAGCGTCCGACTTCAGCCAGGTCACGATCTCGCGGTCCTTGAGTTCGAGCCCCGCGTCGGGCTCTGTGCTGATGGCTCGGAGCCTGGAGCCTGTTTCCGATTCTGTGTCTCCCTCTCTCTCTGCCCCTCCCCCGTTCGTGCTCTGTCTCTCTCTGTCCCAAAAATAAATAAACGTTGAAAAAAAAGAATAAAAGTAAAAATAGCATTTTATATTCGCCCACATATTTCACCTTCCCCATACTCTTTATCCCTTCTGAGGATACAAATTTCCACCTGGCATTATTTTCTCTTCAGTATGAAGATCTTCCTTTGCTATTTATTACGATGCATGTCTGCTGGCAACAATTTCTCTCAGCTTTTACCTAGAAATATCATTATTTCTCCTTTCACATTTGATGGATATTTTTACTGTGTATAGAATTCTAGGTTGACAGTCTTTTCCTTCAGTGTTTTGAAGATGTCATTCCACTGCCTACTGGGCTACATGACTTCTGACTATAACTCAGCCATCATTCTGAGCACTGTTCCCTTTTCTTTATCTTTAGTATTCAGCAGCTTCGCTCTGATATAATAGATGGAATTTTCTCTGTATTTATCCTGCTTGAAGTTGGCCGTGCTTCCTGGTTGCTCCATATGTGCGTGTTTTAATCAAAATTGGAAGTTTTTCAGCCAACATTTCTTCAAATATTTTTTCTATCTCATTCTTCTCAGATTTGGGGACTGTAATTACTCGTATATTAGGCAACTTGATCAGTGAAGCCCTGATCCTATTTTTTCAACCTTTTTTTTCCTCTTTGTAATTTAGTTTGGATGATTTCTACTGACCTGTCTTCAAGATCACTGACCCTTTCTTCTCTTGTGTTCAATTGGCTGTTAATTTCAAACACTGAAATTTCAGTGACAGGTTTTATCTTTTTCAGTTCTAAGATTTCCACTTGGTTCTCTTTTTTACAGCTTCTGTATCTATATTATAACTTCCACTTCTTCATCCTTTCACCATATTTTTCATATATATTTTTAAACATTTTTATGGCTACAGGTTTTTTTTGTCTGTGAGTCTATTTCTCTGATTTTCATTTCAAGTAAGGGTCACAGGTTCCTGTTTGCTCATCTTCACATGTCTAGAAAGTTTTTATTTTATACTGGACATTTTGGATGATAGGCTATAGAGGCTCTGGATCCTGTGGTTTCCTTCTGAAGAACTCAGTTTGGTCCCAGTAGGCAGTCAAATTATTGGCAGATCACCTTAATTTGGGGCAGGCCATTTTATGTTTTATGTATTTTGTGTGTGTGCTTAAACCTTCATCCTAAGGAAAATGTCACAGTTGTAGACATTTCCTGTTTCCTCCTAAGGGGTGTTGCTTCTGGGGCTTCAAAGGAAAGCCTAAGGTGTTTATACCAAGACTTTCTAGTCTGATAAGACTCAAACTCTAAATCCTGCCTTTCCTACAGTAGGAGCTGCTGAAATCAGCTGGAACCTGTGACACCTGCCCAGTGCATGGGCAGTTCACAAGCTAGCCCAGAATTTCAGGGGTGTATATATTCAGGCTGGGGCTATGCCCTCCAAAGTTCTTTTCTTCCTGTAAGTTCCATTTCAGGTTCTGGCCACTCTGGCCTCTTTGAAATCTATCCCCTAATTCCTCCAACCAACATGGTGGTTTCTGCCAATTTCTGCTTAACTTATATCTGCTAGAACCTGATGTCCTGGGAGTCCCTCAAGGGAAAAGTCATACATAGCCTGTTTTCATTCACAGTTGTTCCTTCTCTCAAGAATCAAATCCACTCCAATTTCTGGTTGCATTTGGTTGCTTTCTTGTCCCTTTAAACAACATTTTCAAAATATTTTATCCAGAATTTGTATTTGTTACTGGTGGGAATGTTATTCTGATACAAGCTACTTGGTTATCACTGAAAACCAGAACTCTAGCTCAGAATGTTTTTGAAAGAGAAAAACAATGGAGTGAATTTTGTTCATGTATATGTGAATATTGATGATAAAGATACAGAAATCAGAACACTGTGGCACTTGTGTAAGAGTATATAGGTCAGTAAATACAACAGATATCTCTGAAAGAGACCTCCTTAATACTGAAATTTAATATATAATAAAGGAAGAAAAACAAACAAATAAGGAAAAACTATTTGAAGAACAGTTTTGGGAAAAGTGATGTTTGAAGAGCATCATTTCACCTCACTTCATTAATTTCAGGATTAAAGAGTTAAATATAAACACATAAACCACATATACTAAAATAAAATGAGTGTGAATATTTAACTCATTGCTGGTTCGGTGTTTGTAGATAAACTTTTTTAAATTATGGGTTTTTTAATGTTTATTTTTGAGAGAGAGAGAGAGAGAGCGAGAGAGAGCATGGGGGGGAAGGGCAGAGAGAATGGGAGACAGAAGATCTGAAGCGGGTTCTGCGCTAACAGCACAGAGCCCAATGTGGGGCCTGAACTCACAAACCATGAGATCATGACCTGAGTTGAAGTTGGATGCTTAACCAACTGAGCCACCCAGGTGCCCCTGTGGATAAACTTTTGAACCTCTCTCATTAGTTTCTTTCTCAAATGCAAGAAAATAATTTTAAAAAATACCCACCTCCGAGGATTCCTGTGATTAAATAAAGGCACTGTGCCAACTGACACATAATCACCCCTCAATAAATGTTAGCTGTTGCTGTTGTTGTTACTATAGTTATTATTATTTAATACTTATGGGGAAGGCATCTCTTTCATAAAATAATGGAGAAATTATTAGAAGATTGATAAATTTTATTATGTGAAAATAATCACTTTTATATATTAAAAAACAAAAAAGGCAAGGAACAATGGGGAAAATGTTTGCAAACATGACAAAGAATTAATATTCTTAATATATAAAGGGCATTTAAAAATCAATAAGTAAAGCACTAATATCCCAGCAGAAAATAAAGGATTGAATAAACATTTCTGAGAAGAAATAAACACATTTTAAAAGTTCAACTATGTTATTAATCAAATAAATACAAATAAAAATAATCCGAGAAAGTGGTCTTGTTCCTGTTTTGTTGTTGTTGTTTTAGAGACCAGACACGTTTAGTATATTAAGATAGTTATTCTCAGACCTGGTGAGGGGATTGGTGAGATTATTTAGAAAACTACTGCTATGTACCCAGAGTCTTAAAAAAAAAATCTGGGGCGCCTGGGTGGCTCTTGGTTTCGGCTCAGGTCATGACCTCATGGTTTCGTGGGTTTGAGCCCCTCATCAGGCTCTGCGCTGACAGTGCAGAGCCTGCTTGGGATTCTCTCTCCCCCTCTCTCTCTGCTCCTCCCCCACTCACCCTATCTCTGTCTCCCTCAAAAATAAATAAATAAAACTTAAAAAAAAATCCTACTCTGTGTTTCAATACTTCCTCATTTCAGGAATCTATTTTGAAGCAGTTTCTGCCATCTCTGGGGTTTTTTTCTAATTCCAAAACATAAAAATTAAGAAAGAAAATAAATCCAGTACTCATCTCAAGAAGCTAAAAGAAGAACACCAGGAAAATCCAAACACAATAGACGAAGGCAATTCTGTAAAAGAATGTTTTAAATTTTCCAAGTGGCCAAATTTCCTTGTAGGTTTTCTCACTGTAAATTTTACCTTTACTTTCTTCTGCTCAGGGAAGGGGGTGCTATATGATTTCCATCTCTTGGACTTTGAGATTTTTCTTTGAGCTGATTTCACATAACTTTTTATAAATGCACCATAGGTACTGAAAAAATGAATCTCCCCTGTTTGATGAGTACAAAATCCTCCATATTTACATTTTACGTAAGTTTATTCATTGCTATCCCATTATTTCACATTCTTATTTATTTTGCAGCTGCCGGTATGTTAAATTCTGAAGTGTGTTAATATCTTCAACTACGTCATTTTAAATTCTTCTTATTTCTAATAGCTTTTGCTTTATATCGTTTTATAAAATATTTTCAAGCACATACGCTTTCACGACTATCATGCCTTCTGGGTGGAGTGAACTTTGTAATGTTATAAACTGACCATTCTTTTTAATATCTTCTAACCTGGAATTTCTAATCTGGCAGAACGTGAATACTGCCTATCCTTCTGGTCTGCGTTTGTTTGCGGTATCTGGCCTGTCCCTTGTTTTCAACTTTCCTATGTTGTTTCATTTCAGGTGTGTCTCCTATAAACAGCATAAAACTGACCTTGGTTTTTTCCTCAGGTTGTAGTGATTCTGGGATCTGTTAATAAGGGACTGTTTTAATCCCACGAATATTTATTGTTTTCACTGCCTCTAGTTTATTTATAGCTTTTGTTTTTCCTTTCCTGACCTTTGCTGACCTGATCATCTTTTCTTCCCTCTGAATGTGGCTTAAAAGTTCTAAATCTTATTTTTCCCTAGCCTAATAAGAATGAGCCATTTTTTTTTAATTGAGAGATAATATACCAGTTAATCTTACGTGCACAGCTTGAAGAATTTGTACATATGTACATACTGGGTAACGACCACTCAGAATGAGATCCAGAACATTTACCAGTACATTGTAAGGCAGCCCTTCCCACCTACACACTCCCCGGATCCTTAGCATTAGTCTTACCTGTCCTGAAACATCCTATGAATGTTACGTATTTTTTGTAAAAAAGGTATGGAGTTCACCAAAACTTCTTTTTTAAGTTTATTTATTTTTGAGAGAGAGAGAGAGAGAGACAGCAAGTGGGGGAGGGACAGAGAGAGAGAGAATCCCAAGCAGGCTCTGTACTTTCAGCATGGAGCCCAATGCAGGGCTTGAACTCATGAACTGTGGGATCATGACCTGAGCTGAAATCAAGAGTGGGGCACTTAACCGACTGAGCCACGCAGGCGCCCCCGTTATGTATTCTTTTACATCTGACTTCTTTGACAAAATACTTGGAAGATTCATCTGTGGAGCTGCACAAAGTAGTAATTTATCCTTTTTCCTTTCTGTGTAATATTCTATTACATGTCTATACCACAAATTACCCATCATTCTGCTGATGGCCATTTCCCCCCAGGTTTTGGCCATTTTAAATAGAAATAGGGGTGCCTGGGTGGCTCAGTCGGTTGAGTGTCCAACTTCAGCTCAGGTCATGATCTCGAGCCCCACGTCTGGCTCACTGCTGTCAGCATCAGCGCAAAGCCACTTCAAATCCCCTGTCCCTCCTCTCTCTGCCCCTCCCCCACTTGCTCGTGCATACACATGCTCTGTGTCTCTCAAAAATAAGCATTTAATAGATAAATAAATAAACAAACAAACAAACAGAAATAAAACTGCTACATACATTCATGTGTATGTCTTTTCATGGATATATACACTCATTTCCTTTGGATCTATAGCAAGGAACAGAATTGCTAGACCACAGAACAAGCATACATTTAACTTCAGTACAAAGTGACAGTTTTTTCAAAGTAACTGTACTCCCACCAGCAATGCATGAGGGTTACAGTTGCTTCACATTCGTGTTGACACTTAGTATTTTCACTTTTCTTAATTTTAGCCATTCTGGTGGGTGTATAATAGTGACTTGCTATGGTTTTGAATTCTATTACCCCAATAAGTAATGATGTCAGGAACCTTTTTATATATGCTCATCAACCGTTTGGAAGTGCTCTTTAATAAAATGCCTGCTCAAATCTTCTGAACACTTTTTAAAGTTAGGTTATTTGATTTTTTTCTTGTTGATATGTAGGAGTCTTTTTTTTGAGAGAGAGAGAGAATGTGACGAAGAGAGGGGGAGAGAATCTTTTTTTTGTTTAAACATTTATTTATTTTTGAGAGACAGAGAGACAGAGCATGAGTGGGAGAGGGGCAGAGAGGGAGCAAGACACAGCATCCAAAGCAGGCTCCAGGCTCTGAGCTGTCAGCACAGAGTTGATGCAGGGCTTGAACTCACAAACTGTGAGATCATGACCTGGGCCAAAGTCGGACGCTTAACAGACAGCCACTAAGGCGCCCCCAGAGAGAGAATCTTAAGCAGGCTCTATGGCCAGCACAGAGCCCAGCTCTGTGGCTCAGTCTCACAACCATGAGATTGACATGAGCCAAAATCAAGAGTTGGTTGCTTAACCAACTGAACCACCTAGGCGCCCCAATTTGTACGAGTTCTTTACACATATTTTAGATACAAGACCTCTGTCAGATACATATATCACGAATACCTTTTTCCTGTATATTCTTTGTCCTTTTGCTGCTCTCTTACTGTTATGATTTCATGAGTAGAAGCTTTAAATTTTGATGTAGGTTTTTTTTTCTTTTTATGGTAGTAGGTATTGTGGCCTGATTAACAAATCTTTGCTTACCCAAAGATTATGAAGACATTCTGCTGTGTTTTCCTAGAAACTTCACAGATTTATCTTTACTATTTATGTATGTTGTGAAGTAAGAGTCAAAGCTGATTTTTTTTTTCACAGGAGTATCTGATTATTCCAAAACCATGTTTTGGTGCACTGGCGTTCTATGAATTTATTTATTCATCAACATATATTACAGAGAGCCTAGAAAATCAGACTTTGTGCTGGAGCTGAAGACAAATCAGTGAACAAGAAAGATATTCTTGTCCTCATGGAATCTAGTGAGCAGTTTAACAACTTGGGTCTTTCAGCCCTTAATTTCAGAAAATTCTTGATCTAAGGAAACAGCTGAGTAAAATCTCTAACTTGTGTCCAGCATCTAGCCACCTGATTGCACTCAATTAATTAAACTCACATGTTCTGCTTCAATTTCTTTCAAATAACCTACAGACTGATGGTGGTTAAGGGAAGGAGCATGAAGAAAACTCATTCCTTTTGATATTTTTCTGATTGTCAAAGTAATAGTCCAAAACTGAGAACAACTGTTTTAACAGAGAAAAGCTGAAAGGAGCCAGACGAGAAAAATCACTTATACGCCTACCATCCAGAAGCAATTACTGTTAATATGTTGAACATAAAATGAAATCACAACTTGGCCAGAGACTTTAGCTATGTATACAGTCAAAATTCTGTAGGGTCAAAATTGCTCTTGAAATCCCTTGTAAAGGAAGACTTCCAACTGGAATGGCAGCTTGAACACATAGCTCTGATTGTGATTTTAACTCATTATACATTACATGATAAAAAGGATTCATGCCCAGGGAACCTTCCAACTAGTTTTTTTTCAGCCTCTGTCGTAAATAATAGACAGCAAAGGATCATCAGATATTTAAAGAAAATCTCAAAAATGAAAATCAGAGCCCTGAAAACAGAATAAAAAAACAACGTAGAGGAAACAAATTATTTAGGCAGCAGGAGAAAATAATAATAATATTCTCAGGGAAAATAAAGAGATGATGCATCTAAGAAACAAGAACAGAATGCCACAAAAAAGAACACTCAGAGAAAAAGAAAACTCACCATTTATTATAAATTAAATATCTGAGCAAGAAAAAAAAAATTTTCTAGAGAAATACTGGAAGATAAGATTATGAGAAGATAAAACATTGGGAAGGAACTGCCCATAAAGTGGGCAGGAAAACCAAAAAAACACAAGGGGAGGGGAGGGGAACAGGAAAGAAAAAGTTTTTAAAAATATTTGAGAGTCAACCCAAGACTTCTAACATCCAATAGGAGTTCTTGGAAAACAAAACACAGAACACAAATATGTATTCACTGATGCCACTGGACAAGAAAAGAAGAGACAGAAACACCGTAAAAAACAGGTAAAAATATTATTTCCCAATAGTACCTGGAAAACTGATATACCAGGAAAACCAATATGAATTAACTAAGAGAAGAAAAAACAATCCTTTTATAAACAATATAAACAGTTACATGTTTACAGCCAAAATCAGTACAGCTGACTCTGAACAAGGGTCTGAACTGCGTGGGTCCACTTGCGTGGGTCCACTTACATACACACAGTTTTCGATCCAGCACTGTAAATGTATTTCTCTTCCTTATGATTGTCTTGATGACATTTTTTCTCTACTTTAAGAATACAGTATATAATACATATAACATACAAAATATGTATTAATCAATTATTTATGTCATCAGTAAGGATTCTAATCAACAGTAGGCTATTAGTAAAGTTCTTGGAGAGTCAAAAGTTATACACAGATTTTCAACTGCAGGGACGGTGGGGGGGTGGGTGGTACCCCTAACCCCCACATTGTTCAAGGGTCAAGGGTCAAAGGTGGAAATCACCTATAAATTTAAAAACATAAAGGAAGGTATAATGAAGAACAGATACCACTCTCAGCAGCAACAAAAGACAAAACATTAGAACACAAATTTAGAAGTAAATGGGCAAGATCTATATAAAGATACTGAGGGACACTAAAGAAAACTTGAATACTTGGAAAGGATTACCTTATTCTTATACAGGAAGTATCAGTATTATAAAGATTTAATCTGTCCTAAATTAATTTATAAATTTAATGCGATTCCAATATTTAAAACATCAACAGTCTTAGAGTGCCTGGGTGGCTCAGTCTGTTAAGCATCTGACTTCAGCTCAGGTCATGATCTCATGGTCTGGTCCATGAGTCCAAGCCCTGTGTTAGGCTCTGTGCTGATAGCTCAGAGCCTGGAGCCTCCTTCGGATTCTGTGTTTTCCTCTCTCTCTGCCCCTCCCCACTCACGCTCTGTCCCCTGTTTCTCAAAAATAAATAAATGTTTAAAAAATTTTGGAAAAGGGGTGCCTGGGTGGCTCAGTCGATTAAGCCTCCGACTTCGGCTCAGGTCATGATCTCACAGTTCATGAGTTCGAGCCCTGCGTCAGGCTCTGTGCTGATTGGTCAGAGCCTGGAGCCTGCTTCAGATTCTGTGTCTCCCTCTCTCTCTGCCCCTCCCCCACTCATGCTCTGTCTTTCTTTCAGAAGTGAATAACATTAAAAAAATTTTTTTTTTAATTTTTTTGAAAAAAAATCAACAGTCTTTTCTAACCAGGCAAGCTAATTTTGAAAATTATACACAGGAGTGCCTGGGTGGCTCAGTTGGTTAAACATCCAACTCTTTATTTCAGCTCAGGTCATGATCTCTCAGTTTGTGGGATCAAGCCCCGCATTGGGCTCTATGCTGATGGTACAGAATATGCTTGGGATTCTCTCTATCCCTCTCTCTCTGCCCCTCCCCTACTCACATGCATGTTTCTCTCTCTCTCTCTCTCTCTCTTTCTCAATAAAGATTAAAAGAAAGAAAATTATACAGAAAGTAGTAAGAACAGCCAAGAAAATTCTGAATAACTGAAAAGACGATGAGGGAAGATTAACCCTGATAGATAATAAGACATATTCTAAGATAATGTGACACTGGTACACAAAGAGACCAATCAGAGTAGGTCCAAAAGAATCAAATGGAAACTGTAACTGGAAAACACACTAATTGAAATTAAGAACCCAACAGATAGTTTAACAGCAAATTGGACATAGCAGAAGAGAGGATTAGTTAACTAGAAGATAGGTCAGTAAAAAGAAAGAAGAGGAAATGCTAAAAGACAAGGGGAACAATGAAAACAATGCTCTAACAAAATTATAATTGGAGTCCAAGAAAAAGAACTGAACAAGAACAAAGCAGAAAAACGTAGTCAAAGATATAATGGTCAATAATTTCATAAAGCTAACAAAAGGCAATCGAGCCACATATTCAAAGGCTCTATAAAACTCCAGCAGGATGACTCTAAAGAAAACCACCTGAGGCAAATCACAGTAAAACAGCTTTCGAAAGAAAAAGAGAAAAATCTTAAAAGCAACCAGAGAAGAAAAAGACGTCTTACCTTCAAAGCAGCAATAAGAAGACGTAAGTGGAAGCCAGAAAAGAATGAACATCTTCAGAGTGCTGAAAGCAAATAACTGCCAATCTAGAATTCGGGACCGGCAAGAACGTATTTCAAAAGAAAGGATTAGAAAATCATCATTCAGCAATCCTCATAATTGATCAGAGCAACTGATAGGAGGATTCAACAATCCCCACAATAACCAATTAAGAATTGTTCATGGATGGTAAAAAGAGTGGATGAAAGTTAATGAAAACTAGGATATTTATACAATCTCAAAGCGTCTCCTCAAAAGATACTAATTACAAAGGAGAAAAAAATATTAACTTTACAGTGGAGAAACCTGGGAGGTACCGCCTCAACCAAGAGACCAAAGTGAAACCACCAACAGTGGAGCAAACCAGTGTCATATGCCTCCTCTGATGACGCACTGAGAGCCACACGGTATCTCTTCCATGCGATTCTTACTCAAAGTGCAGGAACGAAATCCAGTTATAAGGAAACATCAGAAAATGCAAACTGAGGTACAGGGTGCAAAACTGTCCTATATCCTACAAAAATGTCAAGGTCACTAAAGGCAAAGCCTGAGGAACCCTGTTCCAAGTCAGAGGCGGCTAGCGAGGTAACAGCAATCGTAAGCAAGTCATGATCATGGATTAGATGGTGGACGAGGAAAAAAACTTCTTTTTTGCTCCAAAGGACATTATTAGGACAACTGACTATATTTGAATGAGGTGCACTGATCACATAATAGTATTTTATCAAATTATTTTCCTGATTTGGGTGTGTGTGTGTGTGTGTGTGTGTGTGTGTGTGTGTGAAGGGAGAGAGAGGTTGAGAGAGGGAGAAAGAGAGGGAGGGAGGGCAAGAGGAAGTGGGGAGAAAGAGTGTACATGGTGAAGTAAATGTCAACATTTGAGGAATCTGGGTGAAAGGTCAACGGGAATTCTTTGTACTACTACTGCAATTTATTTAAAAGTATTAAAAGAGTCATTCCAAAATTTTAAAAAGCCTTTTAAAAAATGAAGAGAAATGGAGTCATTTTTGGAGAGACGAAATCAGAGGACTGATCACCAGACCTACACTAAATGAAAACCTCAAGGAATTCTTCAGACAGAAGGAAAATGGGCCTAGACAGAAGTGCAGAAATGCAGGAAAGAATGAGGAGCCAAAGAAAGAACAAACATAAATATTTACTGTATAAACAATAATGTCTTGTATGGTTTGAAATCTGCGTAGTACTAAACTGCAAAAAATCCCACAATATTACAAAAGGCAGGAAGAGGGTAAACGGAAGTGAAGTGTTCTAAGGAGCTAGCACATTGGGAAGCAGCAAAGATCCTCACTGATGTAAGACTATGGTAAGTTAAGGATGCAGACTGCAAATTCACGGGCGGTGGTTCTCAAACATTTTGGTCTCTAGACCTCTTCACACTCTTAGAAACTGTTGAGGATTTCAAACAATTTTAGTAAAGATCACATGTATTGACACTTTTCATATTAGAAATCAAAATTAAAGTCCCTAAATACATAAAACAAATATTAACAGATGCAAAGGGAGAAATTGACAGTAACACAGTAATAGTATGGGGTTAACACCCCACTTATGTCAGTGGCTAGATCATCCAGACAGAAAATTAATAAGGAAATCCTTATTAATTTTAAACTATACATTAGACCAGGGAGGGTGCCTGGGTGGCTCAGTCAGTTAAGCGTCCACCGTCGGCTCAGATCATGATCTCGCAGTTCGTGAGTTTGAGCCCGCGTCAGGCTCTGTGATGACGGCTCAGAGCCTGGAGCTTGCATCAGATTCTGTGTCTCCCCCTCTCTGTCTGCCCCTCCCCAGCTCATACTCTGTCTCTCTCTGAAAAATAAAAAAACATTAAAAAAAAAAAATACACGCCCCTGGGTGATTCAGTTGGTTAAGCGACTGACTTTGGCTCAGGTCATGCTCTCATGGTTCATGAGTTCAAGCCCCATGTCAGGCTCTGCACTGACAGCTCAGAGCCTAGAGCCTGGAGGCTGCTTTGGGTCCTCTATCTCCCTCTCTCTGCCCCTCCCCTGCTTGCGTGTTCTCTCTCTCAAAAATAAATAAATAAACATTAAAAAAATACATTGGACCAGATGGGACTTAAGAGAGATATATATAGAACATTCTGTCCAAAACTGCAGAACACACATTCTTCTCAAGTGCAGGACAGATCACATGTTAGACCACAGAATAAGGCTCAATAAATTTAAGAAGAATGAAATCATGGCAAGCGTCTTTTCTGGCCACAATGCTATGAAACTAGAAATCAATTACAAGAAGAAAACTGGAAAAAAAAATACAAACATGTACAGACTAAACCAGATGCTATTAAACAACGAATGGGTCAATGAAGACATCAAAGAAGAAATGATAAACTACCTTGAGACAAAATGAAAATGAAATCACGATGTTCCAAAATGTCTGGGATGCAGCAAAAGCAGTTCTAATAGGGGAGTTTATAGCAATACAGGTCTACCTTAAGAAACAAGACAAATCTCAAATAAATAATCTAACCTTAAGCCTAGAGGAACTTCAAAAAAGAACAAATGAAACCCAAAGTTAGTCAATGGAAGAAAAAAATAAAGAGCAGAGCAGAAATGAATGCAACAGGAACTTAAGAAAAGAGAAAGATTAATGAAACTAAGAGCTGGTTCTTTGAAAAGATCAAAGTAGGGGTGCCTGTGTGGCTCAGTCGGTTGAGCCTCTGATTTCAGCTCAGGTTATGATCTCGTGGTTTATGGGTTTGAACCCTGCTTCGGGCTCTGTGCTGACAGCTCAGAGCCTGGAGCCTGCTTCAGATTCTGTGTCTCCCTCTCTCTCTGCCCCTCCTCCCTCACGCTCTGTCTCTCTCTCCTTCAAAAATAAACATCAAATAAAATTTAGGGAAAAAAAAAAAAAGATCAAAGTGATAAACCTTTAGCAAGACTTACCAAGAAAAAAAGAGAGAGGGCCCAAATAAATAAAATCAGAAATGAAAGAGAAGGTAGAAGTTACCGCTACCACAGAAATAAGAAAGATAAAAAAGACTACTACAAATAATTACACATCAACAAACTGGACAACCTAGAAGAAATATTTCCTAGAAATATACAATCTTCCAAGACTGAATTAGGAAGAAATAGAAATTAAAACAGCTGATTACTAGCAATAAAAGTGAATCAATAATCAAAAAACTCCCAACAAACAAAAGTCCACGACCAGATGCCTTCACAGGTAAATTCTACTGAACATTTTAAGAGTTAATACTTAATCATTCTCAAACTGGTCCAAAAAACTTAAGCGGAAGAGATTCTTCCATGTTCATCTATGAGACCACCATTACCCTGATACCTAAGCCAAACAAAGACACTACAAAAACAAAACAAAAACAAACAAACAAAAACAAAAAACCCCACACAAGCCAATATCCCTGAAGAACACAGCTATAAAAATCTGCAAAACTGAATTCAACAATATGTTAAAAGGACCATACACCATGATCATGTGGAGTTTAATCCAGGGATGCAGGGATGGTTCAATATCCACAAATCAATCAACATAACACACCACATTAAGAAAACGGATAAAAATCAGATCGCCAACTCAAGAAATGCAAAAAAAAAAAAAAAAAAAAAAAAACCTTGACAAATTCAACATACATTTATGATAAAAACTCTCAACCAAGTAGGTATAGAAGAAATGTATCGCAACATAATAAAAGCCATACATTACAAACACCCACAACTAATGTCATACCAGATAATGAAAAGTTACAAGTTTTTTCTCTAAGATCAAGAACAAGACCAGGATGACCACTCTTGCCGCTTTTATTCAATACAGAATTAGAAGTCCTAGCCATAGCAATTAGGCAAGGAAAAGAAATAGGCAATATCCAAATTGGTAAGAAAGAACTGTCACTATTTGCAGATGACATGCTACTATATATAGAACACCCTAAAGCCTCTGCCCAGAAACTATCAGAATAAATTAAACCAAGAAGATGAAAGACCTATATTCTGAAAACTATGTCACTGATGAAAGAAACTGAAGACAAGCAAATAAATAGAAAGATATATCATGTTCATGGAATGGAAGAATATTGGTTAACATGTCCATACTATCCAAGGCAACCTACAGATTCAGTGCAATCCCTATCAAAATATCAATGGTATTTTTTATAAAACTAGAACAAATAATCCTAAGATTTGTATGGAACCACAAAAGATCTCTGAATAGCTAAAGTGATCCTGAGAAAGAACAAAGTTGGAGGATATATCATGCTCCCAGATTTCAAACCATACTACAAAGTTACGGTAATCAAAACAGTATGTTACTGGCACAAAAACAGACACATAGATCAATGGAACAGAAATAAGAGCCCAGACATAAACCCACCACATATGGCCAATTACTCTATGACAAAGGAGGCGTGAATACACAATCAAGAAAAGATAGTCTCTTCAATAAACGGTAATGAGAAAACTGCACAGCTACATGCAAAAAGATGAAACTGGACCACTTTCTTACACAATATACAAAAAAAAAAAAAAAATTCAAAATAGATTATAAAGACTTAAATCAAGACCTGAAACCTTAAAGCTCCCAGAAGAAAACAGGCAGTTTGACATCAGTCTTAGTGATATTTTTCTGGATCTGTCTCCTCAGAGAAGGACAACAAAAACAAAAATAAACAAATGGCACTTATATCAAACTAGAAAGATTTTACATAGTGAGGGAAACCATCAAGGAAATGAAAATACAACCTACTGAATGGCAGAATATATATACCAATGATACATCTAAAAAGAGGTTAACATCTAAAACATATGAAGAACTGGGGCACCTGGGTGGCTCAGTCAGTTAAGCGTCTGACTTTGGCTCAGGCCATGATCTCTCGCAGTTAATGAGTTCAAGCTCCGCATCAGGCTCTGGGCTGAGAGCTCAGAGCCTGGAGCCCTCTCTCTCTGCCCTTCTCCTGGTTGTACTCTGTCTCTGTCTCTCTCTTTCTGTCTCTCTCTCAAAAACAAATAAACATTAAAATTTTTTTTTAATCATCTGAGGTTAAAAAAAAAAATAAATAAGTAAAACATATAAAGAACTCATACAACTCAACACCAAAAAAACCCCAAACAATCCAATGAAAAAGTGGGCAAAGGACCTAAACAGACATCTTTCCAAATAAGACACATAGCTGGCCCACAGGCACATGAAAAGATGCTCCATATCACTCATCATCAGGGAAATGCAAGTCAAAACCACAATGAAGTATCATCTCACAGCTGCCAGAAGGGCTCTTATCAAAAAGACAAGAAATAACAAGTGTTGGCAAAGATATAGAGAAAATGGAACCCTCCTGCACTGTCATTGGGAATGTAAATCGGTACAACCACTATGGAGAATAGTATGGAGGCTCCTCAAAAAATTAAAAATAAAACTATCATACAACCTAACAATTCCACTTCTAGATGTTTATCCAAATAAAATGAAAATACTAATTCAAAAAGACATAAACACTCCTATGTTCATCACAGTATTATTTATAATAGCCAAGATCTGAAGCAAGCTAAATGTCTACTAATAGATGAATGGATAAAGAAGATCCATTTGGATCTTCATGGATAAATGAAATCTTGCCATTTACAACAACATGGATCGAGCTAAAGGGCATTATGGTAAGTGAAAGTAAGTCAAAGACAAATACCATATGATTTCACTTATATGTGGAATCTAACAAATAAAGCAGAAGCAGACTCATAGAGAACAGTTGGTTGCCAGAGGAGAGGTGTATGGGAAGGTGAACAAAACATGTGAAGGGGATTATGATGTCCAATCCTCTAGGGGCACCTGGGTGAGTCAGTCAGTTAAGCATCCGACTCTTGATTTCAGCACAGGTCATGAACTCATGGTTGGTGAGTTGGAGCCCCGCGTCAGGCTCTGTGCTGAGGGTGCAGAGCCTTCTTGGGATTCTCTCTCTCCCTCTCCCTCCTTCTGCCCCTTCAGTGCTCTCTCTCTCTCTCTCTCAAAATAAATAAACTTAAAAAAAAAATAAGATGTACAGGGGCACCTGGGTGGCTCAGTCAGTTGGGCGTCCAACTTCAGCTCAGGTCATGATCCCACAGTCTGAGTTTGAGTCCCGTGTCGGGCTCTGTGCTGACAGCTCAGAGCCTGGAGCCTGCTTCAGATTCTGTGTCTCCCTCTCTCTCTCAGCCCCTCCCCTGCTCATGCTCTGTCTGTCTCTGTCTCAAAAATAAATAAAAACATTAAAAAAAATTTTTTTTAAATAAGATATACAACCTTCTAGTTATAAGACACAGGAATATAATGTACAGCATAGGGAAAATGGTCAATAATACTGTCACAACTTTGTATGGTGACAAACGATAACTGGATTTGTGGTGACCATTTCATAATGTACACAAATATCAAGTCACTGTGTCATACACCTGAAACTAATACAATATTGTATGTTGTATGTCAATTTTTCTTCAATTAAAAAATCAAAACTAAGAATTTTAAAATAATAATTGATTTAAAATAATAGTAATAAACTTATTACAAGTTAATATGAATAATATTTTAATTAAAAATATAACTAGTTTCGGGGCACCTGGGTGGCTCAGTCGGTTAAGTGTCCGACTTTGGCTCAGGTCATGATCTCATGCTCATGAGTTCGAGCCCCACATCGGGCTCTGTGCTGACAGCTCAGATCCTGGAGCCCACTTCAGATTCCTGTCTCCCTCTCCCTCTGCCCCTCCCCTGCTCATGCTCTTTCTCCTTCAAAGTAAATAAACATTTTTAAAAATTTAATAAAAAAAATTAAAAATACAAAAATATGTAACTAGTTTCCAAAACAAAAAATAATTAGTGAGAAAAGCAGCACCATTTAACCAAGATTTCACTGAACACAATTTAAGTTTTTCTGCAAATCTCTTTTATGGCTGGCTCAATAGAAGACAACTGGATTATCCTATCTGCTTCTGCATTCCATCTGGTGTGATATGTTGGTTTGGCTAGGGCAAATTAAGAAAATATAGCCTAGCACAAATATATAATGCAAAAAAGAGAGGAGTCTTTTAACAGCTTTAATTGTGGATATTCTTCTGTGATACTACACCAAAACTCAACAAGTGACAGTTTCTTAAGGATTAGTTGCAATGTGGTATCTGAAATCATATCAATAAACTTTCATATCCTCTTCCATTAAAATCCATGGGTCTATCTTGCACTTTGAATGGACATTTTACTCGTGTAATTTTACAAAATCAGGCATTGATCATTTAGGAAATACTGGTTCACTAAGATATACAGAGCTTCCAAATGTTGACATACTTTTTATACACTATCAAAGAAGCACACTCACTAACACTGCCTAGCTCATAGCAGTGGATACATGTTTTTCCAAAATTTTAATTTCATTTGAAAGTTCAAAGTTTATTGTTGACAGCAAATAATATTGGTATGTTTTCCATGAAACGACAAGTTTGCTTTGTTTCTGAGAAAATGTCTTCCAAATACTAAAGTCTAACTTTAATTTTTTTTTTTCAATGTTTTTTATTTATTTTGGGGACAGAGAGAGACATAGCATGAACGGGGGAGGGGCAGAGAGAGAGGGAGACACAGAATTGGAAACAGGCTCCAGGCTCTGAGCTATCAGCCCAGAGCCCGACGCGGGGCTCGAACTCACAGACCGCGAGATCGTGACCTGGCTGAAGTCGGATGCTTAACCGACTGCGCCACCCAGGCGCCCCTAAAGTCTAACTTTAGTCACAGTTTCTCTGTCATTCCCTCAAGTAAAAATGACACCCAAGAAAAAAGCAGCTAGTTCAGCTCATAACTCCAACGATCACACAAGAACTTCTCCAGCAACTGTTCTGCTTCAGAATGCAGCAGAAGTACTTTACGTCTATTTCCTATTTGGTCACGCAGACTATTACAAAGATGCATACTCAGTGGGTGCCTGGATGGCTCAGTTGGTTAAGCACCTGACTTTGGCTCAGGTCATGATCTCACAGTTCATGAGTTCAAGCCCCACATCGGGCTCTGTGCTGACAACTGGGAGCCTAGAGCCTGCTTCAGATTCTGTGTCTCCCTCTCTCTCTGCCCCTCCCCCACTCATACTCTGTCTCTCACTCATAAATAAACAGTAAAAAATATACATAGTTTTAAAAATAATAAAAACAAAGACGCATACTCAAGTGGCAAAATTTAGTAAGATTAATCATTTTTACTCTTTCATCAAGGACAATCTTCAATGAAACAGCCTGTTTTAACAAAAAAAAACAAGTGCACAGCAGTGAAAAGTACAGTGAGAGGCCAGCAGGTTTACCTGCCATTGCTTCCACACTGTTGGGGCAGGTGCCAACACAGTGGAAGAGGGAAAAAACATCTTACTACCAGCCATGAAAATCATTTTGATCTGAGTTCTGGAAAGAATTTTGGGAAGCCCTCAGAGCTCTACAGACCTAAAACTTTAAGAACTGCTAAACGAATCTAAGAACAAAAAACCTGCAAAGATAGCTCAAACTTTCTTAAACTCTTCAGTAACAGAAATGTTGATGATGATACTAGTCTGTAACTTAGAAGCCATTTTTATGTTATGAGATCAAATAAATGATAATCTTGTCAAACTTCCTAAGAATCTAGTTTTTCACTGGAAGAAAAAAGAGAAATAAATGCAAAATAAGAGATGTCAGGAAAATCCTGTTCATGTTCAGTTTGAATTGTGTGTATATGTATATGTATCATGTGAATAAATATAAGTAAAAACCCGTGTGTGTGTGTGTGTGTGTGTGTGTGTGTGTGTGTGTGTGTGTGTAAACAGTGTTCAGATCCTATCTTCTAAGTAACATTCCTACTAAAAGAAACTTTAGGGGAGACCTGGCTGGCTCAGTCGGTAGAGCATGCTACTCTTGATCTCAGGGTCGTGAGTTCAAGCCCAACATTGGATGTGGAGGTTACTCAAAAAAAAAAAAATATATATATATATCTTTAAAGAAAAAGAAACTTCAGGGAAATGTCTTGGGGCACAGACAGTAAAAAGTGCACCTGAGACATTTATGCCAAAAAGGGACCCAGGAGCTAACCATCCACTGACCTAACTTGGAACACATACATGAACATTAAAATGAAATATGGTAATAATGGACTATAATACTCAGAACTAAAGAGTATAAGGTGATACTCAATAGAAAGTGAGAGCAAGAGAGAGACTGAAGAGGGAAGGTGAGAAAGTTCTTCCTTACAGAAAAAACCTAGCAATAAATGTATATAAGGTAATAAAACCAGAAAATCATATTTTTTTAATGTTTATTTTGAAGAGAGAAAGAGACAGAGTGTGAGCAGGGGAGGGGCAGAGAGAGGGAGACACAGAATCCAAAGCAGGATCCAGGCTGTCAGGACATAGCCTGATGTGGGACTCAAACTCCAGAACCATGAGATCATGAGCTGAGTCGAAGTCAGATGCTTAACCAACTGAGCCACCCAGGCGGCCCATAAAATCACTATTTCTTAAATCCCAAAGAAACAGTTGATTCGACCAAGAATCTCCAATGGATGCTAAAACCACTGAATAAAAGGTTGTTGAGTAATAAGATGGCATGCTCTCACAGAAGTACTTCTCAGACGACTTATTCATTACAAACGAGAAGATGTGCCTTTACAGAACAGAAATCTGTTGGTTACTTCATTAACCAAGCAATCGACTTAACATCACAATAAGGAGGAATCTGACATTTCTCACCTTCTGATGTGATATAATAATAAGGACATGATATTGCTTATCAAGTATTCTTGCCAAAAATGTTTAATTTCAATCTTACCAAGGGGAAACAATCAGACAGACAAATCCAGTATGTATGATATTCTATAAAACTGACCTGACCGACCTCCTCAAAACAGTCAATGACAAGTAAAACAAGAAAAGGCAAGAGGACAGTTCTTGACAAAGAGACACAGCATGAGAAATGCCCTGTGTGAGCCCTGATTACAAGACACAGAAGTTTGGGGACTGGGAAAATTTAAGCATGGACTACACGTGAAACAATTTTATGGAATTAGCATTAATTCATTAGATGTGACAATGTGGCGTGGCTATACGACAGAACGCTCTATTTTAGGACATATGTGTTGATGTAACTGGGGTTGAAGTGTCATGGTATCTGCAACTTACTTTTAAAATGGTCAGAAAAAAGAATTGTGTGCATAGAAAGAGAGGGAGAGACAGAGAAAGAGAGAGACAAAGCAAATGTGGCAAAAATTGAGAGACTTGGATAAAAGGTACCTGGGTGTTCAGTGCACCATTTGATTTTTCTGTAGTTCTGAAATTGCTCAAAATAAAAAGATAGCAAGGCAAAAAAAAAAAAAAAAAAAAAAAAGCCACTTGGAGAGTATACGCAGACAGGATCTGATCCTACAAGAAATGAAAACTACCCAGTTTCTGTGCAGGGAAGAGACAGCTGAAAGCAGAGTTAGAATCTCATCATCTGGTGCCAATGGCAACCCCAGTGTCCCACCCTGCAGCCACCCAGCCCCATGTTAATGAAACGATCCTGTGTTCCATCCACTGCCATCCTCCCCTCCCTAAAACAGAGGGAGGGGAGCAGCAGCCCGATGGCAGAGAAGCTGCCATCAGCACACACATCCTTGAGACAGGGGAGATCTCGGCTTCCGTAGAATAAACAGTCACCTTTGGCGTCCTACAGTATTCATGTCTTACATACTCTTTACGTCAAAAACTTGCCCTTTTCTCCCCAGACTTTACACTGTAGGAAGGGCTGTGGAGGTGCTGGCAAGTTGCAGCAGCTCCGATTATTAACCACCAGCCCCTGTGCATCCCTCTCAAGGCGGTGGCTCTGTTCCACACGGGGAACGACAATTCTGGGGTCTAGTCATTGATCTACTGGCCAAATGACTTTGGAAATCATGTCCAATGTCTTTCGGCTTTTCTTCCTGAAGAAAATGGAAATAACGTTGACTTTCTCCCCTAATACAAGGTTGTTATGAGCATGTCAAACAATTTAGGCCAAAGAATCCATATCGGCTGACATAGGTGAAAAGTCTAGGGACCATTATTATCTCTTTCATATTCCTACGCCCTTCACTTCTAAATTAACGCTTTGAAGAGAAGCATTTTACCTCCTTGAGCACATGTATTTAATTAGCCCTGTTCTGGGAGGCCCAGCCAAAATAATCACAAAGTCATATAAGACTGGGAAGGGAAAATGTGATTTTCACACAAAATGCTACTGAGAAAACCTAAGAAGACGAGTAAGGACCATTAGGACTATTAAAAAGCAGACAGTAAAATAATTTTTAAAACATAAAAATCCATAGCTATCCTAAATATCAGCAAAGATCAATTAGAAAATATAATGAAAATAAAGGCCCTCTAAGTGTAAATGCAAGAACTATGTAAAACTTCATCAGGAAGGAATGGATTTTACTTGAAAGATATGCCACACTCGTGAGTGGGAAAACTGTGTATTGCAAAGATGCCAATTCTCTCCAAAGCAATTTCTACGCTGAATGTAATTATAATCAAAATTCCAAAAGGATTTTATTTTTGATTGGCCATGGGGAAGGCAGGGGTGGGATCAAGGAGGAGAGAAAGAAATGTGATACAGTGATTCTGACATGAGCTTAGAAGTACACAGGGCCAGAAAAGCCAGGAATACTCTTCAAAAGAACAAAAGAAGAGCACAACTTACACTAAACAGATTTTTTTAAATGTAACAAATCTACAACAAAGACACAAGAGCCCATATGGATATCAGAGAACAAGAACAGAACGTCCTTGACACACATCAGTGTATTTCAGAATTTCATAAGATGAGGGCGACGTGTGACGTGAGCGGGAAAAGAAATAAACTGAGAAACGGTGCTGGAATGATCGAGCTGGTCACTAGGAAAAAACAAAGTTATATCCCCTGCTGTTCTACTAACAGCAAATCAAATGCCATACAAGAAAACGAAACTCATAAAAAAGAAGCAGGTGAATATTGCTACACTGTTGAGGTGTGTGTGTGTCTGGACAGCAGGTTCTGTGAAGACACGGTGGGGACGACGTACCTGCCCACGTGGAGCCCACACTCAGGCTCGAGAGCACTGACGCGGGAGCCGGCACCAGCTGTCAAAGCGCGGGCTGGCGAGGCACACGAACACGACAACAAGCCCACTTCCTTGACGCAGAGGTCCGACTCTAAGGTTTTTACCCCAAAAAGGTAATCACAAAAGTAAGAAAATACCTATTTCTCAAGGACATTAAAGAAGGGTTGCTATAATGGTGAAAAACAGAAATAATCTAGATGTCCATCAAGGGGACCGGTTAAAATAAATTATGGTACAGAGACTCTCAGCACAATACCAGGCAGAAATTACACCTGATGACAGAGATCTGTATTTATGAACATGAACTCAGGTCTAAGACATAGCGTCAGGTGGGGAGCAGGGGGAAGGGTGGGAGAAGCCAGAACCAGGTGATTTTCTAAACACCTCCCGAGTGGGACCCAACAGTTCCAACAGAAGCCAAAAGGCAGAGAGCTCTAATCTCAGCTCTCAGATCTGTAGCCTCTCTGCCCTCCCCCCCGCCGACTCTGACCCAAGTCAGACTCTTCCAGGTGCCTCAGTCTCTCAGCCTATAAAATGGAAATAAACAAAACACCCCTGCCCCATCACCCCCTCCACTGACCCCTGGGAGCTCTGAGGATGAACTAGCTGGTATTTGTGAAGGGCGCTGCTGTACTAAGTTATTATTACAGAAAATTTTCCAGTAGGTTCATCGGCTCTTCAGAGTTCTTAAGCAAAAGTGAAGAAGTTCTGATGAAATGCCCCAAAGCCAAGCAAAGCAGATAATAATGAAGCGGGAGAAGAAGCACGCGGCAGCCTTGTCCCCCTGCCTCCCACATCAGGCGGTGGGGCGGCAGGGGTTTCATCAGTACTCCTCCAGGATGAGGTCAGCGCACACAGACTGCCTCGGGCCCTCCAAGGGGACCATTATCACACTGTAACCAGCGTCCCCAGGGCTCCTTATTAGTCTAATAGAAACCCTTCATGCTCTCATAGAGACCGACGGGACTGTGAGCCTAAAAGGAACACGCAGTACCAGCACCCCCACCCCAGGTCACTAAAGAGCTCATCCCCTACTGAGGGGCACAGGGACAGATGCACACGGCGCCCCTTTGCCACGTGTCGGCCTCTCCTGTGGAATTCAGATTGCAGCTGCCAAGCTCTGGGAATGTCTAGGGAGAAAGGGAGTGGCTTCCAGAGGCCCGGGAGCATTAACAGTATCACCAACTCCAGCCAGGGGTGCAGAGAGACAAAGGTCATGCCTCTAATGGGGCAGACGGGACACACGGCTAATCCCCACCATTCGCTTGGTCAAGCCCAACACCGAATCATGGCACAGGAGGAACCCGGCCAGCAGCAGTGGACGCCAGCAGAGGACGGCTGTGTGGACAAGGCTGGCCCTCTCCCTTCCACCCGGCCCTCTGTGCCCAGCCTGGTTTGGGAGCGCCGGCCCCGTGAGTCAGAATGCTTTGTCCGGGGAGTCTGTGCCCCGCACATTCTTCAAAATCATTCCGCGTGCTTCCTTCCCTAATTCCTGTGTCTCTCTTTCTCTGTCTGTCTCATCCTGTCTCCTCTCAAATCCACTCCGGTGTGTCCCAGGGGGCCAGGATGAAGCAAGTCCTAGTGTTCTGATGCAACGCCCGGCCACAGGTGAGGCCCGGACTCTTCTGGAAACCTAACGAACAGGCAACAGCAGCTTGTGTTCTTCTTGACAGCACACAGGTGCTGATAAATACCGACCTCCAGGGTATTCTTGGTAAACACGGGCATCGCGGCCCCTCGCCCTCACGGGGGCACACACATGCACGCACGCGCATGCGGGTGCACGCGCACAGAAACACACACACACACACACACACACACACACACACACAACCTCCCCAGCTCCGCTCTGGCACCTCAAAAACAAATTATTTAACTATTCTCTTCCCTGAGGATTAGAGCTATAATTTCAAACCCACAGCTCCTCGGCTTGTCTCGCATACATGCAGAACATTCTGATAGGTTAAATGCTGCCGTTTAATTACTATAATGAGAGGTGCTTTTTTTGGGTTTCCTTAAACATTGATTTTTCCCTCTCATTTTACACTGGAAGTCATTTTTAACATGTTTTTCTCCATAATTTCCCCCATCCGCCCCCCTCTCCCCACCATGTACATAGGGAAGGAGGAAGGAGAAAGGCTGCTTAGGCCAATGTCTTAAAAAGTTACCACTGGTGGATGGGTGGCAATACCAAATGCCCAAATCATTGATTAACAATTTTTTAGGGGCGCCTGGGTGTCTCAGTCAGTTAAGCGTCCAATTTGGGCTCAGGTCATGATCTCACGGTTCGTGGGTTCAAGCTCCTTGTCGGGCTCTGTGCTGACAGCTTGGAGCCTGGAGCCTGCTTCGGATTCTGTGTCTCCCTCTCTCTCAGTCCCTCCCCCACTCACCCCTGTCTGTGTGTGTGTGTCTCTCTCTTAAAAAAATAAACATTAAAAAAATGTTAAAAAACAAAAAAACAAAACAATTTTTAATACAATGTTTAAAAAGCTTAATTAAAAAAAAAAAAAAAAAGGCAGAAGGAAGAGGCAAAAACCACCAAAGTGGACTACAACGTGACCAGACAGAAATGGTCAGTGAGAGACCAGACGGGATGACAGGGGAAAAGCGGGGGCAGAGAGCAATCCTGTGGGTGATTTTAATGAGGGGACCGGAGGGGTAAATTCCAGAGATGTCCAGCTTTTTTTTTTTTTTTTTTTAACATTTATTTATTTTTGAAAGACAGAGACAGAGCATGAACGGGGGAGGGGCACAGACAGAGGGAGACACAATCCGAAGCAGGCTCCGGGCTCTGAGCTGGCAGCACAGCCCAACACAGGGCTCAAACTCATAAACCGTGAGATCATGACCTGAGCCGAAGTCAGACGCTCAACCGACTGAGCCATCCAGGTACCCCACATCAATTTAATTTTTAAGTTAAAGGATAAATATGAGCAAATTTAGTTAAGGAAGAAAACTCAGGTTCACTCTACGTTGTTGTTGTTGTTTTTAACGTTTATTCATTATTGAGAGCCAGAGAGACACAGAGCACGAGCAGGGGAGGGGCAGAGAGAGGGGGAGACACAGAATCCGAAGCAGGCTCCAGGCTCCGAGCTGTCAGCACGGAGCCTGATGCGGGACTCGAACTCACAAACCATGAGATCATGACCTGAGCTGAAGTCGGACGCTTAACCGACTGAGCCACCCGGGTGCCCCCAGAGATGTCCAGCTTTAAAGCAGCCTCAAATCGAACAAGGAGGCTGTTTTCCATGGAAAGGCTGGACAAAAGCCAACTGAGCAAGATGCCTACAGGGAAGAAACTTACTTTCACGTATACTTTTTTCTCAGAGGTGTGCAACCTGTATGTTTTTTAAAACTGCAGATCATAACCCACCACCAAAACAAGGATATCTGTCCCAGGCACGGGCCAGGCAGAGCTATGGGGCGGGCGGTCTGAAGCTGTGCGTCCAGTCCCTGGGGTGGAGCTGGACCAGCACCAGAGGAGGAGCCCAAGGAAGTGAAAGGCTCTTCCCCCTCCATCCCTCCTCCAGGGGACCGGGGGTCACTGAGCTCTGGGACCTCCCAGGGAGTCTTGGTCATGCTACCAAGCACAACGGGGCCTCTTTCACCTCACTCCTGCTGGAGCTGCTGCCTCAGGCTTCCTGCCTTAGCTCCACACACTTTTTATTCCTCTGACTCATCGATTCGTAAGGGGTACAGTACCAAGAAGGCCATCAGCCACCAGAAAACCAAGGTACATGCAGGGTCAGGTCGCTGTAACCATCAGGCCATACACGGAGGCCACATCAGCAGAGCTGTCACGAGAACATCAGTGGAAATACATTCACACACAGATGGACAAACTCAGGGAAGAGCGAGTAAGGATGGTGGGGGAGAGAGGAGCTTTCTGGAAGGTGAGTTTTCAAGTGGCAGCCTTTCACTATCATGGTCCGATTCAGTGCAATCCCCCTTTTGGCAGGAGAGGCAGGCTTCACCAGGAGCAGGGACAGGCTTCTCACGGAGAAGCCGTTTCCAGATAAAATACCACTTGCTTCACAAATGCCATCTCCTCTTTCTTCAGAGAGCTTCAAATTTCAGTGAAACCACTTACCAACGTCTCCCCACACAGACGGCAAGCCTGACAGTCACCCTGTGGAAGCGACACGAAAGCCGGGACACCCACCCCGCACAGCTGGTGCCTGACAGTGACACACCGCGGTGCAGCCGAGGGTGTGGGCACTAACCACACCACAGGGGTCTCTGGGACTTCCTTTAGGCCTTCTCTTGCCTCCCGGCCCCTGTCGTCTGACTCCCGGCCTGGAACTCTCTCCACGCTCTCCGTTCTCCTCCATCATCCGGCTCCCCAGACCAAACTCCTGGACAGTGAGCACAGATGCCTCCCTCCGCTTCACTCCTGGCATCATTCAGCCACCAACCCCACGGATTCTACCCCTGCACCCTCCCTAATCCATCCTCCCCTGCCCCACAATAAGTGTCCCTGCCCATCCATCATTTCTCACCTGAATTACTGCAGCGAACTGCCAACTGCCCACCCTACCCAGAGAGAGCTTTCTGAAACACAGACAGGATATATTATTCTCCATAAAATTCTTCATAGCTTCCCCACTCAAACCCTTGAGTTAACACAAATAAGGTCTGACCCCTACCTCTCCAACTTCCCAGCCTGTTTCCTGAGTTTCCAGGTCACTCCTGGTCTCAGAGACAACGTTCCCATCCCATCCCATCCCTGCATGGATTAAAGTCAGCACTGCTCCCCAAACTCTAGAGACCACTAATTCTCTTGGGGACTCCTGTAAGGGTGATCTCCCCTATACTGAGGCCTTTTCTAACCCTCCACTCCAATCTTCCTCCCACTACAAAACTCATCACCCCCTCCTCTGGGCCCCTACACATACAGCTGTTATAGCACCCATAATGGGTTATCACCCAGACGACACCTGTTTGCAGATCATGGAACCTCACTGGACCACTAATATTAAATCTTATCTTCATACTTTTGGTGCTTAGCACAAATGTTGGCCATAAAGGAAACAGACACTTAATAAATCAGCGAATGATTGGACGAATTTTTCCACTGTATCATACTGCCTCTGTGTACAAAACCGGGGACTAGCAATTCATACAAACACACATATAGACACATACATAACAGATACATAAGGGAGGAACTCAGAGCAATGATTCTAAGCAGCAGATAATTTAAAAATGTTTGTTTCACTTAAATATGCATTACAACTTCCTGGTTGTGCTTTTGTTAGACTGACATGAAAACAAGTTTGCATCCCTGACCCATCACTAGTTGGAAAGGGAGCAGAGCTCCAGAGAATTAAAGAAGAACTGGTCTAAGATTAAACCTATGTGGGCGCCTGGGTGGCTCAGTTAAGCATCCGACTCTAGGTTTGGGCTCAGGTCGTGATCTCACGGTTCATGGGGTTGGGCCCCGCATCAGGCAGCAGATACCCCCCCTCCGCCCTCTCAAAAATAATAAATATTTTTTTAAAAGATTAATCTTTTGCGATGAATATTCATCACAAATAAGCTGAGAACTGACTGTCCTTGTGTACTCTTGGTTCACCATGAAATGCTTTTAAACAAATGCCTACCACTTCCTCAAGACAAACAGAGTAATTATGGTAAGGCCTTGTTAGCGTTCACTTGTATACGCAATATACGTTAACGGCCCCAGAACCACCTTGAAATAATCTCAAAGCCAGATCTGTGCCGCTGGGGCAAGGCTTCCATTCCTAGTGCACTAGACCCCAGTGTTCTGTGGAGTTAATGACATCCAAGCTGATGGAGGTGAGCTCTGCTCCGTGGGAGTTCAACTCCTGAGAGTGGATCTTAAAGGTGAGGCACAGCAGCTCGGGAGAAAGTCGATTTAATTTGTTTAACATCATAAAAAGGGACATTTCCACATGGACAGCAAGGACATGAATATCATGGGTGTATGGCAGAATTATAAACGCATTTTTGGCGAAATTCAATAAAGCTGATTCCACTGCATAAGGTCAGCAATTTACTATAAAAAATGATATGATTGCAATTTTTAATATAACCCATGTATTTGCTGCAAGATGCTCTAGAAGATTGTGTAATGTAACCATTCGACCTCTCCACTGGAGCAGAGATCACCCTATTTACCCTTTGTTGTCCTGACAAAAGCCTCCACACAGAACAACAAAGCCAACAGCATTTACTAACACAGCCATCCTCTCAAGCCCGAACCTTCCCCTCCTCCGGCACAAGAACCAGCTCTCTGGGCAAGAGCCCTCGTGGAACACAGCAAGTATATCTCCACGACTACGTAAAACTAACATTACGTTCACCTTGTATTCCTGGTCAGAGCGGTGCATGTGAAAAGACGTGCATGAAAGAAATAACCTCTGCGGTCACTCCGGATTTCATTTCTAAGAACGGGACTCTTCGAGAAGAGCGCCCTCGTCTGCAGGAGTGGACGGGTGCACTGACAACACTGAAATTCAACCACTCACTGATGACACAGACCGGTTCCTCAGATTCAGGGGGCTGCCCTAAGTCTCCGTGCTCAAGCACACTTTTTTTGAGGAACCAATTCGAGCTACCACAAGGACTGAGTGAGTACACGTATGTGAGAGTGCTTTTAAATGTAAAGCAAACTACAGAGGCCAGTGGCGATCATACAGTCTGTATCCAATCACTTCAGGCTCACTTATGAATGACGCAACTGCGTCACCAGTAGTTTCTACTGCCTCACCACCAAGTTCTCCAATGGCATGGGCCATCCGTGTCCCCACTGCGCGCACTCAGCAGGCCGCAGACCAGGAATACCTGGTGAACAGGGATGAACCTGGTCACTGACGATATGAAAAGTTTACAGACTGAAACTCTGTACAAAACTCCAACAGTACTTCCATTTTCAATGGCCTCTCTTGGCGGAAGTTGGTGAGCTGTCACTCTCCTTTCCACCCCACTATGGGTTCTTGGGTCACATCAGGCTCCTTGTCTGCACTGGAGTCTCGGGGCTGGCTGTGGCTCAGCCGACATTCTCATTCTTTGTGCTATGCTTTCAGCGGCCCTCCCGATGCAAACCTCCCACCCTCCCAACATCATCTTCTCACAGCACCTGGCTTAATTGCAACAATTCTGGGCATTTCACATTTCCGGACGATTCTGTCTCCACCCGGAATGCTGCATTTTATTAACCCTGATATTCTCAGTTGTAGGGCCAGCGCCGTGCCTTCTAAAAAATACGCTCAACGCTTGTTGGCTGGATGAATGAATGAATGAATGAACGATAAAAACGGTAAAAATCTTTCAAAATCAGGTATTCAGGCCTTGCAAACAACGGCACTATTTTCTGTTCTATTTTAGTACTTAGTCTGCTCTTTCCAGGACTGCTTCATGGAGAGGCTTTGACTGAAAAAAATGTAAGTAAATATCAGAAATGGACTCAAAAGAGGTCATCATGAATCTCCATATTTATTCTCTTTCAATTACATTCTGTACAAATTAGCTCCGTTTGTAAGTTAAACCGATTTTTCTAACAGCCTCTTCTTCAAACTGAACCTGTGTTCTTTCGGCCAAGACCCCAAATTTTGCAATTAGAATAATTTAATTGACAATTCTGTTTGTGACTCGCAAAGCAGGAGAGGGTATGGCTTTGTTCTTTAGCTTGAGAGGTTTACCCCCGTCAGTGGTAAAATATTTTTCTTGTTGGCTGAGAGTATAGCTCCAGCTTGAAGCTAAAAACGGAGTGGACGGGAGTCCTGTTCCTCTGCACTTTTAGGTTTCATTGAAAAGATGACATTTGTGTGGTTGTGATATTTAATTTATCACAGAGGGTCATGATTTCTTCCCCTGAAATGCCATGATAAGGTAAACTTCAACTTTATGAATGAAAGCCTTTGCAATCATTTAACAAACTGGAAATCTACACAAAATTTAAAGACCACCCTGTTACTACAACCTACTCGACAATCTAATTACAGAAAGATTGCTCTAAAGGGCTTTAAAACTAAAAAGAATAATTAACAGTAAGAGACTGGAGCATTCACAAGTCTTCTTATGACACGGGTGACATCTGAGAAGACTGGCTCCTACCAGAATGGTTTAGAAACCAAACGCAGGCCTGGGGAAAACTGGAAGGGAAAAAGGAGTCAAGATGTTTGGTTTCAATAGGAGGCCTGTGTGGCCCACCATGCCACTGCCTCAGGACCACTAGGAGTGACCTCCACTTACTGTCACAAATGGAAAGAAGATAAAGCTGTCCACTGACCAACCCAGCAAGCCTACAATGGAAAGTAAATGTAAAATAAAAGCACACTAAGTCATGCTTCACAAATGCAGATACTCTAACACACACACACACACACACACACACACACACACACACACAGGACAGGCTCAAAGACAGGCTCAAAAATGTCAATTTAACAATGGATTGGTAAATGAACGAATACTATCCAAAGTTACTTTAGAATCTTTCTCATTAGAGCCCCATCAACATAACATATTGTGAAGTGGAGATTGCCTAATGGCGTACTTTAAGTTTCACAAGTCCCTACTTCCAACATTTTCCAGACAAACCCACATATCACATAGTCCCTTTGGTGAAAACTCTCTTGCCCACCCTTAGGAGATAAATCTCATTACAACTCCCATCCCGAAGTGAGCCAGAAAGGAGTGACAAGTACTCTTACAACCCTCTCAGAAAGCCAGTGGCGATACAGAACACGTCAATATTTACCTCTTGGACAAACTACAGATACATCACCACTGCTTTTGTTAGCAATTACAGGCCCAGCTCTTCTCAAAAACAACAAAAATAGTTGAATAAAACAGTATCCTTCCCTCGCATATACATACAATTGGCTCTTTGTTGAATGAAACACTCTAGGTTTACAGCTGAGCCACTGCCACCTGCTTCTAGACTGAAAACACAACCTCTCTTCGGACCGTATTTATTAGTGTGCTGCGGGGCCAAATGAATGCTTCCCTCGTTTTGTGGGCTGTTTACCTAAAAGGTTTGGAAAATGCCGAGTTAAGCCTTCGGTAAGAAAGGGGCTTATGATAAAGAGGTGCTTACACCCCCTGTTTGGGGGGCAAGTGTGTTTTATGTGTGAATCTTTGTTCTTCTACGGGCTCCTCTGAAGGCACTGGGCGTTCATTCTCACCTTTTCCTAGCGTGCCTTCCTGTATCAGAGAAGCGAGATGCTAAAAGCTACCCTTCCCAGACTCCTTGGCAGCTAGAGTCCTGGACTGGGAGTTAGGTGTGCTGACAGGCGGCGTGAAAAGCAGAGAGGAGGTAAAAGACCCACAGCCGCTGCTTTTGATTTGCAAACGTGGGCCAATCAACACGCAAGATACTGGAAATCCGGAGCTTCCCTGTCACAGTGTCCAATCTCTAGCCCTCGCTTCACAGGGGTCAAGGGGCAATTTTACAGAGGTAGAAGCCAAGTTCATATCCTAACGTCCTGTCACTGTTCTTAGGGACGTAGAACACACGGCGGCGGTGGGCACAGCAACTTCCTGATCCCTGAGTCATGGCTTCGAGGGTGTGCTCTTGAACTCAAACGTTCCGTTCTGGTGGCAGCCTCCTGATCCCCCACTTTCCTCACTGGAACAGAGGGCGGAGCAGCTCCCCTGGCAAGCCAGTCATTTCTGGAGGCCTGGCCTTGGGTCCACTCCTCCGGCCCTTTCTATCACGAGCCAGTTCCTAACTGCCTGAATTAAATCCCTCTCTGCTCAAAATTCCTGGAGGCTCCTGTTCCGTGAATTTTTATGATCCCAACAAGTCTGTCTTTTTAACACAACGTTACAGCAAACTGACCACAGCCCCTTAAGTATGTACGTTCTAAGAGGATATACTCTGCTATATCTTTGTCATCATCCATGAAGCTCTTATTTCAGTGTCAGGCACTCTGCTGAGCACTTTTCACGTCATTTTCATTTAATTCTTACCCGAGTCTTTTGTAGTAAATGCTACCATTAACCCCGTTTTACAGATGAAGAAACCACGGCACAGTGAGGTTAAGTATTTTATCCGGGGCCACACAGCTAGGAAGTAGTGAAGCTAGCATCTCGACCCAGGCCGTCCACGCACTGTCACCTCCCACGCTGAAGTATTCCAAACATGACCTGTTACCTAGTCTCTCTTAAGAATGCTTCCAAAGCGGTCACCTGGGTGGCTCGTCCGTTAAGCGTCTGACTTCAGCTCAGGTCATGATCTCACAGTTTGTGAGTTCGAGCCCCGCGTCGGGCTCTGGGCTGACAGCTCGGAGCCTGGAGCCCGCTTCGGATTCTGTGTCTCCCTCCCTCTCTCTTCCCCTCCCCTGCTCGCACTCTGTCTGTCTCTCTCTCTGAAAAATAAATAAATGTTTAAAAATTTTTTTTAAAAAAAGGAATGTTTCCAAAGCCATGTGGTTTTACTATTGGAAAGAAAGTACAAATACGGCACCTTCATCTTCCTATTCTCCGTGCTCCAAACCCTTCACACTCATACACGACTGGGGAGAACACGAAATGGCACAACCACTGTCAATGACACTTTGGAAACGTGTTAACCAGTTAAACATATACCCACCACACTATTCAGACATTCCACCTACCAGTACCGCCCAAGAGAAAGAGAGTCATATGTCCCTACAAAGACTGATACACAAATATTCATAGCAGCTTTATTTTTTTTTAAGCTTATTTATTTGTTTTGAGAGAGAGCGTGAGCATACATGAATGGGGGGAGGAGCAGACAGAGAGGAGAGGAAGAATCCCAAGCAGGCTCTGGGCTGTCAGCGCGGAGCCCAACGCGAGGCTCAATCTCACAAACTGTTTGATCATGACCTGAGCCGAAATCAAGAGGAAGCTTAATCAACTGAGCCACCCAGGGCGCCCCCATAGCAGGTTTATTTTTAATAGCAAAAAACGAGAAACTCAAATATTCATCAACAAGTGAACAGATGAACAAGTTGTATTCTATCCAAACAATGGAATTACTATTCAGCAATAAAAAGGAATGAACCACTAATACACGTAACAGTGTAGACAAACCTCAAAATCTCAAACGCTCTGTGAAAAAAGCCAGACCAAAAGAAGTACACACATTGTATAATCCCATTTATATGAAATCCTAGAAAAGGCAAACTAATCTTTACAAGAGAAAACAGATCGGTGCTTGTGTGGGAACTGGGGGGCTGGAGGCAGGAGGCTGAGGGTAGGAGGAAACATTTGGGGGTGATCAGTATGTTCACTGTCATGACTGCAGTGGTGGTTTCACGGGTACATATGTGTGTCAAAATTTTAAAAATTGCACAATTTAAATATGTATGGTTTACCGTATGTCAGTGATACCTCTACAAAGCGGCTTAACACTCTAACACCACCCTGTGAGTCACCTGCAGTCCTGCCTCCCTCACCCCACACGGCCAATCCACTACTGAGCATGGCTTACTCTTATCCCTACAATTCGGTGGCTCGGTCCTTCCTTTCCAGAAAGGATGTGGTAGAGTTCAAAGACCTCTAGTCAGAAGACTGGGTCCTACTTCGACTTCTGCCAGATTCTTGCACTGCTTCATCTAAGCCTCAGTTCCCTCATCTGTAAAATGGAGGATTCATTAAATCACGTATTCATTCATTCGCTCATTCATTCATTCAACAAATATTAACTCGCCCACTACAAAGATTATACTGGAGAAGAACCTAATGTGTGCTTTGTAAACCATAAAATTGTCTATATAAATACGCTGGCATTTTCATTTCCATCTCGACTGCCACCTTCCTAGTCCAGATCCTCCACATTTGACAACAGACCTGGCAGTGCCTCCTTTATGGCTGGTTTTATTATTGCCAGGCCTCTCGGGTTCAGACGCAGAGCCCAGAGTAAACTTTCTTGGTAGAGCTCTGACAGAGTTTCAATGGGTTCAAGTAATGCTATCCGCCATTATTTATAAAACTGAGTCCTGACGCTGGCTCCTTCCTCACTGCCCATCTCACCAACCCCAATTCTCTTTCCCGCAGAGCCTACGGGCCAATTCAGCTAACAGCACACAAGCCTCAGTGTGAGCCTCCCTAACAACGTCCTTCCCACTCTTTGACCACCTATGCCCACTGCCTTCCTCAATGTCTAGGTTAAGACGGAGCTCTGCTGACCTAAGGAACTTTGGAAAAGAGCATTTTCAGTGGATACTACAAGGCTAAAGACAAAAAGAACTGCATCCAAACCCTGTACTCTAGCTGGTGATGGCATACAGCGATTCCAAAACTACCTTACACGTATGCCGGAGATGACCACGCATTGTAGACTCAAGAAAAGCCGAGCTCCACGGGGCGCCTTGGTGGCTCAGTTGGTTAAGCATCTGACTCTCGGTTTCGGCTCGGGTCACAGTCTCGTGGTTTCGGGGGTTCGAGCCCCGTACCAGGCTCCGAGCCTGTTTGGGATTCTCTCTCTCCCTCTCTGAGCCTTCCTCACTCGTGCTGTCTCTGTGTCTCTCAAAATAAATAAATAAACTTAAAAAAAATAAAAGCCGAGCTCCTTCTGCAAACTTTCCCTGGTGAGCGCCTTCCATTTCTGGCCAGCATTCGTTCATTCAGCCCCTCCTTCTTTAGCCTCTGACTGGCGCTGGCTCTGCTGGGTGTGGAGGAAGCTGGGAAGAGTGAGACACAGCCTCTGCCCTTGAGGGACTCACAGTCCAGTGAGCTTTATACCGCAGTCTCGCTGGGTCGCACAGTGTCGACTTCTGAGACACGGCCACCTCTCGTGGATACGCGCGGACACAGCTGATGCGCACTCTGCCCCCATCCCCACCTCCTTCCAGCGAGCCCCTCGCACCGGAAAAGACAGGTGCCCCACCATTCTTTCACGAAGCGCCTGGTGTAATTATACTCTACACATGACACGTACCGAATAAAGGCCGACCACCTAACCAACAGCCGAGGACCCATAAAACATCCAGTAACAACAAAAGAAAACTAAGCCGTATATTTCGTTTGGAAAGATTGTAACCACGTTTCTGAAGCTTGCCATTTATTTGAATGTTTCTTGTGTGTCAAAAATTAAATTTAGGAGCCCACATCCTCTCCAAAAACGGGCTGAAAAAGGATTCTTTTAGAAAGAAAGCATTTTTTCCTGTAACCAATGACCAGAATGTCCCCTCAGAATCCAAATCTGTGCTAAGTGTTAATGATAATGTGTTACGCGGCCTTTTTTCTTTTATTAATTTCTTTCCACCTACAGTCATGTTTACATTAGAAAACAGTTTTCTATTCTTTCTGGGGGGAACACAGTCTCATGAAATTTTAAGCAAGAAAATACACCCTAGCCTACTCACATATGCAAAGCAGTTCTACTTCAGCAGCGTGCCAAACACAGGCCCAACAATGTCTACACAAGGATATCCACTGGGGCACTGTTTGAAATGGCGGAAGACAAGAACCAACCTAAATGCCCACTAAATTGGGACTGGTCAAAACAAATTCTGGACCACGGTCATCCTGGAGTACCATGCAGCCACTGAGAGCAAGGAACCCAATCTATAGGTGCTGATGTGGAATGAATGCCCAAATGTAACGCCAAGTGCAAAGGTTAAGTGTAAAATACGCCACCGCTGCATTAAAAAAGTGTTTGTGGTTCTCTGGGAGGAGTAATAAATATTAACATGCTTTTATATGGGTAGATTATCTTTGGAATGATACAGAAGAAACTGAATAAAGAGCAGCATCCTCTGGAAAAGAGAATTAAGAGGGACAGGAACAAGAGAAAGGAGGAAGACGAATTTTTCACCGTATATCCTTCCTTACGGTTTGCATTTTTGAAGCCACATACGTATCTTACCTTTCCACAAAGTAAAAGAGAAAAACAAAATTCTCAAAGACTACTACCATACATGACAATGTCACTTTGCTTTTCTTTGTCGCACTGTTGAAGGCACAAAAGCTCGAGAAGAGAGGAACCATTCTTCATTTCCAGGGCAAACTTCAAAGCAACTAGGTAAACCCGAAATAGCTGTGTCCCCTCCACCCCGAGCTCCTCCGTGCCACCGTCCCCCCCATGGCAGGGTGAACCGTAGGAACCTACTCGCCTCAGCCTTCTTGGGGGAACAAGTCCCATCCATTCCCCTCTGAACGGGGAAGCCATAGTATCCCTATTTCCAGGGCATTCGGCCAGTCTAGCTGCTGTAGCTCTCATCCTGGATGCTGAAAAAGAATCTCTGGAGTTCAAGACAAGTTTGGATAGCAAGGGGAGCAGGAAAATTGATGGGGGAACACCAGTCAGTGTGATGAATAGGCCGGTCCAGAACAGCAGGTGACGGATATGCAGATGCAAGGCTGGCAGGGAAGGAAGATGGTCCGTTCACAACAGATGGATGGAGGTGCTCAATCATCCTCAGGAACGAGCCGGAGGCTGCCGCGCACAGCCCTGTCTGCTCGGCCACCGGCAGCTCCTCACTCACCTGCGGGGCACGGCCCCAGCCCCAGAGGCTCTCTGCACGGGACCCATCGCAGGGGAGGGCCTGGGGGAGCGACAGCAGGCAGTGTTTGAGGAAATGCCACTAGAATGCAGGCTGGACTCGCGAGGAACTGACCGCTGGTGAACTTTTTCCTCCGGCTTCCAAAAAACACACCCATTTTGTCTCTCCTGATAGCTCTCACTCCGGGGGCGGGGAGGCTTGCCCTGCCAGGGTGACCCGCTTGCCCAGGCCTAGGGGACACAGGAATTCCAGTGTTGAAACCAGGACAGTCTTGGGCAGACTGGAGCCTGCGGTCACCCTTCTTACCAGCCACTGTCCTGTCCTTTTCTTTCCCTCGTCACCAGTGAGAGAGAACCTAGATCACGTATTCAGTTCAAGCTCATGACCGAGCAGAACTCCTCAGGTAGGTTATTTTGTTTCTTCCAGTCATCTGAGACTAACAGAGAGGTAAGGCAATACGAAAAATCACCCAACCCTGGTCTTTGCCCAGAAGGGGAGCATCTTTTTAAAATGTCCACATCGGGGGCACCTGTCCAGCTCAGTTGGTGGAACGTGTGACCCTTAATCTCAGGGTTGTGGGTTCGAGCCCCACACTGGGGGTAAAGATTACTTTAAAAAATTAAATAAAACATTCTTTAAAAAAATAAATAAAATGAAACATCCAGGATAGAGAAGGCACAATTACTCCAGTAAATACAGGAATGAATCTAAATCTCGATGCCACGATCCACGTGTCATTAACAAAGAATCAGGAGGGCCAGACAGCCCCGCACAGAGCCCATACCATTCCTGCCAGCTCAGCCACAGGAGTCTCTGAGGGTGAAGGAACGGGCCACCACCGTCAAGCATGGGGTGGGAGCTGGCGAGATCTTCGTCTCCCTTCCCCGCCCCCCTCTAAGGTCTCTGATGGACCCAAGCTCTAGAAAGAGCAGCGTTATAAAAATACTTCTGGCCTCACTAAGACACGTTAAAGAATTAATTATAAAGTAAAGCTGAAGGAGAAAATTAATTTTAGAAACACATGAGGTTACAATTTTTTTTTTTTCCTGGAGATGGGGGAGGAAACATAGTTATTTTCGTTTTCATCCTGGGGGCACAAGCTGGGAGCTGTCCAGTCGATAACCTGGCCATCAGAACAAGGTTTGTAATTAAAAGGTCAGTGACCTGGAAAGCCAGGGCCCCACTCCCAGAGCTTCTCAGTAATGACGGAGCTATTAAATTAAGACTGTTATGAAATCAATGCTAAAAAAGCTTTCATGGTAACGAGATTCCATTCAAGGACATGCAAACTACCTCATGAAATGGACGTAAATGATAAAAAAGAAAAGTAATAAAAGAGAGTTAAATTGAAGTCTGTGTAAGAATTTACTCCCCCTTAAAATACTCCAGCGAGAGCAGCCCTTCACCTCTACCCCGCCACCAAGGTTGAGACCATCAGGTTTCTTCCTCAAGTTCATTTCCAGCAAGGAGGCAGCTCTGCTACCAGGGGTTCCGCTTCCAGGAACAGAAGAGAGATAAGATCTTGTTTCACCTTTTAGAATGAGAAAGGATGGTGGTGTCTCTTGTCTGCTCAGTTCTCCTCACCCCTGGACTATTTACTAGATGAACGAGAGCACAGCCCTTTCCTGACACACTTGAGAAAGGCACCATGAGCACAAGTCTCAGCCAACACAGCCCAGGCCCCGTCAGGCGGGATTACACAGAAACGTGTATGACGTTTGTCGTTTTTCCAGAAGCCTGCTTTGCAACATGGATATGAGAGTAAGCTAACAGACAACGCTGTCTTCCCCCCATGTCACCTGCCCCGCACCCCCGACGGACAGGCATCACTTATACCCACCTTCCACTCAGCCTGCCAACGTGTTTGGAAGCAGCCTGCCTCCTACATTTTGTGGTTGGATAGGGTGTCAAATCAACATAAGCCTATTGACAACGCTGTCCAAGCCTCTAACTTTCTGGACCGATTCTATTGCTGTTTTTAAGCTACTCTAACCTCCTGGACCGCAGCCCACTTAAAGCCCAGACATGACGCCTGCCCGGTGAGAACGGCTTCTGTAGGCGGTTCCAGTGCTAGGAGGGCTTAAACCCCCACACACAGCCCAGTGATCCCCATGTTCGGCTGACTACGCGGTCGATGTGCCATCTGCAGAATCAAGTGGTTGGAAGGAAAACAAAAACATTTATTCTAATACTCTGAAGGTGAACAGCTGCTTTTCTCTTTCATCCAAAAAATTCCCGATAAAAGAAAGAAATGTTGTAAATTACACAAAATGGCAGTACAAACTTCAAAGAAAATGATAAATGATTCCAATAACTTCATGTTTCTCATTAATGACTCCACATTCAGACTTTAAAGCATCCAGAAGAGACCTCACGATACAAAAACAAAAAAGCCACAAACACAGAAGACATTCGCAAACCAACTCTCTTGCATGCCTATCCCATTCCCTCCCCACCTAGCCCGCCCCTGCCCCTCCCTGGCCCCCCAAATCAGAGAGCACAACATTTAACCTGTCAGTATCAGAGGCAGGCTTCAGCCCTGCTTCGGGCTGTGGTTTCCCATTAAAACAAACTCAGCTGATGTGCCTAAAGTAACCCTCATTTTCCACTGAACTGACATGCACTATAGGGACCTCAATTTCTATATTAAATATTAAATAATATTAAAAGAAAAACAAAATTGGATTTGCCTTTTCAGGAAAGAGATGTTTATTAAAAAAAAGAAAGTCAAGATTATAATTCAAGGCAGAGCTCCACTGCAATTCCCCGAAGTGACATTTGCTAGGAAAAGCCAAGACTACAGTAGCTGCGAGCTCGCCCAAAGCCAGCGCTCCAAACCCCACCCCCACCCCCACCCCCAGCGACGACGACGACGACGACAACGACGAGTCCTACAGGGGGTAGCTGCGGGGAGGATGCCAGAACCTCGGTCCCTCCCCTCAGGACAGCCTCCCCACCCCCACAGACCACCCAGCCAACTCTCTTTCCTTCCCAAGTACAGTTAGGGACAGGGGAGCCGCTCGCTCCTTTGCAAAAGGCCCTCCTCCCTCTCCCCAGCAGAGACGGCGCCAAGCTCTGCTGACCGTGTACACCTGACCCAAGGAACAGCCGGAAATTTAAAAAGTGAAGTGTAAATCCACGAAGGGGCTCTTCTTCCCCAGGCGCCAATCAAACCTTGGAATCCTCTGCCCAGAAAAGGTCCTGCCAGAACTTACCCTATTGGGATTCAACTCGGAAACAGATAATTCCTGACCGAAGCAGCATTTTAGGGGATGATGGAGACGGGTGATTGCGTCCAGTGATTCTGGACTGAGGCTCAGGGTAAATTCCCGTGGCTCTCTTTGGAGGAATAAGGGTAGGAGGCCCCTCTGCCGGTTCCTGCTACCCTAATGTTCTAAAATGTCTCACCGACCCAGGGGTCGAGGAGGAACGGTGCCCGTTCCACAGTGACAAACACTCACCTCCCTCAGGCCTCTGCTCACGCCACCCTCTCAGAGAGGCGTGCTCTGGTCGCCCTGTCTAAAGGCGCAGCCCGTTCCCACCCCAGCACCGGGGCTCCTGACCCCACGCACCCGGCCTTCTTTTCCTCTGTGGCACTTGCCACCCGATATACTACGTGTCTCCTTTTTCCGTCTGTTGTCCGCCTTTGGCCGTTAGAATGTAAGCTAGGCGAGGGCAGGGATGCCATCCTGCCCCTTCTCTGCTGAGTCCCCGGGGCCCAGAACAGGGCACGGCACAGGGTAAAACACTCTTGGATGGATTAATCAACTGGGTTTGTTTCGCGTTTTTTTAAAGGAGCAACAAATAATAATTGCACAAAACACTTTCCTCTCTACAGTAATTATTAGCCAACCAACTCAAAAGAAGTATTATTTGGTCCAGAGTTTCTCCCTCTCTCTTTTTTTCTCTCCCTCTCCCAGTCAGGGATTTATTAAAATTAAACAGATTAGATGGAGCTCCTGATACTAAAACTGCTCAGCAAAGCCTGCGGTGGGGAAGTGCCGAGCAAACACCAGAGACATTTGTCTCTAAATTGCTCTAAATACCTTCTGCAAATGAAATTCTAACCCAGCTGCGTTTGAGAGAAAATGAGGAATAACTGGTCATTGTCAGTGGAAGAGAAGATCAGGCAGTTATAATATTGCACAATATACTGGGGCAAAGGATCTCTCGGCAACCATAGATTTTGTCTCAGGTTACCCCGGGTAATCAGCACAGCTTTTAGGCTCAGCTTTCCCGAGCTTCCATGCTTTGATGAGGGAGCTGAAATCCCCAAGCTTTTATGATTAATTACTCCCCATAGGTACACATATTTCAAGGAAAAACTCTTTTATGGCATGATGGCTGCGGAGTGGAGAGGCCAGCCAACGCACTCCAAATTTTAATAACCGCCTGCTGATGGGGGGCGAGCACAGTGCCGCCAGCACATGCACAGCGCCCCTCACCAACTCAGTCAAGGGGCCGCCCCCGAGGCTGCTGTTGAACAGATGCCTGTCAATGGAGAGCTTCAGGCTCCTTCTGCCCAAACCCCAAGGGCACATGTCCGGGACGCGATCCTGCAAGCATCTCTTTGGTGGGATACAGACCAAGGAAACACCACCAAGCCACTCCGTCTCTATTCCAGCCACAGATGACTTAAAGCCCACAACCTACAATTTTGAGGCTAACATTCCAGCTCCTAAAGGAAAAAGAGTTTGGTTGGGGGATGGGGTCGGGGTCGGGGTCAGGGTGGGGAGACACCTCACCTCTCCCCCTGCTCATGGTATATAAGGGCATTTATACAACTTTCCAGCTTTCTAGAAAATTAAATGTTCAAAGAATGAAAAGTCAGATTTCTTTTTTGTTGTTGTTCATTTTGGGGTTTGTTTTGTATTTTACAAAAACAGAAAATTATCCTAAATTGCAACAGAGCCAGAAGAGATTCTTTCTGCTTTGGACAATATTGAATTTGTCAAGACCCATTTAATCCCCGCTTACAGAAATACCATAAAACCAGTAATTTACCACTTCAATCTGTAAATCAGACTGACCCCAGGCTCGACCTTAACCTGACCTTGTTTAGCCATCTCATTTCCCTCGCCCTTCAATTTCTTTCTCCCTGGTTCTTTACTGAGGCAGCTGACCTCCTAACCTGAGGCCAGGCATTGTGTAGCCAGGGTCGTATCATCAGAAGAACAGACCAGAAAACAGAAGTCCTCCACAGTCCTATCCAGTGGGCCTCTCCTTGTTGCCTGTGCCAGGCTGTCCTGGGCTACGTTGATGGCCTTCCTTACATGTGGTGCTCGATCATCCAGGTGGCATCACCTCTCTGCTCCACCGTGGGGAAAGAAGCCTGCATTCCCTCTGGGGGGCTCCCGTTCACCCCCACACCAGTGGGAGGGCTACAGGAGGTCCTCTCGGCAACACCGTGGATTCCACCTGCCCCGTCCCCAGCCCCTTTCTGCAGGCCATACGACATGGCCATGGGAAGCTGTACCTTTCTTCTTGAGGAATGCTCTCCTGGTCGCAAGCGGGCTCTGACGGACTCGGGAATTCTGCAGAAACTTCACTGCTGTGGCAATCTGGTTGGGGAGATAAAACAGAGAAGAAAAGTAAACTTCCATGGTCTGAATTTCAAGATTCAAAATCCTACCAGTTTATCCCCACGCCCACAGAAATAAACACACCGCTGTGGTCAAATTTACAACCAGTTATTTCTCATATTGAAAATCTACCTAAATAGGGGCGCCTGACTGGCTCAGTCGGTGGAAAATCCAACTCTTGATCTCAGGGTTATGAGTTCGAGCCCCACGTTGGGAGGTGGAGACTACTGAAAAATAAAATCTTTAGAAAAATAAAATAAAATAAATATAAATAAAATATACCTAAATAAAAGACTACGTTGGTTCCCACTGGCTTCCTGTATCTGATTCTCTCAACATAACTGATAAGACCTGCAAGAATCCTTTCTTTTTCTCCTTGTTCAAGCTGATTCTTCACACTCCTGGGCAGGGCAGGTAGCCTTCTCCTGGCCACACGCATCCATGTCCCTATGCTTGTGCTCGTGCTATGCCCTTTTTCTAGAAGGCGGCCCTTTCCCATCTCTACCTGTCTAAACATTGCATGCATACACACACACACACACACACACACACACACACACACACACACAGACACACACACCAGCACAGCCCTTTTATAGCCTGTGCTAACTCCTCGAAGCCTTCCCTAAATAAGCAAGCCATCTCTGATCTCCCCATTCTCTTAAATTCTTTAATGCTTGTAGTGTGTACCGTATAATTGAAGACATAATTATACTGTCTTCTAATGTTCAGGCTGCCTCCCCAACTACACTGCAAGCATCTGAAGAGAAGAGACCATGCTGTCTCCACAGAGCCTGGCAAAGTGCTGAGCGCAGACCGGCTGGGAAGGATTATATAAGAGACACCACGCACAGCCATCCACGCTGGTCCCGCTTATGCAACGGAGCTCAATTCTGAAGAGACTTCAAAGGACAAAGTTTGGGGTTTCATGGCTAAAAGCTGACAGATTGACAGATTATCTCCCTACGTCTGGTGATGATATTATTTAATGAAATCTTCATATCTTCAAATAAGCCAAGGAGGGGGTGGAAGGCAGCGTGCTGAAGGCATTAACCTTCACATCACTCAGCACACACAAAGTGTGTATTTCCACGCTGCTTGTGTGCTCTCTGTCCCGGGCACTAGTGCAACGGGTGGGAAATGCCAACCTGCCCCAGAGAGGGAAGGGGCTGTTTTCAATGACTGGCATTACTTATCTCATCAAAACCAAATGGGTAATAACATCTCATGTTACAGGTAAAGTCATCAGACCCTAGAGTTCCCTCCTAAGTTGCCGAAGGAAAAAATTTCTAAGGGACCAAACATAAGGAACTTTTCTAAGATCCTGCAGACTAAGGACAGCAGCTATGCAGCGACTGTGGCTACAAATGGAATACAACTTACAAACAGTCTCCTCATGTTTTATATGAATTTAATCTTGCGACCAGACACACTTCTCTGATAACAAAAGATGACGATAAATTAGAAAGAAAAACAGAAAGCCAGGCAACTCCCTTATATATTTTCCCTTGTAGTCCCTCTACTGGAGGCCTGCCGGAGACAGTCTCTGTAAAGGATGAACTCAAGTGTCCCAGGCCTTCGGATCCGGGCCCATCAGCGGTAAGACACAACAGCATTCCCGGAGCGTGGCTGTCATCCATCCAGCCCTGCAAACCTATTAAACCCCGTCATGAGCTGCAGTGGTAACCAAACAGCTCCGGACTGGACGCAAATCATGCTCCAGATTCTAGAGCCCAAAACTCCATACACGCCCCCTCGGTCCCTCGACCACATCTCCTCGGTTCGCACCAAACTTTAAGAAAAAAAAAATGTGACCAACATCTACAAAATGATACAGTTTAATGAAGACACGGGAGAAGGGAAGAGAGAAGAGGAAGACAGAAGAGAGACTGGGGAGAAGGAAGGAGTGGCCACGGGACAAGAGGAGAAAGCAGAGGAGCTGACCCACCAGGGTGGGCAGAAGAAAGGGGAAGGGGAGAAGCCGGAGGGGGGATGGGGAGGGAGGAAGGAGAGAGACAAGAGGAAGAGAGCCCCATGTCCAGGAAGGGGTGGACAGCTACACAGTCACAGGCCCCCCAGGGACGATGCCCATCGGCACAGCTCTGATGGCTCAGGGGTGACCGCCCTTCACCTGGAAAAAAATACACCTGCCACACACACGACAATTACGACACTGGTATCACGCGGCGGTCTCCGCACGCAGCGGTGTGTGCACCAGGTGTCAGAGGGAACGTGGATGAGCAGGTCTTGAGCAGCAGACATTAACAACACCGCTCCTCTCATTTACCCACAGAAGCGCCGACCTTTCCTTCATCCTTCCAAAATTTTCCATGATGGAGAAAGAAAACAGAATCCCACCACTAAAATGCACAGGTTTCACCTTGCTTTTTTAATATAGTCCTTGGTATATGCATTTCTGGTCAGAGAGCAAAGTTCTGATGGGTTTAATGGTGCACTCAATGCAGTGCTTGGCGCATTCCATCAATTTTTTTTTAAAAATTGCATCTCTTATTTCTTTAAATACATTAATCAGCCTAGTGTAGGCAAAACGGATCCATCGGACAATGCAATAAACATGAATTATCATCTATCCAACACGCATAATGGCTTAAAAATACATAATAGCAGGTGTAGTTTAAATGATTAGTTATTACACCTGTGGTGGGTCTGATTCAATTGGGAAAAATCATCTTTAATAGGTTAAAAGGTTTAGATCACCATGCTTTCCTTAAAGTGGCTGTAGAGAGGGAATGATGGAGTGCTCTGTCATTAGTAATTCATTTAAGAAAAACGTGGGGGATATAGCAAAGAACAGCATAAACGAGCGAATCCAATTTAAACATCAGGTAAAGTAGAAAACACCTTTTAAAAAAGCAAGATAAATGAATTCGGGAGGGAGATGAAATTGACGTATTTATTTTAACGGGAATTTGACAAAGTCCCGGCACACTTCAAACTTGCAAAAATATGAACAATTTCTTTTAAAGTTTCCATTCACTAATTTCAAGCCATATAAAATCATGCTGCCAAACACCTACATAAAGTATATTTGGGACTTGTTTATGTTCCTCTTGATCTCTGTCTGAAGATGCAGGCGACAGGCAAATCACATATTTAACAGCATCGATATCACTACGCCAGATGCAAAAATATAAAGCATCCAAACTAATAGCCTCAACATAATGTGCTGAATAAGAAAGATACCCAGATAGGCAGCTCCAGGTAAGTGTGAACATATGAAAACCTCTCTCCTCCTTCCACTAATTATTTCTTCAGCTACTCTCTACTCTCCCCTGCACCCACCGCACGAGGAACTGGAGCTACAATACGGGGGAAAGGCCTGTCCAACCCGGAATTTTACATGCCCGAGAGCCATCCACAGATGGTAAAAGGTTTCCCCAAATCTGTACCCATAATGCAAAGATTTTAGCACACTAAATAACTGCTGGGCACACTGGGTTTTGCAGCTTTCATTCACCTATTGTTGGACACTTTGCATTAACTTCATGAAGCAATTCAACTGGCTCTTCCTCTACAGAGGGTCGACACACACAGCATGCTTTTGTTGGTCGAAATGATGGGGTGCCTGCAGCCTGTCCTGTATTATCGTTTGATTTTCTAATTAGGAGATGAATGTGACTATTCATGGGTTATATTTGTGCCCAACTAAATTACATAAATTCAGGCCAAATCTTCCGCCTCAATGTCAAAGATGTAAAACGGAGACAGGAACTTTATTGCACATGTTGTGGGAGTGCAGCAAGCCAGGGAAAATTCTGGTGCACAGCACCTGATGCCGTTGTTGGAAGCCACTTGCCGTTGAGTCCATGAGAAACATGGAATCGTTTTTCCTTTCTCCTCCTCTTGCGCTGAGAGTTCTTAATGAGCGCACCTCGAATTGCCACTAGCTGGTATCATAAAAATACGGGTGACGAACTCAGAGGAAAACAGAAGCGAAGTTTCTCGCCACCCCTATTCCCGTGACCTCACCTTCCACCTCCCTCCCCCAAAAAGCAAAATAAAACCACCCTGTCACCGTCAACTCCCGAGTGTTAGGGAAATTTGATCATTTTCACGGGCCTGTCACTGAAAGCCAGAGGTAAAGCCACGATGCAAGCAAGGGGAGTAACCTCCCCTCTGCAATGGCTGCCCCGGAGGGCCTGCTGCAACCCAGGGGGAAGAGGGGCCTTTGGACCCCGGATGACTGGCCAATCGCGAGAGACCCTTGTTTGAGAGCCCAGGATTTGTACTTGTATAAATCAATGCACTACAGCATACTCAGGGGTGATCTATGATGAACTATGTGCTGTTAAATGCATTGTGCAAGATAAGTAATCCCTGGTGAGCAGACTCGAGGTTCCGACAGTCTTCGCTGAAGAGATGCGTCCTGTGTGCTTCCCGCTCTCCTACAAAAGACCCGCACGCTGTAATCTTCAGAAGGCACACTTTCTTTTCCGCACGAGGGGGACAGGAGAACAGAGCTTGCCTGCTAGCGACCCCGGGGTGTGAGGAAGCCTTAGCACTTTGCACCTGACACGTAAACCTGATGCATTGTCTCCAGTGACACTTATTTGGAATGCCACCAATTCCAGCACTCCTGTGTGCTCCGTACACATCTATCTCCTAAAACGTGAGCATTCATTAGCCATTTTAAAATATTAAAAATAGTCAAAAATTAATGACGCTAACAACCAAAGCCAAGTCCTTTTTAACCCAGAGAGATCACAGCCAGAGGGCAAAAGGAATGACCAAGGTGCGGGCCCGAAAGGCCCACCCCAACGCCGCAGTGTGGCACGTGCGTGCCTCAGAAGATTCCATCGCCTGTGAGAGGTTCCTACGCTGGTACTCTAAAGCAGATAGATACCCAGAATCCTGTTAACAAGCGTCAGACCAAAGCCAACTCGAGTTTTAACAAGGACCGACTTTAAACGCCGGGCAGTGTGGAGAACGAGAGCACCCTCTTCAAACAGAAATGCTGCATTTTAGTAAGAAATCAGTACTCTGTCAGGAGTTCCTTGACAAATATGGTCATCGGTGGCACAAGGAAATAGTTGCAAAGCAGCTGTTAATCAGGGAAACACATCGTAGAACGCTGATGCTAGCACTCGTGAAAAAATGCAACGGGCTAATTATGAAGCTATATATCTCACTAAAGAGGCCGTGTTCCTTGAGATTCCAGGCAAAGCACTCTCAGATCCAGGGTCCTAGGACAACATAATTCTGGCTCTCTGCATCCAGAATCCCCTCTAATCTGCCAGTTCCCAATCCCGGGGCTCTCCATTCTTTTTCAATCCTCCACACTCTCCCTCTTAGCTAGGGAAGGGGCTGAGAAGGGTGACCACCCTGGAAGCGGGGGTATCACGGGCCACATTCCAAGATGCCGTGCGTGCGAACACACCCACAAGGTGTCAGATCCTGAACCAGAACGAAAGAGAATCTACGAGCACGCACAAGAAATGTCAGAACCCTCATTCTAAGCGTGGCAGGAGGGCAAACGTGTGTGAGCTGCAAGCGAGGGGAGCCGTGCCCCCCCCACCCACCCCCACGCGCACCCCTAACCCCAGTCGCCAAAATGAAAAAGGAGGAATAAAAAGGAGAAGCGGGCAACAAAAAAGAGAGACTGTTGTGTCCGAAATCCCAAAGGGAGGAAGGAGGGGGGACCGGCAGAAAGGAAGCTGCTCTGAAGAGTGTTGAGGTGCCACGCAGGGAAGCCGAGGGGGCTCGCAGGCAGGTGAGGGGAAAGTTAATATGCACAGGAAGGCTCGGTCAGCCAAAATTCAATACGATCCCCGTGCAAGGACAAGGAGGGATACGGCTCCCCGAAACCAGCCGGGTGGGGGTGGGGGGAGGGGCGCCACCGAACGCTCTCCGCTCTCCGAGCAAAACCACTGGAATGGCAAGAGGGGAATAACCTTGAGGTGGACACGCCGCTCAGGCAGCCCAAGCGCGGAGCCAAAGTGCCCCCTAGCCGGAGCCGGCGGCCGCGCAGGCCAAGGGCGGCCGCTCCGCTGACTCGCACAGCCCCGGTGAAGTGTTTTCACTCAGGGAAAATGAAATGTTTTGCAAGATGAAACAGAATGAAAATTGAGGTTTTAGGTAATTACTAGTTGGCATTTACATATCACGGGCTGGTTCAACACCTATTCATTTTCCTCTTTTATTTTCAATTTTTTAAAATTGCTCATTAAAAATGAACAGATGACAGTGACAGGAATTTTTTTTTCACTCTTTCTCCTTCTCTGAGGGTTACAAAATCAAGAGGCACATTTAGCCCCGTTTATCTACAGTTAACACACACACACACACACACACACACACACACACAGAGGTACATTTCATTTGCATCAAGGGGGGAACGGAGGGGGGAAAGTCAACAAAAGCCAGGAAGTTCAAAAATACAGACGGCGAGTTGTATTGTACTTGAGCCAGCCTCCTGCACCTGGGTCAGGAGCGTGCTAGCAAGTGCCCTAGCACTCAAGGAGTTAAAGGAAAGAGCCTCTCTTCCAACTTGGAATTTCCTGGTTTTTGTCACTGTGTCCTTCCCATTGTTGATTTGGGTTACAACTCTATACTAATTAAGCCTGTGGGCCCTTATTTCCTTTGTTTTACTTTCCTCTGTCCTTTTGTTTTTCACATTAAAGAAATAAAATATCTCTGGTAGAAGTGCACAGGAGTTGACATGATAGAATGTAGTATTTTTAAGGTCTACTGTGTAAATCTGCATTTAGGGAATTCCAAAGCACGCATTATTGACCCTAGCCTCTCTTAAAACACATTGATATATGTAGTAAAAGCCTTTATGAAAAGTGGCAACGCCGTGTGCACAAAAACTACCTTTCAAAGTGAAATACCTCTATGTTTAAATTGTTTTCTTCTTGGCCCGAGTTAAAAATATTGCATGAACTGCTTGTCAGAATGTCATTGTTTTCTTATTTGATTAAACTAGTTCTTCCAGAAATGTGTGTGGAAATCAAAAAGCATCTTCAGCCAACAAGCACTATTTCATGTCAAGTGACGGTGGCTTTAGGGGCGTAAAGGGTGACTCTGGAGAGCGCAGTGGGCGCCAGCCTCCAGCCGCCGGGAGCTGGTGCAGTTGGGCAGCAAAGCCTGAAAAGCAGAGGAGCTGCTGTCGCTGAGCCTCACTGTCACCGCATCGCAGAAAGGGCTGCGGTGCACACACACTTGCCGGAGAGGAAATGAAAACCCTTGCTTCGGGGTTGAGAAGATCAAAGTTCCTTTTTAGGAAAGGTTGAGAAGGAAAAGGATTTTCTCCTTCAGGGAGAAAGAAAAGCAAATTTAAATGCCTTGTCCCCATGCATCCCCACCTGAATTTAGATAGCAGCCCCTCTAATTTTTGATGCAACCAACAAAGCAGTTACCCAAAGAGGGGAGGAAAAAAGGATGACATTTGCCTTTTCCTTGGCTTTGAAATCCAACTGGCAGCAAATTGTTTGAAGTCCTGCTTAGAGAAGAAACTGTAATAGCCTCCATACTGAAAAGAAGAGGAAAATGCCATTATACACGGATCACGGTAGCAGTGACCTCAGCAGAGAAGGCGAACGAGCCGGCTGCAAGTCAGAGGTCCGGCCTGCATGCCAGGAACAGATTTAAAAAGGTTTACGTGCCAGAGATGTGTGGCAAGAGTTGGGTGCTCAGTCTCAAGAGATACCAAGAAAAGGCAAGGAGTTCAATTTCTTAACACGATGTCTTTCAACAGCTCCCTGACTGCTCCTTCTGCCAGTTTCCCTTGGTTTTTATATTTTCGATCTTCCTCTAATTTCCCTGTGCTGTTAAAGAGGAAGCAGAGAGCACCCGGGCTTCGTGTTGTAAAATTAATGAAGGTGTCAAGCTGTTGAGTTGAATCACTCCAAAGGAATGTAATGACTCAGTGTCCAAGATGCTCCCTAGGAGAACTCTGAGCTCACTCAGTGACGGTGGCTGGTGACTCCAGCACTAAAAATATGTAGCATTCAGTCTCCAGGACCTTCTTGATGATACCATGGCTTCTACTTCCCGGTTCCTTTCTCTCCAGCATAGGCTGAATGTTACGCTTTCTGAAGGTTACTTCTCTTAAACTCCAGTACTTTTCAGATGCTCGGCAGATGAAACGGTGCTTTGGTTCCCACCTCTTCTGAAGTCAGGGCCAGATGAAGGAGATCAGGAAAGCCCTCTCTGGTCATGCACTACTGAGATGTGCGATGATTAGGAAGGGGACGGAGGTTATGTCACAGACAGACAGTTTCAAGCATTAAGTCATCACTGGGGGGGTTAGACACTGAACAGATGACCACCAAGTGGCATAGGACAGGATCCCTTCAGGATGGTTTAGCTTGCTCAGAAGGCAAGGAGATGGGCTCTTGGATTCTATGGAAGATAAGCTCTGGACCAAGAAATTCTGCCTACAATCACCCCCCATACAGTACAAAACTAAAACCTGTGAATGAATGAGTGAATGAATAAATAAATTAAAATAAAATAAAATAAAACCTGTGAGGTGACACTAAATGACATTCCTAACATACATCCTACAAAAAAACGAGAGAGAGACTGAATGGTAAAAAACAGATTTGGGGCACCTGGGTGGGTCAATTAAGTAAGCATCCAACTCTTGATTTTGGCTCAGGTCATGAACTCACGGTTCATGAGATCAAGCCCCACATTGGGCTCTACACTGACAGCACAGAGCCTACCTGGGATTCTCTCTCTCTCTCTCTCTCTGCCCTCCCCACATGTGCATGCATGCTCTTTCTCTCAAAATAAATAAAAAATAAACTTAAAAAAATAGATTCGAATACAAAAGAAATAGTCATAGCCTAGAAATAGTTTGAATGATAAGATAGCAAGGAAGAAATTTAAAATGACAAATGTCATTACTTACAATAGCCAAGATATGGGAACAATCTAAGTGCCCAATGGATAAATGGATAAAGAAATTATTATGTATTCTCTCTCCCCCGACTCACACAGAGGAGTATTATTCAGCCATTAAAAAAAGAATGAACTCTTGCCGTTCGTGACAACATGGATGAACATCAGGGGTATTCTAGGTGAAGTAAGTCAGACAGAGAGACAAACACCATATGATTTCTCTTATATGTGGCATTAAAAAAAACAAAACAAAACTCATAGATACAGAGAACAGATTGGTGGTTGCCAGAGACAGGAATGGAGGGGTGGAAGAAATGGGTGAAGGGGGTAAATTTTCATTTTAAGAAAAGAATCTGTATAGCAGAGGTAGGACAGAACTTCATTGAAGGGCGTGGGGGCAAAATGACATGAGTAAGTTAGGAAGCAAGAGGAGACTGTAGACAGAGGACTAAAGGAACCACACATAAGCTCTGGTCTGTAGATGATAAAGTTGTTTCCCTGGGGAGCACAGGTCAATGATCCTGATACTGCTATCCACACGTACTAGGATTGAGCAAATAAGCAGAAGATGGATGTTGCGGAAAAGAAGAGATAAAATTGTTTCCATAAATGGAAGCCCCTGTGTGGTGCTGTGCCACAGACAAAAGGGAAAACAAGGTCTAGGTCTCTCCATATTGTGACATTCTGCTTTAGTCTTTGCTTTTGTACTTGATCTTGCCTCTCTGCATGTAGTATTTCCTCCTTAATCTACTGAATTAATTTGTACTCCTCCAAAAAAAGGAAAGAAAAGAAAAGAAAAGAAAAGAAAAGAAAAGAAAAGAAAAGAAAGGAAAGGAAAGGAAAAGAAAAAAGAAAAGAAAGGAAAAGAAAAGAAAAGAAAAGAAAAGAAAAGAAAAGAAAAGAAAAGAAAAGAAGAAATTTTCAGCTAGGAGGCCCGCCTTGACCCCATTCTAGCTAACATGCAATTGCCTTGGCCTTGAGGCTGGATGTTGCTTAACCGGATGGTATGTTCTTTAAAATATTTTGCATACAAAAAGTAAATAAGTAAATATAAAATGACAAATGTGCATGGCCTTTAAATCACCCATTTAGATCCAGTGAAGAGCAGAAAAAAGTAAACAGTTAATATCCGCACTAACAGAAGACCACCGAGTCCTAGTTTCTGCTATTATTTAAATTCATCCATGGCCTAAGGGGAAAAAAATAAAAGTATGAGATCCAAAAGTATGATTCATAATACTGGCAGACTCAAAAATCTTCAAATTTACAGTAAGATGATAGGGATTAGAAACAGTTTCTACTCAAATGGTGAAATGAAGTCCGCTCCTCCCAGAGGAAAATCACCCTCTTCACCAAACACACAAGCCCAAGAACGTGGACAGGGACAGACTGTCTACAAAGACAGCATCCACGGAAACAACTCTGGCAATAAGTGGGGTGGCAGGCGCCAGAGGTACCTGACATCCCTATGTAATAATAACCCTGGTGGCCAGGTTCTGTTTTCTAAGAAAGGAGTATCTGACATAGGCCATGCCTCTGTCACTGACTTTAGAAGGAACTTCGCCACCCCAAGAGCAGGGAACAGAGCACCCCAAGTCCAGGGATGCCTCTCACATAGATGGGGATCTTCTAGGGGCACCGAAATAACAGCTGTGGAACACACCCCGTCTGTACCCCCAGCACCAAGGCGGAAAGTCAGGAGAGAGAGTGACTCAATCGCTACCACTGCACTTGCCTTCTCTGATGGGCCCCGACTTAGAAACTTTTAGCTTAGAAACATTTAGGAAATGTCCACAGGACGCAGGAAGGATCAAATGGTAAGCACCATGGCTTTGAACCATTCTGTGATCTTTCACTAAACACCGTGAGCATTCCTATTATTAACAACCACCGCTCCCAATGAAAAACCACACTTCTAAAAAAAAAAAAAAAAAAAAAAAAAAAGATTCGAGAGAGGCCTACCAGACACCAGAGCCGCCCCTGGCCACGAGGCCCTCATTTCAGATCTCCCACCTCTGATGGGCAGATCAAAAGGAGGGTCTTCATGTCCCGCATGGGACGTTCTCACCAACATTGGTCATCGAAAATGGACACATAATTTACTTACAATTAACACGAGATTTCACCAATTTTCACCATCAAGCAAATCACTTCTATTGAGCACCCTCCTCCTCCTCTAAATCAATAGTAACTCGTTTCTAATTTCTCCCAGCTCTGTCTGGGAAACGGAGAGAAGTTTGCTTTCTGTTCTCTGAAGGATCAGGAACTACCGCCTTGCTTTGCAACCCTCTGGATTCCCCGCACCCCCGCTCAGAGGGCAAAATATTCTGAAATCACAAAACTGCCTACATTTCCTCAGTCTGGCAAAAGCTTCCGGAGACCTTGCTCGTCGGTTTCTGCTCATTGTCCTTTCTCTCTCTCTTCCTGCCTGTTTAAACACACGGACACAGAGTTATTAACTTTTACAGGAAAACCAAATAAAATAACGTCGAAGCAAAACTGCGGTGATGTCAGGGCTGAAGCGAGCGCCATTCATCTGTGGGAATCTGATTAGCGCTCGAGTGGCAGAGCTACCTGGAAAAGTGCTCACAATCAAATAAAAAAATGATACCCAAACATTAACCTGATGGCTAAAAACTCCACATTTAAGCAGTTAAAGTAATAAAGGAGCTTTTATTGAGTATTTTTTATATTTCATTATGCCCCAAATTGACGAGGACTCCCGGATACATTTTCTAGACTTTTGGTTCCTCAAATCAAATGCTCTCTTGGACTTTTTTTTTTTTTAACTAAAAGGAAACAGCATTTCTTGTAAATTTGAATGAAAGGATTGAAGCTTCTCTTGCAATATCGATATCAGCCTTGAGTGCAAACATAGCCAAACAGTGCAACAAACAGAAGCCTTTTTGGTTTATGTACTTTAATTCTGAACCTGCCCAGAGCCAGCGGAGAATTTTTCTCCAGAACTTTACCTTACACAAACCCTGTATTTTCTCTTTCACCCACATTTTGCTCAAAATTGGTAGGGAATGGGGATGGGGCGCTTTGGTGGCTCAGTCGGTTAAGCGTCTGACTCTTGATCTCAGGGTGGTGAGCTCAAGCCCGGTGTTGGGCTCCACATGCATGGAGCCTACTTAAAAAAACAAACAAACAAAAAATTGGTCAGGAATGAAACTTGGTGGAACGATGGGACAGAAAGCAGTGTGGGTCTCAAGACAGTTGCACACTGAGTCCAACCCTCACACTGGTGTGTCCCGAGACCCAGCCTCTCACGCCCCTGCTCCGTGCCACAGATTCATTCATTTCTGCAAAACAACAGCTTACCCAGATGACCTTCAGGACCCTCTAGTTATGCCACCCCATGATTTCTAAGTTGACTCCCGGAGGCAGCCTGTGATACCTCGACCAGGGATATGGGCTCGGAGGATAAGACCCAACCTTTCCAGAGCTCAGCTCTCCAATCTCACCCAATTCAAAAAAAAAAAAAAAAAAAAGGAGAAAACCAACAGAGGAGAGGAAGGAGAGAAAGAAAGGGAGAAAAAAAAAAACCACTGCTGCCAAAAAAGAAATGACAGATTTAACGTATCTTGCACATAGCAAAGCTTTTCTCTCACTACTTACTTGCGACTTATTTTGTATACGAGCTTAGCTATCGGATATCCAAATTACAGAAGATTAAAACTGCAAATGAGAAAGGAAAAACAAGCCAACTAACAGATACTTACGGAACAAAGACCAGATAGCAAAAGTAAGCCAAGCGACAAATGTCAAGAGAGAAACATCTATGAAAAGGCAAACAAAAAACTCAAAAAGCTTGTTCGTTTGGGGTTGTTTGGCATAGGTGGAGTCATTTAGAATAAGGGCAAATATACAACATATCTATATTTCAACAGTTTTTGAAAAAAGAACTCCACTGACAACACAATATAAACATTTACGTCTACAATGACGGTACTGAGTCATGAAGACTAATACTCTGCCTAATAAAGTAAGAAACTATATAACCCATTTCATGCAATTCCCAGCCCGAAGTTTCAGTGTTTTGTTTTGTTTTGTTTTGTTTTCATACAGGCCTCGATGGCCATCTAACTGTGCCTATCCAAAATGACTCATTTGAGGAGGGTGCCAGAGACAGTGATGCTCCTGAACTGAACACGAACAGTTTTTATTCAAGTTAGATTAAGAAGCAGGAAGCCGAAGATTAAATAATGAATAGTTACTGAGCATTCACCGGGTACGCACAGCACACCAGGCACTTAGAAAACCAAGTAAAGCAAAGATGCTGCTTTTGCTGTTCCAGTACAGGACAAGGAAAGAAGTCAAAAGGGACCTTAGGCCATCCGGTCCCGCATATCACCTAAGACTACCCCCCTCTTCAACAACCTCGACAAATGATGGGTGGGCTTCCACCTGAATGCTTACGATGAACAAGAGAACTCATTCTCAACAGCCTGTCAATTCATTTTCAGGAGTCCTTCTTTAAACGGAGTTGAAATCTACTTTCCTGAACCTCCTATGCACTGGCCCCAGTTCTCTGCAGGAGAACGATATTAACTGATCCAGTTTTCGACACAATGCTGGGTGAGGAATTAGGATAGGCCTCTGTCACTTGGCTATCTTTTCTATAAAAGCATTTCCCTTACTCTGCTTATTAACTAAATGTGAACACCGGTTTCACTGTGTAACAGCTTCATGAATTCTGCTCTTAAGCTTGGTAAGAGCAGCTTTGCCCTTTGTGGGAGGGCCAAGGCTACACCTGTAATGTCAGAATGCATTAGCAATAATAAAGGCCACAGTAATGCAAGAGACGACTTCATACACACGTCATTCCCGAATGGCTAAATTCAATCAAATATGGCAGCGCTTCCTACAATGCTCTGATCACTGGGGCCAGCGCGTGTGACGTGGGCCCACTTACTGGAAGCCGCTGGAAGCAGAAAGTGAGCGCTCTGCTTTGACGCTGTAACGGATGGGTTTTTACCAGCCCTAAGTGGTTTGGCCTCCTTCTTTCCCAGGAATTACCTAGAAATTCATTCGACGTCTAAAGACTACAAATGTGAAAAACCTCAGAAGGCTAAAAGGACATGAAGAGAAGAGCGAAAAAGCATAGTGTTCTGTCACCCTCGCCCTACAGACAGAGGATTCTTACAGGGAGGAAAGTAATCTCCGAAGAGGGGGATCACCAAAGAAGCATGGCCAAAGTTCACCTGGTCTTAATTCTAACTCAGTCACCAACTTCTTTAGTAACTTCCCAAGAGGTGCTCACCTTTCCTGTTTCTACTTCCTCATCTGTAAAATGGAACTAAGACTGCTGAGAGACGCGCCAAAGGGTCACGTGGAAGAATTAGTTAGCATTTATGCCACACTTTTGATCTTCAAAGTAAGGTTATTAGACTATAAAGTAGAGTAGATGTGGTTTGAAAAATCTTTTAAAAACCGAAAATAAAGCAGGCAAGCAAATTCAGAGAAGCAAAACAGGCTGACATCACCTCCCAGCAGCCAGATGCCTCTACCTCCACAGGCACCCACTTTCTGCCCTAATCTGCATCTGCATGTGGAGACAAAGGTACAAGAACGTTTTATTAGGAAAAAATGGGAGGGGGTGGAAGGAAGGGAGAAAGGAGAAAGAGGAGGTTTGAGGAGGAGAGGCACTGAAGAGAACGTCGAAGGGAGGACACAAGGAGACAAGGAAGCGGGGGGGGGGGGGGGAGAAGAAAGAGGGAACAGTGAGAAATAAAGAGCAGGCAGATCCCGTCCCCTAAAAGAACAGCAAGAACGGGAAGGGAAGAAAAAAGAGAAAAACAGAGACACGGAAAAGCAAACATCAAGGGAACAAATGTAAAAAGCGTGTCCTGTGTTCAAAGAAAGCAAGAAGGCCGAAAGTAAAAGTTAAAAGTTTTACAACAAAAAAACAAACAAACGAAAACAAAAACAAAAAAAGAGGAGGACAAAGAGCAGAGGATAGAGAAGGAGAACATAAAGCTTTCGGGAGTCTGTCTGGAAACCAGAAAGCCGGAGGAGAGATCATTAGCAAGTCCACAGTGCGTCTACAGCAATACCGCGCGGGTCAATTCATTTAACGCTGCCCTGTACATTTACAGAAAAGTACCTCTGATATAATAAAGGCTCATAAACACGCAGAAATTGGGTTAGACCCGTTTCGAATTCCTGCCAAACAATGGTTCAGAAAAATGAAGCTCTATTTTAATTAGCTGGATTCGCGAGTGATTTGATAACAGCAGATGCTGTCTGGATGCTTTCAGCTTGATGGGCTCCACATATATGAACTTAAGAGTGGTTCTGATGCAATTAGGTGTTTCTCTCTGCTCCAGCATGCCAGGCCCAAGGACCCGAGCCTACGTGTGGCCCCTGCATGTTTCTGTATTAATCTACATGGCAATATTTTAAACCGAAGATGAGAAAAGTGACCCCATAAGAGAAGTAGAAAAGTTGTCTTTAAAAGTCACTGGCAGGTAGAAGAGGACACTCTCACAACGAATTTGTCTCTCCACCGGGGAAAGAAAAGTTGGGAAGCTGAGAAAAAGCCACACAGGGCAGCAGCACCTGTAACAGAAACATTTACTGCCAAAGCTGGAACACAACAGACCTTTTCCTTCCAATTTTGCAATTCCAGTCCAGCGTTACAGCAAAGGATTAGCTGCCTAATGCACAGCCCGACCTGGGACTAAGTGGCCTTCAAAATGTTCTTTGTAACCAGGCAGGCATCCTGTTATTACCCAGAGCACCGCTGCGGAGACAGGCAGTGGTGTTCAGGAGCGCAGCCCTGCAAGTCCAAGTATTTTCACCAGGTGCTTTCAAGCTGGGCACCTTACTGCCCCCTCTCCCTTTTAAGCACTCTCTCTCTCCCAAAGAGCCTTCTACTCGCTTTTCCCAAAGCACCCACTGCCCTCTGCTAGGGCCACTTAGAGCACCACCGCCCACAGGCACAGAGCTGCTAAAGGACCCGCACAAAGCAAGAGCAGCTTCCAGCATCGGGACTCGCCTAATAGGAGGACCCGATCTGCTCATTACCCGCCAGTTTGTCACGGCTGGGCTGAGTAGGGGACGATTATGAAAAGGGGGGTGTTGGGAGGAAGCTCTCCCATACTAGGTCGTGTGCTACTCGTCCTGAAATTCTGAATCAGGCTTTCAAAATCGTTCAGCGTCCCCCCACCCCCCACCCCCTCTGGCTCCCATCGGATGACGTGAAGTAGAGAGGGTGGAAAAGAGACACAAGAGTTCTGGCTGACTCGTCTGGACAGAGCGGGCGATGCCTGAACCCCGCCACTACCACCACGAGCACACAGGGAGAAACACACACCCCTCACTCTCCCTCTCCAAGAGGACAAAACGGACATAATGACCTTCACACCATCTCCCCTTCGCCGGCGCTAACAAGCCGAGCACTGTAAATCAAGGATGAAATCCCTGTGCCAGGAAAGCAAAGGAGGAGCATTTCTTCCGTAAGAGCCCAAAGATGCTGCCTGCTTCTGAATCAGCACTTCAGGGCAAGTGTTCGGAAGGCAGGAAGCTTAATGCCAGCGAGTGAAGGAAAAATAGGTATTTATTATATGTAGTAGGGCCTTCTTCAAAAGTTATTTATTTCACAAAACCACTCTGCTAAATAGAGGTTTCAATCTAATTGGAATTGCAATCTGCATATTGTAAATGCAGCAAATGACAGCCTCCGAGACTTTTGTTCTATGCCAGTTTATGGGTTCACTAGTACAAGACTTCCCAGTGTACACGCATAAGCGAATGGAAGAAGGGAGTTCAGAGGGTTATCCTTTAACATATGTGTTTATTTGGTGTATTTATTTATTTATAATATGTTTTTCAGTCCCTTGCAAACCCCAAAGGAGAGGGAGAGGGTCTGCACTGTGAAATGGGATGATGTTTGCAAGACCCCTAAGAAGACGACAGAGCCAGGAAGGAGGAAGGAGGCTCACAGGGACATCCGTGTGTTTGGCCACACAGGTCTCTGGTGAGACCCCAATCACCATCAGCTTCTCTTCCCTTCTTGGGGGGGGGGGGGGAGGTGAGGAAGGGACCCCTACTCATCTTAATTTCCCCCTCCTATCCACATCCCGAATTAGCCATGTTAATTAACAGAGATGCAAATAGTCACGGCCCAAAATAAAGGTTTTTAACAAGAAGTAAAAAGAGACCTTACAAATCCAACAGAAAAATAAAAAAGAAGAGGGAGAGAAAGAAACGACCGACCCAAAGCTAAAGGTCAACCTACAAATAATTAAGGAAATGAGAAAGCAAGAGGACAGGTCAGGACTTCCCACAGGGGTCTGAAATTTTCTGTTTGTATCTCTGGCTTCACATCAAAAGTGAGTTATGGCAGAGAGGACAACGTTCTGGGGAAGAGAAGAAGGCACAAAGATTCTAGAGTCCCACACAGGCCCGGGACTTCTCTCCCTACATCGCATTCAAGATAACTTTCTGTTCCCTTTCCCCCTCACTCATTTCAAGAAATAGATTATTTAATTGTTTTCAAACACGGCATTCCTAGAGCCCAAAGATACCCCTCGCTTCCTTAAAAACTAAGCATCTTCTAGTTGACAGTTTTTGCCCTCCATACTCTGACAATACCAGCCTGTCAGAGGGTGTAAACTTCTGTCAAAAAAATAATAAGAGTAATAAATAAAAATCAGACCTTCAGCTTCCCATAAAAAAAAAAAAAAAGATAGAATAAATATGAATTTGAAGGGGAATTCTGCCAAAACCTGAACCTCCCAAATCTGGTTCAGCCACATTCTTGCCCACAGCCTGTACTTCTCGGTGCCTCCCTACATTTTTCAAAATGCAGCTGCACAGACCTCTTAAAATTCAGATTTCTAGCACCTATAATTACAGGGCGCTCGAGCCAGGCTCCTTTAATTAATGAACCTGACTCCTCTCTCTTCAAAGGAAATCTGCATAAGGGATATATCACAGGGGTGAACTGACCCCCAATCAGCACTATCTGCTCACTGTGCCTGATGGCAACCAGCACTCTGCACCTCCAACAGGAGAGTGAGGTTGTCCCCACCCCCCCCAACCGAACCCTCCCCCCCTACACACCCCAATCTGGCACAAGCCTATTATGCGGTTAAGGCCATAAAACATTTCTTGGAACTTAAGGGAAGAGAAGCAAGCTTTCCTGGGTGTGACCAGCAAAACCCAAAGAGAATTAGATTCCCCCTGGTCCGAGCGCTCCCCGATTTCACTTTCTTCCCTCTGCCAGGATAAAGTGGGGAGTGGAGGCAGGAAAGACAGCCACCGTTCAAGGGGCAACAAAGCCAACAGAGGGAGCAGGCCGGGGCTCTGACAAACTCTGGAAAAGAAATAAACACAACAGACCTGGGATTGACATTTCATCCCAAACCCGAAACGGAACTGGCAAGGAAGGCCGTGCCTCTTTAAAGCAAAACAGGTGGAGAAGGGGTCATGACGCGAAGATACCGTTCACAAGGTCTGGAGAAGGATCTGGGCACGTCCCAAAGATGACAAACTGACCTCAAGATCTGTTACCCGGAGGGTCCTCACCCATTCCTGATCCTACTTGCTTCTAAACCAATACTTGATTGCCAGTTTTGAAAGAACTGGTTTTCCTTCTGGCTGTCTGGGCAGCACAGCCTAATACTGTTTGTATCTGCTGCCCATGCCAGGACAGCCTATAGCCGCTCCTGCAAGTGCTCATAAGCTGGCTTGTAACCGTGTTCTCCGGGGAGCAGGCTGCCTTTGGCTGCGACAGAAACTGGAAATGGCTGCAAACAAAGCCACAGCTGCCAGACCAGACAAGGCCTAGGTCAAATCAAGACGACCCGAGGTGAAGTTTCAGGTAGGAGATCTGAGATCCAGTAAGAGACTCCAATGGGTCTGGCAATGATGAAAACAGGTTTTGCCCAGTTACTCCCATCTGATAACCATTTCACAAGGGTCCCTCAGGCCCACAGCAAACCCTGTAGACCAAATTTGCATCACTGGCCAAGTAAACACACCTCTTCTACAGGTAGGAGAAAAGTTCTCAGACTATGTACCCAGTAACACATTTCCTGCAGTTTTCCCAGTTTCTCGTGTGATTCAGGCCAGAAAGCGAGGCTGGGGAACTACCAGAGAATAGCACTGGGCTAACGAATGAACACTTGAGGCGCACTCTCCCGGCTTCTTAGTTCTTCCTAGGGCACTCGACAGCACAGATGCCAAAAACTGAATTCAGTCATTCCGTATTCTGCCGGGAAAGGGGGCTTTAACTATCCAGTGAGTTTCTGCTGTTGTGAATATGATTTTAGAAGACGGGGGAACAAGGAGTAACATCAGTCTCTCCAAGAGTTAAACCCTCAGAGCAAAGTGAGGCATGATCAATGACCAACCACTGAGTCAAACGCCACCGTACCTGTCTTGTTTCTGACCTGCCGCCTCTATGCCCAATGGCCAGAGGCCAACACCCTATGCCATCTCTGCTCTCCCATTAGATCTGTCTCCAAATCCATCAGTACACTGCGACCTGGACCCAATGACCAGGGGGCTACGGGGGAGTTCCAGGCTGAGGGTGTCACCGATGATGATAAGGACCAACCACTTCCATATTCCCAGACACAGGCAGCCAGAGCTGGGTGAAGGATTTTTTCTAATTTGGCTTGGTTTTCCAACCAAGACATTCTCAGAGTTCGTTGGTTTTTGAAGCGGAAGCATTTGATTTTCTAACAAACAAACAATTAGAAGCACGGGACCAGCGAGAACACGGAATTGAGGAGGAAGGGCGGGACAGGCGAAAACGCAGGGCTGGGAGGCAGCTGAGATCAGGAATGTCCAGGGCTTCTGGGCATGGGAGCTCACACCGGCCAGCCAGGCACTCTCTTCCCAGGGTGTCTCTGGGGGAAATCACCCATCGATCCTAGGACACACGCGTTCGAGGACCAATCCTTTACCTCAGAGCAGCCTCTGCCTCAAATTCCTGCTTGCGCTTTAATGTTTAAATTATTAAATGCATTAATGTATTTACATTATTCAAGTCTTATGTGCATTTTTCTGAGATAATTTATGTATAAGAGTTTGAATGTCCATGACTGTTAATGTCTACAACCCTTCCTGTTCATTATTGATTCTGGAAGAAAAAAAAAAGTCAGAGTTTTAATGCCTTATTTTTAATGTATTAAGAGTCTGAATAAGTGCATTCTCTTTTTTCTTTTGTAATTTCATAATTTAAGTAGTGCATTTATTAAACTGACACAGTATGAATTGTGGTGAAGCCTGGCACGGCTCCACGCCGCCGGAACAGCCAGCTGGAGGAGCGCACCCGCTCCTCGGAGACCAGGCGGCAGCTCAGCGCGCTTCCCACCTCCGCCAGGCCAGGACCGGGCAGAGGAACGGCGGCAGGCACTCGCCGAATCTGGGCTCTGCCAGGAGAGTTCTCTTCCTCCGTTTTAGAGTTCCTGCCCAAAGCCTCTCTCCTTGTTAAATAAGGGTTTCCCGAGTGCTGCGGAGCTGCCTCTTTTTATTAAGGTGGAAGTTTTCTGCTCGTCGCAAGTCCGCACCTGCCAGACTCCGGCTGATATCCAAACAGAGCTGGCCATCAGCACACAGTTTTCAAGAAGAATAAAGAGGCTGGGGCTCGGCGGAGCAAAAACAAGCAAACGCAACTGCTTTTAAAAGGGGGTCTTCTCCAAATGCAGACAAACGTCTCAAAGACAAGACCTCCAACTTGGGCAGAACTTCTTTCTTTTGAGATCCAGTTTCCCCAGCAGAAAAGCCCTCTTTCAACTATAGCCAACAGAGCGACAGTGACACCCAATGGCCTCTTGGTTCAATCCCAACTGAGCATTCCTCGTGGCTTTCCCGGAGGCAGGTCTCAGACCCAGAGCTCCCGTGTGAACACGGAAGCATGAGAGAAAATCAGGTATCAGCTACTCATCAAGAAACCGAACTGCTCATGGATAAATTTCCTGCCACTCCACGGAAGACATATACACACTGTATGTGATAATGCACATGTGTGCAAACTGCAGAGCAGAGCACGCATCAGTACAGCCTCTTTCTGGGGGGGAGGGGGAATGGAGGGGTGTGAGCACGTGTGCACACACAGGCGCACAATACGTGGACTCCACAACACCGTACAGATCAACTTGAAGTAGGAGACGGGATGCCAGAAGTTGTTCGCTGCGGTTTTAGAACCTGACTCTGCCGTTTCTGTCACACGTGTACAGATACACGCTTACAATACATACACATGATATGCCTTTTCAGTGTATCTTCCCCCTTTCTTCTTTTTTTTTTTTTTTTCTATTTTTCCCTGTTTCCTTCTTTTCTTTTTTCTTCTTTTCTTTTTTGGCTACTCATTACCATTCTTTAACTGTTACAATTTATATCAGCATATAATGTTAAATAATTACAGGGAGCAGAGCTCACTCTAGTGAGGATATAAACGCGCTGTGGGAATCTACAGATTTAAACAAATAACACTCACAGCAGGGGGTGAGCGGATGAATTAGCATTAATATCCTGCCTGGGAGATCCCAGTGCACTGGTACTGCTTAAATACAGATCTTTTCTGTAACAGTCAATATGACAGCTCCCGGCAATACGGCCCCTTTCCCTTTCCCAGTCAATATAGCAGCCAGTGAAAATAGAAACGTCCCTGTAGCAATCAATATAGCAGCCAGCTAAAATAAACCCTTCCCTTTTAAGGGCTATATAATAGTCAGCTAAATGGAAGAATTGGCACCCCTGCTGGATAGCTCAGCAGAGAAGCCAAGGAATGAACAGGCCACGAGCACTAAAATGATCCCTCTGCTTCTCAGATCGGCCCTGCCCAGGAAGGGAGAAAACATCCACAGGTAGGGAATCCAGAGGGAGCCTGCAAGGGACACTTGGCAGGCTGCTCCTGGTCCCAAAGAGCAGATGTTCGGGTCACACTGCAGGCTTCCAGGCACCTCTCATGGAGGTTTAATTTAAATGGCCAGAAATTCTAGAATCCTTGCTCAAATGGTCAGCTGGAACAGGGGAACATCGGTCTCCAGTGGGACGGGGGGGGGGGGGGGTGGTGAGAGTATCTTGATGTGAACCCTGAGCCCCCCACCCCCACCCCGCCTGCCCGCTCCTGCACTGTTCCCACCCTGCTCCCACCCTAGCCCCAGAAGGGAAGAGTATTAAGTTAACAGCCTGTGGTTTTCTGTTTTCCAGCAGCAAGGATGGCGACTGTGTCAGAATCAGACATCCAGCCAAGTGGGTGAAAAACAGAGCATTCTGTGTTGAAAGCCACCCGGCAGATACCCACACTCATTTTTAAAACTCACCGCCATCAATCTATTAAGTATTGTAACACAGATATCATATCCCTCACCCCCACCCTGCTTCACAACGTGGAAAACACTCTCCTTCCTTGGAGACATATAGGAAAGAAGTTTAATTTTAACAGAATTCAGAGGATGCCTTGCTCTGAAGGCCCAAATAGCCCAAAAGCCTTTAAAAAGAAGAAAAAGAAAAACAGCAAGGAGTGTTTGATTCAGAGAGGGTCCCAGGCATTTGAAGTTATCACTCTTTTTCATTCTAACTAGCTACTTCTATAATTAGTTCTGGTGGATTTATGGATTCGACAAACGTGGACTATCACCACTGGCACGAGTGCAGGTTTCCAGCCGACACTCCTGAAGTTAATGCTGGGATTCCGTTATGCTCCAAAGCAGATGAACGTGAGGGACCCACCCCGCCTTCATTAAAATTCCACAATCTGTCTGCCATCCTTTGGGGAAATCCGCCGAGGGTCCCTGTTTCCCTGGCCAGGTGTTGAACACCCAGTGACGCTCATGTCATCAATCAGGTGACTCAGTCAAGTGCCACAGTGTCAGAAACCGCCGGAAAAAAATCCTGCAAGTCCTGGTTTGAGAGCTCAAGTCCTTAAAAATTTAGATCCCCACATCCCACCTAAGCCGTTAAGACTCAGCAGGTGCTCTCTACTTCAGGAATTCCAGTTAAAGGCATCTCAGGAGCGGCGAAAAGGTTAGCATGCTTGACGGAGGCCCTCTCAGGGCAATCAGCATTTTGTTGAGGGAGCCTGGCACTCGGTTCTCCGGTCCATCTTGGGAAATCCTAGTGCTGTCAGTCCCCCTGTGATCGTGGCAGCCACAAGGGCGGAGATGGATACGTGGGGAGACCTGGGATGTACCCACAAGTGTGCAAAACGCAGATTCACAAAAGGTGAGTAGCTGTTACGATGTGACAGGGCGCTTAGCTTCCAGAGCGGACGCCAATGAGTGCTTTATAAACTCTGGTGTGCACGGACGTTTGTTTCCAAGTCTAAGGTCCACACAAAAACTCAGTCAGGTGGCTGGAGAGCGCGCGGCACGATGTGAGCCAAGGTCGCTTCAACTGCCATGACGGTTCTCAGAAGGCGGAGGGGAGGCAGGAAGGGAGGGAAAGAGAGAGTAATGAAAGAGAAACGAATTACGGAAGGAAAGGAGAAAGGAGAGGCAAGAAAGAAAAGATGACAGAGGACACGGAGGGAACAAAATGAGAAAGAAAGATGCAAAGAGCTTTCAGGGCATTTTACGAAACGACAGTTGCAATAAAACAAATAGAACGGTGAGTCATCTGGTTTCCAACTTCTGAGTCAAAAGGGGCTGTTTCTAGACAAACTGCAAAGTGGCTCTGAGGCCTGCACACTCACGATGCCTCTCACAACGACCGAACAGGATGTGGGGAGCGGACGGGGAGGTGGGAGTGAGCACGGTCTTCGCCGGTCCCAGTGTCACTGCGAATAAAGACTGTCAAGATTTAAACCATAATAATGGAAAGGCTATAAAGGTCTCAGCTGTAATGTTTCCTCTGATGTTCCCTGTCATAAAATGCCCGCTTGATGTTGCTTACGTGGCAATGATACGCTACACACCCGCGTACGTATGCACCAGTGGGAACCCTGCACCCTGAGTCCCCAGGCAGGAGCCGGGCAGCAACTGTGCGCTCCAGTTCCCCAGCTCATCATCACCATCTACCAAAGTGAGCACACGCGCGCGCGCGCACACACACACACACACACACACACACACTCCACAAATATGCACTGAGTGCCTACTTCCTGCCCACAGCGGCGCTGTAAGGATATCTGCCCATCCCAGAGAGGGATTAGCAAGGTGCCTGGGTGCCAAATGCCCAGGAAACAAACAAACAGACCATGCACTCTGCTTGGAATTCCGGCCGTACAACACGGGGTCTCCTGTGCTACGTCTGCCCCTAACAGCCTGACACCGGAGCTCGGCAGCCTAACGGTGAGATGCAACCTCCCCACACTCCCGCCCCCGGTGCCTCCTGTAACATAAATCAGACAAACACTCAAAAAGGGGGCTAAACTGGGCACCCACAAAGACTCGCCTTTACTTGGACTCAGCAGACAAAACTACAGAAAACCGCTCACTGCAAGCGCATCTTTTATCTGCCGCCTGCCACCTAACCATCGTAGGCCCAGAGGGAACCGCAGAGGAAAACAGAAACAAGACCTACGTTGATACTTCACAGACATGACCGAGAAGCAGGAACTCAGGAAGAACAAGATGGACACGAGAACCGCACACAGAGATAGATAAAAGGAAGTTTGTATCTGTAAATCAGGGAGGCCGGGCAAAGCAATGGGGAAAGCCAAGGTACAAAATTAGGAAAGGACTGATCTAGTCGAGCCCAGCTCGGTGGCAGATACAGAGCGATAACTCACATTTGCTGGGCGGGCAGCCAGTGCCAACCACAAGCCATCGCTGGGCCGTCTTCCCTGTTGATCTGTAATTGGTGAGTCTGTGATGGAGCTACCAATTATCTTTAGGCCCCCTGTATTTAGTTCACAGACAAAGGGAAGCAGGAGAGACCAGTTAGTAATGAGTAAGTAATGGCCACTAAAATACATTGTATTTTACGGAGCTGCTTCGGCAGGAAAAGCCATTCGGAAAATAAAAAGAGAAAGAATAAAATAAGCTAGAGAAACTCAATTTTCTTCTCCCTTCCTCCCAAAGCCACACTTAGGATAAAATGAGGTTTGTGCAGGTTAATCCTTATGAGGTAAGAAAAAAATGATTAAATACATTAAAAAAATCAATTGTACATTAAACCAAATCCAGGAACTGCAAAAACAAACACCACAGCATCCCTCCAGCCGGCATTAGCTCTGCCAGTCTGGTCAGTGGGGGATACCCCCACCTGACGGAGCCCGCTGACGTAACGGAAGAGAAGCAGAAGGGGAAAGAGAGTGGAGCTGGGAGGGCTGGGGCCAGGGGGAGGACTACAGATCTGGATTTCACCGGAATAAAGTTATTTCTAGGCACTACAAAGAAAGACAGAAAATGCCATATAAGTGGGGCTCTGGAGACCAGGATGGATTCTTCAAAGATCCGACAGAAGTAACAATAATTGTAATCACTTGATAAACAGAAGTTATAAGCCACTTCACTGTCAAATGACTTGCCACTATGTCTAGTTTTCTTCTGTTCATTAGCAGATTCTATTAACTGCCATTTCTCAGACCGACAACGGAGAACGAGCTGGAGAGGTGGGGCAAAGAGGCATGCCTTTGTCTCTGAGGAAAGCCACTCTCAGGGCTGGAATGGAAACTCCCACCCTTCCCCAGGTCCCCTCTGGGGTCCTCGGGGACGAAAGCCCGCAAGCTCGCAGAGCCCCAAGAGCGGCCATCAGTCAGCAGCTCCTCCCACCGTGGAGTCAGGGCTGAGAATTCTTAGCTAATCCTAAATAAACCTCCCAGGGCTGAAATGTCGTGGCCAATTTGCTTCTCGGTGTGTACTGCAACCATCCGGTTCTGCCTGCAACCAACCCTTCTCCTTTTCGTCACTTGGCCTCAGCCACACAACTGGAAGAAGATCTGAGAGCCAGGGCCATGGTGAAATATGGGCTTGTGGGAGGCTGGGTGCTAGTTACTCACTTCAACAAGGCACGAGTTGGCCATATGTCAGGCCTGGGCCCCAAAGTCTCAAAGAACTGGCAAATCCAAAGTTTCCCCTTCAATGTGCTGGTGCGGTGAGTCATTTAGAACCGTAAAGAAACCTGTGCGAGACGGGCTTGCGGGGGGAGGGGAGCAGAGGGAAGCAGCGAGAGGAAGGACAGGTAATCAACCATAGGACAGTCATGTTCCCAGCAGAGTAAAGACACATGCCCACAGGGGAACATTTCAAAACATCTACGTGTGATTAGAGAGGGTTATCAATGGCAACAAGCAAGATCTGACAAAAAGATTTCACTCTCTTAAAGACATCTCTGTGACTCTTATCTTCAAAGCCAGCGAACTCTGCTGTTAACTCTGACAGTGAGGGATTTGTGGGTGCCGATGGGGACGCAGATACAGGATCTACCTGAGGGGGCAGAGAAAGCAGGGATGGAATTTCCTGGATCCTGCAGTCTCTTCACTTATGCGGATTCAGGTGACTCCCTGAAGACCTGCTCAGCCCGAGTCAGAAGCAAACTGCTCAATTGTGGAACCTTTCCTCCTCCAGCAGGAGGGAAAACAGCAAGCAGCTGCTGCCCCCTAGAAGCTACCAGGGACACCGCACTCTGCTCTAGCGACACAGATGAAAAGATCCTATTATCTCGCCTCGATCCTGTAACCTGTCATTAGTGAGGTACATGGGTGCAGACGCCTCCTCCAGCACGAGGAGGCCCACATCACCTGTGATAAATTAATAGGTGCCTTTTCAACAGCTCAGAAGCATACAAAAGACTCCAACCAGGGAGCGCACGAAAGCAGCAGCTTCAGAGACAGCACAGACTCACCAGGCAGCCCCTGAACCGGGCCCAGGCCCCTCTTGAGCGCCCTGGCTGGAGGGGGAGGCGAGGTCAGCGGGCTGTCCCCCGGGCTGTCCCCGCCTGCCCTCCAGACCTGCTCCCCCTGCTCCCGTGTGTGTGCCCCAGAGCTCAACATCGTTGCACTTAAATCCCAGTCCCGCCCCTTGCAACATCGATGGCCCTGGGCTTGTTTCCTCGCTGTAAACCGAGGAAAAGAGTAGTTCTCACTAACAAAAATAAAGAAACCGGCGCCAAGGCCAGCAGATGACACAGGGGAAGCCCTCCTGACCTCGGTCATCAGCGCTGGTAATTGGTCAGTTAATCGAAAAATCAGTTAAGGCCGGGAATCATTCAAAGTGGAGCCTACCCTATATACCTTAAACATTTTACATTAACTTAAAACCTATAAACGTACAGTCATTTGCTAATCTTTTGATGTGGAGCCAAGACCTTTTCTTTGAGTGTGGGCCCACAGACTGATGTTCCCAGACGCCTTTCTTGCATAAACCCCACCCACGACACACCCTTCACAATTTCTAAAGCAAAGCGAGAACTTAAAGGCACTAGCAACGCAAATCAAAGCACTGAATACTTCGAGATTTTTATGGTCTTCCCCAGTTTAACTGTCATCTCGCTCTCACCTGAAAAGACATTCTATCTGCAATTCACATTTACCAAAGCATTCAGCCCGGCTTTTACCGAACCCTCTTCTCTCATTTATGTTTATAAACCTCTCTGTATTTGTAGCTCCCTCTGTTCACTTCTGCATTTCACCTGCTTACGGCATACTTAACAAAACTGCCTCATTCACTACCAAGTACAACCGGGCACGCACAGGTTCGGGGCGAGCCAACGTGGGTCTGCAGAATGGGCGTGGGTGTGGGTGTGACCAGCCGGGGAGCCCGTGGGTTCAGAGCACCCAGGGCCTCCTCCAGGAGCTTCCACGGTGCCACAGCAGCGAGCCAGTCCCTTCGGGGAGTGTGTCTAATGCGGGCTCTTGACACACACAAAAAAAGTATGTATTTATTGATGCTGCCGCCCCTTCATGCGACAAGAGATTTGAAATGACTCGCAAAAGTACACACGAGCCCCAAGGATGCAGCAAAAGGAAAGCAGAAGGAAGGGGGAGAAACGATGTTTAACAGACGTTGTCTACTTTTTCCTCTTCTCCATCAAACTCCATCCGCAGGGAACTGTGGAAAAACGAAACCATTCATACAAATAATCAACTTGCGTGCCTGATCCTGTTGGCAGCTCCTCCCCACCAGGCTGGAGAAAGCTGCCCTGCCCCAGAGACCCTCTCGCTGTGGCCCAATCGGCCAGAGAGAGAGAGAGAGAAAGGCCTCTTGATGGACACTTCTGGGTGAGGGGTGTGACTGCTGGCCCAGAGCACCACCCCACAGACTTTATAAGCACACACAGGCCCCTGTGCCACCAGGGATGCTGCTAAGGCAGGAGGTCACAAGGGTGGCAGCACGTCTTTTTCTCGACAGGGGCAATTTATCCGATCCACTGGGGGCTATGAGTTAGCTCCTCTGTGACTCCAAGCGTCAGAGAGCGCCCCCGGGTAGATTTACCTCAAGAATCACTCAGTGTCGGCCCTATCTCTAGACTGTTCAGACAAACTCATAATGGCAGGGAGAAGATTTGTGGAGCAACAAGCATAAATCTTGGTTATAACTACAAACCATAAAAGAAAGCAGGGCTGGGAGGGAAGAAGGAAGGGCGGCGAACACGTCCTTCTGCAAAGCACCACTTCATCTTCCTGCGGCTTCTCCGAGCACCGAAGTGGGATTAACTACAAGGTCGTATTTTTCAAACCCAAATTGGTCTGCATGGTTTGAGAATGTGCTAAAATATTTTAAACTGAAATTATCCTGGAAAACGGCGGGCACGTGGCTGTCCTCAGCGCGACGTGACATGCAGAGGTTCTCAAACCAGGGACTCGTGGGAGATTTCCTGAGTTTGCCACACGGAATACCCACCTTTTAAGTCGCACTTAAAACAAACAAACACACAAAACCAACAACAACAAAAAAACACTTTTAAGTGAAAAGTCTTTCAAATAAGATAATGATTGATTTTAAGTAAAAGAAAACCCTCTGAACGTCCCTCCGCCCAAACAAGAGCTTCCTTTAACCCTCCTCAGCAATTACTAAGGGCACCTGAAGAACGTGGAGACTATCCCCAGGAGACAGGGAGCAAACTCGGCCTTTCCTTCTGGAAGAACCACCTGGGTGACAAGATTACAGCCCAAACCCGCCCCATTGCTGTGCGGCTCTGCGAAAGGCACATGGGTGCTGGGCTCCTCGGTGCCCAGGTCTCTAAAGTAAGGACACTTGCCTGGTTGGTCATCCAACAGCCAGGGCCCCTGACTGCAGGAACTCTAACAAATAGCAAGTATTACCATGCAAGCCGGGAACCCAAAGTATAAACAAAGATGAATAACCATTTCAAATTCCATTTCCTTAATTATTACTCCTCAGAGTTTCGATTCATCTAATAATTATTTGTAAAAGGATACCTTAAAACTGGAAAGAAAAAAAAAAACCCACCTCTTCATTTACCTGGAAGAGGAAAGAACTTAGAGGGCCCCACCTAGTCTATTCAATAAACCCCATCTAGAACAGGAAGGACGAAGTAGGAAGAGACAGTAATTTCAAAATCAGTAAGTGGCCTAGAGATTACAGACAAGCCACCCAGAGCTGGAATGAGGCTGTTCTCAAGTTCATCCACCTCTGCGGATTCTCATCAGCTTCCTCCCCACCAGGACCTGCGGGACTCTCTGGCACCCTCCCAACAAGGGGCAGGGGTCAGTGTTTAAAAACAAAAGTTGCATTTGCTTCGTATATGCATCTCTACTGCTGATGGGAGGGGAGTGGAGAAGGAGGAGAGCCCAGCACCTGCCCTATCTGAGCAGCGCCAGGCCTCAGGTCGGCTCACAGGATGAAGGCAGCATCAGAGACGCGTCCCACCAGCCCCGCCCTTCGGTAGACAACTGATTTCAGTCCCAAGTTTCTCAGCAGTAGTTGTGAGGCGTCCTCCCCTCCCTGGCATGAGTTACTATTAATGGTTTAAGTACCAAAATCTGCAGAAGATTGACTTTTTTTTTCTTTTTTTTCAGTTTACTTATTTTTGCAGAGAGACGCTTCATTCTGAAGGATGACATTCGCATTAAAGATTTTATTTTTAAGTAATTTCTACACCCGACGTGGGGCTCGAACTTACAACCCTAAGAGCAAGAGTCACATGCTCTACTAACTAAGCCAGCCAAGCGCCCCAAACTTGATTTTAATATTGTGTTCATGAAGGTGTTTCACAAGCACATGGGTAATAAAACTAGCCCATTAAGAGATTTCAGGAAATTGTCTTTTTTTTTTTCAGGAAAAATAAATAAATATGGCAGATCTAAAGTATTAAGCATTATTATTTTAAGAATCTCTAGTGGTTGATTTCTATGCTGAGCTAGGTTTACTCAAGTGAGCTGTGATTTCCATTCAGGGACATCTGTCTGGATACAGGTGAGTGCGGTGACATTATAGGGACGATCTGAAATCTGCTCTACTTACTTAGCTTTAAAAGTGAATCCTGGGGCGCCTGGGTGGCTCAGTCGGTTGAGCATCTGACTACGGCTCAGGTCACGATCTCGCAGGTCAGTTCGAGCCCCGCGTCAGGCTCTGTGCTGACAGCTCAGGGCCTGGAGCCTGCTTCGGATTCTGTGTCTCCCTCTCTCTCTGCTCCTTCCCCCACTCACGCTCTGTCTCTCTCTCTCTCTCTCTCAAAATAAATACATAAACATTAAAAATAATAATGTTAAATAATAATAATAAATAATAATAAAAATGGGGGTGGAGGGATGCGGGGAAAGGATATAAACCAAAAAAACAAATCAGAACAAAAAAACTATACCTACAAGTCAGAGGAAGAAAGGAGGGCAGGAGACTCATCCATTAGGAAGAACGCAGTGTCAAAGAACAAAGAGCCAAAATGCTAGCTCAACCCAAATGCGTAAGCATTGCATAAAGCAGGTGAGCTGTAGGGTTGCTAGATATTGAAGACATGGTGTTGAAACCAGCGAGCAACAGGCAAACAAAACCTCATTTATTGCTCACTTGAAACAACCACAGCTCATATGACTAAAAAGGCTCTCAGACGATTACTTAACCCTAGTTTCTGTACCCCGGCAAGGCAGGAACCAAGTTAGTCCATGCAAACAAACGTCCACCCATTTAGAGACCCATCAGCCAGGTGGGGCTTGATCCTGCGAGAGCGGTACAGGGACCTGATTCTGGGCCCGAGCACATGCCCACACAGGTGTTGAGAAAATTCAGGCCTTAACAGAAGGTTTTCAACAGGTCGGGGGCAGGGGCTGGGGAGCTGGAGGTCAATATTCTGGAGGACTGTCAAAACTCCTTGCCCTAGGAGGCAAAGCTCAGGGAAGAAAGTGTAAAGAAGAAAAAGCCATCAGCCATTTTAACTTTGGCATAGTTTTATCATCAATAATACGGACATTTCAAGCGGGAGTTTACAAAATTTATCAAGACCGGTCTGTTCACCAATCTCCAGCCCTGAAAACATTACGACATCATAGAGCAACTCTCTTGCTAATACGGCCGGGATTGGCGGGATGAGTTCTTTAATGGGGGACGAGGAGTACCGAGGAGCAAGAGAAGGTAACACAGTCACTACCTGGGTGGAATCCAGACAAGGGGATGGCTAAAAACACAAATGTGTCATTTAAGAGATGACAAGACAATATTCCTCACCACCAAAATCACAAGACAGTTTTTATGGTCCAGAGAGGGCAAACCTGAAGATCGGGTCCTCCTTCTCTAGCAGATAAAAGCAAAATAATGATGCAGACACCCGAATGTCACCTGTCAATGTCATTTGCGCTGTACTGATCACTCCACGGAGCCTCGTGTGTCATTAACTCACTTTTCTAATAAAGGGAAAAATTATTCCAAAGTGATCATCTACTTCTGAAGACAAAGAATAAGATTATATGCTTTCAGCATCCCATGCTTAGTTAGCCCTTTTAGTGTAGAGAAGAACCGGCAGCTTCCACGAAAGAATTTCGTGGAAAACGTGCTCTCAGTTAAAAACAAAAACAAGGGGCGCCTGGGTGGCGCAGTCGGTTAAGCGTCCGACTTCAGCCAGGTCACGATCTCGCGGTCCGTGAGTTCGAGCCCCGCGTCGGGCTCTGGGCTGATGGCTCAGAGCCTGGAGCCTGTTTCCGATTCTGTGTCTCCCTCTCTCTCTGCCCCTCCCCCGTTCATGCTCTGTCTCTCTCTGTCCCCAAAATAAATAAACGTTGAAAAAAAAAAAATTAAAAAAAAAAAAAAAAAAAAAACCACTTAGCAGGGTGTTCCCCCAACACTGGAAAATCCTATTCCTCAAGACCTGGCTTCAAGTTTCACAGAAACCATCCCTAAGTATACCCCAGACAGAACTCTTCCTTCTCTGAATAATGAGGGCTCTTAGACTCCCAGCCAGGCAATTCTACACCAAATTACATGCGATTTTGTACTGTTTGCTAAAATTATATATGGTCTTGTACTGTCTGCTAATTGTTTCATGTGTACAAATGCCTTTTCTTCCCCAATAAAATGCATAAATTACGGAAGAAGGCTCAGTTTTTTCCTTCAGCTGTCTGTTCCTCCTGAGCATCCGAGAGACGACGGCTAATGCACACACCTGAGAAGCCTGCCCTGTGGAAGCGGGGCTCGGGCAGTGCTGGGAGTCTTCTGTGGGTGGGGGAGACCACCTCATCCCTTCGCCAGTGCCCTGTGACCCTCACCCAGCCTGCTGCCAGTTCAAAGTCCTGTACCCCGACCCGCCACATGAGTCCTTGCTGGCCCTTGGCGGGCCCCTCTGCCTGGCACCCTCCCACCTCCACTCTCAAGAGGCAGAAGCAGCTCACACAAGACCATACAACTCGGCTGGTGCCCTCATTTAATCAGGCTGCTGCAAATGGTTGGCCAAAAGCAATAAGGGCATGACTGAGAGACTGTGGGAGTTTAATATAAAAAAATTAATAAAAAAAAAAAAAAAGAAGGGAAGCAGAAAGGGTCTACCTTTTAATAGGGCCCTAATTACCCAACTCATAGGATCAGCCCAAATGAGATGGGAGTTTATTTCGGGGTGTTTTTTTTAATTATTGTTTTTTTTTATATATATATAAATTGCTGCTATGTGTTTTCTTTCCTCTGAGCAATTATGCAGCAAGTACGTAAAGAAGGGAAAAAAATATTAATTAAATATAAGGTAATTGTAGAGTTGGCCTGGAGAGAATGAGTCTGAACTCTGGACGATCACAGGCTACTAGGGTTTGAAGACTGCTCAGGGCCTCCCCGAAAAGAAAGAAATAAAAATACAACCAACCACCAAGCAGATGCAGCAGACAGCAGGAAAACAGCAGTGCACAGAAACGTCAGTGGGGCCAGGGGGCTGCAGGGCTCCAAATACCCAGAAATTAGCGAGGCTGCCCGCGGCTTAGGGCTCACTGCTAGAAAGAACCCCCGAGGGTTTACCCCATTGCGCTTCAAGAGAAGGACCGGTCCCTCCACCGGTGATCGCCAGTTAAGTCAGTAGAGAAAATGTAAAAGGAGCCTGAGAAGTAAAGGACTGTCGAGGACAAGCGTTCAGTTTGGACATGAGTCCAAAACCAGCCACAACTCTAGCCTGCGGGGCACTGACAGGCTCCGGGGGACACTCAAGCTCCTGATCTATGGGCCTGGCAAGGAGAAGCCTGAAGCCTCTGGCCTTCATACCACCCTGACTGTCAAACCCAGGCAAGACCAGAAGAGTGAAGGGAAGCCATCGCGGGGTGCAGTGGGAAGGGAGCTGACGCGATAAGAGTAGGTAACAGGACGGTGGCAGTGCTTCCCTGAATCAGCCCCAGCAGGGCTTGCGTCACCCTGGTCTTTCTACAGCTCAGCCAAATCCAACTCCCCTTCTGCCTCGGGAACCTAGGAACGGGCTACAATTCAGGCCTGTTCACGCCAGCTAAGACCTCACATCACTTCCTCCCACTACTGCTGGAGGAGAGGGAAGAAAAGCAGGCCTGTGACACGAAGGCTGGGTGTACATCCTGCAGCTTGCTATCACCAAACAAAGGCAAAGCTCTCAAAGCCGGCCCTCCATGAAACTTATCAGGCTGCTACAGAACAGGTCTTACGACCCAACGACCCAACAAACAGGATTTGCGGCAGGCCCTGCAATGCAAACTATAGAATGAAAATGGGGTGTGCTGGCAGGGACTGGGGCTCAGACAACCAGAGCAAAAGCACTTTGTGAAGAAAGCTACCTTCCGAACCTAGTCCCAACTCCGCCTCCAAAGGTTTCAGGCATCCCACTAGTTACTACTGGTCAGCAACAAACAAAGTGGTGCACCACCCCATGGGGTGGATGCTTTCCCTTCCAGAAAAGACCAGGTTTTAGTAAGGAGACAGCTCACTAAATCCTGCAAGCCAGAGAAGAAGTCAGAAGTCAAAGGCCATTAAGTTAGTCTCCATATAATACCTACTTTTGAAGGGACACTGAAGGATGCAAAACTCCAGGATCATAGGTTTCTCCATACTCACACAGCATTTTAATTATTAGGAAATGATACTGTATATCTTGGGTACTTACCAGAGGCTCTCGAGGCACCACATTTTCACCTCCTGGAGTAGAGCTTGGCTGCAAAGAAAAATAGAAACAAAAATAAGATCACAGTGCCACCCAATGGACATCAAAAAGCCACAGATGCTTCATTCTCCAGCAACACACACCAACACCTGTTCCTCCTATTTCCCACCAGCTTCTCAGACTGTACAGTGTTCTGCAGTGCCCTACCTGGAAAGAAGTAGCCCATGGAGTCTGAGTTAGCCAGTAAACGAGAACAGACTGCTTCTGGGTTCACTGCCACAGCATCTCAAGAAGAAGGCTAGGTCTGGCTTAAGAGGGCCCAAGATCAACAGCTGAGCAGCAAGGGCCAGGGACTATCACGAGATCCACAGAAATAGCAAATCCAGAGGAAAGGCTTTACGAGAGAGCAAAACTTCCCTTTTGCCATCTTCCCGCCTTACGGGGAAAGAGCAGAGCGAAAGTGGAGAACCAGATCCAGCCACAAGGGGGCCCCAGAGGCCCACACTCAGGATTTTCTCCCAGCATCTACTTGGAACCAGGAAGCGAAGAAACTCTGGACACGGTTCTTATTTATCACCTGTCACTGAGGACACCAATCCACAGGAGTAAAGAAAGCCAAGCTTGAATCAGTTTTGTAACGAAGCCAGTGCCAGGCAGTGCAGGCTGACAGACCAAGCGGCAGGCAGGCAGCATGGGGTCTCAGCCTGGCTCTAGTCTGGGACCCTCTCCCCTCTCTGGATCTCACATTTGCCTCATGCTCACATTTACCTTCAACGCAGGGCCGATGGTCTAGCCAAATTTACAGAAAGGGAGAGACAGAGACAGACGCAGAGGAAACTCACAAATCTCCCAAAGAATAAAACAAGCAGTTTGGGAGTTATGATTAGTTTACTGTTACTGATGTTCAAGCCAATTTCCAATTGTCTACAGATACTATCCAGACAAGTGCAGCGAATCGGTGGGTCTCGGGAGCCAGCCGCCAGCCTCTATACTTCTCCCAGCTCATTCAGATGGCAAGTGCCAGGCCTCCTCGGGGGGAAAAAAAACCACAGAAGGTGGGAGAGGAGAGAGTCCAGTCCACAGAGGGTCTCCAAAGATTTCCTCACAACCAGCTGCCACTGTGCAGCTGACACACAGCACAGTGGCAAGGGCTCTGGCTGGGAGAAGGACTCTAGCTCCTCATCCAAAGTCCCAGGGCAAGGTCAGCCTGCATGAAACCAAGTAGAAAGTCTCCGGGAACCTGAGCACGCTTTCCCTTCCTCCTTCCCCCCTCCCTGCTCGCAGCAGCGATAACCTGCATTTAGATCTACGTCCACCTGCCTCCCAGCCTCCTCTGGACTCAACAAGTCCCTTAACAGGATTCATAATCCTCTCCCTCTGCCACACGTGTCCTCTTCCAGTATTCCCTGCCTGAGCCAAGGGCACAACCTTCCACCAAAATATACAAACTGGAGTCCAAAAGGCCATTCTTGATAGCTTTCTCCACCACTCACCAGAGCTAACGCATTATCAAGTCCTGCCCATATTCCTTCCTAAATATCCATGCAATCAGTCCATCCGCTTCTCTCTACTTCTACTGTCATCACTTGGGCCAAAGCTTCCAAAATCCCCTGCCTGGACCACTCCAATACCCTTCGCATCAGTGCACCCTCATCCATGCTGGCTCTCTTCTAATTCATTTCCCACGCTGCAGACGGACTATCGTTTCAAAACGGTAAGAATCAGATCTCACCGCCCCCTCCCCAACCACCCCAGGAAACAGCTACCAACAGCAGCCCTAATACAGAAAACCTTCTCTGTGTGACTGCCAAGGCCTCACATCCACTGACTGCAACTCAGGTCTGTGTGACACACACTGCCCAGCTCTGCCCAACAGACACACGGGCCTTTGCACATGCTATCCCTGCCCGAGCCTCTGACAGTTCCACTTGGCTAAGTCACTTCCTTGGGGAAGCATTCTCTGACATCCACGACAGGGTCAAATCTCCCTATTCTATCCTAACACCATCCACCTCTCTTTCAAGGACTGAGAAGAAGTGCAATTTTACTTGTGTGATTATCTGACTGATGTCTGTGTCCCACACTAGATTATGAACTCCACAGGGGCAAAAACTGTCTGTGTGTGTTGCTCACTGTATCCCCGGGGCCCAGGGCAGTATGAGGCACAGATTAGGCCTTCCACAGATATTTGCTGAATGAACGAAAGGCAACAAAGAGTAGAATGGTTCTCACTCAACCGAATGGATTACAGAGTAAAGTTCATTATCTTCCTGAGGGCTTTCCTTCACTCCATTTGGCAAATATTAAGTGCTAACATTTATTTACCTCTTTCTTCATGTAATTCTACAATAAATGTATGAAATTATTGCTGATGAGGAAACAGAGGCAAAGGAGATAAATAAATAGCATGCCTGCGATGACCCAGCTAGCAACTGGTACTAAAGGGATTTGAACCATTCTACTTAAAATAATTGAGTTTTGGGGCAGCTGGGGGGCTCAGTCGGTTGAGCGTGCGACTTCAGCTCAGGACATGATCTCGCAGTTCGTGAGTTCGACCCCCATGTCGGGCTCTGTGCAGACAGCTCAGAGCCGGGAGCCTGCTTCAGATTCTCTCTTTCTCTCTCTCTCTCTCTCTCTCTCTGCTCCTCCCCTGATTACACCCTCTCTCTCTCTCTCAAGAATAAATAAAGAAAAAAAATATTTTTTAAATAATAATTGAGTTTTGGGGGCACCTGGGTGGCTCAGTTAAGTGTCTGGCTCTTTCTTGATTTCGATGCAGGCCACGATCTCATGATTTTGTGAGTTCGAGCCCCGCATTGGGCTCCACACTGGACATGGGGCCTACTTTAAAAAAAAAACGGGGGGGGGGGGGCGGGTGGCACGCCTGGGTGACTCAGTTGGTTCAGTGTCCTGACTCAATTTTGACTTTGGCTCAGGTCGTAATTTCACAGTTAGCAGTTTTGAGCCCCACATGGGTCTCTGCACTGACGGTGCAGAGAGAACCTGCTTGGGATTCTCTCTCTCTCTCTGCCCCTCCCTAGCATGCTAGCATGCACACACACTCTCTCAAAATAAATAAACTTAGAAATTTTTTTAATTTAAATTAAAGAAAATGATCGAGTTTTGTCTGGATCACATTTCGTTAAGCAACACTCTTTTTTTTTTTTTTTTTTTTTTTTACATTTTTTTTTCAACGTTTATTTATTTTTGGGACAGAGAGAGACAGAGCATGAACGGGGGAAGGGCAGAGAGAGAGGGAGACACAGAATCGGAAACAGGCTCCAGGCTCCGAGCCATCAGCCCAGAGCCCGACGCGGGGCTCGAACTCCCGGACCGCGAGATCGTGACCTGGCTGAAGTCGGACCTTAACCGACTGCGCCACCCAGGCGCCCCAGTCGTTAAGCAACACTCTTAATGCTACCCCCACAAATAATAATGTGGGTTATTTGACTCGACAAAACTAACTCAAACAGCTTTGATATTTAGGAAGCCTCATTCTGACTTAATCCACAGCTTTCTTCCTCCTAAAATACAAGGAATCACTATGAATCATGATCACTACGGAACTTCCCTTAAAATGAGTTCACCTCTTGACTAGCTAGCATTTGCCAGAGGGAAAACGGTATACGGTGCTAAGTCTCTTTCATCATACACCCTTTTGTATGTTTTTACACTGTGAGCCAAGGAAGCGTATTCCACTTAAAAAATACATGAATGTTAAAATTTTTAAAAAGAAAGCTTCTCTCTCATTCTAACTCTCCAACATTCCCCTCTTCCTTGGGGGAACCACCACTGACGCTGGTTCCTTATAGATTCTTCCAGGCATTCAAAGCATTTAAGAACCCGTGTGCGTGTGTGCGTACCCCTATCAAGGAGGCTGAATAGCAGCACTCTCCAAATTCCTCAAGTCTTGACTTCCAGAGCCTTCTGGGGTCTCAGCACACCAAAGCCAGGGCTCCAGGCTTAGTCTCAGAGCTGCAAGGAGGAGCAAGATTTCCCCACACCCTATTCCAACTCACAGTGGTAGAGGTCTGTCAGACCTTATCAGTGAACTCACAGGGGGCTCCTCACCCGTCTAGGAATGGCCCAATACTGATTATATTCGAGATGACACTCCAGTTTGTGTTGAAATATCTGCAGTCTACAACGGATCACCCCCCATTGCTCATTCTCAACAGGTTCCTAAAGAACACTGTTTCTTGATGACCAAAACAGCCTTCATCCTTACCACTCTCCGTATGATTTCCTTGATAATACCACCTGAAATCCTTCACTGGGTTACTAGTTTACTATCTATCTATTCCCACTAGATTTTTAACTCCTTAAAGGCAGGCACTTTACCATCTTACGGAAGGCTGATCTTCAGCACTTAAAATATCACCTGCACCCAATAAATACCTCAGGTTTTTTTCTTTTAACTTAAGACATGAAAACAAAGGAACCACTTCATATACATGCGCACAGAAGAAGCAAGCAGAGGACCACAGCAGGACACGTGGCCACTCCTGAAACATTTCACCTGCAACTTAACACAAACCTGGCCTCCTCCCAGGGTGCAATGCTGTGGTCCAGGGATTCTCAACCCCAGGGCAGAAACACCCCCCACACACCCCAGAGAGGAATTTGAAAATGTGTGGAGGTGGGGCACCTGGGTGGCTCGGTCGGTTGAGTGTCCAACTCTTGGTTTCGGGTCAGGTCATGATCCCAGCGTCATGGGGTCGAACCCCATGCCGTGCTCTGTGCTGAGCGTGAAGCCTGCTTGGGATTCATTCTCTCCCTCTCTCTTTCTCTCCCTCCCCCTCTCCCCAGTTTGTGGGCATGCTCTCTCTCTTAAACACACACTCACTCTCACACACACACACACACACACACCCCCTGTAGAGGTGGTTCCAGTTGTCTCAGTGACCAGGGAATCTCACTGGCATTTAGAAGGCAGGGGCCTGGGAGGCTTTGGGTCCAGCAGTGCATGAAGAACTGTCCCATTCAAGCACCAACAGGACCCCCGGAGAATCCAGACCATTGTGCTTCCTCTTGCTGACGGGGAGCACAGACACTCACCTTTAACGTGCGGCTCTAGGTGTCCCTTCAAAGAAGAGCAAAGGTCTGAGCGGCCGTCTGCCTGTCAGAAGCTCAGTCCCCCGGCACATGCAGGTCCGTCAGTCTCACGAGCCCAGCTCTTAGGAGAGCCCAGCACTCCTCAAACACCTACCCCCGCGCCGACCCCCTTTCAGTGGTCAAATCTATTTTCTGGCTTGAGACAAATCCCTACAAATTAAATTCCACCTTGATCCTGGAAATCTTGACAGGGTGGTCTTGACTTTAAAAATAATAATAACTTGGGGCACCTGGGTGGCTCAGTCAATTAGGCGACCAACTTCGGCTCAGGTCACGATCTCACAGTTTGTGAGTTCGAGCCCCGCGTCGGGCTCTGTGCTGACAGCTCGGAGCCTGGAGCCTGCTTCGGATTCTGTGTCTCCCCCTCTCTCTACCCCTCCCCTGCTCACGCTCTGTGTCTCTCTGTCTCTCAATAATAAATAAATGTTAAAAAAATAATAATAATAAATAATAATAACAGGCTGAGAAATCACCAGCTGAGTCCCCCTGCAAAGGTATAAGAAGCAGGCTCTAAGGCAATGAATGCACAGGCAGGATGCTTAGGGGCCAGAATGCAGATGGTAGGAAGAGAAGATGAGCAAAAGGCTAAGACTGTTTTAAAAAACCAACGGACAAAAAAAGACCACAGTGGCAGACAGAAGTGCTCCCGGTTTGAAAGGCACAAAGGTGCTCTCACTCCTGCTGCCCAGGCACTGACCTCCCCCAGCCAGAAGGTGTGCCAAGTGCTGACCTTGAGGCACAGCAAAGACCAACTGCACACGCAGCTCAGGTCTGACCAACTGGCAGAACATCCAGGTCTAGGTGTGCCCATGCCACACCTGCCAAGTGGCTGCGTAACTCTAGATATGTCCTAGGCCAGTCTGGCCTACAGTTCTTTGCAGAGAAGAGTAAGTAAGGTTCCATTCAAGAAATACTTTGTGAGCGGCACGGGCACAGAGGCAAGTGCGTGAACTACAGCACTAAAGACCATGTGACTGCGGGTATACCGCTCAGCCTCTGAACCCCAGTTTCCTCATCCATGGAAATGATGGGAATGATACCACCACCTCACATTCAGGATCAGATGAGATAAAATAAGTTATATCCTATTACTCCTCTGCTCAAAATCAACCAATAGACTTTGGCTCTGTCTGTGATGGAGTAATTGAGACCAGACTTAACCTCCCACTGGTTACAAAAACTAAACAAAATAAATGACACCACCGTTTGTAGACATTAGACTGCAGTGATTCCTGATAGATCAGAAATGAATGATATGAGCCCCTAAGAACACCCTGGCTTTCTTCCTGGAGGCATGTTTCAGACCAAGAAGCCGGTGGGGGGCGGGGGGGCGGTGCATGGAGTGGTCCCCACCAGAACATGGCAGTCTCTTGCTGAGTTGAGGAAACAGAGATAGGGTTCAGGGAGGCTAAGGCAGCTGAAAGTTAGAGGGCAGAGTTCCAGAGAGGAGAGGCGCATGCAGGAAGAGAGATCCAGAAATCTGCAAAGAGATTCCCTTACGACTTCGCTGAATATGAAAATGTGTGCACACGCAGAGTGAACCTCCACAAGGCTCAGGAAGAGCAATGAAGAAGCAGTGGGCTGGACGGCTCCCAGAGCCCCCGTAGACCTCACAGGTCACGGGCACCAGACTGGCGTGTCCTCACTGCTCCGTCAGGGCACTCAGGACAGACCTGGAAGGGCCATATCCTGGCAGGGAGAGGGCAGATTATCCCTAGGGTAAAGGCCACCCTAGATCCACCCTTACAAAGCCTAAAAACAGGACTTGATGGGAGCACCTGGCTGCAGGTAGAGCACATGACTCTTGGCCTTAGGGTTGTGAGTTCGAGCCCCATGTTGGATGTAGAGATTACTTAAAATCTTAAAAAAAAAAACAGGACTTGACAGAATCAAAATGAACAAAAGTAACTTAACTATCCACCAGAATAAATCTCAACATGCTTTAAAGTATGACCACAAAATCCAGACCCTCAACAATGTAATATTCGCAGCACCCAGCATCTGATCAATAGTCTCACCAGATGTCCAGAAGCAGGAAAGTGTGATGCACAATAATAAGAAAAAGTAGAAGAAGGGGCGCCTGGGTGGCTCAGTCGGTTAAGCATCTGACTTCGGCTCAGGTCATGATCTCGCAGTTCATGAGTTCAAGCCTCTCTGAGCTGTCAGCACAGAGCTGGAAGCCTGCTTCCAATTCTGTGTCTCCCTCTAACTCTGCCCTTACCCTCTCACACTGTCTCTCTCTCTTTCTCTAAATTAAATAAACATTTTTTAAAAAGTAAAAAATAAATAAATAAATAAATAAATAAATAAATAAATGGAATAATTTGCAGAAATGAAAACATTAAGACAGGTGTTATCACTTTATTCAAGAATTTAATGCAATTTTTTTTATTTTATCTTATTTATTTCAGAGAGAGAAAGAGGGAGCGTGAGTGGGGGAGAGGGGTAGAGAGAGAAAGAGGGAATCTTAAGGAGGATCCACACTCAATGTAGAGTGCATCACAGGGTTTGATCCCATGACCCTGGGATCATGACCGGAGCCAAAATCAAGACTGGGACATTCAACCGAGTCACCCAGACATCCCTAATGCAATTTTTAAAATACATATACTGAGTCATTATGTTGTATGCCTGAAACTAATCTAATATGTCAATCATACCTCAATAAAAAGAAAACTGAAAGGAAAACAGGATCACAGTAGGAAGAGAAATACATCACATAAAAAGAAAATAGGACTTCTAGAGATGTAACTATAATATCAGAAATAAAAATTCCACTGAATGGGAGTGACAGCAGATTAGATACTACAGAAGAAAAGGTAAGTGCACTTGAAAACACAGTGACAAAAACTGACCAAAATGAAGGACAAAGGTAAAAAAAAGAAAAATATTTGAAGAAATAATGGCTGAAATTTTCCAAAGTTTGATGAAACTCCCAAATCCAAGAAGCTCAACAAACCCTAAGCAAAAAAACACACACGCATGCTAAGGTTCTATACAATGAAATAGCTAAAAACCCTCGGGGCGCCTGGATTAAGCATCCAACTTCAGCTCAGGTCATGATTTCATGGTTCATGGGTTCAAACCCCTCGTCAGGCTGTGTGCTGACAGCTCAGAGCCTGGAGCCTGCTTCTGATTTTGTCTCCCTCTCTGCCCCTCACCCATTTGTGTTCTCTCTCTCTCTCTCTCAAAAATAAATAAACACTAAAAAATTTTTTTAATAAAATAAAAACCCATGAAAAGGGGGAAATCTTATAAGCAGCCAGAAAAAAAGAGATCACCTACAGATATTAACCAAGATTAAGAATGACCTCAGGTTTCTGATCAGAAGCTACACAAGCCAAATAAAAACTACAATGATGGGGTGCCTGGGTGGCTCCATCAGTTGAGCATCTGACTCTTGATTTTGGGTCAGGTCATGATCCCAGGGTTGTGGGATCAAGCCCTGTGTCAGGGGTTCTGCACTGAGCATGAAGCCTGCTTAAGATTCTCTCTCTCCCTCTGCCCCTCTGTCCCACTTGTAATCTCTCTCTAAAAAATAAAGAAATAATTTTTAAAATTAATAATACAAAAAAAAAAAAGAAAAACCACAATGGCCTCATAGCTTTAAATTGCCCACAGGTGGGATGCCTAGGTGGCTCAGCCAGTTAAGAATCCGACTTCAGGGGCGCCTGGGTGGCCTGGTCGGTTAAGCGTCCGACTTCGGCTCAGGTCATGATCTCACGGTCCGTGGGTTCAAGCCTGTTTCAGATTCTGTGTCTCCCTCTCTCTCTGCCCCTCCCCTGTTCATGCTCTGTCTCTCTCTGTCTCAAAAATAAATAAATGTTAAATGTTTAAAAAAAAAAAAAAGAATCCAACTTCAGCTCAGGTCATGATCTCATGGTTTGTGGGATCAAGCCCCACGTTGAGCTCTGCACTGACAGCTTGGAGCCTGCTTGGGATTCTCTCCCTCCCCCTCTCTCTCTGCCCCTTCCTCCCTCCTTCCCTCCCTCTCTCTCTCTCAAAAACAAACAATTTTTTTAAAAAGAATTTAAAATGCCTACAGGGGGAAAACTGTCAACCTAGAATTCCATATCCAGTGAAATTATCTTTTTTTTTTTAAGTTTAAAACTTAACCTGCAGGGGAGCAGAAGGGGCAGAGAGAGGGAGAGAGAGAGAACCCCAAGCAGGCTCTGTGCTGTCAGCATGGAGCCCAAATGGGGGACTCAAACTCACCAACCATGAGATATGACCTGAGCTGAAATCAACAATCAGACGCTTAACGCTTAACTGAGTCACCCAGGTGCCCCATCCAGTAAAAATATCTTTCAAAAATAAATACAAAATAAAATGTGCTCAGTTCAGCAGTGCATACTATACTAAAATTGAAACAATACAGAGATTAGCACGGCCCCTGCCCAGAGATGACATGAAAATTTGGGAAGTGTTCCATGTTTTTTGTAATGTGTAGAATTGTTGAATCACCAAACTGTGCACCTGAAACACTATACTGCATGTTACCTATACTTGAATTAAAATTTAAAACAATAAAATTTTAAAAATACAAAATAAAGGCTTTTTAAGAGGGGGGAAAAAAAGCCAGAAGAAATTGTATATCCATACCACAAGAATGCTAAAAGAAATCCCGTAAGCATAAGAAAACCAATACCAGATGAAAACTGGATACACAAAAGAATGACAGAAATGGTAAATATGCTGGTAAATAGCAAAGATATCTTAAATATATTTATTTTATATTATTCATTTCTACTATTTTTTTAAATTTTAAAAAGATAACTTAAAATGCCCTGCAAGGTAGGGGCACCTGGGTGGCTCAGTTGGTTAAGCGTCCGACTTCGGCTCAGGTCATGCTCTCACAGTTCATAAGTTCCAACCCTGAGTCGGGCTCTGTGCTGACAGCTCGGAGCGTGGACTCTGCTTCAGAGTCTGTGTCTCCCTCTCTCCCTGCCCCTCCCCCACTTACGCTCTGTCTCTCTGTCTCTCCAAAGTGCACTGCAGGGTTGATGACACAAGTACAAGTAAAATCTAGGACACTAATAGTATTAACAGACTAACAGACGACAGAAGCATACTGTTGGTACAGTTCTTACGTTCCTTGTGAATTGGTAAATCATTTGAAAGCAAGCTCTGGCAACCTTAAGTAACATATGGTAAACCTCACGCCAACTACTGACCAAAAAAAAAAAAAAAAAAATAGAGATACAGCTAAAGCAATAGTAGAGATCAAATGAAATCCTTAAAAAAATAATTCAATCTGGGATGCCTGGCTGTCTCAGTAGGTAAAAGCATGCGACTCTTGATCTCTGGGTTGTGGGTTTGAGCCCCATATCGGGTGTAGGGATTACTCAAAAATAAAATCTTTAAAAAAATGGTTTTTAGGGGCACCTGGGTGGTTTAGTCGGTTAAGCATCCAACTTCGGCTCAGGTCATGATCTCACAGTCTGTGGGTTCAAGCCCCGCATCAGGCTGTGAGCTGTCAGCATTCTGTTCTGCTTCGGATTCTGTCTCCCTCTCTCTGACCCTCCCCCGTTCATGCTCTGTCTCTCTCTGTCTCAAAAATAAAAAAAATTTTTTTTAATGTTTTTTTTTTTTTTTTCAACGTTTATTTATTTTTGGGATAGAGAGAGACAGAGCATGAACGGGGGAGGGGCAGAGAGAGAGGGAGACACAGAATCGGAAACAGGCTCCAGGCTCTGAGCCATCAGCCCAGAGCCTGACGTGGGGCTCGAACTCACGGACCACGAGATCATGACCTGGCTGAAGTCGGACGCTTAACCGACTACGCCACCCAGGCACCCCTTTTAATGTTTTTTAGTTCAATCCAAGACAAGATAACAGGGATAAAAGAACAGATAAGGGGCGCCTGGGTGGCTCAGTCAGTTAAGCATCTGACTTCAGCCTAGGTCATGATCTCAAGATTCATGAGTTCGAGCCCTGTGTTGGGTTCTGTGCTGACAGCACGGAGCTTGGAGCCTGCTTCAGATTCTGTGTCTCCCTCTCTCTGCCCCTCCCCCGCTCGCTCTCACTCTCTCTCTCAAAAAATAAAAAACACTTAAAAACTTTTAAAAAAAGAACAGATGGAAAAAATTGTGAGACGGTAGAGTTAAACCCAACCATATTTATATTTACCTCAAGTATAAATGGAACACTCCAAATAGAAGGCAGAGATGGTCAGACTTTGTGGGGAAAAAGCAAGACCCAGCTGTATGCTGTCTAGGAGAAAACCACTTTTAGCAAAAAGAAACATAGGTGAAAGGCCAAAGGATAGAAAGCACCTCATGCAAACACTAGTCACAAGGAAGCTGCAGGAGCAATAAATCTCAGACAACTTCAAAATAGCAGGTATTACCAAACAGAAACAGGGACAGTTCAAAAATAAAGGAGTCACTCAAGAAGACATCATAATCCTGAGTAAGTATGCATACAGTAAGTTTCAAATACACGAAGTAAATCAGACAGAATTAAAAAGCTATAAATAGACAAATCCACAATTAACAGTTGGAGACTTTAATAATCCGCTCTCCTTAATCAAAAAGTCCGTAAGGGTACAGGAGGCCTAAATAACGCTATCAACCAACTTGGCCTAATTAACATTAGTAGAATGCTCCATCCAACAGCTGCAGAATATTCATTATTTTCAAGTTCACAAGGAAAATTCGCCAAGACAGACCATAAAACAAATCTCAAATTTAAAAGAGTTGAAATCCTACAGAGTATGCTCTCTGACCATGAGATTAAACTAGAAATCAATAACAGAAAAAAAAATCTGGAAAAAATCCCAAACATTTGGAAATTAAACAGGCTTCTAAATAATCTACGGGAGAAAGAAGAAATCACGGGGGAAGAAAACATTCTGAATATTGTGAACTGTACAAAAATGAAACCACAACATAATCTAAATTTGTGGAATGCAACTAAAGCAGTGTTGGGAAGGAAATCTAATGTTTTTAGTAGTGTACTAACTTTAGAAAATGTGCTAGAAAAATAAGAGCAAATGAAACCCAAAATAGAAGGAAAGAAATAGGGGCACCTGGGAGGCTCAGTTGGTTAAGCATGGGACGCGTGATTTCAGCTCAGGTCATGATCCCAGGGTCATGGGAATGAGCCCCACTTGGGCTCCATGCTGGGAGTGGAGACTGCTTAGGATTCTCTCTCCCCCTCTCTCTGCCTCTCACCCCTGTGCACAAGCTCTCTCTCTCAAAAATAAACGTAAAAAAAAAAAAAAGATTCTCTCTCTCTCTCTGCTCCTCCCCTACTCTCATGCGTGCATGCGCTCTCTCTAAAATAAATATATGAATAAATAAATAAATAAATAGATAAAATTACAGTCAATGAAATATAAGCTGGGTTTTTTGGAAGAATATTAAGATTGATAGCCTTTATCTAAACCAATCAATAAAAAATACAGAAGACACTAATTTACAGTATTATAAATGAAATCAGGAAAAGCACTGCATATCTATAGATACTTAAAAGATAATAAGGGAGGGGTGCCTGGGTGGCTCAGTCAGTTGAGCCCCAACCCTTGATTTTTGGCTCAGGTCATGATCTCACAGTCTTTGAGATCAAGCCCCACGTGGGGCTCTGTGCCGACAGTGTAAAGCCTGCTTGGGATTCTCTCTCGTGCTCTCTCTGCTCCTGCCTCTGCTCACATGTGCACTCACGCTCGCTCTCTCAAAATAAACTTTAAAAAAGAATAAATTTATAACATAATTTAAAATATTTAATTAAAAAGAAATTACATATGTCATGAAAATTAAAAAAGAAAATTGTACGCCCAGGTGGCTTCACCGGTGAATTCTCTTTAACATTTAAGGAAAAATAATGCCAATCTTATATGAACTATTTCAGAAAATAGAAAAAAAGGTAAAATTCTCCAACTCATTCTAGGAAGCCAATATGACCTTGATACCAAAACTAGACAAAGATTTCACAGATACACACAAAAGAAAACTATAAATCAATATCTCTCTTAAATATAAATGAAGAAACCCTTAAGAAAATACTGACAAACCTGGGAATGCAAGCTGGTGCAGCCACTCTGGGAAACAGTATGGAGGTTCCTCAAAAAATTAAAAATCAAACTACCCTACAACCCAGCAATTGCACTACTAGGTATTTATCCAAGGGATACAGGTGTGCTCTTTCAAAGGGGCACATGCACCCCCATGTTTATAGCAGTGCTGTCAACAATAGCCAAAGTATGGAAAGAGCCCAAATGTCCATCGATGGATGAATGGGTAAAGAAGATGTGGTACAGATACACAATGGAGTACTACCCGGCAATCAAAAAGAATGAAATCTTGCATTTGCAACTACGTGGATGGAACTGGAGGGTATTATGCTAAGTGAAATTAGTCAGTCAGAGAAAGACAAATATCATATGGCCTCACTCACATGAGGAGTTTAAGAGACAAAACAGATGAACATAAGGGAAGGGAAACAAAAATAATATAGAAACAGGGAGGGGGCAAAGCATAAGAGATTCATAAATATGGCAAACAAACAAGAGGGTTACTGGAGGGGGTGTGGGCTAAATGGGTAAGGGGCACTAAGGAATCTACTCCTGAAATCATTGTTGCACTATATCCTAACTAATTTGGATGTAAATTTAAAAAAAGAAAATTAAAAAAAGAAAACACTGACAAACCAAATCTAGTAATATATAGAAAGGATAATACATCATAACCAAGTGTAATTTATCCAATAAATAGAAAATTAATTTAACATTTGAAAAATCAATCAACATGAATTACCATATTAATAAAAAAAACAATAGGATCAACAGATAGCAAAAAGAACACTTGGTAACAGTCAAAACACATAATTTTTTCAAAAATACTCAACAAATTAAATATAAAAGTTGAATCTCCTCCACTTGAAAAAGAGCACCTTCAAATAAAACTTATAGCTTGGGGCGCCTGGCTGGTTCAGTTGGTTAAGTGTCTGACTCTTGATTTCCGCTCAAGTCATGAGTGGGATCGAGCCCTGAATGGGGGCTCTGCACTGACAGAGGAGAATCTGCTTGGGATTCTCTTTCTCCCTCTCTCTGCCCCTCCCCTGCTTGAGCTTTCTCTCTCAAAATAAATAAATAAACTTTAAAAAAGAAAAGAAGTTAAAAAAAAACTTATACTTCATATCACATTTAAATGTGAAGACTGAATATATTTTCCCCTAAGATCAAGAATAAAGCAAGAATGTCTATTCTCAATATTCCTTTCAACATTGTATAAGAACTCCTAGAGAGCATATAAATTGAAAAGCAATATGTAAAGCTGTCTTCATTTGCAGATGACAAGATCATCTACAGATGTGAGAAATCACACAGAATCTACCAAAAAGCTACTGGAATTATGAGTGTAACAAGTTGCAGATAGGAGACCAACATACAAACTCAATTTTACATTTAATTTCTTTTTGATTAATTATTATATTTATTTATTATTTATTTATTATTAATTAATTAAGTATTAATTATTTTATTAATTATTTATTTTTTAATCCCCATCACCTATTTCACCCATCCTGCCACCCACCTCCATTCTGGTAACCTCCAGTTTGTTCTCTACAGTTAAGAGTCTGTTTCTTGGTTTGTCTTTTTTCCTTTCCTTATTTCTTAAATTCCACACATGAGTAAAATCATATGGTATTTGTCTTTCTCTGATTTATTTCACTTGGCATTAGACCCTCTAGCTCTATCTATGCTGTTGCAAATGGCAAGATTTCATTTCTTTTTATGGCTGAATAATATTCCATTGTGTGTGTGTGTGCACGTGTGTGTGTGTATACATATCTCACGTCTTCTTTATCCATTAATCTCTTGATGGACACTTGGGCTGCTTCCATATCTTGGCTACTATAAATAATACTGCAATTTTATTCTATTTCTATATACTAGCATTCAACAATTAAAAGTGAAAAAAATTTTTAATGTTTTTATTTATTTATTTATTTTTGAGAGAAAGAGAGCATGAGAGGGGCAGAGAGAGAAAAAGAGAGAATCTCAAGCAGACTCCATGCTGTCAGTGCAGAGCCCGATGCAGGAGTCAATCTCACAAACCATAAGATCATGACCTGAACCAAAATCAAGAGTCGGATGCTTAACCAACTGAGCCATCCAGAAATTGGCATGAAGCCACCCATGACTTCAGCTCAGGTCATGATCTCACAGCTCATGGGTTCAAGCCCCACGTCAGGCTCTGTGCTAACGGCTCAGAGCCTGCAGCCTGCTTCAGATTCTGTCTCCCGTTTGCGCTCTGTCTCTCTTTCCCAAATATAACATTGAAAAATGAAATTTTTTAATGAAATCCATACATAGCATGCCAAAATATGAAATATTCAGAGAATTTTTTTTAAATGTGTATATGACCTACAGACTGAAAACTACAAAACACTGACAGCAAATAAGACGACCTAAATGGAGATACATACCATGTTAATGAATTAGAAGATCAATGTTGCCAAGATATCAACTCTCCCCCAAATTGATCTATAGATTCCACACAATCTCAATAAAAATTCCAAGAACCTTTTTTATAAGAACTGATAAACTGATTCTAAAATTTATATGGAAACGCAATGGACCAAAGCTAAAACAGTTCTGAAAAACAATAAAGTCAAAAGCTTTACACTACCTGATTTTAAGATTTACTATAGGGGCGCCTGGGTGGCGCAGTCGGTTAAGCGTCCGACTTCAGCCAGGTCACGATCTCGCGGTCCGTGAGTTCGAGCCCCGCGTCAGGCTCTGGGCTGATGGCTCAGAGCCTGGAGCCTGTTTCCGATTCTGTGTCTCCCTCTCTCTCTGCCCCTCCCCCGTTCATGCTCTGTCTCTCTCTGTCCCAAAAATAAATAAACGTTGAAAAAAAAAAATTAAAAAAAAAAAAAAAAAGATTTACTATAAAGCTACAGCAATCAAGACAGTATTTCATTTACATTAGGCTAGACACAGAGATAAATGAAACAAAACAGAGCCCAGAAACTGACCTACGTATCTACAGTCCTTTAATTTTTACAAAGGTGGCAAGGTAATTCAATGGAGAAAGGGTAATCTGTTCAACAAACGATACCAGAACAATGAACCCCAGCCTCTACCAATAAGCACAAGAAAAGATGCTTAATGTTGTTAGTCATCACAGAAACGCAAGTTAAAACCACAAGGAAACACCACTACAAACTCACTAGAGTGGCTAAAATTAAAGACAGACAATACCAAGTGTTGGTATGGATATAGGACAACTGGAATGCTCACATACTGCTGGTGACAACAAAAAATAGTACAACTTGCAAAAACCCTTAGGCAGTTTATTATAAGGCTAAACATATACTTACCATGTGACCCAGAAATTCCACTCACAAGTATTTATGAAAGAAAGAAAGAAAGAAAGAAAGAAAGAAAGAAAGAAAGAAAGAAAAAAGAAAAGAAAACCTATCTCTCCACAATACATGAGTATTTACAGTAGCCCCAAACTAGAACCCATCAGTGGGGAAACAGACTCTAAGGTGACTCCCATGATCCCCACCTCCTTGTACTCATGCCCTTGTGTGGTCCCCTGGAATATGGGCAGGACCTGTGACTTGCTTCTGGCAAAGAGGGTAGGGCAACAGTGACAGGATGCATGTAATTACATGTATGTGGTTACATTATGTAAGACTGTAGTGTCCATTTTCCTAAGACACTCTCTTCTTTACTGGCTTTGAGGAAGCCAAGTGACCACGTTAGGAAGACCCCTGAGGCAAAAAACAGAGGGTGCCATTTTGTTATTGGCATTCAACCAGGGACCTGCAGGCCATAAGGAACTAAATGCTGCCAACAGCCACATGGGCTAGGAAGCAGATCCTTCCCCAGTCAAGACCCAGATGAGGTCACAGCCCCAGCAGACATCTTGATTTTTCTCCTTGTGAAACTCAGCTAAACTGTGTCCTGATTCACAGAAACTGAAACAATACATGAGTGCTCTTTTTGATAATTTGTGTAAATTTGCTGTAATACTGTTATGCAGCAATAGGTCATTAATAGAATCCAAATATCCATAAACTGGTGAACAGATCAACAAATTGTGGTATATCTATACAATAGTACACACTACTAAAAATTAATGAATTACTGATACAATAGAAGTCCCACAAACATCACTTTGAGCAAAAGAAGTGAGACACAAAAGAATACATACATTTTGAATTCATTCACAGGTAATTCTAGAAAAGACAAATATAATCGATGGTGATAGAAAAGAGTTCCGAAACCCTGAAGCCAAAAGCTAGGATTTACTGGGAAGCAGCAAAAGGAACATTTAGGAATACCAGAATTGTTTTGATCTTGATTACAGTGGTAGTTACATAGGTATAATATTTGTCAAAATTCATTAAACTGACCACAACACACCTATTAGAATCCCACAATAAAGTTTTTGGCCACAAGGACTTTGTCACTCAATAAGCTATTAAGCGAATCTACAGATTTTGAATCAGGATAGAGGCAACCTCTGAGGGTGGGACAGTGACAGGAGGGTTACCGGGGCGACGGTTTCTGAGGTCCTGGTAATGTTTGATTTCTTAATGTAAGCACTGGTTACACAAGCGTGTTCACTCTGAAAATTCTCCAAGTTAGAGACATAATTTGTGTGCTTTCTGGGTCTATGCTCAACTTCAGTTAAAAAATAAAAGGAAGAAAAGATGGGGCGCCTTGGTGGCTCAGTTGGTTGAGCATCCGACTTTGGCTCAGGTCATGATCTCGCAGTTCTGAGTTCGAGCCCTGCATTGGGCTCTGTGCTGACAGCTCAGAGCCTGGAGGCTGCTTCAGATTCTGTGTCTCCCTCTCTCTCTGCCCCTTCCCCACTCATGCTCTGTCCCTCTCTGTCTCTCAAAAATAAATAAACGTTAAAAAAAAGAGAGAAAGAAAGAAAGAAAGAAAGAAAGAAAGAAAGAAAGAAAGAAAGAAAGAAAGAAAGAAAAGAGGGGCACCTGAGTAGTTGGCTAAGCATCCAACTCTTGATTTCAGCTCAAGTCATGATCTCACAGTCATGAAATTGAGCCCTGCATGCTGAGCATAGAGCCTGCTTGGGATTCTCTCTCTCTCCTTCTCTCTCTGCCCCCCCCCCACTTTCTTTCTTGTCTCTCTCTCTCTCTCTCTCTCTCAAGATAAATATTTAAAAAATAAAGAAAAGAAAAAGAAAAACTTTAAAGACTAGGGAGTTATTCTAGACTAAAGCATACTAAAGAGACAATGCAATCCCTATTTCTTGATTGGATCTGGATTTTTCTTAATTGGGGGAATGTGAGCGTGGACTATATTATTAAATAATGATTTTTTAAACATTTATTTTTGAGAGAGAGAACATGAGTGGGGGGTGTACAGAAAGAGGAGGTGACAAAGGATCCGTGCTGACAGCAGAGAGCCCGATACAGAACTTGAACCTACGAACCATGAGATATTGACCTGAGCCAAAGTTACACACTTAACCAACTGAACCATCAAGGCACCTCAATAATGATTTTTTTTTAAACGTGGGCTCTATGCTAGGCATAGGGCTTGAATTCACAACCCTGAGATCAAGACCTGAGATGAGATCAAGAGTGAGATGTTCAACTGACTGAGCCACCCAGGCACCCCTTAAATAATGATATTTTATCAATACTAAATTTCTTGTGTGATAATGGTATTATGTTACATGTGATATGGTATAACAAGAATAACCTTACTCTTAAGACAAGGTGAAGTATTTTATTTATTTTTTTTTTTTAATTTTTTTTTTTTTTTTTCCAGTGTTTATTTATTTTTGGGACAGGGAGAGACAGAGCATGAACGGGGGAGGGGCAGAGAGAGAGGAAGACACAGAATCGGAAACAGGCTCCAGGCTCTGAGCCGTCAGCCCAGAGCCTGACGCGGGGCTCGAACTCACGGACCGCGAGATCGTGACCTGGCTGAAGTCGGACGCTTAACCGACTGCGCCACCCAGGCGCCCCAAGGTGAAGTATTTTAGAATGGAATACTGTAATTCTGTAACTCATTCTCAAATCCTGAAATATATATTTATATATATAAAGAGACAGAGATGAAGCAAATTCAGCAAAATGTAAACAGTATATCTTGAATTTTTATGGCAGTTTTACAGGAGTTCTCTGTATTATTCTTTCAACATTTCTCCAGGTTGGAAATTTTTCAAAATACCAAAAACTTGAGGGGAAAAATATCTCATTTGAACTACTGTTATCCAAGAGTTCAGCAGACTTCCAGAGCGCCTGGGTGGCTCAGTCAGTTGAGCAGCTGGCTTCAGCTTGGGTCACGATCTCACAGTTTGTAAGTTCAAGCCTCACATCGGGCTCTGTGCTGTCAGCGCGGAGCCTGCTTTGGATCCTCTGTCCCCCTCTCTGCCCCTCTCCCACTCACACTCTCTCAAAAATAAATAAACATTAAAAAAAAAAAAAAAAAGAGTTCAGCACACTGCCAAAACTGCACATAAAGACTCAGGAGAAGGAAACTAACACTCACTGAGCACTTACTATGCACCAAATACTTTTTTTTATGTCTCTGAGCAACCCTCAGAGCAACCCTTTAGGGTAATTACTACTTTACAGAGGAGAAAACAGGCTCAGGGAGGTGGAGTGGTGAGTCCAATAGCAAGTCAGGGCTGAAGTTCAAAGACTGTCAGGATACAAGGCCATGCTCTCGCACTCCTTAACGTCTTTGCTGTGTTCTTCTCCCTCCCCTGCTTCTGTGTTTTCTCCATCTCAAATGTACTGTATCCGGGGAATTTCAACAGATTTGAAATCCATGTTCTGCAATATATTCAATATTCAATAACCACTAAACACCCAGAATGAACCATGCTTCTGCACTTCACTGAAGACAGCTGATGGAGAAACAGAAATAAGGATAACAGCTCCCATTTCTATGGGCCATACCAGGTACAGACTAGAAGGGCCTCTCATAAGAGATCAACCATGCAACCCAGGGTAACATGGGGAAAATACGAGGATTTGAAGCGATAAATGTAATTTCTTTTCTTTTTTTTAATGTTTATTTAGTTTTGAGACAGACACAGACAGAGTATGAACAGGGGAGGGTCAGAGAGAGAGGGAGACACAGAATCCGAAGCAGGCTCCACGCTCTGAGCTGTCAGCACAGAGCCCGTCGTGGGGCTCGAACTTAAGGACCGTGAGATCATGACCTGAGCCAAAGTCGGCCGCTTAACCGACTGAGCCACCCAGGCGCCCCAGCAATAAATGTAATTTCTAACTCAGACTGAAGAAAGACTAAGAAGACTGCCATTATGAAAAAATCAAGCATGTCACTAGCATCTAAAAGTCACAAGGACAGCTAGGATAAACGCCAGCATTCAGGGTATTCAAATATGAAAGAAGTTGCTCCAGAACAAATAAAAGAACAACTTGAGTGGACTGGTAGGCAACATGTGAAAGATCATACCCCCCAAAAAGATGATAATAGGACTGGAAAAAAGATTTCTCGTTTGTGAGTGAAAATCCAGAGTTTATGAATGCAGTAATAATAACAACACTATGTCAGGCACTGCTCTAGAATAAGTCATTTTAGGCGCACCTGGGTGGTCCAATTGGTTGAGCATCAACTTCGGCTCAGGTAATGATCTCACGGTTCGTGAGCTCGAGCCCCGTGTAGGGCTCTGTGCTGACAGCTCAGAGCCTGAAGCCTGCTTCAGATTCTGTGGTCTCTGTCTCTCTCTCTCTCAAAAATAAAATAAAACATTAAAAAAAATTAAAGTAAGTTATTTTATTGGGGTGCCTGGTGGCTTAGTCAGTTAAGCATCCAATTTCATTCAGCTCAGTCATGATCTCATGGTTCGTGAGTTCAAGCCCCACATTGGGCTCTGCACTGTCTGGGATTCTCTTGTCCCAGTCCAAGTCTCAGTCACTTGTCCAAGATCACACAGCTATGAGTAGTGGGGCTAGGCTTCTAAGCCAATAAGGATGGCTTTGGAGCCCATGCCACTGCTCGACACCGCCTCTCAAAGAAGGGGGTTGGCTACCACCCTGTACCTTCCAAAACGAGAAGCTGAAGCCACAAAGCCAACCAACAAACTTTCTATGAAACAAATACTGATTCGGCCCCACAGACATGTGTTCTTTCTTACAGACCAGGTTTGGAGGAACTATCCACATTGTTCTTTAAATTCCACTCTGCTTTGACAGCAGCAATGGGAAACTAAGTTGATCAGGACTTGAAAATGAAATGACAAGCAACCGCTAGAAGTTGGTCCACTTAAAAAGTGTGCATTTGCGGCTTATTGTTAGACAACGACAGAATCTGGCATGGAGTTAAAAGTTTCCCCTGACTGCCAGCGTGTTCTGATGCAATCCCGTCTCTACCAGCTTTGGAAAGGAGGGCAAAGGATACGCAGAGCTGAAAACCCAACAAGTATGGCCAAACCCCCTCAGAGGACCTTAGATCCCTTCCACATGTACAGAAAGGGCAATTTCCAGAACCAAAGGAATCCTTGGGCACTACAATGGCTCCAAGTGGCAAGCTTTTTAGTAACTTTAACAGCACTGGCAAATTAAAAGTCCTAGAAGAATCAGGGAATGAAGACAGACAGACAGACACACACACACACACACCCCAGGCTGTGGGCATCCCTAACATGTAACCGTTCAGAAAAGCCCAGATTTTGAAGAGCTTCAGCATTTCAGGAAGCTAAGCGAGATAAGTCAAGAAAGAAGGGCCCCTCCTCCCAGACACTCCCACACTCCAGAATTTCTGACGGTGAGAAAGGCCAGAATCAGCCCGAGTTATTTCCCATATTTTACAATCCAGACTTCATCTTTCTGAATCATTTGCTCTGCTAACAGAAGCTGATGTGGGGAACACACAACTCCTCTACGTGCAATTCCTGTAATAGACCTATCCTGAAGAATAAAACAGTAAGAAACGTTAAGTAGTGTTCTTGTGCCTAGGAAGGAACTGAAATGCCACTAGGCTATGAAAAGTCTACAGGTGTTTCAAGGAGGTGAGAGATGAAGTCCACATTGAAACCATTTTCTTCTTCCTTGGTCTAATCCTAAGTAAATGTAAGCATGTGTGGCTAACCGGTGGAGTCACACACATCTGGGTTTAAATGCAGCCCCCATCAGGCACGTGATCTGGGGTATGTTACAGACCTCTAGAATCCACTTCTGTTGAAATGGCGGTTAATAGCCTGTATTTCATAAAGGTCGTAATGACCATTACACAAGACAATAAACGTTAATTTGTCCCCAGCATGATAGCACACCCTCAGTAAATGCAAGGTACCGCTGACCCCTGTCCTCCCCACCCCAGCCCACCCACCTTTGGATTTCAAACCCACTCATAGGCCTTATCATCCACTGCTACCTGACAGCACGAACACTGGTCCCCAAGGTCCCCTTAATGGAGTGTGATCTGGCTGAAACTGCGGCTGAAAAGCTAAAAGGGGGCCCTTTGGCCTAGAAAACCAAACTCTGGGAAGCAAAAACGGATCCTCAGCAAAAGCTTGGTGGCGTCTGTTGTTTACAGTGAGTGCCCTTCCTACCAACGTACTGAGAGAGTCCCAGTACATTTCTGATCCTCCACTGGCAGGGAACGCGCAAAGGTGACGAAGAGGCTGGCAGCGGGGCCACCTCGCGAGGCTGAGGCTGTGGGAGTGGGAATCCTGATGGAGTCAGGGCCCTCCTGGGAGGGGACAACCGAGAACGATGGAGCCTCTCACCCCTCTCTCTCCTCAAGCAGGGGCCCTCGCAGCTCAAGGCTGGAGGCTTCTCAAGGGTCCCGCCACCGTCCCGGCCAAGCGCAAGTGGGACCCGAGGGGTCAGCAGGAGGGAAGCGGGGGCCCGCGGGCGCCCCCGAGCCTCGGCTCGGGAATGTGGTCTGAGAGGGGTCACCGGGGGAGGGGCCGGGCGGCGAGGACCTGGGGAGGGGCGGGGCCCGGGAGGGGGCAAGAGGTCGGGGCCCCCGGCTGGGGAGGCTCAAGGCCCCCGCCCAACGCCCAGCCGCACGCCGAGCGCCCCCTCCAGCCGCGGTCCCCGCCACTACGGCGGGGCAGTCCCACTCCCCTTACCTGGCTCGGCTGCTCTGCCTGCTCCGAGGACGCCATCTTTCTGAGGCCTGACTAATCTATCGCCGCTGGGCGAGGCGTCTCCCAAGCGCCCTCGCTCTCGCTCACCCGCCCAGACCGAAGTAGCCGGAACTGAACCTGTCGATGGGGGCACGCGGCGGAGGGGCACGCGAGGAGGAAGGGGCACTCCTACGTCCGGGTCACCTCACACAATTGCCATTAGGTCTCTGCTGCCCAGGAAGTTCTTAAGTCCGTGTTTTTTGCATTTTTATTATTCTCGTTGAATTAAATCTCTGACCATCCCCACAGTGCCTTGGGCACAGGCAGGGACTCGCTAAATCTTTAATAAATGAATGAATGGGAAGAACCTTGGAAATTAATTAATTAATGTTCAATACCATTTGTTGAGTGCCTACTATTTGCCAGGCACTTTGGTAGCTGCTAGTAATAAGAAGATCCAAGACTCGGGGCGCCTGGGTGGCTCAGTCGGTTAAGCGGCCGACTTCAGCTCAGGTCACGATCTCGCTGTCCGTGAGTTCGAGCCCCGCGTCGGGCTCTGGGCTGATGGCTCAGAGCCTGGAGCCTGCTTCCGATTCTGTGTCTCCCCCTCTCTCTGCCCCTCCCCCGTTCATGCTCTGTCTCTCTCTGTCTCAAAAATAAATAAAACGTTAAAAAAAAAAAAAGAAGATCCAAGACTCAATTCCTGCTCCTAAATTCAGGCCAAACACAAGACACACACACACACACACACACACACACACACACACACACACACACACACGATTACAGCATCTTACGGATAGGAGTCTGATAACAGTTTGCAGATTAAGAAGACACAGAACGGAGCTTTTTGGAGAGAAGAGACTTCTACATTCTTACTTGATAGTAGTTGAGTAGTTAGATTTTAAGCTAAATGTAAAATTATATTAAAAATTGCATATATTAGAACTATCGGTCAGTTCATATTGCAGTTGTGTTTTGACTGATTATGAGTACTTAAAAGGGTTGCCTCAGCAATTCCTCTTACCAAACAGTTTTAAATGCCTACCCTTTTCTAATGAGATAATATCTTATTTTCTTATAAACAAAATATGAAAGAGACTCTGGATGAATATGAGCTATTTCTTATGTACGTAAAATGCCTCCCCCCTGCCCCCACTTCAAGCGAAGAACCTTTTAAAATTTTTTATTATTTTACTGGTAAACGTTTTTTAGAGGGAAGAAAGTAGCAGTGTTAGAACAAGGATGAATTTATTGCCAAGCAGCATCTGGACAATCTCAAACAGTGATGTGGTTCGCATTTTCCCTTTCCTGTCTGATTTGAGATCTTAATGTTTAATCTAGTTATGTAAGCATTTCGTTCCGAGATCCCAATTTGCACAGCTGAAGCCGGGAATCAAACTGGTGGAAATGTGCGAGTATCTTATTCTTTCAGCAGGACTGAAAACTACACTCATCATTGTTTTAAATTGCCTGAGGGTTGGGACATCTTACAGATCTTTTCAGTTTGGAAAGGAAAACAAATGAACACAGTACAATGTCACTGTTTCATTTGAGTGTTAACGTTATGCATCTATATATGCAATTAAGAGTACTCTAACAATCCAAGGAATATATATGCGTGTCTTTCATAACGCAAAATAAATCCATATTGACCTCATTTTGATCCCGCCACTGAACTCCTAAATATAAGCTAGAAAAACACTCCTCTAGGCCGAATTGAGTGACGTAACGAAGTTAGCTTCGATCCCAGAGACTACAGCTCCCGGCATACCCCCGGAGCCACACGGGATTAGCGGCAACTAAGACTACACTTCCCGGCGTACCTTGGTCCCACGCGTGATTTGCCGCAGAAAGAACTACATCTCCCGGCAAGTCGCGGGCGGGGGGGTGGCGCCGCGCGGAGCCTCCCCGACTTCCCCGAGTCAGTCGAGTCCCACCCTGAGGAATATGGAGGTGGCCGGAGGCGCCGAGACTGAAATCCGGCCTCTGAAGCCGTGTCTGCTGCGCCGCAACCACAGCCGCGAGCAGCATGGCGTGGCGGCCTCCTGCCTGGAGGAGCTGAGGAACAAGGGTTGGCGCGGGACCCGGGCGGAGGCTGTGGGGGCCGGGGCGGGGGCTGCGGGGAGCCGGGTCCGGTGAGGAGGTCGGGCAGGGGCAAAGCGCGGTCAGCAGGAGCGACTTGGGACGGAAATAACTCATGTGGGCATAGCGATGGACAAGTTTCAAGGCGATTATCTCATGTGAGGCTCATTTGGTGGGAAGGTAGACGGAAGGAAATATGCAAATTAAAACCGACTCAACTTAGGTGTCTTGCCTAGAATCGCTCAGACCTTGGAGCAGACCTAGCCTGGTGCATGCCTGCCTCCGGGCTTCCTACCGTGACGCTGGTGCCCCCAGCAGGGTGCCAGCGCCTTTCTGTCGTCAGCTCTGGCAGGCACTTGTGCAGCGTAGAGAGAGCTGCTTCCGACCTTCCTGGAGTTCCAGACAAGGAACTGGTGCTCTGAGTGACCGAAGTTCCGAGTCCCGGCCCCACACGTACTGGCTGCTTGACCTTGTACTTAAACCAGCTCTCGACCCTCAGTTTTCTCATCGGCAAAATGGGTATAATATTTCCAGCCGTGCTTTACAGGACTGTTGTGTTTCCACGACTTGAAAGTATTATGAGCCAGTAATAATAAATTGTTTATCCACGGTGAAGTTGTACACGTTAAACGTGTGAGCCATCCCCAGTCATAGTGTGTCAGTGTTCAGTGCTCCTCTGTGAGTCACCAAGCCCCAAAAGATACCAGACAGAAATCTTTCGGAGACCCAGGAGCAGCCAAAGCATCATAAATGCTTTTGTGACATGGCTTTTGCCACCTCACTGTTCACATATTTGTTCTTGGCATTAGGGTACTTAAGTGTTAGTTCCTCTTGAATGCATCGGCTGGATACACTTGGCCCAGAGACCAGTGTAAGCGCTTGTGTTTGGAGCTCAGCCTCTCCAAGGCTTGCTGTTCTATTTGGGTGCTGGACGACATTGCCCAACCATATTTGTAGTCCACTGGCTACTTTGCTGCTTCCCCTCACCCTGTTTGTGCTGTAGGCATTGCCATCACCAAATGCGATGGGACAGATCTGCCCCAGACAAGCCTGTTGCCCCTTGACAGTAAAGAGGAGAAGCTACTGATGCAAACTCCTGCTTCTCCTGTGCCTTCCTGTAGGTTAGAAACACTGCAGAGTACAATGCTGCATGGAACAGAAAGCATTTCCTTTTTTACTCTTCTTTCCTTTTCTTTTTTTTTCTTTCGTTTTGTTCTGTTTTGTTTTTTGACATTTGACACAGGAGAATTTAAGATGACCACTGAATAAATGAATGAAAGACGGCTCGCTTACAAGGACTCATATCGGACTTTGGCTTGGTTTTCATCCAAGTAAAGATGCGAGTGCTCCTACCGTGGGTGTAAAGCAGCTGGAGGAAACATTGTCAGGAGTCAGACTGGGTGTCTGCCACTTACTGTGTGACCTCAGACAAGTGACGTAGCCTCTGTGAGCCTTGGGTTTGACATCTGTAAAATGGAAATAAGAATAGTCCCTACCTTACAGGATTGTTAGGAGATAAAATACTGTGCACAGGAAACACTTAGAACAGTACCAGGCGTGTGGGAAGTGTTGTCTTAGTGCTGGCGGTTGTGGTTGTTACTGTAGGTAACCTACCAGCAGTTCTGCGCTTTGAGAGCATATGTGTTGAGAGTACAGAGACAGGTGTAGTTTCCTTATGGATACTTGTCAATTGCCAAATATTTTATTCCTCTCAGCCTGTGACATTCTGGCCATTGATAAGTCCCTGGCACCAATCACCCTGGTCTTGGCAGAGGATGGCACCATAGTGGATGATGATGATTACTTCCTGTGTCTGCCTTCCAACACTAAGTTCGTCGCATTGGCCAGTAACGAAAAGTGGACGTACAACAATTCAGGTAAGAAACTCTGGCCGTAGACAAAATGATCTATGCGATACAACATCCATCACGATTCATTTTGCTGCCCAGGCACCTGGTTGCTGTTTGTCCGGTTAAGCATTTGTGCAGCCAGCATTTACTGAGACACAAAAACTCCCCTCAAGGGGAGTGTAGTAGGATCCTGGGTATGCGTGACCGGGGCATCAGGTTTAGTGGCTTCTTTTCATACAAAAGATACAGAGCAGATTCACACAGAAATAATCGAAGGTGGAAGAGAAGGGAGAATGCAGGTCCTAGATGGGGATTGGCTTTCCCGTGAATCCTTGAGAGAAGGCGCTTCCCTCACCCCTGAACTTTTTCTAAATGGTCAGTGGGAAGGATGTACAGACCTCCTAAAGGTCTGTGTGTTGGAGGAGGAGGTGAAAATAGCACTTCAGGTTAACCAGACTGTGACTGGCTTTTTCTCCCCTATATCAGATGGAGGTACAGCTTGGATTTCCCAAGAGTCCTTTGACGTAGATGAAACGGACACTGGGGCAGGGCTGAGGTGGAGGAATGTGGCCAGGCAGCTGAAAGAAGACGTGTCCAGCATCATCCTCCTGTCCGAGGCAGACCTCCAGGTGAGCCTTCCTCCTCCACAGCCCCACTCATCTGGCTCTGCTGCCCCCAGCCCCTTAGTTTCCATGTGTCTTGCCATAATAATTCCATTATTTCTTAATTTTTATTAACATCTTTTTTTAAATGTTTATTTATTTTTGAGAGAGAGAGACAGAGCATGAGCTGGGGAGGGGCAGAGAGAGGGGGACACAGAATCCGAAGCAGGGTCCAGGCTCTGAGCTGTCAGCACAGAGCCCGATGTGGGGCTCGAACCCACAAACCAAGAGATCACGACCTAAGCCGAAGTCAAATGCTTAACCAACTGAGCCACCCAGGCGCCCCTATTTCTTAATTTTTAAACAATGCTTTGACAACAACCCAGACTCTTCATTTTCTAATTCTTGCACCTAGAGTAGAAAATCCAGATGCCTAGACCCACTTAGTCTGACTGGGGGGTTAAGGAGGTATTGTCAAAGAATGTGGAAGTGGAGAAGCCGAATTAAATCCCAGCTCCATCACCATGGCTTTGAGCCAGTAATTTAGCCTCTTTGCCTACATTTCCTGTCCAGTAAAATTGGGATAAAAATAGTACTGTCAATTCAAAAAAAAATATTTACTAAGCACCTACTCTGTGCCTGGCATGTTTCTGTCCAAGGGGTACAGTGGTGAACAAGCCAGACACAGAATTCTGATGGAAGGAGCTCAAATTCTGATGACAGGAGGCAGATAAAACAGGAAGCATGTTCGATGGGTAGCAGGTGGGGCAGTGTGCCAAGAACAACGGGGCTAGTCTGGATTGGGAGATCAGGGGAGGCCCCTCCGAGGAGGTGGCTTTTTTCGTAATTTTTTTAAACTTACAAACTTACATATTTGAATAAAAACAAATACATTCAGGGGCACCTGGGTGGCTCAGTCGGTTGAGTGTCTACTTCAGCTCAGGTCATGATCTCACAGCTGTGAGTTCAAGCCCCATGTCGGACTCTGTGCTGACAGCTCAGAGCCTGGAGCCTGCTTCAGATTCTGTGTCTCCCTCTCTCTCTGCCCTTCCCCCACTCATGCTCTGTCTCTGTCTGTCTCAGAAATAAATAAATATTTAAAAAATAATTTTTTTAAATAAATAAATAAATACATTTGTATGGCTCAAAATCCAAGAGGTATAAAAGGATATACGGGTAGCCAAAAAGTGAAAACAACCCAGATGTCCGTGAACTGAAGAATGGATAAATAAAATGTGGTTTATCCATATGACCTAAGAGGAATGAAGTATTCATACATGTGTAACGTGGATAAAGCCTTCAAAATGTTACGCGAAGTGAAGAAGCCAGACATGAAAGGCCACGGATTTTGTAGTTGCCTCTATATGGAACGGCCAGAATATGCAAGTCCGCAGAGATAGAAGATAGAGTGGCTGACTAGGGCTGGGGTTGGGGAAGCTTTGAGCGGAAACAGGAGTGATAGCTAATGGGTGCTGTGCTTTCAAGGGTGCTGACTGCACAAGTCTGTGAATGTACTAGAACCCACCTAGTTATACACTTTATATGGGTGAATCATATGGTATGTGGGTTATATCTCAATAAAGCTGTTTGGAAAAAAAATAAAAAGGACATGCAGGAAAAATCTGACTCCTGCCCCTTAACCACCAGGTTTCCCTTCCCAGAGATAATCACCTCTCAATTTCCCATTCTAGAAATGTTGTATATGCCAACAAATACATACATATTTTCTCCTGTCCCTGGACTCCACAATGGAAGTATATCTACCCTTTTTAAAAGAAACATTTGGAGAATATTCCAGATCAGTACGTAAAAGACATTGCCGTTCTTTTTTGTACCACTGCATCGTATTCTGTTTTGCTCATGTGCCATGACTTAATCGGGAGTCTCCCCCACTGGTGGACATCTGGGTTGTCATCAGTCTTGCTGTTCCAGACGGTGCTACAGGAAGCTCCGTGTCATTCTGCACACATGCTTGTCCGTAGAATAAAGTCCCAGAAGTGCAGTTGATGGACACTGGCAGGTTCCCAAGAGGTGGCGATTACACCGAGAGCTGAAGGAAGGAGGGAGCTTGCCATGGACAGGTCGGGGCCACAGTGTCTTAGAAGTGTTTTTAGGTTTGTTAAAGTCTGTGTTTGTATGTTAGGTGCTCATTGATGCTCCGTGTTCAGACCTGGCTCAGGAACTCTGCCAGAGCTGCGTCACCGTCCAGGGGCTCCAGAACACCCTCCAGCAGGTCCTGGACCAGAGGGAGGAAGCCCGTCAGTCCAAGCAGCTCTTGGAGCTTTACCTCCAGGCTTTAGAGAAGGAGGGCGGAATCTTGTCAAAGCAGCAAGGTAGGACTCAACTGGCCAGGGGAGTCGCCCTGAGAACTGAGGGCCTGGGGAGAGAACCCGTGTTTATAATGTGGCCAAAAAAGGGTGACACCACAGCTGCTTGCATCTTGAAATGACGTGCTTCTGTCTTTCTTTTTTTGTTTTTAACGTTTATCTTGAAAGAGAGGGCGCACGCAAGCAGGGGAGGGGCAGAGAGAGAGGAGAGGGGGGAGAGAGAATCCCAAGCAGTCTCCACGTTGTCAGCGCGGAGCCTGATGCAGGACTCGATCCCACGAACCGCGAGATCGTGACCTGAGCCAAAATCAAGAGTGGGTCGCTTAACCGACTGAGCCCCCCCCAGGCGCCCCCGCGTGCCTCTCCCTTGCCCGACTGATGGCTCCCCGGTCGTTTGTGCGGCTGTATGTTTGCCCAGTGCACCATCTCCTCATGTCTGCTTTGCAGAGTCCCAAACTGTTGGTGACCAGACGGATGCAGTCGACACGGGGGGTAACAGAGAGAGCTCCTCCACAATCGCACTCACAAGCCAGATCCTTACTGTGCTGAAGGAGAAGCCTGCTCCAGAGCTGAGTCTGTCCAGTCAGGATTTGGAGGTGGGCAAGAACGGGGGACCCTGAGCTGCAGGGAGCCACTCCCCCTGGGGGTGCAGCGCCCTGCAGAGGCGCATACGGGATTGCTTCTGGCCTCTGCAGACCCTGGCTCCTCGCTGCCCCGTTTGCCTCTTCTATGCACATCTCATTTCGTCTTTGTCAGAATGGCTTGAACAAACGTCTCATTTCATCTATATCAGAATGGCTTGAACAAACAGGTGCACTCCTGCAGATCGTCAAACCGCATTCTCGGGTCCTTTGTGGGAAACGGAATGCCCGAACCGGTCGGGGAGGAGTGGCTACAGGGAGGAGTGGCGGGGCTCAAGCTTCGGAGGGCGGTTTCTGGTTCTGTCGGCCCCTGAGGGAGATCATCGTCAGTCGAGGCACATAAAGTTATCCTAGTGAAAGGTGCGCCTGGGGGGGTGGGGGTCATCTTGTGCTGACTCCACGGCCAGGGAACTAGAAGCCTGACACAGGATCCGTCAGAGTGGGCGCCACTTCCTCTTCGTCCTTGTCCCTGTCCCAGGCACCTCCCCGTGTAGCTAGAAGGCAGGAGACCTCTCGACTTGCGCCTGGCCTAAATTTCCCGTAAGTGGAGGACTTGACAAGTTGCTCCCACGAAACTTCCAGAGGGACTTTCGTGTCGGTGTTGGAGGGTAAGGAAAGGCCGTGGCCATGGAGCGTGAAAGGATTCTGGCGTTTCAGCACAAAGACCTCACGTACGCCGGCGCTGCCCGAGCTCAGTCCCCTAAAGAAAATCCCGGGAGCGAGAGAGAGCAGCAGGCGAGGGGAGCCGGGAGCGCTTCTCAGTGGTTCTCATTCTTGCCGCAGCTGGTTGCCAAGGAAGACCCCGGAGCTTTGGCTGCCGCTTTGAGCTGGGACGCGGAGAAGACGGTGACAGTGCAGCAGGCCTGTAATCAGGAGCTCAGCCTGCGCCTCCAGCAGGTGCAGAGCCTGCGTTCTCTCCGGAACCTGTCGGCCAGGAAGAGTTCGCTGCGTGGAGAACGGCAGGAGCCTAAGCGAGCCAGACAAGACCCCACATAGCTGCAGCCGGAAACCCCGTGGCCTTGTTCTCATTCTCAGTAAATACCTTCAGCCTGATTACTGTAGCTGCTGCCTTAATACTGTACCCCCTGCCTGATAGCACCTTCTGGAACAGCCTGGAAGACCAGCCTCCTGCGGTCCCTTCCAGAAAAGTGCTGTCACATCTCAGCTCCCGCCCTTGCATTTTTTGAATGACAAAGCTGCACCAACAATACCCCACCTCTTACTAATGACCTGTCCTCGTGGTCTCTGTTTGAAAAGAAGCTGCTGTATTTCAGACTCACTATCCTTTTTCAGAAGCTAGAACTGCAGAATTTTCAACACAGATAATGGTCAGGAAGGTGACGTACCAGAGTTGATTTATGGCCACAAACTCGTTTCTCAAGTGAATGAATTTTTTGGTTTGTGTAAAGGCGCATATTAAGTCTGCAGACCATAGGGACATATGGAGAGTCTAATTCGCCATTTCTAATTGTGAAATTATATTTGTTACCACTGTGAAACTGTTTCTAGTTTTCTAATATGTTTTATCAGCAGGGGGTATGAAAGGTCATTAAACCGATCTCCATGTGATATGGCTGTGAGTCTCTCTGGGTGCAAGGCAGAGGCTTCTGGTTTATATACATCCTGTTTCTGCACAAACTCTTTCTTTGGGCTTTGTAATCTAATTTGGAACAGATTTTCATCCCTGTGAATGTCCAGCATGACATTCAGAAGCCATGCAGCCTACGGGCCGATTCTTCAACTTGGGGAATCGTCCTGGACAGGGCACAGAGACCGGGCATCCCACGGCCTACCCCCACCCACTCGATGCCAGTGGCCGTCTGTGGGCATGGAGACAACGGAAGACATCCCCACATGTCTTCGGAATGCCCCTGGAGGGGCACTTATGCCGGCTGGGGATTTTTCTAGCAGTCTGCTCTGGGTTAGCACTTATATACGGGAGCCTCACAAAACTGAGTGAGCCGGTTAGGGTGTGACTTATCCTCTCATACATAGCAAAGCTGTACTTGGCAAGGTTCAGAGATTTGCCCCGTGTCACAAGGCTAATTGGAGGCCTGGGATCCTGGTTCCAATTCCAGTGCTTTTCCCACTTTGGTGTGTTTTCTCTTATGTCCACATGCTCTTTTTTTTTTTTTTCCTTAATGTTTATTTTTGAGGGAGAGAGAGAGACAGAGCATGTGTCGGGGGCGGAGGGGAGGACACAGAATTGGAAGCAGGCTCCAGGCTTTGAGTTGTCAGCACGGAGCCTGACGTGGGGCTCAAACCCACAAACCACAAGATCATATCCTGAGCTGAAGTCGGACACTTAACTGACTGAGCCACCCAGGCGCCCCATACCGTCTTTTCTATTCTACGTCCAGGTCACTGGTCGTGTTACACCAGTGTAACAAGTTGGAATCCACTCGAACCGGAAAAGACCTCATGTGTCTACAGCATAATTGCCAGATTTCTGACCACAGGCACAGTGCCGGTGGTATAAGAGAATAGCCCCGTGAACCCTGTACAGATAGCCCAGGGGTAAAGGAAGCCTGGATTCCAGGAACAGAATGGACCCTCCACTCACCAGTTACAGCAACATCTCCGTCTTTGCCCTCCGGAATTAAAAATGTTTTCTCGAACTACGTCTCAAAGACACAGTAGGGCTGCTGTTGGCTGGCCTGGGTGTTGGGACGCCCTACTTGAGACCAATCCACCAAGCATCTCGGCTGCACAGGATAATGGGGAAAGTGCTGTGGGGCTCGGAGTGAGCCACGCCGCCGGGTGAAAGGGGTAAATGAAGCGTGAGGAGGAGCGTGGGACCTAGCACATAGTAGGACTGCAGAGAGCAGGTTCCCTTCATCTCCCCAGGGGCAGAGGGAGGGGGCGCAGGAGCAAAGACAGAGCTGTGTGAGGGGGCTCCTGTCTACGGGTCTACGGGGCGAAGACCTTAGTCTGCAAACTCAGACCCAGATGCACAGTGCGCGCGGCTGCAAACACATTTCATTGCCCCTGGTGCCACTTACCTTCCAGAATAGAAATGTAGCGGCACAGCAATATGTCTAAAAATAGGAGAGAGAGGGCAGGGCAGCCCGTTCTTACGGGAGGAGAAAAGAATGTCAGAGGAAGCAGCTGGGACTAATGAACTCCGCATTAGCCATATCCCATTCTTTCAACTCAAGTCAAATGTCGGTCCCCATTAGGCAATTGGCTTTGACGGGAGCTATGCTAATTACCACTTACCAAACCTTTAATTCCTGGGGAAAAGCAAAAGGAAAAAAACGAATGGGTTTTTCATTTTCAAGAGAGAAAGGGATAAAATAATAGTAGTCGGGGAAAGGAAAACCTGCATTAACTGCAAAATGATTAACGTGCCTTTACTAACCAAATTGCTTAGCGGTTTCATTTCCTCATCATCCGCTCAATTCTTTCCTTTTTTTTTTTCTTTTTTGCCTTCAGGGTTTTTCTCCATCTTATTTCGTTTGTACGGTTTCGCCTTAAATTGTCTTGGCTGTGTCTTGTATTCCTTGAAGTTTTTTAAGGACCTCGTAAACGACCTAGTCTGAACACCCAGCCACTATTGCCTGAGTCCTCTGACCCCGGGGTCTTCTGTCCTACTCGAAGGCCTCCAGTGAGGGGGACAGACTCACTCTTGGGAAGTGCACCGAATTTTCAGATTGCAGAACATTCAAGTTCACTATTTGCTCAAACTAAATCAGAACACACTTTGTAATTACAAGGAAGCGAGCCAACAGGTTAATGCATGGATACTGGATTTTCCTCAGCACTTCCCAATACCACGTTCTAAGAACTATCAGCAAGCAAACACACACACACACCAAATCTAGCTTTTCCTCCAATTTATAATTATTTTAATAAGACAAGCACATGTGTTTTTGATCACTTAACTAATTGTAAGTGGAAAAGATAAATTAGCGTTAATTTTATCAGGGTTATAACAAGCTAGAAGTGGTGGGTAGCCCAGATGTCCTTTGCCTCTACCTCTCTAGTCTAGAAACCGAAAATTTTCTTCTTTTATAAAAAATTGTTTTAAATGTTTATTTTTGAGAGAGAGAGAGTGTGTGTGTGTAAGCAGAGGTGGGGCAGAGAGGGCGACAGAATCCAAAGCAGGCTCCAGGCTCTGAGCCGTCAGCACACAGCCCAATGTGGGGCTCAAACCCATGGACTGAGATCATGACCTGAGCTGAAGTCAGGCACTTAACTGACTGAGCCACCCAGGTGCCCCCAAAATTTTCTTTTTAATACCTACATGACTTTTCCTCTGGTTTGTTCAAAATGGAATGCGGGGGTGCCTGGCTGGCTCAGTCAGAAGAGCATGCGACTCTTGATCTCAGGGTCATGAGTTCAGGCCCCACGTTGGGCATAAAGAGTACCTAATAAATAATTTTTTAAAACCTGGAATCCACATCTACTGAAGAAGCTGCTATGAAGATGTGGGTGATCCCTTCCGCGGGTGCTGTTAAATCAAGTTGTTTAAGTGTCTCCCATGAGCTTACTGGTCTGAGTTTCCTAAAGCTGGGAATGGTTTGCCATCAGCCCTAAATACGAACACTATAAAGGATTTGTTTCAGATGCTATGTCACACTCAAGTCTTCCTCAACAGTTGAGGATCCGTTCTAGTGCCAAATATTAAAAAAATAAATGCGCTCTGTCTCTCTCTGTCCCAAAAATAAATAAACGTTGAAAAAAAAATTTAAAAAAAGGGGCGCCTGGGTGGCGCAGTCGGTTAAGCGTCTGACTTCAGCCAGGTCACGATCTCGCGGTCCGTGAGTTCGAGCCCCGCGTCAGGCTCTGGGCTGATGGCTCAGAGCCTGGAGCCTGTTTCCGATTCTGTGTCTTCCTCTCTCTCTGCCCCTCCCCCGTTCATGCTCTGTCTCTCTCTGTCCCAAAAATAAATAAACGTTGAAAAAAAATAAAAAAATAAAAAATAATAAATAAATAAATGCAAGAGAATGAATTACAACTTGTCCCGGTGCTGGTGACCCCATCTAGACACTGAACTTGTCTATAGTGAACTACAAGAACGTATACTTTGAGAAAAGTCTACCCAAAACCTGATGGTAGAAAATTATCCTAATTTACCCATTTTACTCTAATGTATCCATCATGAGCATATTAATCTAGTCTAACATGCAGCGGATGCCAGTTAACATTCAATCCCCTGCACTAAGGTAAGCTTCGACTTGACGGATTCCCTGCCAGTCTCATTTGTATGGCCTCATTATCCTTCGGATATTACTTAGTGCAAAGTTGTAAGTCCCCGGTCTTAAGGACCGTGTAGGTATGACCCCGATCGAAACTGAAAAACAATGAGCACGCTTTCCTTCTAGAAAAATCTTAAAAGACAACGTTCTGAAGGTTAGCTGGCCTTTCAGGCTGGCATCTTGCACCGGTGTGCTGACCCAATTACCGGTCTCTTGAAGCTGCTGTGTTCGGAAATGTGGATGCTATTACGGCTCCTCCGTCACATTGCACTTTACTCAGCTAGTAATTATGAATATGAGCTCAGCTCTGCAGAAAACAGAACGGAACGGTCAGCAGTCATGCTCCGTGTCTGCTCCCCTGGTGTCCAGAGAAGATTACATTGCTTCTCCAGCCAGCTTTTGCCGATTTTCCTCATATTAGGCCTGACTCTCAGAAACTTCCTGCGACTCAAGGTATGAATCTCGAAGCTTTAAAGTTTAGCATCTAAAAACCTCCACCCCGGGGCACCTGGGTGGCTCAGTTGAGTGTGATTCTTGGTTTCAGCTCAGGTCATGATCTCACGGTCTGTGGGTTCAAGCCCATGTCAGGCTCTGTGCTGACAGCTCAGAGCCCGGAGCCTGCTTCCGATTGTGTGTGTGTGTGTGCGTGTGTGTGCGTGTGTGCGTGTGTGTGTCCCTCAAAAATAAATACACGTTTGAAAAATCTATTTAAGGGGCGCCAGGGTGGCTCAGTTAAGTGTCTGACTTTGGCTCAGGTCGTGATCTCATGGTTTGTGAGTTTGAGCCCCACGTCGGGCTCCGTGCTGACAAAGTGGAACCTGCTTGGGAGTCTCTCTCTCCCTCACTCTGTGCCTCCCACACACATGCTCACTCTCTCAAAATAAATAAGCTATAAAAAATATTAAAAATATACATATTAAAAAAAATTTTTTTAACCTTTACCCTGGAAGTTTTCCTTAGAGTCTGTCATCCAAGAGCCATAAACAATATGCGTAATCAAGGATTTTGGTGCTATGGGAGAGAATTCACATTTGATTAGGGTTTTGAAATTGAGTGATTTGTTCACTCCTAATCTCATTTGAGCAGCCCGGAATCCTGGTCCACATGGGGCCTTGAGAGTCGTTCTGCACTGTATCACAGGAACACAAGTCCCTCTCCTGTTTAGCCATCACTCATTGTCACTTCTGTGGAAATTCTTGAATGGGAAAAGGTCGCAGTTATACACATATGTATCAACGTATAGGCATCTGTCACAGAACAAAGTCTGGATCCTGCAATCCTGAAGTTCCTTGAATTAGGAGTTAAGGCAAGCAGGCTCCAGGCTCCTCAGCAGCACCACTCTGTATTAGGTTGAAATAAGACCTTCAGTAAGTCTGTTGAAACAGACTTCACAGGCACCTCAGTGGCTCGGTGGGTTGAGCATCCAACTTTTTTTTTTTTTTTTTTTTTAATGTATATTTCTGAGAGACAGCACGAGTGGAGGAGGGGCAGAGAGAGGGGGACAGAGGATTCGAAGCGCTCCCAGGCGCTCCAAGCATCCGGCCGGCTTTTGATTTCGGTTCGGGTCACGATCCCAGGGTGGGGGCACTGAGCCCCACGTCGGGTTCTGCGCTGAGAATGGAGCCTGCTTAAGATTCTCTCTCTGGGACACCTGGGTGGCTCAGTCGGTTGAGCGTCCGACTTCGGCTCAGGTAATGATCTCACAGCTTGTGAGTTCGAGCCCCGCATCGGGCTCTGTGCTGACAGCTTGGAGCCTGGAGCCTGCTTCAGATTCGGTGTCTCCCTCTCTCTCTCTGCCCCTCCCCTGCTCACACTCTGTCTGTCTCTCTCTCTCTCAAAAAATAAACATTAAAAAAAATTAACAAAAAAAGATTCTCTCTCCCTCTGCCCCTGTCCCCCAGTCAGGTGCACTCTCTCTCTAAAATAAAAAAATTTAAAGATCTTTTAAAAAATAGACAGATTTCGTTCTTCACAAAGCAAACCTAAAGCTCATCCATGAAAGAACTGTAACAAATCAAAATTGACTTACTAATGAAAACTAATATGGGTATTTTACAGCAGCAGTTCTGAATGGCACTCTTCTTACGAGTAAATGAACATATCATCTGTTTAATAGCATATTTGTTTTTAAATTCATTTTCTCTAAAGCACAAAAAATAATTGTTTTGCTCTTTGAGCACAATGTTAAAAATTTGCTTTGAATATGAGGGAAATATTTTTTAAATTAGACGGTTTCTGTGAAGATAAACTGAAACAGAATGTTATTCTGGACTCTTAAATATGTCGCCTTTGGCTATTTTAAATCAAAGGAAGACAAGAACAGAACTTCCAAGCACATAACGAAGATGAAAGGAAAAGCCAGTGGGTCCACAGTATGGTACAGCAAGAAACAAAAACCTTCATCAAAAATGCTCACCTTGGCACCTGGCTGGCTGTCAGTCGAGCACGTGACTCTTGATCTCAGCGTCGTGGGTTCAAGCCCCCCACTGGGGGTAGAGATTACTTAAAACCTTGAGGCACCTGGGTGACTCAGTCGGTTGAGTGTCCGACTCTGGGTTTCAGCTCAGGTCATGATCTCACGGTTTGTGGGTTCGAGCCCTGTCAGGCTCCACGCTGATAGCGCAGAGCCTGCTTGGGATTCTTTCTCTCCCTCTCTCTCTGCCCCTCCCCTGCTCTCATTCTCTCTCTCAAAATAAATGAATAAACTTGGAAAAAAAATATATATATATATATTGTATGAAGACAGATGGTAACCCCACTCATCATGGTGAGCACTTCATAAAGTATATCATTATTGAATCAGTATGTTGTACACCTGAAACTAATACAATGTTTTATGTCAATTACAGTTTTAAACATCCTATAATGTTTACTTCGGGTTCCAAGTTACTTAAGACACTCAGTATTGGGCTTTATTAGAGTTTAAATAAAAAAGACTTTTCAGGCACCTGGATGGCTCACTCAGTCAGTCGAGCATGCAATTCTTGATCTCGGGGTCATGAGTTCGGGCCCCATGTGGGGTGTAGAAATTACTGAAAAATAAAATCTTTTAAAAATAAAGTAAGTACGTAAACTTCTGAATTACATGGGAATGAGAAGACCACAACTGTTAATACATTTTATTCAGATCCATCGTTATAATTCCTTTGCATGAGTAATCAGGGGTGGAGTCTTATTTGCAGGAGGAGAAGGTCTTCCGGAACAAATCCTTGCAAGGTGTCTTCTCCTGCAGGGACTGTTGAGGGGGCGGGACTTCCTGCCTTTTGGCTGCCTCTCTGGCTTCCCGTCCTGTGTCCCTGTGTCCCCCGTAAGGCACCAGCCTGGATGACCCCAGGCCAGGAAAGTCGAGAGGCTGCTTTTTTTCCTTCATTTCTATTGCTTCCTGCAAATGTTTTTAAAAAGAAGCAGAGGACAAAGGAAAGAAAAATCAACCATCTGGCTCAGCCAGCAGTAAAAGGTACATAACTGCTTCCTTTAAAAAAAAGAACAAAAAACAAAACAAAACAAAAGATGCTTCAGAAGAATAAATCACCTTTCCGTTTAAAGGATAAAAAATTAAGAGAACACCCTCACAAAACTGCCCTCATTAGAGAAGGAAAAGTTAAGGATTTTCAGTCTGGGGGGGAAAAATGGCTTGTTTTGCCCAGAATCTTCTAATCTCCATTAGAAGAGTTGGGGAGATCTCTCATTTTCCCTGCCGACCAGTCACTGGTCTGACTCCTGGATGTCCACAAATTACTGAGACAGATCAGATGGAGACATTGATGGAGACAGAGCAGATGGAGACATTCTGCTCTTTCAGATTCTTTAGGAAGCTTCTAGGAATAACCCGAAGATAAATGACTTGTCTGAAACTCATCCGGCAATTTTAGAGAAAAATCCATTTTTAATGGCCAACTTTATGTACTCTTTCTTGGAACTTTTTCAAAATGGAAAAAAAAAGAAAGAAAAATAAATCACCTCACAAAGTTATAAATTCTCACAGCGGAAAACGTAACGATGTCAATTAATCGGAGCCAGGAAGAAGAGTCCCGTGCATATATAAATTAAGATTCCAGAAGCTAGTGTGACTAATGCGGGCAGCGACGGCTCCAGGATTGCGCTGTAATAGACTGAGACACTCACTTAACGTTCCGAAGTTTGGCGGACAGAGATCGCCGGCATGGAGAGGTTCCCCTGGGGTTGGAGAGCTTTCATCCCGGTGCTGGGACGTCACGTCACAAAGGGCAGTCCTGCCGTCTGTCCCGTTCACACTCAGCCGAGGAGTACACTCGGCTGTGCTGGGGGTCCACAGGCACGGGCGAAGATGCCAACGAAACGGCCAGAAGGCCGGCTAGCGCGCGGCCTGCTCGGAGACCACTCACCCTGCTGTCATGTCCTGTCGTGTCGGGCGAGGCGACCCTCCAGGGGCAGGACGGAGGTGGCCGTGCCTCCCCCCGCCCCCCCAGGAGGAACAGCAGGAGCAGGCAGAGGGGCGGCAGCATCCTGCAGCCTGACTGGCACTCCTCTCCAGCTCTGTGGCTGCGCATCCTCGGCAGGCCCGAAATCAGTGTTTTGTGCACTTGGGTCTCTTCTTTGGGGGAGCGGAGAGGGGGCTATTTTAAGCTCAACCTGCAGCTGTTCTTTTGTGTACCTACCTGTCAAAAGCCTGCACCAGGCCCCCCCACCTTCCCCCACACCCAGGCAGTGATGCACAGGCCTAAGCCATCAGAGCTCACAAAAGGGCCTTGGGATCAAAGTTAACCCCTTCCAGGTTCTGAGTAGAGTCGCTTACTTTGGAGGACACGTGCACTCGCTTCCGAAGAAGCTCTACTTCCCCAGAATCCTGCCGAAAGCAAGCAGGAGGCCATGAGAACAAAGCCAAGTGATTCAACACCATGTAAAATTGGCCGTGCTCTGGGCTGACCGCTCAGAGCCTGGAGCCTGCTTTGGATTCTGTGTCTCCCTCTCTCTCTCTCTGCCCCTCCCCGGCTCATGCTCTCTCTCTGCCTCTCAAAAATAAAGAAATGTAACAAAATTGGCCGTGGTAAGGAGCTTAAAATCTGAAATTCAGTCCATGTAAGGCGGGTCGGAATCTGTTCCAGGCTGAAGAGACAAGGGGGTGCGGAGGGTGCAGGGAGGCGCTCAGATGGCGGGCAAGGAGGCCCCCAGCCCCGTAGTCCAGAGAGGGGTCCTCCTGCCGAGGACTCCTCAAACTGCCCCGCACCTGAATCGCCTGGTGACGGACACAAAAGCGCAAATTCTTTTTTTTTTTTTTTAGAATTTTTAAAAATTTAAATCTTAGTTAACATATAATGTGGTAATGGTTTCAGGAGTAGAATTCAGTGATTCATCACTTACGTAGGACACCCAGTGCTCATCCCAGCAAGTGCCCTCCTTAATGCCCATCGCCCCACCCACCTCCCCTCCAGCAACCCTCAGTTCGGTCTCTGTATTTAAGAGTCTCTTATGGTTTGCCTCCCTCTCTGTTTTCATCTTATTTTTGCTTCCCTTCCCCAAAGTGCAGATTCTGATGCAACAGGTTCCTGGAGGGGCCAAGATCCCACGGAGCGCCCTGGGGGGATGCTGCAGGGGCCCAGCCCAGGCCCGCTGGGACTCAGACCGCTGGCGTCCCCCCACTCGTGGTCCCAAACTCGCACTTTTCTCTGAAGGACATAGAAATCAGGGCACCACGTGGAGCCAGAGCTACTTGGCAGGTGTGTCCGGTGTAAAACGCACTTCCTACTGCGCTTGACCCGCTTTCCTTCGACTGCACCACTGCGGGGAATCCTCCTCCGTGCCCCACTCCCCCCCCCCACCCCCACCAACCTCCTCCCTTCACTGGTCCCAGTTTCAGACTCACACGAGCAAAGAAAGGCACAGACCCTCTTTACCCACCGGAGACAACCGGTAAACTGAGACCCGGGCCGCAAAGCTGCTAAACGCGGCCAGGAGCCATGGCAAGGTCCCGAGTAGAAGTAATGCAGTGGGACCACGGACTCCACTGCTCTCTCCACTAGGAGAGAGCTTTTCTGTGTCCTCCACTGAGGTTTTCTGTGTCCACAGTCCTGGTTCCCACCCCCTCATGGGGGAAGTCTCCATGTGAAGTTCCCTTTCATCACAGGATTTGAAAGGGTCTGGGTAAAACCGCCATGACCCGAGGAGTCCTGACTCATATTTTTTCCATACCAATTTCTTTGCCTAATTCCCACAAATGGATTAAAAAATTTAGTCTTACAGATGAGAAATTCACAGCAGCTCGGCCAATTTCTTATACCCTGAGTATATTTTGCAGATTTTTTTTTAAATGTTTATTCAGTTTTAAGAGAGAGAGAGAGACAGAGAGAGAGAGAGAGAGAGAGAGAGAAAGCACGAGCAGGGGAGAGGCAGAGAGACAGGGAGAGAGAAAGAATCCCGAGCAGGTTCTGCACTGACAGCAGAGAACCCAGTGCAGGGCTCAAACTCACAGACCGCGAGATCATGACCCGAGCCGAAGTCAGGCACTCAACAGACGGAGCCACCCAGGCGCCCCCATTTTGCAGCCTTTACTCGATGGACTCATGAAACACTCCGAGCACCTAGCATGTACGCAGAACGACAAAGGACCCAGCCCACACCCACCCCAGCAGCGCTGTTAGAGCCCAGCCGGGTGGCAGGACACACAGCCGACAAATGAAAGCACATTTGGGGCAACGGCAAGTGCACCAGGGAGGGCCGCGTGGGGCGGCTGGAGGAAGGCCATGTGTCATCTCAGTACTGGCTGTTTCCAAGGAGGTGGCAGCGTGTCTTCAAGGTGACAGCTGAAGGCTAAAATCCTGGCTTTGCTATTCAATTAGCCCCTCTGTGGCCCCAGTTTCCTCATCTGTGACACGGGGATGAAAAATAGCGCCTACCGCCCGCATCACAGCGTCGTGGTGAGCATATAACCCACCGAGCACAAGTGGAAGGCACAGCAGACACTGGTGTTCAGAACCGCTATTGAGATCTCCTCAGTCCTACTCCACTGGCACGCCTTACGCTCCAGAGTCCAAATATCTCAGGGTGCCTACCGTGCGATCACCCTTCTCCAGCCCAAAGCCTGTCCGCAGGGAGCTGATAATCTAAGGTCTTCTGCAAGTATGTGTTTCGGAAAAGATGTAGAATGGGAACTTTGAGTAAGAGGAACTCAGGACTGGGGCTCCTGGCTGGCTCAGTCAGTAAAGCATGGGACTCTTGATCTCAGGGTCCTGAGTTCAAGCCCCACGTTGGGCATGGAGCCTACTTAAACATAAACAAACAAGAAAAGTTAAAAAAAAAAAAAAAAAAAGGAACTCAGTACTGAATTATTTTGAAAAACTTGAAAAACAAAGACAGCTCATTCTAAACAGCAGAACAGGACCCAGATAGAAGTTAGAATAGGGGCGCCTGGGTGGCTCAGTCGGTTTAGCATCCATCTTCGGCTCAGGTCAGATCTCAGTTCATGAGTTCAAGCCCCACGTCGAGCTCTGTGCTGACAGCTCAGAGCCTGGAGCCTGCTTTGGATTCTGCCGCCCTCTCTCTCTCTGCCCCATCCCCACTCACACTCTGTCTCTGTCTCTCAAAAATGAATAAAAACATTAAAAAAAATTTTAAAGTTAGAAAAGACTTTTCTCTGTACACAGAAGAACCTTGTAATAGTGAGTGTCCCACAACCAGAAGGGCTGTCTCTGGAGTTCCTGTGTAGTTCCTTGTTGGTGAGGAGATTGGACTAAATGACCCCTAGCGCCTCTTTATAAATTCCACAGTTCAGTAAAGGGAAAGAAGCGTGTCCCAATGTAACCTTCCTGGGACATCCAGGCTTTAAGGTCTCAGCTGTGTACCAGCCAGGGCCGACCCTTGGCGCATTCCAGGGGCTGCTGTGTGCAGAAAGGGATGCTTTCCAAGTTTGCTGGCTCCAGTTAATTTCAGTAATAACAAATCAACACAAGACCTTTCATTTCGAGCTCTTCGAGGAACTGGTGTTAACAAGGAAGACAACAGATACTATAAATGTTAAGTTGCCCGTGTTTCCAGCACGCGTTCCTTCCAAAGACACGAGCCTCTTTACACGGTTCATCATCTGGTAAATGGCTCATAGGTTAAAGTTCAGATGAGGTTCCGGGACACTTGAGGAAGCCAGCTCACAAAAACAGGGCCCTCTGCAACTCCTTTCCGCCACGTGTCCCCAAAGACGGACCCACACAGGATGACTGGCATCGCTTTGGACATTCCAGAGTCAACAAGACCCCATCTAACATGCAGTGGAGAAGAGACAGCTCAAGAGAACACAGGAAATGGAGTCAGCTCTTCTTTACAAAGTCTGTCGACTCCTGTGTTGCGAGCCCTGAAAAATGTACTCACCTGAAGTATAAGCAGGTCACATGTTAAAGATGCGAAATAAACCAAAAGATTACGTGACCATCAAGTCAATTTTACAACCTGGCTAGAAAATTTCCCATCAGAACACCCACGCCAGCCCCCAGGTGCCCTCTCCAAGCCTGTATGTAACCGGAGACAGGACGCCCGTGGCGCACAGAGTTCACCACTTCCAATCGTGAGCGTCCCGGGTTTCGAGAGCTACAGAAATCCATAAACACGAGACCCATAGTAACAGTGCTGCCCCCTTCCTCTTCCTGTCACCTACAACCTCGCTGCAAGGTACAGGGGACCCTACTGCACTTGAACACAAAGCCACAGAATGTCGCACGGGCCACTAGAGTTGCAAACCCAGGATGCAAATCCAAGCCTGCGGACTTCTGGAAAGTACATGGCGTCCGGTGTCTGGCCTCTCCTGACGCAGTTCCAGAGAGCTTCCCCGGGAATGAAGCTGCTCACACGCGGATCTGGGAGGGAACGCGACCTAAGGATGGAACGCTCTAGGATTCCCTTTTCTCCGACGTGACACACAGTCGTTTCCGGAAATGCAATAATTCGTCCTTTGCAGAGCCTGATGCCAAGAAGCTTGATTTCAGTGCTTTGCTGTGACCACAGCCCGTCACCACCCCTTGAGAGCCAAACTTTGGGGTGTCTTTTGCTCATATTTAGTACGGGTGGTATGAATTCTATCCAGAACGCGTGTCCTGATCTCTCTTGCCCCCTCTTTAGTCAGCACCCCCAGTGTGAACACTGCCTCTGATCCATAGAGCGGGGCAGCTGGCTGACCTCTTCGAGCCTCGGTCTGCGTGTCAGTAAAATGGGGATAGTGAGATCCACACTGATAAGGCCGTGAAAATGCGGTGACGTCCTATGGGAAGCCTCCAGGGCAGCCTGGCGCACAGAACGGCCTCTGCAAACGCTGCCCCTCCTCTTCCCCCTCTTGCCCCATGGGGGGAAATGCGCACCCTGAGCCTCCCAGACACCCCGGAGAGAAGAGAGCGGAACTGGGCCCCTGGGAGGACCAGCCCTCACAGACTGACCCAGAGCACGACACACGGAAGTGTTTGGGAAGAGCCCAGGTTTTCCTCTCCAGCAAAACTTCCGGCCCACAGAACCATAGTTAAATTACAAAATAACCCAGAGAAAAGTTGCATCAAGTGTGTTCTGGAGAAAATCATCTGTAAAAAGTAACACAATTTCCAAATGTCACATTTACCTTGTGGTCACAAGTGACCCAGGTTTGAAAGCTATATTGGTGGTCAAAAGGACTAAATAAATAGAGCTGTATTCATCTTTCAGGGACTGTCAGCCTGAAAAATTACACAGAAGAATAACATTTTTGCATGAAAAAACTGACTACATTTAAGCTGCTGACACAATTTTATTAGCAATAGATACAACTTCCAATCTTTGCCACTCAAACCCTCCCGTGTTAGTGGAGGATGAGAGACGGGAGTATTTTGCTGGAGAGTTTCCGGTCTCTCTGACACCAGCTTTGGCAGCCAATGACTCTGAGAAAGCAGCCCAGCAAGCCTCTTAGCCTTTTTATTTTAATCTCTACTGATCCCTTGGAAAATCCCTTTGTGGCAACGCAAGCTCTTGGCAACCCTCCCTGCTGAAGGCTGCCTTTGCCAGTGACAGCTACAGACTCGAATTGTCTTTTTTTGCTGCTGCAGCCTCTGCTGGCTCCACTGGTTTTTGGTTTTCTCCCTCTAATTTCTTCTTCTTTTTTGCTCTTTGTTCTGAGTTAAACTGTGCAAGCTCTTCGCTTTTCTCTGTGATGTATTTTAGCTGGAAGGAAGGAAGGAAGGAAGGAAGGAAGGAAGGAAGGAAGGAAGGGGAAGGGGGGAGGGGGAAGGGGGAGGAAAGAAAGAGGAAGGGGGGAGGGAGGAAGAAATACATTATCTGGTTGTGCCATTTTATAAGTCTGGGGGAGGCAGTGGGAATCTACATCCCTCCCAACCACTCCCACCCTAAGAATCTGGGTGGAAAAGCCCGGGTTACATTCCTTAGAGTGAAAGCCTGGGTTACATTCCTAGAGTGAAACAAGCCTAGGTTACATTCCTTCCATTTTTTCTGGAAGAAGTAATCAACTACAAAAATCAACCGATTGCTGCCCACACTCCTACCAAACAGGTAGGAAGGAGCTCCTTGAATAATCAGAAGAGTTAAAATGTGGAACTTGGGGCGCCTGAGTAGCTCAGTCAGTTGAGTGTCCAACTCTTGATTTTGGCTCAGATCATGATCTCACGGTTGTGGGATTGAGCCCCTCCACTCAGCCCAGAGCCTGCTTCGGATTCTCTCTCTCCCCTTCTGCCCCTCCCCACCCCAAAATAAATAAACAAACATTAAAAAAAAAAAAAAAAAGTGGAACTTGCAGAAGGCACGCCAGTCCTAAATGTACTCTACACCAACTCCAGTACAGCCAACACCCCCCTAAATGTAGCCAACTGACATTACTGGGTGCTACTATGCACCAGATAGTAGGAGCAGAAGGTACAGAACACAGGGTCCCTGCCCTCCGGGAGCGTTTCGTCAAATGCCTAAATTTAGCTGCAACCCTGTCAGATGAAATAAAAAATTAAGAGTCCAAAATAAAAATAATATTTCAGGTAAACAAATGTGCAATAAACAGATAACGTCCCAATTAATATTCTAAGGTGACTGGCACTGACCAGTCCTTTGCAAAAGGTAGAAACTGCCCACTGTAACAGACCACGAACAGCTCTGACCCGCACCAAATTTACGGACAGAGAGGAGCGTCTTTCCCACTGACACACAGCACCGCCAGTCACCTTAGCTATTTTCCTTAGGGATCACATCATCTTTAACCTTGACTTAAACTTTAAAGAGAGAATATTAGAAGAGCAGAGAAAAGAGAGCCGGGTAGAAACAGCACTAGATCCTGGGCCAGAAGGTTAGGGCTCAGCTATCAACCAGAGAGCTTCGTTTTCAGCTCTGGGAAGTTACTGAACTCCAGCTGCCTCCCCTGTAAAACCGGGCTAATAAATCCTGTTCTTAAAGACCCTCAGAGGGTGGTTGTGAGGTTTAAATAATACATGTAAAATAACATCTATAAAAGTCCCCTGTAAACTGTCAACTGCTATACAAACTCATTCAACAACTACTTGCTGAGCACCTGCTGTGCGCCAGGCTCTATTCTAGGCACGGCAGATGGAGCAGAGATAAAAACCCCCGCCCTGGTGGAGCTCACAGTAAAGTATTTTTACTGCGGGAATTAAACTAGGTCATAAAACCTCACAGATGCCCTGGATCTGCCCTGGGCCACCGGCCTGGGATGATCACAGCATCACCTGTAAAAGGAGGGCCTGGTCGAGAGGACTTCTAGATTTCTTTGAAAAGACAGACAACGTGCTCAGTTTTCTGCCCGTCCCAGCCGTACGGACACTCCTTCCATACCTGGCCCGTCAGACTTGCGGGCACCGTAATGGAACTGTCTCCATACACTCTAGCCTGGGGTCTGTCTCTGACATCATGCTGTAAATGAAAGGTAGGGCCAAAGTTTTGAGATGTTACGAAAAAGGCAAATTATGAAACGCAGAGAGTGCTGATTAGAAAATTCCAAATTGGCTTAGCGAGATCCATCATGATGAAAGAGAGACTATAAATTACGGGCAGGCCTGAATGGTTCAACCATCTCTCGTTTTTAATGCAAGGTGCCCTGGGGAATCGCTTCATGGCTGCAAGTGATTAATTGGGAATAATGTATTCTGATGGGAAAGGGGAGTGAGGAAAGAAATCCATCTCTCACCAGTGAATTACTCCTCCTGGCTAAGAGCTTCACATCTTCCGTGTTAATTGTGCTTCTTTTTGCGTGTCTGTAGAAAGGGCAGGAACAATTCACCAAAATGTTTAGTATCATTTCAAGTTTTGATGAAACCCAAAAGTTCATGGTCAGAGTCCAGACCAGCAAGGATCTCTAAGTAGCCCATCTTTTTAAATTAAATGCATTAAGCAACCATGACATAAAAACGAGTGAAGTGACTTAGCCAAGATACCAATTAAATAAAGAGACTAAGGAAACCAGAAGCCCATCTGTCCACCTCTGCCTGAGGCCCCGGGTGCCTGAGCAGGGACTTGCTGGAGCACCACGGTCACAGTGAACACCACAGAAAGAGGAAGCAGCACGTAGGTGCACACTTTCAGCGGAAAGAGAAAACGGCACAGTCTCACAACACAAAGATTGCCTACGCCTAATAGACACTAAGTAGAAGAACAAAGAAAAGATACAAGTTCCCGAGGCTCTTCTCCAAGGGTGAAACCACAGGAAAAAGCTCACACGGATGTCCCCGATCACCCCACCCCCACCAGGGAGGTACCGCGCTCCCCCCACGATAGCCTGGCTAGAACAAAGAACATCCTGTCAACTGGGGTCTGTGTCTTGCTCACGACTCGGACTCCAATTCTCATTGCAGTCCTCGTATCTTGGCTCCAACAGGTAAAGCTGATAGGTCTGATAAGCTCTAGTCAATAACCTACTGCTCTGGTTTACACCCCTTCTTGCCATTTCTAACTTCCTCCAAAAATAAGGAGAAAGTGTGTACACAGGAACAAGTAGGCGTGTGTCCCGAACAACCAGCACACACAGCGCCCTCACTGGGTACCCGCGCCGCCACCGGTAAACTCACACGGAAATTCTACTCTGTATTTGGCCGAACCCCCCCATCCTGCTAAATGTGCAAACATCAAGCGTCATCTCATCACGGCCGCCTCTGCCGACCGTGTCACTCCAGGAGACGACCTCTAGTTAGCGGCCGCAAGCACCAGGACGCCGCCCCCCGCCCCCCCCCCCCCCCCCCCCGCCACTACTCCGCCAGTTAGCTGGCACCACCTGAAAGTTACCACTTCCCTAAATGGGTTGGGGGGTGGGGGCAGGTATATCCGACGGCGGCCGCTGCACATCAGAGACTCTCCTAAATCAAACCTCTGACTCCAGAAAATTACTCCAGAGAAGATTACACAGCGACGTTTCATATGACACTTTTAGCGACACAGGTTGTAAAGACTATTCCCAAAGTCTTCCTAGAATTTATTCACTGTCCAGGATCTATCTTCTTCAAGATGTTACATCTTTAACACATTGACAATATGAGGTGACTAGAGATTGCAAAGCTAAATAAAGGAAACTCACAACTTAAATTGTGAGATAACTGGCCAGGGTTTACAGGCAAACTATTTCAAATTTAGGCACTATTTTCTCAGAGAAACAATGTTACAAATACCGCTTAAGTTCCCAGCCAGCCTATTTAGACTACTTAGGCTGGCCTGAAACAGACCCTGACTCTTTGTGGTGCTCACAGTTCTAGAAGACAGTGGCCACAGGGAAAATACAAAGCCACAGGATAAACGAAGCTAACCTTCTGGGAATATCAATTTCACCCCATGATAAACTTTAAAACAGGATTTTTTTTTATATGACGGCAAACTGAAACATTATGAAGATCAGTGTGAAATTAAGACAAAGGCCGAGTCTTCAAAGAAAATCTGCACTTGCGTCGGCTCAGGGTTCAGAGGGTGGCGGCAGCGTGCAGGGTGCTGTGGGACACTCTCAGACACGTGGAAGGTGAGGCATCTCCTGGTCAGTACGTCTCTGCCGCGCTCACTTAAACAAGAACAGCGTGAGAGCCTTTACCCAGACCCCTCGACTTACATGATGTCCTTCCCTGGGGAACTCATGGTCTAAGTGACAAACACAACATTCTCCCCCCCTTCACCAAGTACCCAGCAAAAGAAAATCAACCTTTTTTTTTTTTCTTTTTAAAGCATGGTTAGAGTTAGGGAGTCCTTCCCCTGACATTTTTTTATTAAGAGCTTATTTTTAAGCTTATTATTAAGAGCCCCCAGCATGGGGCTTCGAGCTTACAACCCCGAGATCAAGAGTCACCCTCTCCACCAGGGAGCCAGCCAGGCGCCCCAAAAATCAACCCCTTCATGTAGTGATAAAAACACAGAGTGCCCGAAAGCTCAATGTACTACAATGCTAAATATTTCCAATTTCGTTTTTATGTCTAGTATTTTTATAGAAGCATCTAAAAACGTTTGTGGTCTTTTCCCACAGCAAACACAGAAATGGCAAGAAAAGTCACAACGGGGGGCCGCGCTACGGGCATCTACCAGGGAGAGGTCAGAGGAGTCAATAAACACCCTACTATGCACAGGACAGTCCCCACCACAACCCAGAATGATCTGGTGCAAATTGTCAATGGTGCTGAGGCAGAGAAACCCTACTCTCTATCGATAATCTTCATGTTCAAATTAAATACTCATTTGCTTATTTACATTTTTGTGCCACCCTTTGCAATAAAAAGAAGTTGTATTTTAAAAAAAAAGGAAAGAAATGGCAAGGAAAGGTGATAAATGGGTGTCACAGGAGACGAGGGGGCTGTGGGCGGGGGACGGGAGATAATGGGCGCCATGAAAGGGGCCACCACCCGTATTAACAAAGAATAAACCACATGAGCTATGACTATTCCATAATATGATCTTAGCCCTGTTGGCCAAGCCGAAGATGCTAAGCGGTTTTTAGGGACTCCTACACGTAGGGATGGGAAAGATTTAGAGTCTGCCCTCCAAGAACCTACTGCTTTAATTCATTCAAAATATTCACCCGAGCAACACAGAGCTAACGGGAGCAAGGTGAAAAGCGCCGGGTACGGAAGAGGCTGGCACCAACTCAGAAGTGCTAGCAAATTAGAAAGCTCCAGCCCTTTCCGGCCTCAGTCATTCAAACTGCTTCATAAAAGCAATTCCTTGCCAATTGTTTTCAATTACCTGAGGTCCTAATTGAAGAGATGAGCGTAAATCACCTGTAAAAGCTAAAGCTTACCAGCTGAGAGCAAATCACCCACTTTTCAGGGAGCGTATGTCTCGCTGGTGACAAAGGCGGTGAATGCCAGGCGGACGGGGTGGGTGTCGGGCGCCGTGGTTCCCCCGCGCACCGTCCCGCGGAAACGTTCTGCAAAGCACACGCACCCTGCACATTCACCGTCCGGGGCTGCCCCGCACATCTTTGTAGCCGCCAAGTGAACGGCTCTGGTTCTTGCACAAAAAGTGCTTGGAAGACAAAACAAAAAAAAGGCCAAATCAAGTCTGAATGGACGTGATTAAAGCGGATGTGATATTCTTGCAGAATCATGATTAGAGATGAGCCTCCAGAAAATCCACACGCACACACAGACTGCATACAGCTCGCCTGAAACACAGCAGCAGGTGGAGAGTACAAATGGGATGTGAATGCACACAGCATCAGAGAACCAGCCTCTTTACCCACCTTGCAAACATTTCGAGGTCTTTGGCGAAATTTTCTGAAAGAGAAAAAGATGTGCTTTAGCTACCCTGATCTCAATCTTATTTCAGAAGGAGGGAAAGTGGAACTTCGGAACGTTTAGCATAGTGACTAATGCAACAAGCCCTTTAAAAGGCAAGAGGAGGGGCGCCTGGGTGGCTCAGTCGGTTAAGCGTCCGACTTCCGCTCAGGTCACGATCTCGCGGTCTGTGGGTTCGAGCCCCGCGTCAGGCTCTGGGCTGATGGCTCAGAGCCTGGAGCCTGCTTCCGATTCTGTGTCTCCCTCTCTCTCTCTGACCCTCCCCCGTTCATGCTCTGTCTCTCTCTGTCTCAAAAATAAATAAACTTTAAAAAAAAAAAAAAAAAGGCGAGAGGAGGCATTTCCGGAGCCTTTAGCAGTTTTATTTGTTATGGCCTCCTTGTCATAATTGAGGTATTGTGGCTACACCCTTCCTTCTGTGAAACTGGCCCTTAATCTTAAATTTGGCTACAAGTTAGAGCTTGAGAGGACATTAATTTTCTCTAACGTCAAGCAGATACCAATGTCATAAGCCCAGCTGTCAAATAAACCATGGCATGGTGGACATAAAAATGTTATAAAGCAATGAGGTGAAAAATTGAATGTCTAATGTTCCAGGCAGTTTAAAAAATAAAACAAAGGTGTTAATACCCAGTGTTAGGTAACAGGAAAAAAAAAAAGTTCTTTTCATAAAATATCTGAATTTTACGGCAAAGAACTGTCTCACGAACAATGCCTGATGATCACGTTCTCTATCTGTTGGGATGACAAGCCAGGGCACCCACCCACACTTTTCTCCCAGGCAAAAGCAACTTCTGGGATGCCTATACACCTACAGAAAGGCCATGGCTTCCTACCGCACTGCCGGAAAGTCAGCTCCGAGATGGCCGCAATGGTTTGTTTGCTGAACCGAATCTCTCTGTCCGATGCAACTTCCTCGCAAAGACACCCAACAGTGTAGTGAACGGCTGCTTTTAGCCTCTGAAGCGAAAATCAAAATACTTCATGGGTAAGGTTGCAAAGAAGAGCTCTGCACATCTTGGAAAATTAAGACCAAGGAGAGGGTCTGCTGCGCTTCCTTCCTTCAGCACTTTCCATAATGGCTGAGTGACTTTTCAAGTGTACTAATAAATTAATGAGGCCCTCTGGAGTGTGGCTTGTAGAAACATTACTTCCTAGTTAATGGTTATGATTTAGGTCAAGTAAAGATAAGGAATTACAATGGCAGGTCAGTGGGGAGAAAAGTCGGACTCACACTTGCAAAGTGTCTGCATGACTTTACTCGGGTAGTCCACGAACAGGGACCACGTTCCTACTGAGTAAAGGCCCATGCCAGGTGTTTGAGGAACAACGAAAAACCAGACAGGGGTTAATCAAGCGAAAAAGGAGGCGATGCCATCCCCCTGCGGCCAGTCTCTGCCAGCCCCGGGCCTGCGTGTGACAAAAGACAAACGCTCAGGACTGGCTGGGAAAGGCCTGTGCGGGCGCGGCTGAGCCTCCTTTGATTTGTTGGCTTGCTAGCCCACCTCGCCAGGACCCTCACTGCTCCTTAGCAACCCTTTTGGATACTGAGTAACATATCTTTCCCATGCAGAAGAGCAAAGAAGCAAAACAAAGTTAAGCCAAGATCTCAGTCTCATGTCAGCAAACTTCTTGAGCCCCTAGGTGCGCTCCTCTATGGTGGAGACAGAACTGAACTGGACATGGGGACAGCTGAAGCCAAGACAGCATCAACCCTACCAGCAAGTGTTCACAGTTGAGACAAGATGAGGAGGAACCGCAGAAACACAGGTCGAGGACCGAGGACCCAGGACCCGGGTAGAGGCCAGGCAGATAAGCAAGGGCAACTACCTTCCTTAGTTTCAGAGGTCACAAGACTAGGAAGTTGAGGCCTTTGGCAGGAGACAAAGGGACCATCACCCGGGGAGGGATAAAGACCTTCCCAGGTCACCTTTTTTAGGTATGCGTGGGGCAGGGGGAGGTTCGGGGAACAGGACAGGAAGCCTTCCGAACATTCCAGGAAGTTTTTTAATGTCTCTCCTCCTTCTGTACGCCTCTTGGATGGGGCCAACTGCCTTCTGCAATGCTGCACACGCTAACCCACTAGACCCTAAATTCCTCAAGGGCACGACCCTGTCTGTTTTGTTCACTACCGTCCACCTACCTAGTGCCAAGAACAGCTGGTTCAATGAATGGTGGGATCTTCAACCTGCTCACCAGTTTCTCAGCCCAGCTCTGCAGCCTTACTCATCTTGTCAGCACGCAGAACCAGCCTCTGGTTCTTTATTGGGCACTGAGAACCAGCCTCTGTACTCGGGGCTGAGAATACAAAAATGGAAAGGCCAGCTCCCTTCTCAAAGACTTTATCTCCTGCTACACCTTTGCCATCAATGGACTCTTCAAAACCATCAATGTCAGGAAAAAGAGGATGGAGAACCAACCGGTCCAGGGAAGATCAGAGACAGGATTACTAAATGCACTTTATGTTCCTTGACTGGATCCTGGGTGAAATAAAAAAAGACCACTAGGAAAAAAAAAAAAAAAAAAAAAAAAAAACTGCTTTGGAACACCGGGAACATAATGGTGGACCGAACATTACATAATAGGATTTTATCCGTATTAAATTTGCTGAGTGTGATCATTGAAATTATGCAGAATACCCCTGTGGTCGGGAGAGCATACTATAAAGTATTACAACTTACAGGGAAAGGGTCAAGGTATCTGTGATTGTATCTCAAATGAGTCAGAAAAAAAGAAAGCAAAGGAGCAAACACAGCCAAGTGCTAACAACTGGTGAATCCAGGTGGGGAGCATACGGCTGCTGAGTGAACTATTCTCGCCAACTTTTCCTGAAATCTTACACTTCTCAAAATAAAGGCAGGCGGTGGGTAAAACAGCTGAAGTGTGACACTGGCAGGAGGGAACTCCCGCGCCCTGAGCTCCTTCGCGTCTCTTGAGTGCCCCCTCTTTGAGGATACCGCCCTGGTTCTGGCTTTTTATCTCTTTGGGGCTTTACGGTTGGTTCCCGCGATCCTGCCCCATTGTACTAACTCCGGGGGCGATTAGAGGAAGGGCCGCCCCTGGGAGGGGGTTACTGTTACTCCGTTATTCTGCAAACAGGAAAGCTGGGCTCGCGCAGCGCCGAAGCGACCCTCGGGCTGCGGAGGCGGGACCGGAACCCACCCGGGAAGGATGGGCTCCGGGACCGCACGGCCCGCGTCGCACCCAGGTTCGCAGGCCGTCTCCGCGTCTGCAGAACGGAGCGCGCACGTCACGGCGGCCACGTGCCGGGCATCGGGCTACGTGCTTGGCCTGAATCCCCTCCAAATGCTCACACCCCATCTTCACAACACCCCTGAGAAGGGAGACTGCGGCTGTCCTGGGCAAGAAGGCTGCCGCGCGACTCGGACCCGCGTTACCGAGGATACCGCCTCCCAGCACCCCCCGCGGCAGCCCAGCTGGCGCAGGCGCACGCGGCCCGAGCGCGCCCTCCGCCCCGGGGGACGCGCCCCGAGAAGCGCCAGGCCTCGGGGCCTTTCCCTCTCCAGCAGCTCGACGCCGTCCTCCCGCAGCCTGGCCGGGACCCGGCTTTCCTGTACCTGTTGGTAGGAGAATCGCTGCTGCTCCTCGGCCGCCTCGTCCTCCTCCATCTCAGCGGGCCGACCCAGGCAGGCGCGCCAGGGCAGTAGGAGGCGGCGGCCGGGAGGAGCCCGTCGGATTTCCCGCCGCGGCGCCCGGAGACGGACCGCGCGAGGGGACAAAGCGCGAAGTTCCACGCCGCCGTGTGTGCGCGCCCCCTGGCGGCCGCTCTGGGGACGGTCCGCAGCCGTCCGAGCTCCCGCCTCGAGGCGCGGGGGGACCTGGCGGTCCAGGTCCCCTGGCTCCGCTCGGCTCTGCGCCTGGCTCGCGGCTCACACGAGCCCTTGGAAAGAACGCTTGTGTGTAGGGACAGCGTTGTCGGGCGGCACTCTTTACTGTGAGTTACGTGGGGCCGTAAGCTCCGTAGACCTTGCAGAATCCACCAACGTTCTGTAATTGTGTCACCAACAGTAGTGTCACCGAGTCAGACGCAGGCAAATGCTGGATTGCTGTCCATTCAGCATCGCAGTGAGTAGGTGACACAGCCGAGGCTAAGGCACTCATCAGCAGTGCAAGTGTCCCCAGTTAAAAAAAAAATTTTTTTTGTTTTTTTTTTCCCCTTAAGTAATGTCTATACCCAGCATGGGGCTCTAACTCAGGATGCCGCAAGGGTCAAGAGTTGCGTGCTCCACGACTGAGCCAGCCAGGTGCCCCAGGGCCCCCAATTTTTATGTATGTATGTATGTATGTATGTATGTATGTATTTACTTCTTTATGAGAGAGAGAGGGAGAGAGACAGGCAAAGAGAAAGAGCGAGAATCCCAAGCAGGCTCTGCACTATCAGCTCATAACCTGAACCAAAATCAAGAGTTGGACGCTTAACCAACTGAGCCACCCAGTCGCCCCAGGGCCCCTAATTTTTTTAAAGGAAATTAATTTGGTTATATATTTTCTAATGTCTTGGTGCAATCATCAGGGAGAAAAGCGTCTTCTTGGACCTCCTCACACTTTTTGTAAGGGTTAAGGTTGTGTTTATTTTTTTTTAAGATTCATTTATTTATTTTTATTTTTTTTAATGTTTATTTATTTTTGAGACAGAGGCAGAGCATGAATGGGGGAGGGTCAGAGAGAGAGGGAGACACAGAATCTGAAGCAGGCTCCAGGCTCTGAGCTGTCGGCACAGAGCCTGACGCAGGGCCTGAACTCACCGTGAGATCATGACCTGAACTGAAGCTGGACGCTCAACCAGCTGAGCCACCCAGGCGCCCCTGTTTATTTTTTTAAAGATTTATTTATTTAGAGAGAGAGAAAACGAGTGGGGATGGTGCAGAGAGAGAGAGAGAGAGAATCCCAAGCAAGTTCTGTGCTGTCAACACAGAGCCCGACTCGGGGCCCGATCCCACAAACTGTGAGATCATGACCTGAGCCGAAATCAAGAGTCCGACACTTAACTGACTGACCCACCCAGGCACCCCTGGTCAATTTCTACTGCATCTGAGATGACAGGTGCCTCTGGCCTCTTCTCCCCATTGCTCCCGGAGAGAATTCCAGTTTCCAGTCCCCTGGGATGGTCCCTGATGTCATGCAGGGCAGGCCTCTCACGGGATGTCCCTGATCTGCAGCTGTGCCTTAGCAGGCTGAGCTCTGCCCATCGGTTGTCGCCCTGCTCCCCACTGCTGCAGCTCTCTGGTCTCCAGCAGGAAAGAAAAGGGTTGGGGGTGTGGAGTGGGCTGGGAGCAGGTGGGGAGCTCCAGCCTAGGCCCAGACCTTGGGTTCGGGGCCCCGGCCCCTTTCACAAGCTTTGTGACCCTGGGTGAGTCACAGAACCTCTCCAAGCCCCAGTTCCTGCATTTATAAAGTGAGAAGCATGGGACTAACTTCAGAGAGTGGTCTCAAGGCCTAAGTTGCCTCACCAAAGGGCACAAGAAATAGTAACTGTTTTCTCCTGGGCAGTTTCTGTGCTTTGTACCTTGCATGATATCTCATTTTAAAGCAGTTGCTTCCCAGGGCCAAAAATACATTATTCTAGCAGCTTCTGGAATACCTGGGCACTTTAGAGTCTGAAGAGGAAGGCCTGGAGCTGAGGCATTACATCACAGAAAATGACTTATGTTCCTTTGGAACAATTTTGCCCGGGAAAGAACCAGCCATGTCAACTGGCCACTAGATGTCAGCATTGTGCCACATTGTGGAACAAGGCAGGTCTTACTGCCGGTGATTCCCCCCCCCCCACCTTAACCCTGGGGTTACTAGCCTCTGGGTCCTAGGCACCCCGCTTGGGTTAGGTCTCAGCTGCGCTCAGAGGTAGGTGTGGTTCCGCCATCTCGTACCTGAGGGAACAAGGTCGCAGAGGGGAGAGAACTTTGCCTGAGGTTAGCCTGCCAGGAAGTGGTAAGAGTCCAGTGTCCGCAGGCTGGCGTCGGAGTCTGCGCCCTCACCAGAAATAAGACAGGGACATTTGTCCCTGGATCCTTTTCAGCTGCATCAAATAGGGTACAAGGAATACTTAGCTCAATAACAGTCCTCATTTATTCCCCCTATAAATGCGCTACAAATTGCTGGTTCAAAAATCAGTCCCCAGGGCGCCTGGGTGGCTCAGTCGGTTGAGCATCCGACTCTTGACTTAAGCTCAGGTTATGATCCCAGGGTCGTGGGATTGAGCCACGCGTCAGGCTCTGCACCGAGCGTGGAGCCTGCTTAAAATTCTCTCCCTCGGGACGTCTGGGTGGTTAAGCATCCGACTTCAATTCAGGTCATGACCTCACGGCTCGTGAGTTCGAGCCCCGCGTCGGGCGCTGTCCTGACAGCTCAGAGCCTGGAGCCTGCTTCGGATTCTGTCTCCCTCTCTCTCTCTGCCCTTCCCTCACTAACACTCTCTCTCAAAAATAAATAAACATTAAAAAAATTCTCTTTCCCTCTTCCCCTTCCCCCACTCTCTGTCTCTCTCTCAAGGAAAAAAAAATCAATTTCCATTAGCTGTAGTATAGATTCTATAAGCTCATGAGGTCAGGACTTTTCATCTTCTCTCACCACTGACACACAGTCCCGTCACAGTGCTTGGCACATAGTGGGTATACTGTAAATATGCCAGTGGCCGAGTGAATAAGTGAATGGTACACTTCGAGCCTTAAGAGCTTAACGGTTAATTGCCCGGATTCCGGCAGCAGCTTGCCATTGTTCCAGTTCCAGTGCTTCAGGAGTTATGCGACCTTGGACAAGTTACTTAACCATCCAGGAACTTCATTTGTGAATTGGGGCTGACGGTAGTACCTGCTTCAGGGGGTGTTGTATTATAAAACTGCCTGGCACACACTCGGTTATTACTTTCCAGTATGTGCCATGTATACGGCGTGAGAACTCAGGAACACTAGCAAGCAGGGCCAGAGTTCCTAACTTCGTATAACCAACTGTCTTTTTCAAAAGAAGCGTATGTGGCAGATTATATTCGCTCAAAACACAGAGCCAGTATCTCCTGACTCTTGTGTTCCTCCAGAACACTGCCGCTCCGCCATTAAGAGGTGGACTCTAGGGGCACCTGCGTGGCTCAGTCAGTCAAGTGTCCAACTCTTGGTTTCGGTGTCAGGTCACAAGCTAAGGGGTCGTGGGTTCGAGCCCCACGTCGGGTTCCATGGTGTCAGCACGGAACCTGCTTGGGATTCTCTCCCTCCCTCTCTCTCTGCTCCTCCCCTGCTCATGTGCACTCTCTTTCTCTCTCAAAGTAAACATAAAAAAAAAAAGGTAGAATTTAGCCCTCCACCCATTGAATTTGGGGTGTTTATGACTTGCTTGTAACTGATACAATGGGGCTGAAATAACTCCCTGTGGCATCCATGGCTAGGTCTTACAAGGCAATCCAGCGTCTGCTTTGTTAGCGGGAACATTCCTCACCTTTGGAGCCCTGTGCTCCCACGTGAGAAGTTAGCCCAGCCCGAGGCTGCCGTGAAGCGGGGCAGCCGACGGCCATGTGGTGAGGCCACAAGTAGCTTTTTCAGCCCTAGCTGAGGTCCCAGCCAGCAGCCAGCATCGGCCACCGGATGCGTGAAGAGGACGGTCACCTCCAAGTGATCCCAGCCCTGGCCACCAGCTGTCTTTTTGCTGAGGTCCAGATGTTGTGGAGGAGAGATGTGCCCTTCCAGTTCCTAACCTAGCCCGCGGGATTAGGGTAGTAACGATGGTTATATTACTCCCACTGAGTTTAGGGTAGTTCCAGTAGTAACTGGAACAACATATAGGATTCCTAGACAGTGAACACATATGTGCCAGCATCCATACTAAACACGGCACACACATCTACACCCACCCTGGCGACTTCTCTACGCCTCCTAAAGGGATGGGCTCCACATCTACCTCAAAGAATGCGCGACACTTGTCAATCGCCTGCCTCAAGTCTCTTTGCTGAGAAACCCTGTCCCCTCCCTTATCTGATCCATACACCTTCCTAGCCACCCAACCCCTTTGTGTCCCAAGTAAAGCAGAAGTTGTGGCTGAAGTCATTAATAGGCCTACAATCTCTGCCCAGGGAGGCCCTTTGCTAGAATGGCCACCAGACTGTCCCTGCGTGGTCCGGGGACAGACCCCTGTGCGACCAGCTCCATCGCTTTCGGAATTGTGGACTGCCTCACCTTCCACGGGAGCTGGGTAATAGTGAACCCACAAACAGTATTTCCCTATGCGGCGGGCACTGATTTCATCCTCAGAAGAGCTCGGTGAGGTAGGTATTGTCATCACCTCTTTTGTGTGAATGGAAAACTGCGTGGGTACAGAGGTTGAGACACGTGTGGGGCAACAGTGAGTTCGTGGTGGGGCTGGGATTTGGGCCCGGGCTCCCACCCAGTAAGCTGGGCTGCCCTTCCTAGAGCTAAGAGTTTTCACTGATACGTTTTTCAAGTAGGTCATGGGATGTAAAATTCAAAAAGCATGAAAGCATATATAGTAAAAAGTCCCCCCCCCCCACCCCCCAAGGACCTAGGCAAAGGACTGTTGTATTCTTTGACAGTAAAAACTTCCTTTTGTTATGCCTTGTGTGCCAGGTACCGTGCCAAGGACTTTGTATAATCTCGTTTATCATCCCACTAACCTAGGGAAGTAGTTGCGTCTTTTTTTATTATTATTATTTTTGTTTGTTTTAGCGTGCAAGTGAGGGAGAGGGGTAGAGGGAGGGAGAGAGAGAATCTTACGCAGCTGAGCATCGAGCACGACACAGGGCTCAATCCCACGACCCTGGGATCATGACCTGAGCCTAAATCAAGAGTTGGATGCGCAACCGAGTTACCCAGGCACCCCGGGAAGTAGTTTTTAACTATGAAGAAATGTCAAGTCAGAGAGTTTAAAGAACTTACCTGCGGGGACAGCGCCAGTTAGTAGAGCGAGGGCGTGTGTGCTCAGGTATCCTGCCTCTGCACTGACGCCCCTCCTGCCGCGCTCCAGCACTGCTCCGTGGTCGAGTGGCCAGGGTGGCCTCAGCTGGGAGCTAGTGAGAAACGCACAGCACGGAGGGGCGCCTGGGTGGCTCAGTCAGTTAAGCGTCCGACTCTTGAGTTCAGCTTAGGTGATGATCTCATGGTTCATGAGTTCAAGCCCCACATCGGGCTCTGTGCTGGCAGTGCAGAGCCTGCTTGGGATTCTCTCTCTCTCTGCTCCCTCTCTGCTTGTGCTTGCTTTCTCTCTCTCTCAAAACTAGACATTAAAAAATAAAAGAAATGCACAGCATGGGGCCGCCCCCCAGCACCCCTCTCCTGCTGAATCAGAAGCTGCCCTTTTTTTCAAGATCCACCCCCGGGAGTGGGGGCTCACATACAGTTTGAGAAGCTCCACTGGTCTGGAAGATGTTTGTCGTGACCTACACCCCACCCCTCCCCCCCCGCCATGCAGCACACAGAGAAGCCCCACCAGGAACCTTCTGAGGACTGGTTTGCAGAGTGAACTCACCGCTGGGTGCTGAGAAATCTGGTTTCTAATGCTCAGAAATCCCTCTGCTTCGGGGACAGACACACCTGGAAGTGGTAATAATGCCACAGATAGGTGATTATGTGCCAAGCATATAATCTTGGTCTGTTCTTGCTCTGCAAATGCTCAAAATAGCCTTAAGGAGACAGGTACTACCATCCTGTTTCACAGATGAGAAAACTGAGGGCAGAGACAGAAAATGGTTGGCCTAGACTTCCACAGCTAGCCGGTGAAGGGGCCTGGAGCCGAGGCTTCCGCTTCCGGACGGTGATCAGGGGCTTGTGTTCTGTCAGATGGCGTCACTAGTATTTCAAGCACTCTTCTGGACAGTCCACCTTTCCTTTCCTTTCCTTTCCTTCTGGCCCTAAACCTCCCATGCCTCGCTAGTGCTTCTCTCTGAAGGCACTCGCTCTCCATTCTAGAAGCACAAGTGGCCATAGTTCACCTGTGAGAAAAGCTGCACTGAGTGATTCACGTCCCTTAAAAAAGAACCCTGTCATGGGCAGTGACTCAGCACCTCTTATATTTAAAGGTGTGATCAGGGAGGGGGACAGTCTCGCTGCGTACTCACATCCAGGCTGAGTCTCAAAAGTGGAACATTTCATAAAAAGGACCGCCTCCCGTGTCAGCCCCTGCCTGTCCCCGCGCTTTTCTGGAAGAGGTCAGAGCTGAGATTATAGACACCAACTGTCAAAACAGGGAAACTCTGGCTCTATTCTAGGACCCTCTCAGGACTTTCTGAAGCATTCCACAGAATTCTTTCTGGAGTTAAGCTGCTGGAATAAAACAATTACACTGGCCCCAGGCCACAGAACTATCAGTAAGAATTTGCTGGCAGGATTTTTTTTCTTGAGTAAAGAAGATCAAGTAAAAAGATCTGATTCAAGGGGCAGGCTTAGGTCACCAGAAGTCCCACCCCAAACCCAGGGCCTGGCTTAGGGACAAACAGAAAGAGGTGGGGCACACTGAGCCCACCCTGTCATTTAAATGGAGTTTCCTGGGGCGCCTGGGTGGCGCAGTCGGTTAAGCGTCCGACTTCAGCCAGGTCACGATCTCGCGGTCCGTGAGTTCGAGCCCCGCGTCGGGCTCTGGGCTGATGGCTCAGAGCCTGGAGCCTGTTTCCGATTCTGTGTCTCCCTCTCTCTCTCTGCCCCTCCCCTGTTCATGCTCTGTCTCTCTCTGTCCCAAAAATAAAAAAAAAAAAAAAAATTAAATGGAGTTTCCTAAAATGTGGGATGAAGTGACAAAAGCCATGAAGACTGTACCTGTGAGTGGCCAGGGCCCAGCGCCCAACCCGAGGAAACGTTCGCACCCCCTGCACCCTCAGCCCCCCATCGCCTCCTGGTCCTTCCCCGAGTTAATCATTACCCTAACTTTGGTCTGTTTCTTGTATTACAGTCTTTCTTTAAAGGAAACGGAGAGGAAACCGTAAACGAGGCTGGAAGGAAACAAACAGAGTCAATTGTGAGGAAACCGACTGCAGATCTTTCTGCCAAGGGGGATAATGGCTCCGTGTGGCAGGTGAGGCTACTGGAGAGTCTGGGGATGAAGCACAGATAGAATGTATCTTTTATTAAGTAGAGAAAATTGGGAATTCTACTACGTGATACAAAGGTTCCAGTTTGAGCGGACTCCACAGAAACCCTTCCCATCTACGTGCGCCTCTAGCCGGGAAGATTGCGCTGCCTCCCCGACCACAGGTGCCACGTGGAGCTGATTCACGCTACCGCGCACATGGTCCCCTCCGGGTCGCCCCAAGGGGCGGGGGCCGAGGGCATGGCGGGTCTCAAAGAGCTACGTTACAAGTAAACTCATGCCGACTTTTTCAGGAGTCCCTTGTGAGACTTTATTTTAAAAGGTCTGCGCAGTGGGCTGTGGGGCAGAGGGCTGCGTAAGCGGTGTCGTGTGGCCAAGTGGAATGTCCCAATCTGTGGAATCGTAGCGGGTGACCCGTCCGGTCAGGCGTTGTAGGAAGAGGACGACACGCTGCCACCGTGGCCTGTCCAATTGGTGTGGACAAACCGTCCGGGGTTGGCTAAGAGTTCGTAAGTGTGAGCCCCGAAGTAATCCCGCTGAGCCTGGAAAACAAGGAACTGGATGGGTTGGGATAACACGGGGACACGGACCCTCGGGCCGTGTCAGTGTTTACCACCTGCTCCGAAAGCTTACCTGGATGAGGTTGGCGGGCAGCGTCTCGTGTCTGTAGCCGTCATAGAAGGAGAGGGCGGTGGTGAAGCAGGGCATGGGGATGCCCGCCCGGACACCGGTGCTCACCGTCCGCCGCCAGGAGTCCTGAGCCAGAAAGAGCCAAAGACTCGGGGTCAGCCCCCAGAGAGGAGAACGGGCTGCGTCTGAAATAACCACGCTCACGGGCATTGATGCTGGTGAGGGAAACACAAAGCCCGGTGAGGCAGAATTCCCACACCGCCCAGCTCTGGGCTACCTACCTGGCAGTTTTCAACAGCGGACTTAAAAAAGTCATCCAGTAGTAGATTCTGAAGGTTTGGGTTCCGATCGAATGCGTCTTTTATCTTTCCTAGGAACACGCTGAAACAAGCAAGAGGGAAGAAACCCATGAAACTTCACCTCCGCGCGCTCAACGCCTGCCAGAAGGCAGGGAAGGAAGCCGGAAGCTGGTACATCCGCCCGCGAGGTACAGAGTGACTCTCCTTATCCCTTCAAGCCGGCTGTTTGCTCAGTGAAAACAGAGCCCACGTCCCACGAGGCAAGGCCAGAGGGCATGACCGTCCTCCCAGAACCAGTTTAAAGGGAGTAGGGCTGACAGTCTAGTTAGAACAGCCGACCCCGTCCTGTCGCCAGCGAGGGGACTGGCCGCGCACATCCTAGGGAACCCGTCCCCAGGCACAGAGGCCGCGACTCCCAGCACGGCGCCACGGCGCGTCCCCGCACTTACCTCCTGATGATGCAGCCCCCCCTCCACATCAGGGCGATGCCACCGTAGTTGAGGGTCCAGCCGAATTCCGTGGCGGCTTGTCTCAGCAGCATAAAGCCTTGCGCGTACGAGATGATCTTGGAAGCATACAGGGCCTACGGAACGACGGACGCGTCAGAGCTACGGTTAGCCACGTCCACCCCGCAGGCAGGGCCGGGCCTGGCGCGGACAGCGGTGTCAGGACGGGGCTGGACTCTGCCGCCCCCACCCGGGGCCTCCCACGTCTCCACGGGCCGCTCCCACCCCCACTGCCGCCCAAGGCGCCAACCGCGACCACTGCCAGGGAGCGGGCCCCACCTTCTGAATGTCCTCCAGGAATGATTTCTTATCACCTTCAAACTGGATCTTTTGGGGACCCTTCAGCTTTTGGCTGGCTTGAACCCTCTCGTCCTTCAGAGATGATAAGCACCGAGCAAAAACTGCCTCTCCTACGTGGGAGAGAGGATAACGTTACTGAAGTTCACACGTGAAACTGGACAGAAAAGAGTACACGTAAGCCCGAGAAGTTGAGGAAAAAATAGAAATGGAGCCGGATCTCCAACTGTACAAAGAGCCGGAAGTCTCAGTCTTGGGCCGCAAAATCTAACATGGCTCAGAAAGAACTTTTTTTTTTAAGTTTATTTATTTACTGAGAGAGAGAGAGAGAGAGAGAGAATCCCAAGCAGGCTCTGCCCTGTCAGCAAAGAGCCCAACTCAGGGCTTGATTCCAGGAACTGAGAGATCATGACCTGAGCCAAAACCAAGACTCGGATGCTTGACCAACTGAGCTACCCAGATGCCCCAGGAAGAACGTTTATACAAAACTCTAGACAGCTGACTTGGAAACTAAAACTCCAAAAACAAGTCAATCTTCCAACATAATGTAGGCATCAACCACAAAAATCAACACGTAACTCAATGGGGAGCTTTGCAGAAAAAGCGAGGAGGTAAAGCCACCATGATTCACAATTACTCTGTTGGTTCCCAAGTCAAATTTCAATTTCAATTGAGAGGACTTTAGTTTTTAAATGCTCATCAAAGACTCTACTCTAAAAGCACTCGCTACTCCTCAAAAACTAGTGAATAACAGGCAGCCTCAGAATTTGGTGGGAGGCTCAACTATGGCGGCATTGCCTGCACACGGGGGGTGGTGTGAAACCACTAGAACACTGAGAGGTAACCTAGACTCACCCCTCAAAACACTCCATTTTCTATTTGTGAAAATGTAGTTTCCAGTACATCTATAATCACCACAACTTTGTTTCACTGGACTAAAAAACATTTTAGAAAGGTATTTTCATATCAAGACATTTAGTATCTTCAAGAACTAACCCTTATAAAAGACTACTTGCTCAACTGACAAGGTCTGTTTTTTTTAATGTTTATTCATTTTTGAGAGGGGGAGAAGGGGCAGAGAGAGAGAGAGAGAGAGAGAGAGAGGGAGGGAGATACAGAATCAGAAGCAGCTCCGAGCTCCGAGCTGTCAGCACAGAGCCCGACGCGGGGCTCGAACCCATGAACCGCGAGATCCTGACCTGGGCGGAAGTCAGATGCTTCACCGACTGAGCCAACCAGGTGCCCCTCAACTGACAAGTTCTCTAATGAGAAGAATTCCTCTAGCCATTCCTTTCCCCGCAGACAAAAATGAAGTAAACTCTCTGGGGACCAACAAAGGGCTTTGTTTTTGAGGAAAGGGTGCCAGCCACACACACTCGAGAACTCTGTCGAGAACGCTGGGTAGTCCTTCTGTCCCCGGGCAGCCCCCTGGCCTGCACACACCCAATGACTCGGCACAAGCAGGAGGAAGTATCTGTGCAAGGCCGCTGGCACCGGGAGGCCAGTGTGGCGCAAGCCCTCGGCGTTACTCAAGGCTCAGCCCGAAGACTTACTTCCCCGATAGTTCAGCAAACACACACGGTGCCCATCCGGGGATTAAGCCTGGCCTGCCTCTGCTGGGTAGAAGGGGTACACCGTCTCTCAAACAAGAGAGTGGGATCCTTTCTGAGCCCGCAATACTCTCCCATTTGGGTCAGTGATGACTACACTGTTCCCAGCTATTGTCCCCTCGGTCCCCAGCCCAGGCAACACTCAGATTTGCTAAACCTCGGCCACTTCCTTCTGCTTGGCCTGCTTCTCCTTACGGTGTCTCACAGCCCCAGCTCACTGTCACCAAGGAGCCACAATTAATCAGGAAATCAGAAGGAGGGAGGAGGCCAGGGAGGGAAAGACAACCTTTAACCGGAAGGGTGAGGAGGAAACTGTGTTTTATTGGAAAGGGAGCCGTTCTGCCATCAGCAAAGATCAGCCTTTCATTACACACACTAGACCCCTTGTTTTATTCTTTTCTTTTCTTTTTTTAAATTAATTTGTTGGGTTTTTAAAAGGACACCTTTTAAAAGGTGCTGTCTGGGCACCCCGTTCTCCTTTTTCACTCTTGCCAGAAATGTAGCTATTTTATTCTGAAAGGACCAACTTGTGGTTTTATTAATCCTCATTATTTGTTCTCTATTTCTGCTTTCTATGATTTCCTTCGCCCTGTATCTTTTTGAGTTTGAGGCTTAGCTCACGGCTATAAGACAAACAACATGCACGAAAAGGATACACACCAATGGTCAGGACAGTGGCTTTCTTCTACAAGAAGGGCAAGGAACTTAGGACAAGAATGTTAAAGGACTTGAAATGTGTAGGCAGTATTTTATTTTTAAAATATCGGGGGGGAGGGAACCTCAGCAAAATATTAATAAATGCTGAGTACATAAGCTTATGTTATTCTGTGAACTTTTGTATGAAAAACTTCATTACAGTGATCTGACCCATTAGAAAGTCATGGAGGTCACCGACTACAGTTCAATCACTAAGACAAAAACTATCCCAGGGGCACCTGGGTGGCTCAGTCGGTTAAGCCTCTGGCTCTTGATTTCGGCTCAGGTCATGATCTCATGGTTCGTGGGTTCGAGCCTCACGTCAGGCTCTGCGCTGAGAGCGCGAGCCTGCTTGGGATTCTCTCTGTCCCTCCCCCACTGATGCTCTCTTTCTCTCTCTCTCAAAATAAATAAATAAACTTAAAAAAAAAAAAAAAAAAAAAAAAAGCTATCCCAAAGGTCAAACTGGAGAAGAAAGCCAAGAATTTCCAAATGTATCTCAAAGTCCGTATGACTGAGAGGAGGTTACCGGGAAGAGACTGAACAACGTCAGCCTCGCACACCAGAAGAGCAGAAAGCACTCTGGAGGCTGACGAGGGCTGCACACATTCTCCAAAGACCCGCTCCTTAGCTGCCAGTCTACACCAATTTTCTAGGAGGACGTCAAGAGCAAAACAATGAGATAAAAGGCTCCAGGTGGAAGTGGCACCTTACCGATGAGGGTGACAGGAACGCCGTACTCCAGGGCTGAGATGGCAGTCCACTTCCCTGTGCCCTTCTGCCCCGCGCTGTCCCTGATCTTCGGCAGCAGGTGCTTGCCGTCGCTGTCTTGGAACTTGAGGATGTTGGCCGTGATTTCAATCAGGAACGAGTCGAGCTCGGTCTTATTCCATTCCTCAAATGCCTAGCGCAGGACGTGAGAGGAAACACTGTGAGAGAAACCAGGGCCACACGGGAGAAGCCCCCTTAACCGGCCCACCGCTTTCCTCTGCGAATGCTCACCGACGCTCACGATTTGCTCAGCACGTGAGGCCAACAGGGTCTAGGAATGTGCCTGAACGCTGCTCCCCGAGCTGAGCTCTCTGCTCCCCAGGAGGCAGTTGTATCTATTTCCACCCGGTTATGCTCACTTCCGATTTCCAGCACAGCTCTTTCCCCCGAGGCAAGCGCCCCTCGCCCCACACCATCGCCTCCTCAGAGGCCTTCCCCGCTCCCCTGATCTGTATCTACCCCTAACAACAGTTTCGTCCTCTTTGTAACGGGTACCACCAGCGGGCTTCATCTATTTATTTATTTTCATGTTTTTGAGAGAGAGAGAAAGAGAGGGAGAGAGAGAGGGGGAAAGAGAGAGCACACATACGTGAGCAGGGAAGGGGCAGAGAAAGAGACAGAGAATCCCAAGCAGGCCCCATGTTGCCAGCACAGAGCCTGATGTGGGGCTCGATCCCGTGAACCATGAGATCATGACCTGAGTCAAAGTGGGCCACTTAACTGACTGAGCCACCCAGGTGCCACACCCCTGAGTTTTCTATTGTCTATGCAATTATTATTGTGTCTTCCCAGCTCCATGCAGGATAGCGCCTTTGTGGTTTTTTTTTCACTGTCACATCCCCAGTGTTTAGAACAGTTCCTAGCGCGGACAGAAGCACTTCTATGTATTCGTTGAACACATGTATTAAGTTTGAAGTAAACCAATTAAATATGAACACAATAAAAAAAGCACTATTTCTTTGAAAACTAAGATTGTTTTGGGGGTGCCTGGGTGGCTCAGTCGGTAAAGCAAAGTGGGGATGACACCGTTAAACATCAGGAGGAAAAACCGTACAAAATCTGGAAGGACTCTGCAGTGCGTACCTCACAAGTGTCTCTAAATCACGCTCCACTCGAAGTGACTGGAACTAGAAATTCTGGATGAGAAAGGACTACGATGCGAGCCGGGAGAGCCACATTTAGAGAAAAGGGCGGGAATGGCGATGAGTGTGCTCTCCTGTATTTTCAGTTAAAAGAAGGGTTTGCCTCGTCAACGATGCTGAAGAGAACAGAGTACTGAGGCTTACCTTGAAACGTATTTGTAAACGATCAAACCCACGGAGGGCTGGCCAGATAATCGACACGGCAAGCGTAGCGTAACGCTAAGCAAAGAATCAGGGTGGTGTGCCCACAAGTGCTCACTACCGAATTCTTTCAGCTTTGCTGTATGTTTGCACATCTTCATAATAAAATATCGGGGTGGGGGCGGGGGGTGTTCTGTTTCCCCACTCTGGCTAACTTTTTTGACTAACTGCCAAACAGCCAGTCCCAACCTGACCAGAAAAGCAAGCTTCTCGGGGTGCCCGGCTGGCTTCGTCAGTGGAGTGTGCGACTCTTGATCTTGCGGTTTTGAGTTTAAGCCCCACCTTGGGTGTAGAGATTACTTTCAAAATAAAATCTTTAAAAAAAAAAAAAAAAAAAAGAGGGGCACCTGGGTGACTCAGTCGGTTAAGCATCCGACTCGATATCAGCTCAGGTTACGATCTCATGGTTCGCGAGATCGAGCCCTGCATCTGGCCCCATGCACTTGCTCTCTTGCTCTCTAAAAATAAGCTTAAAAAAAAAAAGGGTCAGTAAACGGTGGGAACGGTTACCACCAAGATCCCCTGGGGACGTTCGGCTCAGTGACGAGCTCTCCCATCTTATAGCTTCCCTCCGACCGGGCTGAGCCCATCCTGCCAGCGGCACGACCGCGGGAAGGAGGAGGAGGAAGGCTTTACTGGAGCCAGCAAGTCCCTTCTCTGAGCAGGCCCGCCTGCCGCACCCGCAGCAGGGCCCGGGACTCACCTTCGCCATCTCGTCGTGCCCCATGTCCAGCACGTCTTTCATCAGGTGGTAGGCCTCACAGATGAGCTGCATGTCCCCGTACTCTATCCCGTTGTGCACCATCTTCACGAAGTGTCCCGCTCCTTCATCTCCCACCTGTTAGAGGGACGGGCACCAGGAGGCCTCAGAGACGGCCCGGAGGAATGGCCCAGAGAAGCCCACATCAAATTCTTTCGCCAGGCACCCTCCCCAGACAAGGAACGACAGCGACGAAGCAAATATCTGTAGTATTTTTAAAATTAAGAATCGCTATGGAGCAACTCAATACAAGCTTCAATCCAGCCCCGTGTTACTTCAAACTCACTCTAAATTCATTCTAGATTCTTCCACACCTTTCAACTCACTGCCGGCACCCCCAGCCCTTTACCTGCATTTCCCACCTTCCCTTGTTACTCAGGGCCCCTCGCCCCCAGCCCTGGCCACGAGTCAAAGACCTCCTCCTCCTCCTCCTCCTGAGGTCACCATGCTCCTGGTGACCGGGGGTTATAGTAAGTCAGCTAATTAAATCCCTTGTACTTTTAAAAATACTAAGTGTGTTGTAGGTGTTTCCAGTGGCAACCAAGGGGTAAAGTGACCTTAGATCCCAGGTCTGGCCCTCCACCTCGTAAGCCCAGAAATGTGTCCTCACCAGGGTCTCACGGTTGACAAAAAACACTGATTTCTAACAAAGCTGGCAAGATGTATATAGTCAGAGTCCCAGTTTATGCATTGAGGGTGAGAAACTTAACTATGGATCTTAGTAGTTACAAGTGTGAGTCCGGCCGGCACACTCTGTCCCTGCAGACAAGCTACGGGGGAAGCCAAATAATCTGCAAATGGTGTAGTGGGCGGGGACTCAGAACAAAGGGAGTGTCGGGGTCAGTACTCAGGGGCATCGGGCTCTGAGGTCAGGTGCATCCGTCTCCACGACAGGCACCTACCTGCGGCTGGACCCAGTGTTTGCTGGACCTGAGCACGCTCTATCCTGGCTGTCACCGCCGGGATCCATACTGCTGACGTTTAGAGAGACCTCCACGGTGTCTCCACTGGTGACCTGCCTCCTGCTGACTGTGACACTTTCTGTGGCTGCTAAGGAGCGTGATGAGTAACATCTTACTTCACCCCATCCTGGCTGTGACTTCACCAGTGAACTAAGGAGTGCCTGCTTTTAGGATCTAACCCAGTTCTTTCAGTATCCCGAGACAAAGCCTTGAGGCTACGGAAAGACTCAATCAAGACACCTCAGGGCCAGTATCTGTATCTGTAGATACGCTTAGGACAGAATTCTTGACGCTTCTATCCTAAGCGTATCTACAAAGAAGTGACTGTCGCTGTACTTTTACTGTAGTAATTGACTGTCAAGGCGTTAAGAGGTCCCTTCCCAGTCCTTCATACTAAGGAGAAAATCATCAGCCCTCCAAATCCAGCCCAGCCTCTCTCTACCCTAAGCAGACAGTGACCACTGGTGAAAATGTACAGACCAGTGTGGGTGCTACAGTTGAAGTCACCGGGCGTGGTCAGGCCCCCCCCCCATTCTTCATATGCCTCAGTCCTCGGTTCATCTCCACCCTTTACCTCCCTGGGATGAAATAAAACTAACAAAGGGGATTAGGAGCTAAAGAGACCTTAGCGACCATCCAGCCCACCCCCCACGTTTTACAGACAAGAACACTGAAGCCCACGGAATTTTCTGACTTGCTCATGATCACCCAGTTAATGGAGAGCCAGAATTACAGCTCAGGTCTCCCAGCCTCGAGGTATGGACTGAGGCTGCGGTAGGGATAAAACTTATTCCAGTAGCAACACAAAATGCCGGAAGAGAGGTCTGTATGAACGAGCCTGGGCCTCCCTCCCATTTCGTGAAGGCAAGAGGCCATAGTGTGCTCTGTTCAAGCATAGGGCACCTGCATCCCAAGCTACAGGTACGAGATTTTCCACGGCCGGGGCCAGGATATCTGACAGCACCAGCCAGTCAGTCCCTTCCACGTGGGCAGACAAGGCCCCCTTTGGATTCTGACATCTTCGTCATTTTCCTGAAGCCACACAGCTAAAACAAACCTCACTTCCCCTCATCCTTGCTGTGCCTTCTTAAAGAACCCAGCTTTCAGATGAATCGAGGAGGGCTGTTTTTAACATCAGCCTCAAGGCTCTGAACGTTCAGTTAAGATGCAAGGACATGTAACACAGGCAAGCATCTTGGGCCTCAGCTGTGCTAGCGACTTCGTGACCTCACATCTGAGCCGCTTGTTGCCACCACGGGCGTCCTGGCTCTGTGCACTTTGCGACACCTGTGCCCATGTTACCAGCAGGCTTGAAAGAGTAGCCAGAACTTGCCCAGTCACAGCACGGTTCCCCAGTTCCTACTTTTGCAGCGATGCCTTGGAAGATTGTCTTGATGTGGGGCCTGTGGAAAGGAACCGTGTAGTTTAGCTACTGAAAAGAGAGGGGTTGAGATCTCAAGATACTCAAGGACTATCCCCCCACCCCCAATTTTGTTCAAATGGAGAGGCTGAATGGGAGGTGGAAAAAAGTAACGCATGTGCCAGAAGTGCCAACGGAAACCTGTCAGAGGCTGCGGGCTCTGTGATTAGAGCAGACAGACGGACAGACAGAAAGGCCAGAAGAAGCATCAAAGCATCAGGAGAAATTTCTTCTGCACAATCAAAAGAAGCTGTGGTTCCAAACAGCGGGCCACAGGGATGTTCCTGTAGAGAGCCCTTCTCCCAGCCCGGGTGCGTGTGGTCAGATACAGCCCGGCTCTGCCTGGTGGAACCGTGCAGGACCTCCCGGGGCTGCGCCCACTACTATTCAGAGAAAAACCGGGTGTTCTTCATTCCTTCTGCTGCTCCTGTACGAGGATAGGTTACCTCACGGGGCTTCTCGCCTATGTTCTCCTCACTATTGACCACTAAAGGCTCCTTCACAAGAAGTGTTTGACAAAGACACAGAACTGACGGGGTCGCAGAGCTAACGCTTAGAATTAGGGCTAAGACAGTGACATGCGGAGCTTGAGAACTCTCCTGATCTCATGGGGAGCACGTCAGGTCACAGCGTCACTTGCACCTCTGCCAGACCGGTGCGAGGAAATGCAGGGCACCTGTGCACATCAAATACTTTCCTGCGTCATGTCTGCGTGTCTAGCCTGCCAGGCTGTTACCCCCACGTAAATGTTCATAAGCTTCTCAGAAGCAGGAAGACTTCTATCTACTTCCAGATGTAACTTACGTAAAAGAATCCCCGAACTTGGGGCGCCTGAGTGGCTCAGTCACTTAAGTGACCAACTCCAGCTCAGGTCATGATCTCATGGTTCGTGGGTTCAAGCCCCGAAATGGGCTCTGTGCTGATGGCTCGGAGCCTGGAGCCTGGAGCCTGCTTCAGATTCTGTGTCTCCCTCTCTCTCTCTGCCCCTCCCCAACTTGCACTCTGTCTCTCTCTCAAAAAAATAAAGAAAACATTGCCAAAAAAAATTTTTGTTTTAATGAAAAAAAGAATCTCCAAACTTACTCCTCAGAGAGGCAACAGAAAGAATAACTTTCCCCAGGAAAACCCTTTACCTCTGGGAATGAGGTTTGAACATGTTTTCTTTAACACCTGACATAACTGTAGCATATTTGGAAGTCAAATTCATTCAGAAAAGAATGGTACCTTGTCAGGCCTCCCTGAAAAGGATCCTCCTTTTCTGCTTGCTTCTGTTCTGCTCAGCTATCTCCCTCTGTCTGGCTCTCTCTCTCTCTGCGGTCTGAACAGCGGGGGGAGTTGCCCTCAGCCAACGGCAGGTGGGATTATCCCTTCCATCTGTTTGTGTTGGTTCTCTCTCCGCTCACCCCCCACCCTTACGCCTCATGCACCCCTTCTTTCACATCTCCAACACACCTCCCCTTCTATGGCCAACACCTCCTCTTATATGAAGCACAGCAAACAGTGTAAAGTGTGTTTTTGCCCCAAATCAAATAAAGAATGTCCACCTCGCTTTCCCAGGGACAAAATGGGCTCTGTCAGGTTTTTCCATTACCCACAATTATTAAATGCACAGCTATCTTAGAACTGTACATCACTTATAGAGGCAGACCTTACTTCTAAGTCCAGACAGTGCACAGGACGCTATGCGAACAGCTTCCTTAAAGCCTCTGAACTCTGTAAGCCTATTTAGAATTTCTATATCAGTCTTGGAGGGAGTAACAGAAGTAAACAGGCAAAAGAGAATATGCACGTGTATGATGTCAAAGCAGCAGAGTGGATAAAAGAAACCTTTCCAGCATCTCTGACACTCAGGCACCTCGGAGGTCAGGGTGCCAGAAGTGTCCCCAGCTCACCCTTCTCCCAGCTCGGGCCTCCCTTGTGCCAAAGTGGGGCACCTTCGATACTCACCAGGCTTCTTTGTCACCTCCTGGCATAAGTGAGGGGCCATAGCGGGCCCCTTCCTCTCCGCCACTGACTCCGCTCCCCACAAACAGGATTCCCTTGGCCTTGAGGGTTCGACATCGTCTCTACAGGAGAGAAAATTTCATTATGCTTCCATAAAGTTCTCTCCCAATGAATGAGAGGAGGTATCAGACACGTATGGAGAGCCCACACTGGACATGAAATGACCCAAGGATCCAAGAACAACCTGATCATTCAAGAAATTTAATCCCCTCAGTTTGGGAGTTAGAAAAAAATATCCAGCCTGCCTGGCTGGCTCAGTAAAGTATGTGACTCTTGATCTCAGGATCGTGAGTTTGATCCCTATGTCGTGTGCAGAGATTACTTTAAAAAAAAAAAAAAATCCACAGAAGTCTAATGTTTATTTATTTTTGAGAGAGAGAGAGAGAGAGAGAGAGAGAGAGCGCGCGTGCGTGCACACAAGTGGGGGAAGGGCAGAGAGAGGGAGACAGACACAGAATCTGAAGCAGGTTCCAGGCTCTAAGCTGTCAGCACGGCTGACCCACAAACAGTGAGACCATGATCTGAGCGGAAGTCAGACATCCAACCAACTGAGCCACCCAGGCGCCCCTCCACAGAAGTTTAAAATAGCTATCTGGGTGCCTGGGTAGCTCAGTCAGTTAAGTGTCCCAACTCTTGATTTCAGCTCAGGTCATGATTTCACAGTCTGTGGGATCGAGCCCCGCATCTGGCTCTGTGCTGACAGCAAGGAGCCTGCTTGGAATTCTCTCCCTCTCTCTGTCCCCCCCTCAAAATAAATAAATAAACATTAAAAAAAATAATAATAAAATAATAAAACAATAAAATAAAATAAAATAAGATAAAATAAAATAAAATAAATAAAATAAAACAAAACAAAATAAATAGCTATCCTTCCCCCAAATGGAAATAATAAAGCCAAACATACATTCTCATTTTACTAGAAGATCCAGTTACCGTAAGACTCAATCAGGAGTTTAATACAGGGCGTCTGGGTGGCTCAATCGGTTAAGCATCTGACTGCGGCTCAGGTCATGATCTCAAAGTTTGTGAGTTCAAGCCCGGCATCAAGCTCTCTGCTGTCAGCTTGGGATTCTCTGTCCCCCTCTCTCTGCCCCTCCCCCACTCACACACACTCTCTCTCTCTCTCTTTCTCTCTCTCTCTCTCAAATAAAACACTTTAAAAAATGATACAAAAGAGTTTAATACAAATACGACTTCCCCGACTCAGCACTTCAGATCCTCCAGAGACTCCTTCTAGCATATGAGGCCAGTAAAGACGTGGTTCTCGGGGCACCTGGGTGACTCGGTTGGTTGAGCATCCAACTTCTACTCAGGTGATGATCTCGCGTTTCATGGGTTCAAGTCCCGAATCGGGCTCACTGCTCTCAGTGCAAAGCCGGCTTCAAATCCTCTTGTCCCCCTCTCTCCCTGCCCCTTCCCTGCTATCTCTCTCAAATAAAACATTAAAAAAAAAAGGACGTGGTTCTCAACCACATTGCACACCGACTGACATACCATGGGCTGGTGGCACAGAAGGAAAGAGCTAAGCACGAACTCTCAGCCTGCTGTATCCAAGCAAAAGTCATCCTTTTGAGTTATATGTATGACGGAGGAGGCCTCATTCCATCAGGTATGTCTTAGCAGAAACAAAGGCCAAGAACTGCAACGTCAGCACCAAGCCCCAGAGTCAGCACTACAGAAGGACAGTCCATGCTTTTATCACATGTACAGTGCTGATACTTTTTTCTAGAATGTTCCCAGAACCAGGAAGAATTTAGACTGGAGAATACTTACTGTGGTATCCCTGTATTCAGAATTTCCTCCATCAATGATGATGTCACCAGTGTCCAACAATGGTACCTGTAACCAGACACTAGCATTAAGGTGAGCCAAAGAAATGAAAGACAAAAACAGAATGTACCTCGAGCAATTAATACAAACAAGAATTTATCCCAAATAAATCCAGTCTAAAAGCGTATGTTGTTTCATTTTCAAAAATCCTCTCCGCGGCTACGGCTGGATCCTACACGAAAGGTTAGGGCTAGCAACCCAGTCAGACCTCCCCACAACTAAGATAGTTCTCTTTAAAATTTGACAACAACCAGGGGCGCCTGGGTGGCTCAGTCGGTTAAGTGTCCGACTTCAGCTCAGGTCACGCTCTCACGGTCCGTGAGTTCGAGCCCCGCGTCGGGCTCTGGGCCGATGGCTCAGAACCTGGGGCCTGCTGCGGATTCTGTGTGTCTCTCTCTTTCTGCCCCTCCCCTGCTCATGCTCTGTCTCTCTCTGTGTGAAAAAGAAATAAAAACATTAAAAAAAAAAAGAGAAATAGGGGCGCCTGGGTGGCTCAGTCGGTTGGGCATCTGACTTCGGCTCAGGTCATGATCTCACAGTCCGTGAATTCGAGCCCCACGTCGGGCTCTGTGCTGACAGCTCAGAGCCTGGAGCCTGCTTCCAATTCTGTGTCTGCCCCTCCCCCATTCATGCTCTGTCTCTCTCTGTCTCAAAAATAAATAAACGTTAAAAAAATTTTTTTTAATTTGACAACAACCAAAACCTACTTGAAAGATTTTGTATTTCCAGTGCATGCCCCTAGCTCGTTTACATTCCCAAACACTGGCAACAGGACTCGTTCTGAAGGATTACATCACGTCCTATAAAATCTCTGCACAGGGCAGAGTGGGGGTCCAGTGAACAGACATCAGGTGGTTTGGTGCCTGAGTGAGATGATCAGCCCCGTATGGAGACGGCGGGAGGAGACCGGGCCTCGAACTACCACATCTTCCTACAGAGCGCAACTGGGCTGGCTTGGTCATTTATCATTCGGTCCGCACCCCCCCACACCCACGGGGCTTCAGTGAACCTCACTTCGTATTTTCTTACGTTGAAGGATAAGCTACCACTTTCCAATCCGTTCTGTCACTAATCGTGACCAGCCTAGCGTCTTGCTACACAAAAAGCTTGTTATGTCCTTCCCTTATCGCAGTGTTCTTCCTTTCTAGGTCATTTTTGTCTTTCGTGGTAGCACGCTGGTTCCAAACCCCTCTCCCCGTGGAGACGCCCCCACTGTTAACAATATGCTCCCGGAGAAAAGGAACGTTCATCCCTTGCCTTTGTTTCCTGGCACTACATTTCTCACCGAGAAACGTTTCTTCCAGACAGCTAATGCCTCGGGGTTTTTTCAGAACCCGAGAACCTGTTACCGTAGAACTGTTTAGGAGTAGCTTCATAAGTTATTTCCACGGGTGCCCCTTCGTCCATATGCTGCGTGTGGCTTTGCGTTTCGTCGTTGGAGGAAATAGCACCCCGAGGCTGCAGGGCACTGGCCGTGAGCTTGTCTCCGTGGATTGTCGGTGAGGTATGTTGAGGGAAGGGGCCCCAGAGGTGCCCCAGAAACAGCTCACAGCTACAGTGCCTCAACCAAATGCTGCCGGGCACACTCCCAGGGGAAAAGGCTGTTGTCCCCATCAGCTCCTCCTCTCCCACAGTCATCCCAGCGGGTGGGTGGCCATCAGCCCTTCTGTGAGGGGACAGACCCACCATCCCCTGATGACGCACAGCAGGGGAAAGTCTAAAGGGATCAGACTATAATTGTTACAGAACAAGGGTTAGCACCTACACAAAACACTCCCTCCTTGGCTGATAATCAGAGCCAGAAGTGTAACAGAGGCCTGCCTCCCAGAGGCCCTCTCTGGGACACTTGGCATCGGGTCACCCATCTGCCCCAGCACGGCCATTCCAGCCCTAACACATTTTTTTTTTTCTTGCAAAAAAGATACACTTGCTAGAGCCAACAAATCATTGAGAAATAAGTACCCAGTATGTAGTTCCCAGGATTCCCTAAGGGGACCTCATCGTTTATATGAAGCAATACAACACTTTAAGTGTCGAGAAAAATGGGAAACCGACTTCTAAATTTCAGACACTAAGGTTTATTAGCGAATAGCACTAAACACGCATAACACCACGACCAAAACTGTGTTTCTGAATACCAAAGGCAGAGACCAAGACTACGGTTTCTGTCCCCATTGTTAATGGATTCTTACGGCAACGTCTCTCGTCTCTCGGTGGCCTCAGAATCTCATGCCTAAGGAATCATTACCACCTGAGGATGTGCTGTTACTTAAATTAGTGCCCGGTTGACGAACACTGAGACATGGACACAGTTTTGTTTGAACTGAGCAGTTCATATCCAGAAATTGAAAAAGAAAAAAAAAAATCTCTTAAGTAGAAAAGCGAGATCTAGCTACGGGAAGAGACAGTTGCCCCGCTAGTAGCAGCTGGGGGGCAGGGCTGGCCTCACCAGTTTTTCAATGAAATCATCAACGGCTTGGCCAGCCTTCACCAGCAGTATGACGCGCCGCGGTTTCTTCAGCTTGGAGACCATCTCCTCCAAGGAGCGTGCTCCGACCACCTTGGTTCCCTTTGCCTCGTTGGCCAAGAAATCGTCCACTTTGGAGACCGTCCTATTAAAAGCACAAACCTAGAAGGCCGAAAAGGTCTGATTAGGAGATTCAGGACACAGAAGACCTTCAGACCCTGGATTAAGTGAACCCCAAGGCACGGAACTGAATATAAGCAAAGGGTGACTGCCCGAGGTAAATCAGGCTAGAGTCTGTCACTAGCTGATAGAGACTCAATCAAGTCTAGGAACCGGCTGCTGCAAACTGCTATCTTTTGTACCGAAACCACTTTAGTGTTTATAACTATTTAAACTTTTCTCTCCCCCGGTTCTCATTGGGCAATAAAGGTAGAGTTCTATACACCCAGCCGGATTTCTCCTGCTTAACATCCGGTAAGTTTATCCAGGCTTACAGAACTGACATCTATTTTGCAAGACTGTCCTTCAGAGGATTGCAGAGCTGGCCCTCCCACACCGCATGTGACCTGGTGCTTCTCTTTCCCTTTGCAATAAACGTTCTAAGCAGCAACAGGGCATATACGAAGAGACCTAAGTTCCAGATTGTACAGGATCTTTGAAATCAGCCTCCGTGCACCAAGAACCCACAAGAGTGTGCCCTCCTGACTTACCACGAAGCCATGGTCATTCATGTTCAAAATTAAGTTCTGGCCCATGACAGCCAGTCCAATCAGTGCAATATCAGCTCTAAAAGACCGGGAAAAGGAACAAAGAAAAATGTGTCGGTTCCACTTTAATCCCTTCCAACTCAGGGGCCCAGAGTGTCCTAGCTTTTGCTATGAATACCTTGCCTTACCATTTCCTCTGTCCCCCTCCTCTCTTCTACCCCTGAGAACCCAGGCATGCGCCTCCAGGCCACCCTGCCCTCTGCCACTTCAAAGCACCTCAAGTTCTCTTGAGATCAACTAGACCTGCACGCAGGAGGGCATGCAATCTTTGCCGTGCTCACTGCCGGTGTCCCCGCTCCCACACGGGGGAGAAGCCCCTGCAGGCACAGCCGCCCACTGTCCAGCCTCTTCCCCTCCTGGCTCGGGCCCTGGCTGCCCTCGGCCATGCGGGTTCCCTCCCGCCCGGCCCTTTCTAGAAAGGGGGATCCGCCCGGCGCCGCCGCGAGGGGTAGAGGGCCCGGGCCCGAGGGGGCTGAAACCCTGAAAGTCCGAGGCTCCGGGCGCCACGAGGCCGTGCTCCGGCGACCCCCGGGGCCAAAGCGACTTCAGGCAGGTTCCGCCCTCCTCGCTGGCCCCCGTAAAGTTCCCCGGCGGTCCGCGAGCCGTCACTCACTGGGCCATGGCGGCGGCGACGGACCGGGCAGGAGCGGACAGAACCGGAGAGCTGAGAGCGCGCGGAGCGGCGACCGAGGAGGAGTCCCGCTCCTGCTTCGGCCCCGAGGCTCTGGCCGCGGCCTTCCGGCGCCGACCAATCGGGAGGAAGGGGCGGAGCTGTGCCACCACGCCATTGGCCCTTCCCGGCGCCTGTTAGACCACCTGAGGCAAACAGGCCCGCCCACTTCTGGGGCAGGCTCAGGAGAGCGCAGAGCACATCGATGGCGACGCCAAAGCAGAAGGGGCGGGGTCGCCGGGGACTGGTACGAGCGCTCTGGGCGAGAGGCTCTGGGCGCCGGGACAGCAGGCTGGGCGCGGCGCGGGCATAAGTGGGGGGGGGGGGGGGGGGCGCCTGGGACAGGCACAGGGAACCGGACAGGGGGCGCCCGGGACTAGCACAAGGGGCCGGGAGGGGCGCAGGCACGAGTGGAGGGGTGCGGGGCACCTGAGACAGGCACTGGGGGCAGGGGGCGCGAGGTGGCGGGCGAAAGGGACAGCGGAGCTGGCAGGGCGGGGGACGCCTGGGACTGGCACAGGGGGTGGGGCGAGGCGGGGGGCTCCGGGGCAGGCACTAGCGACTGGGGGCGGGGGGGGCGCGCAAGCCGGGAGGCCCCGGGACCGAGGAGGGTGTCGGGCGCGCGGCGGGGTCGCCGGGGCTGGCGGAGGGGCGGCGGCGGGCGGCCCCACCCGGACCCGAGCAGAGGACGCTCGGGGCCGGGGCTCCGCTCGGTGGGAAGGGTGGCGGCTCACGTCGGGCCGTGCATTCCAGGGTCCCAGGCACTCGGACGCCTGTTGTCCGAGTGCCCCTCGCCCCTCCCATCGCGGCCGCGCACTGTGGGGTTCAACCCCGTCGGGGACCGAGGCTCGTTGCGGCCTGTGGGAGTAACGGGTGCCAGGAAATGTGGGACCCCACCCACGACCCTGCGCGGTGAGCGCGCAGCCCCAGTTGCAGGAAAAGCAGCGGGCGCAGAGCAGGCTGGGAACGAACTTGTTGCGGGGGTGATGGAGGTCGCGTCGTTGAACTTCCCGAACCCGCTGAGGAGCTGGAGGTGCCCCGCAGGCCTTCTCAGAAGTGCCCGGGTGCTCCAGGCATCTTCCTCTCCCAGCACTGAACCCTCCCGCCTCCTACAGCAGATGCTGCTGAACCAGGCTTGGCGCCTCCAGCACATTTAAGATTTTTTGTGTTTCCATGAATCCTTCATGTCATCTAACGTGTACCTTGCACATAGTAAGTGCTCACCCGATAGAAAAGTCACACAGCTGGTTAGTGGGTAGTTAGTGACCCAGTTGTGACTGATTCAAGGCCAAGGCTAGTTCCATCACACCAAGTGCACAGGTTACTTTGTAATACAGATTTCGACAGGTACAATAATTTCCATGCGAGCTTGTGTCCCACCCACTATGGTAGTTTTTTTTCCTGTTGGAAGTTGGGTATGAATAAATCACAGTAGCAGTATTTTTGAATGCAATGGAATCTCCGAAAATTTTAAAACTCACGATCTACTTTATCTTCTATGTAAATATTTATGTGTATGGTTTTCTTCACTAAAGGCATTCTTTCTATGAATTTGTTCTTTTTCTTGAGTCGCTTCCATATTTGCCTGTTTTGTACCAGTCAGGGCTTACACGCCCAAAAAGGCTAATTTTCTTTTGTATACTCTCCCTTGAGCGAGGTGTTCATGGATTCTGAGGTTGACTCACTGTACAATGTCCAGGTGGGGCCAAGGTTAGAACAGCACTTCCTCCTGAGGAAGAGAAGTCCCTGTCCCATGAGGCCTTTTCCTTCTTTCCTTCTTGCTTTTCCTGGGTACAGAAATAGACAACTGTAGGCAAGCCCAGAGTTTATTTTAGTTTTTGGTTCAACATTAGTAATTAAAAAAAACCTCCAGTACAGTTAACACACTTTGTTGTTAATAGTTTCAGGTATACAATGTAGTGATTCAACAATTTGGTACATTACTCAGTGCTCATCACAATAAATGTACCCTTTAAAAAAAAAACAATAATCAGTTAAGCGTCCAACTTCGACTCAGGTCATGATCTCACAGTTCGTGGGTTCGAGCCCCGCGTCGGGCTCTGTGCTGACAGCTGGGAGCCTGGAGCCTGCTTCAGATTCTGTGCCTCCTTCTCTCTCTTTCCCTCCCCTGCTCACGCTCTCTCTCTCTCTCTCTCTCTCTCAAAAATAAAATAAACATTAAAAGAAAATCTCTACCTGCAAAGTGACGCTCAAATTCATGACCCCAAGATCAAGAGTCGCATGTTCTACCGACTGAGCCAGCCAGGTGCCCCACAGTAAGCCTACTACTCTCCTAGTCTATTTCACCCATCCCCACCCCCACTTCCCCTCTGCTAACCATCAGTTTGTTCTCTGTGGTGAAGTCTCTGTTTTTCTTTGTTTGTTGAATTCCACGTACGAGTAAAATCCTGTGGTATTTGTCTTTCTCGGACTTAACTTCTTTCACTTAGCATAATACACTCTAGTTCCATCCATGTTGCAAACGGGAAGATTTCATTCTTGTTTCTGGCTCAATAGTATTCCAGTGTATATATACCACTCCTTTATCCATTCGTCAGTCGACGGACATTAGGGAGGCTTCTGTAATTTGGCCATTGTAGATCACGCCGCAATAAACAGAGGGGTGCCTCTATCTTTCCGAATTAGCGTTTTCTTATTCTTGGGGTAAATACCCAGAAGTGGAATTACTGGATCATAGGGTAGTTCTATTTTTAATTTTTTGAGGAACCTCCATACTGTTTTCCACTGCGGCCGCACCGGTTAGCATTCCCGCCACGGGGCACCAGGGTTCCCCTTTCTCCACTTCCTCACCAACACCTGTTGTTTCTTGTGTTTTTAATTTCAGCCAAGAAAGCCCAGAATTTATCTTACAGCTACAAGCAAGGTGCCTGGCTGCCCTCAACACTTCCCTAAAGGGGGAAGGAAGTGACTATGGAAATGGCGGAGCCAAGCAAAACCAGGGAGGGCAGACCTTCCGTCACTGGTCACCGTTGAGGCAAAAGCCCTGCGCGGCCTGAGCCCCGGCCCTGCCCAAACAGGTGACAGTAGTTTTGGAGGAACCAGGCTGGTAGGAATCGTGGGGCTCTCCCGACCGAGTGTCTCCACCCTCCAGTGTGCGAGGCGGCTTGTTAAATGTGAATTCGGATACCACAGACCTGGGGGACGCAGGGCAGTGTGCATTTTATCCCTCCAGTGGGTTCTGACTGCAGGTGGCGCACGGGCCACCTTTTGAAACGGTTCTCAAAGGGTGGTCTAGGACCCCTGGAGGTCCCTCATACCCTTTCAGGGAGAAGTGGGGACAAAACCTTTCTCCATAGCACCAGTAGGATCGGATTTGTCTTTTTCATCTTCATTCTCTTACGAGTGTCTAGTGGCGTCTTCCAGAGGCTCTGTGACATGCGATCTGGAAGAGGTTACATGTAGAAGCAAATGAGAGAATCCGGCGGTCTTAAACTGTAGCGAGCTTGACATTAGAGAGATTTGCAGAACTGCCAGGCAGTAACACCGATCACCGAGTTTCCTTTTGTTTTGGGAACTTGTTATTAAAAACTGGTATTAATTTTTAAAATGGTAAATATTGGGCTGCCCACGTGGCTCAGTCGGTTAGGCGTCGGACTCTTGATTTCGGCTCAGGTCATGGTCTGATGGCTGTGAGCCCCGTGTCGGGCTCTGTGCTGACAGTGTGGAGCCTACGTGGGATTCTCTCTCCCTCTCTCACTGCCCCTCCCTTGTCTTCTCTCAAAATAAGTAAGCTTCAAAGTCAATGAATTGGTAAATATTGATAAAACTCACATAAACAGCTCTTTGTATCATCGGTCATTTTTAGGAATGTAAAGGGGTCTGAGACCGGTGGTTTGTGAACCACTCATCTAAACCAACCCCTGTTTTACAGATGAGGAAATTGGGGCTCAGGGAAGCAGAACTTGCTTAATCAGAGACGTACACTAGAACTGCCCCTCTGGGCACAGATCAGATGCTCTCCAGGGTCCCTCTCAATAGAACCTGGGGTCCAGAGACAGACCCAGTGGTAGGACAGCACGTTATCACAGAAGTCAGATCAGATGGCTCCTCAAATGACGTGGAACATCTGTCTTTCTCGGCAGCTGCTTGATAGAGACAGGGAGGAATGGGTTTGGGGGTCACGCTGCCCTTAGCTTGCTCCCATTCCACTTCTTTCTAGCTGTGCAGTATGGAGCAAGTTGTCAAGTCTCAGGAGTTTCCTCGTGTGTATATAAGGAGCGACAAAACCACAGAGGGTAGCTCTAGGGTGAAATGACTCAAACCAGGGCTTGTGTCTGGACTGAGTGCCCATATGCCAGCTTCTGTCTTTTTTTACAGAAAGGACACAGAGAGGAGAGATACAAACTGTAGTGGAGAATAGGACTGAAAGAGAACATATCAGGGGTGCCTGGGTGACTCAGGTGAACATCTAGACTCTTGACTTCAGCTCAGGTCATGATCTCATGGTTCGTGAGTTCCAGCCCTGCGTGGGGCTCTGTACTGACAGCACAGAGCCTGTTTGGGATTCTGTCTCTCTCTCTTAATAAGTAAATAAGTAAGGAAGTAAATAAACAAACAAACATTAAAAAAAAAAAAAACCCACGGGGTGTTTGGGTGGCTCAGTCGGTTGGGTGTCTGACTTCAGCTCGGGTCATGATCTCACCATTCCCGAGTTTGGGCCCCGCGTCGGGCTCTGTGCTGACAGCTCAGAGCCTGGAGCCTTCTGATCCTGTGCCTCCTTCTCTCTCTGGCCCTCCCCTGCTCGTGCTCTGTCTCTCTCGCTCTCAAAAATAAACATAAACCAACAAAAAACAAAAACACCCACATTTCTTCAGCCTTCCTGGTGCAGTCTTCTGGGAATAGAGGCAGAAAAGCAACTTTGCAGCTTGCTGCACAGCTCCTGAGTGGTTCCTAGAGTTCTAACTCAGCTGGCGATAAAATGCCCCACTATTTGAATTGCTTGCTATGAAACTTCCCATTTGACAATGACATACCCATGACTCTCACAGTCTCCGTCTTCCTGATCCAAATGCTTGTCACCCCAAGCATCCTGTCTTCCTCCCCACAGTCACCACCTCTGTCCTACATCCCTTCTGGGTGCCCTAAGCAAGGTGCACGAGCATAGATGCCACATCACTCTTGCTCCCAAGTGTGTCTATCACCTTCCTGTGCCTTATACTTAATAGATGGCCACCAACTGTTGCTGTCAAATGTCTGGTTTACAGTTGTGTTTTTAGATTTTAATTTATTTTTTATTTTTTAAATTTTTTATACGTTTATTTTTGATAGAGACAGAGCACAAGTGGGGGAGGGGCAGAGAGAGAGAGGGAGACACAGAACCCGCAGCAGGCTCCAGGCTCCGAGCTGTCAGCACAGAGCCCAACGTGGGGCTCAAACTCACAAACCACAAGATCATGACCTGAGCTGAAGTCGGACCCTTAAGTGGCGCCAACTGAGCCACCCAGGCGCCCCTAAATGTTTATTTTTGAGAGAACACAAGGTGGGGAGGGGCAGAGTAAGTGGGGACAGAGGATTCGAAGCGGGCTCTATGCTGACAGCAGCAAGCCCGTTGTGGGGATTGAACTCCCGAACCGTGAGATCATGACCTGGGCCGACACTGGACGCTCAACCGACTGAGCCACCCAGGCACCCCACTTAGCATGTTTTTGAGGCTTGTCCATGTTGCGGTATGTATGAATGGTGTGCTCCTTTTTACTGCTGAGTGGTATTCCTCTGTGTGTAATTTGTTTATCCACATAATTTATCTGGTGATGGACATTTGGATTATTTCTTTTTAAAAAAAAATTTTTTTTTTAACGTTTATTTTTGAGACAGAGAGAGACAGAGCATGAACGGGGGAGGGTCAGAGAGAGAGGGAGACACAGAATTGGAAACAGGCTCCAGGCTCTGAGCGGTCAGCACAGAGCCCGACGCGGAGCTCGAACTCACGGACCGTGAGATCATGACCTGAGCCGAAGTCGGCCGCTTAACCGACTGAGCCACCCAGGCGCCCCATTTAGATTATTTCTAAGTTGGACCATACATAAAGAACAAATCTTGTTTTGAACATTCACGTACCAAGTGTGGGGGCATGGTTTCATTTTTCTTGGGTGGACACGTTGGAGAAAAAGTGCTGGCTCATATGGTGCATGTTTAACTTCTGAAGAGCTGCTAAGTTACTTCCAAAGTGGCCGCACCATTGTGCATTCCCACAAGCACTGTGTGAGGGTTCCAGTTCCCCCACATCCTCACCAACATTTGATTCTGTCTTTGTGATGACGGCCATCCTAGTGGGTGTGAAATGGTATCTCATTGTGGTTTTAATGTGATCCCTAATGGCTAATAATGATGAGCATATTTTCAAGGGCTTATTAGCTATTCATATATATTTTATCTGGTGAGATATCCATTCAGATCTTTTCTTTGTACATTTTTAATAAGTTCTAGAATCGATTTATTTAAAAAGTTGCAGATAGTTCAGAGAGTAAGCTTAGTTTCCCCCTACGGCTAACATCTTAACATTACCGTGGCGTATTTGTCACAACTGAGAAACCAACACTGGCATTAATACTGTGACCTGAACTCCAGACTTCATTAGAGTTGCATTTTCCGGGGTGCCTGGGTGGCTCAGTCCATTAAGTGTCAGACTTCGGCTCCGGTCATGATCTCACAGTTGGTGAGTTCGAGTCCCGTGTCGGGCTCTGGGCTGACATCTTGGAGCCTGGAGCCTGCTTCGGATTCTGTGCCTCCCTCTCTTTCTGCCCCTCCTCTGCTTGCACTCTGTCTCTCTTTCTCTCAAAAATAAACATTAAAATACATTTTTTAAAAAGAGAGAATTACATTTTCCACAAATATACTTTTCCTGTTTGGGGGCCTATCCAGAATACATTACATTTTGTCATTACATCTTCTTAGTTTCCTCTGGTCTGTGGCAATTTCTTGGTCTTATTTTTAATAACCTTTGATTTTTTTTTTAAAGATTATATTCTTAAGCAATCTCTATACCCATCGTGAGGCTTGAACTCACAACCCCGAGATCAAGAGTCACATGTTCCACTGATTTAGCCAGCCAGGCACCCCTCACGACCTTCAATTTTGAGGAATGCTGGTTGGGGATCTTATAGAATGTCCTTCAATTTGGATTGAAATTTTTTTTTCTCTTGGTTATACAGGGGTTGTGGATTTTGTGGAAGAATACCATGGAAGTAAAGTGCCATTCTCTTGACATCATACCAGAGGGACACGCTATCAACAGGGATGATATCAGTCCCAATCACTAGACAAGGCAGTGTTTATCGAGACTCACCACCATAAAGTTCTTTCTTTACTCCTTTCCATGTTCTATTCTTTGGAACCCATTCACTAAGTACAGCCTACTTTTGCCTGTTTGTTTTTTAAATAGCATTGTTTGTCTTACTGAGTTTTAGAAGTTTTTGTGTATCCTAAATAAAAGTTATTTATTAGATATACAACCAGCAAATATTTTCTCCCAGTTTGGGGCTTGTCTTTTCATTTTCTCAATGGTGTCTCCTGAAGAGGAAACTTTTAATTTTTTTTTTTTAATATTTATTTTTGAAAGACAGAGAGACAGAGTACAAGCAGGGGAGAGGCATCATGAGAGAGGGAGACACTGAATCCAAAGCAGGCTCCAGGCTGTCAGCACAGAGCCCGATGCGGGGCTTGAACTCACAGACCATGAGATCATGACCTGAGCCAAAGTCAGACGCTTAACCGACTGAGCCACTCAGGCGCCCCAGCTGGTGACATATCTAAAAAACCTTTGCCAAACCCCAAATCGCAAAGACTTTCTCCTATGTTTTCTTCCAGAATTCTTAGGGTTTTAGCTCTTACATGTAGATCCATGATCCATTTTGAGTTAATTTTTGTATAACATGTAAGGTAGGGGTCTAAGTCCATATTTTTGCATATGGATATCCAATTGTTCAAGCAACATTTGTTGGAAAGACCCCACTGAATTGCCTTGGCATCCTGGTAAAAAATCAGTCGACCTCAAATATGAACTATGTATCTGGATTTTCCATTTTGTTCCATTGATTTTATGCTAGTACCACACTGTCTTCTTGATTACTGTAGCTTTATAGTAAGTTTTAAAATCAGGTAAATTCTTCAACTTAGTTTTTCTTTTCAAAAATTTTGTTTTTTGGCTATTGTAGGTCCTTTGCCATTTCCATACAAATCTTAGGATAAGCTTGTCAATTTCTACAGAAAAGCACCCTGGGATTTTATTGGGAGTGCACTGAGTCTATAGATTAATTTGGGGAGAATGGCCATCTTCTTTGTTTTTTTTTTTAATTTACATCCAAATTAGTTAGCATATAGTGCAACAGTGATTTCAGTAGATTCCTTAATGCCCCTTACCTATTTAGCCCATCCCCCCCTTCCACAACCCCTCCAGTAACCCTGTTTGTTCTCCATATTTAAGAGTCTCTTATGTTGTGTCCCCCTCCCTGTTTCTATATTGTTTTTGTTTCCCTTCCCTTATGTTCATCTGTTTTGTCTCTTAAAGTCCTCATATGAGTGAAGTCATATGATATTTGTCATTCTCTGACTAATTTCGCTTAGCATAATACCCTCCAGTTCCATCCACATGGTTATAAATGGCAAGGTTTCATTCTTTTTCATTGCTGAGTAGTATTCCATTGTGTGTGTGTGTGTGTGTGTGTGTGTGTGTGTGTGTGTGTGTGTGTGTATACACCACATCTTCTTTATCCATTCATCCATCGATGGACATTTGGGCTCTTTCCATACTTTGGCTATTGTTGATGGTGCTGCTATAAACATGCATGTGTCCCTTCGAAACAGCACACCTGTATCCCGTGGATAAATGCCTCGTAGTGCAATGGCTGGGTCGTAGGGTAGTTCTGTTTTTAATTTTTTGAGGAACCTCCATACTGTTTTCCAGAGTGGCTGCACCAGCTTGCATTCCCAGAGAATGGCCATCTTAATAATATTGAGTCTTCCAACCCATGAACATGTTATAATGTTTCCATCTATTTAGATCTTCAGCAATGTTCAGTGGTTTGAGTGTACAGGCTTTGCATTTTTGTGAACTAAATTCCAAATACTCCTTTGGGTATTGTTCTGAATGGAATTTACCTATTTTCAGTTTCAGATTGTTCATTGTTGGTGCATAGAAACACATCTAATTTTTTTTGTTGATCTTCATCCTGACAACTTACCATCTGTGATCATGTTATCTCCGAATAAACACAATTTTACTTCTTCCTTTCCAATCTGAACACCTTCTATTTTTGTTGCCATTTGCACTGAAGACCACCTAGAGTGCGATGTTGAAGTGGTAAGAGGAGATCTATTTGCCTTGTTCCCAACCTTAGGGGGAAAGCATCAGTTTTTCACTACTGAATATGACGCTCGTTTTAGGGTTTTCATAGATGCCTTTCGTTATGTTGAGAAATTTCACTTCACTTTGTTGAGAATTTTTATCATGAATTTTCAATTGCCTATGTCTCCTTTCATGTCTTTGACTCATGTCATTACCACCCTGATGCTGGATGCATATACATTTATAATGGTTATATCTTCCTGATGTATTGATCTCTTACCATCATGAAATGGTCCTCTTTGCATCTGTTAAATAACAAAAATTCAATCAAGTAATTCTATTTCTTTATTTAGATTTTGTTTGTGTAACTACTTATTTATTTATTTAAAAAGTAATCTCTGTGCCTAACGTGGGGCTCGAACTCACAATCCTGAGATCAAGAGTCTCATGCTCCACCAACTGAGCCGGCCAGGGCACCCCCAACTAAGGACATTTTAAAGACTTTATTTTATTTTAATTTATTGTATTTATTTTACTTTATTTATGCATGAATCAGTCAGCATCCTGTCTAGCAAGTAGAAGGGAACTCCAAAGGGCCTACAGAAAAGGAAAGCCTTTTTATTTTATTAAAAAAATTTTTTTTTTAATGTTTATTTATTTTTGAAGGAGAGAGAGAGCATGAGCGAGGGAGGGGCAGGGAGAGAGGGAGACACAGAATCCGAAGCAGGCTCCAGGCTCTGAGCTGTCAGCACAGAGTCCGACACAAAGCTTGCTTGAACCCACTAACTGTGAGATCATGACCTGAGCCGAAGTCGGACGCTCAACCGACTGAGCCACCCAGGCGAGAAAAGAAAAGGCTTTTAAAATTAGGGAGTGGGGAAAAGAGGGCATTTTATTAGCAAAGAAGCCATTGTTTCAGGCAAGGTTGCCCTCCGAAAAGGAACAGAAGGGTGTATCAGTAAACTTCCTGATACTGACTAGGAAATTCCCATGTTAAATGTGACACATCTGGTGGGTTGAAACTGCAGTGAGATTAGGTATTAAGTGTTGGTTTTACAGACTTGGGGCCTTAACCCAAGTGGCACCACTTCGGCCCCATGGTTTCTCCCTAACAATTCCCTCTTTTTTTTTTTTTTTTGAACGTTTATTTATTTTGGGGACAGAGAGAGACAGAGCACGAACGGGGGAGGGGCAGAGAGAGAGAGGGAGACACAGAATCGGAAACAGGCTCCAGGCTCTGAGCCATCAGCCCAGAGCCCGACGCGGGGCTCGAACTCATGGACCGTGAGATCATGACCTGGCTGAAGTCGGACGCTCAACCGACTGCGCCACCCAGGCGCCCCGACAATTCCCTCTTTTGATCAGACTCTCAGCTCAGCTGAGAGATGGGCTCCTTAGCTACAGCTCTGTATCTCTCAAAGCTTCTGTTGCTCCTTTGCATGGTATTCCCAGGTCATGACGGTTTCCCTTAATCTCTGTGATCGCCACTGGTTATAGCTTTGGGTTCACAATTTTTTTTTTAAATAAAAAAAGATTTTATTTTATTTTATTTTTTATTTTTTAAATATGAGATTTATTGTCAAATTGGTTCACAATTTTTAAATTGGTTGTCTTCTTTATTCCTTTCGTGACGCTCCAAGTCTCAGGGAAATCATTTGCTGTGGGTTAGCAGCTGCAAAAATGCATTTAAAGCTTTTGAGAGCATTTAACATACCAGGGAGATTCTTATGATTACTACAAATACGGTAATTTCCAACGTTTGGAGGACACCTCGAAGCCATGGTCCCCGAGACCCAAACCAAAAACCAAATAAGTCAAAGAAAGACCCTGCTGAAGGAGCCGCTCTTTCAGTCAAGTGGCTTGCTCGGTGATTATGTAATCGGGGTTCAACTTCCCCAGAAGTGTTCATCCAGGTGCAGAAGATGGTGTTGGCCAGATACCTCCTTGCTCAGCTAGAAGAGAGTCAAGGGCTATCTTATTATCAAGAACTACTTTGGGGGCGCCTGGGTGGCGCAGTCGGTTAAGCGTCCGACTTCAGCCAGGTCACGATCTCGCGGTCCGTGAGTTCGAGCCCCGCGTCGGGCTCTGGGCTGATGGCTCAGAGCCTGGAGCCTGTTTCCGATTCTGTGTCTCCCTCTCTCTCTGCCCCTCCCCCGTTCATGCTCTGTCTCTCTCTGTCCCAAAAATAAATAAACGTTGAAAAAAAAAAATTAAAAAAAAAAAAAAAAAAGAACTACTTTGGCCAAAGATAAAAACAGAGAGAGAGGCAAACCTTAAGAGACTCTTTTAATACAGAGAATAAACGGAGGGTTGGTGGGGGGGGGGGGGGGGGGGGGGTTGGGTGGTGGGGATTGGCTAAATGGGTGATGGGCATTAAGGAGGTCACTTGTTGGGATGAGCACTGGGTATTGTATGTAAGTCACGAATCACTGGGTTCTACTCCTGAAACCAATACTACACTATATGTTAACTAACTTGAATTTAAGTAAAATAAATAAATATGGTATTTAAAAAAAAAAAAGAATTACTTTGACCAGAAAGTCCTAGAGGATTTCTGTTGGGTAGCTGTTGAACTTCAGCAGCAGATTTTGCAATAATTTTAAGAGTTGAGGGGAGCCTGGGTGGCTCGGTCGGTTGAGCATCCGACTTCGGCTCAGGTCATGATCTCACGGTCTGTGAGTTCGAGCCCTGCATCGGGCTCTGTGCTGACAGCTCAGAGCCTGGAGCCTGTTTCGGATTCTGTGTCTCCCTCTCTCTCTGCCCCTCCTCTGTTCATGCTCTGCCTCTCTCTGTCTCAAAAATAAATAAACGTTAAAAAAAAAAAATTGAAAAAAAAAAAAAAAAAAAGAGTTGAGGAGTTCCTGTAGCCTGTTACCTGTATCCCTAACCAGGGAAGCAGGGTCAGGCCAAAAGGAGTGAATCCTGAATCACAGGGGCCTCCTGGTAGGTCCTTTTTGACACACGATGTAAATTTAGGGGAGTTGACCAATGAGACGTCTTATTGTGCTTGTGGTAAGTTAGGAGCATGGTTTGATTTTCTCTGAGCCTGAAATAAAAGCTTGCTCTGAACTTCCAGGTTACCCCAGACGTAGAGATGAGGGCATTCTCTTTCCAGGACAACGTCAGAGTAAAAGAAAGGAAAAGAAGGAGAACGTTCTCACGTTTAAAGTGAGAAGCCTTGATCCGCTGTCTTGGGCAGAACGAGTCTACTGTGGCATCAGCCACTTGTCTTCTTTGCCCTTTGACTCGAGGTCTCCAGAGTCTGTGCAGGACCAGGTATCAGGGGATGCCTTTTTCAGCCGTGGGAGGTGTACCCGAGGCTTAATACCTTCTGGTTTTGCAGCAGCGTCCATGGTCGGGGCACTTGGTGAGGTCTCTTCCAATGGGGCTCGAGAGCTGTCTTCCACGGCTCACGTTTCCACGGCTCACAGGATCCTCTGAATTGGGATCTGGGCAGGCTTTGGTGATAGGCTTGAGTATAAGACAGTAGAGACTGATACTAGTATGCAGAAGGTTGTACAGTGATAGGATTTCAAGAAGTTTACAAGGTTTTCCTTACGGTTCATATGATCTGCCCAGTGAACTGGGTGCCTCGATCACTGGAGATTACAGAAGATATACCCCAAGTGAAAAACGCATTTTTGAACACATTTTGAGCACATTTTCTTTGCCATTGTGAGGGCATCGGCAATGCGGCAGGGAAAGGCTTTAACCCATCTGGGAAACCAGAGCAGATTGGTAACTCGTAGTAGGTGGAAACTGAATGAAGGTCAGGTGCAGGTGTTCAAAGTGTCCAGAGGGAGAAGGCCTGAGGCCTCTGGGAATACAGACTGTTTTTGTCTTTCCACCAATGTCTATCTATAATTTGAGTCATTTTATTTTATTTTTAAGTTTATTTTGAGAGAGAGAGCGAGAGAGAGAGAGCGAGCGAGTGCACACCAGCAGGGGAGGAGCGGAGAAAGAGAATCCCAGCTGACTTCTGACCGTCAGCACAGAGCCCAACACAGTGCTCTAACTTTATGAGACATCAAAAAGTCCTTCATTCTCCCAAGCTATTTAAAAAAATGAAGACACATTTTGTGTTAAGATGTCACATCAACCTATTTGACTTTAAGTAAACCCAGGCAGAATAAAAGTTTTAATTTTAATGCTGATAACTAGAGACAGGTCTGTTTTAATTAAACCAACAACTGAGTATTTTCCCAGATTACGTGAACTCGAAAAAACATTTGGATTGACTTCCATCTGTCTGAGAGTTTTAGAATGCCAAATCCTTGCAGGCACTCGTCCAACTAAATAGAGCTCTTTGACAAATTCATTTTAGCAATACTATCGGAGGTAGAAAAATCTCACATTTGTAATATGAATAGGTATGGACACACACACGCACACACATGCAGATGCAAGGACCCTATAGTTACTAATATTTGTGGAGAAGATTTTTAAGATTTGTATTTGTTCCTGGAATTGATTTTAAGGAAGAGGTGCTAAAGTTTGGGTACAAGAGCCCTTTTAGCCTCCCCCACCCTCTTTTTTTTTTTTTTTTCCCAGTCTCAGGTGATTGTGGTCTGTGTTTACATTTCAAAGTCCAGATGAGATGTGTCCCTTTAAGGGACAGAGAAAGAATGCAAGTTCCTCCAGAAGGACTTTGGTTTCCTAAAGCCAATAGTTTTACAACCTGTTTAAGATAATGAGGGAAAGTTTGGGGACTGGAAAAGGAATAGGTGAACTTTGAATTGCCTCTAGTTTTGTAAAGATTTGTAAGATAAGGACAGTTGCTTTCGTTCCTCAAATAACTGGGTCGTAACTTAAATGATATCACCGGTTGATCCACCAACCCAAGTACACTATTCTCAATTTGCTTTTTTCCCTCTGGGTACATAGTTCTAATTTTAAATATTTCTGCCAATACCAAATAATCCCCCTTTTGGTGCAAGACGGTCCACAAAGAGGGTGCAAAGGATATTAATGGCCCAAGATGCAGAGTTACTCCCAATGAGAGCCAAAACACAGAAACACAACCCCAAAGTCTCAGGCAGGCAGAAAGCCAAGCCCAGCTCTGGGGAGAGGAGAGGAGCAGGAAGGCAGCTGGGACACGAAGGATCAATAACCAGTGGGTCTGGATTTGGAAAGGAAGGGACAACGTGACAACCAGGCACTATAGACAGAGATTCAGAAGAGGCGATTCTGGTAAGAATTTCCACCCTCTGTTGGCTTCTGCCAGTTCTTCCAGGGTCCCCTCTGCGGGCTCTGCTATCACCATAGCTTCCCCTTGGCTGTTTACCAGAAAATCTGTTTCATCAACTCTGGGAGGGGCCCATATGGCAGCCCATCTTGGAAGGCAGATGTGGGGGTGTCTGTAAGGCCATTAACTTGGACGACTTTTGTTTACAGTTCTGTAGTCCTTTCCAAGTGGAGAAACAATTCAGACAGAGGGTTACTACACTGGGCCCTGAGCAGGAAGTTATGTCAGTCTTCAGGCTTTTGTTTTAGGTGCCTCTTACATTTATAATTTTTCATTAGCTGTTAATGAAACTAATTTGGAATCTTGAAACCTTTTGGAGGCTTTGTTTGCCAGTTAAAACAGGTATCCTATTTGGTTTAATTTGGGAATTTCTGCTTTTGAGGGTACTCCTTTCTTTTTTCTTTTTCTTTTCTTCCTTCCTTCCTTCCTTTCTTTCTCTTTCTTCTTTTTTTTTTGTTAAGTAGGCTTCACCTCCAGCACAGAGCCCAATGCGGGACTTGAACTCATGACCCTGAGATCAAGACCTGAGCTGAGATCAAGAGTTGGATGCTTACCTGACTGAGCTACTCAGGTGGCCCTCAATAGTGGCTCAGTAGGACCCTAGCTGCAAATGGAGTTAACTCTCCCATTTTTGTACAGCCATATCCAGCCACAAATTGGGGGCAACCCCACTTTTCTCTGGTCTTATTTTGGGGCCTCCAGCCTGAAGGTTACCAAGCCAAATTCCTCAGGACACAAAACAAGCACAGTAAGATTCTGCTGTTTTTGCTAGATATCTACCACTTCTGGGACTATCGTTTTTAGACATAAAATAATCAGCTGTGCTGAAAGGTTGAACGCTTGTCTTTAGACTTGAAGAATCCCATTAGCTAAGACTTTGGGTTTCTCAGAGCCAAACTGGTACCCAAAAAGGACACGCCGTGATGTTGAGGACTGTGTGTGTTTTACGGTTTACCTTGTCGCATGAAGTTCTCTTGAGGTTGGTGGGTGACCTGACCTGTTCCGTGACCAACTTATCCTATCACAGGAGTCTTCTGGAGATGCCAAGTGTTCTAACAGTCTTTAAATGCTCAACCTGTGCCCACAGATTTTTGTGGCTTTTTGGCCTGAGATCCCCACTAACAAGCCTTTATCTATATTAAACAAGACAAACAAACATGTGCATCTTAATGCACTGGCAGCAACCAATAGATGTTACAAGTATCCTGGCCACAAGACGGCCCTGTACGTACTACCACCAATTCCCTTGGAAACTTGCTGAGGTTTTCCATTAGGGGACTTACGATCTGAAAGGCTAGGGGCTTGCTCTGGGCAGACCCTCTGCCAGCTCAGTTGGGCTCTGGGCAAATATGGCAGGCAACTTGGGCTGCCAGCACAAGCTGATCTGCCCTGTAAAGGAAAGCTGATTATATCAGGAGCCCCGACACAAAAAGAGCAGAGCTCAGAACCAGGAGGAACTCAACCAACAGGCAGTGAGAAAGGCAGTGAACCCAAACGGTTCACGGATACCACATCTGTGTTTCTCATGGCTTCCGAATGCTGCTGGAAGTTCATCTTGGATCCCACTACTGCCACCAAATCTGTTAAATAGCAAAAATTCAACAAAAAACATTTTAAAGATCTAATTGGCTTTCTTAATCGATTCATGAATAGGGCAATACCTGGCTAGCAAGTAGAGAAGAGCTCCAAAGGTTACAGAAAAGGAAAGGCTTGTGAAGGTAGAGAGGAAGTGGGAAAAAAGGAAATTGTTAGCAAAGAATCTGTTGTTTTAGGCAAGGTTGCCTTCCTCAAGGGAACAGAGGGGTCCATCAGTAAATTTCCTAATGCTGACCAGGAAATTCCCATGTTGATTGGTTAAGTTACATTCCTGGGGGGTTGAAAATGCAGTTAGGTTAGGGATTGAGTGTTGGTTTTCTGACTTGGGGCCTTAATCTAAATGCCACCATTTTGGGCCTGTAGTTTTCTTTTTAACATTTCCAGTAATAGTTCTTGTCTTAAAAAGTTGTTTTTTTCTGGTGTTGCTATAGCCATTCCAGTCCTCTTGTGGATTACTGTTTGCATGGCAAATATTTCCAACGTTTTACTTTCAACCTGTTTGTGTCTTTGAAACTAAAGCAACTCTAGTAGATAGCATGTTGTTGGATCCTGCTTTTTGAAAAATTTTTTAACATTTATTTATTTTTGAGAGACAGAGACAGAGCACGAGTGGGGGAGGGATAGGGGGGTACAGAATCCAAAGCAGGCTCCAGGCTCTGAGCTGTCAGCACAGAGCCCAGTGCAGGGCTTGAACTCACAAGACCACGAGATCATGACCTGAGCTGAAGTCAGACGCTTAACCAACTGAGCCACCCAGGTGCCCTAGATCCTACTTTTAAAAATCCAGTTTGACAATCTCTGCATTTTGATTGGAATTAATTTATTCATATGTAATTATTAATATAGGTGGATATATGAATGCCACTTAGCTATTTGTTTTCTATGTCTCATGTCTTTGTTCCTCTGGTCAGCTTTTACTGCTTCTTTTGTGTGTGTGTGTGTGTGTGTGTGTGTGTGTGTGTGTACACGTGTGTATACCACTATAATCCCTAAGTTGATTTTTAACTGTGTCTTTTTTTTGAGTTATTTTCTTAGTGGTTGTCTAGAGATTACAATGTGTATCTCTAATTTATTATAGTGTACTTCAGCTTAGTACTGAAAATTCTGGTAAAATATAGCAACTTTACTATATACAGCCCCATTTCCTTATTCATCCCTTTTGCTATTACTGTCATATACATCAGTATGTCATAACCCCAATAATACATGTTATAATTGCTAGTTTAAACACTGTTTTTTAAAAAATTAAGAAAAGAGGAAAATATAAAGTGTTTTCTTTTTTGTTATGTGTTTATCATTCCAGGGATCATTACTCCTTTTGGTGAACTTCAGTTACTGTCTGTCGTTGTCTTCCATTAGCCTAAAGCCTTCCTTTAGTATTTGCGTATTTCTTCTTGTAGTATTTCCTGTAGGACAACTCTGCCAGCCCTAATTCTTTTTTTTTTTTTTTTTTCCTTTAAATCTGGGAATGTCTCTAACTTGCCCCTGTTTTTTTGAAAGATAGTTTTGCTGGGTATAAAATCCTGGCTTACTGAGAATTCTTTGAGCACTTCAAGGACCTCGTTTCAGTGGCTAGGACTTTTAGTTTCTGCTGAGTAGTTGGTTACTGTCATTCCCCTATATATGGTGAGCTGATTTGCTCTTGCTGTTTTTAGAACTATCCCTTTGAACTGGTTTTCAATAGGTTAACTATGATGTATCTAAGCGCAGATCCCTCTGTGGTTATCCTAGAGGCCCACAGGGTTAGAACTGTAAATGAATGTCTTTCAACACATTCAGGCAGTTTTCAGCCCTTAATTTTTCACATATTTTTTTCTGCCTTTTCTTTCCTCTCCTCCTAGAACCCCCATTTCACATATGCTGGTACACTCTGTCCAGATTTTTTTACTTTTACATTTTTAGTTTGGCTTCCTGATGGTTACCCTGTGTCTACCTAACTTAGCTGCCAGCTGAGGATTTGGAAGTCATGCCAGACCCACTGGAGGCCCTCGGGCCCCCACCCTCGGTGTTTCTGTACGCATCAGGAGCTGCGCTCACACCTCTCCCAGGCCTCAACTTTGCTGTGGCTTTTGCTTGCGGCTGGGCTTCCAGAATTTCCCCTGCACATTTGCAGGTTTCTGGTAGCCAGGGACGTGCTGAGCACTTACCTCATCCTCCCTCCCATGGCACTCTCACTTTCAGAGTCTCCCCATTAAGTTTCGGGCTAGTCTGCTTCCTGCCCAACTGAGACCTCAGGCTAGCAAGCCTCGGGTTTTTCCCATTCCTCACCAGGTTTGCCACTTTTAGCTGCCAAAAAACCCTACAGCTCTCCCCCTCCACCCCAAACCAAAGATGGTCAAGTATGCCCCATTCAGAGTGGAGCCCTGATCTGGTAAAACGGCTTCCCTTACCAACAGACAGACAGTGGGGATGGGGGACAGCCCCAGGGGAGAGGGCTGCGGGCCTCCACTGCTCTTACTTGAAGAAGTTATAGTAGTTTTTCCCAAGAGTAATTGCTTTTTAATTCATCTGTCTTTGGTCAATTTCCAGAGTCTTGAAACGTTTTTAATACTTTTTCCAAGTTTTAGGCTTTTTTATGTTTTGCAGACTGCCTGTCCTCTTCACACTGGGGGAGGCCGGAGCTCCCCCCAAAGCACTGCCCTTTTGTCTGCACTGAGGGCCTTCACCTGGAGTCCACCAGGGGGCACTCAAGGGCCTGAGGGTTTCCAGACACTGATTTGGGGGCAAAGTGAAACAGACCCTGTGCCTCTTCCGCAGGCTGCGTTCAGCACCTCAGCCTCAGAGCACAGGGGAGAGACACCAAGAAGCAGAACATTGCAGGGAGAAGCTTCAAAAAGGACGAGGGGATCAGGAACCTCCCCCAAGTCCTGTTCTTCTCCAGGGGCTAACTAGAATTTGCAGGGTCCTTTGGGGGCCTGGCTGGCTCAGTCAGTAGAGCACGTGACTACTGATCTTCGGGTTGTGAGTTTGAGCCCCATGTTGGGCAGAGTTTATTTTAAAAAGTTTTCAGGGTTCTTGACTGCAGGGGTACTGCCTCCTGTCTGTCTTGCCTCCTTCTCAGGATGGGCAGAGCAAAGTGAGCTCATGCCTAGGAAAGTTCCTTGCAAACTTCAAATCGCTACACAGTTTTAAGATGCCATTATATGTAACGTGACAAGGAGACTCAGTGCAGGGAAAGTGGCTTTCTCAGCTAGTCAGTGGCAGAACGGAACTTAAGCCCAAGTCTACTAAGAGCCCAGTACTCTGTCCTCATCGGAATAGCAGGCCATAATCAGGCAGACTCAGAGAGACATGTTTCCCCAGCAAAATTGGGTTTAGCTGCATATTAGAGACCTTTAGTTGACCTTAAAAGGAAAGTTAAATAGAAATTAACTTTCGGGGTCCCTGGGTGGCTCAGTCGGAAGACGTCTGACTCTTGATTTCGGCTCAGGTCATGATCCCAGGGTCATGGGATTGAGCCCCGCGTCAGGCTCCACACTTAAGGTTTTCCCTCTCTCTCCCTCTGCCCTTCTCCCCTGTGCACTCTGTCTCTCTCTCTCTTGAAAGAAAAGAAAAAAGAAAAGAAAAGAAAAGAAAAGAAAAGGGAGGAAGGAAGGAAGCAAGGAAGGAAGGAAGAATGGAAGGAAGGAAGGATGGAAGGAAGAAAAAAATACACATTAACTTTCTATGACTAGTTTTGGAGAACAAATGACACTTCTGGAAATTGTACAGGTTGAACTTTCCACAATGGCTCCGTTCAAGAGAGCCTCAGCACCTCTACACCTTTCAGCTTTGTTGCAAGGATTTCCTCTTTCTGTGGGGCTTGGTCGCAAGGAAAGCCTACCATCAGGTTTTGTTGCAGGAACAAATTGATTGCTCTAGTCTGAGATTTGGCAAGCGAGAGAAATGCTGAGTCAATGTGACTAAACATCTGGACACACCCAAGTCACCACCGAATAGACATCATTTTAGGCAAACATGTTTAATCACCTAATGGAACAGCCCCCCGTTCTTTTTCTTCTGTTACTAATGTTACGTGCTATGCGGCCTTCCCATTTCTTTGCTAAGGTGTGAACCAGCAAAAAATGCTGGTTCCCAGGACTGTTGGAAAACGACCACAAACTAGTTTAGAAGACACAGGTGTCTTGTCAGTCGGGTTTTCTCTTTTTTGTAAGTGCCTGACACTTACACTTTGATGGCTGGGGCATCCGCTTCATAGATAGCTCTCTCAAATAAACATTTTGCCGGCCCCACCACTAGAGAAAGCGCCAGACCCTCTCTCCCCTCCTGGCTCCCCAGGCTTCTCTGTTTTAGAGATCTTGGTTGGGTTAGATAACTGACCATTTGGGCTACTTGTTTTTTCTCTTCCAACTTTAAATTCCTGTTTTTGTTTTAAATTCATCAATAAAGAGTGAGCCCAGCCTAACCCTGGATCCCCTCCCACCCTAATAAAAAGCAGAACCCCAGACCTGGTTCTCTCTCTCTCTCTCTCTCTCTAACTGTAATCTTGTCGGGTGGCCCCAGGTGTACCAAGCAATTTCCAGGTGCTATAAAAATAATAAACCCTGTGTTTGGTTCTCCAGTTTCCTGACTTATTGCTGAAGGGACTCTTGCAATCATAATAACCGTGGGACTGAGACGAAGGCAAGTGTCTCCCAGAGATGAACAGAGTAAGGCCAGAGAATGCTGACCTTTAGTTTGCAGAAAATCCTCAAATGCTTGGCTTATAAGGCTTAAGAAAGTCAACTCACAGTATCATTCACCTTAACTTTTAGCCTTGCCCTAAATCCCCAAATCCCCAATCAAACCAGAGGCATGAATTCTACAAAAACAGCCCTTCTTCACAAATCTCCCAGGGAAGAAAAACAGACTTACGTACGGGGGTGTGTAAGTTAACAAACACACTAGTTGGGGCAGATTTGAAAATCCCCCTGCACTCACTTGCTCTAATTCCTGCGAATGAACTCAAAGGACTGGTTCACCTGCTAGGTAGAAAGAGCAATTTTAGGAAAAACCAGGACACCACATATTCAAAAGCCAGAGGAGCAAGCAGGTGACATACTCAGGAAAACTAAATTAAAACAGACTATGCGGAAACAAGGAGTTCCTGAGGGAAACAGAAAATCTCCATAACCGACCAAAAGTAGAGGGACCAGGAACATCAGGTAGAAAAGTAATGCATTCAACGCGCACAGTTCCATGGGGCCTCCTAAGAGACACGGTGACCCTCAAGAGAGCCTACACGACCCTGGATGAGGTCTAGTTGTGGGGGACAACCAACTCTGTAAAACAAATTCCGTTTCGCTGTAAAGTCCAGTGGAGTTCAGGAAGGCAGGGCCCGACATAACCCTGAGAGCTGACCTAACTTCTCTGATGGATGAGTCCCATGGAGACAGACCGTTGCCATCAGAAGAGGCCCCCGGCAGTGGCTGTTGCTGTCTGCTGTCCCTGGCGGCCTCCGGGAACTGTGGTGACGTGGTGGCACTGCCGTAGGACTCGAGACCCAGCTCTCTGCCGTGTGCCAGGCTACGAGGCTATCGCTCTAGCAAAACTCTCCACGCTGGTCTCTTCCTGTTGCCAGGTTTCCCTTCCTGTTCGCTCATTCCAGTCTGCATACGCGCGCGCGCGCACACACACACACACACACACACACACACACACACACACATCTGTAAAGCTTTCTCCTTTCTTTGGGGCATCTGGGTGGCTCAGTCGGTTAAGCAGCCAACTTTGGCTCAGGTCACATCTTGTGGCTTGTGGGTTCGAGCCCTGCATCAGGCTCTGTGCTGACACCTTGGAGCCTGGAGCCTGCTTTAGATTCTGTCTCCCTCGCTCTCTGCCCCTCCCCCACTCGTGCATACTCTCTCTCAAAAATAAATAAACTTTAAAAAAAAAGCTCTCTCCTTTCTTCAAAACACAAACCTCTCCTGGACCCCATATTCTTGTCCCTTCTCCCCTCTACAGTACAAATCTCCACAGGAATTTTCTGTACTATTTCAACGTCTTCTCCCCCACCTTTCTCCTGAACCCACCCCAGGTAGGCTTACTTGGCACCACTCAAGACGACGTCCCTCTCCTCGCCAACGACCTTTGTAGGGCAGAGGCACTTGTAACGTCTTCTCCCATGTGAAATGGGCGCCGTTACTGGAACATTCCTGCTTCTGCCAGCCCCTCACAGACCCCCAGAAGAGAAAGGATAATTGTTGAGTTTGGGAAGCATGGACAGCCTGCCCGCTGCCTCCCCCCTGAGAAGACTCACCTGCCCTCAGAGCACACAGTCTGTTGTTCCTCATACTTCCGTGACTTGCAGTGGGCCCACAACAGTGGCACTGCTGTCCCTTGGAAGCTGATCGGGAATGCAGAATGTCAGGGGCGCTTGGGTGGCACAAGTGTCTGACTCTGGATCTCTGCTCAGGTCATGATCTCACAGTTCCTGAGTTCGAGCCCCAGATGGAGCTGTGTTGATGGCTTGGAGCCTGCTTGGGATTCTGTCTCTCCTTTTCTCTGCCCCTCTCCTGCTTGTGCATACATGCATGCACTCTCTCTCAAAATAAATAAATTTAAAACCAAAAAAAAAGTAAAGAAAAGAAATGCAGAATTTCAGGCTGCACCCCAGGACCACTCAGCCAGAATCCATGTTTTAGTGCGATCGCAGGCGAGTCTGGCGCACGCTAAGTCCAAGCTCGCCGACCCTCTAACCCTCACATTCTCTAATCGCACCTCTAATCGTCAACAAGACTGACCTGCCACGTGCCTTATTCGTTTCTCGGTTGGCTCTGAAATTGGGAAACAGCGGCGGTATTCTCTGGCTCCCTCAAACTGCCTAGACCTCCCTGTTGCCGAAACCTGTGGTCGCTGCTCCGTCTGCCCTTAACTTGGCAGCTGCACCGGACACGGTTCTGCAAACACGTCCTTAACCTGGTCACCACGTGCCGCTCTCTCCCCGTGGCCGCTTCCCTCGTCTTGGCCGAATCGTCCTCTTCCCCGCCCCGGACTCCTCGTCGCAGTGCTCCGGGACCCAACCCTTGGTTCACAGGCCCCGCCACTCAGTCCCGGGTCTCCTGGCCTCTCGCCTTTCTCTGTCATCCTCACGCTGACAACCCCCAAGCGTACGTCTGCGGCCCCTCCTCTGCCCTGGACCCAACGGCCTCAGCGACTGGACAGTCAGGTGGGAACGTGGGCACCTCCAAGGGAACATGACCGAAGCCAGATCCTTAATTCGGCCCCGCCCCCCCACCGTTCTCGCAATCTTCTTCAGCTCAGGCAGTCGCCATGCCGGCTGGGCTCAGGCGCACGTCCCGAGTCACCTCAGCAAACCGTTAGGGTCTGGCCACATCTCCCGCCTTCGCCGCTCCTACCTGGGTCCAGGCCGCCACCTCCCCCGGGGAGCACCGGGGTGACAATTTCCTATTTGGTCTCCCTTTCTCCACCGGCCCCCTAGTCGCACGCCACCCTGGCTGCTCCCCACTCAGCAGTTAGAATGGTCTTCTGGAAACAAAAAGGATCACGTGACTCCTCTCCCCCAGCCCTTCACTGGCTTCCTAGTTCACTCGCTGGGCCCTGGCTGCTTGCTGGTGCCGCGGGTTCAGGGTGCTCCCCCCCCTTAGCCCACACCAGCCTCCCTGCCGTCTTTGGAACCTACGGGGACACACCGCTGCCCCCAGGGCTCACACGCGTGTGTGTCCCCTCATTCAGGCGTCCGCTCCAGCGGCCTGTCAGCACAGGCCTTCTCTGACCACGTGGTCTGAAAGGACGCCTCCCTCTCACCCCTCCTCACCCTCCCTCAGCTGCCATTTGCTCTGTCACCAGGCGCTCGACGTTACGCATTCCACGCTCGTCACAAAGGTCCTTCCTCAAGGGTGCGGGAGTGCCAGGGCACATTCTGTTTGCTTCTGAGTCATCACCTCCCACCACGGCATCACTGCCTTCCGCCTGAACGCTGCTTCTCCCCACCCTGTCTGTCTGTCCGCGAACAACCAGCACAGGGGTCCCTGCTCATGCTCTGCTCCCAACGGGAATTTGTTAAATTAAGCACACGGGGTGAACAATTCACTTTCTCCCTCTAGAAAAACCACACCGCCACCGCAGAATCATTGGTAGGTATACAAACAGGGGCTTCGGGAGAACCCAGACAACACTCGGGAGGAAGGCACTTTCAGGGAAACGGCACAAAAAAATAGCACCGGGCTCTCTAATAACCCTACTTTGAACGATCAGAAAAGAACGTGTTGGTCACACCATGGTAACTTTTGGCCTAGAAAGGTCAGATCTCTGCAAGTCCAGAAGAGAAATCTTAAGTAAATACCTTTCAAAGGATGCAAGAATAAATGCATGTCAGGAGCCTTCCGATGCACTGGTTGTACCTTTATTATTTTTACCTCGTTCACTAATAATTCCGTGATGCAAGGTTACCATACACAGTTAGATAATGTCTGCATTGCACATCTAAGGCTATACAGCAAAAGAACGAGAATTAGTACAAATACAAGAACTATATTTACATTCTGTATACTCAAGCTCCAAACATCAGATCATATTTACATAATAAAACATGAAAATGAAAATCTGAAATTAATAATGTACATTGTTGCTAATGTGCTCAACTCCTTACTGGGGAGAGATCAGTTTGCAAAGTCTTGGTTCAAAAAGGCCACGTATGCTCCATGGGTTCTGTTGCAGCGCACGAGGATGGCGAGGAGAGACCCCGATAGGTGGCGCCTTGCACGCGAGCAGGCCGATGGACTCCTCGGGTGAACAGATGCCAGAATGTGCAGCCTGAAAAAAAGGGAACTCGGGACACACGGAGACGACACACAACAGCCAGGGTTTGGGAGGAGACCAACCTCAGCTCGGACCTTCTGAGCACAGCTTTTAACATGAAATTTGGATCAATTCTCATTCTTTCCATGAAATGATCACAAGCTTTCCTAAGGTTTCAAATACGACTTTCATAAATGGCCTTTTGAACAACAGCAGCAGATAATCTCTCAGCTGACATTTCAATTTGCTAAGGAAGCACAAATCAATACGTTCCTGCTACATACAGTAAAGGTCTGGCCACACACGTGGGTGTATCATCATTGGCCACAGTGGACAGCTGCAGTGTGTATGGGCCAGAGTCCTGTTTAAAATACATTCAGCAAACCTTCCACGAGCAGCAGCAGAATTAGTGTTTTCCTTTTAAGGAGCCGGTTAACAATCACATTTTAATAAGGGAACCCAAAGCAAAAACGAAGGACCCGAGTCCAATAGACAAATGAGCGAGCCCTGATCCCGTCCTGGAGACCCGTGTGGAACACAGCACGAGGAAACGGAGAGTACCGATAGCTGCCACACCCTGGGTCATCCGCTCTTTTCCAGTCCAATGTGCAATTAATTACAGCACTATAAATATACATATACCTTACAAAATTAAATATCCCTGTAAATTAGAACAAGCAGCAGGCAACAAAGTCTTTGCTTTGGAATATGTGCCAGGAGAAGTCATTTTAATTTTAGAGCCTTAAAGACCTTGCACAATGATCTTACCTTATCCCTTCATCATAAAAGAGCTGAAAAAAGAAATCCATCAAAAACATGAGTAGTTGTTTAAGTTCTATGCAGCTGAAGGGAAAAGAAAAGTACAACAATAGTGGTCGTTTAGTGGGGGGTGGGGGGGTGGGAATCGCTTCCCTTCCCCTCACAGTGAGCGCTCGAGCACTGTAACGACGTGCTGGGATCTGGGCGCCCACCACCCAAGCTGCCAGCAGCGGCCCTTCCCCACGCCCCTGGCTGTGTGCACGGATGGCTGGCCCTGCACGGCCCGGCCCGAGAGCTGGCTGACCCCCAGGCAGGCACAGAGGGGAGGAGGCTGTGGGTCCCAGCTTGGTGTGGGCTGTGAGGCCGAATTTTGCTTTGGCAGGAGAAAGGAGGGTGGGGAAGGAGGGGAAGAGAGGATTACTTCTAACTGGAACTCCTTTCTCCTTAATTTGCATAAGAGCTTTTTCTTTCTGTTTTTGTTTTGGGTTTTTTTTTTTTTTTTGGCTTGTTTGAAAGAATGCTTTAGGAAAAGAAAACCCACAAAAGAAACCCCTTACTTAAAAGGTAGTTTCCTTAAATACTAATATTAATATCATCTTAAGTATCAACTTTCCTGCCACCGTGGCTTCAGCTAAAGCCTCGTAAGTAGTTCCTGCCATAAATGCTCTCTCAGCTTCACAGTAGGGATGGACCTACCCAGAAAGAGAACATTAATCCCGAAACTGTTGCAACTCCAGTCTGAAAATGGGCCGCTGGAAGAAGAGGGGCCACCAATAAGGGCTGTCCTCAGATGGAGGGAAGCACACCTGCCTGAGACCCTGCGGGCCTCACACGTCCTGCTCCTCAGGCGGCCCTCTTACCCGGGGGGTGTTATGAACGGTCCGGTCCTACCTGTCTTAATACCCGACACCTCCAAAGCAAAGACTTTCCAAGCCAGTTTTGTTTGAGTTAGAAGAAAAACCAAACGTCATTTCAGTCTGTCACGTGATTTTACTCTCCCTCAGCCCTCCCCACCTCCCTCTGTCACAGATCCAGGGCCCTCTGTCAGACTCTGTGACAAACAGCGGTGGCACCTGTGACTTCACTAAAAGCCATCTTCCAATTTCATCTTCATTTCCCTGCAACTGGATTTCATTCCAGTCCAGAGGCTGTCTCTAAGCACCGACAGGTCCTGGATTTGAGTATACACCAGAAGGGCATACCGTGCCCATTAGACGATGAAGGAACCTCTAACTACATTAAAAATCTCACACACCGCTTAGAAAACAAGTAACATCACAGTTAATGACCTATGTTTAAGGAGAGGAAAAAAGTTAAAAATCTACTGTAGAGTTTTTATTGATCACTTTGCAGCTAAGGTCACCGCCTGTGATTTCTATCCTTTCTTTTACGCTCACCACGATTCACTTTTCCTCCCCTTGGCCAGGCAATTGTACCGAAGCCGGGAGACCTGTTCTCAGAGACGAGCCCAACCGGGAAGTCAGAAGCAAGGGTCTGTGGCCAGCGTGCTGCCCGGCTCTCGTCCACAGCACCAACCGCGTGCCAGCCCCTGCCCCCGTCCCGCCTGACGCAGACAGTCGGCCGGACCCCACAGAGTCGGCAACTTCACGGCTGGGGCCCTCAGTCTCCACAAGGTGGGAGAGGGCAGCTACTTTCCTGAGCGCCCGAGGGGTGGTCAGAGCTTTGTGTGAGGGAGGTGAAAAGGATGGTACGGAACACCCCAGGCCAACTGGCAAAGCAGCTGGAGTAACCCGGAGGCCGTCTCTTCCCCAGCTCGTTCCCAGAAAACGTGACTTTAACTGGCAGCTGAAAGAGAAAGAGTATCTATCTTCTTCCATGATGGCTTCTGGATGCAGACGACCCTGATCCGTCAGGGAAAGAGATGGGCAGCAGCGAGCTTCCTCCTCCCTCCTCCGGCAATACTTCCACATCCGACAAAGATGGCCAAGGAGGAGAGGCCAGGCGGACGCAGCAGCCAACCACTGGGGCCGTGGCTCAGGCGCACCTCCTCTCTGCCCCCGGATGTCCTCTTGTTTTGTTTTAGTGGTGGGAAGGGAGTGGTTTTAATCCTGGGATCCAGAAGGCAAAGCCTGCCATGTCTGCGTATTTATGATTACAGGGGGGAGAAGCATTACTGAAAGTATTTTCCACTTGACAAGGATCATTGAAAATGCCCAGGAGTCAGAGGGAGGCTTCGCGTCTACACTTGAAGTTACGCTTGTTCGATCAAAGGGAGCTACAAGGATCACAAGGTCACTGCTCGGCATCACCACACTTATGATGGTAACAGTGACCCCCAGAAGGTGAGTCGCTCCCCCCTTGTGGATCACTGGTGTATGACGCTGCACTAATTCCAAACTGTACCACCAGCACTAATGACAAGAAGAGAAATGAGAAATTCTGAGAGAAAAACCGTTCACAGGAATCCTGCTCTGAGGAACTGCTCTCATCCTACCGTCCGTCCGCCTTCATGAGCTGTTGCCAGATCCCACGGTCCTCTCAACCGTGCTGGCAATATCCTTGGCTTTTCCCTTCCCGCTGTTCCAGGCCTGCTACAAAGTCCTCCCTTCTCTCTTCCACTAAAAGAAAACCGCACAGCTACATTCTAACGAAGCTCCAATTTCAGAGAACACACCTGTGCCATTTCCAAGCTCACTACAACCTTTTCCCTGAATGGAAAATGCAGGGATTAGCAACGGCAAAAGGAGAGGGAAGGGGAAAAGGTGAGTTTTTTCCTTTTAGGTTTAAAAAAATGCCAGATGTTTCCTCCCTTAGTCTCTGAAGCCACCCCCCAAAATTAAAGTGATTATCACAAATAGAGAAAAGAAAAAAAGGTATTATGTTGTCTTAAAAAACAGACCAAGATATCCAAAGACAGCAGTACAGACATCACAGGTGGTCATATGGGGACCCATCATACAAAAGGAAGCCAGAAGTCACGAAAAAATAATTTGGAGATTCACCGGAGCCCCTCTGGGTCGTTTGTGTTTGTTCGTTTGTTTTTCTCCCTTTTGTTAGGCCACGTGCTATTACCACGATTCTCAGCACAGGAAAAAAGAAGGATACAGAGCAACGGAGACGGGGACCAGTAGAGCGAGAAAGAGTGTTGACAGGAGGGAAAGCAGTTACGCCACAGGCTTACACACGAGAGGGGCCGTCAAGAATCACAGAGAGAAGTGAGGGGCAACACTGACTTTATCTCTCGAAGGCGAGTGAGGGCGCTCGGCAGAGTCACTTAGTACTTCGGTTCGCTCGGGCACCTGCGGGACAGTTTCGACCTACAGGTGACAGAGGGAAAGGAGGTTAGAAAGCTGGATGCAGACGACCTTCTACTCACAGGTCTCTTTCCTCTGCGGTTCCCTCCTTGAGCTTCTGCCCTCCCCTCCGGCAGCCAAGACCCAGGTCTCCAGACTCCCCGAATAAGCAGGCTAAGCTGTGGTCTTCCCCATTCTGGGGCCCCCGGACACACGCCCCTCACGAGCTCAGAGGCTTGATCACAGGGCAGAATTCTGGGACACCTGGAAGGTTCTCACCACCTTCCCTTGACTCAGTCCCACGGACCCCAGCTGCAGACCCCTTAAGAACGAAAAGTCAAGGGGCGCCTGGCTGGCTCAGTGGGTGGAGCATGGGACTCTTGACCTCGGGGCTGTGAGTTCAAGCCCCACGCTAGGTGTAGAGATTATTAAAAAAAAATAAATTTTAAAAAAAAAGTCAAAGCAGGGCATTAACTGGGTACAGATGTGACCAGGTCCTCTTAGCCATTCAGGACACCAGGAGGCACCACCATCTTATAACTACACTCAACGTTGCCCTCCTTCCTCTATTTTCAACCTACTTTTGGGGAACAACACTTTCTTCTCAGTTTATATTGATGTCACTGGGGCCAAAAGCCAGGAGAAGAAGGAAACACGAGGACTTCTTACCGTATCGTGCCAGCAAGCAGTGGGTTAAAGGCATACAACCAGTCGTTCATGTCTTTGTCATTGAGAGCCTGTAGAAGGACCCCACGATGCTTCGTGCATACAGCAAAGATGTTAGGTGTCTGAAAGAGACATGGGTAAGTGGAAAAGTTACGATGGCTGCTGACAATGGGGACCACCCTGCCATATTCACAGGTGCCCAGCACTTCGTATTGAGGGTTCAGAGAGACCGGACACATAGAAGAGATGCCACAGCATACAACAGAGAGTTTGGAACTCAGCAGGGAAGGGCAGACGGTGGCAATAAAAAGCCAAGAGAGCAGGACTGACCTTCACCATGGCCTGCTGGTCCTCACTGTATTCCACCTGTGCTGTGGACAGGTTAATGATGCCACGCTCCACTGGGTCTTTGTCGCTGTTATAGATGAAGACATAAGGGCGACGGACCACGACGAAATGTTTAGCCCAGTTGCTATAAAGCGGTTCCTTGAAATGCAGGTATCCTTTCTTAGAGACCACTGAGCTAAAAAGGACAGTACAAGAGAGGTTAGTTTCTCACAAAAAGAAAGGAATCATGGCCTGAGGACCATGAAAATATGTCTGACCTGGACCTAGTCCCTATTATGAACAAAATAGGCAAAAGATCGCTTTGGCCTAGAATCTTCTCCGCTGAAGTAATACTGCAGAACAGCATAAAGCAGCACCATAGCAGATGCCTTGCAAGACACAGGTGAGCAGGATCCCAGCCCAGCTCTCTCCTCCCAGATTCCATTGGCATTAGACGGTAACATTCACCTCATGTACAAGAGCAGAGAGTAAATTACTGCTGATTTATTTCTTATACCTGGCATCCCTGGGCAATACAGTACTCACCCTGGTCTAATTTCTTCAATATCTGGAACAAGATTGAGAAATTCATTTTTTCCTGCACGGGCCAAATAGGGCGTTTCCACAGTTGGGACAATCTGAAACTGTTCAAATTCTGGGCAGGGACTAGAGGCCCGGGAATTGGCTTCTGGGGTCCTTTAAAAGAGAGAGGGGTTAGGGGTAACAAGGAGCTTCAGCAAGGTCAATCCATAATGTGCACAACCCCCTCACCAGGAGGAACAAGACCTCCCTCAACAGCAGGGGCCTTGCAAACATCGGTTCCAGAGAGCTCGGCTGACAAGACAAGCTGCTGTTAGGAAGTTAATTCCAAATTCAACTGGGGTCATCCTTCAGAAGCTACGAAAGCCACCACCAAATCACACAGTCCCTCTTCCTACTCCGAAGCCCTCTGAACAGAAGCCTCTTGGGCATGAACTCCATTCCCTTACATGTTTCTATTTAGTCCCAAGGTCACAACTAGGGCAGTGGTCCTCAAAGTGCAGTCCCTGACAGGAGGCATCAACCTCACCTGGGAACTTGGTAGAAATTCAGTCTCGGGGTTCTGAGCCAGATGTACAGAATCAGAAATGCTGGGTTGGAGTTCAGCCACCTGCACTTTAACAAGCCTCCCCAGTGATGCTGACGTGCACTAACGTCTGCGAACCGCTGCTCTAAGGGGCTGGCAGAGAGCACGCAAGCGGGAAGAAAGACCCGGCAGAGCAGAGCTGCAGCACCGAGCTGGCCCGGTCCAGGACAGTTACGGGAGGACTTCCTGTGCTCTGCACTGTGACTTGTCATCGCAGAGCAGCCTAGCCTAATGACGTGTATTCCACCAATTCTAAAATTTCTGAACACTTCACTTCACCACTTCTCGAGTCGGGATGCACCTTACAGCTGACGACGGGTCACATTTTAGGTAGCAGTGCTTTTTCTCTCTCAGTGGCACGTAAAATAATGTGTTATAGTTGATGACATCCTCAATTTAATTAAATTGCCTGGTTGTGTTACTTTCTCTGCCACGGTCAACTGTGGCAGTGCTGGTGTGGCAGGACAGGCAGCTGGACGGTACCAGGAGGGCTCTCTGACAGGTGAGCACAGTGAATGGAGACGGGCATAGGAGTTTGATGGTGAGTTGCAAACAAGTGATTACAGTGATGATTCACAGAATCTAGACTACATTTGTCTCTATTGTTGTTATCAACACGTTTCACTGTGTCATCAAAATACTTTTTCCAAAGTAGTTTCAAACTGCTTTCCCCACGATGAGGCTTCCTCTGTCGGACAAGATTCGGGAGCCTGATGTGAGAAGGAGCAGGAGCGTCTCCCCAGGACTGGGATATCCAGAAAAGGCTCCCACATCCTTCTGAGTACTGCCTAGAGGGATGGTCCTGCCCTCAGCTGAGCACCACTGAGCTCTAGGAAGGCTGGAACTTCCCCTGGTTCTTAAATTAGCTTCTCTCAGTGAAGTCTGGATACTTGCTTTTTATTTATTTATTTTTTAGGTTTATATTTATTTATTTTTAGTAGTCTCTACTACCAATGTGGGGCTCAAACTCACGACCCCGAGATCAAGAGTTATATCCTCCACCAACTGAGCCAGCCAGGCACCCCTTTCATTTTTTTTAACAAAAAAAAATTTTTTAAACGTTTATATACTTATTTTCCAAATGTTTAATTATTCTCTCTGCAGGGGCAGAGAGAGGAGGAGACACAGAATCTGAAACAGGCTCCAGGCTCTGAGTTGTCAGCACAGAGCCTGATGCGGGCCTCGAACCCATGAATTGTGAGATCATGACCTGAGCCGAAGTCGGATATGCAACTGACTGAGCCACCCAGGCGCCCCTAAAAAAAATTTTTTTTAATGTTTATTTATTTTTGAGAGAGGAGAGAGTGGGAGAGAGAGAGAGACAGAGTGTGAATGGGGTAGGGCCAGAGAGAGAGAGACACAGAATCTGAAGCAGGCTCTAGGCTCTGAGCTGTCAGCACAGAGCCGCATGCGGGGCTCGAACTCATGAGCTGTGAGATCATGACCTGAGCCCAAGTCAGATACTTAATCAACCAAGCCACCCAGGAACCCCTTATTTATTTTTTTTAAAAGCAAACGAAGGTACTTACTTCTGCTCCTGAGAGTTGCTCCGAGCTTCTACCAGAGAAGGGCAGGTGGAGGAGGGAGTGAGGGTGGCACTGCTGAAGCTGGACACGGACGGATCCCGTCCGATAGGAGAGACATCAGACAGCTGGAGGCAAACACAAGACAGCGAGTGAGATTCCGCTGGGAAAACAGAACGCCCCTGCAGCGAGGAGCTGTGGTATAGATGTATATATATGTACAGATTTTTTTTAAGACTTACAAATACGGTATGGGCTGAGTGTCATAACAGGAATCATTTACAAAAGAGGCAAGGCTGGCTTTTTATTTCGTGACTGTCCTCCTGCATTCAGTAAATGACCCTGTCTCTAGGAGCCCAGCACTTAGAACAACAGGCACTATTCTAAGAATATGGCAGAGGCCCCGCCCTGCTGGCGCTTCCATTCTAAGTGGAGAAGGCAGACAACAAACAAATCCACGAACACTCTGAGAAGTGTCAGGTAGTCCTAGGATCCAGTGGTTCTACTACTGACTATTTACCCAAGGAAAATGAAAACACTAATTCAAAAAGATATATGCACGCCTCTGCTCACTGTAGCATTATCTACACTAGCCAAGATATGGAAGCAACTCAAGTGTCTGTCAGTAGATGAACGGGTAAAGAAGACACTGTACGTATACACAATGCAGTATATACACAATGCACTCCATAAAAATGAACGACATCTTGCCATTTGTGACAAGATGGATGGACCTGGAGAGTACTATGCTAAGGGAAATACGACAGAGAAAGACAAATACCATGTAATTTGACTTATACGTGGACCTAAAAAACAAAAAACAAAACAAACGGACTCTTAAATACAGAGAACAAAATGGGGGGAGGTGGGTGAGGGGATGGGTGAAACAGATGACGGGGATTAAGAGGTACAGGCTTCCAGTTATACAATAAATAAGGGCGCCTGGGTGGCTCAGTCGGTTGAGCATCCAACTTCAGCTCAGGTCATGATCCTGCGGTTCACAGGTTGGGACCCCACATCGGGCTCTGTGCTGACAGCTCAGAGCCTGGAAACTGCTTCGGATTTTTTGTCTCCCTCTCTCTCTGCCCCTCCCCAGGGTGCACACTCTCTGTCTCTCTCTCAAAAATAAATAAACATTAAAAAAATAAATAAACAGGGGCGCCTGGGTGGCTTAGTTGGTTAAGCATGCAACTTCAGCTCAGGTCATGATGTCAGGGTTCATGGATTCGAGCCCTGCGTCGGGCTCTGTGCTGATGGCTCAGAGCCTGGAGGCTGCTTTGGATTCTGTGTTTCCCTCTCTGTGTCCCCTCCCCTGCTTGCACTCTGCCTCTCTCTTAAAAAATAGAGATTAAAAAAATTTTTTTAGTTTTTATTTTTTAATGTTTTTATTTATTTTTGAGACAGAGACAGAGCATGAGCAGGGGAGGGGCAGAGAGAGGGAGACACAGAATCTGAAGCAGGCTCTAGGCTCTGAGCTGTCAGCACAGAGCCCGACATGGGGCTCGAACTCACGGCCTGTGAGATCATGACCTGAGCTTAAGTGGGATGCTTAACCGACTGAGCCACCCAGGCGCCCCCCCAAAAATTTTTTTTAAGAAGTAAAATAAAGGGGCGCCTGGGTGGTGCAGTCGGTTAAGCGTCCGACTTCAGCCAGGTCACGATCTCGCGGTCCGGGAGTTCGAGCCCCGCGTCAGGCTCTGGGCTGATGGCTCAGAGCCTGGAGCCTGTTTCCGATTCTGTGTCTCCCTCTCTCTCTGCCCCTCCCCCGTTCATGCTCTGTCTCTCTCTGTCCCAAAAATAAATAAACGTTGAAAAAAAATTTTTTTTAAATAAAGAAAAAAAAAAGAAGTAAAATAAATAAGTCACAGAGATGACAATTACAGCACAGAGAATAGTCAATGATGCCGTAATGATATCCTATAGTGACAGATGGGGACTATACTTATTATAATCATGGTGAGCACTGAGTGATATACAGAATTATTCAATCACTAAGTTGTACACCTGAAGCTAATATAACACTGTATGTCAATTATACTTCAATAAAGAAAATGTCAGATAGTGGTAAGTGCTACAGCAAAAAATAAACCAAGGAAAGAGGTCAGAAAGTTTCGGGAGCTGTTGGCTTTACATAGGGTGGTTAAGGAGTCGATACCTGAGCGGAAAGATGAAAAAGATAAAGGAGCCTATCATGGGAACATCTGGAAGAAGACTATTCCAAGGGAAGGGACAGCGAGGGTGTAAAGATCTGCTATAGGCAGAAATGAAGCTGGCATGTCTAAGGAACAGCAAAAAAGGTCAAAGTAACTAGAACAGAGTGGATGCTGGAGAGGCTCTTTAAAGTGTTCACCTCATGGGGCGCCTGGGTGGCGCAGTCGGTTAAGCGTCCGACTTCAGCCAGGTCACGATCTCGCGGTCCGTGAGTTCGAGCCCCGTGTCAGGCTCTGGGCTGATGGCTCAGAGCCTGGAGCCTGTTTCCGATTCTGTGTCTCCCTCTCTCTCTGCCCCTCCCCCGTTCATGCTCTGTCTCTCTCTGTCCCAAAAATAAATAAACGTTGAAAAAAAATTAAAAAAAAAAAAAAGCAACAACATTATGCCGCCAAGAACCTCAGGACCTCTAGTGTCCTGTCTTGCAGTGACGTACCAGCCCCTATAGGATCTTCCCTGAGGGATTTGGGGAAAAGCCAAAATGTTTCCCATCTGATTAACACCCTAAGAGACACCGGGGAGTACTCGTATCTTCAAAAGTCAGTGTTCTGACTCTAAACAATGAAGATATGTCCTACATCCTCAAACACGACGCTACCCCCATCTGAAGGCACCTAAAAGCAGGGAGACCCGGAGAGGAGATCTGAGCTCACCTTACAGTCACTGATGCTGCCATGCAGCTGGCTGAATTCCCGGTTGAAAGTGTGCGTGAGAAGTTGCAGGCACTGGGGACAGAAAGGCACGTGTAAGTTTCAGTGGTTAAACGAAGCCCTGGATGCAAGGCAGGAAGAGAAAATAACAGGCCTAAGACACACAGTGGGGCTCAGGTGCTGACCAAACAGCTCCAGAAATTAAATACGGATACAGCAAGCGAAGCCTGGCATACGTCTAACAAAGGTAAATTCAGTGGATTAAAAAAGCTATTCTCAGGACCACAAAAATGAATGGCTGCCACCACCACAGTTTGGAGCAACAGCTCCCCTTCCGACTTGTCCCCGTACTAGAAGGCGTGGAGACCTCTGGATGGAAGTATTTTCTTAAGCCAACTAGAAGGCCATTCGGTTATTGACACCCCCCACCCCGGCCCCCACCATTTCTCCATTCCACTGTTGGCCAGTTGCCCAGGCTCCATATGCCTGGGAGTCATCCTCGACGACCCCTCTGCCCTCTCCCACCCCACCCAGGCGACAAGGGGGGGCTGATTCCACCTCCCCGGCGTCTCTTCCGTGACTGCTCTTCCTCCTCACCCTGTGGCCTCTGGCCTCAGCTGAGACCCGCACCGTCTCTATCTGGATCACCATGCTAACGAGCTCTTTGTGCCTCTAGTCTCTTGTCACCACAAACCCACCTTCTTTATTGCTGCCACAGGAGTCTTCCTAAAACATGAATACCTGCTTAAAATATTTCCGCATCACCCCAGGACCCTCTAAACTCTATTCCAGTCCACAGACCCTGCCAGGTCTGGTCCTGTCCCATGTCTCCGACTCCATCTCCCGCCTCTGCCCACATCACCCGCATGATTCCCCAGCGCTGACGGTACAGCACACGAGGCTCCCTCTGGCGCAGACTTTCAAGGTCAGCTCGCCGGCGCCAGCCCGCGGAGGCCCCTCCTCTGGCTGCCCCAGGTTCCAGACACGCACCTCTATCACATACTTGTCACCCGGTTCCCTGGGAGCTCAGTATGGGTAGAAACCGAGTCTTATTCTACCTTCCCAGCTAGCACAGGCCTCGAAACAGAGGCCCTCAAAGGTGGTGGAAAATGAAAACTCCAGCTGGCTCACGGGGCCTCACGGGGGAAAATGCTCCGCAAAGAGAAAGGGAGTCACACCTTGGTAGCCAGCTCCTTCTCTCGATCCACCAGGCTTTCGATGTCCGTGGAGTCGTAGCCGCTGCTCTCGCTGGGGGTGATGGCACTTTCAAAGGTGGTGGTAGAGATCTGAGAGGAGATGCTGGTGGAGGTGCTGAGGGTCCCACTGCTGAGGCTGGGGGACAGTGAGTCACTCAGGGATTTGGGGATGCTGTCACCAAGTCTCTCGCGCAGCAGCAGGAAGTGGCGAGTTTTCTCCACCTAAGAAGATCAACACAGTGGCCTCAGCGAACGCAAAGCTCATTAAGATCTTCATAAGCGAAATATCGTGCCTCTACCACGATCGAAAGCCGAAAAGCCAGGATCACGTAGAGAAGGTGAGCATGCGACCCACACTTTGGGAGTTGTGCCCAAGAGTTCATCTGAGCAGCTCCTGCCCTCGGATACCTCGTGAAGGAGCTCCAGCTTCTCCAACTCCCACTGGTGCTCAAGGATGAGGCTGTCCCCGCGGGGCCGCCAGCCTGCTAAGTTCTCTTCTCCCCGCACATAGGCCACTGACGTATCCAAGATTTTTCTTCTCCTTCTCTGCATGCCTGGGGCAAGAGGACAAAGTCTTTTATTCAGAGAAAAATCTGATTCCATTTTTAGCTCCAAACACACTAATAACTCATATACATGGCAAACTAAGACACTTAGTCAAGATACCTGGGATTTTATTAATAATAATTCACCTCTTTTCCCCAAAGCAATTCTCTGAACCTCTTTTAAAACTGAGTTTTATATTCTTCAATAATCAGGGCGACTGTAACACAACCTGAGAAAATGCCCAAGTTGTTATGTTACATGAAAATACAGAAAGATCAAATTGTACCCTATGGTTCCAAATACATCCATACAAAGAAAGCAGGAAAGGACCATCCCCGTACTCCCCCCACACACCCACATTCAGGAGCTCAGTTAGGATGGCAGATGGCAGATGGCTTCAGCCCCATCATTTCCCATTAATTTCTAAAAATATACTGTTTTTACATATCGAAGATACAAACTTACGTTACTTAAAAAAATTTCTCAAGGAAACATCTGGACACCGTCAATAGCTACTATTGGGACTTGGATTCACGCTCAAAGTCTTTTTTTAATCTACATCTTAACTGCGGGCCCTGACCTTTTCCCGTATATGTTCTCTAAAATGATTCAAGCTCACCTTAATCAAATGTTATTTATTTGTTTATTTTTAAGTGTACTTATTTATTTTGAGACAGAGACAGTGTGAGTGCGGGAGGGGCAGACAGACAGGGAGGGAGAGAGAAAGAGAATCCCAAGCAGGCTCCATGCTGCCAATGCAGAGCCCGATGTGGGGCTCGAACTCACGAGACTGAGAGATCATGACCTGAGCCGAAATCAAGAGTCAGATGCTTAACCGACGGAGCCATCAGGTGCCCTCAAATGTTTTTTAAAACCACTGATTTTTGTCCATGTTCCGGTTTATAAATCTAGAAATGCAAAGGGCTGCTTAAGGCCACCAAGCCAGAGAGAGAAGTAACAGCAGCCCAGAGAGACATCCGAAAGGGCACCGAACAAGTTCAACTTAATAATTTGTCTTCCTAGGGCACAGGAAGTTCAAATTCTAGCTTGACAACACCTGTAAGGTGACACTGCCAAGTTACCTTTGGGGCTAACGTGGAGAGGGAAATGGTTATGAGGTCTGGAAAGCTAAATTCATTCTCACACACTCAAAGTTTTTATAATATGCAACAACCTCCTAACATTTTGTTCAGTACAGTTTTTGTAACTGTTCTGCAGGTCATAAACCAAACAGTGTTGTTACTCAGAAAAAGGTAACTCCCACCACCACCAAAAAACTGGCTTATAAAATATACTTGGTTTCTACAAAATTTTCCTACTCGTGTAGGTTAGATTTTTGACATAAAATACTCCAAACACAGGCAAAGATAACCATCACCTCTCTGACCCACAAGGGCTTACCTGGACTGCCCGTGTCTGCCATTTTGCATAGACTGAGTTCATAAATTCCAGTGACACGATTGCTATTTGAATTAAAACAAACACTTGTTTAACTTCTCATGGCACAAAAACAGGAAAATCTCAATTCTCTCTACTTAACACACTGTCTCCTCTGGAGGGACTGCAGCCCACCCTTAAATATAATTACAGACATTTCTCACTTCTTTTTTTATTCTGAACTTAAGAAGTATACTTTTTCCCAGGAGGAGTTTGTTTTCATGCAATCTTTTGAATTACTTCAAAGGATGAGTAAAATTGAATGATGAACCCAAAAGTTTATAATACAAAGATAAAAGTTAAAAATCTGTGTTTTCTTTTTTTTTAATTTTGTTTAATGTTTATTTATTTTTGAGACAGAGACAGAGCGTGAGCAGGGGAGGAGCAGAGAGAGAGGGAGACAGAATCCAAAACAGGTTCCAGGCTCTGAACTGTCAGCGCAGAGCCCGATGCGGGGCTCGAACTCACAAACCGCGAGATCGTGACCTGAGCCGAAGTCGGACACTTAACCGACCGAGCCACCCAGGCATCCCAAAAATCTGTTTCCTTACCACGAGAGACAAGACAGGGGCAGAGGAAGGTCTGACCAGAATGAAATGATAAACATCAACTTTGGGGGCATGTCATGAGGAAGGTTACTGAACCCTCCACTGTGTTAGTAACGCATATTTATTTTGAGAGAGAACGTGTGTGCACACATGCGTGGAGGAGGAGCAGAGAGAAGAATCCCATGCAGGCTCCACACGCTGTCAGCAGAGCCTGACGCAGGGCTTGATCTCTCAAACCTCGAAATCACGACCTGAGCTGAAATCAAGAGTCAGACGCTTAACCAACTGAACCACCCAGGCGCCCCAGTAACATGTATTTTTTAAGCTGAGTGGTGACACACAAACATTCCCTGTATTCGTCTTGGCGGATTTCTACAGATCTTAAATATGAATAAGTCTTTAGAAGAAGAACGTCCCAACGGTAATCAGTTAGAAATAATGACATCTGAAAGAACACTTAGTCCCTGAAAAACTGCTGAGTGTTCACAATGTAATAGTCTTCCTTCCTTCATAAGCTCGTCCATCCATCAGTATTCCATTAAATGCCAACATTTAAAAGTTACTGCCCTTCAGGCATCCGGTTGTAAGCTAAGCCCGCAGCAGCAAGCCAGGCACACTTCGGGCTCTGCTGACCCTGCAGTGGGCAGACCAAATGGAAACTAAACTTGTCTCAGAAACTTACGAGTCCGGTGACTTCGAGTAGCCACTGCCAAAGAGGCTGCGCAGAGAGCGTGGCGGCGAGATCTTGGCGTCCCGAGAGTAGAAGACCATGCACACATCTTTGGTGATGACCGCCGGCTGGATGCAATGATCCAGCTGAAAGCAGAGAGGGGTGGGCCCCGATGAAACCCAGACGGAGCACTGTGGCAGGAGTCTGTGCACTGCCACAGTTGGAGAGCTGGTCCCAGATGGGGGGCGGGGAGATTTCAGCTCTGCCAGTCGCTTCACCAGCAACTCGGCAGACGATGCGTGCAAGAGTAGGCGGTGGTCCTCGCAGCTGCTTTGCTTTTCTGAACTATTTTTAAAAGTTTTTTCTGTAATAACGGTTACTATTTATTGTTTCTTATGTGCCAATCACTGTCCTAAATGCTTATATGTGATCTCTCAACACCTTTCTGGGTAAATGCCATTATGTTTACCCTTGTTTAAGAAACGAGGGAACTGAGGCAGAGAGAGACGAAGTCCCTGTGTAAGGACATGCTGGCAGTAAGCGGCCGCACAGGGACCTGCGCTCAGTTGGGCTGGTTCCAGGGTCTGTGCTGTTAACCACGACCGGGCTCTGCCCACAACTGCAAAAACACGAGGCAAAGTTTTCTTAAACTCATACATTCTTTGAAGAATGGTGATTAAGCCACTAAAACTCAAGCTATAGTAGAAATCATAGGGCTTTTTTATTTTAAAGTTTATTACTATTTTTTTGAGTCATCTCTAACACCCAAAATGGGGCTCGAACTCACGACCGACCCCAAGGTCGGGAGTCGCAACCTCTTCTGAGCCAGCCGAACACCCCGTCATATAACTTTTCGATTAAACAGAGACTAGGAACAGAATCTCCTACAACCAGAACGGCAGCAAACGGTTGACAAAAATCTGTCAAATCATTCCTCTTCATCTCCCATGGTCATCTGCCCACTGCTCAGGGCTGGCCATTTGTGGCCATTCAAGTTCAGAGTCTCCTCACCTCTAGGTATGCTGACAAGGTCATGTAGATCTTTTCCCCATAGGGTGTCACTCGGTTCAGAAGGAGAGAGTTATGGAGGGAGCTGTCCCACACGGCCTCGAAACGGTAGAAGGTCCTAAGGTCAGAAAGGCGAGAGGCAATTACCCAAAGAAGTGAAGTCACCTTAGTCGAGGTACTGTCACTGTCAGTAACACTACCGACACCCACAAACACCTGCAATATATCGAAATCTAACAACACAGTGGAGGCTTTATCCCCTCGGAGGAAGAGGTAGGCCCCCCGTCTCTCACCCCACCCACTACCCAGGAGCACTCAGCTATGTCTCCCCCCACCCCCACCCCACAAGCCTGCTTTTCTGCCTATAAACATAAAAATAGAGCAATCAAAGAGATCAGGATGAAAAGGGTAAGTGGGTACAGACAGAAACTAAAGGAAGAAAGCCAAAAGGAGCTCCTCCATCAGTCAACAAAGAGAGCAGGAAACAAATCCTCAGTAGCTTGTAAACCTGTCTTCACATCACAGTCTGGTCTGGAGCCTCAGAAATGTCACAAACATACCTGAGAAGATTGATGGAGGAAAGAGGCAGGATAATTTAAGTACTGGGAGTCTTATTTTAAATTAAAAAACAAGTGGTTATCCTTAGCTGATGTTGCAGAAAAAGAATAATTTTAAAGTAGAGCTGGCTAACTACTATTTGTTACTTTTCAAAAAAAAAAATCCACATGAAAACCAATCTTACATTTAAATAACAACTAGAAGCTTGATTTAATGAGTACTTATAAACTTTTTAAAGTTGTTCTCGTATCTTCTTTGTAAAACCCCACAGGGCTGACCTGGCCTGACATCGGTTCTGCCCATTCTGCAGTCTCATCTGAAGCACTGTGCTGAGTTACAGACCAGCCCCCGACTGCCTGCAGTCCCCCCGCAGGGCCCACGCAGGCTCCGTAACAGGTGTCTACCTCCGACAGTGCATGTTCCATCACTACTGGCTCTCGCCCGACTCAGCTGGCAAGCGTTTGTGCACACTCTGCTTCCTGCCCAATACACTCCTCCTAACTCCTTCCCAAATGGTAACCTTGCTATTGCTGTCTTTTCTAGATTTCCTGTGACAAATAACTGGCGTATTTTCTCTCTAAACACATGCCCGTGCTTCCTTCTCCTGAAACTGTCGAGAGAAAACAATTCACTTCTAAAAGAACTCCCTAGCCACACCTCATCCTCCACGTGTCAGACTAGGGAGCTCTTCTAGAAGCCTGACCAGTTCATTTTGTAGCTGCTTCCACATCGAAGTCTTCCGCAAGTACCTGCCACTCTCTCAAACGCCTAGCTTTTGATGCAGTGTGGATGGGTCAAGAAAATACAAAGACACCAAAGGAACAAAGAAACATTTAACAAGACAGAGACAGGTAAAGCAACCAAGGGTCTCAAAAAGCAACCACAAAGGATGGCGGAAGTCTTCCTGGGCTCCTGGGCTCAGCAGAGAACACTTCATGCATCCACAGCGCCCTGTTTCAATCAAATAGTTCATTTTGGTTTAAAACACATTCTAATCCTGGGTGGTGATAAGCACTACTTGGGCAGAAGCTCCCTGAGAGCTCTGTCACCTGAGACTCTGCTTTTATTGTGTCCCTGTGTGTGTCGAGGTACCTGGATTGGGGCCTACCTGTCACACCACAAGATCTGGACACACCTGTGCTGAAGTGGAATGAACCCCCTTCTTAGAGCGAGGGCATCTATTACTCTGGAGAAGCCGGACAGAAGTCCCTGTCCCTCCTGCCTGTAATCTCTGACCCGTTAAATTTTCATACCGTGACTTAGCACCTCCCAGTGCCAATATTTAGGGTTCACGGCTCTCTTTCAACAGAGGCAAATGTTTTGAATTTGTCAAAGAAAAGCCTCTTCATTTCTGTTTTCAGGTTGGGTTTTCACTTAACCTAAGGAGGAAATTTCAGTGGTAGAACCTTGGCTAACAAAAAGGAATTTTTGACTCCAGTAGAATCTTCCTGCATTTGCAGGGGAGGGGATTTTTTTGTTTTGTTTGGCACTTGGGGGTGCTGCAGCACATTCTTTTGGAATACCCACTGAAGATGGCAATCCTTCAGAGATGGTTGTTAAGAAACAAGACTGGTGAGAAATGTCAACTGAATCAAGCTAGCAAGAGAATTTAGAATTAGAAACAGGGCTGAGTCCTGAGACATGTTTCCCTGTATGGCTCCTATGGTGGTTAAGAAATAATCCCAAATGGATTTCTCGAGATGTTCTGAACAATGGCAGTGTGTGTGTGTGTGTGTGTGTGTGTGTGTGTGTGTGTGTGTGTGTGTATCTTTAAAAACCAAACAGACATTTTAGGCTATGTTGTCATGCATCACTTCCTTAATTTTTCTTCCCTAAATCAGATGAAGAGAGATGGGCAAAGACTTCCTTCACTATTGAACCAGGACTTTTTTCTACTGCAAAAGAAGAAAATAGATAAGACAAGCAGTCCTGACAGAGAAAGAGAAATGTTTAAAAATAAACAGCCTATTTTTCACAGACTCAGCTGCCCAAATAGCTAAACTGGTCTCTTCTACGGCACAGGACAAAACAAAGAAAACAGTGAGTAATTATGCAAAGCTACAAAGCAACAAACCTTTCAAGCTGCTGACAGAGACAGGACAGACAAAGAACAGAAAACCCAGCCCGAGATTCCACGAAAGGAGGGGAGTAACGCTCTAATCGGTAATGCAGCAGAGGAAAACCCGAAGGCGCACAAGAATTAAATGGACAGGTCTAGTAAATGGAATGAGAGAATACGAACTCTGCCAATCATTTAAGAAGCTGTGTGTGAAACTATACACATCAGGAAAACCCAGGGAACAAAGGGTGCCGGAGAAGGTGTTGCTCTATCCTAGGTCTGCACGGGGAAAAACTACTAAATTAAAATAGTAGTCCAAGCAACGTAAGACATAAAGCATTCTGATAGACTAGAATCTTTATGTGCAAAAAAGCAAACAGAAAATACCTAGGAATGTCCTTATCAAGAAAGAGCCTGCAAAAACACAGAAAAGGCTTTTGTTAGTGCAGCAGTGGAACAAAAAAGGAAAGAGGAGAGGAAAGCAAAAGCGAAAAAAAAAATACATAAGACACATCTGCTGTTAAGCAAAGTAAATTCAAGTGGACAATTGACACAGAACTCCATGGGGCACAATTTGATAGACAGCTTACAGTGACACGGGTCCCTCTCTCCCAAAACATTTAATTAAGGAAAATGCTGGGCACAGAAGGGAATGTGGAGACCACCTCTATTAACACCCCCTCTCTGCAGATGACTCAGTACTGGAAGGGGTAGGAAGTTGCTGCAGAGTTAAGGGAAAACCAAAGCAATTCGGTAACACAGATGCGGGACTGGAAAGAAAAGCTGCAGTGGCCCCTGTTGGTCACACGCCACCATCAATACCCAGAGGTGCTCTCTCCTAGACACACGTGCACCACACACTCACACTGGAGTTCAAGTTCACCTTTAAACATTAAACCTTAGGCGAAAAGAACAAAAGCTCTTAACCAAATTCCATTTAGCAACTTGCCCAATTAGCTTAGGCTCTCCGTATTCCTAAAATGGAAAGATGGATGTCCATCACGCACTACACACCCTAAACTAGATGGGTATCTCATCCACCCAGACAGTCTGCTCCCCAGAACTGAGTGGTGTGCTTATCAAGTGTCAATAGTACCTGGTCTTGACCCTGTTTATGCAGTTGTACTTCCCATGATTATCTAAATTAATCCAGTATTAGGCAAAACAATGTAACGTGAGGGCAAAAATAATTTTTGTTCAGTGTGAAACAAAACTAAGTTGGACATTTTTAAAAGATTTGATAATGCTGAGTTGTCAAACAACTCAGCTGTCAAAAAACAGCTGTCAAACTAAGTTTGGGTGCGATCAATATAAAAAAGGGAAATATTAAAATTGTAATGACAGATGATAGAAAGCTGACAGGATTTTGCCATTCGATTTTCTTCAGAGGTTTCTACTTCTTGCTCCACAAAATTAAAAATCACAGATGATGAATTATGGGTGTGCTTTTGCAAGAAAGAGCATCCCAAGTCCAATAAATAAGGCTACAATTAAAGACAAGGCCTTGGCCCTACAGCAAGAGCTTGACAAGATAACGTACATTTCTGGAGCTTAAATTAAAACGTTCAAAGTGCATATCTTTCTATTTTCCTTGACTTTGGCCGACTTTTTTGATTAATTAACTCTACACCTCTATCGTGGAAGATAAGCTGCTTTTGACAAAAGCCAAATTCATTTCCTGCTGCATCTGACCTGCGGCCAGGTATGAATCCCGGGACTTCCGAAGGTCACTCTAACACAGGCCATTTAGCTCAACCAGCGTTGCAACCAAACATCATCCTTCCCTGTGAGTTTTGCTAAGTAGCCTAGGAATATTTAGGATCTATTTCTCATATCTGCAAAGAAAACATGGTGCATGCCGGCTGCCTCGGCAGGCGAGGATACCATGCAGGGTTAGTGAGGACTTCAGAGAAATGGTACTGCTCACGATTCTGCCCAGGAACGGACCAGGGAGGACCAGAGCACGCTTCTGTCCCTCTGTCCGCCCCGGCCCCCCATACAGGTACACCCTCATACTCGGTCCCTCTCCCTCACAGCGCCTGCAGCTCCTCCTACAGGCAAAAAGCGAACAGATATTTGCTTTTTTTCCTCTTTCCTATGCAAAACTGTAACACAAGGAAACGGTGGAAAAAAATTAACTCTGGCCCAAACTTTTAATCCCATTTCTGCCTTTTGTCTCATTTTTCCTCTCCCTCTTCCCAGCATAGATGTGAGCAAGTTTTTCAGGAATACACAGAAGTATCCAGAAGTCCTCCTGTAATGCAAAGGCAGTGTTCTGAGCCCACATCTGCACACACAGCCACCCGTTTCCCAGCCATTGCTACATACAGGAATGGAGTCTCTGTACACAGTGACAGAACTCCTTTCCTGGGGACGTGAGGGGCCCAGAAGATTTATCTCCAGTCTGACATGGGAAAGTAGACTGGCTATGTACTTTATGCATTGTCTGTCATCACTTGATTATAAAATGGAATTTTAAGGGAAGCCAGTTTAAAATTAAAAATAAAATAAAATTCATTATTTACAGCAGATAACCTTGGTCAGAAGAGTTTATACATATGAATTTATCTCCTTTATGAGTGAACGAAAATGAAAAGCAAATACTAAGAATCCTGGAGCCTATGCTGGCAGCAGCAAAGGACAAACACAGGAGGGTTTGCTGAGCCCAGGAGGGCACGTTTCCATGACACTTAGGACAGACAGACCTTTCCCACAGCAACCACTTCATAGGAGAGCACCTAGTCTCAGCAGTAATTAATTTGTACTTTTAAACCCTTGGGAAGAATGCTGAATTTTCTTTTTCTGTTCTCGTCTCTAAGACTGTGTTTCATCTACTCAAACTCTATCCCGGAGAGAGTATTTTCACTCAGTATTGGTAACGGATCCACATACGTGTAACTCCACAATTATTTCCTTTTGGAGAGCAGAGTGGCAGGGAGGAAAGGGATGTCTGAAGTGAAAGAGGAATTCGTTCCTGCCCCTGGACAGGAGTCACCGGCGAATGGGGAATCTAAAGGTGTGGCGTCAACCTGCACGGGGCTGACTCATCACGCTGCTCAGGGGCCCTACCTGCTGGAGTTGTGGGAGGACTTCAGGTACTTGGCAGAGATAATATTTAGGGAGAGGATAGCATCGACCGCAGCCTCATCCACTTCAGCCTTGTTCCTGATCCGGCCTACGAGGAAGAATAAAGAAACTAGGACAGGGGTACACTTAACAACACAACAGAAACTCATTAAGCCAAAGAGAGACTTTTAAACCTGTGTACCTTGGGGTGCCGGAAGGGTCACTTAGCCAACCACCAAATGGTCCTCCACTCTTCCCCCTGTTGTCTTCCCTTTCCTCCCCACATTTGGTCAATTGTGAAACCTTACTGACTCTTTGTTTGGAGTTTCTCATACTCATCTCAACTTCTAGTTCTCATACCACCTCCTGCTCACAAAGGTCGCCCCCTTCCCGTCTGGAACACTGCGATGGCCATTTCACTGATCTCCTGGCTGCTCACCTCATCCCCCTCTCCAATCCACCCTACACTCACCTTACAGAGACTTCTGAAGCCACTGCCTTCATTATACCACTTAAAAAAATTTTTTTTAATGTTTATTTATTTTTGAGAGAGACAGACAGAGCGTGAGTGGGGGAGGAACAGAGAGAGAGGACACAGAATCCAAAGCAGGTGCCAGGCTCTGAGCCATCAACATAGATGCCCGACACGGGGCTCGAACTTACAGAAGATCCTGACCTGAGCTGAAATCGAATGCTTAACCGACTGAGCCACGGAGGCGCCCCACCACTTTCCTGTTCAAAATCCTACAACTCTGTTTTCCAGTGAACACTAGGGGACGTACTGCAGAGAGGCTAAGAGCACAGCCTCTGGAGTTAGACTGTCTGGGTTCAAATCTCAGCTTTAACACTTTCTGGCTGTGAAGCTTAGGCATATTGAGTCTTTGTTTCCTCTTCTATGAAGTGTGATTAGCAATTCTTCCCTTACATGATTGTTAAAACCATGTTATATATTTGTTATGTTAAATAATATTTTTAGAGCATTCAGGAAAGTACCTGGTATAGAGTAAGGACTACACAAGAGTTTGTTAAAATAAAAAAAACAATAATAAAAAAAAAAAAGCTTGAAAAACCACTGCCCTAGACAGAAGAGAGTACAATCTCCCTTCTAGGGGTTCTTAATGTGGTCCACAGATACTCAAGGGGTCTATGTATAAAATTCAGGAGGTCCATGAGCTTGAATGAGAAAAAAAATTACAACTTTATTTTCATGAGCCTCTGACTAAAATGTGGCATTTCCTTCAATTATGAAGGGAGGAGACGATCCACAGGAAAATCAGCAGAAGCTGTGACTCTATCCCTGTAGAAATCAGATGTTTTCATGTCATACTAAGGTAGAATATCTCAACATTCATCACTGCTCTGAGTGATAGAAATTAGACCTGCTGCTTCTTTAATGCATTTAATGCATTAATATGAAGAAAAGCTTATACTATGAATTTATTTAGTATTTGAGCAATCTCAGTATCACTAGTTCCCTTTGTAACCCTATGTACAGCTGACCCTTGAACAACATGGGTTTGAACTGCATGGGTCCACTTACGCACAGTTGTTTTTGCAGTAAATACAGGATAGTATTGTAAATATATTTTCTCTTATGATTTTCTTCCCCCATGGTTTTTTTGTTTTTTTTAAAGTAGGCTTCATGCCCAGTGTGAAGCCCAAAGCAAGGCTTAAACTCATGACACTGAGATCAAGACCGGAGCTGAGATCAAGAGTCGGACGCTTGACTAACTGAGCCACTCAGGCGCACCCTCCCACCCTTATAATTTTCTTAATAATGTTTTTTTCTCTAGCTTACTTTAAGAATATAGTATATAATACATAAAACATACAAAATACATGTTAATCAACTGTTTACGTTATCAGGAAGGCTCTGGTCAACAAGAGGCTGTTAGCAGTTAAATTGTGGGGAGTCAAAATTATATGCAAATATTCAACTGCACTTCAAAACAATTTTTTTTAATGTTTATTTTTGAGAGACAGAAAGAGAGAGGGAGGGAGGGAGGGAGGGAGGGAGGGAGGGAGGGAGGGGCAGAGAGAGAGGGAGACATAGAATCTGAAGCAGGCTCCAGGCTCTGAGCTGTCAGCACAGAGCCCAACAAGGGGCTCAAACCCACGAACCGTGAGATCATGACCTGAGCTGAGGTCGGATGCCTCACCAACTGAGCCACCCAGATGCCCCTATCCAACTGCACTTCTAACCCTTACTCTGTTCAGGGGTCAACCGTACTTTATTTTCTACATTTAAAAACATTAATTCTGAGGCTATCCCACTGCCAAAGGGGTCCATGGCAACACAGGATCCAGAACCCTGCCTTGGACTCTAAAGCTTATACGGTTTATCCAGTTTTTTCTTCTCATCAGGAGACCCTGGCCATGGGTTTCTAGCCATCTGCATGTTAGACATGTTCCTGACTCTCTTTTCAAGATGTTTCTGTGTATGGAAAACAAGACAAATGAGAACCTTCTAATTTTTCCCACATCTGTTGAGATCCTCCTGGATCCTTTCCATTGTTAATTCTCAGCCCGGGGTCTTTCTCACTTGCCCTCATTTTGGCACTTACTCATCAAACTGCTCTATTTATTTATTATTTTTTAAGTTTACTTATTAATTTAAGTAATCTCTACACTCTACATGGGGCTTGAACTCATGACTCTGAGATCAAGAGTCGAATGCTCTACTGACTAAGCCAGCCAGGCGCCCCCCCACTGCTTTGCACATACATATGTTGTCTCCTCAACAAAACCGCAGGCTTACAATGAGCAGACACTTCTCTTATGCCCTCTCAGAAGCTTTCAAACGGAGCCATTCCCATGGTAGTTGAGTAAAATAACGGTTGGTTGCGGGGCACCTGGGTGGCTCAGTTGGTTAAGCATCCGACTCTTGATTTCAGCTCAGGTCATGATCTCACGGTTCATGACATTGAGCCCTGTGTCGGGCTCTGTGCTGACAGCACAGAGCCAGCTTGGGATTCTCCCTCTCTCCCTCTCTCTCTCTCTCCCCCTCCCGCTCCGCCCCTCCCCCAATCTCGCTCTCTCTTGTTCTCCCTCTCTCAAAAATAAATAAGCATTAAGAAAATAATGGCTGCTGGAATAACATATCCCTAATGATGGGAGTTGAGAAACAGAGTAGTTTCAAACTCTAGGCCGCATATTCTCCAGTACTCTTTCTGCACATTCCCTGTGTTCCTCTAAAAAGCCTGGCTCTGTCCTCAGCTGAGGGAATGTACTCACCTACCACCAGCTCACGAACATCCTTCCAATGGAGCTCACTCCCCTTCTCATGGATAATGGTCACCGTGATCCTTCGCTGGATGCCCTAGGTAACGGAGCAGGCTTGTAATTTAGCTGGGACAATCTAGGATTTCCTCTTGTGTGCTGTTTTCTGGACTGCATGGTGTGCGGGTGGGCAAGACGAGAGGAACGGAGAGGGGGAAATGCTGTCCCCACTCTCTCTCTCTCTTTTTTTTTTTTTTTAAAGTAGGCTCCACACCCAATGTGGGGCTTGAACTCACAACACCCTGAGATCAGTCACACGTTCTACTGACTGAGCCGCCTTGGCGCCCCTCCACGGTTACTCTAAACAAAGGGATATAGGTCAGGGACTGAGGAAGAGCCAGGTTCTGATATGGCTTCAAGAACAAGTGACTAGATGGTAGACCCAGAATATGAGACCCTCAGCTCCTATGCCCACCTGGGTGATAAGCATTTTTCTTAAAGATTTTACTTTTAAGTAATCTCTACACCCAATGTGGGGCTTAAACTCACAACCCCGAGAGCAAGAGTCACGGGCTCCGCTGACGGAGCCAGCCAGGCGCCCCGGGCATAAGCATGTTGGAGCACTGACCGAATCCACTATTGATTTACCAAAGGAGGACACCTGTATTTCATGGCCAGATTTTAGTCCATTGCAACTTTCATCCTCTATCCCCATTAAGAACTTTTAACTATAAAAGTACGGTCTCCACACATGGAAACTATATACAAGAAGATAAAATTGCATAAAATGACATGCGAGCTGCACAAATTATAGTAGTTGAATAAAAGTCTTTTTCAAAATAGGTCTCTCAAAATATATTTCTACGTATGAGCAAGGGTATAATACAAGCCAAGGTCTGAGGAAGAAACATTAAAAAATGCACAAAAAAGGAAAAAAAAGTACAGTGTCTCCTGATCCCCAAATCTGCTTAAAGTGGAGAGGGAAAACAGAGACACAGAAAGAGCTCTGTTTTGGTTCTCTCCTAGGCCCTCTCTGGCTCCCTCATTAGTACCTGGTGAAGCAAAAATGTCCCCTGGCAGGGCAAGCCTGCTGTGTGGTCAACCACGGCTGGGATGTACCTAGAAGAACAGAAACGCAGAGAAAGCAGTCAGACGGGACGCCTGCGCGGAGGGCTCCGCCCGCAAGGTCTTCTCTGCTGCGACATCCCCCAGTGGTCTCGGTTTCTTCCTCACCATTTGGGCATTCAGTGAGTCACACGGTCACTTGCATTTAATAGACCTTCTCACGTATCCGTGCCACATCCCCCTTACTAGACCCAAGTGCTCAAAGCACAGTAACATTTTTGGCTCCCGCCCAGCCTCCTGCATAACAGATATTCCATAAATAATGTACAACTGCAACAGCAAGTGTCAGGAGGTAGGAAAGGGGTCATTTCAGATTTCAGGTAGTTTTTAAGGATCAGAAAGCAATTAACTCAGTAGAAACTACTACTATAACTATGTCTCCCTCATGACGCAAGTTATAATCACATTATAGATCTGTGTACGGAAAGTACAGCTTCTTAAAGCCGTGTCACTACTGACAACGAAATATGGGACTGATACAGCCAGACTCTCCTATCAGTAGGAACACAAAAAATGTTTCATGGAGATGATCGTGAGGGTGATTCTCAGCATTATAAACAGAGGATCATTAGGATAACATTTTTTCCTTACCCTTTACATTAACCAGTAAAGCCCCTTGCCTCTGTTTCAGGAATGGGATCTTTATTTGTGTTTTTCCAAACGCAATTAGAGACAACTGTGAACAAGAATTATATTCACCACTCGCTCTAACACAGCTCACAGAGAGTAAGCTGATGTTGATTCTTTTCATCTAGGACAACAGACCTCAACCGGGGGTGATTTGTAACGTCTGAGGACATTTTTGGTTGTCACACTGAAGGCAGGTGCTACTGGCCCCTTGTGAGAAGAAGCCAGGGATGCAACTACATATCCTACGATACACAGGACCGCCCCCATGACGGAGACTTATCTGGCCCAAAACAGTGCTAAGGCTGAGAAACCCTGGTCTAAACATTCTGCCCCCAAATCCTCTCACTGAGATTATTAAGATAAGTTGTGACTATATTATGCACAAAATGCTTCTGATTCCCTTTGCTCTGCTGCTATTAAAACCCACTGTGTAAGTTTTCTTCCCTCATACAAGGTGCCAGTCTCCACGTTCTTGCTGTTGCTAACAAGAAGGCAAATTAGTATTCTGGACAGTCCCTTCTTTGGCAAACATCTAATTCAAAAGAATAACACCACCAAAAATTCACTTCAAAACGGGAAGTCAACAGTGACGATGATTCATTAACCTGAATATGAGCAGAGAGGCTCAAAATTGCGTTTTTTAATTTTGAAAAACTTTGCCCTTGTTTAAAAATTTAGAAAGTTGGACTTACTCTCCTGTAGGCTCCAGTTCACTGATCTCAAACCAAACCAGAAGATCGTACTTGCTCATGCTCTGGCCAAGGCTGGTTTTGCTCATGGTGTTTAACTTGGTAGCTGGAACTTTCAAAAGTTTTTAGAAAATGTCAAAATCTGGTCCAAGTCTACTTAGTAAAAGTATAAACTTCTCTTCAAGGACACACTTGGGAAAAAGGCAACGGAAGTCAGGGCTCCATTTCAATGCAGAAGACTCGGAAAAATGTCACCATCTACTGCATTAGTGACTCTAAATTCAGAGAACTGGGAAAATGGAGAGTCGGCTTCTTGCTGCCTCTCAACAAACGGTATCCACTGACAAGAAAGTGGGTTCCGTGCAGAGTGAACGTGCTCACAAAACTATTCAAAGACCTTCCTCAGACTGTCGTATGTTCTGGCATGTGTAGCACGGTAACACTGTGGGAGAGACGGTGTGGACAGAGCCTCGTACGTCACAGGCTCTCTTCAAAGCTGGAGTGCGTGAAGGAGAACCCGTGCTCCCACCCAGTGGTGCCCAAACCTCCCTGCGCACTGGAGTCACCCAGGGATCTTAAAGCAAAGCCCAGGCAAGTAAATCATAATCTCCAGGGGTGGGACCCAGTCCGCCAAGAAGACTGAACCCCGTCTAGGGACTCTAATGTGCGGGTAAGTTTAGGAACCACTGGTCCAAGATGCAAATACAGGATTCTATAAATGATCTTACGTTACACATTTTCTTCACATTTAAATTCCATGTTATTAACTGTACTGGTGAAATAAGTTAGCCAAAAACACAGTATTTCCAAGAATTCCAAATTCTACGTGGTGGGTATTTTGAAACGCTACACAGAAATTCTAAAATCTGGCAATGCAAAGAGCGCTCTCTGCTCAGAACCTGGGAGCACTGGAGTGAGAGTCCGGTGGCTTGGGATCTAATACCGTTCAATCACTAACTATCTATGTGACTTGGGTTGAGTTGCTTAATCTCTGGGAGTCTGTCTCCTCATCTACAAAACGTAGATCGTTAATATTTAGCCTGCTATCTTGAAAAGGTATCGTGAGGACCCACTCATAGATACCTGGGTATTTAGATACCCAGGAAGTATCTAAAGGGGCCCAATACATACAGCACCAGTCAAATGTTAGCCTGTCTGCACTATTCACTCCAGCTGAATTCCACACTAGTTGGTGATGCTAGTCAAGAAAAAAATAGTGTCACTGATTCTGGTGATCACCTGATGGTCAGAAAGTGAAATCAGAAGCATTAAAAAAACAAAAACAAAACCCACTCGCTAATAAAAATCTTGAAAATTAAAGATACCATTACAAAGAATCCAAACGAGCAAACACAATGAGGCCCTCACCTTACGTGGCGATGCGAAAGAGGCACAAGGAGAGAAGGTGTGTCCTCACATCTCTCCAAAGGAAACATGGTCCTGACAACATGCTAGACTCTACGTTCGGGTCAAGCAGCAAGGAGAAACCCCAGCGTTTCGTACGCAGAGAGCCAGGCTTTAGGATGAGCCCGGAGGACGGTTCTACATCTAAGGCAGAGCTAAGTCGGCTACTAACCATCTCGTTTAGGTGCCCTCTCACTCTGGCAGCTGGGAACTGGCAGAGGGAGGAAAGGGGGCGATGTGTCTGCCCCATCCCGGAAGGTGGCAACAGCGGAGGAAGCAAGCGCGTTGGCGTGCTCAGAAACCGCGTCCAACACATGCACATTCACATAGTCAGCTACGAGAAACCGAATCAGTTCAATCTTTCTCTCATGGTCTGAAGGCAGGATGGAGAGCAGCAGTACGGAGGTGGAGAGCAAGTGTGGGCGGGGTGGGAAGGTGGCAAGTGGGCAACAAGGAGAGAGGATGAGAATGAAGAGAAAGCAAAACAGATGAATGAACATGCAGAATACATTTGATACGCAAAGAAACGCGCGGTCGCCAATCAGTTATGAGGAGTTACATACAAAAAGCAGAGAGATTTAGGGACAGGGAGCTTATGAAAATCTGTAATAAGAAGACCAGAAAGTTGGCAGGGAGAGAGAGCCCTATCGTTTCTGACTTCCCATTTAAATCAGGAACCAAGAATCCTAGCTCCTGCTAGACACAGGAATATGTAAGCACACACCGAGTGGAGCGGGAATGTGCAAATGGTTTCTATCTGAAAAGCCATCAGAATCAGAGCCGTGTCACCCCAAGGAGGGCTCACCTGGCTTGGAGAGCGGCATGGGCGGAGGGAAGAAGCGTCGAGATGGCTGAGGCGGGCTGCAAAGGAAGGGGACAAAGTTCAAGACTGAGAAAGGGTCCCATCAATGGCGTGTTTAAATCCCCTCTAGAAACGGATCCCTGGCACTTGCAAATGAGGCCTAATATCAGATACCAGATATAACCCCACACAGTGAAACTGAGGCTAAGACATTTTAACAACAGTGCCCTTGGGTTAATAAACAGTTAATAAACAGAAGTTTTCTGTTAACACGGACACTCTGCCATCTCCCAAAAGGCCCCATTGCCGCTCTCCTCATCACTTTCAACGTCTCTACTTACAGCTTATGCTTCATATAGTTCTGGGTTAGTTAGGAACAATTAACACAGAATTCTCATGTCGCATCACCTCAACTCTCTATCCTATTCAAAGTCTCTTCCTACAAAAGAGACAGCACCCCAGGTCAGCTGGGCAAAATTCAATGCGCTCTACCTACAATTAGTGGTTCGGTGGCTTAGAAAAAAGGTGGTGACGTTTCTAAAGAGGAAATTATCAGGGCCCACAGAAAACTGTTCTTCAGTTCTCTTAGTCCCGCAAAAGATTTTTTCCTTCCCGTCAAGCGGCAATGACAGTAAGAACAAGCCAACGATAATATCAGCAACAAGAATCTTTGCTTCTCTGGTCCAAACCTGTTAAGGTCCTGTCCTTGCAGATGAAGCGGGTGCTGCTGATAATGCCCAAAGACTTCAAATACTATCGGCTTGGTTTTGATATAGTCCACGAATGATTCAGTGACCTCCACTGCAATCTAATGAGGAATAAAGCCAAGCTAGATTAGGGAATGATTTACTCTAACAAACCCATATTTTTGCTGCAGTCAGAATTTTAGCACTTCTGAGTAGCCAGGGTGTGCTGGGGATTTGACTCTGCGGGTCTCCCACACCAAGACAGGGGCTCCGCACTGGTTTTCATTCTAAAGCTACTTTAGTAATAAGCTTTAGGCCTTCAAGACCCTCCGTCACCTGCACCTGCTGCCCTTTACACACTTACTGTTTTAGCATAAACTCACCTGCCGCTCCTCTCTCCCCTGTTGTGCCTGAGGACCTGCACAGGCTATCGCCCTGCCTGTAAGGCCTGCTCCTGTCTCTGTGCCTGTAAGTCATTCGCAGACTTCCAGGCCTGGCTCGAATAGTAACGACAGTGAGAAAACCATGCCTGTTGACAAGGCACCAGGTACATAACCAAGTCTGACCCACCTTTTCTTATCACGCTACATCCTTCAGAAAGTTCCCACCTCCTTTCCCCACCCAACTACCAACCCCGCCCCTGCCCCCACAGAAAAAGTAACCTAAAGTATCTTTCTGTTAATGGAAATAACTTTCCCTTCTTTCTACTTCCTTTGCATTTAACAAATACCTTGCTAATAAGTAAGGTCTCTAGGCCATGTGATACTACCGTTTCAATATGCGTTTTATTTCTCTATCATCCTAAGCTCTTCGGGGACACAACCCTCTGTGATTCATCACTCTTCCCTGGTGGCGTCAGCACAGTCCTTGTGCACACTATCCTCATGAGCATTTCTCAGATACACGCATGCTCATACTCATGCAATTAAACATAAAGAAAGTGGGTTTCGTGTTTGCCGTTCCGTCTTCAGAGCTGTCCTTTCCGCTCGGACTTTAGAGAGTGAATACGGTTAACAAGAGAAGGAGAGCGGTTCAGGTCGTAGTGAATATCCTAGACACCACAGCCACATTGCTCTGGGCTTAAACCCCATCTCTGCCTCTTGTGAGCTCTGTAACCTTGGTGAGTGACTTGAACTGTTCTGCGCCTCAGTTATCTCAGCTGTCATTTGAGGGTCATGAGGGTCTGAGATAGAAAGGTGAGGATTAAACGAATTAAGACACACAAGTGTCTCAGAACAGTGACTGACACAAAATAAGCTTTCAAAGAATGTTAGCTATTGTGAGGATGATGACTTCTGAACAGAGTTTGGGTGACCCTTCCTGGAAGAGACAGAAGCTCTGTTGTCTTACTCCACGTCTGAGAGAGCTGTAAGGGGCACTAACGGATTAATCATAGTATCAGCTGCAAGGAAAACAGACTGAATCTTAATTTAGCTACAAAAGATAACGTAGTTTTTTTTTTTAACCTTATTTGCAACTGAGCAACGTAAGTATCTTCTAGTTTAAAGAATAATACGTTAACTTTAACAAAACTCGTACTAAACGTGCGTATTTTTCTAGGAAGGAAACACTAAAAACAACTCACTACATTCAAACTGATAGAAGATTTTATTGGCAGACCAACCCCCACATTGTTACACAGGGAAGGCTGGCTGCACGGTCCGCTGAGGATGACCTCACCGCTCTAGCCACTCCCTCCATTGTCTATTCTCACCAGGAAGCTCCCTCCCCCGCCAGCCCCAACCCCAGGCACAGCAGTTTGGACGATCCTTCCTCCTGGGCTGAGAAAGCCAGAGCCTGCCCACACAGGACGAGGGCCTAACACCAGCCGCTATGGGGGCCCCCAAACCTGCAAGGCCTTTGGCAAAAACCACTTACATTCTGCACGTGATAAAAGCCCAGAGGACTTCCTCTGCCGTTGTTTTTGAGGGGTTCGGTGGAGAACGCTTCATCGTGGCGATGCAAAAAGCTTAATAAAAAAATAAGACACATGAATTGCACATTAAACAGTTTCATCAACATCGATGTCGTAGGAACCTGACTTGGATCGTATGGAAAGGAGCAGCCTACTCAGGCAGAGGCTTTCACTGAGCCAAGTAATTTGTAGTTCCTTGTAATGCACGTTTTCCATGATCACTCAGATAGCATTTTAGATTTTATTTCAAAAATGACCGAAAGATTAACTGACCCTGACCACTTAGCCACCTGAACGCATATGCAAGACCTCAGATAGCAGAGCAAGAGTGAATTCAGGGAATTACTGTTTCTTTGTAGGAACATATTTTACTGAGAAAACAAAATTATAAAATCATTTTGTGTAGAAAAGATGTGGCATATTCAGGCTTCTGTAAGGTAGTGCTAAAGCCTGTGTTTGGCATTCTTGCCTAGGAGTCTCCCTAAAGACCTGCAAAGATTAGATTTAAACGTCAGCTCCTCCAGGAAGTCTTCCCCAGCTCACCCAAACAGTTCTGTCTTCCCACAGCACTAGGGACCCATCTTTTCCTCGACAGCAATTTCACTCTTTAAAATAATGTATTTACATGCCTGTCTCCCCGAGAGACAGCGAGTATCTCCTACAGTGCTCCAGATACAGAAGATACTCCTGAAATATTTGTGAAGCGATAGACTATGCTTATTCTCACAGACTGTGAGTTTTTATTGTTCTCTCTTCCTCCCTATTAGCCTGAAATGAAAAGAGGTAGAGAATTAAAGCAAACTCAATACAAAGACTTACTCCCAGACAGAAATATCCATCGGAAGGACATCCCACAAGAAAACAAGGCGGGGAAAGGAATGAATACTTTGAATAGGGTGCCGAAACCAGGATTATGAACTCCCTGTCTTCCAAATCAGCTCACGGAGTCTGAGGGCAGCAGTGTACTTTTGCCCCACATTCCTCATCCCAGATGCCACCTGCTGCCGGCACTGAAGCGTTCCGCACTACGTGCACCTTATTGGTTTTCTTCTCACTCTTCTCCTTAGCCCTCTCTTTCTCTCCTACTTGTACATCTTACTCCTTTTTTTCCTTCCAATTTCTTCCTATCCAGACCATACACCATACGTGCCAGAGGCTCCAGGGGCATTACTTGATTTGCAATCTATACTCCTCCATGTTCTGCTTATTACAGCAGGTACAAATATCCTGGGGTTCCACACTGGTGATGCATGAAACTGTCCATACTGCTTGACAGCTGTGTCTTCTCTACACAAGCCAGATAAGAGTCTGTAATAGCTCAAGAAGAATCTGAATCTTCTTTCAACATGAGTCAACATGCCGTCTTCTCCAGAGCTGACCCCAGGTAGAGATGCTGCTCTCTCTTTGGAGATGTTAGGACAAAAGATCAACCTAACATTACTGACATTTCAGGTGCCAGTTAACCAAGGAGGTCTGTTTCCTAAAATATTCCAGTTGCCCCACAAGAATAACGATGAAAGCTCAAAGCAACTGGTTCATCTAGCAAACTCCATTGCACACCCACCCCCCACCCATGTTAACTTAGGGTTGCCAGTGAAAACACACTGAATGGGCAAAATCAATACTTCAACAACAACTAGGAGTTAGAGCAAATGACATTAGTGGTCTACTATGCAGTAATCACATTTGCTTCAGGACTTGGCTAAAATCTCTAGAAAGGCGGTGCTTTGTCAACTGCATTAGGATGCCTGGGAAGGCCGAGGCACATTCTGAGGGAGAGGGACAGCAGAACTTTCTAGAGCAGCCTCGTGGTGGCACCAGGGGCCAACTGATGGAACAGGGCGGGTCAGATGCCACTCTCTGTGGCCCTTCACAAGTACTGAAAAGATATACTGATGTCTGGAGGCATTAAACCTGAAGACTGACAAAAAAAGTGTTTTCCGAGGGAGGTGTTAAAAAGAATTCCAGGGCTCAAGAGGGTTACAGGCTGGAGAGAGCTTGTAGCGGAGGAGGAGCCAAACCCGTCACATCTTCTCCACATACTAGCTATTTTTCAGTTGATGTGGAATTTTACTCTCCTTTATATTATTTAAGTCAGTATTCAACAGGCATAATTGGTGGATGGACAATTCGCTGCCTTCAGGCTTGTTTATTGGTAAGATACTGCTCCATGAAGAGCATTAGAATGACTAATAACCAGGCTTATCTAGGTCAGATCCTGTACTGCCAGCAGAGGGGACAGGCCACAGCGGAACCCTGTGGCAGATGCACGGTCACACTCCTCCCCACGGCCAACTGTCTTTCATACCATTTTACGTGCCTGGTAGCAGTCCCATCTGGGGTGAAGAAAGCCTTTATTTCAGAAACTGCTGGTTGTGTACCTGATGAGAGCGGTACTACGTCACATATGTGGTACATCCTGTGGTTCACAGAGGACTGGGTCAACAGCCAGGATGGCGGAACCGGGGGCGGCTTACTTGAACTGACAGAAGATGTCTGCGTACTCCGGAAGGATCCCACTGGCCTGTAGCACTGTCACGCGGAAAGTGAAGGCGCTGCCCAGTTTCAGGTGGTTGCCAATCTCTTCAGAAAACCCTTCCATGACCATCTTACCATCCAGCAAAGTGCTTGACTTCAAATCTAAAGAGGGGCAAATTAGCACACAGGTGATCCAAATAATGCACACCACCTTTCAAAGAGGAGAGAGCAGAGCATTTCCGCTCCCAGTGGATGAAAGCAACTGTCCCTCTTGACAGTGCTCAATATTTTCCCCTCTTCGAAAATGTCCCCATTCATAGTAAACTCTGTCTACGTACCCAAGTCATTCATTCGATTGATTTCTTCTGGAGGAGTGATGACCTCAGAACTCTGACCCTGCCCTTCCACAATCCTCAGTTCCTCCAGAGACAGACCAGAACGAGTCATTGCCACGGAAGAAAAGTCATTCTGAAAACAGGCAGGAGCAGGCGGATGATCAAGCTGCACGGCAGTGTGTTTTCCCCAATCTCCTTACTTATGTCTATTTGCCCAATAAGTAACGGTGACTGGAAAGCTATGTGCATTGAGAGCTGCCTGAGAAAAGGCGATACAATAAAATATAAATACCCCTTTACCTCTGTAAGCGTTAGATGTGTCCCATGATCTACGAACAACCCCGGGGTTACCCATCTTTTGTGATTCTAGTCAGAAGAACGGTTCTCCGGTGAACACCCTCCTTATAAACCTGTCTTCCACTTTCTCCTTTTATGAGGTTTTTCTCCTTCCAGAAGGCTTCTCACCTGATTAAAGTACTCGTTATCAAAAGATATTTTAGCTGTTCCTGATTGTCGAATTCCGGAGCCATAATCAGGAGCTTCCTCATCCGCTAAGTAGGGGGGAAAAAAAAGGATCAAGTGAGACTACATATGAGGCAGGGGGGAATGGCTCCTGTTGGATCATAAATAGGAAAGTAGTGGGGCCCTCCAGTTCGAGAACTTTAATAAGAGATATTAAAGAATAAGGCTTATGCATAAGAAAGGAAGAAAAGCTGGAAGCAGGAAAGTCACAAAGGGCTGCTTCCAGCTCTACTCAGGTAAATTTACCAACCTGCTTAGCTCAAATGAGGCTAGTTAATAAAGAACCAAGTTTTATCCTTGATATTGTTCAAATGTCATACCTAGAAATACCGATCCTTCGCTTGGCAAGATGATGTTCAATACCACCCAACAAATATTTGAAGAAGGAATATTTGCAGAGATTTTCATAAACTCCACCCTGGCGACTATGCCACAGATTTCCATGGGGAAAAGCTGAAAGGTCGCTCAACACAACATGGCACTTGGAAATTAAAAGACAAAAACTACAGGAAATGGCCACATTCTTTCCTCAGAATGTAGGCTGGATCACGGAAAAGTATAAAATATCGGAATCTTGATCCAGGCCCAACAAAAGAGAGGCAAAGGACAGAGATGTCTACCTGAAGTACCCTGCAAGAAAATTAAGCAAGACAGAGTCGTGGAAATCCTGTCACTTCTGAAGCAGTTTTACCAATGTCTTTCATAAAGTCAATCCGAGAGTTGTTCTTCATGTTAAAGGAGATCCCTTCATCCCGTTACTCCAAAATAGCTGTAGCCCAGACTAAATAGAATCCGTTTATGATACTCGGGAATAATAACTAAAAGGAAGCAGTAAAGGCTTTCTCCAAGGCAGCCCGTCAATCACGTAACCGAAGCGTGGCCCCCACACAATGGGACTGCTCTGTCTCTAGGCAAAGACTCCCCAGCTCCCAGTCCAGGAGAGGGTCACCTACCTGCAATGGCCTGCACAGCCACACGCAGAAATCCCCGCACTTCACCCTTCTCACTGACAATGGCCACCCTGTGAATCAGGGGCACAGGATACAGCAGGTTGCTCAGGTAAACAAATGCCCTGGAGACAGAAACCGGCAGACAAACATCTGAGCATCCCACAGACAGAGAGGCTGGCTTTCAGAGTTACCGAGAATATCTTCAAGAAACTGTGAGCTGGCTTCTGGGCCCTGTCTTAAGGTCACCTTTCTGTTCTGTACTCCCAGACTGCCCCCTCCCGCCCCCGCCCCCATTGCTTTTTCAGCACAGATGATACAGAAAGAAATGCAAATGCTTGGTAAAGCAGTTGACAAAGACCAACTTATACCAAATTACTTCCTATAAAAATGATGAGTTAAAAAAAAAAAAAAAAAAAGACTAGTTGGAGGTCGAAGAGTAACAATTGGAAGCAGACTTTCGAGGTACTGCCCTACGGATGCTGCTAAGGGTGGAGAAAAGGGAGCCCACCGAAGAGCCTCACCTTTCAACATAAGCAATTATAAAGGTGTTTTGTTTTGTTTCTCCCAACAGATAAAACAGGAATCAGGAGACAAAAAAGGCAGGGAAATGTGATGAAACACAGTTAATTACTCTAAAATAGATTTCAAGTCACAGCATTATGGGTCTTTACTTTTCCCCTAGGAAATGACTGTTATCTTCAGGCAGGTGACTGACACACATGAACAGAGAGGCTCTGTAGCTAGAAGTTTCTGCGTAGCAAGCATATAGGAGACCCTGGAAGGGCACGGAGACAAATGTTGAGGGAGGGAGAAGACAGCTGATCTCTAAAGGGCTGCTTTTGCTCCTGGATCCAAAACTTAACTCAGAAATGCAAACACAGAAGGGAGGTTACAGACCTCACATGGTCGATTTCAAACAAACTAGCAGTCCTATAGCACATTTGCACTCTTTTTACTTCTTCCGTTATTTTGTAGCTACTGAGGGTTTTTTTTAAATGATAAAAATGCGATCACAAAGCTTAGGAGTGTTCGTGTCAATCAGTGGATGGGATATAGAATCTAGTTCCCACTGTTACTCCTGTCTTCCGACTTGGTATATGCTGATCTTTGAACACAAGGCAAAACAAAGAGCAAACATTTGCACCAAGGAATCAAACATAACTGAACGTGACACATGTGGCTTTCTGCTTCTTTTCCTGCTCTGTATCTACTTTAAAACAAAGAGAAAAGAAGATGGAGGGGATCTATGGGGTTTCAACTCAATGTAATGACAAAAAAAAACCACACACAGAAAACAGACAAAATACACCACAGAAAAACAAGTGTTAATAAAACTCTAAGAGCATAAATGAAATGTGAATGAAAAGTATAACAAAAATAACTGTAAATAAAACACTGAATCAGATCAAATGAAGTCTATTTCCCTTTCAGTCTGCTCCAAAGGCGGGGAGGGAAATGCTAAGAAGCAGAGGATTAAGACTTTGTTGTATAAAAATTAAAAAATGAAAAGTCTTCTAAAAAGGGTTACAAACGAGACTCTCAAACATCAAAGTGCTGTGACAGAGTTTAAAGACTGAGAATCTGGCTTAAGGTACCAAATGGATCGTTTCACTTCCAAGGCGGCACCACACAGACCACCTCTGTCTCTCCATGGCATTCCGGCCACGCCTGCTGGCATTCGACGCCTGGCCATCACCGAGCCACTGCACATTCTTGTCCCCTGCCTGGGGTCCTCCCTGAACGCTGCGACCCACCTCACACCACTGATTTCACACCTTCAGGTCTTAGTCTGAACACCGCTCTCACGACAGCCCCCGCTTCCCACCCCCCCGCACCCCCACCGCCTCTGGTGTTAAATGATCTCCATAACACGATTCCATCATTGCTATGATTTCCGTTTATTTATGTGATTATCTGTCTGTCTCGCCCACCAGACTGTGAACCTGTGAGAGCAGAAATCATGTCTGGTTTTGCTTGCCCCTGCCTACAGAGGGTCTGGCATATCTGAGTAAACACACTCAATAAATACCTGGTCTACGACTTAACGTCTAGGTACGTAAGTGAAGAAAAAATGATGTGCTCTCTATCTTTAAGTAGAAATGGAACATTTCCCAGAAAAATGGGTTACACCAGAGGTAGAGAAGCAAAGCCATCCAACCTTACATACTAGGTTAATTTTTCTAAGCTATACTCAAGATAGACATTAACTACATAGAACAAGTTTAGGTTCCTCGCTTGTCTTGATTTGCATAGCTGGTTTTATACTTAGAACAGGAACCCCTGTTGCTCATTTTCAAAAAGCTTACCACTTGAAGGCACCATATATCATGTTCACACACACATTACGACAAAGCACTGTCTGAGCACACATTAAAGACAGGAATCTCCTTTCTGCCCATGGCAATGGCTATTGCGAAGGTGAACAAACAGAAAGTATTCTTGTAGATTTCCCTTTTTAGAAGAGAATTCTGTAACCCTATAGCAGTGGCAGGGGCACTGTGGCCACACAAGGGCACAGTCGCCAGACAGCTCCCTGTCCTATTATCAGAACAGAGTCCTCAGCCCAAAGTCAATGCTGTATTAAGTTCTCCTCTGAAGTTTTTTAAACTGGAATTTTAATAAATACTCTGCATTCTTGAGAGTCCTTCTACTTTGAGCTAGCAGACTGAAGGAGAACAGGGATGAGACAGGGTAAGATGTAAAGGATATATTAGCATAAATTCTGTGAAGTTACATCAAGAAGGGAAACAAATTTTGTCAACATAAAGATAAGACAAATCAGTATAATTATGGTTCTAGTTACAGAAAAAAAATGTCAGTTCAGACTTAGGTATCAGAATAACCATCTTTACTCCCTTTTAACCCAGAGACTAGCTTAAATATTTTACATTTCATCCCAAATTATGACGGATGGTTCATAACATCCCAGCATGCCATAAGAGAACAGCTAAAGGGACAAGCTCTTTTAACATTCACATAAAAATTCACCAGAGGCAGCCAAGGCCAAGAAACAAAACCTACAAATGGAATTTCACAAGGAACTGGAAAATTTTATGAGGGAATCGTATTTGCAATTAACGTGCCAATAGGGGAAATCCAATCTTGTGAATCACAAAAACAGGAAAGAGGTCACTTCTCTCACCCAGGTGTTGACCGCTACATAACTGGGTGATGTTGGACAGGTATCAGTTTTGGTTGTGGATGCGAAATGTAGTCGAGGGCAAAAGTGAAGAGCTATCTTTCACTCTTCTGATCGCCATGATCTCACCTCCTCCCCCAACCTCTTCCTTGCAAGGTAGTTAGTCTTAGAACCCGGGGAAACCAAACACATGGAAAAATCAATTCCTGAAAGACTCTGTAGTGTATCTTTAAAGTGTCAAACAGACACTTTAACTGAAAATCAGAGCAGAGTTGATTGCTTTTACCTAACTTGTATCAGATATGATCACAATGAATAAAACCGTAGAGAAAATAACACACATATTTTAGAAAAAGCCAGTGAATGTCCACATTAAGTGGGATTCTGACTTCAGTTTTCCATACAAGTGACTCAAAGTACAAATGCCTTGGAGTAGAACTCTTCACCAAGATACTCGTTTCGCTAGTGTGGATGACAGAATCTCAAAGATATAAAGGATCTTTAAGGCTCTTCGTTTTCCCACCTAACTCATCGTTGTGCACTCGAGAACCCAAGAGGCCTCGTTTTAAGTTAAGCCTAAGCTAGGACTCAGACTTCAGACAGTTAGGGCCAGTGCTCTTCCCAAAGTGCCACGTGATGCGAAGCTCCACACTCCTCACTGTGTTGACAGAGTACGACACAAACAGGTGGCGTTAGAAGCTGCGCAACTGGCACGGGGACCAAGCCGTTTTTGAACAGAGACTTGGTTCTAACTTCCGACCTTTTTAGAACGCACACAGCCATAAAATACAAAGAGGGCGTGGTCCCATTATTTGTACGTAGAACTACTTTTCTCAGATTTAATATAAATCATCTTCTCCAAAATACTAAGCATCTATTCCTGGCAATACACTAATAAAACACAACAGCCATGGCTGCATAATCCCTTCATGTTTATTCAAGGGAACACTGAATAAATGCCCCTCCCCTGTCATAAGACCCCAAGACTGTCTAATATTAAATTACGACCCACGGTCATATTTGAGACTTTCATGTCTACAAGAAACCTCTTCTTTCCCCTCTTTCCCTAAACAGCGATCATTTGCTTCAGTAGTTATGTAGCCCTTGCCAGGTAAGGACATGCCGACACCACACCACACGAGGAGCTCAGTTTCAGAACCTAAAATCCCCACTGGGTCAGGACACTCACTGCCCTTCAATTTTTAGATAACTGGCGCTTACCCATTTAACACTGACATAATTCCCTATTTTCAAAATGTGTGGCTCTAATGAAGCGTTAAAATTAAATTTCATACTTTAAAACCTAGGCAGACTTTTGTATTAATCCAGTGAGTGCTGCACTGTGGAATTAGTAATGAAACTTACTTGAGCATGAAGACTGGGTTCAGACAAAGACTCCAGTATTAAGAGGGTGTGCGTGAGAGCTCTGCATCACTGACAGATGGAGTCAGAGACAAGGCCTCAGTTTGGAAAATCAAACTAAACACAAAGCAGTTTCATGCAGTGCTGAACAAATATCCATTGTTGATGGTGTCAACAGATCACTTCATGAGATTCATCATAAAGCATGTAGGTGAAATTTTAGCAGAAGCCAAACACCTAAGAGGCTCGGTGAAACTGGCCAAAGAAAGGCATCCATCTCAGACAAAAGCAAACTTCGTGTTCCTGATTCTTGTTTGCACTCAGAGAAACTAACACTCCTCCCGATTCCACTCTCGTCCTCTTGATTCCGGCTGGTGTGCCTAACCATGGACTCGCTCTGCTCTCAAATCACCCCCACATGCTTCCTCACTCCCCTTCCTACAAAACGGAAGCATCAGAACACAGCAACACTCTTCGACCCTGTAACCTGTGACTCTTAGCTTTCATTCCTTTCTCCTCTGGGGTTTCGTCCTTCGGAAGGAAATTACTGGGCACTCGAAGACCAGGGGTCCTCCACTTAGAGCCCTCACACACCGCCGTGTGCTATGCCAAGCAGGCTGCGCACCTCACAAACACTGCCTGAGGGCCCGTCTCTCGCCAGACTGGCTTGTCACAGGCTGATCTGCTGAGGAGAGACCATCCAAAATTGCACAAGGAGCCTCGTTAACGCAAGAGCTGGTCCCTTTTCGCCCTTCTGACGATAACCTCACCAACCTTCCCACTAAAATGAACCATGGGGATCGGTCGTAAAACGGGTCATGCCCGTCACTGAAGAGCTCTGATCCCTCCTCCGTCCCTGCGTCAGAGCCGGTGTCGTCCACGAGCGCCTCATCCTCAAAATCCTCCATGTCGTCTTGCTGCTCGTCAGCCAGCTCAGTGACGTCGGAGTCGGCCGTGGAAAAAGTGGGGGAGGGTGTGCGGTCCGCAAGGCGCTCGTTCACACAGCCGTGGAAAATGGGGGAGCTAGGCACCAGGGAAGACGCCGACGGACACAGCCAAGGAGAGAGGAACAGCTGGTTAAACAGGAAGCTACAGGTGCCAAAAGGACAGAACCCACTGGGGAGCCAACACGGTACAAGCGAGTGGAAAAGCAAAGGGTAAAATCAGCATAAATCCTCTGGCTCAGGTGAAAGGCAACAAGGGCTGATCCTTAGAATAAGAAAAGCAAAGGAAACACACGGGTAGAAGATCTCAGGTGAATAGTGTGCTGTAAAAATGTTTCTACTTTCCAGGTCACACAAAAGATCGGCGGCCAGGCCTCAAAGGAGCCACCCAACATTTGGTGCAAAAATATGGTTTAGATCTTTACCCCGATTCCCACATCATCTCCGAGCAGAAAACAAGATGGATGGAATGGCGTACAGCAAAGCAAGTTTCGTGCCTTGCTTGGGTGAGAGGTGTTTGGCCAACTCAACTCTTGAAAAACGCTCCACTATTGGAGGAGTAGAACGGAAAGGATTTAAACTTCATTTCTACAAAATACTATGACTTTGCTCCTCCTTTATACCCAGTTCCTTTAAAACTGTCAGAAAATTTTTGCAATTAAAAAACAATTGAAATTCTGAAATCATTAAGCTAAAACTTAACATCTCTCTGCTTTTAAAATTCTAAACATCTAAGAACTTGGACTCAGTATGGATTCACAGAGGCATTATTTGTTTTCACTACATGTTGAAATTTACGTACACACAAAAGAGGCTCAAGAGGATGACCAAGGTATGTGGTTGGCTCACCCTTACAAAGACTATCGTGAGATAAACTGCTTTAAAAAAAAAAAAAAAAAAAGCGAGGACACATCGGATCATGGAGAAGTCGCAAGCTGGTAAGCTGTAAGTCATACTGATTTTAAACCGGGCAGGATACAGACACAGGTTTTCTTTTAAATCTGTCTCGTTCAGGGGTGCCTGAATGGTTCACTGGGAGTCCGACACTTGACTTTGTCTCGGGTCATGGTCTCACAGTTGGTGCATGGGTTCAAGCCCCATGTCGGGCTCTGGGCTGGCAGTGTGGAGCCTGCTTGGGATTCTCTCTCTCCCTCTACCCTTGCCCCTCCCCCACTCATGTTCTCTCTCTCTCTCTCTCTCTCTCTCTCTCTCTCTCTCCCTCTCTCTGCCCCCCCCACTCACGTTTTCTCTCTCTCTCTCTCCCTTCCTCCCTCCCTCTCAAAAATATATAAACTTTAAAAAATAAATCTATCTTGTTCAACTGTAAGAGGCAAGGAAGATCATGAATTACTCTAGCCGAAAGTTGAGACTTAAATCCGCACGCTGAATAAAATGAAGGGAAATATACCAAATAATACAGTGGTTGTGTATGAATGGATAAGATTATACATGGAACCTTTTTAAATTTTTTTACACGGAGCATTTTTATACACTTTCTTTTAACTTTCTGTAATATCTGCTGAGGTTGAAACAAAACCATTCACTATTTAAAAAGAAGACACCAATGAAATCATCACATACCTTCCTACCAATTTGAACCAATGGAATCGATCATAAAATGGATCGCTGCCAGTCACGGTGGCTTCGCTTTCATCCTGGGCACCAGAGGCCACCTCACCTGCTCTGTCATACATCTCTCGCATCAAATCCAGCCTCTGCCTGCACACACACAAACATAAAGTGCACCGGGTTAATATCATGAGATTGTATTACAATTTCACTTTGGAAGCATCTTCCATGCAAGATTTAAAAACAAAACAAAACAAAAGCTGCTTCCACCATTTAATGATATTAAAAAAGAATGAAGGCCAGAAGTACAGAAACTCAAACACTCAGTATCCAAAGTGTCTGAGTCTAGACACAAGCCACCGAAAGCAAAAAAAAATGGCTACCTAACCTCTGCTGAATTATAGGAGAAATATAGTTCAATGGTAGATGACACCTCCAATATACCCAACGGTAGAAAATATGTCATCAACTTAAATGCAAAGGAAAACTACATTATAGCTTTCCTATTTTTTACTCATCATCCTCCAGAACAGAAAAGATGACTAGTTATTACATCCAAGATAGAAACAGGTATCATGAGACTGGAGCATTGAAAACGTAAGAGGGGCACCTGGGTGGCTCAGTCGGCTGAGCGTCTGACTTCGGCTCAGGTCATGATCTCACAGCTTGTGAGTTGGAGCCCCACGTCAGACTCTTGTGCTGACAGCTCAAAGCCTGGAGCCTGCTTCGGATTCTGTGCTCCTCTCTAGCTCTGCCCCTCTCCTACTCATGCTCTGTCTCTCTCTCTCTCTCTCTAAGAATAAATAAACATTAAAAAACAATTAAAAAAAAAAAGAAAAAATGTAAGAGGGTCTACGGAGGGACAATTTAGGTCATATCTACAAATGACAAAGGTGTCAGAGTGGGATCCACTCACTTAGAAGAAAATGGATGGACAGTAAATGTCACAATGACATTTTAAATCTTGCATGGAAGATACTTCCAAACCATCCAGAACCACAGAAAAGGATGCAACAGTGACCTCCTCACAGAACGGAGAGTCTGAGGGAGCCCATCTGAGCAAGTCACTATTATTCCCTAAATAAAACAACACTTCCTTCATGAGGAATGTTTCCATACTTGAGTTTCTCCAAAGACCAATAATGTGTCGCTCCATTCTTCAGATCCTGCACTTCTACCGCCACCACCGTCCGCGGGAAAGGCCTGTCGTCGTGAGTTTTTTCCACCTCAGTGGGAAGTAACTCCGGAGGCAGAGGGGAGTACAAGGTGTCGGTCAGCAGAACGAACTGGAACTGCACCTACGTGAACGGAATAAACCATGCAAATGGCCTCCGTGTTTTCAGCAAGTCAGCTTCAGAAACAAGGCGACAGAATCACGCCCCACAGGGAAGAGGTCAAACGAGTAGTAGGTGCTCAACAAACAGCCTGCGATTAACGGGGGAAAATATGGCCGCTTGTACATTAGTCGTAGAGAACCATCCTAATGTCAAATGAAGCTATTTCCAGACTCTGCTTTCCTGCCCTGGCCCAGTGTGTTCACACAAACTAAAACCTCAGTGCACGTACCTTTGTTGACTGAGTGAAGACTCTTGAGAACGTACACAAGAGAACAAAGGGGGGGGGACCTGCGAGTCTGTCTCGAGCGCCTCGCAGAGAGGGGGTGGAAGCGTCACAGCTGGCTTTCCGTTCGAAATTCCAGGGTCACAAGCGCTACTCTTAAAAGTGTTCACTGTATGGTAAGTGCTTTTCAAGCACCATGTCATTTATTTCTCGCTACTGCCCCGCGTTTTCGCCTACAAATATTAATGACATCTAAGACACAGTCTGTGCCTTCATTTTGTCTACTTGAAGAGAGAAGATAAATAATTACAAAATGAAATGGGTTGCTGAGATGTGAATGAAGAAGACATCTTATCCCTATTTTACAGAACTAGACGATAGCCCTCGGGGAAGAGACTGAATCTCCCCAAAGCCGGGCAGTCTGTGCTCTCTCCTGCCATGTGACACTGCCCACCCCCCATCACCTTGCGGCCCCCAGGCCGTTCGGCGGTGGCACGTACAGTGGGATGCAGCACGTGAATCGGAGATGCGGTGTGACGGTTCGGTAATGAGGAAGATCGGGAACATTTATCATCTTTTACCACGTCCAAGAGCTATTCCAGCTCTTTACGTGTCCTCACTGTTTCATCCCTCACAAAACCCTAGACGGCAGGGGCTGCTGCCAAGCCCATTTTATGGATGAGGAAATGGAGGCACAGGGCCGTCAGAGTCAACGCAACCAGGAGAGCTGGAATTGGAATCCAGCCGGCTGAGGGCAGAGCGCTTGTCCACTGCACGAAGCTGCCTCTCACACCCTAGAGGAGGAGGGGCACTTAGGACTTGCAGCTGTAAATGTAACGGCAGAGAACTAAAAGCAAATTGAGAATTTCAGAAGCGCAAGAGTAGCTTTCTCCTACTAACATGTTTCCCTAGCTCTTGTCGGAATATAGTCTCCTCTGTAAACAAGCTAGAAAACATGTTCTTTTAAAAATGTCATGTAATAAATATTTAATTAGTATCTACTACGTTCCAGGCACATATGTAAAAGAAAGGCACATATAAACCTGTTTCATAGCAAAAAGCAGCTGAGTTCACCCAAGGGAAAGGTCAGCTCAAGACTGGGAGCCACGAACCCCCTCGGACTCAGCTGTGTCTCCGGACGACCCATGTTCTCCTGCCCTCCGTACCTTCTTCTTCAGTTCCACACTGATGGCGTTGGCCTCCTTCAGGTAAACAGCATTGCCCCAGAGTAAGTCCCTTAATGAAGTAAACTGGTGAGACTTCCATTTCCGGAAGGCCCACTGGGCCAGCTCAAATTCATGTTGTGTCCAAGGGACTGAAAGGGCAAACGAAGCGTGATTAATGGTGATCTCCTAACTATGTAGCAATTACATCTCTCCTCTACCTCATCTCTCTTTTCAAGTTAAAGTATTGTCCAGTTTTTCTCCATTCACTTGCTTTTGTCTTCTTCTTGTCAGTAACGCTTACTAAATTCTGCTGATATTGTGAAGGTAGCATATACATTTCAGAAAACTTAAAAAAAAATCCTGCTATTTAAAACAGTACGGGGGTGCCTGGGTGGCCCAGTCAGCTAAGCGTCTACTCTTTTGATTTCGGCTCAGGTCATGATCTCACAATCCGTGAGATCGAGCCCCGCGTCGGGCTCTGTGCTGAGCGTGGAGCCTGCTTGGGATTCTCTCTCTCTGCCCCTCCCCTGCTCAGGCCCGCACTCTTTTAAAATAAATAAACAAACATCAAAAAAGTAAATAAAGCAATGTATTAAAGAAATATACTTCAGGGGCGCCTGGGTGGCTCAGTCGGTTAAGCGGCCGACTTCGGCTCAGGTCACGGTCTTGCACTCTGTGAGTTCGAGCCCCGCGTCGGGCTCTGTGCTGACAGCTCAGAGCCTGGAGCCTGTTTCAGATTCTGTGTCTCCCTCTCTCTGACCCTCCCCCGTTCATGCTTTGTCTCTCCCTGTCTCAAAAATAAATAAACGTTAAAAAAAAAAATTAAAAAAAAAAAAAGAAATATACTTCAAAAAAATAAAAAATAAAAAAAAATTTTAAAAAAAGAAAAGAAATACACTTCCTTTAAAAAAATACACGTATCTATTATAGGGCTTATAATAAAGGAAAGTCCTCCAGTATATCGTGCAACTTCATGTGTATCTATTTTTCTTGCTAGTTCAGGAAGCAAAAAGGTCAAAATTTTACTTCACTATTAAAAAATGAATTTAGTACATAGAGTTCCTTCAAAGTTAATTTATCTGCAACATATACATGAACTTCATATATACAGTAATATGAAACATACATGTAAACTGCCCAAGAGATTTTTGTGAAGACCACGCTGAGAAATCTTGTGCCCCGGGAACACTGCCAGCCCCGCTCCCACGTCAGAGAGCACAGTCTGTAGAATGGAGAGTCTCTTGAATCACCTTTAAACCGGCTCGGCAAAATATCAATAAATGGTAGGGTCACCTATGATCAAATCCAGCTTTGACCCCAAAAAAGGGTTAATCTGATAGTACAGATCCAAAAGATCTACAGTAGGAAGTTTCCATCCCTAGATTTCACCTTCTTCCTCCTCTTCCTCCTCTTCCGTTGTCTCGGCAGCGAGGGAGCGGGTCTCAACTTGCTTCTGCAAGGCCTGCAACTTACTCTCATAGTCCTGGATGAAAACAGAGGAGAGGACATGTAGGAGAGGGGGGAAGTGGAGGGAGGGCAGGAGAGATGAGCGCAGTACTGGCGAAAGCAGAGAGAGCATAAGGTAAAAGAAGACAGAGGCAGGAGGCGACAATAAAAAGACAGACACAGAAATACATAGGAAAAACCCACAAAACACACAAGATGGTGTGTAAAGGGTAAGTGCTGAGGAAAGCTAATGGCAGTCTCTCTCTATTCCCTCAGACACAAGAGTTCTTTATGCGGGGCTCAGGTCCAGATGGGGGGGATTTCGAGGGGGAGAAACGCAGGTGCCCCTTAAATTTATTCAACAGTAGTACTTAAGTAGTACCTTCACACATCAAGGAATCCCAGGGAAAAACAATACTGGAAAATTCACCAGTATCACCAACAATTCTGATTATCTAGCTGTTTGGATGGGAACTATGGACTCTGAAGCTCTCTGTGGATGAAATATTATTGTCTTTGCAGCTGTACGATGTGGCCTTCAGGTAACCAAAGGATCACAGTGCTATTAGAACCAAAATAATCTATAGATTGTATTTATTCAAGAAAGATATTCTAAAATATACTATTATGAAACAAAACATATTATTGTAATACACATCAGATTTATCCTTCACTTCTCCATCTACTCCATGCGTTCTCGGTGAGGGCGGTATCACCCTGAAGAGGGCAAAGAATGGCTTCTGAAGGATACAAAAAAAATCTTACTTTTTATATATAAAGCACAAATGTATACACGGCATGTAAACAGATGTACTTAGGTATCTGAGATTAAAATTTCATGGTGGGGACAGATTAAGGAAAAAGTGTCTAAAAAGGTTCCTTGGAGCGTTAACTTTAAAAAGTTTGTGTTGCAGGGGCACCTGGGTGGCTCAGTCGGTTAAGTGTCCAATTCTTGATTTCGGCTCAGGTCATGGTCTCGTGGTTCGTGGGTTCAGGCCCCACTGGGCTCTGTGCTGACAGTGTGGAGCTTGCTTGGGATTCTCTCTCACTCTCTCTCTCTCTCTCTGCCCCTCCCCTGTTCTCTCTCTCTCAAAAAATAAACTAAAAAAAAAAACCAAAAACAACAACCAAAAAACAAATTTAAAAAGCTTGTGTTGTTTGAAAAAGCAGAGACCTTCACATAATAAAATACCATATCGTAGCATAAGCACAGCATTTTAAGATCTACTACTTGGATTTCCTGCTTTCTTGGAGTGACCCAATTACAGGCTGTCATGAGACAGAGGGTTTAGGTATGACCATGTACTGTTGTCAAACAGAGCTCTCCAAGTCACAAGTCAAATATTCTATTCAGTATGAAGGACCACTGAAAGCCTCCTAGCAAAGTCTATTACAAAAGGAGCTTCCAATGGCGATGCTAAGGAGGATGTAAATATTCTCAAGGCTCATCATTTATCACTTAGAGTCACAAAGGAAGCGTTGTCTCTTTAGTGGAGCTGGCAGTGAGCAGGAGCCAGCGACACAGCATCACAGATATCAAAGCACACTTTTTAGCAGACTATATACTGTGGCAAAAAAAAAAATTAAGCTTGCAGGTAAAAGTGTGGCTCCTGGCACCTGTTCTTACTAGTCTTAAAATTCTGGGCAAGCTAAATCCTCTCTACACCTCATTTTGTCATTTTTAAAATGATCTGCCTCCCACACAGGACTGAAGGAAGGACCAAATGATGAACCATTTAAAACCAAATGTGAAAGTCCTCTTAATTGATAACACACACAATCAAAATGACAGGTAATGCTTTAAAAAATTTATTTTCTAAGTATATCTAGTACGCAGATCTTGGTTCTAAATACCAGTCCCCACTAAAAGGAACCAGGGCTCCTTGGGAAAACAACAGATTCCAGGTTTGAAGGAAAGTACAGGTGAGCCCAGAGTGTCTTGTGCGAGAAAGGATGGAAGTACTCAAAGACTGATGGGGCCATTTCTAAAGGACACAGAATCCCACTGGCAGGTAAATAATAGTCACAGAAACACAATATAGCACACTGAATATAAAAGAAATCCATGAGTCCACAGTGATACTGAAAGGGGGAGGAGGGAAAGGAGCTCCTTTTTTGGGGGAAAAAAGCCAGTTAATAAATAAATGCAAAGGGATTGACAATTAGAAAATCACTACATCGCAACCTCAGATGTAGTAACTGAGTCAAGGCAAGAATCATTAAGAAATGCTAACACAATGGAGTGAAAGGTGGATGGAGAACAGAATCGTCACAGAATCCCAAGGACTACCCTAGATACATATGTGTTAATAAGGAAGAGAAAGAGCTGGGAAATGTCACATTAAATTGATTAAACTTTAACATTACTGATAATAGAACGATTTGACATTTTGTCTACCGATACGATGTGAGGGAAGTACACAGTGTCACCTTGACAGCATTCTTATCAAAAATGCTTAACTTAAATCTAATCTTGAGGAAAGAATCAGACAACGCCACACGTAGCCGAGACTACTGAAAAATACCAATGTAATGAAAGAGAAGAGAAATATCATAACCAAAGGTAATATACAAGCTTCGCTTGGATCTGGGATTAAAACACACACATACTTCCAACACTTATATTTTTTAGACAATTAGGAAAACCTGAAACCGGGCAGTCTACTACACAGTAGTGAATCAGTATTAAATTTCTTGGCTAGGTTAATGGTGTTAAGAGAATGTCCTTGATTTTAGGAGATACACGTGGCAGTATCTGGGGGGTAAACTCCATGGTGCCTGCAACTTATTTTCAAATGATTCAGAAAAGAGAATACACAAATACGGGTATATGAAGATTCATTGCACTAGCTTTCCTTTTGGTATGTTTGAAATATTTCAAAATAAAAGGCTACTTTCTTCCCCCTTAGAAAACCTCTCTGGTCTGTGAAGACCCTTTCAGTGAAAAGAGGAAGATGGCCGGTTTACCTAAAAATCCTCAGGTGGAAAACATGTTACTATTTTATCTTGTGGACTTTTTTTCTTGTTTTTCATTTCCCCCTGCAACTTTTTATTATAGTAAAATGCACAGAACATAAAATTTGCCGTCTGAGTCATTTTTAAGCAAACAGTTCAGTGTTGTGGAGGGAGCACATTCACACTGTTGTGTTACCACCACCATCCGTCTCCAGAACTCCTTCCACCTCGCACAACTGAAGCTCCACACCCACTAAACACTAACACTAACTCCCCACTCTCCCTGTCCCCCTCCCCTGGCAGCGACCATTCCACTTTCTATGATCTCAACTACTTCAAGTGTCCCATGTAGATAGTTCCTTCTTGTGGAATCACACAATTCTGGCTGTTAGTGACTGGCTTGTTTTTGAGATTTCCTTCAAAAATCAGTTTACAAGCTGGCCAAACTGCCGATAAAAACAAAATCCTTAGAGTCTGACAGTTAAGGTATGAGGGAGACCTTCCCTGAAGGCTCTAGTGGCAGTAAAGTGGACATAAAAAGGTCTCCTGTAACACTATGGGCCTAGAACTCGGATTGCATTTTGACTCGGGAAAATCTCTGTCAGCAGCAGATAGGCCAAGTATCAATACTATTTCCTGAACTGGCCCTCCTCTTCCCCAAACCAGGCTGTATATGAGCTTCCAACAAGGACATTTTGCAAGTCATCAGAAAAACTCTAAGTATTGGATTTTCCTCCAACAAATGGAGAGAGAGATTGGGATGCTATTGTTCTGTTGACTTCAGGGTGAAAACTAGGATAATTATGGAAAGCCCACCAAATAATATCTTTCAGCAGTAGCCTTTTGTGTTTGTAAGAATTCCTAACTGGTTAAATATACCCAGTATATGTAAATGTATCCAAGGCACTACACACTGGCTATTCCCTCTACGAGAATGTTCTCTCTCTCCTGCCCGTCCTTCTTTTTAAGCTTACTTTGTGCCAGCAACTGTTCTTAATGTTTTTGCATAAATTATCTGAATCTTCCTAATAACCCTGAGAATGGTACTACTGTCACCCTCATGTTAAAGAAGAAAAAGGCATAAAAAAGTTAACTAATTTTATAAAGATCGGAGTCGGCAAGCACGGATATGGGATTTGAACTCAAGCAACGGGACTCCAGGGCACGGTCCTTTCACCACTACCCTCTCCTGCTACATGCAGGTGCTAGGAATATAGTGGTCAATGAGACAAAAGTCTCCCTGGGGAGGGAGAGACAGACAATCAATAGTAAACAGACACAAGATACACCCTGGTTTTGGTGGAGAGAAGTACTATGAAGGAAAACAAAGGCTGGCAGATAGGTAATAGGGAGGAGAGAAGGGCAGGAGGAAGACTTTTAGGTTAGGTGGTCAGGGGACGTCTCTCTGTAGGGACCACCTTTAGTCAGAGATCTAAGCAGGGAGGCTGAGATCTCTGAGGGGAGTGGTGGGGGGGTGGGGATCCCAATCAAAGTAGAACTAACAACAAGTACGATGGTCCTAGAAAGAAAGGAGGACCTTTTCTTGTTTTAAGGAGAAACAAGGAAACCTGGGTGGGTGGAGTGGAGGAGTGAGAAAGCAGTTGTGAAGGAGGCAGACGGGGACTGGGTGACGGACGGCCTTACAGGACATGGTAAGGACTGTGGATTTCATTCTGAGGGAAGCCACTGGGCAGTTTGGAAGCTGGGAAGTAACAGGGGTCTAGCGTATGTTTTAACGTCACTCTCTGTGGAGAACAGCCTGGGACGGCAGTCATGACGCTGTCCCGGCAATGTTGAGGGAGATGGTGGTAGGAGGTCCAGGGGGTCAGCAGTAAAGGTGGTTATCAGAGAACGGGGCTGGGGTATGCTTCACGGGTAGAGGAAGTATGACCTACTGATGATGTGGTCATGGGGTGTGAGAACAAAAGGAGAAACTGAGGACGGCGCTTGGGATTTGGCCTGAGCTGATTGCTCCAGTTTAGATAGGTTAACCGTCAGATGCCAGTCAGCTATGAGGTCGTCAGCTCATAGCTGTGTGTGGCATCTTCAGGTCAGGGCAGAGGACTGAGAGAACACCACTGGATTTATCACCACCACTGTGGAGATCTTTGGTGGCCCTGAGACGAGTGGCTTCAGTGGGGTGACATGGGACAAGAGTCTGACTACAGAGCGAGTTCACGCAAGAATGGGGAGAAGAAACAATAAAAGGAAGTAACGGGGGGCGGGGGGGTGGACGAATGGGACATTACAGAGCACTCTTTGCAGGCACACTTCTACACCAGGCAACAGAGAAATGGAGTGGAGGCTCTCGGGCAACATGGAGTGTTTTGAAAGTGGTGAAATGAAGCCATGCTCGAATGAAGATGTACAAGAGAAGGGCTGAACGTACAGGGAGTTCTTGAGAAGGTGACGTAAGATGGAGTGCAGGGAAAATGGGCGGGGCTTGGGGAGGAGCCAGGCCAGTTCATCCACCAACAGGAGGGAAGGATGCACGACGGATGCATGCAGAACCAGAAGTGGGTAGAAAAGCAGGTTTTCTTAAGATCGCTTCTTTTTCTCAGGGTAGCAACACAGAGGTCATCAGATGAGAGCAAAGGAAAGGCTGCCTCTCCTTCCCAGAGTCTCCTGGTGGTAAACTTCCAGAGCATCTTACATTTTTCCCTCCTAGCATTTGTCACGAGCCTGCCGTATAACTACTGGTGTGACTGTTCGTCTAACGGCTGTCTCATCCACAGCTGTGAACTTCCTGAGAGCGGGGAATCTGTCGTTGACCGTGGGATCACCAGCATCTGGCACATACCTGTCTTCTAGATCAGTTACGGACTCACGCACTAAGCTTCCAGTGGAAGTTCCCCCAAGACGACCATCTTCTAGATCAGGGTTGGCAAACTACAGCCTAGGGGACAAATCCGGTCCACCGCCTATGTTTTGTACATAGAGTTTTACTGGAACATAGCCACGTCCATTCCTTTGCTGCTATTCAGCTACAACAGTAGAGATGAGTGGTTGCAACAGAGACCGTTGGGCCCACAAAGCCTAAAATATTCACTATCTGGTCCTTTACACAGTAAGTCTGCCAACCCCTGTTCTACATCAGTGGTTCTCAGACGTGGGTGCTGGTCCAGCCTCGTCAGCATCACCACCGCCTGGGAACTTACCAGAGATGCAGATTATCAGGTCCCACCCCAGACCTCCTGAATCGGAAACTCTGGAGGTGGGGCCCAGGAATCTGTGCTCTTCCAAGCCCCCAGGGAGTTCTGATGCACACTCTCATTTCCGAACGGCTCTTCTGGCTCTTCTGGACGAGGTGTACAGATGAAAGGTGGAGCCCACAAGACAGATAAGGGACTTATTCCAGGTGAGTTTATACTCCCACTCGAGAACCAAACAGGCACAAAGGACTATAGGTCATCATTATCAAAACTGTGAGAGCCGGCCTGGGGTGGGGAGGAGGGTCTGGGGCAGGGAAAGGACATGTGAGCGCAGATCTGGAAGAGGAGCTAAACATGTCGAGGAAGGATTTCAGTCTTGAAGAAGTGCAAGAGCCCAAGGGGGGAACAAACTCGGCACGTTCAGGGGACAAACAGTCCAAAGTGCTTGCCGTGTGGGAATGTTACAAGATGAAGTCAGAGAGGCAGGCAAGCGGCCAGAACATGGAAAGCTTTGTGGGCTATGGTAAGAAGTTCAGATTTTAAAAGCACAAGGGGAAGCCACCAGAGACTACTGATACGATCTGATGTTTGTTTCTACAAGATGATGCTGGTTGCTGTGTGGACGGTGGCTTAGGGAGTCCAGGACGGAAGCAAAGAGACAAGTTAGGAGGCCGCTGCAGCACTCCCAGGAAGAGAGGACGGTGCCACACTGGAGCATCTCTGAGGAGGTAGCATTTAGGGTGCAAACAAGGTCACCATTCCGGGGGTTCTGGTTAGGTCTGTCTTTGACACTACAGACTCGGCTCCTTTTGCTAATATTACCTTCCTCTTCTGACAGCAGATTATAATTAGCAAGCAGTAGCCGGAAGGGAGAGAGCCACATCCCGTGTCAACCCCTAAATTTGCTCACCACCTGCAGCACCGTGAGGACGCAGCCCCAGACCTCCCCCTCCAGGGATCCCACGACACCTACTCTTAGGCCTGAGTGGCTCCTATTTTCTCCCAGTCCCCCAGTATCCTCTTGGTCTCGTTTACTTTCCAACCACGATCCAAGTGAGAGCATTCATCACCTTTCAGGTTGTATACGCAGGTTTATCCCATCCACAGACTGATCTGTTTGCTGATTCCACCTCCAGTAGTCTATCAGAGTCTTTCCCGCTCTCCACCGTCCCGGCCTTTGTTTGGAAAGCTTCGTTTCTCATTTAGTCCGTGCAGCAACTTCCGAACTGGAGCACTGGGCTCTGAATTTGCCTCCTTCCAACCCAAACTTGAATCATTTCTAAAAGGTGGATCTAATCACGCAGTCTCCCTGTATAAAATCATTTGGTAGCTTTCTATCACACTCAAGATAAAATGCCCACCTCTGAGCATACCACGACCTGGCCCTTCCCCCTCCCCAACCCCCTTCCTCTCTTACCCCTCCCTGACGCACAGCTGCTCAGCACAGCTGCTCTTCTGACCGCCTCAAGCTGCTCGCAGTACCCCTGGACCTGACAGGCTTCCTCGCTCACCCTGCCATTGTTCACTTGGGAGAAATTCCCAGTTGTGCTTTGGGACGCTGCTCTGGACTCAGGGCCGCCTCCTTCAAACACCTTTCCCCACTCTACCCTTGCGCACACGACTATCACTAAGCACATCATACTGCACTGGGATCGGGTGTGTCGCCCTAGAAATGATCAGGTCTTGGCCACTTTTCCACCAGTTTGTCCAAGAGCAGAGAAATACAAAGTACTTTAAGGGGCAGAGTATGAGGCCAGAAGCAGACCAATCCAAGTATAGTATTTTTCTCAAGTTCCAAACTTCATATTAAAAACTTACGGGGGAGAAAGAGCCTCGTGTGGGTTTTGTATTCTACTCCATAATAATACACGATTGTGCTGTTCTTCAATATAAAAAAAATAGTATCACGTCCACAGGATCATTAAGACTGACGGCCCAGGGGCGCCTGGGTGGCGCAGTCGGTTAAGCGTCCGACTTCATCCAGGTCACGATCTCGCGGTCCGTGAGTTCGAGCCCCGCGTCGGGCTCTGGGCTGATGGCTCAGAGCCTGGAGCCTGTTTCCGATTCTGTGTCTCCCTCTCTCTCTGCCCCTCCCCCATTCATGCTCTGTCTCTCTCTGTCCCCAAAATAAACGTTGAAAAAAAAAAAAATTTAAAAGACTGACGGCCCACTCCAGAAAACTGTTCCGCTTCGTCCTGTGTCCCTTCTAGCACACCACTAAATACTCTGGGTGGAGAAGAGCAGCGATTAAGGGGAAACAGAAAAGCCAAACAGAGCTATTGAAAGCTTTTCAGAAATTTAGTGTCTACCCATGTGAAAGGAACTATACTATTTCATTTTTAAAACTTTCAGCTTATATGACAAAAAGATTGAAACCACCGTTACAGTTAAACTCAACTTACACTACACAAGTTTTTATTTAAATAAAATATGGCATAGAACAGGGGTTAAAGATCCCATGTAAGATAGAATTCAGATAAACAGGAAAGGGCCACAGAAGCAAAAGCTTTAGATGAATCAAGCTGGTACAGAAATATATTTTAAAAAAATGTGGTTTGCCACCATCTTCATATGAAATTGGAATAAATAAAAGTCAAGACCAGACTTAATTAGCAGCACCCTGTTTCACTTTTCTTTCTTCCCACATCAGAGAGGAATCACACTCTTAAAAGACGGTTTCAGCTTTTATTGAACGAGGACTTTATTTTTTTAACATTACAAACTAAACTCTCCCTTTCTGAAAAGGTAGGTCTTAACACTCACAGACAACCTTCAAGCATTTTATTTTAGAAATTGGGGGAGAAATCCATAGTTCATTAACAAGAAGATTCACAACTTCTTTTTACAGTAACGATGGCAGGAAACCAATACATTTCACAACCTAGAGTGGTTCAAACTAAGTATCCTAGAGCAGATTTTGAAACCTTGGAAAGATGACATAAACTGGACAAGTATGAAAACTGCTCGCAACGCAGACTCTGGCTCTACCAGTACAGGACAGATGCTGGCTCTGCGCTGCACCTAAGAAGGCATCTTCACTACGGCACACAAGGACGCAGCGTCTTCCCCTCCTCCCAGTCCTGTGCGCAAATCATTAAGGCAAGCCTATTAAGGACCAGTCAGGCACGGGGTTACAGCAGCTGACCACAGGAAATCTATGTAACTTCCTGCAGTCTGAGAGCCTTTAAGGCAGACATCAGTGTGGCAGACTCTGCTGTGTTGTGTTTCTTTTCAGCATCAACCTGCACCTAAAGCACGAGAGGTCACTTCAAGTCACTTCGATGGAAAAAACGATCCCCAATCACTGCGTCTCCAGTGAGTGGAGAAACAATTTGAAGTGCTAGAAAGAATTAAGAGGCAAAAATAGAGGAAAAGCCCTTTGGTTTAGACTTATTAGATGAACAGACTGTCTTGAACTCTCCAGGGAATATCATTGTGGTGTGTAAAATTATACTAATTAATTAGCACTCCTTTACATTCCCATAATTGTCAGACCATTATGTAATTTCAGTAGCACAGTTCCGCCCATTTTTCTATGAAAATAGCTATGAATACTTCAGTAATACAATAATGGTTTAATGATGACCATTTCTCTTTGCTCACGTACTATTTAAGCTTAGGCAGAGATACTGTCAAATTTAAAAACAAAACAATACGGGCTACGCCAATTGCTCACAAAAGCATGACACCAATAGCTTATTTAGTTAAAAAGTCAAGGAAATAGCTGTATTCACCCAAAGTTGTTTTCTAAGACAAACATCTGCTCTGAAACGCAGGAGGGGACATGTGTGGCAATCAGTCAAACCTCGGTTCATTTCTTTCTGGTCATCTGAAATCAAGGGCTCCTTTAGGTATCTAAACATTTTAGCAATACAAGGGCCTCTAGGTCAGCAGATGAAGCACAAACACAAACCTAATTCTTTGGAATATTGGTGTGGGTACAGTGCTTACCACAACCCACATTTGTAAATGAAAATGCTGTATTACTTCTCATTCTATAGTGTCACCTGATCACCAGTAGAAAGTCACCCCGTTACTTAGTGGGAAAGGGAGGCAACTGCTCACAACGAGATTAAAAGGCCACCATAAAAGTGAAAAACTCTATGGGCCTATCCTATCCTATTTCGAGTTAGGGAAACGAGAGCCCACTTTTGCTACACGGATGAAAGCTCGGCCAATTATTACTGGTATTAACACAGGTTTCCCCACATTTCGAAAGTCTGTGTTATGCCACTTGCTTTTATGAAGACCTATGTTGATACCTGTTTTCGCTAACTGAAAGAAATCCAAAGAGGATTTTCGCTTTTATGAAAACCCGCGTTCAGTGCGTTTGTTTTGCAGCCAGCCATCAGAGGTGGCGCCCACATCCCAAGCAGCTGGCGGCCCCGCCGAGCTCCTTCCTGGGGAAACACACACAGAAGCTTGGTGTCAAGCTGCCGGACTCCGAACTGTGTCTGTGAGCACCTGTGCTGTATCTTGATCTATCCCGTGCATCCGTTAGCAAGATGTGTCATACGTATCAGAAAAGCCTGAGAGAGGTTGTTTTTTTGAGCCTGGGAACCCTCAGAACTTTTCCCATATAAATCAATGGTAATGGCTTCTTCACTTTACACCGTTTCAGCTTAGGAAAAGTTTCACAGAAACACTCTACTTTCGGATAGCGGGAGAAACCTGTAGTAGAAAATGAATTTTTTGCAAGAAGGGAAAGGAATAATTAATATATCTAAGAATGTATCTAAGAATAATAAAGAAGAACAAGCAGGGCTTACACAAGATGCGCTGAAGTGACTGATCTGAAGTAGCCTACTGAGTTCATTCAAGCCACATGGTACAGGACGTTGGCATCTCAAAGGAGTCCACCCGTTACAAACATCATTCACCCGAATCTGTCTAATATGCCATCAAACCTCAGTTGAAGACTAGAACTGTTCTAGCTACGAAAGCAAAAACGTCCCCGACGTTAATCAGAAGCAACTTTCTGTGCATTAAGAAAGCATTTTCTTAGAAGCAAAAAAATAAAATAAAATAAAATAAAATACTATGGTTAAAAATAATGTGTTCTAATAAGGCATTGTGCCCACACGCAAAGGAAAAGAAAACCATCTAATCACAATCTCAAAGGCTTCCATGAATGCTAATTGCTATGTTGGCTGCAATTCCACACCATCTGGAAGACGAGTGTTGGGCAGGTGACCCCCGTGACTTAGGAGTCATCAGCGCGAAGTCAGGCAGTTATCACAGACATCTCTGGCTCTTTGCACCGCCTTTAAAAAAGTTGCCGATAAGTTCAAGAGATGAGGAAGGATGTAGAAAACTATTCTTTTCTTCCCATTAAAATCCATCGTTTTTAGTGGATTCTCCAGTGAGGCAAACTGAGACCACAACACAGTAAAATGAGGTATTGATACAATAAATGTTCATGAGGACTTCTCTTCCCTTGCTTGAGCATCTGTGAGCATTACTACTGTTAAGCAAAGAATAGTTTATTACACATCATCTCCTTTATTCTCAATCCAACCAAAGTTAACTTATTTCATGATATCATCATCTACTGAAAATAAGTGGCACAGAGTCACATGTTGTGTGGCCTTCTCCCCATGTCCAACTTCTTCCCTCTCTCCACCAAATAACCTCCCTGTGAACTTATACATACTGCTCAAAGCACATACAAGTATTTTGTCGGCCTGATTTTGGTGAACAGTTCAGAGTGTGAACGTGTGTGTGTGTGTGTGTGTGTGTGCGTGTGTGTAAGAAATGATGTGTTAAACTTCAAAAAGCAAACTACAAACAAATCCAGAAACGGTGCCAATTTAAAGATTTCAGTATTACGATAAATTTCATACACATACTGAGATACTTCAAAAAAAAAAAAAAAAGAAAAGAAAAGAAAAGAAAAAACAACCAAAGCGAAACAAACCTACTGAAGCAATTCTGTGTAAAACACGGTAGAAGAAGAAGAAGATGGGGGAAGTTCTGCAGAAGGATGCAAAGCTGTGTACTATAAAACATGTCCGAAGACATTTAGTTTTGGCTTATGAAATTCCAATTGTATTTAAAGACAGGAACAGACGTGGATGGGAAACCCAAAGCTGTGTCCAGCATGTTATTAAACTAACAACTAACATCTACGGGGAAATAAAAGACATTGAATTCTGTATGTCAAGTTCCCCTTTAGAATGTCTGCATTAACCCAGAGAGGCAGGTCTTTCTGGATATCAGATCAGTTTGTAGGCATTATAAAAACATAACAAACTTGCACCAAAACCAGACCAGCCTGGGTAAGTAAGTGTATTATCTAGGCACCAAGAAAGGAGGAAAGTCTCGGAAAAATAAGGGAGGTCTCAGTGTTTTGTCCAAAATTCCAGAAACTGCCCATTTATGTGGCATGCAAACAAAAGGGAGGTGCCGAAACGTTTACCAGTGTTTTAAGTTTTAACAATATTAAAATCAGTTAAGATTTGTAGGGACGCAACATTAAAACCATCATGTAAATAGCAGGAACTCAAGGCCAAGGCTAGAACCAACTCAAATCGTGAGCTAACAACATTGCCTGTTTCCTCCACCAAGATTTCAAGTTTGTCCAGTAATTTACACTGTGGTTTCTCGACCAGCTTTGAGATTGGGTGCCGAAAACTGGCGCCTCATCCTCGGAGGTGTCACAAACTGGTTACAGTGGTTGGGTTTGTCAGTCTGCTTCTGAACGGAACTGGCTGCACTGCCCTCTAACTGACCTCCAGTGTTATAATTACAGTAAGACTGACGGTGCTGATGAATATGGCGCTTTGCCTGGAAAGTCTGCAGATCGGCAGTGGGGTGACCACTGTGGGAATTCAACGATTCTGAGGAGGCAGATGCCTGGCAGCGTGTACTTTTCGGTTGGCCGTTATTGAGAGAGTTGCTTCTCCAGCGTAACTGAGGTGGCTGTTGTTGGGCATTAATATGCTGCTTGCTGACTTGGATGTGATCTTGACTTCGCGTGCCCTGAGAGCCCCATGGTAACTGGGGATCCTTAGGAGCTGCTCTACTCCCCTTTTCTTGGCTCTCCTCTTTATTCCCTCTCCTTCCGTCTTCATCTTTTGGGATTCTCAGCTCTATTACCTCATCTTCTGTTATGATGATATGGGTCCCAGGGCTCCAAGAGTTTCTGTGCTTAGGGTTGCTCTTAAAGGGGAACCGGGGCTTCCGGTTCTCAGGAGGGATGAACCTATGAGGTACGTTCTGCCTACGGAGCTGCTTTGCTATCTCCTGCTGTTGCAGATTCTTAAAGCGGATTTGTTCTTGCCTCATCCAGCGCAGACGTCCACGTCTAAAAGCCGGATCCCCGTTCATCAGCTGGGAGACGCGCTCCTCTTTCTCAAGTTCTCCACTGTCCCCTCTGCTTCCGTCATTCTCAGACTTGCTACTGACACCAGCGCCGACGGGTTCCTTTGCTCTGTGGTTTCCTTGGCTTTTCTGTTCCTGAGATCCAATCAGTGGCAAGACTTTCTCCATTTTGAGCATTTTGTTTCTTAAGACTTTTATTTCCTCATCTTTCATGTTGTTTTGCTTTTTCACTTCCTGCAAAATATCTTCCAGTTTGTCAATATGAACCTTGAGGTCATCTACATCAGTCCCACCTTTACCACTGGCCATCATGTCTTCGATCTTCTCATCCCCTACACCAACAGTGTCCCAGACATCCCTGGCCACTGCCCTCCAGGAGTCCCGCTCGTTGGGATCCTTCTTCCCGTACATGGCACAAAGCTCTTTCATCTTCACAATGGCCAAGGCTTCAATCTCCTGCCGACTGTGCCTAAAATCGTTGAGCGCAACCTCATAGCATATCTCTTTTACAGCCTGAATCTTAAGATCTGAGATGGTGACCCACTTGGAATCTTTACTCAGGCGCCTTCTCTGGGGGATCTGATACATTTTAATTGGCTCTCGTTTCTTCCCACTGCTAGGGAGGCCACATTTTTTAACAATGGTTTGCAGCTTGCTGGGAGGTAGCTTTTCTCTCAGAGAAGTAATCAGTTTCCAGCTCTCTTCGCAGGACCTCTTGTCAGAATCGTCCCCGCTATCAGAATCCGCGTCCTTTGGAAAAACAAAATCAAAAAATGGCCCCAAAATAACCAAAATTAAAATGTAAAAAAGGAAAATCAAATTGAAGAAAAAACTAGCCAAAAAGCCTTAACCAAATTTAAAACCAAAACCAAAAATAAATAAGTAAAACTAAAAAAACAAAAACAAAAAAACACAAAAAAACCCCTAAATGGTGTGTACGTTTATTAAGACATATGTATATAAAGATCATTAATATAAAGATTTGCTTGTTTAGTAACACTAATGCAAATTCCCACTTTCTAGCTTAAGTGATGAAATCTGCAATCCAATTTCTTAGGAGGACTGACACAGTGACCTTTCCCTCTAAGGTCATGTGAAGTTTTTATTTAACAAAATGCCGTGAAATGACATCTCCACCATCTTGGGAAAATGAAGTAAAACCTATGCCCCATACATGCTAACGCCCATGCAGCCACTTCCCCACATTTGCCTTGGTTATTGCTGTTGCTTCTTCCAGAAACTCTCTCCCCCACGAGTGAGCACAGATGCCATACAAGATGTGACGAGCAGGCGGATTAACAAAGGTTAGTAAGGCTGTAGGATGCCACGTTTTGTTTAGCTTTACTAAAAAGAGCAGCCCTAGAAAAAAGTTAGAAGATGAGAAGGTAGAAAAAGAAGCAAACAGGGATGATGTTAAAAATGAATCCCTACTGGCAGACCACGTGAGCTTCTTATCAACCAAACTGTTTTTCTAGAAGACAAGAGGGTTTTGATAGGAGTCCTTCCACAAGTACGTCCTGGAGTCGCTATTTTCTTGTCATGCCAAACTGATGCACTACGTCTGTGCAACTGACACTCGTTACCCGGAGAACAGGAAGCAGAAGAAAAGGATCCTTATGGTGGGTCTGCTTTTTTTGTTTTCACACACTTAAACCAACAAACACTTCACCTCCAAATTTTTAAGAAATAAATTTCCAGAACATAAATTAAGCTAGGCAAATATACTTTTCATTACACATCATTTAAAATTCCCCAAGTAATATTTTACTACAACCTAAAGATGTTTTCTCCTTAGGAAAACCCATGGCATTTCTAGCTATTTGAGGAATATCACTTTAAATGACAACTCTTCCTATCAAGACATGAAACAGAAAGATTATATTCTGCTCATGCAAAAATGGATCCACTTTAAAATGCTGTCTCTAACTCTTTCATACTTAGCTTGCACTTTACCTCTTCAAAAACTTTAGTTGGGTAGTCGGGCTGCTGTTTGGACTTGGGCCTAAAACAACTAACTAGTCTTCAACGGCTATCTGGATACTAACCAACTGTTCTTAACTAACAAGAGCACATCCTGATAACACGGATCCAAGTGAAAGCAATGTTGGATTTAGAATTCCCTACGATGGATAGGATTATGGGAGAATTTCTATTCGGGAATTCTTTCTATTCCTTGGAAAAGAAACTTTTCACTTAGAAGAGTTCAGGATGGTCTAGTTAAAAAAAAAGAATCTCAGCATTCTCTTTTACTTGGCTGTGATTACCACAATTATCTCTAGCAAATAGTATCTTGCTTTCTAGGCCAAAGACTTCTATGCAGTTACTTTATATGCACAGTTATTTCTAAAAAATAACTTTTAACAATAATGGTAACAATTTGGCCCCTGAATTTGGAGCTGTTGATCTATTATTTCTGTTGGTCAATAAATGGGTACTAAACCCATCTATAAATCCTACCTGGTTGAAAATTTAACAAGAGAAAACACAGGGGCGCCCGGGTGGCTCAGTCGGTTAAGCGTCCGACTTCGGCTCAGGTCATGATCTCGCAGTTCGTGAGCCCATGTCGGGCTCTGTGTTGACAGCTCAGAGCCTAGAGCCTGCTTCGGATTCTGTGTCTCCCTCTCTCCCTCTCTCTCTGCACCTCCCCCCATGTGCTCTCTCTGTCTCTCAAAATTGAATAAACATTGAAAACATTAAAAAAGAAAAAAAAAAGAGCTAAATTTATAGACTCTATGCTATTTTTTTTCATTTTTAGTGTAAACCTCAGAATGGCTAATCTTAAGTGATAAAAGAGAACATTAACAAACATTAGAGAATAAAGTATGTCTGACTCTTAAAAAGGTTTTCTTATCAATATGTATAAACTATATTTTACAGAACATCAACTCTGATTGTTCCCACATAATTGACAACTATCACTCCACCCCCACCCTGGCTTCTTCTCTTTTCCTTTTAAGATTGCTTAAGGATAAAATGAATACTACCTATCTATGAAATAACAAATATTCTAATCTGCTTTCGTATCATGCTTGAGAGACAACGATTAGGTCTGTTAACTCTAATAGAAATAAAATATATTCATGTTATAAAAAATCATAAATAAAACATATAAACAAGAAAGTCTACATAAATCCAAAACAACTCAAATTAAACTAAGTGGCCATAATTTTCCTTCTTCTTAAAATACTGTCGTATTGACTTTGTAGGATATGTTCTTAAAGCCCCCCTATCATGTACTGACCATGACACTAAATATTCTGTATGCAAAGTTTATGTGCCAAGGTATAAACCCTATCTCATGTCAAAAAAGATTTAAAGATATTGAGATTGACTTATTGCAGGGTTGGAAAAACTACTCGGGTCTGGCAAATTCACGTCACTAAATGCTGCTTCTGCCTTCATTAAATCCCAAATGCAAAGGCCTCCGTAAGAGACTCTGCAAGAAGCCTATGCAAATTGAAGAGAGAAGATACCTAAAGCACATGTGTAAAAAAAGCAAGCACAAAAAGGACCAGGTATGTAACAGAGCACTAACTATAAGAGAATGTTCAGCAATGTGACAATGTGACGCATTTGGGGAACTATCGTAATACGATACTTATGAGCCTGAACTCCATTTTTTAAGGCTGTCATTATTCAAAATGATTACATTACAATATTAAATACAATTTTACTGCATAAGAATTCCTTTATATCCTCTCAATGTTTATTCATAGGGTGCATTCAAAATATATCTGTTTGTTGACCAATATGGGGTCATAAAAATACACTTTCCATTCAGTATTGTTACTGCTAGATATTCTTTAAGCTAAGGCATTAGGAATCAGTTCCTCTTGAGGACAAGAAACATGAGTGGAACAGACAGCTGGACTTAAGGGAGGAAAGCAGCCTCCCTGCTCTGAGTAGCTGCTCTTGAGATCCTAACCTGCTCTGAGATACACAGAACAGATGACAACCAGGACCTACTTGCAGACTAAGTATGTCCCCTGGAAACGAAATAGGTCTTAGACACATTTACTTTCTCTTTACTTAATGGTCAGCATCTTTATTTCAGAGCAAAGAAGGACTATCAGCTCTTGGTTATGGAGAACGCCAGCCATCATCATCTCTCTCACCTGCTTTACTCAAAGGCTGGTCTCCGGCCCAGCAGCACTGGCATCACCTGGGAGCTTGTTAGAAATGAAGGACCTCAGGTCCCACCCCAGACCTATTGAATCAGCATCTGCATTTCAACAAGACTCCCAGCTGGGGAAGAGGCACTGCTCTTTCTAAACAGAACAGAAAACGGAAGCAATTCAGAAGACCCAAGGTGAAGCGTCAGACCCGTGACTTAACAGGTGTTTAAGAATGGGCAAGACAGACTTTTTTTAGCCTTGGTTTACTCAACTATAAATGGGAAGTAATATTACTCACTTTATTTACACACACGCCTACCAGGGAGGGCTATTCCAGAAATCAAAAAAAAAAAACCAAAACAAAACAAAAAAAACCTGATGGATGTTAAAACTCTCTGTAAATTACAAAGCACTATAGAAATACAAGGCACTACTGTTAATAACACACACAGCTTAATGATACCTGTCCTCATGTGATCTGTAACAGACCATCAGAGGCATGTTACTAAATCATACATTATGAAGATAAAAGGCTCCTCATGTGTCACAAACCTTTCAAACCCCTAATCATACGGTAGCCAAATTCCTTCTGTTTTCATTAAAAACTAAATGTTGACTAGGCTTCGTGAAGGGACTCAAACACTGCTATTATCTTGCCCCAAACATGTGATTTATTCCTACAATCCATTCTTTCTTGGACTTCACTATAGTTTCCAAGATAACAAACTAACTGATTTAACCCACTGCCAGGCCTAAGAAATGAGTTGCCCTGGGAAAGGCTGCTTTAGCTCAAGCCCTTGGCTTTTCTGGCCCAGTTAGCAACAACGACCAGCCTCTCTTCTCCAAAGCAGAGCATCACCATAAGGCTGCAGTTTACACACAGCATCTTAGATGCTGTGTTTTACACTGAGGGAAGAAACCAGTATCTCAGCTTTCTCCCTAACCTCCCCTTATTTTAAAAGAAGTCTATGAATCTTAAAAATTCTACACTGTATCCACTGTACCCAAAGGTTTATTATACCTTTTCCTTACATATCAAATGAATGCCAAGAAGCTTCTTATGACCACGGCTTTGTTAACCAAAGCTGGATGACCTTAAAAACAAAAATCTAACTACTAGATCAACTTATTTATCCATGCGATTCAGTTTCTATCAAACTTGGAGAATCAATTCACATCATAAAATGCTAAAGCCATTATTAGCAGTATAAGCTGCAACCTTAAACCAACTTTTCGACTGCTCACCCGAACCCTTTCTCAACCTGGAGGAACCAGGCTTCCTTCTACTATTTGAGTTGGTTGTGAGCCCCTGCTTCCACTGTCATCCCACATGCCACGGAGACCCTTATTGAGAATTCAGACTCCATGCAGGGGAACAGAAAAGGATTAACACATGCAACTGTGCAGCAACACTTTTAGACACAGTTTAACTAAAAAAAGAAAAAGAAAAAAAGAAAAAAAAAAAGTCTGCCCAGCATAAGAACAATCCCCAAGTCAGCCCAAGAGCAGAGAATTAGTACTATCAGGTGATCAGAAACAAAACCAAGGCAAACACCCACCATATTCAATATAATTATTATTAAAAGATCCACCACTGATGCATACTCAAAAACCACTATCAGGAGGCAAAGGCTACCAGAAAAGCTCCCATAGTTCTTCAAAAAGCACTTGGTTTTGATAGAACTAACGATTTGACTTTAAGACATAAAAGGCACAACATCGTACCTTTATAGACACTTTCTCAGGCTAAGGCTACGAGGAGATGTAAGTTCATTCTCCATTAAGGAAATGAGAGAATAGCAGATGGTGTCAGTGAGAGCTGGACAAGCCATTTGGGCGAGTGCTCATCTGTGGAATGGGAGGGACCAGAGCAAGCCGCCCATTTCCTAACAGAGGATTGAGGATGGCCTCCTACCAGTCTCTGCTGCTCCAAAAGAAGATCTGCTTCTTCTTTCTCCTTTTTGTACAGGATCTCCATCTCCTGTAGCCTACAAGGAGAAGAAAAACAAGAGAGGAAAAAATAAATTGTGAAATCACTGGACTGTTTCATGCGTGCTACATACTGTAGGTTTAAAAGAAGTGATGGTCACGTGGGCCACGTCATATTTGTGCATCACCTTTTCTCCATCTCCTGCTTCATATCAATCCCTTGTTTTTCCAGAAGTTCTCTCTGGGCAAACGTCCAGTCCACAGGCTCAGAGGGGGTCTCCGCAGAAGGAGTCTTCTCTCGCTCTGCCCGTGCTTGCTCCGGGTGGTTGAAACGAAACACATGATTTTTACCCATGATGATACGGTTTCCTAGAACAAAAACAGAAACAGGGTTAAGAAGCCATTTTTTAAAAGGGTGCTTACCTAGGTTAGTAACCTCACTCTCCCTCCCTTTCCCTAGTGCAAAAAGACAGCGTTTGGAGTTTTACAAGAACAGAAATCCTAATGCTATCACTTCTTCAAACAAAGAGTCACACATTAAAGAGTTGCTCACACAAGCCACATGTTGTTTACTGAAGACTTCAAACCATTCCTGGTCTCACCTGAGCGCAGCTGAACGGGCTGGGCCACCCTCTTGCCATTTACATAGGTCTCTGAGCGTTCACAGGGCTCTAGGGTCACGATAACTAAGAAGAACACAAACTAGTATTAGCATCACAAACCACTGGAGTAAGACAATGGAAAGCCGATGACTTCCAGGGTAACCAGAATCGATTCCTGCAACCAACCAAGTGGCTGAGAATCTACACAGGAGCTCTCGCTGGGGGACCCAAACCAGGGATACGGCTAAGAGAAACATTTAAATGAATTGGACAAGCCTCAGAAGAAGACAGGAAATGTTTGTTTTGGTAATACCTGAGAGTTCAGTCCATAAAACTGAAAACTATCAGAAATCTTAAGATACAGGTACTATCCAGAAACTTAAGATCAAAAGCTAATATTCTGATTAAAGGAATGAATCACATAGCACAAAAATACCATTAGAATATTGTTTTGTTAATAACCTGGGCAAAAATCAAGACTGACTTTTTCTTCCCTTTTAGATAAAATAAGTTCCACTGGGTTAAAATCAGAGGTCCTTCAAATCTCCCACTACCCAGGATATTTGTTCCTTTCTTACTTGTCTATTAACTAATTAACATTCAAGACCAAGCCTAATTGCCTCTGTCCTGCTCGGTTCTTGGCAGTCCCAAAAGGGCTCCTTTTGTCCAGCCAATTTTCATGTAAAATAGCTATGTCCGTCCCAGCATTTGTAAGCAGCACAGGTTTCTCCATTTTCCAAATATTAGATCGTACGAGAAAATATCACTGAAAGAGACAGGGAATGCCAAGCCTTGGGGATTTCTAATAACCTAGAATGAAAAGACTGCTGGAAAAGCTAAGCCAGGAACTCTCACCGTCCCCACTGTTGTTTCTCTCGCTCCGGAAGATACAATGTTCTTCTTTAATGTGAGCCCCACTCAGCACGATGTCCTGGCGCCGCTCAGCATCTGCTTGGCCAACCCTGAACACAAGGGAAAGTGTTTCCCAGGGAAATTCAGACACAAAAAGCACTGGAAACAATGAACCTCTTTCTCCCAGAGAATAGTCCTTGGTATGTACAAAAAAGGTATCGCTTCTTTTTATCGGAGTCTTTCAACTGCAAATTTTATTTTCACATATGATCAAGCTCCCTACGTGAGAATAAGAAACCAAGGAGCAAGGATACATCAACGTAACTCACTCAGCTTTATAAAAAGACACGAGTGAACTAACCTCCCTAATGAATTCATACAAGAAGTTAGAAGAAAATTTTACTTAGGGTGTTTAGGGAAAACTACATGTTAACTGGTTCAGATGACTAAAGTACGTATATAATTTGGGAAGACAAGAGAGTTTGTAACTATTTCAGACAGGAAAAAGCAAATCATTACAACAAATTTTTCAAAAAACAACTTCCTTTTAGTTATTCAATCATTGAAAAGAACAGAAAACATTAAGTAACTGTAAGAAACAAATATACCTGGTAATTCCATCTTTGATGTAATAAAGCAGGCACTCGGACATGAGTGGGTCTTCATTGAGGTTAACCAGATGTGGGGTCTGAAAGAGGGTACAGATGATCAATCTGGAGCAAGTACCGCTGCATGGGCTGTGACAAGAACAATGACCTACAGGAAGCTGATGGCTTCCTGGATTATCTACAGTCCCTAGGTGAGGGACATCTTTTATTCCTAGTTGCAATTCCATTATAAACACAAAACATTCTCTTTAAGCCTTCTCAAATTACACCAATACATTCTATTCAAAAACCATGAGTTCTGGGATAAAGAACAAGATCCAATTCTTGAGAAGGTCAAAGCATAAAGAATACAAAAGAAAAATAAAGACAGGTTGATTCTCTGGATGGGCTAACCACAATTTTTGTAACTACCTGGATGAAATTCTTGAAGGGAACAAAACAGGCCACTTTGACATATTGATTATTTTGAGCTAAAGGCACTTCAAAAACAGCAACCGCAGGGAGAGGCTTCCTTTGAACAAACCCCCTCCCCACCCCCCCACCCCCACCCCCGGCCTCCACCCCAAGACAGGTCCTCCTAAAGGACCTCAGCTGTTGTGCCCCTCTGGGAGTCCATCAACCAGGGAGGATAGACTCTTGTCCCAAGAGAGGAGACCAGAAATCGACACCAGACAGACTTTGTCGCAAACGATCACACTTCCCATCTAGTCTCCCAAGGGCCCCTTCATCTTTCCTGAAAAATCATTCATTCCCTCCTGAGAGGCCTATGTCCCTGCTCCCCTTTCCCTACTAACATGGCATTTAAGTCTGAACTCTAAGCCCTCTTGGGGAGTCACTCACTTTCCCCCTGGGCAGCTCCCACACACATATGAAGCAGACATGTTAATAAACTTATTTTTGTTTTTTTCTTATTAATCTCTTATTACAGGGCTCTCAGCTAAGAATTCAGAAGGGTGGAGGGAAAACAATTTTCCCTTTCTACAATCTCAAGAAATACTTAATTTTTTCATTTACTTTATAAACATGTCCCCACACCCCCTGTCACTTCCCTCTATAATTTTTATCACTTCTTCCATGGTCCCCATTACTCTGTTTAGTTCATTAGTCTCTACTTTAAAGAAAAAATTAAAATTGTCAGCATTCAACAATATACACATCTTGTAAAAGTCCTCTTCATCTAACTCTAATATTTCTAAAATCCTTGAAAAACCAACCTTCTTTGGTGAAAATACCCCACTGGAATCCAAAAATAAGTCACATGGTCTTGGGGTCAAAATCTACTCAAGACAGTGCCAGCAAACGTGGAAAAATGAAAGAAGAGTCAGATGAGTGAGTTAAGAACAGGAAATGAGAAAGATGATTAAAAAGAAATTAGGAAAAGCTCTACATTAGCATCTGCCTCTGGAGTTAAGAGCTCTGCTGGTTTGAGAAAGTCAAAGTCCTCTGTGGGTACTGTTCTTTAAAGTCTATCGTGACACTGGCCTCAGAGAAAGGGCATCCTAGAAATAGGTTTCATTTTCCCTTGCCTTAAAAGTATTCTCCCACCCCATCCCCCCTTTGACTGAGGACTGACTGACAAAATCGTATATGTTTAGGTCAGACAACGTGTTTTTTTAAAGGTGTCCAATGTGTCAATTTAATACACATACACATTGTGCAATGATTACCACAATCAAGTTAACATATCAGAAACAGGTTCTAAAACCGCATCTGGATGTGGCCAGTGGTGTATCCCTTCCTCTCCTGAGGAAGTCTAGAAAGTTAAAACAAGATGCATAAAATTAAAGCAAGAAAAACCTTTGGAAACAGAGATCTCAGTTGGAATTCTGGGCTGTTTATATCACAACGCTAATTCAAGTTATTTATAACTTGTGTTAAATGCCATTTTTTTACAAGATGTTACCAAATTTTTCCATATAGTTCTTTACACTGAAAGATGTTGTAAAATCTTTCAAGATACACAAAGGCACAAATTCTATCAAACGTAGAACTGATAACACCTCTACAATCATAAGTCATATCTTGATAAATAATGTCTTACCGAAGCAAACACTACTAAACTGTGAAAACCAGGGATCTCTGGCAATACAGACAGACAAAATACTGTTATTATTGTTCCAGTTCTAAAAAATTACGTGACCTTGACAGAAAAACCAAACCAAAAGAATCCCAGCAAAAACAAGGAATATTTCATATCATATTAAAAACAAAAATGGAAAAGTCCCCACTCACTCTAATGCCAACCTAAAGAGATCACCATCGGAGCCTTGCAGAACATGTTTGAATCTCTCATAGCCAATTTGGGGTTATTTGAAATGAAGGACCACTTATTACTGGCATGAATATATTTACTTTATAAATCAATTTATGTTTAATTACTACAGTCAAATGAGAAGCACACAAAAATAATCATTTGATAATAGTTTCCCAATACCTAACAATAACTAGGAAGCAACTCAGTAAAAGAATAAAAAAAACAACAACAAAACCCAAAACAAAACCTACCTCACGCTATTCTAATTAGCTACAAGGTATCTACTACCTAACAACTATGATAACATACGTAGGATGGTAACTACTGGAGTTTTATTTATTTATTTTTTTAAACTAAGAAGAAAGCAGAGGAGGCTACAAGGGTGAGGACAGGAATTGCTTTACTCAGTACAATGACCGTCTGTAACACAAACTAAAGAAGCAAACTTGAGTGGTATTTTTCTAAACAAACCTGAATGGCTGAAATTGCTTCCATAGAGTTATAAATCAGGGCTGCGGGCATCTGTGGGAAAATCTACATAGAAAGAGTAGCCAAACTGAAGCAAGGTATGCTAGATGAGAGGCTGGGAATTGAAAAGAAAGCAACAATGCACATGAGTAAACGTATGGAATCGCGACCGAAAGTTAGATTTACGGCCTTGCGTTTTGTTTTTTAAACAGCAAACATGACAGGCATTTTAGAACCAGGCTGCCTTTGTACTGTAAGATGAAATTAGAAATTCTGAAATTAAGCCGAATCCCAAGACGAAATGAAGGGAGGAGGGGCCAGCCCTAAAAGGCCGCAAGTGCCTCAGTGACCCAGACAAACAGGAAGTTTGTCTTTTGTTGGGTGGAGTTTCACAACACTGTGTCCTACCTTCTTCGGTGAGAAAACTCCCAGGGTTCCTCCGTCTTCTCGAATGGCAACTCCCATCTCAGCCAACAAGGCCTCTCTAGATGAACAACAAGCACACCAGAATACCAACACCAAACGTCAATTAAATCAGTCTCATATGAACTAGAAAATAAAGCATGCAAAGCAAAAACTACTGTCCCTGTTAGTAACACAAATGTGAAAAACCTGTCTATCCTGTCATTAATGAGAAATTATTTTTAAGAAAAACAGCACATTCAAAATAAATTCTGTTCCCATGTTAGGTAAAGTTATATTCACCCAAGTAAGGACTTTGTCTCATCTGACTTTAGAGGCAGACAGCAATTCATAAATAATATGTCTACTAATATTTAAAAAAGGAAGAAAGGGGGGCGCCTGGGTGGCGCAGTCGGTTAAGCGTCCGACTTCAGCCAGGTCACGATCTCGCGGTCCGTGAGTTCAAGCCCCGCGTCAGGCTCTGGGCTGATGGCTCAGAGCCTGGAGCCTGTTTCCGATTCTGTGTGTCTCCCTCTCTCTGCCCCTCCCCCATTCATGCTCTGTCTCTTTCTGTCCCAAAAAATAAATAAACGTTGAAAAAAAAAAATTAAAAAAAAAAAAAAAAGGAAGAAAGGGATAGTCCTTAAGGCCAGACATCTAACTCAAAGAACCGTTTCTTCAAAATCTAAGAAAGCGAGACACCTGGGTGGCTCAGTCGGTTCAGCATCCGACTTCAGCTGACCTCGTAGTTCGTGGGTTCGAGCCCCGCGTCTGGCTCTGTGCTGCCAGCTCGGAGCCTGGAGCCTGCTTCAGATTCTGGGCATCCCTCTCTCTTTGCTCCTCCCCCACTCTCTCTCCCTCTCAAAAATTAATAAAAAACATTAAAAAAAAAAAAAAAAAAACCCTGACAGAGCCCTTTTGACAAAAAATCTAAGAAAGCGATCAGAAAGGAACTTTGATATGTTAAGATTGTCTATAAGTGTGATTTCCTCAAATGTTATGCTCCCATGCCCACCATCATATGGACTCAACAATTCTAGCTTAAAATCCTTGTAAGAAGAAACTTCTCAGTGTTTGATACACCCACTGCATCCATACAGCAGCACCCACTTCTTCCTCATCTTCCATGGAGGAGGAAGACAGGTGTGAACTTTTTTAAATGTATATTCATCCCAAAAGGAAAAGTATTATTTCAGGTTACATTCACCTTCAGGGTAGAGAACTGATAGGTTAAGGTAGAAAAGGGATTTTAAAAGTCTGCAAATCAAACTACTTCACCGCTTAACCTAAGAGGTTCTAGAAAACATAACTCAAAGACAATCATCCGAAGGGCTTTATTATTTGGGCCTTTATCAAAGGCAGTTGTTTTGCAAAGTAAAAACTCTATCCCTCAATATCTTCCATTTTATATGGGCCCTGAGCACCACTCGGTCCGGTAAGGAACACAGGACTCCCGCAGAGAACGGGGGACTATGTAAGCCTCACTGGCGGAAGGCCCAGAGCAGGCTGGGCTCTGTTTTGTTCTGTGGTCGGTGAAGTGGACGCCGGGGGCGGGGGATGGGGGAGAGGAGGGGGGGGGGGGGGCTTCGCTTTTACTTCCAGCTCATCTTCTCCTTCTATAAAAGGAATCCCAGTTCCCCTGAGAATGTGCAGACACTCCCCGAGCTTAATAATATCCTGACCTCTCCATTCTGATGGCCTCTGTTTTACGCAGCTTCTCTTCCCAGGTTTCATTCAGCTCAGCAATGATCTTCTCCGATTCCTAAGGGAGGAAGTCCACAGTTCAAGTGAAGACACTTATGTGACAGGCTAGGTCTAGGAAGGACAGCAAGATGCCCTTTGTGGGTATGAGGCAGAATCTAGTACAGTGAGATTTTTTTCCTTTCTTAATATTACGTACAATAAAAATCATGAAGACTAGATCTAGCATTAAATCAACCCTAGATATATAATCCTCCTAAGTCCTAATAAAAATGCCCTAATAGTGAGTGTGTATGTGTGTGTTTACAGAAGAGTAACATGAACATCCAAAAATGCAAGACATTATTCCCAACAGCCACTTCTACAAAAGAATAAAGCCACCAAAGGTATTCATTGCTTTTGTTCCATACTGTAATTTCACCATAACACTGATGGGGCTCAGAACACATTTGCCTACAATATGGCATCTTGGCATACTGACTATTTTCAGCTGAAGCAATCGGAGAAATGGTATCTGCAGGAAGGACTCTGATCTCCTCAAGCAAGCTTTAAGATCCCCACCCCCAACTGGAGAAAAGGCACATCCTCACCCCCAAAGATGGAGGAACACCAGGAGGAATCTGAACAAATAGGCCTTAATAGGTACCCACCCGCCCCCTCTCCCCCGCCCCATCCTATCACAATTTCCCATGACTCTTCCCTCGTCATCAAACCTAGCACAAAAATGCTCAGGTTTAACACCTCTTTGGGTCTTTTATTTTCTTATGAAGGCTCCCATGTCACATAAAACTTACATGAAATCAATTCGTGTGCTTTTCTCTTGTTAATCTTTTGTTGTAGAAGCCCCAGCCAAGAACCCGAAGGGTAAATGAATGATATTTTAACTCCCCTGTAACACAATACCCTCCTGAACACAACCCAATACCTGCCATACAAAGGTTTAGTATTAATCTCATCTGAAGGTACGTAACCACTGAAGTGACAGTTTCCTCGTCTCCCACTCAGTGTTTATCAATGCCAGAAATATAAGATTTCTTGATCTCAAGGAATTTACCATATACTAGGGAGAGAGAAATAACCGGTGACTCATTCACTCAGTAATTCTACATCACCTCCTTACATGCCAAGCCCTGTTTCAGGCAACCAGAGATGTGGCCAGGAACAAAATCTCTGTCTTCGTTAAGACTCCCATTCTGGTAAAGAGCCTGAAGTAATCGATTTTAATCAATAATTCAAATATACGGTATGTCAGAGAGCAGTAAGCACCTTGGAAAAAAAGCAAGAAAGGGAAGGGGGTAAGTGCGGGAGCAGTTTGGGGCGGGGCTGTCAGGACAGGGCTCACTGCCGAGGTTCTGCGTGAGCAGAGACAAGGAGCAGGGGCCACCACACAAACACGTGAGGGAAGAGGGAAAAACGGCTGGCATTTTCCAGGAACAGCAGTGTGGCCAGGGCGGCGTGCTTGCGGACTGTGCGCGGGTAGGGCAGGAGAAGACCACGGAGCGGTTGGCCAAGTGCTAGAAGCGAAGCATTCACAGGTGGCAGCGGAATGGGTGAGCACGAGAAGGACGCTCACACTGATGAATGAAGGACAAGTGGGAACCAACTCGGTGGAAAATGGAGGGGGGAGGAGGAAAACCTGAAAGGGAGACGAGCACATGCAGAAAGCAGGAGAAATCTAGTCACGGAGACAAAATCCGCAAGTCAAAGGGTGAGGACGAGGAGACTAGCGATGATGGGATGACAGCTCTGAGGACAGCAGTGGTTATGACTAGGGACGAAAACCCTGCACAGTTTGCAAAATATTTCACTGTCTGATTCACTTAACAGGCTATTGTAAGAAGCCGCTGGGATCTGAAAACATAATTCTCTACACAGAAAGAAACAGTGAACATGTAATACGATCAACCCTAAGACACCTGCAATTTCGTTTTCCGGAATGACACACGAGAGCACGTAAAAAAAGCCACGAGTTGGGGCGCCTGGGTGGCGCAGTCGGTTAAGCGTCCGACTTCAGCCAGGTCACGATATCGCGGTCCGTGAGTTCGAGCCCCGCATCGGGCTCTGGGCTGATGGCTCAGAGCCTGGAGCCTGTTTCCCGATTCTGTGTCTCCCTCTCTCTCTGCCCCTCCCCCGTTCATACTCTGTCTCTCTCTGTCCCAAAAATAAATAAAACGTTGAAAAAAAAAAAAAAGCCACGAGCAAAAACTCCAGGCGGGGGGGGGGGGGGGGGGGCAAAAGCAGAGGGGTACAAGCGTCAGGAGAAACAAACGGGACAGCATGGCAACGATGATGACGGTGAAGGACGGCAACAGCTAGTGAAGAGGGACAAAGAGCAAAACCGGTAACCAAGTTAGAAAAGTCAGAAACCACATGGGCACCTGTACGGTCCACACAAAGGGGGCCACTGACAAGGTACTCGTTTGGGAAGGGTCACTCACAACCTGGGGGATGTGAGAGCAAGTCTGCAGCGGGAGCGGGGAGGGTGGAGCCAAAGAGACAACACCACTCAAGCTGGCCACATTAGGCCTGTGAACAGACCCCACGGCTACCTGAACGGCATCTCTGCACACGCCTCCCAGGACTGACTTCACATGCAGTGCACCTGCCACTCCCAAGTTCAGGGAGGAGCCCATATGCCGTGCCAGAGGGCCAGCAACCAAAACACCCTGACAATTTTGGCAAGGAGTGAGATGGCCAGGACAGGAAGCGTACCAGGAACCAAGTGGCAAGCAAGCACCACAGAAGTTCTTCAAACAACAGTTCTAGCAGAGTAGCATTAAGTGCTTTTACATATACTGTGAAAGGGCAAATACAAGACAAGTGGGCACCATATCCTCTGTGACAGCAAGGCTGATTAAAGACGGCTGGGGAGAAACCTTGACAGTCTCGAAATGGTAACTCTGAAAACAAAGGATAAGCACAAGAGGTTGCCCAAACCGGAGCATCTAGACTGGTGCCCATTATGCAGAGTGTGGCCCACAAGCCACTGATGTTGGATACAGAATACAAACTGACCCAGGAGCTATTTAAATTTTTTTTTTTTTTTCCCCAGGTTGGTTATTTTCAGGAGCAGACTGTGTCTGATAAGAGGTTTATCTGGCTATATGAAAGCAATTCCATTTGGGGGCAACTGTAAACTCAGCCCATCTAGCAAAATCGCTGTGGAGGGACCCTCTTGTCTTTTGCTGCCAATTCTAATGCGAACTCTCTAATTCTACTTTCCACCTGGAGGGTAAATCAGGACACAATCTCTTTATAAAGAGAAGATTTAATGAGTTAGCTGAGGATGATACTAGTTTTATTTTTCATTACAGCTTCAAGTTGCAATTTTTATGTTGTCTCAGAAGCTATTTTTTAAAAATCTGAAGAAAGCTCAGAGAAATTGATATTGAGCAAAACTTCAGTGCTAGAAAAAGCCATTTATTCCAGAACCATTCTAGAAAGAAAGAGACTGGGGGCCAGAGAACCTACGGACTAACCTGAGGCCACACTACTTCCTGAGCCACTAAACCCTAGGGCTGAGTTTCCTGACTCTTGACATTCTTCCTTCAATTAAGGCAGAATCAATGGGATTTCAAGAAAATATTCGACAAAACAGCTCGCCATCAGTTAAGAAAGAGTGAAGGACATTCTTTCTTGAAGCGTGAATAGCAAACTGAGCATAAATAAAACTGAGCTGCCAACAGGAGACAACTGCGGTCTCTGAGTTGTCAACCTGCTCTGTAGGCAGGACTGGCACACCGGTGCCCAGTGCTGCCCATAACCCTAGGAGCCCAACTCCAGATTATGCTGAAACTGGGATTCATGCTTCAGAAATAAGGAGTCGAGACAATCTTTAAGGGTCCTTCCTTCGTGCACGTAGTACCCAAACACAAAAAATTCCAAAGAGCGATGACATCAGCAACCTTTTTTTTTTAAGCTCCAAGGAACATTGGGCTCAGACGCCATTCAACTTTGGCCTCACATTCTGTAGGTCTAACTATCTGTATAACGCTGGTTAGTAATTGTGTTCACACAGCTAAACATGATTTAATTTCTTTGTCATGATTCGGTTCAAGTGGCAGAAAAATCCACAGAACAAGTCAGAAATATTTCCATGAAAAAAAAACAACAGTTAAATTGTGATATTTAAAAGGTTAAATGCTTACTACATGGAACATTCCTTGAAGCCATCGGATAGCCAAGGTTTTACTGTACTGAACACAGCATATGCTCCATAAAGTAAGTTCCAAGTGTGGGGCCCTCGGGCCGCCTACCCCAGCATCTGCCCTTGCATGCTTCTGTAATGGGTATTTGTGGATATTTATAATCCAAGCCTCGGCAATGGCACTCCTAGTACTGACTTTGACGCCAGACTAATAAACACCAGAGCCACCACATGGTAGCTATGGTTACATATTTAAAACCTTACTGAATAAGAATCCAAATCAGGGGTATGTTCATTCCAACTCAGTTTGAGTTGTGATTAAAAACTGAGAGCAATTACATTTCACTCTCTTTTGCCAGAGACGTTTGTGGAGGGATCAAGATCTTTATTGATGGGGTTAACACGGGTCTCTTCCATACGGAAAGAAGCTATTAAAAAAAAAAAGAAACAGTAGCAACACATTGTGCAAAAGTCTTCTACCAACTGATCACATTTTTCAAGTCAAAAATACAGAGAAGCAAAGGAAAAGAAAGTGTTAGGAAAATGAATCAACCTCCTCTCCTTTATTACTGTTTTCCATTACAGTATTTTTGTTCTGCAGTATCATGTCTAAGGAACACAGTTCCTAAACATTCAATAACGAAATGGTCCCAAAATGAGAACTTCTCAAGCATCTCTATTGTATAACCACTGCTTTGCACTGTGCACGCAAGATGTTCTCCGCCTGAGTCATTAAAATGCAGGTCTGCTGGGACGGAATTCTCACCATTCACAAAACAGGAGCAGAGCTAAGGCGCTGAGGCCCCAATAGACTGCAGGGCTGCATTAAACACTCAAGATCCAACGCAAAACCATTAAGAAGCAATTTTCTAAAGCTAGGGAAAATGGAAGATCGCACTTATTTTGGCTTAAAGGAAAATTAAAACGGAATAATTTCTTTTCTGATGAAAGTAATAACAGTTTTGCTTTGGTTTTGGTGGGAAGTAGAAAGATTGGGGGGAGGGTTCCCTGAATAATGGCAGTGTTAGTCCCAAGAAACTATTTGGAAGACATGGAGTGACCTAATTCCTAAAGAGTCTGGTTAATGCCTTGACTCCTAACATCCAATGATATTTTTCAGTTGGTCCCACCTGGCAGTTAGGACAATTTTTTTCTTTTAAGCCAAGATGCAAGTTAACAGAAAGTATAATCTCATTTGTACACCAAGGCTTTAACAGGCATACAGTGAGATTCAAAATCCCCAAAGACAAAGAACATTTCATATTAAATAGTGAGAGATCTCACCTCCCTCCCATGGAACCCCTGCACCACCCCCCTACCCCTGGCCTGAACAGAAAGAACCCCACACAGCAACTCTGTCACTGACGTCTATTCATGAAAAAAACACACACAGGAAGCGTTCTTGCACGGACTCCGCTGATGTCTCTATTAAAATTTCAAAGGCAATTTTAAAATAGCAGAAATTACCCTTCAAGTTACAGCAACTGATGAAAAGATCTCTCACCCTTTTCCCTTTGCTAGGTATTTCAGGACTTCATCCACTTTCTGCTAACATGCTCTGAAGAAAGAGACAAGATCAACACTCTGGTTTCCGAAGCACCTAAGCTTGGAAGTGAGTAAAATGCCAAGGGAAAAGGCAGACTAAGAAACAGTAGCCTGTTCTTCATATAAAATCTTTTTCTGGGGACGCCTGGGTGGCTCAGTCAATTAAGCATCTGACTCTTGATTTTGGCTCAAGTCATGATTTCCTCGTTTGTGAGATCAAGCCCTATGTTGGGCTCTGTGCTGAGGGCATGAAGCCTACTTGGGATTCTCTCTTTCCCCGCCCTCTCTCCCTCTCTCAATAAACAAATAAACATTAAAAAAAAATAATAAGATCTTTTTCGGCCTCACCTGAAAATGAAAATGAAAACATCTGCCATCTTCAACTTATCAAGCTTCCTCCCCTTTTAGCGGTGAAAAGGCTAAGCAAACCTTTCCCATCATTAATTTATCAAAGTGTGTCACTGTCCCCAACAGTCCTTGAAGCAGCAGTTGTGGAGAATACTGAGTGCAAAGAGCCTGTTGGCTGCAAACATAACTGCAACTTCCCAGCTCCCTGAAAAACTTTCTCTGCCCTCCTTGTTCCTCCCCCGACACCTCCATCCCCGCCCCCCCCCCCCCATACTTGGGAATACAAAGTCCCAAAGGCGTGGTGGATCAAACGATCACCCTGGAGGTAATGGGCAGGGAAAGAAAAAGCATTTGTGATGCTGTCACAGTGACCTGATAGATGGCACAGTCTGTTCTCACTGCAGTCACTGAGGGGCAGGAAGGACCTGGGAGCCAGGAGTCAGCAGGCACCACTACTGCTCACTTTTATACTCATGGAGAAAGACAAGAAAGTACCCAACAGAGCCAACCACAGCCTGGGGAAGCAAAGCTGGGCGCCATTGCAGGTGGACCTGTGAGCACACAATGCAGGTGCACAGCATGGCACTGAGGCCCATGACCCCACGAGCACCGGCCCAGGAGGCGGGCAGCCCTTCCACAGCCGTGTGAATAGGGCCCAAGACTTCCTATGAACTTCCAGAAGTTATCATTTCACATGTTCTGAATAAACCTGGTACAGCTACTCACATGTCCAAACTTTTGACTGCGTACTTTACTAACATACACACGGCTCTACACAGAATTCAATCTTCAAATGAAACCAAGTGCTTCTAACAAATTAGTTTCCCACTAAATTTCTAACTAAACAATTTCCCTATGGCTTATAAACTACCTCAGAATTAAAGGACATATCTACTTATCAGTTACTTGCATGGCCAACCTCTGATCTCCCCATGCATCTCTCTCATCTCTGTCTGGCCATGTCAGACTCAAGCATTCTGGTGAAAAGCAACTGATGATATCATGAAGCAGCAAATTCCATTTTCAGGACACCTCTAGGGGTTAGAAAGTTCTTCCATATCCTCAACAAAAATCTCAGTGGTTTTTAAGTCCTAACTCTGCCTTATGGAACTATACAGAACACCTTTCATTCAGTCTGAGGTATTACTTACCTTTAGGCGTTCAATGGCTTCCTCTCCTCCAGGTGTAGACATGATCCTCTCCTGAATACTGGTCACAGATGTTAAGCCCACCTGACTACTGAGTGAGCAGGAAGATGGAGATGAAGTAAGAGACCCCATGGACGCTGTGGAAAAATTGCCAGGGCGTTGATTCTCAGAGGCTAGCAAGTACCTATGCTTATTGTTCTGAAAATCTTTCAGATCTGGGAGACAGAAAGAAGGGAAGGCAGAAAAAGTGGAGAGGGGGGAAAGGAGCAGAGGGAGAAAAAAGACAGGAAGGAACACCAGCGTAAGAAAGGAGAGCATTAAAGCGCCAAGACAGACACGTTATGATACAAAGACAAGTTATAATTGTTCTAGATGGCAGTTCTAAAACATGTCTGTCTTTAATACTGGTATCGTAGAGGTGAAGAACCACTTCTGAATTTAGAAACTAAGAAACTCCAGTGTGGGTTAACATTGTATTTGGTAGAGGGTAACCAGAGCCTCAAAGGATAATGTTCAGGCACCCTCTGTAAATAAAACATGCTACATTCCTTCTATTCCTTCTACGGCTCTGAATCTACAATGTTTTAAATTTACACTACTCTTAAATCTCAGTAATTTATCATGGTAAAGGAAAAAAAGATGATCACATATTTACCAATAATATTAACCTGGCCCAGTATTTTATGGCATTCAGCAAAAATTCCCAAGAAGATGCTACAGTTAAAACAAAAATCTGAGCACTCAGTAGTATCCTTCGTATAGCAGCATTTCAACATGCTAAAAAGGACCTTTAAAATATGCTTTTAAAAAGGAGAGGTAATTGCAGAAATCACAAGAATTTTGTGTAAGTTCTGATTAAGAACTCAGGGCCAATTGCCTCAACAGGGAAGAACAATCAGCAAATTGATGAAGTTGGTATGCTTTTCATTCATCTATTAGATCAAGCAAATCAAGGCTGATTATTTGCTAACTATTGCAATGTACAGCTCTTACTTTGCCTAACAGGACTACCACGAGTCACTGGTAGGCCGAGTTGCCAGTATGAAATGCAAGTTTCAGGGACATACTTTCACTTACTAAAAAGTCTTTAACAGAACTCTAAGTTTTGTTTTTAAATTTAGTTTTGATAAAAAGAGCCACAAACAACAAAATTAATTTGCTCTACGTACTTTCATTCATTTGTCATCCTTGTCGCAGACACCAGAGAAAACCCATGGGTACTGAGGGATTTCTATTTTAAAATTAGCTCATATTTAAATTTGAGAAAGTCGGCATTACTTAAAACTTGTATCAAAACTAAGTTAAGTTTTCCTTAAATGATATGAGTCAAAGAGTCAGAAAGCAGTATTATTTGCTCTCTCTGGGTCTACTCATCTCTATTTAATCAAAGCCAGTTCTTGAAACCCCTTAAAACCAGTGGTTGCTTCAAGACAGTTTGAAAACCACCATCTGCAAATAGAGAACATAGGAAAACAAGCACGTTTTAAAAGGGGGATGGGAACTGGAGCAAAAAATCAGCCATCAGGTGACGGCGGCAAGGTCAGAAAGAATAGGATGGATGGAGTTTAGAAGGTCCAATGGACACATGCAAGCCCTAAAAGACATTAAGAGTAGTAGACCGAAATGGAAATTCGTAAGTAGTCAGGGCTGCTTTCCTGCAGGGATACAAAATTAAAACTTCGTCATGCATAGCTTTTTGGGAGATGCCACACTGCTCAGAAAAGAGTGACGCAACAAGCTGATAGCAGCACCACCTGGGGCACAAAAGCAGGAGCAAGATGGCGTCTTTCTCACATCAGTATCGGTCAGCTTCGGAAATCTCAGACAGAGCTGTTCTGGTCCAAGAGCCACTGGGTATTGGAGTCTTACTGTGTCCGCAAGGCCTAGCCTCATCACAGCAGCCAGGGCTGCGTTTGCTTTCTCCTGTGTGTGTCCTCCTGGTCAAGCCCTATTACATGCCTCATTAAATGAACAAGCAAATCAATTAAAATCTGAACCTAACCAAGAAGTCAAGATTCTTCATTTCTTCTAAGATAAAGATCCCCTCATGGAAAGGGTAAGAAACCACGTCCTCACCAACTTAATGATATACATGGAGAGGACAACGAGGTGTCTAGGTATTTATGATCCTTCATAAAATATCCTCATTTCAAGCACACATTTTAAATTTAATTTGTAATTCCAGAAAAGGAAAACAAAAAAGTTTTCCTAATCACCATGTAAGCTGAGGCCCAAGATATGGAGGAAACTAACTTAGCATAAGCACAGGTGAGTGCTAACCCAACATTCACAGAGCTACTCAGTCATGGATCGTTTGGCCAACCACAAGCGGTTGTTTTTAATTATATGTACACTACGTTTCAGAGTTATATAGCTAATTTAAAAGTATCTTTCTATTAATCAGACCCTGAAGGAGCTCAAGAGGCCAAAAAGGCATAGTAATGATTAAAAGCTGGAGCTGACTTACACTATCCAATCCAACCACACAGAAACCATGAGATCTCAGTAGCAAATTAACCACCCCAGGTAAGCGGTGTCCTCATGGGTAAAAGTGGGCATAACGGAATTTTTCCAGAATCAGTGACAGGATTAAATGAGATAATACATTCAAGGTCCCTAGAATGGGGCCCAGCATTTTATAAACACTCAGGATATGTGAGTTGCTGTTGTCACCACCATCATCCGCTATGACTTTGGATTCAGTTTAATCACAGAAGTGGAAAAACTGAAGAGTAGAAGTAGGAAGAGATTCTCAAGCCTATTAACTATTTAATCCAGAAACTGAAATTCAGCAGTGTGTTTGCCAAATGGAGAAGGGCTAAACCAGGATCATTTCTGAACCTATAATATGCTCTGTCTGGGATTTCCCTGTTAGGATTGCTGGCATGCAAAGCTCATTTTAAGGCTGATCCAGCAGAGGCAGATTAGCAAATCAGAGTACTGGAAATAACCAATACATGAAATACACACATTTGCCTCCACTTCCAGAGTAATCATCGATCAATGGATCAACTGAAGGTAAGCAGGAGGGAAAATACAAGAAGGGTCAAAGTTCAGGTTCAGCAGTGACACAGAGAGGGAACAGAGCAGCATTTGGCATTTGGGAAGGTGAAAAAATTAACACTCGGAATATATGATCATTTTGCACACTGTATTCACTCAAACTCAGGTGCTAATCAGTAAGAAGAACTAAACTCAGAGGCTTTTAACATCTTACTAGAATTCCAAACAATAGAATATTAATTTTTTACTTAAAAACTAAAAACATGCTTTATCAAATAAACCCATATAATATTCTACCCAAATCATCCAGTTAACTCAACTTCTGATTAGACATTAGTCAGGCAGAATACTGAGGTTAAAAAAATATATATTTTTCTTAAGTTTATTTATTTTGGGAGAGCAAGTGAGTGTGAGTGGGGAGGGGCACAGAGAGAAGAAGAATCCCAAGCAGGCTCCGCACTGTCAGCGTGGAGCCCAACGTGGGGCCTGATCTCACAAACCACGAGATCATGACCTGAGCCTAAATCGAGTCGGATACTTAACCGATGGAGTCACCCAGGTGCCCCCCAAGAAGACTTATTTTAAGACAATACTGTGAAATAATATTCTCTGGAAGTCTCATTCTTAAACTTGATAGGAAATGGATAATTTCCCCTTTGTGTGTTCAGAGGGAGCAAGGTGGAGAGTGTTCCTCAGTCATTTTGCAGGAAGGGAAAGATACCACTCAAAGGTATATCTTATCTGAAAGGGGACTGAAATAGTGTGTTTGTTACACATATATTATTGCTACTACATTAATCCAGAGAAACACATAATACAAAAACAAAAATTTCAAGTAACATTTTTATGAAGTGATTAATTTCTCAGTAAGAATAAGCTCATTCCAAATAAACTTCACTGCTGATCTAAAATGAAAACCTAATAAAAACAGAAGCAATGAGGGGCGCCTGGGTGTCTTAGTTAAGTATCCGACTCTTGATTTCAGCTCAGGTCATGATCTCACAGTTCATGAGATCGAGCCCTGCGTTGGGCTCTGTGCTGACAGCGTAGAACCTGCTTGGGATTCTCTCTCTCCCTCTCTCTGCCCCTCCCCGTCTTGTGCACGTGCACACTTTCTCTCTCTCTCTTAAGATAAATAAACTTAAAAGTATATATTTAAAAAAATATAAGCAGTGACATATTTACATTTTAAAAACTAATTTAAGGACTTCAATAAAAACTTTAAAAACTTTCATGACTGGATAGCCTGGTACATACTACATAAAGAAATTCTGAGATCGTTTTCATTGGATTTTTTTAAAACTTAAGAAAAAGCAAAAACAAAAAAAACCACCTTTTTTTCCTACTATCTAACTTCATAAGCTCTTTTAATCTAAGTTTAAATCTAAGAACCCTGAAGAGGGAAAGATTAGAGTTTGCGTTGACCTTAATTCACTTACTATCGATAATATCTCCCAGTCCCTGAGCACGAAGAAGGTCCTTCAGCCGCGTCACCTCCTCCTTCAATTCACGAACCAGTTTGGCATTGGGGTCCTCGTTGATAACAGCATTGCATTTAATTTGCTTTGCACGATCTGCATATCTATATCAAAAAAAGGAACATTCATTTTTGCCATTCCTCAGATACTCTACTTCTCATAAATAACGTATCATTATTTCTATCTCTAAATCAAACAGCTTGAGTGTTTACACATTTTATAAGCCTTAATAATAACACATGCATAGGATGTTTTACAGTATCTTATAAAGATGAAGAAAAAGGCTCAGATGAATTTAATGATTTACCCAAAATCATAAAAGAAATAAATACCAGAAGAGGACTCAAAACGAATCTGTCAGACTGTATAGTGTTCTTTCCATTATATTAAAAGTGTCTTCAATGGAAGAAGAGTAGAAAGCTCCAGATTAAAGTAATAAAATCTACTGCACATACAGATATACAGCTGATGCTTGGACAACATGGGTTAGAACTGTGCAGGTCGACTTATAATCTGATTTTTTCTGATAAATACAGTCCAGTACTGTAAATGTATTTTCTCTCATGATTTTCTTAATAACATTTTCTTTCCTACAACTAACTTTATTGTAAGAATATAGTATAAAATACATGTAACATAAAAATATGAGTTAATCAACTATTTGTGTTAAGGCTTCTGGTCAAGAGTAGGCTATTAGTAGTTGAGTTTTGGGGGAGTCAAGTTATATGCAGATTTTTGACTGTGCAGAGGGAAGGCACCCATGACCACTGAGCTGTTCAAGGGCCACCCGTGTCCTATTAGTGAACATTCTGTAATTTTTTTTTAACATGACACATACTCATAATTGCATTACTTGTTAAGACTTGAGCATCTCTATAATGACAAACACCACAAGAAGGGGACACTTCTTTTTACAGGGATGAAAATGGTAAGAAACTTTCACTATTATCTAAAAGTTATCCAAACATCTCATTTGAGCAATTTTAGTATCTTTCCTGTGAAAAAGTTCCTGTCTTTGCCATTAACAAGTAAATTCTATTACAGTAGAAGTCTCCCCCAACACATGTCTTCCCTGTTATGAGAGGGCTGGATCATTACTTACACAAAAAATTACCCATATATCATAAGAAAATCCATGGCATAACAAAATGATTTATGGTGGCACAGTGTTCTATTTTGCTACCGAGATCATATTGGAGTACCTCAAAGTGCTCAAAGTTTCATCATAGTTGATATCTGCTGGGCTCAGAGCAGCAACCATTGCAGTCCGAGAATTACCACCTAAGAAGATGAATCATGGTTATCTCAAATCATATTCACTTTAGAAAGAAGAACTTTATTAAATGTGTCAATTTAGACAGCACAATCTCAGATCCTAAGATTTAACCAAGAGTCGACAAATGTCTCAAGTTCCTATGCCAGGCACTGTTATACTCTTAATCTTGGTGTTTGAATCAACTGTGACCAGTTTCCCTCTCCCGCTCCAGCTAAGACCTCAGCCACTCCACCAAAGTGCTGTTAGTGAGTGAAAAGTCACAGTGACGTGGACAGTCCAACAGACTATTCTCAGCCTCTTCCATCCGTCACCAACATTTGACACAACTGATCATTTCCTTCTTTCCATCAGGAAGGAAGGAGGCTAACAGAACAGAGAATAAAGAGCAATGACCTGAAGGTCCAAAAACATCAGCAAAAAGGTAATATGGAGTTTTCAAAGAGGTCTGAAGAAGGAGCAAAAGTTTGAAGTAGGTGTGGTTAGGAAGACAACGACATCACAGTTCATGTTCCAAGGTCAACAAGATAGGGGAGAAAACTCTGATTTAAAGGTGAGCAAATCCAACCAGCTTAATTCAAGAGCAAAAAGGAAAAGAAGGAGGGAGGAGTCAGGTTAGTAACATGGGTATCTAGAGATTATTCTTTTCCAAAACAAATATACAAGACAATTAACCACAAAAGATAATCAGTAAATAGCTTTAAAAAGATAACCACACACTAGTGTTCAACGTACCTAAATTTTCCCGAAGGAGCCAAGTAAGTACAGAATCCCTGTAGGGAATAAAATCAGTTTTCTTTTTCTTCTTACTCTATTAAACAGAAAGAAATGGTCTTAGCATTGCTAGGCAGGAAAAATTCACATGGAAGGCAAACCAGTCTAAAATTCCCAAGCAAAGTACCACAGAACCCCATCACTGCTGAAATTTAACACTCATGGCTTCAATTTTTCACCACACCCAAAGTTCATGCAATGAAGTAATTTTTTCTTTAATATTTTATTTTGAAAAATTTACAACATACACAAGTTTAGAGAGTAGTATAATGAGCTACCGTGTATCGATCATCCACCTTATCAGTATTTCGCCAATCCCTCAAACACTTAACGCTTTTTCTTCCTGAACCATTTTGGAATGAACTGCAGACACCATGCCCTTTCATCCCTAAATACTTAAGCAGATAAGGCCATTCTCTTACACAGTCACAGTCCAATGACCAAATTTAGGAAATTTAACATCCATACAATACCATTATCTAATATACTGTCCATATCATATCTTTCATAGCTGCTAGTGCTTTAAAGCAAATCCAACATTTCAGCTATAAATATTTCAGGTATGAATCTCCAACAGAGAAGTACTTTTTTTTAAAAAAAGGTAACTAGAGGGGCGCCTGGGTGGCTCAGTCAGTTGAGCATCCAGCTGGCTCAAGTCATGATCTCACGCTTTGTGAGTTCAAGCCCCACGTCAGTCTCTGTGCTGACAGCTCAGAGCCTGGAGCCTGCTTCGGATTCTGTATCTCCCTCTCTCTCTGCTCCTCCCCTACTCACACACTGTCTCTCTCTCAAAAATAAAAAAAAAGATTAAAAAAATGTTTTAAAAATAAAGAAGGTGAGGTGCCTGGGTGGCTCAGTCTGTTAAACGTCCGACTTTGGCTCAGGTCGTGATCTCACGGTTTGTGAGTTCGAGCCCCGCGTCAGGCTCTGTGCTGACAGCTCAGAGCCTGAAGCCTGCTTCAGACTGGGTGTCTCCCTCTCTCTCTGTCCCTCCCTTGCTCATGCTCTGTCTCTCTCTGTCTCAAAAATAAAACATTAAAAAAAATTTTTTTAATCAAAATCAAAAAGGTAACTATAAAAACCATTATCACACATTAACAAAATTAATAGTAACTCCTCAACATCACCTGATATCTAATCCTCAAGCAATTATTTTTTACTTTTGCAGAAGGGCAAATATGAATCCTAGGCATTCCAGGTTGGATGTGTAGGAGCAAGTCATTTAGTTAATGAATTTATTTGGCCAAACACCAATTCAACAAGTGGACTGTTCCATCTCTAATAACTTTTATAAAGTAATGGACATTTGATTTCTTTGGAAGGAAATTATGCCCCCCAAAAATCCAACTGACAGAGTTAGGACTCAAAGTGAAAAGGTCTAAGACAGTGATGTGATCTTGACTCTGAAGACTTATAAAGACTGCAAGATGAATGTTCTATATATACGTATCAAGCATTTACTTATACTGCTGTGACCTTTCTCACTATCACAGGATAGAGCAAAAGCCACCAACACAAAGCCAGTGCTAAAATGAGAAAATTATATCCTTGAAAGTAAAAATTAACGTGAACGCTTGGCAGACAGACAATAGTTACTGCAGCATCCTCCTAGCTGACGACTATGTAGGGACAATTTAAGAAGCCACTAAGGGGAAGCCAGTGTTCACTGAAAAACACCTCCCCCTATTCCTGGTACAATCTGAGGTTAAACTAAGGATGATCTAGTTTTTAAAGTTTATCTATTCATTTTTGAGAGAGAGAGACAGACAGACAGACAAACACACAGAGTGCGAGTGGGGGAGGGGCAGAGAGGGAGGCACAGAATCTGAAGCAGGTTCCAGGCTCCAAGCTGTCAGCACAGAGCCCGTCGCAGGGCTAGAACTCACAAGCCGCAAGATCGTGACTGGAGCCGAAGTCAGACACTTCACGGGCTGAGCCACCCAGGTGCCCCAAGGATGCTCTAGTTCTTGCAAAAGCACGGGCATACAGAAAAGGAGTACTAAGTAGCTGACCTCTAGTCTGTTGGGGAGGAGAGGGAATTGGCAAGTAGCACTTTAATTCCGTCTCTTATAGCACAGACCTCTAGGGAGAATTAACGCGTCAGGCATTCATAGTTTAGTGGGACTGTCATCCCACTACAAAATTCTGGAGGCCTGCGACCGCAGTCTATTTTCGCTAGCCCCACACCACACCTGACCACTCCGCTTTGCCTGACGTTGGTTCGTACTGAAAATGCTGCAAGATTTAAAGCACGTCAGTTGTAAGGACTCCAAACGATACCATAAAAATAAGCAGTATCTCTTTGCCAAAAATGTTCTGTTTTCATTTCGGTCAATTAGACTAAATTAAGAAGGAGCAGCTAAATAAAGAAGCATAAGGAGAACTTCCATCTTTTCCATTTGACAATACCTCAGAATTCTAGCCACTTCTTTTCTATTTGCCGTCTTACAAATTCATCTCATCTATTCTCACAAAGAAGTTCCTCAGTAATTACCTAAAAGGGTTTATGTTTATTTATATCAGTAACCTTTCTAAAAAGAAAAACCATCAAGTATGGGTGATAATAATCCCGTTTCTCTCCCCAGTGGAAGTAACAGTACATTTTAATTCACCCTAAATGATGCTTGTTACAGACCAACTAAAACTTACTTCTGATCTGTTAGTAATGACATAGATGCCAAGTACTAAACTGGGTTTTGACAAAATCATTCTAAAAAATTCATTTGCAAATTTATTGTGGCACAGAGCAGCGAGAGAAATATGCAGATAAATACTTTGTAAACTTTTCCTCTGGTTGATGTGAATGTTAACAATGAGCAAACGGACAGGCCAAGTTGGAAAAGCCACTAAATTCTAACAGCTTTCATGGTTCTGGGACCCGGACTAGATATCTGAAGAATATCTACACATGCATCATAACAAATAACAGATTTTTAAATTTAAGGCAGCTTTTTCCAACAAGCAGAAAGAAACAGAAAAAAAAAAAAAAAGCATTACTTGTTACGAAGTAATTTTTGTGTAAGTAGAAAATAAACAGACCCATATGCTTAAAACATAGAATGAAATATTTCATGGCAGATACTGCCTGCTATCTCCAATGTTACTCATGGGATTCAGAACAAACTGTTAAGTGCTCCATTATTTATACAAAATAGTACTGAGAAATTTTAGAGTATTTGTATAGGAATATAAGGAAAAGTCTATTGTATTTCGATTAAAAGGATGCAAAGAGTATGTTTCCTAGATACAATTATAGTGTTTAACTTGATTCTACAGCCTTCACTTTATATATAACCAAAGAGTAGAAAAAAATGTTTCTAACAATTTAAATAATCCATGACTTCTCATGATAGGAAATAAGATTACACAAAGAAATCTAAGGAACATGTCCTAATAACTTCACAAAGGTAGCTATGTTTCAGAATGGTACCTGTAAAAAATATTTTTATTGCCCTTTCAAGAGGTTTATAGGTGACTTCTTGAAAGGGCAGTCCTACAGATCACTAGGAAAAGCATCATAAGATAACACAATGTAGACACTTCCTCAATTCCTTTCTTGCTCCTTTATTCTGAATTCCTTGTCCAAAGCACAGCATGTTCCCCAAATGAATTGTGGTGTGAAGTCTTATGATTCATGGTCACTCTAAACAGCAACTCTGAATTCCAGAGTCAGAAAGTGAGTAACAAAAAGGTTTTTTTCAAGGTTCCATTCCGTCTTATGTCTCCATACATCCTGCTGAGGATTTAAAATCATCACAATTGATTCTACAGCTAGTTCATTTCTAGCAAATCCCACCATACCTTGCTGGTGCAGTTATCCTACAGACGAAGCATTTAAAAGAAAGAATGAAAACACAGGATAAGCCTTCAAACAGAAAGTACTTTAAAGTCATAAATTGAGTAGGACTTTTCAGAAACAAGCAAGAAAGCAGCGGAATCTTTTTACAGATTCAAATGATGTACTAAACTACTAGACTAGAGTACACAGTGACTAACTGGTACTTCCTCAGCTTTTAACCTAAAACATGAAGCCCCTTATACAAACTGTTTCAGATTTAGTGTCCTACTGTTAAAGAATAGGAAAGAGTAACACAACTTTTAAAAATGTATTATTGGCCCCCAAATCAATAGCATTCACCAAGGCAAATGCTCAAAATACTCCAAGAGGTACTACATCCTACTTAGAAAAGACTGTATAGGAAAAGGGTATGCAAAAAACAAACAAACAAACAAACAAACAAACAAACCCACAAAACAAACAAACAAACAAAAACCTTAGTTTCGATGAGAGACTGAAGTAAGGCTCAAAAAAAGTAGTCAGACCTTAGGTCTTTGTAAAGAACCAGTTTCAGCCTAGCCTTTACAGACGTATTTACTTTCATTCTCGTTAATCCCTTTTATTCTCAGTAGAAAGTTAAAATGTACTATGCCTAGTATCTTATCTGAAAAGTTCTAAAAGGAGGAAGGCAAGATTACGTAAAAGGGCCAAAAAAGGTCAGTCTTTATAAACACATAAAATATCATCAAGTACCTTTGCTGAACAGACAAATTTTCCCATACAATCGGGTATGTAATACTCACCACCTCTGCCAAGGCTGAAATGACTTTGCCCAGAGTTGTAAGAGACTTATTAATATTTGCTCCTTCCTGAAATCAATACCAAACATGAAGAATTATGATGCAGAATTTCTACGACTGCCACATCATATATAATACATAAGACACAATTAGGTCTTAATGCTAGCATTGTGTATTTATGACCACAAGTTCTAAAAACCTCTTGTAATCCTCTCCACTTAATGCCACATCGGGACCACAGGCCTAACTCACAGGCCTACGTAGCTGCGGGATATCCTGCCCCAAAAGCTTACAGATGCAGCCTTCTTCCCCCAACTCACCAACATGCAATTTCCGCTCTTGCTAATGAAGCATCTCTCTGGAGAGGCCCATGTTTGTTCTCACACTTGGATCTTCTATGTCGCTGTCCTATTCGTGTCGCTTACATCTAGTTTGTTCCTCAAAACACACTCCAGCTCTCACCTTGACCATCAAGTCCTCCTTAACTATTACATTATGTAACTTATCTTTCATTGGATTACAGATCAGACATCAGCAAAAGGTTTTGAGGGCCATGCGGTCTCTTTCACAACTTTTCAACCTTACCGTTGTAGACAACACATAAACAAAGAGACGCAGCTGTGCCCCCATAAAATTTCATTTACAAAAACGGACAGTGGGCCAAATGTGACCTACTGGTCATAGTTTGCTGACCTATGTTATAGAACATTTATTGACTGGTACAATTGTTTGGTAAAATAAATACCTTTAATCGAGTCCCTTTGGCACCAGTGGAATCAGCTCGTTCACTTCCTGCTAGATCCACCAAGCTGATTTTACTGACCTGGTAAAGAACAAGACATTGGGGCAATTCAGAAGAAACAAGCAAGGTAGAACCAGAAAACACTAAGAGGCAGGAAATTAAAAATGAGGCATGAAGACTACAAATATTAGGGCTTTTTTACAGATGGCCCAAGACACAGAGCATGCACAAAAGTTCGCAGCAATTATCTTGGTTCAAAACAAGTAATTTTAGGGTACACGTATTTTACAATGGCATGGCATAAAAATATATAAAACCCATTAATCCATTAAACGGCATATTAAATATGAAGCCCCGGCAACTAGAACTCTCACACACTGCTGGTGGGATGTAAAATGATATAATCACTTTGGAAGACAGTTTAGCAGAGACATATACCTACCAAAAGACTCAACCATTCCACTCCTAGGCATTTACCAAGAGAAACAAAAGCAAATATCTACACGAAGGCTTGCACGCACATGGTTACAGCATCTTCATTTAAACAATCAAAAACTAGAAACAATTTCAATGCCCACCAACAGATGAGTTATTGCACAAACCGTGATAGATCTTTGTAACAGAATACTAGCCAGCAATGAAAAGGAGTGAACTACTGATGTAACAACAACACAAATGAACTTCAAAATTATGCTGAGTGAAAGAAGCGAGGCCAGAGAACAGTACATACTATAAAACTCCACTTATATAAAATGCTGGAAAATGTCAGTTGATCTGTCGTGACAAAAGGCAGATGAGAACTGCCCGAGTATCAGGGTGGAAGGAGTGGTACAGTAGGATTATAAAGCAGCATGAGGCAACTTTCCAGGGTAAAGAAGTGGTTACTTGGATTATGACACTGGTTTTACAGGTGCATATACAGCAATCCAATTTTACTCTTTAAACAGGTGTGGTTCATTGTACTTCAACAATACCTCAGTGAAGTTGTAAAAAACAAACAAACAAACAAAACATTCAGGAAAGGTAGACAAAAGTATCCAAAATGGATGATCAAAGAAGCTTTGGTTATGTTAACATCGTTATTTTTGTGGATGTGACATCATGGAAAAACTACTTTCACACTGGATGTACTAAATCACATTAATACTGTAACTAGCTAAGCCGTGTCAAGTTATTTGACCACCTATGTGAAGACCATGTTTTCTAAAATAATTTTCAGCTAAAAACAGACAAGTCACCAAGTAAAAAGTGATTCTAGTTTTTAGTGATACCAGTTAGCATAAAGTACTCAGTTAATAAGGCAAAGGATCTTTTTTTGTTGCCAGTATAATAAAATCTAACTTCAGCGGCACCTGGCTGGCTCAGTCAATTAAGTGTCTGACTTCAGTTTAGGTCATTATCCCTTGATTCGTGGGTTCGAGCCCCGTATTGGGCTCTGTGCTGATAGCTCAGAGCCTGGAGCCTGCTTCGGATTCTGTGTCTCCCTCTCTTTCTGCTTCTCCCCACTAGTGCATGCACATGCTCACTCTCTCTCTCTCTCAAAAATAAACATTAAGGGGCACCTGAGTGTCTCAGTCGGTTAAGTGTCCGATGTCAGCTCAGGTCATGATCTCGCAGTTTGTGAGTTCGAGCCCCGTGTCGGGCTCTGTGCTGACAGCTCAGAGCCTGGAGTCTGCTTCAGATTCTGTGTCTCCCTCTCTCTCTCTCTCTCTGCCCCTCCCCAGCTTGCACTCTGTCTCTCTCTCAAAAATAAACACTAGAAAACATATATAAAAAAAATGTCTTTTTAAATCTAACTTCAGGTTTAAAAAGCCAGCCACATGCTACTTAGGTATGTAGGCAGAGAAGAATTTAACATAAATCTACTACTAACAATAATAACAATAAAATCCACATTTATTGAGTGAATACACCAGGCTCTGAGCCAGGCTCTATGTGCACTAACCTGTACCAATATGTAATCATCTTAACAAACCTATGAGGTTCGGGAAACTAAGGTACAAAGAGGTTAAGTAATTTGCCCAAGGTAACAGTGCTGCAAAGTAGTAGAGGCAGGATCTGAGGCAAGCCGTTTAATTCCAGAGCCTACTCTATTGAACGGTGTAGAAAACGAGACATTAACAAGCAAGGTATTTGAAAAACCTCAGGAATGCTGTGCAGTTATTTATTTTCCAAGGAAAAACACACCTTGTCTGCTTAACTGTTTGCTTAAATATTTAATCCCACACCACATTATCAGAGCTCAAAAAGAAAAAAAAAAATACACATACCAAACAAGCTAATAAAGTAATAAAGAGGTTCTAGTCAAGAAAAAAGGGAAGGATTTTCTCCCCACAGAACTGCTGAACTCTCTTGCACAAAGTAGTTTTTGAGACCCAAAGTCTTGAATTGTTTTTTCTTAACCCTACTTTCTATCTTGCGATTTCACTCAAAACCCACGCTCAAAATTGGTTCAGAGTAGGAACAGAAATGACAAGTAGAAGATATAAAATATTCTCCGTTGAGTAAAACAGCAACTTTCTGCCCTCCATAAGATGCAGAGGGTAGCAAGGACTCCTGAAGTTTCCCGTCCTACACAACTCAAGCCTAGACACTGAAGTTGTCCTACCTTCTCAGTGGAAAGGTTGGTCTCAGTATCATGTTTCTTCTGGGTGAAAACAATGGTAAACACAGCATGGGAACGGCTACTTGTTTCATTCATGTTGGTAGCTGCCACTGTCCTAAATAAACATAATGGTGACATATGACAGTAGAATTCTTAGATGAAAGTTAAAACGGACAGCAGGCTCCACATCGTAAGCACAAAAAGCAACAGCTTTAAACCTCTTCACAGATCGTGAGATTGTCACTTACACAAACTGTTCTCAATGCACCTTATTTGTGAGCCTATCAACCCACCCCCAACTCCAAAGGTACCACGTCAGAATCATTTCTCATACTTCAGTTGTCCCTTTAGGAACCACCAAGGCATTTAGTTTTTATTCTTTATTCCACAATCGATCACTACCATAGGCACATGATATCCAACATTTTACCACGACTTCATCAAAATCAAGATACTAAAATTTAATCAAAGTTCTGATGCACTTCAGCACCGCACTGTTTTGGTGAGAAGAAAGATGCCCAGTACGCTGAAGCCCTCACTTCTTTCTCCAGCACGGCCAAAGGATCAGAGGATCCACAATTAAAGCAACTTTCATGGCTATGTGATCTCAAACCCTTAACTGGGAGCAAAGGACCCGAAAATGTACCAAACCCCTCAGTCATGAGTCTATTTCTACCATACCTGGCTTTGTTCCCAGCATCCATGAGGTCAGCAATGTCTGTGTAGGAAGTGACTGCCAGCTTGGACAGATCCTCCACATACGGGCCAAGAAGCGGATGTTCACGCACACGCAAATGACCCTTGTTTTTTGGATTCAGCAGGTCTCGTACTCTTTCACAGTAAATTTCCATGTAGCTCACCTAGAAACAAACTATTAATTTGAACTGGAGGACTTGGAAAAAGAAATTCTATACATTAAAAAAACGTTTTATAGGGGCGCCTGGGTGTCTCAGTCAGTTGACCATCTGATTCTTGGTTTTGGCTCAGGTCATGATCTCACGGTTTGTGGTTTCTAGCCCCGCATCAGGCTCCGTGCTGGCAGCATGGAGCCTGCTTGGGATTCTCTCTCTCCCTCTTTCTCTGCCCCTCCCCTGACTTAAAATGTTTTTACTTTTATTTAAAAAAAAATTTTTTTTGAATGTTTATCTATTTTTGAGAGAGGGAGAGACAGAGCATGAGCAGCAGAAGGGCAGAGAGAGAGGGAGACACAGAATCCGAAGCAGGCTCAAGGCTCTGAGCTGTCAGAACAGAGCCCAACGTGGAGCTCCAACTCACAGGCCATGAGATCATGACCTGAGCCGAAGTCAGATGCTCAACCGACTGAGCCACCCAGGCACCCCTAAAATGTTTTTTAAATGTTGTATAACATTGATTAAAAGGTCTACAATTAGGGGCACCTGGCTGACTCAGTTAGTAGAGTGCGTGACTCTTGATCTCGCGTCATGAGTTCAAGTCCCATGTTGGGTGTAGAGATTACTTAAAAAAAAAAGTCGTACGATGAGAGATCAGCAATCTTTACAAAGAAAAATACTGTAGGTCCAGTCCCTTTGATTCTACTAATGGTATGCACAGACATCACTAACTTAGAACCAGCCTTCCCACAGTCTCAGGAAAGAAAAGGAGGTAAACATTATCTCAGCAGTCAGTAGCTGCTACTTGTCTAAAGCAGAAAAAAAATATTATTTTTAGTAACAACTTACCAGTTACTAATACACTTTTTTTTTTTAATTTTTTTTCAACATTTATTTATTTTTGGGACAGAGAGAGACAGAGCATGAACGGGGAAGGGGCAGAGAGAGAGGGAGACACAGAATCGGAAACAGGCTCCAGGCTCTGAGCCATCAGCCCAGAGCCCGACGCGGGGCTCGAACTCACGGACCGCGAGATCGTGACCTGGCTGAAGTCGGACGCTTAACCGACTGTGCCACCCAGGCGCCCCACTAATACACTTTTAAAAATGTATCCTGTTGTCAATAATTGAGGATTACAGTGAGGTTATTCTAAAAGCTTGGAAATAAAAACTCTATTAGTGTTAAAACCAAGAAACAATATTCCAGAGCAGGGAAGACTAAAAGAGACCAGCAACTCTACTACTGTAAGACTGACCACACGGTGACTGATTACGGACAAGCAATCAATCCACCTACCACAAGGAGTGAGGACGGGTCAGCATAGAGCCTGGCTGCATGGCAGGACCTGCCCAAGACTCACGAGGGAAGAGGAAGCGTCAGCTAACACACTGCTGGAACTCTTGTCGTACCAGCAGGACCGTTCTCATCCTGGAGGTGGACGTAGCAGACTAGCCTTTCTCCACCTGAGGCAACTCAACGTAGGAGTCGTCTAGTCAACTCCTCCCTCTCGAATTCCACGGTCACTAAAGAACCTAAAGGGTTCCAACAGAAGCGTGTCCACAAGAAGATAATACGCCAGTCTTGCTAATGTGGGTGTTCTGGTCTAAGTAAGAGTTTTTCCTCATGGGAAAGTAACCAACAAAAATGGTGGTTTTGTAACATAAGCTAAATGAGCTTCATTCAAGAGTCTGGCTTTAAAGGATGCTTCTGCTCCTGATCTCTATATAAGATCAGACTTGTAAACAAATAATGTAGGCTCTGGACTGGGGTAAATTCACCACAGTAAGCCTCATTACAATCTTCGTGAGGAATGAGAAGCTTGTGCAGCACTAAGCTACTCAAGCATACCATAAAACTTCAACATTTTTCAACTTTAAATATTCTATAGGCACATTTTCAGAGTATCTGAAATAGAAGCTTATCTCCATTTCTATTGCTTTTCTCTTTCATTCCATCTCAGAGCTGACTGTATATTTATATGATAATCTAAAATCAATTTTTTAAATATTGAGAACCCTCGAAGTAACTGATCCACTCTGACAGTAAAACAACAGGACGACAAATACTCCTTCTTAAAAGTAGCTCATCTTAGAAAGTGAAATGGTAATCATTCTCGTGTACTTAAACTTGTCCATACACTCCAGAATCCCAGGTAGCTATTATATCTTCTTAGAAAACTTGTCTCTTTCCAAACAGGTATGGGACTAAGAGGACCCAAGTAACCGAAGTGAAAGCTGTCATGCTCCGTTACTTACTCTCTAATATGCAAATCCACCTAAAGTCATCACTATTTCTTTTCTCTTTGAGCTAACCATTACAGACCCCACTTGGCAAATTCAATTCACTGAGCAGCATTATCTTCCAGGCACTTTCTAAGGCACTTGGCAAATATCAGTAAATGAAACAGACAAGAATTCCTGTCCCGGTGAGCTTATGACTCTAAATGAAAATAAACAAAAGGCAGATAAATAGAGAGACAGGATTATAAGTAGGTTAGAATATGATGAGTATTATGGGGGGAAGAAACAACCAGGGCAAGAGAGATCAGGAGTGCAGGGGTGGAGGGCAAGCTGCAGTGCTAAACAAGGTGGTCAAAGTAAGCTTTGTTGAGAGGATAAGATTTGAAAAAAGACCCGAAGGAGTTACAACGCTTAGACAAAAAGATATCCAAGAGAAGAAAATTTCAGGCTAAAAAAAAGAAAAAAAAAAGTAAAAAGCCCTGAGGTAGGAAAGTTCCTGCGTATTCCAGAAACAGAAAAAAAAAAAAAAAAAAAAGCCAGTGTGGCCAGAGCAGAGCAAATACAAGAGAGAAAGGAGAAGAGGCAGAGGTCCCACAAACATAAGGAACCAGAGCATCAACTAGGGATCTACACCACACCCCAAGTAAGCCTGTGACCTCCAATACGAAAGGAAATGGCATCTTCTTTTATTATCTATCTCTAAGCTCAAAAAAGTCTGTCACATTCTGTCACACCCTCTATCCTTTGAATAATGTAAACTATGTGATTATTTTAGTAAGAATAAAAATCTACTGAATTTTCATTTGTCATACATTTAGTATTCAAAAAAATAACAGTTATAGGATGAGACAAGCTATTTAGAGAATTCATTTTTACAAAAAATTTTTTCAGAGCAGCACATTCCCCTTTTGGCATAGGATATTCACAAAGCAGAATTCTTTAAAACTTATAAATTAATGCAACGCTGTAAAGAAGAAACCCAAGCCAGCTAAGTGGGTCAACTAGGAATTGTGTAAGTCCTATAGAAAATCACAACACACAGATGAAAAAAAGTAGTTTGCTTAAAAACGGCTTCATGTCTCAGAACAGGCTCATGTTAATGGAAGACTTTAATCATTTGTTTCTATGAAACTGACTACCAAAAATGGGGGTAACAAGAGCTTCATAAAGCGCATATAAATGAGCGGAAATGTTCATCAAATAAATTAATGCATAGAATGCAATTCTATAGACCTGTTCTTCAAAGAGCTGGAGTATTCACTGGATGGAGAGTAACTTTCTAAGCTTATAAGCAATTATGAAGAAGGGAGGGGCGAAGAGATCTGATTATAAATATTTTAAAAACCAATGCCTATCAGAAATCATTATTGATAATATTAAAGGGGGAAGAATTCACACAAATGAATATCAAGATAAACACTGCAATCCAAAACGTAAACAGGCATGTGCATAATTTACCAGATGTTCAACTACACTAATAATCAAAAGAATTCTACTTTAAGTAAGCAAGAAATTGTGCCCTTTTCAAATTGGCAGAGTAAAAAACGAAAACACTAAATGTTGGCAAGGACACAATGGGTGCTTACACCCTCCTGATAGGACTGGAAATTGGTACAGCATTTCCTTCTAAAAAGCCACTTGGCAATTCAAACGTATTGTCTGACAAGCGGCTACATAAAGGAAATAGCTAAAAATAAAGCTTATGAACAAGCTTACGATGTACGAACAAGGATTTAATTGCGACACTATTCGTTATGACCCAAACTTAGAAATAGCCTACGAGTACATAACTGGGGGAATCGTTAAGTGATCTAGCTCAGTCATAATGTGGAGCCTTTGCAAAGTAACACTGGAGGGAATGGAGTCCAGAGGCCTCTTGCTTTAACCCACAGTTGTACTCACCTCTACAGAGTAAGACATTTCTTCATTACAGTTGTCGTTGATTTTCTCGAACAGTTCTTCACACAACTACAGAAGCAGGAGAGGCGGGAACAGCATAGATGAGAGAGGTACAAAGTTACTCATGAGTGCTAAACGAATTAGCGAGATCCCTTTTCTCTTAAAGTATGAATAGCAACAATATCAAAGGTGAATGCTTTGAATGGAATAAAAGGAGAGTTCGGAGTATGGTCTCCTCCAATCTCATCTCTGTTCTCCCTCAATGACAGCATCTCAAAAATGTTTCCTTAGAAAGAAAGCCACATTTAGGGAAGAGGAGGAGCTCTCCAGCGTTAGGTCCCTGGCACATTTAGTTCATGTGAATTCAATTCTTCACACTATCCTCGAGTACCTGTGACTCTGCTATTAGCATTATTACATAGCAGTCACTGCTATTAAACTACACTTTGCACGCATTTTATTTATCATGCTGTATACATTACACATTGTCAGTTACCATATACGTTATAAATTCATACATATATATGTATAAGAAGAGAATGCATGCTATTTAGACGGAGTCAATGAAGGTATTTAAGAATAATTTTGACTGTATAGGGGTGCCTGGCTGGCTCAGTTGGTGGAGTGTGTGACTCCTAATCTCAGGGTTGTTAAGTTCGAGCCCCACACTCAATGCAGAGTACTTAAAAATAAAATCTTTAAAAAAAAAAAGAATAATTTTAACTGTATAAACATTTCCCCTTTACCTCTGTCTTAAGATTCCAAACCCTTTATGAGAAGATACTCCACTACATGGTGACATTTCTAATAGAAAACATTAATTTTTCTAGATCAGGAAAATCATAAAATTTCACTCTCCCCATCCTTTGAATTTACTCAAAATATGTGACACTTTAATAGGAGTACTTAATAAAATTTTATTGAATTTTCATTTGCTATACATTTCTTTAAATGATTACTATTTTTGAGAGAGAGAGGGCACACACATGGGGTAGTAAGGGTGGGGTAGACAGGGAGGGAGGGAGGGAGAGAGGGAGAGAGGGAGAGGGAGAGAGAGAGAGAGAGAGAGAGAGAGAGGGAGAGAGAGAAAGAATCTTAAAGAGGCTCCACACTCAGCAAGGAGCCCCATGCGGGGCTCAATCTCAGGACCCTGAGATCATGACCCAAGATGAAATCGAGAGTCAGAGACTCAACCAACTGAGCCACCCAGGCGCCCATCTGCTATACATTTAATGTCAAGGCAATCAATATATATTTGGAAAATGAACTATATGTTTGTGATTCTCTAGAAGTCGAAATACAACTTAAAATTTACTGTGGGGAGCACCTGTGTGGCTCAGTTGGTTAAGCATCTGACTACGGCTCAGATCATAATCTCATGGGAAAAAAAAAAAATCTCATGGTGTGTGAGTTCGGGCCCCAAATTGGGCTCTGCACTGTCAGCCGGGAGACTGCTTTGGATCCTCTGTCTCCCTGTCTTCCTGCCCCTCCCCGCCCCACACACATGTTCTCTCTCTCTCTCAAAACTAAACATTAAAATTTTTTTTAAAGAATTACATTTATTACAGGGGTGTCTGGGTGGCTCAGTTAAGCACCTGACTCTTGATTTCAGCTAGGGTCACAATCTCATGGTTGTAAGACTGAGCCCCACATCCAGCTCTGTGCTAAGTGTGGAGCCTGCTTGGGATTCTCTTTCCCTCTCTGCCCCTCCCCCGTAAGTGTGAACACACACGAGTGAGAGCACACTTTCTCTGTCAAAATGAATATTAAAAAAAATAAAAAATAATAAAATGTATTAAAAATGGCAGTTTCTAAACGATAATCCTGTTTTAAAAAATTAATGCTTTTGCATTAAAATAAAATATTCCAAAATTCTGCCAAAAAAGGGATATATATGTAATTATACAAAAATTTCAATAGCAAACAAATTAAGGTTAAAGGAGAGGGAAGGAGAAACTAAGTGTGATGATGGGATAAACAGGACTGTCTACTGTAACTTGCTATAATCTACAAAAAGATATTTTATTGCTAAAGAAGTATCACATTGTAGAAAAAGCAAAGCCCGCCTTTGAATTCTGGCTCTGCCACTTCCCTGGGCAAGTGATGTGACCTCCCTATGCCTCAGTTTCCTCATCTTTAAAATGAGGAAAAAAACTCAGAGGAAGACAAAAATCATATGACTTCACTCACATGAGGACTTTAAGAGACAAAACAGATGAACATAAGAGAAGGGAAACAAAAATAATATAGAAACAGGGAGGGGGACAAAACAAAAGAGACTCATAAATATGGAGAACAAACGGAGGGTTGCCGGAGGGGTTGTGGGAGGGGAGATGGGCTAAATGGGTCAGGGGCATTAAGGAATCTACTGAAATCATTGCTTCACTATATACTAACTAATTTGGATGTAAATTTTAAAAAATAAAAAATAAAGTTAAATCACAAAAAAATAAAATGAGGAAAATAAAATAAAATAAAATAAAATAAAATAAAATAAAATAAAATAAAATAAAATAAAATAAAATAAAATAAGGGCGCCTGGGTGGTTCAGTTGGTTAAGCATCTGACTTCCGCTCAGGTCGTGATCTCACAGTTTGTGAGTTCGAGCCCAGCATCGTTGTGTTCCAGCCCCGCTTCGGGTGAGCACAAGCCCTACTTCAGGTGTGCTTGAGCCCCACATTGGGTGAACATGAGCTCGTCCCCTCCCCTCTCTTTCTCTTCCCCCCCCCACCCACCCTTCGTTAGATTTTCTCTCTCTCTCTCTCTCTCTGTCTCTCGCTCACTTGCATCCCCCTCTCTCTCAAAAAAAAAAAAAGAAAGAAAGAAAAATGCAATTAGGAAAATGAAATTAAATGAAAGAAGAGGAGAAGAGGAAAGGAAAGGAAAGGAAAGGAAAGGAAAGGAAAGGAAAGGAAAGGAAAGGAAAGGAAAGGAAAGGAGGAAAGAGAAGAGAAGAGAAAAATGAAAAAAGAAACAACAACATCTACCTCTTAGGGTCAAGTGAGGAGGATTAGATAAGCTAATGTCTGTGAAACACTTGGACCAGTACTTGGCACATGGTGAGTGCTACCTAATGTCTTCTCCAATTAGTACTGTAATTGCTATTCCTGTATATAAAGAAGGAAAATTCCCAAGTATGTCTTCATATTGACATGTATTTTTCACAGAAAAAAATATGCTAGTATGTTCTTTTCTGAAAAATTCTTGACGTTTACTGATAGTGAAGCATTTCAATTATACAGCTGAATTTAAAATTATGCTCCAATAATCCATTAGAAAAAGTAGCTACTGCTCTCTTATGATATTTTGTTCTCAGAATACAGAGATGAGTCACACTAGGCCTGTATTTTAAAAAACACTTTAAAATTAATTCCAAACATCACCAATAAATGCAAACCAACCATATTTTTCTTATTACCAAAAGAAGTTCCTTCTAAATACCTGGGTTACAACTCTTCTCCATTCAGAACAATACAAGGCCAAAGACACTGCTCTTAAGAATTCCCAGACCGTTCAAGCTTAAAGTGTTAGCATTGAATTAGTAAGATAAAAGGAAAATATCTCTGAGAAGGCAATCAAAAAACGAAAATAATCTCATGCTTACGAGGTGATCTATATATGGGACTTGGGGGCGGGGGAATCAGACCAGCAACAACACTGGTGTCCCCAGGACTCAGAACAGAGCATGGCACATACTACCACTTTTTTTTAAGAAGCTGGTATCACGGGTCAGGAGATACAATAACCAGACGTGGGGGTAGAGCAAAATCTTTACAGAACGTCAACTTCCCCGCCTTTAAAGACGGACATGTATACACATCAGTCTTCTTTCACCAGACTGCTAGTTACTTTGAGAGAAGGGGACCAGTGATTTATTTTTGTGCCTCACATACAACAGTCCCTGAATAAGGGTCTGCTAAGTAAAAATAACTATTATAGCAACTGAAGACTAAGAGTAATAATAAACAGAGGTCTTTTGTCATTTTTTGCTTCTTTACCTGTGGAATGATGCCAGCCTGGCTTTCTTCTTGTTTACCCATCATTGTATAAGATTTCCCAGCACCAGTCTGCCCGTAGGCAAAAATACAGACATTATAGCCCTCAAAGGCATGTAAGAGCATTTCCTTTCCAATGTCATTGTACACGCGGTTTTGAGATGCAAAACAGGGATCTTCAGGCTGGAAAGATTAAAAGGAGAAATCAATGGCATTTTATTTGTATACTTTCCTATGTTTATTTGATTACTTCTATAATAAATCAAAAGTGTCTGGAATCTCAACAGTCACCTAAAATGTATTATAAAATTTCTTAGTTCCTCCAACACACAGTTTATTTTTCTATTAAACACACACACAACCACAGTCATCCAGGTCACAGCCACACGTAAAAATACCTACATGAAATTACCTCACTTGATTACATTTCACTTTCCATAATCTTAAAAGTATTACTCTTCCATTCATAGAAGCTGCAAGAACGTTTTCTTAAATGGAAAATGGGACTGAAAGATCAAAGGTCAAGTCCATATATAGAAATACTCCTCTGCACTCACTCCAGGTGGTGTGGCTATTTCTCAATAAACCCAGCTCCCAGTGACAAGCGTCGACCCCCCTTCACAGACCCCTTCCCTTGGCCAGCAGGCTTTGTCAGGAGTTTGAAACCTTTCCTACTCCAACACAAAACAGAAGAGGAAAACCAAAAAAACCAGGAAAAACATGTAATGAAGAGTTGCAGAAGCAAGCTCTAGTTGAGGAACAATCCCCAGGAGCCTGCAAGACTGGGGGTCCTTTACCAAGTAAGGGCACTGCAAAGGGCCCCGCTCTCTCCGTTTCCTGGGTGTTGGGCATCTTTGCTTTCCCTGTGGACCTTCGAGCGCTTTCACAACTGCTCCCGGCCTGCCCCGCTCTATTGCGCCGCACCCCGAGTATACGCACCGAGGTGTGCGACCAGTAGGAGTAGTCGAAACTGAAGGACTTTGGAGCTTCCTTTGGGTTCTTTGGGTTAATAATACCTAGAGAATGAAAATGATTTGATTTGATAAGTCACTCAGTTACATTTTCTTTAGTTCAACATGATGTTATGTTGTAAATTCAAAACACCCAAATCAGGAAATTCATACTACTGAATCCGAACATGGAAATACAAAAATTTTTTTTAAAAATCACATCTTTAATAGGCAGGATCTGTCCACAGAACTTAAAAGAATCAGACCAACAACATTCACCGGGTGCCACCAGGATTTAGAACACAGCCTGGCATATAGTAGGTGCTCACGAAATATTCAAAATTTGGAAATGGGCCACATTACTATTTCAAGGTACTTCATAAAGCTTAAAATATTTCAATACATCAGAAATAAAAATTAGAAAATTACTGAATCGATCCAACTACTACCTGAAATAAACTCTTTTTAAAGACCTTATTATTACTTTAGAAAAGCATTTGATAATGAAAGACAGTCTTTTTGCTGAAATCCACAGTTGATAATCAAGTATGCGTGTACATGTGTGTATTACGTATGTATACAGTAGAACCACACACCACAAATCTTCTGTAGAATGTTACAGAAAGCAAAATTACTTCTTGACTGCAAAGCACGAAGCCTTACTGCCGACAGTGAAAATATTTCTCGAGTGATTAATCCAGTCACACTCTACTTTGGGGACTGACTGAATGCTGAAGTTTCGCCTCTCTTCCTTTCTCTTACATACAAAGCTTCAGCGTCTCATATTTCACATGGAATAGAATCTTTATAACATGTGGTCACGAAATCTCCTCAAAGACCAGACATCTCAACCAATCTGCTTCTCTGGAAGGCATGGCCACATCCCAGGCTATCAGTGAGATCAGGATTAAAAATAAATCTGTCCAGGGCAGCTGCTGCTCAGGACATAAATAGCAACAGTTGCTACGGTGCTTAGTTCTCTCTCGCGCTGGATTCCACTGGGTATGGCCACACAACTTATGTTCAAACCTCAAATGCTGACGGAGTATTAATAAGGCTCACACTGCACATAATCATGTGACAAGCAGACATAGTTCTAGAAAGAACATCTCCCCACACACAAATGGCAACCTAAGCAAAGAAGTGTGCTTCTAACCAAAAGGCACCAGGGACAAGATTTAAATAATAGCCAACACTCATGGAGCACTTACTCTAAGCTCTAAGACCTTTCTGTGTACTAACCTATTTCATCCTCCCAGCCACTAAAGCACATAGAGGTTTCATTACTGCCACCGTATAGATAGAGACACTATCACAAAGAGGTTAAATAACTTACCCAAGGCTATATATAGAGCTAGCTAGTGGCAATCCAGGATGTGGACTTTAAATCCAGAGCCCACACTCTTAGCCAAGGCACCCGTCATCTAAAGGCTATTCCCTACATGTATCAACTGTCAAGGTAGACACAGGCATTTTTATGCGTACGCATACTTCACGTGTGCGTGTATGCGTATGCACATAATCACCCCCCCCAAATTACATCACAGACATTGCTCAAAACTCTCCTTACCCATTTAAAACTAGGAATTATGAGGATTACAGTTCCTAAAAGATGAAAGACTACACACAAACTCTACCAAGAAAACGGAAATCAGTGTCATGTGAACCAGATTCAGGTTTCAGGGGCTCAGCAATAAAGACAATGACGAGACACAGGATATGACCTCTGAAGCAGTCTTCACCACTCAAAAACATGGTTAAAATAAACACTTTGTAACCTATAGGAAATGTGCTGTCATAAAACTTCATTAAAAAAAAATTTTTTTTTTAATGTTTATTTGAGAGAGAGAGAGGCCAAAAGCAAGTGGCGGAGGGGCAGAGAGAGAGAGAGAGAGAGAGAGAGAGAGAGAGAGAGGAACACAAAATCCGAAGCAGGTTCCAGGCTCCGAACTGTCAGCACAGAGCCAAAAACGGGGCTCGAACCCACAAACCGTGAGATCACGACCTGAGCCAAAGCCTGACGCTTAACTGACTGAGCCACCCAGGCACCCCCGTCATAAAAACTTTTAAGCCATACTTCAGTCTTTTAGCTACTCATTGGTGGTACTGATTCTGCCAAGAACACTTAAGGGCTGGTTTTCAATCCTACCTCTTTGTTCTCTTTTTCCTAGTAAAGAAAAAGAAACAGTACACCAGTGAGTAACTTCCTTGATTTCACTTGAAATCCTTTTCCTCAAGATTCCCTTCTTCCGGATCTTTGAAACTCCTGAAACTAATAGTTTCCTAACTTACAGATTTGAAACCATGCTGCCTTTTAAGTAACTGCTTGTATGCAGACAAAACCCTTTTTAATAAGGGTTTTTAATAAGTAAATCAAAATATAATTTTAAAGGGCTATTTGCATTACAGTTATGTTAAGCAAGATGAAATTATCCACAATATTTTTTAAAATATTTAATTCCTAAATGAAAGATATTTACAGAAGACACTTCAGAACAACGTAAACCTCAATGCTGTTGTTACCTGTTTGAGAGGGTAGTGTAAGCAGAGAGCCCCAGAAGGCATGGATAATTTCTATGTTAACTGGGTAGTAGTTAAAGGATAGTTTGTTTTATATTATTCTTTTTTTCTTTTTTTTTTTAGAAAATACACTTTTATTTTTATTTTTTTTATTTTTCAATATATGAAATTTATTGTCAAATTGGTTTCCATACAACACCCAGTGCTCATCCCAAAAGGTGCCCTCCTCAATACCCATCACCCACCCTCCCCTCCCTCCCACCCCCCATCAACCCTCAGTTTGTTCTCAGTTTTTTTAAATTTTTTTTTTTCAACGTTTATTTATTTTTTTGGGACAGAGAGAGACAGAGCATGAATGGGGGAGGGGCAGAGAGAGAGGGAGACACAGAATCAGAAACAGGCTCCAGGCTCTGAGCCATCAGCCCAGAGCCTGACGCGGGGCTCGAACTCCCGGACCGCGAGATCGTGACCTGGCTGAAGTCGGACGCCTAACCGACTGCGCCACCCAGGCGCCCCTGTTCTCAGTTTTTTTTTTTTTTTTTTTAAATTTTTTTTTCAACGTTTTTTTATTTTTGGGACAGAGAGAGACAGAGCATGAACGGGGGAGGGGCAGAGAGAGAGGGAGACACAGAATCGGAAACAGGCTCCAGGCTCTGAGCCATCAGCCCAGAGCCTGACGTGGGGCTCAAACTCACGGACCGCGAGATCGTGACCTGGCTGAAGTCGGACGCTTAACCGACTGCGCCACCCAGGCGCCCCATGTTCTCAGTTCTCAACAGTCTCTTAGGCTTTGGCTCTCTCCCACTCTAACCTCTTTTTTTTTTTTTTTTTTTCTTTCCCCTCCCCCATGGGTTTCTGTTAAGTTTCTCAGGATCCACATAAGAGTGAAAACATATGGTATCTGTCTTTCTCTGTATGGCTTATTTCACTTAGCATCACACTCTCCAGTTCCATCCACGTTGCTACAAAGGGCCATATTTCGTTCTTTCTCATTGCCATGTAGTACTCCATTGTGTATATAAACCACAATTTCTTTATCCATTCATCAGTTGATGTACATTTAGGCTCTTTCCATAATTTGGCTATTGTTGAGAGTGCTGCTATAAACATTGGGTGTTTTATATTATTCTTATATTTATATATGCTTTGTACCGTCTTGAATATAGGAAGTGTTCCTAATAAAAAATTTTGGAACTCCCAACTCTACAAATGAAAAGAAAAAACTGTTATAAAGATAAAATATCAGAGGGCACCTGGGTAGCTCAGTTGGTTGAGCATCCGACTTCAGCTCAGGTCATGATCTTGCAGTTGGTGAGTTCAAGCTCCACGTCAGGCTCTGTGCTGACAGCTCAGAGCCTGGAGCCTGCTTCAGATTCTGTGTCTCCCTCTCTTTCTGGTGTGTCCCCCACCCCCGCCACTCATGCTCTGTCTTTCTCAAAAATAAACATTAAAAAAAAAAGATAAAATATCGGGGGGCATGTGGGTGGCTCAAACATCCAACTTCAGCTCAGGTCATGATCTCACAGTTCGTGAGTTTGAGCCCAACGTCAGGCTCTCTTCTCTGCTGTCAGCACAGAGCCCGCTTCAGACCCTCTGCCCCCCACCTCTGTCCCTCCCCTCCTCTCAAAAATAAACATTAAAAAAAAAAAAAACAGACTTCCAAAATTATTTAAAAAAAGAAACTACTTGGGTACCTGGGTGGCTCAGTCACTTAAGCACTGGACTCTTGATTTCCATTCAGGTCATGATCTCACAGCTCTTAAGAAGACTGAGCCCCGAGCTGAACTCTGTGCTGACAGCAGGGAGCCTACTTGGGATTCTCTCTCCCTCTCTCTCCACACCTCCCCCACTCACGCTCTCTCATGCTCTCTCTCAGAATAAACTTAAAAAACATTTTTTTAAGTTTTTTTAAAAAAAAGATAAAGTATCAATGACAGCACTTGACCTCATCAGAGGTCCACGAACTCCACCATTACTTTCACAGTGAACTAATAATATGTTCTCAATGTGCCAAAGGTTTTTTTCTTTCTGAATTAGTAACAGTTGAGATCTAACTTACTTCCTTTAACCCAATTAAGAAACAGGATGTTTCAACATTAATAAAAGGGGGGAGGGATAACACAGTACATATAATGGAAAGGGAATGGGATTTGGATCAAAAGACGGTTTAGAATATGTTAATATTCTAAATACATGACAGACCCTTAATATTTAGAATTTTTTGTCACCTTGGGTATTGCTGCACTTTTGAGTCCGCCCTAAAACTGAGATCATACCTAGTTCGCAGGATTAAATGAGTAAAGCAATATACAAATGCTAATTTTGAAAAACAGGTATTTTATCTTGTTTTTCACTCGGTGTTTTAGTGGATACAGTCCATAGTCCTTACACCAAAGTTAGGAAAGTTCATTCACTAATTAATAAAATAAGCTAAAGCAGAACATAAGAATTCTATTTCTCGCCAAGAATCAAAACTACGTTGGGGTTCTTTACCTGTGCCACCAAATCTCAGGTGTTCCTACCACATTATAAATCCCCTTCAATATATGGACTGCGTCTTGTGGATCCTCTGCACCAAACACACATTCAGATGCATGTCCTTCCGTTTGTCATGTATAATTTTAATTTCATTAAATCCCATACCATTTTTAGAAGCATAAAAAGAAAAAGAAGAATAGTACACACCTGTGCAGATTACACATAAAGTATTATCAGTTCATTTTATCAACTTCCACAGAAAAAACACAGAATTGTATTACCAAAAGATTAGGCACTATTTAACACAGTGTAAGAATGGAATAAGAATAATTAATAATTACTTAATGCTATCAATAGTAATTCATAATATCTTCAACATATAAATTATTTTCACTGCTGACCCGAGTCACGGGTCAGCCAAAGATGGCTGCGTTCAGGCTAGTTGAGCAAAGGTTGGAGTGAACCCCAGCATGCAGAGGGTTGTGAGCAGAGCATAAGGCTCAAGATGAAAAATCGTGAACCAGATGATAACTGTCAAGGAAGATTTAATTTTCAATATCATAACCAGAAAAATTAACCACCTCCCAGAAGCAGAAAGGAATCTATTTGAACATGGATCAGTTTATATCGGACTTAATGCTGCTCTCTGTGGTCTAATAGCAAATAGTCTTTTTCGACGCATCTTAAACGTGACACAGGCTTGTATAGCTGCTGGCTTACCAATGGCAGTGATCCCATTTTTGACTGCGCATGCATCTTACAAAGGTCTTGCAAATCTACCTTTGAATACAGGTGATCTGAATTGTGAAACCTGTACCATAACACAGGGTGGACGGGTTGGTCTTGTTTTTGGTGGTCTGTACCCTGTTTTCTTGGCTATACCTGTGAATGGTGGCCTAGCAGCCAGGTATGAGTCAGCCCTGCTACCAGAAAAAGGAAACAACTTACTGGACTAGAATTTCTAAGCTCGTCTTTAGAAAGATGTTATTTCCCATTTTGCTCCAGACCATGTTTGCAGCATACCTTGGATCTAGACAATATAAGTTAGTTATAAAGGCTCTTCAGTTACCTGAACCTGGCCTAGAAATTCAGTGATTGTTAAAGAACTTTGTACACAAAAATAAAACTGTAATGTATGAATAAATGTCTAGTGTATAAATAAAATAAATAAATAAGTAAATAAAAATAAACTATTTTCACCAATGTAAACGCTGCTACAAACGCAGCATGCCTGCCAGGGTCACATGTCAACAGTGTGCAGGCTTTGTTTAGGATAAATCATCTTTTTTTTTTTTTTTTTAAGAAATGGATCCCAGGAATATTTTGAGGGCTAGAGTCAGAACGTAACTCTTTTAAATGCTGTACACCTCATATTGTTTTATTTTCTATAAAATCACCTTTCATGCCACTTTTCAAGGCCCCTTTTAAGCAACTTCCACACCTCAGGCCTCCCCTCCTATGAAGACTTCTCCGGACACACAGTATACTCCAGACCTGGACCTACCTCCACAAGCAACTTTTCACAGATGACCTCAAGAAGCATCTCCGGGCGCCTGGGTGGCTCAGTCGGTTGAGCATCCAACTTCAGCTAAGGTCATGATCTCGCTATTCATGGGTTCCAGCCCTGCATCAGGCTCTGTGCTGACAGCTCAGAACCTGGAGCCTGCTTCGGATTCTGTGTCTCCCTCTCTCTGCTCCTCCCCCACTCAGGCTCTGTCTCTGTCTCTCTCTCAAAAATAAAGAAACATTAAAAAAAAAAAAAAAGAATCATCTCCAACTTTCTTCTCTTAACACCCTACATCTGATCTATCCTGTCAGCTCTACTTTCAAAATGAATCCAGAATCCCATGGCTTCTCCAGCTCCACCGTTACCACCCTGGTCCAAACTACTGCCTCCTTCACCAGAAGACAGCAGTAATTCCTAACAAGGCTCCCGGCTTCCCCTCCCCCCTCCCCCCGAGCCCCTGGAGAGTCTTATCCCCACACTGCAAACGGTGGTCCTTTTCTCAGACTAACCCAGATCACATCCACGACACGCCTCTGGTGAGCATTCCGATGGGGTCCCAGCATACACTGAACAAAACTCTACTCTCCCTCTGAGCTCCTGTCCAGCTACTGGAGTGATTCACCCCCTACTCCAGCCCCACTGCCCTTCTTACTGAAGATATACCTTCACTTCAGGGCCTCTGAACTTTGGCTCTACCAGGAGTGCCACTCACCCAGGTGTGTGAACAGCCCACCCCCTAACTTCATACAGGTCTCTGCTCACATGGCACCATATCAGATGGCCCTTTTCTGGGCGTGCCTTCACTCTCCATCTGCTTTCCCTGCCTTACTTGTCTTCACTGCACTCCTGACTACCTGACTTATTACGAGTCACTGGGATGCAGGTTCCATGACACCAGAACTTCTGTTTCATCCACTGCTATATTCCAGTTCCGAGGAGAGCACCTGCCACATAGTAGATTCTCAATATATACCCAAAGACCCAATGACTATGTTAGTTTTATCTTTCCTTACAGATTGTCACTCCTTTGTAGCTGGAAACCATGACTCCTCTTTCTGTGTCACTCACTGTGCTGACTTCATAAGTAGCTGATGCTTGTATGTGGACTGGTACATAGCTTTCTCTACACAACTTGCTTCCTGAGTCTTTTCTTCCTGAGCAGCCAACTTACTCACCTTCTGGCAAGAAACATTAATCTCTGGGAGAGGATGAATCTAAATTCCAATCTCAGGAGTAGAAATACAACTTTCAGGAAACAGCAGTAATAGGTAAACAGGGGACAGGAGAAAAGATGACCAGGTTTTAAACAGGAAGATATGTTGATGGAGGTCACCAGGAAGGTCAAGGATAAAGGAAAATATAATGGAGGCAGGAAGAGTGGGGTAGGTGTTGGAAATCCCTCTCCTTCTCCAGGTGTTGAGAACTGTGTCTTACAGTATACATGTCACAGGAAATATGGACTTTCATATCAGACAGAGGGTACCTTACCATTCAAATTTATTGCTGTAAAATTTTCTCCAGTGTCCTACATATAAAAGGCTTGCCCAGCCTAAGGATTCTTATGTGGGTGTGAAACAGATTCTTGACCTCACACACAAGACACACACCCAAGAGGCAGTGCCATATGATAAACACCAACAGACATAAATAAATGCTAATATGCTCAGTACTCATCTTCCCAAGCACTTCCTCTGAAACATACATTCCATCAGAAGGGTGAGGTACACTGGCTGAGTCACTGGTGAATAGATCATAACTACATCGAGGTGCATCAAAGATCTTCAACAAAACACTGTTAGATGGCATCCACCTGAACAAGTTCATTTTCCTGATCTTTCTGCCTGTCTCTGAACAGTCCCTGCCCCTTTGCCTTCTACACTTTTACTCATTGTGCTCAGCTTTCCAAATCTCCCAGGTTGGCTAGAAATGACTCTAGTTTCCATGCTAACGTTAATCTTTCCCCAAAGAAGCATTATTGCAAAAGATCCCAAGACCCTAGTTTAAGAAAAGAAAACTTAAACAGCACTTTCATTCATTGGGCATATTTACTGAGCACAAAACATATTTATTAAGCACAAACTATGTGCCAGGCACTGTGCTGGGGATAAAATGGCAAACAAACAAGTTATTTCTGCCCTTCTAGGGCTAATAGCCAATGGAGAAGACAGACATACAATCACATAAAATAAATAAATGCTCTCAAATTATAGTAAGAGCCACGCTAGACAAGCATGGGGTCCTATAAGAACACATAAACAGGTAAACTCTGATGTGATAAAACAGAGAAGGCTGGGCTGAAGGATAAAGGAGATGACTAAGGAAAGTGCAGAGATAACAACAGCTAACACTTACTAAATGCTTACTATGTTCCAAACACTGGGCTAAATAAAGCATTACATGTATTCACTCATTTAATCCTTATGATAACCTTACGAAGTAGATACTATTATCTTCTCCATTTTATATTTGGAGCACCAGAGAAGAAGGCGCTTGTCCCAGGTCAGGGCCTAGACTACAGCTTGGAACATCTGGCTCCAAGGCTCCAAACCACTGGGCAATATGCATCCCAAGTCAGAGAGAACTGCGTTAGGAAACCCTGGGGCAAAAAGAAACATGTGGCATCCAGATTCCAGTTTGGCTGGTATGGCTCAAGTGTAGTGAACAACAAAGGGTTAGAAGCACTGAAATCTCAGAATCAAACCACAGATGGACCACAAGGAGCTGGTGAACCCCTGAGCAATCAGAAGCCACTGGACTGACTTGACTACAGCATGGAGAGTGGATTGGAGGAAGGCATGAGTGGAAGTATGGAGACCAATTACACAGAACACAACCACCACTGCAGGATGTTTGGGAAATTTTGCCATTTACATAACAACTCCCATGAGAACTGCATTTGGCATCAGAAATCCCTAAGTTCCACGATGTAGCATTTGTGGGGGCAGGGAGACAGAAGGATCCATTCTGAGATCAAAAACATTACGTCTCTTGATCCAAAACTGAATTTTATCTTACAGTATGACCCAATGTTTGGGGTGCCTGGGTGGCTCAGTTGGTTAAGGGTCTGACTCTTGGTTTCGGCTCAGGTCATACTCTCACAGTTCATGAGACTGAGCCCCACATCAGGCTCTGTGCTGACAGCGAGCAGCCTACTTGGGATTCTCTCTCTCTCTTTCTCTCTTCCCCTCCCCTCACTCACACTCCCTCATTCTCTCAAAATGAATAAACTTAAATATCTATGTGTGTGTGTATATATATATATATATATATACATATATATATACATATATATGTATATATATATGTATATATATATAACCCAACAGTCAATGATCAAAACACAAGCTGACCTAGAAAATATTTTTAGAAGACGTTTTCAAGGATTTTAGCAATGAAGGAAATGGAATAGTATAGAGGCTTTAACATACCCCTCTATGTATCCATTATTATCCATCTATAACTTGGGCATGTAACAAATTATTTATGCCTCAATTTTCTTACCCGTAAATGGGTACAATATTTCCTATTTTATAGAACTGTTGTGAAGATTAATGACTAGTCCATGTTGAAAATTCTAACACAAAGCAAATGTTCAAAATATTCCTTCATTTAACAAATACTTGAGTACCTACTATGCCCAGACGTTAAGCATCTAGTGAAAACCAGTCCCTTATCTTCAAGGAGCTTACATTTTAATTCAGAAGTCAGATAATAAACTAAAAGAGACAGTATGACCTGGGTAAAACAAAAGAGAGGAGATATAAGGTGATGGTGGAGGTGGCAGGGGTGGCTCTTTCAGTAAAAGTGGGCAGATTGCCACCTCTGAGAAGGTAATATTTGAGCAGGGACTGTAGTGACATTTAAGGAAAAGCAAGACCACCAGAGTAGCCAGAAAAAAGGAAGTAATAATGAGACGCCAAATCAGATAGCTAGCCAGAGGCCAAATGCTGTGGCCCTGTGGCCAAGGCGAAGATGTTTAGTTACATTCCAGAAGTGACAGGAAGCCAATGAAGGATCTGAAGCACAGAGGTGACGTGCTCTGATTTACATTTCCAAACAGGACTCTGGCTACTGTATGGAACAAAGAAGCTACTGCAGTACTGGCTCTCACTACAGAAGAACAGGGTTCAGGACACATGTGAAGGCAGAAGAGACAGGCCTTACTGATGGACCGCAGGTGGTCTGTAAGAGAGAGAGAGGGGGGGCCAGAGCGACGGCGACATTTGGTCTGACAAACTGAAAAGAATAGGTGAGAAAGAGCCACTTGAGGTGCACAGGGAAGAGAAAACACCAGTTCTGCTGAGGACATGGTAAGTTTAAGACTTCTTAGGCTTTCAAGTAGGGTTAGGTTGGCAGCTGAGTGGACAAGTCCAGAGATCTACACAGAGGTCGGTCCAGACTGCAGAAATGAATTGGGGAGTCATCATCACCTCATAAAACTTAAAGCCTGGACCCTGAATGAATGAAATCACTTAGGGGTCCGTCTTCTCTGGAGACAGAGGAGAGATCAAAGAAAAGAGACAGAATCCTGGTGCGCTTTGAACACAGGAAGTGAGGAAGAAGGCAGAATGGCCTGTGAGGGAGGAAGGCAATAGAGAGAACCTGGGGACCACGAGACGAGACAGAAATGATCCAAGGAGGAAGTCAAGCTACGCCACCATTCATTATTACCATGCTTTTATTACCACAACCATTTCTGGCCCCACAGGAGGAATGAGTCCCCGTTCGGGTGATCTCCTGACTTCCCGAATAACTCGTTCTGCTCACCCTCACCTCTGTGCCTGAGCCCCCTTCATCCAGATCTCAGCTGGTTTCAAGGCTGTCTTCTGTAAGTCCCCTTCACAGGTTAGAAAGGCAGCTTCAGCACTGAAGTCTGAGTGGATCCCGCCCCCAGGATCTTGCATTTCTCTCTCCCTAGGCCTTGCACGCCTTTCCCCTTTGTCCTCACACTTTTTATTCCTCATGCTGTAGCCCAGCTACCTTCGGAGAGCCGGAGAAGAGTGAGAAACAGGACAGCCTCTTTCTTGGGAAGGCTTACCTGATGACCCTTATCCAAGATACATGGAAATGCCTTTAAAATGATTACCACAAAATGTCCTATAGGTTTTAGTTTGTTGATGGACCATAAGACCATCTTCTCTTTCTTAGAGACCCTTCCAGTTGAAATTGGCCTCACAAAGTCTTCTGTTAAGTCCTCCAACTTGACCCCTTTTTTCCTTTGCTTTCTTCCCAACATTAAGAAACAGGAATAATGTTTTAATTACTAAGCCATAGAAAACAAGGCAGTCAAAACAAGATTGGTACTTAAAAGCCTTTATATTCTCCAGAATAAATTTGTTTATCTAATATTTCAAAGTCTCTATGTAGCAATTATACTGTTGTTGGCAAACTATTAAAGATCTTGCCTGCAACTACAATTAACTTATCATTGTGGCAACACTGTAACTTTATATTAACTTTTCGAACACAGCAATGTTTCGGGCTTGTTAAAAATCCCAGTGACGGGGCGCCTGGGTGGCTCAGTCGGTTAAGCGTCTGACTTTGGCTCAGGTCATGATCTCACGGTCCGTGAGTTCGAGCCCCGCGTTGGGCTCTGTGCTGACTGCTCAGAGCCTGGAGCCTGTTTCAGGTTCTGTGTCTCCCTCTCTCTCTGCCCCTCCCCTGTTCATGCTCTGTCTCTCTCTGTCTCAAAAATAAATAAACGTTAAAAAAAAAAAATCCCAGTGACATCTTCAGTACAAACTTCCTCTTCCAAAATATACCCAAAATATGAGGAATACTGCACAAAATAAAGCCATTTGGTACAACATTTATATTCCCAAACCATAAAACCACAACCCATAAGCAGCTCCCTCCTCTACTCAGAATAACATATTTCCAAAATATATTAAAATGGTATAAAAGCATATTGCCAGAAAGTAGAATTGAGAAGATCTATAATCACAAAGTTCCTTAATCATTTAAAATAACAAACTTAGGGGCGCCTGGGTGGCGCAGTCGGTTAAGCGTCCGACTTCAGCCAGGTCACGATCTCGCGGTCCGTGAGTTCGAGCCCCGCGTCGGGCTCTGGGCTGATGGCTCAGAGCCTGGAGCCTGTTTCTGATTCTGTGTCTCCCTCTCTCTCTGCCCCTCCCCCATTCATGCTCTGTCTCTCTCTGTCCCAAAAATAAATAAACGTTGAAAAAAAAAATTAAAAAAAATAATAAAAAAATAAATAAATAAAATAACAAACTTAGATTCCAAATCCTATAAACAATATAAACATACTTACTACATGTGTTCACTATTCAATCCCGGAGTAGTAAAAATAAATATAAAACGGGAAAAAACAAAACTCTACCAACTCTGTAATGTCACAGTGCCATCCTCAACTGGATATAAAATAAATATGCTAGCTATAATAAACATTTTTTAAGATTTTATGTTTTTTAAAGTAATTTCTCTATACCCAAAGTGGGGCTCGAACTCACAAACCCGAGATCAAGACGTGCATGCTCCCAAGACTGAGCCAGCCAGGCACCCAAGTCATAATAAACATTAAACAAGCCCCCGACTGACATCTCTTCTGCCCTTCTAAGCAAATGCTCAATGACTGGGAAAGGAGATGCTCTGGAAGGCCTAGCTCTCGCTCAGTCCAAACGGCACAAAGACGGCGGAAGTAATTATAATGCCCTGTTATTCACAACTACCTTGCAGCAAGAACGGCATCAAAATAAATTTTCATGTAACAGTTAAGGTCAAATTACACATAAACCGAACTTCTACACAGAATAATAAAACTGAGGATTTTGAGAGGCAGTATGTGCTGCAGAGAGGTTAAGAATGAGGTTCTGGAACCAAACAACTCAATTTCATTCCCTAGTTCTCCCAAGTTCTGGATGTGCGACCCCAGATAAGTCATCTGTGAAATGGGGAAAATAGGAATCTCTGCCCTAGGATTATTGTGAGGACTGCATGAGGTAAAATCTGTAAGTGCCTGATTGTGGCTGGCACAGCTGAAGTGTTTATTACTGCTTTTGTTGTTGTTAATTACTAATCATGGTTTGGTTTTTTTCCCCAATAAAAAGCATTTAAAAAGCTGCTTTTGTTCTTCCCTTCACCCATTTTGCCTCCTCAAGTTTATCCACAGTTATAAAATGAACTCTTGGTATCAGACCAGGAGAACGTCACAAGGAAACAGCAAATGGAGCTCAACCACTCACATAGCTTCTGCTAACTCTGGCCATATAGTTTTCTGTTCTGCCCAAACAAAAAGGCTTCCCAGACATTCCCTACCTCTCCAGGCCCTACTCCTCAATTATTCACATGTCTCTCGATGCTTTCATAAGAGTCGTCAGAGTACTGTGATATTTATCTCTAAGGCTCTGAGAGCCTGGTGGCCTGGTGGCCTCCCAGCCTATGCCTGCTGAATAACAAAAACTTAATTTCCTATAGTTGCTCTCAAAAACCTAATTTCGTGTTTCTTACTCCTACCACCGGGATGTCCAGAGCATTCATCCCTAAGCAATACAACTAAGAACTGTTTTTGGCCTACTGGAAATGATTTTGATAAGATAAGCAACTGTTAATATACTACCAAAAATTAAATCTAAGTACCTACCTTGCCTACCATACAAGCAGACGGAGGTAGCAGGCCCTTCCCCGGTCTCACTAACAGCTCTCCAGACTTTGCTAGCTCCTATCACAGCACTTCACGCTTCACTGGGCAACCACCAAAAGCAATCAGCACCATGTTATCAGCATGGACTTTTAAAAATGAACTCCAAAACATCTCTGGAGAATTGCAAAGAAGGCATTTAAAAAGGAAAGAAAGGAAAATAAAAGAAGAGAAAAGCCTGGGCATGGTTGCTCTCCCTTTTGGAAAAAAACATCAAATGCATCTATAAGGGCCACATGAAATAGTTTAGATTTAATTAAGGCAACCTCAAAAGTCCAGAACAATCAGATGCAAAGCAGCCAAGAATGAGGACTAAATTTCCTACAAGACTTCAGCTGGTCTTCTCTGCCCTGTTTGGAATACAGATGGTAGATTTTTTAGGTAATTGAAGATGTTTAAATCATAAAACATAATAAAAAGCAGTCGCAAATACACAATACCAAAGGCCTCCTCCAACCTGGAGATAGGTGCAATTGTTTCCGCCTTTAAATTTATGTTCCCATTGAAAATAACAATTTAGGTACCAAAACTAATTACAAAAAAATTTTTTTTAAGAAATAACTTTTCAAACACTATCCTATGCAGCATACCAGATTCCACCGGATCCTCACCAACAACCCTGGGATATTAGGGTGAGTAGGCACTTGCAACATTTCCACTGACTAAATGAAAAACTTTAGGCTCAAGTGTCTGATCACAGAGAAGGAGCTAAATAATGTACAATTTACAAACACAATCAAATCCATGTAGCCACTAAGATCACATTCTTGCAGAATACGTGGGGAAATGTACCCAATATGCTACTAAGTAAAAGACCAGATGCTTGACAAAGGGAGAAGGGAGGTCAATGAACAGACTTTAGCTTTTATTCTGAATGAAATAGGAAATACCTTACAGTTTTGACGGAAAAAAAAATTCAACTTCGATTCTAAAAGGATTGCACTTGCTGCTCTATTGAGAAAAGAGGGCTAGAAGACAGAGGTTAAAGCCTCAAGACTTGCTAGGAGGTTACCGCGGCAGCGGCTCTAGAGGTAAGAGTGGTCTGGGTACCGTCTGAGACAGAGCCCACAGGCCTTTCTGATGGAGACAGTGCAGGAGAGAAATCAAGGATGGTTGCGTGATTTTTGCCCTGAGCAAACCACAAAGACAATTTCCACTGAGTGGAAGGAGGAGAGTGCAGGGAAGCAGGACTGAAGAGAACACACTCGGAGTTCAGTTTTGGACGCGTCAAGTTTGAAATGTTTATCAGACAGGAGAGATGCCAGGTAAACGGCTGCATACGCTGCCTTCAAAAACAATTCCTTCCCCACCTGTGTGGGGCTTACACTTTTCTTACAGCAGGCCTAAGAAGCAGTTTTAAAGCTCAAGTGTGTGATAACAGGGGATTAGCTAAAGAAATTACGGTGTACTAATATACCAGAACACTGAACAGCCATTACAATCATGTTCTTGAAGAATACTTAAAAGAATGTGCTCAATAAATTAATGATAGATTCACTCATCTCATCTAAAAGAGGGTACATTCCAGGGATACATTCCAGAATGTCAGTTTAGTAAGTTGCCACATGGGAAGTCACTGTGTCAGATGTAGAAGAAAAGACAAAGTACGTTTTGGGCCTGAGGGAAAGGAACGCAAAAGCTGCCTTCAAAACTACGAGGGGGCAGAAGAGGGGTCAGGTGCACAGCAAAGTCAGGGGCCAGCAGACAGAGCTAGATTTAGAAGGCTAGCCTCAAAATTCATCTAAAAGTCGTTCTAAAGGACACACTCAGTTTCCACCAACTCCAGCGGAGTAAATATAGTATTACTCCCAGGCACTCCTACTCCCCCAGCCCCAACACACACACACACACACCCCGCACCCCCCTCCAGCTGTAGCTCCAACTCCCAACTAGAGGAAAAGTGTTTCATTTCAAAACTTTAAAAAAGTTTCCATGCCACTGGCACCCAAGTTGATTTCAATATATTTTACTGAACTCTGCTTCCAGCACTACATAAGTCTCGTCTTCTTGCTGACCTTCTAGCAGTCCAGTAACTAAACGAGCTATGGACATGTAACTTAAAAAGGAAACATTCCTCTCCTTGGAAGAACAGAGTGACAAATGTCTAGAGGACTTCAGAAAGAGGGGGCGGGAGACAAATTTCATGGGCTTGTGCCCATCATACGATACACCCCGGTCACTGATATTGACAGGCATGGGTATACAGTAGCTCTATGTGCAAGGTGAAGACTTTGTTTTTTCCCTTTGTTTGTATGCTCTTCCAATTACTTAGTATACATATAGTAGAGAGAGTCATTAAATATATAAATGTATCAAAGGTACAAGCTGCAACAACAGAACAAAACCCCAGGTAGCCACCAGACAGCTCTAGAACATGATTCTCACCCCTGCAGTGCCACTGCGTCCTCCCAGATCTCTCTGCCCACCACCTCATCTCTGAGGCATGCTGAATTTTGTCATCATTGCCCTACTTTTCTTCACAGTTTTACCCATGTGTTTGTAGGGCATAAAGAATATAGAGAACAGCTTTGTATGTTTTTGAGATTTACATAAATACACCCATTTCTTTCGCGACTTGCTTGTATAACTACCATTTGCTTATAATTTGTGTGTGTGTGCACAGTAATTCTCTGTGGTGTTCTATTTTATGTAAGTGTACCATGATTTATTTACCCATCCCCCTGTTGACGGACACTGGGTTGTTTCCAGTTTTTTTCTCTAAGAAAAACTAGTGCCATTAAGAGTTTAAATGCCCCAATCTTCAGTAGTTTCAGTGACTCGATGAAATGCACTACACTGGCAGCAGGCCACAGAGATACAGGACTGGGCATGAGTGAGCCACGGAGTTCACAGAATGCATGCTGACAAAGGGTGTGTTTAAAAATATCGAGCATTCCCTCTCTAAGGTTAGAGCACATGGTGTGGAGGAGAAGTGCTGCTGAAGAGCTGGCCTCATCCTACATCTCCAGCCACACTGTGAAGCACTCTGGATGCTGTGTTACAGAGCTTATGGCTTATCCCAGAAAAGACTTCAGGAGAATTCACTCTGATTGTAGCTTACAAAATGCATTCAGATTTAGAAGAATTCCTTTCAAAAGTCTTCCTTTCTAAACCTCTGCTTTGTCCCCTGCTCCATCCCAAATTTCCATTAATGGACATGAAGTCATTCTTCGTACCAGTTGTGATGTACAGTATTCCATTTTGAAATGTACATGTGTGAATGAAAAAGCCTTTAAAAATGTACCATGTTAGTAATTAATGGCGGGGGCGGGGGGGGGGGGACAGGGTCCCTTGTACCCCACTAAGATTTGGGTACTGAAAAACAAAGAAGACCCCAAGCAACGAAGACTGATAAATACATAAAGGAGACTGACCAAAGGGCTAGCTACAGACAGATTCCTGTGGTTAAAGGCAAAGCAAAAGTATTATAATTTAATACCTAAAGGACCATGTGAGAACCAGCTTTACCTACCCTCCTGTTTTTCAGCAGGGAATTAATGCAGTTTCAAAGTCTTCAGATTTACCATAAATGTGAGCAATTCAACTATTAATTTTCCCCCACTTTCCTTTTTAGGAGCAATTAGACAGACATACACACACACACACACACACACACACACACACACACACACACAGCTTCCAAAGTGGGAAAACTTGGAATTTAACAGGATATTATTAAACAAAGCCATTTGTATGCACTTAGTCTCCAAAATGTCAAGGCAGTAACATTTATCTGTGCCATGGAAAATATTCCCTCTGAGACCAGAAAGTGCTTAAATAAAACTGCTACTACTCAGCTTTCAGATCTGGCACATTCCCTAAAGTACTCTTCACCCTCTTCTACTTTTTCATAAGAGACCTTATGGCAGGAACATTCCACTGCATTCTGTGTGCAATCAGCTATAATCCCTGTGAGCAACAGTCCAGGCCAGCTTGCCAGCACAGCAGTCTTTTAATGCAGCTAACACATGTGGCTATAGCAAATTCGTTTCATTTTTCTCAACAAAATGCAAGCTTTCTCCCATTCTTAAGCCCAACTTTTTTTTTTTTTAAATAAGCCACTAATGCTTTCTAATGCAGCAAGTAGTTTGCTTAAAATCTCTCACATAAAAACTACGTGGATCACATTTTAGCCAAACTGCTAAGAAACTGCCATAGAAAACTGAAAACAGAAATACAAACAGTAGCAGAAAACTGAAACCACCAAAAATCCTGGAGGAAAAGTCTCACTCAATTCATTAGTGTTCCAAGAACAAACACCTTTCAAAGGAACCAAAATTACCCCAAAACTGCTAAGCCACAGCAAAGTAAGTATTTAGCTAGAAAACCAACTCTACTTCTTCCAAGGCTGATTCATCAAATGAGGATTTCTGCCTCAGTAGACTAATGTTAACTTCAAAGCCACAAACTTCTCCTGCTGTGTGCAGAGAGGCACGTGTCATCGCCAGAAGAGGGTCAGGAATACCATACGTGGTTATAACACTATTAAATTCTGATACCCTGCAAGTTTGAAATTTTCCCTGAACATGCTGGGTGTTTAGTTTAAATCTCACTTACTCCACAAGGTCCAGTTGAAATGCCCCATCATCTACGTACCTTACATGTGCCCTTTGCCAAACTCACATCTGCACGTTTTAAAACCCCTACTTATGGCAATTATCACTTTGATCACTTTGACTCTGTACTGAGCTTCTTTCGGTATGTCTGTGTCTTCCACCACAAACTTTTGAAGACTCTTTAGGGACAAGATCCTACGTACGGTACATACAACTCTGCTTCCTGCAGACTCACCTTATAGCAAACTCTCAAAAGAGAAAGGAAAAGAAAGGGTAAGGCAGAGCAGAGCCACTCAGTTTGCTGTGTACAACGGTTTTGAACCAAGTATGATGGAAAACCCTTTGGTAGTTCAGCACTGTGCTTAACATGGTCCATAGGCTGGTTGTCATGTGACCGGTACAAGGTACCCAGGCCTATCATAACCAAATTATTACTTTTAACAAAAACCATTTCTTCATTACTATTTTGTCAAAAGATACCTCAATATATTCAATAATTCTGGAGAGATTTTTGTGGGAGATAAGCAAGAATGAGTGAATAGAACTTAGATCCTCACAAACTATAAAATTTACGGTCCTATCCTCAAAAGGTGCACCACCAGACATCTTATTTTCTCCTCAGTTTGCTACCTACTACAAGTGAAAACACGGTACATTCTCCAGCCAGAGTGAATAGCATATTCGGACAATTTTATTTTTCCCCCTAAACTGACAGTATTTTCTATACAATCAAAATAAAAAGGTCAAAAAGAGAGTTATATATCTTAGAAACAATGAGCTCGAACACTCATATTTTATTACCCGTTAATAATTTCTTAGTGAGTTTTTAATCCTTATGATCAAAAAAATAACAAAGTCTGAAAAATCTAGCAGACCCAGATCTACTTCTCAAACTATCCAGAACTACAGAAAATCCTTTTCATTTTACAACATACTCTTAATAGTTTTATTCTCCTAGTCAATTGAGCACTTTTTTGATATTCTATTTAGTACTCAGCATACCCATTATACATATAGTAGATACCTACTAATACATAAAACTTTATTAACCTATACAGATATTTTTTCATGTTTAAATTTCAAAGGAAACAACTCTTACAAATGAGCTATATTATTCAGGTATTTAAAACATACACTGCTGGGGGAAGGGGTGAGAAAATAAACAAAACACTAATCAGTGAAGACTGAAATATAAGCTACTATTATACCTTATCACTAATTAAAAGGGTAAAAAGCTATCTTAGAAAAAGATGCTGTTTGCACTCTCTCCAGAAGGAAAGGAAACACAAGTTGCTTCTAGGGAGGGGAACTGGTTGACTACATGATGGGTCAGAGGAAGTGTTTACACTTGTATATTCTTTGTACCTTGTGAATTTTATACCATGTGAATGAATGTTTTATGGAGTCACAAAAAGAAAAAACTCAGGAGAAATTAATACAATGCTATTTGACTTTGACAATGAATATAAACTTACAACCAATCTATAAAATGAGTTGTCATCAAGAAAAAAAAAAAAAGAGTATCATTCTTTATACTAATAAAACGTTTTCATTTATTTTTGTTATATAATTAATTGATTTTTGTATTTCATGAATATGGCCTTCTAATACTCATGTTCTTTCTTTTTTTTTTAAGTTTATTATTCATTTATTTGGGGAGGGAGAGAGACTGAGCATGTGCACAAGAGGGGGAGGGGCAGAGAGACTCCCAAGCAGGCTCCGAGCTATCACCACAGAGCCCAAGGAGGACCTTTATCTCTTGAACCATGAGAGCAGGACCTGAGCCGAAATCAAGAGTTGGATGCTTAATTGACTGAGCCACCTAGCTGTCCCCAATACTAATTTTCTACTTAAAAGTTTGTAGTAAGATTTTTAGGATGCCTGGGTGGCTCAGTCAGTTAAGCATCTGACTCTTGATTTCAGCTCAGGACGTGATCTCATAGTTGGTGGGATGGGCCCCACCTTGGGCTCTGCACTAACAGTGCAAAGCCTGCTTGGGATTCTCTCTCTCCCTCTCTCTCTCTGCCATTCCTTTGCTCATGCACTTTCTCTCAGAATAAATAAATGTAAAAAAAAAATGGTTAATAATAAAAAAATTTAACACTCTTTAAAAAAAAAAAAAAAAGAAAGAAAGTAGCAACAGACACTGGGGACACTGGGGATTTCTCCTGGATAGTTCAGTATGTAAAACATATCACAGAGAAAAGTAGTTCTTTTTAGGATCAATTCTGGCTCCTGACCCAGGACTTCCTAAAGCCCACCTTCTAAAAGAACTAAATGATTATACCAGCATTTTCAGAGGCAACACCAACAGCCAAAAATGCCTCCAAACTAAGTTACAATTAAATACATTTTTCAGAGAGAAACAAGAGCTCAATAATCAGGATTCAGTATGTTCACTTCAGCAGCACATATACTAAAACTAAACTGATACAAATTAGTATGGCCTCTGTGCAAAGATTTATATATTGTGTAGAACTTAATTCTTTTTTTTTAATTTTTTTTCAATGTTTATTTATTTTTGAGAGCCAGAGAGACCCAGAGCATGAGCAGGGGAGGGGCAGACAGAGAGGGAGACACAGAATTCGAAGCAGGCTCCAGGCTCTGAGCTGTCAGCACAGAGCCTGACGCGGGGCTCAAACTCACAAACTGCAAGATCATGACCTGAGCTGAAGTCAGATGCTTAACCGACTGAGCCACCCAGGTGCCCCTATATATTGTGTAGAACTTAATTCTTAAAATGAAGCATGAATAATACCATAGCTTAAATGAGTGGCATTTAGAACATAAACACTTGTTCTCTAGTTCAGTTATAAATCTAGCTCAATTTTTAAGAAAGGAGCAAATCATCAATATTGACCTTTTTTAAAAAACTTGAAATATAATTTACATACCCTACAAAGTTCACCCATTTAAAGTGTACAATTCAGTAGTAAATTTTGCATCTTTGTCTTTTACAATTACTCATAGGATATAATTCATACTCTAGCATCTTTTAAAAATATCTAATAAAAAGGCAAACTCATAGTAACAGAGAACAGAGGCTAGGGATGGGGTCGAAGGTGAGATATTCATTAAAAAATACACACTTTTAGTCATGAAATGAAGAAGTTCTAGAGACTTAACGTGCAGCATAGTGACTATAGTTCATAATAATGTACCGTATACTTAAAATTTGCTGAGAAATAGATCTCAAGTGTTTTCACCACACACACACACACACACACACACACAAAGGTAATTATGAGAGGTGATAGATACGTTAATTACTTTGGACTGTGGTAATCATTTTGCAATGTATGCATATATCAAAACATCACGTTGTACACCTTAAATATATAATTTTATTCCCCACTGGTAGAATTCTCTACAGAGAACACTGGCAAATGGCCCACACATAGAGGAGATCAGAATGGTTTCCCCAACAACTAGGCATTAACTTGTGTGTCCGGAAGACCTATGATTCTGCTTTATCACAAAGTTGTAGGTTTTAAGACAGTAGAACCTACCAGTATTTTGAGTAACAATTTGCCTCCAGATCCATATCAATTAATTATTAATCCAAGTACAAAATAAACCAGCTTAAGTCATTTTTCACCTAAGCAATTATATATAAAGAAGTTCAAAAGTAATGACTTCAATTTCAATAGATAATTTTATTTGTAAAAAAATTATAAACAAATGATTACTGATAATTTTAGTAATAAATTTGTGAGTTTATTACCAACTGTAGCTATATCTGTTGTTCAACTCAAAGAATCACTGTAAGGAAGGAGAGTAAGTTTTAAGACCATCTTGGCAAGGTCAAGTGCCATTTAAAATGAAGAAAGAAAAATAATCTTAGAGCCTCAATAGATACATTTCACATCATGGTTAAGTATAAATCACTGCAAACACCTTTATTATCATTAAGATTTCAACTTAAGGGGCGCCTGAGTGGCTCAGTTGGTTGAGCGATTGACTTCAGCTCAGGTCACGATCTCATGGTTCATGGGTTCAAGCCCCATGTCAGACTCTGTGCTGACAGCTTGGAGCCTGGAGCCTGCTTCCAATTCTGTGTCTTCCTCTCTCTCTGTCCCTCCCCTGCTTGCGCTCTCTCTCTCTCTCTCTCTCTCTCTCTCTCTCAAAAATAAGATTAAAAAAATATTTTAACTTAATAACTCTAGCTAAATTAGTTGCATTTTCCAGGGATTTCTCAATTGTAAAGAACAAAAGAAATAGTCCATATTTAAATATACGAAAGCAAAAATCACAGGGCGAAGCACTTAGTGGATCATTCAGAATAGCAAAGTCCAAAGTGTTAATACCCAAATGTTCATTTATTCTGTTCACATTAAGAAGGGAAAAGAGAAAGGATAGGAAGGTGAGATATAATTGATAGAACACAACATGTACTCACTGGTCGAGTTGCCTTGCATCTGAATGATGCACTTGGACTCTTTGCTGGTCTCTCGAGAATTGAAGGGCCGAACCCGCACAGCCACCTTCACTGAGGCTCCCGACATTCTGATGGTCTTGTTATATATATGCAGTCCAGAAATAAAATATCAAATCTTCTTTTGAAGTTATGTGCAAGTTTCCTTCAAAAAGAAAACAATTCCACACAGGTAGTCAGAATCAAAGGAAGCATGGGCTAACGTGAGCCTAAGGGCTACTCTTGTACCTCTTTGTACTATTTTTTTTTTTAATTTGTGTTTATTTACATTTGGGGGGGGGGAGCAGCAGAGAGAGAGGCAGTCACAGAACCCAAAGCAGGCTCCGGGCTCTGAGCTGTTAGCACAGAGCCTGATGTGGGGCTCAAACTCATGGACCGTGAGATCATGGCCTGAGCCAAAGTCGGAAGCTCAACTGACTGGGTCACCCAGGCGCCCCAATCTTTGTACTATTTCTATTTCCCTTTCTAAAAACCTCATCCCTTTTCATCCTGTAGATCTTATATGCTCAAAATTTTCCAAAATAGAAAATTAAACACCTAAGTTTATTTTCCTATTCAACTATCTCTTTCTCATACCTAAAAAGTCCCTAAACTTAATAATAAAAAATATATAACTACAAAATAACAGGCCTCTTTCTTACTCTGTTTTTCTGGATCTTCAGTAATGTATGAAAAACACAAATGTTTATCTGTTAAAGAGAGTTCCTTACACAAGTAACTTCCCATCTGCAAAACCACTTATTATCTTCCTTTAAAGAAACGCTCTGAACTTCCTATACACTAATTACACTGTGAAACATTCAGTTACATGATATATAATTAAACAGCAAAGGATAACGATAAGCTCTGGCCAGCTCTTTCAACTTCTAAGTATCTCGGGATTCCTTTAATTTTCACGTGTATCTCATTTGACCCTTACAACCATCCTGTACAATAAGCAGAGAAGTTTCCAAGAGACCCAGGTTCTACCCTCTAATATGCTAGTGACTCATGGTAAAATCAAATCACTACATTTCACTACTGAATGAAGCCATAGGAAAAAATGTGGACATTTTTCAGAGGCATAGTTTCCCTCCCAACAGAACAAAACAAACATTATTCTGTGAAAAAAACCCACGTAAGTAATTTCCACAAGAGACAACAGATCTCAATCTGTACTCTATCCATTATATAAATGTCCTTGAGAAGAACCAAACAAAAGAAAAAACTAAAATAAAGAAAAACACATTTAAGTCCAATTATCGGGGAACCCCAATAAACCTTCAATCTAATTTTTCCCACATAATTAAGTAGAGATTAGGAATCCTAAACTACAGCTTTACAACTGCTAAGGCTTTCCAATAAGGCAAAAATCAATTAATCAAAACAAAACAAAATAAAACCAAAAAGCCACTCTCTACCCTAGCATTACCCTATCTTCTTTTCTTAGCAGCACTATGTGAAATTCCTGTGCTTTGGAACATGCTTATTGTCCGTCTCTCTCAACTCTGTCCAAATGCTCAGAGATCTAATTTGCTACCACTTAGACCACTGCCTGATAAAAGAGCTCGGTAAATGTTTGTCGAAGGAGTGAATTAATGAATTGCAGTTGACCCTTGAACAAATGGGTTTGAAATGTGCAGGCCCACTTGCACATGAATTTTTTTCCATAAATACAGTAGAGCATTGTAAATATATTTTCTCATGGGGCACCTGGGTGGCTTAGTCAGTTAAGTGTCTGACTCTTGATTTTGGCTCAGGTCATGATCTCACAGTTTGTGAGCTTTTTTTTTTTTTTTTTTTTTAAGTTTTTTAAAGTTTATTTATTTATTTTTGAGAGGGAGACAGAGTGAGCAGAGGGGAAGAGGGAGAGAGAGAACCCCAAGCAGGCTCCATGCTCACAGTGCAAAGCCCAATGTGGGTCTCAAACTCATCTATGGTTTTTGAGTTTGAGTCCCACATCAGGCTCAGCACTGACAGCAAAGAGCCTGCTTGGGATCCTCTCTCTCCCCCTCTCTGCCCTCCCCTGCTTGTGCTCCCTTGGTCTCTCTCTCTGTCTCGCTCTCAAAATAAATAAATAAACATTAAAAAAATGTTTAATGTATTTTTTCTCATAATTTTCTTAACATTTTTTCTCTTTATTGTAAGAATATAGTATATAACACATGTAACATACAATATACGTGTTAATCGACTTTATGTTATCAGTAAGGCTTCTGGTTGACAGTGGGCTGTTAGCAGTTAAATTTGGGGGAGTCAAAAGTTCTGTGTGGATTTTCCACTACGTGTGGGGGGAGGGCACTGCTAACCCCCACATTGTTCAAGGGTTAACTGAGAATTATCTGTTCAAGTCCTCTGCCTGGTTTTGTTTCACATAATTATAATATTTATTGATATTAATCTTTTTCATATTTGCTGGAATGTTTTTCCAGTCTGTTTCCTATTTTATTTAACATTCAACAGATGGTTCTTGTTTAATATATCAAACATTTATTGTAATCACATCAAATAAAAACTTAAAGTTATTTGCCCTCCCAGTCAATATAGCATCACCTATAGTCACTAGCTGAGGACTTTGCCAAAAGAGAGTTAATGAAGCATTCAGAAAAAGAAAGACATGGAACACACTTTAACCCCCACACAAGAGTTCACAGTGATATACAGCCATCGTCTGAACACTCAACATGCTCCATTATCTTCTCCCCCAAACTCGCAATCTCTGCCCATCTTCCCGTTTCTATCTGACCCCATATCATAAATCTTGGAGTCATCTTTGTTTCTTTCTCTTTGAATCCTTTTATTAGTATTAAAATTATTAATGATATGCTATATAAAAATTTTTAAGTTTATTTATTTATTTTGAGGGGGAAGAAGGGCAGAGAGAGAAGGAGGGAGAGAGACTCCCAAGCAGGCTCTGTGCTGGCAGTGTGAAGCCCAACGGGGGGCTCGAACTCACCAACCATGAGATTGTGACCTGAGCCGAGACCAAGAGTCAGATACCTAACTGACTGCGCCACCCAGGCGCCCCTATGAACTTTTAAAACATAAATTTGCAGGGTACCTGTGTGGCTCAGCTGGCTAAGCGTCCAACTTTGGTTCAGGTCATTATCTCGCAGTTCGTGAGTTCAAGCCCCGCGTCGGGCTCTGTGCTGACAGCTCAGAGGCTGGAGCCTGCTTCTGATTCTGTGTCTCCCCCTCTCTCTGCCCCTCCTCTGCTTGTGCTCTGTCTCTCTCTCTCTCTCTCTCTCTCTCTCTCAAAAATAAACATTAAAAAAAAAAAACACATAAATTTTCTATCACTTCCTTCCTCTCGTTCTCATTGCCATCACCCCTAACCCACTGCCACTGCCTAACCCTAGTCCTCACTACCTCATGCCTTCCATACCGGTAATAGTGGAACTAATCTTAGACCTTTTCATTTTAATCCAATAGTCCTTCCACAGCGTTGCACAAAACTGAGTCACACAGGGGTCTTTTGAAAAACAAATGAGCCTGGTATTCAACAGTCTTGAAAAAGGCCCCAGGTTGGGGCGCCTGGGTGGCGCAGTCGGTTAAGCGTCCGACTTCAGCCAGGTCACGATCTCGCGGTCTGTGAGTTCGAGCCCCGCGTCAGGCTCTGGGCTGATGGCTCGGAGCCTAGAGCCTGTTTCCGATTCTTTGTCTCCCTCTCTCTCTGCCCCTCCCCCGTTCATGCTCTGTCTCTCTCTGTCCCCAAAATAAATAAACGTTGAAAAAAAAAAATTTTTAAAAAAAGAAAAAGGCCCCAGGTACGGAGTTTTTGTTTTCATTTTTCAAAGATTATGTTGCAAATCTCCAGCTGAGAACCCTGCAATACGCAACTGCTTAACCTTGCTGCAATATTAACCTTTCTAAAGCATGACTGTCAATTTCACTTCCAAACTCAAGAATCTTCTCTTATTCCCAGTGCTTACAATATCAAGACCAAAGTCAAGGTACTCTGTGTTCTAGTCAAGCTCCGTTACTATCCCACACACATGCTCTTTCACACTTGTGAACAATTTCTCCCCTACAATTTTAATTTTTCTCCTATTTGATGCCCAGCTCCTGTCTTACTTCTTCCAAAATGACTATCCAAACATTGCAGGAATCACTGGTATTTCCAACAGCACTTACAGCCCCAAACACATTATGAGAACCCTGCTATCATTCTATGTGACTGCATTCTATCTTGTATTGTTCTTTAATAGATTCCCAAAGTGAAACTCCTATTGCTTCAAAAAAACTCTTTGAACTTGGGCTTCTTGAAAAAATGGCTAATTCCAAGTCTGGTCAAGAAATTTCAAGATGATCCTGGGACATTTTAGTGTGATCACAAGCAGGAAGCCTATCAAAGATGAACAGAGTCAAGGCAAAAGCACACCAGTGCCAACTCAAAGGCACTCCCCAAGATGGAATACTTAAAGCATTAAAATGCATTCATGAAAACCACAAGTGGACTGAAAAACATCAAATATATAAATTCACAAGTTGAGGGGCACTTGGGTGGCTCAGTCAGTCAGTTAAGCATCCAGCTTCGGCTCAGGTCATGATCTCACAGCCCAGACCTGACCACCCAGCCTGGAGCCTGCTTCGGATTCTGGGTCTCCGTTCATGCTCTGTCTCTGTCTCTCTCTCAAAAATAAAATAAAACATTTAAAAATAAACAAATTCATGAATTCATAATGATACTTAAAAAAGAAAAAAAACCTCATTCTTAAAATTGGCAAATAAAATAATTGAGCATACACCTAGCCTGTATATCCTGTATAAACTATAGTCTGTGACAGCCAAATGGTTGGTGAGGGCTAGCTCTTCTCACACACACACACAAAAAAGTCCAGCTAATAAACGCAGAAGAGGTGACAGAATTGGAATGTCACCATGTTTCCAACCCTACTGATATAAAAGCTCTCTGCAACAACAGTCACTAGCCACAAAAAAAAAAAAAAAAAGTCATAGATGAAAAAAGGTTGGTTGATGTGGGAACATTTTTCTTTTTATTTATTTTAAAGGAGAGAGCATGAGTGTGCAGAGGGGAGAGGCAGACAGAGGGAGAGGGAGAGAGAGAGGGAAAGAAAGAGAGAGGGAAAGAGAGAGAGAGAGAGAGAGAGAGAAGGAAGAGAGAGAATCCCAAGCAGGCTCTGTGCCATCAGTGCAGAGCCCAACACGGGGTTCAATCTCACGAACCCTGAGATCATGACCTGAGCCAAAATCAAGAGTCAGATGCTTAACCAACTGAGCCCTGCAGGCGCCCCAATGTGGACACGCTGTATTGCTTGGATTAGGCTGACGATATCTGAACCAAATAATCAGTCCTAGTGTCACTAAAGGGGGGACACCTGGGTGGTCTATGCTTCCATGCATGCTATACACAGCACCACCTAGTAAGTATTCTTATCCCACCCCCTTTAAAAAAAAAAAAAAGAGAGAGAGATGAAGCCTCAGCTCTAACCACCTAGGAGAGCAAATAAAAAATGTAAATGACACCTAAAAGATACAATCAGCGAAAACCAGAACATAGAAAAATCTACACGTCAAGTCACCCAGTATCTTCAGATAAATAACATGCAGAGGTAATAAAAGGAACTTGGGTTAGTTATAAGTGCGATGATTTTTTTAATCAAGAAAACCTGCAAAAACACATTTCTTAGACAATCATAATAGCCTGAACATAGACTCAGTATCTGATGATGTTAAGAAATTTATTAGGGGAAGATACAAGAAACAGGTTTGCCAAAATGTCCACCATTACTGAATACTGTCGATGTTTCAATTAAAAAAACAAAACTTCCTTCTTTTGTATTCTACCCAAAGCCTACCAAGTACTGAATGCTGCTGACTGATTTACAGACAACAAAGAATGAATGTCCTTGTGCGGATTTAGATATAAAGAGCTATGGATTTGTCACTAGGAACCGAAATACTAACGTCTCTAATATCTGCTTACTTCTTCCATCCATCGAATCAACTGCCAAATCACATAGCTTTTACCTAGAAAATCTCTCCATTTCCACCACTACCATCCCTTTTAGATTTTCGATATTTCTCACCCAAGATGGTTAACTTTAACCACTTTCTCTCTTTCTTCCTTCCACCCCATTCGACTACACAATAGGTCACTTTCATCTACTCCATCCATAACCAGGCAACACCGCCAAACTGGCCTTCCTGAAGCACAGGTCTGTTCATATCAGTGTCCACTTAAAAATCCTCAAAGTGTCCCTACTGTCTACCAAACAATGGCTGAACTTCCCACACTGCATTCAATGTGTTCTGCGACATAAACCACCTACTTTTACAAACCCACAAAACACTGCCTTCCATCCACATTCCTTAACAACCACTCACCAGAGGGCTTCCTGAAAGTATCTCATGTTTTTCTGTGCCAGTGCCTTTGCTCCAACGTTCCTTCTACCCACTGTGACCTTCTTCCTCTACCAATCCAATTTATTCTTCTAGGATCTTCTTCTATGCCACCTATCTCTAAAGCCTTCATAGAATCTCCCTACCTCCCAAACCAAATGCTAATGCTTCTCCATTTAATACTACTCAAGTCACTGGCCTTACCTAGGGCAAGTAAGTTATTTACTTTTCTTATCTCTACTGTAAATTTTAAGCTCGTTGTGGACAAGAACAGAATTTTAGTCATGTTTCTAATCCCCTAGCTACAGGGGCTTGAATACAGTAGTTAAAATATTTTGGTTGAATTCCTAGTTATTGTATCAATGGACTGATGCTTGAAGGGCATTAATAAAAACCATAAGTTGTTCCAAAATAGAAACAGGTATTTGATCAGAAGGAAAAAGGATAAAATTAATTTCAAATTCTTTCCTAATTGAAGTGTTAAGTCATTCTTTTTTGGAAGTGATAAGTACATTTTAAAATTGCTTTTCCCTCTGGGTGCCTGGGTGGCTCAATCATTAAGCATCTGACTTTGGCTCAGGCCATGATCTCACGGTTTGTGAGTTTGAGCCCTGCTTCTCTCTCCCCCCCTCCTGGGATTCTCTCTCTCTCTCTGCCCCTCGCTCACTTGTGCCCTCTCTCTCAAAAAAATAAATAAATAAATAAATAAATAAATAAATAAATAAATAAATATATAAATAAAACTTCCCCCTCAAATAAATAACAAAATTACTTTTCCCAAACAATTTGAACCTAAATATGTATTTTGTTTCTGATTTAATTGTCTTGAGGTAAAACTGCAACCATCTTCACAAGCGAGTCAAAATTTTACATAATAATAGGAAACTATAGTTAAATGGACTATAGAAAGTGTTACTTTGTTACTTCCCTACTACTATAAACAGTACCTCTTTTATAGTAGAATTACATCAAAGAATCACGGCTTCAAAATTCCCAGGCTGTTAAAGAAATATTACCAATTACATAAATCTGAAATCAGGTTTAAATTCCAATGAGAAACAATTATTACGGAATACTTTTAGGAGGTTACAAGAAAACAATACTTCTTAAATTTAGCATAAAAATACATTTTCCAAGCTTTGAACAGCCAAAGGAAGAAAGACAGGAAAGACCATCACATACTCTAAATCACTTACACAGCCTCAGCTCTAGCCTGTGCCTCTGACCTGTTTTCCTTCCTATGACACACAATTAGAAGCATCAGGAAAGCGGAATGGAGCAAAAATTCCAGAAGCATTCACTAACAATAAAGGGAAAATAAAACAGTTAGGTCTAAGTTATTTGAATTTTTCTGAATTTTGCCCAATTGCTTAACTTTGATCTTGTGCAACTGAACTTGCCCTCAGAGGTTCCCTGGAGTATTAAGAGCCTAAGAAGACTAATTTTCAAATTAACCATTCAGCAAAGTGAGTAAACAGGAACAAAATACAACTAGCGTTTGGTTGGTCTGTTTTTGTAGTATCCCTTTTCTATAGAAGACAGCGAAGATCATATCCCCAACATATAAGTCAGTTCATGTCATTTCCTCTCTTTAAAAACCTTCCACTGGTTTCCGTGGCCTCAGAACACACCCTAAAAATCCAAGGGCCTCTGCAATCCAACCTGCTTCCCCAGTCACCATTTTCACTGCCCAGCTTCAAGCCTTCTTCCCCACCAAGCACCCTCTTACTACACCAAACACGCAATTCCTGGAAGCCCAATCCCCCTTCTCAACCTGTTACATCCACGTCTTTCCAGGAGAAGGTCAAATGTCACCATAAAGCAAAAAGCATTAAGTCATATATTCCTTAACGTGCCCCTTTCTGGGCCAAAAGTGATACCTTCTTTCTCTTTGCTCCTTAGAAATGTTGTGTTGATTCTTCCATTTTTCTACTTATTCCATTCTGCCCAATGTTGCAATCAGTATTTCACTTAACTCTCCTACACAGACACATTATTCAATACATATATGTCACAACTGAAAACAGAATTTAAATAAGAAATTTAGTTTTTCAAATTCAATATTCACACAGTTTGCTATATAGCAGCAGATTTACAACAGCAATAAGCACTCTATTTCAAAGATCATCTTTTCCACTGAATTATGGTTTCAAGAATGAATTATAACTTGAAGAATGAGTGGGTACCCAAAAGTAAGCATCAGCAGCTAATGAGACCATTTTGAGACTCTATGAAAACTTCATTATTATAAGTTTCACATCTCTCAATCCAATACTTTCCATGAGAACCAAACAGATTTTAGGATCCAATACTCTGTGTCCCTGATCATGGCTATACTGATAAAATGGCCCACCAAAAGGTAAGAATTTTTGTATGTGTATGAGTTACCTGTCTATTCTTGGTCTTTGACTCTATAAACAAAAAGCAGCCATGAGCCAAGCTGTGAAAACTCAAAACGAATCACATGTTGGAAAAGCTTCTTTCTGCACTCTAACCCAGTGCCAAAAATCAGACTGCACAGAAAGTCTCCTGACAGATCAGATTTTCAATCTCAAATGGGGTTAAACTAGCTCACCCAGGCTCCCCAACTGTTTTCTTTTAACCACTATCTAAAGTAAGTTTTAAAATACAGTTTTAAAACTGTCACTGCAGTTTTAAATAAAAGGAAAAGATGTTTTTCAAGGACATTTTTTAAAAAAGTAATCCAACCCGCTTTTCAAACTGAGAATACAACATTAAAATATAACCAGTCTTTTTTTATGAAGGCTATGACTAATATGGTTCAGATATATAAGTTTATATGAAGAGAAATCTGAGCAGAAAACTCATTATTTGTCACTGCAATTAAGAAATCTAGAGGGGAGCCTGGGTGGCGCAGTCGGTTAAGCGTCCGACTTCAGCCAGGTCACAATCTCGCGGTCCGTGAGTTCGAGCCCCGCGTCAGGCTCTGGGCTGATGGCTCGGAGCCTGGAGCCTGTTTCCGATTCTGTGTCTCCCTCTCTCTCTGCTCCTCCCCCGTTCATGCTCTGTCTCTCTCTGTCCCAAAAATAAATAAAAAAAAAAAAAGAAATCTAGGATCCTCCTTTCCACTCGTAACATGATTTTTTTTTTAATGTTTTCATTTATTTTTGAGGGACAGAGAGAGACAGAGCATGAGCAGGGGAGGGACAGAGAGAGACAGGAGACAGAGAATCTGAAGCAGGCTCCAGGCTCTGAGCTCTCAGCACAGAGCCCAACGTGGGGCTCAAACCCATAAACCGTGAGATCATGACCTGAGCCAAAGTCAGACATCTAACCAACTGAGCCACCCAGGTGCCCTTCACTCGTAACATGATTTTATTCATAAACCAAGAGGTGCATCAGGAGACAACAGTTCCTAGGCGCTGGCTCAGTCGGTAGAGCATGTGACTCTTGATCTTGGGGTCAGGAGTTTGAGCCCCGTGTTGGGCATAGAGCTTACTTAAAAATAAAAATAAATAGGAGTGGCTGGGTGGCTCAGTTGGCTAAGTGTCTGACTGTTGATTTTGGCTCAGGTCATGATCTCACAGTAGTGAGATAGAGCCCCCTTTAGGCTCTGTATTGGGCGTAGAGCCTGCTTAAGATTCTCTCTCTCCCTCTGCCCCTCCCCCACTCTGCACATACATGTGCACTCTCATAAATAAATAGAAAATAAATAACAGACAACAGCTCTTGTGGCTTAAAATAAAGTATTCCAAATGACAGTGATGTTTTTTCTTTTTTCTTTAAAAGGACAGTTAATATTAAACTCTAGTAAGTCAGTTCATTCTAATACCTGAAGCTACATCTCATAATTTTATTTTGGCAGATCTGCTGGGAATTCTGCCACTTAAATTTCAACATTCCACTGAAGCTCTTCTATTGTCAAAGTGAATGACAGACAACACCTCCTCCCGGCAATGTCCAGGCTAAAGTCAACTCAGCTCGGTCATAGTATAGAAATGGTAAGTTTCAATCAGAGGTTAATTCAAATTTGGTATGAGTCATGGTTCCCTCCTTCTGAAATCTGCCCTGACCACACCTCTGCAGCTACCTGCCCGGGAGGTAGCTTACTACCTGGGCAAGAATGCAGGTCAGACTTTTCCGTGTATTGATAACATGCCAATCTTGATAAACCGGCACCGAAAGTTTAATAGATATGTTTTCATTAAGATGACAACACAGAATACAAGTATTCCAAACTCTCACAAGGGTTAAATAATGAGTTTTCTGCTCTGATTTATCTTTATATAAAGTTATATATCTGAACCATATTAGTCATAGCCTTCATAAAAAAAGACTGGTTATATTTTGATGTATTCGCAGTTTGAAAAGCAAGTTGGATTACTTTTTTTTAAAAAGGTCCTTGAAAAACATCTTTTCCTTTTATTTAAAGACCTGTTAAAAACACCGAGTGTGGGGGTGTCTGGGTGGCTCAGTTAGTTAAGCGTCTGACTCCCGGTTTCAGCTCAGGTCATGATCTCATAGTTTCGTGGGTTTGAGCCGCGTGTCAGGCTCTGTGCTGACCGTGCAGAGCCTACTTGGGATCCTCTCTCTCCCTCTCTCTCTGCCCTTCCCCTGCTCACACTGTCTTTGTCTCTCTCAAAATAAAAACATAAACTTTAAAAAATTATAAAAAATGGGATGCCTGGGTGGCTCAGTCAGTTGAGCGTCCGACTTTGGCTCAGGTCATGATCTCGTGGTTTGTGGGTTCGAGCCCCCGCATCAGGCTCTGTGCTGACAGCTCAGAGCCTGGAGCCTGCTTCAGATTCTGTGTCTCCCTCTCTCTCTGTACCCCCCCACTCACACTCTGTCTCTCTCTCCTTCAAAAATAAATAAACATTAAAAAATTTAAAAAAAAAAACCTCTTCGTGTATGTATATAACATATGTATATATCAGTATGTCTATAACACATTTCTCTTACAATAATATTCAGATTTATTGAAAAAAGTTTCTCTTTATGAACCATTATATATAGACATTATATGTGTGTATAATTTACCTTTCCCTTTTTACCTTGACTTCTAAAAGTTTCAAAACTAAACTATAATAACCACATTACATAAATTGCTGTAATGTGTTTATTTCATTTTTCCTCCTGTTACACAAAGTTTTGTTTTTTCTCTATACTTTAACAGCCCCTCTGTATTTATGGTACTTGTGGTAGGCTGCTCAAATCCTGTTTAGAAGCGGTAAGTGGTACAAACTGTAAACAAATAAAACATTCCGGCAATAAACCTATTCTGCTATTTAACATCAGAAATATGTTATGTCAAAATTCTAGTTCCTAAAAACAGAAGCCTTTAAAAATGATACAAAAATGTGTGTTGAATGAATTTGAAAACAGTGTTGAGTGGCCAGAAAAGCAGGCCAAGATCTGAAACCAGATCCACCAAACAGAAGCAGGCAAAAGCTCAGTTAAGGAGGGAGTGTGAACTTCCAGTACCGTGAAGGCATGAAGTGTGTCCCCTGGTTTTGGCAGTAAAAGGCTGGAAGCCAGAGCAAGAGCAGGTGTCAGCAAAGTGAGGGCCACTGAAGCCAGTCTGTGGTGGGCTGGGGAGTAACTAGGAGGCTAGAAAGTGGATACAAGTATCCTCCTTGCTTCCAGAACTGGACAGGAGAGTAACAGCTAGGAGGAAACACGAATGAAGGAAGCATTTTTCTCCCCTGCTTCCCTGTTTTTATTAGGCGAGATCTGCATGTTTCTATACTTTATTCAACAGCTATTTACTAGGTGCCTAGGTGCCCGTGACAGGGATTTCTAGGAGTCTGGGATAAATCAATGAATGAAACAGATAAACATCCTTGCCATGGAGGAGCTAACATCCTAGGAGGGGAAGCGGGGACACTAAAATAATAATTTATACAGAATGCTACATGATAATACGCATTACCAGGGAGGGAAAAGTACAGCAGAGGCAGGTGTGTGGTGGGGAGGAACGCTGTGCAGGTGCATAAATGAGGTCAGGTTGGGCCTGCTGAGGTGATGAGGTGTAAGCAAAGACTTGAAGGAGGTGAAGGAGTTAGCCAAGCAGCGTTCAGGGAAGAGCATTCTAGGTCAGAGCAAAGGCCCTAAGGTGGGACTGTGGAGGAGGGGAAAGGAGTAACCAGTACGGCAAGTCCCTAAGATTACAAGGCAGTGCTAATATCCAGAACACAGGCTGAGGGATTAGCTAAGTCAGGGAGAGTAACTCCTCACCACACTTGAGGAAAGAAGGTAAGAAAGAAGGCAGAGAATTCTGTAAGTAGAGGAAAGGGAAGAAGGGGTGGGGGAGTTCATGCCTTCTTTTCCCTATGAGGTGGTAGGTAAGGTTTTATGCCAAACACAGGGCAGTGGGGAGGCTTGAGTAAAGCAGTCGAAATGTTAGAAAAGTCACTGTGGAAGACAGGGGAGGGAACTGACCAGAATTACTTCGACACCAAAGACAGGTTCGGAGGAGACCTAAGATTACACGTTAATTGTGGCACTACCCCCTAGCACTGTGAGATTTCTCCCTGGCAGACTAAACCCAGAAGGTATGGATGGTAAGAATGATGCAAGGCTGGCGTGTGCATAATGGGTCTTGCAGAAAAATGAATTAAAAACTGCAAGTGCCAGTCAGAAAATAGCTAGAGCAATGCACCCCACAAGTCACACGGAAGGAAAAGCTGGAAGAGGCTGCTGCACCAGGAGACTTGAGGTACAAGAGCACACAGAAAAAGACGATAGAAGTGAGAGCTATAAGTGATCAGAACTTCGTTCAGAGCTGCAGGCCAATCTGAGATCTGAAGACAAACCTGAAGGCTACGATAAGTGAAGACGATGTGGCCACAACAGTGAGTTACGGGAACATGGGAGCGTGAAGCCAACGTTTGCTTGAGCTGAAGTCAAGGAATTTTACAGTTAAAGGTAGTTAGTTACAGAAGTTCAGTATAGTGGTCAGGTATTTCTAATGACTCGGGGTGGGAGAGTCACTTAGCCTGTTTCTTCATCTGTAAAATGGGAGTCATAGTATCTATTTCGTATGGTTGTTACAAGGATTAAAATAGAGGGGCGCCTGCGCGGCTCAGTCGGTTAAGCTCATGATCTCACGGTTTTGTGAGTTTCAGCCCCAAATCGGGCTCTGTGCTGACAATGTGGAGCTACTGGGGATTCTCTCTCTCTCTGCCCCTCCCCACTCACGCTGTCTCTGTCTCTTTCAAAATAAATAAACTTAAAAAAAATTTTTTTTAAACAAGGATTAGTGAATAATGCAAAGTGCTTGGAAAAGAGCCTGGCACATTAGAAAGAGCTCAATGAGAGTAAGCTATTTTGTCAATATTGTTGTTGTTACTGTTTATACAGTCATTGACATCTGCCAGGATGATGTCAGAAATTCGGATGGAAGGGAGAACTAATCCAAGTATCAGTGATATCAAACAGAGCAATGGTAGAGGGTGGTACAGTTGAATGATATGCTTTGGCATAGACAATGTGGTATTAAATATCAAAAAAATTTTTTTAATCCATCGTTTACGATCTTTTGACTTCAAACACATATACAAACACAAAGCAATCATAAAAGTACCAATTGAGTACTAGAGAAGTATTATATGACAATACAAAAGGGAAAAGGCTCTGACTATAAAAACCATGGAAGCCATCATGGTATGAGCAGTGGTACATTAAATTGTACTAAAACGTAAAAGAGTTGGGAGTTAACTTTATCCTACCATGCCTGTATACAAACAGAAGTTCCTTGAGGGTAAAGAACTAAATCTCTACATGCACTGCCAATAAACTGGTAATGAATGTCATAAAAGTGAGCATAAATGAATCAATGGGCCATTAACCAAACAGTCCACCTCAAAGAGAAGCCCAAGGACTCTTTTGCAAGGTTTTCCTTGCCACTGTCACATCTGCTTCGTTCATCTTCTATTCCAAGGAGCTGCACAAAGAAAAGTTCTGGAAGTATGTATTTATCCATACTTTTATGAACTCCAGAGATTCACCAGTTTCTGTTTCAACAAGGCCATCTTTCAAAGAGAAAACTACATGAAATAGACAGGCTATAGTTTCACTTCAGAGCCTTGTAAAATTATATCATTATCAGTTTACAAGATCAAAAGGATATGCTTAACTCCTGGAAAAGACCTGCTGTGATTAGCAGCCTGGGAAGGAGTTTACAAACTAGGAAGCAGGGGCCTATTGTCATCCTTTACTTTGTACCCAGAACAAGCCCTTAGCAGGGAACTGGGCTAGAAAGCCCTGGTCTTGGAGAGACTCTGTTGGCACTCTTCTTGAGAGTTTATTCCCTGCACAAATTCAAAGTGCAAAGAGAAAAAAGGAAAACTGCATTCATATCTGGTCTTGAAAAGAAAAGTGGTCTGTTTAAAGCCTTCGAAGCTATACTTAATTGGATAAATTTTGGAAAAACATTCATCAGAGCAGAGCTGCACGGATTCATAAAATTCTGCCTCCAAATCAGATTCACAATCAGGTCTGATTTTATTAAATGCTGAAATTATATTGAACCACAATTCTTCGGGTCTTTTTTACTAATAGAGTAACTGTAAAAATTTTTTAACTTAGAAACAGTTCTTAATTGGGCATGGAATTTTAAAACAAACATTCTGTATTTCTCTCAAGTTAAAGTAATACAAAAAAGAACTCGCTTCTATTGACGCCATTTTTGATTCAACTAAGTTCTAAAAGAAAAGCTTAACAGTAAAAGCCGAAAAATAAAGTATTAAGACTTTTCTTAGGGGCGCCTGGGTGGCGCAGTCGGTTAAGCGGCCGACTTCAGCCAGGTCACGATCTCACGGTCCGTGAGTTCGAGCCCCGCGTCGGGCTCTGGGCTGATGGCTCAGAGCCTGGAGCCTGTTTCCGATTCTGTGTCTCCCTCTCTCTCTCTCTGCCCCTCCCCCGTTCATGCTCTGTCTCTCTCTGTCCCAAAAATAAATAAACGTTGAAAAAAAAAATTTTTTTTAAAGACTGTTCTTAGAAAACCCTATCCGAAAATTTTTAGAGAGTTCAACTTAAGAAGTTTACAGGAATTTGTTCCACAAGAAATAGAGTTTGAAAGCAAAGGGCACAAAGAAGACAGGCATGGCACTCTCCAGGTCCTGTCCACGCTGAGCACGTAGGAGAAGACAGATTGACAGTCTCACACTAAGTTCCATCACTGATCATTTCCGGATCTGTTTCACAATCCCAACGTGTGTACAATCCTTATACTCTATCCTCACACAGCAAGTTAGCTCCGCTTGCCTCACAATCCAACAGCCACACCAAGTTAATTAGAAAGCACCACCTCACTTAAGAGAACACAAGCTCAGATTTTATTATGACTAAGCTAAGCCGACAAAATGCCAGCCTTTAAATAAAATATCCACCATGATATCACTTAAGAGCTATTCAAATCCAATCACCATACTGCCCTAGGCCTCAGACAGACCCATCTAGGACACAAAGCAACATATTCAGTGTCGCACAACAGCTGCCTAGAACAGTAAGAGATATGCGAGCAAGGGATCTGTTGACAATCTAATTTCAGCTACCTCCAGATTCCACAAAGGTGACAACGTGCATCGTCAGAAATACTGCTGCACGCCTCTCTCACTATGAGAATATGCCGGCTCAGTAAACCTCTGCGTGGTGAGCTACTCTGAGAAACCCTTCCCTGCAATGCAATTAACTCTAACTGGAAGCCTCCAGACGGGAAAACTGGCCTCAGCGATCCTCAGATGTGCCCGTGTGCGTGTAAGGGATCAGCATCAGGCCTCCATGGCCACAGCACGGGCCATACAAGATGAATACACAGACACGGTATTTCATCCCAACAAGAGGGGCATCTTGAAGGCACTTTACCATAGAAGCTCACGTAGCAATTCACCAAGGAGAAAAAGTGATCTGGGGAGTTCAGGTCCGGTTTTAGGGCCGGAACGCGCTGTGTTGCACGAACAATGACTAGCTTGCTCGAGCAGGCTCCCAACCCCCACGGCTCGGCTTCTGGTGCGGCCAGTCACCCCGAGAGCTGCCAGGGCTGTCACTCGGTGCCTTCCAGCAACCGGACTTGGCTACTGAAGGATTTGTCAGATCATCCTCCCAATATGGCTGCCAGAGTAATCCCGAGCTGCTGCTCGACGCCGAGACCACACCAGCCTTCCTCGCGGCTGGCCAGCATCCCGCACGCCCCCTCCCTTCCACCGCGCTCCTCTCCAGTCCTCGCGCCCTCGGCGCCCCCCCCCCACCCTCCGCCTCGCCGAGCCCCTTCCTACCTCCATCTGGCAAAGGGGCACAACCACAGTCCCAGTGTCAGCCCCGATGCCAACCCCAACGGGGGCGAGGGGAGAGGGGATGGGGGAAACGAAACCGGAGGGGCTTCCAGGCCGAGCAGCGCCCGCTCCGCGGAGCTGCAGTGTGCGCAGAGAGCGCAGGCAAAACAGACCCACGGCGGCGGGCAGGCTGACCGCTGGGCACAGCCGGGCCCGGCAGCTCAGGGGAAGCGGAGGGAAGGTGCGGGTCACTGCGGGGGACCCAGCAGGCCGCTGGACCCGAGCCCGGGGGCTCGCCGGCCCAGGGAGGGTCCCCCGCCCCACCCCACCCCACCCCACCCCAGTCCGCGCCCCGCTGGGGCGGCGCGGCTCCCGCCCCGCCCGGCCCTTCCTCCGCTCAGACCCCGCCCGGTCCCGGCCCGGCCTGCCCCTCCCCCGCGGGCGGCCCCCTCCCCAGCCCGGCGGCGGCGAGCCGGCCGCTGCCCGCCCCCCGCCTTACCTCAGCCGCGCTACGGACCGACGGGCGGACGGGCGGGCCGGGTCAGCAGGCGACACGGCGCGCGGGGGCGCGGGGGGCCCGGCACCGAAGCGCCTCAGCGCGAGCAGCGGCCGCCGCGAGCCGCAGGGCACCGCTCCGCAGCCCCATCACGCAGCGGCCCGGCGCCGCATCGAGGGCCGCGGCGCGGGGAGGGCGAGGACACGGGACGCCGGGGCGCGGCGGCGACGGAGCCGGCGGTGGCGGCTGCAGGGGACGGGGAGCGGCTCAGACTCGCGCTGGCGCCTCCCAGGGCTGCCGCCGTCTGACTGACCCGCGTCGGTCCTAGCGAAGCTCCGCCCGCGGCCGCCCGCGCCGGACACCGCCCCGAGCCCGGCCACCGCTCGTCACCTCGGCCCGCCCCGACGTCCGCGATTGACGCGGGGGACAGCCAATCGGAGCTTAGAGCTCGAGGCTGCCGGCCAATCGCAGGGTGAGCCGGAGAGAGATTGGGGCGAGGAGCTGCGGAGATGCCGGGGCGCCTCCTGGTGGCCCAGGAGCCGGCGGGGGTGCGGGGCTCCTGGGCTTGCGGGATTGGGGAGGCCGGCGCCCAGAGTCCCCTCCCGGTTGACCCGCGAAGCATGTTAGTCGGCAGCAGTCGCGCCCGGCCCACCTGATGATCCACCTTGAACAAAGCTTGGCCAAGTGGGGCGGGGCGGGACTGTGGGGACCTGACGCCTTTGGAGGGGCTGAGATGCATATGGGAGGCAGCCGAGTGTGCAGTCATTGTCCGTTTGGAAAGCTTCTCACACGTTGAAGCCGCCGAGCACGGCGCAGTCGGAATTGAAACACGCAAAGGGATGAGTGTATTATCCCGCAGCAAGCTTTCCGGCCTATTCTTATCGAGCCCGATCACAACACCTCCCACACGCCACCTTGGGAGAAAAGGCGGAATGAGTAATGGAAAAGCATGACTTAGTGGGCATTCCACTCGTCTCCTTGGGAGACCGCGTAAGGGCCGTGAGTAAAGGAACAAAACGCTTTGTATCGTCTCTGAGCTAATGACCCGAACTCCCCTCTGGGAGATGCCCTTGAAGAGGGGGGTTGTTGGAATTCAGCAACCCGGACAACACAAACAGGCTAGTAGTGATTTTTTTAAAAATCAGATTTAGATTCAGCTCAAAAGGCAAAGCCCACAACTGTTCGTGAGTGGTCCAATTCAGTACTTAATGAAATACAATAGTCAACAGCATACATGTGCAATTATCATGCCAAGCACTATTATTTTATTAGGTTGTGAAATGCTTTCCTATTTACTAACAGACAATGAAAGTAAAATACGATGTTCACCCTGAATTCAATACAGTTTTGGATGTACAAAGCCTTACTTATAAGCAGACACGAAAACACCGAAATTAATTTCCTACACTAATGATTTTGGAAAATCCCCATCCCCACTAAAGTCCTCATACTCTCTATCCAGTCAACATTTATTGAACGTTTCTCATTTTATTTAGAATTTCAGCTCCACCTACCTGCAAAAGGATTTGACATAACTTCCCTGGAAGTATAAAAGCAATAAATCTTTATAACATTAACATAGGAGTAAAGTTAATAATTAAAAAAAAAAAAAAAACAACAACAACAATAAAAGCCTGTATGAATAAGCCGGGTACATAGAAAGAAAAGTAATATTAAAAAGCAGAGTCAGGGAATGTGCCACTGCTGAGCACAAAACTCAGCTCTTAGCTTCCTGAAAGCCAGAAGAAAAATGAAATTCCAATGGGCTAATGAACAGAAGTTCATCAGTTCATCAGCAGACATCAACTTTTTCCTTGTTTGGAGCTCTTTGTGTAAGTACTATGATAAGTACCATGGAGAGTTACAAATACCTGGACGGTAGTTAATGTTGTCTGAGCTCTCAATGGAGCTCAATCTAAAAAGAATCTAAAACCTGGTGAAGGGAATGTGGTGGCCATCAGCACTGAAATTAAGCAAAACACACTGAGAAGGGTCCATAGAGGCAGGTAAGGCTGTTCTAGGTTTCAAGGCCAAAACAGCCGGCGCTGCATCAGCCTTTTTCTCCTTTGATAGATGAAGTCACTCTGCAGAGCCATTCAATTTCTCAGATTACAGATTTTGTACAAAAGTACCTTTTAGAAACTGTCAAGTTCTAGAAAATTGAACTTAGCCATGGCCCCATTGGGCTATCCCTAGAATGCAAAAAGAACAACATCAAAAGATCTATTAATGGGGCGCCTGGGTGGCTCAGTCAGTAGAGTATGCAACTCTTGATTTTGGGGTTGTGAGTTCAAGCCCTGTGTTAGGGCTAGAGTTTGCCTTAAAAAAAGAAAAGAAAAGAGAAGGAAAATGAAGGAAGGAAGGAAGAAAAGAAAGAAGAAAAGAATGAATGAATGAAAGAAAGAGAAAAAGGAAGGAAGGAAGCCTGAGTCCTGGATGACTCAGTTGGTTCAGCATCTGATTCTTGATTTCTACTCCAGTCGTGATCTCACGTTTCACAGGTTCAGGCCCCACATCGGTCTCCAGGCTGACAGTGTGGAGGCTGCTTGGGATTCTCTCTCTCTCTCTCTCTCTCTCTCTCTCTCTCTGCCCTTCCCCTGCTCATGCTCTCTCTCACTCAAAAAATTTATTTAATTAATTTATTTATTTAATTAATTAAACTTAAAAAATATTAATGTGATGCATATACCCCACTACTACAACTATAAATAAGGTTTCTGGATACAAGGTCAACATACAGGGGTGCCTGGGTGGCTCAGTCGGTAGGCGTCCGACTTCAGCTCAGGTCATCATCTCATGGTCCAGGGATTCAAGTCCCGCGTCGGGCTCTGTGCTGACAGCTCAGAGCCTGGAGCCTGCTTCAGATTCTGTGTCTCCCTCTCTCTGACCCTCCCCCATTCATGCCATGTCTCTCTCTGTCTCAGAAATAAATAAACATTAAAAAAATAAAAAAAAAATTAAAAAGATCAACATACAAAAAGACAAAGTGTTCCATTTCATTAGGAATAGCCAATTAGAAAATGTGATTTCAAAAGATCCCATTAAATATAACAGTAAAACTATTAAATATGTAAGGTTAAGTTGACAAAAGATAAGCAAGACCCATATGGAAAAAAAATTATACAGACGTATTGGTGAAACACATTAAAGGATACCTAAGTATCATGGCAACATTTTTCTGGAACTGTCTTATAAGGCAAGGGAAACAAAAGTAAAAATAAACTATTGGAACTACATCAAAATAAAAAACTTCTGCACAGCAAAGCAATCAACAAAACTAAAAGACAGCCTATTGAATGGGAAAGATATTTGCAAACGGCATATCTGATAAAGGGTCAGTATCCAAAATATATAAAGATTTTATACAACTCAATACCAAAAAGCCAAATAATCCAATTAAAAAGTGGGCAAAACAAATGAACAGACATTTCTCCAAAGGACATACAGGGGCACCAGCTGGCTCAGTTGATGGAACTTGCAACTCTTGATCTGGGGTTTGTGAGTTCAAGCCCCACCTTGGGTGTAGAGATTACTTAAAAATAAAATCTCTTGGGGGGCACCTGGGTGGCTTAGTTGGTTAAGCGTCTGACTTCGGCTTAGGTCATGATCTTGCGGTTGGCAGGTTCAAGCCCTATGTCGGGCTTTGTGCTGATAGTTCAGAGCCTAGAATCTGCTTTGGCTTCTGTGTCTCCCTCTCTCTCTGCCCCTCCCCCATTCATGCTCTGTCTGTCTCTCTCAAAAATAAATGTTAAAAAAAATTTTTTTAAATTTTTTTTAACGTTTATTTATTTTTGAGACAGAGAGAGACAGAGCATGAATGGGGGAGGGTCAGAGAGAGGGAGACACAGAATCTGAAACATGCTCCAGGCTCTGAGCTGTCAGCACAGAGCCTGACGCGGGGCTTGAACTCACAGACTGTGAGATCATGACCTGAGCCGGAGTCGGCCGCTTAACTGACTGAGCCACCCAGGCGCCCCTAAAAAAAATTTTTAATAAAAAAGTAAAATCTTTTTTAAAAAAAGACATAAAGATAGCCAACAGACACATGAAAAGATGCTCAACATCATTCATCATCAGGGAAATACAAATCAACACCACAATTAGATATTACCTCACACCTGTCAGAATGGCTAAAATCAAAAACACAAGAAGCAAAAAGTGTTGGTGAGGATGTAGAGAAAAAGGAATCCCCATGCACTGTTGGTAGGAACGCAAACTGGTGCAGCCACCATGGAAGACAGTATGGAGTTTCCCCAAAAATTAAAAATAGAATTACCATATGATCCAGTAAATCCACTCCTGGGTATTTACTCAAAGAATACAAAAACACTAATTCAAAAGGATACATATACCCCTTTGTTTATTACAGTGCTATTTATAACAGCCAAATCTAAAACAGCAGCCCAAGTGTTCATCAGCTGATGAATGAATAAATAAAATGTATGTACACACACACACACACACACACACACACACACACACACACACACAATGGAATATTACTCAGCCGTAAAAAAGAATGAAATCGAGGCATTTACAACAATATGGATGCAGCTAGAGAGTATAATGTTAAGTGAAATAAGTCAGTCAGAGAAAGACAAATACCATACAATTTTACTCATATGTAGAATTTAAGAAACAAAACAAACAGGGGCACCTGGATGGCTCAGGTAGTATAGTATGCAACTCTTGATCTCAGAGTCATGAGTTCAAGCCCTATGTTAGGGGTAGAGTTTACTTTTTTAAAAAAAGAAAGAGGGCAGGGTTGGCTCAGCATCTGACTCTTGATTTTGGCTCAGGTCATGATCTCATGGTTCGTAGGTTCGAGCCCCAAGTCAGGCTCCATACAGACAGTGCAGAGCCTGCTTGGGATTCTTTGTCTCTCCCTCTCTCTCTGACCCTCGTTCTCTCTCTCTCTCTCTCTCAAATAAATAAGAAGGGAGGAAGAAGGAAGGAAGGAAGGGAGGAACTCTTAACTACAGAGAATAAACTGATGACCAGCAGAGGTGAGGTGGGTGGGGAGATGGGTGAAATGGGTGAATGGGATTAAGAGTACACTTCTTGTGGGGCGCCTGGGTGGCGCAGTCGGTTGGGCGTCCGACTTCAGCCAGGTCCCGATCTCGCGGTCCGGGAGTTCGAGCCCCGCGTCAGGCTCTGGGCTGATGGCTCGGAGCCTGGAGCCCGTTTCCGATTCTGTGTCTCCCTCTCTCTCTGCCCCTCCCCCGTTCAGGCTCTGTCTCTCTCTGTCCCAAAGATAAATAGACGTTGAAAAAAAAATTTTTTTTTTAAAAATAAAAAAAAAAATAAAAAGAGTACACTTCTTGTGATGAGAACTGAGCAATGTATAGGATCGCTGAATCACTACACCATATACCTTAAGTGAAATGTAACAGGGTACGTTTATTACTGGAATTAAAATAAAATTAAATACATCAAAATAAAAAAATAAAAATTCATCCAGTCACTAAAAATAGAGGGAGATAGTCCTACATTTGGACAGGAAAAAATATTATCAGATTGTCAATCCTCTCCAAATTTAATCTGTAAACTTAATTAATGTAATTTCAGTGAATGCTCCAACAGGATTTTTCATGGAATTTGACAAGGTGATGATAAAATTCAAATAATAAATCTATTTCGTGCCCATTTAAAAAATTCATATGCTAGAATGAAGACAAGATTATCCACGGCAATTTTTAAGAACGAGATGTGGGGACTTGCCCATAAGTTAGCAAGATTTTCTGTAGCATCATCCTAATTAGAATTCTGTTGCACTGGCACAAGAATATACAAGTCCAGAAATGGAACAGAATAAAGTCCAGACCACATGCATATGGCAATACAACATGTGACAGCATTGGCATTACAAATCAGTGGGAGAATGGTAAACTATACATGATAATAAATGGTGCTGGAATAATCATTTACCTATACAGTGAAAAATGTGATGCTTATATCACACCATATAAAAAATAAATTTCAGGTGGAATGCAAGCCTGAATCAGAAAAACAAAGCTTTAAATATTTCAGTAGGAAATATAAAATATTTTATGATGATGAATGAAGAAAAAAAAATTTTTTAATGTTTATTTATTTTTGAGAGAGCTAGAGAGACAGAGTGAGGGAGGGGAGGGGCGGACAGAGAGGGAGACACAGAATCCGAAGCAGGCTCCGGGCTCTAAGCTGTCAGTGCAGAGCCCAATGCGGGGCTCGAATCACGAACTGTGAGATCATGACCTGAACCAAAATCAAGAGTCCATGCTAGTCGGTTAAGCGTAGGACTCTTAATTTCAGCTCAGGTCATGATCTCATGGTTTGTGAGACCAAGCCCTGCGTCCAGCTCCATGCTATCAGCATGAAGCCTGCTTGGGATTCTCTCTCTCCTTCTTTCTCTCTTTGCCCCACCCCTGTTCATGTGTACTCTCGCATGCAAAATAAACAAATAAACATTTAAAAAAAAGAATATTCCTTTTTTAAAAAATCTGTTTTATTTATAGGGCGCCTGCTGGCTCAGTCTGTAAAGCATGCGACTTGTAATCTCAGGGTCATGAATTCAAGTCCCACATTGGGTGTGGAGCCTACTTAAAAACAAAACAAAAAGAAAAACAAAAACTTCAGGGGTACCTGGGTGGCTCCGTTGGTTAAGCGTCCGACTTTGTCTCAGGTCATGATCTCATGGCTCATGAGTTTCAGGCCTGTGTCAGGCTCTGTGCTGACAGTTCAGAGCCTGGAGCCTGCTTTGGATTCTGTGTGTGTCTCTCTCTCCATGCCCCTCCCCTGCTTGTTCTCTCTCTATCTCTCAAAAGTAAATAAACACGGAAAAAAAAATTTTAATTAAAAAAGAATCTTTACTTATTTATCTGAAATAAACTCTACACCCAATGTAGGGCTCAAACTCATGACCCTGAGATCAAGAGTTACACGCTCCACCAGCTGAGCCACCCAGACGCCCCCAATAAGGGAAAATATTTTAAACACGAAACAAACACTAAACAAAAAAGACAGATTAATTTGGCTATAATTTTAAAAAACAAAACACTTATATACAACAAAAGATACCATAAAACAAAGGAAACAACAAACCATAGATTGGACAAATATGTTTGCACCAACTATAACCTGCAAAGCGGTCAGAATATAAAAGAAATCCAATCGATTTACAATAATATAAACCAATATGAAAAATAGAAACAACCTAACAGAAAAACAACGTGCAAAGGGACATGAGTAGGCAATTCACAGAAGAATGGAAAGACGCTTAAATCATGGAAATGAGACACCACGCCAAATCCAGCAAATTGCCAGACATGGAAAATGTAACAATACCAAGTAATGGAAGGGAAGGCAACGGGACGGCTATTTTGGAAAATCTGTTAGCAGCCAGGCAAACAGTAGATGAGCACAGTCCCGTAACCCACCAATTCTTTTTCCAGTAGATACTTTAGGGAAAGTCTTGCACAGGTAGGTAAGGAAATAGGTCCAAGGATGTGGACTTTGCAATGTTGTTTGCCACAGGGAAAAATCGAAACGCCCATCAACAAGAGGATGGATGAATAAATTGTGATATAGTCATACGATGGAATGCTATGCGGCAACTAAAGTCAATGGTCCGGACCTACATTGAACCACGCATCTGCAGCCATCACGGCCCAGTTAGAAAATATAAACCATGGTAGCCGTGACAAACACAGGAGATTTTTTTTTTTTAGTTTATTTATTTATTTTGAGAGAGAGGGGAGGAGAGAGAGAACGAGAGGGGCAGAGGGAGAGGGAGAGAGAATCCCAAGCAGGCTCTACACTGGCAGCAGGGCTTGAACCCACGAACTGCAAGATCATGACCTGAGCTGAAGCCAACAGTCACACGCCCAACCGTCTGAGCCACCCAGGCGCCCCAAACGCAGGAGGTTTAATAGAGGAATTGGTGGGGCGCCTGGGTGGCTCAGTCGGTTAAGCGTCTGACTTGGGCTCAGGTCATGATCTCACAGTCTGTGAGTTCGGGCCCCGCATCGGGCTCTGTGCTGACAGCTCAGAGCCTGGAGCCTGCTTTGGATTCTGTGTCTCCCTCTCTCTCTGCTCATACCCTGTCTCTGCCTCTCTCAAAAATAGGTAAACATTTAAAAAAAATTCTTTTTAAAAGAAGATATTTCATCATTGGGGTACCTGGGTGGTTCAGTCGGTTAAACATCTGACTTCGGCTCAGGTCACGATCTCATGGTTCGTGAGTTCAAGCCCTGCATCCGGCTCCATGCTGACAGTGCGGAGCCGGCTTGGGATTCTCTGTCTCTCTCCTTCTCTCACTGCCCCTCCCCCCGTCAATATAAATAAATAAACTTAAAAAAAGAAAAGAAACTGTTTCAGCGTTTAAAAATGGCGTTTGTCCAAAGGCATCCCAACTGCGACCCCACCAGTAATCCTCTGCGGGCTGGGTCAGCAGCTGGATCCGAGGGGCCAGGACTCCCCCACGGCAGCTGGGCGAGCAAGAGGGGCCGAGTGGGCGGGAGGCCATAAGCCATAATCCTCTCTCTGACCTGGTTATGAGATGCGCTGGTCGAACAGCCTGTACTGTGAAAGGTCACTTCGTCTTGGCCAAACAGTTGGCCTTCCTGACTCAGAGTCCATATTTGTTCAAAACTGCCACGTGCAGCCACTTGCACTGATGAAAATGCAGGAAGAGCCCGCTTTTACCTCTGGGAGAATTAAGACCGCAGTCCTCTGTAGGACGATCCAAGCCCATGAAGAGAATTATCTTCCGTTCATTTTAACCAAGGTCAGGTAACACATGTACTTAAGTCTTGGATCATGTTGCACATTTAAAAATAGAACTGCTTATATGTTTAGACTTAGGAGGCTACTGTGTTGAAGCTAGAAAATATCTGTGTTTTTAATACAAAGTCCTTGTAAATATTAATTAACATCTATTTGGCATAAGTATGGGTGTACAGATGTATTAAACCCTGTATTAAATAACAACAATACAGGGGCGCCTGGGTGGCTCAGTCGGTTAAGTGTCTGACTTTGGCTCAGGTCATGATCTTGCAGTTTACGAGTTCGAGCCCCGCATCGGGCTCTGTGCTGACAGCTCAGAGCCTGGAGCCTGCTTCAGGTTCTGTGTCTCCCTCTCTCTCTGCCCCTCCCCAGCTCATGCTCTGTCACTCTCTCAAAAATAAATAAAGATTAAAAAAAATTTTTTTTTAAATGTAAAAGTCATGTGTAAGATCTCAGAAAACGTAGCTACCTGACAACATTTGGATCCAAAGGATTTTGCCTATCTCTAAAAGCCAAATGAATACAAAAAGTGAATTCTGATACTGTCTGGAATAGTCAAAATCATGCTGCAGGATACAAACGCAATTCTAGAAAAGTAATTTCAAAAATACATTGAGTAGGACAAAGCTTACACCTTTGAAAATAAGTTTCTAGTCTTCTAGACAAGAAGAAAGAGGGAAAAAAAAGTCTTTGCCTGGGGAGCACATTTTCTGAAATTCCTAAAGGCAAGAGAAAAATTCATTGGGGTCATTTTTTTTTTCCTTTCCCTCCAATGTTCAATTACAATGAAATGAGTCCGTTTACAAGGAATGTATACATCACAGTGTAAGTTACCACAATTGCCAAGATCACCCCGGCCCTGAGGACCCCATAGTAAATACCAAACAATCCATGCGGAAGTAATGAATCAAGAACCAAACACTGATATTTTTGCAAAGACTAAGAGAATGGGAAATTTTAATGGTGTGTTCCCTTACTTCCCCACGATTAGCGCAAGGTTTTGTTTTAATCAGCTGCTGGCTCTTTGCGAACACAGTCAGCTGTAATCAGCATGTCTGGCTGTTTGCCCCGGTCATGACTGGGCAATCTACCATTTCAGCCAGATAAGAATACTCTGCATAGATTCCCCTCCTCTGAATTGCAGCTGATGTACGCATCGTGCTTCTGTAACAGGCATTTTTTACTAATTAGGGACAACCTTGTATCAATTAACTTTGGTCTTAAAGCCATGATTAAAGAAACCAAATCGTCGTTTCTGGGCATTGCTGTGCCAGTGACAGATGGCCCCGGCACATGGGCAGAAGACGGTGCTTGAAATGGGCTTCCTGCGGCTCCAGGGAGTCCAGCCCACAGGAGGGATGCCTGGGACACGACAATAGGGACGGTCTGGGCAAAATGGAGAACTGGGAGCACAATGCCCACAGCTCAACAGTGCTCGGTAGAGGTAGGATATCTCACATGACCCCACCGTCTCCACCTTTCCTGAATCCCCAGTCCAAGGAGACTCCCCTCAAGACATAGCCCTCTCCAAGGCTCCAGCTCTCGGACAGTGTCTCTAGGAAATTGCATTTTCTTACCCTCGCATATAGCATAACCACCTGAGATGAATATCTAATTCATGCTGAAAACGCATCTCCTGGGAAGAGGGAGTAGAGAGGGGTTGAGGGCACGTGGTCTTTTCAGTCCGGCTGTTTGGATTCTAATTCTGTCACTTGCTCTGTGCCCTTGAGCACATAACCCTTGGTTTTCTCATCTCTAAAATGGGAATGAAGATAATGCCTTATTCGCTCTTCACGTTGTGAGAACCAGAGGAGATGTAAGTGTAAAGCACGATGCCTGGGGCGCCATCATGTTACTAATATACTGACTTTAGGGGGGTGTGGCTGGCTCAGTCACCTAAGCATCTGACTTCAGCTCAGGTCATGATCTCATGGTTCCTGAGTTTGAGCCCCCCATGGGGCTCTGCAATGACAATGCGGAGCCTGCCTGGGATTCTCGCTCTCTCCCTCTCTCTCTGCCCCTCCCCAACTTGCTTGCTCTCTCTCTCGTTCTCTCTCTCAAAATAAATGAATAAACTTAAAAAAAATTTTTTTAAATAATTTGATTAACAACAACAATGATAATATAGCCATGGTCTCATCAAGTCAAGAAATGACCTCATTGAATCTTTATTCTCTCTCTCCTTCTCTCTCCCTGAATGATCCCCCATCATGCCTTTGCTCTGGTTCCTGTCTACACATTACAGAGTCATAGCAGCTAAAACGCTACAGTGAAATAAATCTGCTTCATTCTGGCTGTGGGATCATGGGCAAATCAATGCCTCTAGATTTTGGTTTTTGATCGATTAGAGCAGATGAATTCTAAAGTAAGTCTAGGTTCAACTATCTTAGCATGGATTGTTTTTTTTCATCCTCTCCAAGAAAGAGGAAGAATTTAAACAGATGATGGTGCTGATGTTGGTAGGGATAGTGATGACAGCAGCCGATATTTATTGAGCATGGTCTCTAACCTAAGGACTACATGAAACATTCCATATTCATCGTCTCACCTAATCTTCGAAACAGCCCTATGAAATAAACCACTCCTGTCGTTCACATACTGTTCATATTGTTCACCCAACAATGCTGGGTCCTAATCCCTGGAACCTGTCAACGTTACCTTATAAGGAAACAGGGTCTTTGTAGATGTGTTAAGGATTTTAAGATGCAGAGATTATCCTGAATTATCAAGCGGGACCCTAAAGGCAATCATATGTATCCTTATAAGAGGAAGGCAGAGAGAGATACGACTGCACACACAGACGCCCCGACAGCAGTGTGATCGTGGAGGCAGAGCCTGGAGGGGATACACCCACAAGCCCAGCGAGGGACACCAGCAGCCTCCAGAAGCTAGAAGAAGCAAGGAACAAATTTTCCCTTAGAGCCTCCGGAAGGAGCACAGCCTGGTCAACCCTTAGATTTTTCAGCCCATGATACTGATTCTGGACCTCTGGCCTCTAGAAATGTGAGAGAATAAAACTCTGTCGTTGTAAATCACCTGATTGATTGTTACTGAAGCCACAGGAAACTCACACCAACTCATTTATTCAAGGTGGTGGAGTCAGGATGCAAATCCGTCAACGTCTGGCTCCACACCCCATGCCGTTCAGCACAGCACGCCCCTTTGACACACACACGCACACGCACACGCACGCACCCGCACGCACCCACAAAAAGAAATGGACTAAGTATTAACTAAGAAAGCGGAAGACAAAGAACTGGGATTCTGTCCGTAGCAAGGTAGTCATCTAAGTGTTGGATCCAACCAAGTTCAGTTCTCCATGCTGCAAACATCTCTGCTTTAGAAGCACTGCTGTGAAAGTTTACTCTCCCACACGCTTGACATCGATATTAGGTCATACCTGCACCACGGCCAAGAATGTGTGCACTTCAGCGGGAAGATCCACTCTGTGAAAAGAGACAAGAGGACAGATACATTTAGTTTACGGCTGAAGAGGTTACTTGGCAGTAACTTCAGGCTCAGTCCACGCTGGGCAATCAGAGAAACAGAAGCCACTTATCTTTTTAAAAGGTTTGTTTCCTTCTCTTCCCCTTCAACTGGGACTCGGTCTTCAATTTTCTCAAAAGGAAAGTGAGTAAGAACTAAGACTTTGATTTTTATTCCCCTCACTTGCTACCTTCCTGACTCTTTGAGTTCCCAAGCAAATCAACAAATGGGAGACTTGGGATTTGGGGGTTGAATTGAATCCTAATCTACAAATGAGCCCGCATTTTTTCCTCTGTAGGAACAGGACCTTCAGTTCAGACTCTTAGTACTCATTAAACCTTCTAGTTTATACTCTGAGCCTGTAATACTCATCAATCAGTGCATGACTGATAGTCCCTCAGTCCACCAACTTTATTCATTTTATCCACCCCCGCCGCACCTTTGGACATTTAAATGAATATGCACAAAGTTTTAAGATGCATGGTCATCATAGGATGGTCTGCAATGCTCTAAATTCAATGTTCTCCTCTATGGGCACAAAGTCGGAGCATGGAGAGAACTGAGGTTGGGGCTCCCTTGGCTGCCAGAGTATTTTTCAATCATCCTGAAGAAACCAACTGGAAAAGAAAACTGTTTTCACATCACTGATGGCCCCAGTACGTTGTGGTTTGAAAGGACAATAAAGCACAGCCTTCTAAGACAAGGAGCCTCCGCGGAAGCTAAGCATTTAGATCTATAATATTTATATAAACAGCTGACTCTGTGGTTTTGGGTAGAAATTAAATTTATTTATAAATGTGCTTTTCTTTATAAGAGTTCAATTTTTTTTTTTTTTTTTTGCTCTTTGGAAAAAAAATTCATTACATCAGCAATTTCCTTCCAACAATGTCATGTTGACAGGTTAACACTCATTTCACAAAGAAACTCAAAGGTATAGAAATAAATCTCCAAAGGCTACAAACCCAGTTATGACAATCAACCGTGTCTCTCCTCTCTCGCTCTCACTTTCTCTCTCTCAAACACACACACACACACACACACACACACACACACGCACACACACACACAGAGCCTGCACCAAGACAACCTCAAGGCATCAAGGCACCAGGGTGGGAGACACCATGTTTTGCTCTGTTTTGAAATCCCCATCCAGTCTGGCTGCCCACTTTCTGCCTTCCAACGCGTGGCAATTCCTCCAACGTGCTTAGCTTTCAACAGAACAGTATAAATAATTTAAACCTCCATAAAAAGTGATACATGAGACGAAAGGACGGGCAATTTAAAGGGGACGGTCTCCTGGAAATCGGCACCACCACCCCCGTTTGTTTCTTTATCCATCCCAGGATCCCACGGGGTTTGGAAACAGCTGAAGCAAAGCTCTTGCCCATATTTCTTTATCTTTGGGGACACACTACTCCAAAGAGTGTGTTATAGCCTTTGCGGGCAGACAGAAACCGATGAGCCTCAGATGTCCACTTAGCAGTCACGTAGTTCCCGGCAAATAATGTAACCCATCTGAGTTTCCATTCCAATCTGGAGAAAGACATGAATAAGAGTATCCACCACAAGGGTTCTTGGGTGATGGGATGCGGCTGGCAGGTACACCACTGAACCCCGCCATGGAGAGGCCAGAGTAGAGAGGGAGGCAGATGAGCCTGAGAAACTATATAAAAACGGAGAAATCCAAGAGGCGACAGAAGGTGATTGGGCTCTAGGAGGGGAGGTAATGGCAGCACGGAGCAGATCGGGTGTCAGTCTGAGTAGAGGGGAATCTGGGAAGGGCTGTTGTAGTCCTCCCCCTCCCCATGTCGTCTCTGCTGGTTCTGCTTGGGGTGCAGGAGCAGTTTGGGGAGATATAAATGCCTAACTGTGGGGAGGAGCAGACAGCTCATGTTGGAGGACGGCCACATCCCAACTGTTCCCTGCTCCTCCTCCATTCCCTAAGGAACGGGCGATTGCATCCATGTGAAGAGGCCCCTAGAAAAGAACTGCTCACTGGGGCACCTGGCTGGCTCAGTTGGCAAAGCATGAGACTCTTAATCTCTCGGTCATGAGTTCAAGCCCCCTTCAGGGCTTGGAGCCTACTTAACAACAACAACAACAACAACAAACTGTTCAAAAGAGGTACAAGAAGGGGCGCCTGGGGGGCTCAGTCAGTTAAGCTTCTGACTCCTGATATCAGCTCAGGTCATGATCTCATGGTCATGGGATCGAGCCCCAAGTCTAGCTCTGTCCTGAGTGTGGAGCCTTCTTGGGATCCTCTCATCCTCTCTCTGCCCCTCCCCAACTCATGGGTGCATGCACACTCTCTCTCCTCTTCTCTCTCTCTCAAATAAAATAAATAAACATAAAAAAATGAGGTACCAGAAGGTTTCCTGAAAGGCACAGTGACATGTAGGGAAAGCCAATGGGGGCTTATGAGGCCTATAATTTAATGCCACCAACTCTAAACTCTGACAGCCTCCCCAACATGCGCGTGCACGCGCACACACACACACACACACACACACACACACACACACACACGCTTCACCAGGAGGGCTCAAACTGGGGCCGGACCTCTAGTCTTGCTCACTACACATTATGACCCCCAGGGGAATCTGAGCTCATGAGAAAATAACTACACATCTAAGGAGCAAAACAGCCATGCTATAAATCAGAGACAATAAACTGAAAAGCTTATATCTGAGGAAGCAGAGTTAATGGAGTAGATCCAACAGAAACTTCTAATAAGCATAATAAATATCTTCAAAGAGGCTATTGGTAACAGGTACTGAAATAAGCAGTTATTATTATTATTATTATTATTATTATTATTATTAAGTAGGCTCCACACCCAATGGAAGGCTTGAACTCATGACCTTGAGATCAAGATTTGAGATCAAGGGTCAGATGCTCCACTGACTGTGCCACAAGGTGTTCCCATGGTTATCTTAAAAAAAAAAGGGGCGCCTGGGTGGCGCAGTCGGTTGAGCGTCCGACTTCAGCCAGGTCACGATCTCGCGGTCCGGGAGTTCGAGCCCCGCGTCAGGCTCTGGGCTGATGGCTCAGAGCCTGGAGCCTGTTTCCGATTCTGTGTCTCCCTCTCTCTCTGCCCCTCCCCCGTTCATGCTCTGTCTCTCTCTGTCCCAAAAATAAATAAAAACGTTGAAAAAAAAAATTAAAAAAAAAAAAACAAACAAACTACCAAAAACGAATTGGAGATAGAGGGTTCAATAGGAAAATGCATACAAAGAAGGAATTAGAAAATCAGATTGAGAAACTCCACCAGAAGACATCAAAAAGGGAAACGATACAGATGTAGAAATGGCATCCTAGGTTATAATGCTGAATCATTGCGTTATGCAATGTAGTGATTTGAAAATTGGCATCTCTGATGCAGAGAAAAAGTGGGTGGGGAAGCTACTGAAACCAGAAAAAGACACTACAAGAAAAGAAAACTGTAAACCAATATCTCTTATGACACAAATGGTAGAGATAGATAGATGCAAACATTCTTAACAAAATTTTAGCAAATTGAATCAAACAATATATGAAAAGAAAAAACACATGATATCCTAGTGGGATTTCTCCCAGGATGGCAAGGTTTGTTTAACTTTTAAAAACATATTGGTATCAGGGCTCTGTCAGTTAAGTGACCAACTCTTGGTGTCGGCTCAGGTCATGATCTCCTGGTTCCGTGAGATTGAGCCCCGCGTCGGGCTCCAAGCTGGCAGTATGGAGGCTGCTTGGGATTTTGTCTCTCCCTCTCTCTCTCTGTCCCTCCCCTACTCGTGCTGTCTCTGTGTCTCTCAAAATAAATACACTTATTTAAAAAATTTCTTGGTATCAATTCACCATATTAGCCTAAAATTTTTTTATTTTATTTTTTTAATGTTTATGTATTTTGAGGTGGGGAGAGGGTCAGAGAAAGGGGGATCGAAAGCGGGCTCTGCACTGACTGCACAGAGCCTGATGTGGGGCTCAAACTCACAAACCACGAGATCATGACCTGAGCCAAAGTCAGATGCTCAAACAACCGAGCCACCAGGTGCCCCTAGCCTAAAAATTTCTTTAACTGTATTAGCACTTCAATAGATGCAGAAAATGCATTTGACAAAAATCCCAAATCCAACATCAAATATTCAAGAATGTTTACGGCCACATTATCTTTAATAGTCCCAAACTGGTAACAATCCAAGTGTCCCTCAGCGGTTAAAGGGATAAAAAAATCTTTTGGTATACTTAAACAATGAAATATAGGGGCGCCTGGGTGGCTCAGTCGGTTGGGCGGCCGACTTCGGCTCAGGTCGTGATCTTGCGGTCCGTGAGTTCGAGCCCCGCATCGTGCTCTGGGCTGACAGCTCAGAGCCTGGAGCCTGTTTCAGATTCTGTGTCTCCCTCTCTCTGACCCTCCCCCATTCATGCTCTGTCTCTCTCTGTCTCAAAAATAAATAAATGTTAAAAAAATTTTTTTAAAACAATGAAATATATATAGCAATGAAAATAAATGAATCACAGGTAATACAGCAATTCTGACTATACTCACTTTTTTCTTTTTTTTTTTTTTTAGTAGGCTCCACACCCAGCATGGAGCCGAATGTGGGGCTTGAACTCGGGACCCTGACATCAAGTCCTGACCTGAGATCAAGAATCGAAGACCTGGGGCTCCTGGGTCGCTCAGTCCATCAAGCGTCTGACTTTGGCTCAGGTCATGATCTCACAGTTCATGGGTTCAAACCCCCAATCGGGCTCTGCACTGACAGTGTGGAGCCTGCTTGGGATTCTCTCTCTCTCCCTCTCTCTCTCTCTCTGCCCCTCCCCCCATTTGCACTCTGTCTCTCTCAAAAATAAATAAACGTCAAAAAAACTAAAATAAATAAAAAAATACACTTAAAAATTTTTTAATTAAAAAATAAAATAAAAATCAACCTAAAAAAACAAGAAACGTCAGATTTAAAAATATTACTTTTTTTTTTCAACGTTTATTTATTTTTGGGACAGAGAGAGACAGAGCATGAATGGGGGAGGGGCAGAGAGAGAGGGAGACACAGAATCGGAAACAGGCTCCAGGCTCTGAGCCATCAGCCCAGAGCCCGACGCGGGGCTCGAACTCACGGACCGTGAGATCGTGACCTGGCTGAAGTCGGACGTTTAACCGACTGCGCCACCCAGGCGCCCCTAAAAATATTACTTTTAAATACATATATATATTTATTGTTTTTATTTATTTAAGTAATCTCTCCAACGTGGCACTCAAACTCACGCCTCCAAGATCAAGAGTCATAGGCTCTTCCAACTGAGCCAGCCAGGTGCCCCACCTTTAGACATATTAATATAACATTTCAAAAAAGGCAAACTTAAACTGTGGTGTTTAGGAATATATACCTAAGTGACAAAACCTTACTTCTGGTAAGGAAATGATTACCATAAAAATCAGGATAACGCTTACCTGTGGATGGGGTTGGGACTGGGAACAGAAATGTTGAGCCTCTGGGATACCGGAAATGTTCTGTTTCTTTGCCGGAGCGGTCGTTACACCAGTATATAAGCTTTATAATAAGTCATTAAGTTGTATGTCTATGTTTTTTGCATTTTTCCAAATAGGCGTAATATTTCCTAACAAACAGGTCGGGGGGAAACCAGGAAAAAGAAATATACACTAGGGCAAATATCAACCAAAGCAACACCACGGTAGCAATTTTAATACTAAATAAGATAGAAATTAACACGAAAGACTTCATAACAGAGAGATGGCAAAAAGAAAGATAATCAAGAAAATATAATTATGTGTATATCTCCCTTATAGCATAAGCTCAAAAGATATACAGCAATTACTGATAAAACCACAGAGAGAAAGAGATAAGTCAACAATTAGAATAGAGAATTTATCATATAGTCTTGGAAATAAATAGATCAACTAGAACCCAGACAAAAAAGTAAGCAAAAACGGGATTATAATGCAATCAAGAAGCTGGACTTAAAATTTTGCACCTGATACACAGAGACTACACATTGAGATACAGGGAACGGTCACAAAACTTAATCATGTGCAAGGTCACAAGGAGACCTTAACGGTTTCCATTTTGATGGAACACATCAGAGCACAGCGTAATAAAAGGACAAATACATTTCAAGTTGACTTCAATATGAATGTGGATGTGTGTATAGAAGTTTATAAATACTAGTAAATAAAACCGTAAGGTGGATTACAAAAGGCACACAGGTGAATAACAGTAAGACCCCACATGTCAAATGGGTGGAACATAGTTAGAATAGTACTACAGGGAAAGTTACATTTACCAGAAAATAAGACAGAAAACACATGTGTTCAACTCAAGAGGCTAGGAAACGGAACAAAATAAACCCAGGGGCGCCTGGGTGCCTCAGTCTGACTCCTGATTTCGGCTCAGGTCATGATCTCAGGGTTAGTGAGCCTGCTTGGGATTCTCTCTCTCTCTCTGTCTCTCTCTGCTCCTTTCCTGATAGTGCTCTATCTCTCAAAATAAAGAAATAAGCTTAAAAAAAAAAAAAAAAGAAATGCCACTCCCTACTGCCCCTAGCTATCCCACAATAAAAAAAAACCCCAGGTCGGGGCGCCTGGGTGGCGCAGTCGGTTAAGCGCCCGACTTCAGCCAGGTCACGATCTCGCGGTCCGTGAGTTCGAGCCCCGCCCCGGCGTCGGGCTCTGGGCTGATGGCTCGGAGCCTGGAGCCTGTTTCCGATTCTGTGTCTCCCTCTCTCTCTGCCCCTCCCCCGTTCATGCTCTGTCTCTCTCTGTCCCAAAAATAAAATAAACGTTGAAAAAAAAAAAATTAAAAAAAAAAACAAAAAAAAAAACAACCCAGGTTGAGATTGTTTTATGAGCGTTGCATCAATCTTTCAAAATATACACGATCCCTATCATTTACGCCTGGTGCCAGAAAACCAAAAAAAGTGGAAAGACCAAATGTCTTCCCACTGGGTGTTGGCTGTCCACCCTAAACAAAGCTGAACCCTGCTCAGGTCCTTCTTCCCTGTTTTATTTTTCCCCTTAGCATTTACCACCACCCATCATACTGTATATTTTACTTATTTATCTTGTCTATTCTGTCTTCTCTCGCTAGGATATGGATCCCATGGCGACAGGACTTTTGTATTCCGGCACTTGGAACAGTAGCTGGCACGTACTGGTTCTCCATTAATATCTTTTGAATATTTATTCAATGAATAAAATATCCTCAACTGATTTTATGAAGTTAGTAAAGTCTTTTTTGCTTTTAAGAATTTTAAAAATATTTTTAAAAAATACTCTTATTTATTTTTGAAAGAGAGAGAGAGACAGAGCGTGAGGCGGGGAGGGGCAGTCAGAGAGGGAGACTCAGGCACTCAGCACAGAGCCTGATGGGGGGCTCGAACTTAAGAACTGCGAGATCATGAGCTGGGCTGAAGTTGCACGCTCAACCAGTTGAGCCACCCAGGTGTCCCTAAGATTTTTTTTTTAACGTTTATTTATTTTGAGAGAGACAGAGAGACAGAGTGCAAGCGGGTCGGGGCAGAGAGAGAGGCAGACACAGAATCCAAAGCAGGCTCCAGGCTCTGAGCTGTCAGCACAGAGCCCAACACGGGGCTCGAACTCACATGCCGCGAGATCACGACCTGAGCCGAAGTCAGATGCTTAATCGACTGAGCCACCCAGGCACCCCTAAGATTTTATTTTTAAGTAATCTGTACACCCAATGTGGGGCTTGAACTCACAACGTGGAGACCAAGAGTTGCATGCTGTACCCACTGAGCCAGCCAGGTGCCTCTAACATCTTTTTTTTTTTTTAGGGAGGAGTATCTTTTTCTTTTTTTATTTATTTTCTTTTTCTAAATATACTTTATTGTCAAGTTAGCTAACATACAGTGTGTACAGTGTGCTCTTGGTTTCGAGAGTAGATTCCCTTGATTCATTGCTTACGTGCAACTCACGGTGCTCATCCCAAGTGCCCTCCCCAATGCCCATTTACCCATGTTCCCCCACTTCTCCCCTCCCCCGTCAGCCCTCAGTTTGTTCTCTGTATTTAAGAGTTTCTTATGGGCCCCTGGGTGGCTCAGTTGGCTGAGCATCCAACTTTGGTTCAGGTTATGATCTCTCAGTTTGTGAGTTCGAGCCCCACATCAGGATCTGTGGTGTCCGTGCAGAGCCTGCTTCAGATCCTCTGTCCTCTTCTCTCTCTGTGTCTCCCCCTCTCACACTCTTTCAAAAATAAATAAACATTTGGGGCGCCTACGTGGCGCAGTCGGTTGAGCGTCCGACTTCAGCTCAGGTCACGATCTCGCGGTCCGTGAGTTCGAGCCCCGCGTCGGGCTCTGGGCTGATGGCTCAGAGCCTGGAGCCTGCTTCGGATTCTGTGTCTCCCTCTCTCTCTGACCCTCCCCCGTTCATGCTCTGTCTCTCTCTGTCTCAAAAATAAATAAATGTTAAAAAAAAAAATTAAAAAAAATAAAAAATAAAAAAAAAATAAACATTAAAAAAAATTTTTAAGTCTCTTATGGTTTGCCTCCCTCTCTGTTTGAAACTATTTTTCCCCTTCCCTTCCTCCATGGTCTTCTGTTAAGTTTCTCAAATGCCACATATGTGTGAAAACGTATGGTGTCTGTCTTTCTCTGACTGACTTACGGAGTATCTCTTCTTTTTAAGTTTCTTTATTTTTAAGTACTCTCTACACCCAACGTGGGGCTTGAACTCACAACCTTGAGATCAAGAGTCCTACGCTCCATGGGCTGAGCCAGCCAGGCGCCCCTGAAGCCAGGAAAACCTTAATTCCAAAACTGGATGAGAGTGAAATGTAGAAAAGGAAAGCATGGGTTCATGTTACCTCTGCTCACGAGAGTACAAATCGAAATAAAATATTAGCTGAAACAAATGCAGGGACGCGAACGTGGTTTCAGATAAAAAAAAAAAAAGTTTGGGTGTAATTCTCGGCAACAACAGTCTAAGGGCGAAATCACATGTGTCAAAGAAAAACCCTTGGTACTTATCAATATCTATTTAACATAGAAATGTTCTTGAAATCAAAAATAGAAGGGAATGGCATGACTTGATAAAGACTATCTCCCCCAAACCTACAAGTGGAACATGCCTTAGAAAACCTTTCTATGCATTCCCATTGAGTTCTGGAACCAGGCAAGGCTACCTACAATGACTTTTCTGTTCAGGAGAAAGACCCTTGCTAGTGTCATCAGAGAAGGAGGAGTGCTATAAAAATTGGAAAGGAAGTGGCAAAACTGTCTTTTTTTTTTTTTTTGCACAGGATCCATTTATCTACATAGAAACCCACCAGAATCCCACGGTTAACAGAAATAATAATATTTCTAGGGGGCACCTGGGTGGCTCAGTCGGTTGAGCATCTGACTTCAGCTCAGGTCATGATCTCGCGGTTCGTGAGTTTGAGTCCCACGTCGGGATCTCTGCTGTCAGTGCAGGGCCCACTTTGGATCCTCTGTCCCCCTCTCGCTCTGCCCCTCCCCCTCTCAAAAATAAATCAACATTTAAAAAAATCTTTAAGAAAGATTTCTAAGATGACTGGGTACAAGATACACTTGAAAAAAAAAAACCTTCATGGCAACGCAAGCTGGTGCGGCCACTCTGGAAAACAGTATGGAGGTTCCTCAAAAAACTAAAAACAGAACTACACTACGACCCAGCAATTGCACTACTAGGCATTTATCCACGGATACAGCTGAGCTGTTTCGAAGGGACACATGCACCCCAATGTTTATAGCAACACTATCAACAATAGCCAAAGTATAGAAAGAGCCCAAATGTCCATCGATGGATGAAGGGATAAAGAAAATGTGGTATACACACACACACACACACACACACACACACACACACACACACACAATGGAGTATCACTCGGCAATCAAAAAGAATGACATCTTGCCATTTGCCACTACGTGGATGGAACTGGAAGGTATTATGCTAAGTGAAATGAGTCAGTCAGAGAAAGACAAATATCTATGACTTCACTCATATGAGGACTTTAAGAGACAGAACAGATGAACATAAGGGAAGGGAAACAAAAATAACATAAAAACAGGGAGGGGGACAAAACAGAAGAGACTTAAATATGGAGAACAAACTGAGGGTTACGGGAGGGGTTGTGGGAGGGGGGATGGGATAATGGGTAAGGGATAATAATAAAAAAAAGAAAAGAAACCTTCAAATTTCTACACCGATAATATCCACATAGAATGTATAATAGAAAATATTATTAAGTATTAAAAATAAAATATAAGTGGGGACGCCTGCTGGCTCAGGTGGAAGAGGATATGACTCTTGACCTCGGGTCATGATTTCGAGCTCCACGTTGGGCATAGAGTTTACTTAAAAAATAAAAAAAGAGATTTATTTTGGGGGAAAAAAAAGACACGGGGCGCCTGGGTGGCTCAGTCAGTTGAACATCTGATTCTCGATTTCAGCTCAGGTCATGATCTCCCAGTCCATGGGATCGAGCCCCAAGTCAGGGCTCTTCGATGACAGTGCAGAGCCTGCTTGAGATTCTCTCCCTCTCTCTCTGCCCCTCCCCTACTCGTGCTCAATCTCTCTCTTTCTCTTTCTCTCAACATAAATAAATAAAGAGACAATTTAGCACCCGTGAAGTACAGGGATAATCCCCAAGTTAATCTCTCTAATCTGGACCTCTGCCATAAACTCCAGACTCAAACATGCCATTGCCTATTTGACATGGTCACTTGGACGATGAAAGTCACCTTCCGTACGGAATAAACTAAGCGAAGCACTGAACTCCCCTTCCCCCGAATCACTCTTCTCTCAGTCTTCCTCATGTCAGCTAAAGGCAATTCCACCCCCCAAGTTGTTCAAGCCAAGACTCTTCGAACCAAACGTAGTCCCTTTCTTTCCCTCATCCTCCGTGTGCGGCCCATCGGCAAGTCCTTCTGACTCTACGTCCACAGTACTTCCAGAATCTGTGTATTTCACCACGTCTGCCGTTCCCACTGCCCTGGTCTGAGCTCCCGTGGATCTTTCCTGAATTGTCATGCTAGCCTTCTGGGTTGTCTCCCCATTTCTGTGCTTCCACTCCCACCTGCTCTCTCTCAGTCTGTCCTCCGTGGCAACCGGCGTGGTAACATTAGGTGACTGGGGCGGGTCACGTCACTTCCTCTGCCCCCACCTTCCCACGACAATGGCTCTCACTCCAGGTAGATCACGGTCTTTACGACGACCTGCCTCGTGCAGCCACCCTGTCTCTACCCCTGTCCCTTCCCCGTCCCCGTCCCTGCCTATCGACAGCCTTGCTCCCTTCCTTCCCGCACACTGGCCTTTTTGCTGTTCCTTTTTTTTTTTTTTTTTTAGGTTTTATTCATTTATTTTGAGAGAGAGAGCGAGCACGAGCAGGGGAGGGGCAGAGAGAGAGGGAGAGAGAAAGAGAATCCCACGCAGGCGCCATGCTGTCCGCGCAGAGCCCGATGCAGGGCTCGAACCCACAAAGTGTGAGATCGTGACCTGAGCCGAAATCAAGAGTTGAACATTCAACCAACTGAGTCCCCAGGTGCCCCTCCTTGCTGTTCCTTAAACATACCAGGAGACTGCCTGCGGGAGCACCTGCATTTGCTGTTCCCCGTGTCTGTGGACCACTCTTCCCACAGGCCTTTTCAGGCTCTCATCCTGACTTTCTCCCCGTTTAAAGGACACTTTTTCAGAGACACCATTCCCGCCTTCCTCCCAAGAGACCTTCTCGTACATTGCTGGTAAGAAAATAAATGGTACAACCCAGCAGAGGGCAATTTGGCAACATCGAGCAAAATGCAAACCGTATATACTCTTTGATCGTCCAATTCCACCGCTAGGAGTTTATCTTAACATGATGTTTGCACATGTACAAAATGACGTGTTTGTAAGGTTGCTCACTGCAGAGCGTTTGAGGGAGTCCAGACTGCAATCAGCTAACGTGCTATCAATAGACGACTTGGTAATAATAGAACATTACGTGCCGCTGGAAGAATGGATTCCAAGGTATATTTTATGAGAACAAAGCAAGGTGCAGCATGGCATAGGACCGCCGTTTTTGCTGAAATAGAAAACCAGTAACGGTGCAAGGGTCGCCGGAGGCCGGAGGGCAAGGGGGGAAGAGAGGAGGCGGTCTTTTTCCTCAATGTTCCTCGGGCTTTTTTGTGTGTGTGTGTGTGTGTGTTTTGGACTATGTGTACATATTTCCTATAAAAATAAAATAAAAAAAAAAATTGAAGCCCTGACAGCACATCTATAGTTTTGAAACGAGCAAGAGCTGGTCACCGAGCAGCACCGTGAATACATCGACTATTAGCACTGAGTTGTACAAATGGAATTAAAATGGCTAATTATACGTTATATGAGTTTTACCTCAAGAAATGCATAAATCGAAATGTACATATAACAGTACCAAAACTCAGAATTTCTATTCCCCCAAAAAAAAGGGATCACAACAAAGCTATCAGAGAGATACCAGCTTTGGAGAGGATGTTCCCGACATCTAACACGGACGGGAAGGGGGGGGGGGGTAGGTTCTAGAAAATACACAAGAATACCAGCCAAACAGCAAGGAAAGGTGCAGGAAAACACGCAGGTAAGAAGTGACAATTTACAGAAAGGAGAAACTGTGCGGCTGGTGGCATTTTCCAAGATTCACTGTGACAGGCTCTCTCATCCACAGGCTATTCTTGAAATGTGACTCTGACATTCCTCCCTCTGAGAGGCGGGGTCTGCGTTCCCTCCCCTTGAACCCGGGCAGGCCTGCGGCAGAAGAGGTGCTAGATGGCCCCCGAGGCTCTTAGGTCGGACAGAGCAGTTTCTGCCCGGCCCTCCTGGAGTGCTGGCTCTCAGAAGCTGGTCGCCACGCTCTGTGTGGAGGCCAAAAAGCCCCAGAGAGGCCACATGTAGGTGTCCCAGCCAACAGTCCCAGCGGAGGTCCCAGCCAACAGCCAGATGGAAGGAAACCTTGAAGGTGACTTCATCCTCGGCTGGCATACGATTGCAGCTGTACAGAGTCCTGGAGTGAGAACCGGCTTGCCTGGCTTGCTGAGCTCAGTTCACCCCAGGACCATGACAGATGATAATAAGGTAACAGCTGCTGGGCGCCTGGGGGGCTCAGTCGGTTAAGCGTCCGACTTCGGCCTAGGTCACGATCTCACGGTTCTTGGGTTCCAGCCCCGCGTCGGGCTCCGTGCCGACAGCTCGGAGCCCGGAGCCCGCTTCGGATTCTGGGTCTCCCTCTCCCCACGCCTCCCCTGCTTGTGCTCTATTTCTCTCTCAAAAATAAATAAGCATCAAAAAAAAAAAAATTTATTTTTTTTTAAATAGCTGCTGTGGTGCGCCTGGGTGGCTCAGTCGGTTGAGCGTCCGACTTCGGCTCAGGTCTCGATCTCGTGGTCCGTGAGTTCGAGCCCCGCATCGTGCTCTGGGCTGACAGCTCAGAGCCTGGAGCCTGTTTCCGATTCTGTGTCTCCCTCTCTCTCTGACCCTCCCCTGTTCATGCTCTGTCTCTCCCTGTCTCAAAATTAAATAAACATTAAAACAAAATTTTTTAAAAAATAATAAATAAATAAATAAATAAATAAATAGCTGCTGTTTCAGGCCATTAAATTTGGGTGATCCTAGCAGCAAGGTTTAGGTCCCAGAAGTGGGCGTGGTTGTAACAAAACCTAAAATGCGTGGCATTGGCTTTCGCACTGAAACTTGGGCGGAACCCAGTGATGCCTTGAGGACACTGTTAGTGAGCGTAAAGGGCGCCGAAGAAGCTTTATTTTACAAGTTTTTTTTTATTTTAATTTTTTTTTCAACGTTTATTTATTTTTGGGACAGAGAGAGACAGAGCATGAACGGGGAAGGGGCAGAGAGAGGGAGACACAGAATCGGAAACAGGCTCCAGGCTCTGAGCCATCAGCCCAGAGCCTGATGCGGGGCTCGAACTCACAGACCGCGAGATCGTGACCTGGCTGAAGTCAGACGCTTAACCGACTGCGCCACCCAGGCGCCCCCGAAGAAGCTTTAAAGGAACGTGTGTAGAAGTGACTGGAAGCTGGAGGAAAGAGGACCCTTGTCATGGGGTGGGGGAGGTTTTGGCCATGCTGTCATCTGTGTTAGAGGAAGAGTAAGTGTGGAGGACAGGAGACGCACCCAGTGAACTCCATGATGAAAGTCAAGAGATTCCAACGCGAAACAGTGAAAGGGTCACTTGGCTTCTTCTCGCCGCCCACAGAAGCCATTTAGATCTTTAGAAAACTTTCTAAATGTGAGGCCAAGAATGTGACTACAGGGGTGCCTGGTGGCTCAGCTGGTGTACCGTCTGACTCTTGATTTCGACTCAGGTCATGATCTCGTGGTGCATGGGATCGAGCCCCACGTTGGACTCTGTGCTGCTGGTAAGGAGCCTGCTTGGGCTTCTCTCTCTCCCTCTCTCTTTCTGCCCCTCTCCTGCTTGTGCTTTCTTTCTTTCTTCCTTTCTCTCTCTCTCTCAAAAATAAAGAAAGAAAAAAAGAACATGACTACAAACCCCTTTAAGCTCTCAGAAAGACTTAAGGATTTCACAGGAAATCCAAAATAAATAGGAGTTTATCCTGAAGAGATTTGTGGCTGCAGTTTTTGTCTGATCGAGTAAAGCCCGAGACGATTCACAGACAACCCACAAAATGTTAAGGGAACTATTCCGAAGAAAGTACCTCCAGCTTCGAGGAAAAGGGACCAAGAAAGTACAACACGAAAAGAGACTTCTGAAACCAACCTCTTTTTAGGAGCAGGAAGCAAACGGAGAAGCGTACTTCAGGGCAGTTCAGTCTGGTTACGGAAAAGGAAGGGGCGCGCGGGTGGCTCAGTCCGTTAAGCATCTGACTCTCGGTTTCGGCTCAGGTTGCGATCTCATGGTTCGTGAGTTCCAGTCCTGCATCAGGCTCTGCGCTGGTGTGTGTGTGTGTGTGTAGATAACTCATGTCTTTAGTTCACAGATCTTTAAATCAAGAGGAATGGCACTCAAGGGACCGTACCTAAAAGAATCACGTCGGAGGAGGCCCACCTGGACCTAGACCTGATGTGGCTGATGGGACCTCGGACTTCAAGCTGAGGCCATAATGGGATGAAATTTGGGAGTCTTTGGGGGAAGAGACGGATGTAGTTTGCAGGTAGGGAGATTGTAAGGGGGAGTGTGGCAGGTCTTGTTTCGCAGGATCACCGGGACCTGCCATCTCAGATGCTGCTCTTACAGCAGGATGCTAACATCCTTCCCATCGTGAAAAGTGGCTTTTGCACTCCTTCCCCTTAAACCCAGGTGGGCTTATGACTAAGGCAGAAGTGACACTATGGGACTTCCAAGCCTAGATGGTAAAAGGCGACATATCTTTTCTTTCTTTCTTTCTTTCTTTCTTTCTTTCTTTCTTTCTTTCTTTCTTTTTCTTTCTTTCTCTTTCTTTCTTTCTTTCTTTCTTTCTTTCTTTCTTTCTTTCCTTTCTTCCTTCCTTCTTCCTTCTTCCTTCCTTCCTTCCTTCCTTCCTTCCTTCCTTCCTTCCTTCCTTCCTTTCTTTCTTTCTTACAGTATTTCTTTAAGTTTTGGCCCAACGCGGGGCTCAAACTCACGAATCTTGAGATGGTGACCTGAGCCAAAGTTGAACACTTAACTGACTGAGCCACCCAGGCGCCCCTAAAAGGTGATAGAGCTTCTGCCTGGTCCTCTTGGATGCTTGCTCTTGGAACCTCCAGAACCGTGGGGGATAAAGTAACTGTTATTGTATCTAGCCACTCAATTTTGGGGGTGGTCTGGTTATGTAGCAATGGATAAATGAGACAGCTGGAATGACAGACAAATATATGAAGAGATAATTCATCCCACCACTGTACTGAGCATTTCCCCTGCACCAGGCACCCTTCCAGGTGCTAGGGGATACACAACAGACCAAAACCCCGCCCTCCTGGGGGACACATTCTAGGGGGGAAATAGACTTCTTAAATTAGTAAATAATATAGTAAGTTAGATAAGGATACGTGCTGAAGAGAAACACGCAAAGAAAGGGAATCACAAAGGACAGCAGATAGTGGGTGAATGAGTGTGATTTTTTTTTTTTTTTTTAATTTTTTTCAACGTTTTTTATTTATTTTTGGGACAGAGAGAGACAGAGCATGAACGGGGGAGGGGCAGAGAGAGAGGGAGACACAGAATCAGAAACAGGCTCCAGGCTCCGAGCCATCAGCCCAGAGCCTGACGCGGGGCTCGAACTCACGGACTGCGAGATCGTGACCTGGCTGAAGTCGGACGCTTAACCGACTGCGCCACCCAGGCGCCCCATGAGTGTGATTTTAAATGGAGAGACAAGGAAGGACTCACCAAGTTGGGCTCCCTGCGAATGTCCGTGGGAAGGGGGTTCCTTGCCGACGGGGCAGCAGGAAAAGGCCCTAGCAGTGCCGGGAGCATGCCTGCAGGAGGAGGAGGCCAGGGCGGCCTGGTGGTTGGGGGAAGGAGAGCTGTAGGGTGTGAGTTCAGACAGATTGCGGAGAGGGAGTGCACTGCCTTCTAGGCTACTGTAAAATCTTTTTTACTCCCAGGGCATTGGGAAGCCGGGGAAGGTTTGGAGCATGGAAGCAATGTGATCTTAGCCAAGAAGGTTTTTCTGGTTTTGTTTTTAGTACTCTTCATGCCCGATGTGGGGCTCGAACTTGTGACCCTGAGATCAAGAGTCACACGCTTACCGACGAGCCAGCCGGGCGTCCTCTGAACTTAGGCAAGTTTTTTTTTTTTTAATTTTTTTTTTTTTAACGTTTATTTATTTTTGGGACAGAGAGAGACAGAGCATGAACGGGGGAGGGGCAGAGAGAGAGAGGGAGACACAGAATCGGAAACAGGCTCCAGGCTCTGAGCCGTCAGCCCAGAGCCCGACGCGGGGCCCGAACTCACGGACCGCGAGATCGTGACCTGGCTGAAGTCGGACGCTTAACCGATTGCGCCACCCAGGCGCCCCTGAACTTAGGCAAGTTTTAACAAGGCCGCTCCAGCTGCCGTTTCGAGAAAGAACAAGGGAGAAACAGGGAGAGCGGTCAGGCGGCTTGATGCTGGGTACATTTTACAGGTAGAGCTGAGAAATTTGTGGACAGACTGGCAAGCAGCCCACAAGAGAGAGGTCGAGAATGACTCCCAAGTTCTTGGCCCGAGCGACCTGGAAGGATGTCGGCGCCATTTACTGTGATGGGGAGACCAAGAGGAACGGGTTGGGGGTGAAGCGGAAGCAACTTAATTTGGACACGTCAACTCTGAGGGCCTCTCGGACATCGGCGAGGACGAGTGTCTGCCGGGCAGGAGAGGGGCCCGGGCCGGAACACAAACCTGGGGCTTGACAGTGAGTGGCCAGCAAGCAAAGCCCTGAGGTTCAAGTTATTTCACCATCTCCCATGAGAGCTGGTTCTGGAGCTGACCCCGAGGCCAAAGCCCCTTCCAGAATGGTAGGCTGCCTCTCCATAGGTCTTTGGGCATTCTGGACTTGGCCCATTCTGGAATTCTGCCATACAACAGGAGTGCTGGAGGGATCAGACTCTGACGCCCATATGGCTTAGCTTCGCATGCCTGTTTCACCACACGATCTCCTTCAGACAGTTGTTGAGGATTAAGCGAATTATTGCATGAAAGAGCGGCTTACACGTAGAATATGCTCGTAAAGTACAAGGTATCTTCAGGGTGGTTTCCTTCGGTGCAACACCGGGGAGGTTTCTTGCAATGAAAAACTTACCTAGTCAGGGGGACCTGTGTGGATCAGTCGGTTAAGCGTCGGACTCTTGATTTCGGCTCAGGTCATGATCTCACGGTTCGTGGGTTTGAGCCCCACATCCGGCTCTGTGCCAACAGTGTGGAGCCTGCTTGGGATTCTCTCTCTCACTCTCTCTCTCAAAGTAAATAAACTTAAAAAAAACAAAACAAAACTTACCTAGTCAGAGCGGGTCTATTTACGTCTTCTTCCCACTCCAACCCAAACACCATAGAATCCACTATTTTTTTGTATCAAATCCAAAGGTTGCAAGATGTGCACAAAATAATGTGCTCAAGCTCTCTTTTCGAAAGATATTTTACCAACTCCTTTAAAAAACCCACACAATAGTGAGTCACAAAACGAGCACGAAGTTATTTTCATCATCTCTCTGTCAAGGATTATTTCTCTTCTGTTCATCAGATACTCCGATCCTTCTTTTTATTTGACCAGCTTTCTTGTGGCCAAGACCTACATTAAAAACGTTTTGGAATTTATCTCAACATCCATAATTAACAGACTGAAGGCAAACACAAGTTTCTATAAAACAGTAACCCTGAAAACATGAACAGAAACACCAACTATCTTGCTCCTAGAGACAGTACAGATAGAAGACGTGTCCTACCAAACAGAAGATCCTTGAAACCTCTGAATTCTGAATGTTCAAAATGCTGAGAGCATACGGAGGGATAAGGCAGCATCCTACTACATTCGTGGGGTCAGACAATGACAGAATCTGTGGCTGCGAAGAATTTATAATCTGTTGGAGAGGAGATAATAATACATATTCATGAGCTGGATGAACAATTAGGCATAGAAGCCCCAAAACATAATTTTATGGGCATATACATGTATAAGCTTAGTAAAAAGTGAACTACATTAACAGAATTATCTGCATTGTGGGATTATGGGTGATTTTTTCTTTAAAAATCTGTCTACATTGTGTGAAATCAAAGAAAAAAATTTCTTGACATTTATTCATTTTTTGAGAGACAGAGAGAGACAGAGCATCAGCAAGGCAGGGGCCGAGAGGGAGACACGGAGTCCGAAGCAGGTGCCGGGCTCTGAGCCGTCAGCACAGAGCCCGATGCGGGGCTCGAACTCATGAACTGCAAGATCATGACCTGAGCCGAAGTTGGACGCTTAACCGACTGAGCCACCCAAGCGCCCCGTGACATTTTTATTACAATGAATGCATTCTACTTTGGGGGAGGGAAGTGATTCAGTCCAGATTTGCTCAGGAGAAGCAGTAGGCATGGTGGTTAGGGGCATGGGCTTGGGAGACCTTGGGAGACAAGGTGACCTTGGGCGAGTTTCCTAGCCTCTCCTCACCCCACCCCCTGACCTGTTTAAAAAAGCCGAAGCCGTAGATACGAAAGTGCTGGCACGGCGCCGGGCACACAGCAAGTACCATGTTAAGTGCTCGCTTTGTTCATTACACGCGCTGGCCGACAGGGTTATGTGAAACCGTGGTGCCAGAGAACAGCTCGGTGAAACGGGTTGGCCTTGAGTAAGGACTGTGAGAGTCCAGGGAAAGGCACTCGAGATGGGGAAAAACTTGAGGCTGGATGGCGGAGACTGAACATGACAAGTCTCAACCCCCACGCACACCTGCACAGTGAACCGAGCGAGGACCGGACGGAGCCTCGGGACGGACGCAGAACGCGCAAGCTTTTGTTTTCAAAGTAGCAACTCCGAACGGGTGGCAGACGAGAGACTTCGCCACATGCAGCCCCGTTTGGCTCTCGTTCCTCACCCACCCCTTTGCTTTCCACAAAAAGAAGAGACTCCAAGAAGGTTCCTTCTGAATGTGTATCACCATTTATTGTAGTTTGCGTTAGGAATTGAACAGAGGACATGGTCTGTGGGGGGGGGGGGGGGGGGGAGAGGGAGGTGGGAAAAAAGGAAAAGAAAAAGAAAGTATGTTTCGGTAGCTTAATTTCTTCAAAACACTTTATGGTTTCAGATCCTTTTTCTTACCCCAAAGGAAATTCAAGAATTCAAGTATGTTAAGTCGGGAGCAGTCATACAAAAAGTCTCGTGTTTCTGTGCGCGTGTAGGTGTGTTTGTCTGTGTGTGTTTTTACAAGCAGACACATCCACGTTTCCTGCACCCCCTTTTTGCTTTGGTAAGGCCAAGCCCCAAAGGACACGTCATACAAACGACCCCTGCCTCGAACTCGCAGACTCCAGGGTTGAGGAGTTGATTTTCCCCCCTTGGATACCTGTAATGGTTTTGAATCGTCCCCCACCCTCCTTACCTCCCCCCCCCCAAAAAAAATCCATAAGTCATGTAAATCCTGATATACTTGAACACTTCCTCGGCTGTACTGTTCCTCAGATCCCTAATAGAGGCCTTACTACAAGGACCAGAGTGACAGATTCTCATTTTGTTCAGAATAAAAAAAAAAAGACAAAAAAAAAAAAAACCAAAAAAACTTTAAAGGGACATTTCAAAAGGAAAAAATAAAAATAAAAACTGAAATTCAAATTCTGAAAATAGCTTGCCTTTTTTATTAATCATGTCATCTAACACCAATTAAAAAAACAAATATGTGAATATGATATAAAAATACGATCCCAGGATGAACACTTTGTTGCAGGCACAATTCTCTCACAGAGTATATGTTTGGAGGGCCAGTGGGGGAAGGAGTTTATTTTTGTTTTTGCTTCTCTTAAAAAAATCCACAGCAGTGCAAGTAGGGTCAGGAGGGGAGCAGGGCAAGGATTCTTTAGCAGCAAAATGTCCAAGGTTCTCTAATCACAATCAAATCAACGGATATCGGGTTTAGGGGGGAAAATAAGGACGAAGGGGATGCTGTCCAGACCCATCTGTCATCAATCACTGAGAGACTTCCGTCGCAAAAGCCCCAAATGGTGACGTAAGAAGGACGAGTTTTATTACACGAGCAATCGTAAAGTGTGTCCCTCAAGCTTTTGACCATGTGTGTCACTTAAATATATGTACAGGACTCGGGCTCCTCTCCTCCTCCGTGACCTTGCAGATCTCCACCGTCTGGTCGCTCTGGGTGGGCTCTCGGGGTCTCCCGCCGCGCTGGGCCTCCAACATCTGAACAGCATGTCCGCCGCCGACGCTGCTTCTGCTTGCCTGGCTGGCCTTGGCCTCGAGCAGAGGGTGGGCACGGGGGGGGGCGGTTTAATGATCGCTGTTCTGTTTCTCTCTCATCCAGGCGTGAATCTGTTCTTTCAGTTCTGGCACTGGGAAAAGAAAAGGAGAGGATTAATGCCCCAGGCGGGAGGGCTCCTCCCGGGAGCCACTGCGTGCAGGTCTGTGTACGCGGAAAGACAAGGCCCTTCACTCCCTCACTGACGTGAAGCCTGGGGAAGGCCCAGGCTCCGGCGGCGGAAAAAAGGGCAAAGGATGTCTTGTGTCTTTTCCATCGAGCGTCAGACGCCGCGTGGCTTCTGGATTCGATAGGTCTCCCCTTCTGATTAATCTCGGACACACGACTCGGGCGCCACAGCTGGGCCCGGCGGCCTTGGGCACCGTGACTCTCGCCGCGCCCTCCTCTACCTGGTTCCAGCATGCTCTCTGTCAGCATCTGGCGGTTGAAGGGGTCCGTAGGGGAGTTGAGCAGGTGCCGCAGGATGATGGAGCGGTCCATGATGGTGCCGGAGGGCAGCCGCACCGGGTCGGTCATCAGGGTGTCCATCAGAGGGTCTACGGAGACAAAGCCAAGAGCAAACTCTACTCACAGAGCCGAAAACTGAAAATGAGAGCGAAACAAAGCCTGTCCTGCTTCGCATGGTCCTTCTAGGCCCCCAAGTTTAGCGGGAAGTCAGCATAAGACAGAGGCACACCCGGCGCCCCTGGTGGAGGGGAGAGCACTCTCGTCAGCTACAGCTGGGGGGCAAGAACAGGGGAGAAGGACCAGGGCCATGCAGGAAGCTCCCGCATCTGGGGACTTGCAGGAAATCCCCTCCCGCCAAGGCAAGGCTGATCCTGGAATCTTCCCGGCGGTTTCCTAGTTTGAAATCAAGACAAGGACTTTCTTTTTGCTTCTAATTGATAACAGAAACTAAAAGTAGGCAAATGTAATTTCAGAGAGCGTGCCTCAAGGAGCAACTCTAGCGCACCATGAAAAAAGGAAAAGCACAGAATGCGGTCTTTTTGTGTTACGTGTTTCGAGGTAACTCCAATCAAAGAATTCGGCAGGGAAAGAGTGGTCCACTTGCCTCTGAACTCGTCTGGGGCGTCGCTGTAGTCGATTTCTGCGCGTGCGTTCTTGGCTACTATCTCCTCCACCTTCTCAGCTAGGAGTTTAAACTTCTCGATCGCTATTGTGGATTTGATCCCTGCCTTCCGCATCTTCGAGATCACTTCCTCAAACAGCTCTTTGCTGTAGGATCTCTGCAAGTGAGGAAAGACGACGGGAGACAAATACATTTTAAGCGGAAAAACACAAGCTGCAGAAAACGCCTAAAGTCCAACCCATGTAGGAGCTTCTGGGGGGCTCAGTCGATGAAGCATCCGACTTCAGCTCGGGCCATGATCTCACAGCTCACGGGTTCGAGCCCCGTGTCAGGCTTTGGGCTGTCAGCTCAGAGCCTGCTTCGGATCCTCTGTCCCCCTCCCCTCTGGGCCCCTCCCCGCCTCTCAAAACTAAACGTGAAAAAATAAAACAGCCCTGAAATGATAACACATATATAAATACTCTCACATGACTATGAACGCAGGAAGACTGGAATATACGTATCAAACTGTACAAGGTCATTACCTCTGAGGAGGGCTTCAGGAGTGAGGCAAATGAGGGGAATTTTTAAATAGTGGAATTATCTTACAGTAAACATTCATTTCTTTTAAAATGTAAATGTTAAACAGAAATTGAAAATCAAGTCTGTCTGAGGCCTCGCAAGGCACTGGGCCCTGGCAGCAAACGGCGGCTCTTTCCGCTAAAGGCAGACACGGTGAGAACAGCCCGGCCTGGTTCCCAGTCGACAGGAGCTTTCTCCCGTTCGAGGTCAATCTCTCAGCTCAACGCTGAAGTGTCGGGTGCTCTGCTGACAGGAGCACGGGGGACGGTCTAGAGGACAAGTGCCCACCACAGCTGCAGTGGGACTCGAATTCTGGCTCCACCGTCTCCTCGAGCGCTGGGTGGTCTTAGGCACACCCCTCTGAGCCCCAGTTTCCTTGGGTGTAAAATGGGGGTGGTGACACCCACCTCACAGGTACCTAATTCATAAAAATCATTGCCATTTCAAAATATCACAGTATATCCTAATTCGCATTTCTGGCAAAAACACTGGCCACTTGTCAGTTCAGGGACAGTGATCCAGACGGAGGAGGGGACCGATCAAGACTCCAAGGACGGCATCGTAACCCGCTGAGCGGTCCTTCCCATCCAAGGACTCAGACGAATGTCTGCAGGATGAATTCGTCTCAGGGTCTGTATTCTCTTAGAGTGTGGAACTGATATTCCTCCATCTTTCTTCTTTCCTCTGTAAACCTCAGTCTCTAAGAAAGCGCACGTGTTCACTTCCTGTCTTCACAGGCACCCATGCCCCCTGTTACTTTCATGCACCTGAGGGGGAGACAGAGGGAAGGGCGAACGCTGGCCTCGACCTAGCGGAAATCCTGAAAGCCATCTTGCACAATCCTGAAAAGTTCGGAGAGCCTCCAGTATAGTTCTCTGAAACTAAATTACTGTACTGACCCAGCAGTTACCTTATCTGACATCTACTTATCATGAACCGGAAGCCAGTCTCCGTCTCTTTGGGAAGGGGTGCAGAGGAGAAGTGGCCAAAAGGTCATAGAATAAGAGGTTGGAAGGGCAAAATGAAGATATTTTGCACAGGGGCTTGTTGCTGGTTGGGCACTGCTGCATCAGAGGCGGTTTCACCTTGAACTTCTCTTTGTAACAAGGAGCCACCTGGCCACCCTCGTGAAGCATCACCCATTCTGTTTCTTAAAAGATGACGACTTTTTAACAACTTATGCTTGCTTATAAATCAACTTCTAAGAGCAGCGTGGTGAGCATTGTTAGAAATCAAAGGGAGCCCGCACCGAGGGGACGTGGCATTCAGCCTCTAGGAGCAACGGTGTCAGTGCCTGGAGCAAATGCACGTTACTAAGCTGTCGCTTCGAGTCTGATGTGGGTTGGGTGAGAGATGCAGTAAAGACGCTGCTCTTGACCTCAAAGATGTCCCAGAGTCATTCTAAACTCAGATGTGAAAATATTTACAAATCGTGTATCTGATAAAGGTCTTGTATCGAGAATATATAAAAAAAACTCTTACTATTCAACAACAGAAACATAATCCATTTTTTTTTTAATTTTTTTTTTTTTTAACGTTTATTTATTTTTGAGACAGAGAGAGACAGAGCATGAATGCGGGAGGGACAGAGAGAGAGGGAGACACAGAATTGGAAGCAGGCTCCAGGCTCCGAGCCGTCAGCCCAGAGCCCGACGCGGGGCTCAAACTCACGGACCGCGAGATCGTGACCTGAGCTGAAGTCAACGCTTAACTGACTGAGCCACCCAGGCGCCCCAACATAATCCATTTTAAAAAAATGGAGAAGGACTTGGACAGACATTTCTCCAAAGAAGGTATACAAATGGCCAAGAAGCACATGGAAAGATGTTCAACACTATTCGTCATTATGAAAATGTAAACCAGAACCACAGCGAAGTACCATTTCACTCCCACTAGAGTAACTATTTAAAAAAAAAAAAAAAAAAAAAAACCACGAAAAAATAACAAGCGTTGGTGAGAATGAAGAAATCGAAATTAGAACAGTTGTACATGATCCGTTCGTACACCGTAGAACACAATGCGGCATTTCCTCAAGAAGTTAAATGTAGTATCACCATATGACTCAGCAATTCTGCTGCTAAGTATATACGCAAAAGAATTACAGACAGGTATTCTAGTGTTTCATCACAAACACTCCGAGCAGCCACATTTATAATAGCCAAAAGTTGGAAACAACTCAAATGTCCACCAATGGATGAATGGAGAAACAAATCGTGGAGTATTCACATAATGAGATCTCACTGGGCCACAAAAAGGAATGAGCCAGTAGGCCATGCACATGAATGAACCTCAAAAACATTATGCTAAATGAAAGAGGCCAGACACAAAAGGTAGTGTATTATCTTATTCCATTTACGTGAAATATCCAGAATAGGCAAACAGGTAAATCCAAAATTATGTAAAACGAAGACAGAAAGCAGATTAATGGTTGCCGAGGGCTGGGGCAAAGGGGCGGGGATGGACAGTGACTGCGTAATGAATATGGCATTTCTTTCTGAGGGTGCTGTTTGGATAAAATGTCGGAACTAGAAAGAGGTGATGGCTTCTTAACACTGTGAATGTACTCAATGCTACTGAACTGCACACTTTAAAATGGTTAATCTTGGGGCACCGGGTGGCTCAGCTGGTTGAGGGTCTGACTCTTGATTTCGGCTCTGGTCACGATCTCATGGTTCATAGAGATCAGGCCGCACGTTGGGCTCTGTGCTGACGGCGCAGAGCCTTCTTGGGATTCTCCCTCTCCTCTCTTTGCCTCTCCCCTGCTTGAGCTCTCTCTCTCTCAAAATAAATACATAAACATTAAAAAATAATAAAATGGTTAGCCTTATGTTATGTGAATTTCACCTCAATTAAAAAAAAAAGGAAACACTGGATGGGAGAAGTGTGACTTCAGATAGGCTCTTTATCTTTTTTTTTTAGTGGTTATTTAGTTTTAGAGAGAAAAAGAGAAAGAAAGAGAGAGAAAGCGGGGGAGAGGCAGAGAGAGCAGGAGAGAGAGAATCCCAAGCAGGCTCTGTGCTGACAGGGACCAATCTCACAAACCCTAAAATCATGACCTGAGTTGAAATCAAGAGTCTGACGCTTAACTGATTGAACCACCCAGGCGCCCTGGACACGCGTGCTTAGCCCATTCTTGGTTGGCGGGGAGAGAAGCTCTTCCTTCCTCGCATGGCTGCCCTTTTCTTCACCCTTTGTCTTCCTGCACACACCAGACCAAACCACGGCCGCTGCTCCCGAAGGAGAAAATTGTAATTCTTGCTCCTCTGAAGCTTTGTAGACTTCCACCCTTTCTTCCCCAGTCCTCAAACCCTCTTTCAAATGATCCTCAGGACTCTAATCAGCTTACAACCAATGTAAGTGGAAAATACCCAGCAATCAGAACAAATACCACACCGTAAAAGGAAGCCAAGAAATCCACTTAAAACACTATTCTCTACATTGGGACACTGGCACTCGTGTGCATTTGCTTCCTGAGTCTGGAAGAACAGGGCTGTTTACACACTCAAGAGAACCCATGCACCCCTGGGCAGAGACTGCCATCTGTGACGCAAGCCAGGTGCCACCACAGGCCACCACGACAATCCACAGGCCTTACCGGGTATTGTCCCCCACTTGGTTTTCACTGTCTCGCCATGTTTATTCACGCTGCAAGGTTTGTGATGTTAACCACTTGTGATGTGGCAGCCACAGCGAGACCACACTTAATGACTCTCCCGAGTGACTTACAGTAAAAGCGCGAGAGTCTCTGGGGACTTTTCGCACCCTGACCTCTGGCGAGGCTAGAGAAGCCCAGCCGCAGCCGGCCTGCTCCCCAAGCAGACACCCCACTCTGGATGGGGGTACTTCCCCATTTCCCCTCTCTCCCTCCAGACTACCACTTCCCCACCATAGTTCTAGAAATGTGCGGTATCACAGGCTGTAGGCTAGAAACACATCTTAGCCCCTCCCACAATAACGGCAAACTCTTAACCCCTCTGATACACTCCTTTCTATGGAAAAACTGCTTCAGACGTGTGTTTTTTTTCCTTTGCAGGCACTTTGTCAAGACCAACTCTCTTGCTTACGTCCCAAAGTACCCACATACGTGAATTATATCTCAATAGAGCTGTTATTAAACAAACAAACAAACAATCAGTACCCAGGGGTGCCTGGGCGGCTCAGTTGGTTAAGCGTACGACTCGATTTCAGCTCAGGTTGTGGGATCGGGCCCTGTGCTGGGCTCTGCACTGACAGTGTGGGGCCTGCTTGGGATTCTCTCTCTCCCTCTCCCCTGCACATGGGCACACATGCTCTCTCTCAAAATAAACATTAAAAAGATAATACCCGCTATTTCCTTATTTTTCTATGATTCCTTTGGATGAGATATGGGTAAAGAACCTTCTAGAATCCCTACTGCTGGTTAACCTGAAACGTGAGTAATATTTGGAGAGAGAGTGTGAACGAAGATGGAGACACAGGTGAGTGTGGAATTTTGGGGCATTTTAAGCAGAAAGCAGAGGGGCTGGGAATATAGGCTCAGGGCCAGACTGACTGGGTCTGAATCCTGCCTCTATCCCATGGCACGGGCGCCACCGGGAGCAAGCCACTTCAACTCTCTGTGCCTCAGTTTCCTCATGTAAAAATAGGGAATCTAATAGAACCTACACCACAGGATTTTGTGAGGACCACATCAACAAAAATACGCCAAGTGGTTAAAACTTGGTATTCGGTTGATAAACAATCAGCTCTTATGACGCTGGTAAGACGTGGCCAGAAGAACATGGAGGGAGAGAAGTCAGAAGGGGGTGGGGCTGGACTACATCGGCAGCTGCGGAAATGCCAAGCGCCAAACTGCGTCCTCACAGGGGACACGAGGAATAAAGGAGAGAGAAGACTATGAAGATCACCCCACGAGGTCTGGAACCTGGAATCACAACGGCGGCAGCACTAAAGCGAAGGCCTGGGAAGCAGGCTTGGAGCCCTGGGAAAGCCGGGCCTCTGTGGGAAGGTAATGGGCCTGCTGCTCGTAGCAGGACGGGCTAAGAACTCCACTGGAGATGTATCTGGGAGCCAAGTCAGCTCTTTTACACCCAATGAAAAAGAGCTGATCCATCTTCGTTTACGTCAGACAAGCTCCCCTGGCCGCGGTGGTGATTATTTCCATTTGCCGACTAAAAACTTCCCAAACCACAATTTAAAAAGTATCGCCTTTCTGATTTCAAGTGGGGAAAATCCAGGGACAGGTGGGTACGTCACTGCACAGGGTCTGCCCGGAAGTCCACAGAGACGCCACCTCTGGTCGCCCAGCTCAGCAGCCTGAACCCCGGCCTCCCCCCGAAATGGCCTGCCCCCCCCCCCCCGTGCACCGACCTGGTCGTCAGCAATGGCTTTGGCGAACCGGGCACAGTCCAGCTGCAGGTAAATATCTGTCAGTTGGTCCAACAGCTTCTTTGGTTCAAAGCCGTATTTCTCAGGGTTTTCTACTTTCAGGTCCCGGCACTTGGGGCCACAGAGTTGCTGAAGATTAAAGTTGAGCATTGCAGCCAGTCGGGGTCCCAGCTCCTAGGAAATCACAGGGTAATAGGACAATTCAAGCTGTTGAGACAAGTGAGAAGGACCAAAACTCCCATCTCAGTGGAGGAACAGGAATGGGCCGGATTAATCTGCAGAGAATCCCTTATATGTGCCGTGGATCGTAAGCTGAAGAAGAACGTTCCGCTCAAAATTTTCTTTACTCTCCATCTCTAACCCGATAATTCTAACACTTAATAACGTTGCAGGTTGATGGAATACCTACAAATATCAACGGAAGGGTGACCTTTGCTTTAAATTCATGCTTTCGGTGACAAAAAACAAGGATTACTCCAAATTCATTGAGAAGTAGGTAAGAGGGAAAATCACTCAGAATCCCATCATCATAACGTAAGTCAAAGAAATTTTTGGTATGTTCATTTAGCCGCCATTGTATGTGCATTCGTTTTCTTTCCTTTTAACATTTTACTTTTAAGTAACCTCTACACTCAACATGGGGCTCGAACTCACGACCCCGAGGTCAAGAGTCGCATGCTCCACTGAACTGAGCCAGCCAGGCGCCCTGATGCATTATTTTTCTAAATTTCAAAAGCGTCTGACAGTTCTGACAGGGTGCACCGTTCTTATTATCGGAGGCCAAGAAAGGAGAAATGCAGAAGAAGCAGAAGATAAAGTTTATGTCTTAAATCATCTTAAATGTGGCAGGTGAGAGACAAAGCACACTTAAATGAAACCAGTAGCCAATATAAACAATATGCAAAAACCCACCCGATGTCCCAGTACTTAGTACAGTAGGGCACGTGTGCTTCAAGCAAACCTGCAGGAGGAATCCTGCCTCAGGTTAGACAGTATCAGGCCATTAAAAAAAAAAAAAAGTCACAGAACAAGGTTTTCATTACATTTAATGATTGCACTTATACACATCCAACTGAAATTTGGCTTTTCGAGAACCTGCTTTGCACAAAGTAAAGCGCTCCTGTATTTGACTGTTAGGAAACTGTGGAATACAGGAGTGATAAGGACAGGATATCGTTGGCAGGGTTTTATTTTTCCCCAAGTGGGAGAGGTTTGAGCTAGCCGGTGAAGAAGGCGAAACTGTGTGGCAAAGGAAAAGGATGCATCGAAGCAGGCACAGGCAAAGAGTGCGTGTGGAAGGCTACGGCCAAGGCACGCAGATAGCTCAGGTCAAGGAACGGCCTTGAGGGGCGCCTGGGTGGCTCAGTCGGTTGAGCGTCCGGCTCTTGATTTCGGCTCGGGTCATGATTTCGCAGTTTGTGAGTTCGAGCCCCGTGCTGGGCTCTGTGCTGACACTGTGGACCCCTGTTTGGGATTCTTTCTCTCTCCCTCTCTCTCTGCTCCTCCTCCACTTGAGCTCTCGCTCACGCTCTCTCTCTCTCAAAATAAATGAACAAAATTTTTTTAAAAAGTAGGCCTTGAAAAAAATTAATTTTAGTTGATATGAAAACATTAGACTTTGCTTTCAATAAATTCCTTTAAAAATGAAGAACTCAGAACCAAAAATAGGCTCTATGACAATTTAGTCTCAAATAATTTATTACAGTTCCCTAACAATCAAAGACTTGCTGATTTGGGGTCACTGAACGTAAAATAAAACGTGGTTTGGTGCCGGGATTGGCAAACTGCTACCTGCGGGCCAAATCTGACCTGATGCTTGTTTTCATAAAGTTTTACCGAAACACAGCCACGCTTACTGGTTTCTATATTGTCTGTGGCCGCTTACGTGCTGCAACAGCACAGCTGAGTAGCTGGGACAGGCTGTACGGCCCACGATGCCTAATAATTTACTCTCTGGCCTCCGTAGAAAAAGTTGAAAGGATTTCCATTTGCCAACCCCAGGGAAGCAAGGGTCTGCACTATCTTGTTTAAATTAGTCGTGGTGTCCGTGTGCTTTCAATAGTGAGCTCAGTTTTGTTTCACCTTCCACGGCTCTTTTATAAATAGATGTGAAATGGAAAATGGTGGGGGGGGGGGGGGGACTCCTTGCTGAGATGCACACAGGCCAGGGTGTGGTGATACTGTTGAACGAAGCGGTGAACGTGGAAATTGGAGGAAATGAGTAACCAAGTTACATTCCATTGTCAGCCTGTCCATATTGCCAGGTAATTAACCACCGGCTCCCGGCCCCTTCTTGGCCTTCCTCACGACCCTTATCCTGGCCACACCGTAAAGCTTCTGTGCCGTGCGGCAGCTCCAACACCAAGCAGCAATCTCCGGTCATGTGGCTCAGTTTCCATTTCAAAAACAGGACTCCGATCTTATTAATAATATCAAGGCCAAATGTTTTGACTACCTTTGATCTGTCATAAACCGTAATTATGGCTCCCGTCACCCTTTGGCTTCTTGAGTATAGCAAAGCTACAGCTAGGAGAACCGAAGATCTTACCCAGTATCAGTGATTTCTACTTGATAGACTCTAATTTCCAACTGACGTTACTTTCTATGTCTCCTATAGACACAATACAGGAATCGATAATGATAAAAATATGTCACAGCCTCAACATTAGTGATCCCGTGTGCTCTGTAAGCAGAAAGCGAATTGAGTTATCTTGGAAAAGACTGTTTGCAGACTTCTGTCTATCCTCAGAGTGCTTTATCACCTCGCATAACTGTGAACAAAACCAGTATCAAAATTTCACTTAGTGGCTGTGAGCTGCAACGTCCAGGATCTCCACAACCACCTTTAGTTACAGGTGCCGGAGCCTGACTGTGGAATCCGACATGCAAAACAAACACCCCGAAGCTTCCACTCACCGGTCTGAGGAATGGCTTCTGGACCTGCTTGGTGAGGATATGGAACATGTCCACGGTTTCTGTTGCCAGGGCGAGATAGGAGCGTGAAACACGTTCGTCCTGAGCAAGCTGGGACTGACGGGCTTGCTGCTGATCCTATAGGAAACACGGAGCAGACGCCAAGCCAAGGTCAGTATTGGCCGTGAGCTCACTGGCACGCCGAGCGTGATGGAAAATACAGTCCGCTCCTAATGGGACAAGGGCGCAGCAAAGCCAACATGCCGAGGGAATGGGAACAACCCAAAGCAGAGAATTTTCCAGATAAGGTACAGTTCATTCCTTTCAGCATCAGAACTCTCTAGGCCTCTGAGTACGGTGACCGTGGCCCATTATTTCACTTCCACGCGACTGGGTTTCCTCAATGATAAAAGAAGTCACGTTCATGTTCCGTGCGGGATGAAATAACTGATTCTTTCATCACACCCGATACACGTGGTTGCTAACGAAGGAGAGCTCGTTCCCCTTAATAACAACTGGCAGCCATCATTATTGTGAGAACATGGACGTGTTCTGCTCCGACACCGCGGCCAATAGGTTTTGCCCCTACATGGAGCGCCTACAGATCGCTAAAAGGTTCTGAGTTTCGTCAGGCTGTCAGCCCCGACAACGGTCAGCATTCTTGCCTCCGGCACCGTCCTTGTCCTTCAACTCTGCCATGGGCTGGGAACCAAGATGAGAAGGTGTCTGAGTCATGGGGAAAGCAAGTGGGGCCCTGAAGGCTCTGGGATGGAGAAAAGCCACAGAAACATCAGGGAAGACTGAAATCCTTACATCACGGCTCAGAGGCTGGTTTACTTTACGTAGAGGGGGAGGGGCAAGAGCCAGGACAGCTGAAGTCCCCCAACGAGTGCCCCTAGGGTAAGTGCCCTGAGTGGGTGCCTGGGGGAGGTTCTGCAACGATGCTGGGTGGCCTGCCCACTGCCCCTCGGTCAAGACTGCGCCTACGCAACATGCTGGAGCAGGAAGACACGAGGACAATGAAGTGAGAACGAGTGCAATGCGCACCTGCGTGTCGCATGCACTCGTCCAGACCTGGTGTCCGGGCCCTCCTCCAGGCCAGGCCCACCTTTCGGCTCTGGTGATAAGAGTAGAGAACGAGACCAAGAGGCCCGCAAGCCTCACGGAGCCCAGACTGCGGGGCAGGGAAGAGATAAGCAGTACGCAAACATGCTTCCCGATACACGGTAAGTCTGAGAGTGATGGAGACAAATAGAGCAGAATGAGAAGGAAAGCGGTCAGGGATGGCCTCTGAGAAGGTGACATTTAAGTGGGTATCTGAAGGAAGCGAGCCAGCAGAAATCTGGGGCAAGAAGGCCCCTGTGGTTGGGGGAGGGGGAGGGAAGAGGAAAAGGGTGGGGCCAGGGGCCCACTCTAATTCGGGTCTGGACCCTGAGTGAGAAGGGAAACCGGGAAGAGTTCTGAGTCAAGCGGCGATAACGAGCAAACAGGTTTAACAGCATCCCTCTGTTATGGACACGACAAAGGTGGCGAGAGACCGGTGAGAGGGGCGACAGCAAGCCAGGCGAGAGACGGTCTAGAGGTAGGGGAAAGAGAGGAGGTCAGACATGGGTATAGCTCAAGATAGAGCCTGGGGCTCCTGGGTGGCTCAGTCGGTTGAGCGTCTAACTCTTGATTTCAACTCAGGTCATGATCCCAGGGTCATGGGATCAAACCCCATGTTGGGCGCTGCACTGAGCAGTGGCGCCTGCTTAAGAGTCTCTCTCTCTTTCTCTACCTCTGACCCGCCCCCCTGCTTGTGCGCCCTCTCTCTCTCTCAAATTAAAAAAAAAAAAAAAAAGATACAGCCTTGGGGCACTTGCTGAGAGAGAAGAATCAAGGAGGACTCCAAAGTGTTGGGTCAGAGCAATCAACAGAATGTAGTTGTCCCTTGAGCCTGGGTGGCTCAGTTGGTTAAGCATCCAACTTTGGCTCAGGTCATGATCTTGCAGTTTGTGAGTTCGAGCCCCGGGTCGGGCTCTGTGCTGACAGCTCAGAGCTTGGAGCCTGCTCCAGATTCTGTGTGTGTCTCTCTCTCTGCCTGGGCCCCCCCCCCTCCCCACTCACACTCTGTATCTCTCTCTCTCAAAAATAAAGATTAAAAAAAAGTTAAAAAAAGAAAAAAAGAATGTAGCTGTCCCTCAATGAGGTTGGGCAGACCTGGAGAGGAGAAGTGGCCCCCCCCTTGTCAAGGGATACTATGAGACCACCGGGCAGAGGAGCAAGTCAACAGCTAGTGAAGCAGGTCTGGCGTCAGGAGAGATAGGAACTGAGGAGACATGTTCCAGAATCTTTAGAATAACGACCATCAAAGCTGCTGGGAATAGATGATATCACCTAGCAGTGATTTCCAACTGGGGGATCAGGCCACGTGCAGGAGTGTTTCTGGCTGCCTGATAACTCGGGGCAGGAGGGTAATTCACTGGCATTAAATAGGCGCGAGCCAGAGATGCCAAATGTCCCGCGACGTATGGTGCGGTCTTCCATTCCAATAATTCCATAATAAAGAATTATTACCACACCGAAATTCCACCGAGCACCTGAGAAACACCAGCCTTGGCAGCGAGAGCGGAGAGAGGAGGGGAGGAGCCTGAGGGCTGAGCAGCCGAGTCCGCCAGCATTCGGAGGATGGCGAGATGGGAGCAGCAGGCAGGGAGGTGGGTGGCAGGAAGGGACTTCAAAATCACACAGACGTATTTCTGAAATAGCACTTGGTTGGAACTATTTATGCTGCTTTCTCATCCACGGACACGGCAAAATCAACAGGAACTGTTGAGTTATCTCCTAAGCAAACGCTACTGAGCACCGACCGTGAATGAGACCATGTGCCACAGACCCGTATCCCAACATCTACGACAGAAGCTGGTCTAAGACAAGCATCACAAGCGACACGGAGTGGGCGCTACAGAAGTATAGAGCAAGGGGAGGGTTTGGGGCGGCTCTGGCTGGGGTAGTCCAACCATGAGGGAATCCCTGCACAAGGCCTTGTGTAAAGAATGGGTAGGATTTTCATACACAAGAACGGCAAGCAGAGAATTCGGGACAGAAAGAATGACTTGAGGCAAATGAAACAAGGAGAGCTACACGTCCTGAGCGCCAGTGCTGAGCTGGGTTCGCGACATCCACCATCCCTCCTCCTAGTTTTTCCGCAAAGCAGGGATCATCTCTGCTTCAGGGACAAGGAAACAGATTCAGGAACTCTGAATGCGTGGTGGCATCAGTCCTCAAACCTAGGTGCCCTCGGCTCCAAAGTTGCACCTCTTTTGGCTAGGCCTCATCTGTTTGCCCAGCATGTTCTCCAAGGGCCCGGGGACCGGTCCAGATCGGAGCCAACAGACTGGAATGGGAGAAAAGCTTGGAAGGACTCCCGAGAGCTACTGTGGGGAGGCGTGAAACATAAGGTCTGGGCCGACTCTTGCCCCGGGGAGATGGGGAGGTGCAGGAGGGAAGCTTTGGAGGCACCACAGGAAAAAGAGTTTAAAGTGTGTTTAGAAACGAATACGAGGGTAGACAGTAGGTGAGACTCCAGTGGATGCCAGGGCAGTGCCGAGGAAAAAGAAGACAACCACCACGTTATCTCAAGAATACAAAGAGAGGGGGTCCAGCAGTGTGGCGGCCTGGACTCGGGCATCCAGCATTCACGGGCCCTGCAAAGCCCCCGGAAGGCTTCAGTCTGTAGTGTAAGCACGCTGGCTAAGCTACAGCAAGTCGTAAAATTCTCACCACAGCTGCAGGAACACTTGGAATAAAAACATCTCCTAAGTGTGCTTTCATACGTGCTTATGTATCTTAAGATACTTTTTGACTGTGCGGCATTAAGCTCGACAGTATTTTCGCACTGAGAATGCTACTGCAAGTAAAGAAACAACAGTGCTCCCTCCTCTCCCAGGAGAATTCCTCTGGGGAAGCAGTTCTGATTCTGAGCCCGGGAACAGAAGGAACCAAGATACCAAGTCCCCAGTAGTTGTCAAGAGCGAAGTAACTGATCGGGGAACCGTCTAAATGGCTGCAGTGTCAGAAAAGCATGCCAGTGTGCTGTCACGTCACCATGTCACCATGTCATGGAACCTGGCAAAACGACACTGTCTTCCACCAATAACCAAATATAAAACCAAGATCAACCAGAAGGAAAAAAAACCACACCAGAATCCTGCGTGATTCACATAGCTGTCTAAAGGAGATGCTGTGAGCAAATCAAATGCTTGTCTGGCACAGAATTCTAGAGATTTATTTCCTACTTTCATAAACTGACATCAACAACAGTCAGACAATAAAAGCTCTTCTCCAAAAAAGCCCTTTAAAACTAAGAAGGCAGGAGAACGCATGTTGAAAGACTTCTCGACTCGCTTCTTAGCTTTAGATGGAGTGTTTAAGCTCACTCCTCCCCTGAACCCGGATCAACTTCACAGAAGCCCGCAGGTGGGAGGTGACAAGCAATGACAAGTACGTCACATCTAAGTCAGCAGGGCCCACAAACGCGGCCCCGGGCAGAGCCCTGCCCAGGGGCCGAGGCGGTTTTCCGGCTCCGCCGTCCGAGTGCCTGCGCCGTGTCCTCACCCGGGGCAGCTGGTCCCACTGGTCTTTGTTCTTCATCTCTTCTTGCACTTCATGGATCCGCTTCAGAGACTCCAGACTTTCATCGAGCAAAAACGTCGTGTCATTTATCAGCATGTTTATGTAGCGCACAAACTGCTTCCCCGAACTGGAAAGGCAATTACATTGCACACGGTCAGACCTCTTGCCGAAGCAAAGTGCCACAGCAGATCCCAAAGAAAATGGGCCTCTGCCCTAAATGCCAACCATCTGGCCCTGTAAGACTGCCTCCCGGGCCAGCACTCAAGCACTGTGGAGGTCAAGGACTACAGAGTCTCTCCCTGGATCTTGCTATTCCTTTTAATTAACTGTGATGAGCTCATTTCAGTGGTGCGCCGGAGGCACCTTGCACGGTTGATGAGAGCCAATTACTAGTATTTCAGAATTTTGTGAGCAGACTCCCTTGGCAGCTTAAATTTAGCCACGGTGGAAGTATTTACACCTGAGAAAACCAGCAAAGGCTGAATTTTCTCCACCTCTTCAGAGAGCAGGTTTACTAACACATCCCTGGCTCATTCTCTCAATGATCTGAAGTCGAGAAGACACTCTTCCAGACTAGAAAATATGCTTAAACTCACCAAGATACAAAGAAAGTATAAATAATTACCCACATATAAGGGACAAGAGAATTACTCATACAGTTATTCTTCATTATAAAGAAAGACACGTTGAAGAAAAGTTGGCAGCTGTAACATTGATAAAGGAGGCTATTAATTCACTTTCTAGACCTTGAAGCTTCCAATCTGTAAAACTGTCCTGTATATCCCGTTATAACGGAGGGCTCGCTCGTGCGTGGAGATTTGAGTGCACCGTTAGGCTTCATAACTGCAAGATTAGTAGAGAAAAAGAGTAGCCACACACCCTTCGGGATCTATCACTGTGTAATCAGGAGGCAGGAAGCCTGGATTTCAGGAACAAGGCAAGTTCAGGAAGACCACTCCCAACTCAGCACCACGCAAATCAAGCCGTGGGCCTGTCTGGTCTAAACTTGTGCCAGGGTTTGCTGGAACACAATTCTGACCAGAAGAGCAGCTCACGAAAAGAACTGGCTTAAAGAGTTCACTCTGCAGAAAGTTACCTAGCAAACGGCTAACAAATATTGTCGACTAGTGACTTAGTTAACAAGCGACAACTGGATTTAATCAAAGCTCTAATACGGTTTGCAAAAGATCCAAGTAGATGGGATAAAATTTCTTAAGAATAATTTGAAAGTTCAACATTTTCATCCATTTTCTTTCTCAAGCACCTTTCTGTTTAAAGTAATTTAGACGAGGGGCGCCTGGGTGGCTCAGTCAGTTGAGTGTCTGACTTTGGCTCAGGTCACAACCTCACAGTTTGTGAGTTTGAACTCTGTGCTGACAGCTCAGAGCCTGGAGCCTGCTTCAGATTCTGTGTCTCCCTCTCTCTCTCTCTGCCCTTCCCCTGCTCACACTCTGTCTCTCCCTCTAAAAAATAAACATTAAGAAAAAAATTTTTTAAGTAATTTAAACAAAATTACTAAAGTCCGGGTTAAAGTAGTCACTAAAATTCCAGGTAGGTAATGAAAGGTCCTTAGTCAAGGTTTAGGGCCTTGTTACAAAGAATGACGTTGGAAATAATGACCCCAACCTGACCGCTTCCAAATCTAAAGTCTTCCTAACATTTCTCATCTAAAGCGTGACATCAGATTCCAGAACATTCGAAGATCTGGTTCCAGTCATTCTGACAACTTCGCTTCACACCGTAATCACAGAAACAGCAAAAGACACTTAACACATCATCTCCGAATATTTATAAATTCTTTCTTTAATGTATACATACCATCCCCGAAGTATGTCAACAAATCTAAAGTTCAGCAAAGTCTGGCCAGCACAGACATTTCAATAACCCTGCTCTCATGTACCAGAACCACCTAGAAAACTTAAAGGAGGCTGAGATCAAGCAAACAGTCAATAAGAACCAGCTATGAAAGCTCTTAAGCAGCCACCCTACCTGTGGTTTGCAAGAGAGCAAGCTGTGACTTGCTCCGTGAGTATCAGGGGCCAGATACTCACTTGAATTCCTCCATGAAGGTGCCATGGTGAGCTATGTTTTGCCAAAGGCTCTTGAAAATGGTGCTAATGTGATAGCGAATGGTAAACTTGTCGTAGAACTCGCTGGTGGCTCCGGTATGCTCCACATCTAAAGAAGAAAGACAAAGGCATTGAAGGACGGATACAGTCTTACCTTTCTTTCAGAAAGCAGTTACTGTGGCCACGATGTGAATACGAGTCTGTATGCGCAGCTGTATCTCATACGTAAGGGCAAGACAGAGCTTGTACGAGGTGGTTCTAAAGACACAAGCTTCGCAGAGAAGCTCTGGCAGTGGCACGATACCAAAACGAATCGAGCTCGAAAATGCCACCAGCATAGCATCAACTCGCCAAGGACGAGAAAAGAAATGGGTCAAGTTTTCTTAGGGGCCACATACCTATTAAATCTCACTACAGGCCTACCTCATTTTATCGTGCTTTTTTTTGTTTTTTTGTTTTTGTTTTTGTTTTTTTTTACAAATTGAAGGTTTGTAGCAACCCTGTGTCACGCCAAGTCTATCGGCACCATTTTTCCGACAGCATTTGGTCACTTCCTGTCTCACGTTTGGTAATTCCCGCAATATCTCAAACTTTTTCATTATTATTATATTGGTTACGGTGACCTGTGATAGGTATTACGACTCACTGAAAGCTCAGATGATACCATTGTTAGCAATAAAATAGTTTTATTTTTTAAAATAAGATTTTTATTTTTTTAAACATTTTTTTAAATTACTTTTGAGAGACAGAGAGCGTGAGCAGGGGAGGGGCAGAGAGAGAGGGAGAGACAGAATCAGAAGCAGGCTCCAGGCCCTGAGCTGTCAGCACAGAGCCCGATGTGGGGCCTGAACCCACAAACCGTGAGATCATGACTTGAGCTGAAGTCCAGATGCTTAACCGACCGAGCCACCCAGGCGTCCCATCAATAAAATATTTTTAAATTAAGATATATACATTGGCTTTTTAGACACAGTGAAAATGTACACTTAACAGACTATAGTATAAATAACTTTCACATGCACTGGGAAACCAAAAAATTAATCTGCCTCTCTTTATTCTGAGATTTGCTTTATTGCAGTGGCCTGGATCCAAACCTGCAATATGTTTGTAATATGTTTGTATTATTTTAAGTACTTTTGATAATTAACATTTTCAGGGGCGCCTGGGTGGCGCAGTCGGTTAAGCCTCCGACTTCAGCCAGGTCACGATCTTGCGGTCCGTGAGTTCGAGCCCCGCGTCGGGCTCTGGGCTGATGGCTCAGAGCCTGGAGCCTGTTTCTGATTCTGTGTCTCCCTCTCTCTCTGCCCCTCCCCCGTTCATGCTCTGTCTCTCTCTGTCCCAAAAAAATAAATAAACGTTAAAAAAAAAAAATTTAAAAAAAAATAAATAAATAAATAAAACATTTTCAAACACATTACCAAAGTAAAGAAAAGCATAGTAATACCCTATGTATTCACTGCTCATTTACCAACATCCATATATTGTTAAAATGGAACAAAGATCAAGCTTAGTTTTCCAAAGACAAATAGCTTAAGCATGAGAAGTTCCTGAATTTATGACAAGTTTTAAAAAAAGGGAAAGCTGTCAGGTAAACACAATAAGGCTCACGAAAAAGTTAAAAACGGGAATTAAAATAAGATGCCATTTTTCTTAACCTATCAACTTGGCAGATATTATAAAAAAGACCCTGTGAGCATGTAGGAGAAAGTTACCCTCTGACTGCTGGTGGGAATGAACAGCAATATGATCCCTTGAAGGCAATGTGACAACATTGTATCACAAGCTTGTGACAACAATGTATCACAAGCTATCGATAAGCCCATCTCTCTGACCCACCAACTCTATTCCAGAAAACATACGCTGGCATGTTCAAACATCTCCCAGGATACTCTTTAAAGTACTATTTGTATTAGGGAAAAGATATAAATGCAAATGCCCGACAGAGAACATGAAAAAGTATTTGTGATATTATAGGCGAAAACCACAGGCTACCGGGGCACCTGGGTGGCTCAGCTGGTTGAGCGTCCAACTTCAGCTCAGGTCATGATCTCACAGTCTGTGGGTTCGAGCCTCAAGTCAGGCTCTGTGCTGATAGCTCAGAGTCTGGAGGTTGCTTCCGATTCTGAATCTCCCTCTCTCTCTCTCTGCCCCTCCCCCGCTCATGCTTTATCTCTGGCTCTCAAAAATGAATAAACATTAAAAAAAATACAAAAGAAAGAAAGAAAGAAAGAAAGAAAGAAAGAAAGAAAGAAAGAAAGAAAGAAAGAAAGAAAGAAAGAAAGAAAGAAAGAAAGAAAACCACGGGCTACCAAATGGGGCCAGTCATATTTAAAGCCTGTGCCGTGTGCACACACACACACGCATGCACGCACGCACACAATTTACATATATGTAAGTTGGCTGAAAAAATATAGAGCAAAATGTTAACGGAGATTCTGAATACAGAGATTATCAATAACTTTTATCTTCTTTTTGGCATTTTCTATATTTTGCAAAGAACATATTTTTGTGACAAGAATTTAAAAATGAAAGGCAAAAGGTAACACCTACCATACAAAGACCTAAAAGCACTTACACATCTTCATGAGGTCAAACTTTCTTTACAATGAACTAAGTGTCATTTTATTCACTGTATGAAAGTGTGAAATAAAGTGTGGAGAGCTGATTTAAACAGCGTCTATTTGGGAAAGACACTGGGGGCTGATACAGAGTGTCTCGTATCCTTGAAGTCGCCCGTCATACCCGCACCACATCCTGAGCGCTGCAGACGCCCGGTAATGACTGTTAACTTATGATCAATATACACCTCTCCCAACATTTTATAAATTTCACTCCTAATGCTCCCGCAAAACTGCAGCAGCCCAAGTTCTATTTCCCAAGTCCAAGTTCTAAGAGGTCTGTAATGAACCAGACACTGGCTGGCCTCACTCCCCCACTACTCACCATGCTTCCCCCTGCAGGTCTTCTTGTTCAGTTCATTAAACTGCCCAGGCCTCAGGGCCTTTACACGTGCTGGCTTGGTTGTCTGCCACACTGTGGCTGAGACCTTCGTGTGATTCACTCTTTTGTCTCATTAGACCTTCCCTGACTACGCTTCTTAAAGTAGCATCATGCCCTCCTCCCACAGCCACTGTCTGAAAGGATCTTATTTATTGGTTCAACGTCCGTCTCCCAACTAGAACGCCTGACTCACAAAAGCGGCGTTTGTGTGACATATTCACCACTAGGCCTTACCATCAAAACCAGGGCTGACACACTATAGGAGCTTCATAAACATTTGTAGAATTAGTGAGTGAATCTACTAGGGCTAATGCTGGCTTTGCCGATGCAGCTCGGCCTGGGGAAGAGGACAGTCTTGAAATACGTCTTAGTTATCAGTGTTCTTCCAGGTTCTGAGTAGCCAGGTGGGGAACGCTGCTCCTTAAGGAACTGACTGCTGCTACAAAGAAAATACTCTGATTTTGAAGCTTAATTTTCTTTTTGAAATAAAAACTTGATCTTCAGGGGGCGCCTGGGTGGCGCAGTCGGTTAAGCGTCCGACTTCAGCCAGGTCACGATCTTGCGGTCCGTGAGTTCGAGCCCCGCGTCAGGCTCTGGGCTGATGGCTCAGAGCCTGGAGCCTGTTTCCGATTCTCTGTCTCCCTCTCTCTCTGACCCTCCCCCGTTCATGCTCTGTCTCTCCCTGTCCCAAAAATAAATAAACGTTGAAAAAAAAATAAATAAAAAAAAAAAAAACTTGATCTTCAGCATCTCCTAAGCTAGGATAGTCTCTTGGGGCAGAAAAGAGGAGCTCGTTCCATATAGCGATCTCTAATTCACGCCTAAGAGTCAGGACCCAAGTCAGCAGGTCTTATTATGGGCTTCAGACACGAGTGGAGGGCTGCCTCCGATGCCCCACCGCAGGGTTCTCTCGGCACCGGTCCCACGTGACCACAGCAGTCACGGCACGGCAGTCAGGAGCACCTGTGCCAAGGTCCCAACTGCAGAGGTTACTGCCACTCACTAGCTGCTGACCTTCAGCAAGCTGCTTGACCTTTCTAAGCTTCAGGTTCCTCATTTGTAACATGGAGATATTTATAGGACCCATCTTGAGGACGGCTGTGCAGATTAAGTGAAAGGATTAGAAAGTATTCAATAAACGGCGGCTATTATTAGTGCGGGTATCATCTATCTAGGACTGCAGGTGTGGTCCAGGGCCAGACGGTACACTGCCTGGTGGCAAAGGGAACGGGAGAACACCACTCATCCAGCCGTCCCTGCGATCCTACCAGTGGGGCTCCACCAGGACCAGCACTGGTCTCCCAGGAAGAAGCCCGGCCCTTAGCACAAGCTTATACTCCGCCCCCATGCTTTATGCCAAAGTCCCAGTGACAGGCTCAGGGCACAGTATAAAACACATTTCACTAGGGGCGCCTGGATGGCTCAGTCAGTTAAGCGTCTGGCATCGGCTCAGGTCATGATCTTGCAGTTCATGAGTTTGAGCCCCGCATCAGGCTCTGCGCTGACAGCTTAGAGCCTGGAGCCTGCTTCGGATTCTGTGTCTCCCTCTCTTTCTTCCCCTCCCCCACTCCTCTCTCTCCCTCTCTCTCTCTCTCTCTCTCTCTCAAGAATAAACATTAAAAAAAATTTTTTTTAAATACACTTAACTAAACAACTTTTGTTTTTAATACTAACAATACATGTTTACTGCAGAATAATTAAGTTCAGATTTTTTTTTTAAGTTTATTTATTTTGAAAGAGAGTCAGTGAGCAGGGGAGGGGCAGAGAGAGAGAATCCCAAACAGGCTCCACACTGCTAGCGTGGAGCCCGATGTGGGGCTCGAACCCACAAACCAGGAGATCATGACCTGAGCCAAAGTCAGATGCTCAACAAACTGAGGCACCCAGGTGCCCCAAGTTCAGACAATTTTTAAAAAAGAAAAAGAAAGAAAACCATTCACAGGTCTATCACTCAAAAGTAACTGACTCCCTGTTAATATTTTGGTATCTGTTCTTCCACACTGTTTTCCATCACATACATGGGCACCAACACATGGTCATTGTGTACCTACTGTTTCGTTACTAGACACTGTCTTCAATCGCTTCACCATTTACTGTAAATAACACATCATCTTTCCTAGCTCAGAGAGACCCACTATCGGATACCTAATTTACTTTATCCACAGCTGGCAGACATTTAGGCAGTTTTACGAATTTTCACTATACTGCACCGTAAACGATGCTGCAGTAATGATCACTATAAACACATACGTACATTTACAATTCTCCCCGTAGAACAGATGACTAGAAATTAAGTTCACATTCAAAAGGATGAGCTGTTTACGTAGCTGCTGTCCCTCAGCCCCCAATCCACCCTTTATGGCTTTGTGATGCTGGGGCTGGGACTCTGCAGGCTTCCCCTGGCCAGCTGGCCCTCTGTTGGGTTCGCCAACAGGGGGCGCTGCAGAAGAACCGGAGACCTGAAGGAGAGAAGGGGCTTGGACCTGGGGGGTAGGCTGGCTGCTCCCGTCAGCAAAGGTTCTCCTGCTCAGCAGCCGCTTCCGGTTTCCAACTCTGTCCAGGGCTCGCGGCACTAGCCAGCCTGCACACCCTCAGAGAGGCCAGATGGCCACTGTCGTTGCTGAGAGGCCTGGCCAAGCCCTCGTCCGCGCCGCTAGATTTTACTACCTGCGGCCTCTTGCCTCAGCGCCCCCAGCTCTGCCACTTCTGCACCTACACTCTGCCTTTCACCCCAAAGTCCCTCATTTGCCTTTCTGTCTTCCGTTTGCCCAGGTCCTTGTACAGCTGATCCTTGAACAACATGGGTTTGAACTGCACGGGTCCACTTACGTGGTCTCTTCAATAAAAATACACACAGGACTGTAAATGTATTCTCCTTACAATTTTTCTGTAACATTCTTTTTCTCTAGCTTACTTTATCGTAACAATACAGCATTTAATACATATACAGAAGAAGTGTCAATTGACTGTTCTTGATAAGGCTTCTGGTCAGCAGTAGGCTTTAATAATGAACTTTGGGGGAGTTAAATCTAGATTTTTGACTGTGTGGGGCGTGCTCCTAACTCCCACATTGTTCCAGGGCCTTCTGTACGTACTCAATTCTGTGAAAATAACTGGCATGTTTCTGTCTTCCTTACTGGACCCTGACTGATATGTGGGATCTATAAATTTTTAGGGCTTCTGGTGTGGACTGCCAAATTGCCCTCCGGAAAGGTTTTACCAATTTACATTCTCATAGAGTTTCATAGCTGCCCACTAGCTATGGGGGAAATGAAAGAGGTATTTGCAGGTTAATGTGTTTCTCAGCAACTATGTTATTAGCTACAACTAGATAGTCTCTTTCTTAAAAAATAAATTAAAAAACAAATAGGTGAAAAGAGGTCCCTTATGCTATTTTAAGAAATGCAGAACTATCTTCAGGGCGCCTGGGTGGCTCAGTTGGTTAAACATCTGACTCTTGACTTTGGCTCGGGTCACGATCTTACAGTTCGTGGGTTCAAACCCCTCACTGTGCTCCACACTGATGGCATGGAGCCTGCTTGGGATTCTCTCCCTCTCCCTCTCTCTCTGCCCCTCCCAACTTGCACTTGACCTCTCTCTCAAAATAAACTTAAAAAAAAAAAAAAAAAGAAATGCACAATTATCTTCAACGAAGTCTGATATGTGCAAGGCACTGAATAAGGTCCTGTCCTGTACATGTGTAACTCATCATTTGCACTTGAATGGCCCTCTTTCCCAGGGAGGGAGGCCCTGCCCCACCAGGGCTAAAGAATGAAAGAGGAGGACTGGGGAGCCAGGAAGAGGCTTTTGACCCAGGAGTGCTCTCTGCTGTTGTCAAAGTGAGGATGTTAACAAAACTTCAAGATGCTCATCTACTTACTTTAGGTGTAAGATGATAACAGGTAGGCTGGGAAGGAAAGAAACTGTTTTTTCTTTTTTTTTTTAAAGTAATCTCTATACCCAAAGTGGGGCTTGAACTTGACCTATAGATCAAGAGTTTACTGATTCTTCTATCATAGATCATGCTCTACCGACGGAGCCATCCAGGCGCCCCAGGGAGACTCTTATTAGATATTACAAAGCAATAGTGACAAAGGCGAAAGGAGGTAGAGAGACTGCTGGAACCCTCAGAAGTGAAAGGACAGGTGACAGCACCAGCCCCCAACGAGCAGGAGCCGATCTTGGTTGTCAGGGAGGGGATGGCTGTCACTGAACACAGAGGAATCCTCAAACTTTGGTCGCTGCACCAAACAGCAAGCAGCTGTACTCTTGGATGACCTGTGTTTCTTCCAAGAGCATGGCAAGTACGTTCTACTGTATGCTCAGGACACTTACTGAGTGCCCAGAATGGGCTAGCTTCAACAGAAGTTGAGACAGACAGAACACACTTCCTTTCCTACAAAAGGTACAAACTGGAAGGAAAATGTGGCATTGGGACAATCTTACGCCTTTGCTAGCAGACAGGTGAATTGGTCCCAAGGTAATCAGCTTTATGCAAGCATATCTACAGTTCAAAAGCCCAATTAAACATAAAAATTCAGAATCCAACCAATCCAGAAGTGGAGGACGGCGTCTGATGTGTCCTCGGGTCTTGTCCACCCGCATAAAACCCAGTACCCAGAATGGCGGCGCCTGGTTATTACCAGGCACTCAGCAAATATGTGTAGACAAGAGCGAATGAGAGAATGCTCCCCAGTATCCCGATTCCATTGATTTGAGTGGGGTTCAAGAAGAAACATTTGTAATAAGCTCCCTGTCTGACCCGTGCTCTGAAAGCTCAAAGCTAAAATGAGCCAGAGGATTCCAGACAAAACAACTGATCCGTGCGGTCGACACCAGTCCGAGCTCAGTGTTAACCACGTGGCTTACCGTGGATCCTGCTGCACCATCAGGGACTTGTGCGTAGAACGGTCAATGTGGGATCTCCACTATTCGGGGAAAATTAAGCAACAGCACATGCTCTGTCAGCGGTGGGCTAGTAGGTCACACCTGTACGTGGCCATCGGGATACTAGCTACCAGCTTCAGAGTAACTCCGTCCACTAGCTTTAGACGACCTTGCCCACCTGAATACTTGAAACTTACCTGTATAAAACTTCATCAGTGAAGGGACCAACAATTTGGTGGAGAGAGGATGGTTTTCAATCATTTCAAAAAACTTCTGGGTTCGTGGCTGAACAGCAGGGTTGGTCATAAACATGACTTCTACTAGTTTGGCCACCAGATATGGATTTCGGATATAGTTCTGGTTACACAACATCACAACGAGGAACATCACAATGTCCTGAGTACAGGGCTCATAAAGCACCTGAGGAGAGTATCTGAAGAAGGCAAAAAGAGCAAGAAATAAAGCTTCGAAAAACTCCACCTGACTGGATGCTGGGATCATTAAGTAGGGAAGGGGCCAACAGGTCAAGGAGCCAAGATACTGAATTACCTTGAACTTGCGGAGTTTCAAGTGACTGTTTACTTTATAACTAGATAGGTTTCAAATCTATTGGGTCTACTGGCTGAAGCATGTCATATTAACTTATTACGTTTAAGGAAATAAGCCAAAGCCGTGATTAAATTATGAGGTAGACTTTACAAAAGATCTTTGCTACCAAAAAGACTCAAAAAAAATTTTTTTAAAGACTGTATTTTTAAGTAATCGCTACACCCAGTGAGGGACTTGAACTCATAACACTGAGATCAGGGGTTGCATGATCCACTGACTCAGCCAGCCAAGTGCCCCAACAAATTTTTTTGATAGCTGTTTTTTGTTTTTTTGTTTTTTTTTTTTTTTTTAAAAAAAACCTCAAATGTCAATTATAAACTCAAACCACTTCTTTGTAAGCTTTCTCCAATTTTATAATTGAGAAAAATTTTGGTACAAAAATACAGATACAGGTATTTCTGGCTTTTGAATGTTCACTTAGATATTTATAAACTGTTTGCTCCTTCTGTTTCTCAGAAACACATACTCAATTATTAGAAATTCAACTCAATTTTCACAGAGTACATTCTTAGCAGCATTGTTAATCCTGCTTCTGTCTTGAAGATATTATTGGAACTGGCTTCGTGCCACGGTCAGATTTATTTTTCCAGTCTCCAGGAAGCATTCGGTTACAGCCATCACACAGAATTTCAGGCATAAAATGGAGGTTGGCAATACAGTTCATAATACAATGTACACATTATGCATGAAAACACATTAGAGCGATGGAGTATGTCAAAGGCACTTACTGTACAATAAAAAATAAAAATTCAGCAACATCTTCTACATAAAACTCAGGCAATGCTGCAAAAACCTTGGGGACATCTGAATTTAAAGGCAGTGTTATGCTGTCAAAGAGAATAAAAGCACAAGTTATGAAACAAAAACCTGGGACCGGAAACTATAAGGAACATCACGCGACCATTATTGGTAAGTATTTTATTTGGGGGGGGGGGGGGGGACCTCCTTCTATATAATATAGCTATGGGAAAAGGATACAAGCTAAGAGACCAGAACCAGAAATGAGCAGGGAGGAATGAAGACAGAGGGTATACTAGGGCAGGCACAAGAAATGTCTCCTTCTGTTGATTTTCTGTTAAGGTTAATGTAATCAAATACGAAAGAAATAAAAGGGTCATATTTGGTCATTTTATGCAACTCAAGCTGTGTTGAGACAAAAGAGATACAGATATACTTTAAATAATATTTTCCACTCCTACAGAGGGCCTTGGGTCAACCTCACCCACATCGGTGACCCGGAGATTTCGTAGTAACAATAAAATAATAATGACTGGCTGAGTATCTTCTTGGACCCAGTGCTTAAAGGGCCTACCTAATAGCTGGTTATCTCCGGTTTTTAGTTTCTAACTTAGGGATTTCCTTTTCTGTCAATCTACAGCCAGTTGGTAAAAAAGTACTAGGTCAAAATTTAAGTAATAGGTGCGGACATTCCCTTCTTACTGTAATTACGAGGAATCCAAACTATTACTAATCTTGTAGTCTGTATTAAGTACAATCTAGAAATTAAAGAACGGACTAAGTAAGGGCTTGGGTTTTAGCTATCGACTAAAGGACAATGAAGACGACACGGCCCAGACGAGGGAAGAGGAGGTGACGGGGAGGGGGCACACTCACTCGGGATAGGCGGGGTCCAGGATACGGAGCAGCAGCTGGATGAGAAGGCCGTAAAAATTCAGACATCTTCTCAGAAAGCTCTCGTCAAGTAAACCAGCGTCAGCACAGGCCTTGCACCGTACCAGTTTCTGTGGAAGGAGGCATGCCCCCGCCCACACATTAGTTGGGAGCGAGTTGCCCGCAGCGTTGACCGGCCAGGGAACGGGCCAAGAGATGGGAAGTCGAAGTTCTAAGGCTTCGTGAGCTCCATCTCTAACTAGCTAGATAGTAAGCTGGTCATGTGTCAGGAGCTTTCTTTGTTCTGAGAAAAACAAAGGGTACGCCATGCAAACCACTGCGCCCGAAGCTGCGGCTCAAGAAGGTAGTTATTACTGTCATGTTTAAATAGCTTGACTGGGGGACAAGGCTGCCGGGGGAGGCGCTTTGGCGTCAGAGACGGTTCGTGGAAAGAAGCCGGTCAAATCTGCACCTGAATTCCAGGTCACCACTAATGAGCTGTCCCTGGGCAAAATGCTCGTCCACGGAGGGTCCCACACCTGCCTGGGAGGACGACTGCGAGAAGGAAATGCACGCATGCACGCGCACTGGCACATCGGTTTAAACGGTTTCCGGACTCCTAACAACATGTCTGTGGCATGAGCGCAGGGGTCTAGAGACGCCAGTTAAGGGCCCCTGGTCTATCCTGCATCTCGACTACGTCTATTGGCAAATGAAACAAATCTATCTTAACTTGCACCAGAAATCGAAGTTACCATGTCCACACATCCTCCTACTAATCAACAGAAAGCAGAACCAGCTGGTACTCAGTTCTACAATGTGAACAAGAGCGTGAGAAAAATGCGTAAGTCCGCTGTCTACGCTCCCTCGTACAGCCTCCGCCCGGCCTCCACCAGCAGAAATCTTCCTGTCTACAGTCAGGGTCTGTGCCGTGGATCGTCTTCGGTGGCAAATGGAGAATGAGGGACAAGGGAAGGGGGTCTTCCCACTACCACAAACCCGCTTGGTGAAACATCGTGAAGGCGCGTGGCCGGGCGCACTGGTGCCTGTGTGTTTTGGGTCGCGGGGCTGGGAGGCAGCAGAGGGGAGGACCCTGCAGACGGGTGAGGGAGGCCGGGGACGTGACACTGAGGGTGATAAAACCAGGAAGGATTCGAGTTGTCGCTGGCATGAGCGTGTGCAGATTCTGTGCTGAGATTTCAATATCGTATTAGACACGGGCGAGGTACCAGCGAGTGGGAAAGTGTAGCGTTCTCTCTTCAGGGAACAGAATCATGAAGGGAAAGGGGACGCTGAAGGGCTCACTCAAGGCACACTTGCGGGCGGGAGGATTATCGTTACGAGGCTGATCTACAATTGCTCCAATTAACTGTACAAACCTTAAGCTGAGTCTTGCAGCGCTTCAGCATTTCGCGGTGTCTAGTGGCCAGCGGGGAGTCTTTCCATTGGCTTTCGTTATTTTTCAAATCTTCCACGGTTCTAAAACCAAAGACTAACAGTCAAATGCAAGAAGACACAGGGTCCATCTCATCTGTTCATTTTGACCATTTTGTTGACTCTCAGATTCACATTTCCCCCCTTACTTTAGCATCTTTAAAAATCAGAGTGTCGGGGCGCCTGGGTGGCTCAGTCGGTTAAGCGGCCGACTTCGGCTCAGGTCACGATCTCGCGGTCCGTGAGTTCGAGCCCCGCGTCGGGCTCTGTGCGGACAGCTCAGAGCCTGGAGCCTGTTTCGGAATCTGTGTCTCCCTCTCTCTGACCCTCCCCGTTCATGCTCTGTCTCTCTCTGTCTCAAAAATAAATAAACGTTTAAAAAAAAATTTTTTTTTTAAAAAATCAGAATGTCTCTTATCATGAACTGGCAGAAATTTTCTTTCTTACTGGTTTCTCAAATAACGAGGTCTTAAAATTGATGGTACTTTGGAGTTAATGAAATACAGTAAGAAACACATTGTCCCCTTATTTTCCAGAGAGGGAAAAAAGAAGTCCTTCGTGGAAATTCAAGGTTACGTCGCCTGGTCAATTTACCAAAATGAAAGGCGAGTTCAGTCATGGCAGTTCCTTTTCTTCTTTTGCAATCGTTCCCTCTGCTGCGAATGCTCCTAAGATAATCTCTGTGGCTTGTTCCTTCACTTCCTTTAGGTGCCTGCCCAAAGATCGCCTGCCAGTCACACTACAGGCTTCACGTTTTAAAGACTGGCCCACGTAATGCGATTTCAACCCCCCTCCATCAAGACGTAGAAAACTAGAGGGTTATACGTTTTTTTGAAACTACACTTTCCCAGACTGCCTCGCTGCCAGCAACTCTGCCCATGACCTAGCTTCCATCAAGAGGTGAGCCCTCATCGAAGGCAGAAGCGGATACTGGGGAGTGGCAGCCACGCGGGTTTTCTGGACGCAGAGTGGTGGTGGAGTTTTGCCTGAGCAGGGACAGAAGCCCTACTATCAGGGTGAACCCTGAAGCAGCTTCCTGCCAGGTTAGGATCAAGAGACAACTCCTGGTACATACATACCTGGCTCTCAAAAAAATGGCGATGATTTGATAGCACACTGAAAGTGTCACGTGGCACCTGTCTATGCTGCAGATGGCAGGACGAGAGGACACTGAAAGATGCTTAGAAGCACTATGGGAGGGCAGACAGGCCTGACAGCCTGCCTCTAGGGAGCCACACTGGACAGGCACATGGAACAATGAGGAAAAGTGCAAGGCAGCCTTGTCCAGCTTCTAACTGGGTGGTCATGACAATGTGTGGTTGACATATTTGTTCCTTTTTAAGCAAACTGCTATAGCTTTCAATGCACTTGGAATTACTATTTCCCTTCCACATTCTTGGGACATCGTTATTCTATCTACCACAATAGTGACACAATCTGGGAGTGTGTGTGCAATGGATCCTGGAGATGCTTGATCAGCAAGAGTGAAGCATGTTAACATCTTTCTATGTAGAACTAAGTTCATCAACACGTTACACTTACCAGAGATCCTGGATTCAAGATTGTCCTGAGTAGCTGGGATGGGTTTTAAATGTGTGCCCAGCTAATTGACTCAAAGTTGGAATTGACAGCGACCTACGCTGAGTGAAGTTGAGCCATCTGACATCCCCTGTATAATTGGGAGGAAGGAATCTAACGCTTAAGAAGCTGAGAATACTGGGGGCCCTGGGAGGCTCAGTCAGTTAAGTGTCCAACCTGGGCTCAGGTCATGATCTCGCAGTTCGTGAGTTCGAGCCCCGCGTCAGGCTCTGTGCTGACAGCTCAGAGCCTGGAGCCTGCTTTGGATTCTGTGTCTCCCTCTCTCTCTGCACCTCCCCCCCCCCCATTCTGTGTATCTCTTCCTCTCTCAAAAATAAATAAAAAACATTACCAAAAAAAAGCTGAGAATATTGGGGCGCCTGGATGGCTCAGTCAGTTGAGTGTCCAACTCTTGGTTTCAGCTCAGGTCATCATCTCACGGTTTGTGAGTTCAAGCCAGGCATCAGGCTCCATGCTGATGGCTCAGAGCCTGCTTAGGATCCTCTCTCTCTCTCTCTCTGCCCCTCCCTTGCTCTCTCTCTCTCTCTCTGCCCCTCCCCTGCTCTCTCTCTGCCCCTCCCCTGCTCTCTCTCAAAATAAATAAATACACTTAAAAAAAAAAAAAAGAAGCTGAGACCATTAATATAGATTAATATAAATATACCATGTGTGACCAGCTCAGACAACCCCTCTTCCCAATACATGCCCTCTCGCCCTGCCATCCCCTAGAGGACATCTCTCCTATCACAGCACTGGAAAGTACACAGGTGAGGGGAACACTGACATCTCTGACCATCCACTGGGAGTTGGAGTGAAAGCGGTAGCTGGTACCATTGAAGTGGATCATCCAAAGTCAGTGGAAGAGATGGGATCCCAGGATTCCAAGATGAAGAAGCAAATTCACAATCACAGTTTGAAATGCATATATGCCTCTCAGTAACTGACAGTATAAGCTGATAAAATCAGCAAATATGAGAAAAATGTGAATGATAGATGAACAAACCTGACCTATTGAGACAAATGTGAAGCTGTGCAATATGCAACACGGAAAGCACATTCTTTCCACATCTATATGGAACGTTTACTTGTGAATGTGAGGCCAGAAAGCAAATTCCACAAAAAGTTCAAAGGACACAAATCAGAACATGTCCTTTTGACCATAATGAAATTTGGCTGGAGATAAAGAGACAAATACACCGAGAATCCAGAATTTGAACAATACATATTTTCAATAACCCACAGTCAAAAACGAAACAGTAACAATTAGAAAATATTTTGAACTGAACAGGAAAATGTGCCATGCCAAACATGAGGGATGCAGCCAAAACCATGCTTTGGGGAAACGAGACACCTTGAATGCACGTAAGAAAGGGCTGAAAATGAATGATTTCAGTACCAACCTCAAGGGGCAATAAAAATATCAACAAGAAAGCAAATTAAACTGAAAGAGAGTAGAAGGAAATAATGAAGGTGCTGCAGACATTAAAATGATAGAAAGAAAATATTATGAGCAACTTTAGGCCTATAGATTTTGAAAATTTAGATGTTACAGAAATTTAACACAAGATGAAATAAAAACCTAAATAGTCCTGTATCTATCAACTGAATACAGCACATAATTAAAAACTTTCCCACAAAGAAAACTCTAATCCCAGACAGCTTCATCAATGAATGTTCCCAAACTTTCAAGAAAGAAATAACATAACTGTTATACAATAAACTCTTCCAAGGATATAAAAAGAGAGAGTATTTCCCAACTCATTCTATATGGCAAGCATAACACTTATACCAAAATCTGAGAAAGACTTAACAAGAAATTACAGGTCAATCTTTCTTTCGAACACAACCTCAAAAATCCCGAACAGAACATTGGCAAAATGAATATGAGACATAAAAGCAATATCAATGAGATATAAAAGCTGAGTTTACTCTAGGAAGGGAAGTCTGGTTTAATATCAGATGTTGTAATTCCAGTTGATGTAATTCAACTACATTAACGGAATACAGGAGGGAAAAAAAATCTGATCTCTTCAACAACTATGGAAGAAGCATTTAATAAAACTCAACTTCTGTTAGGAATAGGAACTATTAAAATACTAAAAATAATGCGAAATTTTCTTAATCTGGTAATGAGGATATACAAAGAAGGTTGTCTCTATTCAAGATTGTACTAGAAATTGTAGCCAGTGTTACAAAAAGAGAAAAGGTGTAAGAAAGAAAACTGTCATCATTTACAAACGACACGAATATACATGTAGAAGGAAAATCTTCAGAGTAATCATCTATAGAGTAATCATCAGCATTAACAAGAGATTAGCAAGACAGATAGATAGACAGAGATACACAGTTGCAGATATAGACATGACATACTTTTTCTCACAGCCAGACGTGTACATAGGTCTTGGACCAAATGAAGCGGCCACACTGTTACCATTCCAGAGGACCCATTCAAAAATATTTTTGCTTCCTGTTCCTGTGATTTGTTTAGTTGGAGATGTTGGTACACAGGGAGAAATGCTTAGATTAAGAATGTCAACAAGGTCGCCTGGGTGGCTCAGTTGGTTAAACACCCCAACTTCGGCTCAGGTCATGATCTCGCGGCTTGTGAGTTCGAGCCCCGCGTCGGGCTCTGTGCTGACAGCTCAGGGCCTGGAGCCTGCTTTGGATTCTGTGTCTCCCTTTCTCTGCCCCTTCCCCAGCTCGCTGTCTCTCTCTCTCTCAAAAATAAATAAACATTAAAAAAAAAAAGAAACTCAACAACGGTGCTGATGAATGTGAAATTGAGGCTACCATCTGGTCATTCTGAATTCTTTATGCCACAAGACAACAGGTGAAAAACAGAATTACATGTAGGCAGGAGTAAATGATCTGGTTTATCAAGGGACATAGACTTACTGCTTCAGAGTCCAGGGAGGAAGGAATATGTCTGGAATCCGGGAGATCCTTGAAAGTACCTCCCGGTCAATACCATGACCAATGGAAAGAGTTAATGGACGTCTAGTGACCATGCACCAAGGGTTGAGAACTCTCAGAAGCCAAAGTTTGAGTCACTTCACCACATAAAGAACTCTGGCTGAACACGGAATGTGGTCATACAGTGTGTACTGTAACGTACATACTCCCCACACTCAAATCTACTGGTCACCTGGGGCGCCTGGGTGGCTCAGTCGGTCAAGCGGCCGACTTCGGCTCAGGTCATGATCTCACAGTTTGTGGGTTCGAGCCCCGTGTCAGGCTCTGTGCTGACAGCTCAGAGCCTGGAGCCTGCTTCGGATTCTGTGTCTCCCTCTCTCTCTGCACTTCCCCCACTCATGCTCTGCCTCTCTCTCCTTCAAAAATAAAAAAACATTAAAAAAAATTTAAAAAAATCTACTGGTCACAATGGAACTGCTTGCTCTGCGAGAGCAGTGCTAACTCAGGCGATCCCAGGACACAGATTCAGGCACATACCTATTGAGCTCCCGGATGGCCCGGAGTCTGCGGATGTAGCGACGGCAACTTGGCAGAATAGAGAGGTGGTGGGCGTGCAGGGTAAGAAAAAAGCATTCCGTAGGGAATTTCGGCTCAGAAAATGGAGGCTGATCTCCATCTAGGAAAAATAACATAATTCCCTAAATAAAATCTACTACAAGACTAAATCAGAGAAAAAGCACAGTTAAGACAAAATTACACTTTTCAAGAATTTTCAAGAAGTTTAAGGATGCTTTTTAAAAAGTATAGACCAGTTATAAGAGGAACAGAATGCCTGCGAGCTCTGTCCAATGAGTAGGGATTCTGCCCCTCTGCTTGAATGTTTACATAGATGTATCTCGACAATCTTGTGTTCTGTGTCTTCCTGATGTATTTTATAGAACCATTTCTATTATTCAACACGGATCACAAAACATCACCTTAAATCTCAAAATGCTATTAGACTATGTTAATAAGCTACAGATTCCACAGCCATTTCCCCACTGCGGGTACGTTTGTCATTTCTCATTTTTTCTCTAGGATAAATAGTACCTGGAAGATCGACGTACAAAAACTTACGACCTCACCCCACCCCCAGCATTGGGAGCATAGTCTAAAACGTAGCATTACTGACAATGACAGTGTTATAATTTTTGATATAAATCAGAATTCACTAAAGAAACTGATTAAATGCCGTCTATTTCTTCACAAAGTTCCATTCCATCTCATCACTTTGTTTTTGGATAATTTCCAGACACACAACCGTAACTTGAATTTCTTTCAATTTGTATCTAATTCCTAGAAGTATGTGTATCTTTTCCAAAAAGTGTATTTTATTCCTTAGGTTATATACTGCTTACATTTTTTTCCCCGAACTAAAAGAAAACTGTCTGTTGGTAGCATTTAGCTTGGGCCTTCTACATTTCTAACAATTTTACATTTTGTAAGGCATGATTTTATCAAATATACGACACATATTTTGACCCGTTTTTAAATTTTACATATTCATTTAGTCTCACTCCAGAAAAAGTATATTTACATATTAAGATGCTGTTTATATACATATTGTCTCTGATGATTTGCTTCATTTCTTAAACCATTATAAATTTGTTTTCTTCATGACTGGGTCAAATTATGTTTGTTTTTTTCACGTTTTATTTTATATATATATATAATATATAATATATTAATATTAGTTACATTAATAATTAATATTAATATATAAATATTATATAATATATATTTTTTTTAATGTTTAACCCTTTGATTCTTCTGGAACTTACTAGTCCATGATATGAGTCCAAGCCTATACCAGTAGCTACTTGTTCAAATGACACTACTCAAATTCTAACTTTACAGGGTGCTTGGGTGGCTCTGTTGGTTAAGTGTTGGACTTCAGCTCAGGTCACTGAACTCACGGTTCGTGGGTTCAAGCCCTGCGTCGGGCTCTGTGTTGACAGCTCAGAGCCTGGAGCCTGCTTCAGATTCTGTGTCTCCCTCTCTCTCTGCCCCACCCCCACTCACTCCCTGTCTCTCGCTCTCCAAGATAAATATTAAAAAAATGTTTTGTTTTGTTTTTTTTTTTCCAACGTTTTTATTTATTTTTGGGACAGAGAGAGACAGAGCATGAACGGGGGAGGGGCAGAGAGAGAGGGAGACACAGAATCGGAAACAGGCTCCAGGCTCTGAGCCATCAGCCCAGAGCCCGACGCGGGGCTCGAACTCGCGGACCGCGAGATCGTGACCTGGCTGAAGTCGGACGCTTAACCGACTGCGCCACCCAGGCGCCCCAAAAAAATGTTTTTATTTTATTTATTTTTTTTTTTTTTAATTTTTTTTTTTTCAACGTTTATTTATTTTTGGGACAGAGAGAGACAGAGCATGAACGGGGGAGGGGCAGAGAGAGAGGGAGACACAGAATCGGAAACAGGCTCCAGGCTCTGAGCCATCAGCCCAGCGCCTGACGCGGGGCTCGAACTCACGGACCGCGAGATCGTGACCTGGCTGAAGTCGGACGCTTAACCGACTGCGCCACCCAGGCGCCCCAAAAAAATGTTTTTAATAATTAAAAAATACTAATGTTATTGTTCATCATATAGTTTTGTTTTTTTTTTTAAGGTTTATTTATTCTTGTGAGAGAGAGACAGAACATGAGTGAGGGAGGGGCAGAGAGAGGGAGACACAGAATCCAAAGCAGGCTCCAAGCTGTCAGCACAGAGCCTGATGTGGGGCTTAAACTCACGAACCGTGAGAACATGACCTGAGAGGAAGTCGGACCTTTAACCAACTGAGCCACCCAGGTGCCCCTGCTTAATTCTTATTGTAGCTTAAATGTTTTTCTGGAAGGGCACCTGGGTGGCTCAGTCGGTTAAATGTCTGATTTCGGCTTGGGTCATGATTTCATGGTTCGTGAGTTCTAGCCCTGCAACGGGCTCTGTACTGACAGTGCAGAGCCTGCTTGGGATTCTCTCTCTCCCTCTCGCTCTCTCTCAAAATTAAATAAATAAATAGACTTAAAAAAACAATGTTCTGGGGCGCCTGGGTGGCACAGTCGGTTAAGCGGCCGACTTCAGCCAGGTCACGATCTCGCGGTCCATGAGTTCGAGCCCCGCATCGGGCTCTGGGCTGATGGCTCAGAGCCTGGAGCCTGCTTCCGATTCTGTGTCTCCCTCTCTCTCTGTCCCTCCCCCGTTCATGCTCTGTCTCTCTTCTGGAACATGTACACACACCTGATCATGATGTTGCCGGGTAAGCATGGAATCTCTCTCCTATTCCATGAACGATTTTATACTATGTGAAAAAATTAATGCCAAAGAGTTTTGACATCTGTCATTGACATGTTTTCTAACAAAGAAATAAGATCAACAATCGTAGCACCTTGGAAGATATTCCTATTTTAATACCATCAATTCGTCAAGATCTATGAATATTTCATGAGAACTTTAATTGGTATATGCAAACTCCATATAATAATTAGGTCTCCACTATCATTTTTATTGTATTACTTCTTTTTTGTTTTACTGTGAGTACATTTCCTTCCAGTTGCTCTGTGTTTCTATCCGGGTAAATCAAGAACTTTTTTACTGCATTAATTTTTACTGTGTATCTCTGACTCATAAATTCATCTTCTGGAGAAAAAATAACAATTTGTGAGGAATCACTAGCATCCAAATAAAATAAGTTAAAAACAATTTTTCAGGGGCACCTGGGTGGCTCAGTTGGTTAAGTGACTGACTTCCGCTCAGGTCATGATCTCTTGCTTCGTGAGTTCAAGCCCCGCATTGGGCTCTGTGCTGACAGCTCAGAGCCTGGAGCCTGCTTTGGATTCTGGTCTCCCTCTCTCTTTGCCCCTCTCCTGCTTGCTCTCTCTCTCTCTCTCTCTCTCAAAAATAAATAAACATCAAAAAAAATTTTTTTTAAACAGAAAACAGTTTTTCAAATAAAAGGGTGGCACTTTAACGGTCTAATAATGAACGTGTGCGTCACTCACAAAGTTCAGCCAGCCAGTCGTTCACATCCTCCATAGTCGCGTTCACTCTCGTCTCGTCATTAGGAAGAGTAATCCGACACCTTGGGTGGAATATATACGTGGGATCCACCGTCTCTAACTTGATCTTTGTACTTAGCTGCTGCAGCACCCAAAGGAAATTCAGCATGAATCCATCTGTAGATACCAATCTATCATCTGTCTGTGAAATACAAAAAAAAGGGGGGGGGGATTTAAAACAATGATTTAGATGGAAATTTGGGCACAACTTTATAAGGAGACCAGACATTCACCCCAAAGTCGAAGAGAGGACAAGTATCGTCCCCACTGTCATTCTACTAGCAGGAGCTCTTTGGAGTATTAATCATATGTGAAGCATTTTATACATCCTCTCACTGAATCTTCAGAACAGCCCTTGGAAGTCAGTGCCACTGTCATTCCCATTTTACAGAGGGGGAAACTAAGGCTCAGAGAAGTTAAGTGACTTGCCCAAGATCCTCAAAATCAATTAAGTAGAAACACAATATATGTTGCTTCCTTTCTCTTCTTTATTTCCCCCCCAAGAGCATCAAATCCCTAGTTTTGCTCACTACCATTTGGCTAATCGGTTCTCTGGTCAACATCATTCATTAGCCAAGTCCTGTATCAGTAATAGAATAATTGTAATAATGGTAATTAACATCCACTGAGTGTCCACGGTGCACCAGGCACTGTTCTAACAGCTTTACAGATACTAAATCCACAGTTAGGTACTATTATTACTCCCACTTAGCACATAGGAAACTGAAGCACAGAGAAATAACTATCTAAGGTCCCACCATCAGGTTAGTAAATGGTGGGGCTACGGCAGGAAGCCCAGGCAGTCTCACGCAGTTCTCTAAACCGGTTTCTTCTTCTGAGTAGGAAGGTCACACCTTTCGTTCATTACTTATAAATAATATAGGAAGGATGCCCTTCTAACTTTTCTACCTTTGCAAAGTCGTCCAAGCCACCAGTCCCCTCACCAGATCTGGTACGCTTATAACCTTGTAACTGGTTGCCTCGGGTCTGCTTCTGTCCCTCCTCCCACAGCACATTTGGTGGCTTCCTTGCCGCAAAAGCCTCCAGTGTTTTCCCATTCCAGTTCTTACCACGTCAGCCCTGGTCTGAGGGAGCCTCTGCCCATCCCGCTAGCCCATGACCCGCCATTCTCTTTCCTGTACACTCTCAGTCACTGACGTCTGCACGTGTAGCTTGTTCCGAAGCTAGTTCATTCCCACCTTTGGTGCTTCACCCGTGTCTAGAAAACTCTTTTTCCAGCCTTGTAATGGCTGACTTTCACACGAGCCAGGTCTCTGATCACACAGCACCTCCTTAGAAGGGTCTTCCCCACTACCTGATCAAAAATCACTCCCATACCTTCCTCCAGGTACGTCCAGTTACTCTCAATCCTCGACCTTGCTTTACTTGCTTCACAGATTCTAGGACGGCCTGAGATAATATGTTTATGTGTCTACCATTTAGCTTGGAGAACGTAAGCTCCACAGAGGCAGGAAGCTCTTCTATCTTGCTCGACACTGCGTCTCCATTGGCCAGAACAGTGCCTGGTGTTGTTTCCGAGTAAACACAAGGTAGGTGAATGAATTACACCAAGAAGTAAAAGTCCTTCGGAGTCCTACCTGCATCTGCGCTTTCTTCATATTGGCATTGACCACAGCTGCCATGTACCCGAGAGCCGCCTCGCGGGTTTCACCATTTAACAAAATACTATGCAGAATCTTGAAGAGCTCTTGCTGAAGTTATTTTTTTAAAGGAAGAAAAAAATTAAAATTTTACTTTAATAAATTGTTCCTTTTGACCTCGAGAACAGCTAGGCTTCTTCCGCCTTTCTCTCCTCTACTCTTTCCACTCACGTTAGGAGAAGCTGACTACAAGAGGAACAGAAATGCCCAAATTCAACTGTGTCAAGACGATTCGCGTGGAAGTGGATTACGGAGTGGGGGGAAGGAGTTACAGTTGTAATAAAATGGCCTTCGCCGTTTCCTTGAGGGATAGGATCGAGATTACCTTAATGATGCTATCGTTAGCCTAGAATTTTGCTGCTAAAGTTTCAGAACTGAAGACACATTAATCTATACTTGGGACACACACTATATTTGGGTCATCAAGGAGTATATGCAAACTAACAGCGCTCGCTCAGTCTCGTATTTTAAAGGTCTGAGGACAAGCTGGAGAGACGGCATGGCCACTAACCTCAGAGCCAGTACCCCGTGATGCCACATAGTATTGCGACAGTTCTCATTCAGGGCACAGGTTACTGACATGCAACTTCTCTTTCACTCATCCTTTGAATGCAATTTTCAAACACCTACCCTTCCCAGCTCCAAGTAGTGCTGCAGTGATTGGCTAACCACGCGAGTGTTTTCCAGGGTAATGGCAGGCCCTGAGAAATATTTCTCAACCACCTTAGCCTGGAAAGAGAAGGAAAATATTCAACCCATACACAACATACATTTAGGCAAGGATCTCAACAGAAGAGCAGCCGAGTGCAAATGGCCACCGTACTTACATCATCTTCTGCAAAGACTGAGAAACTGAAGAAAGCCCCCAAATAAGAGAGTCTCTGCAGCTCCCGCCCAGAGCCAGGGCTTAAGGATTTAGGCAACCACAACGGCAAAGAAGCAACCTACGTTTAAAAAAAAAAAAAAGGAAGAAGCGAATCAAGCTGCTAAGTCGGCAAGTGAGGGGCAAACGTAAGGAACAGAGTTCTCCCCAGCCAACCTGTTCAGCTGGCTCTCAGCCACCAGTACGACGGCTGACAGCTAACACACAAAAACCCAAAGCTCACAATGTGCTAGGAACCCTGTTGGTATTTTCTCGTCTCCGATGGAGGAGGAGAAGCCTCCAACCCCTCTACGTTTTTACAAGATCGTCTCTGAACTTTTATGTTTCAAGAAGCTCTTCGACAGAGTTCAGACGAGCTACTCTTCCACTCTCAAAGGCCAGGTCAAGTTTTCCATAGGACTTGCTCGCCTAGTTGCACCATACTTCTACAGAAACCACAAAAGAAGATAAATAACACGATCCCAGGCAGTAACGTGCAGGGTTAACTGACTGAACCGCTGCGAGCCGCCCCGGACGTGCTACCTACATCTCATCTAAATGTCCTCTCAGCGATGTCTTTCAGATAATGTTACTCAAGGGAGATCTTCTGAGTTAGACATCCCCCGAATATATGAAAGTCCGTTAGGAAGGCACTCACCAAATTGCACACAGGGTGTGTCTTCCCAAACTTGGTTTCACAGAGCTCACCTAAAGCCTAGAAATAAGATCAGAAAGGGTAGCTTAAGCGTATTTCACCTTAAACTGACTGCCACGTGTAATATCAAGGCACAGCTTTAATGCTGCTATAAATTTATACGCATTCCTTCCAAAACACTAACAGCTTCACTGCTTTTCTGATGAACCAGTTAATTCCCGCTCAATGTAAAAACTTCAGATAAAACAGAAATATAAAATGAAGCTAAGAACCATTCATAAACTTTACCCTCTATCGATATCTTAGCTAATAGCTTGCCGGAGATATTTCTGTGCATACACACACGGAGATAAATGCGTATATTTTTATAAAAAAATGATGTTTTCACTTAACATCTCTCCATGTCAAAAAAGACATGCTTCGTGAACTTTAGATGACTGCTCTTTCCAGTGCTAATTGGCACTACAACTAATTACAATCTAATAAGCAACCAAATTCAGAACATATTTAAAACTATTACATGGAAAAAAAATAAAAGAAAAGTATTACATGGTTTCAAGACCTCTGATGTTTTTGAGAACTCCAACACTTTCCTTTGGAGCTCCAATCATTCTCACATTAGGGAAGCAGGAAAAATTGTTTTTAGGGGCATGAACACAGTTTAACATGGCCATAGTATTCCAGTCAAATGCTACTTTAACAGTGAGCTTAATCTTCTGTGATTTGAAGAGAGCTACACAAGTTGCTAAACCAGTCAATGGAAGCTTCTGAGTCGACGCACTTAGGCGCCGATGTGCCTCGAGGTGCCACTGAGGCTCAGAGGGCTACCGCAAAGGAAAAGCTCTCAGTGCCTAGCGCAGGGGTTCCCACATGGTGCTGCGCAAGAGGATCACCTGGGAAGCTGGAAAAGCCCAATGCCAGGCCCCACCCTCACCACACCCATGATGGGGGGAATCACGGCTAGGAGCCGGGTGGCGGTATTTTTTGAAGATCCCCAGTTGATTCCAGGGTACGGCAACGCAGGGATGCGCTGAGCCGGAGAATAATCACGATTGTTTCTGATTCTAGCTGCAGCGGTCTTCCTCTTCCTGCCCCCATTGTCCTTCCTTGCACCACACTCTCATGGCCATCCGAGCAGCACTAATGGTATAAAATCAAACTATTGTCTGCCATAATGGAGGCCTTTGTCTTTTGACCAAGAACGTTTTGTTGATCTCTGACACTAAAAGCTCCTTACCGAAACATCAAGCCACATCAGTCCCCAACAGAAAAGCCCACAGTTCCATGAAGGAACATTTACATAATAGAGCGATAATTAATGTGCACTCATTTCATCACTGAACTCAAACAATCAGATGATCTCACTTCCCTTTATCTGGCACAGACAGGAAAGTGCATAAGGATTAACAGAATTTTATTAGAAACTTGAATAGCATGTGCAGTGGAAAGAGCCTTGACATGTAGCCATTCAAAGTTATTTTTAAAACTAAGAATTCCCATTTCACCTTCTGATTTCCCAGCACTTAAGATTTTTAGCTCAGTTTTGATTAAGCACACATATTAAAATTGATGTATTAAAAGAGATCATTGCACCCCTCGTGTACCGCTCCGTGTTAGCATTTATCACAGTGTGATTATCTGATTGCGCTGTTGTGGACTTGAGTTTTGCAGTAAGTCAGGAGCAACTCGCAGAGGGGCACCTTGTCTAAGCAGCCCCGGTATCTGGCACAGAATAGGTCCTCGGTGGGTACCGAGTTAACGGGAAAATGGAATTAAGTCAGTAGGAAGAATGAGTAAAAGGAACAACTCCAGTAAAAATATCAGTGTAACCAGGGCCTTGGCTTACACAAGGTTGTATTTATTCATAGAGTTGGCTCGTTTCGTATTTTGATCCTTTTTCCTTCACATTTCTAGAGTGAAAAATAGACATCAGGGTAGTTTTCTCCAAAAATTTCCAAGAAGCAAATTCAGAGAAGAGCCTCCCCCGCCCCTGCCTTTTTCTTCTACCTGGTTCTAGCTGTTTTCACAACAATCAAGGCCCTCGATGGGAATCTGGAGGAAAGTTCTGTCCATGACTCAACGCTTGCTCTTAAGTACCTTACAGAGACGAGCAGATCTGTCTCCCACATGAAACTTGAAGGGAACGGGGAAGATAAACAAGCAACCTACTGAGGCTTTTCCGTAGAAAGTCACTACATAAAGTTGGACTAGTTTTCCTAGTACAGCTCTACCTTCTTATTTGAATTTGTAATAGCTTTTAAAAATTTTTTCAGTAACAAAATTTCGTTGCAGTTATTATATGCCTGTTAGGAGAATCAGAAGGACACCGCCCAGAATTGTCATTTTCATAAGCTACGCTAGAAGGGGAAGTGCATTTTAAGGGTGCGTCCCCGACTCCTGTCTAGGGCTCGGATGGGCGCAACACGTCCCAGCGCTAAAACTCTCTTCACAGCAAACACCGCAAGGCCAACGCAATGCTTTCATGTTTTAAATGTAAAAACAAGGTTAATCGCGGACCTGAAAGAAAAGTGTGCGTTAAAATAATCTGGAAGAAAAGCATTTAATGAACGGCTTAAAGAAAAAGAGCCAAGTTTTACCATGAGGGGGTATTTAAAGTAGTCACTATCGAGGGAGCACTCTTTGGCAGCGAGAGCCAGGCCTTGTAAAATGGGGATAAAGATCTGTAAGAAAAAAAATAAATCAGAACTGTAAGTTCAGGAAAACATAAGAACAGGAGGCATGTTAAATAAAGTGCCAAATCTGAATGCCCAAGCATTTCCACCTTCCCCAGGGAAAACCTGTTTTGTTTATAAAGGGGTCTAGTATCTAGCCATGGCATGTGGCTGTCCTTTGATGAGGCTAACCATAAAGTAATATAGCTGAATTTTCCAGAAGTAACAGGATTCGGTGAGTCCTAATTCTCTGGCAGGACTCCGAGGGACTCAGCAGAAACTCACAATTTTCGAGCCTGTTCTAGGAGTCCCCAAGGGGTCCTCACCTTATCAACTCAATTCTGTACATCTCAGCAATGAATAGGTTTCTGATTACCAAGCACCTATAATCTGTACAGAAGCTAGACTAAATGTTCCAATATTTTCCCAGCTCTATCAGTATTTTGAAAAAGTCTTTGCTGCCGCTCTCCCACCTCCATCTGATTCTTCTCATCTCTCCCTATTTATTTTGAAGAGAACAAGAAAAATAAACCTGTAATGGATCTTATTATCGTGATATTAACTTTAATTATGCAGAGTAAAAAGACGGTTGATAAATGTTGAAAATATAAAAGAAAACTTGATTGGAATGACTTACCTCCATGTGTGGTATAATTAATACAATAACGTGAGATCAGAGCTTAAGGAGGGCACCTATGTTTATTTTTACAAGTTTATCACTAATGCCAGGGCACATTATCACCATGTGAGATCTGCTCAGTACAACTCATCTTCAGATGTCACAATGCGCCCACTGATTGACACACTTAGGGAGTTGGCCGGGATTCCAGACTAATAACATTAAGTAGAAAATGGTATAAACAACAGCTGACAATCCAAATGCCAACAAGCTGAAATGGGAGTATTCTATCAAGCCACTAGAAAATCTGACAAATTCCCTCTCCTACTAATTTCGTCCCATTGTATCAAGCAGTTTCATTTAAGGAGCACAGGATTAAAAAAAAAAAAAAAAAAAAAAAAAGTACCCTGGATTACAAAGTGCCTGTGGAGTGTCTTGAGATAAAAAGACAGCTCTGGAAAAGATGGTTCTAGTTTCTGCAACTCAAACTGTCAGGGTAGAAGTAACGTACTGTTGGAAGCTAGCTAAACATGGACAGGTAAAGCTTAGGTGTGGGGTCGGGGAAATGACAAAATTACAATCAAGAAAAAAACAAAACTGAACTTCCCAAATCACCAAAAATAAATTTCACAACTGGTCACTAGAAAACTCTCAAACTTTTCCCCCAGAATGCTATCATATTTATCCTTCTAGTAGAGTTATCCTTTTCTGCAGGTAGGATTTAATTTACGGTAGACAAGGTATTATTAGGTATAATATTTTTCAAATAGTCAAGCATTATGGTATTTGTGACTTATGTATTTTTATTTTTATTTTTTGATGGATTTTATGTATGGTATATGTGTGGTGTTTATGCGGTATATGTTTGTTGGTGATTCAAAGTCCACTCACTCATCATTTATTTCTCTCTAGAAAAAATACAAGGTAACTCGTAAGACAGAGGAAGTGTTCGAGATTGAGTGGCAGAAAAGGCATCAGAATGCTGTGATTAAAAAGCAATAGTGGTTGCACAACACTGTGAATGTACTAAATGCCACTGAATTGGTTAATTTTATGTTACGGGAATTTCATCTCAATTAAAAAAAAAAAGAGATCACTGTGTTAACTCTGTGTAAGTTTCTTTAGAATAAAATAGGGACAGTACCCCTGTCAGCTGATCACTGGGCTGATGTTAAACCTTTCTATTTTTATTAAATGTTTTTTGTTTTGTTTTGTTTTTTAATTTTTTTTTCAACGTTTTTATTTATTTTTGGGACAGAGAGAGACAGAGCATGAACGGGGGAGGGGCAGAGAGAGAGGGAGACACAGAATCGGAAACAGGCTCCAGGCTCTGAACCATCAGCCCAGAGCCTGACGCGGGGCTCGAACTCACGGACCGCGAGATCGTGACCTGGCTGAAGTTGGACGCTTAACCGACTGCGCCACCCAGGCGCCCCTTAAAGTTTATTTATTTATTTTGAGAGAGAGGGTATGTGTGAGTGCAGAGGCGGGGCAGAGAGAGAGGGAGAGAGAGAATCCCAAGCAGGCTCTGCACGGTCAGCATAGAGCCCCTCACAGGGCTTGAACTCATGAATCGTGAGACCATGACTTGAGCCGAAACCAAGAGTCGGACGTTTAACTGACTGAGCCCCCCCGCCACGCCCTTGATCACTGGCCTGGTTTTATATAGCTAAAGCTACTCTGGGTTCCTCAAATGAGGTCTCGTAGAAGAGGAAAAGGAATCTAATTAGTGCATATCGCACACACACCAGAGTGTGTGCTTGAACCTCGCGAGACAGCTATTTATTTTCAACAGAGTTCGCTTACCTTTCTAGAGAAGGAAAGCTCACTATGCTGCGTTAAGTATTCCTGCAAGTCAACAAGACCATCATCCAAGGAAAGTACTCGAGTAATTCTAGACACATCCAAGGAAAGTACTCGAGGAATTGCAGACATAGTCACAATACTAACTGGGAGCTTGGCTCCCGGATTCATCCTTTACTAATATTTGGGAAGCTGGTAAAACACAATTCCTGAGATTTCAAAGGCCTTAAAATTAATAGTGACAAATAATACTAGGTATTCAAATAGATGACAAGGAATCCTATCAATGACAGCTACTCTTTCATGATCACACAGTCTACTGTAAGAAAATGTCTTAAAAATCCCTCCATCAAGGGATGTGGCTTGTGTGAAAGTTGCTGTGGCAAAGTGTTCACAACACAGGCCGGAAAACAACCACCAAAAGCGATGCCAAAGTTTCACCATGAAGAGACCTTTGAGGCTAAATAAATAGCTTTATTACAAAATATCCCCTATCTGCATTTCCACTTGACTTCACACGGCGAGATATAAAAACCGTATGACTACTTAATGAGAGAAGTCATTAGCAAGACATGAGATCTCATTCCCAGTTTAGTGGTGAGAAGACAGAAGATTCTATGGGTGCGCAGACTGCCACGGAGCTAATTTAGTCACTGACTTACTGATCTTTTTCTGTAAACTCAGAGAACTAATTTCCAATATGACTCAACCGGCAAACGCACATTGTATCTCATGCTACCTCTCGGTATTCTTGTGTTAAAAGAGCCTTGGAATCGGGGACTGGGCCTGCTAGTGCTTCCCTCCCATGGCACTAACACACTGTTTAAAACACTCGATGCTTGACTGACTGAGGTGGACAAATGATTGGAACAATGCAGCTGTCAATCCAATCATCTCAAGAGAGAAAGCGTCCGACTTCGGCTCAGGTCACGATCCTGCGGTTCACAAGTTCGAGCCCCGCGTCAGGCTCTGTGCTGACAGCATGGAGTATGCTTCAGATTCTGTGTCTCCCTCTCTCTCTGCCCGGCTTCCCTGCTCATACTCCAAGTATCTCTCTCAAAAATAAATAAAACATGAAAGAAAGAAAGAAAGAAAGAAAGAAAGAAAGAAAGGAAGGAAGGAAGGAAGGGAAAGGAAAAGAGAAAAGAAAAGAAAAGAAAAGAAAAGAAAAGAAAAGAAAAGAAAAGAAAAGAAAAGAAAAGAAAAGAAAAGAAAAGAAAAGAAAAGAAAAAAGATCAAGCAGAGCTCTCTGAGCAAATAATGCATGCAGATCACAGTCAGAAACAGAAGTTTCCAATGCATGGTGCCTTTAGAAATCAGCACAGGAGCTCCTCGGCTAAAAGCTTCGGTAACGAACTCACAAACCCTCACCTGCTTGAACACTTCTTCATCCTGGTGAGTGGTTCTCACCAGCTCCTGCATGAAGCCATACGGGAGATTCCGGCACAGCATATACGGCACCAGGAAGGACGGCTGGAGCACGGACCTGCCAACCCACAAAAAGACAAGGACTGTGATGGCTCAGCTCCTCACTGGGTGACAACACGGCACACGGGCTGTCACATCAGCGGAAGGGTCCAGTCAAAAGTCAAACCTGGAATCTCCCAAATACTCTACGTAACGGTTTTAGGCAAAAGATCACCTTTCCTATTGTTAATAATCCCTTTTTGGTCTTTTTAACGAGAGACTATGGAAAGTTTCAAAGAATCCATGTTTTCCTACATTCGACCCTTTAAAAATAAAGCAGTACCCCCAAAAAGGAAGCCTTATATATCTCTTTTACTTGTTTATGTCTCATCCAGTTGAAAAGAAAAGATCAGCAGTAGCTGAGGACTTTTTAAAAACTCTTATTAATTTTAATAGAATTTTTTTTTTTTGTAATGTTTTGGTACATGTTTAACCATTTCCTCCTCCTTCTTCTTTTTTTTTTTTTTTTTGTTGTTGTTTTTAAAGTTTATTTATTTATCTCTACACCCAACATGGGGCTCAAACCCACGAGTCTGAGATCCAGAGTGTATGCTCCACTGACTAAGCCAACCAGGCACTCCCTTCCTTTTCCTTCTTTGTGACAAGTTTCAAAAACATATGGTTATGGCACAGAAAATAACAGAACAACATCCAGAACAAATAAATGTTGTAACTTTGCCATTCTTAACTTAGATATTTCTGCATCATGTTTCCTTCAGATATTTTTCAGAAAATACATGAAATCTGCAAATACTTTTATTGAACTATACTGAACCTTTACGGGACCCTCAGAAACAACCAGCGAATAATGTAGTATGCTTTGGCGATTCCCCAATTAACTATTCTACCATTTTTGTTTATTACTGAATAACAGAAAGCGATTGTATGATATACGGAAAGCGATGACCTACACACTTTTCCAAGTACCTCCCCTGATTTCAAGCAGCTGCTGTTAAACTAAATACTCATTTCCTGCCTTGACGTTGACATATTTCAACAATGGTCCACAAAGAAAGCAGACAGAGAGTGGCTTGGTTTCTTTTCACACTGTTTCAGAGAAGGGAAGGGACCTCAGCGGTCACCTAGTCAAAGTGACCTCAACAAAGTCACCACTTTTGTTTTACAGGTGAGAGGGTGCATTATCCAAGGTGGCGCAAGGTGTCTGGGCAGCCTGACGTCCGCTGATGCACAGGGTCCTCTCCCTGTTAACAGGAGCAAGTATGGTTCTGCCCACCTTGGCTGTGTCAGGGAACCTTGTAGAACTAGCGCGGTGTGGGATATGCACTGTGAGCGGATGTTGCTCAGAAGCTGGCTGACCGCTGGCTGGCTGCACATCTGAAATGAAAGGCGCAGGTTAGGGCTGCACAAACAAACAAAAGAGTGCTGCACTGCTGAAAATTGACAAGAGTCAGAAGAGATCGATCTCCGGGAAACAGCATGTTTTTCTCTTGCTTTACTCACAATGAACCAACCAGAGTAACCCTATCCTCCAAGTGTGCTGCCTCCGCTGAAATCTACGGTCAGAGAAGAAAGAGCAGAAGTGCGGGGTGACCAATGGGGGACCGCACAGATGTGGGCATGCTCTCTGCCTTTGCTATGGTGACGAGCAACAAAGCCCGGGGAAGCCCTTCACAAGCATAACTAACAGGTGGACAAGAGGACTAGTTTGGAAAACTAGAAGCAGACAGTGAACTGGGAAGGAAATAATAATAGAGTCTGCACGAAACAGCAGAGAAAGTATAGCTTCGAGTTTAAAGCCAATTTTGTAATTTTTATGTGATTATGGACAATTAATGTCCCTGAGGTTCGTGTGCTTACTGAGACAATAAAAACAACACCCAACCTCGCACAGTGTTGGCACTCCATAAATGCGGGTGATTATTACACTTGCGACAGGCTCTCGGAAATTATCGGGAAAATTGTAATTATCGGAATTATTATAAGTCGCTGGTGGCAATGGCACTTGCCCCCATCACTTCTTCTTTCCACTAGAATGTGAGTTCCGTGAGGGTAGGGATCTCTGTCTGTTCTGTTCCCTAATATACCTCGAGCTCCTGGTCTGGTGCCTGGTGCATATTGCATGCTTGAGAACCATTTTCCTGACCGAATAAATGAATGTTCCTTGGAAGGGCGGGAGGGATGATTATTTATCAAAAAATAACCAGGTTTTTGTGGGTTTTTGAAATGCATCTATCTCATATTACCTTTGGTGCTTTTTTTTCCTCTATTCCAACTCGGTCAAAACACTCGATGAGGTAGTTCAGCATGTCTGTCTCCTTGCAGGTCTCGATGGTGAAATGGTCACTGTAGGAATCCCAAGTACCTGTCCCACCAGAGGCTCCCAAACTTTGGAGAAGAGAAAAGAAAATCGATGATTCTTATCTCTTCTCGGAATCGATTATTTTTGCTAGAGTCTGCATTTCTGTAGCAGAAAGCCTGTTAGGATCCCTGCACCCAGGACAAAACACAGACACCCATGCAGCCAAGCCTGGAGCTGACCTCTGATTTCACCTGCTCCAAGGCCAACAACAGTAACTCTTAGTAAACATTTTACTGACCTAAGAAGAGAGTTGGATCAGAAATCCGACTTCTTATCTTTTTGGGAACGGCAGCTTACGAAGCCAGGAGGGCTAAGAACTGCCACCGTGTGCCAGGCATCTGAAGGGATATCACATGTACTAAAACCAAGCTGGCCGGCTCCACTCGGGCACACTGGTAAGTTGAAACCGGACTATGCTACTGCTGTGATCAAACACTTCGGGAGTGAAGTGACAAAGACTAACAGAATACTCCTCGTGACTTCTGCCATAAATCTCAAAGGCCTTCACCCACCATTTGGCAATAGGACCAGAAAAGGAAATCTGTCCAGTTAGAGAAGGAAACATAAAAGTATTTGTTACGAACACAAAGACTTCCAAAACTTTCAGCGACAGAGGCAAGGGAGCACAGTAAAAAACAAACGAAACAAAAATCCTGCACTAGGAGTATCCAAACTTGGGTTGGATCCCAGCCGTACTGCTTCCTGACTGCCCGAGCCTAGAACCAACCCCATCCCATCAGCAGCGAGGCTTGAAGTGAGAGCAAGTGGAAGCGTTTTGTAAATCAGAAGCAGGATACAACACGAAGCACTTATGATTGGTCGTAACTATTCTCTGAGACCAACACCAAACACTGTCTCAGGGGTTGGGTGTGAGGAAACTAAAGAACGGATCGTCCATCAGCAAGTCACATACCAAATCTGATGTTTGACTCACAGATTTATTTGATCCCCACACAAAAGGCACACGGAGAGTAATCACGGCACACGGAGAGGGCAGAAATTTGGAGGTGAAAAGAAAATGAGAAAAGATAAACTTAGCCCCCAAAATTATATAGGAAAGATGATAAAGGATGGGAAAAAGATCGCAAACTGGAGACCCAGCCTCCTTCAACTGGGGCAGACAATTAAAGGCTAGAAACCCACAGGACCAACAGGGGTTGAGATATAAACAATACGCTATGCAGACAGGTGCATATATATACATAACTAATTTTGGAATATATATGTAATTGACCTTAGAATTTCAGAAAAATCCAGTTGATCCTTGAACAACACAGGGATTAGGGATGCCACTTCCATGCATTTAACTTTTGACACCCCCAAAACTTTGCTAACAGCCTACTATTGACCAGAAGTCTTACCAACAACCAAGCAGTCGATTAACATGTCATTTTGTATGTGTATTATATACTGTATCCTTACAGCATATTCTTAAGTATTACTCTTAAGCTAGAGAAAAGAAAATATTAAGAAAATCACAGGGAAAATACATTTGAGGTATACCATACTGTATTTACCAAAAAAATCCACACATACGTGGGTCAAACCCTGTTGCTGAAGGGTCAAGTGGATACATAACTGACCTTGGAATGAAAGTATGATATTAACGTTAAAAAGATGAAAACAATGCCAGTTTTAAATGCAAGGCTTTCAGCCCAGAGTCTACAAATCTGAATTCCTACAACCTACTCTACAAGTCTGACAGAAGGGAAGGAAATAGAAAGCAATGGGAGGAAAAAAAAAGAAAAAAAAGCAACCATAAGAACAAAACAGAAAAACCCACCCACAAATATAATATAAATATAAGAGATGAATCCCCAGAAGTAGAAAGGAGAAAAAGAGCTATTTTCTTTTTTTATAGATGTATTTTTAATGTTTATTTCTGAGAGCGAGAGAGACACAGAGTGTGAGCAGGGGAGGGACAGAGGGAGAAGGAAACACAGAATCTGAAGCAGGCTCCAGGCTCTGAGCTGTCGGCACAGAGCCCGATACGGGGCTTGAACTCACAAGCCGTGAGATCATGACCTGAGCCGAAGTCGGACGCTTAACCGACTGAGCCCCCCAGGCGCCCCGAGAGCTATTTCCGTTACTGCACCACTTTAGTTTCAAACTAACTGCAATTCTTTCTTCTTCTGTCTGATGTTGGTGACTCAGTGACTAGATTATTCCCTGTGCTTCCAAAGATGAACTTTACCAACACAGGCTTTACCTACACACAACTAAGGCTAATCTTCCTTTGAGTGGCTCTTGTGGAAGAGAATGAAAACAGACCATCCTCCTGTTTAAAACGAGAAAGTTCAACTATACAATTTCCTTGGTAACGAGACCCAAAATTTTCACGTTTTTACGTTTCTGAAATGAAAAGCACCTCATATTTGATGTCGACAGGCTCTTGCCAGTTGCAAGGGGTCAGTGTGACCCAGTTCACATGGAGTCATGCACTGACACTGGGTGCTGTGGGTTCCATTCTTAGCCAACGCTTGCCATTTAATTTTAACTTAAATGTGAACACCTCAAAGCCAGCTGAGGTATCTCCACGATGATCTCGCTAAGATCATGAAAAGCAACAGTGTATGTAGAAGATCGCTGGTCTTATGCCAGGCAATGAGAACAAAGGCGCTCAGAATACATGAGAGAATGTTCAAAGCTAAAAGAGGCGGCTACGTTTTGGTGATCGTCGGTCAGACCCCAAGTGACACTTCCATTGACTTTTTAAGAAGAGAGGAAGATACGGGCGCCTGGGTGGCGCAGTCGGTTGAGCGTCCGGCTTCAGCCAGGTCATGATCTCGCGGTCCGGGAGTTCAAGCCCCGCGTCGGGCTCTGGGCTGATGGCTCAGAGCCTGGAGCCTGTTCCCGATTCTGTGTCTCCCTCTCTCTCTGCCCCTCCCCCGTTCATGCTCTGTCTCTCTCTGTCCCAAAAAAATAAATAAACGTTGAAAAAAAAAAATTTTAAGAAGAGAGGAAGACCAAACAGTGAAACAAAATTTAACCAAACTGGAACTGTAGAGAAAACTCCAGTACTTGTCCATATATTACAAATTTTAGAATCAATCCTAAAGTAAACCACGACCCTAGCGGGAAAGGCAGCCAGTCCCAACGATGCTACACAGAGGTCTCAACGAGCAAAACTGACAAGGCTCCTCAGGTTCCAAGTGAAAGCGCTGTATTCACATTTTGAACGCGACACTGAGGGAGAAAGTGGTGTCGTGTTTATGTGCATACGTTCAGGCTACCAATAAACATCTTTAAAGTTTTCAAATAACATTTCACTTTTTTCCCTAAAAAAGAAATCATCCCAGAATTCGTGATGCTTTTACAACTGTGACACGTGGAATACCACGCTGGAAATACGTCATATTTAAGTCCTACAAGTTATCTACAAAGTTACACTGCCCTCTGGGAGGATTTACGAGCCATTTTCTGATAACTACATCAACAGTCCAATTGAATGTAATTACTCTGCATAATAGAAATACATCTGAATGCTTCTGAAAAGCCAATGAACATCTTCCTGGGGAGTCACGCATGCATTAGACCTGTGCAAATCGAATCCCATTTGAAAGGCACCAAGAAAAGTGTTCCTTAAAAGGATTCCACGGCAGTTTCATTTTTTCTATAACGCACCCTCCTATTTACTCATTTTTTGGAATGCAGACTTTAGTGTTTTGTGTTTTCGCACTGCAAGGCAAAGTCAGAGCTGTACAGGTTCGAGCAATGTCAATTCATCGAACGAATGTTCACGGTGTCCCTTCTGTATGGCAGGCACTGTCGTAGGCTCTGGGGGCAGCACACTAACTCGAACAGATCAAGACCCTGCTTGTGTGGTGAGTAGGTTCTAGAGGGGAACGGTCCAAAACAATATAGAGACGCCATGAAGAAAAATAAAAGCAGAGCATGGTGACAGAGACAGGCAGGAAGCGCGCGCGTGCATTTTATATGCTGTGTGATATGACCCTCTGATAAGACAGCATGCACACGGGGAGACCCGAGGGAGTCAGCGCGGAGCAAGCCACGCAGCCCTCTTGGGGCAGGCCATCCAAAGAGAGGAAGTAAGTGTGAAGGCCTAAGGCGGCGGGGAATATGCCAAGTGAGGTCAAGAACAGGGTCGTGAGCAGCAGAGGGCGAAGGCAAGTGGAGGCACGTGAGGTTAGAAAGGAGGAACGCACACGTGTGTGCGCACGTGGGTGTACATGAGACGAAGGGTCTCGTGCACCAGGGCGAGGCTTTGGGTTTTACTCCGCACGACAAGGGACATTACCGGAGGGTTTGGACACAGACATGGTGGAACTATTTCCAAGTTTCATTGCCAAGTGGTGATGGAAATGTCAACATTTTTCACTACTTGCTGATTTTCCCTTTCTCTATTCACACAGGTTCACGACTGTCAAAATTTTCTCTCCTTCGCTGAAACATCTAAGCAGTTAAAAACAGATTTCTTTCCCATCATCAATTTCTTAGGATACAATTGGAAAAATTCTCAGAGGAACCACTATGTTCTCCTTATACAAGATGCTCTCGCTCCCCGTGTCCACTCCGACAACAAGCTGATCCTAATTCCTATAACTCTCTTCACAGAGGGCTATAGAACATCACGGAAGGAGCGTTTTACCTTTCTTTCTTTCAAATTTTTAAAAATGTTTAATTTTGAGAAAGAGCGTGCCTGTGCTCTTGGGGGGGGGGGGGGGTGGGCGCAGAAAGAGGGGGACAAGACGATCCCAAGCAGGCTCCGTGCTGACACCAGAGAGCCCGATGCGGAGCTTGAACCAAAGTGAGACACTTGGCCAACTGAGCCATTCAGGCGCCCCAGGAATGTTTCACCGTTCTTAAATTAGTCCTTTTCATCACCACTATAGATAATTAGCATACGAATGTATTCCCAACTATTTCCAAAAACATTCTTAACGCGTCAACTCCAGCATCAACTCCAGCATCAACTCCACCGGGCAAGCAGAAGGGGAGACAGATGCAGCCCCTGTTGATTCTTTCCTCTATGACGTTAACATCACTGGGCAAGAAGTAGGTGTTGAAATTGCTTACTTCACAGTAAACAAAATTCTGGGAAGATCACTTAGAAAGGGGGAGAAAGAAAATAACTATTTGCTTCCTGATCACTCAAACTGACAAGGTTTTTTATGACCTCTTCTCGGTTCTGACCCCACAAGCATTCTCGAGTTCCTCTCGGTGTGCTTTAATCAGTTACCATTTTTTTTTACCCATCCTTTCACATTCTGTTTGAGATCTATTCAAAAACTCGAAGTTGCCAAAATCTGGAGAGATCAGATTCTGTTTTAACAGCCAGCAAAGGACCTGCCAACTGAATGGAATTTTGTAATTACCGAGTAAAATGTTGGTGCTTCCTTGCCAAGGAACAGAGTAGAAGCATAAACACTGGGCAGCGAAATAACTAGTATGAGGAGCAAGAACGACACAGGTCCTATTGCGAGTGGGGGTGAAGCAGGTGAGTTCTGGACTCGGGCCCTGCCACGTACCAGTTATGTGACTGACCTCCCTGTCCCCACGTTCCTTACGGTAATTGGGAGGGCCGCTGTGAGGATAAAGGGATAATGCGTGCAGTGTGCTGGCTCAGGGTCTGGCACACGAGGCTCAGTAAGTATTTGGAGCTATTATTACACAGTCCGTTCTCTCTCCTTGTGGCCACAGAATCTAGATCAGAGACAAGGTCAGGATGCTGGGAGTGCAGCGCTAGTGAAAGCAGCACACAATCTGAAATCTTTGTGAGAGCACGCTGGAATTAAACAGGCCAGGGACAGACAGCATTTCTCCTACAATTTACAGTAAGACAGGTAACAAAGCACTTTTATTATGTATGGAAACTGACTCCTAAAAAGGATGCCTGCTCGGGGGCTCGGGGGCTCAGATGGTTAAACATCCAACTTTGGCTCACGTCATGATCTCACGGTTTGTGAGTTCGAGCCCCGTGTCGGGCTCTGTGCTGACAGCTCAGAGCCTGGAGCCTGCTTCGGATTCTGTGCCTTCCTCTCTCTCTCTCTCTGTCCCTCCCCGGTTCGTGCTGTCTCTCTCTCTCTCTCTCAAAAATGGATGAATAAACATTAAAGAAAAAAAAAAGGATGCCTGCTGCATTACTGTAATCGGGAAGTAGGATTTTATCTACATGAAAAAGACACTTCTACCTTTGGGAAATTTACTTGGGAAAACAGTAATATAATGTTCAACCTAATACAAATATCAACCCTCCTGAATCAATATTCAACCCTGCACCCACACTCCTTTCTCTCTCTATATACTCTCTCTAATGATTCTTCTGAACACTGTCAAATTTAATGAAGTGTACCTAACTCCTACTGCTGTCTCTATTTATAGCCTGGAGTTATTTTTGAACAGTGCCGGGCACAAATACCAAGTCAGTCCAGTGGAAACTTCGATTTCAGAGCAAAATTGTAAGACAATGAGTCAGAGGTTCAGAAAGAAGGTGCTATTATATTTTCTTGCCCAAAGTCACCTAGAACCCCAAACAGTGTTTTCAGGGTTTTCAGGGGGGTTTTCAGGTTTTCAGGGGGGAACGAACAGTCAGCAGCATCGTGAACTGTGTTTTAGCCTCTGCTGCCATTCCAAAGGCTGTCTAAACAAGGGTCTAGCTTCGCTGAGGCCAAGGTGGTGATTGGTGAAGTTGAAGGCTAGAAGTGAAACCAGATTCACGGTTATAACAGACAGTGTGGCCCAACATGCTCTTCGACAGACTGACCGTCAGACAGAGTGGGGGTGGAAAAGGGGGGGGGAACCGACACGCACACACACACACACACGCCATCCCGGCCCCTCTGCCATTCGTGAGTAGCAGCAATCCATGCAACTGTACGTAAGACAGCATGCCTCACGGGAAACATGTTGCTCATATCCGGCAGCTCACAAGAACACTCGCGATAGGTAAACGAAGGGCCCCTCGTTTCTGATCTCAGGGTGGGTGAACTCAACAACCGATCTTTAATCTGCTGCTTGTATTTCTGACCAATGATTACGCATAAGTTTTCCTCTAAACTTACCGGGCAACAATGATGAGGGTGTTCCTAATGTGCCACTTTACCCCGTGATAAGGTCCTACCACCTTGGTACATGCAGGTTTCCCAGTCTTAACTCTCCCGACTGTCTCATCTGACCCTATCCTGTCTAGACTCAAAGCACACCCCTAATGAGGGCTCACGAAAGTTAGTTCCTAAGCACCTAGGCACATGCAGGGGTGAGACTCCATTCCTCTGATACCTGGACCCAAACTGGACACAAGAAAACTCATCACCACCACCACCACCTTCATCATCACCATCATCACCATCATCATCATCTTCTTCATCGTCATCACTACTGTCGCCAGAAAGCGCGAGGAAGAGGAAGGAGAAAGGATTGTCGTGCATGCTACCACAACAAAAGCAAAAAAGGTCATGAGGGAACAAAGAAAAAACAAGAGACGGAAAGCTTTTGCAACTCCTGTCCCTTTTAAATTAAACGTTACGCTGAAAGTTCTGCCTGCTGACATGCAGGAACACCATTCACCCCCATCGCATAAATGCACAGGTGCGTCTGCGAGGGGGCGGGGGGCACTGGTTAGCAGAATGCTGACGCCGCTTCTTTCTGAGAGGCTCGAATCAGAGCGTCAAGGCACAAACACCGGCCCAGCCGCAGTGATCGGGGGTGAGGGGCACCAGCCCAGACTTGCTCCCACCACCCCCCGGGCTGACTGCGTTTCAACTATGATTGGCAACAGTACAGAGAGCTGAGAGGGGCTCCCACGAGCCCCAGCTCTCACCTACAAACTGCCTCCAGCCTCTGGAATTCATTTGTGATGAGGATTGACAGGTGAGCTAGGTTTCAGAAAGTGAAGCGACTTCTTGTTGTTGGTTTTTTTCTTTTTCTTTTTCTTTTTTTTTTTTGGTACGGTCAGGAGGAAGAGCGAGGGGCAAGAAGAAAGGGACACACAACGGAGCACCCACACTTTCTACAGTTAGCAAAGCCTGGCAGAAGCGAGGAGTCCGGGCGCGAGCCTACCGAACTAGTTAGACGCACGGGTTAATGACCCCAAACGGAAAAACACACGCAAATGAGGTCAGTGTCACACGCCAGTTCTTTCAAACCGAGTTAATCGCCTCTCCCTGCACTGCAAACACGCACCCAGCTCTCCTGCTGAATAAATAAATACCTAGGAGAGGTCCTTAGGGATGAGGGGCGTCTGCTCGCGGCACTGGGCGAGGCGGCCAGTAAAGGTGGGCCCAGGCTGGAGGGTCTCTGGCTGGGACAGCTGGCAGGCACTGCTTGAGGGCTACTAGCGAGGGCAGGGCGGCCGGGCGAGCTGGACAGAGTGGAGATGCCTGGGGACCGCGGGGCAGAAGCGGAAGGCCCCCACGGGTGGGCGACCGTGTAGGGGCGATACCGTGGAGAGGAGGGCTGGCTCCCCGCGGCGGCCCCCGAAGCCGCCCCGTGGGGACTGAGGGTAACGGAAGGCGCAGCCGGCTGGCTGGCTGCACGGCAAGGGGACGAGGCAACGGACGGGCTCGGCACCGGCACCGCGCTCCAGAAACTCGTACTGGGAGCGGGGCTCGTTTCATAGAGGCTAGAGCAGTTGAGAAAGAGGAGAAAGGAGAGAAAACGGAAGACAAACTTGAGGTAAACAGCTGCAAAGGAAAATCTCAAGCTCTGAAAGAATAGTGTGATTACACGCCAAGTGTACGCGTCTTTCAGACTCATCTAAATCATTAGAATCGAACTGCTGTGCGGATCTAGAGGCTACATTTACAACATGGGAAAGCCCTCTTCCCAAGGATTAATGTACGATATATACAGCCATTTGTTTCCAAAATTTACCAAGAGCCTAACCATGGGAAGCCAAACAGACCAGCGGAAAAGACCACACCTCCTGCAATGGCTAAATGCATCCACCCACATACAATACATGCCATAGTCTGCAGGACAAAGGCCCATGAGGGAAGAGTCCCTTCTCTTACATACTTCGTGGCTGTTTTACTACCAATGAGATGTGCGAAAGGAACCACACTGACCTAGACAACGAGCTGGCACCGAAGGAGCCCACACCGCAGAACATGGGGCTCGCTCCTGGGTTGGAGCCGGTAGTTAGCAGGAGATTTCTGTCCGGGGACCGAGCCGCCGCAATTGGCTGCGATGTGGCCGTCAGACTGGCAAATGGATTTTCATCTCTAGTCTGGGTAGACATCATTAGCACTTCCATTAAAATCTGGCCAATCAAGTCCTTAAAATCGGAGAACACTGTTGGAAAGGCAGAAGAAAGAAGAGGTTACACATGGTTCCTCATATACATAGGCAGTCCTTGAATAACCCACATTAAACCAGAGGTTCAGCGTGGCAACCGGATTGGATTCTGGAGCAGTACAAGGACATCAGTAGAAAACCCGGTGAAATCCAAATGAAGTCTGGAGTGGAAGTAATAGTAAGATCTTAGTCCTGACAAATACATTGCGGTTACCTAAGATGTTAACGTTAGGGGAAACCTAGGTGAAGGATATACGGGAACTCCCTGCACGGTGTCTAAAACTTTTCCGTAAATCTAAAATTATTCCAAAATACAAAACTTATTTAAAAAAAGAAAGAAAACTGGAGTGTAGCCAATGGGAATCGCTGCTGACATACATTTCACTGTAAAAAGAAGCCACTCCCAAATACAGGTGTCTATTTATCATATACCGGAAACAAAGCTGGGTTCGTATTTCTTCGCCTACGTATGTTTTATGTACAGTAAAACTATCAAATGCGAGGTTCAAAATATTTTATGAAGGGTCTAACATTTAGTCACCATCTGGCTTTCCGGAGAAAATTCTATTTTCTAACTTTCCCCTTAATTCTCTGCAGCTCCCCAATGCCTACTGTAAGTCTTTAGATACATTTTATATATCACTAAATAGATAAAAGTTGTAACCGATGTAAATCTTGTCTGATTTGGTTATTAAAAATTATCAGTCATATATGCACAAGACAGATTTAAGAATCTTAAGGTTTCCAGTAAGAATAACAAGTGGCAGGGATAGAAACATGCAGGTGCTAAGCGTGTCTATGACCCGTTAATAAGAAGATCCCGGTAAAATCAGAAGAAAACTACGTGTCTGCCAGGAACACTCGGGACTTTTCTCGCCATGGAAGATGGGCAGCACAGAAAAGGGAAAGATGATCTTCTGTGCACTCGTTTAAAGTAGATCTACTGAGGAATTATTAAGAGCCTTCTGTAGAAGGCACTAGCACTATATCAGTGAGCAAAACAGACAAAAATCCCTGCCACCGGGGAGGTTATATTCTAGTGACAGGCAAAGGCACACTACCACACCACCCCTCTCTCTTCTGCATTCCAAATGACTGCTGTAAAGAAGAGTGACAGTGCCCTTTAATGCTGGTATCTTGCTAAAAGCTTTATTAATTTGTTATACGAGTGCGGTTTAGGGTAGCCTCTTAAAATAGAATCCTGGAAACAGCAAAATATCAATATGTTCTATCTTCTGAAGCAATTCAATCAAGTTAATGTACTCCACTGTCTACACAGGAGTTGGTCGGCACTTAAAGCAGGTAGAGGTCATACAGAGCAGCTCTCGGGATCCCTGGAGACCACCCAGTATGCTCCTACTTCATTAGAGACATTAATAACTTCAATTCGGAAACAATGGAGACCATTAGCATATTTATACGGCTTTCTTCTAGAGAGATCATCAAAGTACAAAACCAATGTATCAGGAAGATCAGTGGAAAGTGGCCAAACAACAGCACCTCTGATGGCCAAAACTACAACCCCAAAGCAAGAGAAAGTGAATGTGGGTAATGGCCAAGGCCAAGGATCTTACATTCTTATTTTCTCTTAACAGCTGAGCTAGATTCCTACCTTCTTTTGGGTTCTGCTTAAATTGTGCAGAAAGAGAAGAAAGGAAGATGACGTCTCTGTCCCGGTCCTTCCAGGAGACACGAAAGATCTTACAGACCAGCTGTAAGGCCTGTTCTTCGGACACTTCAGAACCCGATGAAGGCTCCTTGTGGAGAAGAAGATTGGGGGGTTAATTTCAAGTAATTCATTTATGAATGAGGGGATTTTAGAAATGCATGCAACTGTGCGCCGACTGACTTGGGGAACAAGAAGCTGGTTACTATGACTGCAAAGTTGTGACATGGCGATTTCACGAGTTTACAATAGAAGCTGTGGGGGTGGGCGTGGGGGGACAAAAGAGCAGAATTACCGGTAATCACCAAGGGAGTAAACGAATAAAGGATATACCTACATCTTATCTCTTTCCTTTTCTGAGCTCCAAAGGACCAGGTAAACATTCTACGCACATAACCCGTTTTCATCCAAAAAATTCTCCAGAATTTAATGTTACCCACTAGTCTCCATCACAGATAAAATATCATATATATATAAAAGAGCTCCATAAGAACAAAAGAACTCTGCAAAACAAAGCATCGTGCCACTAAAAGGCCACAGTCCAACAGAATCACCAAAACGGGTTGCTCAACACTCATAATTTGCTGCACAGAAAGAGATGCAATTATCTCTATCAGTTCTTCACCATGACACCCCCCAAAGAAAACACGTTCTTTAAACATTTTATTTATTTATTTTTGAGAGAGAGAGAGAGAGAGAGAGAGAGAGAGCAGGGGAGGGGCAGAGAGAGGGGGAGACACAGAATCGAAAGCAGGCTCCAGGCTCTGAGCTGTCAGCACCGAGCCCAACACGGGGCTCAAACTCATGAACCATGAGATCATGACCCGAGCCAAAGTTGGATGCCCAACGGACTGAGCCACCCAGGCGCCCCAAGAAAACATCTCTTTTGCTAAACATAGGGAACTAAGCTCAGATGATAACAAAATATAAAGACCTCGGCTTCTAAGTGCTATTGGATTTCACAACCATTTTCCTCAGAATGCTACCAAAAATGTGATGACCTACTTGCTTAAGCAAAAAAGATCAACAGAAAAAGTCCAAACTACCTCTAAATGCATTCTCATCACAAACTACATTTACTGATAAAACTATGGATCTGAAACACAAAGGAATGGAGGGATTTGACCAGACTAAAAAAAGTGAGCTACCCTTCCATTAGGGCAATCTAGGCTGTGCGTTTCTCCTCAGAAGAAAAAAAGAGAGGATTTGCTGACTTGGGGTGGCCTGCTCTAACAGACTCCATAGACATAAGAAAGGAAGGGGTGTTTATTTATATTACCTGTACTAAAAACAGAAGCGAGGGTTTCATCTCTTACCAACCTTATCGCTGACGCTCCTTTTTTCTCTCCGATCGTTTTCATCAACCTCCATATTTTCGATTCCTGAATCCACATCCACCTGGGACATGCTTTAAGTACAAAAGACAAATAAGGCTTTTACCTTTTATAAATCCACCCTGTGTCATAGCTGCTGGCTGAGGGACAGTTCTCAAGTATCGATCAAAATCAGTCAGGAAAGCAAAATAATAAAGGTTCATCTTTTTTCTGATTAACTTTTAAGAGCACTTCATATATTAGGATAGAAACACTCTGTCTCCTATATTTGGTGGGAGCAGTGCTCCTAAGTGGTCATTTCCTTAGGCTCACTTCCAAAAACAAATTAGAGCGTATTTTCTATATATACAATCAGAGCCTTACTACAAAAACCTGGTTAAGTCCAAACACCTTTTTTCCCCCACATTAAATAAAAATTTTCCCGGCACCATTTATTGAAATGACCGTCCTTGTAACACTAATATGAAATCACCTCTCACAGGTCCAACTGCAATGTATGTATGTGTCTATTTCTATTTGATAATTTGTCTCCCCCTCCCCCCGCAAAAAAAACCCCATCCTATCTTGCTAAAACTTCACAGTAAATCTCGGTATCTGCTAGGTCAAAGCCTGCACCTCACTATCCTACTTCAAGAGAGTCTTGGCCATTCTTGGCCTTTCACTCTTCACACATCCTTAAGAATCAGCTTCACAGACTCCTTAAAAGTCCTGTTGGCATCTTGACTAGAATTTCATTGACTTGTGAGATCCAACTGGGGAGAAACGACATCATTATGTTGCGTCTATTCATGGACAACGTATCTTTCCGCAACTATTTAGGCCTTCTTTAAAGTCTTTCAATAAACTATTATAATTTGCTCCATAAGTCTTTCACTTCTTTTCTAAACTTATACCTAGGTACCATGTATCTTTTACTAAAACTGTGCATGGTACCTTTTTAAAAATTAACTTGTCTAATCTCTTGTTGCTAGTACCTAGTAATATAACTGATACAGACCTCTTAGGAGCAACTTGTATACTTACACATAGGATTTACTAGGTAGAAAATAATCTCATCTCCAAATAAGAACGGTTTTATTTCTTCCGCTCCAATCCTTACTTGTTTTTCTGCACTAGGTAGGATCCCCACGTGGACCAGACGTAGAAATAGCAGCCATCTTTGTTCTTATCCCTGATTTTAAAGAGAGGGGTTCTAATTTCTCACCCCTGAGTATGAGAGTTGCTGTAGTTTCTTGAGAGATGTCCTTTATATCAGTCAGAATAAGGCAGGCTATGCTGTGGTTACACAAACACTTGGAAATCTTAGAGGCTCAACACCATAAGGGTTATTTCTTGCTTACGCAAAGTCTGGTGAGAGTGAAGCATCCTTACTCCCTCTTTAATCTATGCCATCTGCAATACACAGCCTCCAAGGTCACTGGAGCGAGAGAAGAGAGCGATGGAGGAGGAATATCGGCTCAACTGCCTTCACCTAAAAGTGACACATGTCACTTCCACGCACAGTCTACTGGACAAAACAAGGTACTTGGCCCCAATCTAACTGCACAGGAAACTGGAAATGCAGGGGAACATGTGAAATACTTGCTCAACTCTGTCTCTGCCGTATTGTCCACTTAGGATGCACCTTTCTGTTTGCTGTTTGCAAAGATTCTTATCATGAAATGATGTTGAGTTTTATCAAACTCTTCCAACTACCAAGATCATATGGTTTTTCTCTTTAATATATAATGTGGTGAATGATACTTGTAGATTTTCAACTGCTGCATGCACCCTTGCATTCCTGGGATAAATCCATGTTGCTCATGTTACGTTACACTGACACTTTTAACTAAACTTATGATTGAAATATCTGCACAGAACTGTCCACAGATGATCGTAAGTGTTTGACTGAATAAAGCTTCACAAAGGAAACATTCTAATGTAATCAGGGCCCGTATCAAGAAACAGAACGTGACCAGCATCCCAAAAGCCCCCTTCGAATCCTTCCAGTCACAACTACGCTAGCCCACAGTAACCACTATCCTGGCATCTAGCCCCAGAGAAGTTCTGTCTGCTCTTTATGTGTTGCAATAGTTGACTTGTCAGTATCTCAAGATTTCTGCAAATACGTTCACGAGCATGATTACCATGTAATTTGTTTCTTTTATATTATTCTTGTCTGGTTGTGATACTAAGGTCTCGTTAGCTTTGTAAACTGAGTTGGTAAGCAGTCCCTATTTTTTTTAATTACCTGGAAAAATCTGTGTACAACTGGAATGGTAGAATTTACCTATAAAATTATATGGGCAAGCTACTTTCTTTGGAAAATTTTTAAACACTGATTCAATTCATTTCATGGTTTTTGATTATTCAGGCTTTCTCTCTCCTCTTGAGCCCATTTTGGAAGAATTATGTTTTTCTAGGAATTTGATTTTTCTCCAAATTTTCGTATTTACTTGCATGTTGCATATTTACAATTTTTCACGGAATTCTCTTTTTCAGTAACAAATATCACTGAGTTCCCCCTTCTATGCAGGCATTGTCCTAGGTGTCTGAGATGTCAATGAACAAACAAAAGAGACAATACAAGCCCTGTGTTATGGAGCTTACCTTCTCATTAGAGGGTGAAAGATCATAAACAATAAATATAATAAGTAAGTAAAACATATAATGATAAATGCTACGGAGAAAATAAAGCAAAAAGAGTAGGGAAAAGGCAACGGAGAGTGCAGGACTTTCCATTTTAAATGGGGTGAGCCTCACTGAGAAATGCCACATGAGTACAAACAGGAAGGGGGTTAGCCATGCGCATATCCAGGGCAAGAGCCTTCCAAGACAAGGGTTCCTATTTTCAATACTTAGTCATATTCTCTTCTTCCTTGTTTCATTTATATTAGAGCTTTATATTTTCTCCTAAGAACCGCTTTGGCTGCAACATGAAGCTCATAATGTGTCATATCTGTTATCGTTCAGTTCCAGGTAATTCCAAATTTCTTTTTTGACCTGTAGTTAGACGCATGCTCTGTTTTAAAAACTTCCAAATGTGTGAGGGATTTTAAAATTTTTTCCCCTGTATTAATTACCTAACCTAATGTCCTAGTCAGAAAACATGATCGGTTTGATCCTGCATTCCGAAACTCTCTGGTCTTTGGATATTAGGAAAGAATGTGCATTCTCCAACTGTAGAGTGCAAAGATCAGATCCACCTTGTTAGCTGTGTTGTTTCATTTGTTCATATGCTTACTGACGCTCATTCTTTTTGATCTATCCATGCACCAAAGGGATGTGTCAAAATCTCCCGTTATGAATATGTGTCACTTTCTTCTAGTTCTACCGTTACTTGCTTTATTGTTGCTGCTGTCACACAAGTATGTGTGTATACTTTGGAAACTGTTACATCCTACTGTTAAACAACACACAGTGCTTATGTCTAGTAGTACTTTGTGCCTTGAAGACTAATCTACTGTTTACCCCAATCTTCTCTTGTTTAGTATGTGCATGGAATATCTTTCCCTTTTCTTTCACTTCCAACAAAACGTTGAAAGTTCTAACCTACTGCTTCAGGTATGTCTTCTGTAAACCAACATAAAGCTGGGTTCTGTTTCATTTTTAACCCGGATCTAAGCCTTTCACTGTGATGCACTGTGATTACTGACCTAGTCTTCATTTCTTTTAACCGTCTTATTTTGTGCCATTTGTCTTTCTTTTAAAATTTGTGCTTCCATCCCCCCAGACTCCCAACCCCCATTCCATATTTTCCCTTCACTGCTTTGGAAAACATACTCCATTCCTGTTCTTTTAGTGGCCACCCCTGAAATTGTATCAAGTACCCTTAACTCAAAATCTACAAGTTGGCCAGTATCTTCACCCCTCTCCCAAGTACACAGGGACGTTAGTGCTTGCTCTAATGACCTCCCCCCGGCCCCTGCCCTTCCATGCTACTGCTAACCAGCATGTTGTACCTAACTCGTTTTTTCACTTCTCTCCCTCGATATTATTGTATATACTGTTACCATTGTTTTACACTACCCCTGTCTGTTTAGATTTACCACACGTATTATTCACTCACCCTTCCTTCGTGCATCTCAGACATTAGTCCTGAGATCATTTTCCTTCTTCGTCAACTACATCTGTTAACAGCTGGGGTCTTCAGAAGTGGCAGACTACCAGGATGTCTGCGTGTGTTTGTTTTCTGAATCTATAATATCTTTATCTCACCTGTGCTTCTCAGAGATTGGTGCACAAGGCTTCACAATTCCCAGTGGACAGCTAATTTACCTTCAGCGTTTGACACTATTATCCCACCATCTGACTTCCATCATTCAGACATCTAACTATCATTCTTTGGTAGACGATCTCTTTTTTCTCTCTGGCTGCACTAAAGGTCTTTTGTCTTTGATGTTCTGAAATTTTACCATAAAATGTCCAGATATGAATTTCTCTTTGTTTCATCAGCAGGTGAGCTGCTGGGCTTTTTGAATCTGAGGATTCATATCATTTATCAACTCTAGAAAAATTCTTAGCCATTTATCTTTTGGATAATGGCTTCCAAACCAGTAGAGGAAAACACATGGAATAAAGTGGGGTGTGGGGAATCGCTCTAAGTCTCTCTGTTCTCACCTTTTGAGATGTCTATTAGATATTGGTTGGATCTGTGCTCGTCATGTCTCTAAATATCTTGCATATTTCTATCTCTTTCTCTTTGAGACACACACTGTATATAATTTCTTCAGCTCTACCATTCGGTTGGTTAACTCTCTCTTTAGCTATGTCCTATCAACTGTTTTAACTCTCACATCACGTTTTCAATTTGAATTATCTTTTCATTTCTAGAAATTCTACTTGGTTCTTTTTCAAACGTGCTTGGTTGTCTTTATAGCTGCTCTCCCCTTTTCATGTTTTCAGTTCCCTTTGTAATTTATGTAAACATATGTATTTTGTATTGTCCATCTGGTAATTCCAAAAACCAAAAATATACAGGTGAATAATTCTACTGTTACTGGTACTGCCATATGTTACTCACGGTGGCTTTCATCTGGTGTGTTCTTTGAGTTTTGACCATGAGTTCATACTTCTTGGAAATTTTTCTAAGGAAATTCTCTGAAGACATGATTTACATCTGCTTCCGTAAGATGCCTTAAAAGCAGTATAGGCCTGGGTCCAATGCTAGTTCTCAGCTTGAGGCTCGTCAGACTGTACCAATAGTGTAAATCTAGGTACTAAACCCGTATGAAGTCACCCACTGGCCATGAAATTACACAGTTGACTTGATTTTTAAAAAATGTATCTACTCAGAGCAAAGGTGGTAAGGGCACCATTGTTTTTACTCTGTGGGATTGATTTTCTTCTACTTCATCTTTTCCCTGAGAGTGCCGTCCTTTCGGAATTCTTACCTAAGGTGAGGCGATCTCTGATTGGCCTCCTCACCCCAACCCATCAACTTGCTGAAGCTCTGTTCCGGTGCCTCTCAACCTTTTTCACTTCATAACACACCCAGAAAATACTATTTGTCTGGTCCACTGACACAAACTGTGGGAGCTGCTTCAGGGCAGAGGAGACGGGTCGTGGCGCAGGGGGTTCTTTATTCTGCCCAAGGAATAAAGGAACTGATGCCTCAGCCACTCTATTACCATTCACGGCACACTTACAGCACCGAAACACTCTGCTCTGGACATCCTGACCCTTATGGAGCTCCTAAGGCATCTGGCTTCCCTGTGTGTACCCTTCCCTTCCAAACGTTTACATTTCACTGACCAGTAAAACTTGGAAGAAATTCTTAGGGACGGACATATGCTCGCCAACATGGTATATACAAAGTAAGGACATTAGAAAACATTTTTCAAAAAACTTTTTTACCATTTACACCATTATTTCATAAAAGACATTTCAATACAAAAAGCTAAACAACTTATATAGAACATTTCAGAACAATACAAAGACCTATAAGCCTCACAGATCTCACACTAATTTGCTAATAAGGACTGGTGTAAATCTCTGGGTGGACTAGAGACTGAAGTGACCGAATCTTTCCCTTTCCATAAATCCCACAGCTTATCGGACAACTGGCTTACTTTACCTTTTTTCACAAGAGACACCATCGATATCCATGCTCTGGGAACGTGAGAGAGACTGAGATTGGGTTTCAAGGCTATTGGAGGGCGAGCTGCTGAGAGAACTGACTCCTTCACTGCTCTGGCTTCGATGAGCTACTCCTAACCAGAAAAGACACGAGAAATTTAAGTTTCCTGTGAAGTAACATGAAAGCCACTTGTAATGGCAACAGTAGTCATACACAATCGGCATCCACACCACCAAAACAGTCAGCAAATGAGGATTCTCTATCGGGAGATCATGCTAACAGTGTAACGTTAAAGTCATGGAAACATCAGCAAGAAATCAGAGTGCATCCATATACGTCGCCTGAGGTCAGCGACAGAGCTACATCTGGTAACTAAAACGGACTCCTCATCGCTTTTTCTTTCGCCAGTTCAAATATGGTCCCTGAATACAAATTAGCTACCGTGATTGTCCAGAAAAAAATCCTTGAAACGTGCCAGAAATAAGATAAATTAATAAATGGCTATAGAGATATACAGATGGACAGATGTGTGATAAAGCAAATAGACCACAATGTTAACGGTAGGAGCTAGATGGCAGGTATATAGGTGTTCGTTCCAAGTCTTTCAACTTTGCTGTATGCTTACGATCTGCGCAATAAAATGTTGACAACATGCAAACAGAGCCATCGATAACCAATGTCCTTAAATACAGATCATTCACTGACTGAACATCTCATCTGATGATGGGGAAAATAAAAACCCTGACATTGACCTTGCTTTCATGGAACCTACAGTACAGTGAACCACAGCCCTGCGTACAGGGCCGATTATTTCTCATCCATGTCTTTGAAACCATGTTTATCCCATAGAATTTAAAAAAATACTTTAACTCTACAAATATCTTTCCACAAAAAAGTTTTACCCAGGCATTTGCAAGTACTTTAAAAAATATATACCTATGTTGCTGCAAGGAAAATCAGACTCATGTTAAAAAAAACAAAAAAACAAAAAAACTTGAGTTGCCATTTGTAGCTAAAATAACTACCAAGTGGATAACCTTTAACCCTCCCAGCACTCCAGGAGAGTAAACCTGCCACTCCTATGTGTCTCTCTCATTGAAGAAGATCACTAAACGTTCATCCATTCTTCACAGGTTTTAACGTGTCTGTTTCTTAAAGCTTCCTCGGGACTCATGAAAGAGAAAAGACACTGAATCCTGACTATTCCTAAGTAGATTCAAGGAAAATACAGAAAACATCTGATGTAGCAAGAATTTGAACTAAGCTCAGGGAAGACAGTAAAACTTTAAGAATGTTTTCTTAAACATTCAAGAATGTAACCCAAAGTGAGTTCTCAGTAACTATTTACTGAAGATCACAAAACATCCATCCATTCCTGATAGCTAGAATCATGACACGTATCACAAGGAAAGGTCTGACATTTTAAAATAAAACGAATCAATAATAAAGTTCAGCAACTTTTATGGGATATCAGTTAAGCAGCTTTAAAATTTCTACCTTATAAAACCAGTCTTAAAATTAAACTAAGTTGTTCAAAAACATTGTGTTTATAACATAGCACACTCTTCTATGCTACGTGTACAATAACCCTATGGTAACACAGTGCCAGAGTTCACCATAGAGTCCAGGATACTGTGGTTGCGATATTTTTATAAAACATCAAGTATATTATCTGAATTCTTTTCCTGAACCTTCCCCACGGGCTCTTCACATCCTGGGTCCAGTGGGGCAGTTCTCCCCAGAATTTACTACGTATCGTAGTGTTCCTCGGTCTGTCCACACCCTCCAGAATTTGGGTGGCCTCGTTGCGGTCTTAAACTTAAAAAAACGTATGGTGTCTTTGAATCCATACAAATCAACTATTGATTTGGCTAAAGCCAAATCGAGCAACAACACAAAATATCACTTTGTTTCCAAACCACACACACAGGCTTCTGTGGTCCTTGGTCCTCACTCTCTACCATTCCTAACTTGGGAAATCGCTGTCAGGAAGCCAAATTTCAAGGAATGGAGAACCCCGCTTCTTCATCTCCGTAAGGGCAGGTATTGAAGAATTAAAACAGATATAATCTCCGGTTCTCTTTGACGAGATTTAAAAATTTAAAAACAATTCTTCAAAAAATGAGGGTGTGTAAGTAAGCCTTGCCTGCTTAATAAAATATGAACTACAAACTTTCAAGATGGCAGCTATCCAAACTTTTGTTACTAATAAGAGCTTGTTAAAGGTAAATGATCCATTCTGTGCGGGAAGGCCATAATTTTAAAGGAAATAAGGAGGATTTTATTTCTCTAAGATTTGCCTCCCAGAACGGTAGTATTTCCTGAATGCTATTTCCTTTCAGGTATAAGCCAGACCAAGTGCCTATTTAAGCTGTAACACTAGATCTAGTCCAGTATTTTACACACACACACACACACACACACACACACACATACACAAAGGGGCTTGCTAAATTATAGTATAAAAAGAAGCACAGAATTGCCAGAAGGTACCTTAAAGCCCCAATAAAACTGTTAAAAAGGTGTGCGGGTGGTGGGGAGTGACTTTACAATCTTAGCCATCTTCTTCTTTTACAGATGAGAATACGGAGACCTGTGAAGTCTAAGAATTTCCTTTAGCAAGTCAGAAACAGAGGCAAGATTAAAACACATGTCTCTAGGGGCGCCTGGGTGGCGCAGTCGGTTAAGCGTCCGACTTTAGCCAGGTCACGATCTCGTGGTCCGTGAGTTTGAGCCCCGCGTCAGGCTCTGGGCTGACGGCTCAGAGCCTGGAGCCTGTTTCCGATTCTGTGTCTCCCTCTCTCTCTGCCCCTACCCCGTTCATGCTCTGTCTCTCTCTGTCCCAAAAATAAATAAACGTTGGAAAAAAAAAATTAAAAAAAAAAAAAAAAAAAAAAAAAACACATGTCTCTTGACTCCAAGGAAAATGCTATTTCCTCTACCCCAAACTGCTGAACAATTCTTTGATCACAGCTATTTTAAATCAAAGCTATATGTTTCTACATCCTAAAATTATAAAAGCTGGGGCGCCTGGGTGCCTCAGTCGGTTAAGTGTTTGATTTTGGCTCAGGTCATGATTTCAAGGATTGTGGGTTCGAGCCCTGTGTCGGGGCTCTGTGCTGACAGCTCAGAGTCTGGAGCCCACTTTGGATTCTGTGTTGCCCTCTCTCTCTTTGCCCCTCCCCCACTCGTGCTCTGTCTCTCTCTCAAAAATAAACATTAAAATAAAATTATAAAAGCGAAACTTAAAAAGGTATTAGTGTTATAAAAAGAATCATTCCTTCCACTACTTATCAAAATTCTAAGGCTTATTTACATAGATCTTGACAATGAACTAAGCTAAAAGGTTAACATTCATGGAAAATACAAAGTACACTAGTACTTTCTTTGGCCAATACCAAACTCACCCTCTCAATACGACTTATAATGAACATTTTCTACTCCATAAAACCGACTCATATATTCAGTCAGCAGCTAACTTCCTAGTGAAAACATTTTGTTCTTGTGACTAAACACAAACAAAATGAAATTTCAAACGTGTAAAGAAATATAGTGGTATCTAAAATATCGAGACAAGAAGACCAACAACTCGAATTAGAAAAATGGTTTGATCTTCTTATTCATGAGACAGAGTATTCCCTTCCTTAGTGTCAAAAGGGTGGATCATGCCAAGAATCATACATCTGGACTCAAAAGATCTTGACGGCTCCTTGGAGAAACGGTGGAGTCTACAGCTAGTGCAAAACAAAGATGGGATGAGCCTGGGGCATCTGATAGTGCCAGCAAGACAGTGCTCAAAAAAAAATAAAAATAAAAGGATGACTGTGCCAAACAGAGTCGTCAACCCAAAAGAGATCCCAATGACCAAAGCTAGAACAATTTGTGCAAAATAATAAAGCAAAAATAAATAATAATTTGAATTATAACTCAAAGTACAAAATAAATATACATGAGTTCATACCGATGTATGTAAGCATTAACTTAGTAACTGGGGAGAAGGGGGTGAATGTCCCTTACAGAAGAATCCCATATAATGTATCTATATGTAGATACTCCCCACTCCAGAAGGTAAAACTTAGCTCGCACTGCTTGAGTGGGGTAGGCTGGACTTAAGAACTCACTACTGAAGAATTGAGTCTGGAAAGGGAAAAGAATCGTTACTTCACAGTAGAGAGACCTGGCAGACTGCAGCTTAACTCGGTGGTGAAGGTCAACGTGACCCGCAGTGCGGCAGGGCCCTTTGCCTGTGTGATATTCTCCCCCCTAAAACCCCACACCCCAGGCTAATCATGAGAAAAACACTAGACGAAGCCAAATTAAGAGACATTCTATACAATGCTCTTCAAAACTGTCAAGAAAATGAAAAGCACAGAAACACTGAGAAACTGTCACAGACCAAAGGAGATTCATCTTTAGTTTGGTTAACAGCAGTATACCAAAGATTTTTATGGTTTCAGGTCTCACAGTTAGGTCTAGTTCCTCGTGTATTTTAGATATTAGCCACTTATCAGATACATGATTTGCACATTTTTTCTCCCATTCTATAAGCTGCCTTTTCAGTGTTGATGGTTTCCTTTGCTTCACGGAACCTTTTTACTTTGATATGGTCCTACTTGTTTATGTTTGCTTTTGTTGCCTTTGCTTTTGGAGTCAGAGCCAAAAACCAGCGCCAAGACTGATGTCAAGGTACTTACCATGAGCCTATGTTTTCTGCTAGGAGTTTCATGGTTTCCAGTCTTACGTTCAAGTCTTTACCCATTTTCAGCTACTTTTTGTGTGGTGTAAGACAGTCCAGCTTCATTCTGTCGCATATGGCTGTCCATTTGCTGAAGAGACTGCCCCCAATGTACATTCATGGCTCCTTTGTCATAAATTAATTGACCATATATGGGTGGTCAGTTTCTGGGCTCTCTATCCTTTTCCATTAACCTATGTGAATGTTTTTATGCCAGGTCATGCAATTTTGATTACTATAGCTTTGTAACAGCTTGAAATCAGGAGGTGTGACACCTTCAGCTTTGTTCTTCTTTCTCAGGGCTGTTTTGGCTATTTGGGGTCTTCTGTGGTTCTGTATAAATTTTAGGATTATTCTATTTCTGTGAAAATGCCACTGGAATTTTCATAGGGATTGCATTGAATCTACAGATTGCTTTAGCTTGGTATGGACATTTTATCGATATTAATTCTTTCAATCCATGAGCACAGAAGATCTTTCCATTTATCTGTGTCTTTTTAAAATTCTTCCATCAACACCTTGTAGTTTTCAGTGCATACATCTTCCACCTCCTTGGTTAAATTTATTCCTCGATATTTTGTTCTTTTTGATGCAACTGTAAATGGGATTATTTTATTTCTATTTCCAATAGTCCATTACAAGTGTATGGAAACACAGGAGATTTTTGTATATTGATTTTTTTTATCCGACAACTTTACTGAATTCATTATCAAGTTTTAACAGTATTTGGGTGGAGTCTTCAGCGTTTTGTACACATAGTATCAAGTCGCCTGCAAATAGTGACAGTTCTACTTCCTTTCCAATCCTGATGTGTGGTTTTTGTTTTTGTTTTTTTGCCTAATTGCCTGGTTAGGGCTTCCGAAATTGGGTTGAATAAAAGTGGCAGGAATGAGCAAACTTCTTTTGTTCGTAATCTTAGAGGGAAACTTTTTGGGTTTTCACCCTTGAGTGTAACGTTAGCTGTGGACCGGTCAAACATGCCTTTATTACACTGAGGCACATTCCCTCTATACGCACTTTGTTGAGAGTTTTTATCATAAATGGATGTTGAATTTTGTCAAACGCTTATTCCGCAAGCTCATACGATTTTTATCCTTCGTTTTGCTAATGTGGTGTATCGCACTGGTTGGCGTGCAGATGTTGAACCCTCCCTAGATCCCAGAAATAAATCCCACTTGATCACAGCATACGTACGATCCTTTAGCGTACTACTGATTTTGGTTAGCTAATATCTTGTTGAGGATTTCCGCACCTATATTCATCACGGATACTGGCCTATAATTTTCTTTTCTCGTGGTGTCCTCTCCTGATTTGTTTGGGCACCAAGGGTAATGGCTAGCCCCACAGAATTGTCTGGAAGTATCCGTCCCTCTTCCTCTTCTTTTTTTTGCGGCGGCGGGGCGGGGGATAGAGTTAGAGAAGGGTTGGTATTAATTCCTTGAGTTCACTAGTGAAGCTGTGTTTGGTCCTGGACTTTTGTTTGTTGGGAGGTTTTTGATTACAGACTCAAGTCTCCTTACTAGTAATCAGGCTATTTAGATTTTCTGTTTCTTCATGATCCCGTCTTAGAAGGCTGTGTGTCAAAATATTAGTATTTGATTACAGACTCAAGTCTCCTTACTAGTAATCAGGCTATTTAGATTTTCTGTTTCTTCATGATCCCGTCTTAGAAGGCTGTGTGTCAAAATATTAGTATTTCTTTTTGTTGTTGTTTTAATTAAAACATTAGTATTTCTTAAATGCACGCCCTTAGACTCCAATCGGGAGCCTGGAGACAGATGGCAAGAAAAACCGCTAGCATATTCCCAAGTCAAAAAAAGAGTTACTTCCTGGATGCAGACCTACTATGAGCTCAACAGAGAAGAGAAATGTAAGACAGCTTTATTCAGAGTTTGCAATCTAGTTAGCAAAACAAGATAAATGCACACAAAATTAAGAATGGCATGTGCAGCACAATTTCTAAGGGTTTGAAGTGTCTGGAGTGAGTGTGATGGTTACTGGAGCAGGAGCAGAGTTGCTCTGAAAACAGGAAATGAAGTTAAATGAAGGGTGGGGGGGGCTCATCACAGAGGACCCTGAAAGTTCCTGGACTGCATTCAGGTGCAAACATGGAGACAAGGAGGACTTCTGAGCAGGTGACATGTCTGATCTCGCCTACTGAGCCATCAAGTCCCTCAAGGGATAGGAACTGCATTTTCTGGAAACCACTCTCACACACCATTTACTTCTGTGCCTTCCCTAGACTTGAGAGCACGAACTAAGCAGTGGAAGCAGCAATTTTGTGATGTTCACGTCCCACTATGTGGGCAGAGTGCTAGCGGGGAGTTTGGTTGGAGTCAGAGGCAACAGAAGCTCAAGGACCAGGTTGACCTGAATGGAGACAGAGGAGGAGAAAAAAGGGATCAAGCCCAGGTCGAAACAGGAAGCTGATTCCCAGAGCTAAGAAGACATCAGACTTCCTCCAGATTCACAAAATAAATATCATGATCCTAGCAATAATGTCATACAATGCAGCCCATTATAATAAAAACACATACAGGGGCGCCTGGGTGGCGCAGTCGGTTAAGCGTCTGACTTCAGCCAGGTCACGATCTCGCGGTCCATGAGTTCGAGCCCCGCGTTGGGCTCTGGGCTGATGGCTCAGAGCCTGGAGCCTGTTTCCGATTCTGTGTCTCCCTCTCTCTCTGCCCCTCCCCCGTTCATGCTCTGTCTCTCTCTGTCCCAAAAATAAATAAACGTTGAAAAAAAAAATTAAAAAAAAAAAAAAAAACAAAACACATACAGAACATCCTCCCCCTTTTGGTGGCCAAAATACATGCAAAACATGACCCCCCTTGGGTAGGCCGAAAAGTCACCCCAATGAGACGAAATGACTATGCTGGTATAGGATACACCAGGTACAACTAAAGCAAAAAAGATTTCAACACCACCAAGAGCCTCCCAAGCCCCGCAGATGTGAGGGGTCTCACTACAGTCCTCTGGCCTTGGGACTTGTGCCTGAGCTGGGCCTCCAGCTTGCTTCTGAATCACCCTCCAGCCCTCTCTCTCCCCCAAGTGGGGGGAGACGAAGCTATAGACCAAGTGGAAACAATAGGGCTTCTTTCTGAAGAAGAAAAAAAAGATTTAAATACTGGATTAGCAATCAACAATAGGACGAAGGGTTATAATTTTGTCACTGCTAACAGCATTCTTAGCCAAAGACAATTTATTATAAAAGCATGATTCTGATTTTGTTGAAATTTCTACAAAGGTACCACTATTAAATAACAAAGTTCTGTATCAAAACCGGAGAAGGAAATTGAAGGGAAATTGAAGACGACCACTCTGCATCAATCATCACCAAGTCCATTTTTGCCCCAGGACCTCGGCATCTGCTGTTCCTTCTGTCAGGAAAGAACACCCAACAGATAACCACTTGGTTTGCTCCCCAGCTTCATTCAGGCTTCTGTTGAAACGTCATCTTCTTAATGAGGCCTCAGTCGTCTCTACCTTAAAACAGCAATGCCTTCCTCCCTCGCCAATACTGACTCCCAACATAATTCTCTCTTTTCTCCACAAGAATTCTCACCACCTGACAGATTTTATGGTTTCTAAACACAGTTTGTCTTCTCTTACTAGACTATACGCGACGTGACCCAGAACAGAACCTAACAAACACACGACAGGATTTAAATGCAAAGGTATTAAATAAAGGCTGCATGAACCTACAGCACTCAGTGGATAGCTGATAACAACCGATACAAACCAAAATGTAAAACAGATAATAAAACAGGTCAAGCAAATTTGGAGGGTTTGGAATAACAACTGTAATGGGATATGGAAGGATGTTCCCTATTTTCAAAAGTAATAATCCTGGGGTGTTTTTTTTTGGGGGGGGGGATGGTTATTTAAGTAGGCTCCACACCCAACGTGGGGCTTTGAACTCATGACCCTGAGATCAAAAGTCGAATGCTCTACCGACTGAGCCAGCCAGGCACCCCAATCCTGTTTGTTTGTTTGTTTGTTTGTTTGTTTGTTTGTTTAAGGCAGAATTTTCACAGTCCGATAAACACTTGTGTGAAATCCTCCAAAAAAAACCTGACACCACAGAGGTGGCAGCGGGAGGCAAAGACTACCTGTGACCACACCAGCGTGGAGAGCTCCACACGAGGACATCCCCTCCTGCCAGACACGGGGTCCTCGGACACTGCTGCTGAGTGAGACTTGCCCATCTCTGCCTGCATCCATAACTCCCACCACAGTGCCTAGCAAATGGAAGGCATTATGCAAGTGTTCGAAGGCATCGATGGAAACAGGACCAAGACCATCTTCAAACATAAGAAGAATTTAGGTTAAACTAGTTTTAAGTATGTTAAAGACTAGCAGTCAGACAGAGGAAAGGGCTTCTGTGTTTCTTTCTGATCCAAACCCTGGAACTAGCCCAGAGGCCAAACACATCATCTGGTTTCTCGCTCCCTGCACACAGGCCCTGTTGTTCATTTCTGCTCCCAGAGCAGAGGTTCTTTTCCACAGATGGAGACGGAAATCAGGGGGCCGAAATTACAGTAGCTGTTTGATTAGCTGCTAGATCTTTTATTTAAAGCATTATCATGGAAGCACATAAATTACTATGTCACAATCTTTAAAAACATTGTGATAACCATATTTCTGTATAATTGGTTTCCTTTGTAATCCTCCGTTTTATGATATACGTTTAAAACTACGCTTGGAGAGGCTGATCAAAGGCTTCACCAGTTTGCCAGAACTCATGGAATGACAACAGTCTTTTAAGAACGCCAGCTCCGGAGGGTAGAAAAGGCACCCGGAGAACTTGGTCCGCCAGACTTAATAATCCTGTCAAGATAAAACCAGCTGATAAAGGACTCACTGGGGACTCTTGTGCAAGAATGACCATGTCTTCAGAGAGGTCACGACAGCCAGGAAGGGTGAGGCTTCAGTTGGATATATTCAAGATGTCTGAGAGGTAGACATCAGAGGGAACAGAAGGAAGATAAGTATGATTTCAAAACAGGACTGTAAAATAAAAATCCTCCAGGAGGGTTAAGAGTTCCTGAAGGCTGGGCAAAGCAATCTAAAGATGGGGGAAGGAACTAAGAAAACCAGTTTGTCCTCCCAGGAACTTAATGAGCACAGGTTTTTCAAAGGAAATGAAAGAACACCTTCTCCCCGCCCGGATGGTAAGTTCTTCCAGGAAAGAAATTGGACCTCGCTCATCTTCACGTTCCCACGACTTGCTGCCGGGTCTGACCCACAGGAAGCCCTAAATAAACGTCAGTGAACAGACAAGTAAACGCAACAGAATCAATGACAGCTGTAAAAAAGTAACAATTAGCTGTAGGAAAAATATTACCCACACGCACAAAGTTTTAAGACAGGCAAAAGCAATGTCATATTAACAGTGCGGTAAAAGAGAGAGAGAGAGAGGGAGAGAGAGAGAAAGAAAAAAACGTCTGAGCATGATAAATGCAAAATTCTGAACAGCAGTGACCTGCTGGTGTGGGGGAGAGGGGTGGAGAGCCAGAGACTCTGTCAGGGGTTCAAGGCATTACTATGTCTCACATACGTTATCTATCGTGTAGGTCCAGAATATTCTGTAGTAAGCTTTTTGGCAAAATCTTAGAAAAAAATTGGCTTATGGGCTTTTTAAACTCTGCTCCGAGTGCCAGGAAAAGCAAAGAGACAGACTAAAGTGGGTCACAGTGAAAGACTTATGTTAGTAAATGTTCTCTAAATAGAACTGAAGGGGTACCTGGCTGGCTATGTCGGTGCGGCTTGCGACACTTGATCTCGGGGTTGTGAGTTCGAGCCCCACGTTGGACGTAGAGATCACTTTTTAAAAATATCAATTTAATCAATCAATCAAGCTCAAGTCTTATTTTGCGTCTAACATTCCCAGGAAACTATTTTTTCTTTCATTTATTCACTTAACTAGTGGCACTAACAGAGTGCCTACTATGTGCCAGCATGGCTCTGGGGACAAGGGAATGAACAGCAGTGATGAGGTCCCTGCTCTAACCTTATGTTCTAAAGGGAGGAGAGGAGCGCCTGGGTGGCCCAGTTGGTTGAGTCATGATCTCATAGTTTGTGAGTCTGAGCCCCACATCGGGCTCTCCTCTGCAGACGCAGAGCCCACTTTGGATCCTCTGGCCCCCTCTCTCTTCTGCCTCTCCCCTGCTGGAGCTCTCTTTCAGAAATAAACAAACACTAAAAACTTAAAAAAAAAAAAAAAAAGAGAAGAGGGGATGGTGATTAAAGAAAAAAAATCCATAAATGGTATTTCCACTGGGAGGCAGGGTCTTTGCAGATGTGTTCAAGTTAAGATGAGGTCACATTGGATCAGAATGGTCCCTTAATCCAGTAACTGGTGTCCTCACAAGAAGAGGGCAACGTGAACACAGATACATACACACAGAGCCAAGGCCATGAAAAGACAGAGGACATTGAGGTGGTGCTGCCTCAGGCCAAGAAACACCAAGGATGGCCGGCAACCAACAGAAACTAGAAGAGGCAAGGTTCTTCATCAGGGCCTTCCAAGGAAGCACGGCCCTGCCAACACCTTGACTTTCGACTTCTTCCCTCTGGAGTTGTGACAGAATAAAACTCTGTGGTTTCAAGCCATCCAGTCTGCGATACTTTGTCACAGCAGCCCGAGGAACTTCATACAGAAGCAGGCAGCGTTGCGAGAAGCCGGGACCGCAGATGGGAGAGCAACTTGGAAGACTCGCTGGAGCTCCCCGGCCCTTGTTCTAGTTCCCTGCAGCACAAAGCATCCCCACTGAGAAGGTGGCCACAGGACTACCACGTCACTCCTAGGTGAGGCCTCCTCTCCACGGGCAGTGGTCTACCCGTATCTGTGTCTGTCAGAAAGCACGTCTCCATTCTGGAACAGAAGTCTCTCCTTCATATTCAGTGGACAATACATCTACCCGCTGGCCCTCCGTCTACCATCAAGGACCACAGAAAACAAGCACAGGCCATCATCTTCCTCATGGCAGCTTTTCACATTTTTTTAACATAACACTATCACACCCTCTTGAGATTTTCTCTTAAGTTATATGTGCCTATGTCATTTGGGTCATCTTCTCTTGTGAGCCACTTATTAATTCCACCAAGTAACGGACTGAACGTGGCCGGTACTGTTAAAGGCACTGGGATACAGCAGTCAGTAAAACGGATACAAGTCCCTGGCCTGTGGGGCTTACGCTACAGTAGGCGAAGCAGAGAAAACAGGATAAGCAAGTCATGTGTGTGCTACGTCAGCTGGTGACAAAAGCTCAGAGAAAAAGTTATCCATGTCAGATAGAGGTAGCACCTTCAGACAGTAAGGCCAACAAAAGTCACCCTTGTATAAACATCCGAAGAAGTGAATGAAAAAGCCACATGGATTTTAGGGGCTGAGCCTTCCAGCAACAGAGGTCACGGCCGAAATGTTCAGGAAGAGCAAGGAAGCCAGTGTGAATAGAGCAGAGGAGCAGCAAGGAGGAGGAGCACGGTGGGAAAGGAGGTCAGAGCCGAAACAGGGCCGGTTCACACACAGCCCTGGGTCAAGGTGAGGGCTTTGACTCTCATTCTCCATGAGACGGCGAGCCAGTGGAGGGAACCAACAGAACGCTGACATGACCCATCTTAGGGGGTGCTTGTTTTCTGTTTCATTTTGTTTAAACTTGTTTATTTGATAAATCTGTGAAACTCTCTTTATCCAACCTGCCGGGCGCATAGCTAATAATATCTACTGATCTGCGATTATGAATAGTAGTGATTATGGGAGAGACCTAATCAGGACTTCCCAGCACCGAGGTGTGCTGCCCAGAACTAACCAGCTGGAGCTGCCCGAGTCTTCCGTTAGTTTGTGACGGCAATGTAACGAGCTGGCTGTGAAAAATAACCCTGCTGTTATACAAGGATGGGCTGACGCTTCAGACTGGTGCTACCCTGAGATTGAAGTGAAGCGAGGGAAGGCACGGCCACTCCAGTAATCCAAGCAAGACATGCTCGTGCCCTGGAACCGACATCAGGCCCACTAGCTGTTTCTGTAAGTAGAGTTCTGCTGAAACGTAGCCATGCTCTTTTGTTTATGTTTTGTCTGTGGCTGCTTTTTGTGCTACAGGGGCAGAAAATAGCTGTGACAGAGGCTATGCAGCCTGCAAAACCAAAACATTTACTATCTGGCCCTTTACAGAAAGGGATAGCTGACCCCTGATCTAGAATATGAGGTAAAAAGATGAGGGAACGTTTCAGGCTTCAGCAACTAGAAAAAAAAAAAAAAAAAAAATGAGCTGGTATTTTCTGAGAGGGCGTTCCAGGAGAAGATAAGACAATTCTGGACGTGCTCTCTGTGAGATGCTTCTTAGACAGTGTGTGAGTCTGAGGTTCAAGGAATGGTTCTGGGCTGGAGAGATCAACCTACAGACCAGCAACTTAGAGATGGTAAGTAAAGCTGGGAAACCAGATGGAATCAGTAAGAACATCGACACAGATGGAGAGGACAACAGGTTAAAATATCGACACCCAGCTCCCCGCACCCCCCCCACCCCTGACATTTACACGTCAGGTAAACGACAAAGAACCATGTGGAGCCCCAAGAAGAAACAGAGACGGGAGGAAAACCAGGAGAGTGCAGGGCTCTGGAAGCCAAAAGAAGAAAGTGTTGCAAGAAGGAGGCCAGAGCCCATCAGCTGGGGCTGAGCCGTTGACTCAGAGCACATCACAGGAGTCCTCACCTGACTGGATTCGCATCAGCAGTGGGTGCAAGGACAGAAGAAGGACACAGAGGCCAGGAAGCAACTCACTCTGGAGGTTCTGTTGTGATGCAGAGCAGAGCAGTGGGGTGGAAGCTGGCAGCAGAAATGAGATCAAGAGAGTTCCTTTACATGTATATTCCCAGGATGGGAGGAGGAACCACATGGAGAATGTTAAAAAAATAAAAGTTTTCCATTTCAGATGGAAAACCTGCCGGAGCAGGAAAGCTGGGAAGTGCTGGGGCAACAGCTCTGAGTTGGAGAGAGGAGGTGGGACCTGGGGACAGAATTCAGGAAGGGCAGGGAGCTTCAAGCTTAACAAAAGCAGGCCACACATACACGCAGGTAGGCGGACGCTACGATGGGAGCTCACATCACTACCACGTCGCTGCCTGCACCTGCTTTCTCCATGACCTAGGAAGGCAGCCCATCAGGCCAGAGCTGCACAGAGAATGAGGTGCTGTGGACTGAAGGAGAGGGTTCAAAACAGACCTGAGGAGCTGGAGAGCAAACAGGAAATACGCTGTAACTACCTGCCAGTATGAAGGGTCTGCTGGAGCGCGTGACCATGAATCTGAAATGAGACAGAGAGCATGGTTCTGGTTTTTTCTCTAGCCTTGTTCCACTGCATGAGACAAATGGGAGCTGGGGAGTGGGACTGAAAACCAGGAGCATGGGGGTGTGGGTGGGGGTGGGGGGGCGCCTGGGTGGCTCAGTCGGTTGAGTGTCTGACTTTGGCCCAGGTCATGATCTTGCAGTCTGTGAGTTCAAGCCCCTACGTCGGGTTCTGTGCTGACAGCTCAGTCTGAAGCCTGCTTTGGATTCTGTGTCTCCCTCTGTCTCTGCCCCTCACTCTCTCTCCCTCCCTCCCTCTCTCTCTCTCTCTCTCTCTCTCTCTCAAAAATAAACAAACATTAAAAAAACAAAACAAAACAAAACCAGGAACATGGGGGGCACATGGCTGGCCCAGTCAGTAGAACATATGACCCCTGATCTCAGGGTTGCAAGTCTGAGCCCCACACTAGATGTAGAGTTTACTTAAAAATAAAATCTTTAGGGGCACCTGGGTGGCTCAGTCGGTTGAGCATCTGATTCTTAATTTCAGCTCAGGTCATGAGCTCACGGCTTGTGGGTTCAAGCCCAACGTTGGGAGATTCTCTCTCTCTCTTCTTCTGCCCCTCCTCTGCTTATGCTCTCTTTTTTTCAAAATAAATAAATACATAAATAAAAATAAAATCTTAAAAAACAAAACAAAACCAGAAGCATGGTTTAATCCAGGAAGTAAGATAAAGGGAGAGAGAGGTGAGAGAGGGGAGAGACAATGAGTGACTGTGGAATGTAAATGGGTCCAGGAGGGACGTGGGGACACCAGGGAAGGGAGAAGTGGGACAGAGAGGGTGAGCCAGAAAGCTGAAGGTGGCAGTCAGGAAGTCACTGAGATGGAAAGATCTAGAGTATGACCAAGGCAGTGAGTGGCTGATGTCGGATGGAAGACCAGGTTACTAAGGGAAAGCAGCTCAAAAAAGCACGAGGGCAGAGTCCTGGAAGGTCATCCCTGTGGCTACTGAGATCATCACAAACCATGACACGGTGTTGGGGAGAGAGACAGTGGACCGAACGAGGCAGGGCGAGTGGGTCAGAGGTCAGCTGTGACAAGGGCAGGAATGGGGAACACGGTCTAATGACACAAGGTTCAAATCGATGTGTTCTTAGGGAGGAGGAAGCACGGTCTAGAAGAAATGAGGAAGGGCATAAATTCAGCAAGAGCACTAAAGGGAAAGCCCGTCCACAGAGAAGGACTCTTCCAGGGACTGACGGTGAAGATTTCGGAAAAGGGGATTGCGTGGGTAGAGGTGTCCATAACAAGCCATATGGAGATTGGAGACTGAGAGGCAAGGGATGAGGACCCGCGAGACCCAGTGGCTGACATAAGCAGGACAGGGCACATGCTGAAATGATTCCTGGTGGTCCCAAAGAGACAGGGTGCTGTGACCAGGCACACGCAGAGCTCGGTCTCCTGCCTACCACTGGTGTAGCATGACCTTAAGCCCCTCTGCATCCCACTAGCTCTCCCCGGACATTCTCCAGCATTCCAGGAGGCACTTGGCCATGGTGGAACCAACAGCACTGTTGGTGGCACCCTTCCCAAGGAAAGGGTAAAAACCCAACTGGAATCCTGAGCCCATCCCCTACCAGAAGACGATCACAGCTTCTCAAAGGTGTTCAGCAGCAACATTTCAGGCAAAGTCACTGTTTCTTGCTAACTGATGATTTAATCTGAACCTCTCTCACTTTTAGAGTCAACAGGAGGACGCATAAGCATTTAAATTTACCTGGGGAAGAGTCTACGATAACGCCTATCAAGAGTAACAGTAACTGAAACCCTGCAAATACTTTTTTAAATTTTTTTAATATTTATTTATTTTTGAGAGAGAGAGAGAGAGAGAGAGAGCGAGCACTCAAGTGGGGAAGGGACAGAGAGAGAGAGGGAGACATAGAATCTGAAGCAGGTTCCAGGCTCTGAGCTGTCAGCACAGAACCCAATGCAGGGCTCAAACTCACGTACCACAAAATCATGACCTGAGCCAAAGTCAGACACGTAACCGACTGAGCCACCCGGGCGCCCCTCTGCAAATACTTTTAATGGACGACTTACCTAGTTCAGAAAGACAGATTATGTGGAAGGCAACTAAGGGAGAGTGCATTAAATGCAGAAATAACAATCATATTAAATTATTCAACGATGTGATGATGAATACAGGTCTGAATGCACCTGCTTTTTCAAATTAGAATCCTAAGTAATTATAATAATTATAATGATAATAATTCTCACGTTCAATAGAAAAGTTCACGTGACAAAAGGTATTTTCAAATACGCAGGATGAATCAGTATCATTGTTTCCCAACAAAGACATACCTGGATATCAACGATGAGCCCATTAATTATAAAAAAAGAAATTTTCACAATAGTTAAATAATTGTCAATGAGACAGCTATAAACATCACATCAGGTGAACTTTTATACTGCAAAAATTCAGACAGTTCTGTTGACAACATTAAATGAACACATGGAAATCCGTAATTAGAGGCCTGTTATTCTGACCATTATTTCAATCTTGCCTTTTCAGATGATTTTATCATAGAAGGAAAGCATCAACCAAACTCATAAAATCGGCTGAGCCAAATTAAGTCTTAATTGCCTTACCATCAGAAATTAAGACCTGGTCCTGTTTGAAACAAAGGATAAAAATTACAGAAAGGAAAACAATTAGTTTGAACAGATCACCATCAAAATGAATAGAGACGAACAAAACACAACGTAATGATGTTAATCTTTAAACTACTGCTCGCAGGATTTTGAACAGCTGCTGTCCCATGTTCTCGTCTGTGGAAATGCGGCCCAATCTTACCCCGTTGTGAAACTGTCACAACCATAAGCCTCACAGAAAGCCAGGACTAAATGTCCCAGGTATGAAAGTAAGGCTTACCTGATGCACCTATTGGGGAGGTAGCTGGGGTCATGTTGTGGACATTGAGACCAAGGCTCTGGGAGGGGCCCGGGGCTGATGCTGCTATGGGAGGCCCCAGCGGGTTCTCCCTCTGGGGCGAGGTGAGCGGGGTGGTGGGCTGGGAGGTCTGTCCACCAGCAAGTCGTGCGAGGCGCCTCCGTCGGATCTATAACGTGAGAGGAGAAAAGACCCGTAACTCAACCGCAGAAAACACAATTCTGCCCGAGAACAACAACATTAACGTCATCAATAACCATCAAAAACCACGCCGGAGCTTAACAACTAAATATGCCTGGAGGAAAAAAGGACCCACTCAAGACAAGTATTGACGTGGCAGACAGGTACACACCTCCTAGTGCCTTACAATCCCTGTTTATCACACCTCCTTGACCAATAGTGTGACGCTACCGTAAGCATACTACGTTTCTAAACACGCTGAAGCTCGTTATTTGAATACAACTATGTAACTTAGCCATTTTAAGTAAGTGAGATTTTAAATAAATACCCAATGAGATTCACTGAAACAAAAGTTTCAAAAGTAACAAACGTTACAGTAAGACACAAACGTTACCATCGCTTTCAGCAGCAAAGTGATTAGATTCTTCTTGCTTAACTGCAATCAAAATATAATCGGCCGCTGCTTCCTTATAATACTCCAGGGTTAGCAAGTGATTACAAATATCTACCGCCAAATCCCAGCGCATCACAGAAATGTTTCCCTCACATTTTGACAGTCATTCATTTACAGCCAGGCAATAAACTCTCACGGACCACCTGCTGTCCCAGGCAGTGAGGATGTCTAACCAACCATGATAAGGCTTCTGGTTCTGAGCAGGCATCAGAGACGCAAGCCAACGAGGCTGCTTATGCTCATTCTGTTACAGATAAGGAAGATGAAAGAGTCAGCCTGTGACAAATGCTAACAGGGATGGACCTAATCTGAACCAAGAACCTGCCATTCCGACCCTGCGGGAAAGCTGCTCCTTTTATCGTTCAAACGACCAAGAACATCCTAGTTCTTGACCCCAAACCCGAGAAGCCCACTCCTGTGTCCCTGCAGCAAATACATCCCTCGGTGACCTTACACAAAATCCTGAGGTTTGGTTGTTCATCTACCTACATCACTAGGATAAATCCCTCGAAGGAAAGATTAGGTCTCAATTATTGGAAATAAACAGTGAAGAAACAATTAAACACTGATGCAGCACTTTATCTCCCAGCAATGTTCTCAACACTTTATAAATCTATACTCACTGAATCCTCGTAATGAGCCTTCGTGGGTACTTAGGCCGATTTTACATGTGAGCAAACTGAGGCACAGGGGTTAGATACTTGCCTCGTTCATAAGAGGTAGGGCTGGAATTCGAACCCATGCAGTCCGGCTCTAGCGCCCACGCTCTTACCAGCAATCCAGCGGCCTGGGGATCCCTTGTGGTCTCCAAGACCCTCGCAGAGAGCACGTTGAGGCCAAAGCTATTTTTACAGTATCACTAAGATATCTGCCTCTTCAATCTCATTCTCAAGCGTCCAAAGGGGTTTTCCAGAGGCTGCGTGGCATGGCGTGTCGCAACAAATTAAAGGAGTTAACATGAAAATTCAGCTGTATTCTAGTAAATCAGACATTAAAAAGACCCGAAAAAGTCACTCTTCTCACTACAATTGTTTTGGAAAACGTAGTCGTTTTCGTTAAAAACACATTATTTAGGGGTGCCTGGGTGGCTCAGTCAGTTGAGCATCTGACTCTTGATCCCAGGGTCATGGATCCCAGAGTCCATGATCAGGTCATGATCCCAGGGTCATGGATCATGAGGCCCTGCCTCAGTTCAGAGCCCCTCTCTCTCCCTCTGCCCCTCCCCTGCTCGTGATCTCTCTCTCTCTCTAAAATTTTTTCTTAAAGTTCTATTAACATACATTATCGTTTTTACTAATGTCTGCTTTTAAGTTGCTCACCCTTTATTTCTATTATGGTACACATCAAAGAATACAACCCACCTAAACAAAAGCTCTTTGAGATCTTCAACATTTTATAAGAACGTAAAGGGGTCCTGAGACCAAACCTCTGACCGGCAGGCTGCCTCTCTCTCATACGTCCTGATCTCCTTATAGTCGAGCACGGCACCTGGTCTGTAACAGGTGCTCAAGGCTCCCTGACCTGAACCGAACAGAGAACAGTGAAGGTCATCACAGATCATCCGGGGGAGACGTGGTATGAAGATGAAAAAACTCTCTGAAAGAAATCACTGAAGTGTTTCTCTCAAGAACACTTACCCGGGGTGGAGGGTGGGGCAAAGCGAACCAGAAATTCCCACCGCAACCTGTTCCTGATCCAATTACTCGAGCCAGAGCCCCAGGATCTGTGCTCCCTGCTTCCTCGCTGCACCCTCGGCACACACTCTCCTCTCAGCCCCTCTGCCACCACCCTATTCAGGCCACCACCCTCTCTCCCCAGGACCTCTGCAAGAGGTCCTCATCAACCTATCTGCGTCCATGCTGGCCCGGTAAAAGCGAAGGCTCCGTATTCCTTTCTTTAAACACTTTCAAAGCTTTAGATTTCTGAAAGGCAACTCAAAGCGCAACGAGGTAACACTTCACACCGGTGAAAACGGCTACCATCGAAAAACCATAAAGTAACAAGTGTTAGTGACGATGTGAAGGAAATGGAGCCCTCTGCAATGGTGGTGACACGGTCATGCGGAGCAGGCACCATTTTAAACTGTTTGGTGGCTTCTCAAAACATTATAAATAGAATTACCACACGATCCAGTAAGTCCACGCCGAGGAAATACACAAAAGGCAGGGACGCAAACAGCCATTCGTTCACCCGTGTTCACAGCAGTCATCTGTAAGAGCTAACACGGGGAAGCAACCCAAATGTCCACCAATGGATAAATGGATAAAACGAAATGTGGCACAGCCACACAGTGGAATATTATTCAGCCTTAGAAAGGAAGGACATTCGAGGGGCACCTGGGTGGCTCAGTCGGTTGGGCGTCCGACTTCGGCTCAGGTCATGATCTCAGTCCATGAGTTCGAGCCCCACGTCGGGCTCTGTGCTGACAGCTCAGAACCTGGGGCCTGCTTCGGATTCTGTGTCTCCCTCTCTCTCTGCCCCTCCCCTGCTCATGCTCTGTCTCTCTCTGTCTCAAAAAGAAATTTAAAAATTTTTTTAATTAAAAAAAAAAAAAGGGAAAGACATTCTGACACGTACTACAACACAGATGAACCTTGAGGACATTATGCTCAGTGAAATAAGCCAGACGCAAAAAGACAAAGACTGTAGGAGTCCACTCGTATAAGGCATCTAGAGGAGTCAAATTCATAGAGACAGAAAGTAGAATGGCACTTGCCAAGAGCCGGGGCGATTTAAAAACTCTTAAGTACAGAATCAAATGCTAAGTGATAAGAAGGCATGCTCTCCCACTTTCTCCTGCAATCCATTCACAGAGCAATCACAGGAATTCTTTAAAAACACAAACCACACTCTGCTGCTCAAACCATTCAATGGCTTCCCACTGCACTTGGAGCAAAAACCGAGTCCTCACCGTGTTCTATAGAGCCAACGTCTGCCTCTCCAGGTTACGGTATGCCACTCCGGGCAATAGCCACACCAGCCCTCGGACGGTTCCTAAGACATCCTAAGCTCTAGCTTGCCTTCAGCCACTTGCAATTGCTTAAGCCTAGAAGCAATTTTTCTAATTCTTGGCATGGCTGGTTCTTTCCCTGCCTTCCATTCTCAGCTTAAATGTCACCTCCTCCTACGGGACTTCCCTGATGGCTTTAGCTAGCACTCTCCTCCCCTCCAAGCTCATGGACACCGCAGCCTTCCAATCGCATGCTTCAGGCACTCCACATGGTCTGCCGTCACATGATGTATTTCTTACTTACTGTCTCGCTTATTATCTGTTTCCCTAGTAGAACGGAAGCTCCGTTGAGAAAACCACATCTATCTTGTTCACTGGCGTATCTCCAGCACCGAGCGTAGGGCCAGGAGCATAACAGCCCCGTACGTATTCAACAACGGGAAAGAGTAATACACGCAATCAAGACAGGCGAAGTATAAAAGCCACACAGAAGAATGTTTAACTGAATATTCAAAGGCCAGACGGTGTTTCAGACTTGATATCAGGTCCCCTTCAGATATCCACTCATTGAACAGATGCTCATCGAGCACCACAGTAAACTCAACAGCCCCTGCTGTCACGGCGCTCAGATTCTAGCAAAGACCAAAAGAACAGCCAAACGGACAAAAAGGATGCCAGGTGGCTACAAGCACCCTTAGAGAAAAATTAAGCACGGGAGGGATAGCAGGGCACGCTGGGGAGAGGGCGCTGCGATTTTTAGAGAAGGTGGGTGGAAAAGCCTCTCTGGTAAACGGGGCTTCTGCAAGCACGAAGGAAGAGAGGAAGCGAACCAGGTGGGTGTCTGGGAAGTATGAGGGGGCTTGTGAGTGGCTCATGCTGGAGGTCAGCAAGACTTGTGGGGCTGGAGCAGAACGAGCCAGAGGGAAACAGCAGACGGTGAGTTCAGAGGCATGAAGGGGCCTCATGAGCCACGGTGAAAGCACTGGCACTGGGAAGCCACCAGGGGGTTCTGATCAGAGAAGTGACATGATTCAACTTATATCTGAAAATTATTATTTTGGCTGCTACAGAGAATCGGCTGTAGGGGAGAAAGGGAGCAGGCAGAGGCTACTTAGGAGGATGCTGTGACCTGAACTCGGATGCGTGGCTGTGAAGACCGTGGTGAGTGGTCAGCTGGGATGTGTTCTGCAGGTGGAGCACAAGCTCACGGGATCTGCTGATGGAATGGAGGGCAAACAGGAAAGAACCGAAGGAAGTAGGGCTGACACCGAAGTCCTGGGCCCGAGACCAAGACTGAGGTACGAAACACGGAGGGAGGGAGGAGGCGCAAATTGTTTTAGACACGTGATTATCAGACGCACAGATGGACTCGTCTTTGTGTGAATTCTACGATTTTTTTAATGGAGTATAAAATAGTAATTCAATAAACAGCAATTAAAATTAAAATATATGATCTGGGGTGCCTGGGTTAAAAATGTCCAACTCTTGATTTCGACTCAGGTCACAATCTCATGGTTTGTGAGATCGAGACCCTCGTCTGGTTCTGTGCTGGCAGCATGGAGCCTGCTTGGGTATCTCTCTCCCTCTCCCTCTGCCCCTCCCCAGCTCACACGTTCTCTCTCTCTCTCTTAAAATAAATAAATAAACATTTTTTAAAAAAATACATTAAATTAAAATATACGACCTGATGTGCAGGACAGAGCACAGGTTAGAGATGGCACATAAAGCCACGAGCTGGGATGAGATCACCTAGGCAGGTGTGCAGACAGAGACAAAGTCTGAGGATGGAGCCCTTGGACACAACTGAGAGGGGGAGATGAGGTGACGCCACTAAAGGACCCTGAAAGTAGTGTCAAGAAGCCTCTGGGCTCTCCAGAAGAAGGTTCACTGGCTTCCTAAAACCCAGTCAGAGAATTTCAAGAGGGATCACTCTATTTATAGGCCGAGCAACATGAAGACTGAGAACTGACCACTGGAGTTGGTGATGAGGTGGTAACTGAGGGCCTCATCAGACCCAATTTTGATGGATTGGAGGGGATGAAAGCTTGACTGCAGTGGGGCTGACAAAGAATGGGAGACTAAGGGCGCCTGGGTGGATCAGTTAGTTGGGCCTCCAACTTCGGCTCAGGTCGTGGTCTCGCGGTTTTTGAGTTTGAGCCCGTGTCGGGCTCTGGGCTGACAACTCAGAGCCTGGAGCCTGTGTCGGATTCTGTGTCTCCCTCTCTCTCTGCCCCCTCCACCACTCGCATGCATGCGTGCTCTCTCTCTCTCTCTCTCAAAAATAAATAAACATTAAAAAAAATGAAAAGAACAGGAGGCTAGAAGTACTGATTTCTGTGGGAATGCAAGCTGGTGCAGCCACTCTGGAAAACAGCATGGAGGTTCCTCAAAAAACGAAAAAGAGAACTACCCTACGACCCAGCAATGGCACTACTAGGCATTTATCCATGGGATACAGGTGTGCTGTTTCGAAGGGACACACGCACCCCCATGTTTATAGCAGCACTATCGACAGTAGCCAAAGTATGGAAAGAGCCCGAATGTCCATCGATGGATGAAGGGATAAAGAAAATGTGGTGTATATATACACAATGGAGTATTACTTGGCAATCAAAAAGAATGAAATCTTGCCATTTCAACTACCTGGATGGAACTAGGGGGTATTATGCTAAGTGAAATCAGTCAGAGAAAGACAAAAATCATATGACTTCACTCACATGAGGACCTTAAGAGACAAAACAGATGAACATAAGGGAAGAGAAACAAAAATAATATAAAAACAGGGAGGGAGACAAAACAGAAGAGACTCATAAATATGGAGAACAAACTGAGGGTCGCTGGAGGGGTTGTGGCGGGGGGATGGGCTAAATGGCTAAGGGGCACTAAGGAATCCACTCCTGAAATCACTGTTGCACTATATGCTAACTTGGATGTAAGTTTTTAAAAAATGAAAGATAAAATTTAAAAAAAAAAAAGTGCCGATTTCTGAAACTTTTTACTGTGAAAAAAAGAGCATAAGTGGGAAAGGGGAGGGGGCGATTACGATGAAGGTCCATGGAATCCACTCTGCCGAGGAAGGGAAGGAAGGATGAAAGTTCATGAAGACAGACGGGCTGCGGACCCCAGTGGCATTACTTGCATGACACGGTAGGAAATGTGGTGCAGGAGAAGCGAGATCCATCAGGAAACCTGCATTTCGGTGCCACCACGGATTGGCCATGCTTGCTGTCATGTTGGATAACACACTGAACTCTCCAGAGTCACCTTCTCGTCAGCTAGAAAACAGGCATAATAAACTCAGCCCTAAACAGCTTTCCCAGGTAGTTGCTACAACTAAATGGGGTGATACAGGGAAAAGCGAACATGAATGAGTGAGTTGTGGTATATTCCTATACGGGCATCCATGCAGGAATCAAATGCATGAACTTGTGCCCTATGCAACGGTCTGGAAGATTCTCACAAACAATCCGGAGCAGAAGCCAGATGTAAAAAAGCATCGACCGCATGATTCCATTTGTAACAAGTTCCAAAACAAGAAAAAACAGAGGCATGAGCAAGCTTCTCAGTAGTAGTGCTGGTCTTTGCTTTAAAACGGACACTATATTCACAGCTGTGTCCACTGTGTGAAAATTCACTGCTGCACACATTCAATATGGGTAGCAAGTTCATGGGTATTTCATCATGTTCTTCATCAACTTTTAAACGTTAAATACAGTCTCTTATATGTTTTAAACATAATGTAATTTCAAGGTGTTTTTTTTCAAGTTTATTTATTTTGACAGAGTGTGAGCAGGGGAGGGGCAGAGAGAGAGAGAGAGGGAGAGAGAGGAAAAGAGAGAGAGACAGAGAATCCTAAGCAAGCTCCTCACTGTCAGTACAGAGCCCAATGTGGGGCCCAAACTCCCAAACCGTGAGATCACGACCTGAGCGGAAACCAAGAGTCGGACGCTTTACCAACTGCGTCACCCAGGCGCCCCAAGCACGATGGAATTTAAAAAAATTTTTTAATGTTTACTTTTGAGAGGGAGAGAGGGGCAGAGAGAGGGAGGCAGACATAGAATCCGAAGCAGGCTCCAGCCTCTGAGCTGTCAGCCCAGAGCCCAACTCGGGGCTCGAACCCACGAACCGTGAGATCATGACCTGAGCCAAAGTCAGACGCTTAACCAACTGAGCCACCCAGGCGTCCCCAGGATGTAATTTTTAAAAAATTAATCCTACTTATCCTTCAAGGCCTAAAATGCTACATTCTCTGTGTGGATGGATGCTATGAAGTTTTTTCAATTTTGTATGAAAGAGTAATTAAATAAATTGTAATTAAAGTTAAAACCTGTATTCACTGATACTGAAATTAAAGTAGTATTTTTATTTTTAAGGTGTGTTTATCTGTACACACCAATACAACAGAGGGCCTGGTAAAAGAAGACTTTAAATTCTCAGGGAAATCAGTGTTTGGGGAGATCTGGTTGAAGTTGAGTAGAGTTACGTTAGAGGTAGCTAACTTGGGAGCCCACGCTGGACTTCAAATTCAAGTTCAACCTTTACTACTTACTACCAAGGTAGGATCAAGGTAAGTCACTTACCCTCTCTGTGCTTCAGTTTCCACATCTGTACAATGGGTGTCAAAAGAGTAGCCTCCACACAGAGTTATGAGAAAACCACCACCCATCCCCGTTTTCCACTTCATTTTCCTCCATGGCTCTTATCTGACCTCCGACACATGCGACGCTATTTATGTATTGCTTATTCACCATTCACCATTCCCCAACTCTAAGCCCTTAACACAGGACTTTTCTCAGTTGTTTTTACAAGAGGACCCAGCACATGGTAGGTGCTGCTGAAATATTTGCCAAAGTAATGAGAGAATGAAAAAATACTAGAAAATGCACGGTGCGTAAAATTTACTATTTAGGAATTAATATTACCATTATTTTGAAAAAGCACACACACTGCTTTTGGAAAAAAAGCAAAGCCACTTTTATATTTGGTGCCAGGTTCAGCCTGAGATGTGAAATTCAAACGTTCTCCTCGGTGAAACAAACATAGAATAAATGTCCTGACTCACTGCAACAAGGCTGGAAGGAAGTTTTCCAAGAAAGATTTCCACTGGGCTGATGTTCCCCGATCCCTACCCCCAACATTCCACAAACACAGGTTTAGGAAAAAAAGGAAGAAAAGAAAAAGGAGAATCAGGACTTTGTGAATTATACTGAGGGCCATTAATGAAGACAGAGAAGCGCAGTAAGGGACACAGGCAGGTCCGTGCACGACATGAACTGGTAGGAGGTGAGGATAAAACCTGCCCTCACCTCCCCCATCTTCAAGACCTACTAGAAAGAGGAGAAACGGCCATGAAAGGGCCAGCACTCGGGGCTGTCTGCAGGGGACTCAACGGGGGACAGTGCCCTTTGAGGCGCTGACCACTTTCTGCGAAGGTGGGGGCTTACATGGGTGATGGGCACTGAGGAGGGCACTTGTTGGGATGAGCACTGGGGTGCTGCATGTAAGCGATGAACCATGGGAATCTACCCCAAAAAGCAAGAGCACGCTTTACGCACTGTATGTTAGCCAATTTGACAATAAATTATATTAAAAAATAATCATCATAAAATAATAATTAAAAAAATAAACTGTTTAGCAGCCTGAGAACCCTGGGAATATCTAGACAGGAGACTCCCAAGAGACGGCTTTGAGCAATCGAAGGCATAAAGGCTTATCTAATTAACTTGACTATTAAGAGATGTGACCTCACTTTTATCACAAACAGCGCATCACAACATATGAGACACAAACTAAAAATAGTTCAGCACATCAAAATATTATTCAACTTTTTTCTCTTTGCTTACTCTTTTTAGCACTAAGCACATAAGACTGGTATCATCCCTCTTACGTTGAACAAGTCCTTTTTCAAAGAACTGTTTTCCCAGATGTCACAAAGAGAAAATACCAAAAGCATAAAAAAGGAACTTGTGATTCTTCAACTTATGTCCTAAACCACAATTCAAACCCAGACATACAGATCATGAAACCTCATATCTAGAGTTTTTCTGGTCTTGACTATCTCAGTTCTCATTTCACAAGTGACATGAAAATAGGGTTTTCCCCAGAACTGTTCTACCTGACGCCTTTCCCTACCCTTGCGGACCTGATTAAAAATAGATTCAAAACAGCTACCGTTCAAAACAGCAAGGGCCACTGTGGGGCACAGACTCTGACAGGATGGGCCAAACTCTGCTCCTCTTATTTTTAGTGGGATTGGGGGTGGGGGTGGGGGGGGGGAGCTGGGGGATAAATCCCAAAAGCACTGTTTGTTTGTTTTCTAATGTTTTAATTTATTTATCTAACGAGACAACGAGCAAGAATGGGGGAGAGGGGCAGAGGGAGAGAGAACCTTAAGCAGGCTCCACTCTCAGCGTGGAGCCTGACATGGGGCTCAACCCCACACCCCTGGGATCATGACCTGAGCCAAAATCAGAAGTCGGACGTTTAACTGACTGAGCCACCCAGATGCCCTGAGATACCTCTTGTTCTGATTATTGTTGGTTTTGTTTTCTTTGTTCATAGCTGGCCATGTCTAAAACTTACAAGACGCTACGACAACCTCACAATATGCCTGGATCTAAGCCCAACAGTATACCTCAAAGTAACGCATTCAATCAAATCTGAACATCACAGCTCTGTGATTAAAAATTCACCAGCTACATTTTAAAAATTCACCATTTTAGGGGCTCTAAGACAAAAAAATAATTTTTAGTGATATGATAAACACTTACCCAGCTCTTAATCCATGTGCCAGATGCTATTCTAAGGGATTCATGTTTATAAATCTAGTTAAGAATCCAAGGCAATCAGTACATTCATCTTCCCATTTTACAGATGAAGAAACCAAACTCAGAGAGGTTAAGGGACTTGCTCAAGGTCACACAGCCAGTAAATAAAAGAACAGATATGAGCCCAGACAGTCCAACTCTGGAGTATACAACACTAACCACAGCCCACGGATCTTCACAGCAGAAAATCCCTTCTGAAGTTGCAACGACCTGTAGATAGAGGCAGCCTTATTCCCCTGAGGACACGGTAATGTTCATTATCAGTTATGAATTCTACATGAATGGATACACAGAATGTTACAATTTCAGATACTGTATTCGTACTCCAATATTAGAGTGTTCGTGAACTCCCTCTTGGATGAGTGTATATACTGAAATAAAGAATATTTCCATTTTCTGGTCCAGAGTGTAGAGAGCACAGCAAATAAAACAAACAAAAATAATACTTTCTGAACATAATCTTGCCCCCCCCCCAAATTCAGTCCTTTATTGGTTCATTAAGTGCACGTAAGTCACTGTAGCAGACAGTAAAGATGACATAACATCCAAGTCATAATCCCTACCCTCAAGGATTTCCAGATCCACTGAGGAAAGACAGATGAAAACCAGTAATTATGATACAGCACAAAAGGTCTGCACAAGACATAACAGCAGCAAAAAAGGCACAAAGGAGGGCAACTCAGACCCCAACTCAACCTGGGGTATCTGTTATTGCTTGATGGGAAGGTTACACACTCATACACGACACGCATACATACACATGTGCATACACAGAGAGCTCGATAATGCTGATCTTTAAAAGAAAACGCGTTTTCCATTTTTTATTTTTTGCAAACATGTTTTCTGTTCACTTCGAGATCTCCCGCTCTTAAAAGGAGGGATATTTTTATGTGTGTTTTACCACGGTACTTTTTTTAACTGAGTTGGAAAAAAGCTGGTGGCACAAGGTCACACACAGTAATTCCATCTGGGTATATTCACATCACAAGGGGTATCATTAGCGCAAATTATACACAAATGACAATGGCAATGATGCGTAATAAATTTCACACAATTTTTTTTGTTTTAATGTTTTTCACGTTTATTTTTTAGAGAGTGCGCGCACACGCAAGCAGGGGAGGGGCAGAGAGAGGGGTACCGAGCATCTGAGGTGGGTTCTGTGCCGACAGCAGAGAGCCCACTGAGGGGCTGAGCTCACAAACAGCGAGACCGTGACCTGAGCGGAAGTCAGATGCTTAACCGACTGAGCCACCCAGGCGTGCCCCCTTTCACACAATCTCTGATGAAGGAAATGAAACCATCATTATTCCTCGTGATGCCTGTAAAGCCTGAGAACATTCAGGTCAAAGGGCAGCTCTGCTCCGGATCATCGTCACTCCAGCACCCGGGGTGACAAAGCAGTCTCTAGAGGACACACTACTAATTGTCAGGGCAGAAGGAAGGGAGCGAGGCGCAGGGTAAACCGGCCCAGAAGGGACCCTTCTGCTCCCATTTCGTTGGCCGAAACAAGTCACATGGCCATCCCTACGGCCACTGGGGTGGAGAAACAGAACCTTCCCCCAGGAAGGGGGCAGGGAATATCTGAACAAGAATACAAGTCTGGTACACGAGAGTCTCTTTTTAACTGGCCACACACCTGATGGACGGGGTCACTTGCTATGCTGCTGTCTGCGCCTCCCCTGGCACACTCCTCCCCAGGAGAACCGCCCAGCAGCCCCTCCTTCGGGTCTTTGCTCAGACGCTGCCTTCCCGGGGAGGCCTTCCCTTACCACCTCCTACTTCCCATCTCCGTTTTTCTCTTCTTCATACTTTCAAACAGCTCAGCCAAAACCGACAGGTACGTGTATGCACGTACGCATACGTGGGTACACACACACGTACATACCGAGAGAGAAGGTGAACGCGGGCAAAAAGTCAACACCAAAAACTGATCAATCTGGGTGACTCAATCAACCTTTCTGCAGATTTGGAAATTTCCAGAGTAAAAAGTTGAAAAAATGAGATCCGCCAGCACGGTTCGTGTCTTCGCTAGCTGTATTCAGCTGCACAGAGCAGGCACGGAGTCGAAGTATCCGGGGTTGCTGAGCGAGCACAAGGGAGGTCATGGGCAGTGTGCACAAGGGGGGAGTGCGAGGAAGTAGCAGCCCAAGACAAAGGAAGCCCAGGCGGCATTTGGATTCTGGGTTCTGGTCTCTTCGTGTGACCCAGCTATCTTTCTGTCCTTGGGTTCAGAAAGAAGACCCCAGCACCCTTAAAATTAATCTCCTGTTCTGCTTTAGCTTGGAGAGTTGTTCTGTCACTTGCTGTGTGGATGTCTGTAGCTACATCCATTTCAACTCCTCAGAGACACACTCAATAACCAGTGCACAGAGTATCGCCTCGATCTTCTCACCAGGTTTTCAAGATTCAAATTCACTTACACGAGCTATATATTACTGTCAAGACAAACCATCCCAGACAGCAATTTTGAAAATTGTGCAACATACAAATTCAAATGCAATGCAAGTCATCTGCCTGGAGTTTCTTCTTCCAGACAGGTAGGAGTGAGCCAGGTGAGGGGACAGAGAAGACAGGTAGGAGTGAGCCAGGTGAGGGGACAGAGGAGCACTCACAAAGGCAGGGGGCTTCGTGAGAACACACAGTGTGTTAGGGAATTCTGAGTCGTTTAAGGATGAGGGTGGACGGCCACAGCAAGACACAGGGCAGGAAAGACAGGCTGAAACAAGCTCCTGATAAGCTCTGAATACCCTCCTAAGACCGATCTTTTTCTAGAAGGAAAGGAAGAGATTTTGAAGGATGTAAGCAGGGGAATAACTGGGTTGGATCTGTCTTTTAAAAAAATTTTTTTTAATGTTTATTTATTTTTGAGAGAGACAGAGACAGAATGTGAGTGGGTTAGGGGGCAGAGAGAGAGGGAGACACAGAATCCGAAGCCAGCTCCAGGCTCTGAGCTGTCAGCACAGAGCCCGACGTGGGGCTAGAACTCATGAGCCGAAGACTGACGCTCAACCGACTGACCCACACAGGTGCCCCGGATCTGTCTTTTAAAACAAATCACTCTAGCCACTATGTGGAGAATGGACTGTGGAAGGGACAGGTCCAGGGACAAGGTGTATAATCAAGAGAACTTGGGTCATTATTCGGAAGTGAGATGTGAGGAAGGGTGGGGTCTAGATCTCAGACCTAAGCAGAGGGCACAGTCCCTAAAACAGAGACTATGAAAGAAGGAGGTTTTGAAAAGAAAAGGTGTGTTTCAACTACACCGTGGGGTGAGGTGCCCCTAAGAACACCCACACAGAACGCCCTACAGGCAGCTGCCCTGTAGGCCTGGTACGTATGTATGTATATATCTATCTATTTATCTATTTATTTATGGAAATAGTTTCCATTTCCCTGTTCTAGCAAGGGTTGGAAGGCATTAGCGAAAAACACCATAAATCATATTTTTAATTTAACTTAGAGTCACATCGATAAGGAAATTAGGACAGAAGTAAAATGACACAAAAAAATAAGATCAAGCCAGAAGTGAAGTGAGTATGCATCACACGTGTATATCAACACAATATGTACATATCACATGTCTATATCTGCAGAGGTTTAATGCCAAAGTACAAGCCAGAAAAAGCAATTTTAGAGCAGCCCAAATGAGGAGATCCACACATCACCTTGGCTGATGTGACCTGATTCAAAGACAAATTTTAGAGTACCGAGGGCAGGGGTTCAAAACCTGAGGGTCAGGAGGGTGTCCAGTTTTCATAAGCTTTTCAAAGAGGTCCCTGACTCAGATGAAAAGCGACTCTCGCACGTCACGCACGGGCTGAGTATCCTTCACGAAATCCCCCGTAGAAATGTGTTCCCAACAGAAGTCTTGATAAGAACTGTGTCACGGTGAGTTTTAGTGGCTTTCCAACGACACTCCAAAGCAGAGCCATGTGTATAAGCTGCCGCAGGTTGAGAAGACACGTTCCCACTGTCTACCATGCTGGGGTAGAGATTTGGGGACAGATTTCAAGCAGGAGATGTGACCGGCAAGGGGATGTGAGAGTCGTCAGTATGTACCTGGTAGATAACTACAGATGCCAAGAGGGCAGCACTTTGCTTTCTAGTTCACATCCATCTCCTGAGTACTTCTGAATGAAGCATGGCCCACAGGAGGTGCTAAATAAGTACCTGGAGAATAAATAAAAGGAATGCCCCCGAACATGATATTCATTCATTCATCCATTCATTCATTTATTCAATAAATGCACCTGGAAGGTGGGAAACGAAAGGAAAATCAAGAACAGAATCCTGAGATGCCTGAGTGGCTCAGACGGTTAAGTGTCTGACTTTGGCACAGGTCATGATCTCACGGCTCATGGGTTCGAGCCCTGCATAGGGCTCTGCGCTGACAGCACAAAACCTGCTTAGGATTCTGTCTCCTTCTCTCTCTACCCCTCTCTTGCTTATGCGTGCACACTCGTGCGCTCTCTCTCAAAAATAAATAAATAAACATTAAAAAAAAAAAAAAAAAAGACCAGAATCCTGAAAAACATCATTTAAGGTGTATCAGGAAAGAGCAGCCTGCAATGGTGACGGGAAAAGTAAGAAGGGAAGCAAGGAAGCAGTATACCCATGGCATCCAAAGGAAAACACTTTCCGAAACAGAGTGATTGCCAGGGTCAAAAGCCGAAGACAAGTTAACCAACATGTTCAGAAAAGTGCCCCAGCATCTGGCAATCTTAGCATGAGTAGTTTGGATGCAGCAGTGAAGGGAAAAGCCTCCCAAAAAAGCACAAGGAGGGAGGCCCCTAAAAATGAGGGCGGGGGGAGGAGATCCACTCTCCTAAGGGTCTGGTCTGTGAAAGGGGACAACAGGGATCAAGTGACAGCTAGAGGGGAAAGCAGGACCAGAGGTGGCATCTTGCTGTTTTTGCCACCGGTGTGGACTGGAGATCTTCTGCATCAAAAGGGAGTAGAGAAGGAAGGCCGAAGATGGAAATGATTACCAAGAAAGCCAGGCACAGGGCAAGACAGGACAGGACAGAGCACGGAGGGAGAGGGAGACGGTGCCCTCCAGAGCAGAGATACAAATCAAGCACTGAGAACAGGGGTCAGCACCCCATAAACATTTCCCCTCTACCACGACCACAATTACTGTTTTTATTAGGAAGATTTCCGTGACAATGAAGTAGGGAGGGAAAGGCGAGAGGCCAGAAGTGCCTGACCACAACCGTTTCTTTTGAAAAGCAGAAGACAATGATGTCACCTGCAGGGAATGAGGAGGGGCTGTCCCTTCAGCCACGTGGGGGTTGGGGGGTGGGTTCTTCTAACAGCCCTGGAGGGCAGCAGAACAGTCTGGAGGGCTGTGGAAGGGCAAAGACACACACCTTGTGTCTTCCTAGACACCTCTAGCTGCTCAAGACTTCCTTCCTTCCTTCCTTAAGCAAGACTCCTGTTTTCTGGACATGGTCAGGCAGGTAGGGAGCGCTGAACCTACATCAAGCAATAGCTCTGTGACCCTGGGCAAGTGACTGAGTATCACCTTCCTTGTCTACAGATAAAATGAGAACAGTGACCGTACCTTCACTTTATAGGGTTAAACAGCCATCACCCACGGAAAGCGTTTAGCACATCGTAGGTGTTGAAGACATTAGCTACTATTGCTATCATTATGAGTGTTTCTGGCACGCCAAAAAAACCAAAAAGCCAAAAAAACAATGCTTTTCAAGAACAGGCCCCCCAAAATGGTAGCTTGTCATGTTAAGTACTGCATTAGAAAAGATTAGTAAATACTTTAAAAAAAGAAAAAGAGGGGAAGTGAAAGATCAAAGTCAATCATTCTGTGGTATAATTAACATACGAAGAAAAATAGTCCACCAACACCTGTGCCCACTTACATTCCATTTTCCTTCCGATTATTTTTTATTTCCTCAAGGCCTATTTCTTACCCTAATCCGACCCAAAACTCAGATGGAGCCCCCCCCAAATGTGCCGCACTATGCCAGCACCTCTGTACCTTCAGAAAATGACACTGGATCACAAAAAGGTGACGGCGAAAAAGCTAGCCCTCCAAAACCCAACCCAGCACCCTGGACACTGAGGTAGGAGCCCTACCCCTCTTCTAGAAAGCAATCTGGCTATATTCCAGAAAACTCCTTCAAGACGATCACATCCTTTGATCCAGTAATTCTGCTTCCGGAAATCTTAGGGAAATGATCAGAAAATGAGATAAAGATTCACATACAAAACTTCATCACAAAATCATGTATAATATTAGAAAAGAGGGCTGCCTGGCTGGCTCAGTCAGTAGACAATATGACTCTTGATCCCAGGGTTGTGAGTTTGAGCTCCATGTTGCGAGTAGAGTTTACATTAAACAAAAAATAAAAATGAAAAAAATAAAAAACTGGCGGGGAGCCTGGATGGCTCAGTTGGTTAAGTGTCTGATTTCAGCTCAGGTCATGATCTTGTGGTTCGTGGGTTCAAGCCCCGCATTGGCCCCTGTGCTGACAGCTCAGAGCCTAGAGCCTACTTCGTATTCTGTGTCTCCCTCTCTCTGCCCCTCCCCCATTCACACTCTGTCTCTCTCTCTCTCTCTCTCTCTCTCTCAAAAATAAACGTTACAAAAATTAAAAAAACAAAACAAAACTGGGGTGTCTGGGTAGCTCAAGTGGTTAAGCATCCAACTTTGGCTCAGGTCACGATCTCACGATTCATGAGTTCAAGCCCTGCATCAAGCTGTGAGCTGACAGTGCAGAGCCTACTTTGGATCCTCTGCCTCCCTCTCTCTCTGCCCCTCCCCAGCTTGTGCTCCCTCCCTCTCTCTCCAAAATAAATAAAATATTACGAAAGAAAGAAAGAAAAGAAAGAGGGACGCCTGGGTGGCTCAGTCAGTTAAGCGTCCAACTTTGGCTCAGGTCATGATCTCACGGTTCGTGGTTTCAAGCCCCACGTCGGGCTCTGTGCTGACAGCTCAGAGCCTGGAGCCTCCTTCGGATTCTGTATCTCCCTGTCTCTCTGCCCCTCCCCCACTCGCACTCTGCCTCTGTCTCAAAAATAAACATTTTTTAAAAAAGAATGGACGAACGAACGGAGAACTACCTGAATTTTCTACATTTAGGGAAACAATCAGTACATCTAATGATGGAAAACCCTGTAGCCATTAAAAATGATGTTTTAATTTCTAAGCATACAAGAAAATGCTTATAATGCCATGTTAAGTTAAAATGCAATATATAAAACTGCATACAATAGGATTCTAATGATTTATTCATCGATTCCACAAACTTTAACCAAGCCCCAATGTTTCAGGCAGAAATAAATGGGCTTTGGAAATTAAAAATGAATGTGACTTATTCTCTGCTGTCAATCTAGCAGGGGAAACAGACACAAAAGCAGATTGCTCTAACGCAAAGCCAAACCAGAGTGGGGCCCGCAGGAACATGGGGTGTTGAGGAAAAGGTTCTAGGGGAAGGTGACACATCAGCTGAGTCCTGAAAGACGGAGAGCTTGTAATGCTCAGGGAGGCAGGGCTTCAGGAAAAGCAGAGAAACAGGAGCAAGGGACAATAGCGTATGTCAAACACACGCAGTTTATTTATTTTCTTAATGTCTATTTATTTGGAGAGAGAGAGTATGTCTGCAGGTGTCCATTTGCACACATGCATACATGAGCAGGGGAGGGACAGAGAGAGAGAGAATCCCAAGCAGGCTCCGCACTGTGAGCACAGAGCCCGACGCCGGGCTCGATCTCACAAACCGTGAGATCGTGACCGGAGGAGAAATCAAGAGCCAGATGCTTAACCAAGTGAGCCACCCAGGGGCCACGCAAATATAAATACAGGCAGTTAAAAAAAAAAAGACAACAGGAGTTGGAGTCACTTGTGCCAAGCCCCACCACAGCAAACCAAGACTTAATGCCTCACCTGACATCAGTTTCAACCTCTCCCAGAAACGTGATCTTAAAGCAGTAAATCTGGAATTTCCTGACAGCCCTAGTGAGGTGATGATCTGCCTGACAGACCCCTCTGGCTCCCAAGGAAAGATGAGGTACTCCACTCTGTCTTTGTTCCTTAACCCCCTTCTGCCCAGAAAAGTCTCCCATTGGGTTCGGCTCTTGGGAACTCCTTTCCATCTGCTAGATGGGGTGTTACCCTATTCATGATTCATTGAATAGAGCCAACTTGATCTTTAAATTTACTCAGTTGAATTCTGTGTTTTAAAAACACACAGAGAAAATAACAGAAGTCCATGAAGTAATAGGCCAAAAAATTAACAATGATTACCTCTGGATAACAGGATTATAGGTAAGTCTTTCTCTTCCCTTAATTCTTGATTCTAGAAGTCTTCTCACAAAGAATCATACAGAATTCAGCAAATTTATGCTGCTGAATTTATAGTCAGAAAAAAAAATCAATTTAAATGAAGAAGGTAGACTACAAAGATTTCTAAAAGCTTTTCAAGTCCTACAAACCTGTGATCCTAAGAGGAAAAAAAAATCACATTAGAAGATTTAGCTTAGGGGTGCCTGGGTGGCTCAGTTGGTTAAGCACCGAACTCTTAATTTTTGGCTCAGGTCACAATCTCATGGTTTGTGCGTTCAAGCCCCATGTCGGGCTGTGCGCTGACAGCATGGAGCCTGCCTGGGATTCTCTCTCGCTCTCGCTCTCGCTCTCCCCACTCTCTGTGCCCCTACCCCACTCGCTCTGTGTGCCAATTAATTAATTAATTGGAAAAAAATAAACCGTAACCTAGAAGAAAAAAGTACCCTTGGATGGTGAGATTCTGAACAAAGACTTTGTTTTTACCTTCTGTTTCCGATTTTCCTTTTTATTTTTGCCTCTTGATACAATGAACCTAAAGTAGATTTAATTGTCGAACTGACAGAACTCTAATCCTACCTCTAATAGCAAAGCACGAAAGGGAGACATCAGAGGAGAGGAACAGGCCACTGGTCACTTTCCTGCCAGTGAGCCCCGTAAGTGCTGACACACGTGGATCTGACGGCCCAGATCCCCTTGCCCAGGCTGACCAATGAAGGACCGAGCCCCCCAGTCAGCTGAGAACTGTCACAGGACACGCAGGGCACGGTGGAAAGAGAAGAGTACGTACGGGAGCACCGCGTCGTCTGCGAACCTCAGTTTTCCAGTCATCTGCCTCCCTTCCCACATTACTCACCCAGCTCAAACGATGTTGACTCCAAGCACAAAGCGCCTAACTGCTGTAGCACCTCTCTTCTCCAAAGGATAGTATGACCAGGTCCGGGACCAACCCGCAAGTCAAAACCTTTGTGAGGCAAATAGTGCTTTGGCCCAAATGCTTCTCACCAGCCCCAAAGTGTCGCATGGGGCAGAGGAACTCTGGGGGCTCCCGTCTAATTCTCCTTCTCAGAAGAGTCCTGGTTTGGATGGGACCGTTTCAGGGTCGCCCTACATGCTTCTGACAGTCCTCCCTGTACTCCCGCGCCTCTCTTCACCGGCATACCGCCGGCCACGCTTCCTCTCCCTGAGAAAGGAAGGCGGACGAGGCAAGTTACCTCACTTCCTCCGCCTGGCTGAAGAAAGCTCTCAAAAATAAAGCACAAAATTCTTGTGAAGGCCAAGTTCCAGCAATTACTAGCAAAATACGCAAAATACACAAGATCTCCTACCGCCTTGGCTGCAACAGAACCAAAGAAATAGCTATCAGAAACAGACCGTAAACTGTATTTTCTTAGAGGGAAGAAAAGGTTGTGGCCCTTCTAATTCTCTAATGTAATCCGGTGATTATATAGTTTCCATTACAAGTTTGCTAAACTGCAACAACCATTAATAGCAATACTTTCTGCCTGATCAATAATATGGAAAACATTAAGTAGGCGGGCTGAGAACCAAAGACATAACCTGCCTGATTACCGAAAGTACTTTCCCGAGTCACCTGTAATGCTGAAAATATTATTAGCTCAAATTAGGATAATAGCTCATAGGAATAAAGCCTTATTCTGGACTCTTCATCAACAATTGCCATTAGAACAATTTTTTTTTAATTTTTTTTAACGTTTATTTATTATTGAGAGACAGAGAGACACAGAGCATGAGCAGGGGAGGGGCAGAGAGAGAGGAGACACAGACTCTGAAGTAGGCTCCAGGCTCTGAGCTGTCAGCACAGAGCCCGACGCAGGACTCGAACTCACGAACTATGAGATCATGACCTGAGCCGAAGTCGGATGCTCAACCGACTGAGCCACCCGGGCGCCCCAGAACAATTTTTTTTTAAATAAACATTCCACTTGAGAGTAAAACGAAGAACCAAGCAGTGGATGATGGAAATGCTACTCTGTGGCCCCATCTTCATGAAGTCTCCTACGCGATGAGCTCTCCCGTGGCTGGCTCTGGTCACGATACTCGCCGTACCCCTTTGTAGCTGTGTTACCTCTCTCAGCCTTGGCTTCCTCATTTAGAAGAAGGTGATGACATAAATATTACTTACCTCGCAAGAATCATCAGAGATAAAGGTAATGTAACATACCACCTGAATCGGTATCTTTTTATCAGTCTACAGTCTGTCTCCCCCAAGCAGGAAGTTAGCTCCAAGAGGGAAGAGACTTGATGAACCACATCCTGCCGCCTCCCCAGTAACAATGCCTAATACAGACAGTGCTCAGTAAATATTTATTGGACGAATAACAAGTGTCCACCTGACACACAGTAAACAGCTATTACTTTTTTTATGTAACTTTAGCCTCCAAGTTTTCTCCACCACTTTGCTCTTTTCCACCTTAGGCCCAGACACTGTTTTCCTTGGGCTTGGGGCTCTGTCTCACCCAAACAGTATGAATTCTAGCACAGCTACTAAAAATCAGCATCAGATCTATTACATGATTGTGAAACTGGCCCCAGGAGAAACTATTAGGACCAGGAGCCTGAGTCTGCCAGTGTTATACAGCAGAGAAACATCCTGAGAGTAGGACTGTTTTAATTAGATTCAGTTTTTATAAAAAATGATTCTTGGGGCGCCTGGATGGCTCATGGCTGCGCTGGCAGCATGGAGCCTGCTTGGGATTCTCTCTCTCCGTCTCTCTCTCTCTCTCTACCCCTATCCCGTTTGCTCTTTCAAAATAAATAAATAAACTTAAAAAAAATTTTTAAATGATTCTTGCAACTACAATGTTATGCCCTCACCAAAAAGATCCCAAGTGATAGAAAGAGATGGTCTGGGCCCCACCCTCACCTTTGATCCCACCTGGTTAAACCGACAAGACCAAGTGGCAGCTACTTCTGACACTATTCCATAAAACGGATTCTAGTCCCTGAAAGGGACCAAGTGAAACAGACAGCATTAAACATTTTTACAGAATTGTTTAAAACCCAGGTATAAGGAAAGTTTCTTAAATCGACTCACAAAATAACGATTGCTGAAACCCAAGTGTAAATTCTTCTGGAAAAGGATTCACGCGTTTCCTCTAATCTCTACCAAAGCTCTATATTCACACGCACCCTGAATCCTAAAGCCGGTGTTCCAGAAGATCTATATACAACCGTGTCCAAGAAAGCGTGCTCTTTCGGGGAGAGAAAAATACTCATCTGGCCCCTACGTGTCCATCAAGTTCTTGGTGTGAATAAAGATTTCCTTCCTAGCGTGGACTGTTCGTGTTAACTTCCTCCTGCAGGTTATGCATCAGCCCCCTGCCAATGCTAACAAGCCCTTTTTAAAATCAGAAATGATGGAGCACGTGGCTGGCTCAGGCAGTTAAGTGTCCGACTTCGGCTCAGGCCATGATCTCACCATTCATGAGTTCGAGCCCCGCGTCAGGCTCTGTGCTGACAGTTCGGAGCCTGGAGCCTGCTTCGGATTCTGTGTCTCCCTCTCCCTCTGCTCACGCTCTGTCTCTCTCAAAAATAAATAAATGTTAAAAAAAATTTAAAAAGAAAAGAAAGAAATGATGGGGAGGCCTAGCTGGCTCAGTCAGTGGAGCCTGCGACTCTTGATCTGAGAGTCATGAGTTCAAGCCCCACATTGGGTATGGAGCCTACTTAAAATAACAAAAATTTTTTTTTAATTTCTTAAATAAATAAATAAATAAAATTTAAAAAGTCACATTTTCACAGAACCCTCTTGTCCCAGGATAGGTGAATGTGCTTGTCACTATAGGTAACAACATCACACAAAAAAGATGAAGAGGTATCCCATGGGACACCTCTACGAGCATTTTCTGCCACATGGCATTCACTTAAAATTCTCCCACTCATAACCCATTCTAATCGTAAGATCTCAGGGCAAAAGACTGCTTTATTCACATTACCCTAGACCACAATTCACCAAACTTTCTTGAACGTGAGGACGTCTGTACAAAGCAAAAACAAATGAACAAACCAGAGCCCTTCCAGATGACCCCCTCACCTGCCCCAAGTTGTCCTGGAGGGAGAAAAAAAAAAACAATGTGGCACTTCTTTTGATGATACTCCACGGAAATGATATCTGATCTGTACTTATCATAAGTAAAAGATTAACTAATGTAAAAGGAAAAGGTTCATTCATTAATCATTATTCATCAAACACAAACATACACAGGCTGTGACACGTTAGCATCCTAAGACAAAAATGCCATAAACGATAATCTAAATATCGACTATACGTAACTGGTGTTCAAAGCTCAACGGGGGCTATGATTTTTTTTTAACTGGCCCACAAAACAATTATCGCCAAAACCAAAGGGTAAATTCCACTGGCAGATCTATATACAATATGGAAAAAGTGGCTGTTGGGGATTTTCTTTAATTTTTAGCATTTTTTTCCCATCATCTGGTCTCAAAAAAAAAATTTACTGTCTGCTTTTTTCTGGTTGTTCATATCATTCACTACCCTAAACAGGACAATTTTATGAGTAAATCAAATCACACATAGAAAGTTCTACTGAATTGATTACAAAGGTTGCTAGATATTTTTAAATTTTCCACCAATTTTCATTTCTTTCTCAGAAATAGGTTTTCCCCATTAGGCCATCCATATCATACAGAACTTTTCTAGTTCTAACATGAAATGTACTTTATTATTTCTGAAAACTGATCATCTGTACATGATTATTTTTGGTCAGTCATATTACCTGACTGGCCAGCACAGATTAAGTATTTACAAAGAAACACTAACATTTTAAAACACTAGGCTCTGGATGACATCTTTTTTTATTTAAAATTTTTTAAATGTTAAAAGCAACATGAGTTGCAGGGTTTGGGGGTTTTTTTCCTTTTTTTTTTTTAAGTAGGCTCCACACCCCAACTGGAGCTTGAACTCACGACACTGAGATCAAAAGTCACACACTCTACTAACTGAGCCTGCCAGGCACCCCATACAGTTTTAGTTTTAAAACAATTCATAGTTCCAAAAAGAAGTGTTTCTACTATAAAAGTATGACCAAAATACATACCATACTGGGTATGTATCAAAAATCTTGATTCTTAAAAAAGTGAATCTGTTGGATGAAGTGAAATAAGTTATCCAAAGATTCCAAATCACATATACGTAGAAAATTGTTTAGCATCTCAAGAAACGCTATTAATGACATCGCACTACAGTCAGACACATACTAACATTTTCCCCATAAGGACGTGAACATCTCTGTTTGTTGAGTTTTCATATGGTCTTCTATAATCTTGGGACCGAGTCAGACTCTTCCCAGACATATATCCACCTGCACAGAGAAAGCCACAACAGAGCAGGACCAGCTACAGAACCGGCCTGGTGTCAAATGAAAACACAGGGCATCTTGCTCAAAATGTATTAAGAATTACGGGGCGCCTGGGTGGCTCAGTCAGTTAAGGGGCCAACTTCGGCTCAGGTCATGATCTCGCGGTCCGTGAGTTCGAGCCCCGCGTCGGGCCCTGTGCTGACAGCTCAGAGCCTGGAGCTTGTTTCCGCTTCTGTGTCTCCCTCTCTCTGACCCTCCCCCGTTCATGCTCTGTCTCTCTCTGTCTCAAAAATAAATAAACATTAAAAAAAAAAATGTATTAAGAATTCCGAGACAGCAGCAGGCGAAGCATGAAGCCAAGTATGCCTTAAACCATCTAACTGTAGGTCACATGCCCGTGACGTCCGCCCTGGTGACAAGTATAGACACAGATCTGACAGAAGACCCTGACCTGATATGATTCTAGAAGAATGCCTGGCAGATTATAGGTACTCACTATGATCCGCCTGGAAATCCTAGGAGCTTGGCTCCCAAAAAGGCCCATGAAAACAAAGCGCTATCTCATTTAGTCAGAACATTTAACTAATTAAATTACCATGACACTAGTACACGTCTAGAATCTATACCTAACACCGACAGAGCACAAAGGAACAATGTGCACTGGATACATTTCACAGGGTTTAATTAGAAAGCTAATTAAGGGGCGCTCAGTCGGTTAAGTGTCCGACTCTCGATTTTCGCTCAGGTCCTGATCTCGCGGTTCCCGAGTTCAAGCCCCGCATCAGGTTCTGCGCTGACAGAGTGGAGCCTGCTTGGGATTCTCTCTCTCCCTCTCTCTCTGCCCACCCCCCGCTTGCGCTCTAAATAAAGAAATAAACATTTTAAAAAAAGAAGAAAAAGAAAGCTAAGTCAAGGCCCAGCACTTCTTAATGCCAGGACTCAAAGGACACCTCTCTTCTCAGCCTGACTACTGTCTTCAAAGAATTAGACAAGATGAAAAGATACAGCAGCTGGTGAGCAGTTAACACGATGACATCCAATTCAGAGATTCCTCCCCACCACCTCCCCAGCCCTGCAGGACCAGCAGGCCCTTCAGAAGACAAAGTCAGTCATCTGGTTTGGGTAGACTGCATCACCTCGGGTTTTATTTCTTACGTCTGGTATGTGACGTTTCCTCCCGAGACTTCTCAGGTCCTGTCTGCACAGCACCCCCCTGCTTTCAAACCTCCTGGCTCCACCTTCACCCCCAGGACCTTGAGGCCACCTGATCACTCCAGATTCTAGGAAAAGGGAGGAGAAGGCCCGACAGGTGACAATAGAATCGCTTAATACTGAGTGAGGAGAGACTTCAGGAAGTGTAAGGGGTAGAGGGAGAAAATTCCAACCCAACCTTTCACACAAGCCAGGGCCTGTGCGCTAAGAGTAGCCAGTAACGTGCTGCCTGTTACGTTCTTGGCATTCTTACAGGCATACCTCGCTTTCCTGCACTCCCGCTTCTCTGCACTTTGCAGACACGACGTTTTTACAAATTGGTGGTTTGTGGCAACCCTGCATCGAGCAAGTCTCTCGGTGTCATTTTTCCAACAGCATTTGCTCACTTTGCCTCTCTGTGTCACATTTTGGTAATCCTCGCACCATTTCAAACATTTCGTTATTGTTATAGTTGTTATGGGGAGCCATGAGCGGTGATTATGACTCACTGAGAGCTCAAATGATGGTGAGCATTTTTTTAGCGATAAGGTATTTTTACATTAAGGTGATACATCTTTATGCTACATTTACATACATATAAATATACATTTAATGCTATTACACACCTAGCAGACTACAGTAAAGTGTAAACGTAATTTTATATGCACGGGGAAACCAAAAAACGCACGTGACTTGCTTTATTCTGATATCTGCTCTATTAGAGTGGTCTGGAGTGAACCCTGCGGTATCTCAGGAGGTATGCTGTGCATGCAAAGGGTTTGTTAGATTGTTATATGGGCACCAACTGAAGTTCTAATTATGTACGGTTCAATCTGACTCCAAGAGAGAGAACTGATATGTCCCAGGAACCTACTCTGCCCAGGGCAGTGTGCTAGACTTTACATATGGCTGCAATTAATGTGAAGCACAGTGCCATGAGATAGGAATTCACACCCCAGCTTCACCAGCTGAAAGAGCTGAGGCTCAGAAGGTACTTTGCCCAGCATCATCCAATTGGTGGGTTTGCTTAAAACCCACGTTTCTCTGACTCTGAATGACATTCTGTCGATAAGGTTTCTTCCGAGTGCCTCCCTTTAGCTAACGCAATTTCACGCGGCAGCAACAAAAAACGATTACGACACGAGAAATGGGAGTCACGAAAAGACAGCTTGTATTCAATTCCTGCATTGGACAAATATTTATTGCGGGCCACTTTGTGCCAAGCCCTGTGCTGAGAGCTGGATAAAAAACAGTGAAGGGCAGTCAGGAGCTTATGTTGCAATAGTTGGTTGGCTGGGCCAACAGACAATTCCAGCGCAGTGTGATTAGTGTCCGGAGAGAAGAGAGTTTCATGAAACACCTTTTTCTGTTCTCCCTGCTTCTCCCCGGGTCCTCCTCCTCCAGCTTCTGCTGACTCGCAGTGGTGCAGAGGGCTTGGGGGGTGGGGGGGCATATCTGGCTATGTCTGATACATTGTAAAACCTTTCAGATCAGCAAATACCCAGCCCTATCCGATTTTTCACCATCTCCAGTGTTTCCTCAGTGGTTCTAATAATGTCTACAATCGATTTCAAAAGAATGAATTTTCACAGAGTTTGCCCAGAGTAAGAAACAACTGAAACATGTATCCTCACCACAGAATTTTCTCAATGTCAAAATTCCTGACCATCGCTAAAGCCTAACTCGATCCTTCCTCCCAGAGCTTCTCACTCTGACTTTCCCCAGTCAGCAGTAAGTGCCCCCTGACGGCAGTCCCTTTCCGTAAATATCTACAGGAGCACTTGAACTCTAGCTGCCTGTGTCCCTGTCTCCCCACTGGAGTGTGAGCTCGCTGAAGCAAAAGACTGGGTCTTAATCATATTCGAGGCGGTATCTCTACTTGTGTGTCCCTCAGTATCTAGTAAATATCCCACCTATACTTGTTGAAAGTAAACAAAGGGAATTAACAATATTTTACCATCTACATATCTGCCACTCTTATTTTTTTATTAAAGCTTTTAAAAATTAACTATAATACGATCTAGTGTTCCTCTGATTACGGTTCAAGATTGATATGTGAAACTCTTCAGGTCCGAAACACCCTGCTAGGGATAATACACAAAATCTCACCTCTGTGCCTCCACTTCCTACTTCAGGGAAAGGAACTGAGTAAACACTGAGTAAATAAAGCGATCGGTGATTATAACCAAGAACGGTAAAAGATAAAATTAAAAAAAAAAAATTTTAACATTTATTTATTATTGAGAGACAGAGAGACCCAGAGCGTGAGCAGGGGAGGGGCGGGGGCAGACACAGAATCCAAAGCAGGCTCCAGGCTCTGAGCTGTCAGCACAGAGCCTGACGCGGGGCTCGAACTCTCAAACTGCGAGATCATGACCTGAGCTGAAGTTGGTCGCCCAACCAACCGAGCCACCCAGGCGCCCCAAAGATAAAATTTTTAAAGATAGGCTCACCAAATATTTTCTTCCCACTTCTTAAACCCATGACGTCTACCATCTATACAGGGCTCCTCAGCCCTGCCTATGCCTCACTCTTGAGCTCTCTATTCTCTCCTCCCATTCTCCCATTCCCTCTTGAACCTATTCACCAGCAATGAAACTGGTCCTGTCAAAGTCACCAATGACCTCCACGTTGCCAAATCCTATCGTCAAGGTCTGGTCCTCCACTAACTTACTTTATTGACATTACACAGAGTTGAACACTCCCCTCTTCTCCTGGATGCCAGGACTGCATGCTCTCTTGACCTTCCTCCGACCTCAGGGGCTGTCCCCCATCAGTCCTTTTCCGGGTCCCGTTTATCTCCTCCCCACCTCTAAATGCTGGAGGAGCTCAAGGCTCAGCCCTCTCACCTCCTCTCTTCTCCATTTATGTTCACTCCCCAGGTAATCTGTCCATTCTCCTGATTTTAATACGGACACATCCTGATTGGTATCCCCAACTCCAACCTCCTTCTTGGGCTGCAAACCCAACATACGTCAACAAGCAACTTAACATCTCTACGTGGAAAACTGATAAACAATAAAATCATAATAGGACTGAAACATAACTTAGTTTCTCCCTCCAATCTTCTTTCAATTTTCCTCATTTCAGTACACAACAACCCCATTTTTCAAGCTGTGTAGGTTAAGATTCTTGATATGACTATGGTAGAGATTGCTAGTTGCCTCCTAATTACACATTCAGCCTACATTTGGTTGTGGCCACGTGACTAAGTTCTGGCCAAGAAGGTATAAGCAGTCACGTGTGATACTTTGGGATGACGTCCTTAAGGGATAGGAACACGCTCTTTCCCCCTTTAGTCCCCAAGTACTGGAATGCAGACATGCGCGTAGATGCTGGAGCCGCCATACTGGACTACGAGCCAGAAGCATCAACTGAGGACGACAGAGTACAAAACAAAATGAGTCTGGCTCCCTAGTAATCATGAAATTACTAAACCAGCTTTTCAACCACCTACTCAGATTTTTACTTGACAGAAAAATAAGCTTCTATCTTGTTTAAGCCATTATTATTTTGGATCTCTGGGCTGCAGCAGCCAAACCAATATCCTAACTAAGGCACAGAATTTGGAATCTGGAAGTAATCAACCTAAATAGACTATAAATATGTGGCAATGGCTTGGAGGTCAGCAAGGGCACAGATATTGCAGGATAGGAGGTTGGTAACTCTTAGTAGAGCACAACAAAATATTTGGTAAAACCTGTGACACCTTCGAAAATCGGCTGCATGCCAATATGGCTGATAATTCTAGGGAAACTGGTCGAACAATTCACAATTTGGGTGCTTATTGGCTTCTTGCCACTTTCTAAGCAAGAAGTCCCACAAGAATGAGACAGATTCAAGCTACAAGTTGCTGATCTGCATGCAGAGATAAAAGGGAATATGGGTCTGCCTAAGGTATGTCTACGGCCTACAGTCAAAATCTACTCAGTCTGGTAATTCGGGGGCTAAATCAGGTTGAAAAAGCCAACTCCTTCAGTACCCAGCAGGAAACAAGCAGGAGAAACTGTTCATCCCCAGGAAGGGGACGTTCTCCAATGACCTGTCCCCAGAGGAAAACACATATTGAAAAACCACCACAGAGGGCAAGGGACAAGGGAGTTCCTCCAAGAGAGCAGACCAAGGGCTGCTAAATGGGCAGTCAGGAACTCCTACCACTGCCAAGGCAGAAGTCCTCACAACGTGGCCTGCCAAGAGCTAACAATGGCTATGAACCGGTGAAGGGTCCGTACTTCCCGCGCTTCCCGTTTCTGAACTGGAGTTTTATTTCCATCATCCGAACCGACTCAATCAGAGTCCATAACTGGGGGGGTGAGGGGAGGCAGTAGACATCTTGTATTCAATCTAAAGGTTCTTGGACTGTATATGAACCAGCCAGAGGTTCTGGGCTCAGAAGCTTACTGAGGGCTGCCTCCTTTGGAAAGGTGCAGTGTGTGTGTGTTCAAGACTTGGGAAGAAGGGTCTGGAAAGAATGGCCTGCACTGTTCTCCCCTTCTAACATAAGAGAACTTTTAGGTGAACACACAGCTACCCAGTAGAACCTGTATTTCTCACTTCCCAGCAAGGAGCTGTGGCCAATGGGCGGTGGGGGAGGCTGAGCAGAAGTGATCGTGTAGCTTCCAAGCTGTGCCATTCAAGAGAAGGAATAGGACTCCATGCCCCTCTCCTCTTCCCTCTGCTAGGATGCACACACGCACAGACCAAAAGATGGAACCCTATGTTAGGCAAATTGGTACAATGAGACAGTAGGCACCTGGGCCACTAATGAACATAAAGCTGCCTCAGCAGCCCCGGCCTCCTCCCCAGACTCCCATTTGGAGAGAAATAAACATCGATCTGGTGTACAAAGCTGCCATTTCAGGTCTCTGTTACAACGGTCTGCCCAATGATATCCTGACTCACCCGGCCACTCTCGACTCTGCTCTCACGCCCCACGTCCACCCCATCACTCAGTTCTAGGGGCTCCACCCACAAGATATGTGACAAGCCACTTCTTCACACTCACCCTGTCCTGGGATTCCTGTGATGGCCCAATTTTCTCTCTGTTTCCATTTTCTCTCTATGTCAATGCACTTATCAGCATACGATTCCAGGGTGCCTGGGTGGCTCAGTTGGCTAAGCGTCCAACTTCGGCTCAGGTCATGATCTTGCGGTTTGTGAGTTCAAGCCCCACATCGGGCTCTGTGCTGACAGCTCTGAGCCTGGAGCCTGTTTCGGATTCTGTGTCTCCCTCTCTCTCTGCCCCTAACCCACTCGCATTCTGTCTCTGTCTCTCTCAAAAATAAACACTAAAAAAAAAAACAAAAAAACAAAAAAACCAGCATACAATTCTTTTAAAACATAAATCAGGGGCACCCGGGTGGCTGGCTCAGTCACCCAGGTTGAGCCGTCTGACTCTTGATTTGGCTTAAGTCGTGATCCCAGAGTCATGGGATCAAGCCCCAAGTCACCTGCTTAAGATTCTCTCTCCCCTTCTGCCCCTCTCCTGCTCATGTGTGCTCTCTCTCTCTAAAAATCATACATATTTTTTTTTAAATAACAAATATTTGGGGCGCCTGGGTGGCTCAGTCAGTTAAGCAACTGACTTCTGCTCAGGTCATGATCTCATAGTTCATGGGTTCGAGCCCTGTGTCAAGCTCTGAGTTGACAGCTCAGAACCTGGAGCCTGCTTTGGATGCTGTGTCTCCTTCTCTCTCTGTTCCTCCCCTGCTTGTTCTCTGTCTCTGTCTCTCAAAAATAAATAAATGTTAAAAAAAATTTAAATAACAAATATTTGCTTTTTTAAAAATTTTTTTTTTCAACGTTTATTTATTTTTGGGACAGAGAGAGACAGAGCATGAATGGGGGAGGGGCAGAGAGAGAGGGAGACACAGAATCGGAAACAGGCTCCAGGCTCTGAGCCATCAGCCCAGAGCCCGACGCGGGGCTCGAACTCACAGACCGTGAGATCGTGACCTGGCTGAAGTCGGACACTTAACCGACTGCGCCACCCAGGCGCCCCAATATTTGCTTTTTTAAATAAATATATATATTTTTAATAAATAAAAAAAATAAAATATAAATCAGAATGAAGCACCTGGTTGGCTCAGTTGGTGGAGCATGTAACTCCTGATCTCGGGGTCATGAGTTCTAGCCCCACAATGGACACAGAGATTAGTTTAAAAAAATAAAATTAGGGGCGCCTGGGTGGCTCAGTCGGTTAAGCGTCTGACTTCGGCTCAGGTCATGATCTCGAGGTTCGTGAGTTCAAGCCCCGCGTCAGGCTCTATGCTGACAACGCAGAGCCTGGAGCCTGTTTCAGATTCTGTGTCTCCCTCTCTCTCTCTGACTCTCCCCCGTTCATGCTCTGTCTCTGTCTCAAAAATAAATAAACGTGAAAAAAAAAATTTTTTTTTAATTAAATAAAGTAAAAAAAAAAAAAAAAAAAACCCTAAGTTATAATGTAAGACCCATGAAGGCAGGGAATTCTGCCTATATTTTTCACTGTGTATATCCTCATGTTCTAGAGCAATACTGGGCATATATCATATTCCACCAGATTTAAGACGTCACTGATTGTAAGCTGCACTATTATTTTTTGCACCGCCAAGAAAAAAAAATACTGCCCATTAAACCACGACAAAATGACTTAACAACAGACCGGGACAGAGTCGTAAACAGTTGCACCAGCCTCCCATTGCTTTGAAATTTCTTTCAGAGGGAGGTGCAGGGTCTCCGACCTTCAGCTGCACTGCCCAGGTGTGCAAGGCAATCCTTCTCACTGTACGTTCAACTTCAAAATGTGGCACAGTTTCACAAACCTATGGGCTGCTGCCTCTCTAAAGCTCCCTAGCCCTTGGTTGGGGCTCTGCAATTAAACACAGGATGGTGGTCATTCCTCCCACAGCAAACATTTTCTTTACTCCTGTATTGACACCCCACAGATGTTGCCATTCCTCTCTGCATACAAAGTAACATTTGCTTTTACTGCTGATCAAAGTGTGAGTTTGGGGAAGGCATTTAAAATGGCAACTAAATTTAACACCCATAGCACTCAACTGAAGGGGCAGTAACATAAACAGGCACGACCAGGTTTGCACATAAACAGGAAATGACGACTGTGTCACACCTGCCACCTGGCCGACACAGGTCATACCATCAGAAGAAGCATCCCAGTTTCAAAGACGTTAAAACGTCAAGGGGAACAAAAAGGGGGTAGGGAGGGCATCTCACGGTTGACTCAGCCCCACGTGTAAGAACTCAAATTTATGCTGTTAGAATGACTGACGACTTCTGCTACCGGGCCCTAGCTCAGCAGGCTCCAGCCACACTGTGCCTCCTTGCCGTGCTGGGAGCAGACCAAGGATGTGCCCCCCTGGTTCCTGCCGTTCCTTGTAACTGGGAACACTCTCCCCCCCAGATGGCTCCCTATCATCCCTAAAATTTTTTTTTTTAACTTTTTAAATGTTTATTTATTTTTGAGACAGAGTGTTAGCGAGGGAAGGGCAGAGAGAGAGAGGGAGACACTGAATCCAAAGCAGGCTCCAGGCTCTGAGCTGGCAGCGCAGAGCCCGACGTGGGGCCCAAACTCGGGAACAGGGAGATCATGACCTGAGCCGGAGTCGAACGCTCAACCGACTGAGCCGCCCAAGAGCCCCATGTCATCCCTAAGATTTCTATTCAAAAGCCACCTCCTAAAACTGCACACGCTCCACATCCCCACTACTCTCCACCCCTTTCGCCCATTTGGTTTCTCTTCATAGGCTCATCACCAAATGACATCCCCTGTGGAACCAGCTGTCTATGATGTTTCCTCCCACCGGAAGGAAGTTCCATCCAGGCAGGGCCCCTGTGGTGTCTACCACGCGGCAAGTAAACAGTAAATATGGTTCAATGAGCTGCTTTCGGGAAGACACCTCCACCTAGACATACTGTAAGCACCTTGTGGGAAAATGCACTCTGTACCAAGCAAAGGCCCGAAGACCCAAGAGCCTCCCATCAGAAGTCTTTCTGTCTTCTTCCCCTACGAGAACACAGGGGCATTTTGACGAGCTCCACTCTTAGCAATAACTGGGGCAATAACTCAAAAGGGACAGTTAAAATGCTGTAAAGATTACAAACTTGCTCAGATTATTTCTGTGTTGGAAGTAGTTTAGTAAAGGAATTGGGAACTCTGGAATCAGGGGGCGCCTGGGTGGCTCAGTCAGTTAAGCGTCTGTCTTGGGCTCAGGTCATGAACTCGTGGTTCATGGGTTCGAGCCCTGCGTCGGGCTTTGTGCTGACAGCGCCCGCTTTGGATTCTCTGTCTCCCTCTCTCTCTCTGTCCCTCCACGGCTATTGTACTCTATTTCTCAAAAATAAATGAATAAACATTAAAAAAAAAAAAAAAAAAAAAAAGAATGCTGGAATCAGACCCTGGATTAGAAATCCAGGGTTCTGCCACTTCCTAGCTCTATGTTTTTCAGCAAGTTACTGAATTTCTACTAGTCTCAACTTTCTTATCTGTAAAATGGGGTGACATTACCAACCTTGCTGAGCAGGTTAAGTGCTTAGCACATATTAAGCACTGAATTAATGTTAGCTGATATCATAACCATTCTCTGTCCCTTGATTAAGATGAACAAAAAGAGTGGAGAAGGGACCCGGGAGGCTACATCCCACTTTCCTCCCAGGCTTGAGGAAGAATCCTCATTATAAAGTGAGTGGCAGCAATGATCTATCGTGGGGGAAAAGTAAGCTTAGGTTCTGAGGCCTGGTACAAAGAAAGAAAAGATCAGAGACAGAGATGTCAGAGTAGAAAGGCCGGGGTGGGGGTCTCTCTGTGTTGACTCATCTTTCAATGGTCCAAATACCTGTTTGCTCCTTGTCTGGAATTCCTCAGGCCCCCTCCCCCCCCCCCCCCCCCATCCATCCTTCTCTCAAGCCAGAAACCAAGGAATCGACTTCTTCTCTCCTCCCCCACCCCCGCCTCCTTTCTATCAATCCGATCACTGCAACTCCAAGTGCGTTAACTTAGCTCCTCAGCATTTCTGGGGTCTGCCCTCCTCCACTCCCACTGCCAATGCCTCCCTTCGACTCCCACTCCTCGCTGCTAGACAGCGACACCAGCCTCCTCGTCTGGCCCCCGGCCTGCAGCCACCTTCTTCCAACCCACTTTTACACCCCTTGCCAGGTATCCTTCTAACCTCTTACCATTTCTCAAAGGCTTCTTGCAGTCTTACTGCGGAAGTTCAAACTCCTAGGTACTTCTGAAAACCCTCCAAGATCTGGTGCTGGGCCACCTGCAACCACGCGCCCCCCCTCCCCCCCCCCCCCCCCCCCAGCAAACTCCTGTCCCCAGTCCCACTACTGCTCACTTTTTTCCTGGGCTCCCCAGTCTCCCTGCCATTGCCTGGCAACCACTGCTCAGCCTTCAGCATCACCTTATCCTGAAAGTCTTCACTACTACACTGCCCTAGCAGGGGTCCCTTCTTGTTTTTCTTGACGCCTTGTGCATCCCTCCACACCAGTACTTAGCGCCCTGCACTGTAACTGCTGGATTCCTACTTATCTCTACCTCCATCCCCATCCCCCAGTTAAATCATAATTTCTTCCAGAAAAACGACTGTCTTGTTTTCTTTCCTAACATACCTAATGCATCTCTGGGAATACACGGCATCTTTAAAAAAAAAAAAAATGTTTCCTGAGTGAACCATTTTGGAGGTGCGTGATAAAAAGAGTCAGTACCAAAAAGACTATCAACTCGATCACCTCATGAATGCATTCATGAAAAACAACACTTCTACAGAAAAACTACGTAGATCAAGCATGTCAGTAGGATACGTGTATGGAAGCTGCAGTGACTTTATTGCCTGTTGTTAGGCAATAAAATGTAGCAGAAAGAGCTTTCAGATCGGGCACCTCGGGTCCGAATTCCAACTCTGTCACCTTCGAAGCCAGGTCACTACGGACAAGTCAGTTAACCTAAATCTCAGCTACCTCACCTGTAAAATAAGGAAAAGGTAAGGACTGCTTGATGGCACGGCTTTGTTTTGTTTCTGTTTTTTGAGAAAGAGAGCCAGGGAGAGAGAGACAGAGACAGAATCCCAAGCAGGCTCTGCACTGACAGAACGGGGGTCTGAACTCACGAACCACGAGATCATGACCTGAGCCGAGATCAAGAGTGGGACACTTAAGGGACTGAGCCACCCGAGCGCCCCTTGGTCACACTGTTTTATTTAATGAGACAGTGTCTGTCAAGTGCCTGGCACTGAGCAGGCTTCTAAGGCTGTTAATAAACGCCGGTCCCTTTCCACCCAAAGAACACTGCTAAAAAGTGCACGGTCACATATTCTGCATTTCGGAAGGAAGACTTATTTACCCCTCTTCCAAAACCTTGACCACACCCTAACTATCCCAGCCAGCCATCTTGAAGATGAACTAGGTCATAAAGAAGGTTTAGCAACCCCCCCCAAAAAAAAAGAATGAAAGAAAAGGAAAAAGCAAATCATCTCAACGCAACTTCATCACTATAGTTGAACACAGTTTACAATACCTGCCCTGTCCTACTCATAGCATCATCTTGGCAAATAGAAAACAAGTCTGAGTAGTGTACATACGGAATGTAATGTAAATAGTGAAGCCTTGGAATGTAGGTTCCTGAAGGGAATGAACTTAGTCATGGATCTACTCCATAGAGCAGTGAACTCACTGTAATGTGCTACATAAACAATAAACAGCAAGGAAGTTAAAGACAGGCTGTACTTAGCACAAGAGAAGAAAAGGGTAAGAATTCCAGCTGATCTATGAGAGGGACCAGAAAGTACACATAATGTAAAATCTGAAGCTTCCAGGCTGGTTATATCAACCTCTATTTTCCAGAGACCGTATTCTCACACATTTCCATTTTGTTAAGAGATAAAACTCTGCCTTACCTGATTTCCTAATTTAGCCTGAAAGATCACTGTCTTACCTGTTTTCACCCTGAGATGTATGTTTGAATTTTCAGCAATATGAATGTATTACTTTCTATACTCTCTAACATTCAAATGAATGTCCCCTATCATATCTGTGACAAGAGTTTCCACCAAGAGAATAACAATACAAGGCAAAAATTCTGGAAATGTCTTGAGACATTGTTCACTTAATCCCAGAATTAAGGAAATGGATTAACAACAACAACAAAAAAGAAACTTAAGATTTTTTTTCCCCAAAAAACTTTGTTCTAGCTTCCACTGAGAGTATATTAACAGCTACCGAACGGTTCCTCTGCGTTCAGGCCACCTAACTGTCGAATATAACTTTATGTTGATTTAATATTAGTAAATTTAAGTTTTCACATTTATTTCAATATTCTTTTGAACCTGAAAAATGCTTTTCTGATCTCCTCCCACAATGATTACATTTGTTCCTCTGTGGTCGCAAAAAAGTTACAACTTCCTCAAGAACTGGGTAAAGTGAAGTACCACCATTCAGATTATACGGTGCTTCATTTGTTTGAAAACAATTTCTTGGTGAAATCTCCAGTATGACGGTTTAGAGAACGTCACGAAAAAAATAATTTTGGGAAGCAAAGGACTACTAAAAACATAAACTTTTTGCCTTAAGAGACATTACCCATTAACACTGATGTCAAAGAAAGGGGACACGGGAGGGGTGGTAAAAATTACCTAAAACAGAGTGCCTCTAAGGGATCTCTTGAGAGTTACCACCCCAAGGAAGGAAACTGTTCAATATTCTTCTAATTTTAGTTACGATTACATTCCTGACGTATTTGAGAAAATAGAGTCAGTAACACAGAATGAGCCATCCTGACTTTCCAAACAGCCAAGGAGCATGACCCACAAAATTATTTGTTTTCGTTCCTAGCCGACACTTGAACTCACCTCTTGCATGCTGCATCCCTGGAGAACTGTAGTCCCTAACTAAATATATTGACTACGCTAGCTGAAACTAAAGCATGTATGTTTTATAGCACAGCCAACCTGACGGATAGCTACTTTCACTGTAGGAAAGTGTTATATGAACTAGTGAAAGAAACGAGGAGGTATGCTGAAGAGAGGGAGGCCAGCAGGGATCCTGAAGGGGAAGCTCCCAATTTGTAAAAAGGAAGGGATCGAAGTCAGTAGGATCGCAGAAAATTCCTGGTACCCTAATTGCCACCGTTTTTAGGACAACCTTATGAAATGATCTCTAAAACATCAAGAAAGGGATCTGTAAGACTCCTTCCAGAAATGATAATGGGAGTTTAAAAGTCATTTCCTTCCATTTGCTTCCTGCACAGAACACAAGTTAGAAAGGGCCAAAAACTGGAGAAAGGCAGAATGAAAGAGAAGTGTGCCAGAGGTCACTAGTACCTGTTAAATTGCAGAATTTAACTGGAATTCACTGAGCTTTTTAGATGTATATTTTGTTAAATACCAAAGAATCTGTCTGTAGGCCACCCCCAAACACAGACGTCTGTTTAATCAACTTATGCAATGCAACAGCCACACATACCTGGGATTTCAAATACTGCCTTTAAAAACACACACACCCAGACATTCTAATTCCACCCAAAATTATTTTTTTAAATCTCTGCAGTGAGGCGCGCGTGCACGCACACATTAACTTGATGTAAATGTAGCCTTTCTTGCCTAAACACCCCGAGGAAAAGAATAAACGCCTCGATGTGCTCTCCTCTTCTTCAGGCCCTAAAAGCCTCGAAAAGAAGCAAATGGAGTTCAGAATGAAGAAAGAGAGCAAGATAATACAGAACACAACCAGAGACCCACTCAGGGACCCGTGTTATTCTTGGAAAATGTCATCTCCATTCCTTCCCCAAGCCCAAAGGCCAGGCACCACTGGCGCAATACCTTCCTTGTCCAAAGCGCCAAAGAGTTGCCAACTAATCTCCCAAGGTGTCCCCCAACCTCCTCACCTCATCAGCGCTCAGCTCCTCCATCGCTTTTCTCTTAATGGTGAAAGGCGTTAGGGAGAGATCCTTCTGTTCTTGTGACCAGGGCGGGAGGAGGGTGGAAGGTGTCTATCGGGCTGTCTGGTCCCCCGAATGGGGGAGGTTTCAGAATTGCATAGTCAGAGGTTAAAAAATAAGAACACGAGAGGCACTGAACCGCCCTGGCGTCGGTCACTCCAATCGCCCCAGAGACTCCTACAGCCGCTTGTGCCCCGAGGAGCCTCCTTTGGCCGCCACTGCTGCTGCTACAGGGTTATCTTAAGGCGCCACTATTGCCCTCTGCTTCCCAGGTTACCCGGACCAGGGACTCGGGTCTCCAGCTCGTCTCGTGCCCTGAGCCTGCTGTGTCTTCGCGGTGGTGGCACGGCAGGTGTGCTTCCTCCAGCAGATCCTGCTCTCCTTCCTACCCTTTGCCCCTGGCGGGAACTGTTGGACTGCAGAACGGATGCCCCGAGGTAAGGCGACCCCAGAGCCGCCGAGGCAGAGCCCAGCACTGAAGAGGGAAGCCCCTCCCCTCCCAAAGCAGGCCGGCCACGCCCCGCCTCCACGCCGGAGCCCGGGCAGGGGGGAGGGGGAGGACGGGACTCGCGATGCTCTGGACGGAAGAGTAAATCCTCCTACCCCTCCACCCCTACTCTTACCCCCTCGCCCCACCAAGTATTATTCATCAAAACAACAGGGCGGCCATCTTTGAAAGGGATCACGTGATCCCCGCCAGGGAGGCGGGGCTTCTGGCCCCAGGACGAGGCAGCCAATGGGCCGCGGGCGTCGCGCCGCCGATTTCCTCTCGCCGGCGTCTCCTCCCGCTCCCGCCCCACCCCCTCCCCCCGCAGCAGTCCCGGAGGGGGAGGGGCGAGTGGGGGCTAAGGTGGGGGCTAAGGGCTGGCGGCGCGCGGGGGGCGGGGCGGGGCGGTGCCATGGCGACGGCGCGGGGGTGGCCGGCGCGGCGGGCGGGTCCAGGTAGGCTCCCGGGAGTGCCGGGCTGGCGGGAAGCTGGGCGTGGAGGGGACGGGGGCCTGCGCCGCGACCCCGCCGCGCTGCCGTTGTTCCCAGGCGATTGCTGTTTCGCGGCTCGGCGATGCAGACCACGTAAAGGACAACGAAAAACGTCTCCCTGCTGGGGCCGGTTCTGTAACGTATTGAGCGCTCACGTTCTGAAAAAAACCTTTGGACCCTCTTCTACCTCCGCCGAGAAAGCCCATCTGGAAGGAAACTCTAAAGTACAACTTCTATTTATTTGGCTTTTGCCTTTTAGAGAGTTTCTGCTTTGGTTTGTTTTTGGGGTTTTTTTTTAGCATGTTCCAAAGTGACGGTAAAATTTGAGAGTATAAATGATAGACCCAGAAAATTTCAAAGTGCTTGCACAGACATGAGAAAAGCTTTTGCTGTCAAAGAAATCATTCTTACTTGCACAAGAATACCATTTTTTAATCGAGATAGGCAATTATTAAAATCCTATTAGTTTTAGATGTACAACATAAGGTTTTGTGGGTTGGGGGGCTGTGTTGTAAGTTTTTTTTTTTTTAATTTTTTTTCAACGTTTTTATTTATTTTTGGGACAGAGAGAGACAGAGCATGAACGGGGGAGGGTCAGAGAGAGAGGGAGACACAGAATCGGAAACAGGCTCCAGGCTCCGAGCCATCAGCCCAGAGCCTGACGCGGGGCTCGAACTCACGGACCGCGAGATCGTGACCTGGCTGAGGCCGGACGCTTAACCGACTGCGCCACCCAGGCGCCCCGTAAGTTTTTATTTAAGTTACGGTTAGTTCAGGAGCGCCTGGGTGGCTCGGTTAGTTGAGCATCTGACTTGATTGCGGCTCAGGTCATGATCCCAAGGTTGTGGGATCGAGCCCCATGTCGGCCTCCATGCCGAGCGTGGATCCTGCTTAGGATTCCCTCTCCCCCCCTGCCCTTCTCCCCAGCTCATTCTCTTTCTCTCGCAAAAAAAAAAAAAAAAAAAAAAGGATTCCAGTTAGTTCACATACAGTGTAATATTAGTTTCAGGTGCACGATCGAGTGATTCAGCACTTGCATATAACACCCAGGGCTCATGATACAAAGTACATTCCTTGATTCACATCACCTATTTCACCTACCCTCCACCCACCTGCCCTCTGGTAACTATCAGTTCTCCAGTTAAGAGTCTGCTTCTTGGTTTGCCTTTCTGTCTCTTTTTTTTTTCCTTCTCTTTGCTCATTTGTTTTGTTTCTTAAATTCCAAATATGCTTGAAATCATACAGTATTTGTCTTTCTCTAACCCACTTATTTCATTTAACATAATACTCTATACCTCCATCCATGTCCTTACAAATGGCAAGATTCCATTCTTTTTCATGGCTGAGTAATATTCCATTCCGTTCCTCTTCTTTATCCATTCATCATTCCATGGACACGGGCTATTTCCATAATTTGACCATTGTCTATAATGCTGCTATGAACTTCACGTTTCCCTTTGAGTTAATATTTTTGTATTCTTTGCGTAAATACCCAGTAGTGCAATTGCTGGATCAGAGGCTAGTTCTGTTTTTAACTTTTTGAGGAACCCCCCCATTCTTTTTTCCACACCGCCTGCTCCAGGTAGCATTCCTGCGAACAGTGCAAGAGGGTTACAATATAATGATTTGATATATGTATATTTTGCAAAATAATTACCAAGATAGTTAACATCTGTCACCACACATATAGTTACAGTATTTTTCTTGTGATGAGAACTTTTAAGAATTACTGTCTTCGTTGGGGCACCTGAGCGGCTCAGTCGGTTAAGTGTCCAACTTCGTCTCGGGTCGTGATCTCACGGTTCGTGAGTTCGAGCCCCACGTCGGGCTCTGTACTGACAGCTCAGAGCCTGGAGCTTGCTAAAGATTCTGTGTCTCCCTTTCTCTCTGCCCCTCCCCTGCTCACATTCTGTCTGTCTGTCTGTCTCTCTCAAAAATAAATAAACATTAAAAAAAATTTTTTTGGGGCGCCTGGGTGGCGCAGTCGGTTAAGCGTCCGACTTCAGCCAGGTCACGATCTCGCGGTCCGTGAGTTCGAGCCCCGCGTCGGGCTCTGGGCTGACGGCTCAGAGCCTGGAGCCTGTTTCCGATTCTGTGTCTCCCTCTCTCTCTGCCCCTCCCCCGTTCATGCTCTGTCTCTCTCTGTCCCAAAAATAAATAAACGTTGAAAAAAAAAAAATTTTTTTTTAAAGAATTATTGTCTTAGCAATTTTCTTTTTCAATGTTTATTTTATTTATTTATTTTGAGAGAGGAGGGGAGGGGCAGAGAAAGAGGGAGACAGAGAATCCCAAGCAGGCTGTGCACTGTCAGCACAGAGCCCGATGCAGGGCTTGATCCTACCAAATGTGAGCCTGACACTTAACCAACTGAGCCATCCAGGCACCCCGGCAATTCTCAATACAATATATAATGCAGTATTTTATACATATGTATGGCAAATCTATAATACAGTATTGTTAACTGTAGTCCCATGCTGTACGTTAAATCCCCAGGACTTACAACTGGGAGTTTGTACCTTTTGACCGCCTGACCCATGTCGCTCACCCCTACCCCACTCTGTCAATTGCCGATCTGTTCTCTGAAGTATACAAATATTTTGTAATGTAGAAATCCAAACTGAGCATTCAATGTAGCAGTATCATAAAATTCTAGATTCTGCCACATCCCGAAGAATATACTTTGTTGGATGGTTTACTAAACCACAATCTTAAAGCTTGTATTCTAAAATTAGAAGAATTTCAATTTTTCCCCCTTTGGTACTTGCTTAGAATAGTAAGCCGACAGCTAGATATGCAAGGAATTTGTGAGTAAAATGAGACCACTACTGGCTTTGCAAATTATCTGCTCTCCAGGAAAGGAATTCCGGGTAAGCCAGAATTTGGACTCCTGGTGACATTGATGTTAATATATTCACTTCTCACTCCTTATTTTCAACATCCTTATTGTGATATAATTCACACACCATACAATTCTCTCATTTAAAGTATGCAGAGGTCAGGGGCGCCTGGGTGGCGCAGTCGGTTAAGCGTCCGACTTCAGCCAGGTCACGATCTCGCGGTCCGTGAGTTCGAGCCCCGCGTCGGGCTCTGGGCTGATGGCTCAGAGCCTGGAGCCTGTTTCCGATTCTGTGTCTCCCTCTCTCTCTGCCCCTCCCCCGTTCATGCTCTGTCTCTCTCTGTCCCAAAAAAAATAAATAAACGTTGAAAAAAAAAAAATTAAAAAAAAAAAAAATAAAGTATGCAGAGGTCAGTGTATTCACGGTTGTACGACCATCACTAATTCCAGAACAATTTCATCACCCCAAAAAGAGACCACATACCTATGAGCAGGTCACTTTCCACTCTCCCCTCTCCTCCCTGGGGGCAACCCAGTAACCTGCCTTTTGTCTCTGAATTTTCCTGTTCTGGACACATCAGTGGAATCCTACATTATGTGGCCTTATGTGTCTAGTTGCTTTCTTTTTAAAAAAAATTGTTTCTAATGTTTATTTATTTTGAGACAGAGTACAAGTGGGGGAAGGGCAGAGAGAGAGAGAGAGGGAGACACAGAATCGGAAACAGGCTCCAGGCTCTGAGCTGTCAGCACAGAGCCTGATGCGGGGCTTGAACCCACAAACTGTGAGACCACAACCTGAGCTGAAGTCGGACGCTTAACTGACTGAGCCAGCCAGGCACCCCTAGTGTTTATTTATTTTGAGAAAAAGAGAGACAGAGTGTGAGCAGAGGAGGAGCAGAGAGAGAAGGAGACACAGAATCCCAAGCAGGCTCCAGGCTCTGAAGCTCTGAACTGTGAGCACAGAGCCCAATTTGGGGCTTGAACTCACAAACAGCAAGGTCATGACCTGAGCCGAAGTCAGGTACTTAACCAATTGAACCACTGAGGCACCCCTTCTTTTTTTTTGTTTTTTAATGTTTACTTATTTTGAGAGAGAGAGTACACAAGTGGGGGGAGAGGGGCAGAGGGAGAGAGGGAGGGTGAGAGAAAGAGGGAGGGTGAGAGAGAGAGAGGGGGGGGGGTGAGAATCTCAAGCAGGCTCCACACTGTCAGTGCAGAGCCAGACCCAGGGCTGGATCCCATGAACTGCGAGATCATGACCTGAGCCAAAATCAAGAGTCGGATGCTTAACCAACTGAGCCACCCAGGCACCCTCTTATCATTTTCTTAGTAACCTCTTTTCTCTAGACACTTTATTGTAAGAATACAGTTTATGATACACATAACACGCAAAATATATATTTATCAACACTTATATTATCAGGAAGGCTTCTGATTGGGTAGCCTATTAATAGTCCAGTTTTTGAGGTGTCAAAAGTTACACATGAAATTAAAATTTTTTTATGTTTATTTATTTTTGAGGGGGGGTGCAAAGAGAAGGGGGGGGCAGAGGGTCTCAAGCGGGCTCCACGCTGACAGCAGAGAAGCCCTATGTGGGGCTGGAACTCACAAACCACAAGATCGTGACCCAAGCTGAAGTTGGATGCTTAACCGACTTAGCCCCCCAGATGTCCCCAAAAGTTATACATGAAATTTAGACCTGGGGGGGGGGTTGGTACCCCCAAACCACTCTGTTGTTCCAGAGCCCACTGTAATACCATTACTTTGGGGATGTTCAGTCCATAACAATAGTCCTATATTGTAAGAAATATCCCTCCCGGGGCGCCTGGGTGGCGCAGTCGGTTAAGCGTCCGACTTCAGCCAGGTCACGATCTCGCGGTCCGTGAGTTCGAGCCCCGCGTCGGGCTCTGGGCTGATGGCTCAGAGCCTGGAGCCTGTTTCCGATTCTGTGTCTCCCTCTCTCTCTCTGCCCCTCCCCCGTTCATGCTCTGTCTCTCTCTGTCCCAAAAATAAATAAACGTTGAAAAAAAAAATTAAAAAAAAAAAAAAAAAAAAAAAAGAAATATCCCTCCCATTTTGTGATGGGAGAACAAAAGTTTCAGGGTTAAATGGCCTGCCCCAAGTCAAACAAGAAAATGATCGGGAACCTTGCTTCCCCTGAGTCCTATCCCTGTCACACAAATATCCCCGTGAGTTACAAGGACACGACGTCAACGTTTTTACCATTTCCAAGGGAACTCTACTCCCTTTTTTTTTCTTCAACTCTACGATACTTTGTGTCAGCACAATGTAACTTTGTAAAAATCATGAAAATTCGAGATGAAGTCCCTTTGGTCACATGCTACTGTACTCCCAGGTGTTTTCCAGGACGAATACAGTTTTTAGTGCTTTTTACATTTGTGTTTTACCCCAAGTGCTAGAGTCCTACCACTTCCCTTAGGGGAAGCTTTCCCACTATAGCATAAAAGCATCTCAGACGTGTTCATGATACTTCGCTCATATTTGTCGTTTTGTTCAGTGTCTGCCATTTGCTCATTACCTCAGCCCCTTTGGACCGTGGAAAATAATGTCTTCCGCTCTTGGGAGCTACCAAGCATCAGGGCCCAAGACAAATCAGTTCTACCTGGAAATGAGCAAAAGTACTTTTTTTTTTTTTCTTTTTTCTTTAATGTTTACTTTTGAAAGAGAGACAGAGAGAGATCACGAGTGGGGGAGGAACAGAGAGGGAGACACAGAATCCGAAGCAGGCTCCAGGCTCTGAGCTGTCAGCACAGAGCCTCACATGGGGCTCGAACTCACGAACCACAAGATCATGACAGTCAGAAGCTCAGCTGACTGAGCCACCCAGGCGCCCCAAAAGTACTTTTTAATCCTAGTGACAGATAAAGGAGGAGACCATAGGACAAACTGAAACACGAAACTGAAGATAAAGGTACACCATGGGCAGATTTTGTGATTTTATAAAGGGAGAGGAATTGTGTGGGGGCTTTATTTTTATTTTTTCCAGAACCCTTTTAGGAATAGCTTTTATTCAAGTACCAGCACATAGAGAGTTCACTGGGTCCAAACGTGTCTTCCTAATGATCTACAAAGCTCCATCTTCTCCCAGGTGATCTCCCTTGGGATCTAGAAGTACATTCTGTTTTCCCTACTGCCATCGACCCCTTCCCCTGGACTCTGGATTCCCTCCCCTCCCACCTTCTAAAGGACTTTGGTCCAGGATTTATTCCCTTTCTTTTGCACCATCATTTTTCTCCCTCCCTGCTGGACACATCATCTGCTGTAGGAAGACAAACTTAAAAAACCTCTACCCTAGGGGCGCCTGGGTGGCTCAGTCAGTTAAGCGTCTGACTTCGGCTCAGGTCATGATCTCGCGGTTCACAAGTTTGAGCCCCGCATTGGGCTCTGTGCTGACAGCTGAGAGCCTGGAGCCTGCCTCGGATTCTGTGTCTCCGTCTCTCTTTGCCTCTCTCCCTCTCTCTCTCTCTCTCAAAAATAAACAAACATTAAAAAAAAGAAGCAGAAAACCCTTCAGGATGAAGGTTTTTTTTTTTAATTTTTTTTTTTAACATTTATTTATTTTTGAGACAGAGAGAGACAGAGCATGAACGGGGGAGGGGCAGAGAGAGAGGGAGACACAGAATGGGAATCAGGCTCCAGGCTCTGAGCGGTCAGCCCAGAGCCCGACGCGGGGCTCGAACTCATGCACCGAGATATCGTGACCTGAGTTGAAGTCGGATGCTTAACCGACTGAGCCACCCAGGCGCCCCGGGGATGAAGTTTTTAAAAAACCTCTACCTTGACCCTACATCTCCTTTGAACAATGCCTTCTTTCTAGGCTTCCTTGACCGCAAAACATCCCAAAAGAGATACCTTTTCTTATTTCCATGCCCTCCCTTACTCCTATACCATTCTGAGAAAATTCTCTTGTCAGAGTCACCAGTCACCTCCATTAGGCCCAGATCAGTTCCATTTCTGTGTCCCAACACCTGCTGGCCTTCTCAGCAGCAGCCAGCACAATTGGGCACTTGGGAAACACTGTCCCCTATATTGGCTTCCATGAGGCCCCACACTCTGGTTTTCCGCCGGAAGCTCTTTCTCGGATTCATTTGCTGCCTCCTCACCCAACCTTTATTTATTTATTTTTTTCAACGTTTATTTATTTTGGGGACAGAGAGAGACAGAGCATGAACGGGCGAGGGGCAGAGAGAGAGGGAGACACAGAATCGGAAACAGGCTCCAGGCTCCGAGCCATCAGCCCAGAGCCCGACGCGGGGCTCGAACTCACGGACCGCGAGATCGTGACCCGGCTGAAGTCGGACGCTTAACCGACTGCGCCACCCAGGCGCCCCCTCACCCAACCTTTAAATATTGCAAAGGGGCGCCTGGCTGGCTCAGTCAGTAGAGCATGAAACTCTTGATCTTGAAGTTTTAAGTTCAAGCCCCACATTGGATATAGAGATTACTTAAAATCTTTTTCTAAAAAGGCATAAAGATAGATAGATAGAGGGGCGCCTGGGTGGCGCAGTCGGTTAAGCGTCCGACTTCAGCCGGGTCACGATCTCGCGGTCCGTGAGTTCGAGCCCCGCGTCGGGCTCTGGGCTGATGGCTCAGAGCCTGGAGCCTGTTTCCGATTCAAAAAAAAAAAATTAAAAAAAAAAAAAAGATAGATAGAGAGAGAGAGAGACAGAACCCCAACCAGCCTCTGCACTGTTGGTACGGAGCCCTACGCAGGGCTCAAACCCAGGAACCGTGAGATCATGACCTGAGCCAAAATCAAGAGTCAGATGCTTAACTGACTGAGCTACCCAGGCAGCCCTTGGGCCCATGGCTCTAGAGAGCATGTACATATGCTGATTGCCGGGTATGCATTTGTAGTCAAAATCTCTTCCCTGAATTCCACTGACACGTCCAACTGCCTCGGTGATATTTGTATCGGGCTGTGTAATAGATACTTCCCCGCCACACATCTGCCCTCTCCCCTGCCCCCAGAGCGAATGTCCTCATTAGCCATCCAGTGGCCCAAGCCCAGAGCCTTGGCATCATCCTTGATTTCTCCTTCCCTTCACACAGTCTGCCAGCCAGTTATAGCTGGCCGTACTCCACGTGTTCATGAGCTCGCCATTTTCTTCTTTCCAACTCCCTTGCATCCAAGCTGCCATCGTCTCCTGTGGGGCTATTTCACTGGTCCCGTTTCACTCCTGTCCCTTTTCAATCTACACTGCAGACAACAGGCAGTGAGACCTTCTTAAAACACAGATCATGTCATTTACCCCTTCAGAAACCCCCTCAGTGATTCCCATTGTCCATTGGATAAAATGGCAAGATCCTTATCATGACTTGTAAGATCCTAAGGCATTTGGCCACCTCGGATTCTCTTGCCTCATTTTATACCACACGCCCTTTCTCCTGTGCTTCAGCCTTCACTCTTCACTAAGACAAACTCTTGGGGCACCCGGGTGGCTCAGTCAGTTAAGTGTCTGACTTCAGCTCAGGTCAGGATCTCACGGTTCATGGGTTCAAGCCCCACATTGGGCTTCCGGTTGACAGTGCAGTGCCTGCCTGGGATGCTCTCTCTGCCCCCTCCCCCGGTGGCGTGCGCTCTCTCTCTCTCTCTCTCAAAATAAATAAACTTAAAAAAAAAACTGATTAAAAAAAAAAAAAAAAAAGACAAGCTCTTTCTCTCCCAGCTCTTCGTACTTGGCATCTCATTTACCTGAAAGACTCTTCCCCCAGCTTTTTGCGAGGCTGGTTCCTTCTCATCCTTCAGATCTCAGCTCAAATGTCGCGTCTTCATCCGTGCATTAATTCATTTAACAAATATTTATTGAGCCCTTTGCATTTTAGGCCCTGTTCTAGGCACTGAGCATACAATACGTGTGGTCCTCGGAGAGGCAGACACCCGGCTAGAATTAGACGAGTGAGAGACTGAGGTAGGGAAGCACATGTGGAGGATGAGGGGCAAAAGAGAAGGTGAGGGGTGCTTTCAGACTGACTACAGGTCAGCCACTGTGGAAAGGGGAGGGGGAAGGAAGCAGCATTGAGGAGAAAGAGTCTCACTCTGCAGAGCAGTTCTAAGGAAGATTTGGGCCACGTTGCCGAATGGAAAAATCCCACCTCCTGCAGGAACCGGCCTGAATTAGCATTGCACCCCGCGGGTGGGACGGGCCCTGGGGAAGCCTGGCCTCTCGCAAACACTGTGGCGGATCCAGAGGGCCACAGCTGGAGTCCTGTGTCCACCTCCTGCCCCTCAGCAGGGAATCTGAGTCCTCCCGCTGCCACAGCCCGCTGGCAGGACACGCTCGTCCTCCTCCTTATGTGTCCAGGGACGGAGAATTTGAATGCCACTTCCCGCCACATGCTGCCGGCTCAACTCGCTCTCCTCCAGGGCAGGAGGAAGAAGTTAGCTGCTTGCCGGCTTTGGGGTAGGAGCTGCAAATGCTAGACTCCGTGCTTTGATCTGACGGTACCGTTTGCCTGCCTTCGGGGAGCGGAAATTCTGGTCCTCTCCCAGCTATGGTAAGCAAACTGGGGCAGACTCTGTCCCTCTGGGCAAGGCTTTGGTCGGTTGTCCAAATGTGCCCCTGCCTCATTTAGCATGAGTGTTTCCTGTTTGGGGGTCAAGTTTTAGCTCGTTTTGTTAATAATAAAGGTGGCTTTTAGAAATTTCCACTTTTGCATCTCCTAGGTTCCTATTTCTCAACAGGTTCCAAATAGAGAACCTCCACCCCCACCCTGGAAAGTCCTGTCACCACCCTGAACAAGGTAGACAGGGTCCGAATACTCATGTGGCTTCTGTGCACATAAGTCACCTTGCTTTCTCTGTCATTCTTTTACTATATCCCGTTTAGTTCTTTCGTGGCACTTCATCAAAATCGGAAATATTTTCATTTGCCTGTTTATTTGTTTATCACCTTCCCTCCCCCCCCCCACACCATCTCCCACCAAGAGGATGCAAACCCTTCGGGGTCAGAGACCTGGCCCACCTTGTGTTTTGCTAAAATCCCAGTAGCTAGAAAAGTACATGACTATTCAACACGTATTTATTGAGCACTGACTAGATACAGAGACGTAACGGCATAAAAAACAAAATTCCTGCCCCTGTGGAGCTTATATGCTGGGGGGGGTGGGGGGGGCCGGAAATAAAACAAGTAAATAGATTGTATAGTATATTAAAAGGAGACAAATGCTATAGATTAAAACAGATCCAGGAAGGGGAATAATGCTGAGATTAGTGTTTCCATTTTAAGTAGGGTGGTCAGAGAAGACCTGGGCAAGAAACATCTGAAGAAGGACTTGAAGGGAGTGAAGAAGGGAGCCAAGGGGGTATCTGCGGGAGAGCATTCCGAGCAGAGGTAACAGAAGGCCCTGAGTCAGGAACAGGCCTGGCAGGGCCAGTGTGGCCGAAGCAGAATGAGTGTCAGGGCAAGTAGGAGGTGACGTCTGTGGCTCTTTAAGACGGGAGCTGCTGGAAGGTTTTGAACAGCGAAGTGACCTGACCCCCTTATGTTTTCAAAGGATCACTCTGCTAGGTGGAAAATAGACCTGAGGGGAACAAGAGGAGGGGCATAGAGACCAGTTGGGCAAGAGGTGCAACGATCCAGGCAAGAGGAATGGTCCAGGTGAAAGGAAGGTTTGGGGCTCAAACCAAGGACCTGGGACTCAAACCAAGATGGCAGCAATGAAGGCAGGGAGAAGTGGTTGGATTCTGGATCTATGGTGAAGGAAGAGCCAACAGAATCTGGGAGAGGATGTGAGAATGGATAAGAAGAGGGAGGTCAAGATGACTCCAACCATTAGTAGCGACCATTCATTGAGATGGTGAGGAGTGTGGGTGGAGTAGAAGGGAGGAGAAGATAATGGGTTCAGTCTGGGACATGTCAAATCTAGGATACGCACGAGACTGTGAAGTAAGGTTGTCGAGTAGACAGTGGGGTCTAATAGACCTGGAATTTGGGAGACAGGTCTACACTACAGACGTCTGTTGAGCGTCTTTAGTGCACAGATGAAATTTAGTCATGAGATGGGATGAAATCCCTCCACGGGTGATTACAGCAAGACAGGAGGTCTCTGGACTGAGCTGGGGGAACTCCCAACATTAATGAAGCAAGGAGTGGACTGGGCGGCTCAGTCGGTTCAGCGTTGGGCTTTGGCTCATGTCATCTCACAGTTCCTGAGTTCGAGCCCCGCATCAGGCTCTATGGTGACAGCTCAGAGCCTGGAGCCTGCTTCGGATTCTGTGTCTCCCTTTTTTTCTGCCACCCCCCCCCCCCCGCCCCACCGCATTCTGTCTCTCATTCTCTCTCTCTCTCTCTCTCTCTCAAAAATAAATAAACATTAAAAAAAAAGAAGAAAGAAAAAATGTGAGGGGGGCAACTAGCTGGCTCGGTTGGTGGAGCATGTGACTCTTGATGTCAGGGTTGTGAGTTCAAAACCCAGGTTGGAGTCTACTTATAAACAGACAGACAAACAAGGATAGACAACTCTCTCAAGAAGTTTTGTGACGAAAGAGAGCCGAGAAATGGGACATCCGGTGGAACAAGAAATGGGTCAAAGTATTTTGTGTCTAAGATTGGGAGGGTGGGGCGCCTGGGTGGCTCAGTTGGTTGAACGTCCGACTTCAGCTCAGGTCATGATCTCATGGTTTGCGAGTTCGAGCCCCGCGTCTGGCTCTGCACTGACAGCTCAGAGCCTGAAGCCTGTTTGGGGCGCCCGGGTGGCTCAGTTGGTTGAGCATCCGCCTTGGGCTCAGGTCATGGTCTCACTGTCTGTGAGTTCAAGCCCTGCATCCGGCTCTGTGCTGACAGCCCAGAGTCTGGAGCCTGCTTCGGATTCTGTGTCTCCCCCTCTCTCTGTCCTTCACCGGCTCATGCTCTGTCCCTCTCTCTGTCTCTCAGAAATAAATAAACGTTAAAAAAAATAATAAGATTGGGAGGAAATAATAGCATATCTTGTATGTTAATGAGAATTATTCATAGAGAGGGAAAAATTTGAAGAGTTAGGAGAAAGTGGAGAGGAAACAGGAGCACTGTTAGATTCTGTGCACCAGTGGGGTCGTCTTTGAATCCTTTACCTCCTAAGAAGTAAGCGTGTCCTCACGTAAGAGGATACTTCCGCTTGGAAGGAACATCATAACAATTTATTTCTTACGCAAAAACAATAGCAGTTTCTTTCTTGTGCAAAGCCTGTAAGGCCTCCATCTTGTTTGCCATTGCTGTTGACTTGATGTTAGCAATTTTCTAGATGTTCAACTTTCTTCTTGCGTAAAATGCTGCAGCAGACCTGCCAAGGAGTGACCACTGCTTTATGAGGCCTTGTTGGTAGCGGTAGGTCATTTGGGGCTATGATCACAGGTCATGCGTTGTGATTGACTTAACGTCTCTAAAAGTTAACTCTGTTAAATCTGCCTTTTCTGATACTCACCTGGGCTAAAGATTCAGAATTTCTCTTGCTAGGAGTCGGGTCTCATTTCCATGGGATTACACAGCCTAATGTCTGGGGTTGTTTGATACACTCAGCAGACGTGGTTGCCAAAGCCAGGAAGGAAAAAAAAAAAAGAAAAAGAAAACAATGCTGCTGACTCAGTCTCTCATCTATGCTCGCATCCAGTAACCACATGCTGGGCGAAGCATTGTGCAAGACACAAAGACTCACTGGTGAATCAAGAAACCCTAGGTGTTACCTACCCATAAGATACTTACAGTCAAGGAGAGAGAGAAAATACAGACAGAACTGTAAGTCACAGTCGAACGTATTAAGTGCCATAAAAGAAATTAAGGAAAGCGCTGAGAGAGTCCAACAACAACAAAAAAAAAAAAGAGAGAGAGATTATTACTTCTGGTTTGGATGATGGAGCTCTGATTTACTGAAATAGGCAAGGATTCTGAAGGAAATTTACCCACAGCCTTCCTTACAATGATCTCAGCTTATATCAGTGTTCCCCCATATTTTAAAACATAATGATTCATTTTTATTTTTTTTAAAGATTTTACTTTATTTTTGTTTTCATTTTTTTAACATTTTTATTTATTTTTGACAGAGAGAGAGAGAGGGAGACACAGAATCCCAAGCAGGCTCCAGGCTCCGAGCTGTCAGCACAGAGCCTGATGCGGGGCTCAAACTCACGGAGCTGTGAGATCATGACCTGAGCTGAAGTCAGACGCTCAACTGACTGAGCCACCCAGGCGCCCCAGAAGATTTTATTTTTAAGTAATCTCTACAACCAACGTGGGGCTCGAACTTACAACCCCGAGATCAAGAGTTACATCTCTCCTGACTAAGCCAACCATGTGGCCTGTGATTCATTTTTATAATCCCCTGAGAAACAGGAACATTTTGACCCCACTTTCATTTTGCAGCCAAATGGACAGATGCTACCTCTTTTTGATAACATTTTTCCATTAATGTTATGTTTAAAATTTAATATTAGAAGAGTTTCTGTTAATTTTTAAAAGCTAACAAGTGGTTGCATTTTAATAAAAATAAGATTTACTGTGTTTCAAAAAAAATTTTTTTTAACGTTGATTTCTTTTTGAGAGACTGAGAACAAGCAGGGGAGGGGGAGGAGCAGAGGGAGAGGGAGACCCAGAATCCGAAGCAGGATCCAGGCTCTGAGCTGTCAGCACAGAGACCAACGCGGGACTCGAACCCACCAACCGTGAGACCATGACTGAGCTGCCATCGGATGCTTAACTGACTGAGCCACCCAGGTGCCCCTAGATTTAATGTGTTTTTAATCAGGTGGACCACTCACCGACTCAATATCTGTATTTCCTCATTAAGTGATAAGAAAAGTGTCATCTGAAGGAAACTCTATATTGGCTGTATTTTCATAAGTCACCTGCCTTTCTTCTCTCTTCGCTTAGAAAAGATTGATAAATGTGTCAGCTAGCATAAGAAAGGGACATGGTGGAAGGTCACCACCTTACCTGGGAGGAAATCAGTCACATCAAATTCCAGGAACTCGAGGAGAGGAAAGAGGTACGTATTATCACAAAGTAAAAAATACTAATTGTGCCTCTTTCCCCTCTTTCTTCTTTCTTAATGTTTCTAGCAGCTTCAAGTGTCACTTGGCTGACATCACAGCCGACCCGAGAGAGGCAGGAAAAAGTCGTACTTCTACTGAAGGGTAGAAAATCATCCAAAAAGCTATAACTTGTTTTGTTTCAGGAGGTTATAAGTTTGATGTGAGTAAAGGGCAAAGAGAACATGTTCCTTCCTCCCCCAGGTTCCAGCAGTGTGTGTGTGTGTGTGTGTGTGTGTGTGTGTGTGTGTGTGCGTGTGTGTAAGAGGAATTGGAGGTAATCAAACTGTGTAGAAGGTATGTCAACCATGTAAATTGTAAAACATAAGGCACGTTTCTATTTTTATGCAACCACATAAAAATTACAAGTTTTTATCAATGTTTTATATATAGAGAGAGATATATAAAAACTTACAAACCTATGTTATTTGAACATTGATTTCCATTGGTATATTTAGTGCCTGTTTTCTTACATCTCTAGCTGGCATATATTTTTTACCTTTTTTAAAACTTTGAGTATGGTTGACCTTGACACGTATTTAAGATGAGGTTCCACTATGAAGTTGTAGTTTGCACTATGCTGAGACACGGGTTTCCAAATGATACTCTAGTCAGTTTCTGTTCAACTGGACTTCATCACAGGGATTGTGTCCTTGTCTCGGAAAAATTGTACCAACAGTAAAATAGCAAAGCAAACAATCACAGGAAGATTTTTAATTCTTACCTGTTTCTCTGGGGATATTCTTTTGACTCTGGGGGCCGGCGGTGGGGGGAGTCTCATTGTGAAATATAACGCACATACAGAAATGTGCATAAAAGTGATTATAAAGTACATCCCATGCATTCACCACCTTGGTCAAGGAACTGTGTTGCCGGACCAGACCGTAGTCACCCGCTGTAACCTCATGCCTTCACAACTCTGTCCCTTCTGTCTAGAGGGGCATGATCCTAACTTCCACAGTGATGATTTCCTTGCTTTTCTTCATAATTTTACCATTTATGCGTGCATCTCAAAACACTACACAATGTTTGCCTATTTTTTAATTGCATGTAAGTGAAATTATACTGCAGTATTTCCCCATAACCTCTCTGTAGTTCAACATTACAAGATTCATCCGTGTTATTTGATTTAGCCTGCATGGCCCACTCATGTGTATTGGCGTAAAATATTCCATTGTATGAATCGTATGCCACAACTTACTCATCCGTTTTACTCTTTTTAAGTTTTTTCAGTTTATTAATCCTCTCGGTAAAAAACTGGGCTATATCACTGCAGAATCACTGCTTCCTGTTGCGAGCATCAATCAGCATGGGCCTTTGCAGTGCCCCTGACTTGATTGTTTCTTTTTTAGTGTCAGACTCTACTGTTTTCTTGAGATCTTTTTCTTTTTTTCTTTTTTTTCAATATCTGAAGTTTATTGTCAGATTGGTTTCCCTACAACACCCAGTGCTCATCCCAAAAGGTGCCCTTCTCAATGCCCATCACCCACCCTCCCCTCCCTCCCCCCCCATCAACCCTCAGTTTGTTCTCAGTTTTTTTTTGTTTTGTTTTTTTTTTTTTTAATTTTTTTTTTCAGCGTTTATTTTTATTTTTGGGACAGAGAGAGACAGAGCATGAACGGGGGAGGGGCAGAGAGAGAGGAAGACACAGAGTCGGAAACAGGCTCCAGGCTCCGAGCCATCAGCCCAGAGCCTGACGCGGGGCTCGAACTCACGGACCGCGAGATCGTGACCTGGCTGAAGTCGGACGCTTAACCGACTGCGCCACCCAGGCGCCCCTGTTCTCAGTTTTTAAGGGTCTCTCATGCTTTGGCTCTCTCCCACTCTAACCTCTTTTTTTTGTTGTTTTTCCTTCCCAGAGATCTTTTTCTTCTCATACAGGCCACGTCTTGAAAATCAAAGGTCAGGGGCGCCTGGGTGGCGCAGTCGGTTAGGCGTCCGACTTCAGCCAGGTCACGATCTCGCGGTCCGTGAGTTCGAGCCCCGCGTCAGGCTCTGGGCTGATGGCTCGGAGCCTGGAGCCTGTTTCCGATTCTGTGTCTCCCTCTCTCTCTGCCCCTCCCCCGTTCATGCTCTGTCTCTCTCTGTCCCAAAAATAAACAAAAACGTTGAAAAAAAAAAAAATTAAAAAAAAAAAAAAAAATCAAAGGTCAGGTTCATTTCTTTTGTTTTGCCTAATCCAAGAAGTTGTAAATTATGCTGAAGCCAGTTATCCTGCAGCATCAAATGGGTTCTGAATCCAAGTACAAAGATGACGTTCGGTGTGCTCTGGTACATTTGTAATTTTTTTTTTTTAATTTTTTAATGCTTATTTTTGAGAGAGAGAGAGAGAGAGAGACCGAGCATGAGTGGGGGAGGGGCAGAGAAAGAGGGAGACACAGAATCTGAAACAGGCTTCAGGCTCTAAGCTGTCAGGACAGAGCCAGACGCGGGCCTCAAATTCATAAACAGTAAGATCGTGACCTGAACTGAAATCAAGAGTCAGATGATTAACCACCTGAACCACCCAGGTGCCCTGAGCCATTTTATTCTTTTTTTTTTTTTTAATGTTTATTTATGTTTTGAAAGCGAGAGAGGGGCGCCTGGGTGGCTCAGTCAGTTAAACATCCGACTTCAGCTCAGGTCATGATCTCACGGTCCGTGAGTTTGAGCCCCACGTCGGGCTCTGTGCTGACCGCTCAGAGCCCGGAGCCTGCTTCGGATTCTGTGTCTCCCTGTCTCTCTGCCCCTCCCCTCCTCACGCTCTGTCTCTCTCTGTCTGAAAAATAAATAAAACATTAAAAGAAAATTTAAAAAAAAGAAAAGAAAAGAAAGCGAGAGAGACAGAGTGCAAGCAGGGGAGGAACAGAGAGAGAGGGAGACACAGAATCCAAAGCAGGCTCCAGGCCCTGAGCTGTCAGCATGGAGCCCGATGCGGGGCTCGAACTCACGAACTGCAAGATCATGACCTGAGCCGAAGTCAAATGCCCAACTGACTGAGCCACCCAGGCGCCCCTGAGCCATTTTATTCTTGATGAACATATATTTCCAGATTTTGGCAGTTATAAACAATACTGTTATGGATATTTTCAGTTTTGTATCCTGGCACACCTGAGCACATGCATTCTCCTTTCTTTCTTTCTTTCTGTCTTTCTTTCCTTCTTTCTTTCTTTCTTCCTGGATTTCTAAAGCTTGTTGAATAGCAATGAAACATTTTTTTTTTGAAATTAACATTAATGAAAGAATAATGTTTATTTATTTATTTATTTTTTAACGTTTATTTATTTTTGAGACAGAGAGAGACAGAGCATGAACGGGAGAGGGGCAGAGAGAGAGGGAGACACAGAATCGGAAGCAGGCTCCAGGCTCTGAGCCGTCAGCCCAGAGCCCGACGCGGGGCTCAAACTCATGGACCGCAAGATCGTGACCCGAGCTGAAGTCAGATGCTTAACCGACTGAGCCACCCAGGCACCCCGAATAATGTTCTTCTTTATCTACAAAAGCTCCTAGAACATTAAATCCTAGTCACCCCCACCTAATACAAAACATTATGATAAAGCAGAACCAGCCATTTGCAATTCTTAGCTTTTTCCCATCTTGGAGCAAACAAAGCAAGATTGCCTTTTTTCTTTTTTCTTTTTTTTTAATTGCGAGAGCATGCACACGCATGCAAGCAGGGGAGGGGCACGGGGAGAGAGAGAGAGAATCCCAAGAAGGCTCCACCCTCGGCATGGAGCCCAGTGCAGGGCTCGATCCCACGACCCTAGGATCATGAACTGAGCTGAAATCAAGAGCCGACGCTTAACTGACTGAGCCATCCAGGCGCCCCGAGGTTGCCTGTCTTGCCGACTAATCCTCATCTGTATCTATGTATATATCTGTATATGTTTTCTAAGGTTCTTTTTTATGATAACTCACGTTTGAATCTTTAAACAAGTGTCTATGCAGGAGGAAGGTGGGTGGAGCACTGACAACGCTTGTCTGGCCGCAGCCACGGGAACAAAGGCAGAGTTCAGACTGGGCCTCTGAGGGCAAGGCTCCCGACCCAGGCCAACCCCCCCTGCGTGGAGGTCTGAGTTGTCAAAGATGACACTGTTTCGGTAACGAGCTCCTGGGCAGACTCCCGACCTATTTCCAGTGACTGCGTGGCTTCATTCAGGCTGCTAGCCACTGTGGAGGAGAGGAAGACGCTGGAGTGAACATTCTGTCTTTCAAGAGAGTTCCTGGTTTCCAGGCTGAGCATCATTGTGCCTCCATGCTGTTCCCTTTGGGGCTTCTTGGCAAAATGCAAATCCGCCTCCTTGTCCCTTTTCTGGTTAGCAGCGCCTCCCCCAGGGTGAAGATTTCAACCTTGCCCTCGGAGTCGGGCTCTCTCCCCTCTGGAGCTGGACTTTCAACTCCTTTCCAAACGCCAGGAAAAGGACTCTGCCTGGACCGAAAGTCCTTTCCAGCAAATGTGCCTCCACGTGAAGCACCAGTGGTTTCAGAAAGCGCTGAAACCTGCACCAGGACTGGTACTGTGCGGAGTGCAGAAGGAACCACTTTCTGGAATGGGAGCACTTCCTGCTGGCTCCTGGGCTGTTCGAGCTGTGCAGGGTGCCCTCGCTCGGACCTGGCGTCCCTCCTCCCTTTGACTTGAAAATAGCCGTCTCTTCATTATAATGGAATAATTTCTTTTCCCGGCAATTTCCAATACTTTGCTCAGTTCATTTACATTCATGGGCTTGAATGGAAAGCTCAAGGGATATATTTCATATCTGGACTTATCTGTGTTTTGTTGGTTCGATCTAGTGATACCATCCTGCGTCATTCAGGGCGCAGGGAAATGGGGGCAGCTTACACAGGACGACAGAGGTACCATAGCGCGACGCTAAGTAAGGTGGGCCCTAAAATCACGGGGGGTTCAAGCAATTTGCAAGCAAATCAAGCTTCCGCAACCTTGAGTTTTTCAGTCTGTGAAGTTTAGATAATAACAACACTTCCCTTACAGTGTTACTGTAAGGCGTGTCCTCAAGGACCCCTTACGGCGCCGCGAGTAACGAAGTCCAACCCAAGCTGTGTTAGATACTCGAAGGCTTTTACTGACCCGCCTGACTTGAAGAAAGAGTGGGAGGCAGGGAATGAGGGGAGAATGAAGTGCCTTCCTAGCATCCATAAATAAAAATCTTACACTCCGAATGGGTCAGTTGTGCCCTTGTTACCTAACTCTGAACCAGTCGCTACGGGCGTGGGAAATGCCAACCACGACCAAAGCTGTCCTGGCCCCCTCTCAGACCCAGGTGTGGCCAGTCCCATCCTAAGCCCCCGGCTGGGCCAAAACGGGACAAGGGAAGAATGGATGGTAGAGAGGCAACCATAATGTCCACCGCCCCAGATTCATGAGTAACTGAGCACAGGGCTCAGTCTGGGGCTTGGGACTCAGCATCTCTGTCAACGTTCGTCGTTCTACGTGCCTCCGGCACCATAATCTGCCCTGCCATCCTCAATATTAAGATGAGCACTCTTTGGGGTGCCTGAGTGGCTCAGTTGGTTGAACGTCCGACCGACTCCAGCTCAGGTCATGATCTCACAGTTCACAAGTTCGAGCCCCGTGTCAGGCTCTGTGCTGACAGCTCGGAGCCTGGAGCCTGTTTCCGATTCTGTGTCTCCCTCTCTCTCTGACCCTCCCCCGTTCATGCTCTGTCTCTCTCTGTCTCAAAAATAAATAAACGTTAAAAAAAAAAATTAAGTAAAAATTTTTTTTCAAAAAAAAAAGATAAGCACTTTTCAAAGGGGTGAGATAAATCTATACCTCCTCATGGGGAAAAAAAAAAGTTATCCTTTAATTTCATGACTGGTGATTCTTATATTCACAGAAAATGCTTTCATAGCAGGAATTGAACTGGGTACCTGTCATTTTCAACCTCAGCCAAAAGCTTGTTGTACTGATTAGAAGACTATTTTGCAAAGGGCCCAAAATGCTGCACCCCAAAGATGTCATTAAATGCCGATGAGCACACGGAGTAAATATCAAAAGTAAACCTGTCATCTGTGGAGAACTAAAGACCTTTCAAATGAATGGAGGGTAAGAAAATTAGGGGAAACAGTATCCTACAAAAGATCTCAGGGGAAATAAAGTAGGGATTCTTGCCCTGGGCAGAAACAAAGTGAATATAAAAAGCATCCATTATAGGTGTATCCACTGAGTTCACTGTCTGAGACTCCAAACAAAGAGGTTATAAAATAACAATAATCAGCAACCAAACTGGAGTGAAATTTCTGGAGTGATGGATGTTCTCTGGAATGTGAGGGTATGTGGGGATGGTTGCACAACTGCATAAACTTACTAAAAATTATCAAACTGTACGCTTATAATGGGTGAATTTTATGGCGTGTAAATTATAACTCAGTAAAGCTGTTAACATTTTTAAGAACACAAGAGTCACATTCCAAGAAATTACATTTTTCTTACAAGCAAAATTGAAGTGCCGTTTTTCCCCCTTCTACCCATCTTCTCTTCCTTTGTTCTTGTTTGTTTGTTTCTTCCTTTGTTGTTGTTGTTTTGTTTTGTTTTTGTTTTTTCCATTTAAGCGAACTCAGAAGGGATAGGTAATGGAGACGCCTGCTAGGAGACATTCCTTTGCTAAGGATGAGTCTTTCCAGCTGTCTGAAGGGCCAACATCTGGTAGTGATTTTGTGGAAAGATCTTTGATCAGTGCTCCTTGGAGCCAGAACATGAGAGGTCTAGACAGAGTCAAAGTCTCTGAAACTTCTTTTTTTTTTTTTTAAGTATTTATTCATTTATTTTGAGAGAGAGAGACCATGAGCTGAGAAGGGGCAGAGAGAGAGGAGAGAGACTCCCAAGCAGGATCCAAGCCACCCACACAGACCTGCATGCTTGAACCCATGAACCGTGAGATCATGACCTGAGCTGAAATCAAGAGTTGGATGCTCAATTGACTGAGCCCCCCCAGGCACACACACCACCCCCCTTTTTTAAATCTGTAAAGCTTCTTTACAAACAGCAGAAACTGAGCTGGTACATTTCTGAACTAGGGCTATTTGGTAGGAGGGGCTCTTTTTTTTTTTTAACCTCAGCTTTATTGAGGTATAACGGACATACCTACTAATGGCCTTAATCGTGTTACTGATTTGACCCACATGGTTGGCAGATCAAAACCAGAATCTGGCACATCTTTACCTGGAGGCCATGCCGTAGCCTGGGAGATGGGGCAAAATTGCCTTGTGAAGCCTTGAGAAAGAACATATAACTCACAGTATCCAAAGGTGGGGAGTTGCGTTTTCAGCTTCCTTGTGGTCAGGTACTTTCCTCACCTTGCCCCTATAGTCAGAGGCCAACACCTCTGAATTTGGGAGCAGCGACCTAGAATAAGGTTTATATGCACGAAGACCTTTGTAGAAAGCTTTGGAATATGCAAAGTGTAACTCACTAGAAACATTAAATGTCCCTGAGTTCCCAACAACAAGCACACATGAGCACACAGTAGGCACACTGTATATTCAAGGAATGAAGAAATGAAGAATTGAAAAGTTTTCTCAGGGTGCCTGGCTGGCTCCGTCAGTAGGGCCCGTGGCACTTGATCTCAGGGTGATGAGTTTGAGCCCCATGTTGGGCACGGAGCCCAGCAACAAATGAAGGGAGGAAGGAAGGAAGGAAAGAAAGAAGGAAGGGAAGAAAGAGAAGTTTTCTCTATGGAAATCATTTCTGGGGCACCCGGGTGGCTCAGTCAGTTAAGTGCCCGACTTCAGTCCAGGTCATGATCTCCTGGTTCATGAGTTCAAGCCCCATGTGGCACTCTGTGCTAACAGCACAGAGCCTGCTTGGGATTCTCTCTCCATCTCTCTCTGCCCCTCCCCCACTCACGTGTGCGCACTCTGTCTCTCTCTCTCTCAAAATAAACTTTAAAAAAACGTCTTCCTGGTGTTCTAGTGGCCAAAATAGCAGAATAAAGAGGAGAAACATACGTGAGGAATAAAGGTACAACATTTTAGGGGCGCCTGAGTGGCTCAGTCGGTTAAGCTCCTGACTTCGGCTCAGGTCACGATCTCACAGTCCATGAGTTCGAGCCTCGCGTCGGGCTCTGTGCTGATAGCTCGGAGCCTGGAGCCTGCTTGGGATTCTGTGTCTCACTCTCTCTCTCTCTCTCTCTGCCCCTCCCCTGCTCATGCTCTGTCTCTCTCTGTCTCAAAAATAAATAAAAACATTAAAAAAAAAAAAAAAAAGGTACAACATTTTATAAAGCAGTAGGGTTGACCCAAGGTGAAATGATTCATCACGAGGAACATAGTAAATATGTTCTGAATAAGATTCCGAATATACACTCTGGAGCCAGGTCATCCGATTTCAGATTGGCTTCCCCATTTTACGAACGGTGACCTTGAGCATGTTACTTCATGTAAAACAATCTGTGTCTCTCTTTGGGTTCCCGGACCCAATCCTGATGTAGGAGGGGGTGTTCCCACACGCACAGCCCCCAGCAATTCTGACACCAGTCTGAGAATTCAAGTCCATTCCGACACCATCCACCAGAGATAGCATCAGATCCCACAGGTTAAGGGCTCAGTCCTTCAACACTGCCCCCCGCACCTTTGTCGAAACACTCCAGATGCCGATTGCAAGCCCTAGGCTGTTACCCGTGCCTCTGGCCCAACCAGCTACAGATAGGAAGTTCCACTCTCCTCCTAAGTGCCTTTAATTTGTCAGAGCAGCTCCCAGAACTCAGGGAAACATGTTTATCAGTTTATGAAAGGATATCGTAAAGGACAAGAATCGGCAGCCAAATGAGGAGATGCACAGGGTGAGGTCTGGGGGAAGGGCACAGAGCTTCTCTGCCCTCTCCAGGAGGACCATTCCCTCTACTCTCCGTGTGTTCAACCCAGAAGCTCTCCAAAGCCGGTCCTTTGGGGTTTTTATGGAAGCTCTCTTGCAAAGTCAGGATTGACTGATTGGCTGATTCAACCTCTAGTCTCTCTCTCCTTCCTGGAGGTGGAGAGTGGGGCTGAAATTTCCAACCCTCCTATCACGTGGTTGGTCACCCCGGTACCCAGCCCCTCACCTTGGGTGAGGTCCAAACGTCACCTTCCTTAATGCAACAAAAGACACATTTATCCCACTTGACTGACGCTCAGGAAATTTCAAGGGTTTGGAGAGGTGTGAGCCAGGATCTGTAAATGAAGACCAAATATACATAAGAAAACTATTTGGGGGGCACCTGGGTGACTTAGCCCGTTGACAGCGTGACTTTTGATTTCAGCTCAGGTCATGATCTCAGGGTTGGGTGCATGAGATCAAGCCCCACGTCAGGCTCCGTGCTGAGCATGGAACCTGTTTGGATTCTCTCTCTCCCTCTCTCTCTGCCCCTCCCATGCTCATGCTTTTTTTACTCTCTCTCAAAATAAATTAAAAAAAAAACCAAAAACTATTTTGGTCATCTGTATGACCAGATATATATTTCTTACACATCACAATACTGCCGGGTCAAAATTTCCTCATCTATAAAATGGGAGTAAGAATAGTAGCTATTTCATAGGTTGTGAAAATTAAGTGTGCTGACCTCTGTAAAGTACTTAGAAATTGGCTTGACCCCTACATGGTAAGCATTATATAACTGTTTTATTATTATTATTATTATTGTTATTATTGCCTATGTTTTCAACCTTTCTTTTAGTGAATAGCACTTTTCAGCCTTTCTCTGTACATCATACCCTTCTCCATTCAGACCCATTGGTAGTGAACTACCAAAGGTATGTGTACTTAGCTGAGATGCTCACTTTTTCTTTCCTTTTTTTTTTTTTTTTTTTTGAGACGTTCGTACTTTTGAACGTGAATTATGCCTGCCCCTTCTCCAGTCTTGTGGATTCCTAGTGTCTACAGTGGAAAGATCTGAGAATCTACATCAAAGGACATTAATACCGCCCACCAATATGAGGACACGAAACCAATCAGCAGCCCAGAAGACGTTTAGTACAGAGGTTCAAGCCTATGGTTCTACTCTCGGCTCTGTCCCTACCCAACCTCGTGACCCTCCTAGGAAATCACTTACCCGCTCTGTAACTCAGTGTCCCTCATCTGTAAAATAGAGATACCACCTTGTCTCTCTGTCCCAAAAATAAATAAAAAATTGTTATTCACAATAGGGATACCACTTACCACGAACACTGGGTTTTGGGTCTCTTCCCATTGGCAGAGGATGATTGCTTAAACCCAAAGAGTGGAAGCCCGGCTTAAAGGATTTTATTTGTTTGGTCATATTTGGATTCCTGTATTGAGAACATACAAGTATTTTTATCATAATCATTATCCTTATCAATATCTGGGTAATATAAACTGAGGCAAAGAGGCCAGGAAAAATGAGAATCAGTTCTTGCCTATTTTTCACAATTTATATTCAATAATGCTTAGGAATTCCCAGGTGCTTCTCTCCAACTGCACTGTGTTTAGTTTTTAGGACAGCTTCTGTGCAAAAGAAAAGCACACCTCGAACTGGCTTCAACAAAAAATGGATTTTATTGATTTACATCACCACAAAGTCCAGAAGTAGACTTTGAGGTCAGCTTTGTTCAGGAGGCCGAACAGCAGACTCAGGTTTCTTCTTGGTTCTCTCTCTCTCTGCTTTCTGCATTGTCTGCTTCCTCTTCTGGCTGGCTTCGTTCGGGGTGTTCAGGTGGCTCCGAGGATGGGGCATATTTCCTCACCCAAGCCTTGCGAGGAAGACTGATCATCTTGTCCCATCATTCCCAGCTAGAATCCTGAAACTCACTCAGATTAGATCTCCTTGGACCACATGCAGGGACAACAACGAAAAGCACTATGTGATTTAGTCTCTGTCACCTGTCACACATTTCACAGCTGGAGCTTGGGTAGAGTTAACTTCAGTAGCACCGAACAGATACCTTCCTAGCAAAAGAAAGTTCCATCATCCCCCTCAGTGGTTTCTGAGACAGCTTTTTCTGAGAAATAAGTGGCTAAAAAAATACTAGCTTGCTATTTTAATTTTTTTAATGTTTATTTATTTTTGAGAGAGCATGAGTGGGGGAGGGGCAGCGAGGGAGAGAGGGGGACACAGAATCCGAAGCAGGCTCCAGGCTCTGAGCCGTCAGCACAGAGCCCGATGCGGGGCTCGAACCCATGAACCGTGAGATCATGACCTGAGCTGAAGTCAGACGCTTAACCGACTGAGCCACCCAGGCACCCCAGTGATGTATTCTGTTTCATATCCAGTGGCATATTTTATGCAAATTGACACAAATTTAAATATTTTCATTCATTTCTTGTCCTTAATTGGATTATCAATTCAAGAACAGTTTCATTACACTTATTCGAAATGAATTGTCATAATGAATTACTGCTTTTGGTATGACTTAAAAAATATTTTTTTTTTTGGTTATAATTCACTCCTTAAGGTCAAAATAATTTCTATTGAATTCATCATTCATTTTTCATGGCTTTGGTTGCATATTCTCTAAACCTAGTGAGCCTCTTTGAATGTCTGCTGAATCGAGTTCAGCCTAAGCAATTGGGACAAAACGCTTCTAATAGTTAACTGCGGTAAAACACCATGAGGGTAGCCTCTTGCATTTTTTTTTTCTTTTTTTTTTTTTTTTTTTGTTTATTTATTTTTGGGACAGAGAGAGACAGAGCATGAACGGGGGAGGGGCAGAGAGAGAGGGAGACACAGAATCGGAAACAGGCTCCAGGCTCCGAGCCATCAGCCCAGAGCCCGACGCGGGGCTCGAACTCACGGACCGCGAGATCGTGACCTGGCTGAAGTCGGACGCTTAACCGACTGCGCCACCCAGGCGCCCCGCCTCTTGCATTTTAAAGCGACAGAGATCCTTCACATATTTATTCCATTTCTTCCTCGTTTTACTGAACGGTTCTGATGCAGGCTGGCTGGGTCCAAGGACCCAGAGGAGGATCCTGTGGGGGCAGCCAAGAGAGTCCTTGGTTTTGCACAGGAGAGAAACCAAACACGAGCCAAGAGGAAGAGACAGCAGAGTTCATTAAAGATAAACAGGGGCGCCTGGGTGGCGCAGTCGGTTAAGCGTCCGACTTCAGCCAGGTCACGATCTCGCGGTCCGTGAGTTCGAGCCCCGCGTCGGGCTCTGGGCTGATGGCTTGGAGCCTGGAGCCTGTTTCCGATTCTGTGTCTCCCTCTCTCTCTGCCCCTACCCCATTCATGCTCTGTCTCTCTCTGTCCCAAAAATAGATTAAAAAAAAAAAAAAAACGTTGAAAAAGAAAAAAAAAAATAAAGATAAACAGAGAGCGCAGATATGGACAGAGCATCCGAGAGACTCAGAAAGAAAAAGAGTGAGTCTCGTCTTTGCTTGGGATCCAGGGTTTCTATTGAGGATTGCGGTGCGGTGACGTGTCTTCTCAGGCATCCAGACACAAAGACAAGTTTTAGGTACTTGCCCGAAGTCACGTGTGCCCTGAATCCAGGGGTCTTAGTGAGTCAGTGGTCTGGAAAGTGTTCGTGACAAGGCTGCCCGGTCAGTCTCCAGATGTTATCTATTGTGCTGTAAGACTCTAAAGAAATTGTTAAATTCTTGACTTTTACAAGGCGTGTGTAAGGTGGGGGTTAAGTCTGAGCGAGAAAAGAAGTACGAAAAGGAGTGAAAAAAGCAGTTTTTCACGGGGTCCCTCTATTTTCCCTGTCTCTGTTCCAAAACGTCTTTCCAGAATGAGCTTAAAGCAGTGAGATATAAAAATATATATTTGGTCTTTATCACTGGCTCCTGGAACAGAGTCCCTGAAACCTTGGTATTTCCTGAATGATAGGAGTCTCTACCATCATTCCTAAAGGAGTCCCTTTGGAGCACACCTAAGTTTATGCTAATGAAGTGGCTTGGGGTGGGTCCCAGAGATAGCTTCGGGATGGGGGCAGCTCCCGGAGGCTGGAAACCCTCTGTCCCACCCACCAAATCCCAGGAGTAGGTGGGGGACTGGAGATTGAGCTCTGTAAAAACTCTTGAACCGTGAGAGTGTCCTGATTGGTGAACGCGTGAAGGTACTGAGAGGGTGATACACGTGGGGAGGATGCGGAAACTGCCAACCTGCCCCACCGTCCCCCACCTCCCTTTCCCACCCCCACCCCCCCCCCCCCAGTACCCAGCCCTGAGCATCTCCTCTATCTGGCTGTCCCTGAGTCGTTTTATTTCTACTAAACCAGTAATAGGAAGGGGAGCGCTTTCCCGAGTTCTGTGAGTCACTCTAGCAGCACATAACCCAACCGGAGGCAGCTGTCACGGGACCCTCCAAATTTGGAGTCATCCGGGCAAAGTGTAGGCAGCCTGGGCACCCCGTTTGCGGTTGGCCTTGGAAGTAGAGGCAGTCTCATAGGACTGAGCCCTTGAACGTGGCGGGTTTGGTGCTCACTCCAGGTAGATAACGTCAGAAATGAGTTGAATTGCCGCACCCCGGAGAATCAGAGAATCGGTTACTGGGGAAAGTCCACATATTTTGTGTCACAGCGAATCTCAGAGGCGATGAAAAGCCAAAAGGCTGCTGTCCGCAAGCCAGGAAGCAGGCTTTCGCGAGGAACCGAAATCTGCCACCTTGATCTTGGACTTCCCGGCTCCCCAAACCGGGAGGCATAAAATGTCTGTGATTTAAATCCTCCCAGCCTATGGCATTTGGCTCCAGCAGTCCGAGCCGCCCAAGGCAGAGATGGGTCCCGATAAGGGGGACGCGGCTGCCACGCACACCGACAAAAGCAGAAACAGTCACGGGAAGAAGCTGGGAGGGTTTTGAGGCGCAGCGAGAAGCAGCCCAGACTGCAGAGAAGAGACTGCTCAAAGCGGTTCCGATGAAGGCTCGGGAGGGAGGGAGAAAGCGCCCACCTTCTCACGAGCAAAACGTTGGCAGAAGGAGGGGTGGCGAAGGCCACTCCGATGAGTTCTCAGACGGAAATGGGGAACGTGTTTTCGGACAGTGGGGAAAAGGCAACCGTTGTGATAAAGCGCCACAGGACTCGGCCAAATGGTCTTGGTGTTCCGGTGCTTTGAGGAAGGCTTGGTTCCCCCTGACCGCTGAGCGTGATTAAATGCAAGGGGAGAGAAAGGCAGTGAAGGAGGATCGCTAGATCAGAAGGAACCGGAGCCTGAAGATTTGGACAGTTCTCAGCCTGTCCATGTGGCAAGAAAACCCAGAAAGGTGTTTAATAAAAAGAAAACATCAAGGATGTGGCCGGCTGACCGTTTGACAAGGTTAGCTTGAGTGTGAACCACGGACCTAATCAGCCATCTCAACAGAGGTCAGAAAGAGAGGATTATACCAGCAGAGACACTGACCGTTGGAACTAAAGGGACAGAGGGAGCAGGGCCACAGGAAGGAAGGCAGTTGGAATTCTGAGATCCTACAGGACCAGGTCATACTGCTATTCAGCTGTGAACATGCGCTGTTGAAGAAAAAGGAAGAATGGTTCAGTCCTTAGAGCATATGACTCTTTGAAAACATTTTTTTTAATGTTTATTTATTTTTGAGAGAGAGAGAGAGACAGAGCACAAGCAGGGGAGGGGCAGAGAGAGAGGGAGGCACAGAGTCCGAAGCAGGCCCCAGGCTCTGAGCTGTCAGCACAGAGCCTGACGCGGGGCTCAAACCCACAGACTGTGAGATCATGACCTGAGCCGAAGTCCGACACTTAGCCAACTGAGCCACCCAGGCGCCCCACCACTTTCTTCTTTTTTTAAGTATTTTTTTTAAAGTTTATTTATTTTGAGAGAGAGAGTGAGAAAGAGACGGCAAGCATGGGGGAGGGCAGAGAGAGAGAGAGAAAGATTCCCAAGCAGGGTCCCCACTGTCAGCAACAAGCCCAATGTGGGGCTCCATCCCACGAACTGTGAGATCATGACCTGAGCCAAAACCAAGAGTCAGATGCTTAACTGACTGAGCCACCCAGGTGCCACTCTTCTTCTTCTTCTTTTTTAAGTTTATTTATTTATTTTGAGAGAGAGAGAGAGCACAAACAAGGAAGGGATGGGGGGGGGGGGAGAGAATCCCAAGCAGGCTCTGAGCCACCAGCACAGAGCCTGATGCAGGACTTGATCCTAAGAACTCTGAGATCACAGCCCGAGCCAAAACCAAGAGTTTGAACAGACTGAGCCCCCCAGGTGCCGTCCACCTTTCTTATTTCTGATTTCTCCCTTTGGGAATAGAAATGTCTATCCTGTGCCTGCCCACCACTATGGGTTTTGGAAACCCAAAACTTACCTGATTTTACAGGTTCATAGCTGGAGAGGAATTTTGCCTCTGGATGAATCATACCACAAATCTCACCTGTGTCTGATTAAGATGATGTTTAGATGAGACTTTGGACTTCAGACTTTGCAGTTGATGCCAGGAGTTAAGAATTTGGGGGCTTTTGAGAAGGAATGAATGTATTTTGCATGCGATAAGAACATGAGTTGGGGGAGGGGCCAGGAGGAGAATGTTGAGAGTAGAATGTTGTTTGTCGTCAGGTCTGTGCTTTAATCCCCCCATCTATGGTGGTTTGTCATAGCTTCGTGAGCTACTAAGACCTCGAAACAGTGGAATATTCGCCAGAAAAAGGAGGGAAGAACTGACATGGATGAGCCTTGAAAACACAGTGTCAAATTAAAGATATCAGACACACGGGCCTCGGGGTGGCTCAGTCAGTTGAGCATCAAGACTCTTGATTTCAGCTCAGGTCATGAGCTCACGGTTTGTGGGATTGAGCTCTGTCTGAGTCAGGCTCTGCACCGGAGCCTGCTTGGGATTCTCTGTCTCCCTCTCTCTCTGCTCCTCCCCAGCTCTCTTTCTCTCTCAAAATAAATAAACATTAAAAAAGATATCAGATGGGGCACCTGGTTGACTCAGTCAACCAGACTTCTGCTCAGGTCATGATCTCAAAGTTCCTGGTGGATTCGGGCCCCGCGTCAGGCCCTGCACTGACAGGGGGAGCCTGCTTGGGATTCTCTCTCTCTCTCTCTCTCTCTCTCTCTCTCTCACTCTCTCTCTCTGCCCCTCCCCCACTTGCATGTACTCTCTGTTTAAATAATAAATAAACTTACAAAAAGAGATACAAAAGATCATGATTGTCATATTGTATGATTCCATTTATATGAAACATCCAGAATAGCCCATTCCATACAAACAAAGTAGATTAATGCTTGCCAGGGCTGTGGGGGAAGGGCTGACTGCAAATGGGTAAGGGGTTTCCATTTGAGGTCACGAGAAAGTTCTAGAACAGGACAGTGGTAGTTGCACGACACTGTGAATGTACTTACTGTCACTGAATTGTACACTTAAAAAAAAATTTTTTTTTAATGTTTATTTTTGAAAGAGAGAGAGACAGAGTGCGAGCCGGGGAGGGTCAGAGAGAGATGGAGACACAGAATCTGAGGCAGGCTCCAGGCTCTGAGCTGTGAGCACAGAGCCCGATGCAGAGCTAGAACTCACAAACTGCGAGATCCTGACCTGAGCCAAAATCAGAGGCTTAATCCATGGAGCCACCCAGGTGCCTCAACACTTTCAAAGGGAATAGGGGCACCTGGGTGGCTCTGACCGTTAAGCGTCCGACTCTTGGTTCCAGCTCGGGTCAGGATCTCACAATTCGTGAGTTCGAGCCCGAGCAGGGCTCTGCATTGACACTTTGAAGCCTGCTTGGGATTCTCTCTCTGCCTCCCCTCTGCTCTCTCTTGCTCTCAAAATAAATAAAGTTAAAAAAAATTAACGGAAAGGCATTTTGATGAATGCCACAGCAGGGACGAGCCTTGAAGATTTAAGCTATGTAAAAATAAGCCAGCCACAAACGACAAATATGATTCCATTTACGTGAGTAGTGTAATGTAAGAGGCAGAGAGCAGAATGGTGGTTGCCAGGAGCTGGGAGGGAGGGAGGGAATGGGGAGTTAGTGTTTAACGGGGACAAGAGTTTCAATTTGGGAAGAGGGAAAGTTCTGCAGATGGATGGTGGTGATGGCTGCACAGCACTGTGAGTGTATTTAATGCAAATGCACTCTACCGTTTTTTTGAAATTTTTTAAAACGTGTATTCATTTTTGAAAGACAGAGAGAGACAGAGCACTAGCGGGGGAGGGGCAGAGAGAGAGGGAGACACAGATTCTGAAGCGGGCTCCAGGCTCTCAGCACAGAGCCGGATGCGGGGCTCCAACCCACGAACCCTGGGTTCATGGCCTGAGCCGAAGTCCGACCCTAAACCGACTGAGCCACCCAGGCGCCCCCAAATGCACGGTACTCTTAAAAAAACAGTTAATAGGATAACATTTTGTTATGTAAACAAAATACCCTAAATCTAAAAACTAAAAAATAAACAAACAAACAAACAAAAAAAAGGCGGGGGGTGGGGGGCCGCCTGGGTGGCTCAGCTGGTTAAGCCCCGGACTCTGGATTTTGGCTCAGGTCATAATCTCACAATTCGCGAGATCGAGCCCCTGTCGGGCTCAGCCCTGACAGCACAGAGCCGGCTTGGGATTCTGTGTCTCTCCTCTCTCGCTGCCCCTCCCCCGCCTCTCAAACTAAATAAACATTTTTTTTAAAAGAAGAGAGAGCCCCCTGCCTCCTCAGTGGACGGGCAGAGGAGGTGCGGCTCGGCCACCAGGGGGCGCTCCCCACACCCCGACCCTATCTCAGCCTGGAGCCGCCTAGGACCAGCCTGGAGGAGCCGGGATTTCCAGGCTCCGGAAGGCAGCGTGAGGGGGCGGGGCAGCCACCACGGTGTCACCCCGCCCTCCCCCCCCCCCCCCCCCCCCCCCGCAGGCCACGGCCACCAACTGAGTCTCTGGGGGAGCCGCGCAGTCTGGGAGAGGAGGGGGTGGGCGCCCCCGCTGGCCTGGTGCCACGTGACCCCACTGCTCTGTGTCTGGGGCCAAAATAAGTCCTGGGGGAAGCTGGGTGCCGTCTTTTCCTTAGCGCCTTCTTTCCCTTGGACAGTGTGAAGGGTGAGTCTCAGCAGGTGGCATTTTTCCATGTTATTTCGAACACTTTCCTTAAAAAACGTCCGAAGACACAGATCGGGGCCGAGGGAAAAGAAGGTTCAAAGTTAAAACAAAGGCCCACCTTGATTTCGTGGGGTGCTTAAGTGAGGAATTGTTGTTAGACATTTTCTAGGAGCGCCTGGCTGGCTTAGAAGGTGGCAGGCGGGACTCTAGATCTCAGGGTCATGAGTTCGAGCCCCACGGTGGGCCTGGAGATTACTTACATACATACATATTTTTATTTTATTAAAAAATTAAAAAAATTTTTTTTAATGTTTTTTATTTATTTTTGAGACAGAGAGAGACAGAGCATGAGCAGGGGAGGGGCAGAGAGAGGAGGAGACACAGAATCTGAAGCGGGCTCCAGGCTCTGAGCTGTCAGCACAGCCCTACGCAGAGCTCAAACTCACAAGCTGTGAGATCATGACCTGAGCCGAAGTCGGACACTTAACCGACTTAGCCACTCGGCGCTCCAGATATGTGTTTTTTTTCTTTTAAAGAAATATATCACATCTTTGTGTTTTTATTTATTTATATATTCTTAAGTAACCTCCTCACCCAACGTGGGGCTCGAACTCACAACCCAGAGATCCAGAGTCGCATGCTCTTCTAATTGAGCCAGCCAGGAGTCCCTAAAGTCTTTTTAGGTTTGTTTTATTTTAATCAGGATATGCATAAGCATATTGCATTTGATTGATGAGACTCCTACTTTGTTACCTCTCTTAATTTAGAACAAGCCTCCTTACCCCTATTTTTATCATGCTGTGTTATCGGGTGACATAATCACTTATTTGTCTTCTAGAATTGAATTCCCCACATTCCTTATGAACCAGTAGTTAGATTTACAGGCTGATTTAGTTCCTTTTTTGAAAAAGGATTCACAGAGGGGCGCCTGGGTGGCTCAGTCAGTTAAGCGTCCGACCTCCGCTCAGGCCATGATCTCATGGTTCGCGGTTCAAGGTTCGAGCCCCACGTAGGGCTCTGTGCCGACGGCCCGGAGCCTGGAGCCTGCTTCAGATTCTGTGTCTCCCTCTCTCTGCCTCTCCCCAGCTCAGGCTCAGTCTCTCTCTCTCTCTCAAAAATAAACATTAAAATTAAAAAAAAAAAAAAGAAAGAAAGGAGAAGAGAAAGGATTCCCAGGTACTCCTATGCCATCTCTTAATGCATCATGTCATACACACACAGTACCCGGCCCCACCTTGAGTGATAAGATTAATCAGTGGGTTCCTGTGGGGGTGTCAGCCTGACCCGTTCATTTCAAAGACTCTCTTAAGGCTACGTAGAATCACGTTCTCAACCACTGATGATGATTATTGCTCGGGGCCATCCTTTCCTCGAAGGGTGAAAAATGGTGATCTTCTGAATCTGCTATTCTTTTCCCATCTATCAGTTGCCATCCTATAAATAAGAACTTCGCCTCCTTCACTATTTGCTTCATCTGAACTAGAGTTTGCACAAGAAAGGCAGAGAACCGCCGCAGGTTATTCGCTGCTGCTTTGGGTCGAGTCCTGTGCCAGAAGGAGGGGTGAGGGCCAGCCAGAGTGGAGCTGGTTAGCCTGCAGGCAGAGGTAAAGGGGGGCACAGCTTTGCTAAAAGAGATGTAAAGTCACTGCTTCTGTGTCCTGAACTGAAGTTGGTGCTTCCAGGGGCCGCAAAGCAGCAAATCTTAGCAGATGAGACTCCCGAGAGTTCTCCCAGAGGCGACCTCGTCTCTGTGTACTCCCAGCCTTGCACCCTCAGCCTCCCGGCTGCATCTCTAGCACATCACACATCCTCACCCCAGGGCCTTTGCACTGATTCTGTACCCCCCACCCCTGCTAACCACACAGCTTGTTCCTCACCTTGAGACTCACTTTTGTGAGTCCTTTTTTTTTTTTTTTTAGAGAGAGAGAGAGGGAGAGAGCATGTGCAAACAGGGGAGAGGGATGGGGGGGAGAGAGAGAGAGACAGAGAGAGAGAGAGAGAGAGAATATGAATCTCAAGCAGGCTCCATGCTCAGCACAGAGCCCTGGTATCATGACCCAAGCTGAAATCAAGAGCCGGACGCTTAACTGACTGAGCCCGCCAGGCGCCCCTCTGAGTCCTTCTTAACCATCTTACTTGAAGGTCACCACCAACATCCTGAGGTATTATTTTTCTGTAGCTCTTACCACTATGTGATGCACTCTATTTTTAACTTATGTTTATAATCTCCTCCTCCCATGGGAATGGAAGGTCCAGGAGCGGAGAAACTTTTCATTTTGTTCCCTGCCAAATTCCGGGCATTTGCACATTTGTTCGTATTTGGATAAATTCACAAATGTTGATAAAATTCTGCCTCCCACAAGAGCCGACCGTCTCTCGTGGCCTCCAGGCAGAGCCGTTATGTTAGGGAGCAGGAGATTTCCACAAAGGGGAGCCCTCACAGCCCACGCCCCCCCATTCAGATTACTCATCACGCAATTCTCAAATCTGATGTCGATCTACAACGTCAGCTAATCCACTTACTACCTGATTCTACCCTGAAACAATTTCATAGTCTTTCTGTTTGGTGGGGTCACAATAGCTCATTGGACTGACAATCTTCTAACTTTTTCTGGCTCTGAAGTCACCCTTCCTTCCTTCCTTCCTTCCTTCCTTCCTTCCTTCCTTCCTTTTCTTTCTTTCCTTTTTTAATGTTCATTTATTTTTGAGAGAGAGCACAAGCAGAGGGGGAGCAGAGAGAGAGGAAGACACAGAATCTGAAGCAGGCTCCAGGCTCTGAGCTGGCAGCACAGAGCCTGATGCGGGGCTCAAACTCACGGACTGCAAGATCATGACCCGAGCCAAAGTCAGACGCTTAACTGCCTGAGCCAGCCAGGGGCCCCTGATGTCATCGTGTCTAAGGGTCAAACTAACAAGCTGGTTTCTGTTAGTTGGAGCAAGAGTGACATCTGATACCCGGACTTTAATGTCTCACTGAAGTCTGTCATTACCTGCACACTGCCAGCTCCTTCCAGGCATAGACCTTTACTCAGCTGTTCTCGGAGCCCTAAAGCCCAGCTTAGAGCCTAGCGCATCGTAGGCGCTCAGTGGACATTAGTCCTCTGCTGACTTTCCTTCTCCTGCATAGACTTGGTGATCCAGGGACTAGTTACTCCCTTGCAAGACTCCCTGAAACTACCCCCATGTTCCTTCCACTCGTCGGCCAAACACTGTCTATACTCACTCACCTCCTCTGGTCCCACGCTCCTGGTGTGCTGGCCCAGCGCCGGTCCCACTGCTGCTTGCCTTCTGGCCGCCTAGGCCATCTCATCCGGGGCCCTTCACTGCGTCTGCCCTGAAACGTTCCCCGCCCTCGCTTCCCTGGTGCCGCCCCTCTGTCCCCCCTTCTCGCAGCTTTTGTATCTCAGGCTTCTCTCTCACTTTAGCTCTTTTTTTAAAATGTATTTATCGGGGCGCCTGGGTGGCGCAGTCGGTTGGGCGTCCGACTTCAGCCAGGTCACGATCTCGCGGTCCGTGAGTTCGGGCCCCGCGTCGGGCTCTGGGCTGATGGCTCAGAGCCTGGAGCCTGTTTCCGATTCTGTATCTCCCTCTCTCTCTGCCCCTCCCCCGTTCATGCTCTGTCTCTCTCTGTCCCAAAAATAAAATAAACATTGAAAAAAAAAATTTATAAAATGTATTTATCTTGAGAGCTCAAGCAGGGGAGGGGCACAGAGAGAGGAGCAGAGAAACCCCAAGTAGGAACCACGCTGCTTTCACGGGGCCTGATGAAGGGCCTGAACCCACGAGCCACGAGATCACGACCTGAGCTAAAACCAAGAAGCAGACGACCAACCGACTGAGCCACCCGGGCACCCCTCTCTCACTTTAAACTCAGTGTCCCCGGGTCGCCTGGCTGGCTCAGTCGGGGGAGCGTGCGACTCTTGATCTCAGGGTTGTGAGTTCAAGCCCCATGTTGGGTGTAGGGATTACTTATAAATAAAATCTTAAAACGCACACACACACACACACACACACGCACCCAATGTCCAGCACAGTCTCATCCATATGTATAGTTTATATGCTTGACATCATCTCCTGACAGCCTGGCTTGTACTGGGCACAGCACTTCAAAATCCAGACCTCATTCTTCTGATTGTGTTACCTTCTTTCTTTTTTTAATGCTTATTAATTTACTTTGAGAAAGGGGAGGGAGGAATGGGCAGAGAGAGAGAGGAGAGAGAATCCCCAGCAAGCCCCGCACTAACAAGCACAGGGCCTGAGGTGGGGCTCAATCCCACGAACCATGAGACCTGAGCTGAAACCAAGAGCCAGAGGCTTAACCGACTGAGCCATCCTGTGTTGGCGCCCCTGTGTTGCCTTCTTTCCAGTTGGCCTTGACCTTCCTTCCTACAGCTTCCTGAACCCCAAACAGGCCATCTTCCTCCTCCTCCGTCATCCCTACAGGTCATCCACCACTTTGGACTATGGATTCGGTGTCGTAAATAATTAGCTGTTTCTCTCCAGCCCCCAGTCCATTCACTGTATTTGAGACTTGGGCCCCAGGTGTTCCTGACCTTCACCATCTCACACCCGGATTGCCGGCAGCACTTTCTAGCACTGCCTCCCAAATTGCAAGCCCCGCCCACAGCCCCTTCTTCCAACTGTAGTCAGAGTTCCTTCTGTGAGCCAGCCTGGCCGCGCAGATCTTCTGCTTAGTGCCAGCAACCGCCACCCTGTCGCTTTGGGGGACACATCTTCCCTCTGTAACCCGACATTCGAGAGTCGTCACGATAGGGCCGCTGCCTGCCTCCCAGGCTCCTGTGGCATCTCTCGCACTCAGCCCACATACCCCCACGCTGCAGGGGAAGCAATGTTTCGGGTCTTCAAACATCCCTCCCCTCACCCCAGCCTTTCACCTAGAAGGCTTCCCGATGCTTCCTGCTTACCTGCGCTTCCGGTCTCCGCCCCTCCGCCACCCCTGCCCCTTGCCACCACTGGCCCATCCCCTCCCGGGCTCTCAGGGCAGCCTGTGCTGATCACCGCTATTCAGACGGCTCGCTTGTCCATTTTCCCCATGAGCCCTTGGAGACGGAATTACATCCTGTTCATTGGTGTGTCCGTGGTGCGCCTGGAAGGTTTTCAAATACTTCTTAAAATAATGGCACACGCTACATCTAGAAGGAAAAAGTCAGAGTCGTTGGACAGGTTTATTGAAACTGAGCAGTTTTCCCACAATCTGAGTAAATGGCTTCGGGGACAGGTGGTGAGGCGTCTCCCTGACCACAAGTTCCCGTCGCCAAACCCGGACAGAGTAACATCTGTTCATTTGGGAAGAGGAGTCACCATTAAGGCTGCTGTCACACGTGGGCTCTGGGGACGGAGACAGCTCAGGCTCTCTGGAAAGTCTGTTTGCACACTTGGCCTTCACAGAACATTTCCTAGGGAAAGGGGAAGGGGAGAAGAAAGATGAGTTGGCATGTGGGCTATTGATTATTATTACTCACAGCACTTCTGACAGCAGGGCTGGGGTGTCTCTTCCGACCCTGCTCCTCCAGCTCGGTGACACCAACTGGGTGTCCAACAATTCAACTCAATTCTGACACCGACGACCCAGAGCTAGTGCAGACCCCACAGGTTAAGGGCTCGGCCTCCCAAAACTGCCCCAACTTTAGACATCAAACACCCAGTCCCCAGCCACCCAAACCTCTGACTGAGCAGCTGTTAAATGGGGATTCCCACACCCCATTCCTCAGGGTCAGGAATTTGCTAGAACGGTTCACAGAAATGGCTTGGGATTCTGTCTCCCTCTCTCTCTGCCCCTCTCCCGCTTGTTCTCTATCTCTCTCTATGGAGAGCTTTATTATAAAGGATACAACTCAAGAACAGCCAAGTAGAGAGGTGCATAGGACACAGGATGGGGGGTGTGTGTGCGGAACTTCCACGGGCCCTTCAGGGGGCCCACTCTCCCAGTGCGTCGATGTTTTCACCAACTAGGAAGCTCTCCAACCTTTCTCATTTAGGGGTGTTTGTGGGGGTTTCCTTACGTAGGCATGACTGATAAATCTTCGGCCATCTGGGAGACCCCGGCCCCCAGTCATCTCATTAGCCTACAGAGGACACTCATTACTCTGGAGATCCCAAGGGTTTTAGGAACCAGACACCAAGACCAAATATTGATTCTGTGTTCTATCACAGCATGTAAGAATTGTCCTCTGAGTGTCCTTAGAGCAAGGACCCTTCTCTCCTCTGCTTGGGCAGAGTTATGTCAAGGACGGATGCATGCAATTTGCACATTACCTCTTACAGTCAACTAACCTATATCCTCAAACATATTTGTCTTTCTTTGTAGTTCCATATTACATTTTTGTGATGGCAAGTGTCTTAATTTTGATTTTATCGTCAGAAGAATGCCAGATTTGTCAATCTAGAATCAAAATATCTTTTTTTTTTTTTTAAGTAATCTCCACACCCAATGTGGTGCATGAACTCACAACCCCGAGATCAAGAGTCACCTGCTCCTACCTACTTAGCCAGCCAGGTGCCCCAAGAATCAAAATATCTTCAGTGTCTGTGCGATCAAAGACTATCCAGACCTTCAAAGACACACCTAACTTTAACATAAGTGCTCTAATTTTGTTTCCACGGTTCTGTCCAAGATCTCACATACATTAAGGCAAAAAGGCATAGAGTTGAAAGCATACATTTTTGTCAGCCCTGGATTTGACTCGCTACTCACCAGCCATGGAGAGTTTCTAAATCTGAATCTCTTCATTTGTAAATGGGAAAAATAGAGTCCCTTTCACAGGACTGTCTTAAAGACCAAGTGAGATAAGACATGCAAGGATTTAGCACAGTAGTTGAGCACAAAGTCGACTCAAGAAATGTCAGCGATTATAATATACATAGCAGGAAGCAATTCTCATTTACAAAGCCATGATCAATCCTTGATGTACAATTTTATGCCTTCTAAATTATATTTAGAAATTATTGAATAGCTTGAGCTAGAACTTGCCCGTTCATGGAGTGCTGGGGGCATTGGTGATTGACACACTCTTCTGGAAGTAAGGCAATGGGGTAGCAAGAGGCAACGATGTGTGTGCCTCTGACCAGGATCCTCTCTGTGAATTCTTCCGAAGGAAATAAACCCATGGATGCAAAAAAGCTCTATTTACATGAATTTAAGCAATAGCAGGGGCGCCTGGGCGGCCCAGTCCATTCAGCATCCGACTCTTGACTTTGGCTCAGGTCGTGATCTCACAGTTTGTGAGTTTGAGCCTCGCATCAGGCTCTGAGCTGACGGTGGGGAACCTGCTTGGGATTCTGTCTCCCTCCCTCTCTCTGCCCCTCTCCCGCTTGTTCTCTATCTCTCTCTAAATAAAAATAAACTTAAAAAAAAAAAAAAGCAGTAGCAGAAAACAACCTGAAACAATACCCTGGACACTGAAATTAAGGAAATGTTTTTCAAAAATGATAATTCACCGACCTGATGGAATATTAAGCAAGCAGCCAGTAACTCCCTTATTGTATATGTATATATGTATATGTATGTATATATGCTCAGGTCATGATCCCAGGGTTGTGGGATCAAGCCCCGCATCGGGCTCTGCGATGAGCATAGAACCTGCTCGGGATTCTCTCACTCTCCCTCTCTGTGCCCCTCCCCCACCAAAATAAACAAACATTCAAAAAAAAAAAAAAAAAAACCCAAATGGTGGATTAGAATGGTGGGGTTGCTGTCGTGCTTTAATATTGTATCATAAGAATGAAAGGTGGCAATCACCAGGTGGAGTTTGTCCCCTTCGATCCAATGGGTCCAGCCTCTGTTCTTCTTTTCCCCCTTCTGGACGCAGGTGAGTTTGTCACTGTCCCAGGTGACCAGGCTCTGCGTGAGAGAGGGGAGAAAATGCTGGCTTGCTCTGGCAGTGTCCTCAAAGTGGTCCTAAGCAGGACGCGGAGTTAATCTCGCCAAATCAAGGGCCTAGGTTATCACTTGACTTCTTTTACCTTGCATTTTCTGTTATCCAGGCCTTTATTCTCTTCCTCGAATTCTTCTCCAACTGTAAACGTAACAAGGTAGTTCCTCAGGCTGCTGTATGTGTGGATGGTAAAAGAATTCCCATTTTGCTCAATCACTTTCTGTGGCTTCAGCAACTTGGCGATCTTACGAGTGGCAAAGTCAATACCTTAAAAATAATTTTTAAAAAAGAAAAAAAATCTCAACATTCACTCGAGACGCAAAAGCGAAGGGTTTGGCAGCTGCCCTCCAAACCACTGTATTTCATAGCTAATGTTTCTTTTACGGTTTCAATGCCGCTTGTTGTCAAAATTGGATCTGTAGGGAGTTACCCTGGCGAAGCTCCATCTCGAGGCTTGATTAAAAAGCTTGACCAAGGGGCACCTGGGTGGCTCCGTTGGTTGAGCATGGGATTCTTGGTTCCGGCTCAGGTCATGATCTCCTGGTTCCTGGGCTAGAGCCCCGCATTGGGCTCTGTGCTGACAGTGTGGAGTCTGCTTGGGATTCTCTCTCCCTCTCTCTCTCTCTCTCTGCCTCTCCTCTGTTCGTGAGTTCAAGCCCCATGTCAGCCTCTGCACTGGCAGTGTGGGGCCTGCTTAGGATTCTCTGTCTGCCTCTCTGTCTCTCTCAAAAATACATTAAAAAAAAAAAAAAGCTTGACCAGCCTTCAGGGAAGAGTCATTGGTGGGCCATGCCTTGGGTTACGGATTTGAAGCTGGGCCCGGAAGAAGCCGTTCCAGGAGCTCCCCCAGGGGCTGGCAAGAGGACACGGAAGCCAAGGGGACAGGGCTCAGGTCCCAGCCCAAACTCAAACACAGCAACTCTGCCTTTGTCTGCTTTATGTATTTAGACTTTTTGAAATTGCAGTTTATTTATTTATTTTGAGAGCATGAGCAGGGGAGGGGCAGGGAGAGGGAGAGAGAGAATCCTAAGCAGGCTCCACGCAGTCAGCACGGAGTCTGACACGGGGCTCGAACTCACAAACTCTGAGATTGTGATCTGAGCTGAAACCAAGAATCAGATGCTTAAGTGACTGGGCCACCCACGCGCCCCTGTATTTACACTTTTTTTTTTTTAAGTTTATTCATTTTTGAGAGAGAGAGAGAGAGAGAACACAAGTGGGGGAGGAGCAGAGAGAGAGAGAGAGAGAGAGACAGAATCTGAAGCGGGCTCCAGGCTCTGAGCTGTCAGCACAAAGCCCGAGGTGGGACTTGAACCCACAAACCATGAGATCATGACCCGACCCTAAGTGGATGCTCAACTGAATGAGCCACCCAGGCACCCCTGTATTTACACTTTAAGACAGCATTTGAACAGTGTCTGAACGACACACACAAAAGTCAAAAGCCATGCACTCATGCATACAGTATTGTACATTTGGAAATCTTTAATAAACCTTAAAACAGAGCCACACACAGAAACACGGAATGCTGAGGAGATCCAGGTTTTGATAGACAGTGGACTCGAACTCCGTTTTCCTGTTAGCAGCTTTGAGCACATTATGTAGCTAGAACTAACTGTTGTTATTTCATTTATTTATTTATTAAATAACCTGTGTCTGACACGGGGCTCGAATTCATGACCCTGTGACCAAGAGTCACAGGTTCTACTGAGCCAGCCCGGCAACTGTTGCTATTTTAAGTAGAGTAGCCAGGGGGCGCCTGGGTGGCTCAGTTGGTTAAGCTTCTGACTTCAGCTCAGGTCACGATCTCGTCAATGGTCCCGTGGCTTCCAGCCCCGTGTCAGGCTCTGTGCTGACAGCTCGGAGCCCAGAGCCCGCTTCAGATTCTGTGTCTCCCTCTCTCTCTGCCCCTCCCCCACTCATGCTCTGTCTCTCAAAAGTGAATACATGTTAATTTTTTTTTTTTTTTAACTAGGACAGCCAGGTGACACTTCAGCCAGGAGAGGTCCCAGGGAGCCCAGGGACACCCGCAAGGATGTGCAGATGGGTTCAGGAACCACCAGGAGCCTGGGGTGGCTGGAGCATAATGAGGGAGAATCAGGAGGGGGGAGGATCTTGAGATGAAATGTAGGGGTACCATAAGAACCACTGGGCTCTAACTCAGAGAAAATGAAGTCAGATGGGTGCCACTGGACTGTTAGGAGCAGGTGACATGGTCTCCCTGGCAGAGAGCCACCACTGGATGCCGGCTCATCACCTACCATTTCTATGAGACCTAGGACATGGTTCTCCCATGTCAGGATTGTCCTATTATGTAAAACAAATGTCCAGGAATCTTCATTTAAGAGAGTTACGTGCCTCATTGGAGGTAGTTTGGTTCTATCTTTTAAATTTTTACAGTAACCTCTACATCCAACATGGGGCTCAAACTTAAAACCCAGAGATCAAGAGTTGCAGGCTCTATCGACCGCACCAGTCAGGTGCCCCCCAAGTTGACCCCTATTTGTTTTAAAGATTTTTTTAATGTTTACTTATTTTAAAGTTTATTTATTTCGAGAGCGGAGGGAGGAGAGAGAGAGAGAGAGAGAGAGAGAGAGAGAGAGAGAATATATCTCAAGCAGGCTCCATGCTGTCAGCACAGACCCTGATGCAGCACTTGAACCCATGAACCACGAGGCCATGACCTGAGCTAAAGTCGGACCCTTAACCACTGAGCCACCCAGGTACCCCAGAAACAGAGAGAGAGAGAGGGAGAGGCAGAGGGAGAAGGAGAAAGAGAATCTCAAGCAGGCTCCATGCCCAATGCAGAGCCCGACTTGGGGCTAGACGTCACAAGCGTGAGATGGTAACCTGAGCTGAAATCAAGAGTCGGACACCGAAGTGATGAGCCAAGCGCTCCATTAGGAATTTTAAGTGTTTTTTTTTTAATTTTTTTTTTAATGTTCATTTATTTTTGAGAGAGACAGAGACAGAATGCAAGTGGGTTGGGGCAAAGAGAGAGAGGGAGACACAGAATCCGAAGCAGGCTCCAGGCTCTGGGCTGTCAGCACAGAGCCCGACGTGGGGCTCGAACTCACCACTCCGATATCAAGAGTCTCACGCTCCACTGACTAAGCCAGCAAGACACCAACCCCTGTTTTAATCTGTTTGCCTAACAGATTCATTTTTATCTGACATGAACTGCTACTCGGGGCTTCACACATCATTTCCAGTCCAGGAAAATCGGCCAAGCAATGAGCAGGGCCCCTGCAGTATTTCTAAACTCCAAATATAAGATAAATGTCCTTATTTTGAGAAAACCTTTTTTTTTTTTTTTTTTAATTTTTAAGTAATCTGTCCAATCAACATGGGGCTCGAACTCACAACCCTGAGATGAAGAGTTGTTTGCTCTACCAAGTGAGCCAGCCAGGTGCCCAAGACTTTTTTTTTCTTTTTTTTACATTTAAGTATTGAGGCTAAACCCTTAAATATTTATCTCATTATTAAAAAGACCAAGCCAAATTTAAAAGTTATTGCTGACTTTCCTTAAACACCACTGTGTAAGTCAAACAAAACCAACTTAACCAACCAAATAAAAAACAAACTTTAGGTTATTACTTTACATCAGTTATGGTTTTAAAACCTGTAAGCCCCAAGTTGGGTGTAGAGATTACTTAAAAATAAAATCTTTAGGGGCGCTTGGGTGGCTCAGTCAGTTAAGCATCTGACTTCCGCTCGGGTCATAATCTTGCAGATCGAGAGTTCGAGCCCCACATCAGACTCACTGCTGTCAGCATGGACCTGCTTGGGATCCTCTGTCTCTCTCTCTGCCACTCCACCTCTCACACACTCTCTGTCTCTCTCAAAAAATAAGTAAACATTTTTCTGGGGCACCTGGGTAGCTCAGTTGGTTGGGCGGCCGACTTCGGCTCAGGTCATGATCTCACAGTCCGTGAGTTCGAGCCCCGCGTCGGGCTCTGGGCTGACAGCTCAGAGCCTGGAGCCTGCTTCGGATTCTGTGTCTCCCTCTCTCTCTGCCCCTCCTACGCTCATGCTCTGTCTCTCTCACTCTCAAAAATGAATAAATGTTAAAAAAAATTTTTTTTTTAAATGCTGGAGAAGATTCCTGGAGCTTGTTGAACAGTAGCTTTAAGAAGAGACACTTTTTTTTTCTTTTTTTTTTTTAAGAGAGAAAGAGTTCAAGCAGGGGAGAGAGGCAGAGGGAGACAGAGAATCCCAACCAGGCTCCACACTCAGGAGGGAGCCTGACACAGGGCTAGATCCCACGACCCCAGGATCATGACCTGAACTGAAATCGAGTCAGACATGCAACTGACTGAGCCACCCAGGTGCCCTGAGGGACACACTTTCTTAAAGCTGTGGCACCACCCTGCCCTCTCTCTAGGCCAGAGACATACTTATTTTTATTAATTATTTTTTTAATGTTTATTGAGAGAGAGAGAGAGAGAGAGAGAGTGTGTGTGTGTGTGTGTGTGCACGCATGCGGGGGGGGGGAGGGGCAGAGAGAGAAAGAGAGAGAGAGGGAGAGAGAGAGAGAGAGAGAGAGAGAATCCCAAGCAGGCTCTGCCCTATCAGGGCAGGGACCTACGCAGAGCTCGATCCCACCAACCATGAGATCATGACCTGAGCTGAAATCAAGCGAGGGATGCTCAACCGACTGAGCCACCCAGGCACCCAGGGAAATGACATATTTAAATACACTTTACTGGGGGTGGGAGTAGGGATAGAGAGATCAAAGTTCTAAATGCGCAGTCTCTGTACTTAGGAATTTATAACCAAGGAAGGTGAAAACAGAATAATCAAAGTTTCCCTTTAAGAAGAGAATCTGCTCCAATCAAAGGAAAATTAAAAACAATCTTCTCGAACCCAAAAGCACCTTGATTATTCCAGTTCTTTGTCATAAATCCCTTCCGTGTGCTATGTGCTTATTTTTTAAAAGAATCTAAATGTTAAGACATTGTGTAGTTTACTAAGCACTTTGTTAAGTTCATTATTCAGCCAGGACAGAGATCTCAAGCTCTGTTTTTTGTCAAAAGGGACAGATTTCCTGGGTGGATATTTCTCCCATCAAAAAAAAAAAAGAAAAGAAAAAAAGTAATAAGGGTCCTCTGGTTTTTATTATAGGAGCTATCTTTAGTTGCCTGACTATAAACCTCTGTCTTTAACAAACATGTTTTAGTTCATTCTGTAAAGTCGTAAGACATGGCTATGTTAGGAGAGAATGCTAATTCACAAAATGTACTTATTAATCAATTCAAACAACTGAATTTAATATGAGCCTTAGTTTTTAAAAATAATTTTTAATGTTTATTTATTTTTGAGAGACAGAGAGAGACAGAGTGCAAGCTGGGGAGGGGCAGAGAGGGAGAGGGAGACACAGAATCTGAAGCAGGCTCCAGGCTCCAAGCTGTCAGCAGAGAGCCTGATGCAGAGCTTGAACTCACGAACGGTGAGATCATGACCTGAGCTGAAGTCGGACGCTTAACCCACTAAGCCACCCAGGCACCCCTGTAATTTTTTTAAAGTGTAATGTAGGACTTATTGTGAGTTTTCTACTGAAGTCTCCTTGCAGTACAGCTTTTCTGTTGTGATAAAATATACATAACATAAAATGTATCATTTTACCTATTTTTAGGCATACAATTTCATGGTGTTAAATATATTCATAATGTTTTACAACCACCACCATTATCCAATTCCAGAACTTTTTCATTATCCCGAGCAGAAACTCTGTTCTTGATGGGGTTCAGGTCACGTTGCCCCAAAATATGGTAGCTTGGCATACTGAATAGTTCAACTTGAACGAATTTGAGGAATGGTTTGTGCTAGAAGAACTTTCTGATTTTTCCCTGAGGCCGGTCCTAAGACCCTCACGTGAGAGGTGCCCTCTCTATAATGGAGGATAGGAACATCCTGATCTCTGAAAACATGGGACATAGAAAGGAATTTGAAGAACAGGGTTTGCAAACCAAATTTCTAAGTTCACTTGGTATTTTTCAACTCTAGAATTTCTATTTGTTTCTTTTTTCAACTCTGTTCTGTTACCTTCATATGGATTCTGGGTCCTTGCCAAAATTAAGCTCAGCGTAACTGCTTCATAGTCTATTTCTGATAATCCTGGCATCTGGAGACACCATTTCTATTGTTTGTTGTTTCTATTGATCCTTGCTATTGGGGTCTTTTTATCTCTTGGCAGCTTTGTTGAGGTATAAAGAACACATACATATGTTCTTTACATACATATAAAGATATGTACAAAGAACAGTACATATCTAATATGTGCAATTTAACGTGTTTGGACTCAAGCAAACATTCATGGTCCCATCACCTCGATCACCACACACAGACATTATCCAACACCTCCCAGAGTTTTCCTGTCATGGGTTTTTATCTCCTTAGGTAGTTGTCTAACTGTGATTATTTACTGGGCATTGTTTCTGTACAAACAATTCAAGAACTTGCACGATGTTCTCTTCCTCCAAAGAGGGTTTTTTGTTTTTATTTTTTATTTTATTTATTTATTTTTTTATAATATTTTTTTTTTTTTTCAACGTTTATTTATTTTTGGGACAGAGAGAGACAGAGCATGAACGGGGGAGGGGCAGAGAGAGAGGAAGACACAGAATCGGAAACAGGCTCCAGGCTCTGAGCCATCAGCCCAGAGCCTGACACGGGGCTCGAACTCCCGGACCGTGAGATCGTGACCTGGCTGAAGTCGGACGCTTAACCGACTGCGCCACCCAGGCGCCCCGGTTTTTTGTTTTTAAATTGCTTTTAAGGCCACTAGCTACCTGGAAGTACTTTTTTTCTAAGAGAGAGAGCACAAGTGGGGGAGGGGTGGAGGAAGGGGGGGAGAGAGAGAGAGAGAGAGAGAGAGAGAGATTGAGAATCTTAAGCAGGCTCCACGCTCAGCATGGAGCCCAACGTGGGGCTCGATCCCCTGACCCTGGGATCCTGACCCGAGCCGAAATCAACTGAGCCACCCAGGTGCCCCTATCTGAAAGCACTTTAATTCAAGTTCAGGTCTTGAGATTTTTCTGGACCACCAAGACGATTCAAAGTGAAACAACAGTCTATTCAAAAGCTATTTACCTCCAGGTCTCCCTTACTCCTCAGGTTCGGAATCCTACCCAGAGGAGGGTGTTTACAGAGTGTCCACCCTTGACCTTGACCGACTCAGGACTCCCACTCTTGCCCCCCCACTGATCCCATGAAGCTCCTCAAACTGCAGCTGAATCTCCCAAACAGCCTGAGGTAGGAACCGTCCTAAGTGCTGGGCTCGCCTCTCCGGATTCTTCTTTCCTAGACCTCAGCATGATAATTCGTCATTATTCTGGTAGCTCTCTGATGTTCCCTAAGAAGTTTTAAAATATACATATACATTTGGTCTAGCTTAATTTAGCTGTCTTCTTTGAGAGAGTTAGTATAAGTAAATTAGCTTGCCATTAGCAGAGGCAAAAGTCCTCAGGGAAGGTCTGAACACTTCTGCATAGGTTGGCGTTAGAATATACATAAATAGGGACAATCGGTTTTACAGCACAGTTGAACAGCCCAGGGGTTGGGGTGTTTCTATCCCGGGACCTGAGCGCTCAGTTGAAAAATCCTCATCTAGGGGCGCCTGGGTGGCTCAGTCGGTTGGGCGGCCGACTTCGGCTCAGGTCATGATCTCGCAGTCTGTGAGTTCAAGCCCCGCGTCGGGCTCTGTGCTGACAGCTCAGAGCCTGGAGCCCGTTTCAGATTCTGTGTCTCCCCCTCTCTCTCTGCCCCTCCCCTGTTCATGCTCTGTCTCTCTCTGTCTCAAAAATAAATTAACGTTAAAAAAAAAAATTAAAAAAAAACAAAAACAAAAACAAAAACAAAAAAAAGAAAAATCCTCATCTAACTTTTGACTTCCCCAAGCCTCCACTACCAATAGTCTCCTGTTGACCGGAAGCCTTCCCAATAACATAAACAATTAATACACATTTTGTATGTTATATGTATTATGTGCTGTATTCCTACAATAAAGTAAGCTAGAGAAAAGATGATGTTAGTAAGAAAATCATAAGGAAAAGAAAATAGATGAACAATTCTGTACTGTATTTATATATATATTAAAAAAAAAATCCTCATATAAGGGGACCTGCACAGTTGTCCTACCCACGTACCTACCTTCTGCAGTTGTCCTAATGACGACTTGATGCATCAAAGAGCCCTACTTCCTAAATTTTAATTTGCATCTGAATCACCTGAGAATCCAGTTAAATGCAGATTCTGATTCCGTAGGTCTGGGATCCAGGGTGAGACACAGAATCTGCCGGCTAAAAAAATCCTGCTAGTTCTAGAGAAACAAAACCCTACACCCACCTGGTCCTGAGCCCCTAATCTGCCCGGGGGGGAAACGGGTTGACCCTGGAGTCCATGTTCTTTACACACGGAAGGCAGAAGAGAGTGTTGACATACGAGTAGCAATGTGGCCAAATCATTTTCTTCTCAGCTCGTTAGAAACTGGCAATAAGTTTTAAGTCTGATTTCAGCTACTGTATAAAATGCTAAGAGATATCTTGGTTTGTAATTTAGATACCTAGAATATCAGATCTGGTCCAGCTACCTCGCTTAACAAATGAAGAAAGTAAAGGAACTCAGGGGTTATGTAACTTTTTAAAAAATGTTTATTTATTTTTGAGAGAGAGCACGAGCAGGGGAGGGGCAGAGAGAGAGGGAGACACGGAATCCAAAGCAGGCTCCAGCCTCCAAGCTGTCAGCACAGAGCCTGACTCGAAGCTGGAACTCACAGCTGGGCTGTGAGATCATGACCTGAGCTGAAGTCAGATGCTTAATGCTTAACCGACTGAGCCACCCAGGCGCCCCAGGGGTTATGTAACTGTGATTCTATTACCAACTATCAACCGCAAGGTTATCTGGGTTTCCGCTTAGCTGCTCTGTTACATCAAGTAGCCTCTCAATTCCAGAAATCCTTAGCACACTCACATTTCTTGTGGAAAAGATATTGCACGTAAGAGTGAAGTGTGTTGTCTGGATCCAGCATCTTTCTGGAACCTGAACCCAAAGGAAGAAAAGGGGTTGTGAGGCAGGATGCTGACTCAATCTCCATGGCTTGTGAGTTGGATGATAAATAAATGTAAGTCACGGAAATAAATAAACAGCCTCTGTTAGCCTCTAGGATCTAATACAGTGGCAGATAATTGTGAAGCCTGTATTGACATCATGGGAAAAACAAGTTAGACAAGCAAGACAGTGTGGGGACAGGTGAACGATGGACTAACACACATTTGAAAAACACTAATAGTGGGACGCCTGGGTGGCGCAGTCGGTTGAGCGTCCGACTTCAGCCAGGTCACGATCTCGAGGTCCGTGAGTTCGAGCCCCGCGTCAGGCTCTGGGCTGATGGCTCAGAGCCTGGAGCCTGTTTCCGATTCTGTGTCTCCCTCTCTCTCTACCCCTCCCCCGTTCATGCTCTGTCTCTCTCTGTCCCAAAAATAAATAAACGTTGAAAAAAAAAAAAAAAGAAAAACACTAATAGCAACATTGAAAAGGCTGCTTTGTGGGGCACCTGGGTGGCTCTGTCAGTTAAGCGTCTGACTTCAGCCCAGGGCATGATCTCACAGTTCGTGGGTTTGAGCTCCACATCAGGCTCTGTCCTGGTGGTGTGGAGTCTGCTTGGGATTCTCTCTCTCTCCCTCTCTCTCACTCTCCTCTTGCTCTCTGCCCCTTCCCCACTTGCTCTCTCTCTCAAAATAAATAAATAAACTTTAAAAAAGAAAAAAAAGAAGCCTGCTTTGTGATACCAGATGGATTAGCTCAAGATGTCTTCCCACACTTGCATGGATGGCCGACTCCATTCCGTTTGGTCTCAGAGGTTTGCTCCAAAAGCCATGGAAATTGCCAGAAACGAAGTATACAGCAAGGCAAAGTTCAAAACCATCACCTGATATTTAACACTTCATCCTCCACACGAGTAAACCAGATACCGGCCAGATAGATCAGGGAAGAAAGCGCTTATGGTCACATGCCTCCCCTAATTTGGCAGGTAGAGAGACAAGGAAACCATCAGGACCTACCGCCTTTGGGAAGAATAAGCATTAATTCCTTCTTGGAAGTTGGAAACAGAAAGGCAAGGAGATTCGGGTTGAAGTAAGCAGAACGTACCACCCCCAAATACACCACTTCGGCACATTGATTATTATATTGAACTGCAGACGGCTGGGAAGAAGCTGACAGAAGAAAAGCTCTCTGCCCTCCCCCTCCCCCACTGGCCCCAAAGCAGGACCTACTTTTGTAAAGTTGTCCCCCCGTCCCTCACTGTTCCCGACAGACGCAAGTCAGGGAGGCGACTCTAGACTCTAGCCAACCTGGAGAGGGCACCAGAAGAATCATAATAAAAAACCTTCCCAACTAGCCCTTATTTTGTTAGTTCTCGCCCGGCTAAGATGCTCTATACATGGGCTCAAGTTCCAGCCACTCCGCACTGAGTGCCCGCATCGTGTCTTCACCAGGCAGGTGTTAACTAACTTCCACTTGTTAATCTGTCTTCTGTTAGCCTAATTCACAGGGGCCCCAGGCAACGGACCTAAAATGGGATGAGAACAAAAGACTTCTTCCCTTCAGGACAGCATTTTGTGTCCTTCTGAATCAGACTTAGCTTGAGAAGCTCCAGACGTCCCTACTCAAGGTGGGAAGGGAGGAGAGAAACCCACCGAAGGCACAGAAATCTTAAAAACACACTGGAGCCACAGAACCATACATTTCTAAATGGTTAAAATGCCCAATTTTATGTTTTGTATATTTTACCACCATTTTTTAAAGGAAAAAAAACAAAACTGGACTCCTCTCTTTCAATTTACAGATGGAAAAAACGGAGACCCAGTGTCAAATAATGAGAAGAAGCCAGAGGAAACACCAGGTCCCCATACTTCCAGCAGCTGGAGACCGTCTGTCAAAAGTGCCACTGATTGGTGTCATTCAGGAGAAAGCGCTGGGCACGCAGGGCTCCACCCACCAAATCTGAAGAATGAGACTCAGGGCAGGACACACTGGGACTGGGTAAGGAAGGGAGGCCTTCTAACCACCAAGGGTGGGGAACATTCTTCAAAGGCTCTGGGAAGCAAGGACATGGGTCAGACCCCCGCCACGCCCCTGGTGGCCACAGAGTCCCCCTTCCTCCGTGCAGACCAGGCTGTCCTTTAAGCGCTGGGAAGCCGGGCAGGGGGCAAAGAAGCGACCCCTCCGGGCACCCACGATAGTCCTCGGGGCTGGCACTGTGTCCTAGGGGCCGAGAGGGGTGGCTTCTAACGGGTGGGGGTTTCTGGTCCTCACTCAAGCCCTGGCGGGGAGAAGGGAGTCAGGAAACTAAAGATTCCCAAGGCGATTCCCCAACTCGAGAGGGCGCCAGAGTCACCAGACGGGGGCACCTCCTGCACCTGAGCGCGCCTGGAGCTGCCCCCACCCGGAGGGTGGCGACCTCCCTGGCAGAGCCACCGGGCTCCAGGAAGCGCAGAGACGGCTGCCCAGAGCCCCGCGGCAGAGGGGCCGGGGCGCCCCCTCACCGGCAGGACCCCATCGTGCCCCCAAGTCCCCTTGCGAGGTGCCCGGCGACCCAGGTGTCCCCCGGTGGGGCAGGAGCCTTGACCGCAGGGCCGGTAGCGACTGACGGGTGCATAGGGGGGAGGGACGGGCGACGGGGAGAAGGAAGGACCAGGGGACGAGGGGGGACAGAAGTGGGACGTGGGGACGGATGATGGAAAGGGCGGGGGGGGGGGACGGGGGTGGGGAGATGGGGAGTTGTCAGGACCAGGGGATGGGGGTGGGGACAAAGGATGGTCCGAGGTAGTGACACGGGATGGGGAGACGCGAATACAAGGGGGGCGGCGGGAGAGGGGGTGGGGGGCGTGGTACCAGGGGACAGAGGACGAAAAGATGGGGGACAGGGGGACGGGGGATGGAGGATGGGGGCTACGGGGACCAGAGGACCCAGAGACGGAGAGACGGGGGCGGAGCGGGGGTACAGGGGGGCAGGGGGACGGGGGGCTACGGGGACCAGAGGATCGGGAGACGGAGAGACGGGGGCGGGGTGGGGGTACGGAGGCCCGAGGACAGGGTGGGGCGGCAGGGCGGGGGTCAGGGGGACGGGGGACGGCGAGGCCAGGCGGGGCCGCCTCAGCCTCAAGCCGGGACGGCAGCCCCTCCCGTCCTACCTAAGGCCAGCATGTAGCCGTCGAAGTTGTCGCTGCTGAGCAGGTTCCAGGTGCCACTGAGGTCGGCGGGCATGGCGGGGCAGGGCGACAGTGGCCGGCGGGCGGCGGGGCCTCGGCCTATCTGCGGGGCCGGGGCGGGGGGGGGGGGGGGACCGGGGGGGGGCGGGGGCGGGCCCGGGCGGGACCGCGGTGGGGACAGCGGCGCGGGTGGGAGGAGCCGTGCGGAGCGGGGGACTCACCTCTTGGTCCCCAGCCCGTTGCGCCGTGCTTTTCTGTGCTCGCGGACACTCCTGCGTCCCCGGGCCTCCCCGCTCCTGCTCCTCTTCCTCTTGAACCCTAAACCCAGGCGCGCCCCAGACAGTGTTCCCAACCACACTTCTTTCTCTGCTACGTGGTAATGACCAAGGGCATCTCCTTCAAACTCATGGCATTAATTAGTGTTTGGGCTGCAAACGGCAGGTCAATAAACCCAGCTCTAGCGGTCTCCGTAAACAGAGAGGCGTATCTTCTTTACCTTATCAAGCCGACCTGGGGTGACAAGTTGCTGGTGATGACCTGGCAACTCCAGGCCAGGGAAGTGGCACCTGGCCTCTTAAGCCTACCGTCAAGAGTTGGCTGCTGGGTTTCCAGCCAGGACATCCGCATGCAAGCTGACAAAGAAAGTGCACCTGCCATTATCCCTTCATCAGGTTTGTTCACGCTCCTTGGCCAAATCTGTGTCACATTCCACTTCTTTTCCTTTTCTTTTTTTAATGTTTATTTATTTTGAGGTGGGGTGGGGGGAGAGAGAGAGAGAGACAGAATGAGTGGGAGAGGGGCAGAGAAAGAGGGAGAAAGAGAATTCCAAGCAAGTTCTGAGCTATCAGCACAGAGGCCCATGTGGGGCTCGAACCCACAAACCATGAAATCTTGACCTGAGCCAAAATCAAGAGTCGGAGGTGGGCTGAGCCACCCGGGTGCCCCATGTCACATGCCACTTCTAATTGCAAGGGAGTCTAAGGAATCTCACATCTCTTCAGTCTTGACAGTAGAGAAAGGCAAAAGAGAAGGGGGGTGGGAATGTAGGCTAACCTACAATATTAGCCACAAACACCATCTATATAGACTGGCTCGAAGATTTAGAAATCCATTTATGACCTCACCCATATATATATATTTTTTTAAGATTTTATTTTTAAGTAATCTCCCTACCCAATGTAGGGCTCAAACTTATAACCCCAGGATCAAGAGTCGCCATGTTCTACTGACTGAGCCACCCAGGTGCCCCACACTCAAATATATCAATAGTTAATATTTATTGAGTGCTTACTATGTATATTACCATTTGTCACAAAATCCTACTTCTCCAGTAGTTACTTTATTATGTCCATTTGACGGAGACAAAAACTGAGACAAAGAAATTGCCCGAGGTCATTCAATTAGCACAACAGTCCTTCCTAATCATGCTCTCCACTAAGAGGAATTTCTCCTAAACACCTGGCCTCTTTCCAAACCTACTTCATTCTCAGGGAAGCGGAACAGTTCTCTGCTTGGGGGCAACTAGGGTGACCACCCATCCCGGCTTCCCCAGGACTGAAGGAATGCCCAACACCTGGGATTTTCACTGCTAGAAGTGGAAAAATTCCTGGAAAACGAGAATGTGTGGCTTTGCCTTAGGAACAACAGTCACTGAACCATTCTTTCTCTACTAAGGTAGAGTTCATCTATCAAACACTTTAAACACAGGGTATCTCAATTTTTTTCCTTCTCCCTGGTAGACTGGTCCAAAGTCTAGACTGGGGGAGTTAGCATATAGGTTATTTTTGCCCCCACTCAAACTTAATGGCTTAAAAAATAACAAAAAAATAATTAATTTCCTCATCAATCTGCAATTGGGTATAGCTCACAGAGGATGGCTGATCCGGGCTCCACGAAGCATCAGCTGGGGTAACGACTCCAGTTGGCAGAGTGGGAGAAGACACTTCCAAAACGGCTCACTCTCACAGCTGGCAAATGAGTGCTGGCTATCTGTGTGGCTGGGGGCCAGGTTCCTTTCCGTGGGGGTCTGTCCATGGGCTGCTTTGGCTCCCCCACAGCATGGGTGGGTGGGCTCTAAGAGAGAGCATCCCAAGAGAACCAGTAAGATGCTGTCCTGTCTTATGACCTAGTCTCAAAAGTTACATAACATCATTTCCACCAGGGTCACAGGCTTACCCAAATCCAAAGGGAACAAACGTGGACCTCATTTCTCACAGTCACATTTTAAGAGGAGCAGGTGGGATGGGAGATCTTGTAACACGCATCTTGGACAACACATAATTCGTCACGTTTACCTATTCTGCTCTGACCTTCACACCAAGCTTCAACTCCGAACCTATTTTTAAAAATTTTTTAAATGCTTATTTCTGGGGCGCCTGGGTGGCACAGTCGGTTAAGCGTCCGACTTCAGCCAGGTCACGATCTCGCGGTCCGTGGGTTCGAGCCCCGCATCGGGCTCTGGGCTGATGGCTCAGAGCCTGGAGCCTGTTTCCAATTCTGTGTCTCCCTCTCTCTCTGCCCTTCCCCCGTTCATGCTCTGTCTCTCTCTATCCCAAAAATAAATAAAAAACGTTGAAAAAAATAAATAAATGCTTATTTCTTTTTGAGACAGAGAGACAGAACACGAGCAGAGGAGGGGCAGACACAGAATCCGAAGGGAGACACAGATTCCGAAGCAGGCTCCAGTCTCTGAGCTGTCAGCACAGAGTCTAACGCACGGCTTAACCCATGAACCGTGAGATCATGACCTGAGCCGAAGTCGGATGCTTAACCAACCAAGCCACCCAGGAGCCCCCAACCCTGAACTTTTACCAGCCTTTCTCAGTCATTAAGATGCTATTTTCAGGGTGCCCACTCGGCTCAGTTGGTGGAGGATGGGGCTCTTGATGTTGGGGTGATGAGTTCAAGCCCATGTTGGGCATATAGGGTACTTAACAACAACAACAAAAATTTTTTTTTAAAGAGAGGCACCTGGATGGCTCAGTTGGTTGAGTGTCTGACTCTTGAGATCGAGTCCTACATCAGGCTCTCCACTGTTAGCTTGGGATTCTCTCTCTCCCTCTCTCAAAATAAAGTAAAAAAAAATTTTTTTTGAATTTTTAAAAAGATGCTATTTTCATTCATCTGTTGCTTTTTTCATCTTATTTTTCACTTGGTTTAGAACTTGGACAAAAAAATACTTGACTCTCTTCAAAAATTCCAAAGAGCTGGGGGCACCTGGGTGGTTCAGTCAGCCAAGCATCCGACTTCGGCTCACGTCATGATCTCACAGTTCGTGGGTTTGAGCTCCACATCCGGCTCTGTGCTGACAGCTTGGAGCCTGGAGCCTGCTTCAGATTCTGTGACTCCCTCTCTCTCTGCCCCACTTGCGCTCTGTCTCCCTTTCAAAAATAAATAAGCATTAAAAAAAATTTTTTTTTAATCTCTAAGAGTCATCTTTCCAGAACAGCCTTCTGATACACTTCTGCTATCCACTTACTCTGCATCACATCTCTTCTACTTCCTTCATAATTATCATAACCCACAGTTATCTTTTCTTGGTTTGTTAATTGACTTTTTCATTCAAATGCCAAGGGCAGAGACCATGTTAATCTCATTTGCCTCTACAGCATCCGTAGGGCGAGCGCTCCATAAATGTTGGCTGAATGACTACGACCTTTTCCGAAAGAGAAACGTCATTTTTACTGAGAAGCCAGAGTGGCACTGCCTTGCCCAGAAGAAGACTGTTGATTCTCCTACTGTAAGACATTGATTCCCTCGGTGGAATGTGGCAGGCTGATTCCAAAGCCTAGGATTAGCTATATCTTGCCATTTAAAGGGCACAGCACTATGAACTCTGACCAGATTTCTGGAGCATGAAGCCTATTTAAATTCCAGAAAACTAAGGGCACAGGACACGAAGAAGTCATAACTTACTTCCTACCCTAAAAATTGTATTGTTCTAAATGTTGGCCTGAAAATGAAAGTCACAGAAATAACTACTAATAATTTTAGCATTTGTGCTGGTTGGTATGGCTTTTGGCCAACTTGAGCAAGGGCCATCTAGCATGGATAGAGTTGAACTTCAGTTGAAGTGGACATAGGCTTGGCCATGGGATAGAGAGTAATTTTCTCCTCCACAATCCTTTTTTTTTTTTTTTTAAGTTTATTTACTTTTGAGAGAGCGAGCGAGCATCGGAGAGACAGGGGGACAGAGGATCCAAAGCAGACTCTGCACTGACAGCAGAGAACCCGATGTGGGGCTCAAACTCATGAACTGTGAGATCATGACCTAAGCCGATGTCAATGCTTAACCACCCAGGCACCCCACTCCTCCATAATTCTAAGATCTTTCTTCTGAATGAGGACCAAAAGTTATCTCTGGAAAGAGAGGTGGAATTTATTTAGCCAATTTGAGCCCTTTCTTTCCTTCATTTGATATTGTCAAAGTAAATCATAAAGTTATAGCCAAGACGGGGTCCTCAACCTATGTACCAACACTGCTCCTCCTTGACAGAAACAGATGGCGGGGGTTGGGGGTGGCTCAGTTGGTTAAGAGTCTTACTGTTTTGGGTCAGGATATGATCTCTCGGCTTCATGGGTTCCAGCCCCGCATCAGACTCTGAGCTGGCAGCACAGAGCCTACTTGAGACTCTCTCTCTCTCTCTCTCTCTGCTCCTCCCCCACTTATGCTGTGTCTGTCTCTCTCAAAATAAATAAATAAACTTAAAAAAACCCCAAATGGATGGGAATCAATGATGGGCACCTGCAGTGTATCTATTCACGTCCCAATGGAGTCTGGTACTGGTTCAACAAAAGAGTGGCGTGGACACTGTGGACACTTCATGCCATCCGTATTTCCACTCCCTAGGGCAGGGAAGCACTGCTGGCCCGGGCCCAGCATAAGATCTGGCTGAGTTTAAGGTTAAGGCAATCACAGAAACCCTAGCTCCTTTGACAGTGATTGGTTTTAAGGACAAGCAGGTTTAGGGGTGCCTGGGTGGCGCAGTCGGTTAAGCGTCCGACTTCAGCCAGGTCACGATCTCGCGGTCCGTGAGTTCGAGCCCCGCGTCGGGCTCTGGGCTGATGGCTCAGAGCCTGGAGCCTGTTTCTGATTCTGTGTCTCCCTCTCTCTCTGCCCCTCCCCCGTTCATGCTCTGTCTCTCTCTGTCCCAAAAATAAATAAACGTTGAAAAAAAAAAAAAAAAAAAATTTAAAAAAAAAAAAGGACAAGCAGGTTTCGATGAATTTGATTCAGCCAAGGATATATACTGCTAAGTTTGATAGGCCTGTTGGGAAAGCTGTTTCTTTGGTTTTACAAAGCCCTGGGGAGCCCGCCTTTCTCCAGTTTTGAACGTGGACAAGGAAGTCTTGTTCTACAACTCGAGGAACACCAGACTTAGGACACTGTGCCCTACAGAGTAGAGGAATGGAAAGACCCTGGGTCCCTGATGACACCACTGGGTCACTGCATCCGTGCACCCCGGATCCTGCCCTCTCTGTCTGTACTTCTGGGTGTAAGTATCCTTATTGTTCAGACTACCTGGAGCTGAGCTTCAGTGGGAAATACCCTGACATAGAAAATAAATAAAATTAAGTTACTCTTATCTCCCTAAGTAACTTATTTGCCTTTTTAAACCTGTTTGAGGACAGAAGAGCTAATGATAGTTCAGTTCTGAGTGTGTTTAACTTGCTGAGGCTACTTAGCAAACGTTAAATAAAATACTACTTCAGGAGTGTTATTTTTTTTTTTTTTCCTCGAAGGAGAGAGAAACAGAGCGTGAGCAGGGGAGGGGCAGAGAGAGAGACACACACAGAATCTGGAGCAGGCTCCAGGCTCTGAGCTGTCGGCACAGAGCCCAACTCGGGGCCTGGACTCACAAACTGCAAGATCATGACCTGAGCCAAAGTCGGACGCTTAATGGACTGAGCCACCCAGGTGCCCCAGGAGTGCTCCTCTTTCACTAAGAACTGTGTGGCCAGAATCTCAGGTCTTCAGCTTTGGTGACACTGATGCTTTTAGCTGCCCTATTTTAAAGCCTATTAATCAAGAGAAACTTTGGATGCCAAGAATCTACCTTGAAGAAGGTACCTGGGGCTTTGCCTCCACGAGCGGAGACAAACAAATCCCAGTGGGCCCCCCTCTTCTGTGCTGTGCTGCAGAGTGAATGATGCCAGCGAGGCCATCAAAACCTGGGGCTCTCACTCATTCTGATTTTCCATTCAGCCGTTGTTCCCGAGACCCTGGGGAAGACTGAACAGAACAAGTGATATTTTACTTTTTATTCTTAGAAAATTTTAATTATTTTTTTTATGTTTGTTTATTTATTTGGAGAGAGACAGAGTGGGTGCCAGTGGGGGAAAAGCAGAGAGAGAACCCCAAGCAGGCTCCCCGCTGTGAGCGTGAAAGCCCCACTTGGGGCTTGATCTAACAAACCACGTGATCATGACCTGAGCCAAGATCAAGAGTCAGACGCTTAACAGACTGAGCCACTCATGCAACCCTGGCTTATTTATTTAAAAAATTTTGTTTAATGTTTATTTATTTTTGAAAGAGAGAGACAGAGTGTAAGTGGGGAGGAGCAGAGAGAGAGAGGGAGACACAAAATCCGAAGCAGGCTCCAAGCTCTGAACTGTCAGCACAGAGCCCGATGTGGGGCTCAAACTCACAGACCGTGAGATCATGACCTGAGCTGAAGTCAGACGCTTAACAGACTGAACCGCCCAGGTGTCCCTATTTATTTTTTAAAGTTTTATTTAAGTAATCTCTATACGCAGAGGGGGCGCAAACTCATGACTCCAGGGTCAAGAGTCACATGCTTCTCCAACTGAGCCAGCCTAGTGCCCTGGGCAAATGATTTTTTTAAAAAAATCCCTCCTTTCGGGGCGCCTGGGTGGCGCAGTCGGTTGGGCGTCCGGCTTCAGCCAGGTCGCGATCTCGCGGTCTGTGAGTTCGAGCCCCGCGTCAGGCTCTGGGCTGATGGCTCGGAGCCTGGGGCCTGTTTCCGATTCTGTGTCTCCCTCTCTCTCTGCCCCTCCCCCGTTCATGCTCTGTCTCTCTCTGTCCCAAAAATAAATAAACGTTGAAAAAAAAATTTAAAAAAAAAAAAAAAATCCCTCCTTTCTTCCTTGACCTTCCTCTGTTTCTCTGGTCCTCCCGCAAGCCCTTAATATAATTGTTATACCAATGTCATGCCTATTCTCTGTACCTCCTCATAGGTTGTTCCTCCCAAGGTTGGAAAAACAAAAGCCCAAAAAGCAGAACAGAAATAGGACTCCTTGGACTTCAGATAAATAACAAATAATTTATAGTATAAGGAGCTCCCTCGGGAACGTCTTCCATCCTGGTTTCCTGTCCTGCAGGGCCCTAGTGTGCTCGTTTTGAGGAAACCATCAGGAGGGATTCTGGATGCTTGCTGATGCTCAAAACATAGTCTTGTGTTTCTCACCTCCTAACTGTAGGCAACCTGGTGGCAGAGATGGTCCCGAACTTGTGTGCTCCCCTTGGCACTTCACGTCTTAACAGTATTCCCAGAAATGCTTCCTGCTCACGCACAAGAGAAGGGACAGGTGGCAGCTCCCCACTGGGTCAATCGCATTTCAGAGCTGGAAGGTCCCCAGAGATCACTGCATTATTTTACAGAAAGAGATTCTGAGAGTCAATGGCCCCACCCTGCCCCAGTCAACTGACTGGTACAAAACCTACCTCTGAAACAGAACCTTCTGCTCTGTCTTGCAATAGTGCTACAGGGTGGCACTATGGTGCTGGAATGGGCATCTGGGCGGTTTCTTTCTTTCTTTTGCTTTTGCTGATTAAAAGCAAACTACACTAAAATGAACAACTCTGAAACAACAGATGTTGTCGAGGATATGGAGAAAGGGGAACACTTTTGCACTGCTGGTGGGAATGCAAACTGGTGCAGCCACTCTGGAAAACAGTATGGAGGCTCTTCAGAAAATTAAAAATAGAGCTACCCTACGACCCAACAATTGCACTACTAGGAATTTATCCAAAGGATACAAAGACGCTGATTCAAAGGGGCACATGCACCCCAATATTTATAGCAGCACTATCAACAATAGCCAAAGTATGGAAAGAGCCCAAATGTCCATCAACTGAGAAGTTGTGGCATATATACACAATGGAATATGACTCGGCGATAAAGAAGAACGAAATCTTGCCATTTGCAACAACATGGATGGAACTGGAGGGTAGTATGCTAAGTGAAATAAGTCAGTCAGAGAAAGACAAATATCGTTATGATTTCACTCCTGTGTGGAATTTAAGAAACACAACAGATGAATACAGGAGAAGGGAAGAAAAATAGGATAAAAACAGAGGGAGGCAAACCATGAAACTCTTAAACACAGAGAACAATCTGAGGGCTGCTGGAGGGGAGGTGGGTGGGGCGATGGGCATTAAGGAGGGCACTTGCTGGGATGAGCATTGGGTGTCGTATGCAAGTGATGAATCACTAAATTCTACTCCTGAAACCATTATTACACTATATGTTAATTAACCTGGATTTAAATACAATTCTGAAAAGAAAGTGAACTGTGACTATCACCTCCTCCCTCTGGGTATTCACTGCCCCTATTCCAAGCACTTGGCTAACATTGGGCGGGTTCCACTTAGTCCTTCTGTGTAGACAGAACACAGCACACATCACCATCAGATTATCCTATGGTTCAAGTTTTATTTATTTGTACTCCTCCACTTAGGATGGGTGAAAATGTCAAGATCTGGCCAAAAGGGGCGCCTGGGAGGCTCAGGTGGTTAAGTGTCCAACTTCAGCTCATGATGTCACGGTTCAGAGCCCACATTGGGCTCTGCGCTGACAGCTTGGAGCCTAAAGCCTGCTTCAGATTCTGTGTCTCCCTCTCTCTCTCTCTCTCTGCCCTCCCCTTCTTGCACTCTGTCTCTCGCTCAAAAATAAACATTAATTTTAAAAAAAAAAGGATTTGGCTAAAACTTTATTCTTTGAGGAGTAGTATGTTACCGGGTGCCTCAGGGTGTCTCAGTCAGTTGAGTGCCCAACTCTTGATTTGGGCTCAGATGATGATCTCACGGTTCATGGGTTCGAGCCCTAAGTCAGGTTTTGCAGTGACTGTGCAGAGCCTGAATGGGATTTTCTCTCTCAAAATAGACTTTGAAAAATTAAAAAAAAAAAAAAAAAAAAAAAAAGTAGCGTGCTACATAAGACACAAAGGCGTGAGGGGCACAGGCTTTGATCAGGCCTTGGGTTTATCATTTACACAGCACCCAACTGTGCCTCGTTTCTTCAGGACTCACACAGACCCAGCACACAGGAAGTGTTGGCAGTATGAAGCTCAAATGGCACGAGTTTACCTGGTAAACTAGATACAGATTTCAGAGGCAGACACTGGACATCCTCACAGCTGCATGGAAGCCGTGGAGGATGTTTCAGATCGTGAGGCCTGTGGGAGCAGGCAGGAGCACGGCGGTGGAGGGGACGTCCTGTGACACCCAGAAGTAAATGTTAAAGGAGCCCATTTCACAATATAGTGGCCTCTGGGCTCGGACGGAAGTGAAGCAGAGGTTGGGGTAAGAAAAAACAGCAATCTTAAAAACAAGCAAACAAACAAAACAAAACAAAAAAAGAAAATCAGCAATCCTACCACTACCATGCACGCTGACCCTGAGGAAACGCTTCCTTCCACCCTGTGCAGAGACCCTCAGGGTGGCGAAAAGAGAAAGCGCATCCTCTGATCAAGCAGATGACCGTAAATCATCCCTCTGGCTCAGTCTCTACCTTGGTCATCAAGGAGAACCCACGCCTCTTATCACACTTGTCCCCTAAACAGGAAAACAAACAAAAATCCCTCCGTATGTTGTATATTCAGCCAGTAAGGGACTTTTATTCATTTGCTGCATTCAAATTATACAACGTAAGGAGTAAAGGAGCATGACACATCATAAACACCAGCGTCAAACACAAAAATACCAGCTTCACATATTTCCTAAACTCAAAATTCATGTTACAAAAGCAAATTAGGAAAAAGGGATGATACAGTGGCATATTTTCTTCTTCCTCGATGGAAGTCACAACAATTAGTATTTATTCCCCTGTGAAGTGCATTGTTCTAATTTCCATTATCAAAACAGGAAATTCTCCCCTGGAGGTCACCGAAAACTATGTTATGAAGCTGTGGGGTTAGCAGCATTTTTGGTACTAGGACAAAAGGCGAAGCAGGTCGTTCTGTGTACAGAGGTATCGATTCATGAACAGCACAACAACAGGCTTGTTTCACTATTACCAAGTCTCCTGGGAGGCTCCCAAACGCTTTATTTTTATCCAGTGGATCCTGAGGTCAGTATTCTCACAGCTGGGCAGGCTGGGCACTTCTAGGTAGGAAGGCACGTTACAAGAGAAGTTTCTACAAAATAAAAGAGAAGTTTCTGGCAATGGAACCTTTCTGCAGTTGGCACCCATACCAGATGGACTAAGTGTGGTTTTCCAGAAGAAATCTAAGTTCCATTTCGGTAGCTTCATCTATTCTAGGCGGTTATTTTTCAATATTGCTTCAACGCTCAACTCCAAAAAGTCAAGGAGAGGAAGAAATGACCTTCATCTCTGTGGTCTGAGATTCTAACCCACCACTCCTTCAGCAGAGAGAGACTGAGCCCTACTGGTGCCAGGCTCTGCACCCCTCAAGGTCTTTGTGAAGTTGGCCTGTTGGCTTTAGTAAGAATAAGTCAGGGGCGGCTGGATGACTTAGTCGGTTGAGTGTTCAGCTCTTGATTTTGGCGTGAGTTGTGATCCCAGGATTGTGGAACTGATCCCTGTGATGGGCTCCATGCTGAGCGAGGACCTTGGGATTCTCTTTCTCTCCCTCTGCTCCTCTCCTCCACCTTGCCCTCTCTCACTTAAAAAGAAAACAAAGGAGTAAGTAGTGGTAGGGTACGCTGGCCAGTTTTTTCTTTAAGGTTTTATTTTTGGGGGGTGCCCGAGTGGCTCAGTCAGTTAAGCAACCAACTCTTCATTTCAGCTCAGGTCACGATCTCATGGTTCATGAGATCAAGGCTTGCGTGGGGCTCTGTGCTGGCAGCGTGTATGTAGGCTGCTTGGGATTCTCTCTCAAAATAAATAAACATTAAAAAAAAAAAAAGATGCTATTTTAAGTAATCTCTATACCCAACGTGGGGCTCGAACTTACAACCCTGAGATCAAGAGTCACATGCTCTACTGACTGCTGAGCCAGCCAGGGACTCTCCCCACCCTCTCTTTTTCTTTTAAAGATTTTATTTGTTTGCCAGCTTTAATATTTTCCCTTTTCGACCTGTGGATTCAGACTTGACTGTACAACCACACAGCTGTATTTTTCTTTGGCAGGGTTATTAATCCTTCATCTAGAATGGTGTAGGTATAAAATATAAATTGAAAAAAAGGTAAATTATTGTATTTGCATCAGAAATTGAACTTTTTATCACAGGATAATTTTCATGCAACATGAAACTACTCTATAAAAGCTATTTCTGGTCTTTTTTGCTTTACCAATTGGTAAAATTTCCACAAAATCATAATGCATCAAACTATATATAACAAGCTTGCATTTGTAACATAGAAACTATGACTTCGATTATTATTTGGGAGTTCTACTTTGGTTAAAATCCAGACAAAAGGATGAGAAAAAGTGTAAGAGAGTAGACCCTTTTACTGCTTAAATTCACACATGGCAGGTTCACGGTGGGCCAGAGCAGGAACAGAGGGGCTCTTGAGAAACTCAACAGAGAATTTTAGAGTGAGATCACAGAGTGCTCTTCTGAGATTCTGAGCCAGAAGGACCGCTGAGCTGACTCAGTGAGGCATTTCTCATGTTCTTAGGACCTTCGTTCATCTTTTGATTATTAAGCTGTCAAGAAAGGCTAAGAGCACGGACACTTAATAAAACCCTTGAACAGGATCCCTCGTTCTCCGCGGTCCTCTCTGTTCCAGGTAGCATGATAACATCTCTGAAGTTGTTCCTGCAGAGACGGCAAAAGGGCAGACGAACAGAACCACGAGAGGCCGTGCTAAGAGAACACACATAATGTACAACCTTTTCATTTACTACTGATTTTTTACCAAACTTGTAAGCTTTAGTTTATGAAACAGGATGGAATTCCCTTCCCCAGACTGTTTCTCTGCCTCTGGTGGGCATCAGAAACACCTGTGCACCTTTCTGACTCTCTGAGGGCCTGGACCTTTCTCCCAGCCTCCAAAGGTAAAGCTCCAGGGAGGTGCGTCTTGGCAGAGCTGAAGTGGCCAATTTCTGACGTGTGCCAGAGAGACTGAATGGTGAGCACGGTTTCTGCCAGGCATATTCACAACCTGTATCCTGCGTAGCTGAAGATGACCGATCAGCGGTGCATTTTACATGATCACTACTTTAAGAATTGTTTCCTTGGCCCCCCTCGGTGAAGAATGCCTAGAAATGGGCACGCATAAAATGTTAATTCCCTTTCTAACTGAAGTTAAGATTTTAAATGGACTCTTGCTTTCGCACTTTGCTCCGCTTATGTGGTAGACCAGAGAGGTCCTTTCTGACTTATTTGTAGTTAGTACAGTTGAATGTCTTCTGGTTTTAGTGCTGCTAATCCCTTGTTTTAAAGATTAAAGGATTTGTACATTCTTTAAAAAAAAAAAAAAAAAGACCATCTTGAAAACATCCATTTTGACAATTTCCAATAAAAAGATAGATGTGGGGGTGCCTGGGTGGCTCAGTCAGTTGAGCATCCAATTCCTAATTTGGCTCAGGTCATAATCTCACAGTTCACAGAATCGAACCCTACGTTGGGCTCTGCACTGACAGTGAGGAGCCTGCTTGGGATTCTCTCTCTCCCTCTTTCTCTCTGACCTTCTCCCGCTCGCTCTCTCTCCAAATAAACATTTTTTTTTTTTTTAAAAAAGCACTACATTAAAAAAAAAAAAAAAAAAAAAGACAAACCATATTTTCATCTACTGGTGATTTTTTACCAAACTTTTAAAAAGCTTTAGTTTATGAAACAGGATCACGATTCTTCTTCCCAGTCACTAACACCCAGACTCTTTCACATTCCCAACAGACAAGTCCAAAGTGCAGGAGTCACGAGTTAGCTTCTGCAGTGTTTTTCTGCAAGGGAGCCAGGACGACCCCAACATTCCTCTCCTCACTCTCAGGGCTGTACAGGTCATGCTTTTCGATATACTCTCGGACAAGGTCTGGCACCAAGTAGCGAATGCTCTGGCCCCTTCTGAGGGCTCGCCGGATCTTTGTGGAGGAGATGTCATTGGTGATCCATTCATTTACCAGGTGAATGTTGTTCCGGTGTTTCCACAGTGCGTCGGATTCATAGATGAATTTCTCAGCATCGTTTCCAGCCCGAGTAATACAGATGAGCCCGTAGTCTCCTACAATTCGGGTGATATCCTCACTCTTCCACAGATTGGGAACACCGAACGATTCCAATAAATCTGCCCCACACAGCAGCTTTACTTTTGGCACATCTGGGAAGAAGAAAACACAGCTTCAGGGTCTGCTTTGCTAATAACTCCCTGAGTCAAAATGAATGCATCTATGTGTTTTTCTGGCTAGAGGGTTCATAGTTTTGATCCGAATCAGATTCTCAAAAGAGATCTAGGAACTGCAAAAGTTAAGGACCGCTGCAGGAGAAGTAAGTTCAAGGTGCCTTTTCCTTCCTCTCCTTCCCTCCCTCCGGTCCCAAAACTAACAAGGGGCATTTTCCAGGCAGCCAAGCATCCTGAATATGAAATGAAAATACAAAGGGGGCTTGCTCGGCACTAGAATCTTATCCACTCCAGTCGGTAAGTCTTGACAAAACATACAGACCTTTTGTTTTTGGCTCTAGCAATTCCTTTTGACCAAAATCTTGTCTTTGTTCAGCCCACTTCCTTTTCCGTCCAGGCCTCTCCAGCCTAGGTGAGTCCTGCTGGCGATCACAGCTACTGGCCTCCAGTTTCTCCTGATGGTGTCTAGAAAACAACAAAGCAGTAGAACATCCTCTTCTCACAACATTCAACCAGAATACTGTCTCTCTGGAGATGGCTTAGAGCCTCTGGCCCAGGGTCCAGGCTGTGTCATATTAAGAACATGTAAACCACAGGTACACCCAAGGCCTATCAGTCAGAATGGATGCTGACCAGCACCCAGTACTTCCGGGTCAGCGTGGAGGCTGGCCAGTAGTGCCCGGGGACGGCTAACGGGCATAGAAAGTAAGGAGATCCTGGGAACACAACAGATGGTAGCGATTACTATTCTAAGCTTTATGTGTGTGTCACAATAATAAGAGTTAACATTAGCTATTTATTACGTGCTAAGCACTCCACTAAGTCCTCTGCATGGATCATTTGATGAAATCTTCCCAACATCCCATGCCATAAATATCGTTATTGTTATTATTATTCCCGTAATGGAGGGAAGTGAAAGCTTAGAGCTGTAACTCCAGCTCTTGGCAGACTCCGTGGGACGCAGGAGGCATTCAGTAACAACCTGACTGAGTGAATGCTCTGGCTTTTGTAAAGCAACTCTATTGGGGCACCTGGCTGGCTCAGTCGCAAAAGCGACTCTTGATCTTGGAGTCGTGAGTTTGAGCCCCACGCTGGGTGTAGAGATTACTTCAATAAATAAAACTTAAAAAAAAAAAAAGTAAAGCAACTCTCTTATTGCCAGCATTATATCAGAACTGCTCATTATCCCCATTGAGAGAGAACTCTAATTTGCCCAAGGTCGCTTAGCTTATAGGTAGCGGAGCCGGTGCTTGAACCCCAGCAGTCTGCTTCCAGAGCCCACACTCTTGACCGCTGAAGAGTGTGGCTTCACCTAGTAGTGGAGAGCCACAACACCAAGGATAAGGTCCTAGAGAGGACAAGTGCCCGAAGCCTAGAAGGAAGGGACCACAGGCGGGACTCACGGGCAGCCTTGTTCTGGATCGGCAGCAGGATGCCCAGTGCTCTACAACCGTGCGGTTATCCGACATGAGCTACACCTGGGGAGCCAAGTGTGTCCTGTGCCCCTAACTCCCTTCGCTCTCGAGCAGCTGCGTTAATATGTAGCGGACAGCAAGGCTGTCAGGGAGGGGGCTGGGTAAGGTCGTGGATGCAGAAGGCTGGTATCTGATGGGAGAATTTCTGGCCAGTGAAGAGGGCTGACTTCTCCCTGCCAAGTCTGAAAAGCCGTTCCTCTTGATAAGCTGCTGTTCCAGATAGCCTCTGCTGGCCTGGCGTCCTATCTTCCCCCGGACACACCTCCCAGAGGTTGTCACGTGAGAGAGATTCCACCGACGGGGTGCGCTCACAAGAGAGCTGGAAGGAAGACGGGAGGCACAGGCCATCTTTCTGGGCTGTGGAGCCTGAGAGGCGACCTCTTACGGAGTGAGCACAGTGGCCAGATCCTGTATTCCACTGTCCAGTCACCAACTTCAGGAGACTGGGACAGCTTCACGGCCGCATTTGTGGGAGCAGGGACAGGAGCCGCTTTCTGAATGGCCACCGCAGCTAAAGGAGGTATGACCTTGAAACAAACCCGACTTCCCCTCCTCCAGCCCTCTGACACTTCTGCACGAGCACCTAAATCCCTCTCTGCTTAAAACGATCAGGGTGGTCTCTATTTCCTGTCCAAACCCTAACTGACGTGGTCAGAACCAGCAGGCTCAGAACTCTAAGAAGTGACATTAGACGGAAAGGTTTTTCAGAAAGATAACATTAAGTAATAATTAATTAGCTGTTGCTCACTCTAGTTTCTGAATCCTTAACGGGAAATGTTTCTAAGGTATGAGCACAGCGATCTGGGACAAACCCAGTATGCCGTCGTGGAAGCAACACCCAAAATCAGGACTGTCCACGACCAGGCACCATGGCTTCTCTTGTTTAAATTACCTGCCTCTCTCTTTTAAAAAAATTTTTTAATGTTTATTTTTGAGAGAGAGAGAGAGAGAGAGAGGCAGAGAGAGAGGGAGACGCAGAGTCTGAAGCAGGCTCCAGGCTCTGAGCTGTCAGCAGTGTCTGATGTGGGGCTCGAATCCATGAGCAGTGAGATCATAAAGTCAGATGCTTAAGCAACTGAGCCACCCAGGAGCCCCTACCTGCCTCTCTCTTTTATACTTAAGAAGATTAACGACAACAATGTCTTCTTATGATTTTGCCTTTCTCCTTCGGGGCACCGATAAGCCAGGCAGGCTTCTCCGTGGATGCTGTCTCCCACAGAGGTGCAATACTAACGAGCACGCAAACATCTAACAACACGATGAAGGACATGAAGGCTAAGGAGCCGCCACGCCCCACACCTGAGACGTAACCTTCTGCAGGAACAGCACAGCCCACGAAAACGCCCACCCCACCCTGGTCACGGTTTGCAAACGTGTTCTATTCACAGACACGGGCCACACTGACACAAGGCAAAAAGGCCCAGCCCATTCCCGCAGGACTGACAAAGCCGACCTCACCATGAATACCTTAGCACCTTCAAGGTCTCTACCCAGTCCTTCTGAAGACTTTCCCAGGTGTCAACTTCCACCCATTCTGAATTCTTGGTGGCTAGTTCTGCCATGATAACTCGGTGGTGGGCAGAGATGAGTCCTTTCTTCTTATACGCATCGCCCACAGGAGAGATGACGCCTTTGATGACTCTGTATTTTCCTGGATAAAGAGTCAGATTTGAAGCGAGGTGTAACAAGTCAGATTTTACACACAGGAAGGATTATCATCACTCTGGTTTTATAACAGAGTCCCGCCCCCTGGGGTTTCAGAAAAGGGATTTAGGTTCTCTTTATCTTTCTCTTTCTTTCTCTTTCTTTCTTCCCATCCATCCATCCATCCATCCATCCACTCATTTATAAACAAGGTGAAACAGGCATAACATAAAATTCGCCACGTTGACTGCCTTCGTTGTACAGCTCAGGGACATCAGGCACATTCACATCTCTGCAGCCATCCAACCATCCGTCTCCAGAACTTTTGCACCTTCTCCAACTGAAACTCTGTCCCTATTCATCACTAATTCCCCACCCCCTACAGAATCTAAATTTTGATATTGCCAAATTGCCTCGTAAAAAGCCTTAATCAATTGGTATTGTTCACCTACAGTGTATACGAGAGCCCATTTCTCCTCAACTTCTGATACTTGACATTATCAAGTTTGAACATTTTTGTCCATGTGATGGGCAAACTAGACCTCGTTTTTTATCTTCGTTCCCCAATTATTAGGATTATTGGTGAGTTTAAGCACCCAGGCGTCCATCTATCTATCAGCCTATAGCATGATCCTTTACATTACAAAATATATTATGTAGGGGAGAAAATCATTTTCCTTGACCCTCCTTGGGTCCCTGGCTGAGTCTGAAAATTAAACTGACAATGGGGCGCCTGGGTGGCTCAGTCGGTTGAGCGTCCGACTTCAGCTCAGGTCATGATCTCACAGTCCGTGAGCCTGAGCCCTGCGTCGGGCTCTATGCTGACAGCTCCGAGCCGGGAGCTTGCTTCGGATTCTGTGTCTCCCCCTCTCTCTGTCCCTCCCCTGCTCATGTTGTCTCTGTCTCAAAATAAATAAAAACATTACAAAATAATAAAAAATAAATAAAAATTAAACTGACAAAGAAAAACATAGAAATTTATTTAATAGAAGGCTTATGTTACGTGGTACCTTCGTAAGGAAATAACAGTTAAACCTGGGTATTTTTATGTCAGGTTTGGTGAAGAGTGGACAGTTGTAGAGAAAAACGGTAGGGCAAAGAGTTTGAGGTACGTTCACAAAATTCAGGGAAATTTAGCAAGGCCTGTTAGTTTAGATTCTTCTAGGCATCGATTTGCCTTTAGTAATAAGGATGCTCCTTTCCTCCCGGTATAGGGAGGGCACCTCCCACAGGAAGGTTTGTTTGGTTAGTTGGTTGGCGTTTTTTTTAAGTTTACTTATTTATTTCGAGAGAGCGTGAGAATGAGCACAAGCGGGGAAGAGGCAGAGAGAGAGGGGGAGGGGGGGAGAGAGAGAGGGAGACAGAGGGGGAGAGAGAGAGAGAGAGAGAGAAAGAGAGAGAGAGAGAGAGAATGAATCCCAAGCAGGCTCCACGCTGTCAGCACAGAGCCCAACGCAGGGCTCGATCCCACAACCCTGAGATCATGACCTGAGCAGAAACCAAGAGTTGGATACTTAACTGAGTCACCCAGGCCCCTCATGTGAAGGTTTTTTGAGCTGCTTCCGAGAAGGGTGGGGAGGAGGTCAGAGTGACCTTCCTGTTTCTGCCATTTTTTCAAACTGCTTCAGCTTAAAATGTCCAATGTGACAAAGGGCCATATTTTGGGGTAGTGGCCTGAACCCTATTATTGCTTTTGGCTACTGTTCCTACCTGTTCCGTTCATGTAGTCCTTGGCCAGCTCAAATAGCCTCAGGTGCATGTTGGTGATAGGATTAAAGGAGCCACAAGCAAGAAGAACCACTTCTGTCTTCTCTGAATTCTCCATGCTAAGAATTTGAAGTTGTTGATCTAAATGGAAAACTCGGACACCCTGCTCGTTGTCTGCAAAGGAAAAGAACATACGTTCAGCTATAGGTCTTTAGTGGCCTTTCACATTCCCATTCCAAGTGAATGGATAAAAATATTTGGCTTCGGGGCACCTGGGTGGCTCAGTCGGTTAGGCGGCCAACTTCGGCTCGGGTCATGATCTCACGGTCCGTGAGTTCGAGCCCCGCGTTGGGCTCTGTGCTGACCGCTCAGAGCCTGGAGCCTGCTTCAGATTCTGTGTCTCCCTCTCTCGCTGTCCCTCCCCTGTTCATGCTCTGTCTCTCTCCGTCTCAAAAATAAATAAATGTTAAAAAAAATTAAAAAAAAAATATTTGGCTTCGATGACAAGGACAGCCCCATTTCTCCACCCTTCCTCTTCACTGTGAATTTGCAGCTCCTGCCAGAAAGGGATGGAATCTCCTTCCCCCTCTTTGTGACTTGCTTCGGACAAGAGAATGTGGCAGTTAGGACAGTGTGCTAGTTGAGGTCTGCACACTTCTGCTCTCTTTTGGCCTCCCTCCTCTGCCATGAAAACAAGCCGAGGCCAACCTGCTGGACAGAACACGTGGGAGACAGCTGGTGCCCCCGCTGACAGCCAACCACTGGCTGTGCGGCTGAGGCCATCCTGCACCAGCCAAACCACAGACGACGTGCTCAGACACACAGCCCAGATGAGATCAGCTGAGCCTGGCTTACATCAACAAACCCACAAGCTGACCCTAGACTCATAAGCAAAAATGAAATGTGCATGCTGCTGAAGTTTTATGACTGCCCTACTGTAGCTCCAGTTAGCTGATACAATGATGTTATCAACTACCACATAAACGGAACTCCCTGACAACCTGCCCTTCAAGACAGTAGTCGGCCTCTTAGTCAACATGATCACATTATCACTTTCAGCTCAGGAACAGTTTACAATTTACAAACCTTTTTTCATATTATTCCATTTGATCCTTCTATAACCCTAATGAAGTAATACAAGACAACAGATTTAAACTTTTATTAAATGAACTCAGATAGATTCAGAAATTACGAGGCAGCAAAAGGCCCATAATGAAACCCAACAGTCATTGGCCACATCCTGCTCACCAAACCCTCTATGCAACTCCCTTAAAAGCAAGCACTTTTAACTTTTTCAGCTATTTCTTCTGGTAGATTCTACCATATTTCTATACTATGTGCTTATAATGCTATTTCTAAATTTATCCAAAGTAAACAGTACCTGTTTACTATGATGGTCCATGAGGATTAGCTCTCACACGCCCTCACTGCCTATTCCCAAACTTCTACATGTATATCTATCTATAGTTTCTAGTCTGTGTTGAAAGCCGTCTTCTCCTAGAGTTGTGAAGGCATCCCTTGTAGATTGCAGTGTTAACAGCGATAAACCCAAAGTCACTCCCAATTCTGGATCCTTTGAATGTGACTTACATTTTTCCTCCCCTGAAGCTTGTGAGATCTTCTCTTTGTCCCCAGCATTCCGAAATTTTACAATGATGTCCTCTATGTGACTCTATTTTCATCTGTTGTGCGGGGCACTGGGCAGACCCTTTCAAACTTGAGGCTCATAAACTTCAGTTCTGGGAAAGGTCCTTGAATGATGACATTCTGCCTTCCGTTTTCTTTGTTCTCTTTGGAAATGGCTATTATTTGGAGCTGAGGCAGCTGGACTGGTCTTCTCATTTTCTTTTCTTTTCCCTCTTTCCTTTAAGCTCTAATTTCTAGATATTCTCAACTCCATCCTCCATCTGTTGAGCTGATTTTCAGTTCTGCTATTATAGCCTTCATTTTAAAGACCTTTGTCCTCTAGGGGCATCAGGGTAGCTCAGTCGGTTAAGCGTCCGACTCTTGATTTCTGCTCAGGTCGTGATCTCACGGTTTGTGGGGTTGAGACCCGTGTCGGGCTCCGTGCTGACAATGTGGGGCCTGCTTGGGGTTCTCTTTCTCTCTCTGCCCCTCACCTGCTTGTGCTCTCTCTCTCTCAAAATAAATAAATAAACTTAGAGAAAAAAAAAAGACCTTTGTCCTCTAAATGTTCCTTTTTATGGTGTTCTGTTCTTTCACCAATGCATTCTTATCTACCAACATGAATGATACATTTTCAGTTTCTTTCAACAAGAGCTGATAGGAAGTTCTGAGTGGGTGAGTAGGGCCCATGTACAATGGACTTCACTGTATGGTAACCTGGCAGTCAGTGTTGCAGGTCTCGCCCCTGGGACCGGCCGGATTCCACAGAACAGTATCCTCCAATCTCCTGTCTGTTATAGCACAACAGTTAAGAACCTGTGCTCTGTGGGGCACCTGGCTGGCTCAGTTGGTAGAGCATGCAACTCTTGATCTCTGGGTCACGAGTTCAAGCCCCACGTTGGGCAGAGACATTATTAGAGACATTATGGGGGGGGGGGGCGGGAAGCAACCTATGCTCTGAAACCAGACTGCCTGCATAGAAATCACCTACACGGGCTGGATGACCCAGGACAACCTGACCTTAACCTAATCTTCCTTTGTCCCGGTTTTCTCAGTCTTAAAATAGAGAAAATAACAGTACCTACCTTGTGACCATCATGAGGATTAAGCGAGACAATACACGCAACTGCTTTTGACAAGAAATAAACACACTGTGAATGTAGCTACTATTAATGCTGCACATAATGTCACTATAGTTCAACTCTTTTTAATCTACAAAAACATGAATTTCAAATGGTTCAACCAAACATTATTACTCTATTGACTCTGGTTTTTTTTCCTGGAGGGTTTTTCTCCCGGAACTCATTCTCTAATGTGGACTGAAAGTCTCTAATCCTTTGTACGGCTATCATTCTGAAACCTTTTTCATCTCTCTTCTGAGTCAGATCCCCTATTTCTGAGGACCGCATCATGTCTTTCTTGGTTTATGTCCTGATTTTTCTAGAACGTATCCTCAAGTAGCTTCAAAATAAAAGGTACATGGGAAATAAGTTTGGTTATGTCTTTATCCTTCCTTCAGAGATGAACGGCTTAGTTGAGAAAAAAGCAAGTTGAAATTATTTTCTTTTAAAATTATGAATGCATTTCTTCATTGTCTCCTAGCATACCACACTCTTGCTGAAAGTCTAATGCCATTCTGATTCTTTTCCTTTTTTACATACCTTTTTTCTTTTTGGAAGATTTGTAGGATGTCTTCCTTATCCCCAATGCTCTGACTCTGAAATGCCACAATGTTGTGTCTTAGTGGGGGTCTTTTTCATTCATTGTGCCGGAAGTCAGCTGAAGAGGTTCAGAATGTGCCAGTTTGGCATGTGGATTATTTTGAGCAGAAGGTACTGAGAACCCTGTGGGCTCAAGAGAAACTTCTGCCCCTCCCTTAAGAACACAGAAGAATCTAAATTGGAGGTCTTTCTCAGAATAAGGGTTATTAGGGGAGATAAATTTTATCTGAGTGACCCATCTGTATAGCAGGGCAAATGTCTAATTACCAAACATGTTTTTATCGCCCCACAAAGTGCATTACTCTCCTCTGAAAACACAGACCCCTACCCCTTCTGACTTCAGAGTGACATACAGACCTCATGTTGCCTGACTTTGGAATTCCGGTGTCCATGTGGATCCCCCATATGTACACCTGTTACTGTTGTTTTATTCCTCTTAACCCCTCTCATGTCACTCTGATTCTTAGTCCAGCTAGAAAGACTTCTGAGAACACAGGAGTTCTTGCTCCCCAACACAGTGAGCCTTCAAATCTCTTAAACTCAAATCACTCAGTTTTGGGTTTTTTGATAAACTGCTTATTAACTATCAAAAAATAGTTTTGTTATTGTAAAATTTAAAAAAATATTTTTTTAAGTTTATTCACTTATTTTGAGAGAGTGCATACGCACGAATGGGGAGGGACAGAGAGCAAGGGAGTGAAAGAGAATCCCAAGCAGGCTCTGCACTGTCAGCACGGAGCCCCAAGCAGAATTTGAACTCACGAACCGTGAGCTCATGACCTGAGCCGAAACCAAGAGCCGGACGCTTAACTGACGCCACCCAGGCGTCTCTAAAAAATATTCTTATATATCCAAATTATGTTTCAAAAGAATCATTCTGAGAGCTTATAAATATAATTCCAATGATGCCAAATTGCTAGAAGCATGTGGGGAACTTTGGGGAAATTACCTATACAGGCTGGAGTATTTTTCCAATTAATGTAGAAATACAATGAAAGATAATAAACACACAGCTGTATGATACTTTTCAATGGATAAAATGTGTTCACACACCTATCATTCAAGCCTCACCACCAAAAACAAATTTGGCCAAAGTCATTTAGCTTGTTCCAAAAAATAAGCTATTGTTAGATATTTCGTTTTTCTAGTTAATCTTCCACCTCTGGACATTTAGGTCTTTCTAACTTTTCAGTATTACATCTGAGATCAATAGTGGGTTGAAAATGCGCTGGAAATAGAGGCTGTCATATACCTCACTGTGCACTTCCAAGACTTCCCAGTGCTCAAACAACCTGTGTCAGGACCACTGATTTATAGCCCAACAATGTCTAGACCCAAGTGCCAGGGTGACCAAGTCACTTTTGCTCAGATTCTATGCTCTCATTGGACAAAGACAGTGAGTGGTAGACCCAGGGCCACTTGATTCCTGATTCCTAGACTCGCTCATCAAAAGAAAAATGGGAGACCTGGGTGGCTCAGTAGGTTGAGCATCTGACTTTAAAAAAAAAATTTTTTTTTTTACATTTATTTATTTTTGAGAGACAGAGAGAGACAGCGTGAGCAGGGGAGAGGCAGAGAGAGAGGGACACACCGAATCAGAAGCAGGCTCCAGGCTCCAAGCTGTCAGCACAGAGCCCAATGCGGGGCTCAAACCCACGAACCATGAGATCATGACCTGAGCCGAAGTCAGATGCTTAACCGATTGAGCCACCCAGGTGCCGCCTTTTTTTTTTTTTAATGTTTATTTATTTCTGTAGGCGAGAGAGAGACAGAGTGTGAGCTGAGGAGGAACAGAGAGAAAGAGAGATACAGAATCCGAAGCAGACTCCAGGTTCCGAGCTGTCAGCACAGAGCCCAACGCGGGGCTCAAACTCACAAACCATGAGATCGTGACCTGAGCCGAAGTCAGACGCTTAACTGACTGAGTCACCGGGCGTCCCTCACTGACTCTTGATTTCAGCTCAGGTCATGATCTCATGGTTTGAGATCGAGCCCTGAGTTGGGCTCTGTGCTGACAGCATGGAGCCTGCTTGGGATTCTCTCTCTCCTCTCTTTCAAAAGAGATAAATAAAAAAAGGTGGCGGGGCGGGGGGTGGGGGGTGGGGGGGGTAGGCATTAAACCAGAGCTGTGTAGTTTGGAAATGAGCCCTCCTGGTTGAGATGAGAAAAGTGCATGTTAACCCCTTAGGCAATGGGAACCTTTTAAGGTTTCTGAGCAACAGAGTTACAACACGGTTCTACACAATGTTTTAGAAAAATAATAAGACATGGGGACTTACAACCTTAATTGATTTTATCAGCTTAACCAAATTACTTAATTACAAGTCTTAAGTTTCCATATCTGTAAAACAGGGATAATGACAACCAATTTCAGTCACCGTGAGGATTAATTCTGAGACTAACACATGGCAACGTGCTTGCATATTCCCTAGAACAGTGCTAAAATAAACGGCAGCTGTTACTTGGGAGGGAAGTGACAACACTGATGATGGTGATGCTGTGGGATTAACTGGAAGGGGCAAAACAAGACCAGTTACAAGTCATGTGACTGGAAGGCCAGTTACAAAGTTATGAGTCCCTCAATTTAAATAGTGAGAATGGAAATAAACATTTATTCAATAAACATCTGAGGCTTTCTCCCAACAAAGCATAGTGGTAGGGGTCACAGGGACACTGCTAATTGTTGATAAGAAATAAAGAGAGAAGGGTCGGTAATGCTCCACACAGCACTTCAAAAAATGAGTTAATTCATAAGAATGATTTAAATGTCCTACCTTTCAATTATCAGCTCAAGGATGATACCAGGGTTCACTTGAGGCTTGTTCCCACCCCTCCCATCCTTACCCCCCAATTCCCATACAGAGTGCCTGTGGTTATTGGGGTGGTGGTGACTACGACATGCCCCGACAGGGCCCACAGGGAAATCAGGGTATCCTGCCAGCTTCTGAGCATGATCAATGAGAGCCTGTCAGTTCCAGCCCCGCCCACCTCAAGTTTCAGACACCACTCCCCATGGGAGATTGAGCTGTGGGCAGGAAGAACAATAAAGCTGTAAGGGGAGGTTTGGGTTCCCAAGGAGCTGTCTGCTGTTCAGGGAAGGACAGAACAAAGAGCTTAGAGCTCCTCCCCAACCTTGGGGATGCACTCAGGTTTCCTGTCTCCCCACCCCCCTCAGGGGAAAGGCTGGGGAAGGGGCTGGAGCAAGCTGATCTCTTAGCTAAAGGAAGCTTTCTCCCTGGTCACATTCACAACCTATCTCAAGTATCCAGCTCAGTTCTATTAATTCATCATGAACACAGACAACTTGAGCTCACACTAGACTCTAGACCTTTAAAACCACTGAAGAATTAAGTTACAGTCAGCCTCCACTGTAGCCCAGGGTGTTTAAAAAAACAAGGATCCGTCCCTCTCCAAGGAAAAGTACTTCCTCTGTATTGCTGCAAGGTACCAGAATATGTGGGTAGGGAAAGGGGACAAGCTGGTGACAAATGGGAGGAGTAGTTTGGAAGCTCTAACAGGGCCGTTCTGGATCCTCCTTGCTTTGCTGCAGGTGCTCAAGGACCAGCATCCCCATGATTCACTTCTGTCTGGCCCACACAGCCTACCACCTGCACTGCTGGCTGCCGAGATCATACCGGCTCAGGCTGTAAGTGTCCCTCCCCAGCTTGCTATAGCAAAAAACTCACTTCTTCCTGAGACAGTCTTGACATTGAACTAAAATTTACTTTCAATTTTTAAATCACATTTTTCTTTTAAAAAACTGAAATATAGCTGATGTATAATACTTTCTTAAATTTTTTTAAAGTTTATTTATTTTGAAAGACAGACACCGTGTGAGAGGCAGAGGGGCAGAGAGAGAGGGAGAGAGAATCCCAAGCAGGCTCAGTGCTGCCAGCACAGAACCCTACAGGGGGCTCGACCCCATGAAACCATGAGACCACAACCTGAGCCAAAACCAAGAGTTGGATGCTTAACTGACTGAGCTACCCGGGCGCCCCGTGACTTTCTCAGGTTTGAAAAATACTGAGATGTAAACATTAATGAAACATTTTTTAAACATTAAGTCAGTTTTTTCTTTTTTTTCAACTTTTTTTATTTATTTTTGGGACAGAGGGAGACAGAGCATGAACGGGGGAGGGGCAGAGAGAGAGGGAGACACAGAATCGGAAACAGGCTCCAGGCTCTGAGCCATCAGCCCAGAGCCCAACGCGGGGCTCGAACTCACGGACCACGAGATCGTGACCTGGCTGAAGTCGGACGCTTAACCGACTGCGCCACCCAGGCGCCCCTAAGTCAGTTTTTTCAATGTTAACATTGAAAAAGTCAACCATCTTGTAACATTTCAGAATGCTCAATATAATTAAATCTATGTTGACTGAATGTTAATGTGTTGACTTGTCAACTGATTGGAATTTATACCCCTAAAAAGATGCTATTCCTTTCAAAAAGGTCCCATCAAGCCTCTAACTGTATTCTAGTTGTAACAATGTTTCACTGCTTTAAACAGTCTTGGGGTATATTTTGAGACTATTTTTTTTTTTAATACTTTCAACAGGGATAAATCTTTGTCTTTGGGTAGATTTAATTTCTCCAGATACCCTAAGGTTCCTCAGTGCTAAACCTCATTAATAAAATAATCAAGGTAAATAATAGAGCTTATGATGAAGAAAGAGAACTATCAGTTACTGAGGAAGATCTTATATGCATGGATCATGTATTATTATTTTCAGATTAAGATATTCTCATATGCATGAATTTTATATTACACTATCTTATGTTGCATGTAAGTACATGTAATTTCAAAAGAATTTCAAAAATGAGCAGAAACAGCAGACTTCATCTGGTTGTGGAAGCTGGGTGGGTTGGCTTACTCTGTTCATTGGTTACACCCCATGTGAACCAGGTGGCAGGAGGCAGCGGCTGGCACAGCACAGGGCCATGGTCAGGACTCTCGGACCCGGCTCCAAACTCTAGCTCTATCACTACTGGGTGTTTGTCCTTGGACAAGACACTTAGTCTTTCTGAGTCTGTTTCCTCATTTATAAAATGGGGAACCAGAGTCCCTATCTCATTGGATTTTGTGCATATTAAATACGAAAGTGAATAAAAATGTTTGACACATTGTCTACTCATGATGAATGTTAACTTTCACTATTATCTGTGAGTTGTCTTAAGGCATGAACTTACAAGTCACAGTAAAGGAACCAAGGTTCTAAAGATCCCTTGGGGACCAGTATCCACAGCGCCTGCTACGTAGTAGGAGTTCAGGAAATGGCAGTGCTAATTAATCTTTGTGAAGTTTTATTAGACATAATTGTGCTCAAATGGAATGGATCTCAAGTCATCTTTGTTATGTTTAAAACTTTCTCTCTGTGGTCTAATTGACACTGTCATGAAACAGAACCTAAATTCGGTTTCTTGAAGCCATTTGATCACTAAAGAAGTAATGTAAAACGTAACTCGCTGTGTCTCACGCAGCCAAGTGACGGTGTTCTTGTTTGGGACCACCGCTCTAGTCCTCCAGCTGTATGTTCTGCTAAGGTAAGTGTTTTCACCCCCCACCCCCAGCACAGGGCAGCTCAGCATGTGGGCCTGACCTCTGGAGATGGTTCTGGTGTGCTCTGCCATTCCTGTGATGAGTTTAACTGCAGCCTGACCCATGTTTTCGCCCCTGTTATCAATGGTGGTCACCTGCTTCACCTCTTTGAAAAAGTCAAAAATCTCAATATGAACAGAACAGTTGGGATTTGGGCAGATCGAGTTTTAACACTTCCTTCTTTTAGTACAAGAAGCTGTTAGATGGGAGACAATGAGGGCACCAATGTTGCCACTTATGGATTCCCTAGAGCCCAGTCTCAACAGCCTAGCATGAGCTAACATCTGCAGGGCCGAGGGCGACATAGATATACGTGACCAGATTATGACTTGATACCTTATTTCAGATTCTATGTTGGACATTAGTCTTGCGGAAAAGGTCAGTCAGCTAATAACTCTGTCACTGGACAAATGAAATAAATGCAACCCGATACATTCAGAATAAAAAACTGCAGCTCTAAACATGTGGAAAGTCTGAAATAATCTGAAAACTGAGAATCCACAAAAGGGACAAAACGGAAATGGGAACTGTGACACTCCCTGGAATTAGCCTAATTCAAATTTTCCAACTTAGGTCCTAGGAGTTTTGTGTGCAGTTAGACCAACTTCCTTACTCCAGAAGGCCAGAATTCCCACAAACTATCTTCTTGATATTTTCCACCGAAATATCAAGTTAACATGAATTAGAAAGATAGTAAACATTATTTGTCCACCGATCAGAAATATTAACAACTCTCAATATTACTAGTAGGCTATTTAGCAGCGTTAATTTGCAGTTAATAAAAGGGAGTTGCCTGGAACCAAATGAACCCAGGGCCAGAATTAAGATTAGAATTCAAGGGTTAGTGCCTTCTGGTATCGTGCTTACAGGGCGAATTTCTTCCAATAATTGATAAATTAATGTATGACCCTGTGTATTGATTTTAGACCCAGATCTTCCCAATACTGCGGGCAACCTCTCCTTACCAACCTGGTTGGTAATATCATCTTTACTTTCCTCACAATTGGTAAGTGTACATTCATCAAGCACTTATTACGTGCCTACTGTCTGTCAGACACCGCTGAGACAAAAATGGGGAAGATGGGACTTCCTGCTCTTCAGGAGCTCACAGACTGAAACTTAAGAAAAAAATTCATGTTTAAAATTCAGGTGAAGGAAATTTTTAAAGTTCATTAGCAACCTTCTGGAGAAGGTTGTCCTTCTGGTGGTCCTAACCTTTGAGTATGAAACCGAATTAAGTTAAATGCAAACATTTTGTGTTGGTGTTATAAAATTCTTTAGCTATAAAAATTACTAGATTCATTTACTCATTTAATAAACAGTTACTGAACTGAAGATGATACCGTGTAGAAGAACACGGACCTCAACAACTTGAAATAAAAAAGTAATAGAGAAGCAGTGGACTCTGAAATGTGGAGTTTTAGGAATGTCTTAATTAATACATTTCAATTATCTTTGCCTGTGTGTGTGCTTAGAAGACTGATGTGTAATTTTTTTTTTTAACATTTATTTATTTTTGAGACAGAGAGAGAGAGCATGAACGGGGGAGGGTCAGAGAAAGAGGGAGACACAGAATCTGAAACAGGCTCCAGGCTCTGAGCAGTCAGCACAGAGCCCGATGCGGGGCTCGAACTCACGGACCGTGAGATCATGACCTGAGCCGAAGTCGGACGCTTAACCAACTGAGCCACCCAGGCGCCCCGAGTGATGTGTAATTTAAATAAAAACTATGCCTACAGTTTTTCAAAGATTTTTATCCATTTAAATAATCTCTAGATCCAATATGGGTCTCGAACTCACAACCCCGAGATCAAGAGTTGCATGCTCCATTGACTGAGCCAGCCAGGCATTGTCCCTAAACTTTAATGAAAAAATCGTTACCGAAGGCCTCGGGCACTGCTCTAACTGCTCTAGGGTCTCCCACTGAATCGCAGCTCCACAAGAGGCGATGAAGCAGGTAATGGTGGCAAGCACTGGCTTTGGAGACAGAGGGAGGCCAGTTGAAACATTCACTCCATGACAAGTTACTTAACCTCTCTGAGCTCCCCCCACCTCATTTGTAACCTGGAGATAAATTACCTGCTTCATTTTGCTAAGGCTTAAATGAGATAACAGGAATCATCAAACAAAACAGTCATAGTTCCTATTACCAACACCACCAATATTAAGAACACAACCTATATTAAAGGAAAACCTTAGCCTGGCTGGGTTTTGAGCATGAGTCCCACAGGAGGGAAGCGAGGAAACATACACTGTTTAGGCGTGCATTCAAGAATGTATTTCTGTGGGCCGCCTGGGTGGCTCAGTCAGTTTAGCGTCAGACTCCTGATTTCCACCCAGGTCATGACTCACAGTAAGGGAGTTCGAGCCCTGCAAAGGGATCTGCGCTGATAATGTGGAGCCTGCTGGTGATTCTCCCTCTTTCTCTGCCCTCCCCCACTCACAATTTCTCTGTCTCTCTCAAAATAAATAAACTTAAAAAAAAAAAAAGAATGTATTTCAGAGATAATTAAACCTAGTAAATCGATGCTGCTCTGATGTCCTTTTAGGTTTTACTGTGCTGTTTACACAGATGGAGCCCGTCCCACAGGCACTCAAGAGGGTGTTTGCTGTATTTGGTGTGGGATCCTTCAGTGAAGGAGTCTATACCGTGGTGTTAACAGTTTTGGCAACTGACTGTGTATGTTTTTAAGTACTGAATTTCTAAAGGCTCATCTTAATCTGAAAGCTTGACTGTACATAATACACCATTAGTCTTCAATATTTTCTACTCACAGTAAAAATAGAGGTATGTAGAGACAGAATTCTTAATTAGACACGTGCCACAGTTAAAACAATTCACCAGGGAAAGTTTAAAAATTCCAGGAGAGGGGCGCCTGGGTGGTTCAGCTGGTTAAGCGTCTGACTTTGGCTCAGGTCATGATCTCATGGTTCCTGAGTTCGAGCCCCACATCAGGCTCTGTGCTGACATCTCAAGAGCCTGGAGTCTGCATCAGATTCTGTCTCCATCTCTCTCTCTCTCTCCATCTCTCTCTCTCGGCCCCTCCCCTGCTTATGTTCTGTTTCTCTCTCAAAAATAAGCAAACGTTAAAAAATAAATAAATAAATAATTCCAGGAGAGATTTTTGTTTTTGCGGATAAATTCTACTGTATTAGACTAAAAAAAAAAAAGTTGAGCTACCGCTGAAGAGTGGAGCTGTTGGACTGCATTTTGCAAAGTATGCAGCAAGCCTTCCATCTCCTGCTAAGCTGGGGCCATTGTTTAAATCCTTTTGGCAAAAACACTGTAAATAGGGGTTCCAGTTAAAAGACAAGTATTCCTCACAGTGCTTTTCTCCTCCCAAATACAGGAAAAAACGACCCCTGAACTTTACTACTTGTCTGTGCTGCTGTCGGTGGGCAGCTTGGTTTCCACAGGTGAGCGAAACTTCCCGAGCAACGTGTCCTTGTCAAAGGCTTAGCAGTCCTTCAAGGCAGTAAATGCTCAGGCAGGGCTGTCCTGTTGTAAGAGAAGCCCGGTTCCTCCTAAAGCCAGAGCTCCAAGAAGCACAGTAATTAGAAAAGCAAAGTAAAGAGGAAGCACAGAGGGTTAGAAGGGAAATAAAATGCCATCCTTTTCATGTGGTTTCCACTGCATTTAATTAGATCCCCTTCTTCATCCTGCAGTACTTTTCTCGGGCCTGGGGCTGACCTGGCTGGGCAGTGGGACCCGTGCACGACCAGGCGCTACATCAACGGTCTGATGTTGGCATCTGAGGCCTGCTGGTCTCCTGCCTCCCACAGAGGTCGTCGGCAGGCCAGGCCTCTCTCAGCAGCCCCGCCACCTGACAGCTGCCCGGGAACAGGTCAGCTCCTACCCTGCTACTCCCGAGTGAAGTGGTCAGCTGACATCACAGCTAAGACAACAGGAAGCACATCAAAACCAGTCATCTGAAAGAAAGTTGTCTTTAAGTATTAATTAGTACGGACAATGGATAAAAAGGAACAGTTCAACCCAAATCACCAGATTGACACCACGACCAAATTCGCCCCAAATAAGGACGTTCTTTCAAGATCATTACTCTCTCTGAATCTCCTTTTTTATTTCATGAAAATATTGTCATCAGCTGGATAGCTGCTATAGAAATAAGCACTGAAAAGGAAGAAGGAAAATGTGAATCTTAGCAATGAACAAAGGTTTAGTTTCAGGCACCTGGCTAGCTCAGTCCGTAAAGCATCTGACTTCGGCTCAGGTCATGATCTCACAGTGTGTCAGGTGGAGTCCCACATCGGGTGAGCTCGAGCCCCACTTCGGGTGAACATGAGCCCTGCTTCGGGTGAGCCCCGCTTCTCTCTCCCTCTAGCTCTCTCTCTCTCTCTCTCTGCCCCTCACTCACTTGCGAGCACTCTCAAAAAAAAAAAAAACCTAAAAACCTCACAAAGGTTTGGTTTCAAAAAAACAGTGATTCACATTGTGTATTTGAACAATTTATTGTTCTTTAAAAACGTAGTGGGAAATTTTAGAATAAAACTAACCACAATCTCCTCCCCACGGGTTACAAAAATCTTTTGCATCACAACAGTCGATTGTTGTCTAGAGAACATAGCCAATTGACCTACATGATGGTTTTTGTCTTCTTGCTTTTTCTGTGTGTATTCATAGATTCTGAGGTTTCTTAGCAGGAGCTAGTTAATCACAGATGCTCTCCACATCTTTAGGAAGGAGACACAACTCTATTTCTTGAGAAAAAGAACTATCTATTGGTAGGAGGATCAAATTCAATATAAACATCTCCCAACACATCTATGACAGGCACAGACCTTCACAAGTGGGAATGACTGTTTCCACCTGTTTCTCTATTCAGGTGGCCCCTGCTGGAGGCGAAGTTACCTAACAAACACACTATCCATCCAACATGCTGACATTTCTGAGTGCTTTCCAAATTCCAAACCTAGTGTTGAAACTTAGGAATTAGGAACTTGATGGGGGCGCCTGACTGGCTTAGTCTGTAGAGCATGCAACTCCCAATCTCCAGGTGGTGAATTCGAGCCCCACATTAAGCGTAGAGATTACTTTTTAAAAAACAAAAAATACAAAAAAACTCTCCAAATTCTCAGGCGCCTGGCTGGTTCAGTTGGTAGAGCATGCGACTCTGCATCTTGGGGTTGTGAGTTCAGGCCCAACATTGGGTGTAGAGCTTACTTAAAAAAATAAATAAAACAAACTAACAAACATATATACCTCAGAAACAAACCAAATATGTATGGTTACTAGCTGGAATTTAAAAAAAAACTTGGGAGAAAAAAAGGAAACCTGAGTAACCCATACATTAACCATGAAAGCCCCTGAAATAATTCTTACTATGATTGACACAAACTTTTTAAAAGTAACACAACCTAGGAGCGCCTGGGTGACTCAGTTGGTTAAGCATCCGACTTCAGCTCAGGTCATGATCTCACAGTTCGAGCCCCTCATCAGGCTCTGTGCTGACAGCTGGGAGCCTGGAACCTGCTTCAGATTCTGTGTCTTCCTCGCTCTCTGCCCCTCTCCCATTCGAGCTCCCTTCCTCTCTCTCTCACTCTCTCTCACAAAAATAGACATGAAAAAAATTTTTAAGTAACATAAACTTTTATGTTCTCCTGACTTCGTTAACCAAATATTAACATATCAGATAAACATCAATATATCTCAAATAATATTTGTATTAGAATTTCCTTTTTTTTTTTTTATCTGTCTTATCCCACCCCCCAAACCTGATCTACCTGAAAACTTCAGGTAATGACAACTCCATCCTTCCAGTTGCTAAGACCAAGTACTCTAAACTATCCTTAATGCCTTTTTGCCCCTCACACACCATTGGGAAGTCCTAATGGCTCCATCTTCAAAATATATTCAGAATCCAATTATTTTTCACTATTTGGAACATTTAAGTTTATTTATTTTGAGAGAAACAGAGCATGAGTGGGGGAGGGGCAGAGAGAGAGAGGGAGAGTGAGAATCCCAAGCAGGCTCCTCATGATCAGTGCACAGAGCCCAACATGGGGCTCGAACTCACAAAACCATGAGATCATCACCTGAGCTGAAATCAAGAGGCAGACGCTTAACTGACTGAGCCACCCAGGTGCCCCACTGTTGGGAAAATTTTAACTGACTTTCTAAATGCAAGAGGCTGCTTAAGACCAAGGCTGCTTCGTATTTCTTTCCTTCCTTCCTTCCTTCCTTCCTTCCTTCAAGTTCTTATTAATTTCAGTAATCTCTACACCCAACATGGGGCTCAAACTCACAATTAAGAGCCATGTGCTCTTCTGACTGAGACAGCCAGGTGCCCCTATTTCTGTATCTTGAAGTTACGCAACATTCCTAACTTCAGAAAGTAAAATCACGCTTTTTTTTTTTTAATGTTTATTTTTGAGAGACAGAGAACGGGTGGGGGAGGGGCAGAAAGAGGGAGTCACAGAATCTGAAGCAGGCTCCAGGCTCTGAGCTGTCAGCAGGCAGGGCTCAAACCCACAAACCGTGAGATCACAACCTGGGCTGAAGTCGGATGCCCAACCAACTGAGCCACCCAGGAGCCCCAAAATCACATTTCTTAACTGATAAACATAACTTGAAGCATAATTTAAAACAGTATTTTAACCCGTAACGTATAAAACTGAATTTTCATTTACTTTAATGGTTTTATTACCCCCAAAACCAAACCTGGTTTCATGAGAGTTAATTTCATTAAGAAACATTTATTTCATGCTACTAATACCGTATGAAATATAAATTATGCTCTTTCCGATATGAGCAAAATTTATGAAATATTCTGAAACTGTGCTACCTTTTAGCTGCTGCACAGTTTAGAGAACCACCTCACGGACTAAGGAAATTCTCTATGACCTATGTTGGCTCAGAAGCGAAGTATCTTCTGTTGAGCACCTATTTTTATGGGGAATGCTTTGTTTTGGGGTTCTTATTCTGGAGCCTGGCTTCAGGAATATAACATCCCTGAATGTATAAGCAGAATGTAGGGTATGTGTACATATGAGCAGCTTTCTGGGAGGATGTCAAGGGAAGTTTGAGAAGCTAAAAATAAGTATTAGGGGCACCTGGCTGGGTCAGTCGGGGGAGCATGCAACTCTTGGTCTTGGGGTCATGAGTTTGAGCCCCATGTTGGATATAAACATTACTTAAATAAACTTTAACAATAAATAAATAAATAAATAAATAAATAAATAAATAAATAAATAAATACAGTAAGCACTAAACTCATTAAATTTAGTATATAAAAAAATACCAGGGGTGCCTGGCTGGTTCAGTCAGTAGAGTGTACAACTTTAAAAAAAAAATTTTTTTTAATGTTTATTTATTAATAACATTAATAAATTAATTAATGAGACAGAGCATGAGCAGGGGACAGGCAGAAAGAGAGGGAGACACAGAATCCAAAGCAGGCTCCAGGCTCTGAGCTGTCAGCACAGAGCCCAACACAGGGCTCGAACCCACAAACCGTGAGATCATGACCTGAGCCGAAGTCAGACCCTTAACTGACTGAGCCACCCAGGCCCCCCTAGAATGTGCAACTCTTGATCCTAGGGTTATGGGTTTGAGCCCCACATTGGGTGTAGAGCTTGCATTAAAAAAAAAAAAAGTAAAAAATCCCTTGACTTTGACATCTATCATTGCTCATTTAAAGTTAAAGAAAAAAACAAACAAACTGGGGCACCTAGGTGGCTGAGTTCGTTGACCAGCCAACTTTGGCTCAGGTCATGATCTCATGGTTTGTGGGTTCAAGCCCTGCCTCAGGCTCTGTGCTGACAGCTCAGAGCATGGAGTCTTCAGATTCCCTGTCTCCCTCTCTCTCTGCCCTTCCCCCGCTCTGTCTGTCTCTCTGTCTCTTTCTCTAAAATTTAAAAAACAAAATTCATGCTCTTAACTATGTCACAAAATTGACCACAGTACAAGCTATCTACTGGTAGACGTTTAAAAGAGGTCCACATGTTCAGAGAGCCTTTGGCTCATGTACTTCTTGTTAAGCCACTCGAGTTTCACCTGCCCCAGCATTTTTCCTACCTAGTTGGAGCAAACCATCCTCTCTGGGCTCCCATCCCAAGTCCAAGTTAAAATGTCCTAAACTCCTGCAGCTGCCAAGTAGTATTTCCCAGTTATGACTCCCAACTCTGAGGTTATTTCCCCCAATGCTCTCTCCAGTAACTACCAACCTAACATGTTTTTTGCTTTTTTTTTTTTTTTTTTTACAATTTCTTCTCTTCCCTCCCCACCCCCCTCCAAAACCTGGATTCTATTTTTGTTTGACAACTGGGACCCAAACCAAGTTCTCTTACTTATGCTCTAGGAACGCTTTTCATTATCCATTAGCTCTAAACAAGAACCCAAAGAACACCGTCAGCACAGAAGTGCTAAGTCAAATCAAGTCACTGAGAAAGAGGAGCAGGTAAGCACAGTGCATGATCAGGGGAGGCCCTTCCTCCACAGCTACCGCCACCACTCATACTCAGACCGACACAAATGCCTGAACAGAACACCCTATCATCATCATCATCATCATCATCATCAAAATTAGGGGAAGTACACAATGAGCAAATGTTTATTTAGCAAGTTCCTCAATCTGGGAAACAGAGAATATTTTTCAGTTTTGTTTTGTTTGGCACTGATCCTATTTGTCTCCGAGAGCTCCGCGTCACTCAATGCACGTACCGAAAATCAGAGATAATTGCATTAATGTAACAGTCACTTACTTTCACAAAGGAAATTCTGTGAACCTGAAGCGTTTTTGCAAGGTAGGTTATGGGAACCATTCCAACTGTGTCAACAGTCTTCAGTTGGGCTGGAACAGTGATTTCACATCCAAATTGTAACTCTGAAAAGCAATTTATGGTAATAAGTAGGAAATTCTACAATTAGAACTGGCAGAAGTAATTCATTCTGGTAGGATTCTATGGTAACCTCCGTTTGGCGTGGCTGGAATAGCTTTAAAGACAACACCCTTGGGGGAGGGGGGGACCTGGAGGGCTCAGTTGGTTAAGCCATCGTCTCTTGATTTAGTAGAGGTCATAATCCCACAGTTCCGTTCCCAAGATCGGGCCCCAATCAGGCCCCGCGCTGACGGCATGGAGCCTGCATGGGATTCTCTCGCACGCTCTCTCAAAAAAATAAATTTTTTAAAAAAATTTTTTAACGTGTTTTATTTTTATTTTTGAGACAGAGACAGAGCATGAATGGGGGAGGGTCAGAGAGAGGGAGACACAGAATCTGAAACAGGCTCCAGGCTCTGAGCCGTCAGCACAGAGCCCGACGCGGGGCTCGAACTCACGGACCGTGAGATCATGACCTGAGCCGAAGTCGGCCGCTTAACCGACTGAGCCACCCAGGCGCCCCTAAATTAATTTTTTAAAAAATCCAAAGTTTTAAAGGCAACACCTCTGCAACAAGTTTGCCGTCAAGCCTGATGTGGTCTTGGGGACCACGGACTCAAGGAGAAGGGCTGGGAACACCAGAAAATGGTTTCCGCCCAGTTTTCTCAGTAACTTTTAACTTGTTGCCCAAGAGCGAGTAGTGTCCTCAAGGGACGTGTCAATCCGCTTCTGGGAAGATGGGTCTCGCCTTTACACGTGGAAAAGGGATTTCGGAGGAAACAGAAGTCCTCCAGAATGGAGAACTTTCTCCTCCGCCCTCCACCCACCTCCGCCAAACACAAGAAGCCTCTAGAAAAGGACTGATTGATTGACTGACTTTACTTACTTTACTCGCTTATTTATTTTTACCTGTTCAGAGGGGGCCAGAGGAAAATTTAGCGAGTCTTTTGGTTCCACGTTAAGATGGAAAGAATGAAGGGGCAAGACTCCCTGCCCCAAGTTTGAATGTGACCTTGCCTGGAAGACCGCTATATCTGCCCCTCAAGGACCCCGCCATCTTGAACTCCCCTCGGCGTGCGACAAAAAGAGTCCCGGGTTGCCTCCCCTAAAGCCTGGTTTCTCAAGGGCTCCAGCCAGGGGGCTTACCACGCACGTCCTCAGGGTCGACCGGCCCGAATCCTCCCGGAGAGAACCCGCAGCCCGGACGCCAGAAACGGAAACACCCGCGCCCGCATCCTCATTGGCTCCTGGGGGCCGGAAGTGTATGCGTCTGGCGGAAGTGCTCCTACTGCGAGCGTCCGCCGGGTCCGGACCCTCAGGTAGGCGGGGCCCCTGGCTCCCAGCTTTGGGACCGATGCGGTGGCGGAGGCGCCGAGGGGGCGCCGAGGGGACCCCGAGGGCCCCGGGAGGTTGTTCGGTTTCTGGTCTGGGGGGAGCCGGAAGAGTTTCGGGGGCGGGGGTTCCCGGCGACCCCTGCTGGCAGGTGGGGCCTAGTCGAGCCTGGCCGCCGCAGGACCCAAGTGCGGGAGCTTCAAGCTCCCCCGTGGGGACGGGATTTGGGGCTGTGGCCGGAGCTGCTCCCCGACGCGTCCGGATGGTTGAGGTCCCGAAGCTGCTCACGTCCAGCGGGGAAAATGTGTGCCCTCCGCCCTTATCTTTTCCATGCTTCTGGGTTTGACGGCTTCCCCCCAGGCGTGCGGGGGTGCCGGGCTTTCCTCAGTGACGCCCGCGACCTCTCTAGGGAATGTCTCAGAAAGGCCGCCAGAGGCACAGTGGAGGGAGAAAACGGGTTCCCTCCCTCCCTTGCCCCGCTCTCCTCCTCCCCATGGTGTCTTCCTGAAACGGGAAGGGTGTGTTTCGAGCGCAGGCTGCTCAAGTGGAAGTTACCTGGACTGCTTTAGGTCAAGTTTATGTCAAGTAAATGAAACTACTTGATGATGGTTTCCTATTCCTCAGCCGACTCCACCTCCAAGTGGTTTGAACTTTGAGCTTCTTGTAGCCCCGATGAACAATTTGGCTTTCGTCAAGTTTGTGACACTTGGAACTTCAACAGTTGGAGGTTTATGCACTTTGGGACCGGGCCACACTGTGCGGAGTTCAAAGTGCTAGGAGGCCAGGTGAGCGCGAAACGAGCATCTTCCGCTCCAGATTGCGGTTTTTGAGCGCCCTTTTCGGCAGTTTTGTGAAAGGTGCACCGCCTTTATTGACTACTAGGTGGTGCCAGCGAGTTCATCTTTCTGGATAAATTTCAAATAATGAGCAGTGCCAGGATGCGGCTTTTGAAGTGCCCCATCTTCCCTGAAATTTACTTAAAATAGTTTTACCTCTTTACAATAGCTGGTGCCCTTATACACTTTATCCAGTTATTGAATATCTATTCTCTACTAAGTGCTGAGGATGCTAAAAGAGGAATCAAATTCATTTTCTCCTGAGAGTTCATAGTCTGAAGAGAAAGGCCAATAATCAATGTGCTCTAATGAAAGCACATATAACTTAAGGCAGAAATAAGTGCTAAGAAGAGAATAAGATGTGAGATGCAATGGAAGAAGCAGTCATTATTCATTTACCAATTATGTATCCAGACCTTCTGTCTGCCCAACGTTATTGTAGCTGCTGATGTATAAAGAAGTAAAGGGGCGCCTGGGTGGTTCAGTTCGTTGACCTTCCGCTCAGGTCATGATCTCACGTTTGGTGAGTTTAAGCCCCTGGTGAGAATTTGAGCTGGCAGTGCAGAGCCTGCTTTGAATTCTCTGTCTCTCTCTGTCCCTCCCCTGCTCGTTCTTTTTTTTTTTTTTTAATTTTTTTTTTTTAACGTTTATTTATTTTTGAGACAGAGAGACAGAGCATGAACGGGGGAGGGTCAGAGAGAGGGAGACACAGAATCCGAAACAGGCTCCAGGCTCTGAGCTGTGAGCACAGAGCCCGACGCGGGGCTCGAACTCACGGACCGCGAGATCATGACCTGAACGGAAGTCAGCCGCTTAACCGACTGAGCCACCCAGGCGCCCCCTGCCTGCTCATTCTCTCTCTCTCTCTCTCTCTCTCTCTCTCTCTCTCTCAGATAAATATTAAAAAAAAAAATCCCAAGTTACAAATAATTCACAATTTAGTGATTGGGAAGGAACCAAGAAAGACATTATGGAGAAGCTGAAACTTTAGCTAGACCCTGAAGAATGGATTACCTGGGCTTGATAGGTACAAAAAAAAAAAAAAAAAAAAAAACATGCTCAAAGAAAAGAATGAAAGTGTGCATGGCATGTTTTGAAATAGCAAGTAGTGCCCGCTTTGGCTGCACATATCCTAAAATTGAAACAGCAAGTAGTTCAGCATGGTTAGACTGTAGGAAACTGAGCCTGAAAAGACACTGTCAGTTTTAGGTTTGGCTTTACTTTCACTGGAAAATTCAACAGATATAAAATGTAAAATTTTTTTAACTTTTTTTTTTTTTTTTTGAGAGAGAAAGCTTGCAAGCAGGGGAGAGGGGCAGAGGGAGAGAGAGAGAGGGAGAGAGAGAGAGAGAGAGAGAGAGAGAGAGAGAGAGAGAATGTCAAGCAGGCTCCAGGCTCAGTGTGGAGCCTAACTTAGGGCTCCAATCCCACAACCCGGAGATTGTGACCTGAGCCACAATCACAGAGTCAGATGCTCAACCACCTGAGCCATCCAGGTGCCCCTGAGAGAAAATTTATTTATTTATTATTTGTTTATTTACTTACTTATTTTAATATTTATTTGTTTTCGAGAGAGAGACAGGGCACAAGCAGAGGAGGGGCAGAGAGAGAGGGAGACACAGAATCCGAAGCAGGCTTCAGGCTCCAAGCTGTCAGCACAGAGCCCGACGTGGGACTCGAACCCATGAGCTGTGAGATCATGACCTGAGGCGAAGACCAACACTCAACTGACTGAGCTACCCAGATGCCCCTATTTACTTATTTATTTATTTATTTACTTAAATGTTTATTTTTGAGAGCCAGAGAGAGAGCGCTAGTGCACACATGCAAACAGGGGAGAGGCCAAGAGAAAAGGAAAGAGAGAATCAATCCCAAGCAGACTACACTGTCAGCACAGATTCCAGTGTGAGGCTCAATCCCATAAACCATGAGATCATGATGTGAGCAGAAACCCAAGTCAAACGCTTAGCCAACTGAGCCTAAAATAAAATTTAAATGTGTATTTCCCAGGGGAAATTATACGTGAAGCATAGCTGTAATAAATTAGACTTTTGGCTAACCTATTATACATGACATACAGCTATAATAAGTTACACTTCTGGCTATAATGTAGCTCGTTTATATTTCTGTATCATTAATCACTGTAGATGACTTAAGCCAATTTTAACAGCTATGGCAGTAAGAATAGATTTTCACTGATTACATTCTATTTTGAAATATAACGTAAGGAATTCTCTTCATTGAGGTTCACATACCAGATCATCTGGTAGTGATTATGTGTAGGAAAATTTTAAATGCTCTAATAAATTACCCTAGGATTTAGGTTTTGATGAATCATTATACCTGATATTAAGCAAAACATGTTTCCTGAAAGAAATGTGAGTTTAATTTTTATAAATGGAAAAACTTAAACACTATGTTGTTGTTGTTTTTAAGTTTACTTATTTATGTTGAATGAGAGAGTTCTGGGGAGAGACAGAGAAGGAGAAAGAATCCCAAACAGGCCAGTGCAGAGCCCATCAGGGCTCAAACCCATGAACTGTGAGATCATGACCTAAGCCAAAACCAAGAGTCAGACTTTTCACCAACTGAGCCACCCAGGCCCCCCTTAAAGACTATAAATGTTGAGATAAACGCATACAGTATCAGCACACCAAAAGCAGCAGCTTTTCTCTACACTAGCAGTAATCAGAAAAAAAATTTTTAAGTAATCTCTGTGCCCAACACCAGGCATGAGCTCATAACCCGAAGATCAAAAGTTGCATGGTCTACCAACTGAGCCAACCAGGTGCCCCGCAATAATTAGAAATTGTAATAATGGGTGCCTAGGTGGCTCATTTGTTGAGTGTCTGACTTCGGCTCAGGTCATGATTTCACGATTCATGAGTTCGAGCCCCAATTGGGCTCACTGCTCTCAGTGCAGAGCCAGCTTCAGATCCTCTGTCTCCCTCTCTCTTTGCCCCTCCCCCACTCACACTCTCTCAAAAATAAAGCATTAAAAAAAAAGAAATTGTAATAACAAGAAGTCTATTCCCAGTATTAACAAAAAACATATATAAAATGTCGAAGAATAGCCAGTGTTCAAGGCCTTTGTTAACAAAACAATACTTTTAAACTTAAAGATTGTGAAAGAAAGCCAAGATAAATGGAGTGATATATTGTTTGACAGGAAGATTCAAATTTCAGGGATACAGATCTGCATATTAGGCTCTAATTTTAATGTAATCCCTCTCAAAATTTCAGTTGCATTTTTTTTAAATGTTTATTTATTTTTGAGACAGCATGAGCAGGGGAGGGGCAGAGAGAGAGGGAGACACAGAATCTGAAGCAGGCTCCAGGCTCTGAGCTCTCCCCACAGAGCCCGATGCCAGGCTCGAACTCGTCAAATGCAAGATCATGGCCTGAGCCGAAGTCAGACACTCAACTGACTGAGCTACCCAGGCACCCCAATCAATTGCATTTTTTTTAATTTTTAATTTTTTTTTTTTTTTTTTTTTTTTGAGAGACCGAGCACAAATGGGGAGGGGCAGAGAGAGAGGGAGACACAGAATCAGAATCGGAAGCAGGCTGCAGGCTCTAAGCTGTCAGGACAGAGCCCCATGCAGGGCTCAACCTGCTGAGCCGTGAGGTCATGATCTGAGCCGAAGTCAGATGCTCGACCGACTGAGCCACCCAAGCACCCCTTCATTGCATTTTTAAGGGAACTTGACACTCTGATTCTTAAATTCATCCAGAAGAGAAAATGCATAGGAATAGCCAAGAATTACTGGGGAAAGAAAATTCCACAATAATAAAGGCAACTCCCTATCAGTTATCACTGTACCAGCTTTATAGCTGACAAAATAACAAGGTAGTCTTATGACCAGAATGTTCTCAGTGAAACAGATGTGAGTCTTTCTACTGAGTCTACATTAAAAGTGGCATAAATACTGACTAATAAACAGTGTTGGGGCAACTCACTCCTCCTTTGAAAGAAAATAGAAGTTAGAATCGTATTTCATAGCATTAACAAAAAGAGTTGAAGTGGCTTAAAGAGCTGAATGTAGGGGTGCCTGGGTAGCCCAGTCGTTAAGCAACTGACTTTGGCTCAGGTCATGATCTCCGGTTTGTGAGTTCAAGTCCCACTTCGGGTGAGCATGAGGCCCACTTCTCACTCTCTCCCTCTCTCTCTCTCTCTCTCTCTCTCTCTTTCCCTCTCTCCCTCCCTCCCTCCCTCTGCCCCTCCGCCCCTCCTGGGATTCTCTTTCTCTACCCCTCACTAACTTGCTCTCTCTCTGTCTCAAAAAAAAAAAAAAAAAAAAAAAAAACTGAATGTAAAAAGAAAAATTTATGTAAGTCTTAGAATATAAAATCGTGTGTTTTTTAAAATCTTGAGATGGTTAGGGCCTGCCTTCATGGGACATAAAACTAATAAGACTTAAAGAAGAAGACAGATTTGGCCATTAAAAATAATAATTTATCATTGGGGCACCTGGGTGGCTCAACTTAAGCGTCCGACTTCGGCTCAGGTCATGATCTCACAGTTCATGAGTTCAAGCCCCTCATCAGGCTCTCTGCTGTCGGCGCAGAGCCTGCTTCGAATCCTCTGTCTCCCTCTCTCTCTGCCCCTCCCCTGCTCACACACGTGTGCACGTACACACCCTCTCTCTCAAAAATAAACAATAATAATAATTTATTATGACAAAAAAAACCAATAAGTAAAATTTAAAGTCAAGAGATGAGATCATATTTGCAACATAACTGCAAAGGCTTCATACTGCTGTAAATCAGTAAGAGAAAAATAATCCAGGGGCATATTTCCAAAGGAGAAATTCACAGCAAAAATTGTCAGTGCCCGCAAGTTATTAGGTAAATGCACATAAAACCAACAAGACAATGCTAAGAGTGTTCTTTTTTTTTTTTTTTAATTTTTTAATGTTTATTTATTTTGGAGACAGAGCATGAACGGGGGAGGGGCAGAGATAGAGGGAGACAGGATCTGAAGCAGGCTCCAGGCTCTGAGCTGTCAGCACAGAACCCGATGCCGGGCTCGAACCCACAAACTGCGAGATCATGACCTGAGCCGAAGTCAGACACTCAACTGACTAAGCCACCCAGGCGCCCCAGGAATGTTCTGAGTCCTAGAGAATACTTACTAAGAATGAAAAAGAATGTTACAATGAATCTTTTTGTAAAGCAAAAAGATTTATTTCTTTTTTTTTTTTAATGTTTTTATTTATTTATTTTGAGAGAGAAAGGGAATATGCAAGCAGGAGAGGGGCAGAGAAAGATAGAATCCCAATTGGGCTCCGCAGTGCAGAGCCCCATGCAGAGCTCAACCCCACCAACCATGAGATCATGACCTGAGCAAGGGTTGGATGCCCAACCAACTGAGCCACCCAGGTGTCCCAGCCCTAATCTATTTCTTTATAAAATTGTGTTTTCAGGGGTGCCTGGGTGGCCCAGTTGGTTGAACATCCAACTTCGGCTTAGGTCATGATCTCATGGTTCATGAGTTTGAGCCCTACACCCGGCTCACTGCTGTCATCCGCTTTGGATCCTCTGTCCCCCTCTCTCTGCCCCTCCCTGCTCACGCGTCTGCTCTCTCCCTCAAAAATAAATAAACATTTTTAAAAGATTGTGTTTTTAACTATCAAATCTGTTTAAAGTAAGATGGACCAATAGTGAAGACTTTTAATTAAGTTGTCAAGTCAGGTAAGAAGACTGCCAGGCATTCTTGTGGGGTGTTACTAGTATAGGAGTTTAAACTTCTATACCTAAAATGCAATTCTCTTTGCACAACTCTCTTTCCCACACCTGTAGCTCAGAATGAACATAGCCCATTGTGAATTGCACTGGAACGTGGAATCATTTCAAATAACCAAATATATACTGTATGTGGGCTTATTGTTCTTCCTAGAGATCAAAATGGCTTCCAGAGGAAAGACAGAGACAAGCAAATTAAAGCAGAATTTAGAAGAACAGTTGGATAGACTAATGCAGCAATTACAAGATCTGGAGGAATGCAGGTGAGAGTAACTGAATGCTGCTATGCAGTCCAGTGGCTTTTTTCTGCAGCTAGATTACAAGCTCTGGGTGCAGGCACCTGTATGATTTTGGTTTCCCCTGTAGTGTTCTTCACAGTGCTTTGTCTGTTGGAGAAATAAACTCAGGGCGAGCCTTGGAGTCATAAAGGTAACCCCCTTAAGTTTCCATTTCCCTGAGTGTGAAGTGAAAATAATAACTAACACCTACCTTCTCTTTGGTGTTTAAAATAGGCCTGCTTGGTATCAAGCTGAGAAGATACCACTTGAACTTCTAGTGTCTTTTCAACTTCAACTGTTCCAAGGACCAAAAGCGTTCATTGCCTTTTTTAACTACTTTGAAAGGTTGTTGTAAATATTTCAAGTCAAGGGGCCAAAACAATACTTGGCCCAGAGCCGATGCTCAATAAGTGGTAGCTGTCGTTGAATTTGTAGTGAATGTTTAATAAATGGCTTGTTCGAGTAGTGAATAAAAATAGCCTCGTTCGCAGACGATAGGTGGTGCATTGCTATTGTATTTCAAGGTGCACAGAATTTTATCTACCATCAATGATGGTCATAAATGAAATGGCTGCTTTGTCAAGCCCTGTTGTGTGTCAAGCACTTTCTATATTTCATTTAATGCTCGTAGCAGCCCTGTAAGGTAGTACTATCATTATCTGTGGCTTATAGATCAAGAAAATGAGACTCAGCTGTGTTAAGTGTCTTGCCCAAGGTTATGCATTGATTCGTAGAGTGCTTAAAAGGAAGTTATTATGTGGTTTGTTAAGTGTGCCTCATTTTGGTAAAAGAAAAATGGTTAATTATCAAGGTAACCACATTGCAGGAAAGCGCCTGTATCAGACTAACATCTGAACACATCCGTTATTAGCATTTTGTTGTTTCCTTTCAGCCTTGTCCCTCAGTATATTTTTTGTAAATATATGTATCTGAAGTCTTAGAGTCCAAATATAAGATTGCTTTTTTTTCACTTAGAACTCTGTTTTTCTATGTTTGCTGTACTTCAGAGAGGAACTTGATACAGATGAATATGAAGAAACCAAAAAGGAAACTCTGGAGCAACTAAGTGAATTTAATGATTCACTGAAGAAAATCATGTCTGGAAATATGACTTTGGTAGATGAGCTCAGTGGAATGCAACTGGTGAGCATAATTTACTTACACTAGTGACACAGTTTGTCTTTTTCCCCTTTTTTTTATAAGTATATTTAAGATAAACCCTTTTTTGGGGTTTAACTTCCAGATGAGTGTCTGCTTATCAATACAACAGCATAGCAAACGGAAACTAAAATTATAACGGTGTTTGATGAACAAAGATGACCTGTTAGTAATTGAAAATTCATCAGTCAATTACTGTAATGTCTGATTCATTGGAATATTTGGCTTAGTTTTTACCTTCTTATATCCTAGGCTATCCAGGCAGCTATCAGCCAGGCCTTTAAAACCCCAGAGGTCATCAGATTATTTGCAAAGAAACAACCAGGTCAACTTCGGACAAGGTTAGCGGAGGTAAAATTTCTTTACATTGATTTAATTGCTGTGCGTATTTTTTTCTCAGCTCCAGAATTTGCTCATTATGTTCGTCTGAGGTTTAAAAATTGGTCAGTTGAGAATGTACACCACCACCAAGAGTGAATCCTAATGTATAGACTGTGGACTTGGGGGGATTGTGTGGTGTCAGTGAGCCACTCTGGTGGATGATGAAAAATCATGGGGAGGCTGTGCATGAGTGGGGGGCAGGGAGGATACGGGAAATTTTTGTATGTTTACACAATTTGCTGTGAACCTGAAACTGCTCTAGAAAATAGTCAGCTACCAAAAAAAAAAAATTGATCAGTTGATTTGAGAGCCACAACCCACAGTTTTCTGACAAAATTAGTCTTTTGAGCAATTATTGAATATAGAGGTGTAAACAGCATATGGCAGTTTAAATTGCTACTAACTGCTTCTACTCGAACCCCAACTTTAAGGTTTTACCATTTATTTCTGAAGCCGAGTTGAAATTCCATCTAGAATTCATTAGCAGCTTTGCTTTTTGTGCATGTAGCCTTTCTCATCTAAGAATTTCAAACATCTCTATAAACCTGGATTTGAGAAAGTCTGTTTATAGACTTGAATATAATTAAGGCATTAACAAGTGATTTACAACCACTGATAATTCAGTAGCATAGCGTGGACTTGGGTCAGACTGGCAGGATTTGTATCCCTGCTCTATGGTGGAGGTATGTGACCTTAGGGAAGTTACTTTTAATAGTTTTTAACACAATTAATAATGTTTTGTTTGTTTATTTTTGAGAGAGAGACAGAGCGTGAATGGGGGGGGGGCAGAGAGAGAGAGGGAGATACAGAATCAAAGCAGGCTCCAGGCTCAGCTATCAGCACAGAGCCCGACACGGGGCTCAAACTCACGAACTGTGAGGTCATGACCTGTGCCGAAGTTGGAAGTTTAACCAACTGAGCCACCCAGGTGCCCCAATAAACTTTTTAGTAAATATTACTACTATTATTATTGAAGTTGAATAAGTTATGTTATTCAACCTATTTGTGCCTCAGTTTCCCCGTCTATAAAAAGGTGATAATAGTAGTTCCTACCTCTTAAGGTTGTTATAAGGACTAAATGAAATAATATGCGTAAAGCACATACTATGTGTAACATGTAATGTGTGTAAAGCACATGGAATAGTACCCAGGCATACTATAGGCTATCAGTGTTTCTGGTGATAGAGGTGATATTTAACCAACATTCCTGGAGACCTGATACCAGTTATCTCATTCAAGCCTATAGACCACACTTCAGTTTAAGGGAATGAGTGCTTGAAGGATAGTTTCTCTCTAAAGGAAGGTGTTGACCTACCAGTTCCTCAGTAAAGTTTATAATCAAGGCAGTGGTTATGATTAGCATTAAGATTTATTAGAACTGAGGGGTGCCTGAGTGGCTCAGTCGGTGGAGCATGTGACTCTTGATCTTCGGGTTGTGAGTTCGAGCCCCATGTTGGATATAGAGATTACTTAAAAAATAAAATCTTAAAAGATTTATTAGAACCGTGTAACTGTATTTCTGACATGTTTGCCTTGAATTGATTCTATAGTTCTTTATAATAATCAGCTAGAGGATCTTTTTTCTTTAAGAAGAAGTAGATCTGGGGGCGCCTGCTTAAGCAGCCTACTCTTGATTTTGGCTTGGGCCGTGATCTCGCAGTTAGTGGGTTCGAGCCCTGCATTGGGCTCTGCGCTCACAGTGCAGAGTCTGCTTGGGATTCTCTCTCCTCCTCTCTCTCCTCCCCTCCCCTGCTCACTCGCTCTCAAAAAAAGTAGATCTGAAAATCTGGATTTTATGGATAAAATGTTTTGTTTTGTTTTTTAATGTTTATTTATTTTTGAGAGAGCGAGAACAAGCACGAGCAGGGGTAGAGGATCTGAAGTGGGCCCTGCACTGACAGTAAAGAGCCCCACATGGGGCTCAAACTCATGAACTGTGAATCATGACCTGAGCCAGAGTCAGATGCTTAACAGACTGAGCCGCCCAGGCGCCCTGGACACAATGTTTTTAACTTAAGTACCATATTCTTTGCATTCATCCATTTCAGATGGATAGAGATCTCATGGTAGGAAAGCTGGAAAGAGGCCTGTACACTCAACAGAAAGTGGAGATACTAACAGCTCTCAGGAAACTTGGAGAGAAGGTACCTATATTTAATTTAATATATTAGGTATAAAGAAAAGGTACAAAGTATTTGGTATAGAACTTTGTGAGCTGTGATCTAGTTTGTGGTCCTGAGACATTCTTAAAGGTGGTTCCTAGAACCTCTTGTTAACATTCGAATCCGCTCTCTCGGGCTTTGTTTTGTTTTGTTTTGTTTTGTTTAGCTGACCGCAGATGATGAGGCCTTCTTGTCAGCAAATGCAGGTGCTATACTCAGCCAGTTTGAGAAAGTGTCTACAGACCTCGGTGAGTCTCCTCGTATTTCTGAAAGCTGTCCAGGCATTACTGCTCACATTGATGGATACCATGAGTGAGATAACAGGATGGCCTTATCTTGAGTTTAGAGGTAAAACCAGGGGCGCCTGGGTGGCTCACTCTGACTCTTGATCTCAGCTCAGGTTGTGGTCTCGGGGTCCTGATTTCAAGCCCCGCATCGGGCTCCATGCTGGGCATGAAGCCTACTTAAGAAAAAAAAAAAATTGAGGTAAAACCAGAAGTGTTTTCTTTATAAATCCCTCGTATTAGGTTTATTTCCTAATATTTTTAAATTGGGGCGCCTGGGTGGCTCAGTTGGTTGAGTGTCCGACTTTGGCTCAGGTCATGATGTCACAGTCTGTGAGTTCAAGCCCCGTATCGGGCTCTGTGCTGATGGCTCAGAGCCTGGAGCCTGCTTCCGATTCTGTGTCTCCCTCTCTCTCTGCCCCTTCCCTGCTCATGCTCTGTCTCTCTGTGTCTCAAAAATAAATAAAAACATTAAGAAAAAAAAAAATTTTTTAATTAAAAATAAATTAATATAGTCTAATATTTTAAAAATATTTGTCAGCTAAATATAAATATAAAGTAAACTAAAATTTTATATATTCTATCTCACATTTTTTTTTTTAATTTTTTTTTAATGTTTATTTTTGAGAGAGACAGAGACAATGCGAGTGGGTTAGGGGCAGAGAGAGAGGGAGACACAGAATCCGAAGCAGGCTTCAGGCTCCCAGCTGTCGGCACAGAGCCTGACGCAGGGCTCGAACTCATGAGCTATGAGATCATGACTTGAGCCAAAATCGGATGCTCAACTGACTGAGCCAGCCAGGTGCCCCTTTATTTCACATTTAAAGTTAGAGTAAGGGGGCACCTGGCTGGCTCAGTTAGTAAAGCATGTAACTCTTTTCTTTTTTTCTTTTTTTTAATTTAAAGTTTATTTATTTATTAATTTTGAGAGAAACAGAGGCAGAGTGAGTAGGGGAGGGGCAGAGAGAGAGAGGAAGAGAGAGAATCCCAAGCAGGCTTTGTGCTGTCAGTGTAGAGCATACAACTTTTGATTTTGGGATCGTGAGTTTGAGCCCCACATTGCAGGTAGAGATTACTTAAAAATAAAGTAAGTGAAGTAAGTAAGTTGAAGTAAGGATTTGTAACCAATAAATCATCCTCTGTGTGTGAGATATTTGTGCAGGGGAAAGGAAGTTGGGAATTGGTACTGGGAAAGTTTAGGGGTAATGCTCTGATTATAGAAGCGAGTTTTATTTTCTGTTTCAATAGCTATGGAACTTGAAATGCATTTGAAATAACCTTTGTTTATTATGTTTATTTCTCCTTAGGCTCTGGAGACAAAGTTCTTGCATTGGCAAGTTTTGAGGTCGAAAAAACAAAAAAATGACCTGGTGTGGAAGCTTGGGACATTGATCACATTCTTGCTGTAAATGGCATTTGTCTCATAGGGATTTTGAATCATTGCAAAGACATCAAGAGATTCTTGAAATACATTGATAACCTGAGAAACGGTGATGGAAAACACACTTGTGGCTTCTGGTTATACCCTTCCTCGTCGTGCTTCAGGGCTGCTTGCCTGAGTGATCCTAGATGGGCGGGATGAGGAACCCATTGGGCCTTATTCATCATGTCTTGTGTGTTTGAGAGAAGGAACAGAAAACAGTCTCTCTGCCTGTTTTTATTAAGCCTCCTTGTTTTAAGTGCCGATAGTAAATGAAAAGATGTGAACTAACGATTCTTTTCTGCTCATAATTTATCCCCACTTGTTGGAGTGAATAGTGTACCAACATCAATAGACGTCCTGTGTGTTTATAGAATTTTAGAGTTCCAAGTGATCTTGGAAATCATTTTCATTTTATAATCAAGGAAACTGAGGCTCAGAAAGAACAAGTTGACTTGCTGAAAGTCACATCCGAGACAGAGCTGGTTTATAAGACTTGGGCATCCTGACTCTCAGTTTAGTGTCCACTGAGTTTTATTTCTTTATTTTGTGCTGTTTTTAAAAACTAATTAACACATATTTGGGCAAGTCCGTGTTTATGAAAATTCCATGTCCCAACAAAAAGTTGTCACTAAGGGACCATTCCTCCAGCCTGTAGGGCCTCCATATGAAAGGGGCCCATTGTATCCCTCAGTTGTGAGCTTGGAACAATGGGAGCCCTGTTGAGAGTCTCCTGGAGTAACTTAACCTCCTGCTTTGTTTCACCAGGGAAGTAATTGAAAGTGGCAGCTAGAGCCCCCCGCCCCAGCCCTCCCCACCATGTGTGACCTCTTTGCTGAAACCCAGTAGGTGGTGACTGTAACTATTATTTACTCTTCTGTTTTTGGAGAAACACAAAATAAGTTACGAGGAAAAACATACTCTCAAGTGTTTATATTTCTCTGCATGCTCAAATATATAGATTTCCCCATGCATATGTATATGCTAGCTTATTTTCTAGGCTCGGGCCACTTTATATTTTTTTCATGTGTGTCTCAGTTTTCTTTTCCTTTGCACTTTATCCAAATTAAAACACTTCTGAAGCTTCTCATATACTGTAAACTCTACTAGGTGCTCTGCCAACTGGACAAATTAGGGACCTCAGCTTCATTAATGCCTTATTTGGAACTCTTAATGGGTAACTTTTTATATATTGGTTTATAGCGGTCAAAAACTCATTGAAATTGTAACAAACCAAGAAAAAGCAAATTGCCTGCTACCCATGTAGGATTTTATGGTCAATCATCATTATTTCATTATTCTGCATTTTTGTTTGTTCAAGTGATCTCTACACCCAACGTGGGGCTTGAACTCAGGACCCCGAGATCAAACGTCACATGCTCTACCAACGGAACCAGCCAGGCACCCCTAGTCTGCATTGTTTTTAATTGAGGTGAAACTCACGTCCTATAAAAATCAGAAATGTACAATTCAGTGGTGTTTAGTACGTTCACAATGTTGTGCAGCCATCACCATCTAGTTCCAAAACATTTTCACCACCCCAAAGGAGACGCCACACCCATTAAGCAGTCACTCCCCGTGCCCTCCTCCACATCCCAGCCCTCCGGCAACAACTAATCTGCTTTCTGTCTCTGGATTTACCTATTCTGGAAAATTCCTGTCAATGGAAGCATACGGTATGCGACCTTTTGTGTCTGGCTTCTTTCACTTAGCGTATTTTCAAGGTTAATCTAAGTTGTAGCCTGTATCAGTACTTCACTCCTTTTAATGGCTGAAAATATTTCCTTGCGTGGATACTACATTGCGCTTATGCATTTACCTCTTGAACGTTTGGACTTTTTCCACTTTCTGGCCATTGCAAATAGTACTGCTATGAACATTTGTATCTAAGCGTTTCAATACCTGTTTTCAGTTCCTTTGGTTTTATATCCAGGAATGGAATTGCTGTGTGTACGTGTGTTTTGGGGGTTTTTTGTTTTGTTGTTTAAGCCCTAACAAGATTCCCCTTTCCCCTCCAGTAGTAGGATAAGGAAAATTAGGAATATTGGGTATTTGAGAGGGGCCTACGTGAATCTGGAGTCCTTAATTTTGCTTTCCCTTTACACTTTCTGTAAGACTAACATCAGTGAAATATTTTGTCATTAATCACATTAGTGTATTCATTTTGTAAGTAATGACTAGTACTCAACTTAAAATTAATCTTCCTTTAAAAGTTACAAAGTATGCAGTACCCAGCAAGATACTGTCATTCATGACCGTGTGACCTTTGGTAGGTTACTTAATCTTTTTGAGGCTCATCTTCCTCTTCTGTTCAATAGGGATCCGTAGGTAGGACCTACCTACCGCATGGGTTTACTGTGGATCTCCCTCTCTTTAACACAGACAGAAGTTTTGCATTGGAGCTAATCTACAATTTAACAATTCTTTCGAGGGCCATGTTATATATTTTGTTTCACAAATTTGGTCCTTAATTCAGAAAAAAATGAAAAGGGACTAATTTGAAAATTCTATACAATTATAGTTATTAAATGATTTGCAAACTAGGTTTCCTGTTCATATTTTGCTATATTTAATCTGGGTTTTTAAACTTCTCGGGAGGTCTCAGACTGAAATAACTAGGTCTCAGACTGAAATAACTAATGCTAAGGCAGCTAACTTTTTGATATCTTTGGGTCAAGCTAATATTTTAATGAGAAAAATTCCTGCATTTTTCAAAGAACTGGGGTTGAAGCAGAAGTAAATTCCAATGAGCGAGTGTACAACTGGGCAGTTTAATGAAAGGTAATAATTTAAAACCGTTTCTAGGGGCTCCTGGCTGGCTCGGTCTGTAGAATGTGCAACTCTTGATCTCGACCTTGTAAGTTTGAGTTCCACGTTGGATGTAGAGATTACTTAAAAATAAAATCTTAAAAAATAAAACAATTGTTGTGTTTCAGTGCTTTGTTCTTCCTGTAAATGGTAAGAAGGGTATGCTAGGTAGGCCTTTTTTTTTTTTTTTTTTTTTTATGTTTATTTTTTTGAGGGGCAGACAGAGAGGCCAACTGAGGGTCTGAAGCAGGCTCTGTGCTGGCATCAAAGAGCCCGACGTGGAGCTCGAACTCACGAACCATGAGATCAGGACCTGAGCTGAAGTCGGACACTTAACCAACTGAGCCACCCTGGCGTCCCTGTTGGGCCTTTCTTTGAAGACAACTCAGCCAAAGAACAGCCATCTTGGGCAAAATAAACGACTACAAACCCACCGTTGGATGGCATCTTACTACAGTGAATAATGGATAGTTTGAAATGATGACAGGAAAAATAAACCCAGACCATTTGGCCTAGAGCTTTTCAGCTACTTCCCTGTCCGTTTTCCCCCCTTGCTGTATATTCGTTACTAAGGCCAAAAAAAATGCGCTTGTTTGCCTCTCAAAATGTTTTCAGCATTAATATGTAGATTAAAACTGTCAGCAGTGCCACAGACCCCCATGAACAAGCGCTAATTGCTTCCAGTCTGTTTGGCCCTGGAATTGCAAAGATTTAGAAACTGGGTTAACTAGTATTTAATATTTTCACTAAATTGCAAAAAGCAGGTTGAAAATACGGCTCCTCTGGGTATTCCTCTAGAGTACGGCCTTTTGACATCCCAACTCACTGTCTTTTTGAAGTCCCTCTCCCCGCCACAGTAACCACGAAGCGGGGCCACCAAGCTGCTGAAAAGGCTTCCAACACGGGGCTCTCGCGGTGCTCTCAAGGGTGCGTGGCGAAGAGTCCGCCGTCCGAGAGTCTGGAAGCTGAGAGGCCTGTCGGCTGGAAGCTTCGTGGTGTTTGGTTGTCTTCCTCTGGGAAGAGCACGTTCCTTAGAGCCTCAGGCAACGGACAGCAATTAAAAATAATTAAACGAGGGGCGCCTGGGTGGCTCGGTCGGTCAAGTGTCCGACTTCGGCTCGGGTCATGCTCTTCCGGCTCGCGAGTTCGAGCCCTGAGCCGGGCTCCGTGCTGACAGCTTGGAGCCTGCAGCCTGCTCTGGACGCCGCGTCTGCCCTCTGCTGCTCACATCCGGTCTCCCTCTCTCAAAAATGATTTAAAATAAACACCAAAGAAAACAAAACTGAACAAGCAGAACGTATTCCGTAAAGAAGGTCAAGGAGAGTCACCGGCTTCCTTTTGAATTAAGAAAGCAGAAGGGGCACCTGGCTGCCTCAGCCGGCAGAGCACGTGCTTCTCGATCTCGGGGTTGTGAGTTCAAGCACCACGTTGGGTGTAGAGATTACTTGAATAAATAAATAAAATTAAAAAAAAAAAAAAAAAAAAGAGGAAGATACTGTAGGCAAGGGTTCTTTCTAAGATTATTTATCAACCACAGATCTGCCCTAATTTCTGGCCACTGTGGGAACTTCGGAAACCTTCCCACAAGAACCTCTGACTTTGTGTTCAGTCACACTTTCAGTACATGATTTAAGGGCTTAAGTCATCTTGATTATGTCTGTTGAAGACGTCTGAGGAGATCAGGTACAAGTCTTCATTACTGCTAAGTTGTCATATTACGTGGAACTGTTCTTTCCTATGAGAGGAGGTGAAGGAGTTTTGTTTTTTGTTTTTTGTTTTTTTGGTTTTTTTGGGTTTTTTTTTTTGCACACTTGTGTGAAAACCTGGTTCCTTCAGGCTGGCATCACTCCTCCAATACTCAAGAACCAGAGCGGGTTGAAAACTGAGGCATTTACCTACAACGGTAATCAAAGAGGTACGTAATTATGTAGAAGCGAGTATTTGGCCTAGATGAGATAAAAACTAATTGCCTGAACCCTGTGATCTGACCATGATCTTAGAAAACATGGCAGTTTGGGGGCACCATTTTTGGCTCAGTCGGTTAAGCGCCCAACTTCAGCTCAGGTCATGATATCACGCTTCGTGAGTTCGAGCCCCACATCAGGTTCTGTGCCAACAGCTCAGAGCCTGGAGCCCGCTTCGGATTCTGTGTCTCCCTCTCTCTCTGCCCCTCCCCCGCTCGCCCTCTGTCTCTCTCCAGAATAAAATAAAAACACAAAAAAAGAAAAAGAAAGAAAACATGGTGCTTTTACTACTTGGTGTGTTAAAAAAAAAAGAAACTTTGTTGTCACAGGTTTTACATCAAGTTTAATCTAGGTCTTGGTAAATTATACCTTAGATTTGGTTTGTAAAGCTCTGAGCTTACACTTTGACTTAAATATTTTGTTTCATATTTACTCAGAAAAGGAGCATTTTCACTTTGGGAGCAAACAGGCAAAGCCTCGGTCCCTTGGCCTTACGCTTGTGGCATTTCCTTTCAGCCTGTCTTCTAGAAGCAGGAGCGGCTTGTTCTCCTGCAAGGAAATACCGTGAGCAAGACTATATTAAGCAGTACATGTAGGCACACCAAACCCACTTTCCAGCCTCAGAAAGGAAAACTCGGGCTCTGTCTTTCCCTTGTGAGCTGGAGGGAGAAGGGAGGGGCGAGCCCGTGTTCACCCCGGGGCGTGCCTTCCTTCTGGGAGTCTGACGGCCAGTGGCGCGGCCGCTCCCGCGGGGCCCTTCTGACCTCCCACGGTGCTGCTCTCGCCAGGGTGGGAGGTTGACTGTGCCAGTGTAATCCTGTTACAGTCAAAGCACTGAACAAATTGTATACTTTCGTCCCTTTGGGGCTTAAAAAACTCAAAGTGTGCTTTGGTGAGGATTAGGACTTGAAATTGGAGAGAAGAAAACATGTTTTGAAAAATCTTTTTTTTTTTAATTTTTTTTAAGTTCATTTATTTATTTTGAGAGAGAGCACGAGCAGGACAGAGGCAGAGAGAGAGAGGGAGAGAGAGAATCCCAAGCACCGAGCCCGTCGCAGGGCTCAAACTCATGAACCACAAGCTTAACCGACTGAGCCACCCAGGTGCCCTCAAGTTGTGTTTTAAAACAGACCTAACAATTAAAGAAAAGGATATCTATTACTCTATCATAGTTAGCTGAGTCCTTAGAAACATTATTTCTTTTTAAATTAAAAAAAAAATTTTTTTTAACATTTATTTATTTTTGAGAGACAGGGAGAGACAGAGCAGGAGCAGGGGAGGGGCAGAGAGAGAGGGAGACACAGAATCCGAAACAGGCTCCAGGCTCCGAGCTGTCAGCACAGAGCCCGACGTGGGGCTCGAACTCACGGCCTGTGAGATCATGAGCTGAGCTGAGATCATGACCTGATGCTCAACCGATTGAGCCACCCAGACGCCCCATAAATGATCTATTTCATCTATAATTTTTTACTTCGTCCTTTGGTCAATCTTGTAAACTACAAATCATGAAAGTATTTATGTTGTTTTGGAGACTATTAAATGGAGAGAAAGTTGGAATACTCCTGTAGGGGAGGAAAAATATCATTCCTCCACCCATTTTTTTTTATGTTATTGACAGGGACCCCTATTACAAAGGACAGATTAAGAAGAGAAAAGCACACAAGTTCAAGTTTTACGTGACACAGGAGTCTTCATAAAGGAATGAAGACCCAGAGAAACAGTTAAACCTGAGTGTTTTGTCAGAGAGAGGGTCAGAGAGAGAGGGAGAAGGAATCCCCAGCAGGCTCCATGCTGAGCTCGGAGCCTAACACGGGGCTCGATCCCATGACCCTGGAACCATGACCTCCGCCAAAATCAAGAGTCAGACACTCAACCGACTGAGCCACCCAGGTGCCCCTGAACCTGAGTGTTTTTAGGCTAGGTTTGAAGAAGAGTGGAAAGTCACAGAAAGCTATAGTAAGACGAATATAAGTGTAGTAAACTGAGGGAAACTTAGCAAGATCTTTCTGTCGGGATTCCTCTCTGTCCCTTGTCTTCAGAGATAAGGCTGCTGCTTGCTTCCGGGTAATGGAGGGGCACCTCTCACACACACAGAGGTTCTACGACCCGCTTCAGGAGAAGGTTGAAGGGCTTTCCTGCACGTGCCTTTTCTCAAATTCCTGCAGCTTAAAATATTTAGGGGCACCCTGGGTGGCTCTTGGTTAAACATCTGACTTCGGCTCAGGTCATGATCTCACTGTTCATGGGTTCGAGGCCCACATTGGGCCCTGTGCTGACGGCTCAGAGCCTGGAGCCCGCTTCAGATTCTGTGTCTCCCTCTCTCTCTGCCCCTCCCTTGCTTGCACTATGTCTCTCTCTCTCAAAAAGAAATGAACGTTAAAAATTTTTAAATAAATAAATAAAATATTTAACATGCCAAGGTACCATATTTTGGGCAAGCGTGACCTGAGCCCCATCCCTCGATTTCGAGTCGTAATCCCGCCACTCTGTTTTCCTTTTGTCCCACTTTGTCGAGTTGCCTTCAAATGTCTGTGTAGCTGTTTTGTGAGGAGAGGCTATTAAATGTATAAATTGCTTTGAAACCCCGGTGTAAGGAACTGTATAAAAGCTAAATAATAACCACTCTCGTTAGAATACAATATGTTAAATCTCAAAACATGCACTTTATTTTATTTATTATTTTTTTTTAATTTTTTTTTTCAACTTTTATTTATTTTTTTTGGGACAGAGAGAGACAGAGCATGAATGGGGGAGGGGCAGAGAGAGAGGGAGACACAGAATCGGAAACAGGCTCCAGGCTCTGAGCCATCAGCCCAGAGCCCGACGCGGGGCTCGAACTCACGGACTGCGAGATCGTGACCTGGCTGAAGTCGGACGCTTAACCGACTGCGCCACCCAGGCGCCCCTCAAAACATGCATTTTAAGAACACTAAATAAAATGGAGGCATTGTGTCGGGTTTGACTAAGGGAAGCTTGTATTCATATTCTAGATATTTGAAGTAATGGGGAATTAAGAACATAAAGCAGCATTAACCGGGAGTACCTGACATGGGAAAAGCCTACATTTCTGTTGCTTTTGTTTTTTCCCTTCCCTGGAGGTGAGATAAATTACTTTTTCTGTTTTATTTCCTTACTAATGACGTAAGTTCTGCTAGGGAGGCATATAATAAACAACCCAAGACACTCTACCGAAAGAATGTTTCTGAGTTGATGGGAATTTGCGTGCTGATATTACAGGCTGTCGCAGCAGGGTGTCATCAGCTGCAGAAATGGAAGGCATATTCAAACTAGTCCCTTTATCCTTTCCAAAGACACTGCAGCCCCTTTAGCATGCGGTTCCTGTGTGTCACTTACTCTGAAAAGACATTAGATGGAAACTGCCTGCTCAGAGTTGTTTTAAAGAGTCACAAGCGTCACCTGTGTGCTGGAGGACTCCCTGCCCCCTGTGAGCCTGTCTTCGCTTTCCTAAGAAAGCTTTTCTACTTATTAGTGAAATAAGTGTCCCTCTCTGTTCTGTCTGTACTTAGCCACCAATTAGTAAGATGAGCAGAAACGCTCCCATGCTGAGCCTGTGCTAGGGGCATGGAAGAAGCCGATCGTACTGCGCAATGCCAGCTACATAAGCACCTTTTCATCTCCCAGGAGAGGTTCTCAATAGGTTCGGTCTACCCCCTGGAGCCTGGAGCTATTTCAGTCTAACTACTCATTAAAGTCAACCTAAGATATTGCAGACGCCTTTGGGCTCGTTCAGTGAATTGCCGCCACTTGAATCCAGCTAAGAATAGTTCACTTGTACTCCCCAGGGCTGCTTCCAACTTAACCTGAACTTTCCCCTCAGCCTTACCACCCCACCAAAAATGTTGATGCCCATAACAAGACTGGCTTCTTTAATTAAAGACCCAGGACAGTTGCTGTGAATATATGCCCAACCGGTAAAACTGAGCCCAAGAATGTGAGCTGAGAAACCGGGCTTTCAGGAAAACAAAACCAAACGAAACAAAACAGGTTTTCTTTTCCCCTCCAAAAAATAAAGTATTTAAGAAACAAAATTACATGTAAACGTGGGTGAGAGTACATAGCACTGTGGTAGATCCACCCCCCATAAATTAGGTACCTGCTAGGACTCTCCTTTCCGTTTGGAACCCACTGTAGAACTAGGAGCTTTGGAACAACTGGAAGAAAAGGAAGCCCTCCTGGGCCAGGCGGAGCCAGCCCCCACAGGAAGCAAGTCCTCTTGCGTTGACACAGAAGTAAGTGCAAAAAGGGATCGATCTGTTCCCGAAAACTTGTAAAATCATTCTCCATTGCATCCGTAGACTGCGTGAAAAAACGGAGGTCAGAGACCGACCTGTTTTGTGAATGATCAAAGTAGCTCCAGCTTTATGCCCTCCCTGTCCGTTAACGGCTTTGGGAAAATTAAAGCAGTTGTTCGGGGCTAGAGCCGGTGGCTGGAGATGAGGAGAGCACTGGCCTGGTTTCCATCAGAATGGAAAATGCCTTGACCATACCCACTTTGTTACGCTGGACTATTACTCACCACCGCCTCTTTTGGGCTTGGCCATGAGACTGGATGTGGCCAATGGAACGTTCATGGAGAGGTCTTGGGTGTGCTTCCACAGTTTGGCTTGGCACTCTTGCTCTTTTGCCATTCATCGTAAGAGGAATGGGCAGCCTCGGGTCGAAGGGGAAAGAGGAGACACGCGGAACAGACTTGACCCTAACGTGCAGCTAAGCCCCGCCGATCCCAGCCCAACCCAGCTGAGTCAGTCAACCCACGGTCTTAAGTAGACCCAGCCCAGGCAGTTTGCAGACGCCTGAGCAAAAAATAGAAGTGCTTGTTTCAGCTACTGAGTTTTCAGATGGTTTGTTATGCAGCCACAGTTGACTGATACATCGTTGTTTTTCCATTTTAATCCATTCTCTTTGTTAAAGCCATGGTTCTCTTTTACATCTATTTATTTTTGAGAGACAGAGAGAGACAGCATGAGCAGGGGAGGGGCAGAGAGAGAGGGAGACACAGAATCAGAAGTAGGCTACAGGCTCCGAGCTGTCAGCACAGAGCCCGTCACGGGGCTCGAACCCATGAACCGTGAGAACATGACCTGAGCCAAAGTTGGACACTCAACCGATTGAGCCACCCAGGCGCCCCATGATAGAATTTTTTTTTTTTTTTTTTTTTAAGCAGGCTTCACGTCCAGCACAGAGCCCAACACAGGGCTTGAACTCACAACCCTGAGATCAAGATCTGAGTTGAGATCAGGACGCTTAACTGATTGAGCCATCCAGGTGCCCCATAGTTCTCCTTTTAAATACAAACCCACCATATCCCATCTTTGCTTAAACCTCTCAGTAGTTCTTTTTTTTTTTTTCTAAGTTTATCCATTTTGAGAGAGAGAGAGCAGGAGAGGAGAGAGAGAGAGAGAGAGAGAGAGAGAGAGAGAGCGCGCTCTGCACCATTAGTGTGATATGAAGCCAGATGTGGGGCTCTCACTCACGAACCATGAGATCATGATCTGAAAAGAAATCAAGAGTCGGTCGCTCAACCCACTGAGCCATCCAGGTGCCCCTCTCAGTAGTTTTTATTTTGGAATAAAGACCAAATGGTTAGCATGATCTATAAAGTCCTGTATCATCTGTGCCTGGCCTCTTTCCCGATCACTCTGCACTCAGCCTTCTCTCAGCTGTTTGATCTCACCATGCTTGCTTTTCTCCTCATGGCCTTTTTCTTTCTTTTCTTTTTTTTTAACTTTTTTTTTTAAGTTTATTTATGTTGAGAGAGAGAGAAAGAGAGAGAGAGCATGCACAAGTGGGGGAGGGGCAAAGAGAGGGAGAGAGAGAGAGAATCCCAAGTGGACTCTGCACGAATAGTACAGAGCCTGATGTGGGGCTCGAACGCATGAACTTCGAGATCATGACCTGAGCCAAGGTCAGTCACTTAACCAACTGGGCCATCCAGGTGACCCCCCCCCCTTTTTTAAATGATTCCCTTTTATTTTATTTTTTTTAATTTATTTTTTTTTATTTTTTTTTATTTTTGGGACTGAGAGAGACAGAGCATGAATGGGGGAGGGGCAGAGAGAGAGGGAGACACAGAATCGGAAGCAGGCTCCAGGCTCTGAGCCATCAGCCCAGAGCCCAACGCGGGGCTCGAACTCCCGGACCGCGAGATCGTGACCTGGCTGAAGTTGGACGCTTAACCGACTGCACCACCCAGGTGCCCCAATTCTCTTTTATTTTAAAATTTATTTATTTTGAGAGAGAGAGAGAGAGAGAGAGAGCACGCGCGTGTGCGCATGTGAAAGAATGAGCAGGGGAGGAGCAGAGAGAAGGAGAGATAGAGAAACCCAAGCAGGCTCCACACTGTCAGCACAGAGCCCAATATAGGGCTCGAACCCACAATCTGTGAGATCGTGACCTGAGACAAAATCGGAGTCTGACACCTACCCGCCTGAGCCACCCAGGTGCCCCTCTCCTCATGGGCTTTTTAATGAACTGGTCCCCCTGGGGGCTAACCTCTCCTCCCCACTCTTTGCTTAGTTAACTCCTAGTTAAGTAGAAGCTTAAATGTTACATTCCCAAGGAAGTTCTCCTTGACCCCAATGCAAGGTTCGATTCTCAATAATATGGCCTCAAGCCTGTTGGATTTCGCTCTCAGCACTTAACTAGACTTGCAGTGAATTATTCAATGGTGTAACTCATTAGTGTCCTACCCATCATGAGGGCAAGGAAAATATTTGTCTGAGTTGCTGCTCTAGCCCCTGCTGAAGGCGATGATGTGCACCTGGGAAGCACTTAATAAACATTCCTTGAACGAGCCGTTGAGTGAAGAGACTAGGCTTGAATAAAAATCAGGGGATGCAGAACAGATCACATGTGATGTTGAATATCTGAATCAGTTTGATTGAAAGGACTTCAGGACGCCTGGGTGTCTCAGTCGTTTGAACACCCAACTCTTGATTTTGGCTCCGGTCGTGGTCCCAGGGTCCCGGAATTGAGCCCAGCATCGGGCTCCACGCTTGAGCCTGCTTGAGATTCCCTCCTTCTCTGTCTCTGTCTCTGTCTCTGTCTCTCTCTCTCTTCCCTTGCATGCCTCTCCCCCACTTGCATGCATGTGCATGCACTCTCTCTCTCCCAAAATAAAAACATAAAAAGAAAGAAAAGTCCTTTGAGAACTTAGTGTAAGAGAGTGTGACTATTGGTACAAAGTAAAAAAAAAAAAAAAAAAAAAAGACTCCTTCAAAGAAAACACAGTCTCTTGTTAGTCACAGAGCCAAACTGGATTTCTAAATGTGACTGAATTAGAAATAAAAACTCTGGGGGTACCTGGGTGGATCAGTCGGTTGAGCATCTGACCCTCAATTTCAGCTCAGGTCCTGATCCTAGAGTCACGGGATCGAGCCCCGCATCAGGCTCTGTGCTGAGCATGGAACTTGCTTTGGATTCTCTCTTTCCTCCCCTCAGCCCCTCTCCCTGACTTGCACGTTCTCTCTGTCTCTCTCTGTCTCTCTCTCTCTCTCTCTCTCCCTCTCTCTAAAAGAAAGAAAGAAAGAAAGAAAGAAAGAAAGAAAGAAAGAGAAAGAAAGAAGAAAGAAAATTCTGATTATTAGAGGAGATGTCATTAGCAGAGGGATTGACAATGTGGGAAGGTTGGACAGTAGTACAATTACTGTTGAGTTTCGAACAAGTGAGGATTGTCCAAGAATTTGAAAATAAAATCACACCTATGCCCTTTTGGGTTCTTGGCTTTAGAAATAGTGTCACAGTTTATCTAATAGAGAGACACTGTTCTAGGTATCATGATATAGATAGAGAAACAGTAGAACGTACCAGAAATGACACGAGCTTTGAAATTTGACAGGAAAATCTCATGAAGGCTTCAGTCCAGCGTACAAAGGAGAGAAAATCAGGGCGGATGGAGCTTCAGCTTTCGAGTCCCAATGTCCTTACCACGACTGAACACGAAAGCCACGTCTCTGGGGGAGCCTTGGGACTCACAGCCTTGGGATTCAGTAGAGCCTGCAAGGACCCCACTGAGCTTCTCGTCAGCCCCGTGCCACCCCCCCACCCCCTCCCCGTGCCATCTCTGGGGGAAGCCTCTGGAAGCCATTGCACTTTCATGTTCCGGTTTATCCGCAAATACACACAAATATAAGCTGTCTTGTCTTTTTTTCTCTTAAGGGAAACAAGTGGTAAAGAATTTTCAAAAATTCTTCAGCTATATTAAGTCTCTCGTTCAATTTCCCTTGGCTCTATAACTCGTGCTAATTAAAGTGGTCTCAACAGAGGATCCTAGAGTGCAGCTTCCTTTTTGTTTTCTTTCTTTTTTTTTTTTTTTCCTACTTGTGTTGGCTCTCATGTTCTTTGCTTAAATAATTAATAATCATTACTATCCGTTATGCAGCATGTGGGAGAAGAGCGAGTAATCTTGGATCCCAGGACATTTGCATCATGCCTGTCCCCTCTGCAGAAGCTTTCATCTGAGGCTCTTCATTAGCCGGCACCAGGGGGTACATTTGCCGCCCTCGGCCTTCGGTGTTTATTAACTATAAAAAAGAGCCCCATCTGATTCACCAGCTGGGGGCAAACACTGTGGATGGGAAGTAACTTCCCGGAAGAACAGTAATGAAGAGGAGTGGGGGGCGGGGGTGTGTGGAGAAAACGTAAACCACAAAGTTCATTTAGATTCAGCAAGTCTCTGCCAGAGTGAAATGCACCGGCTAAGTGTCGGTCACGTTACCGCCCAGCCAGACTTCCGTGTCACAAATAGCCAAGGATTTAAGGAGACCCCCGAGCTGGAAAGCAGGAGGGTTTCTAGGCTCGGATGGGTTTGAAATTGTCCACTCTTCAAACCAACCGCGAAGGGCAGGGGCAAAGCCACAGATATTTCACAGTGACAGGCCCGTCTACTTGTTGACATAAGCAAAACTCCTGGGCAGTCTAGACCTCAGGAGGGCGAGGAAGGAAGTGCCTGTCAGGAATGGTCTCCATTCTCCCCCTGACACACTGGTAACATTGCATCATCTACAGACAGGGAACGTGTTGGTACGTGCCCGGGGGGGGGGGGGGGGGGGGCGGGGGGGGGGGACGTGCTGTTTTATTGTTCATTCCCAGACGGTAGAAGTTATTTGCTTTTCGGAATGGTAATTTTTTTTTTATACGTAACTGGATGATAACCAGCAGGAAAAAAGGTGATAAACAGACATATGCTTAGAGGCTAATAAGCTGAGTATTTGGATCCCGAACTGAAGTTTCACGTTGTTTTGTCTCTCCTAGGTGATCAGAACGTTTCTGCACCGACAAAGTACACTTACAAGACACGTTGGTCTACCGAAACCCTCAGCCAAAGAAATGAGTAATGATTTCTTTCTGTTGTTCCCAAGCGCAATACAAACGGGGTTCTGTGATCGGAGGGTCTACCCGTGCAGAAAGCAACACTCTGGGGACAGGCTGGCAGACAGCCAGATGTTCATAGCTGCACATAGCCCACTCGCGACACAAAAAATGTATATTCACTGATCTACAAAACGCTTTCATCATTGTGTTTAATAATTCCTTATTATCTCTAAAGTAAAATCAGATGACAAGTTATTTGCCAATGTGAGACACAGGAGGAACGGTGCGTGACTGTGGCCCTCTTTGTCTGCTGTGCAGTTAGCGCCCTTACCACTTGCTGTGCTCAGAAAAGTCCGAGCTGTACCAAATGTAAACGGGATGACAAATGCTGGGACCAAAGCAAAAGACAAATTATTTTGGGGTGCCTGGGTGGCTCAGTCAGTTACGCACCGGACTCCGGCTCAGGTCATGATCTCGTGGTTCGTGGGTTCAAGCCCTGCGTCGGGCTCCGGGCTGACAGCTCAGAGCCTGGAGCCTGCTTTCAGATTCTGGGTCTCCCCTTTTCTCTGTCCCTTCTCAGCTCACACTCTGTCTCTGTCTCCCTCTCACTCAAAAATAAATAAACGTTAAAAAAATTTTTTTAAGACAAATTATTTTACCTTCTATCTTATTGGAAATTATTAATTAATATTTAACTTTGGGGGGAGGGGCATCTGCATGGCTCAGTCAGTTAAGCGTCTGACTCTTAGTTTCGGCTCAGGTCAAGATCTCAGGGTCTGTGAGTTTGAGCCCTGCATCGGGCTCTGTGCTGATAGTGTGGAACCTGCTTGCGATTCTTTCTCTCTCTCTCTCTCTCTCTCTCTCTCTCTCTCTCTCTCTCTTCCTCTCTCTCTCTGCCCCTTCTCTGCTCACACTCGCGCTCTCAAAATAAATAAACTTAATAAAATTTAAAGGTATATTTAAATTTTGGTTCTCAAAACACAAAAAGAATTGGTTCTCATTTTTCTTTACTACCAAACCTCATCTTTCCTTAGCGCAAGGTCTCCTTCTTTCTCTCGCATTGTCATTCTGTACCTGCTAACCTCATAGTCAGGAAGGCCCTCTTAGGGGTTAAAACTTGAGGACTACCTGGGGCGCCTGGGTGGCTCAGTCAGTTAATTGTCCAACTTTGGTTCAGGTCATGATCTCATGGTTCATGGGTTCGAGCCCCACATCGGGCTCTCTGCTGACAGCATGGAGCTTGCCTCAGATCTTCTGTCCCCCTCTCTTTCTGCTCCTCCCCTGCTTGCACTGTCTCACTCTTCCTCTCTCAAAAAATGAATAACCATTAAAAAAAAAAAAAAACTTGAGGACCACTCTTGTCATAACTACTTCGCAAAAGCTCTCTTCCCCTGCAGCCTGCTGGGGCTCCCCTGTTGTTTCATCCTTGGCCTACGATTTTTACTGTCACAGTTATCCCTTCGGGATAGAGAGGATAGGGATTTTTTTTTCTCCAGAAACAAGTATTTATTTATTTATTTATTTAAAAAAATTTTTTTTCAACGTTTTTTTTATTTATTTTTGGGACAGAGAGAGACAGAGCATGAACGGGGGAGGGGCAGAGAGAGAGGGAGACACAGAATCGGAAACAGGCTCCAGGCTCCGAGCCATCAGCCCAGAGCCTGATGCGGGGCTCGAACTCACGGACCGCGAGATCGTGACCTGGCTAAAGTCGGACGCTTAACCGACTGCGCTACCCAGGCGCCCCCAGAAACAAGTATTTAAAGAGACACACATGTCTGGGAGCACAGAGGGGCCCTCCCCAAAGCTGAAAGGATAAAATATAGAATCGTAAACGTAAGGAGTGAATAGTGAGGAGGGGGTTGACGGCATTGGAAGTCAGGGGTGGAGATGGGCAAGGGGGCCGGACAAAAAGGACAGTCCTGGGTGGGGTATCTACACACGTTTTAGTTATGTGTTCATGTGCTAACATCTGCATGCGCCAGGTACTGTGCTGGGGGCTGGGGGGGGGGGTGGTCTGCCGAGACTTCTTACCCTCTTGGAATTTACAGCCATGCCATAAATTATGGCCCCATAACTGGGGCTGGCATAGGTTAAGCAAAGTCTCTTTAAGGAAGACCAAATGTTCAGTCAGGTGAAGGAGGGAGAAGCGGAGAAAGAGCCACTGAGTCAAAAAGAACTGCACATTTAGAAGTCCTGAAGCACGAAGGAGCACCCTATGATCAAGGAACAGGGAGGAGGCCTGTGGGTGACAGGAGCCCCTTCCGCAAAAGCGGTTCAAGATCAGGCTGGAGCCAGATCATGCTGGGCCTTGTAGCCACGCGAAAGATTCTGAATTTCGTCATGAAGATGAAGGGAAGTCCTTGAATGGCAGAGAACTGACTGACAAGAAGGGTACATTTTAAGAAGGACAGCGGATTGGGGTTGGTAGGGAAAGCCTGGATGTGAGAGCACTTGGAAGCTATCGTTGGAGTCAGGTTGAGAGCTGATGGTGGGTGAACCTGGGCCAAGGGAGTAGAGACGCTGGCAAGTGGGGAGATTCAAGATATGGTTTGGGGGTGCGAACAACACGGACTGGATCTGAGGGACAAAGGAGAGAGGTGGCAAGGATACTTTGGAGCTTCTGACACAAGCAACTGGGTGAAATGGCCAATTAGTGGCCATTACTCAAGGTGGGGGGCACTGGAGGAGAGGCCGATTTGGGGACCGACTGAGTGTGAGATGCTGTGTGCAGAGCTCGTGCAAGGTCCACTGAAATCGTGGAACACTGTGTTAGAGATCTCCCTTCTTCTCTTCCCCGTTCCCCTTCCCTCCTTCCAAATATTGGTCCCTCTCTCTCTTGTAACACTGCCTCATTCTTTCAGAATGTTCCATGTGGTGTGTGAAAGATGCTACTAACATTGTTGAGGCCATATCCTTATAGCTCTTGATCCAATAGGAAAGAGCTTCCCTTCATTACCAATTCAGAAAATTTCGGGGAAGGACTCCAATTGGCTCAGCTTGGGACACATCCCGCTTCTTAGCCAGTAGTCAAGAGAATGTAGCACTTGACTGTTCCAGCTTGGATTCCCCTGTTTTGTTTTGTTTGTTTTTGGTTTTTGTGGAGAGGAGAGGGTAGAATACTATAATTGATAGCCTCATCAGCACCTCAAGGGGGTACATGCAAGGGAAGAGCAGTACCCCAAGGGGAAGAGATACTCCCGGGCTGTCAGAACCAATAGATGTTCCCCTACATCCTAAACTTCCAATGTTTCATTCTAAGACACTACAGATGGGTGAAGCCTGCCCGAGTTAATCCTGAAGTAATACTCTTATCTAGAAAGGCAGGATTTTCTAACTCTCCGCTGACAGAGTAGTTGAGGGACTGTGCTGATGAACTTATTGTAATTTTGAACTATAAAAACAATAGGTTTGGGGTGCCTAGGCAGCTCAGTCGGTTAGGAGTCTGGCTCTCGATCTCAGCTCAGGTCTTGATCATGGAGTCGTGAGTTCAAGCCCTGCAGTGGGCTCGGCACTGGGCAGGAAACCTACTTAAAAACAAATAAACAAACAAAACCCCAAAAACACAATAGATTTATGAAAAATTTGAAAAAAGGGAAAAAGCGTCCATTATTTCACAGGGATACATTTTCGTTTTATGCATTCCTTTCCACCTTCATCCTTAAGCATGTCTTTCTTTCTTTTTTTTTTTTTTTTAAGTTTTTTAATTTATCTTGAGAGAGAGAGGGAGGGGCAGAGAGAGGACAGAGAATCCCAAGCAGGCTCTGCTCTGTCAGCTTGAAGCCTGATGCGGGGCTCGAACTCATGAGTTGTGAGATCACGACCTGACCCAAAATCAGGAGTCAGATGCTTAACCAACTGAGCCACCCAGGTGCCCCCTTAAGCATGTCTCTTAAAAAATGTAACGTTTATACATTGTGTCTTGAATACCAAGCAATTTGTTCAGTTTTAATTCATTTGTTGAAACATCAATATTTACAATAAAAATAATTTGAATGTGCACATTTTTCTGCATTGGTGTGCTCTGGGAAACGAAGGATCAGCTAGTACATCGTATTGGCAAATATTGGTTGAGCCCTTGCAACAGCATGGTAGCTGGGACACTAATGAGGAGACAGACATGACTAAGACCTATTTCTGGCCTTTGAGTTCATAATCTCATGACTTTTTTTTTTTTAATTTTTTTTTTCAACGTTTATTTATTTTTGGGACAGAGAGAGACAGAGCATGAACGGGGGAGGGGCAGAGAGAGAGGGAGACACAGAATCGGAAACAGGCTCCAGGCTCTGAGCCATCAGCCCAGAGCCTGACGCGGGGCTCGAACTCCCGGACCGCGAGATCGTGACCTGGCTGAAGTCGGACGCTTAACTGACTGCGCCACCCAGGCGCCCCTCATGACTTTTGATAAAATCAAAATATTCCTCAACTGCAACTAAAATAGTTATTAAATCAAAAGAGTAATATGGACATTACAGAATATGAACACAACAAAGTAAACAAAATATCATCTTATATCCCTCTTGCACAGGGAGGGGAAAGAAATGTATGGGGTGTGGAAGAAGATGGGATTCTGTTTTCTAACAGGCTAAAGGAAAGGCAGGGAAAGCAAGGCAAGAGGGCTTCTAAAGTGCGGTTAGTGCCACACTATGTAACCGTTAAAATGTTGAAAATGAGGGGCGCCTCGGTGGCTCAGTTGGTTAAGCACCTGACTTGGGCTCAGGAATTAATCTCAGGGTTTGTGAGTTGGAGCCCTGCCTCGGGCTCTGTGCTGACGGCACAGCTCAGAGCCAGGAGCCTGCTTCCGATTCTGTGTCCTCCTCTCTCTCTGCCCCCCCCCCCCCCCCCCCGCAAATAAAGTAAACCATAAAAAAAAATTGAAACTGTTGAAAATTAGAACACTCTTAAAGACACACGTCCCTTTAAAAGGAAAGTGGGTGTTCAAAGCGATTTGCATTTTGCCTAAAATGGGCTGTTTTTCCCTGTACTCTTCTCCAGACAGAGCCATCTAGCAGCTAGAGTCAGACTTTCTAACAGAAACATTTTAATCATGGACCCTTTCTCCCCAGAAAAATGTACTCCCTACCAAGACACATGATATTTTAAGTTTAACGGACCCACGGAGGTCCATTCCTGGGCCTTCTAGGCTCCGTGGATCCCAGGTTAGACAGGCCTCCAATTCGAGAGTGGGCCTAGTTTCTTCAAAGGTAGCAACGTTCCCAGTTCCACCGCGCCGGAAGACCACGCCTCTGAATGTTTTGCAACCTCGTCCGTTTCAGATTTTTCAGGGGTCCTGGGGAAACCAGCCTCCCCGAGGATTCCGCCCCGTCCGACCGCTCCCATTTTTAAACACAGCCTCGTGTGTGGGAGAGGCCATTATTTTTACGGGATCACTATGCTCCCGGAGCAGCCAGGGACAGACACTGTGGCTTTACCGCAGAGCCAGCTCCATCCTTAACCCGGGCTCCGCCCTCAGACCACCTCCTCCTCGGAGCCCCCGCCCCCCTATCCTTACCCACCCTCCCCGCCCCCGCTCCGCTCCACCCCTTTGCTCTGAGCGGGGCTGGGCCACCACTCACGACCCAGTTCCACCCGCCCATTTCGTGGCCCCGCCCCAGAATCCCTGGCCCCACCCTTCTCCCGAGCAGCCCAATGAGCGTCCCCGCGCGCGCCCCAGCACCATCCCCGTACGCGGGAGGTCCCGCCCCACGGGCCGGTTTAACCACTGAGCGTGCCCGCACACGCCGGGGCCCCGCCCCGCCCCCAGGCCCCGCCCCCGGCGCCGGCCCTCCTCCCCTCCCCCCCACCCCCGAGGCCTTGCGGTGGCCGCGCCTCCGCCGCCCGTGAGGAGCCAGATGCCGCCCCCTCCGCCGGTCCCTCCCCCGGCGGCCTGGCGCCTCCCTCCCTCCCCGCCGCGGTGACTCACGGAGCGGGAGGCGGAGGCTCTGGCGGCCGCTCCCGCTGCTGCTGCTGCTGCCGCCGCCGCTGCCGCTGCTGCTGCTGCTGCTGCCGCCGCGGCTGCTCCGGCTGAGCGCGCCCCGGAACAGGCCGCCGCGCGCCGTGCACGGACCCGCAGCCCCCGCCGGCCCGGCCGGGTCGGGCGGCCCAGGTAAGCGCCGAGGCCGGCCCGCGCCCGCAGCGCCCGGGCCCGCGCCGCGCCGGGGCTCGGGGGAGCCTCCGGCCCTTTGTCTCCCGGGGAGGGGCCGCGGAGGGCGCCCCCGACCCCTCTCGGACCCCCCGGCTGGCCCCCGGCGCGGCGCCCTGGTCTGGGCCGGGCCTCCTCGTCCCGCCGGGTCGCCGCTGCCTCCCCGCCGCTCGCCGCCCGCGACCCCGCCGCAGACCACCCTCCAGCCGTCCTCACCTCCGCCCAGGGGTCGCCTCCACAGGTGTCCGAGCCACCCACTCTGTTGTTCACCCCACCGCGTCGGCGTGCTTGTCACCGGCTGTCAGCACTCGGGTCCCGCGCCCTCCTGACCCTCCCCTCACCTGCTCCCCACGCTCAGCATCCCGACCCCCTGTACAGAGCCCCTCCATATTTCCCCAAACTAAATGCTGCTGAGGTCTGGCCCCTGGACCGCCCTTCCTCTCTCTGTCTCTGTCTCTCTCGCGCGCGTGTGACTGGGCTGTTTCCTCGTTCCACCTCTCCTGGGGAGTGTTCCTGGACGGTGCACAGTATAGGCACACGTTTCACCTGTCTGGCGGGTGTCTATACATACGTGAGCCTGCAAAATGAACCACTGAGAGCCCCAAACTGCACTTGTCACCTCCTTTTCACCACCCCCACCCAGCCACCTTCCTTATTCTTGGACCTGGTAACCAAGGCACGTAGATAGGTCTGGACACCCAACCTCGGTGAGGCCCCACACGCCTCCCTCTCTCTTGTGTGCTGACCTTGTCTGAGCAGGTACCTGCTGTGCAGTTAGCCCCTGGGAAGGCCGAGGAGGCTTGTGCTGGCAGCAAATCAAGAGTTTTATGAATAATGAGATCTGTGGCTTGCAGCACCTCCTATCTGAGAATCTAAGCATGCTCTGGCTGTTAATTATTTTGTCTCCTGTCACTCACCCAACTTAGGGAAGTGTGCCTGGCCGACTGCTGGGTAAATTGAGGCACAGGGTGTGTCAGGAAGGGACCTGGAGGCAAGTCAGAGTTTGTCCTGAGGTTTTGTTCCCAAGTGCCTTGCGTCTTAGCTCCCTGGGACAAGTACTGAGCTCTTTCTTGTTCCTGACTTTAGACCCTGAGTGATACTCATCTTTGGGGCCATTGAAGTGTTTTCTCTGACTTCAAGCAGCACTTTGAATCATTAAAAAAAAAAAAAAAAAAAAAAGGTGCAAGCTGTTGAATGTCAGTGTGAGTTTCATGGTTTCCTGATGGAGTTAGTGGGCCTTGTAAATGCAAGTTGCCTCTGTAGGATGGAGATTCGTCTGTTTAGCAGTGAGTGCTCCCTATGTGACAGGCACCATGACAAACGGTGGGGCTACAGGGGTGCACGTAGACATAGCCCCCGCCCTCCCATAGCTGGCGTTCTAAAGAGGGAGGAGTAAACAAATAAGCAGACAAAATCATTTCAGTGGTGCTGAGTGCTATGAAGAACCAGTTTGGATTTTATTCCAAGCGCAGTTAGAAGCTATTAGAGGATTTTCAGCAGAGAGCTGATAAGATCTAAGTTTTCCAAGATTGCTCTGGCTGCTGTGTAGAGATCTGATTGTGAGGTGCAAAGGCAGAAGCAGGGATACTGGTCAGGAGGTAGACTCCTGCAGCTTCCGGGCGAGAGATGATGGGGGCTTGGAGGACCAGGATGGTAGCAGTAAAAGTGAAGGGGTGAAATCAGTCTCCTCCCTCCCCCTCCCGCAGGAGAGCTGAGAGCTATAAAGCAAAACTTCAGGCAACGCCGATTCAGATTCCCATGCCTAGCAGATAAGTTTTGGATTATACTCAGGTCTGGCTCAGCAAACCTTACTCAGCACCTGTCGTGAGCCAGGTACTGCGCTAAGACTCCAGGGATACAGACGTGAACTGGGTGGAGAGGGAGTGTTCTCCACATTACAGCGACATGCTCACAGAGGGATCACCCCCTTCTTGACGGAAGAGGATTTGTGGGTTTAAAAACCAGTTAGAGGGGCGCCTGGGGGGCTCAGTCGGTTGAGCGTCTGACATCGGCTCAGGTCGTGATCTCGCGGTCCGTGAGTTCGAGCCCCGCTTCGGGCCCTGTGCCGACAGCTCAGAGCCTGGAGCCTGCTTTGGATTCTGTGTCTCCCTCTTTCTCTGCCCCTCCCCTGCTCACACTCTGTCTCTCTCTCTCTCAAAAATAAATAAGCATGAAAAGAAAAATTTTTTTAATTAAAAAATAAAACAACAGAGGTGGAGGGGGCTCTACCAGTGGGTTTCGTTCCCGTCTCAGGCTGCCCTATTTAAATGGGAGCATTATTATTACCTTGCCGGTGCTGTGAAATGTTTCTCAGGGAGACTGGGACTGTTCTCAGTCTCAGTTGTGAGAACAACTCAGTGGCCATGCACTTGAACTGTTAACCAGAATAAAACTTGATCTCTTTTCCCATCCAAATCTGTGCTGTCAGAACATGTCCGAGCTAGAGGACCTTGGGAATTGTGTAGGCCAGCGCCCCCCCCGCCCCTCCCCCCCCCCCCCCCCCCCCCCCGCCTTTCCTGGTTGGGTATCTATGGCCCCTAGAGGCTATATCCCATAGCAGTTAGTACATTTTTTAATGGTACCCGTCACTTCCTACCTGTTTCGGTTCCAAGGGTACCTGTGTGACTCTAGGCTTTCTGAGGCCAGGATCTCCGGGGGATTCATCTTTGCATCCCTCACCACGTCAAGATCAGTGTCCTGCACAAAAAGTAAACTCATGCAGTATCGGTTGACTTGCCTGGGTGTCCCAGCACCTAAAACCGGGACTCGGGAACCCTGTCCCTGTCTTGACATCAGACCACACTTCCTTGCAGATCCCTCCTCTTCCAGGGTGCAGGAAAGGGGTATGGCCAGCAGTGTCCATGTCACTGAGCTCACAGAACAGGGCAGCCCTTCCCTGATGGATCCGCTCTCTCTCCAGCCCTGCCTACAGAGAACAGCTGTGGAGGGTGCTGACTGAGTAGTTATTTGCCACCCAGCAAATATGAAGTGTAGCTCTTAATTAGACCATGGACTTTGTACCGAGACTATCTGGGTTTGGATCTTGGTTTCTTTCATCATGAGCTGCGCGATCTTCAGCAAGTAATGTAACCTCTCTGTGCCTCAGTTTCCCCATCTGTAAAATAATAATACTTCAGGGAGTTGTTGGGAGCATTAAATCAGAGCATTAAATCAGGTAATACCTATTGTGGGTTTTTTTTTTAATTTTTAATTTAATTTTATTAAAAACTTTCTTTTAATGTTTATTTTTTAGAGAGAGAGAGACAGAGTGTGAGCGGCGAGGGGCAGAGAGAGAGGGAGACACCGAATCTGAAGCAGGCTCCACGCTCTGAGCTGTCAGTGCAGGGCCCAAGGTCGGGTTTGAACTCACAAACTGTGAGATCATGACCTGAGCTGAAGTCAGACGCTTAACCGACTGAGCCACCCAAGTGCCCCTCCGCCCCCCCCCCCCACGCTGTGGGTTTTTTTAGAGTTTATTTATTTATTTTTTGAGAGAGAGAGCACGAGTGGGGGAGAGGCAGAGAGAGAGGATCCCAAGCAGGCTCCACACCGTTAGTGCAGGGCCAGATGTGGGACTCGAACCCACGAACCATGAGATTATGACCTGAGCTGAAGTCAAGAGTCAGACACTTAATAAACTGAGCCACCCAGACGCCCCAGGGTGTAATACCTGTAAGATGCTTAGAACAGCACTGAGCACTTGTATGCGCTTGAAGTAGTGGTTACTAGTTCACTGTTATTTATTTATCTGTTTCTTATCTGCCACCAGAATTTAAGCTCTTTTCGGGTAGAGATTTTGCCCTTTTTTTTTTTTTTTGGTTTACTGTTGTAGTCCAGTGCCTAAACTCTGTAGGCACTCAGTAAACATTTGTTAAACTGAATGACTTATCGAACAGCTATTATGTGCCAGGCACTGTCGTGGGTGCTGGGGATACAGCCAAGAACAAGACGGCCAAGATGCATGGTCCAACGGAGTTTGTATTCTGGCGGGAGAGATGGGCAGAGGTGGACCAGATAACGCAGGATGGTGAAAAGAGATACAGGGCGAATGAAACAGGGCACTAAGATGGAGATAACCGGGATAAGGGTCAGGGGCTCTAGCTAGCTCTCAGGAGGTGACTTTGAATGGGGACCCAGATGACGGGCAGAGAGGACAGCAGGAGCCACAAGCCCAGTGGGACTGGAATGTGGTGAGTGAGGAGTTGATAGGGGCCGGATCTGCGGCCACGGTGAGGAGTTTGGATTTTACTCCTCGATTCTGCACAGTGGGAATCCATCCGTGCTAGGAGAAAGAGCAGGATGCTAGGAGACCAGTGAATCGGCTCTCCTCGTCCTGGGAAGGCTTTTGGAGGCCAGCAGGCTCGTAGTGTTGAGTTTATTCCCATCAGGTTCCTCATGTCTCTGGCCTAGGTCCCCAGGGGACGTGGGAGCCATCGCCTAGATTAACAAAGGCCCAGATGCGTGTCTATGTGTCCTGCACATTCCGGTGAGCCTTCTTTTCCCCCTGAGATTGAGGGTTCTCAGTTTCTTGAATTGAATGAATGAGCGTCGCCAGCCCTTAGCATCTTGCCCTGTATAGCGGCATGGCCTGTGTCCTCTGCTCCTGTCTGCATGAGTTAGAGCTTCTTATGTTGGTAGTGTCACTAAAGTAACATTGGAGCTTTGCCACACACATATGTGTCACAGCGTCTTTGTTGGGGGTATACGGGGATTGACCGGGTAGCTTTCCTCCCCCGCCCCCCACCCCTCCACCCTTCTCTTCCAGTCCCCGCTGAGGATCACCAGGCCCTCTGTAGAGGGTCAGGCCACTCTGTCACCTCTGACGCCTCCTGTTTGGTCACTTGATCGGGAACGCGGTAGTACCTAGAAAGCCTTGGCCGTCTTTAGTCTGGGCTGAGTGGAGTTGGGAAGCTTAGCAGAGCACTCAGAAATGGCATTTAAAACCCAGGGGTCCAGCTCGCCAGGAATCTGGAGCTGGCCTCTTTAGCCTGGGTGCTGTGGCAGCTTTTCAGACCCTCACTCGGGCATCCCCCCTTGTCAGGTGGTGTTCACAGAGCCACTTGCTCCGCTAACCTTGAGAGGTCAACACGAGTTAGTAGGGGGAATCCAAACTTGGTGTTGCAAGTCACTTTCAGGCTCCTGGGACATTTTATTGGCGGAATCCAAAATGCCTGTTAGTCATACGTCATCTGTAGCCTTGTAAAAACTAAACCCAGAGTGGGTACAACCCTTTTCCCAAGTCACTTTTTTTTTTTTTTTTTCAACGAGAGTGACACGTGCTCATTTAGGAAATGGATGGAAGTGCCGTCCTACGTCCACTGTCTCACTTAACCCTCGGCCTACTTTCTGAGATAACGCGCTTAGTACCATTTGACATACTCAGGAGCTGAGGCCCGGAAGGGTTAAGTAACGTGCTGGAGATCAAGCTAATCAGGAACAGAGTCGGGATTCAAACCCAGGCAGTGTGTCTTCTGAGCACAAGCTCAGAGCCCCATGTGAGATACTGCTTCTCAGCAGAAACAACAGAGAAGGAAAAAAAAAATCTCTTCAGCCCAGCGTGGGTGACTGTTAGGGTGGCCAGAGTTAGCTCACTGGCTGCTGCAAAGAGTTTGAATCCTACGCCCTTTCCCTGTCTCATCTGACCTTGGGCAAGCTAATTAACCTCCCTTTGCCTTACTTTCCCCAACTGTAAATGGGGATAATGATACTTACACCTTCATAGCTCCCAGGGGCATTGTGATGTTTGAGCCAAAGTGCTTTTGAACTTCTTTTATGAAAGGGCACCGAGCACCAATTGCTGTTACACTTGGTTATTAAAGACCTATTAGTTCCTGATCCTCCAGGAAGCCTCGTTAAAAGGGGAAGACAACAGTCCACAGAGGGAGAGGTGTCCTTCCAATGGTGGGCCCGGCCGGACCAAAGCATCAGTCCTGGTTTCTTAGGGACTGAGGGTCATGAATGTTTCTACATTTTTCCTGGTTGTGTTGTATCGTATAAGCTTCTGTAAGCAGGTCTGTGCACGGTGCATCGCGGCACAATCGAGGGCTGCTGATGGCAAGGCAGAGAAGGGGGTTAAAGGGCTTGGTTTCTAATCCTGGCTATGATGTCTTTATGAGATGAGCCAAGAACACAGAGATACCAAGAAGTGATGGCTGTCTTCCATTCGTCTTTCCTTCCTACCCTCTTTCCTTCTGATGATTCACTGATTCAATTAATAAATATTTATTGAGCTTTTATTATGATCTGGGTCCCATGGTAGGCACTGGGAATACTGTGGTGGGCAGGGTAAAAATAGTTCTTCTGCATCAAAGCTTATAGTGTAAAGCCAAGAGGCTTATTATCTAGTTGGAGTCCTGTGAATCAAGAAAGAACGTGTTGGGGGCGCCTGGGTAGCTCAGTCGGTTGAGTGTCTGACTTCAGCTCAGGTCATGATCCCACAGCTCATGGGTTTGAGCCTCGCGTCTGGCTCTGTGCTGCCAGCTCAGAGCCTGGAGCCTGCTTTGGATTCTGTGTCTCCCTCTCTCAGCCCCTCCCCTGCTCATGCTCTGTCTCTCTCTTTTTCAAATATAAATAAACACTTAAAAAGAAGAAGAAGAAGAACGTGTTGGTGAGTGTTTTGAACGCTCGGGGGAAGAGTCAGGATATAATTTCCGGGTGTACGTGTTAGCTCCCATAGGCACCTGCCCTAGTGGGCATTAAGACAGAGGACTGTGTTTGTCTTCCCAGAAGAGCAAGAGAAGAATTAACAGGAAAAAAAAAAAAAAAAGAATTAATAGAAGAGAGCCCTTCTGTGTCATACTTCCCAAAAGCTGCACTTGATGTGGCAGTATGAACTCATTTCCACTTAAAGCCATAACCCTTTGTTACTTGAGTTCAAGTCAGGGAGGAAGGATCGTAGGTTCCTCCCAAAGGTTTTGAATTTATGCCACCAATCTGGTGCGTTTCTTAAGAAAGACCACCAGACCTTGTCTCTCCAGAATTCTCTCCCTGCCTGTAGGTGTCCTGCCAACTTTGGAAAGCAGGCTTCTGACGGCCGGTGGGCTACGGGGCCAGGGGTTTGGAGCTCTCCAGCAGGCCTGCAGGGCTCCTGAGGGAACTGATACCTGCGGTCACCTGTGTGGGGTCAGTATATACAGAGTGGGGCCGGAGGCTTATTTCTTCCCTAAGTCTTGCCAGCTTCAGGCCTCAGGATCCCTTCAAAGAACGAGGTCAGGGAGGCCCCGCAGGTCATGGGAAAGCACACAGTGTTCTTCCTCTGTCCCTCCGGCAGGGCTGGGGTGGAGAGGGCAAAGGGCTGACAGAGGCATCTGCCCATATCCAGAGTGGGAGGAGGACCCAGGACAGCATACTCCCGGGTGATGTTACTTTCACCCAGACCCTGACCTGTCCCTGCCTTCCTGGAGCTAATCAGCTGCCCGTTCAGTCCGGGGCTCCTAATCACTCGCTGTCGGATCAGGAGGAAATGGCCGGCAGGGAGGCCTGGTCCCTCAAACCACCCCCTGCCCCCCTCCCCTCCCCGACCTCTTTAAGCGTGCTTGGAGCCCAGTGACACTGGTTCAGCTGGGGAATGTGACCTACTTCCATGTCCCCTCCCACGTGGAGAGCTGGGTGGGAGGCTTTTGGAGACCAGCTCCAATTAAGGTTTTTTCAGGCCTGAGTATCTCCTGAGTGTCCCACCCACATGTTTCCTGCTGCTGGAACCCTGTGGTCCATGCCCCTGAGCTGAATAACAGCTCCAAGACAGATGAAGTCACCGCCTCGTCATCCCGCAGTCCTGGATTCTGCAGGCAGGGCTTCCTGTGGGGATCAGGATCCCCGTGGGTTCAGACACCTTTCGTGACGGGGGCCCCACCCTGGTTCTTCCTGCTAAATCATCAGGCAAACCAGAGACCCCATTTCCGAGGACATGGGTTAGCCCTGACACCCCCCACCCCCAGCCCCTGCCCAGACCAGGGCCCCACGGCCCCCTGCCCTGGGCTGCCCCGGCTTCCCACAGACTCCTCCCCGCCATCATCCCTCACAGAATGTTCTTCTGCTGCGGGAATACGAACTGAAACATGTTTTGGACCTTCTAGGTTTCTTCTCTTTTCTTCAGGTAGAAAACATTTGAATGATTTTCGCTTTGTAATTTTGTTTCTCAGGTGGGGGTAGGGATGGGGAGTGGAAGAAGGCTGATTTATAGCCATGAAGATGTGAATACTACCAAGATGACTGGGGGATTTTAAGTCGGTAAAGTGGTAGTTCCGAGCCCCTGAATGATCCAATCTTTTTTTTTTTTTTTTTAGTTTATTTATTTATTTTGAGAGAGAGAGAGAGAGAGCAGGGGAGGGGCAGAGAGAGGGGGACAGAGGATCCAAAGCAGGCTCTGCACCGACCGCAGAGAGCCCAATGTGAGGCTTGAACTCACACATCGTGAGATCATGACCTGAGCCCAAGTTGGATGCTTAATCGACTGAGCCCCCCCAGGCGCCCCTACAATCTTATTTACAAAGGTCGGAGCAAAAGGTGGAAGGGAAACTGCCAAGGTCAGCTCGGGGAGGCAGTGGTCTCAGACCCATGTGAGTGCCATCGCTGAGCGTGCGTTCAGCTTCCTGACTGAGGCAGAGGGTGTGTCACCCCCTCCCGCGCCCCCCCCCCCCCCCGTCCGTCCCCGCTGTGGGCACTGCCCGGTGGCCTCTTCAGGCACGTGGCATTCCTCTGGCCGACCACTGGAGTTGCAGGAAGATGGGGAGCAGTGGTTTTTAGGAGGACACGGTGGGGCCTCTAAGCCCGGAGGCTGGCTGTGGGGTGTCTCTCCAGGGGCCTGGCTCTGCTCTCCTGCACGGGGCAGCCTTCTGGAGCTTACGGTAGAGCAGAGCCTGGCAGAAGTCCTTTATCCCTCGTGCCCCTCGCCTCACGTTCGCGGAGGTGGTGGCCCCCACCTTCGGTCTCCGAGGGAGAGAAGAGGCTTGTGAGGCCTGACAGCTGGGACAGGGGAGCTCGGATGCTCAACACCAGGTACTTCCCGGGCCAGCCGGACCACCCAGAGGAAGAGCTGTCTTTTATTGTCCTCTTTCGACCCCATTTCACTTCCTTTAACAGAATATCACTCACTTCTTTTGGACTGGGTAATCTAGATGGAGTACAGAATTCAGAAGCCTCTGTGGTGAAAGCCTAGTCCGCCTTCCCGCCTGGAGTCCCAGCCCCAGAAGAGACCAGTGTCAGCCAGTGTCCTGTGCATCTTAACCAGAGACACTCTACACGTGTACAAACGTACCATGCACACGTGTGATCACACACATGCCTGACAGGCCCTGGTTTTTCCCACTGTGATACACAGCATTCTGCACCTTACTCCACACTAAATCCTGCAACTGGGGCACCTGGCCGGCTCAGTCGGAAGAGCGTGCAAGTCTTGATCTCTCGGTCGTGAGTTCGAGCCCCACACTGGGTGTAGAGATTACTTAAAGGAATAAATAAATAAAAACTTCAAAAAAAAAAATACTGGAACTCATTCTATACCAACACCATCATCGTTACATCAAGCTACTACCTCTCAAGCACTACCTGTGTGCTGAATATTGCTCTATCTATCTGCCCAACCCTAAGATCAAGAGTCTCATGCTCTACCAACTGAGCCAGCCAGGCGCCCCAACAAGGAATATTCTTTTTTTTTTTTAAGTTGTTTTTAATCTTTGTTTATTTTTGAGAGAGAGAGCACGCACTAGCAGTGGAGGGGCAGAGAGCGAGGGAGACACAGAATCTGAAGCAGGCTCCAGGCTCTGAGCTATCAGCACAGAGCCTGATGCGGTGCTCGAACCCATGAACCACAAGTTTATGACCTGAGCTGAAGTCAATGCTTAACTGACTGAGCCCCCCAGGCGCCCCAGGGAATATTCTTATACACATATTTTTATGGGTTTGTCTAAGGGTGTCCAGAGGACAAGTTCTAGCTGAGTTGCTAGAGTAGAGCAAAGGGTGCATCTGATCAGATTTTCAGTATTGACAGATGCCCTCCATGGAGACGGTAACATTTTATATGCCCATTAAAATTGTACAAGAATACCTATTTCCCCCATCCCATGGCAGAAGTTGTCAAACTTTTTTGATTGTTCCTAACCTGATAAGTTAGAGGTGGTATATCATTAAAAAATTTTTTTTTCTTTAACATTTATTTATTATTGAGAAACAGAGAAAGACAGAGCATGAGCAGGGGAGGGGCAGAGAGAGAGGAGACACAGAATCCGAAGCAGGCTCCAGGCTCTGAGCTGTCAGCACAGAGCCCAACGCGGGGCTCGAACTCACGAACCGTGAGATCATGACCTGAGCCGAAGTCGGATGCTTAACCAACTGAGCCACCCAGGCGCCCCAAGAGGTGGTATATCATTATAATTTTAATTTGCGTTTTCCTTATGAGGAAAGAAGGGACTTTTTCATTTCATAGCTTTAAGAGCCATTTATGAACAACGTGTTATATTGTTTGCCCTTTTCTTTCTTGAGTTGGCAGTCTTTTATTACTGATCTACAGGTGTTCTTTATATATTAAAAAAGTTTGTCCTATGGCTGGACTAAATAATCAAAAGAATAATTACACATATTTCAACAATTTGTCATTATTCTCTTGATTATATCTTTCTATGCAGAGTTTTGATTTTTGTATGATCGAATTTTCAAATCTTTTATAATGTTTAGGTTTCATTTAATATTATTTTCTTCTCTCACCGTTTTCTTTTCCCGTGTTTTCACACAATATGCCTACTCTCTATTTTAGATATTTAAAGCTTTGCTCCATGACCAGTGGATCAAACCCAGAGGCACCAGAAACGGGGCAAGCCGGCATTGTGTGCCTCCAGTAGAGCACTGGCAACATCGGCTCTGATAGCTTCTTGCCAAACGGTTAGCCTTATTCTAATTCTAGGGAACAGTTGGGCAAATCCAGATTGTGGGATGTCCTAAAGACAACATTTCCTGGACTCTAAACAATGTTCATGGCACGACAGACAAGGAGAAGCTGGTGAACCATTCCAGGCGAAGGGAGTTGAAAGAGCAGGGCATCAGATGCACCTGTGATTCCTCCATTGGATCCTGGATGGAAAAACCAGTGCCAGCCAGGGCACCTGGCCGGCTCAGTTGGTGGAGCGCACAGCTCTTGATCTTGAAGTTGTGAGTTTGATCCCCACACTGGGTGTAGAGATGACTTAAAAATAAAATCTTGAGGGCGTGGCTGGGTGTCTCAGTCGGTTGAGCGTCTGATTCTTGATTTCAGCTCAGGTCATGATCTTGCGGTTCGTGAGTTCGAGCCCCTCATTGGGCTCTGCACTGGCAGCGAGGAGCCTGCCTGGGATTCTCTCTCTCCCTCCCTCTCTCTCTGTCTCTCTCTGTCCCTCCCTTGCTCATGTTCTCTCTCTCTCTTTCTCAAAATAAATAAATTTATTTAAAATAAATAAATAATAAAATCTTGGAAGGAAAGAAAGCGGGAAGGAAGGAAGAAAAACAGTGATGGCCAAAGTGAGGGTCAGGGGAGCTGAGGAAACTGGAACTGGGTGTGCATGAGAAAATACTACTGGGTCGATATTATGTTCCTTGGGGGTGCAAATGATGTTCCTTGGGGGTTCCTGGGTCCTGGTTATATGTAGGAGGATGGCCTTAGGAGACAGCCATGAGACATTTAGCAAAGCGTCGTGATATCTGCAACTGACTTTCAAATGGCTCAGGAAGAAGACCATCCCTGTATACCCACAACACGAAGCATGAAACAAACGTGGCGAATGGTAACAAGTGGTGTCTCTCGGGGCAGGTTTTGGGATGTTCCCTGTACTATTTCTTTCAGCTTTTTTGAAACTTTTCACCAGAAAAAGGTGAGGAGAAAAAACCCCCAACTTTGTTCCATCTGGAATCTATTTCGGTTCGGTTCCCTTGGCTTTGCCTGGCTCTCCTGGGTTATCGTCCTGGATTTCTGGCTTCTTTGCCCTTCTTTTCCAGGATGCACAGTTGTCTGCTTCTCTTTCTCTTAGGATCCTCCCTTTTAGGTGAGTTATTCTCTTCTGGACTTGGAAATTTTTATGACCTAGGATCTTTCTGGCAGGCTTACGTGATTCTAGAAGCAGGTGGGCAGCAGCGTGCACGGGTGCCTGTATTCTTGTTTCGTTTCTACATTGCTCCAAGTAAATTTGCAAGGAAGTTTAGTTCTCTGAGACTGAAAGCCTTAATCCTCGGGGATACCATCAAATGAGTACGTAGCATCATTAACCTTTCTCTCAGCGAAACTTGAGAGAAGCTTTTTCTTCTCAGCCGAGAGTTTTTCAAGAGGTCAGCTTCTGCTTGCGTTATGTGGCTGTGGGCTTGTAAAAGAGTCTTGTGTTTCATTTTACGAAACGTGACGGTCTTAGGTGAGTAAGCTGGCCTGTAAAACCAGGAGCCTTTTTGCCAGGGGAGTGGTAACGAGCCAGTTTTGCTGGGAGCTTCTGCTCCTCGTCCGTGGCTTGGTGACTAATGGTTTTGTGGCTTTGGGAACGAAGGGTGTCATTACAAACGGATGATGGGGATTTGGCTGCTAAACCGGATTATCTGGGTGTGCCTGGTCTGGGCGTTGATGCCTACACCCGTTGGGAATGGGGACAGTTTCTTTTTCAGAAACATGGACCCCAGCAGCCTCCGATCCATTTCGGTCCACTCTTCTGAGCTTCTCCATGGTGGCCTTGGCCCTGAGCAAACCCTCTAGGTGACTGTGGGTGGATTCCTGTTGCGTTAGGTGGTTTGTCTTCCCACCTCCTGGGAGCGCGTGTATTTTCCCTGGAAATGCCTTGCCTCTCCGTGGTTGCCCTCAGGCTGGAGTTTTGTGGCCCACTTGAAGTCCTTATCTTCATATTGCACCCCCCCCACACACACTCCCCGGCGAGTTGATAGAATAAACGCATGTGGATTCTGGAGTTGTCTTTGTTTAAAATATTTTTGTTTTTTTTAGTATCAGCTTGTCCAACATTTAGAGAGGGAGGAAACTGAGTCTCAGCAGCCTCTTGTGGGGAGGCTTCCTCCTTCCTTGGATTATTTTATTGTTCAGAGGTAGCCAGGGGGGGAAAGGAGAGGGAAGGTCAGCGCCTGCGGAATAGAGCAGCAGTCATCCAGACAAACAGAGTGGCTCCCGGGATGTGTGGGTATCATGAACCCTTGCAATTTGTAGCAATGGTATGTGCATGGTTTTGAGGCAAACAAACATACTTACACTTTATGCAAATGAGCACACACCTATGTGGAAAACTTACAGGAAAGAGGAGGCAGTGATCCTCAACCTTATTTTCTGGAGAGTTTATAGGAAGAATTTCCACCCAGGAGGCCATGCCTGGAGCCTGCCAGCTAGATCCCGAGGATAGTCATCTGCAGAGCTGGGTGGTGAGGAGGGGGCCGGCTCTGGAAGCCAGGAGGCTGCCAGCCTGCCGCCTCTGGGGGCACAGCTAGGGGGACTGAGCCCCCGCCCTGCAGGCCAACCCCATTGATTTAATGAGCTAATTCTCCCAACAGGAAGTTGGAGGCCTTCCTGGCCCTGGGATTCTGAGGGGATGCAGTGAACTCATTCAGGAAGCTGATTTATTTGAACCAATCATAAGAGACTTTAATGGAGGGAAGGGATGGAGAGCGGAGGCAAAGGGAGCAGAGTGGGAGAGGGCGGCGCCCCGGGCAGGGAGAGGGCAGCCGGGGCCATGCTCGGGCCTGCCTCTTAGAACAAGGCTTGTCCCTACCCTAACGAGGGGGGCATAAACGTGTCCATACATTTCTGCGCGAGGGGACCCCGTGCAGCTCTTGATAAATAAACAGCACTGTCAGTTTTTCCCTTTCTATTTAAAAAAATTTGGGGGGGTGGGGCGCCTGGGTGGCTCAGTCGGTTGAGCGTCCGACTTCCGCTCAGGTCATGATCTCACGGTCTGTGAGTTCGAGCCCCGCGCCGGGCTCTGTGCTGGCAGCTCGGAGCCTGGAGCCTGCTTTGGATTCTGTGTCTCCCTCTCTCTCTGCCCCTCCCCCGCTCATGCTCTGTCTCTGTCTCTCTCTCTCTCTCTCTCTGTGTCAAAAATAAACTTAAAAAAAAATTTTTTTTTTTTAATTTTAAAGTTGAAAATTTCCCAACTTAATTAAATATTTAAAATGGTGACTCTGCAAAAATCGACATAGCTGTGGGCCGTGAGGTTGACGGGGCTTCCATGGGTTGAAATCCTGGCCTCCTTCTCTGGCGGTTGACACGAGGGCCGTGAAGCCTCCCTGCCAGGCCCCAGCTCTGTCCCTCAGAAGACTGACCGGCCATCAAAGTGAGCTTTCCCCGGGTGAAGGGGGGCAGCGTGGTCAGCAAGCGGGGGCGGGGGGCACCTGAGATGTTGATCAAGGTCACAGGAGAGAAGAAGGGTCCTGCCTTCCGTCGGCAGCTTGCAGGGGGCGGCTTCCAACACTGCCAGGTGCTCGGCCCGCAGTGAGGGTCATCTGGCCTGGGAGACCTGGTGCCCAGGAGCGGGGCGAGTGTGCCCGCACCCGTGTGAGAACTGAAGCTTCCAGCTCCTACGTTCACTTATAAATAGACATTACCCACCCCCTGGAACCTGCCAGAGGCCGAGGGTCACGAATCTGACTGAATCAGAGGAAGATCCGGAGCGAGGTTTTGTAGGCGCTCTGGTTCCTGACTTCAGGTCTCCGGCTCCGGCTTGGCCAGGTTTCAGGGCTCCAGCTGTTCTCTGGGAAGAAAAAAGAATCTTTTAAAATTAGGTCAAAAGATGCCTTTTCCCTTCTGTCCTCATTCCCCTATTGTGCGAAGAGAAAACCACCACCACCACCTGCATATCCCTGGGTCAGAACCACAGCCTAGTGACTGAGGAGTGTCCCCCCTGCAGCTGCAGAAACTTCCTGGGGTTGTGGCCCCGCATTCCCTTCCTGTTTGCATTGTTCTCAGCTGAACCTCAAGAGGCTGTCAGAGCAGGCCTGCCAGGTACTCTTTCTTAGCCATAAAAAGGGGGGTTTCACTCGGCGCAGGACTTGAAGAGACCGCAGTCTCTGAGTAACTTTTTTTTTTTTAATCAATCAGGCCGAAATATAGGAGACATTTTTAAGCCAGAATTTCTAAACAGATGCCTTATATCAGTGCAGTCGCACCAACATTCTATGGCATATACACACAGGCCCCTTCCATCCCTCCATGTCTCAGATTCCCCGAGGTGAGGGCCTTGAGGCTGGGGGCTCCTTTGCGGTTCCCAAGTGAATCCCGGGCGGCACCATTGAATCCGTCCAGACTCTTCAGCACACAGCCCTCAGCCTGCAGGCTCTTCGAGGGCCCACGGAAATACTGGAGACTGAAGAAAAAGCGTCAGCCCCTTCTGTGAGTTGCAGAAGAATTATGTGTGGTGAGACGTGTGGCTTCATTTTAATGTCTCTGTAGAAGGCCGCTTCCAGTCTGGAGGTGGGGACAGCGGGGGGGCTGTGCTGGGGGCGGCGACAGGCGCTGTGAGCTGAGAAACCTGGGCGGGTGTGCAAACACAGGCCTCAGGGCAGCCCAGAGCAGAGAACAGCACTCTTCCGGAAAGGGCATTCCGGGCCAAGGGACCGGCGGCTGCTGAGGCCCAGAGGTGTCGAAGGGGCCCGGTGAGGCTGATAACTCCTGGGTGGCCCTGAGTGGACGTGGGGGCTCGAGAGTGCCTTGTGGGGGGCTGCCACGGGCATCCTAGGGTGTTCGGCATCATCCCTGGCCCCTACCCACCAGGATCCTCCCAGTTATGACATGACGATCAGAACCATCTCCAGACATGGCCAGATGCCCCCAACCGAGGACCCCCGCTGGCCCCCCCTCCCCACCAGTCAACCACCTGCCTCGGCCCAAGGGCGGAGTGGAGGGGGCCCTTGCTTCTCACCTCCTGTCCAGCATGCAGGTCTCCGGGGAGCTCTCTTGGGACAGGTCTGGGCCTGTCCCAAAGTCCTTTTGGTTTATACGACATGCCCACAGGTGCCACGTGTGAGTGCCCCGCAGGCCGAGCTCTGAGGGGGAGTCATCATGGAGGGAGGAAGCACCCCCACACCCCCGAGGCCCTCCTGGTGCTTCCGAGGCCCTCCTGGGCTGCCTTCCCAGCCTAACTGTGCTTTGATGCAGTTTGATGCCTTCACCATGGTCCTCAGGACAGCTGGGCGGGGTGTCTGCGCTCTGTTTGTTGTTGGGTTGTTTTGAATCGAGTTATGTGGATTCGATTTTAATGCCGCAGGAACCTTCACCGAAGGGCCTTCATCAGAGCGGTCTGCACCTGGAACAGGATGCGGCAGCCACATTGGCTGAAGGGCGGGTGTTTGGAGGTGTTTGGAGGGTGAACTTCAAGAATTCAGAATCACTCCTGTGCCCACGGGCCTGCGGCCAGATAGGAGCAGGCTCATCTGTACTGGGGCCTCAGAGCCGTTCCCCACAGCAGCGGGTGGGGCCACACGCAGCTCTCAGGGGGCCTTCCCTGGGCTCTGGGGGGGGGGGGCCCTCCGACTGCCTTGCCTTACCGTTTCCTCGTGGCTTTCCAGCGTTTTCCCAACCTTGTAATCTTGATTTCCAATCTGCAGAGAAGTTGAAATAGTAGTGAACTATGCCCTTTACCTAGTTTCACCAGTGTTAACTTTTTGCCATATTTGCTCACACACTGTCTCTGTGCACACTCACTCACACGCACACACACACATCTTTCTCCTGAACCATTTCGGAGTAAGCGGCAAGCATTGAGACATCTCATCCTTAAACACCTCAGCCTGTATCGCTTAAGGACCAGGATATTTTCCAGCGTAACCGAGATAAAATCACATTCAACACACACACCATTGATGCAATACCATTATCTAATCAATAGCCCCTAGTAAATTTTCCCTAATTGCTCAATAATGGCCTTGATGAATCCATTCCCCCCTCTCTCCAGGATCCCATCGAGGACTATTCACTGTGTTTAGTTGTTATGCTGCATTATCTTATTTTCCGATCAGCAGGAGTTGGGGGAGGGGTGGTGACTGGCTTTCTTCTTCTCTGCAAAGTGGATTTTCATTTTCATTTCAGTTAAAATGGCTGATGTTTCTCCCAACTCCTGAGCCAGAAGGGGCTGATAGGATGGAAGGAACTCATGCATTCAAATCCAGGCCCTGTCACTTACTAGCTTGGTGTCCTTGAGCAGGGTACTTAACATCCCTGAGTCACAGTTGTCTTATCTATGAAATGGGAATAATTCTTACCTCACAGGCTTGTTGCAAGGACTAACATTGAACAAGACAATGTGATGAATGTGACTGACATTGTGCCTGGCCCTTAGAGAATGTTCCAGCCACAGCAATAGGTACCATTATTGTTCTGCCACATAGCCTGGCTTCACAGAGCAGGAAGGAGCTTTGGGTCAGGTTTGAACTTGGGTTGGCGACCTCAGGACGAATTCCTCATCCCAAGATCATCCCCTAAGAAGGATGCCGCGTCCCACAGACTCCCTGACTCGCCAGAGCTGCCATTAGACTTGTTTTGCTCCGGCTGGTGGAACAGGGTTCAAGAACACCGAGGCTGGCTCTGGATGGAGGAAGCTGAAATGTGGAATTTATTAATTAAGGCAGTTGCTAATGAGGCCCCAGAGTCCGGGAGGTTGCAGTTTAATTACTGAGAGCAGAGCTTGTGGAAATCCTCTCTGGTGCCCCAGTTTTGATGTCGCTGAGGGTCTGAGCCGCCGCCCGGTGTGGAGACCAGGCTCAGTGCTCCCTCCCTCTCCTTGGCCCTGAGTGCTTTTTACCCACTCACTTGTCTCCTGCATAGCAACGGAGCATAGTGGTTCAGAGTCGGGCGATCTGGGTTCGAATCCCGTCCCAGTACCGAGCAGGACTGGCTGAGTGATCACTGGGGTGATCCCTGCAGCCCCGTGTCCTCATTTGTAAAACCTCATAGGGATGTCTGTTGTGAAGACTGAAGGTCTCGTGTAGAGGATGGGGTGAACACAGCACTTGGCCCATAGCTGAAATGTGCGTCAACTATTTCTTTAAAGGAACTCTCAACCAGGGGTGTGTTTTGCCTCCCAAGGAACACATGGCAGTGTCTGGACACATTTTTGGTTGTCACAGCCAAGGGGGAGGTGCGGCCGGCATCTGGTGGATAGGGCCCAGGGATGCTGCTAGGTATCCCACGATGCACCGGACAGCCCTCACAACAAAGAATTCCAGAATCTCGATAGCGCCAAGGTTGGGAGGCTCTGCTCTAAAGCATCCCTGGTGATTCAGGGCAGCATGTGGGACATGGAGGTGGGGTCTTGCACCACCACCCCCCCACCCCATAGCTCTTTGTCCCGTCATTCCTTTGAGCCCTCTGGAGGCCGATGGGTGAACTGGGAGGGAAGGGGGAGGAAAGGAAGCCGGGTATTTTAAACTTTTGAATTCTTGCTGTTTAGTCTTCTTCCCACCCCCTGTCCTCTAACAAAGATATCACTCACTAGGATGCCCAGTGGCTCAGTTGGTTGAGGGTGTGACTCTGGATTTTGGCTCAGGTCATGATCTCACGGGTCAGGGGATTGAGCCCCTTCTCTCTCTCTCCCTCTCCGCCGCTCCCTCGCTCGCTCTTTTTCTCTGTCTCTCAAAATAAATAAATAAGCTTAACAAAAATCACTTACATCGTGTATTTCACCTTACGTGTTTATTGAGTACCTGCCGTGCACCGGGTATGGTGCCTTGCGCTCTATGTGTCCTCTCATTTTCACAGCCAGCCTGTGAGGCAGGTGCCATTATCATCCCCATTCTACAGATAAAGAAACTGAGGCTTATTGATGGGAAGGCTCTAAACTGTCTGAAATTCAGCCCCTGGTCCTTTCCCAAAACTCCTCCACCTGTGTCTTCCCATCTTACTGGACAGGGGCCCCCAGGCCTGGGAGTCCCCACCCGGTGCCTGCCCCCACTGCGTGCCTCACCTGCCGGCCCTCCTGATGTCCTGCCCACTCCTGTTGCCTGGATCCCCGCCACGGCCTCGCCCTGCTTCCACCCTCACAGCCTCTTCTGCGTGTCTGAGTCGGACCCAAGTCAGATGGGGCCATGCCTCTAACTCACTGCCTTTACTTACAGGTCAAGGGCAGGTTTTCCAGAGGCCTCCTCTGTCCTAATAGTCTGCTGCGCTGCGCCCCTTGCGTGCGTTCCTTTCCCGTGGCCCTCCTTGCTGTTCCTGCAGCACACCCTACCCCGGGGCCTCCGTCCAGCTCTGCTCTGGGCTCCCATGGCTCACTCCATCACCTTGTCCAGGCTCTGCTCAGGAAGGCCCACCTGGCCACCCCACGCTCCTGGTCCCCTCCCCCAGCTCCGTTTTGTTTTTTTTTAATCTATTTTAGCACCTGTCGGTCACCTTCTTCCGTTCGCACTGTATTATTTCCCATTGATTTGATTTTTATTTTGTTTTGCCTGCTCTCCTCTCTCACCAGACTACGTAGGGATTTTTGACTGTATTTTCACTGATCTATCCCAATGCATACTAGGTGCTCCATACACTTGTTGATTGAATGACTCCCCCCCCCCCCCCCCCCCCCCCCCCCCCCGGCCACTCGGCAGGAAGCTCAGTCGGCAGGATGCTAATTCTTCACCTTCGGGCACGATGCCCCTCCGTCCAGGGCACAGTGTCTCCCAGAGCAGTCGGTCACCACGTTGTGGCCGTTTCTCCAGAACGCTGCAGAGGTCACTTTGGTAGCAGCTTTATCTACAGGATGGCCTGCTCTACTCCGCAGCACCCGGGGGCTTCTCCGCGGCCCGGCCCCTGGAGGCCAGGCCTCGGGCCTTGGCCGGCTCGCCTCCCACACCCCTTCCTGCAGCCACAGGGGCATCCGCGCTCTCGCACGGCTCCCATCCTGCAGTTCCGCCTGTGCCCACGCCGCCCATCCTCGCTGTCCCTTCTGTCACCCCCCGGCCCAAGCCCCCGCTCTCTCCTGGTCCAGCTCGGCCCCGGCCTCTCTTCCCGCGGCAGCCGCACCGTCTCATGAAGCTCAGACTCTTACCTGAGCCCCCCCTGCTTGACCGCCTCTCCTCACCCCTCGCGGGACACACCCACGTGGTCCAGTCCCAGCCACCTTGACACCTCTCACCCGACACCTTCTCTCTCCGGGTTTTTTAAAGACCAAATCTTTTCCTGCTTCGGGACCTTTACGTGTGCGTGGCCCCCCACCCACCTCCTCGCCGTTCAGGTGCCAGCTCAGGGGTCACTTCCTCGGCTGCCTCCCCTCCCGCCTCGGTCAGGCTCCCAGATGCACGTCCTCGAGGCACCTTGCCGTTTACCTGGGTGTGGCTTAAGATCCGCCTCCTCCTCACTCACTTGCCACAAGCAGATCACAGCTCTTGTGCTCACCTGTGTGTCTTCAGCGCCTAGCACAGGGCCTGGCATATAGTAGATGCTCAATAATTGCTCAGAGACCATCCCGGTGCCTTCAGTGCCCTTCTCCTTCCTCTCCACCAGCAAACTCCTGTTCATCCTCTCCCTGGTGCTCTTGGCAGCCGGTCACCCCTCCTGTGTGTTGTCGCAGAGCTTTGCACCTCCCTTACTCTGCACTTACTACCCCGGGTCAGAGCCCCGGGTCTTTTCCTGGCGCTCCTGAGCTGCGCGGGGGGCAGTGCTGGGCACGGTCTATCACCAGCAGTTGGCACTCTGGACGTGTTTGGGTCTCGGCCTGACGCACCTCTTTGGCTCGTTGTTGCTTACTGTTTGTGTCGTTTTCCGTCTGCTTTGTGTAGTGTGAGTTCCTCAGCCACTCAGTCACTTCTGGAAGGCAGGCTCAGTGTCACGGCCCCACTTTTTGCGTCTCCTATTCCAGGAGCCTGACACGGGGCTGTGCACACCTAGAAGGGTTTTAGTAAACCCTCCTTTTTATTTAATTTAATTACCTTATTTATTGAAAAATTTTTTTAATATTTAGTTTTGAGAAAGAGAGAGAGACAGAGTGCGAGCCGGGGAGAGAGGGAGGGAGACACAGAATCCAAAACAGGCTCCAGGCTCTGAGCTGTCAGCACAGACCCTGACGTGGGGCTCGAACCCACGAACCGCGAGATCATGACCTGAGCCGAAGTCGGAAGCTTAACCGACTGAGCCACCCAGGTGCCCCTTATTTTTTATTTTAGAGAGAGAAAGCAGGGGAGGGGGCAGAGGGAGAGGGAGAGAGAATCTTAGGCAGAGCATGGAGCCCACCTGACACGGGGCTCAATCCCACGACCCTGGGATTGCGACCTGAACCAAACTCAAGAGTTGGACTCTCGACAGACTGAGCTACCCAGGCACCCCAGTGAATCCTTCTAGAGTCTATGTCATATCTACATTTATTTATTTACTATTATTTTTAAATGTCATGTCTACTTAAGTTTGTAGGGGCCTTGGCAGTTTTGGGAGGCACCTTGACATCTTTTTTCTCATTCTGGAACATCTTTATAATTTGTGGGACCCAGTGCAGGGCCCCTTGTTCAAAAAGTGGTGAGCATTTCAAGACTGTGATAGCAGAGGTTTAGACCAAGGGTGGGGCTTCTAGGCCTCAGCTCATGAAGCCGGCCCTGATCTCATTGTACCCGACGAGGGAAGATACGGTAGATAGAGCCCATGATTTCCTTTTTACAGATGGCAAAATGAAGGGCCCAAAGGGCAGTGACCAACCTCAGCTGTGCAGCTGATCGGAAACAGTTCTGCTCCTGGAGCACGCTGACTGTCTTATCCTGGCTCAGGGGCCCCCGCAACTTTGAGCCTCGGTTTCCTCCTCTGTAAAATGGGGGCTTCGACCTGATCCTAAAATGGCAGCTAGAACAGCTGGAGGTGAATCCCTGGATGGTCCCATCGGGAACATCACCTCAGCTTGTGGATGCCTTCCCCCTAAAGTCACAGATGCAAAGCTCTTCTCTGCTTCTGGGAAGGGCCCGAGTCCTACAGACAGTAGGAGGCTAATTGGCTTTTGTGGTAGTTGAAGAAATTAAAGCCCTCAGGAGTGGAAGAAGGCTGTCTTCTCATCTCTTTTTGAAGGAATGTGGGCACTTGGGTGGAAGTTTCCCCAGGGAGCCTTGGTATTTCGATGCTTTGATATCCAGAGGAACGAAAGAGAATTAATCGCTATAGGTGCCCGTTCCCACAGGGGTAGTCTGAGGGTGGAGGGAGTGGCAGGAGTGGGTGACGGGTCCTCCATCCGAGGGCCATTGCTGGTTGAAGAGAGACCCAGACTAGAGGCCAGAGGTTTGAGCAGCATCTACCTGTAGGGGAGGCTTTGGAAATCTCACTTTCTCTGGAAAACACGTTTTCTTCAGCCCCTTGGGCTAGTGAGCATCTCTCTTTGCTGAAAGACAGTGGAAGAGGGGTCTCGCTGCTCCCCGAGGTCCCGCACCTCCCTTACAACAGGTTGCTCCAAGAGTTGGCCTCAGATCTCTGTCCTCACAGCGAGGCTGAAAGCTGGGGGTCCGCCTGTAACCAGGGACTCCGAGGTCAGTGCGCACAGCACAGGAGGTGACCGGGCCGGAGCGGCCGGGCACCACTCCCCAGTGCCCCCGCCTGCCTCTGGCCGTGCTCCTGCCAGGGGAACCTGCAAAGGGCCCGAACGGTGAGGTTGTGTGTCAGCGGGCAAAAGAGGAGAAGGAGAAGGCAGCGTTCTTTGATTCCTGCAAGAGGTGTGTTTGGGGCCAGTAGACCTGTAGCCAGGCGCTAGGTTGTAAATGACCCGCAACTGTGTTTTATGTTGTGTGGGGGGTGAGTTTATGTTCACACATGCAGCTACAGGTGCTCGCCGAGCACAGGACAGACGTAAATGCGTGTCCGAGCACAGAGCAGGTGGAGCCCGGGCTGTTTGGTGGGTGGGACGCCTTCTCGTGCAGGTTCAGGACTTGCCCATCAGCTGCCCTGGAGTGACTCACCCCGGTGACAACGTCTCTGAGCACAGCTCTCAGTTGGACTTGGTGACTAACCCAAGGAAGGAGGGTGCGTGGTGACCTGCTTCAGCCGGAAATGACAGGCGGGCATTAGCTGCGCTCAGCACCTTATCCCAGAGCCGTTGGTGCGGGTTCCCTGGGCCGGCCAGACACACAGGTATTTCTGGACTGCGACAGAACCCGTTGCCATGTGCTTCCTGCCAGTGCCGGGTCCCCATCAGCGTGGGGCGTGGGCGCCCGCTTCGGGCCCTCCCGGCTCCTCCCGTGACCCGTGTTCTGTGTTTCCACAGGGCCGCACCTGCCTATTTCTCCCCGGCCTCAGCCCGCCCTGCGCAGTTGAGCAGCTGTTTGCCTGAAGTTAATTTCCAGAGGCAGGTAAGGACCCCAGGGGAGGGGCTTCTGGTAACGGGCCCTAGAGCAGTGCTGGCTGGGGAGCAGGTCTCGGGGCCGGGCTTGGGAGCTCATCTCGCTTCCTTCCCCGCAGTGCCTGATCCTGGCTCATTTCTGCAGCCCGTGTGGGTTCTTCCCGTCAGGGCTGTGCTACCGCTCTGTCGCTCTGTCGCTTAGGCTAAGATGTGTACAGTCTCTGAATTAATATCGTGTGTTAAGTTCTGGGAATCACGCAATGATACATTGTAATTTTATGCAACGTGAACATTGTATAAATGTAAATGTACATTTTTTAAATGCAAGCACTTAAAATATATCGCAACTTTTTTTAAAAGTTTATTTATTTTGAGAGAGACAGAGGGAGCACGAGTCGGGGAGGGGCGGAGAGAGGGAGACAGAGACTCTCAAGCAGGTGCCGCCCTGTCGGCGCGGAGCCGATGCGGGGCTCGAACTCACGATATGGTGAGATCGTGACCTGAGCTGAAACCAAGAGTCGGATGCTTAACCGACTGAGCCACCCAGGCGCCCCAAAATGTACCACAACCTAAAAAAAAAAAAAAGATGGGTTGAACGGAAGGCAAGTGCTGGAACCCATGGAGCAGAGGTGGCTTGTGTGGGTCGGGGACACTCTTGCTGGCTGGCCCAGCCTGAGGTTACCCACTATTGTCCAGGCAGGTGTAAGACCACCCCAGGTATAAATGTATATGCCAGTTTTATAAATGTGGGTGTTCAAACAGCATGAGCTGCAAGTTTATAAATAAAAATGAGTGCAGGTGGCCGTGTTTGTATCGAGGGCCACACATGCCTGTCAAAGGGAGGCCCGCTCTCAAAGCTGTGTATCAGAACGGGTCTGACTGCTGCACAGAACCCTCAGCCCTCCTGCTCTGGGACTCCTCCTGCACCACGACCCATCTCAAGTGCCGGCAGCCGCTTCACAGCTGGAGACCGTGTGCAGCCAGAGGTCAGGTCCTTGCAGAGCAGGGCAGGAGTGTGCTGTCTTAACGTGAGCCCTCCATGTCTCCCACGGAACGCAGTGTTGCCTAAGCCACGGGCCACATTTGTCACTTCGTGCGGATCCCTCCCAGTGGCTGGGAGCCCCTGCCCCACTGTCCTCTCCCTGTCAGACTCCTTTCAACCGAGATGCGGGCTCCGCACCAACAGGAACGTGCAGGGTGTGGTGGGGAATGTGTCTGTGCGTCTGCATTGAACGTACGTACCTTGGTGTCTGAACTGCATTTGTGCCCACCAGCTGTGATTTTCTGGAATCGTACCCACTTTTTACATAACCGTGGATACCTGCAGCATGATCTATGGCCACAGACCTGCACCCTCACCATTCATTTGGGGAGTTGATGGTTTCCTGTGTCTTTCCATTTTCCATTTTCTGGCCCCTCTATGCTTCTCCCTAGTCAGCTTCCATAATGGTAGTGTCTTAGGGGAGGGAGCAGGTCTGTCTCTGACTTGGGCGGTTGACACTGAGACATTTTCTGAGGATTTAGAATGGAAGTATCAGCACTGTAGACGATGGGACGCCTACAGAGCTAGCTGGGTGGCCATTAGTGAGAAGCATCATTACTTTTGCCTCTCACCGCTGAGGACTGAATAACTACTGTGTCTAAATTAGTTGCGGTTTAGACTCACGTGATTCAAACACATTTTAATGGAGACCAGTTCTTCATCCCTACAGGGGAGCGTAAGAATTTTCAAATGAAATTAATCTGATACTTGTCAGATCTGTGATGAAAATTTAAGAGCGTGTTTGCTTGGATAGGCACCAGACCCAAACGCCCTTTAATATACTTGTAGCATATCAGTGACTGAAATGGATGTGTTTTGGGACTGATTATGATTTACTCTCTTCTTTTTTTTTTTTTTAATTTTTTAAAAATGTTTATTTTTGAGAGAGAGAGAGAGAGAGAGAGAGAGAGACAGAGCATGAGTGGGGGAGGGGCAGAGTGAGAGGGAGACACAGAATCCGAAGCAGGCTCCAGGCTCCGAGCTGTCAGCACAGAGCCCGACGCGGGGCTCGAACTCACAGACCGTGAGATCACGGCCTGAGCCGAAGCCGGACGCTTAACCGACTGAGCCCCCCAGGCGCCCCTGATTTTCTCTCTTCAATTATTAATTTTCTTCACATTGCCACCTCTGATGCAGTTTCTGTTTAGGACGGAACCACGTAAACCAGTCGTGATGTTCTAGTCTGTTAGGATTGCAGGGTGCTCGTGGCTACATTCCGCCCTAGATCCAGCCCTGGGCGCATTCCGCTTGTGCAGCGGCCCGGCAGAATCAGCTCAATAGTAGAGCTCAAAGAATACCAGAAAACCAGAATTTGGGGAAATGACAACGGTCTTCCCCAAAGCAAGAAGAGGCTTTGCCAGGGAAGCGTGCTGAATTGGGAGTAGCCTGGCCCCAGAGACCCATTCAGGCCCCACCGACACCCCGGGCCCACGACTGGGTGGTGTACCCCGCCCCCCCCCCCAGTAATCATAATATGAATGTGGGAGGTCCCCCAGACAGCGGGGCTACCACGGCAGAAGACCGCGGAATGGGATTGATCTGTACAAGATGCAAGGGGTAGGATTGTTGGACAGAGCAAAATTCTGTAAAAACAGACGGTGTAAATTGATTCACTCAAGCTCATGGTCACGCTCACACTGATCCGCTCCTGTGGGTTCTGAGGCTGCATCTCTGTTGGTGGAAGCTTGGCCTGTCAGGAAAGGACAGTGAGGAAGGGGTTCCCAGTCACTGGGCAGCCAGGACCCCTACGTCCTGGGATGCTCAGCAAAACCAGATACATATCCTTGCCTCGGCAGAGCTGGCCCCGGAGTGATGGATAGATCTTGCTCTGGGACCTGGGACTGGGGTGTGGTTTGTGACCTAGGATCACGGTAAGAGCTGGAACCAAATGGGCCTGTTGGGGAGTCGGGGAGGGGGTAGGCACGGAAACTCACTGGAATTCTGGTTCTTTTGTACACGGTGACACCTAGTGGCTGGTCCCTGTACTTCAATGCTGTCTTTCACAAGGAGAGAGCAAACTGACCACTAGTCCTTGGACACAGGACGGAGGTGGGAGACTTTCACTCCCCGAAGCCCTGACTCCCCGTTTGAAAGCTCTGTGGAGTGTTTCAGAAGTCCTCTGGGGAGCACCGTGGCCCAAGGCACTCCACTTGCTCGAATGGAAGTCCTTTGTCAAGGCTCAGTTTGGTTGTGCAGACTGGATTGGGTACTTTGGTCTGTTTCAACACGGTGACATTTGGCCCTAAATCAGTGTGGGTATTAGAGAGGGAAACTTGCACACCACGGGCTGTCTCGATTTTTCCATTCAGCCAACTGGGTGGTGTCTATTAAGTGCATGCTAGGCACGGTGCTGAGCTGTGGAGGACGGGGTGAGCTAGGCGGGCCCTGGCCTTCAAGTCTGGCAGGGGAGAGACAATAAGCAAGTACTCCAGCAGGACACTTCCAGAAAATGGGAACGAGCCCGGGCTATGTGACCGAGTGGGTGTAGGGGGTGTGGGACACAGAACCTGCTTCAGCTATGCTGTCAGGGAAGGTTCCCGGGGAAGGCGTCTTTAAGCAAGTTGAAGGGTGAAAATAAGCCAGTCCAGGCTCAGGGGACACCCAGTGCAAAGCCTGCTGGGGGAAAGAGCTTCTTGGCATGTTCTAGAAATAGCCTGGGGTCAGGAAGGCAGAGCGTGAGGGGAGGCATGAGGAGAAGCAGGCCTCATGAGCACTCTGGGGTAGTGCAGTGGGAGGAAGTGAAAAGGGGTCAGTGTGAGAAGCAGTGATGTCCCAGACCCGGGCTCCCATCAGAGACCCACTTGACATGGCTTACCCCTCTTTCCTGGTTACCAGCGCTCACTGGGCTCTTTTCTGAGCCCAGAGGGGGCGGCAGGTGGGTAGACAGTACAATGGGTTGTCTGGGGCTTCAGTGGGGAGAGGAAGGCCCCAGAAGGAGACCTGCTACCTCAAGTATACAGCCACCCCTTTAGCCCCAGCCTGCCAGCTTTTGAGCCTGTTGTGTGGACTTTTAGGACCAGAGCCCCTGGTAGCTTATGGGGACTGGACACTTGACAGGGACCTCCAGGGAGGCTGCTGCCCAGGACTCTGGCACATTTCTGAGTCTGCCCTTTGCCCGGAGAGCAGGACTGCCTGGGAGAGCCTGCTGGTCCAGGGCTTGCTGGCCCCCGAGGATGGGCGGCGTGAGGAGTGTCCTTGGCTCGTGAGCCAGGCTCCCTGGGTCCCCCGAGAGCAGCTCCTTGGCAGCGGGGCTGCTGAGGCTCCACCCCCACCAGCTGCTGCGTTATTTCTGACTCATCCAGGAGTTACAAGCCTGTAACCCAAACCCCTCCACGCCCGGCTTCCTCTCTGCCGGCTCCTCCTAGAGTGAGGAGACCCTGGGACGGCTCTCCTGGGACCTCTCTGCAGGTTGGGTCCCTGCTGTACCCAGACACAGCTGCTGCCCTCAGGAGCTGCCCTCTGACAGGTGGGGTGGGCATGCGCGCGTGACGGCAGTGAGCTCAGGTGGGCGTCTGTGCCCCACAGCCCGGGCCTGCCTGTCCCCATCGAGGGACTCCTTGGAGCCCGGCCCAGGAGCTGGCCTCTTGAATCCGTCAGGGGCTTCTGCTGAGGGGGCTGCCCAGGCCTTGGGGCTCAGTACTGATCTCATGGTTTCTCCAGCCAGAGGCGCCAGCTGGCTGCTTCTGGTCATGTCACTTTTGCTCCTTCTGGAAGTTGCATGCTTGGAAAACCTGGGACACTTAGGGCTTCATTCAGCACATCCCCTGTGGCTGATAGCAGGGCTCTTGCTGGGGGGGGGGGGGGGAGGGTGGCTGGAAGGTCGAGCTGGCCAGAAGTCTGGGTCAGCTTAGACTCCCTGGGCCTGACAGCTCCTCGCAGAGGGTGCTGGCCGCCAGCGCCTGCTCCGGGATCTAGCTGCTCAGTCTGGCTGCCTGGGGCCGGTGGGGGTGAGGGAGGAACAGGCAACTCGCCACCTGCTCTGGGCTCTCAGAAGCGAGACCCTGCAGCACTGTGGGCTGCCTGACCACTCCTGCCCAGCACCCAGTCTGTGTCTGGTGGGTCTCGTCCCGAAGCCCGCTTCAGTGCCTCTCCTCGCTCCGCAGGAGTCCCCAGGGCTGGCCAGGGAATGAACCGCGAGGGGGCTCCCGGGAAGAGTCCGGAGGACGTGTACATTCAGCAGAAGGTCCGAGTGCTGCTCATGCTGAGGAAGATGGGATCAAATGTGAGTGCCTTTGGGGTGCCAAGCAACGGGTCCTGCAGGGAGGGTGCTGCCGTGGGCAGAGCAGAGGGCCTACAGCCATGTCCTGTGGCAGCTGTGGTCTGCGGAGGGGGATGCTGGGCTTGTGGTTTGGCTCTGTGGCTGATTCATGCCACTGAGAGCCCTTCCTGTCCAGCTCCAGGGGTACCGCTGGGACAGTCTTCCCATCCCCGTGCTGAGCCTGGGCCAGGTGGGTGTGAGCCCTAAAGGCCCTGACCTTCCCGCCCTCCCGTCTCCCTGGGAGGTGTCCAAGGGGCGCTGGGCAGGACGGGCACTGAGAGGGCAGCACTGTTCAGAAAGAAAGGGATGGGCTCCCCGGGCAGGGCCTGGGCTTCCTCCTGGCCCCGTGCTGCACTGGAACCCAGTCTCAGATCTGATCCGAGCGGCAAGGCCTGTGGGCCCATGGACCAAGTTTGGGGTGGGGTCAGAGGGTGCTCGCTCTGGAACTGAAGGGTCAAGAGTCAGGAACAGGGGCCCGGGGATTACAGGAGCAGGTACCTTCTGGGAGCCGGTGTGCACTGCCCCTCACAGTGGCTGTCTCACCCTTGCAGCTGACGGCCAGCGAGGAGGAGTTTCTGCGCACCTACGCGGGGGTGGTCAACAGCCAGCTCAGCCAGCTGCCCCAGCACTCCATCGACCAGGGTGAGTCCCGGCCAGGGCGCCCCGCATGCCCTTCCCAGAGGCGCCTAGTTGGGTTTTCTGGAGAAAACGTAGCTCCTGGGGCAGATAAGGGAGGGCGGCTGCCTCCCGTCCCCAGAGCCGAGGCCCAGGCCTGGGCCCATCTCTTTCCCGGGGTGGGAGCCGAGGACCCAATCAGGTAATGATGGGAGCCCTTTCTAGGCCCAGGGGAGGCAAGAAATGGAGATGTCCGGGGCCTCTGGTTTTTGCATTTCCTCAGCCTTTGGCTTGACCCCTGCCCACCCAGCACCCTGTCCAGGGAGAGCGTGAAACCAGCCTCACCTGCTAGGACCCGCCCTAGGCACCGGTTATGCGGGGAGCTGGTATGTTCCTGGCTGCACCCAGGTGGGAGGCCCCGATGGCTCTGAGTGCCCGAGGTGTCCATCTGCCTGAGGGAGCTCTTTCTTTTCTGGGTGCCCTCACCCGGTCGTAATAATGGGAGCGGGAAACATTTAAGTATTTATTGTCCAGCAGGCACATGGTGAATGCTGGATACACATAGTTTCATTTTATCGTGGGCAGCTACTGGTTGTATTACTTGCACTTAACGGGCAAGGAAATGGGTTCGGAAGCCCATAAGTGGTCGCCCTGGTCTTACAGCCAGTCGCCAGAGGGCTCAGGATGCAAACTTGTCACTGCCCGTCCTGGAGCGGCAGGGGGCTGCTGAGTGCTTGTGGGCTCTGTCATCTGAAAGGCTTGCCTGACCCCGTAGCCCACGGCGTCCTGACCAGCACTTCCATCTCGTCCTTTCCTTTTATTTTTTCGCTTAGTTGGAAATATTTGCCATAAAATTGTGTGGCCTGTGGGGTGTCAGATGTGACCTGGCTCCCGGCAGCAGGGCGACGAGGGGCGTGTGCTGACCCGTGGGGCCGAGGAGGAGAGCAGGTGTAGCACGCAAGACCGCCTGTCTCGAAGCAGTCCCTGCTCTCCTGGATATCATAGGCCTCAGCTCTGGCGCAGGGCCCAGTTCTCCAGCTCTGACGCGGGTGTCACCTGGCCTGTGCACCCAACTCAGCAGAAACGTACAGGGTGTCCCAGTAGCTCGGGCAGCAAATTGGGACAGCCACTCGCTGAGCACAACCTGCCTGGGCCACATTCGTGCCACAGCCTGCTGTATACCGACGGTTAGGGGCGGGGTCTGCCCTTCGGGGGTTTGGCTTCTGGGAGGGATCCTTTCTTTTTTTTCTTTTCTTTTATCATATAAATATACAAATATATATATATTTATATATATATAATTTAAGTAATCTGTAATCTCTACACCCATCATGGGGCTCAAACTCATGACACCGGGGTCGAGAGTCACACGCTCTTCCGACTAGGACAGAAGGGAGACATCCTTTGTTATCCACAGCTGATCTGGGTTTCTAGCACGGTTCCTCCTTCGCCCCCAGGCTCTTGAACCATATCTCCCTGAAACCCTCAGGCTTCTGGGTTCCTAGGACGTCACATTTTCTCCCACCCCAGTTTTAGGTCACTGAATCAACCAGAATTTGGGCTGGTGATAAGAATGCCTCTAGTAAAATGCTGTTAATGGAAAAAATCATAATAAGTTATAGAACTGTATGTCAATGTAGAAAACAACCCCCCCACACACATACACTCACACATGTACATGTGTAGGAAAAAAAGCTGAAAGAACATATACCAGGCTGTTAATAGAGAATTTTGATGTGGGTAGAACTGTCTATATAAAGGACTTTAACTTTCCAAGTCACACATTTTCGTAAGACTAATTTTTTAACATTGCATATACGTTTCTTCTGTAAAATGGGGAAGTTTTTGTTTTTTTTTTAATGTTTTTATTTTTATTTTTGAAGGAGAGAGAGACAGAGCATGAGTGGGGGAGGAGCAGAGAGAGGGGGAGACAGAGAATTCGAAGCAGGCTCCAGGCTGTAAGCTGTCAGCACAGAGCCCAACATGGGGCTTGAACTCATGAACTGTGAGATCATGACCTGAGCCGAAGTCGGACGTTTCACCGACTGAGCCACCCAGGTGCCCCAAAACGGGGAAGTTTCTAAAAAGCATTAAGAGAACCCTCCATCTTGCCTAGCTAAGCCAGCAGTTGAGAATAAAAATGAACTCTGTGGAGTTAAGCCCATGGTGACCTCACATGCCCTAAAGCATCTGGGCCATCAGGAGCGAACTGTGGCCTGTGAGGGTGACCCCAGAATCTGGGCCCTCCTCGGTGAGGGGTGTCCACGGGACAGCCAGGCAGGCCTCAGATACATCTCCCAGGGAACAGGCTGCTGAAGCTGCAACGGGACCCAGAGGAGGGTCTCTGGGGATGCTGGTGGCTGGGGTGGCTCTCTGCTGTTGGAGTTCCCTGCATACTGCCCCGGGTCCCCGCGGTTACCTCTGAGCTGAACCAAACAGGAAAACACACGCTGCAGAAAGTCCTGAGGATTCCCGTGGCCTGTGTAAGAGGAGGGTGGGCAGCAGTGCCGGAAGAGCATCATGTATTTTGTGCCCCTAAGGACCCCGCACACAAATGCACAACAAAACAGTTCTCGGCACAGTCTCTCCCACTGTGGGGGCACAACCCTGAGAGCAGGACCCTGCATGTCTGCCCACACCGTGGGGCCAAACAGTCTTGGCTAAAATTCTAGCCTGCCCACCTCATCTGTTGGCAGGGCCGACCTCAGCTGGTGCCGCAGGAATGCCGCTGTCGGGCCCAGGTGCTGTCCAAGTGGTAAAAGCCCTGGATCACTGCTTCCAGTGCCTGGGATCCCAGCATAAAAGACCCCTCAAAGGCCTGGGAGCAGTCAGGGTGGTGGGGGAGACAGTCGGACAGAAATCTGGTGTGAGCTCCTCCTGCCACGAGGTGGCGCTGTGTCTCAGCAAATGCCCAGAGCTCTCCTCCGCAGAGAGCAAAGTCTCCTTCAGCTCCCCTCTGGGGGCCTCGGACCAAAGGGACAGAGCTCTGCATTGGTCTACTGTCTTTAGACTCGCACACGCTTCCCCTCTGGGGCTGGAGGGGTCTGGTACTGGGGGCACTGCTTGCCCTCCCTGGCCCCAGAGACAAGAGTGGGCTGGGCATCCCTAGCCCCACGCCCGGGCCTCCCACCTCCCTGGTCTTCCCCTGGTGAACATGTGTGCAGGATCTGCCGGGACCTCGCTGGTGCCAGAGACCGTGCTGTGTGGGCCTGGCTGGCCTCTGCTGGTCTGAGACCACTCACGACAGCCTCCTCCTGGAAGCCCTCCTTCCCTTCCCCCGTCCTCTGTGATACACCTGTCTGTCTTTCTGTCTCTCCGTCCCCCCAGGCCCTACTTCTGCCCCCTCTGCTCACCGCCCCTGAGCGCTTCTTTTCTCACACCACCCTGGTGCCCTCGACATTCTGCCCTCCTCTCTGTCACACCTCCCCCTGGGGGTCTCACATGCTCTGGTCAACGCCCTCCAAACACACACCCTCAGCCCAGACCCTCTCCTGACCCCCCAGAACTTTACGTGCAACTCCCTACTGATCGTCTGGCCACAGACAACCCACGCTCAGATCCAGATTCACACTCGACCCACCGAATCTATTCTTCTACCTGTATTCTCGGTCGTGATGGATGTATCACCAAAACTCCATGGCCCTGGGGACTCCTCTTCGAAGACCCAAGTATCTAGCAAGTTATCAAGTCCTTGTGATTCTCTTGCCTTAAGGCTCCTCAAATCTGCTCTGTCTTCTCCGTCTTGGTTTGAACCCTCGTTTTGTTCAGAGCACATATTCATTTTTGTCTTGATCGCTGCAAACAGTTCCTGGCATCTTGACTCCTCACCTTGTCCCTCCAGTGCACTTCCCACCCCTGGCTCAGCAGGTCTTGTCCCGACTTAAAATGCTGCCTTGTGGATGACGTCCAGCCCGCTAGCATGATGAGCGGGACTCCCTGACACTTGACCTCACGCACCGGAAACAGCCAGAGCCAGTGGCTTTCAACTTCTGTCTCAGGCTGGCCTTGGCGCCTCCGCATTTGCCTCCAGGCTTCCAGGAGCCCAGCGCTGACCCCCAGCCTTCCTCTGCCTGTTGCCAGCCGGGCCAGGCCCTCTTGTCATTCCCATCCTGCACGTGCACCCTGGCTGAGCTACTCCCACGGTCTCCTGGTCGTCTCTTGAGCAATCCCGAGACCCTTGAGCTTGGGACTATGGCTTCCCACCTTGTATTTCTGGGGCTGCGTCCCCCCCCCAACCGAGGCCCAGTGCACGCTTGGACAAATGAATGGGCCAGGCTCTCTTTGGGTCGGAGAGCCCACCATCCCCCAGAAAGGCAAGAACGTGGAGCCAATCTGAGTGTTGTCTCCTGCTCCCCGAGGGTGACTGAGCAGACCCTACAGCCAGGCAGGACTGACTTTGAGCCAGAGATCAATACCCCTCGGGAAAGGTCACCTTGCTGAGGAAGCCCAGCTGTAGGTGTGGGGGTTGAGAGCTGTAGCTTCCGAAGAGCGGGCTGGACAGAATGCTGAGCTCATTCCCTTTTTATCACCGGTGCTACTGTCTCCATAACACGTACCGATCCCTTTTCCTGGTTATGGAATAATGCATAGTCATTGAGGAAAACTGGGGAAAGGCAGGAGCAGCAGAGAAACCTGAACAATTGAATCCTACCGCAAGCTACGATCAGTTACCTTCTGCTCAGTTCCCCGTCAACCTTTTAAAACTATGTTTGTCGGGTTGCCTGGGTGGCTCAGTCAGTTAAGCATTCGACTCTTGATTTCGGCTCAGGTCATGATCTCATGGTTCATAAGTTCAAGCCCTGCATCGGGCTCTGCGCTGACTACAGGGAGCCTGCTTGGGATTCTCTCTCTCCTTCTATCTCTGCCCTGCCCCCACTCCGTCTCTCTCTCTCTCTCTCTCTCAAATAAATAAACATTAAAAAAAATTAAAATGTACTTGTATTCACAATCACAAATTGGGGACTGAATGGTATATATAAACATCTTAATATCCATTTTAACATCCATGTTTTATGGTAATTTTTTAAAGTTTATTTATTTTGAAAGAGAGTGAGAGCGCATTCGCGCGTTTGTGCAAGTGGGGGAGGGGCACAGAGAGAGGGAGAGAGAGAGAGAATCCCAAGCAGGCTCTGGGATGTCAGCGCAGAGCCTGACGTGGGGCTTAAACCCACAGACCGTGAGATCTTGACCTGGGCCACCAAGGCACCCCGACTTATGGTAATTTTAAAGTATTTTCCAACAATTTGCAAGAAAAGATTTTAGTGATTGCATAATAAGCAGCCACGTGGCGGCCCAGAATTCACTGCCCAGACCTTCCCCGTGGGACATCTGTTTCTCATTTTTGCTATTAATTACAATAGCAGCAAACATTTATTGAGCCCTTCCTGTATGCCAGCTTCTGCGTCAAGAAGCACACAAGGGGTTATCCCGGTGAATCCCCGCCACAGTCCTGCAAGGCAGGTGTTCGGTGCTTTCGCTTTTGAGAGGAGAAACCGGCCTGGAGAGGTTTAGTAAGCTGCTCAAGGCCTTAGGGAGCCACCAGTGTGGGCGTGGCAGGTGTCAAACGTCCATCCTTGCCTGTAAATCTTCATCTTCATCAGTGACTTTAAGATAAATTCTAGGAGTGGCTTTAAGGCCATGTGCATTCTTCAGCAGGACTGCATCTTATCTGAGGAATGGGTGTGATTTAGGCAATCAACATATTTCAGGAAGGTGCGGGGTGTGGGGGGAGCATTGGACTTTTCTGCTGCCTCTTTATTCTGGGCCCTTGGCCCGAAGGTGCCCATGAATGTGCTGGTTCTCTGAGAGCTCCTGGTCTCTTCCTGCCTCGGCGCTGCCTAGGGGATGGGGCACCCAGCGAGCGCCAATCCCAGGCCCCCACTGGCACTTTGCAAAGCCTGCTTGTGATAAGCTGACTGTCAGAACTCTCATCCTCACGTGGTGCCTTGGACAGGCTCTCATCCGGGAGTCCCGGGGCACTATCTGGAAATGGCCCACTTTGTTAAGGAAGCTTTTGTCCCTTCTCCTCCCAGGGGCCTGCCAGGACATCCCCTGGTCTGCCACTGCCCCTCTTGTTGGCCCTGGGAGCTACAGGGCTGGCACAGTCACTGCTCAGGCCCGTTCCAGCCTCCGTCTGATGGCACTGTTTCTCCAAGAGACTTTCCAGGGAAGGTTCCTAGCCTGCAGCCAGCTGGGCTGTCCCAGGGCTCTTCTGACTTTCCCCCTTGGAAGCCAAGGCTGCTGCTCAGGGCACACTGCCAGAGAGCCTAAAATAGGTCATTTGGTCTAAGGGTTGCACTGGGAACCTTGTTAAAATAGTTGTGGTCACAGGCAGACCATCAGGGAGCCAGTGGCCCCAGGGGAGGGCCCACCCCTCACAAGGGCCTCACGGTGGACCAAGCGAGTGCCCTCCCTCCGCTCATTCCCCCTACTTGGCACTCTCCACGCCCCGGCAAGGTGCCAGCACGCTCGGCCCCATTCTACAGCCAGCCCTCTTCCTGGAGTCCTCTCCCACCGCCTCCGGCTTCTGCTCTTTCGCTTCCCCCATACAGACAGCCCTCTCTGACTCCTTCCAGGCCGTCTGAGCCCCTCTTCTCCCTCCGGAGCTCCCTGTGACCTTTCCTACTGTGTAGCTGCTGTCACATTGGCAGGAGCCCTTTGGGACCGGGATCTGCGCTATGTTCCCAGTCACACGTTCAGCCCCTGGTCCAGCTTCTGGCACAGAGCTGGGGTCTGCTGGATCCTTATGTAGACCGAGCCTCTGGGAGGTGACTCCTGCAAGAGTGTGGACTGTCTGCGGGGGGTTCTGTGTTCTTTCCTTTCCCACGTGGGGCTCCAAGGCTTCTCCCAGAGGCTCTCGGTGATAACAAGGTGTGGACTGAAATGATAGTCAGGTCCCGGGAGAATTCCAGCCTATGGGATGGGAAGCTAATTCTTTTTTTTTTTTTTTTTTAACTTTAATCAACACTTACATGAGAATTGTCTGTAACCTGGTAATAATGAAATTGAACAAAGAAGATCCCATATGCATAGAATCAAACTGAAAAATCAATCAGAAGGATTTTGCATGTGATAATCCGTGTCGCAGAAAAAAGAAAAAAGCATCCCAAGAAAGGGTTAGGAATGTGCTGAAGTGCAGGACCAGCTGCTCCATTCAGTGTTCTAGTCCTGGCCTGTGAAGGGCTGCTTTGACCCTTCTTTAACCAGCCTAACGGGTTCTATTGTTTAGAACCAGGACAGGGGGGCTCCTGGGTGGCTCAGTTGGTTGAGCATCCGACTCGAGCTCAGGTCATGATCTCACGGTTCATGCAGAGCCCATTTTGGATCCTCTGTCTCCCTCTCTCTCCCTGCCCCTTCCCCACTTGTGCACGCGTACGCTGTCTCTCTCTCTCTCTGTGTCTCTCTCAAAAATAAATAAGTATGACTAATCCCAAGGGAAGGGAAACCCACCCAGAAAGCCACAGAGAAAAGGTGCTATTTGCCTGGGCCTTGATGGATGTGTGGGAAAGTGTGTAGGGCGTGGAAATTGGAGGAAGCCTCTGGAGCCTGCCCAGCGTGAGTATTGGGTGACTTCGTGTCCCCCTAAGAGACTGGTGAGCCACTTACGGTGAGCCCTGGGGAGACGTCACAGGACAAAGGGTAAGGCAGGGAGATGGCTGGAAGGTCACAGTGACACCCACCTGTGAGATGCAGATGTTTTTCAGAGGCGGAACATTGAGGACCGAGAACCTGCAGGCAGGCTGAACAGGTGGGGATGGGGTTTGAGCCCCAGGGCCAAGTTCGGGACACACAGCTGCTGGGAGAGCTCTGAGTAGGAGGTGCCTGGGGGGTGGGGGTCCCGGAAGGGTGGGAGCCAGGTCTGAGCTCAGGTGCAAGGTGAGATCAGGTACAGGACTGAGAGTGGACCAGGGTGAGGCGTGGGATCAGGGGAGGTTGCGCAGGGAGGGCAGGCAGAGTGAGGGGAGGAGGGAGCCCGGTGAGCACAGCACTGAGGACAGCGGGAGGGGGATACCGGCCAGCTCTGAAAGGAGGGGGCTGTCAGCAGGGTCACTGTCAGGGTCCCTGGGGCTTATATTTGAGAAGTCAGTGCGACTTTCCCCTGAACAGTTTCCGTGGAGCCCTGGCTGGAAGCTAGACTGCCGCAGGCCTGGGCTCCGTGAGGAAACGGAAGTGGGGGCACAGCGGTCTCTTTCAGATGCTGGCGGAGCAGGGATGTCAGCTTGGGGTTGGGTGGGGCTCCAGGGACAGTCTGTAGCAATGAGTTCTTGGAGTGCCGGCCGGGGACCACCACACCTGGAGCGCCGAGGGTGCTTATTAAAAATTCAGGCTCCTGGGCCCCACCCAAGCCCTCCTGAATCAGAATGCCTGCCAGGGGAGCCTGGGAGTCTGCATTTGAAATAAGCCCCCAAGGTGATTGTGATGCCTGCTAGGATTTGAGAATATACCAGGGCTTTGGACGAAGACCTGGTCGGTCCTGACCCCTCGCACCCGCTCATCCCAGATTTTGTCCCTTCTGCGCATAGCCAAGCTCTCCGGTCCGGGAGAGCTTACATTCTGGGAGACCAAAGAATTTGACCAACAAGTACCTCACCTGGAAAACAGCCCCAGAGGTAGGGCGTGTGTGTGTGTGTGTGTGTGTGTGTTGGGCTCAGCAGGGGGTGTGGAAGGGCGGGAGGGGCAGAGGTGGGTTTGAGGGAGCTAGAACTCCAAGTAGTGACCCCACAAGATGCTGTTTATGATGCTATCTGACGCAGACATTATCCTGGCCGGGCAGATGGGTGGATGGGTGCAGTTTATCACAATTCGCAGATGAGAAAACCAAGGTAGATGTGCAGATACGTTGCCCAGGTGGGCAGGGTCAGACCCAGGCCCAGGTCCCGGGGTGCTGGGGTCCACTGAGGGAGCCCAAGCCCCGAGAGGCCCTCCCTGGCTGGGCGGGAGGCCCAGCGCCTCTGCTAGGAGCCAGTTCCACGTCTGGTGCCGTGTGCTCACCTTCTGGCAGCCTGGATGCCTGGTGGTTGTCAGCCGGGAGCCCAGTAGGTGCCACCAAGCCCGGAGCCTGCTTTGGCTGCTGAGACCTTCGTGGATCTGTGGCCGCTGTCCCCATGGCAACCAGTATCATGCTGCCTCTAGGTAAAAGCCATCCCCTGGGAACTTGAGGCATCAGAGCTGAGATGTATAGAACCCCCGGGGTTCCTAGGCTGCCGCTGCTAAAAACAGCGCCTGCCACCCAGCGGGTTTGTCTGGGAGGAGAGGAGGCCGTGTGGGAGCCTCATCGTGTGGAAACGCTCCCTCTTGGAGGCGGCTCTGGGACCTGTTTCCCCAGGAGCTTTGCTGCCTGGCTCGCAGCTGGTAGCTGAGCCGCTGCAGTTTCGGGTAGCTCGGTAGCAGCTAGTTAGCTAGTTAGTTAGCTAGCTAGTTAGCAGGTAGTTAGTGCTGATGGCAGGCTCACGGGCTAAGGAGGAAGTACCGGGGCCCCAACCCCAGAGGCAGACCGGGGAGGTGGGAGTTGCCCCGACACTCCGGAGCGTGCGCTCGTGTTTCCTCTCTAGCCCGTCAGCCGTGTGGCCGGGGCTTGGCAGGTCGGACTCCCCGGACTGTCGTGAAGCCCTCAGCCCAAGTGAGTTTCCTGCGCTGTCTCTCGCTTCTGGGAGCCGCGGCAGTCGGGAGCCTCCGGGGTTTCAGGGTTGCGTTTCTGAGTTTTCCAGTCCCTAGTTGTTCAGTCTTATTAGGAAGGTGTTAGGGCCCCTCAGGAGGTCAGGAGCACCCTGACCCCAGAACATCTGAACCCGAGTAGTCCTAGGAAGCTCTGCCCAGAGAGGGGTGCAGGGGAGCCCCGCCCCATGACAGGGGGAGGCTGGGCTTGCGAGAGCTCATGGCTCTGAGTTGGGCGATGCGGATGCCCCTGCCAGGGACTGATGCTGCTTCTGGGAGTCCCCCGTTTTATCCGGTGGCGTCTGTGCAGGGCTGTGCCTGCACTGTAGGGCCCAGGGCCGGCCGCCTTTGGGAGCTGGGCGAGGCTCTTCACGCCATGTGCCGGTTTCTAGGCCGGGTCTGCCCTAAGAGCGGTTTTTCCTCCCCGTCCACCTTTGAGTGCTGGTTCTGAGGTGGACTTTGCAGGATCCAGAGCTAGGAGAGCTCTGGCCCCCTGCAGCCCGGTGCTCTGGCGGAATCCAGGCAGGGACTACACGGTCGGCGCATCGCAGCGGCCGAGGCCCGTCCCTTCCTTCCCCAGTGCCTGTCTCTCTGGGCAAGGTCCCTCCTGGAGAGGGCGGGTGGTTTCCAGAGCAGTCCTCGTCCGTCCCAAAGCTTGAGCCCCAGGGTCCGTGCCTTTCCAAGACTGAGCTCCCCCTTCCCTGGAAAAGAGTGAGGGGCACGAGCAGGAGAACCCCAGGCGTGTTTGTGGAACAGTCCACATCCACTCTGCACCTCAGGGCCGTGGCCGCCTGTTTCCTGTTCTTTGTCACCCGTTATCACCCACCAGGCTGGAAATACACGGCTGATGGGAGTGTGTGCCGGCAATTCAGGAAGCAGGCGGAGGCGCTTAGGTATTGCTGAAAAGACCTTTCGAGAGACTCGATGCGAGAGCCTCAATTAGCAAGAATGATTCTCCAGCCACTGGGGGTTGTCTGTGTGCCCCTGGGGCTTTCTCCATACACCCTGCCCCCTGCCTCCTGTCCCCTGTCTTGATGGCAAGGTGCAGATGCCTTCAGTGAGCCGGCACGTGGCTGAGGCCGGTGCTGGTGCTGGTGTGGAGCCTGTTTTGGGCTTTTGACTCTGCTGGTGCGAATTCATCCTGAGTTTGCAAACAGACTAGTGAGCCCATTGTCTGTCTCCCGCCCCCAGCGAGGGGCCAGCTTCCCTTTTCTAAGCTCCTGCATAGTTGTCATTTTTCTCTGCCCAGTCACTTGACTAGACTCTGTTAAAGGGGCAAAGCTGGCATTGGACGTGGGTTGGGTGCCCTGCCCTGGTTCAGGGAGCTGTGTTCTCACCAGCGCCTTGGCCCTGCTTTCCTTAGCAGGCGAGCCATGGGACCAGGGAGACATCAGGGCCAAGCCGTAGACCAGGGTGGGGCATTGGGGGTCGGGAGGCACGGGTCTGGGCTCGGGCCTCCTCCGGAGTTGGCGTTTTTGGTTCCATGTTGAATCCTGTCCCACTGTGCCAGAGTTCTTTCGGTGGTGTTTTTTAAATCCCGGGTCTTGGTTCCATTCTGATGGACGGGCCCAGTCTCTGCCGGGAAGCCTGGACAGTCACAGTGCTCTGGGTGACTAGAGCGAGTCAGTTATTCCTTTCCCCAGAGAGGCAATGGCAGTGTGTCCTGGTGGGGAAGCATGGACTTCAGGGTCTAGGTCTGGGTCATCCCTGTGCTTCTGATTCCCTGAGTTGCTATAGGGGTTCTCTCCTCATCTGTACAATAAGGATTCATCCTGTCCCACGAGCTCTCCCAGGTGCTGTGCATCTGTGAGTGAACAAGATAAAGTCCCTGATTACATGGAATGTGCCTCCCACTGGGGAATCAAAGATCACATGAATATATAACGCTGTGGTTGGTGCTGAGGGTCCTGAAGCGGGCTGTGCCACCCTGAGGGACTGACACAGGGCACTATTTTATTTTTTATTTTTTAATGTTTATTTATTTTTGAGAGAGACAGAGACAGAATGCGAGTGGGTTAGGGGCAGAGAGAGAGGGAGACACAGAATTGGAAGCAGGCTCCAGGCTCTGGGCCGTCAGCACAGAGCCCGACGTGGGGCTCGAACTCACGAGCCGTGAGATCGCGACCCGAGCCGAAGTCGGACGCTCAGCCCACTGAGCCACCCAGGCACCCCTCACAGGGCACTGTTTTAGAAGCTGTGGTCAGGGAGGGTCTGGGGAGACGATTTTGCCCAGACACTGGCATGAAGTGCAAGAGCGGTGTGTGACATGAACACTGAGCAAGAGCACTGAGGCAAAGGAAACAGCAAGTGCAAAGGTCCTGAGGTACAAGTTACTCGTTCTTGAAGGACAGCCCAGAAGGCCCACAGGGCTGGAGTGGAGTGAGGAGATGTGTGTGTATAAAAGGAGGTGAAGAGACAGCCAGAGGCCAGACGTGTTGGCTCTTGCAGGCCGTGTGGAATTTGGAGTTTACTTTTGAGTACGATGAGAAATCTTGCAATAAGAAGCCTTTGGAGAGTTTTGAGCAAAGGGGTGGCAGGGTCTGACTTACGTTTTTAAGAACTTCCTCCTCGCTGCTGTGTGACAATGGGCAATTTGGGGGCCAGAGTGCCGAGATCCAGGAAAACGGGCCCAGGAGGCTTGATGGGCAGTGGTAGCCTGGACTGGGTGGTGGTTGGGGAAACAGTGACGTAGCCAGGATGTAGTTTAAAAGTAAAGCCGACATGAGGCACCTCGCTGGCTTAGTTGGAAGAGCGTGTGACTCTTTTTTCTTTTTTTAAATAAATGTTTATTCATTTTTAAGAGAGAGAGAGAGAGAGAGAGAGAGCAGGAGGAGGGGCAGAGAGAAGGGGAGAGAGAGAGAGAATCCCAAGCAGGCTCCTCACTGCCAGTCCAGAGCCTGGTGCGGGGCTTGAACTCACAAACCATGAGATCGTGACCTGAGCTGAAGTCAGATGATGCTCAACCAACTAAGCCACCCAGGTGCCCCCAGCCTGTGACTCTTCATCTTGGGGTTGTGAGTTTGAGCCCCACGTCAGGTGTAGAGGCTCCTTTAAAAAAAACCAAAAACCGGGGCACCTGGGGGGCTCAGTCAGTCGAGTGTCCGACTTCGGCTCAGGTCATGATCTTGCAGTTCGTGAGTTCGAGGCCCGCGTCGGGCCCTGCGCCGACAGCTCGGAGCCTGGAGCCTGCTTTGGATTCTGTGTCTCCCTCTGTCTGCCCCTTCCCCGTTCATTCTCTGTCTCTCTCTGTCTCTCAAAAATGAATAAACGTTAAATAAATAAAATTAAATTAAAAAAAAAACCAAACTAAAGGATAATAAAAGTAGAGCCAATCAGATTTGCTGGTGCGCTGGACATGGAGTGTGTGTGTGTGTGTGTGTGTGTGTGTGTGTGTGTGAGCGCGCGCTTGCATGGGATGGGAGTGGGGGGATCGGGAGGATCCCTTGCAGGATTTTTGAGCGACCAGAGGATGGCCGGGCCCTTGCTAAGGGGGGTGGCTGAGGGTGGAGTGGGCCGGAGAGCCCGTTTGACGTTCCGCCAGCTGTGAGGGTTCCAATGTCTCCACCTCCTTGCTAGCTCCTATGGTCACTTTTTGATTCTGGCCCTCCTAGTGGCTGTGAAGTGGTGTCTCATTGTATCTTTGATTTGCGTTTCCATGGTGACTAATGATGTTGAATTGAGCATCTTTTGACGTGGTTGTTGACCATTCTTCTATCTTCTTTGGGAAAAATCTCTAAATCTCTATTCGAAATCTTTGCCCATTTTAAAAATTGAGTGGACTTTTAATTATTATCGAATTGTGTTTATGTATATATTCCAGGTACCGGTCCCTTACCAGATATATGACTCGCAAATATGCTCTCCCATTCGGTTTTTTTTTTTTTAATGTTTATTTATGTATTTTGAGAGAGCGAGACAGAGTGCACACATGCATGAGTGTGGGTGGGGGTGGAGGGAGGGGCAGAGAGAGAGAGAATTCCAAGCAGGCTCCCTGCTGTCAGCGCAGAGCCCAACGTGGGGCTCGATCCCACCCATGAGATCATGACCTGAATTGAAACCAAGAGCTGGACACTTAACTGACTGAGCCACCCAGATGCCCCTCCACTTTTTTTTTTTAATTTTTTTGTTAATGTTTATTTTTGAGAGAGAGAGAGAGACAGAGTGTGAGCCAGGGAGGGGCAGAGAGAGAGGGAGACACAGAATCTGAAGCAGGCTCCAGGCTCTGAGCTGTCAGCGCAGAGCCCGTCGTGGGGCTTGAACCCATGAACCGTGAGATCATGACCTGAGCTGAAGTCAGACGCTTAACCGACTGAGCCACCCAGGCACCCCCCTCCACTTTTTTTTTTAATGTAAGTCTTCTCATTGTCATTTTCTTTAAAGCTTCTCTCTCTCTCTTTTTTAAAGTTTTTCTTTCCTTTCCTTTCCTTTTCTTTTCTTTTAAGTAATCTTTACACCAAACACGGGGCTTGAACTCACGACTTGAAAATCAAGGGTCACATGCTCTCCCAACTGAGCCAGCCAGGCGCCCCAGCAGTAGCATCCTTTGAAACATAAACATTTTTAAGTTCAATAAAGCCCAATTTATCTATCTTTTCTTTTCTTTGGGTGTGCTTTGGTTATCCTATCTAAGAAATCAGTTCCTAACCCAAGGCCATGAAGATTTACTCCGGTGTTTTCTTCTAAGAGTTTTATAGTCTTATAATTTTATAATTTTGGCAGTTATATTTAGGTCGTTGGTCCATTTTGGGTTAATTTCTGTACATGGTGCAGGGTAAGGGTCCAAGTTCATCCCTGGCATATGAACATCCAGTTGCCTTCTCTCCAACTGAGTTGTCTTGACACCCTTGTCGAAACCTAACTGACCCTAAGTGGGGGGATTTATTTTTGAACTTTCAGGTCGGTTCTATTGATCAGCCTGTCTACCCTTAACACCAGTACCACCCTGTCTTGTCTATTGTGGCCTTGGAGTAAATGATACAATCCCAAAGCGTGAGTCCAACTTTGTTCTTCTTTCTCAAGACAATTTTGGCCGTTCTGGATCCTCTGCATTTTCCATGTGAATTTTAGGAGCAGCTTGTCAATTTCTGCAAAAAAGGCCAGCTGGGATTTTGATAGGAGTTGTGTTGACTGCCTTTCCAGGATGTTGTCAACAGTGATGTTTTGTACTTTTCTCAGTACAAGTTCTACAGTCCATTTGTCCAATTTATTCCTAAGTATTTTATTATTTTTGATGCTATTGTAAATGAAATTTTCTTTTTTAAAAAAATTTTTAATGTTTATTTTTGAGAGAGAGAAAGAGACAGAACATGAGCAAGGGAGGGTAGAGAGGAGACACAGAATTTGAAACAGGCTCCAGGCTCTGAGCTGTCCACACAGAGCCCGACGTGGGGCTCGAACTTACCAACCATGAGATCATGACCTGAACCGAAGTCAGATGCTTAACCAACTGAGTGACCCAGGTACCCCATAAATGAAATTTTCTTAATTTCATCTTCAGATTCTTCATTGCTAGTGTATAGAAATACAAACAATGAGGGGCGCCTGGGTGGCTCGGTCGGTTAAGCGTCCGACTTGACTCAGGTCATGATCTCGTAGTTTGTGAGTTCAAGTCCTGCGTCAGGGTCTGTGCTGACAGCTCAGAGCCTGGAGCCTGCTTTGAATTCTGTGTCCCCCTCGCTCTCTGCCCCTCCCCCACTCGCTCTCTGTCTCTCTCTCTCTCTCTCAAAAAATTAATAAACATTAAAATAAAAAAGAAGAAATACAAACAGTGTTTATATATTGATTTTGTATCCTGCAACTTCAAACTATTTATTAGTCCTAATAGTTTTCAGTGAATTCCTTAGGATTTTCTATATACAAGAACCATGTCATCTACAAATATGGTTTTACTTCTTCCTTTCCAATTTGGATATCTTTTGTTTCCTTGCCTAGTTGCCCTGGATAGAACCTTCAACTCAACACTGAATAGAAGTGATAGGATTTTGGGGCGCCTGGGTGGCTCAGTCGGTTAAGCGTCCGACTTCAGCTCTGGTCATGATCTCGCGGTTTGTGAGTTTGAGCCCCGCATCGGGCTCTGTGCTAACAGCCTGGAGCCTGCTTCGGATTCTATGTCTCCCTCTCTCTCTGCCCCTGCCCCGCTCACACTCTACATCTCTCTCTCTCTCTCCCTCTCTCTCAAAAGTAAATGAACATTTAAAAAAAATTTTAAAAAAAAGCGACAGGAGCAAACATCCTTGAAATGGGGGGAAGCTTCCAGTTTTTCACCATTAAGGGTGATCACAGCTGTGGGATTTTAATAAATGCCCTTTATCAGATTGAGAAAGCTCCCTTCTATACCAGATGTGTTGAGGGAGGGTCTTCCCATGAAGGGGTGTTGAATTTTGTCAGATGTATTTTCTGTGTTATTCAGACCATTGTATGGTTTTCGTCCCTGTTTTTGTATTGGTAGGCTGTAATACACGAGTTGATTTTCAGGGGTTAGAACACCCTTGCATATCTTGGGATAAATCTCACTTGTTCAGAGTATATAATCCTTTTTATATATTGCTGTATGGTTTGCTAGTACTTTGTTGAATGTTTTTGCATAACACAGGTATAATGAATATCTATATTCATAAGAGATACTGGTGTGGTTCTCTTTTCCCATGATGCTTTCACCTGGTTTTGGCCATCTTTTTTTTTTTTTTTTAATGTTTATTTATTTATTTTGAGAGAGAGAGAGTGTGAGCCGGGGAGGGGGAGAGAGAGAGAGAGAGAGAGAGAGAGAGAGAGAGAGAGAGAGAGAGTGTCCCAAGCAGGCTCCACCCTGTCAGCACAGAGCCCAGTGCAGGGCTCGATCCCATGAACCGTGAGATTGTGACCCGAGCCGAAATCAAGAGTCAGACGCTTAACCGACTGAGCCGCCCAGACACCCTTGGTTTTGGCCATCTTTATCTTTCAGTGTGTCCGAGAGTGTGAGCAGGAGGCTCGCCAGCTTCTCCCCTCCTGTGCTCACCTGCATCCAGCAGAAAGGGGTGCACAAAAGCTCGGGCCCGAGTCCAGACAGTGTCAGCAGAGGTAACAATGGGGTGGACACAGCCTCATCTGTAAAATGGTATAGGAAACCTAGCGGACAGCCTGGAGGCGGCAGGATGGGCCTTCCTGTTCTGAGCCTTGTGATTGCCGGCAACATTGCACCCAAGGGAGCTGCCGCATACTGAACCTTAAAGGAGGAAGGACAGCAGGGACCAACCTGAGGCCCTTCCTGGCTCTGAAGCTCTAAGAGCTCCATTCTGCCAGCTAAGCGAGCAGCGCGCCCTCCCTGGTAGGTGGCTGGCCCAGATTTCCCGGAGAAGAGGAGGGAGGGGAGCAGCATCCTTGCCCGGAGGCCTGTGTGCTTCCTGGCCAGGCCCTCGTAGTGCAGGCCAGCCACTGATAAGGAGAGATCAGACGACGCTCTGGAAGGGCCTGCCCCGCTTGGCGAGGCCCGGAAGACAGCCGGTCCTTTGGGAACAGAACAGGGCACGGGCTGGGCGGCAGCTCCGCGGGCCCTCTCCACACCCAGCTCCCGCAGCAGAGTGGGAGGCTCTAAAAATGCAGGCTGCTGATGTCCCCACCCCAGCCAGGGACGGGCGACCAGCTGGCACTGTGGCACCAGCGGGACCCTGGCAGATCCTCTTCCACCTTCAGGTGTCATGCTAAATAGTCACTGGGGTCCCTGTGTGACCTTGAGGAGGTCACTTCCTTCCCCAACTCAGAGCCTAGCCCAGGTGTGCACACCAGGCAGCCTGCGGGGTCGGGAGCCCGTGGTCGTTCCCTCCGCAGACTCACCGTTCCCTCCCGGGGTGGCCAGGGCTACTTTTGTGCCTGCGGCTCAGTCCAGAGGCTTAAGGTCCCCGTGAGAAAGCCCACGAGGCAGGCAAGGAAAGGAGCAAGTGGCTGCCTCTCCGCCCCCACCTGCCCCCCCCCCCATCGCCCGGGGAAGAGCCGGCATCTGCTAGGTGACCAGCTCAGCTGCCATGCAGGGTGTGATGTCATCTTGGATTCTGTGGTTGCTAGGAAAATTCTGCCTGCAGGGATATTTCGTGGTCCTAGGACTGAGGCGAGGACAGAATGTTCCCGAGAAGACAGGGGAAGGATTCGTAGGGCTTCCCAAGCAAAGGAGCCCCCCATCCCAAGAAGTCAGAGGATTTGAGCTTCTTCCCGGGAGCTTGTTCCCCTTCTCAGGAATAGAAGTTGTGCGGGTCACGGCAGAAACGCGTCAAGGCAGGTTGGGGTGCGAGCGGCAGGGTTGGCTCCCCTGACAGCACCGTGGCGACCTGACGGCCAAAGGCACACGTCCGCGACGTTGCCTCCTTGTGTGAGGACCCTCCTCCTGCAGCACCACAGCTGGGGGGCTCCCCCACCCCTCGGTTTCCAGGGGCAGCAAGAAGGAGGAGGCGGCGTGGAGGAAGACGGCCAGCGCCATGCGGGGGGTGGGGGGCAAGGCGGACCCCGTTTCACAGGCCGGAAGCTCAGCCACGAACTACCCGCACCCGCCCCCTCTTCCGTGGCCTTGCCTGTGTCTGTTCTTCTCATCCTCCCCTCCTGGGGACATCCCCTCCGGCAGGACAGAAGAGAAGTCTGTCAGAAAGGCCACGGCAGCTGATTATTGTTCAGGGCCTGACCACGAATTGCCCTTTAGAAAAAGGGGAGGGGGGCCTGGCTGGTTCAGTCGGTAAACGTACTGACTCCTGATCTTGGGGTCGTAAGTTCGAGCCCCAAGTTGAGTGTAGAGATTTTTTTTTTTTTTTAATCTTAAGGGGCGCCTGGGTGGCTCAGTCGGCTAAGCGTCCAACTTTGGCTCAGGTCATGATCTCGAGGTTCGTGGGTTCGAACCCCACGTCAGGCTCTGCACAGAGCCTGCTTGGGATTCTCTCTCTCTCCCCCCTCTCTCTGCCTCCCCGCCCCCAAAAATAAATAAATAAGCTTTAATAAAACTAAAAACAGATACGAGGAAGGAAGGAAGGAAGGAAGGAAGGAAGGAAGGAAGGAAGGAAAAAAAAAAAGGGGAGAAAGCCGTAGGCCCCAGGGAGGGCCAGGTCCAGCAGGGGTCGGGACCTGCTGGTCAGCTCACTTGCCTTCGGCCTCCTTCTGCCTGAGCAGCTCTGGGTAGCCACGGCAGGTCAGTGTTTTGAACTCTTTCCCTCCTCCCTCTTGCCTTTTCTGGCTGCATGTCAGAGCCTGTCTTATGGAAAACAAGACAAAGGAAGTGATTTCATGGGTTCCTGGACCAGAATCTCAAATCCATGTTTAAAAATAACAATAATAAAGATTATGGCTATTATCTATCTCTGTAGGAGCCAGGCTGGCTGCAGGCCAGAAATGGGCCTGGCTGTGCTCTTTTGAGCAGGTGCTAGGTGTGGGCAAAGAGGGATGGCTATTAGAAATCCTAATGAACCTCCAAAGGATCAAGACGCGAGTCTGCAGAAGAAAAAGGAAGGTTCCCGAAGGCCTCTGGTTTTGGTGACCTGGGAGGAAGCGATGTGAGCAGAGCCCTACTCTGGGACCTGCAGCCCTGGGTGCGTGTCAGACGGGCTTCTCAGTGGCATAGCCTTGAGCAAGCCTCTGAGGCTCGCCCCCGCAGCCCTGCCACCCTATGGTGGCGTGTCCCCTGGCCAGGCCGTAGGAAAGGCCCAGAGAGGAGGCGGTTGGCTGCTTTGGAAGCAGTTGGCACTGTGCTGGACTAACGCTGTCACGGGCGCCCGAGCCACCTTGCCCCGCCCCCATTGCAGCCTGACACCCGAGGCCCAACCAACAGCTCTTTCCTCCTGGTGTGCAGGTGCGGAGGACGTGGTGATGGCATTTTCCAGGTCGGAGACGGAGGACCGGAGGCAGTAGCTGTGAACCCCTTGGAACACCCTGGAAGCTGGCAAGGGCCAAGAGATCTGTGTGGACCTCGGCCAGCCGAGTGGCAGCAGATCACCTTCCCGATTCCCCCTGCCCCTACACCCTACCCTACCCCACTCCAGGGTCACTCAGCAGGGCTGGCACCGAAGGAGGCACCGGTGGTGCAGTTACAATTGGCTTAAAGGGACGGACTCATGATTGGCTGCAGGAAGAAACCCTTTTATTTTTAAATCTTGACCAACAGAAACCTTTTATTTTTATTTCTGACTTTTTTTTTTTTTTTTTTTTTTTTTTTAATTTGCTCCTCGGTATATGGCTTCCCAGGAAGCTCTCCGAGATCTGGTGCTTTATTTAGGTCACTTTTTAGGAATGTGAAGAGGCCCGATTGGCTGCTTAAACTGGAAAAGGATTCTGATTGGCCAGCTAGTGGGAAACGGTGTTGTTTTTTTTTTTTTTCTTTGATTGGCTGCAGGTGTTCTGCTGATAGCAACAGCTTCTCTCTTTTCAATGCTGAAAACAGGGTTTGGGACATTGGTTGTTATATTTGACTTGAAAAGAAAAAAAAAAAAGAAACCAAGTGCGCTTTGCAATATTTATTACACAAAGAGCTTGCTGCTGCTTTCACGTGTTTTGTTTGTGTTTGCATTTGATTTGATTTTGATATGTGTGTTTGTGTTTGGTTTCTCATTGGCTCATCTGCGACTCCCGTTTCCAGGGGCGCCCCCGGCTCGGCCGCACGGGCGGTGTCTCTCCAGTCCGGGGGTCCACCTGGAGAGTGCATTTGCTCTAATGCCCACACCGGGCTCCACTGGCAAGGGGACCTCCGAGGCCCCATGCAGGGTCTACAGCTGGAAAAGAGGGCCCCCGAGGAGGTTTGTGCTGTCCTGTAGGAGCAGACCAGAGCTTAGAGGTGACCATTAGCCAGGATTTATGTTCATCACTTCCATGCGTTGGCACCCGGCCAGGCCCCCTTCCTGGGGGAGCTGTGGGGCTCCCCTCCGCGTGGGGCTGGGCCTCTCTGGCCTGTCCCTGCTGAGTAGAGCAGCGGGTGGCTCTGACCTTTCAGCCGATCCCTCCATATCTACTTCCTGAAGCCTCATCTGGGGCTCCTCCGGTAAAGGGCAGGAGCTGCTCCTGGCTGTGAGACCCCACAGTGGAGCAGAGGTCTCTGCCCGGGAGCCCGGAACCCCCACAAAGGCCCCAGCTTGGCTCACAAGGCCCGGGAGGCCTTTAGGTCTCCACACCCGGCCCTGACCTCTGCCAGCCAGGCTCCCAGGGTACCTGCCGCTGGGCAGTAGGCCCTGGCCCGGGCTTGGAGTCCTCATATCCGACGGAAGGGTCCCTCTCCATGTCAGCCTGCAACAGACATTGTTTGCTTCTGAAGTGCCGACTGAGACAGCTGGCCGGGCCTTCGCTGAGCAGGTTCCACCAGGCCGGCCCTCGGCCCGGGTCCCCAGAGACACAGAGGCAGAGCAGCCGGATTTGAGGGGCGGTGAGAGCCCCAGGTCTTCCCACCTGCCCTCCTCCTTCCCTCGGGGGGAGCCTGGCCTTCTCCCTGTGCCTCTCACCAGAGTGGAGTCTGGGTGGGGAGGTGGAGGAAGATGGGGACCTCAGGGACCGGGAGCCTGGACCCTCCCCCGAGACGGTAAATGGCTGAGGCCCCCGTTTTGCCCCAGGTACCCAGAGCCAAGAGAAGATTCTCAGAGCCAGACTCCCCCTTCTCAGGGCTGGGGCTGTACGGATCACAGGAGCTGCCCTGGGGCCATGTGGATGTCTTGTGCTGTGCTGTGTGTGAGCCTTGCCCCAGAAGGACTCGCGTGTCACAGCTTAGATGGCCCTGACCTCCTCCGCACGTGGGCCTGGTTAGCTGACCTGGTTAGGTTAACCTTCAAAGAGTGTCGATCCCCAGGGAGCGGGGACTATGGAGGCACCAACAGGGGCCCGAGAGCATCCTCCTCCAGGAGAGGCAGTTGGCGCATGTGTGAGCACACACACACTTTCACTCTCAGTGTCCTGCCTCCAGCTGAGCCCCTGGGGAAAGGTCAGCTTTTGCGAGCCCCCTCCCCCCAGGTTATGACATCTGTCACCAGGTGCCAGTACCAGGTTGCCATTTTCCCCCTCTCTGTGTACCTGCAGCTCCCATAAAGGGTCTGTGTCCAGGCCAGTGGTGTGTCTGTGCCCCAGCCTGTCCTTGTCAAGGTCACAGGGCCTCCCTCTTGTAACAGCAATGGCCCCGGTCTGTCTTGCCATCTGAACACGAAAAGTGAAGGTGTTTCTGTGGCTCCATATTTCAACTGAAAATATATCTGTTGGAGAAAAAAAAATTAACAATAAAGATTTTTAATAGCTTGGTGTGTGAGCTGAGTTACCTCCCTCGGAGTTGGGTGCGTTCGCTGATTGCCCCATGTCGCATGGGCTCCGCTGCTGGGCCCTCTCTCCCCAAGGAGGCACCACAGGGAGGGTCGAAAACACCATGTTTGCTAGTTTGATTGTCTGTGACCTGGAGGGTGACTCGGGGCTTGGAAGAATTCTGAGATCTGCCCAGCTGACAAGTCCCTGGAAGGCTGAGCCCCCCCTTTTGACCTGGAGATTCTGATACCGTCTTCTATTGGACTGAGGTCAGCCTTCAGAGGTGACCTTGCCCCTCTGTGCTCTCGAGCAGACACTGGGCACCTGCAAGAGTGCGGGGGCCCTTCCATCCTAGACACCCCAGCCCCCTGTGTGATGGCAGTGGTCTTGGGCTACTTGTAACAAAAGTCCAAACAGAATATCCGGCCCCTCCGTCATCCCAGAAATGGGAGATTTATTGCTGTTCAGCTGTATATTCAAGTTTAGAAGCTGAAATCATTTCTGCTTTGGGAATTTTTGCTTTGGAAGCATTTTCTAGAATGTTTCATTTCCACCCTTCATCATCCCATTTTAGGTCTTCTTTTTTTTTTTTTTTTTTTTTTTTTTTTTCCCACTTACATGGACTCCCTCCTTCTATTTCCTTTTCAAAGAGTTTCACTGGGAGCTAAACGCTGTGGGGTTTATAGACTCTGAGGACGGACAGCCCAATCGACATCATTCACTCTTAGCGTTGGGAGAGATGTTGAAGGCCGCCTAACAGGCCACACGGTGACCAGATGTGCGTCACCTCTGAAAGATCTCTAAAAAGGGCTTGTCTAGGCTTTGCTTGGATACCCTCCAGGGTATTTTACTTGGAGTTGGCCTGCCTTTCTCTGTAGGTTCTTATTTATTTGAATGTTTATTTATTTTTGAGAGAGAGCGAGAGAGAGAGACAGAGGATGAGGGGGGAGGGGCAGAGAGAGAGGGCGACACAGAATCCGAAGCAGGCTCCAGGCTCCGAGCTGTCAGCACAGAGCCCGACGCGGGGCTCAAACTCACGAACCGCAAGATCATGACCCGAGCCGAAGTCAGACGCTTAACCGACTGAGCCACCCAGGTGCCCCGAGGAAAAAATTTTTAAAAAGACAGCTGTGTTAGCCAGACATTACAGAGACACAATCTCCAAGGGCTCACGTTAGGTAAATTACTTGTGTTCTGATTTGCACTGTCGGGAGTTAACCTTGGCATTAATCTGCTCTTCTACACTGAGCAGTTGAGCAGGGGGAGGCGCTGACTGGCCCTGGTGCCACTGCCCAGCCCCCAGCAGAGACCCTGGGAGCGGACCCGGGAGGGAGGCGCCCTCCCAGAGTTGTCTAACTCGGTTGTGTCTCTTGTGGGAATTAGGCCAGCAAGAAAGAGGAGTTGGGACACCACAGCAGGCCCAGGAAACACACTGGGGGCCGCGTGGCATCTTTCAGGGTCCCTCGGCCCACACAGCAGGCGGCCTTCTGGGTTCACCTTCCTGGGTACAGGTGCATGCAGCCAGAAATGACGACAACCACTGGGATCGGGTCTGCTGAGGCCTGAGGCAGCCGGAGGCCAGGCTGAGTCTGGGGGAGGCCGGGTGAGCTGAGAAGAGGGGGGGGCAGAGTACCCTGCCTTTTGTTGGTGTTTCCCAGCCCTGGGGGAGAGGGCGGTTGAGTTATGAAGTGCTTTTCCCTGTCCCTGCAGGTGACTGGCAGCTTCGAGAATCCAGGCTGTTCCAGCCTTTGAACAGGGCCCTTTGTAGCAGGGAAACCGATCCCTCTGGGGCACCTGGTTCAGTGGTGGGGGCAGGAGCCAGCTCCCGGAGCCGGGAGCCCTACCACTACCCACCTGCCACACCCACACGGGCCAGTCATCACTCTCTCAACGTCCCTGTTGCCCTCCGCACCCACCCCTTTCCCGGAAATAGACTGACCCGAGGCCGCGTTTAGAAAACACGCTTCTCTCTCTCTCTACTGAAGGAACTCCCTTTCCTTGGGCAATAACTGGGTGTTGAGGAGATTTGGGAGGCTTGTGGGGACGACAACTGCTAGCCCTAATTTAAACAAAGGCCTCCTTAAAGGATAAAGGCAGTGAGATGCTTTTTGAATATCAGCAGGTGCCCGGCCTTCACTTCTCTCCTTGACGTTGGAGACCGGTTTCCCAGAGGGACCGGGCGGTCCTGCCCGGCAAGGAGGTCGGGAGAGCCGCTGACAGGGCCTGAGCCCCATCCTGCCCTGCCTGGGCTGCCTTGTTTGCACACCTGTGGGGGAGGCTGGCCCCACGTACACAGTCCCAGGAGGCGACTTCAGACCCAGAACTTGTGAGACTTTCCCCCTCTTGGCCTTTGGCCTCGGCCCTTGAGGGAGGGAGGTTTTCCACACCCATCTTTTATGCAGGTAACTCCCTCGTCCTGGTCTCAACAACGCAGGGAACGTGTGTCGGGTGCTGCCCGTGTGCGGGTGCACAGCCCTGTATTTCTGCCATCTTCAGTCGTGTGTGAGGCAAGGATGGTATTGTCCCCATTTTACAGATGAGGAAATAACATAATTTGCTTCAAGGTCAGCGCTCCTCCCTTCTCCGCAGCCCCTGGCCAGCGTCTGGCAGCCTAGCCTCGAAGACGCCTGTCCCCACGTGAGGTCAGCGACAGAGCTCAGAGATGAGGGACTGCAGGCTCGCATGGGAGCCCTGCCTCCCTACCGTGACCTCTGTGCTCTGGCACCGGCCTCGGCCTTCACTTGCTCATCGGTAAAATGGGAATAATAATAAAAACAATTGCACCTTCGACAGATTCTACGCAAGAATGCTTTGAACCCAACCCCTGCCAGACAGAATCCTCTTTTGACCCGGGTTTGTACTGTTTACCGCCACAGTATAAACCTTTATGTCCCCGTAGCCGGGAGCTGGGAAGACAGTGAGGGCCCTGGAGGCCGGCTGGTGGGATTGAGAACGAGATCTGCCAAAAAATGGAAAAAAAAACCCACCAAAAAACAAGAGCGTCTATCCCTCATGGGGATGAGGCTGTTGCTGAGAATTATGAGCTGATGCAAATGACTAGTTTAGCAGAGACCTGCCCACAGTGGGTGGTCACTGGCTCACACCCCCATCGCCTCTGCTTAGAAGTCATTCGGCACGAGGCCTGTGTGCAGCTCCTGGAGGGGAGCAGTGTGGCCCCAGGTCCAATCAGTGCTTGTTAAATGCTTTTTTGATGAGGAGGAAAAGGCTAAGACGATCCCTTCATAGGGACAGAGCTGCCTCCTGCTCCCTGACCCACCCCAGGCCTCTTCCTCCGCTAAGCAGCTTTGCAGGGCAGGGGGAGGAGGCGGGGAGAAGGGCGTTAATTGGAACGTCCCTCAGCCTTCCGGAAACTGCAGAGCCGAGGGGGACCCCCGGAGGGACCTTGTGGAGGCTGGACAGGCAAGGAGGGGCCTCGCCGAGTCTGGGGGCAGGCGTCCTGTCTTCCAGGGAGCCCTCCTGCTCACTAGCTCGTGCTTGAACTCCAAATAGAATCAGAGCCAGCCAGAGAAGGGGATAAAATTAAATCCTTGATCATGATCAAGTGGTTAAAAAAAACCCATCACAGCCAGAGGCTCCTTCCCACTGCAGACGGGCTCTGCTTCGGAGCAAACAGGAGGAGGAGGACGGGGAGCTACGGAGCCCCGAGCCCCGAGCCCCCGGCACCCCTCCCTCCCTGCCCTCCTTTGGGCCCTCCCAGATCTCAGATCGGGTCACAGACCTCAGCCTCCCCGGGGCCCCCAGGGTTCCCTCCCGGCACTGAAGCCCGAGCAGTGGGATGATGCCCCTGTAGGCCTCAGGCAGTAGCTGCTGTCGGGGAGGCCCTCCTGGGCTCTGGGCTCAGCTGCACAGACCTGGGTTCCAGTCCAGGCTCTGCCCCGTTACAAGCTGTTTGATGGGGACAAGTCACGTGACGTTGTCAAGCCTGCTTCCCAATGTGGAACACGGAAGTAGTAATGGCTCTATCTCAGGGTTGCTGCCTGGAGTGACTATGTGAGCTGCAGCAGCGGGGTCCCCCCGGTCAAGCGGTAGGTCCCCCCTGGTCAGGCGGTAGGTGCCCCCAACTTCGACCTCACCTGAGGCAGGGGCTGGGGCAGCTCTAGGGGTTTCTTCTGAACAGGCCATGGGTCGATACAGCCAGGTGTCGGGGGGTGGGGGGAGACAGGCTGGGACACCCGGGGCGGCCATGGGGCTCCCAGGCCTGGCTCTGGCGCCCTCTGTGTCCCTTCCCAGACTCTCGGCCACCATCTGTGGACTGGCTCTGAGGCCGCCCCTGAGGGAGAGCGCGGTGGCCTGGTTGGGGGCACCTGGCAGGCCAGAGCCTGTGGCGGGCGGGCGGGCGGGTGTGAGGAGGGAGGACTGAGGTGTCCCTTGGCCTGGGAGCTAGGATGCTGAGAGAGGAAACAATGAGGCGATAAAAATAGCTCTTTGTTTACCCTCCACCGCACATCCTCATGAGCCCTTGTGTGAAAGCAAAACACCGACCACCCTGGGGAGCCAGACTCAGCACAGCCCGGCCCCGGGCGTGCTGGGGGCTCAGCTGTGAGTGGAGAAGGGGGGCCCGGCTGAGGGGATAGGGGGGACAGCCCCAGGTGGGGCCTGCCTCCCCCTCGGCCGCTCCTACACCCCTACCCACCGCCATAGTGCCCGAAGCAGCCTCGCTGGCCTCAGTGGGCGACTCCTGGCGCAGCTGGCTCCGTGCTCCCTCAGAAATAGCCTGACCCACCCACCCTGCTCAGCCCTGCTCCTGCTGGCCCTCCCCTTGGAAATCTGTCTGGGGGGGATGGTCCAGCCTCCCAAGAGAAGGTGGTCCGGGAACGTTTCTCTGGCTGAATCATCCCCACACTCCACGTGGAACTGCCTAGACTTCAGAAAAGCCAAACCCTGGCGGGGGGGGGGGGGGGGGGCGGGTGGCAGTGGGCAGCCTGGACTCTGGTCCCTCAAGGTTTTTATCCAGAACCTTCCTTCATAGCTCTCACAGCTTGCTCCAGAGGGGGGTGAACCCTGAGCCACCTGGATGACCCCCAGACTTCTCCAGACTCCCGGAGAGTTAACCCAGCCCAGCTGCACCACTGAGCCCCTGCCGGGCATCTAGCCAGTCAGGATCTGCTGACCCAGGACCTGCTGTGCGCGAGCCGAGGAGGCAGAGATGAGAGACGGAGCCTTGCCCTGTGGTCTCCGAGGCTGCTGGGGCAGACCGACCTGGAAATAGGCTGCAACCGAGCAGCGTCCGGCAGCAAAGGAAGCCCCCCGCCTCCGCCTCTCCCCGGTCACTGAGGAGGCAGAACACGGCTGGCATGCCCAGGCTTGTCCTCAGGGAGCTGAGGCGGTCAGGAGGGTCCCCAGAGCTCCTGCACCTGCCTGGGGGCCGTCCTTCTCGCTGCCATGCCGTGCAGCTCATGCTGGGGTGAGGCCAAGGTGATAGCAGAGGCCCGTGGGTGCCCTGGCCGGTCCCTGGTTCCTCCCCAGTAACCAGACCAAGAGAGGGCAGCCGAGAAGCCCAGGAAGCTGCTTCAGAAGGAGGAAACATATGGAGAGATGTGTCAGGGCAAGCCCCGGGGTTCGGGCTGGAAACCCAGGAGGCCCCCATTACCTACCCGGCCTAGTGGGTTCCTGCTGGCGCTGGATGGCCCTGTTCTTGCCACCCGCTCCCCAGGCTGTGTGACCCACTCAGGGCCCTCTCCCCAGAGGGAGAGGAAAGAGGAAAGGGGGTGTCCCAGTACCCTGTCCCGCCCTCCGAGAGCCAGGACAAGCTCAGGTTTAGGGGATTAAGCTCTTAAAGGGCATTAGGCAGGAGAGGAGGCCGGGAGGGTGAGGGGAGGACAGGGCACCGCGGAGAGAGCACCGGACGACCACCACCAGTCCACTAACCCTGGCTGATTCTATTCCGTGTGTCTGAGCCTCAGTTTCCCATCTGTAAAACAGGGTTGTGGGAGCCAGCGCTGATCCTCAGACCCTCTTGGCCTCTACCCTCCAGGCGGGTGGGAGCGTTGTGTCCTCCTCTCCTCCTTTTCAGTAATGGTGGCCCTGGCTTGCTTTAGCCCGTGAAGTATGGGTAGAAGTGACGGGTCCCTGCAGGCCGAAGCCCTTTGTTTATCTTCAAAGAAAAGAGAGAGCGTGCGAGTGGGGGGCATGAGGAGAGAGAGGATCTTAAGCAGGCTCCACGCCCAGAGCAGAGCCTCAGGCGGGACTTGATCTCGCGAACCGTGAGATCGCCACCTGGGCGGAAATCAAGAGTCAGAGGCTTAACTGACTGAGCCTCCCAGGCGCCCCTGCAGGTGGAGGCTTTGAGGGCCTCCCGGGAACGTTCTGGAGGTGGCTGCCCCGTCAGCCTGTGTCCTGGCAAGGCCCCAGCCAGTCCACACGCGAGGAAGGAAGTGCGCGGTTTGCTGCCCTGGGGCTCTTGAGTCTGTTTGTTTCTCCACCGTCGGCCGGCCTCCCCGGACCACTGCGTTGCCTCAGTGATCTTGAGCCTTCGGAGCTGTGTGGCTTCTGACTCCTGCCGTAGCTGAGAACACTCTGTCCCACTCCCAGCTCGAGGGCTCCGCTGAAAGGTCGTGTCTGGGAGCTGCTCGTTTCTCTGGGGCCTGAGAAAACACCGGTGACCGCCCGGGTCCCCACCCCGGACTCTACAGGGCAGTGGCTGCCCTTTGCACTCAGGATAAAAATCTCCCCTCCCTGTTGCGGGCACTCCGGGCAGGGACCCGGCCCCGGGTGATCTCTGATCTCATCTCCCTGCGCTGTCCCCCGCTCTTGAAGCCCAGCCTCCAGTCCCCCAGCCATGCCAAGCCCGCCCTGTTGCTTCCTCCTGTCGCGTTTTTCCCACACGACTGAATCCTCACCTTTCAGTTGTCGGCTTAAATGTCACCCCCCCCCCCCCCCGTCTCAGTCTCCTCCGGCTGCTGTAACAAAATCCCACACGCTGGGTGGCTTGCAAACAACAGAAATTCATTTCTCGCAGCCCAAGGTTAGGGGGCCAGCGTGGTCAGGTTCTGGTGAGGGCCTCTTTCCCGCTTCTGCCTTCTGTGTCCTCCCATGATGGGGAGGCCGAGGGAGCTCTGTGGGCTGTCTTTTAGAGGGCACTAACCCCATTCATGACAGCTCTGTCCTCATGACCTAATCCCCTCCCCACGACCCCACCTCCTAACATCACCACATCGGGTGTTAGGATGTCAACATGCAATTCTGGGGGGAGCGCAAACGTTCAGATCGTAACACCCCCTCAGAGGGTCTTTTTTTTTTTTTTTTTTTTTTTTAATGTTTATTTATTTTTGAGAGAGGGAGACAGAGCATGAGCTGGGGAGGGGCAGAGAGAGGGAGACACAGAATCCGAAGCAGGCTCCAGGCTCCGAGCCGTCAGCCCAGAGCCCGATGCGGGTCTCGAACTCACAAACTGCAAGATCATGACCTGAGCCGAAGTCGGCCGCTTAACCGACTGAGCCACCCAGGTGCCCTGTTCTTTTTTTTTTTTTTTTAATGTTTATTTATTTGTTTATTTTGAGAGAGAGAGAGAGAAAGAGAGCACCAGCAGGGAGGGAGACATAGAGAGAGGAGAGAGAAAATCCCAAGCAGGCTCCCCACTGTCAGTGCAGAGCCTGACTCGGGGCTTGATCCCATGAACCAGGAGGTCGTGACCTGAGCCGAAATCAAGAGTCAGATGCTTAGCCGGCTGACCCGTCCAGGTGCCCCACTCCCTCAGAGGTTCTCAACTGACCACCTTGTTTTGCTTTCTAGTCTCTGACGTGCTCTCTTTTCTTTGTCTGAAATATCTGCTCCGCTAGAAGGGAAGCTCGTGGGAGCGGGGCCCTTGTCCAACAATTTCTGCTGTGTCCCCAGTGACATGTACCTGATATATCGTGGGCTCTCAATGAACGTTTGATTTTTAAATGAATGAATAATCTTGACCTTGAGATGGCTCCTCTGCCGAGCCTTCTGTGACCCACAGGGACAGTGACGCCATTTTCTGAGCGAAAGTTGTCCCGACAACTGTCCGAAAGGACCTGTTTCTCTGGCTGAGGCCTCAGGGCACCTTTCGGCGGGGCTGGGCCCCGGCACCCACAATTCTGGGCTACTCATGGGGCAGGGCGGCCGGCCGTGGTCAGGACTTTTTGGTTTGCAAGCAACCAAAACCCAGCTCCAACTGGCTCACTTTGGTGGGGGAGGTAGTTCATAGGATTAAGGCAATTGCTGTGGGAACCAGGGCCTCAGGGATGGGAACTGGGGACTCGATGCTTCCAGAACCTTCTCTCCCTCTAAATCCACGTCTGCTGGTTTCTCCTTTACTGCATTTTGGCCCCGTCATCTCCTTTCGGACTGAGCTCCCCTGATAGCAGAACCCAGCTCCTGGCAGCTTCAGTGAGAGGAAAGATGCTTTCTCTCAGTGCCCCCAACCCAGGGCAGTCTTTGGTTGGCCCTCCTTGGGTAGTGTGCCAACCCACTGGGCCAACCCACAGCTGCTGTGGCTGGAGTGGAGTATCGAGATCACCACCAGAACCACATGCAGGGGGCAGTGGTGGTACCTAAAGGGGAGAATGCCGTGTGGGCAGGGACCAACTGTCCACGACTAGCCTCTGGTGCCGGCTGAACCTCTGAGTGAGGAAATCCCACAGTGACTCCAGCCCTGGTGCTCAGCCAGCCTGCCCTGGGTGGGGAGGAGGAACAGGGGTAGGAAGGGGACCCTCCCACTGAGCTGGAGACCAGAGTTTTCTTCTCCCCCGTTTCGACCTGGTTTTGCCATCCCAGAGCACTCCCGCGATGTCACGAAGCCCCATCTGGAACAGCAGGTGTCCCACAAAAGCCAAAGAAAGCTCGAAAACGTTGCATGCTGTACCCGCTCTTTTGGACGGTCTGAAGGTTCTGAAAAGTCCTGCGATGATCCATTTCATTTCATTTCGCTTCTCCCTCATCTATTTGACCACAGAACTCTTAAGGGTTTTTTTTGTTGTTGTTGTTATTTATTTATTTTTTGAATGTTTATTTATTTTGGTGGGGGGGAGAGAGAGAAGATGAGAGTGGGGGAGGGCCAGAGAGCGGGGGGGGGGGGGGGGGGACAAAGGGTCCAAAGCGAGTTCTGCGCTGACAGCAGTGAGCCTGATGAGGGGCTTCAAACCCATGAACCGTGAGATCATGAGCTGAGCTGAGCTGAAGTCGGACGCTCAACCGACCGAGCCGCCCAGGCACCCCAGAACTCTTAAGTTTCTTAAATGTTCCATAGAACATTCCATAAGAACTGCTGCTGTGGAGGAAGAGCGCGAGGTATAAGATCAGAGCTCAGGTTCCGAGTCCTGTTACTTGTCACTTAAGGGTTGCATGTGACTTCTCCAAGCCTCAGTTTCCCCATCTGTAAAATAAGAAGTAATATCAACCCCCACGGGATTGTTGTACGTGGGGAAAGAGAACGGGTCTTTGCTAAGTACCTTTTAAGCTGTAAAGCTCTGTGCAGATACCTGATCATTATAACTGCCCTGACCAGGAAAATACATACACTGTTTACCTTCCAGGGTAAAGGGACGCCAAAGGCAAAGGAAGTGATTCACCCGGGATTGGCCAAGCCAGGTGACTAATTAGAGATGGGCACAGAGAGGAGAAGGAGCCCCAGTGGCAGTTCCATGAAGAATGAAGGCCCAGGGGCCAGGAGAACAGAGGTGACATTGATAGACAAGCCCTGGGAAGAGGTGTCTTGTGGGAGGGAGGCGCTGACTATCCCTGCTGATGCCCTTGAGACTTCCAAGCAGAGAGCAATGCTGGTGTTCTCTCTCACCGGCCTTCCTTGTCCCCCTGCCCCTGGGGTGGGGGAGACTCTGCCTGGGACAGAGCTGGGTCTGCGAGTTCGCTCGGGCTACCTTTTGAAACACTGGAGGCGGCTGAAACAACAGAAACAGACTGTCTCACAGCTCCGGAGGCCAGAAATCCAAAATCAAGGCGCGAGGAGGGTCGGCTCCTTCTGAGGGCGGTGCGGGAGGACGTGCTCCAGGCCTCTCCCCTGGGCTTCTCCCTGGTCTCTTCTGTGTGGCTACACGGTCCCTTTTCGCGAGGACCCCTGTCCTATTGGATTAGGTCCGCCCCGGTGACCTCATTTTAACTCAGATCACTTCTGTAGAGATCCTGTCTGCGGACAAGGGCGCATTCGGAGGTTCTAGGGGTTAAGACTTCAGCGTCTGGTTTTCGGAGGGACGCGATCCAACCCATAACGGTGGGCATTTCCCCCGGCGGGCCCCTCCCTCCATCTTACCGGCCCAGTTCCTTGGCCGAAAGCATGTGGATTGTGGCCTGCCGGAAGAGAGGGCCCATAATTGTGTTAATTGCCACAATACTAGACCTGCAATTAATATGCCACGGGAACAAAGAGCAAATACACTAATAGCACATAATTGGACTTAAACTACACCCTCGGCAGTGCAGTGCAACTGAGCTCTACTGTTTATGCTCCTTTTCAAATTAGCAAAGATGAGCAAATTAACATGTTTCTCCTTCGCCCTGCTCAGAGGGGAGTTATGGGGGGAGCCTTGGGGATGGGGATGGATGGCGGGGAGCCCTGGTCGGATCCTTTCCAGAGTCAAGCACCCAGGCCTGATCTTTGGAGCCATAGGCAAGTGAGGGCGTCGAAGGGGAGAGGAATCCAGACCTTTCCACCTTGGCAGATGCCCACCCCGGGGTGGCAGGAATTCTTGTGATTGGGGCGTGGGGGGTGACTCATATAGCACTGCCATTATCTGGGGCCCTGGGGCAGGTTGGAGTCAATTTGGAGGCTTAAGGCTAAATGGGGCAACCTCTCCTCCTCCATGCCTGGGGTGGTGGTCAAGGCCAGCGACAGGGGCAAACCCCCCTCAGAAGGGCGGATAAGTGTGCTCTTTGGCCTCTCTTCCTTCTGCCCTCTCAGCACGCAGGCCTGAGTGCCTTGTGCCTCTGTGACTCCAGGGACAGGCTGTCTCCCCCCGACGCAGGTGCTTGCCTCCTTCGGCAGGAAGGCGCCCTGCTCAGGCCTGGAGGCGGCTGGCGTGAGCTTTAGTCCCAACTCGCAGCCTTGCCTGCCCAGCTAACGTCAGGCAGAGCCACCCCGCCCCTCGTCGCGTGTTCGAGGCTCCTTGGCCTTGGCCTCCCCATCTGCCTCTCCCCTCTTCTTCCAGCTTCCAGCTGGCTGCAGCGGACGGACGCAGAGAGGGAGTCAGCCTGCAGGTCAAGTCCCCTTCCCTTGTCGCCTATCACTGCACCTAGCGGGGCCTGTGAAGACAGGGGCGGAGGTGAGGTGGCAGTAGGATTAACAGACTCCTCGGCTGGTTCCTTCCCCGCCCCTCCAGCCGCTAGGTTTCCCCTGCCTCCCTGGCCCGGGAAAGAGAGCGAGAGGTCCTACCTGCTCAGCACTTTCCTGCAATTTGCCCCCCTCCCTGTGGCTCCTGCCAAGCCAGTCAACGCAAGGCTCATTGAGAATTCTCGAAGAACTATCTGCTGTTCCCGAGAAGACAATCTTCCTCCAACAGACATGCTCCTCATTTGCATCCTCTAAATCAGTGTCCTCAGATGATCAAAGCCGAGCGCTGCAACTCAGTGAGGTTGGCTGGGGAAGAGGGAAGAGGCAGGACTCCCCCCACTTTTCTGCTGCCCCTTGAGGCCCAAGGGGCCCTGGAAACAGGAGGCCTGAGCTGTGCAGAAAGGGGCTGGGGCAGAAGTCCCTCTGTAGGTAAGCATTACCTTCCCCTGCTTTTCCTATAGGCTGAAAGGACAGTGGGACAGTGTCAGGCCTGTGTCAGCAAGGCCTGCTTTGATGTTCCAGGCCCTGAAGACGGCTGGGGCCCTGGGTCAGGACCAGAGGGAACGGAGGTTCTGGGAGGAAGCGACCTCGCTCAGCCTTCCTGGTCAGACAAACAAGGCCTCAGGCCTCAGGGGTCTTAAAGCAGCAGGACTGGGGGGGGGGGGGGGTGGTGCGAAGAGGAGAGGGTTAATCTCCCCCCCACCCCATACCCCTCCCTGTCCACCTGTGACCGATAGTGTCCTCACTGGAATGATACCCACATGTACGAGCACTCACAGTGTGCCAGACCAGTGCTGAGTGCTTTCCGTGCGTTACCACATTTAAAACACACAGCATCCCTATAAGGCAAGTGTCAATTATGATCCCCATTTTATAGATGACAAAACAGGGGAGAGGCCACAGAGCTAGGAAGTGGCAGACTCTGGGTCACGTGAGAAGGTCCCAGAAAGAGCGGGTAACCTGAAGAGGTTTGCGTGCAGGTGAGAAGGCCATGTCTGCACGTGTGTGTGAGGGTGGGAGCCAGCCTGGGGTGATCAGGACAAGTCTGTCCTTACATAGAGGGGGCTTCTTGGCTGCCCTTTGGGACGGAGCAGGGGGTCCCTGGTCAGGTCACCTGCTTCCCTCATGCTCCGCCGAACTTCTTGGCTCAGTCCTGACCACCCGCCACATCACGCGCCAGACGGGGATCAGCCGAGCAGTTCTCCATCTTATGTCCTCTGACTTTCCAGGGCCTTGCAGAAACTTTCGCCATCAGGCGGCTTCTGGGAGATAATAGTGTCATGGGTAAGAGTTTCTGCTTTGGAGCCAGAAAGATCTAGGTTCAAATCCTGACTCAACCACTTAGCCGTGTGGCCTGGGGCAGATTACTTCACCTCTTTCAGCCCCTGTGTTGTCCTCTATAAAAGAAGGATAAAACTGTGTTCGTTGCTCATGATCACTGCTAGCACGAAATCAGAAAATGCACACAGAATGCTTCCTGCAGGGGCGCCTGGGTGGCTCAGTCGGTTAGGCGTTCAACTTCAGCTCAGGTCACGATCTCGCGGTTCGTGAGTTCGAGCCCCACGTCGGGCTCTGTGCTGACAGCTCAGAGCCTGGAGCCTGCTTCGGATGCTGTGTCTCCTTCTCTCTCTGCCCCCTTCCCTGCTTGCACTCTGCATCTCTCTCTCTCTCTCTCTCTCTCAAAAATAAACATTAAAAAAAAAAAAAAGAATGCTTCGTGCAGGCTGGCACACAGCAAACACTATTCTGATCTCTGGATGGTTAATCCCTGCCACACAGATGAGAAAGGAGAAAAAGAGAAGTAATTCTGAGCAAGTAAATGAGCTGGAGGCTTGAAAGAGTCAGAACTTCTGAAGTCTGGCTCTCGATTTTTGTTGGTGCTTGCTGGCCCAGGGAGCCTTGGGGGAAGGAAGAAGCACAAAAACACGGGGGAGCCTCACCTGAGTCCAGGTCTACTAATTCTACACTGACTAACCCCTGTGAACTCCTGCTTCCCATCAATTAAATAAGGAAGAATGAAAACCTCTATCAGGAAGGTTGCTGTGAGGCCCCAAAGTTTATCGACGCCATTTGAAAAAAGGAGTATGCTAAGCAAGGGCAAACTGTAAAGGGCTGTGTGAAAGCAGTTATATCCATTGTCATCTCCTCAGATGGTTCAAAGCGGATTCCCGTATATCATCGCCGCGAGAGCAGTTACCGCTAATTGAGCTCTACTACGAGCTAAACCCTTTCTATGCAGCCTTTCGTTCAATCTTCCCAACAATCCAAAGGGGGCATCATTATTATTATTATGCCCACTTTGCAGATAAGGAAGCAGAAGCTCACAGTTTCTGGTCTTTTCTGCTAATAACTGGAACCCAGGTCTTTCTGCATCCAGACCATGTGAGTAAGACATTCCTCCTATTAAAACGCTTTTTTAAATGTTTATTTATTTTGGAGAGAGAGAGAGAGACAGAGACAGAGCGTGAGCTGGGGGGGGGGCAGAGAGAGGCAGAGACACAGAATCGGAAGCAGGCTCCAGGCTCCGAGCCGTCAGCACAGAGCCCGACGCGGGGCTCGAACCCACAAACGGTGAGATCATGACCTGAGCTGAAGTGGGACGCCCAACCGACTGAGCCACCCAGGCACCCCTGTTCCTCCTGTTTTTTGAAGCCCCTTTATCCTACCCCCTCTCTCAATTCCAGGAACCATGATGGAGCTACGGATGGAACCCGGGTCTGGTGCTGCCTCCACTATGCCCGAGCACTGGCGTACTTCCTCTGAGGTGCTGTTCAGCTGGGGAAGCTGTTCTGTTTTTTCCCTCCTCCCTTGCTCTTCCCAGGAAACCTGGTCCAGTCCTGTCTGTTGAGAGGTTATGTACAGACAGGGCACATCACGTCTGACTTGTGCATCCACAGAGGGATCATGTTTGTTCATATATTGTGTGTGTGCATGATGCATCGGGTGTATGATTCATGCTGCGGAATGAAATAGCCACCCTCCTCCCCTCCATCACCCAGAGAAATGAGTAGGTCCTGTGTCTTCCCCAGCTGCCCCTTCAAAGAGAGAAGGAGAATATGCTGTGTGTTACCTTTAGGAGGAAGCATAAGTAGGAAACCCCAACCTTGTCCTGCCTTTTGGGGGTGCAAAAGCAAGCTGCTCAGCCTCCACGGAAAGTGAGGTTTTCCTTCTTTGGAAATTCTCAGTAGGCAGTGATAGCTGATGCTGCATGCATGGGAATTCCTGCTTCCTTTGCAAATAGAGAGCCACAGAAAGCACTAGGGAGAGGCTGAAACAAACCCTCAGGCCTCATTCTGACTCCCTGGAGACCACAGGAACGTCCCTTCCTAAGTCAGGGCTCCTGCCACTGCCAGAGAGAGACTTGAAGCTCTGGGCCATGGACGCTAATGAACAATAATGACAGCTAATGTTGTGTGTTGGCTCATCTATTCCTCACAACCCCCACTGAGGTAGGCACTGACTTATCGCTGTTTTACAGATGAGATACTGACATTGGAGAGACGCAGGGCCTTACCTAAGAGGTAGCAATCCACACAGTTAGCAGGACACAAAAAGGCTCACTGCAACTCTCTTTGTAAAACAAAAGACTAGGAACAACCCATCAGTGGGGGAGAAGTAGTCATTAATAGAGGACCGATTAAGTGAATTCCAGTATATCCACACGAAGGAAAACACTACGTGTTTATAGGTCAGACATAGAAACTTTATCCGTATGTCACACTTCTGACACCAAATGTGTGGGTTTTCCACACCAGGCAATTCTCTGATTCTCGGCAGACAGCACCTAGGTGTCCTACGATTCAATTCAGTTCTGACACGAACTGCCTAGAGTCAGCACAGACCCCACAGGTTAAGGGCTCAGTCTCACACTGCCCCCACTTCAGATGCCAATTTCAAGTAGTGGGTTCCCAGGTGACCCCCACTTCTGTTCAACTTGGCTGCAATTCCAGGGGTTCCCATGACCCTCTCCTTAGGTTCAGTTTTTTGCCATAAGGGCTCACAAAACTCGGGGAGATGCTTTATTTACATTTGCCAGTTTATTGTCAAGGCTATTATAAAGGATACAAGTGAACAGCCCGATGAGAAGTACATTGGGCAAGGTGTGGAAGGGTCCCCAGCACAGGAGCTACTGTCCCTGAAGAGTTAAGGGCATGTGGACGTGTTCACTAACACAGAAGCTCTCTGTAGTCTGGGCATTTTTGTGGAGGTTTCATCACATCGGCGTGATTGATCATTACCTTGATCTCCAGCCCTCCTGCCTTCCCCCAAATTGGTGGGGGTGGGGCTGAAAGTTCCAAGCTTCTCATCTTGGCTTGGTTATTCTGGTGACCGGCCCATATTCAGAAGCCATCCAGGAGCCCACCTAGAGTTGCCTCGTGACAGTAAAATATGCTTCTCTCACCCAGGAAATTCCAAGGGATTTAGCAGCCCTGTGCTAGGAATTGAAGATGATGAACGATTATCTATTTCTTTTTTTTTTTAATGTTTATTTATTTTTGAGAGAGAGAGAGAGGGAGTTATAGCACAAGTGGGGGAGAGTCAGAGAGAGAGGGAGACACAGAATGCAAAGCAGGCTCCAGGCTCTGAGCTGTCAGCACAGAGCCCAACACGGGGCTCGAACTCACGAGCTGTGAGATCATGACCTGAGCTGAAGTCAGACGCTTAACCGACTGAGGCACCCAGGCACCCCTATCTGTTTCTTATTATATCAGAATATCACACCATACAAGAGTACAATGCAGCTATGAAAGGGATACCGAGATGGAGACATCTCCAGGATATTTTATTAGGCGAAAAGAAAGCAAGATGCGGATGTGATATGCCTCTTTTGATCTAAGAAAGGGGAGAGAAATATATTCAAATCCTTGCTTGTATTTTAAAAACCCACAGTGGAAGGATAAGCCAAAAATAGACAAAATGGTAATTTTATGGGCAGGAAGGGACAGGGAGGAGGAGACAGGAATGGAACTAGACTTTTCTGAGCACCTTGTTTTCTGGATTTGACTTTGGAACCGTGTAACTATTTAATACAGCCCTAAAACAAAATGAATTGAAATTTTGCAAAAGGAAAGGAAACAGATAGAGATGGGTTTGAGTCCAGGGGTCCAACTGGAGTCTCTGCTGCTTTTGTCCCCCATTAACTATCCCTTCTTACAGCAATGGAGAGGCGTGGCCAGGCCAGCAGAAGACAGAGGTGGGGCCAGACCTGGAACCTTCCAGGGCCCCAGGGGGACGCCTGTGGTGGTGCTGGGGGCTGTGATTTTAGTATCTGGGGGCCTTTGTAATCGGTGGCTCTAAGATTCCCACATCTGTCTTCTGCAGCCCCCAAGTGGGCTGGCTCCCAAGCACATCATCCACGGAGTGGCCACAATGACCGCTTACCTGCCTCCAGCTCAACCTCACCAACACTGGCCTCGAGCGCACTGTGCTTACAGATGGCTTAACACGCCACCCGAGAGCGGTTCAGCTTCCTGGCAAAGAGTTTTCCCGCACGTGACCACGTTTCCTCCTCTCAGCAACTCTGGACCGGGGAATGACGGTCTTGGTGAGGAACAGAGTCTAGCTGAGGGTGCCTCCCATGGCCTGATAACAGCTGCAAGGTGGCCCAGCCCCACTTCTGTGGTGGACCAGGTCAACTCCAAGCTGCAGGATCCTGTACAGGGCTTGCGCGCGCACGCTCTCTCTCTCTCTCTCTCTCTCTCTCTCTCACTCACTCTCTCTCTCTCTCTCTCTCTCTCTTTTTTTGCATCTGAGGTGAGGTATCCTTTCATATAGGGGCTGAGGCATCGTTTTGGGCTCAGGCAGACATAAAAGTAAAACCCGGGTGTCCTTCTTTCGAGCAATAGGCTCTTCATCAAATTTCACATTTTTTTCTCATCTAGAACAATAAACGCACCTTCTGGAAAGGTTGTGGGAGGCATAAATGAGATGTCACCAGTAAAGGGCTTAGTAGAGACCTGTTGTCGTTAGCAAGAATCATTTCAAAAGATGCAGCTCCCTGGAAATTCTGTGTCCTTCTTACCTAATGCACAGATAGGTCGACTACATGCTCAAAAGCTCTAGTCTTCCTTGCTTAGTTATCAAAGTCACCTCCTTTTTAAAAATTTTTTTTTTAATGTTTATTTATTTCTGAGACAGAGAGAGACAGAGCAGGAGTGGGGGAGGGGCAGAGAGAGAGGGAGACACAGAATCGGAAGCAGGCTCCAGGCTCCGAGCCGTCAGCACAGAGCCCGACGCAGGGCTCGAACTCACAGACCGTGAGCCGAAGCCGGACGCTCAACCGACTGAGCCACCCAGGCGCCCCTCAAAGTCACCTCCTTATCCTGCCATGTCTGACCCCGACTAAGGACAAGCCCGGGTGGTGCCTCGTTTCCCACGGCTCTGGGCCCACTCGGCCGCTGGCTCAGCTCAGGAGAGGACCCTCTCTGCTAACTGTTAAGCCTGGATCGATCCCCATCTCGGGGCCGTTTTGAGGATTAACTGATCTGTCGCGCGGAGACCTTTGACGAGTGCCAATGTGGCCGAGGCTATTGTCAGGCCACCCGGAAACTGAGTTCACCGGTTTCCCTGGCTTCCAAGACACTCAAGCTGAGCTTTGCGGCTGGACTAACTCTCCCGTGGGCAAAATCTCAGCATGTGCAGGTTGCACTGAGCTCACCGGCTGTCTGTCTGCCCACCTGCCGCTGGACCCTTTTGATCTACCTCTTTGTTTCTTTAAGGGACAGTGAGGGTAAGAAGATAAAGGGATCAGGATTCCAGACACCAAAGAGCTTTTGTTTGTGTTTCTAATAGAACTGAATACGTTACGTTCTCCCTCTTGGCATCAGTCTATTGACTCAAGGCATAGTTCTGAGATTTATACCTTTCTGATTTTATGTTTTGTAAATCTCAAAGGTCCCTGGAAACCTACCGGGTATGTTTTTTATCCTCCGAGGTGTGATCTCCACAATAGAAAAATGAACGCAGCAATTCACTTGGTTCATCGCCGAGTATTTATGGAGTGCCTCCCGTATGTTCAGCTGTGTACAAGCAGCTCAGAAGTTGCCTGAGGGCAAAAGAGGTTCCTGTGCGTTTAGACCTACTGTGTGCAAGGCTCTGTGACGCCCTTTAATCGCGTCGTTATTTGATTCCGACAACTCCAGGAAATGAGTATTACTATCCCATTTCACAGGTGAGGAAAGAGACTCAAAGTTCTGCGTCTTGTCAAGATCATCCGTAGTAGAAGCAGCCAGAGTTCCTGTCCAGTGCTGTCTGATGGTACCATCTGGGTCCTTTCCACTAGAACACAGCGGGGAGAAGAAAAGGATACGCGTGGGTTAGTCAATGGCACACGAAGTAGCAGATTGTCAACCCGGGACTGCCTGGTTCAGAGCAGGTGCGGATGGGGGAGGGATGGCCTGATGGTCAAGAGGACTTCCTACAGGAGATAGCCCACGTGTGACTTAGGGCAAAGGTGGGGGAGGACGTGCTACACACAGCTGGTCCCGGGCAGGAATGAACTTGAGCACAGACAGTGTTGAGACAGTCTGCAGGCCCTGAGGTCGGCAGGGTGGGGCCTGAGATGGAGGCGTGGGAAGCCTGGCAGAGCTGTCTGGACCAGATAAGGTGGCAACAAGGAGCCAGCAGGAACAGAATCCCTGAAAGCAGTGCCCGGAGAGGATGATTCTGCAGTGCTGGCTGGAAGGAGTTGGAGAGGTGAGGGCTGGAGATGGTAGGGGCCGGGCACGTACCACGGGAGGGGTCCACCCAAGGGGAGTCTGGTCTTCTTGGACCCAGGGAAGGGGGTGACAGCGGAAGGAGAGATGGAATTTGCAGGCCTTGGTGGAGGGATGCTTTTGAGGGACAAAGGACAGGGAAGAGCGTAGCCCATTACAGATTGCTTTGCAACTGCCCTCAGGTCCCATCGTGCCTCTGTTCACTGTTGTTCAGGGTATTCCCGTCACTTAAGGCGCCTCCCGGTTTGGCCAGAATCTACTTGACCCACTACTCTCCTAAGTAAGTCCTCCACTCTCCTCCTACTTCTCCTAGCCCCCAAGGGGCCCACCTCCTGTACCCCACCCCACGCTGGCCTCCACAAAGCCCACCAGCCCGCCAGACGCTCTCAGCTATCAAGGCTGTGGCAATCACAGTGTTTGAATCACCTTTGAAAGCTCCTTCCAGCACAGTCTCGACTAATTCACATTTCATTGTTATTTAACTTTTTGCTCTTGGAGTCTCCCTAGAGTCACCACCTTGTCCTTGAGGGCTGGTTGTTCTTCTTACCGTAGTTGCCCTGCAATCGCGGATGTCATTTTGCCTTTCAGTCAGTGTCCTCACCTGCAAAATGGTGCCAGTAATGGGCACAGTGCCTGGCACAGGAGCCCATCCATGGCCGTTCCAGTCCTTTCCTCTAGTGTGGGGTGGTCGCAGGGGCCGAGGGAAGGTGGGGGCGCCAGGGCAGAAGGAAAAGGGGACGACTCAAGCCCCTGGGAGGAATCCTTCTTAATGCCTTTGGATCTGCATTTCTAAGGGACCATTGGCGTCACATGAAGATCATCCAGCATCACAGATTTCTTCGGCAAATAAAGGAATCTTGAGTTACAAATTCAGGGCGGACTCCCTGGGGGCAGTGAATGCCCCCTCCTAGGGCTGAACCTTCGCAGCACGTGCTGCGCAGTCTTGGGCTGTTTCCAAAGTGCGGTTCGCTGACCTCGGTCTCCTTGAAAACCTTTCCCGACCCCGCAGGCTCCCTCTCACCACCTCCACGGGGCAGAAGAGGAGGACACCGGGACTCTGGGAGGCGACGCGCTTTGCCCAAAGTGACTCAACGTGTTGGCGCTCAGGGGCGGCGGGCTGCACCCCCCCCCCCCCGAGGGGTCTGCACTCCCTGGGGCTGCGGGTGCGGAGGGTTGAAAGGCCGGCTCGCTTGGCTCCGGAGCCGGCGGGGGGGAACTCGTGGCGGGTGGGGGGGGGGGGCGAGGGGTTGATGCTCTCGGCCGCAGCGGGGGCAGGGGGCGCAGCCCTCCCCCCCTGACTTTCCGGAGCCGCCCGGGAGACAACCCCCCCCCACCCCCCGCCGCCACCCCTTCCCCGGGCGCGGCCCCGCAGGCGCGCGCTCCGGGCTCCGTCGGCGGTTCGAGGTGCGCGCCCCGCCCCCGCCTCTCCCGCGCGCGCGCCCCTCCCGCCGCCACCCCGCCCCTCCCGCGCGCGCGCGCGCGCTCCCCTCCCGCCGCCACCCCGCCCCCGCCGGTACCCTCGCCGGACCCGTGAGAGCGCGCCGCCGCCATCTTAGTTGCTGCCGCCGCCTCCAGCCAAGCGCTGCCTCGGCGGAGGGGAGGGCGCCCGCGGCCCGAGCGCGCGGCCCAGCGTCGCGGCGGCGGCTCGTCGGATCCCGGAGCTCTCCGCCGCGCGAAGCAGCCGGCCCCGGGCCGCGAGAGCCCCGCTCGGCGCCCCGCACGCCTGCCTGCCGCTCCCGCCTCGAGCCGGCCGCGGCGCCGGGAGCCCGAGCGATGCTGCGCCGCCCTGCGCTCGCGCCGGCCCCGGCCGCCTGGCTGCTGCTGGCCGGGCTGCTGAGCGGCGGCGGGGTCTGGGCCACGCGAGGTAAGCGGCGGGCCCGGGGCGGGGAAGCCGGGCTCGGGCCCCGGGCGGCGGCCGCGCGGGTCTGGGGGTGGGGGGGACGTGCCGGCGGGCCCGAGGGTCGGTCCCCACCTTCCCCCGCGGCGCCCGCAGGCGGGGGTGCAGCCCGGCGAGAGGCCGCGTACGTGTGTCGTGTGCTCGGACGTGCACCGGGCTGGGGGCGCACGCACAGGTTTCGGTGTGCGCTTACATAAGAGCCCACTCCTCCGCATCCCTTTCCCGGATCCCGCTTCCCGGCCGCTGCATCGCGGACGCCGCATCCTCGCCCCTTTCCGCCTCCCCCCTCCCCGGGGTCCTTTAAACCTTGTCTGTTTTCAGACGAGCAGAGGCTGAAACTTCTCGCTTCCCTCCCACGTTTTGCCCAAAGGTGCAATTGTGATTGAGGTGTACGATTGCCGTCGCACCCGGCGTCAGAAACCCGCGTCTCCTCCGCTCCCGACACCTGGGTGCAGGTTTCCTGACGGTAATTTAGATCGTGCGAGGGCTTACATGTCCTCAACGGAAACCTCTGTCGGATTCCTCAGGGCCGAAATTATGTGATGGTTACTTGGCAAAAAAAAAAAAAAAAAAGAAAAAGAAAAAAAATATATAAATATATATATAAATATATATGTATTTTTTAGTGAATTGATCGTTGTTGTTTTAACCTTCATCCACTTAACCTTTTAAACAGTACGCGCTCTCTGATGTTGACTGATCTTGCCAGCGAAAAGCTTACGCATTGCAGATACGTGCTTCCGAATGGATCTCGGAATCGTAAACATTTTCCGTGGCCTTGGAGCAAAGTAATCTAGGTGTCGTCTATAGAGTCCTTGGATCTATTCTTTCGATTTTTTAATTTTTAATAAAAAATCTTCTGGGGGGGAGGAGAGGGCTGATAGGCTAGATGAAACGGTCGTATTTCATACTAGCAGTCTTTAAAAAAAAAAATCCTCATTTTCTCTTTCTTGGCATGACATATGGAGAGAAGTATGGTGTTCACAAATTAAAGGGCAGAAGAGGCAAATGCATCTTTTTTCCCATGTTCCTTTCTTCACATCGAGGATGATAATGAACTTTGAATACTTCTTTCAGTTCATTTCTAACATTGTGTTGACGGACATAGTCAAGTCTTAGTCACTATCTGATGGCTCTCAGTTTGATTTTTAAAAGTTGTATCAAGCTGAGTTTGAAGTGTTCTTTCCAGATGTGGAATGGAGATCTGAAAGTCTAATATATCCAAGAGAAAATGTCAGAGTTCTGCTTCTCTTGGGGAAAACCCACACATTTCAAAAATATGTGCTTGGATTGGGTATTTTGGGAACCGTTCAAATGTATTTAGTTTAGTCGGTGATAACATTTCTTGTTAAAATCCGTATTTTCCCGTTTGTCCATTCATCTCCATTTGCTGTTCATTATTGAATTACTTGGATACTTAACAAATAGAAATTTCAACTATCAGATATTCATGATGGTGGAAATCTTACGTGAAAGATGTGTTGAGGGCTGAGTCCTTTGTAAATTGCTAACTTTCTAAGCTTTTCTGGTGCATTTATAGTACTTAAGAATAGTCTTCAAAATAAAAACACATTTTGAACATCAGTTATTTTGTTGCTTCCCTCCCCGCCTCCACCCCCCCCCCCCCCCAGCCTGCTAGGTAAAAAATGTGAATGCTACAAGAAATGCTAATAAAATGATCTCATTTTGAGGGGTTACATATGTTTGTGGAGACACTTTCTGTGGGTTCATTTTAAAGGTGATCATTTCAACTAATACCTGACTTTGTAAACAATTTCTGTAGTTTTTTTAAAGGTTTATTTTTGAGAGAGAGAGTATGGAGGGGCAGAGAGAGAGAGGGGGACAGAGGATCCCAAGCTGACCTCTCCATGCTGACCGCAGAGAGCCCAGCGCAGGGCTCAAACCCACGAACCTTGGAGATCATGACCTGAGCTGAAGTCAGATGCTCAACCAACTGAGCCACGCAGGCGCCCCAAATAGCTGACTTTTTTTATTGCTGTAAGAGAGCTGATATGAGCTTCCAGTCGTACTCTAATAGTCCAGATTTTGATTTGTAGGTATTTGTAGGTGTAGTTCTTAAAAAACATCGAGTAAATCAAAATATCAGGCATATCCTTGGCATGCCCTAGGCTGCTTGCTTTCTCTCCGGGCAGTCAGTCAATGATCAGGAAATAAGTTGAAATAGAGACTATAGAAAGCTTAGGATAATTTTTTTTTATAATGTTTATTTATTTTTGAGACAGAGAGAGAGAGAGAGAGAGAGAGAGACAGAGCATGAGCAGGGGAGGGGCAGAGAGAGGGAGACACAGAATCCCAAGCAGGTTCTCGGCTCAGAGTTGTCAGCACAGAGCCAGATGCGGGGCTCGAACCCATTGAACCATGAGATCGTGACCTGAGCTGAAGTCAGATGCTTGACCAACTGAGCCACCCAGGCGCCCCAGGAGTATTTTTAAAAAATGCTATTGTTGGGGTGCCTGGGTGGCTCAGTCGGTTGGGCGGCCGACTTCGGCTCAGGTCATGATCTCGCAGTCCGTGAGTTCTAGCCCCGTGTCGGGCTCTGTGCTGACAGCTCAGAGCCTGGAGCCTGCTTCAGATTCTGTGTCTCCCTCTCTCTGACCCTCCCCTGTTCATGTTCTGTCTCTCCCTGTCTCAAAAATAAATAAACGTTAAAAAAAATAAAAAAAAATAAAAAAAAAATAAAATAAAAAAATAAAAAATGCTATTGTGGACTGCATTTCAAAGCTAAAGAAATAATATTTATTGTTATTTTCCAGTTTGTACACAGACTTCTCAGTGAGGCCTCTCCCCACCTTCATGTGTGAAATGACATCTCTCTGTGAACCCCTGAATCCTCCCTTCCCTGCCTCATTTTTTTTTTTTTTCTCTTTCCGTAGCACTTAACCCCATTCTACCCCTCTATTTTGTTTATTGTCTAGCTCCCCTCACTAGGACATTGGCCCTTCCAAGGTGGACAGGTGTTTGGTGTGTTTTGTGTGTGTGTGAATCCTGTCACCCCCACACAGTACCCGTAGGTACTCAGTATTTGTTGAGTGATTGAATGGACGGACACCTGTCCGTTTTGACAGCATAGGACTTTTTTTTTTTAACGTTTATTTTTTTTATTTTTGAGATAGAGACAGAGCATGAACGGGGGAGGGGCAGAGAGAGAGGGAGACACAGAATCGGAAGCAGGCTCCAGGCTCCGAGCCATCAGCCCAGAGCCCGATGCGGGGCTCGAACTCACAGACTGCGAGATCGTGACCTGAGTTGAAGTCGGACGCTTAACCGACTGAGCCACCCAGGCGCCCCAACAGCATAGGACTTTTATGTCCTGTCTTTTTTCATCCGACAGATAAATGTTACATACTGAAAGAGGCATTACAGAGTATAAAACAAACTTAAATTCTGCAATGTGGGCATAGAAATGGATTAATAGGTAATTTTTTCAATGACCTGTTGATTGCAGTGTTGGAGATATTAGATCGTAAAAATCTAGCAGCTCTTGAAGGCTGTAGCTTTGTGGCTACCACTTTGAGCCTGCTTCTTAAAAATACTGTAATTCTCTGCTTTTTTTGGAAAATGGTTTCTTCTTTTATTACCTTGTTTTTCAGAACCAACTTTGAGGAAAAGTCATTTGAGTATAGACTTCAATATTATGCTTAATATCACGTTTGTATTTGTGGGAGTAAAGGTCATTTGTTTCACACAGGAGACCTATAATTGCTAAAGAAATGATAAAATTAATAATTCTGGAAGGATGCCAGTTTAAGAGCTTTAACTCAGTTAACTGGAACCGTCAGTTAACTAGAGTCCCTCTTCTGACTGCAAAATGCTTTTAGACCAACTCTTAGTGTTTCAAGTGAGGATGTTAAAGTTTTAAGACATTTTTTTAAAAAAGATTGAATTATTTTTATTATTGCTTTCTGAGGCAGGAAAATATCATTTCGGCTGGTGGGGGGAGGTGGTGGTAAAGTTTTTGTTTAAAAGTTGAAACAAAATAGGTCTGAATATCCTGAAAATCACTGAGAGTCTATTTTTCACATATTCCGGTAATTGAGGTTTGGGATCATTATGCTTTTTTTTTTTTTTTTTTTAATTTTTTTTTTTTTTTCAACGTTTATTTATTTTTGGGACAGAGAGAGACAGAGCATGAACGGGGGAGGGTCAGAGAGAGAGGGAGACACAGAATCAGAAACAGGCTCCAGGCTCCAGGCTCCGAGCCATCAGCCCAGAGCCTGACGCGGGGCTTGAACTCATGGACCGCGAGATCGTGACCTGGCTGAAGTTGGACGCTTAACCGACTGCACCACCCAGGCGCCCCGTCATTACGCTTTTTAAAAAAATACGCCTTGTTTTTTCTGTGGTCTTCATTTGGTTAGATAGAGATATTTGAAGGTATGTTCCGTCTTTTCTAAGTAGGATTCAAGGTGATCGATTTCGTTACAAAATACATATTGTGGTAGAGCTTCAGAAATACGGGTTCAGAACGGGTGGGAATCTGACTGACCAAGAAAAACAAAGCAAAAGTGGTATTTTGATAACCGGCAGAGACTTTGCAAAGGCCGGAGACGGAGACCTTCACCTGCTTGCTGTCAGGCTGATGTACCTTGCCTGTTTTTTCGTGGAGCCACCACCACCTAGGAATTGGGATACTGCATTTGTTTATCCCTAATTTTTGTTTTTTAATGTTTATTTACTTTTGTGAGAGAGAGAGAGAGAGAGAGAGAGAGGCAGAGGCAGAGCACGAGTGGGGGAGGGGCAGAGAGTGAGGGAGACAGAATCGTAAGCAGGCTCCAGGCTCTGAGCTGTCAGCATAGAGCCAGACGTGGGGCTTGAACTCCTGAACCCCTAGATCATGACCTGATGAGCCGAAGTTGGACACTTAACCGACTGAGTCATCCAAACAGTTCCTCCTGTTTGTCCCTGATTTGGTAGGTCCTCTCTCCTCTGTGTTTTAGGCATATTTTTTGCTCATTTTCTTGTTTAGCTGTAGAATGATATTATTTTAGATTCAAGTTTCTCATAAGATGTGTTGCTAAGGATTTTTCATATTTAAAGTTTTAGGTGCAAAATCATTTACTTCACAATAACTGAACTTAGAACAAAACCCTATGAAACGCATCTCCTGTTCCAGAACCCCAGTAAATAGCTGGTAAAGGATGAATCGTATTTGCCTCTTTTACCTGAGGTCAGACGTGAGAATTCTCTTCTAGTCTCTTTTGGACTCGTCTGAGTCTCTTGTGACAACAGCTTCAGAGTCTGCTACTTTTCAAGTCTGCCTTGATCTGTATTTTCTTAAAATCACCGTTTAGTACAGTAGAAGACTTTCTTTTCTTTCCTTCATCCCTTAAAAAAAAATTTTTTTTTAAAGAATCTTTTTTTTTAAAAAGATATTTATTTATTTGCGAGAGAGAGAGAGAGAGAGCATGTGTGTGTTTGTGTGTGTGTTTGTGTGTGTGAGCATGGGCACACAAGCAGGGGAGGAGCAGAGAGAAAGGGGGACAGAGGATCTGAAGCAGGCTCCTCCCTGACAGCAGAGAGCCTGATGCACAGCTCGAACTCATGAACTGAGAGATCATGCCCTGAGCCAAAGTTGGATGCTTAACTAACTGAGCCACCCCAGGTGCCCCTTAAGATTTTTATTTTTAAGTCCTATCTGCACTCAACGTGGGACTCAAACTCACAATGCTGAGACCAGGAGTTGGACCCTCTACCAGCTGAGCCAGCCAGGCATCCTTCTTTTTTAAATTTTTAAATGGTTTTATTGAAAAGCAGTTCACATTCCATAAAATTCACCCTTTTTTTTTTAAAAAAAGTATATTTATGGGGCGCCTGGGTGGCTCAGTAGGTTAAGCGTCTGACTTCGGCTCAGGTCATGATCTCGCAGTCCGTGAGTTCGAGCCCCGCGTCGGGCTCTGTGCTGACAGCTCGGAGCCTGGAGCCTGCTCCGGATTCTGTGTCTCCCTCTCTCTCTGACCCTCCCCTGTTCGTGCTCTGTCTCTCTCTGTCTCAAAAATAAATAAACATTAAAAAATAATAAAAAATATATAAAAATAAAAAAAGTATATTTATTTTGGGAGAGAGAGAGAGAGAGAGGGAGACAGAGAATCCCAAGCAGGCTCTGTGCTGTCAGTGTGGAGCCAACGTGGAGCTCGAACTCACCAACCATGAGATCGTGACCTGAGCCAAAATCAAGAGTCTGGTGTTTAGCTGACTAAGCCACCCAGACACCCCAAGATTCACCCTTTTAAAGTACACATTTCAGTGATTTTGGTATATTCACAAAACCGTGTAACCATCACCACTAATTTTGGAACCTATTTATTTATTTATTTATTTATTTATTTATTTTAACGTTCATTTATTTTTGAGACAGAGAGAGACAGAGCGTGAATGGGGGAGGGTCAGAGAGAGGGAGACACAGAATCCGAAACAGGCTCCAGGCTCCGAGCTGTCAGCACAGAGCCCGACGCCGGGCTCGAACTCACGGACCGCGAGATCATGACCTGAGCCGAAGTCAGCCGCCCAACCGACTGAGCCACCCAGGCGCCCCATTTTTTTTTTTCTTTTTTAAAAGTAATCTCTATACCCAACTTGCAGCTCGAACTCATGACCCTGAGATCAGAAGTTGCATGTTTACAGACTGAGCCAGCCACGCACCCTATTTTCAGACATTTTTGTCATCCCGAAGAGGAACCCCACGGTCGTCAGCTGTCACTCTGAGTTCCCCTTCCCCCCAGCTCCTGGTAACCACTAATCTACTTTCTGTCTCCTGTGGATCGGCCTCTTCTGGACATGTCATATCACTGGAATCATACACCGCGTGGCCTATTTGTAAAGAGCTCCTTTCACTTGGTGTTTTCGAGGTTCACCCGTGTTGTAGCAGGTACCGGAACTTCATTCCTTTTTATGGCTGAATCACGTTTGCCCTAGGTTTGTGTCCCTCTGAGATCCATATGTTGAAACCTGATCCCCGGTATCATGGTACTTGGAGATGGGGCTTTCGAGAGGTGATTAGGGCACGAGGGTAGGGCCCTCGTGAGTGGGACGAGTTCCTCAGAGAAGCCAGAGGGCTCCCCTTGCCGCTCCCACCGAGTGAGGACACCGTGAGAAGATGGCCATCTGCAAACCGGAAGAGGGATCTCACCGGAACTTACATGCTGGCACCCGGACCTCGGACTTCCCAGCCTCCAGATCTGTGAGAAACGTTTCTGTGGTTTCTAAGCCACCCCGTCTATGGCATTTTGTTTTGGCAGCTGAAACAGACTAAGACGATATTTCTTTGTATGGATACCACGTTTTGTCTGTCTGTTCATGAGTTGATGGACATTTGGGTGGTTTTTCCATTTTGTGGCTACAGTGAGTAATGCTGCTGTGAACCTTTGTGCACAGGCTTTGTGTGGACGTACGTTTTCCGTTCTCCTGGGTGTACTCCGAAGAGTGGAATTGCCGGGTTGTGTGGTGACCCCGTTCAACGTTTTGGGGAGCCGCAGAACGGTTCCCAAAGTGGCCACACCGTCTTACACTCACTCTTGACCTCGGTAATCACTCCTGGGAGCTTTTTTTTCCTAATTCAAATACATATTTCACAGTTGTCTGAGTTTTCTTAGCAGAGTTTTAAGTTGCTGATGTTTTCTGCTCTAGTGATAACTGGCATTTCATCCAACCAGTTCTTCCTCCACCATCGTCTCCCATATCATTTCCAGCGTTGAAAGGTGCCCCCTACACCAGCCTTCCCTGTAAACACAGATGTTTCCCGCACTTCCCTGACATTTGATCACTCAGCGTGGGCACCTGCTAGCACAAAAGCAATGCTTTCCTTACTTGAGTCGGCTTTCCTTAGGTCTGGAGTTTACCGACCCTTCAGGTTTCTGTCACGTCCGGCCCTGCAGCTTCGTTTTCACCACCGCTCACTTTAAGAAAGGCTGAGCCCTTCTGCAGCCTGCATCCCACCCCAGGCCCTGATTTCTGGCTGTGATCTGAGGAATGAGCTCCTACGGTACAGACCCCACGGCTGGGGGACAAGCAGGGGGAGCCCCCAGGTTCCAGGAGCAGGGTTGCACTCTCTGAAAGCAACTGGACGAAACGCTAGAATTCTTAACCAACTAGTTTAGGATGTGATGCTTCTTGGGGCGCCCGGTGGCTCAGTCGGTTAGGCATCCAACTCTTGTTTTTTTGGCTCAGGTCCCGATCTCACGGTTTGTGAGTTCGAGCCCCGCATCGGGCTGTGTGCTGACAGCATGGAGCCTGCTTGGGATTCTCTCTCTCTGCCCCTACCTACCCCACTGGTGCGCGCTTGCTCTCTCTCTCTCTGTCTCTTTCTCTCTCTCACTCTCAAAAAAAAAAAAAAAAAAAAACTTAAAAAGAATATGATGTTTCTTCATTCATTACATTTTTGTTCTTCTCATTGGCTTAAAAATAGGCTTTGTTGGGGGCGCCTGGGTGGCGCAGTCGGTTAAGCGTCCGACTTCAGCCAGGTCACGATCTCGCGGTCCGTGAGTTCGAGCCCCGCGTCGGGCTCTGGGCTGATGGCTCAGAGCCTGGAGCCTGTTTCTGATTCTGTGTCTCCCTCTCTCTCGGCCCCTCCCCCGTTCATGCTCTGTCTCTCTCTGTCCCCAAAATAAATAAACGTTGAAGAAAAAAAAAAAAAGGCTTTGTTGAAGTAAATTACTTTGTCTGGTCCTTTGGTTTTATTTAAGTAACTTTTTGTTATTTATCCAGTCTTTAATGGTATGAAGCACTTAGAAATCTCTGTCTTTAGATTCAAAGTGAATTTTAAAACTTAGTAAATAAGATTGGCATCTCTGTTGAAGACCAGAGTGTAACACACATTTGTTCTGAGCTCTTCATAATCCTGGAATTTTTTCTTCTCAGATTATACAGTAGTTTGATGTTAAGGATCACCAAGAAAAAAATTGAGTGTCATAAACTTAAATTGAAGATATGTAAAACTCGAGAATGATTTGTGTGAAGTTGTCTGTTAAGTGACTTTTAAAGGACATAATTTATTCCCTCTGAAATGCAGAATTCTGTCACATTTGATGTTGCATATTTTCGGATGTAGTTAGTGATGAATACGGAGAGGACCAGCTGCGTGATACGTGGGGCCAAGTGCAAAATCAAAGTGTGGGTCCCTTTGCTCAAAACTTACTAATAATTTCAAGATGACAAAGAGCATTAAACCAACATGGGGCCCAGCAAACCCAGGACACTGTCTTGAATATTGATAGACTTACAGGGCAGGGTATTAATATTCAGAACGTGGGCCTGGCCCTGAGGTTTTCACCAGAGCCCTTGGTCCTCTGGACATTCTCAGATGAACCAGCTGATGCCCTGCTCTCCTCAGCAGCACTCCCCCTCCCCCCCACTCCCAACCCCTGTCCTTCCCAGCACCGCCACCCCCCACCTCCTCAAGGCAAGACTTGTGTTCTCTGGTGGCCTCAGCGTGGGGGGTTACCCTCTTCTCTCCTGATCACCTGGTAGAAGCCGAGTATACTTGAATTACAATAGTGTCCACAGATCAGAGGTAGAAGCTAATTGAGGAATCGGGTCAATTTTGTTTTGGGGGATTAAAGCCTTGGCGTCAGCAGATTACGTTTACTTTTAAAACGCCTTGACTAATTCATGCCAGTTTCCTATTACTTAGGGAATCAGTAATGAGGACTACAGAAATAATTAAAATTCTTGGATAATCCCTAATCTTTTTTTTTTTTTTTTTTTTTTTGCTACGCTTTCCAAACGTTTATCAGAGTGGCTAATAAGTAACAAAATGCACTAGCCTGAATTGAATTTTCTTTCCTAGGCTGGACTCACTGGGGCTGCAGTTATTAAAGGGACAGGGCGGGATTAAAAGGTGGGCAGCAGCCATTCTGGTACAGGAACACCTCAGTCACTAGCGCTGTGATAATGGCAGGGTACCTCGATAATCCCCAGTGTGTGTTATAAAGCCCTGAATTGGCAACGTTTTTGATCTTGCTTCTGAGTTGTTTGTAAGATATCCTTTAATGCCTGCTCAAGGTTCTTGAATGAAGCATTTGCATTTGACAGGAGTTTTAAAAAGCCCATGCCCAAGCGTAAGAAACATTTTCTTGTTTAATTAAGAGGTGCAACTAATAAGCATCTAAACATACAAAACCCAGAATAGAAAGTGATTCAAATGCTTTTTTTTTTATATGAACTTGGTCATTTTTAAACCTTTTCTCACTGGAGGAACATGTACCAGTGGATAATATCACAACCTCTTCCCTTTCCCCTTGATGGTGACTTTAATTAGTAACAACCACAACATTAATATTTGTTTGAGGACATGTTTTAGATAGGTGATTATTAGCATATATTTACTCTGAAAAAGTAATGCATAAGGCAAGTATGTCTTTGTTGCATTTTTTTCTTTTCCTATTAAGTGTGTGTTTACATGGTTTTCAGTGCTGATGGACAGAATGAAGCCAGGGGCAGTGAGAAAGCAAATATGGGCCACTTTGGCCAGGCTTTGGTGATTTAGGACTGAAGGATGAAGGCTAGAAGGGTTTCCTGAAGTTTCTTTTTTTTATCTGGTAACTCAGCTCATTGGTATAGGAGAGCAGATAGGGATTTGGGGTAAAATCCTTGACTTGGAACAGAGCAGTCCTGACTGTACCTTTTTTTTTGAGAGACAGAGAGCGAGTGGGGGAGGGGCAGAGAGAGGGAGACATAGAATCCAAAGCAGGCTCCAGGCTCTGAGCTGTCAGCACGGAGTCTGATGCAGGGCTCGAACTCATGAACTGTGAGCCGAAGTTGGACGCTTAACTGATGGAGCCACCCAGGCGCCCCAGTCCTGCCTGTACCTTCTTATCTTTTGGAAATCCAAGTATAGGCAGGCAAATTGAGGCAGGCTGGTGCACTGGGCAGCGATGGAGCCCCAGCAACAGAGAAGCCCTCAGCAGTGGCTAACAAAAGTTAGTCCATGTTCAGATCCAGTCAGATGGAGATCTTATCTCCTGAATGTTCAGGCACATTTTATTTCTTTATTCTCATGTTCAATTGCCTGGGTACAGTGAAGTCCCTCTGAGCTGAAGCTTCTTGACCACCTCAGCTCTGTACTGACTTCTAGTGACCGTTTGTCAACTGCATTAACCTAGCTTTGACTTAAAAAAAATTTTTTTTTAAAAATGTTTATTTTTGAGAGTGAGAGGGAGAAAGAGCATGAGCAGGGGAGGGGCAGAGAGGGAGACACAGAATTCGAAGCAGGCCCCAGGCTCGGAGCTGTCAGCACAGAGCCCGACGCGGGGCTCGAACTCACGAACTGCGAGATCGTGACTTGAGCCGAAGTCAAGATGCTTAACCGACCGAGCTGCCCAGGCGCCCTGTCCTAGCTTTGACTTGACACATTGTTTCCTGGGACCCATTTCTGATGCCCAGATGACTTGAAAAGGCAATTCATATCCGTCTGTTAGGAATTGAAGTTAGAACTCACATTGCATTTCCCCCAGAAACTTTGTTTTAAACTGTTTAAGCTCTGAAAGTGATCGCCAGAAACCTGTCTAACCCATAACCCACGTGAAAACCAGGCAAATTTAGAGTAAAACACAGCACACACACCATTACAGTGTTAATAATTTTATAAACCGCTGATGAAGTGCTACTTAAGATGTGGTGGTGAGTAGGTCTTGAAGTAGTACAGTAACTTGAGACGATTTTGTGGGGAGTATCAGCTGTGATCAGTCACTCCTGGTTCGCAGCTGGACTGAAGAGGGTGACTTGACTTGGAAGTGATCTGACCTGTGTGAGAGGGACAAGAGGGAATGCGGCCTGTTCATTGTGATCTTGGAAAGGAAGGGAGCAGAAGAGCGGAGACGTGGGCCAGCAAGGCCCCCTGGTGGCCGGGTGTCAGCACTGCAGGGGGGGCGGGGGCGGGAGTTGGGGGGGCGGAGGGGGTTGCGGGGGGGGGGGGGGCAGAGAGGCACGACCCGCGCGGTGAGCCTTCTGCCAGCAGCTGTGTGTCCGCCACACCAAGAACTGCCCGTGTGTGCCGGTCACCCCGTTCAGAGAAACTAACTGATAACGTGCATCATTTAAAGGAATGACTTGTGTTCAAATAACGCTTTATGTTTTTCATCAAAGAAAATTGTACTTAAGAATTGCCATTTAGGGGGGGCGTCTGGGCGGCTCAGTGGGTTGAGTGTCCAACTCTTGATTTTGTCCCGGGTTATGATCTCAACGGTCCATGATTTTGAGCCTGTGTCGGGCTCCGTGCGGATGGGGCAGAACATGCTTGGGCTTCCCTCTATCCCTCCGCCGCTCATGCTTGCTCTGTCTCTCTCTCAAAATAAATAAATAAACTTAAAAAAATAAAATAAAACCATTCCTTGAATTGTCCAGGTTCTAAAATGTATACAAATTAAATTTACTCCTTGTAGAGGTATTTTGCTGAAGCAAATGTAAAAAAGGTGGTTTCCATAACCCCAGATATTCTTTTTTTTTTTTAAGTTTATATATTTATTTTGACAGAGACAGAATGTGAGTGGGGGTGGGGAGAGAGAGAGGGAGAGAATCCCAAGCAGCCAGTGCAGAGCCTGACTCAGGGCTCGAACTCCCAAGACTGTGAGGTCATGACCTGAGCCGAGGTCCGACGCTCAACCGACTGAGGCACCCAGGAGCCCCTGGGTTTTAAAAAAAAATTTTTTTTTAATGGCCCTCAAATATTCTTTTTTTTTTTTTTTTTTTTTTTAATTTTTTTTTTCAACATTTATTTATTTTTGGGACAGAGAGAGAGACAGAGCATGAATGGGGGAGGGGCAGAGAGAGAGGGAGACACAGAATCGGAAACAGGCTCCAGGCTCTGAGCCATCAGCCCAGAGCCCGACGCGGGGCTCGAACTCACGGACCGCGAGATCGTGACCTGGCTGAAGTCGGACGCTTAACCGACTGCGCCACCCAGGCACCCCGGCCCTCAAATATTCTTGATTGGATTTGTACGTCTTGTGTCCTAGAGGTCATCCATTCTAAATAATGGTGATGTGACTTTTTTTTTGTTACCTTTATTTTTGAGAGAGAGAGAGACAGTGTGTGAGCAGGGGAGGGGCAGAGAGAGAGCATGCGCTCGTGAGAGAGGGAGACACAGAATCCAAAGCAGGCTCCCAAGCTGTCAGCACAGAACCCGATGTGGGGCTCGAACCCGCGAACCGCGAGACCACAACCCGAGCCGCAGTCGGACGCTTAACCAACTGAGCCACCCAGGCACCCCAGTGACGTGGTGACTTCTAACCGTCACGGTAAAGGATGGCTGCAGGCCCCTCTTCACATTGTTGTATCGGATGATCTCTCACGCGGTGTTTGCCTAAGGATGTTACATGGGTAGGTGTCGCTTGCTAAGAGGGGTCTATCAGTTGCCTCCGTTTGGGAAATGCTGTCAGGCGGGTTTCCTTGCTGTAGGACTTCCCAGAACCTTTAGCAGACTGTGTTGAAGAGTTGCCGGGGCGTGTGGTGGGGGATAATAACCCACATTCATCCAAGTCACTTTACCGTGGGCTCTTTTCATGACCCCACTGTGCCATAGAGCAGTTTGGGAAATGCTGTTACCTCCATGTGGTAGAAAAAGAAAAATACGATTGAGTACAAAAAAGAATAGGTTAACATGACCTAAAAATACTGCGTCTGTGGGATCAGTAGTCTTAATCCTTTTGTGTATATCTCTAGATTCTTTTGCCTTGTAAAAATTTATAATCATAGTCAAAGTTTGAAACAAAATAAAATTTTATACAAGTTGTTTTGTAACTCTCTCGGTGTCGTTCGTTACACATTTGTCCTGGGTGTGGTGGGTATGTTCATTAGAAGGATGTAGTAGGACCTGTTTAATCCTGTAGGGCTCCCAGACTGTGTGGTCACAGGAACCCCGTGCTCTCAAATTATTGAAGACTTTGAAGAGGTTGTGTTTATGTGGATTTTATCTATCCATATTTACTCTTAGAAATTAAACTGAGAACCTATTAAAATATTTCTGAATTTATTTAAAAGAGCAACAATAAACCCATTAAATGATAACATGATATACATATATTGAAATTGAAATGTAGTTGGGTAACATATTTTTAATGAAACATAACTGTATTTTCCAAAACAAAAACCGGTAGAAGTAGGTCTTCTCAGTAAGAAGACTGGCATTGTTTTCCATTATTGCTAATCTCTCTAACGTGAGGGTAAGAGAAGTCCGCCGGATTCTGTATTCAACCCCTTGCTATCTGTCGTTTGGTTGAAGCAGATGAAGAACGTTTAGCCTCACACAAATACGTAGCTGAAGGGAGGGCTCTGCGAAGGACTTCCTAAAAGGGTCTTGGGGGCCCCCAGGAGTTCTCAGCCCACATTCTGATAACTGCTGCTTTAGGACAGTGGTTGATGGTCACAATCCAGTTGAGGGATATGTTGCCTGTAATTTGCTTCTAAATCATAGACGAAGTAGAAGGCACAGCTCGCAAAGGATTTATTTAAAGAGAGAGAGAGAGAAACTAGAGTTGATTCAACCGATTCCTATAATCCTGTCTCTCTCTAGTTACGTTGTCACTTGCTTTCTTGAGCGTAGGAGACACGAGTGTAGTCTGGCCCCGGCTGGACTTGCCTGTAACGTCACATTTTGCTGCCGCCCGATGAGGGGCCTTTACAGCTCGGTAGGCAGTCGGTATCCTGCGTGTGAGGAATCAGGATCTGTGTGCCTGTGGTTTATTACTGTGGTTTTTGTTTAAATTTTACCAGAGGACATGTTTTTAATGAGGGAAAAGGCCAGAATACATGAAAAAGTAGAAGAAGATGTTACAGTCAGATTTTTGGGGCTGTTTCTTGGGGGGTGTGCACTTACTCAGTTGATTAGTATTTCTAGAATGAGATCTGGAAAAAAAAAATCAAGCTTTTTTTTTTTTTTTTAAATTCAGTACTAAAAAAAAGGAAAGATGACCATCTTTGTGTTTCCTCATGAGATGGCCCTTTTGAGATCTTTAAATGGCTGATTTCATTGTAAAAGTGATTTTTATAACTATCACAATAAATAAAGGAAGTCGTTTTGGAGTTCTCTCCGAATCTGGAGTAAGTTATGCATAAGTGCCTGTCCGGTTTGTCTTCATGGGAATGGCTGGTTAGTTGGGTTGGCGATACTTTTGATCTCGTTCTTGCTTGGACTACGTTCCATAAATCCACCTTCCTCTTGAAAGGTCATCTAATTCCTTTTCCCCCTTTACGGTAAGTCCTTTACTTCTAGTTTATTTTTTGTTTTTCTAAAAGATACTATGTGTAAGTAATCTCTGCACCCAACTCAGGGCTCAAACTCACAACCCCGAGATCAAGAGTCGCACGCTCCACCGACTAGAGCCAGCCAGGCGGCCCAGTCCTCTTATTTTTAAAACCTGACAACTTATCTTCCCTCTTAAATAATCTCTGGTTACACTTGTATATTATTGCACTAGGACATTAGGTACTTTTTTAAACCTGGAAACCTAAAAATATGCTAATTTGAAAAAAAGGAAACAGGTTCTGGATTACATGGCTAGAATTCTAGAAATGGAAAGGATTTTAGAATTAACTTGACCCATTCAGTCCATTTTACCAAAGAGGAAACAACTGAAGTGGTTATTGTTGTCAGTGTATTTTTATAGCTCAGAATATGAAAAGCAGGAATATGTGGAGCCCCTTCTAGAGTGTCTTTAACCCCCTTTCTCTCTGTAATAAAGAATATTCAGAAAGCATAAACTTGAGTGGCTTGGTAGGAACCTTTCATGTGCAGTTGAGTCAGGAGTGATTATGAAATTGGAGTGGATTTAAAAAAAATTTTTAATGTTTATTTTTGAGAGAGAGAGATAGAGCATGAGTGGGGGAGGGGCAGAGAGAGAAGGAGGCGCAGAATCTGAAGCAGACTCCAGCCTCTGAGCTGTCAGCACAGAGCCCGATGGGGGGGCTTGAACTCGTGAACAGTGAGATCTTGACCTGAGCTGAAGTCAGATGCCCAAGCCTACTGAGCCACCCAGGTGCCCTGGAGTGGGTTTTTTTGTTTTTTTTTTTTTTAAAGTTTATTTATTTTTGAGAGAGTGTGAGCAGGGGAGGGGCAGAGAGAGAAGGACAGAGGATCTGAAGCAGGACCTGTGCTGACAGTGCAGAGCCTGATGTTGGGCTGGAACTCCTGAACTGTGAGATCATGACCTGAGCCAGAGTCAGCTGTTCAACCGACTGAGCCACCCAGGTGCCCCAATTGAAGTAAGTTTTAAAAATTCTGGAGGGGACAGACTTCAAGCTGCATTACAAAGCTGTAATCATCAAGACAGTATGGTACTGGGGCGCCTGGGTGGCTCAGTCAGTTAAGCGTCCAACTTCAGCTCAGGTCATGATCTCACAGTCTGTGAGTTCAGGCCCCATGTTGGGCTCTGTGCTGACAACTCAGAGCCTGGAGCCTGCTTCGGATTCTGTGTCTCCCTGTCTCTCTCTGTCCCTCTCCTGCTCATGCTCTGTCTCTGTCTCAAAAATAAATAAAAAAAACATAAAAAAAAAAATGTATGGTACTGGCACAAAAACAGACACTCAGATCAACGGAACAGAATAGAGAGCCCAGAAATGGACCCACAAATGTATAGCTATCTAATCTCTGACAAAGCAGGAAAGAATATCCAATGGAATAAGGACAGTCTCTTCAGCAAGTGGTGCTGGGAAAACTGGACAGCGACATGCAGAAGAATGAACCTGGACCACTTTCTTACACCATACACAAAATAAACTCAAAATGGATGAAACACCTAAATGTAAGACAGGAGGCCATCAAAATCCTCGAGGAGAAAGCAGGCAAAAACCTCTTGGCCGCAGCAACTTCTTACTCAACATGTCTCCAGAGGCAAGGGAAACAAAAGCAAAAATGAACTACTGGGACCTCATCAAAATAAAAACCTTCTCGGGGCGCCTGGGTGGCGCAGTCGGTTAAGCGTCCGACTTCAGCTCAGGTCACGATCTCGCGGTCCGTGAGTTCGAGCCCCGCGTCAGGCTCTGGGCTGACGGCTCAGAGCCTGGAGCCTGTTTCCGATTCTGTGTCTCCCTCTCTCTCTGCCCCTCCCCCGTTCATGCTCTGTCTCTCTCTGTCCCAAAAATAAATAAACGTTGAAAAAAAAAATTAAAAAAAAAAAATAAAAACCTTCTGCACAGCGAAGGAAGCAGTCAGCAAAACTAAAAGGCAGCCGACGGAATGGGAGAAGATACTTGCAAATGACATATCAGATAAAGGGTTAGTATCCAAAATCTATAAAGAACTTATCAAACTCAACACCGGAAAACCAAATAATCCAGTGAAGAAATGGGCAACAGATGTGAATAGACACTTCTCCAAAGAAGATATCCAGATGGCCAACCGACACATGAAAAAATGTTCAACATCACTCATCATCAGGGAAAGACAAATCAAAGCCACAGTGAGATACCACCTCACCCCTGTCAGAATGGCTAACGTTAACAACTCAGGCAACAACAGATGTTGGCGAGGATGCAGAGAGAGAGGATCTCTTTTGCACTGTTGGTGGGAATGCAAACTGGTGCAGCCATTCTGGGAAACAGTATGGAGGTTGCTCAAAAAATTAAAAATAGAACTACCCTACGACCCAGCAATCACACTAAGTATTTATCCAAGGGATACAGGTGTGCTCTTTCGAAGGGACACATGCACCCCCATGTTTATAGCAGTGCTGTCGACAATAGCCAAAGTATGGAAAGAGCCCAAATGTCCATTGACGGATGAATGGATAAAGAAGATGTGGGGTGTGTGTGTGTGTGTGTGTGTGTGTGTGTGTGTGTGTGTGTGTATGTATGTGTGTGTGTGTGTGTGTGTGTGTGTGTGTGTGTGTGTAATGGAGTATTACTCGGCAATCAAAAAGAATGAAATCTTGCCATTTGCAGCTATGTGGATGGAACTGGAGGGTATTATGCTAAGTGAAATTAGAGATGGACAGATATCATGAGTTCACTCATATAAGGACTTTAAGACACCGAACAGATGAACACAAGGGAAGGGAAGCAAAAAATATAAAAACAGGGAGGGGGACAAAACAGAAGAGACTCAAATATGGAGAACAAACAGGGTTACTGGAGGGGGTGTGGGAGGGGGGGATGGGCTAAATGGGTAAGGGGCACTAAGGAATCTACTCCTGAAATCATTGTTGCACACTATATGCTGACTAACTTCGATGTAAATTTAAAAAAATAAAAATAAACTATCAAAAGTAAAAAAAAAAAAAAAATTCTGGCGGGGAGTGCCTGGGTGGCTCAGTTGAGCGACTTCAGCTCAGGTCATGATCTCGAGGTCCGTGAGTTTGAGCCCCACGTCAGGCTCTGTACTGACAGCTCGGAGCCTGGAGCCTGCTTCGGATTCTGTGTCTCTCTCTGCCCCTCCTAGCTCATGCTCTGTCTCCCTTTCTCAAAAATAAATAAACATTAAAAAACATTAAGAAAAAAATTCTGGAGGAAGAGTACGTTGTGTTAAAGTTACATTAATAAAGTTAACGTTGTGCACTTGGCTGATGCATACATCCCAGAAGTTTGCACACTATGCCCAAATCGGCGTCAGAGTTGACAGCGACTGTTTACGTGGGATTCTTGTCTACAGTAAGGACTGGCATCAGTCAGCTAATCTCTGCTCGAATTCATCTATCAAGGAGCTCCTCTCATGTTGGGAGGCAACCTTCACTGGCAGAAAGTCCTTGGTCTTAGTTCCACGTCTGGACCCTGGCAGAGCACATGTGGGCACTGCAGGAGTGTGGTTGTATGGTTAAGGACATGGACTCTGGAGCTCACCTGTTGGGGTTCGAATCCAGCTTTGCTGTTAACTTGCTTTGTGCCCTTGAGCAGACTACGTAATCTCTCTGTACCTCAGTTTCTTCATCTATAAAAGGGATATAGCCTATCACAGGGTTGTTAAGATGACTATATAAATTTCAGGCATATTTATTCTACTGAGTAAGCATGTGTTTGCTGTTTTATTAGTTCAATTCCAGAGAACTCTCCTTCCCTAAAAAAATTGAGGTGAAATTCACATAACAAAAAAATGACAGAGAACAGAGGGAGAGAGAGAACTAGAGCAGGGGAGGCACAGAGAGAGGGAGAGGAAGAGACAATCCCAAGCAGGCTCTGTGCTGTCAGTGCAGAGCCCGATGCAAGGTTTGATCTCATAAACTCAGCCACTCACGTGCCCCCATGAACTTTTTTTTTTTTTTAACGTTTATTCATTTTTGAGAGACAGAGAGGGACAGAGTATGAGCAGGGGAGGGGCAGAGAAAGAGGGAGACAGAATCCGAAGCAGGCTGCAGGCTGTGAGCTGTCAGCACAGAGCCAGACACACAACTCGAACTCACGAACCGTGAGATCTTATCCTGAACCAAAGTCAGATGTTTAACCGACTCAGCTACCCAGGCGCCCCTGGAAAATACAGAGTTTTTATATACCCCGTTCCCCACACATGTACAGCTTCCCTCACTATTGACACCCTGCACCATAGTGTCACATGTGTTACAATCAAAGAACCTACGTTGACATGTCATTGTCACCCAGAGTCCATAGTTTACATTAAGGTTCACTCCTGGTGTTGTACGTTCTGTAGGTTTTGGCAAACATATGATGACACATCTCTACCACCGTAGAATCATAGAGCATAGTTTTACTGCCCTAACCAATCCTCTGTGCCCCACCTGTTCATCCCTCCCTCCCCAGCCTGCCAGCCACTGATTTTTTTTACTATCTCCATAGTGTTATATTTTCTAGAATGTCATACAGTTGAAATCCTACAGCATGTAGCCTTTTCAGATTGGCTTTTCTCAATTAGATGCATTTAAGGTTCCTCCATGCTTTTTCATAGCTTGATAGCTCATTTCTTTCCTTTTTTTTTTTTTTTTTTTTAATGTTTATTCAGTTTTGAGAGACAGAGCATGAGTGGGGAAGGGGCAGAGGGAGAGGGAGACACAGAATCCAAAGCAGGCTCTGAGCTGTCAGCACAGAGCCCAAGAGATCATGACCTGAGCCGGAGTCGGACTAACTGAGCCACCCAGGCGCTCCTCTTTTTTTTTTTTTTTTTTTTAAAGTTTATTTTGGGAGAGAGAGAGCACATGTGGGGCAGAGAGAGAGAGGGAGAATCCCAAGCAGCCTCCACACTGTCACAGCGTGGAGTCCAACATGGGGCTTGAATCCACGAACCGTGAGATCATGACCTGAGCCGGACTCCAGAGTCAGATACTCAGTCGAGTGAGCCACCCAGGCGCCCCGATAGCTCATTTCTTTTTAGTGCTAAATAACCCTTGTCTGGACGGACTACAGTTTATCCATTCACCTACTGAAGGACAGCTTGGTTGCGTCCAATTACGAATAAAACTGCTATCAACATCCATGTGCAGGTTTTTGTGTGGACATACGTTTTCTACTTGTTTGGGTAAATACCAAGGGGTGTGATTGCTGGATCATATGTTAAGAGTATGATTAGTTTTGTAAGAAACTTGCCAAACTGTCTTTCAAAGTGGCTGCACCATTTTGTATTTCCGGCAGCAGTGAATGAGAGTTCCTTATGCTCCACACTCTCTCCAGCATTTGGTGTTCTCAGTATTTTGTACTTTGGCCATTCTAATAGGTGTGTTGTTTTCATTTGCAATTCCCTAATGACATTTGATGTTGAACGTATTTTTATTTCTTAATTTTTTTTTGTTTTATGTTTATTTTGAGAGAGCAAGAGAGGGCACGTGCATGCATGCTGCATGTGGGGGGAGCAGCAGAGGGAGAGAGAGAATTCCAGGCAGGCTCTGCCCTGTCAGCACAGAGCCCAGCTGGTTCTCGATCCCACGAACCCGAGATCATGACCTAAGCCGAAATCATGAGTCAGACGCTCAACTGAGTCAGTCACCCAGGCGCCCCTTGAACATGTTTTTTATATGCTTACTTTCCATCTGTGTGTCTTTGATGATACGTTGTCTGTCTGTTTGGTGTCTGTTCAGGTCTTTTGCCCATTAAAAAAAATCATATTGTTTTCTTATTGTTCTTTGTATATTTTGGACAGTAGTCCTCTATCAGACGTGTCATTTGCAGATATCTTCTCCAGTTTGTGGCTTGTCTTCTCATTCTCTTGACATTACTTTTTACAGAGCAGAGGTTTTTAATTTTAATGTAGTCCAGTTTGTCATTTCATGGATTATGTCATGACCATGCCTGAGGTTGTCTCTTTTCTCTTACATTATCTTCCAGGAGTTTTATAGTTTTGCATTTCACCTTCGGGTCTACATCCATTTGGATTTTATTTATGACGGGTGTAAGGTCTGTGTTTAGATTCGTCTTTTTGCTTGTGGATGTCCAGCTACTTCTGCACCATCTGTTGAAGAGATTGGGTTCCGTTGTATCGCTTTTGCCCCTTTGTCAAAAATCAGTTGCTATATTTATATGGGTCTGTTTCTAAGCTCTCCATTCTGTTCATTGATCTATTTGTTCTTTTCACCATTACCAGGCTGTGTTGATTACTGTAGCTTTAGATAAAGCTTCGTTCTTCTTCAATACTGAATTGGCTATTTTGGGTCTTTTCCCTCTCTCTGTGAATTTTACAATCAGTTTATTGACATCTACAAAACAACCTGCTGGGATTTAGATTGGAATTATGTTGGGAAGAACTGCCATCTTGACAATATTGAGTCTTCGTATCCATGAACATGGACTGTCTTTGTGTTTTGGTTGTTCTTAATATCTTTGACCGGAGTTTTCCTCACATAGATCTTGTGCATAAATTTGTTAGCTTTATACTCAAGCATTTCAATTTTTGGGGTGCTAATGTAAATGGTAATGTGTTTAAAATTTTGTCCTATTTGTTTACTGCTAGTATGTAGGAAAGTGCTTTGATTTTTGCATAGAAACCTTCTATTCCTGTAGCCTTCCTATAATCACTTATTATTTCCAGAAGTTTTTGTTTTCTTTGGTTAATTCTTTCAGATTTTCCACATAGATGGTCATATATCATCTGAGAACAGAAGACAGTTTTATTTCTCCCATCCCAAGCTGTAGACCTTTGTATTTCCTTTTGTTTTTTTTCTTACTTCATTAGCTAGAATTTCCAGCACAATCTTGAGCTGTGGTGATAAGGGATGTATTTTAAGTTTCAGGTTTCTCTAACATCAGTATGACATTAGCTGTAGGGTTTTTGTAGGTGTGCTTTACCAAGTTGAGGAAATTCCTTTTTTTTTTTTAATTTTAATTTTTAATGATATTTTTTAAGTAAGCTCTGTGCCCAACATGGGGCTTGAACTCATGACCCTGAGCTGAAGAATCACATGCTCTGCTGACCGAGCTGGCCGGGTGCTCCAGGAAGTTCCTTTCTGTTCCTAGCTTGCTGTGAGGTGTTTTTTTGTTTGTTTTGTTTGTTTTTTTTAAATATTTATTTATTTTGAGAGGGAAAGTGTGTGGTGTGCACATAAGTGGAGGAGGGGCTGAGAGAGGGTGAGAGAGAATCCCAAGCAAGCTCTGCGCTGTCAGCACAGAGCTGGACGCAGGGCTCAATCCCACAAACCATGAAATCATGACTTGAGCTGCAACCAAGAGTTGGATGCTTAACTGCTTAACTGAATGAGCCACCCGGGTGCTTGTTTCTGTTTTTGTTTTTTTTAATCGAGTCTTGTATTTTGTCAAATGCTTTCTCTGCAGTTTTTGATAGGATCATGCAGTTTTTTCTTTTGCATGTTGATGTGATGGCTTGTTTACATTAATTGATTTTTAAATGTTGAGCCAGGCTTGCTTACATACTTAGGATAAATCTGAATCAGTCATGTTGTATAATTCTTTTTGTACCTTATTGGTTTTGATTTGCTAATGTTTTTTGTTGAGGATTTTTCTTTTTTTTTTTTTTTTAATTTTTTTAAGTTTATTTATTTTGAGAGAGATAGAGACAGCACACGTGGGGAAGGGGCAGAGAGAGAGGGAGACACAGAATCTCAAGCAGGCTCCTCACTGTCAGCACAGAGCCCGACGTGGGGCTCGAACTCACGAAACTGTGAGATCATGACCTGACCCGAAATCAAGAGTCAGACACTTAACCGACTGAGCCACCCAGGCGCCCCTATTGAGGATTTTTCTATGAGAGATATTGGTCTGTAGTTTTCTCACAATAACTTTGTTTGGTTTTGGTATTAGAGTAATGCTGGCCTCATGGAATGAAATTAGGAAGTATTCCTTCTGCTTGCCTGTTGTCTGGAAGGGATTATGGAGGACTGAGAATTTTTTTAAGTGTTTGGTAGAATTTACTGGTGAACCCATATGGGCCTGGTACTTTGTTTTGAAAGGTTATTCATTATTGATTCGGTTAATATTATTTTTTTTTCAAATTTTTTAATGTTAATTTTGAGAGAGAGACAGAGCGTGACTGGGGGCGGAGCAGAGAGGAAGACAGAATCCAAAGCAGGCTCCAGGCTCCAGATGTCAGCACAGAGCCAGTGCGGGGCTTGAACCCACAAACCCTGAGACCATGACCTGAGCTGAAGTCAGATGCTTAACAAGCTGAGCCACCCAGGCATCCCTCCCTGCCTGACATTTTTTTTTTTTTTTTTTTTTTTTAAGCAATGCAAGTGACTTACTGGCTGTTAGAACTAGAAAGTCCAGGGTAAGATAGGCTTCCGGGTGGTTTGATGCGGTTCTGCCTCCTCGTTGAAGACCCCCTATTGCTTCGCTGCTCCTGCCTTCAGCCTTGTCAGCATTGTTTCAAACCTGACTTCTCTCAGGGGCAAAAAGAATCCACAAACCCAGCTTTCCTGCCCATAGAGGGGAGAGTGTCCTTTTGGTGGCTCTTCCAGAAGAGTGAGAAGCTTTCGTAGAGGCCCCGGTACGAAAGGATACATTATGTGTCTCTGGGCAGAATTAGTCTAGATGTCCCTCCCGACCCAACATCTGCACCTGAGAAATGGCATGTGCTGTTGGCTCAGGTGTGGGTCCGAGGTGCCTAACATTGAATATTTAAGGATTGTTTAGTCTTCCTGCAGAATTGACTTGTTTGTCATCAATTCCTCTTTATTCCCAATAATTATCCTTGCTCTGAACTTGGCCTTGAAATTAATTAAATAAAATTACACTTGCTTTCTTTTGATAGTGTTAATATGGTATATCTTTCTCCATCCCTTCCCTTTTAATCTATTATTATTATTTTTTAATGGGAGAGAGAGCACAAGCCCGTGTGAGTCAGGGAGGGGCAGAAAGGGGGGGGGGGCAGAGGATCTGAAGCGGCTCCACTCTGACAGCAGTGAGCCCAACACGGGACTCGAAGTCATGAATCGCGAGATCATGACCAGACCTGAAGTCAGACTCTTAACCAACTGAGCCATCAGGCGACCCCCGTTTAATCTGTATTTTCTTTACATTCGAAGTGGCTTTCCTGTAGGTAACACATAGTTAGGTCTCATTTTTGATCCATTCTGACAATCTCTGTCTCTTAATTGGTGGATTTAAACCGATAATGTTTACAGTGACTGTTTGATTTAGTTGGTTTAATATCTGTTGTATTCATTGCTGTTTTTTGTTGTCTTGTTCTTTGTTCCTCTTTTTGTCTTCCATACTTTTTCTGCCTTTGTGCTTCTAATTGAACATTTTATATGATTCCATTTTCTTCCTTTTGTTAGCACACCAATTATACTTCCTCTTTTACTTTTTATTTTAACTTTTTAATTTTTATTTTATTTATTTTTAAATGACAGACCAGGTTTTTGGTTTTTTAAAGTTTATTTATTTTGAGACAGAGAGAGAGAGCGTGCGCGTGTGTGCACGCAAGCAGGGGAGGAGCAGAAAGAGAGGGAGAGAGAGAATCCCAAGCAGGCTCCGTGGTGTGAATGCAGAGCCCGACTCCTGAACCGTGAGGTCATGACCTGAGCCGATGTGAAGAGTCAGATGCTTAACTGACTAAGCCAGCCAGGTGCCTCCCTCTTTCACTTTTTGAAGTGATTGTCCTAGAGTTTCCACTGTACTCTTACAGGTAAAACCCAAGTCCACTTTCAGATATCACTATACCACTCCGTAGATAGTGCATGTACTTATAAAAACAACGTATTCCTGATTCTTCCCTCCTGTCACTTGCATTATTATAGTCATTCACTTTACACGTAAGCATATAAAAGCTCACACACACACACACACACACACACACACACACACACCACACACTATTAAATACATTGTTGCTATTATTTTGAAAGACTGTTAATAGATCAAATAAGAGTAAGAAAAATAAGTTGTTTTTTTTTTTTAATAAAAATGTTTATTCATTTTTGAGAGAGAGAGAGAAGGAGAACACAAACAGGAAAGGGGCCGAGCGAGGGAGACACAGAATCCGAAGCAGGCTCCAGGCTCTGAGCTGTCAGCACAGAGCCCGACGCGGGGCTCGAACTCACAAACCTCGAGATCATGACCTGAGCCGAAGTCGATGCTTAACCGACTGAGCCACTCAGGCACCCCCCAAAATAAAAGTTTTTATTTTATCTCCATTTATTCATATTCCATTGCTCTTCCTTTCTTTTATATATGAGTTTCTGATTTACATAATTTTCCTTATCTCTGAAGAACTTTTAGCATTTTTTACAAGGCAGGTCTGCTGGCAACAAATCCTCTCAATTTTTGTCTGAGAAAGTCTTCATTTTCCCTTCATTTCTGAAGGATAATTCAGATTCTAGGTTGGTGGGCTTTTTTCTCTTAGCAGTAAATATTTCACTCTACTCTCTTCTTGTTTGCATGAATTCTGCAAAATTGAAGGTTATTTTTTGCTTTCATATAGGAAAAATGTTTTCTCCTCTGACTTCTTTCAAGGTTTTTTCTTTATCTTTGATTATCTGCAGTTTGATTATGATATGCCTAGGTATAGTTTTGTTTTGTTTTCATTTATCCTGATTGGTGTTCTCTGAGCTGCTGTGGTTTGCTGTCTTTGGGGAAGATTCTGTCATTGTTTCAAGTATTACTTCCAACCTGTCTCCTTCAGGTGTTTCCATTATGCACATACTGCACCTTTTGTGGTTATCTTGCAGTTCTTGGATATTCTGTTCTTTTGTTATTTCAGTCTTTTTCTCTTTGCCTGTCAGTTTCAGAAGTTTCTGTTGTTATATCCTCAAGTTCAAGAGCATTTCGTTGGCTGTGTCCAGTCTGGTCTGATTGAAACCTTGAGGGATATTCTTCATTTCCATTACACTGTAGGTTTTGATCTCTGGCATTTCTTTTTTATTCTTGCATAGAATTTTCATCTCTCTCCTTATGTTCCCATCTGTTCTTGCATGTTGTCTACTTTTTCCATTAAAGCTCTTAGCATATTAATCATAGTTTAAAAAAAACTCCTGGTCTCATAATCCCAACACTCCTGCCGTATGTGAGCGCTTCTGATGTTTGTGCAGTCTCTTCAAACTGTGTTGTCGTTTATGTCTTGTAGTTTTTTGTTGAAGAGTGGACAGGATATGCTGGGTGAAAGGAACTGCAGTGAGCAGACCTTCAGTGAGGTGGTGGTGAGGTGTATAAGGGTGCCTCCCAGTGCTCTGTTAGGTCTCAGTCTTTTAGTAACCTGCGCCCTGGGACCGTGAGCCTCACCAGTGCCTCTCAGTCATCCCTCTCCCCACTTCAGTGGGACTGGATGGCGAGGGTGGGTTGGAGTTGGGTATCTCCTTTCCTCCAGGTAGGTCAGGGTCTGATAAAATAGTTCCTCCTGTGGGCAGACCTTGTAAAGAATGCCCTGGTATATTTCATAATGGTTATTCTCCTTATCCTCCCTTGGGAGCATGGGGGGATTTTTCTCTGATATTCACTGTGTAGTATCTCCTAGGGCTCCTGGAGATAGAACTCACAAGCGTGGGGACCCCCCGGTGATGGGGCCCTCCTGGAGTTTTTACCTTTTAGACTCACCCACGCTGAGCCCCCAGCTCTTCATCAGGTAGCAGTTCAGGTTCTCCTCCCTGGGCGCTGGCTCCTGCCTAGGGTTCTGCTCAGATGGGTTGTTAATTCTCTCTGTATCTATCTGGTCACTGCAGTTCAGGGGGCAGTGGTCTGCCCTGGGACATCACATCTCTGATGGTGTAAGAATAGTTGCTGATACTTCAGTTTGCTCAGGTTTTTACTTGTTAGGACAAAATGGTGACTTGTAAACTCATTACATGCTGGACCAGAAGCCAGAAGTTCTCAGTGTCACAATTTAAAGTATACAGTCCAGTGGCATTTAGTACATTTGCAGTGTGGTGTAACCACCGCTTCTGTCTACTTCCAAAATGTTTTCATTACCCCAGAGGAAAATTTATACCCATTAGATGGTTTCTTCCTATTCCCTTCTCCCCTGAGTCCTTGGTAACCACTAAGTTACTTTCCATCTCTGGATTTAGCTTTTCTGAATATTTCATGTAAATAGAACTGTACCATATGTGACCTTTTATTACATCAGGCTTCGTCCACATTGTAGCATGTGTTAGTACCCCATCTCTTTTTAATGGCTAAATAATATTCCACCACATTTTTTAAAAGTTTATTTATTTTTGGGAGGGGCAGAGAGAGAGAGAGGGAGACACAGAATCCAAAGCAGGCACCAGGCTCTGAGCTGTTAGCACAGAGCCCGACGTGGGGCTTGAACTTACGAACGGTGAGATCATGACCTGAGCTCAAGTCAGACATTTAAACCACCCAGCCACCCAGGCGCCCCCTGAATATTAATGTATGAGTATTTGAGTACCTGGAACAGTTTTGGGGGCATATACTGAGGAGTGGAATTATTGGATCATAGGGTAATTCTTTGATTTATTGAGGAATCACCAAACATGCCTGAACTATTTTACGTTCTTGTCTGCAGAGAGTTACGGCCCCTCCCCCCTCCCTCCCCCCCCCCCCCCCCCCCCCCCCCCCCCGCCATACATCGACTGTTTACATTTGAAAGTGAAGCATCCTTTAGTCCTTCAGCTGTTCTTTGTAGGACCTGTGACTTTATTTCTAAAATCTCTGCCAGTCTGTCTGGTTTCTTTCTCCTTGAGTGCTCCATGGCATAGATACTACCTTTCAGAGGAGGCAGAGGGTTTAATAGAGTTCTGCGCATAGGATCAGAGTTGGGGTGGCGTGGGGTTAGCTCCCCTTGTCTGTGCTTGTCACGTACCTTGTCACACCGACTTTATTTAACCGAGTTCTTCCCCCATGTTGGTGTTGAACCATGCTTCTCATCTTCTAGCTTGAGGCTTTGTTTTAGTGCACATCTTTCCATTCCTTTCCATTACATTTCATTTTGCTGTGTGTGACTCACCACCCCATTCTGTCAAGTGATTTTTTAATCTTGACTCCACATTCCATCTGTTCATTCTCAAATTTGATGTAAAGGCTGGAAAGAGCCAACTAAGGATGAACCTTTGAAAGGCTATGAGAGACCGTTCTAGGTTTTCTCAGGTTCATTACGCAGTCCTTTTGGGGTGTGATTAAACCCATTGTAAGTCCGCCCATCTTTATGTCCATCCATTTTCCATTTTGCTGTCTTGTTCTTAGTCACAAAGAAATGAAAGTCTTCGCCAGATGCCTTGTCCCAGTTTAATTCACTTTTTCTAGAGTTTCCATTGAGTGGTGGTAAGCAGAGTTTGTATGGAGGTGCTTGGGACTTCATAAATTGTGCCTGATGTTACTCTTTCCAGCATCCCCATGGCTTTCCCAATAACCTTCTCACAAGAGAAAAGGTGTGGGTCACTCGTACTTGTGAATAATATTACCAGACCGATCTAGAATTTTGTTCATGATCACCAACTCGCTGAAAGAGTTTTAAACTGTCCAGCTTCGTCCCATTCTGAAAATTCAGATATGATGTACTTTGCACATTTCTTAAACTGTACTGTAGGTTAGCAGTTCTGTTCATGAGTTTTCTCAGCGTCCCTTAACCCCCCATGTAGCTTAGGAGAAGCATGTGCTGTTCTTTGTCTGTGTGTCCTCCCCAGTCTTGGCCTTGAGTTCTCTCATGGTTGTATCGACTCTGCTCTTTCTACTCTAAACGTGCTTCTTGAGAAACACGGTGGCAGGATAAGATCGAGCGGTTTTATTTTCTGTGTTTATCATCATAAAAATGTTACATTGGTTTTTATGTAACGTAAGAACTTTGTGCAAAAACATTTATCTTGCTGTGAGTAGTGTAAGAACGTAAGCAATGAGCAAAAAAAAAGGGGGCAAGGACAGAATCTTCACTTTTCTGACCAGTTGTCCTGGATTTATTAGGCGATTCTAGTCAACTCTCGATGGTATTTTGGGGCTGGGTAACCGCCCATTAACTCCGCATTGGTAACAAATGTCAGCAGGTCTTTAATACTAGGTGGCATTTTCTGAACTATATATGATAAAGTTTTCCATTGTAGATGAAGGTCAGGAGACTGAAAAAACCACACAGAACTTGGAAATTACCACCAGACTATTATGTTCCGATTCGGGACAGCGCCCTGTCCTATTTGAATTCGAGACAAATGTGAGAATGATAAAGAAGAAAGCAGAGGGCAGACTTGGCCTGTGTTTTCTGATAACATTGCAAAATAGGAAATTTAAGGAACTCGTGGCCTCCCCTGGGTTGTGTAACTAGATTTCTGATTGACTGGCAGTCTGAGGGTTAATTGATAAATGGATGAGTACAAACCAACAACTTGAAATGTTCTGATCGTGTCTGGGCAGTGAATTTGTTGCTGTCATGTTATATATTTAATTCTGTCGAAAACTGCATAAAAATATATGTGCTCTGAATCATCTTCATGCACATAAGCTATGAACTGAGAGGCGTGAAAGGGCTCTGTTCCAAAAATACCGTCCTCCAGCGGCTTGCAGTTTGCCTCCATTTCCGCTTTTGTATGAAGGCATTGAAGATCTTTGCAAAACGCAAGTGTGGGCACCTTAAGTCATTGTCATTGATTAGCACCCAACTATTCAGTTCTCAGACCGGCCACCCAGTCTTAGCAGGACTGTGAGACGTGGAAAGTTGCAGCGGGTAAGTTTTGATTTGGCGCAGATGAGGAGGTCAGGAATATCTGGGGGCGCCTGGGTGGCTCAGTTGATTGAGCGTCCAACTGTTGATTTCAGTTCAGGTCATGATCTCACGGTTCGTGAGATCGAGCTCCGAGTCAGGCTCTACACTGACAGCGTGGAGAGCCTGTTTGAGATTCTCTCTCCCTCTCTCTTTGCCCCTCCCCCACTCATGCTGTCTCAAAATATATAAACTTTTAAAAGTTTTATTTATTTAATCAAGTGGTTTTTTAAAAGAATGTTTATTTTCGAGAAAGAGAGAGCAAGCAGGGGAGGGGAGGGGCAGATAGAGAGAGAGAGAGAGAGAGACATTGAATGCAAAGCAGCTCCAGGCTCTAGGCTCTGAGCTGTCAGCACAGAGCCCGACGCGGAGCTCAAACCCTTGAACTGTGAGGTCATGACCTGAGCTGAAGTAAGACGTTTAACCAACTGAGTCACCCTGGTGCCCCTTATTTTATTCACTTACTTACTTTATTTATTTTTAATTGTTTTTTTTTTTTAATGTTTTATTTTTTGAGGGAGACACAGAATCCGAAGCAGCTCCAGGCTCCGAGCTGTCAGCAAAGAGCCTGACGTAGGACTCGAACTCACGAACCGTGAGATCATGATCTGAGCCAAAGTCAGACGCTTAACTGACTGAGCCACTCAGGTGCCCCAACTTAAAAAAATTAAAACGAAAAAAATGCAGCAGTTAGGAAAATCTGGAGGCATATACTGATGGGGGTGGGGGCGTCTGTACACATTGGAAACTGGCCTGCGAGGGGAAGTTCTGGGAACCTGTTAGTAGCACATGTAGGAAGGCAGTGGATTGATACTGGAGAGAAACTTCACGATTTTGCGTTGCTTTGCTTTGAGAAATGCTCTACATTACATTTGTGAGAATTAACAGTCATGCATGAGATGATTTTGCTTCAGGCGGTGGGGGGGGGGGGCTCTTGCACTAAAATAAGCAAGGGGCCAGTGGCCATAGTTGGAACCAGTTATGAGTAAGTGTCCTAGAAAAGCGAAGCCAAAGACAGGTCTGTACCGAAATAGTTCGGAAGTGGGGGAGGTGTGGGGGGGAGTACACAGGGCGAGCAGGCATTTAAGAGAGCAAAAGTGAAAATTACCCAGTTTCTCTAACGAGGAAACTCTCTGAATGCCTCTATTCATGAGCCTTCTGTGATACGTTTGTTCTTTGTTGGGGAGTGCGTCAGAATCTCCTAGAGAATGTTCTATTACAAACCTGCCTGGCCCCAGGTCAGCCTGACTGACTCAGACTCCAGGGTGGGGGCCCAGGAGGTATAGTTGATGGAAGAAGTCTAGGGGATTCGGCCTCCCACCCGGCCAGGGAGCACTGCTGTGGCCGATAAACTGAGGCCCATTCCTTACTCTCTGGTTTGGACTCCCTTCCTCCGTTAGGGTCCTCATGTTAATCAATATAGTGTCTCCAGTTTCCTACCTCTACTTGCTGCAGAGAGAAACATCTGGGGGAGGAAGACACATTCTCCACCTCTGGCTCTTCCTCCCTTTTCACTCCTGCTCAGAAAACTTAGTTCTGAAATTCAACCACTCAGTATTCCTCCATGAACATCCACCACCTGAGATAACAGAGCTTGAGAAAAACTCACAGGACCCTCTGGACCTAACCCAGCCCCCTCCCATGTTGATCAAAGAAGATCCCCAAGTTCCCTGGGGATGTAGACCAGCCAAACAGTGCTTTTCTTTCAGGCACCCATCTTTATGCGTCACTTCTGGGGTATTGTGGGAGTCAGGCCAAGTGCCTCCTCTGTTGCCAGGGATACTGTAGCTAAGGGCAGGGCCTCTGGCTCCAGGGCAGCAAGGATGGCCGCAGGGTGTTAATTACTGGGGCCTGAGCGGGATCCTGCGACGAAGGTGCCCTCCTGCCCTTATAGCCACAGCCCGAGGGAGACCCCTTCTTTCCTAAAAGTCCAAGGATTATCTTCCCTGTCCGCATTGCCCGTCATCTTTGGAGCTTCTGGAAGGGTTATGCAAGAGTTTTTGCCTTTGGAAATCTTGCCGTATAGCTGGACACAAGGTTCCCATAGTGGAGTGGCTGCCTGCCACGTGACGTTTGTGACATTAAAGGGAGGCTCTCCGTTAATACGAGAGATAGTTGTTCTTGAAGCTCGGGAGACTAAGAGTGGAACACACACGTCAAATTACTGTTCGACTTGCTGGTTTTGTTTTGGGTTGGTGCCTGGCCTGTTAATTTTACGTGGTAAATCTTCATGTTGAGTAAAACAACACTTGATGAGAAAAGTAATTGACTTCTGCACTTGGTGCCAGTGAAGTGTTTTGATTCGATTGCCAGAAAAGTTTGTGAATATGACACTGAGTTGCTTTGGAAAATGAAATGCAACTTTTTTTTTTTAATTTTTTTTTTTCAACGTTTATTTATTTTTGGGACAGAGAGAGACAGAGCATGAACGGGGGAGGGGCAGAGAGAGAGAGGGAGACACAGAATCGGAAACAGGCTCCAGGCTCCGAGCCATCAGCCCAGAGCCCGACGCGGGGCTCGAACTCACGGACCGCGAGATCGCGACCTGGCTGAAGTCGGACGCTTAACCGACTGCGCCACCCAGGCGCCCCTGAAATGCAACTTTTTATGAAAGTCTGGGTGATAGAAAAATGAGAGGATGAGTAACTGAGGTGTAGCCTCTTTGAATGTAAACACTAACAAAAGATCATTGAAGGGGCACCTGGCTGGCTCAGTCGGTGAAACATGTGACTCGATCTCGGGGTTGTAGGTCCAAGCCCCACATTGGGTGTAGAGATTACTTAAAGATAAAATCTTCAAAAAAAAAAATCTGTTAAAGACTTTTTTAAAGTCTATGCGTTTTGCTGATGACAGTGAGTAAAATATACCAAGTATCCTTGATGCCTTAGGACCACTTATTCTCTGCATCCACAGAGTAGAGCTTCACAGACCCCTCTGTGGAACATACAGAACTTTTTTTTTTTTAATATGAAATTTATTGTCAAAATGGTTTCCACACAACACCCCGTGTTCATCCCAAAAGGTGCCCTTCTCAATAGCCATCACCCAGAGAACTTGTTTTAAAGAAAGAAATCCTTGTATCGTCTGTCTGTCCATCTCTCCGTCCATCCATTTACCCACCCATCTGTCTAGTTTATGTTTCATCTTTCTCATCACAGTGGAGGGAGAGTGTTTGATTAGGTAACCTGCTGACTAGTGTCCCAAAGATGTGCATCTCTGCAGTTAATTAGGGAACAAGAAGGGAATCAACCCTCTTGGAAGTTACTGTTTTGTTTTGTTTTGTTATTCTCAATAAAAGCACAGTGTTTCTGTATTTTTATTTATTTTTTAAAATGTATATTTACTTTGAGAGAGAGTGCACTCACAAGCAGGGGAGGGGCGGAGAGAGAGGGAGAGGGAGAGAATCCCAAGCAGGCTCCGCGATGTCAGTGCAGAGCCCGATGCAGGGCTCAATCCCAGGAACCATGAGGTGACCGCAGCCGATATCAAGAGTCGGATGCTCAACTGACTGAGCGACCCCGGCGTCCCTATTTATTTATTTATTAAAAAATTTTTTTTTAACCTTTATTCATTTTTCAGAGTGAGAGAGACAGAGCATGAGCGGGGGAGGGGCAGAGAGAGAGGGAGACACAGAATCCGAAGCAGGCTCCAGGCCCCGAGCTGTCAGCACAGAGCCCAATGCGGGGTTCGTACGCACAGACTGAGATCATGATCTGAGCTGAAGTCGGACGCTTAACCGACTGAACCACCCAGGCACCCCACCTATTTATTTATTTTTAAGTAGGCTTTAGGCCCAGTGTGGAGCCCAACATGAGGCTTGAACTCCCGACCCCGATATCCAGCCCAACTCCTGAGCTGAGATCAAGAGTTGGATGCTTAACTGACTGAGCCAGCCAGGTGCCCCGTGTTTCTGTCTTTATTCCTTCTCACCATTATTCAAGGTAGACTGTCATTTCAGCTGCAAATTAACTTCTTTGTTGCTTTCTACCCTTCTGTGTCACTAGCCTTTAAGTCCTCTAGAAATACGACACCAGTGTCAACACTTGATTTGTATTTCCTCCCTGGTCTGTTTCCTCCGGGTAGCACTTGGGGAAGTCGCCCTCGAACTGTTAAGATAATGCTGCTGACGACAAGACAAGTGCAACTTGAGAACCACGGGCATAAGAGACCTAGTGTTACAATTTGATCTCTAGTTACAGTGAGGCGCTAGATGAAGACGCTCGATTTCTGAAGATCATTAAGAGATTTCACTATGTCTTAGAATAGTGATTTTTAAAAAATGTTTATTTATTTATTTTTGAGAGAAAGAGCATGCCTGAGCAGGGGAGGGGCAGTGGTGGTGGCAGCCGGGGGGGGGGGGGGGGGGGGGGGAGGGGACGGAAACACAGGATCCAAAGCTGGCTCCGTGCTGAGAGCAGACAGCAGAGAGCCCAATGCAGGGCTCAAACACACAGACCATGAGATGATGATGACCTGAGCCGAAGTCAGATGCTCAACTGACTGACCCACCCAGGCTCCCCTACAATAGTGATTCTTTTTTTTTTTATTTATTTTTTTTTTTTTTAAATTTTTTTTTTTTTTCAACGTTTATTTATTTTTGGGACAGAGAGAGACAGAGCATGAATGGGGGAGGGGCAGAGAGAGAGGGAGACACAGAATCGGAAACAGGCTCCAGGCTCTGGGCCATCAGCTCAGAGCCTGACGCGGGGCTCGAACTCACAGACCGCAAGATCGTGACCTGGCTGAAGTCGGAGGCTTAACCGACTGCGCCACCCAGGCGCCCCTACAATAGTGATTCTTAACCTGGACTGGTTTCAGCCAGAGTCTGAAGCCCCGAAAACCTTCTGCCAAGTGTTTTGTATGTTTGCATTTTTTCCTTGGGAGGGGTTTTGTGGCTTTCGGTAGGTTCTCAGAAAAGTCTGTGGTCTGAAAAAGTTAGAACTTGGCTTTAGGAGGTCAGGCTACTTCCCTAACAGTTCTCCAGTTATTTGCCTTTGAGCTTGGGGGTGCTCTATTTAAGCCAGACTTAATATCAGAAACATTCATTCCGCTTGGCTTTTCTTTGTATCCTGATTTTTAAAAGCACATTTGAAGTCATCACACTCTGATTTCTCAAAAATAGCGTCGTGACTGTTGCTGTCTCTTGCCTAATTGTGTAGCTGGATCTTTTTTAGAAAATTAGCCTTAATGGTAAGCAAGATTGAGCAAACAGAGTGCCTGGAACATAGTTGATGATCCATGAATACATGTTGTATTTGGTGTTGAACATACAAAACTGGATATATTCAAGCCAGTAGGTTTTTGTTTTTGTTTTTTTTAAGATTTTATTAAATCTTTACACCCAACCTGGGGGTTGAACTTAGAACCCCTTAGATCAAGAGTCACACGCCCCACTGACCAAGACAGCCAGGTGCTCCTCAAGCTAGTAGAATTTTCAGGTCAACATAGAAATGAATTGAAACATATTACTGAAAGACGTTTAAAAATGACAGTCTCAAGAAAGCTGTTAGAAAAAAAAAATCCTCAGTAAAACATTAGCAGAGCAAGTCCAACAGTGTATGAAAAGAATTATACACCAAGACAATGGTGTTCTTGCAGTGGGATCTGTTGCAAGAACACAAGGCTGTTCCAGTGTTTAAAAAACCAGTAATTTGCCATATCAACAGGTTAAAGAAGAAAAATCACCTGATCATGTCGATTAAAGCAGAAATAACATTTGACAAAATCTAATACCCATTTGTGATTAAAAAAAAAAAACCAAAAACCTAATTAGTAGACATACTTAATGGTGAAAAAAGTTAGGGAAGTTGTGGAAACCATGAACGCATTATTATTTAAAGTTTTTTCTTTCATAGCAAGTAGACTTTATGATGAAATGTTGCAGAGAAATGTATTGAGTTAAATCATTTGCTCTAGCGATATAATCAGATAAGTATGAGTCCTGACTGGATATTTGATACTATTAAATTTGATGTTATTTTGTGAACTTTTAAGATAATAATGTCATTATGGTTTTAAAAAGAGTCGTCATCTTTTAGAAATGTATGTTGAAATATTGAGGGGTGAAGTGATAGGAAGTTTGGGATTTGTTTCAAACTATTTGAAATTGGTGGTGGGCATGGTGTTTAAATCAAACGAGATTGGCCCTGTGTTGATAATTGTAGTGGGTGAGTCATGGGCACACTGGGTTCGTTACTCTGTTCTGTCTACTTTTGTATATTAGGTAATATACAAAGATAAAATTACTTGACATAAAACTTGTTTGGTTTTACGCCCATATAATGGCTACTATCAAAAACCAGAAAATAACAGGTGTTGGTGAGGAAATTGTGCGCTGATGGTGGGAATGTAAAATGGTGTGGCCGCTATGGAAAATGGTATGGCCGCTCTTCAAAAAATTAAGAATAGAAGTACTGTATGGTTCAGCAGTTCCACTTGTGGGTACGTACCCAAAAGTGTTGAAAGGAGGGTCTTAAGAAGACCTGTCCTATTCATGACAGCATTTCTCACAGTAGCCAAAGGGAGCAGTAACCCAAGTGTCCATTGATGGATGAGGATAGACAAGGTGTGGCCTTTCCACACAGTGGAATGATTCAGCCTTGAGAAGGAGATTCTGATACGTGCTCTAGTATGAACGAACCTTGAGGATATTACGCTAACTGAAATAAATCAGTCATAAGACAAATACCTACTTATTTGAGACACCTAGCAGAGTCAAATTCATGGAGACAGAAAGGAGAATAATGGCCAGGGGCTGTGGGAAAGGGGAATGGAGAATTATTGTTTAATGGGGACAGAGTTTCAGTTTTGCGGGAAAAGAGTTCTGAAGATGGAAGGTGGTAATGGCTACACGACGGTGTGAATGTACCTTGTACCATTGAAAGGCGCACCTAAAAATGGTTAAGGTGATGGGGACCCCTGGGTGGTTCAGTTGGTTAAGCGTCTCTTGGTTTTGGCTCAGGTCGTGATCTCATGATTCGTGGGTTTGAGCCCCGCATCAGGCTCTGTGCTGACAGTAGGGAGCCTGCTTGGGATTCTCTGTCTCCCTCTCTCTGCCCCTTCCTCTCTCTCTCTGTTTCAAAAATAAATAAATAAACATTAAAAAAATAAAAATTGTTAAGATGGTAAGTTTTATGTTGTATTTTACTCCACAATTAAAAAAATTTTTGTTTGGATTTTGAAAGAATGATTAGAAGTCCCCTTTAATCCCTGAAAAGTTGGTTTTATAGAAAGTGTGATTTTGCTCCCTAAGAATTCTTTTCCAGAATATGGTTAAAATTACTATTTTAATTAACCATAACCTAAGCTATAAGGGCAGGGACCCATTAATTCACCATTGTCTCCTCAGCACTTAGGAGACAACTTGGGGCTTGGTAAAGATGGGTGGGTGAAGGGATGGATGAGTGGGTGGACAGATAGACAGACGGATGGATGGGCGGGCAGGTGGGTGGGTGGATGGGTGGATGGATGGAAGGAAGGAAGGACGGACGGATGGATGGACCGCTGGATAAAAGAAAGGAAAAAGAAGCCCTTTCCCTGGATTCTCCCCAGTCCTGTTGTCCCTCTTAACCTTTCATCCCCAGATGGGACCAGCCGCCCCATCATCATGTGTCGCAGATGTCTAGACACTAAACCACAGCCTGGGTTCGGCCCCTTACCGTTTCTCGTCTTGCCCCTGTAGCTGACGTCTGACTCCGTGATTCCACGCTTGCCCCTCCTGTCACTTCCACTCTGAGGCAGACGGCCTTCCTCGGGGGCGGCGTCAGGTCTCACCCCGCTGCCTCCTTCGGTGCCTCCCCACTTTGCGCATCCTGTGAGATCTGAACTTGGGAAACCACATCGAGGCTCCTCCCGTTCCGCTCCCGCTTCCTCTCTGTCTTACCTCGTGGCATCTCCTGCGGGCCGTGTTCCTGGCCACGTGGAACCGCGGGGAGCCCTTTGGTCTTCCAGTGTGGCTGATGGGGAGCCCGCGCCCAGCGCAGACCCGCAGTGCCCGCCCTCACCCGGGGCAGACTTGAGGGACCGGCCGGTGTCTCCTGGCAGGTCACCATCCCCACCTGCTGTAAGATGACCGTGCTCCCCGCGCGCGTTCCGGGTGTCAGTGCACAGTGCGCGGGACGCTTGTCACGTGACGAGTGAACAAACCGCGCCGAGATTAATGGCTTGTTTGGTTAATTTCAGGCTTCATTTCACACGGAAACGTGGTTTTATTTTAAAAATGAGCTTCACCGTAATGTAATGCACATAAATTATGAAGTTGGCTATTTTGAAGTCTGCAAATGGTTTTAAAGTGGAAGTCCATGGTTTTCCTTAAGGAAACGGAGATGTCAGTGGTTCTCCAGGGTTTCCGGGAGGACGTTTGCCCCCAGGGGACACCTGGTAATGTCTGGAGACGGTTTGGGTTGTCACCACTGGGGAGGGTGCTACTGGCACCTAGTGGACGGAGGCCAGGGATGCGGCTGAACGTCTCACAACACTCAGGACGGCCCCACAGCAAAGAATCTTCTGGCGCAGAACGGCAGTCCCGCTGAGGTTGGGCATCCCTGAGCTAAATGGTATCTAATATACAGAGATTTTCCAAACACCTTCTTATTAAATTTATTTGGAATTGTGAGGACGCCCTTAAACCTCCACTTAACATATTTTGTCTAGAGATGCTCCGGAAGTGTCTCATTTTAGAAAAAAAGTTAAGAGTGATTACAAAATGTATTTTACAAAGTCAGAGAAAAACTGATGCGGTATTAGCCAAAAGCATCACTAGGAACACCGTCAGCCGAAAAGGGGAGCTACTGTTCATAAATCCCATGCAGTGTTCCTTTGGTTAAGTAAAAAGTTTCCTCTTCAGGGCACCCGGGTGGCTCAGTCGCTTAAGCAACCACGTCTCGATTTTGGCTCAGGTCATGGTCTCACTGTTTGTGGGATCGAGCCTCGCGTCGGGCTCTGCGCTGACAGCTCCTGCTTGTAATTAGTCTATCAATAAATATTTGTTGAGAGTCTGTGTGGGAGGCACAGCGTGGGCCCTTCGCTGATGTTGTTTCTAATCCTCAAAGCGAGGTTGTGGAAGGTTGTCCCCATTCCTGATCTGACGATGCGGAAATAGGCAGGGGGTGGTGAACTAATCTGTACCTAGTTACAGAGTAGGTCAGAAACAGAGTTCATTAATTTACTAAGTTCTGTCCGGTCCCAAGGTTCCTGCCTTTTCGACCAGACTGCACCATTTACAACTTTTAGCAGCATCTTGCCGCCTTAGGGAATCGAGAGCGCTCCTCGGTGTGGCACTGAAGGGAGATGCTCACCGTAAATGGTAACTCAGGCCCCTCTCCAGCTGCACCTCCTTCCAGTCTCAGAGCCGTGCATTTGCCAGTCTTGCGAGTTCCAGGATGTGCCCTGTGCCTACTTCCTTTGTACCTGATACACACACACTGCTCACAATACTCCCTCCCATCCAAGAGCCCTCGCTGATCTCTTCAAAGATGTCCTTGGGAGGTCTCCGCTTGTTCTCCGATGGATCCTAGAGCCGATCTAGCATTTCCAGCCCCTCTTCCAGACACGTGGTGGGGTGGCCACCCTCCACCCTGGAGGGTTTGGGTGGGGCCAGGTGACTAGTTCTGTTTCAGTGAGTTAGGAGCCATGTCTCCCCTCTTCGTGGAAGGTTAGGTCCCACAAGAAGACCCTTCCACGTGCCCACCCTTGCCCTCTGGCACAGGGCATGGCCACATTTGAGATGGTGGCTACTTGGCCACATTGGTCTCTGCTGACTCATAAAGTTCCCAAGACTGAGTGAGTCCCCTTTTATAGTTTTGTTTTTGTTTTTACCACATTGTATAACCCTTTAATTATAGCCACACCATTTTGGAATGTAGATGGTCGTTGATATGTTTGTGTTCTCCGAGAGAATGGGACTTGATTCCCCAGAGCCCAGTGCCCAAGCATGCGTAAGCAGTGTGCTTAACATATAGTAGACATTCAGGAAAGATTTCTTGGAACAAACTCAAAGTCAGTGGGCTGTGAAGCTGAAAGGACCTTTGACATTAGGCTGGTTCGAAAGACCAGGGATAGTCTGATTTAAATGAGAATTTATGACTGAGGGCAGGGCTTCGGAGAGTCTGCGAGAACCTGTGCCTTTTTGTATTTTGATTTTGGAACTATATGAATATTTTGCTTATTCTGAATGTCTTTGAGGAAAAGAAGGATCAGCTGGAGATTTTATACTTACATAGTTTAGGCCACTTTTCTGTGCAGACCATCTTTAACAAAGGGCCCGCTAACAGATCACATTCCGCTCCTTCAGGGAGGAAAGGGCTGGATTTTTTTCATCCAAGTCTGGTGGTTTGCACCCTGTAATCCCAGGGACCAGACGCCACCTAGTGGCAGCATTCCTTAATTGCAGACTCTTTTGATGGCCCAAGCTTCAAAATTGAATCTGCAAACAAAACATAACATCGTCTAGGATTTGCTGCTGACGTGCTGGCAATCTCTCAGGACATTCAGCTGTTACTTATTATGTCCTTATTGGCCTAGTACGACCAGCCCAGGTTTCTGGAATGAGAAGGGGCACACATCAAGTGATCTTTTTGAAAGCAGTGTAATTCTCTTTATAGATGAAGAAAGCAATCAGAAGGGAGCTGTTTGGTGCTGGGTGGGTGTCAGGGCCACAGCACTCAGGCTTGGAAACCACCTCACCGGGGGGGGGGGGGGGGTGACTGGTGTGCCCTGGACAAGGAGTCAGCCCTCCTTGGCCCACAGAGCTGGGCTGTCCTACGGAGGCGTACGTTTTATATTTAAACTTAGCCCTGGAGTTGGCCGTTGTGTTGTTTTCATCTTGGTTTTTTAAATCGGTGGCAAGTTCTGGTGATTAAGATCTGCCGCAGCCTCAAAAACCAGCCGTGTCCCCAGATCATAGGCGTGTCCCCCAGATGTGACCTACGTACGGAAGGTCAGCTGCCAGCCTTACTGTGCCAGGACTTCCGTTAAGACTGTGCCACTCAAAATTTAGTGGGCTTTTTAATGATCTAGAATGTGGTAAAGTGAATCAGGTAAAGGCTGTCAACATGGGTGACGTGTTCCTTTATCTGTGATTTTTTGGGGAAGATTACAGAAATATCACTCACTTGTTTCTATAAATATTTGATAAGGCCAATTGAATGTGATGAAATATTAAAAATACCATTTATTAAATATTTAAAAGTTCAGTTCTTGGAACCGGCCGAATCTCTCCATTCTGCAGCCCGCTGAAAGGAGCGGTTTATAAATTGTGAATTACAAAACGAGGATCCTGGGAGCGGAGCTGTACAATTCTTTTTGCCTCGAACCGTCAGCCATTTTCAGCCGCGGGCCTTTCCGCCAGGGCAGAAGTACGTGCGTCGTTCTTGTGACCATCGCCGGTTTTATGCAGTTTGCTCCACCTGGCATTTCCACATTCCTTCTGGACTGAATACGCTCACTCGGCTTAAGTGTCAGCACTTTCATGGACTCACCCGTGGGAATAGTCTGCAGCTTTATTCGCTGTGCTTATAACTTCATTAATACCACCTTAATATGAAAACAGGTGGGAGTCAAATACTGCTGTGAAAGGTCCGTTGTCAATAGTAAGTTGAACTCACATCTTCTGTGTTTTAAAATGAGATCAGTGACAGACAGTGGAGGCTTTGCTCCGCTTCCTTCAAGACCCGCCGTTTCTCGGTACTAGGCCTGTGACTCCAGGCACCCGTCCACCTGTGTCCCAGGACAGGTTAACAAGGCACCTGGGGAGGACGGGAGTCTCAGCCACAGGTAAACACTCAGCCTGACGGCAGAGCAAGGTTATTTCGTGTGCCCAGTGGGACCCTCTCAGACCAGAGGCCGCAGCAAACTGGGGCCCGTGCCAGGCACGCCCCCAGGTACTCGCCACTGTCCTAGAGGGTATTTCTGAAGAAGGGCAGGTGCAGCCTACCCATCTAATTCTCTTCTTTGCCAAATCTCCTGTCCCGGCAGCAGCTTTTGTGAGTGGAGGAGATCCTTTCCGAAAGCCCTTTAAATGTTGGGTCTTCATGATCTGGGTTTGATCTCACGTCACGTCTCCCCGTAACCGAATCCCAGCCTACCTCTCCAGACAGATCCCGCAGTATTTCAGCGTGTTCTGTTCCTCCAGATTCTCTAGCCTCCTGGAATTGTAACACCCACCTGCCAGAAACAAAACACGAAAAGCACCTTCCCAGTGTTAAAACGCCAAGCCATACCTGGTTTTCTGTTCTCAACACCAAAACTATCTTCTCTAAGAATTTACAAACCAAACACTGGGTTTATTTGTACTGTACGTGAAATTGTTTATATACGCATCCATTTACCAAATAGTTCCCAAGTAAAGGTGCAGTGCTGGGTGCTGGGGATTAACAGGGAACAAGGGGTCTCACTCTCCCAGAATCCGTGTTTTTGTTCACATACGTGTTTAGGAGAAGTAACAGCAACACCTCAGTGGCATTCTACCGGGCGCCAGGCTCTGTCCTGAGCGTTTCACACGTGACTGGTTTGATCACACAGCAGCCTATCAGGTGGGTACCAGTGCTGTACCCACTAGTACAGATGAGGAAACTGAGACCCGTGGGGGAAGCCGGGTAACCTGCCCCAACGTCCCAGGCTGCACCCCCCGCCCTGCCCTCTGTCCAGCAGTGTGGCCATGAGTAGCAGAAGAAAAGGACGAGGGCAAGTGGGGGCAGAGTTGCTGGAGGAGGGAACGTTTAGCAGAGACCCGAGGGGATGAGTCCCCTGAGACCCTGCCAGGGGACTTCAGAGGTCAGAGCGGTTTTTTTTTTTTTTTTTAATTTTTTTTTTTCTGACGTTTATTTATTTTTGAGACAGAGAGAGACAGAGAGAGACAGAGTATGAACGGGGGAGGGTCAGAGAGAGGGAGACACAGAATCAGAAACAGGCTCCAGGCTCTGAGCTGTCAGCACAGAGCCTGATGTGGGGCTCGAACCCATGAACCATGAGATCGTGACCTGAGCCGAAGTCGGACGCTTAACCGACTGAGCCACCCAGGCGCCCCTGGAGGTCAGAGCGGTTTTAATAACATCCCGATGTTACCTCCCTTCCTCCTCCTCCTCTCACACTTGCACGGTGGGTGCTCTCTAGGGGCTGGGTGACATGTGACAGCGTGGCATACTGGCCGCGGTAGAAGTGAGGACCCAGCCGTCTAGGTCTGAAGCCAGACGGTAGAAAGATTTGCAAAACTGTAAAATGTTACCACTCTTTTAACTCTGTTTTCAAAAATAGTTATTTTCATAAAAATGTTATTTATGTTAACATAAAATAGGTTTGTTTTTAAAAATGAATCGATAGGGCGCCTGGGTGGCGCAGTCGGTTGGGCGTCCGACTTCAGCCAGGTCACGATCTCGCGGTCCGTGAGTTCGAGCCCCGCGTCGGGCTCTGGGCTGATGGCTCAGAGCCTGGAGCCTGTTTCCGATTCTGTGTCTCCCTCTCTCTCTGCCCCTCCCCCGTTCATGCTCTGTCTCTCTCTGTCCCAAAAATAAATAAACGTTGAAAAAAAAATTAAAAAAAAAAAATGAATCGATAAAATTTTTCTTTTTTTGAGAGCTTATTTTTGAGAAAGTGTGAGTGGGGGAGGGGCAGAGAGAGAGAGAACCCCAGGTAGGCTCTGCACTGTCAGCACAGAGCCTGATACGGGGCTCGAACCGACAAACTCTGGGATCGTGACCTGAGCCGAAGTCGGACCCTTAACTGACTCAGCCACCCAGATGCCCCAGTAATCAAATTTTTCTTGATTTTAATTTCCAGTGCAGTAAATGCCGGTAGGGATCGAGAGGATAGATCCCACGTAAACAAAAGCTGCTTAGGGTCCTCAGTAACATTTGGTGTCAGTGGGCTCTGAGAGCAGAGGTGGAGAACCACGCCGCAGGTTTAGAATGTGGGCACGCGTGAGGGGGAAGTAAAAAGAAATGCCCAGAACGTGCTGGGGGAAACGGATTCAGAGAGGGACCAGGCCCTACAGGGAGAAGGTCTCACACGGGCCCCCTGGGAGCCCCGCCCCAGGCAGAACAGATGGATGGGAATTACACTCCGATTTGTCCGGGGAGCTGACGGCCAGGATGGCAGTTCTTAACCCTTAGAACGAAAGTAGCCGCTCTAGTGCCCAACCAAGGAGCAAAGAGGTCACTTCTCCGGTGATCTGCCTGTCTTTGTGGATTGTGAGGATGTCCCTGGTGTACAGATGAGGAAATTGACAGTAAGAGGTCAGTTTGGTGCTCAAGGTCATGCAGCAAATGATAGAGGGGAGCTGGACTCTGACCCCAAGTCAGCCTGACCTCAAAGTGGCTTACTTGTAGGGGGCGCCTGGGTGGCTCAGTCGGTTAAGCATCCGACTTCAGCTCAGGTCACGATCTCACGGTCCCTGAGTTTGAACCCCACGTTGGGCTCTGTGCTGACAGCTCAGAGCCTGGAACCTGCTTCCAGTTCTGTGTCTCCCTCTCTCTATGCCCCTCCCCCACTCCCACTCTGTCTCTCTCAAAAATTAAAACATTAAAAAAAAAAAAGTGACATATTTGTAAACACTGTTTCCAGTCAAGTTTTTCAGAGGTTTTGCATTTAGTTTTATTTATGCTCTGTAATTTTATTTTCATAAATCTTTTATGTTTTTGTTTGTAATGTTAATTTTAAATAAATAATCTTATATTACTATTGCTATAAAGAAATGATAGTATATCTTTCTTTGTAACTTTCCTGTGACAGGCTGATAACAGAAGTAGATTGTGTGTAATAGTTATTAGTCTTTTTTCTTTTTATTTCTAGAGCAATTTATTTTTTTTTTTAAGTTTATTTATTTTGACAGAAAGAGAGAGAGACACACACAGAGCACGAGTGGGGGAGGGGCGGAGAGAGAGGGCGACACAGAATCCAAAGCAGGCTCCAGGCTCGGAGCTGTCAGCACAGAGCCCGACGCGGGGCTCGAACCACGAACCATGAGATCATGACCACAGCTGAAGTCGGACACTCAACCGACTGAGCCACCCAGGTGCCCCTAGAGCAATTTATTTCTTACTTCTGGTTGCTCCATAGACTCAGTTTCTACGTCACTGACTCTGGAATTCACAGTTTGACCCCTTCAGCGTCTTGATACGAAACTTTGCAACAACAGATACAAGTGTTGCCTTCCAGGCTAGTGAGAGGTTTAATTATTTTAGTAATAGACGTATGTCTTTAAAAGCAGTTGAGGGGCGCCTGGGTGGCGCAGTCGGTTAAGCGTCCGACTTCAGCCAGGTCACGATCTTGCGGTCCGTGAGTTCGAGCCCCGCGTCAGGCTCTGGGCTGATGGCTCGGAGCCTGGAGCCTGTTTCCGATTCTGTGTCTCCCTCTCTCTCTGCCCCTCCCCCGTTCATGCTCTGTCTCTCTCTGTCCCAAAAATAAATAAACGTTGAAAAAAAAAAATAAAATAAAAGCAGTTGAGTTTAAAGTAATAATTCTGACCTGGTCTATTTCCTTTCTTCTTCTTCTCTTTCTAAACCCAGTTAACAAGCACAAGCCGTGGCTCGAGCCCACCTATCATGGCATCGTCACAGAAAACGACAACGCGGTGCTCCTCGACCCTCCGCTGATCGCCCTGGATAAAGATGCACCTCTGCGGTTCGCAGGTACGAACGTGGCTTTTCTCTCCCCGAAAGTCCCGACTGGATGCGAAGCATTTCACACACCCCACTCGGACCGTTTCTGAGCCTCCCTGAAAATGTCTTGATAGCTAAGAGGTGTTTGTGGCTCCTGCGTGCTGCATTTTCCCCTTTTAATTCTAATAGTTGGCGCAGCTGAAAAAAAAGCCTGTACTTCTTGGAAGGCAAAACGTTCATTGCATCCTTGTATAATTCCTGGGTGTGACCGGAAACGGGAACACTTAGGCCAGTGCACCTCAGACTAGTGTGCGCACAGAGCACCTGAGGATTGTGTTAAAAATGCGGATTCGGGTCCGCCTGAATCTCTGTAACGTTGAGTGTCCTCTTTACTTCCTAAAAGCCCCGTAATTCCTGGCATCACACACACAAAAATGCGGATTTGGCTACAGTGGGTCTGGGGGGGGACCTGAGAATCTGCCTTTCTGACCTGGGGCCGCTAGTGCTGCTGGGTCGTGAGCGGCAAGGACCTAGATAAACTACGCCCTGGACTGTCCTTGCATTGCTTGGATTTTGGGTACCGGAAGAGGCTAAGCTGAAAAGTTGGAGCCGTGTTCATAGAAGAATCTTTCTGGCTCAGGTTTTACTTTCAGTAAATTTTTAATTTGAGTCGCCTCGTAAGATTGTAACCTGGGTGTTCATAAGAGATCTCTAGGATTGCTTTGGAGGTTGTCTGCTTTGTGACATTAAATAGCACTTTCCAAGTCAGAATGCTCTTGCTTTTACGCAGTGACCTTAGTAGCTTCCTTAGCTGGTGGGGAAAAAGGGTTACTTCACCCTCTGTCTCAGGATCAAAACTGACGTTGTGATGTTAATTTTTAAAGACTAGTGTTTGCCTGATACTTCTCCAGAGCACAGTTTCTCACACGAAAGAGGGTGTTTGTTCTCTTTGCCTACGGACAGATAAGGAAAATTCAATTAACTCGCACACATTCTATCATACGTTAATTTTTCTGTGGTAAATTGAGGGAAATGAATGTGAGGTCATTTCTGAAGAGCTTTTTTTTTTTTTTTTTTACACGGGCTCCACACCCAACATGGAGCTTGAACTCACGACCCTGGGATCAAGAGTCGGATGCTCTACCGACTGAGCCATCCAGGTGCCCTCTGAAGAGCTATTTTAAAAATGAATTTGTTCTTCATTCTGTTCGAGTGCCGTGTCCCATTTTCAGGGACGTAACCTGAGGCCGGTTAGTTTTACTTGTTTATTGGTTTTTCCAGAGAAACCCAGTGAGACGGACAGGACTCCGAGGAAGCGCTCTGTGCTGTGAGCACGCGCAGTGTTTGTCCACGGAGGTGGTTGGTTTTGTTTGCTCCTAGATTTAAGACCATGTTAGCATCGCCTGTCGCTTTCCCCGGAACTGCCTGGGTTTCGGGGTGTCTGTGTGTATACACGTACACACGGGCGACCCATGTGAGCTACGAAGTTAGTATGCACGGTGCCTCCTTGGGGGTGTGACGTTTAGCGCTGTGTGAATAACCTTATCGGATGCCCTGGCTTACGCTTTTGAGTGGACTTACCCGTTCCTGACATTTCATAAATGCTGAGAGGACTGCAGCCCGGGGTGCTAGATTCACTCCCTGAGGCCTCGCAGTGAAGTACCAGCCGTTCACCCGCTGTGTCCAGAGCTCCCTCCTGCCGTGTTACTGAGAATAGGGGACGTTTCTAAAGCCTTTGCAGGGGCGCCCCGGTGGCTCGGTCGGGTAAGTGCCCGACTTTGGCTCAGGTCACGGTCTCACGGTTTGTGAGTTCGAGCCCCGCGTCGGGCTCTGTGCTGACAGCTCGGAGCCTGGAGCTGCTTCAGATTCTGTGTCTCCCGCTCTCTCTGCCCCTCCCCAGCTAGTGCTGTGTGTGTGTGTGTGTGTGTGTGTGTGTGTGTGTGTGTGTGTGTGTGTGTCTCTCTCAAAAATAAACATAAAAATAAATAAATAAATAAATAAATAAATAAATAAAGCCTTTGCGATGTTCCAGGCACTGTTCTAAGTGCTCTACAAATTTCTGTTTAATCTGCAACAATCTTAGGACGTAAGAATGCTTCCTGCCATCCCTGTTTTATTTATTGATTTATTCTTAAAGTCAATACGTTTTTATATTTAAGGAATTTTACATGTGATTCCTTCCACTGCCGATCAGCTTAGTTCCTCTGAAGTCAGAATCATAATCTTCAAAATAGCCCTTTTAAAAAGAACTTTTGCTCGGTCCACTGTTGTCACCGTCTGCCCACGGTTTGTCCGGTCGGGCTCCTTTGATCTCCGCTTGAAGATGGGGATCCTTCAAACATCCCCCCACATTTTGGGTCAGAGTAGATGGATCTTGCCTTGTTCTCAGTTTCAGACACCCTCTTAACACGAAGACATTCAAACCATGTTCACTCCTGGACTCTCACCCCCTAGACTTGTACAGATTTTGGGGATGTTCCGGTACATTTAAGTGCAGACATTGTATTCTCCGGTGAAAAACCTGAGAAAAGAAGGCATCTTTGTTTCATGCCAACATTAAAATTAGAATACTAATTCAGTGTAGCTGAGATTTCCCTTTATCCCCTGCCTTTAGTGATTCTGCAGTCCCGGACCCACCCTTCGCGTTCGTCGGGCACCCCCACCATCACTGTACCTGTTTTCGGTACCTTGTTCCTTCTCCCCTGTAGCAACTGCACAGTGAGTTCTGGCTTGCAAGAGAGGACTTATTTGTGCTCTTGCACAAGTCGTTGTCAACAAACAGAACAAAAGCGAACGCAGGGGCTGACTGCCATCCTTGTTTTCAGGAGAGGAAGCTGGGACACAGAGCGGTGACCTTATCTGTCAGCGCGTGTGAGAGGCAGGATTCTGAGCCCGGCAAGTGGCTCTTTGCTGCAAGGAGGCCCTGGGAGGCACCGCAGGATGCTGCAAGGGATGCAGGAAGTGAAATAGACCTTGAGTACTAACTTTGAAGGAAAAAGTCCTGTTAATAAAATGCCGTTTATTTTTTTCTTTCTCATTTGATTTAATGCTGTTGTATCATTTATCAAAACCTAATGTATTATCATGAATGAAATAATACTTACAAAGTTTTATGTTTTTACGAGATTCCCAGCTGTTTTTTATTGATGTGCAAAAGTTACATATTGAGATTTTAAAAAACTATAAAGAGAAGCAACGTAGAGTCAAGTCATAGTGCTAATTGGATTGCATTTGCCATAGTTAGGTAAATCAGTTCTTTCCTTCTGGAGATTTTTATGGGGAAGCAGTTATTCTTATATTCTTTTTAAAAAATATAGTCCACATATTAAAAAGCAGCCCTTTTAAAGTATACAGTTCCCAGGGGTTTAGTATATTCACAGGAGTGTGCGACCATCAGCCACTATTTAAGATAATTTTTTTACTGTTTATTTATTTTTGAGAAAGAGAGAGAGACAGAGCTCGAGCAAGGGAGGGGCAGAGAGAGAGGGAGACACAGAATCTGAAGCAGGCTCCAGGCTCCGAACTGTCAGCACAGAGCCCAACATGGGGCTTGAACCCACGAACCATGAGATCATGATCTGAGCCGAAGTTGGATGATTAACTGACTAAGCCACCCAGGCACCCCGACCACTATTTAATTCCAGAACATTTTCCTCACCCCGAAAAGAAACCCTTGCACCTAGTGGCAGCTGCTCCCCATCTCCCCATCCCCTTGGCAACCACTAATCTAGTTTGTGTCTGTGGATTTGCCTATTCTGGATTTTTTTGTGCCTAGTGTCTTTCACTTAGCATGGTAGTCTGAAGCTTCACCCGTGCTTCAGGAATAGCACGCATCCGGCCTTTGTTCCTTTTTATTGCCAAATAATATTCCATCGTATGGACAGACCACATTTCCCACTTATACGTTCATCAGCCGACACACATTAGGACGGTTCCCACTTTCTGGACATCACGAATCTTGCTGCTCTGAGCATTAGCACACCAGTTTTTGCGTGGACGTAGGTCTTCCTTGCGCTTGGGTGTGCACCTGGGCGTGGAGTCTGTACTCCCACTAAAGCGTAGCCCTTGTCCCTCTGCCCCAGGGTGAGCAGCTGTGTGCCTCCTCTGTTGCCCTGGTACCTGTCCAGCTGCAGCACACAACACTGCCCCCATGAGGCCGGAGCCGACAGATGCATCAGGAACAGACCCTGCTGGCCCAGACTTGAGTCCTGCCTTTGCCACTCCTGGCTGGATGGCCTTGGGCAAATTGCTCACCGTCTCTGTGTCTCAGTTTGATCGTTTGTAAAAAAAACAAGGATAGCAATGTCACGTACCTCATGGGATGCTGGGATTATTAGCTTATTTATTGATGAATGTGAAAAGCTTGAAACAATGCCTGATACATAATAAGTGCTCCATACATACAGTGTTTGCTGCTATTGTTATTAGTAATAGAATCTTAAAAAAATACATTTGTGTTTAACATTCTGTGAGAGATATGTTTGCGTTTTTCTGTGATAGTCTTCATAGTGTTCTATTTTCTCACTAACTTTCTTAGGTAGTCTTTTGGGTAAGGCAGAGGCCAGATCTGGAGGCTTATTTTGATCTTAGATTGATTTTGGTAATGACATTGAATTTGATTTATCCCCGTGGGGTGCTGGGCGGGGGGTGGCGGTGGCATCCAACACTTGCTGAGCTCTTAACAGTGTGGCGGAGCCTGTTTTAAGGGCTTTACGTGGGTTACTTCTTCGGATTCTTCTCAACAGTCCCCTACAGGAGGCACTCTGGCTACTCCCGGCTTCCCTGATGAGGCAGGGGAGGACGGAGCGTGTCCGTCAGCGGCATGGCAGCCTTGTTCTTCATTTAATCCCCATCCCCCCGGGCCAGCATGGGGGGTGGGGTGGTTGTGCCCCACAGAATCCGTAGGAGGCACGAACGGCTTTGCCCACGATGGCACAGCTCGTAAGCGACAGGGCTGCCTTCCAGCCAGACGGTCTGACTCCAGTGTGGGTTCACACATTCACCCTGTGCACTTCCCTGACGTTACCTTGAAAACTCTGGAGACGTCCCGGTTCACAGTCGTGTCCCATCACGGGATGTGAGTGTGAGTAACATAACCACCAGAAGTAACTCGTCAAAGCCCCCAAATAAATACATGTGTAACATCGGAAGCTTAGTCTCTAGAGTGCGTTGTAAACTGTCGCCAATCAGGCATTCGTGTTGAACGATGACGGGGTCTGTCTAGCCAGATTGTTTTCATGGGGGAAATCAAGAGGCTAAAGTCTCGGTACTTGGCAGCTATTTTAGGAAATTAAGATGAGTCAGGTCCTTACTCACCCCTTTTCCTTAATCTGCTAATATCCTGAGTAGACGTGGGTATGAAAATATATTGTGTAGTTGATACATTTGTTGTATATATACACACAGATATACATACATTGTATATTTGATATATTTGAGTTAAGAGCCCATACCGTGTAGGCCCTGCTGCTGCTGTTTTGACCATCCTCCCGCCTCACTGCCTGTATGACAAGCCCAGGCTTCCCTCTCCGCCCCTGCCCCTTGTTTTCAGGCTCTTCCCTGTACAAGCCGGTTCCATCTCAGCATTCTTTTCCTGTCTTCCCAGACGGAGTTCGGGTAACCTATAAGATGAAACAATCATGATACGAAGAGAATCCGAAAGAAGTTTCAGGGCAAGAATGGGAACTTTATCTTTGTTGATATTTAATTAGAACCAACACAGATCTGTGATTCTTTTCTCTGTATTCTGTGCAGTTCGTGTGACTCATGTGTCCTGATGAGGCCTGTGGGGTTGACTGTGGCACATGACCACCCACTTTAGCTTTTTTAACATGTGCAACTAGGCAGACGTTTTTGCTGCAGTCAGTTGGATGTATTCAGTTAAGCCAAATGAAATCACCATTTTTGTATATTGAAAATAGCAAATATTTGAAAAAATGGAGTGCCAGAAATCTCATGTGGTTCAGCCCAAAATAAGGCAGTACTCCATGGAGTTAGCGGTTTTTGTTTAGTGTCTTATTTATTTTTGAAAGAGTGCAAGTGGGGGAGGGGCAGAGAGAGGGGGGCAGAGGATCCGAAGCAGGCTCTGTGCTGACAGCAGCTAGCTTGACGTGGGGATTGAACTCACGAACCGTGAGATCGTGACCTGAGCCGAAGCTGGACGCTCAACCGACTGAGCCACCCAGGTGCCCCCGTTGAGTTAATGGTTTTAAGTATCTGGACATTAGGACAGAAACTCCATGTTAAGTTATGGACTAGAGTGAATTCATTCTGGATGCCTCCAGGAGAGGTCTGGAATAGTAATCGGTAAATATTAGGTAGCCGTGCCAGATCTCCTAGAGAATATAAAAAAGCATAAAAGTGCGTTCTTGTTCCCAAAGCAGCCGGTAATCTTGATGAGAAAGCAGAACCAGCACTGACAAAGAGTTAAGTGGAGATACCCAGTGAGAGAGGCAACACCCAGTCTGGACTGGCGTCCTCAAAAGGCAACAGGAGGTTGGTTAAAGAGGGTACAGGAGTAAGTGGGCGTTAGGGTGGGCGGAGCTTATGAACACGGGGCAGGTAGGGGGAAAATAGGAGCAAGGCTGGGAACCAGAGGGGCTTCCAAAGGGAGGGATGAGTAGTCAGTGGGCGGGGTGAGCGCCCTGCACAGGAGCGGAGGATTGAAGTCCGCTCGGGGCCACGAGATCTCTGCTGCCAGGCTGAGTAGACGGGACGTGCTGCGCATGTGGGTTTACACCATGTCCGGATCGCCCAGGCCGTGCGTCCAGTGCAGGTGTCCTCGTGGCTGAGTCTGTGCCTCCAGGAGAGCCTGAGAAATCTGTAACCAGACAGCGAGGTTCGGAAGCCACGGACAGGCCCATCTCTCAAGTGTAGACTACGGCCTGCCTGCATTGGAACCATCAGATGGCACTCGTTAAAAATGCAGATTATTGGGCTCCACCCCAGAGCTGCTACTGAGTCAGAGTTTCTGGGGCCGGAGCTTGACAAACCACATTTTTAACAAGCTCCTCAGGCTGTTCTTGGCACGCTGACGTTTGAGAGCCTTACTGTAGCCAGTGAGGAGCCACCAGGGCGGTGTCCTCGGGTTGTGCAGGGTGACCCTTGGGGGTGTGGTGGTTGTTGCTAAGCGGCACGTTTAAGGCGTCTTGGAAAACTGCTCTGATCTGAGCAACATGTGAGCTTGTGCCAGAAATTAGCCTGGACCAGTAAGCAAAGAAGTCAGTAGTCACTGAAAATCAGGGTCAGCCTGGACTTCCAGCTGGGAGCATGGGTACCAGGGCCGCATAGAGAGAAGTGGGTTAGGGACAAGAGTGGGATTAGCAGGGACATCGTGGTGGACACTTGCTGCTCAGCACATGTCCATTTTCAACTTCTTAACGGCCCCTGACCTCTTTCCCACCGAGTCCAGGTTGGTGGACCCACAGTCCATGACCCCGACTTTTCCAGCCAAGCGCATACAAGCCCAGGCTGGGCCGACCAGATGCTTCCCTCTTGGACGAGAACACTGAGCAGAGGGTCCAAGACACTAACGCCGTTTGCTGTCGTATCCCAGCCACCCAGGCTGTTTTGCTCTGGGAGTCCTGTCTCTGTCCCCGCCTTGGCTTCTGGCTGTTTCCAAGTCCTTTTCCCTGGCGTGCAGTCAATTCCACGAGCTGCTGCTGATGGCTTTTCATCGGAGTCCCCTTTCTCTTGGAACCCTAACTGTCCGAGCCGGCACTAGTGACTTACATAAGGAGTGTATATGAGGGCAGAGTTCCCTGGGATCTGGGAGACCGTGGGATGGGCTAGAGACACCCTTCCAGTGTCGCGCGTAGCGCGGGGCCATACTCCAGTTTGGAAGAAGATGTGGAGAGAAGGCAGGGCCAGCCTGAAACCGAGGTTTCTCAATGGGAAAGGGAGGGCTACCACTGTGAGCCAGGAACCCTGGACATGACTTTGGACATGGAGAAGTCAAATGTATACTTTCTTGGGTTTATCTGTCATTCTGTTTTTATGGTTTGCTTTAAAAAAAAAAAAAAAGTGCTTCAGTAAACTTCTTTTGACTATTTCGAATGCTCTTGGGGAATGACAGGGAAGAGAGGTCTGTGTATTCAGAGGCCAGCACACCTGAAGACGTCATCGGGAATGCTGGTGGGGCCCTGCGCACAAGAAGAGAGCAGGGCTTCTGCGGGCTTACCTGGCAGAGCATTGGTAGTAGGTGGTCTGAATTGGGTGGGAAGGGGCAGGGCAGGAAGAATAGAGTGGGAGACGTGGCTTTGAGAGGTCCTTCCTTGCAAAGGCTGAGGAAGGCTGAGTCCAGGGGAGAAGCCCTGGGAACACAGAGGGGCAGAGTCCCCGGGGTGTGATGCCATGGGACATGTGTAATACACGTAGGTAGCTGTCATGTGTATGTAACTAATAGAGCTGTAGGCACAAGGAAAGAGGGACGAATGGGTTATGACAACTTGAAACATCAGCTCCTAAAAGAATGGGGACAGAACGTAACAACCTGGTCCCTGGCTGGGGAGAGGAAGATCGTAAACTGAGTGTAGTTGGATACTGTGAAAATATGTCAGGAATTGTTAATTTTGTTGGCTGAGCCACGTTGCTGTAGTTCTGTTAACGAAAGTCTGTCTAATGAATATCGTATGCATTAAAGTCTGGCCTTAAAATATTCCAGCAAAGGGCGCCTGGGTGGCTCAGTCAGTTAAGCATCTGACTTCAGCTCAGGTCATGATCTCACGGTTCACGGGTTCAAACCCCGTGTCGGGCTCTGTGCCGACAGCTCGGAGCCTGGAGCCCGCTTCGGATGCTGTGTCTCCCCCCTCTCTCTCTGCCCCTCCCCGGCTCGTGCTCTGTCTCGAAAATAAATAAACATTAAAAAAATGTTTTTAAACACTTAAGCAAAGAAACAAGCAGGGAGTTGGTGAGAATAAGTGGAGCAGACCTCTGGGCCTTAGTTCCTTAACTGGTACCATCAGCCAAAACCCAGGGAGTGACCCCAGACCCCTCTCTCTGTCCAGCTGGTTTCCAAGCCCTGCCTGTCCTGAAAATCCCCCACGTTTCCTCCTGAGACTGCCTGTGTTTGGCCCTTACCACATCTCGTCTGAAAGACTGCCGTATTTTCCCTTTGTTTACTTGCCCCTCACCTTGCTGCCCTCGGGCCTGTCTCCCTCATTGAAACCGAGGTTGTGGGTGGAAGAAAGAGGTGGGCCCGCCAAGTGGGTATACCGCCAGGTCTGCAGGTGACAGCGTGGCAGGCTTACAATGTGCAGCGTCACACGGTAGAGAAAGCCCATGTCCGCCCGAGTGTGAGGCCCATGCTGCCCTCTGGCCAGATGGTTTTTCAAGTCATTCTAGGCAGAAGGATCCGGCCTGCCAGCAATTTAATAAGCACCCGTGGACTTGAGGCGCCACGTACTTTTGGTATAGCCCGTTATTCAAGTAGCTCCGTTAATACTGCAGACAGGCACGGATTTGTAGAAAGGACAAGTACACACTCTTGTGCTCATTATTAATAGATCCAGTCTTTCAGAAAGCAGCCCAGACACATGTGAGTTTCGAAACAATGTATATTCTTTTATTGGATATTCCTACCTTTGAGATGTGGTTCTGTAACAAATTGTAATACCCGTGCATGTTCACAACGGAATCTTGGATTCCCATTCCCCCATCCGGACCTTCTCTTCCATGTTGGCCGAAGGCAATTTATTAATCCTTGGGTTTCTCGCTCATAATCCCACAGTATTGTCCGTACTTTCAAAACACACCCTGCATCTGACTGTTTCTCACCACCCTGCACACCTCTGGTTCTGGCTTTCAGCTTCTCGTGCCTGTGTTACTCCAGTAACCATTTTTGCCATATAGATAACACATATCTTTTTCTTAAAGATTGTATTTTTAACTAATCTCTACACCCAACATGGGGCTTGAACTTGCAACGCCGAGATCAAAAGCCCATGCTCTACTAACCGAGCCAGCCAGCACAGCCCCTTTGCCTGCTTATATTTGATTTATTTTCACCATGGCAGCCAGTTGGGTTCTTTAAAATATAAACCGTATTGATTTTTTTCTCTGCATAAAACTTTCCAGTCATTCCTTCTCACTTGGAGGACAAACTTCACTTCTTGTAGCAGCCGCCATGGCTTCACATTACTCATCTTTGTCTGGCTTCACCTTCTCTCCCCTGCAGTAGTGCCTAAGCCAGGCCAGGCCCAGGCCTGCCTCAGGGCCTTTGCACTTGCTGTCCCCTTTGTTTGAAATTCTTCCCTAGATAAGCATGTGGCTTGCTTCCTTAGCTCCCTCTGGTTTCTACTCAGACATTATCAGCAAAACCTCCCCCGGACAACTGAAGTATAAAACACCCCAGGGGCTCCTGGGTGGCTCAGTGGGTTAAGCTCAGGTCATGATCTCACAGTTCGTGGGTTTGAGCCCCACGTCAAGCTCTGTGCTGACAGCTCGGAGCCTGGATCCTGCTTCGGATTCTGTGTCTCCCTCTCTCTCTATCCCTCCCCAAGGAGTGCTCTGTCTCTCTCTGTCTCTCAGAAATAAATTAATGTAAAAAAAAAAAATTAAGAAAAAAATTAAAACACCCCATCGCCTTCCTACTCTCTGAGTTCTCCTCCCTCCTCCCAGCCTCGTATCTCGAAGGAGAGATTTAGGGAGTGTACATCTTTTGGCAAACAGTTCCACTTCTCATGATAATCTCATGATCAGAAACAGTCCCAAGGACATTGCTTGAATGAGTGTCTTTATACTTTTATTAAGCAACGCACTATGTAGGTAGCCTTTTCCAAGTCAGATACCTCATCCTGGGGTCTTAAATCTGCACTAACCTGTGCAGCGGCCTTTGTCGGGAAGGCACCCTCAAGTCAGTCAGTTATGCCAACTCAGATTATGTGGATCTGGATCACCAGTTTCTCTCTCTCTCTCTCTCTTAATGTTTGTTTATTTTGAGAGAGCGCATGCATACAAGTGAGAGTGAGTGGAAGAGGGGCACAGAGAGAGAGAATCCCAAGCAGGCTCTTTGCTGTTAGCATGGAGCCCGATGCAGGGCTCAAACCCACAAACCATGAGGCCGTGACGTGAGCTGAACGAAATCAGGAGTCGGATGCCTAACCGACTGAGCCACCCACGTGCCCCGAGAAACTGATTTTTTTTTAATATTATTCAATTTTAATATGGATTTAAATTTAATTTTAACCCACGTGCCTAGTGGCTCCTGTTTTGGGCAGCACAAGACCCACCGCGACAGCAGGAAGCGTGGTTAGAAATCTCTACCACAGAAAGTTCAGTAGCAGGAAACTGGAATTACTGTATAGTCACAGGATGGAAAATAATTACAGTATGAGCAAACATTTATTTGTTGGGTGCTTTCTTTAAGCCAGGCGGTGTCTCAAGCACTTGACCTGCCAGAACTCCTTGGATTCTTGCTGAACATAGTAGTGGAAAGAAATACGCCATAGCCTTCCGCCAACAGGGGTGAATGAATCCTAGAAGCACAAGGCTGAGGGGAAAAGCAAGTCACAAAAGTTGCCTACCATGTGATAGCATTTTTCAAACCTTAAAAACAAGCAAAATGAAACACTGTTCGTGGGTATACAGATACATGGTAAAGCCATTAAAAGGCAAGAGAATTCAGGCTACGATGCTTTTTGTGGAGAGAAGATGCCCCAATGAGCCGACTCTGTCCCCTCCTGACCTCCTGGCCTCTGCACATTGTCACAACTCGTCTGCAGCCGCCCTGGGGTGAGCAGGCACCACTTGTGTGGACTTGTTAGGACAGCGTTTTCACTAGAAGCCGTGATCATTGTGGTGTCACCAAAGCTAGCAATGAATCTGGTTTCAGTTCGCGGTGAAGCACGTGTTTGGTTACAGGAGGGGGTGGCTTACGTTAGTTGCCTTGGTCGGGTTCCTTAAGCCCTTGTTATTTAGCCAAACCCTTTGCTCCAAATGTTTGTTTTTTGTTTCCTCTTGTCTCATGCTGAGTTGAGTGTTACCAGAATCGAGCCGCAAGAACTTAGTTTGAAAATGAAAAATCTGAAAATTGTAAAATAACAAATATGTTTACTTATGAACCATTATCGTGAAAGTGTTGGTTAGAAGAAAAGTCCAAACGACACTTGAGGGCGTTACGAATCAATCTTTGTAGCAGATTTCATCTATAGGTCGGGGTAATTTCAAAATTACATAGCGGTTTGTGGTAAGTTGCGTTCAGAGACATTCTGCTGCCGAGGGTCCGGTTTTGCTGTTGGGAGTCTACGAGTGGCCCGGAGCTGATGGTTGAATTTATGTCAAGCTTTTCTGTGTAATATGTGCATCTTTGACTTTTTTCCTTATTGTTCCGTCTTTATTCTTTCCTGCATTACTGACATGGGTTTATCTTTTCTCCCTTTAGAGAGTTTTGAGGTGACAGTCACCAAAGAAGGTGATAAAGGGTTCTTTCTATCCCTCCTATGAATATTAACCCACTAACTTTGTTTATAAAATTGGGAATCAGCCCTTAAACAGAAGAAACTGTCATGCTATTTTACCCTGATTTATTCTCCTACTTTGTTTCTATTTTTAAATATATTGATGGAAATTGTATGTAACCAAACCCTTGGTTAGAAATATCTAGAAATCAGACATCCATTTGAACTGTACGGATAATACTGTACATTTGTTTCTTAATTGAACTTGAGAGATTCACTTTGTAACCATTTTCTAAGAGTTGTAATTTTGGAAGAGTGCAGCCTTATTTTTACATGAAATACATTTTTTTTTTTAACATCTACGTATACATCAAAAGACTTAATGTTCTCCCACCGACAAGAATGGAAACCTAGATTTCACCCCTCATTAAGCTTGTGAGCCAACTTCCAGGTGCTGATGTCCTGACGTCCCCAGGCAGGCTTGTTTCGCAGGTCTGATAGGCTAGCTTTGGAAACCAAGGCAAGTCTGGCAAATCCCTCCCTGTGATGGAACCGATCTTCATAGTAAACCATAGCTGTTGAAATGGATGCCTGAAAAGTTGGTATTTCTACCTTTCTCATTTAGTAGTTTGTTTTGATTCCCTAATTTTAGCCAGGCTCATTGCACAGGAAGACTTGTTTCTTTTGACTTTTTTTTTTTTTTTTTGACAGACTTTCTGTAATTACGGTGCTGAACCTTTTATGTTACCCTCCTTCCTCTCTCAACACTTAACTGCATTTTAGCCTTCTCTCTGGTCCAAACCAAAATCGCTGCCCGGCTGTCCCCAGTAGCTGGGGACAGTTTCTCTGCGTTACCAGGCCATGGCTGTTTGCTAACGAGACCACTTTTACCCTGGAGCCATCCTAAGTACTCCTGTGAAATGCCTGTCTATGTTTTCTCTTTTTCTCTTTTGTATTCCTGCATGAATGGATGCAAAGTTAAGCAAGTTGCTTGGAAAGCGAGAACATGCTTCTTTTTACTAAAGCCCCAGAACTTATCCCTGTCCAAGCACAGTGCCCTTGCTTTGTCCACAGACCCTCTAAACCCCTGGCTGCCGAACTGTTGTCATTTCTTTTCTGGGGGGGGGGGGGTACGGGAAGGGGGAGGGGAGCACGCAGACTCCGGGCGGCAGAAATTCTAACCTGCGCTGCTTTGACTCCCTAGGTGAGATTTGTGGATTTAAAATTCATGGGCAGAATGTCCCCTTTGATGCAGTGGTAGTGGATAAGTCCACTGGCGAGGGAATAATTCGCTCAAAAGAGAAACTGGACTGTGAACTACAGAAAGACTACACATTCACCATCCAGGCCTATGACTGCGGCCAGGGGCCGGATGGCGCCAACGCGAAAAAGTCTCATAAGTAAGTAAGCTGATCAGAGAGAGCGCGTGCGAAGAAAGCAGTACTGACCCTTGCTTTCTTTCTGTGTCCCCGAGACTTTCTGTGTTCTTAGAGATGAGGCAGAAGGTATTTCTGGCTCTCCACTGAAATTGTAAGCTCCTTGAGGATAGGAATCCTGTCTGTTTATTACCCTGCAGCATTAGTTGTCGAATAAGCAAATGAATGGGCAGTTTTATCCCACCCAGCACTCTAATGACAGAAACTAGAGCTCTACACTGAAAATTGGGAAAGCCCATTTTTTCTTCCAGGAGGATATTTTGTTGTTAGGTTTCTTTTTCCTGCAAATTCAAAGGGCAGGGCATTCGTTCACGCTGGTGGGAGCGGGCTGACTTTGGCGCCCCATCCTGGACGTGTTCATATCCATATCCTTTGAGAACTGCTCGTGGAACAGACAGGACTCTGAACTAGACCTGGATTTAGAATTCCAGTCTTTTCTCCGCCACTTTCTGTCCCTTCGGCATGGGGCAAGTTTCGTCTTGTTGAGTCTCGGTTTCTACTTGGCTCCTGGGCTAGGGAGAGAGGGGCACGCTGCCACGAGACCCATCGTGAGGGTCAGGAGGATGCGCGGCGTTGGGTGTGGAGGGTCTTGGTGCACACTGGGGGTGCTGAGTGCCAGAGAACTACTCCTCATCCTTTTCACACCGTGCAATATTACTGTTGTCCTTGAAAAAGCCTTCTGTGGGTCAGAGATCCTGTCTGAGTCAGAAACACGCCCGGATCAATAGCCCTGAGACTGACCCTTTCCTCTCTTTGTAGCCAAGTCTGTGGTGCCTCAGTTTTCTCATGCCCAAGACGGGGAGGTGGAAGGGCAGCACGGGGTCAGCCAGGGAGGGAGCACTGAGGTCGCTTGGAGGACCTTCGTTTGTTGGATCAGTTAGTGGGTCATGGGCAACAGTGGGCTGCGAGCCGTCTCCATTCCCTAGAAGCAGGACGGGATTGGTTTCCATGCTCCTGATCAGACTCCCCATCCACGTTTCCCATCTTCTGTGTCTTACTCCTTCCTCCTTTGGGTCTAATTTTGTCTGATCTAGTTTATCTCCCTTCTGCATGCCCTGTCCCGTATTGTCAAGAAAACCCCAAGTCTCCAAGTCTCTTATTTTACTGCCTTTTTTTTTTTTTTTTTTTTTTTTTTTTTTTTTTTTTTTACCAGCCGTCTTACTCCTAGGACCTGGAAGAATCAACTTAAATTCCTATTTTAGCTTTCTGAAGTCCTCTCCATGCTAAAATAACAACAGTGACTAGTGTAATTTTTTTCTCCATCATACAAACTTCATGAAATAAGATATTAGCAAAAGGAAACATAAAAGCGGGGCAGAACTGGTGTACTTTGGGTTAAAAAAAACAAACCGAACACACAGCTTTTTTTCTTCTTCTTCCAGAGCAACTGTCCATATTCAGGTGAACGATGTGAACGAATATGCACCTGTGTTCAAGGAGAAGTCCTACAAAGCGACCGTCATCGAGGGGAAGCAGTATGACAGCATCCTGAGGGTGGAGGCCGTGGACGCTGACTGCTCCCCCCAGTTCAGCCAGATATGCAGCTATGAAGTCGTCACTCCAGATGTGCCGTTTGCTATCGACAAAGATGGTGAGTCAGAGGAACAGGCCTTCCTCACCAAGGTGACGGTCCATTGGCAGTTCTGCACGTCGGCGAAACTCAGATTGGAGACCGGCTTCATCCATCCCTTTAGGATGCTGTAACAAAGTACCATGAGCTGGGGGCTCAAACAGTAAACAGTTTGCGCTGTTCCAGAGGCTGGGAGACCGGGATCAAGGTGCTGGCAGATTCAGTGTCTGATGAGGACCCGAGTCCCGGTTCCCAGGTGGCCATCTTCTCTCTGCGTCCTCACATAGCGGGGAGAGAGCCCTCTGCGATCCCGGTATGGGGGCCCCACACTCACGACTTCATCTAACCCTCAGTTCCTCCCCTAGGCACCACCTCCTGATATCACATTGGGGGTTAGGACTTCAGCATTCAGATTTGGAGGGGACAAGTATTCATTTCATAGCAGAGACCTAATGGTGTATGAGTTTCAGATAAATATTTTTTCACTCTGTCCCCTGAAAGCCTTTTTGTTGGCACCTGAAGTCATGGGTTCTTTTTTTGGGTGCCCTATTTTTGCTTCTTCCACCAAGGTCTAATAAAAAACCCCCCACCTAACATGTTTTTAATCTGTACCTTCTCACTTCTCTATCAAAGTGCATCTGAAAAGACTGACCTTTAGTTGGTCTGTCTTCTGCTCTCCATTAGATTTGGATCTTCTGTCTCATCTTGAAGACAAAGGTTTCTGCCTTACTGCCAGGTGCTCCAGTCCTTTGTAATTGAGCAGAATGAACTCATGCTGGAGCTCAGCTTTTTTTTATTAGGTTATGGCCTCTTGATGGTGATGCAGTGTCTCTGTTGTTAATGCACAGTCCAGAATCTTTGATGAAATTACGGACATTGCAAACACTTTGCAGACGTCTGTACCCATATTCAGAAGCAGGCTTCTGTTCTAGTAGGTGGGGGTAGGGAATCTCTGTCTCTTCCTGTCTCTGTGACACACACACACACACACACACACACACACACACACACACACACAGTAAATCTTTGAGCAAGAAATATTTAATGAAGCTTCATCTAGTATTTAGTATTTGAAGTACTGGAATTACTTTTCTTTATTCTCTCATATGTTAACTACTTAATCTTAAAGCACATATAAAACCAAAGAAGAAAAACTGTAAGAATAAATGGAGGTTGAATTGTATAGATTCATTCCTTCTGTTTCAACAGCCCTTAAAGATGGATTTAGTGTGCGTTCAAGTGCAGGAAAGCAAGACCGAGCATTAATTATCTCGAGCATCACTTTGATTTCCGTGTCCGTGTTTATAACACTTAGAACACATGTACTTTGTTTTTTGTGTTTTTATTTAAAAAAAATATTTTAATGTTTATTTATTTTTGAGAGAGAGAGAGAGACAGACTGTGACTGGGGAAGGGGCAGAGAGAGAGGGAGACACAGAATCGCAAGCAGGCTCCAGGCTCTGAGCTTTCAGCACAGAGCCCGATGCGGGGCTCGAACTCATGAACCATGAGATCATGACCTGAGCCAAAGTCGGATGCTTAACTGACTGAGCCACCCAGGTGCCCCTGAGCAGGTGTGCTTTGTGTTTCCGGACAACTTCGCCTTCTCACTGTTGTTTGTTTCCCCTCTGGAAGGTTACATAAAAAACACAGAGAAGCTAAACTATGGGAAAGAACACCAGTACAAGCTGACCATCACCGCCTACGATTGCGGGAAGAGAAGGGCAGCGGAAGACGTCTTGGTGAAGGTCAGCGTCAAGCCCACCTGCACCCCCGGGTGGCAAGGTGAGCTTCATTCTCCTTTTTGCTCTCACACCTGTTCTGACACGTCACATACCAGAGGGCCCTAAAGTGTGAGTCTTCCTCCTTCCTTCCCTCCTTCCGTCCCTCCTTCCCTCCTTCCCTCCTTCCCTCCTTCCCGGATTTGTGGACCCACACAGGATGGAACAAGAGGATCGAATATGAGCCTGGCACGGGCTCTTTGGCCCTCTTCCCAAATGTCCACCTGGAGACGTGCGACGAACCCGTGGCCTCAGTGCAGGCAACGGTAGAGCTGGAGACCGGCCACATCGGGAAAGGCTGTGACCGTGACACCTACTCTGAGCAGTCTCTTCACCGGCTGTGTGGTAAGGGGGCCTGGTGGTCTTCGGTGAGGGCGAGAGACACCCTTTCAGATGGAAGAGAGTGCGTGTGTTGGCGGGGGTGGGGGGGGGTTGTTTATAACCCTAAACCGGAACAGACCCTGACTTTCTGACACGGCTGTTACTGCCTTGGCTAATTGTCATGCTGGATGGGCTTCAGGAGGTACATAAACCCCTTACAGCCTGTTCAGAGTGTTACATGCGTGTGCATTTTAGGAGCCGGTGATGCGAGGAAAGTGTTTCTCTAACATACGTTGAGGATAATCAAAAGAGAGGGATTGTGTAAGTGGAGTGAGTTTGAAATGAGCGAAATGCTCAGTGGATGTCCTTGCGCCTAAGAACTGAAGAAAAAAATACAGATAAAGCAATAGCTTTCGGCAAATGTGAAGTAGAAAGCCGAAACTACGGACACTCACGTCTAATTCTGAGTCTCAGCAGATTGTTTACCACAAACATTAGGTGAGATCCAGAGACCCCGTGGTTACGAATCCCATCAAAGCCTTGCCCTCCGTCTTCACATAGTTGTGGGTATTTTTCTGGTTTATCTGAATGAGGTAGAGGTGAGGTATGGATGCCTGTCGTGGAAAATGCCGAGGAAGAGTGTGCCGCTTGGCCAGCAACGAAACCCCCGTAACTGAAATGAGCTGTCCGTGCTCAGAGGGTATTTTGTGCCTCAGGAGCTACTTGGTGTCAGCTCTGCAGGCGGCGTTTTCCCATGTCCCCGTCTTTCCACCGGCCTGAGACAGCCTGTAGGATTGAGCACCTAGATTTCTTACATAACTGGAATATGCAAAACGAAAGAGTTTATCCTCTGCTGGCTTATCTTAATGGTTAATATTCTCCGTGTTGCCTGACTCTGGGTCCAAATAGTCACGTACTGAAATCTACATGGAAGGAGGTCTGGGACATATTTTCAACTATGTACATTTAAGTGTAATGTTTAAAATTTATTTTCTCTCTCCAGTGCCATGATTTTTTATGGCATTAAGTGAACATTTTATCAGCAGAACAGTTTACAGTTAGGAAGGAAGAATGGAAAGAATTTCCCCCATGAGTGCTTCCTGCACATTCTACATTTCTGTATGTTTCCTTCATTCAGTGTGCCCATCAGGCCCACCAAGGAGGTGGTGTTGACCTCATTTTTACTGAGGAATTCAGTTGGGAGAGGAGGGGGAGAAGTTCACACTTTTAGGAAGAAAGGGGCAGGCACTGGCATTTGACCGAGGTCGTATGTGAGGTCATGCTGCTCCTAGGAACAGAGGACCAGGTGACGGGGAGAGCTCCCAAAGTCATCTTCCTTGGACACATTTAAAAGAAAAATGAGCTTGGCAGTGTGTAACGACAGCTGGAGATTTTTTTCATATTCTTTGGTTCACTGATTCCATTTCTAGGAATTGATGCTAAGGGAATAATCGTGGATCACACGGAGGTCCTCGTGAAGGCAGGGTTTGTCACAGAAAAGAGTGGGGACAGTCTCAGTGTTTGCCAAGGAGATCAGTTAAATAAGTCACAGTATATCGGTGCAGTGAAATGCTCAGACATTTAAAAATATGCTATAGAAAAATATTAATGGGAATGTGTGTACCTTTATACATCGTAGGACTCTATTTTTTATAATGTGTATATTCGTAGAGAAAAGACTGGAAGTGTTTGCACCCAGATGTTAATAGTGGATATATTTGGGAGGTGCCTGGATGCCTCAGTTGGTTGAGCATCCTACTCTTGATGTCTGTTCAGGTCTCGATCTCAGGGTTGTGAGTTCAAGCCCCATGTTGGGCTCCACGCTGGGTACAAAGCCAACTTAAAAAAAATTTTTTTTTAAATAGTGGATATATTTGGGTGGGATTACAAGTAATGCTTTCTTCCTTTTATCCTTTCTTTAAAGTTTTTTTTTTTTTTTTTCGAGGCAGAGAGAACAAGAGGGGGAAGGGCAGAGAGAGGGAGAGAGAGAATTCCAAGCAGGCCAATGCTCTCCGTGCAGAGCCCAGTGCAGGGCTCGATCTCATGAACCATGGGATCATGACCTGAACTGAAATCAAGAGCTGGATGCTCAACCAACTGAGCCACGCAGGCATGCCCTTTTTTCCTTTAAGCAAAAATATCCACAGTTATTATTTATGATTAAAAAAATATAAAAACCCTTATTTTTACGGAACATAAGCAGTAGCTAGCAAATTGTATCACCGGAAGATAGGATGTTGCCCTTAGTGTGGCCTCGAGACTCTTCTACCTTCCGAGTCCTTCACGTTGTGCGTATTAAGTGTTACCGTGTCGGCTTAGGCGCTGCGTCTGGCACCACCGAGCTGCTCCCGTCCCCAAGTGGGTCCTTGAACTGGACTGTCGGCCTCCCCACTGACAACGGCCACGACAGTGACCAGGTCTTCGAGTTCAACGGCACCCAAGCAGTGAGGATCCCAGATGGTGTCGTTTCTGTCAACCCGAAAGAACCTTTTATGATTTCTGTGTGGATGAGGCATGGGCCTTTTGGCAGGAAGAAGGAGACCATTCTCTGTAGTTCAGACAAAACAGGTAGGTTAATCTTGCAGTCAGGGCGTCGTATTTGAGTGGCTGCCGCGTTGGTCGCTGGAAGCAAGACCCCTTATTCTTCCCCGAAAGGCTCCTGGTGACACACATTTTTCTGTGTTCTGTGCTAGGGCTCTCCGTCCTCAAGATACTGTACTGCCGTTTGGTGGTTAGTTTTACTCTGTGAGTTGGGCCCCACTTCTCAGTAAAACCCAAGTGTATCTGTTTCCAAACCCTGCCTTGGCCCGACTGGAGAGTTCATTTATGCGGATAAATGATAGAACCGTGTCTTCAAAATCCATTAAGGAAATAGCTTTTATTTCTCCTTTGGGTATTAAGTTGGCAGCTTACCAGGAGGATTTCTCTCGGCAGACATGAACCGGCACCATTATTCACTCTACGTCCACGGCTGCCGCCTCACTTTCCTCCTCCGTCAGGATCCTTCAGAAGAGAAGAAATACAAACCTGCAGAATTCCACTGGAAATTGAATCAGGTGAGTGCCTGGAAAACTCACGGGTTTATGACCTTTCAGAGAGTATAACTAGGTATTGCAGCTTCATACAGGGCCAGCTATTATTTATGGGCAGTGTATATTTATATTTATGAATAAATATAAAAATATAAAAAAATTTTTGCAATGTATGTAGACACTTTGGGCACAGTTCTGTTACAGTAACTATAGTCTTTTTTCTTTTTCTTTTTTTATTTTTTAAACATTTATATTTGAGACAGAGAGAGACAGAGCATGAACGGGGGAGGGTCACAGTGAGAGGGAGACACAGAATCCGAAATAGGCTCCAGGCTCTGAGCTGTCAGCACAGAGCCTGACACGGGGTTTGAACTCACGGACCGCGAGATCATGACCTGAGCCGAAGTCGGACGCTTAACCGATTGAGCCACCCAGGCACCCCGAGTACCTATAGTCTTAATGTACATATTTAGTTTCTTCTGATGACGTTTAAAAACAACCTTATTATATTACTTGTGGGTTATAGGATAGCAAATAAATCCTTCGAACTCCTTTCCTCTGAAAGCCTACGTTTTTCATTTTATACGTATTTGACACATCCAGTATTAATATAAAGAAATTATATGCTTTAAATTCAAAATACTGTGTTGTAGTTTATTGAAATTTGCAGCACTTGATGAAAAATTGGGATTGAGACCCTTGTATTTGTTTACTCATTATTTAAAGCCTTGCCTCCCAAATTGTGCCAAGGAGCCCCCGGGTTGCTTCAGCAGATTTAGGGGTGCCGTGGGATATTTTAGACTGCCAGAGAGCCAGCAATCTTGACATCTTTCAGAAACCACACAAACTACTAGCTTGAGGGAATTTACAGTGTCACCATTAGGTCACGTTACATCCCTTTTGATGATAGCATATCTTTTGCAAAGCTGCTTTCCCAATAGTTTCTGTGATAAAAAGCAAGTATCACGTGAAAAACAATTGGTGCATTTCAGGAAACAAGGGGGCGCTGTAAACTGAGGAAACCTTTCCTTTAAAATCACAGCAGATCGTTTCTTTTCTTTTTTTATATTAGAAAGCAAGAGAGCGGGTGCACAAGGGGCGGAGGGAGAGGGAGAGAATCTTTTTTTTTTTTTAATTCACATTAGTTAACATATAATGTAATAATGGTTTCAGGAGTAGGATTTAGTGATCCGTCACTTACATAGAACACCAGTGCTCATCCCAACAAGTGCCCTCCGTAATGCCCATCGCCCCACCCTCCTCCCCTCCAGCAACCCTCAGTTTGTTCTCTGTCTTTAAGTCTCTTATGGTTTGACTCCCTCTCTGTTTTTATCTTACTTTTCCTTCCTTTCCCCTATGTTCATCTGTCCTGTTCTTTAAATTCCAAATACGAGTGAAATCCTATGATACTTGTCTTTCTCTGACTTCTTTCACATAACTGACTTTCTCTGACTTCTTTCTTTTTGATTGCTGAGTGATATTCCATTGTGTATATAAACCACCTTTCTTCATCCATTCATCGGTTGAGGGACATTTGGGCTCTCTCCATAATTTGCCTATTGTTGATAGTGCTGCTATAAACATTGGGATGCATGTGTACCTTTGAATCAGTGTTTTTGTATCCTTTGGATAAATACCCAGTAGTGGCAATTGCTGGGTCGTAGGGTAATTCTATTTTTAATTTTTGGGGGAACCTCCGTACTGTTTTCCAGAGTGGCGGCCCCAGTTTGCGTTCCCGCCAACAGTGCAAAAGTGTTCTCTTTTCTCCACATCCTCGTCAACATCTTTCCTGAGTTGTTAATTTTAGCCATTCTTACAGGTGTGAGGTGGTATCTCATTATGGTTTTGATTTGTATTTCCCTGGTGATGAGTGATGTTGAGCATCTTTTCATGTGTGTATTAACTATTTGGGTGTCTTCTTTGGAAAAGTGTCTTTTCATGTTTTCTGCCCATTTCTTCAATGGATTATTTGTTTTTTGGGTGTTGAGTTTGATAAGTTCTTTATAGATTTTAGATAGTAGCCCTTTATCTGATATGTCATTTGCAAAGATCTTCCCTCATTCTGTAGGTTGTGTCACTCAGGTTTGTTGTTTCCTTCACTGTGCAGCTTTTTATCTTGATGAGGTCCCAGTAGTTCATTTTTGCTTTTGTTTCCCTTGCTTCTAGAGACATGTCTAGTAAGAAGTTGCTGTGGCCTAGGTCAAAGAGGTTGCTGCCTATTTCTTTTTAAACTTTAAAAAAAAGTGTTTATTTATTTATTTTGAGACAGAGAAAACAGGTGGGTGGGAGAGGGGCAGAAGGGGAGAGAGAGAGAGAGAAAGAGAAAGAGAACCCCAAGCAGACTCTGTTCCAGCAGCACAGAGCCTGACATGGGGCTCAATCTCATGAATCTAGAGATCGTGACCTGAGGCAAAACCAAGAGTTAGATGCTTAACCCACCGAGCCACCCAGCCCTCCTCCCAAATTTTTTTAACTTTTTTTTTTTTTAAATGTTTACTCCTCTAGGATTTTGATGGTTTCCTATCTTACATTTAGGTCTTTGATCCATTTTGAGTTTATTTCTGTGTATGGTGTAAGGAAGTGGTCCAGGTTCATTCTTCTGCATGTCGCTGTCCAGTTTTCCCAACACCATTTGCTGAAGAGACTGTCTTTATTCCATTGGATATTCTCTCCTGCTTTATTGAAAATTAGTTGGCCATACATTTGTGGATCCATGTCTGGGTTCTCTAGTCTATTCCACTGATCTCTGTTTTTGTGCCAGTACCATACTCTCTTAATTACAGCTTTGTAATGTAGTTTAAAGTCTGGAATTGTGATGCCTCCAGTTTCGGGTTTTTTTTTCAACATTACTTGGGCTATTCAGGGTCTTTTCTGGTTCCATACAAATTTTAGGATTCTTTGTTCTAGCTCTGTGAAGAATGCTGGTATTATTTTGATAGGGATTGTACCGAATGTATAGATTGCTTTGGGTAGTATAGACATCTTAAGAACATTTGTTCTTCTAATCCATGAGCATGGATTGTTTTCCCATTTCTTTGTATCTTCGCCAGTTTGTTTCATAAGCATTCTGTAGTTGTTTTTTGCTTTTTTCTTTTAGAGAGGGAGCGTGAGCAGGGGAGAGGGGCAGAGGGAGAGAGAGAATCTTTTATCTATCTATCTATTTATTTTTTAGACACACACACACACACACACACACACACACACACACACACAGAATCCGAAGAAGGCTCCAATCTCTGAACTGTCAACACAGAGCCCGATGTGGGGCTCAAACTCACAAACCATGAGATCATGACCCGTGCCGAAGTCGGACATTTAACCGACTGAGCCACCCAGGCACCCCAGCCTTTTATAGTTTTTAGAGTACAGATCTTTTATCTCTTTGGTTAGGTTTATTCCTAAGTATCTTACGGTTTTTTGTGCAGTTGTAAATGGGCTTGATTCCTTGATTTCTCTTTCTGCTGCTTCATTTATTGGTGTATAGAAATGCAACAGATTTCTGTATGTTGATTTTATATCCTGCGACTTTGCCAAATTCATGCATCGGTTCTACCGGGTTTTTTTGCAAGGGTGGGGTATCTTTCGGGTTTTCTACGTAGAGTATCATGTTGTTTGTGAAGAATGAAAGTTTGACTTCTTCCTTGCCAGTTGGGATGCCTTTTATTTCTTTGTGTTGTCTGATTGCTGAGGCCAGGACTCCCAGTATTGTGTTGAACAACAGTGGTGACAGCGGCCATCCCTGTCCTGTTCCTGACCTTAGGAGGAAAGCTCTCAGTTTTTCCCCATTGAGGAGGATATTAGCTGTGGGTCTTCTGTGTATGGCCTTTATGATATTGAGGTATGTTACTTCTATCCCTACTTCCTTGAGGGTTTTTATCAAGAAAGGATGCTGTATTTTGTCAAATGCATTTTCTGCATCTATTGAGAGGACCATGTGGTTCTTATCCTTTCTTTCATTAATGTGTGTATCACGTTGATTTATTTGGGGATATTGAACCACCCCTGCAGCCCAGGAATAAATCCCCCTTGATCTTGGTGAATAATCCTTTTGATGTTTTGTTGGATTCGATTTGCTAGTATCTTGTTGAGAATTTTTGCATCCATGAGGGAAATTGGTTTGATAATTCTCCTTTTTAGTGGGGTCTTTGGTTTTGGAATCAATGTAATACTGGCCTCCTAGAATGAGTTTGGAAGTTTTTCTTCCATTTCTACTTTTTTGGAACAGTTTCAAAAGAATAGGTATTAACTCTTCTTTAAATGTTTGAATTTCCCTGGGAAGCCATCCAGCCCTGGACTCTTGTTCATTGAGAGATTTTTGACTAGTGATTCAATTCTCTTACTGGTTATGGGTCTGTTCAAAATTTTTATTTCTTCGCATTTCGGTTTTGGTAGTTTATATGTTTCTAGGAATTTATCCATTTCTTCTCAATTGCCCAGTTTGTTGACATATAATTACTCATAATATTCTCTTATTATTGTTTGTATTTCTGTGGTGTTGGTTGTGATATCTCCTCTTTCATTTGTGATTTTATTTATTTGGGTCCTTTTTCTTTTTTATAAATCTTGCCAGGGATTTATTGACTTTGTTAATTCTCTCAAAGGACCAGCTCCTGGTTTTGTTGCTCTGTTCTCCTGTTTTGTTTTGTTTTTCGATGTCACTGATTTTTTTTTTTTTTTAATGTTTATTTTTGAGAGAGAGAGACAAACAGAATTTGAGTTGGGGAGGGGGAGAGAGAGGGAGACACAGAATCAGAAGCAGGCTCCAGGCTCCGAGCTGTTAACACAGAGCCCGACGTGGGGATTGAACTTACAAACTGTGAGATCATGAACTGAGCCAAAGGTGGACGCTTAACTGACTGGGACACCCAGGCGCCCCTCAATATCATTGATTTCTGCTCTAATCTTTATTATTCCCTTCTTCTGCTGGTTTTGGTCTTTATTTGCAGTTCTTTTTCCAGCTCCTTTAGGTATAAGTTTAGGCTGTGTATTTGAGACATTTCTTCCTTCTTTAGAAAGACCTGAATTGCAACATACTTCCCTCTTAGGACTGCCTTTGCTGCATCCCAGGGGTTTTAGACTGTTGTATTTTCATTTTCATTGGCTTCCATATACTTTTTAAGTTCTTTAGTTTCCTGGTTAACCCATTCATTCTTAAGTAGGATGTTCTTTAACCTCCAAGTATTTGTGGTCTTTCCAAATTTTTTCTTGTGGTTGATTTCAAGGCTCATAGCATTGTGGTCTGAAAATATGCATGGTATGATCTCGATCTTTTTATACTTGTTGAGGATTGATTTGTGACCCAGTATGTGATCTGTTCTGGAGAATGTTCCATGTGCACTCGAGAAGAATGTGCATTCTGCTGCTTTAGGATGAAATGTTCTGAAAATATCAGTTAAGTCCATCTGGTCCAGTGTGTCATTCAAAGCTGTTGTTTCCTTGATTTTCTGCTTAGGTGATCTGTCTGCTGCTGTAAGTGGGGTATTAAAGTTCCCTACTGTTATTGTATTATTATCAATGTGGTTCTTTATGTTTGTTATTGATTTATATATTTGGGTGTTCTCAAGTGGAGGGCATAAATATTTACAGTTGTTAGGTCTTGTTTGTGGATAGGCCCCTTAATTATGATATAATGCCCTTCTCTCGTTACAGTCTTTGTTTTAAAGTTTAATTTGTCTGGGGGCGCTCAGGTGGCTCAGTTGGTTAAGTGCCCGGCTTCAACTCAGGTCGTGATCTCACAGTCCATGTGTTCAAGCCCCGCTGACAGCTCAGAGCGTAGAGCCTGCTTCAGATTCTGTGTCTCCCTCTCTCCCTGCCTCTCCCCAACTCACGCAGGCGTGCGCGCTCTCTCTCTCTCTCTCTCTTAAAAATAAACATTTAAAAATTTTTTCTCAATAAATAAAATAAAGTTTAATTTGTCTGATATAAGTATGGCTATTCCGGGTTTCTTTTGACATCCATTAGCATGATAGATGGTTCTCCATCCCCTCACTTTCATAATTTTTTTTTTTTAAGTTTATTTATTTTGAGAGAGAGAGAGAGAGGGAACAAGCAGGGAGGGGCAGAGAGAGGGGGGACAGAGGATCTGAAGTAGGCTCTGTGCTGACAGCAGAGAGCCCAATGCGGGGCTCAAACTCACAAACTGAGATCATGACCTAAGCCAAAGTTGGACGCTTAACCAACTGAGCCACCCAGGCACCTCTCCATCCCCTCATTTTCAATTTGCAGATGTCTTTAGGTCTAAAATGAGTCTCTTACAGGCGGCATATAGATGGATCTTGTGTTTTTATTCATTCTGATACCCTGTGTCTTTTGATTGGGGCATTTAGTCCATTTACATTCAGAGTGATTATTGAAAGATATGAATTTAGCACCATTGTGTTGCCTGTAGAGTTGGGGTTTCTGGTGATGTTCTCTGGTCCTTTCTAGTCTTTGTTGCTTTTGGTCTTTTTTGTTTTGTTTTTTTCTCCAAATAGTCCCCCTTAAAATTTCTTGCAGGGCTGGTTTAGTGGTCACAAACTCCTTTATTTATTTATTTTTGGTCTGGGAAGCTCTTTATCTTTCCTTCTATTCTGAGTGACAGCCTTGCTGGATAAGGAATTCTTGGCTGTATATTTTTTCCATTCAGCATGTTGAATATACTCTGCCACTCCTTTCTGGTCTGCCAAGTTTTTGTGGACAGATTGGCTGCCAGCCTTATTTGTCTTCCCTTGTAGGTTAAGGACTTTTTTTCCCTTGCTGCTGTCATGGTTCTTTCCTTGTCTGTGTATTTTGTGAATCTGACTATGATATGCTTTGGTGATGGCTGGCTTTTGTTGAATTTAATGGGAGTTCTCTGTGCTTCTGGACGTCTGTGTCCTTCCCCAAATTAGGGAAGTTTTCAGCTATAATTTGCTCACATAAACCATCTGCCCCTTTTTCTCTCCCTTCATTTTCTGTGACTCCTAGGTTATGAATGTTATTCCTCTTTGAGTTGCTGAGTTCTCTAAGTCTTGTATTGTGATCTTTGGACTTTGTATCCTTCTTCTTTTCAGCTTCATTATTTTTTGTAATTTTATCTTCTATGTCACTGATTCACTGCTCTGCTTCATCCATCCTCACTGTCACAGCATCCATTCGAGATTACATCTCAGTTATAACGTTATTGATTTTGGCCTACCTAGATTTTAGGTTTTTTTATCTCTACAGAGAGGGATTCTCTGGTGTCCTCCTGAGCTGAAGTCAAGAGTCAGACACTTAATGGACTGAGCCACCCGGGTACCCCTGTATTTTTATGTTTACAGCCTGTATTTGAATCAGGATCCAAATAAGGGACTGTGATTGGTTGCTATACCTTTTGAGTTTATTTTATAATCTGTAGATTTTTCTCTTCTCTCCTGAAATTTATTTGATGACAGAAATCAGGCTTTTTGTCCCAGAGTTTCCCATAGTTTAGATTTGGCTGATTGCATTGTTGTACTCCATCTAACATACATGCCACTGTCTTCTTTAGAGCCTGTAAATTGGTAGTGTGGTCTAAAGGCTTTATTGGACTTGGGTTTGGATGTTCCTGGTATGTTTAAGTTCTGTGGCACTCTGTCTCTGTCATCTGCGTTGTAGGGAATGTGTCCTGAGGAGAGATTCATGGGAACAACCTCAGTTCTTTCATGTTTGTTTAATAGTTTGTCTGTGGCTTTTATAGTGGAAGTCAGTTTGGCTGGATATGAAATCTCTGGCTCATATTTAAGATTTATAAGAACAGGGGCACCTGGGTGGCTCATTCGGTTAAGCTTTCGACTTTGGCTCAGGTCATGATCCACGATCCGTGGGTTTGAGCCCCACATCATACTCTGCTGACAGCCCAGAGGCTTGATCCTGCTTCAGATTCTGTGTCTCCCTCTCTCTCTCTGACTCTCCCCCGCTTGCCCTTTCCCTCTCTCTCTCTCTGTCTCTCTCAAAAATAAACATTAAAAAAAAAAAAGATTGACAAGAACAGAAAATTTCTCTGTCCATTGTCTTCAGACATAAGATATTGCTACTGAAGTCTGATGGCAATCTGATCTTCTTTCCCTTATAAGATACTTGGTTCTTTTGTTTGGGTGACCAAAGGATGTGTCTTTTTTCTTTTTTAAAGCTAATTAATTTTATGCACGTCTTGATTGTTGGGTCTGTTTTCCCAGATATGTGGTATGCCCTTTGTTAGTATATAGTTTAAAGCAGTTTGGTACTTCAGGCAAGTTTTTGGTGTTATAGTTCTTAGCCCTCTCCCGTCATTGCTTTGCTCTTTCTTTTCTGGGGACCCTTCGTATTCTTTATCTGTATTCTCTACCTGTCACTTTTTACCCAAGTCATTCCTGATTCGTCAGCTCTTGTCTGAGTTGCTCTGGTCCTGATCTATGTGCCTTTGTGTTTTGTGTCACTTTCCTGACATCATTGGAGTGTTCTGAAATAATACATGATCCTTTTCATGTCTGTTGCGGGAATATCTTTCAGGTAATGCTTTCAGGGTCTGAAGGGATAGTATTCCGTCCATTTGCTTTCTTTCTCTGGAAAAGTTCATATGGGATTGAACTGTGATCCTTTTTCCTCCTCCTTATTTTTATATACAGTTACTTTTTTTGCATTCTCAAAGGAGAGAGTTGGATAGCATGACCCTTTTTCTAGTTTTAGGGCTCTGCCTCCCTCTTCTGTTACTGTTGTAAGGCATCTCAACCGGTAAGTATGGCCTCACCACTCTATGATATCCTCTGGATCGGAAGCCCCATTGCTTTTCTCCACTACGTGCATCTCAGGGTGCACACGGGCACCGAACTGAGGAGTGTTGTGGGTGTTGTCTACAGCTTTGGGCTTTGCTCTCCTGATCACCCAGTTTTCAGGGAAATTAGAAAATTATGCCAATTCTACTACTGTCTTCTCAATATTCTCAGGGACTTTTGACTAAAGTCCAAATGGACTTTCAATACGGTGTTACTCTGCTAATCTCCCAGAAACCTGCCATACTTTGAGAGCTAGGTGAAATATATGAAATATAATTTGCTTTCTGAAGGAGCTTTTATTATAGAACTTGTCTTAAATAGAGAAGCTAAAATTAAGATATTACCAGCCTCAAAAGTGATTTGCCATGCAATTCCTTCATTTAAAAAGGTTTCATGTAATATATACATACATACAAAAATATCGTGCATATGCAGTAGGCGTATGCTGAGTGTTAGAGGTTTGGATTTTTTCTGTAATAAACTCAGGAGCAGCCGCTTTTCTCTGCCGGATATTCTTTGGTAATTTCTTCATTTATTGTGATGTTTCCTGTCTGTTTAACTTTAATGGGTTCAGTTTTTTAGAATGTGTAAATTGGTTAAGCTTATTTAGAAATACAGTTTTAAAAACACGGGGAGCCTGGGTGACCCAGTCAGTTGAGCATCCCAACTTTGGCTCAGGTCATTGATCTCACGGTTCATGAGTTCGAGCCTGCATTGGGCTCTGTGCTGACAGCTCAGAGCCTGGAGCCTGTTTTGGGTTCTTTTCTCTTTCTCTCTCTCTCTCTGCCCCTCTCTCATTCGTGTTTTGTGTGTGTGCGCGTGCTTGCGCACTTCCTCTCAAAAATGAATAAACATTTAAAAAAATGTTTTAAGAAACAAAAACATTATCCCACTCCATCTCTTTCTCTGCCTGTCTCTGTTCTCAAGTACTTGCCTCTTCCTCTGAAGCCAAAGATCAGAGAGTGCCAGACCAAACGGACCTTGGAGGCTGCCAACAGCACTTTCCCTCGGCAGTGGGGGGGGGGGGGGGGGGGGAGGTGGAGGTCGAGGGTGCTCATTCATGATGGGGAAGGAACACAGTTTGAGTTATCACGCCCTCCGAGCTGTATGCTCACCTATATTTAGATCATCACCTTTGAATTGAAAAAGAAAATACATGAGTTACGGCATGGCTTATTCTGAGATGGGAGGTGATTTTCATTTTGATCCAGAAAAGGCGTGATCTTGACAGGCTAAGCCCGCTCAGTGGGGGGCTGTCCAGCCTGCGGATACAAGAATCTCCCAGTGTCAGACTATTGGCAGAAGAGAACTGGGCCCTGTCACATGAGGAATGGGCACCTCCCCCTGGTCTGGAACGTCCTAGAGGTGATAGTGTTGCCTTGGCCCTTTTGGGTGGGATGTGGTTGAGTGAGATGTATTTTATCGTCAGAGTTTTAAGAAATTCCTTTCCTTTTTCAGAAGCCATTATTCCGTATGGGTGACTTGGTCTCTGTCCCCAGTCGCATTGCCTTCATTGTCTCTGGATGTGAGGGAAGGTAGACCTTTCATGCCCTGGTTTTTCCCTTGGCCTCTCACAGGTCTGTGATGAGGAGTGGCATCACTACGTCCTCAACGTGGAGCTCCCGAGCGTGACTCTCTATGTGGACGGTGTTTCTCACGAGCCCTTCTCTGTGACCGAAGATTACCCGCTTCATCCATCCAGGATTGAAACCCAGCTCGTGGTTGGGGCTTGCTGGCAAGGTAATGGCCATTGGCGCCCTCTGCTCGCCATCAGGAATTCAGTCCTGCTGCCTCATGGCCTTGGTGGTGGAAGCAGGCTCCTCTCAGGGTCTTACCCCCTTACCCTCGTTGCCTTCGTCTTTCCGTTCTCCTGGGTGTGGCCGTTCTGGGCATCTGCTGATGCCATGCTCTGGGACGCTCACTTACGGTTTGTTACAGGACTGCAGCAGCCGGCACCTTCCCGGGGAACCTGGGAGGAAGCATTACTTGGAGGGAGAGGGCCATTGAGGGACTGTTGTAAATTAATCTGTTCGCTGAAAAGTTCATAAAGACAAAGAGGCCGCAGCGGACCATCAGGCACGAAACTGGGAATGTTCTTTGACCCGGAGGACTCTTCCAGAATGTTTAGTGCTGGATAACTCGGCAGGAGCACCCTCCACAGGGCCGTGCTTGAAAGGACTCCACGGGAGTCCTCGGAAGTGGGATGGGGTAGACAACAACCACTGAAGCAACAGTACCATTTATTTGTACTTTCTAAGTGGTGGGCCACGTGTCCATTACTTTCCTTAACAGTAAGTCTGTGGGGAAGGAGCAGTTTTTATCCCCTTTTATAGCCAAAGGAACTGAGGCTCAGAGCCCAGGGTCACCCCGCCTGGTTAATCATGGCCTCTGGATTTGAAACCATAAAGTTGGTGCATTTAGGGCCTGTGGTCTGATGTGGACCCCTTCCCGGGATAATTCTTCTTAATCTGTGAAATACAACGCATAGGATTTCAAAGGCAGCCAATTAAATTGGAAGAAAGTTATCATAGTACTAAAAGGTGAATCTTTTGAAATGGTAATATCTGTGCTGCTTTATTGACGGATGGAGAGAAAGCTTTAGCAGCAAGCTCAGTAACTGCTATAATGTGAAAATAGTGACGAGCTTTATGATATTTGCAGCAACACAGCATGCTGGGAAAATAGCCGTGATGGCTGATGCCGCTGTGTTTTGGAGCCAACGTTTAGGCCCAAAGAAAAAGCTGAACTTCACAAGTTAGTGGAGTAATAATAAGCACATAATTTTTCCTGTCCAAGATCACGGACCCCTCAGTCTGCCCTCACGTGAACCGTCACACTTGGCTGGGTCGCCATCGCTGCTAAACAGACCTTTTGAATATTTTTTTCTCCCAATGGAAACATTTGATCTTGGGGTAGGTGAGAAAGATACAAAATAGACTAATGCCCACAATAACATTGCTTTAATTTTAGAGAATTTGAATTTCATAATTTTCTGCCGATCCTTGTAAATTAACAAGATTAAGGTAGCATTTTAGAGTGAATTTCTTCAGCTGATTCCCGGATTTAATTTTGGGGACAGTTCATCCATGAGAAAGTGGAACTTGAAACCAAGGAATGAGGAGCAAATTACCAGGGAAATAGGAATTTTTTTAGCTGTGAAGTCTTAATGTTTTAGTCCAGAGCTGCTTCCCAAATTAAACAGTAATTTGAGTTGTTTTAAAAATAAGAATAAAATTACAAGTGCAAACCTGAGAGCTTTGCTTGTTGAATTAAATTAAAGCCCCATGTTCTGCACTGACTCCCAGTTCCTATTGGTGCCACAGCGTCTTTCTACCTCAGCTTCTCAAGATCCTCGGCCAGAAAAACATGCCTAAATTCCCAAACCAGACACAGGGTTTGTAAAATATCGTTAACCTGGAAGAAGGTCTCCTTCCTTCCTTCAGCAGATGAGGAACCACGGTTCATACAAATTCACGGTGGAGAGCCCGTACTGTGGGCAGCAGCCTCACCCCCACTGGCTGAAATGTCATTCCCTTTTTTTTTTCAATGTGTATTCATTTTTGAGAGACTGAGAACAAGCAGGGGAGGGGCAGAGAGAGACAGACAGACACACAGAACCGAAGCAGTCTCCAGGCTCTGAACTGTCAGCCCAGAGCCCGACGTGGGGCTTGAACTCACGAACCCTGAGATCATGAGCTGAGCAGAAGTTGGACGCTTAACTGACTGAGCCACCCAGGCACCCCTGGAATGTCATTCCTAACGGTGTTCTGGAGGCAACTGGGGGCATCGTGGGAGCGCAGCCACACGTGCCCGGCCGGCCCCCAGTGCCCCCACGCTGCTGTAGCATGGGACGTGCCGTGGGTTATGTAGTGCTCCCACAATGTGATCTAGAAAGTAGAGATTCTGTGTTCAGTCGCTGGTTGTGTGCCTCCCTGACCTGGCATTACTGTGAGGACACCAGCCGGGGGCCTGTGAGAAGGTCAGTGGTTAGAGGCCCCAGACCCACTGCCGATTATCTATCAATCTGGGTGAGTTTCTTAACCTCTGACTCTCCCTTCCTATTTAGAAAAAGTGGATAAAAACACCTTTATATCTCTGTTACTTAGGGGTTAACATCTAGACCAAAGTGGACTCATTTTGAGCTTTCAAAAACTACATACTTTCACGTGTATACCGTATCCATACCAGGCTTTGGATGCATACTTGTGCTGTCCCAGTTCGTCTGCACAAATGTCCTCTCTGGGAGAAAAGTGCGTGGGCCCGGGGTTTGGTATCATTGGTGGCTGGCATGTCGCTGCCCCACCCAGTAGCACCAGCCCGAGATCATGAGTTCGACGGACAAGCTTTTGTTCACCTTATTTTGAATTTGGTCTGTGTCCTGGCAAGGTGGACGTGGAAGATGGGACAAGGGAGGAATGAAGAGAAGCGGGGGGCGGGGGGGGCTTCCGAAAAGGTAATCCAGTACGAGCTTGCTTCTGGGGGGAAGATGTCCCCGAGAGGGACAAGGTGGGAATTCTTCCCTTTGTGTTTTATATTTGGCAGCTTTTCAAGACTAATTTTCAAATTCCAATGTGAAGAGCCTAACCTCTTGGTCCTTTTCTATTGTCTTTGTCTTGCTTTCCTGCAGAGTATCCAGCATTTGAAAATGACAATGAAACCGAGCCTGTGCCTATGGCCCCTGCAGGTTGCTGGATCTTTCCCTACGGTTCACTCTTGTGTTTCATTTAAAGACAAGACATCAATTCATTCCACATTTCGCATGAAATGCCCGAGTTGCATTTTGGTCCCAGACACCTTCTGAGCTGCTGCTTTGCATTATGCGCCCCTCCCTCCCCCCACCACTGCTTCACAGGATTTACCCTTTTCTGCCCATTCTGACTCCAGTTGAAGTGAGGGCAGATGACTCATTAATGTTCTGCACTGATGGGGACACCCCCCCCCCCGCCCGCCTCAAATTTTACCCTGATCCCACCGCATGAGGCTCCCTGCCAAAATCTCATAGGCCACATCAGGGAGGCCACCGCCTGGTTCCCATGTGGCTGAACCATGAGACAGGAAGAGGCTCGTTTCTAGATACTCTGTCCTGACCAATACTAAATTTTAAACGCAGGTTTCTTAGAAATCGCAGTCCCTGGTGGTGGCTCAGTGTCTGACGTCCTTATCAGGAATGAGACATGCTCTGGGCATCGGTCTCTGTCCTTTTGCGAGAATAAGCTGCTGCTTTTTTTTTTTTTTTTAACTCCATTTTGGGAGGGAGGTAGGCGTGAGCGAGGAAGGGCAGAGAGGAGGCGGAGGGGGGGGGGGGTTGGGGAGAGAATCCCAAGCAGGCTCCAGGCTGCCAGCGCAGAGCCCAACATGGGGCTTGAACCCATGCACCAACCTTGAGACCATGACCCAAGACAAAATCAAGAGTCAGACATTTAACTGACCGAGCCACCCAGGTGCCCTGAGAGTAAGCTTCTTTTCACATGCTTTTTGGCTCTTGGCCACAGTGTGACGAGGACCACTTTCTGGGTTTCTCTTTTCCTTATAACACCATCAGTTCCCAGCTATCCTGGGGGCAGGCACCGTGGAGCTCAACCAGATAGCATGTGAGGCCTCTTAGGTGCAGGCTAGGGTAGTAAGCACCCCTTTTATCTTTCTAGGCCTATTCTTGTGGGCTCAGTCCCAAGTTTGTGTGTATTCCCAAGTGTGCTGTTAGAAAAGGCAACCCAGAGCGTGACCCAGCTGATTGAGAAGGGAGTGGTCCAAAAGGCTGGCATTGCTGGAAAATGTCACCCGTGCACCAGGCTGATGGGTGCAGCGTAGGCCGCCCTTTCCAGGGAGCGGCCAGTTGTGTGGGGACACTCGTGGGACCTCTTGCTTCTGGGCTTCGGGTGAGGGACCCCCCCCAACACCTCTTTTCTCCAGGCCATATGCATGATCATAAACGACTTAATTTCTCCATTGCGCTTCCATGTAGATGGCAAGGCTAACAGGATTCGGTACGAACTAACCCGCATGTCCCTCCATCAAGCCGCCACCACCGGTAACACTGCATTGAGAAGCGAAGCAGGAGGCCCTGGGGTGCACGCGTAACTGCCTGCTTTGTCCCCCCGTGTTCCTAAGGTGGCGACCTGCACATGACCCAGTTTTTCCGGGGTAATCTGGCTGGCCTGACTGTCCGTTCTGGGAAACTCGCAGATAAGAAGGTGATTGACTGTCTGTACACCTGCAAAGAAGGGCTGGACCTGCAGGCCCCCGAGGACGGCAGAGGCGTGAAGGTAACGTGGGCGTGCGCGTGCGCGGCGCTCGCCGCCTCCTAGAGCACAAGGGTGCAGGCTGTTGGCAGAGGCTCCACCCGCGATCGGTCCAGACCTGCTTCTGCTCACAACACCTCTGACAGCGGATGTGTGGGGGTTTTCCACCCACTGGTCTCCCAGCTCTCCAGGCACCTGCAGTTGTCCCACAGTTCAGTTCGCTTCTGACACTGACTGCCTGGAGTTTCGCGCAGACCCCACGCGTGAGGCTCAGGCCCGCGAGGCTGCCCCCGCTGCGGAGGCCAGTTGGAGGTGTCAGGCTCTCGGGTTACGCACGCTTCTGTCCAACTTGGCTACGAAGTCGGGGGTCCCCATAATCCCCCCTCTTTTCGATTTCAGTAATTTGCTTAAACTACTCGGAAAACTCCAGAAAACACTTCACTTACCGCTGCTGGTTTGTTTTAAAAAATACAGCTCCGGAACAACCAGATGGAGTTGATGCAGAAGGCAGGGGAGGGGGGAATGGGGCTTCCCCATCCTCTCCAGGAGCGCCTCCCTCCCCACACTGGAAGCTCCCACACCGGGTCCTTCAGGGGTGTTTCCGGAGCTTCTGTTACGTTAGGCACAGCTGGTTAAGTCATTGGCTAGGGGTCAGGGTCAGGTCTGAAAGTGCCAGCCCTGTAGTCACACAGCTGGTTCCTGTGGCAGCTGGCTCCATCCTGAAACCCTCTCAGCCACCCAGAGCCTGTTGGATAACATAGATGCTCGTGTGCTTGGAAAGGGCTTGTTACGCATGAGAAAAGATACTTCTGTCACTCAGGAAATTTCCAGGATTTTAGGGGGCTCTGTGCCAGAAACTGGGGACAGAGACGAAAGATATATATATATTTTTTAAGATTTTATTTATTTATTTATTCATTTATTTATTTAAAGTTTATTTGTTTTAGCACATGCATGAACAGGAGAGGGGCAGAGAGAGAGAGAGAAAGAGAGAGAATCCCAAGCAGGCTCCACACTGTCAGCGCAGAGCCCAGTGCAGGGCTCAAACTCAGTAACTGTGAGATCATGACCTGAGCTGAAATCAAGAGTCAGACCGCTCAACCGACTGAGCCACCCAGGAGCCCCTAAGATTTAAGTTTCTTAAGTATCGCTATACCCATTCGTGGGGTTCAAACTCAGGACCCCAAGGTGAAGAGTTGCACGTTTCACCAACCAAGCCAGCCAGGCCCCTGTATCTCTTACATCACAGGTACATTTGCTCCTTGGGAATTTACCCCCGAAGAAGATCTCATCGCTGCCAATTCTGTGCGCCTTTCCCCTCCAGGTCACCGAGTCAGATCGATCCCCAGCTAGCCCTCTTTGCCAGCGTGTTTGTGGTTTCAGCTTCTTGCAATTAGAGCCGTTTTTCTCGCCCCTGTCTGGTATGATTTCAGATCCATACCAACCCCAGTCAGTTGGCGTTGACCTTGGAGGGAGATGATGTTGGGGAGCTGGATAAAGCCATGCAGCACATCGCCTACCTGAACTCACGGCAGTTCCCCACACCTGGGATCCGGAGACTCAAACTCACCAGCACAGTCAAGTACGTGCTGATTTTTAACTATAAATCTGCCTTTGGTCGTGACTCTTGAGAAGAAAATGTGTGTGTTTAGGTTTTTAAGACAACCCAGCCTCCCATCTGTAAAGACCGGTGAGCCATCGCTGGTTACCAGAGGGTTTGAATGGTGTTTATCGGTGTGTTGGAGGCCCGTTCCCAGACGGCCGCGGCCTCTGTCCCCCCAGGGGCTGTGGATTCCTGCCTGTTGGAACCTCCACGTGCCATTGCGTGTAGCTTACAAAACCGCTTCTCGAAGCTCTGACCCTCGCCTTCTCCGTCCCTTGTCGGCAGGTGTTTTAATGAAGCTCCTTGCATCTCGGTGCCCCCGGTGGATGGTTACGTGATGGTGTTGCAGCCAGAGGAGCCCAAGATCAGCCTGAGTGGGGTCCACCATTTTGCTCGAGCGGCTTCTGAATTTGAAAGCCCAGAGGGGGTTTTCCTTTTCCCTGAGCTTCGGATCATCAGCACCATCACGAGAGAAGTGGAGCCCGAAGGGGACGGGGACGAGGACCCCACAGGTAACGGCACTTCTGCCTGCGATGGTCGCCCTCGCCTTGGCTCAAACCCAGTTGGGGGGGGGGGGGGGGCGCGGCTGAAACCCCACTGCTGCTGCTTTCTTACTGAATTCTTTTTTTCTGGGATTTTGAGAGATTTGGATGTTTTAATGCTATTCTTGGGTCAGCTTCTGGAATCTCACCCATGGGCTAGAGCTCATTATGCTCTTTGGAAACCCACCTGGAGAGTACTTTCCTCCTCCTCCGGCATGACATCCGAATCTGAGATGCCCTTGAGGGGAGGCTGAGAAGATTTGAGGTGATTGCAGGGCACCTGCTACTCCTGCTGGGTGGCCCCCTGTTCTGGGCCTGTCTGGGGACCAGCACCCCGTTTCTTGAAAGGGACTCTCCTGTGCCTCTGTCATCGATTTTTCAAAGGGATCTGTGAGCTTGAGGAGCGCCAGCAGCCCACCGGCGTGACCAGCCCCCCTGGGCTCCGTGGCCTCTGCTATTTGCGGTTCTGTTCTTGCAGTTCAAGAGTCGCTCGTGTCCGAGGAGATCGTGCATGACCTGGATACCTGCGAGGTCACCGTGGACGGGGAGGAACTGAACCCAGCACAGGAGAGCCTGGAGGTAGACATGGCCCGCCTGCAGCAGAAGGGCATCGCGGTGAGCGCCTCCGACCTGGGCATGGTCTTCACAGGTGAGCGCGAGCCTCAGCCCCGCCTCCTGTCATCTCCGGGCCCTGAGGGTCCTGGAGGCCACGGGACAGAAGAGGCTCACTAGGATCGATGCTGTCCCGGCAGGAAGGGAAGTCAGGCACTGCCTTACTTCCCGTCCTTACAGGGGGGCGGAAGTCAGGCGCACGATGGCACACACCCCGGAGAGGGACAGATGTGCCCACACGCTTGCATTTCTCCCCACAACTGGAAAGCCGGAGTGCACACACGTGTGGTCCAGCTGCCCCTGTGCCTGACCCCAGCCTGCTCTGACCCTGGCCTTGACCCCAGCCACCAGGCAATGTTCTCACCTCCTCCCCTCAGGCGTGGACACCATGGCCAGCTACGAGGAGGTTCTGCGCCTCCTCCGCTATCGGAACTGGCACACCAGGTCCCTGCTTGACCGGAAGTTCAGGCTCGTCTGCTCAGAGCTCAATGGCCGCTACATCAGCAACGAGTTTCAGGTGGAGGTGCGTGCAGGGCCCACGCTGAGAAGGGCCGGCGGTGGGTGGTGGGGTAGCTGCTCGGCCACAACCCAGGTGCGCCAGCCTTTCCCGGCCTGGGGGCCGCTGCAGGTCTGACCCGCGCAGGTTTGGGTGGGCCAGGGTGCGTCCGGTGCATCCCTTTCACGGAGGCCTGAGGGGCCTTCGGAAGGAGGTGGTCAAGAGCTAGAGGCAGTTAATACCTCATGAGTAGGGCACGGTTGTTTGCTGAGATTTGGCAGTTTTGCAAAGGGCAATTCCCAGGGACCCAGAGAGTCTTTGCAGACTGCCGGCCCCGGGGGAGGGGTCTAGACGCAGTGCTGGCCGTGGGGCAGGGGTGGGGGGTTGCTGTGCCGTCTGCAGAGCCCGGTAGTGGTGACTCAGGGCACGGTGGTCACAGGGCGCTCCCCCTGCTCTGAAGTCTTCCACAGCCCCGGACTGCAGCCCCGTCGTCCCTCACGGCTTCTGTGGTCTGGAGAAATGGGCCCAAAGTTATTCTCAGCAATTGGCGTGTCTGCACGGTGGCCTCAGAGCAGCAGAACGCTGAAGTCACGGTGCTGAGAAATCGATGAGTCTTTTGTTTGAGCCAAAGGGTAGCGGATTTGAAGGGAAATAAATGGCTAGGATTTGTGCTCTTTGATGCGCTGTGGTTTGGGGGAAAAGCAGGGAGATGGGCCTATGGTGAGGGACAGTGGTGGGGGTTTTTCTGTTCTTTTGTGGACAGATTCCTTTATGAAATACAGTAAAAAGGAATTAGAACAGTGCCACGTTTCTTGGATGTGCACAAATATCAGGTAGTTACAACGGCGTCCAGGGGCCGACCCTCGATTTTTGATTTTTTTCTGTTCTTTTCTCCTCTGCCCACCAGGGCTGGTCCAGGGACCCCTCCGCGTAGCGCTGCTCCTGTTAGCTTCTGAACCGCGTTTCCGCCTGTCGGACCCGTTCAGGTCGCCTGTGTTTCTCCCTGCAGGTGAACGTCATTCACACGGCCGGCCCCATGGAGCATGCCAGCCACATGGCCGCCCAGCCGCAGTTCGTCCACCCGGAGCGCCATGCCTTCGTCGATCTCTCGGGTCACAACCTGGCCAGCCCCCACCCGTTCGCAGGTAGGGCCGTGGGCAAGAAGCAGGGCCGGCTGGGTCAGGTCCGGGGGGGCGGGGGGACACCCTCCCGCCTCCCGCCGAGAGCCCGGCCCTGGGTCCGAACAGCCACGGCCGGCCTGCCTCTCTTACTCTGCGCTGCCCGGGAGGGACTGGAGCCCCACAGGGCAGGAAGTGGCCGGCCCTGGGCTTGAAACCTGTGCCGCGACTCCTCATGTTTCTTCGAGTTCTTCCGGGTCAGATGCTGCGTCAGTGTGTGTGTGCGTCTGTCTGCGGAGGATGAGGGCCAAGGGCACTACCGCCTTCTGGGGCGGGTCACACCACCACAGCCCTGTTCCCTCTCCTCCCTCCACAGTTGTCCCCAGCACGGCCACTGTTGTCATTGTGGTGTGTGTCAGCTTCTTGGTTTTCATGATTATCCTGGGAGTCTTCCGGATCCGGGCTGCTCATCAGCGAACCATGCGGGACCAGGACACCGGGAAGGAGAACGAGATGGATTGGGATGACTCCGCTCTGACCATCACCGTGAACCCCATGGAGGTAGGTGCGGGCCGGTGGCCCCTGCAACCGAACACCACCACCGGCCGGGGCCAAAGCTGGGCTCACCCCAGAGAGGCAGCGTGGCCGTGGCATCTCCACGTTTCTGTGGCTTGAATGTCACGTGATCCACCTGACAACTCAGTGAGGTGCAGGTGGGTAAACTGAGGTACAGAGAGGCCTCATTCAAGCTCGTGCCGCCCAGCGAGGGTAGAAACGCGCTCCCTGCCCGTGACAGCCGTGGGTGGTGACCAGAGCCGTGTTTCCCCTTTGGTCTCGGGTGAGGTGACCCGTCGGGCGTCCCCTTCGTCCGTGACTCCCAGAGGGTGAGCGGCACTGGACGCTGGGGTCGTGCGCAGGGGCTCACGTGCTGTCTCTCTGTCAGACGTACGAGGACCAGCACAGCAGCGAGGAGGAGGAGGAGGAGGAAGAGGAGGAGGAGAGCGAAGCCGGGGAGGAGGAGGATGACATCACCAGCGCCGAGTCAGAAAGCAGCGAGGAGGAGGAGGGGGAGCACGGGGACCAGCAGAGCGCGAACCGGCAGCAGCAGCTGGAGTGGGACGACTCCACCCTGAGCTACTGAGCCCTGGGCCGCCCCCGCCGCCCCTCCTTCCGCTTCAGGAGACTCTGCTGCCCCAGCCCCAAGGGTCCACGGTGTACAAAGTCATTCCGGCCAGTAGGTCTGCAGACCCTCTCCATCGCTGACCACCCGCCTGTGCTCGCTGTCGCCCCGCCCTCCGCCCAGATCGCTCTGGGCTCCCCGCGGCTCGCTCTGTGCGGCCCCCCCCACCTTGCGCCTCCAGAAAAGCTGCGATCGCTGGACTCGTTGACAAAGGGTTAAAATTGCCCCCTCCCACCTCGTAATCTTTTTTTTTTTTTTAAAGTCTTTATTTTTTCCAAACTAGTGCATGTATAAAATGGCAGAATGGGGGTTAATATGTAGATGATGAACTGACTTTTTAATATTTTGTAAATAAATTGGGATTCCTCGTGTCCTCCGTGCTAGTATGACCCAGGACTGGCATGCAAAGTGAAGCTTGAAACACGGGAGAGACCCTGTGGGCTCCGGCCCCATCCCCACCCCGGAGGAGAGCGGGCCTGCCCCGCTCGGGCCCCGCTCAGTGCACACCCTCGGCGGGCGGCCAGGCAGTTAAGGGGCACGGACTTCCCAGCACTGCTCAGCGGCAGGGGACCGGATCGGAGACCCCTCTCCGGAGGCTGGAAATGGCCAGGTCTTTCCTTTGGGATTCTACCCATTTCTGATCCGGCAGAGGGGTGGGGAGCTGGGGTCCCTGGCCTCTTTCACACACTCCTCTGAGGACCGGCAGCTCCTTGCACAGGAAGCTGGACTCCTCGTGTGCAGCCTTGGGTTCACGCCTACTAGATGTCTGTTGCCCTGCCGGGGAGTGTGCACGCCGATGGCACAAAGCGTCTGGCCACTTGGTGCGGAGACAGAACAGGCCTGAGTGGTCCGGACTCAGAACGTCCAAGGACAGACGCACTCTGGCCCGAAGGCCGAGCGCTAGCTTTCCCCCCGACGGCTCCGGAGGCAAACTCCGCTCCCCGGGAGTGAGGGGCCCTGCTTCTGGGGCCCGTGGGGGATGGAAAAGGAGAGGACAAGTCATGAGCTCAAACCCCAACAGCACTTTGTTTTTAATTTACATGTAAAATTTTAGATTTCTAAACCTGGGGGAAAATAATTTTGAATACTGTTCTGTGATTATAACTGCTAGTTGCAAGGACACTGCGGCCGTCCTGCGTCGTGTGTGGCCGCCCCTCACGTCCTGTCGCTGTAGCTGCTGTGTGTAGACAATGGTAGATGCTAATGCGGACTCCGCGTGGTGTCACTTTGTAGATGTGTATATTGATGAGGTCAGAAAGTGTACCCGCTACAATAAAGTGCTGGTTCTAACTCCAGTAGGAGCGCGCGTTCAGGTCTCGTCCTGGTTTTGTTCTAACCCTGCATTCTCTGGCTTGGTTTTTGACCTGAGAACACAACATAAAAAAGCTTTTATTTCTTTCCGTAAGCTGTTACCTCTCACGTGAAGGCTTCACAGAGCGGTGGTCTTCACCCCCCATCAGTTGTGTTGAACTCCCCTTCCCCATACAGAAACATGAAAAGACTAAAACACACACACACACAAAACAAAACAAAAATAGAAAATACTCTCCTCGCCAAGCACCCAGGCTGTGTACCGGAACCAGAACACCAGGAAGCACACAGACGCGTTTCAATAAATAACATATAGACGTACACTCGGCTGTTCCTATTTCTGGACTGGCAAGGTGGACCAGATGACCTCCACACTTAGTTGGGAACGAGAGTGTGGTCGGTGGTGTTCTGCATATGGACCACACCGCGTGGCTTCTGCTAACTGACCGAAGAAAGCGGTGGGCTTTTTCTTGAAGCTCCCGTACCTGTCCACAGGGCAGCTGCGCCTGACTCTGCCTGGCCTCGCGAGGCCTCCCAACACATAAAGCTCACCCGTGGGCTTCTAGAAGCCCGGATTTCTAGTCCCCTCTCCAGAGATGTCTTCAGACGGCTGGGGAGAGGCCCGGGAACCTGGTGTTTCTAGGAGCTCCTCGGATCCCCCTAAGGCTAAGCCTGAACTGCTTCGAGCTAAGTAGAAAAAGATTCCACCAAAGACCTCAGGTTTCTGGTACCTGATTCCTCAAAGCAGGTTCCCAAAGCAGAGAGTTCTAGAGATCAGGTCCGGCCTTAAAACCTGCTTTGCGAGGCAGGTCAGGGCGAAGTACTCTGACCTGCTTTTGCCTCGATCCATGACAGGTTGAGCTAAATCAAGCTTAGATCTTTTTAATGTCTTGAGGACCAGCATATATTATACTTTATGGGGGCAGAGGCTGTTCTGAGCCACAGAGGGTCCGTAAGTAGTTGGGGTGTTTTTTGTTTTTTTTTTTCCTTACCCGCAAACAAAACCGCTTTACAGCAGAGGAGAGGATTTCCCGTACCCAAGAGTCACTTTAAAAGTGGAAAGCAAGCATCCCTGATTCTAGAGGGTACCCAGACTTCCTCTGGGAGCTGCCCCGCGCTCAGCCCGTGGAGAGCACGAAGGTGGAGGGGGTGAACGGAGAAGTGGGCACCAGGTAACTGCCAGGGGCCAAGCCCCGGGCAGCCCGGCGGGAGCCTGGGAGGAAGGCAGGCTTCCCGGAGGGGAGAGCAGTCTCTGCCGGGTCCCGATTCACCAGCTGGAAGACTCGGGGTTACAGTCCTTAGTGAGGTGCGGCCTCTGAAGTGCCCGACTCGGTCTTCTCACCAAAGCCCGGGGCCTCTGGCTGAGGACGCCCCTCCCCCGCACGAAGGATGCATTTCCGTTTATGGCTGTCGAGTTCCTGAAATGTTTCAAGTCATAAATAAATAACCAGTGTAAACAAAAGGCAATCATGTAGGTTCCTTCCTGTGGGGTGCAGTTCAGGCTCTCGGGGCCCCAGAGGATGGCTGAGGGTGCCTGGTTCCCCAGGCTGGCAGTCTGCTCCCTCCAGGCCCAGGGGCTTCCAGAAGCTTGCTACTACTGCCTGTTGTCTTTGGACACGTTGTGGGCCAGCCAGTTCACTTTGGTCTTCCAGCTCTCCCGGAGGGCTTCGTTGAACTTCACTCGGAAGTGCTTTAGAGCCTCCTCCTCTGTCTTTCCCAAGGCCAGAGAGTCCTGAGGGAAGATCATCAGAGCAGTGAGCTCCAGCCATTAGGGGGGCTGTTACGGCAGGCAGACCCCGCCACCCTGAACGTTGTAAATTCCCTCCTGAAAGACCTGCGGGAGGGGAATCCGAGACAGAGGCCGACGTCCCCCTTGGGAAGGACTCTGTTCTGATCCCAAGCCGAGACGGGCCTCCTGACCCACCCTCAAAGTAGGATGCCAGCTGCAGCCAGGAAGCTGTGACCCGCCGCATCCCCCGCCCTCCCAAAAGCCTCTGGGGTGGACAGGTAGGCTCGCCTTCTGCGGTGGGAATTAACCCCAGGAGGAGGAAAGGAGGACTTGCCCCATGCAGCTTCATTCTGCATGAACTAGGCACCAAAGAGGCGCTTGAGGCCGGCCCCCCTCTGACCCCCAGCTTCTCCCAAACTGAAAAGACGCGGGAAGGAAAGGCATTTTTCATCGTCGAGGGAAGGAAGGAATCTACTTCAGCCGTCTGGTACAAGCGGAACCACTACAGCCTGTGAAGGACCAGACGGTGGACCCAGGGAGGTCCCGACGCTCCTGCAACGGAACGGGGCTGACCCCACCGGCCCCCCTGCTGCTGGCTCGTGGGTGGCGTGAAGGACCCACACCGGGAGTGCCCTGCGGGGTCCACTGAGCTCAGGGCCCCCCAGGCCGCAATGCTCAGAAGAGGCAGAGGCCTTGGGGAGTTGGGGGCCACCCGCTCTGCCTGGCAGGGCCCTGCCCTGGCATTTACCTTGAGATACTGGATGTCTTTGGAGCAGCTGAGCTCAGGCAGGCCGGCGGCCCGCATCAGGGCGAAGAGGTGAAGGAACAGAGGCCCGTGGCGCCGCAGGATGGTATAGGCTCGCTCACAGTAGCCACGGAACCTGGGGGGGGGGGGGGGGAGCAGAGGGAGGGGGGAGGCAGGGCTCTGGGTCCTCACGGCCGTTCCCACGTTGCTCTCGCCCTGGAAACAGCCCCCGCTCCCTCTGAGCCCGACACCCCGGCCTCTTCCTACAGGACCCGGCCCTGCACCCGGCCGGCCTGGGACCCCGAGCACCCTTACCTTTCAAATTTCTCACTGTTATTCGTTTTCCCCTGCTGGATCACGTGCACAAAGTCGTACGTGAGGATGAATGGGACGCGCTCACGGTTGATTCCAAACTTGGTCTTGAAATTCCCCAGAAAGTGGCCAAAATCAATGTGGAACAGCTAAGAAAAGGGAAGGAGAAGCCATCGTCAGAGAGGAGAGTGCCTTGGTGTCGGGTTGCAGGGTCGGGGTGGGGGGGGGGGGAGGGGGTTGAGGGGTAGGCTGGGGGGGTGACAGGTGCTGCCCACGTGGCCCCTACCTGCCCATTCTCGCGGATCATGATGTTGTCACTGTGCCGATCACCGATGCCCAACACGTAAGTGGCCACACAGTAACCCGCGCAGGAGAGGGTAAACTCCTCAATGGCTCGATCCAAGGCTTCCCTGTGCATGTGTTGGTGGGGAGGGGTGTTGAAACCCATGGCCGTGCCATTTTGCAACAGCTTCTACCAAGAGGTCGGGTCTGCGTCCCCTCTCCTTGAATCTGGCCTTACGACTTGCTTGGACCAATGGGACACGGAGGAGGCCCTGTTGGACTCGTCCCAGAGCCTCGGCCTTCAGACACCTTGTAGCGCTTGAACCTACCTATTGCCATGGAAGGAAGCCCAGGCTGGTCTACTCACTGAGAGGAGAGCACGTGGAGACACGTACGTGACTGGGGCCATCCAGGCCGGTCAAGCGACCAGAGGGTAACGGTTACATGAATGATTCTGGCCCAAGAACGACTCAGCTCGGCCAGGTCCAGCTGCAATTTGTGGGCCCGTAATAACCCGTGATGGTTTTTTAAAAAAAAATTTTTTTTTTCAACGTTTATTTATTTATTTGGGACAGAGAGAGACAGAGCATGAACGGGGGAGGGGCAGAGAGAGAGGGAGACACAGAATCGGAAACAGGCTCCAGGCTCTGAGCCATCAGCCCAGAGCCCGACGCGGGGCTTGAACTCACAGACCGCGAGATCGTGACCTGGCTGAAGTTGGATGCTTAACCGACCGCCACCCAGGCGCCCCTAACCCGTGGTGGTTTTACATGCCTAAGATGAGCGTGGTCGTTACAGGACAATAGTTAACTGATCCTTGCGGGAACAGAGACCTGACCCACCCCGACACAGAGCAGACCTGGTCCTCGGCCGAGCCAAGAAGTCATGGAGACTGTCACGGGCCCTTCTCCTCACCTTTGACTCCCAAACTCCTCTTGGAAAGGGTGTCTGTCCCCAGGGCCCAGAACCTACCCAGGGTTCTTGGACTTGAGCCAGTTGAGCAGGGCATCCTTGTTGAAGGCAGCCGTGGCTGCCATGTTGCTTTTGTTCAGCTGGATGTTGGCGATGGTGTCTGAGTGAAGCACCACCTCGATGAGGCCTGTGCGGTCCCCCGTGGAGAGGCAGCCATAGGGGGTCATCCTAGCCAGGAGGGAGGAGGGGCAGGGAAATGCCATGGTCAAGGGCTGTCCCTGGGGCAGTGTGAACCGCCCCCCTCCAGCCCGAGGAGCTCAAGACAGCAAAAACCGCCACAGGAGACGCCAGCGGGGTTGCTGAAAGGGAGGAGAAAGGTGCAGGGAGGCGTCCTTGACGCCTGGAACTCCAGGGGAGGGCTCCTTGGAGAGGTCAACGCCAGCCCTCAAGATGCAGAGAGGAAAAGTCAGCGCCTCAGCTGAGCTCGTGTTTGCTCAGAGAGAAATCCAGATGGTTTAGAAGAAGATGTCACTGCTTCCCAAGACGGGGCAGGAAGCCAGGGAGCGTGGAGCAAAGGAAACAATGGAGTAAGACAGACGCCGAGCGCCCGGCCGGGCCTTCTGCGCCCTCACTCTGCGGCCTCATCGCCTCCCGCCTCCCTCGGCCCTGACTTCAAACTGGTCTCTGCTCTGAGAACGGCCCCTTTGCCCGCATCCGTGTCGGCGTCGGCTTTGACAGAGGACTCCTCCAAAGGGACAGGGTCCTAGGCGTGGGGCAAGTCCGAAGACGGACGCCAGGAGGGCCTCTCACCTCAGGTCCAATCCCTCCTGCTTCCACAGAACGTCCATGAGCTGGATCATCTGCAGAGTCAGCATGTCCTGGCGGAGGTCTGTGCGGCCGTCCCCGGAAGGAAAAGCACGAGCTTCTGGTGGGCTCCCCACTCCCAGCCGCGCCCAGCCCCAGGCCCCCCCCCCCCGTCCCCTCAGCCCGCCCCCCCCTTCCCTGTGAGGGCCGCGCAGCGCGTGTCCGGGGCCCGCCCCGCTCACCGTCCCCGTTCTTAAAGATGATGCCCACACTGCTGTCACTGCCCGCCTCCTCGTTGCTGTACATGACCCACAGGGGCTTCATCTTGGAGTCCATGAAGGTGCACTGTTCCACGCTGCGGGCCAGAAAGCAGTCGGCACGGGCCCCTCCGCGGGGCGCCCGGCGGGGCAGGGGGAGGAGGCCGTGGAAGGGGCTCGGGGCTCACCAGACTTCGGCCAGCAGGGTGCTGGGGTCCAGCGGGGACTGCAGGTTGGAGAGGGCCTCCAGGTAGGTCTCCTGGCGCATGCACAGGTGCATCAGCTCCTTGGTCTGGGGCCGGGTGGTCTTCTGGGAGCTCACCTTGACAAAGTCGTTCAGGGCCTTCAGTTTGCTCAGCGCCTCGCCCTGGCGGGGAGACACAAGAGGAGGGCAGCGTGGGAAGGCCAGCGGGACAGGCTCCGAGCCTCAGCCCGGCCCAGGGGGCTCTGAAGGGGCCGAGCCTGCCCAGACACAGGGCCCCACCCAGGGCAGGGACTCCCGGCGGAGCCTCACCTGCCTCATCAGCACCTTCATGTGGTGGGTGCTGCCCCTGCAGTAGGCTTCCATGATGAGGCCGAAGCGCAGCGCCACGGAGGGCACGTGCATCTCGGAGCTGGAGGAAGGAGGGGACGGCTGAGCCGCGCGGGGCGGGCAAGGTGGGAACGGCCAGGGGCCCCGCCTCCCCAGGCCCGGCGGGTCCAGTACCGGAGGTGCCAGAAAAGGAAGTGGCCGATCTTGCGGTTGGACAGGGCCCGGTCCAGCAGGAACTTGGTCAGCTCGCAGTCCAGGTAGGACTCGTACTTGAGGACCTGCACCAGCTGCAGCAGGTACTGGAAAAGCTCGTCGTCCCTGCAGAGGAGGGAGGCCGGCCACACCTGAGCAGACCCCAGGCAGGGCTCGGTCCTCCTCGGGGCCCCGGCTCCGCCGCCAGGCGGCGGGGACAAAACCGCGCTTCCCAGGGGCGGGCGGGGAGCCCGCGGGACTCACGTCAGTTTCCGCAGAGACTTGATGGCGAAGGAGCCCACGTGGCGGTCGGGGAAGCTGAAGTCCAGCAGCTCCAGGGCGCTCAGGACGGGCAGGTCCGGCCAGGAGCACAGCAGGTAGAGCATCTGGGGGTGCGGGTGGTCAAGGTGCGGCTGGGCAGGAGGTCAAGTGGGGGGGGCCCGCGGCGGAGGCCCCGCCCCCGGCCCCGCCCCCCCGCCCACCTGGGCCACATCCTCGTGCTTGTTCCACTTGGTGACCAGCAGCAGGCGGGCCAGCGCCTCCGGGAAGCGCTCCTGGACCTCGTGCCGCATCTTCCACACCAGGTCTTTCTCGTGCTCATACAGCTCCCCGGACCCCCGCCGCTCCAGGATTTCCCGCAGCTGCAGCTGCTGAGGGGTGCAGGCCGGGTGAGCTGCGGCCCAGGCCAGGCGCCCCACCGCCCGCGGCCCCCAGCTCACCTCCTCCTCGCTGAAGCGCCCGTGCTCCCCATGCCGCCCCAGCTCCAGAATCTGCAATGAGCGTCCCGTCTCAGCGGAGCCCCCGGGCCCGGGCCAGCCCTGGGCGGGGAGGGGTGCTCTGGGGAAGGGGAGCGTCAACGCCTGGGCACTGGGACCTGTCCTGTGCACAGCACCCCCGGCCTCCGCCCCCCGGATGCCACGAGCATCTCTCCCAGTAGCTGTGACAACCAAACGTGTCTTTGGACATGGCCCCAACCCCCCTGGGGAACAAAGCGGCCCTGACTGAGAACCACTGCTCCCCACCTGCTTTAGCGGGTTAGGATTCTAGAGAGTCAAGCAGGTCCCCAAATGTGTGTGGTGACCAAGCCCTGGCCCTGAGCCACTTAGGGGATGGCGGGGGGTGGGGGGGCCGGGGGGGGGCACCATGCTCTGGGGATCCCCAGAGGCAGGGTCAGGAAAGGTCATCTTTAGCCCCACAGCCTCTGGGGAGGGCGGGTCCCGCCAGGCCAGGTTGGCGAGGGGGCTGACCTTGTCCAGGGCTGGGTAGTACACAGGGTAGGGGGACACCTCAGGGAGGCAGATGACTAGGGCAGCAGCACTCTCCGTGTTGGGGTTACTCCGCACTGTTCCCGCGGGGTTCAGCAGCTCCCCTTTCTCGTCTGGACACAGGGTGGATGGGAGTTGCACGAGGAACGCCACCGGCCGGGAGCCCACGCCCCCGGGCCCCTCCCTCCCGCCGGGGCAGACCTGGTGCGGAAGGCCACATGTACAGGCAGCATTCACCGGTCTTGAGCTGGTCCTTGTAGTCAAACAGCATGAGGTTGGCCCAGGCGATGGGGCAGTCCTGGGAAAGACCACGGGCAGGTCAGGGCCATTTGTTCATCTGCAGGATGGGTGTAGCCTCCAGGCCGCCTTCCCCGCCCTCACCCAGACTCCCCGTGAGGAAGCCAGCAAGGTCAGCCACCTCCTGGCTCCCTTCCACTTCCAGTCGCATCCCTGCTCCTGGCTTCTTGAGAAACCCCCAAACGAACCACACCGGCCCCAGAAGGCTGGCACAGCTCAGCTATGGGTAAGTCAGCATGGCTCAGTGGCCAGTCACATCCCGGGCCCTGGTGACTCAGTGCTCAACCACCGTGCCTTCCCTGCTGGCTGCTGACTCAGGCCACTCTTGCTCCCGGTGAGGACAGTGCGTCCGTCCTCCTACCCCAGGGAGCCGCCTCCAGGTTCCCACCAGGACCGAAGGCTTAGGCCCAGATATTCCGAGTCACCATGCTCATGAGCCCTGGAACCCAGAGCCCTCACGTAGCAGGGGTGGCGGCCAGTGCGGGAGGGGCAGGGAGGTTGGGTCCGCCAGCCCTCCCGGGACTCCCCCCACCCCCCCATCCCCAAGGTGCGTTCCTGCTCTGAGTGGATAAGGGGGAGTGACCCACAGTGGGCTGGCTCCCAGAGGCCTGGCCCCAGCCTCCCAGCCAGCCCCACCCACCGCCTTCTTGGACTTCTTCTTGGTGGACCGAGCCTTCTTGGCCTTCTCGATCACGGCGTAAAGTGCAAAGCAGAGACGAGCCATGCGAGGCAGGTCGCAGACGTTGATGTCAAACTCTAGCCGCTGCTTCCACACGGGCTCTGAGCACACGCTCACCTCCGAGCTGGACACCGTCTTGCACAGCGTCTCGTTGCCATGGAAGAGCCCGGCCTGCACCACCAGCTGGGGAAGGTGCAGGTGCAGGTTTCAGGTGGCAGAGACCCAGCCTCTCCCCACTCCCAGGTTCTCCCCCCACCACCTAAGGCTCAGGGCTCCCGAAATGTCCACATTTCACATGGGTCTGAATCCCACTTTCCATGTGGAAGAAAGTGGCACAGAAGAGGGGCGGCCGAATGCCTGAGAGGTTCAAGGGGCCACAGGGTGAAGGGATGGGCTCCCCATGCCTCTGTGGGACCCCAAGTCATGGCACTGCCCTGCTCTGGGCCTCAGTTTCCCCACTGGGGCTTGGGAACTCCAGGGGCCCTTCCAGTTCTAATGCCCAAGCCTACCTCCACGGCTCAGAATTGTGCGAGCCCCAGGAGGAGGGGAATGTTTAATGCCACCTGAACACGCCGACCCTGGCTCCTCCAGCTCTACCCTGACAGCCCTCCGGCCCAGCCAGAAAGCTGCTTCCCTCCGATGCTCCAGGGTTCCATCCGGGAACCCCAGACCTGCCCTGTTTGCGAAATTACCCCAACAAAAAGTGTTCCACAAAGAGACTCGACCTCTGCGGACCCAGCTGTAATGTCCAGCAAATGGGACAGTAAAACAGACACCTGGCAGGCTATCCTATCCTGAGGACTGAGGGAGATGGGGTGTGTGAACGGCCCAGAAGTGGGCGTGGCCCCCAGGGGTCCCCGCCCGTGCTCCACACACCTCCCAAGTGTCCCCAGGGAGTCTCAAGGCCCCAGGGCCCAGCTGGAGCCGCTCCTCTTCGGCACCTGTCACCTCCCAGACTCTGTGCTTCCCACATCCCTGGGCCGGGCCTGGGCCCACCACTTCTACCAGAGTCAAATACCCAGAACTCACTGGGCCTGGTTTCTACGAATTAGCCTCTCTGGCCGGCCGGCCTGCTCCCCTCCCCTCTTCCTGTTTTGAAGCGGCTCACAACCACCCTAGGCAGGGATGCTGGGTAATGTGGTCAGGTGGCTTTCATGTGACCCCCCCCCCGCCTTCTTCCTCCACCACCCCTCTAGACCACAGCCACCTTGTTTGTGCAGAAAACATCCCCCCTCCCCCCAGAAGCCCCCTACCTTCATCCGCTCATCCGCATTCACTTTGCTACCCTGGATCAGCTCCACGCAGAAAGGCTGCTCCAGGGACCACAGGGACAAGGAAGAAGGCTGGGGCGGGGTGGAGGGTGGGGGGGAGAAGCAGGGCTGTCAAAGCAGAGGAATCCAGGGGAGGCTCTGGTGGCTAGCGCCCCTGACCCCTGGCGAGGCCCGTGGCCACTCGGAGGTGGGCTGAGAGTGTCGCCGGTTTGTGGCAAGGCTCAAGTACCCACTTGCCTTTCTTTACCAGAAAACCTGCCGTGCAGGTGCGCCGGGACCCCTGAGCCCTGCCCCAGAGGAAAGCTCGGGCGGCCCCCCGCCCCCACCCAGCACACTGGTGTAGTTTTGGCCGGCCAAGCTCAAGGCCCAGCTGTCGCCACTGACCAACCAAGGAGCCTGAGATGAGGCGTCCTGGGCCGGCCGCCAGCCCGCGGTGTGGCCACGAGGCTCCGGGGCCGGACAACAGGTGGGAGGAAGGGATGGAGGGGAGGGGAAGCGGAAGGCACCGGCTCACCTTCTTCATGGGAATGGGGGGCGGTTTGGTGCGTGGTTTTTGGACTTGGGGGGCAGGGTTGCTCTGCTCATCCCGCATGGCGAGGATGGAAGAAGAGTGCACCATGGTCAGGTGGGGGGTCAGCCCGCTGTGCAAGCAGCTGCAGATGTACTGAGACGGGGGCACAGAGTGAGCGGCCGACGGGGCAGCCCCAAGCATTCCCCGACCCGGGGGGCTCCCCGATGCTGACCACCGCCTACCCCAGGCCTTCCAGGCCCCTCCTGAGGACTCTCCTGCCCCCACCCGCTTCCTGAAGACAGAGCCCTCCTTGTGCTCATGAGGCGGGCAAGCCCAGCAAGGGGACGCTCTCGCCAGGACCCCCAGAGGCCTGGCTCCTCATGTTCAAGGGGGGCCCAGGGCCCTTCCCAGCCATCGCCCTCACCTGGAACTGGCAGAGGGGGTAGCTGCCGTAGAGGTACTCCTGCTTCCCGTTCACCTGCAGGGTGTAGTCCTCAGGCCGCTCCAGCAGCGGCTGCCGGAACACCGTGGCCTTCTTCCGGAGGGCACAGGCCATCAGTGCCAGGGGCACATCCTTGCTGGACACCTGGAAGGTGAAGCTCTCCTGGGGGGGGAGGGGAGGGAGGGTCAGCCCTCCACCCTTGGGGGGGGGGCAGAGGGGGTGGCGCATGGACTCTGGGACACAGAGGGTGTGGTTGCCTATTTGTACTAGGTGCCCCCTCCCCCCAGCGCGAGCTCCGAGGGCAGAGTCTGATGCAGGCACGTGGCTGACACCCAAGAAATACTTATTGAACGAATGAGTGGACCAGTGACCAGGGCCATTTGGTCATTCTGCCTCTCATCCGACTTGCCGGGTGGGACATTTGGCCGAGATCCTCGCATGCATGGATGCCCACAAGTACCACCGGGCGCCACTGGGAGGAGAGTGGATTTGGGGCGGTGGGCGGAGGACTGGGAAGTGTCACGGGGAAGCACCCCCCACTTGGACACAGCAGCCTGGACGCAGCAAACGGGCCCCGGCGTCCCCGGCAGGAACCGCGGGCTCACCTCGCTGCCCTCAAACTTGACGTTGACGAGGAGGGCCCGGTTGGGGACCCGCAGGGTGCCGGCCCCCCAGCTCCGGGCCGAGGGCTCCAGCTGCAGGGGGAAGCTGTACTGCAGCCAGGCCTCCCAGCCCAGCTGCTGCCGGCGGGCGGCCGCCTCCTCGCAGAACTGGCGCATCTTGGTGCGGAAGTCATTCACCTCGGGGTCCCGCAAGGAGTCGAACTCGTGGAGGCCTGAGAGGTGGGGAGGCTGGGTCAGCCAGGAGACGGGGAGGGGCGGGGCCGAGAGGGCCCACCGCACACGGGGGCGGGGCGGGAAGGGCCCACCACTCACGGGGGCAGGGCAGGGGCAGGGCCGGGAGAGCCCGTCGCGGGGCGGGGCAGGGGCGGGGCCAGGAGGGCCTGTCGCACACGGCGGGGCGGGACAGGGCGGGAAGGGAGCAGTGCACGAGGTGGGCGGGAGAGGAGGTGGGGCAGGGACACGGTGGGGCGGGGCGGGACCAGGAGGACCCATCGCACACGGGGGGCGGGGCGGGGCCAGGAGGGCCCAACGCAAACGGGGGGCGGGGCCGGGCAGGGAGGGGAGGGCCCACCCGCACGCGGGGCACCTTTGCCGATGAGGAGGCTGATCTGTGAGTTGACAAGCTTCTTCACCCTGTCACCCTCTCGGGCCACCAGGCGCAGCACCGGCAGGAAGGGCTGGATGTCACACAGTCGCCGCTGCTCGTCCTCCAGCTCCTGCTGCTCCGCGGTCTGGTTGACGCAGGTGAACACGTAGGCCTCAGGGTCGCTGAGCATGTGGAAGAGTGGCTCATACTGGGCGCGGTGCCACAACACCTGAGGGGACAGTGGCCGGTCAGCCCCTCCGACCAAAGTGAGCGGGGCCACGGGGAGCCGGGAGGTGGCTGGAGGCTGACCTCAGTCTGGGTGTCCCTCCCCTGCACGACCCTGCCCTCCCCAGACCCCTAGAGCACCGCATGGGTCACCATCCCTGCCCTTCTGTGGAAGGTGCCTGGTATTCGCTAAAGTCCTGTCCACAGTCCCCCCTGTATGTTACCCTTGAGAGACGGCCAGCCAGACATGACCTCCAGCTAATAGTCCTGGGGTTCATCACCCTGATTTCTAAATGTTGGCAACTAATTCAGAAAAGGCAAACAACTGAGAGAGCCATAAAACCCTCCATGGGCTGTGTTCAGCTAAGGTGGTCAGTGTGTGGCCTCAGGGCAAGGTGTCCCCAGGGTCCCCTGAGAGAGCCATCTAATAGTCAAGCTTTACTGCAAAACTGTTCACCACTGAGTCACAGAGAAGATGGGAAAGGAGCCCTATTTTTCTTCCACGGGGGACGGATAATTATGGTCCATCAGCACAAAGGGATTGGTACAGGGACATGACCCAGAATCTAGGGACACAAGACACACGGTGAGTGGGAAAAACAAAAAACAAAAAACAAAAAACCCCAAGGTATAGAGCAGCAGATCTAATTCAAGCCCATGTCCATAAAAACAACTCTAATAGGGGCACCTGGGTGGCTCAGTCAGTTAAGCGTCGGCTCCAGATTTCCGCTCAGGTCTTGATCTCACAGTAGTAATTTCGAGTCCCAAGTTGGGCTCTGTGCTGGGTATGGAGCCTACTTAAGATTCTCTCTCTCTCCCTCTGTCCCTCTCCTGAGCTTGTGCTCTCTCTCTCTCTCTCCCTCCCTCTCTTAAAAAAAAAACAAAAACCACAACTCTAATAAACAGAGTAATTAGTATAGGCCAGGATTCGACAAAAGTGACTGGTTTGCAGGCAAAACCTGGTCTGCTCCCAAGTTATTAGAAGACAGCCACGCCCACTCATTTACATATTGCCTGGGGCTGCTCTGGGCCTCCGTTGGCAGAGTTGAGTGCTTGCGACAAATATCAGATGGCCAGCAAAGCCTAGAATATTTACTCTCTGGCGTCTGGTATAAATAAAAGTATGAAGGAACTGAAGTCAAATCGGGGTGTGTGCAGCGCCCCACGTGTTTTGCATTTCTGCAGTGTGGGAATTGTAGTAGCTCGCATGCCTGGTTCAGAAAGATAAGACTACCCTTCAAGTGAAATTTACATAAAGTTAACTCACATGAAAAAGATGTTATAATGTTAACTGAGAAAAAAAAAGAGATCTCAAAGTCCGTAATCAGAATTATCACAAAAAGCAACACTCCGCAGAAAAGAAAACAGTAAGCAGCCAAACTGTTAACTGTGGTTGTCTCACAAGGGCTGGATCACAGGTGACTTTTTTCCTTTTTCTGTTTTTTTCCCGTTTTCCTAAATCAATGCGTCCATATTACTTTTGAAATGGAAAACAAATTTTTTTTTTTTTTAAATTTTTAAAGGAACCTCCCAGGAAGGGGAGATTGAGAAACAAAAACCAAACAAAAATTCCAAGATGGTCCCTTGCTTCTCTCCCTTTTTTGTGTGTGTTCAACTCCCAAGTATAGCTTTTAAAATTCTGAGCTGAGGTCTTGCTCTGTGGCGTGACCCATTAAATCCCACACTTGGTAAGTGGGATAAGCCCTTTGAAAGATCACAAGACAACATCTACCAAATACTTTCCAGATGTCTAACCCTTTGACTCAGTAATCCACCCGGACAATTATTCAACAAAAACTAAAAACTATTTCCAAAGATGATGTTTACTGAGATGACAGCTCTAAAGAGAGAAGACAGATAAGACTCTTTTAAGTGGCCTTGGATGGGGTGTGGTTCCGAAAAATGATGGCACAGTCATGGACAGAAGGAAAGGCCACCATGGGAACCACACCCTGAAGCTCTCACTGGAATCTGGTGAGTGTAATCGTGCACTGATAAAGGGGGAAGCTGAACTCAAAATGCTAGCTGGGCACTAACTGTAAGCGTTTATTATTATTTTTTAATGTTTATTCATTTTATGAGAGAGACAGACAGAGTGGGAGCGGGGGAGGGGCAGAGAGAGAGGGAGACACAGAATCTGAAGCAGGCTCCAGGCTCCGAGCTGTCAGCACAGAGCCTGATGCGGGGCTCGAACTCCCAAACCATGAGATCATGACCTGAGCCGAAGTCAGATGCTCAACCAACTGAGCCACCCAAGGCGCCCAGGATCGTACCTTCTTGATGGTGCTGAGGTTGGCATTCCGGGACACAGGGAAGTTCAGATAGACCCCCGTGGGCAGCAGGAAGTCAACTGCCACACTCTGATTCTCCTCCTTGGTCCAGAATTCCATGGGGCAGTCAACCCCAGGGGGCATCCTGTTCTTTCACTCCAAAGACACCGGCTGTCCTGAAAAGGAAGAGAAGGCAAAATGAGGCACCCTAAGGGTGCTGGATGAATCCTTTGAAGGGATCCTTTGGAAAACAGATTGTCAGGACCTTTGGCAGTGGGATGTTCAGGAAGGAGTCCCTCCCGTGGGTGCCCAAAGCTCGCCTCCCTCTGGACTTCGTCCTGCCTGGGGTGGCTTGTGGCTCCTACTGTCCCCAGACCCCATCTCATCCATCATCACAGGTGGGCACTCACTCTGTCTGCATCCCTCACCGCAGTGGCCCAAACTCAAGACACCAACAGACCCGTTCCAAATCATTTTTTCTCAGGAACACATGCACAAGTGGGAGACCCGGCCACAGCCACCAGCTGGCAGAAACGGGGGATGGCAGGGTCCCTGGTCAGACAACCCAGGACTCAAGAAGGACCAGGGGCTGCAGTTCTTTGAGACTTTCTAACCAGAAACCAAGTGGTTTAAAAATGGCTTTGGCCATCAAACAATTTGTTGAAATATCTCAGTCATACCAAACGCCCCCAGTCATACCCACTCTTCAGTAACAAAATGCTGTAGACACAGTTAAAGATCTTGTATCTCCCCTGCTCCAGGTTGTCACTACCTGCATTCTGGTTGGTTATAATTTCCGTGCATGTTTTTATACTCTTATTACATTAGTATGTATCCATGAAAAATTGCTAATATCAGTGCGTGCTTTCGAACTTTCTATGAATGGCGGGTCTTCTGCAATCTCTCTGCCAGTCAGCATTCTGTTAGTTAGGTTTATCCACACTGATACATGTAGCTCAAGTTCATTCACCGGAACCCCTGTGGTATTCACTGTGTATATAAACCACAATTTATTTACCCCTTCTCCTGTTGATGAACCTCAGGGTTTGTTTCTAGTCTTTTTGGTTATTACAAACAATGCTACAATGCATATCGTTATACACCTCACTTTGTGTATATGTAGAGTCTGGGTGAGTGCTGTCCAAGAGAAATACAATGGGAACCACACGGGCAATGTCAAAGTTGCCAGCAGCCACATTTAAAAAAAGCAAAAAGAGGGGCGCCTGGGTGGCTCAGTCGGTGAAGCGTCCGACTTCGGCTCGGGTCATGATCTCGCGGTTCGTGGGTTCGAGCCCCGCGTCGGGCTCCACGCAGACAGCTCGGAGCCTGGAGCCTGCTTCCAGATTCTGTGTCTCTCTCTCAATCTCTCTCTGCCCCTCCCCTGCTCATGCTCTGTCTCTCTGTGTCAAAAATAAATACATATTTAAAAAATTAAAGGGGTGCTTGGGTGGCTCAGTTGGTTAAGCGTCCGACTTCAGCTCAGGTCATGATCTTGCAGTTTGTGAGTTCAAGCCCCGTGTCAGGCTCTGTGCTGATGGCTCAGAGCCTGGAGCCTGCTTTGGATTCCGTGTCTCTCTCTGCCTGTCTCCTGCTTGCTCGCTCACTCTCTCTCTCTCTCTCTCAAAAATAAATAAATATTTTTTAAAAATTAAAAAAAAATTTTTAAGTAAAAAGATAAAGTTAAGCTTAGTGATATGTTTTATGTAACCCAATATATCCAAAGTATAGTCACTTCAAGACGTCATCACAAAAAAAAGAATTACTAATGAGATATTTTACACTTTTTTTTTTTTTTTTTGGTATTAAGTCTTTGAAATCTGGTATATTTTACACTTACAGCACATTGCAATTTGGGCACTAGATTTCCATCAGAAATACCTCATCTATATGTAGATTTCATGCCATTTACAGCTAAAAAAGTAGGTTCAGAGACTCAAGTTGTTGCAGATATACTTAAAAGTTTTCCAAGAAATGAGTGGAGTATCCATTTCTTAGATCTGAATGAATTAAAATTAAACGAATTGTTTAGAAATTCCGTTCCTCCATCACCCTTCACATTTTTTTAATGCTTATTTATTTTTGAGAGAGAGAGAGAGAGAGAGAGAGAGAGCACAAGCGGGGAAGGGGCAGACAGAGAGGGAGACACAGGATCCGAAGCAGGCTCCAGGCTCCGAGCTGTCGGTGCAGAGCCCGATGCGGGGCTCGAACTCACAAACTGCGAGATCATGACCTGAGCCGAAGTCGGATGCTTAACGGACTGAGCCACCCAGGTGCCCCATCACTCTTCACATTTCAAGTGCTCCAGGGCTACATGCAGCTGGGGGCTGCCTCGCTGGACAGCACAGGTCCAGGATATGTGTGCATATATATATATATATATATATATACACCTAAGAGTGGAACTGTCACATCATGACAATAACCTAGAGAGCCAAACACCTTGAACTTTACTAACGTGGGGCCCGTTGGCAATGGCACCACCACCACGGTCTGCTGCTTACTTCCATTCCTTCATCAGCCCTTGGGGTCATCACATTTACTGATTTCCGCCAACCTGATGGTCACAGAATGCTCTTTGGTTGTTTTAATTTGCATTTCCCTGTATCCTCTGCAAATAGCCTGCTTTTAACTTTTGCCTGTTTTTTCTGTGGGGTTGTCTTTTTCTTATTGGTTGACAGGGTTTCTTTTATATACTCTGGATTCAGTTCCTTTGTTGATTAAAGGAGTTGGAAAATGTCTTCTTTTGGTCCAGGTCATCTTTTCACTCCGTTTTTAGTGTCTTTTTGGTGAGCAAAAGTTTGCAGTGTTGACGTGGTCAAATATTTTCCTTTGTGTTTTATGATTTTTATTTTTTTTTTAACTTTTTTTTTTTAATTTTTTTTTAACGTTTATTTATTTTTGAGACAGAGAGAGACAGAGCATGAACGGGGGAGGGTCAGAGAGAGGGAGACACAGAATCTGAAACAGGCTCCAGGCTCTGAGCCATCTGCACAGAGCCCGACGCGGGGCTCGAACTCATGGTCCGCGAGATCATGACCTGAGCCGAAGTCGGCCGCTCAACCGACTGAGCCACCCAGGCGCCCCTATGATTTTTATTCTTTAGAAAAATATTTCCCGGGGCGCCTGGCTGGCGCAGTCGGTTGAGCGTCCGACTTCAGCCAGGTCACGATCTCGCGGTCCGTGAGTTCGAGCCCCGCGTCAGGCTCTGGGCTGATGGCTCGGAGCCTGGAGCCTGTTTCCGATTCTGTGTCTCCCTCTCTCTCTGCCCCTCCCCCGTTCATGCTCTGTCTCTCTCTGTCCCAAAAATAAATAAACGTTGAAAAAAAAAAAGAAAAAAAAAAAAAAAAAAAGAAAAAAAAAAAAAAAAGAAAAATATTTCCCTACCCGAAGGTCACATCCTCCTAGATTTCGATGAATTTAAAAATAATTGAAAAATGGGGTTCCTGGGTGGCTCAGTCAGTTAAGCGTCCGACTTCAGCTCGGGTCATGATCTCGCGGTTTGTGGGTTCGAGCCCCACATCGGGCTCCACGCAGACAGCTCGGAGCCTGGAGCCTGCTTCGGATTCTGTGTCTCCCTCTCTCTCTGCCCCTTCCCCGTTCGTGCTCTGTCGCTCTCGCTCAAAAATAAATAAACATTCAAAAAAATAATTGAAAGGAATTTAGTTTAAGAGAGAGATTCTTTTGGGCTCTGCCATTTGGGCCCAGGACTCCCCCTCCCAGAACGGCTGGTGCTGAATCTGCTCAGAGCTGCAGCACGTGGGCACATCACCCTGTAACCACTGCTGGGATCCACTTCCTCTGATTGTAAAACCACATCCTACTTGGGTTCCTCTTTCTGAGAATGACCAGGCCAAAGGCTTTCTTTTTGATTCAAAATGTGGGGGACAGTCAAAAATCCTGGAGAATCCACTTAACAATGCTAACTGTCCTGTGGCCACGCTCAGGAAGCCAGGGGAACCCGTGGCCACTCGATCCTGAGGTCAAGATGAGCACATGTGGCCTGAGCTCCTTGGGACTCCAGCCAAAGGGAGGGTGCTCGGAGACCAAGGCGCCCCCGCTCCTCTGCCCCTTAGCACTATGGAAATGAAGGCTTCGACTACCCGCACCCGTGCGGGATGCGAGGGAAAACTCGCCCTTAAAAAGCTCATCCCTGAGAAAGGAAGAACAGGAGGGTGCGGGCGGGGCATAATCAAATGCCAGAGATGGGACGGGAGGCAGCAGGAATCCTCCCTTTGTGGGCCCAGGACCCACATGCAGCTGCTAACAAGCCCGAACTCTCTATGAAGCTGACTCCTCTCTCTGCAAACGGACGCGACAAAGATACCGACTAATCCAGGGGCTTTCGCGCTGCTCCAAGAACGCAAGTTGGTACAACCACTTTGGCGAAGTCTCTACTCTTGGCAGTGTCTACTAAGGCTGAGCACCCGTGTGCCTTGTGGGCCAGCAATTAATTGCACCGTAGGTGTTCGCTCGCCAGAAACACGAGTACACGCGCACCAAGAGACACGAACGAGAGTGTCTACAGCATTGCTCTTTGTAATGGCCCCAAACTGGAACGTTCCCAAGTGCGTATCAGCAGTATAATGGAAAAATCAATTACGGTATCTTCTCCCAACGGCATGTTCCAGAGCAATGAGAATGCACGGTCTACAAATACAACAGTATAAGTGAATCTCATAAACGTAAAGCTGAACAAAAGAAGTCAGGCACAAAAGAATATGTGCTCATGGTTCCAACTCCACGGAGAACAAACACAGGCAGAACTAATCTACATTGGCAGAAGAAGAGACAGGGGTTACCCCCAGAAGGAGGGCAGGTGCCCCAGGAGAAAGGGGTTCGAGGGGCTTCTGGGTACTGGCAGTTTTCAGTTTCTTCACCTGGGAGCTGGGGACTTTCACAAACCCCACACACCCTCAGTCCCAGTGGTTCAGATGGCTTGACTTCATTCCTGGCCGCTCCCGTGGCCTGAGACCCACCTGGCCACAGGGGTTGGACTAGAACCAGGAAGGGGGCTCAGGCCCAGCCAATCACTGTCTACAGTGATTCCAGGATGAGCATGTGAATGTCAAGTCAGCCCAGTGGGTTTTGACGTTGGACTTCTTTGGGTATTTCCACCTGGGGTAGCAGGAAAGAATATCCATCTAGGGCTGCTGGTGACCACCTCTCGCTGCCCTTGGTGGGGGCGGTCTGAGAAAAGACGACCGTGGAGGAGAGCAGAGCTCGGCGTGAAGAGAGAGTACAAACAGGTCCTGAAGGCGCCCTTGGGTTCCTGCATGGAGACATGCCTGAAGCCAGACTCCATCCCTGGACTTTTCAGTTCTCTCAGCCAAAAACTCCCCCTGTCCCCTACCTGCTTTTTTTGGTTTTGTTTTTGTTTTTAACTTAGAGCAGTTTGAGTTTTTTTGTTTTTGTGTTTCTTTCTCTTTTTTTTTGTCACTTGCAGCTGCGTGTTCCATTTTAGGAAGTGTCTGGTGTTTAGCAAGTTCTTTCCTTGGAAACTGGCCTGCCTCTAAGAGCCAACCCTGATCTTTGTAGTGCCATCTAGAGGCACACGGGGTTGTCATCTGATGGCTATTGCTGCTGGATGGTGGCCTCAGGACCTCTGACTGTTCTCCCTATGACACAGTTTTTAGACTCTTGCCAAACTTTGGTACTCTGAGAAAACAAGATGCTGCGGGTGGGGCCTGACGGGCCAACTGCCGAAGAATTTTCTGGGTACCAGACTCCCATTGTTTAGTCTAAGAGCCTCTCAGCCCTTCCCCCCAAGGAAGTCCTTCAGCGGTCGTATCGCTGAGCTCATTGGCTGCCAATGATCCTTCCCACAGTAAGTTCTAGATACTTCCCACAGTAAGCCGGGTTCTCCCAGCTAATTTCCTGGATCTGAATGCAGGAGTTCTCAATTATCGTTGGTCACTTCATCTCATGGAAATAATTGGCACTCGTGGATTACTGGATTTGCTATTTTGTACATATGGCTCAGTCTGAGATGTTATGAGTCTCAAGGAGTATCTATTAAGTTCCAGGAGTCGTGCGAGGTGCTGGAAGATGGTGGTGGAGAAGCTTACACTCCAGCTGGGGAGACATTAATACCCAAGCACATCGTAGGTAGGAAGAATGACCACACGCTATACCAACACAGTGAAGGCAGTGCTCCAAATGGCGATGTGATGGAGAACTCTGTAGGGAGGCCAGGAAAAGCCCCTCCGAGGAGAGGACCCCAGAGCAGAGAACCAGACTGCGTCCAGGGAGGATGGGAGGCAGGCCACTGCCGCTGGAGCACATGAGTGGGGCAGGGAGGGGAGGCCACGGGATAAGACAGGTTGAAGAGGTCAGGAGGGACCAAGTCCTGTGGAGCCTTTACAGGGGAGATGCCTGGGTGTCACGCAAAGAGTGATGGGCGGTCTCAGCAAAGGAGCCAGGGGATCCAATTCGCATCCAAAATGATGCCTCAGCCCCAGGGTGAAAGAACTGGAAAGAAGCAAGTGTGTGCATGGGGAGGTAGGGAGGTTCGTACCCCGGTGATGAGAAAGGCAGGGCATCAAGATCTATTTTTTCAACTACTGTTGAAAGTTAACTTATTTGGAGAGAGAGAGAGAGAGAAAATGAGCAGGGGAGGGGCAGAGAGAGAAGGAGAGAGAGAATCCCAAGCAGGCTCCACACTATCGGCACAGACCCCAGTGTGGGGCTCGAACACACGAACCATGAGATCATGACCCGAGCTGAAATCAAGAGGCAGACGCGCAACTGACTGAGCCCGCCGGGTGCCCCTCAAGATCTATGTAGGAGCTCGGGCCGATGAGATGGGGTCGCGGGGGAAGGAGCAAGGATGACAGCCAGGTGCGGGCTTGGGACACTGGAGGGGTGGTGGAAATACACTGGATGGGCAAGCGTGGGGGAGAAACAGATTTGGGGGCAATGAAACGGTGAGATGTCCATTTCAGACATATGGACTCTTGGCGGTGAAAACCCCCAAGGAGACAGCCAAGGAGCACGCCCCGGTGTGGAGCTTAGGGGAGAGGTCTTTGGGGCTCTCAAGGCATAATTTGGGGTCAGCGGGCTACACACCGAGGCGTATGAGACGGCCGGGAGACAGCGGGTAGGCGAGGGCCGGGCCCGCCTTCAAGGCACTAGAGTGGCTTCCACCAAAGATGAGCCGTGAGTAATCAGTCAGCCAGACTCTTGTGGCCGACTTCTCGGTGCACATCTGACTCATTAAAAAAAGATCAAAGAAAAACGTCCAACAGGGCGCTCAGTCCCTTTCACCTTCCCGCTTCCGGCCAGCACAGTGCCCAGAACGGCTGTGGAAGGCGGAGGGTCTCAGCCACAGCAGCGCACCATCCCCCCCACCGGCAGTTCTGAGACGTGCCCAGCTAGACAGACGCACCCTCCGCGGCCCAAGGTTGAAGCCGTCTCTCCCGCTGCAAAGGTCTGAGGGGTCTGACCTTCTGCGTCCTGAGCGGACACCAAGGGAGTTTCCCCCAAGATTGCATAAAAGCGCCACCGTCCTTCCCAGCCCGCAGCAGGGCGTGCTACGAGGGCCCCCACTTATTTCTAAGAGAGGAGGGCGAGCAGGGGAGGCAGTGTGCCAGGGTCATGGTGCTTCCTCCAGACTGGGAACGGGGTGGTGGCCCACCTCCTAGCCCCCCCTCCTGGGCCGGCAGACCTGCTGGCCGGTGGCTCGTGCCGAGCCCCGGACTCCCGCTCCTTTCCTTTGGAGTTGCACGTTTGAAATTGCATGTTAGTTACGGCTGTGAGCCGCCCTGTGCCTCCCGGGTGTGGCAGGGCTCCGCGTCTTTCCGTCTTTCCGGCAGTCGTGGCAAATGTGCCCGCCGCTCAGAGCAGGTGGCGCTGCCCAGCCCTGGTCAACGTAAAGCCAGGCTTTTTGGTGCCCGTGTCACATGCCCCCGGGAGCTGCTTCCCCAGGGAACACATGAGTCACTCTCAGCAGGCTCTGGGCAGGGGACCAGCCGCAGGGAGAAGGGAAGTTGTATCCTGCTTTATCCGAGAAATAAACGCCCTCCTCCCTGAGGCCGCCTGGGCCAAGACCCGCCCCCGAGTACCTTCCTTTCCTTCGCATGCTGCGCTAGAGTGAGTGTCTACGAGTCCCCCGGGGTCATTGCTAGGATTCTGTCCGGAGAGAGAGGTGCTCCTTTCTTTTAACTCTGGGACAAAACATTTAACTCTAGGAAGGTTACAAGCCAAAGAGCTCAAGAGGCGTCTCAGAAACGTCTAGAAGGTGGTTACACACATTGTCCGATGCCTACCATCAACCCCGGCTGGGAGGTAAGGAGACCAGCAGTCACCCTGACAAGGGACAGGGAGCCACGGGGGCTGGCCTTCTGCATCAAGCTGAACAGAGCAGAGTCTGGTTGTGCCTCCTGACCCGGGCTTATTTTCAGGTACTTTTCAGCCTCTAAATAGTCCTTCTAATAAGTGTTCTGGTTCCCAGACTCTCTCCTGTGGAGAAGGAAATGGCTGTTTCTCCTGCTGCCTAACTTATGTGGAGAGAGGACACTTCAGAGGCAAACGCCAAAGGGGCTTTACCCAGAGGCCCCGCTTCCCAGTGGAGCTCCTGGGTGTTTGTCTTAAAAGAGCTTTCTAGAATCCACCCGCTGCTCTGGCAGCCAGGGAAAGCCCAGAGATGATTCAATAACCACATCTTCCTGGGGACCCTCGAGGAAGAAGAACGTGGGGGGACCTTTTCGGCCCAGGGGCGTGCAGGCTGCGGGTCCTGTTCATTCATTCATTCATTCAGCAAATATGTCTTTGAGCATCAGGGACTGTGCCCATCAGGGAATGAACGGGACAGGTACCGTCCCTGATCTTAGAGTTTTTAGTTTAACAGGAGAAAACAAAAATGAATGAGGAAATAAAAAGAAAAATGAATACCAAGATGATTTCAGAGAAGAGGTGGAAGGTAATAAAAGGGGCTTGTCGGGGGGGGGGGTCTCCTCTGGATGGCGGGTCAGGGAAGGGTGCTCGAATGAGATCATGTCAGAATTGAGGCCCACAGGATGAGAGAGATCAGGCAGAGATCCAGGACGTAGGGTTGAGGCAGCTGGAACAGGAAGTGCAAAGGCCCTGAGGCAGGAGGCCAGGCAACTGGAGGCCAGGACCAGGAGGGGAGATGACTGGAGAGGCAGGGAGGCCTGCAGCGCCCTGTGGCCACCGTGAGGAGCCAGGTTTTCTTGTCACCGCAGTGGGAAGCCACCAGCGGGTTTCAGGCAGGAGACTGATATGGCCTGACGTGATGCTTTACAAAAATTGCTTTGGCTGCCGTGAGGAAAATGGAAGGGAGGGAGCCAAGAATGGAGGTGGGAAAGCAATTAGGCCAGGGCCCCAGGCAAGAGCTGGCGGGGCTAGACTCGCGAAGGAAAGCCTGGGCCCTACCTGCCACAAAACACCCCGATCCTCTGCCCTTAACAACCGAGGAACAGGCATCCCAGAAACCCAGCCTTGAAATTTCCTGTCCTTAAGAATCTTCTTGAGAAAGAACGGAAGCTATAGACCAGAAGGAAAGCTGAGCAGCCCGGCGTCCCCCAACAGGTGCAGTTTTAGGACAGATGTGCAGATCTCCCAAAATACAGAATCTTTCGGGAAAACCACTTCAATGCGTCTCCCTGGGAGGCCCCAGACCAGCAGACATCCTCCACCCCCAGAGGCCACCACGGTCTTGAGGGCAGAAAGGGTCTCCGCACCCCAGGAAAGGGACGTCAGCCACAGCAAACGGGAGGCCTTTGCCACGCGGGCGGTGCCTCTGCTGTCCTCTGCCCTCTATTGCGAAGCCACTGTCCAGTGGTGGTCAGTTGGAGGAGGAACATGTATCCAAAGAAGGGATGGGAGGGAAGTCTCCAGAAGCCGGAGGCCAGCCAAGTCAGACATCCCCAGAACCATGCCCAAGACTAGGAAGGAAGGGCTTGTCTGGAGGGTTGTCTGATACCGTGAGTCCCTGTCACAGAAGAAAACGGGATGGGAGGGGTGAAGGCCGAGATGGATGTGACAAGTTACGTGAAATCGTGCAAAAGGCTTCCCCACGTCTGCTTGGCAGATAAGCCAAGGACAGGAACTTGCCTCCTTGTCTATCCGCTTCTGCCTCCCTCAGTTCCTTCTTTGTTTTCTTCTTCTTCTTTTTACTCTCTCCCATTTTAAATGTGTCTCCCTTGAAGCCATATGATTTAATAGAACAGTAACTTTTGGGGCACCTGAGTGGCTCAGTTGGTTGAGCATCCGACTCTTGACTTTGGCTCATGATCTCACAGTTCGTGAGTCCAAGCCCCACGTTGGGCTGTGTGCTGACAGTGCGGAGCCTGCTTGGCATCCTCTCTCTCTCTCTGCCCCTCCTGCATATGCTCTCTTTCTACCAAAATAAATAAACTTTAAAAAATTAGAACGGTTACTTTTAATTTTGATATTTAAAACTGAAAAAAAAAAATCCCAAAGGAGGAAGACCAAACCGACATTGAAGAATGAGAGGCAAAGTCCTCTGGAAATTCTGTTCTATTAAAAAAAAGAGAGGGGTGATGGGAATGCAAGCTGGTGCAGCCACTCTGGAAAACAGTATGGAGGTTCCTCAAAAAACTAAAACTAGAACTACCCTATGACCCAGCCATTGCACTATGAGGCATTTATCCAAGGGATACGGGGGTGCTGTTTCGAAGGAACACATGCACCCCCATGTTTATAGCAGCACTATCAACAATAGCCAAAGGTTGGAAAGAGCCCAAATGTCCATCGATGGATGAATGGATAAAGAAGACCTGGTATATCGGGGCACTTGGGTGGCTCAGTTAAGTGTCTGACTTCAACTCAGGTCATGATCTCGCAGTCTTGAGTTTGAGCCCCGCGTCGGGCTCTGGGCTGATGGCTCAGAGCCTGGAGCCTGTTTCAGATTCTGTGTCTCCCTCTCTCTCTGCCCTTCCCCCGTTCATGCTCTGTCTCTCTCAGTCTCAAAAATAAATAAATGTTAAAAAAAAAATTAAAAAAAGAAGACCTGGTATATATACACAACGGAGTATTACTCGGCAATCAAAAAGAATGAAATCCTGCCATTTGCAACTACGTGGATGGAACTGGAAGGTATTATGCTAAGTGAAATGAGTCAGTCAGAGAAAGACAAATATCATATGACTTCACTCATATGAAGACTTTAAGAGACAAAAAGGATGAACATAAGAGAAGGGAAACAAAAATAATATAAAAACAGGGAGGGGGACAAAGCATAAGAAACTCATAAATATAGAGAACAAACAGAGGGTTACTGGAGGGGGTGTGGGAGGGGGGGATGGGCTAAATGGGTAAGGGGCATAAGGAATCTACTCCTGAAATCACTGTTGCACTATATGCTAACTAATTTGGATGTAAATTTTAAAAAATTAAAAAAAAAATTAAAAAAAAAGTAGAGAGGGGTGCTTGGGTGGCTCAGGTGGTTAAGTGTCCAACTCTTGATTTCAGCTCAGGTCGTGATCTCATGGCTCGTGAGTTCGAGCTCTGTATAGGGCTCTGCACTGACAGCTCGGAGCCTGCTTGGGATTCTCTCTCTCCGTCTCTCTCTGTCCTTCCCCAGCTCTTGCTCTTTCTCGCACACAAAATAAATAAATTAACTTAAAAAATTTACAAACAAGCAAGAGACAGACTCCTGACTTCTTCTGCTGTCATCAGAAAAATGAACCAACTATCCTACACAAAAAATTCTATCCCAACCATCGCTTATCACGTTCAGCTCACGGCCCACCCATCAAGGCCACGGGCCTGCACCCAAATGGAATCCCCTGCCACTACACGCCAAAATCAAATGAAAGATCCACGGTCTCAAATCTGGCAATTTGGGAAATTCGGGAACCGTCCTAAGGAAGTAAGTCAAGAGCCAAACAAGGCGATATATACAAAGACATTCATTTGTGGGACTGTTTGCGAAAGTGGAAAACCAAAACTAATAGGGAAACTATCATAATTAACTTACTAGGAGAAAATATAGTCACTAAGATGACACCTGTGTATGCTACACAGCACTGCAAATATCCCCCACGTTCACTGAAACAAAAAATGCGCATCCATTTACCATGGCAACACCTATTTGTGGACAAAACATTTCAGAAAGCACGCCGAAAATGAAAACAGCTATAATATGAGTGGGTTTGAACATCATAATAATTATTCCAGAAGCTCGTTATCTCTGAAAGTTATACAAGCATGATTTTAAAAATTAATTAAAACTAAAACGTTTGTGGGGCGCCTGGGTGGCTCGGTCGATTAAGCGTCTGACTTTGGCTCTGGTCATGATCTTGCGGTTTGTGGGTTCGAGCCCCGCTTCGCGCTCTGTGCTGACAGCTCAGAGCCTGGAGCCTGCTTCGGATTCTGTGTCTCCCTCTCTCTCTCTCTTTCTGCCCTTCCCTCGCTCATGCTCTGTCTCTCTCTCTCTCTAAAATAAATAAACATTAAAAAAATAAAAAAACAAAACAAAAACTAAAATGTTTGCAGCAAAAAAGGAACAGCCCCCAGCCCTGAGCATCCAAACCTATCACCCCTGATTGTGGTTGCTTCTTTGAGTATTTATCTCTGTGTTTCCAATTAATAGATTTATATGCGTTTTCAACTTTTACACTTGATCTTAGCCAAAAGGCTGAGAAGCGATGGGCTTTTCAACTTCTAACTTCTTCCTTAGAAGATGAGTTTGTGCTTTCCTGCACACACGCACATGTCCTCTCCTCCATGTTCTTTTTTAATTTTTTTTTTCAACGTTTATTTATTTTGGGGACAGAGAGAGACAGAGCATGAATGGGGGAGGGGCTGAGAGAGAGGGAGACACAGAATCAGAAACAGGCTCCAGGCTCTGAGCCATCAGCCCAGCGCCTGACGCAGGGCTCGGACTCACAGACTGCGAGTCGTGACCTGGCTGAAGTCGGACGCTTAACCGACTGCGCCACCCAGGCGCCCCTCTCCTCCATGTTCTGAACATAGCTGTGTGATAATTTTTTGTTAATCAACGTCAGTGCTTACATTATTATGACCACATAAACACTGTTCAAAACTAAACCACAGGGTGGCTCAGTCGGTTGAACGTCTGACTCCCGTTGGCTCTGGTCACGATCCCAGGGTCATGGGATCCAGCCTCACGTCGTCGGGCTCCACGCTGAGCTTGGAGCCTGCTTAGGATTCTCTCTCTTTCTCTGTCTCTCTCCCCACCCCCCTTTGCCTCACTCCCCAGGTCTCTCTCTCTCTCTCTCTCTCTCTTAAAACGAAACAAAACTAGGGGCGCCTGGGTGGCTCAGTCAGTTAAGTGTCCAACTCTTGGTTTGGGGTCAGGTCATGAACTTGTCATTCATGACATTGAGCCCTGAGTCAGGCTCTGTGCTGACAGTGCACAGCCTGCTTGGGATTCTCTCTCTCTCTCTCTTTGCCTCTCTCCCAGTCACACATGCACACACTCTCTCTCAAAATAAATAAACATTATAAAAACCCAAATTCATAATTCTTCCCTAAACTTTCCAACAGAACTATAAAACTCCATAATATGGTAAATATGTCAGATAATCCATCATCTTCATTTTTTTTCTTCTTGGAGACAGTCCCCCTACGGTCCTCAGCCATCCTGCTCCAAACTGGCCTGCCTGCTCTCTAGATGAGCTGCACGGCGGTAGCATTGGAACTTTGCTTCACCATTATTAGGGAACTCTCTTCACCAGTCTCTCCACCAGTCAAAGTTCTTGGTTGCAAGTAAAGAGGCTAACTCCCACTGATTAAGCAGGAAAGGAGCTGACAGATTGCCTGACTTATTTGCTTCATTACGAGGAATTTTCATAGTTCTGTTGGAGAGTTTGAGGAACAACTGGTGACTAGTACATGGAAAACATAGTAAATAAAAACATGAGGTGCTTACCAACTCCAGGAAAACCAAAAGGTCGAGCAAAAAAAAAAAAAAGAAAGAAAACTTAGTACACTGGATTCCATGATGCATGTCTGATGGCAAAACTGCCTCTATTGCCTATTTACCGAGTACTGAATGCCAGTTTGGACCTCTGCCACTTCTGTGCCAAGAATTTGACCTCGCAGCCCATCATTGCTGCCACCAGCATAACCACGGATACAGCTCATGATTCATCCCTCGCCTCTCTCAAAATACCGCATAGGTGCAGGTTATCAGTGAAGTCTAGGTCGCAGGTGCTGGCTACAGGGAAAGCTTGGAAATGAGTCCTTTTCAGTTCCCATGGTGTGATAGGTGTTAGGTATTTTTCTCTGTACTCACAAAACTCAAAGCTGAAACACAGAGAGCCATTTGGAAGCTGAGCCAAATGAGAACAAGAGATAATCACACATTGTATCACTTGTTCCTCTTTTTCAGTTTACTCTATTTTCGTAGAGCATAATCTCCAGTAGTCTCCTTGCATAGGGATACAAAAGTGCGTGTGCACGCAGAGAGCTTTTTTATGGAAAATTCTCATCTTAAAAAATGCCCTTATTCCATTATTTTGCTTGAATGACAATTACATAATTCTTGCTAGGGAATTAACTTCCCTAGAAATTTGAAAGAGTTGCCCCATGGTCTTGTAGCTTCTGGTGTTGATTTTGCAAGGTCCAGTGTCATTCTGTTATCTGTGGCCTCTTTTTGTTGGCTTCTGGTAATTTCTATCTCTGGAGTTTCGAAAGTTCATGATGATGTCCAGTAGTACGTACTTTGCTTTTATTTGTATGTCTTTTATTATTCATTGTTGAGTACTACTCAGAGACTCTTCATGTAGAAGCTTCTTCAGTTCTAGAACTTTTTCCTGTAGTTTGATAACTTCCTCGTCTTCATTTTTCTCCCTTCATTGTCTTGACCTCCTATGAGTTGGATATTGGGCATTCTGAATGGATTCTCCGGTTTTCTTTCATTTTCTTCCCTGTTTCCCATCTCTCAAGTCTTTTTGTTCTACTTTCTAGAACTCTATCTTTCAATCTCCAACTCTATTCTGTTGAAAATTTTGCTTCTACTCTCATAGTTTTTTAACATTTTATTTGAATGTTTATTTTTGAGAGAGAGAAACAGAGAGAGAGCAGGGGAGGGGCAGAGAGAGAGAGGGAGACCCAGAATCTGCAGCAGGCTCCAGGCTCCGAGCTGTCAGCACGGAGCCCGACGTGGGGCTCGAACTCACGGACTGTGAGATCATGACCCGAGCTGAAGTCAGATGCTCAACCGACTGAGCCACCCAGGCGCCCCGGAGCATTCCTATTTTTAAACAACCATGTTTAATGACTTCTGACTCCCTTTTTTCTGTTTGTTTCGGTCTCTGTCTTTCATGCTAGAGGCTTTATCCTATGTGGGATAATCCAGAGCTGCCCACTCAAATTTAAGAGAGAGGCACCAAAAGCTATTTGTGCACGGGTAAGGCCAGCTGCCTGGCAGGCGTTGCTGTGAAATGACAAAATAGCAAGCTAGCTTTCCCCCGGAGTCAGTATTTGAGGGTCCTTTTGTCTTGTGAGGTCAGTTTCTTCGGAGAGAAGTTCTTCAAGGCCCTGACTGAAGAAGAGTAGAAACTAGGCTGACATGTCCTGGGAGCCCGCCAGGAGACGGTCTCACTGTTCAGTACACAGACTTTCACCGAATTTTCCTGTTCTCAGTACAGTGCTTCCTCCTGTCCCCCCCCCCCCCGCCCCGCCCCCAACTGCTCTCCACACAGCCTCCTTCCACCCCAGGCTAGGCCTGAGCTGCCCTAGTTCAGCAGACCTGGGGGAAAATGAGAGTCTCCTGCTGGGGCGGAGGAGGGAGCCACCTGGCCATGTGGGCTGAGGGAGGGGTCTGTTGCTGTGACACCTTCAGTCAATCTTCCTTCTTCCAGCCCACCCTGCACCCCATCATCGGGAACACTGTAGCCCCACTCTTGGGCCTTTGGTGGGTCCTTGGACCCACGGGCCTTCCTCCCCCCACAGCCCAGGACATTCAACATTCCAAGCCTTCCACCTCTTTCACTGGCCTGCTTTCTGTCTCTGAAAGTGTTTACTCACATCCTCCTCCTCAATCCTATCTCCTGCTCTGTTTCCTTAAGGATTTATTCCTTTTTTATTCCTTTAATCTCATTTTAGTGGGCTTTTGAAACAGGGCCAGGATAAACATACGCACGCAGTCAGCTACGTTTTCGTGGAAGTTCACAATAATATTTAACAATACATAAAAATCAAGTGTCCAAAGAGAGGCACATAGAAGGCTTTCTGGGGGGTTTGTGGGAGGATACTCCATCCAGGAGACAATGGTTCTCCGGGGGATGGGGAGGGCAGGGTTATAAAAGAGTTATGCTAATTTTTTTTTTTTTTTTTTTGCAAACTTTCAACAGATAACAGGTATTTTTCAATTAATAAAAAAGCGTGAGCGTTAACAATTATTAAAAGGCATCTTCTGAAACAAGAATCAAGCTATTGAAAACAGGGGTGTAAACAGGTGTGTAGAAGAGGATCCCCCAATGGAGGTTTACACAGTCCGTGGTTTTTGACCACGTTCCAGCGAGTTCCACAGAGGCAACCCCAAGACCTTCAGAGGGTGTCAGAAGGGGGATAGGGGGCTGAGTGGACATCCTAGGCCAGTCTCTACTTGTACCACAGGGCGCTCTGTTTTTATCTACTTTATAGGTCAAAATTCTGCTTATATTTTGATCTTTTTTTTTAAGGTTTATTTATTTTTGAGAAGGAGAGAAAGCGTGCCAACGGGGGATGGGCTGAGAGACGGGGAGACACCGAGCCGTCAGCACAGAGCCTGACGCGGGGCTCGAACGCACGAACTGCGAGATCATGACCTGAGCCGAGGTCCGACGCTTCGCCGACTGAGCCTCCCAGCTGACCCAGTATTCTGATCTTTTTAAAGATCTCCACACTAAACAAAGAAGCCTGGAGAGTACTGATGAAGATAGAGAGAAAATGAGGTTGGTGTGGGGCCGGGGGGAATCTTCCAAGGATGACACCATATGCTGTAACCCTGTGCACCTTCCCATCAGAAACGACAGTAGCTGTGCAAGCACCAGGTAAGGAGGAATGTGCTCTGCAGACGGGGAGTACATATGCACTCCCAGGGCTTGCAGAAGGGACTGTGACTACCGATCGGGGAGCTAACCATACCCAGCTAGCCCCAGGTCCCAAAGCAGGGGGTGTGTGTTCAGCTAATACTCAGCCAGTGTCCATCTCTGGCCTCAGTATCTTCATTTGCACGATGAAAGGATTACATTCATATCCCAGCAAACATCCGAGAGGCTCCAAGGACTACTGTCTTACTGACAGAGTGACTGTCAACTCTCTGGAGCAACAGAAGTGCCCCTACCTTAAAGACGCCTTGAGAAGCAATGCTGAGTTCTCACAATTCCACACGCTTCCTTTGGAAAAGCGTTTTCATTTTTCTCTCCCCGGACAGGCCAGCCCAACTCTACCACGACTGAAGCAAGTCAAATCCCAAATGCTGCAGCTTAATAATGGGCTCGGAGCACAGGCGCCCCCCTCCCCCCCTTCCTTATGCAGGCAGCAACATCCCTCTTTTGGGGAGCTGGCCAAGGTCTAGTCCGATTCCTCGTGTTGGTTCCTAGCACACGTCTGAGTTGTTCTGTTCCTTTCGGCGTTCTAGTCCTGCCGAGAGGTTCTCCTTTTGACTGGATAGTCAGGGAGGGAGGATTCTGTTCACCTTCCTAAGCTCTCGGCAAAATCGCATCTCCTTTTTGCCCACACACTTGGCTTCATCACCCAACCTACCTCTCTGGAATGGTCCAAGAATGGCCAGCAGCAAAGGCCCCTCGGTCTGGCAGATCAAAGATGCTTTGGAATCATTGAGCACCATTCCGCCCCCACCTGACTCTCCGTTCCTTTATCTGTCTGGGGTGGGGGTGGGGGGAGAAAAAGGAGAGAGAGAGAGAGAGAGAGAAAGAATGAATGAATGAAATTTTTGAAAGAGGAAGTCTCACAAGCCTCTGCATTCCCTTACAGGACTTCAGCTGTCTCACCTAGGCTTCCGTTTTGCAAACCAATCACATCCTGCTCGATGAGCCTTGAGAACCACCTGTGCCGACGCCCCCCTCCCCCAGCTCCTTCCTTTGGGTGCTGCTGAAGCAAACCACAGGAGCACCTCCAGTGCCTGAGGCAGGAATACATATATACACACACACACACACAGATGACTCAGATCGGTTTTCCGAGTTATTTGTTGCTTTTGTTTGGTTTTGAAAGCAAAGTAAGTGATCTGAGCCGAGCCTGGGTTCAAGCTCCACTCAATGGCTGCAAAAAGCAGACTCCTGAACTTGAGGTCCCAATAAAGTCCTACATTGCATCATACAGGAAGACTCATCCCTGCTTCCTGGAGATGAAGAGAGTGAGCGTGCAGGGAAGACGGCGGCCCAGTCACCGCATCTGCGGTATTTCTTCCCCTCTCCTCCCTCCGTGGGCCACTCCCGGGAATAATCTAACCCCAAAGACTGGAAGACACCTGAGCTCCGGAAGCGAGCCGGCTGGATTTTAAGAGTCGGACACGCCCCTTCCTCCAACCCAGGGCACAGCTACCTCCACGGGGCGGGGCGACTCCTGCCTGCAGCCCACCGGGCACGGCTAGGGACGACTCTTAAGGAGCAGGAAACTGAAACCACTTGCTTCTCCACAGGCAAAAAGCCCAGTGCTGAGAAGCCGCTGGAAAAGGTGTCTGTTCCAGGAACGTATTTCCCAGGACCAAGCTGGCATTCTCACTGCTGAGAGCCTAATTCCTGGAAGGATACCCCGTGGACCCTGCTTGGAACGCGGACTTGAATGGTCTCTCCGCTCAGCATCCAGGGGAAGGTGGCAAGGGCTTCCCAAGAGAAATGAGAAGTCAGCGCCAAGAGCCAAGGAAGAAATAACTTCCATTGCTGACCAATGGAGTTAACAGGAGGACAAAAACTCAGCAGCTCCGTCACAGGGAAATGAAACATGATTATAGAGAAAGCACTTTCAAAACGAGCAAAGACAAAGCAGAACGCATGACGGAGCCGCGAGAAGGGAGAGTTAGGGGAGGCAAGAAGGAATTAGTCCTCAGGAATTCAGGTCAGGAAACAGGGAGCTGGGGCAGAATTCACAAGAGGGCGGCCAAGGAGGAGGCTCTTCCCGGAGGAAGGTGCGTCTTCTGCTCTGGCCCTCAACGCTGCCCAGGACCTCGGGATCTGGGTCCGCCGCCCTCCAGCCCTCTGGGTTCAAGGGCAAAGCTTGCGAGGCAACGCCAGGAACCGACACGGCGCAGGATGCTCCGTCCCGAATCGGGGACAGGGGGAGGGGAAGATGCGCACGGCCACTGCTGGGCCCCTGACAAGTAAACAGCTCGCCCAGAACAGGCGCGTCCGCGTCCGGAGCCCGGCTCAGGGCCCCCGCTCAACCCATCAAGGACGGCAGCGGGATACCCCGCATCCCCGCCCCCGCCCCGGAGGCACAAAAGGGATGCGTGGAGATCGGGAGAGCAGGAGAGCGTGAACCAGCCCGCACCAGAGAATCACAACGCGAGCGCGGCCCCCTGCCTCGGCCTCCCCAGCGGGGTCCGGTCCGCCCCGGGACGCGCGCGCCTCCCCCAGCCCCCACGCCCCTGGACCCCGATCGCCCCAGGCGGACAAAGCCCAGCGCTGGGCGGGGCTGGGTGTGCAGGGGGGCACTGGGACCCCGCAGACGCCCGCACAGGTGGGCTCCGTACCGGGTGTGGGTGCCGGGGGCGGGGCCCGAGCTCCCGGGAGACGGTTGCCCAGGGGACGCGGCGGGCGGGTCCCGGAGCTACTCGAGCCTCCCGGCGGCGGCGCCGAGCCCGCGGGGGCCTGAGGGCAGGCCCGCGGCGCGGAGCGGGCTAGCGGGGCAGCGGCGGAGGGGCGCGGCCCGGGGCGGGGCCCGGACAGCGGGCCGGCGTGGGCGGGGCCGGGGGCGGGGCGCCGGCCGGGGGCGGGGCCAGGGGCCGCCGCGCCGCGGGCACCGTCGGCAAATTCTGGCAGCCCCAGCCAGGCGGAGTGTCGGAGAGCCAGCGGCTACGGGGAGCGGAGCGGACGCCGCTGCAAATCCTCCCCGGACCCCCCCGCTGCTCCGGCCGGGCGGGTAGCGCGTGCACCTGGAGCCGGGAGCCCCCCCCCCCCCCGGCGGGACCCCGGGCGGCGTGCGCTCGCTGGCCCCGGCCCCGCTCCTGCCTGGTAGCCAGAGGATAGAAAGTGCCATTTGCAAAGGGAGAGAGAGGGCTGGTGGTCCGCCGGACCGCTTTCCGCTCCGGGGTTCCCCGGGAGTCACCAGAACGGGCGGGGCACCGCACCTCCGTCACAGATCGGGAGCCGGGGTCACCCGCCTCGCCGGCCATCCCGGGCTCTGGGCTCCCATCCAGGGTGCAGGCTGTTCCCCGGCCGCTGGGCCTTCCTTTCCATCGGGGTTCCCCTTACGTGTCGGATTCGGGAGCTACATGGGTTTGCCAGGGACCTTCCCTAGGACATCCATTCACTACAATGAACTGTGTGCGCGCTGGCAGGGCGTTCGTGCAGGAACGCGGTAACCGCCCCCTGCACTTCGCTCCGATTTATCCGCGCATCGCCCTGCGAGGGGGGTGCTGTTTCCCCTCGGGGTGTGAAGGAGAAAAACGAAGCTCCGAGGGCAAGGAGGCCCTCACGGGCACACACGTCCCCACGCAGCGGCAGAGCGAGCTTCGGAACCAGCTTGGTTGGGTGCCGGGCTGCTACGCTTCTTGCCCTGCAATGTTCCACGTCCCTCAGAATGTGCTTTTGGGGCCACACGAGACTTCAAGCTTTGCCACCGCGGAGCTCAACATTAGGAGGGGCGTGTGAGGCTCAGAATCACCCACGGGTGTCCCAGCGGACGCGGAGGGCATGGGGTGGAGGAAAGGGGCTTGAGGCCCACTCTTTGGTGGTCGTCTCCCACTGCATCCAGTGTTTCAGCCGAGCCCCTTGAGCCTCCCTCGGGCCCCAGCTCGCCGAGTGCACGCTAGGACAGAAAGGAGAAAAAGGGCCCTGAGCTCCGGGAATCTTGAAGAAACCCGGGATGAGAGGGCCAGGCGGCCGAGTTGCGGGGGGGGGGGGGGGGGGGGGGGGGGGCGGAACCCTCGATGACGTTGGTGTCCCTGTCCCTAGCATCTCAGGGCCAGAGGAGGCAACCCAGCCCCGAATGTCACAGACTTGCACTCACAAACACTCCCATACACATCATTCACTTACACACTCAGACACAATTATGTAAACTGACACACAGTAAGTCACATACCCCCTCACACGCACTCAGACACAGAGATCAAAGACACACACAGATGCACTTTCACAAAGACACACGCCCACACACTCAATAATGTAAGCTGACACACGCTGTGGACACGGTGACCAGACACACTCACACCCATCGTGTCCACACACCGAACCTCCCCCAGCCACCCATGCGCTGGTGGTGCCCTTGGCAGATCACGTCTGGCGAAGGCGGAGCCTGGGCCACTGGATGGGGACCGCCCAGCCGGCCACCGGGTCCACCCCAGGGCTGTGCCCGCTGGTTGCTTCCACTTTGCCCTTCCCTCCTCCCACCTCCAGCCTGGGAAGGGGGGCTGAGCAGCAGGAGGCAGTCTGAAGGAGGTCTGGGTGGAGGAGGGCGGCCTCCTGCAGGGCCACACTTGACTCCTGGGAGAGGGGGGAGCTGCAAGCGGGTGGGGTGCGGTGGGATGGGGGGGAGGGTTGGAGTACCAGAATGAGAAGCCGCCAGAAGTCACAGACCGACCTTGGATGGGCTGACTGCTCTGAGTTCTCTGACAGCCATCCTGGCTGGGAATAGGTAGTATCCCCAACAACCCCCAACCAGGAAAAGATAATGACCCGAGGGGGCCAAGGCCTGGAGATTTTCCAAGGGCAGACAGGCTTCCGTAGTTCCTCTCCCCCATCTTCAGGGAGGTGCCCTTCTCCCTAGGGGCCCAGTCCTGCAGACTTCCCTTTCTTCCCAGCATGCAAAGACAAGGTCCTATCAGCAATGGAACCCAATGGCATAGCTTGGGTTTCAAATTGGGGGCATCAGGCACTGGTTCCTAAGGAGCCAGAGGAAAATCCAGCATTCTTTGAAACAGCAAAAGCGACAAAAACTCATCCTGCCCATATTACAACGATGGACCGGCACCGCACCAACAAATCCAGAAAGATACATAACATAATGATTTGTTTGGGAGAGAATGAAGTGAATTAATACAGATACAAGACAAGCCTCTAGCACAGTGCCCGGTGCATGCAGTAATTGCTCAGTGTTTGCTCTCGTGGACGGGACGGGAAACATGCAGAGAGAGGCAGTGACTTGCTCAACGTCACACAGTCAGTGGCAGAGAGGAAAGGAAAAACACCGTGTCCTGATTCCTCGTTCAGGGCTCAGATATGTTAGGTCCTTTCTGGAATCCAGACAAGGGTATAAAGAAATTAGTTTAGTGAATAAATAAATTGGTTTCACCACGCCACTCTTAGGAAATCAGAGTAAACAGAGGGATTAGATGCTGGCCCTTCTGCTTGCTAAGGCGAAAAGGATGAGACCCTCTTTGTAAGTTCCCAAGGCAGGAAACCAGATGAACTTCTGTTCCCACCCGTGAGAACCCTTGCTCGGCTCAACAGGCTCCGTAAGATTATTTGCTCCCTGAGCCACTCTTCACTCCTGCAGCTGCCAGGTAACCTCACTGTGATAAAATGTCCCCTTCCCCCAGCTGCCCACCGATATCCCACCCACCAACCTCCCTGGGATTCCGGGGGGCTCTTCCTACTCAAATTTGGCACTCAGCATTGTAGGGGTTTAGCCTATGTTGTCCCCAAATATGCCACTTTGGCATACTGATTATTTTGAATCAAACATTTTTTTTAACACTTATTTATTTTTGAGAGAGAGAGAGAGAGAGCAGGGGAGGAGCAGAGAGAGGAAGAGACACAGAATCCGAAGCAGGCTCCAGGCTCTGAGCTGTCAGCACAGAGCCCGAGGCGGGGCTCGAACCCACGAACCGCGAGATCATGACCTGAGCCGGAGTCGGTCGCCCAACCGACTGAGCCACCCAGGAGCCCCCTGATTATTTTCAATTAAGGGGATTCAAGAAACAGACGTGAATGAATGAAGGACACTGTGAACCTCCTTTGTCCCACGGAAAGCAGAAGCTACACCTCACATTTGAAAGGTATCCCTCCCCGCACCAGAAGGGCAGAAGGCGTCCTGATCACCAGAGACAGGGAATTTAGGGCCAAGAAGTCCGTATAAACAAGCCTTGTTACTTCTTCACTAGTTTACTATCCCCACCCAGACCCCTTTGTCTTGTCAATCCTTCATACACTTATTGTTTCTTGTCCAAGGAGAAGAGATTCCAGCTCTGGCGGCTTCTTTGAATCTCCTGTCTTTGCGGGGCTCCTACACTTTAGTGATTACATTTGTTTTTCTCCTGTTAATCTTTTTATCATGGGGTGAGGGTGGGGGTGCTCAGTCAAGAATCTAGAAGGGTAGAGGGGAATTTATTTTTCCTGCCCTACAGCATTTTTAGGTGTGATCAGATAAGATGCTGAGTGGAGACGGGAATAGGAATGTTACAGTCAGAAACAATACGATGCAACTCACAGGAAAAAAAAAAACAAAACCCAGCTACGTGTTTGTTTTAATTCTTTTAGGAAAAACAGGAGGGCTCTGGAAAATAATCCTCCTGGAAAGGGAGGACAGTTTCCACAGTTATTCACATAATCCCCCCGTGGCTTTTTGTTCCCCTGATGTTTCACTCTCCAGGCACACAGATCAGGGAGCCTAATTACAGGAGCGTCTGGCCCCGGTTCCCCGGCCATCTTCACATATTTCCATTCATCTCTGAGACTCTCACCACCAGTTAATTCAAAAAGTGGCTCATTTGTAGTTAAAAAGCGAAGCTAATTAGCATCTGGAGCATCTTTCTTTTTTCCTGTGGCCAATTCCCCAAGCTTAAAGCAAAAGTCTGCCTTACTGGGCACTTTCTGAGTTTGTGACCTTGGGTGGAGGGGGCGGGAAGCAGAGGGGAGAAACGGGGGGGTCATGTTCGCGGGGCTCACGCAAGCATACACCAAAAGCACTCGTAGCTGCAGAGGCTCTCCTGCGAGACGTAGGAACAGGAGTCCCTGGCGTTAGATCCGGATTTGGGGGAGTTTCCTAACCACTCCAGAGCGGTCTCCTCATCGGTGAAAGCGGGTGCCGGCACACAGTGCCCAGCTCGGCCAGCGGAGGCGAGGAGCAGTGGGACAGCACGCGGAGGGGGCCGCTGGCCAGGACCTCGCAGCGGGAGATCCGGCAATCCGCCGCCTCCCACCACCCTTTCCTGGAGTCTGAGGTTTGCAGTTCCTGAATGCGATCCTCATGGGAGGACACCGTGTCTGAGACCTCTTTGTATCTTTTATGGAAGAAAAGCTATTCCTTGTTTGTGGAGAAGATCAACTGTGTGAATACGTATTGGGCGAAATTAGGGGCAGGGGATAAAGGGCACAACAGGGCGTTCATTGTGTGAGTCACACATCAAGGCTCAGGAAAGACATACCCTGGGGACTCACGAAACTGATCTAGACGCTCCTTGTGAAGCTTCTAAATGTGTTTGAGAAGCCACTGAGGGCACGAAAATCAAACGAAGGGCTAGGAAATTTTTTTAAGCTGGGCCCCATTTGAAGGAGGTAGAAACACGAATCTGGTAGCATGAAAATAAACCTGATCACAGATGCACCGTAAAGATGGCTCAGTTAACGGGGCGCCCGGGCGGCTCAGTCGGTTAAGCGTCCGACTTCAGCTCAGGTCACGATCTCGCGGTCCGTGAGTTTGAGCCCCGCGACAGGCTCTGGCTGCCGGCTCGGAGCCTGGAGGCTGCTTCCGATTCTGTGTCTCCCTCTCTCTCTGTCCCTCCCCCGTTCATGCTCTGTCTCTCTCTGTCTCAAAAATAAATAAACGTTAAAAAAAATATATATGGCTCAGTTAAGACAGAGGGCGGGGGCTTGTCCGGGTCACTGGATTAGATCCACCGCGGTCAGGTCCCCGTGTGCTAACCTGAGATACAAAGCTACTAACAACGTGAGGGCGCCTGGGTGGCTCAGTTGGCTGAGCATCCGACTCTTGATTTCAGCTCAGGTCACGATCCCCGGGTCAGGGGATCGAGCTCCGCCTCCAGCTCTGAGCTGGGTGTGGGGTCTGCTAGAGATTCTCTCTCTTCCTCTGCCCCTCCCCACTGCATGCTCTCTCTCACTCCACCTAAAATAAAATTAAAGCAAACACACGAAAACTACAAGAGGCGCCTGGGTGGCTCGGTCTGTTAAGTGTCCGACTCTTGGTTTCAGCTCAGGTCATGATCTCAGGGCTTCCTGGGTTGGAGCCCCTCAAGAGACTGTGCGGAACCTGCTTGGGCTTCTCTCTCTCTCTCCCTCTCTCTCTGTTCCTCCCCCACTTGCACTGTCTCTGTCTCTCTCAAACAATAAATAAATAAACAACCTTTAAAACAAAAAAATAACACACATCATAGGGGCACCCGGGTGGCTCAGTCGGTTAAGTGTCTGACTTCAGCTCAGGTCATGATCTCACTATTCATGGGTTCAAGCCCCAGGTCGGGCCCTGTGTTGACAGCTCAGAGCCTGGAGCCTGCTTCGGATTCTGTGTCTCCCTCTCTCTCAACCCCTTCCCTGCTCGTACTGTCTCTCTCTCTCTCTCTCTCTCTCTCTGTTTCTCAAAAATAAATAAACATTTAAAAAAATCATAAAAAATCTAATAACAATATGGACAGCAGCAGCTAACATTTTCTGGCTCATACCCCATGGCACTCATTGTGTTAAATACCTTACATTTATTGTGGAAAATTTAAGGAGGCAAATTCTTGAGCACTCCTCCCGTTGAGAGGTGGCTTCTCTGTCCCCTGCCCTTAAATCTGGGTGAGCTTGTGACTTCCTTTAACCAAGAGAGCAGAGCATGAGTGATGCTAAGTGACTTGAGAGGTTAGGTCGTAAAAGGCCACGCAGCATTCGCCTTGGTCGTGAACCGAACTCCAACGCTTGCCCTTGGAGCTCTGTGCATTAAGAAGGAAGTGTGGCTGCCCCAAGTCGCCATGCCCCCCAATGAAGCCCAAGCCAGAAAGAGTAGCCGTGTGTAGGCACTCGGGTAACAGTCCCATCTGAGCCCAAGCTTTGAGTCATCTCCAACCAAGCAACTAGACATGAGGGAAGAAACTTCCAGAGGATTCCAGCTCCCAAGCTGTTCGAGTTATTGGCAGCCTCCTGAGAGTCTTCCCAGCTGACCCTGGGCATCCTGGAGCTGACCCAAGCCATCCTTCTGAGCCCTTTCTGAGCTTCTGACCCACGCAATAGGTGAACATAACAAAAGTTACGGCTTTGTACCTCTAAGTTTCGTGTGGTTTCTTAGGCAGCAGCAGATACCTAGAACTTCGATTATCTCCTTAAATACTCAAAACAACCCCATGAAAGAGTTCTCATCATCTCCATGAAGAAACTAAGGTCTAAGACTTCCCCAAAGCTACACAGTAAGTGACAGAACTATGGATCAGACCCGCCTTTAACCACCACCTAAAACTCCTCACGACAGCTCATCCTACTCGTTAGGGGATGAGGCCTGGTTTTTTAATGCATGATATATGCCCAGTTAAACAAGCCCTGATTCTGCCCCTCCGGACGGTCTCATGGGCCATCTGGGAAAAGAAGTTGTCTCTAGCGACTTCCATTCGATGGCGTGACCCAGTGCCTTGCCGGGAAGTGTCGGACCCACTGCGATGGGTCTTGAGGACCGTTCTCGACAAGAATGAAAGGAAATCCAAAACCCGGCACATCGATTTGATGGATATGCATATAGAATTCACAAACACCTGGAGAGATCATCTGTAAGAATGATTCTATGGGAAGTGGGTAAATCTGGCCAAGTGTGATGAATAGACTTACATGCTCAATTCCCCGGTTACAAATACAGAGTGGGGAAAGACAGAAGAGGCCTAAACGGAGCGTGGAGACCAGACAACTCACAGTCGACCCAAGGCTCATCCAGAGGCAGCCCTGTGGGCCCTGCATGAACAAGCTGGCCGGGTGCCAGCCATTCACAAAAGGGCCATTCTCCATATGAAACCACACCCACTTATTTGCCCCTCCTGATATTCACACGTCTCTGCAGCCGTCCCCCATATTACAGCAGCGTTGGTCTATGGGACCAAAAGAATATGGCAGAGTGAGGCGGGTCACCTTCAAGATTACGTTCACAGAAACTGTGGGGCCTCAGTCTTGTGCTCTTTGTCCCTCTTTGTCTATGAGATAAGCCGGCCGCCATGTTGTAAGGATACTCAAGCTGCTCCTCGAAGAAGCCCATATGGGGGGTGGGGATGGAGATACCTGGCCATCAGCAGGAGAGCCACTGAGGCCTGCCAACAGACCAGCTTCAGACACCTTCAGCCCCAGCTGGTTCCAGATTCTGGACCCTACGGAAACTGTGAGATGATAATTGGTGTTTGTTGTTTACGCTGCTAAGTATTGGGGGTGATTTGTCACACAGCAATAGATAACTCCTATACCACCCGTGGCGGCTGTGTTCCTTGCTGTGTGGCCCAGCACCTGCTCCAGGCTTAGTACAACAGAGGCTCCCTCAACACTCACGACTGAGTAAACGATCAGTACAAACAACCCCTCTACTGTAACTGTATGAGTCAGACATGTTTCTGAAGAAGAGGCAACAGGCTGAGTGAAAGAAACCGGCCACGAAAGACCACATCCTGTATGATTTCATTTACATGAAATGTCCAGAACAGGCAAGTCCACAGACACAGAAAATAGATTCGTGGTCGCCGAGGGCCAGGGAGACCGTGGAGAAATGGGAGTGGCTGCTAATGGGAGTGAGGAGGCTTCTTTCCGGAGTGACGAAAATGTTCTAGAATCGATTAGCGTGACAGTCGCGTGACTCTGGGAATATGTGAAGACCACCGTGACGTGCACCTTAAGTGAAATATAGAGATTGTTTTATGGAGAAAGGAGGAGGAGGAAGGAGCTCAGGCAAGGTCACCGGTCCCGAGGACGGAGTGGCACCCTGGGAGGCCGGCCACCAGCAAGGCTGGAGAAACTTGCATCCGAGGGGTCTCCCCATGCCTGGGGCAGAGACCAGGGTGCTAAGGTCTAAGGGTAGCTGACCGATGCCTCGGTGTCGTGGTGGGGGATGCTCAGGGCCACCACCCCCCTCCCCCCAACTTGGCAAGAAGACGTTTCCCTGCTGCTCTCACAGGGAGACCGTGCCTGGTCTCAAGCTGCCTGGAGCCCGATGTGCCGAGCCCGGACACGGCCCTGCACTCCTGTCCTCCAGAGATGATGCCACCTGCCCATAGTGTGCACCCAGACCACAGAGACCCTTCTACCTGCCCCAGCCAAGGCCCTTCAGGCAGAAGGAGGGCCACAGCACCGCAGGCTGCAACTGTCCCGAAGGTCGGCTGGCCCCATTAAGGAGCTGAACCTACGGGACAGAGTCACCAAATGATCCAGGGAAGTCGATGCCTGCTGAAAGCCCCCACCCCCACCCCCACCCCGAAGGAGCCGAGAATTTAAGACAAAAGAAAGGATTTAAAGATCACAGAGTAGACTTGCACGCAGTACCTAGGAGGCGGTCAAGGCCGAAAACAGAAGCAGCTTCAAAGCAGACTTGGAACGAGTTGTCGGGCAAGCACGTCTCACAGAGACCTCAGGGGTACTTGGAATCTTCTGACCCGCTCTGGCCTTTGACGTTGGTTTTGAAATCAGCATCCCATACTGCAGAGAAGCCAACAGTTGGACCCAAACCGTCCTTTAGTGCACCCTAGTGAATCTAGGATGAACTTGGGGAACACCCAGGAGCCCCGTGACCTTATCCTGTAGGAGCCTTTTTCTGGGGGAGAAGTCCATGATCTTTCAGCAGATTTTCAAAAGGATTTAAAATCTGAGAAAGATTAGGAACCCCCGGGTGGTGGGATCTTCTAGGATAGGTAGATGGTGGATTTTTTTCTCTTCCTTTGGCAAATCTGGACTTTACAAACATTTCATAACTAACTTGTATTGATTCTATACGATTAAACAATATATAGGGTCGCCTGGGTGGCTCAGTCGGTTAAGCTTCCGATTTCAGCTTAGGTCACCATCTCACAGTTCATGAGTTCGAGCCCCACCTTGGGCTCTGTGCTGATGGCTCAGAGCCTGGAGCCTGCTTCGGATTCTGTGTCTGCCTCTCTCTCTGCCCCTCCTCCACTCATGCTTTGTCTCTCTCTCTCTCTCAAAATTGAATAAACACCAAAAAGTTGGAAAAAAAATTAAAAAATAAATAAATAAATAAAAAATAAATAAATTAAAAAATTAAAAAAAAAGGGGCGCCTGGGTGGCGCAGTCGGTTAAGCGTCCGACTTCAGCCAGGTCACGATCTCGCGGTCCGTGAGTTCGAGCCCCGCATCAGGCTCTGGGCTGATGGCTCAGAGCCTGGAGCCTGTTTCCGATTCTGTGTCTCCCTCTCTCTCTGCCCCTCCCCCGTTCATGCTCTGTCTCTCTCTGTCCCAAAAATAAATAAACGTTGAAAAAAAAAAAGTTGGAAATATGTATGTATAGTATACATATATACACACATTTCTAAAACATAGCACATATTAAAAAAACAAACAAACACCCACATGCAATATCCCAGCCTATAACACCCAGAAGATCTCGATTCCCCTAATATCAAGACCCTCAAATAGTACCTTTTATTTATTTTTCTTTCGATTTTGTTTCTTTTTTAATTTGAATCTGAGTTAGTTAACATAGTGCAATACTGGTTTCAGGAGTAGAATTCAGTGATTCATCACTTACATATGACACTCAGTGTGCATCCCAAGTGTCCTCCTTTTAGCCCATCCCCCCACCAGCACCCTCCAGCGACCCTCAGTTTGTTCTCTGTGTTTAAGAGTCTCTTATGGTTTGCCTGCCTCCCTGATTTTATTTTTCCTTCCCTTCCCCTGTGTTCATTTGTTTTGTTTCTTAAATTCCACAGATGAATGAAATCATATGATATTTATCTTTCTCTGACTTATTTCACTTCGTGCATAATAGACTGTAGCTCCATCCACATTGTTGCAAATGGCAAGACTTCATTTTTTTGGATCACCGTGTAATATTCCAATTAATATCTTTTAAAACTGGGGCGCCTGGGTGGCTCAGTCAGTTAAGCATCCGACTTCTGCTCGGGTCATGATCTTACAGCTTGTGAGTTCGAGCCCCACACTGAGCTGCCTGCTGTCAGCCCAGAGCCTGCTTCGGCTCCTCTGTCACCCTCTCTCTCCACCCCTCTCCTGCTCGTGCTCCCTCCCTCCCTCTCTCAAAAATAAATGAACATTAAAAATATATCTTTGGGGCACCTGGGTAGCTGAGTCGGTTAAGCGTCCAAATTTAGCTCAGGTCATGATCTCATGGCTCGTGAGATTGAGCCCCGAGTCGGGCTCTGTGCTGACAGCTCAGAGCCTGGAGCCTGCTTTGGGTTCTCCTCCCTCTGTCTCTTCCCCTCTCCCACTCTGTCTGTCTCTCTCTCTCTCAAAAAGAAATAAACATTAAAATAAATAAATGCATGCATACATAAATCTTTTAAAAGTGCAAATTCCACTTTCCTTTTCTGTCCTGACCCCTAAACTAGTCGCCTACACACACACACACACACACACACACACACAGACGGTGGCAGTGGAGATGGGCTCCCTCCTTGAGGGTCTCAAGCTAAGTGGCAACCTACCCCATTCTCCTAGCATCTGCTCTGCAGCTGGCTGCCTGCCCGGTCACTCAATACTCCGGTTCCCCAGCTGGCCATGGGCTTATGTGACCGCCTCCTCTCCTGTTCCCACGAGACCCCCAACCTGCAGAGTGTTGAGGACAATACACAGTGCCCCTGAACACCTCCTTCCATTACCCATCGTCTGGTCAGTCTCTCCTTGGCAAGTGCCCCCTCCCAGAGCAGGGCTCCGGGCCACTTCTGCCCCTGGGAGCTTCTGGGGTAAGTCCGAACTCTCCAGAACAACAGCCTAGCGTCATTTATCAGGCAGCAGCATCCATCACCGGGCCCCCGCCATCAGCCGGCAACTGTAGGTGCCTTATGTCTGTTCTCTCCTTCCATCGCCCCGCCAAGCCCCTCAGGCAGGCCGTGTGTTTTGTAAAAGAGGAAAGCGGGGCTCAAGCAGCTTACGGCTGCACCGCTAACGAACGGGAGAGGCGGATCTGGATCCGGGTCGACTCGGGCGGCCTCTCTTACCGAGGTGATGCGCCACCTGGATCAGCGCAAGGAAAAGACACCTGAGTCCCGCTGCCCCATGTCACCCACCAGCTTGAGGACTCTCCCATGGACTTCCCGCAAAAGGTTCAAGAGTTGGGCGAGGAAGGGATTGAGATTTCAGACGCCAGGCCCGGCTTCTTCGGGACCGAGGGGCAGAATGGGCACCACTGGGCAGACGGGGGCGGGGCTGGGTGCAGAAGCTGCATTCTCTTGGCCTCTGTCCCTGCGGAGGACCAGAGCCCAGGATGCCAACTCCACCAGAGACGAAGGACCAGCAAGAATAGGCTGCCTGGAGCCCAGCTAAGTCCTGGGGGCGGAGGGGAAGGGTGAGAATGGGCAGGGAAACCCCTCTGCAGAGCCACTGACTCCCGGAGGCCTGCCCGCCCCCCACTCCTGCCTGGGGTCTAGATCCCCCGGCCCCAACCAAATGCTCCCTCCCGAATGCAGCCACATTCGGAGACAACACAGCACAGGCGTTAGGAACACACCCTGCCACTTCCTCGCTGGGCGATACCTAAGTAAGTTGCTAAGGCTTTCTGTGACTCAGTTTCCCCATCGATAAAGCAGGGATCACAATAGAACTTATAAGAATAAATTCGTAGGGGCACCAGGGCAGCTCAGTCGGTTAAGCATCAGACTCCAGATTTCGGTTCAGGTCATGATCTCGCGTTTGTGGGATGGGTCCCCGCATGGATTTGGGGGGGGGGGGGGGGGCTCCGTGCTGACAGAAGCCTGCTTGGGATTCTCACTCTTTGCCCCTCCCCTGCTCACGCATTCTTCCTCTTAAAATAAATGTAAAGACTTAAAAACAAAAAGAATAAATGTGTACTTTCAAAGTGCCCACGAACCACCTAGCACAGAGCAGGTACAACAAAAGTGTCACCGTTACTATGAGACAAGGAAATGGCAGGAGAAACAACAGGTGGCAATTCTGAGCTGGCTGACGGGGAAACTTGCAAGTTCGAATGCTCGCTGCCTGGATCCACAGAAAAAGAAACTGGTCTGCAGTGCCTCCCTTCTAGAGCCCATGGTGCCTGTTCTCGGAGGGAGGGGCTGGTGGGGTTCGGACGGGAGCTCTAACCCGCCTCTGGCACCTGTTCTGGGATTCCTACGTTCCTCCGTCAGTCTCCACCTCGACCGAACAGAATCAGGGGCGAATTGGGCTCTCCAGTCCCTCTTTGACGCTTGCCGGCCAATGGCCAGAGCTGGCGGTTAGAAGAGAAGAAGTCGGATGAAATCAGGTGTGTACAGATAGAGCTGTTTCTATGACAGTGAAGCAGAACGTTTTAGAAACCCCATGAGGAGCCACTGAAACAAACTCTCCATCTCGTTAGAATGCGCAAGGCAGAGAAAAGTTTGATCAATGATCAAAGTTTACAGGGACCATCCCCTGCAGTGGGTCCCTGCTCAGAATGAAGCCCTTGGCCTTGCATTAGTACATCCATGGACCGACGTACGTGTATATGTGTTAAATTAAAATGCCTAGATTCCAAAGGGAGCGTTTTTTTTTAAGTTATTTACTTACTTATGTTGAGACAGAGAGTGTGAGTGGGGGAGGGGCAGAGAGCGAGGGGGACAGAAGTTCCAAGGCGGGCTCTGCGCTGACAGCAGAGACCCAGATGCGGGGTTCGAACTCACAAACCGTGAGATCATGAGATCGTGACCTGAGTCAAAGTCGGATGCTTATCCGACTGAGCCACGCAGGCGCCCTTGAAGGGTAGCATTTTAAGACTCTCTACAGGAGCCAGAGTTTCAGCTACTCAACCAACGAATCACATAGGAGAAAAGGACTCCTATTAAACCGTGCATTTCTTGTCGCAATTGCGGCCAACCATCCTTCGCGTCGTGTTGCCCTAACCCGCGCTTTTAAACTACAGTGGGAGACACTGTCCTGGGAGTAACGGAGGCCACAGGAGAAACACAAGCGTCTTCCCGGAGCGTCCATCTGACTCAACGTTTAGGGAGAAATATTCCTCATGGTATAATAAACACGGGCTTATCAGGGAATAGAATGTAAAATTAACGTTTGCGTTAAAAATAAAACTGGAATGGGGCGCCTGGGTGGCTCAGTCGGTTAAGCGGCCGACTTCGGCTCAGGTCACGATCTCGCGGTCCGTGAGTTCGAGCCCTGCGTTGGGCTCTGTGCTGACAGCTCAGAGCCTGGAGCCTGTTTCGGATTCTGTGTCTCCCTCTATCTCTCTGCCCCTCCCCCGTTCATGCTCTGTCTCTCTCTGTCTCAAAAATAAATAAACGTTAAAAAAAAAATTAAAAAAAAAAAATAACACTGGAAGCTTCAAAGCAAGGTCATGGCTGCAGTAGGCTGCACAAGGCCAGGGAGGCACATCGCATCCCTCTAGCTGGAGAAGCATGGTCCACGAGGGCCAAGGTCATTGCCAGCCACCAGACTGTCTCCCAACCACTTTCCCACAAACCTGCAGCAGCAGGGCTCCCGGGATGGCTGCCCCCAGGACCTCACCCACTCTGTAGCCCCCATCTCGCTGCTGCTGCTCAGAGATGTCAGGGCCAGCCAGAGTCCCCTGCCATAGCCAAGGGCATTGGATGGCAGGCCGCTCTCATCCGCTCTCAGTCCAGGTCAGGTGGGCTAGTCCAGGGACCCCTCCTGCAACTCCCCTCCCCGCGGGAAGCAAGAAACGGTCTGGAAAGATCCCTGCTCTTGTTGCCCAAGCTCCTTTAGACCCTAAAGGGTTAGAACAAGCTGGAAAAAACAAACCTTTGGGCTTTGACCCACCTCAGAGGAGCAGGCTGCTATCAAAGGACAAAGCCATCCCAACCTGTACCTCTAAAATGGTGGTATTGGGGCGCCTGGGTGGGTGGCTCAGTGGGTTGGGTCCCACTCTTGACTTTAGGTCATGACTTCAGGTCATGAACTCACAGTTCGTGGGATCGAGCCATGCATCGCGTTCTGTGCTGATGGCACGGAGCCTGCTTGGGATTCTCTCTGTCCCTCTGTCTCTGTCTCTCTCTCTCTTTGCCCCTCCCCGACTTCTGGGTGCACTCTCTCTCTCTCTCTCTCTCTCTCTCAAAATAAATACACTTCAAAATAAATAAATAAAATGGTGGCATTTATTGCCACATGCTCTGGGCATTCCATATGGGTCAGTCCCGGGAGGGCCAAATAAGGTAATGGGTGGATTGACTTTACCCCACAAGCAAACCTTAATGATCTGTGACAGAGACGCCAGTCCTTTAAAATCCACTCCTGCCCATAACGTAGGCTGCAAAGATTCATTCATCCGATGGCAAAAACGGCAATTTTTTTGCGAGCCTGTTACTTGTTACAGGTTTTTCCTCATTTCTAATCTTCATGACAACCCAGGAAAAGAGGTACTTGTTCCCAATTTTCAGGAGAAAACCTGGAGGCTCGGAGAGGGAAAGTACCTCGCCAGGTCATCCGTGTGTCCACACCCAAAGCCAGGACCTTGACTGTCATCTCAAGTTCTGACTGTTGACCTTAAGTTCCTTTCTACTCATTCGTGCAACTCTGTGCCCTTGCACCGTGTTGCCCACTGGGAATATGAAGCCACACATGTCTCAAGAAACTACTGCAGGGGTGCCCGGGGGGCTCAGTCGGTTGGGCGTCCGACTCTTGATTTCGGCTCAGGTCATGATCTCACAGTTCCTGAGTTCGAGCACCGCATCGGGTCTGTGCTGACGGTGTGAAATCTGCTTGGGAATCTCCCTCTCTGTCCTCCCCCCAAATAAATGAATAAACATAACCCCCCCCCCCACATATTTGACGGGCTGCTGCATTTAATTAAAAAAAAAAAAAAAAGACCACAATTCATCACTGGTTTCCAAATGACAGCAGATGGGCTGTGTTATTCAAATATTCGCGGCATCACACAACGGGGAAGGGAACAAAGATTCAGGACCCAGTGATCCGGCTCTTGGACCCAGAAGCAGAGACTGGGGAGGGGGAAGTTGAGGGTTCTGGGTGTTTTCCCCCTAAAAGAAACTTGTCGAGAAGAGGTTGAGACCCAGATCTCGGTTTCATTAACTTCCTCCTCAGACCCAGGTCAGCAGCAGAGGAAAACGCGTGCATTTAAGCATGCGTAAACTCTGGGTGCCCACCGACATCCGCCCTCATCGGGGGCTACCTGAGGTCCACCTGAGAGGAGAGTGACTCCCACCTTCCCCCAGGGGGCTTCAAAAGCGGGCTTCACGGGCAGCAGCCCATACTGGTGCCCAAACCCAGGGGTCCTGCCCTTGAAATGCCTGCCTCGGTCTCCTAAACTGTTCGAAGAAGCACCTGGATGTCAAGAGGGGAACAGCCACCAAGGTGAACTCTGGACTCAACCATTAGCGAGGCTTTATGCGCCATCTGCGGGCCACGGGGGCTGCAGGACCCCAGGGGAACGGGGTCCTGGAGAAGCAGCCCTGTGGGGGCCTCCTGATTCTGGGCAGCTGGTTGCAGCCCAGGGACGTTAAGTATCCACCTGGCACAGGTTCATCTGCTTGCGTTAGGGAGGCTCACACCCAAATCCAAGCAGACAGCCACGGACACCGTCCACTTGATCAAGAGGACGGCGGTCAGCTCAGCTTCCTTCTAGGACTGTCTACGTTTGTAGCGAAAAACTGATCCTTGTGGTTAACCTAAATCCCTTTGGCGTGAGTGTAAACCGTCTCCCCTTGTTGAAACAAGATGAATCTTGAGGGTGAATGAAGAGTTGTTAAATGAGAATAACGCTGAAGGCAGCAACAGCTACTATTTACTGAGTATCGACTATGTGATTCGTAACGTTCGTTATCTAATTTGTCTCATTTAATCCTTGAGACATCCTTACACATAGGCCGTGTTAGCTTCATTTCACAGAGGAGGAAACTGAGGATCAGAGAAGGTAAGTCATCTGTTCAAGGTCACGCAGCCGGGAAGTGGGGATGCTAAGGTTTTGAATCGGAATCCACCCAATTCCAGAGATCAAGGGTTTATTTAACCGCGGCATTACGCTGCAGCAAACTTCATGTCATACGTACACCTAGAGCCAAAAAGGAAGCTATTTAACCTCATTAGCAATAAGAGAAACACATTACCTAGGAGTAAAACGTTTCTGCCTAGTATTCTTCAACACTAGTGAGCGAGTTGTGAAACCTGTATGTATCGCTAGGATAAATGGCTCCAGTCTTTCTTGGAAAACCATTTCGCAGGAAGAACCACAAAAACACTCAATGGCGTTAATAACATAATTCTTGCATGTGGGAAAAGTCATATACCTGAAAATGTCAATGACGGTATTTTGAGAGTCTCGTGTGCGTGTGTGTGTGGAGGCATGCGCGTGTGTGCACGCGCGTGTGTGTGTGTCTGGAAGCAACATAAATGTGCCCCAACGGAGGATTCTTGAGAAAATGATGGTGCCCCTCAGGACGCTCACCGCGCCACTGAAAAGGATGGCTTGTTACGAAGCAAAGCGGAAAAATGCTAATGAGCCCACATTAAGTGAAAAAAGCAAACCACAAAAGCACATGCCCAGCTCCTCAAAACCTTAAGCACAGGATTACCAACCATATGATCCAGCAAATTCCACTTCTGGGCACATACCCAAAAGAATTCAAAGCAAGGATCTGAACAGATATCTGTAGATCCACGTTCACAGGCGTCAAAAGACAGAAGCAACCCAGGTATCCAAGGACGGACGAGTGGATAAACACAATGGCATCGACTTACGACGGAGGGTTATTCTGCCTTCAAGAGGAGGTTCTAACACGCGCGGCAACAGGGATGAGCCGCGAGGACATTCTGCTAAGTGAAATGAGCCAGTCACAAAAGGACAAACATTGTGTGACTCCACTCACAGAAGGTGCGGAAGGCAGTCACATTCATAGAGACAGAAAGCAGAATGGTGGTTGCCAGATGCGGTGGGGGGGTGGGGGGGTGGGGGGTGGCGGAGGGGGGTGGCGGGGAGAGGGAAGAATGGGGCGTTATTGCTTAATGGGGACACGGTTTCAATTTTGCAAGATGAAAACTTGGAGAAGGCAATCCGGGTTGCACAACGATATGAATGTGCTAAATGCCGCGGAACCGTATATGGTCCAAAGGGTAAGTTTTCTTGTGTCTGTTTTACAATTGAGGCATAAAAATTAATATACAGGGGCGCCTCCGAGGCTCAGTTGGGCATCCGACTCCTCGTTTCAGCTCAGGTCATGATCTCGCAGTTCGTGGGTTTGGGCCCACGCGCTGACGGTGCGGAGCCTACTTGGGATTCTCTCTCTCTGCCCCTCCCCTGCTTGTGCACGTGCCCCCCCCCTCAAAATCAATAAAAATAAACTTTAAAAATATATATATAAAAAAGCACGTGCTTACTAGGGACAACGATATTAAAAATGCACCCCCCAAGCGGGTAAAGGAACTCGGATCGGCAGTGTCTGTGTTGGGGTTAGTGGGATAAGGATCGTTATGAATCCACCCACCGTCTCCTTCACAGGCATTTGTGTGTTTTGCCGTGTGGCCGTGCGCCTGGCCCTTCACACGTGATGGCACATGAAATCCTACAGACTGAGGGTCACACTAGCGTGACCATTGGGGATTCTGAGGCTCAGAAGGGTTAAGTGATTTGCCGAAGGTCACTTAGCAGATAAAAAGAAGTTGAGATTAAGACCCAGTCTGGCTGGCTCCAAAGATAGAATTTTTTCTTCCACCGCGGCAATCCCTCCACCCGGTCTGTACCCCACCCCACCCCACCATACTTAAGTGACTTTTCAAAGTTTCAATAACAGGGCTATGATCTTGCCTCCCTGTTGATAAGAACATACTTCTCCCGGGATTTCACAACCAAAGCAAAGAGTCGCAATGCACGTGTGCTCCCCTCCTGCCCCAGGGAGGGAGGCAGGAGTGTGGCCCTGCCCTCCAGAGACCCGGAAGTCCTGGAGCACTCCCTGGTCCTCATCCTTAACCTCCTACAAGCTTCACTGACCGGGATTGGGTGGGGGGGGGGGCTCCCAATCCCTTTCGGCCACCACCCCATCCCACAGCCCGGGCCCCTCAGCAGGACCGGCAGACCCAGCAGCAAAACCGAGCCCTGCCCCCACCTCTCCTGGGGGCTGTTCAACAGAGGAAACTCCAAAACGTCTGGGGCTGTGTGGCCCCAGACAGAGGGTGGGGGGGAGCCCTGGCCGGGAGGGGCCCTGAGCAGAGAAGGAGTTGTTTTTGAAGAGAAAGAGGGAAGGTCAGGAGGGAGACAGGAGGACTTAGAACTTAGTCAGCTCCTTCAAGCCTGGGAGTTGTCTTTTCTTGTCCCTGGGGAGGGGGCTGTGGTGGGAGCCAGTTCACAAAGCTGGGGGAAAGGGAAGCTGGAGACAGGCGAGGGAGAGGGGAGACTGGGAAGCAGCCGCAGGGGGCCTGGAAGCAGGGACAAAATAACCCTGTCCAGCACCTTCCCAGAAGATCCTGTCCATCTGCAGTGGGCTGAAGGGTGGCCCTAAAAAGATATGTCCGTGTCTCAATGCTCGGAACCTGTGGATTCTTTGGGAAAATCATTATGCAGAGAAAGGGTCTCTGCCGATGTAATTAACTTAAGGATGGGCCCCAAATCCAATGACAAGCGTCCTTTAAGAGACAACAGAAAGACACAGACCCAGAGGAGAAGGCCACGTGAAGAGGGCACAGAGAGTGGAGTGAGGTTGCCACCAGCCAAGGACAGCCTGGAGCCACCAGGAGCTGGGAGAGGCCGGAAGGATTCTTCCCTGGGCCCCTGGAGGGAGTAAGGCCTTGGCGACACCTTGCCTCTGAACTTCTGAGCTCCAGAACTGTGAGAAAAGAGATTCCTGCTGCTTTAAGGCACAAAATGTGGGGTAATTTGTTACAGCGGCCACAGGAAACAAATACAGCATCATTCCAGGACATAAATCCAACTTTGCTCCCTTTCTGTCGCTGTTCCTCCCCCCCCAACCCGTGCCCCACTCTTCTGGCATTTTCTCTAAGTGGAAAGCATTTCCCCCAAAGCAAGTGAAACAGAAGCTAACTGAAATACCACTCTAGAAATGCCACACCCATTACTACGATCACTCTCCCTCTTGGCCCAGGAAGTAGGAGGCCTTGGGGAGCACCCATTTCTAGGAGAAGCCCTGACCCTTATCTGAGGGGAAGCTAGGTTATCGCTCCTGGGGAGGGAGGGGGGGTTCTCATACACACACAGGCCACAGCAGCTGGAGCTTTTGCCGCGCCCGACCTCAGGCCCCGGGGACTGGGCTGGCCCCCAGGGAGCGGAGAGTGGGCCATATTTTGGTACAACCCACAGAAAGTCACAGTGTTTGTCTGCAAGGAAAGAGCGGGGAGGGAGGTTCCCGGGTTTTTAATTTTTTTTTTTTTCCATCTTGAAACTGGCAGCATTTCTGATATGATTGCGGGGGATTTCCACCAACCAAATTAAAGAAAATTCAGTTTTAGCATTAGCTGCAAGGAGAGAGGAGTTTTGCAACCTTTGTCATTTATGAAATACTGGCAGTGGCACAGAGAGAATGTCTGCCTCCCTCCCAACGATTCAGGCTCCTGCCATCCTGCAGCTGGTGGTCAATTACCACACGCCTCTGCCATCAGACAGGGTGGTGGTCGATTACTGCATCCCTCCACCATCAGACCGGTGGGCACTCCCTGATCCTCCTGGAGCGCTTCCCCCTGGACCTGCCCGACAACAGCTCTGCCGGGAAACGTGTCTGTCCCCTGGGGAGTGGCTGAAAGAGCTTTACTAAGGTCCCACGGTAAGGAAACATTTGGTGAGGCCCCACGCCCCATCACCAGACCCACAGAAGCAGCTGGCTTCTGGGAGGGAGGGAACTGCTCTCTAAACAAAAATGGTTTTGAAAAATAAGCCAGCCAAAGGGGAACTGCTTCATGAGTTACACATTCACTTCTCCCTTTAACTGTGCAGTTGAAGAAAAAACAAGGTGAAGCAGGAACTGACCCCACATTCACATCCCCTTGAACTCTCTGGACACAGCAGCACTGGCAGTACTGGCTAACCAGGCCTGAGGTTGGTCTCTAAGTATGCGTGGATCGTTCGTGTCTTGTAAGCCCCCCACCCACAGGGCTGGTACCCTCCCTGCCTGCCTTGTTCTTAACATAGCCCCTGTGAGGGGGGATCTCAAGAAATACCTATTAGACACAGTAAAGAAAGAGAAAAGTCCTGCTGGAAGGGGACCATCTGCGTGGCCAGGGGCGTCTCTGGGGCACTTGCCCCAATTCCAGAAGCATCGGTATTTGCAGAGTGGCCAGCACTGTTTCTAAACGTGGGCAGAGGAGGTGGGGGGAGTGGGGCTCAGAAAGAGGCACGCTTGGATGGCTTAGAACGGGCTGCCGTGAACTCGTTTTCAAGAACACGGTTCCCCGCACCCCAGAGGGTCCTCCATTACTTGTAAGACCTCGTCAAATCCCCGAAAGAAGCAATCTCTGCGTGTGCAAGACAGTGCTCTCAGGAGGCAGGATGGATGGAATCCTGAAGTCAAGAAATCAATCCACAGCAAGGCGTGTAAATGCTAAAGGGTTGGCAATTTCTGCTCTAGAGAGCAGAAGAGAAAGTTCTAGTCCAATCTCCTCGTGTTTGGCGGCAGCCTCCTTAATTAGCAGACTCCTTACCCCCACTTAGGCCAGTCAAACCCTGCGGCTGACAGCAGCAGAAGCTTTTACAGGGGTTATCAGGGTGGGTACCTTAGAGGCTGCGTCTTTGAAAGGGCACCCCAAGAGTCCCCATCCCTACATCAAGAGAACATTTAGGGAATATTTTCGTTAATCTGCAAGCCACAGCACCTACAGGCGACTAAACACTTCGGTGGTGGAAGGTACTGACTGGGGGTTTGGATCAGCTACTTGGAAATTGCGTGGGTGGGCAAGTTTAACTTTTCTGGGCCTCAGTTCCCTCCACTGGAAAGTGGAGACGACATCATTCAGGTCCTACGATTGTTTAACTGAAAACATCTGGAAAAACGATCGGTTCTTTGGGAGGGCTGGAAAGAGTCCCAAGGGTACCATTCACTCGAGGGCAATACCAAGGTACTGCCAGGCACTCCAGCGGCGTCCTCTGTCCTGGAAGCCAGCAGTGGGATGAATCGGTTTCAAAGTCCCTTTGGAGCAGGGAACTGTCTCCTCGAAGCCCCCGAAAGAGGACCCCCGCCCCCGGAAGGCACTCCTGCCCCACATACACGCGCGACGGTGTAGGACATCTCTGAGGGTGGCGCGCAACGGGGCTTTCTGCGGGAGCCCAGGTGCAGAAGCACCCCCCCCCCCGACAGTCTGTTGGGGTTCGAGACCCTCCTTCCGGGGGACCTGATCCAAGTGAAAGCCGCTCGGTCATTCGAGAGCTCCAGAGCGCTCCATCCGCAAACGGGGCAGGTGCAAGGGTGCCTCGGGACGACCTGATACTGGACCGCCAGCCTGGGCCGCCCCAGGCGCCCCCACCCCAGCCCGGGAAATCGCATCCCCGCCCTCGCCCCCTCCGGGAGAGCACAGTGCGGGGTCTCACATCAGTCCTTACTCTCCGGACCCCATCTCCCCACCAGGGCAGAGCATCACCGGCTACGTGCCCCCCCATCCCCACCCCGCATCCTGGTCGCCACGAAAGTTCTCCCTGTTCCCCTCTCCTAGATTTCAAGGGAAGTGCAGAGAAGGAAGCCTAAATAAAAACAGGAAACCCGATTTTAAAAAAGAAGAAGCCTCATTCTGGCTGAATTACGGGTAAGAGTATTAAAAAGAAGCGGGGGGGAAAAAAGAGTCCGGAAATGCAAAGCTGGAGGCGGTTTTGCCGCCGTAACCCGGGCTCAGCCGCAGATCCGGGGGCTGGTCTCCGCCGGCGACTGCAGTAAACACGAGGCAAGCGGCGCCCTAGGCCCGGGGCCCCCAGGCCCGACGGGCGGGGCCGGAGCGGAGGGGGGGGCGCCCGGCGGACTCGACTCCGGTTGCTCCCCCTTCCCCGGGGACCTTGCTCGTCCGCGCCGGGGAGGGCGCGCAGGGCCAGGGCGCCGCGGAGCGTGCGCGCCCCTCTCCCCGCGCCCGGGCCGGGGCACCGGGCCGCACCGCCGGTGGGAGCGCGGCCGGCCGGGACGCCCCCTCGGCCGGCGGGCCAGCGCTCGGGGCAGGGCGCACGCGGCTGAGCGCCCGCCGCTCCCGGGAAGTCCCCGTCGGGCTCCGCGGGGCGCGCAGCAGCGGCGCAGGGAAGCTGTGCGCTCCCGGGTCCCGGCGGCCGGCCCCGGTGGGGGGCGCGCCTCGCCGGGCTCGCCGGACGCGGGAGGCGCACCGGTGGTGCGCGCCGGGAGACGCCCGCGAGCAGGTCCCCGGGGTCCCCGAAGCCCCCGCAGCCCCCCGGTGCCAGCGCCCTCTCCCCCACCTCCCCAGACGCAGCCGGAGGCGAGCGCTTACCGGTCCCGGCGCGGCCGGCAGGGGCTGGGCGGCTCGGCCCGGCGGCCGCTAGGAGCCAGCGCGCTGGGCGCGAGTGAGCCTCGAGGGAGGGAGGCGGGGCGCGGTGGGGGCGCCCCGCCTGCTGATAGCCCGCACACTCCACTTCCCACTTTGTTTCCTTTTTACTTGCAACAGGAAAAACAACAGGTCCTCCTGCCGCCTGTCTGCACACCCCGCCCTCCCCCCCCTCCCCCAAATCCGCACCCCGTCTGCGGCTGGAGGGGCATCATCCCAGGTGTGTCTGTAAAGCTGCATCTTGCCCGTCTTCAAAACAAGCGTTCTTTTTATACAAAGGAAAACAACTAAATAAAGGTCCTAAAGCCCACGCCTTCACATTCACACACCAAAGAATTTCCCCGGTGGCCAGAGGAAGGCTGGAGGGCGGGAGACGGAGGCGGCGGCTGCAGCTCTGGGCGCCCGGGGAGTCTCCCCATCCCACCCCGCCCCGCCGCCCGCCGAGAGCGCAGTAGCTGGGCGCCAGGGAGGGTACATGAGGCCTGGGAGACGAGACTGGAGCGCAGAGTTCCACGGGCTCGGCCCTGGGGGGAAAGCTGTGGTCTCCTCGCTTGGGGGAGTCAAGACCATGGAGGGGGGGTGGGGTGGGAGTCGCCAGATTACAAAAGTGGCTTAGAAATCCTTCTAGGGCGCGGTGGGGGAAGAGTCAAGTCAATTGCTTACACAAACAATGACTTAAAGGACCCTCCCCACTCTGGTCTGGGAGCTAAAGCCCCTGTTTGGTCCCCTTGGAGAGATGCGGAAACTGAGGCCTGGAGAGGGGCTGTTTCTACCCAAGCGATCCGCCGGCCTCCCAGCGCCAGCGCGGGCCCAGCTCTGGCTGCAGCAAAGGAAGGAGCAGAGCCCTCGGTTTCCAGCCAAGAAAGGGCAAGCGTAGGTTACTGAAGGCTTCCCGTTTTCTGAGGTTTCCAAACACCTGTCCGAGCCCTGCTTTTACCAGTCGGCAATTTAAACAATTTTGCTCCCGGGGCGCCTGGGTGGCGCAGTCGGTTAAGCGTCCGACTTCAGCCAGGTCACGATCTCGCGGTCCGTGAGTTCGAGCCCCGCGTCGGGCTCCGGGCTGATGGCTCAGAGCCTGGAGCCTGTTTCCGATTCTGTGTCTCCCTCTCTCTCTGCCCCTCCCCTGTTCATGCTCTGTCTCTCTCTGTCCCAAAAATAAAATAAAACGTTGAAAAAAAAAAAATTAAACAATTTTGCTCCCTGCTTTCCAGAGGTCGGTGTAAGAAGCCGACGCGTGGGGCCTGCTGTGGATTTGGGGTCTCCTTCTCTCTCTGTCCCCTCCCCTGCTCGTGCTCTCTCTCTCTCTCTCAAAAATGAATTTGTTTTAATTAAAAAAAAAAAAGAAAAAAGAATTAAAAAAAAGAAGCTTCGCTTTCCTGAAAACCCGGCACATTTCCCTTTAGAGACCACACCGTAGGACTTCTCTCCTTCTGTGCCTGTAGTGCCGGGAGATTCAGGCCGACTGTAACCCCAAGCACAGTCATCGCTAGATAGACTTGCCTCCCGCCTTCCTCTCTATGGTTTCTGATCTCTCTTTTCTTATTTTATTTTTAACTATTGTCCGGTGCATTTGGAGGAAGCTACTTGACGGTCCCTTTGAACCGTAAACAAAAGAGCCCCAGCCGTAGTGGGGGATTCATCACAGTCCTGGGAGAAAAGAAGCCTCTTAGCTGCAACGAAGTCCGTGCCTTACTCCTCAGGTGACCTCCTGACGGGGAAGTCCTTTGGCCTCGTTTTATGGAAGGAAAAAGAGGTCTCGGTTATTAAAGGGGTGCTGGTCAGCGGGGAGCAGGCTCGGGCAGACAGAGGTGCCCTGCAGGCCAGAGGAACACACGGAACTCTTGGGGCCTGCTTCTTTCTACCTCCTTTCCTGCAGAACTTCCCCCCTCCAAAGCCTTCCAGCCTCCGCGGCCTCCCACGGATGCAGTAAGCATCGGTGTGCGACCTCGAGTGGCTTCACCGCTGACACCCACACATGCCCACAAGCAGGGTTATCTCAGGGCAGCCAGAGCCAAGCTGAGAACCCTGGGTGCAGGGGTGCAAGGATGGGGAGCCCACTTCCTCAGCCCCTCTGCAAAGGGCTCCGGGCATCTGCCTCCCTGCCCCATCCTGCCCGCTTGGCTGCGGCGCCTTTCCTTCCAAGCAGGGCAGGCGTTATCCAGCTCGAACCCTTGCCCTTTTGCCTTGGAGAAACGTGTGGGGAAGCTTCTCGGAGTCCCTGTCCTGGAGCCAAACTCAGCCGTGGAGCTGTGTGACCTCAGGCAAGTGATTTACCTTTTCTGTGCCTCCAGTTCCTCATCTGAAACACAGGGATGCCGATCTTGGCTTTCAGCATTTAGAACTGTTCGGAGAAGCGCCCGAGGTACTACATGTAAAGTGCTTCCAACAGTACGGAGCAGAGTGAGCCAGCCCCACCCCCCCCCCCCAAAACGTTACTGAGCTATCCTAGAACACAGTCTCTGTGCTTGGCTCTCCAACAGTATTTCCCCGTAGCAGCCGCAGGTTGTGACCTATTAACACATTCGTGTACTGGAAACCCGTTCGGTGGGTCAAGGTTAAAAAAACGGAACAGGATAGAAACGGTCAGATTTTAGGTATGTGTGAGTGTGCATTCGTCAAGATGTGAAATGCATTTCTCACCGCAGGCCCCTTGGACAAGGTCACAGTGGTGGCGATGGAAGGGCCCTGCAGACCGTGAGAGAACGAGGTCAAGGTCAGAACTGATTCCTGGAAAGGCTGACTTCTGAGGACTCGGGCTTGGAGGAGCCTGAGGAAAAGAAGGCAGGGGTCCTTGCAGCCCCCATCCCCGGGCTGTGCCTTGTGGACGATGACTCACAGCTGGACTGAATGATCCAGAAAGACCCAGATTAGCTCAGAGGTGGCCCAGGTGAACCAGGCTTTTCTGGGGCCCGGGTTGAACTGATGGAGGTTGAGTGTCTGGGCCCAACTAAATACGGGCTCCAAACAGAAATCGAGTTATCCTTTTTGGAAAACACAAACAACTCTAAACCCAGGATGCCTCGGGTTCGAATCCCAGCTCAACCACCTACCAGCTGTGCAAAGGCTGGGAGGACCACTCCAGCCCTGCTGACCTGGGGCTGGGGGAGGGTCCTGCCCCTGGTACAAAGTCAGTGTTCCAGAAAGAGCAGTTGGCTTTTCAACATATCTTCTGATGCTGTGGAGGGATTGGGGAAAGAAGGGCACCAGGGTGTGGGGTCATGAGGCCGGATCCGACCTCCTGCCTCCATAAACTGGGGATGACCCAGGTTTTGTAACACTGACTCATTTGGCCCGCATGCATGCCTGCTACAGTCTGGGCCCTGGGATAGAGCATTGTACAAGCCAAAGACCCGCCCTCCCCGGGCTTATCTTCCGCGGGAAGAGAAACTATGAAGAATAAAACTAAGCTACAGTGTCTTAAAGTAGTAAAGCCCTGCGAAGAAATAGGAGGCAGGGGAGGAGGGGAGAGAGAGGTGCCCTGCAGGCCAGAGGCGTGCCGGAGAGACGGCGGGGTCTACAAAGATACCTGCCCAGTCCTCGAGACTGTCAAGGTCATCAAAGACCAGGGAAACTGATGCAGCTATCAGAGCCCAGAAGAACCTAAGGAGTCATGTGTCATGGCAATGTCACGTGGTGCCCTGGCTGGGCTCCTGGCACAGAGAGAGGACAGGAGGTAAGAACTAAGGTAGGACGGGTTGAGTTAATAATAACGTCTCGATGTTGGTTCATTAGTTGTGACAAATGTGCCGTGGTCACATAAGATAGTAGCAAGAGAAGACACTAGGTGTGGGGTATGTGAGAACTCTCTATCCTCTGAGCAGCTTCCCTGTACATCTGAAACTCTTCTCAAATTAAACATTTATTTAAAGAAAAAAATAATGGAACAGGGAGGTGTGGGAGGAGAAGGCGTTGTGTTACAGGGTGGAATATGATGGTTTGGGGCGGGGGTCAGAGTCCCCGGGGGGGGGGCGGTTGCCGAAAGTGAGAAGGCGTGGCCCTGGAGCCTGTTGGGGCGGAGAGAGTATTTTTGAACCTTCCCTGGGGACCCTGAGACCCAGCCCTGCCCCACCCCACCCCCAGCCTGTCCCCTCCTCCTGAAGATGGGGTTTATTACCCCAGCTTCAGAGAGTTCGTAAGACCGACAAGAGATGTTTCGGTGAAAGTGGTTTGGAGACAGACGCAGCTTTGCAAACAGGGTGCAGACGAGCGGTGCTGGATGGAGCTGGGTTTTGCTCGCGAGCTGAGCCCGGCCATAATGCCACCTGCATTATGCATCTAGACCTGTTCTGTCTAGATAAGTATCCCTCTAGATAGGTATCGATCATTAAAGGCATTGTGTCTGAGGAGCACCCCCAGGTGAAACCCCAAAAACCTCAAATGAGAAGGCACACGTCTGGTGACTTTTTTCCCCAGACAGGAGAATGAGACGCAAAGAGCATAAATGCTGAAGGAGAGAGAGAGGAGTTAGAAGGAGGACAGCCATGTTCTTCCTGGACGGGGCTGAATGGTGGCCTCCGAAAAGGTATGTCCAAACCCCACTCCCTGAGACCTAGGAATGCGACCTTATTTGGAAATAGGGTCTCTGCAGACGTAATTAAGTGAGGGATCTGGGGATGAGGTCATCCCGGATTATCTGAGTGGGTCCTAAATCCGGTGACAAGCATCCGTACGAGAGGAAGACAGAGGGAAAGTGGAGACAGAGGAGAAGGCCATGTGCACTTGGAGGCAGAGGCTGGGGCAAAGCGGCCACCAACCGAGGAACATTGGGAGCCACCAGAAGTTGGAAGAGGCCAGGAAGAATTCCCCCCTAGAGTCTCTGGAGGGAATGGCCCTTGGTTTTGAACTTCTGAACTCTCCCTGAACTGCGAGAGAATAAATATCTGGTGGGCTTTTTTTTTTTTTTTTTTTTTTTTTTAGTTAGTTAATTTATTTATTTGTTTGTGTATTTATTTATAATCTCTACACCCAACTTGGGGCTTGAACTCACAACCCTGAGGTCGAGCGTCACATGCCTGGGGCGCCGGGGTGGCTCAGTCGGTTGAGCCTCCAACTTCGGCTCAGGTCATGATCTCACAGTTCACGAGTTCGGGGCCTGCGTCGGGCTCTGTGCTGTCAGCTCAGAGCCCACTTTGGAGCCTCTGTCCCCCCCCACCCTCTGCCCTTCCCCCGCTCGTGAGCTCGCACGCAGGCGCGCTCTCTCTCTCTCTCTCAAAATAAACATTAAAAAAAACAAAAAAAAGTGCCACGTGCTCTCCTGACAGAGCCAGCCAGGCACCCCAAATTTCTGTGTGGTTTTTGTTTTTTAAACCACAGGGTTTGTGGTGCTTTGTTACAGCAGCCACAGGAAACTAATGCACACTCGTTTCTTTGGGGGATTATCACGGAACCAGTAAATCTGGCTACACGGCAACTGAACCGAAGCAGAACGATGATGAGCGGTCAGCATTATCATGCTTTTCAGGCTGTCCTGTTTCCTCCCCTTGGAGCCCCCTGTGGAGCACATGCTGTTATTATCCTGACTTCACAGGCAAACAAACTAAGGCAATGCTGTAGGTAACTCGCCAAGGTCACCGGCGGGCAGGTGGGAGTGCCCTAAGTGGCAGCCTTCCTAGGCCCCCGAAGTCAGGTGACGGGAAGAGCATGAGGTCTATTGGCCGAGCAGCAGCAGGAGGTTGGGCACTGAACCAAAAACGGGAGGACGAAAGCGTGTCACCTTAACCCTGTGAAGGGCCCGCCTTCTCCCCTGGGCCAGAATTGTCCAGAGGAAGCCATGGCACGCCCACCTGACGGAATGGTGTGCATCCATCGAAGACGGCCTTCTGAAGCCTGTAGCATCATGGGAAAGGATGACGTCGCCAAGCGAACAACGGTCCCTGCAGAACTGCCTCTGTGCAGGGTCGCCCCCCCTGGCAGGGTGACATGTGCACATGGGTGTAGCAGGAGGGGACTCTTGAGCCACGTGGCTCTCCACACCGTCTCTGGTCAGATGTCCTTGCCTTTAAGCATGCCCAAGTTGATGGCCCGGGGCTGGTCACCTGGCCCCAGGTTCGCCAGCCAGCGGTTCCCTCAGGAATACAGAGTAGTGATTCCTCGGGTGCCTGGAGCTTGGGTGCTGTGCACTCACGCGAGGGAGCTGTGGGTCGCTTATGCTGCTCAAAAAGACTGAAGCCATCAGAGAAGCTGCTGTGCAGAGACAGAGACTGAGAGAAAATCAGGAAAGCAGATGTACAGAGAGGAAGAGACAGTCACAGGTGAGAGATACGATTTCAGGCAACTTTTCAGCTCCTTTCCGTGTATCTTGCTGAGGTTCCACTGCATTCTTGCCCTTGGGTTCTTTTTTTTTTTTAAGGCCGATCATAGGGGTGCCCCGGTGGCTCCGCTGGTTAAGCATCCGACTTGGGCTCAGGTCACGATCTCGCGGTTCGTGAGTTCAAGCCCCGTGTCGGGCTCTGGGCTGACAGCTCAGAGCCTGGAGTCTGCCTCAGATTCCGTGTCCCCCTCTCTCTCTGCCCCTCCCCTGATCACACTCTGTCTCTCTCTCTCAAAAATAAAATAAGCTTTTCAAAAAATTTTTAACGTTTATTTATTTTTTTGAGAGACAGAAAGAGAGCACGAACAGAGTAAGAGCAGAGAGAGAGGGCGACACAGAATCCGAAGCAGGCTCCAGGCTCTGAGCTGTCAGCACAGAGCCCGACACGGGGCTCGAACTCACGAACCGTGAGATCGTGACCTGAGCTAAAGTCAGACACTCAACCGACTGAGCTACCCAGGTGCCCCTGCCCTTGGGTTCTTCTGAAAGTCACTCACACCCTTAGGCTTTATTCCCTTATTTTGCTTAAAATCTGTATCCATTTCCCAGGACCGCTGTGTCAACTTAGCACAATCTGGGTGGCTTAAAACAACGGGAAGTTATTCTCTTATCGTTCTAGTGGCCAGAAGTCTGAAATTGAGATGTTGGCAGGGCTGGCTCCTTTCAGAGGCTCTAGGGAGAATCTGTTCTAGGCCTCTCTCTTATCTTCTGGTGCTGCCTTCTTGGCGTTCAATGCCTTGTTGATGCAACACTCTGATCTCTCCCTCCGTCTTCACTGGCATTCTCCCCACGTGTCTGTGTTTGTGTTCAAATGTCCCTCTTCTTATAAAGATACCCTAATCCAGGATGACCTCATCTTATTTCATCTGCAAAGACTCTATTTTCAATTAAGGTCACATTCTGAGTTTCCATGTGAGCATGAATCTGGGGGGGGGGGCGGATAATATTCAACCCAGTACAAACCCTCTTGAGTTGGTTTCTGTTTTCGTTTTTCAAGTAATCTCCACACCTAACATGGGGCTCGAACTCACAACCCTGAGATCAAGAGTCACGTGTTCTACTGACTGAGCCAGCCACGCTCCCTGATTTCTGTTTTTTGGAAAAAAAACAAAACAACAACAACAACAACCAGAATTAATACAGAAATGGGTATCGGAAATGGAATGGAAAGAAACAGCTTTTTATTTTTTCTCGTTTTTTTAAATGTTTATTTATTGATTTAAAAAATTTTTTTAACGTTTATTTATTTTTGAGACAGAGAGAGACAGAGCATGAACGGGGGAGGGGCAGAGAGAGAGAGAGGGAGACACAGAATCCGAAGCAGGCTCCAGGCTCCCAGCTGTCTGCACAGAGCCTGACACGGGGCTCGAACCCACGAGCCGCAAGATCATGACCTGAGCTGAAGTCAGACGCTTAACGGACCGAGCCACCCAGGCGCCCCCAAGAAGCCGCTTTTTAAAGAAGGTATTGAAACTTGGGTGACTTGAGAGAGACTTGAGAGAGAAGGGTGATGCAGATTCCCACTCCCTGGACGAACATCAGCAGTTCTCGCCGGTGGTAACAGATCAGTTCATCTGTCTTCAGTGATCTCACGGGACTCAGAACATGTGCCAACCAAGGGGGACGCTTTAAGAAACTTGTCCGGCATATTAGTATGTGGATTCCTTCTAGCAGCCTTCAGAAGGTGCCACAACATGAGCTTTTGTTCAATTCTGCTCAAGATCAGGGTGGGGGGGGAAGGGCGGGGCAAATATTTAACTATGTTGGGGGAAGTCCTTTTTTCTATAGCCAGTGACAACCACGCATCAAATAGTCATGAACCTGCCACATAGCAGGAGGCACATTGTGCGTGACCCTAAGGTTAACGCACCAAACACAAAAGTCTGTGAGCTTAGCAAGTGGAACAGGGATATTTGGGAAGAGCCACGGGAGTGAATAACTCTCAACCTCTGGCCCTTTAGCCTCTCATTGTCAAGTGTCATGAAGGCAGGTAGGGGTAGCATTTCAAGAGAAATTAGGGGCGCCTGGGTGGCTCAGTCGGTTAAGCGTCCCACTTCGGCTCAGGCCATGATCTCACAGTTCATGGGTTTGAGCCCTGCATCAGGCTCTGTGCTGACAGCTCGGACCCTGGAGCCTGCTTTGGATTCTGTGTGTGTGTGTGTGTCTCTCTCTCTGTCTCTGCCCTTTCCCTGCTCACACGCTGTGTCTCTCTGTCTCTCAAAAATAAATAAGCATTAAAATTAAAAAAAAAAAAAAAAAGAAGAGAAATTAGATAAAAAGCCTGCTTTCCGCCCAGGTTAGATGATGATTTCCTCTCCTCACCTTTAGGCTGAAAGAAGAAAACCAGCCACCATGCTTGCTGTTGAGAAACCCCAGCCCTGGGGGATGGCCCAGTCTGTGGCTGAATATTCTACTGGACAGGAGTTCATGGCAGTGGTTGTTGGGTCAATGACATGACCCAAAACAAAACTGACAGCCAACTAGCTAAGCTTCTGTGGGAATTGAAACTCCAGGAAACCCTAAAGCCTGGCAAACTGGGGCTTGTGTCGGCTTACCCTCTGGGTGATTCCTAAGCCCACGTCCCAGCACCAATGTGAAGCAGGTTCCCGGGTAGCTGTGTCCCCTCCTAGAACAAGGTGTCCCAAGAATCTCTCAAGGGCAGGTCTGCAAGACCCCAGAGAAGGGATCCCTTCCCAGTGGGCAGGACCGGGGGCAGCCATGTTTGCCGACGAAGAAGCTGAGGAAGGTAACCAGTAAAGCAAACCCCGTGAATATCTTGTTCCTGAGGTTTAATTTACTCCTCCTGGCTAGAAGACCAGGGTGTGTTCTCTGTATCTTCCTTCCCTTTTCTGCTCTAGAGATCAAGCACGGAAGGAGAGGTTAAACTGATCGCTTAGCCTATAGATTGAGACAGATCCAAGGAGCCACCTTAGATGAGACTCCGTAGAAATAGGCAGGACCGGGTGTCAGCTGAAGATCCCAGCTCTGAGAACGGAGCCCTGGACGCAATAGTTGGACCTGACTTGGATCGCCTCCCATTTGGCAGGGGGGACGAGATATTTGCGGTGGACTTTGTGGTATAACGATTAAGCAAGACCAATCAGAATGGAGATATCTGGGGAAAGCCGAAGGAATTAGCGTGTGAGTGTGTGTGTGTGTGTGTGTGTGTGATGGAGAGTGGATGCTCTTGGCTGTCCATCTGGCCCCCTCTTCTCATAGCCCTTCCTTGCTTTGTCATGACAGAAATGTAGCATATAAACTTGACCACTGGCCATAACCGATTCCTGCTTCCCGGGGTTTGGGACCCGGACATAGTTCTCTCTGGGAGAAGGGATCCAGGCCACATCAGCGTGGCAGGTGGGACGCAGGCGGGCAAATGGGACAGGCAAGCAAGCGGTGCTGAGAAAGAATCCAAGAGCTCTGAGTGCCCGTGCTCCAAACTGGGCTGCGTGTCCGGGCTCCATGAGAACATCCTGTGCCTTTGCTATAAAGTCTCCTTTCCTGCTTGAGCGGTCAGCGACTGATTTCTGATTCTTGGGGTCACTCATTTGCTGGGACAGCGACCTACCCTGGGGCACGGGCTCAGCTGCAGCTGGAGAACAAACTTAAGACATCTAATAATCAAGAGAGCCAACTGGACTAGCCCCCTGGGGTTATCTCCCACCACCTCCCCCCGCCCTTCATGCTGCACCAAGGGCTGCGACTTGTGGCTCCGGACCACCCCAAGCTCCCTGACTCTGGGCCTTTGCTCATGCTGTTCCCTTTGCCTGGACTGCCCTTCCCAACTGTTCCTCTTGCCCTCTCCACCTCTTTCCTTGCCTGGCCGGTTGGCACAGATATCGCCCACGTGGCCCCTGTCTAGAAGGGTCTTTGTTCCAGGCTGCAGCATCCCCCACTGTAGCACTCGGTCTGCTCAGTTCCGACTGCCAGGGTGCTGGCTGCTCCTCAGAGCGGGGCCTCCGCGTGGATCGGGCTGGCATCCCGGCGTGAGCTCGGTGTCGGCACCCAGAGTGTTACAAGAGAGTCTGTAGAAGTGTGGGATGAATGAATGAATGACCCAGTCATGGCTGGACAGGCTTTGCCCAGCAGAAGGGTCAGGGGTCTGCAGCCAAGGGAGAGGAAGGACAAAGGTCCTGGTCCTGCCAGCGTGGGAACAGCTCCTTCCTTTCCTTCCAGCAGGCGCCCAACACCCAGGGACTGGGAGCCAGATGCTCAGAGGCTTGACAGCCTCAGGGAGTCCAGACTCACCTTCCAGAGCGGCCCCTCCACCCCTCATGTCGCCAGACATGGGGGTTCAGCCTGGATCGGTCCATCTGTAGGTTCTGCTCCCACGTCTAGGAAAAACCACTGCTTCCAGAATGAGGATGGGAAGGAGGGCGCCTCTGCTCCTCCCATCTGGCAGCCGCACCCCCCCACACCCCCCCCCCACCCCGGCTTCCCCCACCAGCCTCCCAACCTCCGCTGCTGCCTGTGCTCCGAGCTGGAGACCACAGAGCCCAGAGCCTGGCAGCTGGATGGCGCAACGCATGGAATACACTGCTCTCCCCAGCTTCCTGAGGCCCCCACCCCTGGGATCCTCCGCCCCCCAGGGTTCCTTCCCCCAGCGGGCTTCGGCCTTCACCTTCACCTTCACCTCTCCACCCCCCAGCGTGCGCTGATGAAAGGGCAATGGTGCAAAATTCGTTGGGGAGAAAAACAGGAAGTGGAGCCTGAGAGCAAGGCTGCAGAAACGCTCCCCGGGCGTTGGCCGCCCTTCCACCCGCAGCCTTACAGGAAAGTGGCGAGGGGGCAGCCCCAGCCCGGGCTGTGGGGGCGTGGGGTGAGGGTGCTGGTGGGAGAGTCCAGGAAAGACCCTTCCGCTGTATTTTTAGGGGCTGTGTCTTGTAGAGCAAACGCCACATCTGTGTCCTGCACTTGACATCTCCTCTCACCTGTTCACAGCGGCTCCTCAAGGTTAGTACGCCCACCCCCGTTTACAGACGGGCCAACAGACTCAGAGAAGTTAAGCGACTCGGCCAAGGCCACACAGCCTTTCCCACGGCCGGGTCATGGCTCCTTGATCCTTTCTCAGACTTTGATTTCTATTTGTGGTGTGTTTTTGTTCTGGGCCTGTGAGCGGACAGGGGGGCGGGGGGAGGGCGGAGGGGGAGCACTGTTTCTGGCTCCTTGGTCTGAGCACATCGGAATGGGTGGTAAGAAAAGGCTGCCGACCGACGGCTCATCCCTTGAGAGCCTGTTTCCTGCAATGTGTGAGCGGAAGGTCCAAGTGCCCTGGTTCCTTTGTTAGAGACGGGGGTGGTGGTACCAGGGAGGGGGTTCAGCCGGCTGACAGCCCAAAGGACTCAGAACTCCAGATGAGTCCAGAACCCTCTTTCCCTTTCAAGCCGGGGACTCGGGGTAGCCCCAGTCCTCTAGCTTCACACCTGACAGGCATCGTCAGAATGAGAGCAAGGAGAAAAGGTACCCAGGCAGGGGTGAGGTCAAGGAGCGGGGAGACAACGCCCCGAAGGCCCCCCCCACCGGAGCCCTCACTTGGACCCCAGCTCTCCCGGCCCCGGGACACGACGCCCAGGTCCCCGTCATCCCACAGAGTCGCAGATGGAGCCCCCCAGGCCCACGGAACCTGGCCACCGTACGGAAGGCACCGCGGCCCCCCACCCCCCATCTCTGAGGTCGAAACCACAATGTCGTGCTGTGGCCTTCACTCACCCGTCACGACAGGGGTCCCTTTCCCAGAAGCCTCTGGGGGCTGCCAGACCACAGCAGAAGCCAGGTATGGACAGGCCCGGAGGCACCGTCTGCGTCACCGGTCCCTCTGCTGCTCTCTGGGCCGTGGGTGGGCTCTGCACACCCCCCCCCCCACCACCGCTGCCTCCGCTCCCCGTAGGCCGGGCTGCTGGGTTGCAGACTGCAAACGAGAGAGGCCCTCCGGCCTCTAGCCTCAAAGGCGTGCCCACCCCTTTCTGCCCTCTTTGGATGGCAGCCCCCCCCCCAGTACCGAGCAGCACCCCGGGGCCAGCGGGACGCCTCCTTCCCTTTGCAGAGGAGACCCAGCCTCGGGTCACAAGCCGCTCCACGTAGAAGGGAACTATTAACATGAGGTGTTATGGGGGCACCTGGCTGGAGCCTGCAACTCTTGACCTCAGGGCTGTGAGCTCAAGCCCCACATTGGGTGTGGAGCCCACTTAAAATAAATTAAGAGGGGCGCCTGGGTGGCGCAGTCGGTTAAGCGTCCGACTTCAGCCAGGTCACGATCTCGCGGTCCGTGAGTTCGAGCCCCGCGTCGGGCTCTGGGCTGATGGCTCAGAGCCTGGAGCCTGTTTCCGATTCTGTGTCTCCCTCTCTCTCTGCCCCTCCCCCGTTCATGCTCTGTCTCTCTCTGTCCCAAAAATAAATAAACGTTGAAAAAAAAATTAAAAAAAAAATAAATAAATTAAGAAATAAATTAAATAAATAACGTGAGGTGTTCTATGTAAAGCGGTTAGAACAATGCCCGGCCCTTAGTAAGAGCTCAAGACAGGGCACCTGGGGGGCTCAGTCCGTTAAGCATCCGGCTCTTGGTTTCACCCAGCTCATGATCTCACCGTTGGTGGATTTGAGCCCCACACCGGGCTCCGTATTGACAATGCAGAGCCTGCTTGGGATTCTCTCTCCCCCCCCTCTCTCTGCCCCTCCATGCTCTCTCTCTCTCTCTCAAAATAAATAAACTTAAAAAAAAAAAAAGCTCAATATATATATATCACCATCACCACGTGATTTAATCTCTGCAACATCCCTGCGAGGTGGGGATTACGCTGCTATTTGCAGACGAGGAAACTAAGGCAGACGTGAAGCCACATGCCTCCGTTCAGGCAGTATTAAGTGGCTGAGTATGGATAGAAGGCTAAGTCTGCTGGGGGCTCGGGCTGCCAGTGCCCTCTGGTCCGGAAGCCAGCTTTGGGTGTACCCCACCCCCACCCCCACCCCCAAAGGAGCGCAGGGTGGGATGCGAGGCTGCTCCCGACAAAGACGCAGAGGTGGGTCCGGAGCGGGGCCACCCACCAGTCCTCCCGCGGGGCGCTCTGCTCGGGGCCTCCCGCTCGGGCTCCAGGAAGGCATGGGCGCCATCTGGTGGCGGCAGGAGGTCAACGCCACCACCGTCCCGTCGGCGCTCAGCGACGTCCCGCAAGCGCTCCCGGCGGCGCGTTGGGCGAAGGCGCCGATGAGCCCGCGCGCAGGCAATTCCCTTTCCTCCTTGCCCAGGGTCCTCCGGGGGTAGGGACGTGCGCCTCCACCCCGGGGTTGCCGTGCTTGGGCTGCTGGTGATTTGGGGGCACGTACTGCAGCAGCGAAGCTCATTTTGCTGAGAATATATTGTACGTTCAGACTTCCTATTCCCTTCTCAATTCCTTCACGCAAGAGGCAGATTGTTCCAGAGCCGCTCTCTGGCTGAGCTCGGTGCTGGGCCGCTCAGCCCGGCCTCTAGCTTCTAACCCTCCCAGCAGCTCCTGTGCCCAGAGAGGGGAGCCCTCCAGCGCTTCCCTCCCAGCTCCCCAGCTCCTCCCCAGCAGCCCTGCATCTCCACCTGGACGCTGGCAGTCCCCTCAACGGAATCTGACCCCGGCCCAATTTCCTGCCCAACCTAGCCCGGTCCTTCCCTTCCTTCCTGCCGCCGTGAGAGCGGTCCCTCTTGACACCCTGGCCAAAGCAGAAACCCGCCTCACGGTTCACCTCTCCCCTCTCCCCCGCTGCCCCTTGCAGGTGTCACCAAGCCTCGCGGTCTGTGCCACCACCAAGGGATGAGGCTCCAAGTTTCACTCATCCATTCAACACACGTTGTCAAATGTCACCAGACACGGTCCTGTGCCCTGAGGATACTGCGGTGACAACGACTCTGCCTGCGGGACATTCAGGTGGGGGGCGGGGCAGATTCGGAAATAAACAAGAAACAAACAAACGCATCTGTAATACCTCCCGTGGCAGTTGGTGCTCTGGAGAACGAAGCAGGGGGGTGCCCTCCTCACCCTGCTTGGGCTGCACCCCCCCCCCCCCCCCACATCACGCAGCTGCTGCCCTCACCACACACATTGCCTTCCTCACTCTGGGCGATGACCCCATGCAAGGATTCCCCCCCCCCCATTCCTCCCCCAGGCTCTGATACCTCCCACCAGGCCACCCTCCCGTGTGGACTCCCCCCTCACCAGACTGTGAGTCGGACACCCCACCCGGCCACCCAGGACAGCTGCCTCTCCCCCCTCCACCGCCCCGCTACCCCCCCCCCCCCTCGTGCCCTTTGGACTGAATTGTAAAGGAGGGAAAGGCAAGGAACAGAAGGGGAACAGGCAGAGAGGGCGGCCCCTGAACGGGATATTAAAAAAAAAAAATCCAAACCCTCCAAAAAGCAGAAAGAGTAGCTCAGCGAACCCCATACCCTCTGAAGAAAGGTGTTTTCCGGTAGGAGAAGAGCAGCCTGGTGGGAATAAGGGAGGGAAGAGAAAACAGCGCCTGCAGGGGGCGCTACCGCTGGATGGGGTCGCGGAGCAGCAGGGAGCGGGAGCGGGTGCCCCGCAGAGGGGCGGGGCCCCGGGTGTCTGGACAGTCCAGCGACAGGCAGGGGGCGCAGGGGCAGGCGCAGCTGTCCGTAGGCTGGTGGCTGCATCGCGCGAGTGGGTGGACTTCTCTCCTGGGTTTTGTGGGTTTTTGTTCTGTGAAGTAGGAAGCGAGCTCGTTGGCTGACAGAGGAGAGGGGAGGAGATGTTGAGAATAGGGGCGGGAAGTGAGGGTGTGGAAAGTCCCCCCAGGGGCCCCCCAGGACCCCCCAGGGGTGGGACTTCGGGGCTGCAGAAGGCCCCTCGAGGTTTTGTGGTCATGCAGCTAAAGTGAGAGCCAACCGCCTGGCAGCTCTTCCCCCTCACTTTGGTCTTTGGTCCGAGTGGGTGTGCACCTGCCCTGTCCCCTCCATCTCCTCTTGCTGCCGCCTTGGGCTGCTGCCCCCACCCACCTGCCCTCACCCAAGGAGCACCCAGCCCAGTTACCGGTCCCCTAGCAACAGGGGTCTGGGCTCAGCGGAGAGAGGCGGTAACCGAGGCCTCCCCGCTGGGCGCTAAGTACAGAGACAAGTGTTGCTGCGAGGTCCTGCAGGGGTGGGGGGGGGGGGCTTCCCATCCTGGCACAACCAAGCTGGATCCTCTCTCCCCCTGCCCAGGGTCTCTGCCGGCTGAAGCTGATCGGAGTTGGTTTCTCCCACTTTGTCGCCCAGAATGTTTCAGCCGAGACTTCTGACCCCAGCCTCTTGTCTCTAGTCACTAGTGGGTCCTCCAGGGCACTTCTGCCCCGCCTGTCCCCCCTCATGCTCACCCAGTAACAAGCAGCGGTTTGTTACCCGTGTTCCCGACCAAGCACCTTCACCCCGCGGACTCGTTCCATTCGGGCAGCTCTAGAAGGTAGGAAACAATTCCCAGTTTGTGTGCTTATTTGTTTTTCCAGGAGGAGAGACTCTTGGCAGAGTAATTAATTTACCCAAGGTGAGTGGAGAGGTAACTCACTTGCTAGAAACAAGAAATCCACCCAGCTCTGCCCGTTCCCAGCCCACACCCTCTCCACTGGGTGCCTGGATTCTCCCTAAACATCTCCCCTCACGCGCTGGATATACACACATAAGTTACCCACGTTCGAAGGCTTGCAGACAGAAGGTTACGAGAGAATCTTCCTGCTCTCATTCTTCCCCAGGGTTGGGTGTTGCCACCAGTCAGGACGGGCCACATAATTGGGGGGCCTGATGCAAGATGAAAATGTGGGGCCCCAGGTTCAAAAATTATTAAGAATCGGGGCGGCGCCTGGGTGGCTCGGTCGGTTAAGTGTCAGACTCTCGATTTCGGCTCAGGTCACGATCTCGCGGTTCGTGGGGTTGAGCCTCGAGTCAGCACAGAGCCTCCTTGGGATTCTCTCTCTCCCTCTCTCCCGGTGCCTCCCCTGCTCTCTCTCTCTCTCTCTCTCTCTCTCTCTCTCAAAGTAAATAAACTTAAAAAAAATATTAAGAGTTTCAAGGTGGTGCAGGCAGAGCATTAAGTGGCACGTGGGGCCTTTGTGAACACGGGGTGGGGGGAGGGGGCTGTGTCGCTGCGTGGGTCTCATGCCCCTGAAGCCAGCTCTGCCGTCTGGTTTGCGTCTTAAATACACTCATAAATACGTGCAGGCCTTCACTCGTACATGAACCTCCTGAATGTGTGGTCGTCAGGAAAATGAGAGGGCCGTGCCAGGGGAAACACTTGGCATGGAACAGCCAGGCCGAGGACGAGAGTGTGGAGGGTCCATTCGAGCCCCACTGGGTGGAGAGATTACTTAAAGAAAGAAAGAAACTTAAAAAGGGGGGGTGCTGGGGCGTCTGGGTGGCGCAGTCGGTTAAGCGTCCGACTTCAGCCAGGTCACGATCTCACGGTCCGTGAGTTCGAGCCCCGCGTCAGGCTCTGGGCTGATGGCTCAGAGCCTGGAGCCTGTTTCCGATTCTGTGTCTCCCTCTCTCTCTGCCCCTCCCCCGTTCATGCTCTGTCTCTCTCTGTCCCAAAAATAAATAAACGTTGAAAACAAAACAAAACAAAACAAAACAAAACAAAAGGGGGGGGTGCTTGTTTCAGAGGACACGTGACTCCTGATCTTGGGGTCGTGAGTGTGAGCCCCTTGGCGGGTGTAGAGATGACTCAAACAAATAAAACAGAAAAGGAGTGTGGCGGTGCCTGGGTGGCTCAGTCGGTTTAAACATCCGACTTTGGCTCAGGTCATGGTCTCACGGTTCATAGGTTCGAGCCCCGCGTTGGGCTCTGTGCTGACGGCTCAGAGCCTGGAGCCCGCTTCAGATTCTGTGTCTCGCTCTCTCTCTGCCCCTCCCCTGCTTGCACTCTGTCTCTGTCTCTCTCTGTCTCAAAAATAAATAAAACATTAAAAAAATTAAAAAAAATAAAGACTTAAAAATAAACCTTTTGGGGGCACCTGAGTGGCACAGTCGAGCCTCCGACTCTTGATTTCAGCTCAGGTCATGATCCCAGGGTCGTGAGATACAGCTCCACGTGGGGCTCTGTGCTGAGCAAGGAGCCTGCTGGAGATTCTCTCTCTCCTTCTATCTCTGCCCCTCTCCCACTCTCTCTCTCTCTCTCAAATAAAAACTAATACTAAAATAAACCTTTTGGAGTCACAACTTAAGAACTGTAAACTGCATTGGCTGAGTTTTGACAAATGTACTCAACCTGAAACATGGCCTCTATCAGGATAAAGAACATTCCCGTCATTCCTGAAAAGATTCTGTGGGCCTCTTAGTACCAGTCTCATGTGACGACTGATCTGTTTTTTTATTTTATTTTTTTAATATTTGGCTTTTTTAAAGTTTATTTATTTTGAGAGAGAGAGAGGGAGAGAGAGAGAGAGAGACAGTGAAGGAGGGTCAGAGAAGAGAGAGGGAGAGAATCTGAAAGTGCAGAGCCCAACGCAGGGCTAGAACCCATGACCCGCAAGATCGTGACCTGAGCAGAAATCAAGAGTCAGATGCCCAACCGACTGGGCCACCCGGGGCCCCCAAGGTTTTGGGGGGTTTTTGTTTTTTAATTACAAAACCTGATGTTTATTGAGGACAAAGGAAACCAGTTGGCACAGAGGCCCGATTTCACATCATCAAACTTCAGCTGAGGGGGGTGGCCAGCCCCGAAGTCACCCTCCCTGGGAGAGAGGGGCTGTCAGGCCTCAGGGCTGCTTGGGGTCTCTGGCCCAGGAGCATGTGAAGGAGGAGGGCGAGAGAGGACCGAGGGCCCTCGGTGGGGGCTGGGAGCAGCAATGGAGGGGCTGCTGAGGTGGTGACGGTCCAGGGGGGAGGCGGGGAGAGTGTGGTCCACTCTCAGGGATTGACTTGGGGCAGGGAGCTGAGCTCAGGCAGCAGCTCTGGGGGGCGGGGGGGGGGGGGGCTTGTCTTGTTGTTATTGTTTTTAAATGGTTTACTTATTTTGAGAGAGCGCAAGCAGGGGAGGGGCAGAGAGAGGGGGACACAGAATCGGAAGCAGGCTCCAGGCCCTGAGCTGTCAGCACAGAGCCCGAGGCGGGGCTCGAACCCACGAACCTTGAGATCGTGACCTGAGCCGAAGTCGGTCGCCCAACCGACTGAGCCACGCAGGCACCCCGACAAAATGTGTTTAGAAGCAACATAAGCCTGCGGCACTTGGGTGGCTCAGCTGTTTGAACGTCTGACTCTTGATTTCGGCTCAGGTCGTGATTCCAGGGTCGTGGGATTGAACCCTGCGTCGGGCTCTGTGCTGAGTGTGGAGCCTGCTTGGGATTCTCTCTCTCTCTCTCTCTCTCTCTCTCTCTGCTCCTCTCCTGCTCTCTTTCTAAAATAAGTATAAATAAATAAACAAACAAATAAATAAATGCAACTTAAGCCTACTGCTTACTCAGCATTAAGGCAGAACAGGGGACCTGCTAATTTGGTCTCTTTCTAGACTGCTCGATCGTGCCAGGGGTCACCTGGGGACATTTATATGAGCCTTTTTGTCAAGTCATCAGCGAATGCAGTCGGCAGTTTGGCCGGTTTGAGTGAAGGGGCCACATAAAAATGAAATATTAATTCAGCTTCCCCTCTTTACTATTTATAAAGTCAAAACAGAGAAGGCTGTTCCTCAAGCCCGACCACAGTGGGTGTGGAAGCTGCAAGTTCATGGCAAATTGTCAGTGTCTCGGCAAAAAGAAAACTAAATCTTTAGACGAAATCCCAGCTCAGCAAACCCCTCAGCAGCTGTGGGGAGGACTCAAGGTCACAAAATGCCTGGACCATAAAATACAGTGACGGCCGCTCTGTACTAGACTTTGCCGTAAGGTCAACCTCAGAAAACCACCCCGGTCTTCTTCCTGTGTCAGGTGTGCAGCAAGCTAAGAAGGGGAAACCCCGTATCTCCTTGCTGGGACGGAACACCTAGCAGGCCCAGGGGGTCTGCAAGTTGGGGCCCCGCAATGTGGATTTGTGCTAATGTGTAGCATTGGCGTGGATTAATCTGGAAAGTTCCACTAATATTAAATTTCTTTTTTTTTTTTAAAGAAATTTTGAGAGAGAGCGTGAGTGGGGAAGGGCAGAGAGAGAGGTGAGCAGAGGATCAGAAGTGGGCTCCGTGCTGACAGGCTGACAGCAGCGAGCCTGATGCGGGTCTCGAACTCACAAACTGTGAGATCATGACCTGAGCTGAAGCTGGATGCTCAACCCCCTGAGCCACTAGGTGGCCCTACATTTTTTTTTTTAACGTTTATTTATCTAGAGAGAGAGAGAGAGCATGCAAGTGAACGGACGGGCAGAGAGAGAGACTCCCAAGCAGTCTTCACACCATTGGTGCTGAGCCCACGTTGGGGCTCGATCCCGTGAACCTGGGAGATCATGAACTGAGCCGAAACCAAGAGTCCGATGCTTAACCAACCGACTGAGCCACCCAGGTGCCCCTCCACTAGTATTAAAAGGAAGAGTTAGATTCGCTTACAAAAATTATTTCTGTAAAAGGCACCGAGTGGCCCCAGAAGCCTGTCCATGACCCCTGTAATTTCTAGTGTTTACTAGTTTATTAATTTCCACACAAGATTCAAGCTAACTAAGTGAATGTTTGATTCAGTTCGGCAGAGGAAAACACCAAACACAGAAAATGATGCTCTGCACGTGGATCTCGGACTCAGACCTTTTTTGGTTCTCCAAAAATTGAACTACTTTTAGTTAAAAAAAAAAAAAAAAAATCAGCACCTGGGGCACCTGGGTGGCTTGGTCGCTTAAGTAGCCGACTCTTGGTTTCGGCTCAGGTCATGATCTCATGGTTCCCGGGTTTGAGCCTGGCGTTGGGCTCTGTGCTGACAGCAGGGAGCCTGCTTGGGATTCTCTCTCTCCCTGTCTCTCTGTTCCTCCCCCACTTGTGCCGTCTCAGTCTCTCTCAAGATAAATAAACTTAAAAAAAGATCACCACCTGAAAACCCTTCCCATCCGCAGGATCCGCAGAACGATAAGACCTCCGTGAAATCTCACCTGCACCCCCAGCCCGGAGTTGGGAGACTTTACTGCACTGAGTGGGGCAGATAAACAAAGCCCTGGGAGTCACCCCCCGGAATTGTTCTCTGTAAACCCAACAGTATAGAAGAGAGACGTCACTTCTTCTGTCCCAGGGGCACTTTGACATCGTATGTGCTTTTCCTGGGCAGCAACGACTCAGTTCCCCGAGGTTTTCTCCAGGGAAACCTCCAGCCCCGGGGCTTGCGCCGACCCAGTGGGAAACCTGGTCCCCAGCAGCTCCTGAGCTTTGTTGACATTAGCTTATTTGGCTTTAGGGGGTCAGGACAGATACCCCAGGGTCAGCCAAGGCTTCATCCCTGGTTCTGTGCAAAGCAAGAGGCTCCGTCACAGCCTGCACGTTCCCTCCGAGGTTGGAGGTCCATCTCTGGGGGTGACCTTGGGACCTCGGAGGGAGGCCATCCCTCCACCCCTGCTCTCCTCTCTGTGATGGCCTCCCTGCTGGCCAGAAACCCACTGTCCGGTGAGGTCCCGCCCCGCAGCCCCAGATCCAGCCTGTCTCCCTTAATCTTTGTTAGGGTCACAGCAGGCCGGTGGCCAGACCAGTCAGGCCATTCCCAATTGCCTGTCCTCTCTTCCTCCTCCTGAGAGACTCCCCCTCCCCGACCGGCCGGCCCCCAGCCAGTACCGGTGGGTGCCTCACCTCTGAACGGATCCAGGAAGGTGAAACTGCCTAAGTCAGACCCGTTCCCCAGTGACTTCCAGTAGGAGACTGGAGGTGGGTTTCCACCCGCCCTCATGGCCCGGGGACCCTCTAGCACCCAAGGGCAGCTTGTGTCACTCAGCTCTTTGCAACTTGAAATGAATGCTACAGATCGTCAGGACCCCTCCCTCAGACCAGCCCTCTGCCACCTTCTCTGCCCCAACCCCCCCCCCCCCCCCCCCGCCAGAGTCATGGGCGTTCAGGGTGTGAAGGGGCTTTGGCCCCTCCCCACCCCCCGCCATGGAGATAGGATATGCTCGACCCCAAGCCTCCCTGGGGAGCTGGTCTCAGCTCAGCCCCCAGCTCACCCCCCTCCTTGTCTGCTCCTGTTCTGTCCTCCACTTCTGTGAGGGTCCCACCAAAGCAGGTGCTGTTAAGTCTCCGCTGCAGGTAGCATCTGGCAGTCTCCCCTGGCTCCAGAGACCCCCCCCCCGTGTCCCCTGTCCCCTCTCCTCAGAGCGAGACCAGGAAACCCCTGCGCACCAGCTTCCTAGTGGACGTTCATTCGTTCACTCAACAGTATCTTGTGAGCCAAGGTCTCTGCTCTCGTGGAAGTTACTCCTCCGAAGGGGAGGCAGCCGCTGCCTAGAACTCAATGGAAGCAGTAGGACGCGGAGGAGGAGAATGACAGGGGAACCCAGACGGCTGCGGAGGCCTCTCAGAGCAGGTGGCCTGTGAGGGGTGCCTGAAGCTTGCGGTTGGGGGAGGAGGGCTCCAGGCGGGGCTCAGCAGGGGCAGGTGCGCATCGGCTGTCTCCAAAGCATCCAATGCAAGTGCTCAAAGCTGAATTTTAAAACTCCCCGTCCCCCGCCCCGTTTCCCCACATCAGGAGGGGCCCTCCATCCAGCCCACGGTGCACGCAAAAAGCCTAGAGGTCAACGTGGACACCCCTCCGCCCTCACCTCCAATAGCCAAGTCCTGTGGGTTGCCCCTGCTGACTCCTCCTTTCACTCTTTTTTTTTTTTAATGTTTATTTTTGAGAGAGAGAGAGAGAGAGAGAGAGAGCGCTTGCGTGCAGGGAAGGGTCAGAGAGAGAGGTACAGAGGATCCGAAGCGGGCCCTAAGCTGGCAGTAGATAGCCCAATGCAGGGCTTGAACCCGTGAACCATGAGATCATGACCTGAGCCAAAGTCGGACACTTAACCGACTGAGCCACCCGGGCGCCCCCCTCATTTCATCTTGTGCTCCTCCAACCCAGTCTTCCTTTCCTGCTGAGTGGCCCTTTAAAAATGCACATTTGCTCCTGTGACTCCCTTCCCCGAATGCCGCATTGGCTTTCCCTCCCTTCTTGGGATGGAATCTAAATTCCCAGCAGTCTTCCACGGGTGACCTTCTGCTCTCCTCTCTCCTGGACTCTTGCCACACTAACCTTTCAATTCCTTGAAAGCTGGCCCCAGGGCCTTTGCCTCGCACACGGCGATCTCTCTCTTGTCCTTAAGCTTCACGTCCGGCATCCTGACTATTCACACGAGACACCGTGTCCCATTACTCCACAGCCCCTCCGCCGCGAACGTGTGGACTGTATGCTTACCCAGGCCCGCCTCCCTGCTCGGTAAGGCCCGCCTTACCCAGCCCACCCAGGTGGGCTCCCTGGAGCAGGGGCATCACCATTTTGCCCACCATTGTTGCCCCAGCGCCTGTCGCAGCCGTGCACACGCTAGGGGCACCCTAATACTCATTGAGCAAATCTGGCCAGAGACAGAGGAATGAAGGAAAGAATGTGCCGTGGAAATCCTGGGACCCTCTCTTCCATCACCGTGACCCAGCTCTCTCACCTAGTGAATGGGGGGGGGGTGTGTGGAGCATAAACAAAGCCAGCAAGTGCGCACCGTCCCACGGTGGCCCCGAAGCCACGCTGGCTGCACCCTGGTGCCATTCCCCACGTCCACCCCCCCCCCCAGCAAAATGTCCTCAGAGTTGCTGCCACATAAAAACACTCTGCAGTGGGGGAACCACCCTGGACCCCCAGCTGTGCCCTCCGTGGTGGCGGCTCTCGCCTCTGGTCACCTCTGGGAAGGGCCGGATGAACTAGGTCCTGCTGCTCGGAAGGGTCCCCGCGTCACACGACTTATTGGTAAGGGGCGGTGGGACGCCAACGGCGGTTCCCCAAACTTTTTAAAAGATCAGCAGAGCTTTTCCTGACATAACAACTCAAGTGGAGCCCGGCACCGAAGTGGGGGTTGTGCCGGGTCCCCCGCCCCCCACCCCCACGTTCTCTCTGCACAAACATTACAGAATTCCAACCCGACCCCTTGCCCATCCCGCTTGCCACGTAAGCTGTCTGGTGACCGGGGGAGCAGGATTACAAAACAAAGTCAGCTTAGGACTTTTGGAAGGGAGAAAGCGAACAAAACACCGGTGCAAAACCCCAGGACGACACCATTTTCTGTCCTTTCCAGAACGCAAGCAGCCAACACATAGAAAAGCCTGAAATACAGAAGCCGCGAGCCCGTACAGAGAGGTTTCTGGCAGCCCCAGTTCTAAAAGCGGGGAGAGCGGACAAGTCTCCGGCTCAGCAGGCGGGGACAACAAGCCAGAGCCGTGCTGCACGGAGGCCGTCTCGGCCTCTGGGTGGACGAGAGCTCCCTCGACGGCATGGAAGTGGGCATTTGACGGAGCCGGGAGAGGAAGAAAGTGACAAAGTGTTGGGTACAGAAAGGCCCTGTTTCTGTGAAAGTATATGTATGTAGACACAAGTTGGGGGGTGGGGGGGTGGAGAGCAGGCCAGTACTTGAGTTGTGGGACTGTGTATGGTCTCTCTTGCTCGCTGCTATTTCCAGATTTTCTACGATGAACAGGTTCCCCTTTTATAAGGAAACAACAGAAGACGTCAGCAAGGACAACGCAAGGGGACTGACCCTCCGCTTCCCTCCTCAGCACAGGCCAGGGGACCTGGGAGCCCCCAGCTCTTCCCCTCCTGGCAGGGTGGTTGGTCAGGGCCTCGGGGCAGGAGAACCCTCGCTGTCAGTGAACTCCGGGGTCTGTTTGAGGTTCCACCTGCCATCCCAGAGGGCCAGTTTCTGGGAAGAATGACTGGCCCAGCCTGGCCCCCTCCCGAATGCCACCCCACCCCCACCCCCCATCCTCCCCTTGGGGCCGTGCCCCTGTGTTGTGCTGTGGTTTGATCATCCCCTCACCTGTTACTTTGGAGTTAAACTGAGCCCACAGAAACACAGACCCTGTGGTCACCGGGCAGCCCAAGCAGAGCTCATACATTGGACACTAAGGAGGCCCACCCCTTGGGCCCTGTCCTCAGTCTCCGGGCTCAGTCTCTGTCCAGCGCGGCACCCTCAACTGCTTTCTCCAGGCCCACCCTGCACCTGCCCAGGCTGGGCCTGAAGCTGGGTTTGCTCACCTGGGGGGCTGTGAAGCCTCAGGGGCTGATGCCGAGCCCCAGCTGCTGGGAGGACCAGGGGGCCATCCCGAAGGGGCTCAGGAAACAAGGTCCGTTGCCCCTGTAGCTCTGGGGTCAGGTTGGGGACTGTTGGTTAAGATGGGCTTTTCTGCGGCGACAGTCAGCACTCTCTGCCGGAGCCCTTGCTCATGCGGTCCTGGGCTCCCTGCTCAGCAAGCTTCTGGTCGCCCCTCCTGGGCAGGCCTGCCCTGCGCAGCTGGTCTCCCGTTCAAATCCCTGAGCCTTCCAGGGGCGGCACGCTGCACCCGCATTCCCGCCAGAAGCCCCCCAGGACCCCACCCTCAACGCTGTACTGAAGGCAGGAGTGAACTGACTTCCAAGGGCAGCCAGGACGCTTCCCCCAGGCCTGAGCCGCCCAGTGAACAGAACAGACGAGACGGACTAAGATATAGTTCAAAGGTTGGTATCTTTTTTGGTTTCCCTTTTTTTTTTTTTTTTTTTTGCTTTTGTAAAGAAAAATAAGGTTGTGTTTTTTGTTTGAAAGAAAACATAAGTAAGCCCCCCTCCCCACTTGGCCTCTCCCCGGCCCCTGCGGGGTGTGGGGACCGGCGGTCCCCGGCGGGAGGGGCCGAGGAGAGGAGAGGGCACTCTTGGGGCTTCCTCAGAGCCACAGAGGAAGGGTACTAGGGAATGGAGTTTGGCTTTGTTAGGCAAAAAAGAAAATTTAAAAACTTGGACACACGTGCCCACTATACAAATGGGGGCCAAGAAGCACCATCTTCGAGTTGGAATCATCTCTGGCAGCTGGACTCAGGGTCCTGGTGCGGCCCCTGGCCCCCCCCACCCCCCACGTCCTGGGGTGGGGGGCAGGGCGGGAAACAGCTCTCAGGACACTGGGGGGAAGAGGAGCGAGGGAAAGTCAGAGCGACTCCTTCCCCACATGGTAAAAAAAAATCACTAAAAAAGCACCCAAGGCTTAAAAAAACGAAACCTCCCTGGCAGGGAGAACTGGTTACCTGGCAAAAATGTGTAGAAAAATAAAATTAAACTTTATCCCTGAATGATAAAGACCCTTCCTCTTGCCCTCACCACCACCACCCGCCCCTAGCCGCCAAGTCTCAGGATTCACCAAGGCTGCCAATTCCTCCCCGGGCGCACATGCCTGTGTAGGACACAGGCCGCCGGTACCTGTGTGCGAGGCCCCGGGTGGCAGGGGCTGCGGGGCTCGGACGGCCACATGCACACACACACTCCCTCCTCACAGCAGTGGGGGGGGGTTCCCTGTGCCAGACCAAGGGCCCTCCTTCCTCCTCTCGGCAGGACAGGACCCCGGCACGGGTGGGGAGGGGAGGGGGCCGGGCTGTAGGAGCAGTGGCAGGGCCCGAGGGGGCGGCGGAGTGGGAAGGAATGAGAGCTCAGGTGGCCTGGAAACAGAGGCCACACGGAGCCCATGGAGGCAGCAGAATGAAAGGGAGAAAAGTAGGGTCTCAGGGGCTGAGAGGGGCCAGGCTCATGGGGGGGCAGGGGCAGGGGCAGGGCAGGGAGTGGTCTCACTGGAGACTTGCAGGTTGACGGGGCCCGTCCTGCAGTGCAGGCTGGGGGCTTGAGCAAGGCCCCTGTGGGCGGTGCGCGAGGGAGGGGCCCAGAAGCGCAGGCCTGGAAGCGGGGCAGGGTGGGCCCTGGGTAGTGTTCTCGGGGTAACGGGCCGCTGCCCGGGAAGGTCACGAGAGGTAATAAAATAGGGGCACAAGCGGGCAGAAGGGAGGCTGGCCGGGGGCAGCAGGGTGTTTACACTGGAACTCCGAAGGGCCCTGGCCCGGGGACCCCAAGCACCCGCCTGCCCACCCAGGAGAGCCAGGGGGCTGGTAGAACCGGGGGAGACACGGGCAGCTGATGCCCATCCTCAAGGGGGCCTGCCCAAGGGGTCTGTTCTTCACCGGGCAGGGCCGAGAGCGAATGACACAGGGACCGTCCCTCCACCCTCCCCCACCCCCACCCCCCGCCAGGGAAGCCGAGGCAGCCGCAGAGGGATGGGGAGATACAGTACGAGATGCGGGCACAGCCCCGCAGCACAGGGTCCAGAGGCAGCCAGCTCCCGCTGTAGCTACAGTAGTGGCACTCCCGCCGGGCGGGCCGGGTGGCAGGGAGGGGACCGCAGGGCCCCACGGCCCCTCGGGGATCCCTGGCTTCAGGATCAGGGTCAGCACCAAACACAACTGATCTCGGCCAAGGAGACGGGCAGGGAGGAGAGCGACCCCACGGACACGCTCAGCCCTGCGGTCGGCCAGGTGAGGTGCAGGGGTCCTGAAGGCAGGACTGGCCCAGCGAGGTCAAAGGCCCTGGCGAGGATGGCGGAGCCCCTCAGGGGGGCTCCGAGGCCGGCAGTGGTGAAAGCAGCGTGCACCTGGGCGTCTCCAGGCCCCTCCGGGCGCTGGGGGCCGCGGACCGCGGGTCAGCGCAGGACCTGGTACAGGTAGGCCGAAGTGAAGAGAACGTTGGCAGCCAAGCTCACGGCCAGGAGGCCCCGGACCAGGGAGGGCCCCACACGACCTTTGAGAGAGAGAGAGCGAAGAGACCCGGTTAAAAGGTCCCCGTGCAGCAGCCCACTGGCCCAGCCCACCGGAAATGCAGCTGTGGGGCCCGAGGCCCTGCTCCCAGGAGCCTCCCTGCCCAGAAAGACCCCTGAATCTAGGGTCAGTGGGCCAAGTCCTGCCTCCCGGAAGGCACCTCGTCTCCTGAGCCCGTGCTACCAGGCGAGGACTGGGTGTGCTGTATTCGTACCCCATGAGGGGGCCTGGGGGCATGACCCCCACTTTACAGACAGAAAAGAGACACTTTAGAGGAGCAGTACCCCGCCCAGGCTTCCGGACCGGGGTTCCCGCCCCAGGTCTGTGCTCTGGGGACAGCACCCATTTCCTGTCGGCTCCAGAGACAGGGAACCATCTTTGCAGAAAGACTCCCCTCGTGACTGTCCATCCATCTTCTCCACACGCGTGTCCCCTGGGGACACCGGCAGTTGTGCTGGCCTCTGGGTGCTCACAGCGTGCCTGGTGCTTTACCTGGAACCAGGATTTGACCTCATGCTGTGCCTGCAGCCCCCGCACTAGCCCCGCGGTGCACCAGGCTCTCTGGCCAGCGTCTTCCCCCCATATCTGTGCTGGCGCAGAGGAGCCACTGCCCACACAGGGCAATGGGGACTTGAAACGTGGCTGGAAGAGCCGAGGACCTAGGTCTTTACTGTTACGCAATGTTAACTCTGGTAAATGTAAACCGCTCCCAGGGCATCCGGGTGGCTCAGTCCGTTAAGCGTCCGACTTCGGCTCAGGTCATGATCTCACAGCTCGTGAGTTCGAGCCCCGCGTCGGGCCCTGTGCTGCCAGCTCGGAGCCTGGAGCCTGCTTCGGAGTCTGTGTCTCCCTCTCTCTCTGCCCCTCCCCTGCTCTGAGTCTCTCTCTCTCAAAAAAAAAAAAAAAAAAAAAAATTAAAAAAATTTTTTGGGGGCCGCCTGGGTGGCTCAGTCGGTTAAGCATCTGACTTCGGCTCAGGTCACGATCTCACAGTCCATGAGTCTGAGCCCTGTGTCGGGCTCTGAGCTGACAGCTCGGAGCCTGGAGCCTGCTTTGGATTCTGTGTCTCTCTCTCTCTCTCTGCCCCTCCTCTGTCTCATGCTCTGTCTCTCTCTGTCTCAAAAATAAACAAAAACATTAAAAAAAAAATTAAAAAAAATTTTGTCTTAAACGTAAACAGCTCCCTATGACCTTCTGCTGACGGGGCCTGATCCCAGGGTGGCCACGTTGTACGCCGGGCGGTAGCTGGACCTAGAAGGTGCTGGGTGGGTTCTTTAGTTGCCCTCTGTCACTCGAGGGCCCTGGAGGGCCTTCTCTCTCAGGGTCCCAGACGGACCAGATGACCGTGGCTGCGGACCCACAGCCCGTCCCCCGCCCCCTCCCAATCGGAGCACAGACCTTTCCAGGCGGCGGCCTCCTCCACGCACCCCTGGGTGGTGGTGTCCACCACGCAGGTGGAGGACTGAGAGGAATCATCCTCCTTCTTGATGGAGCGGCTGCTGCAGGCACTGCCTCTTTCTGGCATCGACCTCATGTCTGCAGAGAGAAGAGGTGTCTCAGCGGGTGCTCACGGCTCACCCCCAGGCAGAGACGTGGGCCGGCTCTACCTCCAATCCCAGGACAGTCCTCAGATGTGGCCAGCCGTGCCCGTCCCAGCCCACGTGCCCTACCCCGGGCAAGGGGAGGCCAGGTCCTCGTTCATATCCCGGCCACGTGGCTGCCGTGAAGGGAGCTGGTTATAGATGCGCAGCAGCAAACTCGGTCGCCAACAGGCGGACGGCGGCCACAAGGAGGCTTCTGGGGGCACAGGGCGGGGCACGGGGTGGCAGAGGCTGGGACTGGGATCTCAACCCATCCTTCCACCTGTCTGGCCAGTGTTCAGACCCGCTGTGGCCGGGCCTTCCGACATTGTAAGAGACACAGGAAATCCACATGTTAACGTGAAAGCTCAAAATTTTAAACGCTGAAGCCTAATTTTAAAAATTTAAAGATGCTTTACAGAGCATCACTTGAGCACAACAAAAACATCCATGACCAGACAGATGCAGCCCAGCACGGTATCACGTGCTTTTGACCCATCCCAAGGAACAAAGGACTCTCAAGGTCAATTGCAAAAGAAGAAAATAAAATCAGCCAACGGAAGGCCATGTCCTGGAGCGTTCAAGGTCACCAAGAAGCCAGGCCGGGAGCGTCTGGAGCTTGGGAAGAGTGGCTGCACACGCTCAGTAAGAGCAAGGACAGGCCCCGTGTGGCCGCCTGCAGGGCCGTCCCAGCGCCGCACATGACCACAGGCGCCGTCACGGCCCCGCTGGGCTCTCCCACCTCCTGGGAGGGCGGCCGGGGGGGGGGGGGGCGGTTCGTACCCACAGTGAGCTTCGTGTCCTGCGCCGGTGATCTCTGTGGGACGTGCGGCGGCTCGATGGGGAAGAGGCTGCCGTTGTGGGGCGAGGGTTCGTCTGAGCTGCTGGGGGTGTTGGGGCCCTCCCCGGGGGGCGACGGGAACAGCAGCAGCTTCTGCCCCTTCAGGTTGAGCCGGGCCGGGCTGATGAGGGGCCTGCGGTGGCGCAGAGAGCCAGAGCTGGAGGCCACGGAGCCGGCCACGGAGGGCGCCGGGGAAGGGAGTGGGGACGAGGCACAGCATCCCGACAGGAGAGAGAAGTAATCTGGAGGGCAGGAGGACGGCAGAAACGACAGCTTACGGTAGGAATGAAAACAAGGCTGAATGTTTGCTACAGGCACCGTTATCCCTGATACGGCTGCGTGGTTCCCGGTGCCTTTCCTCTGTTAACCGGAGAGGAAAGATGAGGCTGTACCAAAACTTGGGGATAGAGGGGAGCCTGCCAGGAGCTGAGGGAAGGGAGAGGATCTCAGACCCTTAGCCGCGTCCCCCCGCCCCCGAGGGCACTGACTTAATTTCGGTCAGCTAACTCAGCTAATCCCGAGTGTGGTCTCCATCAGTCATCACTGATAAGGGTGACAGCATTAGAGCTAATCCTAGAAACCACCACGCCCGTTTCACAGAAGAGGAAACTAGAGGAAACTGAGGCACAGGGCTGTTGGTCACTTGCCCAGGGCTGCAGAGCTGGGAGGCTCAGGACTGAGACTCGAACACAGAACCCCGTGGGACCCCAAAGCTCATGTTTAACCAGGCTGCCGTCCCATCCCATAGGATGCTCTGGAAACCCTGGCCCACACTTCCCTGTCCTCCTTACCTGGAACAGGAACCTCTCCAGATCGAGACACCTGAGACGGTGGGCGGCTCCCACTGAACAGATACCCTGAGTCTGGAGAGGAAACAGAAGGGGGACAGGTCAGGCCCGTGGTAATGACAGCCACCCACCCTCTCCATTCTCCAGCCGCCGTTCTGCTGACATCCAGCCTTTGTCACTTAGGCCGAACTTTCTCGAAAACACGAGCTCTCAACAGACTCCCTGAACTACTGTTGGAGACCTCTCGTTTCAGGGATAAAGAAACCGACACCCACCCTCTCCCCCCCCCCCCCCCGTAGCCTGCTCTTTCTGGGGTCTTGCCCCTCCACTACCCTGTGCCTGCCGGCCTGCGCTGCCCCTCAGGGAACACTGAACACGCTGCTCTTCCTCAGTCATGTGCACCCCAAGGGCAGAGACTACACCCCACGTACGCTGTGTTCCCCCAGCGCTAGCCGAGAGCTGAGTGTGGAAAGATCCAGCGGCCACCGTGTGCCATCACGAGCAACTGCTGTTCCACCACCCTTGGGGCTCTGAGGGTCCCTTGGTCACAGCACGCTGCCTACCCCTTCCCCCCACCCCTTCCCCCATAAGGCCCAGGGACACAGATTCAGGCCAACCCATGTGTCTGGGTAAGGGTGGTCACGTGGCCCAAGCACAGAGTCTTTTCCAGGACTGGTTGTATGGATGCTAGGAGAGCAGTCTCTTTGCTGGGTGTGAGCTGTAGGGACGCAGGGATGAGCCTGGATCAGGGAGGTGCAGGGGCGAGTAGGGCGAGGAAGAGAGACACAGGAAAGCAGAACCTGGCCCAGGGCCTGAGCCCCAGACCACCAGTGCCTCCTGGTTACCTGAGCCAAGGAGCTGCAGAAGCTCTTCGTTAATGGCCCCCGGCAGTGGAGACCCTGGGGTCCCTCCGACCACTCAACGTTCCAAGACCAGCCTGTGTCCACAGAATTGCCCTGCTGCCCCTGGGGCGGGGCTGCTCCCGAGCCCCCTTGCCTCACACCTCACAGGGCAACAGGGAGACCGTGGGTCCTCCACGGTGGGTGGGATGCCACCCACCCCTCCCAAGGGGTCTGAAATGGAAGCTCCTCAGCTCTGCCGTCCTGGTGGGTGAGTACGGAGAGTCCTCCCAGGAGTGTCGGGCCCAGGGCAGGGCAGCTCCCGACGCCCCAGGCATCTCCCCTCTCCACATTCTACTCAAGAGCCACCGGGGACAGAGAAGGACGTCTCTGCTCAGGGGAAACGAGGAAAGCCATCCTACTATCAACTCGGGGTACAAGCAAAATGGCCTTTAGCCACCTTGGAGGAGCTAAGCCTCTGGTCGTTGCTGTTACGGGTGTTCTCATCCCATACTAACGCCAGCAGTCGTGTCTGCTGAGGCCTTTGTTCTAGAAGCTTCCCTGATATGCCTACCTCAGCCCGGAGGCTCAGCTGTCCATATTAGACCCTCCCAGGGTCACGGGCTGGGGGCCTGCTTGGCTGCTCCCAGCTGTTGGCTCCTGGCACTTGGCTGCCACATCAGGTGCTCACAACCACCCCCATGACGTGTGTATTATCACCAAGCCTGGCTTACGGCTGGGCAAGTCTGAGCCCCCTCATTTTGCCCCCGTCAGACTGGCAGCCGCTGGGCTTTTCTCCAGAGGGAGGGGCGGTGGTGGTACGCCTCAGTTTCTCAACCCTGCGTTTGCTCTACAGGGAACAGGAGGAGCAGGAAGGTGCCTCTCGGAGGTCCGGTCCCTGCCTTGCACCCTGTGGACATTAACTGGTCTTTTTTTTTTTTTTTTTAAAGTAGGCTCCACATTCAACGTGCGGCTTGAACTCACGACACGGAGATCAAGAGTCGCATGCTGTACTGACTGAGCCAGCAGGTGCCCCAGTTATTTCATTTTTTTTTTTTTTTTAAATTTTTTTTTTTTTTAACGTTTATTTATTTTTGGGACAGAGAGAGACAGAGCATGAACGGGGGAGGGGCAGAGAGAGAGGGAGACACAGAATGGGAAACAGGCTCCAGGCTCCGAGCCATCAGCCCAGAGCCTGACGCGGGGCTCGAACTCACGGACCGCGAGATCGTGACCTGGCTGAAGTCGGACGCTTAACCGACTGCGCCACCCAGGCGCCCCTCATTTTTTTTTTTTAAATGTTTATTTATTTTTGAGACAGAGAAAGACAGAGCGTGAATGGGGGAGGGTCAGAGAGAGAAAGAGACACAGAATCCGAAGCAGGCTCCAGGCTCCGAGACGTCAGCACAGAGCCTGATGCGGGGCTCGAACTCACGAACCGTGAGATCATGACCTGGGCCAAAGTTGGATGCTCAACCAACTGAGCCACCCAGGCGCCCCTCCTTTTTGCAAAGAGCAAAAACCAAGGGGCGCCTGGGTGGCTCAGTCGGTTAAGCGTCTGACTCTTGATTTCAGCTCAAGTCATGATCCCGAGGTTCATGAGTTCGAGCCCTGTGTCAGGCTCTCTGTGCTGACAGTGTGGAGCCTGCTTGGAATCTCCCTCTCCCTCTCTCTCAGCCTCTCCCCTGCTCACGCTGGCTCTCAAAATAAGTAAATATTAAAAAAAAATTCTTTACATAAAGAGCAAAACGAGACTGCTGTCCTCTGCAGTTGGCACCTCTCTCCCCAAGAGGGCCCTCAGAGGGCTCTGGCAGGATTTGAACCCAGCAAGTCCCACAGAGTCCTGGGAGCTTGGGCCCCTGTCCCCACCTTGGGCCCCTTTAGCCCCATCCCCACCTGAAGGCCTGATGGAAAGTTCTAGAGAACACTCCGGGGGAAGGGCTCAGCTGCTGGGCCTCCCAGGTTCCCACACCCAGGGAGTTCCACGGTCGCCCCCACACCCCTAGATGCTGTTCACAAAGAGCCCACAGAGGTCCCACCAGCTCCAGGGCCACAGGCAGGGGGTCAGGAACTCTGCTGGATGACCATTCCCAGAGGAGGAGTCAGCTCGTGTCTGGTTACACAGAACTATCTGGAGTCCAGGCATCTGGACTCAGGGCAATCCCACCTTGGATCCCACCCACCATCTGAGCCGTTCCTCCTGCGGTACGACCCACCCCCTATGCGGGAGGCCGCTGACCTGCACGTGACAGGGCCAGGAACCTGAGCTCAGGCACAAAGCTCAGCTCCAAGCTGCAGGGGGACCCTGGGCAAGTCACGGGGGTAAGAAACGGGAGCTCAGAGGGGCACCTGACTGGAGCTGGAGCCCCCAACCTGGCCGAGCTGCCCAGGGGCTCAAAGGAGACCCTGACCGCAGGTCACCGAGCCCGTTGTTTTGTTTTTTTGTTTTTCGATGTTTACTTTTTTTTTTTTAATTTTTTTTTTCAACGTTTTTTATTTATTTTGGGGACAGAGAGAGACAGAGCATGAACAGGGGAGGGGCAGAGAGAGAGGGAGACACAGAATCGGAAACAGGCTCCAGGCTCCGAGCCATCAGCCCAGAGCCTGACGCGGGGCTCGAACTCACGGACCGCGAGATCGTGACCTGGCTGAAGTCGGACGCTTAACCGACTGCGCCACCCAGGCGCCCCTCGATGTTTACTTTTGAGAGAGAGAGAGACAGAGTGCGAGCCGGGGTGAGGCAGAGAGACAGGGAGACACAGAATCCGAAGCAGGCTCCGGGCTCCGAGCTGTGAGCACAGAGCACGACGCGGGGCTCGAACCCACGAACCGTGGGAGATCACGACCTGAGCAGAAGTCGGACGCTCAACTGACTGAGCCAGCCAGGCGCCCCTACCAACCCTGCTCTAACCCAGATGCCGCCCATATTCTTGGAGGCTGGGATACTTCCTCATGGCGGCTTCCCACCCCCAAAGCTGCTACCCTGGGAGCCAGGCCCCAGGACCCACCCGGAGGAAGAGGCAAAGCCCAGTCTGGCCAAGTGGCTTCCCAGAGAGCTGAGGGCGATGAGGAAAGAAAAACTGGATTTGATTTGCAACGGACTTCCCAGGAAGATTCCACCAGAGAAGGTGAAGGAGGAGACAGAGGGTCTTGAGACAAGGACCAGGTGGGTCTCAGCCACACCAGAGCCCACGTGCAGCCAGCGCTCGATAAATGCGGCGGACCCGAGCCACCCCCGGCCCCCTGGGTCACACCAAAAGGCTAGGGGCAAATCTTCCAGCCCCCAGGGTCTCAGAACAACGGCAGCAACAATAACAGCAGGAATGGTGGGAAGAGACAGCCCCCAACGTGCGTGGACGTCGACCGGGTGCCCACTGCCCTTCCAGGAACCTTACACGCGTCACCTCACTTGCCCCAGACACCCCCGGGGCAGGTTCTACTCTACCACTGCCCTCGTTTTCTTTGAGGGCAACTGAGGCTCACAGCAGTGAAGACCCTTGACCGGAGGCAGCCACTGAGCGGATGCACTGGGGTTTGACCCCAGCTCCGCCCGTCTCTACAGCAGGAGCTCTATCCACCTCCCGCCCCCAGCCCACCCCGTGCACGGCGGGCGCCCCCGTGTCCCCCGCCTGCCCATGCTGGAGCGCCTCTTACCTGCCCGAGTCAGGGAGGGTATGGTCCCCAGCGAGAGGGCCCGGCTGAGGCGGCCCGGCAGCGAGGAGGGTGAGGCCCGTCGAGGCGAGCGGAACAGCTGCTGGCTGGCGAGCGGCAGGAAGCCGGGCGGCGTGGGGATGAACAGAGACGGCGAAGGGCCGGTGGCGCTCGGGCAGGGCATGGCCAGGCCGGGGCTCGTGGGGAAAAGGCCGGCCGAGTCTCTCGGGAAACACCTGCGGGAGCCCGTCGGGCGCGGGAGAGAAGAGGAGGGTCAGCCCCGGGAGGCCCTGGAGGCGGCCTCCACACAGGTCCCGTCCCCTCTCCCCTGGTGCCAGGTGGGGCCGGAGTCGGGGTCCCAGGGAGGCGTGAGTTAGTTGAAGCGGAGGAGCGGCTCGACCACAGTCACGCCATTAGGAGCGGGTGGCTGGGAGGTGCCAGCGTGACCCACCCCTCCCGGCATGCCCCCTCGGGTCCCACTCAGCCTCACAGCAAACTAGCTCCACTACGAGTCTCGGGATTAAAGTGACACTGTCGCCCTTGCCAACCTCATGCCGACCCTTCGCCTTGAAGCAAGAACGCCCGACCCCCGTGCCAGGCGCTCAGTAAAAGGCCAAACCTCGGGCTCCCCCTCGCCACTCTGTGCTCCGTGCCCAGAGCCTCCTGACAGGACGGCTGAGCTCAAGGCGCCCCCTGCTCCCCGGGGCCGGCCTCTGGGAACCCCACTGCTGCTCTCTGGTCTGGGACGCTCCTCTAAAGCCCCTTGCGGAGCGGAGGGGGTGGGGGCGGCCAGGCTGGGGACTCCCCGGGGAAGAGCTCTTGCGGGACGCAAGCCTAACTCCAGCTTAGAGAAGACCCGTCAGCGATTGCAAGGCTGCCCAAAAGACGGAAGGTGACAGTGTCTCTTTAACTCGAGAATGGGAGAGATCACACAATGGGACCCGGTGGCCCCAAAAGCCAGAATGTCAACCATGCTTCTGATTAAGGCAACCGATTATGGGGGGGAGGGGGGGACGGAGGCAGTTAATACATTAGTCTGCCGTCTGGACGGAGCTGGGGGAGGTCCAGCCTTACCTCAGTGCCAAGGGACAATTGGGGCCATGGACAATGTGCCGATGGAGGGGCAGGCTGGCTCAGGCCCTGCAGCAGAGCCGGGGGCCTAAGGGACCCGCCCTGGGCCCATCACGACCACACTCTCAGGGCGCTGTCAGCCACACTCCACTCCACTGACTTGCTCGCTACTTCTCACCCCCACCCCCTTAAACACCCCTTACTACGAGGCAAGTGTGGGGTCTGCTGCTGCCCTCCTAGAGAATCATGGGACCTTTTCATGCCTTCCGGGAGCACCAGGAGACTACCTGGATGTCAGAACCAAGGGCGGGGCCCTGCATTTGGGGGACATGGGGAAACCGAGGCAGGAACTCATCAAGCCAATCACCAGAAGGGTCTGGACAACCCCAGGCTGGACGTGCCCGCACTCCACGTGCTGACTTTGTCCTGCCCAAGCCTGTCTGACACCTCCCTCCCCACCCCCACAACAGCTGGGATAGAGTCTGCCTCTTAACAGAGAACAGGATTTTGTGTCATCATTTGTAGAGCAGTGACACCGTATGGCAAAATGGCGCCACCACCTCGGGGATTAGCTGGGGGAGGAAGGGACACTGAACTCACTGAAGATGCCCTGGGACCGTTGGCCAACTTGCTCTGATCACGTGTGAAGCCGTCCCCTGCCGGGGCCTGCACCTCCCAGAGGATGCAACGGGGGCAGGGCTCGCCAGTGCCCGTCGGGCAGGCAGTAGGACCCTGCGCTGGGCTTCCTGCACCCGCCCCCACCACCCACCCCCGGTAACCAGCGAGTGAGGGGAGAGGCTCCAAGGTGGGCTGCGGGGTCCAGAAGTGGTCAGCTGTGCCCAGGAGAGGCTTCCAGCGTCTTTCCGGCTCTTCCCTGCTTTTCCCAGATCCTGCTCACACCTGGGGCTGCCACCCCAGTGCTTAAAGCTCAGTCTCTCATCCATCTGGCACAGGTGCTGTTCCCAATCTCTGATCCCACTAAGAATGTTGGCACCGAGCAGCAGACAGTTCTTTGGTCTGACCCCTCTTGCCGTGACACGCAGTGACATCAGTCAACCAGCGATCCTCATAAAGTGCCAAGCGAGCTCCCATCGTGGCTCTGTGGCGGACGGTCCCTGGGAACCTCCCGTAAAAGAGCCCAATCTCTGCCAGGCTTCGGAAAGCTCACAAGTATCGAAGCTTCCTCTGGCAAGGCCCCCTCCTCCCTCCCCCACCCCGACCACCCTGCACCCACGCACCCCGTCTCAGAGAGGCACTCAGCCCTGAGTCCGAATCTACGTCCACTGGGATAGACGGGTTCCAGGACAGGTCAGGAGGCTGTACCGTGTCCCATCTGACACTGAGGGGGCTGTCTGGTCTTTTTCGACCCAATCCACGTGCGAGTCGGGAGCAGAAGGAGAGAGAGAACTACATTTTACGTAGCAGTTTATTGAGACGGAGGAAAAGACGACCCAGCAGGGCACGTGAGGGCAGCCAGGCCCGGAGCCGCCCGATGCCCACGGCGCCAGCATCCAAATCTGACCCCCCGTGGGCATGCCTGTACCCCCGCGTCCCCTGCCCCCGGCACAGAAACCTCTGAAGGAACGTGAAAGAAAAAACAAAAAAGACATGGTACCTGACGGCCGCCGGTAAAAGCAGAGTCCCGGAGGCATTTATTGAAAATACAGCATGAAAAACAAGACATCTACGGCCAGGAGTTACGGTTACAGCAAGCGTCACCGGCCAATCGTCCACGGTTCTACTACACGACCAGAGGGCAAGACACTGCGCAACAGTCACGGACAGAAGACACACGGGCTCCTCCCGGGCAGGTGCGTCGAGGCGGTGGCTCAGCCCGTGGCGGGGACCCCGGACGCCGAGGGAGAGGACAGCCAGGGGGGGCCTCCCTCGCGTCTTGGAGACGGTCACCCCGACCCCAGGCGGTCTGACAGTCGTCCCCAGTGGAGGGGACAGAGGTCCTCGGTAGGGGCAACACACTTCCAGTTAATAAGCCATGATCCCAGTGATGCCTGCACTTCCTCAGCTGTTGCCAGTAACATCAGAAGGCGCTGGGAATATGCTCCAGGTCATGAACTTTAAAGGACAGACACGTAATTTTAAAAAGTCACACAAAACTCTAAAAAGCGCAGGAAGCCTCCCTCCTACGAGGCTCGGCTCACGAGGGCGTCTTTCCGTCCCCGGAGAGGGCAGGAGAGACATCTGCTCGGCAGGGGCTCCTGGCCAGCACGAGAGCCGGTTATGGTTATTATAAATAATTTAACTTAAATACACACATACACACAGATGTCCTGCTTCTACTCAACGCCAAGAAAAGCAGTAATTAGCATCACGCCATCAGTTTCCTTGAGAACAGGGGATCCACACAAGAGGGCGGCTCTGCCATCAGACCAGCAGTTGTCCGCCCGGTACCTGCCGCCTCCTCTCCCCCCTCAGGCAGGCTGACTGGGGGAGAAGGGACAGGCGGACGGGCAGTCCCCCCCACCGCCCCAGCCCAGCAGGCTCTGCCAGTCACCTAGCGCCTCGCCCTCTACAGAGAACAAGCAGAGCCCAGCCAGGCAGGGCACTGACTGAGGCCACACGGCTAAGGGGGCCGCTCCAGACCCATCCGGATGCCAGGCTGGGCATGAGTGGTGTGGGCTGGCTTCTTAGGGCCCCAGGAACACGAGGACCATGACGGTGGGGCTCAGGCCCCATGAGGGGCCCGTCGGGCTGTTAGCTGGTGGCCCCTTGCCGAGTGTGACCCTCACACGCACAGGAATCTGCCTCTGTCCTCCCCGGGCTCTGATGTGTTGTAAAGGGGAGAGCACGGGGTCACTCCTGGAGGGAGACTTATACTCAGAGTGACGAGTGGCAGGGCACCCCGGCCCTGGAGGGATCTGGGGCCCAATGTGGGGTCAGCAGAGGGCAGAATGCCTGGATGGAGACAGCCTTGGGCCGCCTGCTGCCAGCGCAGGTGGGGGGGGGGGGGGGGGACGGACGGACACTCAGAGACAGTGCCCCGGGCTAAGTGCTTCCTCCGCACGTATCCACATCAAGGTCAGCATTCAAAGACCCTGGAGAGAGGCCCACCTTCCATTTCACAGATGGTAACCGGAGACTGGGAAGAGCAGGGGCCTGGCCGGGACCACACAGCTACTGAGTAGCAGCCCTGTTCCCCTGGAGCGGTGACTCTGGGTCAGCACTGTCCCTACCCTCCCGCCTGACCCACAGAAAGGAAAAGTGCCTCACAGGGAAGCACAAGGCAGGAGGCCCGGCACCCTCCACGAGGGGCTCCAGGGGTCAGGAGGGTGGTGACAGGCCAGAGAGGGACAAGGTGACAAATGACCTGCTGCCATGTGTGTCGCTCTTGGGCCCCTGCCCTGTGCTGCCCATAAGGAGCGAGAACTTTCCCCAGGCATCCCGCGGGGGCGAGAGGAGGAGACGGGACGTACCAGGCACGGGGTGGGGGAGCAGGCCGAGGGCACTCGGGTCTCCACCGCCAGCCAGCGAGGGCAGCCTTGGCTCAGGAGGCCTCACCCCAGCCCCTGCAGTCCTGCCTTTTCAGGGGACAGCCAGGCGCGTCTCGGAAGAGGGAGCGGCCCATGCGTGCCCTGGTTCCGTCTGGCCCCCAGCAGTGCCCAAATCACAGACGAGTAAGACTGCTCAGAACCCCAGCTGGGCGAAACCCCCACCGCCTGGCTGCTAAGACGCTTGCTGACCACAGGGCCAGTGGGCCTCTCTACGGCCCACTGCGAGGAGAGCCTCGCCCCACACACCCGTGGCCAGTCTGGACCCAAGAACTGTGTTCTCTGTTCCCAGGGCAGGAGGCTGAGGGACAATGGGTCTCAGGAAGGTCTTGGAGGAGGAACTGAGCTATGAATCCTGGGGGGGTGGAGGGGCGGCGGCGGCGAGCCCTGTGTCCTCTTGGGTCCCCGGCTCCGTGAGGGCTGGCTGGACAATGGGCAGGACCGAAAGGACAGACCGGGGAAGTGACGTGGAGACAGGGTGGGGGGCTCTGCTCTGGCCCCTGCTCAACAGCACCCGCCCACGCCCAGCAGCCCGAGTAGTCAGGCCACACGGCAAGGGCCCAGCCCGCAGCCACCGTCACCAGCCCCTGAGATGGGGCAAAGTGAGAGGAGCAGCAGGCAGCAGGGACCTGACCCCCACCACCCGCTCAGGACCGGGGCGTGGCCTCTTTGCACTGCCAGCCAAGGCCCCCGGTCAGAGGCAGGTCGCGTGGGCCACCCGTGTCCCAGTCTGGGGGCAGCGATGGGCTCTTTGGCCAGAGAGGTGCGGCAGTGGTGGGTGGCTCTAGGGCACTTGGGGAGTGGGCGGGGAGGGTGGCTTGCTGGTGCTGGAAAGCACGGGGGGGGGGGGGGGGCTCTAGGCTGGGCGGGGGCAAGAGTGAGGCAGGTGACAAAGACGCAAGTCACAGGGGCCCTGCTCTGGGCCCGTCCGTCCATCTGTCCTCCCCCCCGCAGTCACTGCTGCTTCTCTGACCTTCGGGGCCGGAACCTCCGCGTGCCTGTCGCCTTCCTTGTGGCCACGGCTGCCGTGAAGCCCACCAGGCAGCACAGGGATGTGGTGCTGAACTTGAGCGTCTCCAGCCAGCCGGGCGAGGCGGCCTGTAGGTACTGCTCCGCCAGGTGCAGCCCCAGCAGCAGGGCCCACAGGCAGGTGGAGAAGGCGTCGATCCTGCGGAGCCTGCGGGGCAGAGTGGGGGCGGCGGTGAGGGCCCCCAGCAGCAGGACAAGAACCCCCCCTCCCTCCTGTGTCCATTCCCCCCCCCAACCCGGCTCGGAGGACAGAGTCCGGCGCCAAGAGGAGAGCGGGGAGCCTCGGACTCCCACTTCCAACACCTCCACGCTGCACGGCTGAGCAGCTCAGTTCCTCCCAGTCTATACAACCGAACCTCCCTCAGAGCCACTGAGCCAACACGGAAGCCGCTCATTACAGGGTCTGCAACCGCACAGGGGGCACAAGGGCCCCACCCGGACCGCCGACGACCGCAGAGGCAGGTGACTGTCATCACCCGAGGGGGATGAAAGCATGCCACGAGGCCCAAGTGCACAGCGGTGAGGGGCAGGCTGGCTCTGGGTGCCACCACTCCCTCTCAGGCAGGCCACTTGTCTTCCTCTCGCCCCTCAGACTCCCAGCTGCCGGGGAAGAGAGACCGTGTCTGGCTCCGGCCACACCGCGGAGCCTAGCGTGTGGCCGTGTGCCCAGCAGAGCCTCTCGGCTTCAACCCGAGCGCGTTTCCTCCCACCGAGTCCCGGCCCTGCGCGGCCCCACACGCACCTGATGCGGCCGGCCAGCAGCATGGCCAGCAGGCAGGTGAGCAGGCCCAGGGCCACGACGCCCATCTGGTGGCTCTGCCCGAAGGCCCAGGCCTCCCGCAGCTTCTCTGCCGCGTGCTCGGGCAGCAGACCCAGCAGCTGCTGCCAGCTGTCGACCCCGGGGGCAGTGCCGTTGTCAGGGGTGGCCGAGCCGTTGCCACCAGGTGGCAGGGCCGGGGGCAGGGTGGCCTCTGGGGCGAAGGGGTTGCTGGTGCCATAGAACGCGATGGTCAGCAGGAAGGTGCAGGCCAGGAAGGCGAGGGCGCGGAGCACAATGACCTGGACCGGGGCCTTCGCCGAGGAGGAGAAGCTCTGAGGGAGAAAGACCGGTCGGAGGGGTGGCCAGAGCCACCGACAGCCATTCCCGGTGCCCACTCTGCACGAGGGCCTGGCCAGCGCCCCCAAGCGCCCGCCGAAGAGTCCACCTGGTTCCTGATGGTCAGAGGCGGCGCCTTCCTCACGCCTTAAACCCTTACGTAATCCCAGCTTGGTCTCTAGGTTTCCTGCTGGGTTCCACTCATCTGCCTCCTTTCTTGGCCTTCACCCGCTGGGGAAGTCACCCCGGCCGGCAGGGACTGCTCTATCACGTTCTTCAGAGAAACCCTTTAGGTGGTAGGGTGATCAGGTTTCTTTCAAGTCAAGTAAGTTTTTTAATCATTTCATCAGGTTCTCATCAGAAATTCCTATTGTGATTTTCAGTGGAATTGCAATAAACAGAGAACTCCGGCCAAACTGAAGTTAAAAAAACCCAGTCAAAAAAACACAAAAAACGAGCTGTTTGGTCTAGGAACACTGTGGTGAGGGGGGAAGCTGAAGGTCAGTGTCCTGCTGTGCAAAACCGGCTGTGCGGGCCGGTGGTATGGCCTCGCGGTCAGGGACCTGGCACTCAGACTGGAAACCACATGCCAGTTGGACACAGAGCACATCTGGGCAGGAACGTCTCTGGCAGGGGATGGTTTTTACTTCTAAACCCACTTGCTACTACCTCAGGCTTTTTGAAATTTTTTTAACGTTTTGTTTATTTTTGAGAGACAGAACACGAGTGGGGGAGGGGCAGAGAGCAAGGGAGACACAGAATTTGAAGCATACTACCTCAGGTTTTTTAAACCAGAACATTCCATTAACCAAGTATAGCGATAATTAAAAAGGTTTTGACCTGGTAGTCTTGGCGCCCAGCCCTCTGCAAGTTCTTGAACTCCGAGTCTGGCTTCCACAGCTGTAGATGGGAGTCACAGGGCCTCAGGGGGTATCCACCACGAAGGGTGCTGGGGGGAGCGCGTGCCTGTGTCGGGGAAGTGCCTGGGTCCGATAGGACCCTCACAACCCCTGGCCCAAGCGCACAAATACACATGTATTGGGGCATCTGGGTGGCCCAGTTGGTTAAGCTTCTAACTCTGGCTCAGTCATGATCTCGTGTCTGTGGGTTCGAGCCCCGCCTCGGGCCCTGTGCTGACAGCTCGGAGCCTGGAGCCTGATTCAGATTCTGTGTCTCCCTCTCTCTCTGCCCCTCCCCACTCATGCTCTGTCTGTCTCTCTCTCAAAAATAAACAAACATTAAAAAATTTGAGGGGCACCTGGGTGGCGCAGTCGGTTAAGCGTCCGACTTCAGCCAGGTCACGATCTCGCGGTCCGTGAGTTCGAGCCCCGCGTCGGGCTCTGGGCTGATGGCTCAGAGCCTGGAGCCTGTTTCCGATTCTGTGTCACCCTCTCTCTCTGCCCCTCCCCCGTTCATGCTCTGTCTCTCTCTGTCCCAAAAATAAATAAACGTTGGAAAAAAAAACATTTTAAATAAAAAATTTGAAAAACCATATGTGCGTATTACAACACAGACCCACTCTTCTTGGGATACCTGCTCAGGCCAGTGGCACGAAGGGGCCTGCGAACAGCTGGGAAAGGGGTCCCGGGGGAAGGCTACTGCCTCCAGGAAAAGGGTCTCGGCTCTGAAGAGCTGCTCAGCCCCCCAGCAGGGGTTTCCTGCACAAAACCAAGGGCCGTGACTCCCCAAACGCCCCGTGGGGTGCCTTGCTCCAACCTGCGTGTGGGTCTGGTCGGCTTCCCGGCGCTTGAACTGGTGGCTGAGCAGCAGGGCACGCAGCTGGCGGTTCTGGTGCTTGATGTAGTACTCGACGGCCGCCTGGCAGGGCCGGCACAGCTTGTACATCTGCTCCAGGTGGTGCCGATACACCTCGATCTCCTCGTCATACCTGCCCTGCGGGGGGGACGACAGAGGCTCAGGGTCCTGGGGGGGCCCCTGGGGGTGCTCGTGTCGAGCAGGTCAGATCTGGGTTCGCTTACAAGGGCGGTGACCACGAATAAGTCGTGCCCACTCACAACCCGCTTCCTCCGTGCCCAACAGGACCGATGGCCTCCTACTGCCTGCGGCGATGTTGGCCACGGGGAGTGAGGCCTGGCCCAGAAGCCGACACACGGCAGGGGCCCAGAGGTGACAGGAGCCACTCTAGCCGAGTCCTGTTGCCGCACAGGATGCACCTGGAGGCCAGGAGCTCGGGATGCGGTCCCTGCTTCAGGTTCCGCTCCCGGGTCCCAAGAGCTCCAGCAGGGCAGGTGAGCCAAGGGAGAACCCAGCTCTGGGTGGACGCTACTTAGATGGAGGCAGAGGCCTGCCCGTGCGCTTAAGACCAAGGGTCCAGAAAACACTAGAGAACCAAGGGCTTCAGTGGGAGCTGAAGGGTTCTTTGGGCTCCAGGAATATTTCAGAAGATTCGAGTCCCACACCCCCTTCTCCCAGAGAGGCAGCAACACACCTCTCCTTCCCTGTTGCCAGGGGAGCCGAACATTTCAGTCTGCAGTGACCAGGAGAGTTATCGGTCTGATCTCTGGCTGGGACTGAATGTGCCACAAAAGCTTCTCTGCTTGCCAAACTGCACATGCCTTCCCTTCTTTATGCAGGTTCCCGGTCTCCCCCTGCCTCCTCCCCTCCCAGTGGGATCATGGGAAAGCCACAGTCTCTGGGCCTCAGCCGGGCTCTTCTCCTGCGGTCAGGGGACCCCCGGGGCGGGCGAGGCCTGGTGGGGGGCGAACTCTTAACACCAGGCTGCTCCCCTATCTTCCTCTCCCCGGAACTGCAGGGCAAACTGCCTGCCCGGCCAGTGGACAAGACGGACTCAGGGACGCGGACAGGACTGGTCCAAGAGGGCCCGCGTGGGGCGCCCAAGGACCCAACCTCCCCCTGCCCTGGGACACGCCCCTCTGGCAGGCACTGGGGTTTCTACAATGACGTCCCGGGCTTGGAGCCCCAGGACAGCAGCAACCGCGAGACGGAGGGAGGGCGAGAGGTGTGTTCCAACGGGGACGGAAGAAATAACACACCCGGAACGTGGGGCCGGTGCGGCAGGGGGAGGGGGAGGGGGGCCGGGGCCCCGCCTCGTGCCCACCTCACCTCGTCACGCGGTGCGAAGGCGGCCAGCTGCTTGATCTTGGTGGTCTGGTGGTGGCTGCACCTGCGGCACAGCAGCACCTGGCTGCTCACCCACTGCTGCGGCTGCGCGGGGGGGCGGGGCCCCGGCACGCTGCTCACCACGTGGTTCAGGTGCTCCAGGTACTGGGCGGGGATCGGCTTGTTGTAGTCGCCGTTCTGGGGGTGGGAGGGGACCCGAGTCAGCAGCGGGGAGAGAGACTCAGGAGAGCCGCCACGGATGCCACGTCCGGCAACACCCCGGGGGAAGTGGCGGCGGATCCCAAACACCCCCTTTCTTTACAAGCAGCGGCGGAAGACTTTCTTTTAAAGCAGCTTCACGGGGAGCCCGACAGGCAAGACGCCGCGAGTGCGGCCTGCCCCCTCCCTCGGAATCCTGCCGTGGGCCGGCCGCCCGTGTTTGTGAATCGAGTTTTCAGGTCTGCACCACCTGGCAGAGCAGGGCCGCTGCAAGGACAGCCCGCAAAACTGAAAACACGATCCGGCCTCTGCAGAAAGCCCGCCGACCCCTGGTGTAAGGCAAAGCGGTGGATGGGCCTCAGAGCCGGAAACATCTCGGTCTGAACCCTGATCCGCTGCTTCTCGTGGCAGGGACACTGGACAAGCTGCCTGGGCCCCCGGCCCCGCCGGCCCCACCCAGCCGTACCTCCTGGAAGCCGTTGTACTGCTCGCAGTGCGGACAGTCCCAGCAGTTGCGGTTCCCGTACGGCACCACCGTGTCCTGGTTGCAGAACCAGCAGTTGACGATGGTGTGCGTCGGCTTCATCCTGTGGACGAGGACACGGTGGGGTCAGCCGGGAGGGCGCCGCCACCCGTGCTATGGGGACCAGAGAAAGCATGGGGAAGCAGGACGGGGGACCCGGAGCTGAAGACGCCGCAGCCGGGAGAAGTGACGAGGCGAGGGGCTGGGCTGCAGGTTGAGTGCTGGCCACAAGGACCTGCAAGGAGGCCGAGGCGGGGACAGCGTCTCCTCAGGCCTCCAGGCGAAGCCTGGCCTCCTCCCTCCCAGCGCCGGGGGACAGCTGAAGACGCACCAGATACCGTGCCACCAGCCCCTGGTATCCTGGGGCTCAGGCATGGGGGCAACGCGGACCAGAACCTACCAGGCCACAGGGCCGAGAGTGACCAGGCTCGAGGACCGCCCTCCCAAGGCCCGCAGACCTCCTGAGCCTGTCCCTGGGCTGTGCAAACAGTGCTCCTCAGGGAGTTTGCAGAAGGCAGGAGCCTCCTGTGCTCCAAAGATGAAAAAAAACCCCAAGAGGGTAAGGTCAAGGAGGCTGAGGGGCGGGGACTAGGGACAGCTGCTCAGACTGGAGCCAACCCTCTCTGCTGGAGGGATAGGGCAGGCAATCCACAGTGGCCCTCGTTGGCCACACATGTGGTGACAGGTGGGGGCTGTAGGATAATCCCGGCCCAGACACTGGGGGATCTGTGCTCTGGGCCCCTCCACCCACCTCACTGGCTGCAGGGTGGGGTGAGGGGGAGGGAAGGGGGGAGTACAGCAACTGCCCAACAAACGCCTCCAGTCCCAGGGATCTAGAAACAATGCAGGCGATGGGTGGCAATTGCTTGAGCCCTGGGGTCCCGGCCTCATGTCTCCTAATCCCCCTTGTCGTCCCCCAGAGGCCACCTCCAGATCTGGGGCGCTGCCTGGGCCCCTAATGTACTGGGCAGCCGCACCACACGTGCTGCACGACCCCAGGAGTCCTGGCTCTGCCAGCTTCTAGATGTGAGCCCCAGGAGGCTCCTCCTCTCCCAGCCTGGCCTGCCCCTGCAAAACGCGAGCGGTCACAGAACCTGTGCGTCCATGTGTTATAACCATCCACTGACACGAGACACGTAAAGGTGCTGTGCGATGCAAAGGGCCAGCTCTGTCACCCTCCTGTCCCCGGGCCTGTCGGGGGCCTCAAAGGAAGCTCCTGACACCGCAGCTGCCTCCTGGCCGTGCCCCTCCATCACCCCCCACTGAGCACGGGCAGGTTATGAGGGTTGTCCGGGCCTCAGTCTTAACCACCTGCCAACCGGGCACAAGAGCATGTCAAGGATCGGAAGTAATGCCAGTCTAAATGCCCAGTAAGTGGTAGTTATGGTGAGAAGGGGAGGGGGGAGAGGAGGATATGCATCCAGGGTCCACAGAGGGCACCCTGGATCACCCCCAGCAACCACATTGGCATTCTCCCTGCCCCTGCTCAGGCCAAAGCCCTCATGAGGGACCAGGGACCGCCGCATCTTGTCAACAGCAAGAGGCCAGAGCAAAGCCTGGCCACGGCAGCAGTGGGCAGTGTGGCACTGCGGTCACGGTTTTGTGGTGTGGCCTTCTGCGGAAAGACATCTGCCTCCCGGACCGTCCACTTCTTTATCTGGCCAATGGAGATAATGATAAGCCTTGCCCCGAAGGGAGGCTGCTGAGAGGGTAAACCAGGGAGTTTAGGAAAGTGCTGAGCCCGGCAGCTGCTTGGCACAAGGCAAGCTGACGGCGTCCCTGGGCTCCATGCTAAGAGCAGTGGAAGGCGGCGCCAGGCAAGGTGAGAGGCGGGGAGACCCGCTCTGCCTGGATGCTGGCACTCTGGCTTTCTCTTTGTGATCTGCACCTGCTTTACAGGCCTCTTTGTCATAGCGCGGGGGGGGGGCACGTCCCAGTGAGTGACGATGCAGGGTGAGAAACCTCTCACCTGACCCCCAGCTCCCTCCATTCTCACCACGGGCCTCCTCGACATCCCTCCACGACACACTCAGCCTCTGGAGAGAAGCCAAGCAGAGGAGCTGGAGGTCTGAGAATAAAGAGAACTGGGCAGGAGATAAAGACGCAGGCCCCAGGAACCCATGCAGGCCATCAGGACCTGTGGCTCTGGGCCCAGGGAGCCCCCGGAGCCCCTCCTGCCCCAGGAAGCCATCATTTCCACTCTGAACCTCCAGCCCTGTTGCTCAGGAAACGAGCCTGGCCTGGAAGCGGGTGGCAGGAAGGGGAGGCAGGGGATTAGCTCTGGTCCCGGGGGCCAGTGGCTCTAGCTTGTCACTCTTAGCCCGTGGTAATCCCTGTCCAGGGTGGCGATGAGGGTGGGGGGGTAGGAGGGGGTCCACGGGCCACCGAGTCCTCCCCCACAGTTCCTGCGCAGCCAGCCCTGAAAGGGTCCGGGGCCTGGAGCGGCGGACAGGCCAGCGAGCGCTCGGACGCCGGGCCCGAGTTGGCTCCCCCACCAGCGACGCCTCTCCTCGGGCTCCACGTGTGAGACCCGACCTGGGCTGCGCCCACCTCCACCTCTACCTGTACCAGGCCTGACACGGGAGGGTGGGGTCTGTTCTGAGCCAGCTTAGCGCTGGTCCTGCTCTTGCTCAGGAGGTCCCCCCAGGTCCCTTCATAAAATCTCCAAACCGCTTCTCCCCCAGCCACCAACCCCCAGTCCAGGGAGGTTCTCGGACGCACCACTCTGAGCCGGGGAGGAGTTCTGAGGTAACAAGACGGCACATCCCTGTGACACAGGCAAGACTGAGACGGTCCCTGGCCAGGCGGCCTTGGGGGGAAGGTTGGGCCCCAGCAGGTGGGTGGCCAGGAGGATCTGGAAGGGTTCACCCAGCTTCTGCCGCCCACATGCTGAGCTCCCGGGCCCTGCTGGAGCCAGAGGAGACCCGAAGCGGCCAGGAGCAGGGTGGGCCCCTTGGGAGGGGAAAGGGGCAGCTACATGCTCTGGACCCACCCCTCCGCAGGTCCCAAACACACCCCACCCCGACCACGGTATTGCCCCATCAGCCCCGACGCGCATTTAGTTAAAACAAAGCTCATGCCCGGGCATCCTGCCATCTCCTACAGATGGGGGCAGGGGTGTCTGCTGTAGGAGGGAGCCCGCCATCGGAGGGATGCAGCTTTAGGTCCCGGGCGCCTGCTGTGAGCCCAGCACGGTGCCGCATGGAGGAGACACAGGGATGGGGCTTAATCCCTATCCGAGGGGGTTTCGAGTCTGGGGAAGACTGTCGTGTCAATGTTCCCACCAGGCCGTAAGAAGTACCCAGCCTCCCAGGAGGGGCCTGGCATATATATAGCTTCTGACTCTGGGCACCGTGCATCAGCTGGGTGGGGTCTGGAAGACCGTCTCTAGGAGAGTCAGGATGGTTCCCTCAGGAACCAGGAGGTTAGCCTCTCGAAGGGCCCCAAGAGGACAGCCCAGGACAGCCTCACAGGTGAGGGGGTCCTTGCTGGACCCCCAGGAGGCTCCTCACCTGCTCCTCTGTGCCTTGAATGGACAACACACGTGACCCTGCCCACCGAGCAGGTGTCTCCTGGGCTGCGGCACCAGCAGCGCCGAAAAGCTACTTGGTGTCAGAGCGCCTGGGTGGCTCGGGTGGTTAAGTGTCTGACTCGTGATCTAGGCTCAGGTCACGATCTCACAGTTTGTGACTTCGAGCTCTGCCGTCAGCACAGAGGGATTCTCTCTCCCCCTCTCTCTGCCCCTTCTCTACTCACGCTCGCTCTCTCTCAAAATAAATAAACTTAAAAAAAAAAAGGCAACTTGGTGTCGCCCGGGGCCTCCAAGGCCTCACACCCAGCCTCAAGGCAAACCTCAGGGAGATCCACGGCAGTCCTGTGACACAAGACAGCCCCCAGGTCCACCTCTCCCAGGGGAGACCTGGCCTGGAGACGGACGACTGCCCTCCTTCCCCTCGGCGCAACCTGTGATTACGGAGCACATGCTAGGTGTCTGAGAGCCAGAAACAGGCACAGCTTTCCACTTCTGATCTGGACAAGAGGACAAGAACAGCAACTTCGTGGGGCAGCTGGTGACAGATGTCACAGGAAAGGCCGACAAGCAGAGCATTTGCCATCATCCTAAAGAATGGTCAGCAGGGCAAAGTGAGCAGGCGGCATTCAAACAGTCGGGACTGCTAGGCCCAGAGGGGGAGGGGACACCCGGCGGGGTTCCAGGGAGCGGGGCCCCGCAGCCGGCATGCGGTTCCATGAGGGTGGCCAGAGGCGGGCGGGAAATGGGGACTCTGGAGGCCAGGAAGAGGCTCTGCTACTTAACCCAGGAGGCCGCTCTCTTCGGTCTCCAAACACCAGTGGACAATGCAATAAACACCACGGGAGGGGAGGCCCCTGAGGCCCTGAGCAGGCAGGAGCTGGCACGAGATGGACCCTGGACACAATGCTGAGCCCCAGAGTCCAGAGGTGGGGGGTCTGGGGTGGGGGAGGCCCCAGGAGCCATCATGACCACGTGGAGGCAGGGCCAGCAAGCCCAAGGAAGTGTAAGTCGGGCTCCCACCCCACGCTGACAGTGCTGGCCTCCCGCATGTGCTCGGCGAGTGTGGGGCCTGGTTAGGAGCTGAAAGGCTAGAGTGGATCTGCTGCCTTTTGTTGTTGTTTGTTTTTTAATATTTTTAAGTTTATTTATTTACTTGGAGAGAGAGGGAAAGAGAGAGAGAGGGAGAGAGAGGGCGAAAGTGGGGAGAGGCAAAGAGAGAGGGAGACGGAGAATCCCAAGCAGGCTCAAGGCCATCAGCGCAGAGCTCGATGTGGGGCTGAGTCGGACACTTAACCAACTGAGCCACCCAGGCGCCCCTTTGGATCTGCTGTTTAACAGTCGGGCACTGGAGGACAGGAGCCCAACTCCTCCAAGCCCTGGTTTCCTCATCTGGAGAATGGGTTTCTCGAGGTAGCAGTGTGCAGGTGCCTCCGCGGGTCGTCAGCAGTGAGTTACTGACGATAATCTGGGAAAGACTGCGGCGTTGGGAGGGCTGCAGCCCTTTGGGGAGGGAACTGGCCTCTCCCCCAGGCTTGGGGGGGGGGCAGTCTTCCCTCTATATCCCTCTGTCATCTCCGCCACTGCTGAGCCCACAAACACCCACCTGGCCAAGTCACTTTCCAGAAACAACTCTCACATGACCTCCCGAGGGTCATTCAAAACCCATGGTGCGGCCAAAGCCAACGCTCCCCAGTCACAGCGTTCTCCCTGCCGGAGGGAGAAGGGCTCAGTCTCTGCAAGCCTGGTCTTGCCTGTGAATCGTGACAGTGGCCAATTTATGACGCCCAGACAAAAGCCAATGCTTTCTGAAAATCTCAGAGCATCCTGGGAAAGGTCTGGTCCTTCTCAGCCCAACCAAGAGGTCCCGATGCCACACGGTGACACCCTGGTGTCGTGCTGCTGGAGTGAAAGGCCTTCCAGGTACCCTCGGGGCTCCCCTCGGAACCAGCCTGGCCAGCAATGCACCAAGTCTCCAGACTCCCAGGGAGGAAAAGCCGTGGCTGCCGGCCCGGGCGGGGAGACAGCACCCCTGAGAACAATCATAGCAGCTCGAGGGACACTGAGCAAACCCAGTCAAAATTCAGCCACATGGAACACAACTGAAGCTTGGCCCAGGCCCTGATCCTTAGCGCAACTCGCCCCATCCCAGCGTAACTGGGAGGCAGCGGCGTCCCAGAGACAAACCGGGCCCTGGCCTCTGCTCTGCTGTCCACATGCCCTGGGAAGCAGAGCAAATGGCCACCTGCCTCTGCACTTCAGCTCCCTTGCATAAAATGACCACTCTGAACCCGCTGGCCGCGCTTCCAGAAACTGCGCAGCGACTGGGACACTGGGAGACGTGGGGTGTCAGAGGCCCCCTTGGGAGCTCCTTCAATCCCAGCTATCTTCCCCTGGGAGGCCACCCCCTCCTCGGCCTGCCAGTCTGGCTCATCCTGCAGATGCAGCTGATGTCCCTCCTACCCTTCCTCCTCCAGGAAGCCTGTGACTCAGTCACCCTCACTTCTCTCTCCCTTGGGTGAGAAGCAGTACATAGCGGTGATTAAGGAAGAACAGCCAGACTGCCCAGGTTCAAATCCCAGCTCTAGCCGCTTGCTACATGACCGCAGGCAAGTTCCTTCTCTTCTCTCACCTCATAACCGAGCTCTGCAGGTCCCTTGCAGATCCCATTCTGTCCCCAGAACGTTCGCACAACCCCACCTTCCCCCCCCCCACCCCCCCGTCCTCTGAGAGCCTAGATCAGATGGGGAAACAGCTGGGCTGCTCCTGAGGCCCTGCCGAAGCAGGAGGCCACTAAGCTTTTTAATCCCTGATCTTGGGGGCCCCATCAGAGAGGCCAGCTCTGAATATGGGGGTCAGCATGATCTCTGAGCCCTGCCAAGGGCTGGGGCAACTATCGAACCAGCTCAGCACAGCAGCAGCCCCAGCCCATTTAAGAGTATCATCAGGCTTTCCAGCTCTTGGGGGCAGTATCGCCCAGGGGTTAGGAATACAGGCTCCAGGGCCAGGCTTCGGTTCACACAGTGGCTCTTCTAATTAGTGGCAATTTAGCTCTTTTGTCCCTCAGCTTCCTTCTCTAGAGAGAGCAAGGGGTTGTGACTCTGACCGGGCCCCCGTGAAATCAGAACAACGCCTGAGACCGCGTATGCAGACCAGAAAGTGCCGGCTAGTGCCCTGCCACCCCAAAGCGCGCCCGAGGAGCAGGGAGCTGGGCTGAAGGTGGAAAACCGCGCAGTCCGATCTCCGCTGGAATCTCCCGCGGGTGTCGGGCGCCGAGGTGGGCGTGGGGCGGCCCTGCAGATCGCGCGGCTCGGCAGGCACGCGTCTCCGTGGGGGAGGAAGTTTGTAACCCACGCGCTGGCTGTCGTCGTCCGCCCCGCATTCCTGGGATCCCCCGGGCCCACCCCTCCACCCCGGCCGCTTCCCGACCCCAGATTCCAAACCCGGCCCCCACCCCGGGGACGCAAGCGCGCAGAACGGGTCTCCGCGCGGGGGCACACGGGCCGGGCCCCCACCCCCACGCCGCGGCCTCGCGGGTAGGGAGGCGCCGTGCGGCCCCGGAGCCGGCCGGGGCGGGCGGCGGGCGGCGGGTCGAGGCCGCGTGGGCCGCGCGCACTCACCTCCGCGCGATCCGGTAGAGCAGCACGCCGGCCGCGGCGCACGCCGTGACCCCCAGGCCGCCGGCCAGGCCGGCCGTGGGGCAACGGGCCAGAAGCGCGCTCACTCCCTCCATGGCTCCCCGCGCGGGCTGCGGGCGGCGGGCCGTGGGCCGCTGGGTGGGGGGGCCGATGGCCGCGGGCCGCAGGCGGGACGCGGGGCGGCGGCGCGCGCCTGCTCGCGCCGTGACCTTCGCCGCTTTGTAGCCGGCGCGGGCCCGCCCCCTGACTCGGCGCGCTCCCGCCGCGCAGCCAATCGGAGCTCGGGGCGAGACCGGGGGGCGGGGCGCCGGCGGAAGCCGAGGCGCCAGCCTGCGCGCGCCCCCAAGCGGCGGGAGGTGGGAGGCGGCACGGCGCCCGGCAGCCCCGCCTTCCTCCTTTCCCGCCGCGCACGCCGCCTCTGGCAAAGTCCGCCAACCTTAGCGCCTGGGGCCACAGACTGCGTGTCGTTTCTCCCGCCGGTGTGGTCTTCCCAACGCGTGGCCCAGCCCGGCTGTCTTGCAGAGCTGTTTTGCCCTAAGTTGCCGCTCTTTAAGCCACTCCGCTGGACAAAAAAATTAGCTTATGGAAACATGAACATGCACCCATAGGGACGAGGGCGAACAAATCACAGGATAGCCCTGCTTGGGTAGGTCATGTCCATGGGTGTCGTTGGCCTGGAGGGAGGATAGTGTTCTAGAAAATGGGACATGCACGTTGATTTCGCTAATAGCAACGTTTGAATTAAGAACCCCCTAGAATATGTGTATGCTTGTAGGGAATCGGAGACTGTTAACACTGAGCTGGCAAAGTCACCCCGGGCAGGTGGATTTAGAGAAGATTCACTTGGTGCCAGTTTCTAGGTTACTGGCTTGAGCTGAATTACTTTCATAACTAAGAAACCTCTAGCTGGTTGTAGATATTTGTGTTTAATTACACAATATACGTCTCAGTGCACTTTTCCAGTGTTTTCTGACGTCAACATCAGAGTTCTTCCTCTGGTGGGCAGTGTCGGTGTCCCGTTATTTAGCAGCAAATGCTTCCTTTGTTTCCCGTTGCCAGTTAATCTGTCCCGCACCCTTGTCATGCATTTACTAGCCTGGAAGCTGAGCGGTGGCCACACTGGCCCTTCCCTAACAAGCGGGTGTCAGAGCCAAGGCCTTTCCTTTGGCGTGTTGCTGCCTTCACCACAAATGGATGAACAGCAGCTGTGAAACCTCCTTCAAAACTGGTGGCACTCTATTTAAGTACCGTTTTCTTTCCAAGTTCAGTCAGTGACCGCATCACGTCCCCCACTCACAGGATGGGCTCAGAGTTCTACGTTGACAGAGAACGCACCCAACGATTCCGCCCTGGGTGTTACTAGTATCGTCTCACTTGCATCGGTGGTAATGCCCGTGAGCTCGTGATCCTTAAGTGAACGGGATGGTCTGCTGGAACTTGGCTTCAGTCTGACCATTCCACAGGCTCAGATGCCCCCTCTACCTTCTGGTCATCTATTCAACGAAGCCACTATTGGCCATTTTACTACTTACCGTCTCTCAGACCTCGAGCACGTCATTAAACTTGAGCCTCTCTTATTTGTAAACTGTGGAGGGTGGTTAATGCCTGCCTCACAAGGTTGTGTCAGAAAGAACTCAGATGAGAAAATATGGAACCTCTTACAGTGTGTGGCACCCAATGGGTGAACAATGGGGCTTTTACGAGTCTTAGGACTACTCAAAAATAATGCCATCCCGTGGACTAAGCCTGTAGAGAAGAGAGAAATAAATCGTGGGATCTCTCCCTGACAGCTCAAACAGTGACAATTCCCATTTCAAACAACAAGCCCCTTTATAGAGTTTCCTGCTTATTTTCTTCCTATTTCTGGGGCTCACCTGTCTCATGTCAATGTCCTGGTGCAGGAGAAGCAAGCAGAGAACTAAATTATCCTAGGTCAGCATCCAAGTTATTAATTCGAGAACGCAGAAATGAAAATGATTTCCAAACAATTCTTGTGACCAATTAGTGAATATTAAGCGACTTTTTTTTTTTTAAAGGAGGCTCCACACTGAGCACAGAGCCCAATGCGGGGCTTGAGCTCACGACCCTGAGATCAAGACCTGAGCTGAGATCAAGTTGGATGCTTAACCGACTGAGCCACCCAGACACCCCAAGCAACCTAGTTTTTATTTATTTAATATTTATTTTTGAGAGAGAGAGGGAGAGAGCGAGCAGGGGAGGGGCAGAGGATCTGAAGTGGGTTCCACGCTGACAGAAGAGAGCCTGAGGTGAGGTTCGAACTCCTGAACAGTGAGAAATGACCTGACCTAAAGTTGGACGCTCAGCCAACCGAGCCACCCAGGCGCCCATAATTTTTAAACTTCATATTAGATAAAATCTTGAGGAAAAATGCAGGTTTTAATATGAATAATATAACAGGAAAATGTTGTTAAACGCCACTATCCAGCAGTTAAACTGAGCTCCTGGAATAGAAATCTCTTGACTGCCATGCATTTTATACATTTAATTTTTTTTTTTTTAACATTTATTTATTTTTGAGACAGAGAGAGAGCATGAACAGGGGAGGGTCAGAGAAAGAGGGAGACACACAGAATCTGAAACAAGTGCCATGCATTTTAGAAGCACTGATGCTTGACTAAAGTCATTTATTTTGACTTTTACACAGTTGTGGACAGTTGAAGTAAATCCCACTAGTGAGCTCAAGCACACCAATAACCTTCATGACTAAAGGTGAACAAAATTAAACTCTAATATAAACACAATTCGAGGGACGCCTGGGTGGCTCAGTCAGTTGAGCGTCCGAGTTCAGCTCAGGTCATGATCTCGTGTTCGCGGGTTTGAGCCCCACACTGGGTTCCGTGCTGACAGCTCAGAGCCTACAGCCTGCTTTGGATTCGTGTCTCCCTCTCTCTCTGCCCCTCACCTGATCACGCCTTAGTCTCTCTCAAAAAAGAAAACGTTAAAGAAAAAACTTCTTTTTAGGGGCGCCTGGGTGGCTCAGTCGGTTAAGCGTCTGACTTTGGCTCCGGTCATGATCTTGCAGTTCATGAGTTTGAGCCCCGCATTGGGCTCTGTGCTGACAGCTCAGGGCCTGGAGCCTGCTATACATTGTGTCTCCTTCTCTCGTTCTGCCCCTCTGCCACTTGCGCTGTCTCTCTCTCTCAAAAGTAAATAAACATTACAAAAAATTAAAAAAAAAAATTTTGTTTAAACACAATTTGAAAACATCCTGCTTTTATCCCCACCAGAGCATCTACAACTGGATCTGAAGCTACTGTGCGTCAGTCATTGGAATCCGGCATCTTTCTGGATATTCAGACTGAAAACCAACCTTCGTGAACAAATAAGCAAGTTCCAGGGAAAGAGATCTTGAAAGACCACTGGTCTAGGGGCGCCTGGGTGGCGCAGTCGGTTAAGCGTCCGACTTCAGCCAGGTCACGATCTCGCGGTCCGCGAGTTCGAGCCCCGCGTCGGGCTCTGGCCTGATGGCTCAGAGCCTGGAGCCTGTTTCCGATTCTGTGTCTCCCTCTCTCTCGGCCCCTCCCCCGTTCATGCTCTGTCTCTCTCTGTCCCAAAAATAAATAAACGTTGAAAAAAAAAAAAATTAAAAAAAAAGAAAGACCACTGGTCTTACCTGCCTTCTGTATTGCTTTTTGTCCCTTATTAAATTTCCTTTAAAAGTGGGGAGTGGTGGGGGTGCCTGGGTGATGCCTCAGTTAAGTGTTCAACTCTTGATCGTGGCTCAGGTCATGAGCTCACAGTTCGTGGGTTCGGGCCCCATCAGGCTTCATGCTGGCGGCGTGGAGCCTGTCTGGGATTCTGGCTCCTCTCTCTGCCCCTCCCCTACTCATGTGTACTCTCTCTCTCAAAACTAAAGTTAAAAAAGAAAGGGGGAGTGGTGACTCAGTGTGGCTAAAATTCTGGTAATTTGTCATTTCTAGGTGTTTAATTTAAATAAAAAAACATATTTAAATATACCTCCTGTCAGAATAAAGTGAACTCTCCAAGGGGTGGGCACTCAACCCTGTGTCAGGTTCTTCCCCTCCAGTTCTAGGGAACCAAGAACAGGGTTAAAGACCTGACAGGAAAGGTCTATTACTCACCAGATTCCACATTCACAGCCGACACTTAACAAGGTACCTGGGCTTGACCAGGCTTAACTTCTGGAAACAGGTCCAGGAGTAAGGCAAGTGGTACATAGTTCGTTAAAACTCTTGCCTTTGGTTCAAACTGGGGATAAAGGATAACTTTAGAAACATGTTCACAGTTTAAAACATTTGGTGGCAGAAAGTTTTAATTAATTTATTTTTTTTTAACTCAGTAGCCTGAAAGCTTAAATTATCAATCTGCACGAGACTTGGAAATGTATAGAAAAGAAAAATGGCTGGGAAGTCTGTCCTGGTCCACCCAGTGCCACCAAAATGTGACACATCTTACTGTTCAGCAGTGTGGCTTCAGATTACGAAACAAGTTGGATTCTGATTTTACAGGTTTTCTCTGCATTTCTAGGGTTACATTTCACTAAATTCCTTAGCCATAGTTTATAGCACAGTGAACATAAAAAAGGACACAAACCAAATTTATACTGAAATTAAATAGCATGATTTAATTTAGCTGCTGCTCAATCCTGAATCCTTTTAAGTTAAAAAAAAAAAAAACCCCACCAAAGTTATAATTAACTATTAACGTTAATGAATTTAAACCTTCCAGAAAACATGAATCCAAAAGGAAATGTCCGACAGGTGATACGAGCCACATATCTTATGGCCTTCCCTGTTTCCGTCCCAAACGTTCTAAACATCAACGGAAAAAAAAAAATTCTCTAGAGTTTTTCAATTTTATTCTAGAGCACAATTTTCTGGCCTCTTACTGAGTACGGTCTTCTAACAGGTACACAATTAACTCATACGTAGACAACACGATGGCAGTATTCGGTATCTGCCGGATGAGCTGGGCAAAGAGTCCCCTGTAAAAGGCAAGGTAACCTTCTTCCCGGAAGACCAGCCGAGCGGTCTGGATGAAAGACTTGTACTTGGTGCCTTCCTCCCGGAGCCGTGTCCTTATGACTTCTGCAGAGAGAAACACATACTTTATGCTACGAACGGACTGCATTATCAGGCAATACGATGAGAGAATTCAAAGCACACAGCCCCGGACTGTCAACATACATCTCTGGCTATTTGCCATCTCAGCTCTGTTTGGACAGCACGGTCACTTCGGAACAATGAGAAGTCACAATCTTTTTAGAACCTTTTCTGACTCTGGGAAATGGTCAATTAGGGACATTACATGTAATACAAAAGTACAAAGTAATTTTTAAGGGATTAAAAAAAGCTTGGTTTGAATGGGACTTCAATTAAAGATAGTCTGTGGTTTTCTACTCTCAATTAAACCAACACTGTAATTTCACGGAAGGTGTAATTTTTATTAAGTGTGACAGTATCATTAACACGATTTTTTTTTTCATGCACTCCCCAACCTTCTCTCCTATTAAAATCCTTCTCCACTCTGTCCAGCTTAAAAGTTGCCTCCTCCATTTTCAAACCTTTGCACACCTGGCCCTCCCCCACCCAGGCACCCCCAACATGACACCTGTCACTGCTTGTCTCGCAGACCTCAGTGCACACGCTTCTGTCTCCCTACCCCACGGGAGGTGTCCCGCCCTCTTCTCCGTGAGCCCCGTGGGGCTGCTTCGTGCCCTAGTATATGATGGGAACTCAATTACCTGCTTGTGAAATGACAGGTACATTTGTCATAGCCGACAGTGTAGTAGGCTTTTGAAAACAAAACCTGTTTTTCGTGGTACAATAAACTAAGCTATTTTTTTTAAGTAGGTCAATGGAACATTACGTCTACAATTCCTTAAAAAATGGACTTAGCAGAGTAGCCTTACTCAGCACAAAGTGGAAGCTGAGAGGTTTGTTGTTTTGTTTTGTTTAGTTTGGCACTCGTATCATTTTTTTAAATCGAGGAATATAAAATAAAATCCAGATTCTTGGCTTCTTTGAAAACATCTCAAGTTCTACAACACAGGGCCCACATTCTGCACAGTACGTTTTGGCCACAATTAGCTGGAACAGAGTAGAGCTGAGTTCCTGCCACTCGTGTAACCTACAGACAGCTGAAGCCAGTTCCACACGTCCCCCGTTACTTAGCACCCGCAGGTGTCTGCACTTCAATGTGAGCTGCGGAGACACTAGATGATACCGCCAAACGCCACGAACCTCACGGCTGTTCTACTGTTTGGGAAGAAAAAGCAAAACACACCGTGTGGATAAGCAATGCAGGAAGCACATCCTTTAGAAATAGCAGCGGCTGCCATAAGTCCAAAAAAACTCGTGGAAGTTTTCTCAGTCCCATTTGTAGAAGAGGCTAATGGAGCTTCTTTCAGATACTTCTTTAAACTTTCATAAATAGCAAAACAGATGATAGTTTCTGAAATCCCGGCATACGAGGCGGTTAATCCCCTGTAGAAGCCACGAATGCCTTCTGTCTGGTAAACGTAGCGAGCACACTGGAGTGTGTTCATCTGCTTGGAGCCTCTCACTCTGCGGACACAAGACCAGCGAAAAGCCGTTAAAAGGCACGCTCACGAGCCCGGTTCCTGTCCCAAGCTGCAAAAACTGAGCGCTGAGTATAAAGAGAAATGGTACGCACGGCAGGTGACATGTGTCTTCTTCTGTGTTCGGCTGAGCCCTAGCCCACCAGATGGGACACCCGATAAGCCCACAGAACACTACGTGCATCTGTACCAAGAGTCCTAAAAACATGTCCAGAGCTCCTGACCTAATTTTGCAAAGAGCTGTACAAAGGAAGATGTTCATCAGAGGAAAACACAACCGCAATATAATCAGAACAATCCAAATATCTAAAAATAGAAATAGATAAGTAAACCATGATACACACACCAGATTGAAATAGTTGTAAAGGCAGGAAGCTAGGCGGAACCGCGTGAGCAGAAAGCAGGACAAAATTACATGCAGAGTGTAATTCCAATCATGGTACAAACAGGCTTTAAGAAAATGCTGAAGGAAACCTCACCAACATTCTGACTGGGCACTGAGTGTAAGGGAGTGCTTTCTTAACCCGAGTCTCCAGATCCCATTATTTCTCAATTTATGAAATTATGAACATGGAAACGCTGCCCGGTAACTAATAAAAGGCCTCAGGCTTGGCTGCTCTTGGCTCACGATAGAAAGCATCCTAAACTGCCTGATGCAAGCCGAATCCTGGGACCTGACTCTGTTTCCACTGGCCCACATCAAAGACCCCTCCCTTGGGGCTGAAGCCCACCGCTTCCAACCGGTCACAGCAGGCTCCCTCGCTTCTTCACTGTGTCTTTCCACATCCTAGCTGGAGCGACCTTTCTAGCACTGAGCCAACCACCCCACTGCCCTGCTTAAAATCCTCTAACGCAGGGCTTCTCAACCTGGGCACTGACACTCTCAGCTAGATGATTATCTGTTGTGGAAGCTGTCCTATGCATCATGGGAAGTTTAGCAGTACCCCAACCTTTACCCAGTAGATGCCAGCAGCACCCTACCTGAATTGTCACAAGGTCTCCACACACTGTCAAATGTCCCCTGGGGGACAAAGCGTTCCCCACTCCTGCCCTGAACCATGGCTCTAATGGCTCTCCATGGCCCTCAAAATACAGCTCAAGGCCAAATTCCAAGCCCTCCCAGGGTTTTTAAGAATGTGCCCCCCCCCCCCCGCATTTCTGCAGCCTTGGCTCCTCCCCCTGCTTTAGCACAGGCACGCGCAGCATACTCCAGATGTTTCCCTTCTTTCAGCTCCCTGCGAACAAGGCTTCTCTAGACATTCCCCACACTCCGTTCTCTGCCCGATGCACCTGCCGTGCGGCCCACCCCCAGTTATTTTCCAGAAGGTAAGGGGGCCATCACTGCTGGAGGAAGCCCTCCCTGTGCCCACCCTGCCTGGAGTGCACTAGGGACCCTTTGGGGTCCTTACCATTTCCGGCCCCTATCTCGTTAGACTCTAATGCTCTTTATTTCTGTAAAGCTGTGAGCTTCTGGAAGGCATGGCCTAGGTCTTACTCCCTGCTGTTTCCCCAGTGACCAGTGCACAGCAAGCATCCACGCTTGTTGTTGCAGGACGTGTTAGCAGAGCCCATCCAAACAAAGCTTTAAAATGTCCTCAACGTGGAGCGTTCCCAGGTGGATTTAAAAGAGCGCACATAAAGGCTCTGAGCTGACTTGCACATGTATGTGCTACTAAGCAGGAGTGACTCTGTGTGTCACACCTGAAGTGCGGAGTCATTACCAAAGGTTTCCAGGAGAGGATGCTGCTCAGAAGCCTCAAGGACAAGCAGGTGTTCTTGAGGGACCAGAGGGGGAGAGGGAGTCCTGGCGAGGGACAGCACACGGGGAGACGGACGCATAAGAGCACACGACAGTTTTAGAAAACTGCAAAGGACCTTGGATGTTAAGCCCAGCAGTTAGGATGTGACCGTGAGAGAAAACAAGACTCCTGGAAGGAGTGAGCAAGTGATCTGTCCAAAATAATGAGATCTGATACATTCTAGAAGGTTCTTTCGCACAGAACGGCTCGAGGGAAACATGGAATCTGAGACCAATTCAGAGGTTTTTGTGGTCACTAGAAAAGCTAAGGCAGACCCCTAGCTACACTTCCAGGGGATGTTCTAGTTCTCCCTTTAGAGGTGGCTCAGAGTTAGACTAGACTAGCTGAAAGTTTCCAGAGCCCACACACATTTCCCCACGACACAGTCACACAAGAGTTCTTAGAATTCTAGTACAGGGGCGCCTGCGTGGCTCTGTCAGTGAAGCATCTGACTCAGGCTCAGGTCATGATCTCACGTCCGGCTCTGCGCTGGCAGCGTGGAGCCTGCTTGGGATTCTCGCTCTCCCTCTCTCTCTGCTCCCTCCCCCTACTTTCTCTCTCTCTCAAAATAAATAAAAATAAACTTAAAAAAATTTTTATTAGCGTCCTGGAGGCCTGACAGCCCTTGCTGTCCTATCCTTGACCCACCATCCTACCCTTGTCGTACCCTCTGCCCACTCGAGAGAGAGGCCATCTGGAAGAGGTCCCTCAGTGCTCCAACTGGGGGTGGGGTCGGCCTAGAGACCCACCAAGCATCCGAGAGGAAGTCAGGAGCACCTCAGGGGCCACGTGAGTGAATTGCTAACCTCTGTTGGGTGTTGTTTCTGTTGGCCCTCACCTCCCCACGGTGCCTGGCAACACACATCTCAAAACAAAAGGAGTTTCTACATAGGCTTATGTTCAGAAAAAAAACCATGATGGGGACGGCTAAGGACTCGTACCCATCACTTCACCACTGGAATTGGGAGGAAGAAAAAGATCCCAAGAATATTAAGGAAGGAACAATTGGTAACTTACTTCCGTTCCAGCTGCATCCGGGTTTTAACCATCCATATAGGATTCATTAAGGTATTTGTGACAAAAGCTGGAAGATAAAATCCAGAAAATATCATCATTGAACATAGTCCATGTTTATTAAAGTTGTCTATTTCATATGATAAACTTTGAGGTCAGGAGTTAAATGGGTTAATACTAAAAATAGATACGGGCACTGGGATGGTTCCGTCGGGTGAGCATCGGGCTTTGGCTCAGGTCATAATCTCACGGTTTGTGCGTTCAAGCCACACATCGTCCCCCATGCTGAGTGTGGAGGCTGCTTGGGATTCTCTCTCTCTGCCCCTCCCCTGTGCTCGCTCTCTCTCTCTCTCAAAATAAATAAATAAACTTAAAAAAAAAAAAAAAAGGAATAGTAAGAAGCAGTTCTATACTGCAGATGGAAGTAACAGCCCTAAAATGTAACATCCATTGTTACGCTGGACCTAAAAGAAATCTCTCAACTTTCTAGAGCCCTGTCAAGTCTCTCCAACCTGTAGGTGGTGCTGTTGATATTTTGGTAAATCTAATCTCTACGGTAAATACGGAAACTATTCTAAACCTCAATTTATAAATTTCAGGTCCAGAAGTACGTTTTAAGAAGCTGGTGATCTAACCCAAAAAGGTCACCTTACATCAAATGTAAAACAGATGCCACGAAATCTCCACTTACCTGAATTCAAACATCTACATTTTAATACCCAACTCATCACTTCAAGAAATTGAAGTTTTAAGACTGATATGCTTCTAGGAACCATTTTTTTTAAAGTCGTTCGTCCTCATCTTAATACTACTGACTGTTCCAGACCAACCAACACGCACAGTGTCACGGTGTCAGCCTGACACACAGCGAGTTCTGAATTCCTTGTCCTCTCCACAGTCCGAAGCAGGTTCATGAGGAACCCAGACAGTGGTTTAGAAAACTCCTTCTGGGTCCGCTTTCCTTACCAAAGGTTCCTCTGAGTTAATTTGGCAAAAGTTGCAAAACCGATGACCGGGTGGAGCTCCTGGCTCGCTACCGCCCTCGGAAGTGAGGACCCACTGGCTCCCGCTCCGCGTGTCCCCCCGCCCCGGACCTCCATGTACAGTAGGGTCCCCTTTCTCTTGTAAGAAGCAGCTCTGCGTTCACTATCCTCCTGCTTGGGGTCCAGTAATTATCATCCGTGACGACTCGGATGGGCTACCAGAACTTCCGTCTGGAGCGAGAGGCAGACAAGACTGGTGGACGCGCACCTCACAGGCCGGCAAAAGGCAGAGATTTTTCACAGAATGCCAACTTAAGTTCTCCGAAATACCTTTTATTTACACAAGTCATCAAATGACACTTAGGGGCTCCTGGCTGGCTCGGTCAGTGTAGTGTGACTCTCGATCTCGGGGTCATGAGTTCGAGCCCCAGGCTGGAGGTAGAAGATTACTTAAAAAAAAAAAAAATCTTTAAAAACAAAAAATGAAAACCGCATACAGTATCTGTAAAGACATAGCCTTCCCTCAGCAATCTGCAAGTCCGTGGTCTTTTCCAAGTATTTCCTGGGGGAATAAATCCTGTTATGAATTTTCTAGAGTAAGTGCAATGACTCCCTCAAGAGAATAGATACTATCTGATCTGGTAGGAGCCTTACTCAAAGAACACTCCACAAGCCCCAAGCCCTCATCACAGTGTCCAGCTGTTAAGGCCAGAAATGCCAATAGTACACAGGGTAACGCTGGACACCATGGGAAGTCACAAAAAAGCCCTCAAATTTTTAAAATAATTTCATGAAACAGAAAGACATGAAAATGCATTAATATGCCTTTATTTTTATTTATTTTTAGTTTTTTTTATGTTTCTGTATTTTTGAGAGAGAGAGAGAAAAAGTGTGTGTGTGGGGGGGAGGGGCAGAGAGAGGGAGACACAGAATCCGAAGCAGACTCTAGGCTCTGAGCTGTCAGCCCAGAACCCAACGCGGGGCTCGAACGCACAAACCGAGAGATCATGACCTGAGCGGAAGTCGGATGCTTAACCGACTGAGCCCCCAGGCGCCCAATATTCCTTCAAAAGAAACAGAACACTGACCAGCAGTATGCATGGGCACATGTAAATTCTGAGGGAGAATAAAAGTTTTAGTTAGCGGGGAAAATGGAACCAAGTTACAAACTATTCTCGAACATTCATGCTTCCTTAGTTCTAACATGAAGCGCCACAAAAATGGTTTGAGGCCAAAGAGGAAGAGAGCTAATTTCTAGTTCCTGGACAAAGCTGCATGGCACAACACGTGTTTCAGGAAAGCGAGAAGCTGGTCTCCACTCACTGGGGGTGACCTACCTGCAGAGCCGGCTGAGAAAATATGCACAGTATTACTGTTAGGCACGAAAATGCCATTGAACTGCTCTTTGGCCTTGGAGTAACACGCAAAGTACACAGCCCTGGTGGAAGAAAAGAGAGAACACTACAGACATCGGCATGGCACTATATGCGTCCCTCCACGACCTCTGAAAAGTTTAGGAAATTAGGAGAAAGAAGGTTAACGTGTAACCCAGACGCTGGACCTTATCTGTCAAACCAAAAGCTGCTGCAGGCACCTGCAGAAAGCTCCTGCGTGTCCCTCCAGAAAGTGCCCAGTGATGGTCAAGTATCCAAAATAACTGAGGCCGGTGAGATTTGGGTAATATACAGAGTCCATTTAGATTCTTCATTCTGGATAAATGTCAATCCTTTAAGCATCAAAATACACACTAAACCTTCTAAAATCTCTAATACTACTTCTAAAATACAGCACGCTTGTCCTGCCTTACACCACAATGAGTACGTCAAATGTAATCTGACCGGTTTTTGAGGACTCAGGGTCAGTAGGAACTACCAGCATACGTGTTTTCAATGCAGAGCTTCCGCCATTGGACACGCACACCCCCCCACCCCCACCGCCACCCCTATAGGAGGAGTCTGGCCTCCCCCACGGCTCTCTGGTCCGGTCTCTGCTTTCCCTCTTCTGACTCGGCTCTTACTGGGGCTGGGGAGTAGGCGCTGGTCGGTATTTTCCCTGCTTCTTCACCAGCAATGCCAGGGAAAAATGCTTCTTTATTTTGGCTGGCCAATGCATCAATCATAGAGTATATTTTTCAACTTAGGATCTGGACTACTTATCTGTTATTTAACATTAGTCTGCTTTTTATAGGTCCCCACTGTTCTAAACGGGTGTGGCAGCCAGGAACCTACAGCAGGTTAACAGGCGTTACCAAACTATCCACAAGGAGATACAACTCAATTTTCTTTATTTGCTATATGTATCCACCATCTATTAATAATGCAAACCCCATATAATCTCACAGACTAGTACTTGTATTTCTTAAACAGCTTATACACCTATGCTATAAAATTCTAAAGGAACAAAGGGTTTAATAAGAATCTGAATTGTTACAACATTCTCAGGTGATTTGTGTATAAGGTGGGAGCACCGATCTGCAAGAATTCTAGGAAGCTTTTAGTCTTTACCTTGTATAAGACATTTTTGTGTTTGTTCTAAAAAATAATTCTCTTTAAAGTCGACCGGAGTATTGTATGAAATAACAGAAGTACCTTACTCGTCACCCAGCTCCCTGCCGGGCCTCCAGGCCATTTCTAGAAGCAGTTTCTCATCTACTTTTCACAGATATGCTATACACACACTCACCTATTATTCACTCTTGTCAAACAGACTTTACAGGGCATTAAGCCTTGTGCTAGAAAGGAGGATGTTTTAAATCAAGTAAAGCCTAGAAGCCTTGAGAATTGCTTCAGATCAGCGGTTCCAAGCGCATATGAATCACCAAGGGATCTTGTTGGAATGCAGATTATGATACAGGTCTGGGGCACAGTCCGAGAGTGTGCAGTTCTAACCAGCTCCAGGTGACGCCCACGGTGCTGGCCACGCACCGTACTTGATGTAGCAAACACTCGTCTAGAGAAGATTCCAGGTGACGTGGGCAGATGAATTTTCATTTAAGAATAAAAGAACTAGATGCTTTCACACACACACGCACACACGACACACGTGCACACATACCCACACTAAAAGACACACCAGCACTTATCACTATTCCATGTGTCAGACGTTTATAGGCAAATCCCATACTGAAAAAGACACTGGCCATCTAGAAATAATGCGCTTCAGTAAGAAAGAAGTCAGTATTATATCCTACAGGTAGCGAGCCAGCTGAAAAGGTTAAAGCTTACCTTGATGGCGCAACTCCGACCAAATTTGGACCCAAGCCTCTAAAAAGTGACTTTGGTCCCTCCTTCTCCAAGATCGACCTAAATGATAAGAGAAGATCTTTAAAATCCTGAGGCAGAGCCTAGGCAAAACAATGAGGCGTCAGCCCTCACAGCTCCTTGAAGAAAGAACAGAATGTTTGCAAGACCCCAGACTCTTATCGGATTATAGTACAATACAGCATCCAAAATCTGAAGAATACTGCTTTCGTATTACAGTGGAAAAGCAGGTTTCAAAAGCATCAGTTTGACATGTTTTCAAGGAGCCTTTTCCCTGGCTCACACGGGACCGAGATATTCAGCGTCTGTACTCCACATGCACTCCTAGTAAGGTAGGACAAGCATCTGGCAGGGCATCTGATACGGGGAATAATGCCCTCATTATAGCAAAATTCACTGAGAAACGGGTTCAGAGATGTCTCTGGATGATATTTCTTCGGGATTTTTTCCTTATTTCTAATAATCCTATCTTCCAGATATTGACTTATTGTAGAAGAGCCCCAACCAGGGATCTACAGAATGGAAAAACCTAATGATTTTCATAGGCTGGATGAATGTTACTTAATTTTTCTTCTTGAACATTTATTTATTTTTGAGAAACAGAGAGAGACAGAATGTAAGTAGGGGAGGGGCAGAGAGAGAGAGGGAGACACAGAATCCGAAGCAGGCTCCAGGCTCCCAGCTGTCAGCACAGAGCCCGGTGCGGGGCTCGAACCCATGAACCGTGAGATCACGACCTGAGCCGAAGTCAGACGCCCAACCGACCGAGCCACCCAGGCGTCCCTGGATGAATGTTATTTAAAGCCAAAGCATAGTATCACAGGGTCAAAGAGAATATCCCTTTTGCTTCTTAATTTTTTAAATTCATGGTGACATATACACAACATAAAAATTTACCATTTTAGCCATTTTTTAAGTGTACAGTTCAGGGGCATTACGTATCTCCACAAGGTTGTGCGACCATCACCATCCATCTCCAAACCTTTTTCAACTCCTACAAACAGAAATCCACAGCGGGTTAAACACGAACTCCCTGGGGCGCCTGGCTGGCTCAGCCTTCAGGTCATGATTTAACGGCCTGGGGCCTGCTTCGGATTCTATCTGTCTCTCTCTCTTTCTCTCTGCCCCTCCCCTACTTGCTCTCGGTCTCGCAAAAAAAAACGAATAAACATTAAAAACTAAAAACCACCCCATAACTCCCCATTCTCCTCTGCCAGCCCTTGGCAACCACCGTCCCGCTTTCTGTCTCTCTGAATCAGACTACTTCAGGGACCTCATAGGAGTGGAAGTGTACAGTATTTGTCCTTTTGTGGCTGGCTTATGTCACTCGGCAGCATCACTGAGGTTCATCTGTGTCGCGGCAGGGGTCAGAATGTCCCTTTTGAAGGCTGAGTGATACTCCGTTGTGTGTCTACCACACGCGGCTTGCCCATTTATCTGTCAACTGCCTCCGCCTTCGGCTACTGCGAATCAACGCGGCTACGAACGTGAGTGTCCAAGTATCCGTTCAGGTCCCCGGTTTAAACGCTTAGGGGAACATGCCCAGAAGCGGAATTGCTGGCTCACGTGGTAATTTCTAGGTTTGATTTTTTGAGAATCTGCCCTGTTATCTACCACAGCGGCTGGACCATTTTCCGTCCCCACCGACAATGCACAGGGGTTCCCGTTTTCCCACACCCTTGCCAACACACTTAAAAAAAAAAAAAAAAAAGTGCTAACGTGTTTTCTTCTTTTTCTCTTAAGTAGGCTTCATGCCCAGCGCAGGGCCCAATGTGGGGCTTGAACTTACCACCCTGAGCTGAGAGCAAGAGTCAGACGCTTAAACTGAGCCACCCAGGTGCCCCGTGTTCTGACTGAAAGCGACTAAGGAAGGATTGTGTAGAACATTCTTTAGAGGCATTTTCCCACTCCAACATAGGATTCAAATTGAAGAATAAATTTGGTTAACTGTATTCTTTTTAATGGCTCAATTTTCATGGTGTCCAAGAGAAATTTACAGTTACATTGAGGTCTTCTCTAATTTAATCTCTTTTTCTTACTGCAGATTTTTCTGCACTCGGTAATTAGGACCTCCGATCTGACAGCATTCTGAGTTTATCTAGAATTGTTGTCAACAGTTTATAAAATGCTTTATCTTCATTATGACATTGAGAGTAAAAGAAAAAGGTGTCTTCCCACTTCATGGAAAAGCTATTGGTAAAGTGAATCCTGCCAATTCTATTTCTGCTACCTTCCACTTTTCCCATAGAGAAAGTCTCTAAAAACAAAGCTGAAATTTTTGGTGGAGAGGTTAAATTGATGTTTTGGTCCCTGGCACGCTGGAAAATGTTCAAGTTTTATCCATTCGTAGCTTTCTTTCCTTTTTCAGGTCAATGTAATTTTTCATGGTCTGGAGTCCTTGGATGTACAAACAAAAATATAAATCTTAGCTTCTCGTCTTCAAATTTTTAGATGTTTATAAAATATTTCAATTGCTTAAAAATGAAAGAATATTTGTACCTGTAAGAGCTGCCCTCAAAAGTAGCAGATCAGCAGTTAGGTAAGAAAAAAGAAATAAAATATCTAGACTGGAAAGGAAAAAGCAAAGCTATCTTTATTCATACAGACTACCTAATCTTATTACATGGAAATACTAATGGGGCGCCCGGGTGGCTCCGTTGGTTAAGAGTCCGATTCTTCTTTTTTGGCTCAGGTCGCGACCTCACAGTTTGTGAGATGGGAGCCCCACGCCAGGCTCTGTGCTGACATCGCGGAGCCTGCTTGGGATCCTCTCCCTCCCTCTCTCTCCCTCCTTCTCTGTCCCTCCCCTGCTCTTGCGTGGGTGTGCTCTCTGTCTCAAAATAAGTAAGTTAAAAAAAATACTAAGGAATACACTACAAAAATTACTATAGTAAGTTCAGCAAGGTTACAGGACACAAGATCAACATATGAAGCAACTGTATTCATACACAGCGGCAATGAACAATCTGAATACGGAAATAAAAAAAAATTCCATTTACATCATCAAGAAGGGTAACATTCCTACCCACAGAGAGATGAAGCAGATCAGTGGTCGCCAGGGGAGGGGTGTGGGGAGATGGGAAGGACTATTAATGGGTACATGTTTCCTTCTGGAGTGATGGAAATGTTCTAGAATTAGATAGTGGTGGTGGTTACAGAACTCTGTGACTATACTAAAACCACTTGTACACTTTAAGAGGATAAATGTTATGGTATGTGAATAATAACTCAATAAAGCCATTATTTTAATCTTTATTTATTTTTGAGAGAGAGAGAGAGAGAGATGGAGCGTGAGCAGGGGACAAACAGAGAGAGAAGACAACACATAATCTGAAACAGGTTCCAGGCTCCCAGCTGTCAGCACAGAGCCCAACGCGGGGCTCGAACTCACGAACTGTGAGATCGTGACCTGAGCCGAAGTCGGACGCTTAACCGACTGAGCCACCCAGATGCCCCAATAAAGCTATTATTTTAAATAAGTAATAAACTAGACCTCGGTTCCACCTAAATAATTAAATTACTTCAAAATATTAGGGAGACAACAGTCCTATTTTCTAATCATAGAATGTTTTCCTTACTGGCAGTTATCAACCCAGGCCCTTTTAAGTGATCCCATGACATACTCTGGTTTGTGTGCAGCCCAGCCTAAACCCTCTGGCCACCCCTGAGTATCACATGAAGGGCCTCTGACACACTGGACAAGTAGACAGCACATCTCGCTAGAAGTACAATGGACATTTCTTTCTTTTTTTCTTTCATGGCATCTGGGGAATGTCAAAGCAATGCATTTAAAATGAGACCTAGTTATACAACGTGATATTACTCGGCAATAAAAAAGGAAGGAAGTACTGTTACACAACACCAAGGCTGAACCTTCGAGAAACATTAGGTTACATGCAAGAAGCCAGACACCAAAGGCCGTGTGTTGTATGATTTCACTTATGTGAAATGTCCAGAGGACGCAAATCTGGAGACAGAAAGTAGACAGTGATTGGTTGCCTAGGCTGGGGGCAGGCGATGGGGAGTGACTACAAATGGGTGAGGGGTTTCCTTTTCATAGGGATGAAAACGTTCTAAAATCAAATTAGGGGTGTTGACTGCACATCCTAAACACAGTTGAATGGTATTCTTTAAACAGGTAAATTGTATGGTATATGAATTACATCTTCATAAAGCTGTGTTAAACCAAAAAACAACCCAGCGAGGAGGAATGAAAGGCTCACTGAAAAAGGTCTAGGAAGCAGAAAAGATCTTGGCGGGAACAGAGTTTTAAAATAAAATTTAGTTCTTCTGTGAAATCAATCACTTACGGTGACTGCTTCATCGGGAGTATGGACTGTAGATCACTTGAAAAGCAGTATATGAATACTGAATGTCTTGAATTTGAAAACTGTGCAGTGACTTTAAGAGAATACCTTTGTCCTGAGGCGTTAAGGGTAAAGGGGCATGATGAGTGTAACCCAGGTTCCAATGGTTCAGAAAAATACGTAGACGGAGCAAAAATAAAAAAAGCAAGTGTGGCAAATGTTACAAATTGGTGACTTGAGGTATAACCAAGTTATTTGTACCGTTTCTGTAACTCTTCTATAAGTCTGAAATTCTTTCAAAGTAAATAGTTCTTTAAAAAAAAAAAAAGGTATAGGTCATAGGTTATAAAAATACCAAACTCTTGACGATAGCTCATAAATTCACAGACGCAAGGGTTGGGGTAAAGCTGGGTTTCTGTAAAGCTAATCCACCAAATGAAGCTCATGCCCTCCGAGCAACCTTTCACACTGGCTGAAAGATAACTGGCTCTTAATCGAGACGTGGCAATTTAGTGTTTTCAACTGTAAATACTTTTCCTCTTTCTCACAACAGCCCTGTGCTTTTATTTTACTTTTTTTTTTTTTTTTTTTTACTAAGCGCAGCAACTTTTCACCCAGAGAAATCAGGACCGTGCTTTTAAAAAGCCAAGCTGTCTGAACAAAAACTTCTCTCAAGCAACACCTTGAAGTGACCTACAATTCAGAATACAGTATGTAAAAGATTTCAAATGGTCAGTACGTTCAAACAGTTTGAAAGTTTGGACTCGGTCTGTGGCCCCCGTTAATGTGCCCTGGGCAGCCAGGCCCGGGAGTCAGTCAAACACAATTAAGGGCGTCTCTGGCTCCAGGAAGCTGGAAGCCCTCATCTATAATGCAGCAGGGAACGCGTGTCCTCAAGTGACTCAGGCCTTTTAAGAACTGCAGAAAAACTGTCTCCATAGTGACGCATATTAACAGTGGGCAAAAAGTCAAATCTGTTACATAATTCAAACTTCTAACCTATCGGGATGTTTACAAAATTTTTCTGGAACAATCAAGTTTCTACTATAAATGGCACACTTCAAGCTTCATAATAAAGCATGTTGGGATCCAGACTAACTTTCCCACAGTCATATAAACTTTCATGTAGAAAAGAGATACAAAAGGAAATTAGGGTCTTGTTTGGAACATTTCCTTGTCTTCACTAGTTTTAAATCACAGCACGCATACTACGGACTAATCCAGAACAAAGATCTCATCGGAACAGGTACCTAAGTTTTTACAAGATAGAGACTAGCTCGCTAATAAATTACTTTACAGATTAAAAAAGGTACCTGAAAAAATAAAAATAAGGTAATGACGGCGTAGTTTACAGAATAGGAGCTCTGACTGAAAAGAAAAAAAAAAAGATTAACTTACAAGATTGTTTTAAAAGCAGACCTCAGAGATAAAACGGATATATTAATACTCCCTTTAGCAAATCTAATAGAGCCTAAATATGCTAGCATCTTGCCTTTTTAAAGTAACTATGAAAAACGTGAAGGTTACTGGTGCTCAACGGAGGATTCTTTCTTTCCTTACATGAGACACACGCAAACACTGACTTGCAGCTTGAAAAATAAACTCCCCGTAAACAAAGTCTGTTGGCTGTTAAGTCTTCTAAAGTGGCACCGCCTGAGAGATAAGACTAGAGAGAAGGTGCTGAGTTTTAAATGAATAACCATTTTATTCGTTTGGGTTTCCGGTAGCAGTGCTTCTAAAACTGCGAACCTTGCCGGGCTTTGTGGTCTAGAGAAAAGGCCGGACACCTGTCACTTAGCAGGTCAAAAGCCCTGTCTGCGGACCATCATCGCTGCCCTTAGCTCAGCCGCGTCAACGGAGGAAGGAGGAAGCTACCTAATGATCTAGGTGCAGGAGGAGGGGGCGCTTTGACCAGGGTGGAGGCGGAGAGAGGCGGAGAGTGGCAGAGAGCAAAGTCGTCAGGGTCTCCTGGGCCACCCTGAAAGACCTCTCAGGCCGGCGCTCTCTCTCTCCACGCCAGTGCTGAGCAACAGACTGCTTTCGGAACGTGCAACAGGGAAAGATACACACTTCCCCCAAAGAGCAAGTATGCTTTCTTCAGACAAGAATTATGTAATACGATAGAGATTTCCCTTTTTGCCTTGGCCACCAGAAAACCCAGTCGTAAATCATGTTAAAAAAGCACAGGAGGTACCTATTGTGACAGCAGTCGGTATTCTTTTTTTTTAATTTTTAATGTTTTTTTTTTTTTTGAGAGACAGACAGACACAGCATGAGCAAGGGAGGGGCAGAGAGAGAGGAAGACACAGAATCCAAAACAGGCTCCAGGCTCCGAGCTGTCAGCAAAGAGCCCGACGCAGGGCTGGAACTCACAAACTGTCAGATAGTGACCTGAGCCAAAGTCGGACGCCTAACCGACTGAGCCACCCAGGCACCCCAGCAGTCAGTATTCTTTACAAGGCAGGGCACGTGTGTGTGTGTGTGTGTGTGTGTGTGTGTGTGTGTGTGTGTGTGTGTGTGTGTGTGTGTGTGTGTGTGTGTGTGTGTGTGTGTGTCTGTTGAGCACTTTATACTGCGTATCTTCCCAAGAGGCCAAAATTCATTCATTCGATTTGTACTAAAAGCTTAAGCTTACTGCGTGACAGGCAGCATTCTAGGTGAGTGGGGACACCTCAGGGACCAAAACAAATCAAAGTTCCCTTCTGGTGGGGGTAGAGAGAGGAAATAAACAATATAAATATGTAAACCACACTGCTGGATGGGGGTGAGCGCTGTAGACAAAAATAGAGCAGGAAGAAGGGATGGGGCGTGAGGGGAAGGCTATTTTAAATAGCATGGTCACGGCAAGGCCTTCCCGCAAAGGTGACGCGAGCCAGCCATGCAGATGACGTCCAGTACAAAGGCCCTTCCCGGAAAATGTTCCAATGTTCCCAGTTGAAAAGACTGCGAAGGAACAGCAAGGAGGCCAGTGTGGCGGGGTGCGGGCAGGGCGACGTCAGAGGTGAAGTAGGAGAAGTCATGGGAGGGGTGGCACCTGTGCGGAGCCTCGTGAGGGAGTGAGGGGTGACTACAACTTTGGCTTTTCCTCGGAGGGAGAGGACAGCCCCTGGAGAGATCTGAGCCAAAGACCTCCCGACTGCTCTGCGGAGCACACACTGAGGACTGGGGTAGGGGCGGGGGTGGGGGAGACCACTAACACCGGTGAAATATGGCGGCTTCCATCAGGACAGTGGCGGAGCGAGTGGCGCAAAGGGGTCAGAGCCTGCACGCACTCTGAAGGCGGAGTTGGGAGGTTTTCCCGTGAGACCGTGAGAACAATCTCAGGATGACTCTGGGCTTCAGATCCGCACAGAGGGAAGGATGGCGTTGCCTTTGATGGACACAGACAAGACCCTGGGGGCAGCAGGTTTGGGGAAGTTCAGTGGTGCACAGGTTCCACTCTGGACGCCCGCTAAACACCCGAGCAAACAGGCAGGGGGACTAACGTGCGAGGCTCGGAGGAGAGACACGGTCAGCTTACAGATGGCACTTAAAGCCGCAAGACTCAATGTGATCCACTCCCAGAAGGAGGGGCTGCCGCTAGGGCAGGGGCCACCAGAGGAGCCCCGGGGCCCTCCAACATCAAGAGGTCATCGGGAGACTCGGAGGCGGAGCAGAGGCAGCGGCCGGGGAGGCGGGACTGTGGTCCCGGGGGACTCTGGCTGGAACTCGGCCGTCTCCACGCGGCAGCGGCGTAGGGTCAGGGGGCCTGCCGTTGTCTACTCTTAGCTGCTTCCAGTCGTTCTCAGAAACAGGTGAATGTACACGGAACGACACTGAGCAAGTCGATTTGCCTTTCCTCGTCATAAAACAGGGGTAACACCACGCCAGGGTGCTAACCTCAGGGTTCTTGTGAAAAATCGATGAGATAATACCACATAAGCGTAGTCATTTTTTAACTTGAGAGCTAATAAATATCAGTTGAGAATCTTAAAACTATATATACACCAAGTTGAGGGCATAAGGCTTAACGAAACAGCTCTTGGGTGAAAAATGCCACTTTACAAATACTTTTCTGACAAAATATCACTATGACAAAAATTTTACTTAATACTTCCATTACTCCTATTTTGACGTGAATATAGAATAAGCGGTTTTAAAAAGTATTCACGTGTCGAGGCGCCTGGGTGGCTCAGTCGGTTAAGCGTCCAACTTCGGCTCAGGTCATGATCTCACAGTTCGTGAGTTCAAGCCCCACGTCTGGCTCTGTGTTGACAGCTCAGAGCCAGGAGCCTGCTTCACATTCTGTGTCTCCCTCTTTCTCTGCCCCTTCCCTGCTCATGCTGTGTCTGTCTCAAAAATAAACAAACATTAAAAAAAAATAGTATTCACGTATCAGTGACGGCTCTTTTCTGTGTAGCTGAGGCTGCACAAACTGATGGCTGCTTTGGGTCCACAGTGGAAACAAATTGTCTTGTGTGTAGTGTGATGTGGGCACTGTTCCTGTATTTTACAAGATGGACAGGCTTTTTTCCCTTTGATTTACATTTTAATACATAATTGTGCCCATTTTGCGGGGGGGAGGACATACATATAGAGAGACAGGCAGACAGAGACAGAGCAGAGATTTACAAGAGACGGAGAGACAGATACCCGAGATATAGAACAGACACCCTAGAAACTTCAACTGGAGAAATATCCTCATGCCACATGCGTGGCCCTGCTGATACCCACAACTTCTGGGTAACAGTTCCCAGTTACTGTAAGTATATAAATCTACTTGTCATGAGTTATTTGGCAAGCACCTAAGAGGAAGTTCTTTTTGGATGTCAGTAAAGTTGGCAAATTACCTGTCTGTCTCATTATGTCCAAAGCACTTTGTGTTCCTCAGAAGAAAGGTGTCATTTGAGACACTGCCACCGCCCAAACATATAAGAAGGCAAACCAGGATGGGGATGTTTTCACAGCCATGGATTTAAGGATGCGGACTTGTCTCTCTCTCTACTGATCTCGAAGTGCTACCTCCATGTCTCTGTGTTTCTCTTTCCCGGGCCTACCTCCAGGCAGGCTTTCTGCCTTTCACGTCTCCACTCCTGTCCTGGGTGTTTATCTGAACTAGCTGATCCTCCTGGAGTCTTGGGGACCAGCCTCCTTTTTCTCTAGCTGATTCTCTCACTTGGGTCCTTGCCCTCAGCGGCTGGTTTTGCTGTCCAGTTTTGCTCAATGAACTCAGAGGCTCCTTCATACACATGTCTGGCATGGACATCTGGGTGACTCATCAGTAGACTTTACAAACAAAATGTCCCTAAAAATAAATGAACCACTTTCCAATTCATTCCACCTTATCTGAAATGTGACTGAATTCTGTCCAAAGTGCTAAGTGATGGGGTTATTAAGACAGAACATTTCCATTTTATGGCATCTTTTTCTGAGGTTTCCCCAGTAAACATCTACAATGATAAGCAGCGTTGTCTTCCTTGAACACACCCTTTCCCAGTGATGTCTCAGAGGTCTGACAACCACGTTTAGCTCAATTCAACGGCACCTCTTTTCAAGTACACAGCCCCCCACTAAAACGCCGGCATTGCCAGGTGCCCTTCTGAATTTCTGCTTCTGCCTTAAGCATAGAGACTAATAAGCCAAATTCAGCCTATGAATGTTTAGCCACTTTGTAATCAAATAAGACATATTTAATGCAGTAAAAATAATACACCACGAAGGCAGCCTCAGTATTAAACAAACACGGGAAAAAACAATTTCACCAAACAGGTGTTGCAACTTTTCTGTAAAAGTAAATGATCTCCAAACAAAAAGTAAAAAAACCTCAAACATTTTGTTTCTGTGTTATTTTCTCTTAAAATAGTCACAACACTTCTCTGGTGCAGCTTTAACATTTTTAACTTCACTCTGCCACCCCAGATCTTGCTGGCCCTCAAAAGATCTGGGGCAAGAGCAACTCTGATGCAACACTTTCAACATGGATTTTTGGTTTGCTCTCTTAGGTTTACTCTGACCATCGCCGGATGATCACAGGCAGCCCCACTGCCAGGGGAGGTCAGAGCTCAAAGGTTCTGGTACAGGAACCAGATTCTTCAGTTTGGACAGAGACTGCAAGCGGACCGTCTCATCTGACGGGCCCGATGAGAGCAGGGGCAGGGGTCCAGAAGGGGAGGGAACTTACTTCAGAACCTGGAAGAGCCCAGGCGTCACCGATGCTGGTCTCACCATTCCAGCCCCACTAATGGTCCCCAGATGAACCTGAGGATAATAGACTGTCCGAAGAGCTAATCTGGAAGACTGCAACCGTGTCTTAATGACTTCCAGCGGACAAGTGAAAATAGCACCAACCGTGCCCCCACACCTGTCAGAGAAGAAATCACAATCACATCAGAAATGCTATACCATTCCTTGTACAAAGAAAATGTAAAATTTAATGTTCCCCTATTAAGAAAAAAGGCACCGAGGTTTATTTCATAATTAGAACATGCTGGGAGGGCAAAAAGAATTTGTTGAAATCCCAGCAGCTAAAGAGAGAACCACGGTTAACACATTAGCGCATCCTTTAGGGTTTTCATTACTGACTTTTTAATCCCCATGCCGCCCCCCCACCCCCCCACTTACCTGGATGCTGTCTCTCTGTGTCACATCCACACCTACATCATCACTTGTAATGACAACGTACTATCACTCTGTGCCAACATTTTAGCCTGTTACTGTTAGTCTTTTCCAACTTCACTGCCATGCTTCAATGAATATTCTAGAAAATGCAGCTTTTCACAGTCAAGTATTATTCAGGTAATGCTACTATTTTGAAAAATCAACGTTTACCACAACACAGACTTCTAATAAAATAGGATTGATTTGGGGGTGCCTGGGTGGCTCAGTCAGCTAAGTGTCTGACTCTCGGTTGATCTCACAGTTCAGGAGCTCAGTCCTGCATTGGGTTCTGTGCTGACAGCGTGAAGCCTGCTTGGGATTCTTTCTCTCTCCTTCTCTCTGCCCCTCCCCTGCTCATGCTCTCTCTCTCAAAATAAATAAACTAAAAAAATGAAAAGAAATAGGATTGATTTGAGGGCACCTGGGTGGCTCAGTCGGTTAAGTGTCCAACTCTTGATTTTGGTTCAGGTCATGATCCCAGGGAGCTTTAGCTAAAGTTCCCTTTTTTTTTTAGGTTTATTTTTGACTGAGACAGAGAGAGAGAGAGAGAGAGAGGGAGAGAGACGGAACAAAGCAGGGGAGGGGCAGAGAGAGAGAGAGAGGGAGACACAAAATCTGAAGCAGGCTCCAGGCTCTGAGCTGTCAGCACAGAGCCTGACGCGGGGCTCAAACTCATGAACCGTGAGATCATGACCAGAGCCAAAGTCATACGCTTAACCGACTGAGCCACCCAGGCACCCCATAAAGCCCCTCTTAATGATGAAGTCCTCATGTGTCCCTCAGTCTCCCTCAATCAGGGCTCTCCTAATCACCCTTTACCATTTGTTCAAATCAAAATATTACCACAATTAAGAATTTAAGGGGCGCCTGGGTGGCGCAGTCGGTTAGGCGACCGACTTCAGCCAGGTCACGATCTCGCGGTCCGTGAGTTCGAGCCCCGCGTCGGGCTCTGGGCTGATGGCTCAGAGCCTGGAGCCTGTTTCCGATTCTGTGTCTCCCTCTCTCTCTGCCCCTCCCCCGTTCATGCTCTGTCTCTCTCTGTCCCAAAAATAAATAAAAAACGTTGAAAAAAAATTAAAAAAAAAAAAAGAATTTAAGTATTTTTCTTCAAAACAACTCACCTGGTTTATCCTAAAATACCCACTTTCACTTTTCTTAATAATATCCATGAAATTGGGCAACAATCAGCAAAACTAAAAGGCAACTGACGGAATGGGAGAAGATATTTGCAAACGACATATCAGATAAAGGGTTAGTATCCAAAAATCTATAAAGAACTTATCAAACTCAACACCCAAAAACCAAATAATTCAGTGAAGAAATGGGCAAAAGACATGAATAGACACTTCTCCAAGGAAGACATCCAGATGGCCAACCGACACATGAAAAAATGCTCAACGTCACTCATCATCAGGGAAATACAAATCAGAACCTCAATGAGACACCACCTACACCTGTCAGAATGCTAACATTAACAACTCAAGCAACAACAGATGTTGGCGAGGATGCGGAGAGAGAGATCTCTTTTAACTGTTGGTGGGAATGCAAACTGGCACAGCTGCTCTGGAAAACAGTATGGAGGTTCCTTAAAAAAAGTAAAAATCTAACTACCCTTCGACCCAGCAATTGCACTACTAGGCATTTATCCACGGGATACAGGTGTGCTGTTTCGAAGGGACACATGCATGTTTATAGCAGCACCATCAACAATAGCCAAAGTATGGAAAGAGCCCAAATGTCCATTGATGGATGAATGGATAAAAGAGATGGGGTATAGATACACAATGGAGTATTACTCGGCAATCAGAAAGAATGACATCTTGCCATTTGCAACTATGTGGATGGAACTGGAGGCTATTATGCTAAGTGACATTAGTCAGTCAGAGAAAGACAAGTGTCATATGACTCCACTCATATGAGGACTTTAAGACACAAAACATGAACATAAGGGAAGGGAAACAAAAATAATATAAAAACAGGGAGGGGGGCAAAACAGAAGAGACTCTTAAATATGAAGAACAAACACAGGGTTACAGGAGGGGGTGTGGGAGGGGGGATGGGCTAAATGGGTAAGGGACATTAAGGAATCTACTCCTGAAATCATTGCTGCACTATATGCTAACTAATTTGGATGTAAATAAAAAAAAAAAATGCATGAAATTGCACGTTTGACGTGCTAGTTACAATTAACAACGTGACATATCATCTAAAACCATCCTACCACCACAAATAAATGTTTTATTCTTTGGAAAACACTGATGATCAAGATCCGTGTCTGAATCATCTTTGTATCCCTGGCATCAGGACTCACAAGTTCACAAACAGTATTTGCTAAGCAAAGGAATTATTAAATCGAGATTTCAAGGAGAATGTCTTTCAAGGGATCTAAATGTTTGAAAACAGCACATACTCTCTACCTTCTGTCGCAGGCTCCCTTAGCCCAGGAGCTCCGCGTGGGGAGGGACTGTGTATTTACATGTTCTTGCACTTCAAGGACAGCACCTGGCAGACAGGTGGCTCAATAAAAATGATAAGCACCAGCACCTGTGATTGGGAAGCAGTAACAACAGGAAAGGACAGGCGCTGGCAGACACAGAATTACTTAAGTTAGCTTCTCTACCCCACCAGAAAGAAGTGTTGGAAATCTGGAAGTGAATCCAGCACCCGGCACAGACCCGGAAGTAGCAAAACCCCATACGGTAGTAGTAGTAATAATAACAATAGTATTATTATTATTACTATTTTGAAAGAGAGAGAAGGCGAGAGCATATACGTGGGGAAGGGGGCAGAGAGAGAGAGAATCTTAAGCAGGATCCACATCCAGTGAGGGATTTGATCTCATAACCGTGAGGATCATGACCTGAGCCACAATTTTGGCTTAAGAGTCACACTTAAGAGTCGCACTTAGCCACCCAGGTGCCCCTTCACAGGCAGTATTTTAAAATCAAGAGCCCGAAGTTTGATAGAGCAAGTGAAATATAGATAACTAAGAGCTGGAAGCTAACTAGCTTCCAGTGATTATTTATCACTTTAAATAATAGCATTATTGCCAATGACTGATTACGGTAGGCATTCAATCCTCCAACAAGCCTATGAGGTAGGAGTTATTATTTACCCCAATTTACCATGAGGAGTATGAATGGTAGAAAAAGAAAACAATATATACAGACTGGGGGGTGGGGGCTGTGGGAGGGTGGAGAGGAAAACAGTAATTTTTGGTTATTTAGGCAAACCTGCTTTAAAAACATGATAATAACACACCGTAAATGAAGCTGTTCATGCAGCAGTGTTTTCTGAACTGTGGGCCAAAGCCCACCAACCACAGATGCAATTTAGGGGATCACAATCGGCATGGGAAGGGAGAAAAGCAGGAAGGAGTTGAAGTATCAAACCACTATCATTTGACCCTCATGGACTTTGCAGGTGGCATTAGCCTTACTTTTTAGATGGGGAACATGGGTCTCAAGGAGGTTACACATTTTCTCAAAGTCACAAAGTGACTACGTGTCTCAATGGAGACCCAAATCCAGACCCTCTCCCTCCAAAGTCAGCGCTCCCCTCACTATACTCTTCGGGAGTATGACAGAAAGATGGTTTTGTTGGCTCATTTAGGCTATTTACTTTCACACTCAAAATGGGAAACGGCTGATTAGACAGCTAGGCCTTTAAAACTCTGTGTTCTTTTGCATCAAGAAAAAATTGTGAGCCTAACTGAATACTGGCCTGTATAAGTTGCTCTAAGCACTGGAATATATCCAAAGAAAATGGGTCACCACTAAAGAAAGTGGTGGTGGTGAGGTGTTAAAAAAAGAGATAAAAATTAACTTTCTAACTCAGGTATATTCACACAAAATAACCCTGACTTATGAGGAAAATGACCACGTGCTTAAAAGGTGTAACATTTGGAAATACTGGAAAACTTACACACTGCAGAGTAAGATAAAGAAATATCTGCAATCTATTCATGTTCAATAACACCACTCCACACCGCGGGGAAAAAACAGAACTTCTGGGTAGTCTTTCATAAGAAAGTCAGTAAACTCAAACACAGGCCAACCGCCTTTGCTTTGTCCCCATGTCAGTTACGTTCCTTCGTCTGGCCAACCATCAACCAAATCCACGCCACCGATCAAAGGAGGACCCCCTGGAAGGTGCGCTCACCCAACAAAGCCAAGTGCCCCACTGAGAGCAGGGCGGTGACCTCTTTGAGGGCAACAGACCACACTCAATGCCAGTCACTTTTTGTGTTACACACTGTGCCTATGGCAAGAGGGGGAGGGGTGTGAAAAGGCCCTGGCCTTCTAGACCACTCACCAGGCACCTCTTCTACTAGACAGAGGGGATGCCGCCTCAGGCTGTTACAGGAAAAGACTAAAGGGAAAAACACTGCCAACTGTAAACAATGGTAAGAAGTCACTACTCTGGGTGAGCCCCTCCCTGCCTACTAGGAAAAAAACCCCTCAAATGAGAGAAATGACCATCTATTTTAAGACTTTTTTTTTTAAGTTTATTTATTTTGAGAGAGAGAGAGAGAGCACGAGCATGAGCAAGGGAGAGGGAGACAGAGAAGGAGAGAGACAGAATCTCTCAGTGCAGAGCCTGACATGGGATGGGGCTCAGTCTCACAAACTGTGAGCTCATGATCGGAGCTGAAACCAAGAGTCAGACGATGCTTAACTGACTGAACCACCCAGGTGGCCCTAAAGTCATTTTTTTTAAGTCACTAGAAAACATTTTAAGTTATTAAGCTGTGATGGATACATAGCCGCTAAAATACTCAATTTTAACTAGAAGGAAAGAAGTTCCGATACTGAACTGAAATTCCCAAAGAAGATTCTTCCTGAAATTCAGAACATTTCATAGCAGAATATTTTAAAATACCTTTCAGCTCAACTTTTTTTTTTTCCTTCATGAACCAGCAAGTATAAGACCTTCATCTGTCTGAGAATATGAATAGAAATGTGGACTTCTCTGAACTGGCTTTCCAACTTTTTCTAAAAATATTTAATCACGTTGGGTCCAAAGCACTTATGATTACAACAAATTAATTACATTAAATGTAGGAAAAAGTTCCTACATCAATTCTCAATTCTATGATACAAAGACGACCTGTAATATTAGCTTGGCTCCTAACCGTGGTCACCTCAGCTCGGATAAAGCCCTGTCCACCGTGACTCTGTATTTATTTTTTTTAATGCTTATTTATTTATTGTGTGTGAGAGAGAGAGAGAGAGAGAGAGAGAGAGAGAGAGAGAGAACACGAGTTGGGTAGGGGTAGGGTGATAGGGAGAGAGAGAATGCCAAGCAGGCTCCACACTCATCAGCACGGAGCCCGACGTGGGGCTGGATCCCACAACTGTGAGATCATGACCCAAGTCGAGACCAAGAGCCAGACACTCAACTGACTGAGCCACCCAGGCACCCCATACAGTATTTTTTAAACTGGGCTCTTCCTGAGTCTCGGTTCAGAAAAAGACATTAACTCTGTCCACCAGCCCTCCCCCATCTCTGCTCTTCAGGTGCGCTGAACTGGATTCCCCCCTTTCTTATCTATGACACCGTGAGCAGATTCCATGATTTTTCCAGTAACTTTCAGACCTTCAAATTCAGTCCTAAAACTTCAATCCCAAATCTGATCCAAAACGTCCCTCCAGCACCGCCAGCCAGAAGTGTGGCTTGATGGGACTCGGTCCGCTTTTTCTTCCCTTCCTTCCAGGGTGTTCTGGGCACGAGGACAGAGAGGAGCGCAGCGGTCTTCCGCAATTGGTTGGTCTTGCCGCGGGTCCACCTGGCTGTGTGTTGCGTTAATGGCCTCGGCAAATGTTACGATTCCAGCGTAGATGCCGTGCAAGCCTGCTTGGAATGGTGTTCGATCTCCACCGCAAGCCCCAACACCGGGAATTCTCCTACTGGTCCGACCAGCAATTCGTCCCCCGATTTCCTTTCAGCTTTACCTGCAGGCAGCACTAGGCGCCTTTCCTTCCTCTGCTCCCCATGCTCCGTGACGCCAAGCCAATGGGCCCACCAGAGTATTCTCCCATGCCAGTCAGGGGGCAGCAAAACTGGCACTTGGTGGGAAGACACCCCCATGTCCGCCCTAAGCACACCGCACCGGTCCCTTCTCATCCATCTGGCATGGCGAATGCAGCAGCCTCCCACCTGCAGGGGGCACTGGCCATAGCGCAAGGTACCAGTCAGTCCTTTATGCTTCTAGTCCCCTCTAACTATAGCCCAGATCAGTAGGGACCGGGACAGGGTATGGGACGGGACAGCAAAACCCTCTCTCGACACTCCACATGGCTGACAACTATAACCTGTCTGCTCCGTATATACAGTGTGGGGCGAAGTGGTCAGCGGCAGTCAGGCAGATTCTGCCCCCTTTCTCTAAGTTTTAGGATAGACTCCTCTGGGTTCAGCTGTGGGGCGAAGGCAGCGGACGCACGGACAACAGGAAAAGTCACACCCATGGTGACAGTGCTGGCATCACATCGTCAGGAAAGCAAGTCTGACTGGATACCAATATTTAAGACCACTCGTCTCCAAAGCGGGGGACACGCTCTAAGTGTGCACAGTGGAATACAGGAAAATAATTACAGGAAAAATAAAATAAAATTCCAGTTTATTTCTAGTCTCCACCATTTACTTCCTATTTTGTGTATATGCTTTATAATATGTATGAAATCCACAGAATATAAACATATGCAGATATGCGCATTTTAATCATAGGGCTGTGCGATCAAGATTTGCAGAACACTACTCTAGGCCAGTGGTTCCCAACTGTGGCAATGATGCCCCCACCCGAGTGACACCCAGCTGGGTCTGGAGACATGTTTAGCTGTTGCTCTTGGGGGAGGGGGTACTGGGCATCTGGTGGGGAGAGACCAGGGATGCTGCCACACATCCTGCACGGGGCGCACAGGAAACCGACAGTAACACCCTGCCCCTCCCCAAACGATGATCTGGCCAAGGTTGAGAAACGCTGTTCTGTATCAACAAACTGGACATTATATTTGAAGGCAGTAGAACCAATGTGGAGGGCACTGCTGTTTGCCTCGCCGGCCTCCACTCCCCTCTTCCTCTGTCTTCATAAGACGCCTAATTTCTTAAGTCATGCAGTTTGGACCACATCGAACCCATTTCTGGTTTTAGCCCTGACTCACTTAATCAACGTAACACCATCTATGTTGCCATGTCATCTGTTCAGAGTTGGGCACATGATTCGGCCCAAAATAAACGGCATAATCCCCTGGGAGCAGTAACTGGTTTAGAGATGGGTGCATTAGAGTCGGCCCAATCAGATTAAGCTCAAGACTTTTCAATGGTGGAGAAACACTAGGAACTTCTGGAAGCCATTCTGTGTTCATGATCTCCAATCTTGGAATCATGCGGCTATTTCTGGAACACAGGAATCACTGAGGGGTCCTGTAGTGATGATGTCGAGCCGTTTAAATAAGCCCTCCCCGAAGCCTGTTCTCTAAAATTTAGGTGTATGTGCCAATAATCAAGCCAGTTGGAAGTGAATTTTTATTACTTACAAATGAAAGCCTCCTAAATGAGCCTAGTCAATAAGAAAATATTTACACCCTCACTAATTCAAGAAACCACTTACAGAATTTTAGTATTATCAATAATCTTCCAAAAAGCAGTTAGGACTTGTGTTTCTAGGAGGCTATGTTTCTTCCAACAGTTATGAGGAAACTCCCTGGATAGGATTTTGATTTTGCTCCTAAGGTAATACTGCTCTAACTACTGATGCCCAAGTTCAGAGATAACTCTCTGTGGGATATTCCACTCAGTGAAACCATGGAAAGGGTTTGAACAGGGTAGCAGAAAGGCCATGAGCGGCGAGCGGTTAAATTATGTCTTGAAGCGGTCATGAGAGAGAGGTGCTCTCTAGAATCTATTTGCCCAATTTTCTAAAAAATCTATTACCTGGATTTTTCTGTGTCTTTTCCCCCTCTTACTAATTATTCTTATATGCACCACCCCCCCTCATTCCTTCAGCCCAGAACTGAAGTCTTGTGTTTATCACATAAACATGTATTTAACCTTTTCATTTTACCCACATAAGTCGTACCTGATTATTTTCCCGCTATGGACTAGGTTTCTCTCTTCCAGTTTATGCAGAACAAAGCTAGACTATCACTATTACAACATTCACACTAGATTTTTTTCTATCTTTATTAGACCAGCGACACAAAAACGTTTAATTATGCAAATTTTTACCTTTTAAACTCTGAGTATCAAGTAACAAGGACACCTTTCAAAAGCTAGATGTTTTCAACAAGAACCAGTTTTCTACATACACAGTCACTCATCCTAGACACTAAAGCCGAGATCAATATGCTCTTTATTATAATTGCTACCCAACTGAGAGTCAACTGTTTTCCAGATTCACAGCTTCTACATAATAGCTACAACGTGGATTCCACCAACAAATGGTACCCGCCAGACAACCTGTGATCCCAATCTATGGAGTTTTCAGTAATTCCCCTTTTCATTGGCTACCTCCATAGTCACGACTTGAAAACACTAGTACCTGTTTATATATAATATTCTGGAATGTCTTATTTGAATACCTGGCATAAGGCTTAGAAGATTTCAGTTAATGCAAATTCTGTATTTACTCAAAGCAAAATGCATCGTTTTTATGCAGCTAATTATCTTTTAGATGCGATTTCCTATATTCTCTATCATTTAGAAAGAACATTTAAATAGCACCCTACTTTCTTTTTTTATTTTTGAGAGGGAGAGAGAGAGCGCGAGCATGCGAGCGAGTGCAGGTGGGGGAGGGACAGAGAGAGAGGGAGACACAGAATCTGAAGCAGGCTCCAGGCTGTCAGCACAGAGAGCCCGCCGCAGGGCTCGAACTCAGGAACCTCGAGACCATGACCTTGAAGTTGGACACTCAACCGACTGAGCCACTTAGGCGCCGGTAAATAGCGCCCTACCGAATGAATAAAAAACTCTTCAGTATTTTCTAAACCTGAGGAGAATCATTTTTAGCAAATCCACAAATCCAAAATAATGTTACTGTATGCCAATTAGAGTTTCAGCAAATCTTAATAGAGAACCATGTTCCCAATTCATAAATAATCAAAGCACTACTTTTATTTGGGACAATTTAACAGAGCACATAAATCTAAACCCCAGATAAGCCACACACTACCTTTTATTCAGTTAGTCAATCATTAAATAAGTATTGATTAGGCATCTGTAACAAGTGTGATACTGTACTTGAAGTGTACCGGTGATGAAAGGTGATGAAAACTGACACGGTTGCTATTCCCATGAAGGCTACTTCCAGCGGGAATCCTTCATACAAACACCGCACGGCCTTTAAAACCGTCTGTCACAGGGGTGCCTGGGCGGCTCAGTAGGTTGAGCGTCCGTCCGTCCAACTCTTGATTTTGGCTCAGGCCCTGATCCCGGGGTCTCGGGATTGAGCCCTGTGCTGGGATCGGCACTGAGCACGGAGCCTGCTTGGGATTCTCTCTCTCCCTCTCCTCCCCCGACTCTGCCCCTCTACCCCGCTCTCACGCACTCTCTAAAATAAAATTAAAAATTAAAAAAAATGTCTGTCACATATGTAAGATACACTGAAGAAGCAAAAGCCAACGTATATTCTCGATATACGTAAGTCTTATATAAAATATTATGTGCACACTGTGACGTGTCTTTTACCAAAATTTCTTTCAGCACGGCAGGCCCCCTGTCAAACACAACACGCGCCTCACTCCCAAGGTGACCATTAGCTGATACAGATTACATTCCTAGGCACAAGCAAAGTACAAGTATACCAGGTGACAGATGTCCATAATGCAGGGGAGGGGGGGCGATACTCAATCTTGGACACACCTTGGATTACCTATTTTAAAACCTTAAAGACATACTATAGTCCCACTAAGATACATTTTAAAGGCTATGGTGAGTATATTTGATGACAAAGGAAAAAACATATGCCACCAAAATAGGGCTAAAGCAGATAATCCAGGTCATCTGCCTCTAACTCCCGGGACAGCTTAGCCCGGCTCTTCCAGGTGCTGAGCAAGTCTACTAAGTCGTCACCTGGCTGTCACTGCTTCTTCAGCAGCCGAAGGGTGTCACTAACATTATATGGACTGCCAGAACCCCCGAGACATCTGAGAAGGAAAGTTTAAAGGATTTTTCTTTTATTTTTTTTAATGCTTATTTATTTTTGAGAGAGAGAGAGAGAGAGAGAGAGAGAGAGAGAGAGAGAGAGAGAGAGAAGGGGGGGAGGGGCGGAGAGAGACAGGATCTGAAGCAGGCTCCAGGCTCTGAGCTGTCAGCACAGAGCCTGACGCGCGGGACTTGAACTCACCTGAGATCATGACCTGAGCGGAAGTCAGACACTTAACTGACTAATCCACCCAGGCACCCCATTAAAGGATTTTTCTTTTTTTTTTTTTCTTCAACGTTTTTTTTTTTTTTTGGGACAGAGAGAGACAGAGCATGAACGGGGGAGGGGCAGAGAGAGAGGGAGACACAGAATCGGAAACAGGCTCCAGGCTCTGAGCCATCAGCCCAGAGCCTGACACGGGGCTCGAACTCACGGACCGCGAGATCGTGACCTGGCTGAAGTCGGACGCTTAACCGACTGTGCCACCCAGGTGCCCCAAAGGATTTTTCTTAATAGATATAACGTCTGGACCCAGAAGGGCCACTCCAAAGGATTTCGGTGTTTCTCTTCCTGAGAATGCTTAAACAGTAGAAAAGGAACCACAGGTTTTGTTATGTAGTAACAAAATCTGTTTAAATGTGCTTTTTATTTTGATAACAATACAACCCAGATTTGGGGACGAGAGGGAAGAAAACAGAAAACTGCAGTATCCCTAAAGATACTAAAAATCAACATCCAACGAATGACGTTACCCATGCAGAAGTAACACATCGTAAGAGCTGGTTACGAATCAATGTGCTGGTAGGTGTCAAAACCTTAAAGATGGGTTTTGCCTCAGTGATTGTACCTTTAATGGTTTATCCTAAGAAACCAATCAGAGACCTACACATACAGGTACACGTAAGGATGTCCAGTTATTTGTTTGTAAAAAATTAGAAATAAGATTAAAAAGAAATTATGTCATCAGAATAAGTTAGGGAGCCCTGTCATAAAATTACTTTAACATCCTCACTGAACTCCAGTCACTGGGCTTGGAAATTGTGTTCACCTTTTTCATGGCAACCACTGAACAGTAGAGTGACTACAGGTATACTCAGAAAATTCACTCCCGTGCTGTCATTAAAACTCAATATATTACTAAGAAGAAAGCAATTTAAAGAATACGAGCCTATTTTAAAATTAGCTATGAAATTACATTTGGTACACATATACGTGCAGAGAACCTTTTCCAAAGAGCTTATTTTTAGGTGTTGGTTTGTGGGTGGTTTTTCCTGCAGTTCTCTTCTTTAAGGGTAACACTGTGTTAACAAGAGGACTATTACAGATTAATGTAGGAGTATTTTTTGCCTTTGCAAAGAACCCAAGAAACTGTCTTTAAAAACAAAGTTAAAGAAACTTAAAGGACTAGGAGGGAGGCAGTTTTTATCTCCCAGGCTCTAATGTTAATTTTCAACTTAGTCATAAGCCTCTTATACCTGATACACATAGTTATTCGCTGTCATTAATTACTGATAAGTTAAACTTGCTTGGTATTAGTTCCCAACGGCTATTCACTAAATGGGAGGAATGTGACAAATTTACAAACAAAGGGCTCTGACTTCCTTACAAAGATAATGAATCTTAGAGTTTTGGAAAGATGCCAGCTTCAGTGGAAACTACTAGTTAGAGCAAAGCAGGGAGTCTGCCTTTGGGCCAGGTGGCCCCACTGGGTTTACTGATTTTAACTATATGATATACCAGGGTTCTTTCATAAAAGGAAAGGGAAGTAACATACATATCTTAGGCTAGTGGGAATGTATCAAAATCCAATTCGTTACTGCCAAAACAGCCCTTCGAAGATTCATTCTGTCTTGAGGATCTACAAGAAATCCGGAGCTGCTGTAGAAGATGGAACTGAAACCTGTTAACCACGATGGCTTCAGGCACCCCCCTAATAAACTCTACATTTTAATCAGTCCGCGTGAGTTGTGCCGCTGGTACAATTTTCCTCCATCACAAGGGAAGAGGCTGGAGCTCCAGTAGGAGAATCAGCAGCCAGAGGGCACTGTGAAGGGCAGGTAGGGAAATTCATCAAGACAGGGCGACAGATTTTGCAGTAAGCCTCACAGAAGCTGCTGCAGACCAGGTAACTCTCCTAGTCTGGGATACAAAGAATTTTTTTAAAAAACCACCTCACTAAAAACAGGAAATCAAAATTACGGAGTAAGAAATCATTTTTAAAAATTACCCTTCTTGGCTTGAGAAATGACTTTTGCACGGCCAACCTGTGTAAAACTCCCCAGAATGAAAATTAATACACTAGATTAATTTAGGAATACACCCCCATACCCGTTACTCTCAGGAAACACTGGGGGATGATGTGACCGGATGGAGAAGGAAGGACAGGTTAGAGATGAATGAGAAATTCTTCCTATCTATGAAGAACCAAAACTTTTTGGCTGGAGAAACAAAGTGGGTGATCACCTACATAAGAACAAAGAGTTCAGGAACATTTTCATCCCTTACTTTTGGGCAGGTTAAGTTCTCCACCGTTACTGGTTTGTAATAAGGAGCACACTTCAGGCCAAGCTGCAACTAAAATACTCAAGTCAAGATGATAATCCACAATAAATTCTATTTTATGCAGACTGTCCCACACTTAAAAAATTGCTGTGCCAGGCCTCTTATTTGAGGTCCTCAAATAAGACCAAATACCTGGAAGACTGCAAAAAGACCCAAAGCCACCAGCTGTATTAAAAGGAAAAAAAAAAAAATTACTAATACTCAAAAATATTTTCACTACTATTTTCCGAAGAATCGAAAGATCAGCTCCCTTCCTAACCCCCCTACCACCCGACCTCCCTAAAACTGCGTTGCCACCGCTGAAAAATACAAAGTGCATGACGATCAAAAAAATGCAGCTCTCAAAACAGGGCACATCTTACGGTGGACGCGTCCACCGGCAGGTGAGAAGCATTTCAACACACCGCCCCGACCTCATCCTCCCACCCCCACCCCAAGGCCCCCGGAGGCCCTCCCGCGGGTTGCGGGCCAGCATCGCGGCTCGCCAGCGCTACTTTCCAGGCCCCTGCTGATGCCCAACACCTGCAGCCCTCTAGGCTGGCTGAACTCGCCGCGGTGCGACCCCAAGGACCCCCCGGGCCCACCCCAGCACCCGCAAGACTGCCCAGGCCCTTGGGAAACAGGCCCTGGAGCACAATCCGGGCAGAAGGACAGCGAGTGCAGCACAGCCAGGGCGGCCGGCCGGGAGGATGTGGGGCGGACCGAGCCACAGTGGCCAGGCAGGACCGCCCCCGAGTGACACTCGTCACGCCAGCCTCTGATTGTTTAAGAGGAGAAAAAGCCAGACTCGCCGAGGCGGGGGAGAAAGGGCGTGGGAGCGCGGCGGGCTCGGGGTGAAACCACCCCCGGGGGATGCGGCCCGAGGTGGGGGAAGGCCCGCGCCCCCAGGGCCTCCCCACCGCCGGGACTTCCTCCTCTGGGAGCCGGCGTTCCGGCCCGGCGAGGGCGGGTAACCGGGGGGCAGGGGGCGCCCCAGGGCGTGGGGAGGGGGGGGGACGCAGGGTCTGGACGGGACGCTCACCCGCCGGCGAAGAGGTGAAGCAGCGTGTTCTCCTTCTGCTGCGTGCCCGTCGCCATGGCCGCACCGGCTCCACGGCCCGCCGCCTCCGGGTGCCCCGGGAGCGAGGCCGCTCGGGGGATGCGCGAGGTGGCCCGCTCCGCTCTTCCCGCGGCCCTCAGGCGGCTGCCGGCGCCGCCTCCATGCGCGCGCGGCCGCACAACCCGCTCCCTCGCTCAGCGCCCTCCGCGGCGTGGCCGCCGGCGCCTCACCGGCCTCTGCGGCGCGAGCCCAGCACCAGCCGGAGCCCGGCGCGCGGCCGTCACGTGGCGGGGGCCGGGCCGTGACGTCACGCGGCGGCGCGAGCCCGGGGCGGCACGCGGCGGGGGTGTGGGCCCGGATCCCGCGCGCCCATTGGCCGGCATGTGAGCGTGGGCGGGGCGACGGCGCAGCCTGGGCGGGCGTCTGCTCCGAGCGAAAGGCTGGGCGGGGCCGGTCTGGGCCAAGGCACCGGGAGTGAGAACCGGCCGACGCCGCTCGGTCCGCGCTCTGATGCAGACAGAGCCGCCTTGGCAAAGCCTAGGGGGACTCAGGGCCGGGACTCTTCCTTTTTTTTTTTTTTTTTTTTTTAGTGTATTTTTAGTTTAGTTTTTGTGATACAATGTGCAAAAAAGGTGTATAAATTACATATTGCATCCCGCAGCTCTGTATTCAACGTCCAGCTTAGGGAAAACACATAAAACAGCCTAACTTATTTTTGATTTTTCTGTAATTAGCATTATGTCCTGCAAAAACGCTTTTGGCCTATCCTTTCTGATCATCTGCCACCCAGGCTTCTGAGCTCCAAGCTTCTATATTCAAGCTGCTTCTCTACTTGTCCTTGGGTCACTGTCAAACTCAGCTGGCATCTTCCCTCCAAGTCTGATAGGCAGGCCTTCCCTGGTCGCCCGGCAGCAGCCTCTATCACATGATTCCACTTCATTTGCTCACATAGGCCCCTGCAGTTATTTTGCTGATTTATTCCTCTAAGCTGACCGTCTACCCCTGGAGTGTAAGCTTCAGGAGAGCAGGGATCTTGTTTCTTATTTCTGGTTGTTCCTGATAAGGTACCTGCCGCCAGTAATGACCCAAGAAGCTAATGAATACTTGTGCCGAACTGAACTCATCTTTCCATTCTGCCCCTTCCCCAAACCTGCCCTGCCTCTTGTATTTCCCGTCCTGGTGGTGACACCAGCATCTGCACAGCCACTAACACCAGAAACTTTCCTGTTACCTTGGACTCCCCACTCTCTGTTTCTCTCAGCAGCCCCTCACTCACCTGGCATTTCTGTCTCCTGAAATTCTCCCAAAGCCATCTCCTTCTCTGTGTTCCTTCCATTACTGTTGTTGAAAGTTTTCATGCCTCTCACCTACTCTGCAGTAAAAAAATCTGCCCCTTTACCCAGTCTGTCATTCCCCACTTCCATCCCCCTCCGGAGCACTACGTACAGAATATACCATGTTTTCAATCTCCAGAGTGGCTAAAAGCAGTACCTTGACCTAACCAAGCTGCTAGATGTCCAGTGTGTAAACACAAAGAGAGCTTAAGCAGAAGGGAAATTGTGTGCAAACACAGGAGCTGGGTATTTGATTGCTGGGACTCTTTAAAAACAGCTTTTAGGAGCAGTCATCCAAAACGCAAATGCAGTGAATACTCCATATTAAAACCATTACTCCCAGGCTTAGAAAGAGGGAAAGCCATACGAGTGCTCCATGATATGAGGAAAAAGAGGAAAGGAAGGAAATAAGGCAAACAGGAAGAAAAAAAAAATCAAGTTTCTTCGTGTTTCCTGGATCTCCCAGATCCCTGGTGCTTTAGCTGCTTGTGAAGTCAGCGTTGGTCTTAGCTGAAGATGATTTATGGGGCATGAGTACAAGGAAGGAGAAAGTAATACAACCCTGTTAACCAGGAAGGAACCTCTCTCATCTAGGCAGGATTCTAACCCGAGGGGATGCCATCCTTGAGACACAGCCCTCCACATTGGCTGCTCTCACGGAAGTGTCTGAGGCTGGGACCCAGGCTTCTAACACCAGGGCTGGGTGCCAGCCTCTATTTATTTATTTATCTTGGTGGCGACTCCACGCTCAACGCAGGGCTTGATCTCATGGCTCTGAGATCAAGAGTCACATGCTCTATCAACTGAGCCAGTGGGGTGCCCCCAGCCTCTGGCTTCTTTTTTTTAAGTTTGTTTATGTATTTTGAGAGAAAGAGAGAGAGAGAGAGAGGGGGAGAGAGAATGTGCACGTGCAAGTGGGGAGGGAGCAGAGAGAGAGGATCCGAAGCAGGCTCCACATTGTCCGCGCAGAGCCCAATGCAGGGCTCGAACCCATGAACTGGGAGATCACAACCAGAGCAGAAGTTGGATGCTTAAAAGACTGAGCCACCCAGGTGCCCCAGGCTCTTGCTCTCTTCTGCTCAGCTAGCCTAGGCTGTGCTGGACGCATGCACAGCCCTCCCCGCCTCCTTGTTAATAGTAACTCTGCCTTCATGTTAGAGTTTTTCCAAGGTCTTTCATGTATATTATCTTGTTGGATACTCACCATGTTTGGCAGCCCTGTTGTTTTCGTTTCCTTTTTATGGATAAGCAAGACAAATTTGCCCAGGGTCACACAGCTAGTGAGTGGCTGATGCAATGATCTTTCATGCCTCTGTGCCTTAGAACATGCTGTTGCCTAGGATGCCCCCTTCCTCTGCTGGCCCAATGCCTTCTGGACCTCATTTGAGACCAGCTCAAAAATCAGCTTTTCTGTGAGGCCACTGCTGTTCGCGTGGGGGCATCGAGTGCTTCCCTCTCCTGTTACCTGGCACTCAGCAAAGGGATCGTGGCTGTGGCTACCAGGTCATGTTGCTGTGCATTCTTGCAGTGCGGGGCACCAATGTTCCCTCCCTGCCTGGCATACGGGTTGGTGGGAGTGAAGGCTGGGACAATATTTTCAGAAGGAAGTCTGGACGTTTTGCCAAAATGTTGAAATGTGCACATCCTTTGACTGCCACGTGGAGGAAGAGATTTCATTCATTCATTTATTCAACACCTATTTATTGAGCATTTACTCTGTTTAAGGTAGTGTTCTAGGCTCGGGGTACATCAGGGGTTAAAATGGGTAAAAATCCTTGTCAAAACAGGAGCGCTCAGATCCAGCGACACATGAAAAGGATTATGCATCAAAGCAAGTGAGAGATGTCCCCAGGATGAAAGGTTGGTTAACATTTGGAGGTCGATCAATATAGCATAGGAACAGAATAAAAGAGAAAAACCAGGTGATTGTGGCAGTAGATGCAGAAAAAGCATTTGACAAAACTGAATACCCATTCCTGGAAAAAGCTCTTGGCAAACTGGGAATATGAAGGAGTTCCTCTCCCTGAATAAGGGTGTCTAAAACAAATCTACAGCTAACTTCATACTGATAGTAAGATTGCTTGCCTGCCTCCCTAAGATCAGCAACAAGACCATCTATGCTTACCACTTTTCAGTGTGGCACTAGAGGTCCCAGTCAACGCAATAAGGCAAGAAAAATAAATACAAGATATAAAGATCAGAAAAGAAGAAGTAAAATCGTCTTTAGTCACAGAGGATATAACAGTTTACTACGGAGTCCTAATGAATCTGTATAACAAGAACTAAAACTAGTTAGTGAATTCAGTAAGATCACAAGACACAAGGTTAATTATACAAGAAAGAAAGAATTTTTGCTAGCTACGAGCAATTTGAATATGAAAAAAATTTATTTTAGTGTTTATTTATTTTTAAAGGAGAGAGACAAAAAGCATGAGCGGGGGGAGGGGCAGAGAGAGAGGGAGATGCAGAATCAGAAGCAGGCTCCAGGCTCCGAGCTGGCAGCACAGAGTCTCGGATGCGGGTCTCGAACTCATGAGCTGTGAGATCACAACCTGAGCCAAAGTCGGATGCTTAACTGACTGAGCCACCCAGGCGCCCCCCCAAAAATTCTATTTACAACAGCATCTGAACAACAGCAACCATAACAAAGAAGTCAGACATAAAGGAATGCATGATTCCATTTATATGAAAATCTAGAAAAGGCAAAACTAACGTATAGTGACCGAGAGCAGATCAGTAGATGCCTAGGGCTGGGGCTAGGAAGGGGGTTGACTGCAAAGAGGCCAGAAGACATTCTTAGGGTGATGAAAATGTTCTCAAGCCTGATCGAGGTATACATACTTGTCAAACTTCAGTAAAATGGTTGCATCTTGTTGTACGTAAATTATATCTCAATAACATTGATTGGAAAGGAAAAAAGCCAAGCAGACTACATGTATAAGCATACATCCAACAAATCAAGTTTAGGGATGAGGAAGGGCACAGACAGATGGTTCTACAGGGAGATCCACTTAGGCGCTAACCCAATTTAAGCCACCACTCCCAGACTTGGTAGGTGGGGGAGGAGAGGCTTGTTTGGGTTTTTTGCAACTGTTCAAATTTTGAAGGGCCTGAGGCTCCCTGATGACCCGTTGCTGGTTTCTTCTTGCTTTCTTCCTCTGATTGGTGGCTGTCAAACCTCTAATTGCTTCTTTAATCCTTGTTTTTCTGCAAAGCTGCCCGCTCCTGGGAAAACACCTCCCACTGCACCCCCACAGGCTAGGATTTCAGATCTTTCCAGGGAATTGTATGGAGCATTTTGCTTCCTTATTAAGCCTAAGGTTGGAACAGGGCTCTTTTCCCTCCTGAGAGGCCTCCCCTAGAATGAGCTGATGTTCAAGGCCCCTGTCTTCCCAGGGGCTGGTGGGTAGCAGGGGCAGGGGGTATGGTTGGGGGGCAAAGGACAATTGCCCAGCGGGCTGCTGCACTCCTCCTTTTGTTTCTCCTTAAGAAATCCAGCCAGAGCCAAGTTTCTGCCACAGTCCTAATGAGGCTCTGCGAGCCCAGCCTCCTTGCTCATAAAAGGCCTGTGTTGTCCCGGCTCCCGCAAGGATAAGCCGCGGCCAGCAAGTTGCCCTCTTCAGGTCTGCCAGGCTGGAACCTGTTTGTCCAAGCTCTTTGTGAGCCCATCGCCCCTGACGCCATGCTTCCCTGTTCCTTTCTTAGAAGGAATGCACTGTAGGGGAGGAAAAAGAAATTTGCTTCTACCCTTCTAGGTTCTTGGCTGTGACACCTCCTGTAATAAAAGAGAGATTAACAGGAGAAAAACGATTTAATTTCATACGTTTGGGGCCCCCAAAGACATCAGACCCAAAGAAGTGACCGGAGCAGATAGGTTTTCTACCTTTTTGACAAGGAAACCATAAAATTTGTGAAGAACTGACAAGACAAAGAAGTTTGGGCTTTTTTGGAAATTGGAAAGGAAGTACCAAGGTTTGTTTATCTTGCCTTCAGTACTGAGCAGCAGACCCTGTTATGGGGATTCTTCCTCATACCTATTGGCAGCCGTTGAAATGTACAAGAAGTCTAGTTCCAGAGTGGGCTGGAGACAAAGAGGTTAAGGAGCTGTGTCACCCTAAAAGAAGGGAGGGTTGTCTTTTATTGAGTACCTGCTGTCCGCCAGCTTTGTGCGGAGGATGCTGTAAACACTTAACCCCTGATCCCAAACCGCCAGAGCTGTTCTGATGACCTCAGAGAAGTCCGAGGACAGAGGGTCGCAGATACCCTATACTAAATGACACCCCCAGGGCACCACACCCTCTCCAAGCTCCAAAAGGTTTTGAATAGTTCTCCTTCCTGGGATTTAAGGACCCCCTGTAAATGGCCTCCCGGTCAGGCAAGGTCAGGGTTTGCCATGAAATGGGGCGGACCAAGGTCAGGCTCGGCTGCTGGGGGAGTTAGCCTCCGGGCTTCAGGGCCGGAGGTTCCTCAAGGTTCCTCCAAGCCCCTTTCACAGATGAGCGGACCAAGCTCAGGAGAGGCTGAGGAAGCTACCCCTGCCTGCAGAATGGGGGCGCTTCCCCGCCAAGCTGAGGCCGAGGTGAGCGCACCCACCCTAGAGTCAGGCCGTGTGGGCTCAAGTCCCAGAACCTGGGGCAAATCAGCCTCTCTGAGCATCTGTTCCCCAACTGCCAGAGGAGATGATAAATAATAGTACCTGCCTCCCGGGGTTGTGGTGAGGATTATGTAAGGTAACTGCGCCTTGGCCAGAGGAACACAAGCCTCGTTACAGTCCTGCTTCTGGCTCCCCAGCCCCTCAGTATGGGATCAAGTCACAGTATTGGTGGGACGTGGCTGGCAGCTGGAAAGGCCGAATAGGGCAAGAATCTTTGAGGACCCTTGGTATAGAAGTGGGGTCTGGGTTCTCGTCCCCAGCGTGGGGCCCTGAACTGCGGAGATTCCCGTTGCCCTCCTCAGCCCCACAGCGCTGAGTCGAGGGATGCTGGGCCGGGAGCGTCCACATGGGTGTCGCCATTCCAGAAGCAACGGTGACCGGACCCTCAGCAGCTTCCCCCGGTTGGGGGGGGGTTGGGGGGTAGGGCAGGGCAAGAGAGAGAAATGGGGTAGACACCACTCACTCACTCATTCATTCCACGGGACAAATGCTGCCTTGTCCCCCACTCTGTTGTATACCTGGGTATGCCATGGGGCATCCGTGGCGGGTGAACTTCACGGTCCCGCCTGCCTGGAGTTTTAGTCTTGCAGAGAAGAAAATTCCGGGTGGGGAAGAGTTCTTGCTCTCCGGGCAGCTTCACCTCAGCTACACCTGACAGAGTTTTGACAAGTAACAGCTCTCTCTGGCTTTCTGGAAGACAACACAGAGTTGCTAGGCAAAGGATGGAGACCAGGGCCAGGAGTCCCAGCGGCTCAGGGCACGCGTCCCCACCTGGGTCCCGGAACCGTCGGTGAAGCAGAAAGAGCTTGGAGGAGTCACTTTTTTTCTGTTTGTTTATTTAATTTAATTAATTTATGTTTTTTTTTTTTAAATTTTTTTTTCAACGTTTATTTATTTTTGGGACAGAGAGAGACAGAGCATGAACGGGGGAGGGGCAGAGAGAGAGGGAGACACAGAATCGGAAACAGGCTCCAGGCTCTGAGCCATCAGCCCAGAGCCTGACGCGGGGCTCGAACTCACGGACCGCGAGATCGTGACCTGGCTGAAGTCGGACGCTTAACCGACTGCGCCACCCAGGCGCCCCGAATTAATTTATGTTTAACCTTAATTTTTTTAAAATGGCTTATTTATTCTTAAGAGAGAGAGAGAGAGAGAGACAGAGCAAGAGCAGGGGAGTGGCAGAGCGAGAGAGGGAGACACAGAATCCGAAGTAGGCTCCAGGCTCCGAGCTGTCAGCACAGAGCCCGACGCGGGGCTCGAACTCATAAGCCACGAGATCATGACCTGAGTGGAAGTCGGACACTTAACCGGCTGAGCCACCCAGACGCCTCTAATTTATTTATTTATTCTTAGAGGGAGAGAGAGAGCGTGAGAGCGAGCAGGAGTGGGGGAGGGGCAGAGAGAAGGGGAGAGAGAGAGAGAGAGAGAATGAGCAGGGGAGGAGCAGAGAGAGAGGGCAATGCGGAACCTGATGCAGGGCTCGAACCCACGCACCGTGAGATCATGACATGAGCTGAAATCAAGAGCCAGCTGCCCAACAGACTGAGCCACCCAGGCACCCCCGATGGGTCCCTTTCCAATGGGCTTTTTTTCCGGGCCTGCCCGTTCAGGGAGGCAGAACCAGGCCACCTTCAGAGGGCTGAAGGGGTGATGTGCCAACAAGCCCCGGGGAGTTTGAAGAATTCATTAGCTCCTGGAAACGATCCCAAGTGCACCGTGCTCCCTGGGGAGCTGGCTCCGGTTGCCGGCCTGACGTTGCTGCGGTCTAAGTAGGGCAGAGCCGGGATGCCGGGGCCCTGGCCCTGGTCAAGGGAGGGCCACAGGTCTGCAAAAGGGACCAAGAATCCTAGCTAACATTTATAGAGTGCCCATGCTTGTGTCAAGTCACCTGACTATTACAACAGCGCGGTCAGGTGGAGACTATTATTATTGTCCCCATTTTACAGAGATCACTGAGGCCCAGAGGATTTCAACCAGTGTGTTTTGGTTCCAGGGTCTGTACTGCAACCTCCTCCCAGGACTGGACTGGAGGCTCTAAGCAGAATGCATCCCTAGACTTTCTCCCTCTGACATTCAAGTTAAGCTGATCTGTGAGCCACTTTTCTTGGTGCTGATATGCAACCTGTTAGAAGTGAGGGAAGAGGGAGGCAGGGTCAAGGAAGAACAGGCTGGGGTCTCGTTCCCACGGGCTTTATCTGCCACGGCTGTGGCCATGGACAACAAAGCTAAAAATAATTGGGGTGGGGGCGGAGCCTGGGTGGCTCCAGTCAGTTAAGCAGCTGACTTCTGCTCGGGTCAGATCTCATGGTTCTGGACTTCGAGCCCTGCATCGGGCTCTGTGCTGACAGCTCAGAGCCTGGAGCCTGCTTCTGATTCTGTGTCTCCCTCTCTCTCTCTGCCCCTCCCCCACTCATGCTCTGTCTCTCTCTCTCTCTCCTTCAAAAACAAATAAAAATTAAAAAAAAAGATAACTGGAGGCACCTGGGTGGCTCAGTCGGTTAAGCGTCTGACTTCGGCTCAGGTCATGATCTCACGGTTCGTGAGTTCGAGCCCCGCTTCGGGCTCCGGTCTGACAACTCGGAGTCTGGAGCCCGCTTCGGATTCCGTGTCTCCCTCTGTCTGCCCCGCCGCTGCTTGCACGCTGTCTCTTGCATTGTTTCAAAAATAAATAAACATTAAAACAAAAAGACAAATAAATAAAATGCTTGCCTCTTACCAGGTGATTCAGAATCTTCGCAGCACAAACCCGCTCTGAATTAGAAGCGGCCCCTCCTGCTTCCTTGAGGCTCAGCCCACTGTTTCCTTATAGATCTTATTTACCTCCGGGCCTCTCCCACTAAAAGGGTGGGGTCCAGGACAGGGCGTAGTGTTCCCCAAACCAGTGCTCAAGGGCACTGGGGGAATGTGGTTTGACTGTTGACAGATAAGGTGGGTCATGTGGCCCGTGGCGATTTTACAGATGGGGAAACTGAGCTCTGGGAGTTGCAGGTTACTGAGCTATACAGCTGATAAGGGCAGAGATAAGACGAAAGCTGTCTTATCATTCCAGATTCCAGGCCCCTTCTGTCCTATCCTGATGCCCACCCCCAAAGGGGATGTTCTGGGCAGTTGACAATGCGGTTTAAAATGTGGTTCCTACAGCTCAAATATTGCCAAACTTCCCACTCTGTGATTGAGGGGCCACACCCTCTCCCTGGATGACCTTACCCAACCTGATAAGACTTTAAAAACCATCTGTCTGGCATCCCGATGACCCCACCTCTTCCCTGAGATCTGTTCTGGAGTATCCACTTACACACACAGGTTGCTTTCTAGGTGTGGAATCAGTACGGCTCTTAATGGTGTCATTGAATCATGAAAAGTCTGAGTTATATATATGTTGTTTTGGGAGGGCATACCTTTTTTTTTTTTTTTAAGATTATTTATTTATTTGGAGAGAGGGAGTATGAGCGGGAGAGGGGCAGAGAAAGAGGGAGAGAGAGAGAATCTCAAACAGGCTCTGCACTGTCGGGACAGAGCCTGACATGGGACTCGAACCCACAAGCCACGGGAACATGATCTGAGCCCAAACCAAGAGTTGGAGGCTTAGCCAAATGAGCCACCCAGGTGCCCTGGGGGGGTAGAACTTCTGCCTGAATTCCTCCTGATCTGGGCACTAGGGACTCAGGTGAGAACAAGGAGTGATTCCCATCTTCGTGGAGGTCAAATTCTAGTTGGGGAGACTGTCAACCACAAAGAAACAAACGGTACATTAAATCATTCCCTGGCGTCCAATACTGTAAAGGAAATATGTAGGTTCTGGGATGGTTAAGGGTGTGACGTATCTAACATTCCCTTTGGAAAGGGCGGTTAGGGGAAAACACTCAGCAGAGGTGCTGAGGGACTATGGGGCCCTCCACTCTTTGATTCCAGAGTCTCTGCCCCTGGGAAGTGGCTTATTTGGGATCCCAAAAGACCCCCTCGCTAGAAAACTCCTCCCAATCCAAGATGAGACACAACAAATAACTTTTATTTAGTTTTAAAAAATATTTACTTATTGGGGGGCGCCTGGGTGGCTTAGTCGGTTAAGCGCCTGACTTCGGCTCAGGTCGTGATCTCACCGTCGGTGAGTTCGAGCCCTGCGTCGGGCTCTGTGCTGACAGCTCAGAGCCTGGAGCCTGCTTCATAGTCTGGGTCTCCTCTCTCTCTGCCCCTCCCCTGCTCATGCTGTCTCTCTCTGTCTCTCAAAAATAAATAAACATTAAAAAATTTTTAAAAAATTACTTATTTTGAGAGAGAGAGAGAGAGAGAGAGAGAGAGAGAGAGAGAGAGAATCCTAAGCAGGCCCTGTGCCGCCAGCTTGCTCCCACGAACTGTGAGATCGCGCCCTGAGCCGAAATCAAGAGTTAAAAACATTCAGCCGACTGAGCCACCCCGGCGACCCCAATAACTTTAACAGCACAAACCTGAGTTATTCTCAGCTTCATTTATTTTTGAGAATAATAATACGGATGCAACAAAACTTGCCATTGTAACCATTTCTTTTTTTTTTTTTTTAACGTTTATTTATTTTTTTGGGACAGAGAGAGACAGAGCATGAACGGGGGAGGGGCAGAGCGAGAGGGAGACACAGAATCAGAAACAGGCTCCAGGCTCTGAGCCATCAGCCCAGAGCCCGACGCGGGGCTCGAACTCACGGATCGCGAGATCGTGACCTGGCTGAAGTCGGACGCCTAACCGACTGCGCCACCCAGGCGCCCCTGTAACCATTTCTAAGAATACCGCTCCGTGGCATGAAATACACTCACGTTATTGCACAGCCCACACCAGCATCCGTTTCCAGGACTTTTTTCATCTTCCCGAACAGGCACTCTGTCCCCGTGCAGCGCTAACTCTCCGTGCTCCCTCCCGGAGTCCCTGGGAACCACTCTTCCACTTTCTGTCTCTGTGAACTTGACGGCTCTAAGTGCTTCGCGTGGGTGGAATAATACAGCCTGTCTCTTTGCGGCTGGCTCGTTTCACTCGGCATAACGTGTTCCCGAGGTTCATCCGTGTCGCAGCAGGTGTCAGAGCGTCCTTTCTTTTTAAACGCTGAATACTTTACTGCGTCGTATGGGTCAGCCACACTTTGTTTATCCATTCGTGCGTTGGAGGTCACTTGGGTTGCTTCTGCATTTGGGCTGCTGTGAAGAAGGCTGTTAGGAACACCGGGGTGGGGGTGGGGGCTACAAATAATCTGTTCGTGATACAGTTTTCAGTTCTTCTGGGCATGTGCACGGGAGTGGAATTGCTGGATCACGCGGTCATTCTATGATTACTTGTTTGGGGAGCTGCCATAGTTTTCAGCAAAACCACGGGAAACCTCCAGGGGTCAACAGGCAGCGAGTTGTGGCTCCCCTCTGGTTGCTGAATTTATAACCCAGGCGTTCAGGGTCAGACGGTTGAGGGAATAAGGGTGCAGGCGGGGTCTTCCAGGGGCCACGGGCTCTCTGAAGGGTGGACTTTAACCCATCTGCCAGCAAAGGTAGGTGAGGAGGCTCGTCTGTCATCTGGATGCAAGGAGGGGGAAAAAAAAAAGCTCCTCTGGAAATGGGCGTTCACAGGCTTGCCCCCATGTGAGTTTGGGGCTTGAATTTGCACCGCCTTGTGATCCAGAGAGAACCAAATGGGAAAATTGTGCTTGCCTTTGCTTTTCTCCAAAGCACGGATGGGACGGTGATCCCAGGCATTGGAGTGAGATGAGGGAAGGAGGAAGGGGGTAAACGGGGTGCTAATGAGCTGTTAGCACTGGGGGCACACGGGGCCAAATCCTCCTGGGACCCCAGGGAGGCTGTGTGGGACCTCAGAATGTCCCCCTGAGGGACCTGGAGGCTGGGTGTCTATCCACCAACTCCTCTTTCTCAGGGGCCCAAGGTTGCTCCCATGGGGCTGACTCCTGGATCCCTCAGACTGCCGGCGACTGGCCCCCTGGAGGATTCAGGAAGCCACAGGGGCCTGCCTAGGTAATGTCTGCCCTGACTTCTGGGGCTGGCCGGGGACACAGGTGGGTCCCTGACAATGTTTGATCCATTCAGTTAATAGCCCCGGGGGGCGGGGGGAAGTGCTGGGAGGTCTGAGGGAAGCCTCACACCTCCCACAGTGGTTTTACAGGATTCCCATCCTTCGGTGCCCAGCTGAATGTGAGCTCAAACCCACCATTTCAAAACACAATCTGCCTCTGGCAATATTTCCAGATTCTTCTGTCACGGGACACTCCTGCATGCCTCGTGCCTTCGTACACGCTGTGCCCTCTGTCTGCACCCCTCCCCTTTCCCTGCTGGTCCATCTACCTCAAATGTCACCCCCCCCCCCCCCACGGGGCCCTCTGCTGTTCTGCCCCAGCTCTGGCTAAGCATTCCTCCCCCCCTGGGGGTCTCTGGGTACCTCTGCCGGAAGTCCCAACCCGGGAGCTTTTGTTTACATTTGTCTCTTCTGCTTTAGTTTTTACTGCACGGCCTGTGCCTCGGGAAATATACAGAAATGAACAGACAACAGAGTTGTCTGGTACCTTCTTCAGGCGAGCCTTGCTACACAGAAGCTGGCCAACTTAGTGTCGATAACCCCGTGTCCTCGAAACTCATAGCACTTAATTCTTTTTTTTTTTTTTTATAAATTTTTGAATTTTTATTTTATTTTTTATTGTTACATTTATTTATTTTTGAGAGACAGAGCACAAGCAGGGGAGGGGCAGAGAGAGAAGGAGACACAGGATCCGAAGCAGGCTCCAGGCTCCGAGCTGTCAGCACAGAGCCCGATGCGGGGCTCGAACCCACAAACCGCAAGATCATGACCTGAGCTGAAGTCTGACGCTCAACCGACTGAGCCACCCAGGCACCCCAGCACTTAATTCTGTAAAGCAGTCTGGGGATTTTAGATCACAAAGTGTGGGTATCAATGTTTTTGTTTCTTTTTTTTTTTTTTTTTAACGCTTATTTATTTTCAGAGAGAGAGGTAGAGAGCAAGCAGGGGAGGGGCAGAGAGAGGGGGAGGCAATCCCAAACAGGTGCCAGGCTGTCAGCACGGAGCCCAATGCGGGGCTCAAACTCACCAACCATGAGATCAAGACCTGAGCCAAGCTTAAGAGTCAATGCTTAACTGACTGAGCCACCCGGGCGCCCCTTGTTTTTGTCTTAAATGAGCTCCCCCTGCTACTCAGTGGGGTTTTAAAAACAGGCAACTCTGGGCTCAGGACTCAGGGCTCCCGGGGCCCATCCCTGGGACACTGGCTCCTCCTGGCAGTGGCCCAGGAACTCGCTGTTCTGTGACAACAGCGTGGAGAAGCTTCTTCCCCAAGGGCTTTCCCCTCGGGGAGGGCAGGGGCTCAGCTAAAACTCTAGGACAAGCCTGGGGTTGCCAGCACTCCTCGGGGCAACCGCGGGGACAAGCCAATCTTTCCACGGAGAGGCATGGCTGGCACCTCAACCCTGGTTGTTAAGGACACCGGGCAGGGACTTGGCCCCTGTCTGTGCCCTCACTCGCAGCCCTGACAGTCACAGATCACGTTGCAATCCTGAGGCCTTTAGGAGTTCCTGAACGGCAGATTCGGTCACAAAAGTCTTCCGTGAGGAGTGAACTGGGAAAGGGAGTTGGAGTGGGTGTTTTTTTCCTTTCAAATGTTTATTTTTGAGGGCGGGGGGTCGGGGGGTGGGGGGGTGGGGGGCAGGGGCAGAGAGAAGGGTACAGAGGATCTGAAGCAGGGTTTGCATTGACATTGAGCCCGATGACAACATGGGGCTTGAACTCACGAACTGAGGTCAGACACTTAACCGAGCCACCCTGAGTTGGTGTTTTTTTTTACCCCAAGTCCCCAGGTGGAAAGTGGAGGCGGGGAGTCCTATCCCACAGAGACCACCCAGCTTATCTTTATGTTTTATAGCTCAGATTTGACATCAGGAATCATATCCATCAACAAGGACTGAAACAAACAAAACCCTGATGAATTAGTTAGACTTAGGGTCATTTCATTATACATTGGGCTTGATTATTATTATTTTTTTTAATTAGAGTGTCCTCAAACTATAGCCGCAAAACCTGCTTTTGTACCACCTGGGCTTTAAAAATGGCTTTTACATTTGTAAATGGTTGGGCGGGGGAAAACACTAGAAGAATATTTCACGACAGGTGAAAGGTATAGAAATTCAAATTTCCCCATCCTTAAAAAAATTTGTTTAAGGATTTCACTTTTTTTAAATTACTTTTAAAACATTTTAATGTTTATTTATTTTTGAGAGAAAGAGAGAGACAGAGTGTGAGCAGGGGAGGGACAGAGAGAGAGGGAGACACAGAACCCGCAGCAGGCTCCAGGCTCTGAGCTGTCGGCACAGAGCCCGACGTGGGGCTGGAACTCATGGGCCGAGAGATATGACCTGAGCCGAAGTCAGATGCTTCACCGACTGAGCCACCCAGGCGCCCCTAAGGATTTTATTTTTAAGTAATCTCTACCTATGCTCAACGTGGGGCTTGAACTCACAACTCCTGACATCAAGATGGCATATGCTCTCCTGAGTAAACCGGCCAGGCGCCCATCGAATTTCCCCATCCTTAAATAAAGTTTTATGGGGACACCATTCAATTACATAGTATCCATTCAATTACATAGTATCTGTGGCTGCTTTCCCTACAAAGGCAGAGGGCTGTGTAGTTGAGACATAGATCGGATGGCTATAAAGCTGAAAATAGGTACTGATTGGTACTTTACCGAAAGTTCACTGAGGCTTGGGTTAGAATATTGGTGCTAAAAGGCTTAATAACGCTACCCATCCGTAGTGTCTGGTAAAATGCTGGGCGACCCTGAGCATTCGGTACACGTGTGGTGAAAAAGAAAGAGAAAGAGAAAGAAAGAAAGAAACAAAGGAAGGAAGGAAGGAAGGAAGGAAGGAAGGAAGGAAGGAAGGAAGAAAGAAAGGAAGGAAGAAAAGCAAGGTAACTCGGTCTCACACAGAGGTTTAAATATGGTTGTCCCCAGATCCAGGCTGCACCCATGCTGGGGCTCAATACAGGAGTGCTGGTCATGGAGGGCAGGGTTGAGCCAGGGTGCTGGGCCTCCGGGCCTCAGGAGACTGCCCTCTGGAGAGTCACCAAGCCAGCTCTGCTGGGGACCACACCTGTGCCAGTGTAAACGCCACTCCCTGACCCTCAGAGCTAGGAATGTCCGGTTACGCTGACATTTGCCCCGCCCGCCCTAACAAGTCCCGGATGCGGGTACCACCAGGTTTGGCTTCATGGGAGGCCTCTCTGCTTGGCTTGCGGTGGCTCTTCTCCCTGTACCCTCCATCGCTCGTTCCTCCACGAGTGGACACCCCTGATGCCTCTCTCTCCTTGTGAGGACACCGGTCAGTCCTATTGGATGAGGGCACACCTATATGGCCTCATTCAACCTTGATCACTTCCTTACGGGCCCTGTCTGCAAATACAGTCACGTTCCGAGGTACCAGGAGTTAGGATTCAACATGAATTTGGGGAAGGGGGGGAGACACAGTCCATTACACTTAATTTTCTTTAAATCAAAGTGTAGCAGGCGCTGCAGCCACCCCCCCCCCCCCCCTGCTGCAGACGCCCTAAGGGTGTCCTGAGGAGGCCCAGACCCCGGGGCCAGGACCTTGGGTGTTGCTGGTAGCTGCCAATTGAGCGGCCCTGCCTCCCAGCCACCTTCTTCTGGGGGAAGCCGGAACCCCACGCCCGCCTCCTCCAGGCAGTGGTTTCTCGACCTCGTCGGCCCTCCTCTGCTTCCCTCAGCCCCCAGCCTCAGACAGTTCAAGGTTTTTTGGAAACAGAAAAAAAAAAAACTCTGAGCTTTGTCCCAGAGCAGAGAAGCCCTGAGTTTCCAGTCTCAGAGCCTGTGTTAAGGTGGGGAGAGAGAGGAAGGGAAAAAGAATGGCAATCGTTCTTCCGAGAGTAGGAAAACAAAATGCTCATTGTTCTGTAGCTCCCTAGGTGATGCCCCGTCCTCCTCTGGGTGCTCCCCTCTGCCCCGCAGCGGCCTCTGTAAATGTCCTTTTTGCTCAAGACCCCACCAACTCTTTCTGCCTCCAATGAACACCAGCTTGGCTTCAAAGAGAAAACAGATGTTGGGGCTGCTGGCCTCCAACTCCCGGGGCTTCCTGCCAGGGATCCACTCAGCATCAACCCGTCTCCTTCCTTCCGTGCAGTGGGAGGGGGTCCTCCCTGTCTCTGGCCGATCGCTCCCCCCAACCCCCTCCAGCTCCTCTGATGATCTCTTCTACATTTAAGCTTTTTTTAAAATTAAAAAACATTTTTTTAATTAAAAAAATTTTTTTAAACACTTATTTATTTTTGAGACAGAGAGAGACAGAGCATGAACAGGGGAGGGTCAGAGAGAGAGGGAGACACAGAATCCGAAACAGGCTCCAGGCTCTGAGCTGTCAGCACACAGCCCGACGCGGGGCTCGAATTCACGAACTGTGAGATCATGACCTGAGCCGAAGTCGGACGCTTAACTGACTGAGCCACCCAGGCGCCCCAGTGTTGTTTTTTAATAAAACCTTTAATTTTAGAATCGTTTTAAATTTACAGAGAAGCTGCAAACATAGTACATCGAGTCCCCCCCCCACCGCCGTTCCCCCACCAATATCTTACATGACTGTAGTCTGTTTGCTACAACTAATGAACAAATATCGATACATTATTAATAACTTAGGTCCATCCTTTATTCACATTTCCTCAGTTTTTACCTAATATCCTCTTTCTGCTCCAGGATCCCCTCCAGGACACATGACATTCATCGTGATGTTCTCCTTAGGCTCCTCTTGGTTATGACAATCGCTCAGACTTCTGTGTTTGATGACCTTGACAGTTCTGAGGAGGACTGACTGATGAGGTGTTTTGCCGACCGTCCCTCCATTGGGAATTATCTGATGCTCGGCTCATGATCAGACTGGGCTTGTGAGTTTTTTGGGAGGAAGACCACAGAGGAGCAATGCCCTTCTCATTACATCATATCAAGGGTACCTGCTATCAGCATGACTTACTACGGTTGGTGTTGATCTTGGCCGCCCGGCCACGGTAGTGTTTGCCAGCCGTCACCACTGCGAAGTTCCTCTTTCCCCCCCTTCTATGGTGTCCTTGTTCGCAAAGAGCACTGTGCACAGCCCACACTTAAAGGGTGAGGGTTGTGCTTCACCTTCTTGAGGGCTCAGGGTCCACATCCATTATCTAGAACTCCTCTGTACGGGTTTGTCTCTCCAATGTAGGTACTTATTCAATCGCTTATTTGTACCAGTATGGACTCACTGAGCTTGATTTCATACTTCGAGTTGTTATCAATACTACACTATTTACTTTGTTGTTCAGATTGTTCTAGAGCTAGCCACCAGGAGCCTCCAACTGGCACCTGTCTCTTTGACCCGGCCCCACGGTTTTGCTTTTCAAGCACCTCCTTACTTTCTGAATCTACAAGACGCTTCAACTTGCTCTTCCCTATTCCCCCCCGCCCCATCCTAGCACCAGCCACCTCTCCAAGGAGCCTTGGTCCCTGCCGTCGAGGAGACTGGGATCAGAAATCCAGGTCCGGGAGCGCCTGCGTGGTTCAGTTGGTGAAGTGTCCAACTTCAGCTCAGGTCATGATCTCACGGTTTGTGGGTTCGAGCCCCGGGTGGGGCTCTGTGCTGTCGGCACGGAGCCCTCTTCGGATCTCCTGTCCCCCTCTCTTTCTGCCCCTCCCCTCACTCGTGCGCATACTCTTTCTCTCTGAGGTCTCTCAAAAATAAATAAACGTTGAAAAAATTAAACAAGAAAAGAAAAGAAAGAAACCCTGATCCGGGGGCTATGTGTGCTCGTGGCCAATGGGTGCCATTCCCTCTAGCCCTCCTCTGGGACAAAACTGAAGATGTACCCATAAACACAATAACCTGTGCATGTATGCATAGCTACGATTTCCGTGTTCATCCACCTGTACTTACGTGAGGCTGAACTTGAGTCCCTACTGATGTCTCCAATGCTAAACCCACACCGATCGCCTGGTTTGTTCTACGTTTTCCCCGGGCTTGTCTGTCGCTGCCGGTCCATGAGGGAGAACCTGGCTCCCACCGTCCACCAGGCACTGTCTTGTTCCTTGAATCCTGGCACACGCGTGTGATGCTGGAGAACAGTTGGCACGCACACCGTGAGCAGCGACTTCAGCGACCAGAGGGCAAGGGCTTTTCTCTTGTCTTTAGTCCTCTGTTCTCTGGTGTGTTAGATGACTCCAGGCGGGCACCGCCCTCAGTGAGCTCACGTCACATGTCGTAACACGGTCAGGTTCTTTCCTCACTGTCTGCCTTCCATTCTGGGATCCCCCAATCTCCCCATTGAGCTTTGAAAAATTTGCCTCCATTAAGGGTCTCCCCTCGTGCCAGGGATCTTGAAATACACAGTGTCTCATGGAACAGGTTTGCTGCCCCCGCCCCCCCCAAGTCCCCTGTGCGTCACCTACTCAGCCTGCCTTCCAACCCTGGCAACCACTGATCTGTTTTCGATCTCCCTCCTCTGCGTTTTAACTGAACTTGACTTTCCCTGTGGCTTCCTGTCCTCTGGCATTTAGTGTGTTTGAAAAACCTTCTCCCCAAGCACCTTGGGTTCCTCCCACCGTGGCACCACATGTGTCCCCCCCCCCCTCCGCCCTTTAAAAAAATTTTTTTTTTAAATTTTTTTTTTTCAACGTTTATTTATTTTTGGGACAGAGAGAGACAGAGCATGAATGGGGGAGGGGCAGAGAGAGAGGGAGACACAGAATCGGAAACAGGCTCCAGGCTCCGAGCCATCAGCCCAGAGCCTGACGCGGGGCTCGAACTCCCGGACCGCGAGATCGTGACCTGGCTGAAGTCGGACGCTTAACCGACTGCGCCACCCAGGCGCCCCTAAAAAAATTTTTTTTAATGTTTGTTTATTTTTGAGACAGAGAGAGACTGAATGCAAATGGGGGGAGGGGCAGAGAGAGAGGGAGACACAGAATCCGAAGGAGGCTCCAGGCTCTGAGCAGAGCCGGAAGCGGGGCACGAACTCACGAACCACGAGATCATGACCTGAGCCGAAGTTGGACGGTCAACCAACTGAGCCACCCAGCTGCCCCTTGTATCCCCCTTTTATAGCCAAACTCTGCATGTGGCCTCAGCCTGACTTCTCGCCGCCGAAACTGCTCCTGCCACGGTCACCAATAGCTTCCTTGTTGCTAAACCCAGAGGGCCCTCCGTCCGCCCCGTGGCCACCTCCCGGTGCAGGAAGCCGGCCCCCCCTTCTCGCTCTGCACTGTCTCTCCCTGTGACTCATTTCCTCTTGGGTGTTAACACGCACCCACGTGCTGGGGCTCCCACGTGGACACCTCGGCCCAGACTTGTTTTCACCGAGCTCCTCCTATTCCCCTGGCAGGTGCCTGTGACACCACGGGACCCGCAACAGCCTCAGTCCCTTGTTGCCCGTCCCGATACTAGAAGTCACCACAAGGTGGGCGACATAGAAAAATTGTGTTTAAATCCAGAATTAAAAAGTCACTTAAAAGTTAATCCGCTGGGGCCGGGGTGGGGGTGGGGGGTGGCGCCTGGGTGGCTCAGTCAGTTAAGCCTTTGACTCTTGGTTTCAGCTCAGCTCCTGATCTCCTGCTTCATGAGTTCGAGCCCCACGTTGGGCTCTGCACTGACAGGGAGGAGCCTGCTTGGGATTCTTTCTCTCTCTCTCTCTCTCTCTCTCTCTGCCCCTGCTGTGCACTCTCTCTCTCTCAAAATAAATGAATAAACTTAAAAAAAAAACAAAAAAAACAAGTGAATCAGCTGGCCAGCAGCCTGCTGCATTCTTTTCCCTGCATCTGGCTGCACGGTCTTGACCTTGCCAACCGCTGTCACTGTGTGGGGTGAACTGCTGCGAGCGGTGGAAGGATTTCTAGAAGCCTTTTCTGCCGTCACTTAACATACACAGACTTGGCTACGGACCATATAGACACACTCCATGAAACCCAACTCGGCGACCTCCCCTCACCAGACCCTGGAATATGGCCCGCAGTCATTGTAATAAACCCTGAGAGACGGGGCGGTGTGGGGGGGGGAAGGGCGTTGAGTTGGGGGGGGGGTCTCAATAGGAAGAAGCAATATTTAACTGACTGCAGTTGATTATGTCACTTTTGCAAATTTTGCAAAGTTTTGCAAAAACATTTGACCATTCCTAGGGTGCCTGCTGCGGAATCTACACCCCCCTCTGTGTAGAGAGGGCCCCTCTTTCCCTGGAAAGAGTTCATGACCCAAGCTCTCCAGATGAGTGGGCCAGATGGTGCCCATGATTCTCTCTCTCTCTCTCTTTTAATTTTTAAATGTTTATTTATTTATAAATATAAATTTTTTTTTCAACGTTTTTATTTATTTTTGGGACAGAGAGAGACAGAGCATGAACAGGGGAGGGGCAGAGAGAGAGGGAGACACAGAATCGGAAACAGGCTCCAGGCTCTGAGCCATCAGCCCAGAGCCCGACGCGGGGCTCGAACTCACAGACCGCGAGATCGTGACCTGGCTGAAGTCGGACGCTTAACCGACTGCGCCACCCAGGCGCCCCTATTTATAAATATAAATGTTTATTCATTTTTGAGAAAGTGAGAGAGAGAAAGAGACGGAGCGTGAGCAGGGGAGGGGCAGAGAGAGACGGAGACACAGCATCGTAAGCAGGTTCCAGGCTCTGAGCTGTCAGCACAGAGCCCGACGCGGGGCTTGAACTCACGAACCACGAGATCATGACCTGAGCCGAAGTCGGACGCTTAACCAACTGAGCCCCCCAGGCGTCCCTGCCCATGGTTCTCTTAAGGACATTTGTACATTTTCTGCTTGTGGTCCCAAAAGAAATGCAATATTTTACAGACTTATTTACACGAATACTCACAGCAACGTTATTCATTAGCCAAATAGCATAAAAACCCAAATGTCCATTATCCGATGAACAGATAAAACAAAACGTGCTCTATCCACACGATGGAATATTACTCGGCATAAAAAGGAATCGAGTACCGATGCCCGCTACAATATGGATGAACCTTGAAGACATTACGCCACGTGAAAGAAGCTGGACACAAAAGGCCACATATTATATGATTCCATTTGTATGAAATGTCCAGCCATGGGCAAATCCATGGAGATGGGAAGGAAGTAGATTAGTGATTGCCAGGAACTGAGGGGAGACAGGGATGCCTGGGTGGCTCAGTCGGTTGAGAGTCCGACTTCAGCTCAAGTCATGATCTCATGGTTCATGAGTTCAAACCCCGCGTCGGGCTCTGTACTGACAGCTCGGACCTTGGAGCCTGCTTGGGATTCTGTGTCTCCCTCTATCTGCCCTTCCCCCACTCATGCTCTGTCTCTCTTTCTCTAAGATAAATAAACCTTAAAAAAAAAAAAAAAGAAACTGAGGGGAGACAGAATTAGGGGGCAATGCCTAAGGCTTCTCTGTGGGGTAGAGATGTTCTAGAATTGATTGTGGCTCTGGTTGCACCTATCTGTGAATATACCAAAAGCAAACGGTACGCTTTAAGTGGGTGAATCGGACGGTATGTGAATTACAGCTCCATAAAGCCGTCGCTCAAAACCAAAACAAAATAAAACCCTCACTGACTGCTTTAAGACAGTCTTCATTTAGAGGAGTAACACTTCTACTCACAACCGGGAGGTTGTCACTGGGTAACTTCTCAGGCTGACTCAGTGACAGTCGTTTTCCTGACAACCCCCCCTTGGGTGGAGCCGCTTTCGATCAATCTATGACCAGCGGGTGGAGGCCTATTCAAAGGTGTGTAAAACCGCCTGACCCGGGGTCGGGGAGGAGGGACTGGTGGTGTAAACCTGCGAGGTCCTGGAAACTGAGTGGGAATAAAAAGGGAACAGGTTGTGCACAAACCAGAAACAGTCACCCGGTTCAGCTTCCGATTGTCACGTCTCTCCCCTCTAAGGCACGAATTTGGGATTGCAGCCTGGGACAGTGTTACAAGCTACAGAATATTCCCCCCCTTGGCAGGACCCTTGACCTGCCTCGGAGGGAGGCCACTTTCCTTTCTTCTTTAAAAAAAATAAATTTTTTTTTTTACATTTATTTATTTTTGAGAGACAGAGAGAGACAGAGTGTGAGTGGGGGAGGGGCAGAGAGAGAAGAGACACAGAATCGGAGGCAGGCTCCAGGCTCTGAGCTGCCAGCACAGAGTCCGATGCGGGGCTCGAACCCACGAACCGTGAGATCATGACCTGAGCTGAAGTCAGCTGCTTAACCGACTGAGTCACTCAGGTGCCCCTCTTTTCTTTTAATTGAAAAAAAAATTTTTTTTTTTAATTTTAGGGAGAGAGAGAGAGGGAGCACAAGCAAGGGAGAGGGGCAGAGCGAGAGAGAGAGAGAGAGAGAGAGAGAGAGAGAGAATTTTAAGTAGGCTCCAAGTGTGGAGCCAGACACAGGGCTCGATCCCACAACCCTGGGATCATGACCTGAGCCGAAATCAAGAGTCGGAAGCTCAGTGGACTGAGCCACCCAGGCGCCCCGGGAGGCCACTTTCTGCCGCCAGATCAAACACAGACATGGTTACAGCAGCTGAATTTAGGAAATAGCCACAAAGCAGCCAAAGGACTGGATTGCAGAGGCTAATCTGAGAGGGAATGTCTCTCACACAAGGCGGCAGCGGCGTCAGACGCATCCATTCTCATTGAGAGTGACCCATCACAGGGGGTTGAGGAGAGAGGTCTGGGGGTGGAGGGGTGCTCTCCCTGCAGACTTTTCTGCTTCGTTTGTGACCTCTCAGCACATTCGCGATGAATCTGGGCACCGTGTGGATTCCTGGTGCCCCGTTCTCCATGTTCACCCCCACTGGACACTGAAGAGGCTGGTTTTAGCGTCCCTTTCCCCATTAACTCACCTGGGCATTAGGCCTTGTGCTGGGTTGAATGGTGACCTCCAAAACACGTGCATTCAGAACCTGTGAATGTGACCTTATCTGGGAAAAGGATCTTTCCAGATGCGACTAAGGATCTCCAGATGAGACCGCCCTGGATTATCTGGGTGGCCTTAAGTCCAATGACTGGTGTCTTTATTAAAGAAAACAAGACACACACAGAGGAGAAGGCCATGAGTAGGGGAGGCAGAGGTTGGGGACCGTACTGTCACAAGCAAGGACATACTGGGAGCCACTGGAAGCCGGAGGAAGTAAGGAAGGATCTTCCCCCCCGGAGCCTCTGGAGGGAGCGAGGTCCTGTGGACACTTGATTCCTGACTTCCAGGCTCTGTGACTGTGAGAGAGTCCCTTTCTGTTGTTTGAAGCAGCTCAGTGGTGATTTGTCACAGAAGTACGGGAAATCAATACAGCCCTTCCGAGCCTCTGTACCTCATTTATAACAAATTTATCTCAACATAAAGCTGCATTCACCACATGCCAGGAACGATGTGGGTTAAGCATTAACCTACTTACGCCATCTAATCCTTGGGATAACCTGCACGGTGGATATGTTTCTCTACTCCCGCTCGGCCGTCGTGGGAGGCAGGTGCACACAGGTTGAGTGGCCTGGCCGTGGCTGGATCAGGACTCGAGGTATCATCAGCTCCCCCAGGGCTCCTGCCTTTGACTGCGTAATCCTCAAGCCCTGGGAAGCAAACACAGACACCCTCTGTCTTTGCCTGTCCCTGAGATCTGAGATGCTTTGTACCTGCTAGTGCTGCAGGGACCCGAGGGGCCAGGGTGGTTCGAGGGCTCAATCCAGGCCTTCAGCGCCCGGCCTGGAGATGATCCCGGGAGTCTCCTGCCGCCTTGCCCAGCAGCTCTTCCCGCCCCTGCCACCCCCCTGACGGGCCCTAGTCAGAAGAGAAATGCTGAGTCAGGTGGGAAATGAGAGGAAGTGACCCTGGGCCCCACCCTTGCCTCGTACACGTGGGAGTCTGGCCCGGAAGGCGAGACGCTTGTTGGCCCCTTGCTGTGTTTCGCTGTGCGTGGGCAAGAGCGATGGCGAGATGCTGCAGGCTTGGCGGGCACAGACGGGGCCCGGTCACAGGGACAGGGGCCATGCACGGTGCACAGGGAGTGGGCGGGCTCATGCCACCCCTGCCTTGGGAACGGAGACTCCTTGTCCCTGCACAGAGACCCCGCTTCTAAAGGTGGATGGCTCTTAGAAGGCTGTCCAGGTGTACCCCCTCATTGCTCATCCGTGCACCCGGGAAGAAAGCAGCATCGGCTGTTAACAAAACACTTAATAATAAAGTAAACAAGTGCGGGTCCCGGGTCCCAGGGCTCTGACGGACACCCATTCAAGGCAAGTAACTTTAGCCGCGTGACCTTTCCCACGCCGGCCAGGAGCACAAGTGCATCCACGAAAGTCATCGGAGCCCTCCCCCTCTCCCTCCTCCCCTCTCGCTCTCAGCAGCCCATGGACGCCAAAGGGGAAAGCTGGGCCTTCGGGACAGACTGTGAGCACCAGCTTCTGCGGGGCCAGGCCCAGAGCCGGTATTTATAAACCCTGGCTCCCGCCCACGCTCCTGGATCAGACGGGTTTGTTTGAGTCTCCAGCGCCAAGTTTTTTCTCTTCTTGTTTCTTTTTCCAACGAGAATCTGAACCTGAACAGAGTCAGGTGAACCCAGAATCGAATCGCTGGATCGATACTTGCTCGCCACTCACCGCCAAGGCCTCCGAGGTTCAAAAGCATTTTTGCCTTCCATACCCTCCCCCCGGGGGCACAAATCCCTTTATGGTGGGCAGGAAGCAGAGGGGCTGTGGGCGAAGGGCCGTGGGCTCCCAACGGCATCTGCTTAGGACCGGTCCTGGGTGGTGTCCTTCTCAGGGAGGGACATAGTAGAGCTTCGTTGTTGTTTACGAAGTAGACGGAGGTTCCCAGAGAAAGGCCCTCCGAGAAGGCGCGCGGTGGGGCTCGGGGATGGGCCAGGACTTCCAAGGGCTCTGGGCGCTTTTGCTTCCGTGGGTCTTTTGTTCTCCATAAAGAAATCATTAAAGGTTATATTTTATAACCACATCAGTTCAAAGACAGACATAATTCAGGCTGGATTTGCTATCACGTATTTATTAGTAACGTATTCACTTTTTCTGATTTCATAAAGTTACTGAAACCTCTTTGTGAGCTCCCCAAAGTAGCAGGGCCTTGTGTCTCCTGCGCTCTGCCCGGGGCTGTGGGGGGCCCCTCGCCCACCGCTGTTTTATTCTTTAATGGAGGTTTCCTGTGCTCGGCCGTCTACACGCAAACTCATATTTCTTCGCCACAACAGGCCCCTGGGGTGGGTACCCTTGCTACCCCACCATCCACGGATGTGGAAGCTGAGAGGTTAGCTGACTCGTCCGAGGTCACACACAGCTAGGGCTGACCCCGTGGCTTGCACGCTCCACGAACCCCGCTTGTCCTTAACCTCTATGCTGGATGCCTCTCTACCCACATTTGACTTTGAAAAGTTCACGGGCCCGCAGCTCATTGTAAAAGCCTCACGCAGGTGCCTAGAGGCCTCCGTTAATCAGTAGCCACCTGCACCTGGCCCAGCGGCCACCGCCAGGGTGGAAGGCACAGCTCGAGGAGAACCGTGGGGCCGTGTCTTCCTGCCCACCCCCTTCTCTCGTCTTTGCTGGACCCAGCGTCCTCAGTGCGGTCCAAGGTGGCTTGTTCCCTCCAGCCTCGGCTACCTCAGGGCCAGGGCCATTGCCCCGAGAGAATCGGCAAACGGCAGCCCTTCCTTCCTCAAGCCCCTCGACTGTCAGGAAATCAGTGCAATAAACATACAGCACGGCCAGCCCGTGCCTGCTGCGAACAACACCCTCTTTTAACGTGTGCTGTGCGCATGCTGCCCGTCCATACAGGGCGACCCTGCTCAGGCCTCCAAAGTGCCTCAGTGCCATTGCCTGCTTCCAGGAGTCCCGGATGTCAGTGATGATAGGCCTGTCCTGGGAGGAGGCTGGCGACTGAAGAGTTTGCTGCAGGAAGAAGGGGGAGACTGGGAAAGTGACCTGGTGGCCACACAGGGACACTGGCCAGCACTCTACTATCCCAGGGAGTTGTACTTGGCATCAGGACCGTCTAGGATAGTGTGCCCTGGAGGTGGGGCTTGAAGCCTGTGCCAAGTGCTCTAAAAACAAAGATGAAGGGGAAATTAATTCTGCTTGGGCAGAAGGGACAACCAAGAAAGGTTTGGTGGAAGAGGGAACATTTGAGCTGGGCTTTGCAGGATGAATAAAAGTTTGCAGTGTTAAGAATCCAGGAAGAACGTTTTATTTTATTTATTTTTGAGAGAGAGACTGAGAGAGAGTGCAAGTGGCGGGGGGGGGGGGGGGGGGCGGGCACCGAGAGAGAGGGAGGCACAGAATCAGAAGCAGGCTCCAGGCTCTGAGCTGACAGCACAGAGCTGGACGCGGGGCTTGAACTCACAAACCGCGGGATCATGATCTGAGCCAAAGTCGGGTGCTTAACTGACTGAGCCACCCAGGCACCTCCAGAAAGAACCTTATAAAAGGAGTGTAGAGGAGAAGGAATAGAGAAGCTGGGGACTGCAGAGCCACCCCTGTTGTGGCGGTGACCCCCCTGTGTTACTGGTTTGTTTACTCCCATCTCCCTCCCACTGCACTGTCAGCTCCCGAGGGCAGGGACTGGGTCTGTTGGCCTTGTATCTCAGAACCGGACTTAGGGTCTGGCACAAAGGGGCTCTCAGTACATATTTGCAGGGTGAATGAGCCACCTGTTAATTTGTTGTAGCCAGATTTTAAGGGGCTGGGGGTTGCAGTGAGGACGTAAGAGGAAGCAAGGCTAAAAAGGCAGCTCGAGACATCGTGTGGGCCTGGGGGCTCTACCATTGAGCCTCGGTCTCACCATGTAGGGGATGTAGAGTCAACAGAAGGGTGATCCAGACTTGTCCTTCCTCTGTCGCATGGGTTTGGGTGGCCCCCAGTTCAAGTGGGCAGACCCTGAGCGTCAAGTCCGGAGATGCAGAGAAGAGAGGAGGAACGTGACAGGACTGTGGGCTTCTGGCCACATTTACCTGCTCTGAAATGGCGGAAAGAGTCCCATCGAGGGGAGAAGGGAGTTCTCCAAACTAGAGGCCTGAGTCAGGAAAAGCATCACTTTCTCCTGGGTCAATTTCATTGGAGCAGGTGGGTGTGGCCTAAGGTGTAGGGGGACCCATAACCCGTCACAGGGCTAGTGCGTGAATTATTCACTCAGCACCACAATCAAGTAGGATTTATCTCAGGTGTACAAGGCTGATTCGACATTAAAAAATCAGTTGAGGTAGCCCGTGACGTTGACAGGCCAAAGAAGAAAAATCGCATGGTCATATCACCAGATGCAGAAAAAGCATTTGACAAAATCCAACACTCATTCATGATTAAAAACTCTCAGCAAACTGGGAATAGAGGGGGACCTTTTTCAACCTGATAAAAAATGTCCACAGAAAACCTACAGCAGGTATCATATTTAATAGTGAGAAACTTGAAGCTTTCCTGCTAAGATCAGGAACAGGGCAAAGATGTCCCCTACACTATTTCTTTTCAACCTGGTACTGGAAGTCCTGGGTAATGCAGTAAGACAAGAAAAGGAAATCAGGGGTATATAGGTGACATGATTGTGTAGAAAATCTGAAAGGGTAGACAAAAAAACCCTTCCCGGAACAAAGAATCAATTTTAGCAAGGTTGAAGGATACAAAGTTGATATACATCAGTCAATTGCTTTCTGGTATACCCACCACAAACAAGTGGAATTTGAAATTAAACACGGATTACTATTTACATTAGCACCACCGCAAAAAGAAATACTTAGCTGTCGATCAAACCCAGATCTATAGGAGAAAAACTACAAAACTCTGATGAAAGAAATCAAACAGGAACTCAATAAAAGGAGAGAGTTCCATGTCTATGGACTCAACAGCGTCACGATGTCAAGTCTTGTCAAACCTGATCCATCTATAGATTCGATGCAATCCCAGCCAAAATCCCAGCAAGCGAGTTTGCGGATATCGATAAACTGATTCTAAGTTTACACGGAGAGAAGCAAATGATCCAGAATAGTCAATGCATCTGTGACAAAGGAGCAAAGGCAACACAAGGAAGAAAAGATCGTCTCTTATGCTCTTCCAAAAACGAACTCAGAATGGATGATCGACCTAAATGGAAAATGCAAAGCTGTAAAGCTATAAAACAGGAGAACATCTAGAGGACCTTGGGCATGGTGGCGAGGTTTTAGATACGATACTGATGACGCTATCCGTAAAAGAAAGAGTTGATAAACCGGGCTTCGTTAAAATTAAAAACTCTGCTCTGTGAAAAATAATGTCGAGAGAATGAGAAGCCAAGCTGCAAACTGGGAGAAAACATTTGCAAAAGACATTTCTGATAAAGGATTATTATCCAAAATTCACAAAGAACTTGTACCACTCGACAATAAGAAAATTAACAACTCCTGGGGCACCTGGGAGGCTCAGTCGGTTGAGTATCCGACTTCAGCTCAGGTCACGATCTCACGGTTCACGGGTTCGAGCCCTGGGCTGACAGCTCAGAGCCCGGAGCCCGCTTCGGATTCTGTGTCTCCCTCTCTCTCTCTGCCCCTCTCCTGCTCACACTCTGTCTCTGTCTCTCGCTCTCAAAAATAAATAAATAAATGAAACAAAACCGCCCCCCCCCCCCACAAACCCCTGCACAGAGATGTTCATGACAGCTCTATTCATGAGTGCCAAAACTTGGAAGCCACTGGGATGTCCATCAGTAGATGAACGGAGAAACGAAACCGTGGAACATTCAGACAATGGAATATTATTCAGGGTTCACAAGAAATGAGCTATCAAACCATGAAAAGACGCGAAAGAACCTTAAAGGCATCACTAAGTGAAAAAAGCCAGTCTGAAAAGGCTCACGCAGTCTGATTCCAACTATGTGACGTTCTGGAAAAAGCAGAACTATGGAGACAGTGAAAGGATCAGTGGCTGCCCCCCCCCCCCCGGGGGTTTGGGGGAGGGAGGGAGGAATAGAAGGAGCCAGGGTAATTTTAGCAGTGAAACTACTCTGTAAGATGTCACAGGGGTAGCATGTCATTATATATTGGTCGAGACCCTCAGAATGTACGACACCAGCAATGGGCCCCAAAGCGACAGACGGACTTTGGGTGATGGTGTCTGAATGCGGGTTCACTGACTGCAAGGAAGGCACCGCTCCGGGGGGGGGGGGCTGCGGATCGCAGGGGAGGCTGTGCATGTGTGGGGGCAGGAGAACGTGGGATCTCTCTGTGCCTTCTGCTCAGTTTTGCCGTGAACCTCAAACTGCTCTAAAAACGAAAGCGCATTAAAATAAATTATTCACTCAGCCAAAAACCACTCAGCGAGTCCCCCTTACCTCCCCCATCAGCACCCCCCCCCCCAGCTGGGAGTGGAAGGGAGGATGAGGCTTGAGGGGGACGGTGAGGGGGTGGGTGGGGGGGGTCGCTGATGGTGACTGTAAACCTGGGAAACTGGGCAAGTCGGCGTCTGTCTGTAAAATGGGTGCAGTTATTAGGTCTCTCATCCGCGCGGGTGAAGGTCACCGCGGTGACCCAGGACCAGCGCCCTTGGAGGATTTGCCGCCCTTCCCCCGGGCGCCACTTCGCCCCCTGGTGGCCACGTCGGGGAGCGGCCGCTCCCGGCTGCTTGGGGCAGGATCACACACCCACCCCCCCCCCCCCTTTGCAGCTTCCTCCGCTGAGGCTTTGCCAGAGGTGGGCACGACGATATACCGATCAGGCGTCCCCAAAGATGGCCACGTTGAGTTTCTTCCCAATTCCTCTCTCTCAAGTCTTGGGCCATCATCCTCAGGACAGGGTTGGGGGATGCTTGGGGGTCCGTATGCGGGATGGTGCTCCAGACTCCTTCATCCACACATAATCAACCTCACTTTGGATGGAGAACTTCCTCTCTCCTATGCCTGCCCTTCCCTGTCCCCCACCTCCCCCATGCCCCTCAGGCTGTCCCAGGACTCAGCCCCAGAGGTGGAGGGAGTCAACCTTTCTCCCCCTGGAAAGCCCGCACCAGCCAGTTGCTAGGGGGTGTATGTCCTCTCTTGGGACCCTCCATCAAGGGGTAGGAAAGTCCAGGGAAGGGCGCTGCCATTTGGTTTTTGAGTAAGGCCAAGTGCCAAGACTTGAGGTGGGTGATGGGCAAGGAGAGAGTAGCAGGGCTTTGCCCACCCCCATCTCCAGCAGCCCCAAATAAGGATGAAAAAAACTGGCGAAGCATGTGTTTCAAATTCCCGAGTTGACGGTACTGTTTAATTCATGAAAGGAAGAAGTTAAGAGAAAGCGATAATCTACTGGTGAGATAATTGATTGGCCATGAGGGGAAAATTCTAGATTCCATTAAAAAAAAAAAACAACCCTATTAGGTAGCCAATTTGTGAGGATAAAGTATTTACGAATAACATCTTTCTGGATTATTTCCTAGTGCTGCCTTCAGATGACTGATGACACATTTCACGTAGCTCGAGCCCGTTGAAATAGCCACCCTGGAGCCCTCCGTGCAAGGACCCCCTCCCCTGCCCCCATCCCCACCCCAACCCGGGTCTTTGATCTTAGTAAAGGTCCTGAGTGTCACTGGATTCTGGAGTAAACTGGAGAACTGACCGTAAACAAATGGAACCAACCCCCCCCCCCCCCCCCCCCAGCTGGGAGAGCAGGGTGGGACCGCAGGGCAAGGAAAACTGGAAGGTACTGTGTGTCCGTGTTTGGGTTCGAGTCTAGACCCGAGCAGATTGTGAAATCAGGGCATTTGAGCCATGTTTGTCTGAATCTCGAAGGGCACAGTTGGCCCACAGTGACACCTAGGTCAGTGACAACATTTAATGTCATCGGTGTTGTCTTAGACGTCATGATGCTACCAGCACGCGGGCCATGTGATGGCGCCATCAGGGATCAAGAATGGAGGGTCGTTCTGGAAGGACAGCAGGGCATCCGAGCTCAGGGAACAGGGGCAGCTGAGAGAGAGAGGGGTCGAGGGCTCCCAGTGTAGACTGTGGCCACACTAAGGGAGTTGAGCGAGGGCCTCACCTGCTCAAACCCAGACTCAGCCTCTTCTGATTCTTCGAACTTCACACCCCTGTGTCTTCATGGACAGAATCATTCTTCACAGGCTCAGAGATCTCAGGACTTTGACAAATTTTGGGTTCAGGTCATTTGGGAGAGGTCCGTTGGGCCGTGCTTTTCAGTTTTTTTCTCTGGCAGTGTCTCAGGTGCATTTTCTGTCTTTACAGATTTGTTTTTCTATGATAAAAAAACCTAGAACCATAGAGTCACGGGAGCTGGGGGACCTGGGAGAGAAAGGGCCAGTGAAACCTCGGGAGCTGCCACCGTAAAACTCAGCTGGAATGTGGCTCGGTTCCCTCTGTTCATTAACGTGGCTGCGATCCCAGGCCACTTGCAAATTTAAATCATGTGTTAAGGGGCACCTGGGGGGCTCAGTAGGTTGAGTGACCGACTTCAGCTCAGGTCACGATCTCGCAGTTCATGAGTTTGAACCTTGCATGGGGCTCTGTGCTGTCAGCTCGGAGCCTAGAGCCTGCTTCAGATCCTTCGCCCCCTTCTCTCTCTACCCCTCCCCTACTCATGTGTGCTCGTGTTCTCTCTCTCTCTCTTTCTCCTTGTCTCCCTCTCACAAAGAAATAAACATTAAAAAAGATTATGTGTTCAAATAGAAAGACACCAAAAGAACAGATCTTCAGTGTTCTCAACACACACACACACACACACACACACACACACACACACACACACACAGAGGCAACTCTGTAAAGTGATGGGTATGTAAATTAGCCTGATTTTGGTCATCATTCCACAATGTATACACACATCAAATCTTCCCCTTAAATATAGACATTTTTTTTTATTTGCTGATTATATCGCAATAAAGCTGGAAAACATGGGAAAGCAAGTTTCTTCAACAAGTTGCAGGATGAACAGAGAGGCTGTAGATAAAGAGAAATTTGAATGGCACATCAACTAATCTCAGTGGATCCGGATGCAGATTGTTTGAAAAAAAAAAAAAGAAAAAGAAAGAAAGAAACATGTTTGGCATTGACGCAACTGTTGATAACATGACACTGTAAATGTAATAATGTTGAAGAAAATTGTTTTACGTGTGATAATAGTATTGTGGTGATGTCAGAAAGAGTCCTTATTAGCGGTCGACTTCGGCTCAGGTCATGATCTCGCGGTCCGTGAGTTCGAGCCCCACGTCGGGCTCTGCGCTGACGGCTCAGAGCCTGGAACCTGTTTCGGATTCTGTGTCTCCCTCTCTCTGACCCTCCCCTGTTCATGCTCTGTCTCTCTCTGTCTCAAAAGTAAATAAACGTTAAAAAAAATTAAAAAAAAAAAAAGAAAGAGTCCTTATCTCTTGTGCAAATATTTACGCATAAATATTTACAGATACGTAATGTGCTCTCTGGGATTTGCTTTAAAATAATACAGATGTAGGGAACTGTACTGACCTCCATCCATTCCCTTCATCTGTATTATTTGGGGTCAAGATGAAATGAGAATGAATGAGATTGGCCACCAGTTGGTTAATCATCCAAGGGGAGGTTCATGGTGGCGGTTGGTTCATTAGACCATTTCTGTATTTAAAAAAATATATTTGAGATTCTCCATATAAATGTCTCATAATAATAAAAGTGGGTTTACAAATTAAAAAGGGGGCTTCTTTTGGTGCAAGGGGGCCCAGTCCCCGGAGGTATCCTTGTGGGCTGGGAGGGAGCCCTGGCTGGTCCCTCCAGATGCCCCTTTCTGTGGCTCAGTCCCCAGTGACCGCCAGGGGGCGGCCAAGACCATGTTAACCCACCCAGGCGCCGCCCCGTCCTTCCCGCCCTCCTTTCTGTCTTCCTTTCCCCCACCCTCTCTGAGATCTGCGGAGGTTTCCGACTCCTCCAAGGGGGGAAAGTTGAGGCACAAACCTAAGAGATGTGCATGAGGTCAAGGCCAAGGCCGAGACTGCAGGAACGCACTGCAAACCTGGACTTGAAAACCGGGCTTTCCTACTGTTTTCTTAGCCCGGGTCCCTCCGGAGAACTTTATTTCTTCGGCTTCTGCCCCAGAGTTTTTCCAGTCTCCCTTGTGTGTGGGTTTTACTTTATTTTATTTTTTTTGAACGATTATTTTGGGGCTATAATTCACAGGTCATACAAATCACCCATTTAAAGTGTGCGCTTCGATTGTTTTTAGTGTATGCAAATACATGAAACTATCACCTCCGTCAACGTGAGAAGTTTTTATCACCTAAAAAGGAAGCCGTGTAGCCTTTAGATCCCCCTGTCTATCCCCCTATGCCCTGCCGCCAGTCCTGCGTAACCACTGATCTACTTTGTGTCTCTAGATTTCTCTATTCTGGACATTCCCTTGTGGTTTTGATGAGCAAGCAGGCTTTTTTATTTTTTTTTTTTTTTTCTCTCCCACCCTGGAAATGAGAGCATTATGGGGGCTCCTGGGGCCTCCTGCCCCTTCTCTCAGTGAACTTGATCCAGATCATGGAGCTTGCAGGCGGCCATGATAATCCGTAGCCTGCTCAATGAGACTGGCTTCTCCGAAGTTCGTGTCTAAAGAGTTAGGGTTTGTTGAAGTGGATCCCCCCCAACCCCCACACACGCGTGCACGCGAAAGGGATTAGATCAGGGCAATGAGCAGGTACAGTTCAGAAAGTCCCGACCACCCTCACACCCGGCCGGGGGATTGTAAAATGGTGCGGCCACTGTGGGAAACAGTCTGCCGGTTCCTCAAGAAGTTAAACATAGAGTCTCCATATGACCCAGCGATTGTACTTCTAGGTATACACGCAAGAAAACTGAAACCAAATGTCGGTGCTAAAACTTGCACACAAATATTCGTAGAAGCGTTATTCGTGATAGGCAAAGAGTGGAAAAAACCCAATGTCCATCGACAAAGGAATAAACAAAATGTGGCCCAACCATACAATGGACTATTTATTATTCAGTCATAAAAAGGAATGAGGTCCCGATACATGAATGAACCTTGAAAACACTACGTAATGTGAGAAAGCTAGGCACAAAAGGCCCCGTGGTGTACGATTCCACTGATATGAAATGTGCTGGTCATGCGAGTCCATGGGGACAGAGAACAGATCAGCGGTGGCAGGGGTCAGGAAAGGCCGAAGGGCCTGGTTCTTGGACCCCTTCTCCTCTGGTCACCCCCACGTACCACCCAGCCATCAGTCCAGCCTGAACCGTCCACTGACCCCAGACCCCCACGTCCACCGGTCCCACAGCCTTGCTGGGATGCCCAGTCGGGAGCTCAACCTTAATTTCTGCAAAACCACTGTCACCTTCCCGTCTGAGCCTGCTCCTCCCGTAGAACTTCCTGACCGCTGTCAACAGCAATGCTGTCCTTCCAGTTGGAGGCAGCTGTGGGTGGAATATAATTCCCTTGTTACCAGAAGGACCGGCCCCCTTGGGTCCTGTGACGATCAGATGCGAGCATCGAGAAATTGCGGCTTCCGGGGAAAAGGTAAAGGTCTTGGGTTCAAATCCCAGCCCTACTTCCTGACTGTATGGCTGTGTTTGGTTACCTAAACCAGCCCAAACCTTCTCTTCCCTGTGATGGCGGTCGTGAATCTTCTAGGATGATTGTTTCAGAAGAAATAACATGGCAGAGCCCTCTGGTGGGACCTAGCGTGTGGAGGATGCTCTGTTGACTCCTGCAGGGGTCCTGGGCTGCCGGAATGACCAGTGGGGTGGCGGGGACGGGCCCAGGGCTCCAGGGGACGCCCTGAGACCCACACTTTCCTCTTCAGGTTGCCGGCGCTTGAGGCAGAAACAGAGAGATCGTGACACGAGGCAGCTTCCTCGTGGAGCTTGAGGAAAGCATCCTGGGGGTCACAGACACGTTCCCTGGGCTTGATTTTTTACAAGATCAAAGTCGTAGGAAGTGGTCTGCAGGGAGCGGCCACCGCCTCCCCGCCGTCCGCGAGCTCCCCCTCCCTGCCTCTCTCCCGGGTTTGTCGGGAAATGCCGAGGTGGGTTTGCAGCCTGGCTCCTGGGGCTGCGGATGGGCTCGGAGGAGAGCTTTGGACAGCCGGGCACTGGGCGGGGTAGGCCGAGGGAGCCAAGGGCGGATGAGGCTGCCCGATGGCGGGAGGGGGTGCTTCCTGCATACTGGGTACCAACCGGTGGGCTTCCGGCCTTTGGTCTGAGCGGAGCAGACACTTGCTGGTTCTTTCTGGGCCGGTGTCCTTGACTTCTCTGGTCCCGGCCTGTGGGGTCACGAAGTCTCATCGTTTCCATGCCTGTTGCCGCCTCGGTCTACCGGGTGCCACTCGTTGGAGCAGAAACATTTGGATCATCTTCTCTGGTCCCCTTATTTGCTCATGAGGAAAGTGAGGTCCTTCCGGGGCAGCCAGCACCCTGGGACGGGGCGTGTGGGACACCAGGCCCTGGTGGGATGACCCCGGCCTGTGACGCGTGCCGGGGCAGCGCTGCGGGGGGCCGGGATATGCCAGGAGCCGCCGGATACGGTGCAGACTTTAACGGGGCCTGAGAAGCCACCTTTCCCACGGGCCTCGAGGTGATCCAACGTGGCAGGTCGGTGGGCCACACCATGAGAGGCGAGGGGTTGGGCCCTGCGCCTTCCATTCCTGGGAAGACAGGACTGACGCAGTGTCAAAGCCACACGGCGCCAGGCCTCCTCTGCCCCCCTCCTGGTGGCTACCTGCGCGGCCCGGCACGCGAGACTGGAAGGACCGAAACAGAGGCAACTCCTTTTATCTCCTGGATGGGGGCCCCCCGGGATGGTGGGTCTTCAGCCAGCTCTTCTGGACCCTTTCTGTGCATCCAAATCCCAGGGTGGGGTGGGAGGCAGAGATTTGCAAAAACCCAAGGATGCTCGGGCGGGCTTCACTCCCTACAGATTCTGTTTCAATTGGTCCGGGGTGGGGTCCAGGCCCCCTTGTTTTCCGAAGCTCCCCGGGGACTCGGCACAGCCAGGGCGAGAACCATGGCTCTTGGTGGTAGGGTTGATACTTAACCATTCATGCAATTGCTCGCTTGTTCCTCCCTTCCTTCATTTATACAGGTAGTTAGCATTTTCCAAGATCCAAGTCCTCGGATTTGTCCTGTTGGGAGTGACCACCCCTTCCCCAGGGTTTACTGAGCCCCTCCCTACTCCGGGCCAAGCACTGGCCTAGGCCCTGAGGACACACGGGCCCCTGAGCGGGAGGTAAGAGGACCCTTGAGAAAGAAAAAGCTGGGACCTACGCGCCAGGGTGGTTCTCTGGAAAAGTGACCTCTGAACTGAGACAGAGAAAGCGAGGGAGGGGGTGTGCACAGCTGGGAGGAGCACTCTCTAGCCGGGGAACAGTTTGCAAAGGGCCTGGGGTACGGTGTGTGTTTGAGAAGCAAGGAGGGGGGCAAAAATCCAGGAATACGCTCAGCAGAGCAAAATGCAGCACGGTGAGTTCTAAGCTTGCTGTAGCTGTGTATTTACTCGTCTATTTTTATTTTATTTTATTATTTTTAAAAAATGTTTATTTTGCGAGAGAGAGAGAGAGAGAGAGACAGAGCATAAGTTGGGGAGGGACAGAGAGAGAGGGAGACACAGAATCCGAAGCAGGCTCCGGGCTCTGAGCTGTCAGCACGGAACTGGATGTGGGGCTCGAATTCACAAACTGTGAGATCATGACTTGAGCCGGAGTTGGACCCTTAACTGACTGAGCAGCCGAGGTGCCCCTTATTTTATTAAAAAAAAAATTTTTTTTTAATGTTTATTTATTTATTTTGAAAGAGAGCAGGGGAGGCGCAATGAGAGAGGGAGAGAGAGAATCCTAAGCAGGCTCTGTGCTGTGAGCACAGAGCCTGACGTGGGGCTCAATCTCATGTGACATCCTGACCTGAGCAGAAACCAAGAGTCGGATGCTTGACTGACTAGGCCGCCCGGACCCCCTGCCTATTTGTTTTTTGTTTTGTTTTTGTTTTTTTGTTTTTTTTTAATTTTTTTTTTCAACGTTTATTTATTTTTGGGACAGAGAGAGACAGAGCATGAACGGGGGAGGGGCAGAGAGAGAGGGAGACACAGAATCCGAAACAGGCTCCAGGCTCCGAGCCATCAGCCCAGAGCCTGACACGGGGCTCGAACTCATGGACCGCGAGATCGTGACCTGGCTGAAGTCGGACGCTTAACCGACTGTGCCACCCAGGCGCGCCCCCCCCCCCCCCCCCCCCCCCGCCTATTTGAAGATGAGCTCTAGAAGTCTGCCTCGGGGAGGAGTGAGTGGCTGAGGACAGGGGCTGGAGAGAGGCTTACCGTATTTCCCTTGTGTACATCTTAAATCCTGGGCCGATGCCTGCGTTGCGTATTCAAAACTAAATAAAATTTAAAAGAAAGAAAGGAACAAGGAGGGGACTAGTGTGGCTGGGGCTAAGGGAGGAGCGGATACCAGGGAGGGAGGGGTGTGATCAGGAAGGCCATCTTAAGGAAAGGAGCTTTATCACTGCTGTGTGACCCCGGGAAAGCTTCCTAACCTCTCTGTGCCTTTGTTTCTCGGGTCCCACCTGAGGACTGTGGTGAGGGGTAATGAGCAGCAATAGTGCCTGGCACACACTCGGAGCAGCCCCATGAGATGGGAACCACCAGAGGGTTGGAGCTTCTGTGGCAACAGGGCCCCCCTGGCCACCGTGTGAAGAGAGGTGGGGGACAAGCAGGGCCCCGGAGGTAGGGGGCCATTAGAGGCCCCTGCACTTATCTAGGCGGCAGGCTGGTGGCTGGGGCCAGTGGGGGCATGAAGGTGCTGCCTGTATTTGAGATAGAGCCGGCTGGGGTTTCTGATGGTCCGACCGGGGCTGTGAGGGGAAGAGAGGACTCGGGGGGCGGGGGGTGGTTTCGGCCTCAGCACCCGGAGAATTAGTGCTGCCGTTGACCGAGATGGGGAAGCCTAAGAGGGACAGGTGTGCGGCGTGGAATACTCAGGATGGCCACCCCAAAGCCGCGCAGACATGAGTGGGGAGCAGGATGTCTGGGTCTGGGGTCCATGGCAAAAGTCGGGAGTGATACACGTTTGGGACTTGTCACCGCGTAGGTGGCCCTATTGTAGGGTGAGGTCACATAAGATGAGAGGGCGAGTGGAGAAAAGGAGACTTTCTGAGCCTGAGCCCTCAGGGCCACCAACCTTAGAGGCTGGGAGAGGAGGAGGAGGGGGAAGGGGGACGGAGGAGGGGAGGGAGAGGAGGAGGAGGGAGGTAGGGGGATGGGGGGGAATAAATCAGTCCAACAAGCATTTACTGAGCACATATTCTATTCCATGTGCCGCAGAGGTGCCGGGACAGGGGATCAAAGGCCCAGACCCAGTGCTGGGGACCTTATAGGCTGATGACAGAGACCAAGGAACAAGCTCACTAAGGGCCTAGTTTTGAGGCCTGATCCGCAAAGAGAAGAGTACCCTAACCTGACTTGATATCAGGAGAGGTTCCCCAGAAGTGGAACCCCTGAAGTGAGACTTAACAAGTGTTGGAGGGGCACCCAGGTGGCTCGGTCGGTTAAGGGTCTGCCTCTTGCCTTTGGCTCAGGTCGTGATCTCGTGGTTCGGGAGTTCGAGACCCGCGCTGGGCTCTGTGCTGACAGCATAGAGCCAGCTTGGGATTCTCTCTCTCCCTCTGTCTCTGCCCCTCCCCGACTCATGCTTTCTCTTTCAAAATAAATAAACTTAAACAATAAAAACTACAAAGCAAAAGAACAATCGAGTTTTGGAAAGGGAGGAAGAATGTTCCAGAAGAAGCCACAAGAGCAGCACGAACGGAGAAGTACAGACGTTAGATGGGGTCCATGAGGGGGCCAGGGGACCCTGATCGGCGGTGTCAGGAGCCCCGTGTTTGCGTCTGATCCCAGGGGTTGTGGTCCCCAGGTCAGCCGATTGCAGCCTGTGAGGCCAGATCCCGACCGCCATCTGTTTGCAACACCTACAGCTTAGGTATGGTTTCCACGTTTTTAAATGGTTGGGGAAGGACAATCAGCGGCGGAATAATGTTTTGTGACATCTGAAAATGACAGGAAATTCAAAGTTCAGCGTCCATAAAGAAAGCCTGTTGTTCAGACACGGCCGTGGCCATTCCTTCCACAGTGAACAAGGCTGCCATGGCTGTGCCGTGGCAGAGTGGAGCGGTGGCCACAGATGCCGCGTGGCCTGCAAACTTAAACTTTACGGGGAAATTGTGGGGCTTTGTGATCTGGTGTTTCAGAGAGACATAGCAGAGAACAAGACAGAAATCAGGATTCCAGCCTGCTGGACTGTCCGGCTCCAGAGGTGGCCTCTGAGGGCAGGGGCCCTTTGGAAGGTGATCCTCTCCTGCTTCTAGAATTTCTCCAGTTCCTCTTCCCTGGAGCAGAGTCAGCTGTCACGAGGGAGCCAGTGACCTCCGAGACCAGGCCCTGCCCTGTGAGGCTCCCTCACAAATCCTCTGGGAGAGGTGATGTAGGCCATGGGGGGCCACTTGGAACATTCTCTCTGGTCTGGTGTTTATGACGTCACCGGGGCTCCAGGCCGGGAAGGAACCACACCTTCAGCGTGCCCTTCTCGGGAGCACATTCTCTCTCACCGGTGGAGCGAAATCTCCCTTTACCTGGAATCAGGTTTCGTTGGTTTGTTTTTCCCTTTAGGAGCAAACTGTTCACTTAAGGGCAGGTGTAAAATCTTGTTTTCTTTTCTTTCTTTCTTTCTTTCTTTCTTTCTTTCTTTCTTTCTTTCTCTCTCTCTTTCTTTCTCTCTTTCTTTCTTTCTTTTATTCTTTTTGTTTTTAAGTTTATTTACTTATGTTGAGAGAGACAGAGAGAGTGGGGAAGGAATAGAGAGGGAGAGGGAGAGAGAGCGAGAATCCCAAGCAGATTCTGCACTGTCAGCACGGGGCCCGACGCGGGACTCCAACTCAGGAAACCGTGAGATGGTGACCTGAGCCCAAACTGAGCGTCGGATGCCTAACTGACTGAGCCACCCAGGCGCCCGTTTTCAACTTAGTGTTGTGGCTCCAGGGTGGAAACGGCCTCCGTGTTTGTGCCCTACACATCACCTAGCACAGAGCCTGGCTCGTGGAAGGCTCTGGATGAATGCTGGCGGATAAACGAACAAATGAAACGCCACCCTTCCCCCCAAAGTCATAGACTATTCCCGAAAAAAGGAATCCCTGAGAAGCAATCTTCCACGGTAACCCTGCCACCAAAAAACTTCCAGAGGTGGGCCTGGCACTCTTCTGCGGGGTGGGGGCGGGCGGGGGGGGGAGTCTGGCTGGGCACTTGCGGGGTCTCCGAGTGGTGCCAGAGGCAGCACGTGGCAGGACGGGAAGTGCAGGTGCCGGAGGCATGGAGGCAGGACGTGTCCAGAGAGACAACTTCTGCTCCCTCGCCAGGAAATGGAAGGACTGGCAGAGGAAGGGGATTGTCCCCGGAGTCATAACTCATCTCGCCTGCAACTCGGGTCGAGGCATATATGAATCTTCACCCTCTGGCTCCTGCGCTCCCTGGCTAGCCGCTTCCCAGGCAGCCCTGAGGCATCCAGCTCGGGCCCACGCCGCTGTTCACACCTTCAATGGCATCCAGGGGGGACGGTCCCTTCTGGGAGCCTCAGAAATAAAGAAGAATGAGCCGAGGAGGCTTCTGGTCCTATCTCTGCCAACGTCACCTTCTGAGCTCCTCTCTGCTCACGGAGGCCCAGACACCGAATCAAAGCTCATGGGGCCAGCTGGCAAGAGGCAGGCAGAGGCCTGACCCCACTGCCTCGGCTTCTCTGCAAATCAGAACCAGCCGGTGAGGAATGGGGGACGACGTGCGTCCCAAGACATTGGGTTCATTCATTTATTCAGCAGACACGCACTGAGGCCTTGCTGTGGCCCAAGCATTGAGCTGGTCAGCAGTGAGCCGGGCACAGATGTAGCTTGAAAGGACCCCCGTCTGACCGTGTTGGGCGGAGAGGAGGCATGGACAGGTCATTAAAAACACCGCACAGGCCGGTGCTGGCACTGAGCCATACACAGGGCTGCGGGGAGCCCCGGATGTGGCTTCCAGCTGGAGGAGAGGTGGGGCAATTAGTCAGGGGAGGCTTTCTGGAGGAGGTGATGCCTGAACCCTGTGATAAAGGATGAGTAAGCATTGGGGGGGGGGGGGGTCAGGCTGGGGGTGATAAGAGCGTTCTGGGCAAAGAAGGCAGGAAGGTGTGTGCCCAAAGGCTGGAGAAAGTATCATGGGTGTGCACGTGCACATGCGTGTGTATGTGTGTGTGTGAGTTGTGTGGCTGGCATATTGAATGAGAGCTGGGCCGTACAAAGGATAAAGGAGGGCGGCAAGGGGCTGATCAGGATGGCCTCAGGCTCCTTGCTACGGAGTTGTGTTTATTCCATAAGGGATGGGGAGGTGCAAAGACAGGAGAGTGAAACAGAGTCACGTCTGCCACGGGGACTGTGTGGGTTCCATGTCACGGAAACCGAGTTTCAACTCCCTTGAGCACAAAAGGTAGTTATCAGCTTTCAAAACTGCGGCGTCTGGGGACAGCTCTGCCTTCAGGAAGAGCTGAATCCAGGTGCTCAGCCCATGTCGGCAAGAACTCCGCCTTTGTCTCCACCTCCCTCCGTGTGGGCTCCATTCTCAGGTGGGCGCTCCCCGCACAGCAGCATCGGAGGGCCCCGTCCATTCCTGTCGCCCGGCCCGGACGCCTGCTCCAGGGTAAGTCCTGCGGCTGCTCTCATTGGCTGGAAGTGAGTCACGAGCCCATCCCTGAGCCAATCATGGCGCCCGATTTGCGAAACTTGGGTCACGTGCCACCTGTGGGCGGTGGGTGGGGGCAGCCACGCGGATTGAGGGGCGTGGGGTGGGATGCCGTCCCCAAAGTGAAATACCCGCGCTCCGATCAGGAACAGGGAATTGAGGGGCCGGCCGGTGAAAATAACAGACGTCCAGTCACATACTGTATGGTTCCACTTATAGGAAGTGTCCGGAAGAGGTGAGTCCGTAGAGACGGAATGAAGATTGGTGGATGCCAGGGGCCGGGAAGGAGGGAGGTGGGGCGGAACGTTTAATGGTAAGGGGTTTTCTTTTGGGGGGACGAGTGGGAAGTAAGTAGAGGTGATCGTTGCACCACAGGGTGAATAAACACTCTGCGAAATGCCACTGAATTCTTCCCTTTACAATGGTTCATTTTATGTTATGTGACTCTCACCTTAATACGAAATAAAAACACAGCAGCCGTCCATCCGCAGGGATCCTAGGATGCGCCCTCATTCCACAGGGCCCGCTTGCTGGTGAGACTCCTTTTCTTCCCTTTACTCCTGCTTGCTCCCTTAAAAAATTTTTTTTTAATGTTTATTTATTTTTGAGAGAGAGAGAGAGCGCGCACTAGCAGGGGAGGGGCAGAGAGCGAGGGAGACACAGAATCCCAAGCAGGCTCCAGGCTCTGAGCTGTTAGCACAGAGCCCGATGGGGGGGCTCGAACTCAGGAACTGTGAGATCACGATGTGAGCCAAAGTCATACATTTAACCGACTCAGCCACCCGGGTGCCCGCTGCTTTCTCCCTTCTTAAGCCTCAGAGAGTTAGGGGCCTGCAAGCAGATTGTAAGTCAGAGGTAATTCTAGGCACGGTCGCCCGCAGGGCCACTGCCCGCGGCAGGGGCCCCGCGGAAACCTGGGCCACTGGTCCAGAAGCTGAGCTCATGTATTTTCGTGGGACCTGGAAGAGGAGGCCCGGGTGAGATGCCAAGGACGTCTTGTTCACCAGCTGTACCTGTTTTGCTCGGGGCTCTGGGCCGTGGGACGGAGCTGCGCTGCATGGGGCGCATGGCCGGGACCCCCGCTGGCAGGGAGAGCGAGCGCTGGGTCTCCACGGTCGCTTGGCACCGAGGAGGCGCAGGTGACGCCAGCACGGGAACGGGCTGGGCCTGGGGAAAAGCTCTCTGCGCTGGAATGGTAAAGGGGAAAGAGGGTTTTGGCTCCCTCTCTGGGCCTTTCCGCATCCCCCATGCTGGGGTTTGGGCAGAGCCCAGAGCTGCCTTGGGGCTCTCCCAGAACGAGCCTGCCTTGGCTCCTTCAGGAACGGGAGTTTGAATCCAAAGCTGACCTTGGGTTGCTCAGCGCAAGCTGCCTGCCGCGGGCCCAGGGCTCCTGGTCCCCGCGGGGCCCCAGCGGGGCTCGCCTGGCGTGGACGGGGGACGAGTCTCCCCGGCTGAGCTGTGCTCTCTGCTCCTACCTTGAGCCGGAGACGGGCTGATCTCCAGTCCGGGGTCTGGTCTCAATGGATGCGTCTGGGATTCTCAGGACGCGGTGTCGGACCCGTCGGTACTGCCTGTGCCGAGTCACACGCGGTTTGGGGCCTTGTTTACGGTGTGGCTCTCCCCTCCCCGCCAGCCAACTGGGTCAGAACCCGCGAAGGATTTTACAAGCTCCTTTCGGGGATTGGCCCGCAACTGAAGCTGGAGAATGATTGGCGTGTGGGACCGTGCTTTGCTCCCGGGAGCTGCGATTTCCCACGTGGCTCCCCTCCTGCTTGGGTGTGTCCGGGTGTCAGCGGACACAGCGGGGTGGGTCGTGGCACCACGTGGAATGGGACGGACTGAAGAACAACCTCTTTGCCCGTTCCGTTTCCTCATCGGTAAAAAAGGGGATCTGCCAATTCGCCTCCACCCCTGGGACCTTACTGGGAAGTCGGGCCTTTGCAGATGTAATCGGTTAGGATCTTGTGCTGACATCACCCTGGCCTGAGGGTGGACCCTGAATCTGCCTGCTGGTGTCCTTGTAAGAAGACGAGAGGCCACACAGAGAGACGTGAACAGAGCGGAGAAGGCCACCCGAAAGCAAAGCGGAGAGTGGAGTCATGTGGCCAAAAGCCACGGGATACCTGGAGCTTCCAGGAGCTGGAGGCGGCCAGGAAGAATTCTCCCCCGGAGCCTTTGGAGGGACCGTGGGCCTGCCGGCACCTTGACATCTGACTTGTGGCCTCCTGGACCCGGAGAACTGATGTATGTTGTTTTCCTCACCCGGGTTGTGGCACTTTGTCATGGGCCGTCCCGGGAGACAAAAACACCCCCTCGAGGGACAGCTGTCACCGCAAGCATTGGACACACAGCACATAGGAGGTGTCCCGTGAACGACCGCTAGCATCGCTGTGCTGCCTGTGGCCCTGCAGGGGCCCAGCGGGTCCAAAGGAGCATCGCCAGCGTCCGCGGGGACACCCGGCCCCCGTGGTGCCCTGTGTCACCCCACGCCCTCCTGGCTGCCTGCGGCTGGAGCCTTAGGAGGACCGAGCCGGAGGGAGAGAAAACAAGGAGGCAGCTGGGAAGGGCAGCCGTGGGCTGAGGGTTGAGGTCTGCGGGAGGAATGTTCACCGCCATGAATCACGGCTTCCAGGCCCCTCTCAGCCTGCTGACACATCACGCCCCAGGGGGAGGGCAGCGATGACCTCATGCCGGTGGTCACACACTCCGGGCTCCTCCCAGCACCGCCCAGGGCTCAGCGTTTGCCCAGAGGGAGCTGTCCCCACCCCACCCCTGCCCAAGTCTGTGTGCTCTCTCCTCCCTCACACACACAGCAGGACGAGCTGACCTTCGGAGCCAAGACTTCGGTGGAGGTTTATTATCTGGATGCTTTTGGAACGGGCCGGGCGAGCGCGCTGAACATCTGCGTGGGGAGGGCCTGCTGGGAGGAGCTTCGAAGGGACTCGTTCCCAGGGCCGGAGTCCCACTCTCTCGATGGCTTACAGACGGGGACACCGAGGGCCAGAGGAGTCAAGGGCTTGCTGTACGCCTCCAAATCCGAGGCCTTTTTGGTTGCAAAGAGCGAGGATTGGAATTCAGAATTTATCTTGGGCAAGACTCTGTTCTGCCTCCTGGACCAGCGGCCTCATCTGCTCGGCCGCCGCCGTGCATCTCACTTCCCCGGCTCCCGGTCCCTGGACGTACCCTCTAGAAACGACTCAATTTCCTTTGCCCTGGCCTTCCGAAAAGCAAGCAGGGCTGCTGATAGCAGTGATCTTAGCTCTACGAGCTGCCCCCGTGCGCGCCCCCGCCTTCAGACACGGAGAAAGTTTTCCCCAGGCCCCCGATTCGGGTTCCTGGCCACTATATCGCCAGACCACCGTGAGCAAGAATCTTAGGAGAGTCTATTGAGACAGGACATCTAGCGTGGAGAATGGGTCCCTGAGCATCTGGGGCACGTGCAGCCCCTAACCTATCTTCTGTCCTAGCTGGAGACACCTAGAGACTTCGGTGAGCTGAGCCACCGCGGTGCATGGGCTTTGACCAGGGATCTGGGACAACAGGCTGGGCCGCTTTGACCTCCCCAAGGCTCCTGCTTATTTATGTTACCATTATAACTCGAAGCCAATATTTAAGCATTACCAAAGCAACAGCCCAAATTCTCCAGCCCTTGGCCCCCATCCAGCCCCACACGGTGGGGACGGAGCAGGAGGGAGGAGCAAGAAAAATGAGTCAACCGTGCCCCCCACTTCCCAACCACCTGGGAAAACAGTGACCCAAAAAGCAGATCTCAGCTTCTCTTGCGGGGCAGCTGTTCGCTTCCGTGGTCCTACGGCTCCGCGCTTTGCACCCAGGCAGAACCAAGTCAAGCAAGACCTCGGTCTCCCAGGATTTTATTTTACTTTTGTTGTACGGTTGGAGCCAATAGGTTTTTCAAACTTCGTATTGGCATTTCATGTGGCGAAGAACGTGGACAAGCCATAAGGGTTCAATTTTCTTGTCACCGGCCGGATGCATCTTTCACCAGGACCCAGACTAAGCAACGGCACACGGGCGGCACCCTCTCCCCAGGCCCCCTGGTCCCCGCTCCTCGTTACTGGACCCCGAGGGGGTAACCATTGTGCTCGCCACTCACGGCCTCGCTTAGTTTTGCCTGGTTGTGTACTTTGTATACATGGAATCGTACCCTGTGTTCTCTCCTGGACTGGAGCCAATGGCATTTTCGGTTCTCGAGAGACCTGAGTGGTCCCTCTCGCCAGCAGCTCTGGGGAGGAGCGAACACAGAGAAGGCACCTTCCCTGTCCCACAAGCCAGTAGGTGTCAAGACAGGAACTGGAAAGCATATATAGAAGGGGAGGGGGCAGGCAGTGGTCTTGATTTAAAAAGAAAGGCACACTATCCTTTTGTGCCCCGTGTAACTGGCGTTTCTATCTGGTGTTCGGGGAAGGAGGAGGGCAAGAGTAGAGTCATAATGAGCCCGATGGCTGGGGTCTCCGGAACCTGGCCCCCCCCCCCCATCCTCAGTTTTTCTGGCGGGATGCTGGGGCTGCCTGCATCCTCTCTGTCTCCGGGGAGGCTCTCCTCTGCCGGGCTGGCTCCAATAGCCCCTGGGTTTATGCCTGGGCGGCACAGGGCACAGATTTACCAGCTGCGGCCCCCGTGTGTCCCTGTGGTGTGGGTGCTCCTGGGCTCCTGGCCGCCTGATCAGTGGCCCCGTGCGGCACCCCCCCCGCCCCCCCAGGGCTGCCTTGGATTTCAGTGTTTTTTGGTCCCAGGACTGGGGAGTGGGGGAGGGGTAGTCCTTGGTGCTTCACAGCGTGGGGGCCACAGGGAGCCTCAAACTATCTGCAGAGAAGACCCAGCTTAAGAAATGTCCCGTGCGTCGCAGACGGCTGCCTTTGTGAACTATGGTAACCGTGGCATGCTCAGGAAAATGAAAGGGAAGGAATGAAGGCCATACAGGCCCCCCATTTCTTTTTTGTTACTGGAGTCAACGGTCACAGAATTGGTCTCACAAGATAGAATGGGACCAACCTAAAAAGGGGAAAAGGGCATTTGGGGATTCTCAGTGTTTAATTTTTTTTTTTTTTTTAAGTTTATTTATTTTGAGAGAGAAGGAGCAAGCAGGGGAGGGGCAGAGAGAGAGACAGAGAGAGAGAGAGAGAGAGAGAGGGAGAGAGAGAATCCCAAGCAGGCTCCAGGCTCCCAGCTGTCTGCACAGAGCCTGACACGGGGCTCGAACCCACGATCCATGAGATCATGACCTGAGCTGAAGTCAGACACTTAACCGACTCAGCCACCCAGGCGCCCTTCTTGGTATTTATTCTTGATCGCTACCCCTGTTTTGATGTCCTTGTGACAAGCTGTTAGCTGACCAACACAGGCCAGTGGGTCACCTTTGTAACAGCACCACCCTGAACACCCCCTGCCCTGCCCTCAGCTGACCTTGTCGGGTCTCCGTGGTTTGTATCTGTCTGTGACCCCTCCTCGTCTCCTCGGCGGCCCCATCTTCTTCCTATTTCTTTATATGTTGCTTTAGCGGAAGTGAAAGAGATGTGAGCCTCTGCCCACCCGTTTTGGGATCCTTGTATAAGACCCTAAGCACACAGGCCACGCTCTCTTCAGTTTCTAGCAGATTCTAAGGAGTTACGCTTCACTTCTTTCTGCCTTTTGTGGCTTCTCTCTCTCAGATGTGGGACAAGGTCCCTCCAGAGCTGGGTTGGAGGATTATACGGTTGACAAGAAGACGGTGCCACACTCCCATCCTCTCTCCTCCCTTTGCGCCCACCCACGTGCTATACTGAATCCTGGCCCCCCAGTGTGACACAGGCACCCCTAGAGCGGGAGGAGGGATCATTTACCCCCACAGTCCAGTCCTGAGCCCACACATCCCAGGCTTTTCCTCTCTGGAAGGCTCTAGGACCCCAGGGGGCTGGCAGCTTTGTTCCAGCCGAGGTGACCACCAAGCCCCCTGTCCCCAGTGCGCCCTCTGCCCTCGCGGGATATCGGTGATCTCAGCGCCTCTCACTGCAGGGAGCTGTCTGAGGTCGCTCAGCCCCTTCCTCCTTACCGTCTGGCCATCTCTCCCACGGCCATCTACTGTGTGACCAGCCTCCCCCAAGGACTCTGACTCATCTGACCCCAATGTCACGAGTACGTGTGGGACAACACACGGGAAGGGGGATGGCGAGGAGGGCGGAGTGCGTTTTCTCCATGAGATTGGTCTAACCGGGGCTTCTTTCGGGCTCGGTGAGGACGGCGTCGCCCCGGCCAGAGACCCAGGCAGAAATAGGCGGCGCTGGGATTTACGAGCTGTCACCGTCCCTGCGTGTACAAGCCGGCTTGCTTTCCCTTTCCTCTCCTCATTATTCAGCTTTGGTTCTGTTTAATAACCCTGGCCGCATACTTCTCTAAACCAAACCAGCTGCTTACTAGCTCTTTATAAGCAGCAATAAAGACGGCGAAGACCCAAGGGCCCTTTGGTCTCCAGGAGGCTGAGGAAGAGGTTGAGGGCCCCGGAGGGGGCCTGCAGGGGACGCGTGGGCAGGGCTCTGTCCTTCTGCCGGCGGCTGCCTGTTCAGAGCCCGGTGTCCCTGCAGAGGATCTGTGGCCGGCGCTCCACTGCTCCCCTTCCTGCGGCCACATCATAGGACTTGGGGATCACCTGCCTCCTGCGGGATAAGGAGCTGGTGCAGAGGTGCTGGGAGATGATCCGGGCTCGCGAGGTGCCAGGAGGTCACTCTGAGGGAATGTTCTGAGCCGTGAGCGAGCCCAGGAAAAACAATTCGACAACAATGCCGAGTGCCTAGGTGACAGAGAAAAAAAGAGGAGCCTGTTTGGGAACAGATTTCGGTCTCGGCTTCCAAGGCATTAGTAATTCAAGCAGCAGTGAGTGTAATATTTACTTGGGAAACTATGAAAAGTCTCTAACAATGTTCTTCTCGAAGCTTTCATCATGGGCTTGCTGGGTTCCGAGTGCAGCCAGCACCCTAATCACAAACAGAGGTGCTCGCTGCCATCTGGCAGAAAGGGGTCAGCGCGTTGTGTCCGCGGGGACCGAGGCCCTCCGCGTGCCAGGCTCCTCCACGAGGGCCCCAGGAGGCCCAGGACGACGGTTCCCACCCGGCCACTGCCCCAGGGACTGCGCACCGCTTGGAGAAAGAGCAGGGGCAGGGCTGCTGACGATGACGGTGTCTGGCCCAGTGCTTTAAGCATTTTTCAACTTATTTTATTTTTCGGTGGGGGAAAAGGGCGGGAAGCAAGAGGGAGGGTGGCCAAAGATCCCGGTTTGCCTGGAACTGAGAGGGTTTCTGGGCTAAAGAACTTTATGTTCTACAACCAGAGAATTCCCAAGCAAACCGGAATGAGCTGGTCACCCTGGTGGGAGGGGATGTCCACGGGGTAGGAAACAGCACAGAACTTCGATCGGCATGTACGGTTCCCCGCCTGACTCGAGGTTTGTCCCCTCTGGGAAGTCAGGTCACCTGCCAGCACTTGCCTGTAAAAGAGGTCAGACCCGTGTGAGGAGATGCGAATTCACAGGTCTACAGTCAGGGCAGGCAGGTGGAGGGTGGCCTGTGGGGGGTGGTGGTGGGGGGGGGGGTCCTGGGAGACCTGGGGGGAGGGCAGGGGGAAGCTCCGCCCCTCGCCCAGCCACGCCCCCACCCCAGCGAAATGCAATGCGGGCCCTGGTCTACCAGACGTCTGCGTTTTTAAAGAATTTTTTTTTGCGAGCACTCCCAAATTCGGAAATGTTGGCTCACATATTAATGACATCCTGTATCGGCCACACAAACACGTCCGATCGCCAAGTTGGCTTCTGGGCAACTGGTTTGCAACCTCTTGACTACGCATTTTCTGTTTCCTGTCAGTTCGAAAGTTCAGTGATTTTATAAACTCCGGCCAGCCGTCCCCTCAGTTAACTGGAAATGAGTCACGTGGTTTACTTTGAGAAAGAATAAACACATATATATGTCTCAAAAGCTGATTTCAGGGATTTAATCCTAGAAAATGCTGTCCGCGGTGTCCCAGCCTGGCATTTCTCTCCATTTAGGTAGGGGCCGTGGGCTTGGTGTTGTTAAGACGTGCCACAACCTGGGTGAACCTTGAAAACATGGCTGGGAACAGAAGAAGCCAGACACAAAAGGTCATGTGTTGTCGGATTCCATTTACATGAACTGTCCAGAACAGGCAACTTCATTGAGACAGAAAATACATGAGTGGCTGCCAGTGGCTGAGGGATATGGGGGTTGAAATAACTGCTCATGGGGATGGAGTTTCTTTCTGGGTTGACGAAAATGTGCTGGAATTTGATGGTGGCGATGGTTATACGACCTTGTGACTATACTAGAAACCACTGAACAGTGCACGTTAAAATGGTGAATGTATGGGGTGCCTGGGCGCCTCAGGTTGGTTGAAAGCGCGTCTGACCCTTGGTTTTGGCTCAGGTCATGATCCCAGGGTTGTGGGATCGAGCCCCACCTTGGGTTCCACGCCGAGCTGGGAGCCTGCCTGGGATTCTCCTTCTCCCTCTGATCCCTCCCCCAACTTGCATGCGCGCGTGCTCTCTCTCTGAAATAAAAATTAAAAATAATAAAATGGTGAAGGCTGTGGCATGTGAATTATATCCCAGTTAAAGAATATATTGTTCAAGTGTTGATTCTCCTCACACTGATCTGTAGGTTCTGCGCAATCCCAGTCAAACGCTCAGCAGGCTTTTTGGGCAGAAACTTGACAAACCGATCCCAAAATTCAAATGGAAATGGGATGGACGTAGAATCGCCCAAACAACTTTGCAAAGGAAGAGCGAAAGAGGAGGTCTCATAGCATCTGGTTTCAAGGCTTATAAAGCAACAGTAATCCAGGTAATGTGGAACGTAATTGTAACGACAAACAAATAGATCGATGGCACAGAACGGAGAGCCCAGAAATAGACCCACACAAATATGGACAACGGATTTTCAATGCAAGTTCAAAGGCGATTCCGTGGAAAAGGGGTATTCATTTTTTTTTTAAGTTTATTTATTTATTTTGAGAGAGAGAGGAGAGGAAGAATCCCAAGCAGACTCCGTGCTGCCAGCGTGAGCCTGACTCGGGGCTCGCGCTCACGACCCTGGGATCAGGACCTGAGCCGAAATCAAGTCGGACGCTCAACCGACTGAACCGCCCAGGCGCCCCGGGAAAGAGGCACTCATTTCAATAAATGTTCCGAAATAACTGAATATCCCTATGCAAAAAAAAAAAAAAAAAAAAAAAAAAAAAAAAAAAAAATCAATCCATACCTTGTGTCATATAAACATATGAATCCAAAACAGATTTAAATGTAAAACTTAAAACAACTCCTAGATGACAAGACAGAAGAAAATCTTGTCGCCTTGGGTTAGGCAAGGATTTCAGATACGGCGCCAAAAGCATATCCATAAAAAAACAAGTTGATAAATCGGACTTAATCCAAATTGAAAAACAAAAACAAAAACAACCAACTTCTGTTATTTTGAAAGATACTTTTACAAGCCTGAAGAAGAAAAGCCACAGGCCAGTAGAAAACATTTACAAATCATGCATCTGATAAAGGACTCGTATTCAAATACTGTATATAAAGAACTCTGAAAAGTTATTAGGACAACAACCCACTTAAGAATGGGTAAAATATTTGCGCCAAAAGATGCCTACTTTGTTTAATAAACATGTTTTTCCTTATTGGATGGCCAATAAACACATGAGCCAATGCTAAACTCACTAGTCACTGGGGGAATGCAAATTAAAACCACAATGTGATATTACTATACATCTGTTTGAGTGGCTAAAATTAAAAAGACCGACCATGCCAGGTGCTGGTAAAGATGTGGAACTCAAACACTGCTGGCCGGAATGTTAAAATAGTACAACCACTTTGGGAAAACAGTTTGGTACTTTTTTTTTTTTTTTTTTTTTAGTTTATTTATTTATTTTGAGAGAGACGGAGACAGCCAACTCGGGGCTTGAACTCACGAAACCATGAGATCATGCCCGGAGCTGAAACCAAGAGTCAGACGCTTAACCGACTGAACCACCCAGGCGCCCCAACAGTTTGGCACTTTAAAAAAAAATTCCACACAGGGAGCGCCTGGGTGGCTCAGTCGGTTAGGTGTCTGATTCTTGATTTTGGCTTTGGTCATGATCTCGCGGTCCGTGGGTTCGAGCCCCGCGTTGGGCTCTGTGCTGACGGCACGGAGCCTGCTTCGGATTCTCTCTCCTCTCTCTGCCCCTCCCATGCTTGCTCTCTCTCTCTCTCTCTCTGTTTCTAAATAAATATTTTTTTTTTAATTTTTTTTTCAACGTTTTTTATTTATTTTTGGGACAGAGAGAGACAGAGCATGAACGGGGGAGGGGCAGAGAGAGAGGGAGACACAGAATCGGAAACAGGCTCCAGGCTCTGAGCCATCAGCCCAGAGCCCGACGCGGGGCTCGAACTCACGGACCGCGAGATCGTGACCTGGCTGAAGTCGGACGCTTAACCGACTGCGCCACCCAGGCGCCCCAAAATAATAATAAATATTTTTTTAAAAAGTTCCACATACAACTGCTATATGGCCCAGCCATTCTATGCCTGAATATTTACCCAGAAGAAAAGGAAACATATGTCACACAAACATTTGTAAACCAATGTCCGTAGCAGCATTATTTATATAAAGAGCAGAAAACTGAAGGTACCCTGAATGCGCCTAGCAGATGAAGGGCTAAATACGTTGTGGTATATCCATATAATGGGATATTATTCAACACTAAAAATAAACAAGCATATGCAAAAGCATAGATGAATTTCAAAAGAAATATGTTGGACGAAAGAAGTTAGACATAAAAAAGGACGTACTAGTCCGCTGGGCATGCCATAACCAAGGACCCCTCACCTGGTGGCTTCAACCAAAGAAATTTATTCTCTCCCAGTTCTGGAGGCTGGGAAGCTGAGCTCGAGTCATTGGCAGATCTTGTCTCTTGTGAGGTTTCCATCCTTGGCTTGTGGATGGGTCTTCTGGTGTCTTCACCTGGTCCTCCCTCTGTGTGTGTCCTAATTTCCTCTTCTAAATTTTTTTTTTTTTTAATGTTTATTTACTTCAGAGAGAGACAGAGATAGAGTGTGAGCAGGGGAGGGGCAGAGGGAGAGATACACACAGAATCGGAAGCAGGCTCTGGGCTCCGGGCTGTCAGCACAGAGCCCAGTGTGGGGCTTGAACTCACGACCCGCGAGATCATGACCTGAGCCGAAGTCTGACGCTTCACCGAATGAGCCGCCCAGGCGCCCCGTAACCTCCTCTTCTTGTAAGGACACCAGTCCTGTTGGATGAGGGCCCAACCTAATGACCTCATGTTAACTCAGTCACCTCTTTTAGGGCCCAACCTAATGACCTCATGTTAACTCAGTCACCTCTTCAAAGGTCACATCTCCAAATATAGTCCCGTTCTGGGGTGCTGTGGGGGGGGGGGGTGGTCAGGGCTTCCGAATAGGAATTTGGGGGGGGGGGGGACACAATTCATCTCATGACAGAACTGCGTGGTTGCATTTGTATAAAAGTCTAGAAAATGCAAGCTAATCTGGAGGGACAGGAAGCAGAGCAGTGGCTGCTGGGGGCTGGGGGAGCTGCAGGGGTATAGGGACGAGGTGACAAAGTGGCCTGAGGAACCCTTTGGGACGGATGCATCTGTTCATTATCTTGGTTGTGGACATGTTTTCACGGGTGTCAAAAGTTACCGAATTGCACACTTTAGATACGTGCTGTTTATTGAATGTGAATTGTACGTCACACCCGGAGGTATTAAAAGTAACAGCAAGGGTTTAATTCTAAAAGGCAGCCTCCAAGTGTCTTGGGCCCGGTGCCACGTCCGGCAACATCCCGTTCGCCTCTGTTTACGAGGACCTGATGGTTGAGAGGGTGCCCCCCACCCACTTACCTCCTCCCCTCGGGCCATGCTCCGCACCGCCTGCTTTCTTGCAGCCCAGCTGACCTTGCAGACCCAGGGAGGACGCCGTCTCCTCCGTCTGGGACCCTCCCGCCCCTTCCTCACGTTGGAGATCTCAGTGTCCTCTTTGTGGTTGGCCGCAGTCTCGAACACCCCTCCCTCAGCCCCGGAACCTGTGACTCCAGGGGTCATATTCAATTGTGGGACACAGCTCACCTTAAGATGGGAAGACACGCGCCCTCAAAGGCAGAGCACTTCTGTGGCTGCTGGCGGGAGAAGTCCCGAGAAGCAAGCATGGGCAGGACCGGATGGGCCTTGGCTGCACGGACAGGAACGTGGGTGTCCCCCAGTTGCTGAGGGCGACCCTCAGCTGACAGCCAGCGAGGAGACAGGGACCTTGGTCCTTGCTCCACACGCAGTGTCCATATGTTGACAAAACCTCATCCCACTGTGATTAGGAGGTGGGGCCTTAGGGGGGGTGATTGGGTCAGAAGGGTGGGCCCCTCATGAGTGGGATTCGTGCCTTCATAAGAGATCCCAGAGAGCAATCCTGCTCCCTCCTGCCATGTGAGGACACACTGCGAGGCTGGCAGTGAACCAGGGAGCGGGCTCTCACCAGACACTGAACCTGCTGGCACCTTGATCTTGGACTTCCCAGCTTCCAGAACGGCGGGAGAGAACTCTTTAAGCCCTTAGTTGTTCTGTTGTAGCAGCTGGAAGAGACGAAGACGGGCCTTTGTGGGCAAGAAACCAGACTCTGAACAATGGACTCCAGCCTGGAAGTGGATTCTTTCTGAGAGCTTCCAGATGAGAGCACAGCCCTGCCGACGCCTTGGTTTTGGCCACGTAAGACCCTGAGCGTGGAGCCCCCTTGAGCCCGCCCAGACTTCTGATCTGTAATAAATGGGTGCTGTTTTAGATGGCTGAGTTGTGGTAGCTTGTTAGGTAAATGAAGTCAGAGAGGAGTTTCCTGACTGTCCTGTCCCAAGCAGCCCTGCCCTTAACACCTTTGTTATTTTCTCTCAGGTCCTCTGGTACCTGCTGAGTAGTAATGTCAGTTTCATGGGACTCTCTCTCATGCCAGAACTTAGCCCATAAGGGCAGAGCCAGTGTCTGTCTTGTTCATCTGTGGATCCCGAGTACCCAGGACTAGCCTGACTTGCAATTGGTTCTTTTTTTTCTGTTTGCTTTTTAAAGTTGATTTATTTCAAGAGCGCGCGCGCGTGCTAGAGAGCGAGCAAGGGAAAGCGAGTGGGGGAGGGACAGAGAGAGAGGGCGAGAGAGAATCCCAACCAGGCTCCTCACTGTCCTCGCAGAGCCCGATTCGGGGCTCGATCCCACGAACGGTGAGATCACGATCTGAGCAGAAACCAAGAGTTGGACGTTTTACCGCCCGAGCCCCCCAGGCTCCCTGCAACCGGTTCTTGATCAGTGTTTGTGAAAGGATGCATGATCCCTAAAGATTGTGCACGCTGATCAAGGGGTCTTCGTCTTCCCTGCTCTCTTCTTTCTAAAGGGCGCAACTTGAAGTGCTAATTTGCACTGGAAGGCTTCTCATCAGATGTTAAAACAAAACGGGCTTTTAAAATTCCTGGTATTAATTTCATCTAACCAAGGCTGTTGGCTGGCCAACTTTTCTCAGCTAACATTGAAATTTAGCCCCAGGACTTTTGAAAGACTCTCTCTGGAAAGATCCAGTGATACTGTTGTTTTGTAAAACATGACTGACCAATTCTTGGGACTCCTGAAAAGTGAAGAGGGGTGGAAAATGGTCTGGCGGTTCCTGGAAAGGTTGGATGTGGAGTTTCCACATAATCTGGCATTTCCACTTCTTGGTATCTACCCAAGCGAAATGAAAACATGTATAAACAAAATCGTGTTCATGAGTGTTCACAGCAGCATTATTCATCATCGCCCCAAAGTGGAAACCCAACTGGCCATAAATTGGTGAATGGAGAAATAAAATGTGGTATATCCGTGCGGCGAGACGTTATTCGGACGCGAAAAGAAATCTGGAACCGATGTATGCTATGCATGGGTGAACCTTGGAGACGTTATGCTAAGTGAAGGAAGCCAGACACAATTTGTGTGTCCATTTATGTGAGATCCCATTTATGTGAGATGCCCAGAACAGGCAAATTCCTAGAGAAAGTAGATTAGTGATTGTGCGGGGCTGGAGGCAATGGGATGTTGACTAGAGCTTGGGTTTTTTTTTGGGGGGGGGGACGAAAATGTTGTGAAATGGACTGTGGTGATGGATGGACAACTCTGCGAATATTCTAAAAATATTCTCAACGTATAACTCGCCTACAATGGCACGTGAATCAGCTCTCAGTGAAAAAATTATACCTCGTCCAGGTGTGAGGGTGCATGGACGGCCCTCTTGCCTAATTCCTACCGAGTCTGTGGCTGGGCCGTCCAGGGAATTTCAGAATGCGTGGAAGGAACCCCCTGCCTCGGTAACACTTATGGCAGAGGGAGGACTTCTTCCTGGATCCCCATTACTCTGGGTTCACTCACGCCCACGGTGCTCCCTGTCAGTGTTACACAGAGACGAACGGTCGTGCATTTATTTATTTATTTATTTATTTATTTATTTATTTATGTTTATTACTATTTTTAATGTTTATTTATTTTTGACAAAGGGCGAGCGGGGCAGGGGCAGAGAGAGAGGGACACAGAATCTGAAACAGGCTCCAGGCTCCGTGCTGTCAGCACCCAGCCCGACGCGGGGCTCGATCCCGTGAACCTCAAGATCGTGACCTGAGCCGAAGTCGGACGCTTAACCGGCTGAGCCACCCAGGTGCCCCTATTTATTTATGTTTAATTTACATCCAAGTTAGTTGGCATACAGTGCAATAATGATTTCAGGAGTAGATTCGAGTGATTCATCGCCTACGTATAACACTCAGTGCCCTCTTTAATGCCCCTTGCCCATTTAGCCCCCCCCACCCCCACAGCCCTCTGACAATCCTCAGTTTGTTCTCTGTATTTAAGAGTCTCTTATGTTTTGTCCTCCTCCCTGTTTTATATGATTTTTGTTTCCCTTCCCTCATGTTCGTCTGTTTTGTGTCTTAAATTCCACATATGAGTGAAGTCATATGATATTTGTCTTTCTCTGACTGATTTCGCTCAGCATAATACCCTCCAGTTCCATCCACATTGTTGCAAATGGCAAGATTTCATTCTTTTTGATTGCTGAGTAGTACCCCATTGTATATATATACCACATCTTCTTTATTCATTCATCCATCGATGGACATTTGGGCTCCATACCTTGGCTATCGTCGATAATGCCACTGTAAATATTGGGGTGCATGTGCCCCTTCGAAACAGCACACGTGTATCCCTTGGATATATACCTAACAGTGCAATTGCTGGGTCGTAGGGTAGTTCTATTTTTAATTTTTTGAGGAACCTCCATACTGTTTTCCAGAGTGGCCGCACCAGTTTGCATTTCCACCAGCAGTGCAAAAGAGATCCTCTTTCTCCGCATCCTCGCCAACATCTGTCGTTGCCTGAGTTGTTAACATTAGCCCTTCTGACAGGGGTGAGGTGGTATCTCACTGTGGCTTTGATTTGTCTTTCCCTGATGATGAGTGCTGTTGAGCATTTTTTCATGTGTCGGTTGGCCATCTGGATGTCTTCTTTGGAGAAGTGTCTATTCACATCTGTTGCCCATTTCTTCACTGGATGATCTGGTTTTCGGGTGTTGAGTTTGATGAGTTCTTTATAGATTTTGGATACTAACCCTTTATCCGATATGTCATTTGCAAGTATCTTCTCCCATTCCGTCGGTTGCTTTTTCGTTTTGTTGATTGTTTCCTTCACTGTTCAGAAGCTTTTTATCTTGATGAGGTCCCAGTAGTTGATCTTCAGGTGTTCTTTACGAGAATCAAATCATTCCTGGATGGAATCTCAGTTTGGGACCTGGAAACGTCAGGCATGAAAATCTGAGCCTGGAGAGTTTCTTGCAGCAGTAGGGGCCCATCCAGATCTCACTCCCTGTAACTTCCCCTCAACTTCAAGTCCGGGCCTGGAAAGAACAGAATCCATTTCTGGCCTTTCATAGACTTTTCCACCGGACCCAGGAGGTGAGTCCTGGTGTTGGGTTATTCCGAGACCATGTCCCTTTACAGGCACGTGGCATTTGCTTTTAATCTTCCCTGGGACTTTCTATAATCATATCTGACAAGTACTTTTATCCCAGATGGACCGAGATGCTTGGTTCAGCTTGAAGGTTCATCAGGCAGACCTGATGTCTGCCCAGTCCTCAGCCTGCAGGAAAACTCTGGGCTGCAGCAGGGGTGGCTGGCTAGGATAGAGTCATGGGTCCTGTGGAGAGCATCTGAGACCACAAGACGTGAGCCCTCTCGACTGTCTGGCTATCCATGATCTCAGCCCTTCACTGGTCTGTGCATCTCCCATTGGGATAAACTCATCCCTCCCCATTTGGCCACGATCTAAATGAGGTCTTCCAAGATTGAGCCACGTCAGCTTCGAGTTTCCCGAAGGTGCAGACTCCGAAGGGCTTTGTGCAAAGGTCTTGATCTTGGGGTTTGCACACAGGTGGAGGATGTTAGAGCCTGGGTCCTCTGTAGGTGGAGGCCGGTGCTGGGTGCTATGATCCTCTCTCGCCAGGGGGCGCCACACTCCTCCTCTATCTCTATCCCTGTCTTGCTTCCAGATTTCAAAGGCTTGGGAAAGGGGGTGGCGTACCTTCCAGACTCTCGGTCACTCCACTTTGTAAACTGCTTACGGGCCTCAAAGTTTCCTAGTGAATAGGCTGACGATTTTCTGAGAGAAAACACAGCTGACCTACCTGACAAGGGCTCTTTGATAAGATAACAACAGCGGACTGCAAACCCCCTTTCCTTCTTGGTTTGCATTCTGGTTTCTGTTCCATTCGACGACTCCAAAGTACGTTCCCCCTTCTCCAAGTATGGCATCAAACCCTTCTGGAATCTTTAGTGGAGAAGAGGACCCGAGACAGTGGACTTGGCAAAAAAGGAGGCTCTCTCTCAGAAGAGTCTAAACACACCCTTGTTAGTCCTGGGTGCAGCCAGTATGCCAAGAAACCACATCGAGACTTCTTCCTCAGAGGCTCTTGGTTGTTACAAGGAGACCACGCTGGAAGGTCTCGGCCACACGGGAGGTTGGGCCCCGCTTCTCTACCACGTGTACCTGGAGACGTCGGTCTGAGGGGACATGTTCTCCATTGTCACAGTTCTCATTGTCCACGGGACTGCAGGAGGGGAAGCTGCTCAGGAGATTTGGGGGGGCCCAATCAGGGGTCCCGAGAGGGTGAGAGGTGAAGCCACCCCCTCGGAGAGGGGTCTCACCTCTCCTACCAGGTGACCAAGAGGCGGGGCCCAAAATGGCGTGTGAGAGCGTTACGTGTGTAAAAGTCACAAGAATGAAAACCTTGGGGTCCTGTTCCCCCGGCTCTCCCAGTAGATACAGGAGTTCACACCCACCCCGGGAGCCGGGCCTGAGAGCAGGCAGTGGTCATAGCCCGCGGGTACGTATTGTTTCCTAGATTCCCCGAGGCGGCTCGTCTTGCCTCTTCTCTTCCACCATGGATGTTTGCACCAGTGACAGGTTCCTGGCCTCACCAGACTCCACATGGTTTTCCCACCTAGCCCCGCACCCACATTCTCCCGGGAGCCTGGGACCTCGGGGTGGACGCCCCTGGACGCTCCACCAACTAGATATTTTATTTTTTATATATTTCTTTAAACTTTATTTTTACTTATTTTGAGAGAGAGATAGAGAGCGAGTGGGGGAGGGGAGGAGAGAGAGGGAGACAGAATCCCAGGCACGTGCTGTCAGCGCAGAGTCTGACTTGGGTCTCGAACCCATGAACTGCGAACTCATGACCCAAGCCTTGGGGTTTTTTTTGTTTTTTTTTGTTTCTTTTTCCTCATTTCACTGCTTGCTCATGGACCTGGGACCTCTCTCACCCACCTGCCTTCCTCCTCCTTGGGACCTGGGTCGGCCTCTGGTGGGATTGATGTTGCTTTCCCACACTTGCACGGTGGCCTTCTGGATGTCTCTGCACCCTCTTTTTTTTTTTTTTTTTTAATTTTTTTTTTCAACGTTTATTTATTTTTGGGACAGAGAGAGACAGAGCATGAACGGGGGAGGGGCAGAGAGAAAGGGAGACACAGAATCAGAAACAAGCTCCAGGCTCTGAGCCATCAGCCCAGAGCCCGACGCGGGGCTCGAACTCACGGACCGCGAGATCGTGACCTGGCTGAAGTCAGACGCTTAACCAACTGCGCCACCCAGGCGCCCCACTGCACCCTCATCTTAACGCACCTCCCTCGGTGCCGCCAACTGGTGTTGGCGCCCTTTGAGTGGTGGCGGGTGGGGGTGCTCCTGGGAGTGGCTGGGCCCAGCGGCATCCAACTCTCTCATTTCCCGGCTCCTTCCACCAACCCCTGACCACGCCGAACAGATATGGGACAGAAATACTCAAGTGAGGCGGGGAGGGAGTCTGGATTACATGGAAAATCCTTGCCGCTTTCCAAGAAGAAATCAAGAGTTTGTATCAAACACCTGAGGGTCAGGACAGGGCTTTTCAGCAAGTTCCCAATCTCTGTAGAAAGTCAAGGTCCGCGGAAAATTCGACACCCACGCGAGCCAGCGGACTGAGATGGCTGCCGGTGGAAATGAGCTCTGCTGGGGACAGCCCATGCCTGCCAGCCCTAAGCCTCCTCCACTGCCCTGGCCTGGGCACTGCCGGGCTCTTTGCGTTCCCGGCCCAGAAAACAATCCCGACCTGGGTCGGGGGCCCTCTTGGCTTCCCCCTCAAAACGTACAAAGCCCACATCTTCTCCTTCTCCCTCTTTGCACCTTTCTCGTTGTGTCATTGTGTTCCCCGATCCCTGATCACCTCCGGGGCTTAGCCAGTAAGCCTCTCCGTGGCGTCCAGCTCCAACCCAAGAGGCTTAACTTTTCCCATCTAAGGTCATCTGGAAGACCTGTCCTGTCTGCTCCCAGCCCACGTAGACCTGTTCTGTCTCCGTCTCTCTGCATATGTATAGTGGGGCCGGCCCTGGAGCCAGAGACTAAATACCAAATTGCCTTGCTCTGCGTGAAGTCTTCCCCTGTTAAAGAGCAAATTATTCAAAGACACTTGTTCGAGACGGTAAGACAGACTTTAATCCAGGGGTGGGGGGCATGGCAATAGGCGCAAGGACCCCTGTGATGGAGATTGGACTCCATTCTGAATACAGCGGGGGCAAGTAGGAGATTAGAGCCAAGGAGTAGGGTGGGGACAGAGGATGGTAAATCACTAAGAGGAAACATCAGGGGTGAAGGGGGTCCTCGCTAAACCCACCCAATGGGGTTCTTGCTGAAGGCAGGCCAGGGTGGTCAGCCGTCACCTGGGGGGCAGTGGGGGTGAGGAGCCCCATCAGGCATCGAAGGTGGGGGTTCTTGGCGATCTGACTCAGCAGGAGTCATGTGGGAACGAGGAAGGGCACCGCTTGGGGTGGGAGACGTTTCAAGAGCCGGGAAAAGTTTGTTCCAGCAAAGAATCTTGGTCTCCAACATTTGTCCCAAGGATAGCGGCGAGGGATAGAAATGATACCACGCAGGGCCCCGCCATGCCGTGGTTTCGGGAAGATGAGTTTCTCGCCTCCTGGAGCGCGCGTCCTCGTCAGGGAGCAAAAAGTCTTTGTTTAGGAAAATAACCCGCTAAGGGGTGAAAGGTGAGGCCTTCAGAGTTAAGAGAAATGGGGACCAGGAAACAAAAGCCCCCCAAAGCCTTGAGCTGCTCTGCATAATACAAGAATGGGCATCTGGGGAGAAGGAGGAAGGGGGTGTGAAGAGGCCGGAGGCAGGGGAAGCAGGGCTGGAGGCCAGAACTAGGTTGGCAGAGACGGCGTCAGGGGGTTTCGGAACAAGGAAGAGGCTAATAAGCCATTTTCCTCGCATTTGTAAACTTGCTCCGTCTGCCCAAGCCTTCAGCGAGAATACGCAGAGAAGTCTTCCGCTGATGGTGTTATTACTGTTGCTTGGGCTCATCCGGGGGGATCGCAGCGGGCAGAGTCAGAGCCGGGGACAGACCCGGGGCTGGGCGGTGGGAAGAAACTTGGGGACGGTGCCTACAGCTGCCACCCGCTTGTAACAAATCTGCCTGGGCTCATCTCAGGGATGCCCCGCACGCCGCCTGGAGACAGGGATGCCACCGCGCGAATCTGCTCCTTCAACAGACATTTATGGAACACCGACTGCGTGCCGGGGGTGCTGCTGCAGGACGCTGAGGACGCAGGAGGGACCTGCGCACAGGTCCATGGTTTCTGTCGCTCCCCAGGTGATGACAGCTCCCTTCCCTAAAAGCTTTGCCGGCTCCTCCTGCCTGAAGGTGACGTCTGAACAGCTCCAGACGATGGGTGATGACCCTTCACGGCCCAGACCCAGCTCACCTGTTCGGCCCCTCCTCTGAAATCCCTCAGGAAGTCCCACTACCCTGAGATCACGTCTGATTCCTGGATGTTCCTGGAATGCATCAGGCGGGCTGCAAGGCCTCCACACCCCGAATTCCATTCCCACAGCCTCCACACCTTCTCCCCTGCACCTTTCCTGCCGATCCTTCCAAGCCAGGCTAGGGGGCACTGGCCTCGTGGCTGTCCCTGACTACGCCTATTCTCCCCACCCAGCCCCCCTCGCTCCCCCCAACCCAGCAGCCACCGTCATGCTGGCCTCCGGGCTCCAGTGGTGCTCCCGGCTGGCAGGGATGGACCGGATCATCGTGAGTTGCTTCCACGGTCTCTCCTCCTCCTGAACTGTACCAGGGAGAAGACCCGTGTCTTGTTCGTCTCAGTGCCCACCCAGCACCTGGCACTCAACGAGCCTCTACCGAGTTGAGCTGGCTGGGCAGCGAGGGTGAGAAATCCTTTTACCTAAGGATCTACAGAACTTTCCCCAGTGTTGGGAAGACAGGAATATCAACTATGGCTGCAGCCTCCTCTCCGGTGAATTTTCATTCAACTCCCAGTATAAATAGCTCCCTTTCCCCCTATCAGAAAACATCTGCTCCCACTGAGCTGCCCAGGCCTGTACCAGCACTATAAATATCCTGGCCGTGTCTAGCCTGCCCTGGCACAGGGGCCAGGAGAACTTGGAAAGAGTTGAACACCAAGCGAGGTGAGGGCAGCCGGAGTGAAGGAACAGAATTGCCCCATCTCCCCCTCTTGCGCCCCCAGCCACAGGCCGACAACGCTTCCCGCGTGGGCTTGGAACCCCCCACGGTAGTCCTGGGAATTCGGCAGAGGCAGTCAGCTACCCCTGCTCTCCTGGGTTTCGACACCGCGTGTGATGCAAGGACCCCGCTCACGTCTCAGCGGCTGAGGTGCGGCTTGAAACTCAATTTGAGCCAGCTCTCCCCATTCCGGCGGGGATCTTGCAGGATGGGAGGTGATAGGGCTTTGAGAGCATTGCCTTTCATGCACATTTATACGGAATCGTGTGATGCTGTGCTCCTCGAAGCTACTCCTTAAACTCAATAAACCGAAGGGCTGAAGTCCACATGGTGGCGTGGTCTAGAATCTGCACACATTTCCGAGGTGGAAAAAGGGAGGCTAGTGTTGGGGAGAAGGGACCTGGGAAACAGCCTCCATCTAAAAACACCAGCCGCAGGGGCGCCTGGGTGGCTCAGTCGGTTGAACGTCCGACCTCGGCTCAGGTTGTGATCTCACGATCTGTGGGTTCGAGCCCCGCGTCGGGCTCTGTGCTGACAGCTCGGAGCCTGGAGCCCACTTTCGGATTCTGTGTCTCCCTCTCTCTCTGTCCCTCCCCTGCTTGCACCCTGTCTCTCTGTCTCTCTGTCTCTCTCTCTCAAAAAATAAACATTAGAAAAAGTTTTGTGAGACACCAGCTGCTGACATCCACATGCCATGTTTGTAAAACCAAGCTGTGGCACAGAGAGGGCTTCCGGGTACCCTGGAGTTGAAAGCCTCTTCCTCACTCTCCAGGGCCTGTTCAACACTCCCTGGGGGGGGGCTGATTTCTCTTCAATCCCCCCCCCCCCCGGTGAAATGTCTGGGAGCCCGGTGACCCTCCAGCAGCTGCTGGAGAACAAACAGTTCGCTGATCACTTCGAGTCTACTGGGTCTCTGTGCAACAGAGAGAGTCACCGAAGTGAAATTTCTTCCCTCCCAGCTCGGCTGCTCCCAGTCAGAAGAAGCTGTGTTTGGCAATGGTGGGGGGCTGGGGGGTGGGGGGCCCACCCCATGTGTAAGGAGCCTGACTCCTCCAGGGAAACAGAACTAACAGGTGTATTTACACTAAGGGATCGGCCTCCGAGGGTTATTGGGGCTGAGAAGTCCCAGGTTTGCATTTGGGGAGCGGGAGACTCTGGAGGGCCAATGGTTCTGCTCTGAGTCAAGTCCAAAGGCAGAAGACCAACGTTCCGGCCGGAGGAGGGAGGGACGGTCAGACGGAGCGCGAATTCTTTCTTATTCAGGCTTCCAGGGGATTGGCTGGGGCCCGTTCACACCCGGGAGGGTTCCCTGCTTTACTGTCCACCGACTGACTCACGTGCTAACCTTGCCCAGAAACACCCTCACAGACACGCCCAGAAATAACGTTTGACCAAATATTTAGACACCTTGTGGCACGTCAAGTGTACACACACAATTAAGCCTCATACTTGATTTCCTCACAGTCTTAAAAAAAATTTAAAAAAAAAAAAAATTTTTTTTTTTCAACGTTTATTTATTTTTGGGACAGAGAGAGACCGAGCATGAACGGGCGAGGGGCAGAGAGAGAGGGAGACACAGAATCGGAAACAGGCTCCAGGCTCTGAGCCATCAGCCCAGAGCCCAACGCGGGGCTTGAACTCACGGACCGCGAGATCGTGACCTGGCTGAAGTCGGATGCTTAACCGACTGCGCCACCCAGGCGCCCCCAAAATTTTAAGAGTTTATTTATTTATTTATTTATTTATTTTGAGAGAGAGAGAGAGAGAGAGCCCGCAGGAGAGGGGCAGAGAGAGAGGGGCACGGGGGATCCAAAGCTGATCTCTGCTCTCAGCACAGAGCTGGACGCGGGGCCAGAACTCATGAGCTGTGAGATCACGACCCGAGCCGAGGTCCGACACTTAACCGACTGAGCCACCCAGGCGCTCCAGAGACAGAATCATTTCTTAACATCCTGTTCCCTTTGGAGTAGCTGAGGGTAGTGGGCCAGCAGTTAGTTGTAATAATACAGTCTGTCTTCTTTGGCTTAATTATGTTCCAAGCGTTTCCAGTGTTCTTCGATTGCCACTGTGACCCCCGGGAAAGGGAAGGCTGGCAGCGAGAGAGCCTTTGTGCGCTAGGGTACTAGAGGCTTTACAGAGGTGGTTGTTCACCTCACAGAATCAGGTGGAGGAAGGAAAAAGGCGAGGGGCATTGCCAGTCTTTTTCAGAAGAAAAGCAAAGCCTTTCCGGACGGCCTCCGGAAGACACCCCCCGATGCATGCATCGGTAGGACTGGGCCAAGGCAGAATCAGTGGAGATGGGCAAGGGGGGGTGGAGGGGGCTGGGAAAGCCAACGCATCAGTCAGGGTGACAGTCTGCATCTGTCTCCCTGAGCAGCTCACCCCACCTGAGGTGGTGACTGTGCTCAGGGGAACCTTCCGCATCCTCCCCCCCACTCCTCCTCATTATCAGATATTAATGGGTTCTCACGAATGATGCCACATAGATAAGGCATTGGACGTGGGCAAATTAGATTCTGTCCTGATTCCTGTATGGTCCCTGTGGAGTCAGACACGTGGACGTTACACTTTTGACTCTCGCCATCCGTAGTAGTAAGTTGTGGTGTTTCGACCTTGGCTCCGGAAAATTCGGATGTTGCACAGTGACCTGGATGTAGCGGGAAAGGACTTCGAGGTGTGAATATGTGTATCAAGCCATTAAGAGAGAAGAGCAAGGTTCTTTGGAACACCTGACAAAAAATGGGAGATAGCCTTACTCTTTGTTTTTATTATTTTATTTTTACTTTATTATAGAAATATTTTCTTAGTACTTGTTTTAGTCTGAAATTGGTTCTATGTATCTGTGTAGACCTTTCTAAATTTTTAAAAATTGTTTTTAAAGTTTTAATGTTTATTTACTTTTGAGAGAGACAGAATGCAAGCAGGGGAGGGTCAGCGAGAGAGGGAGACACAGAATGCGAAGCAGGCTCCAGGCTCTGAGCCATCAGTACAGAGCCCGAGGCGGGGCTCCAACTCACCAGCCGTGAGATGACCTGAGCCGAAGTCTGACACTTAACCGAATGAGCCTCCCGGGCGCCCCTCTGAGCAGACCTTTCTAGGTAGAATTGTTGGACAGGCTGCAAGTAGTTGAATTTCTGGTCTAAAATTCGTTTTTCGGTCCGATTTCTCTGGGGGATCATGTGATTCCCTGGAAGCCGGCTGGCTACACGCTCCGGCTGGTGCGTTCAACGTTTAAGTTACTACTTCGGTTTACTCAATATTGTCTTTCAGGCCTGCAATAGCCTCAAAGTTACCGGACTCCATGATGGTAGAGACACTTTGCTGCCGGAAAGAATCCGGATGATAACGTGATGAGAGCCTTTTAAAATCTATCCGTGATGGCATTATTACATTTTTTGGGGGGGGGGTGGGGGGCATCCTCCCCACTGAAATCAGGATCAGCAATGAGGTGCAGGCGTCGGAGAAAATGGAGATGTGGATGCCGGTGTCATGAGGTCTGTGGGCAAGTGGCCTTGCTAACGTCGCACTCCTGACGCAGACGGGCCGATGCCTCCTGTCCCGTGGTGCCACTGCCTGGCACTTTCTCGGCAGCCAGGAGATCCCGGGGGGGAGCGAGGGGGATACTCCCATGCGCCGTTCCTCCCCATCCGCCCAAGTGGGAACGTAGCTCCGCCTCCCTTGGGAGAGGAACAGGGGGGAGGAGGGGTGTATGGGGTGGGGGGGGGAGGGAGAGAAGCAAGGAGTGCACCCCTAAAGATCCCCTCTGCATGTCAGCCTGAGGAGCTGGGAACAGGTGTCCGCCCCACCCCTCCCCCCCGCCATCTAAACTTAAAACATAAACACAACCCAGTACAATATGCTCTGATCTGTCATAGAGCAAATGGCTGGGATTCTAGACTCTTCGGTCCCTTTATAGGTCTCTCCCTTCACTGACCTATCTGCCACGTGTAAGACAGCTTCTCTCCGGGTCTCGGTTTACTTACTTCAACCAGAAAGATAATAATAATAACAGCCTTCCTATTAATAGGGCTGATACAGAGGTGGTTCTATTTAAGCTAAGTCTTGCTTTCGTCATATCGTAGATTTTGTTATAATGCCAGTTATTAATAAATAATATCGCCCCCATTAGACAGCCTGGCATTAAATGCATACGAACATGGCTACATCCAGATGATGGGATGTTATTTAGTACTCAAAGCTGATGAGCTATCAAGCCCTGCAAAGACATGGGGGAAACTCAGATGCATAATACTAAGTGAAACAAGCCGGCCTCAAAAGGCAACACACGATGTGATCTCAGAGAACATTCTGGAAAAGGCAAAATTACGGAGGCAGTAAAAGGGTCGGTGGTTGTCAGAGGCCGGGGCATGTGAAAATGGTGAATAGGGAGCCCCGGGTATATTTATTCTTAGAAGTCCGGCCCGTTTTATGCCCGAGATCTGCCAACAGGTTCTTCCTCCGTATTTGAAGTGGATGTCGCGTCAGGCAGAGGGAGAACAGCCCCAATATTCGTCTAAGTAAAGACATTTACTCAGGCAACTTCACTTTCCTCTGCCTCTCCCCGCGCACAGAGAACATTGCCAGGTCAGCAGTATCCACCGTCCCTTAGACACAAGGAGTATTATTTAGTCTAGAAACTCTCAAAGGAAATATCCGCTTGCACGTGAAAAATCTCTGGAATTTCTCTGTTCCTCGCTGTCCAACATCCCCGTATCTGCGAAACCGCCCTGAAAAGCCTCTGTACACAGTGCTGTCTTGTTCATGGGCACGGCGGGTCTGCCCCAGCACGCTTCTGTCCCCGCCGATGTCACCCCGGGCTGCTCCTGCCCTCAACACTGGCGGTGCCCAAGAGGAGAGGAGAGGAGGAGGAGGAGGAAACAGGGCGGAGGGCCCTCCGAAGACCCGAAGTGAGAAGTTTTACACAATTAGGGAAATAAACAGAGGAACAAAATCCACAGTCCCTGGAGTGTCTGGGCTTCACTGCTTCTCAGTCCATAATTAGGACTAGGAGGACTTTGGATCTAGACAATTTAGACAATAAGAAAGACCGAGGGTTTGGTCTGGTTTCCCGGCCCCAAGCCAGTGTTGACAGATCTGGAGTTTATTTAGATTAGGCACCCTGGGACCCAAGGGGGCATCCAAGGGCCTTGCTAGAGAAGTCTGCTAAGGTGTAACTGTGTTGGGCAATGTCTTGCCTTCTCTTTAACATAAAGGCAGGGACACACTCTTTCCTCCCCGTCTCCCAGGCCCTCTCCACCCCTCACTGCTGGAGGACTGTCTGGTCTCCGCCTAAGTCTGGTTGCAGCAGCAAAGGTGAAAGACCACACAACTCCCCAGCTCCTTTAAAGGAGACTTTTTTTATATATAGAATTTTATTTATTTATTTTTTTTTTAATTTTTTTTTTTTCAACGTTTATTTTTACTTTTGGGACAGAGAGAGACAGAGCATGAACAGGGGAGGGGCAGAGAGAGAGGAAGACACAGAATCGGAAACAGGCTCCAGGCTCTGAGCCATCAGCCCAGAGCCTGACGCGGGGCTCGAACTCACGGACCGCGAGATCGTGACCTGGCTGAAGTCGGACGCTTAACCAACTGCGCCACCCAGGCGCCCCTATATATAGAATTTTAAAATATCGACTTACTTTTGAGAGACAGAGTGCAAGCAGGGGAGGGGCAGAGAGAGGGGGAGGCAGAATCCAAAGCAGGCTCCAGGATCTGAGCCGTCAGCACAGAGCCCAACACGGGGCTTGAACTCACGGACCGTGAGATCATGATCTGAGCCAAAGTCGGAGGCTTAACTGATTGAGCCACCCAGGCGCCCCTATAGATGATGTTTATAAATATCTTTCCCTTCGTGCCAGCAGGTGGGATTAAGCCAAATTAACATGGAAAAGGGAAGGTGGAAAAGAATCCAAGAGGTATAGAGGGTACCCTTCCGAGAACAAGAAATACTCAAGTAGCCAGTGTGAAAGTTTTAAATAGAAACCTGCTTACACAGCATTCAGAGTAACAACAACATTTGGAGGTCCCGGTTCTTTTCAGAAGACGAACATTTAATTTCCAGATGGTTCCAGGACAACAGACTTAACATCCCATGGATTTGTTGTAGCAGATGCCCAGCTCGATGGCCCGTTGTGTCTGTGCCTTTCAAACTCTGGGTTTAGGAATTCATTTTCTGAGTTGTATGCTAGACCTCTTACGTTCCAACACACACACACACACAATGAGTCTGTTTTTTAAAATGTAATCATACATGGGAATTTTATGACATCAAACCCTTAAAAATGTGGAAATCTGGGTTTCAAAATCCTTACTGGGAGAAAATAATAAACCTCTTGATTCACAAAAATTTTTTTTTTCTCCGCTTATGGTTCATTCTGGAACTGTGGCTGGCACACGCTTAGGAGACTGGGGTAGGAGGCATAATCCGGTATTCATGGACGCCTGGCCCGGGCCCTGCAGACCGCGCCTCCGATCTGGAAATACTCTCTCCTCAGACAGGAATAGAGAGGCGACTTTTGGGTCACTCCCAACCTCACAAAAGGCTTTTCAAACAAGATGAAAAAAAAAAAAAAAAAAAAAAAAGAAAGAAAAGAAAAGAAAAAGGGAAAAGAAAAAAAAAAAAAAAGCTCTGATGTGTTGGGAGAACCCAGTGAGCTTTCGAACGGCAAAGATGGGGTGAGCCTCCGGGAAGGTGGATGTGCGGGGCGGCTGAGTGAGGAAGAAAGGGTTACCGGCGGGCGGAGGAGGTGATGGAGCCCCCCACTTCCTCCAGGTGTCCTTTACGCGGACTTTCCAGTCAGGCTCTTGGCTGCAAGAGGTCATTCTTTTTCCTGTGGCTCGGGTATCTGCTTTCCAGCTCTTTCTGGAAAGCCTGTGTAAGGGCCGCCTGCCCGCATGGGCTGCCTCGCCCACAGCCCCGTTCCCCACCAGGGAGGGTGAGCACATGTCAGATGAATTTCCTCCTAGGAGCTCCTAGAGACGCGGGAGTCTTTGGCCCCGGCGGAGCCAACACCTGTGTTCCTAAATCGGGGAAGGCTCCGTCTCCCTCTAGAACGACCCCACTTTCCTGCGTCTGTCGGGGAAGCAGAATATACAGCCTCAAAAGGGCGGTGAGGAGGAGGAGGGAGGGAGGGAGGCCTTGGCCCAACTCCTCCGATCTCTCCGAGGGCCCAGGAGGCACGAAGCGGCCTTCAGCTTGAGGAACGGAGAATTCCTCAATCGCAGGCGAGCCGCGAACGCCCAGTAACTCTCGCGGCGTGGATACGCTGAGCGCCGCTGTGGGCACCGGGCTGTGACAGAGGACAGAGAGAGTCAGAAGTCCCTGCCCGCGTGAAGCTGGCATTCCAGTGGGCGAGGCAGATAAGGAAGGAGACAAGGGGGAGATAAGCTCGTGGGAAACCACGCGTGGGCGGGAGCTCCGAAGAGAGTGGTGGGGGACAGCTCACTGATGAGTGGGCGTGTGGGTAAAGACCCCGAGGAAGGGAGTGAGGGAGCCATGTGGGTGACACAGAGCGCTCGTGGTGGGGGGAACAGCACGCGCCAAGGCCCTGAGGCGGACGTGCGCCTGGTGCGTTCAGCCAGCGTGGCTGCAGCCGAGGAGCACAGACCACGGGCCGGAGAGAGGGAAAGCGTGAACTTCGTTTAGGGCCCCATCTTCCAAACCGGCCAGAAGGAGATTCAAGGGAAAAGTCGTGCAGGTGGTAAGGTGACAACTGTGACAGCGAAGGATGAAACAAGTTGAAGGCAAGCCCCAGAAGTGGGGGCGGGGGGGGGGGTATTGGGTAGGTGACGGGAGCATCTCGGGTCTGGGACAGGTTGTGCGCTTGAGGAGAGCGTGTAAGAGAAGCGACCTGAACTGCACTCGGGCGGGCTCTCTGGACCCCGTGGGGATGTCCACCCCTGCGTGGGGAGAGAGGTTTCGAAATCTCTCGTGGCAGCTGGACTCACCCTTTAGATAAGAGAGAGTTGAGTCTTCCTCCTCGGACTTCTGTCGAGGTCAGAGGAAGAGGGAGTTCACCCCTTTACATCTGGGACGGTATCTCCTCCGAGTTTCTCTTCCGTCTGCGTCAGCAGCCGTCGGCCCCGCCGATAGGAGAGGCGAAGGTGCCATGTGACACATCCCCTGCTTTGTCAACGTCGAGAAAGAGGAAGCGTCTTTATTGAATCTGCCTTTGTATCTATCCAGTTCTCAAATCATCTCCCGGTGCGCCCCCCCCCCCCCCGATCTTGCTAGGCAAAACTGTTTGGTATATGATGCCCACGATTATGTGGGGATCCAAACCAAATCACCATCTCTAAGCTTCCTAGGACCTTAGGCTCTAAGATCAAGAAATCGCTGCCAGGCTGAGAAGGAGCCTCTCGAGACGTCGAGCACACGCTCCTTCTCTGCCCCACGCAACAGCGCAGAACTCGCTTTCCTTTCTGCCCTCGGCGGCCTTCCCGGCAGCTTGCGTGCCCTTGGAGAACACCACTCCATAAGCGCGTGTTCTTCAAGTGGGTGTTTGGAGCCCTCGTGAGCTTTTGTTTTTGTTTTTACCAGGGTGGGGAGTTGGCGCAGAGGACGCGCCGGCCTGTGGGACATAGTTACCTTTGGAGGTGGCTCGCAAGGCACTCTGAGTCACTCTCGCACCCCACAAATGGAGCCATCCTGGAATAAATACTTAAAAAAAAAAAAACCCAAAACACAGAAAACAGAAAACAACAAACAAAACCCCCAAACAAACAAACAAACAAAACCCTACCCCGTTTCCTGGCAGGTCTGAAGCTCGGAATGGTCGAGATGTTGCAATCCGGGGGGGGGGGGGGGGGGGGGGGGCAAGTCAGAGCGAATTGCTGGGCTGTGGGAAACTTGGACGTGATCTCATCATGCCCAGGCCGCAGCCCGGGCTCTGACTGATTCCCCGGGAACCACTAGCAGAGCAGGGAGAAGAGCCAGGCCCCAGAAATGCCAGAGAGCGCGGCTCACCCAGGTTATCCTGGAAGCCCAGACAACGATGGTCAGATTCTAGTGGGAACGCTGTCTGCTGACGAGCAGCTCTGGTTCCTTGGCTAAAACCCCAGCTGTGCCGGGGACTGACCTCATTCACGAAGTAAACATTGAATCAGATACCGGCAGGCCGAGCCCCGGTTGAGTGGAAATAACATGGATGTTTCCATAATTATGAAGCTGCCAATTGGATTTGGCAAGAGGGTCCCTAAATATGTCGATCGGAATGAGTTCATTACCTTTCCTCGCCAATTTAATCAGGGGCCAATTGCCTCGTTGCGGTTGAAATGATCTGTATTAAAATGCTTTACTTACATTTTAGTTTTTATATTCCGAATAATGTACTGGAAAGCGGCGTCGTCTAGCAACCGGAAGACAATACTGGGAGCTGGGGGGGGGGGGGGGGCGGGGGGGCGTTGGCCGGGGCTGCGGCAGCACGCGTGCGCCAGCGGTTACCGCACTAGGTCTCGTAATTCCGTTACTGGAGGACCGGATGGGGGCTGCGCAGGTCCGGCTTCATGAAGTGGGCGTGGCTACAGTCTCTGTCCGCACGTGCCACTTCGGGGTCGCAGGCACTCACTGTGGCGACAGTCTGTGCGCCCAGGCTACAGGCTCTCCGTGCCCTTGACCATGCCCCCGACCCCCTTTCCGCCTTGCGCCTTCCTTTTCCCGCCGTTGAAAGCGGGGGGGTTTGCGACCCCCATGGTTGTTGAGACCACCGTTTGCGAAGCAGTTTTAGTTCATGATCTGGGGGAGAAATGATTCCGGACGGCGGTTCCTTCCTTTTCCTCATTTACTTGCAGAGGCAGCGGAGGCGGATGGGGGAGGAGCCAGGCTGCCTGAGTTCCCGGCCTTGGCTCTGCCGGTGACAAGGTGGGTGACCTTGGGCAGGTCACTTCAACTCGCTTCTGCGCCTCCATCTCATCATCTGTGAAGCATCATGAGTGAAAACAGCACCTCCCTCCAGGGGAGCTGTGGGGATGGAAGGGTTAGTTCATGCAAAGCACTTACAACAGCGCCTGGTTCCCAGAAGAGGTTAAGTATCGTCTCTGCCCTTGTTATCATTGTTCACTGTTTATTACTAGCCTGAATGAGCCAGCACAGAAAACACCGGATGGCCATAGTTGTAGGTAATTTAGGGGTACATTTAAGAGGGGTAAGTCAATTAACCGCATCCCAGGTCCAGTGGCAATCAGAAGCCAAGTGACCAGAATCATCACTGATTCACTTTGTCCCTTACGTTGGTTACACGGGGTTAATGTTTAGCGTTTCTTTCTTGGAATAGTCTTGTCTGATTTTTGATTTTGAAGTAACTCAAACAAAGGGGTGTCATCATTTGGTTTGTAGACAGTTCTGCTGATGCTTATTTTCTGCATTCGGCCCCGAGTTGGATAGCCGGAGGTCCCTCGCACAGGCCCACGGAGCTGTTTCTTCCCCTAATGATGAGAGTGGTTGGCATTTTTCAGTCTCACGAAGGCCCTCCTCAAACGAAGCCATTCAAACCGTTTCCTCTGAATGCTGTCCCAGCTGTTTATTAACTCTGCTCCCGATACCCTGGGCCCTCTGTCCGAGCTGGGAGGGGAGGAGGCAGTCCCAGGGACTCGCTCCTTCGCGATATGAAAGAAAACTGGACCAGGGTGACAGATCTGACAAGCTGGGGCAGCGAGCGCCTCTGCTTTCCCAGGGTACTTTTTAAAAAAAGTTTATTTACTTATTTTGAAAGAGAGCACGAGGAGGGTAGGGGCAGAGAGAGAGGGAGGGGAGGGAGGATCCCAAGCAGGCTCCACGCTGTCAGCACAGAGCCCGACTCGGGGTTCGAACTCATGAACTGTGAGATCATGACCTGAGCCGAGATCAACAGTGGGACACTCAACCGACTAGGCCACCCAGCGCCCCTGCTGTCTCAGGGTACTTTGAGAAATCATGGAGGGAGGGGGGAAAAACTGGATAAACTGAAGGCCTGTGAGCTTAGTTTTGATGATGGGCAAAACACAAAATTTTAGAGCAGGTAATCAAAGGAATGTTTGCCCAGCATTTAGAAAGGGTGATCATAAGGGTCAATATTGACTATTGAGGGAATGTTTCTCACTAGGTTGGTGAATTGGGTGAGCACTTTGCCACAGTGCAATGACTTCTGACAATCGTTTCACAGTGTCTCGAGAAACTTACGGAGGAGCACCTGGGTGGCTCAGTCAGTTAAGCGTCCGACTTTGGCTCAGGTCATGATCTCACGTTCGTGAATTCAAGCCCCCGCATCGGGCTCTCTGCTGTCAGCACAGAGCCCGCTTCAGATCCTCTGTCCCCTCTCTCTCTGCCCTGCTCACTCACTCTCTCTCAAAAATAATCATTAAAAAAACCCTCTTGTGGACAAAATAGTGACAAAAAGGCTGCTAGACCTTGAAGGGCCATTAGATAATCATGTGGCACATTGATGACACCACTCTTTAAAATTTATTTTTTAAAGTTTATTTAGTTTGCGAGAGGAGGCACGTGCACAAGCAGAGGAGGGGCAGAGAGAGAGAGGGAGAGAGGATCCCAAGCAGGCTTTGCACTGTCAGCGCAGAGCCCGATGTGGGGCTCGATCCTACAAACGATGAGATCATGACCTGAGCCGAAATCAAGAGTCAGACGCTTAACCAAGTGAGCCCCCTGGGTGCCCCTAAGGTGACGCCACTTGCTTAAGGCCACACAGCTAATTAGCGTCCAGGCTTGGAATCTGTTCCTGGCCTTGTGTCCCAGGTGAGGGGTCCATCCACTGCCGGTGGCTCCTGGGCATGGGAGGTGGCATCTTAACAGCAGATGGGACGGTGTCCTCCCAGGGCTCTCTCTAGCAGTTTGCCAAACAGTTCTGTCCTTGGCCCTAAACCCCTCAACATTCTATCAACAACTTGGATGAAGCCAAAGATAACTGCTTATCAACTGTGCAAATAGCACAAGACGGGGAGGGAAGGCCAACATGTTGGAATTACAGAATCAGGATCCAAATGATCTCACCAGGAAAGAATGATTGGTGGAATCCAACAAGATAAAATTTAACTGGAATACTTGTAAGGGCCTGCATTTAGCTCCAAAACTAGATTGCAGAAGTATAGGATGTGGTTGGAAAACATGTCCAACCTCACCCATAATCAAAGAGATGCAAATTGAAGCAACCATGAGATAATCATTTTCTTTTTATCAGATTGGCAGTGATTAAAAGAATTAAAATTCCCCAATTTGGTGGCTAGGGTGTGGGGAAAGAGGTTCTCTCTCGTAAACCACTTGTGGGCGTGTAGACAAAAGCACCCTTGCTGGAAACTGATCTGGAAATATACAGCAAAAGCTACAGAATGTACCATTTGGCCCAACAGCTTGGTTGGCAGAAATGTATCCAAAGACAGGTATGCAAAGGTTTATGGACAGGAATATTCATAAGAGCACCGTTGGGAACGCTTTTGGAGGGGTGTGATCAGTTTGGGAGCAGAAGTCTTGGTGCCTCCGAAGGGTGCCACACAGGTATTGTCGAACCCTTGGCGCCGCAAGGAGGAAGAATGGGGGTCCTTGTGGCTCCTGAAGGCCAGGCCAGGACTTACGAGAGACAGATGTGGCTTCATAGTATACAGCAGATCCTAACAATTAATTCTGTTAAAAATTAGGATGGGCTGGCTGCCTTGTACATTCCCCATCGCTGGCAGATGGCCCTCTGTCCAGGGTGTCGAAGAGGGTAGTCATTGCTCTTTAGCCATTGGGATGAAATGCTTGCCTTGCTTCCTTCCAGTGCAAAGAGGCAGGGGGGATCTTTGCTGCATTAAATCCTCAAAGGGTGGAGTCACCACTCAGGTTGAAGGTGGGTGGGTGGTCACACCAGCTTCTGCTTCCTGACACCGAATTCTAGAAATAAAGTGAGAAACCCTCTTGCCACCCCTCTAATGCCACTCTTACCGAGGGCCTGACCATCCCCTTCACCCCAAATCTTTTTTTCTTTTTAATTTTTTTTAACGTTTATTTATTTTTGAGACAGAGACAGAGCATGAACGGGGGAGGGTCAGAGAGAGGGAGACACAGAATCTGAAACAGGCTCCAGGCTCTGAGCTGTCGGCACAGAGCCTGACGCGGGGCTCGAACTCATGGACCGCGAGATCATGACCTGAGCCGAAGTCAGCTGCTTAACCGACTGAGCCACCCAGGCGCCCCTCACCCCAAATCTTTTAGGAGTACCTGCTGTGTACTGGTTCCCCAGAGGTACACCTAAGGGAAGGTTTTGGCTGAACTTGGAGAAAAGAAATAAACGATGTGTGTTTCTTCTCACCAAATCGTTTCCACTGTATTTTGGCTTCCAGTAGACAGGCGTACTGGGTAAGCGTTCCACTGCTTCATCTATACTTTTTCTCCTTTGTGTTAATTTCATCTGAAACTTTTATTTTTTTGATGTTTATTTATTTATTTATTTATTTATTTATTTATTTATTTTTTTCAACGTTTATTTATTTTTGGGACAGAGAGAGACAGAGCATGAACGGGGGAGGGGCAGAGAGAGAGGGAGACACAGAATCGGAAACAGGCTCCAGGCTCCGAGCCATCAGCCCAGAGCCCGACGCGGGGCTCGAACTCATGGACCGTGAGATCGTGACCTGGCTGAAGTCGGACGCTTAACCGACTGCGCCACCCAGGCGCCCCGATGTTTATTTATTTTTGAAAGATAGAGCACAAACGGGGGAGGGCCACACACACACACACACACACACACAGAATCAATCTGACACAGGGCTTGAACCCATGAACCATGAGATCATGATCTGAGCTGAAGTCGGATGCTTAACCGACTGAGCCACCCAGGCGCCCCTCATCTGAAACTTTCAATGTGAGGGGCACTCAGTAGGGCATGTGACTCTTGATCCTGGGGTCATGGGTTCAAGCCCCATGTTGAGTGTAGAGATTACTTAAAAATACATAAACTTTAGGGACACCTGAGTGGCTCCATTAAGCACCTGACTCTTGTTTTCAGCTCAGGTGATGATCTTACGGTTTGTGAGTGCAAGCCCCACCTCGGGCTCTCTGCTGTCAGCGTGGAGCCCACTTCAGATCCCCTCTCTCCCTCTCCCTCTGCCCCTCCCTCACCCTGTTCATGCTCTCTCTTTCAAAATAAATTAAAAAAATAAATAAATGTATTTTGAGGGAGAGAGCAAGAGAGGAGGAGGAATAGAGAGAGAGGGAGAGAGGATCCCAAGCAGGCTCTGTGCTGTCAATGCAGAGCCCAATATGGGGCTCGAACTCACAAACCTCAAGCCCACGACTGAGCTGAAATCAAGAGCCACCGACTGAGCCGCCGAGGCACCCCCCAAAATACTCCTCGTTAACTCTTTACTGAGCCGTAAGTGCCAGATGCTCACCGGAAGTCAGAGATGCTCACCGGAAGTCACAAAGCTCTGGAGCTGGGAGTCGCCTTCCTCCAACACACTGGTGGTCAGAGTGACCCTTTCATAAGACAACTCGTCACGTCACCAGTAACAGACCTCGTGGCCTTCAGCGCCCTGCCCATTCTGCTCGCCCAACGCCCAGTGTGTCTCCTACCAAGACCCCTCACTCTGAGCTCAAGGCACACGGGGCCCGCCATTTCTTCCAACTCCTCACACTCTTTCCAGCCATAGAGTTTCTACACAGATTCTTTCCTCTGCCTGGAAGGTTCCCGTTATCCCCTCTCTCCTTCCTGTGCATCCTTTGGGTCTTAATCAATGCCCTGAGATGAATTGTGCTTCCCCTCCCCCCGATTCATGTGCAAAACCCCTAACTACCTCTCCCCCCCCCCACCCCCCAGCACCTCAGAATGTGACTATATTTGGAGACCGGACCTTTAGTGAGGTGACTGTGTTTCTTTTTTTTTTTTTTAATTTTTTTTTCAACGTTTATTTATTTTGGGGACAGAGAGAGACAGAGCATGAACGGGGGAGGGGCAGAGAGAGAGGGAGACACAGAATCGGAAACAGGCTCCAGGCTCCGAGCCATCAGCCCAGAGCCTGACGCGGGGCTCGAACTCACGGACCGCAAGATCGTGACCTGGCTGAAGTCGGACGCTTAACCGACTGCGCCACCCAGGCGCCCCAAGGTGACTGTGTTTAAATGAGGCCATTAGGGTGGGCCCTAATCCAGTCTGACTTGCCGACACCTCGATCTTGGACTTCTATCTCCCAGGACTCAGGATAGAGTTGGTTAAGCCCTCTAGCCCGTGGTATTTTGTTATAGCAGCCTGAGCTGACTAATACAATTAAGAAGTCATTCCCTCGGGGGTGCTCTTCCCCACCCCTCCCCTGCTTCAGCACTAGATGGCTTTCCACCTTCACACTTGTCACACTTTGTGAATAATCATTATTTGGATGATTATATGGTTATTGTCTGTACACCTTCCTCAGGATCCGCACTCCAGGGGAGCAAGGACACCTGTGCAATCAGGTTCTCCAGCATGTTCCAGCCACGAGCACAGTGCTTGCTGCTCATATAGGAGGGGTTCCACATCGTTGGGTGAAACCGAAGTATTGTTTTGCCAACATTAAAAAGGAGGATATTGAGGCTCAGAAAGGTTAAATTTCCTAAAGGTCACAACCCCAACCCCCTATAGCTCTGGCTCTTAACCACTACATGACATTCTGATTTAAAAAAAAATTTTTTTTTGAATCTTAATCACCTGGCTGAGGTAGGGTTTGTCAGTTTCCTCCACTACATTCCTCTTTTCCTCAGTCCCTAACTGTCCAATTTTGAAATGTATCTATTCACTCAATAGACACTTACTGAGCACCTCTCACATGCCAGCTTCTGTCTAGGAAGTGAGAACCCAGCAATGACAAGAGAGACAAGATCGCTGCCTTCCCATGGAGCAGGACATCAAATGAGATAATTAAATTATACGGTATATTGGAAGGCAATAAACGCAACGGAGCCCAGTGAGAATGAGGGACTGGGGAGTCAGACCAGTCGTTTAAAATCAGGAGGTTAGGGGCGCCTGGGTGGCGCAGTCGGTTAAGCGTCCGACTTCAGCCAGGTCACGATCTCGCGGTCCGTGAGTTCGAGCCCCGCGTCGGGCTCTGGGCTGATGGCTCAGAGCCTGGAGCCTGTTTCCGATTCTGTGTCTCCCTCTCTCTCTGCCCCTCCCCCGTTCATGCTCTGTCTCTCTCTGTCCCAAAAATAAACGTTGAAAAAAAAAATAAAATCAGGAGATTACAGAAGGGCTTTCTGAATAAGGAATGTTTGAGCCAAGCCTTGAAGGAGGTGAGAGAGGGAGCCCTGGGGATATCTGAGGACAAGTTCCTTGCAGAGGTAAAAGCAAGTTCAGTGTCCCAGAAACAAATAAGCCTGGAAAATGACCCATGTGGCTGGAGTAAAGAGAGCAATGGAGTCACAATCAGGAGAGGGGCTCAGCCAGGTTCCAGGAACCTGGTGGTACAGGACATTTCTGGCCATGGTAAAACTTTGCCTTTCCCTCAGCGAGAAGGGAGTCTTTGGAAGGTCTTCACAGAGGAGCCCCATGATGTGACTTTTAACAGAATTACTCAGGCTGTCATGGGAACCCAGGCTGAGGAGGAGAGGGCGGAAGGCTGAATCTAGGAGGTCAGTGAGGAGGCCATTACAATAATCCGTGTGAGAGATGATGGGGGCTTGGTCCAAGATGGTGTCAGTCTTTTTGAAGAAAAAGCCAATAGGATTTACCAATAGGACAGGTTGAATGTGGGGTGAAGGGTACTCAAGGTTTGGAGCCTGAGAAGCTGTGTTACAAAGAACACAGGTAGAGCAGCTTTGGGTGGGAAAGCCCAGGAATTTCGCTCTAAATATGAGTTTGAGCTTGCCTACTAGGCATTCAAGTTTTGATGCTAACTAGGTCGTTGTATATCCAAGTATGGAGGTTCAGGGGAGAGGACCAGGCTCTCATCAGCCAAAAGGGACGGTCTTTAAAGTCATGAAACTAAATGAAATCACTTAAGATATTAAGTGAAAAGAGAGAGAAGGTCAAGGAGCCAGTCCCAGGGGGGCACTGCTACATTTAGAGGTCCGGGCAAAGAGGAGGAACCAGCAAATGAGGTGGGGAACTAGGAGCCAGGGATGCTGCAAAAAAAACCCGAGAGTACGGTCCCACCAGCTAAGTGAATAAAGTGTCTGATGCAGGAGAGCGTGATAACTGTTTCAAATGTTGCTGACAGAGCAGATAAGAAGAAACAGCGTGCCGGGAGAGGGTACAGTGGGAAGAGAGCTAGAGACGCGAATATAGACATTCTTTTCAGGAGCTTCGATATTCGGAAAAAAAGGAGACAGGTGAGCTGGGAGCTACAGGGAGAAGTAGAGTTATCAAAAGGTTTTCTTAGGAAGAAATGATATATGTTATATGCTTATGGGAAAGATCTCGTTGAGGAGAAACCGAGGCTAAAAAGGTTTGGCCACTCTTGGCGCTAAGTCTCCTGGGTCAGATTCTGCTTCTCACCCGACGCGGCTTCAGCGATAAATTTAAGCCTCACGGGGCCTCCAGCCCTGCACGGGATCCAGTCTAGGGCAGTTTGAATTTCTACATTATTCGGGCCAGAGGCACATCCGATGTTTACTACCTTAGGTGAAAAAAGTCTCTCAAATTGCACTCTGGGCTCTGACTCTCGCTTTGGGGGTTCCCGGGAATCGCCCGCCCCCAGGGCGCGTGACAGCGTCCGGGTTGCCATAGGAACCCGCGCCGCGAGCGCCGCACCAGGCCTCCGCGCTCTTTGGGAGCAGCACCAAAGCAGCTGACCTGTCTTCCTCCAATCCCGTCTCGGGGGCGGTGCCCGACGCACCGTCTCCACAGCAACGCCTTTGCCAGTCTGCGCTCAGGGCGTCGGCCCCGCGGGAGGCGCGCTCGGATGACGTCACGCCCCCGCGCCGCTTGAGTGACGTCATCCCGGCTCGGAGGAGGGCCCCGCCGACCTGCAGATGTGAAGGCGGCTGGGCGTCGTCTCAGGTTGGGGCGTCTGTCGCTCCGAAACACCTAGTCGTGAGCGAGTGCGGTCGAGGGCGGCTCGCTGCTGCGCCCTCAGTCTTTCCCGGGAACCCATCGGAGGTGCTGCTGTCCCATCTGGCTCTCTCAGAGCTGTCTGGAGGGCACAGATCCGAGAATCAGACCAATTCAGGCCCTTCTCGTCGGCCTCTTGTCTGCTGGTGCATTCCTCATAGAATCCATAATGCCTCCTACCAGTCCGAAAATGCTAGTTGAATTCCCAGATTGCTTTTGCCAGCGAGTTTCCGTAGCAGGCCATCTCCTTTTCCAGACCGGTGCTTGTAAGATGAGCAAGCAAAGTTTTAGGCTCTGGTTGTAAAGGAAGGGTAACCAGACTCCCTCCGACTGAGGGCCTCAGAAGTTCTCCGAGTCAGGATTTGAACTTTCAAGGGCTTGGGACTTCTCTTGACTGCTCGTGGTTCTTTCAGATTGTTAGCTAGGATGCAAAGGGTCGACCTGGCCAAGTAGATGAGCTGCGGGTAAATGAAGTGTCACTGTTGTGAAACTTACGAAGCAGCCGCTTCTGTCTCGCGCAGTGCTGACCCCGGGCATGCAGTGATGATGAGAGTCTCTGCCAGCAATGAGAACTCCCTTCGTTGATTAATTCAAGAAACATTTGTTGGCCATCAACCGTGTGCGAGGCACAGTTTAGATTGTTACTGTTCGTCGAAAGAATGAAGTTGATTTAGGATCTAGCATGTGGCTAGAGGTCAGATTTGATTTTGAGCCTGGGCTCTGCTGAGTGATCCTGGGTGAATTCACATCCCCTCTGCATCTTGATTTCATGATTTCGAAAAATAGGTATAATAATGCCTACCTCCTAAAGGTGACTGATAAGAGTTAAACCTCATGCTACAGTTGGGGGAGGGGGCTTTATTTCTCTTTTCTTATGTTTCTTCCCTTCTCAGTCGCTGTCTACCTCAGGCTGTCCACAGAGGACACCGGCGCTGGTGGAAAACAGCCCCCTGACCAGCACACAGCCTCAGAAGTCGTCCACAGATTCTCCTCAAATTGTTTTAAAAACAGCTTTCACCCAGACTCTGCGCTCTGTGGGTCTGTATGCTGAGGCAAGGTTATATTTAGGCAGAACCCTCCTACCTCATCCCCAGAAAGTTCCTCTAAAACCACCTAATCCAAAAGGAAAAAAAAAAAAATCCCTTTCTTCAAGTGCATGGTGTCTTGAAGCTAAACATGTGCCGGTGTGTTGGAGGGTGGCCTGGGAGATTGGGTCACGTCCTGGGTCACTGTCTGGGGAGGGAGGAGGCACCATAAGGGTTGGGGAGTGAGTGTCTGATTCCCCTGTCACCACAAGGCCTGTGGTTTCCAGCCCTGTCTGCATCCACGTCCCACTAAACAACAGTGGGAAAGCAAACAGACTTGTACACCAGCAGACACACACACACACACACACACACACACACACACACACACACACACACCAGACTTGCACAGCCTGCAGAGGAAGTGGGGCACCAGATGTTCTGGGTTTCCTGTTCGATGCTTCCACAGCTGGTCGAGTCTGTGGTTGTGGTTTGTCTGTCTCGGGCTCATGTGAGAGACAAAAGCTGGGCTGACGGGAAACCTCCCCTCTGGCCCCCCTTCCTCGGCTCTAACTGATCAGTCACACGGAAACCTGGCAGGTCAGACATTTCCTGAAACACCCAGAGCTTGGATTCTCCCAGGAGGAGGCTGAATCCCCCTGTGTCTGGGAAGCAGCCTCTGGGTCGAGGGTCAGTCCTCACAGAGCCTAGGGAGGACAGAAACATCTCCGGGTTCACGATTCATAGAGAGCCACATCCCTGCTGAACAGAATGGAGCGGAGGCCAGGTTGCCACAGTCACTGATCGGGTGCCTGGCATAAAGCAGCCACTCAGAGACGCTCAGCACGGGGAGAAACGAACGAGGAACAGGGAACTTCACCTTTGGGGGCTGGATCTCAGAGCTCCTGCTGGCCCTCCCTTCTCCTGAGTGGCTTTGGATTCAGACAAAGGTCCTCAGTGTCACCACGCCCCTGGTTTGCTGCAAGTAATCCAGCCTCCCTAGGCCTGGTTTCCTCACCTGTAAAGTGGAGACAGTAAGATCTTTTTCACAAATTTGTGAGGCCCCGTGAGACACGTGGATTTGCTGGATAAGGAGTCTTGCCCATCATAACTGCTCAATAAATTCCGGTTCCCTTTTCTCTTTGAAACCCTGCAGTTTATTTAAGGATGCACCAAGAAAGCAAAGGAGACAACCAACCGACCAAGATACGGGTACCCATTGTGTGTGGGGGGGTGGGGCAGAGGGGGCTGAGGCTACCCCGGGGTCTCTAGGCTCTGGGAGGCAGCACCCAGTGTCTTCCTCTGGGCACGGAGGAGGGTTAGTATCTGGGGATGAAGGAGAGAACAGGTAGAGTTCTCCTCCACCCTTCGGCTCAGTAGTGATCTTAATCGTTACGGCTGCCGTTCAACCTGAACTCGGACCTGGGCAACAGGAGCCCTGCCCTGAGCCCCAGCTTTCGACAGGCTCCCCCGTGGCCCTCCTCCCGCTGTAGCCCTCCCTAGGAGACGCATCCACAGTCAGCTGTTGGCTCTGGCACCGACGAGCCAGCTCTGCAGCCTTGGGCAAGTTACTTTACCTCTCTGTGCCTCCGTTCCCTCCCTTACGAGACGGGTAAAACAATAACCATGTCGTCAGGTAGTCATGACGATTGAGTTAATGTGTGTAAAGCACTCAGGAGGGCCTCTGGCGTGTGGTGAGGGATCATTAAATGTCCACCGTTGTACACCCAAACGCACTGGATGCTTAACAGCAGCCTGACCACAGGTGGATTCTGTGACGAGTTCCGTTTCACAGACGAGACCTTGAAGCTTGGGGAGATGAAGGACGTTTTGCAAGTTCACACAGGTAGTACGTAAGGCTGAGGCTTTACTCTGGTTCTTTCTCATGTGTGAGGTTTCAGCCACCTCCCCTGGCTGTATTTTTTTCTTCTTGGAGCACTTCCCCCCACCCCCTAGGATGCTCAGCCCCTTCCTGACTCCAGGACGTCACCCCCTGCAGTCTCCAGCTGGATTTCAGCTCTCAGGGCGAGGGCTTGACTCTTGACTAGTGTTTTCCCTGCGGAAACTTACCTCGCAGAGTAACTTCTTTTTTTTTAATGTTTATTTGAGAAAGAGAGAGAGAGAGAGAGAGAGCACGAGGGGGGGAGAGGCAGAGAGAGAGGGAGACACAGAATCCAAAGCAGGCTCCAGGCTCCGAGCTGTCAGCAAAGAGCCAGACGTGGGGCTTGAACTCACGGACCATGAGATCACGACCTGGGCTGAAGTCGGACGCTTAACCGACTCGGCCACCCAGGCGCCCCATAGAGCGACTTCTTACAAGCAATGGTTCCTAGCCAGGGCGGGGCAGGGGGAAACCTGAGTTAATTCATAAGAAGGTCTCAAGTGTTTCCAGGACTATTTGTATTTTAACCCAAAGAAATGGCTCTCTGGGGAGAAATTCACACAGAGCAGTTGTGGTTTTCGCTGGGGAGGTGGTCCTCTGCTGCACCCTCAAATCCCCCCCGCCTCCCGGCGCTGACTTCATCTGATGGGAGAGGCAGGCTGGTGCGGCGCCAGGGTTCTCACACTTGGTGTAATTACTGCCCCAGGAACTTTGAAAACGCGGTTTCCCGGGCCCCGTCTCAGAGTCTGAGAGCTGCACTTTGAGAAATACTGGTATTGTGGTGAGAGACACAAGACCTCGGTTAAGTTCTTCAATTAGCTGTGCAACCTCAGCAGCACGTTGGATCCTTCTGAGCGCCGGTGTCCTCATCTTTAAAATCGGAGTTAGGACTCTCTCGTTCGCCTCATGGGGGATCGCCAGTGAGGGTACTTCACGCCCCGTTAGACGCTCCGGGGTGTGAGAGAGGCGCGCGTGTTCAACCAAGTGCTGTGCAGACCTTCAAAGGAAGGCATAGACCCAGGCCCAAGCTGCAAGGAAGGCCCCCAAATCTTTGGTGGGATAGGGGCCCCTGAATATGCCCTCATAAGCCCTCCTTTGGGTGAAGGCTGCTGGCCTGAGCCTCCTGCATGCTGGTCTCTCCCAGTCAACAACACGGTCAACTGTACCAGAGCGTGCCGGGAGCTTGAACCCGTCGGGGTATGCCCGGCGACGCTGCAGGAGCAATCAACCCCTGGGTCCCAGTGGCCAAACACAATAGAAGTTTCTTTCTTGTTCGGCCCGTATGTGCCAGCAGGCCAGCAGGTGGGTCTGCCCCACAGACTCACTCAGGGACGCAGGCGGATGGAAGCTCCGTCTTGTAGCCATGCCATCTGGAACATACGGCTTCCGCAGTCCCAGTGGCCGGGAAAGAGAGCCTGCGGAATGGGCCATGGGCTTTTCACTGCCCGGGCCTGCCAATGACACCCATCATTTCGGCTCCGTTTCACTGGCCCAAGCCACTCACATGGCACAGCCCGGACGTGCAGGGGAGCACCTGGCGTATTTGGTGAGCGTAACGGTTTCTGCCCCAGGACACTTGCAAGAGGAGGAGGTCTGAAAACCCTTGGTCCAGATTTCCAGCTTGGGCACAGAGACCCATGTCCCTCGAGAGGAAAAAAGAAGGATGACTTCTCTGTCGAACTGCTCTCCCGCCTACGTTCTGAGAGGCTCAGCGTTCCTGTCTCGTGGAGTGCAGCTTTATCTGTTTGAGAAGGTGGGTGTTGCTTCCCCCCTCCCCCCTTTTTCCTCATTCTTGCCTACCCTCAAAACATGGCAGGAAAAGCAGCCTGCCTCAGCCGGCCAGCCGTCTGGCCCAGGCGCCCTAGGATCGAGAGGAGTCATTCCCCAGGAGGCCAAGAAATACCCCAGGGGCTCCCAGGGTCCTGTGGGCGCTGGGGAGGAGGCTGCCACGGCCAAGAGGGGGCGCGCCCGGCCCCCCGACCCCACCCACGGTCAGCCCTAGCATTCTGTGCAGAGTAGAGCCGAACGCAACACAAATATCTTTGGAAATGGAGAACGCTAGACTGGAACCCAGCAATTTGGGGCACAGTTTGGGGCAATTTGGAGCGCATAGCTTGGGAACATGCCTGCGGAAATTTTTCATTCCTCGAGTGTCGGTAGATACATGGCATGTATTTGTTTAACCTCAAATCAAGCCGCAGTCCCCACTTCTGGGCTGATCTGAAAGGGTTGTTCTAAAATAGCTGAACAAACTGAAAATCATGGGTCTAGGTTGCTGGAAGGGCTTTGCAGAAAGCGGCGGGCTCAGGAAGTTCCTTAATTTTCCATAGAATGTGACCCGGAGGTGCAGGGAGGAGGGGAGAGGAGCAGAGCCTGGGCCCCTCTCCCGGAAGACTACACATGGGCTAGACTGTCTCCGTGGTGGGTTCAACCTTTGGCCCGGTCGGTTTCGGGGTGGGAGGAAATCTGGAAGATTCTTTTGTGAGGTCTCCTCTGTTATTTGTCTGACCAGCCTCTACTTCCCCTCTTTTGGTGATAGAATGTCTCTGTCCTTAGGAGAACCTGTTCCGTTGGGTTAGGCAGGGCTGACTCAGGGGTGTAAGTGTCTAAATTGATGGGTCCGGAGGGTGGAGCGGGGAAGGCCTGGTCGGTAGCATTTGCCAATTTCCATGGTGTAAATACTCTCACCATAGCCAGTTTCTTTCTTTTTTTTTTTTAATTTTTTTTTTTTTCAACGTTTATTTATTTTTGGGACAGAGAGAGACAGCGCATGAACGGGGGAGGGGCAGAGAGAGAGGGAGACACAGAATCGGAAACAGGCTCCAGGCTCTGAGCCATCAGCCCAGAGCCCGACGCGGGGCTCGAACTCACGGACTGCGAGATCGTGACCTGGCTGAAGTCGGACGCTTAACCGACTGCGCCACCCAGGCGCCCCCATAGCCAGTTTCAAGCTACAAACATCGCTTGACTGAACGACCAGCCCTCGCAAGCACGTCACTGGTGCTGATTTTACCCCATCCAGGAAGCGGGCGCATGACCGTGAGATGCCTTCCCAGAGCTCTTAAGGGTTGTCAGAGAAGACTGGTTCTTCCCCCTTGGCATTGCTAAGTAGATAAGATGTTAGTCTGGGGCTGTCAGCAGCTGTCTTGCCAGTTAAAGGGAAACAATTGGTTTGAAGAGAAGGGACACTCACAGCGTCACTTGAACTCCTGAATCCAGCCATACCCGAAGCTGGTCTGTTCACAAACATTCCAGTTGTACACATCAGTATTTCCCCTCCTTTGCCTAAGTAGTGTGACCTGAGTTCCTGCCACCTGCCCATAAAAACGCCACGAAAGGGGCGCCTGGGTGGCTCAGTCAGTTAAGCGTCCGACTTTAGCTCAGGTCATGATCTCGCGGTCCGTGGGTTCGAGCCCCGCATCGGGCTCTGTGCTGACAGCTCAGAGCCTGGAGCCTGCTTCGGATTCTGTGTCTCCCTCTCTCTGTCCCTTCCCCACTCACACTCTGTCTCGCTCTCAAAAACAAATAAACATTAAAAAAAAAATTTTTTTTTAAATGCCACGAAAAACACAAATGGGTCACCCCTAGGAAGCCAGTAAAATAGATTTGGTGTTTGTCTCTTGATTGTGGCGGTGATTTTACAGGTTTACACATCTGTCCAGACTTCGTGAACTGTATACTTTAGTGGGTGAAGCTTACTGTAAGTAAATTACACCTCAATCAAGATGTTAAAAATACAGATTGGGGAATGTGTAGGGGTGGACGGGAGTGGCTTCTTCCTTATTTAATTCTGCCAGGCAAAGGTTTGGGGAGGAAAAGAAAACGAAAGTAGGACTCTGCCGCTCACATCAACTGGCTCTTACTCTAACCTGTATCATGATTTATCTCCACCGGCCCACTTAACACTGGGGACTTCTTGGAGAAGAAGCAGGGGAAAGAAGGAGGGAGGGAGGAAGGCAGGAAGGACTGAAAGTGGGAAAAGCAGGGTTCTTCAAGCTGAAGTTGGGGGTTATCTTCTCTGGAAAGCCCTGGAAACCAGCCAGAGTCCCCATTAGCCTTCCGTGCCACCGAAAACAGCCTTGCAGAACAGCACCACTGACGAGAGAAAGCACCTGGGGCCCGGCAGAGTTTTGCCTGGTGCTCCTTTGAGACGGAGTTGAAACAAACCTGATACAAACCCGCTCTTCCTTTCTATCTCTGGGGTCTGGGAGAGGGTGGGCTCCAGACTGCCAAGGAGAGAGCCTGCATCAGTGCCCAAGTCCCAGCATTCAGTGCTGGCTTAGGGCGCTGAGGCTGCTGGCCGACCCCCGCTCCCCAGCCCCCACCGGTTGCCTAGGGGCACCTGAGACAACATCTCATCGCCTACAGCCGGCTCAGTCACCAGCGGAGTGGCTAACAGCAGCTCTGGCTCCTTCGATGAGACCAGTTGGCTGCCCACCCTGTGTCTGGCTCCACGGGCACCTGGTTTAATTTTCACAATCCTGGAGGTAAATTCTCAGATAATGACCCAGATGAGGAAGCTGATGCTCAGAGAGGTTAAGTAATTTGCCTGGGGTCACACAGCGAAGAAGAGGCATCGCCAGGTCTTAACTCGGGTCTGTCTGGCTCCAAACCTGGCTCCCGTGGCTAACTACAGGGTGCAAAGCGGAGGGAACTGCATTTGTCTTTTCTCACCTCGTGGCGCTGAATTCACAATGATCGGCCCCAAACAAGGTGAGCCATGCTAGGCAAGATGGATTCCAAACGCCTGCTGCCGGTGTGGGGGTGCCCGGGGCACCATCACTAGGGCGGAGGTTTCCCATTGCACTGATCCCCACCTGCACCCTCCCCGTGAGGGTCCTGGGGGGTTACTGGGGGGGGCAGAGTGGGGCCACCCAGCTGCCAGGGATCAGATCCGCCCAGGACTGGCTCACGGCTCTACAGGAGTTGGCTGGGCATCGTTCCGAGTGGGACGGGAGCCCTATTCGGTCCAGCAGAGCCGTGGGGAGATCCTCAGCCATTGGCTCTCCCGGAGGAGGGACACAGGTGTGGCTCCTTGCGTCCAGGTCACTCTGGTCATACCCGTTCTGGCCTCCTGGAGCCCCCACCGGAACCACCCCCTTCTCCACCTGCCCTTGTCCGCTGAGAAACCCTGCTGCAGGGAAAGAACCCTCTTTGGCTGAAATTTTAGCTGGGTTCCAGGGATGCCGGCTTGGTCTGGTTGGGTGGTGTGGGTGGATGGAATGGGGGTGGGGTCACGTGGCCACACGAGTGGGGGAGGGGTCACAGGAAGAGAGGCGCGGAGGGGGCAGGATGGGAGGGGCGAAGGAAAAGGGGAGGGGTGTGAGTTGCTGGGGTGGTGGGATGTGGACTGAGAGCAGGGACGTCTGTGAACTTCCCTAGTGGGAAGGGTGGAGGCTGGAAAGCAGGGAGGGGGATGCGTCCCCCCGACCCCCCCCCCCCCCAGGGCTGGATGGAGGGAAAACACCGGAGTACTCAGAGCAGAGAGAGAGCAGAGCAGAGTGATAGAACAGTTGTAAACCAGTGTTTTAAAATGAGTATGAAACGTGACTGAGCGACGCGACGCGACACTGCTAGCGGGGAGGGCCCAGGGTCCCAGGATGGGGAGGGCGGGGCTGCCCCAGTTCGGGGATGACTATCTGCTGTTGGGTGGCTGTAAGCCACCATCCGGGCGCGTCTGTGAGCGGCAGGAAGCCAGGCAGGGCCGCGGCCCGCCGGGTTTGGGCTTTGCTGTCTCTGGGAGCACGGAGAGCAGCCCAGGGTCACTCAGCCCCAGGGGCCCCGGAAGCCGCCGTCCTGGGCGCTGGACGCGGGAGGTGTGCCGATCACGACCTGTAAGCGCTTCCGTTTACCCAGCATCTACTATCCGTGTGACCAGCACGGGGCACGCTCCGCGTAACACGCCTCGTGTCACGTGATTCGCGCAGTCCTCCAGCGGAGGAGGCACTACGCCTGCAGATTGGGAAACTGAGGCTCAGAGTCCAGTCTCCTATGAGGTAACAAGCGACGAACCCGGGTCGTTCCCCTCCGCCAGTGTCCGCGAGAGCCAGCGGCTTGGCACCCTGTCTCCGTGCAGGGGGGAGGGAGCCGAGGCAGGGGCTGCAGCTGCTGGGGGCCCTGACCTCTGACCCCGGGCAGTGGCTACCTGCCAGGGAGGCTGATGGACCAGGGCTCTCTGCTCGGGCCTTAACCCCAGCCCAGGGCCCCCCGAGCTGCAGGCCCCCGGGGTCCGGCCTTCCTCTGCCCAGTCAGGGGCAATCCTACTGTCTTTGAAGAGGCAGCCCCCACTTCACCTTCCAGAAGCCTTCCCGTGCTACAAGGGGTTTCTCCCTTGTGGTTCCGCCTGCTCGTTTGTACAGAGCTTAGCTCCCCAACTACCGTGAGCGATCTTTCAATTCTCTTCCCCCTCTGCAGCATCCTGTCCGATGTGGCCACGGCTGGGCTCACCGACCATGTCGCCACCAGTATAGAAACCACGCGGGGTGGGGAGAGGTCCCCAGCGAAACCTCGTTCCCCATTTTCCTCTTAATACCGTTTGTTAGGATTCAAGGGGGGCGGGACACCAGCACGGGTCCCCCCCCCTGCCCCCCCCGGTCAACCGTGTCACCTCGTGTGTGGCAACCTTTCGCACTGTCATCCTGCATCTGGAAATTTAAAAATTTGATGACATCCGGAAATCGAAGACCCTTAAACACGCAAAAGACTTGAGGCGCGTGGGTGGCTCGGTTGGTTGAGCCTCTGACTTCAGCTCAGGTCGTGATCTCAAGGTTTGTGAGTTCGAGCCCCGCACCTGGCTTGCTGCTGTTAGCCCAGAGCCCGCTTCGGATCCTCTGTCTCCCTCTCTCTCTGCCCACCACCCCCCCCCCCAAATAAACATTAAACAAAGGTAAAGAAATGTGTTTTAAAAAAAAACAACCACAAAAGACTTTTTGATGTGAAGATGTTCGCAGCAGTGTTATTTATAATATGAAGAATTGGAAACCTACCTATATATGCAAATTTGGAGAACAGCTAAATGGATAGTGTATTATATACACATAAATAGCAGACGGACTTTTTTTTTTAATGTTTATTTTTGAGAGAGAGAGAGACACACACACAGAGTATGAGCAGGGGAGGGGCAGAGAGAGAGGAGGAGACCCAGAATCCGAAGCAGGCTCCAGGCACCGAGTTGTCAGCACGGAGCCCGACGCGGGGCTCAAACCCACAAGCTGCTAGATCATGACCTGAGCGGCGGTCAGATGTTTAACCGACTGAGCCCCCCAGGCGCCCCAGCAGATAGACATTTTGGAAGATGGTGGTGATGACTTTGTGGTCACATAGGAAAGTTCTGTAATCATATAAAACGATTATAACTACGTGAAACATACCGCCATGACCCCCACAGCCAAAAGGTCTGCCCAGGAGGGACAGCAACATGTTAATGGTTAACAGTTACTTTGGGTGACTTCTGATTTCTCCCTTTCGCTTTCCATAACAAGCATGAATACTCACACCGAGATTAATTATACCTCGGTCATCTTTTTTCTTATCTTGAAACTCGTATTTACTTTTGGTGAAACGATCCAGTAAGGAAAAGAAGAAAATAAACACGGTAACATTGTGTGTATCTCCTTCTAGTCCTTTCTCCATGCATATTTCCACGCCTATAAATAGACACTCGGTTGACTAGGGAAGAAAAATCCCAAGGAATTTTGGAGGCGTTCTCTCCGGGCTCGGAGGTCCCAGTTGCCTGCAGGTCTCATGTGGCTGAGAAGTTAGGCCACTGGCCCCGGGCTGGTAGGGCGGGAGGTGCCCCCTGCTCGGAATCCCGGGCCAGGGGGACCCCGCCACTTTCGAACTGGGAGCCGTCCCTTGGGAACCAGCTTGTTGATCCGCTGCCCCGAGGCCCACCTTCCCCACCAGACCCAGTCCTACCTCCTCCGCTCCTTTTTAAGGGACAGCAAAGCAATCAATCTGCTAATCCTGACTTTTCCAGAGTCGGAAGTCTCCAACCAGTGGGAGGCTTGCTATTTTCAAGTGGTTTGGGCAGTTGTTGGCCACGGCGGGGAGTTTTCCATCTCTGTTCCCTAGTTTGGCCAATCAACAGCGGATTTGGCCCTGGAGGTTTGGTGGGGTCGGGGTCTGTTTGGCCCTGCCCTGCCTTGCTCTGCTTAGGTGGGGACACTTGCCCCAGGGCTCTGCCCAGGCCACTGCCCTGGCTCCCTGGGCATCTGCTAGCAGGACTCAGGTGGCCCTACAGGGAGGTGGACTCATTTACCCCCACAGTCTGGGCCGGCCTAACACTACCCTCCCCCTCCAGGATTGGGGCTGTCCCCTCCTTTGCTCTTCCTAAGAAATGCCCTGCACCCCGGGGAGGGGCGGAAATAAAGGAGATGGGGGACGAGGAAGCCTGTTCTCAGCGTCCGTCTGTCCGAACCCCCCCCGCCCCCATCTCCTCCCTCCCCCCCACACCCCATCCCGTGGCCACATCTGCTCCCGTGAATAAGACGGTGTGATTCAGCGCCTCTCCGTTCCATCCACGCCCCTCCTCCTCCCCTTGGCTCCCATGTCACCCCCACCACCCCAGCCTCTCAGGAGCTTTGTGATGACCGCAGCTGTGTTTCTGTCTTGGTCAGAGGTGAACGTGAACCGTGAGTCCCTGGGCTCTGCCCGGAGCCGAGTCTCCCTTGCAACAGCCCGTTTCCACTTAGAAGACAAAACAGGTCAGGCTGGCCGAGCCCTGCTTGCTGGGTCAGGACGAGGACAGGGTGGGGAGGCTGGGCTCGGGACCAGAGCGGGAGTTGGAGGGGGGGACGAGGGCACCCAGTGACTGGCATCGGCACTTGCCCTCCAGCGCCTGGCATGGTACCAGGCACACAGGAGGCACTTGGGAGTGTTTCTGCAGAACAGATGCTGTCCCCAGGCCCCAAGGGGACATCGCATGAGCTACGGTCACCGTCCTCTTTCTCAGTGATGGGAAGGCAGATGTGGGGTCATTCTCTAAAAGCTTAAATCTATCCCAAAGGCATCTGCTAAGCACCCACTGGGTAAGAGAATTCGGGCTTTGCTTTCAAGGGAAAATCTCTGTCATCCTGTTGCCGACCGGCCACCCAGCCTAGACTTGGAGCGTCGCTGTCTCTCACGTCTCAGGCTCTCAGCCCCGAGGGGGAAGAAAGTTATCCTTTAAAGGCACGGCCCCGTGTCTAGGCCTGGTGGGTTGGAATTTAAGCGAATTTCTTGGCAGCCCTGACCCACCGTCTCGCCTGGGGTTGGGCCCTTCTGATTTCAGGGACGGAAGGTCCACTCAAGGTTTCCTCAGAGACTGGGGTGGGGGGGGGGCTTGGAAGGGTAGCTGTGGAGCTAATGCCGGGAGGGGTCTCCCCAGGCCACCCCAGCCAGGGGGCACTGCTGTTCCATTCCTGTAGGCCCAGGAGCCCCTCCCCCTGCTGATGGAAGCCTCGCTCTATCAGGTGAGAGAATGTTCCACCCTCCCGGGACCCTGGGGGTGCGGCCGGGACTCAGCGCCTACCAGTCAGGGTACCCACTCACACCTCCGGCTCCAGAGACTGGCTTAGGAATAAGCACACGACCCAGCTGGTCAACGAGAACCCTTCTGGGCACTCCTCTGCGGACAGCGGCTCTTTCCTGGGGGCCGCTGAATCGGAAGGATGGCGGGTTTCAGGTGACCCTCATGCTGGGCTTCTAGAGAAACCTTAATCTTAGAGATGTGGCGAGAGATGGGGACCCGATTGCGTCATTTGAACTCCTGGGTCTTGATGTATGTACCTGAAGCGGAAGCAGGCCCAACTGTGAAGTTTTTGGATAAAAGTTCATAGGTTCCTCCCCTCCCCTCCCTCACCCCCCACCGCCAAGCCAGTATGAATTGTGTTTCTGCTATTAAGAAAGGGACAAGCCCCCAGTTACTGCTGCTACACTCTGCCCTGCTGGGTGTGGCTTGAGTGTCCCCAGGAGGGACTGGTTCACGTTGATTTTTAGGTCTTATTTTATTTGACAGAGAGAGAGAGGAAGAGAGAGAATGAACAGAGGAGGGGCAGAGGGAGAGGGAGAGAGAATCCTAAGCAGGCTCCACACCCAGCACAGACCCCGATGAGGGGCTCAGTCCCAGGACCCTGGGATCATGACGTGAGCCGAAATCCAGAGTCAGAGGCTCAACCGACTGAGCCACCCAGGCGCCCCTCAAGCTGATTTTTTAAAAACTAGGCCTGATTGGCTCAGTCCATAGAGCGTGCAACTCTTGATCTTGGGGTCCTGAGTTCAAGCCCTACACTGGGCCTAGAGATTACTTAAAAAAAAAAAAAGTGAAAAAAAAAAACCCTCAAAACTAGTTCTGGTATAGACGGTCTTGTTCCAGATTCTTTCTGCATCTTCGTGGCCCCCCAGTGCCCCAACACACACACACACACACACACACACACACACACACAAGCTTCCCTTGGGTGACCTCAGTGCGGTAGACAGAATAATGGCCCTTCAAAGTTGTCTGCACCCCAGTCCCCAGAACCTGTTATTAAGTGATATCACACAGCGAAGGGACTCTACAGATGTGATTGGAGTTAAGAATCTCGAGATGGGTGGGGCGCCTGGGTGGCTCAGTCGGTTGAGCGTCCGACTTCCGCTCAGGTCATGATCTCACGGTCCGTAAGTTCGAGCCCCGCGTCGGGCTCTGTGCTGCCAGCTCGGAGCCTGGAGCCCGCTTCGGATTCTGTGTCTCCCTCTCTCTCTGCCCCTCCCCCACTTGTGCTCTGTCTCTCTCTGCCTCTCAAAAATAAAATAAATGGAAAAAGACTCCCTTTTTTTTTTAAATAAAAGAATCTCGAGATGGGGAGACTGTTTTGGATTATCGCGGGCCCCATGTAATCTCAAAGATCCTTATCAGAGGGAAGCAGGAGGGTCAGAGTCAGAGAAGGAGGTGACGACAACCGGGACAGGAGCTGGGGAAGAGGCCAGAGCCCAGAGCCGAGGAATGCGGGCGGGTGGCTTCCAGAAGCTGGAAAGCCAGGGCCGCGGGCTCCCTTCAGAGCCTCCGAAAAAGACCACAGTGCCCCCCAAACTCCGATTCTAGCCCAGGGTGTTAGAACGCTTGGCCCGCCACGGCCAACAGTACTGCTGGTTTAAACAGTAGAAATTTAGCGTCTCACAGTTTTGGAAGCTGTGAGCTCAAGGTGCCGGGGCATTTGGTTTTGGGTGGGGGCTTTCTTCGTGGAGAGCCACCGGCTCGTTTTGACTTCACATGATCTTTTCTCCGATGTCTCTCCCTCTTCTTGTAAGGACCCTTGTCTTCTCAGAGTAAAGCCGCTCCCCGAGCACCTTGTTACCCCTTAATTCTCTCCCTAAAGGCCCTACCTCCTGATACAGTCACATTTGGCATTTGGACTTCAACATAGGAATTTGGGAGGAGGGACACGAATCGAGACTGATTCTAAACACTCAGTGAGACTGATTCTAGATCTCTGACCTCTAGAACCATAACAGAATAAACCTGTGTTGTTTTGAGCCACGAAATCTGTGTGTTAATCGGTTCCAGCAGCCAGGACACTCGCGCATTCGGCCGGCGATGCTCCGTCTTGTCCCCGCGTCTTCCCGCGTGCTGCGCCTCCTGCCCGGCGATCTTCGCTGGCTAGCTCCTGCCAGTCCTTTGAGATTCGGCTCAGGTGTCCATGAAGTTTTCCGTGGCCCCAGAAAACCTTTCATTTATACATCTGTCCGTCTTCCTTTACCCCCAAGACACCCGGCTCCCCTTCCCCCGCCAACAGGTGCATCTTGAGCCCTTGCTGTGGACTCCACAAGACCCAGTGCTCTTGGAACTTTTGTTCCAGTTGGGGAGCTAGACACGGGGACAGAGGGCAAGGGTCTCCACCTCTCTGCAGCAGGGTCAGGCACCTGGCGGACCCCGTAGCTGTTAAACTGAGGCCAGACCCGGGGCGTGAGAGAATGGGTGGCCGTCCGAAAGAGGCCCTGAGGTCCAGGCCCCGCCCTTGCACAAGTCCCTAGGGCTGTCATTCTGGAAAAAGTCCACACTGGAGTCTCAAGGCCGGCTAAGCAGTCGGGGCTGCTTTGCTGGCTCTGCGTTCTCTGGGCCCTCCCGTATTTGCCAAGTCTTCTCATTGCTCGGCCGGCGTCCAAGGCCAGCTCGGGGGCGAAGGGCACCCGTAACCCGTTCATCAGTCTGTGCCCTCAACGCGTCCGCTCCGAGCTGGGCTTCTCCCGGCCCCGCCTTTCCCGAGCCCAGGGGTTCTCAACATGCGAGATTCCTCCCTCCCCCGTGCCCCACGGACGTCTGGCACTGTCCAGACATTTGTGGTTGCCGTCATAACTTGGGGTAGGGGACGTGCCAGTGGCATTTAGTGGATAGAGGTCGGGGAGGCTGCTAACGATTCCTGATGCCCAGGACAGCTGCCTTCGGATACAACAGAGAATTGTCCAGCCCCAAATGCCAGCATTTGAGGTTGAGGAACGCTGAGGCCTAATCCCACACTTTTGGATGAGTTTTGGCTGGAGAGTTTTATTGTTTGGGTTGTGAAGGGCTGGCCCTTCTGTGTTAGGAAAAGATGGGCAAGGCTCTCCTGTGCCGTGTCGCGGTGGTGTCCTGGCCAAAGGGCTCTCTGCCGCCGTGTCATCTTCCTTCGAAGGCTTTCTGTTGAAGCTTTGTTCTGGTGGATTCTACACACTGGGGCCGTGACGTCTGGCGGCCACACCGGATTGAGGGAAGCGTGTTCGCTCCTTGACAACAAATCCCCAAGCACACCTGCGGCTCAGTCCCGCTCACCTCGGCCCAGCTCAAGTGACAGGTGCAGGAGCGAAGGCATCTCGGGGGAGGGTCCTCCTGGGTGCGAGCCCTTGTCCCGTGGCCGCTGAGCCTCAGCTTCCTCATGTGTGAGATCGAGATGGTCAAACCTATCGTAGAGAGTTGCCGGGGAGTTGAGTGTGAGCTCGCTGGAATGTCGGAGCTGGCTTGGACTGGCCACAGGAGGCAGATGTTTAATTTTCAGGAATCTTCGAGCCACGTTGTTAAATATAGCTTATCATTAACAATTCAGTTCCCAGTCAGGGGCGCCTGGGGGGCTCAGTCGCTTAAGGGGCTGACTTCAGCTCAGGTCACGATCTCGCGGTTTGTGGGTTCGAGCCCCGCGTCGGGCCCTGTGCTGGCAGCTCGGAGCCCGGAACCTGCTTCGGATTCCGTGTCTCCCTCTCTCTCTGCCCCTCCCCCGCTCACACTCTGTCTCTCTCTTCTGTCTCAAAAATAAGCAGTAAAACAAAATAAAAAAAAATTCAGGTCCACAAACTTACCATTAAATGAATTAAATTGAAAACAAAGCTAATTGATACTTAAGCTTATCACTTCCTGATTATTTTACTATGGTCTATGCTCTCAAGGATGTTTATATCTACGGGAAATAGCACACACCTCTTTTTAACTCCGCGTGCAGGAACATCACACTGGCGGCTTGGAAACAGCCATGGTGGAAAGCATTTACGTCACGGAAATTGATAAAAATTGATTACATCTCAGGACTTGCTTTATTGTTCTGCTGATTTTCTAGATTTAAGACAGGGACGGATGGGGCGCCTGGGTGGCTCAGTTGGCTGAGCGTCCGACTTCGGCTCAGGTCACGATCTCACAGCCCGTGAGTTCGAGCCCCGCGTCAGGCTCTGGGCTGATGGCTCAGAGCCTGGAGCCTGCTTCCGATTCTGTGTCTCCCTCTCTCTCTGCCCCTCCCCCGTTCATGCTCTGTCTCTCTCTGTCTCAAAAATAAATAAACGTTAAAAAAAAAAAAAAAAAAAAGACAGGGACGGAGAAAAGGGTAATAATGCAAATTAAACCTGGAAGTGACTTGTGTCTCTGGTCATTTGTGAATAGCGTACAAAAAAATTAAGGAAAACTTCTCCCAGTATTCAAACACTATTATCCAATTCAGGAAGAAAGTGTCATTCCAATAAACGTCATCATGGTCTCACTTTTCCTTAGTCTTTAATTTAATTGGAGACATCAGGGGTGCCTGGGCGGCTCAGTCCGTCTGACCCTTGATTTTGGCTCAGGTCATGATCTCACTGTGCGTGAGTTCCAGCCCTGCGTCGGGCTCCGTGCTGACAGTGCAGAGCCTGCTTGGGATTCTCTCCCTCTCCCTCTCTCTCTGCTCCTCCCCTGCTCACGCGAACGCATACGTGCACACTCTTTTTTTTTTCCCTCTTTCTCTCTTTCCCTAAATAAACTTTTTTTTTTTTAAACGTTTATTTATTTTTGAAGTAGAGAGAGACAGAGTGCAAGCCGGGGGTGGGGCAGAGAGAGGGAGACACAGAATCCGAAGCAGGCTCCAGGCTCCGAGCTGGCAGCACAGAGCCCGACACGGGCCCCGAACCCACGAGCCGTGAGATCATGACCTGAGCCGAAGTCGGACGCTCAACCGACTGAGCCACCCAGGCGCCCCTAGATAAACTTTACAAAAAAAATAAATGGAGACATCAGTTAAGCTTCTTGTCAGAACCCCATCTTCAAGCACACGAACTATTGCTGAGCTGGAGGGTAATCGAGCATTTTTTTGGACCAAGATTAATAATGAACTTATGTGCATGTATTTGTGGGGCCATTGCCCCGTCTCCCCCAGAACCGGTTGTTAAACGTCTAACAGCGCAGCATGGAACGTGAACTTGGATATGGAAGTTGTTCACGCAGGACCAGGCTTCCACGGGGTCCACTCAGTCACCAGCCCGCCTGCTGTGGCTCTGTGGGAAGGAGACGTGTGTGTCTAAGCTGACGAGGGGACTCGTTCTTACAATCCTGGCCTAGAGCGTCCACTCTCCCTGCCCACCAAGACACCCTGGGTGGGCATCCTTGGGGCCACACGGCACCCACAGAGGCCGTGTCCTGGGTACAGGTGAGCACCCGAGATCCCGAGGGGGGAGCCTCCTGGTTTGGTGGCTACCCAGTTTGGGAGATGGCCCAGAAGTCCCAGGCTCACCTGGTCTGAGCAGATTGGAATGGGAGGTGGGAGCCTGGGTGGCCTCTTGGGGGTCGGGGCGGGGTGGGAGAGACCTCGAGGGGCACACTCGGAGAGCGTCCTGTCTGTGCCGCCGCTGACCTGGGTGCAGTCACCCAGCGGACCCATCTTTCTTTCCCTTTTTTTTTAAATTTTTTTTAAATGTTTTTATTTATTTTTGAGACAGAGAGAGACAGAGCATGAATGGGGGAGGGTCAGAGAGAGAGAGGGAGACACAGAATCTGAAACAGGCTCCAGGCTCTGAGCAGTCAGCACAGAGCCCGTCGCGGGGCTCGAACCCACGGACTGCGAGATCATGACCTGAGCCGAAGTCGGACGCTTAACCGACTGAGCCACCCAGGCGCCCTAAATCTCAGATTACATTTTAATCTAAGTATGTCCCTTGCAACGTTTGGCAATTCTGTACCTCCCGGGCCGACCTGAACTTGTCCCCCGGGGCCAGCACCCTTTCTCCCCAGTCATCCCTCTACGTGGGCTGGCCGCTGAGTGAGCTAGGCTGAGCCGGCACTGGAGCAGGGATCCGGGGTCAGATCCGGATGCAAGGAGAAGCCCAGGGTCTGGAAGACAGAGAGAAGCAGAGGGGTCAGGCCAAACCTGTGAAGGCAGAGCTGGACCCGGACCAGGACCGGGTCTCAAACTCCTTAACTCCCCCCCGCTAATGGGCGCGCTGGCACCTGGCTTCTCTGAGCCCTTGTTGTCTCCTCTGTCGGATGGGGATAAGTAATACTAGACAGAGGTGGTCATGACGGTCACGGGGGACAGAGGGCACTGAGCACAGTGCCTGACATATACCAAGTGCTCAATAAATGGTAGGCTTGACCGTACACTTACCCATTACTATATATAGCATATCACGTCCTTATAGAATAATTACTTACCGCAATAATAATAAACTATTACCGTTCCAGATCGGACTTTTGTTTTGCTTTACTGTTATACAGCCAGCATCTACAATGGTGCCTGGAACATGGTAGGTGCTCAGCTGCTATGTGCTGAAAGACTACATCGTGGGGATGAGAGCTTTGCCTCCAACATCCCTGAGGTCGGTCCAGCCCACTCCTACCTGACCAAGCCACCCGACTCGGCCCTAAATGCTGAATAGACTAAACGCGTGGGAAGGTAGAAAACCCAGGCTGAGACGTGTGGCTGCATCTCCGTCGAGTTCTGGGAAGTCAGACCTTTCTGACCTGGAACAGAAGGTGGGTGGCCTCCCGGTGCATCTGGGAATCCTGGCTCATCACGGCCCCGGGGGGGGGGGGGTGGGAGCACGTTGTGACCCCAGCCCTCCCGGCAGATGGACAGGAACCTGGGAAAACAAACGCAGGCAAGTCAGCCACGGCGTCTGTTCTGGAACTCCCTCTGTCTGCCCTGGACCTCACCGGGGCCGCAGCTCTGTGCCGTCCGGCGGGTCTGGCCGGCACTGCCGAGGGGACACGGCGTCCCCCAGCCCAGGCTCGAGCTCAGAGTTCTGGTCTCCCGGTTATTTGGGCAGAGGCGGTTTGCAAATTCCTGGGGCCCCGAGACACCCCCAAGCCCCAAACTCGGCGTGTCTGAAACTGAGCTCCCGACCTCCCACTGGGAACCTGCTTCTCGCTCAGACTCGACCTCTGACAGTGGCACCTCCATTTTCCTGGATCTCATGCCGGAAACCGGGAGTTCTCTTGACGCTTGCATGCCGCCTCTCCCCACGTACAAGCCGGCACCCAGCCCTGGGGGTCCTGCCTTCCAAGTGTCGCCTGATTCTTTCCACACCCACTGCCACCATCCTGGGCCTGCGGCATCCCGCCAGCCTGCCCTCAGCCCGGCTGATCACTGCCACAGCCCCCCCCAAGACCTCGTGGTCCCAGCTCGTTCCCCATGCAGCAGTCCCCGAGTGCGGGCCTTAGCCGGGCTGCCCTCTGTCCTGCGTCCCCTCCCCCTGCTTTAACTTGCTACCTTCCTTCCCGCTCAGCCTGCAGGTGCGGGCCTCCTCGATGAACACCTAAATATTCACGTCAATCACAGACGCAATGACGCTTCACCCCTGAATATTTAAACACGAGCCTTCTGAGATCAAGGACAGTCTGCTGCATGACCCAAATTCCATTTTCACACCCAGGAATTTAACTGTGACGCGGAAGAGGTATATAATGTGCAATCCATGATTTAATTCTCCAATCGTTCCTAAAATTAGTCGCTGTCCTTATTCCGCTTCAGCCCAGGATCCCACCAAGAATTACACGTGATGTCGGGTCGCACGGTGCTCCCTTCTTCGTGATGCCTCCGGCGGCACCCGGACTTGCCCCCCAAAGCCCTCATCCCGCGTCATCTTCAACCCTCCGCTTTGCCTCCTGACTGCAAACTCCCTGAGGGCAGGACCGAGCCTGTCTGGGGTCTGCTGGTGGTTTCTGGCGTATGGAGAGCATCCCGTCAATATATTTTTAAAATTTTTTTAACGTTTATTTCTTTTTGAGAGACAGAGCATGGGTGGGAGAGCGGCAGGGAGAGAGGGAGACACAGAATCCGAAGCAGCCTCCGGGCTCCGAGCTGTCAGCAGAGACCCCGACACGGGGCTCGAACCCATGAACTGTGAGACCATGACCTGAGCTGAAGTTGGACGCTTAACCGACTGAGCCACCCAGGCGCCCCATCCTGTCAATATTTTCCAAGTTGACTCGAGGAGATGACGCACATCCTGGGTGCTTTCCTGTCGCTGTAAAATCTGCCTCTTGTAAAGGGGGCTCAGCTAAGGAAATATTTTGAACTCAGACTCTCATTCAATCTAAATCCTGGGAGGTGTGACCCATGAGAGGAGCAAGGACAGCTTGTCTTTGCTGTCCTTTTATAGCACGGAAGGAGGCAGAAGGGGACACCCGAGTGGGGTGTGGGGAAAAGGGCCGTCTGGCTCTGGGCCTTTGATCTGCGCCCCAGGAATGCCCAGGAGGTCCGGGAGTTTCTGGGTGAACGAGGATATCCAGCGAGGGCCCAGCAAATGCTTCCTGGATAACGGGCTCACCGGGTCCCTCACTCGCCGAGGCCCTGGAACTGGCGGGGAGAGTGACACGCTGGCTACAACAACAATGGCCCGGACTGGGTCTTTGGAGGGGCAGGAAGGCCTTAATGGCCCTGCGAGACGGAGAGGTCATTCAGAGTCACCAATATTTATTGACACAGCCGTGACTGTCCCTGGGACAGCTGTGAATCAGAGGAACTACCGGGAATAGCACTCAGAGGCCAGACTCACACTGTCTGACCAGCGGCCGGCCGCGTCCCTCCCTCACCCCTGCCCCCCAGCTGAGGGGCAAGAACCTTGCTGGGGCCCGTCCTGCCCGGGCTCGGGTACTGCCCCTGCTTCTGCGGCCCACCGCGCCACGCCCAGACGAACTTCATTCCTTTACTGGCTCCATGCATCGTATTGAGCGCCTACTGCGTGCCACTGAACCACCTACATTTCTGAGCACCTGCTGTGTGCTAGGCACGATCTAGATACTGGGTTCCAGTTATGTGTCCTTTTTCTGGTGCACCACGACGTGCGTGTGCCAGGTACGGTATCAGAATGCTTGCCCAGGGCGGTTCAAAGCGGTAAAGCCCAGAACCAGGCCCTGCCCTTACTTCCTTTGGGTCCCCACAGCATTGCCTTGGGCTGGAGGAAAGCAGTTTTCCCTCAGCCCAACAGGGATCTGTGTGCCCCAAGGTCAGCCTGACGGGGGGGGGGGGGCAGTCCCTCGAGGGGATGGCAAGAGGGGGTGGCCCGGCTCCAGCCCGGGATGGGCACCCGGCCCTGGCCACTCACAAGGCCGTGCCACCAGGCTGGCTGCGGCTCTCAGCAGAGCGGCCCCCGTTGCCGGGAGACACTGTGCAAAACAGTGCTGGCTGTTCTGCAAGCCTGGCGTCACCCCCAGCCCCGAGGCCACTGCAAGGAGCCCGGTCCCCTTAATTAGAACCTGCCGGCTTGGCCCTGGCCCTCCCCAGGCCCGAGCTGACTTCAGTGGCCGTGAAACTTGCAAACTCTTTCCTGTGTGCTCCCTTGGGCTCCAGCCTGCAGGAGCTTCAGAGGCGACTCACTTCCCCTGGCTGGGGACTGGGCAGGTGCAGCTGCGGCCTGTTGTGGCTCCCGGGTGCGGGGCTGGCACGCCGGCCCATGCCTCTCCGGGCCTGGCACGTGACGGGCACTGGGAAGGGTCTGCCACCCAGACGGGGACACGCCTTCCCGAGCCCCGGCCGAGGCCTCTTCACCCCTTCTTGCTGCCCCAGCCTGCTCCCGCCCGGCTCCCCGGCCCGAGAGCGTTGGCCCTGTGTGTGTGTGTGTGGGGGGGGGGGGGGACATCTTCCCGGTTCTTCTCTGGGCTTCCACGGCATCTGTGCAGACGTGCTGTGTAGCCCGGAATCCCTCCAGGGTGGGACAACGTGTTTTGTCTACCTCTGCATCTCAGCGCCCACCTCTTGGGTCCCGGCTCCAGTGGGAAAGAGCCACGCCCCCTCTCTGAGGTTCAGAGGCATCAAAGCCCAGCTTCTTCTCCCTATAGACCCCCGGAGCCTGGAGCAGCCTGGGCCATCAGCGTCTCCGGCCAGGTGGATCGGACTGGCTCCAGCTCACAGGCAACTCCTGTCCAAGCCCGGGCCGAGGTTTCCACTTGGAGAAGGTCCCCATGGCTGGGCTGGCTGAGGACCCGGTGCGGAATATCTGACTAATCCCAGCTGTCCGACCTCTGGTCCCCAAGTGCAAGGGAGCAGCTGGCACTAAACTCGCTCCCCCAGGGCCCCCTCGGCCCTGCCCGTGTGAGAGGTGGCCAGGACCGGGCCCGGGCGTGACGCCTTGAGGTCTTCTGGTGCCCCTTTTGTGCCCCAAAGCCCATGCCAGTTTGCAGAACGCCATGGTCCCGGCCTCCAAGAACTGTGTGCAGTGGCTTCCAGAAGGACCAAGCCCGGCTGCGTGTGTTCTCGAAAGGTGCCTGCTCTTTCCCCAGCTCTGGGGTGTCCGTCCACACCGGGGGTGGTGGGATTCCCTGGTGGGAGGCCAGAGGGAAGGGTTGTCAGCCAAGGTGGGGACTTCAAAGGGCTCCTCTGGGCTCCCTGCTCGGGCCCCCGGCTGTGGGATGGGCTGAGCCGCCAGGCTGGCAGCTGGCAAAACACGGCTGTGCTTGCTCGAAGCCCCAAATAGCAAACAAGGGTGCCTTTCTAATTGGGGTGCCAGCAGGGTCCTCCCCGGGGAGGGGGGGAGTTTGAGGGTGGCCTTGGACTTCAGGCATAGGCCGCACCTCCCTGGGGCAGCGTGGGCGGGGTCCCCATCCCTCAGTGTGCGCGACCCTGGCTGGTCCCCGGCCGCCTCCTCCAGCGGCAGGCAACTCAGTTCGTGCTGATTATTAGTTACTAACTTACGAGTGACCCTATTGGGGCAAAGCAGGGACTGGATAGACTCCGGTCACGGTGCGAAGGAGGAGAGGAACCCAGCGTTTATTAAGCACCAACTGCATGCCTGGCTTGGTGTTGGGCAGGGAACGAAGGAGAAACAGCCCATGGGGGTGGGAGAGGGCCGGGAGGATGTGAGTCCAGGCTGTGGGTGGCCCTGGGATCAGCGGGGAATGGGGAGGCCAGTCCCTTGTCCTTGCGGGTGGGGCCGGCCCGTGTGTCCTTCGGTGGGCTTCGTCCCTGCAAAGGAGGGAGGGGTGGAGGAGAGAAAGCCACAGCTGTGCCCTCCTCCCAGCCTCTTTCCTCTCCTGCCCGGCTGCCGGCCAGAACCCCCCCACCTTTGCTGTGGGACCCGGATGGCCTGCCGGGCTCCTCGGTCCTGCGGGGCACATGGGATTTGAACCCTGTTTCCACTCAGGAAAAACCTGGTACATTCCACTCAGGAAAAACCTGGCTCGTCCCTGGGTGTGGCCGGCTGGCCTTGGCCGGGGGCCTGTGCCAACCGAGCAGCCGCTGCGGTGCCCGGGCTCATACACCCCGAAAAGGGCCCCAAAGGCTCAGCCTCACTGACTTAACTGGAGAGTCATTTAAAACCCCTCCAGGGCCGCCTGGCTGGCTCAGTCGGCGGAACCTGCGACTCTTGATCTCAGGGATGCGGGTTCCAGCCCCGTGCTGGGTGTGGAGATTACTTAAAAAAATTTGTTTTTTAATTTAAAATTAACTTAAAGAAAAAAAAAAATCTTTCCAGTTGCTGGGTCACCGAGGTCTCGGTGGCAGGATTCCACGCTCTGGAATCCCGCCAGGGGACAAGCCCGCAGGGACAGGAGGCGCCCTTGAGCTCCTCGCCCCCCAGGACCCGTTCCTCCCACGGGAAAGAAATGCCACGGGCCCTGCCCAGCCTGGCGACAAAGCTCAGTGCCCTGGAGTCCGGTCTGACAGCACGCAGGGAGGCCTGGGCTTTTATGGGGCAGGTCAAGGATGCACAGCAGGGGGCCTTGGTCCGCCAGTCCTGCCGAACACCCTAGAGGAGCGCCTTTCTTTCCTTCCTCCTCCCAGGATTGCCGAGACCCCAGGACGTGTGCAGCGGGGTCAGCTCCGTGCCAAGAGGCGCCTAGCAGGCCACACGGAGGCCACCGGGATTCCGCCCAATGTGCCAGTGGGTCCTACAGGTGCCGACCCAGGGAACAGTGTCCTGACCCGCCCCTCCTGTCCCTTTGTATATCCGTTACCTATTTCCTTTTTTAAAATCTTAGCACTCTCGGGGTGCCTGGGTGGCTCAGTCAGCTAAGCGTCTGACCCTTGATCTCAGCTCAGGTCATGATCTCACGGTTCGTGAGTTCGAGCCCCGCGTTGGGCTCTGCGCTGACAGGGCGGAGCCTGCTTGGGATTCTCTCTCTTCCTCTATCTCTCTGCCTCTCCTCCATTCTCTCTCTCTCAAAAAGAAATAAACATTAAAAACAATAAAATCTTAGAGCTCTTTATTGGGTCTGAAGTTCTGCCCCGAGAGTCCACGTGGGGTGGATGTGAGAAAGCGTAGAGAGTGGCTGAGTCCCCTCCCTCCCTCCTTCCATTGGGAGTGGCCCCCTGTGACTTCCAGGGACAGTGACACTGAGGGCACAGTGTCCCCTTGGCTCTCACCAGCCAGTGGACTTCTGCTCCTTTGCATCCCGGGGTGTTTTCTGGAGAAGGCTCTCTGGGGGGCCCCCCGCAGGGCAGAGTGCTGGGCTCATTCGCATAAGTCAAAGTTCAGGGGCGGCCTTCTCCGCTGCAGGAAGGGATGGGGGGCTGCAGGAGCTCATGGGGGGCCCCCAGTTCTCTGAGGTAGGTCTGAAAAATTTGCTACTGCAAGTTAGGGCTTGAAGTGAGTGCGTTAGATGAGATGAATCCTTGGTGGGGATGTGGAAGACAGAACAACGCCTACCCAGAGACGCCCCCTGTCCTGAGTCGACAGAGCCTGGGACCCATACTTAGCACGGCAAGAGGGACTTTACGGAGGTGGTTAAATTAAGGACCTTGAGGTGGGGAGATTATCCTGGATTATCAGACGGGTCCTTTCAAGAGGGAGGCAGGAAGGTCCGAAAGGGACAGAGGTGGTATGATAGTTTGTGTCTCCCCCAAATCCACATGTCAAAACCTTCTCGTGGCTGTATTTGGGGCTGGGGCCTCTAAGGAAGTAATTAAGGTCATAGGGGTGGGGCCCCGATCCCAAGGGATTAGTGTCTTTATTAAGAAGAAACACTAGAGAGGCTGTTTTTTCTCTCTCCACCCCTCCTTCTTCCCTCTTTCTCTCCCTGTCTCCCCCCCGCCTGCCTCTCCCCACCGGCTGTGTGCGCACCGAGGAAAGGCCCCAAGAGGACACAGTGAGAAAGTGGCTGGCTCCAAGCCAGAAGAAGGCTTTTACATCCAGGAACTGAATGGGCCAGATCCGCCCTTGATCTTTGGACTTTCCAGCCTCCAGATCTGTGAGAAATAAAATTCTTTTAAGCCGTCCGGCCAATGATAGTTTGTGTGGCAGCCTGAGGACAGGGTTGGGGGCAGGCAGGGGTGGGTGCAGAGATGGAAAAGGGCCCACGACCCACGAACCGAGGGGCGCGGGCAGCTTCTATGAGCTGGGAAGAGTAAGCTGTTGGATTCTTCCCTAGAGCCTCCAGAAATTGGCTCTGCTGACACCTTGAGTTTTAAGACCTCCAGCCTCCAGAGCTAGAAGATCATACATCTGGGTTGTTTTTAGCCATTTCGTGGCCGTTTGGTACAAGCAGCCGCAGGAAGATAGCACAGGGGCCACGAGGTCTGGCCTGCCCTGTCTGACCTTCCTTCCCCTTCTCCGGGGAACAGCCCCTGGCCCTTCCTCTGGGAACCTCCCGCCCCGTTCTCAGGCCCTCCCTGTGTGTGGGTGGAGCAGGTGACTAGGACACGGAACAGCACGTCTCCCTGGCCACGGGGCGGGGGGGCCTGGGGTTCTGGGGCTCTTCCCGAAACCCCAGGGGGAGAGAAGACCCCTCTTTCCACCAAGGCGGCTGAGGACGGACGTAAGCCTGAAGCACTCGCTGGCCATCTGGCCACGTCAGGGGTGGAGGCCACGCCGGAAATCAGGAACACAGAACCGAGGGAGGCCGAGGGTGCTTCCTGACCACCCCAACCGAGCCCCCAGCAACTTGAGCTTTCCGACGCAGGAACCTTTAGATCCCCTGTGTCGCTTGACCAGGTTTGAGGTGGCACTCCGTCACTTGCAACCTGGAGTCCTATACTAATGTCACTCGCTCTCGGCTGCCCGCGATGAGCTCCATTTTCTCAGGTGGGAAAGAAAGGGCTGGAATTGGGGCCCGCGGCGTGAGAATCATTCCCACCCGGGCCGGTCTTCTCTCCAGAGTGGCCACTTTTAGTGTTTGTTGGGGGCAGTTATGAGTCACCGCACTGCTTCTGGAACAGTTTTTTTTGGGGGGGGGGGAGCCCCAGGCAAGCACCTGCTTCGGTCCTCCCGGGCACTCTTCTGCAAATGGACACGCTCTTTTCCAGTGTTTTATTCCACGATGGTCTGGAACAGGGTCCGTGGGGCGTGGGAAAGAAGGCGCACGTGGCCGTCTAGAGAAATCTCGCGGATGCACGCGTGGTAACGGGCAGGGTAAATGCGCACAGAGGCCAACGTGGTCGTTATGGGAGGCGGCACAGAAGCGGGGTGGGCAGGGCTCCCCGCGCCCTCCGGCAGGCTGGGCGTCCACCGAGGTCTCTGTGGCTTCTGTGTTCACAGCCCGGGGGACAGACGAGCCACCGCTTTTGCTCTGGGGTCTGGGTGTGATGCCACCGTGATAAGGAGTACGATTTCGTATCTTCTATTTGCCCCTCGGATCCTGACGCCACCTTCCCCTGCTTCCTGCCTCGAGGGTGCCCTGTGCGGACAAGGGGCTCCTGTGCCCTCCACCTTCTGGCTGGGAAGCCCTACGGCCAGCTAGAGAGAGGGAGGAGGCTGAGGGCAAGGTGTCCATTCTCCTGGCTCCTTCCGTTCGATGCCTGTGTTCGTTTCTGCTACAACGAAGTACCATGGACAGGGCGAGGGGTGGGGGGGGAGGCGGGGGCGCGTAAACCGCAGAAGTTCCTTCAGGAGGTCACTAAGTCTCAAATCAAGGTGTCAGGCAGGGCCCCGGCCTCCCTGGAGGCTCCGGGAACATCCTTCCTCGCCTCTCCAGGCTGCGGGTGGCTCCGGGCGATCCTTGGCTTGTGACAACACCATGACATTCTCTGCCTCCTTGTCACATGGCCTTCTCTGCGTCTCTCTGTCTCCTCTCTTCTCATAAGGTCGCCGGTCAGATTTCAGACCCACCCCAAATCCAGGATGGTCTCGTCATCTCAGGATCCTTAAATAATTATATCCGAGAGGACCCTATTACCAAATGAGGTCCCAGACAGACAGGAATTTTGGAGGACACTATTCAGCCCACCGCAAAACCCTCATGGACTGGCTGGCTCTTTCTGACCAAAGGTCCGACAAGGGTCCTGTCTGCATGACTCTTTTATTCTGGGCCTCCGGCCTTTGGTGCCTCTGGTGGTAAGGCTCTGATGGCACCAGCCCTGGGACCCTACATTCTCCTTTCCCCTCTCGGTTTCCCTATACCCCACCTCGTGAACGAAGGCTCCTTGAATGACCTGAAAGAACCATCAGTTTCCTGTTGGGGTGTTGATGGACATACTCTTCATCACGGGGCACTCAGCCCATCTCCTTCCATCCTCGAAATCAGTATCACTCCCTCCTGGATGAAGAGACAGGTTCAGCAAGGCCGAGCTACCCGCCCGAAGCCGTTCCGCTGAGATGTACCACGGGTAATGCCCTCCTTCTCTCAGGATGCCAGGCAAAGCCAGTTCTGCCTCCGAGAGGCATCCTTTGGGGTGTGGCGAGGTGGGGACAGTGGGGCCTGACTCCGGACTCGTGTCGCTGCAGGTGAATGGAAACCCAGCTCCAACTGGCTCCAAGCAAAAGAGACAATTTGTTGGCTCCTGTGCCTGAAAAATCTGGGGGTGGGGGGTGGGGAGTGGACTCGCTCGAGGCACCTCCGGCTCAGGTGTGCAAATGATGGCGAAGAAGGGCATGTGTCCCCCCTGTCGGCTCTGTGTCTCTGTGCCAGCTCCGTTCTTGGGTGACTGTGCCTGGGAGGGGTGGGGGCAAGATGGATCCTGACTCCCCAGCTTCAGGTTCCCAGCGGGAAGGGAGCTTGTCTCTCCACGGCCTGCAGAAATCCCAGGGAAGACGCTGGTGTCTGGCAGGTGGCTCCCCAAGGGGAAATCAGGGTGCCGCTGGAAGCTCCTGGAAAGGGCAGGTGCTTGGTGGGGAAGGTGGGCGGAGGTTTTATCGGTCACCTGAGGCAGTGGAGGAAGGAAGGGCCGGGCAGATGTGGGACCGGGGCTTCTCCCACCTTCCACCTTAGCAGAGGGATCCTCCCGAGCCAGGTATTGGGAAGCAGGAGGTGGGCGGTGTGTCGGGGGAGGGGGATGAAGGCACTTGGGTGCAGAAGGCCACCCCACGTGGTCCCAGGACGTCAGCACCATAAACCCTCCCTAGGGATGGGAGTCTTCAGGAGCTGATGTCCCCAGCTGCTCTCCAGGAAGGTAGCGAACCAGCAGGATGGAGTCCCATATGCTGCCTCTTCGCTGTGTGACCTTGGGCCAGCACCATCGTCCTCTGGGCCTCAGTTTCCCTGCTGTTAAACGGGGGCCTGCTCCCCATTGCCGAGAGATCAGAGGGAGGACCAGCAGGCATCTGACAAGTGCCCTGTGCGGACCTAGGAACCTGGCTTCTGGTCTCGTCTTCACAGTGTCTCCTGTCTTTCCAGGTGTCCTGTCTGGTCATCCGGTGGCCAAGCAGCTTGGAGGCCATAGAGGCTGGCTGCGTGTCGCCTGCTGACTTCCCACCCTCGGTGTCTTCGGTAACTGCTTGTGGGAGGCTGAGGCGTGAGTCACGGGAGGTGCCGGGTGAGGCTGCGGGGCCCGGGGGGCCCCGAGCTGAGTACCAGCTCTCATGCCAACTTGGTGCCAGGCCAGCGTGGGCCACTGAGGAGGAAGAATCAGAGCATCTCTGTCTGAACCCAGGCCCTGCCTCCTCCCAGCCGGAGTCCCACTTGGGGCAAGCCTGTCCCCTCGGCGCCTCAGTCTCCACCCCCACCAAAGTCAGGGCAGGGCTACAAGAGCGTGGGGAGGTGGAGCAGGCCGGCGCCTTGCACGGGCCGCTCACTAGGTAGGAGGCTCGGCGGCTGGTTTATCGAACTGCCCAGTGTGGTTTGACACGGCTCCAGTCCCTCGGTCCCCGGCTGCACTCTGTCAAATCGTCCCTTCCTCGACTTCCAGTTTCCTTCACTTTCGGTTTTCACTGAAAGTGTTCGGACTCTCTGCTCTGTCCCTTCTCGCTCCCCTCTGCTCTCTGTCTTTGCTCCTCCTGTGGGTTAGGTAGGGGTTGAGGGGAGCAAGATTCAGGGGGTATGGTCTCCCTTGCCCTGGTCCTTGGCTGTCCTCTCTCTGGAGCCTCTGGGTGAGCCGTTATACCCGCCCCCCCCCCCCCCCCGCATCCTTGCCCTCAGCTCCTGTCCCTGGTGAGATGCACCCTTGATCTGCGGCCCTTCCCTGGATGCAGGTTCACAAGGGCGGCCTCACCTCCTCCATCATTTGTTAGACCCCCGTGGGGCCCATTCCTGCTCCCACCTCTCTTTGACTCTTCCTCTTCTGAGAGGTCCGTTTTGAAGTATTTGCCTCTTGGTTCTGTGTAAATCTTCTTCGGCTTGCCCCCTGGCCCCTGGGATTCTCCAGCCCATACTAGGGGGTGAAACGCAGATGTTACTGACCAAGCAGGAGCCAGGTTTTCTGCTCCAGAGACTCAGTCCAGTTGGGCCTGGCGGAAAGCAGGTGGAGGTAGCACAGGGCCGCCTCGTACAGGTGTTAAGGCTGTGTACTGCACAAGGGTACCTCAACCGTGAGGACACTGTTGTCAGTGCACATCCTAACTGACCTATGTGAGGCGTGTGGGTAAGTGTCAGGATGCAGGCCTGTGTCTCTGGGTGGCTGAGGCAAGCCTCCTTTATGTGAACCCCACACTGGCTTGGACACACTCAGGGCGGCACCTGTATACTTCCGCACACGCACGGATGTGTGCAGCTATGCCCAACCCCCGCTGAGCTCAGAGGATGCCTTGAGGTCCCTCCACCTGCTTGCTGCTCTCGCACCCAGTCCTCACCCTCACCGGGCTCCTCGGGGGCGGTCCTGAGGCAGGGTTCAAGGAGTAAGTAGAGGCCAAATAAGCGAATGGATGAAAGAAGGGGCACAGAGGGGAAACGGCATAGAAAGGAGTAGGCACGCAGCTGAGCATCTGACCGCGTGCCTTTGCTTCCTGGGTTGAGCAGTGTTCTGGACCCCGGCCAGCTTCAGGGTCTGTGCTGCGGGGAGGGCCGGCTTTCTCTCTGCTTAAACCCCCAAGTGGCTCGGGGTCTGGGTCTGCAGTGTCTCCCAGACCAGCGTCTTCCGGCCCTTGGGACCAGTAGTGGAGCACTGCCCTTGGAGTCCAAAGTGGGAGCCCCCACGGGCCACCTAGGTGTCCCCTGCCCCGGCAGCAGCTGCCAGCCACGGAGAAAGGGGAGTGCCAAGGAGAGGGCGAATGCTTTCCCAGGGCCCCTGTGTGCCCCTCCGGGAACGCCTGGCCTCCTTCCTCCCACCCCTGGCAGCAGGGGCTCCCCGGGGCGCCCTGGGTATGGGCCTGGGGGCAGGGAGCCGGGCGAGCTCCGTCCTCGCCAGCCCGCGGGGAGTCTGTCTGCCCCTCCCTGGGCTCTGGTGAGAGACTAGAACACAAAGCTATTTTTATTTATGATAGTGTCAGTGGGCTGGCCTCCGTCTAGACAGCGGGTGTTATCATTCGGGGCCATCCTGGAATGCGCAGCCCCATTTATTGAGAACAGAAGACCGTGTGCAGATTAAGCGGCTCATAAAAATAAGCTGGGAACTGATACCGGGCCGGGCAAGCCAAGGTAACCGGCGAGGTCAGCCGTGCACGTTGCTTTTGGACACCGGGATGTTTTCAGAGAAAACGAGGATCGATGTGGCCGCAAGGGTGGGCGTGGCCTGAGCCTGCCAGTTCCCCTCTGGATGACGCATTTAGCTGCCTCGGGGCCTCAGGGTGCTCATCTGTAAAACGGGCACGAACACAGAACGTCTGTCTCAGGATGAGGACTACGTGGCTAAGGGGGAGAAAGAGTTTGGGAAGGTGCCGGCACACAGCGAAAGCTCTGCGATATTACTGCCTCTGCTATCATTCTGCCCCTTCGACCTTTGGAGCGTGGCCACGAGGAGGAAAAGGCAGCAAGAGTGGCCTTGACCCAGCCCTTCCGAAGGGCCGAGGCAGCTGCGGTTGAGACTCCTACGTGGGCACACTGGGGCAGAGCTGGAGGGCCCAGACCTGGGCAGGAGAGAGCTCCAGTGGGGGTGGCAGAGGCAGGGACCCGGCTCCACCCCAGCAGACGGTCCCAGCACCCCTCTGAGCCTTGGTTTCTGCTTCTGAGAAATGGGGAGGCTGGGGGGGTCCCTTGCAGGCTTGCCTGGGACGGAGCGCGCCCAGTGCTCAGGGCGCTGTGTGGACGCCTGGCTTCTGTGAACCAGGCACTGACAGAGCCCACGGCAGAGCAGGCCCCGCGGCCCTTTGGGTTGGGGCTTTAGGAAGGAACAGAGCCTCTCCTGGTATCTGATGCCGTCCTGCTGTCCTGCCGTCCTGCCTTCCCGCTCCCACCCCGACACTGACTAAAGGTACACATGTGTTCTGCGTTGCCCTGATATCGCCCTGGCCTGGGGCCTCTGTGGTCAGAGGCCTTGTGCTCTTCCTTCAGCTTCCGTGGTTTCTCCGGCTCACCCTTCGCACCCGGCGTGCCGCCCCACCTTCGCGAGGTCTCCATCCCAACCTCTGCTTTGGAAGACACCTGCCCTCTCCTTCCTGTGATAGGAGAAGCTCTGGGTGGGGTCCACCCTGTCCCCAGGGGCCACACCCAGCACCCCCTGAACGAATGAGAACCCAGCTCTGCAGGGAAGCGGGCTGTCCTCAGCCACCCAACAAGGGAGACTTTGGGGGCGGGGGGGGGGAGTCGAGAGAGAGTGTGTGTGTATGTGGCCTGTCTGAGCAACCAAGGTCACAGTGGACCCGCCAGACAGCGCTATCCAGGGGATAGCATGCATCAGCGCGTGCAAAGTGAGTGCTTTCGCCGGCACACGCGAGTTCTCAGGCCCGTGGTGTTGGGTGGAGGCGGACGGTAGGCTCGTGCCTACTTTGGGGGGTGGCTGTGAGGCTCACAGAGGTGGTTTCGTTTTCCCAGGACCACCCAGGAGTCTCTGAGCTGCAGGTGGAGCCCAGATCTTTTCCCCTGCGTCTTTTTTGGAACCTACTACCCCCGGGAAGGAGAGAGCCCAGCGGGAGCTCCCGCCCAGGAACGACTTAGGAAGAAGGCAGCCTCGATTTACCCGGGTGTGCTGGGGTTTGCCGTCCACTGCCCCCCAGGCCCCGAGGCATGGCGGCAGCATCCCTGGGCTGACCCGCTGACACTGTGAGTGCCTGAGGGACCCGTCACCAGGCACAGAAGAAGCGCACAAACCGCACCCCCCTCCTTTCCCAGTATGCTCTGCAATGCGTGGGCTCAGAGTAGCCACCTCGACCGCTCCGAGGGAAAGAGGACCCCAGAGGGCAGGGCTCAGGGAGCCACACGGACAGGCTCAGGCTCTTCCCCAAGAGCATAGACTGACTGCTGGATTTCAAGACAGGAGCGCCCAGGGCGGTTCGGTCAGAGCCACAGCCTAGACCAGGAGCTGCCTAGAGGTGGGAGGATTTCTGGATGTAAGCAGAATAAATGACCCGGGTCCCCGAAGTTCTGGGTTTAAGCCTCCTTCATGGGGCCGCCTGGGGGAGGCACACAGGCTGTGAGCTCAGACAGCATTCTTACTATTATTATCTCCAACCCTTAAATGGCACTCCCTGTGTGGCAGATACTTCCTAGCAAGAGCCACTCCACGAGCAGGTCCTGTCACCACCCCCGTTTCACAGAGGAACCTGCCCAAATGGGCTCGATCCCCAGCCCCGCCGAAAACTCCTATTTATTTTTCAAAACCCTGGTAGGGCATCCCCGCGCTGATCTCCTGGTGGGGGCCATCCTTCCCCCCAACCCCCCTTGGAGCCCCATTTCCCACACCTGCCGGTCTGTGCCCATCCACTGGGCTCCTTGCTCAGAAGCCTGCTTTCCGGAGTCTGAATCCCCATCCGGCACAGACAGGGGGTCAAGACGTGTTTGCCAAACGGGACAGCAGAGGCTGTGGCCCCTTTTCTCGTCACTCCCACAGGACCTCCTGGAGGCAAATGTTGCTTGTCTCCCCCGCAGGTGGCCAGGAAACCTGTCCTTTAAAGGTGACTCTGGGCAGGTCTGCTGGCCCAGCCCACCCCCCAGTTCATCTTTCCTGGAAACTGGGGGTGGGCGATGCCTACGGAGGGGACCCCCCCCAAGCTTCCAGGGACGGCGGCAGGAGGCACGAGCCGAAGCCATGGGACCAGAGGGAGGGGTGTCCCTGGGGAGGCACAGGCATATCCAAGATGCTTATCTTTCCCCCTCTCTCGTCAACGGCTATTACGACGCCTTAGGCCTGTGTGGGCTTTGCAACTTTTCGAGGCGTTGCCTCGAACCCAGTTCTCCTTGACCCTTTGCAACACCGTGAGCTGGGCTGGAGTGGTTCTTCCCACTTCGCAGAAGAGGAAATGGAGACCCCCCCCAAAGGTGATGCCCAGCCTCACAGGATCAGCGACTGGTATTCTGAAGTCCCCCGGCCTGTAGATCTCTGTCGGCTTCACCCTGCAGCGGGCCAGCCTGGAAACTTCCTAAATTCCGCCACTGTGTCCGGTTTGCGGGTGAGGGCCCCCTGCTTACGATCCTCTCTCTTTCGGGTTTCCTGGAGGACTCTGAATGGGGGGGGGCAAGGGCTGGGGGTGGGTGGCAGGAAGTCGGACTCCTTAGGGCTGCCGGGAAAGGCGCCCCAGGGGGCAGGGTCCCAGGGCCGGCATGCTGTTCCTTCTGTCGTGCAGCCACCAGGCCCGGCTCCTCCCAGCGTGGCCCTCAGAGGCGGCTCCTTCCAGGGAGAGCCAGACTCCAGCCTGCTAACAGAGGATGTTTTCCTGCGCAGTGGACAAAACATTTCTGGCACTTTCAGGAGGGGACTGAACAGTCTGTCCACTTTGGCTGCGTTCGGGGTTCCTGGACGGGCGCAAGTGTGCTTTCACAGGCAACAAGATTAATCACACAGCAACCTCCCTCCCTCCCGGCTCCTCACCTGCCCCGCCCCGTCCCCTGTCACCCGCGCTGTGCTCCGGAGCAAACTTCTGAGAAGTCATTCCAAGTGGCCTCAGGAAGTGAACACTCGAGTCATGCGCCTCCCGCCACAGGCCTCCTCGGGGAGGGGGAGGGGCTGGGAAACACCCCCGACCCCGAGTCCCGTGAACCCCAGCCGTCTCACGTGGGGCACGTCCCATCCCAAGTGACTGCTTTGGCCTCTGACCTGACGCAGTGGCCTGGATCCGACGGCCGTTCCTCCTGGTGCCTCTCTGGTGGAAGTTCATCAGAATTTCCCGAGGTTTGGGAAGCTTCCAGAACCCCCGGATGAGATGTGGTCCCAGCCCTGGTTCCCTGTGTCCTTCCACGCTCCATTTAGAAAGGTCTCTGAGGCACCTGGGTGGCTCGGTTGGTTAAGCAATCACCTTCGGCTTAGGTCATGATCAGGTTCATGAGTTCGAGCCCCGTGTGAGGCTCGGAGCCTGGAGCCCGCTTCCGATTCTGTGTCACTGTCTCTGCCCCTCCCCGCTCACGTTTTCTCTCTCTCTCTCTCAAATATAAATAAACATTAAAAAAAAAATTTTTTTTTTTAAAGGCCGGTCTCAAGTGGCCAAAGTGAAATCAGTGGGTAGGGCCAGGATAGATCAGGAGAGAAAGGGAGAGGTCTGTGTCCAGAACTTCCGGGCCACGCCCAGGGCTGGGTGGGGGATGTGGTGGGGGGACAACCCTGGCCTGGAGAGCCCGCTCCAAGGGACGCCTCGTTGCAAAGCTGTTCTCAAGGTCTCGGGGTTTGCTCTAGACCCTGCCTGTCCCAGAGGGCCCAGCAGTAAACATCAGACAGAACATTCCACGAGCTTAGGGTCCTGGCAAGACACCCCGAGGCCAGGGCCACACGGCCACCCCAGGCAGGTCTGACACTTTGGAAATTGGGCCCCCACCCTGGCTGCACTCGAGGCAGAACAGGTTTGGGCGGCACGGGGGTGGGGAGCAGCGAGACCACTCCGCAGAGGCCCGTGGGCCGGCGCCGGGGCCCTGAACCCGCCGGGGCGAGCTGAACTCCGGCGGGAGGCAGGCTGCTAACCAGTAAGCAAGTTGTAAAAACCCAAGTCAGACACAACATCTGGCAGCTGCTTCAAATAGTTCTCCGTCTGAAGGTGGAGTCGCTCGCAGCCTTCCAGTAAATCAAACCATGTGCGACGAGGGGCCTGTGCCGGCCTGAAGCACCCTGCTTGGCCGGGCCCCAGCCGCGCCTCCGGTCTCCCTGGCTCTTTAAATAGCCTGGGGTTCACATTCCATTTCCTTGTACGATCACTGTGGAGCCGGCCTGGCCGGAGAAGCTTCAGGATGCGGGCCGCCTCCTTTGGTACCCCCCGAAAAGGATGGAGGGAAACAGGCACCGAGACGCCACCCAGTCCCCCGGCTCGGCCTCCGAACAATGCCCGTGTCTTCCTAGACCCCGGGACCCCTCACCGTGGCTGGTCAGGGCGAGACCCAGGGAGGGCCCGGGTGCCCTGTCCGCCACCAACTTGCAAGGCCCGTGCCCGGCCCCGTGGCTTCCACGCGCGGCCTGGGCGCCCACCCCTCGGAAGAATGGTCATCAGTGCCAGAGCAGATGTGCTCCGGTGGGACCGGCCCTGAGAGGCGGGGGCAGAAGGGAGGGCTGCCGTAGCCGATGATGTTGGGAATCCTGTCCTTGTTCCCAGCACCCACCACGGGCCCGGCGCTGGGGTCTGTCTTCCATGCACGTCATTTCGTAAATCCTCACGGCCGCCCTCAGAGGCGTAGAGCGTTGACTGTGGCCCTCAGAAAGATTAAGTCTACGTCCTAAGCCCAGAACTTGTGAATAGGAGCTTATGTGAAGAAGGGGGTCTTAGCCGACGCCATTAAGGATCTCAAGGTGGGTTCATCCTGGATTATCTGGGTGGGTCCTAAATCCAGGGACAGGGGTCCTTGCAAGACAGCCACAGGGACACAGACGGGAAGCCCGTGTGATGACAGAAGCAGAGGTTGGAGCGACGTGACCGCGAGCCAAGGGCGGCGTGGAGCCACCAGAAGCTGGAAGAGGCAGGAAGGATTCTCCCCTCCGAGCCTCCGGAGGGAGCGCGGCTCTGTCCACACCTTGATTTTGGACTTCTGGCTTCCAGGACTGGGAGAGGATGAACGTGTGTTTTAAGCCACCCAGTGCGTGGTGATTTATTGCAGCAGCCACAGGAAACCGATACAACGTGGAAACTGGGGGTCAGAGAGACGGAGCACGGCCACCTCTCTCCTCACTGCCCCGGACTCTGCCTCCCTGATGAGGAGGCTGATTTTGAGAAAACTGATCTCATTCCCATCCAGCAGGACAGAGGTTCCGGGACCCAGGCAACTTCCGGGCAAGATGCCTTCCTAGGAAAGGCTTGTTCACAACACTTCCGAGCACACGAGGGTCTGTGTGGCATATGAGTCATTACATGAGCTGCTTAACTGACCAGTTACGATGGGCCAGGCTGCACTCTAAGTTCTTCGTGGAGACTGAATCCTCACGGTGACCTCAAGAGAGGAAATTTTCTCTCCATTTTACAAATGAGGAAATCGAGACCAAGGGAAGCACTGGGGGAGGGTGTCGGGGAACACCCCCCTGGGGAAGCAATTGGAAGTCAAAGCAGCCAGGCACGAGAGGTCCCACAGGGCGTCTGATCCCACCTGGTATCAGCTGCGCGCAACAGGTGAATCCATCGAGTCAGAAGGCAGATTGGTGGCTGCCAGGGGCCGGGGGGCGGGGGGATGGGGAGGGACTGCCAATGGGCACAGGGTTTCCCCTGGGTGGATAAAAATGTTCTGGAACCAGACAGAGGTGGTGTTGCACATCGTGAGCGTGCTCACGGCACTGAAGCATACACTTTAAGATGGGCAGCGTGACGTTACGTGAGCTTCATCTCAACTTTTAAAAAAATATTTATTTAGTTTGGGGAGAACACCAGCGGGGGAGGGGCGGAGAGAGGGGGACAGAGGATCTGAAGAGGGCTCTGCGCTGACAGGCTGACAGCAGCGAGCCCGATGCGGGGCTCAAACCCACGAACTGCGAGATCCTGACCTGAGCTGAAGTCGGACGCTCGACCGACTGAGCCACCCAGGCACCCCAGCTCAATGTTGTAAAAAACCAGTGGAAAAGGGTGAGGTCGGAGTCCTGGCACCAAGGACCTTGAAGCGCCCAGCCCTAAGCTCCTAGTGTCTCAGCAGTTCCCCCGGGGAGAAAAGTGCTCCTGCTGGGTCACAGACGGGGACAGCAGGGCGCCTGAGAGCCTTGCTGGAAGTTACCGTCCCGCGTGGGTCGGGGAGCTGGGCGTGAATCGCAGGCTGCCCCGGCTCCAAAGCCCAGGACCCTCTCCGTGGCCATGAGGACGACGCACAGACGAGCTCGAAAGGGAAGTTCTTTGCTTTTTGGCTGAAGTTGGTTCTAGCTGTGGTGGTCACAACCCCGATGGTGACTTTGTGGAACAGCAATCAAAGGGAAGGAACCTCACAAACGTGGTTTGCTTGGAATATCTATCAAAAGGTGGAAAGGAGAAGGGACGGTCTGCTCTTCACGCTGTAAAGAGCGGGGACACGATCGGGGAGAGACATGGTCCTGGGTGATGCTGAGGTCGTGGGAAATATCAGGGGCAGCTCTTGGGTGGACAGGCCTGCTGCAGGGTGCCTGGGCAGTGGTCTAGGACCTGCAGGCCAGCTCCGAGCTCCTGCTTCAGCTTTCCAGGACTAATTGCCTTGGGGAAACTGAGGCTCGCTCGGGGGACCAGCCCCAGGCTGAGGTTTCCTCCCCCCACTCTGGTATTTTCCTCAGACTGCCTGGCTCGCGAGCACTTCCTCACCTGGGAAGGTGCTGGCCACGCAGCCCCCGCTCTCCGGGACATTTGCACGCGCTCTGAAACGAAGGGTACGGAGAGCTGATTTCCACCCACACCAGTGGTCTCCACACTTCTCTGAGTCACAGCCCCAGTGAGCCTCTGAAGGGAATGGGGAAGGTCAGGGGGTCTGCCTGGGTCCAACTCTGCCTCCACCCCAGGGCAGGGCGTCAGACTCGGTTCCAGTGTTTCAAGATGCAGATTCCTGGGCTCTCCGTGCTGCATCAGAGTTTCTGTGGGTTTGCTTTTTCCCGAAGGTGCCCTAGTGATTCACGTGCAGGTACCTGTGAACTTCAGCTTCGGGCCCCCAAGCTGGGTCCTGCTATTCGTGAGCTTCTACAAGACACAATCTTAGGGACGGCTGGAAGGTCCACCCTCAGAAGAGTCCGGGGAGGGGTAAATGAGGTCTTTGCATTTCCCGCCTACAAGGTGGACCGAGGACGGGCTGCAGCTGGGTCGAGTGGGAAGACAGACCCAGGGTAAGTCAGCGCCGACTCCATCCTGCCAGCTGCCCTCAGCCTGGGCTTTTCCACCGGGAACATTCCCTCTGCTCAGCAAAATCACTATCAGACTGGCAGCGGCTGCTGCGTTCTGGCCCGGGAAGAAAGGTTCCAAAGACGTGTTAGCTTTCTGTTCTCTTAAAACAGGAAAGGAAAAGAGAAAGAAAAAAGGAGAGAAAGAGAAAAGGTCAGGGCCCCGCCGAGGACACGGAGGTCCGAAGCTGGGACAGGATGCCGCTGAGGACACCGGGAGGACCGCAAGGCCGGCCCGGCTGCCGGCGGCTGAGCCCCGCGAGGCCCTCAGAGAGCCGTGAGCGGCTTCCTCTGGGCCTCCTCGGCCAGGACATCATTTGTTGATTCTAGAGCCCAATTCCTAGCTCATGATTTCTCTCTGGTTGCCATGGCCCCGTACAGAAAACACAGCAAACTCCTGGCCCCGGGCAGCTCATTTATTTCAAATATTCCCTGCAGCTGGACTCCAACCATGTTTGGGTGTCTGGACTGGAGCATGAACTAATTGCTCTGTCTTCGGCCCCCTCCCCAGCTCCCCCGGCATACTTTATGGTTCAGTAAAGTCCGCATTCCACATCTCGCCGCCGAGGAGGCGCGGGAGGGAGGGTGGGTGGGGAAGCCTTGTGCAGGAGGAGGGTGGGGGGGGCTCTTCCCATCTGTGGCCAAGCCCCAGGCCGGCTACCTGCTCGAAGGCAGGGTATTAATTACAACCACATGGGCCGCTCTGCAAGATGGTTTTATTAAGATTGCTCCCTTCCACGCGAAACCCTGCTCCCCCAGAAGTCTCCAGGCCGTACAAAGGCCCTTATTTTCCCCGGGCATCCACAACCCCCAATCCCACCCCTACCCCCGCCCACCGCCTGACCCCGCTCCTCCCCCTGCTGTGTCCTTCAAAGCTAGCGGAGTCCCGACTGCAAGCCACACGTGAACTCCGACCGAAAAATAACGTCAGACCACCCCTTTCCTCCAAACACACCCAGGGAGGGTCTCTAGGGCTCCCTGTCCCCCAGTACCCACCTGGATCTCTGGAGACCCGAGAAGAAAGATCGGGAAGCTGGTTTCGGGCTGGTTGGACCATTCTCAAAGACCGATTTCCAGAACAGAAGTGCACGAGCTTTTAAAGCGTTTGTTAGCGCCCTCGCTAGTGTGCTGGGCCCTGTTCTAAAGCCTCATTTCACCCTCGCTACCCTCCCACGAGACGGGCAGGGTGAGGACTGCCATTTGATGGAGGCTCATCCAAGAGCACGCAGTGAGGGAGAGTCAGAGCCAATATTTGAACCCGGGTCTGACTCAGGAGTCCCTGTGCGCGTTGCTGGGACAACCCACCGACACACTAGAAGAATTTCCCTTTCCTCGGCGACCTGTCCTGCAAAAGAGCTGATACAGTCACAAACAGTGGTCTCCAAACTCTCTTAGGCAAGGTCGCTTGGGGAGTTCGAGACAACTGCAGATCCCTGGCCTGGCCCCAGGAACGTCGATCTCGTTCATCTCAGGCGGGGCTCTGAGAAAACGTGCGTTTCAGCCAATACCTCCCGTGTGGTGCCAGTGCAGGTGGTTCGAGGAGAGCTGACCAGGAGGCTGACAGAGGAAGGGACACGGGACTTTGGTCCTGAGGGTCTTGGGCCCTCAGACCAGGGCACTTTTCACAGCACCGCGAGATCCTGACAGGCCCCCGGGGAGCTGAAATTCTTTCTTGCCAGCTCTTTGGAAACTAGTCAGGACATGAGATGGTATTTAGTAAATTTCTTGCAGATTCACGGATCACTCACCAATCCTCTGAATAAGCCTGAGTCTCCTGTCTTCTCTCTCTCTTTTTTTTTGAATTTTTAAATATTTAGTTTTTGAGAGGGAGAGAGACAGAGTGTGAGTGGGGGAGGGGCAGAGAGAGAGGGAGACACAGAATCCGAAGCAGGCTCCAGGCTCTGAGCCGTCAGCACAGAGCCCGACGCGGGGCTCGAACTCGCAAACCTCGAGATCATGACCTGAGCCGAAGTTGGGTGCTTAACCCACTGAGCCACCCAGGCGCCCCTCCTGTCTTCTCTGCTAGGGGATGAGGGGGGTGTCCTGCCCTCAGCAGCTGGCAGGACATGGTTCACCGTGAAGTCTCATTAGCGTCATGCATGCTCGGCACGGGGGCACAAAGGTAAGTGCGGGACAGGCTCCTTCTACCGAGTGTGCAGAGCGGGGACCCATATCTTGCCCCTTAAAAAGCCCACGCTGTCAACTCAAACCATAGGGCACTGATGAGCCAGGGGCTCTCACTGATGTGCAGAATCCTTTCCATCAGGCTCAGAAAGTCTCAGTCTGGGCTGCAGGCTCACAAACTTCTAAAAAGGGATGGGGACATTCTAGGATCACCTCTCTAGGATTCTCCTCCTCACTGGGCCTCGGTGGGCATCCCACCCTCTGCCAAAGGGTCCTGGGGATCACCTTAGTATCTACTGAGAACTGGACGCACGCAGGGAGGGCTTGGCCACAGCCCTTTCCTTCCCCCGAGACACAGAGAGAGAGTCAAAAGTGGCTTTGTATTTTTAATAAACTTTCCTTTATTAGGTTACTGACTATTATTAACCATCATAAAATAGAACGGGAGTTTCAAAACTGTACAGGTCACAAGGTTCTGGGCTGAGGGGAAAGAAGGGTGGGGCCGGGGTTTGGGAAGCTTGGGGACAGAGGTGCAGAGAAATGACAAAGAGCCCGCAATTCATCCGGCGTCGGTGGGAGACGGCTGGGCCAAGGCAGTAAGGCTGGGAGCGGCAGAAATAGAACTCTCTCGTGTGCAACATTCATGAGAACACGACCCACCCCGAAACAGGAGTGAGGAAAAGTCTTTAAAAGTCTTACAGGTAAGATTTCCTCCCCACTCCCCCCCCCCCCCGCCCCTGCCCTTGGAAAAAACCTCAAACTAATAAGGGGGCAATTTACATTCCTCACCCAGACTTGGTACCAATTTTGTGCTTTAAAAAATATACTCCGTTGGAAGACTTTTTTTTTTTTAAAGGTACCCTACAGCAGCTGTTTAAAACATAATTCTTACAGACAAATATATATGTATATATATTAAACATTTAAACAAATAAAGTCATCTATTGTACTGGTACAGAAACGAACAGAAGTCCGATTCGAAGAGAGTTGACCTCAAGATAGAAGGTGGTGAACGCGGTGGCAGGGGCCGGGGGCTGCTACGTGGGGGGGGGGCTGTGGCAGGGCGCTAGTGACCCTCTTCTATTGGCTGCCCCGTCCCACCCCGCCCTGCACCTCGTGTGGCTCTGCGGGGGGGGGGGGGGTGGGGGTGGTGGTGAGCTGAGGCTGTTCCACTCGGGCGCAGAGCCCAGACAGGGGCACTAAGTGGGGGCCTGCGCTGGCTTCCGGTGGGGCACCACCTCTCTGTGGTCTCCCCAGCCCGTCCTGCCCCTGGTTCCTCTGGGGACAGAGACCCACTCAGCCTCCCTTCTTGGTTGAGGCTCCAGAAGGCCAGGGCTTCTGACGACGCACATGGGAAATCTCAGCTAGGAAAGGAAAGGCAAAAGCAGCAACACCCTCCCCCAGAAGACTGAAGAAATAAAACCACGTGCAAAGATGGCCGAGCCCGAGGGGTGAGTGGCCACCTGGAGAGACACAGGGAGCTGCCACAGCCCTTGCAGACGGGACCCCCAAGATTCTCGTATTGCACGTGAGGCAAATGTTCCCTGAGGGGCGTGCTCGGGAACTCGGAGCAGAGCCCCCCCGGAAACTGTAGGTCCAGAGCCCCAAACAAAGACACCCTCGTGCCCCTGTGAGGACACGGCCCCCCAAGAGGGGCAGGTGAGGCACACACATATCCCGGGGAGGGGCAGGTGGAAGGGACCACCAGAACACTCCAGAGAGAGGGTACTGAAACAAGGTTTCCTTTCTAAATGGAATAAATAAATGGCTTTTGTTATTGTTCAAAGAATAAATAGAGGGTACCAAGGGACTGACAGCCGGGGCTGATGCTGGGCGCTGCGGAAGGTCCGATCTTGGTTTGCTTCTGCCTCGGAGTCCGTGGGGAGTTCCTGACGTCCTGAGCGTTGTCTGCCGTGGCGTGGCCCCACCGGCCTCGGCACCAGCCTTTATCTGAGCACCTCTTAGCACCCCTGGGATCTGCGCTTGGCGCTGGGACCCGGCAGGTGGCAGGGGTAGCCCACGCCACCCCGAGGGCAGATCGGAGCTCAGCGCAGGGCTTCCTAGGAGTCTGTTCTATGTGTCCTTTTCCAAAGAGGGACCTTGTGCGGCATGCAGGGGACTTCTGCCAACGTCAGGACGGGGGACAGGGGAGCCTGGGTCGAGCTGTCCGTGTCCGGCAGGGGCGCTGGGCGGGATGAAGAGGGAGAGCAGGGGCTTCCTCCCGCGGCCAGATGCCAGCCCGCGGCGCGGGGCACGGCGGTAGCTCGGTGAGGTGGCACCAGGTGGCTGTCGTGCTGGCCATGCCGGGGCTAGAGCGTCACTGGTAGAGGAGGTAAGCCTTGAGGGAGGCGGGCAGCGGCAGTGTGTGGATGTCACCCAGACGCTCCTTCCCCAGGGCCAGGCGCACGGAGCGGCGGCAGAGATCCATGAGCGGCAGGGGCTCGGCTGGGGGGGACAGAGCAAGGACAGCAGGTTAGCGCAGCTCTGGGTGGCTCCAGAACGAAAATGCTGGGGGCGCCTGGGTGGCGCAGTCGGTTGAGCGTCCGACTTCAGCTCGGGTCACGATCTCGCGGTCCGCGAGTTCGAGCCCCGCGTCGGGCTCTGGGCTGATGGCTCAGAGCCTGGAGCCTGCTTCCGATTCTGTGTTTCCCTCTCTCTCTGCCCCTCCCCCGGTCATGCTGTGTCTGTCTCTGTCTCAAAAATAAATAAACGTTAAAAAAAAAAAAGAAAATGCTGACAACGCTGGCGATACTCTGACTGTTCGTTTCAATACACAACTGGTGAGGAGACCATTCTACACGTTAAGTCAACTGTTATTAGCTAACACAGAAAACCTGCCCGGGGCTGGCCACCTTTGTGAGCCCTCCGCAAACAACAGGTCCCTTAGGGGTTTGTTATTTGTTTTTAGTTTTCAAATGCAGCCCCGCACTTTGGTTTTTCTTTCTTTTTTTTTTTTTAAGTTTATTCATTTCGAGAAAGAGACGGAGAGGGCGAGGGGGGCAGGGGCAGAGAGAGCGGGAGACAGAGAATCCCAAGCAGGCTCCTTGTTGTCAGGGCGGAGCCCGACGTGGGGCTCGATCTCATGAAGCGTGAGATCATGACCTGAGCTGAAATCAAGAAGCAGATGCTTAACCGACTGAGCCACCCGGGCGCCCCTCCCTTGATGGTTTATTATGGTTTGCTCGGAGGGGCTTAACAAGCACAGGGAGGCATCATTATCATCATCCCCATTTTACAGATGAGGACACTGAGGGATAGTGAGTCCAAATAACCCGCCCAGGGTCACGGTGCTGGTAGGAGGTGGAACTGGGTCAGAACCCAGGCCGTCCCTGCTCTTACCCACAGGACGAGCGGTAGCCTTTACAGCGCGTCCGTCTGGGCACACGGAAGCCAGCCCTTCCCCCCACACGGCCCAGCTCCAGACCCCACACGGGCGTCCAGGAGGGGAATCATTCTAGGTGAACCCAATGCTCGTGGGTCCTGCAGCTGTCCCCCCGCTCACTGCTGAGGGCACCGAAGCAGAGGGGGCCTAATGTGCCGGGTTAAGCTCTGGGGTCCAAATCCAGGCAGCCCGGGCTCAGCAACCACATCCTTTAGGCTCCAGACCCCACCGCCAATGAAGACAGATGGTGAAGAAATGGTGGAGGACACCCAGCCACCCTGCAGCCTGGAGGTGTGATGTCTGCAGAAACTCCTCCGTCCCAGCTCTTCTCTCTCTGACGGAGAGAAAGCTGAGAGCCCAGGCCAGGCAGAGTGGAAACATCAGCCCAGGCTCGGCAGCCGGGACCCTCGAGACCGCCCCGGCCACCGCCAGGGCATCTCATCTCGCGGCCAGGGAAACTGAGGCTGGGGCTCACGGCAGGGCCGCCTCAGGCACCTGGATTTGAGAGGGACCTCTAGCTGCAGCCTGAAGGAGCACTTCTGTCCTTGTGTCCCCAGACAGCCGGGGCCCGTCTTCCCGCAAGGGAGGCTCCATGCATGCAGCCTGTGTGCTCCAGAAGGAGTGTGACAGTCACTCCCTCCCAGGCCCTGGAGGCCGCCGGGGGCAGAGTGGGCCTTGCTCTCCCCGCCTCCCCGGGGCTGACCCTTCCTGGCCCTTCTCCCAGAAGCAAGGAGGAGGTGAGCCCCCTTGGAGCTGCTCAGGGCCACCCTGCAGCATCCCCAACACGGGAAGAGCTGAAGCGACGGCATCCGTGGCTTCGTCCAGGGTCTCCCCCTGACACCGAGACTCCTCTGTGACCAAAAAAAAAAAAAAAAAAAAACACCGAGAAAAACCCAGCATTTCCCTGGAGATCCCCTGCCCCCAATGAGAAGCAGATCGCCGTTCTCTAATACTCACGAGTGTGTCCCAGAATACGAAAAATAACATGAAAAAACCTCAACTCTTGAAGAGCAAACCCTATGGCTGGAGGTGTTGGGGGGAAATGGGGAGTTGATGAGTACGGGGTTCCCTCGGGGAGACGGAAGTGTTCTAGAACCGATCACAGTGATGGTTGCACAACTGTGACTATACCAGAGCCCATGGACTCATACGCTTTAAATGTGGGGATTGTATGGCCTGTGAATTACATGTCAACAGAGCTGTTATCAAAAAACAGAATCCATCTGAGGCTTGATAATACATTTGCTAAATTCCTGGCTTTAAATGAAGGCAAGCAACCCCCACGGGTGGCCAGCCACAGCGAGACGGCAGAAGGAGCTGAAATGGTAAATGTTGTTCGTGAAAAGCTTTCTCGGTTCCTGGACAGCACAGGATGATTAAAGGCAGCCCTGCCTGGAGGCAGGAGAATGCACTAAATGCTTGGGGGCCAAACGTTCCAGACTCCCCGGGGAGCAGGGCCCGGTTCCTCCCACCTGCGAGCCCACAGAGACAGGAGTTTCCCCCCGCGTCGTAAAGCGTCCTGTGCCAGTGGCCTCACATCTGGTCCTCACTTCTGCCCTGCACAGCAGCCTGACCTCGAGCAGACCACTCCCTCGGCCTGGGCCTCAGTTTCCCCAACTGTACGATGAGGAATCCAGACCAGATGCTTCCTAGAGTCTCCTCCAGCTGAGATCCTGACGGCCAGAAATGCCTCCCAGTGGTTCCTGACCTGGAAACGCGCTGAGTGGCCCTTCTATGGACCGAGTGGGGGATTTCGGTGGCCCTTCCTCTCCTCCACTCAGGAGCTCTCTCCATCTGCCCCCATCGGGCCAGTCCCTTCTCCCTCCCGGATGTGGCTCAGCTCCCATGGGGAGCCCGAGGGGCTTCCCCTGGTGGCTGAGGGCACTTGAGAAAGTAGTAAGAGCCATGAATGTGGCCAGAGGGCTGTGCAGGGCTGCAGAGGGAAGACTGAGAGGGAGTTCCCATCACACCCTCTTGGCTTAATGGTGTCCAAGGCATCCCACGGGGACCCTCACTGAGAAATGTTTCTAAACAGCAGAGCTCTGCAAACCCGCAGCCCCAGCTGCCTTCTTTTTGGTGACAGCCTACCTGAAATTAACATCACAGCACCAGCAGCGGTCATGGCTTGTGGAACACGTACCGTGTGCCTGGCGGGGACTGCAGCCCCCCCTCAACCTACCGACGGGGAAACGGGCTCAGGGAGGGGAGAGCCACGGGCTAGAAAGTGAACACACACCCAGGTCCAGCCTATTCGGCAGTTGGGCTCTCTCTAGGCCAACGGGAGGAGGAAGTTCCCAACGGCCCCCTGCAGTTTACCCAGACGGATGAGGACCTACGTCTACCTCCTTCCACCCCCCCCCCCCACCGAAAGCAGCTATGTGATATGGGGGAGCCTCCTCTGCCTGACCATCTTTGGACCACACTGAATGATCCAGTTATGGGGGTTGTGAAACCAGAAGGATGTGTCCTTCGGACATAACCGACCTGCCAGGACGAGTTACGGAAGCTGCAGCTGACAGAGCCAGTGATGCGTTAGGACCCGTCACCCGAGCATCCCCCGATGGGCCCATTCTTGGGGACCGTGAGGGCACAAACAGGTCATTCCCCCCTGGGTCTTGTAGGAGGTCAACGATGATGCACAGGGCCACGGTCTGATGGCTTTCCAAAGGCCGGGCAGAGACCAGGAGTGCACTGGCCACGGAGAGGGAGATGGGCACCGGGCCGGGGAAAATATACATCCTGATTTCAGTTGGTCACTAACAGAACCCAGGAAGGCCTCCCCACCTCAACACTTTTGACGGGGGCCTGCGGGCTCTGCCTCGAGCTCCACGCACAAAGTAAGGTACCCAGTGAAATCCCACCGAGGAAGCTGCCCGGCGGGGAAGGCAAGAGTTTACTTATTTGATGACCGTGCAAGGTGCGTCGGCCGCTCTGCCCATCTCCCGGAAGCTGAGGGGCTCATCACAAACTTTACATAGTTTGTATGAATGGGAGGGGCGGGCACTGAGGGCGCACAGTCGGGAAGTGAATCGGGTGCTTTTTATGGGAGCAGAAGGTTGAGGAACTGGACGGTTTATGCGCCAACTTCCACATTTCAAGGAGCAATGGATACCTGGTGGCCTATCTGAACACGCACGGCCCAGCACGCCGACCGCCGACCGGGAGCTCTCCTGCAACCCAGCTCACGCCTCCAGAGCCCGGGGCTGTGATAGCTCACAGGCTAAATGGACGAACTCTGCGTCCGGGAGGTCGAGGACAGTGTCTCGCGTCAGGAAGTGCCCCTGATTCAGCCACGTTCCCATTCCCACCCGTCACCTTGGCCGCCCCTGTGACTGCAAGCAGCTTCCAGTGCAAATGCTCTGTGAGCTGGATTCTAGACAGTCGTGGCTGGAGGATGGCCATCCCAGGGCATGTGGGCACCTCTCCTTAACGTGAAGCAGGTCTCACCAAACAGAGGCAAAACAAAACCCTAACTCCTTGTCCTTGGCCACCAGGGAAGGAGGCCTGACCCCTGGCTGGGTAATGAGGCACCTTTGGTTCCCGGCTCCCCCGACTCTGAGAGCCTGTTGTCCTCATGTGACCAGCGTTTTGGGGGACAGGGCGTCTAGAACAATCCCTTCCCTCCTAAGTGGTCTCTCTCCCCCAGAAGGAAACTCTTGCAGGTTGGGTGATTAGTATCCTTGACTAGGGCTCTTCTCTGCAGTCCAGCTGGAATGGAGATGTGGGAGGGAGCCACCAGCGGGTGAGGCGCCCCGGGAGGGGACCCACAGGAGGACCCCAGGAGGAGGTCACCAAGTCAAAAGTCTCCTGAGGAAAAGAGCTGAGCTGTCTCCAAACCCACAATCACGACAGACCTCACCAAACTTACTTATCCGGGAGCAGGAAAAGGGAGACTTTGAAAATGCTGGAACCGCAGGGAAAATGCTTCCTTAGCGGGAGACGCTAAGTGGGAGCAGGGAGGACCCATGAGGCAGGGACTCTCCCTTGGGGGACGGTCAGCCTGCGGCTTGCAAGTAAGTCTTTTCATTTTTGCATCTCCGGCGGGGGGGGGGGGGTGTGTGGCGGGGGGGACAGGCAGGCCCAGGGCCCAAGCTGGGTCCTGTCTCCCCAGGAAAGAGGAAGGGTGACACTACAGTCCCTCTGGCTGCAGCTTCAGCCCCAGAAAGTCTCAAGGCTGGAGGAGTCAGAACAAATGGGCTGTGGTCAGAGGCGGCTGGATGGTGGGGGAGGTCACCCAGGGGCAGGAGGGCCGGGTGAGCACGGAGGGTGGCCACGCTTAGCGACTTAGGCTGACGGGCTCTGCAAACCGCTGGTCCCTGCTGAGGGCAGGACCTGGTGGCTGGGGTGCGGTGGGGTGGCGTTGGGTGGGGTGGGGTGGGTGGGGAAGGAGGGCTCAGACAACTTCCCAGACTAATAAGTCAGACCGCCCCAGAGGCTGTGACCCTGAGAAGACGTTATCTAGCCAGCCCTGGCTAGACCTTCTGCCCGTCACACTCCACTCCCCCCATGGACCACGGACCTGGGCTGCCATGACAGTCTCCCTTCCTCAGTTGCCTTGGACGGTAAAGCAAACCCTCCTGGCAGAAGACACAGGCGCCCTTTGACCTCGCCCAATGAGCACCCCATCTGAGTGCAGTCTCACCTTCCCCTGAGGTGGCAGGTAGCACGGGGGTCTCGTGGGAATGGTCTGGAATTGCCGCCTCCACATCTACAGTGGGCCGAATAGCGTCCCCCCCCACCCCCAATTCAGAACCACTTGGATCCTCAGAATGTGACCCTCTTGGAAACAGCATCTTTGCAGATGTAAATAGCTAAGATAAGGTCATGCCGGAGTAGGGGGGGGCCCTGAATCCAATGGCTGGTGTCCCAATAAAATGAGGCCATGTGATGACGGAGGCAGAGATGGAGTGATGCGTCCACAGCGAGGACAGTCATCAACCAGCCGAAGCCAGGAGGGAGGCCTGGGAAGGGTTCTCCTTGGAAGACCCAACCCTGGGCACCTTGATTTTGGACATCTGGCCTCTGGAACTGTGAGAGATTACATTCTGTTGGTTTAAGCACCCGGTTGGTGGTCATTTACTCCAACAGCCCAAGGGACTGAACACACCGTCCTTCCTGCTCCTCTTCTGAGCCTCCCCCCACCCCAACCCTGACGACTTCTGTCAAGGTCACCGGTCATGGCCTTGTTGCCAAAGCTGATGGACAATTCTCCGCCGTCACCATACTGGACCTCGTCCTTCCTCAAGTCCTTCCTTCACTTGTTGTCCAGGATACCACTCACCTCCCAAGCCCCACGGCCACTCCGCCTCCTCACCCCTCTGTCCACCTGACCCCAAAACACTGACGCGCCCCAGGGCTCCGCCTCAGCCCTGCCCGCTCACTCCCTGGGTGAGCTCAACCCGGGGTCCCAGCGTCACACACCGTCCAGCCGCGGATGACTGTCCCACCGACTGTCTAGACTGGCAGAGCCATCTAGATGTGTGCAGTGAGCACCTCAAGCTCAACTTCCCTACTCTGGCCAAAGCCCCGGTCCCCTTTCCCCTGGACAACTGTCATGGCTCGTCCCTGGCCTTCCAGGGGCCACTGTCGCCTCCATCGTTCATTTCTACGCAGCAGCCAGAGTGGTCCTTCCCTAGAAGGAGAGTGTGAGGTGCTCTGTTGGTACGGAACCGAGGTGTCGGTGAACGGGCCGAGGCTGGCACTTATCCTATTCTGTGTGTGTGTGTCCGGCTGTTGGCGTTCTACCAGCCTCATGGGTCTTCCTATCTGCATCCTCCAAAGTCAACTGGTTGCGCAGAATGGGGCCCATTCATGACGGACTGGGACTGGGGGAGCCGAGAAGGCAAAAGGGCGTCCGGATATTGCCTGGCACCAAAACCCAGGAACCAAAGAGTTCGTGGGACTGATCGCAGCTGCACACTCACAAGCCGGCTCAACTTTTTACTCGGACCTTGTCCTCTTGCCTTTAAATTTCCCCGACTCTCCCTTCAGGGAGGTGGATTTGAGGCCTGCCCTCCCGTCTCCTCGTCTGACTGCCTCTCGAGTAAACCCTTTCCTTGCCGCGTCCTGGATGTCCCAGGCACGGTCTTCAATGCCCATCGGGGAGGCAAATTTGGCTTTGGCTACAGCATGGCATTTCAGGGGAGGGAGAGGTCCTCATCATTAGTCAAGAGAACCCAAGGTAGGCTCCAGCCACCTGGTACTTGGGGGTCTCCACCCGAGACCCGGCTCACAAATGCAACTCTCAACAACACATTCCAACGCCCGCTCCCCACTCCCCTCAAGCCCTGTACGTTTCCCCAACAAGAAAAGTTACAGAAGCATCCGACTTCCCACCTGAGGCAGAGCTGACAGGGCATCCCCTTTACAAGACGCCCGTCTGGGCCTCCAGGACTGTTTTGGGCCTCGCCCTGACTCAGCAGAGGAACAGTTCGGGCTGAGTGTGCCCTGACTTGCCAGGGTGAACAGGCTAGTCCCCTCCGGGCCACTCAGGGGTCTGTGTTCTATATTAGAGCTGGCCACGGGAACAGGGGAGCCCTGCAAACACACAACACTGATGGACCTGTTCCTGGAGGGCACCGGGGGGCTGGACAGCTTTATGGAGACCAATAGCCCCAGTGGCCTGGCGACAACACAGGGGGCCCAGCAATTCATTCATCTGTCTGGCTGCACAGAATGGGCATGGAACGATCTGGGGCTGTGTTCATTCTTCTGCCAGGGCCAGGGCTCCTGAGATCCTAGGTCCTGGGCAGGATGTGCCTGGTTCTCCCAATCCCTGTCTTTCCCGGCCCAGGGCAGATGTGGCTGTAGACTGTCTACTACCATCACCTGGGGAGACAGACTCACAGAACTTGCTCTCCTGGTTCCCTAGACCAGGTCTGAGATAACATCCTGAGGGGAGGTCACCTGCTGGACGCACACCTGACTGCTCCTGCCAAGAGTCCCGTGACCTAGGGGTACTGGGTTGCGCAGGTGAGTTCATTGCCATCACCCAGCCAAAGCCAGGGGCAAGGAGCGAGGGAAAGAGGCGGTGGAGACTTCCAAAGAGAAGTGTTTAAAACTTGCCTCTGCCTTATGTCCCTGGATATTTTCTCTGGTATCTTCCAAGGCTGAAGTAGGGAAGGGACATGGGAGAAGCTGAAGGTTTGGAGGCAGCATGACCAGAGTCAGCGTTTGTGCTTCTGACCCCAGCAGGGGCTTCCCCGACTGCTCACCTGGCCTAAGGGTGGGGTTAGATCTCGGGGTGCCAGGCCAAACTTGCCCCTTAAAAATGGTCGGCACATGGGCAGGCAAGGCTTTCTGTATCGCCCCCTTTCCAAGGTGGGGTTTGCAGATGGTGGAAGGGACCCATGAAAGAGGGAGGGCCAAGCATGGGGATGGACAGTTCTGGAACTCTGGGACCTCCTGCCACCATGGGGTCCCAGCCACAAAGCCACCCACGGAACCCTCTACTTCCTAAACCAGGAGGACAGTGTGGCTACATGTGGGCTATTTAACATGTGGTCTGAGAAAGGCCACTACCTTTTCCAAAGGACCTGTGGGAATCACTGCTGATTCAGCCTCCTTCTAATCCACATGATCCTCCCCCAAAGGCCTCCTGACATCCTGATTGAACAAATCCCTCCAGGGGACTATGTCCTGAAGGAGCCAACTCAGAAGACCCCAGCACCAGAAGAGAGTGACCCTACACCTGTTTAATGAGAAACAGAGAACACTGGTTTTCATTTCTGTAAGAGGTCCTCATACTCCGAAGACTGCAAACCCTAGCTCAATAATAAACCCCCAGCTACTGTGCCAGATTTTGGTCAACTGCAGGTCAAAACTGGAGACAGACCAACCAGAAAAAAAGAGCATCTATTCATGCATGCATGCATCCATCCATTCATCCAACCATCCACTCATCCATTTATCCATCCATCCATCTATCCATCCATCCATCCATTCACTCATCCATCCATCCATCCACCCACCCATCCATCCATCCATCCATCCATCCATCCACCCACCTATCCATCATCCATCCACCCATCCATCATCCATCCATCATCCATCTGCCCATCCATCTATCCACCCATCCACCCATCCATCCACTCATTCATCCCTCCACCCATCCATCATCCATCCATCATCCATCTGCCCATCCATCTATCCACCCATCCACCCATCCATCCACTCATTCATCCCTCCACCCATCCATCATCCATCCATCCAACCACCCATCCATCCATCCACCCATCCAACATCCATCCATCCATCCAACCACCCATCCATCCGTCCACCCACCCATCTACCCATCCATCCACTCATTCATCCATCCACCCATCCATCCAACCACCCATCCATCCATCCACCCATCCATCATCCATCCATCCACCCATCCATCATCCATCCATCCATCCATCTATCCATCCACCCATCCATCTGTCCACCCACCCATCTACCCATCCATCCACTCATTCATCCATCCACCCATCCATCATCCATCCATCCATCCATCCAACCACCCATCCATCCATCCATCCATCCATTCTCCATCCATCCATCCACCCACCCATCCACCCATCCATCCATCTACTCACCCATCCACCCATCCATCCACTCATTCATCCACCCATCCATCCACTCATCCATTCACTCATCCATCCATCCATCCATTCACTCATCCATCCATCCATCCATTCACTCATCCATCCATCATCCATCCACCCATCCATCATCCATCCATCCACCCACCCACCCATCCATCATCCATCCACCCATCCATCATCCATCCATCCATCCATCCATCTACCCACCTATCCACCCATCCATCCACTCATTCATCCATCTACCCATCCATCATCCATCCATCCAACCACCCATCCATCCATCCACCCACCCATCCACCCATCCATCATCCATCCATCCATCCACCCACCCATCCATCCACTCATTCATCCCTCTACCCATCCATCATCCATCTATCCAACCACCCATCCATCCATCCACCCACCCATCCACCCATCCATCCACCCATCCATCCACTCATTCATCCATCCACCCATCCATCATCCATCCATCCATCCATCCACCCAACCACCCAACCACCCATCCATCCATCCACCCAACCACCCATCCATCCACTCATCCATCCATCCATCCATCCATCCATCCATCCATCCATCCACGAGGTGCTATCAGGTAATCTGGCCGACTCCAGCTAGAATTCTTCACTTAAGTAGAGGAAAGCAAGAGTGACCTCCGAGGATCTGAATATGCTGGGATGTCTACCTAAAGACAATTTAGTTCCAATGACTGTGAACTTTTGGCCAGGCCCAGCCAGGATCCCGGGGACACAAGAAATCCAGGAATGCTGCCACACTGGACAGCACAGAGGACACTTACGGTCGAGGCCGTTCAAGTAGCGCATGCGGATCTCACAGTGGCCCCAGACGGCACTCACTACAGGATACAGTTTTTTGCCCTTGAGTCCTCGAAAAGCCACTCCCATGTACTGTCCGTCCACAATGAAGCTCAGAGTCCCGTCATCCATGTCCAAGGCCACAAGGAAAGAGTCAGGGACAATAAATGTCTCATCCGGCTCCAAAAAGGCCGGGTACGTTTTGCTTGGCTGGTTTTTGCCATCGTGATAGAGCCGGTTGCGCCCCAAGTCCCAGCCCCAGGACTCGTGGTTATTCCCCACGAGAGTCGTGTACCCAACGGAGTGCAGGGGGGCGTCCGCCGTCGCCACCCCCACCACGGCGTGCGTGCCCCGCTGCCTCATGGCCCACGTGATCTGCCACACGTGCAGCCCACGCGTGTACCCGACTTTGCCCCTGATGGCGTCCGTGCTCTGGGCCACCGGATGCCGGTGAAAGATCAGCTTGTCGTCCTCCTTCACGAAGACGTTGAGCGATCGGTCGTTGTTGTTCCACGAGTGGAGCAGCTGGATGTCATAGGACACGGGGGGCATGTCCAGCAACAGGTCCAGGCGGGTGGGCTTGCAGTAGTCCAGGCCCTGGAGCTCCTGCTTCAAGGGCCGGTACGTGGGGTCCCTCATGTCCACAGTCTTGATGCCTCCGGTGACCTTCTGACCCATGTTCGCCTTTGGTTTCACCTTTGCACCGACTCCCAAGGCAAACTCATCAATCGTGGGGTCTCCCGTCCAGTTTTCCAATGAGGCCTAGACAGACGTCCCAAGGAAGGTTTCCAGGCAGCCTCTGTGGACTGCAGCGCGCTCAGTGTTGCCTATTGGATGGAGAGAGAAAGAGCGGGGTGAGCAGGGCGTGTGGGAAGAAGGGGAACCCGGAAACCAGGAGCACAAGGCTACCCACGCGGACACGTCCCAGCCACCTGGCCTCTGTGCTCCCAGTACACCTGATGCGGGCTCTGGCCCCATGACTACACCGCCAGGAAGGAGAGGGGCTGTTCACCAGCAGCCAGCATGGGGACACGGGCCTGGGGACCGGGCACCATGCTCGATGGTGTCGGCTACACGACACTCTCCAAATGCCTCATCACGGTTTCCCAGGGAGGAAGGCCAAGTGGGCAGGGATCCTGAAATCAGCCCTGGGGCAGTGGGCATCTTCCTTGGGCAAAGCAAAGGGAGGCTTGTGTCCCTTCCCTGCTGTCTGCAGGGAAAGTGAAGCCCCGACAGGCAGCAGAAACTTCCAGACTCCATTTCCCAGTACCTCCTCTTTTCTAGCACAGTTGTTTGCAGGGGTTCGCACTAGGGGAGGCGACCCGGGCGTAGGCGGAAAGCCCCCCTCCCGGCCTGCTGGTCCCTGAGGCTGCAGCGACCTCCCCAGCAAGTCCTGTGTCCCTCCTGGGCCGCGGCCACCAGTGACACTCTTCTCATGGCCCCCGGTCAGGTGAGAATGAAGACTCTCGCCCCCCACCCCCAGGTAGTTCTGGACCAACACTTAGAGGACCGTCACTTTTCCCCGCCCACACCCTTCAACGAGCAGCCGGTGTTTGGCCCCTTGGGTCCCAACAGCCCATCTGGGGAGGAAGCCCGACTCCAAGACTTCACCGTGTCGTGGGGTTGGAGGAGAGACCTCACTGCATCTGTCCCGTCCGCTCGGCTGGTAGTGCCAGGAGGGTTACGACCAAGGAGGAGGGTGTGACACGTGGGTGCCCGGGGGCCGGCAGGGCCAGGAGGTGGGGCGGGCGGGGGCCATCCGCAGTGGGCCTGCTGTCTCTCCTGGGCCTTCCAGCAAGCCCGGAGTTGCCTCCCTCCCCTGGGACCACGTCTTCAGGGTGACCTGGCTTCTAGGAGGCTGGCTCTCGGCAGAGCAAATGTCCCTGTGTGGGAACACTTGGACCCGACCCCCTTATCTCAGCGAGCACACCAAGCTTCTCGCCCTCCCCTTTCTGGTGTGGAATGGAAGGCTTGATCGCTCCCCGACGCATGGTCATTTCTTCAGAGACAGGCTAGGACTTCTTGTGTCGAAGGTATGCAAAGCTGGTATAAAGCAGAGGTGTCCCTCTGCAGCCAGAGGGCCACCCTGGTTCTGGAAAGTTCTGTGGATATCGTGACCTGATGTCCCGGATCCCCCAGTTTCAAGCTTTCAGGCCCATTGAGTCCTGAGAGCCATCGAAACCTCCAGGACTCGCCTGTGGTCCCGTGGAGGGTTTGGCACCTGCTTGCCAGGCTGTGTCGGGGTGGGGGTAGAGAGAGCCAGGGTTTGGGGGTGCAAACATGGTCCTGGTAATTGCAGAGACCGGGGCCCACCAGGCTGCAGCCTTCCCTGAACCCCCTCATCCATGTCTCCCCCGACTCCATTCGAGTATTTTCCTGAGCTGGTCCGGGGCAGTTCTCCAAGTCGGAAGCACCCAATTCATCTCTGCCTGGGCGCCTCCCTCTGGCTGCTGCCCAGTGGCCTCCCTGTGCAGGACGCTGGTGGGGACCCCAGTCAGCCCTCTGGAGGACGGGAGGGAGCTGACTTCCTCAGAGAGCTCATTTCACTGCTTCCTGGAGCACAACGGCCATGGCCCTTTGGTGGGATCTATCCCAGCACCTCAGCGTTCCCATGCCGGGCACAGGTGGGGGAGTGAGGAAGGGGCTGGGGGTCAGGGGAGACACTGGGCAGGCAGAACATGCGGGAGAGAAATGTGGCGAGGAGAAGTCCCTCCAACACATTAACTTCAACTACTTGGAGAGACGGACTCCTGGGTGGCTCAGTCGGTTAAGCGTCCTGACTCCTGATTTCGGCTCGGGTCGTGATCTCACGGTTCGTGAGTTCGAGCCCCATGTCGGCTCTGCACCGGCAGTGCGGAAACTGCTTGGGATTCTCCCTCTCTCCTCTCTCTGCCCCTCCCCTGCTCTCGCTCCCTCTCTCAAAATAAATAAACCATAGAAAAATAATAAACTACCTGGAGAGAAACGGGTGGAGATGGAGCATGGGGGAGGTGGGGAGAGCTGGCACAAGTCAGGGGTGGAGCTGGGGAAGGGATGGGGGGTGACAAAGGGAGAGAGGAAGGGAGCTCTCAGGCCTGTGAGCCGGGGCCTGCACACATATAACTCCTGCTTCAGCGAGACCAGGGATCAGCAAACTTCTCGGATAAAGGGCTAGATAGTCAAAGTTTTAGGCTCTGTGGCCAGGCAGCCTCTGATAAGTACTCAGCTCTGCCTTGTGGCGTGAAAGCAGCCCCAGACGGTGCATTGATACGTGAGCATGGCTGAGTTCCAATAAAACTTTATGAGAATAAGCTGGTCCCTATTCTTGGCCGAGCTCGGCCAACCTCTGGGCTAGACAAGGGGCCTCGCACCTCATCTCCGCCGAAGACGGAGGGCCGAAGTGGAAGGCGGAAGATGTACGTGGGAGGGGATCTGGCGGCCACAGCGTCAGGCCGGCCTCAGAGCGAGCCAACAGAAAAGACGGCATAAGCTTGCAGTGGCAGGGGGCGACCTGTTCAAGTCAGTCAACCACGCTCTGAGAGATTCCACGGCCTGCAGGCAAAGTCCGTTTGCGCGGCCCTTGTGCTAAGCTCCCACCCTCCTGGGCCAGCAACCCAGGGCACCGTCCAAGAGGGAGGGTCCTTTCGGGCCCCCGGACCGCGTGACCTCGAGCAGCGGGAGTCTCTGGAAGGAAGAGGGGCAGGGTAAATTGTCTGCGGCACCGCGGAGTGGCTCCCGCCCAGGGGACGTGGCCCACCCGCTCTGCTGCCTCTGGGCCAGCCCGTCGTCAGGGTCACCCCCAGATGGTCAACCACCATAGCAACCCTGGAGCCATTCTTGATTCACCCGTCACCTGCCTGCCCCCACCCCGTGTCCAGGCTATGGTCCAAGTTGACACTTCCTTCTTGTAGACCTCATGCTGTCCACGCCTAGCCACCTCCTGGCCTCCCTTTCCTTCCATTTTTAAATGTAGCCGCAGAGATCTGCCCTTCTGGGGGTCTCCAGAAACTCCACTAGCCCCTTCTTGGGAAGAGCCAGTAAGTTCTCCGCCCCCAACGTGCACTTCCCTACTCTGCTCCTATCAGCACTGCCCCTGGGGCTTCCAGTCCTGGGGGAGGGGGGGACTCACGCACCTCAGGCCACTGCCTAGGACTCGCCCTTAGCTTTTCCGAGGCTCTGTTTGCTCCTGGGACAGGGGTGTCCCAAGCTCACCTCTCCTCAACAGAGACAATGTTCCAGAGAGGACCTAGTACAACTGGCAATTTCACTTCTGCTTTTGTTTTTATTTTTATGTTCCAGGCTGTGCTCTGCACACTGAACAAAGATCCCTGTTATCCATATTCTTGGTCACTGCACTTGGTCCTATGATGGACGCTGGCCTTGAGCCAAGACCCAGGTGTCTGAAATGTTGAGCAAATCAAATTCAACGTCCCCCCCGCCCTTTTTTTTTTTTTTTTACTTTTATTTATTATTAGAGACAGAGAGAGACAGAGCATGAGCATGGGACGGGCAGAGACAGGAGACACAGAATCCGAAGCGGCTCCAGGCTCAGAGCTGTCAGCACAGAGCCCGATGCAGGGCTCGAACCCACAAACTGCGAGATCATGACCTGAGCTGAAGTCAGACGCCCAACTGACTGGGCCACCCAGGTGCCCCTAACGTCCCTTCTAAGCCAGGGGTTGGCAAACTTGTTCTGTGAGGGGCCAGATTGTAAATATTCTAGCCTTTTCAGAGGATATGTAAATGAACGGGCATGGCCACGTTCCAATAAAACTTTATTGCCAAAAAACAGTGGGCCAGATTTGGCCCGAGGCCACAGTTTGCTCACCTCCATCCTAAACCCATGCCAACTGCTGACGTTATTTCAAAAATGCCTGGACGAGGTTCTGGGGGGTTGGGGAGGGCACGGAGTAACAGAGGCACCGGCTTGGCCTGTGCAGCAATCGCTAACACTGGGCCAAGGAGTCGGCAGGGGATGCCAAACTTCAGGGAGGAACCAGAAGAAGCAGTACAGGCCCCAGCTCTGAGACCAGTCCCCTTTCCTGCCTTCTGAGAGGCAAACGCGGATGTCCAGGCCTTTTAGGGCCTAAAGTTGTCACAGGAGTGTCAGGGCCTGGAATGGCCCAGCGAGTCCCTAGTGAGTCTCCACGAATTGGGAGGACCCAGACCTTGTCCCCCTGGGGGAGAAATAAAGCTGCAGCAGGTGTGGCCGTGGCTGGAACAAGAGAGGCCGAGGACAGAGACGGCCCGCGGCCATCGCCACCCGCCCCCCCCCCCCCCCCCAGCTGCGGCTCTTTCACTCTCTCTGCGGGGTTCTTGTTCACAAAGCTCGTACACACAGGGGCGCCTGGGCGGCTCAGTCGGTTAAGCGTCCGACTCCCGGTTTCGGCTCAGGTCACGATCTCACAGTTTCACGAGTTCAAGTCCCGCATCGGGCTCTGTAGCTGGCAGCGCGGAACCTGCTTGGGATTCTCTCTCCCCGGCTCTCTAGGCCCCTCCCCCACTCACACTGTCTCTGTCTCTCTCAGAATAAATTAATCAATTAAAAACAAAAAGCACAGGACACGGGGTCCCCAAGACTACTCAAGACCGTCGCGAGCCAGCTCTCAAGACAAATTCCTCGTTTGCACCCCTCCCGCCCCACCAGCCTCTGATTGCCCAAGTAACATACTGTCCCCACTGTCCTCAGTCCTGCTTCTTCCCCAAGATCAAAGACACGCCTGGAGCAGGGGTGAGCAGGACTCCAGGGTGACCTGGGGGGGGGGGGGCGGGGATCTGTGGTTTTGGTGGGTGGGGTGTTGCCCTTGTAACGGGCACAAACACAGCAGCAGGATGGCTCTCTGAACCAGGAGCAAGAATGCACGCGCACCTAGAAACACGCGTGTGTGCGCACGCGCACTTCAGTGGAAGCAAAGTAAAATATGTCCAAAGGAGCTCTGACCGTCGGACTGTCCCTCTTGCTGGTTCCGGGGAGTCGACAAGTCATTCTGGGTTGGGAGCTCCTGGCGACATTTTTTTCGACAGGTAAAATCAGATTAAAGATCAAACAGGGTCAGAGGAGAAAACTAACCACAGAAGGGTGGGTCGGAAAGCCCGCGAGGGAAAGGGCCCCCCTTCACACAACGGGCAGAGAGTGTGCAAGTCCTAACACAGAGCTGTACCTCCTGTGGGGTCACGTTCTCGAGCCGCGGCTGGCACGGGGCCCCGTGTGGTACAAGTCACTGGAGGGGGTTCAGGAAAGGCCGCGTGGACGGCTTTCTCACCTGGAACAGCAGGCGAGGCGCCCACCCCACCACATCTCCCTTGTCGGGGACCTTGACCTCGTGGTCAAGTTCGCCCACGCTGATGAGTGGCTGTGGCGCCGTCCCTGAGACCGAGGGTGCTCCTGGGGCCTCAGTCTTCACGCTCCACTTCCCTCTGCTCAGCCGGGGCCCTCCTCCCACTCACCAACCTGGCACAGCACTGGCCCCAGTATGCCGCGGGGGTGGGGGGGGGGAACAAAGCGGGGAGGACCCGTCCCCAACATCAAAGCCAAGCACCTGGTTCTGTCTGGTGCACTGGAGGGCTGCCTGGGGGCGTCAGAGAGGAGCGCACAGTGGGAGGGAAGCAGGAATCACAGCCAAGGGGCAGGGACACTGGCCCTGTAAACTGCCTCGTCTTTCCCAGAAGAGGGACACAGAGGGGCATGAGCAAACACACCTCAGAAGCTTTAAGACTCTGCATTTACTTAACAATCGCGTGCACAAGATTAAAGGCTCTGGGGCCAGGGGTGGGGGTTGGGGGTGGGGCACAGAGGGCGAGTGCCTGCTGTCAGGCCTGATGTCGCCGAGCCCTATGGTTTGACTTGGGGAGACCCCTTTCCCTCTCCTGAACCCCGCCCCCCAACTCTTCCCCACTAATGCTACGCACACATCATCTTCGATGGATCAAAAGCCAGCTCATCCACTGCAAAAGGGGACGCCTCTCAGACCCTCTAAGGGGCAAAAGCATCCCACTTCAGGGAGCCATGCGGGATGCACAGGGCTTAAAAGCTTGAGGTGGTCTAGAGAGAATGTGGGGGAAAGCCACCCACGCACAGGTACGGGGGTGAGTCCGCAGCACGCACCTGGGCACGTGGGGCCACGTGGCGGCCGCCATCCAGACGTATGACACCCAGCAATCACCCGCCAGCTGCTCTCCCAGGATCTTGCCTACGGAACCCGAGAGCCCTGCACGGGGACACGGGGACAGAGACGCTCATGGCCCTACGACGCCCCCGGCCTTGGAGAGGAGCAGACAGCCCCTCGGACGGCTGACTTGTACAAAACCTCACGTGACGCTGTTCCATGGAGAACAAGATGCAGGACGGGATCCTATTTCTGTAAGAACGGAATTTAAGAAGATTCTATCTGCACATGTTTATCTGTGGGCAGGCACAGAGAAAGGTCTAAAATGAATAAACACCAAAGCTTTCACAACGGTTAACCCTGGAGGGGGGCGGGGTGGAAGGAACGATGCATTCACCGTGAACACTTTTTGAACTGAGTTTTTTTGTGTGTGATGCACGTATTACTTGGGTAACGGAATGAGTTTTAAGCACACGGAAACGAATAAAGGCTGGAAAAGAATACTGGCTTTACACTTCCACAGAGGAGTTGTTTCCCAAAGTAACTCCTGAAGGCTCTCCACGTGTGTGTCACTTCTTCTAAAGGGGACAGAGGATAAATGTTTAATTCAGCCGGGAAGACGCACAGGAAGGATCCAGAATCGGGAGGAGGGCGAGAATCACCGGGTACAGCCCAGGGGGCCGTCCCAAAGAGGGACGTTATTTCCACAGTGATTGCTCCCAGGATTTCCAGTGGCACGGTTTCTAATTCATAATTTGAAATTGCCCAGTAAAAATGGGGTGGCTCCTGTCTCCCCTGGACCCATACGAGCTCTCCTAAAAATCATCCCTTTGTTTTGTGGTTTGAGGAAAAGTCTGTTGAATGGGCGGAGGGACGGCTCTGATGGAGACACATCCAAGGTGACCGGTGACAAATGGATGGGGTGGGGGAGGAGGGAGGGCACACACCCAGGAGGGCCGCCAGGGAGAAGAGTGGCAGTCACACACTCACCTCCTTTTAACTCAAGTCCCCCTCAGCTTGTCCGATTGACCCCAGAACAGTAAAACCATTGTCTTGACCCAAGATGGGGAAAGAATGAAATGCAGGCTACGGAACAAGGTGACCCATTTATAAAGCCTCCTTTCACCTGAAGATCAAATAAACCCCCTCCCTCCGCCTCCCCACCTCACACATCGGTGTCTGCAGCCCAGAGTTTTGCAAGAGAAGCACGCCCTGAGCGGTCTGTGATTCTTTCAGACAACTTTGCAGCTTGTTGACTTGCTGTCCGGCTCTGCCTGTCAGTTAGGGTTTCACGCTCCCGTGAGCCAGGACTTGGGGACACGCTTTGGTGGTGAGCGCGCTCGGGGCATGCTCCGTGCGAGCCTGGCCACGGAGCCCCTGGCAGAGGGGTTCCCACCAGCAGGATGAGGCCGCGCAGCAACGGTCCCCCGCACCCCCCACCCCCCCATTCCACCTGCCCCTTTGAGGAGAGATCCCCCGGAACACCCAGGAGAGAGCCGTGTTCTTCTCAAGAGGGGATATAAACATGAAGTCTCTGCCCCTAGAACCAACAAAACGTATCGGTCCCTTCTGGAAAGTTCTGACGGGTGACTTTGGAGAGAAAAGCCCGCATGGTCCAGAGCTCTAGCCTCTGACCTCAAAAGACCAAGAATGCACCTGCTGTAAACACCTACGGAAGGACCCAAATTACTCACGGCACTTTCAGAAAGGGCTCACGTCAGTTGAACCCTGCCCCTGGGAAATCGGCACTACATTCATACAGAGACTGAAAATTAAAATAAAGAGCCACGGCTGCACCCAATCAAGGTTGTGACGGCAGGCGCCTGCACTCTGTTCAGATGAGAACCCCTGTTCTTGGAGGGACCTCGGTGACACACAATGACCCCTGGATACCTCGTCAGAAGTTTGCCGAGACAGCGGCCAAAGAGCCTTTGAGAGGCAGTGGGAACGGAGCCCGTAGTGGGGGCTGGGCAACCATCAGATGGCACCTGCCTGGTGCCCTCCACACAGGGAGCGGGAAGCCAGGCAGAGAGCTTAGGCCATGGGGACAGCCTGCGGGAGCCCAGGGGAAAGGCTGTCTGTGGATGAACCACCTCAAAAACTCCAAGCATAAACTCCCCGAGTCCAGAGCAGCGGTCGAGGTCCCAAAAACTTTCTCCAGGAAGAAGAGGCTGTTCTCCCGGATGATGCTCACAGGAGTGCTCCTCCAAGTGGGGTCCCCCGACTCCTTCATCACCTGCCGGGAGAAGCGAATGCCTGGCCTCCCATCCCCGACCCACTGAATCAGGGGCTGCGGTCCAGCAGTCTGCATTCTTTTTTTTTTTTTTTTTTTTTTAATTTTCTTTTTTTTGAACGTTTATTTATTTTTGGGACAGAGAGAGACAGAGCATGAACGGGGGTGGGGCAGAGAGAGAGGGAGACACAGAATCGGAAACAGGCTCCAGGCTCTGAGCCATCAGCCCAGAGCCCGACGCGGGGCTCGAACTCACGGACCGCGAGATCGTGACCTGGCTGAAGTCGGACGCTTAACCGACTGCGCCACCCAGGCGCCCCCAGCGGTCTGCATTCTAAGGAGCCCCCAGCAACATCAGGACACTGCTGCTTCAAAGGAACGACAGCTCAACGTTTTAGAACCTCAAATCCATGTGAAATAAGAACCGCCAGGCTGAGATTCACAACAAGGATTTTTAAAAACCGCGTGTTCAGTCTTGATGTGAGATCTTTTAAATGTTACACATGCTCATCAGAAATCGCAATCCAGAGGGGCGCCCGGGTGGCCCCGTCAGTTAAGCGACTGGCTCTTGGTTTCAGCTCAGGTCGTGATCTCGCGGTTTTGCGAGCCCCGGGTTGGGCTGGCTCCACCCTTGATGGCGTGGAGCCCGCTTGGGATTCTCTCTCTCCCTCTCTCTCTCTGCCCCTTCCCTGCTCCTGCTCTCTGTCTCAAAACAAACAAACAAACAATAGAAATCTCAATCCAGAAATGTATAAAGTGTCCCCCTCCCACTGGGGACAGTCCACTTTGAGCAAAGGATCACCCCCAAATACTACTCACCAGTTTGCTTTCTCCAAGTCATAAGAGACTAGTCCCTGTGCCAATTTCGTGTGGTAGGAGCCGCATAATATCCCACTACGGGAATTTCTGTCACTTGCCTTTAGAGATGAATGTGTGAAGGTCACGCGTGGGGTGAGGGATTCTCCCTAGCGGGGTGGCCTTGAGCAGCTTCCTCTCATTAGTTTGTGGCCACCTCGTCTCTCAATACGCCCCAAATCTTGGACTTCAGAGCCCCCACCCTACGGTCCACCTCTAGTAGAAGAGTCTACGGCCATAGCACCCTGAACGCGCCCGATCTCGTCTGTCCATTTTTAGTAGGACAAAAGCGGAGGTCACGGGAACCTCCCACCAGGCTTCCTGGTCTTTGAACTGGCCACAGTGGCGGCAAGGTGCCCAGGTTCCCGCACAGCTAGTTGGACTGAAGGCTTGTCACCCGGACCTTGAATGGACCACAGCCAAGGAACTTGGAAAGGATTCTAAAAGGAATCAGGCCTTGTGTGCAACCTAATCACCATTCCTCGTGTGCGATTTCACGGAACTGAACAGGATGCTGAGGGAGAGGTAAAGCCCCACGCTTCGCAGGCCGGTCGAGAAAAGGACTTAACCCTACCTCTAAAGCCACAATAGCTCACGGACCTCCTCCTCCTGTCCTGTCAACCTGGAAAGTCCTGGACGCTGGGCCGCCAGCCCGATGGGAGGGCCACCTAAGCAAGTCCAAAGGTAGCAAATCACTCAATCCTAAATTCCCAGGCAAGCAGAAGGGTCCAGCTGCCAGGTCCCCATGGCACCAGCTTGTCACCAGGGGGTACGGCGAGGAGGCAGGAAGTGGCCTCCGCAGCTGCGCCTTCTCCTTCTTTTTTTTAATGCTTTTATTTATTTTTTGAATTGTACTCTTTAAAAATGTTATATTATGTGAATTTCACCTCGACAAACAAAAAAACATAAATGGATGAAAAATGTCCACCTGCCCAAAACCCTCACGGCAGGAGGTGGGTGTGGAAAGGGCTGCAGAACGGAGGGGGGCCCGGAGCTCGAAGAGGTCTAGGGTCACACACAGGGACCCGGCCAACGACGTGCCTCTGTGGGGAGTAAGGAGCCTTCTAGAACTGGGCCACGGCCGCGCAGTTCTCCACTCTCCACCCCACCCCCCTTTCTTTTCTCCAAAAGAAAAAGTGCAGAGCTGTGCGCCTGGAAACGGCACCCTTAGATGGAGTTTCTCTGCAGGGATCTGGAGTGCGCACCTGCACCTCTGTGCCCGCTCCCTCTGTCGATGACTCTGGTGACGGATCTGTCAGCTGCGACCGCACCGCGGGGCTTCGGCCCCGGGGTGACGCACGGTTTGACTGGACCTGTCGCCACATGAAAACCTGTTCCGATGGGCTGTTTCTGAGTTCTCGTGAGGATTACTGCTCACAGAACTGGAGAGATCTGGGCCTCCCGCGTCGGTCACCACCACCTCCCCCCCGACCCTCTCTGGCCAGACGCCCTCTCGTAAAACCCGGCAAGTTGGCCAAGTGTTCAAGGCCTGTGTGCATCTAGTAGGTGTCTAAAAAAATATCGGGTCGCAGGCTCGCCCCATCCCACCAGCACCTGCTGAACCCTGACGGGCGTGGCATGGGCTTCCCAAGACCCCGTCTTTGTCCCTCAGTCCCTGAGTTTCCCAAGCAGGTGGACAATTCAAGAGCATGGGCTGCGCACGGTCGGCGTTCAGGGAAGTAGGGGGCGGTGCTCCACCTCGGCTGCCAGAGCGCGTCTTCCCCGGGGGGAAACTGGCAAGAAAGTCAGCAAGACAGTCACCTGCAGAAGTGATCCACCCCGAGAGGTGGTCTGTACGTGTTCAGCTGACGAACACTTGGAAGACACCCAAGTCCCAATAAGGTGCCTTAGGGTTGGAATGCGTTCCAAAAATATTAGGTGCCTCCTGTATACACACAGGTAGAAATCACTGGGGGAGACAGGGAGCAATCATTTGAACAGTTAATGCAAACTTCAGGGGCAGAAATTTTTTAAAGTTTATTTCTTTATTCTTGAGAGAGAGAGAGAGAGCATGAGTATGTGAGTAGGGGAGGGGCAGAGAGAGAGGGAAAGAGAGAATCCCAAGCTGTGAGCACAGAGCCTGATGTGGGGCTTGAACCTGCGAACCGTGAGATCGTGACCCGAGCTGAAATCAAGAGTTGGAGGCTTAACCAATTGAGCCACCCAGGCGCCCCTTCAAGGGCAGAAATTTTTATCTGTCGTGTTCCCTGTGGCAGCCCCAATGCCTAGCACAGTGCCTGCAACACAGTAGGTGCTCAATAAATAAATGTTAAATGACTCTATCTCTAATACAGGGCCAAGTAATAAGTGTCAAAGAAAAAACAGAGTAGTGAGGACAGAGAAAATGATGGGAACAGGTGGGAAGGGAAGGCTTCTCTGATACCGCAATTTATGGACGGAGACCGAGATAAATGGAGGGAAAAAAGCACGAGCCTACTCAAGAGGAAGAGCGTTCTGGGCAGAGGGAACAGGATGTGCAAAGGCCCTGAGGTGGCAGCACGCTTGTCGTGCTGGGAGAATAACAGAGGAGCCATGCAGAGGGGCAGGCACACCGGCCTTGCGGGCCACAGGAAGGACTCTGGATTCTGTCTCCAGTGTGATGAGAAACGGGCATAGGGCTTTGAGCGGGGGGAGGACACAGTCTGACATCTGTTCTAACGGGATCCTTTTAGGCGGCTGTGTTGAGAAGAGGCTGTTGGCAGCCAGCGTGGAAGCCGGGAGACCGGCTGAGAAGTCAATGCGAGGTTGCAGCTTGAACCTGAGGGTGGCCGTAGCGGGAGGATCCAGAATGTAACCCGAATAAACTATAGACCCAGAGCCCAGGAAGACGGTGGCCTAATCTGTGAACCCAAGGACTCCAGCTCTTACCCCCTATGGTGACAGCAGAGATATCGGGTTACAAAACGGGAGGGCCACTCGACCGGTTTTCCTGAGCTCTGGTTCTGGGCTTCCCACGTGTCACTTTTAGAGGCGAACACAAATCTTTTGCACACTTGGCTGTCTTACTCCTTACTGTATGTGAACGTATCACCTCAGGTTTATACCTCAGTCTCCTGTGAGTTTGGTAAAGATCTCTAAACTGTGTCGAAATTGGGACGCCGGGGGAAAAAAATCCAGTTCCCGAATCTATAAGATGTGGGTAGACCATAACGACCCCGAGGGCTCAGCTGGCCCCCTTGGGATCCTTCTCGGAGCAGCCCGGCTGCCTCTACCTAAGACTTCCTGGGGCTGAAAGGGGGTCAGTCAAGGGTAACTTGTTTACCAAGTGCCTGCAAACACGGAGAAGACACACGAAGTCTGGAGTTGGACCACTTGGGCTTAAGCTTCAGCTCCACAAGCTGGGCGACCTTGGGCAAGTTGTCTAACCTCTCTGAGCCTCAGGTGCTTCTCCACTGGAATGGGGGTGGGGGTGGGGGGGGGTGACTGCCTGACATCATAGGTTTGCTTTGAGGATTAAGTGAGAAGCCCACAGAAAGCCCAGCCCTTCATAAAGACCCACGCTGGGGATGCATCTGTAATTTAGTGGTTTGAGGAGAAGGCAGGAAGGCAGGAAGGAAGGGAAGCTGGGAGGGTTTCTTGAGAAGGCGTCTCTAGTGGAGGAACAGCTAGAAGAATGGTCGCTTCGGGGTGTCCGTGACTCAGCCAGGTGGCCACCTCTCGTCATCTCAGGCTCATTCCTGATGACAGAGAGGCCCCCTCGGGAAGCCCGCAGGTGCTGGTGCCACAGGCAGGCAGTGGTCTTGCCCGCCTCTACTGGATGCTCCCTGGTGCCTCCCCCACGTCCCCCGCTGTGCCTGCTGCAGGATGCGGTGGCAGCTGTGGCGGTGGGCCCGTGGTGTCCCGAGTCTGCTGTGGCCTGGGCTCTACTGAGGCCAGGTGGCAGGGACACACACATCTGGGGAAGTTTCTCGGGAAAGCAACTGGATTTGGGCTGGGTCTATCCCACTTGGGAAAGCAACTCGGATCTGGGCTGAGTCCGTCCCACCTATCACATCTGAGAACACAAAAGGAAGAAAGGGGAAGTGGGGAACAGGGAAATTGGCCCAATATCCATTTAATGGGCTAGTCCCGGATGGCCATCAGGGCAGAGGGAGGAAGAAGCCAGAATGAATGAATGCGCTCGCTTCTCCAGCAAACTTCGGAAACGTCGGCAGGCGTGGGACCGGCCACTGGAGCTGGGCCAGGTCCCCCTCACCCCCTCCCCCGGGTCCTAGGTACACGTGAGGGCCGCGAACGCACGCGGCACCTGCTCGCCTCGGCCACATCAGACAGATCGCGTTTGGAAAGGTGTTTCCTCCGCACGCTGGACTTGCCATGAAATACAACCACCAGCAGGTGACCTTCACGGGGAAATGGGGCCACCCCAGGGCAAGCGGCCCACGCTCCTCACGGTCACGGCCGTGGGCCGTGCAGACCTGGATGCGGGGACCCCTCTACAGCTCCCCCGGCGCAGCGGCGGGCCCCGGGACTGCCTTCCTGGCCGGGCAGCGAGTTTCCAGGGCCGGAGGAAGACCACAGCTCCTCTCCCGCCCGACACACCGAGTATTTCTAAGGCCGTCCCAAGTTTCCGTTCCCATATCAAGAGCGCCTCTTTTCTGCTGAGGCAGCGAGAGCCGTCAGCGAACCGAGCTGCCGGGACCCACGTTTTCGTAACACAACGCCTTCCCTTGCAACGCACCAGGGTGAATCACTGAGGTTTAATAGTATCGGCAGCTGGGCTGGTGGAAGGAATCCGCGCAGAAGCCGGACGGCGCGGCTCCGGCCGGTCCCCACGCGCCTTGCCCCGGCCCCCACCCAGATACCCCACCTCTCTTGATTGACAGCACCCCCTTTCCAGGCCCCCCAGTGGAAAGGCAGATGTGACTGCGGTTCTGCACGTGCAACAATCCAACTCCTTCCTTGAGAACAGTCCCTTTAGGGGCCAGGGGACGGTCACCCTGTGCCCCGCATCTAGGCATGCCTGGAGCTGGTGGAAAATGCAGAGTCTGGGCCCTTCCCGGCCAATCTGGGCCCAGGGGGGTGGGGACTGTGGAGCGGGCCCTCTCCAAGGCAGAAAGAAGCCTGGAGGGAACACGCATCAGAAAGAAGGAAAACAGAGGGGCTCCCAGCCCTCTCCAGCAAGCAGTCCTGAAACATAACTGGCCCCGAACAAACCAAATCTAGAAGCTGACAAGTTTAGCAGAAGTAATGCGCAGAGCCCGTCAGGGCCTCGTCCTCTTGCCAGACCCCCCGGAACAGGGGGGGACTTAGAACGGGCCGTAGATTCCCTGGCCCACAGCTTCCAGAAGCCCCCGGCCACTCAGGGTCTGGGAAGACCATGGTTTTGGCAACAGCATTCCAGACCTCTCCTCCTCTCGCAGCTCATCAGGGGCTCCCTTCTGCCCACCCTCCAAGCCCTCCTCAGCTCTCCCTTCTTCTCCAAATACCCTCCATTCGCCGGCTAGCCACGCCAGCCTCGCCGCCACTCTCCGGGAGCCTCACGCGCTCTCGCGGCCACACCTGCTGTAGCACCGACCCTTTCACTGCAAACAACCCCACCTGCTGGAATCCCGTCCATCTGTCTGTCCTGGCACCCCTGTCTCCCGCAAAAACCTCCCCCAGAATCACCTCGGGACGCCGGGTCCTGCCAGAACCTAGAATGCAGGTCCCTTGTGGCCCCAAGTAGCATCCTGGCTGAGGCCCACAACCTTGCCCGGGACCCGCCCCTCACGGCCGGCCAGCAAGTGGCCTCACCGTCTTCCGGACACCTACCGCCGGATCCGGAGTTCTGGAATGTTTCGGGCCAGTGCCTGGGGAAAGCGCCAGGAGAGGAGTCCACGGGCTCTCGGGCTGGGGGCAGATCTGAGGAGGGGAGGCTGCCTCCCTGCCAGTGGCCGGGCCTGCGGGTCCCCCAGGCCTCCTCCGCTGGGGCTAGATCAGCCCTGGCCTGAGCGAGCTCCGCCGTCACCAAGGGGAAGCGGCCCTTGGTTACCACTGGCCGGGAGAACACAGAAGGCAAAACAAACAGTGGGGCCCGCTCCTCCACGGACTCACTCCTCGCTGCTGGGAACGATTACAAGGTAACAGGCCAGTTTTTAAAAGCCCTCCAGAAGGGAGGCTGCGGCCCAATGGGAGGCCACTCTGTAACCCGTTCCCTTCCTCCTGCGGCCGCTGCACCCTCCCCAGGACCCAGGGGCCCTCCGTCCACCCACTCAGGGAAGCCCGGGGCAGCCAGGCTGCAAGTCGCAGAGGAAGCCGGGGGGAGGCAGAGTCTCAGGCAGACACGGCAGCCGCTTCGGCAGCCACGAAGCCAAGGTCTCAAAACGACAGGTGGGCCCACGTTGGCAGGTGTGGAGGCGACTTCCCCGAGGACCCCGGCCGGGCCTGCAGGGGCAGGCTCAGGATAGCACTGTTCCCTCAGCCCCCTTCCCAGCCCCACCCCTCCGGCAATGACCAGCTCTCTCCTCCCCAAACAGGTTGCCATGAAATTAACAGAAACTCACCAGCTTAAGTTGCCATGAAATTAATAGAAAGTCACCAGCTTACGGGGCTCACCAGCCGGGCTGGCGGTGATGGGCCCGGACTGCCCCCGGGCCACAGCCAGCCCCCCAGGGCTCTATCCTCAAGCCCAAGCCTGGGCGCTGACTCCCTGTCTGCCTCCAGCCAGAGCGGACCTGGCAGCCAGGTCTCCCCCATGCGGAGGCAGCTCACGGCCGGGGCCTGGGCTGCGTCCCAGGTCCCCATGAGGGAGACTCCAGTGGAAACCAGGAAGGGTTAGAACCGGGTGGCACTCCTTGCCCCCAGGTGGCGGCGGGGGTTGGGACACGTGCAAGGAGAGGTTTTCTGGCTGCTTGCCGCACCCCCACCCCGGCCCCTGGGGATTTACACCTGAACCTTTAATATCTTCCCGCACTGATTCAAGCCCTGCTTGCTCCCCTCTGCCTCCACTCTGAGCAGGTGGGAGCGTCCCGCAGTGTCCCCCTCAAGGGACAGACTGCTAACTCTGGACAGGGAACGTGGCAGCAGGTCCAAAGCCCCAACAGAAGGAAAAGCCACCACATTGCCTGTCTTTCCCTCGGGAATTACCCCATCAGGCACGCGGGTCAGGTTTTCCCCGTCTTAGAGAAGTCATGCTGATCGCGGGCTAGAAGAGCCCACCGTGGTTCAGGAGCCTCCCGGCGACAGAGAGAGAGAGACAGAGAGACAGAGAGACAGTCAGAGACACAGAGAGAGACAGAAACACACAGAAACAGCGAGACAGAAACAGACACAGAGAGACAGAGATAAACACACAAAGACACAGAAACAGACACACAGACAGACAGAGGGACAGACAGAGAGATAAAGAGAGATAGAGACACAGAGACTGAGACACAGACAGAGAGACACACAGAGAGACAGGAAGCACAAGGAACAGGAGGCGGGAGGGTGCAGGCCCTGAACCCTCCACAAATGTCCACTCGGGGCCCCAAGAGGCCAGAGTGTCCTCGTCAGGAGGGCAGGGCCGAGGATGGGAGTGGGGGACCCTTCCCCAAGCCAGGCAGGAGGGTCAGAACTCACAACCGGAGGGGAGAAGGGTCGCAGAGAGCTGGGGAGCCCCTCCGCCCACCCCCAGCGTCGCCCTGCTCTCACCCCCACAAAGAGGGGTTTCTGTCCCCAAGCCGGCAGTGTTGAAGTTAAAACGAGCCAATGAGCTCAGTGACCAGGCAGGCCAGGGGGTCCAGGGCCAGAGAGGGGTTACCTGGGCAGGTGCAAGGTTCCCGCCTGGGTCGTGCTCTGGGCACGGGCACCAGTGGCAGTTGCGCCTTGAGGGGTCCCCTCCCTCCTTTTAAAAGAACCCAGTACCTTCGGAGGTGAAGCCCTGGCTCGCTTGAGTATCAGGAGCCAAACTCCCGGCCCCCCTGTCCCCCCTGGCCAATCCCTGCTTGTCTTAGAGGGACCAGGGGGCCAGCTTCTGCCCCCACCCTGTCCCTGTCACCGAGCTGTTCTTTCTGGGGGGTGGGGGGGCTGAGCAGCGGGGATGAGTCTCAGACTCCCACTCTGACATGCTGGAAACTGAAAGGGAGCATTTCTAGGGCAGCCAGACAGAAACTACTAGAAAGCCCCCCTCCCCAACTCACTTGAGTTGACGGAGAAGTTTCTTCCAGAGCTTCAGGCGTGGACTCTGTTCTGAGGGGGAAGTGAAGGGGCCAAGAATCCCTGGACTAAGACCCGAGACCCTCCTCGGAGCCCCCCTTTCCCTTCCTCCCTTGAGGACTCCCCGCCCGTTGTGATTACAACAGCGGGGACATTTAGGGCGATAATTAGCAAGCATGTGGAGGAGACAGGGTCTGGAGCTGGATGGCCTTGAATGCCACTACACGGAGTCAGGACTCCGACACTGGGACCAGGTGACACATCAGAAAGTTCATCCAGCCCCTGGGCTTCCAGAAAGCGCTCCAAATGGAAAGCTCATGAATGTCCCCTGTTTCCACGGAGCAGGTGAACTTGCTCTGCTTAATGAAAAGTGCCGTGAGGGGCAGTGGTTCTATAAACACAGCAACTGATGCCCCTTTCATGCCTCAAGCCTTGGGGACTGTTGGCGGGGGAGGTGGCCTCCCGTGTGCCACTCCCCCAAACACTTCCTTGAACGCTCTAAGAAACACTCTTGCTTGCTTGGTTTTACTTTGGGGGGAGGTAGATTAAGAACCAGGAAGGAAGATTGGGGCGCCTGGGTGGCGCAGTCGGTTAAGCGTCCGACTTCAGCCAGGTCACGATCTCGCGGTCCGCGAGTTCGAGCCCCGCGTCGGGCTCTGGGCTGATGGCTCGGAGCCTGGAGCCTGTTTCCGATTCTGTGTCTCCCTCTCTCTCTGCCCCTCCCCCGTTCATGCTCTGTCTCTGTCTGTCCCATAAATAAAATAAAAACGTTGAAAAAAAAAAATTTTTAAAAGAACCAGGAAGGAAGAATGAGAACATTCCTTTTAGGTCAACAAAGTTTGCAGTGGGTTAACAACGCAAGAAACACCACTTCCAACAACAGCATGAGAAAGCGTTGCTAGTCTTTCACCCAGAGAAACACGAGCAATAAAGACATACGGTCTGTCAGAGGGCTGAGAGAAACAGAGGCAAGAATGAATACACACGGAGAGGCCAACAGCTGCCCGCACACAGTGGGTCCTCAAACAATACTGGATGCTCACACGGCCTTCACTGTGAGAGGTCGGTGGGGGGCAGTTGGGGGCACTTTGCACATATTCCTGAGTTAGGTGATGTCATGATGATGGCCCACGTGATGTTCAGGTGGTCAAATCTTAACTCCAAAGATCATCTTCCAGCCACTGACCCCAGAACCAGGGAAACCACCACCTTCTTTTAAAGCACAAAGACACCATAAAGACCATTCAATCAAAACGCTTTGTTTTGTGAAACGGGGCCTCCACCGCGGGAGATAGTAAGGTGAATCCTCAAAAAATTAAACACGGAATTACCATTACCAGCAACTTCACTTCTGGAGTTGCTCAAAAAAATTAAAAAATTAAAAAAAAAAAATAAAAGCGGGGCCTCGAACAGATGTTTGCACATCCACGTTCACAGCAGCGTCATTCGCAACAGCTAAACAGTAGAAGCCACCCAAGCGTCCGTGGACAAGGAGTGGATAAGCAAGCCACGGAGGATCCATGCCACAGAATATTATTCCGCCCGAAAAAGGAAGGACATTCTGGGGCGCCTGGGTGGCTCAGTCGGTTAAATGTCCGGCTTCGGCTCAGGTCGCGATCTCGCGATTCGTGCGTTCGAGCCCCGCGTGGGGCTCTGTGCTGATGCCTCGGAGCCTGGAGCCTGCTTCCGATTCTGAGTCTCCCACTCTCTCTCTCTGCCCCTCCCCAACTCGTGCTCTCGCTTCCTCTCTCAAAAACAAGTAAACATAAAAAAAAAGGTCTTTAATAAAAATAAAAAGGAAGGACCCTATGACATGTGCTACGACATGGGTGAACTTTGAGGGCATGAAGTAAACCAGTCCCAGAAAGACAAGTGGTATATGATTCCACTTACAGGAGCTACCCAGAGTGGTCAAATTCCCAGACAGAAAGCAGAACGCCAGGGGCCGCGGAAGGGGGAAGGGGAGTGAACGTTTCGTGGGGGCAGAGTTTCAGTTTGGGAAGACGAGAACGTTCCGGAGGTGGATGGCGGTGACCACAACCCAGCAATGTACGTGTGCTGAATGCCTCTGAACTGTACCCTTGAAAGTGGTAAAAACGATAAGTTCTGTCCTGTGTCATGTGTATTTTACCGTAATAGAAAATGCTTCGTTTTCTACGCAAATCAGGAAGAAAAACCTGAAGCCTAGAAAAATTAAGTGAGGGAAGAGGGGTCCCTGCTCCCCCGAGCTACCAGAACCAGTGATGAACGAGGCAGACGCCCTTGGCCAGCCATCCCTGTCCCCCCCCACCCCGCCTCTCCCAGCCAACCGTGGCCAAGGTTGTCCACACACGGATCTGTTTTCCCAGGAGCCACGCGGGAGGGGGGATCAGCCCAAGCAGCGATAGAATGTCACCACTGATTTGGCTAACGGGCTCCCCAGACCTCTTTGCCAACTTCCCTTCCTCTCGGTTAGAAGACCAGAAAGGGCTTGACTACGGGCAGGCCGCTTCCGGGCCCTGCGCACGCGGGGTGCTCACATGGGAGCCGGTGCTTCGCCAACCTGCCAGGGCGGCAGAACTGGCAGGAGATAAAAGTGGGCTTGAGAAAGAAGACAGCTTAGAAAGACAGAGCCCACAATGGCTAAGGGGCTGGGACAGGTTGCTGTCCAGGAAATGACTCGTGTCTCCCCTGGTCCCTTGGGGCCGCTCCGGGAACAGACACTGCAAGAGGAGACCAAGCTTCTCGAGCTTCTCACGGGAAGGCGGCTTCCGGCAGCTTCCCCCACGGGCTGGGAACCTGTGAGACACCTGAGGTGGCTGGTGGCTGGCGGGACCCAGGAGGGCAGCTTGGTCCTCACTCCCTGCTGAAGAATACCGAAACCGAGCTGGAAGCCACAGGGCCCAGGGCGCCCCGGGGGCTCGCTGCCCTCTCCTGCCACCACCCACACTTCCCGTGGCCTCTGTCACCCTCCACATGCTCAGGCTGCAGAATCTAACAAGCTGAGGTCAGACCCCAGCCACTTTAGGGAAAGTGCTCTTGTACGGTCAAGACCTCCTAATGAATAAACTGAATGGCCTAAAACAGCATCTTCTCAATCTCTCAATCATGTGTGAGAATACTGACCGCGTCCTTGACCTTGAAGCGTCAGTTTCCCACTGGGTGAGGCTCCCACTCCGGCTCCTTTGCCAATTCTGCCTCGTGCCCCCTAAACACAGAGGTTTTTGGCAAGACTCTCCCTCTGCTCTCCAGGTTCCAGGGAGCATCTCCCCTTGACCTTGACCCAGCCGGCATACAGCATCTCTAATGGCAACCCCGCCCCCGACTCACACACAGCTGCCCCAACTCAAACGCGGGCTCCTCCCAGCCTCTACGCCTCTGCCAATTCCTGTCCTCGCTCTCACGATGAAGTCACCGTCACCTGCAAGGCTCCCCCCAGCGTCCCCAGACTGGCCTCCCTGCCCACAGCGTCTCTCTGACCCAGCCCACACAACCAACCGTCCTCAGACCCTCTCGTTTAGACAGCTTTTGTTCCTTCTGAAAACCTGCAATCCACAAATGTATAAAAGGGACGCGTATTTTCGACACGTAAAGCGAACAGCTGCCAACAGCGTCGCGTCCGTTTCTGCGCTTCCTGCATGGTGGCCAGAAGGCCGGATGACTCGAACGGGTGACTCGGGGGAGAGGTAAATACAAGTGGTGAACACACTCGTATGGAAGGAGGCCCCAGCTCCCCGGTAGACGGAGAAACACGGAACCGAAGTGATAATGCTCTATCATTTCGCACCCCCCGGGGTCTCTACATAGTCAATGCAGACACAGCACCAACCGCTGGGGGGGGGGGGGGCACGAAGGGGCACCCGCACGGCTGGTGAGGGCTGAAACGGTGCCGCTTTCGAGAAACCAAATCGAAAGAGAAATCATCCCAGCGAGTGCACTCCTGGGGGCCCGGGCCCACAAGAACGAAAGCGCCCTCACCAAGGACGTCCGTATGGGGTGCTTATTACAGAGCCGCTGCCGAAGCCCCTGCTCCCGATCCCGCGGTTTGTGAGTTCGAGCCCCGTGTCGGGCTCGCGGCTGTCAGCGCAGAGCCCGCTTTGGATCCTCTGTCCCTCTCTCTCTCTCTGCCCCTCCCCTGCTTGTGCTCGCCAATAAATAAATAAACAAATAAACAAATAAATAAATATGAAAATAAAAAAGCAACTAGAAAATAACAGATGTTGGAAAGGATGTGGAGAAATGGGAACCCCTGCACACTCCTGCTGGGAATGTAAAATGGTGCAGCCACCGTGGAAAACCGTATGGCGGTTCCTCAAAAAAAAAAAAAAACCTAAAAATCGATTTGCCGAACGAGCCAAGAGTTCCACTTCTGGTTATGTGCCCAAAAGAACTGACGGCAGGGGCTCAAACGGGTCAACAGCAGCGTCACTCACGATCGCCAAAAAGTGGAAGCAACTTGAATGTCCGTTGATAGATTAATGGATACGCAAACTGCGGCACATCCACACCACGGAATACTATTCGGCCTTGAAAAGGAAGGAAATCCTGTCACTTGCTGTGACTCGTACGGAGCTGGAGGACATGAGGCTAAGTGAAATCAACCAGTCGTAAAAAGACAAGCACTGGATGATTCCACTTACCTGAGGTTTCTAGAGGAGTCAAATTCTTAGGGACAAAAAGTAGAATGGCAGCTGGGGGGGGTGGGGTGGGAGGGGCGGGAGTAAACGAGGACGCTTGCCACCATGAAATGGAATGGAGTGAAATGTCAAAAATAAAATAAAATTATTAAAAAAATAAAAAAGCTGCTCCATACAAAAAAAAAATACAAAAGGAAAGGTGTTGACAGGCATGAAGGAGCCCCTAAGGAGGCTGCTGTTATCAGGGGTTAGGGCAGTGGGCTGTCACCCACCCCACGCCCAGAGGACAAACGTTCAACGTAAGCACAAGGGACTCCAGAAGAGTCTAGATCTGACAGTACACCCTAGAAGGCAGCAGAGGCCGGTGGGTGGATGCCACCACCCCGAGGTGACCTCACAGGGACATTCTTCTCCCACCCTCCCCCTGATCTCCCCACTGGCTGATCCCAGCTGGAAGCCAGAGGGAATGGGAGCCCCCCCAACGCGACCCACCCAGGAGGTGCCCCCAGGACAGGGGGCACAGGGGGCAAGGAAGCCCCAACATAAACTCCAGGACTGTTTCTTTAAAGCAAGGTACAGGATGTGATATAATGATTGGTATGATATATGATATGATATGATATGATATGATATGATATGATATGATAGAATAGAATATGTGTCACCATTTCCATGAGAAAGAGTGTATCATCCGCATGGTTATGCAGGCACGCCAGATCTGGATGGACCCCCCTCCCCAAGAAAAAAGACTATATTTGACACGCTATGGAGGGGACCGGGGGGAGTGTGGGGAACAGGAGTTGGCGGGAGGAGACTTTTCACTACCTCCCGTATTATACCTTCTGAATTTTGAACCATACAAATGGTTCAAAACGTTAAAAGTTTCGTTTGGGGCCGCCTAGGTGGCTCAGTCTGTTGAAACGTCCGACTCTTCGTTTCGACTCAGGCCATGATCTCATGAGTTCGAGAGTTTGAGCCCTGCATCGGGCTCTGCCGTGTGGGAGTCTCTCTCTCTCTCTCTCTCTCTCTCTCTCCCTCTCTCTGCCCCTCGCCCACTCGTGTGCGCTCTCTCTGTCTCTCTCAAAGTAAATGAGCTTTAAAAAAAAGTTAAAATTTGCTTATATTAAAAATCACAAATAAAATTGAATTTTAAAAGTGAAACAAAGAAATTAGAAAGGTGACTGCCAGAGGCGGGGGGTGGGGGGGGGGCAGTGGGGGATAAGGAGCTGTTGTTTTCGTGGGGACAGAGTTCCCAGTTCACAAGATGAAGCGTTTTTGAGACAGGTGGTGTGATGGCTGTGCAACCCCACGAACATGCTTCGCGCTTCTGATCTGAACACATAAAGACGAGGTGACGGTGCTCTGGGTTTCCAGCGTGCATCCCCCAGAAACATATGCTGAAATCCTAACCCCCAGTATAGATCAGGACTTTAGGAGGTGCTGAGGGCATGAGAGTGGAGCCCTGATGAATGGGATTAAAGTCTTTCAGAGAAGGTTGGGGCGCCTGAGTGGCTCAGTCGGTGGAGCCAGGTCACGATCTCACGGTCCGTGGGTTCGAGCCCCGCGTCGGGCTCTGTGCTGACAGCTCAGAGCCGGGAGCCTACTTCCCATCCTGTGTCTCCCCCTCTCTCGGCCCCTCCCCGATCATGCTCTGTCTGTCTCTCTCTCTCTCTAAATAAGCATTTGAAAAATAATAATAAAAAAAAGAAGAAACACCAGAGAGATGATCTCTCTCTCTCTCCACCACGTGCGTAGCAATGAGACAGCGGTATTCCGGCCAGGAAGAGGGGCTCGCCGGCCTCCAGAACTGTTGGAAATACATGTCTGCTGTTGAAGCCCCCTGGCCTGCGGTGGCCTCTTAGAGCAACCCACGATGCCGAAGACAGACGGTAAATTTTGTGAAGTGTATTTCACTATAACTTAGGAAAAAAACAAACAAAAAAAGAAGGCAGAAAAGACATGCTCCAGGTTAACATCAGTTTGAAATGCGGATGAGAGAGACCAAAGGGGAGAGGGTTGTAGGCAAACGCGATGTACTCTCGCAAACGAGCCTGCGTGAAGACAGGAACGGGTGCGTCTCATCAGCCCGGCAAGGCCGGAAGGGTAACGTGGGGACCTCAGGATCCGGTGATTCCTCCTTCCCTGCATTTACATATCACGTATCATCCGGTGAGTGCACATTGTACTCAGGAGCAACGAAGCTATTTTCCTCGTGGAAAAACTTACATACGGAAGGCACCAACCCCCGTATTTTTTTTTTTTCCGCGCGGAACTGACAACCGTAAGCCATGCGGGTTCAGATCAAGTCGTGTCTCCTGGGAGCATCTTGGGAAAACGGCTCCCCCAAATATGCGCACGCGATCCCCTTGCAACGTGCGTGATGCTCGGCGTGGCTTTCTTGCTCTAAAGTCTTTGGTGGCTTCATCCTGCCTGTAGGGTCAAGTCCAAACTTCTGAGATGGATACCAAAGGCTGTGCCCACTCTGTCACAGAAAGGCTGGCTCGAGCCCTCTGTTCGCTCTGACCGGCTACTCCCGCCCCTGCCCCCCACCCCCATTCGGGTCACACACCTTTCTCTGTCTCTGCACACGCCTGTGGCCACCCGCTCGTGGGCTACTCTGAACCAGCTCAGCTGTCTGTCCCTTGGGGCAATTTTCCTTCTGAGACTCTGGGAATCATTCCCGGAAAAGAGTCCAGAAGCCTCATGCCATCATTTCGAGAATAAATTGTCTGCAGAGTGACACTACCCATGGGATGTCCTCCACAGCCCTCCCCCTGAACCCATCCGCACCCAAGCTCACTGTCATTCTGGCAATTTGTCCAAGGTCTCCCAGACTCTGGCAGTGCCCTCTGGTTGGCTGTCGGGCTCCCCTCCCAGAACACTCTCCGCCCCCACTGTCTTGCGTCCTCCTCATGAGTCCCACTCACCGTCCCACATCACCTTCCTGAACATTCCATCGCTCCCTGGCCACAAGGTCATTCCCCTCCTGCGCTGGCGTGGAGTCCTCTGCCCCGGGGCACACACCCTCCATCCGGGTGACTCCTCTCCAGCTGTGTCTCCCCATCCAGGAACCCCTCGACGGGGGGCACGCGACCCTAATGGAGAACGGAACCACCCGTGTACTCTTTTATACCTTCAGGACTCTCCAAGCTTCCTGCCAGGGATGCCCCCTGCACCGTGCGTGCCCCCCGGGGATGCTCCCACCCTCGTCAGAGCTCCCGCAAAACTGTCTACCCCTGACCAGCGATCCCAGCAGATGCAGGGGCCACACGTACTGGCATAACCAAGAGCAGTGGTTCTCAACTGGGGTGATTTTACCCTCCGGGGGACATTTGGCCACGTCTGCAGACATTTCCGGTGGTTCCAATCAGGGGTGCGAGGTGCCACCGGGACCCTGAATACCCCACAGTGCAAGGGCAGCCCCCACATCAAAGAAAACGATCCTGCCCGTCACGTCAACAGTGTCTCAGCTGAAAACACAGAGCTGAACGGATGCAGTGATCCCTGGACAGAACTGTCTTCACGTGGCCGTGGCCGTGGCCGGAAGCACACCCCAGAACGCCAGCATGTGTGGCTCTGTGTCAGGCCAAGGGGGTGGCACCTCAACCCGTGGCTGTCCTGAGCCCGGAGGGGAGCGGCTGAGGAGAAACTCACCCCAGCATCATCCCCAGCCCTCTGTGTCACCCTGAGCAAGACACTGGACCTCTGTGGGTCTTAGGTTTCCCCAGCTATAAAAGAAAATGTCAAAGGAGATCGGCTCTTCAGCGGATTGGGCTGGAGAGGTTCTTAAAGCACTTGGAAAACTCGTTTCTGGTTGGCGGAACTATGAGCTGCCCTCCTCTGGAGTCGCAGAGCCCATTCGCATCTTCAAGGCTCAGAAAAGTCCTACAGGACAGACAGCGGCAGGTGCTGCTTAACCCTGATGCTTTCACGCCTCACAGAAGGGGACATTCTCCCCGCAGCACACTTGGCCGCGGCCCTGCAAGGGACTCCGGTCCGCAGGGCTTCTGGATCTTTCAGCGCCTGCCGCTTTGTGATCCTGTGACGAGCAGTGCCCCTGCCTCCTGCCACAGCCACGATTATCTGGCCCTAAAGCAGTCGGTGCCAAAGTGAGCAAACTGTCTGTGGGGTCCACACCGTGTCCCCGAATCCCACAAGTGTATCTCAGCGGAGCGCTCATTTATGAATCCGGGGTCAGGGGCTTGCTTTTTGGTGGGTGATAGCCGCTGGCTCTGAGCCACGTTGGGCCCCATCCTCTCAATCCGGTCCGGGGGTTTTGGCAAACGGTGACCCAGGGGCCAGGGTGGACTACTGTCGGTTTTTGTAAATAAAGTTTTATTGGCACACAGCCGTGCCCTTTTGTTGACATACTGTCTCCGGCTACTTTCCTGCTTGCTAGGAGTAGTTGCAACAGACAGCACGTGGTCCACAAAGCCTAAATATTTACTATCTGGACCTTAGAGTTTGCTGACCCTTGGTCTAGACCTTAGGAAATGCTGTCTACCGTGGAAGAACCGGGCCAAACTTCTCCCCCACGCTCCTCCAAAAGACCGTTCCAGCAGGCCCCGGGCCCCACATCCACCCGCACGGAGATGACACATGGTGCCCCAGCACAGAGCACGGCCAGGATGCTGCTGTCTGTCAGCCCCGGGCCCGCCCACGCCCTCCTTCCCCGGGCCCTGCGCTGCCCCCCCCCCCACCCAGGCACACTTCCCCACCACAGCCTCCCTGGATCCCGGGGGGACCCTCTCCCTTCACACACCAGAGCCCCATTTACAGCCCAGTGTACCAGCCTCTTCTGGTTATGTGCCTGATTAGCCAACTTTTAAGTACGTATCCCCCAAAAGATACATTATGCATACATCATGCTCTCGCGGTTCTGTATGGACGGGACCTACCTCAGGAAACACACATCAAAAAATAGAAATTAAACAGGAAGAGGGTAAAAAAATAAAGCTCCGAATTTCTTCCCACACGCTGGCCGACCGGAGTCTGAAGAGGGGGTCTGGAGGCCGTCGGTTCTCAGCTCCCACGTCGGCCGGCACCCTCAAGGGGCTCGGGCCTCGGGGGGCAGGGGGCTGTGCCGGTCTTTCCCAACAAACGGCAGCAGATTAATCACAGGACGAGTGACCATCCTGATGCCTGCTCAGCCCCGAGCACCTGTCCCAGAGGACCCCTGGGTGGGGGGAGGCTCAGGGTCCCCGGACCCAGGAGCCACCTGGCCGCAGACAGGAAGGGAAGGATGAGGAACCCCCCCCTCCCCGCCCCCGCCCCAGAGGAGGCACCAGCTCCTCCCTGGACAGCAAACACTGTGGCACATCCAGGGGGATTTTTGTGTTTTGACTCAGAGGCAATAAGTCTTTCAAATGAAGCCAAATGCAGACAGAGCTACAGTAATGAGGAAAGCCCCTTGGAAACAGCCGGCCTGGGGTTTGCACTCCTGCCAGGCAGGGGAGGGGCGAAGGCCACTGAGCGAGGGCGAGAGGGCAAGGCTGCCTTGTGGGTCCTCCCGGGAGGTGGCTCCTCGGGGCCAAGCGGCTTTGAGGGGATCTCAGGCCCACCCCCAGCTCCCGCCCTGGGTCTCCAACCCTCACTCCAGTCCTCCCAGGCCTGCCCACCGGGAAGGCACTAGGCCACAGGCAGTCGGAGACCCCATGGCTTCCCTTCTCGGTGCCTTTAGTCACTGTTCAAGGGGCACCAGCTTGGATGGCCCCCGCTGACCTTCTGTGGACACTTCAGGTGGCTTCAGGTGTCCCCACAGGGTCGCCTGGGGGCACTCCAGACCCCCTGTGGCATCTTCTCTGTTCCCGGGAGGAGTCAGGGCAGACACCGGGGACACAGATACATCTTCCCTAGAGTTTTATAAAGGGAAAAAAAAAAAAAATTCAACCACAGGGAGCTTAGTGCCAGCCCAGGAAGCAGAGCCGCCCAAGAAAAAAGGCGGCCCGGCCTCCCTGGGCACCTGGCTGCTGTTAGAAACACACCCTGCTCGTACCCCCGAGACACCGGCCTGCGGCTTCACGGAAGGGGGGACGGGGGGAGGGTAACAGCCCCCCGGGAAGGTGAGGGCTGAAGATGCTGGACAGAGCTGATGACAGGATTCGAATCTACCCCCTGAACCGGTCCAGAGGGCCTCACACGGAGGGGGGCATCAGGAGGAGGGCCCGCCACCAACGACGCGGAAGCAGGGACGGGGCCGCCCCTGCACCGGCGTCTACGCGGGAGGGCCCGCTCCCAAGGTCCTGAGCGCACGCCCTTCCAGCCGGCCACCAGTCCTCCGACACTCCTCTCACTGGGCCGCTTCCCTGCCCCAGACCGTCTGCTGGCATCCACGAAACACACAGGTCCCCGTAGCTAGTTTCCTGAGTGACCACGATGGACCAGGCACAGGGCGCCCTCAAAGACGACCGTCAAACTTTCACACAGAAGAGCGTTTCGTGACCTGGTCCTGACTCCCTTTCTGGCCTCGCTCCCATCCCTTCCGGGCCCCCAGCCTCGCCCGCCAAAATGCAAACACCCGATGAAACCACGCAGTGTCCCCAACAAGATGGGCTGAGGGCCTGACTCCTCTGCCCACCCCTGGCTTCTCGTTCTGGTGATGCACCTCAATCCTGTCTAGTCGGGGGGGCTCCCTCTTCCCACTCCCGGCCCCGGGCAGCAGTAGGTCGTGCTCTACCCCGGGCTCTAGGGGTAGGTACCGGGGCTCAGCCTACGGCATCAGGGCACCACCCACCCCTGTGACAGTCAGAACCAGTCCTGGGACTTTCGCTTAAATGACCTTCGGAGAACACGGCCAAAAAGGAAGAAGGCGGATGGATGCTTACACAGAGAGGCAATTGCTGATGCCAGGATCTGAGCTTCTGGATCCAGCTACGCCTGAAACCGCCTGACGTTTTGGCTGCTTCATACAGTTCGGCGAATCAGTTGCTTTTTGCCTAAGGCATTTGGATTGGGTTTTCTGTCCCTTGCAACTAGAAAAGTCCTAATCGACTCACAGGCCAAGCTTTTTAAAGGCCACTTTTTGCTCACACTGTTTCTTCCACCTGAACACCTGGCTTTTCCAGGCTTCTTTCACGGGGACTTTGAAAGCGGACTCAGGTTCCCTCTGGAAAGCCTTCTGACCTCCTCCCAGTGTCATTTTGATGCCCCTACTCTGCGCCTCTCAGTACCTGTGCGTTCTTTCCATTTATTAACCCGTCCCTCAAACATGGACTGAGCACCCAAGCCCTGCCCCTCGGTCGGCTCAGTCCAGGGGGAGACACCGTGGCTGCTGGTTTTCTTTCCTGTCTCCCCATCCTTGAAGCAGGGACCAGGCTGTTCTAACAGCCAGCCCAAAGCCTGGCACACAGCAGGTGCCGGATAAATGTCTGCTGAAGGAGGACAGAGCAACCCTGCCTTATCCACGGACACGTTATACGCGAGGGATGGGGCAGAGATCCAAGCCTGTCCAGGAGCAGACCTTGTCGGTCCTACCTTCAGTCCATCCAGAACCCAGCCACCCTCACCACCTCGCTGCTCCCGCCTGGGCCCAGCACCAGCCTCTTCTGCCCAGACTCTCCAGTACCTCCGGGCCTTTGCACTTCCCGGGCCCTCTGCACGGTACTGGGTACACGGGGCCTGGGCACCCAGGTGGCTATTCCCTCACTTCTGCCAAACCTCGGCTCGAAGGCCGCCTCATCACTGAGGCCTTTCCCGGCTACCCTACTTTAAATGGCAGATGTTCTCTCCCCGCAGCACCCCTGCCCCTGTAACCCGCTCGGCTCTTCCCTCGGCACTTTCCAATGACACTCATTTGCTGATCTGCTTAAGACCTGCTCCCCGGCGCGCCTAGGGGGGCTCACTCGGTTCGGCATCCGACTTCGGCTCAGGTCACGGTCTCGAGGTTTGTGAGTTCGAACCCCACGTCGGGCTCGCTGCTGTCGGCATGGAACCCACTTCAAATCCTCTGTCCCCCTGTCTCTCTGCCCTTCCCCTGCTCATGCTCATGCGTGCGCATGCCCTCTCTCTTTCTCTCTCAAAAATAAACATTTTAGGGGCGCCTGGGTGGCGCAGTCGGTTAAGCGTCCGGCTTCAGCCAGGTCACGATCTCGCAGTCCGTGAGTTCGAGCCCCGCGTCAGGCTCTGGGCGGATGGCTCGGAGCCTGGAGCCTGTTTCCGATTCTGTGTCTCCCTCTCTCTCTGCCCCTCCCCTGTTCATGCTCTGTCTCTCTCTGTCCCAAAAATAAATAAAAACGTTGAAAAAAAAATTAAAATAAATAAATAAATAAATAAACATTTTAAGAAAGAAAAGAACAGAGTTGAAATCTGAAGGAAGAAAAAAAAAAAAGACCCGTTCCCCTATAAGAACACGTGCTTCACAAGGGCAGGTGTCATTTCACTGGAACAGTGCCTGGCACACAGTAGGTGCTCAACGAACACCTGTTGAATGAGTCAGGGGCTGTGCGTTCCACGGAGCCACCTCCCACACTGCCAAGCTGCACAGAAATGCCACCTGCACAAAGCAGGGCCTAGGGCCTCTGCTCCCATACCTCCTTCCTGAAGGCGTATCAGGCATCCTCCTGTCTGTCCCCCCTCTGCTCTGGAACCTTCCGCCAACTGATCGGCAGCTTCTCTGCCCCAAGTTGCCTTCCAGGCCCCTCATCCCTTGAGAAGTCAGTCTCCAAACACGTCAAGAGCTGACCCCTAAACAGCCCAGCCATCCCTGGTGTGCAGGGCAGGCACATACCCAGACAGCAGGGGGCAGCCTTGGCCCCTTCCCTGGCCCCGCAGGGGCTGCTCTTCCCCCGGAACACACCCCCCCCCCCGCCCCGCCCCAGGCAGCAGTGGGAGCAGAAGCGGGCTCGTCAGCTGCTCCGTGCTGAGCCCTGGGGTCCCAGCTTCAAGTAGCCAGACAAGCCCTCCATTCAGCGGCAGCAGCTGGCAGGTGGCTGTGCTTCCAGACGGGACTCCTGCAGCCCCCACGGTCTGCCTGGCACAGACCCGCTCGTAGGGCACCTCCCATCCCAGCCTCGTCCCCACCGCCCTCACCCACTCGGTTTCCAAGAAAGAATGTGTCTGGTCTGGATCCGACAATGCTGGCCCCGTGACACGGAGAACAGACTGATTGTCCCAAACACGACCGTCTCGCCAGTGTCGGCCCAGAGAGGTCAAGGATCACAGGAGTTATCATCACAGTGAGCTGTGGCTCCCAGGCGGTCACACCCGCTCCCGGGGAGAGTCTGGGTGCTGGGAGGCAGGCTGGCCACCTCCTCCTCCCGCTGGGAGCCACACACAAAGTTCCCTTTATGGGAACACGGCGGGCCGGGCACTGGCAGTTTCAGCCTCAGGGAAACCAGGTTTGGGTTTTCTCCGAGGGCACAACCAGGCCTTTGTCTTGCCTCTGCCCCATCCCCACCCGGCTGGCTTGCCTGTCGGGGACACGGCGTCCAGGACCCAAGCCCTTCCAAGCGGACCCCTCTGAGGCTGGGCACGGAGACACCGCCAAGGACAGCAAGGGATGTGCAAACGGCACCCGACGCAATCCACGTTCCCCACCAAAGCCTCCCTGAGCACCTACTATGCGGTGAGCCGTGGGATCACGGCGGATCCTGCCGCAGAGGAGGGCGACGGATGTGACCACAGCCAGTTTGGACACAGCTCACTGAGGCGAGGAATCGTGTAGTCCCACTATGTGCCAGCCCAGCCCCCACAGCGGGTCCCCACGGTGAAAAGAACAAAGTGTTGCCCGCCTGGAGCCCACCCCAGCTGCACCGAGCACATCAACTCGCTAAGAAAAGCATGAACATGTAATGATCCACTGGGATTTGGTCCCCTACTTTGGCACACATAAAAGATAGGCCCGGGGCACCTGGGTGGCTCAGTCGGTTGAGCGTCCGACTTCAGCTCAGGTCACAATGTCACGGTCCGTGAGTTCGAGCCCCGTGTCGGGCTCTGGGCTGACAGCTCAGAGCCTCGAGCCTGCTTCCGATTCTGTGTCTCCCTGTCTCTCTGCCCCTCCCCAACTCATGCTCTGTCTCTCTCTGTCGCAGAAATAAATAAACATTAAAAAAAAAAAAAAGATAGGCCCTAAAAACTGGAGGAAAAAGATACGGCAAAAAACCCCAGGAGCTCTGACCGAACAACCAGGGTGCCTGAGAAGGGATTCCAGAGCTGGATTTCAGGTGGCCGAGGGGGCGGGACCTGGTGTGCATGAAGCTTGCCCGTGACCGCTCCTTGGGGTCCGCATCCCGGTTCTCCGTCCTGCAGGAAGAGTCCCCCTGAATTTCCCACCGGCCACAGGGAGGAAGGAAGGGGGGAGGCCCACAGCCCACAGCTCCCGAGCTGCACGGCCCTGCCGTCTGTGATATCGCAGCAGATCCTGACCCCTCGTCACCCTGGAAGCCCCGCAGAAGTGACAGTGGTGCGGACGTGGCATTGTCTCATGGAGGCCGAGGAGGCCTCAGGGACCCACAAAGGCCACTTCCCCAGAATCTGCCCTGTGGGGCTCGAGCCACGGGGGCAGCCAGGTGTGAGACAGAAACCACTTCCTTGAGGGGAGATGGGTCTGGTGTTTTCCATTTTCTGCTTTGTGCACCTCTGGGTTCCACGAAGACTAAATATTAAGCCCAAGTTAAGCCCTCCGTGGCAGACAGGGCTCCAGGCCCAGGCAAAGGGGGCCACGCGGCCCAGTACTGCCTTCTGGGCATCAGGAGACAACGAGTGTGGACCTTTGGGGTTGTCATCCTTGGCACCTGGGCTTCGTGGAAGCATCTTCCAAGCCCCACCGCGATCTCTGCCGGCAGGCCCCTGGGGGACAGCTCCCCAAGCCAGCCAGGGGGAGAATCGGAAAAACCCCAGTGATTTTTCGGAAGGAACATCACTTGCTGAGCACTCGGCAGAGGGGCTGGAGGGCCAGGGAGGGGCCAAGTCGAGCTGTCAGTCCCTCTTGGCTCCAGCCCAGCAGGAATTAGGCTGTTCCCTCTAGACGGTCAGAGCCGCCAGCCCAGCCAGGGCACTTTGAGGAGGAGAAAAGGTCGGACGCTCAGACAGAGGGTCAGGAGTGTGGATTTCCCCTTTCCAGCATGGCAGAGGGGAGGAGCGCTGCCGGTGGGAGCATCCGGCCGGCGATGCCGTAAGGTCCTCGAAGGCCAGGTCGGCGGGGGGGGGGGGGGGGAGGGGGCGGCCACCTTGCCCCCAGACATTCGCAGCCCCTCTACAGACAGCATCAAAGAGTGACAGCCAGACACTGTCACCACGGGGAAGGTCACATGTGGGTCAGTGCGGGCAGCACGGGAAGGGAGTGACCTATTTCCAAGGCCCATTCAGGAACCTCCCTGCAAGCCCAGACGTCTGACGCGGCCAGACAACAAAGGAAAGGGGGGCTGGGCTGGGGGGCTGGAGGTGTCTGATGGCCCGACGTGTCGCTTCCCCCATCACAGGGGCCCCCGCAGCTGGGCCTCCACCCCCCTGCTGACCATCGGGGTGGCCAGAGCAGGGCCCATCGTGTCCAGCAACCGGCCACCTTGCTCTTGGCTCTCCTGGCCCTCTGGAATATTCTGCCAGTACTCAACCTTGGTGGAACCCGAGGTGGTCCTGGCCTCCCCAGAATTTGCCCTAGGGCCCCGTAAGCACACCTCTCCCCAGGAATCACACCATTTCTCCTACAGCTTTGAGGAACACTCGTCACCCTGGGCCTTCATTCATAGACACCCCCTCTCAATCAACCATCGATCAGGACTTAAATCCCATTTGCAGACAGGTCAGGTCACCATGCGAGGCGGGGAGGGAGAAACCAACGCACATCTGTTGAAAACTCGTGCACATCTGAGACGGGCCTGGGCTTTGGAAGTAACCACCCTGGGTTCCAATCCCAGCTCTGACCCTTCCCCAGCTAGGACCTGAGCTTTTCCGGGCCTCGGTTTCCCCGTCTGCAAAACGAGGACAATAACCGTATCTGTGTCACAGGAGTGGCTTCAGGGTTAGGCGATGCCTGTGCACACGCACCCCGGCGCCTGGACTGTACTGAGTGCTCCTTAAAGAGAAGCCACGGCAACCGGCCCAAGACAAAGAAGGAGCTCAGGAGGAACCAGGGACTAAGCCCCAGGGATCTGGGTCATTGCTAAGAGCTAATCAAGACCCGAATAGGATGTGAGCTCAGGGCAGCAGGTGCTGAAACTCCCTGCACGATGCTATCTATTCCCAGGTGTGAGTTAACTTGCCCCAAGTGTGCAGGCGGGTCCCCGACTTGGTTTGAGATTGCAGAGCCCGGCGGGGACCACGCCCAGCGAGCCCTGCCCACACACTGCCACCCGAGATACCCACTGTGGCTAAACGAACCTCCTGCATGAACTCGGCCAGGCCTCCGGCCAGTCCGGTGCCCTCATCCTGTCTCTCATGACTCAGCGTGATTCACACTTAACGTCGCTGACATCAGGCTGGTCCCGGAGTCCTCGGCACGGTCCGGCGACAATCGGCAGCCCATGCGAGAAAAGCGGTGAGCCTCCCTCTCCGTGGGTCTCGGAGGCGACGACGTACGGCATTAACGAGCTGCCCCGTCTGCCTCCCTTACCGCGGCCTAAGCTGTTCCAACGGCACTCTCATCTAATTTCGGCTGAAAAGTTAAGTGTTCCCTGGAGGTCCGGAGGGCAGTACTGCTTAGACGCTTCTCCGGCAGGTACCAAGGTCTGGCCAAAGGTCGGGCAGGTTTACAAAAGCCGCACAGGGCCTGCTCTCCCCTGACAATGTGCCCTGGGGCTCGAGGCCACCCCGTGCCCCCTTTGCAAAGAGCCCTGGCTTCCTGCTTCATGCGCCACTAACCCAGAAACTCCACACTCAAAAGAAGCGGCTAAGCCCTAGGAATGCAAACGTTGAAGGCGCACGGCCTGGGATGCCTCTGCAGACTTGAACTAGAAAGGTTTAAGGGCTTTTGTCAGGTGTGGGGGCGGGGGCCAAGGAGGAGCAGGTTCAGAGGGAAGCAGAAGTATTTCCAGGGCCTGTAATTACGCTCGGCCTTTTTCAGCCGAGGTCCGTCCCATTGCCTTGGCCTGGGGAGTCGGTCAGAGACTCAGGAATTTAGAGACGTGAACAGAGCAGAGAAGCTGAGATGCCTGGGGGCGCCTGTTAAGCGTCCAGCCTTGATTTCGGCTCAGGTCACGATCTCACAGTTCGAGAGTTCAAGCCCCGCATCAACAGTGCGGACGGAGCCTGCTTGGGATTCTCTCTCTCTCACTCTCTCTCTGCCCTCCCCCACTCATGCTCGTCCTCTCTCTCTCTCTCTCAAAATAAATAACTAAACTTAAAAAAAGTGAAGAAAAAAAGAAGGTGCCTGTTCCAAAGGAGGGTCTCCCACTGGAGATGGGGGCGGTGGTGACCCCTTCCATTCACACCAACCTTTCATAAGCAGAGAGCGTCCCACAAATCCGTCCCACCTGAACCAGCCACAAGAGCAGGTATGGCCTCAGAAACGCCAGTGACATAAGCGAAAAATCACTCCTCTACCCCCCTCCCCCAAGGAAACAAGAGGCACAGAGCCCACCCTCCAGGTCACCTTCGAAAGGAAGGTCACGAGCGGCGGGAGTGGGGGGCGGCCACCTGGGGGTGTGGTCAGACCCACAGCTGGGATCGAGGCTGAAAAGCACTCGACCGATTCAGTCCTGCGTGTGCCAGGCACTGTCTTAGGCACCAGGGCCGCCAAACTAGACGGACAGAGCCCCTGCCCTCATGGAGACAGACAGACATCAGCAGGCAAGCACGGAATATGAGCCGACTGGGTCAAAGGCGCTACCTAACTCTTCCGTTGTTGGTAAAGAGGTTGGCTAGCTCATTCGTTCGTTCATTCATTCATTCGGCAAGTTCCCACGTAGGCCCCCTGTGCTAGGCGGGCAGGGGACCGGACAGTGGCGAGCGAGGTCTCTGCCCTGGAGGGTGTCACGGCGACTCCCGCCACATCCCTCAAGACCCCACAGCGCCCCCTGGGTTCCTCACACGCCCCCGAGACAGGCCCCGAGCATGGAGACAAGTCCCAGCTCCGTATCACCAGCTCCCTCAATGACGCAGGGTGAACCATTCCTCCTGCTCCACGGCCTGAGTTGCTTGCAAAACGGAAGGGGGCGGGCGCGGGCTTCCTCCAAGTATCAAGGGATAAATTAGGAACACGGAGCAAACCCGCCGGGTACAAAATGCCCCACCAATGGTGTGCTCTGGAGCCCCAAGACTTTACAAAGGGGCTCGTGGCTCTCCAGGACCTTCCAAGACCTCCCAGTCCAACAAGGGAGCAGGGACACCCAGGTCTGTAAAGGGCAGGGGGAGGACAGGTGAGAGGACGCTAAAGCCTCATGGGAGGAGGGAGGGAGGAAGGGAGGGAGGAGGTATCGCAGAGGGGCCCGCAAGAGAGAGGTGCACCCAACGCGCGGAGAGAGACAACAATGGTTAATTATCCCCCTCCAGTCTGTCTTGTTTCTGCCTAAACAATGGCTGGCACATAGTGGGCGCTCAGTAAATATTTGCAGAAGGAAGTTTCTGCTAGGAAAACCCGAGAGGGAGGCAGAGAGACCAAAGCGGGGGGTGGGAGGTGCCCAGAAACTGAGACACCATCCTCCCGGGAGGTCTGGGGCTTGGAGGCTTGGGGACAGGCTTCCCACCTGAGCCCAGCTGCCCAAGCAACCACAGGACCACCAGGTATGGACTCGGGAGCTCTCTCCAAACGGGCCATCCCATCTCCCACCACCAGGCTGGACAGTGACTTAAAGCCCTTCGAGAGGTGGCCCTGTCAATGTCACCACCGCACCCAAACCACATCGGGCACACTGGGGACCCGAGGGAGCCCACACCTCAGAGTCACGTAAAACCCATCACCGCCTGGCACCCTGATCCAAGTACCCCTCTGCCCCTTTCCACCTCTGGGCTCGCCTCTCCGAGCTCCAGGCGGACACGGGAAGGCCTTCTCCCCGCTCCACGCGAGCCACGCAGGCTGGGTGGCTTCACTGAGCCTCCAGCCCAAGATGGTCTCCACCTCCTCCTTTACTCGATTCAGTGGGGTCCCAAGGAGGGGGTGGAGCAGGAGGGCCCCCAGGACCGACCTCATCCCTCCTGCCCATCTCTCCTCCTGTCCTTGTAACTTCAAGGCTCCAGATGGGGGGCAGGGGGGTAAGCGCGCCAGGTGGAGCCTTGATCTGGTGGGGCGGGGCGTGTTCACGGGCAAGGTGAACACCACGCGGCTGCGGTGGTTCCCAAGCCCACGCCCCCTCGCGCCGCCCCTCGGCTCCCACCTCTCTGGTCCCTACCTGCTCATTGGAGCTTGCTTCAGGACAGCCCTCCCCAAGGCGGGGGTCCTGGGCCAGGGGTCCCTCCTGTTGGCTTTCCCTGCACCGGTCACACTGTGTTGTAACGCCAGCTCAAGTGACCAGGGACGGCCAATCCTCATGGGCGGAGGCCTGACCCGCCCGGCTGCGTCCAGAGCCTGGCAGAGGCACCGAGCTGGGTGAGCCACCCCAACCGCTGGACGCGCAGGGGAACGGTTCTCAGCCCTGGAGGCAGCGGCCACACTATCTCCGTGTAGTCTTTGGGGCGATTCTGCAAGGTGAGTCTGGTGCCCGTTTTTACAGATGTGGAAACTGAGGCTCTAGGAAGCCGATCTGTCTGGGGTCCAGGTCAGAAGCCAGAATTTGAAACTCAGAAGGTCTTCCCCGGACGCGGGGAGCCTGAGAGCGGAGGTCGGAAGGGTGGGGCCCCGGCACCGAGGAACAGGGCAGGAGCTCAGCGTGGGCCACAGGTGCAGGACTCTGCCCTCCGTCCCGCCTCCTGTCCCCACGGCAGCCTGGAGGTGCCGCCTACGCTTCAGGCAGCGCGGGCTGGGAGGGACCGGAGTGGAGGCGACTAAGCCACTGCTCTGCACGGCCCCCGGGTGCCCACGCCCAGCCTCACCCCTTACCCGCTGTCAGCCCAGGCGCACAGCCCCTCCCTCACCAGACCACAGGAAACACCATCCCTCCCCGTGCCGCAGATTCCCAGAACCTGCCCGGAAAGGGAGTGAGTGCAGCGGCTTCCTGTGGTCCCCACCTGGCTGTCAGGGGCCGAGACCGTCCACCCCGCTTCCCCTGGCTCCCATGGGACGCCCGAGTCAGACCGTCTCACCCAGCCTGGGCTCTCCAGGGCAGGCCCGGGGCACTGGGAAGTTCCAGAATAGCACGGGCTTAAAAACCGAACAAGGGCAAGTACACGGGGTCGGGACTCCCCTTAGGCCTTGGCCTGTGTCCTTGTTTCCCGTCCGCATGCTCCGCGGCCAGGACACAGGGGACAGCGCCTGGCACACACGGGCCTGTGGCAAACACGTGGGGTGAATTAGAAGGGAGGAGGGTCAGGGAAGAATTAAAAGCACCCATGCACGAAGCCTGTGAACTTCAGGGGCTCAAAAAAAAAAATTGGTCCCCTCGACACAGGAAATCAGTTGCATATGGCTTTGAAACTGTCTTTTCCCACACGGTGACCTGAAGATCTCCACCTCGTGCGCGCACACACACACACACACACACACACACACACACCCTCTACCCCTCCACCCCTTGCCCTGGGAAGGCAAGGAGTTTCGATTCTGGCTTCCAACCTGGATCCCAGACAAATTACTTGGCCTCTTTGAGCCACATCTATAAAAATAGAACAGAGCTATAAAAATAAGTTCTCAGATACCTCAACTAAAAATCCCAGAATCGTTGATTTTGAGGATATCTATTAAGGGCTTACGACACACTGGGTGCCATCTGCCCTCCTGGTGGTTTCGTATACGGACGGCCTCTTCCACCAGTGACAGATCTCTTCCCTTTTTCCTTCCTTCTCTCTCTCTCCAGTCCTTACACGTTCTAAGGTTCGGTTTCAACATCACCTCCTCCAGGAAGCCTTCCTGGACTCGCCTGCTGACAGTTAACTCTGAGCCCCATCTTAGTACTCCAGAAGTCTGCTCACCTCTCATTGTCTTTATTACCCTCTGCCTAACATGATATTGTTTGGGAGTTTTCCGTACATTTGCCCTCCTCCCTTCCAAAGAGCACACAAGGCAAGTTCTCAAAGGCCAGGACTAAAGATGATAAAAATCCAAGCCACGTTTCCTGGGAGCAGGAAGGCACATCGAAAGTAAGCCCCCCCCCCCCCCATCCCATCTCAGGCCTTGGATCCCAGTTATGGGAAGGGCAGTATCCGGAAGTTAACCCATATCAACTCACTCCATCCATGGGGTCCTTTTACACCCCCATTTCACAGATGGGAAACTGAGGCCCAGAGCGCAGAGGCAGGAAGTACCACAGCAAGACTCCAGCCACCTCCACCTGACTCCCAGGTCGGGCTCCTAACTGCTCCAGCCCCGACACCCAGACTAAACACGGTTTCCCAACGTGGCTTCCTCCAGAGAAGGAGCCCGTGAACCAAAGATGTCATATAGGGATGTCTTCGTGCCCCCAGGGCGGCGGGATGCCTAGGGGCTCCAAGAGACCCAGAGTCCCCGATCGCTTGGTAAGGGGCGACTTCCCCGAGCCCCCCCCCCCCAGGTGCCCCTCCATCAGTCAGCCCTTTGCCCACACAGCCTGCACCTCCTCACCAGCCGGCAGCTAAAGGAGAGTCACGCCCGGCACAGCTGAGGCCCCGGGATCCTGCCCAAGGCCGACAGGAAAGTCTGCCCTGCTGGGCCAGGGCTCACGCTAAACCGGCACGCTAATGTTATCTGGTCCAGCCCGTGCACACCCACACCCGCCCACACCCGTACACACCCCTGCTCAGTCCCCTGGGGACCCCTCTCACCCCAGCGCGCCTGGGCACATCACCAGCTCCCACTCACCTGAAGCAGGAGGCCGGTCCAGCTGGGGAGTGTCCACTTCCCAGGCCAGACCCCTGGGAGGGAGGTGCAGGGAGCCCCAGGGCGGGAGAGGCCGGCTGTCCCCTCCCCCGCCAGTCCTATTCCACCTCCCACTCCCCTGTCTGCAGGGCTGAGTGGGGAGAGCACGGGGCCTCCGCACCTCTCTGACCTCCCGCACCTGCTCCCTGCTCGTTCATGACTAAGCGATTTCCACCTCGGCGTCCGCCTGCCAAGGGGCCCGCTGGCCGCAGGGACCGCACCACGGTGCCCAGAGCCGCACACACTTCAACCCATAATTGGTGAGTCTTCTTCTTGGGAAAGAAAACCCCCTCCATGTTTTGTTTTGTTTTGTTTTCCCCTTAAATGAAACAAATCCACCCACGCAGTTACTGGAAACTCAAGCATGTGAAACTGAACCGTTTGCAAAGAGAATTAGTCAGCAACCTTGCGAACGGCGGAGCAGTCCCCTCCGCGGTGGAGGTGGGGCCGCCCGTGCTCTCGAGGTTCCCATCCAGGAGGGGACCGGGGGGCCCCTCGTGCACGCCACGTCCCCCAACCTGCAGGTGACGCCCTGGGAGCGGCTGAACGCGAGGGCTAGTCCGTTCGCGCCAGGTCGAGGGTGAAACGCGCTTTTCTGGCTGCGTCCCGGTCCCGACTTTGTGAGACCTGATGGTTTCTATGAGCCCTGGCTCAGGGATGAGACTCGCATCCACATCCCGCCCCATCTAGTCAGGTGAACCTCTGCGGGTCTCAGTTTCCTCATCCGTAAAATGGGGGCAACGGAACCTGTCAGGATCACCCAGTCTATGTGCAGTCCTTTGCGTCTGGCGCCAAACAGGCAGCGACACATGCGGACTCTTGAGCAGGTAGGGGCGCCTTTTGTCAGGGAGCGACAGTGGGTGGACTGTTCTAGGGCTCTGTCCCTCCAGGTTCTGTCCCTCTGGCTGCAGTGGAATTTGCGGAGTCGGTTTCCAGCCCTGCTGCCTCGCCCAGGAGGTGGATGCAGGGCGGGGGTGGGGTGGGGGGGTGGGGGGGTGGAGAGAGGGGCCAGGCCAGGGGGACGAGTCTAGTCCCGGAGCCCTGAGCCCCAGGCTCCGCGACCCACGGCTCCTTGGCCTTGCCTTCTCCACTGTACAGGGAGGCCTCAGACATTTTATTCTGTGTTGTTTCTTTAAACAAAACAAAACACCCCAGGGGTGCCTGGATGGCTCAGTCATTAGAGCAGTTGACTCTTGATTTTGGCTCAGTCGTGATCCCACAGTTCCTGGGTTCGAGTCCCGCATCAGGCTCTGTGCTGACAGCGTGGAGCCTGCTTGGGATCCTCTGTCCCCACCACGCCCCCACCCCCGCCCCTCCCCTGCTCTCTCTCCCTCTCTCAATAAATAAATAAACTTAAAAAAAACCCCTAAGTTATTTGCCTACATTAAAAAAAAAACAACACTGGATTTCTGGCTTTTGTTAGGGGGGAAAGAAATGGACACTCCAGGGCACTGGGCAAGAGGCCACTCCCTAACCCAGGACGCACACACCCTACTTTGCCACAGCCCCCCCCCCCCGCCCCCCCCGCATCGCCTTCCACTGGGTGCTTCCTAGGGCCTCGTTCCTCGCCCCTGGGAGTATCTGAGTTTGTGACCCAGTTTAAAACCCTAATTTTATGTAGGAGCGTGACCTCAGCCACTTGTCACTAGAAATATCCACAGGAACTGTCCCTAGGGAAGGTAATTAAAGTCTGATGCTGCGGGCTGATTTTTCTTGGAGAAAAACAAGACGATGTAAGAAGAACTACACCCCAGTCTGGCCGAGGGCAACTCAGGGATGAGATAGTAATTTTCTGAACTTCTTTACGCGATTTACTAGACAAAGAACAGAAGCAGGTGCCCGGGGCCCAGCCCTCATTTCCCTGATTTCTTCCCTCTCCTTTGGCTTGTGAACCAAGAGGGCCTCCCTCTTGGGATCTCGCCCCCTGGACGTGCAGAAGGTGGGCAGCCTGCTGAGCAGGCCCTTCTGGAGGGTTCCAGGACGGCTGTTTGCAGGACCGGAAGCCCCCCCAGCCCCAGCTCTCCCGGCTGGCCACCCGTTTTGTTGATTGGAGGGGGCAGGGGAGGTAGGGTTCGGCGGACACAGCCGGATCTACTCTTAGCCCAGCAGAGACGTTGAAAATGTCAAGTGAGCATCTGAGGGCATTTTCGAGTTGTTTTGGTCACTCCTAAAGGCAAAAACATAAGCTTCAGGATCTCTGCTTTCTTGACTCTCCAACGGCCGTCTTCATTCGGTCTCCACGGAGCACCTGCTAAGGGCTGGCCAGCGAGACACAGGAGGGACAGGCTGACGCGAACCAGTTCTCACCCAGTCTGTCTTCTGGCGCCTCCCCCACCTGGGAGCCCCTCCTGCACCCTCCCCTTCACCTGGCTAAGGCTTCTCTCCTTCAGAAAGTTCTCATCCCCCCGGGAGCACCCCAGGCACGCCCATGTCACATACCTTAACACCATGTGGCAGTCTAATGACTGCTGCCTTTGGACCCACGCCCATCCCACCAGATCAGGAGCCTCCACGTGCTCAGAGGCCTCATGGAGCCCAGGCTGGGGCCGCATCCAGCCTGACTTCTTGGCTGTGTGACCCCAGGCAAGTTATTTGACTTTTTCGTGCCTCGGTTTCCCCATCTGTAAAATGGGCATAACCAACACCGCTCAGCAGAACTCTTGGGAGCAGTGAATAAGTTAAGGCGCGCAAAGTGCCAAGCATGGTGCCTGGCACATAGTAAGTGCTCAATAAATATTAAGCAAACTGGTCTAAACCCAGGAGGCAAAGTTGGTCAGTGGGCACAGTCCACTGGGGACACGCACAGCCTTGCACCCAGCCTTGGACAACCGGCACACACTGTTGTGGCTCACCTCCCCCTCACATCCTCCGCAGAGCCCCAGATTCTACCCAGGCGGCCGTCAGCAGGTGCTTGCCAGGATCGTGCCGTGTCAGTGCAGCGACGAGGCACGAGACTGTCCAATTCTCATAAAACGCAGCTCACGAGCTGCTTACCCAAGAAACCTCCGTGACTGTACTTCCTACACGGGTGCCGGCACGCACGGGGCTCAGAACCGCAATCCTCGTACCCTGGCTCCCGCCTGCAGAGCCCCTGACGCGGGGAGCGGTCATGAATCCCAGGATGGGGGCTGCTGGCTGCCCGACTGTACGGTCACTACAAATCATCAAAGTGGACATTTACAGGGGCGCCTGCGGGGCTCGGTCGGTCGCGCATCTGACTCTTGATTTTGGCTCAGGTCATGATCTCACCGTTCGTGAGACGGAGTCCCATGTCGTCCGTGAGGTTGAGTTCGGCGCTGTCAGTGAGGAGCCTGCTTGGAATTCTCTCTCTGCCCTCCCCTGGCTCTCACGTGCACGTGCGCACACACTCTCTCTCAAAATAAACAAAGAAACATTTTTTAAAAAGCGGACGTTGGGGCGCCTGGGTGGCTCAGTCGGTTGAGCATCCGACTTCAGCTCAGGTCACGATCTCGCGGTCTGCGAGTTCAAGCCCCGCGTCGGGCTCTGGGCTGATGGCTCAGAGCCTGGACTTGCTTCCGATTCTGTGTCTCCCTCTCTGCCCCTCCCCCGTTCATGCTGTGTCTCTCTCTGTCTCAAAAATAAATAAACGTTAAAAAAAAAAATTAAAAAAAAAAAGCGGACGTTCACGATGGGTGAGCTGCATGGCATGTGGATTACATCTCAGCAAGACAGCTCGGATCGAATCCTGCATTAAGTCCTGCTGTATACACTCTGAGCCTTGAAGAGACAGCATCCCGCTCTAATACCCAGGAAAGCCGGGTTCTCCCTGCTTTTGTCTTTTTAAAAATTCAAGGAGAACAATTACACCAACGCAGAAACTTGGGTCATCACAAGGGCTCCTGTATCTCCGTGCTGGCTTCTTCTCTGGCTGAAGGAGGGAAAGCCAACTCCATTTTTCTACTTTGCCCAAACACAGCTACGTTATCTGGTTCCCCAGGGATGCTCCAAACCCACCTTCGCAGAAAGAAAACAGAGGTCACATCCCTAATACCCAAAAGGTGGCGGATCAAGCCACGTCTCGTGCCCGATACCCAGCAATTCAGGCAGAACCATCGTGCCTGGCCCCTGACCTTGACCTTTATCTGCTCCTGCCGGTTCACCAAAATGTTCTGGGGAAAGGGCAGTCGGGCCAGGGAGTGGGGGGTGGGGGGTGGTGGCGGAGGGAGTGACAGAAGACCACTTCCAGTCTGCTTCTAGGACAGTGGCCTCTAAGCTTATTTTCAGCAGTTCAAACAATTTCCCCCAAAGCTAAGTCTTGCACAGAACGCTGCACCCCTCAAAACAAAAAAAAAAAAAAGATCAAAGTCGGCCTGTTCTGGTTCCAATGACCGTCTCCCCACTCTGGCACGGCCTGAGGCTCTGAGGGAAACCAGCAGCCGGGGGATGTGGTGTCCAAAGCCACAAGATCCCCATCCGGCCCTTTCTGGGACTTTGAGGTTATCCCCTGGAAAGCGGGACCTTTCCAGAAAGCAGCGTGTCCCGTGCACATGAACAAGACGCACGAACAGCAGTCACGTGGCACCGGGTCACGGAGATGGGGGGCTCACGACACCAGCCTCGGCTCCTGCACGTGCCCCAAATTTTCCATGAAAATAACGCACGTAAACGCTGACACGGAAGCAAAACCTCAGGAGTGGGGAGACACCCTGGGGGATGGGGGGACCCGGCCTTGGTGCAGCCCTCAGCTCAGACATGGCCCCTGGGTCGGTGCTGTCCGGGCATCTCCCTCAGGGGAGGCACCGTGACAGCGAAACAGCACCGGCATTCAGTGCGTATTGGCTGAATGACGAAGGAATTAAAAAAAAGAAAACCTTATCCCGAGCTGTCTAGACACCCCCGAGGGTGACACGGTGGTGAGGAAGGCAGGCTTGCTGGGACCCTGGGGTCCCAAATGTGGCCCGATAGAGTAGAACCAGGAGAGCGGGGAAATCCCTATTGTTTTGAACATCACATTTCTCCAAAGAAGATGAAGTTTGTTTCAAGGGACCCTGACATTTAGATATAATTTATGCATAATTAAACACATTTCACACTGGTGTTGCCCCTTAGGGTGATTCTTCCAAGCTTCACAAATGCAAGGTGACCTTTCTCATTAGGGCTTCTCAAAATCTCCAAACTGCCAAGACCCTCAGACAAGCAAACACCCTCACACGTCTCCCCCTGCACCCGCCCCCCGTCCTCAGAGTAATTAAACAAGGAGGTTCTGATTCCCAGGTCCTCCCGATCTGTCCAGGGGCTCGTCCCCCAGAAAGCCATGTCGGTGCCCCAAGACCTTGGCACGCTCCCCCCAGCTCCCCCTGCCCCAAAACTGCTGTCCTCTGAATCCTGTGTTTTATGTCAGGGCCGCATGAGGCCCCCTGGGATCAGCCTAGCAGACAGATCCCTCCACCACGGCCCATTTCCTAGGCGGCCCGAAGGGAGCCCCGGCAGGTGCAGAAGCCTCACGGAGCCTCCCCACTGCCCTGCCCCAGGAGAGGTCCAGGCCACGGTGCAGCACCACGCCAGCCAAAAACTCCAGCCTTGGCCAGACCTGCAGCCAAACTGCTGATGGTTAATGGTCTGCCGGGAGAGTCCCCAGAGCGTCCAGGCAAAGGGACCAGGGCCTTGACTGGGGCTCCTATGAGGACCTGGCCAGAGTGTTCAATGAAGGAGGCAGAGGCGGATGGAGACAAACATTTCTAGTTTATCCGTCCTTCTTAGGAATAGCTTTTGGGGTGACTGGGGTGGGGAAGGCCCAGGGTACCTCCTACCCACCCCTGGGCCTGGCATCCGGGGCCTCCCTGCTACACAGCAGCTTCCCGTGATCCTTCTCCTAATGGCCAGCCCCTCCTCCTTGGGGTCACTCTACCTCCCTGCCCCCTACCACGAACCCCACCCCCCCCCCCCAGCCTAGAACAGTGCTCCTGCATAGTCACACGAGGCTCTCTGTGCCCAGCCAGCACCCCCGGCAGGTTGGCCAGTGTTTCCTGCACACGCCTGTCACCTGTCATCTCTACCTGCTCCGTCACAGATGCTTGAGGGCTTAGGGCCGCTTCGCACGACTCCAGCGTCACGCCTGGCGACAGGAAGTGCTACACGATGTCAGCGTGTTCACCAGAGCAGAAAGAACACGGGCCAGCTGTATGTCACCCACGTAGCCGTGTCCCCTCCAGCAACTTAGAAAACATCTCTGAAGCTCACTTTGCTCCTCTGTTGAGGGGGAGGTCATACCTAATCCCTAGGGCTGTTTGAAGAATTAGAACTCGGTCTATAGCAGCAGGGGCCTCAGGCCTGACACACAGCAGCCATCTGATAAAGGTTAACACCGTTTCTGGAAGATCGTACTTCGAGCAGAACAGGAGCGGACACGACCTCCCCGAAATGCTGGCCGGAGGCTGGGAGGGAAAAGGCGGGGAAGAAGCTGTCAGGGGCTCCAATGACGGAAGAGCCAACGTTCCCCGAGGCGGTGACAGGTCAGGTCTTGTCCCAAGCCAGGGCCCGCCGCTGGAGTGCCGGTGACCCAGCCAAGGGTGGCCACAGAGCAAACGGTGCGCCCGTCAGGGCATCCCTGCTCCAGAGCTCTGGGTCCTAGCTCAAACGAGACAGAGACAGGCCATCCCCTTGGGGCCCGATGGTCAGGTCTCAGCCACCACTGGGAGGGAAGGAGAAAGCGTGACTCACGAGAGCTGCGTCTCTGGTGGCAGACGGGCCGGCAGGATTTGAAAGTGGCACCAAATTATATTGTCAGTGATCCATTCTGGAAACAGCCACCAGCCCCAGGTGGCCTGGGGGGGTGGGGGAGAAAAAGCTCTGTGAGATACTGGCCCCCCAGCCCCAGAGCCGGTCCGCGTGGGGACACATGTGGCATCGCTGAGCGAGGTGGGGGATGGCTGCACAAAGTGAGCTTGAGGCCAGGTCATGCCCTGAAGGCCACATCACGGGTCTGGGGAATTTTCCCTAAGAGCAATGTCCCTGTTGACGGGCTTTGAGAAGGGAGTGGGCGTCGTCGGGTGTTCGTTTTAAAAAGATCACTGGATGGGGCACCTGGGTGGCTCAGTGGGTTAGGCGTCCGACTTCGGCTCAGGTCACGATCTCGCGGTCCGTGAGTTCGAGCCCCGCGTCGGGCTCTGGGCTGATGGCTCAGAGCCTGGAGCCTGCTTCCGATTCTGTGTCTCCCTCTCTCTCTGACCCTCCCCCGTTCATGCTCTGTCTCTCTCTGTCTCAAAAATAAATAAACATTAAAAAAAATTAAAAGATCGCTGGAAAAATTTAACACAATGAAAAGGATGGCTGGGAGCAGGAGGGCGGTGGCTGGGTCTTGGGCGGCAACGGATGCGGAGAGGAAGGCAGGTGTTTAGAGTTCTAGGTGAACGTTTTAGACGAGCTGTCTGAACAGAACCACCCCCACCTTCAAGCGGCCCCCACGTGAGCCAGGAAGGGAAACGCAGCTTCCATTCAGGAAACACTGAACTTTCCACGCCAAACGTAATTAGCCAGAAGCCAGACACAAAAGGTCCCAGAGTCGATGATTCCATTTATAGGAAATGTCCAGAATACACAGATCCAGAGAGACGGACGAAGGCAGACTGCTGGCTGCCAGGGGCTGGGGGAGGCGGCGGGCGGGGGGATAGCCATCGGCTATGGGGTTTCCCTTTGGGTGATGAAAATGGTGGGAACGTGGGGTGCCTGGTGGGGGGGCTCTGTCGGTTAATAGTCTGATTCTTGATTTCGGCTCAGATCGTGACCTCACGGTTCCTGGGTTCGGGCCCCACGTCGGGCTCTGGGCTGACAGTGTGGAACCTGCTTGGGATTCTCTCTCTCTCTCTCTCTCTCTCTCAAGATAAATACATAAGCATGTTTTAAAAAAGAAAAAAAAATCGGGGCGCCTGGGTGGCTCAGTCGGTTAAGCGTCCGACTTCAGCTCAGGTCATGATCTCACGGTCCGGGAGTTCGAGCCCCACGTCGGGCTCTGTGCTGACAGCTCAGAGCCTGGAGCCTGTTTCAGATTCTGTGTCTCCCTCTCTCTCTGACCCTCCCCCGTTCATACTCTGTCTCTCTCTGTCTCAAAAATAAATAAACGTTAAAAAAAATTTAAAAAAAAAAAAAAAGAAAAAAAATGTTGAGAACTAAGAATGCTTCGTTTTAGGTTGTATGGAATTCACCTCAATTAAAAAAAAAAAGCAGCCAGTATCGCAGAGCATATTAAGGGGCCTCCTGCAGCTAAGGGCTCTCCGATGAGCCACAATCCCATTTCTGCTGCGGGTGCCATCATAGCCCCACAAACCCGGGGTCCCTTCTGTCACTCTGTGACCCCCTATGTCAATTTCTCAGGCCACGGTGACATCCAGTCTTCCAGCCTGGCCCCTCTGGCCACTCGCCTCCGCCGCTCCCCTTCTTCATGGCAGAGCTTGGCGGGTGAGGGTGTAGACCCGGGAGCCTGGGAGCTGGACTCCCAGCTCCTCCCCTCAGGCCCCAGTGGCCCTGAACGTCCGTCTTCCCGTCTGTAAAATGGGGCTGCACCGCCCTACAGGCCTCACCGACAGCATGAGGACTAACTATACGTACACGGGGCATCGGAGGGCCCACCGGGACCGCCAGCCTCCCGCCAGCCTCCAGTGGTCACCGAGCCCAGCACCGGGCCTGAAGTTCTGAGACCAGCCCTTCAACCTGACTTCTCTGCGGGCCCTTCCTCCTCCGTTTCGTCCAGGCCCCCAGCCACCGCCTTGAGGAGCCCAAGTCACGTTCAAGAAGCCCCTCTCCCCACAGGGCCCTCCCGGCGTCCTGTGGCCTCTCGGCCTCACTCAGCCCTACCCCAGCCACAGGCCAGCCCGTGCTCGCCTCCTGCACCTGGGGTGCCCACCCGCCTCCCCCTGCCCTCTCCTTGTCACCCTCTCCGCGACGCCCAGGTAAGGTCATCAGGGGAGACAGGCCGGTCTCCCCCACTAGACAGGTCTCTGAGAGTGAGGCCCGCCCCCCCCCCCCCCCCCCGCTTCCTTCGGATCCTCTGCCCAGTAGACTGGCCACACATGTAGGGGCTGAAAAATGTTTGCGTGAAAGAATGAATGACAAGAAGTCCAAAATAGCTCAGACGGCTTGTTTTGGACTTCTGGACCTCCCACAGGGTCACGGGGGACATTCTGGGCAGTCAGGGGGCGGGTGATGGGTGAGTCCGTGGGGAGTGAAGCCACCAGCCCCTCAGGATGTCGGGGCTGTGCACTGCGGCCAGTGCTGATGCACGTCACCGCCCTGAAACCTCACGGCCACCCCATGAGGCGGCTGTCACACCGCACAGTCAGGGTGGCCGACGCTCTGAGGGAAAGCCGGGGTCTGGGCCGCCCCTGAGCCCAGATTAGGTCTCTCCAAGCCCTGCTGGGAACCACTGAACCGCCAGCCCTGCCCGCACTCACCCGTCCAACAGGTACCTAGGAGACGCCTACTGTGTGCGCTGAGCGCTGGGGACAGAGCGGTGAGCGAGACCCCGTGTGGCCTGGCCCTGCCCACCCCACCCCCCACCCAGGCTGTCCAGCGGGACAACTGCCAGCTGCCCGCGGTGCCTCGAGAGGGTGAGCGTGTGTCTGGCTGGGTCTCTGGGTGGAAGGTGGAGGCAGGCCTCCCGCCACGGGAACACCCCGTGAGCAAGTGTCCCTCTGGGAGGGACACTTTTACAAGCGGGGGGCACCTGGGTGGTTTGGTCGGTCGGTTACACATCGGACCCTCGGTCTCAGGTCAGGTCACGATCTCACGGTTTGTGGATTCGAGCCCCTCGTCCGGCTCTGCGGCCCCCACCCTGTACTGACACCGATGGACGGATAAGCAAAATGAGGCAGATCCATACAATGGAGGATTATTCCGTTTTGAATTTTTTTTTTTTTTTAATGTTTATTTATTTTTTTGGGACAGAGAGAGACAGAGCACGAACGGGGGAGGGGCAGAGAGAGAGGGAGACACAGAATCGGAAACAGGCTCCAGGCTCCGAGCCATCAGCCCAGAGCCCGACGCGGGGCTCGAACTCACGGACCGCGAGATCGTGACCTGGCTGAAGTCGGATGCTCAACCGACTGCGCCACCCAGGCGCCCCGAGGATTATTCCGTTTTGAAAAGGAAGGACGTTCTGACGCAGGCTACAACACAGACGACCCCCGACAACATCAGGCTGAGGAGACCAGCCAGTCAGAGAAGGACAATCCGCAGGACCCCGCCTAACTGAGGGAGCGCTGGGAGTCAAACCCGCAGAGACGGAGGCAGAATGGAGGCAGCCAGGGGCCCGGGGACCCTGTTTCTAGAAGAAAATGCCAGAACGAGGGTTCTACCCCAGGCATGCCTCGGCTCATGCCAGGATCTCTTCTAGTAACCCCTTGGAAAAGAAGGTTCCAAAGTTTCTACTTCAGCCCAGGCCTCCCACAAGAGCCCCAGGCCTAGCTGCCGTCCCGACACATCCATAGGCCATTTCTATCTGGGACAGGTGCAAGGTACCTCCACGCCCCTGGCCCCCAGCCCTCGCTATGGGGTCACCACCCACTGTGACCCCCCAAACTAGCGAGGAGGCTGACAGACATCGGCATGTCCAAACAGCTCTCAAACCTGTGGATTTCACCTTGAAAACACCGCCAGCCTCCATCCCAACCAGCAGGAAACAGATGCACAGACACAAGGAAGCATTTTGAATAATCACAGGCCCCCAAACAGCCAGCAGCTGTGTGGCCACAAGCAGCCTGTCTGACAAGGGCCGTTCACAGCTGGCACAGCTGTCAGGACCTTGTCACCAGGTAGACCCTGGATTTCTCCTCCGTGTGGCATTTACGTGTCACATGCCCGGAGTCTTGGGCCCAGATCACCCGGCGCCTCCCTCGTTTTCCCAGAGGCACCCCGAGGGTGGCAGGTGCCCCCACCCTTCTCCGCCTGTCCGTCACCCGCACGGTGACTTCAAGATGGTCAAGGTTGGGTTTAAGATTGGGCCGGGTGCCATGTTTGTTGACAAATGACTCCCACGTCCCCTGCTACCCAGGTGCGATCTTGAACGCCCGTGCCTGCACAAGGCCCAGCCTCCATGGGGGCTGGGGCGGGGGGGGGGGCCAAGCAGGGCTGAGTCTTTCAGGGTCTCCTCCCCATCTCCACGGGAGGCCCAGGGGAGCTGATGTGGTTTGTCCGATGGCCAGCAGACTGATTCATTTGTCATGTTGAGCAATGAACAGGATTTTTAAAACACAAAACAAGCAAGAGGCTTTCCCCAAAACTCTGGGGTTGGGGGACCACAAGACGGATCCCCCAGTGAGCCGTCCTCACCTTGCCACAGCCAGGAGGGACCCTCAACTCCAAGTCGGGAGGAATACACTTCCCCCGACTTGCCCCCAGGGAATCACACTCCACCTCTATGAGACTTGATATTTCCCCTTACACGCTTAGGAACTACTTACAGATGACCTGAGGTTTGCTTCAGAATGGTCCAGCCTGAGTGTGCACACGTGTATGTAGACGTGCGTGTGGATGCGTGCACACGTGTGTGAGCGTGGGCGTGTGTATGTGCTGACCCTTGAAGCTGGTGAGGGCACCTTATACTCTTCTCCCAACTTTGGTAGGTGTTGGAAATTTTCCATCATAATAAAAAGTTTTCATTAAAAAAAATAGCAGGGGCGCCTATGTGGCTCGGTCGGTTAAGCGTCCGACTTCGGCTCAGGTCATGATCTCACGGTTGGTGGGTTCGAGCCCCGCGTCGGGCTCTGTGCTGACAGCTCACAGCCTGGAGCCTGCTTCGGATTCTGTGTCTCCCTCTCGCTCTGCTCCTCCCCCACTCACGCTCTGTCTCTCTCTCTCTCAAAAATAAATAAACATTAAAATTTACAAAAAAAAATAGCCCACGCTTCTTGGAGAAAAGGCTAAGGTGATGGCGGTGGCATGCTGTGCTGAGTAAAAGCTTACGCACCAAAATTAGTGTTAGAGTTTTGTTCCACCAGCCAGTAGCGGCAAGACTTTGGCCAAGTCATGTGGCCATTCCAACCCCAGGAAAACCAGCTCGCTGCCCTGGGTTCTTAGGAAAAGCACAGGGTTAATGCGTCAAGGACTCAGATCACAGCCTAGTGCTAACACATTCCACAAAACCATTTCTTATCACTGCCATCATCATCATCAACATCATCATCACCTCCAATAACATCCCGCCTGTAAAGCACTTAGTAGCACATGCCCGGCACCTGTCTATGAGCTAGACTTTTACTCTTAGATCAGGAGGAACTCCCTCTATCAGATAACCGGGAAAAGGGAAAGCATTATGTTTCTTGAAAGGAACCGGTGTGGAATTTCTGGACAAAACTCTGAACGCCGTAGAGTCGGAGGTTTCGCTGAATGTGCAAATGCATCGGTAGGCAAGTCTCTGCTCCCCCGAGGGGAGGGAAGGTCCAAGAAGGGACCAGGCGCAGCGAGGAGAGCACAGAGAGCACCGCATCGCCCTTAGTGAGCAGGGGCAGCGCTGGCCTCCGCCGGCTGGACCCCCAGCCCATTCCCAGGCCCCAGTGGAGAAATTAAACATCTATGCCGATTGCCCAGGGGTCCACGGAGTTTTAGAGGGCAGCCCCAGGAGCCCACTGAAGGGTGGTTTTCGCCTTGCTGGAGCAGCCCAAGGAAGGCAGCCTCACCCAGCAACAGAGTGACATCACCCAGGGCCCCTGGCAGGACCACTCCTTCCTAGGAGCCCCGCAGCCCCCACCAACCGCCCCGCGGCCCCGACCTCCCTGAAGCCAGATCTGCCCCTGCTCGTGACTGTCAGAACCACTGCGGTCCATGGGCCACGGCTTTTATTCTTCTTGCTTCCCTGGTGGTAGCCAGGCTGGGAAAGAAAAGGATTTGTGAAGTTATTGCATTAGGCCACCCCACACCTCCCCATCTGCAAACACACACACGCACACTCTCTCTCTCTCTCTCTTTCTGTCTTTCCCTCTCTTTACTGGGCAAAGCCCTGTCTGCAAAAGAAAAAGCAGTAAGAGAACGAGAAGTGCTTAAAATGATCTAATCGGGCCCATCACCTGACAGCTGGGCAGCAGCGAGGTGCCTGGCCCGTGACCTCAGCACGGGAGGCAGTAACCGGCAGCCACAGCCAGGGGTCTGGAGACCGGCCACAGCCCTGGGTCTGCTGTTTGCGTAAGCCAGCCACCCTCTCTGGACCTCTGCTGGGAAGGGAAAGACTGGCCTACGCAGATGCCCTGCAAGTAAGACAGGGCTTCCCCAGCTCCACGATTCCTTAGCAGGGTGGGAGTGGGGGGGGGGACGGATGCCTGTCTATGCCTCTCATGCTTAATCTAGCACTTTCCACCACCCAGAGGGGCAGTATCAGATAGGGATGGGACACAGAAGGGAGGAGCGCCCCCCCCCCCAACCCCGCCGCCGCCTTCCTTGCTCGCTGTCCTCAATAATCGGGGATGAAGTTCTGGGCCCCCTCCCCAGCTGTCCTACCCCGGGAGAGAATTCTGCCAAAGACACCAAACTGGAGTCACCGGGGGATGGCGTTGTTTTACCATGGCCACCTGTTAAAACTCAGCTCATGACCAGTTTCTGATGCTCCAGGCTGGAGTGTTTCATTAAATATTACTCACTCAGGAAGCAGCCCCTGCCAACTCACCCCCAAACCGTGCGGCTCATTTTCGGAGAAAAAGAGAGGGAGGGAGAAGGAGCCTGCCTGGGTCCTCCCGAGCCGGCACCACCGGCAGGGTGTCCCTGCGCCCGGTCCCCGCACAGCCTACTTTTGAGAACCAGGCAAGGGAAGTCAAGTAACCAGCCCTCAGTAACCAGCAGCCCCACTGCCAGGTTACCATGGGGGGCATGCACACCCTCACTCGCAGAGAAGCACACTCACCCCGCACCGACACACTCACACTCACCCCAGGCACACACGCAGAGACACATGCCCTAACTCACCCACAGACATGCAGAAACATTCAGAGACACACACAGACCCAGAAGCACAGTGCAGACACACACTTAATCTCACACGGACACACCCTCAGACACACCCACACAGGCAGGCTCAGAGACACACATTCACACTGTCACCAGACCTCTTGCACACAGACACGCTCTCAGGCACACACCACACACACACACACACTCTTGTAGCCTCCCATCAGGGCAAGCCACGGCGCCAGGGGCCAGTTAACATTCCAGGAACCTTTGCCTTGAACTTGAACAGGACAACTACCAGGTCCGCACACACCCCGGGCGCGCAGACTGAGCCATCCCGCGGTTCCACCGACCCACCCAGACTGCTCTGGTTTTTCTGTTTTAATCGATTTGCTGACACAACACTCGGCTCCCCCTTGGCTCCCCCTTGGTTGCCGGGAGAAGCTGCGGCGGCTCCGGGACGGCGGAGACGGCGGCGCCGCCCGGGGTGTCGCCCGGCGGGCTCCCCGGGGGAGGCGCGGAGGACAGGGCGGGGGGAGCCCCGAGGGGGCCAGTAAGGGCCGCGCTGCAGAGCCGGGTCCCGACTGGCGGGAAAAGCGAAACTAACTTCGCGGAGCGGGGTCGCGCTGCCCCCGTGTGGGAGGGGCAGGTCAGCGCCCCCGCCTCCACCGCGGGGACAGTCGCAGTCGCAAGAGGCCCCCCCCTCGGGGCGCCCCGGCACCTGGAAGTCGGCGGGGGCCGCTGCGCGTCTGGGTCCCCTCCCCGGGTCTGCGGTAGCTGAGCCTCGACCCCCGGCGCGACGGTGGCCGCGGCCGCCGGGGACCACCGCCCTGTCTCGCCCCCGCAGGTGGGATCCGGGGCCGCCGCGACCCGCAGGCGTCCGCAGCGGCAGCGGCGCTGGGCGGCGCCCCGGCCCCCTCGCCCGGGACCTGTGGCGAGAGGAGGGTTCCCCGCGGGACCCTCAGCCACCAGGTCCCCAGCGCCCAGCCCCGCGCCCACCACTCAGTCCCCGACCGCCGCCATGCCCGCGCCCACCCCGCCCGGACCCCCCACCCACCCGGTGCCCGTGCCCGGCTCTGCCTACCGCGCCAGGGAGGGCCGCCTGCGCCGCCGCCGCTCTCCGGGGCCGAGGAGGCCGGGGCGCCCCGGGCCGCGCCCGCCGCAGGGAGCGAAGTCGTCTCCTCCCGCGGCCCCGGCGCCAGCGCCTGGAGCCTGGTTCCTGCTGCGAGCGCGCGGGCAGCCCGAGCGCGACTTCTGTGCACAGAAGAAAAAGCAGGCGAGGGCTTTAAAGTGCAGGGAGAGAAACGCGCCGGGGGGGGGCGGGGCCGCCTCGCCCCGCCCCTCCCACCCCGCCAGCCCCGCCCCTCGGCTCCCGCCCCGGCCCCGGCTCCCGCTCCCGAGCGCCGGGCGCTGTGCGCCTCAGGGGCGGCCGCGGGGCGCCGGGCGGCGGGGACGCCCCCTGTGCCGCCCCCTCCTCCGCCCGCCCCACCGCCCCACCCGGGGGCCATCGGGGCGCGCGCGGGGCGGCACCGGAGCTTCGGTCCCTCCGGAGGCGTCTTCGGGAAGCGCCGGGCAGCCTCCGCTGGGCGAGAGGCCGGGGTTGCAACACCCGGCGGGCCGCGGCTGGGGGCAGACGGGGGGGGGGGGGGGCGGGGGGAGGGGGGCTTACTAATAATAATTTTTAAAACCTCTTGGGAGGGTGAGGGTTGTTTCAATAACCTTGGGAGCAAGGCCTTGCTTGCCTCATCCGAAATTCCCAGCAGTTTAAAGTTCCGCAATTCGAAGGCACAGGAGAGGAGGACGCAGGGACCGTACTCACAAGGGACCGGACTCTCTGGGCTCCCGGACCTCGCGGGCCCCCGGGCACGTTGGCTCAGGACACACAGCAGGCGGCGCTCCGTGAGTGTTTGTTGAATGAATGCGCAAGCGATTGCCCGCTGTAGGACCTCCAACCCCGAAGAAACTTCTTATAGAGTCTTGGGGCTCTTGGCTCGTCCCAGGAATTTTCCTCCTCAACCCTAGAACTGGGAACGTCCTAAAGAAATTAGTGTGTGTTTTTTTTTAAATGTTTTTATTTATTTTTGAGACAGAGAGAGACAGAGCACGAGTGGGGGAGGGGCAGAGAGAGGGGGAGACACAGAATCTGAAACAGGCTCCAGGCTCTGAGCTGTGAGCACAGAGCCCGACGCGGGGGCGGGGGTGGGAACTCACAAACCGCGAGATCATGACCTGAGCCAAAGCCTGACGCTTAGCCGACTGAGCCACCCAGGCACCCCAAAAGTTTGTTTATTTTAAGAGAGAGAGAGAGAGGAAAAGAAAGTGTGAGTGGAGGAGGGACAGAGAGAATCCCAAGCAGGCTTTTCGCTGGGAGCACTGGGGCTCGAACTCACCAACATGAGGTCCTGACCTGAGCTGAGATGAAGGGCAGAGCGCTTAACCGACTCAGCCACCCAGGCGCCCCTGCTGTGTTTTTTTTTTTTTTTTTAATTAAAAAAATTACTAAGCCCCCACTGACTGCTGTGGTCCGCGTGAGCCTCCGTGGGCATTCTGGAGGCTCAGTTAACATTCCTGCTTCCAGTTGTCTGGGAACCCAGACCGCTGGGGTGGGCAGGCATTGTCAGCAGCCCCGGGGCCCTTGGAATGTAGAGCATGGGACCCCCTCTCGCCACTTTGCAATGCGAGGACGTTAGTTGGCCCAGGGTGTAATAGCACTTGGGACAACTGTGAAACCATCCAGGAAGGCGGGGGCTTTCTTAGTTACTGTTATACCTGGGAGGAGTCTGATTGCTGCAGAGCACAGCCTCTTCTGGGTTCTGGGTCTCTCCCCTGGAGGAGTAAGCACGGAGGGGTGTGTCACACAGGAGGTGTGCACCCCTCGCCAGCCGCTGTCCTCTCCTGGAGCTGTTGCCCGCAGCCTCATGAGTCGAAGTCCTCCAGGCTCCGCCTCTTATTCTGGAGGAGACCTTTGGGGACAGACTGGAGCAGATTGTGTGTAATTCCAGTGGTGAGATCTGTTCATTTAGGGCCGAAGACCTCACCTTTGATGTGTGGGCCCTGAAATAGATGGTTCCCAATTAGGAGTCCTCAGCACCCCTACCCCACCCTCCTTCAGCATTAATCTTGAAATCTCAGCTTTGAGCCAGTTGGGTAATTAGATCCTGCTGACCTAAATTTCCCAAAGGAATCGCTGGGGGAGTGAGCCTTCCTTCTCTCCTCCAGGACTCTGGGCAGGTAGGCAGGACCACGCTGGAAAGCTGGTCATCTTGCGGTGACCCTCTGTGGTACGGGAAGCTGTTGAGCAATTGTGGAGACCAGAAAGGGATATATGCTCATCCTATCAGTGCTGATACTATTGTTTGCTAAAAAGATACAAAACCTTGCAATAGTGTGACATCAGCTGATAAACATCCAGGAATTTGAGGGCTGACTCAAGTCTTAACCGATCTGTGCTCCACTGGGGTGACTAGGGAGGGGAGGGGCTCTGGGCCTGGTGATGCCACCCCCCAACTCCATTCCCCTGCCCCCCCAACCCCTCCCCCTTTCATCACTGGCATCGACACATATAATTCATTCCCTTCTGTAATCTGCCTCAGGAAAATGACAGGAAGAAATTACTAGATAGCAAATTAACATCAGCTGGTTTTTTCTGACGATGGAAAATCTGTCCAGGGAGACCTTGGACACCTTTGAGCCCTTAGAACAGAATCTTCTATCCTCAAAAGTTCTCATCTCCCAGGGCACCCACCTTCTCTGGGTCCCTCTTGCTGCCTGGAGTGAATGGAGAAGGGTTTTAAAATTAGACAAACCCCAGCTCTGCCGTTCACTGCCTGTATGACCTTGAACAAATTACTTAACCTTTCTGAGACTCAGTTTCTCCATCTGTAGAACAGCTCTATGTGTTTCCCATGATTTGCTGGGGGAGGGGCAATCATCCCACAAATACTGAGTACAACATGTGCAGGGCAATGTGTTAGAATGAAATCAGAGGTTTTTGAGGAATTTCAGAACAAGAGACACATTTTAGATATTATTAGTGACAAAACAAACAAACCAACCCCAAAACAAAAGCAAACTTTCCGGGGAAAAGCATGGGATCCATACACGAAAGGGTAGCAAGATTCACCAGAACAGAAAGAACACTGAAGCATATTAATAAAATGTAGGTCCATTCTGCATCCCTAACATAAGATACACTTATCTCATGAAGTGAAATTGAAATCCAGTGGACCTAATCTTACAGAACTTTGATCTTACAGCTTTCGTGAATTAGTACATATTGATTCATTTCCTAAACTCTTGGCCTTAACTGGCTTTGGGTTTCACACAGAGGCATGTGTTGTTAGACAGTGACACCTGCTGGTAAATTATGGTATTGCAGTGTAGCTCTATCAGACATTATTAATCATCAGTATAAAGGGGAAATGTGGAGAAGAATTGGGGGAACTTTAAATGAGACACTAGGTGATAACCAAGCTTGAAGAGACTTCCTGTGACCTTGAGAAGAGATGATCTTGGGCTCATGATACCAATTATTGCAAAGTTCTTCAAAAACACTTGCAGTGAATTAAAAGTGAGCAGGCTATGGTGTTGGTGCCTGTTTTAACTCTTTACCAGAGACTTTCAGTGTGTTTTTTCCCCGTGGGATGACATCTTCAATATTACAGGAAAACCCCATAATAGAAGTAAAGCAATCCTTGAAGTATTTATTCACTTAATCCTTCAGTATTTTTAAAAATTAAATAGTGAAGCACTGAATGAATAAATATTAAACAGCACTACTCTGTACACAAGAGAAAGAAGAGTAAAAAAAAAAAAAAAAATAGACCAGGTTCCTGACCTTAGAAAATTTCAATTTAAGTGGGAGAGACAGACAGTAAATGGTAGGCGAGATCATTTCAGATAGTAATAAGTGATCATAAATAATCACTTGTTATGTAAGTTTGCTCCATGGTCTATTTTTCTTTGGACAGAGATCTGTATTCCATGGCCTCAGTTCATACTCGCTTCAGACTCTACATAAAGATTCTAGAAAGGTCATCCTTCTGTTCCCAGAATGACAGATCAGAGACCTCCAATAGTCAGGAACGTGTTTTTCCTTCCCGTCCCCCACAGCAGGGCTTGGTAGACACCCTGAAAATGAGCCCAAACTGACTGGTCCAGCCTCTCTCGGGGTCCCCCAGCCCCAGCGAGGGGGTCAGCTGCCTCACTCCCTCAGCAAGCACTTACTGGGAATGAGCTATGTCCTCCTCTGTGCCAGGAGCTTGTGAAGTTAACACTGGTCTCACAGAGACCAGTCTGAAGACTGAAGATGGACCAGTTCCCATCCTGAATCCTGGAAGAGCATCTCTAAGATCTTGGCACATTGGTCCTGCCATCCTTCTGCAGAGAGCCCGGCACATGCTGGCTGGGATTGGTGATGCCCGTTCTGGCTGGACTGTTTCCTCATCAGGGGTGCCCTGAGTTGTTCTCCTTAGGGGACACCAGGTTGCAATAAGGAAGGATTAAGGCATCCAAACCCATAAGATGGTCACAGATACATATATTTTTTTTAAGCTAACGTTTGTTGAATGCTTATAATGTGCCAGCTACTGTGCTCTGCGCTTTACACGTATCATCTCCTGTGACCCCCCCCCCCCACCACGAGGTAGGTACTATGATTATCTACATTTGACAAATGGAAAGCTGGGATACAACGTGGCGAAGAAGATCACCCAGAGTCACCCGGCCGGCAAGTGGCAAGACCAGGACTTGAATCTGGAGGCACTCAAAAGCCCCAGCCGTCTGTTGGCCCCGGTTGGACCGACGCCTGTGAACCCAGGATGCCAGGAGCACCAAGGGACAGAGAGAAGATTAAGTGCCACCGTATCAGCCTACGGAAGGGGTCCGGCACAGAACCACAGCCAAACGGGAGACAGACCCGACGAGGAAATGAGTGGACGGCCCCTCCCGGGGGTGGCTCTGCGGCCAGGTGGAGGGTGAGAAGGGAGGTCAGAAGAGTGAGGTACCAGGATGGCCAGCAGTGGGCCCAGCTCCACGTTCCATTCATTTGACGCCAACCCCCCCTCCAGGAACTCCCCACACCATCCACTGCCTACCGTCTCCTCTACACATCCATCCTATGCCATGGGGACTGGGGTTGAAGAGCTTGCCCCCCAAAATCCTTGCCCACACTCAACCTGTGAATACGACCTTATATGGAAATAGGTCCATACTGTCTTCAAGTTAAGATGAGGTCATGCTGCGTTAGGGTGGGACCTAACCCAATGGCACGTGTCCTCGTAAGAAGAGGGAGTGTGGACACGAAGCAGAGTGTGATGTGACGGCAGGGATTGGAGGGGGGTGTTTACAAGCCAAGGAACGCCAAGGATCGCCAGCAACCACTACAAGCCAGCAGGGGCAAGGAAGGATTCTCTCCCAGAGCTTTCGCAGGGAGCGTGGCCCTGCTGACAGCCCGATCTTGGACTTCCAGCCCCCAGAACTGTGAGAGAATACATCTCCTGTTGTCCAAAGCCACCCGCAGGAAGTGATGCACATGGCCTTCATCACCTGTCCCCTGGATGGCCGCCACGGCCTCCTCACCCGTCTCCGTGCTGGCACTCACGGCTCCTCCGATCCGTTTCCTGCTCGGCAGTGAAAGTGTTCTTTGCAACATACCTACGGCACGTGGGCCCTAGTCACGCTCTTCCCACAGGGTCCAGGATTCTTACCGTCCCACCCACCCCTAGGCTCGAGGTGGTCTGGCTTCTGCTGCCCCATCAGCCAGCTCTGCGTGGCGACCTGTCCCACCTCTCTGGGCTCTGCTGCTTTCCTCCGAGTTCCACGCTCCCTCCTGCCTGGGAGCATCGCCCCACAGCCTCTCCACCTGGATTTCCATCCCATGTGTGCTTTCTGCAGCCGCCACTGGTTTCTCCACCTGTTCCCAGCTCCCACTCTACCTGACCTGATCATTGTCTCCTACCGCCCCCTCTCCCATTTACTCCACCCCACGCTCGTCACAGCGAGAATTTTATACTTACTTATCTCAGACCTTGGCACACATGGGCCCTTGTAACAGTCAGCCGTTGCTGTGTAACAAACCACCCCAAAACTATGGCTTCCAGCCACGATCATTTATGCTCGCTCACATTTCTGCAGCGGGGAGTGGGGAAGCAGCTGGTCCTGCTGGGCTTAACCGGGTGACTGTGCTTTGGGTGACTTTGCCTCGTTTGGCTCATTGATCTGCTCTGTATGCTCATCCTGGGACTCAGGCAGAAGGCACACTGGAAACCCCTGGGAAGCCCCATGGTGCCAGCACATTTCAATCTCTGCTTGAGTCATGTCTGCTCACCCTCCTGCCCCGCATTGGTCAAAACCAGTCACACGGCTGAGTCCAGTCCTCAATCAGTATTTGTTGACTAAATACATTTGCTTGAACAAGATTAGTCATACGGAAATGGAAGGATAGTCATTGGAAAGCAAGGGACAAGGGAGGAAGAACTCCTTGGGAGGGTCCTGAATGCTTTGCATGGTTGACACGCCCCGGTCCCCATGCTGGACTTCATGAAAATGTCTCCTGGCGACCCCACAACTGTCAGCATTATGCTCCCGTGGGGAGAACACAGGACACTCCCCACCTTCCCCGCAGGGTGAGAAGCACCATCCCTGCTAGGCCCTGGGGGGCCTGCTGGGAGAGGAACCACTCCCCCCTTCCCTCCCGCTATCTATCCTTCAGTACACCGGCCCCTCGTGCCTCACTGCCCACGGCTGCCGGCCGGTCAGGCCTGGGCGTTGCTGTCCCCCCTCTCCCCACCCCCAACTTTTCTTGGGAACAACTGCCCAAGAGATCCGGAGGGAATTAGTGATAAGGAATTAAAAGACGAAGCACTACTTGGCTACAGAAAATACACACACACACGCGCGCACACACACACACACACAGATACCAGAAAGGAAATGTTGTAATCTTAGCATACCACGTGGCTCAGCTGTTAAGAATATTTAGATAATCATAATAATGGACACAGCGAATACTGACTTACTCCAGTGTCGTGATTTAACTCCAGTCTGAAGCCGGAAGGAAACCACGGAGCGGAAGATGGTGATGGTGATTGATATAATAATATTAACGGCCAACGCTCATTGAGAGCCTATTATGTGCCAGGCCCAGCACACGGGCAGGTCCACTGCCTGCTGACACGACCCCGACGGGGTGCATACCAGCACCCCACACCACAGCTAAGGAAACCGAGCACAGATGAGGTAAAGAACTTGTTCAGGGTTGCTCCGCCGTAAGTGGCAGAGCCTGGTTTCGAACCCGGGTAATCTGGCTCGAATTATTCTCTTCTAGGTAGTTCCTTAGATTTTAGACATTTAGGTGATATTAAAGTGAAAAGACATAGGAAACCGTGGTATGAGCAGGCTATTGAGAAATATGGCGGTAGATATCCAATATAATGGCCCAAAAGAATCACAAGTAGTCACTTCTTGGGTGAAGCATTTGGGCGTGGGGGTGGGGCAGGAAATGGTTTGGGTTTGCTTGTAGGTAGCCCTCTGGTATTTTAAAAACTACTTGCGTGTCTTATTTTGATTCAGATACAAATCAAATCGAGAAGGGCGCCTGAGTGGTTCAACCGGCTAAGCGTCCAGCTTCGGCTCAGGTCACGATCTCTCGGTCCGTGAGTTCGAGCCCCGCGTCGGGCTCTGGGCTGATGGCTCAGAGCCTGGAGCCCGCTTCGGATTCTGTGTCTCCGCCTCTCTCTCTGCCCCTCCCCCACTCACTCTGTCTCTCTCTCTCAAAAATGAATAAATATTTTTAAAAATTAAAAAAAAAAAAAAAACAAATCAAATCAAGAAAAGGAGCTTCCAACGGTACAAAAGGGACCCCCAGTCTCCCCCCACCAACCTCCAAGAGGTAAGCCTCTGGCCGGCTTCCTGTGTGTCTTCTAGACCTGTCTGGGCTCTCTAACATGGGGGCTGCACACCACACCCACCAGATCTCCCTTTTGTATCTCTCCCCTTAATGATCTGTCTCAGAGATGGCTCCCCTCGGGGTCTCTCTAGAGTTCCACTGGATGGTTCCATGAGCATCTAGCCAGGTCTACCAGCTGCAGGGGGACCTAGGTGAGCTCTTCCCCAGGTGCCTGAGGACCTAAACGGAGTCAGCCACCAACACGTGGGAGCAGAGCCATCAAACCCAGTGGCCTTTTGTCCCAGGGAGAGTTCACACCCAGAAGGAGAGCTCCTGTCCCGGCCACTCGCTACTATTGGCACAGGCCCACGGAGGATCTCGGGGGAGGCAAGGTCAGCAAGCCAGGTGGCCTTGAACGTCAGAGCCTCCCTGCCCCCTTCTTGGTTTTGGGGTCATCTGGCTTCCCTCGTCCTGTGACAGATGCCCAGTACCTCTCTGGGTGAGTGGTGCTCTGGGCTCCCGGGTCAGCTAAGTGCCAGCCTGCTCCTCCCAGACGCCTCCAGGAATTGCCGCAGGAGAGAGGGAGCCCCCTCCCTGTCCTCGGCCCTGTCATGTCTCCACCGCCCCCAGGGTTGCATCTGCTCGGTATCCAGGAAGCTGAGTCTGGGTGAGGTCCCCGGGGTGCCCACTCAGAACCCAGAAGGAGGAGGACTCGGGCGGAGTGAGCTGAATTTCCTTTCTATTTAAAGAAAAAACCCAAGTCAATATTTTTAGGTGCCAGCTAAGAAGTTGCTTCCTTTGCGCAGGGTCATTGTCTGTTGCGCGGCTGGGTGGTGGCTGACCCAGCCTGCAGAGTTGGGGAGGGGAGAGGAGGAAGAGGAGGAGGAGGTGGAGGGAGTGGGCGGGGGTTGGGGGTTGGGGAGAGTTTCCGTCTCCCTGAGCTGGTTCAGGACAGATGCTGACATCTGGTTTTAAGGGAGGGGTCTGTCCCTGCCCCCTCCCTCCCCACCCCCCCCCCCCCAACCAGTGGGTTGGCCCGGAGCTCCAAAAGAAACTTGCAGGAAATTGGTGGCAATTCGAACCCAGGCTCCTTCTGGCCTCTGGGTTGCATTTGGATACCAGACCACCCAGGCAGCTGGCACTTGGCAAGAGTGGACTGAGCTCTGTCTGGAAGCACATCTGGGAGACGCTCCACGGCGGACGCCGAGGGCCAGGGCCATCTGCGGGGCTGTCAACCTGTGTCTTTCTGTGCCCAGAAGGGCCCGTTGCAGGAAAGCATTCCAGGTGCTTCTGCAGCTTGTGTGTGTGTTGGTGGGGGGCGGTCGGGAGGGAGGAGGTCACCTCTATTCTCCCAGAACAGCTGGGAAGGACGCAGGACCGGCAAAGGCCCGGAGAGAAGCTCTCTGCCCACCGCCCCCCCTTAGAAGGTTCTGGGCTTTGGGGCAACGGATGGGGGAGGTAGAGGCTTCGTTGTGCTGAGACGGGGCCCTTCGGAAAAGCGAGGGCAGGGGAGAGGCTGAGCGGGAGGCCTGATGGACAACTTTGCCTCGAATGGCTACGGTGTCGACAGTTAAGGGGGCACTGAGAAGACTGTGCTCTCCAAGGGCCCAACGCATACTTGCGGGGCAATGTGAAATCAAAACAGCTCATTGGTGGCTCCCAGGCCACCTCTCCCTGGAGCCCCGAGGTTCCCTGTCACCCGCAGCACCTAAGAACGCTCTGTTCATTTCCTCAGTGCAGGGCCGGGTCTCATCTGAGGGCCAGAGTGGGCCGTGTGGGCAGAGCCGGCAGACCCAGTCCTCGGCCCCTGATGGAAAACACACGGCGACATGGACTGACAAGCCGCTACGCTGACAGAATCAACGAGCACCTAGTGGGCGCCAACTGTATACCAGGTAACGGGGCCATAGCGATGGGTAGGTGGCCCTTGCTGGGCTGATGGGGAGGGTGCCCAGTGACAGATCACAGCCTGGTGTGGAAAGGGAGGCCCCTGCTGGCCTCGCTCTCGGCTGAGTCCCTGGTGTGCCCCCCCCCCCCCCCGCCAGTCCCCGCACTCATAGGTATCTGTAGACTGAACGAATGACTCCTTGTGTGAGCTGTTTTGGCAGCTGGACCCACCCCCTTCTTGCTGGGCCCTCACGCCATGGCCACCTGGTGGGACCCCTCCAGGGCTGGAAACTCCTCAAGGACCCCTACCGCCCAGGAAGTGATTCGCAAAGTTTTCCCTCAAACCACCCTCACCCACCTCAAGCGGGACTATTCTTGAAGTCTCGGGTTTTATATTGGAAAGGGATGGAATTTGGCTTTTTTTTTTTGCTCCAGGGGTTGTTTTAGGGTGAAAATAATATCTTCCTAGGGCGCCTGGGTGGCTCAGTGGGTTAAGCATCCGACTCTTGATCTCGGCTCAGGTCATGATCTCAAGGTTCATGAGTTCGAGCCCCGCCTCAGGCTCTGTGCTCATGGTGCGGAGCCTGCTTGAGATTCTCTCTCTCTCTCTCTCTCTCTCTCTCTCTCTGCCCCTCCCTCACGTGTGCGCATGTGCTCTGTCTCTCAAAATAATAAACTTTAAAACAATAATAATATTTTCCTTCAATTCTGGGAGCACAGTTTTTTTTTTTTTTTCCTAGAACATGGTGCTTCGTTTGTCCTGTGTCTTCAAGTCTCCCCAACTCTGTGTGGTGATCCAGTCTGAGAAGTCGGGAACGACCTGGGAAAAGGTCCACGCTCCTTGGTTGGCCTTCGAGGCTGAGGGTCTGGCCTCTGTCACCTCTGCTGCCCGCACTCACCACTGGGACTGCCCTCTCCAGCGGCACAGGACTGCGTGTGGCCCCGTACCCAATTCGGGCTGCTTTAGGCCTCCTGCCTGGGATTCCCCGTGAGGCCCCCCACCTCCTCTCCAGGTCGATGTCTACTCAGCCTTCAAGACTTGACTCGGCACCTCCTCTTCCAGGAAGCCCTCCTGACCCCCAGGTGGGGCCCAGTGCTCCGCCTGTGTCCTCCGTAAGGCCCTCTAGTATCAGGCTTCTAATTTGGTTCTAGAACGATGCCTCCTATCCACGCTGTATTATCTAGGATCCTTTAATTGCAAATGACAACAATCCAATCCGATTGGTTTAAGCTGGAAAACAAGGGAGACTGATTGGCTCACAAAACTGGAGCGGGGACGAGAGGAGCAAGCCTCGGGGGTGACAGGGACGTTGGAAACCCTCTGTGCCTCTTGTCTAACTGGCTGCTTTCTCTGGGACTGGAGCCCTGGCTGCCTGCTCCCCAGGAAGACACACAAACAGCTCGCAGCCACAGGGGAGAACGCTCTTTTTCCGCCAGCTCCAGCCCGTGGCGGAAAGCGTGCGGGCTGGTGCAGGCCTGGGCTGCCGACGGCGTCGGGGCTGGGGGGGCGGGGGGCATTCCCACCCCCGGGCCTGAAGGGCCAGTGGGAAGGAACAGCTACTGAAGCCCCAGGGAACAGACAGAGGCCATGCTGCATGCACCCTGGGACCTTCCTGCAAGGACGCGCCCACCCTTCTCAGCTGGGCGGTAAGTTACCCACCCCTCTCCCGTCCCATTACTGATGGACCGGCTGGGGCTGGAGATCCGGCCCGTGTAGACCCACATCCTGGGGCCTAGACTGGGTAGGGGGGAGGCCGATGGAGAGGGGAGCAAACCGAGCTGTGCTAAAGATCGGGCCCCAGAAAGGGGCTCGGAGGCCGCTCTGCTGGGCTGGGGGACCTGCCGGAGGGGAGGTCCTGAGTGGGTTCCGGGGCTGGAGCACGAGGACGGGGCGGCCCGGAGCCGGCAGGGGGAGGAGGGAGGGCGACGAGGGAGTCCCTGGTCAGGAAGAAGGAAGCCTGTTGGTGGAGGGGTCACCAGGGCGCTCTTTCTCTGGAAGCTTGCCACCAAGAGGCCCTCCTGTGCGGCCCTCAGAGGGGAGGCCGCAGCCACAGCCCCCCGCCCAGCCGCATCTTGGGGTCTGCGAAAATTCTCCGTGACGGCGCCCTGAGTTATAACACCTGCAAGGAATCGAACCGTGGCGGAGAACGAGAAGCCGTGGAGGCCGCATTTTGGAGCCACTGAGGGCCGTTCCGGCAGTTTCCTGTGGTGGGGGGGGGGGGGGGGGCGGGAGCTGCGTCTGTGTGCGAGAGACCCGAGGCCCCTTCTGAGTGTCTCCCCCGGAACTCTGCGCTCAGCAGGGGTGGCCATCGAGCAGGCCGCCTGCCTGCGAGGCTGGCAACCACCACCCCTGGGTTTCCCGGGGCGGGGATGGCTGCTTCTGCAATAACTTCAGAATTAGCAAACCTTCGTGGCGGACGTTTCCTTCTCCGGAACACGGGATAACTGCGAAGATGGTTATTGCTATTAACGAGGCGGCCCCGATTTCTAAGGACCCATAGGCGCCGAGGAATGGGAAGCTTTTCTAGCACGGGCTCGGCCCGCGTGATGGATCCACGCAGACACCTCCTGGTGCTGTCATCACAAGGCCCCACACTGGACACAAAGTCCTCCTCAAGGTGTCCCAGGCGGAGCCACGAGCCCCACGCCCTCTCTCCCTCTGGCATCTCGAGCCGGTCGGTGCCACGAGCCGTAGGCAGCCCCGGTTCCCTTACAGGAAAGCCTATCTGCACACACAGTACGGGCTGCCGTGCTTGAAATCAGAATTTCAACTCAACAACGAGTAACGCTTTAAGCGTAACATGTCCCAAATGTTGCATGGGACACAGGTCCACCAACAGTGCATTTTTGTTCTTTATCTGAAATTCCAAGTCACCTGCAGGTCCCGTAGATTTAGCCGCTGGGTCCGGCAACCCTAACGAAAGCCGGCTGAAGCCGGCTTCCTGGCCACACTGCCCGACGTCCCTGAATCCAGCCTCGCTGAAACGGCTCCCGCTCGGGGCCTTCCGAGGACAGGAGCCCGGCACCTCCTTGTTCTTTCGGACCTAGTTTGAAGTTGGGCTTCCGTCACTTGCAACCCAAGGTTAAAACAGGCGATGATGAAGGGGCGCCTGGGTGGCACAGTCGGTTAAGCGTCCGACTTCAGCCAGGTCACGATCTCGCGGTCCGTGAGTTCGAGCCCCGCGTCGGGCTCTGGGCTGATGGCTCAGAGCCTGGAGCATGTTTCTGATTCTGTGTCTCCCTCTCTCTCTGCCCCTCCCCCGTTCCTGCTCTGTCTCTCTCTGTCCCAAAAAAATAAATAAAAAATAAACGTTAAAAAAAAAAAATTTAAAACAGGCGATGATGAAGGGGTGCCTGGTGGGTGCAGTCGGTCAAGTCTGATCTCGGCTCAGGTCATGATCTCTCGGGCTCGTGAGTTCGAGCCCCGCGTCGGGCTCTGTGCTGATGGTGTTGAGCCTGCTCGGGATTCTGTGTCTCCTCCTCTCTGCCCCTCCCACACGTGTGCGCATGCTCTCTCTCTCTCTCTATCTCTATCTCTCTCATAGATAAACTTGAAAAAAAATGTGTTTTTTTAATTAGAAAATAGCCAGTGATGAAGCCACAATTCGGGTAAAAAGTAACCCGGTGGCCCGGGAATCTCAAACTCCCCGGAAAACTCAAAATGTAGCACCAGGGGCTCAAGACTCTTGAAGGAGGGTTTCGGGATCTGGTGCCCTGGCTGCAAACTCTCCCCTGCTTTTCTTTCTGGGCCACTGATTATTGCCGTGGTTATAATTACTGTCCTATCGGAGTTTGTTTTCCAATTACAAAGTAATTCATGTTTACCGGGGCACTTTAAACCCCACATTTCTGTACATTTAAAAGAATAAACAAGTTGGGGTTTCTCCCCCCCCCCCCCGCATGAATACCTTCTGTTACAGCATTGTCTCCAGTAGGCAAATGTTAGATTCAACATCCGTGTTCAGTGACAGAGGACGGGGAACGTTCATCTGGACGCCGCTGTCCCTCAGGATGTGACGCACGCGTGGAAACGAAGTACGAAGACCGTGAGGAAACACAGAGAATGTTCATGAAAATACACGCATACAATAAAGCAGAACACACACCCCTGTGATGGCAAAGGTCACGTGTCCCAGGAGGGGTCCCCGAACGCGAAAACAACAGATAGAGTGGCAGGCAGGCATCGTGGATAATTTTTCCCCATTTCATGTCTTTTGTGTGGTATTTTTTATCCATAACTAGAAATCCAAGGGGGAGAAGTTTCACCTTTACCAATTTACTTCCCTCGTGGTTGGAAGTGGGAAAGGGAAGAGACCTCAGCTTTGCAGCCCCCATGATTCAATTAACACAGGGAATAAACGAGGAGCAAATAATAGTAGAAATGGGGAGTCACCCTCCGGCCCAGCCCCCGCTTGGCCGTCAGGCAAAGTCGCCCCGGTTTGGTGCAGCCTGCAGGCTTTGGTGGTAACCCTCCCCACCGGCTACCACCCTGGCTTAACGACATTCTCTGCTGTGGATGACGCTCTCGGGGGAAGCAGGCAAGAGCTGAGCCGGCCAAGGTGGGGCCCCCCTATCAGCTGGAGCCCGCGTCTGGGAGTCCGACGGAGGCTGGGGACTGGTCGCGGGTCGGCCACTGGCTGGGAGCCGCTGGTTTGCCCAATGGCAGCATCTTCTGTCCCCGGAGCACCTGCTTCTGAGATGACCCAGTAGTTAAGGGTGTAGACTCGGGCCGGACAGACCTTGGGCTTTACCACTTGATAGCCGTGGCCTTCGGCAAGTTAGGGAACCTCATCAGAAAAACGAGGCCTCTCACTCGCGCTGTGTTAGCTGCTGTGCGGTGGCAATGGCCTCTTAGCTTCCTGTGACCACGAGCTCCAAGCTGGTGGAGGTCACTAGTGACCTTCGAGAGCACTTTTAACAGAGCAGTGCAGGTGGATGTAGCTAGGAGGCCACTACGAAATCCATTCGTTCCGAACGGTCTGTGTGTTAAAATGGTGAGAGCTGACAGAGGAGGTGGGGGGACTTCCCAAAGATGGGCGTATGAACCCCCCAGAAAAGGAGAGGTGGACGGTTCAAGAGAAGGCGGAGCATAAGCTCCATGAAGAAGAGGCTTTGGTCCCTGCGGGATGCCCTGGGCTGGAACAGAGCCTTGAGCCAGTAGCTGCCCGGTCTCTAAACTGAGCACCCCTTCTCTGGGGCCTGGCGCCCTGAGGCTGGGCTGTGCAGGGCTGCGTGGTCAGCCGGCACCCCCCGAAAGTGCTGGCAGAGGGATTCATGCAGCCAGCACACGGGGGGGGGGGGGGCCCGGCCTCGATGAGATGGGGCACAGAGAGGGAGGATGCACACTCAGGAGACACACACACACACACACACACACACACACACACACATCAGTGAGAACTCCAGCCTCTTAAACATTTCACATCCTTCTAACGTTAAAGAGACTTTTGTGGAAAGTGTAGGTATTGTGTGGAAAAAAAAAATATTTATGTGGATTCAGTAAGCCCTTGAGTTTGAAGTAAAATTATTAATGCACTATTGAAATTGAGATGAGCTCCAAGAAAAGGATCTCATTTTTCTAGAAAATTTTTTATGTTTATTTATTTTTGAGAGAGAGAGAGAGAGAGAGAGCACAAGTGGGGAAGGGGCAGACACAGAGAGAGAGACAGAATCCGAAGCAGGGTCCAGGCTCCGAGCTGTCAGCACAGAGCCCGACGCGGGGCTCGAACTCGCAAACCTCGAGATCATGACCTGAGTATGCTTAACCGACTGAGCCACCCAAGCGCCCCTGAAAATATTTTTTATCTCTTCTATTTGTATCTGTGTCTTGCAAGAAGTTCACCTCGTAGCACTATCGCTCGTTTCTGGGGGATTGAAATGAATTTTGTCCCCCTACATTTCTTTGGGTACTTTTCGCCACTGTTAGAATTCAGTTACAACAAGCATGCGATATTTATACAAAAATGTGTGATTTTGTTTTTCTCTAAAAAAAGCCAATATGCAAAGATCTTACAGTGGTTAATGCTGGGTAGAGGCAATCCGGATGGATTAGTATTCTTATCTTTGTGCTTTTCTGCATTATTTTTTCTTTCAGTTAAAGATAAAAGCGTATGGGGCGCGCCTGGGTGGCTCAGTAGGTCAAGCGTCTGACTCTTGATTTTGGTTCCGGTCACGATCTCGCGGTTCACGGGTTCGAGCCCTGCGTCGGGCTCCACGCTGACAGTGGAGAGCCTGCTTGGGATTCTCTCTCTCGCTCTCTCTCTCTCTCTCTGCCTCTCTCTCCGCCACTCACATTCTCTCTCTCTCAAAATAAATACACTTTCAAAAAATAAGCAAAAAAAAAAAAATAATAAAAGCACATGGAGTGGAGGGAGGGCGTAACTGATTATTTCCAACAATGCTTCTTCCAACAAAAAATACATCGGCAGTTGCCACAGGCCCAGGGCTTGGGATGAGAGAGGGGAGGGGCCGTGTCCATGCAGGACGCAGGGGTGGGTGAGGCGGAGCAGGCACATCACACCTGCCAAGGCCCGGCAGCCGCACGGACCTCCCGGTCTTGCTCTCCACCTGCAGTAAGTGGGAAAGTGCCAGGCGTGGGGTCAGCCCGTGCCCATCTTCCCTGGTGCCAACACGAACTCTGGCCCCCGTTGCGGCCGCTGCCACTCCGGCCCACTGTGAACGGAGGGGATCCGGTCCCCCCTGGAGAGGATGACACCCACCAGGCTCCCTTCTGCCTGCCACACCCACCAAGGAGCCCCGGGCGCTGGACGCACCCTGTGGAAGCCTCGCAATCCCAGCCGCCAGCCCCGTTCTCCTCTCCTCACCCACAGGCACCTGTCTGGGGCCCCACAGCACGCCCTCCCGAGCCTGTCTCGGTGACTCTCCCCCAGGCCCCTGCTGGGGTGGCCCCCTGGCATTACCGAGATGACCCCGCTCAGCACCTCCTTTCGGGGGGAGGCACCGATGTCTGGTGACCCGTGGACGATGACGCCTGGACAAGCCCTGAACCCTTCCAGCTGACGATTCTTGCCCTGCTTTCCTGACTGCCCTTCATTCATTCATTCACTCATTCACACACCGCCTGCACAGTACACACCCAGAGCCTCTGCGGTCTGGGTCCTCAGTGGACAGGTCAGGGACGGCTGGGCAGATGGGGGAGAGGACAGAGGGCAGTCCCCATCTGTCGGGGGCCGGGCAGGCAGGCTGACGGCCTCCAGGGCTCTGGCAGTGGCTCCACAGAGCCGGTAGGGGCCTCTGGAGGAGACATTTAGGCCAGCACCTCCTGAGCGTGTCCACCAAAACCTCCTTCTGTTGTCTGCACAGCCCTCCCTCCCGCCCTTCTGACTTGCTTTCCAAAAGCTTTGGTCAATCGGGGGCGCCTGGGTGGCTCGGTCGGTTAAGCGTCTGACTCTTGATCTCAGCTTAAGTCGTGGTCTCCCGGTTTGTGAGTTTGAGCCCCTGCAACAGGCACAGAGCCTCCCTGGGATTCTGTCGCTCCTTCTCTCTGCCCCTCCCCGGCTTGTGCGCGCTCTCTCTCTCTCTCTCTCTCTCTCTCTCTGTCAAAACAAAAATAAATAAACTTACAAAACAGAACAAAAAAAGCTTTGGCCAATCAGGAGGAACGGTCCAGATGAAGCGCTAACCAACAGCCAAAGCAGCACAGCGCTGGGCCAGCCAGAGCCGGGGCGGGCACCCCGACTGATGAAATCCCGGCCCCACACGGAGGGATCTGCCCTCTTGCTTGGCCCGGATCGCCTGTCGGGTCGGCGTCGGGCCCCCGCTGGGCTTCCTGAGACACCCCCCCACCCCCACCCCCAGCTGCAGTGGCTCTTGCGTTCCCCGCCACAAGTGACAGCCCCGTTCTCGCGAGGTGAAGCCCTCGGCCCCCAGTGGTGGGCAGATGGCTGCCAGCAGCTCCAGGGCGACACGCCCTCAGGCTGGGCTCTAGGGACAGGGAGTCGCTTCTGGCCATGTCCTTGGAAGCACTCTGATTTGACCGACTTGGGCCACAGGACCCCCGGAACCAGTCGCTGCAGCTGTGGGCACTGGATGTCTTGAGCCGCCAGGACCCCCGGACACAGTCCAGGGAGGCTCCCTGGGGGGGGGGGGGGGGGGAGCAGGTACGGGTGACTCTCCGGGACCGCCTTCACGGACGCTAGCTGGGCAGCGAAGCCTCAGGTGTCAGTAGGCAGGGAGCCTGCCTCCCCGTGTTTCTGGAAGGACGGCACCACCTTCCCTGCAGAGAGTGGGAAACCGACACTGATTTGTCCCCCAGCTCAGGGCCACCCCCCACCTCAGGAAGCCTGTTCTCTGCGCACTTCCCAGGCTAAGTCACGGTCAAGAACTGACTACGGCCTCTGGTTTCCAGCCTTCATTACCGCCCACGGGCCTTCCCTTCTTCCCCTGGGGACTCTGGGCGTGTGTCTGTCCCCCGTGCCTCTCGGTCCCTGGGGACCTCGCCCCTTGTGGATGTGCCTGCGGCTCCTGGTGCCGCCTTGTGAGGTCACCAAATCGGCCTGGGTCCCACAACCAGCAAATCTCTGGCTCCTGTACCCCCAGTAGTTCTGGAGTTTCGTCTGACTCCCCCAGAGTCCTTATGTTCCTGGGAACATGGCACGGGTCGGAGGTGAAAATCAGGCAGAGGGCATGAGAAGACCAACAACGCCATCAGGCCCCGCAGCCTTCAGAGATGCTCCCTCCTGGTGCCGCCCCCTCAGACACCACAACACGCACCCTCTGGGCAAGGTCTTCCCCACCTGTCGCGCTGCCACCAATGCTAGGGGGACCGTTTAGGGACCTATGAAATCCAGTCACGGCGGGGGGTGCTGAGGGCCCTCAAGCAAATGGGATGCACCTGGTGGGGCCAGACAAGCCCGTGTCTGCAGTGGGGACGTAAGGATGTAAGCAGGTCCTCACCCCCAGGACCTAACTGTCCCTCCCCCACCGCCAGAACAAACCCAGTGCCGTGACCAGGTCCGTAACCCGCCCCACTCCATCTCCCAGAGGAAGGACGAGCGCGAGAGTTTTGGCAAAACGATTTTATTGTTTAAAAAATAAGTGTCACGTCTGACATACAAAAAGTCATTTTAAAAACTCGGTTCTGAATGCGTCTCACGGTCTGAGACATCTTTAAGTAGCCACTATTTCCATAAAAACCAGGGGCAGTTTCTCTTTGCACAAAAAGGCAGGGCACATTCCTGCTGCTTGGCGGAGAGGAGCCTTCATGCCCGCAGTCTCCCCACCGCACGCGGGACGCAGTCCCTCTGGGAACAGAGCCCCCCGCGGCACAGAAGCCCAGGACCCAGTGTCCCGGTGTGGGACAGAGAGCGCCCGGACACGGCCCAGACTGCATCACGCCCTGGTTCCCGCGCCGGCCCCACACCCCCTCCAGGTCTCTCGCTGGCACCGGACCCACTCGGCCTTCCCGGCTGGAAGCACGCGGCCCTGCACTCCGGGGTAGCGACCGCTCTCGGGCCCAGCGGAGGCCCTGCCGGCTGCGCTCAGCCCTGTTCTTCCAAGAGGAAGGGCCCGGGAGGGTCAGGCGGTCAGGGCACACCTCATGGCGGGTGCCCTTGGGGCCCTCGATCAGCGCTAACCCAGGGTCCTGGCCTCTCCCAGTTACGAATCTCATGACGTTTTACGACTGACCTTTCTAGGCTTACGTAGCGGTACAGCTAAAGACCCAAACTGGGCAAATTTGGGCCGTGTCTGTTTACACTTCCGCTTTCAAAGCTAACATTCAAATATGCTCCCCTGGGCTCTCGGCCAAAGAAAATGCGTTTCCTTGGCCCTGCACCAGAGGGGCAGACAAGGTGCAGAGGCTTCCTTTCGAACACCTGAGAGCAGCACGAGAGGTCCGCACAAAGACCGGCCTTGGGAATCAACAAGTAAGCAGAAGCACAATTAATCTAGACCTCCTCCGCCCCGTCCAGCCTTCCAGGCAGATACAGAGGCGCGGATGCGTCCCGGGAGGGGGCGGGGGATCTGCTTTGCCAACAGATGCGCCCCCGGAAGCCGGCTGGAGAGGAAGTTTCCCCCAAAGGGATCGTTCTCCCCAGCTTGCTAGGATTTCGGAAATGCCTCCTCAAATCTCTCGCTGCCCCTGTCCCGTGCTGGTGACAGCATTACTGAGCTTGCACCTTGCGTAGCAACGGGCCTGGGGCCTCAGGTGCCGTGCTCACCCCCCACCTCGGGCTGCCGGTGCGGGAGGTGGGAGCGCAGGCCCCGGAGAGGACCTCGGCCACGGCCACGGCAGGTCCTCGGGAACACAAGCTGCTCCCAGGTTCCTGCTCCCCAGGGGAGGGAAGGCAGCTCTAAACGGGGGCGGCACCCTGCTCTAGCTGACCGGGCGCCAAGAGGCGGGGGATCCAAGACCACGCGGCGCCCACCTCGAGCCCCAGGCCGGCAGCACGAGGCGGACGCCGGACCGCGGGGACTGTGGCTTGGGTGACCCACCGGTTGGCAGAGGGAAGACAGCAGGCAGGGCCCTGACCCTCTTCCTCCAGGAGGGGCCACCTGGAGGGTGGCCAGGGGGGCACGGGAGGGGGACAGGCAGCAGAGGCTACAGGTAAGCATGCGGCCGGCCGGCGGCCGGCCTGGGGACACTGGGAGGCGGCCGCCCTCTTAAGGCCCTGGCCCCTCCAGCCTTTGTGTTTCAAAGGGTGAGCGCGTGCGGATGGCGCTAGCCTGCCACCCAGGGTGCCACCGGCCTCTCCTGTGCCTTGCTCCTTCCCGAAAATGCTGCCAGGTAGCGCTCCTTCCGGAACACGCTGCCAGGCAGCTTCTCTCAAGTGGACTGAGTTCTGCAGGGTCCCGGGTGCTGAAGACAAAATCGAACTGGATAAAACTGATGCCGAGTCTGCTTATGTGAGGCTGCATATGTTTTTATGGGAACAAACTGTTCCGGAAAACTGAATTGCACGCAACACCCCGCCCTGCCACACACACACACACACACACACACACACACACACACACACACACACGGTTCTGTGGAAGGTTCTCCCTTTCTCTGTCACACTGTCCTCAGCTCTCTGTGCCAACGGGGAGAGGAGGGACCCAGGCAAAGCAGGAGCGTGCCCTGGGCACAGGGACACGAGCCTGTGCCTTCGGGAGCACTCCCCTGGAGGAGCGTTCCCAGCCAGGTCACTGGCAGAGCTTGGATTCTGCGGCTAACGGTGGGGGGAGGGGGGGGGCCGGTGGGAAGAAGCCGCTGTCTGCAGAGACAAGAAGCAGGGAGGGTCACCAAGACACGACTATTTTCACGTGCGGTTAGCAGAAACCTTTGCTCCCAGATCAAAATCAGACTCTCAGCCTACAACCACCTGGAAAGTCCCTCAACTCTTTCCCCACAACAAATGGTAATATGCTCGTTCTAGAGATGCTAATTTGACGAGGAGGGGCCCTTCCGCCTCGCCTCGTCCAGGTCGACAGCGACAGCGAGGGCACACAGGCCGCTGACTGCCTCCCCAGGGAGCCGCTCCGGAACCGGAACCGCCGCTCTGGGCAGGAGGGGGCGCCACGGGGCCAGCACCCCTGTGGTCATCAGAGGCCTCCAGCTTCAGCTTCCAAGCCATCAGTAAACAAGGACCCCTCCACTTGCCTCACGGGGTGGCTGACAGGGTAGCAGAGACCGAGCGAGCAAAGCCTGAGTGACGGCTGACTCCCCAGGGAAGGTGTGTTTCTTGCTGAGGATCGGGGTCCAGAGAGGGTGAAGGCCTTCACCCCCCGGGGGCCCAGTTCTGAGAACGGCTTCTTCCCAGCACAGGGACAAGGGAGGGAAAGGGAGACGCAGACACGGAGTTACTGGCTGTGTCTCCTGGTGGCCTTTGCTGGTGTGATTTTTAAGATGGCACTTGACCGTGGAGAAGAGGATCCTGGGGCCCTCTGCCCGCCCCCATCCCGTGCACACAGGTGAAGGGGGGCATTCTGAGGCAGGGCCCTCCTCTAAGCACCGGCCGTCCTGGGCTCACCCCCGCAACGACTCACTGTAATTCAGAATGGTGACATCAGAAGCCTGCTGGCCCTACATCCTGGAGGCCTCCGTGGGCACGTGGGGGGCCCTTTCTCTCAGTGCTGCAGCCACAGAGGACGAAGTTCCTAAGGAACACACGGGCGGTGCTCGGAGCCAGCAGCCCAGGGAGGCAGAACGTGAAAATGGGAAGAAATGCACCCGGGAACTGCTAGGAGGGGCTTCTCTCTGGTCACACGCGGAGAGGGCAGGGATGGCGCGAGAGCGCCCCCATGTGGCCACAGGTGGCACCCGGCCTGCAGCCACCCACGTCCTCTCATGCCTGCTGGCCAGCCAGGTGCCTAAAAGCTAAAATGCCGACCCTCCAGAAAGAGAGACTTCCCGACCCAGCACTGGGGTTCCGCCTCGCCAAGGGGAGCTCTGTTGGTGCGAAGAGAGGTGTCCTGTCTGGACGGGTCGCTGGAGGTCAGGGGAATTTTAAGAAGAGAGCCTTCCCCATCGAGAGCCCCCCTCCCAGGCACCAGATTCACACGCACACATCTCAAAGCGAGACCAGAATTCTTTTAAATCCATCGCCTTGAAGAAAGCATAAACAATCAGAAGTAGAGAAATAGATTTGGCCGGGCTCCTCCTCCCCAAGGAAAGCTCTCTGTGGGGCACCCACACCGGACACAACGTGTGACTTTAAAACAAGACAGCAGTCACAGAAACATCGGTCTCATTCCTTTACAGTCCTGTCTTGGGGGCATGACTCTGCGGGAAGCTGGAATAAAAATTCAATATGTGAGAATATTTTTTAAAAGAATTTCAGACTCACCGCCGTCCCCCTCCCCCGCCCTCCCCCCGCCGGAACCTTGGGGGTTTCGGAAAAACAGGCATTACTGACCCACCGCTGACCAGGAACAGAGCAGCCACCCTCCTCTTAAAGAGAAGCTGCCTATTTCTTTTCCCAGCTCTTTCACAGCGTGTTAGCGGGAGGGGCCGGTGGACAGCAAGTAGGTCGCTGCACCCGGCATCATCCACTGGGAGGGAGCACAGTCGGTGGGACGCCTGCCCCCTCCCCCCCGCCCCCCGTGGCCCCGCGAACCCGCCATGTCCCCGAGAAGGCCGCAGCTGCCCCACCGAGGGGGCCTGACTCCCGTCTGGTCAGGTCAGGGCACCTGGATGGTGGAGACGGTTTGCACGGGGTCTCTCCCCACATATGATGTGTCACCATCAGAGAAAGACTTAAAACTGGATCTTTCCTGGTAAAGCCCGAGGGTATACTGAGAGTGGAAACGCCCACCGGAAGTCCCCTGCGGTACAGAGGACCCTCATAAGTGAGGATCCCTGGAATGGCCGAATCATCTCTGCGCACCGTGCATCACGAAGGGGGCAGGGGGCCGGCTGGAGGAGGGAGAGCAGGCGGGGACCCCCCCCCACGCAGAGGAAGCCGCGAGATTTCTGGGACCTTTTAACCTCCTTGCGTTTGTTGCTGTGTAACGCTACCATCCTTCACCCCTCTGGGGGGCAGCAGAGAGACCGAGCGATGAGAAAAGACCCCACCATCGTCAGAGTCAGAACCGAGAGGAAGGGAACCCAGAGGGAGCAGGAGAGACAGCCACCAAGAGGCCAGAACAGAAGGCTAAATGTCAGAGGCTCAGGAAGAAGGGGAGGAGGGGACAGAAGAAACGGGGACTCGGCCAACTCGAGGTCTCTGGACAGTTCCCAGCAACCTGCTCTGCGTGGGCTCTGCACCCGGTGGACACCTGTGTCCCTTCTCTCTACCATCCATAGTCTGTTTCCATGGGAGCCAGCTCAAGGATCACCCCCTCCGGGAAGCCTTCCTGGGTTAACCTAATCATGGCATTCTTGCCGGAGTTGGGAGCCTTCCCCCCTGCCCGGTTCTGTGCTGCTGGTGTTCGTGGGGAAAGGCCACAGGTATGCTCTTAAGGTGGATACTTCTCTGCTGAACAGGACCGGAAACTTCTCGAGAGCAGAAACTCCGTTTTTTCCTTGCATCTGTGTCTACCCACCACAACTAGACAGGGACCGTCAAAGGGATTGGGATAAGGCCTCGTCCTTTCCTCTCCGGCGGCCTAACCCCGAGGCATAGGGTTCCGGGCAGCCAGGGCAGGTGGCGGGACAGAGGAGAGGGGACAGTACGGGGAGAGCGAGAGCGGGAGTGAGCAGAGGCCACTGGGGCCCTCATCCCAGAAACGCCTCATAGTCCATGTACCAAACCAGCTGGCCGGAACTAGGCAGGACGCCCGAAATGGGCCATTTCTTGGGCTCGTGGCCCACGCGGCTCACCAGCATGGTGATCTCACGCTTCACCCTGCCCATGACCAGGACCGCCACCTTCCTGGCGCGGTTGATGAGGGGCAGGCTGAGGCTCATGCGCTGGAACGGCCTGGAGGGGCTCTCGGTCAGCACGACCAGCTGCTCGCCGTCCAGGCCGCTGGGCGACTGCGGGAAGAGGGAGGCCGTGTGCCCGTCCGCGCCCATGCCCAGCAGCACCAGGTCGAAGCTGCTGTTGGCCACCAGGGCCGAGATCTCGCTGGCGTACGTCTGGGCGCCCTGGTCCTCCTCGGCGCACAGCCGCTGGTGCAGATGCACGGGCATGGGGTGAATGTTGTAGTAGGGGACCCTGACGTGCTGGAGCAGGTGGGTCTGCAGGTGCTGGAAGTTGGACTCGGGGTCCCAGAGCGGGACGCAGCGCTCGTCCACCAGCCACAGGTGCGTGTGGGCCCAGGGGAAGCCGTAGTGCCTGGTGGCCAGCTGCTGGAACAGGGGCACCGGGCTCGAGCCGCCGGACAGCGCCAGGTGGAACGTGCCAAAGCGCCGCACGGCTCGCACGGCCGTGGCCTCGATGTCGTCGGCCAGCTTCGCGATCAGCTCCTCGGGCCAGGCCGAGATCAGCGGGCTCTCTCGGTACTTGGCCTTGAGAACCTGGAAGCCGCTGGGCATCGGCGCGGGGCCGGGCCCCGGCACCAGCTGCTCCGGCTGCCGCTGCGAGAAGTACAGCTGGGTGCCGCTGAACTCGAAGTCCAACAGGTGCCCGTTCTCAGCGCCTCCCGGGTAGAGGCGCGGGACCTCGTGGGCCAGGCTGTCCAGCAGGGGGGTCCAGAAGCCCCAGGAGGCCAGCAGGTTCTCCGTGGTGATGAAGGAGTCCTTTCGGCCGTGGAAGATGCGAGATATGAGGACGGAGTAGGCGTCCTGCTCCCTCACGGGGCGGTAGGCGTAGAAATCGGACAGCGGGCGGCCGAAGAGGCGGAGCCCCGGCCGGGCCCCCAGCTCCTTCCAGCTCTCGGAGGGCAGGGAGGGCCTGAACAGGTTCCGACTGACCAGCACGGCAGGGCTGCCCAGCTCACCGTGTCCGATGTAGAAGACGATCTGCCGAGGGAGGCACTGGCTCTGGTCGGCGACCCAGTGCTCGTCGTTCTGGACACAGTAAGCCTGGTTCCTGAACAAGATGCGAACGTAGCCCACTCTCTCATCCAAGGCTTTGCCGGACATCAGGATGAAAGGGACGCCCTCCCAGCGAAGGTTGTCCATGTGAACGAGGACGCCTGAGGTGACAGGGGACGGCAGGGCTCACGCTCTGGCACAGAGAACCGAGGACTTCCCGGGGCGCCGGCCTTCCCTTCCTCACCTCCGCCAGCCCTTCTCCTTTGCCCCCTCCTGCAGGCAGCCTGTGGAGCACCCGAGACCTTGCTATGGTCACCCTTTCCAGCATCTTCTCCTGCCAGCCAGCGCTCGAAATGCAGCCTCTGGGCCATCTCGGACTCCCACCTCCGTGAGTGAGGTACCTTAGAGTCCCAGTCCCCCTGAGAGACAACCAAAGTCTCACGGTGGGGGCGAGGTCGGGCCAACCCCGACTCCTGCCGGGAAGGAACGCTTCCCTCCAGTCTGCAGAGCACCCGGGCGTGCCTGAGGCAGGGTGGTGTGCGGGTAAAGGGGCCTGCAGGGCGCCGTCACGGCCGTAAGAACCAGAAGCTGAGCGTGCTCCCGACTTGTGTTCCTAGCCTGGTTTTCCCAAGTCCTCTCTCTGCACGACCCTGGGCAAGTCTGTGCCATCCTCACCGAGCCTCTCATTTCCTGACCTTTAAATGGGGATGATAATCGTACCTGCCTTGCGGGTTTGTGCATGCGAGGATTTAACGAGGTAACGTACAAAAAGTGCCTGGCACATCGTAAGTGCCCAATAAACAGCCACTGCTCTTGTAGTGGAGTTTACTGCCCGCAGCATTAGGGAGCCAGCCCTCTCCAGGAACGCTCTGGGCCCGTGGAACTGTCCACGGGACGTCGCCGGTGGACATCTGTCTGAGCAGCAGGGTGGCTGCCTGCTGGAGGGGGCCCGGGCTGGGCCCGGACACAACCGCAGCCTCACTGGGGGGCTAGATGTAAGGGGGGGCCAGGTCTGAACCCGGCTCAGAGAGCCCTGCGGGTGTGTGTGGACATGGCCCAAACCGAGATGACTACCGGGTGCCCTTCGCCCACACGGACCCAACAGGTGACCTGCCGCTTTAAGATGGGGGAGGCCGGAGAGGCAAAGGAATCTCCTCCTTGCCGACAAGCACCCTCATGAACACCCCACCCGAGGTCCCTTCCAACCCAAAGCGAAGCGTGTTTGAGCCTGGAAAGCTGCCCCCGGCGGTGGCTGCCCACGCCCGGCCCCCGAGCCCACCTGCGAAGGTCGGCGTCAGGCTGCGGAAGCTGTCCGGCTTCTGCTGCTCTCTGCGCACCTGCTCGCTGTATGCCTGGTACTGGCCCAGGACGGCGCTGCCCTTCTGCAGGCCCCGCAGAGCCCGGAAGGCCCGGAGCTTGTGCTGGAGCACAGACTCTGAGCTGCTGATGTTGTGGGGCAGCTCCATGGCCACGAGGGTGAGGACCTCGGTCAGGTGGTTCTGGAGCACGTCGCGAATGACGCCGTACTCCTCGTAGAAGCTGGTGCGGCCTGTACAGCAGAGACGAATCAGAGGCTGTAAGGAACAGTCAGCGGGGCGCCCGGCGATGGGGGGGGGGGGGGGCTTAGTCGGCTGAGCGTCTGACTCTGTTTCAGCTCAGGTCACACCCTCACAGGGATCGGGCCCCGCGATGGGCTCTGCACTGGCAGTGTGGAGCCTGCTTGGGATTCTCTGTCTTCCTCTCTCTCCACCCCTTCCCCACTCATGCTCACTCTCTCTCTCAAAATGAATAAACTTAAAAAAAAAAAAAGAGGGCAACGTGCCAGACTTCCCCAAGGCACACCTGGCCCCCTGCCCCCACCGCCTGCCCCTGCCGTCTTCATCCCCCAGTCCGTAGAACTTCCAAACATGACTTATGTCAGAGCAAATCTCAATTAAGAGAAGGAAGGAGGGTGTCTCTGAACACTCTAAGTGAAGCTGTCAAACCCTTGGGCCTTCCCGGGAATCTGCACGGGGAAGGGTCTGGTCCCAGAGAAGGCCAGACTGCATTTACCTGCAGATCTGTGGCCGGACTCCCGACCCTCCCTAGGCGTCAGCTGGGAGGGAGGTCCGGCCCCACAGGAGGCTGCAGCATCGAGGCGAGCGCCTGGGCTCTGGGCTCTGGCTGCCGCCTGCTAGCGTGGTCCTGGGCGTTACCCGACTCCTGGGTCTGTCCCTGCATCCCGCCATTAAGTGGGGCTAACGGGTGCCACCCCGTTACCAAGGGCACAAACGTGCCAGGCAGGGTGTAGGGGCCGAGGAGGTCCCTGTCCTCAGCTTTCAGTGGGAGGGAGGAAAAAATAAGTCAATGAAGGAATTACAGACAGAGAGTCAGAAGAGGGCAAAGGGCGGGTCCTCTGAGGGCAGGAGAGTCAGCACTGCCAAAAGCGAGGGAAAGACTGGCGAGGAAGCCTTCGGGCGCAGACAGCCCGAGGCGGGAAAGAGCTCGGCTGGGAGGGCCTAACGGAAGGTGAGCAAGACGGAGAGGCCAGGAGGGCAGGGGCTGGTGGCACGCGGGTCTACATTCAGAGGAATCGGGTGGGGAGAATGATGCAGGAAGAGACAAGATCCTGGCCCGCTGCGGGAGAATGGTGCAGGCCAAGGAGGAGGCTGTGCGGTTGCCCCAGCGGAAAGGCAACCAGGCTGGGGCTGATGTAGCAGCAGAGGAGCCGGAGGGAGTGGACGATCTGTTCTGGGGGCAGAAGTGACGGGACCTGCTGACCGCTGGGGGCAGGCACAAGAGAACTGCTAGGTTTGGGGCCTGAGCCAAGGACGGGCAGCAGTAGGGGGCCACGGGGAGAGGAACAGTCTGGCGGAGGGGAAGCCATGAGTTCCCCTGGGTGTGTCGAAAACTAAGACATCCAGGGGAGGACGACGAGTTGGCGGGTGGACAGGGTGACGGTGAGGGTGAAGGAGAGCGACACAGACGACACCGAGCACAGAGCCCCGCGGCGGCAGCCCCCCGCCTGCCCACAGGCTCCCGAGGGGCAGCGCCCACGGTTATCCCTGTTCCACGCCGGAGGGAAGAGCCAGCCGTGTAGGGCTCGTCCCAGCAGAGTCGGGAGCTGGCCGAGCCCACGGTCGACTCCACAATATCCTCCGGACGCAGCACGAGGTCGGATTATCGGTGCCTCGGATACACACAACCCAACAGGCGTAGAGCTTCGGATTCAAGTGCACAACCCCTCACACGGCATGGTTCATATTCCGCCGACCGGCCAACGCCCAGGCCGGTTCAGAGCCTTGGACAGAGAGAGTCTGCCATCACGGCAGGAGGGGCAATCGTCCGTCAAAGGCTTTGTGTGAATCATCTAGAACTCAGGATTGCTTCTTTTGCCCGGCAACTCCTAATGCCCTACAAGTCTCGGCTTCTGGAGGGTTGTACTGACCCCTTGGCCTGCACCCCCGGGGGTGTCCGGGGGCCTGTCTTCCACAAGCCCCGCTGACTGCCTCAGTGCCCGTCCGTCTCTCCCCCTGCCACGCACAGGAGCTCCCGCAGAGTAGGCGCCGCACCTGTCCGCCCACTGCTGCTGGCCTCGCACCCGATACGGCCCCGCAGCTGCACCCACGGGACACCGGGCAGCAGAGAAAACGGACATCTACACGTCATCACGAATCAATCGCAAAAGTATCACATCAAGAGGAAGAAACAGGATTGCTTTGATAAAATAAAAATTTTGAAAACAGGATAGGAAATGACTAGTATAAACACGTCAACAAACGAAAAGTACGGTTGGAAGTCAGAAATTCAACGGATGGGTTTTATGGATAAGAAACATCTGAAAAGAGTCAGTCATGAGAAGACAGATCTGACGAGACTATCCTGAGTGCAGGATAAAGGGGCAGAAAGACCCACACTCACACACAATCACACACACACACACATGCACACGGTATGCCTCTCCTTCAGGATGAAACAATATATTGTTTATGGAATCGGACTTACCCACAAACAACGAAGACAGTAACCTACCCCAGATCTGGAATAGTGAAGGGGAGGAAATGGGACAGAATTTGGGGAAAGACACACTAAAGCTCTTTTTAAAAACAGGGCGCCTGGGTGGCTCAGTCGGCTAAGCGGCCAACTTCAGCTCAGGTCATGATCTCAGGGTTTGTGAGTTCAAGCCCCATATCAGCCTGCTTGGGATTCTCTCTCCCTCTCTCTCTGCCCCCCCCCCCACTTGTGCTCTCTCTCTCTGAGTAAATAAACTTAAAAAAAATTTTTAAATGGTTTGGTTGGGGGGCGCCTAGGTGGCTCAGTTGGTTAAGTATCTGACTTCAGCTCAGGTCACGATCTCACGGTTTGCGGGTTCGAGCCCCATGTCAGGCTCTGTGCTGACAGCTCGGAACCCGGAGCTTGCTCCAGATCCTGTGTCTCCCTCTTTCTCTGCCCCTCCCCTGCTCGCTCTCCCTCTCTTTCAAAAATAAATAAATAAACTTTTGAAAAAACGGCTTGGTGGGTACACTCGATGTGTTATATCGTAGTTCTTACACGTCCTACATATATTTAGTATGAATTCTTTTTGATCTAGTTAATATTTAATTCAAACAAGCAAAAAGAGTGGCCCCTAATTCAGACCTGGCTGGCCCCGCACGCTCCCTCACAGGGGCCACCCAGGGTCCTCGGCACCAGTCCTGAGCCACCTGCCCCAACCAGGCTCGTGGCGCGTGCTCCTGCCAGCTGGGCGGCGAGGAGGGCCAGGCCATGACTGGCGGAACGTGCCCTGAATTCAGCCCAATGTGCCATGCCCGACGGAGCACCCGTGTCACGGGGCAAGAAATGGACCCAGGAGCCTGCTGGCCAGAAGGCACCTCTGTCCTCAGGGACAGGAGTCTGACTCTTGCTCTCGGCCAGAACTTGAAGGTACAACCCTGGCCACGCCAAGCCCTGAAAGAGTGGGAGGATCCAGCCCAGCTGTGCCAACCGAAATGCCCAAAGTGCCCCCCCCCCCCCCCCCCCCCCCCCCGCTGAAACGGTGCCTGAGCTCCTCCAGCCCCACAGGGCTCTGGTCTTCAAAGTTCTTACGATATGGCTGAGAAGAAGGACATCAAGAACAGATAATAACTATATAATAACAGTGTTCATCAGTCCCTTTACTCCTCACAATACTGATATATAAGCAGGTCTTACTTTTAAAATACAAGTTTTAAGGGACACGTGGGTGGCTCAGTCAGTTGAGCGTCCGACTTCGGGCTCAGGTCGTGATCTCGCAGCTCGTGAGTTCGAGCCCCACACAGGGCGCTCTGAGGTCAGCGCAGAGCCCGCTTCGAATCCTGTGTCCCCCTCTCTCTCTGCCCTGCCCCCACTTGCGCTCTCCCAAAAATAAATACACATTTTTTAAAAATACACATTTTGATTTTAAAAATACAAAGAGGGGCGCCTGGGTGGCGCAGTCGGTTAAGCGTCCGACTTCAGCCAGGTCACGATCTCGCGGTCCGTGAGTTCGAGCCCCGCATCAGGCTCTGGGCTGATGGCTTGGAGCCTGGAGCCTGTTTCAGATTCTGTGTCTCCCTCTCTCTCTGCCCCTCCCCCGTTCATGCTCTGTCTCTCTCTGTCCCAAAAATAAATTAAAAACGTTGAAAAAAAAAAATAAAATAAAATAAAAATACAAGGAAACGAAGGTTCAGAGAAGTTAGGTAACTCGTCCAAGGCCACAGAGCTGACAAAGAGGTAAAAATGCGATCCGACTTGGGCAGTTAGCTCCAGAGCCCGCAATTCTTACCACGCAAACACCTCCTTTTTAACTTCCTACCACTCCCAGTGTTTAACAACCATACAAGTGAACGTGCAACTCGGGAGGGGGCTGAATGGCATGAGCGCCAGCGGATTTCAGGAGCGGAGGAAGCCACCTGAGCTGGGCTCTGGAAGCATGGATCTAGGTCAAAGGTCAGGGACCCGATGCCTGCTGGGGCCGGGCCACGGAGGCCCCAACACACGGCTCATACGACAACGTAAGCCCGGCCTGGCAGAAGCAGCCAGTCTGTGACTCGGGACGGCAGAAATCGAGCGAGAGCAGACAGAAAGGGCCTTGGACGCTAGACCGAGAGGTCTGAGGAGCTATTAAAAGTTCCTGACAGGGGCGCCTGGGTGGCGCAGTCGGTTAAGTGTCCGACTTCAGCCAGGTCACGATCTCGCGGTCCGGGAGTTCGAGCCCCGCGTCAGGCTCTGGGCGGATGGCTCAGAGCCTGGAGCCTGTTTCCGATTCTGTGTCTCCCTCTCTCTCTGCCCCTCCCCCGTTCATGCTCTGTCTCTCTGTCCCCAAAATAAATAAACGTTGAAAAAAAAAATAAAGAAACAAAAAAAAAAAAGTTCCTGACCACAACCAGTTAAGCGGAATCACCGTAGGCTCCACCAATTTCACTCCTATGTGTGCACCCAAGAGCAGTGAAAACACACGCCCACACAAACACTTGTACGCGGACGTTCACGGCAGCATTATTACAATCGCCGAGAAGAGGAAGCCACCCAAACGTCCATCCACCGATGGATACGTAAAATTTTATCATTCACGATAAAAAAGAAATGAAGTCTCGGTACACACTGCAACATGGCTGCACCCTGAAAACACGTCACTCGGAGAAAGAAGCTAAACACGAAAGGCCACCCGTTGTGTGGTTCCATTTATACGAAATGTCCAGAAGAGGCAGCTCCGTAGACACGGAAAGCAGATTCGTGACTGCGTGGGGTAGGGGCATGTGGATGAGGATAAGGGGCACAGGGGTTCCTTGGGGGGTGGCAAATGCTCTCAAATTGACAAATCCACTGCCCTGGATACTTTAAATGGGTGCATTGTCTGATACGTGAATTGTATGTCAAATACGACTCTTTCAAACAAGTGTGAAAGCAGGAAGGAGAACCGTAACAGAGGTGCTGTGGGACAATCAGGCCGTCTCCGGTCTACCTGCAAGACAAACTTTCAGGGAAGGGGACTGGTCCGACAAGGCAGCGTTCGGGGCAGTTAAGGGAAGGAAGCAGGGCTAGGGCAGATGACGTAACGGGAAAGACAAAGACGTTATTCGGGGGAGGAGTACACGCTTCATGGTGACTGGCTCTGGAGTGTGGTCCGTGGAGCCAGGAGGTACAGGTTCGAACACCTGTTCTGCCATCTTTCAGCCCTGCAGCCCCACGAGAGCCGCTCTGTCTCACACATAAAAGAGGGACGGTCCCATCCCTCCCTCGCAGGGCTGCTGCGAGCATTAATGAGTTAACACATCTACAAGGCTTGGAACGGAGCCCAGCACACGGGAAATACCAGGAGATACCGGCTAGTATCTTTATTATTATAGGAGCTGCAAAAGAATGACCAGCAGCCGGCAATGCAGAGAACAGTCACCATTTGGAGATAAAGAAGTTAGACAACGCAAGTGGTGTTTCATGAGAAAAGCTCGATGGCGGTTTAAGTTCTGAATCTGCTGAGTCTGGAAGTGGTGACATTTGGTGCAAATATCAAGAAGACAGCTAGAGGTTTAAGACTAGACCTCGGGTAGGCAATGAGTGCCAGAGACATATTGGATTTCATCAAGTCCAAAATGCCAACGATGGCAAGAGCATCACGGTTTTACTACCGCTGAGAAAGAGACGGGCTGCCAACCACGTAAGCTATGGTGCCCCATCAACGGTGAATGCAACTTCGGAGATGTTCAAATATTCCAAAAAAAATGTGCGCCCTGCAATCAATGGATTACAGGTTTAAGAGTATAAAGAGGAGAGTTAAAGCTTGGAGAACAGATGAATTTTTGATGGAGGGAACACAGCAGAGTCCTTCAAGGGCCCTGTTATCTGTTTACCACTCATTAGTTTAGCAAATCCCTAAGTAGCCCTCTTCCTATTTTTATCCTCTCTCAAGGCCGGGGAGAATGCACTTCACAGGTTTACTACCCGCTGTGTAAAAGAGAGCTTCCTTTATTCCTTAATTTCAAGCTTCAGGGGCGGCCGTGTTTAGCACAGCCCGGAGACTTGCAGCCCCTCCCGGTTAAGCTCTGCCTTTTCAGAACCGCCTTTCCGGGACAGACCACACAGCCGACCGCAGGACAGGGGTCCAGCCGGGGCACCAGCTCCCCTGCGGATGCCAACCACTCCGGTTTAACACCAGTTACTGTGGACTGATTCTTCCTGAAAACGATCTCTATTCACTCCTGGTATCCTTTCCTAGATCAAAAGTTGAGGGTTAAAAACCCACTGCTGTCTGAATAAGGACAGAAAAAAGCTCAACCGGGTTGGACAACTAGGACCAAGACCACAAACCTGGCTTCCAAACGGCTCAAGGCCAGAGCTACCCAGGATCACAAGGTCACAAGCACGGCTTTGCCCCTCAGCCGGGCTACCCCTCAGACCCTCGTGGGGCAGCATCCCACGGCAGGCAAGACAAGCTGTGTCCCATGTGCTTGAAAAACGCTCCCACAGACCCACCACACCGGCAAGGACGGGAGGGAGATTGGCACCAATGCAGGCAAAGCTGTAGGAACACGAGGTACGAACACTACTGTTGGATACGTTCTGGAAAACGGTCTCATGAGATGTAATGAGCTGTAACGTAGTTTCCACCATTTCGCTAGTAATTCCACTTCAGAAGTACACTCAAAGGAAAAAATATTTTTTTTAAGGCTCATAAGTGTTCTAGGATGACGGCGGTCAAACAATTTTGTGAATAAATTAAAAGCTACTGAATTGTACACTTTAAAAGGGTAAAGTTTATAATATATGAAAATATATCTTAATTTTTAAAGCCTGCAAAGTACTATTTAAAATAGCAAAAAGGGGGCGCCTGGGTGGCTCAGTCGGTGAGGCATCCGACTTCAGCTCAGGTCATGATCTCACGGTCCGTGGGTTCGAGCCCCGCGTCGGGCTCTGTGCTGACGGCTCGGAGCCTGGAGCCTGCTTCAGATTCTGGGTCTCCCTCTCTCTCTGCCCCTCCCCTGCTTGCACTGTGTGTGTGTGTGTGTGTGTGTGTGTGTGTCTCAAAAATAAAGAAATGTTAAAAAAATTAAAAGTAAAAGTAAATAAATAAAATAGCAAAAAGTGAAATGCCTAAGAACACAGCAATCCGTATTCTGTGACAGAAACCGAAATTTCACAGAAATAGTAACTACAAGGTATACACTCTACAGATTGTTGACAGGTGGAAGCTGAAATACACGTTCACATCCATATGTGAGAGAGAGATGAACCAGGCGAAGGCTGGACATAAAGGAATATTATAGACCAACTACGGGTGTTCGCGTAACCCGGCACGAGTCACGTGCGAGTCCCAGGGAGCCCCAGAGAGACAGGCAGCCTCCTTTCCTTGACGACTTGCAAGGAGAGTAGCATTTCCACTGGTAAAGCATTTCCATGTATGTGATTTCATTTAAGCCTCCAAACAACCCCCAGAGAGAGGCAACAGAGATCGTCATCGTCATTCAGAGATGTGCTGAGGATCGCACCCTTCAGAACGGGGACCGCAATCCCCCTCCCCACTGCCTCCACGCTGCGGGAGATCCAGACTTTCCCGGGAAAACACAGATTTAAGAACCACAAAACTGAAAGCTGGCCGTGATCCCCACCCGTACCTTCGGGGAGAACTAAAAATAAAGAGGAGGGAGGGCCAAGGAGAGAGCAGGTCTGCCGGCGCTCTCCCCAGTCAGGAGGCCTGCCAGCCGCCCTGAGCTCACCTTGCAGATGGCCCTGCAGAAAGGGGGGCCCAGGGCTGGAGGGCAGGACAGCTGGTGCACACCTGGGAGGACCCAGGCTGCCTCGGTCCCTGCGTGAGGGGCACTGAATGGCCACTCCAACCCTCAGAGGTCAGCGTGCCCTGTGCTCCTTCCCCGGTGTGGGAACGGGTGGTTGGAACCCTCCCTGCCAGGGGCAGTTACAGCACCCTCGAGAAGTGTCCCTCTTTCTGCCCGCCTGGGTGGCTCCATCAGTTCAGCGTCTGACTCTTGATTTCGGCTCAGGTCATGATCTCACGGTTCATGGGATCGAGCCCCACGTCGGGCTCTGAGCTGACAGAGCAGAGCCTGCTTGGGATTCTCCCTCTCTCTCTGCCCCTCCCCTGCTTGCTTTCTCTCTCAAAGTAAATAATCTTAAAATAAATAAATAAATACATACATACATCTATACATCCATCCATACGTACATAAATGAAAAGAAAAGAAAAGAAAAGAAAAGAAAAGAAAAGAAAAGAAAAGAAAAGAAAAGAAAAGAAAAGCCTTCCACCAAGAGGGGAAAGCAGGGCAGCAGAGGGGCGCGGAGATGCCCTGAGCACATCCTGGCAATAAGGCCAACTGCCGAGGGCCCGCACGGACTGCGCCACAGGCACGGGGGTGAGAAGCTTGGGTTCTGAGGTGCCACAGAACTTGGATCCCATCCCGGCGCCCCCAGAATAAAGGGCAGCCCAGCCTGGACAGCTGTCCCTCGGGCCATCAATGACGCAGCCCTCCCTTCAGCAGAGCCTCCCGGCGGCCACCATGAGGGCCAGCAGGGGTCATCTCCACACAGCCAAGGTCACTCCTTGTATAGCCCATGGTGCTGCTTCAGGAGATCAGGCCGCCCAGGCTTTCTGTGGCTCTGAGGGGGCGGGGCACCTTGGGTGCGACTGGGGAGGGGGCCCTGGGGCCAGGGAAGGAAGTGCTTTTCCTCTCCTCCTCCCCTTCTCACTCTCTCCCTCCTGCCTGCGTGGCAGCCTTCACACTGCAGCAGACTCCTCTGGGCCAGAGGCTGCGGCAGGGAAGGAGAGAGCCACTCAAGGGCCAAGGAGAGAGGGAGCTGGGGAAGCCAGCCTCAACCACTCGGATGACTGGACTGGGGCCCAGCGGCGGGGGAGGGGCGGGGACGGGACATCCCAACGACCTTGCCACTCAGAAGTCCCTTTCCAGGGCCCAGGCCCGGCGTGCAGCCCCCTCCCTTTGCGGCACTCGAATGGCAGTGTAGCCTGCCATCCCTGAGGGTCCCGGAGCTGGGCCACCCCGGAGGCTCCCCACGCCGCACAGCTGAAGCGGCACCTGCGCCCCGCGAGGGGAGACCGCCCCTGCACTTTGGCCTTCTGAAGCCTGACGCCGACTGCTGCGCTCTGAATCCCACCTTGGAAGCTTCCCAGGCCGCCCTCAGTCCCACCGTAGCAGCTGGCCGGCCACCCACGAGGACCCACGGCAAGGCACGGTGACCTCCAGCAGGAGGCCAGCCCCTCCCCCTGCCCGCTTCCCATCCCGACTGCGGAAGGCACGGCCAAGGCCCAGATGTGCTGGCCACGGGACTCACTGGCCACGGGGGCACAGCCTCGGGGCCCACGTCTCCTGTCCTCTCTCTCCAGCCTGAACTAGTGTGACGGGCGACTGGTGGGCAGACAAGCCGACCAGGGAGATCCAACCCCCAGGATGGCATCTCTGACGAGGACGGGGCAGGCCACACCCTTATGGGTTAGAGCCCCTGGGGGGGCGGGTATAGAATCCCCCCTTTCCCCCCCTCCCCCCGCCCCAGTTGCCTGCCCTGCCCTGTGTCTCTGCGCCTCTGGGCTGAAGGCACAGGACCCAGCTGAGGGCAAAAGCCTTGTGCTCCGGGGTGTGACAGCAGCACCGCCTTCCCCTCCGAACCCAGGTCCTGAGGCTGCTGGGCCTGGGCCTTGGTCCCATGCGGCAGCCTTGACGGCAGGGCCACCGTGCCCACCCTCCTGGGCCGCGGCTGTCTGGTACTGTCCGAACCTAGATTCTCCCTGCCTCCGGCCGTGCTTTGGCAAACAGTCCTGCCCGGGCCTCTGTCTGCCTTTGTGCCTTGCCTTCCCTTTTCCTTTCTCCAAAACCCAAAAGTATCTTTGCTGGGTAAGCAGGCCTCTGGTTTGCTCAGCCCCTGGCTCCCTAGGGATCCCGCAAAGAGACCTGCAAGTGACATCAGGTATCGAAAGGGAAATGCGGTGGAAGGTTGGAAGGGATACGGGGCGATGGTGCCAGCTGGTAACCCCAGCCATCACTGCTCCTCCCCAGCGCAGGGTGGGCACAGGAAGGGGCCGCCAGAAGCAGGGGAGGCGTCCCGGTGTCCCAGCCCTGCCGGTGGCTGAGCCAAGTCTGGGCAGAGGCTGGTGCTGGGCTGCAGAAGGTGACGGCGGCACCCTGTCACCATCCCACGCCCTCAGCACCAGATCTGAAGTTCAGCTCCCTGCCGGTGAAGCAAGAGCCGGGCCCAGCCCGCACCCCCACGAGCGCAGCGGACACACAGCGGCACAAGGAGGTAACCCACAGCCTGAGCCCCTGCTAAGGACAGAACGGGAAATAACGGAAACGCTGGGGCGGGTTCCCGAGGCCCACGAAGGCTCCATGCGGCGGGGAGAGGGTCAGTGTCCTGACAGGGGCTCCGGAATGGAGAAACCCAGCTCCGCTCGAGGACGGCAATGCCCTCAGAGGCTGGGTTCACGGGGCCCTGCCCGACTGCCCCAGCCCGGCACCCCCGCTCCTGCCTGCCTCCCACGGCACTGTCGGCCTGCATCAGTCATTTCGGAGTCTGTCCTAATAGACCCTGTCCCCCCAGCGAGAGGTGTCGGGGGGGCAGAGGCTGTGCCTCATTGCCCTCCGTATGGCCATGGCCCTCACACGGAGCCTCCAGCACCAGATACGTGTTTGAAGAGGAAAGGAGGGAAGCTGGAGAGAGTAACCAAGGGAAGGAGAAAGGAAAAGAGAAACAGGCAAACGGGAGACAGACCTCCTGGACCCCCAGCCAGGCCCGAGGGGTCTGCCCTCTGCTCTGCCCAGGGGCACACCGTGGGCCGAGGACAGTGGCCTCGGCCCCGCAGACAGCAGCCAGCGGGATGAGCTAGACGCACTGCTACGGAGCCTGGGTGCCAAAGCCAGACCTCTCACCCCAAGGACCCGGCCCCACCGCTTCCTGCCGCGTGACCTTGGGCACATCACCAAACCGCATCCGTACGTGGAAGCTAATACTAGGACCCACCTCAGATGGCCACTGGGGGGACGGACACAAGAAGAATTAGCTTTTATGGTCTGGGCTGAGAACCAATGCTCTGACCATAATACAGTCAAGGCTCAAAAAAGTGGAGGGAGTCACAGAACGCCAGCACTCCGCAGAGCCTCAGCAGCGGTCTTCTATATGGCCTGCCCATCTCGCAGCCGAGGGGAGTGATGTGCTGAGGTCACCCAGCAGAGACAGGCCGGAGGCTCCCTGGTCAACGGTGCTCATTCATTATTCGTTCAGCGCTTGTGACGTGCACGCCAGGAGCCTGAAAGGAGGCACCTGACCCCCTCGGTCCGGTGGGAGAGGAACACTGGACCCGGACAGGACACAGAACAGACTGGAGGGCGGACCGAGGAGGCACGTGGTGTTCCGAGGGCGTGAGGGGAATGGAGCTCGTCAAGAAGGCCCCCTGAGAAAGTGATGGCCGAGCCGGGAAGGAACAGGAGGGACGGGAGGCGACGAGGAGGCGAGGAGAAGCATCTGGGCAGAGGGCGCCACCGGTACCAGCCCTGGGGCAGCTCTGATGGGCCCCACCGCACCCACGTAAGGTCTTGGCCACGTAAGGCCAAGTTTACTCACCCAGCCTGCGTTCCCTAAGGGCAGCGAGGCCCAGGCGGGCTCTGCCCTGGGGGTTAGCACAGGCCAGAGCTGGGCCACAGCAGGCCCCGCAGGAACACCACATATACGGGAGGAAACTTCCCTCCGAGAAGCACCAGCTGGGGCGCAGAGGCTGGGCAGATCCCCCGGCCCTCCCATCTCACCGGGCACAGGGCCGGCGGAAGCCGGGGAGCCGCGGAGGGCGGGGGCCATCCACTCACCCTCGGCATCCACAGTCTCCTTCATGATGATCTCCACCCGCTCCACGTGGTGCCGGCTCCAGAGGCCGTCCAAGGCCTTGCGGTTCTGGTCTCGGAAAGGCAGGATCTGAGCCACGGCCTGCCGGGGAAGGAGGCCAGTTGGGCGCTGGTTCTCAGGGTGAAGAAGGAATCCTGACTCCCAGAAAGGGCCCACGCTTCTCTACCCTCTGCTCGGAGGAGACGCTCCCAGGATGCAACAGTCCCTGGGCTTTGGGGCCTCACAGCTCCACGCACACTCCAAAAACTTGTAAGTGACCTCCGCAGGGTTACCTGCTTTTTATTTTGCGAGGAAAAAAGTACTGCAGATTATTTATCTTCTAATAAAAGAAAGAGATCTTCTTACCACTAAAAATGGAGCAAGAAAAGCTTTAGATTGAATGCATTCAGTATTCTTTTCTCATTTTCCCAGGAACAGGTGAAAACCTCACCAGGTCAGACACTGGTCTGAGGACCACTCTTTGGGGATGCTGCCACTCCAAACAGGGCTGGACAGAAAGCAATGCCTCTGTCCTGGAAAACTATGAGGTGCCCACCCACGTGGCCCTGGGCTCACCAGCCTGGTCAGCACCAGAGGGTGCCGTGCTGTGTGCTCTCTGCTGGGGTTTCTAGGCAGAGATGTTCCAGAGGCGCTCCAAGGGCCTGCCCAGAGTGAAGTGGCCAGCCAGCCTGCATCACCCAGGAGGCCACCCCATGCTCTGCCACAGAACCTGGCTGAGGAACATGGACTTAGGGTCCCTACGCAGTGTGAGACCTTGTTACCAGCCTTCAGCTCAAAACAGAACTCAGGAAGACACGGATACTGAAAAAAGGCAGTTGGATGCGGAATAAGTTAATTCTAATCTCCCCACCGGGACCCCCTGGAAGCCAGGCCGACACCAGAGTCCTGGGGCCACCCGTGTAGATGATGCAGGGCAGCGATGAGAACGCGGCTGGACAGGCGGACCAGGGCCACGCAGTCCTGCCCCTTGCCGCCCTGCTTCTCCTCCAGCCTGTCGCCGCCTGCCCACCCTCGGGACGACCACGGCGCCTCGGATTTCATGACGGCTCAGGCCTAATCCCACATTATCAGTGTGGCTCTGCCGGTGGGGTCTCCCCGCGCCCGGCTCACTCCAACTCCTGGCTGCAGCTCACCTGCTTGCCCAGGTAATGGTCCACCCGGTACATCTCCTCCTCTCGGAAAAAGCCCCCGAGTTCCGTGGCCAGCTGCTGGGCTGAGAGGTGGTCATGGCCGAAAGGCTTCTCGAGGACAACCCGCAGCCAGGCGCCTGGGCCCGGGCGGCAGCTGCTGTTAATGTTGCGGGCAATGTCCGCATAGGCAAAGGGTGGCACCGAGAAATAGAAGATCCTGCCGGCCTCCCGGAGGCCCCCGTGTTGGACCTGTGCCTCAATGTCCTTGCTCAGGGCCATATAGTCCTCACTCGTCGCCAGGTGGCGGTATGCACTCAGCCGCTGGAACTGGCCCTTGAGTTCGGCGCAGCGGTCGGGTGCCATGTCCTCCGGGCAGGAGAGGGACTCCAGGACCTTGGCTATGAACGCTTGGCCCTGCTTGGTGGACGTCAGGGCAGCCCCATGGAAGCTGAAACTGTAGTCCTTCCCCGCCTCATCCAGGTACAGCTGGAACAGCCCCTGCCATAAGTATTTCCTGGCCAGGTCCCCGGTTGCTCCCAGCAGGATGACGGAGACGTGTCCCCGGAGCTCCTGGGCCTGCAGGCACCCCAGGAGGGCCATGCACATCGCCACTGTGAGCATCTTCCAACAGCCAGGGTGCCTGGGCATAGGTGAGACAGACAAGGAACAAGGAAAGATCAGACATGGTTCAGGTGGCTGGGACATGGAGGTAAACACACTTCCAGGCTCTCAAACATTTCCTGCCTGGCAGGAAACAACCACGTTTCTCAGAAAAATGTTATAATCCCACGGCTTCCCCGCTGCTCCCTCCTCAGCAACTTGGCTTCTGTGCCAGGAAGCTGGTGCGTAGGGAGCCTGCCCCGTAAACAGGGACTGTACGCGGGGAGGGGGTAGGCCAGTTGCTAGAGACGGACCGCGGTGCCGCAGGAAGCTCCGGGGAGGCACCCAGGGCTGCCGCAGGATTCGGAGCTGCCCACTGGAAGATCGACGCCAACCTCATCCATGAGCACAGGCCACCAGGCCCACGAGCTCGGGAATGGTAGATGGCCCTCGGGTGACGGCCGGAACTACAAGAAGACAGGATCACCCCCGTCACTCCTCGCTTGGCTTCCCTCGTGTCTGCTGGGCTCCGGGCCCAGAACGATTACTAATATCTCCTACGGCACAGTGAATAACAACACGGACTCTGGAACCAAACGAGGTGGAATCCTAGCTCAGCTCCTCCCTGTTTGACCTTGGACAATTACTTAATCTCTCATAACCTCGGGTTCCTCATCTGAAATGGGGGTGACAGCGACCTATACCACAGGGTCATTAGAAGGAGAAAATGAGTTAATATTTATCAGATGCTTAGGACACTGCCCACCACCCCCGAGCGCTACGTAAGTGGTAGTCGTCACTAGGGTATGTTAATGACAGCAGCGGCCCTGAACGGAGCGCTTCGTGCGTAAGATCCCACTGAGTGCAGGCAAAAGAGACAATGGAGTGGGTGCCATGATAGTTTCCCTCTTGCAGAGAGAAAAGCTGAGGCTCAGACGGTGAAGGAAGGTGAGGAAGGAGGGAGCCCAACAGGCACCAGGCTCTCTGGCCCCCGCGCTGACACACAGCAAGTGCGTGCTGCATCCTCCCTCGCGTCTTGGCTGCTTTTCAGGCTAATTTAAAGCCGCTGACACGTACGAAAGGCAAGAGGCCTCGGACCCGCCACGAATGCGCCGGAGGATCTGCTTTCACTTGCCTTCTGTTCTGACCAAGGTTGTAGGGCTTACTGTGTGCAATTCTTACTCCGCGGCTCTCCCGTTCTCCGATTTCCAACTGAGGCTAGTGCTTTGGGGGAAAGGGAGAAGTGAGGGGGGAAAGTAGGCGTGGCCAGCTACTGGGCTCTGAGAACTCGAAGGGGCAACGGGGCCCAGCCCGGGGCGCTGGAGCACTGAACAGGGAACCAAGATGACTGACAGCAGGTGTTCCCGGATGAAGGGTGAACAGCCTCCACCACGAGGTTCGAGTCTGGCTGTACGGTAGGGACACGGAGGTGTGAGGCGATACCCGGCCCCCTTACCTTCCTGCATCCCTGTACCATCCCCCATCTTGAGAGGGTCCTGGCCACCCTCTGACAGCCCACTCCCCAGCCCCCCCTTTTCCCTTTGCCTCCTCCTCATCTCTTTTGATGTTGCAGTTAGCGGCCAAACCAAGATGAGGCTCCAACGACAGGATGTGCGTCAGAATCTACAGGACACCAAACGTTTCCACTATTCAGCTTGATGTGGAGGGTAAAGAGACCAGCTTCGAGGCCTCCAGCCTTCCCCTTGCACTCTCCCTTAACCTGTGCACTCACTCCCGAACCAGATGGGCCACAGGACCGGTCTTTCCTCTCCCGCTTCCCAATCCCTGTCCTTGGCCCTTCACGCATTTACGCATTTCCTTCTCGGCTGGCTGGCAATCGCCCATCTGGAGGGAAGACAGAGCTGCAAGGTCAGTGCGGGAGAGAGGCGGTGAGAAATATGAAGCCCGGAGAACAGCCTGGAGAAGGAGGAGCCTCCAGCTGGCGAGCTGCATTTCAGAGCTCCTGATCCCACACGCGGAGCCAGGGCTCCAGACTGACAAGTGCCGGGGACAAGAGGAGGAGTCCGGAACCTCAGAGAGCCTGGATGGGCAGGTGAGGGAGCCCCAAGGACCAGTCCCTCTCCCCCAAGCCCAGAAGACTGCAGAACTGTCGTGTCCCCAAGCCCGAGCCTCCAGTCACTGTGCTGAACGGCTTCCTCAGTCAAGTGGAAGAATGTGGCGTTTGGGTCAGAGGACCAGGGCTCAAGACCACCTCCTGGCTGTGTGATCTAATGAACTCTCCTAGTCAGTTTGGGTCCACGTTTCCTAACTATAAAACAGGGCTAACACCACTGAACTAAATGAGGGGCTTGTGACGATTAGCCGAGATGATGCAGGCGACAAAGCCCTACGCGGACATTAACTAACCTAGCTCAGTGCCAGGCGCTTCCTGGCTCCTGGGGGGGCATAATGCCACCGCTGCCCGACAGAACTGCGCAGCTCAGCGGCTACAGAGCTCAGCCCCGCAGGCAGCCCCGAGGAACCAACTCGGGCATTGACGGCACATTCCCCAGACTGGTCCTTACGCCCGGCCCCGAGGGGAGGGAGACAGTGACCAGTACGGTCATCCTCCTTGCTGCCCCGACAGGGAAATAAACAGGATCCCCGAAGGCCAACAAAGTCAAGAACAGGGCCCCAGCTCCGGAGCAGGGGTGAGGCAACAGGGAAACCAGACGGCTCCAACACACCCACCGACGGTCTAAACCGCCCTCGCGCGGCACGGCTCGGCTTTTGCGGGGTTTTCTGAAGCACTTCCCCCTGCCTCTCTGCCTGCTCCAAGAGGAATGGGCCTACAGGCACCTCCTAAAATCACACACCTGAAGTGAGCCAAAAAGCCTGGACGTGACAGTCCAACCGCTAATACTGCCATGAACCGTTTGTATCTTTCACTCAAAGTTAGTTTCATTTGCAGAGCTCCGGCGCAGGAAGGGCAGCCTGCGGGACTGCGCGTTGGGCCGAGTGGTGGTTCTTCTCCAGCTCCTGCCGTGAATCACCACGCCACCTCGATGACCTCTCGCCGAGGCTTCTGCCCTGGCCAGGCCCCCCCTGCCCCACCTACGAGACGAAGAGACTTAGCGGAAGGATCGCTACTTGACTGCTGCCCCCCAATCCCGGGTTTTCCAGGGAAAGGAGAGAACCCCTCTCTCATCAGGGAGAGGCCCCAGCTCCGCCTTCCTGTAGGGCAGCCAGGTGCCCACCTCGGGGGAGGGGAGAGGGGCGCTGAAACGGGAAGCAAAGAGCTGATGACCACGTGCCCTTCCAAAGCTAAGACGAGACTCTTGAAGCTTTAACCGAAGTGTGTGAAGGATGCAGTGTCATTTACGACACTCAGATACTTGCCAGACACACACTACCCCACCTCGTGCGGTGCCGCGGGGCCTCGTCTAGGGAGGCGCAGAGGACCTTCTCCAGACAGGCTCGTCTGGGTGTCAGGACTACTGGGCCCGTGTCCGCAGTCCTGCCCCCCGAGTCCGGTCTGAGGGGTTCCCGCCCGGCATCCTGGGTGGTTCACCTTTGGAAGAACAGCTCTGCCAACGCTCCCAAAGCTGTGAACACCGACTTGGCGGGCCTGGGGGTCTGGATCAGAATCTGCTTCCGGTCTTTGTTTCTGCCCAAGCGAAAGAGGCGGGTGTGGGGCGCAGCCCCGCAGCTATGCCTGACGCGCTCCGGTGGCAGGGTGGCTGCTGGTAAACCACAGGGGGAGTGGCCCTGGTCTGCTATTCCCAGCAGACACGGGGCAGGGGCAAGGAGCGGAGAGGTAAAGGTCAGTGGCTGCGGCGGCCTTGTCCCCTCTCCCAATGCCACATCGACAGCTTTGGCCTCCACCTTCTGTTTGCCAAGTGGGAAGGAGGGGCCTGTCTTCTTCAAATCATAGCCCAGGAGTTTGGAATTTTTGAAAGAATGTGTGGGAGTAAAACAAGAGTTCAACCTAAAGATCATTTTTAACCAGAGTGCGAGGGGAGGGGCCCAGCGCCCTCTCCAGTCACTAACCCCAGTGTTTTCCCCGAACTCTCCCGGGCCCCTTGGGAAGGGTCAGGGACAAGAGTTGCAAGATCGGGCTCTGGGGCCAGTTTCCTCCCCAGATCTCAGAAAATCCTTATTCCTATCACCTTCTCAGGGGTCTTGGGTCCCTATGACCCAAAGGTGTGCTAGAGCCGCCCTGTACCTGCACGCAAGATTCGCCTGCTGAATTTTTAGGAATTTTTCAAGCCAGTTGTTAAACACAGCCATTAAATTAAAGACCAAATCAGGGCGCCTGGGTGGCTCAGTCGGTTAAGCGTCCAACGTCGGCTCAGGCCAGATCTCATGGTTCATGAGTTCAAGCCCCGCGCTGGGCTCTCTGCTGTCAGCACAGAGCCCGCTTGGGATCCTCTGCTCCCCCTCTCTCTTCGCCCCTCCCCCACTTGCATTTTTGCTCTCTCTCAAAAAAAATTTAAAACCAAATCGTACCAATGTATAACCCAAAAAGCTATATTCAAAGGTAATAAATACTTTCAGTTCACCATTTCCTATTTTACTGTATTTTACTACTAACCTGGGTTCTTGACATTGTTTCCATCTACTACGTCTGTAAGGTGAAGATATTCTACGATGGGGTGCTTGAAACGGCCCGGGAAGGGATATTTCACCACAGATACCGGCAAATGCTGTAAATCGGGCCCCCCCTCACCAAAATGAATCCAGAGTACAACCACTTCCCGCCTGCCACCACTCCACTCTGGTCCCAGCCACCATCACCCCTGTCTGGGTTCCTATAGGAACCACCTAACTGGCCTCCGGTTTCTTCTGCCTTTTCCTGAACATGGCACTCGGTGCCCTTTTTATGGCCTCCCACCCATGACCTCTTTGATCTCTTCTGCCACTATGCCCCTCTCTAGGCTCCAGCCACCCATCGTCCTGCCTCAGGGCCTTTGTACTTACCGTTGGCTCTGCCTGACCTACTTTCCCCTGCAGATGTCCACATGCTTCACTCCCTCGCTAACTTGAATTCTGTGCTGAAATGTCACCTCGGTGAGCCTTTCTCAGGCGACTCTGGCAAACTGCAAACCTCCCACCTCCACCTCAGCCCCTGCTCTATCTAGTTCTCTCCGCAGTACGTATCATTCTCTAATACGCCGTCTGTGAAAAGCGTATTTGTTTTATTGCCTGCCACCCCTCCCCGTCAGAATGCAAGTGCCAACGGGGGCAGGGGGCTTTGTGCTTTGTTCGCTGATTACCTTCAGTATCCAAAACAGGGCCTGGCACACAGAAGGTGCACTACAAATATGTGCTGAATGGACAAATAAATCCCATTCTGTAGGAGACCACCGTCGCCTGTGTGTGAGCTATCTGCATCAGAATGATGGCACGAAGGAACAAACCTCTACTGGTGACTTCAAGCGCTACGGCCCAGTACACAGGCCCAGCAACAACACCAGTAATGATAAAAGAAACATTTACAGAGCATCTAACTATATGCCGAATCCTAGAGCTTCACATGCATCGAAGCTTTTAAATTCTTGCCACAACCCAGGAGCTAGGTACCATTACTATTCCCATTTGTAGGATGAGCACAGGGGAAGCCGAGGTGCATGGGGAGGGCGGCGGAAAGAACTTACTGAAAGGCAGGCAGCTCAGAGGTGATCGGCTATAAACACGGGCAGTCTGGCTTCAGCACTTAGGTCCCACGTGACTACGACCCCAAGCAGTGGGATTTAAAACACTGCATTGGTGTGGAAACGGATTCTGCCCCTCTAGGAGACGCGAACAACGGTGGTGCCAACGGTCTGTTCCTCTCGTGTCTCAACCACGGGGAAGGCAAACAAGTCAATAAGAAGCACAAGATGAGGCAATCCCCACAAAGCACTTGGCACGAGTTAGCCGACGGTAAGCACCCCAGAAATGTTTGTTTCTATCATTATGAAACCAACAGCATCGTGAGTAAAGGTACTTTCCTTGCCAGTTTCTTGGAACTGCTGCAAAATGAATTAACCATCCCACAACAGAAAAAAGACATACCAAGAAACGGCTCATCAACAGTTTTCATGACCTTCCAGGCACACTGGGGGTGGGGGGGAGGGGGGCATCAAAGAAAGAGAATGCTAGAAAGAGAATGCTTCAAAGTCCCCAGCCCAGCCCTTAAGGGATTTATAATCTAGCCCACAGAATAGGGGCGTGAACCCCAGCTGGAAAATGGGGATCATCCACCTCATTTTAACACTGGGCCAAAAAAAAAAAAAAAGATCACGGATGTGAAAATATTTTAGAGGGCAATGGTGGTAAGAGCTCTCCCAAAGAGCCACCAGGCTCTCAAAAAGCAAAAACCAGACTTCCTGGGCAGCAAAAAGCAAAACCAGACTTCCTGCTCTGCCCGTGGGTTAGGGTCTCTCTGGCAGAATCCACCGTGAAATGTGGCATGATGCAACGACACCTCACCTTGTTCAAGTTCCATCAATAAAATCAGAAGTGGCTAGGCCACTGATGACCAAAGGGAAACCTCTTAGGTTTCCCGTTCAGATGGCCTAAAACTGTCGGACCCAAGAGTAACTTCGTAAACTCCAGTCTTTGTATAAACATAACTTGAATGTCTGCCTAGAGGGGTTACTTGTTGGGCAGTCGCGTACCTCAAAGAAAAGTTACTGTCTGAGAAATGAGCTCTCTTCATGCCAAGCAGGGAGCATTTTTACCTCGAGTGTTCCTAAAACTAACCAAAAGATGAGCCTCATAAACTCAAAACGTCTATCCGCCTTCGATCAGGGCAGAGAATGTGGAAACTAACTGAAAATCTGCCCATTCTACACCAATTCCCCCTAATTCGCTACCTTTCGACGAGCCATGCGCCCCGTTGGGAGGACAGGCGGTCGGGTGGGCAAAGAATTTAGGTTTATGACCTTTCCAGAAGTTCTCATTTCCAACCAAACATTCAGGCTGAAGTGACCTGATTCTCAAAGAGGCGGACAGGTTTACTTCTGGAAAACTCTTCGTTGGATGCGTGTGTCGCAAACGCTGATGGAAACCGGAGGGCGAATGCCAGAGATCAAGCTGATCTCGGGAAAGAAAGCACGGGGTTCCTCCTCTCACCGGGCTGACTTCCAGAAAAGCCTAGAGAAAGGGACGCCGTGGGCCCCTCCAAACTAGCCGCCAAGGGGGCTGGCCGGTCCCCGCCGCCACGGGCTCTGCGGAGGAGGAAGTGGACAATTTATTTGGAGGAAGCGGGGCTGGGAGGCAACTCGGGCCGGCGCTGGGCCCCCGCCGGAGTCCGAGCAGCGGGGGGCGGGCGGGCGCGCGGTGGCCGCTGAGACGCCGCCCGGCCGAAAGCCCGAGGCGGCCGGGCCGCGGGGCAGCCGCACCGACCTCCGGCGCGGCCCGGCGCGAGCGCGCCGCCGCCGGGCGACTGTCAACAACGCCCGCGGCCGAAGGAGCCGGAGACCAAGCGGGGGTGGCAGCTTACTTCATCTCGCCCGTCAGAGCCGGCCGCTTCTCCGGGAAACGTCGGCGGCGGCGCGGGGCGCGCGGCGCTGCGGGCCGGGCTCGGGCCAGGCCGGGGCCCCGCGCATCCTCTTCCGCAGGCGCGGCGCGGCCCGCCCCGACAGGTGCGCGTCACGCGGCCACGCGGCTGCGCGGCCGCCGCGCGCTCTGGTTTCGCCGAGCGTAGCCGGGGGGCCAAGTCGGCCGGCCCAGCCGCCCCTTCCCTGCCCCACCCGAGCCGCGTCCGGCCTGGGAGCGCGGGGGCCCCCGCGGGCCTGGGCCCCAGACCACCGCGGCCTCGGCGCGCGCGCCCGCGCGGTCAGGCCGGCTCAGGGGCGCGCGCGCGCGCGCGCGGTCAGGCCCCCGGCGAGGGGCGGAGGCGCAGGCGAGACCACGCCCCCCGGCTCGGGGTCGACCGAGGGGTGTTGGGGGGGGGAGGCGGAGCCTCCCGGATGATTTCTTGGTTAGCGTAGAGAGGGCGGGACTTCAGAGTGAAGTGGGCGGGCAAGCGGCCGGCCGCCCCTCCGCACCGGGTTCTGCGGTTCTGCGGTGCATCTTTAGGGGCTGCCCTCTGAGACACCCGAATAGTGGAAGGAAGTGGCGGTGTCGCGGAGGAAGCCTGGGAGCCGGGTGGCCGGGTCCTCCCCAGCATCTGGCAGAAGCTGCCGGACCTGGAACAGGTTACTTGCCTCCTCGGGCCTCGCTCTTCTCCGTCTGTACAGTGAGCAGCTTGGTCCGGCTCACTTTCAGAGCCCAGAAGTCGTGATATAGGGGTCGGAGAGCACGCTATTGCCGGGCCTCCACGTTCAGCTTCAAATCTCTGCTTACACCCGTGTGACCTTGAAGACACAAACCGGAGGCTCAGTTACTTCGTCTGTACAATGGGACGATGAGAGCATGGCCTTTTCTCTAGGGCGGTGGTGAGGTGGATACGTGAGATAACACGGTCAGCTGCTTCTGTCAGCACCCAGTCGATGGCATGTGAGCCCTCTACCCCCGTCCTCGCCAGTGTCATGCAGTATCTGACCCTCACCCTGCAGCAACTTCGTACCTACTTTCTCCCAGCCCTACAGGCTGTCAGGGCCCCTAGTGGCGCCCCAGCCATTAGAGAGGCAGCTGCTCCTTCCTGAGAGTGACGGTCCTGAATGACCTCGGGCTAATTAAGTCAGGGCTACCCAGGACCACCTCCTGGATGTAGCCCAGCCCTACTCCCAGAGCACCTTAGCTCCGCCCCTTCCCCAGACCCACCATCCTCCCACCGCAGGGACAGGAGAATGCATAGTCACCTCTGCTGAAGAGTGCAGAGCACCCAGGAGAGGGGATTCTGACTGCAGAGAAGAAAGCTTGTAGCAGCTTTTTCTTTCATGAAGGTTCCGCGAGAGGTAGAGCATTGAGAGCAAAGCAGAAGGAACTTGGCAGTGGCCAGCAAAACTGTGTGGGGCCAACAGGCCTGATTACCACACAGGATATTGGGCAAGAGGGTTCCAGGAAGGCTGGGAAGCTGGAAGGGGCTGGACCCCACTGTCATCAAGGCCAGGGGCCATCTGGGGGCCTGCAGTGAGCTGACAGCTCACTGCAGGCCCCACAAAGAATTCGGGCGGTATGCTGGGTGGGACCTGGGCGGGGGCACCGAGGAGCCAGGTACCCACTGGGCTGCCTCCACAGCTGGATGTGGGCAGGAGGGTCTAGGGGAGGGGCCAGCAAAACAGTCTGGGAGAGGCCAGGATTCTTGGCCAAGAGCCCTTCCCATGTTCTGCAACCCTAGGTGCACCGTGCCCTCCCACAACTGTGCGAACCGGGGCTGAGGGAGGCATTATGGAAGATGGCGGGTGCCCAAAGACTGAGATGAGCCAAGGGGACCTTTTTCCTGGGTCCCTGTACAGCCATCATGAGGGTGATCTGCAGGTACCTTTAAAAAATTTCCCACAGGCAAGTCAACCGTTAGCAGCCCATTAAGAATATTCGCGTGTCCCCTTAGGTGTCAGGGGGGCGGGGTCTGCACCTAGGATGAAATGAGCCAAGGATGTTACAACTGTCCTCCCCACCGACAGCTGCTCGCCCCAACTCCATACCTCCTAGCCTGACCTGGACCATCGCTTTGCCTTCTTTCCATCAGGAAAACACTTTGGTCTCATCCAGGTGTAAGCGCATTGCCCCCGCCAAACCCACAAATCTATAGCCTTGTCCATTAGGGCCTGTGATTGGCTTCTGCTCGTTTGCCAACCCGAAGCTTTGCTCATTTCTGTGCTGCCAGCAGCTACGAGACGCTCCAGGCGACATCACCGGGGGCCAGGTGTGCCCAGAACGCTCCGAAGGAAGCCGGAAGAGAAGAGCAATGCCCCCCCCCGCCCCCACCCCACCACCGGCATGTTGCGGCCCAGACGGTGTCTGTGGCTGAATTGTCAAAGAGCACCGTGGGGCTCTCTTCGCCAAGCTCTTTTTTTTTTTTTTTTTCATCTTCCTAAACTGTGGGGTGGGCAGGAGTCAGGGTTAACTCAGCCCGCTTCACTTCACAGACATGGCAAGTGAGGCCCAGAAAGATGAATGACTCACGAGAGAGGTCTGTGGAGTTAGAAAGAAAATCACGTGGCGGGTTCTATTTTCAGAACGACTCACCAAGTCAGCTCCCCTCGTTCACTCTGCTCTTTGCACCGGGAGGGGAGGGGGGGGAGGGGGAGAACAGGTGTTGTGGATTTGCAGCCACAAGTCGAGTTTTTCACCCCCAGACATGAGAAAGCTCAGCGCTTTTTCTGCCCTAAGGACGGGCTTTGTGACGTCCGCATGAAGTAGCTACAGACAATATGTTTGTTTTTCTATTGCGGCGGTGACAACTTACCACCATTGAGTGACGAAAGCAATGCAAACGTATTATCTTACAGTCCTATGGGCCAGAGGTCCAGCGTGGGCCCCCCGGGGCTAAAACCACAGGCTTGCAGGGCGGCTACGTTCCTTTCCAGGGCAGCCCTTTTCTGGCTCATTTGGGTGCCTCCGGAAGTCAGTTCCTTGTGGTTTAGGACTGAGATCCCCGTTCCCTGGCTGGCTGTCCGCTGAGGGCCATTCGCAGCTTCCAGAAGCTACCACATTCCCTGGCATATGGTCCCTTTCCTCAGTCTTCAAAGCCAGCCACAGAGGGTTGAGTGCTTTGATCTCGCCTCCGTTTTGGGGTTCATGTTTCTGACCCTTCTGGGAAAGGGCCTCTACTTTTTAGAACCCATATATTAGATTGGGCACACTTGGATAACCCAGGATCATCTCCCATCTCAAAGTCCGTATCCTTAGGCACATCCGCAAAGTCTCTTTTGCCGTGTAAGGTGACATGAGCACAGGTTCCAGACATTAGGGCCTGGACATCTTCAGGGAGTCATTATTCTGCCTACCGCCAACTAGAACTTTCCAGACTCCTAAACCCTCTTGATTGTCCAGGATCTTTACCACATGACTTTTTACACATAACTTTACTAAAATATAATTCACATACTATATAGTTTACTCATTTAAAGCGTACAATTCAGGGGCACCTGGGTGGTTGGGTCAGTTAAGCATCTGACCCTTGGTTTTGGCTCAGGTTACAATCTCATGGTTTGTGGGATAGAGCCCCCCCATCAGGCTCTGCGCTGACAGCGTGGAGCCTGCTTGGGATTCTCTCTCTCTTTCTCGCTCCCTCTCTGCTCCTCCCTGGCTTGTGCTCTCTCTCTCTCTCTCTCTCTCTCTCTCTCTTAAAATAAATAAACTTACGTTAAAAAAATAAAGCATACAATTCATCGGTGTTTAGCAGCCACAGAGTGGGGCAGCCATCATCAAGATCAATTTAGAACAGTTTCATCACCCCAAGAAGAAACCATGTACCTGTTACCCCTCACTCTCCATTTCTCCCCCACCATCTCAACCCTAGGTGGCCACTAATCCACTTTCTGTCTCTGTGATTTGCCAATTCTGGACATTACATATATGTGGAATCATATAATGGGTGGCCTCTTGTGTCTTTCTATGATACACACACACACACACACACACACACACACACACACACACACAAATAACGTGTAGCAACATAATGTTTTCAAGGTTCATCCATGTTGTGGTATGTATCGATACTTCCTTCTTTTTATCGCTAAATAATATTTGATTGCATGGGAATGCAACATTTTGTTTATCCGTTCATCAGCTCATGGACATCTGTGTGATGGGGATTTCCACTTGGAGAGCATTATGAATAACGCTGCTATGAACATATGTATCCGTGATTTTCCGTGGACCTGGTTTTATTTCTCTTGGATACATACCTAGGAGTGGAATCGGCCAGTCGTATGGTAACTCAGCAATTTCTTGAGAAACTGCCAGAATGTTTTCGACGGTGGCTATACCGGTCTGTCTACATTCCCATAATAATGTAGGAGAGTTGCTATTTCTCCACCTCCTTGCCAGCATTTGTTATCATCTGACTTCTTGATTCTAACCATCCTCGTGGGCGTGAGTTGGGATCTAACTGCGGTGTTGATTTATGTGTTCTCGATGGTTTTTGTCATTGAGTCTCTTTTCATGGGCTTATTGGCCACGTGTTTATCTTCTTTGCAAAAATGCCTAGTCAGGTTCTTTGCCCAGTTGCCAATTGGGTTATCTTTTTATTATGGAGTTGGTAGAATTCTTTATATATTCTAGATACAAGTTCCTTCCCAGATGGATGGTTTGCAAAAATTGTCTCCCATTCTGTGGGTTGTCTTTTCACTTTCTTGATGGTGGCCTTCGAAGCATAAGGGTTGTAATTCTGATGATGTCCACCTGCTCTATTTTTTCTTTGGTGGCTTGCCTTTTCAGCGTCCTATTCTACAAAGGCTTTGCCTAATCCAATGTCATGGAAATATAGGCTTGCATTTTCTTCTAAGAGTTCAATAGTCTCAGCTCTTACATTTAGACTCTTGGTCCGTCTTGAGTTGATCTTTGTATATGACCTGAGAGGCAACGAGTTTAACTTCATTCTTTTGCATGTGGACATCCAGTTTTCCCAGGATGCTTTGTTGGACTGTCTCATAAGATGCTCCGGAAACATCTGTTTGGATAGCTGCGCAATGCTGACGTGACCAAAGTCCCTGCCCAGTCCGGTGAGACAGACCCTTGGCAGACCGATGCCTGGCAAATAATAGTCCCTTAAAAAATGCTTGCCAAGTGAATGTGGTGGAAGGTGGGGAGCCAGCCCTACCAGGTTCGGGTGTTGGCGGCCCCTCCACTTGGCGCGTGGCCGTGAGTCACTCTGAGGGTGTCTTCTCGAAGCAGCCACCTGACAGGCGGCAGTCAGCAGTCTGAGGAGGTACATCAGTGCCCTTGAGTAAGAGAGGTAAACCAATGATGTCACTAGTGGCTGAGCCAGGTCTCAGGAAAAAAAAAAAAAATTCCCAAATTTTGTTTTGAGGCTGCCTGGGAGGTAAGGGGTCGAGGGAAAAGAAGAGAGAGGGCTGGGGAGCAGCCGGCCTGAATGTGAACCAGGACGGGGGACCATGAGTAACAAAGCGAGGGGCTCCGGTGCTCAATCAAGGTCAGGGTTTCTTGCCTCAAGCTTCAAGAGGCAAAAGCACAGAAGAGCTCTTGGCTGGCAGATGAAATGAAAAGATAAGGCTGCTGGCAGCCGCCCCAGACATCTCTGCACCAACAAAAGCTGCATCGCATCCTTCGGGCCAAGTGGGGTTGCAGCGTGGGGACGGCCAAGCTTCTGGAGCGGGCGCCGGAGGAGCCTGGGGTCTGGGGAAGGACAGGGCACCCTTGCAGGGGAAACGTGATGGTCAGCAGGACCTCACGAGACAGAGGCCGGCTTCCCGTTGGCCTCTCCAGGAAGCAGGCACCGTCTGCCTTTCCCAGCCCTGACGCTGCAGCTGTCTTGTCTGGGGCCGGGAGTTTGGAAGCCTCTGGTGAGCCAGCAGCTCCCAGGAGGCTACAGGGTCACAGCAGGGGATACCTCCACAGTCATCGGCCCCCTCCACCCCTCCCCTCTGCAGCCGTGGAAATACAGGTAAGGCGCCCCTCATTCATCTGTCCGGTACTCACGACATGCCAGGAGTCTAGGCTCAGGGGAGGCGACTGTGACCAAGGCCCCTGTCCTCGAGGAGCTTCTATTCTACTCCAAGCGGAGGGGTGTGGTGGGGAGGTGTAAAAAAGAAAGTACAGAGGCCCCCGAGACAGGAAACAGCGTGGCATCTCGGAAGAACTGGGAGGGATCCCGTGTGGCCAGACCACCGAGCGAGAATTGGCCTGAGTCTGGCGGTAGGCGCCCGTGAGGAACGTGGATTTTCTTCTAACATACAGCAGAGGGCTCTGGGAATCGTAAGGAGGAGAGCAACACGATCAGTGTTCGTTTTGGAAGAGTCCCCAGGGTTCCTGGGCCACAGGCTTAGAGGAGAAGCACATTGAGAGGGTGGGGGGTCATCGAAGGGTCCAGACAGGCTGGGGGGGGGGGCACAGCTCCAGGGGGTTTTGAAAGGCGTGATTAGTGGGGCGCCTGGGGGACTCTGTTGGTTAAGCATCCGACTCTTGATCTCGGCTCAGGTCGTGATCTCACGGTGTCGTGGGTTCGAGCCCCACATCGGGCTCTGTGCACCGAGCACGTGGACGTAGCCTGCTTGGGATTCCCCCTCTCTCCTTGTCTCTGCCCTTGCCCCCGCCCCTCAGAGCTCTCTCTGTCCCTCTCAAAATAAATAAATAAACTTAAAAAAAAAAAAAAAAGTTGTGATGAGTACTCAGATATGGCAAGGCCAACCGATTAGGAGATAATGCCATTGGAAGGGTAGTTTGTTACGGTTCCCAGGAAGGAGGACCCCTGTGCTGCCCACACGGGACCACGTGAGGAAGCCCCAGGGCCAGTCAGAAGGCAGAGGGAGACAGGGAAAGTGTGCACAAAGCCTTCCCATGGGAAAGCACAGGCAAGGCAGGGTCCACAGGCTTAGGACTGGCTAGTTTGAATAGTTGAGGCAGGTTCTGGGGCACGGGGGCTGCCCCCTCGCTGTGTACCTGGTTCCCGGTGATTCGGGAAGCAGGTGGCCTCAAGTGTGAAAGCCTCACGGAGGCGGTGGATGGGAGTGTAGGCTCTGGATTGGTGGGTTTGTGTGTGCAATGCACACTCCAGGGTAAATCGTTTGCGATCTCTAGGAATTGGCTAGCCTTGGGAGGGCAGTCCTTCCAGAGCCAGCCAGGCTGCAGATGTCAGAGCATCAGGGGGGCTCCTCTGTTTCATAGAGAGAAGCTTGGGAGAGGATATTGACAGGATTGGCTGATGGGTTAGACACAGGGATGAGAGAGGAAGGATCCCCAAATAGGGGGGCTTTTGGTATAAGCAGTTGGGTCTCTCACTGTTGAAACAAGTCTTTGGGGGGCCAGGAGACATAGCTATCCCCCAGGGAGCTTAAACTCTTGTAGGGAAGGCCAGCTTCAAGTAGGGAAGGTTGACAGGTCAAAGTCAGTGGCATTAGGCTCCCTGAAGTATGAGCGGACCTTGCCTTAAATCACAGAAATGTTGCTAAAAAAAATATTGCATACTACATAGTACCTATGAATACATACGAATACACAGTTCATAGTAACCATTTAGAAGTCTTTGCTCTCCATGGACTTATATCCATTGCAGAGACCGTGACTTCCATGGCGGGGGCCTCTGCTGCCATAGTCCAGGAATATAATGCTTCCCCTAAACCCACCTTATCTGTGTTAGAAAATCTCTTCGTAGGAATTTAAGACGGAGCCTTTCAAACATATGCTCTTTTGACCGTGTAAATCAATGCCTTTTCACTTTCTTGTTTTGTAAGATCGTATTTCATTAAGTTCCATTACATATAACAGTAAATAACTTCTCATATTATTTTGAATCAAGAGTTGAAGGACAGCACCCATGACATAAAATAATTCCTGTGTGGTTTGATTTGATGGTATAGGCTGATGTATTTATACCTGTCACAAAGCTAGAAAGGAGTCTCTCCCTAGAATATAACCTCGACCTGGTAAGGGACCAGATGAGTGGGGGATGTTATAACACCTAAGTTAACATTCTCCAGTTCTTGATCATTTAGATGCCCCACGGCGTCGACTGTGAGGGTGGAAATATTGACTGTTGGTGACAAATTTGATTGTGTGGTTTGGGCCAGGTGATGAAGGACTTGAGTGGCTTTCCCTACCCAGCCTCCTTTGATGTTTGAACAGCCCCATCACATCAACTGGAATTCACATATTGGAAATAATCATACAGGGGCGCCTGGGCGGCACAGTGGGTTAAGCATCCGACTCTTGATTTCGGCTCAGGTCATGATCTCACAGTCGTTAGATCGAACCCCACGTGGGGCTCCACGCTGGGCGTGGAACCTGCTTAAGATTCTCTCTCTCTCTCTCTCTCTCTCTCTCTCTGCCCTTCACCCCTCACTCTGTCCAAAAAAAGAAAAAAAAAAGGCTGATCAAATATCTATTGTCATTGTTTTTTAGCCTCTTTTTTATGGCAAGTGTCTTGTCAACTATACTCTAAACACTTTGAAGGTGAACTGTCCAGTGGCAACTATACCTTAGGAACACAAATCTCTCCCCAACACCCAGCGCCAGGCTCTCCTCAGCACATATTTGTATTAAATACTCTCCGTAATACGTGTATAAATGGGTGAATTAATTAATATATCACAGCTGGCAGCTGGCAGCTGACAGACCTTTGTCAGATGAACCTTCTTTTCACACAAAAAGTCACATTTGGTTGTGCATCGAAGGACACCATCAAGAGAGTGAATGAACACCCTGCAGAATGGGAGAGAATTCTGCAAATCTCATGTCCGATACAGGATCAGTATGCAGAATATAGAGAGAACTCTTACAACTCAACAACAAAAAAAAAAACCAGACAACCCAATTCAGAAATGAGCGAAGGACTTGAACAGACATTTCTCTAAAGAAGATGGTAAGATGTATGATGGCCAATAGGCACATGAGAAGATGCTCAGCATCATTAGCCATCAAATCAAAACCACAGTGAGGTACCACTCGCACCCACTAGGAAGACTCCAACCAAACCAACCAAACAAACAAAGGGGGAGAGTAACAAGCATTGGTGAGGACGTAGAGAACATGGAACGGTCATGCGTTGCTGGTGGGGTCGTACAGCAGTGCACCTGCTGCTGTTCCAAGGTTCCGAGGTCCCTCAAAAAGTCAAACATAGAATTACTATATGATCCAGCAATGCCAATTCTAGGTACATCCCCAAACGAAGGGAAAGCACGGACTCAGACACTTGTACACCAACGACCACGGCAGCATTATTCACAACAGTCAAGAAGTGGAAACCACCCAAGTGTCGGTCAACGGATGAACAGATAAATGAAATGTGGTCTATCCCTACACGGAAATATTCGGACACGAGAAGGAAGGACATTCTGCCACGTGCCACAGCATGGATGGATGTTGAAGACGTTATGTTTTAGTGCAAGAAGCCGGACACAAAAGGACAAATAATGTATGGCTCCGCTTACATGTGATACCTAAGTCAGGCACATGCAAGGGGACGGAATGCACAATGACGGGTGCCAGGGCCAGGGGAGGGGGAAGTTTAATGGGGACCGAGCTTCTGTCTGGGGACAGGAAAAAAGGCTTGGAGTTGGTTGGCGGTGATGGCTACTCAACATTGTGAATGGTTTTTTTGGTGTTGTTGTTTTTGTTTTTAAAGTTTATCTACTTAGGGGTGCCTGGGTGGCTCAGTCGGTTAAGCATCTGACTTCAGCTCAGGTCATGATCTCCCAGTTCGTGGGTTTGAGGCCTGCGCTGGGCTCTGTGCTGACGGTTCGGAGCCTGGAGCCTCCTTCAGATTCTGTGTCTCCCTCTCTCTCTGCCCCTCCCCGGCTCGAGCTCTATCTCTCTCTCTCAAAAATAAATAAAACATTAAAGAAATTTAAAAAATAAAAAATAAAGTTTATCTCTTTATTTTGAGAGAGAGAGGGAGGGGCAAAGAGTGAGAGAGAGAGAGAGAGAGAGAGAGAGAGAGAGAGAGAGAGAGAGAGAATCCCAAGCAGGCTCTTCTGTCAGCACAGAGCCCAATGCGGGGCTCGAACTCACAAACCACGAGATCAGGACCTGAGCCAAAACCACCAAAACCAAGAGTCGGACGCCCAACTGACTGAGCTACGCAGGCACCCCAAGGTGGTGAATGTGTAATGCCACTGAATTGTACGCTCAAAAATGATTTAAATGGTAAATGGTAAATTGTTGTCACAATTTTCAAAGTCACTAAAAAGAAGCGTTAAGTCACATTGGGGCAGCGTCCTGTGGACAAGATGCTGAGAGGCACTTGGCTCATAGAGCAGCATTTAATTAGGGTGCCCATTTGTCTCTCCTGCACCCCAGGATTAGGACAGGCCAGCCACCCCTCTACCTTTGTCTGGAGAGGGTTGGGCACAGGGAGGTTTATCCCAGAGGCTGACATCGGCCAGGACTGGGACAGCCTTCATGTGGCAGATATGGGAACTTCTTCGAGGGCCCAGCCCCCGTCTCCCCTGCTCCCTGTCCCTCCCGACGCCCCACCAATGCCTGTCCAGCTGCAATTTTATTGTAAAAGGCGAATTATGTGTTAGTTTAAGTCAGACACTTTGCCTTGATGACCAGTCCAGTGTGGGAGAACATGTGAGTCCCTGTTACAAAATAAAAAGGCACGTGAAATTCAAGCACATGCCAGGGTCTCTGAAACACTACATTCCCAGAACGCAGGCAATTGGGTAAGACAAGAGTGATGTTCTCCTAATTCTTCTAGAATTAAGCACTGCATGGATGAGGCCCCAAATGAGTTTATCCGTAATACGTTCCAGGGTAATGTTAGAGCGAGGCTCCCAGGTACTCGAAGAAATCCACATCGCAAATAGAACCCTAAGGAGTGCGGCTCTGCCCAAAGAGGTATTTAGAGGTGAGGCGGGAAGCATAAATGGAGCCCTACCTAATGCGCGGTGTGCTAATCGTGTTTCCCTGCAATTGCAAGATTAACCCTGGCATGTCTTTAAAGCTTTTGCGTCTAGGGGCACCTGCGTGGCTCAGTCTGTTAAGCGTCCGACTTTGGCTCAGGTCATGATCTCATGTCATGAGTTCGAGCCCCGCATCAGGCTCTCTGATGTCAGCGGAGAGCCCACTTCAGATCCTCTGTCTCTCTCTCTCTCTGTCCCTCCCCTGCTCACGTGCTCTCTCTCAAAAATAAATACACTTAACAAAAATTTTAAAAATTAAATTCTAAAGTTTATTCATTTATTTTGCAAGAGAGGTGGGGGCGGGGGGGAAGAGTGAGCAGGGGAGAGGCAGGAAAGAGAGAGAATCCCAAGCAGGCTCTGAGCTGCCAGCCCAGAGCCCGGCTCAGGGCCCGATCCCACCAACAGCGAGATCACGACCTGAGCCGAAATCGAGTCAGCCACTTAAGCTTAACTGACTGAGCCACCCGGGCACCCCAGCAGGCTTTCTTTGGAAGGGCTCACCCTTGCTGTTCTTTTGATTCTAGTGAAAACACTTTCTCTAGCTGGTCTTTTGTTATTGGCAATTCCACCCCTAGCCCCTGGAGATCCGAGCTCTCCCTCTGGATCCCCCTCCAGGCTCTCCTATCTCATCTTTCGGGAAGGATCTCCGAACTCTCCCAGACCCACACCTGGTCTCCGGAAGCTCCCGCCTTGGACCAGTGGTCGGGGAAAGAACGTCACTGCCAGGGGCAGCTTTAGCCAGATGCAGATTTCTCAGGGGAGGGCTGCATCCCTGGCCCTGGCGGGGGCAGGTGCCTGCCCTGTGAGTTCTCTCCTAAAGATCCTTCCAGGCAGCGGGAGGGAAGGGGGAAAACAAGCCCCTGCTCCTCCACCAGGGGGCGATACTCACAAGACACTGATCCCTGGAAAAAACATTCTTTCCCTGACCTCAAACGTGCTGCCTGCTCTTTCTTCCTCGACCTGGTCGCTGAAATACCGGGTGCAAAGTGGTCCAGCTGTCCACACCTCGTGCTGGAATGGGGGGGGGGGGATCCTGGCCTCTAAACACTGAATGGAGCCGGGGTCCCCTAGAACATCCCTCTACACACGCTTTTCATGACCAAAGATGGAAGGCAAAGCAAGGATTTCTTTCCTTCATCTTTTAAGAGCTTTGCTTAATACTAAATCTAAAAGGTAGAAAATTCTCAGCAGAACTTCAGGGACCCATGCAGATCATGACATGACTTTGGGGGGTGGGGGCAGAAAATTGCTCCCAAACACCAGTCACCGGTAAGAGCGCTCGGGGTTATTGAAGGTCTGCGCGGCCCGCACGGGGCCTCAGTGGACTGGAATTCTGCCATGGATGAGTTTTGTCAGGAATATTAATGATTCCACCGGGGCCCTCCTTCCCAGGCACACAGATTCAGTCTCTTCACCCAACCTACTTAGGATGCAACCCAGGCACCCTCTCGGACCATTTCACACGCGTTTATCACCTCTGGGAGTGCTCACCCGTCGTTCCAGCCCCCCATCCTCGCACCCTGCCCAGCACATGGTAGGATCTGGACGCAGCCCCAGTTGAAATCTAAGCACGGGAAGCGGGGAGAGCTCCGCAGAGACCAGGTATTTAGTTTTCAAAGAGTCTACTCTTTTCCTTAAGAACATCCTTTTTAATTAGATTTTAGGCATAAAAAAAATCAATCCGGTGCTTTATTTTATTACTCTTCTGATATATTAAACTGTGCCCTTGGTGGCTTAGAACTGTAACCAGAAGAGTCTATAAAACAAAACAGTAGGCAAGATAAAATTGCCTATATTTTTAAAAAGTGGGCCCTTAACCTCCTCCTGCAGAAAAGGCCAAGGGCCCTAACAGACAGGAGAGAAGACACAGTTTTCTATGGAGCTGTTTGCCTACCCAGTATCCATTCTCCCTTTCTTCTAGTAACGGACCCTTGATTTTATTCAGTGAGGCACCACGCACAGTTATAACACTGCACTTCAAGCTTCTTTTGCAGCTAAAAATGGCCTCCTGACTGCCATGTGCTTTTTTCATATTCTTCCTCCACCTGCTCCTTGCTTGTTGCCCAGAATGCTGATGTGACAACTGGAGCTTCAGCAACTCTTTTGGCTCATGAGGCACCTGTGAGACAGGAAGGCTAAGAGTAGAAGAAGAGAAAAAGAGGAGGAGCCCAGGTCCGTGGTCACCCTGTGGAGCTACCCAGGTATCCCAGGACCTTGAACCTCTAGAATTTTTTTTTTAATGTGAAAGAGAAATTTCCATTGTGTTTGTTGCAGCTTCTGTCACTCACACAGTTCTTATCTGTTACACATGTCATAAAGGATCACGTAAGCACCAATGTATTTATTTTACCCATTTTGGTTTTTTTAAATGTTTTAAAATGTTTATATTTATTTTTGAGACAGAGAGAGACAGAGCGTGAGCAGGGGAGGGGCAGAGAGAGAGAGGGAGACACAGAATCCGAAGCAGGCTCCCGGCTCTGAGCTGTCAGCACAGAGCCCAATGTGGGGCTCGAACCCACGAACCGTGAGATCATGACCTGAGCTGAAGTTGGACGCTCAACTGACTGAGCCACTCAGATGCCCCGGGTTTTGTTTTTTTTTTTAAGTTTGTTTGTTTGTTTGCTTGTTTATTTAGAATATATGGGGAAGAGGCGGAGAGAGAAAGAGGGAGAGAATCCCAATGCAGGCCTGGAACCCACAAACTGTGAGATCATGACCTGAGCTGAAATCCAGAGTCGGATGCTTAACCAACTGAGCCACCCTGGCGCCCCTTTATTTTACCCATTTTGGAAGAACATCTTTCTGGAATGCATTGCTCTCTTGCCTTTTTTAAACCAAGCGTGCGGTGAATATCTAGGGTCGCTCGATATAACACAGGACCCCCGGTGAATTTGAATTTCAGATAAGCAACAGATAATTTTTTGGTATACGCATATCCCCAGTATTGCACAGGACATACTCATACTAAATAGTAATGTGGTGTTCATCTGAAATTCAGATTTAACTGGGAGTCCCACATTTTTATTTGCTAACTCTGCCAGCCCTCACGGAACAGACTGTTTTCCTGCTGTTACTCATGCTGATGTGTGCGGTGATGCTGTGGGGGCCTATCGAGACGTGTCGGGCTTTTAGCCCTTCTGTGAAATGGACCCAGGTTGCCACGCTTTTCCCTTTTATTCCACGCTTCCTAATGCTTCCCTATCTTCTTTGGTCATCAGTCTGGCGGTAGCCCTGTCTGTTGCTCTAACAGGCATGTCTGTCCTACCCCTGTCCTCATTGGTGATGTGCCCTGGTAACCTGTGGATGAACACCGCCTTCAGAGGGGCGCGCCCTGGGACCGGAAGTCTGGGTTCGACCCCAGGTCCCCCCACCCCCACCCCGAGTCACCGTGGGCAGCTCATCCAACCCATGTGAGCTTGGATTCCTGCTTAGATAATATGGGGGGGAATTAGAGCTGCCTCGTGGGTTATGTGAGGCTTAACTGTGGGAACTGCTGGGGCCGTGCCTGGCCCTCCCTAGGCCCTCAGCAGATGGGGTAATTGTCGTGCGGTGGGCTCAGCGACCGGCTAAGCAAACTGGAGAAACAGAGATCTAAGGAGAGAGCTTCTATGAGTAAAACATGAGCAACAGGGATGCGGAGGTTGCTGAGAGGGGGTGCAGGAGGGAGGCCGGGGGGGCCGAGCACTGAAGTCACAGGAGAGTGTGAGGACACATGCCCAGCCAGTGTGGGTGGTGCCGGTGGACAGCGTGGGCATTGTTATCTGTTCCCCCAAATTCACGTGCTCAAACCCTGACCCCCAGCACCCCAGAATGTGGCTGTTCCGGAGACGGGGTCTTTCAAGGGGTGTTTAAGTTAAAATGAGGCCGTTGGGGTGAGCCCTGACCCAATCTGACTGGTGGCCTTATAAGAAGAGGAGGTTAGGACACAGACGGGCACAGAGGGATGACCACGTGAGGACACGGGGAGAGGACGGCCATCTGTAAACCAAGGAGAGAGGCCCCAGGAGAAACCGGCCCCTGCGGATGCCTTGATCTCAGACTTCCAGACCCCAGAACTGAGAAAATAAATTTCCCTTGTTTAAGCTGCCCCGTCGGCGGTACTTTGTTAAGGCAGCCCCCTAGCAAACTAGTACAGGTGTGGAAACAGAAGGTTCTGGAAAGACAGCAGCAGGCCGAGTGCCCGCGTGCCACAGTTCCTCCCTTTATCCAACAGATATTATTATTGTTATTGCCGTCCGTATTGATGTCAGGGAGTTCAGCAAGGAACACGGTCCTTCCCATGACAGGGACAGAAACCCAAGAGAAGAAGAAACTACAGAACCAACTACAGGCAGCGGTGAGCCAGGCTGCGGGGGGGGGGGGGGGGGGGGGCGCTGTCCGGGAAGGGGTGAGGAGCCGGGAGACAGGCGCTGGGCCAGGGAACCGGTCAGAAGAGGCTCCGAGGGTGGGGGGCAGGGGCCAGCTGGAGAAAGTTCCAGGTAAGGGAACTGCAAGGGGGCATTTAAAGGAACCCAAAGGAGGCCAGTGCTGCAGGAGCCCAGCCCGGCACGAAGGAGAGAGGCCAAGAGGAGGCCGGGGGTGGGTGAGGTGGGCCTGGGCCCCAGGGAGGCGTTCGCACTTACCTTGAGATGGGGGGCAGCTCAGAGGGGCTGTGCGTCTAGAGAAGGTCCGCTCCTCCCGGCCGCGCTGGAAGTGGCAGGGCTGACCCCCAAGGGTGTCACCCGAGAGGCCACAATTCGGGCCTCTGGGGAGCCAAGTCTCTCTGAGGCAGGAACACCAGAAGTCGCCAGGTGGTGGAGGTCATAGGTTTGCCTGGAGCGGATGAAGCATCCCACGGGGCACAGAGAGAAAAGAAAAGGAATGTGTTCATTCATTCATTCATTCATTCATTCATTCACAGATGTGCATACAGCCTCTACCCCATGCCCGGCCCTGATCTGGTGCTGAGGACTCAGCAGTAACGGAACAGCCAACCTCTCCGCCTTGGGGGAGGTTGCATTCCAGGGCAGGGGACACGTAATAACACACATATAAGTGTACCATGTCAAGGCGTGAAGAGAAGCAAAGCGGGGCAAGGAACAGAGTGGGGGGGGTGGTCCTAGTGTGCTGTTTGGCAGAAGGAAAGGGCTCTCCCTTGCCAGAAGGGTAGGGGGCATTTGGGCACAGACCAAAAGATGTGGCTTCCATAACCAGGGTGGTAATTTCAAGGACCCCGGGAATGCTTCCTCGCCCCGGAATATATCTTTCCTCCGGCTTCCGGGGCCTGGAAATGCCCCGTCAGCCCTCTGCAGGTATGGTCTCCGTCCTTCTGTTAAACATGGACGCTCCCGGGAGGAAGGCCAGCGTAAGCCAGTGAACCTGCAGCATCTTGGCCGAAAGACATCGACAATCGGTGCCGAGCAAAGTCACCTTTAGTCCAGGGTGGACAGAAGCTGGATGGAGCTGTCCCCTGCTCTACGCACGGTATGTGCTCCCCAAACACCTTTAAAAACGGACAAGTGAGAAGATCCCCGTGGGGCGTCTGTAAGCTGGTGGGTCTGATACCCGGGCGTTTAGGGCTCTGTTTCAACACGCCAGGAGGCAGATTGGCAGGGTAGGAGATTGTCACACCGTCGCGGACAACGAAGAAGCCGGAGGAAGAGGCAATGTCTCCGTTCGGGACAGAAGGGCTGTCGCCGATCAGAAATGTATTTGGCTCTGTCATCCCCGGGCCCCCACGTGGCACAGCTCAGGGTGGAATGAACTCCACACGGCCCGGTTGTCAACACGCACGGCGGAGGAGAGTCGAGGCGGAAAAAGCCTTTATCTCCTGTTGAAAACAGAAGCCGCCCTCTTGGACCCCCTCCCTGGTGATGGTGGGTTTGTGTGGGGGAGAGAAAAGGCCAAGCACATGGAAGTCATCACAGAAGGCTTTACTCATCCGGGAAGAAAAACCACTGCGGTGCATTGGACGTCCCTGGTCCCAACCCAGATGATTTGCTAGGCAAAGGTCGAGGGACTTTTTGTGAGTTAAGACGTAGGGAATCTCCTGAGTCAGATGGCAATCCGGAGCTTATCTCCAGGCAGCGCTGCTCCCCTCCCTGTTCCCCAGGGGTTCTACCTCATCCTAAAAAGGGAAAGACCCTGAAGTCAACTCCAGAGTCAGATTTTAGAAGAACCGCCAGTTAGAACACTTTCCACAGACGTAACCCGGTTTTCTCCCGTTGTCGCCGAGCATGAAAGGGAATTGTCGCCTGTTAACCTCACACAAGGTGGCCAGTGGAGAGCACTGGGGCTGTATCTGCCTTCCACCCCCGAGAGGCCGGCGTGGGGGGAGCCCTGTGAGGAGCTAGACTTACACGTATTGCTTTTCAAGGTCAAAGTTGACGGGGTCATTTGCATGCCAAAGATACAAGGCTTTAGGGGCTAAGAAGAAATCTGTTGTGTGTTAGAAACGTGTTCTTGTGGGGAGGGGGGCGGGGGGAGGGAAGAATCGTCAGATTTGCTAAAACACCACGGGAAAGACAAGGTAAAACACGGGACCCATGATGTTGGCTGCTCCAAAAGACCGCCACCGTTCCTACGTTTCTTCTTTCCTATTGATTTAAAAACGAACGCTTGCTTCATGGTCTTTACTGACCCGGCAGGTGTTTTGCTCATCACCAGTGGCACAGTGAGATGCGCCGTGGCGTCTCCCCCCGCCCCCCTCCATTCTTAGGGTGACCCCGCACACTGCTCTGCCCAGTCTCGTGCGTGGAAAGCCTGCGAGCCCACCCACCCCGGGTGTCCGACTGTAGATGGGCACAGAGCACGCATCCAAAAGTGCCCCATAAATATCTGCAAAAGCAACAAATCTGAGACGTGGGGTGGATGGAAAATCAATGGTGTCAAGTTGAGAGAGAGGGAGAGAGAGAGAGGAGTGTGCAACCCCAGCATGAGTAAGCTGAAGTGTGGTTAAGAGCACAAATTCTGGAGCTGGGGGGGCCTAAATCCGGCCACTTAGTAGCTGTGTGACCTGCACTCCTTTGTGCCTTGGTTTCCTTGGCTGTAACTTGGGGACGATGACGCAGTACCTGCCTCAGAAGGCTCTTGGAAGAAATAGATAAGTCAGGGGCGCCTGGGGGGTTCAGTCGGTCGCGCGTCCCACCTCGACTCAGGTCGTGCTCTCGCGGTTTTGTGGGTTCGAGCCCCGCATCGGGCTCTGGTAGCAGACATGGCATCTCACCGCTGCCGGTTCTCGTAGGAAAACTTTCACTGGACCGGGTAGCGGGTTGGATGACGTCTCCCCCCCCCCCCAAGATGCTGTCCCGCTGGAATCTGCGAAGATGAACTCACGTGGAAAAAGGGCGTCGGTAGATGGAATTAAGGATCTCAGAACGAGACCATGCCGATACGGGTGGGCCCTGAATCCAGTGACAAGCATCCTCATCAGAGGAAAGACAAAAACAGCCGGGAAGGCACCGAGGGAGAAGGGCACGTGAACGCGGAGACAGAGATTGGGGCGGTGCGTCACGAGCCAGGAAAGCCAAGAATTGCCATCAGCCACCAAAAGCCAGCAGAGAGAGGTATGGGGCTCTCTCAGAGCCTCCAGAAGGAACCAAGCCTGCCAACATCTTGATTTCCGACTTGGGGCCTCTAGAACAGTGAGACAACACTTTTCTATGGTCTTAAGCCAGCAATTTTGTGGCAATTTATTACAGCAACCCTAGCAGACTGACGAAGATGATATTCCGGGTCTCGAAACCGGACTACACTGAAGAAAGCTTGCTTTGGTTCCTAAGCCTTATGCGTGGCCTTGTCCCCGGAGACAAGAAAATGACTTGGTATTTCCCCACCACTGCTCTCAAAGGCTTGAAATTCCTCGGGCTAAGTCTGCAGATCATGTGGGGGGCGGGGGGGGGGGCGGGTAGGGAAGTGAGTGGCAGGGCAGAGAGGAGTCCTCAAGGTCAAGTGAGGAAATGGCAGAGGGAGATGGGTCACTTTAGAGAGGGCGATGACAGGCACAGGGGGACGATCAAAGGATCCGCAGATCCAAATTCTCGTCCCGGTTCTGTACTTTACTGGCAAGGGGACTACGGGTGAGGCCCTGCCATTTCCTGGGCCTCAGCCTTCCTGTCTGTGAAATGGAAGGATCGGGCTGCGCGCTCTCTGGGGTCCCTTCCACTGTGACACTCCACGCGTCTGCCGCCGTCCCCCACGGCCACCAGGGGTACCGCACGGAGGAGGGCAGTGCCAGCAGCCTGACTGCGGCTGGTCCTTGGCTCTGTCTGCCAGCACAGCCTTACCTGTGTGCCAAGGCCCCGGAGCGAGGAAGGTGGGTGAGGGTGGCAGGATGCGGTGCCCGCGGTGGCCGTGGCACTGCAGCATCATGGCCGAGCCTGTCCCAGGCAGGACGCAGGCAACAGAGCCTTCCCCCCTAGTCCTTTTAGAAACAAATCACACACACAGCGTCTCACTTCAGTGATGAAATGTACATGGAATTGATGCCATTGGTCCTTCCGAACTATTTATTTGTGAGACTTCGTCGCCCTGCCCCCGACTTTCTCCTCTGTTGTCCTTCCCCAGACTCTGAGTTTGCATTAAATTCAAAATCTGGGAAGACTTACTTCTCCCCACACCCTCTTCAACTTCTCGTTTTATCTACGCTGCGTTATCTCTCGTGGATTATACTAGGATGCGCTATTTCAACCGTATCTGCATTTAAAGTGCTTCTCTCTCCTGGAATTTTCCCAATTAAATCCCTGCCTCAATTTTAAACGATAGCAACGTGCAGAGAGGCAGGAGCAAAAACTTCAAGAATCACAGACAGGTCAGGACACCATTTACACTTCGTGGCCATCTTGTAACATTTCACGCGAACACAAATTTCTTTGATGGGGCTTTCTTGAAGGCAAGCAGAAAATAGAGATTTCCGAACTGTCGAGAATTTGCCCGTGGACAGAGAAGAATTTTCCTCTTCTTTGTACCCTGGGTCTTCCTCTGTCCTTTTTTAGTAAAGTGATGGTGTGGACTTGTCTGGAGCAAAGCAGCCGGTCACCGGTCTGTGCTCCTTCCCGGGGAATCAGGCTGTAATTCTCAAACTTTGGAACAAGTCCCACCTTGTCCAAAATGTGGTCCCAGAAAGGAAGGCATTAAGGGTTCTGCAGTCTTCTTGTTCTTGTTTGTTTTTTGTTTTGTGTGTGTGTGTGTTTGTGTTTTTTTGCAAGAAAAGCATCTTCAGGGAAACAAATGGGGAGGTGGAGCAAAGCCTTGGACCTGGTTGTGAGGAAGTGTGGGGAGGGAGGAGGTTCTTTGGAGATGTAGGAGCCAGGCATCTTGTAGTGTCAGGGGTTTAAATTAAACGGGGGGGAGGAGGACAGACCATCCCAGCCGCCTGCAGCGTTGACTCCGGGCATCATCTCGGTGCAGGGACCCAGCTGACACTTCTTATTTCGGGTCCTGCCTCCCTAGCAGCAGTCTGCAACTTGCCGGCATCCGGGGAGCACAGCAGCTGATGAGCAGAGGAAAGAGGTAACTTTCAGGGCGGGGTGTGTTGGTTTTTCTGATGCTAGATCGCCTCCCTTCACCAGCTCCTTAGACAGCCGGCGGGAAGACCCCCTTTCCTTTGGGTTTTAAAAAGCTTTCTCCCCCCGAGAAGCTTCAGCCCTCTCCCCGCACTTTGCGGAACTCTGGGCTCCGTGAAGTTCTTCCAGGTCCTTCCCCGCATGGCTTTCCAGCCGAGCAGTGCAGGGAAAGCTGAGTCAGGCGCGCTCACGGGGGGGTGAATTTTCCAAGATAATTTTCAAACGCTGTTCGGATTATGGTTTTTTTTTTTCATGAGTTTCTTTCTCACGTTGGTTTCATGGCTTGCGCCTCGTGTCTGAATTAGGCTGCGAGGAATGTAAGTTTGTGGAGGAAATTTCGGTGGGGGTTTTACGGTTAAAAAAAAAAAAAATTCTACTCCATTGCAGTCTCGCTGCGGTCCCAGCAACCTGGTTTCTCTGCAGAGGCTCTCACGGTGCAGTCCGCCTCTCCTCTTTACCCTTGCTAGAGTCTGAGTCTCTGATTCCCACCTGCCCGGCCTCCCTAAGCAGCGCCCCCCCCCCGCCCCGTACCCCCTCTCCTTGCCCACCCACCGTCCGCAAAGGACCCCGCGAGTGAGCCGATGTCCGTGACACTTGGGGTTTGAAGGAGAATTTGGGCACTGCAGCTTTAAGAATGCCGTACTGCGAAATCTTTCTCCTTCAAGTGACTGCAGAAGCCGAACAGCAAAGGGAGGAGGTAGCTCGGGGAGGAGGAGGGGGTGGAGGGGGAGGTGGGGGGGGGGAGGAGGAAGAAGAGGAGGGGGCGAGGGAGGGGAGGGGGAGAGAGAAAGGGACACCCACTCTCGGGTCAGCCCTTGGGTTGCTCAGCCTGGGGAGCGCTCAGCCCCAGGCAGAATCCAAAAGCACAGTCAGGACCTGACTCTGGGCTGGTTTCCCTCTCCCACATGCTTGGGGCAAGGGACCCCGCCGACTTACTGATGAGTTTAAGCTTAGTCCTTCCTGGTCCTGGCGCGTGGGTTGGCGTCTGGTTAGCTGGCTTTTTAAGTCATGGGGAATCGAGCTGAGGAATTTGGTCCTTCTCTGTTGTGATCTTTCCAGCCTGGCTTGAACCTCGGGAACGCAGCCGCCGTATTCATTGGGGGTGGAGGTTTGCTTCTCCTGGGTAAACTGAGGTGAGCTTTGGAGGGAAACTCAAAATGCAAATAAATCACTACGGGGCGATCACGGGGGCAGAGGCTGCGGCGGCATTTGAGACCGGATGGATTCCCTCTGCGTTTAGTAGTAGGTACCGGATGGTGCCCGGAGTGGCCAGGCGGCTGGGGGGGCCCGCTAGGGGCTGGTCTAGAGGGGATGCAGGGAAGCAGCGAAAAGCACACTTTGGGCCGCGGCTGTTTCTGGGGGGAGGAACGGGCAGCCCGAGGGCCGAGGGGTCTCCGGGACCAGACTCCTCCCCGCCTGGCCCAGGGGCCGCCCCAGAGACAGGTGCTGCCTCAGTAGGTGCCGGCCTGCAGGGCTTGGATCTGGGTCCACACTGACCGTGATGTCGTGCGGCGTCCGCCCGGGGGGGGGGGGGTCCCGGGAGCTGGAAGGGCCGAGGCCCTTGTGCATCCTCCCAAAGCGAAAAGTGTCCTTTCACCAAAAAGAAAATCAGCAAGAACCGCCCCCCCCACCCCCCGCCGCCAAAAACGTGTTCAGTCTCACAAGAAATCAGCACTAAGGATGTGCAGCAAACCTCTCTAATTTAACACACAGACTGTAGCTATACTATATATAAAAGACATGGGTAGAAATTCTCTCTGGATAACGTATAGATAGACATTATCCAGGCAAGCCCCTGAAGCAGCAACTGGGCTGAGCCTGGCAGGGTGCCATGACCTCCGTGGGTTCCTGCATTGTGTCCTCCTTCTCGCTGTAGACAGGAGCCAGACTGGAGGGCTCATCCTGAGAAAACCCTGCCGGCCCTCGGGCAGCGGGCACTAGAGTCACGGCTCCTTGGGGCACGACAGGTGCCCTGACCAAACCCCGTGGGCATTTGGGGAAATGCACGCTCACGGACAAATACTTTACAGGGCCCTGGCTGTCATCACCCAGACTGGAAAAGGAAAGGCTCTCTGTGGTGAAAGCATCCCACCCCCAAACTAGGAATGTCTTTCTACCTCTCTGCTTCGGCCAGTCCCATTCCGTCCTTCAGAGCCCTCCGTCTTGCTCCGGCCGTTTTTATACATTCCTTATATATTTAAAACCATCTCTGACCTCTGCTTCTAAATCTACCGGGGGGGAGGGGGGGAGGCAGTGTTTGTAGGACCCCCCCCCCCCACCGGGGATATGGAGCAACTTTATCTTTCCGGATGAGCATCCTTGGATGTGAAAGATTTCTAGCCCGATACACCCCAAAATGAGTCACCTGTGTCCCGCATTCTGGGGTCTTTCGAGGTCAAGCATTCTGTGTGCGGTGTTGAAGATGCAGCCTCATTTGTGCGTCAGGCAGGGCTCCCCCTCCCTCCCCCCCCCCCCCCAAGCTGCTAGGATGAGCCATTTGGACGAACCTTGCTGAGTTTTCCCTCATCAGCGGGAGAAGGTGTCGGTGGCCTTGCCACCTTGGGGAACAGGAGAACAGAGCTGGTGAACTCAGGCAAACCCCTCTCCCATTCGGGGTTTTCCCCCCCGCCCCTGCCCCAGCCTGGATGACAAAGGAGCATCTTTTAGATCTGCAATTAATTCCCTTCTATCTGGAATCAGCCAAGAGAAAAGCCTCTAGTCAATGGCTGCAAAGGAGTGCCTCTGTGCCACCACTCCCCCCCCCCCCCCCCCGGCAGGCCATCCAAGTGGACCAGTCTCTGGTCCCCTACGGGGAGGTCAGGAGAAACAGGCCCTTCGCACATGTGTTCCGAGGGGGAGCAGGTGACCCTGAGCCGGGCACTCGGACGTCGCCGGGGCTTGTGAAATGAGCCACATACACTGTCGGGGTGAGCCGCGTGAGGGGCTTCTCACTGCAAGAGACCCCTTCTCACAGACAGGTGCCATCTGGGCCAGAGTGACCACAGCAAGGCAGTCGGGGAAGGAGCAGCCGAGGGGACAGGAGCCCCTCAGGGACGGGTAGGTGGGGACAGGGCCTCCGCCCCTGCAGGCCCCTGGGTGCCCTCGTGTCTCAGGCAGCCGACAAGGGAGCCGGCTGCTGAAGAGGTAAGACAAGAGCCGTCCGAGGACATCCAGGGGCCAGCGCTCGCCAGGTCTCGCCAGGCGGAAAAGCCAACGTGATTGGCCACGATCGCCGCTCACCCCCCAAGACCCCCATGTCAGACCCGCTCGCCCCGGGGCTGTTAAGACGGTGGGAGCGAGGAGAGGATTCTCCCCCGCCCTCCCACGGGTCAGATCCCCGTGGCCTTGAACTTGACCCCACAGGAACATCTAGGGGGGGACTGTGGGCCTGGGCTGCTCCTTAAAGAGAATTCTCCCTCTCCATCCCCCGGCGTCCTTAGAGCAGGGCACACTGTGGTCCAGTAATCGTCGAGGGGAAATGAGGCTAGCTGGTCCTTGAGGCAGGTGGGGGCGCGCCTGGAAGGGGGTGTATCTCTTCCGTCTCGGGCGGTCGGAGGCTCCCGGGCTCCTCGCAATGCGCCAGTGCTGACTCAGGGCTTCTCCAGCTCTCCCTTCTCCCACCCTGTCCGTCGCCTCGGCCGGCCCAGCCCTTGCCGCCGCTTCTCCAGGTCCCCTGGCGCAGAGGCGGTTGGAACCAAGCTGCGGCTGCGGGCACCCCCCCCCCCCCGCCCCTCCCCGCCTCCCCCCTCCCCGCCACCCGGGCCAAGTCAGCAGTGCTGGCCGCGGCGGGGCTGCAGCAGCGGGCGGGGCAGAGGCCCTGCGCCACTGCCCCGGCTGGCTGGCGGGCTGGCGCTCCTCTTTCTCGCTCGCGTCCCGACGGCTGCGCGCAGCCGGCGCCGGCCCAGGACCGGGTCCTGATTGGTGCGCGGAGGGAGTCTCTGGCTTTATTTATACCACCTTTTCCTCGCGACTCTACTTCATCGGAGTTGACGGCCCGGGGCAGCAGGCGGCCTTCCCTGGTGGGAAGGACGACAAACGGGGCTCCTGCGCGGACCGCCTTTATGCATCCTCGGACGGGCCGTTTCCACGGGCGCCCGGATCCCGAGCGCCCCCCCCCCCCCCGAGCAGGGGGGCATGATGTGGAAGTCTGCATAGAAGAGGAAGATGTGTGCGGCCGCCTCGGAAGGGTTGGGAGGGTGCAGGATTTGAGATGAGCCGAGGGGAACGGTGATCGGGGCCCCCGGCTCTGGACCTCCTCCTCCCAGTCGTGGATGCCAGTTTGGAAAGCGAGGCTGCCTTCCCAGGTGGGGGGGGGTAAGGAAGGGCCTCCCAACCCAGGCATCTCTTGGGTGTGAGAGCGAAGGAACCTTCACATTCTTGAATGCTCCCGCTCGGGATTTCTGGGAGGTCTTTCCCCCCCAAGTGCCATGAATTTGGGGGCAGAAGGTTCAAGTCGGACATTGAGGAACTCCTGCAGAGAGGGAAGCTTCGCCAGCAAATGCGGGCGGGGTCCAGCGGCTGCTGACCCTCCTGGGTGATGGGAGAGGTTGAGATGGCAGGAGCCGGGGTCCTGGGGGGGGACAGAGAGGGCAGCCCGAGGGGGTTCAGACAGCACCTTCTGCCCAGAATAGCAGCCTCTGGTACAGGTCGTCCTTTATGCCAGCAGCACGAAAGTGCTGCTCGACTGGTCCCCGGGGGCCTGTTCCTGGCAAACGCCCCGTCGCCTGGCAAGATGGGAAGTGATGTCACGCTGCGCACCTAAGCCTGCTCTTCCGGGGCTGCTCGTGGTCGTGGGACCATTCAGAGACCGGTGTCTCTCACGGCCCTGGACCCTGGACTTCCACAGGAAGAGCCTGGGTGCTGGTGGTCACCACTGTCTTTCGTGTCCCCACCTCGGAGGCTGTCCTCGGATCCTGCATTGCATTGGGAGAAGGAAGGAGATGGGGGAAGGGGAGGGGGAGGAGATGGCAGGGGTCATGGGGTCCGCAGATCCTGCTCTGTGCTGATGTCACCAGTTTTGGGGGGGGAGCTGTCCAGGCCCACAGCTGCCCCAGAACTGACACCAGGAGCCCTACTCAGCCTGGGACGGGCACAGCACTGCGGCTGCCAGTCTTCCTGTCAAGGACGCGGGGACAGGCGGTTCTCCAGGGGACTTGCCTGCACCCTCCAGGCACAGCCAACTGGCCAGCGGAGTCCCTGCGGTTCCTGCAGGAAAAGGTCATGAGAGCAAACGGAGGGCCTGGGTTTCAACTGGGGGTGTCTACCCCGGCAAGGCGACGATACCCAGGATCCTGAAGGCAGGGAGGACCAGGTGACGCCGGGATCCTGGGGCTCCAGGGCCAGACCCTGACCCACCGCACTGCCCACTGGCCGTTTCTTGCTTTCTACCCAATGCGGAGTCAGCAATTTCTCTGCTGTTCTCATTCACTGCAAATCTGATTAAGGATCAGAACCCGTCTTTCTGCATGTGATCTTTAGCCTCGCAAATGGAAGATACTTAGCAATCATCTGGTGCAAGCCCCAGGCTCAGAGCTGAGGACAGGGAGGCCCAGAGATTACCGACTTGCCCAAGGACACCGGAGGCTCAAGGCAGACCTGGGAGCCCCCGGGAGATGTCTGGACCTGGCACGAGGGACAAGGATGGAATCGTCAGCACTGGACCCATGGGGCGCCCCAACTCAGGTGAAACAGGAGAAGGTAAGGAAAGGGGGCACCAGGAGGTAACACAGACCAGAGCTCCTGAGGACCATGGGCACAACTTCCTGGCCATCAGGGTAGTTCTGCCCCGGCTTCTGCCTTTGAGCAGGGTTACAGCACCCCTGGTGTACAATTCTCACGGGGCAAAGTGCCAGAGGCAAAGAACACGGGGCTTCTTTTTTAGTCCATTCTCTTTTCAGTTCCGGGAAATCGGGCCCCTGGAGTCCGGTGGCTACCAGAGCTGTAACGCAGGCTTTGTCCAGCAGAGGGCGCCCGAGGACGCGGGAAGGAAGCCCAGCCGCTCGCGGCTCACTGCGGGGTGGGGGGGAGAGGAGGGTGCTGGCGGGTTGCGGAATGGGGTTTGGGGTTTTATTCGGTTCCATGCGTTCAGCAGAAGAGTTTTTCAGGATTTTGTCTCAATTAATCGAAGCGGGGAGGGCTGGCCATCCTCGAATAAGGTGGCAAAGGACAGATGGGACAGCCCCGCAGCAACACCAAACTGAGCCTCCTGGGCCTCCTCCAGGACCTGCAGGACACCCTCGGGTTGCGGGTCAGGCATCGTGCCCACCCCTGCTGGGGCAAGTTACGAAAGGTGGTAGCAAACCCAGACAGGGGTCCCCATGGATCAGCCACCGGATTTGCCTCGTTCTTATCCTATCAGCCTTTCCTAATGGCCCACCTCGGTTGGGGGCTTCTACTGAGAGTCTCAGCTCACTTTGGTGTCCGATGAGCTCCCCCTCTCTCCCCTGACAGTTCCACTTGTTTAATGCTGATTTGGTGTTGCGAGCAGGGCTGATCCGAATACCCTTACAAGGAAAATGCTGTGTGCTAATGACCTTCAGCTACTTGGAGGTGAGTTAGTGCAATGGTCTAGATAGAAGGCAGCCCGTTTCCCTGTATCATGAGATCACCTCTCCCGTCTCTGGTAAAATGTGTTGTATAGATTGCACGTGATCGTACGTAGGTGGCAGCTCCTCAGTTCTCCAGTTTAGGGCAAGTACGAGACTGATGCTCTAAGTGCGTGTGTGTACGCGCAGCATATGGTTATTGACGGAGATACTGCAGAGCGGAAGCCAGACGCCTTTATGAAGATACAGGTGGTGTTTACGTTGACTTGCCGGAGATGGGGAAAGTTAACCAAGAGATTTGACTGGGGCTGCCTCAAATGGCCCCGATCGGCAACACACGGCTTTCTGACGGCATGCCAGTGTCAGATTATTACTGAAGTCCCCCTAATCCGCGATTTCGCTCCCTGTGGTTCCGTTACCCAGGCAACTATGGTCCTGAAGCAGAAGATTCTCCTTCGGAGGTATCTATCACCGGAGGGTCAAAGGTAGCCTAAGGCTAGCCATTCCCCTCCCCCCTTTCATCATGTAGGCATTGTATCATCTCCCCTTGTCACAAGGATGAGTCCAGGGCAAGGAGACACAGACAGAGAGAGACCACGTTCATAACTTTGATTATGGTTATAGTCTCATAATTGTTCTACTATATCCCTAGCTATTATTGTACCCCATTTATAAATTAAACATTAACACAGGTGCACACGCATCGGCAAAACCTAGGGTATACAGGGTTTGGATAAACCATCCAAGGTGTCAGGCATCCGTTGGGGTTCTTGGAATGTATGACCAGCAGATAAGCGAGGATTACTGTATCTCTCCCAAGGAATTCTTGATCACGCCTTCTGCTAAATTGTTTCAACCCAATAAATATTCGTCAGGCACCCACTGATGTGAGAATTGGGGTACAAACCGCGTAAGGTGTAGTCCCTGCCTTTAAAAATCAGTAGCAATTTCACCATATGGAAATACGGTGGCAAAGCACCAAGGGACGGGGGTCACTTCTCAGCGATACATTCGACAGTTCTGATCTTGCCTTTTCCTGGTCAAGAGTGGATGCTGGGACGTTGTGCCAGTGTGATAGATCACTCGAGTTCGGAAGCAGGGCTAGTGGACTCATCCAGTCCTGGGGCTCAGATTCCAATGCTGGGGTCAGCGCCCATTGGTTGCTTTCTTGGGGTGTCTTGCTTCGGGGTCTATCATGGAACGTGGGTTCCACGTTCAAAAGAATTTGCAGACTCTTTGTATCCGTGCTTGCAAACAGTACAGTTCTCTTGTGTTTGGGCGGTGTGTGTTTGTTAAAAGCATTCTGTTTTAAAATACCAAGTGTTTGAAATATGCATTTTTTTAACCCTATTTTGACACTTCTTCATTTTGCAACTTCCCAGGTCCCCTACAATGTGGCAGTGGCCTGGGTGTCTCGTGTCCTCTGAAAGGCTGGGCCACACTCAAGCCATTGCCCCTTTGTGGTCTAAAGGTCACCTTGCCCTGCAGCCCACATGTTGCAAATAGTCTGTTCAAGGTCCCAGAGATACCAAGCTTCCTTTGGTGTCATAAATGTGCTTATTTCACAATAGGGAGTAAACTGGGGGGAAAAAAATTTTTTTTAAGTACCAATTTGGTTTATCTTCAAAACAGGAGGGGTAAGATAGGGCTGGCTCATGATAAAATTGTGAACTTGGCCAAGGTTGTCTTTGATTGCCACCCCCTTCCCCCGCCCCCCCCCCCCCACTGCCTTTACCCCACCAGCCTACCCCACAGGCTCAAAGGGACCCAGGTCACCATGGAGCCTCTACTTGGAGCCTATGCTCAGCCTGGCAGCCTGAGCCCCATGCTGGTGTTAGGTCTGACCCACCTCTCTCTCTCTCTCGCCTTAGAAGTTGTCTCTGTCGAAGACACCAGGGCACGTAGGTCTCTGGAAGTCACCGGCTCTGTCAGACATTTCCTGAGAACTGCAAGGACTTAACTCAAGGGAAAGTGTCGCGTTGGCAAAATCACCCTTGGGTGAGAAAGTCGGTGAGGGACACCGCGGCACACAGGTACCCACAGGCTCCCTCCCTGCGCACCTGGCCCTGCATTTGGTTTGATCTGCATCACGTCTTGGCTTCTCTAGGTTCCCGAAGGCCAACCGTGGCTGCTCTCCCAAGGCCTTCCTTCCAGGCTAGTGGAGAAACACAGCTCCAGCGAAGAAGTCCAGTGAGTGCCTTTATCTCCTCCAGCCAGAAACCCAGATGCTTGCCACACGGTCTTGTGAGGGCTGTGCTAAGCGTTCGTCCTATTTATAGAAAGACGTGGGTGATGCTGATCCCCTGCTAACTGCGACGGATGGGGCAATGACCACAAACACGTAACTTGGCAGAAGCTGCCAAAGCACTGAGGATGTGAGTTGGGTGCGGCTGAGTAGAGATAAAGGGGGTCCCCTAGGGACAAGGAGCCGCATCGTTCATGGGAGTCAGCCTCAGGGTCCTCATGTTGGAAATACTTACACATCCTGGGATGAGGGTAACTTTCTGACTCTGTGTTGAGCTCAGCTATGCTTTAGAGCAGACTTACCTTCGGTGGGTGGTCCATTCCACCAATTCCTGGCTCTTTTTACCATCTGCCCTGTTTTACGAGAGCCCCGCCTATCCTTGGCATTTCCCTAGCATCCCCCCCACCCTCGGCTCCGCTAGGTCAAGGCCCCACCCCCTTCAATGAGATGATTCTTTTCTTCTGTAGAACAATCCACATTTCCTACTGGCACTCGGTCACTTTCCCTCTTTTTTTTTTTTTTTCTTTTTGACCGACCAGTAGAATAATGTAGTTACTGCATCAGAAATAAAGTGCTTATGCTAATATTTTCTGAGTTAGGAGAGAATTGCCACTTTTTCCCTCCACGGCCCTTGGGCTGTAGGAAATGGGTGTTGTAACCATGGCCGAGGGTGCTCCTTAGTACTGTTGTCTCTGATGTCACATTGGGGGCCCGCGATGGAAATGGGCTTAGTGGTTACAGCCTCTGGTTCTCACTGACCGTTGGTGATGGTGACGATGGTGACTAAGGATGGCGAGCGCTGGCCCCAGGGCCCTAGTCTGGTTCCTGTGGCCTCCGGGCAGGGGAGAGGACTTCTTGGTGTGCTCCAAGATCAGTGAGGAGGCAAGTGCGGCTGGAACAGAGTAAGCGAGAGAAAGAGAGAGAAAGAAAGAGTAATGAGAAATGGGGTCAGGAGTCAGTTGGGGCCAGGATCATTTGAACTTTTTAGGCCGCAGAAAGGACTTTGGCTTTGACTCAGTAAGGTGAGGAGGCACTTTGGGGGAGAGACGGGACTAGACTTTATTCTAAACGGGTCACTTCGGATGCTGTGCTGGGGACGGGCTTTCAGGAGCAAGGGTCCAGGGAAACCAGCTAGGAGGCTGTGACAGTTACCCAAGCAAGAGAATGACAGTGCTCGGACAAGCGTGGAAGCGATAAACGTGATGAGAAAAGCAGAGAAGGGGCTGGATTCTGGCCGCATGTTGGTGGAACCACCAGGCTCCGCTGATGGACTGGATGTTGGGGGGAGAGAAACGGCGGTCGAGGATAGACTGCAAGGATTTTTGCCAGAGCGCTGGGGTTGCTTTGCGTGGAGAAGGGAGAGACTTCAGAGAGCAGCCTAGGGAGGCCAGGAGCAGTTAGGACTTCAGTTTGGTCTATATCATGTTTTTAGGTTTCCATTACATACCCTCGAGACTTTCGATTGGTTGTCGGCTATCAGAGCCTGGAGGTCATAGCTGCAGATATTAACCTGGGAGTCATCAGTGTACGGATGAAATCGATAAGCCGCGAGGCTGGACGAGATCACCCAGGGAGGGAGTGTCGGTGCACTGAGTCCTGGGGCTCCCCAACACAAAGAGAGTGGGAGCTAGAAAAGGAAGACACTGAGGAGCGGTCAGTGAAGTAGGTGAGAAGCAAGACACTGACGTCCAAAAACCCAAACGGAAAGGAAAAAAGAGTTTCCAGGATCAGGGAAGGACCAGCCGTGTCAAATGATGCTGATGGGTCAAACAAGATGGGAGACTTGGAAGCGGCCCCTGGGTTCGGCCACACGGAGGTCATCGGTGACCTTGACAAGGTCTGAGCGGAACAAAAGCAAGCTTCGGTGCTGCTTCCCTCGACCCGGTTGGCAAGAAAGAGCATCTTCAGACTCAAGTTCACGGCAGTCACAGGGATGGGCGCTGGCCAAGCAGCCGTCAGGTTCTGAGGACTTAACAGGCTCAAGGGAAGCCCATCCCTTCTGCCCTCAGTCTCAGCAGGTACAGCTGCAGGGCCCGGGAGCTTGTCTTCTTGTCTCCAGCGATTGCAGACAGACCACCTCCAGGCTGTCAGTCTGTGGGGCCAACCAGACCTTGTCCTGGTCCTCCTGGGAACCGCCAGCCACTCAGCACCGGGCGGCCCAGCACAAGGGACCCCATCGGACCTTTCAAAATATTTTGTCTAAACTCAATCACACTACTACCTTTTAAAAACCATCTTTGTCGTCATACACAGACTGTTGCATTATCACCTGAACGCACTGGCTAGCTGGATATGAAAGGCCTTCGGCCTTCAACTAATTCAAAGGACAATTTAGTGACCGAAGAGAAGTCACTTTACCATATGCATTTGGGAATCCCAAACCCCAGAAGCGGACTGGCATGGAGACTCCTTCCAATACACCTCCCGTAACGGACAGCGTATTCGAGTAAGCTCGGTGAGTGGGGAGCTGTGTCCTCACCCTCTTTCACCTAAGGCCCCTCAACGTAAGCCAGTGACAGCGGCCAACATGGGATGCAGCCTGGTATGCAATTTTTTTTTTACTTTATTTATTTTGGGGAGAGCGCAAGCCGGGGAGAGGCAGGGACAGGGGGACAGAGGATCTGACAGCAACGTGCCCGATGCGGGGCTCGAACTCACAAACCGTGAGATCGTGACCTGAGCCGAAGTTGGACGCTTAACCGGCCGAGCCACCGAGGCGCCCCAGTATTTCTAAATTTGGGGGGAGGAAGCAGTAGGGAGGAGGCAGTCGAGAGCTTCTGAAATTGTAGGCAAAATTTTGTGTGATGTGAGTTGTTGGGGTTTTTCCTTGGAAAGGATTCAGAGCCTTCATCAGAATCTCAGAGGATTATGTAACCCCAAAAAGGTCACAAACCATCAATCTGGAGCGATAGGTAATGCATACGTAACAAAATACATGTATCTTACACAATAAGACGTGCATCATACACCTTATTTAATATATACCATCATATATGCCGTGGGGGTTGCTTGTGTTTCTGGCAGTGGAGTCCCGTAGCCATCTTGGAGCAGTCTTGTTCTGGGAGGAACCACTCAAGGGTCCCTTTGACACTCACTGGCTTCTGGGGACAGGATAAGACCAGAGCGTCAGGCTGAGGAAGGGCGGTGGCCAGGGAGAGCCGCCCGGCACCGTGGAGCGTGAAGATAGTTAGGAAGGTACTGGAAGCCTGCAATGAGCCAGTAAGCCTTGGGGAAGGAGAGGGTGGGGTCTAGAACTTTCCACTGGCCAGGATGGACCGGGATGGCCCTGATGAGGTCGGCCCACAGGAAGGAACACCCCTCAAAGGTGTGTGGGCAATGAGTCATCCTGGAGCCCACCTCAGCCACCAGGAAGTCCTAGAGAAGGGGGGTGGGCTCTGTACCCCGGTACCCAGGGCGCTGTGGTAGCATATGCAGGCGGTTTCCGCTGACTCCGGAGCCAGACCACCTGGGCTCACATCCCAGACTAGCGGCATGACCTTGGGGAGCTATCTAACCTCTCCGTGCCTCGGTTTATTCATCTGTAAGATGGGAATAGTAAAAGTCTAACGTTTTTATGAGGGTTACACCAGGTCGTGTCTGTAAAGCACTTGGGCCCGAGCCTGGCCAAGGGAGACCCCCAGTGTGAGTCTTTGTTAAATAATCCAATGTGTGGATTATTAGCAGGACTTCATGTCTCCAAAGGGCTAGACGTTGAGGGCTATGCGTGGGCCCTAAGACCCGGGGCATCTTCCTCCATCACCCCGCCCAACTGCACCTGGGGAAGCCGGCAGACCTTGACCTGACAGTCCCAGATCTATTCCGGAGGGGTGATGGGGGCAGTAACCAGGACTTACAGCCTTGGGGTGGGGTGTTACTTCCAGGGTTCTTTAGATGGGGGAGGGGGGGAGATTCCTCATCCTTCCCACCATCCTTAGGACAGAAACCGGCCCTATCTTCCCCTTTGAGCTGGAGAAATGAGACGCTCCGGTTACATATAGTTACGAAAGCTGCAGGCAAGGCAAACAGATCTGGGCAAGTCTCACTTCTCTGGACTCAGGGTTAGGGAATTTTCACCCATCCCAATAAAAATGGAGGGGGTTCCCCCCTGTGCCTGCAGCCTTTGTTAAATAGTGCCCCTGTGTCCAGAGGCTAACTGTGCCTTTGGGGTTCGGCAGAGGTCTAAAACCCAGGTCTGTCACTTTTAAGCTGAATGACATGGGACGGAAGCTTCTCAGAGACTCAGTTTCTCACCTGCTAAATGGGCATAGTATTAAGGATGTGATAGAGCTGCTGGGGGGTCAAACGAGACCAAGTCTGTGAAACGTGTAACGATGCAGATCATACATAATCAGGACTTGATAAATGACAGCTAAAAAATGTTATGTACATATAAGTATCAAATGTCTACGGAGAATCGATTATTTTAAGAATAAGCCGACCTCTCTCTGTCCTCAACTAGGGAAAAGGCTGATTGGATGCATAAGCCACAGGACAACTTTAGGAACTAGAAAATAAACAGAACTTAAAACTACGTTTGGTTAAAATGTCTGCTCAGCACAGCAGTGAGTAACCATCTCAAGGTTAATTCCCCCCTTTGTGCAGCATGGTAACTGTTGACATTTGTTTGCTATTTTTCAATCTGGCCCAATCACCAGTCAATCCAACCACCAATCCAACCAGTCAGGTTGGGCTTTCTTACTCAGAGATGGGGCCTTGAAAATTGTGCCCGCTGACAGTTCTGTAGTGCGAGGTGGGCTCCCTGGGCACCGCCACATGCTGCACACGCGTGGGTGCGTGCACACACATACACACACACACACACACACGCGCCCCTCCACCATCACTCTCTCAAGCAATCCTCCGATGTCAGGGGTACAATGAGGGAAACTCCTCCTGGCAAGAACCCTCTCTTCTGCAGGGTCCAATCTGGCGCCCTGTGTCCCTGTAGGTCCTGTCTTCGAGGGCATAACAGACAGGCTGCCACAGCCTCCTGGCCACTTGCCCCTGAGGTGGTCTCAGCCAGGGCCCTGCCATAGCACAGCCTCAGCTACGGGATGCCTGACTGTCCCGTTACCCACAACCCGGATCAGATCTTCTAAGTCAGGGGAGTTAGCGGCCAGTGAACGTTGAAGTCCTAGGGCTTTTGGATGCCTGGCCGGGTTCCTGCCACGTATTTCTAGCCAGTAACAAAGAATGGTGCCTCCTTTTTCCCCTGAGATGTAACTTACTTGCCATAAATCTTACCATTTAAAGGTGTACCGCTTTTAGCGGGTTTTAGTGTATTCGCAAAACTGTGCACCCATCACCACGATCTAATCCCAGAACGCTGTTACCCTTTCTTTTTTAAATTCACCGTTTGCGACAAGATGGATTCATAGGTTGATGGGACAGACGGGAGAGCGAGACTCTTTGGGAGTCCTCCGTGGTTACACTTAAGGCCTGAAGGCCACCGAGTGCGTTGTTTCGCAGCCACGCGTGGGGACGCGGACTCTGTGCAGCTGGGGGCACGTGTTGAAGCCTGTCGATGCTTCTTCCTTAGCCCCCTTTCTCCACAGCCTTGCTTTGCTTTTAAGTTAGGGGTATGTGTATGTCCGGGTGCTCGGTGGGTCCTAGGGGAAATACAGGTGAGCTCAGCGTCCTTGAATCTGGTGGGGCTGGGGACAGGTGAGAAGACTTTGGCACCCACTTTGTAAAACAGTCCTCGCTCATACAAAAATGCTCAACCATAAAATAATGACGACGATGATGATGTTGATAATAATAATAGGGCCTGGATATGGTTTGGCTTCTCTGGATGAAAGAGTAGGTTAAGGATCCGGTTATCCCAACCGTTGAGTTGTGAGAGCCTGGTGTCTCCAAAGGGAATTCATTCAACTATTAGCTGCCCAGGTCAAGGCATTTTGGTGGCTCTGAAAGGAAAGTAAGAATAAAGAGGGCCGAGGAGGGCAGAGCCTCTCGGACAGGATGCTCCCAGGTGTCCACATGCATAGAGCAGAAAACTAATGCATCCTGGGGGGCTGGCACCCCAGGGTCCCCTAGATGAGCTGGGAATGTGCCAAAGTGCCTCTGTGCACAGGCACTCTGTCTAGTGCAATGCTTCCAGTTGCCCTGAGGGGCAGGGCCTTCATTCATTTATTCATTCATTCATTCATTCCACATTACTGAATCCTGAAATTGATGCTGTCTGTATACATGAGGACACCAAGGCTTGGAGAGGCTAAGCAATCTGCCAAATTGAGGCAAAATGGCAAGTGCTTCAAGAGTGCGGCTGGGGGTCTAAAAGGCAGGCATCGGGTCCTAGTTCCACCCCCCTCACCTCCTTGTGATGGTGGCCAAGTTTTACCTTTCCGGTCCCTGATTTGCTCACCTGTAAACGGGGACAGCATTAGTACCAATCTCTCGGGAGTGTGTGAAGATTGCACAACACTACCTGGGGAGGGGTTTACCGTGATGCCCGCCACGCTGTGAGCACTTCATGTAAATTAGCTGTTATTATTGTTCAAGGTCATGAGCAAGTCAGGATTAGAACCCCCTTTGCCTTTCCATTCCCCTGTACTGCCTCCAGAGCCACTGGCCTCATGTATCCTTCCTGAGTCTTTGAGGATCTGGGAAGGCCATTTTCACCCCATCTGCCCCATGGGGATGGGCACCCTGGGGTGAGGGTGGGCGGGGAATTGTCGCCTACCCGGCACTGCTGGGGTGGGGAGAGGCAGGCCTCACCTGCAGCCATCCACCGGCACCTGGGCATTCTCACCTGCTGGCCGGCTCTTTCCTTTTCTAGGACTGTTCTAGAATCCCTGGAAAAGTCTGGGAGACACCGGGCTCCACACGGACTCATCACTGTGAACCTCAGCATCCTCATCCATCAAACGGGGGCAGCTTACACCTGGCCTCCACCAGCTCCCTCCAGTGTGCCCAGATGTGACTTTGTGATTACACACGTGGGCAGCAGCGGCTTCCCCGCTGTCCCCACAAGGACCATTTTCCCCGCTGTCCCCACAAGGACCAGTAAATGAATTTGTTTTCTCCCCCAGACGAATGAGTTTCGGCCGTCACCTCAGGGAGCCGCTGCACCACCACGAAGTCCAGAAGACCTGTGCCCTTCAGTTTTGTCCTCCGGGCGACGGGTGCCTGCTAGATCACAGGTGCATCACAGGGGGTCCTGCGAGTGTCTGTGAGTCTGCAAGGAGGGTCTGCTTCTCGTGAAGCCATCTCCCGTCCTGCAACGACCCCTAGGGCAGAAACCCTTGCAGAGGGAGCCCCGGGGCAACTTGTCTGCCAAGGGTCCCGAGGTCCCGACCAGGTGGGCCTGGGTGGGATCTAGGATGCTTAGGTGCGGGGTAGTGGCCGGGGATCCCCATCCCCACAGCGGAGAGGGGAAGGGGAATCTTTGGAGCCGCCCCTGCGCAGACGTCCCCACCAACGCCGACGGCGACCGTCCCCAGACGGAAGGCAGCCTGGAAACCGCGAGAATGTGGGAGACAGCGCACCTGCCCAGGACACGCGTCTGCGTTTGCGTTCGCGTTCCCCGCAACCCTGGAAGGCCTTGCGTCCCCCTCCCCCCAACTCCCCCAACACCCACCCGGTGCGGGACGGCCGCGCCCGACCCCTCTGCCGAGCCGACCTCGACCCCGCGCACCCGGCTCCGAGCGCCGCGCCGCCCGCCTCTTGCGCCCCGGGGACGCGCGCGGCACCCGGTGGCCCGCAGCGCCGGAACTTGGGGGCGCGGTGAGTGGGGGCGGGGCGCCGGGCCGGCGGGCGGGGGCCCCGGCGGGGTGCCCGGTCCTGGCACCGGAAAGTCCTTTCCCGTCTCCTTAAATCCGGGGCTTCCTTAAACGCGTGGGACCTTGGAGCTCTCCAGGCTACGACAGGTCCAGACCCGGGACGTTGATGCCTCCTTCCCTCTTCCCGGGGAGTGGCCTCGGGCTGGGCGTCGCGGCGAGCGCCCCGCGGCCTCTGTGTGCAGTCTCACGGGCCCCCTCGGGTCCCGCCGCGGAGGGGCGAGGAGCCCCGGAAGGGTGGCGATGGCCGTGCGGCACGGCACACGCGCGCCGGGGAGGCGCGCCCGGGCCCCCGCGGCCGAGCGCGCGCCGTCCCCCCTCCAGGGCGCCCCGCCGCGGCCTCGGGCCGCGCGCACCCCCCACCCCCCGACGTGACCCCGGCGCCGGCAGCGCCCCCGCCCCGAAGCGGGCGCGGGCTGGCGCCGCCCCCAGCGCCGCTCGGTTCGCCACCTGGCCCTTTCCCTTTCCAGGTGGGGGAGAGGCAGGCGCCCGGCCCGTCTCCGCAGAGCCGGCTCCCGGGGTCTCGGGCTGGAGAGACACGTCTCCCGCCCCGGGGCCGGGTGGTGCGCGCAGGAGGAGGACCCAGCAGCGGGCTCTGCCTGGGCTTGCCTGGGCTTGTTCAGAGCCGGGCCGCTTCCCTCCGTGGCCGCGCAGATCCGGGGGGACCTCGAGATTTTGCGGGCGCCTTGCAGCCAAGCCCCGGGGAGGAGGGGTCTGGAAGCCCGCGCCGCAGGCTCGTCCGGTCCCACGGGGAGCGCAGGTAAACGCTTGTGTTCTCAGTCCGTTCGAAAGTTCGCAAAGGAGGAGGCAGGAACTTTCCTCCTCATAATGGGAACCCTGTTGTTGAATTGTGTGGCCTCCGAGTCATACGGAGAAGAATTTCCAAGAGGCAACAAAATGCTCTTTGATTTCATAATCTCTGGAGAGAAAGGATTCCTTTTCTGGGTTTTGCGCGGCTGGGGTTTTTGTTTGTTTGTTTGTTTGTTCGTTTGTTTGTTTCCTTCGTCTTCGCTCTCCGCGGTGGGTGCAGAAGGGGGCTCACTGGCCTAGGGGTGGAAATGGGGACTCTGGTTTTATTGCCGCCGCTTCCCCCACCTACGATGGGAGCAAATCCCTCGGTTTCCTGAAAGTGGGGACGTGGAGACTAGCTCCCCAAGGTGGCTGTGACACATCTCAGCAGATAGGAAAAGTAGTCCTGTGGCCACTACGGTAAAGTGACATCAGGGGCCCAGTCTGCCAGCCTGCATTTTAAAGAGAGGAACAGGGGACGGGGTTTCAGCCTTCCTGTCCCCAAGGTGGACACGAGCTCTCCGACCCCCCAGCCCCCAGGGGCCAGAGCGGGGTGGGGTCCGGCCTGGGAGCTTCAGGTCAGGATGGGGTCCGGATACGCAAGCCGCAATGCGGGGGACCCTCCCTCACCCTCCGGTTTTGGTTGATGTGGTCCGGTAGCACTGACAGGGCTCATGCTCTGGTGCCTTCACTGTTTCTGGGCCTGGTGGAGCACAGGGAGCAAGGGGACAGCATGGCTGTGCAGAGAGGCCCGGGGGGCCGACGCCCTCCTGGTGTGTCCACGCTGGTCTCCTGCAGCGAGGAGTGGCAGTGTTTCCTGGATTAGTGGAACCCCACAGTGGATGCTACGAGCTGCATCATGGGACAGAATGGCTCACGGTAAGTTGTGTGGGGTCAATTCTGCCTCTGCCCCCAGGCCTGAGAAGACTCTGGGACAAATGGCCACTCCCCGGAGCCTTCATACTCTGCATGTGCCGCTAGATGGTCAAATGGGCCAGATCATCCAGTGCGGTGCAGTAATGGCCGAGACGGGTGGCCGGGCAGGACAGAAGGCCAGTATTCCCCTTGGGGGCCTGTCCTGGGGCAGGGGGCCGATGGGGCAGCATCCGCTGGTACCCCGGGGGCCCATCTGCTGCCATGTGGGTTAGCGGCCTGTCTCCTGAGCTTCCCAAGCTTGAGGACTGGCCAGGACTGGCCTGCTCTGCCCTGCCGAGTCCAGCTGTCTGTCCGGCCTCAAGGGTCCCCTGGTTAACAGATGTGGCAGCCACAGGGACCACACTTTACTCCCCACCCCGAGTCCTCGGTGCACATCACAAATTAGTAATCCCGAACGTGCGCGGGCCCCCGGGCCCTTGCATCACCGACTGCTAGGCAGCACTTTGTGCCGGTTATGTAAGCTGATTGCCATCCGGGCCCGGCACCTGCCCTTGTACCTGGGCTCGGAGGTGTAGGAAGACAAAAGTAGGGACCGTGCAGTCCTGGTCGGAGGCTGCCCAACCTCGGGTCACAGGAGCTCAGACGTAGGTAATAAGAGAATAGCTGCACGGACTCATTCGTTCGTTCCTTCCGCAAATGTTTATTGAGCCTTTGCTCCGCGCCACCGTTATTTGAGCGTGAGGCATACAGCGGTGAACCCCAAGGAAAATCCTCGCTTTTGTGGTGCTTCTCTTCTGCTGGAGGAATCGGGCGATCCACAGACACAGTGAACTTTTAAAGCAACGTTAGGTGGAGATAAAGGCCGTGAAGGGCTAGGAGGGTGAAGAGTGGCAGAGAGGCGTTGTTGGTTTTGATGGGGGAGGGAGGGATTAAGTCATTGAGGAGAAACCTGAATAAAGGCGAGGAGAAGGCTCTGCGGGCAGAAGGGTCCTGCGTTTGGCGCATTGGAGAAGTTTACAGGCAAGCCAGTGAGGCCGGAGGGGAGTGGCGGCGGCCGAGGTCAAGCAGGAGCCAGATGATCTAGGGCTTTGTGTGTCCTGGGAAACCCAAAGGCTGATGTTGAGCAGCCTTTGGAGAGTTTTGATCTGTAAGTGCCATAATCTTAGGTTTTATTTCTTTTTTAAATTTTTTTTAACGTTTTTATTTATTTTTGAGACAGGGAGAGACAGAGCATGGACGGGGGAGGGTCAGAGAGAGGGAGACACAGAATCTGAAACAGGCTCCAGGCTCTGAGCTGTCAGCACAGAGCCCGACGCGGGGCTCGAACTCACGGACCGCGAGATCGTGACCTGAGCCGAAGCCGGCCGCTTAATCGACTGAGCCACCCAGGCGCCCCAGTCTTAGGTTTTAAAACTATCACTCTGGCTGCTGGGTAAAGAAATGTAGAGAATTAATTAAGGGTGGTCGCGAGGAGACCCACAGGAGGGTGTTCCTGGGGGCTGGCTAGAAACCACAGTGGCTCGGACTGGGCTGTAGCATGGGGGTAGAGGCGTAGGTTTTGAAGCGAGAACCAACAGGGTCCACTGCTGGATGGCCCCGGGGGGGATAGAACAAAACATAGAGGAGACAAAGATGACCCGGGGTCTGCGGCTTGCACAGACCGGTGAGTCATTTGTTGACACGGGGGACCAGGATTTTACGGGGATCTGGAATTCCGTTTTGGCTGCGATAAAGTTGCCTGTCAGACACCCAAGTGGGGATGGTATTGGGTGCTAGAAACTGGAGGGCAGGGCAGGGGCATCTTTGTGACTCCGGTGGTACCAAATGCCACAGGATGGGGGGAGGTTGCCGAGGGAGGGGATAGTGGAGGTTTAAGCGAAGGTGGGGGCTAGTTGTCTCGGAGAGCGGGGACAGAACGGATAAGGGAAGTGACAGAAGAGTGCCTGGCAAATGGCAGCTATTTGCTAAAGATTGGATGGACGCGTGCATAGAAACTCGTGGGACTGCTGTGCAGCGCGGGGCAGAAAGCCCAGCCGGGGAATGTAATCCGATGGTAGGTACTCTGGGGTTTCAGGGGCTCACAGGGCTGGGGAGAGGCCAGGATGGTTTTGTGACAGCAGAAGGGATTCGGTCTGAGCCCGGGAGAGCCGCCAGGGCTCTGAGACAGTTGGAGGGAAGGGAGAGGAACACCGAAGGGAATGGCATTCGCAGGATTAGGCTCGCAAGAGGCAGGTTTAGAAGTCTGTTACAGGATCAGTGGAGGCTTCTTAGGAAGGGAGGGTTGGTGCAGCAGAATGGCTGAGGCCCCCCGTGGGGGCCGGAGCGGGGGTGGGGGGGACAGGAGGAGCAGCCAGAGCCTGCCCCCCACCCTGTCAGACGGGGGTGACAGACCGGCCCCCTCCTGCTACCCCTGCCCCGTCCCCTCCCCTGCTGCAGCCCAGGTTGTGACTCCTGACAGACAGTATGTCCTCAGGTCTCCGTGAGGTGGGGAGGGCCCGAGGATTACGGTCTGTGTTTTTGACAGCTGAAAAGCGAGGCGCAGGGAGGTCGTGGGGCTCCCCTCCTTAGGGTGCTGTGGGCGCAGTCCCGCCCCAAAGCCCTCCAGCACTCCTGGCTGGGTTTGCACTTGTCTGTCGCCTTGGCTGAGAGGATTGCCCGTCTCTTGTGTTAGGACAGGGAACGGAAACGTCTGTTTATGTCGGACCTTAAGGAAGAGCGCTCCAACACCTGGAGAAATGGGCGTCTGTTTTTCTTTCTTTAATTTTTTAACGTTTATTTAATTTTGAGAAAGAGAGAGAGAGCGCGTGAGCAGGGAAGGGGCAGAGAGAGAGAGGGAGACACAGAATCCGAAGCGGGCTCTAGGCTCCGAGCTGTCAGCTCCGAGCTGTCGGGCTCAGAGCCCGACGTGGGGCTCGAACTCACGAGCCACGAGATCGTGACCACGAGCCACGAGATCATGACCTGCGCCAAAGGTGGGACCACCAACCGACTGAGCCACCCAGGTTCCCCCGGGGCATCTTTTTCTTCGAGGCTGCGTGACAGCGAGCGCTCCTTGGTTCTGTTCAGCCGGGGAGGGCTGGAAGGGGCCTCCTTAAATCTCAGCTTTGATGATTCTGGAGTCCTGTGGATTGAAAGCGGTTGGTGACTGGCCTTGGGGCTTTCCCCTCTGGGTCTGGCTGTAGATGCCAGGCAGAGGCTGCTAGATGCCAGGGTCTGGCGGCCCGTGTGGATCGGTTTTCTCCATTCATAAGCACCTTGGTTCTCACTGGGGTCCCCAGTGTCCATTAAGCCCACGACTTTCCGGTCAAGGGCTTGACATCCAGGTCTTCTTTGCCACTAGCTGCATGCAGCTGCAAATAGGACTTAACTTTCCTGGGTTTGGTTCTTCCTCTATAAAATTAGGGTTATGTTAGGACCTACTTCGTAGAGTCACGGTATCAGATAGATGAGACAACGCGCATAAAGTGTGGACCAAGCTGCTGTGGCAGCTGGGAGGCATCGTCAGAGGTCAAGAGCTTCTCTTTCTCAGATATTTAGTACTTTCATAAATCAGAAGAACCTTCCTCTACGCCCGTTAGTAGTGAGTAAGGTTTTTGGAGTTGTTTGATTGATTTTTGCATTGCAAATATCCCTCTCAACTTCCCCTTCCTAAAAATTGCTTTCGTTTTTGTTGTTATTGCTAACTAGTGTTGCAAATATTTAAATGGTGTGAAATGCCTTGGGTTGATGCAAATAGAATATACCCCGCCCCCCCCCCCCCCCCCCCCCCCCCCCGCTCCTGAGTCGCTGGCTATGGGCCGGTGGCCACTGACCCCAGTGCATTGTGGGGTTGATCCAGTGCCTGGAGCCCACGGCGTCGACCACTCTCACCCTGGGGCCCCACCTTGACCTCTGTGGTGCCAAGTGACCTCTCACCGCCCTGTCATTTGACGTTTGGCTTGTCCCTTTCTGAGAATAGTGCTGACTCACTCCTCCCAGCTTCTCACCTCACCTCCTGTGGGCGGGCACTCCTGCCTGATTGTCGCTGCCGCCTCCTCCTCCTGGATAGTAGGCGGGAGAAAGGGACCGTCCATCCAGAGGAGAAAGAGTTGTCCTGACGGTTGGAGAGTGGGGGGCAGGGTTAGTTGACTTGGGCTGAGTTGATTCCTGATCCTGGCGCTAGACATGTTCTGAGGCTGTCACATCATGTCGCAATAAAATTAATTAAAATGGATTAAAGATGAAAGTGCATAAGACTGTTGTCCCCATAACCCCTCTATTGTGAAACCCACCACCCGTGGTGGGGTGAAGCCAGTTTAAAATCCTAGCCCACGTTGGGGCACCTGGGTGGCTCAGTCGGTTAAGCGGCCGACTTCGGCTCAGGTCATGATCTTGCGGTCTGGGAGTTCGCGCCCCGCGTCGGGCTCTGCGCTGACAGCTCAGGGCCGGGAGCCTGTTTCGGACTCTGTGTCTCCCTCTCTCTCTGCACCCCCCCTCTCAAAAATAAATGAACATTAAAAAAACAAAAATTATTTTTTAATTCTAGCCCACGAGATTGAGCCCTAAGCAATGCTACCCCTCCTCCAGGATCTCTGCAAGGCTGGTGGTTCTCAGAATTGTCTCCAAATCCGGAAGGAGATTAACATCCCTTGCCTCCAACCTGGAGAGACAAACAGCTCTTGATCGTTTTCTGAGAAAGGTGCTGGGGGTGGGGGCTGTGTTGAATTTACTCACCCTGGGTACCACCCAGGCGTCTCCCTTCCCTGATCACCCCCTCCTTAATCAGGGCATAACCAGATGGGGGGCACAGATGAGGGGTGCAGACGTTCCCTGAGAGACTGTTGGCCTCTAGCAAAGTGGGCGGAGTTGTCCCTGGGCTGCTTCCCTCTCGGTCTGGGGCGTAACCCCCCCTTGCTGGCTGCCCCACAATTCCAATCCGGCACCCCACTTTGGCGCCCGCTGAGGACTGTCTTATCCCCTGAAATGCGTCTAACCCCCCAAACACTTCAAAAGTTCCATTCCCTTAGAGCCATTCGTAAGCCACATCATTCAACACTGATTTGGCGGAAAAAAAGCCAACGCTTCGGTCGCCTCTCCGTTCTCTCCCCTGCACCGAAGAATCACACCTTCTCCCAAATGCTTCTAGAAACGCGAGCTGCCACTGTGTATGCACGGTGCTAATTATGCCCATTTGTGTGAATCGTTTCCATTTAAGCCTAATTACTGTACTGGGGGCTAACACTTCTGCTTGTCCTTAAATATGTGTCAAGTTAACTTTGTTATGAGTTGTTTTTAAGGCAGCAGAGAAATGCAGAGAACGTTTTTTTTTTTTTTAATTTTTTTTTCAACGTTTATTTATTTTTGGGACAGAGAGAGACAGAGCATGAACGGGGGAGGGGCAGAGAGAGGGGGAGACACAGAATCGGAAACAGGCTCCAGGCTCCGAGCCATCAGCCCAGAGCCCGACGCGGGGCTCGAACTCACGGACCGCGAGATCGCGAGATCCCGCGAGATCGTGACCTGGCTGAAGTCGGACGCTTAACCGACTGTGCCACCCAGGCGCCCCTGCAGAGAACGTTTTTGAGGTGAGATGGTCCTCATTATCTCTCGTTTCCTCAGGGGCACTGGGCAAGCATTGAACATTCCTCAACCCATTTTCTTTTCCTACCGGGGAATAAATAACTCCTGCCCTCAAAGAGTCTCCAGGAGGATCATGGGAGCTGGTCCGCTCGTATTCCTCCATCCGCCCTGCGTTGAAGGCCGTGTTCAACAGTGGGTGAGACAGACGGTCACTGCCCTCAGGGACGTTATGGTCCGGTCAGGACCGCAGAAGGTGCATACTTAATGCATACGTAACGAACATTTATTGAGCTCTTACTGTGTGCCAGGCACTGTTTTAAGCACCTTATTTAATCCTCGTGTCGGCGCCGTGAGGAAGCTAACGTTGTCCGCGTTGTTCGCATGTGAGGAAACTTAGGCGTAAGTGTGGTCGTGGCAAAGCCGGACTCCGATGCACGTAGTGACTCTGTGTGCACCCTGTTGCTGCCCAGAGGGGGTGACTACGGGGTGCCGAGGGAACGGCAGTGGGGGTGCAGGCACTTTGAGGACTGGACTGCAGCACGGGAGGGACGTCCCATTACCTTTGCCGTTCTTCTGTTGGTTAGAAACCAGTCGTGGGTCACCCCTGCACTCAGGGGAGGGGCTCGTACACGGGTGTGGACACCAGGAGGCTGCCGGCCCCCCCCACCCCCCCACCCCCCTCCCCCGCCAGGGTCTCTCCCCCACAGTTTTTGATTTTATTTGTGGACCTTTTGTCCTTGAACTTTCTTGTCACGTCAACAGTTGGCAGCTGAAAGGGAAAAAAAGAGCCAGGACACCAAGCCGCATTTCTTACATTTTTTCTTGATCCTCCCGAATTGCAGGTATCTGCCCTCCAGGGAGTTAATACCGTCGTGGCCGTTTCCATGGTTAACCGGTCCCAGGAATTTTATGAAAGAGAAATCAAGCTTGAGTCAGGGTCAGCAGCGAGAAAAGGAAGAGCCTAGTGAAGAATTCAGACGTTTCGTCAATGCTTTAAAATTCATTCATTCATTCATTTATTCCTTTCTTCATGCGTTCCCGTGGTCACGTGGCTGGGGGGCACTTTGGTGAACTGCTTCTGCACTCGATACAGTCGTGGCCGCATCCCTCCGCGACATCCAGGGTAGGGGTAACGGGGAAGAGAGGGTGGACACCCTCTGCCTAGGACCTCTCGGGTGGTTTCACTCCCCGTGGGCAGGGGGACCACCCCGGAGCCCACTGCAGGGACAGGCAGACGAAGGGAACGGTGTGCTGCTTCAAGCAGAATAAACACAATTTTACCTTTTCCTGCTGAGCCGGATCATCGCGTTGAACCCTGGTGGCCGTGGCCGTGCTGTGTAGTGTGGAACAATGGCCTGAAGGCCCCAGCTTCGGAGCATGGGGCTTTCTAGTGTTGGTGACCGTGTTTTATAGCATCTCCGTCCCTTCCGTTTTCTGCCCCTCACCTGTCTCCCCTTGGTTTTGCCAGTGAATCTGATTTCAGCAAACCTTCTCCACCCTTCTGAGTTCTGCTTCCAAATGACTGTGGGTCAGAAACCCCCATCCCCATACAGGTTAGTGCTGTGTGTAAGGTACGAGTTAATGAGTGGATCTCAAGGGCAAGCTGCCCCCTCCCCGCAATATCAGAGGAAGGGAGCGGGTGCCATTTGAAAACAAAGCCTTGCTTTGATTCGTTGCTTTTGTTTAGTATCAGTTGTGTTATTTACTGGACTTTGAATGCCAGCTGTCATGTCGGGGTGCCTGTGTGAATATCCACAGAAGACCACATTGGGGTAACAGTACTTGCCGAGGAAGGGAAGGAACTTGGGCGGGTCAAAGGACTTTCTTACTCCTCCCTCCCCACCCCACCCCCATTGCTGCTGTTTAATGAGTTAATCAATGACTCCAGGGGTGTGTTCGTTTCCTGTGGCTGCTGTAACAAATTACCACAAACTGGGGGGACAGGGGGGCTTGCAACAACAGAAGTGTATTCTCTTGCAGTTCTGGAAGCCTGAAGGATGAGCGGAAGTCAGTTGGTAAAGCTGGCAGAGAGGATGCTCAGGGCAGACTCCCCAGTGCCACAGGGCGGGGGTGGGGGTGGGGGTCAGGAGAGCCAGCATCCGTTAGCCGAGGGCCCTGGTCTGTGATCTCAGAGAGATCTCCCCTGCTGTGCCGTCCCCGCACCCTCACCCCCTGTCTCTTTCAGCGAGCTGGTTTGTGGCTGACATTTAAAAATTAGAGCTTGGTTCTTTTGGCTTAAGCCAGAGAGCAAATTTACGCTACACTCAAATGCAAAATCGCCTGAACGGGACGAGGCGGCCCCTAGTCCCCAGCTAAGCCAACGAGTTTGCACATCAGGGTGCCTGTTACTCTGCCGAGGGCAGGTTTGGCTCAGTGAACCAGGGGTCGGGCCAGGTCCGTGGACGTCCGGAACTTGAGGGTGTAGGTGGAAAGTGAGCCATCAGCGTGTGGGAGCAGGAACGGCAATGTTCGGGGGTCCGCACGCAGCCCTCCTTGTAATGTCTCTCAGGCCGGCCTTGAGCCGTCCGACCACGCTCGGACCCTGGGTCCTGATGGGGTCACTGACAAACGGACTTGATGCCGGGGCCCATCCCTTGGAGGGCAGAAGTAGCTTCTCCCCCCACCCCCACCCCCTGTCAGTTCACTGCCCAGTGCCGTGGATTCTTGTCTGACTCGGCTCCTCTCTCTTCCGTTCTCTTCCTGCATCTCAGACCGCCAGTTGCCCCCCAGAGCCGGCAGGCATGCCAGGACCCCAGACTGGGGCTCCAGGAGCAGCTTCCCTCTCGCTGGCCCATTTCGCTGCACCTCTGGCAGTGAAGTGACTTCTCCGGGCAGCTTTTGTTTGCCTTCGTCGCTGATATTCTCTCTTTTTTTTTAAGTTCACTTGTTTATTTCGAGAGAGACGGAGACCGCGTGAGTGGGGGAGGGGCGGGGGGGGTGGGGACAGAGAATCCCCAAGCAGGCTCCGCACTGTCAGCCCAGAGCCAGACTCAGGGCTGGATCTCATGGACAGTGAGATCATGACCTGAGCCGGAGTCAAGGGTCAGATGGTCTGAGCCACCCAGAGCCCCAAATTGTGATGTTTTATGGTCAAACATCGCTCTAAGGTTTTGCCACTGATGTTAGCAGGAAGCGGGTGGTCATAAGAATGTTGGAGTCTGTGAGTTGTCCCGTTGGGTCAGCCCCTGTCCACCCAGCTCCAGCCTTGTCTCTAGATGTCTGTGTCCTTCTTGCAGGACAGGGCAACTTGGAACGGTGACAGGTCTTGGGGAACCTACGTGTGAGTTAGTCAGCAGGCTGTGGGTAACAGAGGGGAGGGGAGCCCAGACGTCATGATGGAGAGAAGTCGTGGAAGGATAAAGCAGTAGGGACAAGCCGAGCTCAGACCTGAGGCAAGGTTTTTTTTTGTTTTTAATATTTTTAAATATTTATTTTTGAGAGAGAGAGTGTGTGAGAGAGAGGGGCAGAGAGCAAGGGAGACAGAATCCGAAGCAAGCTCCAGGCTCTGAGCTATCAGCACAGAGCCTGACGCGGGCTCGAACCCACGAACCGCGAGATCATGACCTGAGCCGAAGTGGGACGCTTAACTGACGGAGCCACCCAGGCACCCCCCTGAGGCAAGGTTTTAAGTGGGAAAGCGGATCTCGGGTTCTGAGGGTCCGGAAGCGGGGTGCAGTGCCTTGAGAGCAGGCTGGGTGATGAGAGGCGCCACGCTTGGGTTTGGGGGGGGTGCATTTTAGCCACATAGGACTTTCCTCATTGTGAACCTCGGTGGGGAACGATGGTTCCAGAACCTTGTCTGGGTCTGAGGGGACCGTCCGCGGGGACGGCCACCCGCTCAGAGGATGTTGGCAGGAGATGTGGGGGTGTCAGGCCTGCGGCCCCCCTCCCACCCGGGCTCCCGGCCTGGCACACGAGCTGTATTTCTCATTTCCTTGTTTGGCATCAGGCACTGCCTCCCCGCCTCTGTCCTTTCTCTTTGGCCTTTGTAGTCTCACTTGGGCCAGTTGTCTGGGGTCTGGTGACCGGGAACAGCAGCCCATGCAGGCCCACAGGGGAGAGTTTCCCTGAGCAGGTGAGGTGTATTCCCGGGAAAGCGGGTTCGGATACGAGCTATCCTGCTCTCATCCATTTCTTTTAAATGTTCTTTTTGTTTATTTTAATTTGTTTTTAATGTCTATTTTTGAAAGAGAGAGAGAGAGCGCGCGCGAGCAGGGAAGGGGCAGAGAGAGAGGGAGACCCAGAATCTGAAGCAGGCTCCGGGCTCTGAGCTGTCAGCACAGAGCCCGACGCGGGGCTCGAACCCACGAACCGTGAGATCGTGACCTGAGCTGAAGTCACACACTCAACCGACTGAGCCTCCCAGGCGCCCCTCTTTTGAATGTTCTTTTTAAATGATGAAATTAGTGGTAACGCTTATAAATAGCCAAACGATCCCGAAGTAGATGGAGTTCATGGGATAGGCCCATTTCCGGCCCGCGTCTACCCCCACCAGCTCCCAAGTCCCCAGAGGCGGCCGCTGTCAGCTCTGGGCTTGTGTCCTTCCTGTCCACCCAGCTTTCTGGTTGGTTTCTGTGGAGCATTTGCCGAGCCCGTGACAGACCAGAAAGAACCCGAGCCTCTGTATTTCTGGAGCCTCTGTCTCCGCGGGACTCACCCCCGGGGGTCTGCAGCCAGGCGCTGGGGTGTCCCCCACGTGTGTCTGCCATCAGCTCGGCTCTGGCCCCCTGGGGCTCACCAGGCTTGTCTCCACAGGTCTGGGGAAGAGTCCGGCTGCTCTTGGCTCGGGGCTCTCGATCAGCTCCCAGCTCCCCTCCGTGCCCTGCCCTCGTGGGATGTGAAGGTGGACGCTCGGCTCTCCCTTCCCCACCCCTGTGCACTTGGCCTCTGCTGTCCCACTGGGCTGGCAGGTCAGGAACGCAGAAAGACCGCTTTAACGGGCGGGCGAGGCTCTTATTTATTCAGGCGGGACAAAGTATGTGAAAGGTCACTGACGCCTGTGAAGCACCTGCCGCGGGTGAGCCCGTCCGCTGTGACGGTGGAACTGTCACCTCTCTTTCTCTTCCGTGTGAGCCCTTCAGCACTGAACCCCAGTGGGGTAAGCTCTGAGGTTGGGAGCCCCCGGCCTGCGGCAGGTGACAGCCTGGAGAGCTGGGGTGTGTGCCCAGAGGTCCCTCCAAAGATGCGGACCCCGTGATCATCCAGCCTTACCCCAGGAGGGGGTCCCCACCCGTGGCCCGCCGGGCTGAGGGACATGTCCAGGGACTACAGGTGACTATTTGCCCGGGACTTTTACGGAAGAGAGAAAAATATTTTTCATTGTATTAGGCTGTTGGTCAATCACGGCACTCCTGTCATTGGGGGCTGGGTAATTCTGTTTCGGGGGTGCCCTGTGCGCTGTGAGAAGTTTAGTGGCATCCCTGGGCTGTACCCACTAGATGCCAGTGGCACCCCTCCACCTCCAATGTCTCCAGATGTTGCCAAATGCCCCCTGGGGGACAGAATCACCCCCCCGCCCCCCACATTGAGAACCACTGGATTCCAGGATTCAGAAACGGGCTTTCTGTGACCACCGTTTGGGAATGGTGAGCTGCCTCTCGCTTGGGTGCAGTTTTCGGTTTTCTTTGTTCCTTTTCCAAAAGGCTGACCTCATCCGGCTCATTTGTTTGTTTCGTTGACTCACGCTTGCTCTAACCACAAGCAGCCTTCCCACTTTGGGGGATCCCAAATGACTTATCGTGGGGCTTTGTATGTAAATTTGAAAGATTTCTTGCCTACCACTTGGGGGGTAGAAACCCTCACCTTCTTTTTTTTTTAGCCCCGTTCGGTAAATGCTTCCCTGGAGTATCTCAGGGCACGGGGAGCTCCCGAGGTGACGGTGAGCACCTTTGCGGTTCGGTTCTCCGAAATCACTAGACGTGTATTTTTCTCTTGTTACTTTGGGTCTTAGCCCAGCGACTAGCAGATGATCTAAGGGCCAGGGCGGTCTGAAGTTGGCCGGGGCTTGGGGGATTTTCTGAAAGCCTGTGACCCAGGACTGGCTGTTGGAGAGTGAGGAGGAGGAGGAGGAAGAGGAAGGCCCCAGGATGGACCCACCCGGGTCATGCCCCACTGCTGTGCATGCCTCTGGGCTGGCCTGTTGACAGCTGGCTCCTCTGGGCTCTGAGCTAGCTGCTGGCTTTGAGATGGGGTTTCACAGAGCCCAGTGTTGCCCCGGGGCCCCGCCCGGCCCAGGCAGCCTTCTCCTTCCCTCCTTTGGGGAAGCGGCGTTGTCACCCCCGAGGCAGGAGGTCGGGTCCTGCCCAACTCACCACTGCTCCTCAATGGGTCCCTCAATGGGCAATGGGTCCTGGTTTCCTGGGATGGGCTTTATACTTAGCGTCTGCCCCTGCCCTGGAAAACCCCAGTTATCAGGAGACCTGTGTGCCCACTGCTCTTGGGGGCCACCCCATTTCTGTCCTTCCGTGGCTCCCAGAGGCTTGGCCTGTTTGACCGCCTCCAAAGCTTGTGATTGAACTTGAGCAGTGGTCGGGGGCCCGCCTCCCTCTCCCATGCACGGCGGCCTTGCACTCAGCCGGTGCTGTGAGCTCGCGTGCTCACCACGGACTTGCACTTGACGGGCAGCAGAGAGTGCAAGGGAAGAGAGGCTAGATCTGGCCACCAAGGACTCTTTGTCCGGGTGACAAGAAAACAGCCTGTGATGCCGCTGGGCCTGAGGCCACCAGCCCCAGCGGCTGTGCCCATCGGCACCCTGGCGCAGACATCAAGCCGGAACCCCCTCTCGTAACCAAACAGTATCCCAGGTGCTCTGCGATCCTTACTGAAGGGCTGAGGACAAGGGGGAGAGGTGGGCCTGTGTGTGATCAGAGCAGAGTTTCGAGGGCGCCTGGAATGTGCCCTTTGCTCTCGGGCGCTGTTCTCCCTGCCTGTACCTGCGCCCAGGCCTGGCAGAGCTGTGAGTCTTCCGGATTCCAGTGTCCGCGGAAGCCAGTCTACTGGAGTAAAGCTGCTTTCCCAAAATAGCCGCCCAGAGCAAAGGAGCAGCCCTGGAATTTGATCCCGAAGATGATGACCATGACCGCCTTGCCCAGGCTCCTGGTCCCACCCAGCTCTACCTCCCCGACCGTCACCGTCACCGTCACCGAGGAACTGTTGGTGGGTGGGAGCTAGGTTTTTCCTGTCTCCCCTTCCCTCCTCCCTCTTTCATTTTGTTCTTTCTCACCACCAGCTTTAGGTTTAGGTACAAACTCAGACTCGGGAGAGATGTACCAGTGCCGACCGGCTGGCGGGGGGGGAGGAGCGGTGGTCACAGGGTGGGGAGCACCTCTCCGCAGGTGAGTGCACACCTCCCGAGGGGCCCGGGTGCTGGCAGTGAGCCCAGCGCCTGGCAGCCGTGCCCGGTGCCAGGCCCAGAGGCCGCAAACCCAACAGGTCAGACAGGTGGAGGGAGCCCCGCGGCCCCCGGTCCCGGGTCCTCCCTCAACCCACAAAGGAGGTAACCCACCTTTTCATTTTTTTCTGCTGGTTTGATTCACTGTCAGCTTCAGGGAACACTGACACCTTGAGAAAAAGACTTGTGGGATTAGCGGAGAGAATCAGGAACTTGTTTCTAGAGGATTTACTGCGTTTGTAGGAAATTTGGACTGGGCCTTAGAAAAACATTTCTAATTGTCTGATCCTTTGTTCGAAAAAGTAAACGTCTTACGGAGCCCTGTTGCTTAAGGAGCCTGGTTGCTTCCCAGTGAGTGGGGAAGGCAACGAGAAAAATCCAGAAACAGTGAGAGTTTTTGTTTTGTTTTTGTTTTTGTTTTTGTTTTTAGTAACCGCAGACAGAAAGCCTATGGAGGGATTTATCGGGGCTTGGTGGGGTCTTCCTTTTCCGTAAGGAGGGGTTGGGCTGGGGGCCGGATTGTATTTGGAAATTGTCTGAAGTTCAGAAATCACCTCTCCTTGGGAAAGCCCGCCTCTGGCATTTTCACTCCCACCGTACTTAGCCCTTTGACAGTTTTGGGGGGCTGATCTCTGGTGTGAAGACGGGAAGGGAGCCCAGGTCTGAAGAACAAAGCTCGGACTCCCCACCCGAAGCAAACATCAGCTTCGTCCCGTCTGACGTTGAAAACGTTTCGCATCTTCCTCCGAGCAGTCCCTGCGCTCTCCCGTCTCCTGCGGTCATGGAATGTCACCCCCATGGGCACCGGGAAGCGGCCACCAGGCCATGACTGCCTGATACTGCCCTCGCTTGCTCTGCTTTGCGGGGAGAGGACGGTGGGGGTTGGGGGGGAGGGCGGTTTCTGCTGTTGTTGAACCTTTTTATAGCAGAGATGTTGTTTCTGTTAAGTGATTTCTTTTTTTTTTTCTTAAATTCCAAGATCATCATCTGTGATGCCCAAGTTGCTTAGGTTACGGGAAATATCAGTTAGGATTCCTTCCTCTGCAAGTAAGAGAAGACTCCTGCTCGGAATGACTTAAGTAGTCAGAACGTTAACCGTTTTACAAAACGTAGAGCAGCTTCGTGATGCGTCGCGTCCAGTGGCCCAGTGACGGCAGGGAGTTAGGTTCTCTCCGTGTTTCTGCTCTGCTGTCCTCTGTGTACTGACTTTGTCTTCCCCCAGCTCCCCTCCCGTCCAGCCTTTCCTGGCGTCTCTTGTGATGAGTGAGGAAATCTTTCTCGAAGCCCCTGACTTTCCCACGCGTCTCATTGGCCTGAGTGATGCCTCAGGCCCGGCCCCAGCCAGTCGGTGGCAAGGGAAGGAGCCGTCGGATGGAGTTCGTGAGGCATGGGCCTGAGGAGTAGATGTTGCGTCACCCGAACCAGATCAGAGCCCGTGAGTAGGAGCAGAGGGGCATGGATGCCGGGACAGCCAACCAGGATCTGCTACCCCGGGAATTTTATTTTATTTTTTTAAGTTTATTTATTTATTTTGAGAGAGAGAGAGAGAGAGAGAGAGAGAGAGAGGGAGGGAGGGAGGCCGCAACAGGGGAGGAGCAAAGACAGAGGGAGAGAGAGAATCCCAAGCAGACTCCGCCTGACGCGGGGCTCGATGTCCCGAACCATAAGATCAGGACGTGAGCCGCAATCAAGAGTCAGATGCTCAACCAACTGAGCTACCCAGGTGCCCCTGCTACATTAGGAACTTTAAATTTATTCCGTTTTCTTGCTGACTTGGGAGGGGGGCGGTCAATAACTGACAGTAACGCTTGCTCCTAAAATACGTGTATTTTGTATTCCGTTCTTCACGTGGGGGCAGTTTCAGGCAATCGTGTCTTCTGTTGGCCTTGCACTTCCCAGACAGGCCCTTTTCCCAGGGACCATCCAGTCGGCGGTCCTCTAGCATTTAAGCTCTTCTCCCCATCGACGCATCTGCTGTCTCCCGGAGTTGGCTGTTTCAGGTCTCCATCTAGCAAGGAGTAGAAAAGGGGAAACTAAGGATTCTAAATATTACGAGGCTTTAGATGCATAAGCCCCCAGCTTGGCAAAGGGCAGGGCAGTAGGCTTCTGGCCGGCAGCCCCCAAGAGCCAGCGCCCCTGCTCGCTGCTCACCCAGGGACACTGCGGGATCAGCGGAGAGACAGGCAGGCACAGGTGGCTCCTGAAATTTGGGAGAAACAGGGTGCTGGCTGCTCTCCTGGGAAAGCCGGCTCCACCAGACACGCATGGACGGTAATTTCCGAGGCGGAAAACATCCAAGTGAGGTTTTTCTTGGGTCTCGTCCCTGAGACACCCTCCCCCCCCCCCCCCCCCCACTTCCCGACTCTCGAGACAGGTTTGTCTCTGCCCAGCCTGGATGGAAGTCACCGCAGATGTGGATGGGTCTCTGGGGCTCCTCTGAGCCACCATCACCTTCCTGCTGCCGGGTCAGGTTTTCTGCAGGAGGCCGGTGCAAGGGCAGAAAAAGGCCTTCCAGCTTTCAACGTCATCGTGAAAGGCAGGAGGACCCTTAATGGCTGGGGGTAAATGTCATCGGGTTCCTTTCCAAGCCTGGCAGGGGAGCGTGTGGGGGCAGGAAGCGAGGGAGACCCAGAATCCGAAGCAGGCTCCAGGCCCTGAGCGGTCAGCACAGAGCCCGACGCGGGGCTCGAACCGGCGAACCGCGAGGTCATGACCTGAGCCGAAGTCGGGCGCTTAACTGACTGAACCACCCCAGGCGCCTTAAAAGTGCTGTTCTCGAGGGTCAGAACCGCTCATGGTTGCAGTTTGGCACGTCTGCAATTTCTTGCCCATCTCACTCTTCACGGGCCCCGCGAGGCCCAGGACGTCCCCCACCCTCCCCACCCAGCGTGGGTTGAGCACAGTCAGTAGCCGATGGGTGCTGAAGGTACATCAGTGCTTCCCGAGACACGCGCTGTGGGATCGGGAAGGTTTCCTGAGTGGATTTCCACATCTCCTGGATGAAGACGACACCTCCTTTTCCAGGATTGGAACGTCCAAGAGCCATGTTTCCAGAATCCATTTTTCTTTAGCACTTGGAGTTTCAGTGCTAGGAGCTTACTCCCTTGGCAAAGATGACTTCTGGTTTCCTCGTGTTGCCCTGGCTCCCTGGACCAGCAGCCCTGCCTGTGCAGCGAGAGGCGTTGGGCCTGGGGCTCACAAGGGCCCCTGTAAGGACAAGTCAAGTGAAGGCAAAGTCAGGGCTCTGAACCGAGCCCCAGGCCTTTCAGCAACAGAAGCTCGCTGGTAATTGAACCAAAAGCCTTTTGGTAGAAGAGAACATACGTTTAAATCTAAGTACATTCACTCTGACCTTGGGTTGCAGCTTTGCAAGAGACTCTCACTTGGTTAAGACTGCTGACTTGGCGTGCTTTGCGTCTCGTAGAACACAGTCAGAGTTCGTGCATTGACTGATCATTCACCCTTCCCGGAGTTCTGGTTTTCCCTCTCTGACTGGGAAGTTTGTCCCCAAAGTCCAGACCTCCCCTTTCTGACTGGGAAGATTGTCCTCTCTGTCTGAGGACCCTGGACTCAGGAGGAAGAGGAAGGACCCCCTCCTGGCCACCATAGCTGCCAGATCAACCCTGGTGCCTGGGGAGCAGCCTCCATGGGCAGACATTCACCCAGGTCACCGCCTGGATTCAGAAAACGGGGTTCTGTGTGGAAACCGGGGGCAGAAGCAGTAGAAGTTGCACCCGGTCCTGCTTTTCTGCACCATGTTTTCCTCTGGTTCATCTTCGGGGCCCGAGGGTGGCCTGGATCCAAGATGTAGCAGGCCCCCGGTCTTCCTCCCACATTCTCTCAGCGCTGTGGACCTTCTGCTGCAGTCAGCCCGTCCAGGAGACGCACACGGGCTCCCCCCCTCCTGACCTGACCTTTGTGCTCGGCAAGAGCAGTGCCGGGCGCCGGGTCTGAAGCCAGCGGGCGTCGTGAGCCCCTTCCCGCCCCGCACACCCCGTCTTCGGAAGGGCCCGCCCGTCCCACATGCCGTGCTGTGCTCGCGGAGACCAGGCGTGCCGGCCGCTGCTTTCAGTACTTGGGGGTCCCCTGCCTGGTCCAGCCAGTCTGGGGGTTCTTCAGGCTCCTGCCCGCCCCCCGCGCTTGCTTGAGGACGGTCGCCGTGGAAGGTGCCGTCAGCCCCACCCCACACCTGCTGGGTCAGAAGCGCGTGGAGCTGGGAATCCGCACCTCACCGGGTGGTTCTTGGACACGGGAAAGCTGACTGCCGGTGCTCCAGGCTGACAAAGGTGCCCTTCTGGAACTTTCGAAGCTTTGGGATAAAATTGGATGCGTCAGAGGCGTATTTTCCACACTAAAACTTAAAAGTCCGGTCCGGTTTGCTTTTTAGGCAGGGCTTTATGGCTTCGCCCGTTTGGGGACAGAAGGCTACGGAGAGAACAAACTCCCACCAACTCCCACCGGACGTTTGGCAGCCAGGAAAGGAGAAGCCGTGTGCCCTGCACCCTGCGGGGTGTGTGAGAAGGCTGCCGGGGGGCCTCCTCCTCCCAGTGATTCAACCAAACGCGGATCTAGGTGCTGCCGGGAAGGCATTTTGCAGATGTGGGTGGCATCTACAACCAGCTGACTTTAAGTAAAGATGATCCTCCATAATGTGGGTGGGCCTCGTCCAATCAGTTGAAAGCCCTCAAGAACAAAGCCGGGGTTTTCCTGAGGAGGAAGAAATTCCACCTGTGGCCTGTAGTGTCAGCTCCTGCCGGAGAGTTTCCAGCCTGGCCGGGCTGCCCCGGCCAGCCCCACAATCATGTGAGCCAGTTCCTTGAAATAAGCCTCTCACTCTGTATCTCCTTCTGGTTCCGTTTCCCTGGTAGAATTCTGACTGATACACCCTCTCCGTGGCTCCCAGGATGGGCGGGGGGGGGGGGGGGGGGGGGGGCAGTCGGTGCTGCTTTGTTCCGTGGCTCCCTTTCCGCGTGGACGTGCGGTTTTAAACTACTGTCCTCTTCTAACTTTTTTCTCTTCCAGGAAAGTGCTGACTTGGGTGTTTTCCCTCCTTGTCAGTGAGTCGTGGGCCGGCCCTGTTGGGATCCGTTGCCGGTCTCCGCTTTCTCCACCGTCCCGTCTTTCCTCCTCCTCTTTCCTTCCCATCCACAGGTCCCGGGGAGAGGCCGCACAGGCCTGCCGCCCGAGTCGCCGACCGGGCCAGCTGTGAGTGTTTCTTTGGCAGTGTCTTAGCTGGTTGTTGTGAGTAATAGTGAAGGAAGCAATCAGCAAGTATACTGCCCTAGAAGTGCTGCACGTTGTGGGGCCCGCGAGGGAAGGAACAGGCGAGAGGCGCCCAGAGCCAGCGGGAGACGCCGGATCCAGGATGTGGGCGGCTGTGCTCCGCCATGTTGGTTGGTAAGGGCCTTCGGGGGGAGCAGCCTCTAGGGCCCCCGGACTGGCCTGCTCGTGGGTGTTGAGGGGGGGAGAAGAGCACCCAGGCTGGGGCCTGGAGGCTTCTGGCTGGGAGAAGTTTGCACCCAGGGATAAGCAAAGCCGGCATTTACAGAGCGCTTAGGACGTATGAAGCCCTGTTCTAAGCGTTCCGAAATGTATTCCCTCGGGAGCAAGAGTCTGCTGTTATTTTTGTCTCACAGAGAAGAAAACGGAAACACAGAGAGCAAAAGCCAACAAAGGATGCAGCTGATAGAAGCGGGGGACAGGGTTTGAACCCGAGCAGTGTGGCTTCAGAATCTGTGCTCTTAACCCGGGGCCCGTGTCCTTAGAGATGGGCCTGGGGTGGCATCGCCACCCTGCGGACACCCAGACCCTGTTCCTCTTTCCCCGTGAGGCCGATTGTGAAGGAAGTCATTAGCTTTGGCGAATGTGGCTGGGTGGGCATTCGGAGGCGTGTCTGCCTTGGGGAGACTTTTCCTTCTCCGCCAAGGCCAGCCCCAGGACGGTGACCGGAATGGAATGAGAAGTTGCAGGTGTTTCCGCCCCAGTTGGCGGATCAGGAAGCTGCCTCCACGGGAGCTCAGCTAAAAGAGAGTCGAATTCTCTGGGTCCTCCCGGCCCTCCCTGCGGACGCCGGCTTCGGGTCCGGCGGACCGTGCGGCCGGCTGGATTGCCATGGCAACACGAAGTGGACCCAAGCCCCCGGAGGACGGAGAGCAAAGACACAGTGGTGACTTCTGTCGGTCTTGGACCACAAAGCGCATCCTTGGCCTCCGGTGAGCCTGGGGTGAATAACCCATCATTGGGCCTGTGCTTTGACAGTGGCCACCAAAGCAGCCTTTGGTCCTTGCCTTTCTCGCGTTGGTGGCTTCGTGCTCTCTGATTGAGCCGTGAGGACTCCAGTTCCCCGTCCTACTGATCGTTTCCGTCCTCCAGTCTAGTGTTCTCAGGAATTCACACGCGTCCGCGAGGTGAAGCCAGATGTCGGTGGTTACTCCTCTGGCCCCCCTGGCTGAGACGGGCCTCCGGGGCCTGCGAGGTGATGGCGCTTCCGGTTTGATGCAGACCGAGGACAGCACCTGCTGTGACCCCCCGGCCTCCGCACGCCCCCTCTGCTCGTCCTCCGGCCACTGCCTGGGGCACCGCCCTTGCTCCGGCCCGCCTGCCTGGACCCCATGTAGTGGCTCTCTTGTCTCGCCTGCCCCGGTGCTTCCTAGCAACCGAAGGGGAGCTGAGCCCGTTTCCATCTTGACCCCTTTATGTAAGCCAGAAGACCCCTTAGAAAGGTTTTCTGAGACTTGGAGTCTAACTTTGGCCTTGACACACCTCCTCGGGTCCAAGCTGGTCATCTCCCTCTGTGCTTGAGAGCAAAGTGGACCGCCAGGCTCACTTTAGCAAATCAGATTCCCGGGGGGACTCCTTCTGTTTCTCCTCCAGGACTCAGAGGGGAGAGGGTCCCTTTGTAATGCACTTGGGACTGGCCACGCCCATGCCTCCTTGGCCACAGATTCCCCTCTCTGCTCCCCAGGCCCGTGGAGCTGGGCGTGGGCTGCAGTGGGGGCCGTGGGATGTCTGGAATGCCAGCCGCGGTGACCGACCAACGCTCAGCTCCCGGAGCTGTGACCAAGGCAGCGTTGGGGATGGCTTTGGAGCCGAAGTCTTCACATTTTTCCCAGTTTCGGGCGGAAGTGAAGAATGCCCGCCTTCTCCCAGCCCCACCAGTTAATTCAGGAGCTTGAATTTTTTTTGTTTGTTTGTTTTCTAAATTAAAGGGACCACGCTCTTGGATTGTGATTCTAACGGGCCGGTTCGTTTGAGTTCAGCCAAAATTACTTGCGAGTAACCTCTTTTCGTAGCCACCTCTGCTCTCCGATATGCCGGCAGAGAAGCCAGAAAGGTGGTGCCTCTCAACTTCGGTGCCCGGCCCGAGTTCGCGGATACGAAGGAAGGAAACAAACAGGAGGCTTTGCTTCCATTCCGATCTTTGGAGGAAACGTGTCTTTGTGACGGTTTATTCTGCAGTCTTTCGAGCAGCTAACGTAGGATATCTGCTGGTATCTTTGTATCCAACAGTGGAAGATACGGACTTGGATGTGTATCTAGCTCTTTGTCTTTCTAGAACTCCCGTGGAGACAGGCAGAGCAGTGTTGACTCCGGGAATGAGTTGAGAATGGATTGGGACAAAGAAGGGCTACTTCTGCCTCTCCGCGTCTCTCCTCACACGCATGCGCACATGCACGTGCTCCTGGCCGTCGATTTGGGGGCACCCACATAAGTCAGTGGCTCCTGGTGACATCCCTGTGCCCTGGACACTTGGCCTTCCCTAACATCAGGGTCGGCTTCATGGTGTGGCATCTGTGTCTTTAGCTGGCCCTGCCTTTGGACTGTGGCCAAATTGAAATGTGTCATAATTTTGGGGGCGCCTGGGGGGCTCAGTCGGTCGAGCGTCCGACTTCGGCTCAGGTCATGATCTCGCGGTCCGTGAGTTCGAGCCCCGCGTCGGGCTCTGTGCTGACAGCTCAGGGCCTGGAGCCTGCTTCGGATTCTGTGTCCCCCCCTGCCCCCCATCTCTGCCCCACCCCTGCTTGTGCTCTGTCTCTGTCTTTCAAAAATGAATAAACATAAAAAAAATTTTTATAAGTTTTGGACAAGGGCCCCGTGAACTGTGTAGCTGTTTGTGACTGTCAGCCTTCCGTAGGCCTTCAGGCTTCAGGTCACGAGGACTCTGTCGTCCCACATCAGGAGCTGGGTGCCATTTTCCAAGAGGTCTTGGCACAGAACAGGCGCTCCAGCCTGCTGGTCTGGAGGGTCAGGGTGAGTAGAGCTGAGCGGGACCAGAATGCGGTCTCGAGCTGAACCCAGAGCCAGCCGGGGCGCACACGCGAATAGAGAACTCCGGTCCCAGGCGTGGGGTTGCCTCCGGGGTTAATCCAGAATTGTGATTCATCAGAATTCAAGGAGGGATTTTATTGGTTTTTGGGAATTGTGTCTATTTGGGGATTACATTAATTTTCTATAGGTTTTTTTTTTTTAATAGTTTTTAAAGTTTATTTGTCTTGAGAGAAAGAGAGAGAGAACGTGAACAGGAGAGGGGCAGAGAGAGAAGGAGAGAGAGAATCCCAACCAGGCTCCGTGCTGTCGGCGCAAAGCCCAGTGAGGGGCTCCCACTCACAAATGGTGAGATCATGACCTGAGCTGACGTCGACACTCAACTGACTGAGCCACCCAGGCGCCCCTTGAGATTATATTCATTTTCTAGGGCTGCCCTGACAAAGAACCACAGACTAGGTAGCTTGAACAACAAAAATTTGTTTTCTGTCGATTCTGGAGGCTAGACGGGCAAGATCAAGGCGTTGCTGGGGTTGGTTCCTTCTGAGGCCTCTCTTCGGCTTGTAAATGATTGTCCCCCACCCCGACCCCCATGTCTTCACTTCCCTCTGTATCCATCTGCGTCCCAATTTCCCCAATTGTGTCCTCAATTAAAAGGACACCAGTCATACTGGATTGGGACCACCCTAATGATCTCATTTTAACTTAATCACCTCTTTAAAGACTCTGCCTCCAAATAAGGTCACATCCTGAGGTGCCCGGAGTTAGACTTCCAACATATGAATGGGGTGGGGGACCCAGTTCAGCCTGTCCCCTGGGGATTTTTCTAGGCACTTCAGAATGTAGTTTTAATAGCTTCACAGTATCTCTCCGAAAAGGCGAGAAATTGTCGACTCCTGGGCTCTGCTCTCCCAACACAGGAAGAGGCAACATAAGACTCCGTGGCCAGCAGAATGTGGCTGTGGGTGGTTGCTCAAGGGTGAGAGGCGTGTGTTACTTAATTCTGGCTTCCAGATAGACACAGGAAGAGTGACGGCGCAGGGGATGGGAGCCAGCTGCTCCCCGGGTCCTGTGGGGCCTGAGCGAGAGGACATGAGTGTGAGCAGGAAGATTGGGGTCAGAGTTGAGGGAAGACCTTCAGGCTGGGGCGGGGTGGGGAGGACCAGAGGCTGAGGTCGGGAGAGCAGGAAATGTGGTCCCGAGACCTGCACTCGGTCACCTGGGGTGTCCCAGGAGGAAGGGCCGGGCTTATGACAGTGGCTCACAAACGCCCTGTGAACTTTGGGAGGGCCCTGAGGCTCTGATGTCCCCGTCCTGGGCCGGGCCTGGCCACCTGGACACTTAGGAAGCTCCATATGTGAGGAGATAATTATTGAAGCCGGTCCCTGGCTTTTTGGAGGTTTATAAACTTTTGTGCTTGTTTGAAATTTTTCATAATAGGGGCACCTGGGTGGCTCAGTCGGCTAAGTGTCCGACTTTGGCCAAGGTCATGATCTTGTGGTTCGTGAGTTTGAGCCCCACGTTGGACTCTGCACCGACAGCTGGGAGCCTGGAACCTGCTTCAGATTCTGTGTCTCCCCCTCTCTCTGCCCCTCCTCTGCTCATGCGCTCTCTCTCAAAAATAAATAAATGTTAAAAAATGTAAAAAAAAATTTTTTTTTTCGTCATGAAATGTGTTTTTTGTTTTTCTTTTTTTAAAAGGGAGGGAGGGGCGCCTGGGTGGCTTAGCTGGTAGAATATGCAACTCTTTTTTAATTATTTTTGAGGGAGAGACAGAGTGAGAGCAGGGGAGGGGGAGAGAGAGAGGGAGACACAGAATCTGAAGCAGCCTCCAGGCTCTGAGCCGTCAGCACGAAGCTCAACACGGGGCTCGAACCTACTGACTGTGAGACCATGACCTGAGCTGAAGTCAGACACTTTTACTGACTGAGCCACCCAGGTGCCCCCAGAGCCTGCAACTCTTGATCTCGGGGTTGTAAGTTCAAGCCGCCCTTTGGGTGAAGAGATTACTTAAGAATAAAATCTTAAAAAAAAAAAAAAAAGTTTAAAAAAAAGAGAGGCAGAATAAAGACAAAAAAAAAAAAAAAAGCTCCCAGGTGCTTCTGATGCCAGCCCTGGTTAGGACAAAGATGGGAGGAGGAAGCATTGAACCTGCCCTGGGCCTCCCCTGACCTGGGGGAAGCAGCGCCTCCTGGTGGCGAGAGGCGGCACTACTCACATAGCCGGGTCACCTGCATTCCCAGACCAGGACAGTGTGTGCCCCGGAAAGACTTCAGAGGAGGAAGCCAGGCAAGCCTTTGCAGCAGGCTCTTACCCTTTGTTATACCACGGACCCCTCTGCCTACCTAGTAATGCCTATGGACCCCAAAGACAGAGGCGAAAAATAAAATACATGGGATTACGAAGCAGAACAATTATAACGCAGTGTAATTATCAAAATAGCTGATAAAGCCAAATTTGTTATGTGCCCCTTATCAGCGTATTCAATATAAGATTCAGCAGAAGCTGGTCTAATGATAATTTTTTTAAGTTTATTTTGAGAGAGAGACGGGGGAGCGCAGGAGTCAGAGAGAGGCAGAGAGAATCCCCACCAGGCTCCGAGCTGTCAGCACAGAGCCCGATGTGGGGCTCGAACCCACAAACCGTGAGATCATGACCTGGGCCGAAGTCGGACGCTTAACCGACTGAGCCCCCCAGGCGCCCCATCATCTCATTTGCTTTAAAGCCAAGTTTTCAACCTACGGAAGCCCGAGGTCCCTTTTAATAAAGCAAAAGAAATCTTACACCCTCCGGAAGATTCTGAAGGACTTCTGGGAAGGAGGGGTGCTCATGCCTCTTATCTCCTCCCCAGAGTCATTAAGGGTCACTGCTTATGCTTCGCAGCGTTATTCACAGTGAGCAAAAGGTGTGCATCGACAGCTGAATGGGGAAGGAAAATACCATGGAATGTTATTTGCCCATAAAAGGAAAACGAAGTGTTCACACGTGCTGCAACCTGGGTCAACCTCGATGACATTACAAGTGAAAGAAGCCACACGCAGAACGACTACCTACCATCCGATTCGGTTGGTGGGAAATGTGCAGGAAAGGCAAACACATAGAAACAAAAAGTAGACGAGTGGTCGCCAGGGCTGGGGAGAGGAGACGGGGGAGTTAACTGCTTAAGGGGCACAGTTTCTGTTTGGGTTGAAAAGTTTTAGACATAGGGGTGATGTGGGGCGCCTGGGTGGCTCAGGGGGTTGAGCTTCCTTCCGACTCTCGATTTTGGCTCAGGTCGTGATCCCAGGGTCGTGGGATCGAGCCCTGCGTCGGGCTCCTTGCTGAGCCCGGAGCCTGCCTGGGCTTCTCTCTCCCTCTCCCTCTCTCTGCCCCTCTCCCCCACTCTCTCTCTCTCCCTAAGATAAAATAAACGGTTAAAAAAAAATAGTGATGCTGCTTACGTCATCTCTTGAATGTCATCATTGCCACCGATCTGTGTACTTAAAAATAGTTAAAACGGGGCACCTGGGTGGCTCAGTTGGTTAAGCGGCCGGCTTCGGCTCAGGTCACGATCTCGTGGTCTGTGAGTTCGAGCCCCGCGTCGGGCTCTGTGCTGACGGCTCAGAGCCTGGAGCCTGTTTCAGATTCTGTGTCTCCCTCTCTCTGACCCTCCCCTGTTCATGCTCTGTCTCTCCCTGTCTCAAAAATAAATAAAAATGTTAAAAAAAATAAATAAATAGTTAAAACGACAATTTCTTATGTGATATCTGTCTTACCACAATTTAAGAAAAAGGAGTCCCCTGCTTACAGACATCTTTCTGGTTACACCGAGCCATCCCCCCCCACCACCCCCAGTCATGCAGTGGGACCGGGGACCCTCTGCAGACCAGACGGCCTTCTCCGCACCCCATCCCTGGCAGCTCGCAGGTCCCCTGGCTTAAATGCTACCTTAATGCTGCCTGCCTCCAGTTTCTGTCCCCAGATAGGACCTCCTCCACAACCCCGACCCCCACCACACGGCTTGTCCGGTGGTAATGTGACACGTCCGTCCGCAACCAGCTCCTGCTTTTGCCCGCCCCCAAACCTGCTCCCTCCAGTGAAGGCATCTCTGTCCTTTCGTCTCCGAAGCCTAGGGCCTTCCTCACTCCTCATTTGCCCACACTCACGTCGGAGCCCCCAGTAAATCCTATCATCTCTGCCCTCGGAACACATCCATGACCCCAGGCGCCACCATCCCTCACCTAGACCATGCAGGGGCCTCCTAGCCGGGCGTGATTTCTCGTAAGTAACACCTCCGCTCCGCCCTCCCGCGGCTCCTGTGTCGCTCAGTGTGTAAAAGTAAGACCCTCACATTGACTGAGGGCCTTGCGTACTCTCCCTGTGTCTGTTCTCTCCCCTCTCTGTCACGGCTTCAGCCACGGTGGCTCCTGGCTGCTTCTGGGACACGTAGGCTGGGCTCCTCCTCAGGGCCTTTGCACGTGTTGTTTCCTCTACCTAAGATCCTTTCCCTGGCTGTCTGTGCCGATCCTCACCCTCTCACTTCGGGATCTGCTCAGACACCAAACCATTAGAGTCGACTTCTCTGGACACCTGTACAGAGCACCCCCGGGCCCCCACCAGGACACCCCCAGCCCTGTTGCCTGGCTTTACTCTTCTCCCGCATTTACCGCCATTTGCCACCCTGTGTATTTGTTGATGGTTTCTCATCTCTCTTCTTGACCAGAAGGTCAACTCCCGGAAGGCAGGGATTTGATTTCGCTCAGTGTCGTTATCTTCAGATAATCAGCAGAGGGGCTCGGTAGATGTGTGTGGAATGAATAAATTGCTGGAACCCTTTGATTCGCTGAAATTCTACAGTATTCTTCCAATGCTACTCACTTGTAAGCACTAAAAAATTACTAATAAATTACAGTAGCTCCACTTTACAAAACAAAACCCTGGGGTAAGGGCCCTCGGACCTGCTTTCCCCGTATTGGTAGTTTGTGCTGGTTAAGGCAAAGACCAGGCTGTTGTCAGAAGGAGCCCCCGATATCCAGTGGCTCCAAGGAATGGATGTTTATTTCTCCCTCCTACGGCGGCAAAGACCAGCATGCCAGGTTGTCAGGTGACTCAGCCACAGCCACCTTCAGGGACCCCAGTTCTTTCCATCTTCTTCCTTCGAAGCACCGGAGGCTTAGAAAGGTTAAGTGGCCCCTTTTAGGTCATGCAGTGTATCGGTTTGCTATCCGTGTGTAACAAATTACACACACTTGGCTGTGTATCCACACCAGTTTAATCTCTCACGGTGTCTGTAGATCAGAAGTCTGCCGGGGGTGCCTGGGCGGCTCGGTAAGTTAAGCGACCAGTTTCAGCTCCGGTCATGATCTCAAGGTTTGTGAGTTCGAGCCCCACGCCGGGCTTTGTGCTGACAGCTCGGAGCCTGGAACCTCCTTCCGATTCTGCGTCTCTCTCTCTCTCTCTGCCCCTCCCCGCCCCCAAAAAACAAACATTAAAAAACAATTTTATTTATTTATTTATTTTTTAAAGAAGTCTGTTGTGTGATTCACAGACTGGGTCTCCTGCTCTGGGTCTCGCACGCCCCGCGCCGGCCGGCCGTGTTCTCAGCTCCCTGTGCAGGTGGCTGTGGGTTCGGGTGGCCCTCACTTCCTAGCAGCCACGGCCTCACCTTCCCACATTCACAGTCCCACTCGTGACAGTGGACGGCGGGATCCCCACGTCAGAGTCCCTTCATAGGAATCTCCCCTGCCCTTCACATTTCTCTGACTTCTTCTTTTGCTACTCGCCAAGAAAAACTCGCTTCCTGTAAAGGGGTCTCCCGGTGGGGCCAGGCCAACCTGGATCGTCCTTTGTCCTGAGATCCGCTGAGCCCGTCGGCGCCGGGCCGCTGTGACAAAATGCCACAGACTGGGCGGCTTAATTAATAGACCTTGATTTCTCACGCTTCTGGAGACTGAAGTCCCAGACCGAGGTGCTGGCAGATTTGGTTCCTGGAGAGAGCCCGCTTCCTGGCTTGTAGAAGGCCGCCTTTTGCCGTAACCTTCCCTGGCCGAGAGAGAGGAAGCAAGCGTCTGGTGTCTCTGCTTATAAGGTCACTAATGCCATCACACGGCCCCAGCCTCATGACCTCATCTAAACCTAATCAGCTTGCAAAGGCCCACTTCCTAATCCGATCATTAAGCTTGAGGGTCAGGACTTCGTGTGGACTTGAGGGGTTGGGGAGGACAGAGGGACCAGCATTCAGTCCACAACCTTAGGCCTTCAATCACATCTTCAAACTACCCTCACAGCAGCACCTGGATTAGTGTTTGATGAAATAACCAGGGGACAGGAATTTTGATGGGGGGGTGGGGTGGGGTGGGGGTGGTCTTTAGAATGCTGCCCACCAGGGGCACCTGGGTGGTTCAGTCGGTTAAGTGCCCGACTTTGGCTCAGGTCATGATCTTGCAGTCCATGAGTTCGAGGCCTGAGTCAGCACAGAGCCCACTTGGGGGTCCTCGGTTCCCCTCCCTCTTTGCCCCTCCCCCACTCGTGCTCTCTCTCTTTCTCTCTCTCTCTCAAAAATAGATGCACATTAAAAAAATGCTGCCCACCAGCTGGGGTCAGGACATAGGTGCAAGGTTAGAACTTGGGTCTTCACTGTACCCCAAGACCTCTCTCCTGGGGTCAACAGTGTACTTGAAGGCAGTGCCACCTGCAAAATGCGTGCCCAAGGAGAGGCATAGAGGAAAACAGCCTTTCTCCCTCCAGTGGTCTTTAACGGACCCAGGCATGGGGGAACCTCAATGCGGGGGAGGGGGGAGCAACTGGGGGGGGGGCCTCCTCAAAACAGGCCCTCAGGGTTTCTGCAGGCAGGAGGGCTGGGTACTCAGCAAGTGGGGGAGGGGGTGGTGGGCAGCCTTCAGAGCTCTGGGGTGGGGAGGGGCGAGGCTCAAGGTGTTGGCAGAGTTTAAACATCCCACTGAGGGACGCCTGGGTGGCTCGGTGGGTTCAGCGTCTGACTTTGGCTCAAGGTCACGATCTCACGGTTCGTGGGTTCGAGCCCCGCGTCGGGCTCTGTGCTGACAGCTCGGAGCCTGGAGCCTGCAGCCTGCTTCGGATTCTGTGTCTCTTTCTCTCTCTCTGCCCCTCCCCTGCTTGCACACTCTCTCTCTCAAAAATAAATAAAACATTGAAAAAAAAAAATGAACACGTTCCATGGAGACACCAAGGGCTTCTGTAGGAACATACACCCACTAGGTGGTGCCCCTTGAAGAGGGAAGAGGCCGTGGCTGGTCAGCCTTGTCCCCGTCTTTCAACTGCCCAACGGTCGCGTGAGCATGCCAAGGGTTGCACCACCTCCTTTGGGGGAGCTGGATGTGGGGGAGCACGGAGCGGGGCCCTATGGGCCGGGTTCCTCTTCCAGGGCCGTCGCTCACTGTGGTACCTGGGTAGGGAAGGCTCAAGACCATGTTCACCTCCACACAGGGAAATGAGAAAGGTGGCCAGCCCACATTTCTACCAGCAACGTAAGGAATAGTCCCCCTTCTGTTCTAGTTTTCAGGTCACATACGTGGCTTGTTATTCGGGTTGGTGTGAAAGCTCAGCAAATCGTGTAGGGCTCCTCTGATTTCGAAACAGCAGCTTGTCACCCCTTTTGATGTGTTGTTTTTTTTTTTTTTTTTTTTTTTTGAGAGAGCGAGCGCGTGCCTAAGCGAGGGAGGGGCAGAGAGAGAGAGAGAGAGGGAGACACAGAATCCGAAGCAGGCTCCAGGCTCCGAGCTGTCAGCACAGAGCCCGATGCGGGGCTCGAATTCATGGACCGCAAGATTATGACCTGAGCCAAAGTCAGATGCTTAACCGACTGAGCCACCCAGGTGTCCCCTGTCACCCCTCTGGCAGCTGTCCAAGGAGGAGGATCTTGTGCCGTGGCTGGGGTGGGAAGACAGAGGAGAAGCAAGTCAAAGCCAGTCTGCCCTTGGGGCCACCGGCTGTGGTTACGGGGCCTCTGGGCTTCTTGACCCCTCGACCTGCAGTCAGGCAGTTGTGGTGCAGGGAAGGCTGTCGCCATGCGCCAGGACCTTGTAGATGGAGCAGCAGACAACGGCCAGGTTGCCTGGCACAGACTCTAGAGTGGTGACTTGGGGTCAAAAGACTCCATCTGAGTTTCTTACCAGTTCGCCCAAGGAGGAGGAGCGGGAGGGAGGGCTGGGAAACCAGGAATGGAAAATGTAGCCAATGGGACATCCCATTCCCCATGGGGTGGGAACCGTCGATGGCAGCCTGGAGCCTGAAGCTTCTCTGGGTCTCCCGCTCTCCGGGTCAGGCCTCTCTGGGGGCCCAGCACCCCTGGGATAGGAGAAGCAGAGAGCCCAGGAGCTCTACTGAGAGGCATGGGGCCAGGAGTCGCTGGTTCCTTTTGGTGGAGAACACACTAAGTGGCTTAAAACCACCCAGCCACCTGGCACCCATGCATCTTCCTTCCTGCTCAATGCCCGGACCCACGGGGCAACGTCAGGGAGCTCAGATTGTGGAAAATACTCTCGAAGCTTAATTTGAAGTGATTTGAAGCTATATCGTTGTGTGACTTTCCCCCCTTTTCCCTATAGTGGGAAGTCTGAATGTTCTTTGAACGTTGTTCCCCGGTGCAAAGAAAACCAAGCCATCACCTGATCGGACTTGCCTGCAGAATGGCCAGATGCTCTCCGGGGATGGTGGGCAAAGGGCTGTCATCTCAGTAAAGCAGGAAAGACGTAGTCAGTCTAGAGCAGCTAGACCTGTCCCGTCTGTCTTCCTCCCCCAAATACCCAAGGGATTAAATGACTCTGATCTTGGCGGGTTGGGGGGGTGGGGGGGGGGCAGTCCATTCTGGGCTCTTTCTTGCCCAGCCTCATGCCAAAGTCCAGGACTGCCTGCACAATCCAAGCTTAAAACTATTCATCTCAGTAAAAAGCTGAGAGGCTTCATTGACAGCAGCCTCCGCCGGGGGCTGTTCATTATCTGGGTTCCTCTCAGGAGGAGGTCAGGGCCTCCTGAAGTGACTCAGAAGGAAACCAGCTCTGCGGAGCAAAGTCCCTGAAGATGTTTGCTCAAGCTTCGGGGAATTGTTTTTGGTAAATTTTTTTCTGATTAAAGAAAGAACATATGCTCACTCCAGCCTTGCTAGGAACAGCCCAGACCTGGAAACACACGTTGTCAAACAGCAGTAGAATGGGTAAATATATTGGTCATACGATGAAATACTATACAGTGATGAAAACGAACAGCAGCTTTGTGTGAGAACGTGGTGACTCTCACAAAAATAACATGGAGCGAAAAATAGAAGACACAAAGGGAAGATGGGGTGTGATCCCACTGACACAAAGTTCAAGACAGGCAAGCTGTATATACCATTTTGTTTAGGGATGCATACATGAGTGGTTTTGTAAAAAGCAAGGAAATGAGCGAAGGGGAAAAAAAGGTTTGGGGGGAGGTTTCTGGTGTGCTGGAAATGTTCTATTTCTTGCTCTGGGTGGGTATTTGTTGTATAATTATTCGATTGTACTTTGCATTTTAGTTTTCAGTATGCGTATTTCAGAATGCGGTGTTTTTAAAAGTTAGACACAAAAAGGTCTATGCCTATGATAATCTTTACCTTTTGTGAGTCAAATGTAAAAGCAAATCTAGTGTATACCGAAAACTATAAAAACTTCATGGAAGGAAATTAAGGGCACTCTAAATAAATGGAAAGACATCCCATGTACATGGATAAGAGGATTTAATATTAAAAGAGCATTATCCAGGGCACCTGGGTGGCTCAGCCAGTTGAGCGTCCAACTTCAGCTCAGGTCGTGATCTCATGGTTTGGTTTGTGAGTTCAAGCCCCACATCAGGCTCTCTGCTGTCAGTGCAGAGCCCCCTTTTGGGCCCCTTCCCACCCCCACCCCCACCTCCGACCCTGCCCTGCTTGCACTCTTTCTGAAAAATAAAAAATAAACATTAAAAAGATGGCGTTACCCCCCCCAATTTATATACATATTTAAAGGAATCCCTATAAAAATCCCAGCTGACTTTTTTTGTGTGTGTGTAGCAATGAAAAAATTGCTTCTCAAATTGATATGGCATTGCGAGGGGCCCCAAAGAGCCAAAATAATATTAAAAAAGAAAAACAACGTTGGAGGACTCACACTTCCCCATTTCGAAACTTACTACAAAGCTACAGTAACCAAAATATTCTGTTGTACTGGGAAGGAAGGAAATACAGGTGTGAATCTTCATGAGCAGGGATTAGGCAGGAGGTACTTGGATACAACACCAAAAACACAGCAATCAAAGGGGGAAATTGGACATTGTCAAAATAAAAACTTTTGTGCCGCAAAAGTAAACTATCAAAGTGAAAAGACAACGCACAGAAGGGGAGGAAATTTTTGTGAAGTCATATATCTGGTTAGAGTCTAAGATCTAGAAATATAAAGAACTCCAACCCCTCAGTGCCCAAGAGGATAGCCAAGGGAACTGAATAGTCATTTCTCCAACAAGGATATGCAAAGAATCAACCAACACACGAAGAGCCACATCGCTATTTACTAGAGAAATGCAAAGCAAAGCCACGACGAGATACCACTGGGAGAGCTAGAATCAAAAAGACATAATAAAAAGTGTCAGGAGAATGAGAGACGTTGGAACCCTCCTGCATTGCTGTAGGAATATAAAAAGCTGTAGGCACTTTGAATAACAGTCTGGCAGCCCCTCAAAAAGTTGGACACAGAGTAACCATATGACCAGCAGTTGTCTTCCTAGGTACATACCCCAAAGAATTGAGAACATGTGTCCACCCCAAAACTTGTACGCAGATGTTTGTAACAGCATTATTCAAAGTAGCTGGAAAGTGGGCTATCAACGTAATTGATAACATGCTGCAATGTGGATGAACCTTGAAAACATGCCACGTGGAAGAAACCAATCCCCAAAGACAACTTACTATCTGATTGCATCTATGTGGATGCCCAGAACAAGCAAATCCATAGACACAGAAAGTAGGTTAGTGATTGCCTGGAGCGGAGGGGAGGGAGAGGTCGGCAGCGACTGCTAACAGTTTCATTTTGAGGTGGTGAAATGTGGAATTAGATAATGATGGTTGCACAGACTCGTGAATATACCGTAAACTATGGGACGGTACGCTTCAAAGGGCCAATTTGATGGCAGGTGATTGGTCTCTCAATTTTTAAAAACACGAAATGTTGAAAAAAGTAAAACCAGCACATGAGGAATTAGTGTTTCATGAAAAAACCAAACCAAACCCTCGTAATCTTAACTTTAAAAAATCGCGTGCTCATTGCCAGAAAAAATGAAAACACCCCTTGCCCAAAGCAACCATCCCTGCCCTGTGAACGCTCCGGGTACCCACTGTATGAGGAATGAGGCTCGTCCTCCACCGTTGTTTCTGTTACTAGTGGAAAGAATGCCTCCCTCCTTCACCCACCACACGCTCCGCACACAAGCTGGCTGCAAGGAAGGAAGGTAATAGTAGCCCTAGAAATGCCAGTCCTTCCCCGTCCAGGACAGGATGTCCTAGCCATCTGGCTGGAGCAGGGGTAGCCCTGGCGTAGGGGGCGGGGAGGAGGGTGCCCGGGCGGGGCGCGGGGACGCGGCAGGGGGCCCGGGAGCCACGGGGTGGAGCCTAGAGGGCGTGGGGGCGTGGCTCGGGGTCCGGGCGCTGGGTCTCGGACGGCGCTTGGGGGCCACGGGGCGGGGCGTGAGGGCGCGGGGGTGGGGCGTGAGGGCGGGGCGAGATGCTGGGACCTGGGCGGGGCGGGAACGGGACCCGCGGGCCACGGGGCGGAGCGTGGAGGGCGCGGGGGTGGTACGAAGGGGCGGGGCCGGGGCCGCTGACCCGGAGGGACCGGGAGGGGTCGGGGCGCGAGCTGTGGGCGCGTCGGTGCCCAGACGGCGGCGGCGGCGGCCGCACGCGCGGCCCGGCCTCTGTCCCCGCGGCGCCGCGGCCCCGGCCCCCTGCCCGCCGGGCCATGCCGCCGCCCGCGCCGCCCACCGAGCTGGTGCCGTCGGAGCGCGCCGTGGTGCTGCTGTCGTGCGCGCTCTCCGCGCTCGGCTCGGGCCTGCTGGTGGCCACGCACGCCCTGTGGCCCGACCTGCGCAGCCGGGCACGGCGCCTGCTGCTCTTCCTGTCGCTGGCCGACCTGCTCTCGGCCGCCTCCTACTTCTACGGGGTGCTGCAGGACTTCGCGGGCCCTTCGTGGGACTGCGTGCTGCAGGGCGCGCTCTCCACCTTCGCCAACACCAGCTCCTTCTTCTGGACCGTGGCCATCGCCCTCTACCTGTACCTGAGCATCGTCCGCGCGGCGCGCGAGCCTCGGACCGACCGCCTGCTCTGGGCCTTCCACGTGGTCAGGTGGGTGACAACGGCGCCGCTTTCCCTCGAGTCCCCGACCCCCCCCCCCCCCCGCCTGGGCCCTGCCTGCTGCCTCTGGGGCCCTCGCGCCCTTGTGGCGCCCGGGTCTTGGTCGGACCCCCGGCAGATCGTGTCTGCTCATGTTAGGGGGCAGCCCCCGGGCCAGCGGGACGATGCGGGTGGAGAGGTTGGACCTGTCCTGAGCGTCAGCGCCGAGGGCGCCCCTTCCTGCCTGCCCTGGCCCGAGCCTCCCAGCGAGTTGGGTGCCTCAGCGCAGCCCCTTGGAGGGCGGGGGTGGGGGTGGGGCCAGAGCTCGGCCCTCCTAACTTGGAAGACAGCTTATGCCTTCCCTAAGTTCTGGCCATCACTGCTGCCCTTGGGGAAAAGCGCCTCGTTCCCAGGCAGAGAGATGAGTTAGGTTGGGCTCCAGGCTGGAGAGGGCGGCCGCTCCCAGCCCCCACCCCGTGCCACAGGAGGTGTGATGCATTCAGCCACTCCCAGGCTAGCTGCCCCCTGCTGCCTGCAGTGTCTCAGCTGTAAGATTTACAAAGGACCATCTTCATTATTTTGTCTTTGCTCGTCTCTAGACCCAGACCATCTTGACTTCCTAGGGTTCGGCATCTCTGAGGGTGAGGTCAGTGGCAGAAGCGGGTCTGGAAGAGGGCCCCCAGCTGCCTGGAGTGGATGGGAGTAGAGGAAGCCCAGGCGGTGCCCTGCCCTGGCATTGAAGCGTCTCATTAGGTCACCCTCACCTACGCCTTCCTGGTGTAATTTCAAGATTCTGACATCTGATGGTGTCCTGTGCTGCACCCAAGGCCGGAATCTCATAGGGCTTGTTTGCCCTTTTTCCTCTCCCAGATAAGAGCACCAAGTACTGGGGCGCCTGGGTGGCCCAGTCAGCTGAGCATCTGACTCTTGATTTTAGCTCAGGTCATGATCTCACAGTTCACAGGTTCGAGAGCCCTTCATCGGGCTCTGTGCTGATAGGGTTGAGCCTGCTTGGGATTTTCTCTCTCCCTCTCTCTGCCCCCCCCCCCCCCAAATAAATAAATAAACATTAAAAAAAAGTAAGCGTACCTAGTGCTGCCCTAATTATAGGACATCTCTGTTAAATACTTGAGTGCTTTCCATGGGACTGAGGACACTCAGCAGTTTGGTAGAGACAGGTCACCTGGGTGTCACAACAGTGAGATCACAAGTCTGCAGGAGTCACTTGACCTCTAGGTCTCAGAACTGCTGGATGAAGGCCAGCTGGTCCCTGGGAAACTAAGTGGCCTGCTTCTCAGCTGTTCATGTCAAAAGCTTGGCAAGGAGTGAGACAGGACCTCAGATGCTGCAGGGACTCACAGGGGCTGCCTTTCCTCCCCCTGCAGCAGCCCCCTGAGCTCTGTGTCCACGCCAGAGACCCAGTCCTTAGCAGTCTGGCTGGGTGTGGCTGGCATGTAGACTAGAGTTCACATGTACTTGAGAAATCGAGCCTCCGACTGGCTTTCTTTGCCAAGAATCTCTTCTCTTTTTTTCCCCTCTTAAAAAAAATATATATATATATATATATATATATATATATATACACACATATATATATGTATATATATATATATGTATATATATATATATATATATTACAATGTGTTTTTTAAGGGATAAAGAGAACCTAGTACAGATCCTATAGAAGATACATTTCCTGATGAACCTGAGTTGGGAGTTCCTTCAGCTCAGCCCTAGGGGTGTTTTCTGTGATGCTTAGGAAAGGCCTCCTAAGAAAGCCCCTTTTGCTGGCCACAGAAAAGAAGGGACTTGTTCATCTTGTCCATTGAATGCGATCCATCTACTTCTTAAAAGAAAATTACAAGAAGGAGAAGGAGAAAATTATCTATATCCAAGCTAGGAAGGGAGAATGACAATTTATTCTCTGGGGTTCCCTTTCAGAAGCTTAGTGCTTAGCTCCTGGCTGGTCTCAGAGGATTGGTAGAAAACCTGTCTAACAGGTTCATTTATTGACTGAGATCCTCCCAGCCTGTCTTGCTAATGACCTTGCTAAGGCCTCTCCAGCGCCTCTCCTGGAAGTACGAGTGTATAACTGTTAAAGACCTGTCGGCAGGAGAAATCTCATCTTCAGACAGAGGCTGCAGGGTCATCCACTTTTTCACCATTTCAGACTGCTGAAAATCAATCTCCTTCAGACCTCCAGTTGATCACGTCTATTGTAGTTTTTATGAAATGATTTTGTAGAAGATTTTATTTTTAAGTAATCTCTATACCCGGCGTGGGTCTTGAACTCATGACCCCCGAGATCAAGCGTCACACGCTCAGCCCCCTAAGCCAGTCAGGCGCCCCTGAAATGATTTTTTTCAAAAAACCAGCAGATATCCTGATGAGTGGATAGAGGACACATCCAGACACGGAGTCAAAACGGCTCATAAACATGTGGGGAAAAGTTTACTCCATCCATACTCAAAATAATGCAAATTATTTAACAGTGAGCTACCATTTTGTTATTAAAGTAGCAAAAAATAGTGAAGTAGAATACTAACACGATAAATGCCAGGAAAACAGTTATTTTCCTACATTATTACTGGCAATGTAGACGGGAATTAACCACATAGAAAGTACTCCTTGGTCCACTGATCCTATTTATAGGATCCTGTATATCTTTAAAGAGATCATTCAAAATACATTCAAAGCTGTCTATACAGGGGAGTTTGTGTGAGAATTTGGAAGCAACTTGAATGTCCAAAAAATCAGGGAACAGTAGATGACAAATTGCATCCTACCGGAAATGTATCACAGCCTTTAGATACTGGCTGCGAACTCTTTAAGTCGTGTTTTTTGAACGGTATGATATAACGTTAAATGAAAAAATCCATCCATAAAACTGAATGCAACCATGTAAAGCAGGAGGCGGGATAGAATCCTGCCCATACACCACTTCCCAGCAAGAGCCTGCAGTGCCCCCAAGACCCCATCGTAATAACTGACCAGGTTGCCTTTACAGAAAGACTTTTTTTTCCCCCGCTTTGGAGGAGGGCTGCTTACACTTTATCTTCATGGACACGGTATCTCATCACAAGCCTGCATCTGGCTCCTGACGTCTTGCAAAATGCAGTTCCATTCCTTAGCCAGTGACCCAGGGGCCAGGCAGGATGGTCACCCTCCTGTCACAGCTGGTAAGACTTGCCCCAGGTCACAGAACCATAAATGGGAGGCTCGGGGCTAGAGGGTCCATCCTCTGTTTATGATCCCATCTTGTCTCTTGGCCTGACGATAATTTTAAAAATTGAGGTGTCATGAAACAATTTATTTTTGACGTTCCAGATTTCCACCATTGTTAACATTTTATCGTGTTTGCTCTGTCCTCTGCAGTTATTTTTCTGGGGCCATTTAAGAGTAAGCTGGAGACTTGGGGCGCCTGGGTGGCTCTAGTCGGTTGAGCGGCCAACTTGGGCTCGGGTTATGATCTCACAGTCTGTAAGATCAAGCCCCACATCGGGCTCTGCTATCAGCACAGAGCCTGCTTCGGATCCTCCGTCTCCCTCTCTCTCTGCTCCCCCCCCACACACACACACACTCTGTCTCTCAAAAATAAATATTTAAAAAAAAAAAGGTTGTAAACTGATGTCCCCGGAACCCCTAAATCCTTTACTGTATGTTTCCAAAAGAAAGGAAGGGTCTCTTAAGTAACCACATAAACCTTTCAAAAGCAGGAAAACAGTACAGCACGGAACAATGCTCTCTGACAGTGGACGTCACAGAGACTTTGTCTTCTGCGAATGTCCCCGACAGCAGAGGGAAACCTGGGCTTGTGTTTGGTTTAGTTGTCGGGTCTCTTTACTCTCTTTCAATCTGCAACAGTTCTCCCGTCTTTCCTAGTGTTTCAACAACACTGACTTTTTTGAAGAGTTACAGGTCTGGGTTTTTTGTTTTGTTTTAATTTTTTTAATGTTTATTTTATTTTTGGGTGGGGGGTGCGAGCAGGGGAGGGGCAGAGAGAGAGAGGGAGACACAGAATCCGAAGCAGGCTTCAGGCTCTGAGCTGTCAGCACAGAGCCCAACGCGGGGCTCGAACCCACAAACTAGGAGATCATGACCCGAGCCGAAGTCGGACGCTCAACCTACCGAGCCGCCCAGGCGCCCCTGAAGAGTACGGGTCTGTTTTGCAGAAAGTCCCTCTGCCGGGCTGGCAGCTGCTTCCCCAAGAGTGGTTTCAGGTCCTGTCCTTGGGCTGGAATCTCACAGAAGCACCGTCTTCTCATTGCCCCCTTCCCCGGGTGACTTTGATTCCCCCCGCCATCTGGTGATATTAACTTTGATCGCCTGATTAAGGTGTTGCCTGTCAGTTTTGCACTGCAGTTACTGTTTCCCCCTTTGTGATTAGTAAATATCTCGTTGCGATAAAGATCTGTCACTCCTCAAACTTAACCTGCTCGCTCGTTTAGCATACATTGAACCTGACAGTGTTCTGAAGTGAATTTCCTGTTTTTGGTTGCCTTTTTAAGGTTGTGTGAGAATAGGCAGCATGAAAGGGAAATCCCTGTAGTAAGAAGTCCCTCCCTGCTGTATCTTAGCTGCTGAGGCAGCCTGACACAGTCACCCCATGTTTTACATTCACCTGGACATGCATCGGGGACCCTTTACGATTCGCACCTCTTAGAAGGGCCTAGAGCTGTGGTGAGCGGGGGGAGTTCTCTTCTGGTCAGATAAGCCAGGTTGGCCAGAAACCATCCCGGGCCCCCTGGGGATCACTCACGCCCTGCCTTCCGAAAGCAGTTGTCCGCTCCGGTCCCCCCGCACGGGGTGGTGGGCTCTTTCAGGGTCAGTGAACTGTCCCCTGCACCTGTGTGCCCAGGCGCCACTGTGCCAGCTGTCCTTGTGTGTCCTGTGACCACAGGAGGAAGGTGGGAGGGGTGGAGGGGTGGGGCGGGGAGGGGCGCCTCATTTCACCAAGTCAGAAGGAAGGGTCCTGGCCGCCTCAAGCAGTCTTAGGGTTTCTTCCGGCGTCACTGAGGTGGGAGAGGATGGGGGCACGTGGGCCCGCCCACTCCAGAGGTTGCTTGGGGGTTCTGGAGGAAGAGTCTACGGCACCCACCGCAAGTTCACCATCGAGATCCCTGCCGTGGGGGGAGGGGCGCCTGGGTGGCTCAGTGGGTTAAGCTTGGTTTCGGCTTAGGTTACGATCTCACGGTTCGTGGCTCGGAGCCCCACTTCAGGGTCTGTGCTTGGGATTCTTTCTCTCCCCCTCTCTCTCCCCCTCCCTGGCTCAAGCTCAAAATGAATAAATAAACTTAAAAATAAAAATAAAAAGGCCCATGCTGTGGGGAGCGGGAAGTTCTAATGTGGACAAAAGGGGAAACAGGGGCCACAAAGGGGAAGATCCTCTGAGCTCTCTGGTGGGAAGCTAGCTCACCGTGGGGCCCAGTGACGAGGCCCCAGGCAGGTGCGTCTGAGTGAGGGGCGCAGGTAGCAGCTGCATGAACAGCACCCCGTGTCGGCCAGTGCTCCCCAAAATAACAAGAACTGGGCTGGCTTTACCTGTTCCCCCTAAAAAGTCTTCAGAGGGCACTGCTGCCTCGTGAGGTCTCTGCACAGCGTTTCGTGTTCACGGGATACTGGGCGCAGCACCAGAGGCTGCCCTTGACCTTCCTACCCGGGCAAGGTCAGGCTCTGCCCGTCCTTCCCCGGCGTCCAGTCAGCCAGGACCTGGACGGCCAGGAGAGTGGCTCCGAGCGTTGCAGCGTGGCTCCCTGATGCCCACCGGCCCCGGGGCTGCAGAGGCGTGCCAGGGTGTGTGTGCTTCAGAGTCCCTTTGCACAGACACCCCACTCCCTTCTGCGGCCAGAGCTGCGGAGCGACCTCACGGTGGCCTGGGCAGTGGCCGGCTCCCTGCGCTTCTCCCACGACCCACCCCTCTGCCCCACACTCAGCAATAAGTGCCCATTGTTCCCGGGAAGAAACCTCTAGGCGGCCACGGCTCCCTGCAGCTGCGCCTCCCTCCGGGCCTGGCTCTGTCCTGCCACCAAGTGCTTTCTAAATTGGCACATTGTTGCCCGATCGTTTTGTTCTCAAGGCAGTTTTTGAGGTAACGGTCAAGGCCTTCCGTGGGCCACACGGCACGCAGACCAGGCACTGGGAAAGGCTCCTGTTTCTTTCCCAGCAGGGGCCAACCCCCTTGCAGAAAGATCTGTGGGAAGAGTGAGGTTTGGGGCGGGGGCGGGTGACTGAGCAGACCTTTCAGGCGGCGGGTGGAAGGTTATTCCCGTCTGTGTGCTAAAGTGGAACTGTCCCTGCCCCTGCAGGTGTCCCCCGCCCATGACTCCAGTGGGAGAGGTTTCAGAGACCATTTAGCAGAAGATCCCCATGTGGGCAGAGCTGGGGACTCCCAAGGGAAACCCAGAGCATCACTGTCCTGGGGACGGGCCGCCCCCGCTCACGGTCATCTGACACATGCCAGGGAATGCAGGTGTTAGGGATGGCTTACTCACCACCTGGCTCATCCTGTGGTGCCTCCGGTTCTGCTCCTCTGGAGGAGACTGAAAAGCAACAGGATGGCCAAGTTTCAAGGAGGAGCTAAGCTCGTGGTAAATCTGAATGGCTTTTTGTCTGTTCACCCCTCCCCTAAGCTTACTGAGGGCCCCCCACTAGGGGTCTGAGATCAAGGGTGGCAAGGTTGGTTTCCTCTGAGGGCTCTCTCCTTGGCTTGTAAATGGCCGTCTACATCCTGTGTCTTCACATGGTCCTCTGTGTGTGTGTGTGTGTGTGTGTGTGTGTGTATCTCAGTCTCTTCTAAGGACAGCAGTCGTGCTGGATTAGGGCCCACCTTACAGACCATTCTAACTTAATCACCTCTCTAAAGACCCCCATCTCCAACTACGGTCACATCCTGAGCTACTGGGGTTAGGACGTCAACATATGAATTTTGAGGGGGACGCAACTCAGCCCTTAACAGCCTCCGAGGGAGAATGAGTCCGACTTGGAGTCTGGCCTTGGTTTCCAGGTGAACACGAGTGAGGGGGTGTGGGCACCTCTCGAAGAACCTCTAGGTTACCCCTCCAAGTGAGGGACTCTGCTCAGCGTGTGGTCTTCGGACTCCCTCCATCTACGTGCCCCCAGCCCTGCTTCTCAGAGTCACAGGTTTGGAGAGAAAGGGCCTTATCAGTCACCTGCTTTAATCCTGTCCCTCTCCAGACACCTTTCATAGCCTCCCCTGCACGTGGGCCAGTCCAGCCCTCAGTTTGGGTTTCAAGCAAGACACCTTGCCCTTTCCTCCAGCCTCCTGACCCCATCTCCTAGGTCAGGTCCTAGCCGGACCTCATCAGGGGTCTTTAAACATCTGAGGATGGCCCAAGGCCCAGCATCTCCTGACGTGCCTGGCTCTGGTGCCAGCTTAACCATCTCAGATTTAGAATGCGGGTCGCAAGTGTCCACACGGAGGCGGGAGAGTTCCCAGGCGGTTCTGATCTGCCCCATCTGAGCACCAGGGTGATCCCTCTGACCACATGAGTTTTTAGGTCATAATCAACTACAGCCCTTGGTCTTCTTCACGTACTGCTATTCAGCTATATTTTACTTGTCCTGCTTTTGTGACATGTTTTGGTTGATGGCTTCTTTGGGGGGAGGGAAAAGAAAAAACTGTGGCATGGCACCTGCCAGTACACCCTTCTGGAAAGCAGGGATCATGTCGCGCATGTCTTTGTGGAGTGCCTTCCGGATTCATGGCGCCTACAACTCGGGCTGGTCACCTGGCCAGAGAATGGCTCGGCTTATCCGAGGTTGCCCCAAATACTGACTGTCTTCTCACTCTACAGGTTAAGAACACAGGGCGTCTTGCAGCTTCTTATCCGTTTTTATCCTCTGTCCCGTGGTTGTCCTGAGCCAGCCGGCGAGACCCCAGTCGTTAAATTTTAGGGCATTTTATGAGCTGATTGTTAAATACAGCCATTAGCAAAAAGCAAAGTATGTAAACTTAGAGTAAGTTACTTTAAAAAGAGTAACAAAAATGCCAAGAACTACATCTTAATGATTTTACTCTTATCCGTACACTTGAGGTGATTTACAACTATTGTCTCTGTGCAGGGGGAATACTGTTGGGCATGCTGCACATCTGTTCCCTACCGCACGTATTGGCGGCTTGAAATTAGCCACAGTGGGGATGTTTACACCGTGGAAAATGGCAGCCCCTCCAGATCAGGGGCTGGTTTATTGTTTTGTCGATTGCGTGGAGCAGAGGTCAGCAGCCTTTCCCTGTGAAGAACCAGCTAGTAGTTCTTTTCCGCCTTATCTCAGTCGCACCTCTCCAACTCCTGCTCTCTCTGTGGCCTGAGAGCAGCCATACACATGTACGCAAGCGAGTGTAAATGAGGCTGTCCTGCAATAAAACTTTATTTAAAAAAAAAAACAGACCTCGGGCCACAGTTGGCTGGATCTAGGCTTACGGGAACGGAGAAGATGTTAGTGAGGATGACACTTACGAAGTGTTCCTTGTGAGGACTTCAGCAGAGATAGTAACCCCCTTGGGGCAGGCAGGAAGGCGGGTATTTAAGAGGGTGACAAGAGGCGTTCCGGCACTTGTCTTGTCTCTTAGGTTTCCCTTTTCACGTTCATCTTATTCGGGAAGGGAAACGAAAACACAACCAACTTCACATCATGGGACTACTTTCATTTGGCAACTGCAACCACAGGGTGTCGGCACAGACCAACTAACGCGTTTTGTGAGACTCAGTTGGCTCTTTAGAAGTCACAACAAGGAGGACTGTGTCGTCTATGTTACTTACAGATCGTGTGCTTCACACGTTTGGTGTCAGTTACATTAATGAGACACGTATATGTACGTGCATTCCTACCACACACACACACACACACACACACACACACACACACACAAATGCACTCTTTGCGGAGAGCCGGTTGTTAAACATCGCCAGCACGCCAGCCCATACCCATAAATTACAAGTCGGGCAGAACCTACTTTGTGGGTTACTAGGCTCTCCCTCCCTCCCACTCTATTCCCACCCTTCCCTCACGTTACCTCTTCTTCCCGGCTCCCCCTTAAATACCTCCCCAAACAGCTTCTGCCCGTCTGTGCTTATGTTCAAATAGTGACTCTGATTGATCAACCCACTTTCCTAGGATGTATTTTTTCTAATGTTTATTTATTTTCGAGAGAGAGAGAGAAAGCGTGCATGTAAGGGAGGGGCAGAGAGAGGGGGAGACAGAAGATCCAAAGCGGGCTCCACGCTGACAGCAGAACTCCAACCCACCGACCGTGAGAGATCATGACCTGATTCACCAACTGAGCCACCCTGGCGCCCTGATCAACCCACGTTCTCAACCCTTGAAAGCCCTCTACCTGTTTGGTCTTCTCTCTGGCTCTTTCCCAACACAAACTTAGCTCCAGGTGCAACCCAGGATACACAGGATATACAAACCCATCACTCTGTAGCTTTCCTATGACAAGTCACAGAGCGGGGTCCGTCTCCGTGTGGGGCCCAGGTCTCCTGTGAGCGCCGTCAAGATGCTGACAGAGGAGGAGTCCCTGCTGACTGAGCGGTTCCTTCTTCCTGCCCTGTGCTCTCCCTTCCTTCCAGCCTGGGGGCACCCCTCCGCTAGGAGGAACCCTGTAAACCATAAAGTGGTCGAAACACAAATAACTTTAGGATTGCAGTTTAGTACTTTATAAAGCCTCTTATTTCCTTTTCAATGACAATGATGTCCTTGCAATGAATAGTTAAGGAGTAAATTGGGGAAAGCTGTCTCAGTCACTTGGCTCAAACTCCATTCATTCATTCATTCATTTCATTCATTCATTCATTCAGCAGGTCCTTGTTTGGCCCCTACCAGGTGCCGGGAGCTGTTCTAGATGCTGGAAGGAGCCCTGCACCTGCCTTCATGGAGCTCATAGCTGTGACATATGTTGTCCCCGGGCCCCAGGATGGCATGAGCTTTGGTTTCGTATGGTAACCCTTTATTACGACACAACAGTTTGACGCTAATATATATCAGCTAAACAGATGACTAACTGACAGAACAGGCATTTAAAACGGACAGACTCCCGGGGCTAACTTGGTACCTTTCTCATAACCCTTTAATTTCTGTGGGGGTTTTTGGCCCTTCTGTGCCTTGGTGACCTCAAGAAAGACAGGCTGCGTCCCGCCTCCCCTCTCGCCGTTGGGCGAGCAGAGGCCGGGGTGCAGAGGTACAGTGACGCTATCCTCCTGCTCCTGTCTGGGCCCCCCCCAGAGGCCAGGGTGGGGACAGGGGCAGGTTGAACAGGCACCTCTGTTCTGAAAGTGCCCCACGCCGAGTCCTTCCCAGGTCCGGGAGTTGGCTTCCTCCCTTCTGTTCCACCCTAGCCCCCGCAGCATTTAGAGACTCTGATTGACCCCAGCACTTCTCAGTTTGGCAAGACTAACGCACAGCCTCGGTCTCATCATTATTCCACAACTTTCTCTCAAAAAGAGCCGCTGCTGGCTGGCTCAGCCAGAAGAGCATGCAGCTCCTGACCTCGGGGTCGTGAGTTCGAGCCCCACATTGAGTGGAGAGATTACTTATAATAGTAAATAAATAAAAATAGACTTAAAAAGAGCTGCTGTTGCTCTCAAAATATAACCGATTTCCGGGGCACCTGGGTGGCTCAGTGGGTTAAGTGTCCAGCTTCAGCTCAGGTCATGATCTCGAGGTTCATGGGGTTGAGTCCCATGTCAGGCTCTGTGCTGACAGCTCAGAGCCTGGAGCCTGCTTCAGATCCTCTACCCCCTCTCTCTGTCCCTCCTCTGCACACTCTCTCTCTCTCTCTCTCTCAAAATAAATAAACTTCATATATACCTATGTAACTTCGTATATACATATATATGTATATATAACCGATTTCTGAACTAAGCATGTTACTGAAGACCGTGTTCTGTTTACGTAGTGCTTGTCCTTCGGTGACTGACCTGGGACACGGGCCCGTGTGTACTATTCCAGGGGGCAGAAACTGCGTGGGCCTCCCACATTCCTGGCACCTGCACCACAGGCCGGAATCCTGGGCCGTCAGTCATGACCCAGGACAGCGGTCAGATACGCTGACACACTTACCCAGTCCTGTGTGCCAGGCACACGCCAATCTTTACTGGCGATCTTGTAATGACCTACTCGGTCCCAGGCCCGGTTCTCAACCGCACTTGGTGGGGAAAGACACTGATGTGTTGAGGCCGAGTGGGGGCAGGGCCAACTTGGACCCAGCCTGTGGCGTCACAGCCCAGGCTCCTAACCACCCCTCGTGCCACCATGAAGCTTCTGGGTGTCCCCCCGGCCCGTTTCAAATGTTTTGCCAGCAGACTGGTGCGGGGACACCAGGAAGCACCCTGGGGCCTGGCCCTCATCCTGCTGGGTTGCCATCAGGGTGAGCTCCCAAAATGTCAGCCCCGTGCTTCTGTGAGAGGGGGTCCCTGCCCCAGGTTTTATGCTTTAGGGGGCCCCCTTTTCCAGGGATACCCCCTTCTCTTGGAGCAAGGAGGCCTCTGGGCCATAGACGTGTCCACCCAAAGCCCTTGTTTCCCCTTCTAGAAACGGCTGCAGGTGCACGGGGCCCTGGAACCCTCTGCTCGGGCAACCCAAGCTGCCCGTGTGTGCAAGGGACCAAGGGGGGCCCGGCTGTTTATGGGGTGTGTGGGCGAGCCATGGGCACATGGGCCGGTGTCTGTGTGCTGCCATGCAGGCCCCTTGGGGGCAGGAAGGAGCTGCCCTCCCCGCACCGCAGCGTTCTCGTGCCCGTCTGCAAGGAGCCCAGCAATTCTGAATCAGAACCCGGCCTCCGAGGGAGGTGGGGGTGGTGTCTATCCAGGCAGGAGGCCGGGACATCCCTGTGTCCTATTACCCGAGCTCCGTGACATTCGGGTGGGCCTGGCAGGGCTTGGGCGGAGCGGGGCCGGGGTGGGGGATTCGAGGATTCCTGCCCGCCTCTCTGCTGTGAGGTGCAGGGTTTGGAGAGCACCGATCTGTCCGCGGAGCGTCCGCTCGCTTCGCCCCTGCCGGCTTTGCCGGGAGCGGGGCCTGACCTCGCAGCGTCCCCTTTGTCCCTTGTTCCTCAGCTGGGGGGTCCCGCTGGCCATCACCGTGGCAGCTGTCGCTCTGAAGAAGATCGGCTATGATGCCTCGGACGTGTCGGTCGGCTGGTGCTGGATCGACCTGGACGCAGAGGACCGCGTCCTGTGGATGTTGCTGACCGGGAAGCTGTGGGAGATGCTGGCCTACGTCACGCTGCCCGTGCTTTACCTCCTCATCCGGAAGCACATAAACAGGGCGGTAGGTACCTGCGGCCCCCCCAGCCCCCCAGCCCAGACCTCCCTGTGGCCACTGTGCCCGGCAGCCCGGTGCTGGGCTCGGCCACCTCGGGGACAAGCCGGGATGGTGCATCGTGGGCCGAATGGTTGGCTAATCACGCGGCCCTGGCAGGAGCGGGTCCTGTCACTCCTCCGTTGTGGATGAGGAAACGGAGACTGGCAGAGGCCGAGGGGCTCCCCAGACTCGCCCAGACCCTGAGGCCAGAGCCACGGTGCGTGGGGTGCGTGGAGTCCGGGAGGCGGAGGCGAGCGCCCCCGCCTGTGTTCGGCGCATAGGCCTCTGCTGCCCCCTCCTGGCAGGCCGCCGGGGTTGCTCCACCTCCAAGAGCGTTGAACTGCTCGCGGAGCGGGCGAACTTGGACGCCCCTGGAAGAGGAGGGCGTGGAATTTCGTAATCGGCGACACAGACGCCTCACCGCGTTACCTGTGGTCGTTAAAAGCGTGTCATAAATGGGGGACTCTTCGGGGTTTCGGGAGCTCAGAGAGCACGAGCTGCGCTGGCCGGAAATTCAGGCAAGAAAGCTGTTCCTCCCACCAAGTGGCCAAATGGTTCCTGGTCCTGCCGGCTCTGCGGGCGTGCAGTACGGGCGTCCTGCCGGCGGAGGCGCTGCGGGGCGGGTGGCGGTGGGGCCGCACGGGGACGGCGACGGGGACCGAGCGCCACCAGTTCGCGGAGCCGAGCGGGGCGTCCGAGCTCGGGCCGGGGCTGCTGCGGCCGCCGGGGACGGGGCCTTCATTTCGCCTCTGTGTCGGGCTGGACCTGCAGGGAGCGTGTCCCCGGTCCTGTCTCCCGGCGTCCTGTGACTCGGCAGCCGTTTCCCAGCTCGTAGGGGGCTCCCCGCGGCTCCCACCGGCGACTTCGGAGTCTAGACTTCGGGCTCTCTTTTCACGCAGAAATGTCGCTGCCGCCCACCTCCCTGCCAGCCTCTTCTGGCGCCGCTGGGGCTGCCGACCGACTGGTCTGAAATCTGTCTCCTCGCTGGTCTCCTGGCGGCCCGGGACTCCCTTCTTGGCTCCTTTTTACCCTGGGAAGGTTCTGGGCTCCCTGATGAAGCCTCCCGGGCGGCCCCTGTGGAGCTGCCCCTCTGTGGGTCTGTCTTCTTCCTTGACCTCCCCCCGCCCCCAACCCACCCTGGTGGGAGACCTGGTGTGGTGCCTTCGAGCACCCCATGGGAGAAGGGGTTCTCTCTTACAATTCTGCAAGTGTTTCCAGAAAACGGGAAGACTAGCCAGCGGGGAGGCGTATGGGCTGTTCTCTGCCTCCAGCTAGGAAGGAGAGCTAAAAATAAGTGAGCTGGAGCAAGCTTTGCAAGGGAGAGGACAGCCACCCTGCTCCCCCAGGCTCCCCGGGTCCTGGAAGGGCCCCCGCTACTCCCCTGCCCCCCAGGCTGCCTGGGTTCTGGAAGGGCCAGCCTGCTCCCCCAGGCTCCCTGGGTTCTAGAGGGCTGCTGCTGTCACCCCAGGGGAGGAAGGGAGGAAGCAGGTGCCCCGAGCAGGTGAGGTGCCGCAGCTTGGGTGCTCACAGGTGCCAGGACGTGTGGCTTCTCCCCTCCCCTGGGCTTTCAGGGTCCCGGACACAGGGCCAGGCTGAAAAACACATCTTTGTTATGAGGAGCTTCATCTCTTTTTAGAAGTTCAGCTGCAATCTGGAAACGGAGCCTCCCCGTCCTCTCACTGAAGGGTGTTCCCAGGAATCGGGAAGCCAAAAGCTTGTGCCTGCTCACCTTTCCTTTCTCCCCCAGCTTTGGGTGGAGCCCCCTCCTTCGCAGGCCTTTGCAGCCTGGGTGGGCTTGCGATCTGGAGGGGAGGACAGGACCATCGTCAGCACCAGGCCTGATAAACAAGGATGAATGGCGTCTAGGAAGGAGGATGGCAAGAGCTACGAAAAAACAGGCGAAAATAAAGAGCTGACTATGGGGACAGCACAACCCGGGAAATGCTTTTGCACTTTAAAAGCCGTTGTCAGGATAGACCTCCTCCAGGGGGCGACATTGAGCAAACACTTGAAGAGGGCGGGTGGGGGGGAACAGCACTCGGGATGGAGGGAACAGCTAGTGCAGAGGCCCTGCGGCCAGGGTGTGCCTGGTATAAGTTTGGGGAATAACCAGGAGGCCTGAGTGGCTGGAGGAAACCAGGGGAAAGCAGTAAGCATGAGGTCAGAGCTAGGCCTTGTCAGGAACGTATGAAGTGGGGAGACCTTTAAGTGGCGGACTGGCTGAACCTGACTTAGGTGTTCAAGGAACCGTGCGGTGCCAAGAACAAGACTGCGGTGAGAGGAGGGGGGGTGGGGAGGGCGATGGAGGGAGACCGGTAAGAGGGAGCCGCAAGTACCCGGAGAGGCGGCGATGGTGCTTGGACCAGGCTGCCTCTGGCAGTGGCAGTGGACGGAACGTCCAGATTCTGATGTCTTTTTGAAGTTAGAACCCGCAGGGCCTAGGGATGGGACGCGGGCTGTAGCAGCGGGAGGGGGTTCCTGGGCCGGGCGACCGGAAGGATGCCGTTTCTGGGGCTCGGATCAGGCATTGCCTTCTCGACACGGGAGGCGTCAGACGTGCGTTGGACGCCCTGGTGGAGACGCGCCGCGGGCGGTGGATGGAGGGCGGCGGGCAGCCCGCCTGGCTCACGCCTGTTCTCTGTGTCCCCCCAACACAGCACGAGGCGCTCTCGGAGTACCGGCCCATCCTCTCCGAGGAGCACAGGCTTCGGCGCCACGCCTCGGCGGCCGACAAGAAGCTGGTCCTCATTCCGCTCATCTTCATTTGCCTCCGGGTCTGGAGCACCGTGCGATTCGTCCTGACCCTCTGTGGCTCCCCGGCGGTGCAGTCGCCAGTGCTGGTCGTCCTGCACGTACGCAGGCCTGCCCTCCCCGGTCCTGGGTCCTGACTGCTCTGGCGCTGGGTCCCGTGCCCCTCGCCCCCCCCCCCCCGCCCCTCCTCCAGCCGCAGAGCAGGTGCATCCCAGCGCACCAGCCAGCCCGGGGCTGGCAGGGATCTCGGATGCACGGTGCCTCCCCCCGCTGCCCGAGACAGGGCTAGCCTTGGTGAGAGAAGGTGGAAGGGCGGTGAGGTTGTCGTGCAGCCCAGGGGCATGAAGGTGCTCTCCCCCGTGGCCCAGGAGCAGCCCCGGGTGAGTTGACCGATCCTGTCCTTCCCAACCCAGAAGACCTGGGGATACAGGTCTGGGCCAGGCCTGCGCTCCAGACCCGCCTCAGGGGGTGGAGGACAGGGCTCTGGGGTCCGCAGCACCTCCCGGCCCCCTTGCGTGTGGGTTTAAGACCCCCTCCAGCCGCGGCACTCAGGCCTCTTTTCTCCCTGACAGGGGATCGGGAACACATTTCAGGGCGGTGCCAACTGCGTCATGTTCGTCCTCTGCACCCACGCCGTCCGAACCCGGCTCTTCTCCGTGTGCTGCCGCTGCTGCCCTTCCCAGCCTTCCGCCCAGAGCCCGGCTGGCCCTCCCAAGCCTCCTGCGCCCTCCAAGACCGGCGAATCTCAGGGATCCAGACACACCCCAGATGAACTTCCAGTCACCTGAGCTGTTCCCTGCCCGCTTCCGTGCACAGGTGCTGCCTACCTGGGGACAGGTGGTTCCGGGAGTCCCCGCTGCAGGGCGTGCGGCCGGATGGCTGCGGAAGTATTAACCTTCTGCTTTTAAGCTCTTGACGCCCGGTGGGGAGGGCAGCCAGCAAACTCAGCTCCTTCTATCTCCTAGAGCCTCCGGGGGCTCATCCCCACTCACGCCCTCCAGCCCGCGTCCTGCTGCGCTCTCTCGAAGGGGTACTCGTCTGCAGGAGGGTCGGCCGTGAGATTCAGGGCAGCCGGTGGCACGAGGTCACTTTTAGGTCGCCCCGCGGTCCAGCGGTCATCGGCCCCGGGACCGCGCACAGCACTGTTTACAGTTCGAGGGGCCCACGCCTGTGGGGAGGAGAGCACAGTGAGACGTGGATACCGTGCACTCATCCTAAATAAAATGGCAGGGGGTGTCAGAGATGCGTCCCCCACTTAGATGTCGTGAAGCGGATTTTTGGTTTGTCGGGGGGGCATTGAGATTTCTGGGAGAGCCCAGCTTTTTTTCGCAGAGAGCTTTGCTCATCAGTGAAAGAGCCAGTTCCCTTTAAGCAGGTTGAAGGTTTCCCCGGGAGGTTTCCCGGTGATCACGTGAGCCCAACACAACGCCGCCGGGTGGCCGGTCTCCCTGGGCCCCCCAGAACCTCTGTATGTATGGGTTGCCAACCCTTGATGCAGATTGTGTCTGAATTTCAAGCACAGGCCAGAACCCAGACCCTCCCTTCACCAGTCACTTAAAATACAGGTTCCCTCGTCCCACGCAAGAGCTAGGACGGGGACAGGAAGAGGCCGTTGCAGAGAATCCCCGTGGATGCCCACTGCCCCTCCGGTCTGCCCTTGTGAACACTGAGACGGGGAGGGAGCCAGTTTATTCGCTCCCTGCTTTAGTTTTTTATAGGAAAGGTGACCAGGGAGTCCGTGAATGATCCAAACCTGAAGGGGAAGGCTTGGGGCGTTGGTTGGGGGAAGTGACACATGCATCACGGGAATGACGATTTACATTTAAGAGAAAAGGATTTCAAATAAGCGTTTGTGTCTCTCTCTATATTCACGGCTCTTCCAGGAACAATTTCCTCGTGTTTCAGGAAACAGTTTCTCTGTTAAGTCACAGAAATCACTGGCGAAGGTGGCGGGTGACAGCATCACTGCAGGAGGCTTGCGGAGGGAAAGTGCCACTTTACCCCACACCTGTCCTTCCCCTGGGCTCCGTCAGAACCCGGCAAAACCGAAACGATCTTCTGAACCTGGAAAACGGTTCTGGATTAAAGCCAAAGCCTCATCATACTGTTGATTCCTTTTTTTTTTTTTTAAAGTTTATTTATTTTGAGAGAGAGAGAGAGTGCGTGGGAGGGGCAGAGAGAGAGGGAGAGAGCCTGACATGGGGCTTGAACTCACGGACCGTGAGATCATAACCCGAGCCAAAATCAAGAGTTGGACGACTCAGCCACCCAGGTGCCCTGTTGATTCCTAGTTTATTCTGTTTTTTTAAAAAAATGTTTTTTTAATGTTTATTTATTTTTGAGACAGAGACAGAGCATGAACGGGGGAGGGGCAGAGAGAGGGAGACACAGAATCTGAAACAGACTCCAGGCTCTGAGCTGTCAGCACAGAGCCCGACGCGGGGCTCGAACTCACGGACCGCGAGATCGTGACCTGAGCCGAAGTCGGCCGCTTTACCGACTGAGCCACCCAGGCGCCCCTCCTAGTTTCTTCTTAAAAGCAAAATCCGTCACAGGAAGACGATGGGAAAGGAAGAGTTGTCGACAGAACTAGGTCCAAAATGCTTTTTTTTTGGTTTCCTTTTTTTTTTTTATTTTTTTTTTTAAATTTTTTTTTTTTCAACGTTTATTTATTTTTGGGACAGAGAGAGACAGAGCATGAACGGGGGAGGGGCAGAGAGAGAGGGAGACACAGAATCGGAAACAGGCTCCAGGCTCCGAGCCATCAGCCCAGAGCCCGACGCGGGGCTCGAACTCGCGGAGTGCGAGATCGTGACCTGGCTGAAGTCGGACGCTTAACCGACTGCGCCACCCAGGCGCCCCTCCTTTTTTTTTTTTTTTAAAGAAAAAGTTTTCTTTATGAAAATCAGCAAGAGGCAGTCATCCCCTTAGGGACTAGAAGCCCCGGGCTGCCCTACAGAAAGCTACTTGTCAGGGGCGCGGTCTCCTTACAGAAGCGGCCAGCGTAAGAGGAATCCGGGGTTAAGGACGATACAGCAGGTCCTGGGCACGTGGCTCGTAAAGACCTTCACATTAGCTTCTAGAATGGAGCAGACGTTTAGGAAGCTGCTTGCTGCAAAAAAGAAAACGGTTCCCAGCTGAGTTAGCGTGTGGGGCACGGTGGATGATGTGAGACTAAAACCTCGGAAGGGGGCCCAGAGTCCCGGGCTTAGACGGCAGGGCTGGCTGTCCGCCGCCCGGTGTGACTTCCACGGCACTGGCAGGACCTGGGTGTCCCCAGGCAGGCCGCGGTCAGGAGAGGCCCGCAGAGGCAGTAGGGGCGCAGGAGAATCTCTGGGTGCCTGGGGCCGCCTCAAGTTCTCATTCCGCTTGTCTGGTGCCGCTGCCGTGCTGTCTGCTTTTGCAAAACCCACCCACGGGTTACCCCTGGCTATTTCCACTTCAGCTTCCTCCACTGCCCGCCCCGTCTCTGCAGCAGGTGGATGTGTTACTGTAAGTGGTGGAGACCGCGTGGGCAGGGGACAGGCTTGTCCCAGGGGCCAGGTCAGGGGGTGACGGGATTCGGAACCGGATGGTGGTGGCGATGAGGTCGAGTCTTAGGACTGTGGGAGGGGCTCCTGCTTCCGATCGAGCGAGAGAGGCTTCGTTTGTCTTCCGCTTCGCTCAGGCCCCAGTGGGTTTCTTTCTCTCCCATCAGCCTTGCTCGTGTCCATCCGCCTACAACCCCCCGTCACGGATGCGTAACAGCCTGGACAGGTGCTGCGGCCCCCTCGGCGGCTCCTCGGCCGGGAGCCCTCTCTCCTCAGGCACTTTCTGAACCTCGGTCTTTGAATCGGGTTCGCCAGGCACCGTTTGTTTTGTCATTTAATAAAGAGTACGATTTGGTCCTGGGCTGAGGGTGTGAACAGCTCTCGCTGTGTGCCCGACAGGAGGAAACGTTTTATACAGACGTCCTGTCCTGGACAATGAGCGTGCGGTCTCTTGGCGGGTGCAAAACTGTAATGACACCCCGGGCATCTTGGGTCGAAGCCAAAGTCTTGCTGTTTTTAATGAAATAAAGTAGCTATTTTTCTTTCGCGTGTTTGGTGAACTGACTGCCGGCGATGGGGGTTGGAGGGGTGGGCACAGACTGGCCTGTGCCGTGGGGCGGCTCCAGAACCTTCTACGCGGCTGGGACCTGGAAACAACATCTGGGCCCTTCTCTGTGGGCAAATATAGTCAAGTGGCGGGGGGGGGGGCACACCGTTGGCACAGCCAGCTTCTGAGTGTGTGTGCTAGGGTCTCGGGTGCGTGGGGGGTGGGGGAATGGGGACTGTAGAATAGAGATTTCTGGCCCTGCCCCACAGGAGACCAATAGGCCCAGGTTCCAAGGACTCACGCCCGGAGCTAAACTCTGATTAGTGAGAAGCTCCCGCACCGGGTCACTGACCCTGTCCCCTTTCCTGCACACTGCCACACTGCTGCATCCTGGGAACTCCGCTCCCCAAAGCGCTGCCTGTGCCTTGGTTCTAGTCTCTGGGTTTTGTGAAGTTCAAAGCACATGACCCCTCGAGAGAATGGAAAGAGAAGCCACAGACTGGGAGGAAACATTTGCAAAAGACACATCGGGGTGTCTCCGCGAGGCACACGGTAGCGAAACTCGTCAGCGTGGTCATTTCACAGCATCGCAAACCAAACCGCCGTGCCGTATGCCCTAAACATACCGCCACGTAGGTCGGTTATTTATCACCAAGACTGGAAAAAGCAGACACATCGGGTAAAGAACTCATCCAATATACACAATGAGCTCTTTTTTTTTTAATTTTTTTTTTACGTTTATTTATTTTTGAGACAGAGAGAGAGCATGAACAGGGAAGGGGCAGAGAGAGAGAGAGACACGGAATCTGAAACAGGCTCCAGGCTCCGAGCTGTCAGCACAGAGCCCGACGCGGGGCTCGAACTCACGGACCGCGAGATCATGACCTGAGCCGAAGTCGGCCGCTTAACCAACTGAGCCACCCAGGCGCCCCTTTTTTTTTAATGTTTAAGTTTATTTATTTTGAGAGGAGAGAGAGAGGGAGAAAGTGCACATGCAAGCGGGGGGAGGGGCAGAGGGAGGAGAAAGAGAATCCCAAGCGGGTTCTGCACTGTCAGCGCAAAGCCGGATGTGGGGCTCAAACCCACGAACTGCCAGATCATGACCTGAGCTGAAATCAAGAGTCAGACGCTTAACCGACTGAGCCACCCAAGCGCCCCTACAATGAACTCTTAACACATAACACTAAGTATTGAGAAATGGGCCAAAGGGGCACCCGGGTGGCCCTGTCCATTGAACATCCAACTCTTGATTTGGGCTCAGGTCATGATCCCAGCCAGGGGCCCCACATCAGGCTCTGTGCTGAGTGTGGGACCTGCTGGGGATTCTCTGTCTCCCTCTGCCCCTCCCCTGCCTCTCTTTCCAAAATAAAATTTAAAAAGAAAAAAAGAAATGGGCCAAAGGCTTTGACAGACACCTCCCCAAAGAAGATGTACACATGGCAAGTTAAGCATGAGCAAAGAGACGCCGCATCGTGTATCCTCAGGGAAATGCAAATTAAAACGATGAGATCCCACCGCGCAGCTGTCAGAATAGCCAGACTCCTGCCAACGCCAAATGCCGGCGAGGGTGGGGAGCCACAGGAACTCTCACTCATTGTGGGTGGAACGCATCATGGGAGAGCCAGTTTGGAACGCAGTCGGGCAGTTTCTTATAAGACGAGACACTTTTCCCATCTGATCCAGCGATGGCGCTCGATATTCACCCGCAAGTTGAAAACCTTCACATCCACACAAAAACCGTCCCATGGATGTTGGTAGCAGTGTCGCGCGTACTTGCCCAAACTCGGAAGCGACCGAGATGCTCATCAGTAGGCCACCGAGACCATGGGATATCATTCACCACTGAGAAATGAGCTGTCAATCCATGAAAAGCCACGGATGATATGCATTGAAGTGAAAAGCCAGTCCGAAAGGCTACGTACAGTACGATTCCGACTCTCAGACATTCTGAAAAGGGCAAAACCGTGGAGGGGTTTGCCAGGGGTTGAGGGAGAGGGAGGGATGAATGGGCAGAGCACGGGATTTTTAGGCCGGTGAGACCACCCCGTATGGCACCAGGATGAGGGATACTTTTTCATACACGTTTGTGCAAACTCACACGATGTCCAACACCAAGAGGGGACCCTAACGTTCACCTACAGACTTTGGATGATGATGGGCCCAAGTGGGTTCATCCAAGGTCACAGACACAGCACTGTGAGGGAGAGGGTCGGTGGGGAGGCTGTGTGTGTGGAAGAAGGGGGATATGGAAGCCTCTGCACCTTCCCCCTCACTTTTACTGTGAACCTAAAACCATCCTAAGAATCAGTCTTAGTAACATTGAACTGAAAATACATCGGCTAGCCCCTAGGAATGGTTTGCATCTTTTCTTTACATTAAATTTGCTATTAAGATGTCACACATAGGGGCGCCGGGGTGGCTCAGTCGGTTGAGCGTCCGGCTTCAGCTCAGGCTGTGATCTCGCAGTTCATGAGTTCGAGCCCCGCGTCGGGCTCTGTGCTGATGCCTCGGAGCCTGGAGCCTGCTTCCGATTCTGTGTGTCCCTCTCTTTCTGCCCCTCCCCCCGCTCTCTCTCTCTCTCAAAAATAAGTAAACATTAAAAAAAATTTTTTTTAAAAAGATACGGCACACACAAATTTATTTTTATTTATTTTTTAAATGTTTTTATTTATTTTTGAAGGAGAGAGAGAGACACAGAGCATGAGCGGGGGAGGGGCAGAGAGAGAGGGAGACACAGAATCCGAAGCAGGCTCCAAGCTCTAGGCTGTCAGCACACAGCCCGACGCGGGGCCCGAACCCACGAACTGTGAGATTATGACCTGAGCTGAAGTCGGTCGCTTAACTGGCTGAGTCACCCAGGCTCCTTACAACACACACAAATTGAAATAGTATGGAAAAATCAGCGCCTTAGTCTCACCTCTAGGCGACGACCACTGTGACGGGAGCTGCGGGTTCTGTTTTTGTTTTTAGCTATTCTCTCCTTTGCATTTGCCGCCGTGTCTCTAAACTGGATGCTGTGTGCTTACCTGTGACAAAACGGAAGAAGCCTGTCCCGCTTATGCTGAGAAATATTCCTGCCACCCTACATTCCTCCTAGGGCTCCACGTGCCTGTCCCCACCCGTCCTGTCTCCCTTCATCACCCTTCCCTGACTTTCCCACCGGCCCCCTCCCCCTCGTCCTGCTTAGGGAGGTCCTGAGCACCACCCAAAGCACAGTCTGGCCAGGCGACCCCCAGGCTGAACAGCAAAAACTGTAGGGAACGGCCCCAACCCACCCAGCAGGCAGCACGCTGGTCCATGCTTGTGACGTGCGGGTTTCTTCTCAACACCGACAAGCAATAATCTGCGTCACCAGCTGCGTGTCCGACGGTTCAATTCAGTTTGACCCCCGTTGGCCTGGAGACAGCGTCAGGTCCTGCAGAAGGAGGGCTCAGTCCCGCAGGACCGCCCCCCACCCCTCAGATGCCAATCTCAAGTCACCTGTGCGTCTGACCGCCCTGCTGTGATCAGGTTCCAACGACCCCATCCTCAGGTCTGATGAATCTGCTAGAGGGGTTCACGGAACTCGGAAACATTTTGCTTGCTCGATTACTGGTTGATTACGAAAAGGTATAACTCAGGAACAGCCAGATGGAAATGACTCCTGGGACAAGGCGTGGGGGAAGGGCACCACTCTCCCCGAGCCTCTGCATGTTCACCAACTCAGGAGCCCTCCAGACCCCTGTCCTCCTGGGCTTTCATGGAGGCTTAATGACAGGGACATGGCTGATTAAATTATTGGCCATGCGTGATTTAATTCACGCTCTAGCCCCTCTCCGCTCCCAGGAAGTCAACGGCGGGACTGAATCTCATCCCAGTCTCACCCCTAGCTTACATAGGGGCTTTTCCAAAAGTCATCACAAGGACATAAATATGCCTTTTCCACTCTCAGTACTTAGGAAGTTCTAAGGACTTTAGGATCTGTACGCCAGGGCTGAGACGAAGACCAAATATATATTCCTTATTCAATCACAACCTCTCAGTGCTGTTCCATGCTGTCCTATGCTGTTCCCTCTCCCTGGAAAATCCTTTTTTCCTCTTCCCGTCCGTCCGGTCTTTCACTTCTGCCCGGAGGGCACTTGCGTCTGCGCCAGGCCTTCCAAGCAGACCTCTGGCAAGCAATGTCTGCAGATACTCCTCTTCTGGCCTGTTCCCCCAGAGCCTGCCCTGTTCCTGGCACAGGGTGGGCCTCTATCAGGGCCAGCCCAGCACCACGCGCCTGGAGCTTAAGGCTTTCACATCTGGAAAGGGAGAAGCTTTGGGGGAAAGGCAGACTGCTTTTTGAATGAAGCCTGTGGGTCCAAAACAAACAACAAAACTGTCAGAATCGCTTCCTGGAGAAGAGTCTAGAATCCAGGCCCCATGAAGAAAGGCTTTGCCTACTGTTACTAGGTCGGACGTTCTTAGTAGCTAATAACTAGCGTTCACTGAGCTCTTGCTTAGGTTTGGGGCCAAATGAGGTAGCCCTTCTCAACATAAAGCCCTGGCCAGCTGCACAGGTTGCAGACCAGGATAAAGAAGAGTACTTTTGTGACAGGGCCTTACTGTATCTCAGGGTGAGAGCGGCAACGTTGGGACATTAGGTGGTGCTGTTGAAGTGTGGCTTACGTGGGTCTCTCAATGTACTTCGATTGGGCAGGGATCAAGAAACTGATGAAATTTGACGTGAGGTCCGCGAGCAAATGGCTAAGGAATCTTGAGACGTCTTTGGTGCAAAAACGGTTTTCATTAAAGCATGGGACAGGACCCGTGGGCAGGATAGAGCTGCCCCAGGACCCTGAGGAGAGACTGGTTATATACTCTGGAGTTGGGGGAGGTAAGGTCAAGAGGAAGTTTCCTAAAGGGATTTTCACATGCTAAAGACTCACAGGTTACTTGAGGCCTAGTTATTGTCAAGCTAAGGTTGTTTTTCCCTCTTAGCAAAGCATTAACATTAAGACAGTAAGGGCTTCCCCGAAGAAATATTAAATTCTGTATTGGCCTCGAGTGTTTGTCAATGGGCTGCAGATTATAAGGAAACTTAATTTTCCCCGCATTTCCTTCTCGCCTTTGATCTCCACCTCACTACGGAGGGGAAGGTGATGTTGGGGCTGTGGTTTCTGGACATTAGACTGTTGGTAAGAGTGCCTTTTTCTTGTAATTTACGAAGATTTGCAAACTGGTGGAGACTCAGGTCCTGTGATCTCTGTCAGTGCAACCACTTGTGTTCGGTCCTTTGTCCTTGGGCAGCTGAGGAATGTCATGCATGTCCCACCTGGGGCAGGGGAGGGGGTGGAGGGTGCAGAGGTAGGGTGTTGTTAGCTTGCACTTTGCTCTCAGCTTGCTTTATGCTCCCTCTTCAATCTCCGGGCCCACCGTGGGGCTCCAACTCATGCCCCTGAGACCGAGTCGCATGCTCTACCAACGGAGCCAGCCAGGCATCAGGATCTCGATGATCACAGCTTTGGATTAGCCGGCATCTGAGATGAAAATTCAGAGATGGAGTGTTGTTGTTGTTTTAAGTTTATTTATTTATTTTGAGAGCGAGAGAGTGTGAGCAGGGGAGGGGCAGAGAGAGAGGATCCCAAGCAGGCTCTGCGTTGTCAGCACAGAGCCTGACGGGGGTGGGGGGGGTGCGGGGGGGCTCAATCCCATGACCCCAGGATCAAGGCCTGAGCAAGATCAAGAGTCAACCGACGGAGGTGCCCTGGGGGGAAGGAATGGTGGGCGGCCCCTATTCAGCGAGCATTTGAGGAACTCCTCAAGACTATCAGGCCGGAGATCAGAGATCGGTACAGACCCTCCCTTCTGCGAATCCCTTCTATAGCTTTTCTTCTTGTTCCTGGTGGACGGGACAGGATCGGCTGATCCCTGCACTGGGGACGACCAAATACCAGCGAGCAGACCTCCCTGCAGCCTGTCACCAGCCCCGGAGGAAAAGCAGAAGGCAAGGACACAAGGGTGGGGAGTCACGGCAGGCGCCCAGTGCTGTCTGAAGTTGGCCGAGTGGCCTCACGAGGTAAGAGCCCCGGGGACGCACGTGCAAGGCCAGAGGGTGACTCTGCCCTGGCCGGTTACGGGAAGCCTCCGGGCTGGTTATCCGAAGAGCAGTGCTTCTCTGATGTTCTGGAGGGCAGAACCACCTGGGACTCTGGGGTGGGGCCTGAGAGCCCGCAGGTGTGGCTGTCCCCTGCCCATAAACTAGCAAAGCCTGGAGGAGACGGGTTCCGGGGGCTTCAAGAGCGGGGGCTGGGGGTCGCGCGGTTGGGCTGCGAGGGGACCTCGAGTGGCCGGGCACCCCCTGTAGGGCTGCTGGCTTCCATAACGTGTGCCTCAGGATCCCAGGTGGGAGCTGCAAGATGCATTATCTGGCCCTGGGGGGTCACATGGTACTAGATCCCACGGAGGTGCTGTAAGTGTCCAAACGGAGGGGACTGGACGGGGTGGGGGTGGGGGGTGTTGATTTATAGCCTTTGCCGATGCCTGCGATGCTCCCACCAAGGCGGATCTCAAACTCTGGAGGGGGAAATGAGCTTGGGGGGGGGGAGGGGCGGGGAAAGTGGTGATATCACAGCGCACTTCCTGATTCCACAGAGCTCTTCCCTTCCTACTGCCTTGGAGTTTACGATTCTGCAAGTTGGTGATAACCATGCTGACACAAAATAATTGTCCTACAGTCCCCAAACAAATGCTGGCAGGGGGGAGGTTCCCTGACTTCCCTCCCTCCCTAGAAGCCACTTTAGATCCATTTGCAAATTCCTTTCAACTTGCCTGGTCTATAAATGTGTCTGCTTTTCTGGATCCTCTTAAGAACCAGTTATAACCTCTGCCTGGGCCCCTGAATAACGAGTTCAAATATTGAACACGTGCTTATTTTTTTGTCTGTACAGGAGTTGTAGGTTTTTACTTTTTCTTGGGAAAATTATCCTTTAACCTTATTAACATGAGGTCACTAGACGGTAGCTGTTAGATCATTAGAGGATATTTCAGTATTCCCTTTTATTAAAGTGAAATTCACATAACAAAATTAACCTTTTATTTATTTACCTTTTTAATATTTATTTTTGAGAGGGCCTGTGCATAAGCCGGGGAGGGGCAGAGAGAGGGACAGAGAGTCCCAAGTAGGCTCAGATATAAATTAACATTAAAAAAAATTTTTTTAAATGTTTATTTATTTTTGACAGAGAGAGAGAGACAGAACACGAGCTGGGGAGGGGCAGAGAGAGAGGGAGACACAGAATCCGAAGCAGACTCCGGGCTCCGAGCTGTCAGCACAGAGCCCGACGCGGGGCTCGAACTCAAAGACCGCAAGATCGTGACCTGAGCCGAAATCAAGAGTCAGATGTGTAACCTACGGAGCCACACAGGTGCCCCCCAACTGGACCTTTTTAAAGTGCACGATTCAGTGGCACTTAGTGCATTCACAGTGTTGTATCACCACGACTCCAGCTAGGTCTGAAACATTTTAATCCCCACCCCCAAAGGAGATCCCACCCCCATTAAGCCGTCCTTCTCCATTTCCCTCTCCCCCCAGCCCCTGGCAACCACCCACCTGCTTTCTGTCTCTAGGGACTTACCTAGTCGGGGCTTCTCCCATAAGCAAAATTGTTTAACGTGTACCTTTTTGTGCCTGGCTTCTCTCACGTCGCGCGATGGCTTGGAGGCTTGTGAAGGGTGTACTTTGGGAAATTCGGGGGGCGCCGAGTTGGCTCGGGAGGTTAAGTGTCCGATTCTCGGTTTCAGCTCAGGTCACGATCTCACGGTGTCATGAGTTCGAGCCCCAGTCGGACTCCGTGCTTGACGGTGTGGAGCCCGCATGGGAGTCTCTGTCTCTTTCTCTCTGCCCCTCGCCCACGTGCGCTGTCTCTCTCTCTCTCTCTCTCTCCCTCTCTCAAAATAAAATATTTTTTTTAAATGGGATATTTTGTTATTTTTTTTATGACCGTTAAAAACAAGTAACAGGGGCGCCTGGGTGGCTCAGTCGGTTAAGCATCCAACTTCAGCTCAGGTCACTATCTCACAGTCTGTGAGTTCGAGCCCTGCGTCAGGCTCTGTGCTGACAACTCAGAGCCTGGAGCCTGTTTCAGATTCTGTGTCTCCCTCTCTCTCTGCCCCTCCCCTGCTCATGCTCTGTCTCTCTCTGTCTCAAAAATAAACATTAAAAAAAATAAAAAAAAAACAAGTTAAAACAAAAAACAAAAACCAGAAAATAAAACCCAAAAGACAAAACACACAAAAACACCCCCAAAATCAAGAGTTGTCTACCTACGGTAACGTACACGCAAGAGAAGCCACTTGGGTCCGTGAGGAGTCTTGGGACCTGGCTTTCACGCTTTCTGCCCGTGATTCTTGGGGGACACACCCGTTTGTGCACGTGAGCTCTGATAAGCAAGGTCAAATTCTGTTCTTGGAAAGAACGCATAGGAACCTTGTAAAGTCTCAAGTTTATTCACCAGGCGTGTCAGAGTGTGATGGGCAGCCTCCCCGCCCCAGGGACACCTGGTGGCATCTTGAGCCAGGTTCCATATCAGAACTCAGAATTGGCTTAAGGAGCGAGAAAGGTAACTTGGATCCGGGTAAGTTTTCTCCCTCCACCTCCCACCCACGGTGCAGAGTTGACGGGTGGCGGTGGTTGGCCCCCCTGGGCCCGGGGCTCGAAGTCTTGTGTGAACAGACTGGACCACCCTCCCACCTCCCCTCACTGCACCGAGAATGCCCTGTGCAAAGCCAAGGAACACCTGGATAGCTGGATCCATGCTAGTCACCTGTTAGTTACTCCTTATCTAAAGCTGGCCTGGACCCGACCCGGTCCCTTCCCGCCCCTCCAGGAAGCAAGCCCCATACACGCTACACCTTGTAGACGGCCTCTCTTGTACCCCCGGAGGCACACGCAGACATTTCTGCTGTGATGCTTACACCTGTTCCCAAAAAACCCCACATTCTATGTGGTACATAAAAATAACAGGGCCGGGGTGCCTGGGTGGCTCAGTCGGTTGAGCGTCCGGCTTCGGCTCAGGTCATGATCTCACCGTCCGTGAGTTCGAGCCCCGTGTCGGGCCCTGGGCTGCCGGCTCGGAGCCCGGAGCCTGCTTCGGATTCTGTGTCTCCCTCTCTCTCTGCCCCTCCCCTGCTCATGGTCTGTCTCTCTCTGTCTCAAAAATAAATAAAAACATTTAAAAAAAATTGTGTGCTAACATTTACATTTTATGTGAGTAAGAATAATTTGGGAACTGAGATCTGAGGCCCGAATCCTTGACGAGTACTTTCTGCATCGCGAGAGGTCAGAGGAGACCTAATAATAATATATACACATTGTTTCTTGAGAAAGAGGAAAATTAGCTTTGGGTCCTTCTCTCCCTCAATGATAAAATCCTAATAAATTTCCCTGTGACGAACCAACCTTTAGGGACGATGGGGGAGAGAGTCAGAGGCCCCACCAGTACCCACCATGGCCCTGCAACTGTCCCCTTTCCCTTAAAATGTGATTCCTTAGCTCTCCTTCGAGGTAGTTTCAAAACACGTTATTTTCTGGGAAATATCTATACACAATGGATCAATCAGTGTTGTTCATTACTGTCATTTTAATTTTTTTTTCAACGTTTTTATTTATTTTTGGGACAGAGAGAGACAGAGCATGAACGGGGGAGGGGCAGAAAGAGAGGGAGACACAGAATTGGAAACAGGCTCCAGGCTCCGAGCCGTCAGCCCAGAGCCCGACGCGGGGCTCGAACTCCCGGACCGCGAGATCGTGACCTGGCTGAAGTCGGCCGCTTAACCGACTGCACCACCCAGGCGCCCCTTATTACTGTCATTTTAAACCCATGGCGAAAATAAGCTTCAAGTGGCAGCTTGCTCTCCTGGTCCCAGACCGGGACTGGGCAGGGGGAGTGAGGCTCCCCACCGCCACCCAGAGTTCAGAAAACCACAAAGACCACTTGCAGGGCGGGCAGTTCAGGCCACACACCCCAAGTCAGCCTGAGGCAGGGGGGTCTGCCTCTGACCCCTGGGCCAGTCCCCTGTCTGAGTGCCCGGATCCTGGGAGCCCAGGGCCCCTCTATGGCGGGGCGGGGGCGGGGGGAACGAGACGGCCACCAGAGGTCCCAGGCTGCTGGGCCCAGGGTGGGGAAGGACCACTCAGAGACACAGCACCTGCCTGGAGCCTTCGAGCCCAAGGGGGGTCTGGGTGGAGGGCGGCCTGACCACTCGCCCCTCCACGGGCCGTGCTGGGGCGTTGGTGACACCCAGCTGTGCCCACAAAACCCGGGGACCCGCAGGAACCAGGCTCGACCTGAGCAGGTCAAGGAGCCGCGCAGGGACCTCCGTGCCACCTCTGCTCAGCGTGTAGGAGGGCAGGGGGCGGCTGGGCCTCTCCGGGAGCCAGGATTGCAAACTGCGGCCGTTTCTTTCTTTGCACAACTTGCGTCCTTCCTCCTCTTTCCCCCCACCTAAAGTGCATTTTCTCTGGAGAATTTTCCAAAACTCTTTGAAATGACTGGAAACCTCTGGTCTTGGCAAACCTTCTTTGGAAACCGTGGCTATGATCCAGAAAGAAAGGACAGGATGTGAAATTGTGGGGAAGAAATGGCCAATCCTCCCTTGTGAGGGGGGCTTAGGGACCCCCCCAACCCACACACACGGAGGCCCCTCCAGTCACCCCCTCCCCCCCCCCCCACAGTCTCCTGCATGCAGGAGCCCTGGTCACAATTCCCAAGTTTGCTACTGATGCAGGAACAGTGCCCAACACACAGAGGCCTCCCGGTTGACTTGATTTCTGCACCAGGGGAAGGAACGGCCGAATTCACTGCATTTGTCCCACAGCAGATAAAACGGGGAATATATCTTGCAAACATGAAAGCCTGCGGGCCACGTGGGACTCAGCTCCGGATCTTGGCCCCTTGTCCTGGTGCGCTCCACGGAAGCTGCACCCGTGCTGAGCACGGGGTCTGGCCGCGGCCTCGGTCACGCGTGGAGGGCCCACAGCAGCAGCCGTCATTCACTTTCCCTGCCCTGTAGATAAAGGCATCCGGACTATCTACTGCCTTTAGAGCGGTAATGATTATACACCCTTCGCATCATACACACTCGGTTCCTTACAAAGGAACCGAAACTCTCCGAGCCAGCGCGGCCTGGGTATTCGAGCGGGAGCTGACTCTCTCGGAGAGATTTGCGGCAGGCTTCCTTTCAGGGACCGCTTCTGAGAAACCTCCTGTGACCCGATCTCTTGCCCTCGCGGGACCGGGAGTGGCGTGGGGCCGGCGGCTTTCCGTGTGCTTGTGACAGAAATAACCCCGCCGGCCTCGCATCATGAGCCTCCTGGTGGAGACTTGTGCAGTGAGGAAGTACCGCCGTCGGGAAGGCTGTGCCTGCCGTCGGGGGTGGGGAGCACCCTCTTGCTGAGCTAAACCCCAGACGTTGAATTTAGAAAGAAGGGGAAAGAAGACGCACGTCGGGACTCCTGAAAGGGTTAGTCTGTGTCGGGCTGGCTGTAAAAAAAACAGGCTATTGGCTGTGACTTGGCGGCCAAAGTACAGCCAGAATGTTTCTGTCTCCATTCAGAGCACTTGTTAGTCTGGCGGAAAAGAAGGAAACGGCTTGGGCAAGCCGCACTTTCAGGGCCAGGATGGAGCAGGTTCCGGCCAAGAAGGAAGGGGTAAGCGGGCCCCCCGGGGAAGGAGCTTAGAACAGTCGGCTCAGCGTTGCTGGAGGGGTAGGGGGGGGTGGACCGTTGGAGGGAACCTGCCCCTCAGAGTTCACTTGCACAGGGACTAGCGGCCAGCTTTAGAGACATTTCAGTTTAGAGATTGTTTGGGGATCGTTCTACTGGAACAGCCTTGAAAAGCCCTGTCACCAAATGGAAGGGATGCAAAGAGTTAATTTGTCCCAACTGCCTTACCCTTAAAAGTTGGAGGTGAAGGGATTCTGAAACCAGCAGCAAAAGCCCTTGTACATGGTTTGTGGCTTTTTTTTTTTTAACGTTTATTTATTTTTGAGACAGTGCGCGAGCAGGGGAGGGGCAGAGAGAGAGGGAAACACTGAATCCGAAGCAGGCTCCAGGCTCTGAGCTGTCAGCACAGAGCCCCACGCGAGGCTCGAACCCGTGAACTGCGAGATCGTGACTTGAGCTGGTCAGAGGCTTGACCGACTGAGCCACCCAGGCGCCCCTGTTTTTGGATTTCTCTTGATTTGGGCTGCAGAAGGTTTTCACTGGGCTTTTCAGCAAGTCGCACGGCTGGGCCAGCGTGGGAAGAAGGTTGGCTCGGAAAAGACTGTGCAAGACCCGAATCGAATTCAAATCTGCAGTGGAGATTCCCTTGTTTCAGAGACAGATTTTTCTGGACCTCGTCCCCCCCCCCCCACCCCCGCACCGCCCCATTCCCTCGATTGACGAAAATGCATAACGACAGAAAGATAATAGGAATGTATTATGAATGCTTTGAAAGGATTTGTGTCTTATTCATCACAGCAGCATTTGCTTGTATTTATGGAGGCAGAGGCACATATTTGTGCAAGTTATTATTTAATCCGTCCTGGACGGAAGACCGTGTCCACAGGCAGGTCAGGAGCACGCCCTGAGGCTTGTGGGTTCCAAGCGTGTTTGGGAGATGGTTTCACTCCTGTTCCATCCTATTCTAGCTGTGGGAACTTGGGCAAGTTATTTCACTGTTCCGTGCCTCAGTGTTCTCATCTGCGAAATGGGGATAATAACCATACCACCTCATGGGGCTGTAGGAACAGTGAGATGGGGTAATGCATGTAAATTACCTGGCCCATAGTGATTCCCCCATAAATGTTATTGCTTTCCATCAGCCTTTCGAGCAGGGCACTAATGACATTTGACACCGGATGATTCTGTGCTACGGGGGACGGGCCTGCGTAAGGCAGGATTTTCAGCAGCATCCCTGGTCTCCACTCCTTAGAAGCCAGGAATGCTCTTGTCCCGTGAGAGATAGAGCTTTCGAGGTTACTGAGTGCCTTCACATGGGCCTTGGTGGACTCTCATGACAACTAAGAAAGTGTTAGACCTCTCAAGCGCGGTGCCCCTCTATTTTATAGGAAAGGGGCTATGAGGGAACACGGCCGGAGGGGCTTGGGAGTCAGGAGAGACCCTGGTGTGACCTGTGCCCTCTCCGCAAAGAGAGGTGCACTGCCTGGCGGTCCCCCCACGTGAGGCTGCAGAAAAACAGAAATGCCCCTGCATCGTGGGCCCTGAAAAGCAGCAATCCATCTTGAAAGGAAATGGTTAAAACGGTCACACGCAAAAGGTCTGGGCTGAGTATAGCCACCTGCCCCCTGGGAGGAAGGAAGCCCCTCCAGTGCCAGGGGGGATGAAAGTGTCCCCTTCCCAGCTGCCTGAGGGCAGACCTGCCCCTTTGGACAAAAGCCAGGACGCGTGCTGGGTTTCCTGAGAATCCTGATGGCTGCTTGCAAGAACCCGCAGATCTTGAAGTGAAGTCCAGGGGGGATTCAGGAGCCCGGGGAAGCCTGCAGAAAGCTGGCGCTGTGCGGGCTGGGCTGGGGGGTGGGGGGCGGGGTACAGCTTTCTGTACCCCTCCCCCCCCCATTGACTGTGTGACCATGACCTCAGTGGCCTTTGGGTTCCTCATATGTAAAGAGAAAAAACCAGAATCTGACCAATGTGCATCAAGGACTTTCTGCGCAAAAAAAGTACTCTTGGCCTGGAGGGGGGACAAATAGATTAGGAAAAAAAAATGCCAAGTGTTTTAGAAACGAAAAACGTGTCCTTTTTTTTTTTTTAAGTTTATTTATTTAATTTATTTTAATAGTTTAAAAATATTTTTAATAGAGAGAGAGAGAGAGAGAGAGAGGATCCAAAGCAGGCTCCATGCAGACAGCAGAGAGCCTGACATGGGGCTCGAACTCACGAACCGTGAGATGGTGACCTGAGCTGAAGTCGGAAGCTTAACTGACTGAGCCACCCAAGTGCCCGAAGTTTATTTATCTATTTTTGAGAGAGACAGAGCAAGCGCATGTGGGAGAGGGGCTGAGAGAGACAGAGAGAGAGAGACAGAGGGAGAGAATCCCAAGCAAGCTCCATGCTGTAAGCACAGAGCCCAATGTTGGGCTCGAACTCACTATCCATGAGACCATGACCCGAGCTGATCTCAAGAGTCAGACACCTAACTGACTGAACTTCCCAGGCGCCCTGTAAACACATCCTTGTGGGCGTGTGCCTCCATCAACAACACATCTAGCATCATAGTAACTTCCCTCTGGTTCTATCATTGTTCGTAATAATGATAGCAAACCTGTGGGTAGCACTTTCTACAAGCCAGGCAGGGCTCCAAGTTGTTTTCTTAGAACTCATTTTCTTAGAACTTCTTCATTCTTCACCTCAGTCCTATGAGGGAGGGAGTATTGCTGTCCCCATGTTACAGGTGAAGGAGCTGAGACACAGAAGTTCAGTGACCGGCTCGAGGCCACACGGCCAGCCGCAGGAGCACAGGACCGGGTGATCCCAGGCTCTCGGGCTGCCCCCACTGTGCTCTAAACCACCACAGCCACAGGACAAGGCACCTCTCCTCTGTCCCCTCACCACCGAAGCCCCACTTTCTGTTTGAACTTTGGGATCAGGAGTGTGAGAAAGTGGCTCAAAGAGTTAATAATTCACAGGAGCTAACTTTTCTGGAGATGCTTGCGTTCTAACAGAGATTACTGAATGGATCTTGGAAGAAAATCCCCAAGGGAGCCCGTTTGGGCAGGGCTCCCTTTCTCAGTGGCCTTGAATGACACTGTGCCCCGGGGGGACCGGCCTTGAAGGTGGCTATTTTACTAAGTCTCAAAAAGGTACTCGGCATTATGGAACAGGAAGCCAGCTCACTATGGGCGTGAGGAATGTGGGATTTCTCCAGAAAGCAGAGCTGCGTCATGGCTCCCCTTGGCCTCTGAGGAGACCCCCCCCCAACCCCCCGGCTCATGTCTGAAGGCCACCGGGCCATGCGTCATTTTTACAGGCTGCTGGGGGACCTGGAATCCTTTGCTCTCCCTCATGCCCTAATCTAACCCAGTGCTAAGTCTTTTTTTTTTCCCTCCCTCCTGGAAAGTAAAAAAGAAGAAGAAAGAAAGCTTAAACCCTGGCTTTCTTTTCCACGCCTTTTTAAATATAGTCCCTTTGCTGAGACTAGGGAGGGGGCGCTGTGTTTTTTTTTCTTTGTAGAGCTCACTACAGTTACACTTAGTATGGTAAAGGTACAGTTCATTTAAATTATTCAATTATTATGTACTTTTGTATTTTTATTTTTTCCTTTTTAGAAAAGTTTATTTGTTTATTTTTGAGAGAGAGAGAGAGAATGAATGCCAGTGGGGGAGGGGTGGAGGAAGGGAGATAGAGCATCCCAATCAGGTTCTGCACCCACTCGTGCAAAGCCCCCTGTGGGGCTCAATCCCGTGAACCGTGAGACCATGACCTGCGCTGAAACTAAGTGTTGGACACGTGGGACGCCCGGGTGGCTCAGTCGGTTGAGCGTCTGACTTTGGCTCAGGTCATGATCTTGCAGTTCATGAGTTCAAGCCCCACGTCGGGCTCTGTGCTGACAGCTCGGAGCCTGCTTCGGATTCTGTGGCTCCCTGTCTCTCTGTCCCTCCCCCGCTCACGCTCTCTCAATCTCTCTCTCTCTCTCTCTTAAAAATAAAGAAAGATTGGGGCGCCTGGGTGGCGCAGTCGGTTAAGCGTCCGACTTCAGCCAGGTCACGATCTCGCGGTCCGTGAGTTCGAGCCCCGCATCGGGCTCTGGGCTGATGGCTCAGAGCCTGGAGCCTGTTTCCGATTCTGTGTCTCCCTCTCTCTCTGCCCCTCCCCCGTTCATGCTCTGTCTCTCTCTGTCCCAAAAATAAATAAACGTTGAAAAAAAAAAATTTTAAAAAAAAAAAATAAAGAAAGATTAAAAATTATTTTTTAAAAAGAGTCGGACACTTAACCAAATGAGCCACTCGGGCACCCCAGTTTATTTTATTTATTTAAAAATTTTTTTGGGGCGCCTGGGTGGCGCAGTCGGTTAAGCGTCCAACTTCAGCCAGGTCACGATCTCGCGGTCTGGGAGTTCGAGCCCCGCGTCAGGCTCTGGGCTGATGGCTCAGAGCCTGGAGCCTGTTTCCGATTCTGTGTCTCCCTCTCTCTCTGCCCCTACCCCGTTCATGCTCTGTCTCTCTCTGTCCGAAAAATAAATAAACATTGAAAAAAAAATTTTTTTTATTTTAACTTTTTTTTAATGTTTATTTATCTTTGAGAGAGAAAGAGAGAGAGAGCGCATGCGTGTGCGCTAGTGGGGGAGGGGCAGAGAGAGAGGGAGACACAGAATCCGAAGCAGGCTCCGGGCTCTGAGCCATCAGCACAGAGCCCTATGCAGGGCTCGACCTCACGAACCATGAGATCATGACCTGAGCCTAAGTCGGACGCTTTACCAACTGAGTCACCCAGGCTCCCCAATTTTTTTATTTTAGAGAGAGTGAGAGCAGAGAGGGGCAGAGGGAGAGAGAATCTTAAGCAGACTGCACGTCAGCACAGAGCCCGACGCGGGGCTCAATCCCACAACCTTGGGTTCATGGCCCGAGCCTAAATCGAGAGTCGGGCACTCAACCCACTGAGCCACCTGGGTGCCCCTATTATGTATTTTTTTAAACGTCTGCCTTCCGCATCGGACCCTGGTGTTGGAGGGCAGCTGATCTGATCACCAGACTGGCGTGGCACCTGGACTACGGTCAGCTGTCAACCACTTTGTTTAATGAACGAAGGCATTCGGACCGGCAAGGTCAGTGAGAACCTCCCGGAATGGCTTTGCTGTTTCCGCAGAGGGGAGCCCCTGACCCGTATGGGTCTGTAGAATGTGACCGCGTCTTGAACTCGAGGAGGAAGATGGACCTTAGATGTTAAACGGTAGGCTCTGTGCTTAGAGATTCTATCTGCGACCCGCGTTCCTCCTGGTCACGTTCACTGGGACCCCACGGAGGCAGTCAGGCCGCGGACTGTCCACGGTGCCTGCCAGCATCCCCCATTCTGGGGCACCAGCCAGCCCCCCAGCAGCGCTTGGCCAAGGACTCCAGACCGTAGGACCCATCGAGGTGGGAAGTGGCCGAGAGTTGCACTTGGCAGAATGAGGGAAGCCTGTTGTGTTTCTAGTTAATCGTTTACCTGGAAGAGAATTAAAGAGGAAAACTGTTTATCAATTTTCTCCTTCCTTCCTCCTTCCCTCCCTCCCTCCCTCCCTTTCTTTCCTTCTCTTCTTCCTCCCTCCCTCCCTTTCTCCCTCCCTCCGTTCCTTCCTCCCTCCCTTCCTCCCCCCCTTTCTTTCTTTCTCTTCTTCCTTCCTTGCTCCCTTCCTCCCTCCCTGCCACAAAATCAAACAATAGAACAGTCCTAGGGGAGTGGTCTTTGTTTTGTTCTCCACTGTATCCCCAGCACTTAGAACCCTGTCTGGATGCTCCACATGTTGAAGTGAGTGCGTCTCCGGTGGGGGTGTGTGCGCGTGGATGTGCCTACTTGTGCACCCCCGGCCTTTAGAAATCACAGGACAGCGCGGCAGAAGCCCTGGAACCCGCTTTCTCTCCTGGGTGCCATCGCCCCCACTTTTGTCACCTGCGCCCCACGCCGGCTCCGGGGGATGGTGGGGACGAAGGGAGACTGGAAACCAGAGCCCAAGGCTCCTACCTGGCTTACCAGAAACTTTCTGCTGAATTAACCGTCTTTTAAAATGTTTATAAGAGAGCGCGAGTGAGCAGGGGAGGGGGCAGAGAGAGAGGGAGAGAGAGAGAATCCCACACAGGCTCCGCGCTGTCAGACCTCAATCCCACAGGCCCTGAGACCCCGGCCTGAGCCAAAATCGAGTCAGGTGCTTAACGGACTGAGCCACCCAGGCACTCCTGAATTAGCCATTCGTCAATCCTTTTGGTGGGGGGAGGAGGAGGGTGAGGTTTCATTTATTGGGGGCTCCTGTTGTGCAGAGGGCTAACCAGCTCGGGCTCCCCAGAGCACCACAACAAGGCAGGAAGGACCACCGGCTCTCTGCCTGCCCTGGTCCTCACTTACCCCTCTGCAGAGCTCGTACCCTCTTTGGATTAGGCGGGGGGGGGGCACCCAGAGGAAGACCTGAGGCCCTGCCCCGCCGGTGGGGGGGAGGGCACGTGTCCCCTGGACTGGGCCTCCGTGGGAATACGTGCGTGAAGGTGCTTCGGCGGCCGCCTCCGAGAGCCCCATCCAGGCCCCAGTCAGTGGATTCACCTCCACGGCTAATCGCTCTCGCAATTACACCTTGCAATGGCTCTGAGGGAGCGTTATGACCCTCCTTTGGAAGATGAGGAAACTGAAGACTGTAGCAATGAAGCTAGAAAGTGGCAGTGGACACATGCGAGATGAAACCTGCAGATTCCAAGAGAAAAGCTTTTTTCACTTCGATTTTTCTCCGGCTTTCCGTGACTTTGCTAACGACCTTCCTCTGGTCGTCGAAAAGATTGCCTTCTGTGCGTACTCAGTTTCCTCGTGGGTGAAAGGGGGATGTTAGCACAGAATGCATGTGTGTGAGAGGCCCCAGAAATCTGTATTTAAATGTTTTCCCCGGGCACCTGGGTGGCTCAGTCGGTTAAGCGTCAGCTGTCGATTTCAGCTCAGGTCATGGTCTCACCCTTTTGTGACCTCGAACCCCACGTCGGGCTCTGTGCTGATAGCGTAGAGCCTGCTTGGGATTCTCTCTCTCTCCCTCCGTCTCTCTCAAAATAAATAAACAAACTTAAAAAAATATAGATTTTCTCACCCTGCCTTTCATCTGTTACAGCAAAAGTCCAAAGGCTAAAGGAAGTTAATCAGAGGCCCTAAATAAACGATGAAAACTTTCCCATTCTGGGGCACCCGGGTGGCTCAGTTGGGTTAGCGTCCGAATTCAGCTCAGGTCATGATCTCTCAGTTCATGAGTCCAAGCCCGGTGTCGGACTCTGTGCTGACAGCCTGGAGCCTTTTTCAGATTCTAGGTCGCCCTCTCTCCGCCCCTCCCCCACTCATCCCTTTGTCTCTCTCTCTCTCTCTCTCTCTCTCTCTCAAAAATAAATAAACATTAAAAAAATTTTTTTTCCCATTCTCTCCTCCCCGATTTTTAGGGGACTTTTGTGTTCAAGGCAGTACTGAGTGCATTTGCTACGGTCAGCAAATACAGCCACACGTCAGGAATGTTACGGAAACAATTCGGACATTACAGTGTTGGAGGAAAGGACCCTTCCGGGTCTTTCTGACCTAGCGATTCTCATCCCCCCACCCCCTTCCTGCCAATCAGTGGGACATGTATAGTGCCTGGAGAACTCTGCATTGTCGCAGGCAGGGGAGGGACGGCCCTCCAGTGCATATAGGACAGCCCCCCAGGGCAAAGAATTAACTGGCCCTAAGTGTTGGGGTTGAGGGAATCTTTTTTTTTAAGGTTATTTATTTATTTTAAGAGAGAGAGAGAGAAAGCACTGGCAGGGGAGGGGCAGAGAGAGCGAGAATCCCAAGCAGGCCCCGCACCGTCAGCGCAGAGCCCGACGCGGGGCCCGAACTCACGTGAGCCTGAGCCGAAGTCAGACCCTTAACCAACTGAGCCTCCCAGGAACCCGGAGGGAAGCTTTTCTGCCAGGTTAGATGGTAGAGGGTAGGCATGGGGCACACTCGAAAGGCTAAGGATCTTCGGATTCTCTCCCGTGCTTCTAGAAGACTTCAGGGTAAAGTAGGGGTTCTCGTGAACCGCAGCTGCTTTCTGTGACCTAAGTCAGGATCTCTCCTCCCGCAGAGGCTGACGCTTGTGCTTGGCCTGGCAACGCTGATTGCTGCCTTTGGGTCATCCTTCCAGTATGGGTACAACGTGGCCGCCATTAACTCCCCTGCCCAGGTAGGTCGTTGGGGTGCATGAGACACGCCCCCCACCCCCTGTAAACGGGAGGGGGTTTTGGAGCAGCCACCAAGGTGGCAGTGAGTGCACACTGGTGCACACAGTGGGTCTTCAGGTAACAGGGACGCACGGCCCAGGGCCTTGGGGATGAACCTGGCCCCGGCTTCGGCTTCTCATGGAGCGCCAGGCCTGGCTGGGTGCCCCGGGGTTGGCCTCGGGGGTGCGGCTGGGGGCTCTGGTCTTCTGCGGCCTCGTGCTCCCCAGACGAGTCTGGAGGGTCAGGGGTCATGCAAAGGAACGGAGGACTGGAGTTCACAACATCCTGGGCCGCGTGCACGTCGGAGGCCCGGACAGCCCTCCCTGCGGGCGCCCCTGCTAATTGCTTGGTCCCTACTCCCTTTCTTCCCCCGACTGGTGTTGACGTCTCGGGCCCCGGTCATCCAGCGGGCGGCCTGACCGCGTAGGCGCTTCCGTCTGCAAAGCCGGGTCCAGGTACACGGGCGCTCTGCTCTGCTTTGTTCTGCAGTTCATGAAAACGTTTTACAACAAGACCTACTATGAGCGGAACAATGGCTACATGGACGAGTTTGCCTTGACGTTGCTGTGGTCTGTTTCCGTGTCCATGTTTCCCTTCGGAGGCTTCGTCGGGTCCCTCATGGTCGGCCCCCTGGTGAATAACTTTGGCAGGTAAGGAAAGGTGCGTTTCCAACTCCTGTAGCTCCCAGACCCCATCGGTTTAAAACGCAGGCCTCAAGCTGAAATCGTCCGTTTGTAAAACTAGGTACTAACCGCTGTGATGATTGCTGATGTCTCTTATGGTCTTAAGAAGACCAGATGTTGACCTGGGGACGCAGCAGGGTCTCGGGGTGACAAGTGGGAGTGATGGGTGTCAGAATCCCGGGGCAGACCCAGAAAGACCAGAAAGTGCTTGGGAGGTCAGAACTCCCTCTCTCTGTTCTCTTGCCCTACGGGTCTTTTCCTTACCAGAAACCAAAACCAAGTTCTGCCCTCTTCGTTTGTTTTTTGTTTTTGCCTTTATTTTATTTTTTTAAAGATTTTTTAAAGTTTATTTACTTTGAAAGAGAGGGTGTACGTGAGTGGGAGCGGAGGAGGGGCAGAGAGAGAGAGAGGGAGAAAGAGAATCCCAAGCAGGCTCCGTGCTGTCAGCACGGACGCGGGGCTCGAACTCACAGATCGTGAGATCGTGACCTGAGCCAAAACCAAGAGTCAGACGCTTACCGACTGAGCCACCCAGGCATCCCCCCCACCTTTTTTATTTGCCTTTAAAAGAGTCAAACACCAGATAATATGGCCAACGTGTCAATCCTGATGTAGATCATAAGTGTTCTTAAGCCCTGCCTCCCAAACTAACACAAACTCACTACTCTGTTCTTTCACCTCGGGATCAAGTAATAGGCAAAATTGGGTCCAAATTAAATGCCTGTAAAACCCTGAAATGGCTGAGATTAATGTGAGGCACTCGACTGTGAAATCCTGTAGACCCAGGACACCTCTCACCGTGAGTGTTCTGGATGTCAAGGGCTGAGCTTGTATCTTTGCCCCCAGTTCCAGAAACATTAGAGATTCTCGTTCCATAGTTGATTCCAAAAAAGGTCCTTAAGACATCACACCCCCTTGTGTAAACTCCATGGGCATGAGAGAGAGGCCTTGTTATGAACAGTATTAAAGAGCTCCTCCCCACCAGCCCTTTCCCTGGGCAGATGAGCACACAGACGCCGGCCGGGTAAGATCTCTTCTCGCCACAGATCTTGCTAGGTCGAGAATCAACCCACTGGCTTCTCCAGTATTTTTCAAAAAGAGTCTGAAACTAGCAACATACAACCTCGGGTTTGGGAATCTAAGATCCTAAGGCCTTCCTGGAAGGTTGGTGTTGAACTCAACAGTTCTCCCTAGGGTCCCCGGGGACCAGGACATCAAATGAGGTCACAGATCTGCAGGACAAGTCTCCTCCGAGTGAAGGACTTACCATTTTGGTCCACGGAGGCAACGGACAGTCACTTGTCCAGCTTTCTGCTTTGGAATGTGATAAGTTTTTGGGGCGCCTGGGAGGCTCAGTCAGTTGAGCATCTGACTTGGGCTCAGGTCATGACCTCTTGGTTCGTGAGTTCGAGCCCCGCGTCGGGCTCTGGGCTGACAGCTCGGAGCCTGGAGCCTGCTTCGGATTCTGTGTCTCCCTCTCTATCTGCCCCTCCCCTGCTCACACTCTATCTCTCTAAAAAATAAACATTTAAAAAAAAAAAAAAAGAATGTGATGAATGTGTTTTTCTGAAGAATCTGTTCCTGAAATAACAGTAGCAACTAATAGTTGACTGATGGGTTGACTTTAGGGTTATTAATTCCCCTAATCCCTACAAAAGCCCCATCATCTCCTTTTTTAAAATGAGAAAACAAGGCACAGAGAGATGCTGTAACTTACCCAAGATTATACAGCTGGGAGGAAATTTCACCCCCCTGCATGTCCCGAGTAACTGTTATTTCAGGCAAGTATCTTAATCTGTTGCCTTATTTTTAATCATATCCATAGTATCTTTTTCACACGAGATGTTTAAACGTTCGAGTGGGCAGATTTAACTCTCAGTTACGGTTCTTGGCTTTTGCGCCTGAAGACAGCCTTCCCTACCTGGAGTCCCACGGATAGCCTTCTATAGTTCTAAAAATAATGTTACAATTCTGTGTTTCCCAGGGAGATCTGGCGTTTTATCTGGTGTGGCCTTTTAACATTGAAAGATTCGCATATATGCTGTTGAATTCGATCTGCTACTATTTCGTTTAGGACTTCTCCCTCTATGTGGTCTAAGTGGGGTTGGCGTATGAGATCCTTCTGTCATTCCCTGATCTGGGCCGCAGGATTACACTAAAATCATGCGAGCGTATGGTTTCCGGAACCCGTCAGGGTATCGTAGCAGGCGGCCCTCGTCCTCTGCTCCCCACCGCTGACGTGCTCTGCACTGTGGTCATTGCCGTTGGCTCCCACAGAGAATGTTCCCGCCGCAGGCTGTGCACTTGACCTCCATCGGTCTCCATCACAGCGTCAAACAGCAGCAAAGGCCGCTGCTGTAGCCGGGCAGACCCTTGGCAAACATCTGTGAAGACAACAGCTGAACCCTTAACCCAAACTAACTGAGATTTCGTCCTCGGCAGGAAAGGGACCTTGCTCTTCAACAACATCTTTTCCATAGTGCCCGCCGTCTTAATGGGGTGCAGCAAGGTCGCCGGGTCTTTCGAGATGATCATTTTGTCCAGACTTTTGGTGGGAATATGTGCAGGTAAATGGTGCTACGTGCGACGCCTCTGTCATTCAGGATAATCGAGGAGGAGGGGGAGGCGGGGGCAGACGCCGGGGTCTGGATCGTTCTGGAACCGCTGAAGCACATAGACACGAGCTGTTCCTCTGTCCTGACGCTTCTCAGATGCAGTCAAGGGACCGAGCTTCGCTGTGATGCTTCCTGCAAAGAGAGCTGTTCTGTGAAAGACAGAAATCCAGAGTCCTGTTCGCAAGGGCACTTCCTTTCCTTTCTTCTCCTTTCCTTTCCTTATCTCCATGTTTTCCAAGCCATAGGTGGGGCCAGTGAGTGGGTGGTGCCCCTGATTAGTGAGCAGCTTTTCCTTTTCTTTTTCTCTTTTTAAGTGTGTTTATTTATTTGGGGGGGGGGGGGGGAGGGGCTCCTGCCCGAAGCGGGGCTCGAACTCACGAACCGTGAGATCATGACCTGAGCCGAAACCATGAGTCAGATGCTTGATGGACAGAGCCACCTAGGTTCCCCAGCATTTTCTTTTTCTAGGCAGAGTGTAGATTGTGTCGTGTGCAGTAGGGGTAAGGGTGGTCTTCTGAAACTTGTTTCGGTGACTTATCCGTATACGTGGGTGAGAACCAGGTTGCAACGTTAAACGTGTCTCCCCGTTTTTACCGTGGGTCGTGGTCAAAAACGCATGAGAAACGATCTAATGTAGGAATCCCTCCGCCCAAGAAGAGTTAATGATAGCAACCTGTCACCTTCTAGAGGGAACGTGAAGTTTGCAGAAGGATTTTTAGGGGTTCTTTTCACCTATTCCTCCAGAGTCCACCTGCTGAAGAGGGTAACACTCACTCGCCTGAGGTCTCTGGCCTCGTAACCCCCGGAGCTGCTTTGCAAACCCTCCAGAGCTATGGTCCCCCGGGGCCGCACTCTGGTGGTCGTAGAAAACTCCCCCGTGATTCCTTCCGACCGAAAAGATGTGGTTAAAGCCACGCCTGTGGCCTTCCCCCGACGTGGCATTCTTTTGTAGACTGTGTTTCCCAGGGCTGGAGGGGGCAAGTGGGACACCCGCCCTCGGGGCCGTGCACCTTCAGGGTGGGCGCCCCCAACGGGCTGCATCCTGGGCGCCTCGTCAAGCAACCCTGCACCCGGCCCTGGCATTGGCAACCAACTCTCGTTTTCTGCTTCCAAACACAGGGATGGGGTGAGCGGATGATTTGGCCTGATGTCCGCAAACCCCTCAGCTGGCCCTCCTGGGCGGTGGGGGAGAGGGCGAGGAGCCCGGTGTCGGGGGAGATGGCAAGGAATTGTGAGGCTGGGGGACAAAAGAGGAAATCAGCCTCCCTGAAGAGAGAAGAGGTCATGTCCCGGAGGGAATGATGGGCCCCATGGCAAGCGTCGCCCTACTGCTTTCCCTGAGAGCGCCTGGACGGGTCTCTGCCGCCTTGGTCTGGCCCTGCTCCCGCCTCCCGCCTCCCCCTGCAGCGGGGCTCCACTAATAAAGAATAGACGATTCTGGGGCGCCCGGCTGGCTCAGTTGTTCAGCGTCTAACTCTTCGGCTCACGATCGTGGTCATGATCTCACGGTTCGTGAGTTTGAGCCCTAGCGTCAGGGTCTGCACTGTCAGCAGAGGCTGCCTGGGATTCCCTCTCTCTCACTCTCTCAAAATAAATACATTTAAAAAAAGGAAAGAAAGAAAAAACAAACGATTCCTGGAAGTCACTGGCAGAGGACAGGTGCAGGCAGGCACTTTTCTCTTGACCGTCCAGCACTCCAGAGTTGGTTCCCACAGGGAGATATTAGGCTCCAATAGTTAACAAATCACCAAAACCCCAACCTTACTCTTAAACAAGCATTACTTCTAAGTCCGTGGTTCTCAAACTTTTTGGCCTCAGGATCTTCTTTTCTTTTCTTTTCTTTTCTTTTCTTTTCTTTTCTTTTCTTTTCTTTCTTTTCTTTTTTTTTCTTTTCTTTTCTTTTCTCTTTCTTTTCTTTTCTTTTTTTTCTTTTCTTTTCTCTTTCTTTTCTTTTCTTTTTTTTCTTTTCTTTTCTCTTTTCTTTCTTTCTTTCTTTCTTTTTTTCTTTCTCTTTCCCTCCCCCTCCCTCTCTTTCTCTTAGGTGTTTTTATTATAGCACAGGGACAGGACCTATGGGCAGAAAGAGTTGCTGCCTCAGGACCTTTTTACACTCTTAAAATTATTGAGGGCCCCGAAGAGCTTTTGCTCGTGTGGGTTGTATTGGCCAATATCTACCATTTACAAATTGCAGCCAAGAAATGTTCGTTTAATTCATCTAAATGGCAACAATAAGCCCGTCACACGTCTCTGTGAAAATAGGCATATATTCTGAAACAAAGAGTTTCAGCGAGAAGGGTGGCATTGCTTCACGGGTTTGCAAAGCTCTTTAATGTCCCGCCTCATAGAAGACGGCTGGCTTCTCAGACCTGCTTCTGTGTTCTGCTGGCCGTGACCTCACACGGCGGGGAGCCTCTGGAACACTCCACCGTGTGGGCACTATACAGGGCAGTATCTCAGGATTGTTGGAAGATGGTTTTGACCTCACAGGCCCCCTGAAAAGGTGTCGGGAGTTCCCTAGGTCCTCAGATCCCCCTTGGAGAAGCGACGGAGTCATAATCCATTCGCAGTGAATTCTTGCGCACGGTTCCCGAGAAATTCTGGGCGGTGTGTGAGTCGGCAGCTGCTGCTCAGACACCCTAAAAAATAAGGGAGCAGCTGGTCCCCCAAAGGGGGTGGGGTGAGAAGGGGGGCACAGGAACAGACGTGAGCAGGACTTCAGACACAGTTCACTGGCTTTTAGTCAACTTGTGTGGCCAGAAGACCAACTGCTTTCATGGAAGGAATTTCAAATGTAAAAGCTGCTTTCTCTGACTCTGTCAGAACATAGCGGCTGGGGTTGCCCAGTGGAGTTTATTTGTTTATTTATTTATGAGAGAGGGCCTGAGGGACCAGCGAGGGGCAGAGAGAGAGAGGGAGAAAGAGAGAATCCCACGCAGGCTCCGAGCTGTCAGCACAGAGCCCCCTGTGGGACTCGAACCCACGAGCCGTGAGACCGTGACCTGAGCCGAAGTCAGATGTTTAACCGACTGAGCCACGCAGGCGCCCCACCAGTGGAGCCACTTTTAAGACAGGTTAGAGATTGCTTCCCACTGGCAGGAAGGGGACCCCGTCTCTCACAAACCTTCTGAGGTTTGCCTTTTCAATTTTGTCCCTGGTCAAGTGAAAAAGAACTTGCCGCTGAGAAGCGTCCCCCGCCCCCTGACCCCTGAGTGGTGACCATGGAGCCTGCCCCTCAAGGGCCCCTGCTTCTTCCCAGCCCTGTGGGCACTAGGCCTGCAGGGTCTCCCCCCACCCCTCCCACCAGACTTCTAAGGGCTGATATTGCTGTGACAACTGGAAAGAATTGGTGAACAGCGAGCCTCTTTTAAAACACTAAGCAGAGGGGCGCCTGGGTGGCTCAGTCGGTTGAACGTCCGACTTCAGCCCGGGTCATGATCTTGCGGTCTGTGAGTTCGAGCCCCGCGTCAGGCTCTGGGCTGACGGCTCAGAGCCTGGAGCCTGCTTCCGATTCTGTGCCTCCTTCTCTCTCTCTCTGTCCCTCCCCTGCTCATGCTCAGAAACAAACATTAAAAAAAAAAATGAATGTGTTTGAAGACAGAGCCTGTCCCGGTCAGACTAATGTTTCCTGATGGTGTTTTCACTTCATTCCTGCCAGGTCTGTCTTCCAATGTTGTCCCCATGTACCTGGGAGAGCTGGCCCCTAAAAACCTGAGGGGGGGCCTCGGGGTGGTGCCTCAGCTCTTCATCACCATCGGCATCCTCGTGGCTCAGATCTTCGGCCTTCGGAGCCTCCTCGCGAGCGAAGAAGGTAAGCTCAAGACGCCTCTGGACCACATCCCTCTTTCTGCCTGGACGTTTCTGTGGGCTGCTCTTTCCTCTCCAGTCGTGTCCAGGCAAGTGTCCTTGCCTCACTGCCCTGGCCCCATGGTGCTGGTGTGGTATTTGCACAGAACAGGCCCCGAACAAGGTGGCGGGGCCCATGTGGCTAGTATTTTCCAGTCCCTCCTAGGACACAGAGGAGGGGGCTTTAGCGTGAGCAGGAAGTGTCATTGTCTGACTTTCTCTTGGCTTGCGTGGTGGCCAAGCGAGGGGCCCGGGGCATGGTAATGACCACCGCCAGTGTGCTTGAGGCCTCACTCGAGCCTCCCAGCAACGCTGCTGCCTGGTTGGGAGGGTGGGGGGTCCTTTGCCGGTCCTACTCTGTAGACCAGGAAAGAGGGAGCCCCCTAGGGGTAAAATGGTGAGTCTCAGGGCCGGTACCCCTTCCAGATCCTGACTCTGGAGCCTCCCCACTTTCCTCGGGAGCCTGGGCCCAGCACACCATAAGTGCACGGTGACTGGTAACTGTCACTGCTTCTGCATGACCTCCCCCTTCTGGTCTCGCGATCCCCATTAATGGTAACACCAGCCAAAACATACAAAGTGCTTACGGTGGGCCAGGCACCAAGTCTTTCAATTAAGTCCATTTAATCCTCCAAATAGTCCTGTAAGGCAGGTATTATCATTATACCTGTTTTCCAGATGCAGAACCTGAGGCATAGGGAGGTTGGACACCAGGTCCAAGGTCTCATTAGGACACAAATCCAGGTGGCTTGGGCCGGGCTCCACATGAAACGACCACTGTCTTCCTTCCAGTCAGCCTCGTAAGGAGCGGGGACCAGGGCAGGGGCTAAGTTCCTGTCTCTCAGTGATGTCACCTATACACCCGCAGGACCCAGGGCAGCCTCAGAGCCCCGGTGTCGGTGAAGTGCTCTCTGGTGTGCCCAGCGAGGGGGGCCTCAGAGCGGGCCCGACAGAGGGAGTAGGACCAGCCTTCCAGACGTGGGCAGACGGGGCACACCTGTGGAATCTCCCTGCCACGTTCGGGGAACCGCAAATGTGTGGATTTCATTTGTCCCTCCATCCTTTATGGAGACCATTTTGTCGTCGGTGTCCTTCCTCTGGACACAGTGTGGAGGGCGGGGCTTGGCCTTATTCTCCAGCTCAACTCCTGGCGCGTGCGTACTACTAGATGCTCAGAGAACAAGGAAGGAAGGAAGCCCACAAGAGAACGTTGGCACAGGAGGCAGGCGGTCATGGAGCACAGGTTGAGAACGGGTGTCCCGGTCTTCTCGGAAAGCAGATGGAAACGGTCCGGGATTAGCCGGGCCCTGGATTTGGAGTCAAGGGAGGGGAGGAGATCAGGAAAAAGAGGATCCAGCCGGCAGAGCGGTGGGCAGGGCAGAAGTTGAACTCATCGCGTGGCGTGTGTTCTTAGGGGGAAGCGTCAGAGGCCGAAACAAGACCTGGAAAAGATGATGTCTACACAGGAGGCTGTTCTTTGTTTATTCCTCTCCCACATCAGGAATGAGACCCCCTGGGGGTGACGGGACCATCGCCTTAGGTCGGAGTCCACGCCTGTATTACACTGGGTTAAGAGTCCGCAGGGGAAGGGGGAGGCCTGCTGCGGCCCTCAGCCCTGGCCTTCCCACCCCCACAGGGGGCCGCCGTGCTGACATTTACCATCATCGTATCCTTGCACCGCCCCCGCCCCCCATGGTTTTTTTTTTTTTTTTTTTTTTTACCACCTTTTGCAAAGATAGAGTTAATTTTCCGCTCCTGGACTTCATCCAGTTGGACCCCATTGTGTAGATCGCTGCATCGGACGCTGAGTTTCGGGGATGGGCTCCCGCCGTGGTCTGTACAGACTTCTATCCTATGGCTACGCCGTGGCTTCTGTGGCCCCTCTGTGCTGTGGACGTGGCCTTGCTTGCGGCTTCCGTGTCTGTGACCAGTGCTGCTCCGACCCTGCCGGACCAGGCATCCTGGTGGCCCCGCATATTCAGGGCGCTGTGTCAGAGCACGGGACGGTGTGGGGTGTCGTCAGCTCTGTGTCGAGTCAGGGGACAGGGTGGCCGGCCGGGCTCCGGGGCGGGAGGGGCTGGGGAGGGGCGAAGGCAGCTCTCACCTGGGCACTGGCCTCCTTGCAGGCTGGCCGATCCTCCTCGGGGTGACCGGGGTCCCCGCGGCTCTCCAGCTCCTACTATTACCCTTTTTCCCCGAGAGCCCCCGGTACCTGCTGATTCAGAAGAAGGACGAGGTAGCTGCCCAAACCGGTAAGGCTCCACCGTGCAGGGGGCGGAGGCCGCGGCGTCTCTGCTCCAGGAAGTTGGGGTCCCCTGAGCCCGCCCCCTGCTCCCCTCCCCTAGCGCTGAAGAGGCTGCGTGGCTGGGACGACGTGGGCCCCGAGATGGAGGAGATCCGGCAGGAGGACGAGGCCGAGAGGGCCGTGGGCTTCGTCTCCGTGCTGAAGCTGTTCCGCACGAGGTCCCTGCGGTGGCAGGTCATCTCCGTCATCGTCCTCATGGGCGGCCAGCAGCTGTCGGGGGTGAACGCGGTACGGGGGCCGGGGGGCGGGGCTGGGCGGGGCGCTTTCGTCATCACAGGGGGCCCCGAGCACCCCGCCAGCCTCTGGGGGTACCTTCCAGATCTACTACTACGCGGACCAGATCTACCTGAGCGCGGGGGTGAAGGAGAATGACGTCCAGTACGTGACAGTGGGCACCGGGGCCGTCAACGTGCTGATGACCGTCTGTGCCGTGAGTCCCCGACAGCCACCAAGGACGAGGGCATCTCGAGTGTGTGTGTGTTGGGGGGGGGGGGGTCCTAGCTGAGGAAAGAGCCAGATCTGAGGTGGTGACGTGCCTCTTGGTCTCCTCATCTCCGGGCCACTTGTCAGATGACAGCCTGTCTCTTGGAGGGGGGGGGGGCAGCCTGTGCCCGCCCCCAAGATGGAGACCCCCTGCCCTCCACTCTGGAAGCTTCCGCCGTGTGAGGTGGCTCTTCCCCAATCTGTCCCATGTGTGGTTACTACCTGTGCCCTGCTGGGGGGCAGACACACGGGCAGGCGGGCACACAGCTGCCCCTTCGGAAGGGGGGTTTGGGAGATGGGCGGACGACTTCCTGCGCAGGTGGCTCTAGCAGGGGTGCGGCCTCTGTCTAGCGGGGCTGCTGAGCCTCCCTGCTTGCCCTCCGCCCCCTCCCCTGCAGGTGTTCGTGGTGGAGCTCTTGGGGCGAAGGTTCCTGCTCCTTCTGGGTTTCTCCGTCTGCTTCACGGCCTGTTGTGTGCTGACGGCGGCCCTGGCCTTGCAGGTGAGGAAGGGGGGGGTGTGGTGGCGGCTGGAGCGCCCAGTCCGTCCGCTGAGCCCTCACTCGCATGGTAAGGAAAGTGACCAACTTGATCTTTTCGCAACTACGATGAATCAGACGCCTGGGGACCATCTGCCCCCTGGGGCCCCCTGGGAGCCTCCACGTCTAAGTAGCCCACTGCCGGGGCGCCTGGGTGGCTCAGTCGGTTGGGCGTCTGACTTCGGCTTGGGTCGTGATCTCGCGGTCTATGGGTTCGAGCCCCGCGTCAGGCTCTGTGCTGACAGCTCGGAGCCTGAAGCCTGCTTCGGAGTCTGTGTCTGTCTCTTTCTCTCTGCTCCTACCCCGCTAGTGCTCTGTCTCTCTCTCTCTCTCTCTCTCTCTCAAAAATGAATAAATGTTAAAAAAAAAAAAAAAAGATTTTAAGTAGCCCGCTGCCCACTTCCGGTCGATTTCCCAGAGGCATCTGGGTGGCACGGCCTGCTGGGGAGCCAGGTGCCCTCCTTGCCCAGCCCGGCCACAGCCCCTGGGGACCAAGATGCCCCACCCAGGTCGTCTCTGCCCTGCCAGGTGTGATCCAATGTCCTCTCCCCACAGGACACAATATCCTGGATGCCTTACGTCAGCATCGCCTGCATCATCGCCTACGTCGTGGGACACGCCCTTGGGCCCAGTATGTTCCCTAGAGCTGGCTCTCTCCTTGGTTTTGTCTCCTCCTTTCCTGAACCAGAAACTTCTGGCTTGGGTCCCCTGGAGAGGCTCCTTGGAGGCCTCATGCAGCCCCAGAATGGCCTCTCCTCCTGCCTTCCTGTCGCGCAGGGGTTTGCTCAGGTTATTAGAGTGACCGCACTAAAGCGGCCTTCGCCCTGTGGGTTGAAACAGGCTACCCCGTGCGATTGGCGTGGAGAGCCTTGCGGTGGTCCCGGGCCCCTTTTAGGGACATCACAGGATGTCACCTGCGGTGCCATATTCTTGCTGTTGGCCTTCTCGTGCTGCTTCTCCGCCAGCCCAGGAGTCCCGGAGACACCCCGCTCCTCGGGCCGGATGCCTCGGGCGCCCCGCGCACAGCAGGGCCTCCGGGACCCTTGGCGGGCTTGCCTGCTTCCAGAGGAGACAGCTCCTCCCCTTCCCCCTCTGCCCCCCAAGGCCCCATCCCCGCGGTGCTCATCACGGAGACCTTCCTGCAGTCCTCCCGGCCGGCCGCCTTCATGGTGGGGGGCAGCGTGCACTGGCTCTCCAACTTCACGGTGGGCTTGATCTTCCCGTTCGTCCAAGTGAGTGCCAGCCGCCCCGCCTCCCCCCTGCCCCCTGCACAAAATCCTCACGCGGTTAAGGGAGAAGCTTCTGGAGAAGGTGAGCCCCACTTGCCCTTCCCACAGGTGGGCCTCGGAGCCTACAGCTTCATCATTTTCGGCGTGATCTGTCTTCTCACGACCATCTACACCTTCCTGGTGGTCCCCGAGACCAAGGCCAAGACCTTCATAGAGATCAATCAGATTTTCACCAAGATGAATAAGGTGTCAGAGGTGCACCCGGAAAAAGAGGAACTGGAGGAATTTCCACCCTCTACTCGGGGGCAGTAACTCGAGGGAAGGAGCCTGCTGAGCGGGTCTGTGCCGGCTTCCCTCCCGGGCTTTTGTCCCGGCCAATAGTCGTGAACGTGCGGGACTAGGCGCCATCCGGGGTGGAATGCACCGGGGTTGTGCCGTCTGTCTCCAGATGACCGCCGCCAACCCCGAGTCACGGGGAGCAGGCGCCCCTCGCCGCGCTGGGCTAGCCGTCAGGTCCTGATAACGCCGGCTCTCACGACAAAAATCATTAGTGTGGTGGCGGGATGGAAAAATCACATCTGGCCAGAGAAACACCTCTTCTGAAATCCATGGGTCTTCTGGGGACCGGAGGCCTGCGTTCAGGGGAATTCTTCCTCTTGCCCGATCCGTCTCCAGAAACGCCAGTCCTGGAAAGTGTGATGTCCGAGAAGCTGCGAAGCAGGTCCCTGTGGAGACTTCAATGGAGTCGGAGCTTGTTAATTCCGGATTATATTGCTGAAGGGCAGTGAATGGCATTGCCTCTGAATGCTCAATAAAACACATATGATCCCTTTTACCAAGACATGCTTCTTTCCTGTGAGCAGGTGGAAGAAGGCAGCGGGAGGGGTGTGGGGGCCGTGAGGGGGTCCCTGCTCCTTTGAGCAGTTCGATCTTGCTGGAGCGTCAGCCCCTTGAGAGCATGAGTTTGGCCACTCTTGCCTATCCCGGAATCCCGCTGCCTAGACCCGGCCTGGCGTCCAGGAGGCCCCCAGACAGTATTTGCTGGAAGGGGAGAAGCAGGAACTGAGATGGTGAGGCCACCTGTAGGATGTGAGATCTGCTCCCTGCTCCGGGGAGTTAGGGAGGCAGACCCGGGGCCGGCTGGGGGCAGTTGGGACGGGAGCAGCTTTTGTGGGGGGTGGAATGGGGATCCCTCAGGTGATGAGCTAAATAAATAACTTAGAGGAGAAGTAAACAGTTCGCTGCTGTGGTTGGACCACACTGTGTCCCTGTGCGGGGACCCGTAGCGTGGAAGGAGGCGCAGGAAACAGGGAATTTCTCGGCACTGAGGAGCGGTGCAGCCGGATGTGTGAATCAAGGAACCTCTAGCCTGGGGGAGGCTGGACCTCACATCCGTGGTCCTGCCGCTTAGTAATGGTGCAATGTGGGTACTTACTCAGCTTTTCTGTTCCTCAGCTTCCTCTTCCATTAAATGGAGCTAAGAACAAGTGTCTCACGTGGCTATGGGATTGAAATAACAGGCGTGTGGTGCTTCGATCAGCGGCTGGCTTGTATTATCTCCGCGGTTATTTTTAAGTGCTTGGGAATGAGCGTCGATCTTGAGGACAAATAAACTCACAGGGAAAATGCGGCGAGAGACCACTCTTCATATACAACTGCGATTAAACAATTAAGTAAATGGATGGCAGGCGGTGGGAGGTTACAGATGAGCCAAGATAAGGAGTCTAGGATGATCCACGTGGTCATAAATGAGCGTTGGAGAAACTGGTATGAGGTCACGTTCAGTTTGCCATAAACACGATGGCTACAAATAGGAACACTTACAGACACGTGTATTTACACGGGTTATAAAATACAGGAGGAGGGGTACCTGGGCGGCTCAGTCGGTTAAGCGCCCGACTTTGGCTCAGGTCATGATCTCGCAGTCTGTGAGTTCGAGCTCCGCGTCGGGCTCTGTGCTGACAGCTAACATCTTCTGTCCTGAAGATAACACAGGCGTGGGGTGATCACCGAGTCTGAGGGAGTTGTGTGGCAGTAATAAGGACCCGGTGAGCCTTCGGTAGGGGGGCCAGTTGGTAAGAAACAAGGGGGTCCCTGCAGAGCCAGCAGCAGTCAGGCCAAGATGCCAGGGAGAGTTCAGAGGGAGAGCTGTTGGATTTAGGGACCCTTGGCCCCCACAGTAAGGCACCTGGCCCCCTGCCGGCTTCCTGATGGGCCAGGAGTGAAGGGTGTGGGGAGGTTTGGGGAGAAGACATGTTGAGATGGAGGTGTTTTATGAAAAACCTAGAAGTGTCTAGAAGGATGTCAGCCATATGGCTCTGGAACTCAGGAGAGAGAGACCACATCCACATCGCTTTTATTACAGTATATCGACATGATTGTCCTTTATTATTGTGTTAATCAAATTAAACTTTATCATAGGTATGTATGCATGGGAGAAAACAGTGTCTCCAGGGTTCAGAGCTGTCCGCGATGTCCCTCGGGGTCTTGGAGTGGATCCCCTGGGGATAACAGGGCGACTGTATTTCTTGCTGTCTCCCTTCACAATTTCTGGTTGAGTGTGTGTGTTTTATCACATGACGTGTACGTATGCATAACTTATAAAAAATAAATATACATAACTGGAGGTTTGTGTTCAAAACTTAGTGACTGATGGGGGCGCCTGGGTGGCTCAGTCGGCTAAGCATCGGACTCCTGATTGATCTCACAGTTCGTGAGTTCGAGCCCCAGGTCGAGCTCTGCGCTGACAGTGCGGAGCCTGCCTGGGATTCTGGGACAGAGGGCTTGTGGGACAGAGTCTGAAATCCCACTCTGGAATGGGAGTGGGGCGGGGTTTTGCCATCTGAAAGTCTGTCCCCTTAAGGGCTGGCTCCTCGGTCCCCAGAGGAAGAGTGAAGAGATAAGGACCTGTGATCGTCACACCCTCATGTGTGCGGGGTTCGTCGTGGAATCATGGGGGACTCGGGTCTGTCACCCGCATCGGGCACAGCACAGTGACGCACACACGGCCTCATCTGTCTGCAAGGAATTTAGAGTCAGTCAGGAGGATGGAAACCACATTGCCCCGTGGTAAAAAGAGACAGAAGGGGAGACTGCTGCGTCTGGTTCTGAGTCTGCTGTGAGCCCTGTCTTAATCAGCTGAGCAGCCCCAGTGGCCCTTGCTGGCACTTAATGAATGTTGAATGAATGACTGTGGGCCAGAATCGTCTTCGGGGAAAAGGTAAACCATGGGCCGAGCCTTCAGGAACGGGTGAGGCTCGTACAGGAATCGAGGATAAGGCGCTTGGAAGGGTAGCAGGGAAGAGAGCGATGTGCACATCGTGAATCGAAGACATTCACTCAGCAACTATTTGTTGAGCACCTACTGTGTGTCAGGCATTGGGTATAACGGATCTAATGGTCAAAAACATAAGTAAACAAATACTTAAAGTTATCGCAGGGAGTATTCAAGGTAAAGTTTGAGAGAGCGGCAGGTAAGGGGTGAGGGGTCCCCGAGGAGATGTCGCCAGGAGGTAACATTTGTCCCGTGGTCTGGAGGAAGGATGTTTCAAGCGCAAGGAATGGCATGGAAGGAGGCTGGTTTTGCCATCGACTTGACTTGACTTTGCCGCCGACTGAGTCGACTTGTGATTGGGGTCGACTCAGAGGAAGGGAAGGCACACGGAGTTTAACCCTTGTGATTAGACTGTGAGCACTGGGGCCAACCGGAAGAAGCATGCCCAAAGTACAATGTTCAACCAGCTGATAAAGCAGCCCTATCTGTCGGACTGGCACTCAAGTCTGTAGGGACTCACCGAAAGGTAACTTCGGTCAGCAGAATAACGCCCCCACAAACGTGTCCCTGTCCTAATCCCCAGGAACTGTGAATGCGGTATATGTTTACCTGGCAAAGGGAATTAAAACAGCAAAAGGAATTAAGGCCGCTAATCAGCCAACCCTGAGATGGGAGATTTTCTGAACAGTCCAAGAGGGATCCGTGTGATCACAGGGAAGAGGCAGAACCATGAAGACGGCAGCTTGAGACTCAGTCCAACGTCGTTGGCTTTGAAGATGGCGAAAGTGGCCATGAGCGGGGAGTTCCGGTGGCTTCTAGGAGCTGGAAAGGCAAAGAAACGGATATCCCCCTGGAGCCTCCGGAAGGGAACGCAGTCCGTGGCACCTTGACGTTAGCCCAGGGAGACCCACCTCAGATTTCTGACCTTCCAGAACTGGAAGGTAATACATCTGTGTTATTTTAAGCCGCTAGGTTTGTGGTGATTGGTTAGAGCAGCCGCAGGAAGCTGATGGGGACGGGCTGGGAGAATTCTGAGAAGCAGAACAGAAGTTAGTAGAAACTTGAATGTGTGTATTTCATTGCTCCCTGGGTGGCCCAGCTGTGCCCCCAACGGGAAAAGGCAAGTAAGTGCCACCCAAGGGAGAAACCAGAGTGTGATTCAAGGTCACTGAGGACAGACCACTGGCACAGCGGGCTCAGGTGGTACAAGAGAGGGTGGGGACAGCCTACAAGAGCCAGCCCTTGTCCTGCGTCCTTCCCCCCCTGGCCAGCGGACCCACCCGCAACCCTGGAGCACCGTGTGGCTGCGTGCACCCCCTTTCTGCCGTGGAAGGACCGCTCGCTCCCCCGGGGGGTCTAAAAGACAGACAGGTGGGGGCATCCACTTGAAGCAGAACAGGGGAACACAATGGGAGACGGAACAGGGAAAGCCATCCCCTCACCGCGGAATAAGCCTGGCCCAGGCTACCCGGGCTCTCCATGACTCGGTACGGAGTGTCCCGGGCCGCAGCCCAGCCAGCAGGGGTCACAGACACGTGCCTCTCCCAACAGATACCGACTCCGGGCCTTGGAAGGGACGCGGGGCGCCGCAGAGCAAACACAGCCCTTTACAGACCGTTCACAGCCACCTGAGCTGTCGCGAGCAGACCGTTAGGGTCTTGTCCCTGTGGTGCGCCCTCAGCACTGGTTCACCTGTGCACACCGGTGCCTTCTGCTTGGGTCGTTTCACACACACACACCGTATACAACGTGTTTCCACGTCCCTCTGGAATTTTCTTTTCTTTTAAACAATGCTTATTTATCTTAAATAATTTTTTTTAATGTTTATTTTTGAGAGAGAGAGACAGAATGCAAGCGGGGACGGGCCAGAGAGAGAGGGAGACACAGAACCTGAAGCAGGCTCCAGGCTCCGAGCTGTCATCGCAGAGCCTGGCGCGGGGCTCGAACCCGTGAACCGCGAGATCATGACCTGAGCCGAAGTCGGACACTCTACCGACTGAGCCACCCAGGCGCCCCCTTCTATGTACGTTTCATAATTCTCCTTTATATTTGGAATTTTTCTTGTTTCTTGAGATAGGCCTGGATTGCAATGCATTTTCCTCTTAGGACTGCCTTCGCTGCATCCCAAAAGGTTTGGGTTGTTGTGTTTTCATTTCCATTTGTTTCCATGCATTTTAAAATTTCTTCTCTAATTGCCTGGTTGACCCATTCATTCTTTAGTGGGATGTTCTTTAACTTCCATGCTGTTGGAGGTTTTCCAGACTTTTTCCTGTGGCTGATTTCAAGTTTCATAGTATTGTGATCTGAAAGTGTGCATGGTATGATCTCAATTCTTTTATATTTATTGAGGGCTGTTTTGTGGCCCGGTATGTGATCTATCTTGGAGAATGTTCCGTGTGCATTCGAGAAGAAAGTATATCCTGCTGCTTTGGGGTATAGAGTTCTAAATATATCTGTCAAGTCCATCTGGTCCAATGCATTGTTCAGGGCCATTGTTTCTTTACTGATTCTCTGTCTAGATGATCTGTCCATTGCTGTAAGCGGAGTAAAGTCCCCTTGCAATTACCACATTCTTATCAATAAGATTGCTTATGTTTGTGATTAATTGTTTTATATATCTGGGTGCTTTCAAATTCGGTGCATAGACATTTGTAATTGTTAGCTCTTCCTGATGGATAGACCCTGTAATTATTATATACAGCCCTTCTTCATCTCTTGTTACAGCCTTTAATTTAAAGTCTAGTGTGTTCTTAATTCTCCTTTCAAATGGAGCCCAGCCTTTCCAATCAGGTGATTTGTCATAATTTATGTAATCATCCCCCCCTTTTTTTTTTTTTTTAGCTAATAGAGTAATTCTGAAATAAGCACCTTTGTTCAGTGTTTAATGGCTTATTTATTACTAAGGGTAATTAGAAATAAATAGACTGGAGGCACCTGGGTGGCTCAGTCAGTTAAGCGTCCGACTTTTGATTTTGGCTCAGGTCGTGATCTCACAGTTTGTGAAATTGAGTCCCTGCTGTCAGCTCAGAGCCTGCTTGGGATTCTCTCTCTCCCTCTCTCTCTTCCCCTCCCTGGCTTGCTCTTTCTCTCTCCTTCTCTCTCTCTCTCTCAAAACAAATAAAATAGACATTTTAAAAAAAAGAAATAAATAGGTTGTATTAAAAAAATTCTTTTTGAGGGGCGCTTGGGTGGCTCAGTTGGTTAAGCATCCAACTTCGGCTCGGGTCATGATCTCACTGTTGGTGAGTTCAAGCCCCGCATCAGGCTCTGTGCTCACAGCTCAGAGCCTGGAGCCTGCTTCAGATTCTGTGTGTGTCTCTCTCTCTCTGCCCCTCCCGTGCTCATAGTCTGTCTCTCTCTCTCCCAAAAATAAATAAACATTAAAAAAAAAAAGGAGAAAAAAAATTTTAATTGACTCTTTCCTCCAAATGGATAAGTAGTCCAGATGTATAAGCAGAAGTGCAGACAGAGAAACAACCCAGGAGAAACATAACACATCCAATCAGGCCCGACTTGGTTTCCAAGACTCCCCATTTCTGGGGACAATGCTGGACAGTGGTTTTCTCCTCCTTGGTGCACCTGGGGAGCTCCCGGCTTGGGGCTTGGTGGAGGTGAGGGAAAGCAAAGGAAAAGGAGAAGGGATCCTTGTCACGGGGGGGCAGAACCTGAGGGCAGAGTGTCCCCAAGGCCCAGGAAGAAATATGAGTCAGGAGGAAGGGACAACCCCTGCCGATGAGTCAAGATGGGGACCGAGAACTGATCATGGCTTTGACCTCTCGGAGGGCACGAATGACCTTGACAAGAGCAGCAGAGGTGAGAGCTGGAGACAAAAGCTTGGCTGGAGTGGGTTCAAGGGAGAAATGGGTGGGACGGAGGAGAGACAGCAAGGACAGAGAGCTGTTTGAAGGAGCTTTTGGCACAAGGGGACAAAATATGAAGCTTAGTGAAGGGAGATGACGGAATCGTGTTAGGTTTTTATAGGGCAGGAGTCATGTTTAGACACTGAGAGGGATTATGCAGTAAAAAAAAAAAAAAAAAAAGGAAGGACCAGCGATGCAGGACAGATGGGGGGGGGGAGCAATTGCAAGGAGGAAGTCCTGGAAAGAGCAAAGACAGGACCTAATGTCTGTTACCATTCATTTGGGTATATGAGTTCTCTGCTTTCACAATGTCGTTCGTTTGTAGTTATATTTTATTCACAATCGCTTTATAGGAGGCACTGACTGCACAATTTGCACATAGGGTATGTTAATATACTGACAACAGCCTTTCTCAGTTGTGCAATGCACCACCACTCTATCACATGGTATGCTCACACATTCTCTTCTAGATATTATTTCTGTGACCAATGAGGAAAGTAAGGCTCCTAGAGGCAGTATCGCTCGCCTGAGGCCCCACGGTTAGTAACAATAGTTCTGACGTTGTCTCCATCTCTTACAAAGTGATTGTTTAAAGTTCATTTATTTCTTTCGAGAGAGAGAGAGAGAGAGAGAGCAAGAGGGGGAGGGTCAGAGAGAGAGGGAGAAGAGAGAATCCCAGGCAGGCTCTGTGCTGTCAGTGCAGAGCCCAATGCTGGGCTCGAACTCACAAACCGTGAGCTCATGACCTGAGCCGAAGTCAGATGCTTACCCAACAGAGCCACCCAGGCGCCCTGTGTCTGCAAAGTGGATTTTTTTAACAGTGACTTTTTAGCAACTTTCCCCCGGGGTCTGGTTCCTCACCTCACCCCAAGGTGGTTTTATTCTCAGCAGAGAATCCGTTGTCTCCCAGGGGGTATCGGCAGAAGTGGCCGGGGGCAGCTGAGAACATTACCTCATCCTCTCTCTTGAGTTGCCCAGTGCTCTTGGCTGCAGATGGGGCCACGTTTTCCAGGTCTTGACATTTTATACCGAAACCTACTTCGAGTGACACGACGTTCACGGACACGAAGGCCGTGCTGCTCCTGTGCCCTTGCACGGTGTCCACGTTTCCCCTGGGCGGCTTGGTGGGGTCGCCGGTGGCCGGCCTGCGGGTCAACAGATACGGCTGGTCAAGAGGAGACGTGTTGCCCTCACCTAAACCACACCGTCTCTTGGCAAGCGTGCGTGTGGTGGGGAGCTGGTGTGATCTTGGAAATCAAGAGGCCTGATGTCTCGTCCCCCCCACCCCGGGCACAGACGTCATGTCCTAAAAGCAAGTCCCTGAATTCCTCGCGATGTCTCTCCGTGTCAGTTGCTCGGAAGGGCATCGCCTCCGTCGTCCACCCCGTGGCCGCGTCCAGCCTTTGAGAGCAAAGTGCTTGGCGGTACTTGGCATCTGCCTCAGAAGCACTTCTAGCAGGTGCTCAACAGGTGCCGGTCGCCAGGGTGTGATTCACGGCCAGGTGACCGTGGCCCCAAGTTGTGACAGCTGCAGCCTCTCCCTGGGCGGCCTCGCCAGCGTTGTTGTTCTGAGGTTTGGGGTTCAGGCTGAGTCACGGCACGGGCCCCGGTCTCGTGTCTCGTGCGAGAATGAAGAACGGGGCTTTGTACTTTGCTTGGTTTACACAGCAACCTCTATGCCAAAGCCCGGGTGCCGCAAGGATGTGAGTCTGCAGACGAGGAAGGACGCCTAGGTCAAGGTTCCCAGGAAGGAAGGGCCGTGAGCCAAGATCTTAGGGGAGGCACTGTGGAATCCCCTTTGGCCAGATCCTACCGTTTGAGGTTCACAATTACACTTGGACTTGATGTCCCAGGGTTGGCCATTTGCAGGAAAGAGTGGAAAGCCCTCTAAGGAAAGCTAACACTTAAAAAAAAACCTAGCTATTCAGTTTGCATACGTAAAAGAAAACACTGCCGATTAAAAATTAATTCTTTTTTTAAAACTTTTTTAAATATGTATTTATTTTTGAGAGAGACAGAGGGTGAGCAGGGAAGGGACAGAGAGAGACGGAGACACAGAATCCGAAGCAGGCTCCCGGCTCTGAGCTGTCGGCACAGAGCCTGACACGGGGCTCCAACTCATGAACTCTGAGATCGTGACCTGAGCCAAAGTTGGACGCTCAATCGATGGAGCCACCCAGGCGCCCCAAAATTAATTATTTATTGACGCAGGACCATAAGACCTCTTGCTCTAAGTACCTGATTAACAACCTGCCATATGTTGTGTGCTTGAATGAAGAAAACATTCAGCATATTGTAATTATGCTGAATTATGCACTATGTAATTATCCGTCATCCAGGCTTCTTTGCAATTTGGACTGTGCTGTTCTGAACTTCACCAAGAGTGACTGGGCTGTTCCAGAAGCCCAGGCTTGGCGGCCACTGCCTCGCCTGAACCTCCACAGTCGCAGATCTTGGGACCTCGGTGACGGTCTCATCGCTGCCCTGAGCTTCCCTGAGGCTAGCACGGCTCTTGGGCATCTGGAAGGGCTGGAGGAGAGGCCTCGGGGCTGGCTGACTGCACGGCCAGCGAGGTTTGGGCTCTGAAGAGCAGTCCCCCAGTTATGGGGCCAGGGTCCCCCAGGCAGGCCCCCACTGCCTACTTGGTGGCCAGTCTCTAGAAAACCAGCCTGCATGTCAGTTAATTGCCTGGCGAGTCCCGTGTGAACACAGGGGGATATTTTCACGAGCCCACTCAGGAGAGGTTTGCTTTAGCCTCGCCCGCCTGTTCCTAAGATCATGGATTTCAACACTGAAAGGGACTTTATCTCTTGGTCTGTCCCTCGTGGGAATTCCTTGTTCATCTGTCCTACTATTGTCAAGACTCTGGTTGAATGCCTTCATTGACAGGCAGTTCATCACCTCCAAAGACAGCACATTCCAGCGTGGGCTCTGGGGCCAGACAGCATAGCTTTGAATCCTGCTAAGTTACTTGCCCGTCCCATCTTCCAAACTGAGGAATGGGATCATAGTATTTGTATCTACCTCGCAGGATTGTTGAGAAGATTAAATGCACCATGTGTGGGGGGCAGACACCTTTCCGTGTGCTCTGGCAGGTCCCGTCCTAGACACCTGCTGGGCACCTCCGGGAGGGCGGGTCAGACATTACGCCCACTTTGCCGTTCAGGTGTGGTGGTTTTTATGTCTAAGAGATCCTGCCATCTCAGCCACCCTCTGTCCCCAGAGGCCGTCCCTAAGCCATGTCCTTGAGGGAAGGGAACCCCACTGATGAATAACGTCTTCACCATTGTTCCCGTTATCCTGATGGGAGCCTCAAAATGAAAGATTTTCAGGTTCTGAACCTGCACAGACTGGTGGGCAGGGAAGGGTCTGAGTGCTTTGCTCTCCGAGAGGGACGGGTGAACTTCTGACAGGAGCCCTCCGAAGTCCGCTCAAGCGGGCAATATAGTAGAGGGATCACTGGCCTGAGAAACAGGAGACCTGGGTTCTAGATCTTGCTTTGCTGTTTCGTATCCAAGGCACCTGGAACAGGTCACTTAACGTCCCCGTGGCTCTGTTCCTTGTTCTTCGATGTGCATCGTATGGGCACCGAGACTGTATTATGGGAGGGGATACCACGGGGGCAGGACGCAGGGGGAACTGAGCATACAGCACCCTCGTTCTTGCGTGCGGGCAGCGGGACACTGCCTCAGAGCCCCCTCCATGAACGTGGGGACTTCTGTTCTTGACACGGCTAAGGGTCCCATCCGGTATTGTTTCTTTCCCAGGCCAAGGCTCTGCCCGTCTATGTCGGCTTCTGAGAAAGATGTGCCTCGGGGGCTCTGGGCTGGCTCAGTTGGTAGATTGTGCGATCCACGATCTCAGGGCTGTGGATTCAAGCCACACGTTGGGTGCAGAGATGACTTAAAAATAAAATCTTGAAGGGGCGTCTGGGAGGCTCAGTCGGTTAAGCGTCCGACTCTGGCTCAGGTCATGATCTCGCGGTTTGTGGGTTCGAGCCCCGCATCGAGCTCCACGACAGTGCGGAGTCGGCTTGGATTCTCCTTCTCTCCCTCTCCCTGCCTTTCCCCTGCTCCTGGTCTCTCTTTCTCAAAAGCAAGCAAGCAAGCGATTCAAAAAGCAGGCCGTGGAGGCAGGAGGGACCTCGGCCCATGCAATCCCCACCTTCCTGTGAGAGAAAGAACAGCAGCTCCGGGACATGCGCTGTGCTCTTTGTTGCCGATACGCCTGTAACTTACCACAAGACCTTTATGGGTCCTGTGTACCTCAGTTTACCAATGTGAGAAATGGGAAGGGTAGATCTCGGAGGTTCCCTGGGGCACAGACCCGGCCATCCCCACAGGGGCCACTAGGGGGCAGCACCTCCTTTGCCAACACAACCCGCCTACTCAGCCCTCCCAACCATCTTCAGCAAAACCTTGGCTCTCCCTAGATTTCCACAAAATGGCACCAACACAGAGGCCTTTTGGAAAATTCCGGCTCTGGTGAGAGGCACACCCACTGAGAACACCGTGGAACAGCTAACAGGCTGTTCCTAAGGGATATTTTATTACCACGGCTCGTGAGCCCCGTGAATTTCCAGGACTTCATGCTTCTGCTCCCAGGCAGGCCTGGTCTTGCCCTGGAGGGGGCGGCCGCCCACGGCTCTCTCTCTCTCTCTCTCTCTCACTGACAACGTGCAGCTGGCTTTGTGGCTGTGTTTGAGGAGCAGATTCTCTGTCACTGGGTTAGAATGTGCCCTTGGATCCTCTGCGGCTCCCAGGAGAAAACTTAGGGAGAGCAAAATTAACCCCAGCAATTTAGTTGCGTTCACAACGACAATCCGAGGGAAATAACCTTAACCTGAAATTAGTATCATCTGAAGCCTTTTCAGTTTTTTCTCGGGTGTTTCTGTTTGTGTTAGTTTTTAAACTAAATTCAGCCAGGTTCCTATTCTGTGTTGTTTGTAATAGCGAACAGTTGGAATCATCAATTCACAGTAAGCAAGAACACAATTAAACAATAATATTTACAGTTTCCAGAAAAGTTGTAAAAAGGTCAGTTGATAGGGCACCTAGGTGGCTCAGTCAGTTGAGCGTCTGACTTCGGCTCACGTCCTGATCTCAGGGTTTGTGAGTTCAAGCCCCATGTCAGGGTCTGTGCTGACAGCTCAAAGCCTGGAGCCTGCTGTGGATTCTGTGTCTCCCTCTCTCTCTGCCCCTCCCCGGCTTGTGCTCTCTCTCTCTCTCTCTCAAAACAAACATTAAACCTTTTTTTAAATAATAAAATCTTGAAAATAAAATAAAACATAAAAATAACTTGGAAAAATTCTTCTCTGTGTATGCCACCAACTCAATGTGCAATTATTCAATCATGTTACTGTCTTTTTACGTCTTAACAAAGTTTTAGGGATTTAAACACATCTTTAACATTTAATTTTGTTTTGTAATTAATGTAAAACCCAAGGTTCCAAAGCCAACACTACTGAACAGGATGCACTCAGAAAAGCCCAACTTCCAGCCCTGTCCCCCACTCCTCTCCTGCCTCCCCTTTTCGGTAACCATTGTCATTCACTTTTGGTTCCTTTTCCCCGTGTTTTCGAGCACGGACAGACAGGTGTAATCCTGTTTGTTTATGTGTTCATTTACAGGAAACGCAAGCCTCTCTCCCCTCAGGAAGCTAAACCCCTGGGCTGTATGGCTCACTGTCTCGTCTCCAGCTCATCGCAGACCCTCATTTCTGGGGGACAGGATGAATCCGATCACATCCGTCGTGCCGTTTCCTGGCTGGACAGGCTGCCGCAGCGACCCATCACTCACAGGAGAAAATCCAGAACGCTGTAGTGGCACAGAGGCCCCAGCACACCCGAACTCCCGGCGACACCGCTACCCTGCAGCTCCCCTTGAACCTGCTCCTCCGTCCACACTGAACTGTCCCATTAGCGTGAGCTCTCCCGCTGGGCCCTCCAGGTGAGGCCCTTCAACCCGGTGTGTACCAGCCCCTCTGGGGAGGAGGTCGTAACCTGTTGTCCCAGGAGAGCGTGACCGGTCAGTTAAATGTCCTGCTCCCTGGACTCGAGCTCCCAGTGTGGAAACACCCCTCCCGCCCCGTCTCTGTGTCCCAGCTCTCAGCCCTGCGCCTGGCACATGGCAGGTGCTTCACAAGCTTGTAGAAGTGAAAGGGAAGCCTTCTGTAGTTAAAGCAACTTGGATGCAGGAGACCTGGGTTTAGATCCCGGCTCTACCGTCTTCTATCTGGTTGCTCTTGGGTGAGTCCCCTGGCCGTCCTGCATCTCAGCTTCTGTTTCAGTAAACTGGGGGAATTGAGGCTTCACTGAGGGCAGCCCTGAGCGGTAAATGAAGTCAGGAAGTGGTGAGGCCGTGCTGAATGACAGCGTGCAAGGGCAAAGGTAGTAAGGAGGGCGGAGGAAGGAGCGGAGAAGAACGCGGGGGGCTGGGTGGGGGGGGGGCGTTGAAGAGTGAGCCGGGAGAAAGGGGTCTCACTGAAGAACACGCATGGATTCACTCAAACCACGGCTTACGGGACAGGCGATTATCCCACACGATAGTAACTGGAACTGGAAACCGAGTCTAGTGTGGCAAGACCCGGCCACCACTGGACTTGAAAGGACCACGTCTGCGGGGAGGGGTTCTCTCCTCACCTCCCCTCTCCTCCCCCACTCTTTTGTTGCTGCTGCTGATTTTGAGAGAGAAAGAGAACACCATCAGGAGAGGGGCAGAGAGAGAGAGAGAGACAGAATCCCAAGCACTGTCATCGCAGAGCCCAAGGCGAGGCTCGATCTCACGAATCGTGAGATCGTGACCTGAGCTAAAGTCAAGAGCCGGATGCTTAACCGACTGAGCCCCCCTGGCGCCCCCTCCCCGCCTGCTCTTTCTTTTGCTCACACATCACAGTCAGTGCTCCAGACCTCCCCACTAGCAGTTCCCAAGGTAAGACTCTCTTTCCTTTTTTTTTCCTAATCCTGGTCCTGGAACCCCTCCTACCTTGATCTCTGTCCCTTCACCCGTGTCCCTGCGGGGGGGGGGGGGGGCACGGGAGGGGTACTCGACGTGGTACAGAGGGATAGAAAAGAGAACTTTTCAAATGACAAATTCTCAAAGTTATTTTATTACACCCAAGTCCCACACGGAAGTTCGGGCTGCTTCGTAATTTACGCAGACAAACCTGCAGGCTTTGGTGGGAAGGTGGTTAGCGCCCCGATCCCTTCGCATTTCTATTCCAGTCAGTTCCCCCCGGTGTCGTCTGACTCACGTCACCTCGCCTCCGCTCGGGGACGATGGTTTCCCCCATCTTACTCAGAAACCCGACAGGTGCCTCGGGGAGGGTGCGATCCGGACACGGAATTTCTCGGAGCCAGGCAGGGTCGTGGGCTCAGCGGAAGTCCGCCTCGTCCTGCACGCCGCACGCTTCGAGCTCCCTACTCTTGGTGGTGTTCCTTCGCTTTCTTGTTTTCAGGAAGACTCTTCAAGTTTTCGAGCTTATTGTCAAACTTGGTTAGGTAAAGCTGGAACTCAGAACCTAGAAGATATCCCACAAAAAGAAGAGTTAACACAAAAAAGGTCAAACCTTTTGGCGGTCCTCGTGAAAACGGCACGTGGGACAGCCAGATGCCACTCCCCACACGGGCGCTTAGGGAAGGACGTCTGGTTCCTTAGAATGCCCTCCATGTTCCCACCCCATTGGCTTCTGGCATCTTCACTGTGTCTGAGTTTAGGCTTGTGAGCTTCCAGAATCTGAGGGGTGATATGTCGAAGGGGATTCTAACTCATGGACCTTGGTTTCTCATGTGATGCCCAGGAGCCCTTACCCTAACGGGACAGAGGTGTTTTCTAGTAAATGAATTTCAAGACATCTCTATTGGCCATTATCTTGTTTTTGTAACTGACCTTCTTTGTCAGGCCATTATTCATTGGTGGGTTGATCATATTAACCCATCGGGGTGAGATCAGATACCACTACGAAGTGTCAGGTGGGTGACACAACTGGGCTGACTGGAGACCACTGCTGGGCGTGACAGTGGTTCTCTTCTCTGAACAGCAAAGGGGGACTGTTGTTCAAGTCTTGGCCGGGGGCAGGGAAAGAAGCCTTCTTACTATCTACTGGGGGCTGAAGTAATAATCCTAAATTAGCCAGTCTCAGAAGGGTGGGCACAGCGGACACATAGGCAAATGGCAACGTGGACCATCTCGGTCAGAGAGGCGAGGATGTAAAACGTCTGAGCTCCCTCCTGAGGGTACATTGGAAGGACACTCCCCGCTCATGGAAAGAACATGTGAGACGTAGCATGTGGGCAACGATACAATCTGCATGTGCCTGTTGCAAGAGTCACGTACCATTTTATTAGGGAAAATGGGAACACGGCAAAATTAGAACAAGGAGTTAGATGAGTGGGTCTATGCCCCCCTTGGCTAGGCTGCTGGTATTCGGACCTACTAAGCAGGATGCCACCCTTTGGAAAAAGGAATTGGTGCCGTTAATATCATACATAGTATAATATGGGGGAAAATATCATTATAACTGGTGTCGTTCTTCCTCTGTCACTATTGTTGGAGGGGCAAACCAGTGCAAGACAAAACAATCAATGAACCAGGAAGGAAAGATGGAGACAAAATCAAAAAGGGGCCTTTGTTGGTGGGAGGGGAGAGCGTGTAAGGAGATTTACAAGTTTCAAAAGATACATATAAGGTTGGGGTAATAGTGGGGCGCCTGGGTGGCCCAGTCAGTTAAGCGTCCGACTGGATTTTGGCTCAGGTCATGATCTCATGGTTCGTGGGTTCGGGCCCTGAGTCCGGCTCTGCACTGAAGGTGTGGAGCCTGCTTGGGATTCTCTCTCTCCCCCTCTCTGCCCTTTCCCTGCTCATGCTCTCTCTCTCTCTCTCTCTCTTCTTCTAAATAAATAAATAAACTTAAAAATAAAGTTGGGGTAATACTGAGTAGGCAATGTTGATTGGAGACCAATTCTATTAGGAGGATATAAAGGTTTCAGTATTCATTAGGAGACATAGATTACAAAGGCCATGAGTTCAGGGAATGGGAATAGTTCAGCACCATTTTACAGAGAAACAGACAAAATAACGACGGGAAAACTGTGGAATATTTGCATTCTTGCAACCACAGAAACGAGGTGAGCCAAGAAGCCTGACCCGGTGGGTTAGAGGGTCCCAGGTTGGCTGGACTGATCATGCCTTCTTCCGGCACCCAGTCTGGGGTGTGATCCCCGAAAAAATGTAGTAAACAATCCGTGCCCGAGTTAACCCCACCTTGGGGGAATGTGTGGGAGTTGGGGATGGGCTTGGGAACAGGCCAAGATAAAGGTATGAGGGAAAAATTTGAGTTGTGTTTAATAAGGTTACCTTGAGCCCACGCTCTTATGGGAGTGTCTGGATGTTGCTAAGCGTCTTACTTTTCCTACTGTGTCTGGCCATGCCCTTCATAGACTGGCCCATCGGAGCCTCCTGCCCTTTAGATGATGCTCTGTCTGCTACTATTGCCAGACGAGATGGGTCCACCCAGAGAAGGAAGACAACTGGACTGAAACAATTGCAGACAATAAACAAAAGTTGATCTTACACTCGTTGGGGAGATTCATGAAGTTGGTTTCCACCACTCTGTTGTTCAGGGGCTGGGTCATGCGGTAGATATTGTGGAGGGTCTTGTTCTGGTGATCCAATATGGAATTCTCTAGCTTCCAACCCTGTAGGCCACATGAAGTGGATTATGGAGGGGAAGAGCTACCGGGTAGTTTAAAGGAGTATAATTAGCAACGGAACCAGAGCTTGGATTTATTTATATAACCCTCGTAAAGTGGGTGTGAGAAGATCTCAAATCCTGCCACGTGGCAGGGAGAGCATTCATCCTTCCATCCATCCATCCATCCATTCTTCCAACAATATCTTTTCATTGTTTTTGAGGACTATTTGGTCACCAGTCGAAAGGAGGGAAAGCAGTAAACAGATTTTTGTGGGTGGGTATCCTTGAAGAGGGTATCCCACCTTTTCCTGGATCGGGGAAATGAAAAGTCTAAGAAAAAGAAATATCTGTTCCCGAGGAGGGACATCACCCCAGAAGGAAACGCCAGCCCTGCCTCTGCAAAGCTTTAATTAACCCCACAAATATTTACGATGCACCCACGCTATGCTGGGGAACAGAAGGTGGTGGATACGGCTCTTCTCCCCAAACGGTTGCACGTGTGTGAGCATGGAGACGAGCTAACGGTGAAACTGTCCTTGCACAGAGCCATTTATGAAGTTGGACCGTTAGCCCGTGGAAACGGGGGTTTGTCTATCAAGGGCCTAGAACAGTACCCAGCAGGAGCAACGCTCAGTAAATATTTGCCTTCTCCATGCGGCTCTTCTCCTCTGCCTGGGGTCCGGTCCCCGTCCTTTTGCCACCTCAACCGGGACTCCTTGGTCTCTCTGGCCCCTCAACTTGTCCATCTCCGCCACAGCCCTAGTGAGATCGCCCACAGCGGGACAGGTGAGGACGGTAGCCCTGTGCACGGAGAGCACCGTAGGAGCCCAGGTGTTGGCGTTAGGTGAGATTTAGGGGAGCGCGCCTGTCAGCCAGGCAGTCAAAAGGGGAGACTTTGCTGGGGTGATGCCATGCATTACCTGTGCCCTGGAGAACATGATGGGACTTGCCAGCACAAACCAGTAGACGTTCTCAGTACAGGGAGGAGTGGTGAGTGACCCTTTGTAGCTGTAGTAGTGATGCACGTTCTCAGGGAGCATGTCCCGAATGTCAAGGTCACTCAGAACTGTGCTCTGTCCTAATGGAGGGGACAAAAGACAACGGAATGTTAGGGGGCCCTGGTGCCCCTGGGGTCGACGGCTCCGGCTCGGACCTGTCCGTGTCTGAATCCCCCGATTCAGCGGAACACAGAAACTGATCGTTGGAGACATTCCCCCAGTTTCGCTTCCTGGAAAGGAAGAGCAAAGACTCTGGGGAGAGACCCACTCAGATGCCTCCTCCCGGATGAGTGGCACCATCCGGTGTTGACTCCTCAAAAGCTGCTCCTTCATCTGTGAAAAGGGAATGTTCAGTCGGATTGCGGTGAGGGTCAAGGGGGCCATCGAACTCTCACGTAGGCAAGTCCCGATGAGTGTGAACTGCTGTTACCACTGCTGAGCAGAGGATACGCTTTATGATAAAGGAAAGAAATTAATCACGACTGCTAGGGGTTTCTGAGTAAGAACTCTCAAGATTTCTTGGTTTGGGCTTGCTTAGAAATGGGTGGATAGAGGGGCGCCCGGGTGGCTCAGTCGGCCGAGCGTCTGACTTTGGCTCAGGTCATGATCTCATGGTTTGTGGGTTTGAGCCCCATGTTGGGCGCCGGTGCTGAGCTCATCCTGCCACACAATCTGAGAACCAAGCTCAGCCACAGTTGGGGTGTGGCTTCAGTGGGGAGAGGGGCTTCAGCAGGGTGTCTGAAGACTCCCCAGCATCCATACCCCTCACAGCATCTAGAGAATCCCTCTTCCGTTCGTGTCAATGACACTGAACCCCTGAGCTTAACATTGTCTTCACTTTCCATTTTGCATTTTTTTTTAATTTTCTTTTTTAACATTTATTTATTTTTGAGACAGAGAGAGACAGAGCATGAGCGGGGGAGGGGCAGAGAGAGAGAGAGACACAGAGTCGGAAGCAGGCTCCAGGCTCTGAGCCATCAGCCCAGAGCCTGACGCGGGGCTAGAACTCACGGACCGCGAGATCGTGACCTGAGCTGAAGTCGGACGCTCAACCAACTGAGCCACCCAGGCGCCCCACCATTTTGCATTTTTTTAATGGCAAAGAGGTTAGTTTTTATATATACATATAGGCTCATTAAACCAAGACCTCAGAGTCTAGCAGTGCACAACCCCATGAATAAGCGAAAGAATTCTAAATTTTAGTCTTATTGGAAAGACTTCGAGATACAACCTTCTAAAGGGCTCTAGCATGTAGATTTGGTTTCATAACCGTAATATATTCAAGTTAGTCAAGAATTCCAGAACCATGGTGCAGCTGCTACAGAGAACAATACTTTAAAAATTAAACATACGGGCACCTGGGTGGCTCGGTCAGTTAAGCATCCGACTCTTGGTTTCAGCTCAGGTCACGATCTCATGGTTTGTGAGCTCGAGCCCCACATCGGGCTCTGCACTGACAGTGCAGCACCTGCTTGGGATTCTCTCTTTCCCTCTCTCTCTGCCCCTCCCCACCCCTCTCTCTCAAAAACAATAAACACTAAAAAAAAAAAAAAGAAGAAGAAGAAGAAGGTGAGTGTCTGACTGTCACATTAGTACGTGTTCATATTTGCAGCCACGAATAAAAACGGCAGCGGTCGGATGTCCGTGTGTCTGTCCAGCCACATCCAGCCACTTGGCTACATACAGGCTCTGAGTAGGCGGGACTTGTCTGGAGCTTTGCCAGGTGAGCCCGTGGAGGGGTGGAGGGGCCAGGATGCGGGGCCTGTCAGCATCCTGGCCGTGGTGGAATCTCAGCCGGGCAAAGAGGGATCAAAGGCACAAGGGGTGACAGGAGGGCAAACAGGAGACCCGTGGGTTGGGGGTCAGGAGGTCAGGACTGAAGTCAGGGAGCTGGAGTCTGGGAGACGTGGTCAAAGTCAGAAGCACAGAACCAAGGCGCCAGAGCTGACGTGGTCGCAGCTTGGGTCACAGGTTTTAGGGGTAGGTGGCCCTTCGGACAAGGATTCTGCCTTCTGGAGGCGGAGGAAAGGGAGACCAGTGCTGCGTGTCTGTGTGTCCAGGCCTGACAAGGAGGGACTTCACTCTTGAGGTGTCTCTCAGCCTGAAGCGAAGAAAGACCTGTCTGTAGTGCCCAGGGTCGTCACTACCAGCCGGGGCCAGAGGTGAGAGCCACTGAGAAGACATCCCTGGCGAGTGGCACCCTGGCCATCCAGAGCCTCCGAGGGCGGGAATCAACAGGCAGACCATATGAACAGAGGCTTCTCGGAGGTGTTCACGGCCTGAGCCAACGGCGGGAATTGCTGGGACGAGGGACCTTGCCCAGGGAGGGGGCGCTCCCCTGGTAAGACCCGCGCACCACCCTCTCTGCCGGCATCACCCTGTCCCCACCTCGTGCCCTCGTGGCCGCTGTTGACTTTCCTCACCTGGATACCTGATGTTGTTCAACTGAGAAATGAAGGTGCTGTAGTACGTGTTTTCACCGTAATCCTCGACCTGTGGGAGAAGCACAGAGCGGTCGATCTAAGGGAGAAGGGACCTCCATCTGCTACGGTCTCCACCCACCCAGACGTTCGGTGGCCCTGCGGGTTGGACAAGCCTCAAGGGCAAGGAGGAGGCAGCTCATCCATGTCCCCACTTGTGTTGGGACAGATAATCTGGCTGCTCTTTGCCACCAACTGCCTGGGCTCGCTAGTCTCTTCCAGGGACACAGGCTGAAGCATTTTTGGCAACTTCCAGAGAAAGAGCTTCTCGGTGGTGACGGGTGAGGCCCTCGGGGAATGGGGGTAACGATACCCCCAGTGACTCTGTTTGGGCAGGGTCAACCTCAGGAGGGTTCACTGTGGTGAACAGGACTTGGTCTCATGTGCTGCCTTCTTCATCCTCAAGACTTGTGACTGAGCCAAGGACAGTCGTCTGTCCACGGGAAAGCTGCTCCGATTTTGCCCACTGCCAGGTCGCTATTTTTTTGTATGGGTGTTGACTTTTTAGAAGTCAGAAGAGTTGCTGGGGCACCTGGGTGGTTCAGTCAGTTAAGCATCCGACTCTTGATCTCGGCTCAGGTCATGATCTCACGGTTTGTGAGATCGAGCCCCGAGTCGGGCTCTGCACTGAGAGCTCGGAGCCTGCTCAGGATTCTTTCTCTCTCCCTCTCTCTCTGCCCATGCCTCAAAATAATAAATAAATCAACTTTAAAAATCTATAAAAAGAAGTCAGAAACAATGCTTCTGGTGAAAAAGGTGAATTTTCAATGGTTCTCTTCAGTCAGTGGTGTTGATCGATTCTTCTTCCCCTGTAATGTAGTCTTTTTCTCTCAAAATATCTTAGTACCTGCACTCACTCTTCTTGTGATGATGTGAGATGATAAAATCCTACATGACGAGGTGAAAGAGGTGAAGGACATAGGCAGGGTGACACAGCAGGAGGCTACTGTTGACCCTATGATGATACATCAGAAGGAGTAACATCCACTTCTGGGCCGCACTTGACCGTGAGTAACTAAAACCTCAGAAAGTGAAGTCAAGGATGGGGGAACTACTGTACAATATGCAGCCTAACTTATCACAGCCTGTGTCAGGTTAATACTAAATTCCAGTAAAATATAGCAACTTTGCTCCAAGATAGCTCTATTTCTTTCCCACCAATTCTCCCATTTTTGTCATTGACATTACATCCATATATATCATAAACCCAACAATACGTAGTATAATGATTGCTTTAAACAATCATTTTTTTTAATTTTTAATTTTTTTTAAGTTTATTTATTTTGAGAGAGACATAGACAGCATGAGTTGCAGGGGGAGGGTAGAGAGAGAGAGGGGGAGAGAGGGAGAGAATCCCAAGCAGGCTCTGTACTGTCAGCACAGAGCCTGATGCAGGGCTTGAACCCACGAACCGTGAGATCACGACCTGAGCTGAAATCAAGAGTCAGATGTTTAACCGACTGAGCCACCACAGTGCTCCTAAAAGAATTTTTTTAAAGACAAGACAAAAATACATGTAGATAGTCTTTTATATTTACCTACGTATTTACCATTTCCAGCATTCTTCATTTCTTTTTGTGGATTTGAGTTACTGTCTGATGTCATTTTCTTTCAGCCAGAAGGATTTTCTGTAATACTCCTTCAGAATTATCTCAGTTTTTCTTTACCTGGGAATGTCTTTGTATCACCTCACTATTGAAGGATGTTTAGCTGGGTATACAATTCCTGGTTGACAGTCATTCCATGGCCTTCCAATGACTTGTTTCCTTTTTTTTAAAAAAATGTTTAAACTTGTTTATTTATTTTGAGAGAGACAGAGACAGCATGAATAGGGGAGGGGCAGAGAGAAAGAGAGAATCCCTCCTCTGCACTGTCCACAGAGCCCAATACAGGGCTGGAACTCACGAAACCGTGAGAACATGACCTGAGCCGAAACCAAGAGTCAGACCCTTTACCAACTGAGCCACCCAGACACCCCCTTTTTTTTTTTAAAGTAGGCTTCATGCCCAGCATAGAACCCAATTCAGGGCTTGAACTCATGAACCTGAGGTCAAGAGTCGCATCCTGTATGAACTCAGCCAGCCAGGCATCACTTCTGCTCAGTTCTTACATTTTATATTTAGCCTGGATTCCTTGGGGTCTCTAGGGACCACCTAGGATCGGCATAGCTTTGTGGTCAGTCCACGATTGTAGCAGAGGTTGTGCTCAAACCCCTCGGGCCCAGAAGATTTGCACCCTCTGCTGATGGATCTGTGTGCAATTTGAGAAGCACATTCAAAGTTCAGCCAGTCATCAGGTCAGCCTCAGCCTTTACTTTCTCTCAGGCCATCTTGGGAAGCTTACACAGCCTTCTGTGGCTCTCTCATTTCCAGGATCTCCCATTAAATTTCTGATTAGTCTGTCACTTACCACTCACCCCAACTAGGACTACACCCTCAGACTGTCAGAGCTGCAAATTTCCCTCTGTTTTCTGTCTTTTCTATCAAGCTTGCTGCTTTTACTGATAATGCCCTGGGGCATGGGTTTTCAACTCTACTCCAAGTCAAGTGAGTCCCTCACCCCCAGGCAGTGAAGCTGCTGGTTCTCCTGTCCAGCCTGCCCCAATAAAACTACCTTTCTGACCGGGGCACCTGGGTGGCTCAGTCGGTAAGCATCCGACTTCAGCTCAGGTCATGATCTCTTGGTTCGTGGGTTCGAGCCCCGCATCGGGCTCTGTGCTGACAGCTCAGAGCCTGGAGCCTGCTTCAGATTCTGTGTCTCCCTCTCTCTCTGCTCCTCCCCAACTCACACTCTGTCTCTCTCTCTCAAAACTAAGTAAACATTAAAAAAAATTCTAAAAAAAACCAAACCTACCTTTCTGACCGAGCTGGAGGGTGGGGATAGGGATGGCCCCACTGTTCTTACTCAAAATTCTAGCCATTTTTCACAGAAAAAAATGCCTCAATTTGTTGTTTTCCTTTGGTCCACTTCCAGAGCAGGGATATGGTTGTTTTCGACAATTTCATCCAACTTAATACTTGTTTGGGTGGAAATTGAATTCACTGACCACTTCTTGCCACCTAGCCACAAGTCCTGACCTCCAGACTTTCTGAGAAAAGCAGAGGTATTGCCTTTATCTGGCAGGTTGCTGGTTTCCTCTTGCCTTCAGACCAGTTTATGTCTAGTCAACTGTGCTGTGATCCTAGGTCTTTTAAGTCATTTGTCTGACTTATCCAAGGTCCCCAAGATTGGTGACACAAAAGGAACGCTGACTGTAAGCAAGGGCTGGAAAAGCGTAGATGTTCATTGAATCAGTGCTTCCAAGAGTGATGAGCTTAGAAATAGATGAGGAAGGGCTGGAAGGAAGACCCTCTGTCTACATTTAATACTTTGGACACCAATCAATGACTTCACACGTGTAGTTTCAGCCTACCTTGATGAGGGCTGCCAGCACAGCTAAGCCATCCGGTGCGCTCTGGGCTATATCGTAGCTCTTGTATTTAGAATTGTAGTGAACGATATGAACCTGTGAGAGAAAAAGGCTAAGTCAAGGGCAGTTCGTGTAGACTTCAAATGCCTCAGGTTTTCAGGGAGGAGCGAAAAGAAAGATGCTCCACCCGAGGCCTCAACCTGTCCCACATGAACAACTCTGACTTTCCCCCATCGGGGTATGAGATCTACCAAGACCAGAAAGTTCTCCAAGAATGGAAAGAGAATGAGTGGGATCTGGGGAGATCAATTCAAGGGCAACTCAAGGGCATTTCCCTGACCCCAAGCTGGTAGCGTCCAAAGGGCTTGTGTGGGTTCTCTTGAGAGAGGGCATGAATCACCTTGCCCTGGAGGACACTGTAAACCTGTCATCATCCTCAGGACAAATCTACACAAGAAAGAGAGCCCTGAAAATCTAGAAATTCGGCTGAAACACGGGCACCTGGGTGCTCAGTGGGTTGAAAGTCCGATTCTTGATTTCAGCTCAGATCATGATCCCAAGGTCATGGGATTGAGCCTTGTGTCCAGCTCCTGATGGGTATGGAGCCTACTTGGGATTCTCCCTCCCTCTCTCTCTCTCTCTCTCTCTCTCTCTTCTGCCCCTCTCCCCAGCTTATGCAATCAATCAATCAATGAATCAATAAAATTTAAAGATCACATCCCACAAAAAAACATTAAAAAAAAAAAGGAAAGAAAAAAATTGGGCTAAAACCAAAGAAGGCTGGCCCCATCCTGTGGGCTGTAAACCTCTACCCTGCTGTAGGTTCCATGAGCCGGGGACCCTGCCTGAACCACCAACACAGAGCAGGATCAGTGAATAGTTACAAATGAATGAAAAATAAAGTCAACCTTATAGTAACTTGACTGTCACCAGGACACAGTCTTTTTGGCTAAGGAAAGCGACGGTGGGGTTGGAGGAAAAGAGGGCCCGGCCGGGGTCCTCGCAGTACCTCGGCCACATATCTGATCCCATCGATGGTGTGCTCGGAGCCGCTGATCTCTGAGGACTCACCGCCCCAGTGAAAGTGCATCTGCTTGGCTATGTACTCGGTGCCATTGGCGGCCGTCATGCGCATGGTGGGGGGCAGGCTGATCTGCACTGGGGGAGAAAATGAAGGCTGCAAGTGGTGGAGAGGGGGATGCGTCGGTCAGGCAGCTCCCCTGGCCACCTGCCTACTCACGGGGCAAGCCAGTACTCTGCTGGCTTAGAACGCCGCGAGCGGGGTCACCCACGGGGAGGAGGCGGCTGGCACACAGGGCAGGATGGGAGATCGGGAAGGCACACACCTTCCTACCCAGAGCCAGAGGTCAGGGGCAGGGCCAGCTTGTCAACCCGGGGAAGGGGGGAGGCCCTGAGTAAATGTGGCCAGTGGGCACAGAAATCAGAATTCCACTCTCCACTTCTAGACCATCTTGGAATTTCCCCACAGTGTAGGAATAGGAAGGGGGGGCCTCTCGAGACTAGTTTCATGCCTTTTACTACCCAGAATGCTGTTGTGAGGCTGGGCTGGGGTGTTTAAAATCCTCATCCTGGGGGCGCCTGGGTGGCCCAGTCGGTTGAGCATCTGACTCTTGGTTTCGGCTCAGGTCATGGTCTCACAGTTCACGAGTTCAAGTCCCACATGGGTCTCTGTGCTGACTGATGGCACGGAGCCTGCTTGGGATTCTCTTTCCCTCTCGCTCTGCCCCTCTCCCGCTCATGTCCTCTCTGTCTCTCTCAAAATAAATAAACTTTAAAAAGAAAAGAAAATCTGGGGCACCTGGGTGGCTCAGTGGGTTGGGCCTCCGACTTTGGCTCAGGTCATGGTCTCAAGGTTTGTGAGTTCGAGCCCCGCGTCGGGCTCTGTGCTGACAGCTGGAAGCCTGGATCCTGCTTCGAATTCTGTCTCCCTCTCTCTCTGCCCCTTCCCCACTCCTGCTCTGTCTCTCTCTTTCTCAAAAATATTTTTTTTTTTTAAAAAGAGGAAAGATTAGGTGTTTGATGTCTGTCAAATGTCCCCTTCTTTCCCTCCAAATTGCCGAAAGCAGCAGGGAGCTGTGATCAAGTTCACATGCTGTAAAGCTGGAATCTGGCCCCAAAGATTTTCACATGCCCTTTGGCAGAGCAGTTACTTTGTATTTAGTGCTTAAAATGTGGCCTGCCTCCAAATCAATGCTCGCGTGAAAAGAAAAAAAACGGAAGAGCCTTTAAAAGAAGATGTACAGGGGTGCCTGGGTGGCTCAGATGGTTAAGCGTCTGACTTCGGCTCAGGTCATGATCTCATGGTTCATGAGTTCGAGCTCCATGCTGACAGAGTGGAGCCTGCTTACGATTCTCCCTCTCTCTCCCTCTCTCTCTGCCCCTCCCCCACTCATGCTCAAGCTCTCTCTCTCTCAAAATAAAGAAACTCTTAAAAAATATTTTCAAAATAAATAAAGAAGACGTACAAAGTCATCTGCCGAGAGATTGGAAAGCAGACGACCAGGCCAGAGCTTTCCAATTGGCCAGTTAGCCCCATGTGAGCCATACCAAAGCTCCCGACACGTATGTTTCCCCAAAACACAATTCCCTGCAGAGTGTTTTGCTCCTCAGGTTTTATCAACAGGATCACACAGGCTAGATCAGAAAATGGCAGCAACTCAGAGCATGTCCCTGCACCTTTGAAAAGGTGAGACCAAATACCTGTGTCCCCAAAAATCAACTCGCTGAACTTTCCAGATTCTGAAAATTGATGTAACTTTTAGCAAAAGTTGTTCTTCTTTACTGGAAACTAATTCAACCAGGTTCTTATCGGGCCAGGAAAACCATGTGATCTGAGCATTTTCTGTGCTCAAGAAAGGACAGCCAAGGGTCAAGGCCACGAAGGTCAAAGAAACACTGAGGAACTGACCCCAGTTGGAGGAGACTAAGGACATATGACGGCCACGTACAATGTGAGATCCTGGATTAGGTCTTGGGCCAGAAAGAGGACATCAATGAGAATGGGATGAAATTCACATGGGTCCATCTAAGTAGTTAATCATGTCATTTCAAGGTAGTAAGTTTCTAGGATGTTAATATCAAGGGAAGTGGGGGGACACCGGCCCAGCCGGTTAAGTATCTGACTCTTGATCTAGGCTCAGGGCATGATCTCATGGTTTGTGGGTTCGAGCCCCAACTCGGGCTCTGAGCTGACAGTGTAGAGCCTGCTTGGGATTCTCTCTCTCCCTCTCTGCCCCTCCCCTGCTCACATGCCTTCCCTCTCTCTCACTAAATAAACAAACATTTTTTTAAATATTAGAAGTGGGAGAAGGGGATATGGGAACTCTGTACTATTTCTGCAATTTTTCTAGTCTCACACTATTTCAAAATGAAAGGGGTTTTTGTTTTTGTTTTCCAAAGACGGAACCAGCCTTGCTCCCCGCAGCCTTAGGAAGTCAGAACCTACTGAGAACCGTGCGTCACTCGTGGGCGCCGACTTGGGGATTTGTCCTTTCGCACGGAAGTCTTTTCCCCTCAGGAACATCTGATCTACGTCAGGCTCTGTGCCACGTACTGAGCTAGAAGGAAGAATGAGAGATCATCCTCCCCTGAAGGAGCCTACCAAACAGAGTGACTGGCGGTACCTATGAAGAGGACAGTGTTGCTTTTCCCACTGAAGACTAGAGGCCCAGTGCCTCAGGCCTGTAAGCTTCTCTTGAGCCTAGGAATATATATTTGGGGGGCTAAAAAATAGAGATAAAGATAAGTAGATATACATATTAATCAGTGAGTACTGGTCCACCAACTGTAGCTAATTCACAACTAAAGAAAGTGAGAATGAGCTTTAGAAACTTTTGTAGCAATTTAAGGTTGTTTCCATAGCCAAGTGTGTTTTCTTTAAAAAATTTTTTTTAACGTTTATTTATTTTTGAGACAGAGAGAGACAGAGCATGAACGGGGGAGGGTCAGAGAGAGAGGGAGACACAGAATCTGAAACAGGCTCCAGGCTCTGAGCAGTCAGCACAGAGCCCGACGCGGGGCTCGAACTCACATACCGCGAGATCGTGACCTGAGCCGAAGTCGGATGCTCAACCAATTGAGCCACCCAGGTGCCCCGCCAAGTGTGTTTTCAATTTCTTTTTACTGACATATAATTTTATGACTGTTGACTCTAATAATAAAAGATGAGGTACATAAGAATGTAAATATAGGGGCGCCTGGCTGGCTCAGTTGGAAGAGTGTGCGACTCTTGATCTCAGGGTCATGAGCTCCAGTCCCATGTTGGGTATAGAGAGTACTTGAATAAATAAATGAACTTTTAAAAAATGTAAATATAGAGTAGAATTTGAAATTAAAAGCACAATACCAATTATGTTAGCACTCCCAAAAATTAAATTACATATAAATCTAGCAAAGTGTGTACAAGATCTCTATATGAAAACTAGGAAAATTCTGATGAAAGAAATCAAAGAATAAATAAAGGGAAAGATAGTCTATGTTCCTGCGTAGAAACATTTGACATTGTCAAGGTGTCAGCTCTTCTCAACGTGATCTATGGATTCAATGCAGTCAAATTTCCAGCAAGTTATTTTGTGGCTCTCAACAAACTGATTCTAAAGTTTGCATGGAAAGGCAGGAGACCCAGAATAGCCAACTCGATGTCGAAGAAGAACAATGCTGGAGGACCAATAATCAACACAAGGTAGTATTAGCAAAAGAATAGACAAATAGATCAATGGAATAGAATAGAGAGGCCCGAAATAGACCCACATAAATATACTCAACTGATCTCTAGCAAAGGAACAAAGACAATAGAGTGGAGTCTCTTCGTTAAATGGTGCCGGAAATACTGGACATCCACGTGCAAAGAAATGAATGTAGACACAAGCCTTCCACCCATCACCAAAGTTAACTCAAAATGGGCCACAGATCTACATGTAAAACGCAAAACTATAAAATTCCTAGAAGATAACACAAGAGAAAACCTAGATGACCACGGGGGTGGTGATGCCTTTTTCGAGGCGACACCAAAGACAGGATCCATGAGATAAATAATTGATAAGCTGGATTCCATTAAAATCCAAAACTTCTATTCTGTGAATGAGATCGAGCCCCGTGTTGCTGGGTATGGAACCTGCTTAAGATTCTCTCTCTAAAACAATAAAATAAAATAAAATAAAATAAAATAAAATAAAATAAAATAAAATAAAATAATTAAATTAAATTAAATTAAAAACACAAAAAAATAAAAAATGGGCCAGAGACCTTAATAGACACATCACCAAACATATACAGATGGCAACTAAGTCCTGTGAAGAGAAACTCCACCTTGTACGTCATCAAGGAAACACAAATGAACAACAATGGGGTACCTCTGTACGCCTGTTACGACCGCCATAAGCCAGAACACCGACACCACCAAATGCTGGTAGGATGTGGAGAAACAGGAACTCATTGCTCACTCACTCAGTGCAACATGGTGCAGCCACTTGGGAAGACTGCTTGGCAGTTTCTTGCAAAGCTAAACCCATTCTTACCATACAGTCCAGTACTCATGCTCCTTGGTATTTCCCCAATGGAGTTAAAACTTATGCTCACGCATCTGCACATAGATGTTTACAGCAGCTTTACTCATAATAATGGCTGAAACTTGAAAGACGCCAAGATGTCCATCCAGACAATGGGACATTACTCAATGGTAAAAAAAAAAACAAAAAACAATGAGCTATTGATCCAGTCATGAAAAGACACGGAGGAACCGCATTGCTAAGTGAAAGAAGCCAATCTGAAAAGGCTACACGCTGTAGGATTCGCACCATATGACATTCTAGAAAAATCGAAACTGTGGAGACAGTAAAAGGATCAGGGGTTGTCAAGGGCGGCAGCGGGGGGAGAGAGGAGCAGGCAGAGCACAGAGGGTAATTAGGGCCATGAAAACACTGCATCATACTATGGTAAGGAATACATGTCATCCTACATTTGTTCAACCCCATAGAATGCATAACACCAAGAGTGACCCCTAAGGTAGGTTATGCACTGCTGGTGATTGTGATGTGTCAAGGTCAGTTTATCCTTGGGGAAAAAAATGCACCATTCTGGTGAGTGATGTTGGTAATGGGGGAGACAATTATGTAGGGGCAGGGGATACATGAGAAATCCCCGCACTTTCCACTTAATTTTGCTATGAAATTAAAACTGCCCGGGGCGCCTGGGTGGCGCAGTCGGTTAAGCGTCCGACTTCAGCCAGGTCACGATCTCGCGGTCCGTGAGTTCGAGCCCCGCGTCAGGCTCTGGGCTGATGGCTCGGAGCCTGGAGCCTGTTTCCGATTCTGTGTCTCCCTCTCTCTCTGCCCCTCCCCCGTTCATGCTCTGTCTCTCTCTGTCCCAAAAATAAATAAACGTTAAAAAAAAAAAAAAAAAATTAAAAAAAAAAAAAAAAAAGAAATTAAAACTGCCCTAAAATAAATGAAGTCTATAAAAAATATGTATATATAAATATATCTTTATTTATGTCATTATTATTTATCATTATTATACCATCATCATTATTATAATTATTTATCATTATCATTATATTTTTATTATTATTTATAGCAATTATTATTTGTATTATTTGTAGTATAAATATAATCTAGATATAATAATTTATTTACAAATATAATTCTATATAAATATAGAAGATAAACCTCAGATCAGGACATTTATATTTATATTATAATATAAATAATTTATATTTTATAAATTATATAAATATTATTTATATTATATATAACATGTTATACATAATACATATACATACAATATATATATTTTTTATATTAAGATATTATATTTTATATCTTAGGTCCAAGATATAAAGAGAACCCTACAAAATCAAAATTAATAAATTTTCTTATAATGTTTATTTATTTTTGAGAGAGAGAAAGAGACAGAGCATGAGCAGGGGGTGGGGGGAGCAGAGAGAGAGGGAGACACAGAATTTGAAGCAGGCTCTAGGCTCTAGCCTCTGAGCTGTCAGCACAGAGCCCGATACGGGGCTCGAACCCACGAACCGTGAGATCACGACCTGAGCCACAGCCGCACGCTTTAACCGACTGAGGCGCCCCAAATTAATAACTGTTTAAGTATATCATACCACCTTTACTGTTAAACTTATTCATCAAATGTTATTAAATTTGAAAATTTGTCGATTAGGGTTTTTTTTCCTTCCGTAGAATTCTTGAAGCTTGGAGCTTGCTGAAAATGTATAAGCAATTGTAAAGAGTTCTGAAAATCTTTCAAAATACGTTAAAAAAAATCTAAGTGATGTGAGCTGTGAGTGCGTTCCCATACCTTTGATATGATGTCGGGTAGCTTGGGGACCCTACAGGCCTCCAGCTTCCAGAAAGCCCGGGGCAGTCCATCGGAGGAAGGCCCAGGGCCCTCTCCAAACCGGGAGGAGGAAGCCACCAGTCACCGCAAGGCCCTGGGAAGCTGGGGTCTTCTAACACCTCCCCTCTCCCGGATCCCCAGCACAGAGCCCTGCACAACAGGCATGTAGCAGGAACAGCCCAGGCGCCAGCGGGGGCGCTCGATCCCGCGATACCCCCGGCTGGCTATCCTGGTGGGTCAACCAAGCTTCTCCCCTGCCTTCAGCTGCCACCTGTGTCCCCTCTTCATCGAGGGCAAAGAGAGCAGCCGAAGCTGCAGGTGGCCAACCTGCTGGAAGCTTCAGAGCCAACTCTGGAAGCAGGAGCTTGTCATTAATGATAAAATGAGGCTTTCGTGAATTATTTGTGGAGTTCAGGGATCCAGGCCACGTGTACCCGAGGCCTTTCACAGACCTGCGTTCTCCTGTGTTCACCAGCCTCATCAAGGGCAGCTGGTTTATCTTCTCAATTGTGCAAACAGGAGATATAAGTCCTGTGACCCACGCACCTAAGCGGGTGGGCAGTAAATTGGCCCAGCCCCGGGGGGGTGGGGGGGTGGGGGGAAGGCGGAGGGGAGGTGTCCGAGGAGGATGTGGGGAGGGGCCAGGCTTCCAGGGTCTGGGTCTGGCTCAACCACCAGAGACTGCATAACCTTAAGTCATTCGGCCTCCCAAGGCCTCTGGCCTCCACCCCTGTGGGGGGTGGGAGGCTCAGAGGAGATGGGCCCCCTTGGAAAATCAAAACAGGGTGTTCAGTAAACAGAAAGCAATGGGTTTAACAGCTGTCCAGTCCAGGCTTCTGAAGTGGGGGTCCCCAAGATTCAGGCCAGACTTTTCCTGTCTGACCTCCACCCCCTTCCTGGAAGGGAATAGAATACAAAACCTTCTTCTTTTTATTAAACAAAATCTTTTTTAACGTTTATTCACTTTTGAGAGACAGAAAGAGACAGAGTGCGAGCAGGGGTGGGACAGAAAGAGAGGGAGACACAGAATCCGAAGCAGGCTCGAGGCTCTGAGCTGTCAGCACAGGGCCCGATGTGGGGCTCGAACCCATGAACTGTGAGATCACGACCTGAGCCAAAGTCAGACACTTAACGGACTGAGCCACCCTGGTGCCCCAAGCTTCTTCCTTTTTAAACCTCTGAGAAATACTGGCCCAGTTGTCATACATTTTGGGCCCATCAGACTCAATACAGGAAATATGGAAAATCAGACCAGCGCACAGATCAACAGAACACGCAGGCGGGTCAGTGGCCTCAGCATCACTGTCTCCATCGGCTGGAGTTCTCGCTGGCTGGGCCAGAGTGAGCCTGGGGAGAGGCTAATGCAGAAGGAAGGAGCCAGCCAGGAACTGAGGCAAAAGACAGAGGCCCTGCTGTGCAGCTTGGGGAGAGCCCCCCCCCCCCGCCAGCTCCCAGCCTGTGCTACATCTCTGCGTGGGCCACCCTATCATCTGGCACCTGCTCCCTCTGCCCAGCACCCGTGGACCGCAGCCAGCCACCTGCCCCTTACCTGTGTGGCCGTTGTTGGTCATGGGGAACTGGCCCCCCTGGGACTTGTAGCCTGTCAGTTTCAGAGCCTTCAGGGAGGGGTTGTACTGAACGTTTCTCCTCTGCAGGTCGATGGGTGACTGTCTCCTCCCCCCGCAGCTGGGGTACTCCTTCGACCACTGTGTTTGGTCCAGCGCCCCCTCTGCGACAGGAGAGAGCCAAAGGGGTCACAGCTCTTTGGGGGGCTCAGTTCACAGCAGGGCCCGCCCATCAAGAGGCCAGGATCAAGGCCAGAGGTCTGCCTTCTAGAAAGCAGAGCCTGGCCTCCAGAAGGAAGGAAGAGGGGCATCGTCAAAGTCGTCTCTGGGGAGCCTGCTGTCTGCGGGGCTTTGAACTCCTCCCCTGTTTCAGTCATTGGCCCCGAGAAGAGAGTCAGGGCTTAGAAAAACAATGAAAGTCTTTATTATATACCTTTAGCTCCCCCCTGGAATGGGAATACACTGATAAATGCTCTGGAAGTCTCCCTGGGCTTGGCATTGCTGTGTTACTTTAGGGGTCCTTTCTCCATTTGCTCCCAATGGCACAGTTTTCCTTCCCCTCCCCCAACAATAGTGCAGTCCCCTCCCCCCACTGCAGGACCACCCACCTGTTCACCCGCTCCAACCCCTGTCATTGGGTCCCAGGATGGTAAAGACCTCTACAGATTCAGGGCAGGAAGGGAAAGAAAGCATCAGGTTCAAAGATGACCAAAGTGATGAGGTGAAAAAAAAAAAAAAAATCAAAGTAAGGAAATGTATCTTTTTTGAGGTGGGTAATAATTCTAGGGGAGAGAAGGAAGAAAGCTAGTCGTTGCCGGAGGTGGGGGGTCCCCGTGGGTCCTGCTCATACCCGCCCACTTGTAGTTGGGAATCCAAGCTCTCCCCACCTCACCCGGTGGCTGCAGGGGGCGGGGGCGTGGCTTGTTTTAAGGAAGCCGTTTGCATCAGGGGCCGCTCCCAGCCTCTTGGTTTTGCAATATACAGGAAAGTCAAGTTTTTATTTCTCTGCTCTTTATTTAATACTATAGACCAATATTTAAGCAATTCTTTCCTAGAGGCAGGATGCCAAGATCACGGCCAGAGGTCCCCGGCACAGCCCCCCTCCCCCACCACATGAATCAAAAGGCTTTGGGGCCCTTGTCCCTAGCAGTGTTGTGGCTTTCTGAGTATTCCCAAAAGGCATTTGAAGTAGCCACCCCAAGCGCTCCTGGGCCCCTGATGGCTTTCCAGAAGGCCCCCAGTCTCAGAGGCTGGGCTGAGACTGGGAAGGACAAGACCTGCCGGTTGGAATTCTCCCCCTTGCTTGTCCTTCTGAACCACCCCGAGTACCAAGGAACCCGGGGACTTCTCTGCCCCAGAGCGGGGCGGTTGGTCAGAGGGGGTCGCTCTGCCCTCTGAAGCTGGACTTTCTGAGCCTCCCATGACGTCCCTAATTCTGTTCCCCTTGACTTAACAGACATACATCCACCCCGAATGTACGCTTCCCCCTGTGCCTGAAGCTGGGGGCACCGTGTGCAGAGTGGGTCCGCCAGCGACCCCGAAGGCCGTCCAGAGCCCCATCCCTCGGTGCAATGCAGAAGAGGGGGGGCACAGGCAGGAGCTCTCCTCAGTGCCCCGTGGGAGGAACGTTTCGTGTCCAGATGTGCAGATTTGGGTCTCAGCAGGCCCATGGCAACTGGGAGGCGGCAGCCTGGGGGCTGTGCAAAGTGGAGATGTTCTGCGTGAACCTCCTACCACGAGCTCCCCACAAAGAAAGCTCTCGCAAACCCGCACACCCTCTGTGAGGCCGCAGGGAGCCCTCACAACTTCATTTTCCACATGCAGAGACGGAGAGAGCAAAGGGCTTTGCAGTCAGAGGGCTCTCCAACCAGCGCTGTGGCCGGAAAAGGTTCTAAGGCAAAGCACCTGCAGACGATGTGGGGGTCCGGGAAGGGAGAGCGAATCCCTCTTGTCCTAATCGGGGGTTCTGGGTTCAGGGTGCTCTCCGTAGCCTTGAAGAGCAACCCCAGCAGGGGTGAGGGTAGCGAGGAAGCGCACAGCCCCTGAGGCGCGGGCTTACCCGAGTAGGTCCACTGGGAGCCATGCTGGGCCTGGGCCCCCAGGAAGAGCAGAGCCAGCAGGGGTAGGAAGGCCGCCATGGAGCCGCAGGTCTGGAATCAGGCTGATGCAGGGGACGCTCTTCTTTTAAACACTCAGAAACTGTCAATAACAATTTACCGAGTCTGGTTGATTGACCTACCTCCGCTGCACCCACTAAAACAATAACGCCTTCCCACAATGGCCCTTGTGACTTGGTTGACTGGGCCAGGTGGTGTGGCCTGACCTTGCCCGATCCCCGCTGGCGTCATCACCACGAGCGGTTAGCCCACGGCTTTGGTTGTTCAATGCCCTAACTTATGACAACTCACTTGAAGGGCCACACAGTGCGCCCTTTGTGGATGAGCCACCACAGGAGAGGGAAAAGGCCCAAGGCAGAGGGAAGCAGGATGGGGAGGATTTCCCGGGACAATGGCACTTCCTGGCACGTGGGGCTCTGGGAACGGGTGAGGGCCATCCCCAGGGCCGGGAAAGCCCGGCCGGATTCCGCTTGGTATTTCCTGCCCTTCCTCGGCGGTCCACACAGGCCGCCGCTGCTGCAGACCTTGGAGGCCCCGCCAGCCCCTCCACGTTTGGACGTGGACCGGAGAGTCCTACCCGGAGGCCCCTTGTGCCCTCCTGCTCGCGCTCGGATCACCCGTAGGCCACGTCCCCGTGTGTGCCTTCGGGCCTTCGCACTAGCCCGGGCGTCCGTGTGTCTCCGTGAGGAGCATTTGTCCTGACGGCTGCAGTGTGCTCGGTCACACCCACGTGTGTTGGATCGGCCCAGCGCCTGACCCCTCCAAGTGTCCACTTGGGCAAACCGTCCTTGAAACTGGCTGAGGGAGAAACTTCTGAGTTTACACCTGCTGACAGGCCAGCGTTTCCCACACACGGGGCAGGCAGCGTCCCCGCTTGCTGGCCAGGTACAAGGGTCCGTCCTGTTCTGCAGAGGAGAGCCAACCCCCCCCCAGTGCCCCCCAAGCGCATTCCACGCCCTTGTCCCTCGGGGCCGGGGATGCCGGACGGCAGTGTGGCAGCGGGAATTAGCCTGGTTAAGAGCAAGGGTTGTGAAGTCAGACCATCGGGGTTCGGATCTCTGCTCTGACACCCACGGGCCCCGCATGTGACTTCAAGCGAGTTACCCACCAGCGCCATGCCTCAGTTTCCCCACCTTTAAGAGGATTTCACGATAGTGCCTCCCGGCTGGGGATCCAACAGCACATTTGTGTGTAGTTCTCAGAACGGCGCCTGGTGCATGGCAAATGGCCTCCTTGTCTACCAGACCCTTCCATATATGAAGAAAGTGACGTAGGATGGCCGGCCGGCCTGCCAGAGAGGGACCCGGAAGTAAAAGTGAAGGACTCAGCCCCCCGCCCCAACTTCATGGAACTTTCTTGCATATTTTCAGAGGTTGGAAACCCACGCTCCAGTCGCCACAAAGTGAGTCGCGTCCGGCCCCGTCGAGAGGGCCACCTCGTAGGTCCCATGAGACCCCACCTGGGCCAAAGACCGCAAGGATAGCCGCTGAAGATCACAAACCGAGGCTCTGAGTGTTTTTCTTGGGACACTGAAGCAGGGCTCTGGGAAAGAGGAAGCACAGAGGGAGTCGGAGAGGTCACGGCCGCTGGGGGTGCGAAGCCAGAGAGGGGGAGGCAGGGGGGAGGGGGTGCTGAGTGAGGGGTAGGGGCGACCTGCGGAGGGGGGGAGGGAGGAAGGGGCCTGGGGCCGTGTGAGGAGACAGGGACCGCTCAGAGAAAGGAGCGGGTGTCCACAGCCGGTGCTGGGAAACTGGGGAGTGTCTGTTATTACCCGCAGCTCCATTTCCCACGGGTTCCCCTGTCGCTTAGCGCTTGGAACGCCCAGGGAGCCCAGGTGCTTTTGTTGCCCCACAGAGTCCTCGTGGTAAGTGCATAGCCACCTCTGCCAGTCTGCAACCGCAGCAACCTCACCGTGGAGCGCACACCACACTCACCATGAGACCTACATGCCTGCCCTGGTTTCTCCGAATCTTTGGCTCGGGCAAGAGCCGGGCGGGCCGGGAATCTGTGCAGGTGGCTAACGTGGACAACAGGTGGTCAGAGTGAGTGATTGTGTTAACACGGTGATCGCACCAGCCAGGACCCGCCTGCTAACGAGGGCGCGTTGCTGCGGAAAGAGGGTCCCTCCCTCTCCTGTGCAGCCCGCTGCAATGGCAAAGTCCACAGACAGACAGGGTCCCTTCTGTTGCCTACTCTCTAACTCACTGTCTTCTTCAACCATGAAATTTTCCATTGACTTTGAACATGCGTTTCTGCCTTCTGGTATTTGCAAAGCCTGTTGCTTGTTTTGGGTTTGGTTTGGTGTCATTTTAATTTGCGTTTTTCGTGTGTCGCATTCGACCCTGAACTTGCTTCTGCCTTCATCCAACTGCGTCTCCGGCTCATCAAGGCTGTATCTTATTCTAAACTCCTGTTTTTCTAGGCCTTTGGTTTGAGTGGCTGGTCTGAGATGAGTTGACAGGTGTGCCATTTTCATCGCAACATCACGTCAAAAATGAGAAAGGAGCTTTGTTCTTTCTCGGTGCCACCACAGCTCCGTGACGGAGACCCACGGAGGCAAAGAAGAGGCAAGGACGTGTGGTCAGCCCAGGTGAGCAAGGAAGTGCTCTCAGCCCAGGTAAACAGGGAAGCACCACCAACCCAGGTGAGCAAGGAGGGGTGGTCAGCCCAGGTGAGCAGGGAGGGGTGATCAGCCCAGGTGAGCAGGGAGGGGTGATCAGCCCAGGTGAGCAGGGAGGGGTGGTCAGCCCAGGTGAGCAGGAAGAGGTGGTCATCCCAGGTGAGCAGGGAGGGGTGATCAGCCCAGGTGAGCAGGGAGGGGTGGTCAGCCCAGGTGAGGAGGAAGAGGTGGTCAGCCCAGGTGAGCAGGGAGGGGTGATCAGCCCAGGTAAGCAGGGAGGGGTGGTCAGCCCAGGTGAGCAGGAAGAGGTGGTCAGCCCAGGTGAGCAGGGAGGGGTGGTCAGCCCAGGTAAGCAGGGAGGGGTGGTCAGCCCAGGTGAGCAGGAAGAGGTGGTCAGCCCAGGTGAGCAGGGAGGGGTGGTCAGCCCAGGTGAGCAGGGAGGGGTGGTCAGCCCAGGTGAGCAGGGAGGGGTGGTCAGCCCAGGTGAGCAGGAAGAGGTGGTCATCCCAGGTGAGCAGGGAGGGGTGATCAGCCCAGGTGAGCAGGGAGGGGTGGTCAGCCCAGGTGAGGAGGAAGAGGTGGTCAGCCCAGGTGAGCAGGGAGGGGTGATCAGCCCAGGTAAGCAGGGAGGGGTGGTCAGCCCAGGTGAGCAGGAAGAGGTGGTCAGCCCAGGTGAGCAGGGAGGGGTGGTCAGCCCAGGTAAGCAGGGAGGAGTGGTCAGCCCAGGTGAGCAGGAAGAGGTGGTCAGCCCAGGTGAGCAGGGAGGGGTGGTCAGCCCAGGTAAGCAGGGAGGGGTGGTCAGCCCAGGTGAGCAGGAAGAGGTGGTCAGCCCAGGTGAGCAGGGAGGGGTGGTCAGCCCAGGTGAGCAGGGAGGGGTGGTCAGCCCAGGTGAGCAGGGAGGGGTGGTCAGCCCAGGTGAGCAGGAAGAGGTGGTCATCCCAGGTGAGCAGGGAGGGGTGATCAGCCCAGGTGAGCAGGGAGGGGTGGTCAGCCCAGGTGAGGAGGAAGAGGTGGTCAGCCCAGGTGAGCAGGGAGGGGTGATCAGCCCAGGTAAGCAGGGAGGGGTGGTCAGCCCAGGTGAGCAGGAAGAGGTGGTCAGCCCAGGTGAGCAGGGAGGGGTGGTCAGCCCAGGTAAGCAGGGAGGAGTGGTCAGCCCAGGTGAGCAGGAAGAGGTGGTCAGCCCAGGTGAGCAGGGAGGGGTGGTCAGCCCAGGTGAGCAGGGAGGGGTGGTCAGCCCAGGTGAGCAGGAAGAGGTGGTCAGCCCAGGTGAGCAGGGAGGGGTGATCAGCCCAGGTGAGCAGGGAGGGGTGGTCAGCCCAGGTGAGCAGGAAGAGGTGGTCAGCCCAGGTGAGCAGGGAGGGGTGATCAGCCCAGGTGAGCAGGGAGGGGTGGTCAGCCCAGGTGAGCAGGAAGAGGTGGTCTGCCCAGGTGAGCAGGGAGGGGCGGTCATCCCAGGTGAGCAGGGAGGGGTGGTCAGCCCAGGTGAGCAGGGAGGGGTGGTCAGCCCAGGTGAGCAGGGCGGGGTGGTCAGCCCAGGTGAGGAGGAAGAGGTGGTCAGCCCAGGTGAGCAGGGAGGGGCGGTCATCCCAGGTGAGCAGGGAGGGGTGGTCAGCCCAGGTGAGGAGGAAGAGGTGGTCTGCCCAGGTGAGCAGGGAGGGGCGGTCATCCCAGGTGAGCAGGGAGGGGTGGTCAGCCCAGGTGAGCAGGGAGGGGTGGTCAGCCCAGGTGAGCAGGGCGGGGTGGTCAGCCCAGGTGAGGAGGAAGAGGTGGTCAGCCCAGGTGAGCAGGGAGGGGCGGTCATCCCAGGTGAGCAGGGAGGGGTGGTCAGCCCAGGTGAGGAGGAAGAGGTGGTCTGCCCAGGTGAGCAGGGAGGGGCGGTCATCCCAGGTGAGCAGGGAGGGGTGGTCAGCCCAGGTGAGCAGGGAGGGGTGATCAGCCCAGGTGAGCAGGGCGGGGTGGTCAGCCCAGGTGAGGAGGAAGAGGTGGTCAGCCCAGGTGAGCCAATGCTCAGTTCTGCCTAAGGGTAGCATGGAAGAATGGATCAGGCCACATGAGAATATGCATGCTCTGCCTGTGGTAGCACAGACGGGCCATCGTTTTATTTGATTCAGGAGTTCCAGCTCCGGAATCGCGCAGAACGAATCATTCTGGACAAGTGAACTTTCTGGATAGTTAAAGGCTCAATTCGGCCTAAGTACCAGCACGTTTAGTCCATTTGGATTAAAACTTCCGAAACGTATCGCACTCATGCCTGCAGTCTCAGATCAAGCCAAATGTAATTAAGTTTTTCCTAATGACTGAGGCTCACTAATATGAAAATCAATTGTCCTGCGTTGTAATATATTAAAGCCCACTGGGCCTCTAACTGTATGAGACTCTTCTCCCTACATGACACAGCCCCTAACTGTTATATTTCTGGCCTTCCTAGATATTGAGGGGGAAAGTTAGCGAGCGTAATTATGAAAGCAACGTACACCGATGTTCCTGAGTGACATTCTAGTTGTTAACGTCCACGAGGCCAGGGCACGGCCAACCTGGACAGGAGTGACACTTGGGGCTATAATAGGCTCTGGAAGCCCCTTGCTCTGCCAGGAACGAACCCCGTAGTTGGTGGACAGCGTGGAGACTGGGAGGCTGGAGGTGGCAACGTGTATCTGTGCATTTTTTGCAAGAAGCACGGCTCGCATAGCCGGCCAGCTGTCGCCTCTTACGCTTGTCTGTTTACCTGCCCCCATCTCCTGGCTTCTCATTTACTGTTTTTGATCTGGCCAGAAATCAGACGACTGCACATCTTAGAATTAATTACATGCACAAGAAGAACGGGAAGACCCGAGAGCCGGGAGCCCACCATCTGTACTAAAGCCAAGATATGTCAACCCTGAAACATCTATTTCTTGTAGCGTATCCTTTACGTCACTCTTTTTTTAAGTCATCTCCTCACCCAGTGTGGGGCTTGAACTCATGACCCAGAGATCAAGAGTCACTTGCTCTACCGACTGAGCCAGCCAGGCGCCCCTGAAACATCGTTTTAGACGACTCAAAACGTTTCTGTTTCCTTTCTGACTTCCAGCTATGTCCACATGAGTGAAGCAGGAACACAACGAAATTGTCATATTAAATAATCTTCTTGCAGAATACTCAGCCATATCCACCCGCAACTCAGTGGGGACGCCCATGCATTCTCTCACCAGCCTCCCTAGAAAGACGTTCAATCTTACAGGGTATTTTCCATTTCATCCGTTCCCCTAGAATTCAATGTCTATCCTTTAGGCTGTCTACCAACAGGCATTTTCCTCCATCATATCTACCCTTCTTCCAGGAACCCACATCAAAAAAAATAATAATAATAATAAAATAACACCCAGACCAAAACCCGAGTGGAAATTCCCCTCTCTACTGTTAGTTTAGGCATTAGCAAAATAGGAACCAAATACCTAACAACGTTTACAGCTCAGCTTGCCATCGACATTATGAGCCGCCGTCTGTGTAAACTCACCGTGGAAACTGCTGTTGGAAGTGGCTCTCCCATTTGCACCTGCTCGCTGGGACTTCTACTCCTTGGAGCAGGTCAGAGTCTTGCTTATAGCCTTTTCATGTACGTCTCCCCCACTTTACTTCTGTAGGGCAGGTATGTGTCTTTCAGGTCCGCCCCAAAACCGGTCAGTAAGTAATTCCAAATCTATACTGGTCCTGCCTGACTCTCCCCTTACGCCCAAGCGAGTCGTTATGTACGTAGACTGAATCAGTTCCCTGTGGCTGCTGTAACAGACTGTCAGAGTCAGCGCCGAAAACGACATCCGCTTAGTCTCTTACAGGGGCGCCCGGGTGGTGCAGTCAGTTGAGCGTCAGACTTCGACTTCGGCTCAGGCCACAATCTCACAGTTCATGAGTTCCAGGCCTCCATTGGTCTCTGTGCTGACATCTTGGAGCCTGGAGCCGGCTTTGGATTCTGTGTCTCCCTCTCTCTCTGCCCCTCCCCTGTCATGCTCTCTCTCTCTCTGTCTCAAAAATAAGTAAGTAAACAAAAAAATAGAAAAAAAAATGCATTCTCTTACAGACATGGAGGTCAGAAATCCAAAATCAGTTTCACTGGGTTCAAGCCAGGGAGTTGGCAGGGCTGGTCCTTTCTGGAGGTTCTGAGGGGAGAATCTGATCCCTCACCCACCCTTAGGCACGCACTCCCTCCTAGAATCCCTCCAATCTTTTGTTCCAATCATCACACCTCCTGTTTCCTCCTTTGATCTTGCTTCCCTCTTAAATCTTGAGATTACATTCAGAGCCCACCCAAGAATTCCAGAATAATCTCCCCATCTCAAGATCCTGAATCACATCTGCAAGTCTCTTTGGTGACATTCACAGGTTCCAGGGGTCAGATACCTGTGGAGACAATATTCAGCCTACCCCAAGGAAGGATGTAGGGACCCACCAAACTAAATGAAACCTGAGAGCTACTGACAACTGGATTTAGACTCTAAAGAACAGAGTAATAAATCAGCGATGTCATGGGGCGCCTGGCTGGCTCAGTCGGTTAAGCGGCCAATTTTGGCTCAGGTCATGATCTCCTGGTTCTCTGCTGTCAGCATAGAGCCCGCTTCAGATCCTCTCTCCCACTCTCTCTCTGCCCTTCCCCCGCTCTCACTCTCTTTCTGAAAAATAAATGAATGTTAAAAAAAATTAGCAAGGTCATGAAACACACCAGGAATGTAGGGGGATGTAAACGAGCAAGATGGACAATAGCCGGTCTGTCGACAGAATGCCTACGGCCAGGCACTTCCCTGAGCTTTTAATGGTCACAATGATATGACCAGAGTCAGCTGGTTGCATTAGCACAGCAACCCAGTAAGCTGAAAAAGTGACAGTAGCACTTTAGGAAAGGATGTCAAAGACCCAATGTGGTCAATCTGCCAGGGGCGGGCAGGACCCACACCCCCTGGTGTATATCAAGGGGGACAGAGGAGTCACCTTTTGGCCTGAGTCACAATCTGGCGTGCGGGGTGGGGGGGGTCTCTGCAGCAGAAATATAGAGTCCTTTGCTTTGTGCCCTGCAAGCCTCTGCAATATTGATCGAAGAGTGAAAAGGAGGACATCACAGATACACCGACATTTAAAATCTTTAAGATTTTTCCATTTCAGCAGAGGAAACCTAACTTATTTTTTAGCAACACTTCCACCAAGAAAATTAGAAATGCTGGACAAAACAGGTTTTTTTTTGAAAATCTCTTTGAAAGCATCAGAGATCACCAAGGCAGGGATATATAAATAGGAATATGTCACCGGAGGTTGGGTTTGTCCCACGAATGCAGGGTTAGTTTAACATTTGAAATCAACGTAACAAAAAATAGGAGAAAAAGATATTAAAAGCCTTTCAACACCTGCAGAAAAAACATCAGTTGATAAAATTCACCATCCAAAAGAGAAAATCAAAATCCACCTATGATTTAAAAAAAAAAAAAAAACCCTCTTAGGAAACTAGGGAAAAAGGGGGAATTTTCTCAATCTGATAAAGAATATCTACAACAAATTCTACAGCAAACATTGTACTTAATGGTGAAATATCGGAAGTTTCCCTCTGAGATTAGGAAAGAGATTAGGATACTTGCTATCTCAACATTATATTAAAATTCTCCTGGAAGGAGAGAAAGTTTTAGGAATTAGAAAGGCAGAAATACAACTCTCTCCTTCATAGATGACATACTAGATACATAGACAATCCAAAATCCAAAGCTATATTATTATAATTAGTGAGTTTACAAAGTTGATGTATACAAGGACAGTATACAGAATGCAATTGTATTTCTATAGAACAGCAACAGACCATTAGAAAATAAAACTTAGGGGCAACTGGGTGGCTCAGTCAGTTAAGCATCCGACTTCGGCTCAGGTCATGATTTTGCAGTTTATGAGTTCAAGCCTTGGGTTGGGCTCTGTGCTGACAGCTCAGAGACTGGAGCCTGCTTCGGATTCTGTGTCTCCCTCTCTCTCTGCCCCTCCCCTGCTTGCTCTCTCTTTCCCTCTCTCTCTCTGTCTTTCTCTTGTGCTCTCTCTCAAAAAAAAAACATTAAAAAAATTTTTAAAAAAGAAAACAAAATTTTTTTTAGTAAACTCTACCCCCAACATGGGGTTCAAACTCACTAACTCAAGATCAAGAGTCACATGCTCTGGGGTGCCTGCGTGGCTCAGTCCAACTCTTGATTTCAGCTCAGGTCGTGATCTCCTGGTTTATGGGATCAAGCCCCTCATTGGGCTCTGTGCTGACAGTGTAGAGCCTGCTTGGAATTCTCTCTCCCCCTCACTCTTTCTCTCTTCCTGTTTCCTGTTCACTCTCTCTCTCTCTCTCTCTCAAAATAAAGAAATAGACATTAAAAAAAGTTTCATGCTCTACTGACTACATAAGCCAGGTGCCCCAAAACTTAAACTTTTTTTAATTTTAAAAATTATATTACTACAGGAACTCTCAGTACTGTTTTCTAACTTTGTTTGTACTGTAAATCCAAAATTATTGTAAAATAAAAAGTCAAATTTTTTAAAGATTATATCATTTACAATGGCATCAAAAAATCAAATGCCAATGAATAATTCTAACAACAGATGATTGAGAAAAATCAAAGACCTCAACAGACAAGAAGATAGACAAGAATTTCTTAAACAAGACATTTTTTATTAATTTATTTTTAAACAAGGTTTTTTTTTTAACAAGGTATATTTTTTTTAAAGATTACTCGAGGAACATCTGGCTGGCTCAGTCGGTTGAGCGTCCGGTTTCGGCTCAGGTCATGACCTCACAGTCCATGAGTTCGAGCCCCGCATCAGGCTCTGCGCTGACAGCTCGGAGCCTAGAGCCTCCTTTGGATTCTGTGTCTCCTTCTCTCTTTTCCCCTTCCCCACTTGTGCTCTGTCTCTATCAAAAATAAATAAAATTTAAAAAAATAATAATCAAAAAGAAATAAAAATAAAGAAAAGATTGTAAAAACATTTCAAACTCTCACTCCTTGCTAGTGGAAGGACATGAAATGGATTCTGCCATTTTGGAAAACTGTCCGTTTCTACTAAAGTTGAAAGTACACAAACCCAATGACCTAACAACATGTAGACACCCGGCAGGAATCTGGACGTTTGTGTACCAACAGACAAGTACAAGAATGTTCATCATGGCCCTATTCGTTGTAGCTGAAAACTGGAAACGACTCAAATATCCATTACCAGCAGAATGGATAAATAGATAGTGGTGTATTTATTTATTTTTTAAAGATTTTCTTTTTTTAAGTAATCTCTACACCCAACTGGGGGCTTGAACTCACGGCTCTGAGATCGAGAGTCTCACACTCCACTGACAGAGCCAGCCAGGCGCCCCAATGGTGGCATATTTACACGACGGAGGAGTGAATGAGTGACCGCTACAGGCAACAAGGTGGACACATCTCACAATAGGTTGAATCAAAGAAGCCGATCACAGAAGATTAAATAACAAATGATTCAAAAAGTTAAACACACGATCCGGCAATTCCACTGCTTTTTTTTTTTTTTTAAGTTTTTATTTATTTATTTGTTTAAGTAATGGCTACACCCAATGCGGGGCTTGAACTCACCACCCAGAGACCAACAGTCACATGCTCTTCTGACTGAGCCAGCCAGGCGCCTCTCCACTTCTTGATATATACCCGGAAGAAGGAAAGCTGGGATTCAGACAGATACTTGCACACCCATGTTCCCAGTAGGATTATTCACAATGGTCAAAAAGTACAATCAACCAAGGGTCCTTTGACAGATGAATGGATAAACCAAATGTGACACACACACACACACACACACACACACACACACACACACACACACTGCAATATTATTCAGGCTTTAAAAGGAAGGAAATTATTTTTATTTCTTTTTTTCCAGCTTTATTGAGATAAAACTGACATCTAACATGGTGTAAGTTTAAGGTGGACAATGTATTAATCTGATACACGTATATATCACAAAATCGTTACCACCATAGTGTTAACTAGGAAGGAAATTCTGACAGGTACACACTACAGCCAGAAGAAACCCGGACAACGTGCCAAGTGAAATAAGCCGGACACAAAAGGACACATATTGTACAATTCCACTTACAGGAGGATGTGGAGTAGGCAGATTCATAGACACAGAAAGCAGGATGGAAGTTACCAGGACATGGGGCACCTGGGTGGCTCAGTTGGTTAAGTATCTGACTTCTCCGGCTCGAGTCATGATCTCACAGTTCGTGAGTTCGAGTCCCGCGTCGGGCTCTGTGCTGACAGCTCGGAGCCTGGAGGCTGCTTCGGATTCTGTGTCTCCCTCTCTCTGCCCATCCACTGCTCACATTCTCTCTCTGTCTCTCTCTCAAAAATCAAATAAAAACATTAAAAAAATTAACTTAAAAATTTTTTAAGTTTTTCAAATAAAATTTAAAAACATCATCAAAAACAAGCCCATGAGGTATTACAAGAGAGTTTTCTCAAACATCTGAGAAACAAATAATTCTAAATGTATATAAAACATAGCTAGAACAGGGGTAGATAAACCACAGTTTGTGGGCTGAATTTGGCCATGTCTGTTCTGCCCATCATCCGTGGCCACCCGCATATGCTAAGGGTTGTGCTGAGTAGTTGCAACAGAGATCATAGAATCTGCAAAGTCTAATACGTTTCCTCCCTGGCCCTTGACAGGAAAAAAAAAATGCCAGTAAAAGAGAACCCTCTACAACTCATTTGATAAACCTTGTATATTCAAGGGACATCTCTCTCTTTTTTTTTAATTCTTAAATTTATTTTTATTTTGGGGGGGCACGTGGGCACATGCAAGTGGGGGAGGGACAGAAGGAGAATGGAGAGAATCCCAACCAGGTTCCACACTCAAAGCAGACCCCCACGCGGGGCTCAATCCCCAACCATGAGATTATGATCTGAGCCAAAACCAAGAATTGGACACACTGAGTAAGCCAACCGGGTGCCCCTCAGGGGACATCTCTTAAGAGAAGGTCTCTCTGGCCACTCATCCTAAAACACTCACCTGTCACTCCCCATCCTTCCTGTCTCTTCTTGCATCATTGTTCTAAGTATGGTCAATTTTTTTTTAAATTTTTTTAACGTTTATTTATTTTTGAGAGAGGGGAGGAGAGAGGCAGAGAGAGAGGGAGACACAGAATCCGAAGCAGACTCCAGGCTCTGAGCTGTCAGCACAGAGCCCGACATGGGGCTTGAACTCACGGACCGTGAGATCATGACCTGAGCCGAAGTCAGGCGCTTAACTGACTGAGCCACCCAGGTGCCCCTCAAATTTTCTTTTTAAGTTCTGAACCTGGTCTTTATTCCATCCTAGAAGTTGTTAGCATTAAGGATGGGGAGAATTCGAGTGCATTCTTAAAGTAAGAACATTCCCTTTCTTCACTCCTGGGTTTGCTCAGGTGCTGGGCTCCTTCTTTACATCACCTATTGTTGGGTACCTCATAGAAATAAAAATGTGTTTTTTAGATGTCTTATCTAAATTTGTGGATATTTCCTTTTCTTCCAGCAGCCCTGATTCCAATTTCTCTAAGCCCAGATTTCAACACTTCCACCTTCATGAACATAAATAAGCTTTTAATGAACCATTCAAATCCTTATAACTTGCAAGGGTGCCTGGGTGGCTCAGTCGGTTGAGCGTCCGACTTCGGCTCCGGTCATGATCTTGTGGTTCGTGAGTTTGAGCCCCACATTGGGCTCTGTGCTGACAGCTGAGAGCCTGGAGCCTGCTTCCGATTCTGTGTCTCGCTCTCTCTCTGCCCCTCCCCCACTCACGCTCTGTCTCTCTCTCTCTCAAAAATAAACATTATAAATTTTTTTTAATAAAATAAATAATAAAGTAAAATATTTTTAAGACTATTCAACAGGAAATAAGATAGTGACAACAAGCATCTACTTGTCCTCATTTTGGTAAATGAATAAAGCTCTGTACCGTCCAGGGCCAGAAGGTCCTAGTCACTTAGTTTTCTAGATCAGACGACTTGAGAAGAGGCCCTAACAACACCTTACGTTAGATTTTGCTTGTCCTCCCGTAACCGGGGACTCACTGAAGTACTCTGGAAGACACAAAGACGCCAGTGCCGTTTTGCTTTTCTTCGATTGCCTCTCAATGTCATGCTTTCAGAAAGAAAACTTTTCCGTGGGCTCATCACTTGGCCCATGCCCTCTGCGCGGACACACAGAGGACCGCCGCCATATTGAATGAAGCTGGGTTCCTCTGAGGGTGCAGTTTTTCTAGCTGAAGTATATACTGTGCGCTCATGACATCCAGTGGTCAGAAAAATACGGTGCAGAATTTTTTTTTTTTTTTTTAGTTCCAGATATCATCGACAGTGTAACTGCAAACTGCTGATCCGTAGAAGGATAAAGGATCCACAGTGAAAGAGGGATGAGTTTGGTGTCTCCCTGAGGCAATGTTGGGGAGCCTCCAGGGTGACCCAGGAAACCTATTTGACGGATGCCCATAAAAGTTCATTTGGATATTCAGGAAATCCCATTCCCCATACCTTCCAAGATGTGGTTACGGAAAAAGTGATCCATTGTCTTTCGTTGAGGTAAAATTTACATAACCTCAAATTAACCTTTTTAAAGAATACCGTTCAGTGGCACTTAGTACCTTCAGAATGTTAGGCAACCACCACCTCCGTCTAGTTCCAGAACATTTTCATCAACCCCAAGAAAATCCTGTACCCATTACACAATCACTCCCCATTCCCTCCTTCCTTCAGTCCCTGGAAACGACCAGTCTGTTTTTTATCTCTATGGATTTGCCCATTCCGGTTATTTCATATAAAAGAAACCACCCTGGGTCACCTGGGTGGCTCAGTTGGTGGAGCCTGCGACCCTTGGTCTTGGGGTCATGAGTTCAAGCCCCATGTTGGGTGTAGAGATCACTTAAAAATAAAAAATAAAAATTGGGGTGCCTGGTGGCTCAGTTGGTTGGGCGTCTGACTCTTGATTTCAGCTCAGGTCACGATCTCATCATTCTCCTTCTCTCTCTGCCCCTTCCTCTCTCTCTCTCTCCCTCTCTCTCTCTGAAAAGAAAGAAACTTGAAACAATAAAAATTTTAAAAATCTTAAAAAATAAATGCAACCATCCTATATGTGACTTTTATGTCTGGCTTCTTTCACTTAGCATATTTTTTCTGAGGTTCATCCACTATAGCATTGTATCAGCATTTCATTCCTTTTCATGCCTGAGTAATATTCTATTATACAAATACATAACACTTTATTTATCAACTCATCTGTTGATGGACATTTCAGCTGTTGCCAACACGCAGCTATTGCCGATGGTGCAACCGTGAACATTTGTGTACAAGCATTTGTTTGAGTATCTGGTTTCAATACTCTGAGGTATATACCTAAGAGTGGAATCACCAGGTCACATGGTAATTCTACTTAACTAGTTGAAGAAAAAAATTTTTAGAATCCTTGAAATCGATAGAAGAAATTGGAATAGATTTTTAGACTCCTTGAAATTGACAGAGGAAGAATTTTATTTAGATCAGGACCAACTTTTCCCAAATGACCCTTGATTTTTTTTTTCTTTCTTAAGTTTCCATCATTCATGTGTATCTAAAGGAATTGGCTCAGCCTAAAAGTACCCACGGGAATGAATGCAGATGGAAGAGATAAAAGAACCCATTCAGAGGAAAGTTAATTTGCCTAAGGATTCTCTGTTGTTTAGTTGGATATGACAGTTCAGCAAATGGAAATCCTTGCCCTAAATCTTTGGTATGAGCTCTGTCATAACATTTTGTTTGAGAGTAGCCTGCAGACCTAGAATGAATCTGGACAGCCAAAGTGAATTAATTAAGCTGAAAATAACCCTCAAAACAATGATTTCCCTGGTGTGTTTTTTATTCAAACCTTCCGGGTCACTTATTTGTCATGTTTTCTTTAAAAGGAGAAAACAATGGGGGAGTGTATTTGGCGCCCTCTACTGTGACATATTCTTGATTTAACATCAACGGAGAAGGAGCCATTTGGCATAAATGAATGTTCCCGTAAGCCCCTGTTACAAATATGTTAGCCATTTTGGATGAAATGCTTTCTAAAACAGCACTCGATTTCCTGTGTTCTTAAACAGAAGATTCTGAATGTGATCATCAACATATTTGTCGGACCCAGTTTGAGCTACAACAGTGGTCTTCTCAAGAGTAGGGGGGGCTTGGAAAGGGTGTTATAGCCCAACTCTTGATTGCGGCTCAGGTCGTGATCTCACAGTTCGTGGGACTGAGCCCCTCATCGGGCTCCGCATCAGCACAGAGCCAACTGGGAAGTCTCTCTCTCCCTCTCTGCCCCTCCCATGCGCGCTCTCTTTCTCCCAAAATACATAAACCTACCGCATCTTCTTTGTCCATTCATCAGTCGATGGATGTTCAGCTCTTTCCATACTTTGGCTATTGTTGATGGTGCTGCTGTAAACATTGGGGTGCATGTGCCCCTTCAAATCAGCATCTCTGTAGCCTTTGGATAAGTACCTAGTAGTGCCATTGCTGGGCCATAAAGTAGTTCTACTGTGAGTTTTTGAGGAACCTCCATACTGTTTTCCAGAGTGGCTGCCCCAGTTTGCATTCCCACCGACAGTGCAAAAGTGTTCCCTTTTCTCCACGTCCTCACCAACATCTGTTGTTTCCTGAGTTGTTCATTTTAGCCATTCTGACCGGTGTGAGGTACATATACAATGGAATACGACTTGGCCATCCAAAAGAATAAAATCTTGCCCTTTGCAACAACGTGGATGGAACTGAGTGTATTCTGCTAAGCGAAATAAGTCCGTCAGAAAAAGAGAAATACATGATCTCACTCAAATATGGAATGTAAGAAACAACAGATGAACATAGGGGAAGGGAAGGAAAAATAAGATAAAAACAGAGAGGGAGGCAAACCATAAGAGACTCTTAACAACAGAGACCAAACTGGGGGCTGTTGGACGGGTTGTGGGTGGGGGGATGGGCTAGATGGGCAAGGGACATTAAGGAGGACACTTGTTGGGAGGAGCAATGGGTGTTATACCCAGGGGATGAATCACTGGAAACTACTCCTGAAATCATTATTGCACTGTATGCTAACTGGGATGTAAATTAAAAAATAAATTAATTACATTTAAAAAATACATCCGCGGGGCGCCTGGGTGGCACAGTCAGTTAGGCGTCGGACTTCAGCCAGGTCACGATCTCGTGGTCCGTGAGTTCGAGCCCCGCGTCGGGCTCTGGGCTGATGGCTCGGAGCCTGGAGCCTGTTTCCGATTCTGTGTCTCCCTCTCTCTCTGCGCCTCCCCCATTCATGCTCTGTCTCTCTCTGTCCCAAAAATAAAAATAAACGTTGAAAAATAAAATAAAATAAAATAAAATAAAAAATACATCCGGTCATTTTTTTTAATTTTTTAAAAATTTATTTAAGTAATCTCTACACCCAGCGTGGGGCTCACACTCACAACCCCGAGATCAAGAGTTGCGCACTCTTCCAACTGAGCCAGCCAGGTGCCCCCCCATCTGGTCATTTTTGAAGTCTCTTCCGATTATTCAATTTTGAACAATTTTTTAAGAAATTTCATATATAGATATTTAATTATCCGCATCTGATCTCTCCACAGTCTGAAATCTTTCTCTGGCCGAAGTCTGTTGTTTGTCGTTTCTGTTGACTCTCACTCACGATGGCTTGTTTCCTTGTGTGTTTGCAAATCATGTCTTATGAGCTTGTCTTGAGTTGAACTTGACATGTGTGGTCCTGGGGGCTAAACTGGGGGTGCTTTCTTCCCTCCAGAGAGGAGTGACATGTGACAAAATGTCACTTTTTAAGTCGGCCACAAAATGGAAAACCGGTGAATGAAATATAACAAATGCCCTGTGGTCTGACACTGTGGAAACTGTAGTGCCCCAGGAGGTAAGAAGGGGAATAGATCTGACGCGGGTGTTAAAGGCAGTGAGAGAGATGGCTTGTGACGTCATGAGGTCATGTGATAACCTCTTCCTTTAGAAAAAATTACTCTCGTGGCCCCACAGGAACAAGGAGTATTATCAAATACAATCACTTTGGAATGCTTGCTAACTTAGCTGGACAAAAATTTGCCAGGAAAACAAAACAAAACAAAACAAAACTCTGCGGGGCGCCTGGGTGGTTCAGTCAGTTAAGTGGGACTTCAGCACAGGTCATGATCTCACAGCTCGCGAGTTCAAGCCCCACATCAGGCCCGTGGCTGTCAGCGCCAAGCCTGCTTGGGATCCTCTGTCCCCCTCTCTCTGCCCCTCCCCCCCCCAAAAAAATAAATAAACATTTTTTTAAAACTCGGATATAGAGGACTCTGAAACAAGGTGAGCGGTAGTCCCGGGATTTCTGTGCAATACAGCAACAGATTGGAAGAGAGATCTAGAAGACTTGTCTTAAAGTCGCACGGGTGCCTAATTTTACCTAAGTTGTGTTTGGGGAGATGCCTTGGGGGAGATGCTGGTGGGGACCATAGGGCAGCCAAAGACCCTCCGCTGGCACCCCCACCGAAGGTCTGTCCATAAGCTGCAGAGAAATCAGTCCCTGTCCCCTGCCTCTGTGTCAGGGAGATGTTGAGCTCCTCCTGAAGATGACGTTTTCTTTCTTTTTAAGTTCATTTATTTATTTTGAGAGAGAGAGAAAGCGTGAGTGCGGGAGGGGCAGAGAGCGAGGGAGAGAGAGAGGATCTCAAACAGGCTTTGCGCTGTCAGTGAGGAGCCCTACGTGGGGCTTGAACCTCCGAACCAAAAGATCATGACCTGAGCGGAAGTTAAATGCCTAACTCACGGAGCCACCCAGGCGCCCCAAAGCAGACGTTTTCTATATCTTGTTCCACCTGTTCCCTAAGTCGTGGTGTTTGGAGCAGAAGTGTCTTATAAATTGCTGATTACAGGGGGGAAAAACAACATTATCCACACAGCAGGCTAGTGCCAAAACCTGCATTTCACGGATGCCAGGCTAACGGTGCCTTGGGCAGCTTGCTGAGTTCCTAACTAGGTTTTATCCCATTTGTCCCAGGAAGCTGGGGAGAGATTTGGCTGGCTGACAATCCTTGTGGTTGTCAAAAGCCCAGAGAGATCCTGCTCGAGGCCCAGGAAGAGGCAGACGTCTTCCGTGATTGCCCACAGCCAGTCTCCGCTGGGAGGGGGGGATTCGGATGCCCACAAAGACTGGGTCCTTTTCTCCTTCAGAATCTCATGGGTGCAGGTGGCTTCCTGAAGAAGGCTCCCCCCGGGTCTCAGCGTGGACAGAGAAGGACGATGAGAGGAATCTGACACTCGGTGGGTTCGAGGGAGCTAGAAAATAGCATCCAACATCCCCTACAGAGAAGCCCTCCATCCATCCAATAAAAATGTATCCAGCCCATGCTCTGGGTTGGACCTGTGGACACAGAGGGGCCTTATACTCGCTGGATGGACGGGGGAGGCAGCCTGGAGAGCAGGCCGTTAGAGGGTGAGGGACGGACAGAGGCCAGAGGCCAGGGGCCAGAGCCCAGGGCCTAGAGCAGGCAGTGCCCGGCCACAGGCTGGGAGCCGGGCTGGAGTGCAGACAGAACGCTGTGGGAGAGGTATTTGCTTTATAATGTCCTCTGTGCTGGCATCACGTAAAGCGTCATAACGGGCTTTGTTGTTTTGTCGTTTGGGCCAGCTGATCAGAGGGGACGAGGGTCAGTATCCCAGGTGAAAAGACGCCCACAAACAGAAACACGGGTGGTTGCCGACCCTGCACTGTCCCCCAACCCAGGAGGGGGGACCGGAGCACAGGGGTTGGAAATAACACTCTTCCCTAGCCTGCGGTCTCCGGCCCCTCGACCTGGCCCTTGGGACTTCACGTCTTCAGGTTTCTGGGTTGTACAAAAAGAAGGTCACCTCATTCTAGACCTGGCTATCAGCGCTTTCTAGAGAGCTAAAGAAATGCGTGTTAATATCGCTAATTCCGTGACTTTGGGGCTTTATACTTTCCAGCCCATGCTTTGCTTTTGAGACCAGAAACCGACTCTGCGGGCACTGGGCTGGCCTCTGAGAACCACGGCCACACCTGAGTGTCTGCACGAGGTCTGCCCCTCCTCTCTCTTCCCTCCTTGGCTCGTCTTTATGCTTCCCGGAGTCTCCTGCCTAGGAAAATGGCTTGATTAGTAGAAGAACTTCCTGAAAGACCCATCAACTTTTCAATGGAAAACCACCAACGGGACGCCTGTGCCCTAAGATTCTCTGAATCCCTTAAAACACTGGCTAATTGCAGGACGCCTGGGTGGCTCAGTCAGTCAAGCATCTGACTCTCAGGTCATGATCTCACGATTCATGGGTTCAAGCCCCTCGCACTGACAGTGAGGAGCCTACTTGGGATTCTCTCTCTCCCTCTCTCTGCCTCTCCCCTGCTCGCTCTCGCTTGTTCTCTCTCTCTCTCAGAATAAAGAAATAAACGTTTTTCTAAAACACTGGCTAATTTCAAAATCCTCCTGTCCCTCTTCCCACCAATCCTGGACTGTTGTATGACTCCTGGCCCATCCAAACCAAGCCTCCGTGTCGACAGATCCGCTTTAAACCACACTTCCAATGACCAGTGAATGCTGCTCTTACCTTGCCCCCCTCAGAGGACCTGCTGAAACTTTGCAAAGTGGCGACGCCCCTTACCGTGGTAAGCAGTAAATTCTGCTTTCGTTTAGCAACAGGTTGTGTCAGTAATATGTGGGGAGCCAGCTTTTGGCCGTTTCTTTTTCCGGCAGCCTTCTGAGTTAGGCGATAGAGATGTTTCTCCCCCACCTAATAAATGGGGAGCCTGAGGTATGGAAAGTCGTAAGGTGTTTCCAGGGTGGGGCCGGGAACCCAAGCCCCAGCCTCAGGGGTTTCTTCCCGGACAACAAGCATCAGCTAGTTCCCGGAAGGAAAATCAAGCCGCTAAGCCAAGGTTGGATCAAAGGGGCGCCTGGATGGCTCAGTTGGTGGCTCAGTCGGTGGCTCAGTTGGTGGCTCAGTCGGTTAAGTGTTTGGCTTCAGTTCAGGTCATGATGTCTCAGTCCATGAGTTTGAGCCCCGCGTTGGGCTCTGTGCTGACAGCTCGGAGCCTGGAGCCTGCTTTAAATTCCGTGTCTCCCTCTCTCTCTGCCCCTCGCCCACTCACACTCTGTGTGTGTGTTTCTCTCTCAAAAATAAACATTAAAAAATTTTTAATAAAATATTTTCTTTCCTTTCTTTCTTAATTTTTTTCATCTTTATTTTATTTTGAGAGAGAGGTAGAGAGAGAGAGCATCAGAAGGGGCTGAGAGAATCCTAAGTAGGCTCCAAGGGCTCAGCTCAGAGTCCGACACAGGGCTCCATCCCACGAACCGTGAGATCATGACCTGAGCCAAAATCAAGAGTCAGATGCTTAACCAATTGAGCCACCCAGGCACCCCAGTATCACTTTGTTTCTAATCAAGATTTACTTAAAACAATGAAAAATAAGAGACATGTGCCTGGGTCTCTCTGCAAACAACTTTCTCTCGCTCCTGCCTCTTCCCATCCCATGCCTTTTAACCTCCTCGTCTAGCACGCGGTGTGGACACACATGTCTCTTGCATTGCACCGCAGTGGGCCATTTTTATTTTTAATCATCTCTTTACATTATTTTTTAATGTTTATTTATTTTTGAGAGAGGGAGAGAGAGAGCATGAGCAGGAGAGGCGCAGAGAGAGAAGGACACACAGAATCCGAAGCAGGCTCCACAGTATCGCTGCAAAGCTGGACGTGGGGCTCAAACCCACGAACTATGAGATGGTGACCTGAGCTGAAGTCAGACACTGAACCAGATGAGCTACCCGGGTGGCCCTATTTTTAATCCTTTGTAATCACACAACTTCCTTTCAGGTACTTTTTTTTTTTTTTTTAATTTTTTTTTTCAACGTTTATTTATTTTTGGGACAGAGAGAGACAGAGCATGAACGGGGGAGGGGCAGAGAGAGAGGGAGACAGAATCGGAAGCTGGCTCCAGGCTCTGAGCCATCAGCCCAGAGCCTGACGTGGGGCTCGAACTCACGGACCGTGAGATCGTGACCTCGCTGAAGTCGGACGCTTAACCGACTGCGCCACCCAGGCGCCCCTCAGGTACTTTTTATGTACTTGGCGTTAGACCTTTTCATACCCAAGGTGATCGTGTTTACAGACTGAATTGAGAAATCCCTAAAATCTTTCTCGGGAAACCTGCTCTGTCGCCAGGTCAGGCCTCGCTCCCACACACAGGGGGTCGACGGTCACCCAGGAGCCAGGACGGTGTGAAGTCCCACCGTGGTCCCTCACTAGCCACACAGTTAACTGCTCCCTACAGTGCCTCTGTTGGGGAAGGAATGCCAGGCTGAAGGTATCCAAGTATTTGAAGGAAGTAGCCCAAACCCCCAACAAAAAGGGGGTGTTAATATTTGAAATTTATGCATCACTCCATTCACACAGGCCGCTTGTGTGTTGACTTAACTGTTCAAATAATACTGGAACCTTACAGAAAGTTTGGGGCGGGCACGCCTGGAGAACTGCCCTCAATTCCACCCCCTAAATATCATTTTTCAGACCTAGGGTGTATTTCGTCCAAAACACTAATTTGTTTTTCAGATTATAGGTTAGAAATCCTTAGTGATATGAAAAGATGTCTCCCAGTATGTTTTTTTTTTTTAACGTTTATTTATTTTTGAGACAGAGACAGAGCATGAACGGGGGAGGGTCAGAGAGAGGGAGACACAGAATCTGAAACAGGCTCCAGGCTCTGAGCTGTCAGCACAGAGCCCGACGCGGGGCTCGAACTCACAGACCGCGAGATCATGACCTGAGCCGAAGTCGGCCGCTTAACCGACTGAGCCACCCAAGCGCCCCTCACAGTATGTTTTTAAGTGGGGGAAAAAAGCAAGCTACTCAACAGTGTGTTCAAAATTAGCCCATTTTTTAAAGAAAACTTTTTAATGTTTATTTTTGAGAGAGAGAAATAGCAGGGGAGGGGCTGAGGGAGAGGGGGACAGGGGACAGAGGAGCTGAAGTGGGCTCTCCACTGATGGGGGGCTTGAACTCACAAACTGTGAGATCATGATTTCAGCCAAAGCCAGATGCTAAACCGACTGAGCCACCCAGGCGCCCCCCCAAACTTAGTCCCTTTGTTGGGGGCACCTATATCAATATTTAAGCAAAGGAAAAAAGATGAATACAGCCCAAGAATTCCACTTCTAGGTTTAAACACAAGAGAAACGATAGCATATGTCCACACAAAAACATGGGCACGAATGGTCACAGAAGCATTATTCACAACAGCCAAAAGGTGAAAACAACCCAAATGTCCACCAGCTGTTGAACGGATTAAAAATGTGGTATATCTGGGGCGCCTGGCTATCGTAGTCAGTAGAGCATGAGACGCCTGATCTCGGGGTTGTGGATTCGAGCCCCATGTTGGGTGTAGAGATCATTTATTTTTTTTCAAAATTTTTTTTCAACGTTTATTTATTTTTGGGACAGAGAGAGACAGAGCATGAACGGGGGAGGGGCAGAGAGAGAGGGAGACACAGAATCCGAAGCAGGCTCCAGTCTCTGAGCTGTCAGCACAGAGCCTGACGCGGGGCTCGAACTCACGGACCGCGAGATCGTGACCTGGCTGAAGTCGGACGCTTAACCGACTGCGCCACCCAGGCGCCCCTGGTGTAGAGATCATTTAAAAGAGATCACTTAAGGGGTGCCTGGGTGGCTCCATAAGTTGAGCATCTGACTCTTGATCTCGGCTCAGGTCAGGATCCCAGGGTCGTGGGATTGGGCCTCGTGTCGGGCTCCGCATTGAGTGTGGAGCCTGCTTGGGATTTCTCTCCTTCTCTCTCTGTCCCTCCCCCGTTCACGCTCTTTCCCTCTCAATTAATAAACATTAAAAATTTTAAAAAGAAAGAAAGAAAATGTGCACAGATGCATCACATTTGTTTGCAGTTTGGGGCATTCCTCGAACCTCTAATTCCAAGTTCCTTTGTGGGACTCCTGCCCAGATGAAAAACTGTGCTTTGCAGCAAACGGGACATAGTATATATATATATATATATATATATATATATATATATATAGACTCTTCAGGGTGAATGAGAATAAATTAAACTCATAGTATAGGAAGCACCTGCCAAGATGTAAGCGCCTGCCTGGGGAGCTGGGATCTGTGGGTCTGGCAGTAGCAGCAAAAGCATCTGTCCAGAGTCAGCCCAAGGACACCATTAGGATGGGACGAGGAGAGGGACCTTGGCCCTGCCTGCGGTGGCCCTACTCCCACGAGGAGCCTGTGCGCAAGCATTAGCGAGGCCCGGGACGGCGTCCAAATGGGGCACTTTAATTGGAAAGTCACAGAAGCATCTTTGTCTTTGCTGAAGCATCTCCCTTCCCTGGATCCAAAAATCCATTTGCTATGAATGGCATCTGTGCTGGACGTGTTCATCCTCAGCCTCGGGGGTTTTGATTGTTTTCGTCTCTTTCGTTTTGATCCCACGCGGTCGCAAATCAGCTGAAAGATATTCTAAAAATCTCAAAAGGATCGACAGTGAGTTAATTTTCATCCGCCTGCCATCTGGGCACATACCGCCAAGCCCTTGGGGCACCGAGGGAGCGACTGCAACCCCCACGGTCTCCCTGCACAGCCAGCAACCCAGGGTGGAGCCGGTGTCATCTGGAAATGTGTCCTTCCATTTCTCTCCTAAATCCAGCCGCTCTCAGCCTCCCCGGAGACTCTTTCTCAGCCCTCAAGGCCCCCGAGGTCTGCTCCGCTCGGGGGAAGGGGGGGGGGCGGGGGTCCCGCCTTCCCTCCATGCCGCCTCCCCGGAGGGGTCCTCTGTGGGCCGGACAGGAATCTTCTATCAATGCTGCTTCAGCATGAGTTACCACATCGCCCTGGGCCGGGAATTAGGGCGAGGCAAGCAGGCACTCGTCCGGGGCACACAAATCAAGGAGGGGCTCAAACCTGAGTCATGCAGAGAAATCAGATTTTAAAACATCACATTTAACACCAAAATCCACGATGAGCAAAACATCACAATTTTATTTTATTTTTTTGAGATTTTTTTTTTTTAATGTTTATTTATTTTTGGGACAGAGAGAGACAGAGCATGAACGGGGGAGGGGCAGAGAGAGAGGGAGACACAGAATCGGAAGCAGGCTCCAGGCTCTGAGCCATCAGCCCAGAGCCCGACGCGGGCTCGAACTCACGGACCGCGAGATCGTGACCTGAGCCGAAGCCGGACGCTCAACTGACTGAGCCACCCAGGCGCCCCTGAGATTTTATTTTTAAGTGAGCTCTACACCCAACATGGGACTCAGACTTACAACCCCAGGATCAAGAGTTCACATGCTCCTCTGACTCAGCCAGCCAGGTGCCCAAATATCACAATTTCTCTTTTTATAAAGTTTTTTTTTTTTTTTTTTAGCTTGTTTATTTATTCTGAAAGAGAGAGAGTATATGCCAGGTAGGGGCAGAGAGAGAGGGAGAAAGGCTTCCAAGCAGGCTCTGAGCTGGTACAGTGCAGAGCCCGACACGGGGCTCGAACTCATGAACTGTGAGATCATGGCCTGAGCCGAAATCAAGAGTCGGCAGCTCAGCCGACTGAGCCACGCAGGCAGGCGTCCCGTGAATGTCACAAACTCAGCTGCATCCAGGAGGTAACCGCCCACTTTTTCTGAGAAGTCCTTCCACGGGTGCCGTGGGCATGGCAGGCGGCGCTCAGAAGCTCCTCGGGGGGTGCGGCGGGGGAGCAGTTGGTCACCCCGGCATCTTGGCTTGGCCTGCCTGGTGCAAATCCTGAGTCAGCCATTCACTGGTGCAGCTGTCCCACCCGGCTCTAATGACCTGTGACTTTTTAGCTGCGTGTCCTCAACTACCCTCATCAAGGAGCAAGCTTTCAGTTTGGGGACCGCCCCTTAGGAGACCCAGTCGGCCAGTTACAAATCTCCCCAGTCTGGGACCACCTGCGTGGCTCCGTCGGTTAAGCGTCCGACTTGATTTCGGCTCAGGTCATGATCTCACGGTTCATGAGTTCGAGCCCACGTCAAGCTCTGCACTGACATTGAGGAGGCTGCTTGGGATTCTCTCTCTCCCTCTCTCTCTCTGTTCCTCCTCCACCTCTCAAAAGAAACAAATAAGCTTAAAAAAATAAAAATAAAAATAAGCCTACCCAGTATGCATTGCCCTTCTAACCACCAGAATATCTAGGGGCGCCTGAGTGACTCAGTTAAGCATCTGACTTCGGCTCAGGTCATGATCTCATGGTTCACGCGTTCAAGCCCCACGTCGGGCTCTGTGCTGACACCTCACAGCCTGGAGCCTGCTTCTTGTGTCTCCCTCTCTCTCTGTCCCTCCCTGCCTCAAATAAACATTAAAAAAAGAAAAAAGAAAAAGAATATCCTAACAGGCTCTGACAAATGCTGTGCTGAAATCCATTCTCTCCTTGGCACTTTCCTGACCATCAGGAAGCAATCAAACAAGTAAGAGTAATCTAGGGAATTCTGATAAAAGAGGTCCAGGGACCTCGCTCCTAGGGAACCCTAGAGTGCAGAAAATCAGAGAGATTTTCTACCCTTTTGTCTGGGAAATGCTCCCACACGCCCCCACGAGTGTGGGGTTGGGACATTTTGTAATTGGAACTCAAACTGCAATACAATGTAACGGCCACTCGGATTCTGCAAGCTGCTTTCTCCTTCCAGCTCCAAACCCCTTCTGGAGAGAATTACAATATCCAGCAGATAATGAAGACTTCGTGAGTCTTGTGCCTCAACCGGAAGCTGCTACAGATTAAAAATAACATTCAGAATTTAAATTAATTAATTTAATCCTGTGCAGGGGTTACAAGTCACGGGTAGAGACACTAGTTAAGGGGAAGCTCCTGGGACTAAGCTTAGTGTTGTGGCAGCCCGTTAAAATCCAAGGAAGGACAAGGTGAACTTCATCTTGGAGGAGCAGGATGCTAACTGGTTGGGGGCGAGAGCTGTCGGTCCCCCGGTGCCTCTGTTCACTAGCTGCGGCCTTGGGTGAGTCAACCAGCCTCTCTGTGCTTTGTGAAGTGGAGATGATCGCACGGAACCCATTCTTGGTCTTGTTGACAGGTAAGTGGGCCGTACCTGGCAGGTAATGAGGCCTCAGTAACATCCATCTATGATAGGTGGAGGGAGAAGTTTCTCGTTATCTTGAGGTCCTTGTGAAGCCCCACGGAAAGCCTACTCTCAGTGAATCACAAGGGGCCAACCCTCCTCTGAAGAACTCAGCCCCTGCTTTTCCATCCGGAGCTCACACACTGCGTGCGTCCTCTGGCCTCTCCTTCCTTGGCAGTGATGGGCATTTTGGAGTGGGCCGTCTGAGGGTTCTGCACTCCTTTGCCTCTAGAAATGCCACCCGCCTAGCTGACAGGCATGATCCCTCCGTGTTGGCCACATCAACAGGGTTTCTCGGCCTCTAGAGTTGCAGCTGCCTGGGCCTCCATTTAAGTGACAGCCTTTAGAACTCAGAGGAAAAAAGAGTGGGAACAGATAGGGATTTAAAAACAAACAAACAAACAAACAAACAAACAAACAAAAAGCCCCCTAGAGACCTGTCCCTGCTGCTGTTGGAGATCTGGGCAGCTCCCAGGCCTTCGTCCCAGCTTTGAGAGATGATTCCCATGCTGATGAGAAAGCTCTACCTGGGGCTCTTACAGCTCAAGGCTGTCTCCTGAGGTTAGGATTATCGCATCATTTCAAAGACAAAGGAATTAAGGCTCCAAGTTAGAGACCCTTCCCTCTGTCCTTCAGGCTGATTTCCTCTTGCCCGTCTGGAGCCCCTTACGTCCCCACGTGCTCTCCTTCACGGGCTCCTCCAAGGGGAACTCTGCTCAAAGGTGCCTGCTCCTTGCTTACCCAACTTCCCTCGGTGGTTGTTGTTGTTGTTTTTAATGTTTGTTTATGCTGAGAGAGAGGGAGAGAGAGAACAAGCGGAGGAGGGGCAGACAGAGAGAATCCCAAGCTGGCTCCGCACTGTGAGTGCAGAGCCTGATACGGGGCTGGATCTCCGTGAGACCATGACCTGAGCTGACATCAAGAGGGGGATGCTCGGGGCGCCTGGGTGGCTCAGTCGGTTCAGCATCTGACTTCGGCTCAGGTCACGATCTCGCGGTCCGTGAGTTCGAGCCCCGCGTCGGGCTCTGGGTTGACGGCTCAGAGCCTAGAGCCTGCTTCCGATTCTGTGTCTCCCTCTCTCTCTGACCCTCCCCTGTTCATGCCCTGTCTCTCTCTTTCTCAAAAATAAATAAACGTTAAAAAAATTAAAAAAAAAAAAGTTGGATGCTCAACCGACTGGGCCACCCAGGTGCCCCTCCTGTGCATATTTTAAGTTGAGTCTATCTCCTCCTTCCTCCTCTCACCTGGGCACCCCTAAATACCCTCCTAGCAGTGACTTTGTTTAAAAACCATAGTGTGCTCCGTCTTCCTAAATCCGTGTCTTGCCCGATCCCTACTTCCTCCTGCTGATTTTGCGAAGTCACCCCTGAAGAAGGCAAAGGAGAGGGCTGCTGACAGCAGAAAGCCCTAAGACACGCCCTCAAAGCTACCACAAAAGTAGAGGGTTGACTGCGATGTACGATGAGGACATGTGGATTTCTTTCAGCGAAGGACTTGAAAGGGTGGGGAGTTGAGAATCAATCAAATTTCTAGAAAAAAAAATTGCAGGGGAAGAATGGAATTTCCATCTCAAACTGGGTCAGCACTCATATACGTTGCTGGTGGAAGTGTCTGGAGGTACAGGTACTTTGGAAAACAGTTGAAGATGATCACATTCGTGAGCCACATCTGGTTGTACATCCAAGGTACGCATGCGTCTTGGAGAAACTTGCGCCTGCACTCAGGAGACATTTGCAACAAGGTTCATCCCAGCGTTTTTGGTGCTAACAAGTAAAAAAAAGAACTAGGAAACCACCCAGATACCCATTGATTAAAAACAAAAAGTGTGTTGTTATTCACACAATGGAATACTACATCCCTGAAAATGAGCCATCTATGACGGAGCTTACAGACGTCAAGCTGAGCCCCCCAAAAATTGTAGCAAAAGGCTACAATGTATGATGATATCTATGTCAAGTCCAAAAAATATTAAACAACTGTAAAGAGAAGCAAGGGAATAATAAGCACAAGGTTGGTGGATACTGGATAAGATGCTGCCCCGTCTGGGGCCAGAGAAGAATACACAGGGACATTAATGGCATCGCAGATGTCCCATTGCTTAAGCTGGTGATGGGTACACAAACGTTAGTTATTCTTTTCTTTTATTATTCTTTACACCAGATACACTGTATGTATTCTTTGATATATGTGAACCACTTAGTAATAAACATGAAACCCTCATAGTCTGTTAGGAGGAGAGGCCAATCACTCAGGACCCCCTGCCGGTCCTCTGTTCTCCTCCGATCGCTTACCACCCTCAGGCCCCTTATCCAACCCTGAACTTTCTATCTGGCTACAGACCCGCCTTCTGAAAAAGGCAGGTCACTTTTGCAGCCGGCCAGCAGTTTTCAACTAGAGGCGCACATAAGTGCCACAGATGGAATCAGTAACCCAGGTGGGTCGTAGGCTGCTGCAAGATTCACCTCCCCACAGTCCTGGTGTCAGTCAGCAAATGTCTTTCAGGAGCTATATCTGAAGTGCTTCAGGGTGGTCTTCTGGTATCAGCCTTGGATGCTCTTATCCCCTCCCCGCCCACCAGGAAGGTGAGTGCTTTTGATACGGCGCCGCAGAAATCGCTCAACAAGCATTCGGTCAGTGATCAGTAATAACTAAATGCCCGTAACAAAGTAAATGCTCCTGCACTGGACCGGAGGCAAACGTGAGCCCCGCCTGCTAACAAAGCCTCAGGAGCTGTGGAGACCGGGAGGGCGTTTGGCAGCCTGTGGATCTGGGGAAAGATGGGAGGGCATCTCTACCAATCATTAACATTTGAGCTGCAATTTGAGGTCGAGGTGCTGGCTCAGAACGCTATGCTGTGGCCTCTAAAAATCTTGCAACAGCAGCTGAGATCAGGTTCTGCATTTGATTTCCTGCTAGATTCATTGGGTCTGGCCAGAGAGCCTTGTCTTTCTATCTTTATCGCTCTAACCATGTTAATGTAAAATAAGAGAGATTGTTTTGGAGCCCTTTCAGGGCCACGCCTTAGAATTGCTCTGAATATGAGCTCTATGAGTCTGATTTCCGTAGTTATAAATGCTGAGTAGTTGTTGGCTGTTGATTTAGCTGCTGAGTCATGGGGCCCGGATCTAGGTTTTAAGCAGTCTGAAACATCCAGTGTATTGGTGAAATCACAAACTCCGCTTGCAGAATTCACATAATTCTTTAGGAAACATTTTGCAATTTCCTTGTTTTTTTAAGCTGAATTTAATCCTAAAATTCTTGCTTAGCCAATGGGAAACACAATACTGTGCACCAGTGCCTTGGAAACCTAAGCCAGTAGCTCAGGGGATAAAAATGTTAGGAGTGAAGGAAGAAAAGAGGGTTTTGCAACTGGCCAAAAGAAATATTAAATTCGAACACACATTTGAGTCTCTACCTGCAAGGCAATGCAGAAAAGAGATACGTGACATTTTAGCTCTCAGATTTACAGACCAAGAAGGCGGCTGACAAATACAAATTTAACGATAACAGAAAATGAAGTAATTGCCTTAGCTCTTCCTTGGACGAGGGGAATGTGCTACGGGGCCGATTCTAAATGGGTAGCAGTTCTTTCTGGATCAGAAAGGTGAAATCGCAGCACCCACACTTTCCTGTTTTTCATTTGCCAGACTACCGTGGAATACCGCCTGCTTTGAGCTTTGAGAACTCCCCCCGGGTCTGTGTGAAATTCCAGTCCCAAATCATAACGCCTATGGTTCACAGGTATCGGGTGAGAAAGGGAGGAACACGAAGTCTTCTTTGCAGATGCAACATTAAGAGCTAAAGGCCGAAGGACCATAGGGGACGCACGTGGAGAAGTGCCTAGCACGTAGGAAGTGCTCAAAAGGCATCAGCTCCAACTGTGGGGAAGTTAACTTCCTTTCGGCCACGTCGCCTGATACCCTTTGACCGACGCACAAGAACAAAACGACCGGGTCACCGCGGCAGGCGGGCGGCCAGGCGCGCAGCACGCAACCGCGGGCGGGCACACGTGGCCCCCAACACCGGGCCCCGAGGCCGCGCAGCAAACCCGGCCTAGGAGCAGGGTGGAGGCCACCGACGTCTCCAGGCCGACCCGGTCTCCTGCACCCCGCTGCGGAGCGGGGCAGGCCGGGAAGGGGGTGGGGGGAGGGCAGCGCAGGTCGTCGCCAAGGTCGTGGGCCGGACGTGCGGCGCCGGAGCGACGCTGCGTGCGTGCGGGACTCGGAGTACGTGACGGAGCCCCGAACCCTCATGCCGGCCGCCCCACCCCGCCCCTCCCCGGGGCCCCGGCACCGCAGACCCCGCTCGGCCAGAGGTCCCAGCGCGGGGCGGGAGTGGAGGGCGTCGGGACGGGGGCTGGCCCGCACCCCTACACAGCCATGGGGAAGTCGGGGTCCCCCCGGCCCCACTCTGCTCCCCGTCCTGGGGAGTCGCTTCCCCCTCCGGGCCGCAGCGGCCGCTGCAATCCCGCCCCCTCCAGGGAGGTGCGGGCCCGAATGACGGCACGCCAGGCCAATGACGAGGCGCCGTGGCGGGGGCGGTCCGGGGGGCGGGGGAAGTGGGCGGGGCCTCGAGGAGCTGGGCAGGAAGTCGGGGCAGGCGGCGCGGAGACCCGCTTAGAGCACTCGGCGCGCTGAGACCTTGCGGCTTATCCTCGCGCTCGGTGTCTGCGGCACCCTCTGCTTCTTTCCCGGGCAGCGGTATCCGGCGGTCAGGTAGGGGCTTGGGGCAGGGCTGCCGAGCCGGCGCCCAGGCCTGGGGGGTCCTGCCCTTGAGTCCGGCGGGGACGTGGAAGGGGCGGGTCGGCACGTGCGAGCCGGCCTCCGGGACCAGGGGCGCGGCGCCGGGCTTTGCCCGGGGCGGGGGCAGGATCTGATTAGCCAGCGATTATGGACTCATGGGGCCTCCTAACCTGCGGGAGCTCGGGAGTAGGACGCGGCACGCGTGGAGGGTGCAGGGCTTTGGGGAAGATTCGGGCCTAACTCCGGTGCTCATTAGCGCCAGGCCTTTCCTAAAATGGAGGAAGGGGCAGGGACGGGAGAGATGCCCAGGAAGCTGCGATCCCCTCCCCCCACCAGCAGCCCCTGCTCCCGGCTCGGGGCCCTCGGCCTGCAGTCGGGCGGCTGGGGGACGGAAGGAGCAGCGACTAATGAATGGAACTTCAGAAAGTCCTTATTCTTAAGGAGGCTGCGGCAGAACCGTTGCATAAAGGGGAAAGCCCTCCAGGCGACCTCGCCCAGGTCAGGCTGGAGCTGCTCCCGCTGCCCGGCCTGGCCACTCGCAGTCGGCCCCCGATCTGACATAGAAAGGATGTCTTTTTACGAAAACTTCCTGTTCGTTTTCCCCTTACAATGTGGGCTTCCCTCTGGGTGGTGTGGCCCGCCGGTGACTCGCAGCCGAGGACACACGTCGGCCCTTGACCGCCCGGTCCACACGTGCTGCCCCTGGACCGGGGTCCAGGCCGATGAGCTGTGGAGACCAGCCCTCCTTGCTGTCTCTGCTTATTGAACGTTAATGACTGCAGGAATAGTTTCCTATCCAATTTAAATTTAATTTTATTTTCACACCCTGAAATAAGTTGAATACTTTGTCTTAATGTCTCTAACATGAAACAAAATATGAGATCTTACAACTGCCTGAGGACATAGTGTAATAAAGATATGTTTAAAAGTGCATCTGTCTCTCCCTCTCTCTGCCCCTCCACTCTCTCCCAAAATAAATACACATTTAAAAAATAAAACGCATTTAAAACCTATAAAGTGAGGCTGGCAGCCTGGGGGGGGGGGGGGGGAGATTGACAGCAAAGTGCCTGAGGGGACTCTTTTGTCTGGTGGTGGCAATCATACACAGGTATAATTTGCCAAAACTCGGACTCAACCAAAAGCATGAAGCTAAAAAATACGTGTAAACGAATTTGCCTTTTTGTAAGATAATAAAAACTATATGCCTTTTTTTGTTGGCTAATGAATAAAACTCCATTGTTAACCTAGACAGCGAAGCCACAGCAGTGACTTCAGTGTCTAATTTTGAAACATAAAAAAGAAAGATGCCATTTGCTGCTTCAGAACATTCCAGGCAAGATACTGGAGAGGAGCCCAGCTAGATAATGGCTCTGAACACTCGCCCAATTCCACTAGGCCTCTTTCAGTCCTAGAAGTTCATTTCTTCCTTGGGAGCCCCTGGAGGGGAAGGTGAGAGAGGGCTTTCTTTGAGGAACTGGCATTTGCTGTTTGTGGCAGATCTTTTGTTTGTTTGTGCTTTCAAAGAAGGCCTCTTCCCATGGAGCATCTTAGCATTCAAAGATAGAATCTGTGTTGGGGGGGTGCTGGCTGGCTCAGAGCATGTGACTCAATCTCAGGGTGATGAGCTCAGGCCCCACAATGGACATGGAGCCTATTTTAGAAAATTAAAAAAATTTTTTTTTAAAAAACAAAACTAGAACTTTATTCTTTCAACTTAGGATATTTCCTAAGTGAGTTTTTTTGAATGGGTAAAATGCCTGTTGAAAGAAATACTAATTAGATGTCACTGTGCATCCGGTCTTGGTAAAGATCCAAGTACGGTGAAGCGTGAAACTGGCAATGGCAAAGATTGCGCACAGACCAAGGACACTCCTGGCCTCAAAATTTTTGAGCATCCAGTGTCCAGCAGTTGAACATCTTACTGCTTATGTCCCTAGCTATTCACTGTTCCACTACAAATCAGGTTTTCCTCCTCGGATCACATCGGGGTTGTTGGTTTTTTTGTTTGTTTTTTGCCCTGGGTGGGTTTGCTCACGACCTTCACGTCCCCTTGGTCCTTACTTGGTCCTTCCATTCCCACGCCAGCCCTCGTTGGGAACTGTTGACAATAACCCGTTTCAGACTGCCTCCTCCTCTGCTGTTCCGCATGCCAGCAGCACATGAATCTTTCCGGTAGTTTTGGGTTCTCCCTGGTGCGCATTTTCTGGCTTTCTTTGCTTAGAGGACAAGCCCTGGGCTGCTGGGGTTTTTTAGGCCCTGCAGAGCTGGGTCCAGCAGGCTTCCCGACTCTTGTCAGCCTTGCACTCAATATCCGTCCGGTACGAATTCTTTCTTTCTAGTCCAGGAACCCTCAGAAGTGATTCTTTAAATGAACGACCCAAAACTGCATGATGGTTTATGGAAAATATGAACTGTGTTTCCCCACAGAAAGTCACCATGTCTATCCTCAAGGTGCATGCCAGAGAGATCTTCGACTCTCGTGGGAATCCCACCGTTGAGGTGGACCTCTATACCTCCAAAGGTACGTGGGCCTTCCTTTCCGCAGTTCTGCTACCACACTCCCCCCCCCCTCTTTTTTTAATTAAACGACAGAGCCTTAGGTAAGAAAAGGTGGGTCTCGTGAAAGCCTTCCGTCTGATCCCCATGTGCTGGTAGGTTGTGGTTCCTGACTGGGAGGAGGTGGGGAGGGTTGCCAGACATGGGGTCCTTGTCCTGCTGCTTCTTGGTATTTAAAACAGAAAGCAGGCTGGTTCCTAGGTCAGTGAGGAGAAGAAAGACCATTCCTCGTCCTTAAAAGGGCCCATCGCTCGTTTGCTTCTTAGCTTGCTGTCACCAGCATGGCCGATCTGATGTGGTAGGACGGAGCTTTCTCCGTTGAAAAGGAAAGATCAGAGGAGGGCAAGTGTATGTGAAGCCTTCTCTTTGTTTCCAGAAATCACTCTTAGACCAAGGATTGGGGACAGCTCTTAACATTTGGGTGTTGGGCCATTCCATAGGCTCTTGTTTTCTGCCTAGCTGTAAGTCCTCCCTCGAGGGATTTGCCCACGTGGGAAAAATGGAGGCTTCTTTTTTTATGTTTCTTTTCATAGCGCCCGCAAGTGGGGAGAAGGGGAGAGAGAATCCCAAGCAGGCTCCGCACTCAGCGCGGAGCCTGACGCGGGGCTCGATCTCACAAAACTGAGATCATGCCCCGAGCCAAAATCAAGAGTCAGACAGTCAGCCGACTGAGCCACCCAGGCGCCCCTTAAATGGAGAGTCTTAAAAGCTTTTGGCGGTTTTTAACTTTAAGGAAATTTGGTGTGTTCCGTCCAGCGATGTCTGAGCTGGTTTCTGAATGGACCTTGGGTGGGGTCGGAAAAGGAGCCTCAGGCAGAATCACCCAGCGGCGCTGAGCGCACAGACCTGCCGCCCAGAGCTGAGTCATGGTCTGTAGAAACCCCGGCCCTTCCCTTCCTGCCCTGCCCGCGGTTCCTTGCTGTGGCGGGTGCTGTCGGCACAGGGTTTCTTCACAGCACGTGCTTCGTGCCAAATACCCCAGGGTTCGAGGAGAGTGCTGGGAATTTCCTCGCGGCTGGCAAGACTGGCTTGCTCACAGCGTGGAACTTTCCATTTGGAAGTTAACGGACTTGAACCAACAGTGAAAACAGGATTCAAGATACTAGAAGATTGTTGGGGGGAGGGGGGGAGCATTCTCTTTGAAACACTTAAAAATGACCAGATATTTTTTTGAAATTTAAACGAACGGAAAGTTTTCTCTAGTGTGTCTGTCGATGCATTTCAAAGACAGGAAATAGTGGATTTGTGAAGAGCCTTTCATCACTTTGTTTTTTTATTTATTTACTGTTAAGAGCAGTTTTAAGTTCACAGCAAAATCCAGCAAAAGGTACAGAGAGCACAGGCCCCCTGTCCCCACACGTGCACAGCGTCCCCCACCGGAGTGGGACATTTGTTAACATTGGAACCTGCCTTGGCCCATCGTTGCCCAGAGTCCGTAGTTACATCAGGGTCACTTGCTTGCTTTCGTGGCTCCTTCACCTCGTCCAGTGCCTGGTGGGGACCTAGAAAGCCAGGGCCCGTGTCAAGAGACCACGTGTCCTGCACACGCCATCACCGCAGTGACGCAGGCAGACTTACGGACCGTTTATTTAAAATGCCTGCTTGATTTTTTTTTCCTTTGTTCTTTTGCCTTCTCATATCTCAGGTGGGGAAATCCCTTACGGTTTCAAGTAGTTTCTAGAGGCCCCCTTCACTTCCTGCTGCCCTGAACCCGTCTGCCTGCAGTGCCAGATCCCCGCAGTGTCTTTCTTAACAGCGTCCTTTTCCAAGATCAGCTACGTTTATGCTCCGTAGTGTAGGTCTAGCCAGACGGCTGGTTCCCGTGTCCCCAGGATGGCATAGCGTGGTGCTTGATCGCCTTCCAGTGTTCCCAAGCTTGTACCTGTACTGTCCTTATTTTTTATATCTCCGCATGTTTTTATTGGTTACGCGTGGAAACGATCATGTTTTTGATACAGTGGGTTAAAGAATATATTAATTTCTCTTGGTTTTACAAGTTTATTTGTTTCTTTTTAGAGGTGGGGGGGAGAGAGAGAGAATGAATCTCAAGAAGGTGTCACACTATCAGCCCAACGCGGGGCTCGAACTCACGAACCGTGAGATCATGACCCCAGCCGAATCAGATGCTTAACCAACTAAGCCACCCAGGCGCCCCTTGGTTTTACTTTCCGACTTCAGTGTAGCTACTAGAAGATCTTAAACCTCATAAGTGGCTTGCATCGAATTTCTGTGGGGCGGTGCCACCGGGGGGTGGTCACAGACCAGCTGCAGGACACGAACGGGGCGCTTGTTAGAGATACAGGCGCAGAGTCTTCGGCCTCCCGTTTCGGAACCTGCATCTTAACAAGGTTACCAGGTGATCGTTTGCGCACCGGAACATCTGAGAAGCTCTGCTTGAAAACTTTTTCTTGAAACTAGAGAGATTCACCAGCTTTGCCATAGGGTCCGCGTTGGAGAATGGTCCCCACGTGAAGGGCAGGAGAGACCGACCATCTGAGTCCCCCAGGTGGTGGAAGGACGTGTTTCCCGACGGCTGCCATCTGTGAGTGGGTGGGACTCCGCAAGGGCTGGGACTGTGTCTCTCGGTCACGATTTCTCCCTCCCTCAACGTCCAGGTCTCTTCAGAGCCGCTGTGCCCAGTGGTGCCTCAACTGGTATCTACGAGGCCCTCGAGCTCCGCGACAATGACAAGACACGCTACATGGGCAAAGGTAAGAACCCCTGCCTGCCTCTGGAGCGTGGCTGCGTGCCTCGTCCACGCCTCCAGCCCCTGCTCCCGGCCTGTCACAGCCTCCCCACTCTCCACGTGCCTTGTATTTGAGGATGGCACACCCTGATGTGGCCCATGGTGTTGATGGTGAGCGTGTACTCTGTGCCTGGGGGAGCTGGGAGGGTTGGCATGTTGATTCCAGCCTCCCTAAACCTGTGAGCTCAGGGGCAAGAGTTTTATGCTCATTTGTACTGCACTTGGTCCAATCTGGAAAATTCCTGCTTAGGGAACTGTAGCGCAAGAGCCTTGCCATGTTCCCAGGAGGGCTCCGCGGGCCTTCCAGACCATCACCCCTCTCCAGGGGGCTGGTCTCAGTAGAGTGTGTGGAAGGCCTGGCTAATGGCTCACCTACAGACCAGTCCTGGCAGCTTGATCTTTCTGTTGGGGGATTCACGGACCTGGCAAAGCCAGCCTCTGCTGGGCTGTGCACAGATCGGCCTGTTACTGTCTTGCAGTGTTCGCCTTACCGTAGACAGAATCTGTGTGGCCAAATCACAGAACAGCAGCTGGGGCCTAGACCATGCCTTCTCAACAGAGCAGTATCGCCCCAGGGGTAGGAATTGGTTCTTGGGGGAGGCAAAAAAATTAAAAAAAGAAAAAAAAAATCCTACAATATTACTTTGTTTTATGGTCCTCCAAAGGGCCACAGTATATAAATGGGAGTATAGCATATCCGTGGCATTAAATTTTCAGAGAAGGGCGATTCGGGAAAAGGTCTGAAAAGACTGCAGGGGAGGGGTGGTGATGAAGTGAGCTAGGGAAGTCCGCAGCCAGTGCTCCGGGGATTATCTCCCACGGGTTCCCGCTGCTCCCGGCTCAGGCGGATACTGGTCCCAAGCAGGCCTTGCAGCACCTCGACTGTAATGAGGGTGAACCCGTGGTCCCGAGGACTCTTCCTGCCTTCCTGTCTCCTCTCTTTTCTCTCATTCCCTGTCCTTCACAGCCTGTTCTCTTCTGAGTCTGTCTTTTTTCCTTCTCTGTCAATCTCTGCTGGTCAGGTGTCTCCAGACCCGTTAAGTATATTAATGAGTTCCTGGCACCAGCCTTGTGCACACAGGTAATACACGGGGCATCCTTTAGTGTCTGCGGCTGGTTCCCAGTGCATGGTCTTCCAACTAACTTCCCTTCAGACATTCTGAGATGGTTGCTCTGTGTGTGGCTCTAATCCTTGGGGGTCCTAGGTAAGAGCACTCAGACTGGGCCAGAAAATACCCCAATCTTGGGGGGACAGAAATGGGGATTTGAAAGCGGTCCCGTTTAAGGTCTCTGGGCGGGCTTCTGAATATCTGGGTTAATATCCTTGGTGGTTCGCTCAGTGCTGCTCACGCCTGTTTTTCATTAATGCCGGTAATTTGATTTGATTGTTCCTTCTAGGTGTCTCAAAGGCTGTTGAGCACATCAATAAAACTATTGCACCTGCCCTGATTAGCAAGGTAGGACCTGCCTCCTGATAACTAATGTATTAATGCCATCAGAGCGTCTCCCAGGCCAGTGGGCTTTCCTGGTTATGGAAGAGCTTATTCTGAGAGCTAAAGGAGCCAGTTGGATTCCCTGTCCTGCATGAGAATGACCTCACCTTTACTAATCCACCCCCTGCCTGCGTCCACACCTAACAGCGCATGGAATTGGATCAGAGCGACGGGAGACCGTCTCATGATTTTTCCCTCCAACTATCTTGACCTTTGGGAAGTTAGGATCCAGATTTTAAGAGCGGCTCTTGGGTGTTGAGCAGAGTATCCACGGTGACCGACCATTTTTCACGAACCGTGGAATTATTTACTTTATTTTTACTGGCTTTTTTTTTTTTTAATTTTTTTTTTTCAACGTTTTTATTTATTTTTGGGACAGAGAGAGACAAAGCATGAACGGGGGAGGGGCAGAGAGAGAGGGAGACACAGAATCGGAAACAGGCTCCGGGCTCTGAGCCATCAGCCCAGAGCCCGACGCGGGGCTCGAACTCCCGGACCGCGAGATCGTGACCTGGCTGAAGTCGGACGCTTAACCGACTGCGCCACCCAGGCGCCCCTGGCTTTTTTTTTTTTTTTTTAAACAACAGAGCTCTGGTTGAATAAAATTTAACTTGGAACCTCAGTGTATCATAAAAGTAGGGTGAAGTAAGGAGGGGACCCACCAGCCCAACCCACTCCTGCCTCGGCCCCGCCCCACCCCGCCCCAACTCCCGGGGCACTGGCGAGGGCAAGAAGGATTTAAAAGCCCCTGGCTGGGGAAGCCGCCTCAGGCCTGGAGCCAACTGCAGCGGCCCGTCCGTGCCTCCTGGGTGTGTGCCTCCCCTCCTTGAACTCCTCCTGTTCCCAGGGGCGCACAGGCCCCTCTGTTGTTTGTCCCCGGCTGGCTTACCTCGGCCTGGCCTTCGCGGGCCTCGGTGATGGGTCCCCAGGCGGTTTCTCGTGGCTGCTCTGCCGGCTCACGTGCTCCGACCCGGTCTCCCGGGCACCTCCACGCACCCCTTCGTTCTTTGTGCCCGGGTGCCCTTACCTGGTGTGACTAACGCAGTGAGAAGGGCTTTCCTGGGCATCTCTCTTCCCTCTGGGGAAAGGAAGCCGTCTTCACGCTCTTCCTGGCGAGGGTCTACCTGGAGCCGTCTTGCGTGGCTGACGGCTGACTTTGGCCAAACGTGCTTTGTGAAAACAGCAAAAGATACCAAGTTATTGACGTGGCATGATGAAGTAATACGTGGTTTTCCTTTCGTATTTTAGTTTGTATACAAAGCACTTTATAAATAAAATCATATATTTTTATTAATTATGAAGTTTTTAAAGTAATGCTACCTTTTAGTAAATTGTTTTAAGCCAGGTTTTAGGACACCAGTGCTTTGGGGTGGTTTTTTTTGGTTTTTTTTTTTTTTTTTTTTTTGCTTTTTTGTTTGAAGTAATCTCTGTACCCAGTGTGGGGTTCACATCCACAACCTCGAGATCCAGAGTTGCATGCTCTGTGGGCTGAGTCAGCCAGGTGTCCCTTTAAGACACCAGTTTTGGGGCACCTGGGTGGTTCAGTTTGTTGGGCATCCGACTTTGGCTCAGGTCATGGTCTCGCGGTCCGTGAGTTCAAGCCCCGCGTCGGGCTCTGTGCTGACTGCTCAGAGCCCGGAGCCTGCTTCGGATTCTGTGTCTCCCTCTCTCTCCGCCCCTCCCCTGCTCATGTTCTGTCTTTCTCTTGATAATAAACATTAAAAAAAAAAAAGAGACCCCAGTTTTATTCCTTTATACTGGAAACACTCATTTTGATCAGTCATCAAGCATTTTGCTGAATGATTGGACTACCTACTTGCAAAAGTCCTATCTCCCTCGAGAACGTGAAGTTTGCTGTCACTGAGGGTACCCAAGAGGGGTGGTCCTGTCACTTAACCTTCAAGGACCACAGCTCGTTGGCATGAACAGAGTTCTGTTATTTATTGCCCAAAAAAATTGCACTACTTAGCACGGTCCAGGCAGCTCTCTGCCTTACACAGGATGTAATTTCGGACTCCCCAGGTAGACTAACCTCTGTGACGCCAGGTCCGCATCTCGGGCAGTTGATCGTTGGCTCCCTAGTGCTTGGAGAAACGTCTGAGAATGCGAAACCAAGCAAAAGGCGGTTTTGTGACTCCCAGGTTCTCTTGTTTCCTGCCGCCCCCCCCCCCCCTTTTTTTGCCTCCCATACAAATGCATAGCATAGAACTGGTTCAGGATTGGCACAGTTCCAAAGTTGTCTGGGTTCCGGGGAGGGGAGTGACCACGCTCCCCCAAGCGGCTGACCCTCCCTTCTCCCCACAGAAACTGAGCGTTGTGGAGCAGGAGAAGATTGACAAACTGATGATCGAGATGGACGGGACAGAAAATAAATGTGAGTGACGGGGGTGGAGTCGGCCGGCCTCCCAAAGACCTTCCGACCCTCTGAGGGTCACCGTGTGTGACCAAGGACTGTGCGGCGTGATCGTCCGCGGGCTCTGCAGAGCCCATCAGCTCACCATAATAAAACCTGTTCTGGGGGTGTCTGGGTGGCTTAGTCAGTTAAGCATCGAATGCTTGATCTCAGGGTCGTGAGTTCAAGCCCTACGTTAGGCTCTGCACTGGGCATGAGGCCTACCTAAAAAACCAAACACGTTTGTAGATATTAGGAGAAATACCAGGTGACAGCTTGTGCGTGGGGTTACTTCAAAGAGGCTTCTGCTTTACGGTGATTGAGGCAGTTTGTGGAATTTGCCAGAATTCCATAGACCAGAGAAAGGGCTTTCTCTTCTGGGGAGAAAGCAGATGAATCCACACGGCGTGCCGCCATGTTCCTGGGTCGGACGCCGGAAGTAGGTGCAGTAGAGAGGAATGGTTCTGGATCCAGGCTGGGCGCGCTCCCGTGTCAGAGTGCGGGCCAGAAGGCTGGCAGGAGAAGGGTTAAGGGTTACGGGTAAGAAACTGCTTAATTGGGGCGCCTGGGTGGCGCAGTCGGTTAAGCGTCCGACTTCAGCCAGGTCACGATCTCGCGGTCCGTGAGTTCGAGCCCCGCGTCAGGCTCTGGGCTGATGGCTCGGAGCCTGGAGCCTGTTTCCGATTCTGTGTCTCCCTCTCTCTCTGCCCCTCCCCCGTTCATGCTCTGTCTCTCTCTCTGTCCCAAAAATAAATAAAAAACGTTGAAAAAAAAAAATTAAAAAAAAAAAAAGAAACTGCTTAATTGAACTCTTCTGTTCCAGCTAAATTTGGTGCAAACGCCATCCTGGGAGTGTCTCTGGCAGTCTGCAAGGCGGGGGCCGTTGAGAAGGGGGTGCCTCTGTACCGGCACATTGCCGACCTGGCTGGCAATGCTGAAGTCATCCTGCCGGTTCCGGTGAGTGGCTTTGAACTTCCCAAGTGAGGAGCCGGGAGTCCTTGCCGGTGGGGGCCTGGGGCCTCCCACCACTCGATCTCATCCACATGTGACTGTCCCAGCTCCGTGGGTACAGGCCAGCTCTGGAGGTCTCCACTGCGAACACCTGCCCTTTGCTAAGAGTGACCCTGAGCTGGGGACTCCACCCCCCCGTACTCCACGTCCCTCCTTGCCGACGGGGGGATGAAAATCCCACTGGCCTTGTTGGGTCGGGGGTGTTCGCTGAGGTAGCAGCCAGTCCGGGACCGCAGGTGCGCCTGGTGGCGGTTCCTGAGGCGTCAGGGGAGACCTGGTGAGCATCTCCTGGCCGCGAGGGGGCTGCTTGCTGGGATTGTCTGGGCCGGATGCCGCATCTGCCTGTCTCTCCCCAGGCTTTCAACGTCATCAATGGCGGTTCTCACGCCGGCAACAAGCTGGCCATGCAAGAGTTCATGATCCTCCCCGTTGGTGCCGCCAACTTCAGGGAAGCTATGCGCATCGGTGCGGAGGTTTACCACAACCTGAAGAACGTCATCAAGGAGAAATACGGAAAAGACGCCACCAACGTGGGGGATGAAGGCGGCTTTGCCCCTAACATCCTGGAGAACAAAGAAGGTACGGGCCCTAGAGGGGTCCCCGGGCGCACAGCACCTGCCCGCACCTGCCGCTCGAGGCCGTTGCTCTTTCCACCTTTCATTCGCCTGCGAGCGGAGTTCCGGGAAGGGGGTGGGAGCCGGGCCTTGATTTTGTAAAGTAACCAGGAATTTCCTTACTAATTTGACTTCTGAGCAGCCCGGTTAGTCTGAAGCAGGCTCGGCGGTGGGGCACGGGCTCACTGTACAGCTTACTCCTGCCATCCTTGGCCACGTCGCGATGGCAGAGGTTTGAAGTCCGCTCCGTGTTCGGGCTGCTGTCTGCCCCACGCCGGGACCAGCGGCCGCCTCGGCTCATTCCGCCACGGGAGCCTCACGCGGCGTCGTTTGGCCTTGAGTCCTTAGGCACAGAGTTAAGTGTAAGCGTTGACTAGGGCGCAGAGAGTCTCGGGACAAGACTGAGCTTTTGGTTTTAGGAGGGAAGGGGGGTTCAGCCACGTTTTGTCCCCCTCAGCGGCAGCTAGCGAAAGAAAAGAGTGGCCATCCTGCCCTTTGGGTCAGTTATACGAAATGCTAACGTTCAGCCATTCGGACCTATAAAAAATGATCCTCTCACGGTTTAACGTGGTAGTTTGGCGACGTGTGGTGTGGGACAGGCGCCGAATGTCTCTGTCCGCTTCCGTCCAGGCAGCACTGCCACGTGAGGCAGAGCAGAGCCTGGGCTGGGGTCACCCTCGCCGTCCCGGGCCCTTGGTCCACTGGGCTCCCTCTTGGATCCCAGCCTTTCGGCACTGTTGAGAACCCATTCCTTGGGACGGCGGATCTCAGCCGGGCACTGTAACTGCGTCTTGGCCAGCACAGCTATTCCTGGGTGCTAAATTTGGGAGCATCTGTCCGTGAGAACGCCTCGTAGAGTGGAGACTGAATTTCTCACTCGGTTATCTGCCGGGGCCCTGACCGACGGTTTCTTGCTCCAAAGCAGAAAAAAGTTAACTTGGAATCACTGAAACGGAGGGCTGGGGCCAGAGCATCTCGTGGTCTTCCTGTTAGGGTGCCCATTTGGCAGGGGTCACAGGGAAGTTTTCGCTCCACCTGCCTGGCTTCCGATCTTGTCGCCACCCTCTCTTCCCAGCTCTGGAGCTGCTGAAGAACGCCATCGGGAAAGCCGGCTACACCGACAAGGTCGTCATCGGCATGGACGTGGCCGCTTCTGAGTTCTTCAGGTCGGGGAAGTATGACCTGGACTTCAAGTCTCCCGATGACCCCAGCAGGTACATCACACCCGACGAGCTGGCCAACCTGTACAAGTCCTTCATCAGGGACTACCCAGGTGAGTCCTCGGGGCGGCCCCTTCTCCGGCCACTGCCTGCAGCGCTCTGCCGGCTGGTGGCGGTGCGCCCGGGAAAGTGCGTGGGGCACCCGCGCCCCCACCTCCCTGGGGGAGGGCTTCACCGAGGTGCCGGTGCAGCAGGCGAGTCGGGAGGTGGGTCCAGGATGCCAGCCAGGCAGTGACGTGTGCTAGGTTGTTTGCAAAGTGTCGGGGCTTCTGCCCGTCACCACAGCCACCTGAGCAGATGCGGTCCTGGCTCCCTTGCACAGGTGGGAGCGAGGCTTGAAAACCCGACCTGCAGTGTTTTCCGCCCACTGCGAGCCGGCGCTCCTCCGGGCACCGTTAATGCCGGTTCACGCGGGAGGGAAACTGAGGCACAGAGCCGGGTCAGTGATGTGCCCAAGGGCGGTCAGCAAATGTTGGAGCACGAATCAGACCAGGAAGTCCGTGCGTGAACTCAAAGCTAAAAAATGTGCCCAGGGTGGAGCCAAGACCAGCCCAGCCCTTGGCTTCCTGAACCCACCGCTCTATGCTCGATGGCACTAAACTCAAGCCACCCTGGGCAGGGAAGTGTCCCACTTAGCAGCTCTGGGGTCCCGGGACTACAGCTGACTTGCCCGTCACAGGAGTCGGTGGGTAGGCAGAGTGTCTCCAGGGCTGGGTCGGGGAGCCGGTCCTGTCCCGCACGGGAGAGGGGTGAGGCCAGGCAAGCAGCGAGCCGGGAGGGGAAGGAGGCTCGGTTGCCCTTCAGCACTGGGGTCTCACCGGCAAAACCTGGCTCTCGCTTCCCTAGTGGTGTCCATCGAAGATCCCTTCGACCAGGATGACTGGGAAGCTTGGCAGAAGTTCACTGCCAGCGCCGGCATCCAGGTGGTGGGGGATGATCTCACCGTGACCAACCCGAAGCGGATCTCCAAGGCCGTGAATGAGAGGTCGTGCAACTGCCTCCTGCTCAAAGTGAACCAGATCGGCTCCGTGACCGAGTCCCTCCAGGCGTGAGTGTTCCTGGGGGGGGTCAGCTGTCATGGAGCGAGGCACAGAGTCTCAGCCAGAGCTCCCGGCTAGAACTATAATGGGCTTCCAGTGGGCGTCCCGGGTGGCTTCTGGATGAGCCGTGGCACCAGGGGGCTCGGGTGTCGGGCCGCTGTGGCCCGGGCCTGACCCCTTTGTGGCTCCAGGCTCGTGACTTCGTTTTACATGGAGAATATCAGTCACAGGCGCGGTCAGGAGAACAGGTCTGTCCCCTCAAGGAGGCTAGACCCTATTTTGTAAACGTGACCTAGAGGGCTGAGAAGGTCCTCAGGAGGTCCTTCAGTCCTCTGTGACTGGAGAGAAAGGTGGGGGTTCTCGTCATCCCCAGGAGTTGAGAGCTTGGTGGCAGCTCCTGGCTCCGACCCCTCCCACGGTCTCCTACCAGGGGCGGCGAGCCCCTGGCTTCAGGAGGGGCTGCTGTGCCCTGGAAGTGGAGTCCCGCCATCACAACCATCTGGGTTGTTTCCTGACTTCAGGTGCAAGCTGGCCCAGTCCAACGGGTGGGGCGTCATGGTGTCGCATCGCTCCGGGGAGACCGAGGATACCTTCATCGCTGACCTGGTGGTGGGACTTTGCACTGGGCAGGTAAAGAGCTTCTCTGACCTCAGCTGCCCGAGCACAAGCAGGAAGGGGGGAGGCGGACGGGGTCCCGGATGCCCCTTCATCCCCTGGTTCCTAGGGTCAGAAATCCCGCCCAGAACGCCCACGAAGATTGAGAGTGCACGGCAAGCACACGTGACCTTTCCTTTCCCTTTCTAGATCAAGACAGGTGCACCTTGCCGTTCTGAGCGCCTGGCCAAGTACAACCAGATCCTCAGGTAAAGAGGAAGCCCGGGGGCACTGGGAGCTCTTGGCTCTGCGGGGCGCGTGTAGATGCGGGGCGGGGGGCCCCGTGTCAGATCGTGGGTGACTTGGGCGGAGAACCTTGCCCCTTGGCCCCAAGGCTGGAGCCGGTCCCGTGCTGCCACCTTCTGGTGGAGGAGGGAACAGGCTCCCCCTTCAGACAATCACAAGGCCGTTAGAGCTAAGAGAGATCCCCAGCGGCTATGTAGTTCAGCAGCCGTGTTTTGTGGACGGGAAACCGGGGCTCAGTGAAGAAGGAAATTCAGGGCAACAGGAAGGTTTCCACTGTTCAGTGCTTCTGGATATCTGGTCCCTTTTTATCATAACGTGTCCATGGAAACCTCCTTAACGTGGAGACTTGCCTCCTTTTTTGTCCCTTTTGTTAGTCTCGCAGGAAAAGAAATCTCTCTTTCGTAGTTCTGCCCACGTTACCCTTTCCTTAAACAAAACGTGACTGGCAGAGCACGCGCCCTTCCCCGCCACGCAGATACGGCAGCTGTTGGTACTCACGCACGCTTCTTCTCGTCCGCCTGCCTTTCGCCTTTTTGGCTGGAGAATTTTCAGCACATTCCAGCCATGTGATTTCACCTATGAATACCTTAGCACACGTCTCAGAGATAACAGTTATACTTACTTTGTGATGTAACCACCGTGCTGTGAGAGTGCCCAGGGTTCACAGTCGTGCCATGACAGTCGTGCCCAGCATTCCTGGGGCCCGTTGACCTATCTTCTAGTCTGTCTTTGGGAAACTCTGGGGGCAGAGAAGGCAGGGAAGGCTGAGGGGCAGCAGGTGGCCTGCTTGCTGGGGGAGCCGGTGGACGGGGAGGGCCCGATGCTCCTGTCTTCCTGCTAGTTCCGAGGACCGCATCGAGGAGGCTGGGCAAGTGCCAGGGCCTGGTCCCCGGGTGGGAAACGTAGGCCTTGGGGGTGGAGATTTCACTTCTCTTTCTCACCCCCTCCTCTCTGTCCTCTGCTTCCCCAGAATTGAAGAGGAACTGGGTAGCAAGGCCAAGTTTGCCGGCAGAAGCTTCAGAAACCCCCTCGCCAAGTAAGCTCCGGGCGACGCACCCTGAGCTCTGCGGTCCTGAGTCGGCTCTTTAGATCTCTGCTTCTGGCGTCCCCCGGGCACCTCGAGGCCCCCAGCCGGAGCCTCTGCTAGTCAAATGCCCTCTCCCTTCCTGTGATGTTCTCACTGCTCCTTAGAACCGCTGCAGAAGCCAGGCTTGACCATCTGGAACCCTGCTGGAAATCCTAGCTCTATAATCATGTGATTGGCCCAGATCAGTGTTTTCTCACCTCACTTCCCACCAAGTGTCTGGAGCTGAGTCTGTGTATGTTGTAATCACGAGGTGTCCACAGCGAGATCCCCAGTGGTTTTGTTTGCAGAATAAAAAGGCCTCAGTGACCCATAGAAATGTGTGTGTGTGTGTGTGTGTGTGTGTGTGTGTGTAAAACGTTCTGAGTCTGTCCATTCGTCATGTCTTGAGTGTTCATGGAGTGTTACACTGGGGTACAGGCCTGCAAGAGTTGGGATGCTTTGTGTCATGACAAAAAGGGACAGGAGTTGAGGACATTTCATAAGTCCTTGGGCAGGGCATTTGAGGCAAAAGGGGAAGGGGGGGCATGTTGTATCCTTGAACAGAAGTAGAGTCCTTCTTGGGAGCAGAACATGACTTCTTACTTGGGAGAAAATACAAACACAGAACTATTACAGGTGACCTCAGGGTGGTGGCTTCTAGATCACGTGAGCCTGTAATTGTCCAAACCGGAAGGCCTGCTGGGTAGAGCACAGCCAACCGTCCTGGGCAAGCCGGAAGGTGGTTTCTGGGTTCCTGGGGGAAGAAGGTAAAAGGATAGTTGAACGGCAGCTGTGGGGAGGTGGGGGGGCGTCTGGAAGGCCTCGGAATCCCATTTATTTATTTATTTTTTTTTTTTTTAAATTTTTTTTTTTAACGTTTACTTATTTTTTTGGGACAGAGAGAGACAGAGCATGAACGGGGGAGGGGCAGAGAGAGAGGGAGACACAGAATCGGAAACAGGCTCCAGGCTCCGAGCCATCAGCCCAGAGCCCGACGCGGGGCTCGAACTCACGCGAGATCACGCGAGATATCGCGAGATCGTGACCTGGCTGAAGTCGGACGCCCAACCGACTGCGCCACCCAGGCGCCCCTGGAATCCCATTTAGATGAATACAATTTAATGCCATTCCTCGTTCTTCCTAATATTTCCGCTGCTTAAAAGCTACACGTAGTGATGCCCACAGCACTGTGTACTGATCAGCTCTGCAGAAAGCACCCATACTGTGTTCATGAACACCCGAGCGTGAGGAGGTACATTTACTTAGAACTGAGAGATGAAGTATTGTGGTTACTCTCTGCCCCTCGGAAGCATCTCGTGTTTTCTTTCTTCCCCTTATTTGGTCAAGTCTCAAATTGTGGGTTTTGTTCTGTTTTGTTTTAATGTTTATTTTTGAGGCAGAGCAGGGGAGGAGCAGAGAAAGGGGTTGGGGGGACAGAGGATCCAAAGCAGGCTCTGCACTGACAGCAGAGGGCCTGACGCGGGGCTCGAACTCAGGAACCAGGAGATCTTGACCTGAGCCGAAGTCAGACGCAACCAACTGAGCCACCGGGTGCCCCTCGAATTGTGTTTTAATCCCCAGCCTGAGGACTAGGACGCCTCCTCGTGGGCATTTTTATTTATTGTTTATTAGTTTGGATTTAACTCCAGAGGCAGAATCAGTGGGAAAAGGCACATCAAGAGATTTATCACAAGGAATTGGCTTCTGAGGCTGTGGGGCACGGCCGGGCAAATCCAAAGTCCATGGGGCAGCCTGTCAGGACCGAGCCTGGGCACAGGTGAAACCTTGATTCACAGGTGGAATTTCTCCCTTGGGAGAACTTTAGGCCCTGCCCTTAGGACCCAACTGATTGAGTCAGGAAATCCCGGTTCTCTGCACACCCAGGTCTTCCGCGATTATTTACTTAAGGTCCAGTGACCGGTGGCTAATTGCGTCTGCCGGATAGCCTCACGGTAATACTTAGATTCGTATTTGATAGAATAACAGGAATCAGAGTCAGGTTGACAGGCCACAAAGCCACCGCCCGTCGTCCACTCTCCAATCTCCAAATATCCATAACCAAGTCCTATTTCCACCTCGTGTGGTATAACTCCCGTGGCCGAAACCACCCCGTCCGGATGTCAGTGACTGGCTTCTGGAATTGATTCTGGAGGGAAAGGAAGCCTTCCTTCAACCAGGCTTGGCAGTCTTACTAGAATTCGATGCCCAGCCTTAAAGCACCCAAATTTGGTTTAGTGTCCTCGTTTACTGACACTGGTTTAAAGCAACAGCAGATAAAGGCATTTACCACTGCGGTCACAGGGCAGGTGGAGGTAGGACCCCTTTCAGAGGCGCACTGCCTATATAGAAGGTTGCCAGCGTGGCGCTGGGGCCGTTCGTGGCCCAGCGTGGACCGGGAAGAATCACACCCCAAAGGACCTTTTCCGAGGAGCCCAGTCAAGCAGGTCAGGTGACATTAATTCTCCGTTTCTAGAAAGCCAGTCTTGGGCCTTCTGCTGGCCTATAATGTGAAATGTCTCTGGATCACAAGTGTTCCAGGAACTGCAAGTGCTTTTTAGTAAACACCTTTGTCAGCATTCTGTTAGCAGCCTCTGGACTTGCTTTATGAGTTTTCCCTTTTTAACTTCGTATTACAAATGCTTTTCCACAAAACATACATTTCTCGCCTGTGGTTATCTTCCAGCCTCCTGCCACTCTGACGCCAGAACAAAAATCAACGGAAAATTTGAAGCAGTTTGGGGCGCCTGGGTGGCTCAGTCGGTTCGGCGTCCGACTTCGGCTCAGGTCATGATCTCACGGTTTGTGAGTGCGAGCCCTGCATCGGGCTCACTGCTCTCAGGGCAGAGACCGCTTAAAATCCTCTGTTCCCCTCGCTCCCTGCCCCTTCCCCACTTGTGCACGCGCATTGCGCTCTCTATCTCAAAATAAATAAACATGAAGAAGAAAATCTGAGGGGCGCCTGGGTGGCTCCGTCGGTTAAGCACCCAGCTTTGGCTCAGGCCATGATCTCGTGGTTTGTGAGTTTGAGCCCCGCATTGGGCTCCACGCTGACAGTACAGAGCCTGCTTGGGATTCTCTCTATCCCTGTCTCTCTGCCCCTCCCCCTGCTCGCTCGCTCTGTCGGCCCTCGCAGTAGCCAACACAGAGGCAGAGTGCAGTAGCCAAGAGCACAGGTGGAATGGGGCGCCTGGGTGGCTCAGTCGGTTAGGCGGCCAACTTCGGCTCAGGTCATGATCTCGTGGTCCGTGAGTTCGAGCCCCTCTTCGGGCTCTGTGCTGACAGCTCGGAGCCTGGAGCCTGTTTCAGATTCTGTGTCTCCCTTCTCTCTGACCCTCCCCTGTTCATGCTCTGTCTCTCCCTGTCTCAAAAATAAATAAAACGTTAAAAAAAAAAATTAAAAAAAAAAAAAAGCACAGGTGGAGCTGGACGGCTTTGGATTCTGACCTTGCCACTGACCAGTTGTGCCCAGCGTCCCCATCTGTAAAATGGGGCTAATAATGCCGCGGTGCTGCCTCCCGGGTTATTGCTCAGACCAAGCCAGGCCCCGCAGTTAAACAGGCACAGAGCTCCTCACCTCAGAAGAAGTGGGGGGCACAGGGAAGGGAGGGAGGGCCTCAGAGCGTACAAGGCGTCGTGGCCAGGAGGGACCGGAAGGGGAGGGTTTGCAGCGGGCCCTGCCAGCCCCCCGGGGACGAGGACGGGCACCACTGAGCCGGTCTGAGGTTCAGCGACCTGACCCAGGTCTAATTCGCATTCAGGGACAGGGCACATCTGTGCCACGGTCACAACACAGAACATTTCCAGCACCCCCAAGACTTCCTCCAGCCCCTTCCCAATCTCCACCCCACCCCTTGGGCTCAGGCAACCTAGTGGTTTTTTCTTTTCATTCTAATTAGCTGTCAAAATCTACAAAGGAGATTTTTTTAAGCATTTTTTTTAAGTTTATGTATTTATTTTGAGAGAGAGAGTGAGCGTGAGCACGAGAGAGGGAGCGACGGGGCGGGGGGCGGTGAGAGAGAGGGGGAGAGTCAAAGAGAGAGGAGGAGGGAGAGAGAGAGAATCCCAAGCAGGCGCAGCAAAGAGCAGGATGCAGGGCTTGATCCCACGACCTGAGCAGAAACCAAGAGTCAGACGCTTAACCGGCTGAGCCACCCAGGCGCCCCTGAAAAGGAGATTTGTTGTAAAAAAATCCATTTTCTGGTTCTAACGGGTTGAGAGGTCGGCCACCCCGGCCCGTGTGCAGGCAGCGGCTGGCCGATCACTTCTGCTTCCCCGACTTACACACCTGCTCAGCTCCCCTCGGCTTTGAAACGTGCAACCCTGCTCCACGGGCCCTTCTGCAGGCTGATACCTTCCCAGTTTCTTCCTTTTCTGTGAAAACCCTCGATCCCCAAGGGCTCTGGGAGTTCAGGGCCTCCCGGGCTTTTCCGCACTGACACAGACCTTGAACGCCCCAGCTCATCCAGACCCAGAAATGGGGTGACCCTGCACCACCCTCTTCCGATTCCACCCGTCGGCTCTAACGGCAGGCCAGCCTGGCCAGCGGCCTCCCCCCTTCCTCCTGCCCGTCCTGCTGCCAAGTTGGAGGACTGCTGTCCACTGGGACCAGGGATGACAGCAGATTCATCTGCATATGTGACCTGAGATGGTAATTAAACCCAGGCGCCCCAGGGGTGGGAAGTAAGCACATTAATTCAGGAGCAATTAAAAGCCTCCAATATCACTGTCACGCGGCCGCCACTTCTGAGACTAACTGATGACACTCGCCTTTTTGAGGGGGGGCACGTTCCCCAGACTCTGAGTCCTCTCCGGGACCCCCGATGATATCCTGGAAGAGTTGCTGTGCAAGAACCATGCCCTCGTCTTTTTTGTTGTTGTTGTTGTTGTGACAAAATATACGTAACAGAATTTCCCATTTTAACCCTTTTCACGTGTACAATTTTTTTTTTTTAAATTTTTTTTTAATGTTTATTTATTTTTGAGACAGAGAGAGACAGAGCATGAACAGGGGAGGGTCAGAGAGAGAGGGAGACACAGAATCTGAAGCAGGCTCCAGGCTCTGAGCTGTCAGCACAGAGCCTGACGCGGGGCTCGAACTCACAGACCGTGAGATCATGACCTGAGCCGAAGTCGGACGCTTAACCGACTGAGCCACCCAGGCGCCCCTCACGTGTACAATTTAGCAACGTTAAGTATAGCCAGCTCACTTGTAACCATCACCATTATTTCCAGAACTTTTTCAGTGCCCCAAACAGAAACTCTACCCTCATGAGGCAACGACTCTGCCTTTCCCCCATTTATTATACTTTCTCTCTCTCTGGATTTTCCTGTTTTAGGTATTTCATGTAAGGGGACTCTTACAAGTTTTAGCTTTTTTGGCCCAGCTTACTTCACTTAGCGTAACATTTTCAAGGTTTATACACACCAACACTTTATTCTTTTTCTTCATGGGTGAATGCTATCCCATCTTACGGGGACTCCTGGATGGCTCGGTAGGAAAGATGTGCGCCTCTTGATCTCAGGGTCGTGAGTTCGAGCCCGATGTTGGGTGTAGAGATTAAATAAATAAATTGGGGTGCCTGACTGGCTCAGTCAGTTAAGCATCCAACTCTTTGTTTCGGCTCAGGTCACGATGTCACAGTTGCATGAGTTCGAGCCCCACATCGGGCTCTGCGCTGACAGTGTGGAGCCTGCTTGGGGTTCTCCCTCTCCCTCTCTCTCTGCCCCTCCCCCACTTGGGCTGTCTCTGTCTCTCTCAAAATACATAAATAAACTTAAAAAAATAATAAATACTTTAAAATGTAAACTGATTGCATATTAAGAAATATTCCTTGGGGCATCTGGGTGGATCAGTCGGCTAAGCATCCGACTTCGCTCACGTCACGATCTCACAGTTCCTGGGTACGAGCCCCCCATCGGGCTCTGTGCTGACAGCTCGGAGCCTGGAGCTGCTTCGGATTCTGTGTCTCCCTCTCTCTCTCTACCCCTCCCCTGCTTGTGCTCTGTCTCCCTCTCTCAAAAATAAATAAACATTAAAAAAGAAAAGAAACCACTGCCAAATCCAAGGTTATGAAGATGTGTCCCTATGCTTTCTCCTAAGAGTATTATAGTTTTCACTCCTCATAGGTAGGTCTCTGATCCATTTTCAATACATGATGTAAAGTAAGGGTCCAACTTCATTCTTTTGCACATGGATATCCAGTTTTCCCAGCACCGTGTGCTGAAAAGACTGTCTTTTCCCCACTGAGTAGTCTTGGCTCCCTTATCAAAAGCCACATTACTGGGATGCCTGGGTGGCTCAGTCAGTTGAGCAGTTAAGCTCTTGGTTTCGGTTCAGGTCACGATCTCATGGTTTGTGGGTTTGAGTCCCACGGTGGGCTCTGTGCCGACAGCTTGGAGCTTCCTTGGGATTCTCTGTCTCCTTGCCTCTCTGCTCCTCCCCTGCTCTCTCTCTCAAAAATAAATAAAATAAATGTTTATTTATTTTTGAGAGAGAGAGACAGAGTGTGAGTGGGGGAGGTGCAGAGAGAGAGGGAGACACAGAATCTGAAGCAGGCTCCAAACTGTCAGCACAGAGCCCAACGCAGGACTTGAACCCATGAACCATGGGATCATGACCTGAGCTGAAGTCAGATGCTTAACCAACTGAGCCACCCAGGCGCCCCAAGGAGACTTTTTTTTTTTTTTTTTAATAGCAGAGATTTAAAAAAAAAGAAAGAAAAAAGTGGTTGGAGGCTAATAGCATGATCTCAGAAACAACTGAACGAGAAGGGAAAACCTAGAGAGTGAGGTCAGCCAGGCCTTCAGACATTTTCAAAAGGTGGGATCAGGAGGAAGCCATGGCCTTGGACTTGCGAGACCCCAAGTTAGCTCATGGATCCCGCAGTCCGGGGGACTGGGTGGCGAGAAACAAAGGCCTGAGGTTGTTGGGACCCTCAGGGGAGGGGCGATGACCCTGGGGAAGCCTGTGTCTCCCCAGACCAAGGGACTCTGCTTAGCAAAAACAAGGGAGAGGCCAGGGGAGGGACCACAGGCCCTTCTGGAACCCACTTGCCCTTTCCTGCCTGCCTGCAACAAGAGGCATTGTCGGGCCCTCCCATCAAAGGGGGTGAGCCCAGTGCTGGGGAGTAAAAAGGGGTCACCCGCTGGCTACCTCCTCTGGAGTATGTCTTCGCTGTCTTTCGGCTTTTTATTGTTGTTGTTATTATTATGATACTTGACGTAAAATTCACGTGACACAAAATTCACCATGTTAACCAGTTTAAAACGCACAATTCCGGGGGCGCCTGGCTGGCTCAGTCAGTAGAGCATGCGAGTCTTGATCTCAGGGTCGCGAGTTCAAGCCCTACGTTGGGCATGGAGCCTACTCAAAAAATAAAATAAAATAACATTTAAAAAAAAGCACAATTCCAGTTAGATGCATTCCCAAAGTCTTGCAACCCTCCCCACTCTCTCATTCCAGGGCACTTGCATCATCCAGGAAGGAAAACTTGTACCTATAGCAGCCTGTCCCCAGCGAACCGCCCCCGGCTCCCGGGAGGCCTTCTCCCACCTTCTGTCTCTAGCGCTGGACGCTTCACGTAAGTGGAATCCTGAAGCGTATGTGTCTGCCTTCTTTCATTCCACATGTTTTTTCAAGGTTCATCCCCATCATGGTATAGGTCGTGCTTCCCTTCTTTTTATAACATTCCCTTGGATGGAAAGGCCACCGCCACCTACACCATAGGTATAAACCTTTGAGTTTACACCTATGTTTCTTTCTAACAGTTTAGTAGTTTTGTTTCCTGTAGTTAGGTCTTTGATCCATCTGAGGTAAGGTATTCCACGGGGATATTGTGTCCATCCATCAGCGGGTGGCTATTTGGGTTTCTACCTTTTGGCTATTATGAATAATTCTGCTGCGTACATTCATGTGTAAGTTTTTGTACCGACGTAGGTTTTCGGTTTTCTTGGGGAGATTCCCAGTAGTGGGATTGCTGGGTCATGTGGTGACTCTATGTTCAACTTGTTGAGGAAATGCCGAAGTATTTGCCACAGTGGCTGTACTATTTTATATTCCCGCCAACACTGGGAATGTTAAACAGTAAGAACTTTATACATCGTCACCAATATGTATTATTCTCTGGATTTTTTTTTAATGTTTATTTATTTAGAGAGAGAGAGTGAGCAAGCAGGGAGGTGGAGAGAGAGACAGACAGAGAGAGAGAGAATCCCAAGCAGGCTCCGCACTGTAAACGCAGAGCCCAATGAGGGCTCTCACGAGGCTCCCGCGAACCATGAGATCATGACCTGAGCCGAAACCAAGAGTCGGACGCTTCACCGACCGAGCCACCCAGGCGCCCCTGGGGTGTATTTTTATTATTGCGTACTAGTGGGTGTGAAGTAATTATCTTATTGTGGTTTTGATTTGCATTTTCCTAATGACTAATGATGCTGAACATCTTTTCATGTGCTTATTAGCAATCTGTATGTCTTCTTGGAGAAATGTCCATTCCGGTCCTTTGTCCGTTTTTTAATTGGTTTGTCTTTTTGTTGTTGAGTTGTAACAATTCTTTACCTATTTTGGATACCATCAGATATATGATTCGGAAGGACTTTGGTGCCATATTTAAGAAACCCTAGTCTAATCCAAAGACTTGAAGATGTACACCTGGGTTTCTTTCTGAGTGTCAGAACTCTGGTTCTTGGATGTAGGTCTTTGGTCCACTTGACCTCACTTTGTTCATGTAAGCTGTTGCATGTGGATGTCCCGTTGTCCCTGCACCATTTGTTGAGAAGATGCCGTTTTCATCTGAGAATGTGCTCAGACATCATGGCCACCCCCACACCCTGCTTCACCCTGGGCTCTGCTTCTTGTCATCATTAAGAAAAGAGCCCTTAGAGGGGCGCCTGGGTGGCTCAGTCGGTGAGGCATCTGACTTCAGCTCAGGTCATGATCGCGCAGTCCATGAGTTCCAGCCCTGCATTGGGCTCTGTGCTGATGGCTCAGAGCCTGGAGTCTGCTTTGGATTTTGTGTCTCCCTCTCTCTCTGCCCCTCCCCTGCTCACGCTCTGTCTCTTTCTCTCTCTCTCAAAAATAAATAAAAAGAAAGAAAGAAAGAAAGAAAGAAAGAAAGAAAGAAAGAAAGAAAGAAAGAAAAGGGCCCTTAGGGTGCAGTCAGAGGGGAAAATGCTGCCTTAGCTGAGCTTAAGCCTGGCCAGGATTGGGAAAGTCAGCATGAAACCTTCAACCTGCTGGCCCATGTAAGACCAGGACTCCTGGCTCCACATTGTAATGCCTGTGGCCACGGGACAAGAAAGGACCCCAAGCCCTTCCCCCCAGCTTTCTGCTGGTGCAGCTTCAACAGCCCCTAGCATGAGAGCAAGGTGCCCTCCACTCACCGTCCTAGGGTGAAGTTGTAGCCAGGGCGGGGGGCAGGGGGCTGGGGGACACACAGTCCAAGGAGGAGCTTCATTCCCATTAGTCCTGGCCCTGCTCTGGGCTCTCATCCTGGTACTCCTGAATTGAGCAGTAAACAAGATTGTGCCTGAGGGGTCCGGGCTCACCTTGTGCATAGGATGGGGGGTTGGAGGGTTGGGGTGGGCTAGGGGCATCCCTGGGCCACCAGGGGGTGCTGTGGGAACTGCCCCGGGCCCCTGGCCCTCCCAGCCTCGCCCTGCCGGCTGGCTGTGCCAGGCTGGCTGGCCTTCCAGCCCTGGCTGGCTGGCACAGGTTTGCCCATACCTGGCGGTTCTTGGGGACTCAGGGCCAGAGCGAAGCCAGCTCAGAGCTCCGGGCAAGAGCTCGGAGAGACGGATGGAGCTGTCATTGGATAAAGGAAAATTCCTGGAAAACAAGTCCTTGTTAACACCTACTCTCTCCCTTGTCACCGCAGAGGCTGTGGCAACGCACATAGTAACTGTCCCCTATCGACATAGTAACTGTCCCCGATCGCGGCGGCTGCAGCGCCTTGGGACATGGTCAACGTGAGCTCTTCTCTGGCTTGCTGTGGTCTCTGAACCTTTCAGGAAGCACCTCCTTCCCTCAAATGTCTTGCCTGTTGAGGACTTTTGTTCAAAGTAGAAGGGAGCAAAAAGGAAACAGAGGCAGAGAGACAGAACGACGTGCCTCCACCCACCTGCTGTGCTGTCCCTAAAGCCGAACGCTGCAGTCCTAAGCAGTGGGTCTCCTCTGGCCTGCCCCAGCCTCACGGGGACACCAAGCAGTGTGGTAGCAGCCGAGCGGGGCCTCCCTCCAGCACAGCTGTGTTCGGCCAGAGAAACAAGCCAAGGGTGGCATCTCCTGGGAGCAGCCTGGTGAGCACCCTGGAGGTGAGCGGGGCCCAGGAGGCCACGTCCTGTGCACCAGGCACGTGCAGCCACGTGCACCCACTTTGAAGAAAGCCAGCAGGTTCAAGGAGGACCCCGGGGGTCAGACCAGACCGCAGCTTGGGTTGAGGATTTCTCGCAGGGGCTACACCACACACACCCCTGTTCAGAGGGGGTCTGGGGCTTGCAGTCCTGCTCTCGCCTTCTCTGTTCTTATCTGGTTCCACTCCGGGACGATCAGCAACTCCACGGAGGGCGGGGCCCCTGGATGCCCAGTCTGGGGAAGGGAGGCCTGAGGTGGGGGGGAGGGGGGGGGAAGTGACGAGACCCTGGGGTCTCTCCTCTGGGGCATCACGCTCATGCCTTTCCCCTGCTTTTATGGAATGTTGGGCCTCATCTTATCCACGACATCAAATGTAGGCAGCCTCCAGAGAAAAGGGGCTGAAATATTAGGCAGAGAGCCTCTGGTGTTAAAAGATGCTTGCATAAACCCTAGAAACATCAGCGTTGGTGAAATCTAAATCTCGGAGTAGAAACAGATTTCTACTGGGGGGCACCTGAGGGGTTCAGTCGGCTGAACATCGACTCGTGGCTTCAGCTCAGGTCACGATCTCGGGGTTCGTGAGTTCGAGCCCCGCATCGGGCTCTGTGCTGACAGCTCAGAGCCTGGAGCCTGCTTCGGATTCTGGGTCTCCCTCTCTCTCTGCCCCTTCCCTGCTCACGTTCCTTCTCTCTCTCTCTCTCAAAAATAGACAAACATTAAAAAAAATTTTTTAATGAATAAATACATAAATAAATGAACATTCAAAAAAAGAAATCGAGACACTGGCTAAAATAACTAAGGCTTGAGCGATTGGGGGGGGGGACCTCTCAGTATGGGTTGCGGCCCCTCCTCTTGAAAGAAGAGGGCTTGCTCAGATGAATCCACCGACAAACCCAGAACCAATATGTCCATACTCAGGTTACCCCAATTCAAGGGAAGTATAGAGACCAGAATAGAAGGTAACCACTGACCTCAAATGGTTGAGTCCCAAGGAAGCACGCCCTTGCCTGCGCAGGTGTCCTTCTATCCGATACCTGCAGAATAACAATGACAGCCTCTGTATTGCCATCTTGCCGTGTTCTAATTCCCAGTCACCTGCCGGGTGGGGATGGGAGCCCCCAGGGTTTTGGCACATGAGATTTGAAGAGCAAAATCCCTCAGGAACGGCACATGGCCGAGGGGCGACACGTCACCGGACAGGACTTGGGATCTCAGGATGCGGCTCTTGCCAAAACAAGTGTCCGTCACGCATGAGCCTCTGGCAGACCAGCCGCGTGTGACAGACCGCGGGTGATGCTGGGACTTCATGCGGATGCCAGCACACACTAGCTCTCTACCTTGGTTCCCTTTTCTCCTCAAGGGATTTCTCCCTCTCCTCCTCCCCCCTCCTCCCCTTCCTCCTCCTCTGTCAGACCCTGTGAGGAAACATCAGTGGGACAACAAAACCAACAAAAGTTTACAAGATACAAAGCTTATAAAGTTTGACACGTGGGTCCCTATCCATGGTCCCTGCCTGCCTTGAGATGGTAGATGGAAGCTTCCATTTCACTTGTCTCTAATTGTCTCCTTCCAGGAAGGATGAAGAGCCCACAGGGTACCTGGAGAGAAGGCAGAAGGCAATGCCTGGAGTGTCCTGGGACCCACTATGGTTCCCACACTCCCTAGAGCTAATCTGATCCAAAGGCGAAAACAACAGCAGAGCGATTCCTGTTTGTTCACCTGCTCGCCCTCCTTGCTTGGTTATTGAGCACCGATCCTGAGCCAGGACCTTGTGAGGGGCCAGACCGAAAGGCGAACACAGCCTTATGGACCAGAGGCAAGCCGAGGCTCAGAGCTGCTGGAGGGTTAGGATGGCTCTGACGGCATGATGGACCCGGCGGGTGGTGGCCTGATGTCGGCAGAGAACACGGACTTAGGGTCTGCTTAATTCAATCTTTTAGTTTCCTAGGGGCAGTGACCAGTTCAAAGGGGATTAAACCTAAAAGGACATGTATTGGCATGTGGCTTCAGGCATGCCTGGATCCAGAGGCTGAAAAATGTCATCAGGACTCAGTATCTCTCCATCTCTCCACCCTGTTGTACTCTGCGCTGGTTTAACCCCCAAGCAGAGCCTCCAGGCCTGGTGGCCCCCAACACCCCTTTATGTTGAACTCAGCAGCCCTGGCTTCTTTCTCCCAACTGTTGCAGTCAAAATCTTGAGTCTGACTCTTATTGGCTCCAGTTGGGTCACATGCCCATTCTTGGACCAATTACTGTGGTCGAGGGGGATGAAATCACTGATTGGTTAGATCTGGGTCACATGCTCACCCCCCCCCCCCATTGTGGGGACAGGTTAGCCTGACTCAACAATGTGGGCTGAATTGAAAAGGGGCATTTCTCAAAGGAAGAGTGAAAAGTTGCAACTGGGAGAAGGGTGAATGAATGGTAGGCAGTCCATTCTTGAGGCTATGACTCTTGACATCTTCTGGCTGTGTGACTTTGGCCAGGTCAATTAGCTTCTCTGAGTCTCAGCTGGAAATAGAACTTGTTTCAGTGTTAATGGTCACTTCCTTTATAAAAACAGGAACATGGCAGAGGTGTCCTGGGCTTCCTACTATATTTGGACCTTTCATTAGGATAGATTATGAGGTCATTAAGAAGTGGACAGAAGACGTGAATAGACTGACACTTTTCCAAAGAAGACATACAGACAGATGGCCAACAGACACATGAAAAGATGCTTGACATCACTCATCATCAGGGAAATACAACTTAAAACTACGAGATATCACCTCACATCTGTCAGCATGGCTAAAAATAACAACACAGGAAACAACAGATATTGGTGAGGATGCAGAGAAAGGGAAACCCTCTTACACTGTTGGTGGAAATGCAAATTGGTGAGCTCTGGAAAACAACATGGAGGTTCCTCAAAAAATTAAAAATAGAACTATCCTGGGGTGCTTGGGTGGCTCAGTTGATTGAGCCTCTGACTCTTGACTTCAGCTCAGATCATGATCCCAGGATCATTAGATTGAGCCCCAGGTTGGGCTCGGTGCTAAACATGGAACTTGCTTGAGATGCTCTCTCTGCCTCTCTCCCCCACTCTCTCTCTCTCTCACTAAAATAAATAAAATGAAAAAAAATTAAAAAACAAGAACTACCCTATGATCCAGCAATTGCACTGCTAGATATTTACCCAAAGTACACAAAAATACTGATTCAAAGGGACACAGGCACCCCGATGTTTATAGCAGCATTATTAACAATAGCCAAATTATGGAAAGAGCCCAAATGTCCATTAAATGATGGATGGATAAAGAAATTGTGGGGGCTCCTGGGTGGCCCAGTTGGTTAAGAATCTGACTTCAGCTGAGGTCATGATCTTGTGGTTCATGAGTTCGGGCCCCGCATCTGGCTCTGTGCTTACAGCTCAGAGCCTGGAGCCTGCTTCAGAGTCTGTATCTCCCTCTCTCTCTGCCCCTCCCCTGCTCGTGCTCTTCCTCCCTCTCTCTCTCTCAAAAATAAATTAACTTTAAATAATTGTGTTTCTTTTTTTAAATTAAAAAAAGAAAAAAATTGTGGTGTGTATTATACACAATGGAATATTATTCAGCCATCAAAAAGAATTAAATCTTGCCATTTACAATGACATGGATGGAGCTAGAATATATTATGCTAAGCAAAATCAGTCAGAGAAAGACAAATACCATACGATTTCATTCATATGTGGAAGTTAAGAAACAAAGCAGATCGGGGCGCCTGGGTGGCGCAGTCGGTTAAGCGTCCGACTTCAGCCAGGTCACGATCTCGCGGTCCGTGAGTTCGAGCCCCGCGTCGGGCTCTGGGCTGATGGCTCGGAGCCTGGAGCCTGTTTCTGATTCTGTGTCTCCCTCTCTCTCTGCCCCTCCCCCGTTCATGCTCTGTCTCTCTCTGTCCCAAAAATAAAATAAACGTTAAAAAAAAAAAAAAAAAGAAAAAAAGAAACAAAGCAGATGAACATGGGGGGGGGAGAGAGAAAGGCAAACCATAAAACAGACGTTTTTCTTTTTCAGTTTATTTATTTATTTTGAGAGGGAGAGGGAGAGAGAGAGAATCCCAAGCTCAGTGCAGAGCTCGATGCAGGGCTTGAACTCATGAACTATGAGATCATGACCTGAGCTGAAGGCGGACACTTAGCTGACTAGGCCACCCAGGTGCCCCCATAAAACAGACTCTTAACTATAGAGAACAAACTGAGGGCTGCTGGAGGCGATGTGGGGAGGATGGGCTAAATGGGTGAGGGGCATTAAGGAGGGCACTTGTTGGGATGAGCTCTGGGTGTTATATGTAAGTGATGAATCACTAAATTCTACTCCTGAAATAAATCTTACACTATATGCTAACTAACTAGAATTTAAATAAAACCCTGAAGCAAGCAAGCAAACAAAAAAGGAATTCCGTTCCTTTGGCCCTCATAACCAAAGAATGAGGAAGAGGGAGGGAAAATGACCCTCCAGTAAAGGTAAAGCCCTTTCTTTAACAGCTTTCGGCATAGAGAAGACAGAGGAGCCCCCAGGAGAAGGAGCAGTTCAAGGGCACAGGTGGGCTAAGCAGCCCTGTCCAGGTCCTGACCCCTATGTTCTCCCCCTGGAGCCTCGGAACAGTCAGGGCTGGGCACAGACAGACATCTGGCACCTCCGTCTGGGCCTCTGTTCTTGCTGTGAAGTCCTGAGCAAAAGGGACTTTCCATGGTTTGGTTTTGTTTTTTTTTTTTTTAATGTTTATTTTGAGAGCGAGAGAGCACGAGCAAGGGAGGGGCAGAAAGAGAATCCGAAGCAGGCCCCACGCTACCAGCGCAGAGCCCAACCGGGTCCCCAACCCAGGAACGATGTGATCATGACCTGAGCTGAAATCAAGAGTGGGACGCTTAACTGACTGAGCCACCCAGGCACCCCGTGGGTCCTTCCATGTTTTTGCAGGATGCGGGCAAAGCAGAGGGTTGACATCAGGAAGGACCCAGCCCTGAGCAAGGCTGGCCGTGGGGGCATCCACCGGCCCACTGCTGGAGGCTCGCCCAGTTAGCTACGGGTAAGTCCCCTGCACTGGAGCTCTGCCTCTGGCCAGATGGTTTTGTCTTTCTCTGGGGGGAGGCGGGAGATGACCCTTCCTTCTGTCCTCAGGGCCCCTAAACTGGTGTGCCTGGAGCGGTGAACAAAACCCCAGTCCTCCAACTGCTCCTCCCACCGTCTCTTACAGGAGGTTTCTTCCCTATTATGCCCACGACGGTTTCTTACAGAGCTTTACACGCCAAAAGCGTACTCAGTGATCTTTTCCGTCCGTCATGCGCAACCACGCTAGGATAGAAAATGGAACAGAAAATGCATGGGAATCTGAACCATTTTTCAATAAGGAAAAGAAAACAAACTGACCACGCTTCTGTCTCCAGGCACTGAAAGCATTCTCGCTCTCTCCTGGAATACGGCCCCAGGAGGACTCAGTCCTCTGTCCCTCCCACTGTTGGTCTTTGCAGCTTTCCATCTGGTGCCTCCCACAGACCCTCTGCCACCTGAGTCATCGGCCCACGGCCGGGGTGGGGTGCATGGCAGTGGCCCCACCTCTGAAACGCCAACGTGTAAGTATCAGAGCTGGGATCGTGATGTTCTGGGCCCGTTATAGCAGCAAAAGCCTCACTTCCATTTGCTCAGATCTTTGCAGGGCAGAAAGCCCGTTCAACATATTACCTGTTCCTACCCATCCCATTGACATCATGGGTTCCCACTGTTTTTCCTTCTTCTTCTTTTTTTTAATCTTTTTTTTTCCAGTTTTATTGAGATGTAATTGACATACCCAAGTCTTTTTTTTTTTTTTTTTTTTTTCTTTAAGTAAACTCTATGCCCATCATGGGACTCAAGCTCAGGACTCTGAGACCAAGAGTCCCACACTCCACCGACTGAGCCAGCCAGGCGCCTCCCATTTTTGCCTCGCAATCGTGGAGGATTAGCTGTAGGAGTCAGATGTGGAAGAAAGGAATGGGGGAGGGAGGTATCTGGCTACGAACGGGTTAAGGTTTGTGTTCTCTCTAGTACTGCCCTCGGGTGAACCTCACTCTTCCGCTAGTTACTAAAGCAAGATAGTATCTTGAAGATCTTGAACTATTAATATTTGTGCTTTTCTTTTTCCCACTTCCTTTGCCCCTCCCTTAGGAAAAGGCGTCCACATCGTTTCAAGAATATGAGAGGTGAAGTAAGAATGTAAAGCCAAAGGAACAATCAATATCCCCTTTTGGGGACTCAGCTAGGGAAGCAGCAGGGTTTATGTCACTCGGAGAGAATCGGAAAGGACAGAGCGATCTCTGTCTTGTCACCCCGTGGCCTTTTCCTCTCTGTGTCTTCTGCGTCTCTGAATTTCTCTCTCCTTCCAAGAACCCCAGTCATTGGATGTTTTTAGGGCCCACCCAAACCCAGTATAACCTTGTCTTAACTTGATTACATCTGCAAAGACTCGATTTCCAAATAGGGTACCATTCACAAGGACAGGGGGGCTGGGATTGGGCCACACCTTTTTGGGGGAAACCGTTCAACCCACAACAGGGCCCTGCAGGCAAAAGATGACAAATGCCAATACCCTGGGGTGCCAAACCTATTATCTGTGTGAATAAGAGCCGGGAGGCCAGGGTGGCTGAAACAAAATGGCCCAGATGCAGAGAAGTGGAAAACGAGGCCATAGAGAAAAGGCGGGGCCAGATCATGTGGGACTTTGTAGGCCCCTGGTAAATCCTCTGGTTTCTCTCTGAATGAGTTGGAAGCCAGTGGATTCATTTAAGGGGAGAAAAGCAAAACCTGACTCCAGCTTTAAAACAATCCTTCTGGTGTCTCTACTGGGCGTGGAGTGTCAGAGTTGGTGGTGAGGAAGCTACTTCCGTAATCCAGGGGAGAAGATAGAGTCTGGACCAGGGCAGAAGCAGTCCAGGTGCTTAGAAGTGGGCAGAGCCAGGGGGCGCCTGGGTGGCTCAGTCGGTTAAGCGTCCGACTTCAGCTCAGGTCACGATCTCGCGGCCCGTGAGTTCGAGCCCCGCGTCGGGCTCTGGGCTGATGGCTCAGAGCCTGGAGCCTGCTTCCGATTCTGTGTCTCCTTCTCTCTCTGCCCCTCCCCCGTTCATGCTCTGTCTCTCTCTGTCTCAAAAATAAATAAACGTTAAAAAAAAAAAAAAAAAAGAAGTGGGCAGAGCCTGAATCTACTTTTTTTTTTTTTTTTTTTTTTTTTTTAAGAGAGAGTGCATGTAGGGGCGCCTGGGTGGCGCAGTCGGTTAAGCGTTCGACTTCAGCCAGGTCACGATCTCGCGGTCCGAGTTCGAGCCCCGCGTCGGGCTCTGGGCTGATGGCTCGGACCCTGGAGCCTGTTTCCGATTCTGTGTCTCCCTCTCTCTCTGCCCGTCCCCCGTTCATGCTCTGTCTCTCTCTGTCCCAAAAATAAATTAAAAAAAAAAAAACGTTGAAAAAAAAATTTAAAAAAAAAAAAGAGAGAGTGCATACATGCAGGGGAGGGGCAGAGAGGGAGGGAGAGAGGAAGAATCCTAAGCAGGTTCTGTGCTATCAGCCCAGAGCCTGACGCAGGGCTCAATCTCACAAACCGTGAGATCATGACCTGAGTTGAAATCAAGAATCAGACACTTAACTGACTGAGCCACCCAGGCACCCCAAGCCTGAATCAATTTTGAAGGCAGGATTTGCCAGTAGGTTGGATGTGGGGTGTATAAAAGAGGCAGATCAAGTATGGTTCTGAGGTTTTTGGCTCCACCAACTGGACCAATGGAGTTGCCATGGGCCCAGATAAGGAAACCCCGGGAAGGAGCAGGTTTAAGGGAAGAAAAGCAGGAGTGAGGTTTGGGCCCCGATTGGTTTAAGATGTCGCGTCGACTATGCCACAAAGGCCTGTGGATCTATGAGTCCAGAGCTCCGGGAAGAGGTCTGGGCTGGAGCACACATCTGGGAGCTGTCAGCATGAACTCAAATACACGTAAGGCACCCAGCTTGTGCGTGCAGAGAGAAAAAAGAAAGACCTGAGGTCTGGGCCCCAAAGCCATCCAATGTTTGGAGGTTGGAAGACTGAAAGGGGCAGAGGTCATCTAAATATCCCCCAGGTTTAAATATTTTTATTTGTTATATTTAACTCTTTACTTATTTAAGTAAACTCTACACCCGACGTGGGGCTCGAACTCACGAACCTGAGATCAAGAGTCGCAAGCTCTACCAACTGAGCCAACCAGGCACCCCATATTCGATTTAACTCTTTAAGTAACTAAGGTTTTATTTTGTGTACGTTAAGTATGATTCCACATTGACTTTCCCCCTCCCCCCAGATGGTCACACTAGATAACTACTTTATCTGGAAGGACCCTTCCTGGTCTAACCTCTGGCTTAATAATTATTGATTAACCATTCTGCCATGCGTCCATGTCTTCACTGGCAGAAGTGCAGTCGTGGACCAAAGTAATTCAAGATGACCCGTTCAGATCTGTTCTCAGAAGTGTACCAACCTCAAAGGAATGGCTCGTAGTTAGGAAGTGCAAAGCATCATGGGGGCTTCTAAGATACCTACTTACTTGCTGGACCCAAAGGGAGGCTCTGCTCCCAGGAAAGTCTTGCACAGTCAGGGAACAAATATTTGTATGACGGACCAGTTATTACAGATAGCTCTGACGTTCTTATCCTTTGTGAATAAATAAAAAGGTTGAGATTTTGAGTTAAGATGTGAATGAAAGAATCACTTTGCTCTTTTTAATGAGTATCAAAGATCGATTTGTGAAGAAAAAAGAAATCGATTTGTGTTCCTCCATAAGGGACAGGTTGACAAAGAGGCTATTGGCCAGAATCGCAGCGATGTGGCTAATGTATCCCTGATGCATTTCCTAGTGCAGGGAACAGTCATATAGACATTAAATGCATTTTATTCTTTGGGATGATTTATTGCATTTATCTGATCCCTTTCGAATTTTTGTGCTTTTTATTGGTTTCATTAGAAATAGAAAATATTTTGTTAGGAAAAATATCTTTTGAGATTTTTTCCACTTCTTCAGCTTTCCTATTTTTTATATGAAACCACATATTAGTGCACATTAATGGCCAGGAGATACAACTTAGATTACCGATTTCTGAGACTTATAATGAAAGGAAGATGGTTTTTTAAAAAAGCAGATTGCCGTATTATGAGTGCGTATCATATCTATTTAACAAAGTGGTATTATTTGGAATAAGGAAATGCTGAAGGGCATCTGGTTCAGGCAGTGTGGCATTTATAATCTGAAGATTCCATCTCCTGAATCAGATCTTTGTCAACAAGCATTGCTGACAGGAAAATATTTGTGAAATCATTTGTAAATTAGCCAAGTCGCCAATGAGCCAAATGATCCTGTAAAGACTTTGACCTTTTAGACAAGCACTATTAAATAATGAACTGTAAAATAGAGATGACCATAATACATGGATCCATAATGATCATAATGTACGTACAGTCTTAATAGCCTTGGCATCCATCGGAAAACCTATAACTTCTAGGACATCGTGAAGAAGGTGTTTTGGACTCGGACCAAAATAATTTAATTAAACTGTGATATTTTACCAGATAAAAAGCAAGAGTGAACTACTTTCTGTTGCTGCAAGGTATAATCAGAATACATAAGTAGGGAACCTGGGGTAGATGCAGTTAAATCCCCACTCGAGGGGAAAGACCTTCTTCGGCCATAAGCAACTGCAGCATTTGTGAATTTGGAGGTGAACCAATATGCTTCTTGGAAGATAAATTTCCTTTTCCAGAAGTGGCCATGACACCTTACCGTTGTGCCACAGAATATGCAAAAATAAACGATGAGTTATTTCGAACAGTTCAACTAAAGGTTTTTTTTTTAATTGTTTTTATGCTGCATATTTTGGTGTTTAGATGAGAAATCAATCTGCTAATTTTCTTCGCTCAGAATCCTCCAAAAATAATGATTCAGGAAAGTGCAGCTGATTAATGAACATGATTGTGCAAAGACAAATGACTAAAGTATTTGGTTATCATGAAATTGAACTTTAGATAGTTGGAGGAACAAAGACAAGATTTTATCTCAAATATTTATATACATATATTTACATATACATATATGTGTGTGTATATATGTATATATATATGTATATATATGCTTTTATTTTGCTCTTTATTTCCAATTAGAAAAATCTTAGTTACCTACAGCTGAATTTAGTCCATCAAGATCCATCCAATGTATGTTCACGTATTAAAATGTTTAGAATTTTAAACATCACTGTTCCAAGGTTTGTATTTATATCAACATTTGGTTGTTCTGGGCCAAACAGAGAGTGAAAGCATGGAGTCTCTCTCTGATTCATGAAGACTTCATGAAGTCTCTGCTCTTGGTGCCCCCTCTCTGTCCCTACAGCCCTGAATTATTCTGCTATTTGATGGTTACTGCAGGCAGAGGTCATTCTTCACATGACTTTTTAATGAATTAGCTCTTTCATGAACATCTGGTTTCAGGTCACAAGACAGTGGCATGAGAGGCTCAAGGCTGAGGGAGGTCCCATCCACACATCTGTGGAGGCTGGTGCAGAAAGACTTGTCCTGTGGGCAGAGAAGGGAGAAGCAGCCTGATTTCAAAGTCCTCGCACAGCCAAGAGAGAAAGCCTCTAAGTCAGCCTTGCTTGGATGACCTTTCCCTCTTGCAGTGGCGTGTAATCTCTGAGTCATGGACCCCCTTTGAGAACCCGAGGATCACTATGGCTCCTTCTCACCAAAGATGTGCGTATGTCAGCTGCTCACACACATCCACATGCACATTTTCGTCATGCCAACCCCGGGGGTGGGGGGCGGTCATGGGTACCCTAGGATCCTTGGCATCACAATCAGATGTTGCCTTAGAATTTGGGGAAAAGAGCTTACTCTTGTTTCTTAAAATGTGGGCCATACCCTTTATATCACTTTTTTTAAGTAGGCTCCACACCCAGTGTGGGGCTTGAACTTATGACCTTGAAATCAAGAGTCCCATGCTCTACAGACTCAGCCAGCCAGGCACCCCTAAATCCCTTTTTAAAATAAACGAGTGCAAAAAAAAAAAAGAAAGAAAAAAAAGGGGCGCCTGGGTGGCTCAGTCTGTTAGGCGACTGACTTCGGCTCAAGTCATGATCTCACGGTTCATGAGTTCAAGCCCCCCGTCGGGCTCTGTGCTGACAGCTCGGAGCCTGGACCCTGCTTTGGATTCTGTGTCTCCCTCTCTCTCTGCCCCTCCCCTGCTCGTGCTCTCTCTCTCTGTCTCTCAAAAAATAAATACATGTTAAAAAAAATTTAAAAATAAAATAAAATAAAATAAAATAAAATAAAATAAACGAGTGCTGTACACAAGCCAATTTAGAGGACCTGTACTTGGGGCACCCAGCAGGCTCAGTCAGTAGAGTACATGATTCTTGATCTCAGGGTCGTGAGTTCAAGCCTCATGTTGGACATAAAGCTTACTTGGAAGGAAGGAAGGAAGGAGGAGGGAGGAAGGAAGAAAAGAAGGGAAGGAGGAGGAAGGACTTGTACTTAATGATATAACAAAGAATAAAGCACTGTCTAGTCTAGACTAACTAGTTGGTTTCACACAAGTTACTTGCCTTTGCCCCTCCTCTAAACATTTGTTCTGTGGCTTTGTTGTTCAAGGAACCCCCAAGGTTGAGTCAGGAAGCTGAGACTCTAATTAGCCCAAAGCTGAGGGGAGTCTCCTTCCTATCCTTAAGCTTCAGTTTCTGCATCTATAAAAAAGAAGGGATTTAGATTAGTAGGCAGTTCTCAAGAGACCCTTTTTTGGGGTCTGTGAGGTCAAAAACATTTCATAACAAACTAAGATGTTACTTGCCTTTGTCGCTCTCATCCCACGGCAGGTGCACAGTGGGGGTTTGCAGAAGCTGTGTGACATGTGATGACGTCATTGTGCTGAGAGTGTGTGGAATGTGTGCTGGTAGAGTCTTGTGTTTCAAAGATGCTTAATGTGATACACGTCAGGAGGTAAAACCCACCGAAACAAGATTATTCTCTTAGTTTCCTTATTTCTCACAAAGTACCACAAACTGGGTGGCTTAAGACAATAGAAATTTGTTGCCTTGCAGTTCTGGAGGCTGAAAGTCCAAAACTAAGATGTCGGCATCGCTGCTATCTTTCTGGAAAGAAAATTATATGTATATGTATATGTATATTATATGTATATGTATATGTACATGTATATGTAAATTTATATCTATATCTATCTATATCATCTATAAAAGATTTTATTTATTTTATAAAGGATTTTATTTTTAAGTAATCCCTACACCCAAGATGGGGTTCAAACTCATAACCCCAAGGTCAAGAGTAGCACACCCCATTGAGCCAGCCAGGCACCCAAGGGTTGCTTCCTTTTGAGGGCTCTGAAGGAGAATCTTTTCCAGGTCTCTCTCCTGGCTCCTGGTGGCTGCCAGCCACCCTTGGTGTCCCTTGGCTTGTAGACGCATCACTCAAACCTCTGTCCCCATCTTCACATGGATTTCTCCCTGAGTGTCTGTGTCTGTATCTCTATGTGGCCATCTTCTTTTTCTTTTTTTAACATGGTCATCTTCTTTTTTAATGTTTATTTATTTTTGACAGAGAGAGAGAGAGAGAGATAGAGCATGAGCAGGGAGGGGCAGAGAGAGGGAGACACAGAATCCGAAGCAGGCTCCAGGCTCTGAGCTGCCAGCACAGAGCCCGGTGCGGGGCTTGAACTCATAGACCGAGAGATCATGACCTGAGCTTAAGTCGGACGCTCAACTGACTGAGCCACCCAGGTGCCCCAAACATGGTCATCTTCTTATGAGGACATCAGTCCTATTGGATTAAGGGCCCACCCTACTCCAGTATGACAACATCTTAACTCATTGTCTCTGCAACAACCTTATTTCCAAGCAAGGTCACATTCTGAGGGAATAGGAGTTAGGACTAGGGACACAATTCAACCCAAACAGTAATCAATAATATTTAAGATGCTGAGACCAGAGTCTGACTAGGTGACTTCAAGGGTTCTACCCTGATGAAACATCATAAGATTCTAAGGTAAATTTTATTTTTTTTTATGTTTATTTTTGACAAAGAGAGACAGAGACAGAGACAGAAACAGATCATGAGCGAGGGAGGGTCAGAGGGACAGGGAGACACAGAATCCGAAGCAGGCTTCAGGCTCTGAGCTGTCAGCCCAGAGCCCAACGCAGGACTTGAACTCACCAACCGCAAGATCATGACCTGAGCCAAAGTCAAATGCTTAACTGACTGAGCCACCCAGGTGCCTTTTTTTTTTTTTTTAAAGATAATTTATTTTTAAATTATCTCTACATTCACTGTGGGGCTGGAACTTACAACCCTGAGATCAAGAGTCACATGATTTACCCCTTGAGTGAGCCAGGCATCTCATTGGCTACTATTTTTCTTAAAATTTTTAAAAAATTTTCCTTAACATTCTAAGTACAGAACATAACAAATAGATTCTTATTTTTATTTTTTTAAGATTTATTATTTTAAAATGTTTATTTATTTTGTGGGAGAGAGAACACACGTGCATAAGCAGGTGACGGGCAGAGATAGAGGAAGAGAGAGAATCCCAAGCAGGCTCTACACTGTCAGCACAGAGCCCGATGCAGGGCTTTAACCCATGAACCTTGAGATCATGACCTGAGCCAAAATCAAGAGTCGAACACTTAACCAACTGAGCCATCCAGGTGCCCCTAAAGATTTTATTTTATTTTTTATGATTTTCTACTTTTTATTAAAAAAGTTTTCTTTATTTATTTTTGAGAGAAAGAGAGAGAGAGACAGAGAGAGCACAAATGGGGGAGGAGCAAAGAGAGAGGGAGACGTAGAATCCAAAGCAGGCTCTGGGCTCTGAGCTGTCAGCATAGAGCCTGATATGGGGCTGGAACTCACCAACGGTTGAGATCACAGCCTGAGCCGAAGTCAGACACTTAACCAACTAAGCCACCGAGGCGCCCCTAAAACAATTTTTTTTATATGTTTATTTTTGAGAGAGAGAGAGAGAGACAGCGTGAATGGGGGAGGGGAAGACAGAGAAAGAGACACAGAATCTGAAGCGGGCTCCAGACTCTGACCTGTCAGCACAGAGCCCAATGCAGGGCTTGAACTCATGAACTGCGACATCATGACCTGAGCTGAAGTCGGACACTCAACCCACTGAACCATCCAGGTGCCCCTAAAGATTTTATTTTTAAGTAATCTCTACATCCAACATGGGCTCGAACCTATGGTCTTGATCCTGAGATCGAGTCACATAGTGTACTGACTGACCCAGCCAGGTGCCCCGACAAATAGATTTTTAAAAATGTTCTTTTTGCATATTTGCTTTAGATATTTTTTTAAGGAAATAAAATATTACAAATACAGCCAGGATTCTTCTCACGCCACAGTCCTGCCAACCTTCATAGGCTTAACCTATATTGAAGTTGGTCTGACTCTCCATGGTGACTTTTTATAATTGTACTACTTATGCATGTACCCACATAATACTCCGGCATTGTATAGTATGTCTTTATAAATCTTATAAATGATTTCATTCTATAAATGTCTGTTTGCAAATTGCCTTTTTCCTTCAGCATTACGCTCCTTAGAATTTTTTTTTGTATCACTACACGTAAATCATTTTACCTTTATTCGTTTCTTTGTAGATCTTCCTTTCTTTGTAGATCTGAGTTCTGACCAATGTCCTTTCCTTCTCTATGAAGAACCCACTTTAATACTTCTTGGAAAGTATGCCTACTTGGCAACAAATTCTCTGTTTTTGGTTTGAGAAATTCTTTATTTCTCCTTACTCCTTTTTAAAAGATTTTTTATTTTGGGGGCACCTGGGTGGCTCGGTAGGTTAAGTGTCCGAGTCTTGATTTTGGCTCAGGTCAAGATCTCATGGTTCATGGGATCAAGCCCCGCCTTGGCCTCTGTGCTGATAAGCAAGGAGCCTGCTTGGGATTCTCTCTCTCTGCCCTTCCCCCGCTCATGCTCTCTCCCTCTCTTTCTCACTCTCTCTAAATAAATAACTTTAAAAAAAGATGTTTTTGTTTTTAAGTAATCTCTACACCCACGTGGGGCTCAAACTTATGACACCGAGATCAAGAGTCGCACGCTCTTCTGACTGAGCCTGCCAGGCGTCTGCCTCCTTGACTTTTTAAGGATAACTTCACTGGGTACAGGATTCTAAGTTAGTGAATTTTTTTCTTTCAAAAAAATTTTTTTTTAACATTTATTTATTTTTGAGATCGAGAGAGACAGAGCATGAACTGGAGAGGGTCAGAGAGAGGGAGACACAGAATCTGAAACAGGCTCCAGGCTCTGGTCAGCACACAGCCTGATGCGGGGCTTGAATTCCCGTACTGTGAGATCATGACCTGAGCCAAAGTCAGATGCTTAACCGACTGAGCCACCCGGACGCCCCCCCGGGTCAATGTTTTTTAAAAAAAAAAAATTTTTTTTTTTTAAGTAGTCTTCATGCCCAGCCCGGAGCCCAATGTGGGGCCTGAACTCACAACCCTGAGATCAATCAAGACCTGAGCGGAGATCAAGAGTTGGATGCTTAACCGACTGAGCTACCCAGGTGTGCCCCTCTTTCAACACTTCCAATATTTCCATCCGTTTCTTGCCTGCATGGTTTCCAAAGGGAAATTCTGTGTCATTCTTTCCTCTCTCCTCCATAGGTAAGTCCTTTTCCTCTGGCCTCTTTCAAAATTTGTCTTTGCCTGTGATTTTCTGCAGTTGGAATACGACATGGTGGGTGTAGATTATGAGGTCTTGGTCTTTTGGTGAGCCTGTGCCTGTGGGCTGTGACTTCCCAGGGCTTCTCAGCTCCCTTACCCCCTTTGGTAAGGTAGAAAGGCTCGAGGGGGTTGCAGCTGAATATTTCCCTTCTCTTGGGTCCATGAGGCTCTGGTGAAACGGTTTCTTTTGAGGGCAGGGCTTGTTAAGAGGAACAGAATCCTCGGGCTATGTACCAAAACGGCTCCTTTCCCCTTTCCCCTGCTGAGATGTGAGGGTTTTTTTTTCTGGATCTTTACTGTGAGGATCTGGAAGGGCTCCCGGGGGTAAAACTCACAAGTGTGAGGGGCCCCTGGAGTTTTTAACTTTCAAGCTTATCCACGCTGAGCCTCCAGCAATATGTCGACTAGAATACCTTCTCAGGTACTGGTTCCCGTGGAGTTTCTGCTCAGGTAAGTTGTGATTCTCTGCACCTTTGAGTCCACCTCTCCCAATTTGGCAGCTTGCCCTGTGACCTCAGTTCTCTGACAGGTCTAAAAATAATTGCAGATGTTCAGATTTCTCAGCTTGGTTTCCTGCTGTGTGAATGAAAGCAGCTTCCAATCTCCTCACACTGGAAGGCAATACTTATAAAATAATTCATTGTAACTGCTTTACGATGGTCCCTCGGATATGACAATCATTTATCCAGTGTCTGGCTGATGGAAATTCTAGTTGTTTCCATTTTTTCCCCTATTGTAAGCAATGCTGTTGTGAACATCTTTTTGCATGGCTCCTTGCACATATGTGGATGAACGTTCTTCAAGGTGAACACTGGGAAGTGAAATTGCCGGATCGTAACGATTCGCACTTACCTTGGACTTGACTCCAGAGTGCCAGATTGCCCAGAGTGGCTGCACCCAGCATGCACTCTTGAGCAGCGCAGGAGTTTCCTCTCACTAACTCCTCATCAGGGCTTGCAACTGTCACACTTGTACGCTTTATCATCTCATGGGTGTGAAGCAATGTTTTGCGGGTTTCCTTTGTATTTTCCTGACCGCTAGTGAGGATCATTCACTGAAGCGACAATTCCTGAGCTCCTGTCTTGTGCAGGTGCTGATCTGGGCTTGGCTTGTGGGGGGCACATCCGTGGACAAAACAGACACGGCCCCTGCCTTCCCTGCCCTCGTGAAGTTTTTGTGCAGGTGTGCGTGTAGAGAGTAGGGTGAGGATTAGCGACGGAGAAGGGGTGGATTACAATTTGAAGTAAACCGGTCGGGGTAGGAGGTGAAGGAATTATGGTACAGATCGTTGAAGGAAGAGCCACGCAGGCAGAGGAAAGGCATCTCAGAGGCAATGGTAACAGTAGCAGGGAGAGAGCAGGGGACGGTGAGGCCAGAGAGGTGGGGGCGACGGCTGCTAATGCAGAGCTTCACAAGCTGGTGTGAGGACTGCGCTTTTCTATCTTGAGCACTGCTGGGAGCCCATGGTGTTCAGGACAGCACCACATATTTCTAGCTCCCGGCCCTCAGAATGGAGTGGGATGACACTTCCTGGCTGTCTTAAGGACGTATCAAGCCGTGCGAACAGTTCTGGCCACTGAGCTTTGAGAATTCGCTTTAGAGGCAGTTGATTACCAGTGATAATTTTCTAGAGCTTTTTCCTCTTCTGCCAAGGCAACCAGAAACATCCAAGTAGGATCCTGAGCTGAAAGCGCCAGTCTCCGATCAACGGTGGTGACGAGCGGCTCCCTGCTGCTGCCTCAGATGGATGTGCTGCATGAGAAAGAAATGATCACTGTTTATTTATTTGAGAGAGGGAGAGAGAGAAAGCTTGTGTGAGCAGGGGCGGGGCAGAGAGAGAGAGAGAGAGGGATAATCCCAAGCAGGATCCACACTGTCAGCTCAGAGCCTGACTTGGGGCTCGAGCTCATGAACTGTGAGATCATGACCTGAGCTGAAATCAAGAGTTGGACGCTTCACCGACTGAGCCCCCCAGGTGCCCCAGAAATGATCGCTATTTTAAGTCCCTGAAATTTTGGGGTTATTTGTTACCACAACATAACCGGGATCATCTTGACTGATACAGGGCCATTGTCAAGTTTTGAACTGCACAGTGAGAGAATCTAACCTACCTTTCCTTCCTTCCTTCCTTCCTTCCTTCCTTCCTTCCTTCCTTCCTTCCTTCCTTCTTCTCTTTCTCTCTCTTTTTCTTTCCTCCTTTCTTTCTTTCTTTCTTTCTTTCTTTCTTTCTTTCTTTCTCTTTCTTTAAAATGTGTATTTATTTTTATTTATTTTTTATTTTTTTTTATTTTATTTATTTATTTATTTTTTTTAATTTTTTTTTTTCAACGTTTATTTTATTTTTGGGACAGAGAGAGACAGAGCATGAACGGGGGAGGGGCAGAGAGAGAGGGAGACACAGAATCGGAAACAGGCTCCAGGCTCTGAGCCATCAGCCCAGAGCCTGACGCGGGGCTCGAACTCACGGACCGCGAGATCGTGACCTGGCTGATGTCGGGCGCTTAACCGACTGCGCCACCCAGGCGCCCCTAAAATGTGTATTTATTTTTAAAAGAGAGAGAGAGCAGGCATGAGCAGGGGAGGGGCAGAGAGACAGGGAGAAGGAGAATCCCAAGCAAGCTCCATGCTGTCAGCACAGAGCCTGACACAGGGCTCGAACCTACAAACCATGAGATCATGACCTGAGCTGAAACAAAGTTGGACGCTTAACCAACTGAGCCACCCAGGCACCCCTATTTATTTACTTTCAGGGGGAGTGGCAGAGAGATACAGAGAGCACAAGCAGCAGGGGACGGGCAGAGAGAGAATCCCAAGCAGTCTCTGAGCTGTCAGTGAGGAGCCAGATGTGGGACTCGACCCCACGAACTGTGAGATCATGACCTCAGCCGAAACCAAGAGCTTAACACACTTACCCCACTTAACACTTAACCCACTGAGCCATCCAGGCGCCCTAACCTATACTATAAAAAATCACAGCTACCAAATTGGGAATAGACTATCTAGAGGGTCAGAAATTAAGAGCCCACTGCAATAATCCAAGCAAGAGATGACAGCGACTTGCACTATGATGGTAGTGGCAGAGGTGGTAAGAAGCAGTCAGCTCGTGGACATCGTTAGAAGGCAGGGCCAATAGGATTTTTCTGGCGGATTGGATGTGGATGTGAAAGACTCAAAGGTTTTAGTTTGAGCACCTGGAAGAATGCAGTTGCTATTGACTGAGATGGGGAAGACCTCAAGTGAGCAGGTGCTTAGTTTGGGGATGTTAAAGTTGACATACCTTAGACATCCAGGTGGAGATGCTGAGCCGGCCCTTGGCCTATAGGAGTCTGGGGTTCAGGAGGGAGGTCTGGGTCGGAGACTTACACTTGAGAATGATCATCAATTAGGTGGTCTTTAAAGTCATGACAGTGAATGGAATGGAATCAACAGGGGACAGATTGTAGGTGCAGAAAAGGACGAAACCTGGGGCTACAACACTCAGAGGCTGAGGAGAAGCAAAGGAATCACTGAAAAAACACTGAGAAATACTCACTTGTGAGGTAACAGGAAACCAGGAGGATCGTGTCCCAGTGGCCCAGCCGAAAGAGTCTGTCAGGTAGGAGGTCGCGATCAGTTGTATGAAAAGCGGCAAATAGATCAGGAAAGTGGCAGACAGAATTGGCTCTTCGTTCTAGCAACACGGGGCTCCGTGGCATTGTCGGTAGGAAAAGTTTTGGTCCAGCAGACAGCAAAAAATAAATAAATAAAAATAAAAATAAAAAAGATGTATCAGAAAAAGGGGAGAAGGGCTGAGTGGTACTCATGAATGATGGGAGGGGAGGGGTCAACGCAGAGGGCTAGACTTCCATAGGACTGTAGGTGATTCATCTACAGTAGCAGGCAGGAAGTCAGCGGGTGGGGTTCAGAGATGGAGAGATAGATGTGGGGAGTGGGCAGTCTGCGGACTTCCTCTGCTGATCACGTCAATATCCACAGTGACCTCAGAAAGAAGGGAGGGGGGTTGGAGGTTTGAGGAGGGAGGAAGGGAGGTGGATAACTTGCTGGAGCATTGGGTGAGAAGTGAACCTGGGTTAAGTATCCTATGATTGCCAAGGGCATTAAGAGTCCACTTGAGGTTTGTGGTCATGAATTTAAAATGAAACCAGGCCGTGTGATGCCGGACGCATTTGGCTGGGCAGGTGCAGGTGCCGAGCAGGCAGCAAGTTGGAATTATCACCAGGGTTGTGGTTTGGCTCAGGGAATATTAGGAAGTGAGAAGGCAGGTTGCTGAGGGTGTGTGGAAGGCAGAGGGTACAGTGCTTGACCATGGAATGTAAACAGACACAGAAGAGGAGGAGGGCGTCGAGTCACTGGGGATGTGGTATTAGCACCAACTCAGATTTATTTCAGGAAGACAAGAATCTGAATTCTTCCGGAACACATATACACACCATTATCTATACACGGTCTAATCACATGTTCTCAGAGAATACTTGAAATTAAAACAATGCCCGTAGCTCTGTATACTTAACATTTGTCTATTTTAATCTGTATTAACATGAGTTAATAGAAATATTAGAGGACAGAGAATTTATTTTAAATGAGATCACAAAAGTTGATTTGATACATTTCAGTGACTTCAACTAAGTAGTTTTTTTCCCCCCAAAGTGTTATAATCAACTTCATTCAGAAGTTTTCAATGGGGCACATGGGTGGCTCGGTCGATTAAATGTCCGACTTCGGTTCAAGTCATTATCTCATGGTTCGTGGGTTCAAGCCCCGTGTTGGCCTCTGTGCTGACATCTCGGAGCCTGAAGCTGCTTCAGATTCCGTGTCTCCTCTCTCTGCCCCTCCCCTGCTCACCCTCTGTCTTTCTCTCTCTCTCTCAAAAATAAACATTAAAAAAAAAGTTTTCAAAAATTTACACCTGACAGTAGTCAATGCCAAAGCTCAAATCTGCTATATACTCATACTGACTATGAGTGAACTCAATCTTACATGTAGTTAAGCAATGTCCACAGTCAACTATGAGGGCTTCACGTGCATTTTTTTAATTCTTTTTTTTTTTTTTTTTTTTTAAATTTTTCAACGTTTTTATTTATTTTTGGGACAGAGAGAGACAGAGCATGAACGGGGGAGGGGCAGAGAGAGAGGCAGACACAGAATCGGAAACAGGCTCCAGGCTCTGAGCCATCAGCCCAGAGCCTGATGCGGGGCTCGAACTCACGGACCGCGAGATCGTGACCTGGCTGAAGTCGGACGCTTAACCGACTGCGCCACCCAGTCGCCCCAGATTCTTTTTTTTTTTAATGTTTATTCATTTTGGAGAGACAGAGACAGAGCATGAGTGGGGGAGGGGCAGAGAGCGAGGGAGACACAGAATCTGAAGCAGGCTCCAGGCTCTGAGCTGTCAGCACAGAGCCCGATGCGGGGCTCGAACCCACAAACCGTGAGATAACCTGAGCTGAAGTCGGAAGCTTACCCGACTGAGCCACCCAGGTGACCTGAAAAAAAAAAAGGTTTTTTTTTTTTTTAAAGAAGAGTAAGAGACACCAGGGATGCACACACGTGGAAAAAGCCAGGTGAGGACACAATCAGAAGGCAGCCACCTATGAGCCAAGGAGAGAGGCCTCAGGAGAAACCAGACCTGCTGGCACCTTGATCTCAGACTTACAGCCTCCAGAACTGTGAGAAAATACATTTCTGTTTTCAGCCATTGAGTCTGTGGCACTTTGTACGTCAGCCCTGGCAAATTAATACAAAGATGTTATGTTAACTGAAATAAGCCAGGCAAATACTGTTTGATTTCACTTATATAAGGTATCTAGAGTGGTCAAATTCATAGAAACAGAAATAGTAGCGGAATAGTAGTTCCCAGGGGCTGGCGGAGGAGGGCAAAATGGGGATTTGTTGTTTCATGGATATAGAGTTTTGATTTTGCAAGATTTTCATCTTGCACATGGAGGCTGGTTGCACAACGGTGTGAATGTACTTTATTGAGCTGCACACTCAAAAATGATGAAGATGATAAATCGTTATGTGTATTTGACAATTAAAACACATACACACATGCATGTGCGCGCGCGCACACACACACACACACACACACACACACACACACACACACACAAAAGAAGCCAGTTGTTAGAAGGGTCATCTATGTGTGTATTGAAACTGCCAAGAATGAGGACATGAGAGATGGAACATTGTTTTGTGTTTACTGGACATCCAGATTCTTCTGCCGATTGTCTGTTCTTTACTTCTGTATGTATGTATGTATGTATTTATTGAGCAGGCTCAAGCAGGGCAGACGGGTACAGAGGGAGGGAGAGAGAGAATCCCAAGCTGACTCCCAGCTCAGTGTGCAGCCCAGTGCAGGGCTCGATCCCACAGCCCTGGGATCATAACCTGAGCTAAAATCAAGAGTGGGATGCTCAACTGACTGAGCCACACAGGTGCCCTTGCCAATTCTCTGTTCTTACCTTCAACCACTTTTCTGTTGGGTTGTCTTTCTCGAATAGATTTTTTTTTAATGTTTATGTATTTTTTTTTTTTAAAGATTTTTTTTTTCAACGTTTATTTATTTTTGGGACAGACAGAGACAGAGCATGAACGGGGGAGGGGCAGAGAGAGAGGGAGACACGGAATCGGAAACAGGCTCCAGGCTCCGAGCCATCAGCCCAGAGCCCGACGCGGGGCTCGAACTCCTGGACCGCGAGATTGTGACCTGGCTGAAGTCGGACGCTTAACCGACTGCGCCACCCAGGCGCCCCAATGTTTATATATTTTTGACAGAGAGAGAGAGAGACACAGCATGAGCAGGGGAGGGGCAGAGGGAGATGGAGACACAGAATCCAAAGCAGGCTCCAGGCTCTGAGCTGTCAGCACAGAGCCCGACGCGGGGCTCGAACTCACAGACCGTGAGATCATGACCTGAGCTGAAGTCGGATGCTCAACCGACTGAGCCACCCAGGGGCCCCAACTTGAATAGATTTATAAGTATTCTTTATGGATTCTAATCACTAATGCTGTCATGCTTATGGAAATTACAGTGATTGTTTCCCAACGTGTGATTCCCACTTATTTTAATGTAATTTCTCATAAGAAGTCTTTGAGATCATTTTAGTCAATTGTGTCTTTCACCAGGTTGTGCTTTTTAGGTCTTATTCAACAGCTTCTCATACATTGTATCTAAAATTTCTGTAGTTTTGCATTTCACATTTGAGTCTTTAACCCATACTATTTGATTTCTGTTTTGGGTTCGGGAGTGCATCTTCATGAGTATATTATCAGGGGCTTCTAAAAGAAGTTTAAAAAAAATTCTGTAAGATTATAAAAAAAATCTATTTATATTTAATTTTTTAATGTTTACTTATTTATTTTGAGAGAGAGACAGAGCACTAGTGGGGAAGGGCAGAGAGAGAGGGAGAGGGAGAATCCCAAGCGGGCTCCTTGCTGTCAGCAAGGAGCCCAACGCGGCATAGGGCTTGAACCCAGGAACCATGAGATCATGACCTGATCTGAAATCAAGAGTCAGTATAAATAAATAAATATAACCAAGTATTGTTATTCCTGAACTTTATCCTTAATTACAGAGACTGAAATTCATTTCCTTTATTAGTGGTAATCAGTTTACCCAAAGTTTTTCTGTCCCTTTGTCACCTCTCCCTGACTCTAGATGATTCCTTTCACCCTGGGATTGCAGTTGCGTATTCCTAGGTTAGAGGAGGAACATACTTCTGTGTATAGCAAAGAGCCATCACAGCTTGTCCAGGCGTTCTCTTTCCTATATCTGTAGTAAGAATTTGCTATTAATTTGAAGGTAATGGGGCTCCTTTGGAGATTGGTTGATGGCCTTTGGGGGGATGTTTGGGAAATCATTCTTATGACATTTTTAATTAAACAAATTTTATTTTTAAGTAATCTCCACCCAATGTGGAGCTCGAACTCACAACCCCGAGACCAAGAGTTGAATGCTGAGCCAGGCAGCTGCCCCTCTTATGATGTTTTTATTGATCAAAAGAATATGAACATTCTGTATTTTGTGGTCTGCATCTTTTGTATTTTCTCTATAAGAAAAGCCAAACATTGGGGTGCCTGGCTGACTGAAAGAGCATGTGGCTCTTGATTCTGGGGTCATGAATTCGAGTCACATGTTGGGGGTAGAGATTACTTAAAAATAAATAAGTAAATAAACTTAACAGAGGCCAAACATCCACCATAAAGATAACTATTCTATTTTTTAAAATACTTTTTTTTAAATGTTTATTTTGAGAGACAGAGAGAGCATGTGCAAGCAGGGACGGGGCAGAGAGAGAGAGAGAGAGAGAGAGAGAGAGAGAGAGAGAATCCCAAGCAAGCTCCACACCATCAGCTCAGAGCCTGACATGGGTCTCGATCCCACAAACCATGAGATCATGACCTAAAGCTGGATGCTCAATCGACCAAGCCACCCAGGCGCCCCAAGGTTAACTATTTTGACATGTATCGAGGGTAGGGGCACCTGGCTGGCTCAATCGGTTAAGCAACTGGCTTCAGCTCTGGTCATGATCTCAAGGTTTGTGAGTTCGAGTCCCACTTTGGGATCTGTGCTGACAGCTCAGAGCCTGGAGCCTGCTTCGGATTCTGTGTCCCCCTCTCTCTCTGACCCTCTTCTGCTCACTCTCTGTCTCTCAAAAATGAATAACGTTAAAAAATTAAAAAAAATATATATTAAAAAAAGTAAAAGGTTAACAGAGTTTTTAAGAGTAATTTTAAAAAACATTTTTAATGTTGAGAGACAGAGAGAGAGAGACAGAATATGAGCGGGGGAGGGGCAGAGAGAGAGGGAGACACAGAATCTGAAGCAGGTGCCACGCTCTGGGCTGTCAGCACAGAGCTCAAACTCATGAACCGTGAGATCATGACCTGAGCCGACGTCGGACGCTTAACCGACTGAACCACCCAGGTGCCCCTAAATTGTCTTTTTAAGATTAAAGAGAGTAATTACTCTGGAAGTTGGAGCATTAGAAGGAAACCTTTGGGGATGATATTTTGAAATTAAGATGTCTTGTGTTGAATGAAAAGGAGGGAGGGAGCATTAAATTGAGGGGCCAAGACACGACCAACATAGACACTGAAGCTCGAACGGCAGAGTATGTGTTTCGTTTCCTTTGGTTTACAGAGTCACTTGCCTGTTTGCTCTGTTTGTAAATACGCCTTAGATTGAAGAAATGCATTTTGGTGCCAAATAGCCCCTGCTTCATCAATGCTTAAGATTAAATTCTGGATTCCCAAATAACATGTCAGAATCTCAGATTTATTTCCTATGGACTCCCCCTTCTGAGGGCCCCTTTGTGATCAATTCCGGTCTTCTTTGTTCACCGTTTAGACAAAACAGGGCTTGTGGATAATTTTTAACTCCCCATTACTATGCCTTTATTCTCTCTAGAAAACTGTACCTTTCCTCCAAGGTAAATCTAAGTAATTTACCAAAGATGCGGAGGAAATGTTTATCTTGAAATGCAGCTTCCCCCAGGGTGGAGTTTGCCGGCTCTCTGGCTTGCTCGGGTAACAGTGGACAGCTGTTTATAACAGGAACCGAGGAATAGCACGTCTCAGTGAGATGGCAGGCAGACAAAGGAGGAGGACTGAGAACGATCAAACTTGGAATTGGGCCAGGACAATGAAAATCAGCATCTCCTCCCCTTAATTCTTTCACGAAGCCCTACGAGACTTTTCAATGACCACATGTGGTCAGAGGTCAGATGTTGGGTTTAGATCTCATCCCAAAGGCACCCATTGCCTCCGGACAGCATGCTGTGGCGTTGGCTGGCTAAGCGTAACTCAGAGAAAAGCATCATTGATCACTGGATCTGATGGTTTAGCGGAGCAGGGTTTCCTTGAGATCTACCTATAGGTGTGTTGGTGTATAGACCCACTTCTACTTTGGTTGAAAGAAAATTCATCGGAGTCTGGAGTTGAGTGGAGAACCTTAATTGCCATCCATAATCAGTCACATCCACACAAAGGAAAAGGGCTTTGAATTTTGGAAAGATGTTTGTTTCACTTAAAAAAAAATTTTTTTTTTTTTTAAATTTTTTTTTCAACGTTTATTTATTTTTTGGGACAGAGAGAGACAGAGCATGAACGGGGGAGGGGCAGAGAGAGAGGGAGACACAGAATCGGAAACAGGCTCCAGGCTCTGAGCCATCAGCCCAGAGCCCGACGCGGGGCTCGAACTCCCGGACCGCGAGATCGTGACCTGGCTGAAGTCGGACGCTTAACCGACTGCGCCACCCAGGCGCCCCCAAAATTTTTTTTTTTAATGTTTACTTATTTTTGAGAAAGTGAGTGAGAGAGACAGAATCCAAAATAGGGTCCAGGCTCTGAGCTGTCAGCACAGAGCCCGACCTGGGGCTCGAACCTGTGAACCATGAGATCATGACCTGAGCTGAAGTCAGATGCTTTACCGACTGAGCCACCCAGGCGCCCCTGTTTGTTTCACTTTTGTACATGTTTTTGCATGTGTGACAGGTGCCTCCTGCAGTAAGGGCCAGAATCACCCAGGGCTCCATTCCGGCTCAGTGGAGGGACTGTCAAAGGCCATTGGGGGTTACTTACTGGCTCTGAGAGAAAAGATTGAGGAGGCAGCAATTCTGATGTACAACACATTGTGAAGCGAACCCCCGGTGTCGGTAAACCTAAGGTGAGCGTTAAGCATCCTCAGACAGACCACGGTGGGAAGGAATAGTGAGCTCTGTTCTGGCTCCACCTGAAAAAGTGTAGGGGCGCCTGGGTAGCTCAGTTGGTTAAGCATCCAACTCTTGGTTTCGGCTCAGGTCATGATCTCATGGTTTGTGGGTTCGGGCCCCACATCAGGCTCTGTGCTGATGGCATGGAACCTGCTTGGGATTCTGTCTCCCTCTCTCTCTCTGCCTCTCCCCTGCTCGCTCTCTATCTCTCTCTCAAAAATAAATAAACAAACATTAAAAAAAAAAAGAAAAAGTGCAAAGGGAGGTGGCTGGGGCACAGTGCTGGCTGGCGTTTGCACCACATAATCTTGGAAGGCAATTTCAAAGAAAATGCCTAGAAACAAGCTTCAGTCTGTTACCAGGCTTGATAAAGCACCCCAGTTTTGCCGAAGGCATTTTAGAGGAAAATAATTTACTTGTTCTAAAGCTTGAGTACTTCTGGTGAATTATGAAGGCTAGTTACCAGCCATATGTTCAAAGAACTTGAATTCTTTTTTTTTTAAATTATAAAAATTATACATGCTTGATATGAAGAGAAAAAAATCAAACAGAACAGAGTCAAATGAAATCAAGTATGTCTTCTGTTCCCTCGTTACTCTTCATTCCATGCCCAGCGGACTCACTACAAACATTTTCCTGGTGAATGTGTTTTTAGACATTTTTGAAGCAGATACAAATTTGTCCCTCTTTTTAAAAAGATCTTTTTTTTATTTTTAAGTAATCTCTATACCCAGCATGGGGCTTGAACTCACAACCCTGAGATCAAGAGCTGCATGCTCAACTGACTGAGCCAGCCAGGTGCCCCTACAAACTCGTCCTTTTAAAAATCAAATAGGGGGGCGCCTGGGTGGCGCAGTCGGTTAAGCGTCCGACTTCAGCCAGGTCAGGATCTCGCGGTCCGGGAGTTCGAGCCCCGCGTCGGGCTCTGGGCTGATGGCTCAGAGCCTGGAGCCTGTTTCCGATTCTGTGTCTCCCTCTCTCTCTGCCCCTCCCCCGTTCATGCTCTGTCTCTCTCTGTCCCAAAAATAAATAAACGTTGAAAAAAAAATTTTTTTAAAAATAAAAAAAAAATAAAAATAAAAATCAAATAGGGGTGCCTGGGTGGCTCAGTCAGTCAAGTGTCTGACCCTTGGTTTCGGCTCAGGTCATGCATGATCTTAAGGTTTGTGGGATCGAGCCCCAAGTTGGGCTCCGTGCTGAATGTGAAGACTGCTTAAGATTCTCTCTCTCTCTCTCTCTCTCCCTCAACCCCTGCCCCCCTCTCTAAAATAAAAAAATAAAAATAAATAAAAAATTTTAAAAAATGCAAATAGATTCATACTTTTGTATAATTGTTCTATGACTTGACTCTGAATCCCGATCGTCATTCTGTATCAACTCAGATTTACCTAATTCTTTTTGAAATCTATAAAGTATTCCATTGTATGTTTGTACTATAATTTATTTAAACATTCTTTGTTGATGGGTGTTTGGGTTTTTTCAGGTTTTCACTATTATAAATAATGTTGCAGTTATATATATGTTTGTATTATTTTTATACATTTATGCAAGATTATTTGTAGAATGGCTTTCTAGAAGTAGAATTTCTGGGTCGAAGGTATGGGTGTTTAATTGTTTCATAGGTTGTTGCCAAATTGTGTTCTAAAAAAGGGAATGACTGGGGCGCCTGGGTGGCGCAGTCGGTTAAGCGTCCGACTTCAGCCAGGTCACGATCTCGCGGTCCGTGAGTTCGAGCCCCGCGTCAGGCTCTGGGCTGATGGCTCAGAGCCTGGAGCCTGTTTCCGATTCTGTGTCTCCCTCTCTCTCTGCCCCTCCCCCGTTCCTGCTCTGTCTCTCTCTGTCCCAAAAATAAAAAAAATAAAAAAAAAAAAAAAACGTTGAAAAAAAAAGGGAATGACTACGTTTTTACCAACAGTGCATCAAAGTGCCTGTTTTCCCACATCCTCATCAATACTGGGTATTGTGAAGGTAAACTTTTTCCCTAATCTGAAAGAGTATTTTAATTTGCATTTATTTTATTATTATTGAATCATGTTTATTGAACACATTTCTCTATGAATTTTTTGTTCATATATCTTGTCCATTTTTCTGATTTTTTCTTACAAATCTGTAAGAGCTTTATTATATTATGGTAATTTATCATAATTATTATTATTATTATTTTTTTTAAAAAAAAATTTTTTTTTCAACGTTTATTTATTTTTGGGACAGAGAGAGACAGAGCATGAACGGGGGAGGGGCAGAGAGAGAGGGAGACACAGAATCGGAAACAGGCTCCAGGCTCCGAGCCATCAGCCCAGAGCCTGACGCGGGGCTCGAACTCACGGACCGCGAGATCGTGACCTGGCTGAAGTCGGACGCTTAACCGACTGCGCCACCCAGGCGCCCCAATAATTATTATTATATTACAGGTATTGAAAATATTTTCCCTCAATTTTTTTGTTTCTTGCATTGTTGTGCTGTTCTTTTGTGTCTTATAGAGATGTAAAATATGTATGCATTAAAATTTATTGGTGGTTTTCCTTTATGGCTCCTGGATTTCCTGTTATGCTTAGAAAAAACTCCTTCAATCCATGATTTGAAAAGCTTTTAGTATTCCTCTAATTACTTTCATGGTTTCATTAAAACAAATAATAAAATATCTGACATATACAAAAGAGTAAACATAACCTATAACGTGGGTTATAGAGAAAATAAACTTTTAAATTCAAGCTAACGAATAGAGGCTCAATGGGTCTTACAGAATCCTGTAGACCATGGTAAGGTCTCTCTCTACACCCAATGTGGGGTGTGAACTCATGACCCTGAGACCAAGAGTTGCATGCTTAGGGTGCCTGGGTGGCTGTGTTGGTTAAGTGTCCGAGTCTTGATTTCGGCTCAGGTCATGATCTCATGGTTTATGAGTTTGAATCCCATGTTGGGCTCTGGGCTGACAGTGTACAGCCGCTTTGGATTCGCACACACTCTCTCTCTCTCTCTCAAAATACATAAATAAACTTTAAAAAAAAAAAGGAGTAACATAAATCTAGTTAAAACATTTTTTTCAGCATTTTTTTTCTTATATAGTTATCTGGTTGTCCCAACACCACTTATTAAATAATCCCTCTTTCTCCTGGCTTCTTTTATTTATTTTTTTAAGTTTATTTATTTTGAGAGCAAGAGAGAGAAAGAGAGAGTGAGTGAGCGCATTCACAGTTGGGGTAGGGGCTGAGGGAGGGAGAGGGAGAGAGAGAATCCCAAGCAGGCTCCTCACTGGCAGCGTGAACCCCGATTTGGGGCTTGAACTTACCAACCATGAGATCATGACCTGATACCAAACCAAGAGTTGGAAGTTTAACCGACTGAGCCACCTAGGCACTCCTCTCCCAGCTTCTTTGAAATAATGGTATTATATTTCTGATGTGACCTCTGCATACAAAATAAAATCACTTCTACCTCTAGTAAGATACACAAAATAACTAACAAAAATCCTTCTTGATATTTTTAAATTCAATAACCAAAAGTAATCCCCATTTTCTAAAGCTTGCTGAAAAGAGATTTATTTAGGAAATGCATTCTAATTTCATAGCGGGGAAAAAAAACCCCACTAGATATTTGACCTCTTTCACCTTGACCATGTTATTTAACTTCCCCAAGCCCCAGTTTCTTGACCTTTAAAATGGAGATAATAATACACTTCATGGGCTGTTGTCAGGACTAAGTGGACCAAGGAATACAACATGCTTTGCACGGTGCTTGGGATGTAGTAAGCTTTCAATCAATGGTTTAATAGTTTTCCTTATTAAGATGTATTGTTATTACATTATCAGCCTCTCAGGAAGGCTGTACTCTCCAGCTTTACAGCTGGACCACAATTCTTGCATGAGATTTTGCAGTTAAAGAGACCTAGTTTGCTAATTTTATGGCGCGATATCATAATGTTATGCTTTGTAACAATGTGAAATCTTGAGACTCCTAAATCTACATGTTTTAAAAGTAGGCTCTTGGGGCGCCTGGGTGGCGCAGTCGGTTAAGCGTCCGGCTTCAGCCAGGTCACGATCTCGCGGTCCGTGAGTTCGAGCCCCGCATCAGGCTCTGGGCTGATGGCTCAGAGCCTGGAGCCTGTTTCCGATTCTATGTCTCCCTCTCTCTGCCCCTCCCCTGTTCATGCTCTGTCTCTCTCTGTCCCAAAAATAAAAATATAAAAAAAAAAATGTTGAAAAAAAAAATTAAAAAAAAAAAAAAGAAGGTATGTTGAAGATAAAATTGATCACTTAAAAAAAAAAAAAAAAAAGTAGGCTCTTTGTCCAACATAGGGCGTAAACTCACAACCCTGAGAGTAAGAGTGGCATGCCCCTACTGACTGGGCCAGCCAGGGGCCCCTTAATCTATGGTTTTTTATTTTTTTTATTTTTTAACATTTATTTATTTTTGAGACAGGGAGAGACAGAGCATGAACAGGGGAGGGTCAGAGAGAGGGAGACACAGAATCGGAAACAGGCTCCAGGCTCTGAGCTGTCAGCCCAGAGCACGATGCGGGGCTCGAACTCACGGACCGCGAGATCATGACCTGGGCCGAAGTCAGCCGCTTAACCGACTGAGCCATCCAGGCGCCCCATCTACGGTTTTTTAAATAAATGAAGTGATGGCAAGCCCTAATACTACAATAAATGTGGTTTCCTGATCATGAGAGGGTCTCTCCTCTCCGCTGAATGGTAGCGTAGGATTCACAGGCATCTTCTGAAAAACGGTGGTCCATTTGCCCACCACAGGGCTGAAGCTTTATTAGAAAGAGTGCTCTTGTAAACGTAGATTTTGATGGGAACTGAAGCCATCTAATACCCTTTACTCCTCATTATTTCCAAACTGATGTCGAATAGTTCCATCCGTATCTAGGATGTCCAGAGCCTTTACTGAAATTTATTATGCTGTAAAATTCGGTTCTCACATTATTAGATATATAATGAGCTACTAACTACTCTTCCCATTTCATAGCTGCAGGAATTGCAGCAAGACAGGGTTTTTCCTGCTGGAAGTTACTCAGAAAGGTAACCGCACAGACCTATTTGTTTTTAGCTCTCTTGGGTCACAGTCCAATAATATCTGCTAGTCCAAATTATTCTTAAAAGAAACTGCTGGATGTGGAAATTATAATCTCAATAGATATTCCAAAGAGAAAATTATCACTTTATTTGAAATAGATGAGTGAATTATTTTGCATGTGTTCTATCCCTTAATTATTCTATTATATACAGATCTGAACTCCAGGGAGAGTGTATGGTATAAGGACACCAATAGCATTTACAGTATATTAACCAACCAACAATAGGTTGATGATTCGCCCTGGATTCATGCCAGGGTGTGTGAAAGAACTCAATAAACATGATATGCATTTCAAAAACTGCTAGTCATAATTAAAATTTCCAAACCCCTCATTCCTATAAATTATATTAACTAGGATATGAACATTTGGCCTGCCCCTCTCTCCCCTTACAGCACCGTAGACCCCGTGATTACCAGCCTTTCGGGAAGTGGGACAGAATACTACGCTTCTCAAAGAAAAAAAGGTGGTATTTGGATGTTTTGTGTGAAACTTACGGCATAGGGTTGTGCACACTGCTCTCTGTCTAAAATTCCCTCTGCGACTGGGGTTCTAGTCCCTTCTTTATTCCTTGATGAGACTTTCCACCCTTTTCATCTTTGCTATATTCTTTTCAAAGGAGCAGCGCGATCTGAGAATTTCGTTTTACTCTTTCTTAATCTTCTGCCACAGACTTATTTTGAAAACGTTCCTTCTCATCGGAATTTCGAAAGGGTCCTTAAAGCGAATCGCTGCAACCCGCTCCGTGTCCCCCGCCCCCCCCACCCCTTCCCCCCCGGCCCCGGGATAGGAGTCCGCGTCTGAAGTGGCTGAAAAGGCAAATTGTGACCCTGATAATAACGAGAGCAACGGGACCCTGGGCGGTCGGCCCGGGGACCTGCCCGCAGCGCGCCGCGACCCCGGCAGCGCACAAAGACGCGCCCGGGTGGGGGGCCCAGCCCACCGCCAGGCCGCCGCCCGGAGCGCGCGCTCGAGCCCGTGCCCTGGCGTCGGCACCGCACAGCGCGGCCGCTCCCCTCCTTCTCTTCTGCTCTTTTTATTAGAAAGGAAAAAAAAAGGAGAGAGGGAGAGAGGGAGAGAGAGAGAGAGAGAGAGAGACAGACAGAGACAGAGACAGAGAAAGAGATAGAACGCAAGAAGTCCCGCCCCTCCGCCCGCCCTCCGCTTTCCATTGGCCCGGCCTCCGCGCGCGTCACTTCCGGATGCGCCAATGGCGAGGCGCGATACTGCGAGGTGGGCCGGGCCCGAGCGCGGAGTGGGCGGCGGGTCGGTGCAGCAGCCCCGCCGCGGCTCGGCCACCATCGCCGAGGCGCCGCTGCTCCCACAGACGCTCGCGAGCCGCCCCCCGCGCTCCCAGCCTCCTCTTCCTCCCGCACGCCCGAGACGCTCGCCCGACTCGGGTCTCGCCCCCGCCTCCGCCTCCCCCGTGCTCTCCCCTCGTTCGCCTCCCACCTTGTCTCTGCCTCATTTTCTCTCCTAGTTGAGGAAAAAAAAATCACCATCATCCTCAGGGAGCCCCTCGCCCTCAGAAAAACAAAACCAGACATGATCCTGGGCTCCCGCTCCTGAAGGACCGGCCGAGCGAGGAGCAGGGAGCTAGTGGAGACCGCCCCCGAGGTCACGGGAGGGAAGCCCCTGCAGCCCCCGGCCCTGTCCCCGCGGCCGGCCCCCTCCTTGGCCCGAGCCCGGCGGCCCCCAGCCCCGCGGGCCTCCCGCCCCGTCCCCCACTTTCCCGGGAGCCGGCCGAACACACCTCCATTGATGGTGTAGCGCATCCGGGGAAGGTAAGTGTCCAAGTTGCCGGCGCGTGGCGGCCACCTTCTCTCCTGGCCCCTCGTCCTGGGCACGGACATGGGGTGGCAGGGGGCCGGCGTGGACGCCCCGGTCCGCCGGGAGCCGGGAAGGGCAGGCCGGCGTGCGAGCCGCGCGCGCCCGGTGGTGGTGGTGGGGGGGCGGGCATAAAGGGCCGGGGACTTCTTCGGCCCTGTGCGGGCCAGGTCACTGTCCCACTCGCCTGCTGACCCCTGTTCTCTCTCTGCTGCTTATTCATGCTCTTGTTTGACTTGTCTGAGGTTAAACTGTTTCATGTGACTGAATTATTGGCCGAACTGGGGGTGGGGGGTAGTGGGGGAAAGGAAAGGAAGTCAAAGACCCACAGTGTACATTTCTTGAATGTTTGTGGATTTGGGGGTCTTGGGGGAGGACTTTTCTTAAAGTATCATTTTCCCATTAGGGAGAGATTCCTTCTTTGTGTTCTAAATCTCCAGTTCTCTGTTCTGTGTGATTACTAACCCAAAATCACTTGGAGCAGAATAGGATTCTTACTACCATGTTCGAGTTTTGCTCTGTGAAAGAGAGTGGCTTCTATTTTTATTTTTATTTTTTTAAGGTTTTGGAAAGGAAGAGAGGTAGTTTTACATAGATTGTGAGTGTGTGTGTGTGTGTGTGTGTGCGTGCGCGTGCGTGTGCCTGTGTGTGCGCGGGGAGGGGGAAAGTATTGCAGGTTTCCTTTGAAACTGGTTGCTTGAGAAGTTGTTGAAAGGAAAACAAAATGATTCATTGTTGAATTGTCATTTTCCTCTGCCTCTTTTCCAAGGTTTGCTTACAGTTTTTTTTCTGGATTACAGACTTCAAACATTGATTTAAGCAAAATGTGTCCTTGAGAAACTGGGTGCTTTAAATGTTTCAGTGTGTGTTACTATTTTAAGGGACATTTAGAAAGTAGTTTTGTATGAATCCTGAAATAGCTTTCCCCAAAGCAAATTTTTTAAACCCAGAAAAGATAACTAGTAAAAGGGAAAGTTGGCGAATTGCAAAAAAACATTTTCGTGGAACACAAATGAATGCATCCTGTGTTTAGATAAGAAACAGTTTTGATAATTGCTTTCCATTGAAAGAGAGACCTTTTTGTCTGGTGTGCACTGGTTTCTTTAGTCTCAGTCTGTTGGGGGAGGGGAGACAGGATGGATCTATACAATAATAAAATCATCTTTGGGTAGCGATTTCCTTCCATGGATTTGCTTGCTGAGTTAATTCCCCCGTAAATCATAAACCAGTTTTGATTTTGATGGCCTGCATGGAGAGCTGCCTTCCAGCCCTCCCTGTTGTTGTTGAGGTCGAAGGGAAAAGAGGCAGAGGCAGACACACACACACACACACACACACACACACACACACACACACACACAATACCAGGCTGAGGGCTCATTGTTCTTCCATACACACATTCATTCTCTCTCTCCCATATTTGGGACTAGGTTTGCACAGACAAACACAGCTCTTTTTGGGAGAGAGGAGAGAAGATGGGGGAAGGGTGGACGCTTTTCTTTTTCAGCTTTCTTTCACCCATCTCATGTCTGGCCTTTTTTTGCAACCTTGTAAGAGGCAGAAGAGTATATTAGAAACTAAAGGACACTCTCAAACATGTTCAGAGACTCCTCTTCTCCACCTGCCTTCTTTCCTTTGCAGTTCTAGTTTCTGCCGCTCTTTCTTTTTTGTGTACGTAAAGATAAAATTCCTCTTTCTACGTCGCGGCCTTATAGTCTGCTTTCCTATTCCTCATTGCCCCTGACTTTGGTGAGGACAGTGATTTGTTCTGTTGACTCTTACTGTAGTGAATATGACCAGGGTCTTTTCTAGGTAGCAGTGGTGGATTGTTTCAGTTAAGATGACGAAAATTGTATTTGAGTGTCTGTGTGTTTTGACATATTAGTGGCCTGATGGTTGATAATCAGGTATGCCGGCTATGGAACTGTCATGTTTAGTTTTGTTTTGTAAATAGGGGTTATTAAAGAAGATCTGGTTTTTTCTTTGTGCGGAAGGCGGGGAGTGGTGTAGAGAGGCAATTCCTTGAATACTGGACAAGGAATAGGATGACAGAGTCCACCTGGGTTAAAACCAGCTCTGGGCCAAGGATGGAGGTTGGTGTGAATACTGTGGGTTGCAGAATAGCACCTTCTACTGGTTAATTGCTTCCAAGGATCTTGACGAAGAGAACGGGGGAGGGGAGTAACGGCTGAGGCCTAATGATTTTCTTTTGAACGCAATTGTAGTGCCTTCCTGCAAATGCCACTTCCCTGAGCTGCTGATACAGATGCCCTTTGACTGGTACTGGTGCGTTGAGGCTTTATGTGTTATTGGCTGAGTTATGACAATTTGTTCTATTATCATCAGTATTTACATATAGTGATTTCTAAGGACCCTTTTGAATTGATACTCTGATGAGAAATATAGTTTGTCTTGGAATATTAAACAAAATTTAAAGGGATTTATTTGGGTTCTTGGTGTTGGAAACTGTACATACACTAGCAGTCTTTAAAAAGTTTTCAGTGTCTGGGCTCCTGGGTGGCTTAGTCGGTTGGGCGTCCTGACTTCGGCTCAGGTCATGATCTCCCATGGGTTCAAGTCCTGCGTTGGGCTCTGTGCTCACAGCTTGGAGCCTGGAGCCTGCTTTGGATTCTGTCTCTCTCTCTCTCTCTCTCTCTCTCTCTCTCTCTCTGTCTCTCTGTCTCTCTCTGTCTGCTCCTCCCCCGCTTGTGGTCTGTCTCTGTCTCTCTCAAAGATAAATAAAACATTACAAAAAAAGTTTTCAGTATTATTAGTAAAAAATCAAAAAGAACTGCTCTATCGAAAAGAAAAATCCTTGCACTGGACCCAGGGGTTTTCTTCTGGGATTAAATGCAGTTGTGGGGTGAGATGGGGGGGAGAGGAACTCACTAAAATCAGCAGTTTTGCAGATGTCATAGTGTTGTGTTGCAATAATGTTGTTTTCAATTGCCGTATAAACAAATAAAATTAAGTCTGATAGGACGACTTATTCTATGAAATAGGTTAAGAAAAAAAAACACAGACAAGAGAAAATGTGAAATGAGCATGTGCACAGATTGACACAGAAGGCCAAATTCCTGCTTAAAGACTTCTAATCCAAGGTGTAGTTTCAGAGATAATTTGTTTGATAAATGCCTGGAAGGATTTTTATTATCACACATCCTACCCCATCTCAATTGTTTTAATGTAGTGAATTGCTAGAGAGAGAGGTTTGCAGAGGCAAGGGCGACAGCATAGAATAAACATCTTCTGTTCCAGACTGGCTGCTCTAAGGAATGTGATTTCTGATCCACTTTGCTTTCACAACTTAGAGTGTAACCCCTAAAGTTGTATATCTTTTACAGTGAAGTGTGAACAGTTCAAATGTATTATTTATTCAGTAGGAATAGAGTCTGGTCATTTCAATCCATTATATTCTCTGCCAGTGTTTTGTTGCAAGGTGACTAGAGTAATTCACAACAGAAAGGTTCACAACAAAAAGGTAGTCCAAATCAAGAAATAAATGTGCCAGAAATAAATTGTACAAGAAATAAATTGTACTTTTTCAATTTTGGCCTGGTGGTCAGTCAAAACATTTTTAAAAAGTGGCGCGGTAATTACTGTCAGGTCCTGCAATAATTATACGTACTATTGAACAGAAACATGCCAGGTGCCTTAAACACACACATACAAGAATATGACCTATGCCCTTCTAAAACCAGTGCCTGTTGAAGATCATTATGGATTTAATAAGCATTCATTACTTTTATTATTTAAAAAGTTTTTTTTTTTATGTTTGTTTATTTTTGAGAGGGACAGAGTGTGAGCAGGGGAGGGGCAGAGAGAGAGGGAGACACAGAATCCGAAGCGGGCTTCAGGCTCCGAGCTGTCAGCAGCACAGAGCCCAACGCGGGGCTCAAACCCACAAACTGTGAGATCGTGACCTGAGCCAAAGTCAGACACTTAACTGACTGAGCCACCCAGGCGCCCCCACTCATTACTTTTAAAATTAGTTTTGAATCTTTAACATCTTGCTCAAATATCAGTAATCAAACATTCAAGTAGTAAAATAAGTTGTGTATACTGAATTCTTCTGGGAATGCTGTGCTTTCCTACTAACTGCTTTTGGCAGCTGCTTTTGCAGTTGATTTAAAGGCTAAGATAGCAGAAAATTCAGATGTTTAGAGTCGTTAGTGTAACATAGCTGTGAACTTCGTTACACACACATACACACCCTGAAACATTACACTATTGTTTTACATATTCACTTTCTGATAACACTGTGCTCTAGCTGATCATAGAGTTTTTCAACAACTAGGAATTCCTCTTGAATCATATTTAAGTGATTGTTAATTATTAGTAGTATCTTGGTGATTATTCCAAATTTGTAGCTTGCTTGTCCTGTTTAAGTGTGATTTTGGTGTGCCTGTTGGCTGGTGCTTGGTTTCTTGTCCGACAGTTCTAGTGTTTTTTAAAATAGTGAGGAAAAATGAGCATTTATGTATTAGGAAATGGTTAATATTGCTTAAGCCATTTTAGTGAACATTTGACCACAAATAACTCAGACATGCTCAAATACTAAATATATTTACTAGGGGGCGCCTGGGTGGCTCAGTCGGTCGAGCGTGTGACTTCGGCTCAGGTCATGATCTTGCATTTCGTGAGTTCAAGCCCCGCGTCGGGCTCTGTGCTGACAGCTTAGAGCCTTGAACCTGCTTCGGATTCTGTGTCTCCCTCTCTCTGCCCCTTCCCTGCTCATGCTCTGTCTCTATCTCTCAAAAATGGATAAATGTTAAAAATATATATATATATATTTACTAGAATGAGGTTTTGGTTGGAATTGTGATTTGCATAATTAACCTGTAATATATAAGTAATATATTACTTACAGTAAGTAATGTAAGATATGCCATGTGTCTGTATATTAGGTAGATATAGATAGATAGGTAGATATAGATATAGATATAGATCAGATAGGACTGCTAATGTAATAGGTTTTTTTGTAAAGCGACCCATTTGTGTTAGTGTAAAATTGTTTTCATTTGGTAAACTTTACCAGTGTGTCAACAACTGTAAGCAGTATAATTAATTGTGAAATATTTCCTTAAGTGGTTACGTTACAAAATGAAAAGACTTCTAATTCATAGACCACTTGGTATTTGAAGAATCCTCACAGCCTGTTTTGTCTTGGGCTTTGGCATCGGAAGTTGAAGTTACTGGCCATGCCCTAATTAAAACTGGTAATACTTGTGATTTGTAAGGGTGTTGGTTAGGCTTACTTGGTTGTAAGGAACAAAAAAATCTTCCAAGTCATTTCACGTATGGGAGAAAAGAGGAACAGAAATGGACACCTAGAGAGTCAGGCTTCACAGAAGAACAAGAAGCCCAGGTTCTGATGGGCCTCATGGATGCTGGAATACTGTTAGGGATAAGGATGCTGCCTAGCTTTAGCGACCAGATTACCTTGTTGCCTCCTCAGCAGGAAGGGTTTGTTGAGCCATACCCTAGTGCCTGGGCTGTGTATGGTTGTGCAGGCTATGTGTAGCATAAGGACACCACTCTAAAGGGGACAGTATTTACTTTGTGGGCCTGTACTAATCTGAAAGAGAGCTTTGAGCAAGCCTGGCCTTGCAGCATCTCGAGACAGAGTCTTGGAACAGCGGGGGAGAGCCCTTCATACAAAAACCTATTCTAGCACACTTGGACACACACATACTCAGCCAGGTGCTGTGAGTATGCACGTATACATTCATTCACACCTATACATGTTTACCAGGCTCCCAGAGGTCTGATTCCTGACCCTGTTGCTTCTGGGGGTGGGGAGCAGGGTAGGTAGACTGGTGGTAGCTCTTTGTTGCTTGTGGGGTGAATGTACTTTGGGGGTAGTGTGAGCAGGTGAGAATGTGGGCATGTGTCTGCATGTATGAATTCAGACCAGCTGCCTGGGGAGGCTCTCGAAACCCTTTTCCTCCCTAGGTAGAATCTGGTTGCACTGGGGAGGTGTATCCACACTACAAAAGTTTTACTTGATTCCGATGAGATGCAAAGGCTCCCGCCACTGATTTAAAAGATGTTTGGTATATGAAAACATTCTTCAGGTGGATTTAAACTGGATGCGCCTTATTAAACCCAGTGTTGATGTTCCCTTGCTCATCAGTCCTCTTTCCCTCCCCTCTTTATGTTTCTGTGAGCCTGCTCTCTCTGGTTGGGCCACCACATAAAGTTGTTCAGGTTGGATAGTAATATACTAACTTAACTTTTTTAACTGAAGGAAGGTATTCCGCACAAGACACTAAACAGCCAGGGCTGGCCCACCGAATCCTCTGCTATTCACTCAGCCGTTTTATCTCTGGTTTCTTTGTGTCTTTATGCCTCTGCTTCTGCTTCCACTACTAAGGACTTCTTCTATATTTCATTAACGTTTCTCAAGAGAGAAGATCTGCTAAGACTGTTGGTTAAGGGTTTGGAGCCAGACCGCTTCTTAAGCTACCTACCAGCCCCCCAGATGGCAGGCTGCTCACCTGTTCAAGCCAGCTCTCATTGAGGTACACAGTAGGAGCTGAGGGAATGGGAGGTATTCGGAGCCAAGGCCTGTGGAAGGGAATTTTTTCTACTGTTATATCCTCTGATATTTTTCCCGTCTTTATTTTCCCTGACATCTGGTATGGCTGTTGTTGCTTTTGATAGCTTATCCAACAGTTTATGTTGCTTTAAGAAACTACATAGTCATAAATGGTAGTCATTTAAAATCTCTTTTTTAGGTGAGATCATTTTATTACATATGTCTTGTTACATTTTTCCTGTGAATCTACCTACCTACCTGGTCTGTCTTCCTGCCTACCCAAGTCCTTGTTTCCCAAACTATATTCATGGCATACTAATATGCTGCAAATATTTTAAGTGTTCTGAGGTCAAGTAAATTTATAATGCACATTATTGATACCTTAAAGGCTCAGAAATATCCTATAGTTTACAGAGGTTTTTTTTTTTTTTTCTTGTTTGTTTGTTTAGTTTGTTGGTTTTCTTTGCTTCCCCAAAGAATACTTATGGGCTTCTTATGGAAACTAATATTCTAAAGAACGATTTGAGAAACACATGTAAAATTAATCCTTTCTCAATCAGGTGGCTTGCACTTTTCTCCTTAATAATGAAGAAGTAATTTCTGGGTGATACTGTTATATAACTTTGCTGCTCTGTACTGTTTCTGTTCAAGCAAGCTTTGCATTCCGGTACTTCCAAGGGTACAAAATGACTGCTTTTTCCACTTTATACATAATGTCATTCTGGAGGTTTTGGTTTTTTTTTTTTTTTATGTAATCTTTCCACTCAGCGTGGGGATTGAACTCATGACCCTCCAGATCAAGAGTCACATGCTCTACTGACAGAGCCAGCCAGGTGCCCATTCTGGAGTTAAGATTGTTGTATCTGTAATTTCTTATTCCAGCTTTAAGTCAGATCAGTCAAATTAATATTTTCTTTTTCACCCCACTCCACTAGTTCTGCTCTCATTTAGGGTTTAATCACTTCTTTTTTGGACACCTGTAGTATGTAAGCACTGGCAAGAATCTTTCAGCAAATATTAAAAAAATATCCCAAGTACTTGACTGTGTAGTTTTTTGAGGTAAGCCTTATAGGCATGTAAAGATGAATAGAACAGCCTTCTAGAAATTACTGTCTGTACTGGCTATATACACATAACTGTAGAAGATAAACATAAGTGTTTTAGAGACACAAAATGCCATGGGGTTGTATTAGTTATGTACTCTGCATAAAAAATTACCTCAAGACTTGGTGACAACACGGTAAATATGATCTTATAGTTTCTGTGGTCATTTGTTTGGGAGGGGCTTAGCTGGGTGGCTTTGGCTTCAGGTCTCTCTTGAGGTTGCAGTCAAGGTGTCAGCCGGGACTGTGGTCATCTGAAGGCTTGACTGGGGCTGGAAGGTCTGCTTCCAGATGGCTCACTCAGTTGGCTGTGGGCAGAAGGCCTCATTTGCTTGCCACATGGACCTCTCTGTGTGGTTACCTGAGTGACCTCCTGACATTGCATTTGGCTTCCCCCAGAAGGAGCGATCAGAGAGAGAGAGAGAGAGAGAGAGAGAGAGAGAGAGAGAGGAAGCAAAGAGGAATCTTTAATGCCTTTTCTGACCTACTCTCAGAAGTCATACACCATCACCTCCATCATATTCTGTTAGTTAAAATCAAGTCACTAAGTCCAGCCCATGTGCAAAGGGAAGGGAGTTTAGCTCCACCTCTTGAAGAGAAGAGTATCAAAGAGTTTGTAGATTTATTTAGAAACCACTGCAGGGGTTCAAAGGAGAGAAATCTAGAAGATTTAAAAAATGTTTTCCCCTTTGATTATCTTCAAGCAATGCTTTACTTTAACTAGAGAATAGTTGCTGGTTCTTAGAGGAGAGTGGCGTGACCATAACCTCATGTTATTCATCTTCTACTCTTGTTAAGGTATCACTTATTCCTTACCCTCTTCCTGTTGTTCTTACATCAGATTTAATCTCTTTCAAATTTTTTTTTAGTATCTATTTTTGAGAGAAAGAGCACAAATTGGGGAGGGGCAGAGAGAGAATGAAACACAGAATCCCGAAGCAGGCTCCAGGTTCTGAGCTGTCAGCACAGAGTCTAACGCGGGGCTCGAACTCACAGGCTGCGAGATCACGACCTAAGCCCAAGTTGGACAGTTAACCAGCTGAGCCACCGTTGCGCCCCAGATTTAATCTAAATTAAAACTGTGGTTAGGACACCTGCCTTGGAATTTTTTTGGTTTGGCCACTCTGATTTCCTACCAGTTAAGTACCTTTTCTTCAGTTCTATACTTCCTCCTCATTTTATCACTTCATTTTGGGGGGGGGGGCTCCATTGAGGCATTTTAGTTGCCTGTATGTGTTACATCCCGAGAAAAAGAATCCAAGATTTTCGCTCCTGTGTATTTTTGTCTTATTTCTGCAAGGCCCGTGTTGCCAGCTGAGGTTGTCAGTTCATTGAAACCAAACTCATGGGACAGGAGCAGGTTATTCTGCCATTTTTTTCCTAGATCTTTGAGTTGCACATCAAAGCTGGGGCTGATCATCCACATGTGTTTAACCTGCCTGTGAGGTTCACAGTAGTTTTCCCGGATCTGTGAACATCAGTGATTTCAATTTCACCAATGTAACCATGCTTCATCATTATAGTTAGAAACTGGATGATGGGGGCACCTGGGTGCTCAGTCAGTTAAGCGTCTGACTCTTGATTTCAGCTCAGGTCATGATCTCAGGGTTGTGAGATCAAGCCCTGTGTCGGGCTCTGTGCTGAGCGTGGGGCCTACTTAAGATTCTCTCTCTCCTTGTATCTCTGCCCCTCTCCTGCTTGTGCACACTCTCTCTCTTTAAAAAAAAAAAAAAAAAAAAAAAAAAAGACATAAACAAACCAGTGACTTTGGAGCATGGCCTAATAACATGGTATCTGCCTCTCTTTTTGGCATTGGTGACGCTCTTGAGAGCATGAGCCAGGACATTCATGTGCAGCATTATGGCAGCATTGAAAGATGGTGGAAAGAGACTCTTATCTTGTGTTAATATTTATTACTTGCATTTGTATCTTAGTATTAATTATGTCTTTTCCATTAGATTGAAAACCCCTTGAAGTCAGAAAGTTTTCCTGTAACTACACCAGTGTGTATGCTCACATGTGGAATTAAATGTATTCTAAAAGACACAGTTAATTGTATCTAAGATGTTATCAGTAGTAAGTGCCATTATTTCATGTATGGCTAAGAATGAAAAAAATGCTAACAATTTAACTGTTACAGTTAACAGTTTAACTGTAGGACCTGCCTCAGTTCCAGTGCTGTACAAATGGAAAACATCATGCATCTTGAAATCATTGAACGATGGTCATATATTTAGGCCATCCTTCTTTTCACAGCTTTATATCCTGGAAAACATTCTTTAAGATAGATCTTAAAGCAGATTATTTTTTCTCATAGGAACAGTGTGATAGGTGGTGTTCTTGTGTAAACATTTAGCATGAAAAACTTAGATATGACCAAGAGTACAATAAAAACAGATGCTACCGTAAACCTATGGTCATAGTTGAATTATGATCCAGTTCCCATAGAGTAGGTATAACTGTTATATATTTTGATTTGTAATATGCTGTATTTTTTGTATATATAACATACAAAAATATTTAGCACCCTACTGCATCATTAGTTTGGCCTAAAATGTCAACTTATTTTTTTTTTTAAGATTTTATTTTTTTATGTAATCTCCACCTGCAATGTGGGGCTCAAACTCATGACCTCAAGATCGAGAGTCTCATGTTCTACCGGTTGAACAAGCCAGATGCCCCTAAAGTGTCAACTTTTATATATTTAATATTTAAATATTGCTGTTTCTCATGATTCTGTTCAATTTCTCCCTCAGCACTGTTTTCCAGAGTGACCTCGTTCTACCTAGTATGTCCAGTCTGCAAGTTTATAAATCTAGCCCTAATCTCTTTCCTGAGATCCACATCTATGTTGCCCTCGGTCTCCTTGGATGTCTTTTGGTCTCCCATCCAAGTACTAACCAGGCCCGACCCTGCTTAGCTTCCGAGATCAGACGAGATTGGGCGCGTTTAGGGTGGTATGGCCGTAGACTTGGATGTCTTTTGGGTACTGAGCCTCAAAATTTACCAGTCTGTATTTGATCACTCTTAACCATTATACTATTTATTTTTATTTGAGAGGGAGAGAGAGAGAGAGACTGTGCAAGCAGGGGAGAGGGGCGGTGGGGGGTGGGGGAGAGATTCTTAAGCAGGCTCCATGCTCAGCGTGGAACCTGATGTGGGGCTAGGTCACAAGACCCTGGGATCATGACCTGAGCTGAAATCAAGAGTTGGATGCTCAACTGACAGAACCACCTAGGCACCCCTCATCATATTGTTTAACAAAATAGTTAAGAGAACGCTAGACTCAATCCCCAGTCTGCTGCTTAATAACACTATGGCTTTAGGCAAGTTACTTACCTCTCTGGGTCTTGGTTTCCTCATCTGTAAGATGAGAGATAATAGTACTCATCTCACAAGTTTGTTATGAGGACCAAAGTAATTAATACATATAAGTTGCTTAAAATGTCCCTGGAAAATAGTAAGTACTCAATAAATATTAGCCTTTAAAAATTATTATTACTGTTATCATTGTCATTTAGAAATCTAACTTCCACTGTGTTTGCTTTCTTAGTTATCTGCCATACTCAACAACCAGGAGATACATAGGAGCAGTGGGTCAACTCTAGAGGGTTCAAATGACTTCTGAGTTGCCAACCAAACTTTTATTATTTCTTGGATATAGGAAATGCTGCAGAATTGTACATGATTAAATACCAAGAGAATGACACCATAGAGTAATGGTGAGGTTTGGGCTATTAATGAATGATCAGAATATGATAGCTCAGTTGGTTCTCTTCCTTGTGATGTTCCTGAAGGAGATTTACATGAGTAGAGCAATGGCAAGTGGGAAATTTAAAGTATTATTATTAATTGGGTTTTTGGCCAAAATACCCACGTGGAGCTGTCTGATATCCTGGGTTGTAGCCTGTTGCTTAAGCTTGAGGCCAAGGCATGGGATCTCCCTTTGTCCTAAATCCCACTGGCTTCCTACTGCTACAGAAAACCCAAACATCAGCCTTTTGAGCGTGTGTGAGAGAAATGAGCATAGAGCAAGATAGTGTGGATCGTCATATATGTGTGTCAGTCATATATGTGTGTCACGTTTAATTGGCATTTAATTCTCAAATCAGTAAACGAGTCCAATCAGTGTTTTGGACTCTGACCCAATCAGATTAGTAGTCCATTCTCTCAGGGAGGTTCAAGAAGGTCGGGGATGGAGAGAGCGAGCGAGCGAGGAATCTTGTTGGTCCAGCTTCAGCTCTGTAGTGAGCTGGTTTAATGGCCTGTGAGGAATAACTAAATATGGTTGGCCATCTGTCTAGCAGCCCTCCATTATGACTTATTTTTTTTTAGGACATTCTCTGGAAGCTAGGGGGAAGTGCAAAGTGTTGTTTAAATTTAAGGATAAGGTTACTCTTTGACAGGAAATTAAGGAGAAATATTATGTGAAAATAAGATTTGCCATTTGGAAAAGTGGTCTACCATTAATGATAGCTCCTATAGCATTTTGGTAATAAGCTGATTTTAATTTTGGTAACAGGAGTATAATCTTTGAGGAATATAATTATATATGATTATGTTAGTAGAGCAGAGCTGAAGCCTAATCATATTATACTCAGTCTGAGACAAGAACATGATAGCAGAAGGGGGATAATTAACTTGGAGGCTGGAAGAGAGGTATCCGGAGTGTTGCCCTCAGGTTCTGCAACCTCAGGTACATTGCTGTCTTGTCAACTCTAGGAGGGCACAGGCCGCATCTGCTTTGGTCTCCTCCACATCCTTTGCATCCAGCATGTGAAGAATGTAGCAGACATTCACTCGTCAAGTGAATGATTGGATAATATAATTATATAGTTTATCGAGGTTGATGATGCAGGAGATTTGTCTTAATTTCCTGGCCCCAAGGAATATTCTGGAAGCTGTTTTTTTTTTTTTCTTTTTTCAAGTAGGCTCCACACCCAGTGTGGGGCTTAAACTCATGACCCTGGGATCAAGGGTAGCACGCTTTACTGACTGAACCAGCAAGGTGCCCCAGGAAGCTGATTTTTAGACAGATTCATCCATCCTTCCTTCCTTCCTTCCTTCCTTCCTTCCTTCCTTCCTTCCTTCCTTCCTTCCTTCCTTCCTTCCTTTGTTTTGAGAGAGAGAGAGAATATCAAGCAGACTCTGCACTGTTAGCAGAAAGCCTAACGTGGGGCTCGAGCTCATGAACTGTGAGATTATGACATGAGCTGAAATCAAGTGTCCTACACTTAACCAACTGAGCTACCCAGGTGCCCCTTGGAAACATTCTTGTTTTTTTTTTTTTTTTTTTAATTATTTTTGAGAGAGAGAGAGAGAAAATGCATGTGAGCTCTTGTGAGCAGGGAGGGGCAGAGAGAAAGGGAGACAGAGTATTCAAAACAGGCTCCATGCTTTCAGTGCAGAGCCTGATGGGGGGCTCAAACTCACAAACTGTGAGATCATGACCTGAGCCGATGTTGGACGCTTAACTGACTGAGCCACCCAGGCGCTCTACACTCTTCAATATTTTTTATAAGAAAACCATCTGCTGGGGGTTCTGGCTGGCTCAGTTGGTAGAGCATGTGACTCTTGATCTTGGGGTCGTGAGTTTAAGCCCCACGTTGGGTGTAGAGGTTACATAAAAATAAAATGTTTAAAAAAAGGATACCGTCTACTACAGTGAGTTCATTATTCAGTATAGAATTGTCACTAAACTTTTTTTGATCTAATGATGACTTCAGATTTTTATTGCTAAGTAAATTTCTAACAAGACAAATTGGATTCTTTCTGATTTGAACATTGTGATTTTTGTAGCATAATCTGCCTTTTCTTTAATGTGATTCATTATTGTAGGAATAGTGACTGATATTTCCCAAGTTTTTATACACTAAATGTGATTAAAGACCTCTTGGAAACATTTAATTCCTACCGTTTATAAATTAGAAAAATGTGCATACATCTTGTTGCTATTATATTGAGAAATGCTATTATGAACACTTTATTAATATTCCTTAAGATATTTAGCTTTACAAAACATCTACATTCTTTTTAAATATTTTATTTGTAATGGCCTAGCACCTTTTTCATAGCATAGTGAGAATTTTAAAGTCTTTACAGAATCCTTTAGCAGTTTTTACACTATGGAAAAACTTGAATAACTTGGTTGGTAGGTATGCTTGGAAGAGTGTGCTTTTCCTGATAGTGAACACCGGCTTTTCCTCCCACAGCTCAGGGTGACTTTATTTTTGCAAGTTAGAGGACACAGTTTAGTTTTCCATCTGTTGATTGTCATGTTTTATTTGCCCCAGCATGCAAGTACACTGTATGTAATTGTGTAATCATCATAAATGAATTTACTTTGAAATGTTATTTACAAATTACTTTTGTCACCTTAGACCCAAAGTTAAGAATGTTGTTATAAGTTGTTGTGTCTAAGGACTTCTTGAAACCCTGTGTGAGAAATTGATCTTAACGGGTGCCTGGCTGGTTCAAGTTGGTGGAGCGTGCCATTCTTGATCTCGGGGTTATAGGTTTGAGCCCCGCATTGGGTGTAGAGTTTACTTAAAAGAAGATCTTAAAAAAAAAAAAGTTGATCATAGTCATTGCCTTTTAAGGAGGCATTCTAGGGCACTGGGGAGGGGGATAGAGAGGGATCTCTTACTGTTTGTTGTATATAACTATTACCTAATTTAAAAAATTGGAAAAACCTGTGCTTTTTATTTTCAGACTCTTGCCATTTTCTTATATGCGTTAGTGAAATACCGGTTTAATTTATGTATGAAATGCGGCATACATAATGACCTAGACACGTAGGTGCCCTCGATGAATTTTCTCACTAATAGGAATAAGGCATGTACGCTGTTGAGTACTTGATAGAGGAAAGTGCCTCAAGAGGCGATGGTACTATGGTTTAAGAAGGAGAATCAGCTCTGGCAGGGGGCATCGGGGAAGACTTGGTGTAGGAGGAGGTGTTTAGCCTGTGTTTTGAAGGATTGGCAGGATTTGGACATGCGATAAGTAGCTAAGAGGATTTCAGGCAGGAAGTTGCATGGAGCAAAGGCACCGAGGCTGGAAAGATGGGAAATGGGGAGTACTTTTGCTGCTTCTATGATGAGGATTATGAAATTGTGTTTCGATTTCCTTTTTTTAAAAAACAATTCTCGGGGCGCCTGGGTGGCGCAGTCGGTTAAGCGTCCGACTTCAGCCAGGTCACGATCTCGTGGTCCGTGAGTTCGAGCCCCGCGTCAGACTCTGGGCTGATGGCTCGGAGCCTGGAGCCTGTTTCCGATTCTGTGTCTCCCTCTCTCTCTGCCCCTCCCCCGTTCATGCTCTGTCTCTCTCTGTCCCAAAAATAAATAAACGTTTAAAAAAAAAAAACAAAAAACAAAACAAAAAAAAATTCTTTAAAATGTCCTGTAGCAGATGCAGGCATACGTAGTTCTTTCAACTCAGGTGATTTATATTTGAAGCTGTTATGGGTAGCTGCTCAGACCAAGATGTAAGAGGATTTTGGAGAGGAGTCCTTCGGGGTGATTTCTTGGAGGAAGGACAGACTGGTTTGGCTGGAACCATGAAGCACCTGAAAGACAGGTTAGGGTCGTAGCATGGAGAGATTTAACCAGGGGAAGGCTTCCTTTGAGAGCCTGATTCATTCAAGTTAAATACAAATTGTAATTGTATAATTAATTTACACTCATTGTGATCACATTTATATAGTTCAAAAAGAGTAATGCGTACTCCCTCAGTATTCTTCTAGACAGTTTTTATGCACACGTAAGCACGTTACACACTATAGATACTGTTGTAAATTTTGCTTCTTTATTTAGTATTTCAAGCACATACTTTTCAAGTCAATACCTGTAATTATACCTCAGGTCTTTTTTTTTTTTTTTTTTTTAAACTGCATAGTGGGATATTGTGTGGATGTACACTTGAATTTCCCATTGATGGACACTTACATTGGTCCTGATTTTTTTTTTTTTTTAATCCTTGTTCCTGTACAGTTGTATAGGTATATCTGTAGTGTAAATTCTCGGAAGTGAATAAATAGGTATGTACATATTTAATTTTGAGAGCTGTTGATAAATTGCCCTCCCGGATATGCCAGTGTGCACAAGGAGTATTTTATGGTTTGGTTTCCTTATTTTCTCACCAGCCCTGGATATTATGAAAGTTCTTAATCTGTGCTAATCTGATAAGTGAAAAATGTACAGTATCTTATTTTAATTTGCATTTCTTTGATGATCTTCTTGTATATCAAATTTTAAAGTACACATTTTAAAAAAAGTTTATATTTATTTAAGTATTCTCTTCACCCAACGTTGGGCTCAAACTCATGACCCTGAGATCAAGAGCCCCATGCTTTTCCAACTTGAGCCAGCCAGGTGCCCCTAAAATACACATTTTTGGTCTCTCAGTGATAGAGCCAGGTGGTTTATGTTATATGGAGAACTTCTTTCTAAGTAACATTTACTTGTTTTAAAAATAACAGCTTTATTGAGATATAACTCGCATTCCATAAAGTTTACCCTTTTAGAGTGTACACTTCGTAGTTTTAGTCATTTATCTTAAAATTGAGTGTCAACCATTTCTTTATTATTTGTAGTAAGTAAAGCTGAACTTGAGGTCTTTTCTTTCTTTCCAAGTTCATGAGTATATTAGGCCCAAAATATGAAATGGGAAACGCAACTTTTCTGGTTATTTTTCCAGTCTGTAGGCCTCTCTTTTGGGGAAGTTCAGTCGTGCTAGTTGGGTTCTGAAATGGAATTACTCATGACAACTGTTTTGGAATCTCAGGGCTGTGGTACTGGATGAGGAGCGATTTCTTTTAAATAACTTGTAGCTGAAACTGATTTCTAACTGCTAGAGGTGACTTTTTCTGGAAATTTTTAAAAATGTGAAATCTGTTATGAAAAAAGCTTCTGAGGTAAGAAGATTTTAAAACTCTGGTAATTGTTTAAAATTTGTAAGTCTTTTTTTTTTTTAGATGGGTGATTCAACTCCTTGGTAGTTACTCTGGTCATTTTTTATTTCAGATTTTTTTTAAACATATATTAATGTGTGTGCGCGTGCATATGTGTTTTTGATACAGTGATTACATTGCTTCACCTTAAGAACGCCGTGATCTGGCCTATATGTGTTCCTGGTTATAATTAACACAGATATTTTAGTGTGGAGAAAGGCATATTGGTCATTTGTTAGGCTGATTTTTTTGAGGAAAGCTTTTCTGTCTCCTAGCATGGCTCTCATCTAATAGGGTCCCAGGCAGCTCCTGTCCAAGGACACCTATAGCACAGTAGCCCTTGTTATTGACCCTCATCCGAATGGTCGTTCGACTTGGGAAAAGGTGTTGATGCAGGCTTATGGCAGATGGTTTTCTATTGGTTTTGATAAAAGTGAATGGATCATTCTTTTCTTTTGACTTTATAAAGTAATACTATAAACATTTAGTTTCCTATTCTTTTTAGTAAAAATATCCTTAAAAATGTGATTCTCGGGGCGCCTGGGTGGCGCAGTCGGTTAAGCGTCCGACTTCAACCAGGTCATGATCTCACGGTCCGTGAGTTCGAGCCCCGCGTCGGGCTCTGGGCTGATGGCTCAGAGCCTGGAGCCTGTTTCCGATTCTGTGTCTCCCTCTCTCTCTCTGCCCCTCGCCCGTTCATGCTCTGTCTCTCTCTGTCCCAAAAATAAATAAACGTTGAAAAAAAAAATTAAAAAAAAAATGTGATTCTCTGCATTTTAACCCCCTCATTTTTTATTATTTCTCCATCTTTTTATGCTTCTTCTATTTGGAAAGTTATTTTTGGTTAGTTTGGTTTTAGTCTTTTAAATTAAAATGTCTTCTCTTTTTCCCCCTTGGCATCTCTTTTCTTGTTACTAATTTTTTCATGTTTTAGGATTTTTTTCCCTACCGTAAAGTCCCTTGGCCTTTGGGTTGCAGCTTTGATTAAAGTGGATTTTTTCTTGGGCTTTTAATTAGATTTTCTTTTTCTTTAGCTCTTCATATGGAGATTGAGGCTGATGCTGACTGACACGTGGGTCAGTGGCATGATTACTTAGGATGAGACTAATGTGAACATTGAGTGGCTTGAACACAGTGTTCAGCATAGCTTGTGGGTGTTTCCATTTCTGCTGGAGGGCTATTTCCTGACTTAGAAGCACTGTCCTTAAAAAAAAAAAAAAGCACTGTCCTACAATAAAAGTAACTAAAATTCTTGGTTACTATGTTCATTGAAATCAAGGTGAGACATGAGAACTGGGTGACCTGTGGAAAACGACGTCTATAAGTCCAGAAACAAAGTTTTGCTCAGAGATGGGATGTTGATTTGATAGGAGAGAGTAAGGGTCTTTTAAACACACTGTGTATGTGCTGTGTCATTCATGATTTTTCTTGCTTCACCAAAAATATCCTGAACCATGATAACCTATGAGCATTATAAATAAGCTTGATGTATATCTTCTAGTTAGCGGGAGAAGACCTGGGCCCCGATTCCACCTGTGCCGTGGACTCCGTGTACGATGAATTGCCCTGCCTCCGTAGCTCTTGGATGGCGACGGTGGTTACATACACTGAGATGATAAAATAGATATGGAAATACTTTGAGAATGTAAATGTACTCTATAAATCTAAAGTACGTTAGTTTCCTTTTTCTTTCCCAGGAACTCAGGGCTCTTGGAGCCCACAATCTTTCCTTAATCTAGCAGTATTTATTTTCTGTAATGTTGCCAAGAGAAGTCTCCTGTCATCTTGACGTTTTTCTTGTGCCAGCACTACATGCAGATGTATTTGTTCCAAATATTTTTATGTAGGTACTACTAACTGTGCGGTAAGTGTTCAGCTGTGGTAGAGAACTACTGTTTTTAGGTGTTTTATCCTAAAATAAATACTTTTGTTTGCATTTGATGACAAGAGACATCAAAAAGACATTTTACGAGTGTGATAATACATTGCCTTTTCTTTTTTTTTTAACAAACTCAGCAATTTTTAAATCCCAGAAATCTGTAAATATGCTTTTCTGTGGTGAATACAATGCGGATGGCATCAATAGGTTGTTTGAGTTCGGAACGGGAGCAGGTATTCGGTTTTCCTGCCACCTTAATCGCAGGCCTGTGAACTTTTAATATAAAGATTCAGAAAGAGCTAGAGTTAGGTTGTAGCCCCTGAAATGTCCTAAACCATTTTCTCTCTCAAGTTGCTTATTGCAGTCCAATTGTTCAGGAAAGAAGCTCTGAAGCTTTTTTGCTTGGGAGTCAGAGGTTAATTTGTAATTAAAACGGTTAATATTGGTTGTAATATCAGTCCCTCTTTGGGGAGGGGGGTGGACGGAGACTGTCCTGAATCAGGGGAGAGTTGTCTGGTTAAGTCTCTTCTCTAGGTGCTCATATAATTCGTTTTCTCATTTGGTTTGTATGTTCGGGGTGATTTCGCCCTTTAAGAAAGCGGCCATATTTTTGTCACTCCCTGAGAAGAGTATGAGCGCTGTCAAATTTCTTGCATCCCCAAAGTCCCTTTTGCTTGCACGTGGTCACACGGTTTCTAGGATGCCATTTGCAAGCCATGCTGATGCGGGGCTGGCTTTGAAATCCAAGGCGTCTTTTGAGTATCAAAGGACTGTAGGAGATGGGTGATGTTAAGGTTGCAAAATTCTTGCAGAGTACCACATGCTGTTGATATGCTTACTGTCGTGATTTATGATCCTCGGAAATTTAGCCTTTGATACGGCTGTCATCAAGGTGGGCCTCAGCTCTGTCTGTGCATTGCTCCGAAGTGATTCACTTTACGCTCCCGGTATAAAAATAGACCCCTGCTTCCCTGATGGATCACCCTCCCCCCAAGAGCTTCTGTAAACCTTCTTAAAATTGAGAGAAAATACGTGTAAGACACCACTAAAAAGAATCTCACCTCTGGGGTAAGTGTTAGAGATTTGAATGTTGCTAAAGCACCGAGGAGGGAGGGGTTTGACCTATTTTGAGCTCATCTGTGACACTTGTTTAGAAACCTCCAATGACCCTGAGTTGGCACAGCTGCATTTCTGAGGTTTGGTTTTTAACTTTAGGTTCAGTGACAGTCATCTCTTCATTTACAAGGTGATTGTCTAGGAGTAACTGGGCCCCCATGGTACCATGTCACAATCACTGTAGGACCCATTTACAGAGATGACCTATGGAGGGTTTTAGCCTCCTGCTCATCGTATTACCTTAAAAAGGAACCGTGGCCATTTGATGTAATTTTGGCCACAAGACCTGTTGTTTGAATTACGTGGAATTAGAAGTCAGTATTTGAAGTTCTGTTTCATTGGATGTTATAAGAGTGTCCATAAGAATAATGGATGACTATGAAGTTTTAGCCTAGTGCATAGTTAAAAGTATATTTCAGAGATGAGGTAAACCTGTCATGCTTGTGACTACCTGGTTTCTGCTGTGAATTATTGAGCCGATGTTTGTTTTTACTGTGTTATTTAAAATTTTTTTTAATGTTTATTTTTGAGAGAGAGAGAGCAAGGTAGGGAGGGGCAGAGAAAGAGGGGGACAGAGGATCCAAAGTGGGCTCCACACTGACAGCAGCAAGCCTGATGTGGGGCTCAAACCCATGAACTATGATGAGATCATGACCTGGGCTCAGCCAACTGAGCCACCTAGGTGCCCCAAACTGACACTTGTTTTTAGATGCATGGACAAAGCTATACGCTTGGTACTCTTTCAATTATATAAACTTAATTGGTTATAAAAATGTTACTTGGACTTCATTAAGTGAAGAAGGCTCTCTTCTAATTTATCTTTTTTCTGTGAAGCTTCACCTGTTCTGTTGATGATAAATTCTGAAAAAGGATTGTTCTAAGTTTATAGTGATGATGTACTTTATTTGTCCTTAAATGATTTCTGACAGAGCTTTTTTCCTTTGTATTTTCTGTTTTGCTTGAGTTTTAGAGATTTGTAGTTTGAAACTAATGTCTTTTTCTTCTCAAATACAGTATGCTTCCTTTTCTTCTCTTACAGTTTTTGTGTGTGTCTAGGAGCGATGTGTGTAATTTGGAAAAAAAAAAAAAGATCTTGAAAGAGTCATACTTTCCATTTACCTATACTAATCATGAAAAGGAAAACTCAGTCATTTTTCTAAAATGATAGACACGGTGATTAATAAGAGAGACATAATGATATTTATAAAAATGGTCTGTAAATTCAGGCTTAGCTTCTGTGCAAAGGCTGCTCTCCTCCAAGTCTCCTTTTCTCTGGGTGGTCGGCTCTTTGGAAGGGAGGCTGTGAGTGGTACACTGGGCCATTCATTTGCCAGTACTGTTTCTAGTGTCTTTTACAGGGCACAGTATTAGGCACTGGGAGCACAAAGATAAATAAGGTGTGTCCCTGCAGTGACAGAGTTCGTGAGGAAATGATGTGAATAAAATACAGTCTTAGAAGAACTTTAATAAAAGTGGAAACTTTATGCTCCCTCATAGCCCAGTGTGAGGTGTGCATGTGCCGTGGACATTTACATGGTACTTAGGGACAACTTGCCTGTTAACAAATGGATTCTTCAGCCCCTCTTTAGGCATCTACATTTATTGCGGATGTGTGGCCTGATGTAACCAGGGTGAGGTTTTCTTGTCACTGAAGTTTTCTAGGGAAGTAGAGGGTAAATCTCTTCTGGGAAAAGGTTGAGCACCCTAACCTTTGTCTTTCACTGAACCCGAAATACCTTTCTATATGTTTTGTTTACGTTTAAGAACATGCTCTCAGAGCTTATTTAAAATAATTTTGTTCATTTTTCCCAAACCCCTGTTTTGGAAAAAAGAACTGTTTTTTTTTTTTTTTTTTCTTTTTAATGTTTATTTTTTGAGAGAGAGCACAAGCAGGGGAAGGGGAGAGAGAGAGAGAGAGAGAGACAGACAGACAGACAGACAGAGGGTCTGAAGCGGGCTCTGTGCTGAGAGCAGAGAGCTGATGCGGTCTTGAGTTCACAAACGGGGAGATCATGACCTGAGCTGAAGTTAGGCGCTTAACCAACTGAGCCACCCAGGTGCCCCAAAAAAGAACTCTTTTCTAATAAAGAATAAAGATTACTATACCAGAAGGAGTTAGTATTGCCCTTGACCTTCTCCTCTGCCTTGGAAACCTGCAGATTTTTTTTTTTTTTTTTTTTTTTTGTGGACACATGATATAAGTAAATTAGATGCTGATCTGATTTGCATGTTTTCTTCGTTGGGTGGCAGGGGGCACAATATTTAATTTTTTAATTCATTCTCTCTGGCCAACCATTCTTCCTCCCTAAGTAAGAAGTAATGCCTGGCCTTTTTTTCCCCCTGGAAAATGGCCTACTTAGTTTTCAGAAAAATTGTGGTATCTCTGTATGGAGGATTTGAAGCATTGTTTAAAAATAAATTTTTAACGGGGCACCTGCGTGGCTCAGTCAGTTAAGCATCTTTCGACTCTTGATTTTGGCTCAGGTCATGATCTTGCAGTTACATGAGTTCAAACCCCGTGTCAGGCTCTGCGCTGACAGTGTGGAACCTGCTTGGGATTCTGTCTTTCTCTCTGCCCCTCTCCTACTTTGTGTTCTGTCTCTTTCAAATAAACTTAAAAAAAAAATAAATTTGTTAGTATTAAATAATACAAGAACCACCTCAGGACATTGAAAATTAAAATCTAAGCTTTTAGTTCTACCTATTACCTCCATATTTCTTATACTGGCACTAAATCTATTTATTCACCAAATAGATTTATTTATTATTTATTTGTATTATTATTTACTGTTTGCTAGAGATAATGTACAAAGTGCTTGGGAGACTTGTAATATAGTGGTACTTGCCTTCGTTAGGAATCAGTCATTCAATCTTTTTTCTTCTGTTTAGGTTTTTTTTTGTTGTTGTTGTTACTGTTCCTTTAACTGTCTTGCATTGTCAGTATTTATGCTCTTTTTCCTGTCCCAGTGGAGCATGTAAATTAAGTCCCAATCATGGTGCTTAAACCTATAGCTCCAGAGAGAAGCAGCTGGCACTGAATTCTGCTTGGCTTAACTTTCCACCCAGGAACTGTCAGTGAGTCAACAGGTACAGGATATGTGTTTTCCAAGTTTAATACTGATATAAGTGGGATGTAAAAGAAATAAAAGTTATTACCTTTGCCCTCACAACTTAGGAGGCAAGCCTTGAAGAGTATATTTAGAGATCTAGAACAAAAGTGGAATATAGCCAACTACATATTGTATAGCATAAACATAAATATATGAATATATAGTCACATTTAGGTTAACTAGAGATTATTGTGGGTTAAAGTAATTGACTAAGTACTTATCCAGAAGCTAAGAGCCGGGCCTTAAAGAGTGGGTGCTGTTTGAATAGGCACTGGGAGAGCAGGTTCTGATGGTCTCAGCAGGGGGTCAGGTCAGCCTGAGGCAAGAAGGAGTGAGCTGTGTACTGAGTCTGGCAAGGGAAATCTTGCTGGAGTGAGGAGTCTGTGGGCAGGAGTGGGGTGAGATACGTTAGGTGAGCCAAATGTTGGAGGCTTGGAATGCTAAGTGCAGAATTCGTGCGGGCACCTGAGAAGAACGGGATGCTTGGGTTGGGGGTAGAGGTAGGAACGTGGCAAGGCAGCCAGAGACTGTGAAGTCTGAGTACTTCTGGGTTAGGACGTGCACTGGCCAGGCTTGGGAAGGACGTGTTTGTGCACTTGTGTGCTGTGTTCACATTGTTTCCCATCCCTACTTGTATTTGGTCAGATGGCCAGACAGACTGAAGGGAAACCCAAGTAGCCACAGGACAAAATAGACTTTGGCAAGTCTAAGTGGTTGGTTGAAGTATCACTGTTGGCTTTTACTTAGCATCATAATTCATAAAAAATAGAAAATTTACCAAAACTCCTATCACCAAATATAGATGTTATTTTCTGGGTGTTATAGACTTAATTGACATGCTCCATTGGGACAGGTTTTTAAACAGATCATAAATCATAGTTTCATCTCTTTTCTTGCCTCCTACCCCAAACATCCACTGTTTCATACATATTCTTCCATCCCCAACCCTCTCGTCCCCCCTTTTTGGCTGTCTCTTGTTTATTCTTCAGGTCTTAGTTTAGGCATGCTTTCATCAGGAAACCTGTCCTCACTCAGGGTTGTACCTAGCCGTGCTCTCCCGTGACACCTGTACTGTCTGCCCTGGGCCCTCGCTTCTGATACTGCACTGTGATTGTACGCTCGGCCCCTGCTACCTGGGAGCTCAGAGAGCTCGGCCACAAGGCTAATAGCTGTTGAGTCCTCATCTGCCAGGGTGGGCCAGGCCCACGCCTCCTGCTTAGTCAGTGGAAAGGTTGGGCTTACTTATCATTGTAATTGAGTTTTTAAAATTTAACATCTCCTAAACACTTTTCTGCTTTTATGCATTCCTAACTATTGTTTATTATGGTAGTATGTTTTTAATGTTTATATTCCTTAAGTACTTCCCTGTTACTGGGCATTTTGGTTGTTTCCATTATTCTTTTTCCTCCATATCTATACCAATACCATAAACTTGCTTGTACATACAGCACTTCTTTTTAATACTTCTAAATTAAAAATAATCAAAGAAAACCATACCTAAGCACATATTTTTATCTATTGTATATTTTTTATTTATTAAAACATTTAAAAAAAAATGTTTATTTTGAGAGGGGGGAGGCGCAGAGAGAGAGGGAGAGAGAGAAGCCCAAGCTGGCTCCGCACTGTCAACACAGAGCCCGATGAGGGGCTCAGACCCACAAACCTTGAGATCATGACCCAAGCTGAAATCAAGAGTCAGACACTCAATGGACTGAGCCGCCCAGGACTGAGCTACCTAGGTGTCCCAACCACATACTTATTTTTTAAAAAATTTTTTAATGTTTATTTATTTTTGAGAGAGAGAGATAGAGACAGAGAACAAGTTGGGGAGGGGCAGAGACAGAGAGTGAGACAGAATCCCAAGCAGGCTCCAGGCTCTGAGCTGTCAGCACAGAGCCCAGTGCGGGGCTTGAACCCACAAACCGTGAGATCACGACCTGAGCCAAAGTCGTACTTATTTTATAAAAGATGTGTGTGTTCATTTATACATTGTGTCTAACTTCATGGTGAGTGGCCTGTAAAATAGCATTTGTTTTTGCTCAGATTTCATTTTGAACAAGGAAAATATGCCTCTGTTCCAATTCAAAGTAAATTATAAAATGAGCAACTGTGATTGATGCCCAAATAGGGTAAGGGACGCTGATGGGGTGATGGGGTACTGTTTTAAGTAGGGTATTAGGGGACAGCTTCTCTGAAGAGGTGACATTTGAGCAAGGCCTTGAACAGGGTAAGGAACCATGCAGAGATCTGGGGATAGGGCATTCCAGGCAGAGAGAATACTAAGTGCAAAAGTCCCAAGATAGGAGCCTGCTGGTGTGGTCAGGGAGCAGTGGAACAGCTCTGAGAGCTGTAGGAGGTGAGGTCAGAGGGAGAGGCACAGGCTGGGTCTGATAGGTCCTTGTACACCATGGTAAGGTCTCTGCCTTTTATTTTATGCATAACGGGATGCTGCTGGAAGGTTTTGATCCAGGTGTGACAGTTTCTGATTTCTCTTTTAAAAAGATCCTGCTGTTGGGGCGCCTGGGTGGCTCAGTCGGTTGAGCGTCTGACTTTGGCTCAGGTCATGATCTTGTGGTCTATGAGTTCGAGCCCCGCGTCAGCCTCTGTGCTGAGCCTGGAGCCTGCTTTGAATTCTGTGTCTCCCTCTCTCTCCGCCCCTCCCCCGCTCGTACTCTGTCCCTCTGTCTCAAAAATGAATCAACGTTAAAAAAAAAAAGATCCTGCTGTGTAAAAGTTAGACTGCTGCCAGCTGGAGGCTGGTGAGGAGGCCATTGCAGGAATCCCGGTGAGACGTGGTGGCTTGGATGGGTGGGGGTGGTGGAGGTGAAGAGAGTGCTCATGTTTGGGATTTGGTAAAATGCCATGTGCTGAGAGGTGAAGTTTTTACAACTTGTTATAAAACAAGCCTAAGGCAAAACCTCACATTGAAAATGAATTAATAGCGTTTTAAATGCCTTTCTCTTCAGAGTATCTGGTAGATTTTATATCCTTGAAATTACTGAACTGCTTCAGTTGGGGAAAGGAACCAGTCAAGGTAAGGGCTGGGACCGGGTTGTATTGTTAATCCACTTGCTGATGGAATAAGAAAGATTCCATAGCAGCAGATGTGCAAATTTTCATCTGTAATGGCCATTTATTTAATATAAAAGGTATGTCTGAAGAATTATGCTTGGATAAATTATATACTGAATTCTGGTGCTTAGTGTGATTGTGTTCAACTTGACCTGTTTAGCATTAACTGTGAAATATGTTGCAGCAATAATAGGGAATGCAATGGGTGCCTTTCTGCTGTTATCAAAATCCATTAACAAGTTTTGCTGTGCTTGACTGCTTTTCAATGTTACGCTTTATGGTTCATACCAAAGCTGTAGATGTAAATGACATCCATTCCACAACGGTTTCTAAGGCCGTACAAACTGTGAAGTTGTATTTGGAGTAAACATCTGTTTACTCCATAGGAATGATAGATGCTAGACAGGTTATGGTTTGCTTTGGTTCTACTTCTCTACTTTGCATAGGATTTTAGCCAGGTAGAGAAAAGTATTTCACAGTGTTCTTGAGCTTTGTGAAACTACCTTGGTTTATGTGAATGTTCTGCATGGAAGGCCACTGTTCTTTATTTTTTATGCTAGTTTAGCCAAGGGCATCCTTTAGTGTAGGAGGTCTTGTGAAAGTGGGCAAAGCACTAAATTGAAGCGGAGTGTCTTTTTTGGTAAAAGTTGGTTTTAGGAGTATGAAATTTAAACTTACGGTATCTGCTGTTTGCAAAATGCAAGATATTAAGTCATGGTGTTGAGTGTTTATTGGTTTTTGTTTGCTTAGGGGTTGGGTATTTTTTTGTTTGTTTGTTTGTTTGTTTGTTTTGAATAATCTCTACACCCAACGTGGGGCCTAAACTCATGACCCCCAAGATCAAGAGTTTTATGCTTTTGCGACTGAGCCAGCCAGGTGCCCCTAGAGTTGGGGTCTTTAATGATAGAGTTTTAGAATCTTATTTTCCATAGCTACTTAAAGATTTAGAACAAAGATTAGGAGCTTTTTTGGGATCCCTTTATTAATCTGGGGAAAACTGTGGACTTTTCCCAGAAAAAGACATGCACACATTCGTGCAACAAACAGATATATTCAGCATATGTCTATCAAATGGTTACTCTCCTGTCAAGCATAGTTATTAGATGTTTAGGATACATAATGAAAAAAATCCAACAGTCCCCACACTGTGCCCCTGTGGAGCTTATATTCTAGTAAAGTCAGCAAGCAATAAGCATGATACATAAGAACATTGTGGAGTATATTAGGATATGGTAAGTGCCGTGGAAAAAATAGAATACAGGAAGGGAAGAATAGCCGTGGCTCTGATTTAAATATGGAAGTCAGGATCGGCCTGATAGGATGATATTTGAACAAAAGGTTAAAGATGGCACACCAGTTAGCCATGCAGAGTTCTGGCGTTGGAGCTTTCTGTGGCTCAAATGAGGGGAATGCCAGCACAAAGACCAACAAGAAGAGTGGTGTGTTAGTTTCTGGGAGCTGCTGTAACAGAGTTACACCGGTGGGTGACTTAAAATAATGGAAATATATTCTCTCCTATAATCCAGAGGCTCTGAGGGAGGAGGGATCCATGCTCCTCCCCTGGCTTCTGATGGCAGCCGGCAGCCTGTGGCAGCCCATGGCAGCCTGTGGCAGTCCTCGGCTTTCAGACACATCATCTGTCCTCACACCTCTTCCTGTTTCATCTTCTTTTGCTTGTCATTGGATTTAGTGCCCAACCTAAATCTAGGATGATCTCATTTCAGGATTCTTAATTATATCTACAAAGACTGTTTTTCCCAATAAAGTCACATTCCACAGGAACTGGGGGTTAGGATTTGGACTTACCTTTTTGGGGACCACCATTCATGTGTATTGATTCCTAAGATAGATACAACTGGTAGTATGTACTGGTAAGGGGGTAGGGGCAAGTGGGTCTCTGGTGCCCCTGGGGTCCTCTTAAGGACCTTGCAGAAATTGGACTGGAAAGTCTTTGGAAGGTTTTGAGCAGGGATTTGACAAGTGATTTGCATTTTAAAGGGATGTCTCTGACTGCTGTGTTGACTACAAACTGGGGCCAAAGGATGGGGGTGAGGGCACAGGTGGGAAGCTATTGTAATAAATAATCTACATGAGAAATGATGGTGGCTCAGACCAGGGTGGTAGTAGTGAGGGTGGTGAGTGTTTGGCTTCAGGACATATTTCAAAGGTAGAATAATGGTATTTTCTGATGAATTTTCATGTCGGGTAGGGGTGAAAGCAGTCAAGAATCAAGAATGATTCCAAGGTGGGGTGTCTGGCTGGCTCAGTTGGTAGAGCATGCGACTCTTGATCTTGGGGTTGTGAGTTCAAGCCCCACGTTGGGCAAAGAGCTTACCTAAAAAAATAAATAAATAAAGATAAAGACTGACCTTTAAAAAATTAAAAAAAAAAAAAAAAAGAATGATTTCAAGATTTTGGGACTAAGCCAGAAGGATGCGGTTATCAGAAGCTAGTATGGGAAGGGTATGGTTAGAGCAGGCTTTTTGGGGAAGATTAAGAGCTTAGGTTTGGATACTGAGTTTAAGGTAAGTAGTAGATTGCAGAGTGGAGATGCTGAGCAGACAGTTTTAAGACAGTAGAAGAGTCTGGAATTAGGTGAGAAACCTGGATTGTAAATACATAGTTATAGTTATTGGCAAATGTAATTAAAGCTGGGAAATTGGAAGAGATCACAACAGGAATACAGAGAAAAGATCCAAGAACTAAACATGGGGCATTAAAAGGTCTGAGAGAAGAACAGTCTGCAGCAAAAATCACCAAGAAGACATCAGCATAAAAGGAAAAACCAAGAGAGCATGTTGGAAGCCAAGTAAGAAAAAGGGAGAAAGTGTTACAAAAGTCTGCTAAATCAGGTCAGATCCGGATGGAAAATTGATCATTGGATTTAGCAGTGTTGAGGTCGGAGATGAACGTGACAAGATTAGTTTCAGTGGGTTGGGTCAAAACCTTATTGGAGTGGATTTAAGAATGAAAGAAGAATTTGAGAGAATGAATATAGCACCTTTTTGGAGGATATTTGCTGTAGGAGAATAGCAAAACAGGGCTGTAGGTAGTTGAAGACCTTTTTTTTTTTCCAGATAGGAGAAATAATAGTGCAGAAGTAGCTTGCTGCTTCAGAATTTTGTTTAATTTCAGGGGATTAGTAGGTCCACTGCATCCCTCTGTGAACCTGCAGTTTAGAAATTCTTGGCCTTTAGCTTGTCAGTATCACCATGCGGCAGCATCCTCACTTCCTCCCTCAAGATGGCCCTTTGGTATTAAAGATTTTGCATGGCCTAGGGATTAGATCACAAAGAATGAGAATTCCTGTTTCCATTCTTTCTTATAAGGAGTAGGCCTTGGTGCAAATTACTTACCTTACATTAAAAAAATTTTATTCTTCACTTAGTCCTTACAGTGGCACTGTTCTACATGTATTTAATCTTTACAGCAATCCTATGTATTTTTTTACAGTGTTGGGGAAGTGGAGACACAGAAAGACTTGGTAACTTGCTGAAAATCACCCAGCTGGGAAATGTATAGCCAAGGTTTTTTTTTTTTTTTTTTTAACGATTTTATTTTTAGGGGCGCCTGGGTGGCTCAGCGGGTTAAGCATTCCACTCTTGATTTTGGCTCAGGTCATGATGTCATGGTTTGTGAGATTGAGCCCCACATTGGGCTCCATGCTGATGGTGCAGAGCCTGCTTGGGGTTCTCTCTCTCCCTCCCTCTCTGTCCCCCTCCCTCCAATAAATAAATAAACTTAAAAAATTAAAAAAAAAAAGATTTTTTTTGTAAGCAGTCTGTATACCCAGCATGGTCTCAACCTCACCACCCTGAAATCAAGAGTCACATGATTCTCCTACCTAGCTAGTCAGGTGCCCCCAGATCCAAGTTTTGAACCCAGACAGTGTGACTCCAGAGTCTGTGCTCCTAACCATTGTACTATGCTTCCTCTCATAGTTCTTAAGTTGTGGTTGCTAATAAAGTGTGTTGAGTGTAGGGTGAGGCAAGTGGGATGGAGGTGGTAGGTGTCGAAGGACAAATGATGCTTTTGGGAAGTCTTCGAGATTCTCATCTGAAAGATTTTGTAAAAGAGGCAATGTCCTCATAGAGTTGTCCCGGCTAACATATAATGAGTACTGTAAGATTCTTTTAATTTTTTTAAAGATTCATTTATTTATTTAAGTAATCGCTACACACAACATGGAGCTCAAACTCAAAACCCCAAAATGATGAGCCGACACCTCTGACTGAGCCAGCCATATGCCCCTGAATATTGTAAGATTATAATAGATTTTATTACAGGGCTTGAAAATAGCTGCTTTTCTTACAGCAGATTGGCGAGCATCCTTTTCCATTGTATACTGGCTGTTGGCTGGCACAGAGATCTGCACTGTTTCCAGCGGGTGAAATTGCTCCCTCTCCACCTGTACTTTACTTTCTGGTTCCTTTGACAGTAAGGCTTGATATGTCGGTGTACCCTGGATGGCATTGTTCTGTTGCACCAGATGACCTAAATTACTGGCTCTCTTTGGTGTAGGGTGGTGGTTCAAGTACGCCTTTGGGGCCCTGGAGTTAAAATGGGTGATTCTGAGTCAGTGTGGCTTGAGCATGTCACTAAGGATTTCTTGATCCAGTTGGATAGTGCAGATTCTGTTTGCTTTGGTACAGCTTAGGCATGTTCTTCTCTCTGTAATCTCTTCCCAGGAATCGACTAGCCAGGGCCAAAGAGGAGCGGAAGTAATACACATGAGGGTACTGGGGCCCAGAATGATAGATGATCGGTTACCCCAAGGTGTAAGTCAAGTTAGTGATTGAGCTGACATTAGAACCCAATTTTCTTAATGTTCAGGTTAATGCTTTAAAAAATGAATGGGTTACTTAAAAAAAAAAAAGTTTATTTTTGAGAGAGAGAGAGAGAGAGAGAGAGAGAGAGCGTGCGCAAGCACATGCAGGGGAGGGGCAGAGAGAGAGAGGGAGACACAGAATCTGAAGCAGGCTCCAGGCTCTGAGTTGTCAGCGCAGGGCCCAACATGGGGCTCGGACCCACAAACTAACTGTGAGGTCATGACCTGAGCCGAAGTCGGATGCTTAACCAACTGAACCACCTAGGCACCCCAAATGGGTTATTTTAAAAAATACAAGCACTGCCATGCAGTTACATAATTTTCATCCTTATAACAAATGCATAATGCTCCAAATGTTTTATTTTTATTATTATTAGTAGCACTATATAGATTTTTTTTCATTCAGTAAATATTGAGTGTCAACTTTCTGAGGATTTGGTAATGAATCAGTAGGAAAAAATGTCTGTTCTCCTGGAACTTATAACAGATTGGTGTCTTCTCATATTTACAATTATTAGTGTAGAGTATGAGTGAGTTCTTGTTTTATTACAGATAAAATTGTTCAATAATTGTATTTCTGAACAAGATTTAAAAAAACTGTATGTAAAAATGAAGTTTTCTAGTGGTACCTGGGTGGTTCAGTCAGTTAAGCATCCGACTCTTGATTTTGGCTCAGGTCATGTTCTCGTAGTCTTGAGATCAGCCCTGCGTTGGGCTCTGTGCAGTGTGGAGCCTGCTTAGGATTCTCTCTCTCTTCCTCTGTTCCTCCCCCGCTTACATGTTTTCTCTCTCTCTCTCTCTCACTCACTCAAAAAAAAAAAAAAAAAATGAAGTCTTCTAAAGTATTTATTTTCTTTGATTAAAATGTATAGTGTTTGCCCCCTTATACACAAGTGCTATTAAAAATTAAAATAAATAGGGACCTCTAAAAGAAGTATTTTAAGTATCATCAATTCTTGATAATTAAAGAACTTGGTTAATTGGTTTTTTTCACTAATTAGATAAAATGTATAAATAGGTCTTGTGATTTTTGGCATGGCTGAGAAATTCTTCAATTTTTTGAGACTTAACAGATAAGATCTATAGTAAAGTCAAATTTCAGGTTGCAGAGTTGACTAGTAATTTCTCATGCCTTGCTTTGTGTGAGTCTCCCATCATCCTGCTTTCATTTCTGGAAATTTGGTAGGAATTTGAGTGTATGGCATTAGATGTGAATCAGTGCACTCTAAGAGGCCCGGTTTGAACTTTGAGTCAGTGAAGTGTGCCTATGTTTAGTAATACAGACAGGCTCCTTTAAAAGAGTTATAACCAAATCTCAGATTGAAAGAAAGTAGATGGTCTGTTCTAAGCACGCATTAAGAAACTGCTTTCTGTAGCTGACTACAGCAGAAAGACTGTTAAGACAAGTCTGTGCAGGGTGATCCCAATGAGAATTATTTTGATACCTTAATAGTACACTCATTAGGTAAATTTTATATAATGACTGATACTTGAGGTGAATCAGTTCTTAGCTGTTTGTTTAGTATGTTGACTATAACTACTTAAAAAAATTGTTTTTTGATGTTTGTTTATTTTTAAGAGAGACAGAGCATGAGCTGGGGGGCAGGGGGGAGAGAGGGAGACACAGAATCTGAAGCAGGCTCCAGGCTCTGAGCTGTCAGCACAGAGCCCAATGCGGAGCCTGACCCCACAAGCCATGAATGAGATCATGACCTGAGCTGAAGTTGGGTGCTTGTCCGACTGAGCCACCCCTATAGTCAGGCACCCCTGACTATAACTGCTTTACCCATTCTTCAAGAGAGGTGGTATTATTACTGATTTCCAAGGGGAGGAAATGGAGATTCAGAGAGGACTTGCTTCTAACAGTGTCAGATTTGGGGTCCAAACAAAGATCTTGGGGCTTGCTGGTTGAAGCTTTTTCTGCCATTCCATATACCTTTCCTTAAAATTATGGCATATTTTGTACTAGAATGACCTGTCTGAAACAATATTTTTAATTTCATTTAGAAAATAAAATATTCATTATCTTCTGTTTTTCCATTTTATTGACATTTTCCTTCAGGAAGTTCTAAAAACTGAACGTAAGATACTTTTCCTCCTCTCTCCTCTCCTCTTTCTCCCCTGACCTCCACCACTGCAAGGATATATACTGCCACCCTCCCCCCCCTTCTCCTCCTGCATTCTCCCTCCTCCCCACTTTCCTCCCGTTCCTTTTCTTCTTTTTTTTCCCTCTTCCCTTTCACAATTAGTTCCAGTCTAAAACTTTTTTAAATGTTTATTTTTATTTTTGAGAGAGAGAAAACGAGTGGGGCAGGGGCGGGGGGGGGGGGACAGAGGATCAGAAGCGGGCTCTGCACTGCAGCGACACAGGGCTCAAACTCACAAACTGTGAGATCATGATCTGAGCTGAAGTCAGACGCTCAACCGACTGAGCCACCCAGGTGCCCCATTATTAAATTTTAATAGTATAAAATGTAAGAAAAAAATATTCATTGACACTGGATAATATGTTTTTTTCTAGGAGGGCAAAGAGAAAATCTGGATTTCTTAGAGAAGCCAATGCCTTCCAGAAATTGAAACAGCCATATAACTTACTGTTTTAAGTAGGTTGCAGTGTAAATGTTAGCAGATAAAATATTGATAACTTTCTTGCTCTAGTTAGAATTCCTTCAGAGGTTCAAGTGCTTATTGGCTTCACTCAGAATGAGTAGTTCTAATTTTTGACTTTGATGTTATTTTAACATTCAGTAAGAGAGAACGTGTTTAAGTGGAAGGTCAAATATTGATGGTGTGTAGAAAGGGGAAAGGAAAACTTATCTTTAAATTTGTTAAATTGTTCATTATCTACTTAAAATGATACCGTCGTAGGGGAAGAAAGTATCTGATAACTTCGATGAAGTAAAAAATTTAGAAAGTTACTAAGCACTTAAAGTGGATTCATTTTAGGAAATTTACATAAGAAAAGGTTTGTGAAAATAGGATATATTGTATTTTGGATGATAAGCAGATATTAAGAACTTTGGGATTATTATAGTTTGTATGAAACCTATCAATTTGATGTTTACTTAAATCGTATGTTGAAATTATTAACTGTATTTTCAACTAAAAGATTTCTTAAACAGAAGCGTAGCTTTGGTTTGAGAAGCAGTGTGACTGGTGGTCACAGCTTTGAAGCCAGACGCCTGGGTTCAGATCTCCACTCTGCCAGTAGTAGTTTTAATATTACTGAGGAAGTTGCTTCACTTCTCTGGACCTAAGTTTCCTCATCTATAAAATAAGGACAATAATAGTACCTGAGAATTAGGTGAATTAATATGTACGGAGTGTAAGTAAGTGATGAGAGAGGTCACATGTTCCAATGCTTATCGAACATCTTCCATGAATATTTGAGGCTAGGTGCTAGGAAACACAGATGTTGGGAAGATTGAAAAAGATTTAGGGAGAAGAGGTGAACGTTATGAGGGGAGGTATGGGAATTAGAGAGTTCAGATGATTGAATTCTGCTCTGCTAGAACAATGAAGTGATTCTGAGGAAAAGCAGATGAGAGCTCAAGAGTTAAAATACATGGCAACACTGGCACAATTCTGTGATTATCTCCTTGAGATGCCCTCCTTTACGTATTGGAATACATGTTCTCCTTTACATGATGGAATAATAATTCTGGCCTGATTCTTATTTTATTTTATTTTTTTTAAGTTTATTTGAGAGAGAGTGCTCGAGCGGGGGAGAGGCAAAGAGAGAGGGAGAGAAAGAATTCTAAGCCGGCTCCACACTGCCAGCATGGAGCCCGATGTGGGGCTCGATCTCATGCACTGTGAGATTGTGACCTGAGCCGAAAGCGAGAATCGCACACTCAACTGACTGACCCACCCAGGAGCCCTCTGATTCTTTTTTTTTTTTTTTTTAATGTCATTTGAAGTAAGTTAGGTTGGGTATAATTTTTAAATATTTTACTAAAATGAGGGGAGAAATAGGAAACTCCAGAGGCAGCAAGAATAAACCAGAGGGAGTAGAAATGAACCTGAAAGATGATGAAGAAAAGGGGATCAAAGGAGGAAAGGTTCTGTTGAGGCTGGAGGACAAATGTATCCAAGTGTTCAGGCTTGCTGGGGGCCGTGGTCAGAGGGTGGAGAGAGAGAGAGAGAGAGAGAGAGAGAGAGAGAGAGAGAGAGAGAGAGAGTGTGTGTGTGTGTGTGTGTGTGTATGCATGCGTGCGTGTGTGTTGTGGAAGGGTGGTTGTGGAAGTCGATGGTTTCAAGGGAGGGAAGGTAGAGGTCATTGGAGATGCGGTACCTAGAAACCAGACAGCTCACAGTTAGATGGGTACCCTTTTGTTGCCATCACCCTGACTATGGTAGGACCTGGTGAGAAGGGAGAAGAGCAGATGTTAAAGACTTCTGTAAACGAAGGGGAAGGACCACCCAGAGATCACTCTTGTAACAAACACTCTGTGGCATTTCTTCTGTGCAATTCCTCTTTCTCTCATTGTCTTTGAATATCATTGATGGCATATGTGTATACTATTTTGTAACTTGCTTTTTATTTTAATTTTTTAAAGTTTATTTATTTTGAGAGCGAGCACGAGCAGGGGAGGAGCAGAGAGAGAGAGAGAGAGAGAGAGAGAGAGAGGGAGAGAGAATCAGAAGCAGGCTCTGCACATGTCAGCGTGGAGCCTGATGTGGGGCTCTGTCTCACAAACTGCAAGACCGTGACCAGAGCTGAAATCAAGAGTCTGCCGCTTAACCAGCTGAGCCACTCAGGCGCCCCCTTAACTTGCTTTAAACATAAGTTTTACATTTTCCTTATGACATCAAATGGTAATAGTTCATTCTGTAAAAGTCAGAAAATGGGGTTAAAAACAAGAAACTAGAACCGCTAACGTTAGCTCTTTGTGATACACTCTTCCAGAGTTTTTCCCTACATAGTCAGTATAAATATATTTTAAAAATGGTATCACATTATATACCTATACTTGTATGTGTGTGTGTGTGTATGTGTATATATACACGCATATTTGTGTGTGTGTATGTATGTATGTATGTATTTCAAGTAATCTTTGCACCCAATGTGGGGCTCAAACTCACAACCCCAAGATCAAGGGTTGGATGCTCCATCAACAGCGAGCCAGGCTCCCTCACGTTAGGTATATTTTTGTAATTACTGCATATTCAATAAAGTATGAGTATTTTCATGTCATTCAATGTCAGTAAATATACTGTCAGGGTTACTTTTAATAACTGTAGTGTTCTAAGAATCTGCTATAATTTACTGACTGAATCCAATTGTTATTAAGCATTTCTAACATCTGTTTTGCTCACCTAATTGTGTATTGGGTCTTTAAATTGATATGGTTCATAATGGTTGCGTAGTGTTTTGGTGTATGGAGGCGCTGAGAGTTGACAGTAGTGAAGGGTGGTTTTCAGCCATGGACCTGATTGACACATAATCTATGGAGGCCAGTTCAACCCTGTAGTTATGGCCATACGCATTAACATTATATTTGTAATGTGAACTCTTCAGGGATTTTGGAGGTGTTTTTGTTTTTGTTTTTTTTTTTTTTGTGGTAGAGGAAATTAAGCATATCAGCCTGGTTCTCTGTGTCATTTCCTGGACCAGAAGATTTATATTGAAGATGCTGGATGCTTAACAGTTTGGAATTCATTTTGCCATGTTTACAGCAACATATTCTCATTTGCCTTCCTTCAGTGAAAAAGGGTAAATAATCACTGACTTTTTTTCCTTAATTAAGCATTAAAAGCCAAATTGGGCATTTACATGTTAGGAAAATCATGACAATGACATAAATTGCCTTGCATTTTCTTGTGTGATGTCCTTGGGAACAGTACATGTGTTTTGCAGAATGCTTTGATTGAAAATATTTACACAGAAAATGAGCTTGCAGTATGAACACATTGAAATAACTAATTTATCACCCCTAAAATACATCTCAGTGACTACAGTATCCAAGGAGTCCTAAAAGCTGATTCTAAAGATAGGCTTGGATTGGAGAGACTGACTGCTGAGTTTTCACATTACTTCTTCAGAGCACTTTTCTGAAATGAGTTTTTTACTTATTTGTTAACTTGTTCATTGTTTGTACATGACTTCATATTCACCAGTATATCCCCAGTCCCAGTTAATGAAAATTGTTAAATGACTGAATTGTATTAGATCAGTTCTCAATCCATTTAAATTACTAAAGAATTGACTTCTTTAGGAGAGTAATTTTCCAGATACACATGAGTAAATTGAAGCCAAGAGAGTTTATCTGGGGTGTTCTGGTGATGTAGAAGGATAATCTGGGAGTCCTCCTTCTCCCTAAATAGTATTCTTCCCTCTGAATCACCTAGGTAACAGCCACAACTCTGCCATTTTGACCATTTCAACCATTCCATGTTTTTCTTGATTCTTTTCTTGATCCCGAAATTGTAGTTCTTATTTTGGTGCTACTTTGATGTATCTAGGACAGCACTGTGCAATAGAAATTATAATGTGAGCTTTAACTATGAGCCATATATATAATCTTACATTTTCTAGTAGCCTTATTAAAAAAAAGATAGAAGGGGTGAAATTAATTTAAATATTTTTTTAATTAAAAAAATTTTGTTAATGTTTGTTATTTTTGAGAGAGACACACACACAGAAAGCAGGCAGGGGAGGGGCAGAGAGAGAGGGAGACACAGAATCCGAAGCAGGCCCCAGGCTCTGAGCTGTCAGCGCAGAGCCTGACGCGGGGCTCGAACTCACAGACCGCGAGATCATGACCTGAGCTGATGTCGGCCACTTAACCGACTGAGCCACCCAGGTGCCCCTAATTTAAATATTTTTAATGTTTTTTAAAAAAGTTTATATTGGGAGAGAGAGCACACAAGCAGCAGGGGTGGGGCAGAGACAGAGGGAGAGAGAATCCCAAACAGGCTCTGTGCTGGCAGCAAAGACCCCAACTCAGGGCTTGATTCCATGAACTGTGAGATGATGACCTGAGCTGAAATCAAGAGTTGGATGTTTAACTGACTGAGCCACCCAGGCACCCGAAAAGGGGTGAAATTAATTTTAACAATTACATTGTATTTAACCCGGTATGTCTGGAACATTATTTTAGCATCTGGAACATTATTTTAGCATGTAAATAATATAAAAATTACTAGTGAGTTTTTTTACATTGTTTTTCATACTAAGTATTTAAAAGCCAGTGTGCTGGATTTTACATTTATGTCTCAGTTTGGATTAGCACACTGCAAATGCCCAGTGTGGCTAGTGTTTACCATATTGGACAGTGCAGATCTAAGGAATCATTTAGAAACAAAACTGAGAACCAAAATGCTAATAATATAGGTAATGGCAAAGATATCCATTTCATAGCCTTGGTATAGATAGGTTCATATAATAATAAATAATACTTTTTTGCTGCAGGCCGAATTTATACATTGAATTGGTATTGTTTAACCAAGATAATAAAAACATATTATTATAGGTGTTTTAGAAATTCAGGAACTCTGAAGCTTGGTCACATCTAGTCCCTCCTTTTTATTTATTCATTCATTCATTTATTAATTACAAAAAAATTTTTAATGTTTATTTATTTTTGAGAGACAGAGAGAGTCAGAGCATGAGTGGGGAGGGGCAGAGAGAGAGGGAGACACAGAATCCAAAGCAGGCTCCAGGCTCTGAGCTGTCAGCACAGAGCCCGATGCGGGGCTCAAACTCACAGACTGCGAGATCATGATCTGAGCTGAAGTCAGACGCTTGACCAACTGAGACCCCCTCCTTTTTAAATATAAGAAAAAAGTGGATGGAGAATATCTAATTATATCTGTAATATTTAATTAATTGCATGAGGGGGAAAGAGATCTGAAGCATCCAGCACAATATTAACATTGTTAGGTCTGGGTGGTAAGTACATGGTGTTCCTTATGTTTTCTAATACTTGTCTATGTGTTTTAAATATTTCATGAGAAAATTTAAAGATGTGAAAAACTTGATTCATAAAGGTAAAATGTGAACGAGACATGGTGATGTGTTATAAATTCTGGAAGTGATGCTTTGCTGGTACTTTTTCATAGTGATGGTATCATTTCTTTTTCCTCCAGTTAATAGTGAGTTGCAGAAAAATGGCAACTTCCGTTCAGCAACTGCTTTCTGTGGATGAGATTTGTTATGAAAGACATGCCATCTGGATATGATTTAATGTAATTTCATATTAGAGCTATAGCATTTCAAAGAATGGAATATTTCTTAGACATCTCTGTTTAAACAGATGTTTGACTTGAAGATCTTTAAACTGAGATGTCAAGTAATACTGACATTTTTGGAGTTTAACAATTTTTTAAACTTTTTTTGGCAATTCAGTCAAAAGAACTTTTTTATTTATTTGATATTATATTAAAGATATAGGTCAGATACTCACTTTTTCAATATAAATAGGACTTAATAGGAATCTCAAGTGTATTTTGTAAAATTTTATTTGTAATCATGCTTCAAGAGGGTAAGGTAAAACAGAGTATCGTATATCAGGAACAAAATATTTGAAGTAACAGTTGGTTTCAGTCCAATGTAGAAATAGGTTATAAGTGAAAAAAATATATATACCATATACACCAGAGATCGAAAAGGGAGAGGAAGTTACAGTTGACAATTAGGAATTGTATATATTTAAGCTGTATAGTGGATGATTTGATATACATATACATTGTGAAATAATCACATTGAAACTAATAATTAACATATTCATCATCTTAGACAGTTAACCACATTTTTTTGTTGTTTTCTGGCAAGAACACTTAGGATCTTAACCTTCTTAGCAAATTTCAAATATACCAGAAAGCATTGTTAACTTGTTAACATTGTTGTACATTCCTAGAAATACTTTTTTCATTCAATAAATGTTTGTTACTGAGTGTGTATTTTAATATAAAATAGTTGAAGCCTCTACCTTCATGGAATTTATAGAGGTGACAGCTGTTTGCATTTTGGTGTCTTTTCTTCCAATCTCTTTTTCTAGTCTTATGTATCAGAAAATTGGGGTCATGTTCTTATACATACAGTTTTGTATCTTTTCCTAAAACAGCATTTGCAGCATCAATACTTTCTCACGGTATTAAAATCTTTGAAAACCTCATGTTAAAAGAGCTTCCTACTGTGATCTTTTTTCTTCGTATAAAAGTATATATTGCTAATTATAAACTTTATATGAATAGAACTGCATAATTTAGCAAACAAAAGTTTCTAATAGATCTGAATTCCAAAACGATGAATGTTAGTAGGTTGGCATATCTTTATATCTAACTTTAAAAAAAATGTTTTTTTTATTTTGTGAGGGAGAGGGTAAGCACGAGTGGGGAGGGACAGAAAGAGGGGGAGAGAGAAGAATCCCAAGCAGGCTCCATGCTGTCAGCATAAATCCCAACACAGTGCTTGAAATGTGAGATCGTGAGCTGAGCTGAAATCAAGAGTCGGACACTTAACTGACTGAACCAGCCAGGTGCCTCTATTTCTTTTTCTATAAAAACATACATCATATGCCTTTGCTGTCCTTTTAAATTTATAGAAACAGCGTCGTACTCTACATTCTGTACTGTAATTTACTTTTTTGTACTTAACTACAAATTCTGAGCTTTTTTCCGTATTGGTACACACATAGCCTATCTGTTTTTGGTAATTCCATAGTATGGCACATTAATGTCGTAATTTAGCTAGTTCGCTCTTGGTGGGTGTTGAAGGCTTTGTCTGGGTTTTGCTGTTGTGAACAGTGGTGCAGTTAGCATCCTTGGTGATGTTTTTACACAAGCCTGTGGGTATATTTGTAGGATAAATTCCTAAAAGAATTACTGAATCAAAAATTAGATGCATTTTGAACTTTAATAGAAATTGCTAAATTAGGGGCGCCTGGGTGGCGCAGTTGGTTAAGCGTCCGACTTCAACCAGGTCACGATCTCGCGGTCTGTGAGTTCGAGCCCCGCGTCGGGCTCTGGGCTGATGGCTCAGAGCCTGGAGCCTGTTTCCGATTCTGTGTCTCCCTCTCTCTCTGCCCCTCGCCCGTTCATGCTCTGTCTCTCTCTGTCCCAAAAATAAATAAACGTTGAAAAAAAAAATTAAAAAAAAAAAAAAAGAAATTGCTAAATTAGCCTCCAAAAAGATCGTGCCAGTTGACATTCCTGTGGGCAGCGTATCAGCCATAGCTTTTTAAAACGCGGCGTTTACGGAGTGCTTGCGGTGTCCGTAGTACTCTTCGGCGTCGGTGTGGTCCTTCTCACGTTCTTTAGGTGCTGGTAGTCCGCGGAGGAGAAGACTGAGGACACGGCTAGTACGCAGTAGGACTGCAAGGAAACCGAGGCCATCTGCTTTCCAGGCCTGTGCTCTTAATCATTAGGTGACATTTCCTCTTAGATCTGCATCTGACCAAAACTTTTGTTGCGTTTTGTGTCCGTGAGAAAGTCAAGTCCTAATTATTTGTAATCTGTGGGGGCGTGACCCCTTCTAGTCAACTGTCTTTGAACAAAACTAAGTACCCACTCTGTGTCAGGTACTGTACCTTGCAACAACATCTTGCTTAGTCTTCACAGGAATGTTCTGAGGTAAGAGTGTTCGTCTAGCTAGCCCATAAATGTCTTTTATTTTCGTTGGTAGAAAACTCTATTGCACCGTCCCATACGGTAGCCATTAGCCTCCTGTAGCTACTTAAATTTAAGTTAATTAAAATTAAATAAAAAATTTGGTTCTTCTCTCGCACTAGCCACATTTCGAATGTTCGGTAGCCACACGTGACCGGTAGCTGCTGCATTGGATGGTGCAGATAGAGAATATTTCTGTCATTGCTGAAAGTTCCATTGGACAGCACCGGTCTAGAATCCTGACTTAGGAGTTAAGAAAAAAAGGACATGGAAATGATAAAGTATTGTGAGTAAATGGTATTTTTATTATCTTCTAGAAGAGATACCGTGTCTTACACTTCTTTACTAGAAATAATTTTTTGCCATGGTCAGGATTAGAGTGCAGAAGTGCTCCTCTTGAAGTATATTATGTAAATAGATTTTCCTTTGGTTATTTCTATCTTTAAATTATGGCTAGAAATCAGAATTCTAGAAACATGTTCTGTTTATTCCTCAGACTAACCAACTGCATATAACATTTGGGAGAAAGTCATGCTAACTAAGTGAAGAAAAGGCATCATTCAACTGGGTGCCTCTGTGGGGTTGTGGTCTCCTCACTCCAGGCTAGGTCTGTGACCCTTCCAGCTTGTCCTTCTCTAGCCCGTTTGCCCATTCTTTTGCCATCACTTTTATTTGAACTGTTTATTAGGCCTTGTAGATTCTTTCTTTGTTTTCTTTTGTGTGTTTTTTTTTAAGTTTATTTATTTTGCATGAGAGAGAGAGAGAGGGAGGGAGGGAGAGAGAAGGGGGGGGAGAGAGAGAGAGAGAGAGAGAGAGAGAGAGAGAGAGAGAGACAATGAATGAGCAGGGGAGCTGGATGCTTAACCAGCTGAGCCACCCAGGCGCCCCAACCCCTAAATTTAATTTATAAACCTTGTTAGTCTGTTCATGGTATCCAGTACGTTCTACATAAGAATATAAGAAAAATGACTTTCAAGATAGACTTTGATGTATGTTGATTAATGCAAGTTGGACAGACTTAATTCCCTTTAAACATCCAGTTCCATTTGTAAATATAACTAACATTACATTGCATTAAAAATTTGAATAAACAAATGCCTGACTGGGGAAGCTAACAACCTTTTGAAACAAAACCTTTTCCAAGTACTCATAGGACTTGTGTAAATATAATTAAACTTAAAAATACACTGGATTTCCCCTCACCCAAACATGTCTTTCCTTGTTTTCCTGTTTCCGTAAATGCTTCTCAAGTTGTCTAAGCCAGAAGCCCTGCAGAGTGTGGACTCCCTCTTTCCCCCCACTTTCTGTGTCCAAGTATTGTTTCTTTTTCCTCTTTCTTCCTGGTCTGATTACCCTAGTTCAGGTCAATGTCTCTCTCCTAAATTACAACTTTGAAGCCTGCTCAGATTCTGTGTCTTTGTAATGCGTTCCTCACTATAGTTCTTGTGATCTTTTGTTTTGTTTTATAACAGCCTTATTGAGATATAATTCATATACCATACCGTTCACCAATTTAAAATGTACAGTTTAGTTATTTTTAGTATGTTCACAGAGTTAGTTGTGCAGCCATCACCATAACCAGTTTTAAAACATTTAATCACCTCCAGAAGAAATCCTGTACTCATTAGCAGTCACTCCCCATTTCCTTCCCACCCATCCCCCAGCTGTAAGCAACCACTAATCTACTTTCTGTATGTATGGATTTGCCTATTCTGGACATTTCACATAAATGGAATCATACACTCTTTTATGACTGGCTGCTTTAACTTAGCATGTTTTCAAGGCTCATCCTTGTTACAGTTTATGTACATCAGTACTTTATTCCTTTTTTATTGCCAAATAGTTGCCATTGTATGGATATACTACATTTTATCGATCCTTTCATTAGTTAATGGACATTTGGATTGGTCTCACTTTTTGGCTATTAAAAAGCTGTTGCAAACATTGATGTCCAGATTTTTGTGTGGACATGCCTTTTCGTTTCTCTTGGGTATATACCTAACAGTGAAACTGTTGGGTCCCATGGTCCCTCAGTGTTTAACATTTTGGGGAACTGCCAAGACAGTTTCCCAGAGTGTCTATACCATGTGACAATCCCACCAGCAATGTACAAAGGCTCCAGTTTCTCCACATCCTCGATAACACTTGTTATTATTTCTGCCTTTATGGTTTATAGCCATTCTGGAGGGTATGAAGTGATCTTATTGTAGTTTGGATTTTCACTTCCCTAGTGACTGATGAGTATCTTTTCTTGTACTTATTGGTCCTTTGCTGTCTTCTTTGGAGCCTTTTGATCTTTTAAAAATACAAATCTAATTGTATTGGTTGTCTGGGTAAAACTCTCCAGTGTTAAACATTGTTTCCCTTCTTTGCCAGCTCAACTCTTACTTTCTTTTTTGGGCTTCAGTTTAGATGCAGTTTTCTTCAGGAAGCCTTTCCTGATCCCCATTATTAGCAATCAACCCACTATGTTGTTTATCTACACTTCCTTTCCCAGTCAAGACAGTTCACTTAGTGACAGGGATTGTGCCTGGCACATTGTTGGCTGAAGAACTGAATATATGGATACATGTAGCCTTTTTTTTTTTTTTTTTTTAACATTTGAAGTTTTTTTTAATGTTTATTTTTTGAGAGAGAGAGAGAGAGAGAGAGAGGGAGAGGGAGAGAGAGGGAATGAATGAATGAACAGGGGAGGGGCAGAGAGAGGGAGACACAGAATCTGAGGCAGGCTCCAGGCTCTGAGGTGTCAGCACAGAGCCCGATGTGGGGCTCGAACTCATCAGCCTTGAGATCGTGACCTGAACCGAAGCCGGATGTTTAGCCGATTGAGCCACCCAGGCACCCTGTTTTTTTAATTATTGTTTAAATTCTGTCTTGGAATTTCAATTGGACCCAAGGCAGTATTGCATGATTTTTGTGCATGCTTTGTTTTCCTGCATGTTTTTACAGATGACACTTGGGTAGGATCATAGAGAGAGTGGTGCATGGCTCTTGTTCTGCATAGACAGAGGCCAGGCAAAGCCTGTGCTGACTGTGCTGTATGGCTGCTCTCTGTCTGCCCTGGGGGTGCTCTTTGACTTGGAAGAGGCAGAGCTAAGATAAGGGAAAGGGAGGCTGCAGAATGGGAACCACAGAGTAGATTAGAAGCCTGGGGCTCTGAGTAACAGTCCCCTAGGACAGGCGTACTGCAGCAGGTAGCAGAGGTCCAACCTTTAGGAAGCTTTTTGCATGGGAATAAATATATTCGGTCAGCTGGTGTCCTAGTTCTACCTTTAGTTCTCGAATTATAGGCCAGATGTTTATTTTTAATAATACTGCATGGAAAATCTGGTCATGGGGATCTCTTTCCTTTGAGTTAGTTTTCTAAGAAGAACTCCTGATTTCTGAACTAAAAAAGTAGATTACCCCTTATGCTTTTACAGGCTTGTTTAAAACAGAACAGAACCTGGATTTATTTCTGTGATTGTGACTTTACCGGGATGACTTTACTGATCATTCTCTGTCAGAATATCTAGAAATAGTCTCCCGCTTTCGTGCTCCATAGCTACTATAATTTACAGACGGGAAATTTCTGAGTTGATGTTTCCTCTTGTCAGCATTCTAACCCCAACTTCCTTGGCCCCTCCGTGCCTAGATTTTTGTTGTTTGCAGGGCCCTGATAATGTTTTAAATTTTCCTCCTTGCCCAAGGGTGTAAAATACCGATGGAAGGCAAAATATCAATGGTCCATCATGTTCAGATATTTTAAACTCCCCGTCTTCATTTATATGGCTCACCTTCTCCATAAGCCACGGCACTCTTTACCTTACAGGGAAGCAAAAAAGGAGCTGACCTTAAAGCAGAAACATCTGTGTTTGGGAGAGAAGTTTTGGGAAAATGAGGAGGGTGTTTTAAACAGTAGTCATCCTGAAGCATTTAGTGCACTGTCAAAAGAAAGTTTTCTTGAGGCTTCATCCAGAAGCACCAAAGCTGAGGCCCAAAGAAGTGATGGTTCCTGGCCTCTGTGAATAGAGTAGATGTTGCTTGACCTTAGCTGACAGGCTTTGTCTGTCTTCAAACAAGATAAGCACTGCCCATTCTAGGAACCAAACAAAACTTTTTAAAGAGCTGATTTGATGGGAGTTACGATTATTTTCACAGATTTGTTTGTGTGTTTCTAAGATATTAAGTAAATGGATACAAGTCCTTTTGCTAAACAGACAAACAGTGTTCTATCCAGAAAGCTGGTTTAGAATTTATTCAGTTATCAAATATTTGAGTACCTGTTATGTGCACTGTATTCTCACCAGAATCTGTAGGAGACTCAGGGATGAGTCACACATTGGCCCTGCTCCTGTGGAGCTTGTCCTTCAGTAAGGAGATGATGCATATATGTTATGTAAATACAGCTATTTGTAAATATGAGGTCAAGGGCTGTCACATTCAGAAGGGGGGAAGGAATGACATTCGTGGAGGGGAAGGGGATTAGACAAGGTTGCATATGGAGAAAGAAGCATTTGATCTGAATATGGAAGTAAGGTTGTTTGGTGGGGAGATGAGGTGTTTTGTTTTGTTTTGTTGTTTTGAAGGTTTTGTAGTATGGGAGTGACATAATTGGAGTCGTGCTTTAGGAAAACTGTTTCTAGGATGTTTTCAAAGATAGAGAGTGGAGACTGGGTGGATAAGTAAGGGGAAGCTTCCCTTTCTAAATGGTGGTGGAAATGGACAGCTATGATAGATACAAGACTTGTGGAACCAACTGGGTTTGACAGTTGTTGAAGCAGGTCATAGTCTTAAATAGAAGTTTCTAGGCGTCGGTAATTAGGAGTATGGCAATAGCATTGACGATTTGGGAACATGAGAAGAGAAACTGGTTTGAGATAGAGGCTAATAAATACAACTTCTCATTGAGAAATCTGGGTGATTTTTCTCATTAGGCAGATGGAAATACTTAATTAGACCTGGGAAGAAGTCAGGGTTGAAGGTAGAGATATTCAGAATGGGGATAGTTGAAGCCTTGAGATGGAATGACATTGTCAGAGCGTTTAGTATCAAATGTGTCTTTACCATGAATGTCACATTGCAGAACCCCCAAATCCTCCAGTTTTAGGACAGGCACGCTCCAGAAGAGAGGGTGTTGTTGAAAGAATTCAAACTCTTCCTTTGTTTGAGTTTTTATTTCTCTTTGGGGTTCTTTCGGTTTGATTCTCATTGCAGGTCACGTAAAGCAGTGTGGTTTTGAGCACGGAGACAGAGACACAGGGCACAAGTCCATCTTGCACCGACCCACACGTGTCCTCGTTAGAGGTATATGACTTCTTTGTGCTTCAGTTTCCTCCTCTACAGAATGGGGATGGTAATACCTACCTTTTATAGAGTTGTTTATGAATTATTCCATAGTTTGGCTTGGTGCTTGAAACCTAGCTCCATAGTTGGTGGCTACTGGTAATACTGGATTACTGCGGGCTTCACTGCTTCCGATCTTAAGAGGCACACCACTTCTCTTTTTAAATCTGAATTTGTACAGAATCCTTTTGTTTGTTTTTTGTTTTCACTCAGCCTAACGGACACCAGCTAAATTTTCACAAAAAATTTTCCTTAGTATTAATAGAGAGTAAAAGGGAATAATTGTTGGAAATACAAACAAAAAGCAAAACAAAACCCAAACAAACGTAGAAACAGTTGAGCTTTTATCATCACAGGCCTATCCATCTTGTTACTTGTTCCTGGGTTTCCTGCCACGTCTTCCCCACGACCCCCAGCCCTCCACGTGGTGGCCACAGTGTTCCATACCAGGAAGCTGTCTGCCTCTCACCTCTACCTAATACTCTCCAGATTCATGTTAACAAAGCTGTTTTACTGACCCAGGACCTTTTCTTCTCATTCTGCTGGGGTTTTGTTTGCATCTTACTCCAAGGCTGACTTTTCTGGACTGTGGTCATTGACATAAATGATTATGAATGATACATAAATGCTCGCCCACTGAAGTACAACTGATAGGCCTAAGTCTCCTTACTTGTGGGGAATGTGTTTGGAATCATTTCACAGATGAAGCTTCCTTTTCCTGTATCGGAAATTGGCCTTGATCAAGTCGAGTTGCACAGTGTAGCAGTGCATTGATCATGCATAAATATATGATGCGAATTAAGAGTCTTGTGTTAGCAGAAAGCTTGTTTCTCACATTTGAATCTTGTAGCTGTGTGTGGATGCGGGTGTGAGTGGGTACTGAATTTGGTAATGTTCTCAATGCCTCTTTTCCAGTCGAGCCTGGAGGGTGTATAATTAATTGTACACAAGCCGCAATCAAAATAGCAGAGTAACTTAGTTATTGGGATAAAATTGGAACCCAAATCTCTTGATTCGGATTAAAAAACAAAACTGTACTAAACTGTCTTCTCTGAAGGAGAAGATAAAGAATTTTGTAGTCTCAATTTTGGTTTTACTTTCCTTACCTTAGGAGGAATCTAATTTGAAAAGTTTAAACTCTTGTAAAAGTGCAGTAGTCTTTCTTTTTCTTCCCGATTGTGGAAGATCTTCTCCATCCTTCCCTTTTGAAAGGATGATGCTCCTTTTCATGGCACAGCTAATAAATTCTGAGGTGTAGAGTCAGCTCAAATAATTCCCTCATATAAAAGGACTCTACATTTTAAATTGACGTGTCTACAGTAAAATATGAATTCTTAATTCTTCTTAAGGAAAATTTCAGTGATTTAATTCTATTTGTTTTTGTTGAAACAATCTGTATTACATATTTTCTTAGGTAGTACCTTGATGTTGAAGTGAGAGAATAATCCCATTTTGTGTCCTTCTATGAGTACTAAATATTCCACATCTTTGTGATAGGGAAGAGGAGTGTCTTTGGTAACTAGAATGTTTGGCATTTTGGTTGGACTAAGACTTTAGAATGAAAAAAAAAAAGTAAAAAGCTGAAGTCCAGCTTTTTAGTGTATCAGTATTTTTTTTAAAAAATGCTTTTATTTATTTTTGAGAGGGAGAGAAAGAGCAGGAGCAGGGGAGGGGCAGAGAGAGAGGGAGACACAGGCTCCAGGCTCTGAGCCGTCAGCACAGGGCTCGAACTCAGGAACCGTGAGATCATGACCTGAGCCAAAGTCGGAGGCTTAACTGACCCAGCCGCCCAGGCGCCCCAGTGTCCGTACTTTCTGTCAGCTCTTAGTCCGTTCCAGAGTTTGATCAGCTGCAGGGGAGAGTTGAGAAGAAAATGAAAATACAGAGCAGCCTGTCCAGTTTATCATCCTCCTGTCATCTTATATTTGGTTATGGGAGTTTGGGGTGCCCAGGGAGGCTCAGTCTGTTGTGTCTGACTTTTGATTTTGGCTCAGGTCATGATCTCATGGAGCTTGAGATCGAGCCCTAAGTCGAGCTCTGTGCTGACAGCATAGAGCCTGCTTGCGATTCTCATTCATTCATATTCTCTCTCTCTCTGTCTCTGTCTCTCCCCCCTCTTCCCCCCTCTCCCCCTCCCCCCCTCTCCCTCTTCCTCTTCCTCTTCCTCTCCTCCTTCTCCCTCTCCCCTTCCCTCCCCCCCCTCCCTCTCTCTCTCTCCCTCCCCCCCTTCTCTCTTTAAAATAAACAAAAAAAGATTATGGGAATTCTGTAAACTCCTGATCCCTTTTGGTGGAGCATCATATTTAGTATTAGATTAATGATACAGAAGAGACTTTCATTTTGGTAGCCCATGTATTTCATTCCCCACTTAGTCATGGGTAAAGGGCTTCCAGGGGCATTTGTATTTCTTCAGTGTTAACTTTAGAAAAAATTGTTTAGTGTGAAGAAGGAATGGAGTAGTAACTTGCTAATCTAGGGGAAAATTATACAGGACAGTGGTTATTAGAAACACATTTTAGGGGTGGGGTGCCGGGTGGCTCAGTTGGTTAAGTGTCTGACTTTGGCTCAGGTCATGATCTCACAGTCTGTGAGTTCGAGCCCCGAGTCGTGCTCTGTGCTGACAGCTCAGAGCCTGGAGCCTGTTTTGGATTCTGTGTCTCCCTCTCTCTCTGCCCCTCCCCCACTCACTGTCTCTCACAAAAATAAATAAACACTGAAAAAAAATTATAAAAAGAAAGAAATACATTTTAGGGGTGCCTGGGTGGCTCAGTCAGTTAGGCGTCCGACTCTTGATTTCAGCTCAGGTCATAGCTCATGGTTTGTGAGGTCCAGCCCCGTGTTGGGCTCTGCGCTGATAATGATGAGCCTGCTTGGGATTCTCTCGCTCTCCTCTCTGCCCCTCCTGCGTGTTGTGCTCTCTCTGAATAAATAAACTTAAACAAAAAATACATTTTATTTGGCAGGAATAGGAAAATGTTTACTTTGTGACATTTGCCAGTCGTTGACGCTGTTTTTGTGTGTGTTGTTTTTACGTTGAATGGCCGAGTAGCTTCATTGTCTTTCACCACTGGAAGCAGTGAAGAAAAATAAGTGACTTCTAATGAGGGAATTGTTTTTAAAATTTCAGACCCACTGAAACTAAAGAGATTATTTTCAGTGCGCAGTTTTCTCCTAATGTTAAACTGAACTGATTCTGATCTTCAGAGACAACTTTCAAAAGTACAGCAAAGCAGACTAATATTTTAGAAAGAATATTACCAGTAATAAAAAGGACAGAATTATGATAGTTTGATGCATTAATTTTAATAACTTTTTTTCACAGCTCTTGTGTCAAGATGAGAAAAGTTAAACAGAAATATGGTTCTCATTTTGATTGTACTGAATTTATTATATGAAGTGCTAACCTCCCTTCAGATGTGGAATCTGGGTTTAGGTCCTTTTTGTTTAAAAGAGTGAGTGAGACTAATTTTTCTGTAGCAGCAGAATTAAAAATTCTTTTCATTGAACATCATACACAGTAATACAGTAGAAAGTGCAGTAATTTGAATATACCGGTCTAGGCAGTAGTTGTTTCGGCTACAAATAGTCTTCTGCCTTTTTTTAAAAGAGCAAATTGTTAGAGATCATCTAATGCTGTTGCATGAAATAGTTGCTTACAAAAATTATATTGGTTCCTTGTCCTGTAGCTGCTATAAAATTGGTGATTTGGTCCTTTCATTAACATGTTTCCTTTATAATAGGACTTCTGTTCCTGTGGTCTGCCACAGATTTGGGGTCTTGCAATTTAGGAATCCATCCTAAGAATGTAGCTTATTTTTGCTGATGTGACTGCCTAGAAAATCTTTTTTGCTCCTCTGCAGATTGTCAGTTAAGTCATCTGCTTTTTATATTTTTTTTGTTCTTTGTACCGATTCCACGTGCCACTTGGTGCACCATTTAGTCTTTACCTTTCGCTGCCTGTAAGCCTCCCCCAGAGACACATTGTCCACGGAACTAATGAAGCTTAAACTAAAGGGACCCTCACTTGCCTGAGCCCGTGGGGATTTTATATCCAAAATTTTGTATTCTTTTCTTAAAGAAGTCCCTGAAATTGTATATACGTTAGACCCCACGAAACCCGTCTTTGCTAAAATAGAAGACTGTTAGAGGAGATGAAAAACAAAAGTAAATGCCGATTTTAGCTTTGTGTGCTAGGTAAAAAGGATATAAATAGAATACTTGAATGGGTTTGTGTGTGATGTCAGATTTAATTTATCGTGATAACCCTCCGTAGTGCACCAGATGTTTTGACTGTATTTGGCTTCATATTAAATTAAGCATAGCCAGTGGCCTCCAAAGTCCATCTGTACTGTTGCCAAAGGTAGCACTGAAGACCGCGCCTTTCCTGTCTGTTACCGCTGCTAGCCGCTGGCTCTTTCCTTGCCATCATAGTCAGGCTTTCAAAGCGCTCATAGAAAAGGAGAGCCTTTGTATTTGAACTTCATAGTCTACAAATCTGCTGTACTGAGTGAAGAGGCTTGCATTTTTCTTCTCATCACAATAGGTGGTCATTTTAAATTTTTTGCTTATCTATAAACCCGTGGAAGCTAATTAAATAAATAAGGTTAGGAGTTTATTGAGGCCTGAGGTCTGGCGAGAGGGAAGCCATTACACACAAGTGCCAATTAAACGTAGGTACGCCTGAGAAGATTCTTCTGTACCTGCTACTGCTAATCATGGAAAAAACAATTAACTCATCGGTTTTGTCATATAAATACATGTGAAGGAAGATCTGAAAATCCTTGGTTTTATTTATACCCAGAAAGACAAGTACTGAAATCACTGGAAACCTTTGTACAAATTTAAATGAATACACCTTGACTTTTACTTGATTCTCCTTCATCAGCGTAATCAGAGAATGCATGGATTCTTTCCCCACGAGTGAGGGTGAAACCTACGTCTGCGGTGTTCTTACATGAGGATCGTTAAGATGGCAGACCTTGCAGATCAAACAGTTTCCTCCCTTACATGCTCTCACTCTTTCCTAGGAAAGCATTTAGACATCTCTGAAATTCGACCTAGAAAGCATGTGCTAACACCAGAACAAATATCTTGGAAATTTTATCATAATGTTTTTTTTTTTTAAGTCCTAAATGTCCTCTATTTAACATGAAATTCTTTTGTATTAACCTCCTTTCATATGCTAGCTTTCACCAGACTGCAGAATTGCCTGATTTGACTTTCTAATGTAACTGTAATGAATCTTCTGGGAAGCCAAACGATTGAACACACATACTCTGCAACTCCATTGTAAAATATTCAGTCAGTTCCGTCGATGTTGCTGATTAAAAAAGAAAGGAAAAAAAAAAAAAATTGGGGGGGTGGGAGAGAAAAATGAAAAACTCCCTAACATGTATTAAGGCTTAAAACCAAACGTATTCTCAGGGATTTCAGCCTTTACTGGGCATCATGATGTACAATAATACCTCGCTTACTTCTATTCAGGAACACCTTAATAAAAACATCAAGTGGGTGGAGGCAGAATCAGCTTTGTAAAGCCAGAATTAGGGCACATGATTAAATTCAGTTTTGACACATTTATCTGAAAAAGCACTTGGAAAAAAACTGGCCCATTTGCACAAGCAGACAAATTGCTCAGTGCATTATGCTTGAGTACCCAGCAGAGTTAAATATTTGCTGGCCAGTAAATGCTGCACCTACATACACCAGAGCCCACATGTGTAATGGTGATCTTTCAAATAAATGTGTGTCCCTTATAAGAGACTTGGGGTCTTATTTAACAGCCAGAGAAGTGAGAGGAAGGCTTTTCCAGGATGCGTTGTTGTAACTAATTTATCCCAGGTATTTCTAATTGTAGCAATATGTGTTTGGCTTATCCATGTGAAAGAAATTGAACACCAGAGTTTAATAATTAAGGATTTATTAGTTAAAACTGAATGTTATAATGAGCCAGATGCTGCTGCATTGAAACAGCCATTTTCATTAGCATTTTTAAATCGAAGAGAATTGAATTTAAATTTGGAGTGCCTTGTCTTTGATGAGTTAACGTTTTAAAATCTTCTAAAATCCATCAAATATTAGGTAAATTTCCTTTAATTTCAATGAAAGACAACAGTACATTGAAAGATCAGGATAGGTAAGTCAATTAAAGCCTCTGACTTTTAAAAATACTGAATTTCTTGTTTTGATTATTATAAAATAATATTGAAATTCTTGTGAAAAGAAATAATTGCAAAAATGTGTAGATTTGAAGAATGAATTTTACTCTTGCCTGGAAAAGATATAAATCATTCAAATGGAAGAGGCAGTGGTGAATGAGAATGGGGATATGTGTCTCCTCCCCGCCCCCCCCCCCCCCTTTATCGTAGGGAAGCATTTTTAATAATAGCTTGAGTGGTTTGATAAAGCATCCAAAGGAGACTCCCAGGAGAAGAAGATTATACTGGAGAGAGAGAGAGATCTTTCCATGAATCATTTACGCTAACCTCTTGCTGAAGCACAGCTTGCATTTTTAATGAAGGATGATTGCATTTCATAAACAGACCTTTAAAAATTAAAATAATATTGATCCTTCCTCATTTAGGCCTATTAAAATAGGATGCTATACATCTCTTTCTAATAGCTCAGGACAGATTATTATTATTACTTTCAACAGTGTATACACCGTTTAATACTTTTTAATCAGAAATTTCTTTAAATAGGACTTTGATTAAAATTTTTTTGGAAAATGTTTTTCTTTGTTAAGTAAATGAAAGCAAGCTTCAAGTGAGATGGTTTTAAGGTTTGGCACTTTCAATTTTCAACATAGACTGTCTCTGGCTTCTTGTATATTCCTTTATTTCTCTTGGTCACATTAGTTTCCTACAAAGGAAATGGGTTTATTATTTGAAACACTGAATGTAGCATAGGAGGGGGATTGGGTAGCTCTCAAACCTTGATTTAGGGGCAACTGGGTGGCTCAGTCGGGTAAGCGCCTGACTTTGGCTCATGTCATGCTCTTGCGGTTTGTGGGTTTGAGCCTCGCGTCAGGCTTTGTGCTGACTGTGTGGAGCCTGCTTGGGATTCATTCCCTCTCCCTGTCTCTCTCTGACCCTCCTCTGCTTGAGCTCTTTCTGTCTCCCTCAAAATTAAAAAAAAAAACCAAAACCAAACACCTTGGTTCACTTACACCGTTGTGACTGAGAGCAAGTCAAATTATCTGCCAGTAGTCAGTGTTCTTGCTTTTGAAGTATGTCCCTTAATGAGATGAAATATCTGTAAAGTTCCCTTGAAATGTTCTGAATTTCCACTTTACAGTTGTGTATCATTTTGAAGACTCTTCTCTGAACAAGAGTCATAGGAATTGTATAGTTTAGTGCCTCCCATGTTAATATAACTGGAAGATGATACTGATAGTGTTGCTTTCCTTTCTCCTTTTCTACAAAAGGTTATTTATTTTGAGAGTGTGAGAGCATGAGTGCATGGGGAGGCGCATTGCGGGAGAGGGAGAATCCCAAACAGGCCTGACGAGGGGCTTGAGCCCATGAACTCTGAGATCATAACCTCAACTGAAATAAAAAGTCAGACGCTCAACTAACTGGGGTGCCTGGTGGCTCAGTTGATTGAGGGTCCGAGTTCAGCTCAGGTCGCAATCTGGCTGTTTGTGAGTTTGAGCCCTGTATCAGGCTCACTGCTGTCAGCATGGAGCCTGCTTCGGATCCTCTGTTCCCCTCTATCTGCCCCTCTCCTGCTCTCTCTCCCTCTCAAAACAAACAAACAAACAAACAAACAAACATTTAAAAGAAAAATGAAAATGTTCCAGTGTGCCTGGGTGGCACTCCAGTGTGGAGCCTGCTTAAGATTCTCTCTCCCACTGCCCCTCTCCCCAACTCAATGCTCTCTTAAAAAAAAAAAAGAAAAAATATTCTTAAGTGAAAGAGTTAGTACAAGAACATAAAACTGCAAAGGAAGTGCTTCTCTTAGGTAGACAGATTAGAAGTACCAAGCAAAGTAAAAATTTAGCATCATATGACTACCTTTTGGGTGACAGCCGGTTTTCTTTTTTTTCCGATTTGAGCAGTGGTACACTGGTGAATAGGAGGACAGATGTAGGAGGCAGGTCTGCCTGGATTCAACTCCTGCCTCTTCCACTTACTAGCGTTGTGACGCACAGCCAAGTTATCTGGCCTCTGTATCCGTCTGTTTTCTGTAAGGTGCGGATAATATAGTGGCCATTCGGGGGATGCTGTGAAAGTCAAATGGTTACTCATAGAAAGCTATGTGCATTTTGGCTGCTCTTGTATTACTTCCTTGGATTTTACTTGTTTTGCAGTGGGTAAAGAAAACATTCGAGGAATGTTCTTGTAGTACAATCAGATGGGGAAGATTCATGACAGTTTCTTGGAATTAAGGTTTTTTTCTTCCAGCTTTGTTTTTTATTTTACCTTGATGAGGATATTGATAGTGTAGTCACTTTATTTATTTATTTTTTGATGAAATGGATCCTTAACTAAAGATTTAGTTTAAGAACATAAAACTGCAAAGGAAGGTCTTCTCTGAGATAGTCCGTGGAGTTAACTGGGATTCTGTTTCACTTACTGGTTGCTATAGGAATAGGCACAGTACGTGGGGTTCTTGACAGTAAAACCATGCATATGTTTACGTATTTTCACCTGATATTGTAGAGGGGCTCAGTGGAGCAAAACTAACCAGGCTGGCATAAGTTTAACTTTGGGATTGTTTGGGCACCCTGGCAGAAACATGGATCCTGTTATTTATTTAGAGATAAAATGACTCTACTGTTTTTTAATTAAATCTTAAATTACATGCGGAGAGGCTGGTTGCTTCTGAAATGCTGGGCTGCTAATCTGTGATGACCTGGTGGGGGCAGCACGTGGAGACCTGTGGTGCTTAGTGAAGGTTCCCCTGCTGCTCCGAGACCAGCAGGGTGTGTGATGTCCCTGGATGGAGGGTGGGACAGTTACTCGTTCTTACTGTTTTGTCTCTTCATAGTGACTGAAGGACAAGATACTACAGAAAATCAAAGAATGTCATTCTAGTTGAGTCTGGAGTATTTTATTAACGCTCTCCCATTCCCCATCCCCCCACACCAAATCATGTCTGGTGACCTTTTGTCTGAAGAAGTATTAGGATAGTTTCTTTTCATTGCGAACAGTATTGACCTTAGGCAGAATTAGGAAATGGATAAAATTTACTTTGGGGATCATCCCTCTCTGTTTTTAAAGTTTACTTATTTTTTGAGAGAGAAAGAGAGAGAACGCATGAGAGCTTGCATGTGCGTGTCTGAGCCTTGGACGGGAGGGGCAGAGAGAGAGAGGGAGGCAGAGAATCCCAAGCAGGCTCCGTGCTGTCAGCGTGGGGCCCTACGAGGGGCTCGAACTCACAAATCGTGAGATCGTGACCCGAGCTGGAGTCAAGAGTCGGACGCTTAACTGACTGAGCCACCCAGGCGCCTAGTCCCTCTTCTTTTTATGTGACCTTCTTCCGCCCCATGCCCTCCCCTCAGATCCTGGCAGCTTGTTGCCTTACACCTGCCCTACCGCTCAGGTGCTTCACGCAGCTGCCTTCTTTACTTAAGCTTCTGGAGAATAGACTTTGGTATTCGGTATTCCTGCTTTCAGTCATCTGATTGAACGATTACATGTTAGGATGTTGTATCCATAACTGTCTCAGAATTACTGTATTAAAAGCAGGTGTAAATAAATAAATAATAGGTAGACATTATTGCATGCAGTGCCAGATGCTGTCTCAAACGTCTGGACAGTGGGTTAAGGACATTTATTTTTTTTTAAACTTTTTTTTTGTTTGTTTATTTTTGAGAGAGAGAGCAAGCGAGCGTGAACGAGCACGAGTGGGGGAGGAACAGAGAGAGAGGGAGACCCAGAATCTGAGGCAGGCTCCAGGCTCCATGCTCCATGCTGACAGCACAGAGCCCGACGCGGGAAAATAATAATAATTTTTCCATTTTACAGATGCAACCAAAGCAGAGAGAGTAATTTAAACAAGATTATACAGATAGTAAGTGAGAGCAGGGATTCAGACCCTGGCAGTCAGGATCCACAGCCCAAGGGTGGAATCCCTGTGCTGAACTACCTCTCTGTCAATGTGTATGGATTTCCAGTTGGGAGAGTTCCAGGTAGTCTAGGTGGAGTGCCTGTGCGTGCGTGTGCGTGTGTGTGAAATGTTTGTGTGGGGAGGGGTGGGAAGAGAGATGCAGAGATTTTTGCCTTCTCTGCCCCTTCTTCATCTTTAGGCTAGCCAGTGTTGCCTGAAAATCAGCTTTTTCATAGTTTACCTGCTTTTCCCATTTCCTTTCCTTCCTATTCTCCCAAATGCCTGGTTAAGAATATTGATTCTAGAGACAGTGTTGAATTAAAAATCTGACTCTGGGGGTGCCTGGCTGGCTCAGTTGGTAGAGCATGCACCTCTTGATTTCAGGGTTGTATGTTCAAGCCCGTAGGTTGGGTGTAGAGATTACTTAAAAACATCTTTAAATTTTTTTTAGTGTTTGTTTATTTTTGAGAAAGCACAAGTGCGGGAGGGGCAGAGAGAGAGGGGGACAGAGAATCTGAAGCGGGCTCTGCCCTGACAGCAGTGAGCCTAATGTGGGGCTCGAACTCAAAAACCAGGAGATCATGACCTGAGCTGAAGTCAGATGCTTAACTGACTGAGCCACCCAGGTGCTCCCCAAATAAAAAAACCTTTAAAATAAAAACCTGACTCTGTAATTTTGAGCAAGATACCTAACCTTTTCAAACCATAGATAGCTTCCTTGTCTCTAAAATGGGCATAATGGTAAGAATACCTACTCTTAGGTAAAGAGCAAATGAGGGAATTGATACGACGTGCTTGGTGTAATTCCTGGTAGTTCCTAAGGGTTTTTTTTTTTTTTGTAGTGACAGGGTGGGCAGAAGTGGGGTTGGTGGGTGTTTGTAAACAGGGACTGCTTGAATCTTTCAGAGTTAGTGAGAGATCATCATGATAGGGAGCAGGAGGGCACCTGTTTCAGGAAGCATGCTTAGCTGTTTCAAGCACTTTGGAACAGCTCATATAGAAGACAAAGTTGATAATTGCTTTTGAAATGATATGTTCAGTATTCTAGTAGTTTGAAGCTATGAAAGACAAACTGGCTGAAAATCTTATTAACCTGGGAGCTTTCCATAGCCCATAAACAGTAGAGACCATTTCAGAGAGAATGGAAACAAAAGAGAGAATTTTGTTTCTTCAGAGAGAATAGGAAACAAAAAGGCAGATGGATTTTGCACATAGCTCTTGGGCTAACATCAGAACTAATATTTGTCACATTTTTTTTTTCTTTTAAAAATAAAGGTGGCATTTAAAAAAGAAACCTCCCAGGGTACCTGGCTGGCTCAGTTGGTGGAGCGTGAGGCTCTTGATCTTGGGGTTGTGGGTTCAAGCTCCACGTTGGGTATAGATAATCTCTATAAATCTCTTTAAAAAATTTAATCTTAAAAAAAAAATAAAAAGAAACCTCCCAAGTTAAGTGAGACCTTAAAGTCCTAACTGTTCATAATTCTAAAAGCACGTAGTAAGCCTCCTCTTTGACAATTAAAATCTTTGTTGTTCTTACTGTTTAATTTAACCATAAATTCTAAAAGTATGGAGAATTACAAACCTCGGCAGATGCTATAGTAAAGGTTTGTAGGAAGAATTATCTAAGAGAGACAGTATATTTCTTCATCCAATTTACAGATTTTATTCCTATTTCAAATGTTTGTAGTTTTTTTCTTTCTTTACTGTCTTTTTCCTTCTATTTTCTAAAAATTAATTTATTTAGGGGCGCCTGGGTGGCTCAGTTGGTTAAGCGTCCAACTTCAGCTCAGGTCACGATCTTGCGGTCCGTGAGTTTGAGCCCCACGTCGGGCTCTGTGCTGACAGCTCAGAGCCTGGAGCCTGTTTCAGATTCTGTGTCTCCCTCTCTCTCTGACCCTCCCCCGTTCATGTTCTGTCTCTCTCTGTCTCAAAAATAAATAAATGTTAAAATTTTTTTTTTTAATTTATTTATTCCAAGTAGGCTCTACTCCCAGTGTGGGGCTTGAACTCATGATCTTGAGATCAGGAGTCCCATGCTCTACCCATTGAGCCAGCCAATTGCCCTTTTCTTCTACTGTCTTGACTGTACTATCTTTCGGTGTAAATTAAGAGCTTTTACATATACACAGTCTTTACCAAGAGCCAAAGGATTTTAATAGAAGCATTTGTTTTGTTATGCATGTATTAGGGAATGGAAATGTGTTATGCATATTTTAATCAGGAGGATTTAAGTTAGTTTTTGAAAAATAACAATTAAATTATTAGTTACTTTTTAGAAAAAAATACCCCCATAGTGGTAAAATCTTGTTGGTAATTGGCATGACATTCCTTACTATTTTTTCTTTGTGTCTACTGTAGACAGCTTTTGACAGTTACAGAAGATGTCCACAGAGTCCAGTCCTCCTGGGAAATTCCCTCGGGTGACTGACTTTGATGGATCCTGGCCATGAAGTTACACACACCTGTGTGTCAGAGTGAGCTGTGGCACGAAGCCTGGAGAGTTCTGTACCCATCACCACAGCCTCAATTTGAAGCATTTTCGAACTCTTTTCTTGGCAGTTTATTCAAAGTAATATTTGCTACATTTACTATCCGTTCGATACCTCCATAGCTTCAGCTGTCAAAGGAAAACAGTATCCTGAGTTTCTGTACCTAACAAAAGCATTTGTTTATAGCAACTTAAGACATTTGGTGTAAAGAAATGATGTGATTCCTGTAATAGGTAAAATATATCTTCGTTCCAGCTCTGTTTTTAAAGGTGCTATTGATAGGTTATAAAAGAAATCTGTGCTATTTATTATGGGCTAGTCAGTGGCAAGAGTATGATTGTATCTGGTGGCTAAAATTAAAAAAAAAATTATGGTAAAAAGGGAGAAAGAACCTAGAATTACACAAACCAGAGGCAGAACCCACTGAGGTGTCATGAGTATTTGTAGAAGACTTTTGAACCCCAGCTAATGAGTGTTTTCTTTTGATGCCTTTTAGAAAAGTATTTTCTTAAACCCTTGGATTTTGTGAGGAGGGAATCTTATTTTGAGAGTGTTTTTTTTTTTTCTTTTTAAAAATGTTTGTTTTTGAGAGCGAAAGAGAGAGTGCGTGCATGAGCAGGGGAGGAGCAGAGAGAGGGAGGTAGAGAATCCCTCTGCTCCCCTAATCTGAGCCTTCTCCTTGGCTTCTCTACGCTGTTAGAACAGAACCATGAGATCATGACCTGAGTCGAAATCGAGAGTCGGATGCTTAACTGACTGAACCACCCAGGCGCCCTGAGAGTGGGTGTTTTGAAGGCACAAAATGATGTAACATTTTGTTTTATTAAAAAAAATTTTTTTTCATGTTTATTTTTGAGAGAGAGAGAGAGAGAGCGAGCAGGGGAGGGGCAGAGAGAGAGGGAGACACAGAATCCAAAGCAGGCTGCAGGCTCAAGCTGTCAGCACAGAGCCCGACGTGGGGCTTGAATTCACCAACTGCGAGATCATGACCTGAGCTGAAGTTGGACACTTAACCCACTGAGCCACCCAGGCGCCCCCATGATGTAACATTTTAGAAGTTTAATTGGAATATTTAGTTCTGAAAAGGACTGGAGTTGGTTTACATTGAAAACTTAAAAAAAAAAAAGTTAACTTATCAGTCATTATTATTCTGAAGAAAATTCCACACTGTGCCTTTCCTGACAAGGAATCTTAGACATTATCAATCAACTGCCATAGCAAAGTTACAGAATATCAGATAGACGTTAAGGCTAACTTTGCAGTAGGACAGCTGATGATGATGGTGTGCGCAGACGGGAAGTCACTTGCTGGTAAAGATGGAATCAAGATCTGAGTCCAGGCAGTTTGATTCCGGAGTCTAGCCTTTCACCAGTGGACCAGAAGCCACTGAAAGAGCCTGGACAGTGTTTAGTAGAAGAATGCCTGTTGGCTCTTGAAAGATGCCCAGCAGGTGTTGCATATAGAGGCAGTGCTGCTCGTAGGCATGTGGCCTGTGCCTCCCTGCTCTCTGCCTCCGCTTCTAGTACTCCACTATCGCAGCGGTCCCTCATTCAGCACATCTGCATTGACCGCCACCGATTTAAGGATAATAGCCTCCTGATTCCTCTGGAGCCTTCCACTTTTGCCCCTCTAAAACCCATTCTTATACAGTGGGAGTGAATTTTTTTTCAGAAACATAGACCACGTCATTCTCTTACTCAAAACCCTTTAAGAGTTCCTCATCCCACAAGGATTAAAATCTAGATTTCTTCCAGTGGCCATATGCTACCATAGTCTGGCTCTTCCAAGTCTCTGATGTAGCCTCTGACGACTCTCTACCTTGTTGTGTTAGCTTCAGTCACATTGGCATCCTGTCTGTCCTGTTGATTGAGGAACTGACAGCCGACTCACTCGAGGCTTACTGCATTTATCAGAACCCCCAGCCTGGAATCCTCTTCCATCAGGGTTTGCTTTGCTCGCTCCATTTTGTAATTTAGAGTTCCTTTCAGTATTCCTCCTTGAGGAAGCCTTCCCTGGCCACCAGTCTGAAGTAGCCCATCACACGGGGCACTTGGCTGCTCAGTTGGTAGAGCCTGCGACTTTTGATCTTGGGGTCCTGAGTTTGAGTCCCACCTTGGGTGCGGAGTCTATTTAAAACAAACAAACAAACAAACAAACAAACAAACAAACAAACAAAGTAGCCCATCACACTCCATCACCTCATCTTGTTTTATTTGTTTCAGATCATTCACCTTCTTTGTTTGCTGATTTACATGTGTATTTGACCCTCCCCTTGACTGTAAGTTCCACAAAAGTGTTGTCCCAGTGCCTGAAGTAGCTCTTAGAACAGTGTCAGCTCTCAAGAAACATTTTTGAAATGAATGAATAAGCCTCTCTTGATCGCCTCCTCATATCTCTGTTGGAGTCATCCACTATATTGAGGTTGTTAATAATGAGCTGGTGGGGAACACTGGGTCCGGGTGTTTAATCCTGACATTATTTATTAATAACTGTGTAACCTTGGGCATGTGTGACATGTTCCTTAATTCCTCCAAACCTCCTCAAAGTCCTTATCCAAAAATTGTGGTGGTGGTGGTGGTGGTGATGATGGTAATTATTATTACTGTTATGCTCCTTTCGTGTAGTGGCTGTGATGGTTAAAGGGGTGGATGCTTAAATACTTGTAAAGGAAGGGAAACAGTACCTGGCACATAGCCTACTGGATCTTGATAAATTTTAGCTATTATCATCACCGTCACTGTCTTTTGAATGTGTGGTGTGTCAGAGACCTATTTGTTTAATTAGTTTCTCTTGTAAAATATGGATGCCCTGGTGCCTTATTATGAGATATTTTAATCAGGTCAATACCTATTTGCTTTGGGCCTTCCAGGAATGGCAGTTTTGATTGGATAAGAGGAGAAAGCAGTAATTTAGGAAGGTGAGACCAAGCCGGATGAAGTTCTTGAAACGCTTCATGTCCCAGCCTTTGGGATTGGGAGGCTGAAAGCTGAAAGGGGAAGTTGGGCAAACACCAGGTTTTTCCCTCCTTGGCAATATTAATGAGAGTCTTGAAGTTGGGATGCTACTGGAAATTGCTTGGGAAGTTGCTGGTGCTAGAATTAATGCATGCACCCTGATATAGAAAGCTGCAGTCTCCAGCTTTTGAAGCTCTGCTCCCCTATTCTGAGCCTTCTCCTTGGTTTGGGGGCACAAAGCTTGTGTTTGGAAGTGAAGAGAGTATCGGATAACACCGTGGAGGAAGGCTGGAGGGAGAAATGGCGCCAGGACCCGTGAGGCTGTTGTAGTAGCTGAACCAAGGCTGTGGTGGCGTGAGAATTAGAGAGGGGAATGAGCGGGTGCTGACGAGCGTGATGTGTGAGGACTGGGGTTGAGAAATCCCAGGCTGCTGCTGATTGACATGACCAGGGGAACTGGGGTGCAGGTTTGAATCTCAGCACCGCCACTTTCCAGCACAGTGACTTCTCTTGGCACGTTACTTTATTTTCCTGACCCAGTTGCATTGTCTGTAAAATGGTGGAGGTGGTGTTTGTCTCACAGAACTGTCTTGGGGTTTGTGAGGTTTTATTTAGTGTATAGTATATTCTATAGAAAAAACTGAAAGTGATTAGTAAATATACCTTCTTTCTTTTTTCTCCTAAAGTTTATTTATTTATTTTTGAGAGAGAGAGAGAACATGGGGCAGAGAGAGAGAGGGAAAGAGAGAATCCCAAGCAGGCTTTGTGCTGTCAGTGCAGAGCCTGATGCAGGGCTCAAACTCATGAACAGTGAGATCGTGACCTGAGCCGAACAAGAATCAGATGCTCAACTGACTGAGTCACCCAGGCACCCCAGTATATGTTCTTTCTTATTATCTTTCGTAACAAATGGGATTGGGAGTATTACTAATGAGGCAATCAGATTAGGGAGTAAGGGGAGGAGTAGGTTTTGGGGGTAAAGTGTATGTGGGATATCTAGTTAGAGAATTCCAGTTGGCCATTTGTGTATGGGCTGAGTTTAGGGAAGAGTTCTAGGGCCAAATAGTTAGCAAGGAGGTGGTAATTAAAGAAGAATGTCTTGGGGCACCCGGGTGGCTCAGTGGGTTAAGTGTCCTACCTCAGCTCAGGTCATGATCTCGCGGTTCACGACTTTGAGCCCCTCGTTGGGCTCTGTGCCAGGCTCAGAGCCTGGAGCTTGCTTTGGATTCTGTCTCGCTCTCTCTGTCTCTCTCTGCCCCTCCCTTGCTCGTGCTCTGTCTCTCTCTCAAAAATAAATAAAACACGTGAAAAAAAAAAGCATGTCTTATATATAGTAGATACTCAGCAGATCAAGCATGAGTACCAAGTGTTGCTTTATCTCTTTTTCCAAAGTTGTAATTGGCAACCCCAAAACGGGATATTTGAAAAACAAGCAGATCCTAGGCTGAGCCATCATCAACTCTGGACTGGTTATTTTAGCAGTCACTTAACAGGTCTTGTGCTTCTAGGACCCCCTGCCCCCAGTAAGCATACGCAGTGTTTTCACTACACTGCAGGCAGTGATCCTTTCAAAACCTAAGTCAGACCTTATCCCTCCTTTGCAGGAGACTCTGATGGCCTGACATTTCACTCAGAAAAGCCGAAAGCCTTACAGCGCAATCCAGCTTTTTCACCCTCATTTCCTCCCCTCCAGGCTTGCTCGCTCACTCCAGCCACATTGGTTTTCTTAGTGTTTCTCTTATCTGCCAGGAGTGCTCTTTTCCTTATGTCCTGAGCACTATTAATTATAATGTAAAGCAGACCATGATCATAACTGTATTAGTCAGAACTGAGTTAGTTGACAAGAGGCAGAAATGTAGCTCAGACAAAAAAGGGAATTTGAATTTGTGTAATCTGGAAGTTTGTTGTTGTTGTTGTTTAATGTGTGTTTATTTTTGAGAGAGAGAGACAGACAGAAACAGAGTGTGAGCCTGAGAGGAACAGAGAGAGAGGGAGACACAGAATCTGAAGCAGGCTCCAGGCTCTGAGCTCTCAACACAGAGCCCCGTGTGGGCTGGAACCCATGAACCGTGAGATCATGACCTGAGCCGTAGTCGGATGCCTAACAGACTGAGCCACCCAGGCGCCCCTGTTGTTGTTGTTTTTAAATGTTGTATTTGTTTTTTAAGAGAGAGAGTGCACAAAGCAGGGGAGGGGCAGAGAGAGAGTATTACATAGGATCTGAGGCAGGCTCTGCACTGACAGGCTGACGGCACAGAACCCGATGTGAGGCTTGAACTGACGAACCACAAGACTGTGACCTGAGCTGAGGTTGGACACTCAACCGACTGAACCACCCAGGTGCCCCATAATCTGGAAGTTTTGTGTGTGAACCTGGGTCGAAGTTTAGAGAAGCAGCAAGAATCCTTTTTTCCTCCATCTTCCTTTGTCCTTCTTTGTGTTAGCTTCATACTCCTCAGGTTTTCCTCATGTTGTAGCAGAGATGGCTGTCTGTGGCTCTAGGCCGCATCTCTGTAGCTAGGGGAGCCAGCAAAAAGAGATTCTTTTTTATGGATCTAGGAAGAGTTCTGAGGAGGGTTCCAGTGAGCTGTTTGGGACATAAGCTCATTCTTCAACCAGTCATAGTGTCCAGGAGGACTGATTGGACAGCCCTGGATTCACCCAAACTATATGGTATTAGATCCCCACAAGAAGAAGGGATTCTTTTCCTATAATGGGGCAGGAAGAGGCTAGACAGACAAGAACCATCATTAGACTATTTGACAGGAACATAGATACAACCTATTTTAACAGAGGTACAAACAAAATGCTTTGGTAGTACCCAGGAAACATCAGATAATCCTGATTTTGAGGACCAAGGAATCTTCACCAAGATGGCATTTAAACTGGGTCTTTCAAGTAAGAAGCATGTTGAAAAATAGAGTTTAGGTGGTGGCAAAGTGTGCTGCCGGGACTTGGCAGTTGGAGCATGGAGAAGGAAGGGCTGAGGCCAGACGTTTAATCCTTAAAATAGAGTGTCAGAAGGTTAGTCTTTATTCAGTGGATGATGGAATCTAATAGTTTTTAAGCAGGAGAGTAATCTCATCAGGCTTCTCTTTGCAGTGGTTTAGCTCGGTGATCAAGGAAGCTGAACCAGGCCAAGAATGATCTGGTATAGGAGGGGACAGATTGGAAAACATTTGGGAGACAGAAATGAAAATGCTTAATAATACTTGGGCGTGCCAAATTTCAGTAACTGAGGAAATGTAACCATGGAAGTAATTAAAATAGCCTGGGGCCAAGTGGCCAGCATAAGTAGCACGCACCTACTCACTGACCTACTTGACTGGAGGTAGATAGAGTAAGCTGTGTCAGAAGCGCCATTGATGTCAGAGAGAAACCAGATTGTTCCAATATATGGTACCTATTTTCTTGGGTCAAGGGGATTTTGAAGTTTTCCATTTTAGACCATGGGCATTTTTCTCCATGACGCTGCAATTCCTGTTTTTTTTGTTTTTTGTTTTTCTTCCCCTCAACTAGATACTGAAAGCCTTTTAGTATGAGGACCATATGTTTGATTTCTTTTTTTTTTTTTTTTTTTTACCATGAAACTCAGTATAGAACTGTGCATTTGGCCAACTGAATAAATATTTGTTAACCAACATCTCTCCTTCCACGTTTTCTCGTTTTATTTTATTGCCTCATTAAAGTCTGAAGTCTCATTAAAATCAGTCGGAGGTGATCTGTTCCTGACCAAATAGTGTGATCTATTTGCCCCATTCTGTATTCCCTGTTCTGTTCTAATGGCTAAAGGGCACACCTGATTCTATAATTTTCTCCATCAGAGTAACTAGATTCAGAGCTTCCCCATCAGTTATATTGCTACTCACAGGACTTTTGTTTTTATTTTATTTATTTTTTAATGTGTTTATTTATTTTGAGAGGGAGAGAGAGAGAACAAGCGAGCGAGTGGGGTAGGGGCAGGGAGAGAGAGAGAGGGAGAGAAAGAATCCCAAGTAGGTCCTTGCTGTCAGCACGAGCCCAACGCAGGATTTGATCTCATGAACAGTGACATCATGACCTGAGCTGAAACCAAGCGTCGGATGCTTAACCAGCTGAGCCACCCAGGTGCCCCCTGCACAGGACTTTTAGGTAGAGTATTTAAGGATGCAGCTGCCATGACTTGTAGTTATCAGAGGAATTCTGCTTGAAGTAAAAATTCTGTTACAAACAAATGTCAAAACTGAGTTCCCTCTGTAGTTAGTCTGGACCTCATAATGTTATGAGAGGTATGATATAAAATTCCTCTATCTTGTCATGTATGAAACTTAAATAATTTATATTTTCTACATCCAGGTTTTCTGCAGTGCTGAAGCAAGAAATAGACGTCTTAGCTTTTTGTTAAAATGTACTTGAGCAGTTACCAGTTACTCAGGGCAGCCTTAGTGGATCTTTGGATGTAGTTTGAATAGCAATTTAATTTCATAAAGTTCTGAAGAGAATTCTCAAATATATGTCCACTCCCACTTGGAGAGCTTTTTATTTCACAGCCTCCATATTGTCTTAAGATCAGTTTCTGGGACTTGATTTTCATTCATTCACTCAGTATCTATTGAGCACCTAGTGTGCATACACAGTCTAAGAGGTAAGGAGGTAGCAGTGAATAAAACAAACCAAAACATTTCTTTATTCATGGGGAAACATTCCAGGGGGAGAAAACAGACATAAACAAAGACGTACAGATATGTTGGTGGTGATAAGCCCTGTGGAGAAGAATAAAGCAGGAAAGGGGGAAAAGGAGTGCCGGGATTTGGCAGAGGGAAAGGTAATGGTGGGTTTATACAGAGTGGTCGGCGAAGATGACGTTTGAGCAAAGAAGCGAGTCACACACATGTCTAAGGGAAGTCTGTTGTCTGGTGGAGAGAATAACTCTGAGGCCTTTTTTGAGTTTCATTTTATTGGTTGGCTTTCCTTGATTAGACTATGGATGCATATAAAAAAGAACTTTATAGAAAATGAAATATACACCTGTTGAAATAAAAATAGTTAAAAATAATCACATAAACATGTTAGGTACTTGAATTTTTATAATTTTTTTAATGTTTATTTTTTATTCTTGAGCGAGCGAGCGAGAGAGAGAGAACATGAGTGGGGGAGGGGCAGAGAGAGAGGGAGACACAGAATCCGAAGCAGGCTTCAGGCTCTGAGCTGTCAGCACAGAGCCCGACGTGGGGCTCGAACTCAAGAATCACGAGATCATGACCTGAGCCGAAGCTGTCACCCAGGTGCCCCTTTTGTTTTCTTTTTTTTTGTTTTTGTTTTTAGGTTAATTTGTGAGGGGAGCGGGGGAGGGGACTCACAAATGGAACAGGGGCAGAGAGAGGGAGAGACCGAATCCCAAGCAGTATCTGCCTTGCCATCTCAGAGTCTTGACGCTGGGCCCGAACTTGGTCTTGACCTGAGCCCAGATCAAGAGTCAGATGTTTGGGGCACCTGGGTGGCTCAGTTGGTTATTGTCTGACTCTTGATTTCAGCTCAGGTCATGGTTCGTGAGTTCAAGCCTCACTTCGGGCTCTGTGCTGACAGCTCGGAGCCTGGAGCCTGCCTGGGATTCTGTGTCTCCCTCTCTGCCCCTCCCCCACTCGTGTGCGCACGCATGCACGTGTGCGCGCGCTCTCTCTCAAAAATAAATAAACATTAAAAAAATAAAGAGTCAAATGCTTAACTGAGCCACCCAGGCGCCTCCTTGAATTCTTTTCTTGATGTCGGACTAGTATTAAAAATATGTGTGGAGTGAGGCGCCTGGCTGGCTCAGTCGGTAGAGTGAGCAACTCTTGATCTTGGGGTTGTGAGTTGCTAGCTTGCACCCCATGTTGGGTTTAGAGAATATTTAAAAATAAAATCTTAAAAAAAAAAATGTGGAGTGTGTGAACATGTGTATCCCTGGCTGTTTGTGTATGAAGGTTTTAACCAAGGCAGCCCTAGTAATTATTATAGTGTAGAATGCTCCTTTTTTTTTTAAGTTAAATTTTTTTTGTTTTTTGTTTTTTTGAGAGAGAGGGAGAGTGAGTGGGGGAGAGAGAATCTTGACAGAGGGGGGAGAGAGAGAATCTTAAGCTCCACGCTGAGCTTGGAGCCTGACATGGAGCTTGATCCCACAACCCTGGGATCATGACCTGTGCTGAAATCAAGAGTCAGACGCTCAACTGACTGAACTACCCTAGCGTCCCTAGAATGTTCTTTTTTTTTTTTTTTATGTTGTATTTATTTTTGAGAGAGAGAGAGGGAGAGAGCGAGCCAGCGTGAGCAGGGGAGGGACAGAGAGAGAGGGAGACACAGAGTCCGAAGCAGGCTCCAGGCTCTGAGCTGACAGCACAGAACCTGACGTGGGGCTTGAACTCATTTACTGCAAGATCATGATCTGAGCTCAAGTGGAAGCTTAACTGAGCCACCCAGGTGCTCCCCCTGCCCCCCGGAATGTTCTTACAGGGGAAGTTGTAATCGGTCATTTGAGTTTAGCAGTTAGCCTGTGTTTATTTTGCTTCTGCTGTTAGATTAGTACAGTGCCGAGTATCGGAGAAGATAATAAAGTAGAAGACATTAGGCTCTGGTCTGATTGGCCAGACTGTCATCAACACAGATACCATAAAATAAACCAGCATGGTTGAATGGGAGCAGTACTGAACTAGCGTTCCTAAATACCTTTCTGTAGTGACAGGGTGTGCATTCCAATTCACTTCTATGGCGTTTACCCCTTTAGTCCTGAGCAAATCCTGGGAGAGTTAGCAAGAGAGAGATTCCTTTTTGGAATAAGTGTCAGAGAAGAGTTTTGATTTCAGATGGGTTCAAAGTGCTTGAGGGGACTGCTTTCATTGCGTAATGATTCTAGAACTATGGTTCGGTAAACAAGTTACTGGAAACAAATATGATGTATTGATTTTCTATTGTGGAACCATGGTGTGCTATGGAATGTTGTGTTGTAATATTTGATTTTCATTATTGGGTGTAAACAAGCTGAATCCTTTGATATACGTACTTCATAAGAATGGCACTGTTCACCTTGAAAACCAACAGTGTTTTCCTTATACCATATAATCATATTAATTTGTATTACCAACTGGTTGAATTAGTCCCCTCCACCCCATGACGAGTAGATTTTTTATTTTGTTTTATTATAGTTGTTAAGCATAGAGCAAAGCCATTTCCTCCTCATCCTTCAAGTGATGTATGGGTAATCTTTTTATTGCATGTACACTGATCAGTGTGTCAGGTATAATGTCATTACCAAAACGTTTTCCTTTTAAACTGTTAACTCGCTTCATAAGGTCTTATTCCTCCTACATTCAACATTCATTAATTGAACTGGTATTTATTGAGTGCGTATTTTGTTGTAGACATGTCTTTGGGATTTGCTGATGAGGAAGACGTTTTTCTTGCCTTCATAGAGGGAAAAGTATGGAAGAAGAAACAGACTGTTAATTACAGTATTGTGTGGTATATGTGTGTGTTTTTTTTTAATAGACTCTTTTCTTTTAAGTTTGTTTATTTTGAGAGAGAGAGAGAGAGAGAGAGAGAGAGAAACAGCATGAGCAGGGGAGGAGAAGAGAGAGAAAGAGACAGCGAATCCCAACGAGGCTCACAAACTGTGAGATCACAATCTGAGAAGAGTCAGACGCTTAACCGACTGAGCCACTCAGGTGCCCCTGTGTGGTGTGTGTTCTAAATGGAGAGGAAGAGGGTTCTATTTGGGTATACTTAGCAGGGGTACCTGACTCGGAGCAAGAGACATCTAAATTGAAACCTGAAGAATGGTGAAGAATCAGCTAACTGAAAGATGGTTATGGCAACATCGAGGAGAATGGAAGGCTGTTCTGGGAGGGGAAACCCGTACGCAGTGGCCCAGAGGCAAAGCAAAACAACAAAAAGGGGGCAAGCAAAATAGATCTCTTTGCACATGGCAGACAACATAGAGTTCCTGCTGTCTGGAGCCCCCTTTTTTTTTTTTAATTTAATTAAGTAAGTTCCACCTCCACCGTGGGGCTTGACCTCACCACCCTGAGATCAAGAGTCACATGCCTACCCACTGAGCCAGCCAGGCACCCCTGGAACGTAGATTTTGAGGGGGGAAGTTGCAAGGAACTTTCAAAGCCATTGCTAAATGGCTAAGTGTCCCATCGTGTTGACGCTTGAGAAATGCCGGAGAGGTTTGCAGCAGTGGATTGACAGGATTGGATTGGCCATTTGCAGGGACCACGGCGATTGCAGTTGAAGGAAAAAAGAGGGCACTTCTGTGGTAGGAGGCCTATGGCTGTGACGGTCACGCTTCCTGCGCTTGCTGTGAGCCAGGACCGGGGCGTCGGCAGTGGGAAGCGGAGAGAAGTGGGTGGACTCAGAGATCCTTGGAAGGTGGGACGTCCAGGGCTTGATGACTGAAGGAAGCATCACGGTGTTCGTAGGTTTCCGTCTTGGGCCAGAGTGATCATGATGATGGTACTTAGGCCCGTTGTTGATTTATTGCCTCTGACCTCTGATTTGCCTTTCATTGCCTGCTCTGTGAAAATGGATGCGGACCCTTTAGGTACTTACCCCTGGGCCAGTGGCGGGATGTTAGGAGAGAGACTGAGGAAGGAAAGGGTCTTAGTTGCTGCTTCTAGTGTTGCTTGCCTGGCAGGCCACGGCAGCTCTCCGCCGCTGCCGACCCCTCCAGCTTTGGGTGGTTTTGTAGTAGGGTGCCTCCGGTGAGATACTTCCCCAAAGAACTACTTTCTTTGTTATTGTAGAGGATAGATTTCTAGCAAGTTCCAGGGGGTGGATTTCCAGAAGTTCTAGCAGGTGTGAGCCCTTTCCAGCAAGGTCTGGATTTCAGTCCTGGTTTTGGGAGAACCCTTCCTTGGGTGCTGTATCTCGGCCCTAAGGATGGTGGTGGTGGTTTATTATGCCATGTTGTTGTATTTTGTAGCATCTTTTCTTCAGAGTTCTTTTTACTTCTTTCTAGCTAATTTCATATGACTTCAATTCCTAGTTGTAGCTAATAATTCTTTACTTTAAAAAGCCTTTTTCGGGGCGCCTGGGTGGCGCAGTCGGTTAAGCGTCCGACTTCAGCCAGGTCACGATCTCGCGGTCCGTGAGTTCGAGCCCCGCGTCAGGCTCTGGGCTGATGGCTCGGAGCCTGGAGCCTGTTTCCGATTCTGTGTCTCCCTCTCTCTCTGCCCCTCCCCCGTTCATGCTCTGTCTCTCTCTGTCCCAAAAATAAAAAAATAAAAACGTTGGAAAAAAAAAAAAAAAACGTTGAAAAAAAAATTAAAAAAAAAAAAAGCCTTTTTCTTCAAGTTACCGTTTGGTTTTTCTTTCCTGTTAGACCCAGGCTGATATAGTGTGTGTAGTCCAGTGTGAAGACATGCGTTGGAGATTTCCCAGGGAGACTCTGAGGAAAAAGATACCAGTAGGGCCCAGGCCACAGTCCTGTAGACCACTGCTCTGAGGCCTGTTCAGATGAAGAGCCTAATAAGGAGGCTAAGGAAACTTGGCCACAAAAGCGGGAGAATGAGGCATCACTGATGGTACTGAAAGGTCAAGTAATAGAAGGAGTGGAAATTGTCCACCAATGGCACAAGTAGTAAACAGCTTAAAAATAGTTATTTGCTTGTTTGTTTATTTGGGAAGCACCACTAGAAATTCTACCTGGTTAAGTTTACCAAGTATGTGGCTTCCCATACTAGTAGCATGGGTTCTGGAACCTTGCTGCTTAGGTGACAGTGCAGGTTCCACCATTTACTAGCTGTGGAGTCTTGGACGGTGTATTAAGCTCTGTGTGCCCTGTCATCTGTGTGTGGAGTGGAGATAATGTTCACCGGATTTGATTCCTAGGGTCGCACTGAGGGTGAAAAGGGTTAACGTATAGATAGCGCTTGGCACGGTGTCTGGCACGCAGACCTGAGGCAACTGTGACCTCGGTGCTGTTGGAACACTGGGCGTGGTGGCGGGTGATGGGGTAGAAAGACGGTCAGGGCTGCGGCCTCCCCCTGAGGGTGTCGAAGAGGCTCACTCAGGTGCAGTGAGTGTCGAGTGTCAGGCAGAGGCCTGCATAAAGTGCCCAAGGGATACTGAAGAGTCCTGAGGGAGGTGAAGGCTGGGTTGGATCTTAGGGCGTTTGGGGAGGAGGAACAGTATTAGCAGAGGAACCGAGAGTGCTGGACAGCGTGGTCTCACGGTGGAGTCGTGGCTGGCCCCTGGAATTGGGCTGGGGTGATAGCAGAGGTGTGTATCCTCCGAACGCTCCCTCAGATCCCGTGTTTATTTTGCTCTGTGTCCCGAAGCGTGTGCCATGAGAATCTAGAGCTGCCGAGAACTTCTCTTGGGTGCCAGCGCCCCCTTCGGCTGCCACTGACTGAGCTTTGAGTGTCGTAAGCTGTAGTGTTCTAGAAGGGGAGCGAAGTCCTGCAACTAGTGCTGCTTTGCTGGGTTTTTCTCCCAGCACTGAATAATTTTGTCCACTTCCTGGATGTTGATACAGCTCAGAACTGCTTACAGTTCACACGAGTTCTCAACTTGCAGTTCTTTTGAAAAGTTCAACAACTGAAGAAATGGGAATTCATCAAAACTGTGGCTCTTCTTCCAAGATCTCACATTCCTGGAGATTTCAGAAATGAGAGTGTGATAAACTTTTGGTTCCTTGGAGGAAAAAAAGCAACAATTCAGCCTGAAAACTCAGCGATTTCCTGTCTTATTAGAATGTTCTTTCTTTTCCTTTTTTTTTTTCCTATCTAGCCAACTACTACTCCTCCTTAACCAGAGCTCAAGTATCCATTGTTTAAGGAGTCCTTCCCTGACACTTATGAATCTTCAGCCCTACCAAAGCACTGTCCTGAGATAAGTCTGTTGTGATGCTGATAAGCTTTCACTGAGGACCCTTAAGTCAAAAAACAAGAACAAAGCAACAAGGGTTCTTTTGAGGTACCTTAACATCCTGGTTGAGGGTGTCCCTTGGCTGGAACAACGCTGTTATCCTTGAATTCTCTGGAGAGTTTTTCTTCTGAATCTTTAGAGGGAGTATGAATATATTCTCTACAAAAAGATTAGAAGAAGAATCTTTTTTGTTTTCAGAAAGAAGAGTTAAACCATTCTTTATTGGCTAGGACTTCTGGGAATTATACAAGAAGGAAGCTAAGAAGGAAGATGTCAAGCTGTGACCCTCTGAAGGTTTTTGTTTTTGTTTTCCCCTTGCTTCTCTTACTTGTAACAAACACCTATAGGGAACTCTTTGTTTTTGGTAAAGACCAAGTGTTTATGTAAAAGAATATTGAGAGACTGAAGGAAAAAAGACCCTTGGGGCAATTTTACTTTGCTTGACTATAGCTTGTGTCAAATGAGAAGGCAGTTGAAGTCCGATTCTTCTTGTAATTGCCTCTGTTGCCTATTTGGGTTATAAATCAAGGGCAAGAGCCATTTCCAGATTATTATATATTTGGAATTTTGGGGTTGTTTTGAAGGTTGATAAAATATTTCATATTGGTATGATACACACTTTAAGAACAAGTATAAATTTGGTAGTTTAAATATAGAAGAATTGAAAGAATTATATGCTGAATACGCCACACTACCACTTAGATTCTACAGTTAATTTTACTCTATTTGCTCTGTGATATGCATTTACTGTATTTTACTGTACACTTGATACTTGAACAATGGGGGAAGTTAGAGGTACTGACCTCTTGTGCAGTCAAGTCTACATATAACTTTTTTTAATATAAATTAAAAAAATGTTCATTTTTGAGAGAGACAGAGTGCAAGTGTGTGAGGGGCAGAGAGCGAGGGAGATAGAATCCAAAGCGGCTCCGGGCTCTGAGCTGTCAACACAGAGCTCCATGTGGGGCTTGAACTCATGAACTGTGAGATCATGACCTGAGCCAAAGTCGGATACTTACCCTACTGAGCCACCTAGGTGCACCTGCATATAACTTTTGACTCCCCCAGAACTTAACTACTTATAGCCCCCTGTTGACTAGAAGACTTACTAGTAACTTAAACAGTCGATTGATTTTTGTATGTTACATACATATTTCGTATGTTACATGTATTATATACTGTATTCTCTTTTAAAAAATATTGAAGTGCCGGCGTACGATGTTATATTAGTTTCACGTCTGCAACATAGTGATTTCAATTGTTAACATTACTCAGTGCTCACCACCGTAACTGTAGTCACAAGAAAAAGAAGATATATTAACAGTACTGTGCTGTATTTATTGAAAAAAGTCCACAAAAAAGGAGGAAAAGTCCATGTATAAGTGGACCTGCATAGTTTAAACCCGTGCTGTTCAAGGGTCAACTCTATTATATAATCATGTATCTATCCTTTATACATTCCTTTATTTGTGTTTAAGGATTATCATTGCAGCGTTCTGTATTCTAGCAAAAGGCTACAAATAGCATAGGAGAATAGTTACATGAAAATGGTATACCCATGCAATAGAACTGTATGTGTATTCAGGTCAGCACACACAATGCTGTGTATTGTGTATTTGAATGCAGTGTTGTGTGTGTATTGATCTGAAATAATGTCCAAGATAAATGAAGTATATAAAAACTGCAGAAGGATATGTGAAGGATACTGCTATTTATTTGCATAACAAAGTATTTATGCATATATGCTGTATATACATGGAATATCTCCAGAAAGCTTAAATAAGAAGCTCATAAAAAGTGGGTGTCTTGCAGCCTCCTACAATAATATATATGTATATAATACATTGTATGTATATAGTATTTTATAAATAATATATAATATATATAACACATACATATGTTATATATATTACGAATTTTAAATATTGTTGCTTGCTTGTATTAACTGCTAGAAATTTTATATACCTCCCTGAAATTTTCAGATGTCAAGATGTCAAACTCATAGTCGTTATTAGATTTTAGTTAGTAACAAAATTGGAACCAGATAGCTAAGGTTTGAATTCTTGCTCTCCTTTTTACATGTGGTATAAATTTTGCTGTCAATAAAACAAAGATAATTGTTTTTTTAAAAAAAATTTTAACGTTTATTCATTTTTTTTTGATAGAGTGTGAGTGTGGGAGGGGCAGAGAGAGAGGGAGACACAGAATCCAAAGCGAGCTCCTGGCTCTGAAATGACAGCACAGAGCCCAACGCTCGAACTCACGGACCGTGAGATCATGACCTGAGCTGAAGTCGGACGCTCAACCGACTAAGCCACCCAGGTGCCCCCAAAACAAAGATAATTCTTATATAGTTATTAATAGTTTTATCTTAGATCATCTGTGGGAAGTTCCTAATTTAAGCACAGTGGCTGGCACATTGTGCTTGACAATTAGTAAATATTAGATGTTGTCAAGATGCATACAGTTTTGTAGGAGTGGCAAAGAATAAGTAATTGAAGTGTTTTGGGGCACCTGGCTGGCTCAGTCAGGAGAGCATAGGACTCTTGATCCTGGGGTTGTGAGGTTGAGCCCCACAGTGGGTGTGGAGGTTACTTATAAATAAATAAACTTAAAAAAATAGTTTAAGTATCTTATATGGGTGTTTCTATGGGGATGTAGTAAGTAAGGGGGAAATCAGAGAATACTATAGAGTAGGGATCTTTGAAAAGTTTAGAGGGGTGAGAGTGAGATCAGTTAAGGAAGGCCATTCCGGATGTGAGGAGTCCTTCTACAGAAGAGAGGAGGAGTTCATAACGACTTGAACCAATCCAGGTTATGAGAGGGGAAATGGCTGCTGCTAGCTCACATTTACTGACCACTTAGCTAAGGTGCTGCTCTTAGTGCTTTTTGTGTTTTAAATTCCTAGAGTAGCCAGGATATCTGTGCTGTAATTGTCATTTTACTAACGAGGAGACTGAGGCAGGAAGGTGAATAAAGTCACTTGCCCAAGATCAGTCACGAAGTCTTAAGTCCATGTTTGTGTGTGCCTGTGTACCCATCATGCTGCCTCGTGAGACTAGAAGGTAGGAATAGGGCTGACCTTGAACAGCGTATGTATTCACTTCCGTAAACTTTGGGAAACGATTAAAAGATTTGAGGCAAAGAGTGACTCTCCCCTGTTTGTCCACCAGGACAACCAGTGATGGCTCAGGGGAGATGATAAAAGCCTTGTTTGTCGTCGTCTTCCTTTCTTCTATCCCATATCCTTTATGTTGTGAAGAATTTGTATGATTAATTGTCATGCTTTTCGAGAAGTGGAAGAGTTATTTTAAACTCTGTGATGAATATGAAGCCATTTTCAGGACTTCTCCGACTATATAGCAAAATAAAGGCAAGAATCGACAGGAACAGTCCTGTCACGAACATGTTTTGGCTCCAGCTCCGGTATTAGTTATCAGTTGTTGCATATCAGATTACCCCAATGCGGGGGCTTAAAACAGTGTTCAGCATTTATGATCCCACATACTTTTCTGGAGTGAGGAATTTGGAAGTGGCTTACCTGGGTGGTTCTGGCTATGGTGTGCAGTCGTCTGAAGTCTTGGCAGGGGCTGCAGGACCTAGTTTCGAGATAGCTCATTCACATGGCTGGCAAGCGTAGGCTGACTTTTGGCAGAAGTCTTAGTTCCTTGCCACTTGGGAACTTCTTCACAGGGTTGCTGAAGGATCCTCACGATACCGTAGCTGGCTTTCCAGAGGAAGGGGTCCATGAATGAAGAGGCCGCCGCGCGCACCTGTCTGCCTGCCTGCCTGCCTGCCTGCCTTCCTCCTTCCTTCCATTTAAAAAATTTTTTAATGTTTATTTTTTGAGAATGAGACAGAGAGAGAGAGAGAGAGAGAGAGAGAGAGAGAAAATGAGTGGGGGAGGGGCAGAGAGAGAGACATAGAATCTGAAGCAGGCTCCAGGCTCTTTGCTGACACAGAGAGCCCGATGCAGGGCTCTAACTCACGAACCATGAGATCATGACCTGAGCCGAAGTTGGAGGCTTCACTGACTGAGCCACCCAGACGCCCCTGCAATGTCTTTTATGACGTAGCCTTGAAAGACGTTGTTGTTCCTCCTCCACTGTTGTATTGATTACTCTGGTCAGTCTTGTTCACTTGTGGGATGGTGCCACAGGAGGTTTTGAATACCAGGAGACAGAGATCAGTGGGTGCTATTTAGAGACTAGCTGCCATTGTTCCCATGAAAACATTACTGAATGGAATAATAAAATTTAGAACTGGAAGGAGCCCTCGCGTAGTGTTTTCAAAGCGTGGCCCTGTGCCTGCCTGGCTCAATCAGAAGAGCATGCAACTCTTGATCATGGGATTGTGAGTTCGAGTTCCATGTTAGGTGTAGAGATTACTTAAATAAATGTTAAAAAAAAAAAAAAAACACTAATAAAACTGTCCAAAGTGTGGCCCTAGAACATCAGCATCACGTGGGAACTTCAAAAAAAAAAAAAAAATACAGTATTTGACACTGTGTATAAAGACTTAGAGATGGGGTACCTGGGTAGCTCAATAGGTTGGGCAACCAACTTTGGCTCAAGTGATGATCTCTCAGTTTTTGAGTTCGAGCCCCACATCGGGCTCACTGCTGTCAGCGTGGAGTCTGCTTCAGATCCTTTCTCCCACCCCCTCTCTTCTCTCCTCCGCTCACGTGTGCACGTGCTGCATATGCATGTGCTGTCTCTCAAAAATATATAGACATTAAAAAAAAAGACTTAGAGATGCCCAACAATTAAAAAAACAAATGTTAGGGGCGCCTGGGTGGCTCAGTTGGTTAAGCATCTGACTCTTGCTTTTGACTCAGGTCAGGATCTCTCAGTTGGTGGGATCAAGCCCCGTGTGGGGCTCTGTGCTGACAGTGCAGAGTATGTTTCAGATTTTCTCCCTCTCTCTTTGCTCCTCCCCTACTCACATTTTTTCTTTTTCTCTCTCTCAAAATAAATAAATATAAAAAAAACCCCAGATATTAGGAGTGCCTGGCTGGCTCAGTCAGTGGAACATGCAACTCTTGATCTTGGGGTTGTGAGTTTGAGCCCCACACTGGGTGTAGAGATTACTTTAAAAAACCAGACTTTATATTTTGAAACTGTTTTATATTAATACAAAAAGTGAGCTGATAGCACAGAGAGTTTCTATATACTCGACACACACACACACACACACACACACACACACACACACACACAGTTTCCCAGACTATTAATATCTTGCATTAGTGGGTATATTTGTTAAAATTAATGAACCAGTATTGCTACTTTATTATTAAAGTCCATACTTTGCATTAAGATTCATTCTTAGTGATGTACAGTTCTGTGGGTTTTGACAAATGGCTAATGTCATGTATCCATCTTTTTATTATCATGCAGAATAGTTTCACCGCCTGCCCTGAAACTTTCCTGCGCTTCATCTATTCACCTATCCCTTTTCTCTTTTTATGCTGTATAATTTTGTCTTTTCCAGAATGTCCTATAGTTGAAATCACACGGTATATATCCTTTTCAGGTTGGCTTCTTTCACTTAGCAATGTGTGCTTAAAGTGTCTCCATGTGTTTTTGTTTGGTGTGTGTGTGTGTGTGTGTGTGTGTGTGTGTGTGTGTTGATAGCTCATTTCTTTTTATTGCTGAATAACCACAGTTTGCTTGTCCGTTTACTGATTGGAGGACATCTTGGTTGCTTCCCGTTATTGGTGATTTATGAGTAAAGCTGCAGTAAATGTATGTACCGGGTTTTGTGTGAACTTGTTTTGAAGTCAGCTGGGTCAATACCGAGGTGTGCGGTTGTGTGAGTGTGTGGTGAAATAATGTACATTTGGCTTTGCAGGAAGCAGCCATGCTGTGTTTAAAGTTTGGTGTAGGTGCCAAGTGCTTCACCTTCCTGGAGTTGTCTTCTTTTTTTCCCTTTCTGTGTTGTCTTTGGGTTTCCCTAAGAATTCCTTCTTAGATAGAATCAGTCTTGCAGCTCTCCGTTGTAATCCATTATTATTTATACAGCAGCCCTGTTCATTTGGTGGTAAGGCTTTGGGGAGGGGGAACATTTTATAATCTTACATTAAATCCTGGGTTTTTAGTGGGCCTTAGTCCCTGGGCTATGATCTTCACAAGTTTGTTAGCTTCCCCTCCCCTCTTCTGTGAGACAGAAAGGCAGGAGGGGGCTGGGCTTGACTAACTGTACTTTCCTTAGGTCAGATAGGCTCTGGCAAAGCAGTTTCCCTTAGAGGACAGGCTTTCCTTATGGAGGATGCTCTGAGCTATTTCAAAATGGCTACTCTCCGCCTGCCCCAAACAGTAGGCGATTTTTCTCTGATCTTCAGGTGAGAAACCTGGTGGGGCTCCTGAAGGCAAAACCGATATCCACATCTCCCTAAGTCTGGACCTTCAGGAGTTTTTAATTCTCAAATGAGTCCTTAAGTCTTTGGAAACTTGTCAAAATTACCATTTAAATGTTCCTACCAATTATTGGCTCTTGCCGTTTTGCTTCAGGTAAACCAGTCAGTCTCAGCTGTGATTCTCACTATTTTCTTTTCTCTCCAGATTTTGGGCTGGTGGTTTGCCTTTGACCTAAAATTCTCTGATGGATCTAAGAAAAGTGATTGATTTCAGGTTTTTTCCCTCCCCAGCTTTTTTTTTTTTTTTTTTTTTTGCTCTGTAGATGGGAGTGATGACTTCCAGGCTCTTTATGAGTCAGAGCTAAAAGTGGAAGTCTGGTGCCCTGCAATCTTTGTTTAAATGAATCCCTGTGGTTGATTCTGATGAGTGCTAATGGTTGAGACCCACTGATTTAGCCCAATTCCCTCATTTTATGGATGAGAACACTGAAATTTAAAGAGGGCAAATGATTTTTCTATGATTATACAAAGTTCAAACCTAGATTAGAACCTGAGTCTCTTTTTAAAAAAAAAATTTTTTTTTGAATGTTTATTATTTTTTTTTTTTTTTTTTTTTTTTTTTTTAATTTTTTTTTTTCAACGTTTATTTATTTTTGGGACAGAGAGAGACAGAGCATGAACGGGGGAGGGGCAGAGAGAGAGGGAGACACAGAATCGGAAACAGGCTCCAGGCTCTGAGCCATCAGCCCAGAGCCCGACGCGGGGCTCGAACTCACGGACCGCGAGATCGTGACCTGGCTGAAGTCGGACGCTTAACCGACCGCGCCACCCAGGCGCCCCGAATGTTTATTATTTTTGAGAGAGACAGAGACAGAGAACAAGCAGGGGAGGGGCAGAGAGAGAGGGAGACACAGGATCCGAAGCAGGCTCCAGGCTCCGAGCTGTTGGCACAGAGCCCGACTGGGGGCTTGAACTCACAGACCGTGAGATCATGACCTGAGCTGAAGCTGGTCACTTAACCGACTGAGCCACCCAGGTGCCCCTAGAATCTGAGTCTCTTGGCCCGATAATCCTCATACTGTTTTTTGGTATTTACATATAGTTACTTTAATAGGGATTAATTATGTTTCACATTGCGGGTTGTGATAAATCTTTATTTTGATACTTCACTGATTTACATCCTTGATATATACTTCAAATTCATTCTAGGATCTAGTTATAATGATAGTTATTGTCATAGCTATCCCAAAGCTCACTTGAAATGTTCTCTTTGATATAAATATCAACCCACTTGAGAAGTGAGCTCTTACATGTAGCATGACTGTGAGTAAAATAGGTAGAAATTTTTGTTTTCCCCATTTATTCCTTATAGAAATATTTAAAAGTACCCAAAAGGAAACCTTAGAACTGTTCATTTAGTCTTGGAAAGCCTGATGTGTACAAACCATTACATGGGATGAATCAGCTGCATCTGTCAGTTCCTTCTTCCCACACATTGCCATCATGTCATTTCCTTAATTTTTAGTGCAGACTGGATAGCAGCTGCAATGCCCTATTTCCCCCTTCAAAGCAGCATCTCTCCTGTGCTTGCATATATGGCATGCTTCTACATCTCTGGAGAAGTCTGGGAATCTTTGTTCTAGAACAGGAACTGGCAGACTTTTTCTGTACAGGGTCAGAGAGTGGATATTTTAGCCTCGCAGGCCATTTTGGTCTCTGTTGCCCCCACTCAACTCGCCCTTGTAGCATGCAAACAGTCAGTCATCAGCAATATGTACATGTACAGACGAGGCTGTGTTCCATTAAAACTTTATAAAATCAAGCTGCATGCCTTTGTCTCATGGGCCCTAGTTTGGTAGCTGCTGTTCTAGAGTGTATAGACATACTAGATGCTTTTCACTTGTATGCTTCAAAAGATGCTGCTGTTTTTATTTACTGGATTGGAGCCCTAAGATCGCTTTTGTTACATTGCTTTCAAAAGTAATAAGAGATATCTTGTTGTGGAACATTGCATCTTAGTTTTGGTTTCTTTTTTTGAGACCTGTGTTTTTGGTGTTGAAGAGATACAGATTTTTTTTTTCCCCTCTCTAAACAAGAGTTGAGCAGGGTTGAGACTTTATGATCTCATGTGAATCTGGATTAAAACAAACAAGGAAAAAAAAAGACCTGGTCACTGTAATAGCTGAGGCAATCTATACTATCTGTGGTGAATGGTAAAACATGTCTTTTAATAAGTTCTTAAAGATAAAGAATAATAAAATAATCTCAAGTTATGGTGTGTTATAGGTGCCTGTGGAAATATGAGGTTAGAGAGATGGTTTTAATTTACTTTGAGTTATTGTATGCTTAGGAAAAGTGGGTATTGGTATTCGTGCTTTGCAGCTAGCACAAGTCTTGGTTGTCAGGGCTTCTCATTAGCTCCTTAAGATCCTTCTAGGGCTCTGGGGGCTTGGCTAGTGGAAAGGCAGGGACTGCCAGTTGCTGAGAGGACTGGTGCAAGCTGGGAGGTAGCCCTGGGTAGCAGTAGCTGTATGAGGCCAAAGTTTGTGTGTTTGGTCAAATGTCCGAACTTGGGGTTTTGCTAGAGAGAACTCCTGGCCGCCTGGGTTTATTCATATATGCTGCAGATCATCTTTGTTTCAGAGATTTCTGCAATATGAGTTATTTAAAACTTAAAAGTAATGCAAATTATAAAAATCTGTTTGTGGTGGTTTCTCGTCCTTTGGGAAGTACTCCTGACTGACCTTTAATAATGGTGGGTAATTGAAATATTATAGGTCTTAGTAACGACTACTATCAGTCCATTTTATAAAAGGTCAGTCTACAATATTGGAATACTGAAGGCTTGCTTAATTAGAAGAGCCTTATGATTAGAATTTAAGTATTTCAGGCTGAAAATGATATCCGAAGGAGACTCTAGAGGGCAGTGTAACTCAGCGTGTTCATGTTTCTAGTATTTAAGTTTTGCTTTGGAGCAGCGATCCATGCATTCTGAACTATTTCTCCAGGACACGGAGTATCAGTTTGGTAGAATGTGAGTTTTGGAAAGAAGAACTCTGGTTTGGCTTGGAAAGGTTATTTAGATAATATACAATAATTAGTGGCCTTAGGGAATATCCATGCTTGCTTTTAAACACTGGTTTAAAAAACTTGGAATTGTCTTATTGATACAACTAAATTGAATTGAGTTTGCTTTTTAGGCATTTGTGGAACATTAAGCATAAGAAATGGTGTATCTTGTGTTTTCACATATTTTGAGGTGGGAAGTTAAATGTATGCTTTGTTGGAGAATTCAAACAATCAGGAAGAGCTTGACTCATGACACATTTTTATACTGCTCTTCAAAGTGGAAAAGTTGAAGCTGGAAGCTTGGTTAGTGAATAGCTGTATCAGTGTTGACTTTTCAAAACTTTTCAAATGTTTACATTCAGCAAAACCCAAAGCATATTATGCCAATCATCTTTTCCCTCTAATTTTTCAACTTATGTATGTTTTCAGGGAAATCTAATATGTATGTTTTTGACTCATTTACATGTAAGTCAGCGAATGCAGTTTGGAAAGAACTGTTTTGTATTTCTAGTCCAAGGAGCTTTTGGGTCCTTTAAATTTTTTTTCTCCTTTAAAAGCAAAAAGTGGGGATTATAAAGGCCAAATGAGTGGATTCACCTACAGTTTTAGGTTGGAGATTTTAAACTATTACAAATTTAGGAAACAGTTTTTGTGACTGAATTTCCTGGTGTTATTACAGTGTGGAAATTGGAATGTCCAGTGGTTAAGTGTGACAGTTGGACATTTGGGATTCCGAACTTTTTGTTTTAATTTGGACCTATTAAAATGACCTTAAACAAAATGAACTCTTTGAAAAGTTTTCATTTTCTTTATCTTGGATAATTTTATGATTGAAACAAATGTGTTTGTTAGAGCGCTTTGAAGTTCTTGGATGAAAGGCCTTATGTAAGTGCGAATAGTACAGGTTTAAGAAACATAGGGATTCTGTTTCCGGTTTGTGTTCACACTAGTTTGTGGCTACTGACCCGAGTATCTTCTTGTTTTGTCTAGGTATTTATCTCCCCATGACTTTCCACCTCAAGGTGGAATAAAGAGTTATTTTGATCTTTTTCTTGTTTGGAAAGAAGAAAAATTTTTAGTAAAAAAATTTACGTTTTTTTAGTAATGTTAAAACTGAAGTGCAGTTGGGAAGCAGTCATGAGGATTGTGTGTTAGCTTTGATTGTTGGTATTGGGTATTAGCTTCACCTCTGGTACTACCTGTGTACATCTTTTTTCCACACTAATCACAGAAAACAATAAAATATCTACTCGTGTATAAAATAAAACACACATCTGGGACACCTGGGTGACTCAGTTGGTTAAGCATCCAATTCCCAACTTAGCACGGAGGCCCTGCTCTCTCTCTCTCTCTCTCAAAAATAAGTAAACATTAAAAAAATAACACACATCTGAGCTTTCACCTGAAATTGCGTGTTGTAAAAATTTATAAGAGGGGTACCTGGGTGGCTCAGTTGGTTAAGCATTCGGTTCTTGGTTTTGGATGAGGTCATGATCTTGCAGTTTGTGGGATCGAGCCCAGCATCCTGCTCTGCACTGATAGTGTGGAGCCTGCTTGGGATTCTCTCTGTCTCCTTCTCTCTCTGTCCCAAGTAGAGGCCCAATGGTGGGCTTGAACTCCCGACCCCAAGATCAAGAGTCATGGGCTTGGAGTGCCTGGGTAACTCAGTCAGTTGAGTGTCTGACTCTTGATCTTGGTTCAGGTCACGATCCCAGGGTTGTGGGATTGAGTCCCATGTGGGGGCTCTGCATTAAGTGTGGAGCCTGCTTAAGATTCTCTCTCCCTCTCTCCCCCCTCCCCCTCCCTCCTCTTTTCCTCCTTCTCCCTCTCTCTTCCTCTCTCCCTCACTCCTTCCTTCAGCCCCTCTCCCCTACTCTTGTGCTCTCACTCTCTCTAAAAAAAAAAAAAAAGAAAAAGAATAAAAAGAAAGGCATGAGCTCTACCAACTGAGCCAGCCAGACACCCTAGGAAGTAAAAGTTTTTAAGCAGCTATAATATGTAGAGAAAGCAATTAAATCACTGATTTTACAAAGGATTTAAGAGACATTGGCTTAATTCTCACTTGTTTTTTTCCCCTAGCAAATGACAGAACATTACTTTGGTACAGATAGTATTACTCAGTTGTTTTTTTTTTTTAACTTTTTTTTTTAATGTAAATTGCCAAAGGGTCTTGGTATTTTGAAATACGTAAGAGAAATTTTCCTTAACCTAAATTTAAATTCCATTTAAGTTTAATCCATTCAATTTATGTATCCTAACAGTATATACCACTCAGTTTACTTCTCACACTTTTGAAATCCTCCCTGTGAAGAATACCCCATCTCCATCCTTTGGAGCCAGTTTTAGTTACTATTTTCCCCCAGTTTATCCTAGTTTACCCAGACCCATTGTTTTGTTTTCCCCATTTTACCTTTTCCTCCATTCTGTCAATTTTGTTCTTGTTTTTGTTCTCCTTGATGACAGTATCTCCTTTTGCTCTAGAGAAAAATTTTCTCAAGCCTGACTATAAAATGTCTTGAATTGTCTGTCTAAATGCCTTGTTTTATGTGGCTTCCCATGTCACATGGAATCTAGAATCTTCAGCGTGACATCTGTGTTCTGGCTCTCTGCTGCCTCTCCGATCTACCCTCTCTCCCTCTCTTAAGCCTCGCTGGACGTCCCACTGTTCCCTCACACGGATCAGACACTCTTGCTTCAGGGTCGTTTTGTTTTCAATTCATTTGTCTAGGCCCTTTCCTCCTCTGATCTCTTTTTCTTCTTGGCGCCTGGCACCCCCGAGGTGTTACGTATTTGTCCCTCTTACTGCACTAGAATGTCAGCTGCACGAGGGCAGGGACTTTGTTGTGCTCTCTGCTGTCCTGCAGCTCCTAGGGCGACCCGGGGAAGGCCCTCGAGAAGTAGGTGTGGAGAGAATGTATGAACTCTTCACAGGAGGTGTCCACTCATACTTGCCCCAGTGTTTTGGGGGAACAAAAAAAGCCTTTATGAGGGTTTTCCTCCAGACCCTCTGAGGAGACGTGGTCTAGGAGGGCGCTGCCCCAGGACAGTGAGGTTGGACTGTGAGAGAGGTGACATTGTGAGGTGTTTATGACACTGTTTTTAGGAGCGCAGGCCCGTGAAATGGAGCCTTCCAAACCAGTCTGACAGGAGTGAGGGCAGGATTCTGCCCAGGCTAGTAAAAGAGAGAATCCTGGGGGCCTCCCGAGCCCTGATTCTGCCCATGCCGAGTGAGACTGGCGAAGAGGGCACTGTGGCAGTCCCATGAGTCCCCGGCTGAGATGGCGAGCGGGACAGGGCGTCGTCCCAGGACACACAGGGTATAGAAGCTGCAACCTGTTTTGCCGTGAAACCAGCGGCTGCAGGTAAGCAGGCTTCACTTTCAGATTCATCCATTCATTTGGCACATGTTTGCTGAGCATGCGCTATATGCCAAGCACAATTTTGGGCCTTAGAGGACTGTTCCGGGAGCTGAAGGTGCCTGGGAGCTGGGCCACAGGCCACAGGGAGGGGCCCACGTTGGCTCAGGAAAGTGCCAACATCCCCCCTTCAGTTCAGAGCCTTCCTTTTTTCTCCCTGGATGCTGAGGCTGGGCTGCCTCTCCGTCTCCATTAGGAATCAGTGCTGCCTGTGTCACCAAGGCTGCTGGTGACCCAAGGAGGCACTGGGCAGTCTCTGGAGATTCCCACCACCTCTGGCGGCTCCTTACCACGAGGCTTCCCAGCTCCTCTCCTAACTGCTTCGAATGCCTCAAGGGACAGAGGGTCGTGTCCACCACCTGCTGTTCTGTGCTCTGGACCCGGAGCTCCATCCCTGCTGATGGACTCCCTCCCCCAGCTGCCCTGGAGCCTGCCCCTGGCACTGGCTTTGTGGCTTGCTGGGGGCAAGGAAGCTGGCTGTGCCTGGTGAAGAAGCAAGAAATGGAATGGAGCAAGATACCTTTTTTCAGGGCATATCTTTCGGGGTGTTTCTTCGGGGATGTCGGTCAGGGCTGTGGGTGAGGAGGTACCAAGCAGAGAGGGCCAAATTCTAAGGGTCGGTCATGTTGCGTGTTTAGAATGGCTCTCGGTCCCTGACACTGGCACCCAGGCACCGACACCCAGGGCCAGTTCTGACCTTGCCGAGGCCTGGAGGGCATCGGGAGATCCACCAGATGCTCTGTGGGATGTGGTAACCCCCAAGTCTCACCGGCTGGCCTAATCCATTCACCTCTAGACATGGGCTGCAGGACCAGTTCAGACTTCCTCTGGGACTCTGGGAGCTGCAAGCCTGCTGCTGGGGTCACCTGTAAACGCTCGGGTGTGCATCTGAAACCGCCGGGTGAGGCTAAGAACACGCAAAGGCTGACGCGACCTGGTTTCCAGAATTTCGTGCTCCCTGCCTGGCCCACGCAGGGAGTTCTGGCCACGACCAGGCGGTGGGGCAGGCTGTCCTCACAAGTGTAGTGACTTCGGGTCATCTCTAGGGATGCTTCCAGCACTGCTGTTGTTTGATTCGGGGGAGAAGAGATGTAGCTTACAGGCTTGCAGGCTTTTCAGTTTTTATATTAGAACTCTCCCGAGCTCTGAGTCGGTACAGCACTTTGTATTTTTCAGGGCGTATTTGTACAAGACACTTCTGAGAGAACCCAGACCTGCTGCGGGGCTGGCCAGAGCATTTGCAGAGTCTGGACACCAGGGATGTGACTGAACGTCACTTCTCCAGGCAGGGGAAGCCAGCGAGTGACAAGGCAGAATAAATCACAGACAGCATGAGCCTTTCCGACGGCCTCAAAATACCTGGAGTGAGGTGCTGCTGAACGAGGGCGGGGGGGGGGGGGGCGTGGGAGAGCAAAGGGGAGCTTGTTATTATTATTATTACTAAAAATGAAAAGTTTTTTTTTCTTTTTCTTAATGACCTTATCTGGCAGCAACTGGTTGCTGAGGTCTGGTCATTTGGGTGAAACAGGGTTCCAGGATGGAGGCAGTACAGCATTTCACAAAATTCGAGAAATTGCTGCCTAGAGCCTAGCACCCTCCATCACAGCATGGAACCAGGGGAGAGCATTCCTGAGGCAGACAGTGCATTTTCACCAGTGGCACTTGTGGTGAGGCAGAAATGAGGTGCCCTCGCTGCAGGACTCTGAACAGGGGTCGCTGGTGGGGAGGACAGGGCAAGAGCACTTGATGCTGATTATAGCTGACAGGTGGGTTTCTGAGCACACAGGACGCACCTCCTGAGAACTGCCCAAAATACTTGAGAGAAGGGGCGCCTGGGTGGCTCAGTCGGTCGTGTCTGACTTTGGCTCAGGTCATGATCTCACGGTTCTTGAGTTTAAGCCCCGCGTCGGGCTCTGTGCTGACAGCTCGGAGCCTGGAGCCCGCTTCGGATTCTGTGTCTCTCTCTCCCCATCCCCTGCTCAAGGTCTGTCTCTCTCTGTCTCTCAATAATAAATAAACATTAAAAAAAAATTTAAAAAATACTTGAGAGAAATTTGTTGGACCTTAGAGCCTACCTAGAATGGGCAAGTGGGAACAAGGGCAGGAAATCTGACTTACTGATGCAAATGTAACTGTATTTGCATCCACAGGCTGACGGATATGAGGATTTTGGGGTTATCTTTGCAATAATCCTGGGGGCACTCAGGGTTTCTGTTACAGAGTGGGGAGCAGCCGTAAAGCAAAGTTTCCTGGCCCCCAGGTGCTCCTCCTCGTCCCCTGCACCCACTGCTGAGAGCAGACAGGGCTGCAGGCAGGGCCTGCTCCCTCACACAGAGATGGAGACCCAGCCCTGGCCTCACAGGGACCCCCCACTGCAGCTGCAGGACACTTAGGTATGACAGTGGGGCATAGGCGTCAGCCTTCCCGGTCTCTTTACGTCAGGAAAACCCTGAGATGGCTCCTTCCCCTTCCCCTTTATTTTCTTGGCCGTTCTGAGCTCTAACCTTACTTTCTCCCTGCCTCTCCATGACGTGCCCCCTCCCCCGTGCTGCCAGCCTGTGGGCTCAGTTGACCTCACAGCCCCATCTTCCTGTAGGCTTATGGTTCCCAGAAGACTTCTAGGTCTTTGGGGTTCAAAGGTGAACATGTTTACACATTAATAAATCATCACCAAGGGGTCTTAAAAATAGCTGGTTTCCTACCTCAGTCAGAGGATAATTTCCCTCTCCTGGGGACCCCATTCTGTGTCCTCATCTCCCATCTATTTTCCTCTTTCCCCATCTTTGTTACCCTCCCTGTGTTACTTCCCATGCGTAAGAAACCACGTGGGTGCTGGTCGGAAGAAGACTGCTACTTCTGGCACGTGTCCGACAGGCTTTTGTACTGGAAAGTCTATGTGGCATTTTACCCATATACACACCCCTTCATGATACCAGGAGCAGAGGTCGGGATACCAACTGGCCATTGTGCTCTGGTAATGCCTATCCGGGAGTGCTTTGCCCACTCTGAACACCACCATCTGGAACCACAGTTAGCAGCTGAGTTCACTTAACTTGCCTAAACACGAGTCCAAAGCTCTGCAGTTTGACTTACATGAATTAAGAAGGGTTCTTTAACTCAGAATTTTATTTATACAAAAAATAATTCTTTTTGGTTATTGGATATGATTGAAAACTACCAGAATTGGGGCGCCTGGGTGGCTTATCGGTTAAGCTTCTGACTTGATCTTGGCTCAGGTCCTGATCTCAGGGTTCTTGAGTTTGAGGCCTGCGTCAGGCTCCTTCCTCACAGCAGGGAGCCTGCTTGAGATCTCTCTGCCCCTCCCCTGCTTGTGCTGTCGCTCAAAATAAAATAAACTTAAAAGAAAAAGAAAACCACCAGAATAATTCACATAGTATACCAGCAGTCAGTTATACACTGACCACAAATTCCGTAGAGCTGCGCTGTTCAGCATGGGAGCCACTAGCCACAAGTGCCTATTTAAAGATTTTAATTAATAACAATTAGGCAAAATGAAAAATGCAGTTCTTTAGCTGCACTAGCCACATCCCCAGTGGTCTGTAGCCACATGTAGCTAGCTCTGCCATGTTCACCAGCACAGGTAAAGAATGTTTCCATCGTTGCCAAAAGTCTTACTATAGCTCTATTCTAGAGTGTCCTTCTGGCATTAAATCCAATGTCTTCATGCTGTGGAATTGGTGAGACCTTTATCCAGGTGTGCCTGATGAAAACATCCTTGTCTGTTCCTGTCTGTGTCCTCCTCATCCTTGATTCTGAGGCTTTCTTATCTGTGTCCCTCCTGTCTGACCTGGAAGGATATCTTTGATATCTTTGCTGATCTGCCTATTACGTAGGATTTTGTCTTTCCATCTGCAGTTGCTTGGAGTTTACATTTTAAGTGCAGCGTCGTCTTCAACTAGTTCTACACCAGCTTTAGAGAGTAAGTGCCAGGAGTTTGCACTGAAACCTCTCCGTATTGGAGTGGGGCTGAGTTGTCGGTCCTGGGAGCCGGTGTCTCTGCGTTTATGCAAGTCTGAGTCAGTAAGATAGCAGACACAGACAGGGCCAGGGACAGCACCAGGGTCTTTAGAGCAGTCTGCGTGTCCTTTGCTTCGAATGCCCTTGGGCTGCTGTAATCATTAACCCTTGCAGGAGGCTCCCTCTGATCTGCTTCTGATCAACCCGAAGCCAAGCCACTTCTATTGAAGTCCCGAGATGGGAGAAGTAAGGAAAGAAACAGAAGCGAGAGAGGGGCAGGCAAGAGCCCGGTGGTGGGGCAGCAGGGAAGGATGGAAATGACCTGCAGAGCACCGTGTCCCCGATCAGCTCTGACACCTTCATGTATTCGTTGTCGTGTTGCTCCCTGGGGGCAGCTCTGAGGCCAGCCTCATGGTCTGGGCAGGCTGGTCATGCTGGGCACTGTGTGCTATGCTGACCTAAGCACTAACTAACCGAGTCCAAGGGCGGTGCCTGCTTTTCTTGTTACCTACATGTTTGTCCTGATAGCCTGCTCTAGGGTGCACTGGCCCCTTTCCTCTGGCTGCTCCTTGTGGCCGCAGGTCGCCGTCAGGATGCTACGCTTTCCACTGGACCGCCTTCCCTCTTGCACTGATGCCATTCTCTCGCCTGGGCTCTCATGCCCTGTGCCAAGCTGTCCCTCCATGCAGAGGCCCTCGTCACCACTTAGGTTCCAACACCCCATGCCAGACTGCCCTCCAGCAGGACACTCTCCTTACCCCACTTGGGTTGTGACACCCTGTGCCAGCCAGCTCTTCCCCGTGGGGTACCCTCCTCACCCCACCGAAGCTCCGGCATCCCAGGACAGGTCACTCTTTGTCTTACCCACCACAGGTTGCTATAACAAAGTATCATGGACTAGGTGGTGTGTAAATAACAAAAATTTATTCCCCACAGTTCTGGAGGCCAGACGTCTGAGATCATGGTGCAAATATGGTCAGGGTGTGGTGAGACCCTCTCCCAGGGTTCAGACCGTCCACTTCTCGCTTGTTGTATCCTCGCATGGTGGAGAGAGAGTGAGGGAGCTCTGAGGTTCCTTGTTTAGCAGGGCGATACACGCTTTTGGGTATTAAGAGAATCACATGGTGTGGTTATTAGCAACTTCAGATACGGGATGTTTCATGAAATGTAGAGGTTGTCTATCAGTGCTAGCAGGAATTTGCTTCCTAGCTCCAGATTTGCCAGTCAGAGCGTATTTCCTTTTAGTGATCCTACCCCTTGCTGTCATGTTGCCGTCCATTGTTCCCTAATGACATGTTATGTAAGTATTTGACAATAGCTAGAACAGGGATAGGCAAGCTCTTTCTTTTTTTTATTTTTTAATCTTTTTTTTTTTCAACGTTTATTTATTTACTTATTTTTGGGACAGAGAGAGACAGAGCATGAACGGGGGAGGGGCAGAGAGAGAGGGAGGCGCAGAATCGGAAACAGGCTCCAGGCTCTGAGCCATCAGCCCAGAGCCTGACACGGGGCTCGAACTCACGGACCGCGAGATCGTGACCTGGCTGAAGTCGGACGCTTAACCGACTGCACCACCCAGGCGCCCCAGGCAAGCTCTTTCTTAAGAGGGTCAAATAGTATATATTTTGGGCTTTGTGGGCACTAGTCTCTGACTCCTCAACCCTGCCTCTGCAGCACAAACGCAAAGGCAGTAATATGTGAGTGAAGGGGTGTGACTGTTGCCAGTAAAACTTACTTATGGGCACTGAAATCAGAATTTCATATAATTTTCATGTGTTACGAAATATTCTTCTTCTTTTGATCTGTTCCCTCCCCCCTCTCCCCCCACCCATTTACAAATACGGTAGAGACCATTCTTTTACCTGCGGGCCATGCAAAAACAGTGGGCTGTATTTGACCCTTGGCCCATATTTTACTGACCCCTGAGCTGATAACTCAAAGAAGGAGGTATAGAGAAGTGGTTACTTACTGACATCTTTAATTCATGCGGATATTCAGAGTTGCTTTCGTTACTATCAAAAATAAAATAAATGTGATTCTCAATATGATAGAAGATATAAGTGATGTCATTTTTTATTTTTGTTCACCTTTTTAAAAATTTATTTTTAAAATTTACATCCAAGTTAGTTAGCATATAGTGCAACAGTGAGTTCAGAGTAGATTCCTTAATGCCCCTTACCCATTTAGCCCATCCCCCAGCCCCCAAATGATGTCATTTTTAACGGTAACTTTAATGTTGGGTCTAATCATATGGAACTTTAAAGTCGGGTTTTTTTGGTGTTTCTAGCTCGCTCAGTTGGTAGAGTGTGCGGTCATTGATCCTCAGGGTTGTGAGTTCAAGCTGCACCTTGGGTGATTGGGTGTAGAGATCACTTAAAATAAGTTTTTAAAATTTTAGAGAACTAGAGCACGAGCCAGGGGAGAGGGGCAGAGGGAGGGAGAGGGAGAAAATCTGAAGCAGGCTCCAGCTCACTGCTGAGCCCACAATGGGTCTTGATCTCATGACCCTGGGATCCTGACCTGAACTGAAAGCAAATGTTGGATGCCCAACCGACTGAGCCACCCAGGCACCCCAAAAATAAAATCTTAAAAAAAAAAGTTCGTTTTCTTCACCACATCTTAAATGTGGAAAATTGCCAAGGGTTATGGAATAAAATCTTTGATTTGCACATTGTCAAAAGGTTACAATATACAGGAACTGTACAGATTTGCTTAAGATAAAGGCTTCTAAATTTAAGGGAAAGAATTGCCTTCAAGGCTGTTTCAGCTTGTGATTTCTGTTTTGGTGTGTTCTGTCCCTACCTGATGATTTGTGCAAAATCTAATGATGGTAATTTAGAACCGGAAAGTAGGTTGTCTCTAATTTTGATCTTTTCTTAGCATTACAGTTTTTTATCTGAAATACTGAAAGAGCCAAACTGTCCTTCTGTACAGTAGGGATCACTTCCTTCTGCTTGAACTTAAAAAATACAGCCCATTCGTTAGCCTCTGTTGGCACTAAAGAGTGCTTGATACTATGTATTTCACAGCAGACCGTTTTTCCTACTTAACTGTGAGCAGTTAGTTAATTGGAAGAACTGTTACTTCTGTGGATCCTTGCTATGACAAAAATCAATGTACACAGCACAGTCTGAATTAATAGGGCTCGAACTCATTAGGCCACAAAAACAGTTTAATCAGCGGTGAACCCTTTAAAGACCTTGTCAGAGAGTGTCCTAAAAGAGATTCAAGAAAAAAAAAATGCTTAGCACTTTAAACATATGTTTTGTTTCCAAGTTTATATTTTTCTTTTTTAAAACTCCCTTGGTTAATTTCTGGGGTTACTCCTGTGTTCTGGCTAGAGGGAAAAACCCTATTATTTGTATATTTTATACTGAACCATAGTCATTCAGTCTAATTACAGGCAATTCTCAACTTACAGTGGGTTCAACTTAATGATTTTTCCACTTCATGATGGTGTGAATGTTACGCATTCAGTAGAAACTGTATTTTGAAGGTTGAATTTTGATCTTTCCCGGGCACTGGCCTGGTAGGATTCCCCTGATGCTGCCCCACAGCCGCAGCTCTCAGCAGTGTGGTCATGAGGGTAAGACGACCCCATCCACGGACAAGTCTTCTGTACCCAGACGCCCGCTACCCATTACCCATTGCTTTGCACTCCCAGTACAGCATCCAGTAAACCACATGAGATATTCACTTAAAATAAGCTTTGTGTTAGATGATTTGGCCCAACTGTGGTTGCAGTGTAAGTGTTCTGAGCACACTAATGGCAGGTGAGACTAGGCCATGATGTAATCAATGCATTTTCGACTTAATGGTGTTTTCAGTGTGTAATGGGTTTTTTCAGGACATAACCGGATCGTGAGTCGAGGGAAATCTGTACTCATTTCTTCTCAGTAAAGGCCCTTTCAGACACTCTGATTATTCATCCCTATTTCTAACCCAAGGGCATATTCCGGCTGGCCTGGGTTGTTAGATGTTTTCGCCGCCGCCGTCTGTTGTCATTCTGCAATCTTATCCTCTGCCTCCTCACCCTTACCTCCCCCTCCAACCCCTTGTTTTGGTAATGGTTGGCTGCTTTGATGTTTGTGAGGCTTTCAGGACGTGATAGCTGTGTTTTGGCAGATTACCATTCCCTCTCAGCACCCTCTTCCTGTAATGCAAGTTCTGATTGGATTGTGCAGTGGGTTATTTGTGACCGGTAGGTTAAGGTTCAAAAGGGGAAGTCTATATTGACTAGTAAATTGAATTTTCCTGTCAGATTGCTTTTTATTTTTGGGGTGCAGAGCCTGAGTTTGAATCCCGGTTTTGAAACTTACTAACTGCATGGCTTTATTGAACGATGTTATTTAATACCTTTGTTGCTTTGTTTGTTCATTTATAGAATGGAGATAATAGTGGCACCCATCCTGTAGGAATAAGGTTATATATGTAAAGTACTTAGAACAGTACCAAACACAGAGTTAGCACTCAATATTTGTATCGTCATCGTCATCTTCGTTGTCTTTCAGTTTGGATGAAAAATGGCTAATGTGGGTTTTAAGCAGGAAAAGGACATTTTCAGAATTGAATTTTGGAAAGATTGCTTTCATAGTCAAGAGAAGGTGGGTGTAGGACCAGGTGAGCAAAGGTAGAGGTGGGAAGACCAGTGTTATGGATTGAATTGTGTCCTCAAATTCGTGTGTTGAAGTCCTGATCCTATACCTCAGAATGTGACCTGTCACCTTTGAAAATAAAATAGCCAATTATTTTATCAGCAACATGAATTTGTTCAAGAATGGCAGAGAAGTTAGAATTCAGGATAAGCAAACTATGCCAAAACCATAGGCAAGTCTGAAGAGACAGCGGAAAGGGCAGCTTTTATTAGGTTTTAGGAGGAAATTGAGGAGGGTTGTTTTGGACAAAAGTTCGTCGGAGAAGAACAAGAATTTGAGGTCGTGATGATTTCTCATTGGCTGCAAGTGGTGGTTAGTGCGTTGCTGCTTGGACAGGGAGAGATGTTCCTTTTTGCTGGTTACGTAGGCTGCGATGAGCGGTACGTGCCTGAGAGCTCCCTCTTCATTTTAACTAAGGTTGTGTTTTGGATTTTTTTTGGTACTCATTTTCACAACCTTATTTGGAAACAGGGTCATTGCAGCGTAATTAGTTAAGATGAGGTCATCAGGGTGAGCCCTAATCCAGTATGACTGGTGGCCATATTAAAAGGGGAAGTTTAGACAGAGATAGATGCGCACAGAGGGAAGACAGTGTGAAGAGACACCGGGAGAAGATGTCCGTCAACAAGCCAGGGAGAGAGGCCTGGGACCGACGCATTCTTCCCAGCACTCAGAAGGAACCAACCCTGTAGATACCTTGATCGCACACTTCTTTCTAGCCTGTAGAACTGTGAGACCGTGAATTTTTATCGTTTAAGCCACTCCGTTTGTGGTACTTTGTGTCAGGGAAGCCCTAGGAAAGTGACGCCACCAGATCGCGAGCCTGCGAACTAAGTGGAGATGAGAGATGTTTAAAACACAGAACCAGTTCTTACAAACCAGGTGGCTGTGAGGGGGTGGGAAGAGTGAGGGATTGTCTCGCCTGAGGGGATGGTGGTGCCATTAACTGACCCAGAAAGTACACAAAGGAGAGGAGGTGTGTGGAACACGTCGACTTTGAGGTGCACGTGGGACATGCAGGGAGGGGCCCCGACAGGCAGTTGGATGTATGTGTATCTGAAGCTCCGGAGAGGTTGTGTCTAGAGGTTCTCATTTATATACGCAGGAGTTGAAAAAGGTGGAGGGGCCAGTTGCTTGGAGTGAGTGTACGGTGTGTGAAGGAAAGTCCATCCGTAGGTCCCCCGAGGAACGCTCAGATTTCGAAGCCGTAGGCCAGAGAACGGCCCTGTGGCACCGGAGAAGGAGCTGAGCGGAGACACGTAGCGGGATGTTGCCAGCGACTCCTAAGGCTGAGACCTAAACCACCCGCATCAGCAGTCTGTGTGCTGAAATGGGTTTTGTCAGTGTCCAGCAGCCCCTAGACAGGAGCTGGTATTCTTGGGATTTATTAGGTGGCAAGATTTTATTACGGGTTAGCTCATTTAGCCCTCATTACAACTCTGAATCGGGTACTGTTATTACCTATAGATATGGAAACTGAGGCTTGGAAAAACTAACTAACTTGCCTCAGATTACACAGTGAGTAGGCAGAAATAGGTCAGGGTTTGAGTCTAGGCGGGCTGACTCTGGGATGCTCCTAACGCGGAGTGAGGGTTGAAGATTTTGGGGGTAGACATGGGGCAGAACGAAGGAAGTTGGATGAAGAAAGAGCAGAGGAATGAAAATGGAACGTTCCTGTCTGCGCCAGGAGCGGTAGTTGGGACAAAAGGAACAGATCGATCGGCCTGGCGTTCTCCCTGAAAGCCGAGAGAGTGACAGGAAAGTTGCACGGGTGGAGAGCCACCATCCAAAGGGAACTCAGATGCAGGGCTTCTCTTAGTGTGGGTCACCAGCGCTGGCAGCCGAAGGCTGACCTCCTAAGAACTTAGTCATCTTGTCATTTGCCTCTGCCAACCCCTGCAACCTCCAGAAACAAACGAATGAAATAAAAACTTACTGAGAGTTTGATGGAAATGGTTTTTTCTAAACAATTTTTTAAAATTAATTAACTTCTTTTGAGAGAGTGGGGAGAGGGAGAGGGAGAGGGAGAGAGAGAGAGAGAGAGAGAGAGAGAGAATGAATCTCAAGCAGTCTGAGAGCTATCAGCCAGGAGTCTGACGTGGGGCTTGATCTCACGAGCCATGAGATCATGACCTGAGCCGAAACTGAGTTGGATGCTTAACTGACTGAGCCACGCTGGAGCCCCTTGATGGAAATAGTTTTAATTAACTTGAAGAGTAAGGCTTGCTTTCTCAAAGGAACATTGTATTTTTCTATTTGTTTAAGCTCTTAGTAAAGTTTTATATATATTTATATATATAATTTATTATTTTCATAAGACAGATACAAGGATATGGTCTTATTTATATACATTCGTGTTTTCTCTTAAATTCATTCTTAAAAAAATTTTTTTTAATGTTTACTTGTTTTTGAGAGAGAGCAGGAGCAGGAGAGGGGCAGAGAGAGAGGGAGACACAGAATCCGAAGCAGGCTCGAGGCTCCAAGCTATCAGCACAGAGCCCGACGCGGGTCTCAAACCAATGAACCGTGAGATCATGACCTGAGCCAAAGTCAGAAGCTTAGCCGACTGAGCCACCCAGATGCCCCATCTTAAACTTATTCTTAAGAGTATTATTTGTAGGGGTGCCTGGATGGCTTAATTGGTTGAGCATCTGACTTCCCCTCAGGTCATGATCTCACACTTCATGAGTTTGAGCCCCACATCGGGCTCTCTGCTGTCTGCACAGAGCCTGCTTTGGATCCTCTGTCTTCCCCTCCCTCCTCCCTGCCCTTTCCCTGCTCTGTGTCTCTCTCACAAATAAAACAAACGTTTAAAAAACAATATTATTTATATTGTGAACCCACCCTCATTTCTAATAGACGGTTAGTATTTAGAAAAGCATCTGATACTTATTGCTTAATAACATTCTAAACTCTTATTAGTTCTATTACTTTTCAGGTTTACCCTCTTAAATTGTTCCCAGTTAAGCAATCCTACTGTCTACAAATAATTGTCTCTTCCTATTTATTTATTTAAACTTTTTTTTTTTTTTTTTTTTGAGAGAGTATGAGCTGTAGAGGGGCAGAGAGACAGAGAGACAGGCAGACACAGAATCCGAAGTAGGCTCTAGGCTCTCAGCTGTCAGCACAGAGCCTGACGTGGGGCTCCAACTCATGGACTGTGAGATTTTGACCTGAGCCGAAGTCGGAGCCACTCAGGCACCCCCCAAAAATTTTTTTCTTAATTTTTTCTTAATTTTTTTTTTTTTTTTTTGAGAGAGACTCTGAGAGCAGGGGAGGGGCAGAGAGAGAGGGAGACACAGAATCCGAAGCAGGCCCCGGGCTCTGAGCTGTCAGCACAGAGCCTGATGTGGGGCTTGAACTCACAAACGTGAGATCATGACCTGGGCCGAAGTTGGATGCTTAACCGACTGAGCCACTCAGGTGCCCCTGCCTCTTCCTTTTTAAAAAATATGTTTCTTTTTCTGGTATTAATCAACTGGAACTTCCAGAAATATTGTTAAATAAAAGTAGCAGTAGTGTACATCCTTGCTTTATTCAAGATTCCTCTAATATTACATATTCATAATGATACTGAATATTGGCTTGAGATGTAGTATTTATTTAAAAGTTTTTATTAGAGAGAGAGAATGAATGAATGAATGAATGAATGATTCCCAAGCAGGCTCTATGCTGTCAGTGCAGAACCTAACACGGGGTTGCATCTCACAAACAATGGGATCATAACCTGAGTCAAAAACAAGAGTCTGACACTAACCCGACTGAGCCACCCAGGCAGCCTGAGATGTAGTTTTAAAATCATGTTGAGGAAGTATTGTTTTTAATTATTAAAAAAAAAAAATTTTTTTTTAATCTATCTTTATTTTTGAGAGGGAGACAGAGTGTGAGCCAGAGGAGGGGCAGAGAGAGAGGGAGACACAGGATCCCGAAGCAGGCTCCAGGCTCTGAGCTGTCAGCACAGAGCCCGATGCGGGGCTCAAACTCACAAACCGTGAGGTTATGACCTGAGCCCAAGTGGGATGCTCAATTGAGGGAGCCACCCAGATGCCCCAGGAAGTATTTTTTTAAGGGAGAATTTTATCAGTTGCCTTTAGCAAAGGCCTCCTTTAACAGAAATATTTTCTTTGCCATTGTGTGGAGCTCTTGGCTGAAATAAGGATGGTTTTTCAAGATTTCCTGAGGGCAAAGGTTCTCAATTAGCTGATTCTCTGACTGCTGCATTGTGTCATTTAATTCCATAGCAAGGCAAGCTCATGCTGAAATTTTGTCATGATCTGGATGTTACTGGAGTCTATGTGGAAAGACGGTATGACTCTCTGGAAGGGAAGTTGGCTAAATCCATCCAAATCTGATACATCTATTCATACCTGAGGCTTCCCAAATTTCTGGAGCAGCGACTACTGCTGTGATCCAGATCAATCAAGACTTTCCAGTCCCGACTATCTCCTGGACCCACAGACTGATGGGCTAGAGCTTAGGTTTTTCCAGTTTTCCACTTTCTCTCCAGCTGCTTTTGGGGAGGGATGCTTTCCCCACACCCCCCTGTGCACGAAAAAGCGCTTCCCTGCCCGCCACGGCTTCTCACTCCCCAGGTTCACCTCTCCACGCCGGGTACCTGCTGAGTTCTGTGGTTCAGGTTGTGCAGATTGTTGTGTTAATCCTCAGATCAGTTTTGTAGGTGTGCAGGATGGTTTAGTGTTGGTCTGGCTGTATATTCTAGAGCTTAGGTTTTTACTTCTTGCCTGAAGGCAATCTAGTCATTACCTAGAAGGCTTTAAGAACAGGGAAGGACTCCACTTGTCCTGGGACTATGCTGAGCATTCTGGCTTCTTAAAGCAAAAAACGGCTCCAGCTGTCCCTTTCCCCAGGGTTTTATTTCATTCTGTAATGTGTAAGGGGTTGTTGAGAGACAAGCCAGGTGACTCAGTCCTGTGGCCTATCCAGTCCCCATCCGTGTGCTTCTGGCAATGCCTGTGTTTAGTTTGTGTTCATGATGAAGACTTACTTGTTGGTTCTTCTTAAGGAGGGAAAAAAAACTGTCTCAAAAATAAATAAAAACATTAAAAAAAAAATTGAAAAAAGGGCTCAGTCGGGTAAGCGTCCCACTTCTGCTCAGGTCATGATCTCACAGTCTGTGAGTTTGAGCTCCACGTCAGACTCTGTGCTGACAGTTCAGAGCCTGGAGCCTGCTTCAGAGTCTGTCTCCCTCTCTCTCTGCCCCTCCCCTGCTCGTGCTGTCTCTGTCTCAAAAATAAATAAAAACATTAAAAAAACTTAAAAAAAGGGAAAAAAGTAAATTTTAGCATGTCTTCCATTTGCTAAATTTCTTATCTAGTAAAGTACTTCCTACAGTTGTAGGAGGTTTTCTGTTTCGTTTTAAACTGCTCGATTGTATTAAAAACTACTGTGTACCAAATCGTGGGCAAATGTATGCAAACACTGGACATTTGCATTTTTGGCGGAACCATGTCCCTGAAGGTAGAAAGTATGAGACAGTTTTTTTGATTTTCATACTGAATTGTGGAATTTATTTCCCTTTCACTCACTCTCCAGAAGAGTAAGTAGATTAGCAGTTCTTTTCCTCCGTCATAGTAGGGTGGTAGGATGACCAATTGGTCCCTGGGACTTTCCCGGTTTTAAAACGGGAAGGCCCTGTGGCTTGACTGGAGCCCTCTCAGTCCCGGGAAGCTGGGACAGGTGGTCACCTTAGGCGGTAGAGTTGGGAACAATGTGAGTATTTGAATTTATCGAATAGTCTCTTATCTTTGGGCCTTTGCCCCTGCTACTCCCTCTTCCTAGACTGTACGGTTTGGCTGATTGCTTCTCATTCTTTCCTGTCTCTATTAATTGTTCCGGAGGCTTTTAAACTAGGTCAGGTTGCCTGCCTCTAAGTACCATACTCGCCCCAGCGTAACACTGATCGCTCTGGGCTTTGATTGCTTGTTTAATTAGGAAGCTGGTGCTGGATGGGGCAGCGGTGTGCGCCCATGGTCGCCCATTAGAGTCACCTGAGGAACTTGCTAAGTTTCAAAAGCGCTCCGCAGCTTTGGGCAGCCAAGATCGAGACTGACTGGATTAGGAAGGATGAGACGTGAACCCGAGAGCCAGAGAGATACGTACACGTTCAAATTCTGGTTCCACTACTTGCGTTTGTTCAACAGCCGTTTGCGGAGCATAGTGTGCCGCGCTGAGTGCTAGGGCTCTGGAGGGAGAATAGGAGTGGGGCGCGGTTCTCCTGGTGCCTGCACTTGAGAGCCTCCCACTGCAGCGTTTCTGCCTCTTCCTCAGTCGTCCACTGCACGGCCTGTGCTTGTGCCGTACGTACTGCGGCCTGACGTTAAACAGTTTAGAATAAAATATTTTAAAGTTCCTAACTTTTTGCACTTAAACACATTTGCTTCAGGGGCGCCTGGATGGCTCAGTCGGTTGAGCATCTTTGGCTCAGGTCGTGATCTCACGGTTCCAGAGTTCAGACCCTGCATCAGGCTCTCTTGCTGTCGTTGCTGAGCCTGCTTCAAATCCTTGGATTCTCTGTTCCCCTCTCTCTGCCCCTTCCCTGATAGCACTCTCTTTCTCTCAAAAATAAATAAACATTAAAAAAACCCACATTTGCTCTAAAATAAAACTTTATATCACTACTAAAATTAAAAAGCCCGTGTCACTTGTTATATGTAGAAGGTGACTGAAAAATAAATGCGATAGAAGCAAAAACAAACTTTACAAATTACATTTACAGGAGTACCTGGCTGACTCAGTTGGAAGAACATGTGACTCTTGATCTCAGGGTTGTGAGTTGGAGCCCCACGTTGGGTTTAGAGATTACTTTAAAAAACTAACATTTACAAAAAAACATGTTTATAAAAATAAGTCACTCAGTGTGAGAAACAGAGCTATTTATGAGCATTAGTAGTAGGTGACCATCCAGCTCCATGTATGGCTATGGAAACAGAGATGAGGGTTTTGCATTAATACAATGATTCAGTTTTCTTTTTAATTTTTAAATTATTTATTTATTTTGAGAGAGAGAGAGAGAGAGAGAGAGAGAGCGAGCAAGCAAGCGAGCGAGCATGAATTGGGAAGGGGCAGAGAGAGGGGGAGACACAGAATCTTAAGGAGGCTCCAGGCTCCGAGTTGTCAGCACAGAGCCCGACGTGGGGCTTTTGAACCCCCAAACCATGGGATCATGACCTGAGCTGAAGTTGGACACTTAACCAACTGAACCACTCAGGCGTCCCACAATGATTCAGTTTTGAGTTTTGATATTAATTAGCACTGAGCCATTTCATATGTTTAAGCAGTCAGGGAGGACAACATATTTGTTAGAATATAATTAAAATTTTAATGGAGGCCAGCAGCTCTTCCAGCAGAGAGAGAACAGATACGGGACCAAGTCACCATATCCTGTTGGCCCGGATCAGGTGCCTCTTCTCCCACCAGACTGGTTTTAAGAAACTCCAGGCCCCCTTCCAGTTCAACCATCCCATATCCAAGGATCTTCTGTAGGGCCTGCAGAGAAGCCCCAGGGACACAACAGCCTGTGTTGAGGCACTTAGGGATGCACATCCTCTTCACTGTTCCCAGCTGTCATGACAATATGGTGATAACCATCGAAGCTGTGACAGCACAGGGCAGTGAGCTTCAAAGAAGGGGGTTTCTTCTCCAAAAAACAAGATGTGCAGGATGATCCATTGGGGTGCAAGAGAAACACGAAAACTCCTGTTTTTTGAAGTTTTAGTGCCTCGTTATTTTTCATGTACAAACATACATGTTTGGGGACGTGTCTTTGTCTATCCTTGGAGTTGGAGTTACAGTTATAAGGGCCTATGAGACCCTCTCTGACCTCTGACCTAGTAACTTGCGTCTCCCACCCCTCCCATTTGCAGCTCCTCTGGCCTTTTTTGCTGTTCCTGAAAGGCTGCTGAACCACTCGCCTTTACTCTGTGCATCCCTCTGCCTGGAATGCCCTTTTCTAGAGATCCACTTTACGCTCTCGGCTAACTTCCTCACCTGTTTAAGGGGTTTGCCCCAATGTCATTTCGCCATGAGTCCTTACGAGGACCGCCCCATTTAATACTGTGGCTGGTGCTCTACGCGTGGCACACTCTTATTCCTCCTTGTCTCGACACTCAGCTTTTTATTTTTTCTTGGCACTTACTGCCTTGGGTGTACGTTCGTATATGTCTGCCGGTTATTGTTTGTTTCCACTCGCAGAATGCATGATCCCTGAGGCCACTTCATTCACAGATGTGTTCCGGATGTTCATTAGAACAGTGCCTCGTCAGTACATTTTGGTTGAACGCAGATAGCATCTGACACATAGTAGGTTTAGTGGGTCTCTTTAATGGGTGAATAAATAATTTAGGAAAACTGGAAATATAAAAATGAATAAAACATGGTTTGTGCACTGAAGTAGCTCCATGTTAGCAGTGAGACCAATATATAAGAAAATAATTTTAAATCTGTGAGAATTGCCGCAGTAGAATTCGGTGGGAGGGTAGAGAGGTGGCATGGAGCGGAGTGCCATTAACTCTGGGGGTGGAGGCACTTCAGAATCAGTGCATCTGAAAGGGAGGAGGCTAAATGAAAAAGCTTAAATGTGTAGAAACCTGCACAAACCTGGAACTCGTTTATCTAGCATGTATGTAGGAAATGAGGAAGATTTATAAAACCAACATTAATTACTATTTTACTTTTTATTTTTAGAGAATTAGGTTAATATTAGTCTGCTCTTGGAGAAAGATCTTTTGGGACTTTTCAAATGCAGTTTTTCCCCTGGGCAAGCTATTAACCAGAAAGGAAAGTGCTTTTCCATCCACATTCACCAGTCCCCCCTTCCCTTCCTCCAGTTCCACCCTGAACTTTCCATGCCTCAGGCTAGACTGGGTTATCTTCAACTAACTGATCCATCTGTGAGTATTTATTTGTTAAAAACTCACTGTGTACTTAGCACTATAAATAGAAAAAAGGGTAACATCTCTGTATGAAAATATGTAGGGGTGGAGATTGCTTATTGGAAATACAATGATCTGATTAAAAAAAACACCCTTATTGCTTGGCCAATTAAATGTGTTCCTGCAAAAAAAAAAAAAAAAAAGTATTTAAATAGGTTATTTCTAGTGTTTTGAAAAATGTGAGTTTTTGGGGCTCCCGGCGTGGCTCAGTCTGTTAAGCATCTGACTCTTGGATTTCTGCTCAGGTCATGATCTCCCGGTTTGTGAGATTGAGCCCTGCTTTGTGCTCTGTGCTGACAACATGGAGTCTGCTTGGGATTCTTTCCCTCTCTCTGTCTCTCCCTCTCTCGAGCTCTGTCCTCTCTCTGTCTCTGAAAATAAATGAATAAATGTTAAGAAAAAAGTGAGTTTTTAATCCATTATTTGTAGATAAGCCTACTTTTACTAGATCAGAGAATAGAAATGAGGCAACTTAAGTGAATGCAGTACTTGGGATTTTTTGTACAGAAACTCCTTTTTAAAAATTTTTTTATTTTTTTATTTGTTAGTTTTTTCAGTGTTTATTCTTGAGAGAGAGAGAGACAGACAGACAGACAGAGAGACAGAACATGAGCCAGGGAGGGGCAGAGTGAGAGAGGGACACAGAATCTGAAACAGGCTCCAAGCTCTGAGCTGTCAGCATAGAGCCCCACGCGGGGCTCAAACTCACAAGCCGTGAGATCATGACCGGAGCCGAAGTCGGATGCTCAATTGGTTGAGCCACCTGGGCGTCCCAGAAACCCCTTCTTTGATAGACACACTATCTTTCCTCTAACTTGAATTAAACAGCATATTTCCATCATTTGTTTTCTACATTTGTGTTATGTAAATCAGTGTTTTTCAATACGTTTACTAGTTTTGCTTTGGTAAATATATAGTAGGGTACCTGTTGGAAATCTGTCTGTCTTCCCTTCCCACCTCCCTGTTTCTTTTATCTCTAATACACCTTGGGCCTCTTTAGATTTTTAATAGTACTTTAAGGACATAAATTGAGGACAAAAATAATCTTTCCATGATGGACCACTTCATCAAAATCTTTGGCCAGAATGCTTGGGCTATATAGAGTATTTCGACAAACGTGGCCACTGTGTGTCCCTACTGCACTCTTTTCTATGGGGATGGCAGTGCAGGGGAGAGAGGAGGCAAGGGGCTGGCAGCTGAGACAGCCCCTGCCTGTTGTGAGAGATACTGTGCTTCCCTGACCCAGCTAGGCATCTGTCCAGACACCCTCCTCCTCTGTGCATGTAAATGATGCAGCGGTGGCAGTAATAAGGATGAAAAGCAAAATGTTGACTCCCTTGTCCAGGGATGTGGTTTGTAAGCAATGAATTGCTAACCTCACTGACAGGGCGGTTTGGGCTCAGGCTGTTTTAACCAGGTTCTTACAGTGAGTCCACGATGGAGTCCATGATCACAGTGTTAATAATTCCCAGTGCTCATTGCGGGCTCAGCACTCCACATGGGGCTTGTCTTCAGTCATTTCATGTCATCATTGTGATGACCTTATGCAGTGGGCACTATTTTTTTTTTTCAGATTCATTTTTTAAAAATTTAAATCCAAGTTAGTTAACATAGAGTGTAAGAATGATTTCCGGAATAGAATTTAGTGATTCATCACTTACATATAACACCCAGGGTTCATCCCAGCAAGTGTCCTCCTTGATGCCCCTCGCTCATTTAGCCCATCCCCCCACCAGCACCGCTCCAGCAGCCCTCAGTTCTCTGTATTTAAGTCTTTTATAGTTGGTCTCAGTAGGACTATTAATTTTTATTTATTTTTTAGTGTTTGTTTATTTTTGAGAGACAGAGCGCGAACAGGGAAGGGGCAGAGAGAGAGGAAGACACAAAATCCAAAGCAGGCTCCGAGCTGTCAGCACAGAACCTGACACAGGGCTTGAACCCAGGAACCACGAGATCATGCCCTGAGCCGAAGTGGGACGCCTAACTGAGCCACCTAGGTGCCCCTCAGTAGGTACTGCTGTTAATCACATTTTCCAGATGAGCATGTGGTGGCTTCCCAAGGTTACTCCCCAAGGTTACTCTGTTAATAAATCCAGAACAGAGACAACCCTGGCCATCTGACTTCAGAGCTGGTGCCCCAAGGATGTGGAAGCTAGGGCCTCGGGATGAATTGGTGCTGGCTGCTCTTGGAACAGCACCAGGTGAGGACAGTATCACTCAGCACGTAAAATCACCTGGAAAAACACACCGGCCTAATCTCTACCATTGGTGAAATGAAACCGTTTTATTCCCAGGACTGAAAAAAAAATCTCAGCTGACTGGTGCCTTGTCAGAAGTCAGAGGTTATTGGCCTGCACCATTGCTCTGGTCTCATGAACTGTGGGACATTTCTGCTTTTCTTGTCCAGTTTGCTTGATTGTCTTAATTTTGACGCTCTTCAGGGTGGACTAGAGACCTCAGCTACGGCGTCTCTGCCTCAGCTACGGGGACTACAGACCTCAGGGGGGAGACCACAGTCTCATCTGACCCATTTCTCAAGAAAATTTATAAAGTACTAGAAATCTAACAGCTTTAGAATTTGTAATTCTAGGAATTCATTGAAAGGCCCAATGTTCTATAAAGTAAATTGACTGTTCTCTTTCTTTCGTGTGTCGTACCAGCTGTTTTTCTTACTGTCACACACACTCTCTGAAGAGAGAAATGGAGGCCGTAACAATGATAACCTTTGGTAAAACAGAGGTTTCTAACTTGAACTGACACGTACTTAAGGTCTTGTGTGTTAGCCACTCTTAACGACTGCGTTTACTGTTGAAGCTGGGAATACAGACTTGGATTATAGTTTAGCAGATTTCTTGTAGTGCTCTAAAAATGGATTATTTTTAGTTTAAAGTTTTGCTGCAAGCCCTTTCCCACCACTTAATTGACTCTTCAGTCACCACTTGCAGCCCACATGTCAGCATTCCCACGGACGCTAAACACACACAATATAGTCGACACAATGGTGGGTTCTCTGGGAATTACTGGACTCTTTTTCTGTCACTTTTAATGCTGGACGTGGGATCCATTCTGGTTTCCTTCCAGTTCTCTAATGGAGATCTAGGGGGTGTATGTCTGCCTTCTTTCAAAGTTTATCCCTAACAGCTCTTGGTGGTCATTGTAAAACATCCATCTGAAACCTAACAGATTGAGAATGGAATAGATGTCCTAGTATTTGGTTTGCTGCTTCCTGATGATACTTTTGTTTGAGTCACTGAATACTTTCAAAGCATAACCTTTAGAAGTGTGTTCCCACATCTTAATTTGCCACTTGGCACATTTTGTTCTAACAAACCAGAAGCAAATTTTTGTTTCATGAGAAACCCCTTGCCAAACTTTAATTTACGTCTTCTTAGAGGATTATTAATGAACCTGTGCTTTGGATGCGGACACTCTGTTGACAAAACAATGGCATTAAGATTCAGCAGTGTGTGTTCTCAAAGACCAGGTGTGGCTTTTGGGAGATACTGAAAACCACCACTGTTGTTAACCAAAGGAAAAGCTTGTGATGCTTCTGCCTCTAACTAGTATTTGCAGCGTCCTCGATTTTCCTCTATTTTATCTGTCTTATTCTCTTTTTAAAAAAGCATTTGGCTGATTATGGAGTATAACTTTGAATAAATCAATGGGTAAAATGCCAAACATTGTTTAAACAATCATGTTCAGTTCTTTGAAGCTAGATAATGTATCTGTACTTTTGCTTTCATAGCATTTTTAAAAAGCAGTTACTTCAGTGTTTCTCATTTGTGAATACTAAAGTTTTTGTGATTGAATTTGGTTGTTATATCATTTATTTTTTTTATTTCTTATGATGGTTTTCCTTCCTTTTTCCTCTTTAAAAAATTGAGATTATTATTATGGAATGTCTAAATTTCAAGAGTCTTTTGCTAGCAGGTAGCAAAATGTAGTACAACTTTCTCTGTGAAAAAAAAGAGATTTCAGCTCTGATGCCTGTGTCTTCAAATGATTGCCGGTGCCTTTGGTTAGATTTTCTTTCTTTCTTTTTTTTTAATTTGAAGTTCTGAAATTTACAACTCAGTTCACCAGGTGATCAAAAGCACACCAGAAAATGCTAATGGTGTGTGTCAGTAAATTTTTCAAAAGAAGTAGTTAAATTCTTTCAGCAGTATTGTTAACATTCACTTTAATTTTATCTAGGGTAATATAAGTATATGGACTTAAAGAATCAAATGTGTTACAAGATTTATTTTTTCATAAAAATTTTTTTTAAGTTTATTTTGAGAGAGAGCGAGAGAGTGTGCTAGCAGGGGAGGGGCAGAGAGAGAGGGAGAGAGAGAGAATCCCAAGCAGGCTCTGTGTTGTCAGTGCAGAGCCCATCGAGGGGCTCCATCCCATGAACCTTGAGAACATAACCTGAGCCAAAACCAGAGTCAGACACTGAGCCATCCAGGTGTCCCTTGTATTCATATTTTAAAGTACATATCTAGATATGATTTTCTGAGGAGTGCTTTTTAGAATTCAAATGGATTTTATTTTATTTTTTATTTTAGAGCAAGAGAGAGAGAGAGAGAGAGCTAGCGGGGGGGGGGCATGGGGAGAGAAAGAGAGAGAAAGAGAATATCTTAAGTGGGTTTTGTGCTCAGCGCAGAGGCTGTTGCAGGGCTCAATCCCAAGACCCTGGGGTCATGATGCAAGCCGAAATCAAGAATCAGATGCTCAACTGACTGAGCCACCCAGCCACCCCTTGAATCCAAATGGATTTTAAATTGATAAGATACATATTATAATATTTGGATATTTTGCCTTAAATTTTTCATAATATAATATTTAATTCCATATAAATTGGAGTCCAGAAATGATAAAGCATTTCTTTTTGGTTACCTGTTTAAACAAAGGATACATAAAGAATAGAATCATGAAATTGGATTTTTTGAAATAAAATATCTTTCAGGTTGGATATGTTATGAATTTCCTTTGCACTCTAATAGAATTTTAAAGATAGCTCCTTTTTAAAAGCAGAAATCGGGGCGCCTGGGTGGCCCAGTCGGTTGGGCGTCCAACTTCGGCTCAGGTCATGATCTTGCGGTCTGTGAGTTCAAGTCCTGCGTCGGGCTCTGTGCTGACAGCTCAGAGCCTGGAGCCTGTTTCAGATTCTGTGTCTCCCTCTCTCTCTGCCCCTCCCCTGTTCATGCTCTGTCTCTCTCTGTCTCAAAAATAAACGTTAAAAAAAAAAATTTAAAAATAAAATAAAAGCAGAAATCAACCATTTTGTCAGAGATTAAAAACTTTTTAAATTAATCCGCATTGGTGTGATTTCTTAACAAAACTTGCCATTATAATGTTTGGTTTCTATTTAGTGTCATGAATGAGGTGATCAATAGAAAAAATATATAAAAATGTCAAGTATCAATCTTAATCCAGCTGCTAATAGTTGCTATGTAGCTGTTTTAGCACTGGTTACTATGGTTTTTCTTTAGCCTTTATAAATTATCACAAAAGATGAACTGTTCCTCCTACTGCACTCACTGAATTAGCTCTTCTTTAATGTTGAAGGATGGCTAGGAAGATTTATGGTTCAGACTTCATAACAAGTCTTATTTTAGGATAATTTGCTTTTCTAGTTTGTTTAGGCACCTTTTTGGCCTTTTCCCCAGGAACATTAATCCTTGGCTGGAAAGAATAAACTCTGGTCCTCCATAACACCTGACTGTAAACTGCAACCATAAAGCCTTAGACTCTTAAAACAAACATTTTCAACCTTATAGCACCGACTTCCTGTTTTTAAAGCTTTTCTGACCTTCCTGAGAAAAGACCAGTACAGCTATGGTTACATCCTGTGGTTATTATCATTAAAAAAAAAAACACAAAACCAAAGAACTATTGAATTTTTCTAAAGCCCTTGAGTATAAAAGTGATTAATGCACCAAAAAATGTAAATAGCGTTGGACTCATGTCTGATCTTTGCTAGGCTTTCAATAAAAGATAATAGAACCAGGTCAGCTTTTAATGCGTCTCTGTTTGTTCAACGTCTGCTACAATTGGAATGTCAGGAAAATCTCACATTAAAAGGATCTGCCGTATTCTGGAGAGATTGTAAAAGAAGCATTTGGCAGTCATTTCCTTTCACTTGTGAGAAAGAACATGCTTTACATTATAATTGTTTAAGCATACCAGAGTCTGGTAGGGCTCTCATATTTTTCATTGTAGAGTTAGCTTGCTCTGCAGACTGGAGAGGATGATCAGTGTTTAGGTTTTATTGTTAGAATTAATCAAATGATGTAAACGTTAGAAGTTAGCCCATGTCTTCCTTTGTACTAAGTTGTGTTTCCTGTAGCCCAAATATTTGCTTTTTCAAGTCAGTTAAAATTAAACTTGAATAGATGTTCAGAATTTGTCTTCACAATAATCTCACTCACCTCTAACCCCCCTTCCTCCAAGAGAGAAGAAACCACCCTGTGTTGTTTAGGTCAAACATTCTTGAGACTGATGGCTTTTGATCTTTGTCTTAGCCAATGTTTGAGTGGATATTTTGAACTAGATAGAGTCTTTTGACATTTTCTAGAGAGGAGTGATTGAGTTTTAGGCAGAAAAGTACTGTATTGTTAACACTACCGGTGATATGGAAACTGGCAAATTGTACTCATTTAATGTTTTGAAACATTTAAATTCGTATTTTTTCCTAATGTAGATGTTTGAGACTTTATTTTAAAAGGAGTTTAGTTTATTGGAGGCACATTACCAGAAAAAACATACATCAGAATTTTTCTTTTTTGAAGAAGGGCAAAGCAGTGTTTTGGATTTGTAATAATAATAATTATTATTTTTTAAGTTTATTCACTTACTTTGAGACAGAGAGAGAGAGAGAGAGTGCAGGGGACAGGCAGAGAGAGACGGAGACAGAGAATCCCAAGCAGGCTTTGCATTGTCAGCACGGAGCCAAATGCAGGGTTCCATCTTACTAACCGTGAGATCATGACCTGAGCTGAAACCAAGAGTTGGACGCTTAACCAGCTGAGCCACCCAGGCGCCCCTGGATTTGTAATAATTATTTTAATTGCACAAATATATATCTGGTTGGTATTTTGAATTCTTGGTATAATGATTCCAGGTGGAGTTTTAGTTTTCTTAAGATTACTTCCAATAAACTTGCTTGGATATATCCCCACTGATTTTATCATATATTATCAGCTCAGAGTACATAAAGGGCCCTATTCAAAGTACCCTATCAAGGTTGTGAGTCCTTGAGCTAATTTCTTCCACAAAACTCTTTGTTTTCTTAATCTGTGATAATGAGAAATCTCTCTTCTTATCTAGGTTTCTGCCCTTCTGAAGTATTGCTTTATTGGAACATTATGATTTCATCTATACAATCTGAGATCACTAGTGTGTTTTAAAATAGAGATGAAAATGTCTGTGAGTGTTTTAAACATGTGCTGTCTTAGAAGTCTGTCTGTCTCCCAAGTTTCTTGAAGGCTTATTTCACACCCTTCATGCATTAGAGGGCTACGCTTGTCTGTTGACTCACTGTGTTGGAAGAGTCTGCTGGGAGCCCTACCTGGACCTGGTGCCCTCTGTTCTTATTCAAGAGGGATTGGGCGCTGCAAGCTTTGCCCGCCCCCCGCCCCCCACCCCGTGAAGATGTTAATGATGTTGATAACGTTTGCACTTGATGAAGTAACTTATTTAAATACTTATTAGCAGTTTATCACTCAAATAGTTGTTTGAGACTATGGTTAAGTGTAAAACAAAAAGGGAAGTTGTAATTAGCACCCAACCTTATTTATTTTTTTTTTTTAATTTTTTTTTTTTCAACGTTTATTTATTTTTGGGAGAGAGAGAGACAGAGCATGAACAGGGGAGGGGCAGAGAGAGAGGGAGACACAGAATCGGAAACAGGCTCCAGGCTCTGAGCCATCAGCCCAGAGCCCGACGCGGGGCTCGAACTCACAGACCGCGAGATCGTGACCTGGCTGAAGTCGGACGCCTAACCGACTGCGCCACCCAGGCGCCCCCACCCAACCTTATTTAATGTTGTCCCTATATATTTAATTTTGGAGAATGTGTTCTTCATAGTTTTACTAAAGTTTAGCTTCTTTGATTTTTAGAATCTGATGTTATTTCTAGTTATTTTTTAAGAGCATATCACATAGATTCAAACAGTACCTAGGTTGAAATTAACTCATAAGTTGATTCTTTTTTTGAAGTTTTTATTTTATGGCAGTAAGAACACTTAACAAGAGATCTAACCTCTTTTTTTTTTTAATGTTTATTTTTGAGAGAGAGAGAGTGAGAGAGACAGAGAAAGCGTGCACAAGCAGGGGAAGGGCAGAGAGAGGGAGACACTGAATCCGAAACAGGCTGCAGGCTCTGAGCTGTCAGCACAGAGCCAATGTGGAGCTCCAACTCAAACCTTGAGATCATGACCTGAGCCAAAGTTGGATGCTTAACAGACTGAGCCATCCAGGTGCCCCTCATAAGTTTTATTCTTAAATGTAGAAGAGTAAATAAAGGTAAATGTAAGTAAACGTAAATGTAAGTAAATGTAAAAGATTCTGGCATTAAAGACATAAGAGCTCACTTTCCCCTAATAATTTGGAGTATTTGCCTAATTAATGCAAAATACACTCCTGGTTCTCTGTGGATATAATTATCATCACCAACTTGATACAAGTTTTTATATATCTGTTTTTCAGCACTTTTATCTACAAAGAAACTATGTGAGTTGATCATGAAATGTTGGCTGAATAGAAAGTGATGTGATAAATGGATAGGTAATTGGGTAGGAGAGTCATTTTAAAAATTCATATTAGTAAATACTGGACCTTGATTTGCATAAGACTTGCAAACTCTGGGTTAGATGATAGTTACCTATTATTTTTTTATTATTGCAGTTTTTTTTCAAGATTTTGGTTTTTAAAGCAGTCTCTACACCCAACGTAGTTGCACGCTTCACTGACTGAGCCATGTGCCCCAATAGTTACCTGTTATTAAAATAGTGTGTCATTCAGTAGTGCTAAAAACTGAGAGGTATTTTATGTTCAATGTACTAATTCTGATATCACATGCATTTCAGAATATAAATCATAATTTCCTTTAAAAAAAAAGAAAAAAGTTGGGGGGCGCCTGGGTGGCTCAGTCGGTTAAGCGTCCGACTTCAGCTCAGGTCATGATCTCACAGTCCATGAGTTCGAGCCCCGCGTCGGGCTCTGTGCTGACAGCTCAGAGACTGGAGCCTGCTTCAGATTCTGTGTCTCCCTCTCTCTCTGACTCTCCCTCCTTCATGCTCTGTCTCTCTCTGTCTCAAAAATAAACATTAAAAAAAAATTAAAAAAAAAAAGAAAAAAGGGCATGCTATTAATGCTTAACCAGGGCAATGAGAGTACTTGTGAAGTAAGGATTTTGTTGGGAAACCAGGACTTGTGGGAAAGAACATTTTGATTTGGTTTAGTATGATTTGAAAGTGTGTGGTGGAACCCAGAGAGCATTTGAAATGTGGACCTGTTGCTAAGAAGCAAGCCCAGGGCTGGAAAAATAAAATTTTGCAGTCAGTAACACAAAAACAGCTTGAGAGTACATCTTTTCGCTCATGAGAGATGCCAGAGTGTGATTAAGAAGAGGGTAGACATTGGGGCGCCGGGGTGGCTCAGTTGGTTAAGCATCTGACTCTTGATTTTGGCTTAGGTTGTGATCTCATGGTTCATGCGTTGGAGCCCCACATTCGGCTCCACGCCGGTAGTGTGGAGCCTGCTTGGGATTCTCTCTCTCTCTCTCTCTCTCTCTCTCTCTCTCTCTCTCTCTCTCTCCCCTCTCTCTCTCTCCCCCTCTCTCTCCCTCTCTCTCCCTCTCCCTCCCTCTCCTCTCTCTCCCTCTCCCTCCCTCTCCCTCTCCCTCTCCCTCTCTCTCTCTCTCTCCCTCTCTCCTCCTCCCTCCCTCCCTCTCTGCTCCTCCCCCGCTCTCTCTCTCTGTCTCAAAATGAATAAATAAACTTAAAAAATAAAAAGAAGAGGCTAGATATTAACTACCTATAGTTAGGAGGAGTCATGGAGAGAAATAGAGAATGGATAGAGAAAGATAGACCCGGGGGAGTGTGTAATGTCAAACTCAAACCACCAGAAATGCCGGTATGGAAACGGCTGTTGTTGGGAAGAGTATCAATTGGTCTGGTTTTTTGGAGGGCAGGTTGGTTCATTCTCTTTAACTAAAAAGTGCATACTTGGGGCGCCTGTGTGGCTCAGTCAGTTGACTGACCGTCAGACTCCGGCTCAGGGCGTGATCTCATGGTTGGTGGGTTCGAGCCCCACGTCAGGCTCGTGCTGACAGCTCAGAGCCTGGAGCCTGCTTCGGAGTTTGTATCTCCCCCTCTCTCTGCCCCTCACCTGCTCGTGCCCTGTTTCTCTCTCCTCTCAAAAATAAACATTAAAACAAATAAAAATAAATAATAAAAATTGCATACTTATTGAACTAGAGAGTTCTTCAGTATAGAAGTACTCACATATATGGAAAAAGATGCATATCGAAGTTTGTTGTAGCGATTAGGGACCTGTTAATTATGGCCCTCCCACACTGCGCAATTGTGTGCTGCTATAAAAGTGGTCTGCTGTAAAGTGAGAGAAGCAAGTTGCTATGTGGCATGGATGGTAGATTTCATTTTCATGAATTAAAAATAGAATGAACCCCAGACAAATAAATGTATGTGTTTTTAAGTATTTGTGTGTGTTTGTATCCATGTGTAGTAAAGGAGAGCCTCGCTTCAGCTTGTTGAATGGAATTGTTTGGATTTCCTGGAGGAACATGTATTACTCTAATAATTTAAAAACATTCAAAGGGGAGCCTGGGTGGCTCAGTCGATTAAGTGTCCGACTTCAGCTCAGGTCACGATCTCGCGGTCCGTGAGTTCGAGCCCCGCGTCAGGCTCTGGGCTGATGGCTCAGAGCCTGGAGCCTGCTTCCCATTCTGTGTCCCCCCCCCCCCCCCGCCCCTCCCCTGTTCATGCTCTGTCTCTCTCTGTCTCAAAAATAAATAAATGTAAAAAATAAAAAATAAAAAATAAAATAAAAAAAAAACATTCAAAAAAGCTTCAAAAAGAACTGTGTGTGTGTGTGTGTGTGTGTGTGTGTGTGTGTGTGTGTGTGTGTGTGTTTTAACTCTAGAGATTTTGTTAGGTGGTGCCACTTTGTGACTTGGAAAAGGAAAAGAAGGAGATGGTTTGCTTGAAATTATAACTTTATATTCTGTACAGTAATACAAACCTACCTGTCCTAGGACACTCTGCAAACAAAACTAACCATACTCAACTAACCCTTGAGTCACTCAGTGTTTGCTTGATTGACTTTTTTTTTTTTTTGACATTTTGACACTGGGGTGAGCTAAATTATTTGATGTGAATGATATTACTAGATAATGCTGTAGAAACTCATGTTGACTTGATAGAATCTAGGCAGATCTCATAGTTTTTGTTAGATGAATGTTACCTTTAAACTTTCATGTAAAAATTGCAGTCTCCGTCTCCTTTTGGTGGTCTTGGGGAGTAGTCCCAAACCACTTTCTTTAGAAGAGGTGGCCCAGAGTCTTGGTGGCTGTGACAGAAACAGAGTGGCAGAAAGAGTAAATGGAGTATAGTTGTTGGAAGTTTAGGGTCAGGAGTAGCCTGGGCCCTGTTCAGCTGGTGCCAAGGTCATACTTTACATTTCCCCTGTGTACCGTTCTGGTCATGGCTTTAATGTTAGTTTAACTAGACTTTCTATTTAATTATAACTGTTAGGGTAAAGTCAGATGTCAGCTCACTTGGCTGCATGCTGAGGCCTGTAGAATATGGAGTGCTTTGCTTCTAACCACATCTGTTGTCTCCTCTCATTATCTGTTAATGGTACTCAACTTGACAGGGTTGTTTTGATAAATGCAGGGTGTTCTAAAACATGGAGCTGGAATTTACATGGAACGGAACTCAGCACAAAAGGAACAAAAAAGAGAAGGCCAGGGCGAAATCCTGTGGGAACCAAGAAGGGCCGTGTGGAATGTTGAGAATAACAATGAGGATTAATTTGGAGATGAGGGTGGGGTATATCTAATATTTTTAATTCATCTCACACATTCTTTCTTGCACCTTTTCACGTGCTTCTATGCACAACTTGTGAGAAATTGTTATTCTTACTGTAGTAACTCCCATTTTTCATCTATAGATCTCCTAATTTATAAGAGGGTTTAAAATGAATACTTGTTTGAGGAGTTGGAGAGGGTGATTTTGTCACGTTCTGTCACTGACTGGCAGTCCTCAGGTCAAAAGAACTCCTAGGAAGGCTTTCATGTCAGGTGTTTTAGAGAGAGAAAAAAAAAATGAAAAGAAAGAAAAGTTCAGCGTGAAAGAGAGGTGAGGATTATCTCGCAGCCCCAGCAGAATTTTGCTTCTGCGTCAGAGAAGCATCGAAGACAAACCAGGGTACTGTGTGCTTTCACATTTTTAAATTCTGTTTATGTTGCTGTCTGTATATGAGATTGAGTAATGTATCCAGCATACCCACTGCTGTTTGCCTCTTTCTTAAATGCCAGATAAGTAGGGAAAGAATTTGGCTTGAATAAATTAATGATGGCTTCTGTACCTCATTAATACTCTTTAAAAAAAAAAGTGTACCTTTCAAATAGCACCCTGGTTAGGGTCTCAATGTTTTTAATGAGTTACCTCGGACACAATTATTTATATCTCTCTATATAAAGCAGGGATCAAAATCTTCCTTTTACCAGACTTTTCAAGGTTAATAAAAGAACTCCTATTTATTGTATAGATGCTACTTATCTGTGAGAGGCTTCTTTGAGCCAAGAACTATGCAGAGAATATGCAAAATGAGTAAAACAGGATTGTTGCTCTCAGTTCACTTATTCATCCCACAAATCTGTATGCTCAACACTCCGGTATTTGATAATGAGCAAACATGTAGAACTTTCTCTAATGGAACTTGCGGTCTAGAGGGGTCTGCGAACATTAATCAGAAAATCACACCAATGAATTAGAAACGGAGATGTGCTCTTCAGGAGAGGAACATGGTTCTCCGGGAACTTAGAACAAAGGAAGTTGACCTAGAGTAGGGCCTCAAGGGAAGCTTCTCTGGCAAAGTGATGTTTGACCTGAGGTTTGAAGGAGGAGTAGGCTTTAAACTGTGTGTCTGTGGTGGGGAGCAGGGAGAATCTCGTGCTCTACTGGGAAGAAGCAGTCATGGTGTGTGCTAGAAATCGTGGTACCTTGGGGAATTTGAAAGACTGGCATAATGAGAGGTGGGGGACGAGGAGGGGATGCGACACAAGGACAAAAGAACAGAAGTATCATGAAGTGCAGTCAAAGCATTTAGAATCTCTGACAGACTAGGTACAGTATGAATTCAGGTTGTTCTCAGCAGCCCTTTACAGCTCGGTGTAACCCAGCGGTTTTTTAAAGGGTCTACAGGAAAAACAACCCTCTCCAGGCCCTGTTTGTGTCTAGATCTAGCTGGTTAGAAAATTGGAAGTGGGTCTGAGTACAGGAGTGGCTTTTGTAGCTAGGCTTCAGGGTCGATTTCATGGCTGACATGTATGGAATGATCTCAGAGCACCTTGGTTATGGAGCAGATTTTCATACGCAGCCCCCCCCCCCCCCCCATGGTCTCAGTGAGGAATGGAGGGTGTTTAGTGGGGCTTGTAGTAGAGCCACGCTTGTGCTGTGTAGACCACCTCTGATTTGTATGATCACAGCCACCTTTCAGGGCAGTAGAGGCATCATGCTTCATCAGTTCTTGCTCTCAGTATGTGGATGGTGTTAGTGGTTCTAGATGCTGTTTCTGTCTCCTGTAGAATAACTTGATTTTTCTTTAAGAGAGATCAACAGAATGATGCTTACTTAAATAGCAAATGGGCATATCACTTTGGTTATCTGTGCCAGCAAGGCAGGACCCCCGGGTTCTCTCTATGCAGTCTCCTCTTGCCCACTTTGAGAGACTTTGGTCTTACCATTTTGTCTAAATCTCTGACTATTGGTAAGAAGGTACCTAATAATTCAGTGACTTTATTGGGCTTTGGAAAGTCAAATAACCTTTAGGAAGCTGTTTCAGATTCCAGTGAAACTTGCCTGGAAGGCAAAAGGTATACTATTAAAGATACCCAAAGAGATCCTTTTAAATTTTGAGCTTATAACTTGCAAATTTGGGTTGACAGTGAGTTTAATACTTTTAATACTTTAAATTCATATGCTGTGGGAACGTGTTTTTAAGAATTTGCTATGGACTGTCTTATTTGAGACAAAAATGGTCTTGACCATTAACTAGCATAAATGTAGTTTAATGTTAATAAATTTTAGAAGGAAGGTGTATGTTTACCAGATTAGGAGTGGGGAGGAAACTAACTTGAAATTAACAGTGGGTAATTCTGTTTAGATGCACATAACAATGGAATTAATGAGGCATCTGGGGTGGGTTATACGTTTATTTAAGGCCACATGGCCAAGAATATGCATTTGTTTTGCTTCCTTATTAGGTGGATTTCAGTCAAGCCTAATTGAAGAAATGCCTTGTCTAGCAGAGGGAACTTCGTTTTCTTGGTGAAAAAGGATTGGAGAGAAGAGAGTTTTAAACAAATGACTTAGAATTCCTAGAGCCTGTAAGGAAAATTGGGGTCAGAAATGTTGACACCAAACAATGCTTCTTTCTCCTGTGCATCTTTGAAACAAATGTTCTGCATGCCTATGATTGTTGGTTATTTCATCTGCATTTGTTAGACGTCAGAGGTGGTTGGCATTAATATTCCTGGCAGAAGCAGAGGCAGCTCTAGGATGTGTGAACTGCTGATCACTCACGGGGATGCGCTGCCTCTTTAATATCTTGCTTGCAGATGCATTTTCTAGCTGACCACGCTATTAAGAGCTGCCATCCATCACGCAGCCTCCCAGTTCCGGCTGTCGGGAGGGGCGGGGGACGAGCGGAGAAGGGAGGCTGGCCAAGCTAGGAAGGAGAGAAAATTGCAGTCGGTGGCGTGCGTGCGTGCGTGTGTGTGTGTGTGTGTGTGTGTGTGTGTGTGTGCGCGCGCGCGCGCGTGCGCGCGCCCGCGACGGCAGCAGCAGGCAAGGGTGCGCGCGGAGCAGTCCGGGATCCAGCTCGGGTTTTTCCTGCCGCCGCCGCTGCCTCCGCGGGGTGGCTGCTCTTTCTCTCCCGGTGTCTGGGTCACTGGCATGTGGCAGTGTTGGCCCAGCCGCCAGGGCTGAAGGATCGCGAGCCGGAGCAGCGGCCGCATCCCCCCAGCCGCGGGCGGGGCCCCGTGCGGCCACCTCCCGGAGCCACCAAGCTGGGGGGAAATGAGCCCGTGCCGCGCTGTCCTGAGACCGCCTGGGCCTCCTTTTGTTTAGCAAGTGCATTTCACGCCCCGAGTCCCTGCCCGCCCCGCCCCTGCCCGCGGGCCTGAGTTTGCGGGGCCCTGCGCCGGAGGAGGACGAGGCCTGCGGGCTCAGCTCCTGCCGAGACCGGCCGCAGGCAAGTGGCCAGCTCCTCGTGCTGCAAGGGGGACGCGGGTCGCGGGCGAGGAAGTTGGACAAGTGTGGGCACAGGGGCTCTCGGAGGTGGGTGTACCGAGAGTGTTGTAGCTAACCCTGCAAAGATGAACCACTCCGGTGTTAAGAATGATGATGGCTTTCCAGGAATCAGGAATCGGTATTTGCTGTGTCCCATGGCATTTTTGTTGGGCTTACTGGTTTTTTTAATCGCCGAAACTCTAGAGATCCCAATTAAATAAACCAATTGAGAAACACCATTTAGGGCAGAGAAAACACTATTTTAAAAAGACGTGTCTGTGTGTGTATGTTTTTGTCTTTTCTGTGAGGAAAGTGTTACTGAAGATGAGCAAAGTGTTACCCAGTAGTCACTGATGAGAAACTTGTGGAGTAATTTTCAGTGTAAAAATATAATGAATTTGATGGACCTGATTATAAATAATTTTGGGCTACATAAGTGACATACAATTTGTTTCTGGGACCAGAACACTAAAGTTTTGCCAGACTAGCTAAAATGCAGAGATAGTTTTGAAAAAGATGGCTTTAAATTTAAATTGTTAAAATTGTTTCGGTTTGAGGAGCTGGCTTCCCGCTCCTTCCCCTTGTTTACTTGGCTCTCCTGGAAGCTCTGGGGAGACCTGCTTGACCACTTTCTGTTTGCTGAGACTTGTGTTACTTTGTCTAACTCTCAGTTTTTAGGCTTTCCTGGGGCACGTGTGCCTGCTCTCCTTGGGGCATTGTTTGGCCAGAGGCCTCCTCTCAGCCATACGGAAATTAAAAAAAAAAAATGGTATGTGAATTAACGTGGGGGGTCAACAGAAATTAATTTTTCCCTTTGAAATTGTGTTTGTGTGCTTTAAGATTGAGACCCTGAATTAACGTTTCAGGACAAAGTCCATAAAATTCTGTGCCAAAATTACTATATTGAGGTTTTCTTCCTTCCTTCCTTCCTTCCTTCCTTCCTTCCTTCCTTCCTTCCTTCCTTCCTTCCTTCCTTCTTTCCTTCCTTCCTTCCTTCCTTCCTTCCTTCCTTCCTTCCTTCCTTCCTCCCTTCCTCCCTCCCTTCCTTCCCTCCCTTCCTCCCTCCCTTCCTTCCCTCCCTCCCTTCCTTCCCTCCCTTCCTTCCCTCCCTTCTCCCCCTTCTCCCCCTTCTCCTCCTTCCCCTCCTCTGAATTTCTGGCTAGGAACTCCACATTTAAAGTAGACATGATTTGAAACCTTACAGATGGGAACAATATCCCATGTAAGCCTGTTGATCTGTGGGCAATTATTTCCAGATGCACAACCAAGTCCACATTTTTATGCATGTGTTAGATTTGAGCTCTAAGAGGCACTTGCCTTTCTGAATATTTACATTGCCTAATAAAATAACACAAGGCAGACATTTTAGAGACTTAACAGAAACTTCACAATGGTGTGGGAGCAGCAGTTAGAAGCTTGTATTTGTTTTTTTTCAACTCTGTAATTTAGTAGTGTTTAAAGTATTTTATAAAGATCTCTGGGACCAGTGAAAGGTGGTTTTCAGGCCAGAGCACTTGAGTGCTCACTGTACTCTGGCAGGCCCTGGCGCTTGGCAGGCGGCGCTTGAAATGTTATTTGATCTGGTTGCGTGATAGAATTGACTAAGGTTACACTTTTCCTTCCCCTGGCTGTTGAAGGCGATGCATCAATGCAGTGTTCAGTGACTTATTTAAAGACTTAACCTACATTCATTCACTGTAGGAAGGGTTCCAGAAAGAGGCTGTTTAAATTTTTGTCTTGTTTTTTTGTGGTTTTGTATTTATGAATTGAGGCGAGAGCTGACGTAATGTACGTACCACTTCCTTTGTGTGTGTATTTTTTTTTTTTTTTATAGCCAGTGTTCCTATAGGATACGTTCCAGTCCGCGTGGTTGTGATTATTTCTGAAATGCTTGAATGTATACATATTCCAGATTCAGGTAACTTCAGCTGTGTGCCAGTTCATTGTTTACATTGTGTATGGGGGAGGTGAAGAGTGTCACCCTGTCAGTAAGGGTCAGGGAATTGCCTGTGTATTATGCAGACTAGCTTTTCGTTTCAATTACTGCAACTGTGTACAGCTGTTAGGTCAGAAATCATTGGCCGCCCCTTCAGGGTGGTTTTATCTTACACTGGAGGTTTTATGGACTTGTCTGGCTGTGTTCCTTAATCCCTCTCCCATTGCCACTATGCTTGCTTTTAAGCAAATGATAGAACAAGACAGGCTTTTGTTTACTCATGAAATAGTTTACTTGTTGGAGATCTATTTTTGGTTTTGAGGAAATTGGTAAAACATGTAATTTATTACTAGGTATGACATTTACTATTCTTTTCCAAGGTCAGAGGGTTTTGTTTGCAATTGTGTAGTCTGAGTAGCCAGTGGAACCATCCATTTTAAAATAACATAGGAAGCCAGTATTTGAAACTCTGTCTCTCTCTCTTTCTCCACCCCCCCTCCCCCCACACCCACCCACCCCTACCTGGTTTTTATTTGCTATTCTGGGGTTAGTTTGTAAAACAGTAATAACATGGCTAAACTGTTTCTCCCTGTCTCTTACCTCTTCTTACATTGTAACCAAAGGACTGAGAGAGCCATTGACTAACAGCAGCTTGGCCAAGGACTGGGTAATTAATAGAAGGGTTTAGAAATGTCTGTCCAGGGACACGTGTGACCACCTTTAAATTTTAAAATGAGTTTTTGGCTCCACGTTATTGGTAATTATTTTAGGTTGAGTAGCTTTGAGTGTTAGAATATAGGACTGTGACAAAGCCAGCCTTTTCTGGTCATAAAATAGATTTCGATGTGCATGACACATTTTTTTTTCTCAGTAGTCTGGTCTCCTTACTGTTTGCCTCTGTCTTGAGGAAATACTCACCATCACAGGCTTCTAAGACTGTTCCCTGTGTTTCTTAAAAAGGAGCAAAAGCCACAAACAAAATGGACTGAAGTCTGTTTATACATAGAGCCTTTTCCAGAGCCCCAGTTACTGATAGTGGAACAAGGAGATGTGTTGTTGGGAGGACTGCTGGAGCTGGGGAAGGGAGGTTGGCGTAGGCGGAAGTACTTTTTAACCCTTTGGAGAAATGGGTCCTTCTCAAAATTACCTCGAATGAAGAAAGAGAGTGCAGCATTTTCTAAAAAATATGCTAATTTCAGTTAGCCTATCTAGAAAATGCTTTCTTTAGTTAAAAGAAATGAAAACATTTAGATTGACAACAGCAACTGCCGAATCCAGGGAAAAATGGAAGTGTCCTAGATCTAAACAGGTTATTTCAAAAGTTCATTCGTAAATTCATTTTTTTTAGACCACGTTTTTTGAATCCAAATTTATTAATGGTGATTAGGGTCATAGAAGTGCCCTCCAAAATCTGTTCAAAAATCCTTGATATAGTTGATATATATTTGTAATGGAAATAAAACAATAATGTTGGCATTTAATTAGCAGAAAAAGCGTAGTTGTACTCAATGTTTAATGCTATACGTGGAGCTCTGCTGGTCTGATGAATCACTTTTTTAAGTACAGCTTGGTGGTTAATAGCTGGGCTGCCTGAGTTCAGTTCCTAGCTTTACTGCTTCCTCACTGTGAGACTTATATAATATGTTACTTAGCCTCTTTGTGACCAGGAGGAAAATGATCAGTCTATTTCAGAGGGTTGTGCAAAATTCTTAGGAATATGCCTGGCACATAATAACAGCTAATAATTAATATAGTGAGCACTAATTCTGCTCTAGGCACTGTTTTAGTTGCTAAACAAAAAAGAACGAAGCCCCTTAGAGCACTTACATTCCAATGGAGGAAGACAATACAAATTAAAGGGAACATGAGGATTCCGTGCAAAGATAGAACTTTTGGTCATGGTAGTGATTTTTAGAAGCTGAATATGGGAAGTTTAACATCACCCTTTAAAGCACCAGTTTTCTTTCTTGATAAAATGTGTCTCATACAACTAGATGGTGTTATTAGCTTGCAGGTGGAATAAAGGCAGAACAGACTTTTTTTGGTAAAGAAAAAAAAATGGGACAGCAAAAACTTTAAAGATTGTGATTTGTCACTTTAAGTGTTCAACAGAAGAGGAATGTTGACTTATGCCCATTCATAAAAGGAAATATTATGCAACCATTAGTTGAGCATCCGACTCTTGATTTTGCCTCAGGTCATGACCCCAGGGTCCTGAGAGTGGAGCCTGCTTGAGATTGATCTCTCTCTCTCTCTCTCTCTCTCTCTCTCCCCCCCTCCCCCACCCTCCCCCTCTCTCCCTCTCCCTCTCCCTCCCCCTCTCCCTCTCCCTCCCCCTCTCTCCCTCTCCCTCTCCCTCCCCCTCTCCCTCTCCCTCTCCCTCTCCCTCTCCCTCTCCCTCTCCCTCTCCCTCTCCCTCTCCCTCTCCCTCTCCCTCTCCCTCTCCCTCTCCCTCCCTCTCCCTCTCTCTCTCCCTCTCTCCCTCCCTCTCTCCCCTCCTCTCCCTCTTTCCTTCTCTCTCCCTCCCTCCTCCTTTCCCTCTTTCTCCCTCTCTCTCTCCTTCTTCTTCTCCCGCCCCCTCCCCCACTTGCTCACTCTCTCTAAAATTAAAAAAACATCATCATGATATGAAGAAGCCTTAATGTAAATCCCTGTAGAAAGCCATAGAAGCCAAACTGTTTATGCATCGTGATTCCAAACTATGTGCACAGCCAAACATATTCACAGAGGTTAAGGAAAAAGGTTAGAAACAGATAGACCAAATGATAACAGTGCTAATCTTTAGATGATGGAATTATGAATAATAACTTCATTTCCTTAGTATTGTTCTGTCTTTGCATACATTATTTAATCTTCGCAGGTTTAAATTCCTCTTAGGTGTATACTAGGTAGCTGAAGTTGAGAGATTAAGCAGTTTGACCAAGGCCTCTCAGCTAGTGTGTGGGGAGACCAGGATTCCAAGCCAAACCCTGACTCTATTCTTAATTTGACCAACTCTCATCCTATGAGAGGTGACCTTTGTAAAAGGGCCTCCCTGGCCCTCTCCCCCACAGATGTGGCTCACATGGCTTTGAGATGTATTTATGCAAACCAGAGAGCACTCACTGAATCTCACGTAGGAGCTAGTGCTGAGGTCATGCGTGTACGTATAGTTACTAGAAAAGAAAAGCCAACATGCTGGCAAGAGGAAGAAATGGAAGAACAATTTGAGAGAAGGAGGTCTGAAAGGTACAGACGAAAAGTGCTTCTAAGTGGGTGGTGACAGGACACGTGTGTGTTCTAGGTCCTGGACTAGAGAATGAGAACCAAGAAAACTATGCAGGAGTCAGTGGAACCTGTGACAGTTTGGTGACAGCAGAACGCCCAGGAGGTAGAGAGGATGGCCAGTGTTGAAGTGAAACTAGTTTGCCTTTGCTCAGAAAATTTGGAGGCGTTTGGCAGTGAGAGAAGGAAGTGCCAGAAGGTGGCTGGAAGAGGCCGCAGGTTAATCACAGTCATTGGTTGATGTTTTAAAGAGGTTAATGGCAATGGCTTTCTGTAGGTAGGATTTTATGATGATTAATATGACAGTTGTATTCAGGTTTGGGGATAAAATGAGGTGATGGATGTGAATCACTTTAGAAAGTAGAAATCATCTTAATTTCAGAGGATTAGTTAGAAGTACCTAGGAAGAGTTAAAAACTCTTTAAAGTATGGGAAATTCTTTACAAAATTTAAAGTATTTATGCCAGCAAAGATTTGAAATAATCACTTGGTTCCAAAATTGAACAATTAGATCTGTTTCTCTTGTCTTGTTTTCCGTAAACTGAATGAGCTTTTGTAGTTGTGGTTTTAAAAAAAGGGTCAGTTTATATATGACTGAGCTTCAAAGGAACAAAATAGCGTGAATATACTGTGCATCTGAAAGATTGTTTAAGTCAAAAGCCTCCAGATGGTGTGTGCTGCTGTGTTCACAGCTGTATTTACTGCAAGCTCACCAGATTATCTACTAATAATTTAAAAATAGCTGGTTGGAAACAGTGGTATATTCAAGTCTCTGATGGTTTGGAACCTCAGCAGCAGGAGTGACTTCACTTGTATGCCTTTCATAAATGCCAGTTGAAATTACTTACTTCCTTTTGCTTTGCCTTCAGGATTTCTTATTTGGGGCAGCTTGTGTGTTGCATAAACAACCAGAGTGCTCATATACGGAGGCAGATAACCAGAATTAAAAAAGAATTTTTTTTAGTGTTTATTTAGTGTTTGAGAGAGAGAGAGAGCGTGAGTGGGGAAGGGCACAGAATCCGAAGCAGGATCCAGGCTCCGAGCTGTCGGCACAGAGCCCGACACCGGGCTTGAATGCAGGAACCTCGAAATCATGACCTGAGCCACGGTCGGACGCTTAATCTACCGAGCCACCCACATGCCCCAACCAGAATTTTTTAATGTGATCTCTTAGGAGCCAGATTGGAGAACGGCTCTTGATTATCTTTAAAATATGTTTTTGTTGTTTTACTATCCTTCTGTCTTTTTAAATGTTTTTAAAGTGTTAAATATATTGAGTTGATATCTTACACATATATAACGTTACATAGAGAACTTTCTGTATTTTTTGGAATTACCAACAAATACAACAACAACAAAAAAGCCCTTCAATACTCAAGTCTACTCCCCAGGATAAAGGCTTTTTTTTTTTTTTCTTCTCTTACAGAGATTTAGTAAATGTTCTTTTGGAAGGACATAAATTACTAAATCTTAAATTTTTTGACCATACATACCATTATTTATTTGCTTAGTAATGCATAAATTAAATGTAAAACAGAGGAAAATAGTTTGAATTTATCTAGGAATTTTAAATATGTGACAGGGCTGGTAAGAAAGGCATACACATTTATTTATTAATTGACTAAAACTTCATAGAAAAACATATCTAGTTTGAACCTTTTGAACAATTATTTTTCTAGTTTTGGTTTTAGATATTTCATTCTTTTGTCTTTTTTTGTGTGTGTGGATATTTAAAAAAATTTTTTTTAATGTTTTTTTATTTTTGAGAGAGAGAGACAGAGACAGAGAGCAAGCAGAGGAAAGGCAGAGAGAGAGGGAGACACAGAATCCAAAGCAGGCTCCAGGCTCTGAGCTATCAGCACAGAGCCTGACATGGGGCTTGAATTCGTGAACTGTGAGATTGTGACCTGAGCTGAAGTCAGACGCTTAACTGACTGAGCCACCCAAGTGCCCCTGGATATTTTAATAATTAGGAAAGTTAGGTTGAAGAGTTTTTACCTGTGTATATATTCTTTCTTTTGTTTTTTAATTCCCCCCTTATTTATCCCCTCTTCTTTGATCATCTGCCCAGGCAGTCTCTTCTTTCATAAGCTGTGCTCTTTCTGCAGAATGTAATTCGCACACTGAATAGGTAAGGGAATACTCAGTCGTGGGATGTTCACCTTTTTTGTTTTTTAAAAACATGTTAGATGTCCATGGAAAGAAGTATATAAATTAGTATTCACTCTCAAGTATGTCGGGGACAGAAGCAATTTACGTTTTGATCTTTGAATGGAAAGGAATACTAAAAAGTGCTGAACAAATGTCCAAAGCAGTTTGGCTTTTTTCGATAGTTATTTTCAGTTTTCTCAACAGGTTTGGGTTGATTGCATAAACATTTGTTACTGAATGAGTAATTTTATTGTATGTGATCCATTAAAACATTAAAAGAATTAAAGCCGCTATTTAATAAATTCAATTAATAGACTTTATTTTTTAGAATAGTTTTTAGTTTATGGGAGAATTGAGTGGAAAGTGCAGCGAGTTCTCATATGCTCCCTCCCATTCAGTTTCCCCTATTATGAACATTTTGCATTGGTGTGGTACATTATTATGGTTGGTGAACCAGTGTTGATAACTTCTTATTCAACTAAGGTCTATAGTTTATATTAGGGTTCAGTCTTTGAGTTGTACATCCTGTGGATTTTGAGAAATGTTTCATAATCTATCTACCATTACAGTATCACAGAGTAGTTTCATTGCTCTAAATACACCTTATGCTCCACCTCATTGTCCCTCCCTCTCTCTCCAAGCCCCTTGCAACCACTGATATATATTTATTGTCTCCATAATTTTGCCCCTTCCAGATGCCGTATAGTTGGAATCATAGAGTATGGAGCCTTTTAGATTGGCTTCTTTTGCTTAGCAATAAGCATTTAAGAGTCCTCAATGTTGCTTTGTGCCTTGATAGCTTCATTCTTTTTATCACTGACAATATTCCATTGTCTGAATGCACTACATTTTATCCATTCACCTGTTGAAGTACATCTTTGTTCCAGGTGTTGTCAATTGTGAATAAAGGTGTTATAAACATTTTTGTGCAGGTTTTGTGTGGAGATAAGTTTCCAGTGCATTGGGTAAATACCAAGGAATGTGATTTCTGATCGTATGGGTAACAGTATGTGTAGGTGTGTAAGAAATTGCCATACTGTCTTCCAAAGGTTCTGTACTGTTTTGCTTCCCAGCAGCAGTGAAGGAGAGTTCCTGTTGCTCCGCATCCTTGCTAGCATTTGGTGTTGTCATTATTTTGGATTTTAGCCCTTTCTGTTTATTAAAACATTTTTAAATAACTACTCATTTCTCGTGTAAGCTGTATTGCAGTCTTGATTTTCTCTCCCACTTGCCTTGGAGAGGGAGAAATGAGAACCATAAATATTATATGTTACATGGGCCCATTTTCCATCCTGTAGGGGAAAGGCAAAACGGTATAAATTTAAGGAACAGTATAACCTGATTACGCTTTTTAAAAAATGGGCATAATTCTTGTATAATGATGTTATTAGTCTATTGTTCATGTAAAATGTAGTATTAATTTTTCACTGATTCTATGCAAGTGTTATTTCCCCTTAGTTACCCTGTGTTCTTTATTTTGCAAAAGATTCCATTTTATTTTTTCATTAAAAAATTTTTTTAAATGTTTATTTTAGAGAGAGGGAGGGAAAGAATGAGCAGGGAGGGGCAGAGAGAGAGCGAGACACAGAATTCTGAAGCAGGCTCCAGGCTCTGAGCTGTCAACACAGAGTCCGACGTGGGGCTTGAACCCAAGGACTATGAGATCACAACCTGAGCTAAAGTCAGATGATTAACCTATTGAGCCACCCAGGAGCCCCTAAAACATTTCATTTTTTTTTTTTAATTTTTTTTTTTTTTTTGAACGTTTATTTATTTTTGGGACAGAGAGAGACAGAGCAGGAACGGGGGAGGGGCAGAGAGAGAGGGAGACACAGAATCGGAAACAGGCTCCAGGCTCTGAGCCATCAGCCCAGAGCCTGACGCGGGGCTCGAACTCACAGACCGCGAGATCGTGACCTCGCTGAAGTCGGACGCTTAACCGACTGCGCCACCCAGGCGCCCCAAAATATTTCATTTTAAAGGGAAAGGGATGCTTTGATTTTTTTGAAATCCATTAATTCTGCCAGAGATCCCTTTTTGCTAATTATGTATAGATCTGAAGATTTATATTGATTTCTTTACTGTAAAACCGTTTATGGAATGGGCAAGGCACTCAGAAATAGGGAAGATTGGAGGGGCACCTGGGTGGCTCAGTCAGTTGGATGTCTGACTTCGGCTCAGGCTGTGATCTCACAGTTCATAAGTTCAAGCCCCGCGTCGGGCTCTGTGTTGACAGCTCAGAGCCTGGAGCCTGCTTCAGAATTCTGTGTCTCCCTCTCTCTCTGCCCCTCCGCCTCTCATGGTCTTTCTCTCTGTCTCAAAAATGGGTAAACATTAAAAAAAAAAAAAAAAAAAAGAAATGGGGAAGATTGGATTCTGCCCTTGGAGTTTATATTTAATAATTATTGGAGCAGTGACTATTTGAGGGCGTTATTATGGGGCAGATGTTGTGCCCTTCCGAGACGAAGCTGCAATTACTTCCCAGCTACACTTATTTAGAGCAGTTTTGACTTTGCATGTATCCAGTTACTTATTAGAATTTAACATCAAATTAACTCTGCTCTATATCTACTCAAAGTTTTGGTTGTGAAGATGATTTGGATAGGCTCTCCTGGGGTTGTGCAGTTGATTAATTCCTGTCAGGAGTTCTTAACTCTGTGTTTATCAGCGTCTGGATTGAGTATCAGTACAAGCCATGATTTTTCCCTCAGAGCAGAGTTAGTGAATGTTTGGCTACTTATCCACAATACCCAGTCACGGTAGTTTATGGAACTCCTGAATCCCATCCCTGGACCTCTCCATCAAGAACTGTTCTGGTGAGCCCTAAACCTCTGTTTGAGTTACCTTTGCATTTCTTCTTTTTGGCAGATTTCCTTCACTTGAATAGTGGGGTGTGAGGCCATTGACATATATGGAGCCCTGTGAACTTGCTGTTTGGGTGCCCTGAATAGTTCATCCAGGAGTTTGCGGGCTCTTGTTCACCATGGCACGCTGTCCTTATGAGGACCAAGAGGAGAAACTTTTCTCAGCTCTTGGTACCAGAAAGAACGACCCCCCTGAGCAGTGTGGTTTGCTTTTAACTTACGGATTTAGAATCCTGTGACTGATCAAATTTCCTCTAAGCTATTTGCTTATAAAATTTTGGCCACACGTAAGGGAGGTATAAAGTGAACCTGAACACCTCATTCGTGGTTTCAGTTTTTTTCCTTCTTTTTTTTTTTAAGTTTATTTATTTTGAGGGGGGAGGGACAGAGAAGGAAGGGATGAGGGGTGGGGGGAGAGAGAGAGAGAGAGAGAATCCCAAGCTCCAGACTTGATCTCATGAACTGCTAGATCATGACCTGACTGAGCCACCCAAGCACCCCGGTTTCATCTTTTTCATCTCTTCGCTACAACCCCCTGCAATTTTCCTTTGTCCCGAGGAAAAGGGAAGCAGTGTAGGAGGTGTAGTTACAGTTCGAGCTCTGTAGCCTGCATCACCTGTGAGACTTGCCGTGTGACCTGAGGACACACACCTCTTTCACTGCTGTGTCCTCAGAGTCCTTTTCTATAGATCATGCCTACTTTGTGTGGCTACTGTCAGGGAAAGGGGAAAGCTCTTAGAGCAGTATTTTGTACAGGTGGATGCTGAATAAATCTTAGCCTTGTTATCATCTCACTTCCCTCATCTATTTTAAGTTTCTATTGTATAAATCTCAGTAAGCTGCATTAAGTAAGACCCTTTTTTTTTTTTTTAATTTTTTTTTTCAACGTTTTTATTTATTTTTGGGACAGAGAGAGACAGAGCATGAACGGGGGAGGGGCAGAGAGAGAGGGAGACACAGAATCGGAAACAGGCTCCAGGCTCCGAGCCATCAGCCCAGAGCCTGACGCGGGGCTCGAACTCACAGACCGCGAGATCGTGACCTGGCTGAAGCCGGACGCTTAACCGACTGCGCCACCCAGGCGCCCCAGTAAGACCCTTTTAAAAGTAAGATAGCCTTGAAATTTTCCCTGCCTCCTGATTGTTTTTTATACAAAGGTTTAATTTCTGTCTAAAGACAGTCATTAAAGAAATTATATAGAGTGCTGTGGACTAAATTGTGTTCCCCAAAGTTACACTGGGCTCTAACCCCCAGTGTTTTGGTATTTGGGGGTAAGGCCTTTGGAAGGTAATTAGGTTCAGATGAAGTCATAAGGGTGGCGCTCCGTGATGAGAGAAAGAGACCAGAGCTCTCGCTGTCCCCTTCTGTCCCCCCCCTCCCTCCAGTCCCCACACACACATTGTGAGGACACAGCGAGAAGGCAGGGAACCAAATAGGATGGAATCTTGATTTTGGATTTCCCTGCCTCCAGAACTATGAGGAATAAATTCCTGCTGTTAAAGCCACCCAATTTATGGTACTCTGTTATAGCAGCCTGAGCAGACTAATACGGAGTAAATTTCATACATACAGAGTAAAAGGTGGTCAGTAGCTTATCACAGCAACGGAGCTTTCCCAAGTGAAGTGGGGATTATGCTTCTGTTTGCAAAAGGCTTTACGCCTACAGGACGGCCTTCCCCAACCTCTGGTTTGGTCCTCATAGCTACCTTATGAAGGAAACAGCAGATGCTGGCTTCTCAGGTTACAAAATGAGAGAGCCAAGCCTAGAGAAGTCAATTGAGTTCCCTACATTCACAGTATCCATTTTGGAAGTGCCTTAGCCTCTTACTAGCTATTTTTTCTTGCGTCTCTATCCCTTGTTCCTTCCGTGACCATTCTAATATTGGCAGTTCAGTCTTCTAATCTTTTGCTTTAGAAAGAACATAACCTTTATTTTTAGTCTTTGTTAGGAACATTATTTTCAAAGTGAAAAGAGATACCTCCCACTTTTTACATTTTAACATGGGAATCGAAACATCTATGGTGAAATTGTTGAATTTATCTTTCTTGTCTCCGGGAGAGTTTTTGCATTCTTTGGCCTGCTGGTTAGATTTGAAGTATAAAATTTCTGTGAAGTATCATAAAGCTAAAAAATGTGATGGTACTTGAAATAGTACTTGTGACATTTTATCCTTTTATTTCGGTCGAGGAATTGATTTGCATTCGGTCTTGCTGATGAATGTCTAGAATGTAGGTGTTCTTTGGAGTTATCCAGTCAGAAGACTGCTTGTGTTCATTTTAGGTAAGGTGATTTAAGTATGTCTTGAACAAAGGAATAAAACAGGAATGTTAGAAGCTATAAACTCTCAGTAGTTAAAAAGGAAAAAAAAAATCCAACTCACAACCCCAACCCAAACTCCACCTTTCATTCTAAAAGAATTCTGGATCCCTGCAAAGTTTAATATTTATGAGCTGTCAGGACATACTGTATTTGCTCCATTTCACATTAAATTTTAACAGAGAAACTAAAAAAGAAAATCAATTTTTCATATCCTGATGATAAAAATGATTCATTTGAGATTAAAACCCTAGAGTACATTTAAAAAACTTTATTGAGATAAAAATTCCATAACAGGCAATTCACCCTTTGAAAAAGTGTACAAATCACTGGTTTTTAGTATATTCAGAGTTGTACAACCATCATCACAGTATAATTAGGAATAGATTTTTATTTAGAAGTTTCTGGTGATTAATTGAATACTCCTAGATAATGTTTTATGTGTAAATTTGTACTTGTGTGAGTAAGAATATCACTTCACTATATATAGCTTTACTATTACAATATATAACTGACTGAAGGCATTCAAAGCCAGCTTTTGTTCACAGTGGTCTGACAGCGGAGTTAGCTCTGGCCCAAGGCTATTAAATCCTTTGCTGACTGATGACTCCTTTAAGGTAGATAAAGCAGTTATGAATATGGTGTGAAAATGGGATGTAGTCTCTTTCAGCGTATTATTTGGAGAAACTGCAACTTTTCCAGAGCATTGTTTTACATTTGGTGCACTCAAAATATGTTAGACATTTGCCATTTTCAGCAGTTTGTGTTAAAGATTTTTTCATTTGTTAATAGAAAGGCAGCCAGCCCTTCTGTCTCAGATTAGGGGAATTTCTTAGTGTTGATTCCCAGATGGTTCATAAAATTCAAGTGGGCCCTTAGGCTGCTGGGTAATCATACTTTATTTTCCCAGTCCATCCACTCACCCAGGTTCCTAGATGACTCTATAGTACTTTCTTCTTTTCTACTTCGTCCCGTCTTCATGCTGGGTTGCCCGCTTCAGTGAGAAAACCCAGTGCAGTCAGAAGGAGCTTTCGCACACACCCACCACCACATGGACTACCTTGCAGCATAGACTCCGCTTGCCTGGCTGCGTGTGGATGGAACAGCTGTTCCCAAGCCATCCCAGGGCCAGGCCAGCCCAGCCCTCTGAGATGCCACCCTCTGCCCTTTCGAATCTTTCATGTTTCAGGCTCTATTGGATCAGTCCCAACAACATGCACATGTACTGCTTTTCTCCTAGCTGAAAACAGAAAAACCCAATCCTTTTTTGGCCCCACTTCCCCTAATGGCTTTTGCTGGTTTCTCTGCTCCTCTTTGCAGCAGAAAACCCAACAAGAATTGTCTGTACTTAATTTCTCCGGTTCTCTCCTCTCTCAGATCAATCCATCACCCATCATGCCAGGAAGACTGCTCTGGTGAAGATAACTGCCGGTTTTTCTCTGCCTGGAATATATTTTCCCAGATTTCTGTGTGGCCTCGCGCTGAAGTCTCGGGGTGCGGGTGGGGGGGCTATATTGACCCCTGGTCTCTGCTCACGGTTCCCCTCACCCTGCTCTGTTTTTTCCCTGGAGTGTTGTCCTGTCACATGATACTAATGTATTTGTTTCCATTGCTTATTGTTCCTCCCACTAGAAAATAAAGCCCTGAAGGGCAGGGATTTTCATCTGTGTGGTTCACTGATGTATCTCCAGCATGTATAACAGTAACTGGCACTGTTATAATAGGTGTCTGATAAATAATTTGTTGAATCTGTGCACTGTGCTCTAGGACTCAGGGCTTTAAAACCGATTTAAATGAATGTAACCAAAACTTTTATCTCTAGTGCAGACCTACTCAGCTGCCTACTTCACATCTCCACTAGAGGTAGGCTGGGGCAACCTTAGATCATTTAGTTTCACCTGGCACCTTGAAAGCAGACTTCAGAAGAGTGAACAGGAAACAGTGGGTGCTTTTGGTGGGGTATCCTGCGGGGGAAACAAGGCTTTGGGGAGCCGTGAGACGTTAGGCACAGGAAAGCTCGTAGGAGAGGAAGTGTGTGTAACTACCTTTTTGAACGTTGAAAACAGTTCTGAACAGGACTCTACCAGTTAAAAGACAGTGTCCATTATTTAGTTGACTTTAATAACTTTCTAATTGTGGATTCCCTACAACCATTAGTTAGTAGTTTACTGTTTGATACTTGGAAATATGATTTTTAGCTTTCAAAGTAAGGAAGTACGAATATTTGCTATGGAAACTTTGATCTAAAAATATTTTAATTGCTATGTGTACTTAGCAAATATAAAATATTTTTTAGAAAGCCTTTCCATGTGTAATGGGTAAAATATTGGATTAGGGAATGTGTACTGAAAAGTTCTTCTCAGGATCGATCAAATCAGCCCTCTTAAAATCCTGACTTAAAATGTAGGGTTTTAGTGACCCATGGAGTTAGTGGAATCTCCTCCATAAAGGCCGATCAGGTCACATGGCATCATAATACTGAGGTGGCTTTCTTCCAATTGGGTTTAAGTTGGCAGTTACGTTTACTAGCTCCCAGTAAGTTATTAGATTTCTTGCTCATGAAACTCTTTGAAAGACTCTTACCCTTATAGATTAATGTATGTTAGTAGTTTACAGGACAATGCCGGGACACTGTAGGCAGACTTGTGAGGTAGAAAAATTACTAGTGATTTATTTTATTTATTTTTTTTTTTTTTAAATTTTTTTTTTTCAACGTTTATTTATTTTTGGGACAGAGAGAGACAGAGCATGAACGGGGGAGGGGCAGAGAGAGAGGGAGACACAGAATCGGAAACAGGCTCCAGGCTCTGAGCCATCAGCCCAGAGCCTGACGCGGGGCTCGAACTCACGGACCGCGAGATCGTGACCTGGTTGAAGTCGGACGCTTAACCGACTGCGCCACCCAGGCGCCCCTAGTGATTTATTTTATACACACTCAGTGTACACACAGTTTAGTATTATATTTCTCTAGGTGATGATAGAGATCAAAGGAACTTGCAATCATGTTTTCCCTTTTTCGGAACCAGTGAACCAGCAGAACAATCCCATTTAACTTAATTTAGTGCTAGTGGTATTATAAAGGGAATGAAACTGATCACACCGTGCGAAGACAACCCGATTGGTCAGTGAAAAAATTTGTTCGTGTTTGGTAGATGGAGCAAAGATGGAGGAATTTGCCTGAAGTGTTTACTTTTTAACTAATTGAATTTCCTTTATGCCTCCAGAACGTTACAGTGCGTTAATGTAGGTCTGTTTTTAACAGTTTAGTATGTGGTAGGTCTGTGATGAACTATAAAGAGAGAGAGCCAGTCCTTAGTTTACAAGTCTGATAATATTATCTTTCTTTTTTGGAACACTAAAATACTCCAAACTTCCTCCTCAGCGTGGTCTCTTGAGCGAGGACGGTGATTCCCACCAAACGGGTGAAAATAGCCAAGAGCTCGGGTTATTCCACTCACTGCCCCTCGATACCTAGTTTGATTTCCGTGTCTAATGCTATCTCTTCTGCATCACAGCCTCCAGACTTAGTGTAGTGGATGATAAAGAAATCAACAGTGGACCACTGGCAGAGAGATTTCTATAGACCAAATGTGATAGAACAGGTAGAGAGAGAGAGAGAGAGAGAGAGGGAGGGACCGAAAGCTTATCCTTTGAATGTGGTTGATTTCGGTAGACGCCTTTGATGAAGTTTTGGGGTTATGGGGGGTTCGTTGGATCCGGAGCTCATGGCCGAGAAAGAATTCTTGAGGACGTCTTTGGTGCAAAAAGGTGATTTTATTAAAGCATGGGGACAGGACCCGCCCGGGGGCAGGAGGAGCTGTTACTGTAAGTGTGTGTGGGGGGGGGACCATTTTGTAGGGGGGGGGGAGAGTTTCCAAAGAGACTTTCACATGCTAAAGACTTACTGGAGGCCTAGCTGTTGTCCAGCTGAGGTTGTTTTTCCCTCTAGCAAAGCATTAACATTAAGATAGTAAGGGAGTTCCTGGACTTCAGGCTATAATGGGGTCACCTTTTTCTGGTAGACTGGTGGAGACTTAGCAGTTTAACCATTTGGTGTTTTGTCCTTTCCTGTTTTGGGGTAGCCTGGAGTGTCCGAGGCATATCATAAAAGTCCCGCCTGGGGGTGTGGGGCATGGGGCATGCTGTTAGCCTGCACTTTGCCCTCAGCTTGCCCCACGCCCCCTCTTCACTTTGACCTTAGAGAAGATCCTCAGTAGGTTTATTTTGGTCATATCTAAACATATATTTTTTCTTTGTGTAAGGGGTGTATTAGAGAATTGTTTTGAGAGGTAAGATAATTTCACTGTACTTTTTCCAGTACTGTGTCTTTAAAAATGAAAACATTTAATCTCATTTCAGTTTTTCAGTTTCTCAGGAGAACCTCAGTTTGGTCTACTGGGTGTTGAGTTTTAAAATAAAGGGGCCAGGGAGAGTGTTTTGTTCAGGGTATGCTTTAAAAAAAAATCAGTTTCAGCATTTAAAACTAAAATACAAGGAAATGGGGCGCTTAGGTGGGTCAGCCGGTTAAGAGTCTGACTTTGGCTCGGATCATGATCTCCCAGTTTGTGAGTTCTAGCCCTGCATCGGGCTCTGTGCTGACAGGTGGAGCCTGGAGCCTGCTTTGGATTCTGTGTCTCCCTCTCTCTCTGCCCCTCCCTTGCTTGCACTCTGTCTCTCTGTCTCCTCAAGATAGATAAACATTAAAAAAAAAATACAAGGATGCAAAAGCTTGGTTTAGTGACAGTGCTAGGATTACTTTTACTTGTTTAAATTAATATTCCCTTGGTAAATAAATCATTTCCAGGTTCTTGATAGATGAATTTAACTGAGAACAGGTTACAGATTACTCCATTAATTTACATGAGTTGCGCCAAATAGGAGCATGCAGAAAAAGAAACTTTTTAAAATAGTGTTTATTTTTGATAGAGAAAAAGACAGAGCATGAGTGGGGAAGGGGCAGAGAGAGGGGGAGACACAGAATCTGAAGCAGGCTCCAGGCTCTGAGCTGTCAGCGCAGAGCCCGATGTAGTGTCTGAACTCACAAAATGAAAGATCAGCTGAGTTGAAATGGATGCTTAACCAACTGCACCACCCACATGCCCCCCCCATTTTTTTTTTTTTTTAACTGTTAGTAGACCTGACTTGATCATACAGATTTTACCCTTTTCCTCTTCTTATGCCTTCCCTTCTAAGATTACATTGATATCTTACATATTAGACATGGCGTGTTCAGGTTCTCTTATAATTAGCTAACTTCAGTTGATGGAAAATTTATTATGGTTTTCAGAGCAATAGAAACAATAAGTAAAATTTTACTTAGAAGATAATAAGTAAATTTACAATTCTTTAACTTACCAGTTCAAACTTGAACAGGTTTTAGTTAAAAAGACTTGACTTGAAAACTGCTTAAATTGAAGGCATCTGTAAATTATGTATCGGAACTCAGAAGGTTAGCTCTAAATATCTGGACTAGTAAAGGAGTTTCTAATCCACTTTTGGTATTTACATTCTGAAGATGACCAGCTTGTCTTCTGAGTTCATTGCTTTTGCAAGAGCCAAGATGATGGTGATCTTGTCATTATGGGGACATAGGACTGGAGGACATGAGATTGAACTTGACTTTGATTGTCTTCTGTAGGAGCCGCAATGATCATTTAGCCAAGTACTTTTGAACTTGATTATTGCTTAATTGACCATTTCTGTTTGTTTTTTAAAAGTCTAGTAGAAGTTGGTTTCTTTGTTTCATGTTCGCTGTAAGTTCAACACTCATTGCTAATATACTTGACAAATGATTTCAAAACAAGCTTGTGTGTTTTAGTATTAATTTCATTATGTGAAAGGGAGGAAGGGCTTTTTGTTTATGCCCAGGATATATTTTTAAATGAGAAATGATTCTGTATTTAATCACACTGGCTAGATGATAACTCGGTTTTCTAGCAGACTTGTTAGTACTTAAAAGAGGATGAAGTTTTAATATGCCTAATGTATTATTTGGTAAATTAATTCATTGGAAATGTATTTGGTTACTGAAGTGTGCTTTTTTTTTTTTTTTTAAATTTTTTTTTTCAACATTTATTTATTTTTGGGACAGAGAGAGACAGAGCATGAACGGGGGAGGGGCAGAGAGAGAGGGAGACACAGAATCGGAAACAGGCTCCAGGCTCCGAGCCATCAGCCCAGAGCCTGACGCGGGGCTCGAACTCAGGGACCGCGAGATCGTGACCTGGCTGAAGTTGGACGCCCAACCGACTGCGCCACCCAGGCGCCCCTGAAGTGTGCTTTAAAATGAAGGCTTTTGGCACTCTTTGAACCATGAAAAATTTAAGTCCTGTTTTAGCACCACTGACTCTAATGGAAATTTTATTTAGTATCTGTCTTTTATTACTAAGATGCTCTAAAGCCAACTGTGAAAAACTAAACACCTAGTATTTTAAACCTGTTAAATAGCTTTGAAAGAGGGCTATGGAAGAAACTCATTTAAACGAGTTTTGGTTTTTTTTTTTTTTTTTTTGAGCTTTGGTTTAATAGCCCCATGGAGCCATAGTTGTGACATTTTTTTTTAAATATTAAGTCAGAGAGGTAGATACACTTTGTTTTTTTTATTTTCTGCCATAAATGAATATTTTTTGTTTTATACATTTATTGGTTTTCTGTCCAAAGCAGCACCAGTAACTCTGGGGGATGGTTTTCCCCTAAACTACAGCAGATTGTCAAGTTATCATTGTATCATCACAGGTTTGTGGAAAGGCCCCTTCCTCTTGCTTCTCGCTGTCTCTTTTTGAAAAATGTTTATTTATTTAAGTGATCTCTACACCCAACATGGGGCTGAAACTCACGACCCCGAGATTGAGAGTTGCATGCTCTCCCGACTGAGCCAGCCATCCCCCCCCTCCTTTTCTCTTTTGGAGAGTTCAGCAATTTAATTTCTCTAGTCCTTGACTATAATCATTAGATCTAAGTAGTGCCCTTTGGTGCCACTCTTAAGCAGAGCATGATGGAAAAGTGAAGAACAAATCTGGAGGGAGAAATTGGATGAGAAGGAAAAAACAAGGGGGCAGAGAGGTACATACGTGAGGTGTTGAGTTGTGGAATGCCTGGAAAGCGGCTGCGGGGCAGTGGGGGGCAGGGTGCCACTTGGCTTCACTGGGCCCCCATCAGCTTTCTACTTGTATGTGCAAGCTTTGGTGTTCCCAGTTACGCAGGCATTTGATACCTAAAATACTGATAATTTGTAACATTTGGTACATTTGACTTATGAAGTTATTCAATTGAAGTTTGGTGAATCACTCTAATAGAGCTTTAGAGTCCTGTTCATCTTTTTTTTTTTTTTTTTTTTTTTTTTTTAAGGTGAGGAAAGCAAGGCCCAGAGTTGGTAAAATAATAAAGCCTAATTTATTTTTTCTTTTTAAAATTTTTTTAAATGTTTATTTACTTTTGAGAGAGAGAGAGACAGAGTACGAGCGGGGTGGGGGCGGGTGGGGGCGGCAGAGAGAAAGGGAGACACAGAATCCAAAGCAGGCTCCAGGCTCTGAGCTGTCAGCACAGAGCCTGATGCGGGACCCGAACTCTGGAACGGTGAGATGATGACCTGGGCTGAAGTCGGATGCTTAACCGACTGAGCCACCCAGGCGCCCCTTTTTTCATTTTTTAAATGTTTATTTTTGAGAGTGAGTGAGACAGAGTGCAGGGAGGGGAGGGGCAAAGAGAGGGGGAGACACAGAATCCAAAGCAGGCTCCAGGCTCTAAGCTGTCAGCACAGAGCCTGACGTGCGGCTTGAACCCATGAACCGTGGGATTGTGACCTGAGCCGAAGTCGGACGCTTAACCGACTGACACACCCAGGTACCCCAATAGAGGCTAATTTCTGATTGATGTCTTTGGGCTTCACTAGTGCTCATTCTGCCAAACTATATAGCATTGTGTAGTTTTATCTCCTACTTTTGAATTTGATCTGAGACTCTGGATTCTTTGGATTGAATTAAGCCCTGTGAAAGAATCCGTGTCATTTCTAATAAAGGCTTGGTTTAAAAAATCTGACTGAGGCTGGAGTACCTGTGAAAAGTACATCCTTACTTGCTTCTATAATTTTTATTTTAGCTTCTGTTACTACAGCCAGCATTTTCTTAAATAATCGTTACATGCTTTACATTCCTGGATATACAGACATTAGGAAGTCCTGTGCTGTTATCTTTGTTTTGTAGGTAATATTAATTTTTATTGTCTGCACATGGGAATGCTTATTGTCAATACATAATAAACATTTTGACCCCAAAAGAAACCAGGAAATATGCTTATAAAACAAGACATGGTCACAGTCATTTTGAGAAAGTTTATGGTGGGTCATACTTAGTAGGACAGATTCCCAAGGTCAGAACAACAACAAAAATGCAAATAGGAAAATTTGACTTGAACAACAACAAGAGACTCCCAAGAGATGACAGAATTTTCATAGTGCCTCAGAAGAAACCAGTTGTGTAGTTTAAGAAATGTGGAGAATTTATTGTATCACATTCCATAAATGTTATAAAGGAAGGGAGATGTAATTTACTTGCAATTATTAGTCATGAAGTTGTGAAGAATATAGAGCCCCACTTTGTTACAGACAGCCTGTAGTATAAGGGAAGGAACAAGTCCCCATTTCACACATGAATAAACAGACTTAATCTCATGATATGACCGAGCTACAGCACAAAGGACAGCCTGGGGGTGAGGAAGGCAGAAATCTTTGTCACTTAGCCAAAATAGGCTAGGATTCAGAGTCCATGAAACTTGTGATCAAAATAAGCCTCAAGTCTCATTTGCATGATTATGTTGAATAAGAGGAGAGTGTACAAAAATTACTTTTGGTGTGCAGCTCATTGTACTAAGGGGTCTGCTTCTCAAACCTAGAACCATGTTGAGTTACTATATTTATTCACATCTCTCAATATGAATATTAGGATACAAAATAATGCATTTCAGTTTCTCCTCCCACTTCTGACTTGATTCTTTAATGCGTCCCTTAAAATTCCAACTACTGGCTGTATTTCTTTTAAAAAAAAATTTTTTTTAACGTTTATTTTTGAGACAGAGAGAGACAGAGCATGAACGGGGGAGGGTCAGAGAGAGGGACACACAGAATCTGAAATAGGCTCCAGGCTCTGAGCAGTCAGCACAGAGCCTGACGCGGGGCTTGAACTCACTGACCGCGAGATCATGACCTGAGCCGAAGTTGGCCGCTTAACCGACTGAGCCACCCAGGCACCCCTATTTCTTTTTTTTTTTTAAAGATTTTTTTTAAGTGATCCCACAACCCCAAGATCGAGAGTTAACACGCTGTACCCACTGAGTCACCCAGGCGCCTCTGTCTTCTTGATTTAATGGAAGGCCTGTGATACAGAACTTGAAGTTATACTCACTCTCAAATTTTGTTTAATAGTACATTTTAAACTGCAGCCAAATTTAGGCATTAATGATTTTAGGTTTCCTCTTGTATTTTATATTTACGGGGGAAGTAGAATAATATATAGAGAATGATTAAGCTAAGCAAATATTTGTACTTTGCCACGGTGTTAGATGTTTTAAAGTCAAATATTTGCTATAGAAATTAAAACTGAGCTAGACTAAAGAACCAGCCATCTTACCTTTTAAGGTGGTAAGATGTGGCTTCCAAAACCTCATTTTCAAAGCACCTGACCAAAATATTTAAGAAAAAGACTCTGGTTGCTATGAAGAATTTGGTGTATGAACCGTGATCTATGAGATCCTTACAGTTTATTCCACTTATATACAGTTCATATCTGGTTTGGTTTGGAAGTTCTTGGACCATCTTAGAAGTGGCGTTTATTGTTGGTTACATGTCTCTTCTTGCGACATCTTTCCCCACCCCTCCACTTTTCTTTCGGATCGTTTCTGTTAGCTTTTTTGTAAGTAAGGAAAGACCTTTTTTTTTTTTTTTTTTTTTAAAGTAGTCTTCATGCTCAACGTAGGGCTCAAACTCAACTACCCTGAGATCAAGAGCTCCAGGCTCTGAGGCTCTACTGACCGAGCCAGCCAGGTGCCCCGAGACACATGGTCTTACAAGTCCAGGAAGTTTGTTAATAAGTACCTCTCTTCCCCATTCTTAACATTTTTTTTTTTTAATTTTTTTTTTTTTCCAACGTTTATTTATTTTTGGGACAGAGAGAGACAGAGCATGAACGGGGGAGGGGCAGAGAGAGAGGGAGACACAGAATCGGAAACAGGCTCCAGGCTCCGAGCCATCAGCCCAGAGTCCGACGCGGGGCTCGAACTCACGGACCGCGAGATCGTGACCTGGCTGAAGTCGGACACTTAACCGACTGCGCCACCCAGGCGCCCCGTCCATTCTTAACATTTTTATCTCTTGGTGCTTATGGTTATTTTATGATGAATTTTCAAATTTCCATTCTCTCTCTCTTTTTTTTTTTTTCTTTACATGCTTTCCTAGTTTCTTTTTCTTGCCCTCCACTTAGCTGGTTGAAATTTCGATGTGTACTTTGTAGAGGACATATGGTAATGCTTTCTTGACGTGTATTCCTGCAGAATTGACCCATATTCGTGGAAAGCATTTTTTTTCTTATTCTTTTATTTGCCTGTATCCTTTTTTTCTGGGTTATAGTACTTGCAGTTCCTAATCTGAGCTGGATGTGAACAATGAAATGGCATTCTCTCACATTTAAATTAGTAAAGTTTTTCACACCCCAGTGGGGAACTAAGGTGGTATAATCTTCCCCCCTCTTTTTTTAGAAAATCCTGGTTGAGTGTTTTCTTTTCTCCCAAGGACCTGTTTAAGCATAGGTGTCTTATAGGTGACACCATATTTCACAGTGTCTCTTTCCTTTTTACCTTGAGGCCTGTGATTCTGATTCTCATGCCTCAAGAGCTACGATTTTTTTTCAGACTCTTCCCTCATCTTCCTTATTTCTCCCCTTCCCACCCTCCCCCCATCCATATGACCTTATGTCCTTGTTTTTGAATTGCTCCTTCCTGTTGTCAGAGTCCTACTGGAAACATTTTCTATGGGATACAGTACTTTGTATTCAAGCTCGAATTCCCTGGGGAGAGTTTGCTCTGTAGACCACCACCCTACTTCTGCTTGCTTTCTAAAATTCAGAAGCTCTTTCAGTGGAAAGAAATAGTTGCTCACATTTTGGCCTCCTCTCAAGGCAGATGGCTGACCTTTCCCCTCAGAGGTCATTGGTACTTGGCACTTGCAGGTGAAAGAAGGTGTTCCTGAGAAATGCAACTCTTACAGATACTTAAGGTCCCCCCCCCCCCGCTTTTCCTTCTCCTTCATACTTGTAATGAAATAGAAAGCTAGAATGATTATGGACCAAGTTCATCTAGCCTTCCCCACTTCCCCCAAAGTCTCCGTGAAAAGGGTGTTGGTGACTGCCATTCATCCAAAACATTAAATCCTTTGCCACGTACCCAGGTTATAACATTCCCCTCCCCACACATCACTTCAGAAGCCCATCTCCCCTAGGTTATTGTTTTAAGGTATGTACCATTGTATTGAATTATGGAAGGATGTTAATGGTTCAAGTTTTAGGGAGGGATTTTACTAAAATATCCCTGCTCAAAGTCATGGCTTCTTCCTCTTCTTCCCCTCTTCCCCTCTTCCTGTGTATAAGCAGCCTGTGATAATCAACACAAGTGGTAGATGAAACTAGTGAAGTGCTCAGGGAATGCTTTGAGATATTTCAATCATTATTTACAAATAAGTGGTTGAAAACATATGCTCCTAAAAGCCCTAGCTTCTATGCATAGCCCTAGTGCCTATGCTCCTAGTTTTGTAGAAAAACAGAACTTTGCCTGTCATGTTTTGTCATGAATACAGAGGTAACTTACCACCTTTGCAGAAATTGGGGTTTTGTTTTTATTATGAAGAAACATGTGTAGCCTCCCACATACCCACACAGCAATTGCATAGGATTGGAAAAATCCCCCAAGAGCAGGTAGACTTATGATTTATCCAGACTGTCATTACATATAGTCTATTTGGCAGAGAGGCTCTAGGCCCTGATTGTAGAGTGGTGGTATAATATGTTGAGTGAGTCAGAGGAGATCAGTGTGGAAGGCGGAATTTACAAAGCAATGCTGACACTGTAAGATAATGGAACCTGTGATTCTAAAACTTGGCAGATGTGACTATGGTTGGATAAAAGGTATAGTGGAGAAAAATGCTTTCTTGCTCTTTTTTCCTCTGGTCAAGTTGTGTAAATTGCTGCAGGAGTAGAGGAAAGAAGCCTTAGATTGGTATGGGACTTTCGTACTCTATCTTTTCTAAGAATCTGTTGTCTTTGTGAAAGTCAAGGATAAAGCCCATGGGTTTGCGTTTATGCATATTCTTGTACTTGGAGCTAATAGAGTTGATTAAAAGGGAGTAGGTTATTGATGAAATGGGATTCTTAGTATTTTTATTTATATACACTTAATCTAATCAATGCTAATAGCACTTACTATGGTGTTGGAAATGTTCTATATCTGCTCTGTCCAATATGGTAGCTCCTAGCCACTTACTGGCAAGTACTCGAAGTGTGGCTAGTGTAGACTGAAGAACTGAATTTTTAATTGTATTTAATTTCAGTTATTTTACACAGGCATACGTGGCTACTGGCTACCATATTGGACAGTACAGCCCTGTGTTAATCTCATAAGTGATTCACATGGCTCTGTAATAAATAACATCTGAGGGCATTTCCGCGTGGACAGGCATGTTACAATTTTGTGGACATGTGGTTTTATTTATTTTCTTTTAGAGAAAGTTGGAATGAAAAAGGGAATATAAAGACTCCATTAGTATGTGACATGAAAGTTGCAATTTAAATTTTAAACAAAAAACCCAGGGGTGGCCTGTTTTCGTGTATTTAAGAGAAACATTAATGAGAACCTTATTATTCTGCCTTAATGATCTGTGTTCTTTGATTGTAAGAGGAAAGCATGTTAGTGGATAATGAAAAATGAAGCCTAATTAATAAATGGATTTTGTTCATTCATCAAATATTTGATTGCTTTCAAAGTTAACCATGGTATAATTTCTGCTCCTAGGAATCTAAGCAGAAACAGGAGACCATGCTTATACAGCCAGAGTAGGTTGGTGTGAAGAAAAGAGGTTCTCAGAGGGCTGTGAGAGCCCTTTCGAGGGGTTTGGGGAGTCAGAACAAGCTTCTCTGACAACTGACAGTTCTTCCTATCTCGCAGTACAAACTGAAATACTCCTAGGATCAGCTAGAAGTATTCTAACATAGTGTCTTCTGCAAAATGTGTATCATGCGGTGGGATTCTAGGGATGTGCAGAGCACGGTCTTTGTGTTAGTATCTTCAGTGTTAAGTGCCACATATTGAGCATCCTGTATCTGCTAGGCGTTGTGCAGATTAGTACTTTTACATGGGTTATTTTACTTATTCCTCACAATGACTCCATGGCGTGTGTTGTATTATTATCTTCTTTTTTAATAGATGAAGAAACCAAAGTTTAGACAGAGCAGTTGACTTGCCCACGGTTTAAAGCTAGCAAGGACCAGAGTGTGTTTCTGCTTGTAGAGGTTTACAGAGAAGAATGAGAGGAGACGATATATGAAACACATGAATTACTAAATAACAAGATATTTTACATTAGTAATATATGTTAAGATGCAAAGCTGTAAGATATAGACTATTATTGCAAAAGGAATTCATTAAAGAGGGGCAAGAATAGTATGGCATGGTTTTGGAGGCATTAAGGATTACTTCTCAGATGGCTTGGATTGGACTTGTATGATACATAGTTATTCAACAAATGTTTATTTGCTTTTTTTTAAGTTTATTTATTTGGTGGGGGGGGGGGGGGAGGATGTGGGAGGGACCGAGGGAGAGAGAGAGAAGAAGAGAAGAGAGATCCCAAGCAGGCTCTGTACTATCAGCACAGAGCCTGATGTGGGGCTCAAACTCATGGACCATGAATGAGATCATGACCCGAGCTGAGATCTAGAGTCAGACACTAAGACCAGAGATACTCCCACTGCTTTGGCACCCTATGGTGTTTTTAGGTGTTAAGAGTCTCTTTTTTCCCTGGAGATCCTGATATTCCCCTGCTGTTTGTTAACATTTTAATTTGATATCCCACTTGAGGGAGTGGATTCCTCTCCCTTGCTCACTGGCAGATTCTTTTCCTTAACCCCCTTTGTTCTGTCCCTCTGTTCTTCGGTCCTTTCTTGGTAGAAAGTACCTGACTTGGCTTTATTTAGTCCTTCAGCTTGCCTTCTAAAAGTTTTGTGAAGTGAATCCTTCTTTATATGGTTCTGTAGTTCAAGTTGATGTTGGTCTCTAACATGAGGAGAAAATGACCGGTTGAATAGTTTGGAGAATTTTTCTAAAATCTGATCGGTGATTAAGGGACCAGTTGATGTGGCAGGTATTTGGGGCATCAGTTCCCAACAAGACTTTCTAAGGATTAGTTAAGTGCAGTTAAGTTGAATTTCTATTACTCTTGTCTACAACTCACATCACATACTATTCTAAGGAAGAACAAGAGTTGGCATTGATCTCTCTTTTTTTAATGTTTGTTTATTTTGGGAGAGAGAGCGAGTGAGCACAAGTGCATGTGTGAGTAGGGGAGGGGCAGAGAGAGAGAGAATCCCAAGCAGGCTCTATGCCGTCAGCATGGAACCCAAAGAGGGCCTAGATCTTACGAACTGTGAGATTGTGACCTGAGCCAAAAATCAAGTCGGATGCTTAACTGACTGAGCCACCCAGGTGTGCATCCCCTGTTTTGGGGGGCATTGATCGTTTTTGGAGATGAATTACACTGGACAATATCCTGTGGGTGTTTGATCCTGTTGATAACTAATTTGTTGAATAGTTTTCTTACCTATAGGCTTCTTCAACCCTTTAATAGGACAATATGTGGTGTAAACATTATGAGTACAAGCAATGTGTCCCATACTTACTTTAAACAGAAGGTTTTATTGTGATGGTTGTTTGTTTTGGGCTGCTTGTCAGGGCATCCAGATTTTTATTTTCTTTAGGAATTTGGTTTGGGAAAAGCTGGCGGTATCTATGTTTAGCCCTATAGTCTTCATCTAATGCTCTTTCTGGGCCATCTCATTTAGTATCTGTACATATTAAAGTCTTTGGATTCTTTGTATTTTAGCATTTCCTATATGTTGAAGACTCCCAAGTCCATAACCTTGCCTTGGTCCTCCTGAGCATTTGGGGCTGAGACTATATTTCCAGCTGCCCAGTGGATACCTCAGTCTGGATGGCTATGTAATAGGCAACTGAAACGCAACACTCTTCAAAATTAAAATCTCTTCTCCATTCAGTTACATGCATCATCTTATGGGAACTAGAGATAGAAGCCCTGACATCATCTGCCTCCAGTTTGTCTTTGATTCCATCCGGTAGATTACCAAGCCTAAAATTTATTAGAAAGGCTAATCGTGTCACCAACAAACATGTACCCTGCTGGGTTTTGTTCCTGGTAGAGAGTAGGATTGGCTTAGCGTGGATGTGGTAATGAGGCTCTCTGGATGCTTAGAAATGTCTTCCCTGCTATTGGGGGCTTCTGTGGGTTTTACATTGATGAGAGGAGCTGCTATTTACTATTACTGCCTTTTCTACACAATTCTAAAATTCTGTAGTAGTCTAAAAATGCTTCTTAGTTCATATCATATCCTTTGTTTAAAAAAATATCAAAAGGGACAGACCTATAGGGAAGAAGCAATACACATTGCATCCAGCTGGTTAAAAACAAACAAAACTGTAAATTACCAGTTGTTGAAAATGGCACACATGTCTCTAGGTAGTTAGTCATATTGGTAGTCAGTTTGCAAGTTGCAAAGGAAGCAGGGACAAGAGTAAAGAAAGGGATCCTGTGCGTTTCCCTCAGGTCTCATAGATTTGATCAAATTGACTTTAATTGGAAGTGGCAATTTTTCCATTGAAAGGATTTGAGAAGAAATTCCTCTGTTTTCTGAAGTGAGAAAGAGGATTTCTTTGGAGAATGCTGTTGTAACCTTATGCTCCATTTACATTTCAGCCTTCCAGGTTGCATTTGTCAGTTGCTTTTGAAATTTATGTTCTCTCGTGTTGAATATTGTTGCTTGCACTTTCTAGGTGTTCTTAAAGGTCACTAGAGACTAGAGCGCTTCAATATACGTTTACATTGGGCAATAGACTGAACTTCTGATAGTTTTGTGGTTGTGGATTAGGGAAGGAGTATTTTGCTTGTAGGTTTAATTTTTCCTTGACAACAAAATTGAGGAAATTTGTCAAGGGAACTTGACTTTTGAACAGTTGGGATACAGACCTCATTTAATCTGGCAATTGCTCTGCTGTCTTTTTCTTAAGAGTCTATGAGATGAAAGCTTAGAAAAGAATACCTGTGTGGTATTGATTAAGCCTGCCAACACGTGACCAATATGTCTTGTTAGCAGATGCACTTGCTTCTGGAAGAAATGCAGTGTCTGCCTCCTTCAGTCCTGCTCATTGTTACCGCAGTTACTGTTCATAGGTGTCATCCTTTCACTTGCTTTTTAATATTTAAAAAAAAAAAAAAGCTTTGTTGGAAAAGTTCTGAAGACATAGCTTTTCCTTTTTTTCCCTCCCAGTATTACTTTCCTTCTGATGATAATGTTCAGGTCTATAAATCATAAGGTTTCCTAACAGTCCAGTGGTGGATACAGGGCTGCATTAATAATTTATAAATGTCAGGATGAAGATAAGGGCTCTGGAAAAACCTACAGTTTTGCATATATAATATTTAATAAAATTTACATTTTAAATTGTAATGCAGTAGATCTAATTTGTGTATGTTTTAATATAAACTGATAGCCTTGAGCTTTCTCACTCCATTCTTTAAAGAAACATGATATTTACTTTTTCTCACTTTGATACTTATCTTTTGGAGTCTTTTGTTGCAAATTAATGGGTTTCTTGGCAATGATCTTTCCAAGATCTTGGCAGACACTTGCTTTAGAGAGGTGCCACATTTATATTGGAAAACCCTGACGTAGACTTGAAGGCATTCTCTTTTCCTTCCCAGGTGGACCTGGTCCAAGAGGTAAATGATTTTTTTTATTAGAGAATGTGTTACAAGCTGAGCAGGACTGGGGTTTTTCATGGGTTATGTGGGGCCATTATATCATCCTCTAAAGTTTGTTGTAATAAATAAACTAAGCTACTATATAATAATAGGGACTATTCTTGAATGTTTATCTGTTCTCATCAAGAGGAGGGTGAAAATAAAAAAAAAAAAATATCTTGTCTTCCGTATGAGTTTTTTTCTACGTACTGCTGATCACACATATCCAAGTGTGTGTGTGGTTTTCGTTGTTTTTTTGTTGTTTGTTTTTTGTACACAGAATTAGTATCTGACCTTGAATTAATGGTATTTAAGATTTTTTTGGTAAACATTTAATAGAAAGGCACTGGTATACTCTTAAGCCATTTATATTCTGCCAAGGGACTCTTTGAAAACTGATGGTACAATGGTTTAACGTATTGGGGCCCGAAGCCACGTATGGTATATCTGAATAACCTGAGAGGTTACTGCTGACACCTGCAGTGGGAACTTCAGGTGACACTCTGTAGGTTTGTGCTGTCCCATGCTTCCTTCTACTGTTTCCTTCTTTCCACTTGTAGTTTCTTCATTTTCAGGCTCCATTTGGCTCTGAGTACCCACAGATTTGACTCTTGTGCTTTTCAGCTTTTTGCTGTATATGTCATATATCACTTAACTGCTCTTGGCATCTTGGATGCCCTTCTTGGTCATGGAGAGACTTTAGTGCTGAGAAAAAGCAGTGCTGTCTTCATTGCTGATGAATGATGGCAGCTAGATAATTATATGTAAGAATGCTTATTTTGAAATCTAGACTCTCTTATTGGGCAGTGACCCTTCCCCTCCCTTTATGGTTATTCTTACTCTTAATGTTAATGTAATCAGTCATTTGGTGCCAACAAGTACAGGGAATCTAAAACAGTCAGCTATAGAACATGCGTGTACTGTTCAGATTACCTGGAGTTCATGCTTTTCCCACTGTTCCACATATGTAGAAGATGATATTTGTGTAGCATACTGGGTAAACTGGAAATATTTTGGGAGTGCTTATATGGGACTTTGTGAAAAATTCATTATGACTTCTCAAATATAAGACAGGAAGTAACAGTGAGGGAAGATAATAAACGTTGAATTTGCCTAAAATACCAAATAAAGGTTCTTCCAAATTTCTGTTGGAAAATTTGAGCTTGCTTCTGTGAACCATACATTTTTACATTAGATTCTAGGCATAAAATGACTAGTCAGTTTCTGATGAAGACTTTTCTTATGAACATGTTTTCAAATTCTTGATGATCACCATTAATGAAAGAATTTGTTCATCGCGAAGGAGGTGGCAAATAGAAGAATATTGCATTTTCTCTAGTTGCTGGAAACTTGTCATTAGCTAGAATTTAGTAATTTGAGTGTTTAAAATTCTGTTTCCTGAGTATGATTATCTTTTGTTAATTTATTTATCTTAAAGTTTTTAGTTATTTGTTTATGTTTGAGAGACAGAGAGAGAGCGAGAGAGAGAGAGAGCATGCGCACACACGAGAGTACAAGCAGGAGAGGGGCAGAGATAGAAGACGACATAGAATCTGAGCAGGCTCCAGGCTCTGAGCTGTCAGTACGGAGGCTGACGCAGGGCTCGAACCCCGCAAACCACGAGATCATGACCTGAGCCTAAGTTGGCCACCCAGGCGCCCATATGATTATCTTTTAAATTTGGTGGCACACTTTCCTTTCTTTAATTGATTAATGTAATCACAGTTTTCTTAATCACATAGATTTTTGAATCCAGTTAAACCTTTCATACTACGTATTTAAAAACAATACACCTCCCCCCTCCTTCTTTGACTCACCAATTCTTTAGGATTCCAATTATGACACCAAGTAAACATCACTAATGAGCCTATTACACCTCATGTTTTCTTTCTCTCTTTTCATGTGGACTTTACAGTGTTCAATTCGGGAACTCAGAAATGTTACTTAGCAAAGTTATTTTTTTAATCCAGTAATTCTCTTTTATTAACTTGCAAGGTGAGTATCTTTCAAATAGCATACCCCGCCCCCAGGTCTTCTTTTGGACTGCAGGTGCATTTCCCTTTGAAATGGGGTAGGGGAGTGTTCCCATCTAATGTGTCTTCCTGGAGTGGAAACCAACAAGACTGTAGCAGCCTAGATTTTATTAAATGCAGCTTTTGGTAACATCACTAATCTGGAGTTTTTCTTTAGACACCTTACATATGCTTTGGGTTTCCCTGTGAATAAACCAGTGTATTGTTTTCATTTCTTTCAGGATTTTCAGAACAGGGTCCTTATGCGGTCTTTCCACCATCCCGTCACTGTAGCTTCACTGGTCATTCACAGATTTATTTGGCCTGTCTGTAATATCCTATTTGCTGCAGACTGTTTTCTTGCGACCTTGTGTATTTCATCCGCAGTTGTTAGTTTCAACTGGCCAGTCTCATGGTTGTTGATACTGCCTGTGTGGTGAAGACTAGATTTTTATCTCTAGCCTAGAGCTTTCTAACCTCTCAACTCTAGAGTTCTGTTAGGCATCTCAAATCTAACCTGTTCCAAACAGAATTTCCCATTTTCCTTCTCTGCCCCATATCAGTAAATGACAGCTCTACTTGTCCAGTTGCTCAGGCCCAGATCTGGGCCCCTCCTTTGTCTCATACTACGTCCGATCTGACAACAGATTCTGATGGCTCTCCTTGAACAACGTATCTACAATCTGACCTCTGCCGGTACCTTGCATGCCGCTACCTTGCCTAAATCAATAGTTTCCTAGCCCTACGGCAGCCAGAGAGTGTCTGTTAGAATGTCACTCATTTCCTTTTCTATGCAACTGGCTTTTTCCTCTTACTACTTTAGTAAATGCCCCCAGCTTTCTCTTCATCTCTGGCTTCCTTCTTGCTTTCACTGTTTCAGCCACCTTGGCCTTTTGCTGCTGTCTGGGCATGCTTCTGCCTTGGGCCTTTGTACTTGCTTTTCTCTCTGCCTGGAGTGCCTTCTCCCAGACAACCACACAGCTTGCTCACGTATGTTCTTTAGGTCAGGTGACCCATATCAGTGATTACCTTAAATAAATTAACAGCCCCTCATTCCCTTTGCCCAGCTTTGCTTTTCTCCATAGCACTTACCACCAGGTAATACACTGCTCTTGTTTGTTTATTGTCTGCTCCTTCCCTTCTATACTCTCAGCTCTCTGAGGTTACAGATTGTGTGTATTCTGGTCGCACAAGTATCCGTAGGGACTAGGGCACTTCCTGGCAGTCAGTGGGTACTCAGTAAATATTTGCTGAATTAATGGAACAGTTAACCAAGACTCTGCTCTGGACTTTGTGTTTATTTGCTGATCAGGGTTACAACAGCTGCAACATCTAAGCATTGTGGTCCAGGCCCTGGGACTGACTCCCCGTACTCCCTGCGCACTCACTGGTTGCCGGCATCTGGAACTGAGTAGTTCTGGTGGTTCTGCTTTTCTCTGAATGACATCAGGCTAACAAAGAAGGCAGGGTAACACATTCGGCCAACCTGGAGACAATCACACCCAGTCAGAATAGCTCAGACATAGAAAATGGCAAATTGAGTTTTGATTTAGACTTCTGCTTTTAGTCAGGGCTACCTTTCCTTTTCATCTAAGACTCGGATTCTAAGTGTTTTTAGAAGGATTGCTCCAATGAGTTTTATGTTTCTGTTTCTCCCTTGATATAATTTGTACCCATGGATTAAAAGTGCATTATGAATGCTTTTGGTTTTTCATGTATGTGTGAAGTGTAATTGTATTAACTATAAAATTCACCTTGCCATTACCTTTTGTCAAATGCTGAGAGCTTAAGTGACATGGTTGTGAATTACTTTGCATCTTGGAGCTCTGCAGACTGAAAGCAACCCTGTCCAGTTTACCTGCTTCAGAACATGTCACGCACAGGTGTAAGCCTGAGCACATACTACTGCATGTTAAAGATTATTGTGGTCCAGGGCCGCCTGGGTGGTTTAGTTGGTTAAGCGGGCTGACCCTTGATTTCGGCTCAGGTCATGATCTCACAGTTCGTGAGTTTGAACCCCTTATTGGGCTCTGTGCTCATGGCGCAGAGCCTGCCTGGGATTCTTCTCTCTCTTCCTTCCTTTCTCTCTACCCTTCCCTGACTCGTGCTTTCTCTCTCTTTCTCAAAAATAAACTTAAACAAACAAAAAGATGATTGTGGTCCAAAGAAAGTTTCTCTCATTCTTAGCATTACATGAGATAAAACTTCTCCTTCTATGTGTTCATTAACTATACATTTACAGCTTTAAAGGGTGGTTTTACTCAATTACAGAGTAATAGCTTATCCTTCTTTTAGCCAGATGTATCTTTTTTCTTGACTGCAGTAAAGCTTTGAGCTTTTTCTTATTAGTTTGTAACATTGCTGTTTGTGTGTTTTAGCATCTTTTTTCTTAACTGCAGTAAAGTTTTGAGTTTTTTCTTACTAGTTTGTAAAATCGCTGTTTGTGTGTTTCAACAGCTGTATTGAAATATAATTCACTTATAATTTACCCATTTAAAGTATACAATTTAATGGCTTTAATATATCACAGATAGGTGTAACTATCACCACAGTCAATTCTAGAACATTTTTTATCACCCCTAAAAGAAATCCTGTAACCATAACCGTCATTCCCTGCCCTGTCCCCCGCTTCCTTGGCAACCATTAATCTGCTTTCTCTGTGGATTTGCCTTTTCAGGACATTTACTATAAATGGGGTCATATGATATGTGGTCTTTTGTGACTGGCTTTTTTTTGCATGTCATAATGTTTTCCAGGTTTTGTATCCATGTTGTATCAGTATTTCATTTCTTGTAATTGCTGAATAATGTTCTGTTGTACGGATATACCATATTGTAGTTCTCCATCTGCTTCGTTTTTTCTTTATGGCCTTGCTTTGGGCAAGTGAGCTTAGGAATTCTATCCCCTTTCACATCAGGGGCTTGAATTCATAGGCATTTGGTTTCCCTTGTACTTGGCATTGTGGACATCAGGTTTTCTCTTCAGTTGTATGATAACAGAAGCATCCACTTGGCCCCACAATCAGGCAACTCACCAATGAGTAATATTACCCCCAACAATCTTCAGGGCTTGCCAGAAAACATCAAGATTTTCAGGATATGTTACTTCTGTTTTCCTAATTCAGCTTTAGACACCTGTGTAATTACTATTTCAGGCAGTGCTTTGAATTAGTCTAGCTTATTTCAGAGAACAAAGAACATGCCATCTTACAGTTTTTGTAATGGTGTTAGCTTTATGGATTGCGTGTTAGTCAAGCATAATTATGAATAAAGCAACACAGATGTTTAACCCCTTGAAATCTCTGTGATAGACAAATAATTTTATTTCTTTAAAGCAGTGGTTCTCCTTTGTAAGCAGTTTTGCTTCCCAGATGATATGTGGCGATATTTGGAGTTCTTTTTTATTGTCCTGACTGGAGCAGTGGGTTGTGCTGTTAGGATCTACCATGGGTAGAGACCAGGGATAATGCACAGGACGGCGGACAGCTTCCACACAACAAAGAATGATCTGACCCCAAATGTTTATCTTGCCACAGTTGAGTAGGCCTGGTTTAGAGTGACGGTGAATTTTCCTTAACCCACTGAGCAGCAGAGACACAACTGTAGGTAGTGTGCAAAGTAAAAAATTCTGTGTGGATTTGGCAGAATTTCACATTTAACAGTATAGGACAACGATTGCTTATATTAAATGAGTTTGTGTGTTCTTTAAAGAAAAGGATGATGGGTTGATTGGTTATTTGTTTTCTCGTTTATGTATGGAAACCTGCTTAGGCACCTCATGTTTTGGAATTCCTTACTCCTACTTCAAATAAGAAGATTGGATATTGTTTGTTATTTAATTTTAATTGAGCTGTTAATTGTAATCTAGAGTTTTGCTGTTCTAGGTGCTTTCCAAACCTTTTGTAGGTCCTGTGTTTTGTTATTCTGTCTTTTTGGAAGAAATTAATATATTTGTCAGAGTCCACTCATCTTCATTCTTTCAGTTCTCCCCCCAAGTTTCTGAGGGGGGAAGCGTTCCTTTAAGCATTACATCCACTTCTGAATAAGGGGCGTTCATTCTGTGCTTCCTTATGTTTTGGTGCCACAAAGTTCCCTCTCCGAATTTGGCTAGTACATCCCATCTCCATTGTGCAGATTCTTCGAATAAGACGTGTGCTCTAGGGATGAGGGTACGAACTCAGGATTGATGGGAGTTTAAATATTCATTAACCCCAAGTGTAGAGAATCGTGGGAGGGGCATGTGTAGCCAGCCATTTGCCTGTACGGTTGGGTTTGTCTGGGGGAAGAACTTCACAACCTGCTTCTAGTACTACATCACTTTTAGATAAAACACAGTCTTACCTCTGCCAGGGTTCACAGATCTGCTGGCCCCATATTTCTTGGGCAGTTTTCTTAGGTCTTCCATGTTGGGACCATCTCCTTTTGCTCCTAAAGGAGAATGGTAAATGCAGAAATGGCAAAGGCAGATGTTCTTGAGGTGCTTTGGTTCCTGATCTAGTTAGACTTGCAGAGAGTGGATTTGAAAGCAAGCTTGTATGGATTGGACTAACACCTCTTAATGGCAAATACCTCCAGCCAGGCAAGGTGAATGTTCCCAAAATGCTGTTTTCATCTCAAGGGCCTACAGTGACACCCTTTGGATAGCTTGGCTTTTAAGGACGGGTAATTTAAGGCAATATGGCCTTATGGTTAAGAGTCTAGGCTCTGGAGTCAGTGGCCTGGGTTCATATTCTAGATCTAACACATAGTTGTGTGATTTTTGGTCAGCTTGCTCAGCCTGTCTGTGCTTGCTTTTGCTTTGGGAAAATGTACATAACAACAGTACCTACTGAATGGGGTTAGGTTGATCATATGACCTGTTTTTTTCATGAATAATTAAAAACAATTTTTTTAAATGTTTGTTTATTTTTTGAGAGAGATTTGGACAGAGTGTGAGGAGGGGAAGGGCAGAGAGAGAGCGGAAAACACAGAATCCGAAGCAGGCTCCAGGCTCCGAGCTGTCCGCGCAGAGCCCGACGCGGGGCTCGAACCCACAGACCGTGAGATCGTGACCTGAGCCGAGGTCGGACGCCTAACTGACTGAGCCCCCCAGGCACCCCTGTCCTAGTAACTTCAACTGAGATTGTGGTGTTGGAGGCGTCCTGAAGTAGAGGAGCTTGAGAGAAACTTACGAGGCAACGGTGACGGGATTTGTCGACGTCAGGGTGAAAGGTGGGCAGTAAAGATGCTGCCTCTCTTGCGTAGCGAGGATGGGCAGGGGAACTAGTCACCGGGAGAGACCATCTAGAAGAGGGGCTCACTTGGGGCCAGAGTGTGCCTTCAGTTTGGATATGCTGGGGACACTTTGGAGACCTCCAGGAGGAGACTTCAGGTGGACAGTCTTCACTCTGCCGAGGTTTGGTAGACACATTTGGGGATCACCTGTGTGCATGTGGTGTGTGTGGACCAACGGAAGTGTAGGAGATTGGCCAGGATGGGCGTTGGGAGGAGGGGGCCCCTGCACAGGGCCCTGTGGGACTCCTGCACTGGCTGGCCTGGCTGGGGGCCAAGGGTCAGGCAGGTAGGCTCAGGAGAGGACCGTGCCAGGTAAGCCAAAGGCAAAAAGCCTTTCCAGAAGGAGGGTGTGTGGTCAGCCCTCTCAGGGGATGCTGAATGGCCAGATGGTAATGAGGTGGACTTGATAACAGAGAGGAAATGGCTTTAGTGGGAGTTGTTTCAGTGAACATGTGATAGGTAGGCATGGTTCTTGTCAGGTGGTGGAGAAAGGACACAGGTTAACAACAGATGACGTGGGGCGCTTGGGTGGCTCAGTTGGTTAAGTGTCTGATTTTCGACTCAGGTCATGATCTCACGGTTCGTGGGTTTGAGCCCCGCATCGGGCTCTGTGCTGACAGCTCAGAGCCTGGATGGAGCCTGCGTTGGATTCTGTGTCTCCCTCTCTCTCTGCTTCTCCTGCTTGCACTCTGTCTCTCTCTTTCTCTCTCTCTCTCAAAAATAAAAAATAAACATTAAAATTTTTTTTAAAAAATTAAAAAAAACAGTGATGACAGTAGTGGGATCCGCGAGGGTCCTTTTATAGGCAGGATGGGGAACAGTGGGAGTCTGGACTCTGTCTGGGAGCCTTCCTGGAGTTGGGCAGCAGAAATGCCTGAGGGCCTGAATTTGAGCTGAGGTTAGGTAGACCGAGGGGAGGGGACGATTATTCTGAGCAGAGAGGTTCCTGAGATGGAAGGAAGTGTTTTGAGGTAGCTGGAGCATACATACAGGAGAGGTGGCGATGGGGCTAGACAAGTGAAGGGACAGTCAGGATGTGAAGGTCCCTGCAGTCTTTGGAAAGAGGTGATGGATAGTGAATTGCACTTTAAGGGCTGAATTGTGTTGTGTGAATTGTATCTCTATAAAGTTTGTTTTAAAAAAGTGGTGCGGTTGTCAGAGCTGCTGGCTGGTTGCACTGCAGGATGAATTGGAAGGAAGGCAAAAACAATTTTAGTCACAGAGACCAGTTAGAAGGCAGTTGTATTAATCTATGCGAAAGATGATGGCTTTTTACATTTCATCTGGTGCAACGGATAAATCAGAGATTCGGCATGTGATTGGGAGACCCGAAGAGCTGAGCAAAATGCCTGGTGTGTGGTTAGGCATGTGACAAACATAAATATTTCTTGCTCTGGTTCAATGAGGAAGAATTATGTGTACTTCACTAGCTGCATTTGGTGAGTCAAGTGTCCTGCAGAATCTGGCTTGAGTAAGTGAGATGATTGGAATTCAGGGAGTGAAAAGTCAGGAGGGAGAGGCAAGTTTTCATGGATAAGTGAGTTTTACATGATCCCAGAGAGGATCTGTTTGAAATTTTGTTATTTGTAGTCAATTTTACACGATCTGGTTCTTAATTGTGCGGTAGAACCCCCCCACTTCCCCGCAAGAGAAGATAAGTTCTTGAGGGTATGGATGGTGTTGGGCTCCATTTATGTCTTGCATGGCACAGTGTACTATTGGGGATTATCTACTGTTGAGAGTTTACATTTGTAGAGCGCTTTGCAATCTGTGAGCGCATCTCCATATGGTATGCTTAATTAACTTAATCCTTACAGCAGCTCTTGTGGCGTGGCTAGCTGTCTTCCCCGTTTTACAGCAGGGAAGCGGATTCAGAGAGGTAGAGCGATTTGCCCAAGGCAGGACAGCACATGGCACTGCCAAGAACTTGGGTCTTGGCTTCTCAGCCCAGTTCTGTGCTGGGCCTGACCTTCTGGGACCTGCTTGGATAGTATCAGGAAGTGGGTTTCTTAAGTGCGGTTTCGTCCCTGAGCGTGACTGAATTTTTAGGTTTTTATCTGCATCGGCTCGGATCGGTAGTGAGGTGTTTGCAGGTGGGTTGTTGGCTTGATTTTGAAGGGGCGAGCGATGTTTGTACGGAAGGTGCGGTCACCTGAAGTCAGAAAGAGTGCTTCCGTATCACCGACTCTTGAAGGCCTTGGACTCTGATTAGCGGAAGACAGAGCCAGGCCGGCTGCCCGGATTTAGCAGTTGAGATGAGATGACGAAGCACAACCTGATGAGTGTGGAAACCAGTGAGAGGAGGATGTGTTTGCCACGAGTCCTAGGGGTGTTGCCTTTGGAAATGTGAGTTGTAAGTCTGTTTTGAAGATCCTCTCCACTCCAGCACGAGCAGTACATGTTTTTGTGGGCTTAAAAAATTTTTCTCAGAAAAACTATTCACCTTCGCTTCCTTGGTGACATCACACAATCTCGTGGCTTTCAAAACTAAATTAAAAAGTAAGTTTTTGTCTCCAGCCTGGACCTCTGAAAATCTTCATGTGGTTTTTATAGGCTTCTCAAACTCTGCATGTTCATACCTGAGCTCCTGATCTTCCTTCCAGAACTTGCGTAACGTCAGCTTCATTCACCCAGTGGCTCATGCCAGAAAGCTTGGGGTTATTCCTGACTTCTTTCTCTCACACCTCACCTCCCGGTTTGTCAGCACATCCTGTTTGACCCTTATCTTAAAGATACATAGAAAACAGGACTTGTCCCCTCTCTGCCACCACCATGCCAGTCTGCCCCAGCTGCCTTCGCCGCTTACCTGGCCTGTTGTAGCCAGCCGCCTCCCTGGCCGGTCTTAGTGCTGCAACACGTGCATCCCTTCAGGATTTTTCTCACTGGCCAGAGTGATCTTGAACAGAAGTCAGATCATGTCTTCTTGCTCTGTTGCTCAGATCCCCGCAGTGGCTCAAGTGTCATTCGAGTCACTGCATGTCACATCATGGCACTTGAGTAAGGGCATCAAAGTTCTTACTCTGGCCTACAGGCCAGGATCCAGCCCCCCCACCCCTCGCCCCCATCTCCTCTCCAGCTGCTTCTCTCTTTCTCATACCACTGCAGCCTCCTATGTCCTGAGTGTGCCCAGCTCACTCTTGCCTCTGGACATTTGCACCTGCTTTCCCTCAGCTGGAATGCTCTCCCTTCGTGTGTCCTTAGGGCGTTTTCTCTAAATGTCTTGCTCGGGGCAAACCCTGAGGGCTTCCCTGACCATCATTTAAAATTGCAATGTACCCATACTCTATGTCCCCTTTGGATTCCCCATGTAAGATCTTTTCATGTACTATATATATATATGTATATATTACTCTTTTGGGTATGATTCTTTTCCCCACTCCCTAAAACATAAATGCCACGAGGGCAGGGAGTTTGTGGTTCTTTGCTACTCTCCTCACACCTAGAACGGTAACTAGTACACAGTAGGGGTTTGGTAGACATTTGTTCTGTGAATAAATGAAGATTGTTGTGAATCTGAACATGTTATAGAGTAGATTTTCTCTCGTGTTATTTGTTACAATATGTTATACTGCTTTCTGTTCAAGTGGGTGGAGCAGTGGATTGACAGAGACACTTTCAACGTTTTTGTCTTTCTTAGTGGACAAGAATTTCTTTTCTGGAAGCGAAGGGCAAAGACAGGTTTCCTAAATCTGTCTGTGTGAATTATCAGCCTGGATGCCTGTGGGAAAAGTTAGCACCTATGAAGAGCTGGTGACCCTGGGAACATAGATTGTAACCTGAGGAGTAGGTTGTTCAGGTTGGATGGGGTTTACCTGTAGGACTGCTTTCCCTTTGGAAGAATCGTTGGGTGTATGGCTTTGTGCACACGATCTCTTCTCAGTTGCCCTTCCGTAGTCTGTAAAGTGGGGACGGTGACTTCTGTCTGGTTCACTTCACTGAGTTGAGAAAAAGAACTGAGCGAGATCATGGCAGGAGTCTGCTGTGAAGCCGGTGTTGTTCACAAAAACGCTGTTGTTGTAATGGTAAATCTTTTCTAGCAAATTGAAGTGACAACTACCCTTCTCAGTGCCATCTGGCTTCTCTCTGGGTCCCTTTCCTTAAATGTCACATTATTGTTGTATGTTGGTCATTGTGAGATGAAGCTCAGAAAAATTATGATTAGTATGGGAAATGCAGAGGGAAAAAAATATCCCCACTGCACTGTATTTTAGAGCCAAATGTAAATGGTAATTGCCTTTTGTTTTGGATTATCACTGTTCTTAGTTACCTGAAAGTTGGATACACACACGGGATTTCATTTTGTGGATGCTTTCTCTGTTTTTTCTTGAATTTTTCTTTCTTGCTTACTCTTGGCAGAAGCAACTCAAATTTCATTGTAAATAGAAGCTAGTATATGATTTTGTAGGGAGTGGTGTTGGATGTATAATTTGGACTTACTATTTTTTTCCTTTTTGAGTGCTGAAATAATATTTTTACATAATTTTCTGGTTATCTTCTTAACCCTGGAGAGAATGGTCTTTTTCTTAAATTCATCAGATGTCTGTCCTGAAATACATCTGCGAGGTTTTCAGCCTAAGCCCTTGTTCTTTCGGATTCCTGGGAGACCTTGGTATGTTTTTCAGTGTCAAAGAGGAATGTTTTAACAACGGCGTTAGCTGATAGTTTTCTTTCTTGCATGATTGGCTTGTTCATGCTTTAACTTAAGCCCAGTGGAGAAAGTAATATGTCTCTTTGAGTATTTTCAATTGCTAGCACTAGTGGCCTACAGGGACTTAGGAGTTTATTACTGTCTGTTTAGCAGATGATTCATACGGGCAGAACTTTTGCAGGCACTAAGATAATTTTTCATTTTCTTAAAATATGTTTAGAAAATGGAAATCCTATCTAGAAGCATATTTCCCGTGTAGAAGGAAGCAATCTAGGTTTGTGCTACATGCTTTCCCCCTTCTGACTCTGTTTTAAATGATCAGCTTTATTTGCTCCTTCATGGGTCTGTCTCCCATAGGTGGTTGTGAACATTTTTTATTTTCTCGAATGCCTAAGGATAGTTGAGGTGCTTATGGAAAGGTCTTCTCTGGTGTCAGATTTGACCTAAGAGCTTTGGAGAGAGTATATGATACTTTTTATGGTTTTGGCGTGACCGAAGAGAATTTTCTCTGTGTCTAAGGCATGTAATTGCAAGCTGATTTGTTTGTTGCTGTCTAAGTAAAGAGGACCGATCTTTTGTTTGTTTGCATATGTTGTTTCTTATCCGGCCCTAGTAACACGAGAAACAGATGGTTCTCATATTGATCAGTTTGCTTTTTTGGCATTAGAGCATTGAGGGCGAGGACTCTTGAGTTCTTCCGTCATTGTATCTTCAGTTCCGAACACCTGGCACATAGATAGTGTTAAGTACAGATTGTTGAGCAAATGAAAGAAGATGATACAGGACTGCAAAAGATAAATTACTGGCGATTATGACTGTCCAAAAACTGACTGGTAAACAAAACAGTCTGTGTCCATCTGTTGTCCTCCCCCCCCCCCCCCATAACATTTTTGTTAAGAACCGTGTTGGGTTGGAATTTGGGACTCTGTCTTCTCATTGTAAAGTCTTAAGAACGTCAGGCTTTCTTTGTTGGGTTTAGTTCTAGGGAGGAGTTTATTAGGGAAATTACTAAGAGTGGAAATTTGGAAGAATGTAAAAACTACCTAATATTCCCTAAAGATGGAAGATTGTTTTTGGAAGCTGTTATGTTTTGTTCAGACAGAGATAATGTATCTTCAGAGGTACCATTTTTCATGGAAAATAAATAGAATAGTAGACTTCGAAGATGGGAAAAGGTACATTGAAGGCAAAAGAATCTTGTTTTGCGGTCATCACTTTTGTTTGCGTCCACACTTGGTTTATTCTTGAGAGGAGCTCTGGAAATTTGGAGTGTGGCTAGAAAGTTTTCCGAAGATAGTACCCTGTGAGAGACATCTTGAGACATGTTTTGAGTCTGTCCAGATTATTGGTTTTCCAGGTGGAAATAATTTTAGTATATAGGTTCTTGCCCTTTCAAATTAATATTGTGGGTTATGAAGCTCCTTTTGGATAATTGTACCCATTGTATGTTTTCTACTAGGGTACATTTCACTTTTTCCTTAAAAAGAAGAAAACAGTTGGTGTACAGAAAGTGTGGTTTACTAGTATGCATTCAGACGTTTTCATTTTTGGTGCGGTAGTAAATCCCAAACCATATGCTAGCTGAGACCAAAACTGCATATAATTAAACTTTGTGTCATTTGTCCTACCTTTTTTCCTGTGGCCCATGAGAAGTTTTTAGGGCTAAAACGCAAGTAAGAGATTAATTTAACAAAACACCAAACATATGAGAAAATGTTAAAGTAAAATCCTTTTCTTTCTCTCTTTTCTTGCCTAGCGTTTTTGAAGCATTGGGGTAGTTGGAGTGGTTGGATTTTCCCTGGAATTGAGTGAGAAATTCAGAAGACTGAAGCCCAGGCTTACTGTCTACCTTTCACGGAGGCCTAGCCGTGAGAGGACAGAAGAAGGCACGTGGCGAATCATGACAGCTGACAAAGACAAAGACAAAGACAAAGAGAAGGACCGGGACCGAGATCGGGACCGAGAGAGAGATAAACGAGACAAAGCAAGAGAGAGTGAGAATTCAAGGCCACGCAGGAGCTGTACCTTGGAAGGAGGAGCCAAAAATTATGCCGAGAGCGATCACAGTGAAGATGAGGATAATGACAACAATAGTGCCACCACGGAGGAGTCCACCAAGAAGAACAAAAAGAAACCACCGAAAAAAAAATCTCGCTACGAAAGGACAGATACCGGCGAGATAACATCCTACATCACCGAGGATGATGTTGTCTACAGACCAGGAGGTAAGCAGCGTTGCATTTGGCCTTCACAGTGTTTGTGCTGGAGAAGGACATCAGCATTCACGTGCCACTTTACGTGGTAGGGACGGCAGGGGACCCAGAAAAGGAGATGGTAGTTTGGGGTAGGAGACATCAAGGTAGGAAACACACTGACCCACTTTTGGGCAGTTGGGTCCGCTGGCTTCTTGCTTGTGTCGGCCTCAACTTGGTCTTCTGTGCTCGCTGTGCACGTCAGTTCTTTCCTTGGGTCCCCTCCTGCTGCTTCTCTCCCTTCACCGTCTACTCAGTACATTTCATCTTTTCATTTCCTCCTTGCTTTTTATCTTCAAACACAGGGCAGTGGTGACCCTGCAGAATAGAATACCTGGTGGGGCAAGTAAACTTTAAGATTCTTAGAAGCAGGGTGTTTCATATTGGCCACGGGAGTGAGCAGAAGCTCAGGAAATATTTGGAAAGACCTTTAAACCAAAGTAAATTTCTCCTGATAACCTCCTTTTCCAAGGCACTGAGCTTCAGGATCTCTGACCAATAATAATAGATGAAGACAACTAACTTGCTTTGTTTTCCAGATAATTTCCTATAGTTTACTCAGTATGTTGAGGTTCAAGGTATTGTTCAGAGAGAGACGGACCCAGCTTTCAGATGAGATGCAGGGAAACCAGTGCATGAGAACCTGCGGACGCCAGCAAAACTTTCCTTTTTCACGTAATGTGGTGTTTGTGTTCAGGTACTTTTCTTACAGAAGTCCGTAACGCTAGCTACAATCATTTTGTTTGAATTACAATGCTGAGCAGTGACATGAATTTCATAGGAGATGGAATTAAGAATTAAAAGCCTCCTGGTTGGAGGGTTTAGGGTTAGGGTGCCTGGGTGGCTCAGTCGGTTGAGTGTCCAGTGTTTGATTTTGGCTCAGGTTATGATCCCAGGGTCGTGGGATTGAGCCCCATGTCGGGCTCTGGGCTGAGTGTGGAGCCTGCTTGAGGTTCTGTCTGTCTCTCACTCCCCCCCCCCCCCCCAAAAGACTCCGGTTTGCTGTTTTTCCAGGAAAGGGAGATTGAAGAAATGATGTTATGTCGTTAACCTGATGCCGTTGTTTTACTGAGGAGTGCCGTCACTTTGCTGAACTTTGCATGAAGTACTGGAATTTTTCCTTGTGTAGGAGTTTGTTTTGAATTTCCAAAGATAATCAAGATTAGAACTTACACAGCTACACTTGTAGTCACAGCTACAATTTATTGGTTGATGAGTGACTGAGAAGATATTTATGTGATGTAAAAGTGATCAGCGTTAGGTTTCAGAGAAGTCAGGGTTCTGCTGCGGAGATAGAGTCCCGATCGAGTCACGTGTCGGTTATACTGCTGTCTGTGTCTGTGATTTTACAGACTTAGGTATTGCACAGTAAAAATTTCTGAGCCACTGAAGAATATCTCATTATAGAGTTACCATAGATAACTTGTTGTGGGCCTGTTCGGTTCTAAATCATGAGAAAGGAATAGAATGTGTTAACTTCTTTAGGTACGGATTATAGTATCGTAACTTAAAAATAGGGAAAGATCTGGGGCTCGGTTGGTTAAGTGTCTTGACTCTTGGTTTTGGCTCAAGTCATGATCTTGATCTCACGGTTTGTGAGTTTGAGCCCCACGTCGGGCTCTGCACTGACAGCGCGGAGCCTGCTTGGGGTTCTCTCTCTCTCTCTCTCTCTCTCTCTCTCTCTCTCTCTCTCTCTCTCTCTCTCTGCCCCTCCCCTGCTTGCGTGCATGCACACACACTCTCTCTCAAAATAAATAAATAAACATTAAAAGAAATAAGGAAATACCTTACTGTTCTTTTCTCATGATACATAACAATTCAATGCGGTGATGTGATCGTTTGGGTCATGGTCAAAAGGCCAACTGCCTCTTGCGGTGCCGAATGGCCGTCTTTCTCGATGGAACGTTACTCCTGTGTCAGTGGCGGTGCTTCCCGCGAGTATTTGTTGTCCGGTACACGTGGGAAACGCGTGCACATCCTATCCCTGTCCTAAGAGATTCATGGTGAATGACCCTGAGAAGTCCTGCAGTTGAGGAAACTTCTGTAACGTTTAAAAAACCACCCACAAAACCTGCTGTTTTTCCCATTTATGGGATTGTGGTACCCTCTTTCTGCTGATTATCTCCCTAAGAGAAACCAGTGTTAAGAAAAGTAGTTCGAGAGCCACTGCACTTTCATTCTGCACCTTCTGCGGGATAATAGAAATCCTTCCTACTTGATGTTTGGAAGAGTATGTGAAAGAAAGTTGCTCGCGGCTTATTTACAAAACAGTGAGTTCTTAAAGTGTTTTGGAATTGAGCTGAGAGTATTTATGGAGGCAGGCATTGTTCAGTGAATCTGAGGACCGTTGTGAAATATGAAAAAGGTATGCTTTCTCGGGAAGCTAAATATGTTATAAAGAATCTATGAAAACCCAAAGGATTTGAAAGTTTTCTGTGACACTCAGAGCGTAACCACTTTGCGTGAGGTGCCCCTCGTACTTGGGAGGGTGACGGTGTCGTGCCTGGCACATTGCCGGGTCCGGTGGATGTTTGGCTCTTTGGTGAGGAGACTAACCTTGACCTTCGGTGTTCTCCACCCCCCTCCCCCCTTCCTTTTTAGGAGAGGCTTTTGAAGTTGAAGGGCTTGGTTGCTGTCTCCAAATAGCTTCTTTCTAACTGGAGCGTTGTTAAACACTGCCTATTTTTATGTTTACCTGCACTGAAGAATCACAAGCGTGGCGCTGTGTTTAGATTCCCAGATGGGACTTGATTTTTCTCCTTTCTTTTGTCTTCTTGTCTTTTTCTTTCTTGGCGCAGAGCACTATAGTGCCATCTTTTGTTAGTGATGAAAAACCATTCTCACCCAGTCACAGAGATTCTGTATGCTTAGTTGCATCTTAAATGTTTAGGTAGGAACTCCATAGGACGTCATAAGGGATTTCTTCAGTGTATTATTCTGTTTTGAAGGTTAGATCTTTTATGCTTGTTTGTTTCTTTAGGACATAAAACACATTAATTTTTGTGTTTTTGCTTTCTGTTTTTGTGAATTGGTTTTAATACTCAGATTAAGTGTAAAATATAGATAGTTCCCACTATAAGAACAAGCCCCACAGTGAGGATTAAAAAAAAAAAAAAACCAAAAAACAAACCTAGCCTCTAACTGTACTTCCTTGTCCTAGGGGGACAGGTCTATCTATATTTAGATTATCTGGTCTGAGAAGAATGAGATTTTTTTGAGAAAACGGGTATGATTTAGAATTTGTCACTAGCTAAAATTTAATTTTATGCATGGTCACAACGAGCTCTTTTATGCCCCTGCTGTTCATCTCTGGAGTTATTTTTATTTTGTCCTTAGGAGCTCAGCAGGATAGACTTGAATGTACTCATTGCCCATGTTACTTCCTGCCTCTGGCCCTTTGCACTTGCTTTTGCCTCAGGCTAGTGAGTCTCCCCCATACCTGCATACAGACAGATTTCCTTCTTTCCTATTCTTTTTTCAGTGTTCCCATTTCAGTGTCACTGCCTTTCCTCTCCCGGGTTACACAGATTTTTTTTTTTTTTTTTTAATTTTTTTTTCAACGTTTATTTATTTTTGGGACAGAGAGAGACAGAGCATGAACGGGGGAGGGGCAGAGAGAGAGGAAGACACAGAATCGGAAGCAGGCTCCAGGCTCTGAGCCATCAGCCCAGAGCCTGACGCGGGGCTCGAACTCACGGACCGCGAGATCGTGACCTGAGCCGAAGTCGGACGCTTAACCGACTGAGCCACCCAGGCGCCCCCAGATTTTCTTAATAAACACTGTCACAGCATTAAGTATCTTTTCTTCTAGAGCTTACAACTGATAATTTTCTGTTTATTTCTGTTATTTTGGGATTAGTATCTGTCTCCCTCCATAGAGGAAAAAGATCTGTTTTTTTTTGCCTATCATTGAATTCTTGGCACCTATGACAGTGGTTTACACATAGCATACCACTATGTGTACCAAATATTTGTTGAATAAATAAAATTCTGAAAACCTTTCAAAAATTTATTAACTGATTAATGATGTCAGGATTAAAATAATGCTCATGGAAGTCTATCTTGAATCATTTATTTGCCAATGAATGATTTAACAGACTTGTTGTAAAATAAAAACCAAAACCAAAAAGCTCGTGGGGCTCTATTATATATTGTCCCCATGTCTAATCTAACTTCTTTGTTGTCTATCAACCATTACTCTATTTTTGAGATGGCTGTCACGGTAACAAATTGATTTATTACACAGCTGTGTGCAGCCAGATTTCTCTTACGGGCTTCTTTAGCATAAGATATTGATTTTTAAAGTTTGCTGTGGGTGGCATATTAATTTCTTTCCACTATTTTCTAATTCCCCTCCCCCAGCTTTATTGAGATATAATCGATATATAATATTGTTCAGGATGTACAATATAGTGATTTTGTATATGTATACATTGCAGAACGATTACCACAGTAAGATTAGTTAACTTGTCCATTACCACATATAGGTACTAGTGTGTGTGTGTGTGTGTGTGTGTGTGTGTGTGTGTGTGTGTGGTGAGAACTTTTAAAGTCTGCTCTTTCAACAACTTTCAAACATGCAGTGCAGTATCGCTAACTGTAGTCACCATGCCGTACATAATATCCCCAAAACTTTTTCATCTTGTAGATGGAAGTTTGTATCCGTTGACCACCTTCACCCATCCCCTATAACCTCTGCCCCACTCCCTCCCTGTGGCAAGTACTAATCTGTTCTCCTGGTCTCTGTTTCTATGAGTTTGGTGTTGTTAGATTCCATGTCTAGGTGAGACCACACAGTATTTGTGTTTTTCTGTCTGTTTCACTTATTATATATTGTTTTATCCATGGTGTCAGGATTCCACCCCCAACCCTCCTGGTCCCTTTATGATGGCTGAATAATATTGTTTATGTATACGCACATTTTCTTTTTTCATTCGTCCCTTGGTGGACACTTCGGTTATTTCCATTTCTTGGCTATTTAAATAATGCTGCAGTGAACATAAGGGTATGGATATCTCTCCTAGAGAGTCGTTTCATTTCCTTTGGCTAAATACCCAGAGGTAGAATTGCTGGATCGTATGGTGGTTCTGTTTTAGTTTTTTGAGGAATTTCCAAACCATTTTCCATAGTGAGTGGCTGTACCCATTTACATTCTCACCAACAGTGTATTCGCTATTTTCAGTTAGATACGATGATTTTTTTTTTTTTAATTCCTGATCAGGTAAAACAGTCAGAAAATTAAATTCAGATTATTGAGAGAGACTTTTTAATTTTAGCATATCAGTTTGCTTGCTATTTTGATAAGGAAACACGTTCTTTAAAAAGTGCCTACTAGTTTGATTTTCTGTTTCTTGCATTTGGGGGGAAAGATTCAGGATTTTCAAGTTTGTTATATTTGTGTTCCTTATACATTTATGAAAAAGTGTCGTATTTTTCATGAAGATAAATTTTCATAAAATTTTATATATGTTTTATATATAAAAGGCAAAGAACTTTAAGTTTGTGGTTTATGAAATCTTAGGTGAAATAAAACATTTCCCCTTTTTATTTGAAATTTTCCTCATTATTAGGAATTGGGGACTTGAACTGAAAAAAGACCGAGAAACTAGAATTGATTATACGTTGAACATTGAGGTGTTAATTTCTTTTGATACAAATGGAATTTAAGCTGGAAAAAAATCCAAACTAAACAAAATAAAACCTGGGAATCTGGTTTGAATCAGAATGGAATGTGCGTATTTTAAAAAACATATTGAAGTTAAAAGTAGACTATTAATGAAGCATAATGTTGAGTAGACACAAAAAAAAGTATAACACTGTATGATTCCTTTTATATAAAGTTAAAAAATAGGCAAGGCTAATCTTCGGTGTTTTGAAGTCGGGTTCTAGTTACACTGATGGGTGTAACTGGTGTCTGCAACAGAGCATGAAGAGCACCCTCAGGGGTCTGGTCATGTTCTCTTTCGTGGTGACACTGCTGCTTACATGGGTTTGTTCACACTGTGAGAATTTATCATGCTTCACACTTTTCTGAGTATGTGTTATACTTCAATGAAAAATTTAAAAAGAAGTTAAAACATGAAACTATTTTCCTAATGGATAATTTCCCTTTGATTCAAGTTCCTAAAGAGGGAAAAGAGTCCCCAGCGTTTTACCAAATGGCATGTCTTAACATGTAGCTACTGATTATTCACTGAGGGGTTGGTCTCTGTGACCTGCTAAGAGACTGGCTTTGGTTTCCACGTCTTGATTCTCTGAATGATTGAAAGCTTATCTATGGTAACACTAAGACATAAATTTTTGGAGAAAATAAAACTGCATTCAATGCATAACTTTTTATCCATGTCTCTTGTGCTTGTAGAAGAATTTTAGGTAGATGTGACATACAAATGAAGGTGTCTTGGGGCGTTCTTATTTTGGGTTGCAGCACAACCCACTTTCTGATGAGAGCAAGAATATTTTTTGTGTAACAAGAGACATAAATTCTGGATAAAGGAATGTTTAAGGCCCAGCTTGAATCAAGAAAGCGGTTTGACATGTGTTACAAGTTTGTTTGCACTTAATAAGCCTAATATTTAAAAAAAAAATTTTTTTTTTTCAGTGTTTATTTATTTTTGGGACAGAGAGAGACAGAGCATGAACGGGGGAGGGGCAGAGAGAGAGGGAGACACAGAATCGGAAACAGGCTCCAGGCTCCGAGCCATCAGCCCAGAGCCCGACGCGGGGCTCGAACTCACGGACCGCGAGATCGTGACCTGGCTGAAGTCGGTCGCTTAACCGACTGCGCCACCCAGGCGCCCCAATAAGCCTAATATTAAGCTGCATAATGCCTTTTGGTGGATCCCTGTTGTTAGTAGGATCGAGTCCACAGTGTTCATTGGCATACCAGACTCTCTTGTGATTGCATAGCTACATAATCATCTTTAGACCTCTTATTTGGGAGGAGGAAGCCCAGTGAGGCAGTGTACCCATTTGCTAGGGCTGCTGAGTGCCTTCAACAACAGAAATAACTTGTCGCATAGTTTTGGAGGCTAGCACTTCAAGATCAAGGACAGGGTCCTTCATGCTCCTTGTGAAGGCAAGAGGAAAGTGTCTCTTTCTTCAGGCTTTTCTGAGCTTCTGGTAGTTCCTTGACTTGTGCACAACTGTAGTCTTCATATGGCGTTCTCCATGTAGGCCTGTCTCTGCATCTGCCCAAATTTCTCCTTGGCTTAAAAGGACACCAATCATTGGGGTGCCTGGGTGGCTCAGTCGGTTAAGCGTCCGACTCTGGCTCAGGTCATGATCTCACAGTCCATGAGTTCGAGCCCCATGTCAGGGTCTGTGCTGACAGCTCGGAGCCTGGAGCCTGCCTCAGATTCTGTGTCTCCCTCTCTCTCTGCCTCTCCCCCACTTGCACTCTGTCTCTCTGTTCTCTCTCTCTCTCTCTCTCTCTCTCTCTCTCTCTCTCTCTCTGACCCTCCCCTGTTCATGCCCTGTCTCAAAAATAAATAAACATTAAAAAAAGAAACTAAGAAAAATTAAAACAAAAAAGGACACCAATCATGGTGGATTAGGGCCCTCACCCTGCTGCATAGGGTGTTAGGGGCTACCTCGTTGTAGCTCGTTACATCTGCATCGATGCTTTTTTCTTCATGTAAGGTCACATTCTGAGTATTGGTGGTTAGGACTTCACATCTGAATTTTGGGGGAATACAATTCAGTCCATAACAGGTGGGTAGAGCTTTGTTGCTAGGTAGACAGACTCGGGCCTGAGTGAGCAAGCACATCAGCTGTATTTAGTTCTGTGTCCTTGGAACAGTTGTGAAAAAAGGATTTTTTTTTAAGTTTGTTTATTTTAAGAGAGAGACGTGGGAGGGGCAGAGAGAGGGAGAGAGAGAATCCCAAGCAGGCTCTGCATTGTCAGCGCGGAGTCCGATGCGGGGCTCCAACCCACGAACCGTGAGATCGTGACCTGAGCTGAAACCAAGAGTTGGATGCTTAACTGACTGAGCCACCCTGGCTTTTATTTTGTTTTGTTTTGCCTTTTTTTTTTGAGAGAGAGAGAGAGAGAGAGAGAGAGAGACATAGCACGTGTGTGTGGACAGGGGAGGGAACAGAAGGGGAGAGAGAGAATTTTAAGCTCAGCATGGACCCCTGATGGGCTCAATTCCACCACAACCCTGGGATCTTGACCTGAGCTGAAATGAAGAGCCGGATGCTTAACTGACTGAACCACCCACTCCCCCCCCAAAATGTACTTCTTGTTTTTAATTACATTACAAATGTGCTTTTACTTGTAGATTGCATTAATTTTTATTTTTCCCCTTTTATTGAAATTTTATTTCATCCTTTTCTGAGCCTCAAGAAGTGATTGCCTTTTAGTGCCTATTAGGAAGTTAGCCAAATTCTGCATATGTAAAAGAAAAATTTTAGCACATTAAAAGTTATTACTTTATCTCTCTGGGGGTAGAAGAAATGAGAAATTGCTGTTCTAAAATTACCGTAACAAAAAAATGGAAAGTGATGGAAATTTTATGACTAATTGTATCTTTTTTGATTTCCTAAGGAAAGAAGGGGTCATTAAGTGTAGTGGACCATGTACTCTAGAGGCACCTGCTGCCACAGTGTTGGCCACAGATTGACATCCATGAGAGTTGGTTAGAAATGCAGAATCTCAGGTTCTACACCGGATCTGCTGAATCAGAGTTCTTGTTCTCATGAGATTCCTAGGTGATTTAAATACATATTAAAGGTGGAGAGTCATCGATCTAGACCAGTGCTTCCCAGGCTTTTTCAAGTTAAGGTACAAATGGAAAATGAGCACATTGCCTTACGGGCTGAGAGACCAGCCTCCCAGCACACCTGTCAGTTATTTATGACAGACTAGAATTTAGGCCGATCTAAAAACAAGAAAAAAAAAGGAGGCTGGGGGGAAGGAAGATAGGCCTCCATGGCTTGAGATTTTGATGTGACAGAAAGCACATATGGTTCAGGAGGAACAGAGCAGTCGACTAATCAGTTGGGAATGATTTGGACCTTATAAAGTACTTGATTGCAGAAGGAACTGTGAACTTGGGTGGAAGCAGACACATGGTGGGGGGAGTGTGGAAGCTGTAGCCATGGATGATAACTAACCACCACGTTTAAAGCACCTCCTGTTGGGGAGCCTGGGTGGCTCAGTCTCCCGCTTCCTGAGTTCGATCCCCACGTCAGGCTCTGTGCTGATAGCGGATTCTGTGTTGCTCTTGTTTTCTGCCCCTCCCCTGTTCGCGCATGCATGTGCGCGTGCTCTCTCTCTCTCTCTCTCTCTCTCTCTCAAAAATAAACAAACATTAATTTTTTTTAAAAAAGCATCTACGGTTTCTAGTACTGGGCTTATTTTATGTGTGCTGTTGCTAGTCCTTAAAAAGTCCCTGTAGGGGCACCTGGGTGGCTCAGTCAGTTGGGCGTCTGACTTTGGCTCAGGTCATGATCTTGTGGTTCAAGCCCCGCGTCAGGCTCTGTGCTGACAGCTCGGAGCCTGGAGCCTGCTTCAGATTCTGTCTCCCTCTCTCTGTGCCCCTCCCCCACTCACACTCTGTCTCTCTCTCAAAAATCAAATAAAAACATTAAAAAAATTTTTAAAAAGTACCTGTAAAACCTAGTCGTTTCCCTGTTACACAGATGAGGAAACTAAGGCACAGAGGCCAGTGTCACAGAGCTAGTTTGTAAGATGGAATGGGCCTGTGACAGAATTGTTAAGGCCAAGAATGGATGGACATTTATATAAAATATTGAAGATGATACCAAAAACACACCTTTTGAAAGGAGATTAGGCCCATTTCTTTTTTTAAATTTTTATTTAATTTTATTTTTTAAATTCACATCCAAATTAGCATATAGTGCAACAGTGATTTCAGGAGTTGATTCCTCAATGCCCCTGACCCATTTAGCCCATCCCCCCCCCACACCCCCTCCAGTAACCCTCTGTTTGTTCTCCATATTTAAGAGTCTCTTCTGTTTTGTCCCCCTCCCTATTTTTATATTATTTTTGCTTCCCTTCCCTTATGTTCATCTGTTCTGTCTTAAAGTCCTTATATGAGTGAAGTCATATGATATTTGTTTTTCTCTAATTTTGCTTAGCATAATACCCTCCAGTTCCATCCACATAGTTGCAAATGGCAAGATTTCATTCTTTTTGATTGCTGACTAATACTCCATTATATATATATTTATATATATATATATACACACACACACACACACACATATACACACACACACACATATACACACACATATATACACACACCACATCTTCTTTCTCCATTCATCCATCGATGGACATTTGGGTTCTTTGCATACTTTGGCTATTGTCGATAGTGCTGCTATAAACATGGGGGTGCATGTGCCCCTCCGAAAGAGCACACAAGTGTCTCTTGGATAAATACCTAGTAGTGCAATTGCTGGGTCATAGGGTAGTTCTATTTTTAATTTTTTGAGGAACCTCCATACTATTTTCCAGAGAGGCTGTACCAGTTTGCATTCCCACCAGCAGTGCAAATGAGATAGATGAGGCTCATTTCTTGGAAAATGCAAATGGTATGATTAGTTTGCTATTTTTCTTCATTTTTTTGTTTGTTTTCTTGTTTGTTTCCCTGCTTCTGCGATTAGCTAGCATCTTGCCTGCTTTTGGAAATTATTTCTCAGTTCACACACACACAGAATGATTGTTGAGAAGGTAAATGCGTAACAATTATGGGAAATATGCTGAGCCAGGAGAGGTACATTGTTCCAGAATATTTAGGCTAATGCTGATTACTAGGTTTGAATCCTTAACTCAGCAACTGAAAGAGAAATACGTATAGTTTTTGTGATTTAATAAAAGTGATCATACTGTATTGTTAAAGTTTTCTGAATGCAAAGCTGGAGAACATTGGTCACATCACAGACAAAAATAATCTATTGATAGGGTATCTTACAGATTGGATGGAAACCTGTTTGGAATGAGGGCAGTTCTTATTTTTGGTCCGCAGGAACTAATGACCAATCTTTGTGGGTGCCCCCACAGCATTTTCCTGTCCTTGCTGTCACTCAGCCTGAGGCATGTTCACAGAAGAGTAAATTCAGTTGGTCAAGCTTGAATTGCATGTCTGTGTCTTAGATAAGAAAGGACGGAAACCTTGATTTATTGGGGCGCCTGGGTTGCTCAGTCGGTTGAGGGTCCGACGTCAGCTCAGGTCATGGTCTCGCAGTTCGTGAGTTCGAGCCCCGCGTCGGGCTCTGTGGTAACAGACAGCTTAGAGCCTGGAGCCTGCTTCAGATTCTGTATCTCTCCCTCTCTCCCCCTCCCATGCTCATGCTCTGCCTCTGTCTCTCAAAAATAAATAAATGTTAAAAAAAATTAAAAAAAAAAAGAAACCTTGATTTATTGCTCCCCCTTAAAACTGCACGTGGTTGGACTAAGGTAATTCCCCACAATGAAATTAGGATGCTTTTCTGTAGGGGGAATAGGTGAGAGCCGGCTAGAAAATGGCACATGTTCACCAGGTGCCACTTCATCAGGAGACTCTCACTGTAACACTGAATTCGGTGAGAACTTGTAACAGCTTATGGATATTTATATTATCTTTATGTTATTTATAGTATAGTTCATTTTGCTGTGTATGTGATCAGTAAATAGAGGAGTGAGGTCAGTGGAATGTACAGTTTGTGCCGGTTCCTATGCAGCTGTTCCTAAGCAAGAGGAATGTGAATAGAGGGGCAGAGTTTATACTGTATAATTAATCCTGTGTTATAGTGTAGTCTTACATTTTAGCAGAAAAGGAAAAAGTAGGTGAGAATTTAAACCTTTAATTTGACTGTTGCACTGGCATGAACCCTTTCATCTCTATTTAAAATGAAATGAGATAATGAGCACCTGCGCCCTAGGCATCTCTCCCCGCTGAGAAAGCCGAGAAAGCCGGCCCTCCCCACCTCACACACTTGACTCTGGCAGGCCACCTTGCCTGCTGTGCTCACCTTCACAGAAACTCCAGGTTAATCTGTATTGTTTTGGTGCCTTCAGGCCAGCATCTGTTTTAGGTATTCAAAATATTCCCTGAAGCAACCTTCAGCCGCTCTGGGGTGCCTGCGTGGGCCGTGCTATTTCTTGAGGTATAATTACTGATTTAGGGAAATGTAATAATCTGATTTCTGAGCTGTGTAGGTTTTGAGGGATCTGCCCCTTTCCCTGTGTTTTATATAAGCCCTTTAATTTTTAGGAGCATTTTCTGCGGAACTCTAGGTGTTCCCAGCATCATAATACACAGTGTTACAGTAGAAGTTATTACATACATGAGAAACAATGAATCAGAATGTGTTCTAAAACTGTGTACTCAAAAAGAAACAAGAATGTTTCGTACGTAGCCTTAAAAATCACCCTTGATAATGGCAAGAGTGTGTTAATTAATTCTTTTTTTTTTTTTAATTTTTTAATGTTTATTTTTGAGAGAGAGACAGAGAGCACGGTCAGGGGAGGGGCAGAGAGAGAGGCAGACACAGAATCCGAAGCAGCTCTAGGCTCTGAGCTGTCAGCACAGAGCCTGATGAGGGGATTGAACTCACGAACCGCGAGATCATGACCTGAGCCAAAGTCAGGTGCTCAACCGACTGAGGCACCCAGGTGTCCCAATTGGTAATTCTTTGAAGTCATCTTTATGAGCAGTTAATCATCAAATTCAGGAATGTAGGTTTCTGGCAGTCTTCTCTCAGTTACCTGCATCCCACATTCTAGGTGCTTCATCATCCATTCCCCAAATATTTACTAGCACAGTCAGGGGTGGTGACTACAGACTTGAGTGTTCACCCTGTGTTTCTTGGGTGGCCTTTCTTGAATAGCATGTCTTAAATGTGCCCTCTTTACAGGTTGGGCAGTAATACATACAGAGCAGTTGATCTTGGGACCTTCTTGGGAAGGGTCTTTAAGGCTGATATTTATGTGCAGAAAAGATGATGTGTATATATATATATACACACATACAAAGACATATGTAAAAGGTATACTTTGGTTTGAAAAATTGGTATTCAGTTTGTTAAAGTTATAAATTAAAGGATACTGCTTTACTTTTTTTTTTTTTTACCCTGCTTTACTTTAAAAAAGTCTAGTTTACTTATCTTAACCCTTATAAATTAAACAAGTTTTAACAATCACTTTTAAGGGCTTTTGAATTATGATTGGTCTTATTTATAAAGTAGTTAGTATCGTTAGTATTTAGACTTGGAAATAATTAAATATTTGATTTCTATTGTTAAGGGAGCTATTAACACCGATCTTCTCAAATACTTAACTTCTTATAAATGAAGTAAATTAGACCTATTAATGAAGTGAACCTAAAAAGGTACCTTAGCTATTTCAGTGCTGGGCATAAACTTACTTAGGTTTCAATCCCAACTGCATGTTTGAATCCATTTCACATAGAGAGACGACATTCCAGCACAATCTACCACTGAGGGTGGGCAGAGGTGGCGAGGGACAACTTCTGTGCTTTTATTTCTTCATAGGCGAAATGGGGATCAGAGTACCCACCTCAAGCCTGTGATGGGGATTAAGTGAGTATACGTAGATATGGAGGGCTTCTTTAGAAAAGACCAGGCCTAAAATAAAGTCCTAGGTTTTACTTTTTAAAATTGGAATTATGGGTCTGTTGTTGTAAGCCAAATTCCTTTAACTATAAAAAGAATAAAAATACCAAATATTCCCTGATCTTCTTTATTAATCCAGAAAATGTTAATATAGTATATATATTTTTTTTTCTGAGAGAGAGGGCACAAGTGAGTGAGGGGCAGAGAGAGAGACAGAGAGAGAGAAGTAGGGCCACCTGAAGCAGGTTCCCGTTTGTTTGTTTTAAATACCCATAGCGGGGCTCGTGTTCACCTGAAGCAGGGCTCATGCATGCTCACCCAAAGTGGGGCTTGAGCTCATCCAATGCGGGATTTGAACTCACAAACTGTGAGATCATGACCTGAGCCCAAGGCAGGTGTGTGTCACTGACTGAGCCACCCAGGTGCCCAATATACTGTTGATTTTCTTAAATCTTTCTCAATTCTAAATCTTTGCAGGGATAAAGGATATCAGTTTAAGGAGGTCATTACTACCCCAGTTAATTCGGGTGACTTAATTTTTAACGACAGGTTTTTCAACTGTTCAACCTTTTCAGATACGTACACCTGCTAAAGGATGATCTCTATAGTCACTTAGCCCTCCATCTCCAAAACTCTGAAAGGAGGCGGCTTCTCACCTCGCCTCACCTATTCTTTGGCCACAGAAGTCTGCAACTCTCTTGTGGTTGACTGTCTGCCCCCCTCCTCGCTTTAAAACATTCATTTCAGGTTTGCCTCTACGGACAGTTGAACATGATGGGGATCCCAGGGTGTATGTGCTTCCTCTCCAAAAATGAAGATCTTTGGCCCTAATAATAGGATTTTGTGTTCTTCACTTTCTCAGCCCTATGTAATCCTTATGAATATTTAAAATGTCTGGCGGCATGCTCACTCGTTCACACGGTCTTGTCTGACTAGTGACATCTTATGAAGTTATTCAGTGACACAGGAGTAGGCTCAGACACAACTTTTCGTTACTTAAAAGATATCTCAATAAAGAAACTGGAAACCCACGGAATTGCTGGCTAAAGTTATTTTGATAGTGGACATTGCTCTCAAACCTCTCTGTTGATGTTAACGTGGCTCCTGTTGGACGTAGGCTTTGGCTTCAGGACCTCACTCTGGTGGGTCAGTCGTGGTGCACTCCTGGTTATGAGTAATTACGTGTCTGAATTGGACTTGTGTCTAGCTATGATTTGAGTTTGCCATAGTTGATAGAGAGCTTTTGTTTTGGTGGTATTGGTTATCCAGTTTAGTTATTGCCTCTTGAGACCCTTTCTGGAGTACATCATGTTGAATATGGAAAGCTGGCTTTTGTGTGTGTGTGGCGGGGGGGTGTCACAGTAGACCCTGCATCTATCTAGCTAATTCAAAACGTTATATGAAGTTAAAAAAAAAAAAAAAAGGCAAGATGCAGGGTTTATCAAAAGCTCCTTCATACTCGATATTTCGATAAAAGGACTAAGAAGCCCAGTATTTTTTTTTCTTAATTGATGGTACGCAGCTTGCCTTATTAATACCCGTTCACAGATATCAGAGAGCAAGCTTACCTGTTGTTCACTGTCACCCTGTCTGCCAAGTTGCGAACATGGTTTTCACACAAGAAGGTACAAGAACTACAATAAAGGAAGAATGAATGGTAAAGAAAACCAAACTAGATGAGAAAAATAGATCATCTAAATTAGATGGCAAATGGATTTTATCTCCTTTTCCAGGTGATTGAGGGTGAATGTAGTACATTTGGAAGGAGTGCTCTGATCAATTGACTATGTTTTTCTTGAGTGCAGATATGGGAACATTTTCCATCCCTGATCTGGATTCACAGATGAGCTGAGTTTTTAGCCCAGATGATGAGGGACATGACAAGGAATTTGGAGACGTGATGTTAGAGGCACTCTACTATCCTCGTTAAGGCGTTAGTTAAAAGCTTTATTGTGTATGTGTCAGGCTAGTATACTTGATATTACCTCTAGAAAAATTCTTGAGCAATTTATAAACATAACACTGCAGATCAAATGTGTCATTTTCAAATCAAAGCCCTTTTATAGTGTAGTCTTCTATGGCATAAAATTTACATTGCCATTTGAGCTGCTTTACTTATTTAGTTAGCATTTCTAGAGTAGTGGTCAGCAAACTTTTTCTGTAAAGGGCCAGATAGTTAATGTTTTCAGCTTTGCTGTAGGCCATGGAGTCTCTGTTGTAACAACTCGATTCTGCCCTTGTGTCATAAGAGCAGCAATAGATAGACAAGATACAAATGAATGGGCATTGCTGTGTTCCAATAAAACTTTTTTTGTGGACACTGACGTTTAGAGTTGTGTTATTTTCACATGTCGAGAAATAGTCCCTTCCTCAATTAAAATATGTAAAAACCATTCTTTGCTTGTGGGTCTTACAAAAACAGGCAGTGGGGTCAGATTTGACCTATAGGCCATAGTGACAGTCTCTGCTGTGTGGGTTTCCTGCCATGACCTCTAACTCTGCCTGTTCTAATAATCCTTAAACTTCTTTCACCACCTAGTATTTTGTGCTACCTTTAAAATTTTAATTTGCTTTATCTAGTTAAATTAAAAAAAATACTTTTTATTTGCTTGAATTGTTGAAACTTGTTGACATTAAGTTGTAATTTTTCCTGCTTCTCATCAGACTCTATGAGGCATAGAAAGATGCTTTATGAATAAGGTAGTTGTTGGGATCCCCCCCACTCCATCCCCCACCAGCCCCCCGGTTAATTCAGCATAAATTCTTCTCAAGAAGTTTGCCAGTGGAGAAGATATCCCTGTGAAGTAGTTGCCATCCCAGGTCATGCCACTTTGAAGCCCTGTGTTTATTTCTGTGTTCTTTTTGAGTGTATATACATCTCCCCTACATAGAAACTGAATGAGGAAAGAAAATGAATTAGTTCATATGTCACCATTATAAACTGGTCCAAATCATCAATATCTCCACAGACGGTATCACCTCACAGTTGTGTGATGTGTTTTGGGAGTCTTATTTGTCGGTTGGTTGTAAAAGCAAGCCAGCAAGCAGCCTTCCAGAGACTTCTCTGTCCTGCACAGAACCTGGAGAAACTGGATTAACACCGCAGCATGGGGAGAGACCACAGAGGGGTGGGGTTCTATTGTTTGAATCTCCAAGCCGGATACCGAAATCAGCCTGATGGACTGTGACGAACAGAGTCCCAATCACAGTGGAACAAGATTTATATTTACTTTAGAGTCTAATTGGACTGAGATTTCCTGCAGTTATGTTAAAATCCTCGGCCCTTTTGCTTAGTGAGCAAGCGTTTGAACTCCTAAGCTCTGGAGGTTTAGCTTTTGCTGGCTCAATTAATTGTTAAATGTTCCCTTTATTATAATTATACATCGATGCCTTGCTTTGTAGTAGCTGAGGAAATTGCTGAAAGAGTTGTTTAATCTGTTACACTCTATCAGTTTTGTAAAAAGCTCTTTTTAAAAGGAAACAATTTTGATCTGAAGTGGCATGGTGATATTTGAGTTGGAGAGCATCATTGAAATTGAAATGCTGGAATTTGGCTCCACTTGTGACAGGGATTGGCTTGTAGTTGACGTTGACCCATGTGTTTGTCATCTTTCCAGATGCTGCCTTCTATTTATTCTGACGGCTTCACCAGCTGAGAAAACCAGACTTTCCAAGATTAAAAACATTGTCTGTGAATTTAAAGATGGAGCAGGGTTTTATGTTTGTTGACTTACTTTAAAATGGATGTGTACAAGAATGTCTTCCTTTTGTAAAGCATTTAAGTACTATAGAATAGATACTTGTGTACATGAGTTTTCCTTTGAAGATATCTGAATACCGTGAAAACTACCAAAAGTAAAAATACGCTTTTCTACTCCTTTATATGTTTGTGTTGGTATAAATTTGGTAATACATTTTTAATACGCTGAAATAGACGGGAGCAGTTAAATAAGTTACCTGGTTCTTTTAGGTTAACGCTTAAAATGCCTGGAAATGGGGCCCCTGAGTAGCTCAGTTGGTTGAGTGTCCAACACTAGATTTCAGCTTAGATCATGATCCCAGGGTCATGGGATCGAGCCCAGTGTTGGGCTCTGCATGGAGGATGGAGCCTGATGAAGATTCTCTCTCTCTCCCTCTGTACCTCTCCTGCTTGTGCATGCTCATGCACTCTGTCTCTCTCCTTCTCTCTCTCTCTCTCTCTCTCTGTTAAAAATAAATAAAATGCCTGGAAATGGATAAACTTCTCAAGTCACATTACCAAGTCTATTATATTCACACATAATGACCCTTTATCATTATGAATACCTTAAGTATCCAGTACCTTTACATCTTTTTCATTATTTCACCCTTAAATATGTGCTCAAACTAATCAGGCAGCATACTATATGCTATATATGAAAGAAAGTCTACATTTGTTCACTCATTTGACCCCTGAATTCATTTTCTCACTTCTGTTTCTAAATTTCCTGATACAGTTGCCTTTAGAAGGAACACCTCTTCAGTGTTGTCCAGTTTTGATGCTTAGTGAAATGTATAAACCGAACTGTAAAATACAAAGATAGAGTTGTTTTATATTCCCTCTAAAGGCTGTAGGCGTTGTTCTGGCTTTCTTTGTGTGCTGGGCAGATGTTGCTGCTTGACAGATGGTGTGTTAGTGGCTTACCTTAACCTGATCAATAGAGATTGATACAGTAAAATGAAACGTTGGGGGAGTTGGTTATATAGCTTTAAGTTCCTTTTAAAGAAGGGGGAATGGAGTGAGTTTATAATACTTATTTTTAATCTTATTTTAGTACGTTACTTTTCATTATTCTCAGCTTTTACATTAACATTTTAATTTGTGCTCCGTTAGTAAAGCTGTGGGTAACTGTAGGCTCTGAGGCAGGCTGTTGTTATTATCAGGTGGTAGTTTTCCTGCTTGGTCTGTCATCCTCCTGTGCTGCTATTGTAAAACACAGGCACTGTGCACACAGTTACCAAATTGATTGAGGGCTGTTAACCATACTTTCGATAATTACAGTTTTTTTTTCTCTTTAGTAGAGGGAAGGGAAATGTCAAACATCTCACCTGGTATGTTGTGTTTTTATATTGTCAGGAACAGTAAAAGCTAAAAAGTAGTGTTTTAATGACCACGAATCCATAGTGCAAAAATATAACTAAAGTTTGGGGCGCCTGGGTGGCGCAGTCGGTTGGGCGTCCGACTTCAGCCAGGTCACGATCTCGCGGTCCGTGAGTTCGAGCCCCGCGTCAGGCTCTGGGCTGATGGCTCAGAGCCTGGAGCCTGTTTCCGATTCTGTGTCTCCCTCTCTCTCTGCCCCTCCCCCGTTCATGCTCTGTCTCTCTCTGTCCCAAAAATAAATAAAAACGTTGAAAAAAAAAATTAAAAAAAAAATATAACTAAAGTTCTGGGGTTTGTGTTTGAGAATTAACACCAGCAGCAGCATTGGGAGACTTGGGAGAGATCATGCTTCTTCCTTACAAGGGGTTTTATACCCCACATTTCAGGCTGAATGATGGATACCTGGGTTCCAGTTTGCTCTGTGTGCTGGCTAGAAGACCTTTGGAGGGAGAAAACCCCTGGCCTGTCTTTCAGGCTTATCAACTAGAATGCTTTTAAAGTTTGCACCTATCCAAAAAGTAGATATTTGGCATCCTGGACTTGGAGTGCTTTTGGCGCTCAGATCCCAATTGGCGGAGGCTACCTGTTGGTAGAGACCCGCAGTTTTGTTATCTTTTACTTCTATCCTCTCCCAGCTGCTAGGATATTCAGTGCTGTGGCCTCCGGTAGAGCCATGTATGGATTTCCAACTCCCATTTCAGTATTGTTTCTGTAACTCACCTTCTGTGCTGATTAGAGATGGTCCCATTTTGTGTTCTCTCCTCTGGATTCACCTGTACCTTTTTGCCTTTGCCCTGTGAATGCACTTATAAAACTTGGCTATAGGTCTTTCTTTTTTTTCCCTCCCCCCCGCAAAATTTCCCTCCTGCATTTGTTCTTTTTTTCTTTCTTTTTCATGAGCAAACAATATGGAAATGGAAATGTTCAGATAAGCAAAAATTAAAAATCTCAAAACCACAAACCTATTGTTATTTTGTTGTGTGTCCACTTTCCATAGTAAACAACGTGTGGGATTAGGCTGTTCACTGTTTTGTAATAATGCTTTTGAAATTAACATGTCCTGAATTTATTGTCATGCCAGTAATTATAAATTTGAATCATTACTACTGCATATTATACCATTAATGCTGGAGTTCTCAACCTGGAAGCGTCCATGGTCACCTCAGGGGAATGTGAATATAATTCAGGAGACTGTGAACTTGGGTGGGTAAAAATTGTATCTTTATTTTCAGTAATTCATTACGTTTCAGATGACATTTAGCATTCAATTATGCTTCAATTATGAAGATAGGCAATAAGCCATAGTAATGTTGGCAGTAATTGTGACACCAATATAAATCACAGATATTCCTATATCACATAACGTAGAGAAAAATACCTGAAAATGATGTCACTACTTCAAAATTATGAATGTTATTAAGGGAATAAAATTTAGTTAATTTTATTATTTAATGAGTCAATAAAGAGGTACATGTATTACAAATATTTTTTTCTCATGCCATGATAAGTATTTCAGTGCATGTTTTTTGTGTGTGTGTGAATGTAAAACAAAAAAAACCTGTTTTTGATAAGTTGTATATAGATTGCTAAAGGCATCTGTGGCATGAAAAACATTAGGTGGACCCACATTAGTGGATCGATATCATAACAACTATAACAACTAGTTGTATATTGTTGGATTTTAGGTTCTTTCCAAATATTTTCCATTATAAACAGTAGTGGTGAAAATTTATATATTCATTTCTGCTCACTCTCCCTAGGAATAGAATTGCTGAGTTAAAGGGTATGTCTGGATGTCCGGAGATTTTTAATGTACTGCTATTACAACTTTTTTGAATTAGCCCTCATGTACAATGGGACTTTGGCCTCTGCAAGTGGACTGAATTTGTGGTTTTGAAATAGAAAAAGCGTTCTCTAGTTAGAGCAGAAGACTTTACATCATCTTTGGATAGTAAATCTTCACTTCAGAGAATGGATCAGACACATTTGTGCGCTCTGTTTTTTATCTGCACTTAATGGCCTGGAAAGAGGAGCTAAAGCTGTGACAGATATTAGAGAGAATGTCTTCTTTCTAGTATGGAGTAAAATATGGATTATATTCTGAGACCTTAGTGGAATATGAATTCTGGTCAGCATTAACTTTTACAAATGATAAAACGTTCCAGAAAATTTGGTTGTCAGTGGTGCCTGTGTTTTTGTTGAAGGAACAGCCACATGTTGTCTCTGAAGTCCTAAAATCAGACCCACGAGGAAGTGGAGAAGAAAGGGAAAGCCCGAGTGGTGCCAGTGGACACTATCAACCTGCCCCCTACACACGATGCCGTTCAACTTGCATGAGAAGCTACCTTCCCTTACTCCTACTTGTGAAACCCTGGGTTAGAGTCACAGCTTAGAAACTTGACTTAGCTGTGACGTCTCTTCAGGGAGGCAGTTGTAGACTTTGTTCTGCTTTATTGTATCTGCCTCTGGGGATTAATTCTTAATCCTACTGGAAAGTAATAGTGTATGCTATCTAATCAGGCTATTTTAGTCATCCTGAGTTGAGCACTGCATTCTATGTTTTTATACACTTGTTAGGGTTATCTGCACCTTCCTAGCTTTTCCTATTAAAAAAAATTAGAATGGTTTTCCCAAATCATTGTTTTGGATGTCACTTTGTTCATGAATGTCATTTAAATATTTGGCCCTGTTTTAAAATGAAGATATTTGTATACATTGGCCAGAAAGGCCGAACCGTGAATAGTAAGTTCTTGGCCTGGCTCTTAAGCTACAGTCAAAGGTTTTGTCATTTTATCGTGCGTGGCCTCCATTCCCGGTGTCATTTGTGATCCATTTCATGCTCCACCTCCAGCCAGTACATTTGCCTTCAGGCTGACAGGAAGGATAAGGAGAGCAGGACCTCCTCCTTCAGTAATCAGTTTCCAGAAGTTGAAATACAGCAGTTCTGTTTATATCCCATGACCAGAGTTCAGTCATTTTATAAAACCAGCTCTAATGGAGGCGGGCCACGGGCCGTGCGAGGCGTCTGTTTGTAAGCAAGAATGCTATGATCCCCTAGCAGTCTCCACACAGACACTAAAACACAAGTGCAATTAAAATTATTGCCTACATATAGTTATGTTTTTATTTCCACGTCCAGCTCTGATATTAGATGGTGAGCTTGTCAAGGGAAGGACAGTATTTTTATTCATCTCAGTATCTCTAGCACTTAGCTGGTTTGTAGCTGGTGCCCAGTAAGTCTGTGTGTGAACATTTTATAAGTTTATGATTATGTTTCTTGTAGCATGTACGTATCTTCATTTTTTAGCTTTAATATAATATTGACAGGATTTGCCTTTACTACTTCAAATAGAGAAGTCTCATTTCCCCCCCAAAGTTCTGATTCATTTCCTCTCAGCAGATGTTCAAAACATGATTTTTACGAGGTACAGATTACAGAGAGGAAAAGTCTCATTAAGTGTTATATTGGCCCAAAGCGGCTGCACGCAGGTTTTGAAGCACGTTTGGCGCAGTTTCATGTAGAAAGCGGCCAGAGCTTCTTACACCAGAAGGTAAACTGAATCTCTCGTCATTCTTGGGAATCAAGGCGCATTGAGATCCTTTAAATACTGCTACCTTGCATAGATCTTTGCTAATTTTGATTCTAAAAGTGACAGGTAGATGGCGATTAGCAGAGCAGGTTACCAGACAGGATCCCCCTCTCCCCACTCCCACCATTTTGGCCTGAGAATGATGTAGCAGATTACCAGACAAGATCCCACCTTCCCCCCATTCTAGGCTGAGAACGATATATATGTTATAAAGCAAAATTGCCACACGTAGAATGCCAAGGAGGTAGGTAATTGGAAATCGTTGTGTAGGTGGAATTTTTTCTGCAAATACCTGTTGAGTACTTACAAAATGACATAATTCACAGTGGGCTGAAGATCTTTAATGGAAATCTGAGGTCTCCATATTTTTTCAGTCATGTGAAAGTGAGTAGAGGTTTTAAATTATTTCTGAAATTTCTTTGGTCTTTGACTTTAATTTTAAAATAAACACCTGGCCAAAAACAATAGTAACAACAACGAAAACCCAAATTAAAACAATAATGATTTAAGGGGAGAGGGAAGAGGCACGGATAGAATGAGAGAGTCAGGGAATAGGTTTCATTTGTTCTTAGAAGTTTATATAAATTAAAGCTGAGAATAAATTTGAGGCCTGGAGTAGTTTTGGAATAAGCTAGTAGAATTTAATGAAGTATGTTAGATGTCAGCAATAGTATTAGTGACATATCGATCAGTCGATAACATAATACAATCTTCTGTATCTATAACTTTGTGCAAGGCGTTTTGTGGAGGTGAGGCGGGGCAAGATACAAAAGTAGACAGGATTCTAGTTCTTGATCTTTCATTTTATAGGGAGAAATTACTCAAGTAGGGTTGTGCGTTAGTAACTGGCAGGCAGTGAGTGGGCAAATACTAACTGAATAGGACAGACTATAAGTTGGTGATACTGCAGAAAACATGAAGGACCATGAAGACCTTGATTTGGGTCTTGGAATTGGGGCAGAATTACAATAGGACCAGGTAGAAGCAGAGCATCTCTAATAGGGGCAACAGCATGAGGGAGTTCATGGAACAGGGCATAATGTGGTTATAGGCGATTCAGGGACCAGTTAAGTAGATGTAAATGTCCACTGAAAAAGAATGAAAAGAGTAGCTTGTGGTTTTCTTTTCCTTCTCATACTTTTGTGTGAATTGCAATTTGTCAGTCAGTGAATGACTCTGGTGGTTATAATTTTGGGGTAGCAAATTCTGGATGCTTGCCTTATTATTGTTTGGCTCTTGATTTGATAAGTTTCTTTTAAGGCACTTTTTTGCATGCCTTTTTCTCCGTTAAGTGTTTCTCACACAGTTGTGTGGATGTTTAGGTGACAGACTGATCACTCAAGAAGAGAATCACTCATGGGATTGTGTGGCCTGGTAAATGAAACCCAGGTAAATTTCTGTGAAACAGAGTTATCAGTCTCAGAAGCAATTCAGTAGAATATTAATATGTGTCGTGTACCTTGTTTGTAGATCTAAATCCATATGGTAAGTTTAACCTACTTTTAATAAATTTCAATTAATGTCTGCATTATGATTTATTTGAAATATATAAGAAAATTGTTTAATAGTAAAAAAGTAGGAAATTTTAATCTTCAGTGTTGCTAGCTAAAAAAAAACCCACAATAGAGCATCTCTCTGTCAGACTGAGAACTAAACTTTTATTTTCCCAGCCGTTAGTTATATTTAAGTCCTAACTCTTTCTGAGAAGTTGGTAATAAATACTTGAATGGGAAGAAATATTTTATGAACATACACATTAGTCTTACAAGGAAGGCTTATAAGATGTGGAGCCTATAATGCACACACACAAATAATTGGTGTGGGAAATTCTGTAGCTTGATGCTTGAACTGTGAAACAGTTGCTTTTACAAAATTGAGAGCTGCAGACTACAATTAACTGTCATTAATTTCCTTGAATAGAAATATGTTCCATTTACTGTACAATCAGGAGCCAGGCTTGAATGAGTTTAAATAGATGAAATCTAAATTATACTGACGGTCCATTAAACACTAGCAGAAAAACCGTAAAGAAAATGGATTCACTATGATACCAGTTTATAATAAAATCATTTGCCAAATAAGAATTATAGTCCAGGCATTGTGAATTCTCCTGTGTATTTCCAGTGAGCACTGCAAATTGGTTGAGCCATTTATTGTGAAGCACAGGCTCCCAGCGCATTGTTTTCTGAGTAGGAGCCAGCAGTGTTGCTTGAAATCTGCTCTGCAGGACATGACACCAGATCAGACTAGCGATTTGTTTGTTGTCAGCCATGTGGGGCGAGAGGAGCCTTCACTCCAGCCCACCACTGCTTGTTTCTTCCTGTGATTACTGGGCAGAGTGTTCCTACAAGTGTTTGAACTCTTATCTGCGTTGGTTTCCTAAATGTACATGTTTCAGCCATGTTCCAGTTTGTAATCTTTGCCGTGGGGACCTGTTGTTATTTTCATTAGCGATCAGTCATCCTCTCCTAAATAGCAAATTTATAGCAGAATTCGGTTGTTTGATAGGATCCACTGATTTGAGGGTGGGGTTGTCACCCACCTTCTCAGGCACTAAAAATGTAGGTACAGTGTGGCAGCAGGAGTGAGAGTGGGCTTGAAATCCGCCTCCTCCATGTCTCTGGCGCCCTCACTAACACACTTTGCTTCCATGGGGCAAGTGCCACTGCTGATTTTTAAAGGTAGATCCTCCTCTCCCCGCTAGATTCTGTGTGTTCTCTTACGGCACAAAAGCTCTGCACAAACACAGTCGTTAGAAACTGTAAGAGAGATCCACATCACTTAACCGGAGTTTGGATGTTAAGCTGCCTAGGTCTTTTTCACAATTGGGATTCAGTGTGGATCACAAGGAGGGCTTTTTAAGGAACGTTTGCAGAAGGAAATGGTGATAAGAGTGCTTCAGACGCTCTTTGCTTGAGTAAGAGTGTTACCCTAGGGCCAGTCCTCAGAGCTTCAGTGTAACTGGTAAGATTGCTGCTGCGGGCGGCATGATCTTGCTTTCTCTTGTTTTATGGAGTTTTCAAGCCCATGTAGCGTATGATGGATTTGGGGGGGGGGGGGCGTGGTGGGCGGGGTCTTGCTGCAGCAGTTATTCCAAAACCTCAGCATCACTTCTTCAAGTTAGAAAGATGATTGTTTTGGATCAGTCTTTAAGCTTTGGATGTTCTAGACGATTTTCTGACATCTAGAGGAGGAAATGAAAAGTGGGAAATTGGAACAGAGTCTCTTTTAGTTTATGACCCGCTCCCCCCACCTCCCGGCTGTTTTTTCTCATCATCTAATTTCCTATTAGCAGTGAGGATAATGACAGATGGATATCTGCTAGAAGTATATGGTCTTCTGATTTTGGATAAAAGCCGGTGTTAGCTTTGTAGTGCTAGTTGGGAACCTGTAGACGTTGGAATACATGGAATTTAATTTTCATGAAGTTTAAAAAGGAAGGGACCAAGGATGTGTTACTTGAGATCTTTTTTCCACTGAGTTTAGAATCTTTACGATGTTGCAGGTCAAACATAGGATAAAGGTAAACACTTGAGAGGATTTCACTTACTGAGGTTCTGTTTTCCCAGTTTTTGTTTTCTTTTCTCTTTTTAGTTCTCCACTGTTCCCAGACGATGTGTCCCTTACACACTGAAGAATCTGGTAGAAAACTAAAAAGACATTCTTGCAGTTATTTCTTAAAGAAATATTTATTAGAAAATAGCATCCTTTATGTTCATACTGATGGAGAACAACATTCTTTTTTTAATAATTTTTAAAAATCTTTCTTTTGAGAGACAGAGACAGAGACAAAGTGTGTGAGCGGGGGAGGGGCACAGGGAGAGGGAGACACAGAATCCGAAGCAGCCTCCAGGTCCGAGCTGCCAGCACAGAACCCAACGTGGGGCCCAAACTCACGAAACGCGAGACCATGACCTGAGCCGAAGTCGGACGCTCAACCGACTGAGCCACCCAGGTGCCCTGAGCAGAACAACATTCTTATGAGGCTCTCATAGAACTTCTTTTCTGTTTTTGTTCAGGTCATTTGTTCCTTGTGTAATTCTTGAGTATTTATTCTGGAATGTAGTGTATTGTTAGATACAGAGTGGGGAATGGTGATGGATTTGACTGTCGTACGGATGGGGAGGCTGCTGAAGCGGTGAGAGGGGCTCCTCCATCAGAGGCCACGCTCTGTGGATTGGGATTTCAGTGTTGTTTCTCGCATGCGCGTAGAGCTGCATTACCCTTTTGTATGTTGGGCATTTGGGAACACCCGTATTAACTAGTGAGATACTTGTAGACTTTTGATTCTGTCACAATAGACCAGTCGGCTGTTACCTCACTGAATGGTTCAGTGTCTGGGTAGAGGAATCCTGTGTAAGAGAAATGGAACATGGAAGAACAGAGCAGTCCTGAGAGTGTACCTCCTTGTCCACCACTGTGTCACCCAGCTGGGTCTCTGGGAAATTTATTTGTGAGATAGTCTGTTTATGCATGCCGCCCCCCCCTTTTTTTAAACAGGTAGAAGATTTTCTATTGGAAATTATATTGGAGTTCCTTGCGAAGGAACGAGAAGGTATTTCAAAGATTAAGAAGCAGAAACACATTAACAGGAGGGAAATTCTTTAAAGGACAGAGCACCGTGGCCAAGCACTGCCTGTGCATTGTGACCCCAGCTTTTTTTTTTTTTAAATTTTTTTTTTTTCAACGTTTATTTATTTTTTGGGACAGAGAGAGACAGAGCATGAACGGGGGAGGGGCAGAGAGAGAGGGAGACACAGAATCGGAAACAGGCTCCAGGCTCCGAGCCATCAGCCCAGAGCCTGACGCGGGGCTCGAACTCCCGGACCGCGAGATCGTGACCTGGCTGAAGTCGGACGCTTAACCGACTGCGCCACCCAGGCGCCCCGTGACCCCAGCTTTAATGCTGGGCTCACAGCGCTGCTTGCCCAATCAGTTGGTGAAGGAGAGTGTCCACTGTACTCTGGGAGGAGGCTGTCAGGAAGATCGCTGACAGGTTCTTTGTGTTTCGGGATGACAAACTGTCTGATGCTTCAGGCTGTGGTTTTTACCCTTGAGAGGACCATGCTCTTGCTCTATTTACATAAACCTGCTGATTTGCTGAGGGTTGTTGAAAGCAGAGAGGGCTTTCTTTGCCTTGAGAATCTGCCTTCATGTTTTGGCTGACTTCCTTCCCCAGCTTAGCAAATGCTCTGTTGTTTGCAGATGGCACAATAGATTCTTGGACACAGAGCTTTGTTGAGGTTGTGAGAAATAGCCAAAAACGCCCCTGCTCAGTATCATTGCATAGATCATGGATGCAGGATTGAGGTCACTCAATTGTGTGATCCATTCCCTGGCAGAGGCTTGGTGTTAAGAGAGCAAGCCTCAACCTAGACCCGTGGTTTTATTTCACACACCCCTGGTAGAGAAAAAAAAATTAGTTACCATGTATTGTTCGGAATAATTGATACCGATGGTAATGGCCTCACTCATTTTTCTGGCCTATTTCAGGCTTGCTGATTTTAAGATTAAAAAAATATATATTTGCCCTGCAGCACCCGTTTGCTCAATCTGGTAAACACGCATTTTCGTATGGATAATTTTGAAAATGTGCATTATGCACTTAATGGATTGCATCAGCTTTGCTCAGGTTTTTCAGAACTGCTAGCTTTGTGATTAAAAAAAAAAAAAAAGAACAGTTTCTTTCTTTCTTCATTTTTCTTTTCTCCTTTTCTCTTTACTTTCTTTCCTTCCTTCTAAGAAAAAAGGTGTCTGCAAGTACATGTGTTGGCCATGGGAGATTTTCAGGTTGAGGCTCATTGACCCAACTGACAGAAACCAATTTTATCACTTCAGACAATCTATGCACTTATAAACTGCATGAAGATTCTTGGCAAATCATTTTGGCTTTAAAAGATTACTGGGCATACATTCCAACTGAGATTTTAACATTGCTCTTTACTTATGTTCTCATCTTTCCCTTGCCAAATAAACCACTTTATTTTTTGTGCTCACTAAAAACATCTATATAAAGTTATTTTCTTAAATAGTTGCTTAATTAATGAGACAAGAGAGAAATATTTTTTCATTATGAGTATTTGGCCTCATTTAACCTTGTTTTGAAAATCATTAAGGTAACACTAAGTAGTTTATTTTTCCCTGTGAGACTTGAATTCCAAATTGTTCCTTAGGATGTGTTCTCTTTTAGTTGGACCATCCTAATTTTTATGAGAGGGTGATAAAGAAAAATTTGACTCTACGATAATTTCTCATGCTTTTACTTTTATAATGAATTTAAAAAGTCAGATTAAAACAGTGTATTTTTTTTTCCATTTTCTGTGGCAAGTTAGACATGGTAAAAAAGTTTATATTACCCTTGATCTTAGTGATTCTGTGTTTTACGATTACTTAAATAAAAGACTTTAAAAATTTTGTTATTTAATTATGAAGTGAGCTTATCTTTTTCATGTATAAGTTTCCAAATACTGATAGAGATCACTGGATGCAGTGACCTGTTTTATAGATGATTAGTCCTGTGCATTGGAATCTCCTATATGGATTTAGATGAATTTGGGTTGACATGGTAGCTTTTTAAACAGAAAGAGGTGACTTTTTATCTATTAATAAGGTATTAATAAGTAGATGTAGTAATTCCATGTGTCAGGTTTAAGGATCTTTCTCACTCGGCCTTGTTCCTAATGGCGGCATTCCTTGGGCCAAGGGGTGTGAGTCGGCCTCCAGGACTGCCAAAAGCTTGTTAAGGGCAGGGTTATCAGGGGCCATCCTCGACATCCCAGTTTATTCCTTTCCTCCCTTCTCTAAGAGAGTTACATCCAGGTATATTTACAGATAATCATTTTCCTGAATGTAACTTTGCAGTGAGAAATGAAAGATTATAGATTCTCTTTCCTTTTCCGGAAAGCTTTTTTTATATACAAGTTAATAGCTACTTTAAGTCTCAGAGTTAGAGGGTTTATAGTTACAGTGATTCTGTTGATTATGAAAAGTATACAAAAAGCTTTTTTTAAGAAGGGAGGTGTTGCCATTTCTTTACAGAGGAGCCTCATGAGAATTGACTGCCCGGGGAACGAACTCATTTTAAAGTAGGTGCTGGGGACATGAAGGAGTGAAGAGAATTTGGCATGGACAGAGTAATGGAGTTTTGGATACTATAGCCCAGTGGAGGTTGAGATGTAGTGTAGGACCAAAGCATCGTATGCAGCATGTGTTTTTGTCCAATGAACTTTAAGAAAGTGGAAGTCGTTAGTTAGGAGGTAACCCATTAGTTCTGAAGTCAGTGAATATAGTTAGGTGTGACAGTGTCAAGAGATACAGAAGACAAGGCTTTTCCGTAGGAGGTGGGTGAAAGGAAGAGAGGGCCTGTAGACTAATTTGTGTTCAGGTTGAGTGAGACAGATACATAATAGGTATCTAGAGACTTGAAATACTGGTACTTGGTACAACAGGAATTGGACACAGAAATTAAGATCCTTGGGTTGTTCCAAAATTGTTCAAGTGCAGTGTTTTTTAATCTAGGAAACGTTTTTACTTGAATACCAAATTAGGGGTAGTGAGACAAACATCTGCCGAAGTGGGAAGAGTTCTCTTGTTTCTTAAGATGATTGGCATGTTAAATGGACGTTGCCTGAATATTGAGCAGAGTTATCTAGCATCCTGGACCCTGGAATAACAGAGAAAGTTCAGTCAACAGATTATTCCTGAGCTACTGTTGTACTTGAATGGAGGGATTGAATCTTTGTTGTTGAGTCTACATCCGAATAAAGAAATCAGTTTGGGACGTTCTGGATGCCTAGATGATTGGCATTCAGATTTCATTTTCTGGATTGACTGGGCTACAAAAATCCTGATGTCTTTCAGGAAGTTTCTTTTTTTTTGGAAGGAAGCGTCATTGGTGAGGGCTTTCTTCATGATCCACCTCTTACTGGGTCAGCTAGTGCTTGTGGTGGTACTGGACTGTCCACTGGATGGATGACTCCAGATTTCTGCTCCTTTTTTTGTTCTTGACTCCACGTGTGTGAAATAAGGCAGTAGAGGAATCTGCTTGTATTCTCAAGCATCTCAGTTATTTTAAGATACACTCATTGGGAAGGATCATGAGGAAGGATAAAACAAGTGGCATTTTGAATGTGGGTATCATGGTCGTTATCCCTAGAAAATTTGATGGACTGCAGATGCCTTTACTTCTTAGTAAATAATACATAGAGATTCCTATTCTAAGCTTTATGATGATCTTGGGTTGTCATGTGGAGAATTAGTTAAAGTCCCTTTATAGCTACTGCTTCCCTTAAAATCATTGCTTCCTTAAAAAAAAAAATGTGTCTTAACCTGCCATTTTAAAGACTTTAAACCAGCCCTTTAGAGGCCAGCTATCGAGAGCATCAGAAATAATTGCCCAACCATTGCCGTGTCAAATATAATTTAAGAAAGCACACTCTTAGTCCCTTGAGAAAAGTGTGGTTTGGTTTACTACATGCCATCTGATTTGCGGCCTTCTTTGTCTTTATAATTAGAAACCAAAATGTGTTTAGGTTACAATTTAATAGTAGTAAGTTACCCACAACAGGTTACATTTCTTCTTTCTGTTTTCTTGGTTTAGGCGAAAAGGTCATTGTAATGGCATGTTGAAGCTAGTCTTCTTCACATGTTTCATTTATTTCCTCACAAATTATTTACTAAAAGTAAAGTAGCCCCTGGCAAAGCCACTCCTCTTTCTGAAGACATGGGAGCATCTATCTGAGTAAGACATTCACAATTTTGTCTTGTGTAGCTGTGAGCAAGTAATTCCCCTGATTGAAGTGTTTCTGTCAAAATATGGTTGATCCCACGAGATTTCCTTCTCCCTCTTCTTCAGGTACCCCGGAAGCAATAATTGAGGCTTTATCACGTTCTTTTAAATGATCAGAAAAGTGGTCAATAAGGACCTCAAGTCAAGGGCTGTTTTCCTCCAGCTTACAGTTATTTGTAATTTACAATTCATCTTTGAAAATTTTTTTCCTATAAAAGAGATGTGCTTTGTCATTTGTTTATTTATGCGGTGGCTTTATGGGCCCTGTCTTTGTTCCCTTAAAGGTAAATGCCATTGTTTTAAATTTTCTTTTTCTTTTAAAGACTGTGTGTATATCGAGAGTCGGAGGCCAAACACGCCGTATTTCATCTGTAGCATTCAAGACTTCAAACTGGTAAGCATTTTTAATGTCTGTTGCTTCTGCTCTGTACCTTCCTTCTCTTTCCAGTTCCATGGATTGCTTCTTCCTGGTTACTGACTTGATAACCAGTTCACCTCTGAGTGCTAATTGCCTGGCTGCTGTAGCACACATGTAAGGCAGTTAGTGGTTTTATCCGTTTGCTTTTGTAACACTTACTGTTATAAAGCTTGTCCTGTGAACAACGTTTCCAAAGTTTTCATTTCTTTGGTAGCTGTTTTGGCCATAATTTCAGAGATTTTCTTGAGTTTCCGAAGCCGTGTGTTTCTTCTCAGCCATTGTGAAGAACCTGAAGTAAATATGGGAATTAGTGGTGAGTTGGAAAAAAAGAATACAAATGGGCCAGAGAGTAGTTTTTGGCGATGACTGTCTTTTACCTAGATATTTTGAGTGTATCTTGGGGTTGCCTGGTGTTGGAGGTTGGGGGAAGGAAGTCTGGTTTGGGGATGTATAGAGCTATAGTACCTCCCACTGCCAACCTGCCCAGTTTTAGAGGTGCTGGTATTGCCCGGTAGGTAGGCAAATCTCTGGGTTGTAGACTGGTGGTTCCCAGCCTTGGGGCTCTGGATCCCTGGATCTCAGCAGAGATTTAACAGAGGTCTGCAAGTAAACATTTTCAGTTTAAAATATGCCTCTCATGTGTTTGTGCAACTACTTCTCAAATATATTCATATGCTGGTGTGATTTTAAAGTGAAAAAAATTCACTTTATTTACAGACAATACACAGTTAAGAATCAGCTTTTCATGTGTTTTCCTCAAACATGGTATGCGAAATACCATCAGAGTACTGTCGTTTGGGGGATCTTTGGAAACATCACAAAGGTGTCCTTGTACTTGAAGGTTGTGAACCCTGTCTGCCTGCTTAGATACAGGGGAACCCTAATTCTTTAGTTGTGTACAGGTATGTATCCGTATCTGTGCATGCTCTCATTTCCAAAACCCTTTGTAGCTTGACAGCATTTGTGTTCTGACACTCTGTATGTGGTATGTGATACTTCAGTCTAAAGAAAGGTAATGTAGTCTGAAGAGATCTTTAACTGTGCGTCTCCTTTGTTTCTTTTTATCATTTTTAATGACCCCAACTACCCAATTAGTGTATTCCAATTTAGCTCGTTAAAAAATTGCATGCCATTTAATTTTCCTTATTAAAGTTTTGTTGCATAAGTAACACATGCTTACCGTTTTAAAAAAGTCAAGTGTGCCATTTGCTTCTGTGACTTCTTTATTCTTGGTAGGCTGCTTTTAATTTCCCTCTTGTGTTACAAGGAGGCCTTGCAGTTTAGTTTTGTAAATCACTTTCTATTCAAATTTTACATCAGTATGAAGTTTTAACATTTTTAGAGGTCTTTGCTATTTCTTACATATTTCCTCCCAAAGATTTCTTTTGCAGATGCTGCACTGATATCTGAAAATCGGGGCAGTGGTCTTGTTTCCTGATGAGCTTTCTTTTGCTTGTGGCTACTGCTCCTGTTCTGTTTCTGCTTATTGTCTTTGTGGGTGATGTTTTAATTTCAATTTAATTTAATTTAATTTAATTTAATTTAATTTAATTTAATTTAATTGTTTATGATTTTTTTTTTTTTTTACCACCAAATGTAGTACCAGTGCACCATGGAAAAGATATAGTCGTGAAATAAAGTTACAAACTTTTTTTTGTTTGTTTGTTGTTTCTTTTTCAAACCTATTAGATTCAGAGCGCTTTTTGTATAATTTTAGCACATTAGCAGGTGACTTCATGTTTGAACAGCGTCTCTTATGAAATGCTGATTACAGTGTGATAGTTGCTGTTTGGGGCAGAGGTTCCTGCTGAGTTACAGTAATTGCTCAGAGTATTAACAGCAATAAAAGCTGAAGCTTCTGTTGTCAGTATTGGTCTGGTACAACACATTAAAGCCGTCTGCAAAAACAGTGTGGGGAGTGGGCACGGTGTGTGAGTTGCACACTGCTACATCGCGTGTTTTTGTCTGAGTTCTATATTCAGCACATACGTGTAGTTGTTGTGTAAGAATAACAGAGATGGTGAAATACTGACTCCTAGAAAGAATGCAGTTATTGTCTGGATATCCACTTTCTTCTTTCCTTGGTTTGCATTTCTGCTTGTGAAAAGATAACTTAATAGATGAGAATAATCATAGATTTTTTTTTCCTTCAGCTTACCCAGGCTTTTAAGGGGAAAAGATGAACAGAAGGAAATATGCTTTGTTTCTCTTCAAGATTTTAAAAAGAAGAAATCGGAGTTGGTTTTGCCCACAGCAAATACCGTGCATGGCAAGAGGAGCGACGAAGACAGAAACCCAACAGCTTTGAAATGTTGTTGATTAATTATGTATTTTATCTTTTTAAGCTTTTTTGGTTTGGGGTTGTAACTGAGAGATGTGTTCTTTGTTTACAGCCATTAATTAGAATTAACCGTTTTACTGTGGTGAGTTTTTGAGCATATGGTATATTTGAGACTGTGAAAAGAACTGGGCAGATGCCCTTTGTGGAACACATTAAGTAAGACTACAGTCCTTAGCAGCAGTTAAGGAATTGAGAGGTGGGCCTAAGGAAACCTCTATGACCAGTCACCAAAACTAGCGTGATGCCAGTTAGTCGAACTGAGAACCCTGGGTAACATTTCAGGAACTAGTTCTGTGAGAGATAAGAAGGGTCTTTGCATTTTCTGTGGGGACCTGGGCTGTCCCCTGGGCTCTGCCACTACGTCCCGTGCAGTCGGAGTCCACGATAAGAAGGTGGTTGTCTCTGTGTGCAGGATTCCGTTACACCTGGCCAAGTGTTCAACAGTGTCCCCGTTCACTCTCAAAGGGGTCCTTGTTTTAGGTGATAGTTTACGTGGCCATCTTGCCTGGGGGGATGGGATCCACGGCTTCCTCTTAGTTCGCGTGCAACCATCAAAACGCATAGGGCCCCTCCCGTACTATATTGGTCCACCCGTTTAGACCCCGCACTTTCACGGGGTACGTGGAAGCTGTGATGGTGCAAAGTGATCGAGTTCCCAGCAGAACTGAGGGCACTTTTGAAAGTAGCACTTTTAAGGGAAGCACATTATGTGTTGTGTTAGGAAGCTTTCGTCCTCGTAGGCAGTGTTAATTTGATTGGGCTTCTTTGCACACGAGGAGACCGCCCTGGGTTTGTTTGACTACGACGACGAAGGGATCCGTGGAACAAGTAGTCAAAGCAGGGGCGCAAGAGACAGGAGAGGCGAGGTGGAGTGAGGGACGGTGCATGCTTCGAAGTAGGAAGAGGAAGGACCCTCAGTTAAATAAGGCAGCTGGGCACCCTAGGCTTCCGAGCGAAATGAGGCAGCTGGCAAAATCTTCAGCTCTTTGAAAGAATGGGAATATGGAACCGGCAGTCTGCGATCTTTGAGGCCTTGCTTGAAAAGATTAACCGAGAGACTGAAGGAGTTAGCTGAGGGGCCAACGGGAAGGGACGACTCGAGAAACGCCTCAGTGCCCACAGAGAGGGCTGGCAGGCACAGACAGGTTGCAGGCCTGGGGAGGCCGGGAGACCTGGGGAGGCCGGAAGCCAGGAAGAGTGGGGACTGGAGCAGCTGCACCGGAGAGCGGTGGGCGGCGACAGGGCGAGAGCACGCCCTCTTGCCCCGCCTGGAGGTCCGCCCCTCTGCCCCAATGTGCCCAGGCTTCCTCAGGCCGCCCGGTTCGGGTACTTGTTCGGTGTCCTTGTTTCTGCTCCCCAAGGGCCTGTTTTCTCGGCCAGCCTGAGTGGCTCTCCGCTCGCAGCCGAAAGAGCCTGGCATAACATCTCCAGCGCTCTCTTCTGCCGCGCTGCCGCGGCTCTCCTAGGTCGGTTGTGACTTAGTTCGCTTCCAGAGTTCTGTTCCGGATGAGCCAAGATCACCAAGGAGCATTATATCCCCGAGTGCGGTGAGGAGTGTTTCCGTTAATCAGGAAGGCCTTTAACCAAAGCCTCCTTGCTGTGCTTTGTTGGGCGCGGCTCCTGGAGGAGACGGAAGCCTGTGGGACAAAGTGCCTTCCCTCAGTGGCCTTAGTTTCTGATTGGACAGACAAGTGCGGCATTACGGGGTGTCAGTCCTCAGAGAGAACGCTCTCCGTAGGATTAATGTGGAGGAAGCCATTCACTTTTTGTCCCCAGAGAAAGATTTCTTTCTTGCTTTTACTAAAAAACAATAAAATTCCATTTTTTATAGAAATCCAGGCCGTCAGCATAATAGAGTTGATTTGCTATCGTAAATCCTGAAAATGCTTAGCGAGATCATTTAGATTAGTAATTTTCATTCAATAGAACACTGAGGACTACCTTGTCTGGCTCTGATAGTACTACTTTGTACCTGAGTCTTCGTTCACAGATAAGTCATGGAACCCAGTCCTTCAATATTCTACACGGACATTCTATGTGGATGGATTCCTAATGAGCTTTTATCATTCCTACTTTGGAAAAAAAAGGATTTTGGTCTCCTAGAGTTAAATAATTATCGGTTCTTCAGCTGTTGTACGAAATGATTTTCCGGGTTGGATATGTAATTATTGCAAATATTATTTTGAGCAAATACCAGTGATTGATTCCTTTGGCGCCTGTTTGGTTTATTAGAAGTTGAAAGTTGTCATTAAAATTAAACCTGGTGTAGAGATTCCTTCCAGTTGGGGGAATGTCATTAGGGATATGGTATTTTTGGTCAACTGTTTAGGGCTCAGTGACTTGTTACGGCTCCGCATGGGCGAGTGTGCTTTTGTGGCCTTTCGTCCCTCACGGCACACGTTCTAAGTGCTGGTTGTGAGTGTGGAGGAGATGAGGCTGCACGCCACATCTCCGTTACTGCTTTCTCTTTGTTTCATTGCCAAGTGTGAGCAGCCCGGGGGAGGAACATTCGGAATTACTTCTTCCTGGTCGGTGTCTGTAAAGAACCGTACCCCCAAAGTTGATTGCACAGTACAGCAGAGAGGGGCTGTGGAGACAGGAGCTTCGGCTCAGCTTCCACTCCCCATCGGTGTTGCCCTCTCGCCACCAAATCAAGTTTCTCAGAAGTAGATTAAAAGCAAGGAGCTGCTTTTCCGTCATTACAGTGAAAATTTAACTGGGGATAAGTAATTTTATCTTTTCATTTCTTGTTAGGGACCTTGACATAGATGATGCTGGGGGATACGGGACCCCTCGTTACCGTGCACTCTGTGCACACACCTGTGTGTATACACCGTGAGCTCGTTTTCACTTAGGCACCACATGCCGCAGTTGTTTATTCCCATCTCGGCTGCTGTGCTCGCTCAGCATAGAATGCATGGTGTGTAGACGTTTGGGAAATGGGCATTCGTTTTGATACTAGGTAAATCTCGTATCAGAAACTTTCCTGGGAATGGGATAGGAGGACTGCATTAGTGTGAGTGTGGCTAATGCAGAACGTGTGGTGTCACCCAGGGACCGAGATGAGGGACGGTAGCGTGCATGTGTCCGAGCTTGACTTTGACATCAGCTGGTCTGTTCTTGAGTTGCTATCTTTCATGACCTTGGGCAAGACGCTCAGCCCTCCTAACTTTGTTTTATTTACCTGTGTAGTTGGGGTATAAAGCACCTACCTGGCAGGGACGTTGTTTTTCGATTAAAAGATGGAGCCTGCAAAGTGGATGCAGGGTGCTGGGGCCATGGGAGGACGTGGTAGGGATATGGTGTTTCACTGGTACTCTGCGTCCAAGCTTTGCAGGGGCAGACACCGTGCCTGCTTTTATTCACTGATGTATTACTGTGTGCTTAGCATATTGCCCGGCCCATCCACAACAAATGTTTATTGAATGTTGAGTGAAGTTAACATTTCAGTGGGAAAAAACTCAGTGCATAAAGTTTTAGAAAAACGTTAGGAGTGATTTGATACAATGCATTAACTACAAATCCACCTTCTGTTTATTAAACAAACCAGAGAGACGCATTTCTTTACTGTTAGTCTACAGCGTGTAGTATTTTGGTTAGCTTGTAGTGTGTAGTACTTTAGATATTTAAATAATAAAAATCTATTCTTAAAATAACTTAAACTCAGTTACTTACTTTCTTCAGGAGTTTACAGAGGGTTGCCAAAGTCATAACATTTTTTAGGCATTATAATGTGTTTTGAATTTCCTGTATTACTGACTTTTAGCAAAGATAAATGAGGACTTAAGTCTGTAGGTAAACATTCCTGAGAAGGCTGGCTGATAGGAAAAATGCCTTATGATGTAATGATTCAGTTTCGTGTCAAGTAGTAATTGATTTTCTCTTTTTGGTAGCCGCTCAAGTTAGATTTCCAGAACTGAGTACTTCTTTCCATAGTTCCTTTTTCTCCTCTAGTTCATTCCCTAGGAAAAGGTCAGTATCACCCATTTACATCTGTGTGACTTTGAGGGTAGTGTTGGATAATGAAGTGAAATCCTTGAAATTCGTTATCGACTGTTTTTTAGTTTACAGGGTGAGGAATTAAGTATTATTTAGAGACATAATGGAGTGTGCAGCTGAAGTCATTCTCCCACAGGGCTCCTTTCCGCTACTTTAGCTGTCCTCACCTGTCTGGAGTGGGTGCTCCAGCATGACACCACTCTTAACACGGTGATTTCCACGTCCAGCAAAGGTGCACCCTATTGATTTGGTGCTCAAGTATTCTTCTGGAGACCACACCGTTTTTCTCCCTTCGTTTACAGTACAGGCCATGGTTGCTTAGTTGCCATCTATAAGCATTATGATAAACTGTAATGGGTCATTAAGCTTGCTCCATGCTATTTGTTTGGAGTAGGCCACCAATAATAAAAAATATGTGCACAGAGACTGTATGTCCTTTTCACATGTAAATGTGACGTTTATAATTTTATTTAATCCTTTAAGAAGCAAGAGGGGGATGAAATCCTTAGCCCCAAGTTTAACGGACAAAATATTGTCAGGTGTTCCCCCCGCCAGTTATGGAGCAGTCATGTTGCAAGTTATTTTGAATCACTACAGCCTTTTTCCCTGATACGAATGTCAACCTATAAATGGTGGGGCTGATATTCACATAAATGAAAATCAAAATGAGGCTTTGGGAATAAATACTCTCATAGCATCTTATTGGCCCCATTTACCCAGCTTCTCAGCAGGCTGTTTTCACTCATGACTGACAGTCATTGTAGGCCACGTGGGATTTAAAGTTTTAATGGTTCACTATTACTGTGAAGTTGGGTAATTCATTTTTCTCCTGGTTTATTTGGATTTTAGGACTAGGAAACCACTGAAAGAATTTCGTTTAATTATACTGTTCCATAAAATATGTATCTAAAAATGTTTACTAAACCTGTTCTCTGGAGGTGAAATGTTTTTAATGCGAAAAACCCTAGGTATTCTTACCTTTCTAAAAAAGGAGCTTAAGAAAGTTTGAGACAACTTCATATTTGCAGAGGGCTGCTTTACAAGAATATTGGCAAAGTCTTATTCATATTCTTGATATCTTAGAATTGGAAATTGATAATTTGTGTGTACCTGTGGATGTTTGTGATTAAGGACTAACTTGAAATAGTCCAAGTAAAACCCACCAGAAGAACCAAAAGAAAATGAGGGAAACAGATACCTGTTCATGTTTTCCGATTCATAAGTAAGAACAGTGCTTTGCTTTGAAATGTACTTTTTAATACTTAAAATGTTTTAATAATTATTTGAACTTTTGCATATTTAAAATAATGCCAAGGTGCTTTGAAATGCTTTAGTAGGTGTCTTCTTTATTTAAAGCTCTTGATGTGAATGAATAAGAATTTGAATGATCTGACTGATGAATTACTAGTGCAAAATATTCACCAGAAATTCATTTTTATTGGATGATTATGGTAAAAAAAAATACTGAGTATATTGTATATTGTAATGCACAGTTGACTCTTTGATTTGGAATTTGTGGTGCTGGTATGGGGAGGAGGGAGGTGTGTGTGGAGCAGATCCTGCTGCTAACAACACTTGTTGTGATCGTGTGTTGTCCTTGAGGCAGTGGGAGTCAAGACTGACCACACAGGAAGTGTACTATGGGGTGCCCAGGATATACTCTAGAAGGTGATCTGTAGAGAAGGCAAAGAAAACCATCATGATAAAGACACTCCCCACTATTAGCTTATTTTCTTGGGATTTGTGTTTTTGTCTTAAAAGAGACATAGAAAAATAAGTAGTTAATGGAACATGTTAAAATCTTGGATTATAGGAAGTTGTTAGTGATTCAGAAGGAATTAAATTTAAGAAAGCTCCCTAAAAATGCTTTAATATTAAAAAGTTTGCTTGTCTGTTATTTTAAAGCAACTTTAAGAACAGAGATTCTTCTATAAGTGTTTGGATCTTATGGAGTTTGTAGTTTATTTAAAAACCACGAAACTGGGCTGGTTAGTTTTTGGAAGTGTTATGTACTCTCCAGAATGTATAAAAAGGAAACATATTTGAACTGTTATCGAGGTATCTGTTTTGATACTTACAAGGACGGTGCTGGCTTTCAGAAGTTGCTCTCTAATCTGCTGCTGCTTTAAATGTTTGCACGGTGTAAAGGAAGACGTGTAGACACGTGGTACGCACCAGCGCTCGTTTCGTGCCTAAAAGAAATAGTGTCTTTCTTGAGCTTATGTTTTGTGCCTGTTCACATGGGCACTGGGAGAAAATTAAAACTCACTTTAAAGGTGTCTTTTTTCCCTCTGTTATTAAGCCTTTGTCTTTTGCCTTGCCTTTAGCTTTACAAAATTAAACTAGGACTTTGAGAAAATGGTAGGATCTTCCTTTGACCTCCTAATGCCTCAAATATTTCCTTATTAAGTACCTGTCTTGTGCCTCTAGGGTCTCGCATTAGAAACTCTTCTGAAAGCTCAGTTTGTCCACTTCTGGTTCATTTACGGCTGCGTTTATCTGACACCATTGCGCTTTTGTTTTTATTCTAAGCAAAGCATGCCGTTGTCACCGTGTTTTGGCACTGTGTCACATCTTAACTTGGTTACTTGGGGGGCACACACCATACTGCTTTACAACAGGACCCAGATTAAAGTCTGGAGCCACAAGGCTCATATGTTTGTTCATGCTGAACTAAGGCAACGGCGCTGATGCAGAAAGGCTGATAACTTCGGTGTTAGAACAAATTCTCTGAGAGGCCATCTGCTCAAGGGTGGTGCAGATACCTGCTTGTGTGCTGCGTGCCCCCAGTAACCAGGGCTGGAGGGGACGTTGGGCATGCTAACTGAAAGCTCTTTTCTTTTTTAGGTCCACAACTCCCAGGCCTGCTGCAGATCTCCAACTCCTGCTTTGTGTGACCCCCCAGCATGCTCTCTGCCGGTGGCATCACAGCCACCACAACATCTTTCTGAAGCCGGGAGAGGGCCTGTAGGGGTAAGGAGAATCCCGTTTTTAAAAGCTATCAATATTTTATATCCCATAGGGTATAAAATAGGAATATTACCTCCCTCCCCAGAGCCCCTTTAAAAATGTGCTGTATTGTATGTGTTTTTAAAGGAGTAACAAGTACATGCACAGAGGAAGCAAAATACGGGACTTGCCTTACCCCTCTAGGACAGTTCCAGAAGTCAGCGGGGTTTGGTGGTGTAGGGTATTGGGGCGCCAGCAGAGAGCATGCTGGGCTGTTGCAAGGAGCAGGAGCTGGCAATCAGCAGCGAGTATGGATGTTGGCAACTGAAATGGGGAAAAAAGGGGGTAAGTTTGAGTCCAAGTGTGAAATGTGCACTTCCCCAGCATCGTGGGGACTTAGGGCCCACAAATCTAAACTATTTTGGATGCTGTCCTCTCAGGTGACATTTTGTCGAATATTGCTCAGAAGCAGCTAGGCTCTTCTGCGATGCCAGATAGAGAATTAAACCCTTTGAAAGGCTTGAGTTAGGGTGTAGCTACAGTGGACTCGGCTGTGCCCTGGTAATGTCTCTGTTACCTGGTGGTAATGACGTGTGTGTGAGGTGCAGCAGGATGAAGTGTCTGTGGTGCTTTGTCCCTAGAGCACGGGGCCTGGTGTTGGTGATCTGTGGGTTGTTTGTGTGTCCTGTATCTCCCCTCTCATGAAAGTTGTGTAAATACCTGTCTGCCTTTCTTTTGCCTGTATGAGGATTTAATGATAATGTTTTCCGGAAGACAAGTGTTTATTCTGATTGACTGCTGTTAATCACCAAAGAAGTTGAAGACCTGTCTTTTCTCTTGTTGTGCATAATCTGACCGTGGGGCTCAAATGCATACTCAGAAAATAACACAAGATACCTGGCGCTGTATAATGAATTGCTCAATTATAGTGTAGAATAATAGTATCTTGAAACTAGGAAAAGCGAGTGCTCCAAAAGGGCTGTCCCACTTGGGGGAGTTTTGTGAAGACAGGCAGGTTTTGAGGAGCCGGGTTGGTTTTTGATACATCAGCAACATGTGGACAGGCAGACTGGAGGAGCCTTCCAGGTGTACGTGTCCACCTGTCCCTGTAGGCCACATAGGCGGTGAGCCTGGTGAGGCTGGGAATTGAGAGAAGATGACCGTAGGACGTCGGGGAACAGCACAGGTTAGTGGGTCGTGGGGGTGGAGGTGGCACATAACGCGGGGCCAGATCATAGAGCATGGCAGAGGTGAGACGAGGGCAGATTTTATGTGACACATGGGAGAGAAGCCTTTGTAGGCTTTTTTATTCCAGGCAAGCTGATTTGCAAATGCTTGCTTAAGAAGATGGATTGGGTATCCGGTGCATTCTGGCCAGATGGCAGAAGCTCCAGCTAGATGGTGAGGGCTGTCACCCATGTGTAAAGAGAGGAGGACCGGGACAGGGGAGCTACGATATTAATCCTCGTAACAAAACCAGGAGTAATCGTCACAGCAGCAATGTCATGTGCAAATAGTTGCTGGTGTAATTTATCAAGAATTAGACCAGAAAAAAGGCTCACATTATGGAAACCTTGGAATTCTTGATATAACAACCATTCACAATGGAAGATAAAACCCAGTGTAGTGGATAAAAGTCTAATTTTAATCCCTGGAAAGATATTGACATCGTAAGGGACACATTAGCAGAGTCCCAACTTGACTCTCTACTTCAAAGACTTCAGCCTTTACAGTTACCATCTTGTTTCCATATATATCTAAGAGATGATTTTCTCTTTCAGGCTGATACTTTCTACTTTATTCTCCAGTTGGTGTGGATGTCATTGTTTGACTGTTTCATGTACTACAATATTCATTAATCAGGATTTGTTGAGTAGATTTCAAATTTTGCCCATAATAACATTGATTTTCAGTAAACTTTTTGTATTAGCATTAGTGATGACCAGTATTTATTTATTTATTTATTTAGCAGAAAAGTGTGGTGTTCACTGGAGTTTTAAATAAGTTCATGATCGGTGGTGTACTCAGATACCATCGGATGTAGGTTTGAGGAGGTTCTGTAATAAGATAATAAATCTTCTTTGAGTCAAGATGATGCTGCATGAAGCAAACTGTATTGATTGTTCTTTAACAACGCTTCATGCTGCCAAAGTCATTTGAGCTGGATCTGAATTGGATCCAGTTGGCAAAGCTACCCCCCATGTGCGGAGTGCTCATAAATTCTGCAGGCACGCAGATCTAATACAGTGCAATGAGAGAGCTGCCGGGAGAAAAAATGGATTACAGGGTTGCAGACAATATCATTAACAGTTCTTGCCATGATACACCAGATGTCTTCCCTAATAGACTATTTTTGTTAATTTAGTTTTTATAGGATAGCACTAACTGCATCATAATTTAACTTTCTTTGCATATTCAGGTATCTGTCTGATCTGTGTTTCTACGCTAATGGCGATACAACTCAAAGAGTTAATTTTATAATTTTTAACTTATTTGTTCAACTTTAAAGTATTTGTGCTGGAAAGGCAGCATTTTCCCTTCTTATAGAGAATATGTTAGCTTGGATTTTTTAAGCAAAAGGTGCTGTGTTTATTGGCAGTCCAGGGGTAGTGAGGGAGGTGAGAAGGCAAAGAAAACGTTGCCCAGCTTCTCCCTACACTGGGTAGAGATGATCCCCTCCACCCCCGCAGCTGCTCCCAGTATCCGGTGGTTTAAATGGCAGGACAGAGACTCTTTCCAAAAAGCAGAGAAGGTGCAGCTCTGGAAAGGAGACTTAAAATGCACATTCATTTTAGTTCTCATGGAGGCGGCTCTGCAGGCTGGACTTCTTGTAGGGTGTGCTAATCCCTTCCTCACTGGGAGAGCAAGGGTTAGACTCGTTAGATACTTAGGATTTTTATTTTGTCGCCTAGCTCTTTGCATGTTTAAGACCTCTGTTGAGCAGCTGATGCAGATAAATAGGACAGGTCTGTAATAGTGTAAGATGACAAACGATTTTATTTGTCGTTTTTTTAAACTACTGGTTTTGGTTTTGGTGCATTATTCTTTAGAGAACATGTTTCTCTCCTGATGCGTTCCTGTGTAATGGAGGACATGTTCATTACCTTCCTGGCACTTAATTTTCTCACTTTTAAAGTGGGCACAGCACTACTGTCTACCTCAGCAGTTGTTGCAAAGAGCAAAGAAGTCCATTGATCTGCTTAGCGTGGTGTTGAGCATATGAAAGGCATTCATTAAGCAGTGTCTGTTGTTACATAGTTTTTTGTTTTACAAATTCAGGTGTTAAATAATTTATTAGTGTTCTAGACATTCTTGGTCTGAGGTCCATAGGCCCCTAGGACTCCTTAAGTGTAACAGGGTCTGTGAAGTTCCTGAAATTGCAGAGTCTTATATGTATGTGGATTTTTCTGGGGAGAGTATTCTTTTCAACCATGGATGCTAATCAGTGGATTCCTAAAAATGTTGAAAAAGCTTTCAAATGAAGATTGAGAACTGTGGCTCTGTAAACTCTCTGCTTACAGATCAGCTGGCTGCTCGTTAGGGAAGTATGCGGACACTGAGCATTTACTTGGTGCCCAGGCACTGTGCCACTCTTTTCACATAGTTTAATTTGTGGTATTTATTTCATTTCGCAGATGAGAAAATATGAGGTTTACAGTTGTAGAAAATCTTGCCTTGAATGAATGTCAGGAATGAATTCTGAGGTTTAACTCGGGAACCCTTCTCCTCCCCCCGCTCCCCCCCCCCCCCAAGCCTTGTGTAATGTCCGTTGCTCTCGTGGCTGGCTTCTGTACTTCCTGGATGGTCCCTGCAGTGGTGCCCACCTTTACCTCCTCTTTACTTGAAGAACTCCCGAGTTAGCGTGCTGCTCGCTTGCTTGGTAGAGCAGATGGCTTCTGCCGCTGAGAGTGTCACAGGCTGGCCTCGCTCTGAATGAGTGGACAGTGGTGGTAACATATGGTGTGAGAACCCTTCTTCTTTTGTTTAATGAATTTTTAAAGTGTATTTATTTATTTTGATAGAGACAGTGCAAGCAGGGGAGGGGCAGAGAGAGAGAGAGAGAGAGAACCCCAAGCAGGCTCTGCAGGGGCAGCATAGAGCCCAACGTGGGGCTTGAACCCGCCAAGCTGTGAGATCATGACCTGAGCTGAAATCAAGAGCCAGACCCCCAACGGACTGAACCACCCAAGGTCCCTGGTGTGAGAAACCTTCTTAGTATCAGTTAATTTTGTTTTCCTGTTAGCCCTTGTGGTGGTTATAATTTTAGTATTTTGTTTAAAAAATGCATGATTAACAAACAGCTACTCTTTGAGTTTCTTTTTCATTTATCTTAATGACATCTGTGTACATTTGAAAAATAATTCCTGTAGTGGTGTTGTTTGTCGATCTTGTGTGTTCATTTTGGGTAAAACTTCATGCGTGTAAGAAATTGGATTTTGCTTTTTCCTTGGAGTAAATCCACTCCACTGATGTACACAGACCTGGTCCACTCACGCAGAGCAGGAAGCTAGGGCCCCGTAGCTTTCCCCGGATTCCTGTTCGGGAGGGGCTGCTGGGCCAGAATCTGGGTCTCCTGGGTCTCTGCTCAGTGTGTGCCTTTTCTGCTGCTCCCTGCTACACCTTCCTGGATCCATAAAGCAGGCCTGTGAGATACATCATTTACCTCCTCGAAACCTAAGAATGCTTTGCCTAATATCTAGTTTAAGCTTTTGCGATTGTAATTCATACCGGTGTGAAAATAATATTTCTTTCCTGTGTAAGGTATTTCTCATTCGTAAGTATCGTTTCTAACACTGATATTTTTCATACTTGGGACTTGACAGTATTTAGTAATTAAAGGTGAACACTTATTATAGGATGCTACTTTAAAATGAAGGCTGATTATGGTTTTGTTTTTTGTTTTTTGTTTTTTTTTTTTTTTACCTCGTTCCTTGTAGAGAACTCCAATCTGGTTGCTTGTGTAGATACGCAGGAATTTCTAAGGATATCCTGCTCTTTCAGTATTTCCTGTAGCTTCCCCAGTTGACATTAAGAATGCCAAAAATAACCATTGCCTTTTATATTTGATTGTCGTGAAAGAAATTAAAACAACTGAATTTTTAGAAAAATTACTGATACAAATGCTGGGATTAGTCCAACTACCCTAAATGGAAGGTGATTAATAGCTGTTGAATTTGAAGGCAGCAAGTTGAAAAAATTCTTGAAACACCCAACCTCCCAGTATGAGAGGGCTTTATCCCCTGCTTGCAGAGAAATTCCTTCCCTCTGAACGGCTGTTTTTGTATCCTGCTCTCCCATAAAAGCCAATTTCAACTGATTTGTTCTTGAGGGCTATCTGTCTTGTTCGTCTGCTCCTTTTCTTACAAAAGGGGCATCAAGCCACCTTGTCGGAGCATAGATTTGAATAACCTTATGATCTCATAAAACTGCCCACTCTTTCAGCAGTGTGCTTACTACTGTAGGCCGGTGCGAGGTGGAAAGATTGCCTGTAGGTTTTACTGAGCTGCAGCTCTTTTCAGGGGCACCTCCTGCATCACCCTGTGTTCCTCATGGACACTGCAAGGTCTTTTAATCTTGCCTTCTTGGGCTGTTTTGTATTGTTTGAAAAATATCTAAGTAGATATGTGGAGTTCTCCGGCTTTACAAGCTCTCCAGAATTAATTTTACTGCTAATAAATTGCCAAAGAAATGTCAGCACACGAAAGTAGAACGCAGTTTTGTTGAACTTAACTTTGTTTTTAGTGTCACCCCTCATTTTAGGATATCCTAGTGCTTCTGGTGGTAGCAACTCTTACAAATATCAAGGCCTTCACTAGAGTACCAGATTTTTCTCAGGGACTGGACTGAAGTGTAAGTAATATACCTAAGGTTAATTAGGCCTTCCATGGTCTATAGAAATTGGTGTACTAAATTATTATGCCTTGTGCCTACAAGTGGACATTTTCTGTTTTTGTCTTTGATTTCATGTTGTGTAATTAGGTTGAATTTGTCTGGCCGGCCTGCCTGCCTGCCTGCCTTCCTTCCTTCCTTCCTTCCTTCCTTCCTTCCTTCCTTCCTCCCTCCCTCCCTCCCTCCCTCCCTCCCTCCCAACTTCAGTTTTCAGAGCAGTTTTAAGTTTATTCCGAAATTGAGCAGAAGGTGCAGATTTCCCACATTCCTCCTACCTCTACCCATGAATCGTCTCCCCCATCGTCAACCTCCCCATCAGAGTGGTTACATATGTTACAGTTGATGAACCTGCCTTGACACATCATTATCCAAAGCACATAGCTTCCATTAGGGTCCACCCTTGGTATATTGCACATTCTGTGGGTTTAGACTAGTTTATAATGCCATGTATCCACTATTACAGCTTTATACAGAGGAGTTTTATTGCCCCGAAAATTCTCTTTGCTCTGCCTGTTCACCCCTCCCTTCCCCCAACCCCTGGCAACCAGCAAATTCTTTGCTGACTCTTACAGTTTTGCCTTTCCAGAATGTCAGAGTTGGAACCATATAGTATGTATCCTTTTTAGATTGGCTGCTTTCCCTTAGTAGCGTGCACTTAAGGTTCCTCCTATGTCTTTTCATGGCTTGAAGCTTATTTCTTTTTCATGCTGAATAATATTTCATTGTTTCGATGAACCAGTTTATCCATTCGCTTACTCAAAGATGTCTTCACTTTTCTTAGTTTTAGCAATTATGAATAAAGCTGCTATAACATCTGCATGTAGGTTTTTGTGTGGATATAAGTTTTCAAGTCCTTTGGGTAAGTACCAAGGAGTGTGATTGCTGGATTGTATGGTAAGAGTATGTTTGGTTTTTAAAGAAACAACGAAACTGTTTTCCAACGTAGCTGTACCAGTTTTCTTTCCTACCGGTGAATGAATGTTCCTCTTGATCCCCATTCTTGCCAGCATTTGGTGTTGTCAGTGTTGTGGATTTTCGCCATTCTAATAGATGTGTAGTGATGTCTGATTGCTGTTTTAATTTGCATTTCTCTGATGACATACCATGTGGAGTTCTGTTTTTATATGCTTACTTGCTATCTGTGGATCTTTTGGTGAGGTGTCTGCTAAGGTCTGTGGTTCAGTTTTTAATCAGGCCGTTTATTTTCTTATTGTTGAGCGTTAAGGAATTCTTTGCATATTTTGGACAATAATCCTTTGTCAGGTGTGTCTTTTGTAGGTCTTTTCTCCGAGTCTGAGGCTTCTCTTTCTCTTTTCTTGACAGTGTCTTCTGTTGAGCAGTTTTTAATTTTAGTGAAGTCTGGTTTATCAATTCCTTCCGCCATGGATTACGTGCTTGGTGTTGAATTTAAAAAGTCATTGCAAACCCAGGGTCATCTAGTTTTTCTCCTTTGTTATCTTCTAGGAGTTTTCTAGTTTTGTGTTTTACATTTTAGGTTCGTGGTCCCTTTGGAGTTGATTTTTGTGAAGGGTGTAGTCTGTGTCTAGATTTCTTTCTTTGTTTTTTACATGTGGCTGCCCGGGTATTCAGCACCATTAGTTGAAAAACTATCTTTTCTCCACTGTATTTGCCTTTTTGTTCCTTTGTCAAAGGTCAGTTGACTATATTTATGTGGATTTGTTTCTGGACTCTATTCCGCTGTTCTGAATCTGACCAGTAAAAGGCAGACATTTTGACTCGTTACTTCTAAATAGTTAACTGTATATTTTGTAAGAACAAGGACATTTATTTATATAGTCGCCACATAGTTACCAAAAGCAGCAAATTTAACAGTTTAACAATACTCATCTGATCTGTAGACGTTCACATTTTGCCATGTGTCCCAGTAGTGCCCTCTGTGGCAGTTTGTTCTTTGGACCTAATATCTAGACCAGCATCACACTTACATCTAGTTACCATGTGTCTTAGCTCTCCTTTAATTTGGAACAATGTCTTAGCCTCTCTTTGTCTTATGTATGTATGTATGTATGTATGTATGTATGTATTTATTTATTTATTTTTATTTAAAAAAAATTTTTTTAACATTTATTTATTATTGAGAGACAGAGAGACACAGAGCGTGAGCAGGAGAGGGGTAGAGAGAGAGACACACACAGAATCGGAAGCAGGCTCCAGGCTCTGAGGTGTCAGCACAGAGCCCGACATGGGGCTCGAACTCACAAACTGCGAGATCATGACCTGAGCTGAAATCGGTCGCCCAACTGACTGAGCCACCCAGGTGCTCCTCTCTCTGTCTTTTGACGACACTGACATGTTTTTAAAGAGTGCAGTCTAGTTTTTTGTAGTTTGTTGTTCCCTGCCTATTAGATTTAGGTTATGCATTTTAGGCTAGACTGTTTTATTAGTGGTATTGGGTCCTAAGGTCTTTACATCAGAGAGATTATGATATCAGTTTGTCACATTATTAGTGATATTAAGTTAACTTTGATCACTTGGATAAGTTACCCACTTTTCCTTTGTAGTTGGTAAGTAACTTGCAGGGAGAAACTTTGAGACCATGTAAATATCCTGTTCTTCATCAAAGTTTTACCCACTAATACACCACCCAGTGATTATTTTTGCCTGAATCACTGTAGCGACTGTGGAATGGCAATTTTTTTTTTGTAAACACAAAATTGCTCTGCCTTTGAAAAACAGATCAGAATTCACCTACCATTAATCCCAGTGTGGGATTTTTGAGTAAAGTGGAAGAAAGAAACTGAGAGAGGGGTGGGGGGGATGGGAGAGACTGAGTGCTCAGGGTGTTTTTCATTTTTAGAATACTAAAAATGAGAAGGACTATATGAATTTTCAGATTTTTTCTAGAAAGAGGAAAATCTTTTTCTAGGCAGAGGAAAAAAACACCTGTGATGGTGTTTGTTCCCTGTTGAGCCTCCCGAGGCGAGAAAAGCTGCTTAGAAGTGAAGTAATAGATCATGGACATGGTTAAAAAAATACACATTTTTACTGTTGAAATTATGGTCTTGTTTTGATTCATGTTGGCCAGCTTTACTAGTGATCAAGTTACTTACTCTCTCTGCACCTCAGTTTCCTCACTTGTAAAACCAGAATATTGTTTCAGTAGTTCTGGAGTGAGGCCCAGGAATCCATCGTTTTCCCAGGCACACCCCAGGAGATGCTGGTGGCAGCCAGCTTTAGCGAACGGAAGTCTGCCTTCCACCTCGTGACTGTTGTAAATGCAGACCTGATCACGTCCTTTGCAGGAGGTAGGCCAGTTCCAGGGCCTCTTACGTTTCTCAAACCCGAGCGTCTTATATTAATTTTAAATGAGTTCAAACTGAACAACAGAACAACAACAATAACAACAAAACAATGAAATTCTGTCAACATTAATTGAATAGAATGGGTGATTGTGTTTTGCTGAAATGAAATAGCCGCTTCTCACTGATTGCTTCTGGCCCAGATTGGAGCGCTGGGGGATGGCGTATGGCGTGTTTCGACTAGTGGGTTCCTCATGATGACTCAGTTCTTCTGTCGCTTTCTGGTTGTTGTTATCCTTGAGAAACCTCCATAAGTGTAAGTGTAGCTTGCTGTGATGCGACTTTGTCCTTCTGTGGCAGTAATGTGTGGCACGTTGGTTTGTCTTATTTATTTACTTAGTTTGTGGTAACTATAGTAGTACAACTTAGGTATTTGGTTTCATGTAAACTCACTCAGTTACATCTTGTAGCTCTCAACTCTGTTATTTGAAATGATAAAATAGACAATCCAGGAAATGAATACATAGAGAAAATTTAGGATATACTTTGAAATGAAAAGAAGAATGAGCCCTGTCCTTCTCCCACCTTCCCATCTCTTGCTCCTCTTTGAGGGAGACAGTCCGCCCGTGTTCCTGACATGCCCTGGCTACTTTATATGTATGTACAGTTGACCCTGGACCGACGTTGGGGTTTAGAGGCACTGACTCCTCCCCGCTCTGCAGTAGAAAATCTGTGTGTAACTTCTGAGTGCCACAGAACATAACTTCTCATAGCCTACTAGAGGAATCCTTACTAATCACGTGAATAGTTGATTATCATATATTTTGTATGATATATGTGCTATAAACTGTATTCTTATAAGAAAGTCAGCTAGAAAAAAGAAAATGTTATGAAGAAAGTCATAGGGAAGAGAAAATGCATTTGCGTTACTGCACTGTAACAAATCTGCGTATAAAAGTGGGCCTGCATGTTTTAACCTGTGTCCTTCAAGGACCAACTGTAGTCCATCCTTCTGGCAAGAGTAAATGGAAGGGCTGTGTTTTTCATCATTTTGTTTGCAGTGTCTGGAACAGGTCCTGACTCTGCACCTTATTCATTGAGTTAGTGGTTTTCTTCATTTAGAAGACAGGGGGAAATATTTTAAAAATCAGGTGAAGAAGAATTTAAATTTTTGTTTATTTACTTTTAAATATTTATCTTGAGAGAGAGGGAGAGAATGTGAGATCACGTGTCAGCAGGGAAGGGGCAGAGTGAGAATCCCACGCATGCTCCTCACTGTCAGTGCAGAGCCCAGTGTGGGGCTCGATCTCATGAACTGTGAGATCATGGCCCGAGCTGAAATCAAGAGTCGGACACTCTACTGACTGAGCCACCCAGGTGCCCCAGGAGGGACTTTTTTTTTTTTAAGGAGTACATAAAATGTGACGAATGAGACCATCAACACAAAGTATAGCATTAATACAGTCAGGGGGAAGATTAGCCAAAAAAACCTGATGTGCATGTATGTGTATTAGGTTTTTTTTGTTTTTTTGTTTTTAAGAAAGAAGGGACTGTTGGGTGTTTTTCCACTGTGTTTTCTACCTCTCACGAAAATGAGAGTGGTGTGGAGCCCAGAGGGTATTCCTGGCTATGGTTTTAGTAATTAGGTATCAGTATGTGATAAACAAAAAAACAAAAAATTTTTTGTTCTAAATATGTATTTCCTTCCCTGTGGGAATTCTTAACGGGCTTGATAGAACTCCTACAGCATATACCTTGTAAACGTGTGCATTATCTGTTTTTCAGCTAATGTGACATGAGGCTGTTTTGTTAGGTTTCATTAATTCGAATGCTGGGTGTTCTCTCCTTTGAATCTGTCTTAGAGAGGACCTTGTCATGTTGTTACAACAGGAAAGTGGGGGTGGTGTTGGTTATGGGGCTGCTGCCGCCCTTGGTCTCAGCCTCTTGACAAGTGACGGTTCTCCTTGATGGCTGAGTGAATGGGGGGGATGCTGCTGTACTGCCCCAGGGCCTTGTAACAATTTAGTTTGGATGGAAAAGCAGAAGGACCTCAAAAGACAGAGGTACAGTGCCTTCGGTGTCAGCAGTAGGCGTGTATGGGGACCTTGGGCCCGGAACCCTTGGGATTAGTAAGGTGCCTCGATCCAAAGGATTGTGGAGAAACACCATGGAATTGCATCCAAAGACAAATTAGTGGCAACGGCTGACCGCAGTGCGTCCTCTCGCACTCTCGGTGAAAGGTGGAGCTCATCGGACAGTAAAAAATGGAAATTGAATGACGTTAGTGGAGTTTAAGGGTCGTGTAACCGGAGTGCAGACCATTCTGTGAGGGATGAGAGCAGTTTGATTTGTACTTGTACCAGAGACCATTCGCTTGATTTCAGTCAGAGAGGTTTTTTTTGTCTCAAATATATATTTTAGTATATAAAGATTCAGGAATACTCTTAAATCAACATTACCACCAAATTTAATATTTGGTTAATTTCGTTTTTGAAAGTTTCCCATGTTGGAATGGGGAAATAATAGTGGTTGATACGTATACAGCTTCCCCTGGTTTTTCCTTTCGTTAGTAGCGTCTTCTTGGATACATTAAAAATGTCCACAGATGTCCAGAGATTGGCACACTTACCATAGTGATTGAATGTCAATCTGCTCTTAAGATATTGAGCAGATTTGTTAACAAACAAGATGGGAATGCACAAAGATGTCTGATGCATTGTTAAAATTCTTTAAAAGAAAAGCAGCTGGCAAATGGTAATTGACAGCTATGTTTCATCTGTAGAACTTGAAATGCTGCTATGGTTACTGTTGGTTAAGGAGGGAAGACACGTCCATGAGACCAGGGCTTCTTTAGAAACCGATGAAGAATGACAAAGAACCCAAGGTGACAGTTTAAGGATTGCATGACAGGAAAGGCACTGTGATTAAATTCCCTGATGTTGTCACTGAGCTGTAAGGCTGAAGATAACGCGCTCTCCTTCTGCTGAAAACAAGAATCGATACCCACTCCTTGATGGGCTAAATTATTAAAAAGAGCCCTTCTTACAGCGTTTCATTATCTGGGATTTGCCTCAGCTGGTGATTTGTTGGCAGCATAGGGAGATTTGGTAGGCATTTTGTATGAAAATTATTCAGTCGGCCGGTGGAGCCCTTTGGATGATTCCCTTCCACTTAACAATGCTCTTGAATAGATGTGTGATTTCCTTTTGCCTAAGTGACTCTGTATCTTTTGGAGTTATTAAACAGAGTGTTGGCCACACACGCACACTTTCTTTTTTAATTTTGTTTTTTGTTTGTTTTCTCTTTTGTAGCTGTGGGTGGGTTGTTTAACAGATTTTAGTGATATCCTTAGCAAACATCAGTTGCATTTGGCATATTACATCAACCTGACACATTGGCTAATACATGCTGAGTTTTATATTCTTCCCTCAGGGGGAACATTCTACAAGAAATTGACTTCATTTTTATTAATTAATTTTTTGGCGTAGCTTTTTTTTTTTTTAACATTTATGCATTTTTGAGACACAGAGAGACAGAGCGTGAGTGGGGGAGAGGCAGAGAGAGGGAGAGAGAGAGAGAGAGAGAGAGAGAGAGAGAGAGAGAGAGAGAGAGAGAATTTGAAGCAGGTTCCAGGCTCTGAGTTGTCAGCACAGAGCCCGATATGGGGCTCGAACTCATGAGCGGGGAGATCATGACCTGAGCCAAAGGGGGATGTTTAACCGACTGAGCCACCCAGGCGCCCCAGGCATAACTTTTATGGAGGGATGGTGGTGGTGTTAATTTGTTAGGTAACTGATGTGATTTTTTTCAGCCAACCAATTGAGAAAGAAAGTAACCTCCTCGGGTGAGCTTCAGGGAGAGAAAAAAGAAACCAGCACCGGGCTCTGTCAGTGTTGGGAGTGTAACTGGTCCCAGGCTAATACAAAGGCTAGGGGGCAGCCCTTTGCCATTATCCAGCAGCCCGGGAGGAGTTCTGCAGGAGGCGTTGTCAGGTGGAAGGAAGCATAATTGGACTCCTCCATTGGACTGGCACAGTTGGAATCTTCTGGGTGAAGTTTGAAGCCTTCTGCCCTTCTACAGTCTGTCTGAGGGGAGATAAGATTCAGCTTCAGCGTTTTAACATTGGTGGTGTGACATATTTAGATTCTTATGGTAGAGACAGTACTGTTTATAAAAGAATTTTTTGATTCAGCCTCAGGAAGAGCATGGTCAGCCGGACAAAGCCGTGTTAAGAGATGTCGGTCCCTGTGGTGGAGCCATGAGGTGAGGCTAGAGCATAGTGTAAGATCGCATTTCTGCATCCCTGGAAAACTGATCAGATTTAAAAAATCCTTTTATCTAGTAGGAGGAGAGAGGGTTGAGAGGGAAGGGAGAGGAGTGAAGTAAGGGTGGAAAGAGAGGGAGGGCTTTGCACACTGTACGGTTGGCTTCAGTAACGGCATGGGGAGTGGCTTATGTGGATGGAATCTGGCCACGGGCGGGGGAGGGGGGTGCCCGGCTGCCACAGAGACTCTGGTGTGGGAGAGCTCCCCTGGGAGACGTGAGTGCCAGGCGGGTTCCAGTGTCAGAGAGAATCTGTGGGGAGAGATTGCTGTGCGTTGTTTCCGGTTCCCCTGACCAGATTCATGCCCCCCCCCCCTTCCTCTCTCAGTCATTTTGGTTGAAAGAGTAAGTAAAGGACGTGGGTGGTGGTCTGTCCAGGAGAGAGAGGCAGCATTCCACCAGGCTGATCGGCTGTGTGCACTTTGTAATCCCAGCCAAGGAGTCTTTCGAATGCACACTTGTGTAATGTCACAGTGATCTGGAGAACACAACCTGAGTTTTCAACTTGTGTTACGCTGCTTTGAATGCAGTGGGAACTCGTCTGAGTATTGCTGTATCTGAAAGAGATGTATCGCCCTTTTATATTTCGGGGAGAAGGGCCGAGGACTGAGACCTAGACAACCTTTGGTCTTCTTTCTTCCTTTGGATGAAATGATGCCTTCCTGCTGTTTCTGGAGGAAATAGAATTATCTAACAGTGACGGTGACTGCTGAGTATCAGGCAGCTTGTCGAGCAGAGGAATGGCTTCTTTTAGAAGGTGGGCTAAGAAACTGCCAAAAGGAGTGATCATTAAAAAAAAGATCCAGTGAGATGTTTGTTTACAAAATAACAGTGAAACTCCCCTGCTTTACAGACTTGATTATTGTCCAGGCCAAATTAGGTCGCCCATACGTGCACTTTAATCTGTCACGTGCCCTGAATGTGGCTTAGAAAAACCGCGCTGCAGACGCCGTTCCTTCCCCCCCTCAGTAGCCACATGACCGTGGTACCGCAGGCCAAATTCCTTTGTATCTAAATCTTTTTTTAGTCATGGAATCTTAACACATGGATTTTTATTATTAACCAGTTTTCTAGTCCTGTGTAGTTTTTCTTCCTGTTGGTTTAGCTACCTACCTGCTTGGGTTACCATTTTAGAGATCTAGTTTACCAAGAAGCAACATGAATTTCTTTGAAAGTCCAAAGGCCTGTTTAACAATCAGCATCAGTGCAAATGAAATGGTTAAGCACTTGCTATTTTAACTCCCAAAGGGAGCAAAGAGAACTGAAACCCAGTGAAAGTTCCCTTTTAACTGGAGCATGCCCTGGGCATCTGTCATGTTTAATAATACTTTTGACCTTGGGGAGTATTGAACTTGGAATCTCTCTCAGGTGATTTTGAGGGGCATTGTCACATACTCTGTGTCAGCATTGTTTCCAAAGATACATCACACCAGACCATAGATCTCTGTAGTTTATTTGTTAGAGAAATTTGTTGTATCGCTCAAATTGAGTTTTTTTTTTTTTCTATACGGAAGATAAATTAACAGTGTGGGCCACTAGATTTCTGAGTCATAGGCTGTTTTGTGTTCGGCACACTGCTTGGAGACGATCTGTGTTTGGGTCAGCCTTTTTCTAGGCAAATCTTACAGACACAAAGGTGTTTATGAAATTTAGGCTCAACTCTCACCAATTACCAGAGAAGTACCGTCTTATTTTTTGCTGCTACTGTGCAGGTAACTGATTAGTTAACATTATTACTTATTGACAGATGGTTTTTGCACCCAGGAGTGGTAAACTTTTTCTGTAAAAGGCCAGATAGTGAGTGTCTTCTCTGTGGCACCTGCTCACCTTGGTCAGAGACAATATGTGACAGCATGGCTGGTTCCAGTGAAACTTTACTTACAGAAATAGATGGTGGGATATATATCGCCTGTGGGGCTGTAGTTTGCTGACTAGCACAAACTCTAGAGGATTATTTCCCTGAAAGTGGGAAATAATCCAAAGCACCCTTTCCTTCTTCCCTTGGCCTCATGCCTCTGAGAGAGTTGTGTGGTTGGTAGAGTTAGTGGGGAATTTTTCCTTTCTGCATTACTTTGAGCTGGTTGAGTATTTTATGTATTTATATCTACAGCTGTGCCTGCCCCCCCCCCCCCCCCCAACAACCCATTCCCCTCCCCGCATCGTTTTCGTATAGCCAGCTGACAGGTAGGTATTTGTTGGGAGAACTCATTCTCACTAATGACCCTTGAGGACTTTTACAGTATGTTTGGATTTACATACAGGAGGAATTAAATGGTGGGGTTTTTTAGCTTATTTTTTTTCTTTGTAAGTTAGCTTATATCTGTAGAGAAAATTTGAAAGGTTAGATACGCATAACAATACATTAAAGTTTGTCTCCTAATTTTCCATGTGGGTCTTTTTTTTTTTTTTTTTTTATGCTGCAACACAATATTCAGGACAACAGAATAGCCTTTTAAAAAGTGTTTTTATGAAAAGTATGACTTTTCTGTTTAATTTAGCCTTTAACAGATATATATTGATATGGGCAAATACTTCAGTGTTTGTTACTGATGAAATAAAACATTTGATACCCACAGAGGCAAAGAAAACTTGTCCAAATAAAAATTAGTCCAGTCACAGAAGATGAGGCCGATGAACCATCAGCTTTTTAATAATACACTTTTGCTCACAGGGCATCCTGGGAACTGAAGTGGGGTGGCACCTTGCCAGCCTTCTTCACCATTGAAAGAACAGTACAGAACTCCTCTGACTGACACTGGTGCTTAGAAGTCTTTATACTGAAGGACAGTGTTATTGTTACCAAGACAGTATTATCCGAACAATTTTTAAAGAAACAGTATTGGTTACTGACAGATTTTGTTTGTATCCAGATAGAGTATGAATGTTTCAGATTTTATTTGAGAGGAGGGTTTGAGGGTTTATGTCCTAACCTAAAGTAATGTGATCTGTATTATTGGCTCTTAGTTTAGTTGGTGCATTTCTGGCTAAGTTAATATAAAATTGTCTGTGGTTTCTGCCCGTTTATGTCCTTTCCCCAAATGCTTTATGTAGTTTACTACTGTAAAATGTCATACACTCTCATTGCAGTCATTAAATCCAATTTTCTTTTCGCTAGTTGACCAAACAAAAGAGTTAGTGGGGGAATTGCTTTGTCCCTTTCCCGTATTATTTTGAGCTCATGTATCTTTATACCCCGTGGCTTACACACATTATGTAGTTCGTTGTGGGTATATACCCCTGGTCATTTATATTTTATTTTACTGTGATTATGATTAAGTAATTTCACCTCCCTGAGAGGTAGAGTGCTCTTGTGGAAAAAATACCTAGCTGGCTTCTGTTTTCAGTTCTTACTGTCAAAACTTCCTGGCTGTGTTACTTTAGGCAAGCTGTTTAATCTTTTAGGATATTAGTTTCCATCTATCTGTCATATCAAGATAATACTTGTCCTGCTTACCAACAGGATTATTCTCGTGAGAATAGAAAGAGGTAATTTAGTGCTTTGAAAATTTTACAGTGGTCTACAAATGGAGGAGATCAGTTGTTATCAGGATTCACCAGATATAAGAAACCCCTAAATCACAGTGGTAACAAGTCTATATTCTCATGTAAAATGAGGTGTTTTCCAGGGTGTGCCATCCAAGGTTGGTAGAGTGACCATGATCTTCAGGTGTCTAGTTTCCTGCCATCTGCTCCATTATCCTTAGTGCATGGTTTCCATTCTCAGGGTCTCCTGTAGTCGCAGATGGCCGTTGGAGCCACAGCCATATCACCTCCATGTTCTAGGTCAGTGTTATTCAAATCATGGCCCAGGGAATGAACCATTTGTTACTAGTCTACCATGTGATAAGTATAGAAACAGAAAGTAACCATTTAGAAATTTTTGTAGCTGTTTGACAGTTCCTGCAGAGTCTTATTTGTGTTTTATTAAAAAAAAAAAAAAAAAAAAAAAAAAAAAGTATTGCTCTGCAGCGGATTGGGGGCAGGTGGTTCTCCACCACAGCCTGGCAGCTGAAGGAGGAGGGCACAGAGGCAAAAGCTAAGGTTGCCTGTTCCAGAGTGTCTCTAGCAGCCCCCATCTAACAACTTCAGTTTACACAGATCTTCCAGACTCCCAGATCTTCCAGGGAGTCTGGACTTGCTTTGGCCGTGTGCCAGTGACGGAAAGGCTCTATTACTAAGGGAAATGGGAGAATGGCAGTAGAGAAGGCCACCAGCATTCTGTGCCCCGGTTGGACAAGTCTAAAACCTCAGAGCCATTCAGCACAGAATCAGATTCACAGAGCCTGTGCAATTCTTAGAGGTAATGACCCCAGGGCAGCAGCCACTTCTGGTGACTCGGAGAGTCACTGCATGTCTCAGATGGGAAAACATACTGAGAAGGTCGAAAGCAGAGTAAAAATGATGCGAAAGATTATATAGTTACCTTTCATAGGAAAGAACATTTTTACGGGCGCCTGGGTGGCTCAGTCAGTTAAGCATCAGACTTCGGCTCAGGTCACGATCTCACAGCTTGTGGGTTCAAGCCCTGCGTCGGGCTCTGTGCTGACAGCTCGGAGCCTGGATCCTGCTTCGGATTCTGTGTCTCCCTCTCTCTCTCTGCCCCTCCCCTGCTCATGCTCTCTCTGTCAAAAAGTGAATAGAAACATTAAATTTTTTTTTAAAGAAAACATTTTTAACAGATTTTACATTTATTTATATTTTCATAAGTTGAAGTAAATTTGTGAATTTAGTTACAGTTCCTCATTTTAAACCAAGACAGATTATCTTCATGCAAATATGATTAAGTGTGATTCTCTTAGGATATGTTACAGAAGCAGAGGGGTGCCTGGCTGACTCAGTCAGCAGAGTGTGTGTCTCTTGATCGCGGGGTTGAGTTCAAGCCCCACACTGTAGGTGTAGAGCCTACTTTAAAAAAATGGTACGGAAGTAGAGCTCTTTGCAAAGATGACTTTTAAAAGGTACCTTTTGTTGTTTTGGAATTGGCATGATCCTCTTTGGTATGTCATGTGTAAATGCATGCAGTGTTTACGTTATAGGGAGGTTTTTAAGAGAGAGGGTTATAAGGATGAAGTGGTTGGTGATTTAATTGAATTTTGTGTTTTCTTTTTTTTTTCAACGTTTTTTTTTTAATTTATTTTTTGGGACAGAGAGAGACAGAGCATGAACGGGGGAGGGGCAGAGAGAGAGGGAGACACAGAATCGGAAGCAGGCTCCAGGCTCTGAGCCATCAGCCCAGAGCCCGACGCGGGGCTCGAACTCACGGACCGCGAGATCGTGACCTGGTTGAAGTCGGACACTCAACCGACTGTGCCACCCAGGCGCCCCGAATTTTGTGTTTTCAAATCTTAGTTTCGTTGTTTCACCAGCATTGGAAGTATGGTAAAATGTCTTCACTTCACGTTGGCATTGCAAATGGTTTTTCCCTGCTTTTGCTAAAAGTCTTTGGTTTCCTTCTCATGTGTTAAGCCAGTGTGTATTAAACCTTTTTATTATGTAGCATTTGTTACTAGGCATCTTTGTAGGAAGGGATTAAGAATGATGGCTGCATCTTTAAGGGGAAAATCCAAGTTCTTACCTTCAGCATGTGCAAATGTTTGTGGGAGGCACAGGGCATGGGTAGATGTCTTTAAAGTAGCTAGAAAGCATTATATTTGCTAAAGTGTGTGTGTGTTAGAGAGGAGCCACAAATGATTGAACCTGCCTGTTGCTAAGGTAAGGTAGAAAGCATCTCGTGAACCGATGGCTTCAGGGTTGACTTTTTCAGATAAGGGCAGTGGAGGGGAGAGAAGGGTGCGTTCTAGACCCGAGATCTTGCCGCTAACTGCTTGTTGGGTCAGCGTGGTGTTTGTCCTCTTTAGTTGTCATGAAACGGATGAATTTTAGTCACAGTGACTGGATTTGGAATGTGGGAAGATTGTGGGCCGTGTCTGTGAACTGGGCTTACCTAGGCAGTTTTGCAAGGAAAACAGATTGGCATTTTATTTTTTCCTCTCACTCAGTGAGGATAGTGCTGATGTGAGAAAACCCACCTTGGCCACGAGTGGTCAGTGACTGCTGATCGGGTCAGGACTCGTCTTGCTCTTCGACCGTCTTTTTCTTGACCGTTCCGTTTGAAGACTCCAGGTGCCTTTCCATCTTGTTTGATCCCAGAAAAGCCTCTTCACGAAAAGTTGTTCGTAGAGAAAGCCTTGCTTTATCTGCCAGCACAGGTGGCTTGATCTTTACTTTCTTGCTGCCCAGTGGAAGTTGGTACAGGATGTAGTGCATCTGATGACAGCTCCACAGGGCTCTCTTGCTGCCTTTTCTTCAGAGTCTCAGTTGGAAGAGGTCTGCCGGCTTTCTCCTTTATAGTGAGCAAACATTTGGGAAGCTCATGTTCAGTTCTTAACGTCTGAAATAGTTGAATAACTTTCAGTTGCTCCAGATACTGACAGAACGATGCAGTTGAGTCAGGATAGTTTGGAGACTAATTGGTTGGCAACTCTTTCTACTCAGCAGCTCTTTAACTGTTTCTAGAGAAAGAAACTGCTAGAGGATTCTGGGTGAGCCCAGGCATGTGGTCAGTGGCTGGGAAACAGCAACTGTGAATCGGTGTCACTGAGGAGGCTGCAGGAGTGGGAAGTCAAGTCAAGTGGAGGAAATGCAATTCGCGGACTAGATTTTCCAGATTAGCAGATTAACAGTGTGTTTGTTTACGCTGCTGCCTGGAAGCATGGCCTTTGTATTTCTTTTCTAAGTGTGAATTAAGTAAGATTAGAAAATCTCAGGTTTCACTTTGGAAAGCTTAAAGGCATGGTTTATGTTATTTTTCCAGCAGTATTAGAATCAGAACAGCAAGTCGATTACCTTGGCCTCTGAGTCAGTACTATCTACCTATAGGCTGCAAAGTGGGTCACGTTTCCCCCTCTGTTTTCAGAGATTCTCTGACTTTCTGCTTAATTCTGTACAGTTTCAAGAAATTTATTTCATGAGTTTATTTACCTGCCTAAATGGATTTTAAATTTTTGAGGGAACAAAGCTGTGTTTTGAACGTTTTGGGCATTCTCTATGGTCCCTGGTACTGTTTCATGTAGATTGTAGGCTCTTTGTTTCTGGATTTGGTGGATTTCCTGTGTATCTCCAGGTGACTGGCTGGCTTCTCATCCTTCAGGTCTCAACCAGATGTCACCTCCTCTGGAAGGTTTTTCTGACTACCATGGTCTTATCCTGTTTCATCCTAAGTCTTTTTTAATTTGAGAGAGAGAGGGGGAGAGAGCAAGCAGGGGAGAGGGGTAGAGGGAGAGAGACAATCTTTCTCTTTCTCTCTCTCTCTGTCTTTTTTTTCTAAGAGAGAGAGAGAGAGA